>NC_065594.1:56997033-66997033 GCF_024542745.1 Macaca thibetana thibetana
ATTTTGTTTTGGAGACTATTATTATCTTGGAATCATGAGAACTGAAAATATAAGCAACGGGTAAAAGTTAAAAAAACTTATTGAGTGCACAGTAACTTATATATGTATAAAAGTATTTATCATTATGTATAGATCAATTATATAATGTTGTAAAAATACCATTCTGGATTTTGGAAATTAAGAAGAGCCTTAGCTATTGGGGGATAATCTAATAATCCCCCCTGAACATTTTATACATTCTGTTGATTATAGAGGCTCACACAAATTCACAAACTAATGCTGAGCATGCAACATAGGAAGCACAGCATAAAGAGGCAGAATTTACTCCTCATTAGCCTGGTAGATGCACAGATTAAAAGAACACTTCTGCCTAGCGATATAAAAAAAAATTTTCAATCAACTTTTTTTTTTTTTTTTTTTTTTTGAGACTGAGTCTGGTTGTGTTGCCCTGGCTGGAGTGCAGTGGCATGATCTCAGCTCACTGCAAGCTCCATCTCCCAGGTTCATGCCATTCTCCTGCTTCAGCCTCTCGAGTAGCTGGGACTACAGGCGCCCGCCACCACGCCCAGCTAGTTTTTCTTTTTTTTTTTTTGTATTTTTAGTAGAGACGAGGTTTCACTGTGTTAGCCAGGATCATCTCGATCTCCTGACCTTGTGATCTGCCCGCCTCGGCCTCCCAAAGTGCCGAGATTACAGGCGTAAGCCACCGCGCCCGGCCTCAATCAACTGTTTATTTGACAAATATATTCCCCGTGTTAATGTCTGGATACATTCAATACTTTAAAAGCTGAGGCAACCTGAACGGCTGGTGCTGCTGAGAGCGCTTCGGTGAAACATATCATACACATGTCATCGGCATCTTGCTTCAGGCTTGTGGCACTTTTGTCACAGCCGTGTAGACAGGGCAGACAGTGCTCTTCGTTTTTAACACCCCCGCATGGATGGCCACAAGGATGCGTCTTACTACAGGCTATCTTGGCATATTCCTGTTAAAGATGAATTACAATGTTACACAAGTATTTAAAAAGGCACACATTCTGGTAATTTTCCTTATTATATAAATTTCCACAGATTATTTTCCCACAGGAAGTATCTATGCAGGCCAAGTAACAACAAAGTAAAGTTATTTCTAATCTTTGTTTGAATATAAATTAGGTTTCTTAACAAAGTCTGGTTTTTTTGATGAGATTTTAAAAAAATGCCACTCTCTATAAAGGGAATGCTGATAAGTGAATTATAATTTCATCTTTGTTATCATGCACAGATATGAAGCAAAAAGTTCCTGGCTGGGAGTCGTGGCTTACACCTGTAATCCCAGCACTTTGTGAGGCTGAGGTGGGCAGATCACGAGGTCAGGAGTTCGAGACCAGCCTGACCAACATGGTGAAACCCTGTCTCTACTAAAAATACAAAAATTAACCAGGCGTGGTGGCGCGCGCCTGTAATCCCAGCTACTCAGGAGGCTGAGGCAGGAGAATCACTTGAACCCGGGAGGCGGAGGTTGCAGTGAGCCGAGATCACGCCACTGTACTGCAGCCTGGGCGACAGAGCCAAACTCTTGTCTCAAAAAAAAAAAAAAAAAAAAAAAAAAAAAGCTCCCCAATGTATAATTTCCCAGTCACCACTCCCTGCATCACCAAAACGTGTTTTTTTTTTTTTTTTTTTTTTTTTTTATTTATTTTTTTTTTTAAAAAGGTACCTCTCACTCTCTGAGCATATCCACATTCTTATTAAATGAATTGAGAAACCAAAAACATTTGGACAACATAGAATATGTTTATATATGTTCAGGACTAAAGAACTTTTAGATGTTGAAAATGTATTTTAAGGAAATAAGTGAATAATGTGTGTAAGGGATAAAGGAAATACAGTTCATAAATTTTTAACTGTTTCTAATACAAAAGTAAACATTAAATACATATGATCATGGTAACAGAAACACACAAAAAGAGTGTGGTTTGGGCTTGAGAGCTTTATTTGACCCATTCTCCAACTTTGGTAATGCATTTGACGCTTCACATAGGTAATACATTCATTTAGGACGCTGAAGTGATGCTGAGCTATAACTCTTATCTATGTGAAGTAAAGGTGTCACAGGGGAACATGGACCATTGCTCAATGGGATAGCCTGTGTCACTATATACTCACCTGGCAATCTGCATCAGAACAAACACTGCCAACAGCAGATAACTCTGTTCCACTCCTGGAACCACAGAAGCGACATGCTTCTGAGCTACTCGTGGTGGGTTTGCCTAGGTTCAAGCAGAAAAATAAAAATCCTTCTGATGGATATGTTTTCCACATATTTTAACAGAACTAAATTTTAAAAAGCAAACTAGGTTTATATCAGTTGCTATCCTTGGTAAATCAGCCTGACAGTTTTAGAACGGAAGGTTTCTAAGTTGTCCTAATTATAAAGTAAATAATGACACACACAAAAAAGAAATTAAAGACCTATCTGAAGCCAAACATATTCTTTTTTTTTTTTTTTTTGAGACGGAGTCTTGCTCTGTCGCCCAGGCTGGAGTGCAGTGGCGCGATCTCGGCTCACTGCAAGCTCTGCCTCCCGGGTTCACGCCATTCTCCTGCCTCAGCCTCCCGAGTAGCTGGGACTACAGGCGCCCACAACTGCGCCCGGCTAATTTTTTGTATTTTTAGTAGAGACGGGGTTTCACCGTGGTCTCGATCTCCTGACCTTGTGATCCGCCCGCCTCGGCCTCCCAAAGTGCTGGGATTACAGGCGTGAGCCACCGCGCCCGGCGCCAAACATATTCTTGACTAACATATTTTTTTCAGTGAAAGAAACAGACTAGACTTCTAGTCAAGTTACCAGACTGAGAAGATGTGACAAGCCCCTGACTCCAAATGCACAATACCATAAAAAAAAACCCCAAAAATTAAATAAAACTACACAGAAGTTAGGGAAATCTTTAAGTATCTTTATATAACAAAATTATAAGGCATAGTATAAAGCCTATCATCAGAGTATGAAACTTGAAAAACAGAATTCCTACCTCAGGAACTCTGCAATTTGAAAAGGAATTTAAATATGTTTGAAATACTTAAAGAAGAAACAGAATCCATAAAACAAGAACAGAGCAATAAGAAAAAGAATGTGAAGGTTTGAAAATTACAGACCAAGCTGATTTTTAAACACAGATATAAAAATCTAACTATAATTAATATCAATTATTGAATTCAGCAATATTTACAGAAAAATCTATTTAAAAAGGATAGTTTATATCATGACTACAAGGATGGTTTGACATTAGAACATTTATTAATGTAATATACAGCACTGACAGATTATAGGAGGAAGAAATCAGCTATAAGAAAAGAAGGTCATGCCTTTGCAGCATGAAAAGTCACCCTAGAATTCAATTGATTCAGATTTACACCTAACTCCAACATTGGAAGTTTGTGTCAGTCAAATGACAGACTGCAGATGTGCTGAAAACTGAGAATTTGTAAGATTCAACATAACTTTGAACTAGGAATATACAAGATTTACTTTAGAAAAACAGCAAAATGAAAACTATGTTTTAGAGATAAAAATACATTTAACATACATGTTACTTTTTGTTTAATGTTTATTCATTTTTGTTAATTACTTTATTGCTATCAATGGAAACAGTACCATTCACAAAACCTTCAGAAGCATTAGGTCTACAAAAATCTCTAAAAATATCATGAAATCATACAACTTTATAATAAATAGAGATCTTAGTGATCAACAAGTACAGCAATTTTTATTGTGGGGCAACAACTAGCAGAACTAGAAGGGAATTATCAGTAGAAATCTATTTTATCTATGGAGCCCCATTAGTTGTGACCCTCTCACTTTATAAATGAAGTCAATGAGTTCCAGAGAGGTTAAGTGACGTGCTCGAGGCCACACAGCTAGTTAGTGGCATATCAGGTTTTTTGACTTTTGGTCTAATGCTCTCTCCACCATAGAACACTATATATTTAGTAAATATAATAACGTAGACAGTGAACAATGATGTCCTAATTAAACATCAGAATATCACTCAAAATTATTCACAGTTTAGTTATAATCAGTCAGCATGGTTTAATCTTTTTTGTGAGTTTTAAAGGCGTGGCTTAATCTTTAAACCTTTTACCTGTGTGTTCTCGGAATTCCACCATTGCCTTCATTGTTTTAGAATCTGCTAGTGCCATCAACCAGAACAATTTGGTTCTACCACAACCTTCATGAAGGTCAACCTTTATAGCTTCTTCTTCTTCTTTGAAGACCTATTATTTCATTAAAGAACAGGGAAAAATATGCTTATTTATCACACTGAAAGGGAGAGTATAAAATTTAATTATTCAATAATAATAATGGCTTTCATTTAAGTACCCTAAGAAGTTTTGAATATTTCCAATTTTCTCTTTAATCTTCACAGCAGTCCCTTTTTTATAAATGGAGAAATTAAGTATTTCTAAACATAAAACAACTTGCTATTTATAGATGGTAAGTGAGACAGCTGTGAACTCAACCAAGGTCTTTGATTCCGAAGTCCACTTTCTCCCCCTACACCACCAAGCCTCTTCGACACACATTTATTTCAAAATTCACTGAACATATTTTATGCTCCAGAGACAAAAATCTTCACCTGTCTTTGATGAGTTTTGGTTCTTCGATGAAGGTGAAGGAATCGGTCACAGTCTGTACATAAATTTCCACAGACATTGCATAAAATGATTGCTGCTGTTTCACCATCATCATGGTTATCACACATAGGCTAAAATAAGACATTTCCATATGTTACATTAGATTAACAAGAAAGTCCCAGACTCTCAGACAAACTGAATGTAATTTATTTACAAAAATAAATGGTTATTCTGAAGTCTATTAAGAATTTAGAATCTGAATATTAGATAGAAATTATTGCAAATGTACTTAACTATAAAAATTATCTCTCAAAACTCCAAATTCAATGATTAACGCACTTTGCAGGTTCAATGATTAATACAATGAACAGGTATACTTTGTTACTTAGAGACTTAAGAAATGTCTGCCCCATTATGTATCCAAACATTCTGTATGCCAAAGGAATAAACTGTTTATTTTTGAAACTTGAACATTAATAAGAAAATGGTAAAGGGCCTATGGAAAGTTTTCCCTTCTAGTGAACTTAAAGATATCCATCAAACCTACTTAAGTATATATGTGAACAGGTGGTGTGTCATGTTGCCTGTGTTATTGCTTTATTTCCTTCCTACTATAAGACTGACTACATTTTAGGAAAATATCTAGCCACTGAATCAGACTCTGGCTAAAAATAAATTTTGATATGATGCAAACATGACTCAGAGAAGAAGAAGAAAGCTCTTTTATACACTTAAAAGCCCCTGAAGTTTCCATATACTATGAAGAAGGGATTCTCAGTGAAATAGACTTGTGAGATGAACTTGGCCAAAGGGACACAGTCTTTCAAGAGATCCACTAACTGTGTACATTGATGTGTTTTTTGTTTGTTTGTTTGTTTTTAAGCTAAGCTAAAGCTTACTGTAAAGGAAAGCAAGATAAATTTTTACAAAATTCTGATCTCACCATTTGTTTTTGTTGTCCATCTTTTCCCATCCATCTCCCCGAGGAGAGACGATCTACGTGGTCCTGATCAAGAACACATAGGGATGCGAGAGCAAGCCAGAGCTGTTGAAAGGGAAAGCTGTTACACTACTGAATTTTCAGGAAAGACTTATGAAATGCTGACTGTGACACATCACAACAGCTCAATAAATGCTGGTTGATTTTGAAATACACAGATACTCAGTGGCACTCAAGTCTTCCTGATGTGGTAGCAGGTATACACGATCACTGTCCTATGTGCCATGCATACAGAAGGCACTCAGATATCTACTGAACAAGTGACTTTTCTCTGATGAACCCTCGTCTTCTATCTGACAAATAAAATTATCCTTTATTGTTCTACTATGTAAACAACATATGAATAAATGAATTGGCATATTTAATATTTACTGTACTAATGCCTTCTGCATATTTTTCCATTTAGTATCACCTGACTGAAGCATTAAATGCCAAAGAAGGTGGTACAGCAACTGCTAAATTGTGTATAGTCCCATGAGTATCAGGTACACATTAAATCCTTCTAGATAATAAAATTTCCTCGGAAGTCTTTGTTGCCCCAGAAGGCCTAATACTATACTCAGTGCACTTTGTCAGAAATACATAAACGTCTAACAAGCTTTAGAAAATGTTCTCAAAAATATGGCCGGGCACAGTGGCTCATGCCTGTAATCCCAGCACTTTGGCAGGCCAAGGTGGGTGGATCACCTGAGGTCAGGAGTTTGCGACCAGCCTGACTAACATGGTGAAACCCCGTCTCTACCAAATACAAAAAAAATTAGCCGGGTATGGTGGCACATGCCTGTAATCCGAGCTCCTTGGGTGGCTGAGACAGGAGAATTGCTTGTACCTGGGAGGCGGAAGTTGCAATGAGCCAAGATCGCACTATTTCACTCCAGCCTGGGCATCAAGAGTGAAACTCCGTCTCAAAAAAAAAAAAAAAAAGAAAAGACAACTGTTCTCAGAAATTGTTAAAAATTTCTGAGGTTTAAAGGGTAAGCTTCAGTTTTATATAGAATGATATATCCCCTCATTAATGAAGAGTAGAAAATGACTTAACTAGCTCAACTCTAAGAAGCGCATGTGTCATTGGATACAGAGAGCAAGAGATGTTAAAATAGGGACAGAAAAATAGAAAAAGACAAATAATGCATGCAAGGAGGAAGGGGAATGCAGACTGAAAGAAAGCAATACATGAGTGGTGGGAAAGGATTACTGTCAAAAATACCTGCTTCAGGTGTCACAGTCAACAATAGTAAGATGGCATAAATTGACTCTTTCTGCCCTAGGGATATACAGTTTATCTTCTTTTTCAGATTTCTGAGGATTAACGTAAGCAATTTTTACCAGCATTCACTTCTTCCTAATGTTGTCAGACTGCCCTGCTTCAAGGAAATCTCAAATCTTTTCTGGAAGCATATGGGACATGAAATCTAGTAGGTTAAAACTTACTATAAATGTGTCATCCGAAGAATGCAATCTCATTTCCTCAGAGATTTCCACCCTGACCCTGCCCTGGGACAAGCACTTCTTGCTTTTTAGAAATAAGACCTATAAACCCTCTAAGTAAGTTATAAGGCTCTACATTAGAACAACCAGGTATAGGCAGGGGTCTTGTCTCCAAAGGACCTTTGGTCTATCACAGCATAATGCCGACATGAAACTTACTGTGGTAAACTACAGTAAACAGATCATTAGAAAGACAACACACAAACAACGTACAATGCAATTAGCCTTTTCTAACCAGTGTATCCTTGGCTTCCTAAACAATAACAAAAACAAGTGACACAGAACACATAACAGTGAGAAGTAATGACTAGTTCATAATATAAAAGCTCTTTATACTTTTTCAATAAATACAGTATTTGGTCAAAAAATAATTACATTGACTTAGTGATTAACATTTGTTTAAATCTATTACTGAAAAAGAACATGCAATGATACAGACCAAATTTAAAACAAAACAAAATAAAGCAAAACCTACTCTAGTTGTTGCAATACATCTCACTGGAGACCTAAATTCTTCTTCCATCTTGGTCAAGGCAATGATGGTTTCTGCAATAGCATTTTTTGTCACTCGGGACCAAGCTTCTGACAGATGACCCTGTTGAGTAGAACAGAATATTTTAATAAGTAACCAGAAATATATTACCATAGTAAATTCTTTTTTCTTAAATAACATCTCCTATCAAAAGGAAGTATTTGTTTTTAGTGAGACCATGGAATTTTAGATCACGGGCACAGACTTTTGAACTAAAATTTCTTTGCGATCCTATGCAAAATTCAACTTCTAATCATCATTTTGATATTTAAAAATAAATAAATAAATAATTAAGTGCTCAATACTCTTTTCCTGGAAAGTCAAGGGTAATTCCTCTCACATCTGATAAAAACATAACAGAAATACTAAGGTTATCTATGTTTGAGCATAAAATTTACACAGTGAAGCTAACTGCTTTAGATGAGCATTACTGGAACCTAAAATATAAACAGGTTCAAACTGCAACTATCTTTATTTGCTACCTTGATTTGTAATGAACAAACATTTAGCTGTCATATAATTTAGGTGTTCCTAAGTACTACTCCTAAATATTTTAATCCAATGAACACCCTGAGAAAGTCTGCTTGCCACAGAGGTTGAGAAAATGTCCATGCTATTGGGAAAAGTGATAGAATTTCATTTTTCCCCCAGAAAATCCTCCCACTTCTTATATCCACACGATTTAAGGGGCGGTTCAATTCCTCCTCCTTCTCCAAGCTGCCTTCTATTCCTTCTGACTCTACATTCCACACTATCTTGTCCTTCTCAGGCTGGTCTCCTAGAAATACAATAGAATGTGTGGCAAATGTCAAGGAGCAACTCATCAGAGCCAGGCATGCTGTAAAGTAACTCCCTGACCTCCACACTCCCAGATCTCTTTTGGAAGCCACCATCTTAAGACAGAGGGCATAGGACATTAATAAAGAAGAATAAAGAGTTTAAAAACCATGAAGACTGAGGAGAATGAGAAACTTCCACTTCCGAGAGCTCTCTTCTCCCTTTTTTCCTTTAGGTTTTTGGAATCAAGTTCTTTCTTAGGGTCTGAAAGGGCATATTTTATTTTACTAGATTTTAAAGTCACGTAACAATTCTCACACAAATTAACTGGAAAATTGGAAATGAACATGGTTTACATAAATGACAAATTTATCACTCACTGAAAAGACAAACAGCATGATAATTAACATACTAAAAATAGTCTTTAAGTAAAGTTACACTAATCTACAACTCCTATCAGTTCAGCAGAGTAAGCTGTTTTGTCAGTCAGATTCCTGCTGCACTTCTCTGCCAAAACAGTCAGAAGAATGGGAACTTACTGCTGCCATATCCTTGATAAGTTTAATGATGATCTCTGAGATCTGGGTAGGGGTTGAGCCCTTCATCCACCAATGACTTTCACCTCGTCGGAGATAACTACAAGAAAAATTAGCATTTACAAAGCCAATAAATTATCAGTAGCACTTACAAATGAAAAAGATAAAAATGTTATTTCAGAATGCAGCATTTTAGATTTTTAAGTGACAATCAATTAAAACATTTAAAAAGAAAATTCATCAAACCATTACCCCAAATCCCAAGACAGCAGTTAAAGCAATTGGAGTTTCCAAGTATTTCTCTGTTTGCACATTATTTCTGTGTGCATCTTTTAGAAGTACAGTCCAGGAACCACACACAACTTATTTCTAGTGCATATGCAGATAATGTGAAGCTTGTGCCAGAACATAAATTCACTATATCGCTAAGCACACTACTATTTAGTTCAGCTGACTTTTTTCCTAGCAAGACTACAGGAAGAAGTGATACAATGCTTAACATTCTGATGTTGTCTGCATATTGTCATGGATTGACTCCACAAGCAGCACTGTTCCAGATGTCTCTAATTCTCTACTGTTACACACAATTACAGAACATCCTTGTATATATATCTTGGTGCAAATGTATGAAAGTTTTAGAAGTAGAATTGGTAGGTCAAAAGATATGCATGTTTAAAATATAGATATTATTAAACAGATATCCAAAAAGGCTGCAGCAATTTATATGAGATGAAAATGCCTATTTCCTCATAATGTTACCAAAGCATCAAAGACACTTTGCAATTATTTTAATCTACATTTATCTGATTAGTAGTGAGGTATTCTCATTTGCTTACTGGCATTTATAAGTTTTTTTCTGTGAACTGACTGTTTTTGTCATTTATTATTCTTATCAGTTGTTTGCCTTTTTAAAATTGATTTGTAGTCATTCTCCTATATTATGCTAATAAGTCATTGTCTATTATATAGGTTTAAATATTTTTCTTAGTTGCTTATATTTTAAAACATTTAATTATTATCACTTACCAAGTAATTTTCATTTTTATATAGTCAAATCTATAAATTTCTTCCTATATGACTTTGGGTTCTGTGTTTTGTTTAAGAAGATCTTACCAAATTGAAGATTACAAAAATATTTTTCTATAATTTGTCCTAGTACAGTTTTAAAAAGAAATGTACATAAAGCTTTAATTGACCTGAACTTTACTTTATTCCCCCATGTTTATTTCTTTTTATTGTGGCAAAAAAAAAAATTACTTAAAACTGAAGTTTAATTTTGCGTATGATGGGAGGTGGGTATCTAGAATTTTTTTAACATGGATATCCAAATATTCTGACATCACATATTCAGCTTACTTTCTAATCCCCACTAATTGTAATTGATACTTTTATTATATACATGACATTCTTTTTATATATGAGCCAGTTGTTTATGGATTTTATTTCGTGAGTAACCTAACAAAGTAAAATTTGAAATTATGTCTTAAATTTCTGAACAGTAGCTCACTCTATTCTGTTTTGGTACTAAAATAGAGGCAATAACTAACCTGGAATTGAAAATCATTGGAAGAGTAACTGTTGTAACTCCTTTGCCCACAGTGGTACCAGCTGTTCCTGTGATGGTGGTTCCTTTGGCTTTTAGCTGTACAGTGAGTGCTTTGGCAATGCATCCTAGAAACATGTCCAAGATACCCAGCTTATTCCAGTCTCCTTTCTCTGTTGAGTGAATGATATCACTGATATCTGCTGGGGGGAGGGATTTCACTCCTATGATGCTGGCCAGACGATTAGGGGTTACTTCAGGCAAAACTCTTCTTAGTAAAGAGGTTACCTGGTAAGAAAAATAAAATGAGAGAATTCCATGTAAAGACTGGTATTTTAAGGTTTTCTTTTCTTTTTCATTTTTTTTTAAGACAGGGTCTTGCTTTGTTGCCCAGGTTGGAGTGCAGTGGAGCGACCACAGCTCACTGCAGCCTTGAACTCCCAGGCTCAAGGGATCCTCTCAGCTTTGCCTCCCTAAGTGCTGGGATTACAGGCATAAGTCACTGCACACTGTCCCAGGCTTCATTTTTTAATGTACCTAACTACCATTCTGTAACTTCAAAATCTTTAAGAAAAGAAATATGATTTAAACACTATTTTACATTTTGCGAAGGAAGGAAATATGATATACATAATATTCAAATGGTAATAGTAGTGGTAATTACTAACCCAAGGCAGCAAGAAAAAAAAATACCTTTTCTTTCTGGTCAGGGCTAAATGACATTATATATTTCATGGTAATATGGTAATCAGTAGCCAGAATACTCTTTTATCACAACACATTAAAAATGGAACATATTTTAGTATTCTATACTCTCATAATAAACAGTTAAAAAAAAAAAAAGGAGTAAAATACAGGCCCCAAACAAAATAAACTACAAAATAAAAATCTATATTTAGGGTCCTTAGATAATTATTTTGCATTGCAACTTTTAACAATGGTCAAGTAACACAAGCAACGGCAAGGCTGTGGTGTGATCAGTCACCTGTCTCTGGACTCTAGGAGAGGCTGTGTGAAGCAGCGAGAAGAGGTCCTGAAGCAGAGTTAGCTGCTGAGCCAGATACTGCCGGCCAACGTTAGAGCCACTCAGTGCTAAAACCATAGAGAGCAGCTCAAAGCAGTAGGCATCAGAGGAGGCATCTTCATCATTTGGCTGAGAATTGGCATTTTCTTTGCTTGATATAGCATGTTCCCATTCTTCACGGACTCTGGTAGCTTCCATGCGAATAGCTTGGACAATATGAGCACACACCTATTTAAAGTTAGCATAGAACATATAAAAATATAAGTTTGATTTACTACTCCTAGCAAAACAAGCAAACAAAAGAGTAAGACAAGAATGTAAATTGACACCCAATTTTAATACTATTCTCCCAGTTAATTCTCCATCATATGTCATTCTCTTAACTCATCTCAAAAACAGGTAAAGCTAGGGGAGCCACAATAAAAATGGAAATATTTAAATCAACTACTATGTGTAAACTAATTATATGCAAGTTGTTAATGCCTATGCTTGCAGTTTAGCACATCAAAAACCAATCATCAATTTTATCACCGAAGACACTTTTTCTCATGGTTTACCATTATGTTCATAAGGTGCTTTATAGCTGGTAAGATTCACAATACTGAAATTATACATGACATTTTACAACTGAAAGCATCTAAGATTATATGAAACACTGCTAGAAAGATAAAGCAAAAATAAATTCATGTTGTAATTTATTGAAAAGAATAATAGTGTAGAAAGTTAGAATAGGGCCAGGCGCCGTGGCTCACGCCTGTAATCCCAGCACTTTGGGAGGCCAAGGTGGGCAGATCATGAGGTCAGCAGATTGAGACCATCCTAACACGGTGAAACCCCGTCTCTATCAAAAATACAAAAAAATTAGCCGGGCGTTGTGGTGGGCATCTGTAGTCCCAGCTACCTGGGAGGCTGAGGCAGGAGAATGGTGTGAACCCAGGAGGTGGAGCTTACAGTGAGCCGAGATCGCTCCACTGCACTCCAGCCTAGGCGACAGAGCGAGACGCCATCTCAAAAAAGTTAGAATAACAGGTTAATTTAAAATCTATACTTTATTTGACTTTTGAAGTAATATTTTTATGTTATGAGCACCCCATTATATGAACAATATAGTGCTATTTCCTCACCTGGTTATATTTAAAAATATTAACACTGGTATAGTTAACACTGTTAATTGCTCAGCCAACATACAAAAGAATGGGGGAAAAGAAATATGGGAAATACAAGTCAAATCTGATATAACTGGGTATTTGACACCAAATAAAAAATCTACCCAAAACAAACAGCAGCAAGGTAAGCAAGTTTTCACAATTAAAATCTTTAAAATGATGAAGGTATGCCAAAATACTCATTCCTCTCTAAAAAACGGCAGGCACATTCTGCAGGACCTATAAACGGGTGAGCATAAAGAAGCCTTCATAAATTTTTCAAAATACTTTATACCAAGCTCATCCAACCTGCAGCCGCGGGACTGCATGTGGCCCACGATGGCTTTGAATGTGGCCCAACACAAATTTGTAAACTTTCTTAAAGTATTAGGAGAGTTTTTTTTCTTGCAAAATTTTTTTTAGGTTCATCAGTTATTGTTAGTGTTAGTGTATTTTATGTGTAGCCTAAGACAATTATTTTTCTTCAAATGTGGGCCAGGGAAGCCAAAATATTGGACATCCCTGCTTTATACCCAACAAACACACACACACAAAACAAACAAACAAACAAACAAAAAAACTAATGAAGACAATGAAATAGCTCTTAACCAACCTGTTTTTGTAAGTTAGTCAGCTTACTCCTGCTAAATATAATTCCAACCATATGTTCTTTCAGGTCAGCATCTGATGTTGCCTTTACATAGAAAAAGAAGAAAAAGAAAGAATGAAGCGGTCTCTTTAAATAAAATTTGTATATTTGATATTTCAAAGTATCTTGAGAAATAATTTTGTGTATATATTTTTAAAGCAAATTTATTTTAAATTGAGGCTTATAATGCTAAGACAAAGGATAAAGTTTGAAGAAATCACTATTGGCCAAAGTGACCATAAAAAGAACAAAATTTCAGAACTTAAGAAATCCAGAGAAGTATATTATCTTTTCACAAATTTCTTCAATGTAGTCAATTTGAGTTGCTTTGATTAAACCTATTTCTAAATTATAAACATTATTAGTTCACATCCCACATTTAATTGCTTGAAGAACAATCCATGAAAATAACATTTGTTTAAAAGGAAAGTGTTCTAACAAACCTCTGTGATGATGGTGGTCTTAAATTAAGCTATTGGAACACTAACAGTCATCAAAGAAATGTATCATAAGGAAAAAAATAAAGACTAAAATTTTATAGGCTTATTATTATTATAGTGCATGTTATTCTTCTAAGTGACAGATATGTGTGTATATATACACATACATGCACACATGCACGCGCGCACATACACACACACGCCCAAAATCTTATTTAATCTTCACAACAACCCCAGAAGGTAAACTGTAATATTGTGCCTACTTTACAGGTAAGAAAACTGAAGAAACTCTTTTGTTTAAGAATCAAAAATGATGCTTGGTTTTACATTTCTTAGGATAGAGAGCCACAAGAGAATGTCCCTTTCGCCCTAACAATGAGGAAAAAGCTGATCGTCTACAAAACCAAAACTTTTTTTTGGAGTCCATCAGAATGTTGAGATCAGCTACCAGGTAGAATGAATTCCAAATAAACAAATCCAGTTAGTTGGATACTTCAAAACTCTTCTTTCAGTACCAAATAGAACAAGTAAATAAGCAAAAAACCAAAAACCAGTAAGGCTCTTAAAGACTTGAATATTAAGGCTCTTAACTAACTGATATTTATAGAACCCCTCAAAGAACAACAGCGGAGTTCACATTCTTTTGAAGTGCACATGGACATTCACTAAAACAGACTATATTATAGGCCAGAATCCAAATCTTAACAATTTTAAAAGGACTGAAATTATATGAAGTATATAGTTTGACCACAATGAAACTGAACCAGAAATTAATAATATAGAAAGCTAACAGGAAAATTCCCAAATATTTGGGAATTAAACAAGGTACTTCTAAATTACCCAAGGGTCAAAGAAGAAATCAAAATGGGGCCGGGTGCAGTGGCTCATGCCTATAATCCCAGCACTTCGGGAGGCCGAGGCAGGCAGATCACGAGGTCAGGAGATGGAGACCATCCTGGCTGACGTGGTGAAACCCTGTCTCTACTAAAAAAATACAAAAAAATACAAAAAATTAGCTGGGTGTGGTGGCGCCTGTACTCCCAGCTACTTGGGAGGCTGGGGCAGGAGAATGGCGTGAACCCCGGAGGTGGAGCTTGCAGTGAGCCAAGCTCACCACTGCACTCCAGCCTAGGCAACAGAGCAAGACTCTGTCTCAAAAAAAAAAAAAAAAAAAAAAAAAAAAAAATCAAAATGGGAATAAGAAAACATTGTGAATTGAATGAAAATAAAAACAGAATACCCCAAATTTGTGAAATGCAGCTAACATAGTGCTTAGAAGAAAATAATAGCATTAAATACTTAGATGAGAAAACAAAGGTCTTGGAGTCTGTGATCTAATCTTGGACATTAAGGAGTCAGAAAAAGATGAACAAACGAGTACAAGGCAAACACAGGGTAAGAAATAAAGATGTGAGCTGAAATCATTTAAAAAAGCAAAAATGAGGAAAATCAATGAAACAAAAAGTTAGTTCTCTGAAGAGATCAAATGGATGAATCTTTAGCGAACCTATTTCAGAAAAAAAGAATGAAGACACAAATCACCAAGAGACATCACTACAGGTTCTACAGATATTAAAAGGACATAAGGTTATATTATGAACAACTTATGCCAATAAATCCAGAAACTTAGATGAAATGGACAAATTGCTTCAGTGTCAGAACTACTAAAGCTTACCCAAAAAGAAACAGATGACTGAAACAGTCCTGTTATCTATTAAAGAAAGTGAATTTTTAGAATAGAGCATTAATTTGCTACTTAAGTACTAGCTAGATTATATATGAATCTTTTAGATAGTTCTTTCATCTTACTCTTGTTTACTTCTTTCATCATTTATTTTTGCTTTTAAAAAAAATCTTTATTGAGATATAGTTCACATACCATGCTATTCACCTATTTAAAACATACAAGTCAATGGTTTTTAGTACATTCAGATATGTGCAACTATCATCAGTCAATATTACGGCATTTTTATTACCTCTAAAAGAAGCACTATGTCATGTAGCTACTATCACCTAGTTTTTTTGTTCATTTAAGGAAAATGAACTGTATATAAGCTAATATCACATGTTGACTAAAATGCATAGCAATATATGGATTATCTTACTGAATAAAAGAAATGGAGAAAGAGAAACATATAAAGGTACCACTGTGCTCTTGTCTGGGTGACAGAGTAAGATCAGATCTCTTAAAAAAAAAAATCCACTCTGATAGAAATTCTCAGCAAACTAGGAATAGAAGAATTCTTCAATCTTATTAAAAACATTTACCCCCCAAAAATCTATAGTTCACATCACATTTAATAATGAATGGTTTATACTTTCAAGATCTAGAGCAAGTCAGAGCTATCTGTTCTCACTACTTCTATTCAACATGGTGTTTAAGGGCTTAATCAATGCAATAACACAGTAAAATAAGAAAAGAAATTTAAGTCATAGAGTTTAGAAAGGAAAAAACCCAAATTTATTGAAGACTACGGGATTATCTGAGGAAACCCCAAAGAGTCTATAAAAAGTTTCTGAAATTAGTAGATAAATTTAAGATCACAGGGTAGAAATCTAATATACAAAAATCAATTCTATTTTTATATACTAGAAATGAACAACTGGAAAGTGAAATAAAAAATACCATTTATAATAGCTTTATAAACATTAAATGTTTAGGAATAAATTTAATAAAATATGTACAAGATGTGTACATTGAATTACAAAACACTGCTGAGAGAACTTTAAAAAGAGGTAAAAAAAAAAACCCTGATATATATCATGTTCACAGATACGAAGACTCAATATTATTGACATGGTGATTCTCCCTAAATTATCAATTTGGTGTTAATTCCAGTCAAAATTCCATCCTTTTTTTTTTTAAAAGAAACGGACGAGCTGATTCTAAGCTTTATATGGAAAAGCAAGAGATCTAGAGTAGCCAAAATAACTTAGATAAAGAACAAAGTTAGAACCTGATATCAAGACTTTTTATAAAGCTACAGTAATTAAGACAGTTTGATGGATCAATGGAGCAAAATAGAGTCCAGAAACAGATCTACGCACTTATGGTAAATTCACTATTGATAAATGATAGTCTTCTCAATGAATCGTAGTAGAACAATTGAACATCTATATGCAAAAGATAAACCTCAATTCCTGCACAGAGGGTTCACAGGGAATGCAGAGGGTTCATAAAAATTAAAATGTATACAGTTCTAAACAAAATAACCAAAACTATAACATTTCTAAAGGAAAAGAAGAGAATATCTGTGTGACCTTGGGTTCTAGACCACACACAAAAATCAAGAATCAAAAACCCCAGAAAAACTGGACTTTATCAAAATTGAAAACTTCTGCTCTCTGAAAGAGAAGCCACAGACTAGGAGAAAATATTTGAAAACACATAATTGGTAAAAGACCTGCAAAGATCTGTATGTAAGTGTTCACAGCAGCTTTACTAATAGTAGCCACAGAGCAGAAACAACCCAAATATCCATCAAAAAATGAAAGGGTAAACAAATTGTGGCAAATTCATATAATGGAAAACTCAGCAACCATACATGCTACAACATGGATAAATCTCAAAAGCATTACACTACAGTGAAAAGAAACAAGACAAAAGACTATATTCTGTGTGGTTCCATTTATATAATATGCAGGAAAAGGCAACACACCACTGACAGAATATAGTTCAGTAGTTGCTAGGTTCTAAGTGTGAGGCTGGGGGATTGCCTGCAAAGGAACATGAGAGAAATTTGGGGAGTGATGTGTTTTAAAGCTTGGTTGTGGGCTGGGCATGGTGGCTCATATCTGTGATCTCAGCACTTTGGAAGGCCAATGCTGGCAGGCTGCTTGAGCCCAGGAGTTTGAGACCAGCCTGGGCAACACAGCAAAACCACATCTCTACAAATATATTAAAATCAGACGGGCATGGTGACATGCACCTGTAATTTCAGCTACTTGGGAGGCTGAGGCAGGAGGATCCATTGAGCCTGGGAGGTTGAGGTTGCAGTGAGCCATGATCACACCACTGCACTCTATCCTGGGTCACAGAGAGAGACCCTGTCTCAAGCAAAACAAAACAAAACAAACTTGATTGTGATAATGATTTCATTAGTGTACACGAGTAAAAATTCATTGAATGATACAGTTTAAAATGAGGAATTTCTGTATGTAAATTATGCTTTAATAATCTAACTTAAAAAAAAGATTATCTTAAAAATCATGTTATTTCATGGGCACCCAAGTGACAGTATAACCTTTCCTATTCAGCCTTAACTCCTCAACGTACACTCTCCTACTGTTAGGCGAGTCTTTCCGATCAGTCCTTGCTCCCGTTCTCTCTACTAATCTCATTTGAATACCTTCATTCTCTTTCAGATCTAACTCAAGTCCAGCATCCTCTAAGAAGCCTTCTCTGACCACTCCAAGGCACAATGATCTCAAGGTACTCTGAAAGCCTATGTCATGTGCAATTTTTTCACACATTTAATAACTTGCTTATATACTATGTAGCATCTTTGTTGATTTCTTTTTGGGGGGTGAGGGGAACGCAGAGGGTTCATAACCAAGAACAGAATGCAGGCTTTTTGAGGGCTTGCCATTCTCACAATTGTTTAGTACAGAGTCGACATTTGCTAAAATTCAATTGATTTAATGGGTAGTTACACAGTCTTGTAGTCATTCAAATGATATCTCCAAAAGATGCTGAAAGAAGTTACCAGCATTTAAGAAATCTTATTTTTTCAGACCTCAAACAAAAACAGGGCAATGATTTAGCTACTACTGTATTAGGAAACACAGGATGAGACAAGGGAAATCCTTGAAATTTATCTTTCAAAGGGCTGCCAAGGTGATTATTTGCAGCATTTAAAGACACTAGAATATTAAGACTAGTCAGAATTGACTTCTCTTTTTGGAAATGGATAAGGTACAAAAGTCTTAGGTATAGTGTTTTAGTGAGGACCAAAAAAGTAAAGCAACTTTATTTTTAGAAGAAATTTCAAGAGCAGTAATAAAGAGTAGTTATTCTAATAAAAATCTACTGAACATGTATGTGATTATACCATGATGGATACAAGACAAATTAGGCATGGACTTGGTCTTTAAGAAGCTATGGTTCAGTAGAAGAGGTAAAGCATCCATGTAGATAAACATAAGAGAAAAATGAAGAAGAGACACATACAGATTATTATGAACTCCAGCAGAGAGAAAACTGCTTTTGTTTGGGGAAATCATAAACAAGTTTCAAGAAGAAGATAAATCATAAAAAAGTTCATGAAGAAGACAGTACTTTTGAGCTGAACTGTGAAGGACAGGGACAATGGAAGAGGGAGAAGATAATTGATGGGGTATAGCACAGAAATGATTAAGTAAATTTTACAAATGCTAACAAATGAACACAAAAACCCAAGGCATAGAGCAAATTTGCTGTTACTTAAAATATTAGCTAGATTATACATGAATAATGAATTTCTTTTAGATAGTTCCTTCATCTTCTAAGAAAAAATACGAACTGCATAAAACTATTATTACATATCCATCAAAATATACAATACATGAATTATTTCACTGAAAAAAAGAATAAAAAGGGAAATAAATATCTTTAGAATACAAATAAATACATTGTATACTTTTTCTTCTCCTTCAGGTGATGACAATAGTGCTTTTTCCTCTTGCTCTGGTGTAGGTTCAGCATCTCCAGAGATGAGCTTTCCAAATACCTGATGAAGATATGCATGTGAGAAGGAATTAATGACAGGCATTAACACTGTAATAGCCAGAGGACTCATCAGCTGATTCCACAGGTTTTATAATATACTACTGTTGCTAATTTACACTACTACTTTTCTTAATTACAAATGCAGCATGAAACTCAGGTGTTCAGGGCTATGAAAAGAAAAAATGGGCAACATTTGTAGCCAGAATTTTCTATAACAAGTTTCACAGAACATTTTGTTACACTCTTAAAATACATTACATCAATTATCCCGTGCTAGACTATGTTGTAAGGACACTCACTTGAGACGTAATCAGTCTGAATACTCGCAGAGTCTCAGCTTCACAGTTCCTCTGCTGGGCCACACTGGCTGAAATTTGGCCAGCTATTTTTGTGCTTTCACCATCTTTCCAGCCGAGGACTTTGACTTGTCGAACTCTGAGTGTATTTTCTGGGCCTTTTAATTCAATTTTGATGATGTGATTATCCCCTCCTGGAAGTTCACTTGTTACCCAGCCAATGTGCCTGGAATCCAGATCAACCTGGTTGAGCAGAAAAGAGGCAGGAACCTGCTTCAGCTGGATCACTTTTATCACTGTGCTAGATTTAGCATTGGTATCAGCAAGCTCAAATAACAAAGAATTGTACAGAGTAAAGGTTATTTCACACTGATTATTTTATTTCAACCTGATGAAGATAAGTGATATTATTTATAGTAGCTATATACAGATGAAGAAACTAAGGTTAACACAGGTTAAGGGATTTTCAGTAAAAGGTGGAATTGAGAATTAAAATCCAGGCCTGACTACCATATGGCTTCCAAGCAAAGTTATATGACTGAAATAATTACAAATAATTTATATGACTGTGCTTTACCTGTATTGTCTGTAAGCAGAAACATTACAAGATCAGAATCTTTTTTTGTGCATCCTCACATTAAAGAACCATTTAAAGATACAGGACTTTTAATGTGCAGTTACTTATTTTACTTTTGAACAAAAATTATATAATATATAACTTCACACTTGTGATTCCTTATTTCACTAATTTCCATTGAGAATATGACTTTTTTTTTCAAGGATTAAATGTTAATATACTGTGAAATAGTTTTTGACACTATTCCCTTCATAAAATAAAAACTGTTCTTATGGCATTTAATAACCAAGAAATGACCTGGGGATTTCTATGTGATTTACATAGACATTAAGTTGATATTATTTTAACTAATAATGTCAATTTTCTAAAAGGGGTATTAAGTATAAACAAACACAATCTCATTGAATAGGATTATTTTCCCAAATTCTTTAACAATTTAAACAACATTTATTATATGTTTAGTCCAAAATCTTAATTCATTCCTTCAATGTGATTTGAAAACAAGCAAGCAAGCAAGAAATTGGCCAACTTTTTGTGAGATAAAGTAGTCAGCGAGGAACAATTTTGACAAAGTTTCACTAACACAAGTAAGGGAGAAGCTTGAGCTGCTCAGACACATGCCTAGATAAAACTTGTTTCTAGAGTTGGTTTAAACTGACTTGCAACCTGGATATAGCTGCGTTGTTATAAGTGTTATAACAGACAGATTTTTCAGGCCAGAGGACAATAACCTGTTTTAACTAAAGTATAGGTGAATTAAGGCTTTAAGTGTGAATGGGATCTGTGATAAATTTTAAAATACCTTGATGCAGCTGGAAACCATCATTCTTAGCAAACTATCACAAGAACAGAAAACCAAACACCGCATGTTCTCACTCATAGGTGGGAACTGAACAATGAGATCACTTGGACTCGGGAAGGGGGACATCACACACCGGGGCCTATCATGGGGAGGGGGGAGGGGGAGGGATTGCATTGGGAGTTATACCTGATGTAAATGACAAGTTGATGGGTGCAGCACACCAACATGGCACAAGTATACATATGTAACAAACCTGCACGTTATGCACATGTACCCTAGAACTTAAAGTATAATAATAATAAAAAATAAATAAACAAATTAATTAATTAATTTAAAAAAATACCTTGAGTGTTGGGGAGTGGGGTATGGCAGACTGTAGGTACAATATAATTGCTCATGACTGGGGAACATTTAGGACAATAGGTGAGATGTCTAGCACAGGGATGGTGGCTACTATTCCTACGTATGGACCACTTGTCAATTTAGTGTTCTGTAAATAGATCATTCCCTATAATACTTCGGTTGTGTGCCAAAGGTGGAATTCAGTAGTGAAGGCTGAGAAGAAGAAATTTCTCTCTAGATAGCAAAACATTTATGACAGAATTTTAATTACCTGCTTTATTCTGCACAAATCTTCTACTGCTTTGCCAGTTAAGAAGGTCATTGAGGTAACTTTATTCTGAAATAGACAATTTACAATGGTATATTTATATATACAATTTTATATATATATATATATATATATAGTTATTATGCTATATTCCTGCTTCAGAACTTATAATGGTTTCTCATGACCTACCAATACCACATCAATACCACATCTTCTGCCAGTCTCTTATGATCCTTCCTGATTGACCCCACCCCATCCCTCCAACTAACCATGGTTCCTACAACTTTAGTCTTATTTTCACAAACTCCATCTTAAATTGCACATTTCAGCCTCTCTCCACGTGCTCTCTCATAGCTTGACATTCCCTCTCCTCATTCAAAGTAAATATTCAGATTCCATTCTCATGAAGCCTTTCAACAAATCTGCTTGTCACTTACGTCAGATTCTTGTTGCTATATTCTCATTACTTTTGGAAGTATAAAGAGGGAAGCTAACTGAACTAACAAATACGTATGAGTGTCACAATGTACCCAGACTTCCTTACAGTTTTGAAATAGGATATACAAGAGGAGGTTTTATCCCCCAAGATACTTGCCAAACTAGGGAAGGCAACATTAATACACAAAATAAATGTCAAACAGTACAAGGTCAATACACGTTCATACTAGTGCCAAACATCTTAAGGCTGAATAAGTTTTATGCAAAGCACATCAAGAAATAGATTAACATTAATTCCTTAGAGAGTTGTATAATATGAGTGCTGTAGGCTGATACAATTCAAATTCAAATCAACAAACGCTGTGTACAAGGCTCTGTGGTAGGCAGACTGGGGAACACGGAGGTACATAACTAAAGGAAAACATACATACAGGTTGAGTATCCTTTATTAGAAATATTTGGGACTAGAAGTGTTTTGGATTAGGGTTTTTTTTTAGGATTTTGAAATACTGTATTTGCATTATACTTACTGGCTGGGCATCCCAAATCTGAATATCTAAAACCAGAAATGCTCCAATATGCATCTCCTTTAAGTGTCACATCTGTGTTCGAAAAGTTTCAGATTCTGTAGCATTTTGGATTTTCAGATTTGGAATGCTCAACCTATAACATAGAGGAAGCCTCTTAAAAGGAAAGTAGATGTCAGCTTACATGCTGGGGATTTTGAAAATGAATACTGTTATGATTATTTCCTCTTAGAAAAGACAGAAATGTTAAATTGATTGCAATCATTGTTCTGAGGGAGAGTATGTCCTGCCTTAAAATGTACCATGAGCCAAAGATAGCTTTGCACTGAACACTGAGTTCTAGTCACAAAAATGTTTTACTTTGTTACACTTGACTTTCCAGTAAGATAAAGTAGTTACACCAGGGGAAATTGTTGGGTCTGAAGAGGAAATAGCTCATATTATATTAGCTAAGCCTCTTTTACTTATTCAGTACCAGGGAGGAATAGAACCTGCACTGATGTACAGGAGTTGGAGGTTGCTCTGATTGCAGACTGGCCTGCATCCAGGTTATCTGAGACCCAATCCTACCACTGTGGCTCTTCCTGAGAAAGGAAATATGCAAATAACACAGAAGGAGCCAGGCAATGGTTCAAGGGAACCATTAATACTGTATCTGCTAAAAAGCCACATCCATTCTGAGGAAAAAAATTCTAAATGAGGTAGAAGAAAGGCAGTCTGGCAGTTAGTGCTATTTCTTTCTTGGTTGTTAACACTCAAGTAAATAGGACTCTTTTTTCTTTAGTGCCTTTTATAAAAGAATATTTAACTCAGTTGAAACATGTGGACGAACTAGGCTAAAGAGAATATAAATTATGATTATTTGGGACAGTCTGAAACTTATTTATTTCATGAGGACTGTGGCAAAGAAGTAGACACTTAAAGATAGGCTGGGTGCAGTGGTTCACACCTGTAATCCTAGTACTTTGGGAGGCTGAGGTGGGCAGATCACTTGAGGCCAGGGGTTCGAGACCAGCCTGGACAACATGGTGAAACCCTGTCTCTACTAAAAATACAAAAATTAGGCCGGGTGTGGTGGCTCACGCCTGTAATCCCAGCACTTTGGGAGGCCGAGGTGGGTGGAACATGAGATCAGGAGATTGAGACCATCCTGGCTAACATGGTGAAATCCTGTCTCTACTAAAAATACAAAAAATTAGCTAGGCATGGTAGTGGGCGCCTGTAGTCCCAGCTACTTGGGAGGCTGAGGCAGGAGAATGATGTGAACACGGAAGGCGGAGCTTGCTGTGAGCCAAGATCGTGCCACCGCACTCCAGCCTGGGCGACAGAGCGAGACTCCGTCTCAAAACAAACAAAATATAAAAATTAGCCAAGCATGGTGGTGTGTGCCTGTAATCCCAGCTACTCAGGAACCTGAAGCAGGAGAATCGCGCGAACCTGGAGGCAGAGGTTGCAGTGAGGCGAGATTGTGCCACTGCACTCCAGCCTGGGTGACAGAGGGAGACTCTATCTCAAAAAATAAATAAATAAATAAATAAAAATAATAAAAAAAGTTCATTACACTACAGGTCAAAGACTATTATTAGGTGCCACCAGAGTAATACAATAAAGAACCCAGCAGAGGGAAAGAATAATTTTTTAGAGGAGTTACTTAGAATTTCTCTGCTGAGTTTGAGAGACCTTGGGAGAACTGCTCAGCGGAGTTTAAGGGGAGGACTTCCAGGTCACAGGAAAATCTTAACCCAAGGGCATGAGAGCAGAAAATTGTAGAGCAGACTTTCATTTTGCTTAGCTGTAGCCATGGTATATTTGTGATCAGATCTCTTTTCAGAAATGGAATTCCACAGTGCATCATATTAATTTGTTTTTAGACTTAAGATTTGGGGATTATAGCAATGACGTTTGGTTGGTGAAATTCCAGATGATAAAGCTCGTTGCTAAATTCAGAAATGAGAGTGTATGAATACTAAAGGTCTGAAAAGAGATAAAGAGTCATAAATCAAGTTTGCTTTCTTACCCCAAGATCTCGAGAATTGTCCACGTGAACAGACACATAGCGGGCATTGATTCCTTTTACACAGTTGATGGTGATATTCTTAGTTTTGTTTTTATCTTCATCTCCTGATTCCCAAAAGGTTTCTGTGGAGCCGTCTGTCAAGCTGCCAATCATGGCAGGTCGGCTTGAAGTTTTTATGTCAACAATGCTGGTTAAGTCCTTTAAGCACATTACTATGCATAATTCCTATCAGAAACAAATACAAGTACTTATGATACTTAAAAGCAAATCTTCCATGATGATAAAACAAACAGATATAGGATAAAACATAATGGAAGACAGGATCAAATTGACTATAAATAACTTACAGTTTCTCCTTTGATGTATTATTAACTAACAAGACAACCAGGATAATAACTGTGAAATGACTGACCTGACTCATAGCTTCAAAGCCAGATTGTATACTGATGCTAAAACTCTCTTCACTATCACCATCATCTGATTTTGACAAAATATTGTTAATGTGATGAAAGACGTTGCTCTGATGAAGGAACTGGTGATCAGACTGCTTGAATTTGAGACTCCAGCACCTAAAAAGGTGATATATAAGCAATATATGAAAATTATTTTCCAGGAATATCTAAGGAACTCTTAGATGAGTACTCTGTAGCTAATAGCTCAAGAAATTTTAATGTTCTAGTAAAATATAGAAATTTTAAAAATTCAGGGAAGAAAATCATTTCTCTTATTTTTGTTTTTGAGAAATAAAGGTAACTTCTTTGGAACAAGGTAAAACTAAGGAAAGTTGACCCATTTTAAATATAAAAAAATTAGACAGATGAAGATCAAGGCTACAGAAGTAAAAAGGGTAATGAATCTGTTGTGTAAACAAGTGTTACACCAACTGTCACGACCCCTCAAATTCATGAATCTTATAATGCCATACTAATTCATCAGGGTATAATGTATCTTGTATTTCAAAAATCTTGTGAGGAGGACAAAGAGAAATCTCTCTTCCACTGGTCTTATCATTAGAAACATGGGAAGCCCAGTCATTCCATCAATCTATTTCTGGTACACATTAATTAGGAGAATTTATTTATAAGTGTGAGTCCAGTATGTGAATCTAGTAACAAGGTTCACAGTGTAAAAGCAATGCTAAACTCTCAATACATTTCAAATTGAAATTGGAATCTGTTGAGCATCTGTGATGCTCCTTAAGGTGCTTTCAGGATTGGCAGCATATAAACAGGCTTTGTTTTTCCTAAGATTCTTTTCAAGTCAAAACTCTATTTTGGTTTTTGCTTTTGAGATTTCACTTTCCCTCTCTCTTTTTAGAACATTTAAGTGATTTGAGGTAGGAGAGTGGGGAAAGTGAGGGAGATTGTTACAGTGATAATTTAGGGCACTAAGAAGTACATTAGCCACATTTTACAGAAGGGCAAACAAGTGTTAACTAAGAGGAAGGACCATTCTAAAAATTATGACTATAAGGAGG
Organism: Macaca thibetana thibetana; assembly: GCF_024542745.1. NCBI lineage: Eukaryota > Metazoa > Chordata > Mammalia > Primates > Cercopithecidae > Macaca > Macaca thibetana. Next base: position 57,023,236 of record NC_065594.1, read on the forward strand.
GAGGCACCATCTGTATAATGTAGGGATTCTATCTTACTATTTAAAGAGCTTTTTTTTGGAGCATTTCATACTTTGAATATCCATAAAATCTCTTGTCCAATGTACCTAGGATATGTGGATACAAAATTACCTCAGGGCCATTTGCTGTAATGAACTGCCACTGGGGAGAGACATCATAAGGTCTGAGATGGTCTGCAGCAAGCGGTGAAAGGTGTGTGGTAAAGGATGAGCAGCTTCCCCGGCAATCACTATGTCCGAGAGTGGATGTTCACATACTCTTGTATCTTTCTCCTAAGGCAGAAATTGAAACAAGTTTATCAGTGTGTGTGCTGGAAGGAATCTTCTTCACAAAAGACATGTATACTTAAAAAATGGTCGTGTAACACAAATATAAACAACAAAACCAAATTGTATCCAGTTAACTAATTATGCTTGTATTATTTTAGGGAAAAAAGCTGTAAGTTTAGTCACAAGTAAAATCAGCATGCAAATGAATAAATGTATCGATACTAGTGTACTCACAAATCTACCTGTAGGGTGAATCCATATGTGTATGCATGTGTATGTGTAGTGTGTGTGCATATACAGATACGTGTATGTATATACACACATACATATATGTAGGTATGTTTTGCGTGTATGTTTATGTATAAAAAATAACATATGTTTAAAAGTTGGGGTGGCCACTAACTCATATAGCATTTTTATGTGAATTAGAAAAAAAAGTTCCTTTCTAGGCAGATGGACCACAGCTAGGAAAGAGAAGCAGGTGTTGAATTTCATTTCTCATTCAAACCCTCAGATGGCTCCATTAATAATATTAACTATGGAATAACTTTTTATCATTTTGAGTAGGTAACATACATCATAATAAAATATTCAAGAGGTATAAAAAAATATCATAAAAAGTCTCCCTGTCTTTAAAGCCCAGCCACCTAGGTGCCCTCCCACTGGCAATTTCTATTACCAGTTTCTTGAACTGTCTATAAATATTGTTCATTTATACAAATGGCAGCACTCTAAACAAACTGATCTGTGCCCTTTTAACAATAATATATCTTTGAGATTATTACTTATTAGATATGTATGTAACATATATTATCCTACTGCATAGTATTCTGATGAATAAAAATACCACAGTTTATTTCATCAGTCCATTTCAGAACAGCCATTTAGGCTGTTTCCAATCTTTTGTTTTTATATAACATTCTGCAATGAATCAACTTGTATATTTGTCTTTTCACACATGCATATACAAGGAGAACTTCATGAAAGTGGAATTACTGAATGATTTTTAATGTGAATTTTGATGGATCTTACCAAACCATTCTCTAAGAAGCTGCTACTCCACAGCAAAGAATGTTTGTTCTTCCATCTTGCTACCAATGTAAGCTCATCAAACTTTTTAAACTATGTCACTGAGCTACTTAAAAGATGGTTGCTTTTTACCTCCTTCTTTGTGTATCTATTGATTACTGATACAGAAGTTCTGGTTTACATTATCTTCTTCTAAAGAATGTAGTTTAGTTCTTACAGGGAGATAGAAGGCCATCTAGATTCCATCAAGACCTGGCATTCAACTTTGTTAGACTGGGGTTATTTCAGTTTTGCCCTTGATTTTAGGCATTACCCTTACTCCTAAGGCATGGTGTGTATTCCTTGGGCATGATCTTTCTGGGGTTTCAGGTGCATGCCAGGAGTATTCATTCACCCCACCTCTGGTTGGGCTAAAACTTTAGAACCCAGCTCTGAAGCTAAGAATCTGTTCATTTCTCAGTTTACGATTCATTTCCACTGCTAGGTCTTCCAGAGAAATTGCATGCCCAGTCTAACAGTAGCCAGGACGGCAGGGATATTTTTATGCAAAAATTTTAGCCTCCCTTTCTGCAGCTCTATAGCACTGGTGCCGCGCTTCCCACATCCCAAAGTTACAGCCCTAAACTTTGATCGCAGCCAACACAACCAACATACTCTGCTGGGCTCTTTTCCCGATTGTGGGGCTCACTTCATGCACTTTTCTTCTCTCAAGGATTATAGCCCTGTACTGGTCACTGCTCAGAGCCTATGAACAATTGTTTTAAATATTTTGTCCAGCTTTTTGTTGTTTACTATAAGAACTAATCCTGGCCGGGCGCGGTGGCTCAAGCCTGTAATCCCAGCACTTTGGGAGGCCGAGACGGGCGGATCACGAGGTCAGGAGATCGAGACCATCCTGGCTAACACAATGAAACCCCGTCTCCACTAAAAATACAAAAAAAAAAATTAGCTGGGCGTGGTGGCGGCGCCTGTAGTCCCAGCTACTCGGGAGGCTGAGGCAGGAGAATGGCGGGAACCCGGGAGGCGGAGCTTGCAGTGAGCCGAGATCGCGCCACTGCACTCCAGCCTGGGCGACAGAGCAAGACTCCGCCTCAAAAAAAAAAAAAAAAAAAAAAGAAAAAAAGAACTAATCCTGACACTGGCTGTTCCATCATAACTATAACTAGAACTCTGCCAAACAACAAGTTTTGAGATGTACTATTATTGCCATTCCATTTAAAATATTTTCTGTTATACTTCTTCTTTGATGCAACTCATTTGGAAGCGTTTCTTAATTTCCATCATTTCAATATTTTTCTTGTTATTGTTTTGTTATCTAATTCTTATACACTAGCAATAAAGACTGAGGACATGGCAGGAAGAAAACCAATTATTTAAAGTCTGTTGAAACTTGTTTCATATGTCCAGTAAACAGTCGATTTCCATAGACATTTGTGTGTATCTGAAAAGAATGTAAACAACCATATGCAATGTTTTGTATATTCTATCAAGACTGTCAATCATTCAAATCTGTGTACTATTTGATTCTTTTTCTCTGCCTGACCTATCCAGTACTAAAAAGAGTATTATGGTACTACGCACAAAACAGCCACAAATTCTCTTATAGCTCTTCCTATCAACAGGTGGAGTTTATTTCTCAGTCTTTGATTTTGACCGGCCTTGTGAATTATACCCGCTAACGGAAGGTGGCAGAAGCATGGTTTTTGAGTTTAGTCTTGGCCATTTTGGCTTTGCAGCTTCTGTGTTCGCTTTCTTGAATGCTTCTGGCATCTGAACAAACCTAGGCCAGCATCCTGGAGGATAAAAGAGCTCAGGGGTTACCACTTGAAGCACACTATGTAACCAAAACAGGAAAGAGCCCTTCCTCTCAGTGGAGCCTTGCTGCAATTGCCAACCCACAGACTGTGAGCAAATAAACAACTGTTTTAGTCCGGTGAGTTTTGGGGTGGTTATGCAGGAACAGATAGCTGTTACAGGTATATGACAATCTCACATTGTAACTGCAGACTGTCCTATTCTTCCTTGCAGTCTGTCAATTGTTACTTTTTTTAAGGTTACAGTATTAGGTAGATACATATCCAGGATTGATCTTTTATCATTTTGTAGATCACCATGACATATCATTACTTTTTACATAGTCAATGTTTTTTAAGATATGCCCTCATATTTACACTTTCTTTTCTCTTCATTGACACTCCCTGGCCATTCCTTTCAGTTTTTATTCTGGAAATGTCTTTGGTCTTGTTCTTCAAAGACCCTTCAATTGGGTTAACAAGCATTTTCTTTCAGCATGTTGAAAAAAGCCAACTGACAGCCTTTTAAACAAACTCAGTATTTAAACAAACAAACTTGTAATGTTGCTACCGAAAATTAAGCAATTATTCTCACTGTCCCTCTTTTGAAAGCTAATATTTTTTTCCTGTGGCTGCGTAAAAGATCTCTTTCTTTGTTTTTGGTGTTCAGGTAATACACTATAATTTGCCCACTATGATTTGTATTTATTCTGCTTGGGGTTTACTAGGCTTCTTGAAATGGGTTGTTATCTGTAATCGATTCTGGGAAATTCTCAAGTATTAACTCTTAAATACTGTCTCTCTTCCATTCTGTCTTCTCCTTCTGAAACTCCAAGTAGGTAAGTGTTATACATCATTTTGCCCTTCATTGCTCTTAGCAACTTGTATTTTTTATTTACTTTTTCTGTGTTGAAGTCTAGATAATTTCTGCAGATCTCTTACATTTAACCAATTTCTTCACTGACATGCTATAAAATGTCAAAACTGATTTTTTAAAAAAATATCAATTATACTTAATTTTTACATATTTTCTTTAGTTCTTTATCAAATCTGTCATTCTCTTATATTTAACCAATTTTTTCACTGACATGCTATAAAATCTCAAAACTAATTCTTTAAAATATCAATTATACTTAGATTAATATTTACATTTTCTTTAGTTCTTTATCAAATTCATCATTATATTCCTTCTTACAATTTCTTCTCATATTTTAAAGTTTCTCTTTTATTTCTTTAAGCATATTAACACATTATTCTACATTTACAGACAATTACAACCACTGTTGAGGCTCTATTTCTGCTGCCTATTGTTTTTGCTAGTTCTTGCTCATGGTATCTTGTTTCCTTGTGAGTTTTAAGAATTTGACTATGATAATGCTGCCTGATATCCTTGGAAATTATCCTAAAATGCCATTCACATAATTTCAGAGTGGCTGGGAATAAGATAAATGCCATCTAGATTACTCTTTCATTTTACAGACATGGAAACCAAGGCCTATAAGTCATACAACTACAACAGGGCAGAAATGAGGCTGAACTCAGGCTCCTAGTGCCCTAGTTCAATGCTCTGTCCCATTATACAGGCTGCCTTCTATAAAATCCAGGTCTCACTGTTAATACTTTGCCCATAGCACTAAAATATTCTTTTTGCTCAAGTTAGATCTGTGAATGATTTTGTGCAAATTATTGGACTATTTGAAGGTATACTACCAGTTTCTACAAAAATATGCACAATCAAAATAAATAAAAATCTCATTTACTTGTTCTGAACTTTCTTTGTTTGTTTTATTTTCTTCATCCTCTTCTTCCTCTGGTTCCACCGGTGCAGGAGTCAGTGATGCCACAAAATGCCACAGAATATCATGGAGAGAAGTGGTTTGGATGACATTACACAGAAGCCAGTTGAAAGCCTGAAGAAATGATGGTTAAATGAGTTTAAGAATAAAATACATGAGTTAAAACGTACTCAGAAATAAAGTACCTCCAAGGATTAGGGCTTCAAAGAAAGATGCTAGAAAATCTTTTTTAATTAAAAAAAGTAATACCTTATAGTTTTACTATTTGTTTTTCTTTTTAAGAGATAGTGTCTCGCTCTGTCACCCAGGTTGGAGTACAGTGGTGTGATCAGGGCTCACTGCAGCCTCAAGCACCCAGGCACAAATGATCCTCCCACCTCAGCCTCCCAAGTAGCTGGGACTATAGGCGCACACCACCACACCCAGCTGATTTTAAAACATTTTTTTGTAGAAATGACGTCTCACGATGTTGCCCAGGCTGGTCTCAAACTCTTGGCGCTCAAGTGATCCTCCCTCCTTGGCCTCCCAAAGTGTTAGGATTACAATCATGGGATACTATGCTTGGCTCCTTGAAAATCTGACCTTTATTTCACTGAAAGCACACGGAACTTGAAACAGTTAATAATTTGGGGTTTTAATTTAAAAAAAATAGGAAAAATAATTTCTAAAATACAATACCAAAACACTTTTTCAAACCACTTTTTACTTTGAAAATTCTTTTTAATATTAATTTATTCAAGCACATTTTTTCCAACTTGCATCTGGATGAACACAAAGCGTATCTCAAGCTCTACGAAAGCAACCATTTACTTAAATATATTCATATAATTCCCATCCATGAAGTGGTAAGTTATTTATCACATTTGATAAAAATAAAGATTTACTATATACAGGCCTGTAATATACAGTAATCCTATTATTTCCAGAGGCCAAAGGCCCAGAGAAGTTATTACTGGTTCACTTATAACTCAAAAGCCCTACTCCTTATCTTCTTTCCATGATTACTCTGTCATTTCCTTCTAATAAAATGACATTCTGAGTGTATAAAAGCTTTTAAAAAAGATAATCTCAAGATTCAAATAATAAAGCAATACAGAAATAAATTTCTTTAGAGTGCTGAAATATGAAATTCTAAATTCGTTTATATTCATAAACTTTAGAGTCTAATTTTTATATGAACACTTGATACTTTTAATTGGCTAATGCCTTTTAATTTCATGCAATTTCTGTTGGTAAAAAAGTGGCATCATTAAATAGAATCATCACATGATTTGTATGATCAAGGAATCAGTAATTTCATTAATGTCTTCATACCTCCATAGCAAAAACTCGACAAGCAGATTTCCTTAGGGCCTGTTTCATTGCTATTTCAAGACCTTCTAGATCATGATGTTGTATAACAAAAGCTAAAACTGGCCACTGGAAATTTCGTTCTCCTTTAGAAAGAGAGCTGTGGGCTGAGATTAGCCGAGAAAGCTCAGGAGACGGATGTCTCAAAAGGGAAGAACCAACTTCTATTAAAGAAAAAGAAAATTATTAATTTTCATAGGTAGTGCATATATATTTAAGATAATATCTAGCATATTCACTTTAGAGCCTTTGTTATTGGTTTTTTGCACATGACACAAATCATAACAATTTCAACTTTTACTGAGGAAGAAACCAAGGTTCAGAAAGATTAAATATGTTACTCTCTGAAAGTCATATAGCCATTAAGTTGTAGAGGTGGGTTTTGAATCCAGAGCTGAATCTACAGTTCACATTTTCTAAAACACTCTAAAAGCTAAGTGATTTATATTCTAAATGAAATCTACATCTCATCTGCATCACTTTCTAAAAGATGGCTTTATAAGAAACATTTCTCAACAGGAGGTCAAAAATATTTGTTGAATGAACCTATAAATTGCTGGGCAATTTTCAATAATGTTTTTCTTAAAAGTCTTCAATAAGATACTTAATCATCTGACTATCATTTTTAGGCCAAATCTTCATTTTAGCAAGTGATTTCTCTGACAATTTATCACTATATTATCCTGTTCTTCTTGGGTTTCTTTAATTATTCTTGAGGTAGAATCCCCACCCCAATTTGGGGCTATTGATACCAACTGGTCCAGATCATGTAACTCTTCTTCTTCTTCTTTTTTTTTTTTTTTTTTTAACTGATTAAGGGCTATTTATATCCCCAAAGTTTTTTATCTACTTAGAATGATGGCAGCTGCAAGAGTTACAAGCTTCTATTGGGGTGGAGAGATAACTGTGAATGTGGACATCACTGGAACTGCCGGTCCACAAGTTTAGTGGAAGGGATAATGGCTGTAACATTTGGCTTAGATACCTAAGAAGTAAGATTGTAAAGGCCAATTTATTCTTGAACAATCACCGATTTCCCTTCAACTGAGATGCAAAATTTAGAGATGCACATTTATAGCTGTGTCACACAGAGGGAATGTCAATCACACGTTAGAAATTATCCCATGCCTTTTCCTTCAAAAATTAAATTTTAAAAATTATGTGCAAATAAAACCATTTTCTTTTTTATTTGTAGTAGTCAGATCACTCAATATTCTTTTTTATCCTCATACTTACCAGTGTCTCCACTGTTAACTCTTCTTCTAGGAATGGCTTTAACTCGTGCAGGTAAAATGGAGTGTTGTTTATCATACTCGGAAGCAACAACTGAGTATGATCTTTGGAAGACAGTTCTCTTTGCAAGATCAGTATCAGTTATGGGACTGGTTTCTAAACTGTAGATGGAACAATACAACAGATACAAACTCAGAAGAGCTAAATGAAATGTAACTATACTTACAATGATGCAAAATATGTGACTCAAGATTTCACGTGGAGAAACAAAATCAAAGCCAAATTGACAATCTCTCTCTGAATCATAATTCGATCTTTTCAAATGCAGTAACATTTGGACCGATTTCAGCATTGTACCTTAAAACTTGTGGTTTTTAAAATCTACTTTGCATATTAAATGAAAAAGAAGAAAGGCTTCCAAGCTCCTTTTAGAATCAAAAGCACTGGGGTGGAACTCATGTGTTGTAATATTCAGGAAAAACAGGCAGATACAATCATAAGTGCACCAAATAGAAAGAAAATGGTTATGTACACATGAAAACCTAATAAAATAGGAAGCAAAATTTGGCTCCAAAGTTTTCTTTTGGTGTCTTCAGTGTTCTGTGAGGTTTCTCACTCTTGGGAAACACTGCCCAAAGCCCTTGGAGGATGGCTGTGTCAAGGTGTCATGAGAGGGAACAAACTGATTTTTGGCACCAGTGCTGTATTTATACTCTATAAAAGAACTTAATGGTTTTATTCAGGCTTAAGTAAACTAACAGTTTTTCTATTTATTAAAGCAACATTTAAAAATACTTAAAAAGTTATTAAGATCTTGAGCTATATAATTTCCTTTATTGACACATTTTATAAAAAAAAGAGAAATCTCTTCTCTTTCTTATTTCTCTAAAACAAATTTAGAAACTATTCTTTTTGTGAGCTCCTTTTTCTGTCACCTCAATTCAAATTGGAATATTTTTTGCTCACCTTTGGTTCTGGAGTTTTTTCCATCATTCAAGCCAGGTTTGAAATCCTGTGTCCCTTGGTAAAATTGTCTATTTTCCAACGGATGGCTAACTGCCTGGGTGTTTTCTTTACTCACCACTTCTCTAAGCTTATGTACATTCTTGTTTGCATAGACTATAAACATTGTACGTAACTGATTGGCAGTAAATGTCCCTGGGTGTTAGTATAGGTTGTTTGGTTCCAGAATGACTAGAAGACAGGGAAACATTAACTTAATTCACTTTATATATGGTGTTACTATAAAGCACAGACATTTGCTCTGTTTTCAGAGGAAGTTTTCTACTAACTTAAAGAAAACATTACACAAATTTAAAAAGTGACTGTTTTTTTTTCTTTTTTTTACAAAAAAATAATAATGCTTGTGAAAGAATTCAAGCAACACAAGAAAATCCAAAGAAGAAAGCAGAGATGACATCTTTAATTGAATGGCTACCCTGGGACAGGTAATTCCTTGTTATGAAGGCTGTCTTGCCTCCTACAGGATGGTTAGCAATATCCCTGGCCTCAAATCACTAGGATGCCCACTCAACTAGCCCAGTTGTGACAAACAAAGTTATTTCCAAACATTGCCAGATTGTCAACAGGGAGGCAAATATCGCCCCCAATTGAGAACCACTGATTTAATGAATTCATTTATCCATCAACTTTTTTTTTTTTTTTAAACAGATGGAGTCTTGCTCTGTCACCTAGGCTGAAGTGCAGCGACACACTCATAGCTCACTGTAACCTCAAAATCCTAGGCTCAAGTCATCCTCTTGCCTCAGCCTCTGAATTTTGATCCTAAGGGGTAATAATAATCCAATGAGAATCACACTTGTCAGACTAGCGTCAAAATGGTTTCTGACTATTTTAAACAGTGTATCTCCTTTAGAAATACTTTATTACTTTTAAAGATATTAAAGGTTACACTGCACTCTGGAGAAAATGTCAAGAGCAGCTTCAAAGAAATTCTGACGAGTAATCCATGCAGTTGGGGAGGGGAGAAGTTGTATGTATTTTTAACAACAACAAAAAAACCTCATTTGGATATATATGTTCTATTGTGATTATATTAGTTTATAATTATAGCTGTATAGTAGTAACACAGTGGCATGCTCTTAACAAGCACATTCTCTTTTCATTCAGCAAACGTCTTCCTTTCCAATGATACCATGTTCACAGTTATTCGTGCCTGAAATCTTCATGTCATCTTAAACTTACCTTTTTCATTATCCAGTTAGTCAACAAGTCACACTTATTTTTCCTACAAAATATATCTCTTTAATCCATATGTCAGTTTCTCAATTGTCACTGTGAGACTACCTTTGCATTTTTATCACATCATTCCTCCTCTAAAAAAGTTTCAGTGGTACTCTTTTTTTTTTTCTCAAGCTGGAGTTCAGTGGTATGATCTCAGCTCACTGTAACCTCTGTCTGCCAGGTTCAAGCAATTCTCCTGCCTCAGCCTCCTGAGTAGCTGGGATTACAGGTGTGTGTCACCATACTTGGCTAATCTTTTGTATTTTTAGTAGAGACAGGGTTTCACCATGTTGGTCAGACTGGTCTCGAACTCCTGACCTCAGGTGATCTAACCCGCCTTGGCCTCCCAAAGTGCTGGGATTACAGTTGTGAGCCACAACGCCTGGCCTCTATTTTCTTGTGTATTATATTATTATAACACGTTTCTATTCAGCTTTTCGAGAAGCTCTTTACTCTGATACTACCATACCTAAGTTAGGAGGCACTGTAAACAACAAGTAGAAACAACTAGAAACAACAACTAGAAAAGGACTCTTTTCTAGTTCAAAGTCTTTCTTCCACCAAACACTAGCTATTCAACAAACAGGAGAGAACTAAAATACCTTGGTGGCATAGACTTCATATTGCTCTCTGGCTCTTCAAATACGTTAGGACTTGCATCAGGAGTTACTGATATATATGGGGCAGGTACAGATGTTGAACGTAGGTATCTCATTTCATCCTGGAATAGGTTGTCATCTTGATAGCCCACAAAATTTTCATGATGATGCCTGCATTAAATCAAACCCAATAACTTAAAGTATGATGGCAATACAGATCCTCTCCATTTTTAATCTCCTTCATAACAGGAAAAGCAGCACATGTAAATCACAGTTAAAGGCAAAGTATTAAAATAATTGTAGATGTAGGTAGGTGAAAATAAAAGTCTGATAATGTTATTCATCAACATTTCAGGTACCACAAACATTTCAAATCCAAAAGTGAACTAAGTTTCTTTCCTTTTGAGAGCTTTTCCATCTTCCAGTGTTTTGGTGAATGATCCCACCAACCATCCAGGTGCTTAAGCTAAAATATTTCCAGTGTTGTAGTAGGCTTAGCCCTCTACCATCATCATCTTTCAAGCCCATGATATTAGGTTTCCTCTCAGAGCCATTCTCTCTTCTCATTCCCTATCACCACTGCCTTGGTTCATGCTTATTATTTCTTGCACAGACCCCTGAAATACAGGCAGTTACTTTTTTGGGTAGGAACATACATAAGATCATATTTGAAAAATATTAGATACATGAAATTTTCTGTGGTTCAGGGTAGAGGGGGTGCCCATTCCCCAGAGAGCTAAAAAGAAAAAAAGTCTGTAATAATGCTGTGTGAGCATTTTTCACGTTTTACAATTTGATTCTTTCCTTTTCAAAATGAATAAATAGTTGCTAACCTAAGTCCACTGAGTGGTATGCTTCACACTAAAGATCTACTGTATTTGGCATACCTGATGATTTCCACCTCCGTCTCAAATGTATTTAGTCTCACGTTTTCATTTTTGTTGCTTATTCATTTTATTGTAATAGTAAGCACAAAATTTAAAAAATCACACAACTCTGCCACACAAAGAGGACAATTTCCAAAATGGAACTGTTGGTTGGCAAGCCATGTCACCAGGCAATATCTAGATATCTTCATTTGTCAGCTGATGAAAAAAATCTGATTTTGGTATATGAAAGGCTCTTTTGGAGTGTCAGTGCATGATGTGTGAAAGTATAGGCTGTACCATTCAGGTCCAATATATGAAAATAGAATACTAACAGGTTTCTCTCTATCTCTAGTAATGCACTTTTATCTAGTCTCCACATTAGCTTCCACATTCTACAGTGATCTTTTAATTGCAAACCAATTCATGTATTTCTCTGTTTAAAATTTTTCCACTGTTTCCTCTGCTCATGGGATAAAATGCAATCTTAACCTGGGCTACAGGGCCCGACATTACTTGGGTGAACCAATCATTCTGAACGGGCTTTCACACATTTCCTCCAGTAGTCAGTCCTTTAACAACCTGTGATTCCTCAAATGTGTAATGAGATTTCATTTGTGTCTTTACTCACCTGGGTTATTCTTCCAAGCGTTGCTTTCTTCCCATCACTTGCCTGACAGGTTTCTATTTATCCTTTAAGACTCCACTAAAGGGTCAGACCCTCTGGGAAGCCTTTTCTGATTTCCTTGGGAAGATTCAGATACTCTCCATCTTTTATGCTGTAACAGCATCCTACATACATACTTCTATTGTAGCACTCCTCACATGGCATTTCAAATGTTTCACTGACATGTCTGACTTGACATCACAGTATGAGTACATAGAAGCCAGGATTTTGTTATATTCATTCATTCATTCATTCAGGGCCTAGCACAAGGCTGGCAGGTGCCCAGTTAGTATTCATTTAAATGCTAACAATGAATAATTTATGACATAAAAGACTGCTAAGAAAACACCAACTTTTTTCTACTTCAGCATTTCACACTAACAGACTGAAGTCAGCCTACCAAAGAGTGAAAGATAGCTATAGTCTTATTTTCTAAGACATGTTTTGTATTAATAACAATGTAAATTGATGAAGCATTTTTATAGTTTTTTAAATACCTACTACCATAAAGTCATTATGTTAGTCAAGGCAACTCAAAAAAATAAATGCCTGGAAGTTTCTTTACAGTACACAGTATCTAATAAAGTATAGGTCAAATAGTGAACTACCCTAGATATCAATAAACAATCACTGTTAATCCAAAGGTGATTAAAAAACAACAACAAAATTTTATTACCTAGCTAATGTCTGAAGGTAGAGACAAGGCATTTTCACAGGAAGATCCTCAGAAATGCCTTCTTTCACGCTGGGCAACTGAGATTGGAATGGCTTTGCAGGATGGTAACACAGAATGCTCGGTTCGGCTGCACTGCTCAGGGAGAGCAGGAAGAGTGCATTGGCTTTAATCACCTGGTGAGCTTCCATGGTGGGCAAGGCACGAGGGGTCTTGACTTGCATTGGTTTTCTCCTAGATTGTTTGACCTGGCAAAGAAAAAAAATCAAAGTAATCTTTTCTGACTTATATTAAAATCTTTCGTTTCTTAAGCTAAGTATTTTGAGTTTCCAATAAAAATTATTAAACACTTGTAAAGCTATTTTAAAATACTAAGATTATAAAAAACAACATTCACTTCATATTCATCCTGGGCTGACTATTCTGTATTAAACACAAACTATACTTCCTTTCTTTCTTCAGAAAAATTTAACACCTAACTAGTTAAATCTAAATATAATTCATTTTTTTAAAAAGTAAATCATCTGTGTGCATTCAGTGAAATTTTTTAGTTAGGTTAGCCACTAGAGTGAATAAGGAAAAGAGAGAGTAGCTATGGAATAGGAAAACAAAGGAGCCAAAAAAACAGGTAGCAGAGGTTATCTAGTGTTATTCCAATATATACTTAATTTTTAAAATTAAAAGCAGCTGACATAGTACAAATATTAAATTTGTATATGATTTCCATTGTAAAAGCTGATCTTTTATATCAACTATGCGGAATTATCTGATGTAATAAGATCATAAAAAGCTATTTTTATAAAGTGTATCCATATCATTAAAACTATAGCTCCGAATGGAATAAAATACCTTCTCCCTTGCAGCAGCTTGTTTTTCACGGAGGTATTTTTCTCTACAGCGATCACATACCAGATACCAAGTACTTCCTCCTATGCCACCATCACCACAGTTACCAGCCCATCCTCCACAAAAATGCCCAATGCTATTGTAACCTTGTCCACCAGCATATCGGCCACAACCTTGAAACAATACCAAAAATAAATATTTAACACTCCAAGTGTCCTTAATAGTTTGATCCTTATTACTCATAGATTAACGACAGATTTACCTTCTCAAAGAAAGCAAAATACTGAAATAGATATCTGATTTTTCAGGCTATTAACTATATCAGAAAAATAGCTTACTTGATCAAAAAGCAATTAATTAAACGATACCCCAAATATGAGAGATACTTAGTTTCTATTCAGGCAGATTAAAAGAGAGGTAGACTATAGGTACATTTAGATATACTTAATTATGTCAATAAAATTAGACAAAACGAGTATAAAAGTTCTATAACAATGATATATTTTCAGAAGTCACATAAAACATTTGAAGTATAATATGTAGACAAAGAAAAAAATTACAAATACAAATTTGTATTAGGTGAATTTGGAATATTAGTCAATGTTACAGAAATCATTACATTTACTGAAAATGCAGTCTTCTGATAAAACAGTATCACTTCCATAGGAAAAAGCCTATCGAAATCAATATAATCTAATTTAATTTGCAATTCTGAACAGGAAAATAGTAAAATCAAAGGAGATGCCCCATGTGTATGGGCACGCCACTGATTCTGTTGTGTGAGACAGACACATTAATGGCACACCCTTTGGGTAACACATAAAATTTTTTAAAACATGCTACATGAAAGTGAAATAGCACTAAATGACCTTGTCATCATAATATTAGAATTTCTTTATCTGTTTTTTGCAAAACCCTGTACTGATAATGTACTTTAAGATACTATAAATTCCCTATCCTTTGCCAAAATTCATATAACAGCTCAAATGAAGTGATCCGGTTCAGTAAAGAAAGAAGTACTTATACATACATTCGCCAGTATCATTTACCTGGGTGAGCTTGTCTCATGTGATAGGTCACTGGGTACGGATGTGACTCCCCACACAGTTCACAGATGGTATCTTTCTCTGGTCCTCCTACCGCCAGCTGGGCCATCTCTCCAAACAAATTACCCCTGGGCCTCACTTCTGCCTTTTCTTTTTTCTTTTTTTCCTTTTTGGCCTTCTTATTCTCTTTCTCACACTCTTTCTTTTTAAGAACTGCACAGGAACCAGGACTTGGAAAAATCATATTCTGGGAAGCAGCTTTGATAGTAGCCAAAGAGATGTCTTCCCAAAAAGCCACTAAATGTTGTAAAGTTAAGGGAAGAGGAGATTTAGACTTCATTGTGTGATGCATGGACATTTCAAAAGTGGTCTCAGTTTTCCCATCCTCGCATTTTTCATGCAGAGGTGGTTCCTTAAGCATAGATAATACCTTGTTTTTGTTGATGCTACCCATCTTAGATATATCTGGTCCATGGGGTGCAATATTAAACATATTCAGTGCAGATGATATTTCCAACGAATGTCTATTTTTTAACTTGGTTTCTTTTTCCTCTGTAGGCTGTTGGCTATTTAAACTACTCCTTATAGGAGCATGTTCTTTGGAAAGTTCAGGATGAAACTTTAGGAAAGAAGAACAAGCCATTGCATCATGTACTATGCCTTCATGCCAGAGGAAGGAAGCAAACACAGCTCTGGCACATTCGGCCACAGAAGGAGACATGGCTTGTTTGGCTGGCTCTAAAGGCTTGGATCCATCTCCTTTGAAAAGAAAACTCGATTTTTCTTTTTTGGGCCTGGTGTGTCTATTAGCACATTTTCGACTTATTTTGGGGGATGCTCTCATTTCCTGTTCATCTTTCAGTGGTGCTTTTCCAATGCTAAAATGAACTTTATTTGAACCTTCATCCACACTCTTAAATTCACTGCTGTCGTCGCAGGTGCTGTCTGTTAGACTATTTGTTTTTAAAGTACTTGAGGTGCAGACTTCGACCACCTCACTGTGGAGGTTTTCCTGTACCACATGGGGAGAGGGAGCTCTATTTTCAGATCCTGGGGAATCTGTAGAATCCTTTGGTACTGATTTTGGTTTTGGTGATGTTGACCGTCCCCTCAAAGGTTCTGTGAGGGGCATTTTCTTCTTGCGGAGGGTATCTGGATCAAGTGTGTAAGAGTCTGATTTGGAACGTTCCCGAGGAGGATCAAGTTTTGTCTTAACAGGAGCAGTACTTTTTTGAGGTAGATTTTTATCATGTGGTGAGGAGGAGCGTGGAGAACTAGCACCTGATGGGCTAGACCTATTGGCTGGGAGAGTCTTTGGCTTAGGAGATGACAACCGAGAACCTGGTCCTGGGGATTCAGCTCTGGAGCTAGAAGGCATCCTCCCATCAGATTTCAATGTCTGCAAGGTGTTATGGTTAGGGGACAATGACCTACTATGGGAATCTGACCTCAACTTTGCAGCATCAGATTTTAAGATGAGGGATTCACTAGCTGATAAACTGTCTGTGCCCCTTGGCTTCTTCTGATCAGCAGTAGTCCGGCTCATATGTCCATCAGGTTTAAGTGATCTGCTGTGTTTAGAGGACAGCTCTGATTTTCCTGATGTAGAAGCTGGTCTAGAAGATGTTGAGATGTTTCCTCGATCACCTGTATGGTCCATTTTATAGTGAAACTTATTAATAAAATTATAACTTAGTAATGATTTAGCCACTAAACACTGAAATAAAAAACATAGCTACGAAATTCTTATTGTTTGTCACACATACTAAAACACTTGAAGAATTCTGGGGGAAATATTTCCAATAAAATTTCTACACATCATTACACAACCATTACCACCAAAAACTATTTTCATGGATGCAAAACAGGCTGAACAAACTCAGTGTGAACTATCAGTGATATCTCAACCTCTGCCCTAGTGCAATAACTAGTTAGAATTTAAATTCAGTGAGAGACTAGAAAGAGAAATTAATTTTTGGGGGAATAAGAAATTATTTAATGTTAAAACTTGTATTTTAAATGTGAAGTAGCGCTAAATTTCCAGCAGAGTGATATGTCGCATCCTTAGAGCAATGGTATGGGTTTTGTTGAATTAGAGAAATGAATTTATGCATAGACACAATTATAATTTTTAAGTGTATGCATAAATACAATTAGGCTAATAAAGAGTTGTCAAAGAGGCACTCTGTTTTATGATCAGATTAGACTAGTTTATAATGAGCACATGAATGCCCTAAAGCTATTATTTAATTACTTATAAACAGGTTATACTCCAAAAGTTCAGTAAGCTTAGCTGCTTAGAACTCAGAGGCTGTGTCCCCTTGGAAACCACAGAAATGGTGGATCCTCAGAATGAGTAGTAAAAGTCTGAACTGTGGACCCTCAAAACAAGGAGTCAGGAGAATTACAGAAAACCAGGATGAAAAGAAGAATTACCTCCCTTTTCTAAAGCAAACCATTAGATATTTCTGCATGGACATTAATTGTTTTTAGCATCCTGGCTTCATTTAGTGTCTCTCCTTCATTCTATTTTATGCTTTTCTTTGAGGCATTAGAGCCAGGCTGTCTGTGACCCAAGTAAACGGTACAAACTTCAACATCACCTTTCCTCCTTAAAATAAAAACTTCTACTCTTAGTGCAAGTGATACCAGTTAGTTGTTAGGAGAAAAGCAATCTGACTGAGGGGTTTCAAGTGGTATAAGAAACTGAAAATCCATAAACCTATCTGGAAGTATTCATATTTTTTCAAAGAGAGTTCCTAGGAAATTAAGGTGCATTTGTTAACTGGTTCTAATGGCAGGTTTTTTTTTTTTTTTTTTTTTTTTTTTTTTAAAGAAAAAAGGAAGTGAACAAATTCAGATTATGTAGAAAAATGTTTTTTATGCTTGTGTGCATGTGTTAAGTGTGTATAGTCACGCTCTAGTTCTCTATGGCTCAGGACAGTAGTGCTGGAGAATCTGCCCCCATTTTTGTCAAGGGCAGGTATTTTTGTCTGTTACTCTTCACTTATGTAATACTATGAATGAGTCCAGGAATACAGTAGGTATTCAATAAATATTTGTTGAATGAGTAATATATTCCAATTTTCTTGATTTTTTTTTCTTCTGCTACTCCCAAGTATTCAGCTTCTCTAGAAGTCTACTTTTTAGAATTAAGGCTCCCAAGGCCACAGGACAGAGGTGACAGTAGTTACTGATGTGTGAGGGTTAGATGCTTGCATGTTGAGTAATTACATGGTGAAATAATAGAGTATGGCAAGTACTTTAGATAGGGCACACTGATGAACTAAATGTTTAATTGCAAAATGCCAATATTTAGGATAAATTTTCCTGTTCTTTGGATGAAAAAAAGTAACTAAAACATAATGCTTTTTAGTTTCTTGCAAAGCTTCATTATTCAATCATGAACCTCCTTTATCATATTATGTGCTCTGTTTTATAAATAGAGTATTAACAGATGGGGCTAAATTTTGAAAAAAGGGTTAAAAAATCCCAATTTAGAATTCTAACTATCAATGCTGTCTTGGGAGAGCACAGATAAACAGAGGTGATCTACGAATAAGTACCCTCAAACTGTTCAAAAGTAGTTTAAAAAATTGCTGCCCATCTAATCTTACTGACCTAGTAACAGTATACGGCAAACTTGGTAAACAAATTATATTTCATAGATTAAACATCAGTAGTCATGGCCATTAATTTTGAGTATGTGATGTTTGGAGTATTTGTTTTTTGTTATTAATCTGACAGCTGGAGACATGTTTATCACCTTTATCATTACATTTATTTCAGAAACTGAACCACACATATTGGGAATCTAGACAAACAATTAGTAAGTCTTTTATATTTGGTATCCCTTACTCCAAAAAATCCATCTGTGAACTGAAAGAGGTTTTCTCTCTAATTTATAAAAAAGGACAACTTGTGTAGGATTTCTAACAAATGGGAAGGGTTTGTGACAAAGATTACCCACTCCCTGTGTCAGATGTGTCCCAGTGGCTGACCTGCACAACAGCTGCAAGCAAAGGAATGGTGAACACCTGCTGATGATACCTCTATTCTAGGAATGCATGCACTTACGATGGTAGGTATTTACTCATCATGAAAACAACCTCTGTGGTTGCCTGAAAAATGGAATCTGCCAAATATCAGGAACACCACTTGTCATACGTGAGCAAAAAAGTTTATTACATAGTGTTAGAAAGAATAGGCATCTGTATATCTTATTATATCTCTAATAGTGGTGAATATTTTCTTAAGATCTGTAAGTGGTGACAGCTAAATACCTGTTGAAGTTTAAGCACATAAATAACGGCAGAAACGTTTCTTTCTCTGATGTATTTCTCAAACGATAACTAAATCTTCTTGAAAAATTTATTTTTCCAAAATATATTTTATATATTAAAAAAACTATGCTTGTTAAGTGGGGTAAGCCCAAGTGCTAATTTATGTTTATCTTCTTCATTTGTGTTTCAAATGTTTTGCAGCATATTATTACTAAAATTATTATGTTGTGGCTGCTCAAAATATCAACAAATATAAACAAATAGTTTGCTAAAAATCTTCAGACTATACATAAAACTTTCACATTCATCTCCTAATTTATTTAATGACTGTATTTTTAAATTTAAGTGATAATAGGCAAACATTTTTCTAACTTTAAAGGAATCTTGAAGAAATAATGACAGGATAGAAACTTAGGGCAAGCAAATTAAATGTTACTAAACATGTTAAATGGTAAGTATTCATTCACTTACCCACATATTTTTTCATGCCAAAATCATAAATTATCAGGATCATACTATATCGTAATACTACATGCATATATCAGATGGCATGATATATAGTATATATCAGGTTACATGATACTATATGCTATTACACACAATACTGTATACTATATAGCACAGGTTGTACAATACTATTTACTCTATTTTTATATTTCCTATTTATATGTTTATACCGTCAATTGTATAATGAGAAATATATGGCTATTTTATCTATTTCCAAGAAAAAAAGAAAATCAGTAGTTGAGAAACTCACACAATATGTTAGGCATTGCTGTAAAAGTTCTTTTTGATAAAATTTTCTTTAAATACAAGATTTTAAAATATTTACAAGATTTAAATTTAATTAAATAATACTTTAAGACAAAATATTTAAGTAGGCATCTGGGTTTTAAAAGACCAAAATCATATTTTTAAATTGTCTGAAATTTTGTCAATTGTCAACAGCTTAAACATTTCTAAGCTTAAAATATTAAAACTTAGTTACTAGGAAAACAATATTAGAAAAATTTATGCTAGACAGGACAGGTAGGTTGACATATAGATATAAACAAACACACGGGTCCTAATAACTAATTTAAACTTAAAAACTTTAAGTTCATTATCAGTGTTTCTCACAAAAAACTAAAATAGTAAAGTGATTTTTATATTACATAACAAGTTTAAGACTAAAAAATGTGCTTTATGCCTTGCACATATATCATCTTTTTCTGATAAAAATGGTTTTAAAAATTCCCCCCATTAGGTAATTCTTTCTTTCTATATACCTGTTTTAAAGATCTCATAAAGTTTTAAAATTAAATAAGAGTAATGTTTAACCTATAGATGTAATAAACATGCATAGCTATTATGACAATCTACATTATAATACTGAATAGGAGCATCATAAATTACTCAAACATATACAAATTTAAATAAAATGATAAACTTTAATTAAAAAAATGGAATGACATGAACATGACTGAGATGAACGGAAACATCTTTAATGACACTCCCTATGTTCATTAAGAATGGCCCATCCATGAATGCATGTATACCCACCCTTCAGTTTGTGAGACAGAGATGAGAGAGCAGAGGCAGGCCCAGCTACACCATAATTTTTGTAAATGCGCTCACGAGAAGCAAGGTTGCAAGATGGAGATTCTACAGTGGAAAACATTGGCAAAGAAGCAGCACAGATTCAATGGAAAAAAAATTTAGCAGAGAACACAAGCAAAAACAAAGCATTTCAAATGGTATGCAAGTATCAACAGTTATTTTAAATAGTTTATATTCTGCTAAATTTTTCAACAAGCTTACATTTCTCTAAAACTGAAAACAAAGGTTGAATTAATTAATTTAGATTAATATGTGTTAATGTCCAAATCTGTTAACTTAAAACTTAGTAAGGCTCATATCTCTGACAAATCAAAATTGAACATTTCATTTTAGACTTGCGTTTCTTTTGTTTGGTTTTCTTTAATTTGGTGCTCATTTAAATAAAGATTTACAAGTTTTTTTTTTAATAGTGGAAGATAAAGAAATGTTACTTATATTACTTATGGCTTAACCTATTGTCACCTGGTTTCCTGAATGAACCGATTACTATAATTTTCTGGTATGTATCTCAGAACGGACTCAGGGTGACACTGTGTTTGGCTACTTTTCTGGGTCCATCTTCAGTGAAAACGTTAGTACTAACCCCAGTATTTAGTGTTTGTTTTGTAGATCCTACTTCTGATACCAAATCTTGTTTACACAACATGTCACAACACAAACAAAGCAAAGAAAATTTATAAGTCACTGAAAAATGTTAGGAATGTCAATGATTTACTATGCAGGAAATGAAGTACTTAATTTACCTTTTTTTTGAAGAATTAACAGAACCGTTAAAGTGTAGTCATTTGAAAGCAGTAAGCTAAAAAACATATCTATCTGAATCTAAAAACAACTCACAGTATTTAAAATTTTTAACTCATGGCAATTAAAACAAAATTAATCGGTTGTACTGAAATAAATTCAGGTAATAAGGAGATAGCTGTCTTAGTATTATTGAAATAAACTAGACACAACACACACTTTGCTTAAAATACAATAAGTGCTGTTTTCGACTGATTCATTATTATGGTCAAGATTAATGATGAATGACCCATAAATTAAGAAGTCACTCAATGTAAAGTATTGAGTATATATTACGTGTTAGATACTATTCTATGCATTGCAGACACAGTGGTGAACAGGATCAAAGTCCCTGCTCTCATAGAGTCCATATTTAGGAGAAAGGAGAGAGGGAATGAACAAATAAGTATACATCATATCAGGTGCTGAGAAACTTGGGAGTCATATGCCTACAGATGTGTCATTCTTCATGACTGCAGAATACCACTTTGGGAGTGACGCCTAGAAGAGGCCAAAGCCCTAGGGCATTTCTAGATGATGAAATAGATGAGGATGTAGAAAGGAGACTAGAAATCAGCAGTCAGTAAGGCAGGAAACATCCAGCAGGCAAATGAATGTGTTTCTAGGAAGAAAGACCAACTCCATCAAACACTGCTGCCAGATTAAGTAAAATGACATCTTAGAATCGACAACTGAATTTGGCAACACAAAAGTCCCAGACTGACTACAGCAATTTCCAAGGATAGGGACTAAAGCTGGAATGCAGTGAGCTCAAAAGACAATAGGAGGAGTAGATAGCAACATACATGGCATAAAACCATCTTAATCTAAGTTTTAAAAAGTTACATTTTTAATATTTTTGCACATCCTTCATTTTGAACAAATCTATAAACCTCAAAAGATGTCAGGTGCTGCAAAAGGAGCTCTTACGCTATTTAAGTGTCATGTAGTAAGGAGTTTGCAGCTATTGTTAAAATATCAGTTAGGAGAGTGATACAATTCTTCAAGACACGAACTAGGACGGTGGCAGCCTCTGAATGGAAGAGTTAATTCAGGGAGAATTCAACCTGCCAATGTAGGAAGGAATACAACCTTCTGGCCTGGCTGCTAAAAATCTGTGAAGACTCCATATAGCAGGAAGACACAGCAACAGGAAATCAGAATACCATCTTAATTGGAAGCATACATAAACAGAAATGTGAAAAACTACGAGGAAACTTGTAAGATAAGATGTTAGAGGTTTAAGGACAAACTCCTGGAAAAAAGTTTGAAGGCAAAATGGCCTTCAAGTCTTTTCAATGTATTACAAAGGCTAGAGAGACTGGATTCCTAGGTATGAATCAGAGCGAAAAAAAAAAGAAATATTTTAAAAAATGAAAGTCTAAAAAAGGTTAACTGACTAAAGAAATTAAGCTGTTGCTGGAAACAACACATGTTCTACACATTAAATTTTTATAAAATCTGCTCAAGTTTAAACATATTTTTATAAAGTTACAGTTAATTTTTATAAAGATTTATACTTTTTAATTTAAAAAGGGAAGCAAGCTATAAGAGATATATTGATATCTATACCCAAAAGAAAAAAAGTTGATAGGTGTTTTAAAAATCATTTGACAGAAATAATAATGTTTTTAAAAAATCTTGTTAATACAGGTAAGACAACCAATTATTATATTCATTTCCACAAAATTTTGATTCTTTTTTGGGTATCACAAAGTTAAAGAGAATAATATTAAAAACAATTTTAAAGAGTCAGGATTTTGTTTCCAGTGCTCCTGTGAAGTTCATGCTGTTTGTTTCCTGTAGTTTGCCCTTATAAACAACATGGTTCTTCATGGGTCATTTTGCTTTCTTTGTTTTGGATCCCAAGTATTAAATTCCCTGAGTCATATCATTTCCTAGTCATAGAAACTTTGAGTTCATTGTAAATTGTACTTTTCAAGTCTTTTTAAAGTACTCATGATAATAAAACTGTGTAACTTTTCTTTCTAATAAGGAACGCATTCTCATTTCTGTTTAACAAAGACAAATGGTGGTTTTGCTGTATCAGGACCCTGACCTTATCGTTGGAACCATAAACTGGAAGAATCAAGGCATCAGCTGTCAACTAACTCCTTACTATATGGCACTTAAATAGCGTAAGAGCTCCTTTTGCAGCACCTGACATCTTTTGAGGTTTACAGATTTGTTCAAAATGAAGGATGTGCAAAAATATTAAAATCAACTGTCATCACCTGGTGGCAATACACAAATCTGGAGGTTTTGGGATTTTAAAAGTAGCATATATTATTTTTGAGTGTTGAGTCAACAACTAAGTGATGACTGGAAATGTTAAATTTCACGAGTAAAAATCAGTAATACATTTTTAAAAAGGGTAAGTTTTAGCATTAAATTCAGTTTGGTGTTTAATTTATTGATTTCTTACTATGTTCTATAATCAAGTTGTGACATTCAATAATAATTTGCTAAATTATTGGCAGGCAATGTTGAAAGAATTGAAAACAGGCTATTCAGAAAGACAATACAATTGGAATACATTATATTCAGGAGGCTAGGTGTCT
Source organism: Macaca thibetana thibetana (assembly GCF_024542745.1). Classification (NCBI taxonomy): domain Eukaryota; kingdom Metazoa; phylum Chordata; class Mammalia; order Primates; family Cercopithecidae; genus Macaca; species Macaca thibetana. Next base: position 57,046,889 of record NC_065594.1, read on the forward strand.
AATTACAATGCATATATCACTGCCACCAATACTCAGAGCAGGTGAGAAAATACAGATAAAAAAGTTTACTTTCAAAGACATTCCACTGGGATGCTACAAACAACCATAGGCAAGAAGAATCTTTGGCATGTAATTGTGCTTCTCATGTTGTTTAGTTCTCAATCTTGAGGAGAGAGTGGAGCAGTCAGAAATATTATAGTCTTAGCAAAACTACTAGATACAATCTTTTTTTTTCTCTTTAAGTTCCTTTTTTTTCTTTCCAATTTTTTTCTTTCCAACTTTTTATTTTTGGTTCAAGGGGGACATGTGTAGGTTTGTTACATGGGTAAATTCTGTGTCATGGGGGTTTGGTGTAAACATAATTTTGTCACCCAGGTAATCAAGCATTACCTGACAGGTAGTTTTTCAATCCTCATCCTCCTCCCACCTTAGATGTAATCTTAACCAAGATATTGGAAAGAACTTGAGGAAGTTTTATAAATAAGTCTTATGACAATGTTAAAATAGCACTGTATTCTGTTCATGCTATACATACCTACATTTATGTATTTATATATATTTATTTAGATATAAGAAAATCTAATTCTACCGATCTGTCACAAACAATAAGATTTTGCCACATTTATGGTAGAACGATGGGAACAGTGTTGCTGACTTTCCTCACTCAACTTAAATCCCGGTCATTGTGCATTTCTATTTTTCTCTGAATAGAACTTCAGATACTTTGACAGCAATAGGCTCCTACAAAACAGTAAATAGGTCTAACTTTATAGTTGAGGATATTTGGGAAATTAACTTTTAAATTATTTATTTAAAACATATTTAGAAACTAGTTTATTGGTCCTTGTAGAGACTATGTATAATTCATGCCTTCCACTTGGCCAAAAGATATGATTAATCAAACAATATGCAGATTTAAAAACAGGCATAATTAAGTGTTTATTATTCCCACTTCTATTAGTGCTTCACAGGATTTTTTAGAAAGTGACAGGACTAGGCACAGTGACTCAAGTGTGTAATCCTAGCACTTTGGTAGGCCAAGGCAATCAAATTGCTTGAGTCCAGGAGTTTGAGACCAGCTTAGGCAACATGGTGAAACTCCGTCTCCACAAAAAAATACAAAAATTAGGCAGGTGTGGGGACACTCGCCTCCAGTCTTAGCTACTCCGGAGGCTGAGGTGGGAGGATCACTCCAGCCTGGGAGGCAGAGGTTGCGGTTAGCCTAGATCGCGCCACTGCACTCCAGCCTGGGCGACAGAGTGAAATTGTCTCAAAAAAAAATAAATAAATAAAATAAGATAAATAAATAAAATTAAAAAAAAAAAGTGACAGTGATGATTAGTAGATACTCTTAGCTATGGCAGCCATTCTTGACTGACAGCTTTAGACGCAGTATCACTGCATAATCAATACATCCAATATTCTTCTTTGTAGTAAACTTATCAGGAGGAATATAGAATTATGTGAATGGTAAAGGAGCTTAGGACATGGAACAGAAACTAAGATCCATTTACATAAATGTTGGCATGCTAAAAGAATTAGGCTAAAGATTTATTTATATAAATGTTAGTATTTATGTAAGACTTATTTACATAAATGTTAGTACACTAAAAGAATTATACTAATAGAAAGAAAAAACAACATTTTAAACTTAAGGATAAAATAGAAACAAGCTTTTTACTAGACTATGACATTAATCCATATGATCTGAATGTGGAAAGAAGAGGGGATACATAAAGTGGATCACCCATAAAATGTACTGTTTCTCTAAATGACATCTACACATAATTGGACTTGAAGAAAACATACTCATAGTATATTATTGAATATGTTCTAAATCTCCAGTAAATATAGTTAAGGAAAATAACACTTAGGAAAAGCGTATCATTTCAGGGTTTGTGATAGCTGAGACAAAAATTCTGAGCATCATTTGATGGGTATATATCTTAGGCCTTAGAAAAAATAACTTCAAAATATAAGAAGAGACAGGTATTGCTTCCCAAACATTAACTTGAGACACAAGAAGGCTGGATATGCTTTTAAAAGTAAAAATCTTACTTTCCACACATTGCTTATTAGTTGCAAGGGAAAAATATTAATTATACATCAGAGAAATCAGACATTTTGATAAAGTGATTAGCATTAACCATAACCCTTTCCTGCCTCCAGAAGTGACATCCTGAGAAAGAGGCAATGCTTATGTAGCATAAAGACAGCTAAAACCTAAACCAAAAACAGAAGTGCTTTTAGGATAAGATACTTTTTTTTCTTTTTTTTTGAGATGGAGTCTCGCTCTGTTGCCCAGGCTAAAGTGCAGTGGTGTAATCTCGGCTCACTGAAAGCTCTACCTCCCGGGTTCACACCATTCTCCTGCCTCAGCCTCCCGAGCAGCTGGGACTACAGGTGCCCGCCACCATGCCCGGCTAATTTCTTGTATTTTTAGTAGAGACGGGGTTTCACTGTGTTAGCCAGGATGGTCTCAATCTCCTGACCTCGTGATCCACCTGCCTCAGACTCCCAAAGTGCTGGGATTACATGTGTTAGCCGCTGCGCCCAGCCAGGATAAGATACTTTTAAAGTACTGTTTGGAGAAAGGAGAAAACAGGTGCCAGCAACTCACTGCCTCAAAATGGGAATACATGTTAATTATGGAAAGTAGGGGAACTGCTCCATTGTTTCGTTTATTCTTATGTGGCAGGTGGAGGAGGGTTTCCTTGTTTCTCTAACACAATGGTCCCCACACTTTTTGGGACCAGGGACTGGTTTCTTGGAAGATATTTTTTTCCGTGATCAATGGGGGGCTGGGGGATAGTCTCAGGATGAAACCGTTCCACCTCAGATCATCAGGCATTAGAGTCTCATGAGGAGCTCTCAACCTAGATCCCTTGCATGCACAGTTCATACTAGGATCTGCACTCTTATGAGAATCTAATGCCGCTGCTGATCTGACAGGAAGTAGAGCTCAGGCAGTAATGCTCTCCTCCTGCTGCGCAGTTCGGTTCCTAACAGGCCGTGGACCAGTATTGGTCTGCGGCTTGGGGGGTTGGAGATCCCTGCTCTAACAAACACTGAGAAATACAGACAATCAGAATAGCCTTGTGATACTGTTAATTACCGGCCTGGCAAAAGTTTATCAGGGATGTTGCGAGGTATTTAAAATATAAAATAGCAAGGTTGGACTAAATGACCTCGTCTTTCTCACTTCTTGCAGTCTATGTAAGATAACTGAGATGCAGTTGGAAAAAACCACTGGAGTGAGTTAGCAGACTCTCATGTTCAAGTCCTAGATTAGCCAGCTATGACTTTGGGCAAGTCAGCAAGAATTCTCTCATCTCAAAATGAGAGCTGGATAACCTCTTAGGCCCCTAGAACACTTGAAATTATGCCATCATAAGACATACTGGTTGCTAATGATGCACATTTCTTAAACTTAGGAGGAAAGAAAATCTGATGATAAGGACGAGACGTCTGATGATAAGAAATGAACATTTTGTTTTGTTCAGCTTAAGTAATGAAATATACTACAGTACAGACGTTTGAGAGAATAACAAAGTGGGAGATGTAGCAGACCTAATCCTTTCTAAATTGAGTGCAAAATCATGAGAATGCTTTAATAATATTTTTAACAAAATGTATGTAATATACGAATAATTTTATATTTTCCACTTGTCAGTCAACAATGCCATTTTTAACTATGAGAATGCTAAATATGTTTCTCAATTTCAAGTTATAGCCAATTGGAGCTAAGTCACCCAACTGAACTCATTTTTTCTTAAAAGATGGTTTTATTCTTTATTCTTGATACTAGGTAAGATATTGTCTTTCAAAACAGAGCATAAAAGTGGATGTCATTTGAGACTGGCTCCTAACTTTAATCAGCATGTCACTTCTTTTATTTTTTTTAAAGAGGCAGAGTCTAGCTCTGTTCACTCAGGCTGGATTCTAGCTCACTGCAGCCTCAAACTCCTGGACTCAAGGAATCCTCCTGCTTCAGCCTCCCAAGTAGCCTGGAATACAGGTGCAGCCCTCAATGCTTGGCTATTTTTTTTTTTTTTTTTTAAGTAGAGACAGGGTCTTGCTTTGTTGTCCAGGCTGGTCCTAAGCATTTTACTGTGTAAATATTTCTTCTACATTCTCCCTGCAATTAACCTTAGCTTTAACCCTACTCAGCTCTTCTCTGGACTCTTTGCTTCCAACATTCTCCCTTTCTCCAGGACCTTTTTCATAATATTTTCAGTTATCTGTCACAAATGTAAAACTGATCATATCACTTTTTATTTAAAATTCTGCACAACAACTTCCTCCACGTGCTCTCTCCGTTTATTCACTACACGTAAAGTCTAAAATAAGTATGGCTTACAAGACCCTTCATGATCCAGCCCCATCCTCTCTAATCTAAGACACTGTCACTAGGTCACTTAAAGCTGCACATGCCTGAAGTTTCTCAAATGAACAATGTTCTTGGATGGGGACCAAAGTTGATTCCCATGAATGGTGCCTGGCACGTGATAAATATTTGACATATGTTAGCTTTTACTATCTCGTATCTTCTCTTTCCTCAATCAACGCAGTCTCTCCATGGTAACTCTGAGTAGATAACTGCCTCCTATTTTACTTAGAAAAAACAGCTCCCAATAATATACATTCTTCTTTCTTGCTTGTTATGATGGTAACTATTTATGATCCTACTTAGCCAACCTTTCCACTTTGCACTGGACTGTATCCCCTCTTCTTGATTTTATACACATACAGAGACAAGGTCTCACTCTGTTGCTCAGGCTAGAGTGTGGTGGCATGCAATTATGGCTGACTGCAGCCTTGAACTCCTGAGCTTGAGTGATTTGCCTGCCTCAGCCTCCCACTTAGCTGGGATTACAGGTGTGCATCGCTATGCCCAGCTGATTTTTAAAAAAATTTTTATAGAAACGAGGGCTTGCTACGTTGTCTTCGCTGGTCTCAAACTCCTGGCCTCAAGCCATCCTCCTACCTTGGCCTCCCTAAATGCTGGAAATATAGGTGTGAGCCACTATACCTGGTCTGCATCCCCTCTTCCATTAAAGAATATTGTGCCAGTAATTCTCCTCACCCTCCTGCATTATTAATATTTCTTTCAACTGAATTACTCTCATTAGAAAACAGCCTTGATAAACTTTTTTTTTCCCATTAACAAACAAAACGGAACAAAAACCTCTCCAGATCTTCTATCTTCTCTCCTCGTATCTTCTCTTTAGATCAAATCTTGACACACTTCTCTATACTCATTGTCTCCAATTTCTCTTTCCCCCTTTTCTGCTGAGCCTATTCTAATCAAACTTTGGAGTTTCATTACTCCAAACTGGCCCTCTGCATGAACAGTGCTTAGTACACTGCATGGCACGTAGGTGGACTCAATAAATACTTTGTGATTCATTGGATCTCTGTAATGTAGCTCATTTTATCCTTCTAGTTGGAATGCTCCATTAACCTCCTTCCTCATCTTCACTCCTCCTTGCCTGATAAATTCTCACAAGTCCTTCAACACTCTGAGGAGGACCTGCCTCTTTTTAGAATGTTTCTCTAATCTCTCCTCGCTGAGCCAGACGCTTTCTCTCCTATGTTTCCATTGCATCCTGTGACTACTGCTCTTGTTGCACTTAAAACATGCCATCATTTTTTCTTTAACTATGTTATCTCTTACAACATTCTAGAAGCCTTCAAGATCAGCGATCATGGTTTTTTTTTTTTTTTTTTTTACCTTGCTCATCACCATAATCTAGCACAGAGTAGATACTTAATAAAAGCAGATGAATAAATGGAAGAATGAGTAAGTCATCTAAAGAAAGATGGTAATGAAGGGTGAAATAAACACAGTAGCCAATAAAGAGGTAAGGGAAGAGGGAGAGATAAAAGGTCAAATCAAGCCAGGAGAAAGCAAACAAATGACTGGGACAAAATGTCTTTTAGAAACATCAGCATTCTTTGCAGTTTGAATTCCTACGATGAAGTAAAGTGTGGATGAATAAATCACTGATGAAGCAGCAAAACAAAATACCTGGGTCAAGGCTTTTATGTCACTGAGAAGATGGCTCAGCTCAGTAAATGAATAAAATGATTAGTATTTGTAGGGATGCTGGAGATGTTAGACCCAAAACTAAAATAAATATGTTGGTTGTTGTGACAGATGTTATAGGGTGAAGTGGAAACGTTTTATTAAACTTCGATATTTGAACCAATGCTGACTAATTTTCTAAAACAGGGATTAAATCCCACAGGTCCTCCTTCCTAAATCAAGTGCTTCATCCACATACCTTCAAAGCAGGCAAACAACAAACTGACAAATACAGTGCTGAGATTATAATCCAGGGTAGAAATGACCCAGTCTAAGCCTTACAAACAAACTTGGCTTTTATGCTAACATTCACGCTAACATCTGAATGTAGTCTAAATACATTAAGAATTAATCTTAAAACAAGTAATCAAATTATATTGCAAAAATAGACCCAAAAGGAGCTAGGAAACCTCATTTGTCCCTTTCTAAATCCCTTCCTGCAGCTCATTCCACACTGAGAATAGACTGCTCTCTTTTAGAGAGGGACTTTTTCTATACTTTCCTCAAAGCATGAGAGGTATTAAGTATTTGCATCAAAAGGCAATAATAACAACAAAAGATAACATTTGTTGGGAATTCCATTTTATAATGAGCTAACAAAAATTCAGACCTGTCAAATAACTTAGCGAGCTAGTAAGTAGCCAGAGGGGAAATCTGAGCTGAAAGTCTTCCCACGACTATGTTTCTACAAGCTAAGTAAACATAGTACTTCAGTGTGTTTGTATTCTCAAATGTAAATAAATAGTCATGCAGATATCCAAATGGATTTTGGGGTCACATTTAACATTTTTTTTTGTCCCACATAAGAATGTGACTTACGAGTATAATAGAAAAACTCCTGGTGCAAGCTAATCTAGATCTATCATATCTGTGCTTGAAAGTACTATGTATTTTGACATATATTGTATATTTCATGTTTAAAATTGCTGGGAGATGTCTACTATGTACCCACCAAAATTAAAACATTAAAAAATAAAAAAAATTATAAAAAAGTATCTGGGAGAAAAGTAAATTGTCTTCAGTTTTATTTGCCATTTTTCTACCACAAATAAATAAATAAAAGTTGAAAAACTATTCACCCTCTGGAGCAGTAGGTAGAAAGTGATAAAATGCTATGTTTAAATGAAGCCATTTGCAATATAGTTTCTCAGTTGGAGAATCTTGCTTAGAATTCAATCAGTATAAACCCGCAATTATCATACATCATACTGTCACAGTATAGTTGGCTTCAATTACTAAGTGAAAGAAATAAATTCTCTTCTTTGAAGATGTTCTCTGAGGAAACACTGGAATATCATAATAGAAAAACACAAGATCTTAAATTGATGAAATGCTAATCTTAAGTACCTATAGTCAATAAACACTCCTTGAATGCCTGTGATGTGTAAGACACTGTCAGAAGCTATAGGACATAAAATGAAGCTTTCAAGAGAAATGGGGATAATGAAAATAAGGAATGTAATATTCTTAAAGAAAGCAGCCACAGATACCATTCTCCACTTTGGTCCACTACAATTTTATTGCCAAATTGCTTACCAATTCTAAAAACTATATAACAAGTTTTAACATTAAAAAATAAATTACAGAACAGTAAAGAAAAATCCCATATACACACTTTTCTTTTTCATGTCTCTGTGTGTACACACATAAGGGAAATTTGTTAACTTTCACTTCTGTAACATTCTACTTCACTAGAATAACACTTGAAATAATTTCTATGTATGTAAAATCAAATAATTTTGCTAATTTAAAAATTACCAAATACTCTATTTTACAGAATAAAATGTTGCCTGATTCTAAAGAAAAGGTATCAAATTAACTTAATGTGCCAGATTACTTTTAAATTTCCAAAGATAGGTGAAAAAACTATGATTCAGAAAAAAACCCCAAAGAATTACAGATAATAATGCTCATAGAAATGCTAGATGAAGTTAAACCATGCATCAGTTGATGTGTTTCTTTGTAGAATTTTTCTAGTTAACCAGGATCTTGAGTTATGACATTTAGGAAATCTTCTTTTCCATTCAAACTACTGTTACATTAAAAAAAATCAAACTATAAAAAGAAAAATAATCAAATCTGAGCAAAGCTAATACTCTAGATGTCAGACCTAGTTTAAATATAAATTTAAAATATATATACATTAGAACAGATTTTGCAATATTTACTGAGGTAAGGCTGAATTTTTAAAACAGCCTTTGTAGTCAACAGAACTGACCTCAAGTTCTGGCTCTACCATTTTACTATGTATGTTTCTGGGGCAAATCATTTATCCTCCCTAAGCCTCTGTTTCTGTCTCTGTAAAACAGAGATAAGAGACAGTATCTCAAATGAGGCTGTATTAAAGTGCTTAAGTACAGTGTTTAGTACACAGTGGCGACTATCAGTATAAACAAAATTCAGTAAATACGGTCTTCTACATAATGATTTATTTAGTATCACAAGGGTATAAGACAAAAATGATTCTCATTTTACTAAATAGCATAGGGAAGTTCATTATGAATAAACCATCTTCTAAAGTATAGGTGATATGCTAGTGGGATACATGGCAGTGAGGTTCAGGAAAGAATATCGTGCTTGGGGAGTCTTAACAGATGTTGGCACTCTGCCACATTTACCTTTCCTAATATGATGTAAAAAATACAATTCTGAACTATTTAAAAAAATTAAAACTATTTTCAGATTCCATACTTTTTTTTGTCATGCTAAAGATTGAGACTTCCATTTTCTGGAATTTGCAAGTCAAAATTTAGTTACATCCTGTTGCGAATAAGAAGTTTAAAACAAGACCTGAGTAATTTCCATTGTTGGACTATAGGCAAGTAATGATTCAGAAAATTGCTAATTGAAACATAGTTAAGCCATGATTTCAAATTTGCTCCAAGACAGTGGTAAATAAAGTGCTGGTACTGATAACACGTATGTAATAAAATTGTATTGACGCAATGTCACCTAGAAACTGTTGTTCCCTGGAAGACACAAATCAACTTTTATTACTGTTTATTGTTTTGAAATATTTTATTAATTAAATTTGGTAAAATAAAAATAGTAATTACGCTTGTTTTCGTAAAGACTTGCAATGATTCTTTAGATAGAACAAAAAGGTTCTCCTTGCTCCTTAGTTCTTTTGTCTGCTACTGCTATGACATAGGCAATTTTTCGTTTAAAACTGAATTTGAATATGAATGAATTTAAATTTTCTAGTATAAATTTTCTACCTGAATGATCCTGATGTTTTTCCTTTACGTTTTTCCCCTTGTCCTTACCTTTAAAACTTTTTGAAGCTTAAGTAGTACATGTAAATGTAAAAAGTCTGATGCAACACAAAATTAATAAACTAACTCTTCACTTCTTTTTCATTCTTCTGAAATAATATTTATCATAGAAGGAAAAAACTATTTCACACACGTGACACTATTTTGTTTATTTGAAATTCTTCTCAACATTCAAATTAATATTATACATGAATGAAGATGATAAGCTAGAAACTGATAGTACTTATATTTCCAAACTAATTAGTTTCATTAATTAAACTTTCCTAATGGATAGTGGAAACCCAGAAAAGTTTATACTCTTGTATACCCTTTACCTAAAGTGAATAAAGTAATGAATAACATCATTTGCTAGCTACATACTATCCTAGTTCTTAATAAAAACTAAACCAGCTAGCACTCTTTTACATGACCCTAGTAACAGTTATTAAAGTATTTTTGTTTAAAAAATAACTTAGACCTAAGTGTGAATGTCCTTTACCAAAGCAAAGAGGTTGTGCAATTGAATCTGAACAATGGTATAGAAGCTGAGACTTTCACAAACTAACTGATTCAATTAATGAGAACTGAATGCCAAGAAGAGCACACTGTTGTCACACTGAATAGAGCTTTGAAAAGTTTACGTGGAAGGTTCAGGAGGTCAAGAAAAAAGAACACTCAGTTAAGTATAATTTTTTTTGGGTATCTTTTCCAAACCAACGTGAATTACTATCATGGATGAAGGACTAGAGCAATCCTAAAAGGCAGAACTAGAATCAAATGATCAATTTAACATATAAGGAACAACAAAAAAATAAAAATAAAGACAGGAAACAACAATTTGAGAAACCGGGAAACCTAAATTGTCATACATTTCATAGATACCAAATTCACTCAGAAAAAACAAACAAACCTGCCCAAACAAGTACAGTCTTTCTTCTACCCACTGATAGAGTGAAATAGCTTTATCCTTTTGGGACATCCTAAAGTAACAAAAATCCACTGAAAGTTGTCCCTATATGTGATGCTTACCATAGTCATGCATATGAACTTTAAAGCAACTTTAAATGTCTTAGCTGCAGAATGTCTTAGCTCAGAATAGCTTAAATATTTCAAAAATGTGGGAGGGGATAACATCCTAATTTAAAAAAACCAGTCAGGTGAGTTGATAACTAATTAGTAACTGATAAATAACTCAGAACAAAGCTTCAGAAATGCTTGATGAGGCAGGTAAGGCTGACAGACTTACTCTGAAGCTGAGGCTGCTGGAAGGAAAGGGGCTGTCCGAACACAAATGGGCTGTGTACTAGGGAAGAGGGAGGTTTTGCAGCTTGATCAAAGATGGAAGGAGCTGGGAGATTGGGTCGTGACTGAATGGAATTCAATATGGCACTCAGTTGGTCACCTGCAGTGGGTAAAACAGTCAAAACTGCAACTCGTTATTCATTAACATCCAAAATGGCAAAGTAAATGGTGCTTTATGACATTCAGATAGAGTTGAACACTAAATAAAACCATGCCAATTCAGAAATGAGTGAAAATTGGTGACTATTAATCATCCTCAAATTAGGGACCAAATTTTGCATGCTTTTTTTTTTTTTTAATGGAAGCACCCCACCAAATCTTATATAGAAGCCCATCTATAAAAACAAATCCATTTACATTCATATATAACATCTCTCATTATGTATGGGAGAATGAAGACTCTATGAAGAATCAGTGATAAATTGCTTCAATATTGAACATACATAAATGAAGATCTAAGTAAATGATGCCTTCTTCATAATTCCCAACAATGACTAATACCACCCTGCCTCATCGGCAGTATATTTCATGCAGAAAATAAGCAATTAGCAGTTTTTCTTTTAAAAAGCAGAATTAATGGGGCAAAGTATGTTATTAACATAGCAATGTGTTTACATTATAGTTATAAATTAATATTTTCTTTTTTAAGTTGTTACTGCCAAAGAAATTCTACTTTAAAAGCATGAAATATTTTGCTTAGAGGAATAATTTAAAAATCTGTAAGTCCTATAAGACAAAAAGGATTATGAGCTACCTAATTTGAATAGTATCTAAAATATCAATTCTAACATTTTTCCTTGAACCAAAAGGTTTCACAAAATTTTTTTTAAGATAATGAAATAATCTGATGGATAATTTCTTATTTGTGAGAATATGTACATTAAATAGTTTAAATGATGCTTGAGGTGGGGAGAGGGAACTATATCCAGACTAGGTGATGCAGTAACTGTAAAATACTAACCTTCTAGTCATATTTCCTAAATATAATAAAGTTTCATATGCAAAAATTTCAACTGAAGTACCTACAAGGGATAGATTTATGTGGAAAGAACTGTGTACATGAGCCACAATATTTTCTTTTGCAATAATAAATAAATGCTGTAGATTATATGAAAAAAAATTAGCGATCATGAGTAATTTTCTAAAATACTGTTTTAAGGAAAAAAAAAGCTTTTACAAAAAACAGTTCTTTGATTTTGGACAGTATTAAGAGTTAAAATGGGAACTACTGTTACAGATAATAAAGTCAGATATATTTCATCAAATTTAAATTTATTATTTCTTTGCTCCATCTAAATATTTTAAAAGCTTGTTAATAAGAGCAGACTTATTAATATTTTTTTAAAAAAACAGGATCCCGTTCTGTTGCCCAGGATGGAGCATGTAGCTATTCACAGGCACGACTATAGCAGACTACATCCTTAAACTCCTGGCCTCAAGTGATTCTGCTGCCTCAGCCTCCCAAGTAGCTGGGACTATAGGCATGTGCCACTATGCCTGGCATGAGGCATGCTATTTTTTGAACGATATTCACAAAAATCACATGTTTAAAAAGTAATACTTTATTATTTCTACATAATAACAAATTTTCTCGGCAATGTTTGTGTCTCTTAAACATTTACATTTATTTTAATAAATTATAAAGACTGATTTACTGTGATAGCTATCAGTACAATGACAGACATTTTAAAGACTGAAAGCATACAACTTGTGTTAAACAAGGCTTTAAAACATTACTATATAGAGATATAGTAGCAGTAAGCAAATGCTGAGATTTTAAGAGTTGACAAAGGTAAAGAGAAAGGGACATAAAGAAAACACCACCAAGCATTTACACTATGTAAGTACAAAGATCTAGCTTAAATTAATGGAAATCAGGTACCCGAAGTAAGTGAGCAGATAATACCCAATCCTATGGGATAGGCTAATCCAAGAGAGTAAAAAAAAATCTTGTGGCTAGGTTTCCTTCATAAAAATACTCTGTGGAAAAGTAACGAAGCTATTCAATAGAAGTAGTTTTATTTTAAACAGAATATTCCTTATACATTGATGTAATTCTGTATTTTGTTCACCGTTTTATTTTTTCACTTGTTCTGCAAGTCAGGTATAATGACACTGTATTTGTCCCTTGGAATCAAGTCCTGTGAATTAATTTAAATAAAATTAAAATAAAATTATTTCCACGTAGGCTATCTGCTCCCTTTTACCCATGACCCAGCTGTATGTTACCTGTGGACACTAGGGCTGATTTTGAAGGAGTCTAGATCAGGTACATAGGAAAGAACAAGAGTGTGTGAATTCACATAAAAATGCAATTTCTGATGAACCTCCAGCATAAATTTTTAAAAATTAACTATTGTTTGGACAGTCCATGATGCTGGTCTCTTCCATTAATGCAGCCAAAACAGCTATATATATTTTATATTCATATGACTTTGGATTTTTTAATTTTTACAACTTTCTGGTTTTATTACAGATACTAAAACCAAACATATCATTTCACATAATTCTAAATTAAGATTACTGGGTTAGAAATTCAAAACCACATAAATTTTATAAAGCTCATGTGTAACATTACTTAAAATATTATTTTAAGTAATAGTCTGATTATTTAAGTAATAGTCTGATTTTAAATGGATCATTTGAGAAAGTTCTTTGTTGCTCATTAACCTTACCATCCTAATAAGTGGATGATAAAAATAACATTTTACTAGATTTAGTGAAATAGAATCTTTAGGATATGAAATAAAAATGAGTGTTTTTTAAATAGAAAAAAAATAAGCAAGCACACTCAGAAATTTAAGCCAAAACTGGTAAAACCAAAACCAAAACCAAACAAACCAAAAAAAAAAAAAAAAAAAACAATACTATGAAAAGAAGACCTTTGTAAACATTTTGTATTAGCTTTCCAGAAACAAATTTTAATTTAATAAAGATTTCTGGGTGAACACAAATAAAAAGTGTATACAAGAGAAGGTAATAAAAAATATTGAAGTTAGGTAAGTAAAATACTTAGTTTTAAACACCTACCTTTGTTATTTCCGAGTCCATAATCAAATCCTTGGGCACTGCAACTTGCCCCTTTATTAAAAGCTTGCACTGAGAAAGGGCTTGGAGGAGGAGTTTGAGAATTCTGATCCAGAAGAACTTGTTCTACAATAAAAGCCACAGCTGTAACATTAGTTTCTTATATGCTATTCCCTATTCATACAGCCAAGAGAGAAAATTACAAAAGATTTTATGATGGTTAGATCTTAAAATAAGCTCATGTCTAGATTTGATAAATTAAAATACCAGCCAGGTCATTTTAACATTAACAAAGCACCTGACAAATCTTTATTTTTATTTATCAAATACACAGTGAAATTTAGAAATGAGATATGCTCTTATGAAGCCAATTTACTTTTATTGTGATAGGATATATTATTGAATGCATACTAATACTTCTGGACCAGGAACTCTTTGTATTTGTAACAAATTTATACAAGAGAATTTTGTAAAACAAAAATGAATAACCTATACACCAGAAATAAAAGTATTTTGTATATTAGTATTAGAATAGAGAAAAAAACTAAGTATCTAGTACCAAAAGGAATTTTCATTTGTTAACTGTTCTAAGTCATGAATGTGAAAATTATGGAAAACTTAACTTTTAACTTATTTTTATTACATAAAGATATTTTTCCCAAATAGAAGGATAATAATAAACAATGTTACATAATCAAAGTCTATAAATGTATCAGAATTCTTATTTCAAGCAGAAAATGGCAAATGTTTTATCCATTTACAAATGGCAAGACGCGACCTATAAAATATGCAAACTAAATTAATCCCCTATGAACAATCAAGTGACTCCAAGATTCTGTCTGATATAAAATAATACCTTAGCTAAACATCCATATTAATGCCAGCCAAAAAAGGCAAAATAAAGTCTGTCAAGTAAAATCGGGGGGAAAAGGTATTAATTCCATTAAAATAACCTTATGAAAAATGAAATATCTTCAGTATATTTTTAAATATCTTATTTTAAAATATCTTTAGATATCTTAAATATATTTTTTGAAAGTCAATATTCCTTTAAACAGAACAGGGAACTACAGACAGGGTGTGGTAGAGTGTTTCCTTCCTACCTGTAAATTGCAATTCTGCTGTACCAGTGGTACTGTATAATCTATCCCTTTACCAGCATTTGTAGACTTTATTTAAAAAGTCAATCCTAGCACTTCCCTTATTAGGCAATACTCTTCAGCATGCACTATTTCAGCAGTGGAACATTTCTTCAAAAAACACCCATGAACAGTAAACTGAACGGAAAAGATAGTAGTGCTTCCCCTCTAGACTAAGAATGGTCTAGCATCCAGAGTGAAGTCTGTTTCTACCACAGCAGTAACTTTACCTACTACAGATTTCAAAGACCAATAGAGAATTTTTACAAAGAGGAAAGCTTTTGTTTTACTCACATGACTTCATATAAATTACCATAGTGCCAAATCTTTGTATTTCCATATTAAATATTATCACCACTGAACAGACTATTTGGGCAGTACATCAACTAATATTAGTGATTTAAAGGCACTAACTTCATATCATTTCTTTCCTTGTCGCTCTAGATTTTATATTTAAATATTAAAATTTACATGATCACCAAATATTTATATTTATATCTGTATCTATATATCAAGAGTAAAAGATGATTAACTGATTACAGAGAAAAATTTAAACTTCTCTTAAATGATACTCTAATTTAAGGGCATTTTATCTTGGAAGAAGCTTCTATCTTCTAAGTTTATAAGAATAAAATTTCCCAGGTTAAAACTTGATCCTTAGTATGGAAGGCATTTTGCGTTTTGACAATAATACCTAACTTATCATCCATTAGCTTTATCTGTTACTTGCTCATTTAGTCTTCATATCAAATTTATGTGGTTATGACTTATAAAATCCTTTTATAAATGGGAAAACTGAGGCACAGAGATATTAGGTTAACTTGGTCAAGGTCACATGAGTAAAAATTGTATAGCTGGGATCAGTACTGTGGCAGTCCTGCTTCAGAATCCACTCTTATATATTTTGTTGTACTACCAGTTAAAAAATTATTAAGCATTAAGCTAGAAAAGTCCTTTGGAAGTCGCCTAAGCTGTTCTCATATTTAAATTATCTTAAATAAAATTGATTTCACCTTAGGTATTTTCATTTATATCTGAATATTCCTATATAAAGAAAAATGTTTAAAAATTTATGAATATGTAGTAAATATACAAAAATATATAATAAGCATGTAGTAAGTGAAAAAGTCATTTAGTACATGTCAATTTACATCAAGCGGAACCCTTATCTTTTTCAAATGAATAGTTCTACTGTCTCAGGACATTATTTTATGACCACATCATCTTACACTAAAAAAAGTTTATCTGGGAAAAACAAGGGGAGGAGGTAGGTTCTCAAGTTGTGCTCAATGTGTACAGCATGGTGTAATGAGTACAGCATTTAAAACATGAATGAAGATTCTGGCTGAAGTCTTACATCTGCTATGTCACCAGCTGTACAACAGTAGACACATCATTTTAAATTCTACGAGCTTGAATTTCCTTACTTATAAATTGAAGATTATATCACCTACCTCAAAGGTGTGTTGTGGGGGGAAAAAGGGAGATATCTCCAAAGGTACTCCATCATTACTGCAAATTTCAAACCTTTTTTGAATCCATATTTATGGTCATACTGGGCCTCTTGGAATAATAAGTATTATAAATTTATTATCTTTTGAATAAAGATGCATGTTCTCTTATTCATCTAACCTCATCCTATAAATTTTGGGATTTGGCAGACAAGTCCATGTTTGCTTACATACTTATTTTGATGTGCTATTATTTTTATAATTCAAGTTATATTACAAAACTTCATGAGCATCTAGTATGTGTCAAACTGTTTCAGAACTAGGAATGCAAAGACCAAAACCATGTGCCTGTCCACAAGGGACTCATAACTGGGTATGAAGAAATAAACATGAACTTCACTGTGATAGAATCAATTTTTTTTCTAGTGGTGAGCACTATTCTTTAGGAACACAAGAAGTTCTTGGCTCTGTTGTGATCAGTTAAAGCTTCACACAAGAGATAATGTGGTCTCAACTTTGAAGAACAAATTTTTGCCGCCAAGATATCAAAGAGAGGGGAACAAAAAGGAATATATTTTATTAAGTGAGATCAATGTAGAAAAAGGTAAAATAAAATTTAAAGTCGAAAATCTAACAACAGGAAATTCTAAAGACACTATGCATTTATTCAATGTTCTTTCCCTAAGACAAAACGCAATCAAATGAAATTGCCTGGGAGAAGTACTGAGATTGGTAGTTTGAATACTGAATTTTCATTTTATTGTAGAAGGGATAAAATGTTAAGTCCTGGACTGGTACGGAAGAAAGAGGTATACAACTTTATATTAATGAAATAAAAAGCCTGTTTTATATGTTTCCAATTTTCTTTTAATTTTCTTATTTACTGTGCATTAAGTACTCACGTATTTTACAAACCAATTTTAACAGTTGCAAGATTTTTTAATTTTTAGTTTTGCTTTTACTTAAAAAAAAAAACACAAAAAAAAACCTCTTTAAAACAAAAGCAATACAATAGGCATAAAACTTCTGTATCTGAAAGCTTAATTGGAATAAATCACAAATTTAAGCCAACTTGCCATCTTCATGTCGGAGGTACTGGTTTCCGCCTCTGTCTCTAGCTAAGGACCATGCCTCTCCTTCATCACTCTCACAGAACTCTACCATGCTGTTCTGATCCAGTTGCACCCATGTCCCTTCAGAATTGGTTACCTGGTACATAACAAAAAGCATGATTGATTGGCTTGATTCTTTTAGGGAACTCAGTATGAAAACCAGTAAAAAGCTCACGTGTCTGAATAGTGTAATCATTCCAATACATTTCTACCAAGAAATTAGTTTCTGAAATTAAGGCCACAGCCTGAGGTAAGACAGAAGTCAATAAAAAGTTCTGTAAAATACTGCTTATTTATGAATTTGGTTAAAATAATAACTTTCAAAGCACAAAGATAATCCCTAAATAATTTTAAGTGTTACCCAAAAACATATGGCTCATTTTCTTTTTTCTGCACCTAAAATGTCCTAACACAGCCGATTTGCTATTATTTAGGTTGAGAGTATCCACAGTGTAACTTGAAAATGACCCTTACTGAGAAATAGCATGACACACTACATCTTCAAGCTTATCAGCTGAGGCAAATGCCACAGTAGCCTAAAGAGTAATTTTATTTGCTCAGGACTTCAGTGAGACCTATGAATGGGAACAAAGAAGTGAAACCTTTTGCATATGATCACATCTCCATACCGATCACATAGAATATTTTAAGTGCTGATAATCCATGATGGTATAGTACATTTGTAATAATGAAAAAATATATGCAAATACCAAACATTTATATATACAATACAAATCATTTGTTAATATATTGTTTTCACAAGGATAATCATGCAAATCATTAGACAGAAGCACAGAAAAATTATGTATTTGCAATACAAGTAAAGATAAAATACATTAACATTGAAAAACCAGTGGCAGAAATGGCAACCTTTAGAAGAGATGCTTTGGTTGTATTATATTAAAAATGAGTATCTTAGAAGTCATGAAGCTACAAGAATCCATACCTCTCCCACTGCTTTG
This sequence comes from Macaca thibetana thibetana, assembly GCF_024542745.1. Taxonomy (NCBI): domain Eukaryota; kingdom Metazoa; phylum Chordata; class Mammalia; order Primates; family Cercopithecidae; genus Macaca; species Macaca thibetana. Next base: position 57,065,224 of record NC_065594.1, read on the forward strand.
ACTTTGTTTCCCAGAACTAACATTCCAATTGGGATACCTCTAAGGTTAGGGCAGCTTCTGATGTTGTGACCTGAAGGTCCCGTCTTCACTACCTTGTACATGCCTGGCCCTCCTCGCAAGAATGGCATATCTTGTTCTTGCATTGTTGCTTCCTGTGGGCAGCAGGAGTTTATGTCTTTGAAAAAGTCATCAGTATTAGTTTTAGATTCCTGAAAATTTGAATAGGAAAGAAAAATAAACAAAATACAATCTATTATCACTTTCAAAGCCTTCCTACTAACAGCTTTTATAGCAAGTCTACAGTACTGTCAGTATATATAAAAAAACCACATAACTAAAGATAACTGAAGAATTAGTCATTGGTACTAAAGAATCTGTTTTTCAACAATAAATGCTATTTAAAATAAAGTTGAAGTCAAGAAAATATAGCAGGAAACCAATCGACCTCTGGCTTCTGCCCAACACAATTTGAGAAATACAATCATTCTTGATTTTACTTTTATCTTTAATGCAATGTTTAAATTTAACAGTAGGAAAAATAAAAATACTATACTATGTGAACCACAAGGGAATAACTTTGAATCATTATTACCGCATTATTGTATATTGTTATGGGTTAAAAAAAAAAAAGTCTAAATATTCACTTCTTCCCATGTTGAAATACTTATTTATAAATAGAGAAAACAGGTATGAAGAATCTGAAAACTGATCCATAAGCAGAGATGATGAAAAATATGCATTAAAATATAGCTATATCTTGGTATTTGTTCATTATGAATGAAATAATGATGCTTACAAAATTTTAACAACATATACTTTCTAATGTTGTAGAAATAAAAATGTCTTGCTAGATTTGTTAAGCCATTACTATGCAGTGATACATTAATGCTAGTAACAGAAAAGACTATATTTTTAGTAGAAAGGAGAAATTAAACATGGATTTAAGTAAATATAACATAAATTTATATTACTGAAAAGAGTCACTTCTAAAATGAAAGAAAAGAACCTACCCTAAATTTGCTGTTAAATTGCAATGCTGTGATAAAATTGTTTCCTATGTGAATGGAATAAAGAGAAATAATAACCTTTCCATATTTTCTCTTTTTCCGAACTAAATGCAAATAAAGGGTCCACACTGGGTGTTCTCATTGCCATCACTACTCCTTTAAAAGAGATTTAAAACTGCATTTTTAAATACAGTAATATGAACTCTAGAATTTATTTCATATTCAGATAGAGTACTAGATAACCATAAAGAGACACACATGCAAACATTAGGTTAAAACTGATATTTAATAATGTTATAAATAGAATAAAAATTTTAAAACTAACATTATACAAGACAAAACTGTATTAAATAGTTCTATCCCTACCAGTAGCCTCATATGAAAAGATATGTATACATGTTCATATAGACAGTAACACAGAATATTAAAAACAAGATCCTCAGGTTTAAAAATATGTGGATTCAAGAATTCTGTATACCTGCTACTTTGTTATTTCCACACATGACTGGTTAGGGAAAACGTTAAAGTCACCATTAACTTTCACATATTTTGTGAATCTCACTGTAGTGATGAATAACCAATTTTTACTTACACAAATATGTACTAAGAACAATTAATTTACATTTACTATAATTATAGTTTATTTACCAAAATTCTTTTGTTACATATTGGAAATTTAATGGAAATGAGAATTTTAAACACTCAAAAAGCTTAGATTTACAACCAAAAATAAATGTAAAATACATATTTTATATACTCATCATATATATTTGTAAGAATTTATATATGTGCAAACCTATATGAATACACAGAAAGCGCTCAAGATAAAAATTGAGAGTAGCACAGGTCTAAACTTTACATAATACTTGCTATTACACTCACAAGATTTTCTGTAAACATTTTAAAATGTCTATTTGTAAATGGTCAATAAATAAATACATCATGCCATTTCACAGTTGGAAGAGGCAAGTTTTAATCCTACTCACAAATGATTGTTAAAAATTACATGGTGACATAAAAAAGCAAATATCCACAGATTAAGCAAAAAACCCCAATTTCATTGGTATTTAATAATATTCCTAGTGCATTTAATTAATTATAACAATAATTCTAACTTTTGATCATTCAGGGTAACACTGGGAGTTAAGCCTTGGTAAAACTAATTATAATTGCAAACTAGTCACTGAAAGGCAATTATGAAAACTTGTTAAAAATTTAAAACAATATTTTATTGTAAAGGTAATAAAACTATATTAATAAGTATAAAACAAAGTTTATCCAATTCTTGTGCTAAACAGTATAAAAAACGGACAGACATAAAGTCATAGAACTGTGCCTATCACACTCAAGCAATAGTAAAATAAATGTTTTATTCAATACTGAAATGTAAGACCCAGGTACCAGCATATTAAATTCATGAAAATATTATTATCTTCTCCCTCCATTCCCATCCCATTCTCAGATGAACATTCAAAGAGGGAATGTGAAAGAGTTGGCAGCAGAAAAAATAAAAGAGCCATAAGGCCAGGACACTGCCACCTAAATAAGTTAGTTGTGAAAACACTAATCTTAGATATAATCATTGGAAAAGTCAGTCATAAACTAAATATAGCAAATTTGAAGTCATGTGGAAGTATCACTGAAAGTAATAATACATTCTTTTTGGCAGGAGCAAGGAGAAAACTCAATTGCAGCACTTCACATAGATCGTTTTTTGGTTAAAAGGTTTTATTAATCTTAAGCAAAGGTTTCAAAGACACAAAACTTGTTATACATGCTGAAATACCTGAATAAAACATGATTGTTCCTTACAGTTAACTCACCTGGGGGAAAAAAGCTTTGGAAGTCCATGAAAATACGTCCAAATCCCTGACTCCTTGGCTAGCATTAAAGATATTCTGAGCAACAAAGTTTAAGAAAGAAAAATATCAACAAAGAAAGGGAACAGGATATCATCTGCAGAAGATGCGTGCACAGTAACAACATTTTTCTGTACTCTAGCACCAACACCGAATTATTATTTTACTAAAGAGAAACTGAAGCCATCTGAGTAAACACCACACTGAAGAAATTCTGTCTGATAAGTTTTTGTCAGAAGCTCTCCGTGGATATAGTGTGTCATGCCATTTACTAAAATTAAGAGCCAGACGTTGTTATAAAGCTTAAGATACTCAATGCAAGACAGAAACCTTAAAATTCTTTAAATGAGGACATATTTGTTCTAATACAAGCCAGATTTGTTTTATGACAGAAACCAGTCTGCTGTTTTATAATAAAAATGGAAATGATGTAGATTGTATAGAAAATGCAATTATTATTATGAATAATAATGGCATGTAGTTTATGTGAACTTATCACTTTTTGAAGTACAAAAATAAAAAAGTAAAAAATAAAACAAAAAGTCTCAGTCATTTTTTTTCAATTTTCCTTCCCTCTATAAGTAGGAAAAAAATCATTTGGAAATATTTCTGAATGCTACTAACAAATTTGATAAGAAAAACATAAATAATACAATTAATTTTTTATCAAAAGATAAAAATTTAATCAATTTTATCAAAAGACAGGCCTACTTTTCTCCATCTCAAAGTTTAGGAAATGCAGAGCATTTAGGATCTCTAAGTCAAAGTCTAAAAATGTTTTGTTAAGGAACAATCAATTCACAGAAACACCCCAGAAAAATCAACATTTTCACAAAATGTTTTACTGATAATTTAAATGATACATATTTTCATAGTTATCTCATGCTATCAATCTACATTTATCTGATCTGAAATTTAAATCTTTCCAGTGAGTAGCAATTGCACAATTTTACTGCTTATGTAAATATTATGATAGAAGGTTATTTTGAACCAAAAAAGCGGACATTCAAAATGTTAATAAAAAAGATCAACTAAGACTTCAACAAAAAAGAAACATCAAAATTCCCTATCAATTATGTCATGTTAGAAATGAGACTTTATTTACTGTTCTCCAGTTCTATATTTCCATATCCATATATACATATATGTAAGAAATATATATATGTGTATATATATCATATATATAAGAAACTTATAAATGTAAGACATATAAAACCCTAAAAAAGTGTCAAATAATATGCCTAAAAATAAATGTAAACCAAAACCAAAGCCAATTGCCCCCTAATTAAAAGTGGATAGTGAATAAGGTCCTTTCTCTTTAGGTAAAGTGAAAAACATATTGCAGAGCATTTTGAAGTGCTATGTTTTAGGGGAAAAATGTCTTTACTGGTTCATCCATGTATATAAGAATTTGTAGAGTACTTGGTCAATGGTTTCTCTCCCTTACAAAGCATAGTGGCACAGACTTTTTTACATAAAACAATATCACTTCTTTTTAGCACATTCTATTTTTTAGCATAAATTAGTATTAAAACAATGTGAAAAGCAATTGTTAAAAGTAATGCAGGTAAAGTTAGTGATAAAGAAGCAATGTGGTAACTGGCTGACAATATTTAAAGCTTATATCTCTTTTAAGTCAATGTGCAAACATAAGTGCTTTCTCAGTCAACAGCATGTACAATGATATTTTAAAATGATGTAACTGCTAACTATGGTAATAAATTGCCAATAAAATCAATTCTGTATATGTTTCTATATAAACTGAAACTTTATACTTTTTTGCTTTTGTTCTGCAGTTGTAGAAAATTATTAATTCACACTGGTTTACCATAAGATTATTTTCAAAATGCAATGTCCTAATAAAATTGCATTTATCAAGAAGCAGAAATTTGATGAATAGACAGCTGGAGTTTAAAAATAAAATATACTTGAATAGCCGGGTGCAGTAGTGCATGCCTATACTTGTAGCTATTCAGAAAGCTGAGACAGGAGGATCGCTTGAATTCAGGAGTTCGAGACCAGCCTGAGTAAGATAGAGAGACCTCGTCTCTACAAAATAATTTTAAAACTTAGCTGGGCATAGTAGTACATGCCTGTAGTCCCAGTTACTTGGGAAGCTCAGAAGGTAGGACTCCTTGAGCCCAGAAGTTCAAGTTCAGCTTGGGCAATAAGACTTCATCTCAAACACACACACACACACACACACACACACACACACACACTCTCTTGAATAGTGTTCTGTGAAAATTTAGAAACATTTTAGTCTAAAGAGATGAACATTCATGAAAACGTTAATTTCTCCAAAGCCCCAATTTCTCACTATTAAAATATGTCAGCTTTCATATAGTATAATTTCACAGATTATTACAAGCACAGCTTGTGTGTGCATGTGTATATACATACACACATATATATATACAATAACATTTTATTCTCGAATACTATTTTAAAGGCAGAAAAGTTCTGTCAAGAAAATTAGAAAATTAAAGCATACTGGGAACCTAACTAAATTAATGAACACCAAATTGTAACTCTAAGCTGATAATCTTTCAAGGCATAGAAGAGACCAAGTAAGTGAATAAGTATCACAGTGAAACTATGTGACCAACCATGCCAAATGCTCAGGGAAAGAAAAGAAAAAATCTTCCATTGTGTTAGATAAGCACAAAGCTAAGAATTGCCACTGTTAAAGCAAAATGATAAAATAACTCAGGAAAATCAAGCATAGCATATATATATTAATTATTACAGTCTTAATTTAACTGTTTTAATCTCATTCTGTTTATGAAACTTTAACACTAAGCTAAATAACGAAATAAAGCTGTTCTTAACTAAGAACAGCACATTTACTAATGTTGTATTAAAGTTAATACCATCAGGATTAAAAAAACAGGTATATATATACATATACATACAGACAAACCTATTAACAAAATCAGGAAACCTGGGGTATGTTAAAGCTGTGACTGCTAGGTGTTATTAGGTAACCCAAAAGAATGAAATTGAATTTAAAATGCAAGAAACATTTGCCAATTTTATCAATTAACCCAGGTGATGCTATACAAACAAGATCAACAAATGATACTTTCTCTTCAACTTTACTTCAAAATTTTCAGGTCCCAAATTGTGGAAAATCAGTATACTTTCTATATGTAAACACCCATCAGCCTAAAATAAGAAGTAATCTGTATAAATGCATGGAGATATACAGAGACCCAAGTTGCTTCTGCAAGAATTCAGATTATATGGGAACTATAAAGATACCTTAGAATACTTCCATTGGTCTATCCTCTACTTTCCTTGATATAAACTTTCTCTTCCACTCACCTCCCCTCACAATGTTAAAAGATCTCATTTTTGACACAGTACCCAAAGAATCGGGTGTGTAAGTTTCAAACTATTAACATCTCCTATCACAGAAGTACACTGTTTTCCAAAAAATTAAGCTCGTGATTCCAGAGAGTCTAGTGTCTTCCATGGTAAGTGCATAATAAATTCTCTTTTCATTTTCTTACTTGCATTTTCCTTGATATTTGAAACACTGTACTAGCCCACATTTTGTAGATTCCACATCTTTAGAATTTTAATTTAAAATCAATCAATGTTCCCCAGGTATGCCATCTCAGAATGACTCATGTCATCTTCAACACATATCATGCTGTTCATCCTCATTCAACCATTAAGGTTATAAGTATCTTTCTGTAGTTTGGCAGTTCTAGTCAAAGTAATAGGATTATCACAGCTATAGTTGCTTCATCCTTTTATAACTGTATTTATCCTTATCTCTCCACTAGATTAATGCATACTGAACATAAATGCATGGGCTTTGGAATCATATCAACTGGTGTTCCAATACCAGCTCCACTACTTTCTACTTGTGCTCCTGGGTGAGTGGCTATCTTTATTCATTGAAAAAATGAGAATTATAATATGCTTAACATCACAGGGTCACAATGAGGATTAAATGACATAATTAAGGCAAGGAGCATATATATGTTAGAAATTATTTTAAAGAGAATGATCATATCAAATGCAAAGAACTAAAATTAAGCATCCACAAATGTGCAAAGTATTAACAAATTGTGAAAACCTACTATGAGCAAAGTGTAATTTCTAACGCTTAAAAAGAAACCAAATGTGAGTAAGAAGGGATCCTGAATGAGTCCTTACCCTTAAGTAGTTTAAAAACAGAAATAAGAGGTACATAAACACAAATGGGCTGAAGGCAAGAAAAACAAATATTATAGGCAGCTGAAGAAAGAAGTAAGCCTTTTCTACTTGTACAGATTAAGTGCTGCCTGAGAAGGAAGAGGGAAACCTAATCTCCCCAGTACATATCTCTTTTCCACCCTCAATTCTCTGCTTGACCTATATCAACTATTCATCAGTTCACGTACATAGCATGTCCCCAAAACTCTGAACATTTGATTCTCTGTCTAGAAATTCCTTTACTGTTTCCTGGCAACCTTTCTTCAAGACCTCCTCAAATGTGAAGCCATCCCACAACTTATCACACAGCAACTTAATTATGTGAATATGGTATATCTACCACATTACATGGCAAGTACTCCAAGGATCAGAACTTCACCCCATCTTATTTACTCTGTATCCCTCCCCTCTGCATCTCTACCCAATGCCTACTTTCCAGTTTAGTATTTATTACTAACAAGAATGCAAATAAGAAGTCTACAAATAAGACCTCAAATATTTACTAAAGGAGCAATTAATGAAATTAATGACTATAGCAAAATTGGGAAATGAAGAAGATCATCAATAAATTTTTGAGTCTGGACAACTTAAGATTAGAAAAAAATGGAAGCGAAACCATTCTAGATAAATTAGACAACAAAACAAAGACTCTTAAGACGTAAAGTCAGAAAGCATGTTCTCTGCTGGGTGCAGTGGCTCACGTCTTTAATCCCAGTCTGTAATCCCAGCACTGTGGGAGGCTAAGATGGGTGGATCACTTGAGGCCAGAAGTTCAAGAGCAGCCTGGCCAACATGGTAAAACCCTGCCCATCTCTACTAAAAATACAAAAATCAGCTGGGCGTGGTGGTGTATGCCTGTAATACCAGTTACTGGGGAGGCTGAGACATGAGAATCGCTTGAACCTGGGAGGTGGAGATTGCAGTGAGCCAAGATTGTGCCACTGAACTCCAGCTTGGGTGGCAAGGCAAGGTGCTATAAAAAACAAAACAAACAAACAAAACCAAACAAGAAAACCAAAACAAAAAGGAAGAGTGTTCTAAAAAGGGCAAAAAGTTCTACATAACTGATAATGAATGCCTCACAGAGGATCTGAACCCTTCATCTATTTAGCTCTATCTTTCCCATTGACTTAAAAATTATTTTGGAAACGATACAGTCATAATATGAATGTCTAATGCTATTTTGTCTCTAAACTAGAGCATTACTAAAGTGCTAAAACAGTTAAAGTCACCTTTGAACTAAATTAGGATATCAATATTTTTTAGTCAAATATGATGTTTAAATAGAATGACTGATAGATCAAAATTGAGCTAAAGTTCATACTTATAATGAATACACAAATTCTAAAACATGAGTAAATAAACAAGACAGCGTGACAAGATCACTTTAAGGATTATCTAATATGGGTAATTATAGCAATCTTATTTTTAAAAATAATTCATCCAACATTCAGTCAGTGTTCAAACTTCCAATCTCTGCCCCCACTCCTCTCTATAGTTTGTTTGAGTCGGGATCCAAATAAGGTGCACACATTGATGTCAATACAAAATTGTTTTAACTAGAAAAGGTTGAAGAGATAGATGTAAACAGTGCGGAAGGCAACTTTTTAGTACTTTCGCTTCTTTTTAAGTTAGCAGCATTGGTGTTTGAATACTTCCAATTTTATTTCATATCTCCCAGTTTTCATTTTTTTATTGAGTCATGTTTTACAATTAATAGCCATGATTAAGGTTTGTTTACTCTAAAGGAACTGAAGAAGGAGAAAAGATAAGAGTGTTTTTCCAGTAGTAAATATATAAGAGAGACAAAGGAAGAGGTAGCAAGATGCAACTATTTAGCTGTGTTATTTCCTTGAGGGGATGAGAGGGAATCATTATTCCCTCTATGCCCTATCATGTTTAGCCCTGCACAGTCAGATTCTCTTAAGAAGAATGTACTGACTGGGTAAGGGGTTTGCCCTAGTCCCTACAGATAAAACCTTGGAAAATCATGCCTGTCCCTGCCTATGTCAGGCCTCTGACCCTGTGTGAGCCCTCAGTTAACATCTGTACTTAAGTAACTTTATCCCGGATCTGTTTAGAGCCCTATGCCAGTTAATTTCCCTCTGTCATCTTTGATCACCACCCAAAACATAAACCCTTATGTCATCCACCTGTTCATTTTATTTATTTATTTATTTATTTATTTTTTTGAGACGGAGTCTCGCTCTGTCGCCCAGGCTGGAGTGCAGCGGCCGGATCTCAGCTCACTGCAAGCTCCGCCTCCCGGGTTCACGCCATTCTCCTGCCTCAGCCTCCCCAGCAGCTGGGACTACAGGCGCCCGCCACCTCACCCGGCTAATTTTTTGTATTTTTAGTAGAGACGGGGTTTCACCGTGTTAGCCAGGATGGTCTCTATCTCCTGACCTCGTGATCCGCCAGTCTCGGCCTCCCAAAGTGCTGGGATTACAGGCGTGAGCCACCGCGCCTGGCCTGTTCTTTCATTTTTATATCAAAACTGCTCTGTTTCTTCCTGATCCAACATCAAGCTATTTCCATCCCCCCATGACTTTAAATTGTGTCTTATGGACCCCTTCCTCCAACGGTAAACACACTGTTTTTGTCTTTTTTTTTTTTTTTGGTATGGAGTCTCGCTCTGTCGCCCAGGCTGGAGTGGAGTGGTGCGATCTCAGCTCACTGCAACCTCCGCCTCACTAGTTCAACCAATTCTCTGCCTCAGCCTCCTGAGTAGTTGGGACTACAGGCACCAGCCACCACGCCCGGCTAAGTTTTGTATTTTTAATAGAGACGGGGTTTCACCATCTTGAACTCCTGACCTTGTGATCTACCCATCTTGGCCTGCCAAAGAGATGGGATAACAGGCGTGCACCACGTACAGCCTGTTTTTATCTTTAACTTTGTGAGTCACATCATCTGTGTGTCTTCAAGTCCATGCAGATGATCTTCCACCTGCCTAGCTTCTTAGTTCCCAGACTTAGGCACTTGCAGTGACTTCCATGTGCACTGCACTTCAGCCACCCTCCCATGGCAATGTAACAGAGCGTCTCATTCGTTAAAGTGCTCTACCTATGATATCAAATACAAATACTCTACTTTATTGTCTGTATTTTTCCAGCTCTTTAACTACAGTGCATTCACTATATTGTCCTAGGATTTTATTAAATCTTCTAAATCCCTTGGACCTTCCATTTGTCCTTTCACATTTCTAACTTAGGTCTGAGTACACATTCCCAGAGTTGATTATCTTAATTGCTCTTTCTGTCACAGCAGCTCAGCAACTAGTACTAGAATTTGCTTTCTTGGCTGTTTCTTGGCTCTTTTAATTCTGGACGCTTAGGGCAATAAAGGACTAGGCGGGGGATTCCAGCTGGGTCTATACAGTGGTCTCATTGAGTCTTTAGTGGCCCAGTAATCCTTCAAACAATATTCCAAATATTCATTGCATTTCTCAACCCCCTAACTTAACTCATTCTTTTCATTGTGAACTGATGGTTTTCCTATCTTCTATTTTAAGGGAACTTGTAGTCTCCCTCAACCTCTTCCCCTCGTCCCTCCCTCCTCCAAGACATAACTACTGCCATGCATATCCCCCGCTCTTTTACAGAAGCAAGCTCTCCAAGGTGCCCTTAATTCCATTTCCTCCTCCTGTTTTTCAGTCTTCAGCCTTGTCATCTACATCTTTAATTTCTCCCTTTTTCTACTAGTATCTTTCTTCTAACTTATAAAACTCTCAAGTCACTACTACTCTTAAAATGAAGAAATCAAAAAAACCCTAGCTTCCTAACAATACCAGACACTCTTGAGCTGTTTACATTAACAACCTCCGCACTCACATACCAGTGAAAACCACCGGCAAGTATCTGCATGCCTCACTCCACTCCTTACCGCTCCTCTAAGATTTGTTACTCCCTTCTTTCCCTTAAGGAGACTGTCTACTACAGATAGTCTCTTGGATGGTGTTCAAAAGCATCAAATAACAGAACACAATGCTTTAAAACAAAACCGTGGGATTCAGAACTTTGACAGATGGTACTTCTTGCTCTTCCTTTCTACCTTTGTTTATTGACTTGCTTTATCTGTGTGAGTATCCTTCTCTCCCAAAAGCAGCTCCTCAAATGAGCAAAGAAATCGGAGAAAATTTGGACTGGGGAGGTAGAAAAGATAATATAATCTGGAATAACGTTTTATTAGGGACTGAAGAAAATTATCTTAAATAAAACACACAATGGCCAGGTGTGGTAGCTCATGCCTGTAATATCAGCACTTTGTGAGGCCAAGGCAAGATGATCGCTTGAGCTCAGGAGTCTGAGACCAGACCAGCCTGGGCAACATAGTAAGACCCCATCACCATATTTTTATTTTTTTTTGAGACAGAGACTCGCTCTGTCTCCCAGGCTGGAGTGTAGTGGCGCAATCTCGAATCACTGCAACCTCCACCTCCTGAGTTCCAGCGGTTCTTCCATTTGTATAAAAAACAAAACTCAACTCCCCCTTGCCCAACAAAAAAGTTTACATTGGAAAAAAAACTGTACAAAAATGGTGGTTATAATTATCTCTTTAAAATACACTTTCATAGAAGGTCAAAATCCTTTTTAACTGCAGGTATAAATCTGAGGAAAATTTAATAAGATGTAATTGATGTAATTTTTTGATTTAAAATTTAGTATTTTAATTATAGATGTATCATTGTTCAACTTAACCTCCGTAAAGCAGTAAGCCAACACTCTAAATTTTCTTGATCACATATCTTCCTTCTCTCTTCCTTGCTCTCTCTATATATACAAAGTCTCCACTGTGCTATTATAAAACATACACAAAAGCATATAAAAAAAATGAGATCAATAAATACAAATAGAAATTCCAATGTTTTGTTCACCAAAGAATTGTCTTGTATTATATAAATTACTGCTTTGGAGAACATTATTACGGACAATCAAGGAGAAAGTCAAATGGAATATACCGAATGGTTTGATATAATAAGCTAACTTTATAAACTGATTTTTAAGAAATTCAACTGTTTAAAATACTAAGTTTTTAAATAAAATTTTACCTGTGATATTTATTAGCCCTGTCCTAAAGAGCACACACATTTGATGGTAATGAAAAAAGGGAAAAATCATTCTTTCCTGGTTAATATATAAAATGAAGTGTGGGTTATTATTATACTTCATGAAGTAGCAATCTTGTGAACACTGGCTCTATTCTACTATACTTAACAAGGAGGTAAAATGAATTCTCTCAAAGACTAGGATTTAACTTCAATTAGAATACTACATAGCACCACAAGTCTAAATAATACTATTATAAGCCAAGAAGGAAGAAATTCAAAATTAGACAAAACACACAGCACTAATTGCAAAATGTGACCATAACATACATTTATACATGTTTTTGAATGTATATTTCTGAGTTCATAAACTTTAGTTTGGAATTCATTCCAAACAATTGTATAAATAAGAAAGAAAAAATGTTACCAGTCTCATTTTCTACCTCTTGGAAAGGAATTCAGTAGTTTTAATTAAGTAGTAATTAATTAAATTTACTACTTCCTGCCTATCTGTGATGGATCATAATCTGCACTAAGGGCCTTAACCTTGCCAAACTTCACTTTCATTACACAGAAGCCCTTAAGAATTCAAAAAATTGTAAAGTAAAAGTTACTTAGTTGTGGGTTACCTCAGAACTGAAAAGCCTTAATTAAAGAAAGCCCTGTAAAAAAAAAAAACAGCGTGTATCTATAATGCTTTTTAAAACCACCTTTTACTTACGTCAACAGGGACCAGAAGACTCTTGCCAAGATGTTGATTAAAAGAGAGGCACCAGGCTTCAGTGTAACCATTCATGTTAGGGACATACTTCTTTATTGTCTCATCATTCAGCCTCAGCCACACACCATCGTCATTATGGATCTATAGAAAAAAAGCAACAGAAACAAGCCAGGCCTTCCTGTAAGTCCTATGAGGCTAGCAACGTCTGAAAGTCTGCAAAGCAGGAAAATAATGGTGGATGTGGAGATTAAGCATCTAGTTTTTGTAGAAAGTAAGTCTGAGAGACCTTCCAGGGGAAAAAAAGCAGCAAAGAGTGCCAACACAATATGATAATTCATGTGACAAGATTATAAAAACAATTTCACTTAGGAATAAACACACAAGGAAACCACACTTTAAGACACATAGTTTAAACAGTAAAATCAGATGTTACCCAAAAGAATACGAATCTTCCTTCCCTTATATTTATATTCTAAGAATCAGAAGTTACTTGGTTGTATTACCAGAAAAATATACTGTCTAAAGTTAAAGCAGTAAGAAACACATTTCAAAACAAACAACATTTTAAAATGTCATGAAAAACTATACCCATTTTCAGTGAATACATGTATAGATTTCTGAATACTATGTTGAACATTGTTCTTTTCATGTTCAAAATATAATTTTAGTTATTTTTTAACGATAAAATAAATGAACTGTTTGAAACTCAATGAACACATTCTATAAAGTAGTTTTAAAATATTTCCCAAACTGCTTAAAACACATTCTGACAAAAAACTCAGTAACCTTATTATTAAGAAAACAATGCAAAAACTTTCTGTCCAAAATTTACTACCAAGAGCTCCTTTATCAATTACCTCATCAATAAAAGTGATAGTTCCATTGACTTTCACTATGCCTATCTGCTCACTCTGAAGGGAAGGGTGGCTACGAATGCGAAGCCCTGCGCTGTCCTTGGCCACAAATTTTCGAACCTGAGAAAGGCAAAGATAAACAGTGAGGTAGGAAGAACATGGAATAGAGATCTTATAAGTAGCAAGAAGTAAAATTAAGCAGGTTTGAAAGTATCATAATTCTTAACAAGGTTCCAGAATTATTTGTAGTGAGGCTCTCTCTGCAAATAACAGTGCTTTATAACAACACTAACCACAGACCTTTTAAGCACTGAAATGTATATTACTGAAAATAAAACTTAGACAATTATATATATTTTAACTCATTTCTAAATATTGAAGATATGTGTTAAGAAGGATAAAAACCATTTGTTTCTGTTAGAAAAACAAATTCAATTACCAATATTTCATTTTTTAACATGCAGTTTACCAAAATGCCTGTACTTATTCTTTAGATTTCAGAAGTTAACTTTTCTTTTGACAGTAGAGGACATTTTTGCCTTGCAAACTTTACACTTTATTTCAGTAGACTTTTTGTTCATTGTAAATGTTATATAGCAGGAAGAATACAATATGTATCAATTACGATAGCATTACACAAAGAAATAAAGAAGTACATATGTTATAACTTAGAAATATTACCATAAACTACTCTCTAAATTTATTTAGGGATAATTAGAATTTAAGTCCTGAAATCAAGTAAAACGTTAGATGTTTACTGGCCATTTTGAAGCATCAGTGACAAACATGTAAAAATTGAATGATTCTGGCTCTCAGCTCATTCTGCCCTAACCTTATTAGGCTGAGGTTCAGTCTTTGGTTTGACCAGCTGAGTTCCTGGTGGTATCATCCCTTTTGGTGGGTCTTTTACTTTTACTTCCAGACCAGCATCTGTCAGAAAAATAAGAGAACTGTAACATATGAGAAAAAAACAGAAGGAAGATCCTTAAACCTAATCTTACAAACATCCACAGGCTATTTTTAAAAATTAACACGATCACGAGGTCAGGAGATCGAGACCATCCTGGCTACCACGGTGAAACCCCGTCTCTACTAAAAAATACAAAAAACTAGCCGGGCGAGGTGGTGGGCGCCTGTAGTCCCAGCTACTTGGGAGGCTGAGGCAGGAGAATGGCATAAACCTGGGAGGCGGAGCTTGCAGTGAGCTGAGATTCGGCCACTGCACTCCAGCCTGGGCGACAGAGCGAGACTCCGTCTCAAAAAAAAAAAAAAAAATTAACACAAATATCTGATTTCTGTCCTTTTAAGGTAATGGATATTTAGTAAGCTAAACAAGAGAAATATTTTTAAAATGGCCCTAAGATTCTAAAGGAATATCTCAGGAGGTTAAGGAAAAGAAGGGGCTCCCTATCTTTAACTAGAACATATGAAATGATACAGAAAAAATGGAAAATAATTAAAAAAAAAACCCTTGAGAATTAAATCTTATCAGACAATATCAAATCAGAATACCACTCATCATCTCTACCAGTCATCTCTATGACAATGTAGCATGGTTATGAGAAGCTGAGGTTCTCATGTTAGACTGCTTTGGTTACTCCGATATCTTGCACTAACTGTTTGACTCTCTGTGCCTCAATTTCTTCATCTATAAAATGGGAAAAATAATAGTATCTAACTCACCGAGCTGTTGTAGGAAATAAATGACTTAAAATGTACAAGGGGCCAGGCAGAGTGGTTCACACTTGTAATCCTTTTGGGAGGCTGGGGCGGACGGATCACCTGAGGTTGGGAGTTCAAGACCAGCCTGGCCACCATAGCGAAACCCCATCTCTACTAAAAATACAAAAATCAGCTGGGCATGGTGGCGCACACCTGTAATTCCAGGTCAGGAAGCTGAAGCATGAGAATTGCTTGAACCTGTGAGGTGGAGGATGCAGTGAGCAGGGATTGTGCCACTGCATTCCAGTCTGTGCAACAGAGTGAGACTCTGTCTCAAAAAAAAAAAAAAGTACATGTAGAACAAATTTAGATATATATATTAAATGCACAATAAATGTTAGCTATTATTATTGTAATTGTTCTAATGAATTATTATCTCTGCTTGTCCATGGTCAAGCAAGGTTGCAGCCCACTGATGGCATGGGAGAAAACTTACGAAGAAGAGCAGTGAAGTTGAGTATGGAAGAAAATGGATGATTCTAAGTAAGCAAGTCTTTTTCTTCAGCTTCATTCCAAAAAACAAATACAAGTGGATTTTTCTTATCTAATTTGTATCAGTTTCCTTCATCCCACAATTAGATAAGATGATGAAAAAAACTCTATCTACTGAAATTTTACCAGAATTTTTAGAGAGAAGAAAATCTTCACAATGTCGTTCTTGGCTATTTCTACTTTTGAATTCCTACTGTAATTTGTATCTCTTGTATGTCACTACTTATATTCTACTTCGTATGATTTTGGTTTGCCTGTTTTACTTTCACAGTCCTCAGTAAAGTGTTAACACTTGACAGGAATTGTCTTACTCAGGACAATGTATGCTGAGAACCAAAAAACAGTTGCTGAACTAAAGGCTTTATGGATATGTTGAAATAAAGAAGAGTGCAGCAAAGGCTGCTGGCGAAGGTCTCTAGAACGGTCAGGTGAACTGGACATATCTGAGTCTATATAGTTATATTAATGTATGAGAACATACAATTACATCAATGTAAAGTACCTCTTTACCTCCACTGACAAAGCAAACTACTTAAAGCAGAGTTTCCCAAATATTTTGGTGAAATATTAATTGGTATTATTACTATCTCCACCCTGTTTCTCTCTTTCCCACTAGCAAGGGGTCCCATGATAAGGATTAAACATAGACAAATTTCTTGATTTCAGAACTTCTCAGAATCCCTAATATGTTAATGTAGATTGTGTGAATGTCTCAAGTGAGACTACCATATACAAGTTGAGCATCTCTAATATGAAAACCTCAAATCCAAAAAGCTCTAAAATCTAAAACTTTTTGAATGCTGACATGATGCTCAAAAAAAGTGCTCATTGAAGCATTTTGAATTTTGAAATTTTGAATTAGGGATGCTCAATTGGTAGCTATAATACAGCTATTCCAAAATCAGAAAAAGTCCAAAATCTAGAATACTTCTGGTTGCAAGCATTTCAGATAAAAGATACTCATCCCGTACCAGGTTTTTGAAATCTATCTGATCACAGAAACCCCTTTTCTTGAGGAGCATCAGGAAAAATAACGTTACAAGAAATTCACACTGATAAGTACTATAGTTTTCTCCTTGTTATCCTATTATACACACAGTTTAAAAGTAAAGTAAAGGAAAGATTAATGCCTGAAAGACAAGCAGTATGTTTTTCAAAGTTAATGGTTGTGATGATTAGTTCTAGGTGTCCACCTAACTGAATTAAAGAATACCTAGAAACCTGGTAAGGCATAACTTTTGGGTCTGTGAAGGTGTTTCCAGAGAAGACTGGCATGTGAATGTGAGTGGAGTAGGTGGGGAAGATCTGCTCTCAATGTGGGCAGGCACTGTTCAATCAGCTGGGGACACAGAGCAAACAAAAACAGAGGAGAGGTGAATGCATATCTATTTTCTGGAGCTTGGATAAACACTTCCTCTACTGTCCCTCGACATTTGAACTCCAGGGTCCCCAAAATTTAGACTCCAGGACTTATATCTGTGCCCCTCCTGGATTCTCAGGCCTTTGGCTTCAGACTGAGAGTTGCATCATCTGCTTCTCTGGTTCTGAGGCCACCTGCATCCCAGGGTCTCCAGCCTGCAGGTGTGGCCTATCATGGGACTTTTCAGACTCCATAACTCTGCAAGCCAATTTTCCCTAATAAATCCCCTCTCATGTATCTAATATAGTCATGCATTGCTTAAGGATGGGGGAAATGTTCTGAGAAATGCATCACCAGGCAATTTCATCATTGTGCAAACATCAGAGTGGACTTATGCAAACCTAGATGGTACAGATTACCTGGGTTATATGGTACAGCCTATTGGTCTTAGGCTACAATCCTATACAGCATGTTACTCTACTGGATACTGTAGGTAACTGTACAATGGTAAGGATTTGCATACCTAAACATATCTAAGCATAGAAAAGGTACAGTAAAAATCTTACAGGACCACCACTATATATGTTGTTCGTCACTGACCAAAATGTTATGAGGCACATGACTGTATAGATATCCTATAACACATTGATAGATTGAAAAATGCATTCATTCATCCATATTTACTGTCATTACGTGCCAGGCACTGAGCTACACTGGAAGATCCAAGCATGAATGCTTTCTGCTCACAGTCAGGAGAAGCACAGACACACCCACAAGGGAGAGACAGGGTAACACAGCACCGTGGAAGAGAGCACACCTGACTATTCACATCAGGGAATGCAGGGAAGGAGTCATGAGGGCTACAATGCTTGGGTGGACACCAGAAATTATTACAAAATGTTAACGCACTAATTAAATACTCATTATGAATGAGAAAACAAGGCCTCAAATAACTTATGAAACCTATCCATATGTATGAGGCGAGTTAAAGGGCAAAACTAGAAGATAAAAATAATTTTGATTCTAGTTATTCGAAGTAAGTAGTAGCTCACAGCTTAAAAAAAATTACCAATTTCAATGCCATCAATGGTAACATGAATAGTGTAGAGTCCAATAGCCCCCGGAGTCCAATTTGCACAATAAGTCCCATCATTATTGACACGGATCAGCATATTCTCACTGGGTCTGGAAAGAAATAAGATGGATGTTGGAAATTTTACTTTTGGTTAAGCAGCCAACATCATTACAATAGTTCAGCAAACATTTAATTTGTTTGCATACCTCCTCGCAATCCTACCACCCTGCCATAGTATGCTTGTCTACTCTCCAAAATGCTTGAATTTCACTTCTTTCTTACCTCAAACCTGCATCACCTCTCTTCCTCACTCTCAGGTGATCATGACCTCACCTCTTTCTTGTGAGACAATAAGCAATCAGATACAACCTCAAAGTTGCAATGTGATTAATAAACCTACTTTCCCCTGCCTTCTCTCATGGTAGAATGGAGGAAGTGTCCTGGATTTGATCCAAAGCTAGCCCCTGCCCTTGTCCTGTGAATCTTATTCCCTCAACATTTTTATGCTGCAATCACCTTGTTCTCTCTCATGCATCATCAATATTCTCAATTTACTGAACCATTTCCATTAGCACACAAACTTTAGAACCTTCGCTAACACCTCCCTTTGATATTACAGCCTCCTCTAGTAAGGTCTTAACATCTCTTCTCCTATTTATTTCAAACTCCATTTTCTCACTTTTACTTCCCTCCCACAATTTATCCTTACTAGGCTTTTGTTTCCAACATTTCCTTACACCTGCTGATGTCAAAGTCACCAATGACCACCATGTCCCCAAGTTCAATGGTCACTTCATCCTCAGTAATCTCTCAGTAGCATTTGATAGCTGACAACTCTTCCTATCTTGAAATACTTCCTTCCTTTTGCTTCAGCGACATTTATTTTCCTGGCTTTTTTCTTATCTCACTGGTCATTCTTTGTCAGTGTTTCGTTGCTTTCCCTTTTCTGACTACCGTTTAATTTAAGGAATGCCCCAGGATTTGGGTCTGGGTAATCTTTTTTCTACCTATGCCATCTATCTAGGTGACATCCATTCCTCAGTTTTAAATAAATGCCATCTCTATGTAGATGATTCCCAAATGTATTTTCCCCATGAGTTTCAAACTGGCATTTCCAGCCTATACATAATTCTGCTATCCCAGATTCACTTCAGGGACTTTTCTAAATTCTATGGAGGTGATCTCTCCAAACTATAATGCATCTAATTATTTTTTCCAAGTGTCTATTTTAAGAAGTACTGTTACTAACAAATAAAATATTAACTCAAAAAAATGTGCTTAAATCTGAAGTTAACAGAGTTACTTATGGGCTGAAAAATTAAGACAGTACAATCAAATACAAGTATACCACATGCTGAAATCTCTCCACAATTCATTGGAAGGACAAAAGGATTAATTTTTAAATAGCAAACAAATGAAAAACAAACTAATCAATCCTAAACAAGTCAATTTAAACATTTTTAGATACTAGATACCTACTTTACATACCTACTTTCACTAGTAGGTAGTATTATGTAACATGCTGGCAGTATTACAGTTGAATGTAAACACATGCTTTCTGCAAATCTATACATTATTATGTGACAAATCTCTATCAGCAATGGCAACCTAGAAAAATGCTATAAAGTAATTATTTATAGAAAATAAAGTTGAAATGCAGGACGATTTTAGTTGCAAGCGACAACACATGTTTTGGTTATACTTTGAGAAAGCGATTCTTACCTCTTAGGAGTTGGTGATGCAAAACGTAGTTCTTCAAATGAATAATTTTCATAAACCTTTAAAAAAGAGACCAGTAACAATTGTAAAATCATTGAGAAACATTCTCGATTAATAGAGTAATACATTATTCAATAAATGGTTGTGAGACAACTGGTTATCCATATAGGATAAAAAGAAAAAACTCAATTACCTACATTAGACTATTTATTAAATATAAATTCTATGTGGTTTGAAGATCCAACAGTAAACACCAAAACTTAAAAAAAAAAGCAAAAGAAAAAAACAGATAACATCTTCTGAGTACATTAAAATTTTAAAGCTTTGCAAAACAAAGATACTATAAAGATAGGAAAAGCTTCCACCTCGGAGAAGGAGATTTTTAACTTGTATAACCCATAGGTGATATGCATCCATAATATATAAAGAACAAATCCATACAAAAGAGATAAACAACAACAAAAAAAGAGTCAAGACAATTCTCTGAAGAAGAAATCTGAAAGGTCAAAAAAGACCAGAAAAGTTATTTAACTAAACTTGAAAGAAAACACGAAAGAAAACAAAACTAAAATAAATCATATCATGGTCATCAAATTGTGTTGGTAAGAACCAAGCGCTGAGGAGAACATGCAGCACCTGCTACTTTCATACATTGCTCGTGGGAATGTGAGTTTTGACAATACTTAACGTAGTTGAAGGTGTGCAAGCCCTACAACTTAACAATTCCAATTCTAAGTATGCATCTTACACAAACTCTTGCTCATGTACAAAAGGAGACAAATACAGAATGTTTATTTCTGTACAGTTTATAATAGGTGTCCATCAATGGGGGAATGGACAGATTATGGAATAGTAACCCAAAGGAATACTTTAAAGCAGTTAAAATGAATGACCTATAGCTACATGGCTGAACCTCAAAAATAACATTAAGCAAAAATCTGGCAAAATGATACATACAATATGATACTATTTTATAAACTTCTGGAAAACATATTGAACAATCCAAAATATACTGCTTATGAATAAATTTGTATTCAACAAGAGCCTAAAAATATACATAGGAATGAGAATTACTACACTCAGGACAACAGTTACCTCTAAGGAAGGGGTGGGTAATGGGTCTGAGGAAGGGTTTATGCAGGCTTCAATTGTACGTGTAGCAATCTGTTTCTTAATAAAAAATAACAAAATGACCTGAAACAATTATGGTAAAATGTAAAGACAAAAATGGGCTGTAGGTACATGAAACTTGGCACATTATTCCCAATACTTCTGTATGCCTGCAACATTAGCAAAGAAATCATTATCTTTCAAGTTCAGGTCAAGATGTCCAACTGCTCATCCACTTCTAACTCCTCCTGTACTTACAGTAAAAGGAAGCAAACTCAAAGCCCCTTTCCTTCTCTCTACCCTTTTTGTTTTCATAAAAATGAATTAGGAATGATCTAGCTGACTTTACCTACTCAAAAGTTACATGTGAGAAAAACGCAAATTAAGGCTGAGTCTTTGGCCATACAAAGGTGAGAAAAGAAGGAAATCCAGGTTTCTAGACTTTGAGTACAATGTATTTTCTACTTCATCACCTTCCCTCAAATACATATTATTAACACACTTAGTAATGAAAGGAGAGACCATATCTCATTTTTCCATCCTCTACAATACTTGGCTCACTACTGGGTGAGTACATAGTATCTGTGAATGGTTGATAAGGAAAATTTCCTCCCGGAACCTGAATTAACATTTCACAGATACTGTTTGGGAATGGTATTCTATACCTGCTCTAAACCTAGGCTACTCAGAACATGTTTGAAATACTGCATTCTGTTGTGGTAACAAAATTTGCAAAAGAAATTATACAAATTGAAGCACGTTCATAGGAAACTAAAAGACTAGGGAGGTAAGGAGACAAGAAACTAAATTCCTTAAATAAGTGTTGGAATAGAGAAGAATTTGTAGCCTTGACTTCTTTAACAGCCAGTGGACAATTCATCTAGAACTCCAGTTTCTCATTCCCTGATTTCTTTAACCTCAATAACTTCAACTTTTTTCCAGCCACTCACACCAAAAGTCACAGACCTGTGACACTACTCAGAATTGTTCTGTCTCTGAAATCAAAATAAAGTGGGCTGTTCAGTTTTTTTTTTAACCTCAATAACTATTCCTATATCTACTCTGATGTCTAGTCCCTCTAACTTCCTTGACTCTCTGAAATTTCTTCCCTTCCAAACTAAGTTAGGTTCCACTGTCCTCTCTTTAGCTACCATATACTCAACTTCTTGTTCCACTGTTCTTTTGCTGAACTATCTAGCAAAATTTTAATGCTAGATCAATCCAAATGATTATTTTACCCATGCTCATATGACTCACATTGTTATTTACAAATAATCTTCAATTTCAACTTATTATTCAAAGGCATCTAATACATCTTTTCTGATCGGTGCTTTCTTTCAATCTCAAGGAATAACAATTTCATTTTTTCCCCTTTGTTTCAAAACCTTGACCCTAAGATTCATCACTTCCATTTCCAACTCCAAACACAAAATCACGGTTTTAAATAATTCCTTTGGCTGCAAAACCTAAAAATTTACTAGCATCTGTATTAAGCTTTCTTTTCCTTCTCCTGGCAGAATGAAAACAAGCACTACTCCTCCTATTTAAGGCCACTGCTACCACTTGAGCTCTAGATTCTATTTTTATATTCAGAGTGTCTTTACTGTTTTCTTTCTCTGAATTATCTCCTAATCAGCACTCAAATATGTAAGTCTATCTCTATTAATAAGACCCCATACTCCAAAGCCTTCACTCAGTTCCATTTCCTCTGGTTCTTTCTACAGTCAAACATCTTGAGAGGCTTATCTACACTCACTTCAGCCATTCCCTTAATTATGTGTTGCTTCTTTGGCTAGTATTCTTACCAGTGTGAATTGTTTTTCCTTTTCCTTTCTTTTTCTCTTATCTTGTAAATCAATATTTCTCAAAGTATAGGTTTTGAATTTGAATCACTCCGCATATTTGTTTCAGGCAAATTCCTGACTCTCTCTCCAAACCCACTGAATCTAAATCTCTGGGTGTTTGGAAATCTTTTTTTAAAGTAAGTGCTCCAGATGCTTCTGATGTAGAGAAGAGTCTGAGACTCAGTGATACTGGTGTTTCTTAGGATCCTATCCTGGAACTTCTGTCTTCATTTAACCATAGAAGGTATCATCTATTCCCATGACTTCATAAGCAATGTAAGTGCTAATGATTCTTGAATCCTTTTCTTGAGGTCAGACTGTGATCACTCAGGTCTGTACATCCAACTTTGTTTTATACATCTTCACATAGGTATTTCAGAAGTACCTGAAACTCATCTCATCCAAAACTGAATCTGTTATCTTTCTTAACCAAAACCTGCCCTTCTTCCATTATCAATTGGACACAAGCTCAAAATGTGAATTTCATCTTTTATTTCCTACCTTTCTTCTTTACTCCACCTCCACTAGCTACCAGGTTCTACCGATTCTATTGAACCTATCCTGATTGACAACTCAGTAGTCCAACTGATCAGCATATCTAACCAAATTAAGTCAACAGTCCCCTAAAGAGACTAAAACCAAGCCATGTGTCTTGATCATTTGCCCAATTACACCATCCATATTCCACTATAATCTTTATAAAACTCAAATCTAATCAAGCCATTCTTCTACCCAAAAGCCTTCAATGGCTCATGACTGCTCTCTGAAAATGCCAAAATTATAAACTTCAGCTTCGAATAATGACGACCTTGATAATTCAGACTAACGCTGCCTCTGAAGATAACTAGAACATCCAAAATGTATATTTTTAATGTCTAAAGTTATTAGAGAGCTAAAAATCCCAAAGAGTTCTAGGAGATACATCTGGCATTTGAGAGAATCCAAAACTGAAGGGGGGCATAGGTAAATAGCGAAACCCTCAAGAGATACATTCTAGCACGAATAGTAAACTGCAAATAGACAAGTACTTAGAAATTTTACGTTATTTTTATATTTTGTAGAGATGCGGTCTCCCTATGTTACTGAGGATGGTCTTGAACTCTCTTGGCCTCAAGTGTTGCTCCCTCCTTGGCCTCCCAAAGCACTGGGATTATAGGTGTGGGCCACTGTTCCTGGTCAAAAGTAGTCAAATACTTTCACAGGAACTGAAACAGCCTAATACACCTGTATCTCTGATTGGATTAACTTGATCTGTAATTGATGATCCCCTTTGGACATCTGTCAAAAACCAATGAAAACCCTCTCTGAAGATAGGATAACATTATCTTAAAAGTGTTGCTGCAAATTTAATATCCATCAAATGCTCTTTGGACTTATAATTTCGTGTCTGCATCTGAAACACTGAAATGTTGGTTAAATAAACGAATGTTGAAAACTAAAATTTTTCTGATAAGTAAAATAAATTACCTTCATCATTGTTATGGCAATATATCGAGCTTCCTTCACTATCATTGGTTCATATGAAACATCTAGCTTTGGTGATGCCAGTCCTCCAAAAGTCATGTCAGTATTAGAAGATGCAGTTGTTACTGCAGGACTGCCAGGAATCCTTTGAGGTTTCTTTGCTTGATCTTGTTGTAAAGATGTTTTTTTCTGAGAAACAGGGACAGCTTTCACTTCCACCTAAACATGGTATTACAGAAACCAAATACTATTATTATTTAATTGTCACTGACATCAAAATAAGCAACTTACAATTATAAACTCACAATTATGCATACTTTATGTTAGCTATGTTAGCATTGGTCTATCTCTGGCATTCCTTTCAAAGGCTTATTCAACAGAGTTCAAATGACCTCAAGATGGGTTGACAATACGAATCATGAACACAGTGTAAAACAAGGCCTCATCATTTTGGAATACATAATCAGAGATATCAAAACATAAAAACAAATGCACCACTAATAAAGTACAGGAAAAGGCAGTGGAATGAATCTACATTAAGTTATAGCAGGGACTAACAAATTATTTTATCAGGTAATGCAAGTGTAAATGCTTTCCCACAATCTCAGGACATTTTAAAGCACTAATGTCAGTTTCAGCTGCACTGTTCTAAAGAAGAAAATGTTCTCTATTGATAGAAGTTTCAAAAATTAACACTTAATGAAACAAATCTTATACTTAAAGCCCAAAGATATTTCTTTACTCTAGTGAAGAAAGAATATTATTAGACAGCTCTATCACTAACATAAACATTTAAACAATCTATTAATAATTAAACTTTGCAACTCAATTTCTTCAACAATAAAACGGGACTATCTTTCATCCACTAACTTTACAGTATAGATGCAAAAAACAGATTTGTTAAGGGATGTTAATATATTAAAAATACAAATTGTCTTATAAAAATACCTTTTAGATATATTTTCCAGGAATTATAACTTTGCAACTCAATTTCTTCAACAATAAAACGGGACTATCTTTCATCTACTAACTCTACTATATAGATACAAAGCACAGATTTGTTGAGGGATGTTAATATATTGAAAATACAAATTGTCTTATAAAAAGACTTTTCAGAAATATTTTCCAGGAATTATAAGAAAACGTTCTGTTTTTATTTGTTTATGCATTGGCAGAAAAACACTTGACCCCTAGGCAACCACAAATGTACACACAATTTGAATATCACTTTAGGTCTTCAGCAGGTATCACCATTCTGAGCTTTACTCAAAGTTTCTGCTGTTCCTTACAGACAACATTTTTGTGGTTGGCAAGAATAGGTAATTCAACAGGATTGTCACAGAAATAGAAAAAGTAGCAGAGATAAAAGTGATAGCATTTTTAAGTAATTGAGGACTACCTCAGAACTACAGACTGTCTTTAATGTTTATTGTTCTTAATAATGCCATTCTATGGAATCAGTAGTTTGAGACTTTCACCATTTACATAACGTTAGGCACAGGTGACAAATAGGTTCCATTAAGTGACCACTATCTTCAGGTGAGGTTACAAGAGATCAGTATTTGGACTGACACAATCCCCTGGAAATATTAAAAACCCATTCTTATATTTAAAAAACAGCAGTTTACAGGTATATGGTTAAAATTTCAACTCAAACACGTGCCAGTATGAAAAGCTTTAAACTTTAAATATAATTTAAAAATTTGAAGATGATACAGACAGGAGTCAGAGATATACCAGAAAGGAGAAGGTGGTTCCCTGGCAAAGGCCCCACCCTCAAGCCTGGAAACCACGGCCCTGAGACCAGTTTATCCCTGTATTCCGCCTAAATGTTGCCTTTTTGGCCAGCTCTGCCCCGCTACCCTATGCTCTTATAAATCCCAGACTTCAGCTAGCAGAGAGACAAGTGGTGAATATCAAGTGGAGAAGCAGCAACTGACAGACGCGCGGCTTAACCTCACACGGCACCACTTCGGAGAGGAGCCTGGCTGGAGACTGCTAGGCTTCAGGGAAATATCACCGTCTCACACCATGCCCTTTCCAGCTCTCCTTCTGCTGAGGGCCACTTTCACTGTGTGACAAAATCCGCAGTGGCCGGGCGCGGTGGCTCACGCCTGTAATCCCAGCACTTTGGGAGGCCGAGGTGGGTGGATCACGAGGTCAGGAGATCGAGACCATCCTGGCTAACACAGTGAAATCCGTCTCTACTAAAAATACAAAAAATTACCCAGGTGTGGTGGCGCACGCCTGTAGTCCCAGCTACTCGGGAGGCTGAGGCGGGAGAATGGCGTGAACCTGGGAGGCAGAGCTTGCAGTGAGCTGAGATTGCGCCACAGAACTCCAGCCTGGGCGACAAAGCGAGACTCTATCTCAAAAAACAAAAAACCAAAAAACAAAAACGCCACATTCACGCATTCATCACCTGTTCGTATGACCTGATTCTTTCTGAATGCTGGACAAGAATTCAGGACACACTGGGTGCGGGAATCCAAAAAGGGTGTCATGCTGATTCTTCACTGAGCTGTTTAACACTTAGCCATCCACAGACAACAAAGCTAAAATAGCATTAATTGTGACACACCCCTAGACACAAGCCCAAAGGGGCTTGCCTGGGTGCTCCCCATCCTGCAAGGGGTTTGAGTGCAGAAGCCAAGTAAATGAGCCATACCACACCCACGTCAAGTTTCACAAAGGGGTCAAGGGAACTCTCTTGTCTCAAACATATTTGATTTTAAATAACAGGCA
Source organism: Macaca thibetana thibetana (assembly GCF_024542745.1). Classification (NCBI taxonomy): domain Eukaryota; kingdom Metazoa; phylum Chordata; class Mammalia; order Primates; family Cercopithecidae; genus Macaca; species Macaca thibetana. Next base: position 57,092,452 of record NC_065594.1, read on the forward strand.
CTATTTTTATACATACTATTTCAATTTAACCTTTCTGTAAGCAACTATATTTACCCTAAGTATTTAACAAATTATCACTAGAGTCTATGTCTGTATGCACCATGAACCTTGAAGTAAATCATTGAATAATTTATACTCTAAGAAAACTGAGACATTATAGAATAACCATTCTGCTTTCTTTTACAAACTGTGCTACTTTAAAAAAGTTACTCTTTTATTTCCTGTGTGACTTTCTCTTGTCAATAAGTAAGATTTCCTTAAAATAAACTTTTTTTTTTTTTTTTTAATTCACAAGAAGTTTCAAAATAGATGAAATGTCCTATGTACCCTTCACTCAGGTTCCCCCAATGGCTACATTTTATCCAACACTGTCAAACACTGATGGTACTGAACCAAAACCAGGAAATTGACATTGGTACAATATGTGTGTTTAGTTCTAACTCATTTTATCACATGTAGGAAACAAGTCATTTTATAAGCAAAAAAACTGTAACAATAACACTTGTTGCTTTCTAAAGCATTTTGGAACTCATTGAAATATTAGCTGCAAATCAATTTTTATGTTTCAAATAATTAGCTATTGCTGCATAAAGCTTTTAACAATTTCTGAACAGTCTAAAGTACTTCTGAGACTTCATATACTAATAGGCTGAAAGTAAAATAGGTTAATTTTGTTTCCAGCTAATATAATATGATATTAATAAATTAAATATCAGTAGAAGCACAAATCACTTCTTCTAGATAGTATTTAGAGTGATTTTCTATAAAGTTTCTAAATTGGATAAACCTGAAAGGAATTTAGAGTACACTGAGTAAGAGGTTTAAGGGAAGGAAAGATACAAAGCAGGAGAAGCAAATATATGGAGGAGAAAGAAGAGGAAGAAAAGAGGGAAAAAGCAGAAGGAGGGGAAAGTGAAAGAGGAGAGGGAAGGGGAAGAGAGGAAAAAAAAAAGTAGATCCATCATATGGTTAAAAAAAGAACTCTAAGATGAAAAGAAAAAAAGATAAAGTCTATGAATGCAAGATATAAACAACCCAGATATCAAAAGAGATAATAAAAGGTGCAAAGGAGAAAACACAAGAAAGAAAATACAACTAAAGAAATACCAGAAGCATAACAGTATGAACATGGTATTAGAATGTTGTCACATGAATAAAAAACTTAATCTTGAGGGTTCAAAGATTGGATTTAACAACTCACTACATTAAGAAATTCATCAGTGAATACACAATATACAAGTCCTTCAATATCTTAATGTGTATTGTACTGTGATCAAAATTCCATCCTCCAGTAGTCATTTTTTTCATATCACTATCAGGATAACTTTATTTTTAATTCATTTTTTTCTTATAATTTGTGATGCTTTTTGCATTTTATAGAATAATTCCAAGTAGGCATGAACTCACTTTGTGAAGGGTATGACTTGCCTTAAAAAATTAGAGAAAATATCAGAGTATAGCATATTATGTACGTATGTGTGTATGAATATATAAAGTAAATTATATGTACTTAATATATGCTATTACATAGACACTACTCCATCATATATTTATTTTATATCTTTGGGTTATAATAAAAATTCTAACTATGGATCATGGCCAAATATTTGAAAGACACTGCTAAAAGACTGATTTTGATTTAGCATCAGGGTTGAAAGCTTTTCCATACAGTTTTATTTACTAGTCTTAAGTCATTTAAATAATGTGCTCTTATTTTTTACTTAGGTAAGATGCTACATTGGCATTGTACTTCTTTATGCTATAAATGAATAAATGCATGAAGTAGTTGAAATAGTTCTACTGAAAATAATATTGTGGCAAAATTAGCTGTCCTATGAGCAAAGAGGATTTTGTGGCTTAATCAACTCTAAGCTTCAAATAACCAATCACTCTATAAGACAACTTTGAAGGAGGAGAGGGCTGGGGACTGCCTATATAAAATTTTATTCAATATAAATTTTTCAGAAATAAAAGTTTTAAATGAGATATTCATATTAACAGATTAAATCACAAATAATTATGTATAACATGCTCTGAAACATCATTATGAATTATTATTTCAGGTAAGAGGTATCCTAAAAACTCTATATTCATCATTATGTTATGCAACTATTTCAATTCCTTATTCTTTTACAATCTAAACTCATATATTTCTAAATTATTTAATGAGTGTTATTTTTAAAATGTGGTTTCAATTATACCAAACACAGAATGTACTTGAGTCTTTCAAAGCTATATACAAAATTTAAAAATGTATTCTTTCATGCATTTATTCAATCAATACGTATTGAGGGTCTTCCCTCTATGTGCCTGGCACTCTTTAGATGGATACTTTCTTATCCCTCCTTTGAGTCACCGTAACAGGTAGCAAAATGTAAAGAACAAACTCACAAAAAAATACATGTAACTTGGAAACTTGGGGACTACTTAATATAAACAAGTCATTTAAACAAACTTTCAGCACCACCCATTATATAAAGAGGTTTGTAAAACAAATGGACTCTCAGCACTTAGCATTTCTAAAATGTTATCAGTCACCATAGCCAGTATATGGATGTCTGCTAATTTAATCCAGTTATAATTACCTTCATATTGGGAACATGTACCACATCCCCATACTGGTCTTTTGTTTGAACAGTTATGGTGGTAGGCCAACCACAACGAATATCATCCTTATTCAGGATCAAAGATGTTTTCTGAGGATCAGCATATGAATCTGGCTGAAGCCACCTAATAGCAATGAAAAACAAATAAACAAAACCCCAAACACCGATCAGCATCTTCAACGATTAATATAAAATTAAGCCAAATGAACAAAACTTGTATCAAACAAAATGCTAAAACATTATCTTCATTTCCAACTCAATGATAACCTTGAGTGTCTCCCTCGGAAACTGTTAAGGACAAATTCATTTAAAAAATATGCCAAGCACAGGAGATTTCTGATATTTAAATACAGTATAAAAAACTTTTTAAAACCAGGAAACTTGAAATTTTAACTATGGCTAATTTAAAATCACCAAGAACACGATGTAGGTTGTGTATAATTTGAAGTCCTGAGCAGGCTCACTCTCTCTGAAGGAGCTCCGCCTTACTCTGCCATCCGGGAAGCCTGGAAAAAGCAATGTCTCTGTAAAAGCAGGGGTAGAAATGGCCCTCTGCTTGCCTGACAGCAGCCAGGTTCAAGGTGTACTGCCCAACTTTTTATCACAGTTTCTCAACTATCTTCCTCATTACCTTGCTTTCCACCTAAAATGCATCAATGTTCTGTAATTTGTGATGTCCATTCCTGAATTCATTCTGTAATCTACACATTCAAGTTGTCCTGTGAGCTGAGTAATAAGTAATTCTACCATGCATTACGTAAAAATATCTGCACAGTATAGTAGTGAGGCTGACTTAAGTGATTGGATATTCCTCTCCAATCACTATTTTGTGATTTTTAAAAACTAAAGAGTAATCTCTGCAATTTTAAAATTAAAACCAGAAAAAAGTTGGGATTTTTATTTTTTATTTTTTTACTAGTAAAATCAGGGAGGCCAAAATATTTTTGTCCCTTTTCATCCTACAAACAAAAAGCAACAAAAATAATCAATTAACAACTATAATACATTTAATTTAATTAATTCATTTTTTTTTTGAGACAGGGTCTTGCGCCGTTGCCCAAGTTGGATTGCAGTGGCACAATCACAGCAACCTCTGCCTCCAGGCTTTGAGCCACCCTCCCACCTCAGCCTCCAAGTAGCTGGGACTACAGATGTGTGCCACCATGCTTAATGTTTTTATTTTTTGCAGAGCCAGGGTTTCACCATGGATTGCACTGGCATAATCACAGCAACCTCTGCCTCCAGGGTTTGAGCAATCCTTCCACCTCAGCCTCCAAGTAGCTGGGACTACAGGAGTGTGCCACCATGCCTGGCTAATTTTTGTATTTTTTGTAGAGACAGGGTTTCGCCATGTTGGCCAGACTGGTCTCCAACTCCTTTGCTCTAGCAATCCACTTGCCTCAGCCTACTAAAGTATTGGGATTACAGGCATGAGCCATCACACTGAGTCTTATCATATACTATCATAACTATTCCAACCTGGGCAACATGGTGAAACTCTGTTTCTACAGAAAATACAAAAAAGAAAAATAGCCAGGTGTGGTGGCATATCTGTAATCCCAGCTACTTGGGAGGCTGAGGCACAAGAATCACTTGAGTCCAGGAAGTGGAGGTTGCAGTGAGCTGAGATCATGCCACTGCATTCCAGCCTGGGCAACAGAGTGAGACCCTCTCTCTCAAAAGCAAACAAACAAACAAACAAAAAACTACCAAACAAAAATATTAACTGTCATTTTATATTTCAGTAAGTTAAATATACATAAATCAGACTTTTTAATTTTTTTTTTTTTTTTGAGACGGAGTCTCGCTTTGTCACCCACGCTGGAGTTCTGTGGCGCGATCTCGGCTCACTGCAAGCTCCGCCTCTTGGGTTCACGCCATTCTCCTGCCTCAGCCTCCTGAGTAGCTGGGACTACAGGCGTCCACCACCACGCCTGGCTAATGGTTTTTTTTTTTTTTTTTTTTGTATTTTTAATAGAGTCAGGGTTTCACCGTGTTAGCCAGGATGGTCTCGATCTCCTGACCTTGTGATCTGCCCGCCTCGGCCTCCCAAAGTGCTGGGATTACAGGCGTGAGCCACTGTGCCCGGCAAACCAGACTTTTTTAAGGTAGCACTTTAATATTCTAATGACTCCCCTCTTTCAGAAATGATGAAAGATGAAAGCCCTAAAATAAAGTACGTAACTTAAAGTACATTTACCTTGCAAGCCTTCCACCACTTGATCCTGGGACACAGGCAATAAAATCATCCAGAAAAGACTGTTCATTGCTTTGGATTTGGAGTGGTAAATTTCCCTCAAGTGCTTCTAATATAGTTGGTGAATGAGAAAGAGCTAGACCCTTTCCAAGAATTCCAGAATGGGTTTTGCACACCTGTTAAGTAAAAAAGAATATTTATATATATTTTAAAATAAAACTTTAATTACATGTAATTTTTCAACATGCAGATACTTTTAGACAGGCCTTTACAGAGAAATCATTTTCTCCACATACCCCACTGTTCCTTCTTTTAACCCACAGAATAGGAAATTCCTAGGAGAAAAATTATGAGACAATATTTCTCGTTTCTTTCCTCCCTCAAAAATAAATGCCTTGTCAGAGATCTGCATGCTGGATAAAATGGTATATCTCCTCCCACGCCAGTCCTCTATGTGTTACGTCCTCATTTTTCAGGGCCAGAGCTCCCTTCTGTCAGCAGCTGTGGATGTCTCCCTCTTTTTTCTTTTTGAGACAAGGCCTTACTCTGTTACCCAGGCTGGAGTACAGTGGTGGCATCATAGCCCACTGCAGCCTCGACCTCCTGGGCTTAAGCGATCCTTCTGCCTCAACCTCCCAAGTAGCTGGGACTACAGGCATATGCCACCATGGCTGGCTAATTTTTTAAAAAACTTTTTGTAGAGATGGGGTCTTGCTATGTTGTCCAGGCTGGTCTTGAACTCCTGGCCTCAAGCATTCCTCCCACCTTGGCCTATCAAAGTGCTGGGATTACAAGCCTGAGCCACTGCACCCAGCTTCCCTCTTTTAAAGTTCCCCTTACAGGCAGCTATCATGAGTAAGGTGTGGCTGTTCTCTTGGGTGGGTGGGCACCAAGGTCTTGACTTGGGTAAAAGTGAGTGGAAACCTGATTGTGGCAGCACGCAAACCTCATTAGCCTGTCTAAGCCTTATTAAAGTTAAGAAGAAGAGGCAGATAAAACAAATTTTAGGTTTCACCTATCTGACAAGTAAGTCTTACGTTTTTGGAAAGGTTTGTTTTAAATGCTGAAACTCTAAAAACTTTTTACTGACTATAAAATAAATTCCAAAAAATTTTTTTCATAGAAAATAATTACATTTCTAGTACTATCACATTTGAAATTATGCAGTTTCAAAAATAATCATCTTTGGAATCAAATAGACTTAAGTTCAAATCCTGGCTTTGGACAAATTATTTGCTGTGTGCTCTTAAGCTAAAAAGTTACCATCCCTGAATCTGTAAACTATATAAACTGGTGGTAAATAATCTCTCTTTTATACAGTTATTATAAAATTTAAACTAAATAATGCATATAAAATATATAATACATTGCCTAACAAACAGTAAGTGTTTAATACATGTTAGATTATCACAAAAACTACCTTACATGCCAAAGAGATAGGCAATTTGGGACATCATTTTTTTTTTTTTTTCTTGAACAGTAACATAATAAAGATCTCTCCATATCTGGCCTAGATGACACTTTATATGCCATAATAATCCCTGAAATTATAAACAATATATGAACTCTGATATGGTTTGGTTCTGTGTCCCCACCCGAATCTTAACTTGAATTATAATCTCCACGTGTTGGGGGAGTGACCTGGTGGGAAGTGATTGAATCATGGGGGCAGATTTCCCCCTTGCTGTTGTCCTTACAAGATCTGGTTGTTTGATAAGTCCGGAGGCTTTTCCCCTTCTCTCTCTCTTGCTGCCATGTAAGACATGCCTTGCTTCCCTTTTGCCTTCTGTCATGATTGTAAGTTTCCTGAGGCCTCCTCAGCCATGTAGGGAACTGTGACTCAATTAAATCTCTTTTCTTTATAAATTACCCAGCCTCAGGAAGTTCTTTATAGCAGTGTGAAAACGGACTAATAGAAACTCTTTGACAGTTCTCCTTTAACTAGAATGTTGCCTGACACATATTGTTTATTATATATCTGTTGAATTAATTTTTATTTTTGAATCTTAAGGTACAAAGATTTAACTGTAAAAAAAGAATACACATAAGATGCCAGTGGCTTTTTAAAACTCAGAAGTTTCTTAACATTACTGACACACTACAGCTCCCTATGATCAGAAGACAGTGCTCAAAATCATGAACTTTTTTTGTTTGTTTGTTTGTTTTGTTTTGTTTTGAGATGGCATTTCACTCTTGTTGCCTGGGCTGGAGTGCAATGGTGTGATCTCGGCTCACTGCAACCTCCAACTCCCGGGTTCAAGCAATTCTCCTGCTTCAGCCTCCTGAGTAGCTGGGATTATAGGCATGTGCCACCAGGCCCAGCTAATGAGACAGGGTTTCTTTTGTCACCGAACTGCCAGCGAACAAATCCCAATGCAATTGCTCACTAGCTGTGTGATTGTGGGTGAACTGCCTAAATGCTCTATGCATTTGTAAATGGAGATAAAACTTTTTAATTCATTGGGTTGCTGTGGGGAGTTAAAAATGCACAAAATGTTTAAAATAGTGCTTGATAAACATGAAATAAATGTTTTCATTATTACCACTTTAATTCATCTCAGGAAATAAATAAAATGTAAACACTAGCCTTAGCAATTACAAGGACTGGGTACCAGCCTTTGTTTCCCATCTGAGTCTTCAAGAAGTCACAAAACTTCTTTGAACTTCAGTTATTATAATTGTAAGATGCAAGACCTAACATTGATTTCAAAGTGTAATTACAAAAACAGAGAGATAGGCCGGGCGCTGTGGCTCAAGCCTGTAATCCCAGCACTTTGGGAGGCCGAGACGGGCGGATCACGAGGTCAGGAGATCAAGACCATCCTGGCTAACACCGTGAAACCCCGTCTCAACTAAAAAAAAAAAAAATACAAAAAACTAGCCGGGCGAGGTGGCAGGCGCCTGTAGTCCCAGCTACTTGGGAGGCTGAGGCAGGAGAATGGCGTAAACCTGGGAGGCGGAGCTTGCAGTGAGCTGAGATCCGGCCACTGCACTCCAGCCCGGGCGACAGACCGAGACTCCGTCTCAAAAAAACAAAACAAAACAAAAACAGAGAGATAATATTAAAGATGCTGAAACCTATCAAGTGCTCTACAGATATTATTTAAATCACTACTACTAACTACATATACCTAGTACAGAAAATAAGTATGATCTAAATTGGTGTTTTCCAAATGTGGGCTCAAAGTTCTCTGATCCATGGCCGAATTAGAAAAACTAAGGATATAATAGAGTCTTCCATTCTAAGACCTTTCCATCTGGGGCTATTAAAATGTCTTTTATTTTATAAGACATTGCTGATAATAAGTAGTACATTTTTAAAGAGTGTTTTTACCTAATAAGTTCTCAGGAAAAATATTTTTGGAAAATTTTACAAATCTATCAAATCCTAGGGTCTGAGCACCACTGATCCAGCTGAGAGACTCTCAACTTTTCTTCTATCTTCACACCATTGCTAGATGCAAAATTTTCCCCATCACTGATGTTCTCAGTGTGTGGTAACCAACGGTGCTCACTTAGCAGTACATCAGAATCTCTGGTTTGGCCTAAGTAGGTATTACAATTTGACAAATGATGCCTACAGATTCTGATACTTCCATCCTATTACAGATTACTAGCCAGCTAAAGTCAGACTAATGAAGTAAGAATACAATATAGTCATCTCTAAGCAATTTTAAGAAATATTAGGTTGATGTAACAGATCCAAAAGGGTACTGCACTGAAATACAATACTCATGTATTTCCATTCAGAGTCAAATGTGCTAGTTAATGCCTAAACGAGCAAAAAAGGTAAAGCAAACAGTAATAAAAACAACAAATGATGGCTCCTAATTGTCCACAGGCAATTAGCCCTAACCACTTAATATGATATACTGGTTTGTCACAGACTGAGCTCACCAACTGTACTGACCTCACCTTTTGCTGCTTCCTATAACACAACTATACATCCTTTGTGAAATGTCTTTCCCCTTTCTCTAGCTGGCAAAAAAAAAAAAAAAGAAAAAAAGAGAAAAAAAAATTCTTTCAAGATGCAGTTTAAATGGCCACAGCTCTGCAAGCCATCCTTTGCACCCTTGGCACTTGATTTGTTTTTTCTCCCAAAGGATTTTTGTCTAACTCCAGAGTCAATTACCCACCAAATACATAGGGCTCACATGGGTTTCTCCCACCAAAGGGAGCAATTATAAGTTATTTATATCTATAATGCCAATGAATAGAGTGAAGTACTTAATGAATGGACCCAATGGTCAAGATAAATAGGCTGATCTGAGTGATAATACTTTTTAAATTAATGTACAAAGTTTATCCTTAAAACATTTGGGACAATACCTGCAATGCAGCCTCTTCAAGAATTTCAAGGTCTTCTTCTAATTCATTACCTGTTGTGCGAATAAAACGTTTTACTAAAACATGTCAATACTTAGTTTAGTTTAATTTTCTAGTTCTTTGCATTCATTACACTTTTTTTTTTTTTTTTTTAAATAATTCTGTTATTCCAGATTGAAAAGATTTGTGATTCTGGAAAAAATCCCAGCAGCATACATTTTAATATATAAGATATTTTCAGTGGGAATATACTACAATTCTCAAGGCAATACTCAAGAAGCACCCATGGGTGATTTGCCAAAGATATATCCTACATTTATGAATATAAATGTATACTTTCTGAACTTAGTGTATTCGTTTTGTCTAAAAAAAGAGGGAGCAAATTATTTCAAATCTGAGCCTTTATATTTTGGTTGCCTTATAGAAGAGCTATAACTTTAGTAAATGACAGGGACTCACAGAAAAATAAAAGGCAGTGACTGCATCCCCTAGCCACTTTCTCCTTTATTAATTAATAAAGAACATATTTGTTGATCTTTCTTTGACATTATTAAATGTTACTAATAAAGTAATACTTGTTCAAGGTGAAATACTCAAATTGTATAGAAGTGTAGAACAAAAAATTCGAAATCTCTAACCAGTGCCATGCCCCCTTAAAACTATCCACTGTCAACAGCTTATGTGTTGTTCTAGAAACTTGGTGTGCAAACAAACCAAAAATGTATATGTGTTTCAACCACACACAAACATACTCTTTTTTTTTCTTTTGAGATGGAATCTCACTCTGTCGCCCAGGCTGGAGTGCAGTGGCGCGATCTCGGCTCACGGCAACCTTCACCTCCCAGGTTCAAGTGATTCTCTTGCCTCAGCCTCCCGAGTAGCTGGGACTACAGGCGTGTGCTACCATGCCCAGCTAATTTTTGTATTTTTAGTAGAGACGGGGTTTCACCGTGTTAGCCAGGATGGTCTCAATCTCCTGACCTCGTGATCCACCCGCCTCAGGCTCCCAAAGTGCTCGGATTACAGGTGTGAGCCACAACATACTCTTTTGTAATATACAGAATAATGTATGCAAAAATGGGACCCTCTTCTGCAACTTGCTTTTCTCACTTAATATAATTTGGACAGCTTTCCTTGTTAGGCCATATAGGTCTACTTTTTCAAAGAGCTGCACAGACTGCCACTGAATGGGTATGCCATTACTTATTTAACAGGTTCCCAACTGAAAGACATTTTGGTTGGTTCTGGGTTTTACAATCACAAGCACTGCTATATTAATCCATCCTTCAACATATACTTTTTGAGTATTTGTGCAAATATGTATAAACTTTTTTTAAGTCAAAAAGTATATATAAGGTAAACTTTAACAGCTATTGACAAAAATAGGTTGCTAGCAATTTTCCTCATGTGGATATAATACAAGGTCTCATTTCCGCACATACATACCAATATTAACTGGGAGAAAAGGAATGAAGAAGAATAAAAGGGACCAGGAAGAGAAAACGTAATAAAGAAGGAAAGTCAGAGGCAGAAAAGGGAGGAAAAAATAATAGTGGGAAGGGTAGTCTTAAAGGAAGGAGTAAAGATGGATTTTGGTGGGGGGGGTAAGAAAATAAAACTTTAAACCATGTATAAACATTATAGAATCAGTAAGCATTTTTATTTTCAACTTTACTCCCTTGATTATAGATTAATCGTGGATCATACAAATTTGCTTCATATAAAAAAAGTACCATTTCTGCCACTGCCTCATCTCTGTTCTGCTCCAGTGAAACATTCTTCTAAAGAGATATCTAGGCCGGGCGCGGTGGCTCAAGCCTGTAATCCCAGCACTTTGGGAGGCCGAGACGGGCGGATCACGAGGTTAGGAGATCGAGACCATCCTGGCTAACACGGTGAAACCCCGTCTCTACTAAAAATACAAAAAACGAGCCGGGCGCGGTGGCGGGCGTCTGTAGTCCCAGCTCCTCGGGAGGCTGAGGCAGGAGAATGGCGGGAACCCGGGGGCGGAGCTTGCAGTGAGCTGAGATCTGCACTCCAGCCTGGGCGGCAAGAGCGAGACTCCGTCTCAAAAAAAAAAAAAAAAAAAAAAAAAAAAAAAAAAAAAAAGAGATATCTAAATTCAAATGGACCGCCCTTCCTTACTTTCCATTCTCCCTCTCTACTCTGAAATGACTTACAGTTCTCTCATTTTACTAACATATTTCTTATTGCATATACAAGCAACCAACAAGTCTTCAAGTCCAATGACAGATTTTAATGCACTTCTCAGAGCATGCCAAAATCCCAGGAACATCCCCTCTCCTGGTTTTTCTCCTCCTTCACTGACTGTTCCTTCGCAGTCTCATTTGCAGCCTCCTCTTCCTGTTCTGTACATCTTTGAAATTTTGGTAAGTCACAGCTTTAATCCTAAGCTATCTTCTCTTTCTTATCTACATTCTCTAGCATATCTTTCATACAGTCCCATATCTTTAAATAATGAGCATATTCAATTACATTTCTATCTACCTGTCCTCTGATCTAGACAATGAATATTCAGTTATCTACTTGATATTTCCACTAGAATATTTAAGAAATATCTAGAATTTTTGGTTTAATACTATATATTCAGTGCTTGGCTGAACATACACACTATACCCCCTGGCTCAAAGCATGTATATGCATAAAAAGGGTGTCCATGTACGTGTGTAAATTTAAAAAGGCCAGAGGATACCCTTCAGTCTCTTAGACAAACTCAAATTACCAGTACATGAAGCAGTTATTGCTCATGAATATTTTGCAAATCTATTTTCAGACCTTTTATAATACATACATTCTACTCTCAAAATACAAACAAAACAAAACCCTATCACAACATCCAACATTGGCCACACTTACCAATAGGCAGTGCTAGGTCCTTCTTCATCAGAGCTGCCGCACAAACCCCACCAAGATTGGCTAATTCTTTTTCCAGCTGGATGACTCCCTATGGAATTGCATAAAATTTGCTGCTTTAAAAATGTTTGAATGATAATATGGATTATCAGCAAAATGTGATTTGAATTCAAGCATTACTTTTGAAATCAGAAGGAAGCACGTGAAGCTAATGGTTAAATTGAGAGGAGATGTTTTAACACTCAATGTTTTATCTCAGGCTGGTTGTAAGGTTCAGGTTTAAAGGTTCATTGTCCAAATAACTGTTCATTCATTACTTTGGTCCACTTTGTCCTCGGTTTTATTTTATTGTATGATTTAAAACATTTAGACAAGATGACAGTCCCTTTGTGAAAACAGGTTCAACCGTTTACTCAGAAAGGTATAGCCAACTGAGCAGGTTCAGGGCAGGTATAACTACACTCCAAAGGCTGGGTCATGTTGCACAAACTCCATCCTCTTCATGTATTAAAAGTAGCAAAACAGACCACTGCACATAATTAAACTACAAAATATTTAGAATTATACACCCCTAGGTCAAAACTAATTTCTTTTCATTTTTTTGTAGAGAAAGGATTTCGATATATTGCCTAGGCTGGTCTCAAACTGGCCTCAAGGGTTTCTCTCACCTCCCAAAGTGCTGCAATTACAGGTGTGAGCCACTGCACCTGGCCCCGACTTTTTGAATAGAGGCAACAGTACAATTTAAGTCAGTTAGAAGCACAACTCACTAGCCCTTAGAAACACAATCTTCCTTAAAAGAATGAAAAGACAATTCATTCTTACCTCATCAGGTCCAGGGCTAAATTCATATCCAATTGCAAAACACTTAAAACCATAGAAAGAAGCTTTGTCATCTTTCACATAATCTGATGCGGTCTCCAATGAAAAAAGGGCCTCATTTCCTAATAAAAATGCCAGAATTGAGTTCAAACTCTGAAACAATTTTATTAAAATTTCCCTCTTATATCCAATGGACTTTCTCTTTTATCACAAGATAGGCAGAAACACACATCATATACTACATAACTTAAATAGACTTGTGGCGGGGAGCGTTCCTATATCTACTTGAGGAAATTGTACCAAAATAACACTAGAAACAACAGGTCTATCGCAAATAAATTGTTACTTTTTTTCATAATCAAACTCCCCTGCTTAATAAAGTACTTAAGTTACATGGGCAATCATTTTTCAATTATTTGTCAAATACTGACGTTAGCCTTTTTGTTTTTCAAAGTGGGCAGTCCTCTACCCTGGCATGTGTCTTTTTCTGATCTTTTCCCAAACAAACAAACAAATAGGTGGTCAGAGTGGAAAGAAGAAGTTTCTGAATTGAAATTGCCTATTAGTTTGAAGGATAACAAGAGTAGTCCTAGTTAACCGGTTAAGAATGCAACAAACGGTAAGTTTTAAAGCATAGTTTTAAAAACTTACTTAAATAACTTTCTTTTAAAGAAAAGCACAGTACCAGCAATAACAACTGTGCTTGTATGCTCCGACGCTCCCGTTCACACATACCCTCAAGCCAACTGAAACAGCTTTCACACAACTTTTCACACAAGAAAGTGGTTCACAAATTCTCTTACAAGGAAGGACTTCAGTCCTTCATTAAGTTCTGAAAATTTAGCACTTTCTGGGAAAATAAAAAATTTAATCCATTGTTTTCTATAATTTGGCCCCAACTACACAGCTAGCTGGTTGCTCCTCAACGTTAACACTCTGCTTTGGTCAAGCTAATCTTCTTTTCACAAAATCCTTAAAACACTGTCTTCTCCGAAACTTGGATCAGGCTGTGCCCCTTGCCCAGGGTATCTTATTTATTCCTCAAATGCAATCCAGATACATGGTAGGTCTTTAATAAATTTCTCTAAAAATTAGATAAACATTTTCAATGATACACCCCTACTCAATATACATAAATGCACTTATTTTACCACATAAAACAGAATGAAAGAAAAACTTACCTGGCAACACCAAAACCATAGTAGGCCACCCAGAGGATCCTGAAAATTTCTTTAATTCTATCCAAGAATTAAGATTTTCATGAACAGATGTCAATTTTGGTCCATATCCTGAATTCTGAAAAGTTCTGACAGGAATCAACAAACGAAGGACATCTTCTGACTGTGCAGTACCACACTGAGGGTCAAATTCGATTGTCATCCACCTCACACATTCTGGGAATGTCACCTGAGGCCAATAGGCAAGGCAACATGAATACAGATATATAGACATACAAACACACACATCTGCATCTGTATGTGTATATGTGTCTATGCTTTTATTAAATGACACAACAGGATAAACTACAAAATTAAAAATAGAATAAAATGTTACCTATGACAGAGAAGGAGGAACAGAGTGATGAGGACAGAGATGAAAGCTAGATTTGTTTCATAAATTTGACTTCAAACTATGTAAGTATTTAAAGAATTCTAAAACAAAATCCAAATTTAAAAAGCAATTCCTAAACTCTAAAATTAAACGACTCTATAAGTGTATATCCAATGAACGCATAATCACGCAAAGAGGGAGCATTCCAACTAGATTTAAACACAGTAATGTGACCATACATTTAGATGGGATATACTTCAAAGACAACACACACACACACCTCCCCCAAATGAAATAATTTAAATGATTTTTGAATTCTGATATTCCCAGTGTCACTAATAGGAATTTTAGATGTAGGAGAAAGGAGACTGAGGTGTGTCTGTTGTCCTTATTTTGAATTAGTATCAACGGTATAAACTCATGAGGTATTTTATCTTTTAAAAACTATACATACACATAAATCTATACATAAACATATACACATTTATATATATATACATATGTAAACATAACATGTGTGTGTGTATGTATAACAGAAATTAGGACACTTGGAAAAAATGGTTTGTTCCAAGTCTGAGGCATTAAACATATAAAAGGAGCCTGGAACATCTTATCCTACCAGAAAGCAAGGAAGCTAGGAATGACTGCAAGGGGTGTGCCTGAAAGACCCAGCAGGTAAGCTGAAGAGGCTCCCATCTAACAAACATATAGGATCCAGTTTCTTCAACAAATAGAACTCAAGGGAACAAAAAAAGAGAGAGACAGAGGGAGTCTTACAGATTTAAAGGAACTTAAGATTAAAGGGGACTTAAGAGACATACTAATCACAATGTATGATCTTACATGGATTCTAACTCAAATTATTAAAAATTTACATGATGTTTGAAGACATTAAATTGTTTTTTTTCAGTGTGATAATACTATGGTTATTTTTAAGGGTCCTTATATTTTGGAGACATTGTGTCAGTAAGTATTATAAATGTGCTTTAAAACAATACAGGAGGGTTAGGAAGCAGGTAGGGAATAAATAAGACAGGTCTAAGAGTTGACACTGCTGAATCCGGGAGATGGATAAACAAGTGCACTGTACTAGCCTATTTACCTCTACAGACGCTTAATAGCTTCTACCATGAAAAGTGGAATATTTTACAAGCACACAAAATATAAATTTATCCTTTTCTTCCTTAATTTGCATGATACAATGAAAAAACAAAGAACATGGATTTTGAACACTCTCTAATAACACTAAATTTATAATCATTTTATACATAGTTTTTTTAACATTATGTATAGACTACTTTAAATCTTACATTGGGGTTGTAAATTTTCAGAGCTCAGGCTGTGGTACAAATAATGCTAGTTCAAAAAATATAATTTAAATTGTTAATGCTTATATCTACTACTATCACAAATCACAGCATGAAGTTTAGCATTATATACCACACTATACTTGTAGGCAGATTTCAGAACAACCCTCATAAACCAATAAAATTTTATCATCTTTGAGATAAAAATTCCGTCTTAAATTATTCTGTATATCCAACAATGCCTAATCACCTGCTGATTCTCTATATGTAAATACTATAAAAGAAGCTACACTCATAAATGCAGGCCAGGCATTCTTTAAGATATCATCAGAGAACCTCACACCAAGTTTTACAGTCGAATCACACTAAGAACTGGTGCCTACCTTGTAGTGCATCACACAGGCAGGTTTATACGGGTGCTCACTCTCTATGACAGCATAGTGATTGGAGGTGGTACAAGCAGAGAGGCCCTGTTCAGGCTGGTTTCCTGTGGTGCTATCTGTCGACTGATTAGGGTTGAAGGCAGGGGGTGCATACTTCTGATTCAAAATGGCAACTGACGGAAGCAATTGTTGGACAAGGCCAAAGACTTCCACAGCCACCTAGTACACATATAAAAATATGGTTAAATGAGATACATGTGAAAGTAGTTCTAAAATTATGAATTACAATAATTATTGGTTACTCTAATAACAATTTCTGTCTAAATTTTCTACTAGTTAAGTTTTTGTTCAAAGAGAAATCTGTTCAATTGATTAAAAAAAGATTTATCTTAGATGTTACATGACAATATCTAAATCTATATTTTTAAACACTTTTGTTTTTTCATGATCTGAAGTAAATCACGTTTTACTTAATTATGCCAAAGAATCAATAGTTTATCATTTCTTCCATCTCTTGAATATGTCACTGTTTTAAAACGCTCTTGTCCTTTAAGATTGCTATTGTTATTAATGAAGACCATCTGGCATCAACTTTATAAATTTGAAAAATCTCAGTTAACATAATCTTTCCTTACATATCATATTTCTAAAATTTCTAAAATCTATTTCTCATTCACAAATTCTTCAAATGTAAAGCCAACAAATAAGCACAGCAATCCAGTAAACAATACTAAGAAGAACAGAGAAGTATAATAATTAGTATCTCTCTCTGCTTGTTACCTATATCCCAGATGCCTCAAAGATGCAAGTTTTTGTAAAGACAAGACACAAAGTCTTTGTTTTTAAAAGGTATTTTAAAAAAACATTCAAAGTTATAGAATTAAATTACACACCTTGGGAATAGCAGCAGCTACTGGTCCTATGTAGGCTATAATAAGGGGGAGCAGCATGGAAAACAGACTGGAAGAACTCAGCAGTTCCGGAATGTCGTCAGCTAAAAAACGCATAAAAGGCATTAAAACTACAGTTAGAATGTAATTTCATTGTACTGTATACATGCCATACTAAATCTATATTCTGTTCTTTTGAGCGAAACTATAGTTGACACTAATTGGGTGCTTGTCAAGGGCCTGATACTATTCTGAAGGCTTTTTAGAATACATGCCTTATCTCAACTAATACTCACAATAAGAAACTTTTATTATCCCCAATTTTTAGAAAGGAAAACCATGGCACACAGTGTTTAAGTATCTTACCCAAAATACTTAATACACGTACCTGTAAAATGATAGAGCTGGAATCAGAACCTAGGGTAATGGAGCCTTTATTTAAATTACCATTCTGGCACCAAACATGGCTCTATCAGTGACATTAGGCAAATTACTTAATCTGTAACTTAGGATCACAACAGTATTCCCCATTTGGATGTTGTGAAGATTAAACAAGGTAATATACGTAAAGCACTTGAGAACAACACCTCACATATTCAGCACTCCAAAAACATTTACTGTTATTAAGCTATATGGCTTTCTGTTTTTCCAAGAAAAGCACTTTATTGATTAACATTTTACTCAGTTATCCATGAACATGGTGCTGGAAAGATAAGCTAAGCCTATACTGTGAAGATCTTTATTTTATACGCCAATTATTCTCCCAAATACTGATTCCTAGGTCTGCTGTGACATCACAACAGGCTGCACACTTATTTAAAAAACAGTTTTTTAACCTAGCTTCAAGCCCTGGGGATAGACCCAACAGTCTTTATTTTCAGCAAGCTTTCCAGGTTGTTCTGATGTTAAACTAGGATTAGGAATTAACGTTATACAGTAAGGAGGTGGCGGTAACAATTTTGTTTTTCTTTTTTTTTTTTGAGATGGAGTCTCACTCTGTCACCCAGGCTGGAGTGCAGTGGCACGATCTCGGCTCACTGCAGCCTCCGCCTCCCGGATTCAAGCTATTCTCTTGCCTCTGCTTCCTGAATAGCTAGGATTACAGGCACCTGCCACCATGCCCGGCTATTTTTTGCATTTTTAGTAGAGATGCGGTTTCACCATGTTGGTCAGGCTGGTCTCAAACTCCTGACCTTGTGATCCGCCCGCCTCAGTCTCCCAAAGTGCTGGGATTACAGGCATGAGCCACCGTGCCCGGCCATAACAATGTTTTCATAATGATAACTCTGGTGCCAGTGTGAAGAATAACTAAACAGCTAGATGGAGAATGGGGGAAAGGTAGCAGTGACATTATTGGGTATTATCCCTATATTACAAAATGACATGTACTTGCACCATGGCAGCCTAAACGATGGCAAGGGAAGAACTGAGAGAGAGGAGAATACAAACTAGAGAGTTTTTAGGGGAAAACTCCTAGAGCTGAATTTAGACAAGTGCCTCTGAGGAGATGGTTACGGTTCCCCAGAGTTTTGGGTGGATAGTGATACATTACTGGAAACAGAACAGAGAGGAAGAAAAAGCTTTTTGACTACTAAAAGAAGACTAAAGACCCAGTTTAAACCAAATACAATTTTTCTTTTACTAAATTAACTAAGCAAATAAGAATATATGATAACTCCTTTTGAGCATTCTAAATAATTCTGTGTTACAGTATGGAGAGTGTGACTTATCCAAAATTAATGCACGTGTGGATCTATAAATAAAGAAAACACTTAAGATTCTACACAATTGTATAATAGAAGGTTCCTCTTCAATAGTTCTATGCAAAAATTTAGCGAATAAAGAATCTAAAATCTGACTATTGGGAAAGAAAAAGTCTTACCATCCACAGCAAGAGCTCTGTGCAGGAGGTCCTTAGAGGCTCGAACAACAGTGCTTACAACAGACAGCGCTCTGCTACAGTTTTTATCTTCTTCATTGGCTTTACTCAGAAGTTGGGATTGTAAATCTCCATCGAATTCACTCCTGTAGCATGAGCAAACATGAGATTATTTTACAATGGTAAGTAAAACATGATCCAATGCCAGAAATCATCCAGGATCTGAGATCCTCATTTAATTCATAGTTTTTTTAAAGTTAAAAAAGTAAACATGCAACTATATAATTATAGGGAATGATAAGGGCTTTGAAGAAAAATAAAGCAGCATAGGGCATAAAGGGAAGGGTGTTATTTTAAATAAGATCAGTTCTCTGAGGAACTCATATTTAACAAAGACCTGAATTAATTAATTTAATTATTTATCTATTCGAGACAGAGTCTTGCTCTGTCGCCCAGGCTGGAGTGCAGTGGCACGATCTTGGCTCACTGCAACCTCTGCCTCCCAGGTTCACGCGATTCTCCTCCCTCGGCCTCCCAAATAGCTGAGATTATAGGCATGCACCTCACGCCCGGCTAATTTTTGTTTTTAGTAGAGATGGGGTTTCACCATGTTGGCCAGGATGGTTTCGAACTCCTGACCTCGTGATCCACCCCAAAGTGCTGGGATTATAGAAGTGAATCGCCGCGCTCAGCTGACAGGAATTTTTTTTTTTTTTTTTTTTAAAGACTCATGCGAAGAGCTGAGGGAAAACTGTCAGGGCAAAAGGAACACACTAGTGAATTCAAGGAACAGAATGAAGACACGTATGGCTAGAAGAAAAGGAGAAGGAGTGAAGGGTGATGGGTGGGAAGGGAAACAGGAGTCAAACTGTGTAAGGTTTGTAGGCAACATAATAACATTTTATACTGGTATGGGAATGGGAAGCTGGGTTTGGAGTAAGGGTGGAACTTGGTATGATTTTATCAGATCACTGACTGTGCTGTGGAGAACTGATTGTACGAGACCAACAGTGAAAGGAGGGAGACTAGTTTAGAGGCTCATTACAGTTAGCAGGTAGAGGTTGCAGTGGCTTGGTCTAGACTATTAAATATGGAGGTAGAAGAAAAGACCAGATTTAGGACATTTTAAAAGTACAGCTGACAGGACTTCTTGATGACCTAGGTGTAGGTATGAGGGAAAGAGAAGTCAAGAATGACGCCAAGGTGTCTGGCTGTAACTGTGGGAGATGAATATTCTGGCCACATGAAACCTCAGATGTTTACTAGCCAACTATAGCGAACGTCCTTAAACAGAATGTGCAGCATACTGGTTAAGGGTGTATCACCTGAAATCTGACTTCCTGCCCACAGGTCGCAGTAGCATAATTTACCAGAGGTGTGACTCTGGACTACCCAGTGTCTCAGTTCTATCATCTGTGAAACACAGATAAGAAAAGTACCTACTTCCTGGGGTTACTGCGAGGACAAGCTGAGATAACACAGGTAACACACTCAAAGCACAGCCTGGCACACAGTAACTAACACCACCTCCACTAGTGTCATCCAAATGAAGATGTCAGAGAAAGACCTGGAGTCCGGGGTTCAGAGGTCATGAAGGCTAGGGATGTAAACTTGGGAGCTATCAGAGCAGGATGGTATTTAAAACTAAAGGACTTTAGTATTTTTCATTTTTTAAAAATTTAAAGCTAAGGGTATTTAAAGCTTTATAGAAAACAAGAAAATACTCAAAATACTGTATTTTGTATAAGATACAAAGTTTGGATGGCAGATGCTGTTAGTGGCTCTCCAGCTTTCTGAAGTATGTAACTTGTATGCATAACAGAGTTTTTAATCCATAGTTTAAGAAAGAGAATAATGTACTATTTATTGTAGTGCTTATGGAACAGAAAGTTTTTCTTGACTGGGGCAAAAGACTAGACAGCTTTTATATTTCAGCAGCAACACTGAACTACATAGCTATTTACTGCCTGCTATTTCTATTCTATTTCTCATGGAAAGAGGAAGCAGAAAATCTATATCTAGGGAAATTATTTTATACTATCTACCTAGGCACCATCCCTAGACTCTTTATGAAGGAAACAGAGGAAGCAGCAAGCCTCTGAAAGTGATACGGAAATTCAGTGATTTAATGCTAAGTCAGGCTGAGGACAAATGTAGCAAACGGTACTCATGACTACCTAAGATATCAGCTTCACCACTACAAGAAAAATTCAGACTCAGTGAGAAATGTGTATTTAAAAGATTTTTTTTAACCTGAGGGTTGTTATCATTCTTTTATTTTCCACGGTTTACATAAGGAATGGTTTTTGTTAAAAACATTGTAAGAAACACACTATTATATATTCTAGGGCCCCAGGGGTTAGACAGGGCAGGTCCAAGATTCACAGACATCAAAATATTCTGTGACTGGCCAACAGGATCAAGGCAACACCACTATCTGAGTACAGTCTATCTGATCATTAGTTTGAGGCATTTTATAAAAAGAAATGAATACCCTTTAAATTTGAAATTGCAGACCAGAAATTATAGAGTGACAGCAACAGCACATATGCCCAGTGCACAAACATTTCAATGATATTGAAGAAATAACAGCAAAAATAT
This sequence comes from Macaca thibetana thibetana, assembly GCF_024542745.1. Classification (NCBI taxonomy): domain Eukaryota; kingdom Metazoa; phylum Chordata; class Mammalia; order Primates; family Cercopithecidae; genus Macaca; species Macaca thibetana. Next base: position 57,113,888 of record NC_065594.1, read on the forward strand.
TATAAAGCATTCACTTTTGTAGCAAACACTGAATTTATATATTAAAAGATTTCTTTATATGAATTTGTACGAGTATGTGCTAAGAAGATACACTGTATAATTTAATTATAATTATCCACTTAGCAATTTTACCTGGTAATAGACTGTGTATGTTCTACCACTGTAAACTATTTCCCTTATCTCTATACATTCACCCACCTATAGTAGAGTATCTGTGGGATCTGTCCTCGGGTTTGGTTTGTGCCATTACTGCTCAAGCTGCACGTGCTGAATGTGAACGTCACACCATCAGGGCACTGAACTGTGGTCATTCCTCCATCTCCATTGGCTGTACGGCTTCCATAGTTCCTCAAGCGCACAGCATATTTAACATTTTCCTTCATTATAAAGATGTAAAACATGTTTACATTTATTCACAATGTACAGAGGATATACAAAAAGAACTCTAGCAGTAAAATAGGCAAATATACTGAAATTTCTTATCATATTTACAGATGATACAAGTTTTTAATGAATCAAACATGATGACAGCTAATATTTACTGAATGCCTGTTGCATAAAAGCAACTGTCCTAAGTACTTTATGGAATTCAATTAATCCTTAAAATGGCTTCATGAGGTAAGTATCATTATTATCCCTATTTTACAGATGAGGAATCTGAGGTTCAGAGAAGTTAAGTAATTTGTTCTAAGTCACACAGCTAGTAAGTGATGGAACTAGGTCTGAACACAACCAATGTAACTAGTGCCTGCTCGTAATTTTACTGCTAGAATATTAGCCATAATAATTTTTCTTTTTTTTTTTTTCTGAGACAGGATCTTGCTCTGTCACCCAGCTGGGAGTGCAGTGGTGCAATCCTGGCTCAATGTGGCCTCCTCTTCCTGGGCTCAAGCAATTCTCCCACTGGTGCGTTCCATCACACTCAGCCAATTTTTTAAGGTGTTTCTGTAGAGATAAGGTCTGACTATACTGCCCAGTCTGGCCTCAAACTCCCAAGCTCAAGTGATCCTCCCTCCCTGGTGTCTCAAAAGTGCTGAGATTACAGGTGTGAGCTACTGTGCCCAGCAATACGAGATTTTAATTGCATAAGCTGATACTTTTCCTTGACTAGTTTAACTTTTAAAATAATTTTAGATGTGAGAAAAAAATAAGGGTGACTCTGCTATATTTTTAAGAAAAACTCAGAGATAGAAATTTATAGGCAAACAGACATGAGAAAAAAAAACCCACAGGAAAAAAGCTGTCCAAAATATAATGCACTGTACTTTGAAAATGTGAGCTATAGAAACTAATGCTTTATGAACCATGATATAAATTTCACAATAAAAGCTTTTTGGTTTTTCAGTATCTAAATTCTTCCTGATGAAATCTCTCATGTACCGATCTTATCCAAAATTTTGTCCTATAATGAAATTTATTTCAGTTGAATTCAGAAATACTTTAATGTTACTTTAACATTTATAATTACTTTGATGTGGTAAAATTTCTCTATTTTGCCAAATATTGTTAGAAAATAGGCTGGGTGTGGTGGCTCACGCCTGTAATCCCAGAACTCTGGGAGGTTGACGGGGGTGGATCACTTGAGGGCAGGAGTTCGAGACCAGCCTGGTCAACACAGCGAAGCCCCTCTCTACTAAAAATACAAAATTAACTGGGTATGGTGGCACGTGGCTGTAATCCCAGCTACTCGGGAGGCTGATGCAGGAGAATCATTTAAATCCAGGACGTGGAGGTTGCAGTGAGCCAAGATCATGCCACTGCACTCCAGCCTGGGCGACAGAGTGAGACTCCATCTCAAAAAAAAAAAAAAAAAAAGAACAAAAGCAAAACAAAACAACAAAACAACAATAAGAGAAGAAAAGACAGGGCTAATGCTTATTTTTCATACTGTGCTAGACACTGAGGCAGGTGTTTTATTTCTATTATTTAATCTCAAGAATACTACAATGCAGGTATTATTCTTTCCAATCTACAGATAAGTCTCAAAGTGGTTAAATAATGAACTCAGTGTCTTAAAGCTAGTATGTTGGAACAGCAGGTATCCAGAGTTTAATCTGTTTGACTACAAAGCTTCCTACTACTCCAGACTTTAAGAAACATTATACAAAAATATAATATAATGTGGTACAACATCAGGTACATAGTAGGTACTCCATAAATATCTGAAGTACCTACCATATAAAGGATAACTTACGAATAGCTGTATCTAACAAACAAAATTCATGGAATACTCTTCACTATTTTAACTACATAATAATTCTTCTTATTCACAATAGAAACATACAGTTGAAACTACCTTTAAAGGAACCACTTTGTCAAGTCTGATTTCAGCTATATCACTGGGTGAGTCATCTGTTGTGTAAGTTCCTTTCACTAATTCCAGAGATGTCCATCTGTGGGAATGAGTTGAATCTCCAGCATGTTCACTCTAAAAAAAAAAAAAGGAAACAAAAAAATCAAGTTAGAGATAGAGATAAACTTGCTATTTACTAGGCAATGATTTACATGCTACCCCTTTCTGTCCTATTTTAATAAAACTCCGGTACTTTAAGTAATTTTAGAGAATGGATTAGAAAGATATAGCTGAATTAGTACTCTATGACATCTGAACATTGTGTTTCTTGAAAAATTACAATATAAAAAAAAAACTACTCAAGACTTGTCATCAGGGACTTAGCTAAATAAATTTTAGTCTTTAATTCCACTTTAAATCTTTCTCTTTCTGAAAGTACAAAAAATATAAGCAGTAGTGATCCAAGGTGGAAAGATGGAACACAAGCAATGAGGTAAAATCATTATCTTTCAGTTTCTTTTCTTTCTTTCTTTTTTTGAGACAGGGTCTCACTCTGCTGCCCAGGCTTGAGTGCAGTGGCATGATTATGGCTCACTGTAGCCTCAACCTCCCGGGCTCAAGTGATCCTCCCACCTCAGCCTCCAGAGTAGCTGGGATTACAGGCGTGCACCACCACACTCAGCTAATATTTGTATTTTTCATAGAGATGGGGTTTTGTCATGCTGCCTAGGCTGGTCTCAAACTCCTGTGCTCAAGTCATCCACCTGCCTCAGCATCTCAAAGTGCTGAGATTACAGGTGTGAGCCACTGTGGCCAGCCTTTTTCAGTTTCTTTAGTGTCATTCATCTGTAATTGATCTAGTAAACCCCTGAAGGTATGGACCCATCATACTATGACAATGGTAAATCCTGATACACAACCCACTAATCAGGATAAATGCTGAAAGGGTGATACTTACATCATCAACCAAGACCTCTAATTCATATTCATGAATTCCACCTCCTCCATAGACAGAGAAACCAACTACAACTATTCCAGGTTTGTCTACTGAAAAACAGATTGCATCAGGGGACCCGTTCCCAGTGTTCCAGCTTCTGCCCTGACTTGTTTTTGTAAATCGGTTAGCACTAGCTTTTACAGAGTGAAGAGAATTAAGTCCATCAACCTGTGGACAACAAAAGCAACTGCATCAGTAGTTTGTACACCTTTAACAAAACCATCCAAAGGTTTCTAAGAAGTCTAATAAAATAAGCTTTATTTAATAAGTGGGTATAAGCATTTCTAAACGTATGTTCTACTGAGAGATTAACTCACAATAAAACCAGATTTTATCATTCTAAATTCACAAATCAGTGTCACTTGACAGTATTTTCTTCCTTCAGCCATATGAAACTATATTTTCCACTTAATTTATAATGTTAGAAGTACAAGCTTGTCTTATCAGTCATAATGTATGAATAAATCACTAGACTTTGAAAAGAGATGCTAAAAATGTCATCGAAATTCTATAGATCAACAGTTTTCAAACTATGCGACATAGAGCTCTAGATATTCTGCAGAGAAAGGTATGCAAGGAAGAGGTAAATTTATGGTTCCCCTCTTCAACCAGACTATGTCCTCTCTCCTCTCACCTGTGAATTTGCAAGACTTCATTTGAAGAAAATGGTCTATAGCCTAAGATTGAATACTACGAATATATACAGCGATATTTCCGTAACAGCATTCAATATTTGAATACATACACACACATGTGCAACTATACTAATTATAGACTTTCACTAGAGAGGATTAGAGAACTTATTTTGGGTTGAAACTGCTCTTTTTATTTACAAAACCTACTTCTAATCTAAGCTGGCTGCAGAATTTTGGGAGACTAAATAGAGAAAAAAATGGATGTTTATGATTCTAACAAAAACTGCAAACTGCTCTGAGAAACAAATATTCATCTCTAAGCCAGGACCTGTGGGAACTCCCAAAGTTGTATACCAGGCACCCTGTAACTTTTGGTATTCTTTTTCATTGGAAAGGTAAGTTTAAAGGGGAGAACTCTTTAGTAAACTTTGGAAGGGGATCTACACATTACAGACTTTCCTGCATCCTGCAGAGTAGGAAGGTATTGTAGACTAAATGAACAAATATAAAAAATTAAAAAGTTTCTGACAAGGGCTGCAATAGTCTCCAAGGCCAAACTCAAAGTTAACCAAGAAACTTAGAAAGTGCTTCCCAGGATGAGGGACTAAAATTAGCTCAAGTATATGCAATGAACCACAAATTCTAAAGGCTAAACTGTTATAATGAATCAATAATGCATATACACTGGATGGGTTAATTCAGAATAGGTGTTAAAATAAATTTAAAAGAAAAAGCAAAGATTAGGAATTATAAAAGTAAAATAGAGAAAAGAAGTTCCTTGACAAGAACTTGAGAGCTAGGGTCACTGAATACATGCTGGTTATTAAACATTCATTTGAATGATGTAAGATATTTCACATTAGGACATGATTTTCCAAACCAATCTACTGTCTGTTTTTTAGGAGGAAAAAACAGAAACATTCCCCAAATTCAATCAAAACATTCAGTTAAGTTATAAGAAAGAGTAAGACAGTGAAATGGAATAAAATAATGTTACTGTATAAATTGTAAAGGCACTTTCAAAGTGATTTTCTCAAACATAATAACACTTCATACTTTGAAAACTTCGTGACAATGTACAACTAAGTACAACAAAGTGAATGCATTTAATGCCACCGAACTGTACACATAAAAATGATTAGAATGGCAAATTTTATATTATGTATATTTTACTGCAATTTCAAAAAACCTGTGATAGAGGTGAAATAAAAATTACTATTCCGATTTTAAATATGTATTTCTCTAGGGTCAGTTGAGTGGACGTTACTCATCTCCCAGCAGTGACAACTAGCTTTGCTTTTCCCGGGGCATGGTGGTGGGCTTGTGCAATGTGGCAGATGACAACCTGCTCTATGAGGAAAATGTATACTTTATATTCCTGTGGATGTTGGGTAAACTGGTGAGGGAGAAGTAACAAATTGGAGCAAGTAGGAAGTAGAGAGAAGGGCAAAAAAGAAAAACAATGCATTGGGGTTGCTAATCCAATCTGCAATTAGCTTCTGGAAAGCCAAAATAGATGAAAAAAGAAACTGTGTAAAACACTTACACATGTGCTTTTTATCCAGTGTCAAAATATAATGTATTACCTCAGATCCCAGGGCTGATGCTGTCAGTTCACTGACAATGCTGGCCAGTAATCCACAGGTGTTCGAGACAAGGTGGGAGGAGAAGAGTTCGTTTTCTCTCCTCAGGCTGTTCCTGACTGGTAGCACAACAATGACCAGCATTTTCTCCAGAACTTCACGGAAGCTTGTCATCCCTGAGATATTCTCTTCACTCTATGATACATAAGAAAAAGCTCTAAGATATTGTTTCATTTTCCTTCATAGGAATACTCAATTTGAAAATCTTGTTTTTCTGATACTCTTAAAATTCAGACTTTGGAGCCAGAGTCAATTTCTACAAATCTTTCTGGTTATACGTGGAGCCACTGTATCTACTTTTCACTTAGAAGTTCTTTTATGAATTATCTGTCTCTATGTATCAAAGTACCACACATTTACAAAACGTTTTCATTAGCTTTGAGTCATATTTTATTCTCTTATTTAACTTTCCATTTACAATCCTATATGACAGACAGAAAACTATTCTTTCAATTTAAAAAGCTTTTTTGGCTGGGCGTGGTGTCAGCAATCCCAGCACTTTGGGAGGCTGAGATGGGAGGATCACTTGAAGCCAGGAGTTTGAGACCAGCTTGGGCAACATAGTAAGACCTTGTCTCTACAAAATGTTTTTTTAAAAAGTTAGCCGGGTGTGGTAGTATGTGCCTTTAGTCCCAGCTACTTGGGAGGCTGAGGTGGGAAGATCGTTTCAGTCTAGGAGGTTGTGGTTGTAGTAAACTGCGATGGCACCACTGCACTGTAGACCAGGTGACAGAATGAGCTCGTCTTAAAAAACAAAAATAAAAAGTTTCTTCTATAGGACAAGATCTTAATCTGAGATAATAAATTCCAGTATATTTAGCTATAATCAACTCTAGTCTGTGTAAATCAATTTTTTAACAAAATTCTTTTTGTACATACTTATGATTCCTATGTAGTTTTATAATTTCTACTGTATTTGATTTCCTAAGTGGAGATAAGAAAATTCCGACCCCTACCAGTAGAAAAATTTCAAGAAGTCATAAGGTCTCAATAAAGGAAAAATACTTTATTTTTCAGAAAAAAAGGGAAAAGATTATTAACGTAGCTGATTTCCAGCATGAAAATGATTTATCTGAATATTTCCTATCCCTATTATTTACAGTGCTTATTTTAATATACCAAAGTGTTATTAAGAAGGTATTTTAAAAATCCTTTATTTTCTTATCATTCTATCTTAGAAATCTAAAATATTATATTAGAATGTAAAGTATCTGCAACTTACCTTCAAATGGTTCAGGAAAAACCAATATGTAGGTATCTATTGTATAACTCTCAAATTTTTTTAAAGGTGAGTGATTATTTAAACCATTAGAGCAAAAAAACTTCATTTTATAGGTAAATATAGAAATTTTTTAAAAATATTATTTCAAAAACAGATGTCATTCATTAAATAATCATTTTGTAAATATACTTAATAGAGAAGAACAAGCAAAAAGCTAAACACACTTCCATTTACAGTTTTATTGCCTCAGTATAAAAGAGATTTCAGAGAAAGACCTACCTGGCTAAGTTTTTCCATATGTGCCACCAAAAGGGGAAAACGATGAACTAGTGTTGAGTCATTCTCTGTGCTAACTTGTTTAACAATTGATCGTAGTAATACTTCTCCATCATACGCAATCGGGAAGATGGAAGTCAGCTTAACAGATGTGTGACACAGAGCTGACATAACAGCTGCTAGGAGTCGGCTACTTGATGTCTTGAAGTTTGCTTCTTGGATATCCTTTTAAAAACAAAAATATATGCCCCATCACCACCAAAAAAGATAGCATCAGTATAATCTATGTTTCTGGATACATAAAAGGTAAACCATCTTTTAAATTATACCAAAATTTTCTGTCACTCGGTCACTTAAATTGTCTTGTTATAGAATAATACTACATCAATACATTAAAAAAACAACTGTTTAAGTTACTGTTCAATGAAGATGAAAAATTAAGTCTGGTCAAGAAAAATCAGCCTCCTGTCCTCTAGTAAGTGAGCATTTTTATATTTTCATATCCTCACAATCACAGTACTCCCTAGCACTGTTTCAAATGGAGATGCCAAAAAGGCCCCAATTAGAATATATATAAGTCATTTTCAGTATGGACTGAGACTATTTTTCTCAAATAATAAATGATGCAAATTATAAATCTGTGCTACTATAACCACATTTCACTGAGGTCACAAAATTACATTATCACATTTCACAGTTTATCAAGAAAAATTAGTAGCATACTTATAAACTTTTATAACAAAGCATTAAAACCAACACAGGATACCCTAATTCACAAAACTGCATACACATTACCTAGATCTTCAAACATCTGTGTTACAAAGTTAAGCATAAAAGCAGAGTAACATTCCATATGTTAAACCAACATTTGCTAAACCTAGCCTGTTCTGTAGCAAAGAAGAAAAGAACCGTATCTGACTGGGAAGGTTCAGAGTGAGAGGTAATTAAGTTGTGCACTAGTCCAGGCAATAATCTTGCCCCTGGAAATTGAGTGCTAAAATATACTACCCTGCTAAATGGACGCAGAGTTACAAGTGATGACAATGAATTTTTCACGAAGGAGGGTGGGGAGGTCTAGGACTTCCAGTGCACTGTTGAACAGAAGTGGTGAGTGTAGATACCACATGTCTTGTTTCCAAACTTAGGGGCATATTCAGAATTCACCAGTAAGTGGGATGTTGTTAGCGTAGATTCTATGGTAAATATCGCTTTATCGGATTTAGGAGTTTCCTTATATCCTCAGAGGTTTTCATCATCGAATAACTGCTAGTTTCATCAACCATTGTTCTTGTAGCTATTGAGGAAATCATCAACTTGCCTTCTTTTTTTCAGTTAACATGGTAAATTACATCGATTTTCAATTATTTAACTAACTTAGCATTTCTAAGATAAATCCCACTTGGTCATGATATATTATTTACATGCTCAATTTGGTTTGGTAATATTTAAAGAGCATCTATTTCTGAGTGATATTCATCTGCAATTTTTTCTTGTAGTATCTTAGTTAGGTTTTGGTATAGGATAAAGCTAAACTCATAAAATTATTTGGGAAGTATTGCCTCCTATATTTTCCAAAAGAGTTTGTAAAAGGTTGACATTATTTCTTTTTTTAATGTTTAACAGAATTCATAAATGACAATATTTGGACTTGAAATTTTCTTTGTAGGAAAGTATTTGCTAAGTTTTAAATGGATATGAGGCAATTCAGATTTTTCTATTTCTTAATGTGTTAGTTTTGATAAAATTATATTTTTCAAGGAATTTGTCAACTTCCTCTAAGGCTGAAAAATTCACCAGTATAAAGTTGTTTATAGTGATATTCCCTATTTCTTTCTTTCTTTGGTTTTTTTTTTTTTTTTTTTTTTTTTGAGATGGAGTATCACTCTGTCACCCAGGCTGGAGTGCAGTAGCACAATCTTACCTCAATGTAACTTTCATCTCCCGCCTTCTTCAAGCGATTCTCGTGCCTCAGCTTCCCGAGTAGCTGAGATTACAGCTGTGTGCCACCATGCCTGGCTAATTTTTGTATTTTTGGTAGAGATAGGGTTTTGCCATGTTGCTCAGACTGGTCTCAAACTCCTGACCTCAAGTGATCCACCCACCTCCGCCTCCCAAAGTGCTGGGATCACAGGCATGAGCCACCATGCCTGGTGAACCCCTATTTCATTTCTGATTATGGTATTTCATGTTTTTTCTTTCTCTCTTCTCTCCCAATCAGGTTTGCTAGGAGATTACCAATTTTTTTTTCTTCAAAAAACCAACTTTTAGCTTTGTTAATTTTCTCTACTTTCTATTTCATTGATTTCTGCTTTTATCTTTATTATTTCCTTCCTTCTTCTAACTTTGGGTTAGATTTGCTTTGCCTTCTAGATTCTTAACACAGAAGCTTAGGTCACCAATTTTAAACCTGTCTTCTTCATATAAGCATTTAAGGGTATAAAGGTCTCTTTGAAGCAATGTTTTAGCTAAATCCCACAAATTCTAATATCATATTTTTATCTATGTGAAACATTTTAAAATTTCCTTCATAACTTCTTCAATCAACTGCTTACTTAGAAGTGCTGTCATTTTCCAAATGTTTGGTGCTTTTCTTGATATCTTTTGCTATGGATTTTTACTTTAACTCTATTGTAGTCTGAAAATATATTCTTTCACATTTTAATCTTTTGAAATTTATTAAGACTTATTTTATGGTCTAGCATATGATCTACCTTGGTGAACGGTCCCAAATATTTCTTTTAAAAATCATGTGTACTTGAATATGTATTTTGTAGTTTCATGTCCTGTTTGATAAATGTCAGTTAGATCAAGGTGGCTGACAATACTGTTCAAATCTGTATCGCTGAATTTTTTGGCCTAGATCCTCTGTTAATTACTGAAAGAGGAGCGTTAAAAGTCCCCAGCTGTCAATGTGAGTCTATTTCTCCCTGTAGTTCTGTCAGTGTTTTACCTCGGGTGTTGTGAAACACTGTGACTTGGTGCATAAAGGTTTACAAAGGTTGTGGCTTCCTCATGAATGAATGAACAACGCTAGTATGCCTGTTCTTGCAGCTCTCTCTTCTTCCTGTTCTCACAGACAAGGGTGGCAGGGGCCTCCTGGTGCTATCCCTGCTCTCACCTGGTCACTACGGTTCTTTTCCTCTCTCCCTCTTTCAGAATCACTCATGCCAATTCAAAGACCAATCAGCAACTGCACAATGTGCCTACCAATTTTGTAATTAAAAGATCATGAAGCAGATTTAAAACATTTTAAACTGTGCTTATGTAAGTCATGTACACCAAACAATTTCCTAATTTATCTTTTATACAAGTTAAGAAGATAGGGCACTGCAATTTATTTTCTTGAAGAGAATAAAGCAATATATCAGATTTTCAACTAACATTTTACAAACTTAAGTTACCTGATCCAAACAATTCAGCAGATCACAAAGGCAAGCCCACTGTAAGGCAGGAGTTGGGTAGAAAGAATGAAAGCAGGCAGTGAAAGTATTATGACACTCCTGAAGGACAGCTTCTAGGAGACTCAGGGGTTGACTGAGATATCCTTGAGGATCATTATCCAATTTCACCATGCAGTGATCAACTCCTTCTGATAAAATTTTTCTTAACAAAGTTCTGGTTTTTCCAATACACTCTGCTAATTTGCTAGTTTCTTCTACAACTGCTTTTCCTGTAGCTTTGAGGGGAAAAAAAGCAGATTGATAATTAAGCAAAATATTAAATATGCATGAAAACAATCAATATAACTCAGTAATTCCCTATACAGCTAAATATCACAAGTACTCATATCTTAGAAACAAAACAACTTAGAGATTAAGTGTAGTCCCAAATTATTTTTTTAATCTAAATGGGAGGGTGAATAAAAATCTAGTTTCAGCATTTAAGTCCAAATTGCTTGTTCAAAATATTTCTATTTGACAGAATTTGTTTAAAATTAAACTTTATTAGATTATTTAATTTTGGCCCACTATTATTTTTGTTATCAGAATGACACGTAATCTATTTTATTCTTTATAAGCAAATACATAAGCATCAGAGCAAGCTGACTTTCTCCCCTTATTTTAGAAGCAGCTTAAAGGCAGCTGGGGGTCATGAATGCTCAGTTATCTCAAAGTAAATCTTCTCAATGTCTCTAATATTTTCTCCCTACAGTCATTTAAAAAAATGCATCATACCTGACACTGGGTAAATTTCACAGGTATAGACACGCAACAACCTCAGACAACAGGTACCCACAAAGCGCAGTCTCTCTAAATCTAGAAGTGTAGCTGTGAACTGGAATCCTTTTAATCCTCGAAGTTCTTCAACTCCTAAGACTAAGGTGGTCCAGCTCCAGTGAAGAATACTCAACAATGACTCAAAACATTCCTAATCCAGAATATGAAAAAACAGACAACGATTAATTCAAATGATACCAGAAACTGAATCAAATGGAAAGGCAATGGCAGATAACTTCAAAACTTTCTCTTGAATTTTTTTACTGACTTTTTTACTTGAATTTTTTTTACTGAGCCCGACACTTTTATAGTTCATTTACTAAACTACCCTTGACAGTAACTTTGTTACAAAAAAGGTAAAGTAGTTAAGCATTTATAAAAACAACATTCTTCAATATTTACCTATTTAAAAATAAATATTTCAGTTTTCCTGCCATCAAGCTATCTAGCTTATCATATAAACAAGGGAAAAATGAGAAACACTTATAAAACAATGCATGTTTACTTGAAAGAAAAAGCTTTTTACAGTCACTGTAGTAAAAAAAGAGTTTTAGTATTAAGATATATTGATACTATCAAAAAACTTATTTTATGTCTACATATTAAAATTTGCAATACAAACTATAGTCAATTATTGTTAAATACATTAATAGAAGATAAAAATTGACTAGAAAATACTAAAAAATTCCTATTTTGATTATTTAAAATTGTAGCATATGAGTTTAAGATGGTAGATTTTCTTGGCAGTTCTAGCTAGTCTTCTGGTTTTATCATGGTTACATGATGACAGACACTATCTGAATCTCAAAGCAGAGCACTTATTGCCCCATTCCCACCAAATCCCAGACCTCCTGAAAATGAGTTTATATAATCTATTTTATTTTATTTTATTTTATTTATTTTTTGTGAGATAGAGTCTTCCTCTATCACCCAGGCTGGAATGCAGTGGTGTGATCATGGGTCACTGCAACCTCAACCTCCTGGACTCAAGCTATCCTCCCACCACCTCAGCCTCCCAAGCAGCTGGGACTACAGGTGTGCACCACCATACCCAGCTAATTTTTAAGTTTTTGGTAGACGGGGGTTTCACTACATTGTGCTGGCTAGTCTTGAACTCCTGAGCTCAAGCAATCCTCCTGCCTCGGCCTCCAAAAGTGCTGGGATTATAGGTGTGAGCCAATGTGCTCAGCCCTATAGTTTACTTTTTAAAGAAATGACTGAAAAAGTTTTGTATATAAAGTCTGCAATTACCTAATGGCCACAAAACCACTTAGACGTAAATACAAAGGCGTTACCAAGCACAGAAAATGAGATCACAAGAGAAAGCATAACAGAGTCAAAGATCCTTATTTGAAACAAAAGATACCAAACTCAACTTAATACTAATAGGATGTAAAGTTACCAAGAAGGCAAAGTTCTCATAGTCTCTTATTCAAAGCACAAGCTCTACAAACTGCCATGGCTCTTTTGGAAGGTCAACTTTGAGAGGATATATCAAAATTTAAATGGGCACATTTCCAGTAGAAGTATGCACATAAGCACACAAGTATTTAAAGATACATGTGAATAGATGCTCATGAAGTAAGATGAAACAGTAAAAAATGAGAATCAAAGTGGTTCTTTGATAGGAATCGGGTTGAATAAATTAGACTAATATCATTCTATGGGATACTATGCAAACAGAAAAGATTGAGAGAGCCAAATGTACTGCCAGGGAAGGATGTCCATGATATATAATATGAAATTTTCTAAAAAAGATGAAAACTGTAAGTATCATGAGAAACAAACAAGCATGTTGTAGAGCATCCTGCATTTGATACATACTAATAAGTTTGTCTGCATATAAAAATGGTCTGGGAAGATATACACCAAAATGTAAATAGTAGGTATATATGGTGATAATGGGAATGGGGGAAAAAACTTTCATATACTTTTAGCATACTTATCTCATTCCTACTAGGAATATATATTCACTTAGTGGGTTAAAAAATAAATTTAAAAGGGAAAGAAACATTCTTCCTATGCATTTTACTAATATGAAAGACTACTAGCTACATTAATAAATCACATTCGGATGGTATCTTACAGTTCCAAAAACATCTTATACCCCTTACCACATTAGAAATTCAAAATGCTATGATGTAATTTACTTAGGTAACATACATAAGAATCCTCAATTAATACATGAGAGATCTAGACCTTAATTTAAACTTCCATTTATTTACATCATGCTGACTTTCCATTCTGCACCGTTAACCTCAATGGCACTGTGCTTCTTCAAGTGTACAATGGGGATGGCAAGTGGTTCAACAAACTTCCTACCTAGATATGCAACTCTTCCACCTAGTTCCTCAAGTAGTAGTAACGCTTTTTTGGGTCAGCACCATCCTCAACTTTTCCTTCATTTTCTAATTCATTCAGCATATGCAATCATACATGATTTATTAGAAAAGCAACCAGTTATTTATTTCAAAAACAGCAAGGCCAATTCATCCGGTCACGTTAAAATCACAGGCAACACCTCCATTTTTCTATGATTTAAAGTATACATTATCTGTGGTCTAGAATATAAATGCTAATACAAAACCAAATCTGAGTTTATAAATCTAGGCTGAGATAAACTTAGAATAGCAGCTAAACTCTAAACATCAAAATGTATCTGAGGACTGAAGAGAAAAGCTGAAATAAAAAAAATGGCTTACCACTGAGACAGTTCTTGCAAAAGACCTCTTTAAAATGTGTACAGGTTCACTGGTTTGCTGTTTGCCTTTCGAAGCACTGCCATCACTGGTTGGAAGTCTAAAGGTAGTAGACACACATAAAATTATGTTAGGATGTCCAATGTCATTTTTTCCTTTTAAAGTATATTATGCATTTTTGAATGGGAAAATAAATTATATATTTAAATTTTTTTGCCAGGTAAAATGCCAATACAGGGCTTTTTTGAAACATTTTTCCAAGCTAAACAAGGCTTTTAGCATATGGGCACTTCCTTTAAATCCTACCTTTGCAAGACTGAGTAGTAGAGGCTTTTTCCTCTTGTTAGAGAACATATATAACTTATATAACATATAACTTGTATTCTCTAGTAATGCTATTATTAATGCTGTTATTTAAAAGTTATTCAACCAGTGAGTACCTAGGAGTAGCCCAATGCAACATGTTATGTTCGTAAAGCTACATATTACAAAGAGTAACTGTAACAGATTGCACATTGCATAAAAACCAAACAAACAAAAATCCCTTTTGGGGAAAAATAAGGTTTGTAACCATCTAGATTCATTAAGTGATTACTAGAAAGAAAGACAGGGAGATAGAATCACTATTCTAGACCATTTCCTTTGATTTTTTTACTGCTTAACAAATGACAACATTTTTTAGTGACGGTTTATATCCATTTGAATTCTTTATTCTAACAGTATTGCAGTAGTCTAGAAATAAATAAGACACACACACAGGCATATGCCTTTATACATGTTTAAATGATTGTAAGTTAAAATTTTTACATAATGTTAAAAATATAAATATTTTTATATGAGCAAGTTATTATTTGGTATTTCAGCTAAAGGTGAAAATTTACCAACAGTAGGGAATTTTCCAACTCATTTTATCAATCTTATGAGATTACAATATATCAACCAGGCCTGCATCTACAGTCCTCCCTATCTTCCTTGGAATCTCACTTCTCTAAGACAAATTTTATTCTTTTATAACATTCGAAATTAAAGAAAATCAGTGGATAGATTTTTTTAAGTCAGTAAAATATTGTTATTGGTATAATACAGATAATCTGAGTAATCAGGCAAAGTTTAAAATTAATCCTCTGTGGAAAATGTTTAAAAACATACAAAATATTAACTGTTTTTCTTAAATATATTTATAGTTCTACTGGCATATTATAATTGCTGAATGCTTCAAATAATTTCTCCCTATTATGCCGCATATTTTGTAATGATTCTACTTCATTATAGCAAAATAATAAACCATACTAATTCAGTATAAATATGGTAAATACCTGTATAATAACTGAGGTATCTGACCAGCATTAACATCTGTACCGTTATTTGATTTCTTTGAACTCTTGAACTGGAAAACAACCCTAAGAAGAGAAAACAATGACACCAAAAACAACATGATCATCACAGGAAATAAGAAATTTAAGAAACATATTTTCAAACCTTATGTCAATGAAAATGATTCACTCTTTTAAATAAAGAAAAGCAAAAAGGTATTTTCTAGATTTTCATTCTAGCTCTGAATGGGTTAGTCAGTAAAATGAAAGAACTGAACCCGTTTAGGACTCCTAAATGAGCAGCTGTCCTGTCCCTCCTAGCTCTCCAACTGAGCTTTCAACCACAGCAGGAAACTTCTAAAATTTCTGCTTACAAGTAGTAGTATAATATCTGCTTGACTAGCTGAATGATAAGCTTTAGCCTCAGTGTGCCATGACATTCCAAGTCTAAATGAACAGTCTAAGAAAATCATACAGTCCAGAGTCAAAGTAGTCTCTTAGTTCTAAATACGTTCTTAAGTTGAAGGGATGCACACAACAACAGATGTGATGTTTCTACAGTAGTCTCCTCAAATATTTAACAACAGGTAATTCACCTCACAAATAAGTCTATTTCTTTCTTGGTCAGCTTTGTTATGAACTGACCTGCACTGAAATATATACTGTTATATAACTTCAACCGATTTCAAATAGTTTATGCTCAGGAGTAATCAAGAATAAACTGAATTTATCTTACAAATGATAGTCCTTTAGAATACATAAATCACAGTATTAGAATATTTGAAACGTTGGATTTAGAGTCAACAGGTTACAGGTCTGAATGTGGTTTTAACCACAAGTCTCTCAGGAAATAGCAAGTAATTTCACCTTTTTTATTTCTGTAGTCCCTGGAGTATAAAATGGGGCCAATAACTGCTTCACAAAGCTATCGAGGGCATCAAATCAGATAAAACATAAGAAAGTATAAACTGAAAACTACTCTATACATGAAAGTTATTTTAAAACAGCAAAATTTCCCTATATTTTATTAAAATAACACACATTGCTGAAGCTTTGAAATTTTAAACTGCTTTCTCATGCATTATCAAATTTAATATCACATATCTACTTCTTTTTTACGGTTCCAAACTCCTCATTATCCTTGTCACCTTCCTCTATATAATTTCTAATTTGGTAATCAAGCTCATAAACTATGTAATAACCAGAAATATATACAAATACTATCTGACAGGAGCAAAGTACAGTGGTCTTATTCTTTCCTTGTTCTGTCTAGACCTTAATTTGGCATGAGGTTACATGAATTTAATTTTTAGCAGTTATATCATGCTCTAGTCTTCCTAAGCTTTTGAATCCTGCTGAAAGTCCTCTGAGGTTTCAAAACAATATTCCTCTAACAAAAATAAGAATTGCTTAAGTAACACTTGGGCATTTACTTACCCATCATCTGTGGTAATAGACGCCTGTCCATGAGATCCACAGTCACTGCTGGGTCCTGACACTCGGGCCCATGCTACGTACCACCACCCAGCTTGCAGGAGAACAGGCTCATCAAACATCATTGCGTATTTTTCTCTGATAAAAAATTAGTGAGTCAAAGACAGTATTTTTTTACTTCTCTGTCACATATATTTATTTTTTCAAAATCCCTTATGAAGAAAAACATGAAACTAACTGTATTATAAAATTCTTATCAAACAACATTAAAAACACTCTAAGAAGTGTGGACGAGAACGCAAGCCAAGTATAGTAATTTGTGTTATGGTGATAGAATTACATTTCTTCCTCCTCTTGTTGAATTCTACAATATCCTTAAATGTTATAAAACTTTCATATTAAAATAAGATAGAATGTTTTAAACTGATGTTAAAAAACATGCAAATTTTGCTGGAAAATAAAAATCTGAACTTTAGTTTTAAAGCTCATTCATTCAGTTAAATAGTTTTGAGAGGCAGAATATTAAGAAAATGGCCCTGGAGTCAGGTGGCCTGGGTTCAAGGCCCAGCTCTGTGACCTGCTAGCAGGGCAACACAGGGCAAGTTACTCTATCCTCTCAGTACCTTAGCTTCTTCACCTGAAAACTGGGGTGAAAATAGTATCTAGCTCATAGGGTTGTCCTGAAGATTGAATTAAGTCAGATGGGTGTTTGCAGTCTGTCACATAATATCTATACAAACATTATTAATTTAGAAGAAGAAAAAAAGACAATAAATAAGGGCATCTTCTAAAGGCTATAAACAAGTTAAAAAGTACTAGGTAACAGAGTGGAAGTAATGTTTATTGGTTGTAGCTGGAATTGAAAGAAGAAATAAAGGGCATTTAAAGAAACAGGAGAATGTCATGAAAAAATCTGTAGAGGTATGGAAGTACAAAAGAGGTCAGGAAATGGCAAGGTGTTCATTATCAATTTCATTAATGCATTAAGACAGCTACAGAAGAGTAGCAGTAGAAAGTCAAAAAAGATGCTGGATGTTATGGAAATCCTTTAATGCTCCCAATGCCTTAGGAGTCTGGGCTTTGTACACGAGCTAATGAAGAAATCCTAGATGATTCTCTATAAATGAAACTGTGCTTTATATTTTCGACTCAAACTCATATGGTCAAAAACAAATGGTAGCCAGACACAGTGGCTCATTCCTGTAATCCCAGCACTTTGGGAGGCCGAGGCAGGAGGATCACTTGAGGTCAGGAGTTCGAGGCCAGCCTGGCCAACATGGTGAAACCACATCTCTACTAAAAATACAAACATTAGCCGGGCTTGGTGGCATGCACCTGTAGTCCCAGCTACTCAGGAGGCTGAGGCATGAGAATCGCTTCAACCTGGAAGGCAGAGGTTGCAGTGAGCTGAGATCACACCATGCACTCCAGCCTAGGCCACGGAGTGAGACTCTGTCTCAAAAATAAAAATAAATAAATAAATAAATACAGCAAATGACAATGGCACCTTAAGGCTTTGCTGAAAATTAATCAATTAGCTTTCTTAGATTTTTCCCTAATATTCATTTGTATAAAACACTAAAGGTTACTAAAAAAAACTTGCGATATTAGTTAATGCCTAAGAAACAGTCAAAATTTTCTTTAGATTTACTCTTTCATTTTCAAAAGTATTTCTATCTTGTATAAGCAAAGTCAGTATCTTACGATCATTCTTGTTTCTGACAATATACATTTTCACTACCAAAAAAACCTACAAGGCTTTAACATAGTTATTGTTGGGAAACATAGCACACTATTACTACTATGAAGCTCAGTTTCTAATTTTTCTTATCATAATATTCCTTGCTTCAAAACAGGGAATACTGATCATAACACAATGTTGAGATAATTCTTAGGATTACATACAAAGGAATGATAAAGTGTAAGTATCCTCCTACTTAATGAAGTTTCATAAATAAACATACTAATTTTTATAAACTCCCAAAAGCTTTCAGTAAAGCTGCTCACCTCCCCAAGTGTGTTATTATCAAGTATATTCTACCAGCATGATGTCAGAGTACATGGGTAATCTGAATTATGGCCAAATATGACCACTTGACACTAATTACTTATTGCCTGTAATGCTAGGAATAATAAATAACTGTATTATTACTAGAACACTAACATACTAGGTATTCCATAAGAGATGCATGAACATAAAGGTGTGTAAAATATATGCATATTTCTATTTTTATCTTCAATATTGAAACAATTGAACTTGTGAAATAAATTTATGAAGTGTATTATCAGTTTTAATTCAGCATTTTTGAAAGCAATACTTACATTGCTTAATATATAATTTAATTTCTCAAGCATTTGATATTCATAGCAGATTTAAAACTTCCTTTTAAAGTATGTTTATTCATTTATAATAAATTTTTAATATTAAGTATGCAAGAGTTACAATGAATAATGCACAAATTATTTACCTAGCAGCACAGTCATAAGCCAATACATCAGTCTCTGCAAGAAGGTCACCATCAGTTTCATGGTCTCCTCCATCAGGACCCAATTCAAACAGCTAAGGAAAGAAAGATAATCATTTATATAAACCAGCTATACAAATCTGATGAACAATGTGTTCATAATTTTGTGCATGATCAATGTATGCTGGACCATACCAAATGTAAAAATCAGAGTACCTGCTTTTTAACATTATTATGTGAAATACACAAATATATGTATTTAAAATAAGAAACAAGGTTTTATGGCCTACATTAATCTCTGTTTTCCTAATTTATATATTTATCTATTTATATCAAATGCCCTAAATAGTTCTATACAAGTTTTGTACATGACATAAGCATATGAAAAAGGTGAGAGTACTCAACCAAAAAATTTTAGCTAAGTGAGTTTCTCACTAAGTGAGATTCTACCTCATTTAGAATGAGGTAGCTTCATCACTTACTAGCTGTGAGATCCTGGGACCTAGTTTCCTCATCCATAAAAGGTGGGTGGATACTAACAGTTCCCATCTCACAGTACTTTTAAAAATTCAGTGAATACTGTAGAATTCTTTTTTTTTTTTTTTTTTTTTTTTTTTTTTGACGGAGTCTCGCTGTGTCTCCCAGGCGCAGTGGCGTGATCTCGGCTCACTGCAAGCTCCGCCTCCCGGGTTCACGCCATTCTCCCGCCTCAGCCTCCCAAGTAGCTGAGACTACAGGCGCCCGCCACCACGCCCGGCTAGTTTTTTGTATTTTTAGTAGAGACGGGGTTTCACCATGTTAGCCAGGATAGTCTCGATCTCCTGACCTCGTGATCCACCCGCCTTGGCCTCCCAAAGTGCTGGGATTACAGGCTTGAGCCACCGCGCCCGGCCAAGAATTCTTAAAAAAATAAATAAATAAAAAAGGGTAGAAAAATATTAGCTACACAGAAAGAAGAGCAATGCAAGAATCCTTAAAAACAATAGGTAACAAAATATAGTTTGAGTAATATGGCATGAGAAAAAGATAGATAAAAAGCATGAAAAAAAATGACTCTTAAAAAAGAGGGGAAGATCCTCTGGGTAAGAAAAAAAAAAAAACAGAAAAAATATCCCATAGAAAAAGGTTATGAAATTAAGTGAAAATAAGAATTATGAGGAAGAGGCCTTTCCTCTCGATAATTATGGCAGGTTAATTGCAAGAGAGGCAGATAAAGATTAAAATGCAAAATTATATGCTAATGACTTAGAAATCTTTCTCCAGCTCAGCTCTTACTCTCAACAGTCATTGGATTCCCCTCATCCTACTAGTTCTATACCTTCCTCCTGCCTTCTCTGTTCTGGTTAATGGTACTTTCATTCACCTAGTCTCTCAGATAAAAAGTCTGAAATAGGCCAGACCTGGTGGCTCACGCCTGTAATCCCAGCACTTTGGGAGGCTGAGGCAGCCAGATCATATGAGGTCACGAGTTTGACACCAGCCTGGTCAACATGGTGAAACCCCATCTCTACTAAAAATACACAAATTAGCTGGCTGTGGTGGCACATGCCTGTAGTCCCAGCTACTCCGGAAGCTGAGGCAGGAGAATTGCTTGAACCCAGGAGGCAGAGGCTGCATGCAGTGAGCCAAGATGGCATCACTGCACTCCAGTGTGGGCTACCAAAGAGATTCTGTCTTAAAACAAAATAGTCTGAAATAATCCTTTTTCATTTCTCTGCCATTACTGTTTCTATTCTCTTACTGGTACCAAAGCTTGTCAATTCAACCATATCCCCTATTGCTGGCTGGAATATTTCAACAACTATTTAGTCTTATCTCCATTCTTTCCTTCTTCTAACCCATTTTCCACAAAGTTGAGGATTTTTGCAATTGTTTCATGACCCTTAGTACCCTTATAAAAATATCTTATCAGAATACTTTCTTAATCTAAAAATTATTCCTTGGTTTCTCATCTCCTCCACAGCATGATATGAAGGTTCTTAATAATTTATCCCTAACCCGACTCCTGTATTTACATTCAACAAATATTTTTGAACACATACTGTATGCCAAGCACAGTTCTGGAAATTGGGCATAAAGGGGCAAACAATACGAACAAAGAATTGGGGGCTATTGGGAATAAGTCTATGGTTGGTAATTGAATTTAGTTTTAAATAGGCTTACCAGGGAATGAAGCTCTGAAGGTGATGGGGAAGTGGGCTATGTAGGTGCTGAAGTGAAGAGAGCTGTAGTTAAGAGGAAACAGCAAGTGAAGAGGTACTGAGATTTGACTGTGCCTGGAATGTCTGAGGAACAATAAGCAGGCAGGTGTCACCAGATTAGAGTGAAACAACTAGTGGAACAAAAGGTCAGAGAGGTGATGACAGCCAGTTCTGATGGGGACTTTGTAGGTCCTTCTAAGGCCTTTGGTTCTCATTTTAACATAGGAAGACACTACAGGATTCTGAAGAGACAATGACGCAATCTGTTGTACATTTTAAGAGAATCACTCTGCCATACTGAGAACAGAATAAATGGGGTGAGGACAGACACAGAACACAAGTTGGGAGGCTGTTGTAATAATTCAGATGAGAATAGCTGTGGCATGACCCAACCTGATACCAGTGGCAGTTTTCAGAAGTGGTTAGATTCTGTATTTATTTTGAAAGTGGAACTGACAGTATTTGCTGCCAAGGAGATGTGTGTAAAAGAAAGAGTGGAATCAAGGATGACTCCAAGATTTTTGGCCTGAGGAAACAGAAGAATGAAGTTAACTCCATGCTGAGTCAGTTACCTGGGATGGGGAAGAACATGAGGATAGCAGGTTTAGGCAGATCATCAGAAGCACAGTACTGAATACGTTACCTCCAAAACGCCTATCAGACAGTCACGTGGAGACACAGCATAGGCTGTTGTACATATTGGTTTAAAGGTCAGAGAAGAGGTCTGTAAGTTTAAAAGTCATCAGAGATAAATGTCCACGATGCTAGACCACTATGAGGAAGAGAATATTTTTAAAAGATTTCAAAAACTGAGTTCTTGGCACTCCAGCATTTACAGGTCAGGAAGATGATGAGCAACCAGCAGGAGACTAAGAAAAGCAGTCAGTGGGACAAAAGGAAAATGAAGTGTGGTGTCCTGGGGACAAGGGAAGAAAGTATTTCAAAGAAGAGCTCCATTGGGTTAAATTCAGCTGACTGGTTTAGGAAGATGAGAGCTGAGGCTTGACTACCGAATTTAGCAATATGAAAGTCATCAGTGTCCTTGACAACAGCAATGTCAGTGGTGGGGGCAAAAATCTGACTGGAGTAGGTTCAAGTAGGAATGGTGAGAGAGAGAATGGAGAGAGGAAGTATAGAAAGAATATGTACAGAGACTAGCTAGGGGGATAGTCCAAGACAAACAGCTTTGCCTAGGGTAGTGGTAGAAGTGTTTTTTTTTTGTAGGGAAGACAGAGATATAGGAGGCCTATCAAGAAAAATGTCTAGGTTTCTGGCCTATGTATCAAGCATATGGAGGATGGTACTAATCATGAGAGAGATCAGTGGAAGAGCATGAATTCAGTTGAGATATTATGACTGATAACTGATGTGCCTTTAACATATTTACATGAAAATGCATCAAAGAAGTCTGAATTGGAGATACAAATTTGGGGATTATGGTATGCTGATGCCTATTAAAACTTTGGGCTTAAAAGAGAATACATATGAGAATATGTGAAGAGCCTAGGGCTAGGTCTTTGAGGAACTCCTACATTCAGTGGCCAGGTGGAAGGGAATGAACCTATGAAGAGATAGAAGAAACAACTAGAGGTATGAAAACAAAACAAAAAAATAAAGAAGGGCTTAACAAATGTATACATTACAGAGAGGTAAAGGGAGGGGGAAAAAAGACTGACTACTGTTGAAAGGCCTTAGTCCACTCACTGGATAATTGAATACAAAAGGCAAGATCATTTCCAGAGGACAGGAGGAGTGAGGTAGAATTTAAGTTTGAAAAAGAAAAATAAGGCCAATATAAAAACAACATATATGGAAGGCCTCTATAATTCTACATACCACAGTGTTTGAAGATAAGGTCCACTATGTTGTTCACTATTGCGAAAATAAAAAATCTCTTAGAGCTAGAAAAAATACATCCTCCTGATGAGCTTATTAGACGTTGTCAAGTAGAACGACATAACACATTGAGGTTGCTTCTCTAACGTGAGGATGAATCCAGACATCCTAAAATAACCACCTTAAAGCAGTTGCACTGAAAAGCGCCAAACTACTGTTTTTCTTATTATCAAAATACATGTGCTACAAGAGTTCTTAATCATTATTCTATCACTATACTCCATATACCTACAGGAGCTTTAAATTTTTACTTTATTCATTCTTACATTATCTGCTTTTTTAGCGTATGTATTCCAACTATAACCAGAAATAAGCAAATATTTCTTTAAGTTTGTCAGTTCTAGTTGAGCCTCCATGGGGAATGTCCTTGGAAACCATCATTATGAAGAAGAGTGTTAACATATTGGTATCATTTTTAGATATTATTGAGAGAACTAAGAAAATACCTCCTGAACAGATGACATTTAATTGAGATTTTTTTATGAAGCCTGCTATTGAAATCCAGGCAGAAACTAGTTTTTTCTTTCACTTTTAGGACAAAATCAGGTAATTTGAGAAGCAGAACCTTCAAGCTATTAGTGGATATTCAAAGAATGAACATATACTTTGTTTAGGATGATTGTTGGCCCTTTTGGACACGAATAGGTGTAGTGAACATATGACTCTCGATGATTTTTAGTTTGCCTATCAGATGGAATCATCCCCTAACACTATCGCTCACTCATACCTGGTCTCCACTCCTGGGGTGAAGATGTCTGTTTACATAGTATTTGACATTAAAAATGCTCACAACTTTTTAGCTACATCAAAATG
Organism: Macaca thibetana thibetana; assembly: GCF_024542745.1. NCBI lineage: Eukaryota > Metazoa > Chordata > Mammalia > Primates > Cercopithecidae > Macaca > Macaca thibetana. The sequence continues at coordinate 57,137,992 of NC_065594.1, forward strand.
TCCCTAAACAGTTGTGCCTCCTCTGTCATTAAAATGGCTATAAGAAAGTAGCCACATAAACAGGCGCTGGTATTGCTAGGCCAGCAGAAGTTCCATACAAAGGACTGAGATATAGCCTTTTTTCAGTAGTAAATTGTTGAAAAATAATTTTCTTTTCATTTCTTCCCTTCTTACAGAATTTTGATTTTTAATGAATTACTAATGTAGTATTACTGTACTTGATTTTAGCAATGTTTTCTCTATCCCTTTTAAAAAAGCATTAAAAACAACAAAATAAACCAAGTTAAAAAGGAAAAAAAGAGACATTAAATAATAAAATAATAAATTAAGTACAAATCAGTATCTTCAAACAAAAAAGGGCAACACTGTTGATGAACTTTACCTTAATTTTAGCAGTATATTCTCCTCTACCTCCAAACAGACCAAGACCACCAAGTAAAATATCAGTGTCGGCACTGAAACGTATAGCTTCTACTGAATGAGCAGAATAACCCCAGCCTCCTCCATGACCTAGAATATATAAATCATAATCTGTTTTAAAAGATCCATATATATTTCAGCTGTAAGACAGTATTTCCTAAACCTAAGTATACATACTTTCAAACCTGTTTACCACACTATAATCTTCTTTAGAATAAACCTTCATTACTGCTTGAGTCTCTTCCTCTGTACTTGCAACACCCATTTTTAAGTCCTGCATAGCTGCCAAGGTATCAAGACAACCTAAAAATAAATAAACAAAATTTAATTCCTTGAAATCAAAATGTCCTATGGTATTGATGACATTAAATGCTATAGGGGATAAATTAAAATAAATAATTTTCTTCATTTAATGGAAGAATGCTTAAAATCAATACAAATTCTCCCTTGTCTGATTAATGATCATATTTAAACATGCCATATGACAACCTTTTACAGAAAACTGGATCTCTGAAAAGTTGAAATTACTTAACCTTTGAATTCTTACAAGGTTCTTCCTTTTATGAAACTCTCCAAATTAGTTTGATTCTTAAAGTACTACTTGAGGAAGACACATTAGTGTCACAGAACCTTAATCAATGCTAGTTTTGGGTGTCTACAATGGAAACCAAAATGAAATTTGAGAAAAAAGAAACAAAGAGTTATATTTATGATCTAGTAATTATATTTAGGAATATGATTTCACAACTGCAAGTGTTAGAGTCTTAAAATGAGTCTTTTTAAGGATCATTTTTAAAAGCAACAAAACACATAGTTATGTAGAGTGATATAAAGTTTCCAGCTACAAAATAAGCATGCTGCAAAAACATTTTATCATATCTTTAAAAGTTTATACATTCAAGTTGAGCAAAAACATTATTTTTAAGGGTCTACCTCTGGGAAAATTAAACAAATGCGCATACATAAATCTTTGATGGTGTTAGTACAGGTCTCAGGTATTGTTTTCTGTGGAATTAGCCTTTTAGAGGATTTAACTTATTTTGTATATTATTATTATTTAACAAACAAGACAGAATTATATATAAATTTAAATACTCTAAAAAAAACCCTGAATAGCACACATTTATGTGAATTAATGGTACATCAAATGGCAACCCTACCTAAAATGTGCAAAGCTGCATGAGATCGGGTAGTGAGGGCCCTTGATCCTGTTGGCAAGGCAAGTTCAGGACTTAGAATACTACATCTGGACTGCATGTCTGCTGCAGAGGGAAGCCTGGCATCAGCAACCACTGCATTGTAACACCACAGCTCTCTAGTATTTGGTCGAAACCTTTAAAGAAAAAGAATAATTACAGCACCTGGTTTTGTTTTTAAAAAAATTCCTAAAACATAACTGATGATACAAAGAGAATAAATTAATACAGTCAGCTCAAAGAGGACAAATATAGCTCATTATCTTCTGGATCTAAGCTAAACATATAAAAAAACTACATCACTAAAAATGAAATAATTTGAAAACAGTAATGTAGATTATAATACTTTAAAAATACAGCAACTGACTGTATACTTAAAGTTTTGATACATACATATAAATATGAAACTCAACAAATACCCCATTAAAACAGTTTAAAGACAAAGGACAAGTTGAAGAAAAATGTGAAGTGTACATGTGAGACAAAGCTACAATATCCTCAACGTATAAGAGCTAGAAACAATCAATCCATAGCAAAAATGGGCAAGGACATGGAATGCTATCCACAGAAAGGAAGCACAGATAGAATGGATGTGGATGTTCAACCATATGAACAAACAGTAAAAACCAATAAAAAACTATTAGGAACCCACAATATCTTCATCATCCCATTTCTCTTATCTCTTTTGTAACAAAAACTTCAAAAAGCTATCTCCACTTCCCGACCTCTTTTAGGGGTGGGGAAGTGAGGGATGCAAGCTGTTGTTTAATAAATATAGAGTCTCAGTTTTCCGAGAAAAAAAGGTTCTGATGATCTATTTCACAATAACATAAATACACTAAACACTACTGACTGCAGACTTTCAAAATGATTAAGATGGTAAATTTTACATTGTATTTTTACCACAATTAAAAATTTTTAAATTATTTTTTAAAAGCCTTTGGAGGAAAATAAATTATATCATGGTAGCTTCTATAATTAGTAGCATTAACATTATTGCATTATTGCTTTTGGGAAGCCTTGATCTCATTGTTCAGGTGATCATTCTTTTCTCTCTAGTTGCTTCTAAGATTTTCCCTCGGTCTTCAGTGTTCAACAGTTTCACTAACTCTCTTGATGGTAAATAATGGAAACATATAGTTTCTAATATCCATGGATTCAAATCTCTTTTTGGTTCTGGAAAATTCATGGTAAGGGACAAGAAGAGACTAGAAATTATCTGCACCCCCCACCAAGCCCCACCCGCTCCAGATGACTGCATATTTGACTACTTCCTCTAATCTGTGTTTACTTTAACTCCAAATACAAAATTCACTGTTTCCTCTACCCCTTCCTTTTCATGTGCAACATGTGGATTCAGTAAGCCTAATCAAAACCTTACAAGAATGTGACCACATCCTCTAATTTTTTCTTTTCCCTTTCTCCTCCTGCTCGCTTTTCCTCTTTAAATGCTGAAGCCCTCAAACCTCTTCAGAAAAAGTACAGGGCACAGATCGTCTGTGGCTTGTCTTTTCTTCCCAGGCATCTTCTCAACCTTGGCAAAATAAACTTCTAAAGTGATTGAGACTTACTTCAGTCATTTCACAATTCTGTGAGCCTATCTTTTAACTCAGCAATTCTACAATGTAAAAACTAGCTTACAGAAATACTCCCACATGTGTATAAAACTCTGTATGTAGATACCTGTGTATTTGTTCACTGTAGCATTGTAGGTAATACTGTAATATTAAAAAAAAATCTAAAATGTTCACTGATGGGCAAACAATTAAGTATATTTGGTATATCCAGACTATAGAATTCCACAATTTTAATAATGAAGCTGTTCTTTAAATACTGACTTGAAAAGATCTCTAAATTATTTTTGAGCAAAAATCTAACTTTTAGAGTAGGCATGTTTTGATTTACATAAAAAGAAAAATACATGCATTTTAAAAGATGGCAGACAATATAAATCAAACTTCATACTTGTGATCCACAGAGAAGGCTAGTGGGATTTGGTATTGGAAAAGAAACAGATATAGAGTATGACCATCCTTTTTCCTGTATGTATTTTTGCTTTTTTTTTTTTTAAATAACACAAATTCACATATTATTTGTGTAAATTTGTATGTGGGAAATAAAATAGGTGTTCTTAACATTTATCTGCTCTTTATAGATGTTTCAAATTACTCAGGCAAAGTTTGCTCCTGAAGAATATAAAAGGAAGCAGATGCAGGCCACAAGGAAAGTCAAAGTAAGCTAATATTGGATGTGCAATGCATATGATAATTGTAAAGTATAAGTGTCCCACCGAAAAACACAAAAGGCACAAAGCAGCCAGAAGTCAGGATAACAGAAATTCTGATCCTGATTTAAAGAAAAATACTTCTCAGCTGTTTCACCAAAACATCTCTTAATCTTTGTTTGCCAGCGATGGAGAAATTGATCAAGGAGCTGGCAAGGCATCTGAGATCATCTGTCCCACTGCTACCACCATAAGTGAAAAAGACAAGATTCGACCAGCTAAATATCATACTTCAGAGTTCTGTTAAGACCCCAGGGAAATGGTTCTCTTTCAAGTAAGTTTTTGCCATTAGACTTAGTTATACTGTTATTGCTAACTTAGTGAACGCATCCAGAAACAGATTCCATACTGCCAATTTTAATTTTTGTTTTGTTAATGCAAATTTACTTCTTTTAAAAATAAAACATGTAAAAACTACAAAACAATAAAACATCAATTTACACGTTAAGTCCAAACCAGAGCCTGCTCTTTGGTAACTAAGTCTCTTGAACACTGACTTCTAATCAGTAAGTAACTGCAGCCAATTCTATCTTTACATCTATTCTCCTCTCTATCCCCTCCATTCTATCCCACTGTGACCACTCTAACTTTGGTTCTTAACACTTCATGTCTGCCTAAGAATGATCACAAAAGACCACTCACCCATAGTCTCTTGTTATTTCATCTACCCTGCACGATGCTGCCAGGGAGATGTAATTGATTTGAGATGTACTCAACTCAATACTGGCCACTATGCCTTCTCATAAAATGCCCAAATAAGAGAGTAAGCTGGCCAGCAACCTGGGAAGTGCAGCAGTCTCTTCACTCTGAATGCAAGCCTCATGATTAATCTCTATTTTGGAACAAGGAAGAAAATTACCAAGGAGTTGGCAAGGCATTTGAGATAGTCTATCCCATTGCTACCACGTAGCCTCTCAGAACTTGGCTGTCTGATGAGAATGCAAGCAGGCATGGGTAGGAGAAGAAAGACAGTGAAAAAGTTTCCTCATTCTCCTCACTCACACCACTTCAACCTTTCAACTTACTGGAATCTTGCCCACTAAGGCCAGCCGCAAAAGGAAAGAAGTACTCAGCCCTGTGATGAGACACTGTGGTGATGGCAGGGTACACTTCCTATTAGTATCCAAAGCTAGAAACCCGAAGAAGGGTAACTTATTCATTTTGTATATAAAGCACCACAATAAATTTTAAACACATGCAATTCTTGAGTCTCTTTTGTGCCCTATTTATCTCTACAGTTTAATAATTCCCAGAGTGCATATAATCCTGTATATTTCTCTACCAATAAGAGTATTTTTTAATGCACATTTCTAAAGGGCAAGCTCAATTATCTTCTTTGTTCTTTATTGTCTTTAGCATAATTTCCTCCTCATAGTAATAATTATGAGAACAAAAAATAGAATGAATTATATACAATATTAACAGGATTGATGACAGACTAAAAATAACAACAGAACTCTCAACAGTAAAATTAATAATTATAATGATAATAGCAAACACTTCTACGGCACCTACTATGCACTGTGTAGTACTAGCATCCCCATGTCATAAATGAGAAAACTGAGGCACACAGTCAAAATAATTTCTCCAGGTTGACACAAAAAGCAAGTTGTGGAGCTCGGATAAACCTAGGTAGTGTTGCTCAAAATGCATGCTCTTAGCCACTATGCTATACTATAAAGGTCCCTGTGAATCACTGAGACAGAATTGCAGTTATTAGATAAACAGGAGAGTACTCATGTGTGAAAAGTCCACCTGTAAATATAGTTTATATTACCATAAGAGTATAACAGCATCAAAACTTATTTACTACTGTTTTATAAACTGAGATGCTTACCTCCAAATTACATCATATACAGGATCAAGACACACACCAAATCCTTGCAGATCCTCTTGTTCTGAGTCATTAAAAGTTTTACAACTCCCATCCACTTTATTTATCAGAAGGCATTTAAATGGAGGGGGTTCTGATATAGAAGCAGGTACCAAGCCTTAAGAAAAAAACACTTATATATAATTTTAATATATATTACCTTTTTTAATTCCCCAAAACCCATAAAGTAAGTAATATCATCTTCATTCTCAGATGAATAAGCGGAGAACGAAAGAGGCTAAGTAATTAAAAAATCTTTAAGTGGGAGAATTAGGAGTAAAACCTCAACATGTCTAAATCCACAACACATGCTCCTAATCTCTTGCTATACGACTCTATTATATAATTATTCACAGTATCATGGACACAGTATAGATTGATACGTTGGTCTTCGTGAAACTTCAAAGTTTGATTTATATAACCTCCCATAAAAATTAATTTCTAACATTTATTTAGCAAGAAACAATACATAAAAATCTCTTACTCCAATATGGATTTTATCCTACTAGAATTTAGTTTATAGTTCTACCACTGTCTAGCTCACGAATACTGTGGTTTCCAGATCTCCCAATTATTCCATTCTTTCAGCACACAGACACATATAAACACAGACATTTACAGGCTTTATTTAAATTTCTTTGACCAAAAAGAAAACAAAAAGCTATAAAAGTATATTTCATTATAGGGAAAGATAAACCGTTTGCTATCAATCAAGACGAGTTTGGAAGGGGCATTTGTTTATTTTTGGTATTACCTATTATGTGTTTACTGGCAAAAATTTCTGATGTAGCAAGTACATGAGAATTAATAAGTGCTTCATCAATTCGTAAAAAAGTCTGGTCCCCACTTGCACCTATCCAAGTAGCTTTTCTTCCATATTTTGATCCAATGTTAGGCATGGGAGCTGGCTTTGCATTCCAATATGGCACATCCAAGATTGGTCTGCCCAGTTGTCCTTTCTAAAAGATTAAATAAACCATATTAACAATATTGCTGTGTAAACAATCTAATTTTCATAAAGTTAAGGAGGCAGTAGATAAAAATCACTCTGTGAAACCTTATTTTTCACCAATTGTTAGTTTGGGTTTTTAAAATAAATTCAACATATAAGAAATTTGGACCAAACATGTATAAAGTAATAAAATAATTTCTATTATTCCTGGAAAGTCTTATAAAGTGCATTATTTAAAAAAAAAGTTTGGAATATTTTCCACGCAAGAAGTATCTCCAAAATACTTTGTCTTCACCTACATTTAAATGAAAAGTATGATAAATATACACAATATGTTAAAATATTAGTATTCCAAATTATTCATTTAAAAGTCACTTTGACATAAGTTGATAGTATAAAAGAAAGTCACTATTGAACTCATATAACCAGAGAATATTCAAGTAAAAAGACCAAAATAAATACTGGAACTGTGAATACAATTAGAAAAATATGTAATGTTGTTTTCACATGGTATGTCCCTAAGTTATTTCATTTATGTTTTAAAACAAACAGCACAACCAATGGCAAGGTATCATGTTTTAAGCAAATAACTATTAACCACTTTAAAAGTATGGCTGTTTATAGGGACCTGGTCAGGTAAGAGTTTAATTTAAAAAGTAATAGGAAGTTTCTCACTAGTAAGCCTGTAGCTGAAAAAGAATAAAAGAATGATGACACTGACTCAGTAGACATTCCTCCACCCCTGGCTCAGGACCTCTCTCCCCCCACAGCATTCTGGAACAAGGGAGCCTGGAGCACTGCGAACACTCTGGTCACGTTCTCATCTAACCACCAGGTAGCACAGCGAGAAAACACAGCCACAAACTAACTGTGGAAGTAACTGAGCTTCAATCCCTGGACAGAACCAGGAAAGGAAACATGGCAAGCACATGATTAGAGAAGCGGCCAAAACATTCAACATTTATTTCTCACCCTCTTTTAAGATCTGTCCTTATTTTTTGACAAAGAAAAATAAGAGAGCATAAAAATGTAAACAGAGGCCAGGTGCTGTGGCTCATGCCTGTAATCCCAGCACTTTGGGAGGCCAAGGTGGGAGGATCACTTGAGGTCAGGTGTTTGAGACCAGTCTGACCAACATGGGAAACCTCATCTCTACTAAAAATACAAAAATTAGCTGGGTGTGGTGGTGTGCGCCTGTAATCCCAGCTGCTCGGAAGGCTGAGGCATAAGAATCACTTGAATCTGGGAGCCAGAGGTTGCAGTGAGCTGAGATCATCACACCACTACACTCTAGCCTGGATAACAGAGCGAGACTCTGTCTCAAAAAAAAAAAAAAAAAAAAAAAAAAAGGTAAATAGTGAGCAAAATATATCACATTCAGGGATATATTCTGCTTTTGGAGGAAAAATAAATTCTTTTCTTTTTCATTGATCTTTTTCATTGACTATTGAAATAAATATGTATTCCCTTACTACCAATAAACATGAAGAAAAGCAGTCCAAAAATGTGTTAGATATCTGCACAACCCCGTAAAGACTCAGAATGTGGTTACAAATAAGCTACATTTAAATTCATAAAAGCTCACAACTAGGACTGCTGCGACTGGAGGACAATGACTGCCTGGCTTCAAATCTTATCACTCACATACCCACCTCAAAAGATACAAAAACATGCTGTGCAAACAAATCTACAGGTGACTCAAACCTTCAGCAGTATAAGGAGACAGCGGGTGTCATGATCTTTATGTTTCCTGTAAGCAGAAGCCAAATTCCAAGAGTTCTCTCCACCTGCCTGCTACTGCAAACCTGAGCATGTGCACAGCATGAAAGGGGAAGTTCTTAAGAAGAACAGAGGCGTGTGGAGAAGTTAGAAAAAGCACAGGGAAACACATCCCTCCAAAGAGAAAGTTAACCTTCAATGCCAAAATACTAAATATGGATCCGAAATTTAAGGATCAGAGCACCAACTAAAGGCAAAGGAACTTGAAAGTAAGCAGGACCATTCCTCACCCATCAGACTGGCACAAATTAAAGGTACCACAACACATTCTGTTGGCAATTCTGTGGAAAACAGGCAATCTCATACACTGTTAGTGTGAAAGCAAAATACAAGAGAATTGTTAATATCTCACAAAACTACATAGGCATTAACCTTCAACCCAGTAATCTCACTTCTAGGAATTTATCTCAAAGATACACCTCGAACAATATTCATTACTATCATTGCAAAGTATTGGAAACCATGTAAATATACAAACATAAGAAACTGAATGAATAAACTATCATATATATACACAATGGAGTATTCGATGGAGGTAAAAAAAAAATGAAGAGCTTATGAACTGATATGGAGTGATTTCTAGGAGATATACTGAAGCGAAAAGAGCAAAGTGCAAAAGAGCATATACAGACTATTAGCTTTAAAAAATGAGAAAGGGGAAATACATATATTTATGTACAGTCACATGTCACTTAATGACAGGGATATGTTCTGAAATACGTATCATTAGGTGATTCTGTGATTGTGCGAACATCAGAGTGGACTTACACAAACCTAGACGGTATAGTCTACTACACACTCAGGCGATATGGTGTAGCCTATTGCTCCTAGGCTACCAACCTGTACAGCATGCTGGTGTACTAAACACTGTTGGCAACTGTAACCCACTAGTATTTCTGTATGTAAACATAGAAAAGGTATAGTCAAAGTACTTATTATAATCTTATGGGAACACCTTAGCATATGCATGCAGTCCATCACTGACCAAAATACTGTTATGCAGTGCGTAACCGTGTATACACATACATACATATATAGATATACATAGGTAAAACAGTGTGTGTGCATGCTTATATATCTTCACCAGAAGAAACACAAGAAGAATAAACTGTAAAACAATGGCATTTATTACCTCCAAGTGTGGAGTGAAAGGTGTGGGGAGGCAGGAATGTCAAGGATATGGGAGGAAGTAACACCTCTGAGTATACAATTTTTGTATAACTTAACTTTTAGCAACATGTAAATGTTCTATATATTTAAAAAATAAAATAAAATTCAATCAAAGGACAGGGTGAGGGGAATCTTAAACTGAAACAAATGAGCCCAACTCTGTTCCAAAGGAATCACAGTTTCCACTAAAAGGGAGTAAGAGAGAGAATCCAGGCCACACACAGACAGTGCTTGACTATACACCTTCAGACCTGGGGTGGGGAGCAGGTGGGAGGGGAAGGCGCAAGAATGACCTTTCAGTGAATTTGTTTTTTTGAACTTGTACAGGCAAAGCAAATGTAAAACTATTTTAAACATATTTGGGGATTAAGTGAGAAATAAATATATTGATATTGTTGAGAGGAAAGATTCTTACTGAGGAAGAAAGAACATAAATATAGAAAAGGACAGGTAAGAAAGAACCTTGTGGGAATGGATTGGAAGTAGAAGTCACAGTGTGGGCTTGTTTCTTTTTCTTTCTTTCTTTTTGAGACAGGATCTTGCTCTGCTGTCCAGGTTGGAGGGCAATGGTAGAATCACGGCTCTCACGACAGCTTCAACCTCCACGGTTCAAGTGATCCTCCTACCTCAGCCTCCTGAGCAGCTAGGACCACTGGCATGTGCCACCACACCCAGATAATTTTTTTTTTTTAATAGAGATGGGATCTCACTATGTTGCCCAGGCTGGTCTCAAACTCCTGGGCTTGAGTGATCCTCCTGCACTCACCTGCCAAAGTGCTGGGATTATAGGTATCAGCCACCACGCCTGGCCTATGATTTCTAAAATACATCCATATATGTGGACATATAAATATATGTGTACTGGAGATCCAAAGACGTCCTGTAGCAATGAACTAGTACCCAGTTGGTGTCTAATACTATTCCCCACTAAAAAGAATCAGGGTTCTTGGAGAAATGGCTGATTCTAGGACTGATACAGGGCCTGTACAAGATAAACCCTGAACAACTTGTTATGCTGGAATGAAAGGAAGTGCCCCCAAAAATGAAGGGGTATGTCACAAGAATACAGGAGCCAGCATGAAGGGCCCCCCCCGGCCAAATCTGAGATAATCTAAGCACCCAAATAATTAAAGATGATAATGAAGAAAATACAAATACCTGAGTCTATATCAATAATAAGTAGAAACATAAGTAAACAGGAAAGGAGGGCTCTTGCTTAGAGTAAAATGTGAAGTACCTACTGGAGTAGAAAAAAATCACCATTTTTTAAACATTATAGTAAAGACTAGCTCAGGAAAGAATGATCAATGGATGCTAAATTTAGGGAGAAATTTTGATGAGAAGCAGGAATCTTAAGAGTGTCAACCGACAGGCTGCTTATAGTTTCAAAGAAGAAACAGTATAGAAATAGACATTTGATCAGGTGATCAAAATGTATATAATCAAGGAGGAACAAATGGATATTCTGAGCCTCCAGATGTGATGCAGTGAGGCAAACACAATATCACTTACAGAGTATCTTGGCCTGGGTGCACAACCTGCATCTAAACATGAGGACATATCAGAGAAACAAAAATGAGGAGGATTCTATTTTTTAAAACAGTACTATATACTCTTCAAAAATGTCAATGTCATAATAGACAATACATAGCTGTGGAAATGTTACAGATTAAAGGAGACTAGAGACACACAACAGGCAAACATAATGCCTGATCCTAGATTGGAGGGGAAAGAAATGACAAAAAATAATTATTAGGTTAATTCACAAAATACAAACTAAAGTATGTAGGAGGTAACAGGCCACAATGTACACAAGACATTCTTAAAGGATTTGAGAAAAAAAATGTTTTATATACATACATACACACACACATCTGTGCATACACACACACTATGTATGTGAGAGAGAACAGGCACATGTACAATAATAACGCAAATGCTGGATAAAAATGTTAACAACAGGTGAATCTGGTTACAGACATTAACCAGATATTCTATGCACTGTTCTTAGTTGTGCAATCTTTCTGTAAGTTTGAAACCATTTCCAAATAAAATATTTTAAGTACATATTTACAGTTTTTTAAAAATCAGAAGCTGTAAATGTCATCCCAGACACTTAGGTTTGAGAGTTCTTAGTAATTACCCACATCAGAAATGGTACAAGTGTATTAGCACAGTCTCGCAAAGATTTTTCTTGATATCTACTATGCCCAAACACACAAAATTCTTACAGCATTTCCACTCTTTAAGTTGTGGTGCAGAGAGAGGGAGAGAATGCCCACAAGCGCCTATGCAACAGACAGGCAGATAGACTCAGAGGGCGGAAAAGGAAAAAAGAAAGTATAATTTTAAACAAATCGAACAAATAAAACTAGGCTTTTAAAAGGTTACAAAATAGCATAGTTCTATATGTTAAGAAAAATTAATCTCTACCAGTTAGATGAGAAATAACCTTTCATATGACAGAATTAGCTCTACTGAATGCTTAAAGGACTTTAATCTGAAATAAACATGTCCAATTCTAACAAAGCTGTTAAATTCAATAAATTCTAATGCTGAGCTAGAGAGGAAAATTACTTCAAAGAATATCATTCAAGTTTTGTGTGTGTTGCAGATGAAGGTATGAAATATGCATATGTAACAATTATAAGAACTGCACTAGAACCAGAAAAAAAATAGCTAATATAGACAAATTATAAGGCAATGGTATAATGCAATATTATTAATGTTTTAAAAATTCCTTACAGAAAAACTTCCAAATGTGAAGACCTGTCCATCCATTAAAAGTACTGCCGTATGGTTGCTGCCTGCAGTGACTTGTGTGCTAGGGCCTGGCAATGCTTGAACAAGAGTGGGACATCCCCTAGGTTAAAAAAAAAAAAAAAAAAAGTAAGTCAATTTCTTACAAAACTCAACTAAAATAAAAACAATAAGTAAACAATGCAATAAGGAGTAGAAAAGATAAAAGGCACTAATAAGAATATTCAGTAAACATTTAAGTGCTAAACACCTATCTCCATTCCAGGTACTAGGTAAACAAAGATGAAAAAGACAGTTGCTGACTTTAAGGAGATCATCAGAAAGATCTTCTAAATGTAATTGTCCTAATTATAGACACATAATTTTTAATATTTCTGAAAAACTGGTGCTACATTTATTTTTAATCTGGTACTCTGTATACTGACTGGCCTGTTAGAGATCTTTATAAATATTTATTGGATGAAATAAAGATCATGTAATGCCTTAACAGAAATTCAATCCAGGAACTAGATGAAATAATGTTATGATCCCCTTTTCTAACTTTTATCACTAAGCTATAAGTTTAGATCTTAGAATCATAGTTAATGAAGCAAAACACAGTATCATGAGAGGCATTAGAGCAGTGACTACAAGCTCAGGATTTAAAGCTGGAGTGGCTGGGTGTGAATCCTGGCTCACCAACTTAATAATAATGTGACCAGACTTCAAACAAGTTTTTCATTCTTTTTGTATTCCAGTTTTCTCTTTATCACATGGAAAATACTAACAAACAGTGTCTACCCCCTCCCCCAGAGTTCCTGTGAATAATAAAGAGGCCCATACAGGTCAATGTGTGCCAGACATTGCATCAGTGTCTGGCACACAGTTAACACTTAATGAACAGTAACTATTATGATAAATGACATCCTAGTATCCTTTCCTACTTTTAATAGCCATTTTTAGTAACCATTATCTGTAATTAGAAAAACAACCATTATAGAAATAGTCCACACATAGTAGGCGAGCTCTGCTTTTCAGACAATGTAATTGTGACACTTCAAATTTTAAAAATTATACAAAATATATATTTTTAGTGATTATTGAGACTGCAATGAAAAATGAATTGGAAAAGGGCAAGACTAGCAGCTGGAAACCTAGTTAAGAAAATGTTATAGCAGTTTGGGTAATTTATGACAAAGGCCTTAACTAGGAGCAGTGCAGAGTGAAAGAGATGGTGACTTTGACAGCTATGTAAGGAACAGAATTGACGAAACTTGGCAGATGATTGATATGGGGCAAGGAAGTTTTTTTTGCTTAAGCAACAGAGTATAGTGGTAATATTCACTTAAGCTATAAGAATGAATGAGATCTAGGAAGACTCTGAGAGAGAAAAGAGATCCCAATTTCCCTTATGAGTATCTTCTAACATTTTAGATATAGACAGAGGAAGAAGAGCTCACAGACATCTAGAATAAACCACACAGGAAGAAAGAACTCGAGGAGACTCATTGGAGGAGTAGGTTTCAAGCATGGAAAATAAAGCACATGCCAAATGCTCTAAGGAGACATACAACTAACCACTCGATTTAGCAGAAGGAGGTCTCTTTGGTGGAAGCAGGTACCACACTGCAGCAGATAAGGAGTCAGAGAATACACAAAGTAGCTCTAAGTATCCCAGGACTAAACAGGAAAAGAAAGGAGAGCCAGCAGCTCAAGGAAAAATGAAGCTGAAGGAGAGGATTTTTTTTTTTTGTAATGATAGAGATCAGGAAGTTTAAAAGGTTACTCAAGATAAAGACACTAAAGACAAAGGTTAGAGAGAAGACAGGAAACAGAAATAGATCTCTAAGGAAAAGTCAGCTAGGTTTCACAGCATGGACATGACAGGTTCCTCTTTAATTGTAATATGAGGAAAGCAGCAGAGAAGTGGTATGGATACAAGTAGGTTTGCAGGGTTGGTGGGCTGAATAATTTCTTATATTTGTTGCAATGTACACGGAGGTCCTATGCTAAAAGGAGGAAGCAGGTGAGTGGAGAGTTTGAAGATTCAAGAAAAGGTGTGACTGTAGATGGAACAGATACATACTAAGAGCAGGAGTTTTCAACTAGGATATAAAGGACTTCTAGGAAGTCCATGAGTAAGCTTCAAAAGATCCCTTAAATTTGCAAGCAAATTTTTAAGTGTATATTCTTGTATATTTCTGGATAGAGACCCATGTCTTTCATCAAACTCTCAAAATGTATTAAGTCAAATAGTTCAATACTACACAACCGGAGGGTTAAAGACCATTGTAGAGGAACTGGTTGAATTTGAAAATTATGTATCAATCTGCATAGGTATTTCTTACCTTCCAGAAGCCTAAGAGTAGGCATAGGAAATATTAACAGATTGATTCATGCTTGCGGTTTTATCATGTCCTAGTACCATGACCAAGAAAGTAGGAAAATTGAAGAAACTGGTAAGAGTATAGGTGAAGAAATTAAGCAACAGTCTTTAACTTGAGTAGGACATAAAGTTAAAAAAGGGTAAAAAAAGAGTAAAAAAGTAGAGGGTTGTGGGGCATAAAGTCAAAGGGAAGTAAAGTAGGGCTGCATCACAGAAGAAGAAAGTATCATTAGATTATGGATATTTAAACCTGAGAATTCAGAGTCAGAGCTGTGTTAGATCCAGCATGGGTTCACAGAACTTCCTCTGTGAATCCAGAAATACAGATGTAAAGGTAAGAATGCTGTATGGGACCATTCATGTGGACACCAATATCACTCATGTCTGTAACAAGACTCAGGGTAAGAAAATACTCTGAGTCAGATGCTAAATTTTCAACAAATGAAAGGCAGTGACTAAAAGGTAGGTAGGTAACAACAGGAGAGGAGAGAGGAATGGCCATGCTGCAGAAGAGCAGTAGTTTTTCACTTGAGGATGGAATAATACAGATAGGAACAACAGTAGAAAGGAAAGTGGTTCTCAATTCTCAGTACAGAAAGATTTTGCAAATGATTACCACTTCAAAGGGCCAAAAGTGGAACTAATCCCCTCACAGAAGCATCCAGTCCAATGCAAACAAGAAACTGAAGGGAGAATTCCTGTAACAGTTTACTCATCTGCAATTTACAAATTGCTTTCACATACAAAATGTGAAATTGTATCACCACTGTGATAACTGTACCACTGATTATCAAAATAACTCTATGGGGAGATCTGAAGAGTTTGAAAGATTTTCTCAAGAATTGGTGGCAGGTCTTCTAGTACATAGTCTTCAAACTCTTTAAATGATAGTAGAGTCCATTCATTAAGTTACTTGAAAAACAGAGGAAGAACAGAAAGAAAAACTGTGTGTATGTGTGTATGCATGTGTGCACAACAGGCACTTTACACACATCACATTAATACTACAACAATCCTATAGGATATGAAAACTAAGGCTTAGAGAAATTATAGTCACACAGTTGATAAGGAGTGAAGCAAAAGAGCTGAACCTTGGCTCTACAGTTCCAGGTTTGATGACTGTGTAGCACATGAGCGCACAGGAGGATAGGAGAGCAAGAAAAGGATGAAACTCAGAAACACTGTAAGAGTTATAAAAATTCTGCTGGAAAAGAGAATAAAAGCAACTAAACTATACAGTTTTACCCCTAATTTACTAAACATGGTAAAAGAATTTGAAATGCAGAAACTGAAGAGCACACCAAACAAACCAAAAAAAAAAAGGCTGGCAGACACGTCCTGACTGAATATATAAAAGCCCTCATCGGCTTTTTGACATTCACTTTAAAAAGCAGCAATAGGAACAACTAACATTTATTGAGCACTAACTACGGGCTAGGCTCTGTGCTAAATCATCTGTGTCATTTCACTGGATTCTCACACAATCTTCTGTGGGAGAGAGACTTATTTCCATTTAATAGAAGAAGAAACTGAGACACAAGAAGATTAAGTGACCTTGCCAAGATCATACAGCTACCAAGTAACAGAATCAGGACCCAATCTAGAGACCGAACTTGGTCACTCTGGCAATATAACACATTAAATAAAGAGAATATCAACAACATTTTTCCATTTTCATTATCATGCACACCACAATATTGATCTTAATCAACACATTATTAATGTGTGCTATACCATAAATTCCAGTTAACAGCTCTTGATTACTAGAGACTTTTCAAAAATATTCTCCAACTGTAACCCTTTATTTCAATTATCTGTAAATATTTTGCTTTGTTGTAGTTAATACATATGCTATAGAAGCTTTGCTCCTCCCAACATTGTTCCTCCACAGACGTAATCAATTCCTTTCTGAATTAATAACAGAGTTCTTGGCTGCTACTTTGCAAGTCCCACAAAGGTGCAGACAGACAGGGTAACTGAGTGCTTAAGACTGAAGCAGTCTTGATGAATATCTAATCCACTAGGTACAGTATATAGGTATGACTACTGCATTATCCATTTTAGCTCTGCCCACACTTCATGCAATCAGTCTTTCAGTTACCACTCAATGGAACAAGGACCAAAATATTCCATGTTGGAAAAGAACTTTGGGCAGTTAAAACAAATCCCACCAGTGTTTAATCTTAAGAAATTATAGTCACATGGTTGGTAAGAAGTGAAGGGCTGAGCCTTGCCTCTACAGTTCCAGGTTCCACCACTATGTAGCATCTACCAGTTACTACACCACTGTGTAGATCCCACCAATGTTTAATCTTTATAAGAAACTCTGATATTTTGTTTCAACATTAAATGCTATCATATTTGGGGGGGGGGGGGGGGGGGGGGGGAGGGGGGGGGGGGGGGGGGGGGGGGGGGGCATGAAGATGATAAATTCAAGCTATTTAAAATAGGGAGTATATTACTACAATATTATCACCTGAGGAAGTCTGGCCTGAAACTGCCCTGTATCTCTTCAGACTTGGGAATCAAAGAATTGTGTTCACTGTTATAACCAGGACCACGAAGTCATGTTTTTAGGTATCTCTTCATTTTAAAAGCTGACATGAACACCTTCCCTCTCAGTCGCCATCACACCTCAGTGCAGAGTGGAAGGATGTTGTGCTCACGCTGCTCCTTCTTCTGAATGTCAAGTGCAGAGTAAGATAACATAACTTGACTATAACATGGCCATGCTTTTCATTATTTCCCTTTCCACTCTGGCAAGACCACGAAATACTGCTATTTGCCAATTATTTTCTGTGAAGTGCCCTCTTTGCTGCATACATGACTGAGACCCCATCTTACCTAACTGCAATGCACCTTTCCCAATTTCTACGGCTCACAAAATAAACAACAGCTAAATAACAACAACAACAATAGCCATGATGATACAAATAAACCCTCTTCTTCTGTGTCCCAACTCTCAAATGAGAAACAGAACAAAACGCTGCCACGTTCTTCCCCACACAGATTACAGTCATCCCTCAACATCCATGGAGAATTGGTTCCAGGATCCCCTGCAGCTACCAAACTCCATAGACACTCAAATCCCTTATATAAATTGGCATAGTATTTGTACATAAACTAGGTACATCCTCCTGTATACTTTAAAACATCTCTAGGTTACTTATAATACCTAATACAATGTAAACACCATGTTAATAGTTGTTACACTCTGTTGTTTAGGAAATAATGACAAGACAAAAACATCTGTACATGTTCAGTACAGATGTAATTATCATAGGCTTAACTAGGTTTTCTGTCAAGATTGATGGAATCCACAGATGCAGAACCCACAGGTACAGAGGGCCAACTGTAATTACAACCCAGATTCAGCCTCTGCATTTCAGTAATGTTACTCAATTGCAGAGCAAAATATCAGTTGGCATCTAACACCTGTGACAGTAATTGCTCAACCCTGTTGATATTATGTCATATCCAGCAGACACATCTGATAAAGTAATTCTGCCAAAGACATCTTTGCTCTTTGCAACCATGATATTCATCATTAAGTATTTGTGATTGTGATAGTTTTACAAACCTCTTGATAGTAGTATCAATTTTATGTTTCACTTGTGTTTTTAACAAGAAGTTCAACTCAATGATATCTCAATAGTCTCTTATCATTAGGAACAAAATTCATAAATGTAACTCAGGACACTCCCTTTCATTGCCATTTTTTAATGCAGTGCCCATGGATCTGACCCTGCCTCAGCTCGAGGGGTAGAGAGTGGTTCTTATCCCGGATACATATAGAATCTGGGGACCTTTTAGGAAAAAACTGATGCTGCCATCCTATCAAGGACCACTCCCCACCCCTGTCCCACCCACAAGCCTTCCAACACACACATCTCTCAGAAATGCTGGATGTAGATTCCATGGATGATATTTTTTCAAATTCCCTAAGTAATTCTAATATACAGCCAGGGTTAAGAATCACTAGTATTTACCATGTAAATGACAGAATTCCATCCCTGCCACAATAGTAGGGTGAGTTCAAGACACAGTAACAACGTTGAATTTTATTTAATGATTACATGAAGAGAAGTTCTCTTTCTTTCACTGTATGTAAAGGAGAAACCATAAAAGTCCTCACTTAATTCACACTGTGACTACAAGGAAGAATAAGGCAGAGTAGAGGGTCAAAAAGGCGAGTTTTTGCAGCAAAGTGAATTGCTGAGTGAAGTCTGGCTTGAAGCTGTTCTGTATCTTTCCAGACTTCATAAATACTCCTGTTTCCATGGTGAAACAGCCACAGACACAGACCACTCACATCTCCTTCAAGACAATCTGCTACAGAGAGCAGAGGTAACTATTGTAACAGCCTCAGGTGCTGTCCCTTTGGATGCATGAGGACATTCGTACCCTGGGGTGTTACCAGCTGTGACTGAGCATGGTGAAGGTATGAATGTTGGTCTATTACTGCGCAATGCAGGACCCTTCCAAAGGTATCCTCGGCTTGGGGACACATCACTGGCCTGGCTAAAACTCTCTTAATGCTATGCTGTAACTTAAGACTCCTCCCACCCAATTCTTCCTTCTCTTTCTCCTTTCATAGGGTCAAAACTACATCGTATCCGAAGGTGTTCCCTGTCTGTGCTTGTGCTTTTCCCCTTTATCTTTTTCACAGGAGTTTTCCCCTAATAAATTATTTGCACATCTAATCCTGTCTTGGCATCTGCTTCCTGGAAGACCTGAACAAATAAAAATGGATTTTCTATTACTTTTGACCAAAAGTATTCTGACTGCATTATGTACAATACAAACTCAGCTGCTGTAATGACAGACAAGAGGGACTTCAAGATAGAAGTTATTTATCACGCAAGAAGCATGCAATTGTAAGAAGCTGATGAGGCAGTTCATGGTGTCAGAGACCCAGTCTATTCCTATCTTATAATTCTGCCATTCTCAATACACAGTCTCCAACTTATCTCTATGATGACTTCTTTAGTTTCTGCTACCACGTATTCATTCCAGCCAGCAAGCTGCGAGGAGAGAAGGGAAAATGGAAAGGTATACCTTTTCCCTTTAACAGCAAGATTCCAAAGTGGCACCTATCACTTAAGTTCACATGGCCACATCCTGCTGCAATGGAGGCTGAGAAAGGGAATCTTTAGCTGCATGATCATGTCACAAACTAAAACTCCACTACCAAATGAAGTAGGGATATTAGGAAATTACTACCAGTCACTCTACTACAATTAGTTCTTTGCTATTTGCAGTAAGTCAAAATAGTTACTCAGAGAGACCAATAGGTTGTTAAAAAATTATTCAAAAGCTTCAATGGCTGCATGTTATTAGACCAAAATTTCAAAACAGACATCAGGAATATGTTTGAATCCATTGCTGACATTTTTAAAAAACACAATTCACTATCTTTTCTATTGCCATGCACAGCCTTTTAAAAGATAACTGCTAAGAATATAGTGATATTTTGTGACAATCATAATCACTCTCCTATTTAAAATATGTATCAACTTTTCTCCTGAAACTACAAAATCTTTTATCCCCACAAAAGCACTCAACTATAAGATCAGAAACCACCCAATAATTCACGGGCCACACTTTGCAAAGCAGTGGTATAATATTATTTTAATTATAGAAATATATATTTAAAAAGAGAAAAGAAAGAAAAAAGAAGGAAAAGAGAAATGAAGAAAAAATAACTCAGGATCTTCAAATGAAAAGTTAGCAAGTACCTGGAGTTGACATCTCCATGTCCTAGCTGCCCATGCTGCCCATAACCAAATGTATAGACATCTCCATTTTCCATTAAAACCACTGAAACCAAAACACACAGCTTTACTTTTTCATTATATTATTTCATTTTACACTTCTATCATAACTATACTAAAAGCAGTGTAATTTTCACTATTTAAGATTTATAGCACCATTAAAAATAGGTAACTGAAGGACAAATTTATGTTTAATGAGAAATTAATTTTAGTTCTGCAAAATATTTTTGTAGGTCATATAAATGTATAATTTTTTTTGTAATACATACTTAAAAATTCTTATGAATGCCATTTAATAACATTAATTCTTAGTAACACACTGGTTCAGGTCAACTGTAAAATCTTAATAATGAGTAACTACATATAAAATATTGTTCTCTCCTATCTAGGATAGGAGATCTGCACAATTACATACAATATCAATGAAAGAGCAGAACTTTAATGTCTGTTAATGCCTTATCAAATAATCTTCAAGGAAGGAATTTAACATTTTTCATTTTTATAAAGGCTGAACGGTACAGCATAAGCTAACCCAAATGCCAATAATTTACTAAGAATTTAATTATTTTCTACATTTTAAGAAAGTAAATTTGTTGACGTACATTTATCACTGAACATTAATAAAATAAGGGAACATGTTACAAAAAACCGCAGCATTCTAGAATTGAAAAAGATTTAAGGGATTATTTCATCTTCAAGAATGTCTTGAATTATAAAAGAAGTCCACAGGAAGACAGACTAGAAGTTAGATCTCTAGACAAGTACTTGTTCTATCATGCCACAGTTGTTTAAACAGATTCTGTAATAAATACAAAGATCTTACAGATTTGAGAGATTGCCACACTATAGCTTTTAACACACAGTTAACAGGCTATGTTAATCAAATCTGAACAAATAAGTTACTTAGCACAATTGTAAAAATGCAGTTATACCCTAAAGTTCCAGCTGCTACCTGAATGGTGAAATCCACAGCTGACTTGGACTGCCCGGAGCTCACAGTCAAATCGCACAGAGCCTGGAGGGTACGTTGTGATTTTGCTTGCATCCTTTTCGCCTCTTTCTCCACTTCCATCTGCAAGTGTTATAATTTGTGAATTATGAATAATTAAGCCATTATTCATCTTCAAAATAAAAATTTAAATCAGTTTATTATGGAAGAACAAGAGAAAAATGTTAAAAGGAACAAGCAAGAAGAATCTGTAGCTGTTAGAAGTGATAGATCAAGAATCTACCTGCAAAGAAGCAATTTTGAAAGATAGACTATATACTTCCATTTGTGAATATCACTGAATTAATAAAAACAGAGATAAAAATCTAGTTATGGATAAAACCTTATATAATAAATGGGTCATTAGGTTATAGAAATAACAAAATTTAAAATGTAACAGTTTATATGGGAAAATTTAGTTTGCATAAAAAATTACTGCATGCAAAGTCATTTAACAATTATTTTAAACTTAGTGATATTGTTAGTACTAGCCATTTTTTAAAAATTGCTAATGGATTCACAAGTGACTTAGATTTCCTAAACAGATCTTAGAAAGGCTACACTGTCCACCAGTATTGCGAAACTCAACTGAACTTTTCAAAATGTATAAAGACCAAAGAGCTTTATTCAATATATTGCAGTTCAATGGCCTATTCTTATTCATGTTTCCTGTGCCACCATCACCTTCAGCCATATTGCTTTGTGGTTGTCTCCCCGTTCCCAATCACTACTCTCAAGCAAACCTTTTTTTCTGCTTTCATTCCTTCTCTCCTCCTCCCTTCTTATAATTTCCTTCATTTAGCTTGCTTCAAGCCTTTTCTCTACCCTGGTTTTTGCAATCCAACTTTGAATTTTCCAACAATCTAACCATAGCATCAAAAACCACATTCCAGAATATAAAAATTTTTGTTTGGAATGTGTAAATAACAACAACTTACTTTTCTAATCACAATGTATTTCTCCTATACATCACTAACATATGACCTTTATATCATCAAGATTCAAATTCCTTGTACACAGAATAAATGTAAATCTGGAAGGAATTTCACAAGTTCAACTAGTCTAAACCACTCTCGAGTGGTATAGAAACTCTAAACAAGTGTGTATTATATGAAGATACATATGTGAATCTACAGACACACACTTTTTATTCTGTATTTTCATTGTGCATTTTAGAATGTTAAACAGAATAACAGTAAATCATTTTGTGTTTATTCTTTTTTTATCTAACCTTTAGTAACATCCACGTGAGACAAAATCCACCTACATTATTACTTTCATTTCCATAACTAAATGACTATGATTTCAAAAAGCCTGAAACTCTTTATGACACTAGGACAGTAAAATCTCACTAATTCGGAATAACATAGAACAGGTAGGCCTGTGTGGCTCACTGGAAGTCTTAATCATACAGAACACTGAAGTAAAAATTCAGTTTTGTTACCTTCAAGCAGTACAGATTACAGATTAAACTAAATGCTACAATAAATAGAGTGTGGTTACCTACATTATATTTCAAAATAGGCCAATATTACATTTAAAATGTACCATAAACATAAAAGTCCTTTAACATACAAGAATTAACTGCTGGACCCAGAGGCTGAAGGCACGTTGAAGGAATCCTTCATTTCTTGAGCCCTTGGTTTGAAAAGCTAGTGATTTTAGACAGGTTTCCCCTTATAAGTATGACCCTGAAAATTCAGAGGAAGAAATTATTTTGAATTTTTTACTCAAAAAAGATCACAAATACTGCATCTCAAATATCATAAATTCAGAATTAGTGAGAGGTTTTACTATAATAGGATGAAGAATATAATTCCTCTTCTGCTAAATTATCTAATGTGGGTTTGCCAAATTAAACCAAAGAATGGATGGACTAAAAAAAAAAACAAAAAAACACACACACACACAGCATTTAGTTTCACTCCATCCAAGATAAAATATACTCAGTTCAAAGTCTCCTCATGTTGGAAAGATAGTGGAATGGTAAAATATATGCAAAGGCCTACACACACACACACACACACACACACACACACACACACAAATACATATCTTCCAAAGGCTATTGAATAAGATGCCAGATGTAAAGAAATTTTGCAGCTTTATCTCAATTGGTAAAAATGTCTAATTATTAAAACCAAATGAGATTTAACATAGAAAATACATTGCATTCATACAATTCTGCCAGGCTTAAACATTTCAAGTATCATTCCACTTTATATAAATGTATTGATGCCTAGTTAGAAGGTTTTATCTTTGAATTTAGCATTTCGTCTCCTCCGTTGAGTAGGAGATTTATATTCATAGGCATAAATCCCACAATAGAGACATAGCATCAGAGAAGGATATTTTTTTTGAGGGCTGGTAATTTACTGAATACAACTACAATAACTAAAAAAGTAGCAGCTATTATTTAGAGGTCAAAATAATACTAGAACATTTTGTTCACTGAAACAAACTATATCTGTACAAAACTACTTCTCAATTATTACAGATAGTGAAAATCTTACAAGTAAAAAAATTGAGATGAGGGTCTTAATATCAGCGGCAGTGGCAGAATTAAAATATATATGCATATGGTATTTGATGTCAAAAACTGAGTATAATTCCTATAACTCAGACATTAATCAAAGTTTATCAAAGAAAAAAGGCACTTAATAAGCGGCCAAAAAATTAGTGCAAATTCCAGAACCAGCAAGTGAATTCAGCAAGATTAATTCTGCTCAAGCTGGGCGTGGTGGTTCACGCCTATAATCTCAGGGCTTTGGGAGGCTGAGAAAGGCAGATTACTTGAGCCTAGGAGTTCAAGACCAGCCTGAGCAACACAGTAAAACCCTGTCTCTACTAAAAATACAAAAAACTAGCTGGGTGTGGTGGTGAATACCTGTAGTCCCAGCTACTTGGGCGACTGAGGTGGGAGAATCACCTGAGCCCGGGAAGTCAAGGCTGCAGGGAGCTGTGATGGTGCCACTGCACTCCAGCCTAGGTGATAGAGTGAGATCCTGTCTCCAAAAAAAAAAAAAAAAAAAATCTGTTCAAGCTCATTATTCAGTAAAGTGTTAATGAGCAGCAATAAGACCAAAGCTTAGATCTATATAAAAAATTAAATATTGTCTGTCAAAACAAAATTGACAGATGTGAATAATCTTATAATTGGTCATTTAAGTATGAGCACATCTGTATTTTCCCTAAGATGAATATGTTGTGTGTGTGTGTGTGTGTGTGTGTGTGTGTGTGTGTGTACTATGTAACATTGAAACTACAGTAGCTACAAAGTCTTGGCAACTATGTAACTAAAATATTGTATGTATGTACACATTATATATAATTATATACACATATTTGTATACACAGAGAAAAAAGAGGGTTCAATATCTAAGGAACTCTAACTTCTAATTTTAATTTTTACTGAAATCTATACTTATGGAGGGTAATCCTACAGTTATGCATATAACAGAAACTACCACAGAACACAGTGAGTACTTTGAGCAAAATCATTAAAACAAATCAGCAAGGACAAAAGTAGTTGCAATTTCCTAAGCACTTGCTGTGTGCTAACTGAACACTGTAAACAAATACCACAGTGGATGAGTGCTTGGGGGTACTGGAACCTAAGAATTTGGATTGGAATCTTGGTTCTACCATTTGCTGGCTGTATGACAATTGGACACTGGACCTTTTGGTCCTAGCTTGCCTATCTATAATATAGTAACAATGACATATAACTCATCAGGGTCCCATGAGAATTAAATAAAATAATATATGAAAAGTGCTCAATCAATATTTACTATTGTTGCTTTCTTTAATGAATAAAGCAATCTGATGGTATAGGCATTCTTTGTCCATTTTACAGATGAAAAAAATAAGGCTTAAAGGGTTATGGGGTTAAGTAATCAGCCCAAAATCATAAACGGCACAACGAATTTGGAGTTTAATCATAAATAAGGCTCATGCATTTTACCACCACCAAATGGTTGAAACCTTAAATCTTTTGTAAAAATAAACTATGCATTTCATAAATCTCAAATATTGTACTTTAAGATAATTCTGAAAGAGAAAACAAATAATTCAATTAAAAATATTAAAGCTAATATTCATGGAGGATTTATATGTGCAAGGACTACATATGTGTGTGTGCAAAGACTACACACATATTTCAATCTTCATAGCAACACAATCAGTTAAGAATTACCTGTTATTGTTTTTTAAATAAGAAAACTGAAGCCAAAGAGATTAAGACATTTTGCACAGCCATGTAGTTCTAGTAAATGACAAAATCTGAAATAAAATTGAAGCCTAATTCCAAAGGCTATGATATTTTCATCACACTGTAACATTTCCAAACAGAAAGTACAAAATAGACTCGGATGTTTATCCGTGTGTCTTCAGATTTTCACATCTGTCATTTTAAAATAGATTTTAGGACTATCTCTAAAACAATTCAGATGTTCCTAACTATGTATACTATTAACATATTTTTCTATGTAAGGTACTGAATAGCTGAAACAAATGTTAATTCTGTTTCAAATATAGTTTATGGGTGCATTTTAGAATAATTTACTGTATTTCATATGGAATTGTACTTATTGATTCAGTCTATATACTCTATTTTGCCTTTAGTCAATATCTGCCTGTATAGGATGAATTCTGTGACCTCCTCTGAATTTTCTCCAATCACCCAGAAGTTCTCCAACTTTCCATCTTAGAACTTAGCCCTGTTAACAACGAATCCACAGTTCTTACTCTCCATACACTATCACAAAAAAGTAACAGTCTAAAAAAATTTTAACTATTATCATCCTATAATTTGTACCAACATAATTAAATGTAAGACAGAACATAACAATTAATACCATAAACTTCCAGTTTATCAGTAGATAAACTAGAAGATAAACTGGGTAAGGTGAAGAGAAAAATATATGTAGAAAAAACACTTATCAAGACCATGAAAATATGTAAAGGTTGAGCATCCCTTATTTGAAAAGCTTGGGATCAGAAGAGTTTTGGATTTCGGACTTTTTGCAAATTTTGGAACATTTGCATATAGTAATGAGATATCTTGGGGATGGGACCCAAGTCTAAATGTGAAATTCATTGATATTTCATATACACATTACTCACATAGCCGGAAGATAATTTTATGCAATATTTTAAACAATTTGGTGCAAGAAAATTTGTATACCCTGCACTATCAGAAAGCAAAGGTACTTCCCGCCACCCATGTAGACAAACTGTGATTGGTGTCACCATCATGCTGTGCATGGAAAAGCTTTATCACAGCTGAAGAGGGACTTAAGGACACTGAATAAGCTGTGTGCTGAGACTGCAACCCGTCACAGGAGGTCAGGTGTGGAATTTCCCACTTGGGGGCTTCATGTTGGTGCTCAGATCTTGGAGCATTTCGAATTTTCAAATTAGGGATGTTCGACATGCCATAAAAGTAAAAGCAGTGAATGGAGAGAGAATTAAATGACAAGACAGTGAGTGTAAATGGTTAGTGGCTGGAGGGAAATTAGTGAGCAGTAAATTAATACTCTTTACAAAAAAAAAACAGGGTACCAATTGATAAATTATTATTTGCATTGTAAATGTATTTGGGGAGTAAAAAGAGAAAACTATCTCACTCTCTAAAACCCTAAAATCCAATAAAACTGGTCCTACACTGTGACATTACAAAGTAGGTCCTCACAGAGTGGTTGCCACAAGTATACAAAGAAACTTGTTATAAAGTAACCCCCTGACAAACAAACTTTAAGGCTAGCTATCATTGAATAATTTGTTTTTTCACTGCAACCTCTGCCTCCCAGGTTCAAGTGATTATTGTGCTCGTGCCTCAGCTTCCTGAGTAGCTAGGATTACAGGCATGTGCCACCACACTGGGCTTATTACTATTATTATTATTTGTATTTTTAGTACAGATGGGGTTTCGCCATGTTAGCCAGGCTGGTCTCAAACTCCTGACCTCAAGTGATCCACCCCTCTTAGCCTTCCAAAGTGCTGTAATTACAGGCGTGCGCCACTGTGCCTAGCCTCACTGAATAATTTCTATA
Source organism: Macaca thibetana thibetana (assembly GCF_024542745.1). NCBI lineage: Eukaryota > Metazoa > Chordata > Mammalia > Primates > Cercopithecidae > Macaca > Macaca thibetana. The sequence continues at coordinate 57,165,606 of NC_065594.1, forward strand.
GCCAATCATTATGTGACATTGGGAAAAGTCTGCTTTAAATTTGTAACTTTGGTCTTCATTTAACATTTCATTTAAAAATCTGGAAAGAATAAAGATACTTGTCCATGAGATACTCACATGGAGCTGAAAAGGTTTTAAACTGTTTCATGAAATGTGAATATTTAACCTCAGGTAAATTATTGGGAAAACTTCACTTTCATGTATTTGGTGGGAGAAAGAAACCAAAAAAAATCTGTTCTAACTGTGACATAGTAGAAATCATAAGAGATCAGACATTCTGGCAATAACAATTTCATTGCATACTCCAAATATTACTCCTTATATATATCTTTTCTTTTTGGAATCAGCTGTCTCAGGTTGAAAATTCCTTAAATATTTATGGCATTGTTAAAGCACTCAGTAAATAAAGCAATCACAAATTTTACTGTGGTTAATTGCGTTAGATTTAAAACACTTTTTATTTCTGCAGAGTATATCTTAAGTTGTGCTCTATACCTTTACTAAAGATGAATTTTGTCTATTTTATGTTTTTGTTTTGAGTGGCAAACTGACAGACTGAAAGAGGCAGATCAAAATAAAGTTGATTAAACTATATTGCCTATGAAAATTTTTTTTTAATTACACTATGACAGTTTTGCAGCCAAAAACAAAAGAAAAAGAAAAGGATCCAAACATTAATTAGATTAATTTGTCCACATGGAAAGCATGTTTTAAAACTTCCTATTCTATTTTGCAGGACCTATCTTAGGCATTTAAGAAAATGGCAATTTTCAGTTGTGCTAGCCAAGGAAGAGCACTGGTTCAAAGGCCAGGATACAAGGCAAACATTTTATATAAATTTATAAATTCTTCGTATTAAATTCTTTCCTGATCTTAGCTGACCCATAATTTGTGGCTTATAAGAAAATAAGTATGCTTTAAGAATATATTTAATTAACCCAGAACTCTGAGATCTCAAAGAACAATACCGAGCTAGATTCCTACTTCCTTACAGACTAGGAGAGCCCTCTGACCAATGCCAGGGACTAGAGAAAGTCTTCATGATTTGTGCTTTGCTTGCACTTATCTCTACTTAACCCACAACCATCAAATATTTGTATATTCATTTGTCGTATATGTAAACTTAATTAATAAACAGTGGAAAAGTGTAATGGCAGTCTTACTATCATCATTTAATATAGTGAATTTAGTAATATTGTTCATCCTAAAGCATATAAACAGCATTCAAGAAAGAATTGTAAAAGGCCAGATCTGTCATTAAGGAGCAAATAATAAAGGATGTAAGATAGAAAGCAATAATTTTTTCCACCTTCCCTTAATTTTTTGAAATTTGAAAAGAAATGGAAAAAAAAATACTGTAAAATGTCTCCTTAATGAAAGCTAACAACAACAAAAAATGAAACAAGAAGCATGACAGTCACTGACAAATGGTACCACTTTCAGCATGTTCTTTCTCCTCAGGCTACATCATAATGATAGAAGCAAAGTAGAAGAATCAGGTTTGTGCATTTTCCCAGAGACAAAATTCAAATAAGTGGAAGAAATTGGGAAAGTATCCCACCTAGGTGATAAGGAAGACCAAATACCTTTGTGCTTGTCCCGTTTATGCTTTAGCTGTGCTGGATGGGATCTGAGTCTGGCTAGAGCCTGTTCTCGATGGTTCATAAAAATAGGACCAGCAAATACAAGGGGGCCTGAGGAGAAACATTTTGTATGTGCATAGAAAAACTCACAAAATGAAAACACTATAATGAACAAAAAATAATTCAAACTAAAAAGCATAAAAATTTATTCTTAACAGTTTTGGACATTATACTTCTCTTCCAATTTCCCCACTCCAGCTCCCCACCCCCACCCATAACCTACTCACTATTTCACATAAAAGTTAATACCTTAAATATAATTTATAAAGTACAAATCCCATCTTTTTATACTTATAAAATTATTGAGTAGTTACTAATAGTCTCAAATAGATAATCGAGAAGTTCAATTTAAATCAATCAAATTATCTTACAAATACTTTTTAATATCATATATATTCAGAGTCAGTAAGCCATGTGTTCACTGAAGACAAATATGTTTCCCACTGAAACATAAAAAACTAATTTTTAAATTAACCATTACATTTTAACAAGGTCTTCCAGGTTTAATATTTGTATTAATCTTGCTACAAAACCAAAATAAAAATGTTACCAAGTTTACTACACATCATAGAGGTTAAGAAAACCAGATGATCAAAAACAAAACAAAAATGTCTATATTCTGCATATAGATATATGTACACACACACACACACACACACACACAGAGAACAAGAGAGAGACAGAAAGGAAGGAGCCTGGGCTTCATATTGATGGTAAAGGGAGCACCTAACCCAAATAACATTTTGGAAACATTTTTCATTAAATCATTTCTTCTAAAATGCCACTAGGTACATATATATACATATACAAATACATACCCACACAGGTTATAGTTCTTTTCACTTATATGGTATTTAAGGAAAAAATCTATAGCCAAATTTATTTTAATAAAATAAAATAAATCACTTTTCCCATTAACATTTACCTTGAAAAGAAAAATAAACTTAAGTTATAACTTAAAATTTTAGTTTTATTCTTATACAGCAGAACTAAGTTTCCTTGAGTTTTAACAACATCAAAAATGTCTTCAAATTTGAAAACACTCTAAATTTGACAGGTTTCCATTAACTGAAACAGGAATTATGACACTATATAAGCAATGAACATTTTTAATTAAAACAAGTTTTTTCATGATTCCCTACTAATCTTCAGTTTAATTAATTTTTCTAATGATGGGACAAATTAAGCCTATTGCCCTCTAATAAAATTTCATAAATGTCAAATTCAATACCAAAGTACCCTAAATTAAATGTATAAGTGGGTAAAGGAACCATATTTCAATTATGTTTCCAGATATAAACAAGAATGTAAATACCTCAAATTGTATGAAAAACCATGAATAACATATTCTATGACTACTACAGATAGAAACATGCTAATTTAATGTTAACAGAAGAGTAAGTTATTTCCCAGTAATGCAGTACCAATTATTTTCAAGCTAAGGTTATGCAAACTGAGTTCCATTTCTAAAAATGTAATAAAATTGATATTGCAAATATGAACAAAATGCCTTATTTTCTTAACATGCATTATTTCTCAACTGTTACAAAGCAGACATATAAATTACTATAAAAAGTATTTTTCAACTATATAAAAAATTTATAGATATTAAGGTAATAATATTAAGTTATATTACCATTTTCTGATTTCTATGGTCTGTCTACAATATTGTTTCTCCTCATGAAAATACATTACACCCACACTCACTTAGTGTCTTGCTAAATTCAATATTTTTAGAATCTTCTGATTTATAAATCAAAAAGGCCCAGGGGCAATCATGTCTAAAAATTAAAGCAATCGGGCTCTAAAATAATATTGTATCCCATAGGCTAAAATAACGTTTCTTCAAATATAGCTGAGTCACTAATTTATTCACCAAATTTCCTGATAATCTTTTATTTAGCAGACACTAGGTGAAATGAATATAATGACAAAGATACAGGTCTCATTGGAACTCAGTCCACTAGGAGAAAAAAAACAGAAATAAAAACACAAGCTATGAAATATTACAATAAATGCTATAAAATAAATCTATACATACTATGTCCTGAAGGATGAAAAGATGTTAATTAAACTCAGGACAATCAGCGAGGTTTCAAAGAATGACAAAAAGTTTAACAAGAGAAAAGGCAAGGAAGGGAGGGCATTCCAGTTAAAAGGAATAGGATATAAATTAGGATTTTATAAAAGCGTAAAGATGTTAAACAGTATTTGTATAGTCATTAAAAACACACGTAGCTGACTTTCACAGAGTATATGTGAAGGAGCAAAAGTCTTGGGAAATTTGTTTGGAGAGGCATCCAAAAAAGCAGATAATTAAAAACTTTTTATACCATAAAACTTCATTCTAGAGATGATAAGTCCCTAACCTGCTTTCAATTAGTCAACAAAGACATACTACAAATCATGGTACTAACAGGTACCATGTGAAGTTCTGGGAACCCTTGATAAACAAGATACAATCTCTGCTTCAAGAAGCTCACATTCTAATGAGGGGAGGGAGGGTTTACACACAACTTAACAAGAAATTATGACAGTGTGCTATGACTAAACTGGCACACCAACTGGAGGAGGAGCCAACAAAACTTGAAGGTCGGAAGGCAGACAGTATAGAGATAAAAGAAACCACCACATAAGATGAGGTCAAATAAAGGAGGTAGCAAGCAGCATAAAGGTTCAGAGATAGGGGGAAAAAAAGAGGGGATAGGGAAAAGAAATGAGAATAGAGAGAGATGAGGCTGTAGAGATAAAAGTGTACCCTTCATCCTAAGGAGTATGAATAGCCTTTTGGTTTTAAACAGAGAAGTGCTACTGATCTGATCTGTATTGCAGAATGAATATTCTGGAAAGAAGGTGGCTAATGGCTTAGAAGATGATAAGACTGGAGGTAAGGCCAGTTAAAAGGCTTTTTGCTGTCATTCAGGCAAAGAAGAGAAGCAGCCTCGGCTAAGGAAACAGTAAAATTCTGAAAAGTAGATATTAAAAAGCTATTAAAGAATTAAGGCTGAATAAATAGAACTCAGTGATTTATTTCTTTCATCGAGAGAGGAGTGAATAAAATAGGGGTATGAGATAACCAGGTTTAGAATAGAAGCTACGCTCATGTGTAGACAATGGGTAATTCAGAGTTCATCTGTAGGCACACAGGCAGAAAGCATGGAATAAGTGGTGGTGTTAAATAGTACAAGCCTTTCAGAAAGCTCTCGGTAATACATTTCAGGATCTTCAAAATTATCCTTTGACCTAGTATCTGCACACTAGGAATCTATCCTAAAGAAAACTCTAAAATATTTTTAAAGGATTTCACCTCAAAGGTGTTTACTACAACTTTATTCATTATAGCAAGCATTAAAAAATACCCAAATTAAAGTAATTAATTAAAAACTCTAATACATCTACTCAATGGAATAATATGCAGCGATTAAAATGAGATTTATGAAATAATTTTACACAGAATATGACTTTGTGTTAAATTAACAATGAGATAACATTGTTCACCATTGTTTTCCAAGAATTAAAAAGAGTAACTAAACCCAGGTGTGGTTGCACACGCCTGTACAGTCCTAGCTACTCAGGAGACTGAGGCGCGAGGATCACTTGGGCCCAGTTGTTTGAGGCCAGGCTGGGCAACGTATCAAGACTCTGCTCTACAAAAAATAATAATAATAATAAATAAAAGAATAACTAATACAGGTGATGCTAGACGAAAACACTACTCTCTTATACATTAGTCTAGGGAGTATAAATTCCTGTAACATTTTTAAAACAATGTGAATTATCTGTTAAAATGTAAGACAGTTATACTCTCTGCCCCATACATTCTATTTCTGGAAAGCTCTGCTATATAAACACTAATATGTAGCTCTCAGTTTAAGAATATTTATTACAGTAAAACCCACAAAAACCTACAATAACCTGAATGCCCATCAATAAATAATGGTCACATAAATTATGGTATAGCCATATTATGATATTAGGTCGTTATTGCATAGAATGTGGTAGATCCACACTTACTGACCTAGCGTGTGTTCTTCTTGTATTGTAAAATGAGAAAAAGATGCTCCAAATGTATACATAATAATACTTCTGTAAATAAACGTATGTCTACACTTTCACATATGTATAAGTCTCTATACACGATTATATTTTAATAGAGTAAGATATTAGACTATTAACATTTACTTTTTGGGGGGATGGAAATGGGAAGGTGGGGGTAAAATACTAGCAAAATATAAAAATATATCTATTATAACACTAAGCAAAAATATAAGATAAAATTCAGTCAATGATATAACCAGAAATAAGTAAAACTTGATTAGAAGATGACAATGAAATAGAAACAATAATTGAATTAAGGAATAGATTTATGCAAAACCTTGACCTAAATTCCTGTATTACTTTAATATGGTATTTGCAATAAAACACAAAAAAATTTTTATGATATAATATTAAAGGGAATATAAACAGGACATCAATATCTATCGCAGTATGAAATTATATAAAATAAGTAAAAAAGTGTAAGAAATTACACTAAAATTCTCCTAATGGTTCTTTTTGTATAAAGGGTTATACTGATCTACTTTTTCTTACTTATATTCTTTAAGTGCCTCATATAATATTTTAATTTAAAAAGAGACTTTTATGTGTTACTGGAATATCAGCTAATTTTGGATTCGATGTGTCAAATCAAGAAAACCATAATGTTTTTAAGGGCTTAAAAAGTAATAGCAACATGCCGGGTGCGGTAGCTCAGGCCAGTAAACCAGCACTTTGCGAGGCGGAGGCGGGCGGATCACAAGGTCAGGAGATTGAGACCATCCTGGCTAACACGGTGAAACTCCATCTCTACTAAAAATACAAAAAATCAGCGGGGCGTGGTGGAGGGCACCTGTAGTCCCAGCTACTCGCCAGGCTGAGGAAGGAGAATGGCGTGAACCTGGGAGGCGGGGGTTGTAGTGAACCGAGATCGCGCCACTGCACTCCAGCCTGGAGAATAAAGCAAGACTCCGTCTCAAAACAAAACAAAACAAACAAACAAACAAAAATTAATAGCAACATCAACTCAATCACTTTGAAATAAGAGGCTTTAATAAATTTGTTTCTAGGGGGGCAGTTCCAAGATGGCCGAATAGGAACAGCTCCAGTCTACAGCTCCCAGCTCCAGTGACGCAGAAGAGGGGTGATTTTTGCATTTCCAACTGAGGTACCGGGCTCATCTCACTGGGGCTTATCAGACAGTGGAGGCAGAACAGTGGGTGCAGCCCACCGAGCGTGAGATGAAGCAGGACAAGGCACTGCCTCACCCAGGAAGTGCAAGGGGTCAGGGAATTCCCTTTCCTAGCCAAGGGAAGCGGTGACAGAGGGCACCTGGAAAATCGGATCACTCCTACCCTAATACTGTGCTTTTGCAACGGTCTCAGCAAACTGCACACCAAGAGACTATATCCCATGCCTGGCTCGGAGGGTCACAGGCCCATGGGGCCTCCCTCATTGCTAGCACTGCAGTCTGAGATCTAACTGCAAGGCGGCAGGGAGGCTGGGGAGGGGCACCCGCCACTGCTGAGGCTTAAGTAGGTAAACAAAGCAGCCTGGAAGCTCGAATTGCGGGGAGCCCATGGCAGCTCAAGGAGGCCTGCCTGCCTCTGTACACTCCACCTCTGGGGACAGGGCATAGCTGAACAAAAGGCAGCAGAAACCTCTGCAGACTTAAATGTCCCTGTTTGACAACTTTGAAGAGAACAGTGGTTCTCCCAGCACGGAGTCTGAGATCTGAGAATGGACAGACAACCTCCTCAAGTGGGTCCCTGGCCCCAGAGTAGCCTAACTAGGAGGCACCCCCAAGTAGGGGCAGACTGACAACTCACAAGGCCAGGTACCCATCTGAGACGAAGCTTCTAGAGGAACGATCAGGCAGTAACATTTGCTGTTCAGCAATATTCGGTGTTCTGCAGCCTCTGCTGCTAATACCCAGGCAAATAGGGTCTGGAGTTGACCTCCAGCAAACTCCAACAGACCTGCAGCTGGGGGTCCTGACTATTAGAAGGAAAACTAACAAACAGAAAGGACATCCACACGAAAACCCCATCTGTATGACATCATCATCAAAGACCAGAGGTAGATAAAACCACAAAGATGGGGAAAGAGCAGAGCAGAAAAGCAGAAAATTAAAAATCAGAGTGCCTCACCACCTCCAAAGGAACACAGCTCCTTGCCAGCAAAGGAACAAAGCTGGATGGAGAATGACTTTGACAAGTTGAGAGAAGGCTTCAGACGATCAAACTTCTCTTAGCTAAAGGAGGAAGTTCAAACCCATCGCAGAGAAGCAAAAAACCTTGAAAAAACGATTAGATGAATGGCTAACTAGAATAACTAGTATAGAGAAGTCCTTAAATGACCTGATGGAGCTGAAAACCATGGCACAAGAACTACAATATGAATGCACAAGCTTCAGTAGCTGATTCGATCAAGTGGAAGAAAGGGTATCAGTGATTGAAGATCAATTGAATGAAATGAAGCCAGAAGAGAAGTTTAGGAAAAAAAGAGTAAAAAGAAACGAACAAAGCCTCCAAGAAATATGGGACTATGTGAAAAGACCAAATCTACGTCTGACTGGTGTACCTGAAAGTGACGAGGAGAATGGAACCAAGTTGGAAAACACTCTGCAGGATATTATCCAGGAGAACTTCCCCAACCTAGCAAGGTAGGTCAACATTCAAATTCAGGAAATACAGAGAACGCCACAAAGATACTCCTCAAGAAGAGCAACTCCAAGACACATCATTGTCAGATTCACCAAAGTGGAAATGAAGGAAAAAATGTTAAGGGTAGCCAAAGAGAAAGGTCATGTTACTGACAAAGGGAAGCCCATGAGACTAACAGCAGATCTCCCGGCAGAAACTCTACAAGTCAGAAGAGAGTGGGAGCTAATATTCAAAATTCTTAAAGAAAAGAATTTTCAACCCAGAATTTTATATCTAGCCAAACTAAGCTTCATAAGTGAAGGAGAAATAAAATCCATTACAGACAAGCAAATGCTGAGAGATTTTTGTCAACACCAGGCCTGCCCTATAAGAGCTCCTGAAGGAAGCACTAAACATGGAAAGAAACAACTGGTACCAGCCACTGCAAAAACATGCCAAACTGTAAAGACCATCGATGCTAGGAAGAAACTGCATCAACGAGCTATATAACCAACTAACATCATAATGACAGGATCAAATTCACACATAACAATATTAACCTTAAATGTAAATGGGCTAAATGCTCCAATTAAAAGACACAGACTGGCAAATTGGATAAAGAAGACTCATAAGTGTGCTGTATTCAGGAGACCCATCTCATGTGCAGAGACACACATAGGCTCACAATAAAGGGACGGACCAAGCAAATGGAAAACAAAAAAGGGCAGGGGTTGCAATCCTAAGCTCTGATAAAACAGACTTTCAACCAACAAAGATCAAAAGGACAAAGAAGGCCACTACATAATGGCAAAGGGATCAATTCAACAAGAAGAGCTAACTATCCTAAATATATAGGCACCCAATACAGGAGCACCCAGATTCATAAAGCAAGTCCTTCGAGACCTATGAAGAGATTTAGACTCTCACACTATAATAATGGAGACTTTAACACCCCACTGTCAACATTAAACAGATCAGTGAGACAGAAAGTTAACAAGGATATCCAGGAATTGAACTCAGCTCTGCACCAAGTAGACCTAATAGACATCTACAGAACTCTCCACTCCAAATCAACAGAATATACATTCTTCTCAGCACCACATCGCACTTATTCCAAAGTTGACCACATAGTTGGAAGTAAAGCACTCCTCAGCAAATGTACAAGAACAGAAATTATAACAAACTGTCTCTCAGACCACAGCGCAATCAAACTAGAACTCAGGACTAAGAAACTCACTCAAAACCGCTCAACTACATGGAAACGAAACCACCTGCTCCTGAATGACTACTTGGTACATAACGAAATGAAGGCAGAAATAAAGATGTTCTTTGAAACCAATGAGAACAAAGATACAACATACCAGAATCTCTGGGACACATTTAAAGCAGTGTGTAGACGGAAATTTATAGCACTAAATGCCCACAAGAGAAAGCAGGAAAGATCTAAAATTGACATCCTAATATCACAATTAAAAGAACTAGAGAAGCAAGAGCAAACACATTCAAAAGCTAGCAGAAGGCAAGAAATAACTAAGATCAGAGCAGAACTGAAGGAGATAGAGACACAAAAAACTCTTCAAAAAATCAATGAATCCAGGAGCTGGTTTTTTTGAAAAGATCAACAAAATTGACAGAACGCTAGCAACACTAATAAAGAAGAAAAGAGAGAAGAATCAAACAGAAGCAACAAAAAAACATAAAGGGATATCACCACGGATCCCACAGAAATACAAGCTACCATCAGAAAATACCATAAACATCTCTACGCAAATAAACCAGAAAATCTAGAAGAAATGGGTAAATTCCTGGACACATACACCCTCCCAAGACTAAACCAGGAAGAAGTTGAATCCCTGAATAGACCAATAACAGACTCCGAAATTGAGGCAATAATAGCCTACCAACCAAAAACCGTCCAGGACCAGATGGATTCACAGCTGAATTCTACCAGAGGTACAAGGAGGAGCTGGTACCATTCCTTCTGAAACTATTCCAACCAACAGAAAAAGAGGAAATCCTCCCTAACTCATTTCATGAGGCCAGCATCATCCTGATACCAAAGCCTGGCAGAGACACAACAAAAAAAGAGAATTTTAGACCAATATCCCTGATGAACATCAATGCAAAAATCCTCAATACAATACTGGCAAACTGAATCCAGCAGCACATCAAAAAGCTTATCCACCATGATCAAGTGGGCTTCATCCCTGGGATGCAAGGCTGGTTCAACATACACAAATCAATAAATGTAATCCAGCATATAAACAGAACCAAAGACAAAAACCACATGATTATCTCAATAGATGCAGAAAAGGCCTTTGACAAAATTCAACAGCCCTTCATGCTAAAAACTCTCAATAAATTTGGCATTGATAGGACGTATCTCAAAATAATAAAAGCTATTTATGACAAACCCACGGCCAATATCATACTGAATGGGCAAAAACTGGAATCATTACCTTTGAAAACTGGCACAAGACAGGGATGCCCACTCTCACCACTCCTATTCAACACAGTGTTGGAAGTTCTGGCTAGGGCAATCAGGCAGGAGAAAGAAATAAAGGGTATTCAATTAGGAAAAGAGGAAGTCAAATTGTCCCTGTTTGCAGATGACATGATTGTATATTTAGAAAACCCCATCGTCTCAGCCCAAAATCTCCTTAAGCTGATAAGCAACTTCAGCAAAGTCTCAGGAAACAAAATCAATGTGCAAAAATCACAAGCATTCTTATTCACCAATAACAGACAAACAGAGAGCCAAATCATGAGTGAACTTCCATTCACAATTGCTTCAAAGAGAATCAAATACCTAGGAATCCAACTCTCAAGGGATGTGAAGGACCTTTTCAAGGAGAACTACAAACCACTGCTCAGTGAAATAAAAGAGGACACAAACAAATGGAAGAACATTCCATGCTCATGGATAGGAAGAATCAACATCGTGAAAATGGCCATACCGCCCAAGGTAATTTATAGGTTCAATGCCATCCCCATCAAGCTACCAATGACTTTCTTCACAGAATTGGAAAAAACTACTTTAAAGTTCATATGGAACCAAAAAAGAGCCTGCATTGCCAAGACAATCCTAAGCCAAAAGAACAAAGCTGGAGGCATCTACCTGACTTCCAACTATACTACAAGGCTACAGTAACCAAAACAGCATGGTACCGCTACAAAAACAGATATATAGACCAATGGAACAGAACAGAGTCCTCAGAAATAATACCACACATCTACAACCAACTGATCTTTGACAAACCTGACAAAAACAAGAAATGGGGAAAGGATTCCCTACTTAATAAATGGTGCTAGGAAAACTCGCTAGCATACGTAGAAAGCTGAAACTGGATCCCTTCCTTACACCTTACACAAAAATTAATTCAAGATGGATTAAAGACTTAAATGTTAGACCTAAAATGATGAAAACCCTGGAAGAAAACCTAGGCAATACCATTCAGGACATAGGCATGGGCAAAGACTTCATGTTTAAAACACCAAAAGCAATGGCAACAAAAGCCAAAATAGACAAATGGGATCTAATTAAACTAAAGAGCTTCTGCACAGCAAAAGAAACTACCATCAGAGTGAACAGGCAACCTACAGAATGGGAGAAAATTTTTACAATCTACTCATCTGACAAAGGGCTAATATCCAGAATCTACAAAGAACTCAAACAAATTTACAAGAAAAAAATAACCCCATCAAAAAGTGGGCAAGGGATATGAACAGACACTTCTCAAAAGAAGACATTTATGCAGCCAACAGACACATGAAAAAATGCTCATCATCACTGGCCACCAGAGAAATGCAAATCAAAACCACAATGAGATACCATTTCATACCGGGTAGAATAGCGATCACTAAAAAGTCAGGAAACAACAGGTGCTGGAGAGGATGTGGAGAAACAGGAACACTTTTCCACTGTTGGTGGGAGTGTAAACTAGTTCAACCATTGTGGAAGACAGTGTGGTGGTTTCTCAAGCATCTAGAACTAAAAATACCATTTGACCTAGCCATCCCATTACTGGGAATATACCGAAAGGATTAAAAATCATGCTGCTATAAAGACATATGCACACGTATGCTTATTGCGGCACTATTCACAATAGCAAAGACTTGGAACCAACCCAAATGTCCATCAATGAGAACTGGATTAAGAAAATGTGGCACATATACACCATGGAATACTACGCAGCAGCCATAAAAAAGGATGAGTTCATGTCCTTTGTAGGGACATGGATGAAGATGGAAACCATCATTCTCAGCAACCTATTGCAAGGACAAAAAACCAAACACTGCATGTTCTCACTCATAAGTGGGAACTGAACAATGAGTACACTTGGACATGGGAAGGGGAACATCACACACCGGAGCCTGTCGTGGGGTGGAGGGAGGGAGAGGGATAGCATTAGGAGATATACCTAATGTAAATGACGAGTTAATGGGTGCAGCACACCAACATGGCACATGTATACATACATAACAAACCTGCACATTGTACACATGTACCCTAGAACTTAAAGTATAATAAAAAAATAACAAAAATTAAAAAATAATTTTTTTTCTAATTTGTAACTAATTTTTTTCCTATGAAAATTGAATGTTTTATTCTAGAAAAGCTGTTGTGGATTTTTCCCAGTAATAATCCAAGTTTTGTGATTAGCATGCCAATGTTGTAAGAAAAGTAATTAAGTCAAGGCCAGAGCTGAAAGAGAATCAAGCTCAAAGAAAAGTATAGACTACTAAATAGTCTCCCACCACCACCACAATCACCAGGAAGCATTTATTTAGGGATTATTATATGCTAGGCACTTTTACCCGTATCCCTTAATCCTCATGAACATCCTTAGGTAGGTAGGTAAATTTATCCCCATTTTGAAGGTAAGAAAACTGATGTTCAGGGTGACTAAAATTCCAAGGTCATATATAGGTGGCAAAACTTAAAAAGCCAGGATTTGATCCCAAGTCTAATAACTGCAGAACAGATGCTCTCAACCACCATACTCTATAGTGAGGCTAACCATATAACGTACTACCCAAATGAGACTCTACTGAGAGTAAAAAAGGGCACTATTAAGAAATATGCCTGGACACCTATAAAATGGGACTCTCCCAGTTAAGCCAGGACATGGGTTTAGCCCATCCACAGCTCATAATTATGAAACTTGGATACTTAGAAGAAAGAAGAAAAAGCTAACATTATTGGAGTTTAATTTTCCTTATGAAACAGAGTGCTGATAAGGAATATAAAGATTAAATCATTAATATAATCATCCATTAGTTCTTCTGATGACTTCAAGAGCCCTACTTAAGAATTTCACTGAATAAGCACTTCACTTACACAGTTAAATTAATACATTAACCAACCCAATATAATCTAAAAAATTATCACAAACCATTGAACTAAAATCTATAAATGAATACTATTAATACCTAAAAAGATAAACTGAAGAAAAAAATTAACTAGAATATTAATAACAAAGATTTAAAATTAAAGACAAAGTTCAAAATTTATGAAAAAGCAGTAATAACATTGCTTTTTTGGGTTTCAATAGCTCATTCCATTATAGGAGACCTGGTGTGATAAAACAGTAACTAAATTATGTCAACAGGCCTGAGGCTGTCTGAGCAAGGCTTTAGTACAAGAACTAGAGCCCACGCTGAGTTCAGGGGTTCACACCTGTACTCCCAGCACTTTGGGAGGCTAAGGCAGGCCGATCACCTGAGGTCAGGAGTTTGATACCAGCCTGGCCAACATGGTGAAACCCCTTCTCTACTAAAAATGCAAAAATTAGCCAGGTGTGGTGGTGCATGCCTATAATCCCAGCTACTTGGGAGGCTGAGGCAGGAGAATTGCTTGAAACTGGGAGGCAGAGGTTGCAATAAGCCGAGATCGTACCAGTGCACCCCGGTCTGGGCAACAGAGTGAGACACTGACTCAAAAAAAAAAAAGAACTAGAGCCCAAAGTTCTGATCAACTATGAAAAATTTAGATCAGACTTGGTAAATAAGACAGAAAAGTCAAGTAAAATAATCTAACATAATCTAATTCTTAAATTCTGAAATGTTAACACAGGTAAAAGCCAATTACTAGCAAGTATAATTACTAACATACTACTAAATTATTAGTTTCTAAAAAGTATCAACAGGCCAAAGAAATAAAAGACATGTATGTATGGCAATTGGAAAACTAAAATTTTATTTGACGTTTCTATTCCTTATGGGAGCAAAGCCAATACCATCTTTTCTAGCACAGTGCCAGAGAAGAGCCTTAGAACACTGTGCAAGTGACTCAAATCTGTTTCCAAGGCCCTTGACCCATAAATTCTGATTCATTAGGGCCAGGTGTTTCTGATACAGAAGGTCAATGGATAAAACCGCAAAGTGCAAACAACTGACTTAGCGTACTAAGTCTCACACTTTGGGACCATCAGAATCACCTGGAACACTATTAAAGCACAGTTTACTGGCTGTACTCCTCCAGTTTTTGCTTCAGTAGAGATCTGGAGTGGGGCCTGAGTACTCGTAACAAGTGCCCAAGTGATGCTGGTCCCTTTGAGAACAACTTGAGAACCATGGCCCAAAAGTAATGAAAAGCACAGCACCTGAAAGAGATTCCTCTATCCAATTAAAATAAAAATCTTTCTTAAAAAGCAAAGGTAAGCAAACTATAGATGCCTTAAACCTAATCAGTATTTTTTTTTTAAATGGCTTTAGTTCTAAAACGTAACTTTTACTCTATTTACACACTAATATGCTTTTTGGAGAATATTTAGGAAACAAATTGTAAAGAAGAAAATAAAAAATCATCTATAAACTCATCTGTCAGGAAAAAGCATTGTTAATATTTTGGTATTTATCTTTCTTGTTTTATCCCTATGGGAGTGTGGGTATATCATATTCATCTAATTTTGTTTTCTTATAAAAATGTGTTTTTAAATAAAATTGCTTAATGGAGTCCTAAGAATAATATAAAATCATAAAAGTGTCATATCACAATAGTTTTTTAATTACTTAATACAGTATAAGGATTTTCAAAGTCACTGAATGACTCTGAAGTTTGATTTTTTAAAAAATGAATACACAGTTAGAATTCTTGTCCAAATGCAAAAATATTTGTTTAAAATAAAATAGGCTGGGCGCAGTGGTTCACACCTATAATCCCAGCACTTTGGGAAGCTGAGGTAGGTGGATCATTTGAGGTCAGGAGTTCGAAACCAGCCTGGTCAACATGGTGAAACCTCGCCTCTACTAAAAATACAAAAATTAGCTGAGCATGGTGGAGGGCACCTGTAGTCCCAGCTACTCAGAAGGCTGAGGTAGGAGAATTGCTTGAACCTGGGAAGGGGAGGTTGCAGTGAGCCAAGACTGTGCTGCTGTACTCTAGGCTGGGCAACATAGCAAGACTCCATGTCAAAATAAATAAATAAATAAACAAACAAACAAAACATACAAGCAGGCATCACTTTGCATAGTGCTGTGTTAACTGAAACACAGGCACATGGGAACTCTGTCCTCCTTTTGCATGATTCTAGGTAACTGTGTTGACTGTGAAAGGGGAGGACATGGTTCCAATGTGCACAAATTTCTGTTAATCTCAGTACCATGGAAAGCAAGGACTGCCATAATTGAGGTTCACACTGAAGATTCCACTCATCAAGAAAAGATATTCACTACATATTGTTTTAACAAACATGAAGGAGGGTGATCTGTATAAGAAAGAGTTCTACCAAAAAATAAGGACAAGACAAAATTTATGTGCACCAATAATCTGAATAAAGTGTTTCTACAGATGTTCTACATATTTAGGACTGCAGATGAAACCTATTTGTCACAAAATATACACTAAGTGCCTAGCACCTCAATCTATCTTTGGAAATTCTGATACAACAACATAATTTCTTTAAATATTTAACTAGTTGAAGATTTTTTTTAACTTTAAAGGGTTAGTGTTTACAATTATGTTTCACAGGTTTATGTCAAATTTAAAAATAAATGGCAAAAAAATATTCCACAATCACCAAGTTATGTCAAGTTACCAATGCACAATTCAATGTTCCTTTATTTCCTATATGCACAAAAACACTATACCTAGCGAAGAATAGCTTTTTTAGGAGGGAAGAGAAAAAGAGTAACAAGATAAACAGCATTTGGCAAGTAATTAACTGTGAATAATTAAGTGCAAGGATTTGCTATACTGTAGTTTAAACGTAAGAGACAGCTGCATTTTGTAGGTCCATTCATGTCGCTCAACCTAATATTTCTAAAGAAAGAAAAAACAGGTAGTGAATAGATATAATGATAACTAATCTTAAAAAATTATATCAACATAAAAAAGTATTAATTACCACATGTCAGAAACTTAAATCTATCCTGTTTTGTAGGAAACATTTAACATGCAATTTTCCCACATACTTATATAATGTAAATACTGACAGTATCTATATTAATCTCATTAAAATATCCTTTAAAGAACATTATGCAAGCAAAGCCAAACAATAGTAAATTTTCACCTTTTCAATCAACTTCACTTATCAGATGCTATGAAGAACACTCTTCATATGCCAAGTATGTTTTACAATCTAAGTTTAATAAAACTAGAATTCACCATGTGTGTCATACATTTTACTACTTATTCCATATATTAACAAAAACAATGGCTAGAAAAAAATGTATAATGATGGTTAAATGGGTAAAAGGTTTATTTCACACATCAAATATCATGCCGTATCTAATAAGCATTTAAAATATGCAGTATCAGTAAACATTTCTAATCAAAATTTTGCCTAGTGGAAGAATAAAATCATAGACCTCCATAACAATTTGTCTTAATCGTACAAAAAAAAAAATTTACTGAGCAAGGAAATCTTTAGTAATACATATACTTATCTCTGCGTATTCAAATACCAATTATAACCACAGTTAAAAATTTTTTTGTTTGTTTTCTTTTGAGATGGAGTCTCACTCTGTCACCAAGCTGGAGTGCAGTGGTGTGATCACAGCTCACTGCAACCTCCACCTCCCGGGTTCAAGTGATTCTCCTGCCTCAGCTTCCTGAGTAGCTGGGACTACAGGTGCATACCACCATGCCCAGCTAATTTTTTTGTACTTTTAGTAGAGATGGGGTTTCACCATGTTGGCCAGGATGGTCTCCATCTCTTGATCTCGTGATCCGCCCAACTCAGCCTCCCAAAGCACTGGGATTACAGGCGTGAACCACCATGCCTGGCCAGTTAAATGTATTTTTAAGCTAAGAAATTATCATAAACAATGAGGAAAAGATAAACAATAGACCTATCTTTGTAAATAAAACCTGCAGACCTGCCATCTTACCCTTCCTGTATATAACTAGAACGAGCTTTTTCCAAAAAAAGACACACGAAAGCATTGCACTGATCTGGAGGGAAGCATAGTAGGACTATGCCCAAATGATAAGGAGCATAAAAGAATAAGAAAACAGGGGAGGCCGAGACGGGCGAATCATGAGGTCAGGAGATCGAGACCATCCTGGCTAACACGGTGAAACCCCATCTCTACTAAAAAATACAAAAAAATTAGCCAGGCGAGGTGGCGGGCGCCTGTAGTCCCAGCTACTCGGGAGGCTGAGGCAGGAGAATGGCGTAAACCTGGGAGACAAAGCTTGCAGTGAGCTGAGATCCGGCCACTGCACTCCAGCCTGGGCGACAGAGCGAGACTCCATCTCAAAAAAAAAAAAAAGAAAGAAAACAGAAGTGAAAAGACTAAACTGAATTTTGTTCCACGGTCAAATAGATGAGTCCAAAGTCTGGGTGAAGGACAAGTTGTGAGAATATCTATTTTTAAAAAGTAGCCATTTCTAATAGTTACTGATACTTGGCAGACGGCACAAATCTTAATATGGTGACTTACACCATAAATACTCTGCTGAATTAAACGTATGCTACTAGCACAATTATAAATACCTTCAACATATGTTATTAGAACAATTATGAATACCTTGAATATTTTCACATTATATTCATGAGTTATCAGAATATTACTAATTTTAATTTTGATGATTTCTTACCCAAAATTAGTTTATTGTGTGAACTTTTCAGTGGTTTCAGGATAGGGTAGGAAAGTGGATTTTCATGTACTTTTTCTCTGTAGCTACATCTTACCTCTTCCTTCCTCTAATCTGTGCCTTCTGATTACACGTTGCCGTTTTTCTTCTTGTCGTAACTGAAGGTGCTCTTCAATGTTAACCCCGGGCACTGGGACAGCTAGAGGATTGGCCAAAAAAAATAATAACAACATACATGTTATATAATAACTATAACAGAACTACTTAAAATTCAAGAAAGAAAAGATAGCAAAAACATTGTCTAAAACACACAATATTTTTACTTTAAGAATTCTTAGCCAAAAAGGGAAAAAGAATCTCATTCTGGATAGGCATGGTGGCCCACACCTGTAATCCCAGCACTTTGGGAGGCAGAGGCGGGCAGATCACCTGAGGTCAGGAGTTCAAGACCAGCCTGGCCAATATGGTGAAACCCTGTCTTTACTAAAAATACAAAAATTAGGCATGGTAGTGGGCACCTGTATTCCCAGCTACTTGGGAGGCTGAGGCAGGACAATCACTTGAACCTAGAAGGCAGAGGTTGCAGTGAGCTGAGATTGAGCCACTGTACTCCAGACTTGGCAACAGAGCAAGACTCCATCTCAAAAAAAAAAAAAAAAGAATCTCATCCCTTAAACAATGTCATATTGTCAGTTACCATAAGAGCAGTATTGCATACATTAATTATTATCTTAATTTTTTAACATATACCTAAAAGAAATTGTTTAAACTCTCAGACTTAATGAGTTGAAGACAACTCAGTGTAGCATAGTATAATCAATCAAAATTACCTAAAAGAAGATCTAAAGGTATCATTTCTTTCACTGCATCAAGAATTCCTCTTTGTCTTGCCTCTTGACCATCTAACTCTCTTGCACAGGCCTTGCAACATCCACACACAGCACAACCAGATTCTCCGGAACCACAACCACAGATCCTAGGGGGGGAAAAAAAGACAACGGAGATATTCATAATTTTTCCTTAAAACTCTTTTCTATAACTCATTTTCCACATTTTTGAAATTGTTAAATGAGTAAGCAATGAAATCACCTCTTTAGATCACGATTGCTCATTTTAAAGAAAGGGTATAAATAGCAGAATAATTAAAAACAAGACTCTGATTAAGCTCCCAATAGGCATAATTGGTATATTTCTACAGAAAATACACACAGATTCAACTATCATCAAAGTCACTATTTTAAAAACAATGTTTTCAAAGTTTTTTTTTGCAGTTAGTGAAGCACCAGAAGCTTTAGGATTAAGCGACCAAGATGGGTTGGTTAGCTAAAAACAATCAAACAATGTTGCTGTCCAGCAGATAAGTAAAGGCAGGTGTTGGTAGCCTTCAGCAAGAAAGCCTAAGCTTGCCAGCTTCATGTAATATTTTCCCATTCCCTATTTAATATGGTGTTGGGAAAACTGGCTAGCCATATGCAGAAAACTGAAACTGGACCCCTTCCTTACACCTTATATAAACATTAACTCAAGATGGATTAAAGATTTAAACATAAGACCTAAAACTAGAAAAACCCTGGAAGAAAACCTAGGCAATATCATTCAGGACACAGGCATGGGCAAAGACTTCATGACTAAAACACCAAAAGCAACGGCAAATGAGATCTAAGTAAACCAAAGAGCTTCTGCACAGCAAAAGAAACTATCATAAGAGTGAACGGGCAACCTACAGAATGAGAGAAAATTTTTGCAATCTATCCATCTGACAAATGGCTAATATCCAGAATCTACAAAGAACTTAAACAAATTTACAGAAAAGCAAACAACCCCATCATAAAGTGGGCAAAGGATATAAACAGACACTTCTCAAAAGAAGATGTTTATTTATGCGGCAGAACTTAAACAAATTTACAAGAAAACAAACCACCCCATCAAAAAGTGGGTGAAGGATATGAACAGACATTTCTCAAAAGATGACATTTATGCAGCCAACAAACATGAAAAAAAGCTCATTATCACTGGTCATTAGAGAAATGCAAATCAAAACCACAATGATACCATCTCACATCAGTTGGAATGGCAATCATTAAAAAGTCAGGAAACAACAGGTGCTGGAGAGAATGTAGAGAAATAGGAACGCTTTTACACTGTTAGTGGGAGTGTAAATTAGTTCAACCATTGTGGAGGACAGTGTGGCAATTTCTCAAGGATCTAGAACTAGAAATACCATTTCACCCAGCAGTCCCATTACTAGGTATATACCCAGAGCATTATTAATCATTCCACTATAAAGACACATGCACATGTATGTTTATTGCAGCACTATTCACAATAGCAAAGACTTGAAACCAACCCAAATGCTCATCAATGATAGGCTGGATAAAGAAAATATGGCACATATGCACCATGGAATACTATGCAGCCATAAAAAAAGGAGGAGTTCATGTCCTTTGCAGGGACATGAATGAAGCTGGAAACCATCATTCTCAGCAAACTAATCCAGGAACAGGAAACCAAACACTGCACGTTCTCACTCATAAGTGGGAGTTGAACAATGAGAACACATGGACTCAGGGAGGGGAACATCACACACTGGGACCTGTCGGGGGGTGGGGGCTAGGGGAGGGAGAGCATTAGGAGAAATACCCAATGTAGATGACAGGTTGATGGGTGCAGCAAACCACCATGGCATTTGCATACCTATGTAACCAACCTGCATGTTCTGCACATGTATTCCAGAACATAAAATAACAACAACAACAAAAAGGAAATAAAAATATCCACACATTGGAAAGGAAAAATAAAATACATATATATACACACACATATATATACACACACACACACACGTCTCCTTCCCCCTCTCTTCTTTACATGCCATCACCTCCCATTCTCTCCTTTTACAGAGTCCAATTACCTGTTCTTTTTCTCCTTCGTCCCTTTCATATCAATTGTGAACCATATGGGGTATTCGTTGACAAAGACACTCCCAGAAACTGACTTGGGGTCAGGGAAACTAACTTCTTAGCCACATATTTTGTAGAAGGCATAGCTTTAATGTGGTTCATCGAATCAGTCCTTAAAACTTTTGACAGCCTTGTTGAACCCCAGGTTATACAGATTTCGTAAGGTACAAAAGGAAGAACATACCTGGCAGCAGTTTAAAAGACGTAGCTAGACACCTGTGAAATGTGTCACTTTTAAAAGCAAGCATTACAAACTATTTGGAAGATCACTTACTACACAGTAAAAACTATGATACATAATATGCCAGATTGACACTAATTTTAAGATAGTATTTATGACACCAATTCTTCTCAAAATTTTCCAAAAAATTGAAGAGGAGAGAACACTAATTCATTCTTTGAGGCCAGGATTACCAATGTCAGGCAAAAGATGAAGAAAAAGAAGAAGAAAGAAGGAAAAGAAGGAGAAGGAGTAGAAGAAGAAGGAGCAGGAAGAGGAGAAGAAGGAGGAAAAGAAGGAGGAGAAGGAGAAGAAAGAAGAAGGAGAAGGAGAAAGAGAAGAAAGGGAGGAGGGAGAGCGGGAGAGAAGGGGGCGGAGGAGGCGGCAGAAAAAAAACCCTACAGACCAATATCCCGTATGAATAATGATGTAAAAATCCTCAACAAAATACTAACAAAATAAATTCAGCAGGATATTAAAATAATTATACACCATAACCAAGTGGGATTTACTCCCAGAATGCAACAAACGAAAATCAATCCATGTAATATAACACATTAACAGAATGAAAGAAAAGAAATACACGCTCATCTCAATTGATGTAGAAAAAGCATTTGACAAAATTCAATGCCCTTTCATAATAAAAACACTTGACAAACTAGGAATAGAAGGAAATGATCTCAACATAAAAACCACACATGAAAAACACACAGTGAACATCATAATGGTGAGAGACTGAAAGTTTTTCCTTTCTAATATCAGGAAGAAGACAAGGATGCCCACTTTGACCACTCCTAAACAGCACTAGAAGTTCTAGCCAGAGCAATTGGACAGGAAAAGAAATAAAGGTCATCCAGAGTAGAAAGGAAGAAGTAAAATTATCTATGTTCACAGATAATACAATCTCATACATAGAAAACTCTAAGGATTCCACTCAAAAAAACCAATAGAGAAAATGAATTCAGCAAAGTAGGAAGATACAGAGTCAACACACAAAAATCAGTTGTATTTCTAGGCACTAACAATGAACAATATGAAAAGGAAATTACAGAAACAATTCCACAGCATCAAAAAGAATACACTTAGCAATTAACCAAGGAGGTGAAATGAGAACTATAAAACACTGCTGAAAGAAATTAAAGATGACATAAATAGAAACACATCTTATGTTCATGGATTAGAAGGCTAATGTTTTTAAGATGTTCATACTACCCAAAGCAATCTACAGATTCGTTGTAATCCCTATCAAAATTCCAAAGATGTTTTTTACAGAACAGAAAAACCTATCCTAAAATTCATAGAAAATCTGTAGGGACCTCAAAGAGCCAAACAAGCTTGAAAAAGAAGAACAAAGTACTCATAGTTCCTGACTTCAAAACTTACTACAAATCTACAGTAATCAAAACAATATTTGGTGTGGCACAAAGACCGTCATACAGTCCAATGGGATAGAATAGACAGCTGAGAAACCTTCCTTCACATATACGGTCACATGATTTTTGACAAAGGGGCCAAGATGATTCAATAGAGAAAGGATAATCTTGTCAATAAACATTGCTGGGAAAACTGGATATCCACATGTAAAAGAATGAATCTGGATACTTCTTTAACAGCATATACAAAAATTAACTCAAAATGAATCAAAGACCTAAATGTAAGACCTAAAACTATTAAAAAAAAAAAAAAAAAAAAAACCCTTAGAAGAAAAGATACAGTAAACCCTTCACAACACTAGATTGGGAAATAATTTCCTGGATATTACACCAAAGGAACAGGCAACAACAACAAAAAAAACAATAGACAACTAGACTTCATGAAAATTTAAAAAATTTTGTGCTTGAAAAGACAAAGTCAACAGAGTAAAAACATAACCCACAGACATGGCTTTTCACTTTCATATCATATATCTGATAAGGAATTAATATTCAAACTATATAGTTTGAACAAAAAGAAATCGACAACCCAATTCAAAAATGAGAAAGGACTTGAATACAATTTCTCTAAAGATCTCCAAATAGCCAACAGGCATATGCAAAGATGCTGAACATCAATAATCACTGGAGAAATTCAAATCAAAACTATAATGAGATACTACCTCACACCCATTAGGATGCCACTACCAAAATAACAGATCATAAGTGTTAAGAAGAATGTGGAGAAACTAGAACATCTGTACACTATTGGTGGGAATGTAAACTGGTTGGCTGCTGTGGAAAATAGTGTGGCAGTTCCTCAAAAGATTAAAAATAAAATTACCATATGGTCCAACAATTCCACTTCTGGGTATATACCCAAAGGAACTGAAAACAGGGTCTCAAAGAGCTCCTTGTACACTCATCTTCACAGCAGCATTATTCACAATAGCTACAATGTGGAAGCAACCCAAGTGTTCAGCAGTGCGTGAATGGATAAGCAAAATGTGGTATATATGTACCATAGAACATCATTCAGCCTCAAAAAGCAAGGATGTTCTGATATATGTGACAACCTGGATGAACCCTGAGGATATTATGCTAAGTGAAATAAGCCAGTTCCAAAAGACAAATACTCTATGATTCTCTTTATACGAGAGGTACCTAGAGTAGTCAATCATAGAGGAAAGAAAGCAAACAGAATAGTGGATGCCAGAGGCAGGGGAGAGGGAAGAATGAGTAGTAATTGTTTAATGGGTACAGAGTCTCAGTTTTATAAGATGAAGAGTTATAGAGATGGATGGTGGTAAGAGTGGCACATTATGAATGGATTTAATACCACAGAACTGTCTACTTAAAAATGGTTAAGCTGGTCAATTTCATATTTATTTTATCATAAGATATGTAGTCACAATTTTATAATAATTGAAGTCAGCTTAATAGTCCTTAGTATTCTGATATATTCAGTTTGCTTCATTAATAAAGCAATTATTATACTTGGTTAGTATTGTCCATGTAAGTCTATGAATAATTGTTATAAACTATATGTCTCTGGAAGAAAAATATGAAGAATAATTAATTTCAAAAGGGACCAGAGAATTTATAGATTTTGTTCATGATATATACTAGCTGCTTAAGTTCAGAGAGTAGGGATATTAAATTTTATTTTTATTATATATTTTTTGAGATAGGGGTATTGCTATGCTGCCGAGGCTGGTTTCAAAGTCCTGGCCTCAAGTGATCTTCTGGCCTCAGCCTCCCAAAGTGCTGGGATTACAGACATGGGCCACTACACCCAGCTAACACTGAATTTTAATGGAAATAGTGTTGGAGAGATCCAGGAGAATAAATTTCAATTCCAACACTGTTAAAAAATAATCAGAATCTATCTGCATCCTAATTAAATTTAAAAATAAAGAAGTTAGGTGCTTAAAAACAGAAAACAGAGCCAAACATAAAGCACGACAGAATAAATATTATCCTTTGATAAAGATGACTGTTTATTGCTTACACTAATAATATAAAGAAAATTTGTTTTTAAAAAATCATATCTCAGCCGGGCGCGGTGGCTCAAGCCTGTAATCCCAACACTTTGGGAGGCCGAGGCGGGCGGATCACAAGGTCAGGAGATCGAGACCACAGTGAAACCCCGTCTCTACTAAAAATACAAAAAATTAGCCGGGCGCGGTGGCGGGCGCCTGTAGTCCTAGCTACTCAGGAGGCTGAGGCAGGAGAATGGCGTGAACCCAGGAGGCGGAGCTTGCAGTGAGCCGAGATCGCGCCACTGCACTCCAGCCTGGGCAACAGCGTGAGACTCCGTCTCAAAAAAAAAAAAAAAAAAAAAAAAATCACATCTCAGCAGCCTTAAAGAAAAGGCCTGTTATATATGACCTATCTAACTATGATAGGCCAAACATAAACTCAGAAATAAACGCCTATTAGATCCAGACAGTATTTGGGAAGAAGCAACTATTACCGAGTTGCCAAAGAGGAAGGTCAAGATGCAGGGATGGCTGTCTTCCTTCTGGGCTTCTCTTCACAAAATTTTTTCTACTCCCCCAAATCAGCCAATTATCAGAAAGCTGGTCTTACAAAGAATATCCCATTATGTTACAGTGACTATAACTAGCAATGTATAAAACAAATTCAAAATTCTTCCTAACATCTTAGCAGAAAACCTGCATTATTCTTCTGCCAAACTTACATATTAACTTTAAATTTAAATTTACAATAATATAGAACCCTGAAAAATGTGGTCCATTGAGAACAAGGATAAATATAACAGGTATGATGTAACTTTAGAAGCATACAAAATTTCTAAAATTATAAATGGTAAATTTAATTTAAAACAAAATTATATATCTAATCAAGTACTCTATATGATATTGATAATTTTATTTAGAAAAGATTCATGTTCAACAAAAAGAAATAATAATAGATATCTGGCAGTAAATAGGCTTAGAAAAACAATACAAATAGAGGCACAGCCCCAAATCTTGAAAAACTTATGACCTGTTTTTAAATAATGGTTTAAATGAATCAAATGAAAGAAAGCCAACCTTAAAAATGACACTAAAATATAAATTATTATAACAGAAAACAATTAAGAATTATACTTTCTTGGCCTTTTGGCTAAGATCAAGTGAAGATGCCATAGTGTCTTTAAGAAAAAAATATTAATAGTAGAGTATACTCTGGAACGATTTTGCAAAGAAATGTGTTCTGCACATGTTCTTTAGTAGGAATCACTCTCTCTTACCCTCCAGGGACTCTGTCTGGCCGTCCACTACTGACACAGCTGGCTCCATAACCTGTACAGTCTCCACAGACAGTGCAAACCATGCACTGCTCCAGCTTCCATTTGTGCATGCCTGGAGGGCACATCATAGACTTCTCATCTTTTTCATCTAGTTCTTCTTCCAGGTCTTCATCCATTGCTGTTGCCATATTTTCAACTCCAAACCCTATTTGACAGATCAATTTATAATTGTCATACAGATTACTTTCATGTATAAAAGATGGATAACTATATTTCCCAGTTTAAAAAATAACAGCATGCTAATCCAAGCAATTATACAAAGAAATGCTTAAATTTGAGTAACAAAAATAAATTTTAATTTACAGACCACTAATAAACACTCTCCCCATTTCATTTCTGCAAAAGAAGGCAAGGAAGGCTATTATCAAATGTCTCTTGACTGTTACCATCTGCCAATCATACTTTTAAATCTTTTCCTGTTTTCCATCCTCACTACCAACACTTTCATTCAACAGACCAAAGAAAGCCTCCCCACCATGCTCCACGCCAAGAGTCCCCCACTCTAGATCATCCTCCTACTGCCACCAATCCTCCTCCCAAAGCACGTATTTGATCCCACAACTTCATAATTTACAAACCCCCAATGACTTTCCAAGGTCTTCAGAAGAGCAAAACTCAGCAAGATGCAGTAGGCACAAGATGGCTCCTAATTTTCTCCAATCTCATTTCTTTTCCCTCTGCTCTCCAAATACTCTGTGTCCTTCCATATGCTCAGGGCCTTTGTTCATTCTTGCTCCCTCTGCCTCTTCCTTCCTCATTTACAAGATGCCTCTGCCTATCTTATCTAGCAGAGAAACTTCAGCCTTCAAAAATTCAGCTCAGAAGTCATTCCCTATGAAAGCACTTGCTACCTTTTCCAGGCAGTCAGTCACTACCTCCTTAGTGCCTGTTTATACCTCGCTTACAACTTTTTAAAATGGTGTTACAATTCATTCATCTTTTTTTTTCTAAATTGAACACCTACTATACTCCAGGGATTCCTTCATGGCAAGAAATCAACAAACCTTTTATAAAGGGCCAGTAAATAATTCAGGCTCTGTGGCCCATACAAATCCTTGTCACATTTTTTACAATCTTTACAATGTAAAATCAATTTTTAGCTTGGAGGGCTATGTAAAAAATGATATCAGGTTATATACTCTGCAGACCTCTGCTCTAGAAACTGAAGACTGTTAATAATGAGCTGTTATAAAGCTTATAATATAGAGAGAAAGACAGACATTAATCAAATA
Source organism: Macaca thibetana thibetana (assembly GCF_024542745.1). NCBI lineage: Eukaryota > Metazoa > Chordata > Mammalia > Primates > Cercopithecidae > Macaca > Macaca thibetana. The sequence goes on from NC_065594.1 coordinate 57,193,114, forward strand.
ACCAAATAAAAATGTAAACTACAACTGATAGGGTTTTTAAGGAACACTGTACAATAGGACCATATGATGGGAGAACAAATCTGTGGGAGTCTAGTAATTATTTTTTATATTTGACTTTCCTAAAGGATCTAAGTTATGAGGTTATGTCTTGCTCATACTATCTCTTATTCTTAGTCAACCTTATTCTCCTACACCTATAACATCCACTTAACATATAGCTATCACTCAATACAGGTCTATCTAATTAAGAAATAAACTCATAGCATATGTAGCCTTTTGGGGTTTTGCCACTTCTAATCTATGGGCAAGCAGAAAAATTAGACAACCAAGCATCAGATAGCTATATCTAGGATTAAAATAAGGTGATCCTGAAGGAAGCCTCAGTGACTATTTTTAATAATCATAGCTAAAATGTACTGAGCACTATTGTAACTAGCTCTATAAGCATTACTCATTTAATCATTCCAACAGTACTGGAACTATTATCCTCAAATTAATCTTTACAGTCAATGGAATCTCAATCACAATGTCAAGCAGATAGAGTTGGTTCTGATTTATATGGAAAATAAAATCTCCCACCTGGCTACATTCATCAAAATTTAAAAAGAAAAAGGTTGGAAATTTTGACATCAAAGTTTCGAAATTATGTATAACAAATGAAACTTTAAACCACAGGTTAGTCAAAGATATATAAAAATAATACGCAAAAAAAGCTCCTACAAATCAATTTTTAAAAGTAAGTAAAATAAAGTTTGAAGAGATGTTCAAACTCAGTATTAATAACCAAGGGGATGAAAAATAAAAGAAAAATGAGAGACCTGGCAATTCTACTCCTAGGTATATACCCAAAAGACATGACTAAAGACTTTCACCAAAAGACATTTACTAGAATGTTCACAGCAATATTATTCATAATAACCAAAACTGGAAACCATCCAAATACCCAAATACTAGAAAGAATTTTAAAACTGTAGTATCTATGTATAATTTAATAGAACAAAAATGAACAATCTATAACTACTTGTAACAATATGTATGAACTTCATAAACATAAAACAATGAAAAGAAACTGGACACAAAAGAGTTCATACTGCATGATTTCATTTATATGAAGTATAAAAAGAAAACTAATTTATGGTAATTAACTGGGAAGCAGACAGGAACATAAAGTGGGGCTTTCTGGGGTGCTGGTAATATGTGGTTTCTTAATCTGGGTGCTGATTACATGAATACAATCAATTTGAGAAAATTCATCAAGATACTATGTATACTTTCCTGCATGCATATTATACTTCAATATAACAAAAAATTACAATAAGATACCATTTCATAGCCACCAAATTGACAAAAATCAGTCTGTCAATATCAAGTACTTGACGTGATGTGGAAAATTCAACTCTACCGGTCAGAGTATAAACTGCTACAATCTCTTTCAAGAAAAATCCAATAAAACTGAAATCCACAACAGAGCAATCACACCAGAGAAAGTCTCAAACGTTTGCCAGGAAACATGTATAAAGCAGGTTTTAAACTAATTTATAACAATGAAAAATTGGAAATAAGCCCATCCATCAACAGGAGAATGGATACACTATGGCATGTTCATTGTGTGGTATATTACACATTAGTTAACATAAATCATTTAAATTTATATGAACCAACATGGACAAATTTCTAACAGAATGATGAGGAAAAAAACAATTTGTAGAAAAATATAAATAACAGATTAATACTTACAAAAACACATAAAACAGTAGTATATTTTTATGTGTAAAAGAGATAGGATTATGCAATATTATTTTACACATAAAATATAAAAGAACACGTAAAAATATATAAGAACATGACTGAACATATACTTATCAAAGTCATGATCACGGTTAGCTCTGGAGAGAAATGGAATATGATAATAAGCCTTAGAAGGGGAATATGGGGCACTTGAATCTTATCTGTGATTTTTTTTTTAACTGAAAAAAAATGACAAGACATGGTACATACACAATTTTTTAATACTTCAATATTTTCTGTACTTTCCTGGTTTAAATAAACTTTTAAAATATTCCTTTATGTTCTTTTAAAATTGATACATAACTGTTGTACCTATTTATGGCATACATGTGAGTTTTCATACATGCATCCAATGCCTAATGATCAAATCAGGGTAAGTGGGATCAAGTCGGGGTAACTGGGATAGTCTAAGTGCTCTCTTCTAGCTATTTTGAAATATACAATATGTTGTTGTTAACGATATTCACCCTACTCTGCTCCTGAACATTAGAACTTATTCCTTCTCTCTGATTGTATTTTTGTACCTATTAACCAACCCCTCTTCTTCGCCCCCTCTCACTATCCTTATAAGCCTCTGGTAATCACTATTCTATTTACTACCTCCATGAAATCAATTTTTTAGTTCCCACATATATTTGTCTCTCTGTCCCTGGTTTATTCAGTTAACTTCATGTCCTCCAGTTCCATCCATGTCGCTGCAAATAACAAGATTTCATTCTTTTCTTAGGGCTGAATAATATTCTATTGCATATGTATCACATTTTTCTTTACCCATTCATCTGCTGATGGACACTTAAGTTGATTCCATATCTTGGCTGTTGCAGATACTGCTGTGATAAACATGAGAATGCTGGCATCTCTCTGACATACAGATTTCCTTTCTTTTGGATACATATACCCAGAAGTGGGGTTGCTGGATCATGTGGCAGTTCTATTATCAGTTTTTTGAGTCACCTTCATACGAATGAAAAATCTACGTTTTCCCTAGTTGCTGTACTAATTTACATTTCCACTAGCCATGTATGAGCATTCCCCTTTCTCCACATCCTCCCCAGCATCTGTTATGACTCTGCAATCAGTATGCATTGTATGTGTCTTACTTTACTCATCTGCTTTCTAATTCATTACTTACCAAGAGGGTACGTATCATTCCTATTAAAAAAATCTTTTAACAATTTTACTTTGATTATTACAAAATTTCACTGAAGAATCTAGAACACAAGTGTAAATTTATGCTCAATTTTCACAAAAGAGTTTCAGAATAATGAGGAAACAATGTTTTTCAGTTCAGACTTCTTATAAAACATAATCTGAACATACATTTAAAAAAAAAACTGATTCTCCCCTTTGTCCTAGCAGTTATTGTCCAAAACAAGTTCACTAATTTAGCAAATCAAAGTATTTCCATTGTGAAGTAATCCATTTCTTTCTTTTGTTCCTTCTTCATTTGCCAATATATTCTAATAACTTGCTCATTTTTAAAGTGATGCATTTTACATACACACACAGACACACAAATAAGGCAAAGACAAAGAAGGTTGGGTTCCTGAGATCCACATGAGTCTGACATCAAAGCCTCAAAACAGAAAAACCAGGTTCTGTTATTTTATACAGCATTAATCCTCGAAATTATTGGTACTTTAACTAAAGTTCAATGCTTAGTTCTAATAATATATATGTATTGTTTTATTCTCTTGTCCATACAAAATTTAAAACAGAAAATCAGAAATTGCAGTGAAAGGTATAAACATGATAGCAGCTAGATGTAAAAATTGAAGGCAAGAAGTAGACATGCTATTTAAAACCACAACAACAAAACAAGACCACAAAATACAGGGCAATCAAAGGATAACGACCTTCGTTCTCTTCAATGGCCTGAGGGTTGGGGCAAAGGATACTGTGAAGAAGATGTGTCTACAATTTAGTCTTTTCTTGGTTAAGTGTCAGATATTCATAAGGATCACTCTTAGTTGTCAAGAACAGGTTAAATTACAGGTAGCATGTGCTTTTAAATGGGATGATAATATTTGCCAGATAGACTACTGTCAAAAATGGTTACAATTTCAAACGTGGTATAAAAGCAAAAAGTTTGGAAAAGACTTTTCTGGGGTAATGTAGTCATCAAAGATGCTAAGTCAAAGAAGCATTATTTTATGTAGAATTTAGAAGATGATTTGAGTAAGCCAGCTCATTTGCTCAAAAATCAAAAATCTAAAGTATATTTGCTTTTCTGGTGATATTTTATCGTAAATATTATCAAATAAATAAGAAATTCAGTGGTTTTCCTAATTCACAAGTATAAAGTCAAAGAGCCACTCAAATCCAATTAAAAAAAATGTGAAAAATATCTGAATAGACATTTTTCAAAAGCAGACATATGAATGGCAAACAGGTATATGAAAAGGTGTTCAACATCACGGATCATCAGAGAAATGCAAATCAAAACTACACTGAGATATCATCTCACCCCAGTTAAAATGGCTTTTATCCAAAAGACAGGCAATAACAAATGTTGGAGAGGATGTGGAGAAAAGGGAACACTGGTACACTGTTGGTGAGAATGTAAATTTAGTACAGCCACTCTGGAGAACAGTATGGAGCTTCCCCAAAAAACTAAAACTAGAACTACCATATGATCCAACAATCCCACTGCTATGAATATACCCAAAAGAAAGGAAACTACTACATCAAGGAGATATCTGCACTCTTATGTTTATTGCAGCACTATTCACAATAGCCAAGATTTGGAAGCAACCTAAGTGTCCATCAACAGATGAATGGATACAGAAAATGTGGTACATAAACACAATGGAGTACTACTTAACCATAAAAAAGACTGAGATCCTATCATTTGCAACAAGATGTAACTGAAGGATACTATGATAAGTGAAAGAAGGCAGGCATCAAAAGACAAACTTCACATGTTCTCACTCATTTGTGGGAGCTAAAAATTAAAATAATTGAACTCATGAAGATAGTACAATGCTGGTTACTAGAGGCTGGGAAAGGTAGTCGGGGAGAGTGGGTGAGAAATGGGATGGTTAGTTGGCATAAAAACATAATTAGATTCAAGAGATTACTATTTGATAGCACAGCAGGGTGATTACAGTCGGTGACAATTTGTTGTACACTTTAGAACAACTGAGGGAGTACAATTGGAATGTTCATAACACAAAGAAAGGACAAATGCTAGAGATGATGGAGACACCATTTACCCTAATGTGATTATTATACATTGTATCAAAATAACTCATGTACCCCATACACATACCTACTATCTATCCACCAAAATTTTTTTAAAAATTTAAATAGGAACAAAAAGAAAAAGAAGAGCCACTCATTTTGAAAAGAACAAGACTTTTCACTATGTTGTTCTGAAAAACTAATGAATAGACAACACAAATTGTAATATCTAAGAATTAAACACCTACCTTTCCCACCTTGGTTCATGGCACCAGTGTCTCGTCCACACTGTCCTTTATTATTTACACCAAATGTCCACACTTCTCCGTTCTTCATTAAAACACAAGTGTGAGCTTTGCCCATAGCTACCTGAGTTACAAAATGGCCCTTCAAATCAGTTACCAAACCTAAAGGAAAGAAACAAATTTACTAAACACAATAAAAAGGCCCTTCTGAGCCTAGTAAAAGAACTACCTCAATACAGAACTGTTTATTTCTGGGGCAAAATAACTTAACAAAATGAGAAATAAGTAGCCAAAGTCTGGCAGAGTATCACTGAATTAACTTTGTAACATTGTAATGTAGCTTCAATGAATCCTAAAACGTTATCATCCAGACTTGGGGCATAACTTTACTGTAGCTTTCTCTCAAGCTTACTTCTGCTGAATGCTTCCTCCAAATGGTAACCCCTCTCCACAGTACTCAGAAGGGTCAGAAAATCTCAAACTTTTCTGGTCTAAGCACAAAGGAGTCCATAAATAATTTGTTTTACCTGCTTTGACCTGCCTCAGCAAAACAAAGTAAAATAATTGCCATAGTGTATTGACATGAAATTGTTTTTGTAGAAACTAGTGAGACTTTCCAAACAGTATTTTTCAATCCTTTTCAACCTACAATGCTTTCTTCCATAATCCAATACACAACTATTTTCTAAACTTCACTTATCCATATATTATTTTTATTATACTTGTCATATCCAAGTGCCACTCATATTATCTATTTAATATGTTTTGTATCAACTCTAAATTGATCGTAGCATCTTCCACCTTATCAAGTAATAATAACATTAATAAAGATTATTGACTATTTTTCCAATATACATTAAAATAAAAACACGTTTTCAAGTATTTGTTTTAAATTACAAATAATATCAATCTCACAGTATGCTTTGGGAAAACTGTTCTACATTATTAGCTCAGATATCACCACCTTGAGGTGGCCTTCACTTTCACCTTACACTAGCTTAGGTCTTTTTGTTAATTATACCTCAAAAATTTCAACTTTTAATATCTAGCGCATTTGAAAAAGGTTAAGTGTATGTGTATGTATATATAAAACAGTAGTTATTTATTATTAACAGTACTAGCTGACATGTTTTGAGACCTTACATGATGTGCTAAGCATTTCTTAAGCTCAACCTCCTATAATCTTCATAACAACCATATGAAGTAGGTGCTATCATTATTTTTTGCAGGTAGAAAAAAAACAAAAAGAAAACTCTTAAACGTTAAGTAAACCGATACCCAGTTAAAGGTTAAGAAAACTGTTACCCAATTAAAAGTGTTGGTGCCAGGGGCTGGGTGCGGTGGCTCACGCCTGTAATCCCAGCACTTTGGGAGGCTGAGGCAGGTGGATCACTTGAGGTCAGGAGTTCGAGACCAGCCTGGCCAACACAGTGAAATCTCATCTCTACTAAAAATACAAAAAATTAGCTGGGCGTCGTGATGTGTGCCTATAATCTCAGCTACTTGGGAGGCTGAGGTGGGACAATCGCTGGAACCCAGGAGGCAGAGGTTGCAGTGAGCTGAGATTGCGTCACTGCACTCCAGCCTGGGGGACAGAGTAAGACTCCATCCCCACCCCCACCAAAAAAAAAGTGTTGATGCTAGGATCTGAGTCTATGTCCATAACCATTCAATGCCACTTCCCCAACATTTAAGTCCTCTAATACCCAACTGTCCTTCAGATCCTTAAAAAGGCAGTAACCAGGTCTGACAGGTCTGTCAATCACTGATGTATCATCCATGCTCAATAAATATATGTTGAAGATATATACAAGTTTCCATCAGCTCTGCCCAGTGAATGTTAGTAAGCAACAATTATTCTGAATATTATTTTTAAAGTGTACAAGAGCCCACTCCCAAATTCTGATTTACTCTGATAGCTGCTTCCAAATGAGAATCTAAATATTATAGCATTAAGCCAGTTCACTTATCATCTGGGTACCTCTTGACTTAATAATTAATGGCTATAAATGTTCTACAGATGTAATTTCCCCAGCATGAGGCAATCACATAAATTTCTAATCATAAATTTCATTAATTCTAGTTTCCTTTTTTCCAAAGAAACTCAAAGGTTTTACATACTTATCACACATAAAATCCTTCCAAGTGGGATGCCTCATTCATTATATTCATTTCTAGCTGCTAGAAAGAAAATCTAGTAACCAAATGTGACAAGTTTTGGAGATTAGCATTTATAAATATAAAACGATTTAGCTAGTTCCACCCCTCATATCCACTTCTTAAACTTGGTTTATCAGTCACCCAGACACTAGAAAATAATTCTTGAGACCCTACAACGTGGCAGACACTGTGCTAGGCACTGGGGATAGAACAGTAAATAAGACAGATCATCCCAGCCAAACACCCTAATGGGGGAGAAAAAATACTTCAACAATTATAAACTAGCTTTGTCATGAAAATCACTTCCCCAGGATACTGCCACTGTCCCAGGGACATGTCCCATAAGCACCTGAATCTAGGGAAAGCATTCCACAGAAGTCACAGCTACAGTGAAGCTTCCCTTGCCAAGCTCTATGATTAGCTCTGCATGAAACTAGGGACAGTGCTCCTAATGACAAGATATGACAGAGAATTTCTCTTTCGAAATATTTCACATTTGGAAGGAAATGTAAAAAATGTAGAGAAAGCATGCTACAAACATAAATTTTCTAGATATGTCTTTGTCATACAAAACTAATACTGAAACTTCTTTGCATAAAATTTTTTTTTAACTTACTTGAACTATCAGAGTAAATGGCATCTTTTCCAAACATGTAGAGTTCTCCATCTTTAGAAATAACAGAACTACTTCCATTATTGCAGGCTGTATACACCACAATCTTTCCTTCCATCTTAATTATCTTTTTAGGTTTATAAGGTTTGGATTGCCGTCTGCTCTTAGCTTTAAAAAAGAAATTAGATTAAATCAAGACCTCTATGTACCAATAATAATAATAATGGTTTGTATATAAAGCTCAAAGAAAAAAAAACATGTATTATTTGCATTTATGACACTATTCTATTTGTCCATTTTCACAAAGGCCTGGGCTTCCCAACATGTCACTTAAAATTAGTGAACCTGCTAGCCTCATCTGGTCAATTAATATTTATGCTATAATTGCTAGATCCTCATTCCTTGAAGTACATTCAAATTCTCAGTGAGTAATATTAGTTTTCTACCAAACTCCTGGAGGGCCCAATCTCTAAATTAGCTATTGCATTATTAATACCATTCTACTAACACATATCTAAAATCTCCTTTTTTTCCAAGTTGTTATTCACATGTATTCTTGTTAGATCCTGTAAAGTAAAAGAAGTTCCTCATTCATTCAACATATATATTGAATAAGCAGTTACGTCTATATATATATATATATATATATATTTTTTTTTTTTTTTTGAGATGGAGTCTTGCTCCTGTTGCCCAGGCTGGAGCACAATGGCACGATCTCAGCTCACTGCAACCTCCACCTCCCAGGTTGAAGTGATTCTCCTGCCTCAGCCTCCTGAGTAGCTGAGATTACAGGCACCCACAACCGCACCTGGCTAATTTTTGTATTTTTAGAAGAGATGGGGTTTTGCCATGTTGGTCAGGCTGGTCTCGATTTCCTGACCTCGTGATCCACCCGCCTTGGCCTTCCAAAGTGCTGGGATTACAGGTGTGAGACACCGTGCCCAGCTGTCAATGAGATATTATAAGGAAAGGAGATATATATATATATGGAAGGAGAGTGAATAATTTTAAATGTGGTGATTCAAGCAGCCACTGCTCTCAAAAACTAAATCCTTGAACTAGGCAAAATATGGGAAACAAGAAACCAATTGTTCCTTCAGTCAACCCCAGTCCCTGCATGTCTTTCAGAACAAAAACATATTGCTGCTGTGCTGGGGCTTAAAATACTCTACTTTTCATACGACATGACACACACACACACACACACACACACACACGTATACACAAACACACATACGTATATATACAGATACATACACTATAACTACTTTACCTGGTCCTCAAAGAAAGGACAATGTCCTCCAAATGCCAGAAGGAAAAACTATTCTGAGAGATAATAATACACTTTATGGCTACTTTAAAGGGTTTTTCCAAATAATTTTTATTTTCACATTATTTTTACATTATGTATTGGCTTTACAACCTAATCCCTATAAGATGCTTCTCCAATGTGCTAAAATATATAAAGTACGTGAGAATTTATAACAAGAGAAAAATGACACTTTGAGGAAGACTGCACAGAAACATAAGAAATATGAGACATAAACAAAATAATTTTCTTTGTCATTGCTTAGCAATGATTCCATCACAGAGAAATAACACCAAAAATGGTAATCCAGTCCAGGCATGCTGGCTCGTGACTGTTATCTCAGCACTTTGGGAGGCTGGCAGATTGCTTGAGTGCAGGAGTTTGAGACCAGCCTGGGCAACATGGCAAAACTCCATCTCTACAAAAAATACAAAAATTAGCTGAGCATGGTTGCATGTGCCTATAGTCCCACATACTCATGAGGCTGAGGTGAGAGGGTCACTTGAGCCCAGGGGTCAAAGCTGCAGTGAGCTAATCACACTACTGCACTCCGGCCTGGGTCACAGAGTAAGACCCTGTCTCAAAAAACACAAAAACAAAAACTATAATCCACAGTCAATACTATTACAAAAGATTACGTAAAGTTTACCTTCATTCTGAAGTATACATTCTTTCCAAAGTTTTGGGTTTCCTAAAATAATCTATTGCAACAAGTAAGTTTTTAAAATAACATTAACTGCTATAAAATAAGCATATACTCTCAGATGAATAGCCACGTTCCCATAAAGCATAAAAATTCATAAATATGAACTTTAGAATGAAATTAGCAAGCACATTTTTTTTCAATGAACAGTAACCCACTGCCATTAATTAAATATGTCCCCAGTGTAAAATCCTCTATTAACTTGGTGAGGTTAGTGTTGTTGAAATTGGTAACTTTATGTTAATAAACTTTTATTTATTTTTACTAAAATAAAGCATTTATTTTTACTAAATGCATAGTTGATCACTCAACTTACTTGATTCTCCATCTTCTCCTTTACTAGCAGATCCTGTAAAGAATATGCTCCCATCTTCTGCAACTAAAAGGGCGTGAGAGCCATCGTGTCCAACTGAGAAGTGTACTATCTTTGGAGATTTTGTAATTGGCAGCTCAACCCATTTTCCTGCTGAAGGACCACCTTGTTTGATTCCAAGACTCTGGTATTTGCCAGTGTAATATATCTTATACATTTAAAAAAAAAAAAAAAAAGGAATTATGGTGCTTTTTGTAATAGTGCATCAGATTTCACACAGAAAAAAAAAAGGACATCAATATTTTACTGAAAAACAAAATTCACATAAAAACAAACTCTTTTTCACACTATTCAACTTATGGGAGTTGAGCAAGAAATACAAATATTTTACCAAGAAGACACAGTTCATAATAGCTTTTTTATCTTTTATCCATTAAGTTTTCTGTCTTCTATAGGCACACTTCATAGTATCCTAAAATAACTACAATAGTAACATCAAAGATAACAGATCACCATAACAGATGTAATAATAAAGACGTTTGAAATATTTAGAGAAGTACCAAAATGTGACACAGAGACACAAAGTGAGCACATGCTGTTAGAAAAATGGTGCCAACAGACTCACTCAACTCAGGGTTGTCACAAACCTTCAATTTGTAAAAAGAGCAATTATTTGTGAAGTGCAACAAAACTAAGCACAATAAAATGAGGCATGCCTGTACTGTTTCCAACATGAATAAAATTTTATCTCATAAAAAATAATTTTAAATCAAAATTTAAAAGATTATTCTCATTAAAGATGCAAACTATATAAACTAATCAACAGATTGTACTTTAATCTCTTAAATCAGAGAATGCTAATTTTTAATCCAAAGAGAATAACTTACCTTTCCATTTGCTGTTTTCATTAGCGCAAACTCTCGTCCTGCACCAAGAATTGCTGACTCCTCATCAAATCCTGTACCTGAAATACGAGACTAATAAATACTATTGCATTTCTAATATGAAGAATTCTAAACACAACATGTACTATTTTGAGTGATTGCAATGTCAATTCAAAATCACTAAAAAACAAGGATGACAAAATGTTATACACTCAAATTTTTAAACATATTAACCATAGGTATAGTACTCCAAGGAATGATAAAGCTATCATAATCTGTTTCTCTTGTTCCAAACCAGTAACAAATTAATTTTTTAAATATACAACAAAAAATTTTAAAAATTCAATGTCAGTAATATTCCTTGAATTAATGTAAAAATGGCCAAATTTTTATTGAGCATTTATTAGGTACCATGCATTCACAAAATTTATCTCATTTGATTCCTCAACTATACCATTTGGTTTACAAATAAGCAAATATAAAGGTTGGAGAGGTTAGTCCAGACACAGTCATTTGAGCTTGGAACAATGCCATGCAGATATCTGAATTAAAGTATTTCAGATTCTCTGCCTATGTCTTTTTCTACAGAAGAACATCTTATATAGCTACTCCATGAATTCAAATATATATTTTATATATATATATAAAATGCATATACACACAGATCCTTATGCATATTTTCAAATTGTAAAACTATGAATAATTGTAACTTTATATATACTACATTTTATGATTTTGTCCAACTATACAAACTACTAATTAGTTTCTGGGCTTTTAAAATTTTAAATATGTAATTTCAATTCGATATTTTTCTAGGGAAGAATTATAAAAATACTACAAAATTAGAATATATAAAGTAAAGCACTAATGCCAAGTTTATTAAATATAATGAGATAACAGTCAAAAAAGGAGGAGGATCTTGCAAAGAACCCTACAAGTTATGGAAGGTCACTATTAAACCTGGAGTGGCGTGGCAAGCCAAAACTAAAACTCTCAGGAGAACTCATGATCCTAATTACTTTTACAACATTACAACAGCAAATAATCTAAGCCGAAGAAATACTCTGTGGTTATCTGCATTTCTCTATCCAAATGAAAGATTACTGACCTGTGTGTAAGGCCAATTACCACTGTCACAATCTATAACACCATTCTATAGTTACCCTGAAAATCTGTTCAAGTAAAAACTTAAAAAATTTCAATGAGAGAACTATGCATATTGTTGTAATGACATTTACAACGTAAGTTTTCAAATTTTTAAATAGTTGAATAATGATGCAGCATATAAACTAATGGCATTCACCAATATCCATCCATAATTCTCATTAAATTTTATTTTCTTTTGCTCTATTCAAAACAAAAATGAGAAATTATTAGTCATTTCCTTAGAATGGTCTTCAAATATTGTACTTTGTTTAAAGGCCGCATTTCCTATTTATTCATATTAATTCAAAATTATCCTTTATATTAATAGTAACAGACACAAAACAGCTGCTACAATATAAACTGAACTGGTGAAAACACAATTCATTTTTAAGAGAATTAAAAATTGAAAATTAAAATACGGGGAAAACACTTGATTTGCTATCTTACTTATAATATGCAAGTCCTTTTCCAGATCGAATAGTGAGATACCACAGGCATGTAAGCATTTTCTAGCCAGTTTAAGTTGCAATTCTTGCTGCAGAACAGGTTCAGTGCTTGTGGCAAATATCCTGACAACAAAGCCATCCTAAGAAAAATAAAACATCCGCAGCATTACATTACAGAAAGAGGTCGTTCAAGGCTCTACAGTCTATCTAATAAAAGCTAAATAATTTAAGGCAGAGAAATTCAATTTACACTAGTTACTTAAGATTCAGGATACTTACATCTCTTGAAGCAGCTATCTGATTAATATATTCTCCATCAGTGAATAAAATATTTTGACCTTCAGTGTGGCAATCTGTGCAAAAGGAAGAAAAAATATTTATATTACAATACAAGCAAATATCTTGCAAAATGAATTTACTCCTCTGTTGAAGTCAAAATGAGAGTTCTCCACGCAATAAGGATAAACTTAAACTCAAAAGGAGACTGTGCTTTTTAATAAAGAATTACAAATTAGCAGAGATTAATTCAACTAATCATACTTATTACATTTTTGCTTATATTTATAAATCTTCCATAACCAAGGACCTGAGATCCCACCTCATTTCAAAATGAGTTAGTATTAGATATAGTCTGATAGCAAACATGCACCACAATGAACAAACTATAATGTTGGTTACAATCATTTCAATACAATCACATGCAATGGAGGCAACACTCTACTCTCAGACATACATCACAGTCATTAGTGTCACAGAAAAATACAGACTTAAAGCTTCTGTATTTGATGTCTATTGTGCCCAACTAGATATCCCTTGCTTTGTAAAATGGATATTCATAACCAGTTGTGCATTTCCCACTTAGAAATTCTATGTTTATTCACAGCATTTTTAGCATTTAGTGTGCTCTAAACTTTTTAAATATTTGTCCAACACAGAGCAGACAAATACATGCTTACGTTTTTACTTTTATCTCAAAGCAGTCATGTATCTTGGCTAGAATACCGTATTTCATCAATACTGTATGCATCTCCATAAAATAGTACACCACATACTTTGATCAAAATAATGCACAAGCTCAATTGTAACAAGGGATACCAGTATTACAGAAGGACCACAGGAACATGTGTTAGTGACTGCTACTAAATAACACAAAACTACAAGCAAAATCAACATCTAAGTATAAATTCTATCCTTTTGGAAAAACAAATTTTCAGCAAGCAAGTTAAAAGCACACACACACACATACTTCCCAAAATAACTGCAGAGAACTAGGATGAATCTCTCCATTAATCACAATACCAAAACAAAAAATAACATTTCATTTCTAGTTGCACCTGAATCAATAAAACATAAAATTCTGATTTTGGAATGCAGTAATGGAGCCCACCCAAATAAGCTAGATTATTCTTTATCTTTGCCCAGGAGCTTCATACTAGCATACTTCCTTATCATAAATATGCAAAACACAGGCAGACCCTTACCAAATAGAGAATTCAGGGATCACAAACTGGAAATAGAAACTGGGAGACAAGGCCCACTGGTAGCCCAAGAGACTTGGTAATCAAAGAGAGGAGAAATCAAAAGAAAGAGTTCCTAGTCCACTGTACAGAACACAAAGAGGCGCAAGAAAGATGCTTCTCAAGCTCTAAGCAGTAAGATTTTAAACTAAAAAGCAAAGAAGAAAAACTCATTATAATTTCAGATAAATGCAGGGGTGAGGAGTGAAGCGGCGCAAGAAGAGTAGCAAAAAGCCTCAGAACTGAGGCTACCTGTCACCAGACATGGGGAGAAAATGACATAAAGATACAATCTGTAAGATAAGCTGAGGTTTAAAGAATAAAATGACAATTATCAGAGAAAAAAGTATGTTTTAAGCTCGTCAAAACTAGGTTGAAATACTTTTTAAATAAACTATACTGTAAGACAAGCTGGAACATGAAGCTCAGGGAATTACCTGATTTATGTCAACTTGAAACATGGTATTCATTACCATCTACAAACCTGACAATTTACTTCTGCTCCTTGATTGGAAGGCTACAGAGCGGAGCTATCCCTACCCAGGAAAAACAAAAAGTGCTATTTGATGAAAATTCAGTCCAGGTCAAAAAAATGAGAAAATTACAAAAGGCTTCTTCAGGCTTGAGGGAGGAGTCTTCTGCCACGTGGTTTCAAGATTTTCTCTTTATGGTTTCTTTATCCATCATGTAGTATTTTAAGATCATATCTTCAGGAATATATCAAGCAATGTCTGCCAGTTTTGAAGACAAATACGGGACTATCTTCCCGAAGTTTGGTTCACTCTTCACCACTAATACAGCACACACTTATGAAACACAGAAAGCCACGCTTGTATCGTTCAAAGTTGCATTTCAGAAGTTAAACGAAGCAATGGAATTTAAACTGAATAAAGACATTGAGTAATTTTTTTTATCAAGGCAGAATAAATAAAACAGCTGTAGGCAGATATTTTCAAATTGTCTTCTCAGTCACTGTCTCTATTACATGTGCAGGGTTTCTCAGAAGTAAATCCTTGATATTAGTACCCATGAGTTATAGCGGAGGGCATGTGTCAATTTAGAATTTTTCCTCTACATCATTATCCTAAAATGACTGGCACAAAGATAGCACAGCAGGAATGCTCATTACAGTGTAATTTATATAGCAAAACACTGGAAGGCTTTCATTCCCAAACATTAATCAATGGAATATATTTTGTAACATTTAAGTGACATTGTAGAAGACTATTTAATGACCTAGAAATATTTTCAGAATATTAAGTGAAAGAGATAGATTAAAAAAGCAATATGTAGCATATGATCACACTTTTTTACAAGTATGGACATATACACACAGGAAAAATACGAGAAGGATATTTACCAACATGTTCATAGTGTTTATATATGGGAAGTGGGATTATAATTATTTCAATTCATTCTTTTTAGTTCATATGATTTTTATACAACAAACATGATTACTTTTAATATATGTATAAATATGTGCAGGGAGTGTGCATGTTATCAAAAGTATTTTTTAATATTATTATTATCATTATTGTTATTATGACCAAAGACATGGCCCAGGACTTGTAATGAAAAAACAAACAAACAAACAAAAAACTGTTGACATATCTGAAAATAGATGGCTATTTTCAAAATGATTTTATTAAGTCAACCGCTTTCCAAAGCTGCTCTATTTCTGAAATGGACATGAAATGTGGTATTTACTTTAACATAGTGTCATGTACACTAATATGTATCTATGTATAGGTATTAAGGTTCCAATAAATGTTTTATGAAGTTATTAAGATTATATTTAAAAATTAACATGCAGCCCAGGAGCAGCTATTCTTCTCAACGCACTCTTCAGAAGTAGCTCTCACTTTCAGATGGTCAAGTGCTTACAAGTAATATTGCTACTATGAAATTATTGACAGACACATTAGACGTTCAAGATTTTAATATAAACAGCTTCAGAAAGTATCAACATTATAAGCAAATTCAAAGACCTTACAATAAAGAATATGCATTTTTCCAGCATTTGACAAAATTTGAGACCTACTGCCTGAAAATTTAGCAGTGATTTAAGTGAATATATAAAAGCCTCAAAATTAAAGCAAAATAAACTATGTCCAAAGACCTTTATCAAAGCATTATTAAGAAGCATAAGAAGCATAAATGATGAAATTTTTAAAAAATTCCTGACCCACCCTAAACTCTGTCTCTGAAACCTCTTTAACATAAATAAAATAAAATAAAGGAGGAAAACTCAACTGCAGTGTTGTTAAAGTAAAAATAAACAGAAGGTTCTTTATACTGGATCACATGAGAGTCAGAGTTCTGATTTTATTAAGAGCAACACAGTTACATCACTCCACTAATTCAGCAGCTAAGAAAATCGTGGTGGGGTGAGGTCAGAGATTAGGCCATAGCTGGCCAATTTTGAAAACAAATATTAAAACTTATATTTCTATGTCTATTGTCTTGATATGTATTAACTTTACATAGACTATAAAATGCTTTGTATGTCAAGATTTTTAAAACCCTTTTATAAACAAGCACTATCCCTTGCTAATCATTCTTTATGTGTCTAAATAGCCTAACATGCACATTTCTTAAAATTGCTTGTGGAAAAAAAAATGACTATTTGAAACATACCTGGTAACATTACAGTACCATCTTGCTCCAGTGTTTCAGGGCTTATCCTTATGGCTGTCATGCTGTGGTTATTCACATCTCTATATAATAAATAACCCTGATAACAGCAAAACATTTTCCTGTTAAAATATTTATTACTAATTCAGCAGAAAAAGCAGCCATACAACTCCATATTACAGGTTTTTGAGTTACAATAATACATCAATATTGATGTCTAAAAGATGTTAAAGATTAAAAATATAAGAACATTCCTCTCATTTAGAGGAAAAGTCATTATTGAAAATTGATTTAACATATTCCCAGAAACATAACTAGGTATACTAAACAGGACAGTACAGGTACAAACATTTTGTATATGACCATATCACTAGCCAAGTAAATAATATAAATGATCACTGTTACTTTAACAAATAATTTAAGAAAAATAACAAGTATTGAGTTTGCTATTTGAAAATGAATAGCACAGTGGTTTCAGAAGGTGTGATATGTCACTGAACACACTTCTATAATAAAATATTTTCCACGGCATTATTTCTTAGATAAAACACAGTAGAGTGGCAAATAAAAATTCAATGACATATTTTAAGCTAAGTTCAACTTTTAAGCGACAATTACTGAGAAACTAATTTGTTATCTAAAATTTAATTTCAGGCTGGGGGCGGTGGCTCATGCCTGTAATCCCAGCACTTTGGGAGGCTGAGGCACTTTGGGAGGCTGGGATTTGTCCCAGCTACTCAGGAGGCTGAGGCAGGAGAATCGCCTGAACCTGGAAGGCAGAGGTTGCAGTGAGCTGAGATCGTGCCACTGCATTCCAGCCTTGGTGACAAAAGTGAAACTACAACTCCAAAAAAAATTTTAATTCCAAATTCTCCCCAACAGTTGATACAGTAGAATTATTCTTCACGCAACAATAATAATTTCCATAGTTTTCAAAATAGTTTCAAATATCTTTTATCATTTGATCCTGACAACAAATCTCATGAGCTCAGCAAAGCAGGCATGCAGGGAAATCTTTATTCTCTATCCTTATACAAGGGAACTTGGGTTTCACTGTTCAGGTGGGTACCATATGGAAAAAAATATTTCTAGTCCCTCTTGTCCATCCTTCATTTGCTTTTCTCCATAAGAGGAGGAGTAATGTATCCATCTGGCTGCTGACCTTGTAAAAGGCTGACACCTATCTGGCTATGTTGGTCAGGAGATAAGATCACAACATTAAGAAAGACACACCAGCCCATGGCTTTTCTCTCTTGTGATTCTTTGCATATTCTCCATGCAGGTAGCTGTCTACTGAGCAGGCCAAACACTGTTTCCTAGAAAGTACTGAAACTAGACTAAAATGAAAGAGTTTCTAGTAAGAAACCCTAATTTGGCCTCAGGACACGTATACATTTCCAATTAAAACATGCTAATCAGGCTGGGTGGGGTGGCTCAGGCCTGTAATCCCAGCACTTTGGCTCATTTGAGGTCAGGCAGGTGGCTCACTTGAAGTCAGGGGTTCAAGACCAGCCTGGCCAACATGGTGAAACCCTGTCTCTACTAGAAATACAAAAAAAATTAGCTAGGCACAGTGGCATGGGCCTGTAGTCCCAGCTTCTCAGGAAGCTGAGGTGCAAGAATCTCTTCAACCCAGGAAGCAGAGGTTGCAGTGAGCCGAGACTGCGCCACTCCACTCTAGCCTGGATGACACAGCGAGATTCTGTCTCAATTTTTAAAAAAAGTGCTAATGATAAAGGTGGTCTTCAATTCTTATCTAGAGACTCACTTAAACAAGAACTCTAAAGAAGGTATGTTTAATCCCATCTTAAAGCTAAATAACAGAGGACCAAATAAGTTAAATGAGTTGTCCAGTCATATAGCTAGTAATAAGCAGAGCCAGAACTAAAACTGAACCTCTTATGAGTTCTGAGCCAGTGTTCTTTACACTACACTATTCAGTTGTTATGGCCATATTAGTAAAACTATATCATTTTTGTTTAAATAGAAGTGACATTATTGATTAAACAAGGACAAATCACATGTTTTAAAAGATAAGAAAATTTTGGTTTATTGTGGATAGTCTCTTACCTGAGCATACCCTAACCAAGACTTTTTTTCTTTTCTGTTTCTAATACGGGATGTAGAATTGTATATATGGCCCTGCAAAATAAAAAAAGTTAGTCTATCAGTGGTTTCATAATCAACAGTCAATGAAAAATAATACAAATGGGTGAATGACATTTAACGCCTGTATTTCAATTATAGTTTTCAAATAAATATTATTACACCCAAATTAGGTCACATTCTAGAAATGAAACTAGAAACACACAGAACACAATTCGTTATGGTTATAACTCTGTATAATTAAGGAACTGTAAGAAAGCACATTACCCTAACTGTTCCACTGTATCCAGAGCCTATTTTATATAATCCATCCTTGCATAACAGATAAAGAAAAAATCCATCATTCTGAAGTAGACATTGGTCATCTTCATCAACAGATACTTCTTTTAATGGCCACTTGTGCATTAAAGCTGCTTTCTTAATGCCATTACTAAACCAGTCCTGAATTTGAATTTTCCCCACCAAAACTGCTTGTACACTTCTCTGTAGCGAATTTAGAATTGTTGGCACCTAGCCAAAAGAGAAGAAAAAAATGAAAAAACATTTTAAAATGTTACAAACACAAAACAAAGATACTTTGGTAACATATCATCATTGATAAGACAATAAATTGTTCAGAATGATACTTCGCATGCCAGCAAAAAGTACCAACTAAAAGTTCATCTATAAGAAGCAAATCTCAAGCAAGGTAGAATTCTTTACTCTTGGGATTCCATGTCATTCACCAATACTGTAAAATCTTTGCCATTATTTCAAGTACTCTATCTCCACAAATCTATTATTGCCTTGTGGAACTCAGACTGTATTACATTAGATTTTGTCATTCTTGATCCATGTTTCTTATTTTATCTTCCATATTTCTCTCCTTGTCACTCTGTTGCATTCAAGATAATTCCTTCCTCTTTATCCTTCAGTTCGCCATTTCCACCTTCAATCATATTATACAATAGTTAACCCATTTTAAGTTTCTAATTGTAATTGTTTGGTTTTTCATTTCTAGGAATTCAATTTGTTTTTTTTCCTAATGTCTGACTACTTTTTATATTCTCACTCCTTAATCATACTTTTGGTATTTTCTTTTATTACTTTAACCATACTTTATATATTCATACACATACACATTCTATATCAAATAATTTCAATATCTAAGGATTTGGCAGGATTGATTCTACCATATTTGTTTCTGCTAATTCTCAATAATGGTGCCTTTTTCCATGTACTTTTTTTATTGATTTGTTTCTGAGCTCAAATGCAATAAACAGTGTTTTATCTGCAGAAAACCTTTGAAGTCGAGAGTTCAACCCTCCAGAAAGGATTTCAGTCTCCTTTAATACAGCACCTTGCAGTACTACCATGTCTACCTTGCTTTAAACTCTCTGCTAAGCTTTTTGAAATGGACAAGTAATATGCAGTTGGGTGCCAAAATAAATCTGAGATGTGAATAGTTATACACACTGATAGGGTTTGGTTGTGTTCCCACTCAAATCTCATCTTGAATTCCCATGTGTTGTGGAAGGGACCCAGTGGGAGGTAACTGAATCATGGGGGCAAGTCTTTCCTGTGCTCTTCTCATGATCGCGAGTAAGCCTCACGAGATCTGATGGTTTTAAAAAGAGGAATTTCCCTGAACAAGCTCTCTTTGCCTGCTGTCATCCACATAAGACATGACTTGCTCCTCCTTGCCTTCCACCATGATTGTGAGGTTTCCCCAGCCAAGTGGAACTGTAAATCCATTAAACCTCTTTATTGTGTAAATTGCCCAGTCTCAGGGACATCTCTATCAACAGTGTGAAAATGGACTACTGCACACATCATCAGGGAAAGCTTTTCTCCCTCTACCAACAGTCAGGCGAGTTTTGAGAAATGAAGCTGGTAGATAAAAGGCCAAATCATGAAGAGCATTGTAAGTCATGTTAAGGTAATGGGCTTTAATATGGTGTTTCAGCTAGAGCTGGGGATGTAGTGATGTGGCAGGTCTGTAGAGAACCATAGCTACTGATTCAGAGGATCAAGTAGTTTTGTGTTGTCTAGTGATTGAAAATATTGGAGACAGATAAGCCCTCGAGTCCTGTCTCTGTTATTTGCCAGCTCTCTATGTTGTGCGTATACTGTTTGCCAGCTCTCTATGCTATAGCTATACTAAACTTCTTTCAGCTTTTAAATACTCCACTCTTACTCTCACCTCCATGCCTTAGCATGTGGATACCTAGAACATTCTCTCTCTACACCACCAACACCAACAATTTCTCCTGGCTAATTTCAACCCATTGTTTAGATCTCACCTCATATCCTCTGGGAGGCTTTCCATGAACATAGTTCACGTACTCCTGCTATGAGCTCTAATGGCATTCCTAAGTCTCTACATAAAAGCAAATCATATCAAAATTCATAAGCTCACATGTTGGTGGGCACTATCCTATTAAAATCTGGTATATAGTATCTGAATGTTTGCATTATTTTATTACAATTTTTAAAATATTTGTATATTTTAAACATATATTTAAATTAAACATTTGCCAAACCCTGAAAGTACATCTACAGAACACAGCTTGAAAACCACAGTTGTATTAGAGCAACTTCAAAATAATTAAGGACCATAAAAAGGGACAAAAGGATTCCAAGCAAGGTAGAAAGGAAGAAAAGAGCAGAAATCCAGAGTAAGGGAAAGGCTCTTGTTTGACAAGGGGAGTTCAAGATCACTGAATAAGACAGAAAATGACCAATATACTCCTTTTGCTATCTTTGGTCTGCTAATAACAGGATTGGGGCAGCCCTTCCACTTGCTCTGGGGTTGCCCAAGGGGCCAGAGAAGAGTAGACAGTCAGGTCTTAAAATCTTAACTTCTTTCTCAATTTCCAGAGCCTTCCCAAATAATTAAGTCAAGTTTGCCTATAAGAAGGATTATTTTTCCCACTACTAAAATGGTGACGAGCTTGTCTGTTCCACAACTGAATATTAAAAGCCTAAAATGTTTTATACATAGCTGAAGCAACTCAGAAACAAATCAACTCATTAAAAATCATATAATCAACCAATCAAAAATATATCAGATGGATACCATATCTTTTTCTTTCAACAGAGAAAAGATATTTAAAACTAAGAATGAATTCCATTCTAAAAAATTCAGGGAAAGATGGGAAGAGGGGAGAACGCAGAGAGCAAGACAACAGCAAGGAAAGAGAAGGCTACAGTGTTAAGGCAAAGACCAGCTTAAAGATTTAAGAGGTCTGGCCAAAATTCATTTTATTATATTTAAAGCTTCAGAGTTAAACATACATATCATGTAATTGAAATACTGTAGATTACTTATGTATCAATCTTAGATCAAGTTACTGTAATGAGTGTGAAAAAGCAGAATTCCTATTGACAGAAATTGAGATGAAACTGTAACTTGTCATCTTACAAATTTCTAAGCAGACATAAATATGAAATACCTGAATAGTTTGGCAAGCATGGCTTCCATTGTTGGTGAGGATAGCAGAGATGGCCTGAAGTGTCCTTCCTGTTTCTCCCCAAGAAGCCACCAGACTAAAGAGGCAAGCGCAGGAAAGTGCTGTTAAGGACTGTCCTGTGCTATCATTCATCCCAGTACTTCGAACAGTGATTTCCAAAAGAAGCTGGAAGAGAGACTCTGTGGATAAATAGAATTCAATTATATTCATCCAACATAGAGAACATTATATGCCTATATTTATTTATTTTTAGTCTCATTATAAACAAAATTTAAGGAATCTAGAACAATTACTTTGCATTAGTTTCTTTCCAGTTACTCTTTTCCCCAAAAGTTGAAATATTTATGTAACAAGGGCCTTAAAGAACATTCGGTTCAACTCCTTGTTTTTCTTAGTAAAAAGAGAAAATCTAAGGTCTTTTAAAACAAGCTTGCCTAGAGACATTCACATATTCAAGAAACTCATCCTATCAAGTAACAGACTACTCATCATACTTATTTTACCTTTTAGATTAGGAGGCTTCTTAAGATGTTAAGTGTCCAGGAAATTATGTATATATTTTCAAAGTAACAGAAACATAAAGCATATGCCATAATGTGCTTTAATATAAAATTGGCTACATCATTAACATAATAGCAATTCACACTTAGAGAGGATGTAATTCATTTATACCCTAGAAAAACCTCCAAGTCAATAGGACAGATATTCTCCTCCTTTAACAATGAAATTGAGATACAGGGTAGTCAAAAGATTTTTCCTAAATCATAAAGTCATTTAGTGGTGAAGATGAAACACACACACACACACACACACACAAATGTTTTAAAACCAGCAGAGGTCTCCACACAAAATTCCCTGAACACCTCCATCCAAGATTCAATCAACAGACATCTGGGTATTTCTTCCATAGAAGAGAGATCTAAAAATCCTTACAGAGTGAATAATCAGATGGAGAGAGAAAAAGAGAGTCAGAAAACTGAGAAAGATGAAGAGAGGGAAAGGGAAGGGAGAGAGGGAGGAGAACAAGAGAAAGAGGAGTAATGTACTGCAATTCTCTAAAAACTAAAATGCCACCTGTGGGTTATCTGGTAACTTACAGAAACCTAGGGAGCCCCTACCAATCCCTCATCTTCCACAGCTAATCCCAAATTAAGCCCTGTTTATTTTACATCCTAATTGATAACCACTTTTCTCTATCTCATCACCATCTTTCCAATCCATGCTATCATCATCTCCTTGACTAAAAAGTGTTAAGAAATTATCTCTTACCATTCGCTATTGCCCCAATAGGGAGAATTTCAAACCAAACATCTAATTGTCTACCTAAAATTCTTTCACTCTTTTGTTAATTCCTTCCTCCCTTCTGTCTTCCTCTTCCTTCTTTTCTTTCTCCCTTCCTCTCTTCACTTGTCTGTACACATCCTATACTTTCATTTTTTTTCCATTTATCCTTTCCTCTACCTTTTCCTCCAGCTATCCTTCCTTCCATCCTTTCATCTACCCCTGTTTGTCCATATTTCCATCTACCCATCCTTCCTCCAATTATTACCCTTCAGCGAGTACATCTGTTGATTATTCAGCAAATATTTACTGAACTCTCGCACATTAGCAACTACTCTACATTAGGGTATTGGCAAACATGACAAAGAAAGTCTCTACCCTTTCAAAAAGGTTAAGATTCCAGGGAAAGAAAATAGTCAATAATTTAAGCAAATAATTTAAGAAAACAGGCTATTTTAAAAACAATATTCTTAGCGTAATGAAATACAGAATGACCTTCCATTCCTCCTAGCCCAATAATCAAATTCTTTAACATGGCATGTAAAGCTCCACATGTCCCTGCCTCTTTCCTCACCTGTCACAAGACTGTTCCCTTCACTCTCCACATTCTAGCCATATTGCTCTTCTTTTCATGCATTCTCCTTTTGACTCAGAGCCTTATTGCATGCTGTTATTTCTACCTGTAGCACTTACAATCTAGTTCACTCCCTCCTATTCACCCTCTAAATCTCAAATGTCACATCTTCAGGGAGGCTTTTAGGGAGCTGGGTGCAGCAGTGTATACCTATAGTCACAGCTACTTGGGAGGTGGAGGCAGGAGGATCACTTGAGTCCAGGGTTTGAGTCTACCCTGGGCAATATAGTGAGATCCTGTCCCTAAAGATAAGTAAATAAAAAATTTTTTAAGTTAAAAAAGGAATCACGGCCAGGTGCAGAGGCTCATGACTGTAATCCTACCACTTTGGGAGGCCAAGGCAGGCAAATTGCCTGAGGTCAGGAGTTCAAGACCAGCCTGGCCAACACAGTGAAACCCTGTCTCTGCTAAAAATACAATGATTAGCTGGGCATGGTGGCATGCTCCTGTAGTCCAAGGTACTCAGGAAGCTGAGGCAGGAGAATAGCTTGAACCCGGGAGGTGGAGGTTGCAATGAGCCAAGATCACACCACTGCATTCCAGCCTGGGCAACAGAGCGAGACTCTGTTTCAAAAAACAAAAAAGGACTCTCAGAACTCCTTCTACTTTCCTCCATACAATTTATCCACACTTGTAATTATACACATATCTGATGCTAAGTTCCATAATAACAGCAATGGTATCATACATTCTTAGCACATAACAAAGGGGGTGCTATTACATTTCAGTGAATACTTGAGAATATAATCTAACTAAACAGAAGGGAATACATTTTTAAATAAATAATTTAAAAATCAAAATCTATTTGCAAAGAGAAGAGGCTTGGTGTATACTAATCATCAAGATATTCTACAGTAAGAGTTACATAAATATACACATATTTTCATGAATAACATGAAAATAACCAAATGGGGAAAAAAAGAATAACCAGTAAGATTGGGATATTAGATTAAAAAAAGGAGGAGAGGCAAGTTTCAACAGAAATTTATTATAAAAGAACCAAATCAGTGCTTTTATCTTTGAGCTAATTTAACAAAATAGAAAATATGAAGTGATAAGAAATCCCTTACATAGAAAAATAAGCCAAAGCAGTGATGAGATCAGCAGTAAACACTGAAAGGATGGAAGACAGACGAAAGGCAGCACAGCAGAATTAGAAACTTTTAACAAGAAAATAAAAACAAACAGATTAATAAGGTGAAAAGTTTTTGGGTTTTGTGGGATTTTTTTCGGGTTTTTTTTTTTTGGTAGAGATGAGGTCTCATTCTGTCACCCAGCTAGAGTGCAGTCCAGTAGCACAATCACAGCCCATTGTAGCCTCAGACTCCTGGGCTCAAGCGGTCCTCCCACCTTAGCCACTTGAGTAGCACTCATTGCCATGACCAAATTTTTTTTTTTTTTGCAGAGATAGGGGTCTAAGTTGCCCAGACTGGTCCCAAACTCTCAGCCTTAAGTTATCCTCCTGCTTCAGCCTCCCAAAGTGCTGGGATTACAGGCGTGAGCCACCACACCCAGCCAATGTGAAAGTTTTGATGCAAGACAGTAAGACTAAAGCACACATTATATTTCAAAGCTAGTATTAAGAACAAGTCTAGTTTTAAAAGAATAAAGGAAAGAAAGTATATACAGAACGGATACGAAGGAAAAGTATTTAACAATTGACATAAGACATGAGAATGGTAGAAGACTTAGGAGGAGAGAAATAACATGTTCAAAGGAGGAAATATGACATACAAGTCTTAGTGGGTATTTTAACATTCCAATTATTTGCTAACTGACAAAACCAAAGCCAAGAAAACCCAGCAAAATATTGTTAAATAAAATAAGTCAAATCTTCAGTAAAATGCTGTCCAGTCAAGCAGCACTTCACAATATTAATATGATCAATGGTGTTATCTTAACAATAACCAACACGGCGCCTGCTTGTCAACATGACAGCTTTTATTTGATAATAGCTTTTAATAACTGTGTATGTGAGGGGGATGGTTTAAAAAATCCTCAGCTTGTTTTAATGACCAGCATCCTCCCTCCCATTAAAACCAACCAACCAACCAACAAACAAGTCAAACACAAAAACTGAATCACCACATGCGACCAAAAAAAGAAAAATCTGACATGTAGTTAGGTTCATGCAATTTGGTTCTCACAGGTGGGTCCTACAAAATCCAAACAGCCAAGTAGAAAAAAAAGGACCAAGCTTTAGTCTAAACCAGAAATGTAGTCCCCAAACCAGCATCTGCATCACCAAGAAACTTACTCCAAAATTCTTGGGCCCCACCCCAAGTCTATGGAATCAGAAACACCATAGGGAAGGCCCCGATAACTCTGATACATGCTAATGCGAATTGAGAACCACATAATGAGAACCACAGATCTAGTACTTCAGAGAATTTTCCTATAATACTAGAAGGATCTAGAAAACTTTAGACAGTTTAAAGACCCATAGTTAGCATCGGAGAAAAAAAGCAATTAACAAGCTAAAAATTATGCTTCCATCTCTATTTCTATTCCTTAATACCTTTTGAGTAAAAGCTCCTATCTTATTTAAAGTATTACATGTCGAGCCTAGGTCACTGATATGAAAGGCAAGAATCGGAACACACTTTAAGAAAAGCAAACATTTTATTTACTTAATGAAAGCTGCTAAGTCAGAAGTTTAATCCATAACACAAATAGATTTTTATTTATGATGAATACAAAAAAAAATGTCCCCTCAATTTAGAAACTAATTGTACTGTTTTGGGTTTGTGGCATTTATTTCCTTTTCCCTGTTTTTCAAAACTATTGAGAGTAACAAGTTAGAGAAAGTGAATGTTAGCTATTTTGGCCAAAAGTTTAATAAGAACGATTTAATTTAATAGTGACCTTAAGGTTTGAGGATTATTTCTGGATTTCAGGGATTTATGTTTTGTTTGCCCCCTGCTTCATCATGCTAATTGAGAAATGTGTGTGCATGAACTTCAACTCTTAAACCATAACTTCAGAGGAACACAGAAAAAAATACTCTATAAAGACTACATTATAGGCTATTGTGTGTGCTTCATAAAAGAAGCTCTTCACTTTTTAAAAATTGCAAATTGACAATTTATAATTGTATAAATTTATAGGATATAAAGTGATTCGTGAATAAAATGTGGACTAATTAACATCTATCACCTCAAGTACTTAACATTTTCTGTAATGAGAACTTTAGAAATATTCTCTGAACAATCTGAAGTGTATAATACTCTATTATTAACTATATTCACTTTTAAATGCTTCACTGAATGAGTCTTGGCTCTTACCTAGGACCTCGGGCGGCTCAGACTGGAGGC
This sequence comes from Macaca thibetana thibetana, assembly GCF_024542745.1. NCBI lineage: Eukaryota > Metazoa > Chordata > Mammalia > Primates > Cercopithecidae > Macaca > Macaca thibetana. Next base: position 57,220,842 of record NC_065594.1, read on the forward strand.
CTTCTGGCTGCTGGCCCTGCAGCACGTTGAGCAGGGCTTGGAGACTCCTGAGACACAGGGATGGGTGAGAAAATCGTGTCTCCTTGATCAATTCAAAAACTTCACAAAGGCCAACTTCAATAATCTATTTAAAAGGAAAAAATATATATACTTTATGACAGGTAAGCTAGTAACACTTTCTAAGCAGTTTAGTTGGTACAAGTTACTTCCACAGCAAATGATAATGTATATGTATATGTATATAATGGAGCCATATAAAACATCATGAAAATGGCTTATAACAATGAACTAGAGACTAGATTGCATTCACTCAGAATAAACTGTATTAATTTGCAAAGTTCATTTGGTTGTACTCAAGGAAAACTCAGTACTCTTTTTGTCAAAAGTCATGTTAATTGTTACCTACAACCAAAAATAAAGTCAACATAGCACATACAGTAAAAAGATTTTATAAGGAGCTTTTCATCTTAGCCTTTTCTATAATGGTACAATCACTATATTATTATTTATAGGTGATATCCCTTCTTGTAGGATGATCACAAAACAATTTAAAACGGCTTAGCTGGCCGGGCGCGGTGGCTCACGCCTGTAATCCCAGCACTTTGGGAGGCCGAGGCGGGCAGATCACAAGGTCAGGAGATCGAGACCACGGTGAAACCCCGTCTCTACTAAAAATACAAAAAATTAGCTGGGCGCGGTAGTGGGCGCCTGTAGTCCCAGCTACTCAGGAGGCTGAGGCAGGAGAATGGCGTGAACCCGGGAGGCAAAGCTTGCAGTGAGCCGAGATCGCGCCACTGTATTCCAGCCTGGGGGACACAGCGAGACTCCGTCTCAAAAAAAAAAAAAAAAAAAAAAAAAAACGGCTTAGCTAAAAATATCACTGATACTTTTCCTTTAATTATCTTACCATTCCTCATCAGGTGCAAGAAAAATCAGACTCTATATCCAGCAAAAGAGATAAATCTGTTACTAAAGATTGAGAGAGCAAATTGCAAAGAATGAGTTAAGGATATACCTTCACAAGACTGATAAAAGACAAATTCCATTTCTTAGGCAATGTCAACATTCTGAGAACCAGTTCAGGAAGTATTAAGTAAATTGTTTGGAGAAGTAACAGAAAAATCAAAATAAGACTAATTAGTAGAAACTCCTGAAACCATTAATTCTATTGAACACAACAGTGGAAGAATCTCTCTGCTGATATTTTTGCATTAATTCACATATTACATAAATACCTCCTAAGCACTCACATTGTGCAAACTCACTTTAGGAAATATGAAGGTATACTAGACCCTGTCCTCTAAGAGTTTATAATCTAACAGGGTAAATTAGTCATGTATATAATTCATACTCAGTACAGACCTCTGTTACAGCATTTATTACATTATAGTGTAACTATTTTTGTTTTCATTTTCCCAACTATACTGTGATCTTCCAATACACACGGAACATGTCTTAAATGGCTTAATACCTCTCATGCCTAGCCAATTACCTAGCATATGGTAGGCATACATTAAATATTTGTTGAATTATTCACTAAGTTGTTTGCTAAAAACCACTGCATCTCAGAAACACATTTTCTAGACAAGAGGTAAATCAGCTGAAGGTAAGTCAATTGTAGTTCTGATTAACATTTACAAGTTTTCTGGAAACAACAGCTATAGCTGAGAAGTCAAATGACTAGGAGGACTATCTTTAGAGAAGTTATATAAAATCCTAACAGACTTGATTATAACTAATATTACAGAAGAACTTGCATAGCGAGTTTCAATTGATTAAACACATTAAGTGATGAAACTTTTACATTTGATATAGTTTCTTTTCCTGGAATGGACTAGAAAATAAAAACATGCTGTCCAAGGTTTGTATCTGCTTATGTACTTACAGGAAAGAGAAATCTGAAGTCAAAGATTTCCAAAGTACAAAATGTGGTGCTCTATTCTCAAGCCAATGGAAGACTACTATATTCTGCTATTCTTTCAGATTGCTTACTCTGCTACCAACCATGATTTTTCATAACTCCAAGAGGATTCTTCACAGATGACATTTTTGGCTAAGGTTCATTTATTATAGTGACAAAGGAATTACTGAACCTTGCCAGAAACAGTAAGTCTACCTAATGAACAGGTTCTTGATCTCTCTGGTAAGTTTAAGGTGTAATAATAAGTGAATGGCAATAGGCAACTCGGGTAGGCTGCCTAGAAACAGAGCCAGCCAGTTTTAGTGAGACTGGCCCATAAAACTTTAGTCACAATGATCATGATAGAGAACTCTTCATCTGTCTGGGTTAAACACTGTGGAAGTCTCACTAATTATCTACATCTTGGTTCATTGTAGACTTTTTATTTAACAAATGGGAAAACATTCATTTTCAGAATAGGAATATATATTCAATATACAACAAAAATCAACCTCACGTTCTGCAACTATTAAAGAAGTTTTAATATTTAGCTATGGATTATTGCACACAGTTACCAGACAAGTTTTTAAATAAGTTTTTTTCTGCTGTTTGGCTAAGTATAAAATAATTTACCAAAAGTTTGAACTTTGAAAGTAGACTTTAAAACAGAAGTCTTATAGTCAGTGAAAACATATATTTCTCCCTCCTTCAGTATCAGGAAGGAAGCATAAGCAGAAAAAATATAGTCCTGTCAATATAGTATTATTTCATTTGTGTATAAAAAACATATTTTAATGTGTACCTAGAAAAAATGACAAAAGAAATAAAAATATTTATATAGGGGTATATTTTGGTTAACAGGACTTCAAATATTACTTCTGATTTTTCATTCTTCTTTAGAAAAATGTTCTGATTTTTCAAATTATCTACAATAAATACGTACAATTAGCAAAATAAATAAACGTGACACTTAAGAAAAATAATAATTACAACAATAAAAGAACACAAGAAGCTTCAATACTTTCGATAACGAACTATAACTAATTACCCAACACACGGTTTCACACTTCTCTTCAGAAAAGTCTTTTGTAAATTTACTGAATTTTATCTTTACTGCTGCTCTCAAATAATTAAATTTTGAAGGTTATTTATTATATTTGAAAGATAAACATAAAGCCGAAATAATTACCTGATATAGCCAGTCTAATATGCTAGGAAAGTAAGATAAAAATATATTTGGCCAAAGAAAAATGATATAAAATGATATATAATTTCAAGGTTTTCTTTTGCCCATCTCAAACCATGTATTTCCAAATGTGACTTTATTATTTCATGAATAAGTGTGATCATAAAAGTTTAGTTACATCACATTTGGATTTAATAATTAACTCTTTACCCTTAAAAATCGTATCTTGTTCAGTTAAAAGTCCTAAAATCACTTCCAATACTTATATATTTGAAAAAGGTCAAAAGGAAATCAAAATTATATTTACATATTACCACAGAGTGAAGTATACTGCCTTGTAAAATTGTTTGTATAAAGCAAATATTTAGTACAGTGATAATATCTACAAGTAATAAAAAATTTAAAACTCTAGAGACAGAGGAAAAGGGAGGGGGAAGAGGCAGCAGCAGAGGGAGAGGACGAGAAGGCTAAGGCAGAGAATTCTGAATGTGGGGCCGGGTGCGGTGGCTCACGCCTGTAATCCCAGTAGTTTGAGAGGCCAAGGTGGGTGAATCACCTGAGGTCAGGGGTTGCAAATCAGCCTGACCAACATGGAGAAACCCCTTATCTACGAAAAATACAAAAGTAGCCAGGCATGGTGGCGCATGCCTGTAATCCCAGCTACTTGGGAAGCTGAGGCAGGAGAATCACTTGAACCCAGGAGGTGGAGGCTGCAGTGAGCCAAGATCGTGCCATTGCACTTCAGCCTGGGCAAGCAGAGTGAAACTCCATCTCAGGGAAAAAAAAAAAAAAAAGTATGAGTGTGAAGTTTCTGAGTTCCTTGTCTAAAAAACACACTTATCTATGACTACTACCATCTTCCCTTCTCTTCACACTCAGAGGAAGAGAACTTTTCAAAACTTTTCAACTTTTCAAAGCTATTTTTTCAATGTTCTTGATCCCACTCCCTCCCATCTCTCATAGAAATTTGTTTCAACTTGTGCCTACATAGTGATAACTCCCAAATCTATATTTCTAGCTGGCAATTATTTTTCGAACTTCAGCCCTACATAGCACACACTGGACCCCTGACATTTAATTCAAAATCAGCATGTGCAGAACTAAACTTGATCATCATTTCAGCCAAGCACTGTTCCTCATCCAGTTTTCCCTCTTTCAGTCAACAGCCTCAACACACAGAACCTTAAAGAATAACTTTATATTTTGCCTTCTTTTTCAGCCTTTAGAGCCAATTTATTACTAATTCCTGTCAATTCTGCTTAACATTTCTTAGATTCAAAACAGTCACTACCATAATTCCAACCCTCATTAACACTCTCTAGACAACTGCAATAATTGCCTAAATGGTTCCTCTGTCTCCAGTCTCATGCACCACTCTTTAGTTATGGATATGCTTTACTAACAGGAGTAAACTTACAAAGTTACTCCAGTCTTAGTAAGGCATATCCATAACTAAAGGGTAGTGAGTCCGATGCAATCACGCAAGTCTGATGATATTCTTTTGCTTAAAATCTTCAATATTTACTAATCACGAGATAACATCTGAAATACATGGCACATAAGGCCCTTCATGATTTAGCTTCCTGCTGTCTCTCTTGCTCTATCTCAGCCAGTGTTGAGTCCTTTCTCTAACGTGTTCCACTATATCTAGCACTCCCTATCAATCCTTAAGGCACTAGAGAATATTTATTGACCTGGTTCTTATCCCTACAAGACAATGCTTTCTTGAGGGCAGGAATTATGTTTCATCCTTTTGTTCTCAGGACCTAATACAATGCTGGCTACAAATTCAAAAAATATATACTGAATTAAGAAAGAAATGATCCTATGTAAGTCTAAATCTTTTAATAATGTGGCATGACTGGCTTCAAATGGGTTCAGACGGGAAATATGAATTCTAAGTGTTTGTTACTATTTAAAAATTATGCACTGGGCATGGTGACTCATGCCTGTAATCCCAGTACTTTGGGAGGCTGAGGCGGTCAGATTGCTTGAGCTCAAGAGTTCGAGACCAGCCTAGGCCATGTGGCAAAACCCCACCTCTACTAAAAATACAAAAAGTAGCCTGGGGTGGTGGCAAATGCCTGCAGTCCCAGCTACATGGGAGGGTAAGGTGGGATGATCGCTTGAGTCCAGGACGCAGAAGTTACAGTGAGCTGAGATCATGCCACTGCACTCCAGCCCTGATGATAGAGCCTGACTCTGTCTCAAAATGAAAATAAAAACAAAAATAAAAATAATAAAAATTATGTAGGTGTAAAATCTGTAAAGTTTTAGAGGATGTAGAGTTTACTGACAGTTTGAGCTGGGTAAAAAACTTAATGTTCCAGAAGCATTCAGGGAATAGAAAGCTCCTTTAAATATATCAATGATTACTGATCCGCAAAACACAAAAACAAACGCAAAAAGCAAAAAAAGGGTGACAATATCTATATAACAGTCAAACTCAATTTATTAATAACTAAATTTTAAAACTCAAGCATGGGAAAAATAAAACTGTATTACAACAACACTTCAACAACAGATTAAAAACTGTCTTAATCATGTTAAGAAAAAAAAAAGAGTAGGAGAGACAGAAACCTCATGTGAGAAGGAATGGGACAGCCACATGCTTAGGAGCAACAGAGGAACAAAGAAAGGAAGCAAACTAGGATACTAGACAGCAGCATTTGAGGCTGAGACACAGAGATGATCAAAAGGAAAACAAAAATACCAACATTTCCCACTTGCCTTCAAATCCCATCACCTCAAACCTTACGAGACTAATTTTGTCCTCAGTGTCAATCCTTCATGTCATGGAAATGACTGTCAAAAAATATCACCTGAAAGTTTCACTCCCCACCCATAGCATCTGCTTGCCTCTGCATGAAGGCATCTCATCACTTCTTCCTTTCTCTTCATCTCTCATTCATCAGGTGATTGCACTGATTCTCTAGAAGTTTCATTTGCTTGCGTAATTTTTTTAATAAACTGACGAGTTCCTCTCAAATTCATTTGCACCTACACATTTTCTTGTTTGCACCTAACCTGACACTTATAACTATATATATCATTTACTGAGCACTTCTTTTTGCCAGGTACTGTTCTCTCATGCACTCAACATCCATTAATTCATTTAAATTGTCACTACAACCCTATGAGGTAGATGCAACCCCCAATTTATAGATGACAAAACTGAGGCATGGATGTGTCAAATAACTTCCAGTGTCACATAGCTAGTAATTTTAATGGTGTTTGAACCCCAGCAGTTTGGCTCCATAACCCATGTTAACCCTGTTTGCAGACAGGTCAGTACTTGGTGGAAAATTCAGTATTAATCACTTGGGCTATCTGATCTTCTTTAATTTTCTTTGAAAGATCCCCCTTTGACTCTGTTAATTATGCTGCAAAAGGTTATCTTAAGAATGCCTGATATTTTATTTAATACTCACCAATCCTGATGTTTTAAAACAGCCTAAGAATCCATTGTTCTTGTTTATGCAATTTAATTTGAACTACAGTTTACTATTCAAAACCTGCATACCTACGTAAACAATTTATCCAGGCTTTTGTTTTCTCTCACAATACTGAACTTAAGTAGCACAATTACTATAATACAGTGTGACTCACACATACACAGAATTGGTATTCTAACTAAAAAGTAAATTATACAAGTCCTTCAGCCTTACGTCCTAACTCAACTATGTTTTTTTATCTCAATCTCTCCTAGTTAAGCATAAGAAATTAAAATTAGAGACCATAATTTCTACCTAGAGGGGCTCCCATAGTGAAGATAAACATGTTTGTTTTAGGTTAAAGAAAGAAGCTTTTGGCCGGGTGTGTCGGCTCACACCTGTAATCCCAGCACTTTGGGAGGCCGAGGTGGGTGGATTACCTGAGGTCCAGAGTTCGAGACCAGCCTGACCAACATGGAGAAACCCCATCTCTACTAAAAATACAAAATTAGCCAGGCGTGGTGGCACATGCCTGTAATCCCAGCTACTCAGGAGGCTGAGGCAGTAGAATTGCTGGAACTCAGGAGGCAGAGGTTCAGTGAGCCAAGATCATGCCATTGCACTCCAGCCTGGACAGCAAAAGCACAACTCCATCAAAGAAAGAAAGAAAAGGAAGGAAAGGGAGGGAAGGGAGGGAAGGGAGGGAAGGGAGGGAAGGGAGGGAAGGGAGGGAAGGGAGGGAAGGAAGGGAAGGAAGGGAAGGAAGGGAAGGAAGGGAAGGAAGGGAAGGAAGGGAGGAAGGGAGGAAGGGAGGAAGGAAGGAAGGAAGGAAGGAAGGAAGGAAGGAAGGAAGGAAGGAAGGAAGGAAGGAAGGAAGGAAGGAAGGAAGGGGCTATTAGAGTAGCAATTAGGATGTTGCAGACAAAGGAAATAAGAAAAAGAAAAGGGTCTCAACTCTAAAACAGGAGGCAAAAAGGACATGTGAAGATGGCTGATCAAGAAGCTGAGTAAGTTGACAAAACCTTTATTACTCTATGAAATATGAAGCAAGCCATGTGCCAAGAATAAGGTGAGAAGAACCTGACAATATGATTAAGGATGGTGGTATACTTAGGAACAGCCACCATAAAATGTGCAAAAGAACTCAGACCAGGTTCCATTTATGCTGCTATTTCCAAGTCATAAAAAATATTTACACAATCCCTTGTGGAAATGTGTAAGTTTTCAAGGCATAATTTTAAGGTTATCAGTTTAGTAAAAAGGCAATAGTACATAAATCACTTATAATTATAAAATCATTTTGAGTATCTCTGTTTAGAAAAAAAGCAACATGCATAAGTCATATAAAGGCACCATTTAAAAATGTCTATATTTTCACCTATTCTTTTGTTATAAATATTAACTATACCTACTATATAGAAAAAAATATATTAAATACATAAAATAACCTTCCAGTCTTAAATATACCAATGCTTAAACAGAACAGAGTACAAAAAGAAACACAGGTTTCTTTTTTTTTTTTTTTTTTTTTTTTTGAGACAGTCTCACTTTGTCACCCAGGTTGGAGTGCAATGGCATGATCTCAGCTCACTGCAACCTCCGCCTCCCGGGTTCAAGTAATTTTCCTGCCTCAGCCTCTGAGTAGCTGGGATTACAGGCGCCCGCCACAACACCAGGCTAATTTTTGTATTTTTAGTAGAGACAGGGTTTCACCATGTTGGCCATGCTGTTCTCAAACTCCTGACCTCAGGTGACCCACCCACCTCGGCCTCCCAAAGTGCTGGTATTACAGGTGTGAGCCACTGCGTCCGGCCTACAATACGTGTTTCTATTGTAGAAATACCAACTAGCTTATATGCTCCTGGTAAATAAGGGAGTAATATCAGAATAATGCAAAAGTTAAGTTGGTTCATATATGATTTTTTTTTTTCCCCTAATCAAGGGAAGCCACAATATCAAGAGTACCATTATAAGCTTAGGCAGAAAGGAAAAGGCTCTCAGCCTAGCTACCACACAGCTGAGAGGCTTTGTAGTTCTATTTCAAGAGAAATAAAACTGCATACCTGCATCCCAGGCGAGGAGCACCTCCCCGCTTTCCAGGGCTCTTGGCTTTTTCTTGTGTCCACCTTACTCTCAGCCCACTGGCTCAGAGCTCTACTTCCATCTGCCATGGTTCCATGCCTCTATACCAGCATTTTGTACATTTTTTTGTACATTTTTTAATTGCCCCTGTAACAGACTCCAATCCACTCATCTCCTTTCCTGCGCTTTCCAGTGAATTATCAATTATTGACTTTGTTAGCACCTTAGATATAAAGTTGCAGAGTTTTCCTTTTCTGCTCCAAATCTATTTTTGCCCATAAGCCATGTTATCTTTAGCATGTAATTTTACATAAAGCAAGGTATTTTAACAATGCATATATATGCATTACAGCCAGAACACCTGCAGGTTGTACATCTAAATATTAATAGAACTCAGTGGCTTACCTTTGGAAGCTTGATAGGGGGCTCTTTGGATTCCTCTTCTTCATCACTATCTGATTCTCCACTCTGCACAGAGTTCTTAGATGCAGCTGCCAACGATATTTCCTTTTTCTGCCATTCCAGAACGCAATGGCGTACATTACAGTAAATATTGAAAGCAGAAGGATTGCTATGTAGTTTGATATCTGGTATGATTACTGTATTCTCCAAGTTTTCAGACTGAAATACAAAACAGAGTATTTCCATTTCACACTCTTTTCTATCATCAAGTCCCATTTTAAATAAAAGTAAAGATTAGACAGGCTAACTGACTTGCAGAAGACACCTTATATGACACAGCAGAGACAGTCTAAGTCTATGGACCCAAGTTCTAGTCCCCTTTTCTATACCTCACTATTTTTTGAGTAATGCAGCAATAACCAACCAATCTGACAAGCACTTGAAAGGGATGGGCAAAAAACCTAGAAATATTCTCTTATCGTCATGACAAGAATAGACTCAACAAAGCTTAACTGCTAGAGTTCTGGATCAAAGAAGTTCATTTGGTGCCTTCCTAAGAGACACCAGATATACTGTAGAGTCTCAGTGACCTACTACAAACATTAGATTGCATTTTGAATACTTTTATAAGTACATATAGAAGTTTACACAGAAATGAGGGTCTCCTCCCAAAAAACTTAATTTTCATCAACCGATTTCATTCTCATTCAAATAACAGTAATGCCAAGTAAACTGTAGATGCTTCCCTAAGCTCTCTCTCATCTATCAGTATTGATAAAGGCTAAAAATCATGTGCTTGGTAATTTGTTAAGACTAAACAGTTTCTCTTTTATGCCCAATATTTTATTCATCAGACAGCAACTACAATTTCAAGATCAACATTTACATTATAAATATAAAAAGCTGTTTTAAGATATTTTAGAAATTCAAGTTCCAATAATTAAAGTATGTCTAGGAAGTATCTAAGATAAACAAAATGATACCACAAGTACCAAAAAAACTTGGTCCCAAAAATTCAACTCTTCTTCCATAAAGAATTGGAAAAAAACAAAACAAAATACTCTTGTTAAATAAGAAATATATCAAAGTTAAACTGGCATGGCATATAACTTATGAGTATATGCATAAGAGATATTACAAACATCTCTTATCCAAATATCCAGAGATATTACAAATATTAGCTATTCAAATCCAACAATATATAAAAAAGTAATATATTATGACCAACTGAGGTTCAATCCAGGGACAATGTTGGTGCAACACTGGAAAAGTAATCACTGTCACTACAGAGAAAAAATATATTATACTGCAAACAAACACAGAAAAATCATTTGACAAAAAATCCAGTATTGATTCATGACAAAAAAAAAAATGTATAAGTTAGGAATAGAAGGAAATTTTCTCAACTTGATAAAGGGTACCTACAAAATAACCACAGCTAAAGTGGTAACAGACTGAATGCTTTCCCTCTAAGATTGTGATCCAGGCAAATAGGTCTACTCTCAGCAACTCATCAACATTGTACTGGATATCCTACCTAGTACAAGGAAAATATCCTATGTAGCCAAGGGAAAAAGGCAAGAAGAAGTATTTTCTAAAAAAGAAATGTTTTTACTTGTAAAAAAAAACATGTAAAGAATCTTAAGGAATCTGCAAAAAAGCTACCAGAAATAGTATGCAGATTTAACAAAATCAGGATATAAGATTACTATATAAAAAGAGTAGTATATCCACATACTAGGAATGAACAAATGAAAAATGTAATTTCAAAAATAATAGCATTGAAGTCACAGACTGGGAGAAAATATCTGCAAACCACATATCCAACAAAGGATGAGTATTCAGAATATATAAATATATAAAGAATTCTCAAAAGTCAACAGTAAAACAAACAAGGAATCTAATTAGAAAATGTGCAAAAGATAGGAACACATCAATATAGAAGATATACAAAGGGCAAATAAGCACATGAAAAGAATTTCAACATCATTAGTTACCAGAAAATGCAAATTAAAATGAGATACAGTACACACCTATCAGAATGGCTAAAATAAATAGCGACAACACCAAATGCTGATGGGGATGAGGAGAAACTTATACGTTGTTGATGGTCATGTAAAATGGTATAGCCACCCTGGAAGAAAGTACAGCAATTTCCTACAAAACTAAATATGTGCTTACCATATAATCCAGCAATTATGCTCTTGGACATTTACACCAGAGAAATAAAAACTTATGTTCACACAAAAACCAGTATATGAATGTTCGTAACAGCTTTCTTTTTCTTTTAAAATAGTCAAAAGCTAGAAACGACGGAGATATCCTTTAATGGGTAAATGGTTAAACAAACTATGGTACATCCATACCATGAAATGCTTACTCAGCAAGGAACAAACAATATACAACAACGTGTGTGAATCTCAAAGACATTTTGCCGAGTGGGGAAAAAAAGCGCCAATCGTTAAATGATTACATACTACACAATTCCACTGGATAAGATTCTTAAAATGGTAAAATTATAAATGCTAAACAGATCAGTGGTTGCCAGAAGCTAAGAAGAGGATGAGGAAGGAAGATACTATAAAGGTTATAAAGGATATCACAGAGAATTCTTGTGATGGAACTGCTGTACATCCAGACTGTGGTAAGAGTCACATGGACCTACACACGTGATAAAATTACACAGACTTACGTGCACACGAACACATACACACCACATTCATACTGAAATCATCTCAAAGCAAAATACATTTTCAAAAATAACTGCATTTACAATAACATCAAAAATATAAAATAATTGTAAATAAAAGTAATAAAATAAGTGTAAGCCCTACACACTGAAAACAAAAAAGTGTTGCTGAGTGAAATTTAAAGACTTAAATAAATGGAGATATATACCATGTTCATGGATTGGAAAATTCAACATCATTAAAATGGCAATTCTTCCCCCAAACACAAGCCACAGAATAGGAGAAATGTATTTGGAATGCAGACATCTGACAAAAGACTTGTATTTAGAATATATGAGAAACTCTGGCAATTCAGTAATAAGAAGACAATTACAAAAATAAGGAGGCAAGATCTGAACAGACATTTCACATCAAAAAAATAAGAATGGCAAAAGGTACATGAAAAGATTTCACATTATTAGCCATTAGAGAAAAGCAAGCTAAAATCACAATGGGAAACCCCTACTCAGTAGACTGACTAAAATTTAAAAAGCTAATACCATGTGTTTCAAAGATGTGAAGCAACTAGATTGGTCATATACTACTGGTGGGACTACAGATTGGAACAACCACTTTGGAAAAGAGTTTTCTAGTTTCTTAAAAAGCTAAACGTACATTTACTGTGCCAACGCTGAGGAAAAAGTTAATGCCACAGGCATGATGGCTTACTGCTTATATTTCCCCAAGGAAACCATGATTGACCCTTGGCCAACCTTCGGGAATGTGGATGTTTAGAGTTTTCTTTGTGGTAGTGATTGATGATTTTGTTATGAACACATGGAGCAATGGACCATGTATCCTGGCCTATCAGACTGCTCTGCATGTACAAACATCAAGCTTTACGATGTGTACCTGAGTTTCACTTATGGTGGCTGACTAACAAGATATGTCTATGTGACCAAACCCACAAAAAGTCTTGAATTATAAAATTCACCTGAGCAAAAACAATACACACATTTCTCTGCAGTTCACTGTCAGAGAGAAAACATGTCTTGTGTGCTCAGTAAACAAAGAACTAGGAAGCCTATGCCATAACTCCCTATACATCACAAACACATATCTTTTTCTTGCTGCTTGCTCTGCATCCCTTGTTGTAATAAATCTTAGCCATGAGTATAAACTGCTTATGAGACTTATGAGTCCTTCTGGCAAATCAAAGGAAAAACCACTTAACCATTCCACTCCCTAGTATGCACCCAAGAAAAATGAACACACACACACACACACACACGTGCATATATAGGTATATAAAATCAGCAAAAAAATGGAATGAATTACTGATATACAACAACATAAACACAAATTATGCTGAGGGAAAGACACCAGATTTTTAAAAAAAAGAGTACTCACAATATGATCACATTTATACGAAGTTCTAGAAAATGAAAACTAATCTACAGTGACAGAAAATATATCTGTGGTTGTCTAGAGCCAGGGTTATAGGGAGGGATAGAATCAGCAGAGGATAAGAAAACCGGTCAGGCGCGGTGGCTCATGCCTGTAACCCCAACACTTTGGGAGGCCAACGCGGGTGGATCACCTGAGGTCAGGAGTTTGAGACCAGCCTGGCCAACATGGTGAAATCTTGTCTCTACTGAAAATACAAAAATTAGCTGGACATGGTGGCTGGTGCCTATAATCCCAGCTACTCAGGAGGCTGAGGTGGGGAAATTGCTTGAACCCAGGAGGTAGAAGCTGCAGTGAGCTAAGATCACACACCACTGCACTCCAGCCTGGAAAACAGAGTGAGACTCCATCTCAAAAAATAAAAAGAAAATCCCTGGAGATGATGGAAGTGTTCTGAACTTTGACTGCAGTAGTGCTTCTATGCATGAATGTTAACTTCCAAAACTCACTGAACTGCAAACTTCAAATCTCTCTGTCAGGCTCAGCTACTGAGAAGCCTGATCTAAGACAGACACATTTGGGATCAGGAAGTTGAGGAAGTTTTCTGACTAATGAATTTGATTTCTCCTGTAAGAAAGTGAAGTCATATGCTGGAGGGCAGAATTTATCAGAGGTTTGAGGAGCATGGCAAAGGTGTGAAATAATCACAGAAGAAAAGAGAACTATTTGACCAGAAAAAATAATAAGATAGTCTGGCTATGGTATACTTGAGATTGATGATCATGAATGTGTATTGTTATCAATTAACTCTTGTATAACTCTCTTTGGCAGCACATGAAACTCACCTTAAGGGAGGGACAAAATAACTGGATTCATACAAGATTGAGTTTTGTCAGATTAATGCAAAAACATACAAGTGAGATATGGTAGGTAAATAATAGCCTCCAAAAACATCTACACCCTAATTCCCCAAAACCTAAGTGAATGTTACCTTACATGGCAAAAGGGACGCTGTATATGTGATTAAACTAAGGATTTTGAAATGCACAGATTATCTGGATGGGCCAATGTAATCACAAGGGTCCTTACAAGTGAAAGAGGAAGGCTGGACAGTGAGAGGAAGAGATAAAACAACAGAAAACTATCACTGATGCCGCATGAGAAAACTCAACCAACCACCACTGGCTTTGAAGATGGAATAGGGCCACAACCCAAGACATTTGAGCAGCCTCTATTATAGAAACTGGAAAGACAAAAAAACAGATTCCCTCCTAGAGCCTCCAGAAGGAATACGGCCTTGCTGACACCTTGATTTTAGCTCAGTGAGATCCATTTTGGACTTCAGATTTCCAGAACTGTAAGATAACTAGTGTTATTTTAAACCACCAAGTTTGTGTAATTTGTTGCAGATTAAGTAAGAGTTTTTCTAAAAAGAAAGACTGTGGTATCTAATCTGGGTAAGATGGAAATTAAATAAAGGAGATGACTGATGGATGGGATGAGGAGAAATAGAGGGGTTGATGGCCATAAAGGATATAAAGTAAATGTAACATCTATGTATATGTAATACATAAAGTAGATATAAAGTAGATAAAATGCCAGCTAAATGGCATTTTGAAAATAACTTTCAAAAAGAGAGTAGATGAAAAATAATCTGGAAAAAGTAATACAGGTCAAGGAGACTAACAACACCATTTTACTACTTTATATTCTTTCCATGAGCAAAAAATGCCTCTTACTCATCTTTGTATCCCAAACATCCAGTATAATGCCCGCACATACTCAGCACGCAATTAATGTTCGAGGAACAAATTAATGAACTTATTTATATCACTGTTATCTCAAACTACTCTTAAAAAGAAGGTATATAAATACTGAGGGCAAGAGGAAAAAAACTGAATTGCTAAGGGCACAAAGCTAGTTGGAGGCCGAATTGAAAGGGACAAAAGACCTTGACTTCTCCTCATCTCTTCCTGGATGTCATATGCCACCACTTCAGGAAATCACCAAATGAAACCTTAGAAAAACTTCAAAGATACTCAAAATTCCCATACTCTGATTTGCACATAGCACCAAAAAGTTGGAAAGGGACAGAGGTTGGAAATCTGAATGACTGTATTTGTTAGAGGTTTTCTGTACATTGAGAATGCATTCCACTTCCCTCCTCTATCCCAGAAGCAGAAGTAATGAGAAGGGATACGGTGAACAGACATTATTTTTCTGCCCGCCCAGCAACACTTTCCTTAGGGTAACTATTCCTCCCTCATTCCATGTGGCCTATACACCAGGGTGCTCACCCACTGCCCATCTCCGGGTTAAAAATACAACTCAGTCTAACCAAAGTATCCCATGTCTCCGTGGTCAAAGCAAATGATGCAGGTAAACCGAAAATCCTACCCAAGACTTTCTGCTATGACTAGTAGAACAGATTGCCTCTTGCTCAGAGCAAATGGAGTTGGAGCTGCTGGCAGCCTCAGTCCTCAGTCACAGGTAATAAGTCCACACACAGAGGAAGGCAGAAATAGGAGCTGAAAATACGGGTTCGATGATTTTATTTATTTATTTTGAGACAGAGTCTTACTCTGTCACCAGGCTGGAGTGCAGTGGTGTGATCTCAGCTCACTGCAACCTCCGCCACCCAGTTTCAAGCGATTCTCCTGCCTCAGCCTCCTGGGTAGATGGGACTACAGGCACATGCCACCACGCCCAGCAAATTTTTGTATTTTTCGTAGAGACAGGGTTTCACCATGTTGGCCAGGATGGTCTCAACCTCTTGACCTCATAATTTGCCAGCCTCGGCCTCCCAAAGTGCTGGGATTACAGGCATGAGACACTGTGGCTGGCTGATGATATTATTTCATCCCTGGATCCACCTGTGTCTCAAGATAGAGCCACCAAATAAATGCCATCCCCCAACCTTTCATTTTATTTTGGGTTTGCTACTTTGAAGTAGATTTCTCTCAGTTACGATAGCAAGAACACTAACTTAAAAAGTGTAGGAAACAATTGCCTCTACAGTTGATATACAGGCCCAGCAAATCTATTGTTTCTTTAACTCAAAGTGAAGCTGTTCAGGAATCACAGTTATGACTCTCCTCTTCCTTCTGTCTAGATGTTCAATAGAAAAGAGACTATTATATAAAGTGCTCTGGTCCCTGAAAACATTTAGTATAAAAAAGATGGATTTTATAGAGATCTCTGCATTATGTGAAAATAGATTCTTGGTTTCTAAGCTCTCACCTAATTCAAATATTCCATATTGCTTTTTCTTTTGTACAGCTACCAACAGTCAAAAGAGGCTCAGAACAATATGGACACACCAAGTTTCCCTAATTTCTGTCAAGAAAGGCATATGACAAACCCAAACCCAAGTCCTGGTTTACAAGCTAATTTTACTTAAGTTTCTAGTACCTGTAGTCAGATTGAAAAAAGAGAACAGAAGTGGATATGTTCCCCCAAAGGACTGATCAAAGATATTAAGAATAAATAATAAATAATTTTCAACATTCAGATATTAACTTCCAGGCTACTGGTCAAGAAACCCCCCAAAAATAGGCTGGGCACAGTGGCTCACGCCAGCAATCCCAGTACTTCAGGAGGCTGAGGTGAGAGAATTGCTTGAGCCCATGAGTTCGAGACAAGCCTGGCCAATACCGTGAGACCCTGTCTCTACAAAAAATTTAACAATTAGCTGGGTGTGGTGACATTTACTTGTAATCCCAGCTACTCAGGAGGCTGAGACGGAAGGATCACTTGAGCCCAGGAAACTACTGCACTCCAGTCTGGGTGACAGAAAAGACCTTGTTTCAAAAAAAAAAAAAAAAAAAAAAAAAAAAAAGCAAGAAAGAAAAGAAACACCCAAAAGAAAGATGAAACTAAAAGAGGAACCAAATCATAAAGGGCTTTTACAAAATTACTTCAGCACATACAAACAAAATGGTTTGCTAATTATACTTATATTTTTAAATCTTGGCATTTTTATTCAAATCACCATATGCAACAGTCCTATTCCTTATAAATTACCAACAGCTTTACCTTGCTTCTTGTCTTCACTTTTGATTTGCTCTTCTGTTTTCTTTTCAATTTCTTCTTATTTAATATTTTCTTATTCCTAAAAATAAAAATGGAAAAAAACATATGAATGTTCATATTAGGACATACAAAGCTATCAAAAATGCGTATTTCCAAAAGAGACATTTGGATCTTTTTCTTGCAAACTTTCTTTATGTGAAACAATATACTTTACATACACATATAAGATACTAACATATAAAGTAGCTATTGAGAAGATAACATGGGGCAGCTAAGCAATATACATTAAATAATAAAAATTTGAATTCTGCAAAAACATATATAAACTTAAAACATTAAAAAGGCATTAAATGAAGTATTTTACACTTTATCCATAGTGGGAATGTTTACAAATATCAGTAATGTTTCCAAGAAAAAAATCTGCTCTTTTTGGTAGTGAGGGCTATAGTGCAAAGGGACTTAAAAGCCACTTTTTACTAAACTACTATAGCAAAATTCCCAACTCATATACTTTATGTATCCAGCAACCAATCTGGATACATTCATTATCTCATGGCCCTAAGACCAAATTATTCTTTAAGCATAAGGAAGCCCCTGAATAACTTTGAGAAACAGAAAAAAAATATGTGATAAAGAATAAGAATTATGGTGCAAGAAACAAGAAGCAAGGAAAACATTTTATTTTCATTTCACTTAATATGTTTTATGTTCACCATGCTGAGATACTAGGTAGTAAAGACACAAAATGAAAAAGACAGTTCTTGTCCTCAAGGAGCTCAGAGACTTGAATGGAAAGCACAGTTTGGTGATCAAAGAGGGAATCAGGGGAGAGCAAAGGGGAGGAGGTTGTTCCAGATGCTGAAGAGGTCAAGTCCTTAAGATTTGGTAACTAATTTAGTGAGAGCAGTGACAAAATAGAAAAGTTTTAAGCCTAGGTCACCTGGAGGTAGACAATGTCATTCATAAAAATTGAGAAGTCAGAAGGAAGAGTTAGTCTGCTGGAAAAAAAGTAATGGGTTTGATTTTGAAGATGTTTAACTTCAAAATACCAAAATGTCAACAAATAGATAAGAGTAACAGGCAGATGAAAACATTATCCTTGACATTTCCTTCAGTTTCACTCTTGAAATCAAAATAATCACAAAATCTGGTCAATTATATCTCATGAACAGTTCTTGAATCTGTCCACACCATCTTTACTGCTGCAATGCTAATAAGCTAGGTTACCACCACCTCTTACCTGGACCACTGCAAAAGCTTAACTCATTTCTGCACATCCATACCCTTCAATCCATTCTTCACATAGGAACCTAACTGAACATTTAAAGACACAAACCTGAGTGGATAATTCCCCGGCTTAAAAATCAGTATCTTCTCAATTCTCTTAAGATAAAGTCCAAAAGCACCAACATCGTTTAAAAGATCCTCTTCCAAAAACTGACCTCCACCCATCTATCCTGCCTCATTTTGCATTCTTTTCCACCTGGTTCATCATACTCCAGCAAGAAGGATATTCTTTCAGTTGTCTGAACCTGTTAAGCTTCATCACAACTTTCACAAAGGTTTTCCCTCTTCCTGAAATTCTCTACCACATCTTCTCCTGCTAACCACTACTTATCTTCGAGGTCTCAGCATAAGTGTCACTTAAGTCTAACTCCCCACACTGGATGAGTTTCCCTAATATACACTCTCAGTTCATCGTATACTTACGTTTCATTGTATAGTCAATAACTGTAATTATGTATGGAACTGTTTAATGTATTGCTTCCTCGCCAAGCTATAAGCTCCAACAGTGCAGGGGCTCTGTCTTTCTTGTTCACTACTCTAGCCTGTGTCCAGAAAAGTTCCTGGGATATAGTACTCAACAAGTATTTTAAGAGAAAGAGAAAGTATAAGAGAAAGAGTGAGGAAGAGGATAAATGGGGAAGTTGAGAGCTACAGCTACATGCCTTACTCAGAGATTAAAATAAGGTATCTACATCTATGGTATGGATACATGAGTGCATTTAAAGCGTATCTAGCCAGAAAGGCCCACTAAGGAGCTATCCATGGGATTATTTTGCACAGACTTCAGTACAAAGGAGGTCATGGAAACTATGTATGTGGATGAGATTTTCACAAGATAGTATGCCATAAAAGTAAAGAGAAAGAGAAAGATTAACAGTGCCAAATGCTAAACATAAATGCATATACCTGCTTATAGAATCTACTAAACTACTAGCATTATGAGGGCATGTCGAATGTCTATTTCAACTGTGTACTTTCAGCACCTGCATCAATGTGAAACATCATGGATGGCCAATAAATATCAGATGAACAAATAAACAAATAAAACACAATAAGTATTCTTCATACTATTTAGGAAACCAACTTTTCTTTATATTAAAGATTACCTAAGTGAAATCAGGTATTTGAGCAACAGGAATACATAACTACTAAGAGGTTAGCCCCTTCTATATAACTTTTAAAAGCATCAAAATTTATCCCAAACCAATTTTCAGAGAAGTAGAATATATAAATCCAAATTCAGATAGATTTCCTAAAGACTAGTTATAACTGACTTAAATTTTCTCAATTAGAGACCAATTTTTGTGTCTGTTTTATCTAACGGAACTTCTTTAAAGTTCAAATGACTTTACGTACATTTCTAAAATACTTCTTTCTATGCATGATGGCATTTAATTGGTTGTAACAATTCTAATGAATCTGAACCCATCAATTCTTAAGTACAGACCATCCAAGAATTAGCTATTCCCAAATTAATTATAAATTACTTTTACTGTGTTTTTTTGTTGTTGTTGTTGTTGCTGCTGATTTAGTTTGTAGAGGTAGAGGTAGAGGTAGAGGTAGAGGTTTTCTAAAAGAGCCAGTAATAAGTTGAAAATTATACAAATGAAATTTGTATTCAACATTGGAAAATTTTAAAATGCTATTTGCTAGTAATATAACACACCACTATATCTCTATATTTGAGAACTAAGCTTAAACCTTTCACAATATCTGAGGACAGAAATATAAAAGAGAAACTCTAAAAACCAGTCTTACACATTTACAATTTCCCTTGAAATTTCTGATGATTTAGGGTTTGATATTCTAAATCAATCGAAGCTTAATGAAGAATGTCTGGAATTGGTCCTATAAGACTTTTAGTCTTCTCACAAAAATAACTTCATATCCATGAGATTTGAAAGAATTGTGGTTGACAATAAAAGGGAAAGGCTATTAACATGCCTTAAATATTTATTTTAAAATATTTACTTTAAAAATTCCAAAAATATTTTCTTAAGAGCTACGCTGTTTAAGAGAAACCAAATACTTCTGCAATATAAGAACAAACAAATTTTGCAAATTGTTCAGTGATATAGATCAACAGTTTCTCTATCAGCTTATTACTGAGTATACTTTATACCAAAAATAGAGTCATAATTTTAAAACCTCTTTCACTCAAATCTGCTTCTTCATTTGCAAAATAAAGAGATGAAGGAGACTGAGGTTCCTTCTAAATCCAGTAAAATGCTAAGATTTTAATAAATCCAAATTTACAGAACTTCTGAAATAAAATGGTTCCAATCTTTTGCTTAATTTCCCTTAGTAAAAAGAAATAAAAAATTCCTGAGGCTGTGATCTAAAGCAGGAATAGGGAAATTATTTTCTGCAAAGGGCCAGATAGCAAATATTTCACACTTTGTGAGTCACAAGATCTCTGCTGCAACTACTCAATGGTTACAGCATGAAAGCAGCCATTGGCAGCAGATAAAGACAGGAGTGTGCATATATTACAATAAAACTTCCGAATTTCACAAAATGCTCACAAAACATTCTCTTCCTTTTTTATTTTCATTTCAACCTTTTAAAAATGTAAAAACCATTTTTAGCTCACAGGCTACATAAAAACAAGAATTGGGCCTCATTGGTCTGTGGGTCATTGTTTGCTCACCCCAGATCTGGGGCATATTTTGATAAACACGCCCATATCAGAAAGGAAAAAAAATGTTTTATAGCTATGAGTATGCAGCACAGATAAAACTATTCAAAACATCACCACGCTTATAAAAATAAGCACGCCTAAAATTATCTGCCTTTTCTTTTTATAAAGATAAACTTTGGACTTCCACTTCCCTAAAGTAAGTGATTAGATAGGAGGCAGGCCAATGCGCCTGCTTCAAAGGCTAGACTAACCAACACAAGAAAGCTGTGGAAGCAATGAGGACTAAAAGAACGAACAATCCAGAGGTGGAAGAGCACTTCCAAGACAGCTGAGACCACTGGTTTGTTCTTTCATGTGGGTAATTGCAGAGTTTGGGCATGAGTAAGGACTGAGTTTGGCTTACGCAGAGGAACTCTAATAAAGGAAACAGGAGACTAGTAGTGCTTTAGATGTCCACGTGGGGTGAAATGACAGACTAGAATCTAGAAAAGCTCCAGATACATAAACAGCTTTCCCAGTGGTATATCTCCTCAGAAATGGAACACTGAAGGATGATAGAGAGGCTGGGTCAAGGCTGGGCGTGGTGGCTCACACCTGTAATCCCAACACTTTGGGAGGCTGAGGCAGGCAGATTACTTGAGGTCAGGAGTTCAAGACCAGCCTGGCCAACATGGTGAAACCCCGTCTCTACTAAAAATGCAAAAAAATTAGCTGGTTGTGGTGGTGCACGCCTGTAATCCCAGCAACTCAGGAGGCTGAGGCAGGAGAATCGCTTGAACCTGGAAGGCAGAGGTTGTGGTGAGCCAAGAGCCGAGATTGCACCACTGCACTCCAGCCGGGGCTACAGAGCAAGATTCCATCTCAAAAAAAAAAAAAGAGAGAGAGAGACTGAGTAAAAAGGAAAGAGAAAACTTCTGTAAGAAGACAGATTCTTAGTAGACGAAGGGAGCGGTCTCTGTAATCCCTCACTGGATTGAGATAATCAAACTCTTCATTCTATCTGTCTGACACAGCAAAGAGCACACCTCTCTGGGAGAAAACACATCATATGGAAGAAAATCCGGTTCATTCATACACAGCGTTACTCTAGTTTGGGGACACTAAGTAAACACATTAAGAGACATCAAAAGCAGCAAAATATGTGGCAGACACATAATCAAGAGAAAACCAGAAAATCAGACTCACAGAAAACCCAGATATTAACATTAGGAGGCAAGTACCTGAGAAGCAGAGATTAACAAAGTGTGTAAAATAATGGAATTGGCAATTTTCAACATAATTTATAAAAAAAAGAACCAAGCGGACATTCTGAAACTGAAAAACAAACATCTGAAATTAAGAACGTCTCATATGATTTTAAGAGCAGAGTAAATTATAGGAAAACAGGTTTCACAGACTTGCAAACAGGCCAAAAATAAATAAATAAATTCAATCACAAAAACAAAAATGAGATAAACAAAACAGAGAATGAGACATGTGGGACACAGTCAAATGGTCTCATATTCATATAACTGGAATCCCAGAAAGAGAGAAAAAAGAATGGAACAAAAGCAATACATGACAAGATAATTACTGACAATTTCCCAAAAGTGAAGAAAGAAATCAACTGAGAGATTCAAGAAACTCAGGGAACTTGAAGCAGGAAAATGCAAAGAAAAGCATACCTAGGCACAACATGGTCATAGTGCTAAAAGCAAAGCATAAAGAGAAAACCTTCACAGCAGCCGGAGAAGAGATACACTTAAAGGAACAATAAAATTGATAGTTTCCATTCTTTGTGTTGAAAAGTGCTAGGGGGTGGGGAGGGGAGGTGGTGGACTGGAGGGATGGGGGTTAGAGGTTGGGGGAAGCAATCTGGAATCATATAACCTTTAAGAATGTATCTTTTAAGAATGAAGACAAAAATAAAGATGTTTTTAAATCCATGAAAGCTGACATAATTCACATAAAGGATTCTAAAAGTATCCTTTAAGAATGAAGACAAAAATAAAGATGTTTTTAGATCCATGAAAGTTGGCATAATTCACTGTCAAGAGACCAATATTATAAGAAATACTGAAGGAAAGTCTTCCTTTAATAACTGTAATATCATAATTTTAAACTAAAGGATACATGCTAAAAGGATAGAAAAAGATGTATCACAAGCACACCCACCAGTGTCCCAAAAAAAGTTGGTGTGGCTATTTTAATATTTGACAAAGTAATTTTTAAGACAACAGTATTATAAGAAATGAGAAGAGCATTTCTAAATGGCAAAAGGGTCAAATCATTAGGAAATCATAACAATCTTATATTTGAATGCATCCAGTAACACAGCTTCAAAATATATAAAGCAAAATTGACAGAAGTAAAATGAGAAAATACAAATCCACAATTGAAAGAGTAGATTTTAACATACCTCTCTGTAACTGACAGAACAAGTAGAGACCAAAACAGCACTGACATAGAAAAATTTGAAAACATGATTAATCGGCTGGGTGTGGTGGCTCACGCCTGTAATCACAGCACTTTGGGAGGCCAAGGCAGGTGGATCACAAGGTCAGGTGTTCAAGATCAGCCTGACCAACATGGTGAAATCCTATCTCTACTAAAAATACAAAAATTAGCCAGGCGTGGTGGCAGGCACCTGTAGTCCCAGCTACTCAGGAGGCTGAGGCAGAAGAATCGCTTGAACCTGGGAGGTGGCAGTTGCAGTGCACCAAGATCACACCACTGTCCTCCAGCCTGGGCGACAGAGCAAGACTCCGTCTCAAAACAAACCAACAAACAAACCATGATTAATCAACCTGACTTAATTGGCATATATACAGAAACATATCCAACAGTAGAATGCATATTCTTTTCAAGTGCATATAGAACATTTACCAAAACAGATAATATGCTGGACCACAGACCAAGTCTAAACTAATTTCCAAGGACTGAATCATAAGGTAATTCTCTGGTCATGGAAAAATTAAACCAGAAATTAAAAAAAAAAAAGAAAAACACGAATAAATTCCCAAATGCTTGGCAATCAAAAAAACAAGACTCATAAATAAACTATGGGTCAAAGAACTAGTCACAATGGAAATCAGAAAGTGTTTTCCATAAAATGAAAATGCAATATGGCATAACAAAATTACTTCCACAAAATGCATAGCTTTTTGCATACACATAAATGCATATATTGAAAAAAAACACTGAAAGTAAATTATCTAGACTCACAACTCAAGAAGCTAAAAAGAAAACCACAAATTAAATGCAAAATATGTAGTAGAAAGGAAATAAAAATAAGAGTAGACACCAATGAAATGGAAAGCAGACATTCAATAGAGATTATCAAGAGCCAAAAATTGGTTCTCTAAAAAGATTAGTATACGTAACAAAAAGATAAAAAATAAATGTTGTTGAAGATGTGGAGAAAGTAGAACTCATACACTGTTGATGGGAATGTAAATTAGTACAACCATTGTGGAAAACAAAATGGAGGCTCCTGAAAAAACTAAAAACAGAACTACCATATGATCCAGCAATTCCACTACTGGGTATATATACAAAGGAAAAAAATCTGTATGTTGAAAAGATATCAGAATTCCCATTTTCCCTGCTACACTATTCACAATAGCCAAGATGTGGAATCGACCTATGTTTCCACAAGCAGATGAATGGATAAAGAAAATGTGATATATATACACAATGAAATACTATTTAGTGATTAAAAAAAGAGTAAAATTCTGTCATTTGCAGCAATGTGGATGAGCTTGGAGGACATTATCTTAAGTTAAAGAAGCCAGACAAAGAAAGATGAATATGGCATGTTTTTACTCATATGTGGAAGCTAAAATAGTTGATCTCATAAAAGTAGAGAGCAGAAGAGTTTTTGAAGAATAGCCAGAGGTTGGCTAATAGATGCAAAATCAGACCTAGAAAGTAGGAGTAAGTTTGAGTGTTATATAGCATCACAGGGTGACTATCATAAACAACAATGTATCATACAACTTCAAACAGCTAGAAGACAGGATTCTGAATGGTCTCATGACAAAGAAATGACAAAATGATAAATGTGTGAGGTGATAAATATGCTAATTATCCTGATTTGATCATTACACATTGTAAACATGTATCAAAATATATTGTACCCCATGTATATGCACAATTATTTGTGAATTAAATATATAACAAATATTTTTAAATAAAATGAATATAAACCTAGAGCAAAAATGGTCAGGAAAAAAGTAAAAGCACAAATTATCAATATGAGAAATAAGAAAGGAGGCATCACTACAGATGCTGCCTATAAATTTGACAAATAAAATGGATAAATTCCTCGAAAAAATATAACTTCTCAACATTAAACAAGGGAAAAAATGTAATGTCTGAATAGCCTTCTATATACTGGAAAAAAAAAAAAAACTGGATCCCTAATCAAAACCTATCCAGAAAGAAAACGCTAGACTTGGATGGCTTTGTTGGTGAATTCTTCCAAATACTTTAAAAATTCACTAGTAGTGCTGCAGCCGCTGCCGCCGATTCGGGATCTCATTGCCGCGTGTCCCGGACGACCGCCTGACGTGCATTCCCGATTCCTTTTGGTTCCAAGTCCAATATGGCAACTCTGAAGGATCAGCTGATTCATAATCTTCTAAAGGAAGAACAGACTCCCCAGAATAAGATTACAGTTGTTGGGGTTGGTGCTGTTGGCATGGCCTGTGCCATCAGTATCTTAATGAAGGACTTGGCAGATGAACTTGCTCTTGTTGATGTCATCGAAGACAAATTGAAGGGAGAGATGATGGATCTCCAACATGGCAGCCTTTTCCTTAGAACACCAAAGATTGTCTCTGGGAAAGACTATAGTGTAACTGCAAACTCCAAGCTGGTCATTATCACGGCTGGGGCACGTCAACAAGAGGGAGAAAGCCGTCTTAATTTGGTCCAGCGTAACGTGAACATCTTTAAATTCATCGTTCCTAATGTAAAATACAGCCCGAACTGCAAGTTGCTTATTGTTTCAAATCCAGTGGATAGCTTGACCTACGTGGCTTGGAAGATAAGTGGTTTTCCCAAAAACCGTGTTATTGGAAGTGGTTGCAATGTGGATTCAGCCAGATTCCGTTACCTGATGGGGGAAAGACTGGGAGTTCACCCATTAAGCTGTCATGGGTGGGTCCTTGGGGAACATGGAGATTCCAGTGTGCCTGTATGGAGTGGAATGAATGTTGCTGGTGTCTCCCTGAAGACTCTGCACCCAGATTTAGGGACTGATAAAGATAAGGAACAATGGAAAGAGGTTCACAAGCAGGTGGTTGAGAGTGCTTATGAGGTGATCAAACTCAAAGGCTACACATCCTGGGCCATTGGACTCTCTGTAGCAGATTTGGCAGAGAGTATAATGAAGAATCTTAGGCGAGTGCACCCAGTTTCCACCATGATTAAGGGTCTCTATGGAATAAAGGATGATGTCTTCCTCAGTGTTCCTTGCATTTTGGGACAGAATGGAATCTCATTCCTTGTGAAGGTGACTCTGACTCCTGAGGAAGAGGCCCGTTTGAAGAAGAGTGCAGATACACTTTGGGGGATCCAAAAAGAGCTGCAATTTTAAAGTCTTCTGATGTCATAGCATTTCACTGTCTAGGCTACAACAGGATTCTAGTTGGAGGTTGTGCATGTTGTCCTTTTTATCTGATCTGTGATTAAAACAGTAATATTTTAAGATGGACTGGGAAAAGCATTAACTCCTGAAGTTAGAAATAGGAATGGTTTGTGAAATCCACAGCTATATCCTGATGCTAGATGGTATTAATCTTGTGTAGTCCTAAACTGGTTAGTGTGAAATAGTTCTGACGCACCACTGCCAATTCTGTACATGCTGCATTTGCCCCTTGAGCCAGGTGGATGTTTACTGTGTGTTATATAATTTCCTGGCTCCTTCACTGAACATGCCTAGTCCAACATTTTTTCCCAGTCAGTCACATCCTGGGATCCAGTGTATAAATCCAGTATCGTATGTCTTGTGCATAATTGTTCCAAAGGAGCTTATTTTGTGAACTATATCTATCAGTAGTGTACATTACCATATAACATAAAAAGATCTACATATAAACAATACAACCAACTATCCAAGTGTTATACCAACTAAAAACCCCAATAAACCTTGAACAGTGAAAAAAAAAAAAAATTCACTAGTAGTTCTTTCAAACATTATCAACCTTAGACTCTTTCAGACAATATAAAAAGAAACATTTCCCAACTCATAAGACAAGCATAACTCTGATATCAAAATTTGAAGAGAACATTTCAAAATACAAGTTTCAGACCAGTATCTCCTATGAATATAGAAGCAAAAATACTGCACAGCCAAAAAGTAGAAACGACCCAAATGCTCACCAACTAATGAATGTATAAAGTGTAGAACTTCCATATAAGAGAATGTTGTTTACCCATAAAAAAAAAGAACTGAAGTACTGACTCATGCTACAACGTGGATGAACCTTGAAAACATTATGCTAAGTGAAAGAAACAACAGCAACAAAAGGTCATAAATTGTATAATTCCATTTATATGTAATGTCTAGTCAGGCAAATTCATAAAAACAGGAAGTAGTAGTTGCCAGAAACTGATAGAAAGGAGAATAGAAACTGCCTGCTAATAGCTTTGGGATTTATGGAGTGACAAAAATGTTTAGTTCTATGACTTTGAGAATATACTGGAAAGCAGTAAGTTGTACACTTTAAAAGGGTGAATTTATGGTATGTGAATTACCCCTTTTATTTTTAAAAAAGAGAGTCATTTACCTACAAATAATTTTGTCTAACAACATATGGAAAGAATACATACATAATCAACATAATTCAATATAATAAGAGAACAAAAGAAACAAAACATATGATTACTTCAACAGAAACAGGAAAAGTATTTTTAAAACTCAACAACCACTAGTGATGAAACTCCTCGATGAACCAGGAACAGATTTTACTTAATCTAATAAAGATTACCTACAAAAAAACCTACTTTTAACAGTGTATTCAATTATACTGAATGTTGAAAAATTAAATATTTCCACTTAAGCATGGGGGGGAAATGCAAGGATTTGTACTATCACCACTTCTGTTAACACAATATTGAAGGTCAGTAAGTGATGCAAATGAACTAAAAGTCGTAATAATTAAAAATTAAAAGTAAAGCATTTTTTTATTTGCAGATAATTGTATTTATAGAAAATACAAAATAATCCACAAATAAAGAATTAACAAGTGAATTATCAAGGTCACTGGATACAAGACTAACTTTTAAAAATCGATCTATGAAGTACCTTATGTAAACTGAAACTTTTGCACAGAAGCCAGACTCATTCTGTGTAATTAATGTAATGATACTCCCATTATGTTCAAGCATCAATGAATAAATTAGGGAGGAATAGCTGTCTCACTACTAAGTAGAAAACTTTTATTTACTTAACCTAGCCTGCTAATTAGTAATAAGAAAGAGATTTTTAACAGTTCAACTTGATTTAGGGGAAAGATGCAAATAGATGTCTTATACATAGCTTCAGTCTCTTGATCTTACTCAGAAATCTTCACGTGGGAGGAGGACTATAAAGCAAGCTACCTTGGCAATGGGCAGAGCAGCAGAAGAAAAAATAGGGGAACGTGGAGGGGAGCATGAGTGAGGGGAGAAGTCTCTGAAAAGTTGTGGCTATAGACTCAGCCTCATGCATATTTGTACTCTAAGTAAACATAGCCTAGGTAGGCCAGGGAAACTCAAGCCTTGAAGCAATTGTAAAACTGTAATACTTTCTAATGATAGCATGAATGACAATCTATTCATCCCAGGCCTCAGAGAACTACAAAAGGAATGAGAGCAAGCAAATAACTAGGCACACAGAGATACAAGGCACCCTGAGTGAGAACAGCAGAACAAGGCCACAGAGAGATACCCAAATAGACTTCAGATGGTGGGATTTTCTGAAAGACTGTAACAAGAATATGTTTATCAAATTTAAAGAAATAAAAGACTACCGCTAAAATATCTGCAGGGGATGGGGAACAACTGAGCACATTTGAAAAAAAATCAAACTAGACATGAAAAATAACTGATATTACAGACTCCATAGGTGGGTTTAAGTGTACAGGACACAGCTGAATAGAAAATTTAAGATCTAGAAAAGAGATCAGAAAAAAAACCTGGAATTCTTCACAGAAAGATAAAAAGGCTAAAAATATGTCCCTGAGACCTTTTCAAATCTGAAACTTCCTCCTTCCCCATCCCAAAAGAGACAGCCCTTACTCTATCCAAGTATGCACTCACTCTCATACACCAGATCCCATTTCATTCACCATCCTTGAGATTTTGCTCAACCACACATCCCTCTCTTTGTTTACCGTTCATGCTCTTTTCTATGGTCTCTAACCTTACAGGCCTACTATCATTCTCCCATTCAAAAGGGATAAAAAGTTTAAATAATCCTCTATCCCTCTTCATCACTAAATTTCTTGAAGAAAAAAATAGTCCTGGCCTGGGCAACATAGCAAGACCCCATCTCTGTTAAAAAAAAAAAAAAAATAGCCAGACATGGTAGCATGTGCCTGTAGTCTCAGTTACTCAGATGACTGAGATGGGAAGATCACTTCGGTTCAGGAGTTAGAGTTGCACTGAGCTACAGTCATGCCACTGCACTCCAGCCTGGATGACAAAGTGAGACCCTGTCTCAAAAAAAAAAAAAAAAAAAGCTTCACTGTGTTGAACTTTTTAACACCTTACTATCAAACTCATGCAAGTCTGTGAGACGTCTCAATATGCAAACTTTCTAGTTGCCAATTCAACTGCCCATCTTCAGTCTTTATCCTTCACATTCTCCCACATATGATAACTACCAAACAGTGCCTACTTCTTTACATCCCTGCCCCCTGTCCAACCAACCAGCTTCTAGAACCCCTATTTAGTGTTCCTTCTATCTCTGATGATGGTTCCTTCTCAGTCTTCTTTACTGGCTCCTTTTTCTTCCTTTTCCTGTCCCTTAAGTCTTTACTACATATACCACTTCTAATGTGAGCTATCTGCTCATGTTCTATATTTACTTCTATACCAGTTAGTTACAAACCTTGCTCAATAAGCTATAACAACCCTAAACAATAATAGCTATTGGAGTTACTGAACATCATCAGACTGCTGGTCTAGAGCCAGTTAAGTTTTCTATCAAGGTACATCTACCATGAAAATCTAGAACCTTTCCCGCTACTTCAAAATCCTTCCCCTACTCATCAACTCAGAGCAGAGAATCTAACCATAATTGATAAAACAGAGACACAATTACAGATGCACTCCCTTTACTTTTCTTCTACCCACCTTGAAATGATCTCCACCCCAGGGCCTTACTCTATTAATTATTCCCATTCTCTCTCTCTCTTTTTTACTGTTCCTGCCCTTTTCCTTCAGTCTACTAGGTCAAGATAGGTTAAGAGTACAGAATTTAGAAACAAATGACTTGGGTTCAAACACAGGCTCTGTCATTTACCAGCACTGCGATCTTGGCAGTTACTTTAACCTCTCTGTGCCTCAGTTCTCTCATCCATGAAACAGGGTGAAAACAGTACCTCTCCCACTGGATGATGACACACTTACAACTATGCCTGGTATTTAGTAAGTGCTAAACACATTTTTATTATTATTCCCATGCCAAATTCAAATGCCTACCTTGGTTTGGGTTTCCCCAGAAGCAGACCTCAATTCAAGAATTCAAGTGCAGTAGTTATTTTGAGAGGTGATCCCAGGAAAAACACCAGTAGGGAAAACAAGAGTAAAACAGGGAAAAGAAGGAAGTCAAGAAAGGATATATTATGAAGCCATTTACCCTGATGGGGAACTAGGGCCTGATCCAGTGGAGAACTCTGGTAGACAGCAGAAAACATGGCTCAGTTATCCCAATGCAGGTGAGACAAAGGTATTTATCTAACAACTCCCCATCCATCACTGGTGGAAAGTTTTTCTGAAGGCATTTAACTTTATGGCATGTGTGAGTTGCCCTGCACACAGGCCAAGTGTGTTTCTTTTCAGGCAGATAGTCATAGATGTTTGCAGAAGACGGTATGCAAATGGATGCCAAAGGGATATGGCTAGGACACTAAGAACATCTGCTACAGGTATCTAATCCAAAAGATAATTATTTGTCTCCTTCCTTCAGCTACTGCTTTCCTTCTTTCCCTTTAAGCACTATTAAACACTATTTCTAAATACTACCATGTCCTGCCTCACTTTCCCACTGAAATGTGACTTCTTCTTGCCTCCTGAAAAAAGGAGGTAGAGTGAGTGGGTGTTGGTTCATTATAATTTCTTATTGCCAACTTCAAGGACCCACCTGAGACTTCAGTTTCACTGGCCTAAAGGAAAAGAGGCAGTTTGTGAGTGACAGTACGTTCACGAGGAGACTTTGAATATACTGAACATAATGTATCTGAACAGGACTGAGAGAATCCTAGCAGTAGACTTTTCAAAATACAGGCTAGAGCTTAAGAAAAGAGGTTTTACCTAAAAACCACACACCAGGAAATCAAATGCATATCTGAAATCGTAAGCCTGAGATAACCAAAGAAGAAAATTCAGAGAGAAGAATCCCAAGAATGGACTCTTGAGAAACTCGCTCTTCCTCTCTTTCTATTCAGATGAAAGTCATTATTATATTTGCACTTGAGATCTAGTCACCTGCTAAATATATCATCAAATCCACTTTATTCCATCTATTCTCATTCTCTTTTCTCAGCATTTATTTTCACTTGTCAGAATTACTGCAACGGCCTCTTTAAAGGTAGCCCTGCTTTGGGGATCTGCTCCTTTTCATTCATCCTCTATAATGCTACTAGAGATTATCTTTATAAACTGAAAGTTTAACTCTTCCATTATATTACTTAAAAACCTATGATTGGCCGGGCACAGTGGCTCACGTCTGTAATCTCAGTACTTTGGGAGGTCGAAGCGGGCAAATCACGAGGTCAAAAGACGGAGACCATCCTGGTCAACATGGTGAAACCCCATCTCTACTAAAAATACAAAACTTAGCTGGGAGTGGTGGCGGGTGCCTGTAGTCCCAGCAACGCAGGAGGTTGAGGCAGAAGAATCTCTTGAACTCAGGAGGCGGAGCTTACAGTGAGCCAAGATCACCCCACTGCACTGCAGCCTGGCAACAGAGTGAGACTCTGTCTCAAAAAAAAAAAAAAAGAAAACAAAAAACAAACAAACCAAAAAACCTTATGATTGTTCCATACTATTTTCAAATAAAGCAATACATGGAACATAATAACCTGGTCCTAACATATCTTTCTAGTCATATCTCCCACCTCCTCATTCTCATACACCCCGCTCCCTACATTTTAGTTATTTCCAACATTTCTGTGTTGCACTTCTTTGATTTTTATCCCTGAATTCACAATGTAGCTCCAGCAACTATTACCACCTACTCAGGGGTCAGCAAAATATAGTCTACACACCAAAAACAGCTTCCTGTCTATCTTTGTAAATAAAGTAATATCGGAACACAGCAATGCTTATCCATTTATATATATTGTCTATGGTTGCTTTCAAACTAAAGAACAGAGCTGCATAGTTGCAACAGAGACTCTATGGCCCATAAAGTCTAAGTTATTTACTATTTGGTCATATAAATATGTCATATATATGATTATAGACACATATGATATCAAACAGTATCTCATATATATATAAATATATATATATAAAAAATTGGATTCCCAGAAGGAAATAAGAAATTGAGTCTGAAATAATATTTAAGGAAATAAAGACCAAAATTTGCAAGTTAAATAAAAATTAATATCACACAGATCTAAGAAACTCAGTGGATACCAAGCAGGATACACACACACACAGACACAGACGCATGCACACATACACACACACACACACATACACACACTACCCATATTTAGGTACAATACAATCAAGCTGCTAAAAATCAATAAAAAGTAAAATCTTTTTTAAAAGCTAGATAAGACAGTTCCAGTTCCAGTACATTGGCATAAACCCCAAAATGGCCTATTTTCCCCACTGTTTTCAACTACTTTGGGCAAATTTTTTAAAAAGACAGAAAAAGTACTTCAGGACTCTGAAAAACAAATAAAAGTAAATTCTGGAGGGGAGTCAAAACTTGGAAAAGTGATCCACAGAAGAGTAAATTTCCCAGTTTGGTGTTTTTCTCCTTTCACTAACAGCTTTGCCTGAAGGCCAGGAAGAGATCACTGCATTACAAGGCCACAACCCAGAAGCGAAAAGTCCAAGTTAAAACTCTTTCTGGCCAGAGGAACTGCGAAGAGAAACTGGTATGATGGAAAATGTGCAGGAAGTCCTGAAAAAGAGAAGGACACAGAAAGGGATCCCCTAAACAACAAAAAACACAACATCCTCCAGGGAATTATAACAAACCCCAGAGCTTACAAAATATAACATTAACCATGTCTAAGATACAACTCCAAATTCTCACAATGCAAAAGGAAAATGTGAACAACTTCAAGGGAAGAGACAATCAAAAGATGCCAACCCTAAGACTATGCACATGTTGTAATTATCCAACAATGACTGGAAAGTAACCACTATAAATATGCTACATCGAGGAAAGACAAGGACAACTGAATGGAATGGAAAGAGGTTCTCGGCAGAGAAAGAGAAGTTTTTTTTTTACATTTAACCAAATGTAAATGTTAAAAGTGAAATAAACAACACGTAAAAAGTTCACTGGTTGGGCTCAATAAGAAAATGGAGATGAGAGAAAAGAGTCTGTGAACCTGAATAGGTATCAATAAAAATAACCTAATCTGAAAAACAGAGAAAAAAAATTGATAGGAAGAGACTGAACAGTCAGAGGCCTGTGAAACAATCTCAAAAGTTTTATCATAATTGCCACTAGACTCTTGAAAGGTGAGAAGAAAGACACAATGGTAGAAAGCATTCTAAACTCAGTGAAAGCCAAAAATTTACCGATTTGAGAAGCGCAGTACTCTCCAAAGAGAATAAACTCAAAGAAAATGACTAGACACACATTAAATTAAACTGTTGAAAACCAAAAACAAAGACAAAATATTTGAAAGCAGCTAGAAAAAAATTACACACTACATAGAGGGGAATAAAGTTTACATTACAAAGATGTTTCACCAGAAATCAGAGAAGTGAAAAGACAGCTAAATGGCATCATTAAGGTGCTCAAGGAAGCAAGCATCTACTCAGAATTATATATCCACCTAAAATATCCTTTAGGAATGAAAGTAAAATAAACACATTCTCAAAGAAAAACAAAGAGAATGTATCCCCAGCAGACTGATCTCCTAGAAAAGCTAAGGTCAACATTAGGCTGAAAGGAAATGCTGTATCTTCAGGAAAGAAGAAAGAGCAATAGAAACAATAAATATATAGGAAAACACAAAATACTAGATTTTTCCTTTAAGCTCTAAAAAGTACACATGACTGTCAAAAACAAAAACTATAACATTGTTTGGTGAGGTTTGCAAGGTATAGTATGCATGACAACTATAAAATAAAGGTCTGTGGGGAGGAGAGAATAAAAGGATCTGTATGGTTGCAATGTTTCTGTGTTTTAAGTGAATTTGTATAATAATAACCCTAAGTAGCCTGTAAAAAGTTAGGTATGCATACTGTAATCCATAGGGCTAAAAAAATAAATACAGAGAGATATTGCAGAAAAGACCAATAGATCAACTAAAATGAAATACTAAAAAATAATCCAAAAGAAGGCAGAAAAGGAGGAAGAAAGGAACAAAAAAAGAGAAACAGAAGATAATAAAGTGGCAGACCTATCACTGTTGATATGGTAAATATGTAAATAATTAATCATATTAAATATTAATGATCTAAACACTCCAATTGAAAGGCAAAAATTGACAGTGGATTTCTTTTTTTAAGGGCAAGATTCTATACTAGTTGCCTAAGAGGAGAAACTTTAAATATAAAAACATAAACATCCAAACAACACTTATCTTCCAACTTTAACTGACATTTAGAGAACTTTATGTCCAAAGATGACCGAACATATTCTTTTCAAGCATATATGATACAATCACCAAGACAGAACATATCCTGGGCAATAAAACAAATCTCAATAAATGTTAAAGATCAAAATCATACAAGGTTTACATTAGAAAGTAAAAACAATAATATACTATTATGTAAGAAAACACCGTATCTGAAACTTATAATAATTTTAAACAACAAACTGGAAAATAATTTGAACTAAATGACAAATATATAGCAATCAAAATTTGTGGGATATAACTAAAGCACAGCCTAGATAAAAATTCATAGCTTTAAATACTTATATTGGAAGAAAAATTTAAAATCAATGGTCTAGCATTCCACCTTAAGAAATTAGAACAAACAGCAAAGTAAACTTAAAGAAAGTAGAAAGAAATAAATTACAATGATGATGGAAAAGCCAATGAAATAGAAAACAGATCAATATAGAGAAAATGAAGAAAGCCAAAAGTTGGTTCTTTGGACCACTTACAAAGAAATGAATCTAGAAACAAACCTTACACCCTCACAAAAATTAACTCAAAATGGAAAACGGGGCCGGGCGCGGTGGCTCAAGCCTGTAATCCCAGCACTTTAGGAGGCCGAGACGGGTGGAACACGAGGTCAGGAGATCGAAACCATCCTGGCTAACACGGTGAAACCCCGTCTCTACTAAAAAAATACAAAAAATTAGCCGGGCGAGGTGGCGGGCGCCTGTAGTCCCAGCTACTCGGGAGGCTGAGGCAAGAGAATGGCATAAACCCGGGAGGCGGAGCTTGCAGTGAGCTGAGATCCGGCCACTGCACTCCAGCCTGGGCGACAGAGCGAGACTGCATCTTAAAAAAAAAAAAAAAAAAAGGAAAACGGACTTTATATGTAAAATGCAAACTATAAAGCTCTTAGAAAATAACACAGGAGGAAACCTAGATGACTTTTTAGATACAACACCAAGGTACAATCCATTAAAAAAATTAATAAGCTGAATATTAAAATTAAAAACCTCTGTTCTGCAAAAGACAATGCCAAGAGAATGAGAAGGCAAGGCACAGATTGGAAGAAAATATTTGCAAAAGACACATCTGATAAAGGACTGTTATCCAAAACACCAAGAAATTTTTTCCCCATCTCCTCAGTTATACCCTCACAGAATACCAAGAACTTTCAAAACCCTAACAATAAGAAAAGAAACAACTCAATTAAAAATGGGGCAAAGACCTTAACAGACACCTCACCGAACAAGATACATAGATGGCAAATAAGCATATGAAAAGATGTCCCACATCATATGTCATCAGAGAAATGCAAAAAAACAATGAAATTCTACTACATGCCTATCAGAATGGCCAAAATCCAGAACATAGACAACATCAAATGTTGGTGAGGATTTAATGCAACTCTCATTTATTGCTGGTGGAAATGAAAAATGAAACAGCCACTTTGTAAGACAGTTTGGTGATTTCCTACAAAAACTAAACGTACTCTTAGCACAGGATCCCACAATCACTCTTTTTGGTATTAACCCAAAGGAGCTGAAAACATATCCACTAGATTTAACCATTCCCCAATGTATATGTACATCAAAACATCATGCTGTACATTATAAAAACATACAATGTTACTTGTCAATTTCTAAAAAAGAAAATTTATGTCCACACAAAAACCTGCACACAGATGTTTATAGCAGCTTTATCCCTAATTGCCAAAACTTGGAAGCAACCAAATTGTCCTCCAAATTCACCAAATTGTAGGTGAGCAGATAAATAAACTGTGGTACATCTAGATGGTGGATTATTCAGCGGTAAGAAATGAGCTATCAAGCCACACACACGCAAAAAGAATGAACCTAAATGCACATTACTAAGTGAAGGAAACCAATCTGAAAAGGCCATATACTGTGTGATTTCAACTATATGACATTCTGGAAAAGGCAAAACCATGGAGACAATAAATGATTACCTGGGGTTGAGTGGCAGAGAAACAGGAATAGGTGGAGCACAGATGATATTGAGGACAGTGAAAATATTCTGTATGATACTACAGTGATAAATACATGTCATCATACATTTTTCTGAACCCAAAAAATGTATAACCCCAAGAGTGAACCCTAATGTAAACTCTGGACTTGAGGGTGATTATGATGTGTCAGTGGAGGTTCAACAACAGCCACAAAAATGCCACTCTGGTGGGGGATGTTGATATGGATGAGGCTATGCATGAGTTGGGGAAAGGGATATATGGAAAATCTCTGTACCTTCTTCTCAATTTTGCTACGAACTTAAGATTGCTCTTAAAAGACGTTTAAAAAAAAAAAAAAGAAGAAGGGAGTTATTACCATAGATCCCACAGACCTTAAAGGATAATAAAAGAATGCTATGGATAACTTCACGCTAAAAACTTCAACAACTTAGATGAAATGAATGAATTTGTCCCAAAAAAAGTTACCAAAATTGACAGGAATAACAACAGAAAATCTGAATAACCCTCTATCTGTTCAAGAAAGTGAATTTGTCAAAAGCTTCTCCAAAATAAAATTCCAGGACCAGATGGTGCCACTGGTGAATTCTATCAAACATTTAGGAAGAAATAACAACAATCTTACCCAAACGTTTTAAAAATTGAGTAGCATTGGGTAGGGTAGGATTACTATGTAACTTACTTTATGAGACGAGGATAACTAATTCTAAAGCCTGGCAGAATTACCAAGAAAAAAAAAAAAAAAAGATTACAGACCAATATCCCTCATGAATACAAACCTGAAAATTCTTAGCAAAATATCAGCAAATCAAATTGAGTAATACATTCCAAATATGATGGTTTTATCTCAGGAATGCAAAGTTGATTTAACATTCAAAAATTAATTAATGTAATTCAATTTTCCTTTGTTCTTTTACTATATGATCATTTTAACAGGTGGAGGAAAAGCATTTGACAAAACTCAATACACATTTATAATTAAAAACTATCAGCAGGCTGGGAGTGATGGCTCATGCCTATAATCCCAGCACTTTCAGAGTCTGACGCAGGTGGATCACTTGAGGTCAGGAGTTCAGGACCAGAGTGGCCAACATGGTGAGACCTCGTCTCTACTAAAAATACAAAAATTAGTCAGGCATGGTGGCATGTGCCTGTAATCCCAGCTACTCAGGAAGCTGAGGCAGGAGAATTGCTGGATCCTGGGAGGCAGAGGCTGCAGCGAGCCGAGATTATGTCACTGCACTCCAGCCTGGGAAACAGAGCGAAGCTCTGTCTCAAAAAATAAAATAAAATATAAAAAATAAAAACTACCAGCAAAGTAGGAATACTAGGGAATATCTTCAAATTGATAAAGACCATTGAAACACCTACAGCTAATATCATACTTAATGAGTAAAAAAACTGTAAGATTAATTTATAGTTGTTTTTCTCTCAGATTGAAAACAAGGAAGAATGAGGCTTTTCTAATTTGAATAAAGTAGGTGCTGAGGGGTAGGGAACCTAGAGATCAGAAAGAAGGACAATATGATTATTTACACAGAACATCCCAGGGAATTTACAAGACCATTAAAATTAATAAATGAGCTTAACAAGATCAGAGATACAAGGTTAACATACAAAAGCAACTGTGTTGTTATACATTCATATCAAACAACTGAAAAATAGGAAAAACTAGTTACAGTAGCACTAAAAACCATAAAATGCCCCAATCAACCAGTTCATGTAGGCTGCCCTCAAGAATGATCCATCACCTAGGGCAAGGCAGCTCTCTTCAGCCAAAGGCAATGCCCATATTGGAACTATGCAAGAGTCTGTAGCCAACCAATGTTCCCAGCAGTTGTGGAGGAATGAGCACATCAGTGCTGGGCAGGGGCTCTGAGTTCCACACTACAGGATTCACTGTATTTTGCCTATTATACGATTAGGATTCACTTGCTTCAATAAGGCATGGAAAAAGTTCCTCCAGAATTCTGGTGAGTGTCATTTCCTGGAGAAACTTTCCAGAGGAAGGAAAGTGGGTCAAACCACAGTCCCAGCCACTACAGATGGTAAAATTGATATCGACAACCCTTCTCTACTAGCCATTCTAGATTCCTTTAATCTATGGCTGGTATATCTGCTGGTCCAGGTGACTGACTTCATGGGGTGGTCATTGGGCCTTTCTCATGTCCATTTATCAGAAACACTGGACAAGGAAGTACCAAGAGACACCTATTGATCACCTGTGTGCCAAACCTCCACGCTCCATTGTGGAACACAGCCCTATCTCCTCCACATGAACAAGGACATTAACTCTGTCCAAATGTTGACTTTTTTTTTTTTTTTTTTTTGAGACGGAGTCTTGCTTTGTTGCCCAGGCTGGAGTGCAGTGGCACGATCTCAGCTCACTGCAACCTCCACATCCGAGGTTCAAGCAGTTCTCCTGCTTCAGCCTCCCAATTAGCTGGGACCACACCTGGCTAATTATTCTGTATTTTTAGTAGAGACAGGGTCTCACCATGTTGACCAGGCTGGTTTCGAACTCCTGACCTTAAGTGATCCACTCGCCTCGGCCTCCCAAAGTGCTGGGATTACAGGCGTGAGCCACCATGCCTGACCTGCTGACCATTTTTTTTTTTTTTTTTTTTTTTTTTTTTTGAGACAGAGTCTCGCTCTGTCGCCCAGGCTGGAATGCAGTGGCCGGATCTCAGCTCACTGCAAGCTCCACCTCCCGGGTTCTGGCCATTCTCCTGCCGCAGCCTCCCGAGTAGCTGGGACTACAGGCGCCCGCCACCTCGCCCGGCTAGTTTTTTGTATTTTTTAGTAGAGACGGGGTTTCACCGTGTTAGCCAGGATGGTCTCGATCTCCTGACCTCGTGATCCACCCGTCCCGGCCTCCCAGAGTGCTGGGATTGCAGGCTTGAGCCACCGCGCCCAGCCCTGGTGACTTTTTTATTTAGAAAAGGAGCCCCAAATCCCAGGGGCAACTGTAGCTTAAAACAGAACAAGATTCTCATAGCGCCCTCTGTTGGAAATGTTTCTCTTCTGAGAACCAGGATCTTTTAACCCCTAGCGATCAGAGATACAGATGGCAAGCAGAAACTGCCCAGGTGAATCACAGAGTGATGCTATGCGGAGCCACTCCCACTTTCACGTGTTCTTCCTACTGGGAACACTGGAGAATGGGCACCTCACCCTTGCAGGGTATCATGCCCAAGCTCCAGGATCTCATCATCAGTTGTGCCATCAAAGGACTGTTTTACTGCTCTATCAAGTCATCAGCTTCTGGATGGTTGGTGCAAGATGGGACAAATGATTCTCCTATTCTATAAAAGTGGGTTCCGGCCAGGTGCGTTGGTTCACGCCTGTAATCCCAGCACTCTGGAAGGCCAAGGTGGCCGGATCACGAGGTCAGGAGTTCAAGACCATCCTGGCCCACATGGTGAAACCCCGTCTCTACTAAAAACACAAAAATTAGCCGGGTGTGGTGATGTGCACCTATAGTCCCAGCTACTCAGGAGGCTGAGGTAGGACAATTGCTTGAACCCGGGAGACAGAGGTTGCAGTCAGCTGAGATCATGCTGTTGTACTCCAGCTTGGGAAACGGAGCGAGACTCCATCTCAAAAAATAAACTAAAATAAATAAATAAGAGTGGGTTCCTTAGTCTGAAATGATCCCTGTGCTGGAAGATCAAACATCCTGCAAGCCCTCAAACAGTAGTCCTGGGTGAGACCCTGCTAGAAAGACAAATTCAGACCCAGAATATGTTTCAAATCCAATCAAAATGAATCACAGTCCTTTCCACAGGATAAGGACTGGTTGGCCTGCTTGAAGGATGATTGGTCTCTGCTGCTGTCAGGCTGGATATTCAGCAGCAGCAGTTGCTAGATCAGCAATGGTGAATGAAAATCCTTTTATTGGGCCCATGCACAGCCATCATCAGTAATTTTTCCATGCACTCACAGTCCAAAAGAAATACCAAACAGTAGTGTTTATTAAGTAGTTAGATCCAAATAATAAGAATTCATGTCCTAACAAATGAGTAGACATTTGAAAAAATAACACATATAAATTGGAAGAAATAAATAACACATATAAATTGGCAGAAAAAATATTTTTATTTCCTTCTTAAAAACTATAAATACTGGGTCGGGCGCAGTGGCTCACGCCTGTAATCCCAGGACTTCAGGAGGCTGAGGTGGGCGAGGTCAGGAGTTCGAGACCAGCCTGACCAATATGGTGAAACCCTGTCTCTAGTAAAAATACAACAATTAGCTGGGTGTGGGGGGCGCATGCCTGTAATTCCAGCTACTCAGGAGGCTGAGGCAGGAGAATCACTTGAACCCGGGAGGCAGAGGTTGCAATGAGCTGAGATCGCGCCACTGCACTCCAGCCTGGGCGACAGAGCGAGACTCTGTCTCAAAACAAACAAACAAACAACTTCAATTACTTGATATTAGGACATGTGTGCCTGTTAGACACAGAACAACTTCTCAAACCTGAAATCAGACTGAACACACCACCCTCCTTTCCTGTTCCACACTGATTTTTGTGCAGTGCTTGATCTGTATCACAACTACTAAAAATCCAACCCTGCAAAAATATGATGTCATCAAAAGGAATATAGCATGAGCTAATGTCAAAACTGTGAACTACCTCGAGCTAGTAGTTTGTGACAGATATTGCTGTGTTTCCTTTAAAATTATGAAATATCCCATGGTATTCTTATGTGTCCGTGCTAGTGCTTTAGGGTGCCTCGATGCAGTTTGGGAACGTACGTGTGTGTGTGTGTGTGTGTGTGTGTGCGCGCGTGTGTGTGTGTACAGTCCCTTCCTCTCTTCGCAGATCCAGCACCCCGAACTAGGTGTTCTTGTGACTTAACCCTAGTTGTTGGTTTGGTGATAGTCAGCAGGGGAGAGAGGAGGAGCTCGGGGTAAGAGGGACAGCACAGTCTTCAAGCAACTACCCTCTAGCTAGGAGAAGAAGGCCACTTCTGCAGGCTCAAAGGGTTAAGAGGAATTTGGGGTTTCAGGGTTTTCAAGTGCACTCAGATGCCCCATCCTAAGGGTCAGGATTCCTTCCCAACCAGAACCCTGACCTCAGCATAGCTGAGAGAGAATTCTACCCACCCTGGCACTCTGCTATCCTTAAAATTAAGTTTTGGGTCTAATCCTTAGATTTTTCCTCTTAGTGTATATACGTTTCTTTACATGCTGCTAAATAAATTTCCTTTTACATTTTGCCCCCAATTATCTTCCACTTTGCATCATCTTTCTCCAATCTATCAATGTTATTTACCAAAAGCCATCTGATGATTGTCCTCACAATTAATAATTTTTCTGAACTTCTCAAAAGCCTAGTGTACCCACCAGCGCATTACCTTCCACAGGAATATCATTCCAAGTCATCACCAGTGAAAGTTTTAACAGTTTGCATAACTACAGTGCATGCTAAGCGTTATCAGTAGTAGTTCTCCATCTAGCACCAGAATCGATTCTCATTGCCAGCCAGCCAATAATCCAGCTTCAAAATCTCACTGTAAAGTCTACTTTCTGAGACCACTCCTGGCACCAACTATTTTGGGTAGTAGGGTTCCCAGGAAACAGACTCTCAAATGCAGATGTGCACACCAGAAGTTTAATGGGGAGTGCTCTCCGAACCAAAAACTGTGGGGCAGTGAAAGATGTAAGACTGAACAGAGGAAGGAGCTGATCTGCAATGCAGTCACAGGAAGGCCTCAGCCAGACCCATGGGGGACAGACCCATGGGGGAGCTCTCTGGTGTTGGGATACACTTCAAGGTTGGCCTGTCTTACAGCAAAAGCGCCAGGCATTTATATCCCTACACTGTATAGATATTAGATGTAAACTGCCCCTGAAGAGGAGGCATGACTTTGGGGGAGGTAACTCTTGGCTCAGGGCAATGCGTGGAGTTGGACTCAGCTGCAATCAGTTTTAGCTGCCAATATTCCCAACAGCTAGGGGAACATGTGCCTGAAAGCGGGATCTGAATGTCTAACCACAGCACCTGCCACACTACCACTGGACTATTACACCAATTTGGCTAATGAGGGAAGAGAAACTACATTTCATTGACCATCAGTGAAGGCAAACTCTTCTTTGCAGAAGAGTCCCAGCTAATAAATATAGAAGAAATAACAGAATTATTTTTTAATTCATCATTTTGCAAACCCTAATGAAATTACTGACTCAGACAAGGTTACCAAAAAATGCTAAAAGCATTAGGTAAAAGATATTCACAATGTGCTCAAGTTTTTACCCTGTGATTACTTGCTCTTTACAAATGGAAAAAAGATACATTTACAGAGATGAAATCCAGTAGGTACCATCTTACCCAAGTAATCAGATTTAACGTATTAAATAGTGAGACAACCTCACAACCTCTGGATGGGATGCAACATGCAGTACCCAGCACCATATACAATATTCTTGCTAAAACATTTCTAACCAACACCCAATAAACCCTTAAGGTCTAACTTCCACTTACAGGAAATACAGATAAAAGACAGAAAGATGAACAATACCTGGGGGCGCTGCCCTTAAGGAGCTAGATTTATATGACATTCTAGAATGGGTAAAATGTTAGTGACAGAAAACTGATTTGCGGTGGTCAGGAACCAGGGGTAGGAGGGTCTGACGGAACTTTTTATTTGAAGTGATGGAAACAGTTTATACTTGACTATGGTGATGGTTTCAGGATTCTTCAAATGAACACTTAAAGAGGATGAATTTTATTGTATGTAAATTAAACCTCAATTAACCTAACCCCTCCTCAGAAAACCTAAATGTTTAATCTGGTTTTTGAGAAAAAAGTAAGGCTATTCTGCTGATTTTTTAAACAAATATTTTAAAGGACAAAAGTATTTTTAGATGGACATTTTTATTTTCCTCTTAAGCCCAAAGGCAAGATTTTTCTCTTCTCTTGAGTTAGGAAACTAATTCATTTCACATTTCTACTTACCAGTATACCAACGGAGCAGTTTTCCCTTAACATGTGTTTATACACATACACATTCCATTGATGTAACAGCAACATGAAGAAAATTACTACCTATGCACAAATACAAATGCACACATACAGATTCAATCCCACATTACTTCCTGACATACTCCTACAATAAATAACGTCTCTTCATAGCTTAAAACCATCAAGGGCGATCAGTGTCTACTGAATAAAATCTAACTCTTACCTTGGTCTTCAAGATGCCCCATACTAGCCAAAGCCTCCATTTCCAGA
This sequence comes from Macaca thibetana thibetana, assembly GCF_024542745.1. Taxonomy (NCBI): domain Eukaryota; kingdom Metazoa; phylum Chordata; class Mammalia; order Primates; family Cercopithecidae; genus Macaca; species Macaca thibetana. The sequence continues at coordinate 57,265,100 of NC_065594.1, forward strand.
ATGAATTCCACTATTGTTCTTCATGACACCTGCAATCTAGCTCTAACAGAATTTCTACTGTTATCTACATACAAACTGTGCTTTCCCGTCTCTGCCCACACTTTTGAGCCAGCTTAGAATGCCATGTCTTTGTCATAGTAGGTTATACTTTCTTGGTCATTTCATTTAACACTTCTATAAGTATCTGCCTTTGTATCTTACGCTCCCAGATAAACAATAAACTCAAGTCTAGAATCTGTGTTTTATGAATTTGTGTCTTATAAATTTTTATAGGGCCAATGGTTAGTGCCAAGTAATAATCCCTGAACAAGCTGAGCATGGTGGCTCACACCCATAATCCCAGCACTTTGGGAGGCAGAGGTGGGAGGATCACTTAAGCTCAGGAGTTCAAGACCAGTCTTGACAACATGGTGAGACTCTGTGTCTACAAAAAATAAAAAAACAAGCTGGGCGTGGTGATGCATGCCTGTAGTCCCTGGAGGAAACTGAGGCAGGACGATCACTTGAGCCCAAGAGGTTAAGGCTGCAGTGAGCCACGTTCGCACCATTGCACTCCAGCCTGTCTCAAAATAAATAAAATAATCCCTGAAGTTTTGCTAAAATGACTACTTAACCTCTTACAACCAAAATCCCATGCATCTGAAGGATGGACTCAAATACCATTTCTAACAAGAAAGAGATAAAGCAGCTGAAAGGACTAAGGGGGTTAAGTTTAGATTCCCCATTTTGGTCACAATCCCCTCTGTTGTTTTCAGTAACATAGTTCTTCTATGACTTCAGGACCCAGATACCCTGACTCCTCTTTATCTTCCAGTCTATCAGTTCCCTCTTGGCATCACTTTCCTTTTTACCATATGGTCAAACACTGTCCCCAAAACCTTCCTTTTATTTTTTCTTTAACCCTGAATCAACTCAACTAGGTTTTCTCCATTTCTATTTTGTGTGGAAAAACATACAGCGCCATACTGATTGGAATTTTAAATGTGATTTTAATAATTACAGGTAACATTTAATGGGCACTTACCAGGTGCAGACATAATGTCCTTTTGATAACGCTATAAAGTTACAAGTAAAGAAACAGACAAAGTCCAATTAACTTCCCCAATTTAACACAAGTAGAAAAAGGCAGACGTGGGCCGGGCGCGGTGGCTCAAGCCTGTAATCCCAGCACTTTGGGAGGCCGAGACGGGCGGATCACGAGGTCAGGAGATTGAGACCATCTTGGCTAACACGGTGAAACCCCGTCTCTACTAAAAAATACAAAAAACTAGCCGGGCGAGGTGGCGGGCGCCTGTAGTCCCAGCTACTCAGGAGGCTGAGGCAGGAGAATGGTGTGAACCCAGGAGGCAGAGCTTGCAGTGAGCTGAGATCCGGCCACTGCACTCCAGCCTGGGCGACAGAGCAAGACTCCGTCTCAAAAAAAAAAAAAAAAAAAAGAAAAAGGCAGACGTGGCATTTGAAGGGAGTCTACCTCCAGAGCTCTAACATTTAGCCACTGTGCTATGGTGCCTCCCAAGTGCATGGCTATACCGCCATTCACATTCAGAACAGATCAAACATTCCTTTATACATTTTCTGTCCAACCCCTTTTCCCCAAGAGAATGTTCCAATTTTGATTGGCCTCATTCATCCAAAAATATATCTATTCAGTCACGGGATAAATGAAAGAGTTATTCCCACATTCTACACAGTCATTGAGACCAAAAATAAAAGAGTAAGACATGATCCTTGCCTTCTCTTCAAGTCCCCAAAACCCTCACTCTCAGCAAAAAAAAAAAAAAAAAAACTAATATTTCATAGCACTCAACATGCCAAGCACATACATTGATTTAATCTACAAAACAATTCACGTATTATGATCCCCATTCTACATATTTAAAAAACTGAGGCATAGAAGTTAAGTAACATACTCAAGGTTACACAGCTAGCAAATGACAAAACCAGGATGCAAAACCAGTCTAGCTTCTGTGTCCAAGCTCTTAACCACTTTGCTAGACTGTCATCAAAGTCACTGAGTCCATTAGGTTTGAAACTCTCAACTTCTCAACTGTACACCTAAAGCAAAGAGTAATTCATTCATTCAACATTGACTGATAACTCACTCATCAAGTTGTTGTTCCTTGAACACAGGCTTGTTCCCATAAGGCCTTTATAAATTCCCAGAACATTCTTCCTCTACATCTGCCTCCTCATCATTGCAATTCAATTTAAATGCCAACTCTCAGAGAGACATTTCCTGACCATGTTACCTAAAATAGCCCCACTACAAATTGCCCTATCACCTGAAATAGGTTTTATTGGCTTCACAGTCACTTAATACTAAGTGAAATTATGAGTTGTCTATTTCTCGCATTGGAGTGGACTTTTCAAGACAGCAGAGACCTTGTCTATCTTGCTCACCGCTACATCTTCAGCACCTGCAATAGTGCCTGGCACAGAGCAGGCACTTGATGTTTACAGAACTCATGCCAAAAAATGTGCTAGACATTGGGATTTTCAAAACGAACAGGATATGATTCCTATCCTCAATAAACTCCCAGTCTTTGTATTTACAAGTACTTACCTCCACTCCTTCTATATTAACTGCTCCTTTTTTCAATGGCTAACCTCCCCACCTGCCACCTTTACTCTGTCCCTGAGATCCCTTTGACCTTTTCCTATCAATTATCCCCTCTCACTTCTTCACTCTGTCTCTCCATTTAGCCTCCCACATTTGCATATCCCACCCAACCTCCTATATTTGAATATCCTTCCCTCAACTTTGAAATCCCCTTGAGTTACCAAAAACACATTCCATTCACTCCTCACCACATCCCTCTATTCTCACCACTTCCTCAAAAGTTATCAATCACCTGAACACTGTTCTCACTTTCTTCAACATTTACCACTTCTGAGAATTTTCAATCCACTCTCCTAGAGCCACAGAGCCTACTGTCTCATGATTTTCTTCTTAATTTTGATTCTGTTTCCTTCACTGTCTCCTTTCTCTCACACTTTTAAACCTGATGCTCACCAGAGCGTCATTCTCTATTCTTCCTCCATTCAGTCTAAATGATCTCATCTTCTCCTCTAACTCAACTAGTGTCCCTATACAAATAATTCTATCATTCATTCAGAGTTGAAACCCCAGTTCTACTTTCCCCAACATCTTTAATAAGAAATGTGATTTAATTCTTAATCAAATCATCAATAGAGTAGTTGCAGGCTACTTTTTGTAATAAAATAATGTGCACTTTAATAAACAATAATGTGTTGAACAAGCATTAGCAGGCAATATCATAATGTAAGGCTGATTTCCATGAGTAGTTCTTGAAATACTTGAACTAATTCTTCATTACTTTTCATTGACAGCTTGTACAAAAATGGACCAAAGGCTAAAAATTCATTCACAAATATTATGTGATTAATCTATGTTAATTTTGTCTAAAACTGTTAATATAGTTCTAGATACACAGAAATCATATTACACTAGTAGTAGAAAGTCAAAACAGGAATATACCAGTCACAAATTATTAAGTAAGTCTGGAAACCATACACAAAATAAATCTAAATTCTTTAAGAGGAGTTTGTAAAGATGTTCCTGCGGTGCCATAATTTAGAGATCTACAAATCAAAATTATACCTAATTATCAGAGCAAATTGTCTCATGTGGTTTTGTGCTATTTTCAAAAACATTAGCAAAAACAAACTTGCACCATTCTGGCCTTCAGTTCAGATAGCAAAAAGTAGTTACATACGTTTACATCCATATGGTAAAACTACTCCTGTGCCCAATCCTGTAAACAATCACAGACATGAAAAGACTGGTTAACCTAGAAAAAGCGTGAACAAAGCTCCATCTTTACAACTCTCTCCAACAGATAAGCCATAATACATAGTGATAAACTACAAATACCTGACTTACTGCCTCCTCCCTTTCATAATGGCAGAAAAAGACATCTAACAATTGCCTAATAAGTTGCACATTCAAAAAATAACAGCAAACTCTTTAACTCATTTTGACAGTTTCCTACTATGTTTTCCCCATGTACTGCAAGAAGCTGTGGGAAAAAAAGATGAAGCCAACTCCCAATTACCACTGTCAAAGCTGGTGGAACAAGTCAGTCACCATCCTGCAGGGTATGCGGCATGCAAGGGCATGGAAAAGAAAACAATAGGAGAGTCCTCAGCAAAAAAAAAAAAAAAAAAAAAAAAAAAAAAGCACCCACATTTTAACAAAAAGAAAATGAAACTAACTGAACATCTACATCAAGGAAGCTGAAGGTGTAGTGAGCCTAAGTAAAAGGGAGAGATCTACGCGCTATTCAGATTTTCTAGCTAGTGGCCGTTGAACGCTGTACCAGCTGTCATATTCTGAAGTTCTGCAGTTTTCCCCTTTTCCCTACAAAACCCTCTCTACTCTAAAGCCCGTAAGTAACAGAGGAAATCGAACAGAGGATGAAGAGAAATGGCCGATGGGACATCAGATCACAAGAGTAACTGCAACCTCATTTCGAGAAGACCAAACGGCCCCGTTATCAAAGTACAGCTCTAAAAATCTCTATCAGACACCCTTCGCATCTACATAGATCTCCGTCTTCTGCGTCTCTTCCATAAATCTTTTCAAACCAGACCTCACGCCTATCCCTCGGGCCTGCCTATCCAAAACTCAACCAATCTATACCATGACTCGTGAAAGGCAGATTGAAGGGAGGTGGAAAGGGCTGGAAGGAATGTCATGGGAGAGGGGGCACGTGCGAATAACATTGCGGCAGAGACACTGAAAATGCCACTTCCTTTGCCACTCTTGCCATTCACTTCGTGTATCATCCTCTTACCCTCTCTACCTATGCCACCTCCTACCTCAATGATACACACACGTGTCACAGCCGACCAGCACCATCGCCTTTTCCAGGATCACAGGCTCCCCTGCCACTCCTCACTATCCCCCACATAGGCGCGCGCGCGCGCGCGCGCACACACACACACTTAGAGCAGAAACTGCAGCCACCGCACCCTCCTATCTCGATAAGCGCTCCTACCAGCCGACATCCAGAGCGGGTTGAAAGCTCAGTAAATGCGCAGGTACACACACGCACGCACACACACACGCGGGTGCACGCGCGGCATGGGGAGCAAGGAAGGGCACCCTGGGGACGCACCTGGAGGCTGGGTGTCCAGCGCTGCCGCCCCCCTGGTCCCTGTCATTGAGCGCAGCTGTATAAATCCTCCGGTAGCGGTCGGCCAGGGCCCGGCCTGACAGCAGCAGCTGGTAGTGACCCCGGGAGTCCGCAGCGGGTAGCCCCAACCCCAGCCCTGCAGCAGCCACGGAGCCGTCGGGAACCGGCATGAACAGCGCCCCCGGCGCCGGGGAGGAAGAGAAGGTGGCGGCTGGGTAGAATCCGTCCCCGCCGAGCCCCGAGGAGGCGGCGGCGGGGGAGGCAGTCGCTGCGCACATCATCATCCTCGCCGCCGCCGCCGCCGCCGCCGCCTCGTCCCCGCGGGCCGGGCGGGCAGACACGCGCGCGCACACACAGCCCTTTTCCAACGACGACGGCTCCGGCGGCGGCCTCTGGCTCCCGCAGCAGGGAGACTACAAAGACAGCGACCTTCTTCTCCTCCTCCTTCTTCTCCTCCTCCCCCCCGCGCCGTCCTCGCCGCTACTGGGGCCGCTCATCTAACCCCGCCACCCCGGGAGTGTGAGGAGGAGGCGGTGCCGCCACTGCCGCCGCCACCACCGCTACCACCGCCGGGGCTACCCGCAATGGGAAGCTGCCGGCCTCACAGAGCATGCGCCACTCCTCGCACATGCTCAGTAACTGCAGCCCCTTTTCCTCCCCACCCCCTCTCCGCCACCACTCCCTCCGCCTCGGGGCTTTGGGTTTGGGGCGGTTGGGTGGTGCGGAATCCGAAGCAATCCACTTCTCCGGGTTTTACTGGCAGCTTAAGGAAGAGTAAGGAAAGTGCCGGGGAGGCTATCAGCTGCTGGCGTCTGACTTCAGGTTCCCTCCAGGTGGAAGAACAAGGACCAGAAAGCAAGAGGGAACGTGCCCATCGACCAAGGAGGAGTGGCACGCACTCCTGCTACCTCCTCCCCAAGGCTCTGCTGCCAACAGGAAGATTTCCTGTGCACTGTGCTGGTTAATTCAGAGTTTAAGGCAGAGAAAACCATCCCAATTAGAAGTGCCTTTAGAGATCTTATTTTAGATGGTTTCTGTCATTAGGATTTAAGCTTGTTTAACATAGCTTTTACTTACAAAGAGAGGTAGTAATCTAGCACATTCTTTTGTGTGTGAAAGTAGAATTAACAGATAGGCTAGTATTTATAAGCCAGAATCATTCCCAAATTCTTCTTCTCAACAGAGCAATAATATTTTTTAAATTACTCTTTTTGTTGACTCCTCACTCACCTAAGAGTGCACTTTTATCTCTTGGCAGTGGCCATTTACTTGTTTATTTTTTTCTGCCCAAACTTACATTTTTAAAGATAATTCTTGAATGTGATCTGCAACAATAATTGTGACTGAGACTGTATAGCATCTGAAAATGTCAGATCCCTCACAGATCTTATTATCTATAAAGGAACATGTGCTCAGTCCTTTGTTCCAAACTAACCTATGAACCCCGTCTAAGTGTATGCTCTAGAAATATACGTGCCAATGCACCTTGATTCCTACTACCTTTTTATCCTTTGACTCTCAATTAGTTGCCTAATTTATAGTCCTGACAAAATAATTTATAAGTTCTATCATCCCCGTACTGTATCTTTCATCTATGTACTAGTTCTTATATCTGTGCCTCTTCTTTGGATGGCCTTCTCTTAAAAAAAAAAAATTTAAAAAAATCCTCCTTAGTGTTTGAGAAGTGCAAACAACAGGGAATAAGAAAGTAAAGTAATTCGAGTTTTAGGGTTGAAGGTTGCTGAAAGCAATGCATTTTTTCTGAAGCTTTAAATAATAGATGGGTTTCATTTAAAATTTTTTAAAGATAATTAACAGTGGGATAAACATAGGAACAAAGGACAGACATGTGGAATCATAGCATTTTAGTACTGTAATTAGTCCTGTTAAGTTTTTGTTACTTGTCTTGTCTCCTTACCTATCTTAAGTTCCTTCAGAGCTTGTTGTTTTTGTGTCTTCTTCAGCCACTTCAGGACTTTGCACGTACTAGGTATCCAGTAAGTATTTATTAGACTAAATTTCTATCCTAATGCTTCAGCACAGTTCAAGACCTCAGTGTTGACCAGGCAGCCCCTCACCCTGGAGTGAGAGCCAAGACAATGGTGTAGAGGCAGCTAAATTCTAAGAATTCTAAGGCCTGACAGGTAAGCAATGAGAGGGCCCATTACTATTGCAAGACCTAGCAGGGTAGCTAAAAGGTTCTGAAATCAGACAGCCCTGGAATTGGATCCTGATTCTGCTACTTAATACTTGTCTGGCTTTGGGCAAAATATCTCCTCTGAATAATGCTCAAAAGAATACCAACTACATGAGATTGAGGGAGGACTTAAAGGATCTAGGATGTCCAACTTGGCACATGAATTTTCACAAATGGTAGCACATACTAAACAAAACACTAGGTTTTCTGTAAGGTAGCAATGGTGTCTGTTCAACCATCACAGGCTCCTAGCACAGGGTCTAGCCCTAAACAGGAGGGAAATAGATGTTGGCTAAATGAATGTTGCTTGCACAGAAAACATTTACAGCGCAGGGCCAGGTGGTGGAATGTGCAGTCACTGCTCATTTAGAGCTTCTAGTGGACATTGACCTGCGCGGCTGCCCTGGTCTCCAGGCTCTTCCCACCATTCATTAATTTCGCTTCAATCCTTACTGCTGTTCAGTCCCAGACAGGCCCCTTCGGAGCCTCCTGGGTACACTCAAAACCCGGAAACTGGATAACTTCCTAAGAAGCCCGATGTCATTGAGCTGCGCAACTAGGCGTGCGCAGAGTCGCACACATGCTCACTTAGGTATCCGAGGGTGGCGTTTCTGTTGCGGTTGGCAGCGTTTCCTTCCACGGCAGCGGCAGCGGTCGCTCTCCTCTAAATTGATAGCCAGTGCAGCGATTTTTCTCCTCCTCCTCCTCTTCCTGCCTCCGCACCGCGCGCTCCCCGGTCCCCGCAACTGCCACAGCTACCGCCTTGGCAGCTGGGCACCTTAGAAGGCTCCCCTGGGATAGCGGGGTAGTGGGGCGCATGCCAGGAAGAAAAAGGCCTTTGGAGGCACCCTTACTTCTACTGTCAAGGGGACGTGAAGGGGAGTGTGGTCACAAGTCGCGAGGATCGCCTGAACCGTCGCTGCAGATCGGAGACGTGGGTTTCTGGCAATATGCAAAGCAAGCGTCCCCTCCCACCGCTCCAGCGAGCTCTACTACTGAATGCCTTACGCAGCCCATGTGTTTAGGGAAAGAGGGGGACCTATACAGAATGAAAAAAACACAGAGGGCTTTGCTTTTCTTTCCCCACCCCACCGAGCACGGCCCCCGTGCTTTCGGCGCTGCCATCTTAGTTTCCTCCAGTGGCCGGGCTGGGCGTGTGTGCATTTGTGTGTACAGGGAGGGCTGCAGCCGGGGGTGGGGCGTGGGGGCCGCCTGGGCGGCTTGGGTGTCGGAATGGGCTAGACAGCAGTTCACCTACGACACGTTCGCCCTCGAAGAATAGCACTGAACTACGGCAAATCCTGCCTGTGCCCATTTTATTACGGGCGTAGTATTTTTTAGTCTTTGTGGTTGGTATGCTCATTTCGCAAAAGAGATCTCTCTGGCCTCTGCCCATGTATAAGACTATGGCTTCATCTTTCACCTTGTGATGACAGATTTAGTCGTTCTTTTCCACTTAACATTACAAACCTGGACCACAGTTTTTTGAACTCATCACATTTACATTTTTCCTACTCTCATCTTTAACAATTTTGTTTTTAAAGGAAGCTACCCGTGCTGATGTAGTAAATGACAGGACAGGAACCATAACGTGTATATAAGAGGACAGATTAGTGTTGTTTGTTAGTTTCATTTAAAAGGTTAATATTGTACTAAAGCTACAAGATTACAAACACAGGAAGTATGTATATTATCAGATACATCAAGACTGCTGAAAATGCTGTGGTCAAGTCTGCGTTTGTTTCCTGGATTTGTACAACAATGTATTGGGGAATTTAAAAACAAAATTGGTAGCTAGCAACAATTTGGGGGGAAAAAAAAGCTTAGGCTTGAAGAGTGAAGACATGCTCTACCCTTCAGTGACCTTCGCTTTTTAAGGGTAATAAGATGATGCATTCTTAACAAATATATTGCACTGTAAAATAAAGTATATTTCATGTAATATATTTAATACTCCAAACTGAAGGGAAAAATTCAACATGGCGATTGAAATTATTTTAAACATAAATTACATATTGTATCCCCTGGCTATCTTAACCTCTTGCTTTAAACAACTATATTTTTAGGGCCTTGGGATATTCAGTAGTTTGTAAGCATGATGAGTTAATGTTTTTCTTTTTTATTCATAGTAGTTTTAAAAGATGTAAATTATATGTCCAAGTTTTCCCACATCCAAAAATTTAGGTTCCAGGGGTCCTAAGTTATATATTGACATTTTCATCCTTGAAAATTTATTCTAAAATGTGTTAGTATATATTTTTTAAGTATGTGAACTCAATACTATATATCTGAATGCAAATCACATTCTTTCAAAATCTCATTGTTGTGATACATTTAGCCCAGAGGATGTTTTCACAACTGATGTAGAAGGTTATATAAAGTATAATTGTCCTAAAAAGAGAAATTTTAAAACTATAGTATTTCAACCTTGAAAACTTTAGTGTCATTTATAAGTTATTAGATTAATCTTTTTAAAATTTTGTTATTACTTTAAAAAAATTTTTGGATACATAGAAGGTATATATATTTATAGGATACATGAGATATTTTGATACAGGCATGCAATGTGAAATAAGCACATGATGGAGAATAAGGTGTCCATCCCCTCAAGCATTTATCCTTTGAGTTACAGACAATCCAGTTACATTCTTTCAGTTATTTTAAAATATATGGTTAAGTTATTATTGACTATACTCACCCTATTGTGCTATCAAAGAGTAGGTCTTATTCATTCATTCTTTTTTTTTGTACCCATTAACCATCACCACCCTCCCCTCCCTGAACTCCTCATGACTCTTCCCAGCTTCTGGTAACCATCCTACTCTCTATGTCCATAAGTTCAATTGTTTTTTTTGTTTGTTTGTTTGTTTTTTGAGACGGAGTCTTGCTCAGTCGCCCAGGCTGGAGTGCAGTGGCGCCATCTCAGCTCACTACAAGCTCCGCCTCCTGAGTTCACGCCATTCTCCTGCCTCAGCCTCCCGAGTAGCTGGGACTACAGGCCCCGCCACTACTCCCGGCTAATTTTTTTGTATTTTTAGTAGAGACGGGGTTTCACCGTGTTAGCCAGGATGGTCTCGATCTCCTGACCTCGTGATCCGCCCGTCTCGGCCTCCCAAAGTGCTGGGATTACAGGCGTGAGCCACCGCCCCCGGCCTGATTTTTAGATCTCACAAGCGAGTGAGAACATGTGATGTTTGTCTTTCTGTGTCTGGCTTATTTCACTTAACATAATGATCTGGAGTTCAGTCCATGCTATTGTAAATGACTGGATCTCATTCTTTTTATGGCTGAATAGTACTCCATTGTGTATGTGTGTACATTTTCTTTATCCATTTATCGGTTGATGGACATTTACATCAATAAGTTTGCTTCCAAATCCTCGCCATTGTAAAAAGTGTTGCAACAAACAGGAGCACAGACATCTCTTCTATATACTGATTTTCTTTCCTTTGGGTGTATACCCAGCAGTGGGAGTGCTGGGTCATATGGTAGCTCAATTTTTAGTTTTTTTGAGGAAGCTCCAAACTGTTCTTCATAGTGGTTGTACTTATTTACATTCCCACCAACAGTGTTCAAGGGTTCCCTTTTCTGCACATCCTCGCCAGCATTTGTTATTGCCTGTCTTTTGGATAGAAACTTTTTTGTTGTTGTTGTTTGTTTGTTTTTTGAGACAGTCTCACTCTGTCACCCAGGCTGGAGTGCAATGGCGTGATCTCAGCTCACTGCAACCTCTGCCTCCCGGGTTCAAGCGATTCTTGTGCTTCAGCCTGCCAAATAGCTGGGCTTACAGGCGTGCACTGCCGCACCTAGCAAATTTTTGTATTTTTAGTAGAGACGGGGTTTCGCCATGTTGGCCAGGCTGGTATCAAACTCCTGACCTCAGGTGATCCGCCGCCCTTGGCCTCCCAAAGTGCTGGGATTAGAGGCACAAGCCATTGCGCCTGGCCATAAGCCATTTTTAACTGGGGTGATATTAGATTGATCTTTATTATTAAAATTAAATAATAAGAGGATAATTGAAATTCCCATATAGAATAGCAATTGTGTTGTATTAGTGTTTCCTTTAAATATATTTAATAGGGTTATTGCCAAATCCAGATAACCAGATATAACTAAATGGTTCTAAAATGACTATATTAGTCATGGTCTTTTTTTTCAAAGATTTTTACCTCTCTCATGCTACATCTCCTCATCAGTAAAGTGAATAATAATAGCACCTACTTCATTAGATTATTTGAGGATTAAATTAAATAATCTGTATGACTTACTTGCTTAACATACTACCTAGCAGGCCATAGCTATTATTGTCAATATTATGTTAATATCTTAATGATCCCTTATTTGAGGGATGTCCTAATCTTGTGCTAGAAGAAGTAACAAAAGAGTTATACAATTTGAGTTATACAGACTTGGATTTGAAAGTTGGTTTTGTTGTTGTTTTCTTAACAAAGAGTCCTGTCCACAAATAAAGATTTACTGTGTCTTGACATGACAGGAAGAATAGAATCCAAAGACAATACTTGTTTCCCTAAAATACCCATTCTTGTGTAATTTGTTAACTCACAAAACACATTGCCTACCTTCAAAAATTCAATAAGTGTTTTGAATTTTCACTGATGGATACATTTTGACATGTAACAGCCAAAACAGACTATAGTTTCTTCTCAAAAGGCTAGTAGCTATGGTATCTCTCCAGGTTCAAAAAGTATAAATCATCTATAATTTACATTTTCTGTAAATGTATATATATATAATTTACATTTGATGTTAAATATATATAATTTATTGATGTAAAAATATATATAATTTACATTTGATGTTAAATTCTGTAAATTTAACATCAAAATCTTGACCTTGCCTAGTTTGGCTTTCTATTTTGATAAATATTCCTACATTTATATTTAGAAAGTAAAAAGCCAATTTACCAGTCCTTCATAAAAAATTTTTCTTAAGAATATTTTGCCCCTTTTTGGATATCGTATCAGGTTTGCCTTCAAACTAGACCGGAAGCTATTTAAAAAGTTTTTAGAACAAAAAGGTCATAAAAAATATTTCACAGTCTTCCTAAATTAATATGTGGTGACAGAATTTTCTTGGATAGACAAAATAATCTTATCTATTTGATGCCAAATGTTGTGAACTTAATTAAATACTAATTGTTGTGGTGCAGCAAAGAGCACTGCTTGCAGAGACAAACTGTGACATTCCTGCAGGTACTTCTAAAGTCTGCCTGGGTATTGGTGGAGTGGTGTGACAGGAATCTGCTTATTTGCTCTTGAGTCCATTCCTGTCCATTCTCCTGCTCTGCTCTGTACAGCAGGGGAACGATCCCTGCAAATTCCATTTACCAGGCTTCCCTTGCCAGCTAGTTTCAAATTAGCTTCAGCCTGGGGGCGAAATGGGTGACTGGCAAGTAGGCAGCAAGAGAATCTCTCTCTCTCTCTCTCTCTCTTTCTCTCTCTCTCTCTCTCTCTCTCCCCCCCCGCCTTCTTTAGGCAACATCTCCTCCGTGGTTCCAGCTCCTGCTGAACAGCTTCTCCTTCCACGGTCCAGATGCAATCAGGTAACCTCTTGTAGAGCCAGTTCTCACTGAGCAGCCCCAGCTTGTGGACCCTGGTAGCAGTGTTTTCTCCTTGGTGTCTCCAGCCCTAGGGATTGTAAATATCTCTGTTCCTCATTTGGCTTTTCTATTCCTTCAGTAGCATTGCAATTAGTTCCCCATATTCAATTCTCTCTCTTAATGACCTGGCATGCATTTATCTGTTTTCCTGATTGGACCCTGAATGATACAGATGGTCTTCCATCCAAATAATAAACCTGATTTGGTTTCTCAGCCAAAGCATGGCATTTTGTTATCTTTCATCTGGTCTTGAAAGCTTGCAGATCTGACTTCAAGTAGCAAAACAGAAATCTGCTTTGAAAATATTAGTTGGCTCACCCACACCCATTCTGAATCCCCTTCCTTGCCTGCCTCCACTCTGGATGCTGGAAAAAGTGAAATATTTTCTCTGCGAGTCTGTCCTGCACCTAGAGTTGGCATTGTGACACAATTCAGAACAGCACAATGAGAGAAAATCTGCTGGTACTACTTCTCTCTCTCTCCCTTTCTTTCTACATAAAAGATGGACAGAATGGCTGATGTTCATAGCCTTAAGACAAGAGGCATGAGATAAGGCCAAGAGCATTACAAATATTGACCCTGACATCATAGAACCATTGAACAAAGTTTCAAACTTATTTTTATATAAGGTACAAATCAAATTCCTAATTGTCTCAGCTACTGTTAATGAAGTATTCTGTTACTTGCAGTCAAAGCATTCTACTTGATATACCAACTCCAGCATCTTCTCAGGATGCATTCCCTGTCTAGAATCTGTCAGTAATCTGTCTGAAAGAAATATATATTTATGGAAAATACTTAAAAGCATAAAAACCCATTCATTCCCCTGGATCCTAAATTTTCTTCCTTTAGTCAAGTCAAAGCATCAGAAAGTTCACTGAATTGTATTTTGTATGATGCCTTTGGATTTTATAAGATTACTACAATAGTGTGCCTCCCAGGTACCCCTTCTGGTATGAGACTTATTCCCCAGCTGTTGAGAATATTGACTGTTGGCTGCTCAAGGCTAAACGACTTCCCATAAGTTGCTCTTGGCCTTAGGGAACTGCCTTATGCCAGGTTACAACCCCTCTCCAGGGGGTGCCTGCATCAAATAACTGCTCAAAGTGGTATACAAAGACCAGGCACTCTTACCTTAATTCAGAATGATTTTGAAAAGCCATCCCAGCTCCTAGAACCCTTCGTGCGATTAGCTAAGGCCTCTGTTGCAGTTACATTACAGTTCCATTTTTCTCTCTCAACTGATCCTGCTTTTCTCACTCGTTCACTAGTAGTATTGTCAGAAGAACTCTGCAATAAACTTCTTGCATGCAAGTCTACATCTGTTTCCCAGTCTCTTTCCCAGGGAGCCCAACTTAATTCAGTTGTAAGGGGAGTGGTCTGAAGAACCAAACTCTAAAATGGAATTTTGGAGCTGGATTATCCACTGGTTAGGTGGCAATGAGGGCCCTCTGTAATGGACAGTTTCTAAGGTGACCTCGTGATCTCTATATCCTAATATCTCTGTGTTTGTATAAACTTTTCCCCTTGTCTGTGGGTAGGACCTGCAAATTCCTCCAAAACAATAGAATATGAGAAAAGTGACAAGAGGTACTTGATTATATTTATGTAATTGAGTTGCATACTACTGTAACTATCTTGCTGGGATCCTCTCTCTCTTAGTGGCTTTGAAGAAGCAAGTTGCCATTTTGTAAGCCATCATACAGAGAGGATCATATGATAAAAGGGTTAATGGTAGCTTCTGGCCTACAGCCAAGGAAGAACTGAGTCCTCAGCCTGGCAGCCTGCAAGGAATTGAATTCTGCCAAATACCATGTGAGTTTGGATGTGGTTCCTTTCCAGTTGAGCCTTGGATGAACTGCAGCCTCAGCTGACATCTTGACTAGAGACTTGCAAAGGACAGTGATAAGTCATGCCCAGACTCCTGATACACAGAAACTAGAAGATAGTGTGTGTCATTTTAAGTTTGTGGTAATATTATTATGCAGCAATAGAATACTAATGGGCTATCACTGATGATGGATGGATAGAATATGGAGCACTGATAGCCCTGACATGTGGTAAGTGTAACTGTACAATTGCTAAAACTTTCACTGGAGATGGCTAGGATGGGATACCTGTGGATGTCAATGCGCCTGCAGGTGCAGTAACTCAAGCTTTTGAGAGGTTCAAGGAAGGTGTTAGTTATAAAGTTAGTGGAATTAGATTCCCCTTGTTGAGTGCATAGATGTCTGAGGCATGCCAGATACCTCCTACGAGGTAAAGGGTAAATTATTTCATCTTGTTCTTCCTATCTTTTTTCTCTATTTTCCGAAGGCACAATATTTACTTGAGAATATTACTCTGACACATTTCCTGAATGACACAGATGACTGACAGCTTTAAGTGATGCCCAAAGCAGAAAAAAATTTCTGCATCATTTCTAGGCTGTGCAAAAAGCACTTCTGCTCCTTGGGCCAGACAACATGACAGAACCTATGAAATTACAGATGTCAGTGACAGGAAAAGATGCTTTGGAATTAATGAGAAGTTTCAGTGGGAAAATCACAAAGATGAGCTTAAGGACTCTGGAGCAAGACCATGTGATCTTTAGCAAAAACATTATACACTATTTGAAAAATGGCTCTTGGCATACTATTTGAGCTCTGAGAGAGACAGAATATCTCCTCTTGAGATGTCAGGTGATCACAAGATACGTCAAGTGGCTAGAACCGCCCACTAGGAGCTGCGTTTTGTCAGACCCACCAACTCATAAGGTCCAGTGGGCCCAATGTCAACGTATGATAAGGTGAAGGTGATATACCCAGAACTGGGCATGGGCAGGCCAAAGCACAAGTAAGCTGCATGAGGATGAGGCCAGACGCCTATGTTGTCCCCCACTATTGCACAGATGCCTGCCTCTAAGCTCAAATATATGGCTGTTTGTGTAGGGGAGGAAAAAAGTTGAGCTTGGTTCATTCAATGGTTGGCTTGGTGAGTGGGAGCAAGCTGAAAATGGACAGCTGTTGCACTGTGATCCTGACAGTGCAGGATCACTAGATAGTGATCAGGCAAAATCCTCTCAGTGGTTCAGTCTTTATGCAGTATACATTCTCATTCATTTTACACATAAAAGAAGTAGTCTGAAGTAAGAATATGTAATATTCATGGTAGTGGCAGATGGCTTGGCTCTTTGGTCAAGGGACTGAAAGCAAAAAGATTAGAAGATTGGGGAGAAGAAGATCTGTAAAAGAGGCATGTGAGTGGAGTTGTTGGAGTGAGCACGAAGCATGAATATCTTTGAATCACACGGTGACGCCCATCAGAGAGCATCTCACCTGGAAGAGTCAGTGAACAATCATATAGGACGATTCCACCAGTTGAAGTTACTCTCTGTTTTTGTCCACCCGATGGTGGCACAAAAGGCACATGGATGGAGTAGCTCTGGTGTAGCTCTGGTGCAGAGATGGAGGCTCTGTAGGGTGGCAAGGATGGAGGTTGTGCATGGAACTTGCAGCAAGGACTCTCACTAAGCAATGCTGATCTAGCTACTGCTACTGCCAAATGCACAAACTGCCAGCAAAAGAGACTAACACTAAGCCCTTAAGACAGCATGATCCCTCAAGCCAACCAGCCAGGCACTGGCTGGATAGTTGATTACATTCCACCTTGGAAGGGTCAGTGATTTAACTTGGCTAAGGTTGGTACCTATTCTGATATGGGTTTGCCTTTTTTGTCCATAGGACATTCATTGGCCAGCACCATTATCTGAAGACTCACATAGATATGGGATCCTGAAAAGCATTGGCTCAGACCAAGAAGCCCACTTACCTTATGGTATCTGATATGTGACAGTAGATACATGTCTATGGTGGGCTGAATAATGCCCCCCTTCCCAAGATGTCCATGTTATAATCCTCAGAACCTGTAAATATGTTCCTTTACGTGGCAAAAGGGTCTTTGCAGATGTGATTAAGTTAAGCATCTTTGGATGGAGAGATTATCCTGGCTTATCCAGGTGGGCCCATGTAATCACAAGAGTTCTGATAAGAGGGAGGCAGGCGGGTGAGAGTGGGAGAAAGCGATGTGACTCCAGAAGCGGAGTCAGAGAAGAAGATGCCGCGAATGAGTGGAGGTGCAAGAGAAAGAGAAAGATCTGAAGGTGCTACGCTGCTGGCTTTAAAGATGGAGGAGGGGCCGGGAGCCAAGAAATGCAGGTGGCCTCTAGAAGCTGGAAGAGATCAGGAAACAAAGTCTCCCCTAGAACCTATGAAAGAAATGTAGCCTTGCTTACATCTTGATTTCAGGACTTGTGACCACCAGAAATACAAGATAGTTTGTTTTAATCCAGGAAATGTGTTGCAACGGCAATAGGAAACTGATACAATGTCCATTGGATCCACTTATCCTATTACCTAAAATGCCACCCAGAACCTGCTGCTGATGGAATAGTGCTGTGGTCTTTTGAAGGTCTCACTGGGGCACAGCTACACATAGTAGACTTTAAGTGAACACCTATTCTGTGATGCTGTGTTTCTGATAGAATATATGAGTTCAGGAGTCCAGAGCAGAAGTGGTAGTAGCTCTACTTTCAGTAACCCTTTAGAGAATTTGTGGTTTCTGTTCTGCTCAGGCTCCTGGTTCCAAAAGGTGTAACACTTCCACCACAGGACATAGTAAGAACCCCATTGGACTTTAAATTATGGTTGGGTCTCTTTCAGTCGCTTCAGGCCCTTCAGTCCAGGAGACCAGCAGACAAAGAAAGGAGTCCTACACTGGCAGCTATAAGTGACCTCTATTAGCAGGAGTAGATAGGGTTGCCATTACATATGGCCACAGGGAAGAATATGTCTAGCACTTAGGTGATCCATGACTGCGTCTCTTGGTACTCCTTACTTAATTTTGACATTAAATGAACAAGTACAGTCACCATGGTCTGAGAAGGGCATGGTGAACAGGGGCTCAGATTTCTGAGATGAGGATGTGGGTGATTCTGTTCATAGGCCCTCTAGACTAGCAGGGGTTCTAGCTGAAGGAGAAAGCAATCTAGGACGCATGTGGAAGAAAGGCATTATGAGTTTCAGTTATAGCATTGAAACCAGCTATAGCAACAAGGGCTCCAGTTCATACCATGTGTCTTCCTCTTTTAGGTTTCAACAGGAAAAAACAAACAACTACCCACAATCCTGGACATAGGATGAACTCTCTAGAGAAGCAAGCGGGTCTGAGCAATGCTGGGGATGGACTGTAATGGATTTTGCAGTGCATTGCCCAGATTGCTCTCTTGGGAGCGAGTCCCTTATTTCCCAGCTGTCAGAAGCGTTGGCTGCCGACAGCTCACAGCTGAGCCCTTTGCTGAGACTTGTCCTCAGCTGACGACTGCTGCCTGGCTTATGGTCATGTCACCTCCCTGAGGTGCAGTTTGCTTCAAGTGACTTAACATTGCAGTGGTACAAAGACCTAGTCCTGTCCCCCTAATGCGCAGGCAACTCCAAGGGCCAGGCCAATTCCAGAACTCCCTGTGGGTTTGGCTGATACCCCTGTTTTTAATTTATCCTCAGTTCACTTCTCCCTCTATCTGCTTCTGCTTCTCTGACATCTTTACAGGTTGTGTTCCTGAGTATACTTGCTAGTAACCTTCCTGCACACAAGTTTTTGTCTCAGAGCCGGTTTCCTGAGGAACTGAAACCAAGACAGTTATAATGAGTAAAGGATGTAATCTGTCATTTCACCTGCTTAAAATATTGATGACATTATTTATGACATGGTGTCATGACCCGAATTTCTCACCTGAAGATTTTGTTTTAGAATTAAGCACTCAGGAAGACATTACTTTCCTGAAAACCCGTTCTCTCCCTTTATTAATGAAAACTAGGCAATTGATCATTATTCCCTTTATGTTTGGCTACTGAGAGAATAAACTTGATATTTTGTTACAGTCCTTCCCCAAATTCTGAAAAACTGGTTAAAACACCTGCAGCAAATGGAAGTCCATATCACTTTTGTTACAATAATGGTTTAATGGGAGGATACAGCTTAATGTAAAGCTAACAAAGCTCTCTCCTCTAAACCTCAAATGCTAGCAATTGTATCCATCGACTCATTCTGGTAGAGGCAGGGCAGTTCTCCCTATGCAACAGGGAGGAAACTGCATAGTTCTCGAAGGCTCCTACCTTCTCGTTGGATAAAAAGAGGAAGGGGACATAGGCTATTGATGCCTGATTTCTCCTTCCTAACTCAACAATAAAATAAGTTGTTACATTTCACTACTGATATTCTATCATTGTTGTTATCCCAGTGATACAATGTGGCTGGGCACCATGAACAAAGATACCAGTTAGGCAGTTACTGCTGTAGTTCAACAAGGCCCCATTGAGGGCCTCAGTGGAAACAGTTGGTATAGAGAAAAGAGGGCCCTTTGGGAAGTTTCATGCACAGGAAAAAGTGACTGATCTAACATGGGTGGGGAAAATGGAGGTTCCTAATAGGACCCCAGATTCTGGATGGATAATGGCTTCATCGAGATGGGGAGTCCAGGAAAAGGAGGAGATTTGGGGATGGGAGATGAAGAGTGCTGTTTATCTTCTCTAACTTGTTTCCTGGTCTGATAAGAATTTGAGAACGTATTTAGAGAACATGATCACTCCTCCACTTAGACACATTATACACATACCTCTGCCACTGATTTTGGATCCATCCAGTCTATTCTCCACACTGTTGTGATCTTTTAAAATTGTACCAGATGCAATGAAATGTAATTTGGCAATAAAAAAGAATGAAATACTGATGCATGTTGCAACATGAATAAACCTTGAAAATATGTTGCTAAGGTTGAGGCCAATCTCTCCCATTCACTGCAGACCCTGTTGTAGTAGTCTCTATACCTACTGAAATTGTGTTGAATAAAGTCTTTCTTACCATGGGAAAAAAAAAAAAAGATTATAATGCTAAGTGAAAGAAGCCAGACACAAGAGACCACATATTATGTGGGTTCACTTATATGAAACATCCAGAGTCAACAGATCCACTGAAACAGGCTGTGTAGACTGGTGGTTCCAGTGGCTGGGTGGGGAGGGGGTGGAGAGGAGTTTGGGGAGTGAGTGCTTCATGGGTATGAGATTTGTGTGTGCAGGTTGGTGGTGGGGGCAGGGTGGTGATGAAAATGTTCTACAATTACTGTGTATGATTGCACAACTGTGACTACACAGAAAGCACTCAATTGTAGTTTAAGAGGATGAATCTTTTGGTATGTTCATTATATTTCAATAAATCTTATTTTTAAAATCCACTTAAAATCCTTCCATGATTTTTATTAAGCAGGGTAATTAGAGCTATTTGCCACAACAGCCAAACCTGTGAGCTGCTGAATCTCTTCACCCCCTAGAGGCATTCTGTTCTCTTTACTGAACGGCTTTGTGCCCCTGGAGGCTGACCCCTGTGCACTCTGCCACCTGGGCTCCTTCCAGGCTGCCTTCTGATTGGGGTTGGCCAAAGGGGATCCCCTCTCAGGAGATGGAAGGGCAGGAGAAGAGGCAGCTCAGGGTATTTGTTTCCACCTCGCTTCCTCCTGGTTCACAGCCTCTGACAGGGCCTATGTGCTGCTTCTTTTTTTTTTTTTTTTTTTTTTTTTTTGAGGTGGAGTCTTGCTCTGTCACTGAGGCTGGAGTGCAGTGGCTCAATTTTGGCTCACAGCAACCCCTGCCTCCCAGGTTCAAGCGATTCTCCTGCCTCAGCCTCCTGAGTAGCTGGGATTATAGGCACCCACCACCATGCCCGGCTAATTTTTGTATTTTTAGTAGACACAGTTATTCACTATGTTAGCCAGGCTGGTCTCGAACTCTCAAACTCCTGACCTCAGGTGATCTGCCCACCTCGGCCCCGCAAAGTGCTGGGATCACAGGCATGAGCCACCGCGCCCAGGCTGTGCTTCTGACTAGAGCTCCTCTGGGTAGCTTCTCCTCTTTGACTCCACTGTTAGGGCTCTCATAACTCCAGTTCCTCTCTATGCCCCTTCAGATCTAGAGGTCGTAACAGCTTCCCACCTATCATATTTCTGCCCTTACCCTGCCACAATTCTGAAAGGAGTTCTTTCATTAAAATCTGTTTACTCGAACCATCTGGGGGCAATTTGTCTCTTGACAGAATTCTGACTGCTACCCCCCAAATCTCAGTGATAACTCAGTGATAATATACTGGATTAATTCCTGCACATGCCAGTCTCACACAGGTCAGGTAGCCCTCTTTATTCTTAGAGCTCTGCCATCTGGAATACATGGCCTCCAACATGACGCAGAGGAAGAGTCAGTTGGAAGACTGCTTGGGATGCTATCAGGAGCCAGGCCTAGAAGTGGCTTATATCACTTCCACCTTTGTTTTTGGCCAGAACAAGTCACAAGGCCCCAAGCCAACTGCAAGGGAGATAGGGAGAGTGATGTGGCAAACATACGACATTGACTTTGGCTACGAAATTGCCTTCAGGCTTTAATAAACTCCTTAAAAAGGCATAAAAGACACGTTACCCTCTGGCCCCAACCCACCTTGCCATCTTTATACCTGCCACTGCCCCACACTGTGCTTTTGCGTAAGCTGTTTTTCTGCCTGAATTTCCATGTTCCTTCTCCTCCACTTGGATGCTCATGTATTTACTTCAAAATTCATCTCAATAATTAACTCCTCCAGGAAACTTAACCTGACCATCCCTTCCTAAGCTGGTTCTCTGTGCTACCACAGTCCCAGGAAGATGTCTCCATCATAACATTTCCATTTTGTTTTTCTTTTGAGACAGAGTCTCAGTCTGTCACCCAGGCTGGGGTGCGATGGCACAATCATAGCCCACTGCAGCCTCAAACTCCTGGGCTCAAGTAGTGCTCCCACCTTTCGTCTTGGGAGTTGCTGGAACTATAGGCTCACACCATCATGGCCAGCCTATTTTTGTGTCCTTTTTTTTGTTTTTGAGATGGGTGTCTCACTTTGTTGACCAGACTGGTCTCAAACTCCTGGCTTTAAATGATTCCCCTGCCTCAGCCTCCCATAGTGCTGGGATTACAAGCATGAGCTACTGTGCCCAGCCAACATTTACTATTTTGTGTTACGGTTTGACATTTCTTTACCTCACTAATTAAATGTTTCTTGAAGACATGGACTATAATTCATTTCTACCTTTACCACTACCTACCACCATAGTCACTAACTAAATAATTATTTTAGTAAGAGTCAGTACCATTGCCTAGAAAGCACTTTAGAAATGTGTAGAGATGGTTTTGGTTGTCATAATAACCGGGAAACATTACGTACATTTAGGGTAGGTGCCACAGATGATAAACATCCTGCACTAAATGGGACAATCACTCATCATGAAGAACTATCCCCTGTCCAACAAGACTTTCAAGTGTCCCACTGAATTTTCAAATAGATTAAAAGCCTATTTATATCTTTCTGAAACTAGAACTTAATTCCATTTTACATATAAATGATGTTTTGGTTGTCTATTGGTGCATAATAAAACAACCCAACAGATAAGGGTTTAAAACCACAGAAGTTTATTATCTGCTAAGACCCCGTGGGACGACTGGCTCACCTGGGCAGTTCCCCTGTTCCATGTGATATTGATTGGCACTACAGTCAGCGGGGGGCTCAACATAGCTCACTCACATGGCTGCCACTTGAGTTTGGAGCTGTTAGTTAGAGCACCTCAGGCCTACATCAAATGGAGGGCTTGGGCTTCTCATAGCATAGTAGCTGAGGTCCAAGAGGTGGCAAGTAGAACAGCCAGTCCTCTTCAGGCTTGGGTTCAGCAGCCCCAAAACAGAACTTCAGCTGCTTTCTATTGGTCAAGGCCAGACTCAGGGCTGGTCCAGGCTTAAGGCAAGGACAAGTAAACTTGACTCTTGATGTGAGGCAGCTTGCCAGTACAGGGAGGAGAGGAAGACTGAGGGCCAACTTCAGACACTAGTTACCTCACTCAGACACTTAGTGATTTTATCCAGCTGTAAGAATTTTCCAGAATATAACAAAGGTATAAACCAAGGGAAATGTGACTTTTGTTTGGCTTGGAATTTCACTGGTTGTGTCTGAGTGATCGATATAACACACCTGTATCCTGTATCAGTTCATCTTTGGAGTTGTCGCATTCATGGTGACTCAACATTTATACTCAAGTATCCAATTACTTCTTCATGTCTTGTAGTGAAATCTTGCCAAAGTATTGTATATATATTTTTAACTTTAGTTTTCTTTTGTATTCTTTATTACTTACATAAACTGTATTTTTAAATTTCCCACCACGGTAGTAAAGAAGTTATTGCATATTTGTTATAAAGAGGAGGTGTACTGATAGGGTTGGAAAAAAACACTGATTACTAGTCTGGCATTCCTGCTTGGTTGCTATATTTGTCTTCTCCTTGATTTTAATATTCTGCTTTGATTTATATTTTACTATCTCAAAATGTGTGCTTTGGGTCCAAATCAACTCAAATCTCTGAGCGATAGCACAGAGAATGTAAGTAAATGAATAAGTAAATAGTTAGCTTTGTGTTTTTCCTAATTATGACAATCTGTAATTCTTGTAGAATATGTAATATGTATCTTTAAACCTGATTTTTCTCCCACCAGAATAGTTCTTTGTTATTTTCTTGTTTGAACCAGATTAATAAAATCTAGATATGTGTTGTATGAACACTGTTTTGTTTTATTGTATACCTTAATATAAAAGACTTCTTGATTTATCTACTACATAATCATATTTTTGAGTGAAACAAATTATATATGACTATTTTAGCTTTCTGACATTGCAATGTGCTTTACCTCATATTAAGATGTTCTCAAGAAAAATACCATTAGACCACCTTTTAGTGAGGTCAATCTATATACAAATATATCTATCACATAGTTTTCCTTAAAATATTAAGTTGAATAAATACTGTGCTTAGAATATATTTACCATCTGAAACTAAATTATTTAGAGGCGTATCTACTAATAATCTGTTTCTATGACTTCCTACTGCTTTTGTAAGTATATGTGTTACTCTGCATTCAAGGATTTGCTTTCTAATATTTATACTTTCATATCAAAATACATACATGGATCTTTGGTCATTAAATCATTCGCATTTTTCACAATATAACCTTTTAAAGCAAGTAGGCAAATACAAAAGCCACATAAATGCACTTAACGTTGGCTCTGAAAAATGTTACCGTCCTGTACTGGTAGACAGAGGCTACCCTCCTGCTTGGTAGACAGATGTTGACCTTTGGTTCTGGTAGGAAGATATCACATGTCTGGTCTAGTAGACACATGCCATTCTCTTGGTCTGACTGGCAAATACTGCCCTCCCGGCTGGGTAGAGATTTGCTGCTCTCTTTGTGTAGTACATAGGTTTTACTTTCCTGCTGGTAGAGCAGTAGAGAGGCAAGGTCTCTAACTAAAATAGTCTCATAAATCATCATTCAGCGTCTACTCAGGATATCGTAAATGATTCTGTGTTAGTCAACACTTGTGTAAGGTATAAATGGCCCCTGAGAAGTATATCATGGAAAGGATGTAGAGGCATAATTACTTAACTACTGTTGCTACAATAGTCTCGGGTAAACAGTATCTATTTTCCTTCTTAACCTATTTCAAGAAGGGCAAGAGAAATCCAGCTTCACATTAAGCTTTATCTACATGCTTTATAAAAACTGAACACGTATGGAAGCCCCCTGAGTGTTCTACCACAGAGAGAAATTCCCCGCCTAAGCCAGCCAGTCTGTCTACTTCAGTTTTAGTTTGAGGAACTCAGTTGGCCTCAATTCTAATGTGGAAAGAGAAAAGTTAGTGTTACTCTTTTTAAGTGGAAATAGTGACTAATTTAACCCATAATATTTAAAACACAGGAAACGTAGTTTTGAAGGCTATTATAAATTTTTTTGACATACTCATCTCCTTTGACAATCCCCTTTTTCTTCCCACACAAATAATAAAATCTTTCTTTAATAGGTTAAAAAGTTAACGTTATTTAATATTTATACCAAGGAAAATATAATGAGAAAATCAGATGATGGTAAATTCCTTTTTATTTTATTTTATTTGAAACAGGGTCTCACTCTGTCGCCCAGGCTGGAGTGCAGTGGCACGATCTCGACTCATTGCAACCTCTGCCTCCCAGGTTCAAGTGATTCTCCTGCCTCAGCCTCCTGAGTAGCTGGGACTGCAGACATGTGCCACCAGATGGTAAATTCTGAAAGTGAAGCCACCCAATATTGTTTATAATATTGGTGCTTAATGTACTTGAATTAGTTGCAAATCTCTAACATTCTTTAATTTATCTTTATTTCAAAACAATATAAGGCCTCTAAAAATGAACATTGGCCTATCATAAGGGTGTTTACAGAATGCAAGAGAAAAGTAATTCTTTTGACAAAAGGAAGCATTGTCTCAATGTGTGTGTGTGTGTGTATGTATACAATATCTTGCCCATTAATCCATTTTCTAGCCACCATTACAGAACTGAGGAGCACCCCTAAATTTCTTTCTTTACCCTGACATAAAATAATACAAAGGAAATCATCAATTTCCTGTTCTGTTCAAGAGAAGTACATCCCCCAATTCAAGATTTGATAAACACATTAGTCAGTAGTATTATTACAATTCACAAATTCAGAATGTCAGGGTTATTTTGTAGATTTTTTTTTACTTGTTAAAGTTATTGCTTTTTAATAATTGCACGCGTATAACTATTGAATAAACTATTATAAACTATGTAAATCCCACTGCAATGGTTTGATACTTTATGTAATTGGTTATAGAACAATGCCTCTGCAGACTACCACAGAAACAGTGTGTCCTATATGACATGGATACGTTACCATATGGGCTTATGGTGCAGCCTTATTAATAAATAAATAAAGTCAAATATTTCTGGGGCCATTGTACTTTTTAGTTTATTTGACCATGTTAATACAGGTAACATTTAGAAAGAATTTCATAAAGGGAAATAATTGGGTTGGAGAGAGAAAATGTAAGAGGACAGAGCATTAAAGTAAGTAGAGGTTTAGCAGAATTTTACAGAATCAATGAGAACATTTCATTCTGGTTCTTCGCATTCCATTCTGCACAGAAATCATCACTGTGGCTTCTTGTGCTTTATGATTTTGATAAATTATTTATCAAAACAAGAACTTCAGTAAACTGATTCACTGTTAACTTTCAAGAGAGTGAACTTGAAAGGTAATGATATTAAAACTTTGTTACTTTCTATGAGCTCTGCAAAAATAAATACCTGCTTACAGATCTTTAGTAATGCAGTAGTGCATGTATGCCTAAATACATAGCTGCATAGCTGAGGAAGAATAAAAATAATTGGCTAAAGTAAATTTTCAGTTGATACTTGGCTTTACTACATGCCTTCAAATTTAGGATTTTCTAAGCTGTATGCTATCCTCTTTTTAAAAATTCAATTTCTTTAGCAAATAAACTGATATTAATATAGCATGCTATAGATTTAAACATAATTTCCAAAATGTAACTGTTAATAGAAAGTATTGGTTCGGTGTGGTGGCTCATGCCTGTAATCCTAGTGCTATGGGAGGCTGAGGTGGGAGGATCGCTTGAGACCAGGAGTTCAAGACTAGCCTGGGCAACATAGCAAGACCCCAACTCCACACAAAATACGAAACTAATCAGGTGTGGTGGTGCATGCCTGTAGTCCAATTCACTCAGGAGGCTGAGGCAGGAGGATCACCTGAGCTGAGGAGGCAGAGCTTGCAGTGAGCTATGCTTGTACCACTGCACTCCAGCTGAGGTGACAGAGTGAGATGCTGTCTCAAAATTTAAAAAGCACCATCCCTATGTTCTAGATGAGGAAATTGAGTCCCAGGAAGGTTAAAGAAAATGTGCCCAAGATCACAAAATTAAAATGTTGTTGAATGCTATATTTCTTCCTATTTTAATTTCCCATCATATTTTTAAATAGCATTTAGAATAGATTCTCTAAACCATGTGTATATGCGACCTTTTAAATAGAGCTTGAGTGGATTCTTTTTTAAATAACTTGGACACACTAGCTAATCTCTGTGTCCTTCAATGTCTTCATCTCTAAAATAGAGGTTATAGTAGTACCTGTGTTTGTTCATGGGAACTCAGAACAGTGCTCAACACATAGTAAGAGCTAAGTAAATATAGACCATTACAATTACCAGGACCACTGATCTTTATGGTCCTTTCCTTGGTCCATAAATAACCCCACTTTTTTTCAACGGGGCTTACTTTTCTGAATTCTAATTCCATTTTCTTTCCTTCAATGGATCCTCAGTTTCATATATTGAGGTAGATTTTTTTTTTTTTTTTTTTTTTTTTGAGATGGAATCTCGCTCTGTTGCCCAGACTGGAGTGCAGTAGTGTGATCCTGGCTCACTGCAGTCTCTGCCTCCCAGGTCCAAGAGTTTCTTCTTCCTCAGCCTCCCAAATAGCTGGGACTACAGGCATATGCCACCACGCCTGGCTAATTTTTGTATTTTTTTTTTTTTTTTTTTTTTTTTTTTAGTAGAGATGGGGTTTCACCATGTTGGTCAGGCTGGTCCCAAATTCCTGACCTCAAGTTATCCACCAGCCTCAACCTCCCACAGTGCTGGGATTATAGGTGTGAGCCACCCCGCCCAGCCCTGTTCAAATATTTTGCTATCTTTTATTGGGTTCCTGTGTCAGTTTGAGTCCTCCAGGAAGCAGAAGCACCAAGACAGACATCTACAGAGACATTGGTTAGGGGGAATGCCTGTGAAGGATAAATGTGATTGGGGTGTATAGGGAAAACCTCCAGGCCTCAATGCAGATTTGACACCTGTGAAAAGAGAGAAGCATGAGTGTCAGGGTGAAAGTCTCTCACTGCAATGCAGCTCTGAGAAAGTCTCAGCTGGGCCAACAGGGAGCCCCAGAATAAAGAACACTTGTCAGAGTAACCTGGCATTGGGAGGGAATAGTCAGGCCCTAGATGCTTGCTATGTTCACTTGCTGTTTGGGAGTTGACCTGGAGAACCTGGCCTTGATACGAACACCACAGTGGATCCAGAGGTGTTGCAGCTATCTGCCAACTACTCTTCCTTAGCAATTTCTCTTGAAGGGAGATCTGGGTAATGCATTTCCATGGCCATCACAGTTGCCCATTGTTTTCTCATGGATACTAAGGAATCCTTATATATTTTGAATATTAATCCTTTATTTGTTACAATATTGCAAATATCTGCGACTTGCCTGTTAACTTGGAGATGTCATTCACAAAAAGTGTATTTATCATTGGGTGAGTCTAAGTGTTTTTTGCCTCATAGGCTGTATATTATGTGGGATGTGGAATAGCCTAAAAAGAACTCTACCCAAGATTGTTGCAAGAGTTATTCATATAGCATTTGCTGCCAAGTTCCAATAGTATACATCTATACTGTACATTGAAATTTGGGTATCTCTGAGTTTTTGTCAAGTATCTGCTGCTTGATTGCATTATTTCTTAAGTCAATCTGTTTTCCACACACTTATTGAGCAATATGGTCCATTTGTAACAGAACAGGGACTTTTCCTGTTAACTGAGAATTCAGCTGGGATTGCTTAGAGACCACAGATCTGGTGCTGCAATGACTGGTGCCCAACATCCTTTCTCAGTCTATATAAGAAGATTGTAAGTCAAGAGAATAAGAAAGAGTTGGGAGTTGTCAGCCTAGTGGAAGTGGAGGGAGAGGGGAGAAACCCAGAGAATCTCTTCTAAAAATTGGGAATAATTGACTAGAAGAAGAGACTGTCATTCTGTTTCCTGGAAGACATCTGCGTTAAGAGAAAATTTCTCATACCCACATTCTCTCACATACCCAGATGTCCTACAAGCAAAGCATGGACCACCTTTTCTGGTCTTTTCAAGGATGTTTGTCTAGCACACGGCTTTGAAAGTTAGAGATGGTATATCCCTCCAGAGCAAAGGGCATGCATGCTTGCTATCTAGTATCGTAAAGATACTTGCCTCTAAGCAAAAGTTAGGCTCCCTGAGTGCCCGTCTTAAAAGATTTGGGTTCCTGGCCGGGTGCAGTGGCTCACACCTGTAATCCCAGCATTTTGGGAGGATAAGGTGGGTGGATCACCTGAGGTTGGGAGTTTGAGACCAGCCTGACCAACATGGAGAAACCCCACCTCTACTAAAAATACAAATTAGCCGGGCGTGGTGGTGCATACCTGTAATTCCAGCAACTTGGGAGGCTGAGGCAGGAGAATCGCTTGAACCCTGGAAGTGGCGGTTGTGGTGAGCCAAGGTTGCCCCATTGCACTCCAGCCTGGTCAACAAGAATGAAGCTCTGTCTCAAAAAAAAAAAAAAAAAAAAAAAAAAAAAAAAGATTTGGGTTCCCTAAGCTCAAAGTTTCTTGAAATGCAGCTCACACCTATGTGTATAGGTGTCATCTGCCCCTTTTCATGACTCCTTGTGGGAACTGGGGCTTGAGGAGCCAGCACAAAATTGATGATACTCTGGATACTGCTCTTGCTGTGAATAAACTGTTCTTCTCTGACCTAGGAGTCTTGTGTTTCTTACCAGCATCCTTGTAGCTATGGCACACTAACTACTTAGCTTGCAAGTAAGTTTCAGACTCTTCAAAGTTCATGACAATTTGCTTAGGTAGTCAACGTGATGCTCTTCCCTTGTGTTTATCTGAGCACAGGAAAAGGGAATCAGGGAAAGAAGGCTAGACAGAAAGAAGAAATTGAATGGACCAGCTTGTATAACCACCATTGGATGAAGTACACAAATTGTCTATTGCCACAATAATGTCCCACAACAAACAAAATGAAATTGTGGTGGCTACAACAGGCACTGATTGCACTCAAAAATCTGAGAGTTTCAGCTGATCTGGGCTGGGTTCACTTATTTTTCTGAGGGGCGATGGCTGCTGAGTGACTTAGGAATTTGTCAACTAGGATATCTTTGGCATTTCTGATCTTGGAACAGTTCTGATCTTGGAACACAACACAAACATGGCCTTCTCATGTTGATGGCAGTGAGCAACAGCATGCAAGCCCAGTTGCATCAACACTTTCCAAGTTCCTGTTTGTGTCTTATTTGCTAATAACCCATTGGCCAAATAAATCCCTCATACCCAAAACAGCATTGATTAAAGAAAATAAAATCATTTGGGGACAAAGAAATCCAAAGGCAAGCCTAGACTTGAGGAACAGGAAAGTAAACTCCATATCTTTACTGAAGGAGTCTGCAAGGCAAGGTCATGTTAAAGGGTGTGGACATAGGGAGGGTAAAGAACTGGAACTCTCTCTCTTTTTTTTTTTTTTTTTTTTGAGACAGAGGCTCGCTCTGTCGCCCAGGCTGGAGAGCAGTGGCGCGATCTTGGCTCACTGCAAGCTCTGCCTCCCGGGTTCATGCCATTCTCCTGACTCAGCATCATGAGTAGCTGGGATTACAGGCACCCGCCACCACGCCCGGCTAATTTTTTGTATTTTTAATAGAGGTGGGGCTTCACTGTGTTAGCCAGGATGGTCTCCATCTCCTGACCTCATGATCCACCCGCCTTGGCCTCCCAAAGTGCTGGGATTACAGGCGTGAGCCACCACGCCCAGCCAAGAACTGGAACTCTTCATGCAACCAATCTTCCAACAGGACAGGATATGTGAGTTTCTGTGAGTCCAGTGAGAAGGAAGGAATAGAGCTGGATTTGAGCCATCTACTTGGAATACCACTTAGGATCACTTCCTGCCAGGAAAGGAGATTCCAATAGCTGGAGACTGTGGGAATCCCAGAGATGGTGGGAGTATGTAAGTAAAAGGGACTTAAAAGGGTTGAACTGGAGCCAGGTCTCCCATGGTTTAGAGAACTGTATGGTGGAGAAGTCCTTCACCATTGCCAAAGAACTCACTCAGGCACCACATGAGACAGCCAGTGTTTGGAGGCCTGAGACGGTGGGTATTCATGACCAGTCCAATAACAAGAACTAATGTACAGAGAACTGCCTTCCCACCTGGTCGATTTGCCTCAATCCCTCTTTCCTCGCTCCTGTCCCCATTGAACCTATACTTTGAAGAAGAAGGAAAAAGGGAACTAAGTGAGCAGACTACACCTCTCTTCACAATTTAGGTCTTTGGCTACTGGTCAAACTTGTACTAGAGGGAGAGGAAGCTGAGAAAAAAGTGACTGCATCCTGTGGAATCTGCAATCTGCTTAAGAAATTATTAACAAAGTGTGCTTGATTAAAGAGAACAAAACCATCTTATATTTATACCTCTCCTGAATTAGAATTCTTTAATAAATCAGGTACACGATAAAATACATTGATTGTTTAATTTTAGTTGACCAGTCAGCATTTAAGGAATATGATGCTTATTTGTCCCCAATATTTAAACCCAAAAGGAATGTTGTCTATAGACAAATACATTTTAAAAATAAAAGAATTCAAGGATCGATACTATATCTTTTCTAGGAAACATCATTACCAATACATCAATAACAGATGACTAAACCTTGTCATTTAAAAATCAGGCTTGTAGCCTTTTTATTTTAAAATTAATATGTGCTCATTTGTAGACAACTTTGGCAATTCAGCATAAAAACCTTATCCATAATACCACAACCCAGAAATAACATCTGTTAATATTTTGGTGAATTTTAATTTAATAGTTCTTCTCTATGTGTGTATATTTCTGAAGGTATTTTAGATTGCACTGTATATCCAATATTGTATTTTGCTTTTTGAGCTTAAAATTAGGTTATAATCATTTTTATATAATTAATAATTGCTTGAGAAATTATTCTTTATGGCCATATAATAAGTAACATATGAAAGTACCATATTTTATTCAACAATTTCCCCTTTATTGTTCATTTCTTTCTGTTCTTTCACCCTTGTAAATAGTGGCAGGATGCGTAACATTCTCCATAAAATTTTGACCTGACTTCCAATTCTATTTCTGTTGGGCTAGAAATGGAAATGCTACATGAACAGGTTTTCTTTTTAAAGAAAGAAAACCTTAAAAAAGGAAGGAAAGAAAAATGCATTTGGCAAACTGGATTGCCAAAATTGTCTGTAAGTGAGCACATATCAATTTCATGTCCACTGTAACTCCAAAGAACAATCATAGAAGCATCTGTGTCGTGGCATTCTGCTAGCATAAATATAAGTTGCCAAGGTTAAAGGCAAAAAGAATGCATAATTTCTGTTGTCATTTTTTGTTTGCTAGATGGATGTTTTAAATACACATAAAATATACATTTAATTAAAAAAAAAAATCTTGTCATTTGTGACAACATGGATGAACCTGGAGAACGTTAAGTTACATAAGCCAGGCACAGAAAGACAAATACCGCATGATCTCACTCATATATGGAATCTAAAAAAGTTGACCTCATAGAAGTAGAGAGTAGAATGGTGGTTATTAGAGGTTGTAGGAGCTAGTAGGGAGAGGGGGCTGTGAGATATTGGTCAAAGAATATATTAATTACAGTAGGAGTAAGTTCAAGTATAGCATGATGACTATAGTTAAGGACCATATATTCCTGAGAAATGTAGAGTGGATGTTAAGTGTTCTTACCATATACAGACACACATACACACAAAATCTGTGTGTGTGTACCTATTTTACTTTATCTTCTGGGAACTGTTTGTTTTTTGCTTTTCTAACTACCACTGGCAACTTTTAAAATCTCGTTATATTAAGATTTATTTTTCAGATTGATTAGTAATAATCAAACTATCTAATCTTACATTTATTAAGAGCTCGGAAACGCTAGTCTTATGAAAGTTGGTTTAACTTACAAATTTATTTAGGCTATTGAGGTAGTTTAGCCTTGTAAATAAAAAGCATTAAGTTGGAGTCAGAGAAATCAGATTTCAAAAGTTATCTTTACTCTTACTAGTCGTGTCATTTGTATATGTACTTGACTTCTCTGAGCCCAAATTAACTTCAGTCATAAAATGGAGAGGATGTTCCTTGTCTTCTAGAGTTTTTGGAGAATTAAATGAGATCACGCTTAAGAAAATCTGGCATGTAAAAGGTGTACAACATTTTATCTTTCTTTAAAATCAAACCATGAGAGAGCCTCTAGATACACAGGGGAAAACTGATTAGTGTGAAAAGCATAATTACTTTATGCCTTAACAGGTTCTTCCCATAACGTATTAGTTTTGTTTTTTTTGTTTTTTGACACAGGGTCTTGCTGGAGATCAGTGGCATGATCCTAGCTCACTGTAACCTTGAATTCCTGGGATGATAGGTGTGCTACCATGCCAGACTAATTTTTTGTACGTGTAGAGATGGAGTCTCACTATGTTGCCCAGGCTGTCTTGAACTCCTAGCCTCAAATGGTCCTCCCACCTTGGCCTCCCAAAGCCCTGGGATTAAAGGCCAGAGCCACTGCTCTAAACCCAGCTTTTTTCTTTTCTTTCTGCTTCTCTTCTTTTTTTTCTTTTCTTTTTTAACGGCCACCATTATGTTTCTTGTCAATAGAGGTAAAAAATCTCAAGTTAATAAAAACTCTTACTCTGTAAACCACTTCCTCTTCTCATTTCCTCTTTATTAGGACTCCAAGTTTTGACTCAAGTCTTTCTCTCCTTTCTTTTTTTTTCAATGCTTCTTGTTCTCAGTTATTCAGTGTTCTACTCGGTTCATTTTATTTACTAACTAGAATTCTTTCTTTATGCTCAACTAAGTGCTATTTTTCTCATTGAACTCCAAGAATATCAGTCTCCTGACTGGCATACTTGTATTCCGCTCAACTGGTGCTCAGAATAGAGAACTGAGTTTCATTTCTGTTTTACAGAGAAATTACAGTAGCAATGAATTAACTGAATGAAGCAAGAGGACAGGGTCTCCAGGTGATGATAGTCATCAGATATATTCTGCATTTCATATTAAAATCGATTTGTTTTTGTATAAAAAGAAACATTGTATCCGAAACAATGCTATTTTTAAAAAACTGACCCTAACTGAAATAAGAGTGTATACTTATTCACGAAAGGGTTAAAAATCGCATGAAGAATTTCCACTTCTGAAACTATGTTGGACTAAATATCTCTGAGTGGATCTTCCTTCTTATTTAACTTATTGGTACACATTGGAGGCATTGCTTGTTTTGCAAATAATAAAGGAATTCTCTAAGGATAACATAGAACATACAACAACATGAATACAAAAAAAACCTGCAGAGCTGGGGCTAGAGCTTTTTGTGTATACTTGAAAATGTCTATAATACATTTTACAGATATCAAGATAGTTGGGGAGAAGTTAGAGGGTTAGGATGAAGAGAGCATATACCCAGATTTCATGAAATTGCTCATGTTCAGGATCTTAGATCAGATCATGAGTATAATTTTTATAACTTACATATTTATCACATATCTGATATACTAGTACTACGTATTTTTATTTTTATTTTATTTTTTCAAGACAGAGTCTCACTCTGCTGCCCAGGCTGGGGTGCAGTGATGCAATCACAGCTCCCTGCAGCCTCAACCTCCCAGGCTCAAGTGATCCTCCTGCCTCAGCCTCCTGAGTGACTGGGACTACAGGCATGCGCCACCACGCCTGGCTAATTTTTTTCTATTTTTTGTAGAGATGAAGTATTTGCCATGTTGCGCAGGCTGGTCTTGAATGCCTGGGCTCAAGGTGTCCAACCGCCTCAGCCTCCTAAAGTGCTGGGATTACAGTGAGCCACTGTGCCTGATCGTATTACTTATTCTTAAATAAAACAAGTTTAAATGTACTTTTCAACGTTTCATTTTAAAATTTTAAATACAGAGAAAAGTTGAAAGAATGGTACAAAGAATATTCATGTACCTTCCCCTTACTTCAAAAATTAACATGCTGGCAAATGTTTAAATATTTCTGCCTATATACATGCATAAAATAATTTTTATAAAGTCATTTGCAGACATATGAAACTTCACTCCTAAATATACCACTATAAGACTTCTAAGAATAAGAATATTTTACTAAATCACAATGTTATTATTATGCTCAAGAAACTTAACAATAGTTTTATATTATTTTATATCCAGTCTATAGTCAAATGCTCCATCTTGCCTCCAAATTCCTTTTACAGATGTATATTTGAATGTATGGAATTTGATTATTGAGTTTGATCGCCCTTCTTTCTCTTTTAATCTAGAATAATCCTCGACTGGCTCGGTGTGGTGGCTTATACCTGTAATCCCAGTGCTTTGGGAGGCCGAGGTGGGAGAGTCAACTGAGCCCAGGAGTTC
Source organism: Macaca thibetana thibetana (assembly GCF_024542745.1). Taxonomy (NCBI): domain Eukaryota; kingdom Metazoa; phylum Chordata; class Mammalia; order Primates; family Cercopithecidae; genus Macaca; species Macaca thibetana. The sequence goes on from NC_065594.1 coordinate 57,300,265, forward strand.
GAGGCTGCAGTGAGCTGTGATCACGCCACTACACTCCAGCCTGGGAAGCAGAATGAGACCCTGTCTCTAGAAAAACAAAAAAAGGAAGGAAAAAAAGAAAAATTCTCTACCCAAATATTTTTTCATGACGTTGACTATTTGAAGAGGATAAGCCAGTTTTCCTATATAGTATATCCCGTATCCTGACTGTTTCCCATGGTGTTGTTCAACCTGTTTTTTTTATCCCCTTTATTTCATGTATTTAGGTCTAGACTTGATTAAATTCAGGTTTAACCTATTTGTCAAGAATGTTCAATTTTATACTCAAGACAGGTAATATTGTGGCTTCATATGTTATCAGGTGACACATGTCAGGTCATCCTATTACTGGTGATACTAAGTTTGGATGGCAACTACAGATGACCATGTTGTAAAGGTACATTTTACTCTTTGGAGTTAATGAATAATCTCAGAGGTGATCCTAGGACACCGCAGGAATATCCTGTTCTCCCAACAGGATGTTCCATGTTATGATTTCAGCAAACATTTACTAAGTATTGCAAAACCATGATTTTCTAATCCTGTCATACCAAATAGAATTTTTTTCAGTACTTTTTTGTTTTTAAAAGTATTACAGTAGAGTGCTAGAACTTTAACACATGAGTTAAACTTAGTATGGGTTTTATTTATTAGTATTATTATATAGTTAAATTGACATAGAAACATTATTTTTTAAATATAGCACTATGAACTGAATTGTTTCCTTCTCAAATTCATATGTTGAAGCCCTAACCTCCAATGCGATGCTATTTGGAGATGGGGCCTTTGGGAGATAATTAGGTTTAAGTGAGGTTATGAGGGTGGGACCCTCATGATGAGATTCGCGCACTTAAAAGAAGAGACACCAGAGAGCCCTCTCTCTCTCTCCCTGTGCCCCTCTCTCTTTCTTTGAATGTGAGGCTATAGCTCAAAAGTGGCCATTTGAAAGCCAGGAAGAGGGTCCTCACTGGAACCTGACCATGCTGGCAACCTCACCTTTGACTTCCAGAACTGTCAGAATATAAGTTTACGTTGTTGAAAGCCACCCAGATTATGTTATTTTGTACGGCAGCCCAAGCTGTCTAACCCACAGAGTTTTCTAAGTATTATTGAACCTATTGTCCCACCTCCACTCCTAACACCTTTCTCGCAAATTGCCAGACATTTTCTTAGGAAATATGACCTTCCACTATGAATTACATATACTGAAAAACATCAAGCAGCATATTTATTGCTGTTTCTGTGTATCATTGCAGTACAGACAAATGTGATACTAAGCAAAGGTTCTCGTTGTTGCCTGTACTTATTAAGTGCCCAAAGCATAGCAATACTCAGAGAGCAAGTTTTAAAACTATTCTTCCTTTGCTATTCAGCTTCTTCATCAAGGTTTACTCATGGTATTTTTTATATGGTGATTCTATCAATTACCAGAGGTGCAAATACTTGGTCATACTGTAGAAATTTTAAAATTAAAACTTGTTGGCCGGGCGCGGTGGCTCAAGCCTGTAATCCCAGCACTTTGGGAGGCCGAGACGGGCGGATCACGAGGTCAGGAGATTGAGACCATCCTGGCTAACACGGTGAAACCCCGTCTCTACTAAAAAATACAAGAAAACTAGCCGGGCGAGGTGGCGGGCGCCTGTAGTCCCAGCTACTCGGGAGGCTGAGGCAGGAGAATGGCGTGAACCCGGGGGGTGGAGCTTGCAGTGAGCCGAGATCGCACCACTGCACTCCAGCCTGGGAGACAGAGCGAGACTCCGTCTCAAAAAAAAAAAACAAAAAAAAAACTTGTCTATGCCTATTTTGAATTAGAATGTATGAAATTGAAAGATTAGCTAAATACAGTTTCTGCCTTTTGCAAGCTTTGCTAACTTGAAACCTCCCTTCTCGTTATATACTTCCTCAAAGATGAGATAAGAAAATCAGTAATGCTCCGCCTTGGTTACCAACTGTGCTAGATGATATTGCTGCACACCATAGCCAAATGGCAGCTTCTTTTTATCGTCTGTAGTGAATCCATCTTCTGGTCATTCAGCCAAGGTGCAGCTTCGCCATGAGGAGCAAACATAGCTCTACGGGCTGACACATCTGAATCACAGTTTTTGCTACCAATAACATAGCCTGATACATTATTATTACAGTGACATGACTTGGAGAAATACAGGATTTTGCTTTGGTATTTATCAGTTACACCTTACATTTTAATTTTAATTTTAATTTTTTGGAGACAGAATCTCACTCTGTTGCCCAGGCTGGAGTGCAGTGGTGCGATGTCAGCTCACTGCAAATTCCACCTCCTGGGTTCAAGCAATTCTCCTGCCTCAGCTTCCTGGGTGGCTGGGATTATAGGCATGAGCCACCATGTCTGGCTAATTTTTATATTTTTAATAGAGACAGGGTTTCACCATGTTGGCCAGGCTAGTCTCCAATTCCTGACCTCAAGTGATCCTCCCGCCTCAGCCTCCCAAAGTGCTGGGATTACAAGCGTGAGCCACCTCGCCTGGCAGTTACATATTATTTTGCAGTTATTTTGGTATTTGGCTAATTCTACTCACCATCCTTCCAACATTGTAACTCTCAGAGGGCAGAGATGTGTCTCACTTATCACTCTATTCCTGCAGAGAGTTGATGTGAATATTTGTTTTAGGAAATTGAGTTAAGTTATCCTGTTTTTAGTTTGAGTTAAAGTTATTTGAAAATAATAACTCCATATTGATTTTTAAAAAACTAACTCTATAATCATGTGGAAATATAGATCCATGTTTCACAATCTTTAGATTTCTTCTAATGTCTGGTTTAAATTCTCTCTGCTGTAATTTCTATCTGCCACATGGGACTGAGAATAATTGTTTTGTATCGTTTATATACAAGCCTTTTTAATACTCAAAAACAAGACTCGGTCCTTCTTACATCTTCATTATTTCAATTCATATAAATTCACTTCCTTTACTCACTCCTTACCACCAAATTTTAAATTATATCTGTCTTTTATGATGAACCTCCTCCAGGTTCCCATGCAGAACTTTATCAAAGTTCTGACTAATGCATAGTTGTTTGCACAGTGGTAAGTCATTTGTATACTTGTGGAATCCAGAGATCAATAGAATCATGAAAACAAGAGCAAACTTTGGATGTGAAAGAAATCAGTAAAGGCCGAATAATTTCCCATGTCACTCCCCTAGGTAGAAAATTGGGTAGCAGAGGGTTTGTTTAATATGATGCCTTTTTGTTAGTTATCTTGTGAGCCTAACAGAGGGAACTGTTTCAGTTCTTCTAGTGTATTGATGTAAGTAGCAAGAAACTAAGTGCCAATTCAAATTTTGTGAAATAAACGAAATTTTCTATCAGATTAGGTTTTGAAGGACAGATTCAGTCAACAAGCTCTATTTAACATAGATGAAGATAATGAAATTGATTCACTGAACCATGCAGTTAGAATGTGGTTTTAATACTGTCAGTGATCCAAATATACATTTACCCTGGGATTATAGTATGACCACGCAAAAACCTCTGGGCCCTAGTCAGTGGTGTGTGACCAAACTACAGCAAAACCATTGATTTAAACTATACTTTAAAAGTTTGGTGTAATACCAAACTGCAGCAAAACCATTGATTTAAACTATACTTTAAAAGTTTGGTGTGATACCAAACTACAGCAAAACCATTGATTTGGTCACTAAAATAAACAAAAAGGCATCCATGGCCTCATTAGTTCCAAGCTCTAATAAACTACCCAGAAATAACTGACAAAAGGTAAAATCTTCCATATGACCTTCCAATATTTTCTCTCTGGCATGGCAAAAGAGAATACAAACTTCTTTTGAGCCTGTTAATTTTGGGACTTGACTTTATTGTGACGCAGCAACCCTATTTTTTGTTAGTGCCAGTCATTCTAGCTAAGTTTACCCAGGGGACACGAAGAACCCCAAATCGCTAGTGGTAATTAAGTCAAACTGTATTAGTAACCACAATGTGAGTCTGCAGTGAACAGAAAATTCCACTCACAATGGCTTACATATGTAAAGATTGAGGTGTCTCATGCAAAAAGGTATCCACAGTAGGTGAGGAGTTAGTGTAGCAGCTCAGCATTTTCCTTTGTATTTGTCTACTATTCTTACATTATTTTTATTCCCATGCTCGTGTTTGCCTTATTGTCACCTGATGGTGGCTACACTGTGAGTCCTGTAGTTATATATCATTCACAATGAAGAAACAGGAAGAAGGAAGAAGAAGCACCAGAAGTCATCTGCATTTTCTTCTTCTTTTGCTTTTCTTCTTCATACATACACAAAAGTAGGACTATTGATATTGTAAATCCCCAGATTCAACTACTATCAGCATTTTGTCAACCTAGTTTCATCAGTTCCCTTCTGGCTTTAACAAGTATATAATAAAGCAAATCCCAGACATCATATCATTTCATCCATAAATATTTTAGAATGAATCTCTAACATTTTAAGATAACTACAATATCACTATATCACATAAAATCAACAATAATTTCTCCTTCCTTCCTTCCTCCCTTCCCTTCCCTTCCCTTCCCTCCCTCTTTCTTCCCTCCTTCCTTCCTTCCTTCCTTCCTTCCTTCCTTCCTTCCTTCCTTCCTTCCTTCCTTCCTTCCTTCCTTCTTTCTTTCTTTCTTTCTTTCTTTCTTTCTTTCTTTCTTTCTTTCTTCTTTCTTTCTTTCTTTCTTGACTTGCCCTGTCACTAGGCTGGAGTGCAGTGGCACGACCTCGGCTTAGGCTCACTGCAACCTCTGCCTTCTGGGTTCAGGTGATTCCTCTGCCTCAGCCTCCCAAGTAGCTGGGACTAAGGCACGTGCCACCACGCATGGTTAATTATTGTTTTTGGATTTTAGTAGAGATGGCATTTCACCATGTTGGCCAGATGGTCTCGATCTCCTGACCTCGTGATCCGCCCGCCTCAGCCTCCCAAAGTGCTGGGATTACAGGCGTGGGCCACCATGCCAGGCCTGAAGTCAACAATAATTTCTTAATGTCACCTTGTACCTAGAACATAATCAAATCCTCCTAATTTTCTCAAGTGTTTGAATCAGGAGCCAAACAATGTTGGTTGCTAAGTCTCTTGTAATTTATTGTGATATAGATGCCTCTTATTTTTATGTCATTTACTTGTTCAAAATTGTTTTTAAAGAATTTCCCACATCCTGGAAGTGGCTTTATGTTTTATTTTACATATTTCTGTAGGGACTTGGCTAAATTGAGACATGACTAAATTCAGTTTCATTTTTGGGGTTAAAAGTATTTCAGAGATGGTGATGATCCTATTGTCTTACATCAGGAGGCTCATATTGGCCGATGGTCTCGTTTTTCCAATGCCAGGACTGATCAGTGAGTTCACGTGTGATCAGCCTGATCCATCCACTGTAAACTCCCCACCCATATTTCATCTAATAGTTTTGGCACTTATTCTTTTATTTTCTCTTTCTCTTCTGCCTCCTCCTCCTCCTTTTCTTCTTCTTCCTTCTTCCTTCTTCCTTTCTTCTTTCTTCTTTCTTCTTTCTTCTTTCTTCTTCTTCTTCTCCTTCTCCTTCTCCTTTTCTTTTTCTTGAGAGACAGGGTCTCACTCTGTCACCCAGGCTGGAGTACAGTGACACGATAATAGCTCACTGCAATCTTGAACTCAGGGGCTCCAGCAATTCTCCTGTCTCAGCCTCCTGAGTAGATGGGACTACAGGCCCATGCCACCATGCCTGGCTAATTTAAAAACATGTGATTTTTTTTTTTTTGGTAGAGATGGGGGCCTATATTGTCCAGGCTGGTGTCAAACTCCTGGACTCAAATAGTCCTCCTGCCTCAGGCTCCCAAAAGTCTGGAATTATAGGCATAAGCCACTGTGTCTGGCCAATTTTGGCACTTATTAATGATTAAGTCTTAGGCCTCTTTTGTCATTTTGGAATTGAAATGTGATAATTCTCTAATTCTTTCATTCTTTCTGTATTTATTAACAAAAACTCTTCTATAAAGAAGAGCTCTTTATCGATCACTTATTTACCAGAAAAATAAAATACATACAAGAAAGACAGAATAAATGTTTTATGTGTCCCTTTATTTTTCGTGGTAATAAGTTATGTCTTAGCCGTTTCTAATGATAAGCCATGGGATGATTTTCTTCTAGCATTATCATTGACAATTTCATTTGTATGTATGTGTTGTGTTTTTAGTAATTAGAGTCATTCTTTTTGATCCTCAAATGATCTAATCGTTGGACAGTGAGAGACCATTCAAGTTGGCTCCTGTGTCCTTCTGGCATCCCATTAGCCTTTGACAGATTCCTTACCTCCTGATCCAAGGAAGGACATTCATTTTGTATATTTCTTTATTCAGCTCCACTATTGGTCATTTCTCCAAGGTGCCCTTGTTCATTTTAGTGGGTACTAGGGTGCTCATTGCTACTGGGTTTGCCATTGTTCCTGGGTCTTTTCAGTGGATAGAATTAGGAATGTGTACTTTTTTTTCAAGAAAAAATACATCATGAATTCTAATATACAGTTGTCTTGATAAATTTTCATCTGTCCTTTTGAAAAAGGCTAATAGATTTGAGATGTGTACTTTTCACATTGTATTAATTAGAATTAACTTTGCTTCATAGAAGAGATATATTTGTAATATTCGCCCAAATAAGATCAAACTTTTATTGCTCATATAAATGTAATCTGATGATGCACTGTTCAAGGGCTTGTTTGGCAGCTCTGCATTGTCATCAGTGACCCAGGCTCTCATCTTTCTTGCCATCTTTAGCATCTCAGCTTCAGTTAGCATGGGCCACTCTTCAATCTATGCATTAGTCAACCAATTAAACCAAAAATCGGAAGGCTCAAAGTGCCTAAGTTTTCACAAGGAATCCAGAATAATTCGTAAGCACCCCCATATCCACAAATTCAGCTTGACTAAGTTTGCGTCCTTTTTTCCTTGTTGTCACATACTCAGAACCTGTTTACATCTATATTCTCCAGATTTTTGCCAACCATATTGATGTGTACTCTGTATCTTCCCAGGTATGACTTTTAAATTGTTCTTTGAGGAATCCTGGGCTCTGACTCTAGGTATAGCTCTAGAGATAATGTGACGATAATGTAATTCTTCCTCATGCCATCACAGGCATGAACCATGCCATCAGAGCAAGGCAGGAACCATGTCATCAGACGGGAGAGGTAGGGATGCTTCAACTGACAACAAGGAGGTTTAATGGAGGCTTTCAAGTTTGGTGCTGTCTGAGACCTCTGAATTCTCCCATATGTCTTCCTTCTAATTCTTGAAGTTTTGCTCTTTCCCACTAAATACTCTACTTTTCACATAGGAGACCTGACAGAAACAACAGAGTGTAATTTTGAGCTTGTAATTCTTTGTGTGATATATCCATGATCGTTAAAATTAACCATCTGATTAACCCACAGTCTTTAATTTTCCTCATGCCCTTTATACTGTTCTATGGCAGGCCTCAAAGCTTTTTTTTTTCTTTTTAAATTTTCTTTTATTTTTTTCCATAACCCCAAAGCTTTTAATGGACTCTTTCAATTGCTACTTTGCCATCTGCCATGGACTTCTAAGAGTCCCATGTCTTAATACTGAACGTGCTTCCATTATATTCAGCCACAACCAGGCAAGAATCCTGGATTCTCGCCGACCTTCTTTTTCCTGAAGGATCGTTGATGCAACCTCCACAAACTAATTTCAGAATTAGTCAGGGCTCTCAGTTGCAAGTAACAAAAATGGTTTTTCGCTGATACAAGCAGAAAAGAAGTATACTGAAAGGATATTGAAAAGAATCATATAGGGTGCTAGAGAGGTAGACTCAGAAAATGGGCATAAAAAAGAAGAAACTCAGCAAGGAAAATGGCTAAAATCCTACTGCAAAACTGATTTGGGTAGGACATGGTTACCACTTTCACCACACCCTGAGCACAAAAACTAGCAGCTGTAATACCACTGGCACAGTCAGCATGTTTGCAGTTGCTGCTGCTGCTGCCACTGCTGCCACCATGGCCCTTGAATACTGGGTGCTACTATGGTACTGAATCCTGATACCACTGTGGCTCTTGAATACCGGATGCTACTGTAGTACTGAGTACTGATACCACTGTGGCTCCTGAATACCGGATGCTACTGTAGTACTGAGTACTGATACCACTGTGGCTCCTGAATACCGGATGCTACTGTAGTACTGAGTACTGATACCACTGTGGCTCCTGAATACCGGATGCTACTGTAGTACTGAGTACTGATACCACTGTGGCCCTAGAACACCGAATGCTACTGCAGTACTGAATCCTGATACCACAGTGGTCCTTTGCCCTGCCCTTCCACTGATGAATCCAAAGCCTCCCTAGGTCTTTATGTCACTAGCTCCAGATTCAACATCTTTAAGAGGCTTTTTTTTTTTTTTTTGACTGAGTCTTGCTCTGTTGCTCAGGCTGGAGTGCAATGGGGACACCTCGGCTCACTGCAACTTCCGACTCCCAGATTCAAGTGATTCTTCAGCCTCAACCTCCCAAGTAGCTGGGATTACAGGTGCACACCACCATGCCCAGCTAATTTTTGTATCGTTAGTAGAGATGGGGTTTCTCCATCTTGGCCAGACTGGTCTTGAACTCCTGACCTCAGGTGATCCACCTGCCTTGGCCTCCCAAAGTGCTAGGATTATAGGTGTGAGCCACCATGCCTGGCCCTAAGAGGCTAATTCTAATGACTGGCTAAGGCTTGATTATGCACTGATGACCTCACTATCACAATTCCTGGAAAGGAAGTGTCTGTCCTCTACTTCTTTAGGGGGAGGTAGGCTCTGCCATGTATAAAGACTCAAAAGGTAAGGAAGTGCCCCAAACATTAAAAGGGGGTTTCAGATAAACGTCTACTATGAGTTGGGAAATGCTATGTATGTTCTGAGGTTGGAAATTATGAAGAAAAGGTGGAAAAAACTCTGGATTGGAAGTTGGGTCCAGAACAAGGGGACCCCTGGCAATCAAATAAAGGCAGTTAGACTTTTGTGATAGACGGAAAAAGTTTACTGGAAATTTACTGGAAATTTCAAAGGAAATTTGTGCAAAGGAATAAAAGGGGGATTTAGGAATATTAATCCGCAACAGTTAGTGTAGAAGCACATTTGGAGAAAGGAGATTTTAGAGGCAGAGAACCAAAGAACATTTCAGAGAACTCTCTAAATAGAAGGTGATATGTGCCTGAACTTAGATATTGTCTGCAGCAATGAAGGTGAAAAAACAGGAGACAGTATTGCAGAGATTAAATGCTAGAGTTCCCTAACAGAACCCATGTCTCACCAAAGTATTACCATATTCAATTTTCTTGATGATAAAAGTACCACGGTCTCATTTAGAAATGTTCTACTCCCAAGTGAACTCAGTGGCTGCCAAGGGCAGCAGCTCTCAGAATATGGACAGCTGGGGTTTCCGAGACCCTTGTAGTGGTTCTGCAAGGTTAAAACTACCTTCATGGTCATACTAAAGTGTTATTTGCCTTTTTCCACTGTGTTGAAATTTATACTGATGATGCTAAAGTACTAGTGGCTAAAACTGCTCCTTAGCATGACTCAAGGCAGGGGTACTAAACTGTAGCAGGCATTGATCATTGTATTCTTTACTCATACACTTGTAGCACAAAAAAAAGAAAAAAAGAAAAAAAAGGAAGAAAGAAAAAATGGCCGGGCGCAGCGGCTCTCTGGTAATCCTAGCACTTTGGGAGGCCAAGGTGTGCGGATCATGAGGTCAAGAGATTGAGACCATACTGGCCAACATGGTAAAACCCTGTCTCTACTAAAAATACAAAAATCAGCTGGGCGTGCTGGCATGCACCTGTAGTCCCAGCTACTTAGAAGACTGAGGCAGAAGAATAGTTTGAACCCGGGAGGCGGAGGTTGCAATGAGCCACGATCACACCACTGCACTCCAGCCTGGCGACAGAGCGAGACTCTGTCTCAAAAAAAGAGCCAGTTTTACTTAAGAATATCATTGATGACATCGATGATGCAGTAATAGGTATTAATTTTATTAAATCTTGACCCTTGAGTACACAGCTTTTTACTAATCTATTTGATAAAATGGGATATGTGTGTGTGTGTGTGTGTGTGTATGTGCATGTGTACAAAAACCATGTCGTCAGACAGGGGAGGTAGGGATGCTTCAACTGACAGCAAGGAGGTGTAGTGGAGGCTTCCAGGTTTGAAGCTATCTGAGACCTTTGAATTCTCCCATATGTCTTCCTTCTAATTCTTGAAGTTCTGCTGTTTCCACTAAATGGCCTACCTTTCACATAGGAGACCTGACAGAGAAAACAAAGTGTAATTTTGATATTGTCATTCTTTGTTTAAGGCATCCAAGATTGTTAAAATTAACCATCTGATTAACCCACAGTCTTTGATTTACTCATACCCTTCATGCTCTTCTACGGCAGTCCCCCAAAGCTTTTAATGGACTCTTTTAATTAGCTATTTTGCCATCTGCCATGGACTCCTAAGAGTCCCATGTCTTAATATTGGATGTATTTTCATTATGTTCAGCCATAGCCAGGCAAGAATCCTGGATTCTCAAGGATTCACACACCCACACACGCACGCACACTCACACACACGTGCACATCCACACACACACATATTGAGATAGTGTCTTGCTCTGTCACCCAGGCTGGAGTGCAGTGGTACAATCAAGGCTCACTGCAGCCTTGACTTCCCAGGCTCCAGTGATCCTCCCACCTCAGCCTCCTGAGTAGCTGGGAACACAGGTGTGCACCATCATGCCTACCTAATTTTTGTATTTTTGGTAGAGACAGGGTTTTACCATGTTTCCCTGGCTGGTCTCGAGCTCCTGAGCTCAAGCAATTCACCCACCTTGGCCTCCCAAAGTGCTGGGTTTACAGGCCTGAGCCACCACACCCAGCTGGGAAGTATATACAAACACTTCTACTGCATATCAAAATATATAGAGATATTTTGAGGAAAACAGTTGTGTCATTGTTTAAATTGCAAACTGAATTAGTCTCCCCCCTACATTGGAACATTTTTTTTTTTTCTGGAAAGTATGACTGACAGACACGGAGATTAAACAACTTGCTCCTGAATGATTTTCGGGTAAATGAAATTAAGGCAGAAATCAAAAAATTATTTCACAGAAATAAAAAACAGAGAAACAACAAAACAAAATCTCTGGGATGCAACAAAAGCAATGTTAACAGGAAGTTTTTAGAGCTGAACGCCTACCTCAAAAAGTTAGATTTCAAATTAATGGCATAACATCACACCTAGAGGAACTAGAAAAACAAGAACAAACTAACCCCAAATCTAGTAGAAGAAAAGAAATAACTAAAATCAGAGCAGAACTGAACAGAATTAAGACCCCAAAAATCCATACAAAGGATGAACAAAACCAAAATTGGTTCTTTCAAAGGATAGACAAGATCAACAGGTGACAGCTAGATTAAAGGAAAAAAGAGAGAAGATCCAAACAAGCGCAATCTGAAATGACAAAGGTGACATTACAACCAATTCTGTAGAAATACAAAAGATCCTCAGAAACTATTACAAACACCTCTGTTCACAAAAACTAGAAGATCTGGAGGAAATGGATAAGTTCCTGGAAACACACAACCTCCCAACATTGAATCAGGAAGAAATTGAAACCCCAAACAGACCAATGTTATGTTCCAAAATGGAATCAGTAGTAAAAATCCTACCAACTGAAAAACAAAACAAAAACAAACAACAAAAAAGCCCTGGACCAGGTGGATTCACACCCAAATTTTATTAGATGTACAAAGAAGAGTTGGTACCAATCCTACTGAAATTATTTCAAAGAATTGAGGAGAAGGGACTCCTCCTTAACTCCTTCTACAAAGCCGGCATCACTCTGACACCAACACCTGGCAAAGATACAACAAAAAAAGAAAAATACAGGCTAATATCCCTGATGAACACAGACACAGAATTCCCCAGCAGAATCAAACAGCATGTCAAAAAGTTAATGCACCATGATCGAGCAGGCTTCCTTCCTAGGATGCAAGGTTGGTTCAATATATACAAACCAATAAATGTGATTCACACATAAACAAAATTAAAAACAAAAAGCATATTATCATATCAATAGACATAGGAAAAGCCTTCAATAAAATTCAATATCCCTCATGACAAAAACCCTCAACAAACTAGGCATGAAGGAACATACCTCCAAATAATGAGTTATCTATGACAAAGCCACAGGCAATGACATGCTTAATGGGCAAAAGCTGGAACCATTCCCCTTGAGAACTGGAAAAAGACAAGTATGCCCATTCTCATCACTCTTATTCAACATAGTACTACAAGTCCTAGCCAGAGCAATTAGACAAGAGTAAGAAATAAAAGGCAACCAAAGAGGAAAAGAAGAAGTCACGTTATCTCTCTTTGCTGACAATATGATACTATACCTAGAAAACTCAAAAGTCTCTGCCAAATGGCTCCAGGAGCCGATCATCAACTTTAGTAAAGTTTCAGGATACATAATCAATGTACAAAAATCAGTAGCATTTCTATACACTAATAACGTTAAAGTTGAAAGCCAAATCAAGAACACAATCCCATTTGCAATGGCTGCAAAAAGAGTAAAATACCTAGGAATACATCTAACCCACGAGGTGAAAGATCTCTATAAGGAGGATTACAAAATACAGCTGAAAGAAATCATAGATAATACAAACAAAAGAAAAATATTCCATGCTCATGGACTGGAACAATCAATTTTGTTAAAAGGCCATACTGCCCAAAACAATCTACAGATTCAGCACCCTTCCTATCAAACTACCAATGACATTTTTCACAGAATTAGAAAAAACTATTCTTAAATTCATAGGAAACCAAAAAAGAGCCTGAATAGCCAAAGCAATCCTATGCAAAAAGAACTAAGCTGGAAGCATCACATGACCCAACTTCAAACTATACTATAAAAGACTAGAGTAACCAAAATAGCATGAGTACTGGTACAAAAACAGACACATAGACCAATGAAACAGAATAGAGAACCTGGAAATAAACCTCATACCTACAGCTATCCAATCTTTAACAAAGTTGACAAAAACAAGCAATGAGGAAAGGGCTCCCTATTCAATAGATGGTGTTGGGATAGTTGGCTAGTCCTATTCCAAAGAATGAAGCTGGACCTCTGCCTTTTACCATATACAAAAGTCAACTCAAGATGGATTAAAGACTTAAATGTAAGACCTCAAACTATAAGAATCCTAGAAAAAAACCCTAGGAAACATCATTCTGGACATTGGCCTTGGGAAAGAATTTATGATTAAGTCATCAAAAGCAATTACGACAAAAACAAAAATTGACAAGTGGGACCTAATTAAACTAAAGAGCTTCTTAATAGTAAAATAAAGTATGAACAGAGTACATAGAGAGTCTACAGAATGGGAGAAAATATTCACAAACTATGTATCTGACAAAAGTATAAGATCCACACTCTATAAGGAACATTTTTCAATAAGCAAAAAACAAACAACCCTATTAAAAAGTAGGCAAAAGATATGAACACACATTTTTCTTTTTTTTTTTCTTTTTTTTGAGGCGGAGTCTCGCTCTGTCGCCCAGGCTGGAGTGCAGTGGCGCGATCTCGGCTCACTGCAAGCTCCGCCTCCCGGGTTCCCGCCATTCTCCTGCCTCAGCCTCCTGAGTAGCTGGGACTACAGGCGCCGCCACCACGCCCGGCTAATTTTTTTTGTATTTTTAGTGGAGACGGGGTTTCATCGTGTTAGCCAGGATGGTCTCGATCTCCTGACCTCATGATCCGCCCGTCTCGGCCTCCCAAAGTGCTGGGATTACAGGCTTGAGCCACCGCGCCCGGCCACATTTTTCAAAAGAAGACATACATGTGGCCAACAAGCAAATGAAAAAATGCTCAATATCACTCATTATTAGAGAAATGCAAATAAAAACCACAGTGAGACACCATCTCACACTACTCAGAATAGCTATTATTAAAAATTCAGAAAACAACAGATGCTGGTAAGGCTGTGGAGAAAAGGGTACACTTACACACTGTTGGTGGAAATGAAATTAGTTCAGCCACTGTGGAAAACAATTTGGAGATTTCTCAAAGAACATAAGAAACAGAACTTCCATTTGACCCAACAATCCCATTACTGGCTATATATCCAAAGGAAAACAAATAATTCTACCAAAAAGACACATGCACTTGTATATTCATTATGGCACTACTTAAAATAGCAAAGACATGGAATCAACCTAGGTGCCCATCAGTGGTGGACTGGATAATAAAAAGTGGTACACACTACACAGACATAAAGGAAATAAAATTATATCCTTTGCAGCAACATGGATGTAGCTGGAGGTCTTTATCCTAAGCAAATTAACACAGGAACAGAAAAGCAAAATATTCTCATTTATAAGTGGGAGCTAAACATTGGGTATTCAAAGACATAAAGATGGCAACAATAGACACTGTGGACTACTGGAGGGGGATGTGGGGAAGGAGGGGAAGAATTGAAAAACTGCTAGGTACTGTGCTCATTACCTGAGTGACAGGATCTATCGGAATCCAAATCTTGGCATCATACAATATACCCATGTAACAAACTGGCACATACACTCCCTGAATCTAAAATAAAAGTTCACATTATTAAAAAAAAAAGATTGATGACAAATATGGTCTTCCATCCTTGGCTATTTGGCAGATATTTTTTTCAAAGTGAATAAAATGAACATGTGACTTCAAGAAAACAATAATACTTGTTGCCCATGATAAAATTAGAATTTTGAAAAATTTCTATCAGCCACCATGAACTTGATGGTATCCTAACACTTAACAATTTTTCTAATTATTGTTAGTGAAATTAATAAATGTGATTTTTTGGTATGGTATAATGAACTATGACAATATTTAGAAGATCTAGATAGCTCAGTGAGCCAATAATTGCCAAATGATGAAGGCAGGATGTTGCAAAGTCAGGGGTAAGAAATCCATTCAAAGTGCAAGACAGATCAATAGATTTTAATGTAACAGAGAATGTAAAGTTCACTGCTATGATTTTAGATTCCATGTTGCAACTAACTTCTAAGAAACTGTCACTTGTGCAGTTTTGATGTAGTTATTAAAGAATAATATCCGGCCGGGCGCGGTGGCTCATGCCTGTAATCCCAGCACTTTGGGAGGCCGAAACGGGCGGATCACGAGGTCAGGAGATCGAGACCATCCTGGCTAACACGATGAAACCCCATCTCTACTAAAAAAAATACAAAAAAACTAGCCGGGTAAGGTGGCAGGTGCCTGTAGTCCCAGCTACTCCGGAGGCTGAGGCAGGAGAATGGCCTGAACCAGGGAGGCGGAATTTGTAGTGAGCCTAGATCCGGCCACTGCACTCCAGCCTGGGCGACAGAGCGAGACTCTGTCTCAAAATAATAATAATAATAATAATAATAATAATATCCACAATTATCTGGAAAGGTTATTAAAATACTCTTCTCTTTTTCAACTATGGGTCTACATAAGACTCTTTATCTACTTCAGCCACAACAATGTACTAGAACAGATTGAGTGTACAAGCAGATATGGAAATCTGAATTCTTTTCTATTTGGCAAAATATTAAAGAGATTTGCCAATATGTAAAATAATACCAGTCTTATTATTTTTCAGTTTTGAAAACTATATTAATATATAAATAGCTTATTATTTTTCACAAAAAACACTTTCCTGATTATTATTGTTGTTTTTATAAATGACATCATTGGCCATTAGGGAAGTACAAATCAAAGCCACGATGAGATACCACTCCACACCCAGTAGCGTGGCTACTGAAAAAAAACAGTAATGAATATTTCTACACTGCTGGCAGGAATGTAAAATAATACACTGCCTCTTTGGAAAACAGCTTGATAGTTCCTCAAACAGTTAAACAGAGAGTTACCTATCATATGACCCAGAATTTTCATCCCTAGATGTATACCTAAGAAAACTGAAAACATATGTTCACGAAAAATCTTGTACACAGATGTTCAGAGCACCATTATTCATAATAACCCAAAGTGGGAACAATGGAGATGTCTATCATTTGATGAATAGATAAACCAATATCGTAAACCCACACAATCAAATATTATTCGGTCATAAAAACGAATGAAGTGCTGATTCACGCTACCACATGGATTAACCTGAAAACGTTATGCAAAGCTAAGGAAGTTAGTCACAATAGGCCATATTCTATGATTCCATTTAGATGAAATGTCTAAAATAGGCAAATCCATAGAGACAGAAAATAGAATAGTGATTTTCAGAGTCTGGGGGAAACAGGAATGGAGAGTGACGGCTAATGGATATATAAGTTTCTTTTGGAGTGAAGAAAACATTGTGGAATTAGACAGTGGTGATGGTTGCAGAACCTTGTGAGAACACTAAAAAAATCCACTGAATTGTACACTTTAAAATGGTGCATTTTATGGTATGTAAATGATATCTCAAAAAAATATGTGCCAGGAAAAATAAAGTGTATCATTAGTGCTTAGTGTCATCTAGGAGACCAAAATAGATGCTCCTTTATTAACTAAGATGTACTCTAAAAAGTTACCTATTAGTGGCCGGGCGCTGTGGCTCACGCCTGTAATCCCAGCACTTTGGGAGACCAAGGCGGGTGGATCACGAGGTCAGGACATCGAGACCATCCTGGTTAACACAGTGAAACCCTGTCCCCCACCCCCAAAAATACAAAAAAATTAGCCCGGCGTGGTGGCGGGTACCTGTAGTCCCAACTACTCGGGAGGCTGAGGCGGGAGAACAGCATGAACCCGGGAGGCGGAGCTTGCAGTGAGCCGAGATCAGGCCACTGCACTCCAGCCTGGGCAACAGAGCGAGACTCCGTTTCAAAAAAAAAAAAGTTACCTATTAGTTGTGGGTTTAGGACCCAGCTGGCATGGCAGATTTATAGATTCCCATGGCTACAAGAAAAACAAATTATTGCTAAACTCTCTAACCACAGGATCTATCACACCCCTCCTATCTCTGATTTACAATCCAGGCAACTTCAGCTCTGATTGGATAGAGGACTAGCCTTACAAATATTGGTTTCTGGTAAGTGACTGCAGACCTTAAGCCAGTTTCAGTCCATTTATAGGGGCTGCATAGAAACTGTCTTTGTGTCCTATGATTCACTGTTTGATGTAAGAGTCAAATTCCACCTCATTTTAATGCTAAAATCCTGCCTCAAGGTGAACATGGGATGTATGTTACATATATGTTTACCCATGCATTTGATTCCCTCCATAAAGATGTAAAGCTTTTCTCCGAAACCTGCTGAACATGTATAATTTTACTGTGTAATTTGGAGACTATAAAGAATAAAACCCAACTTGTTCTTCCTGTCTTTGAAGAGAGAGTGTCTTTGTTTCATGCTGGAGACTTTCTCTTCCGGGCTTGCAAACTGATAGCACCAATAAAGTTCTCCTTTCTACTACTTAGCCATCCTGGTGGTCTATTGGGTGACATTAGCCATTAATAATAAAGTTATTTCCATTGAATAGTAGGGTTTGAAGGGTTTAACATTTGATGTAGGTCATGCAAAGATACAAATACTGATGAATTTAGAAGAAGGCAACATTAAAATGTTTGCTTCTGGCCTTACTAGCCCTAGTGCCTCCCACTCATTTAGATGCTAATGATCATTAACATAAGACAAAATCCCTACCTTTCTCACTTTTTAGCAAGAGTGACCCATGACTTAGTGGATAAAACCATCCGATTTCATGACACTTGCTGTGATCTGAGGGTAACTGCTGTTAGGAAAAGAAGGAAGCCAGATGGAGAGTGGTTGGAAGTTGAGGGTAGCGTTGGAGTGGGAGGTAGTCTTTTCTGTGAGTACAGCAGGAGGAATATCTTGGCAGTGATAATACTCCAGCAATCTGGCTAGAAGTGGGATTCATAGTTTACTCTCTATGGAACAGAACTCTGCTCATGGGTCTTTCCCCTTTTTCGAGGGACAAGCAAGAACAGCAGAGCCCCAATTCTAGCAGGAGAAGGTTCAGGAGCCTCACTCCCATTGGGAGGAGACAGGAATTGGAATAGAAAATTGAGAAGGTAAAAGAACTTGTATTTGAAGAGTGAGAGTCGTTTGAAGTGATCAGGCCCAAAGAGAAATTGAGATAGTAATCATGTCTATTGACCCCCGTTAGAGCTATCTATTCATCTCTTGAAACTGCCTGCTATTTTCACAAGTAGCTATAAATTAACTTAATGCTGCGCTGGACAGTATAACCTACACACAATAGCTTAATAATGGATAGCCAATCAATCGCTTAAGTTATTTTAATGTAAATTATTGGCAAACAGCTCAGAAACGGCCTCTTCTTTTTCTTTAAAAATCTACTTGTAACTCCTGCTAATTAGAGTAATATTCAAAGCAACATGAATTGATGATTCTGGGTTGGAATCCTCAAGTTTGGTCCAAATAGATTCTTCACTTATATTAATTTTGCCTCAGCAAAATTAATAGATCAACAAGATCAACTACAGAGACCAGATGATATTGTTGAGCATAAAGAAAATGCTTCAGTTTTACCAGTTACAGAGTCGCAATGTTTTCCCTCTGTGTAGACCTTAGAGTTAGAACTAAGTCTAGATCCAATCAGCCATGATTTAAAAAAAAAAATCCTAGACTTATATGTCGGTTTGGGAGGAATTTCTAAAGTGATAAACGCTTATTCGTCTTGTATTGTGGACGGCTATTTACTTTTTGTACAAGTTTTAACAAATGATGAGAATATTTACTATTACTTAAAAAATTACTTAATTACTGAACATTACTGGATGGCAAAAAGGAAAAAAAATCAACCAATACAAATTGTGGAAACATCGTATACTGATAACATAGAAAATAGGGTCACTGAAAAGTATGAACTATAGGAAAACACATTTTGTAATTTTTGTTGAGTTTTATTGTATATTTTTAAATTGGCTTAATTTCCATTTTTAAGGATAAAAACTATCTCCTTTTGTTGCTGAGAACAAGACCTAGTTAACAGAAATATAAATAGTGATTTACATAACAATAACTATTTTGGCATTAGAAAAGCTGGGCATTTGGTCTTTTTTAAAGGAAAAGTTTGTTCTCTGTAGGGTACATCAATGTTTTTATCTTAATATTTTATAATCTGTGCATTATTTTCTGAAATCTGAATTTGAATACATAATATATCATCACATTCCTTGTCAGCATGGCTAAAAAGGCCTCTTAATTTTTATAATTTAACTCAGCCTTACTTTGCATGGCACCATCTGCTACTTCCTGGTATTTGCCAGCCACAGAGACTGGGCTTTTCAATATTCCCGAAATTAGCCTTGTTTTTCAATGTTTGTGTCCCTACCACTTTTCTCCTTTCCTGAATGTTCCTTTCTGCTTCTTAGCCTGCTCCATTTCTGTCCATTTTCTCTGTGAACATAGGCTTGGCTCCACCACACAGATCAGTCACTCGGTGTTTCTACTATGCTCTTCTCCCCCTCACATAGTGTCTGACGGTGACTTTTCACTCTGCACACACTCTGAGAAGAAGTATGACTTCTGCACGGGTGCCTCAGGAGTCTCCTCATGTGATGTGATGTGTGTGTGTGTGTGTGTGTGTGTGTGTGTGGTTAGTGGCATTTGGGTAGGCAGACGTTCTGGCCTTCCAACCCAAGTGTTAAATAATGACAGGGTTCAGAAAGTGCTGCCCCAAAATATGGCACCTTGGCATCTGGCAGCAGAAGCAGGAAGGTGTGTCTGGCTCTTCCTTGCTCCCCTCTCATGAAGCAAAGCCCTAAAAGAATTATCCGACCTTCTTCTGAAGAGGTCCTCGTTCAAAAGGTGCCTTCCTTAGACCCAGAGCAAAGGAATGTCCTTATCATACTTCACAACTACTCACGTTTGATCAAAGAGTAAATATACACAGTTTTCCCTGTTCTTTGGGTCTTCATTATTGAAATCTCCTGTATCGTGTAAAATGTACATTAAATAAGTGTGTATGCATTTCTCTTTTTAACCTGTCTTTTGTTATAGGAGCATCATCTTGAACCTAGTAATGAGTGAAAAAAGATGTTTTGGTTCCTACAACAGAGTAAATCTACTTTATTTGTTTTTTTCTACACAGAGTTTCCATAGAAAACTATTATGTTTGAAAAAAGAGTCCTTTTTTTTTTTTTTTTAAATCCTAAAAACCACTTGCACAGAGAAAAGAGAATGGAGTCTGGAGTCAAGGAGATCTTAGTTGGCATTTAAACCTCACCACTCATTAGTGGGGTAACCTTGGTGACTCATTGAGTCTCTCTGACCTTAGTTTCCCATTTGGAATATTGGATGAATAGTACCTAGTGGACAGGATCATTGTTAAGATTAAATAGAATTCTGTGTATAATGTGTCTGGCCTGTTAATGAATGCTAATTCCTTGCTTCCCCTTTCAGCACATAACATGTATAATTTTAACAATGTGTTTACATCTCCCATTAGAATATACAGGCAGGGAGGGAGACAAAGCACAGTGTCTGGCCTAGGCCTGGCACTCAATAAATGTTTAATGAATGAATGAGTAGCTCTGATTTCTTTCCAAATTGCTTTGGAACTTGTGGTGGCTTTTTACCTGCTTTAAGTGAACCAATCTGTATTCAACCAGACACATACCTGATTCAAATGGAAAACTGAATGAAGTTGGAGCCATTTCAACGTCTCTCACCCCCAACTTGTTTTAGATTCCAAATGACCATACTTTCCAGAATTCTAAATGGGGACGAGGTGAAAAAAAGTATTATTTCTTCATATTTGTATCCATTTGATTTATATATTAATTCCATTTAGATTATTTTGCTCTTTGAAGTTCCAGTACACATTCTCCTTGGTTTCATCATGGCTAGTTTTCATATAAAAAGGTATTTGTTGAGCATCTCTCTATAGGTACTTCTGTTCTTCTTCTCTCAAAATTAATCAGGCTCAATGGTGACTTGCTAAGTTATGAAGCCATGAGATACCACGGGTATGCTTAGGAAACAAACAAACAAAAAATACAATCTTAATTATTGCTATGGAAAATCTATGAAAAATAAATACATTATGATTGGGTAATAGCTTTTTATTCAATAAAGAATGAGATATTTGATGGGAGAAGAGGGTTTTTCTTTCACTGCTAGATTAAAAGTTCCCATATTTTCAAATTTAGAGTTATTATCTCAGAAGATACAATAGTTATTGCAAATTCTTATTTTTCTCATCTAGAGACTTTTATTAATCATGAAAAAATCTCTTTAGGCAATGCTTTTGATTCTGCACAAAGATAGTCATATGTATATTTTTTGACAACTTTATGCTGGGATAAAGAAGTAAAAGAAGATATAACTGCTTTAGAAGTAATTATACGAAAGAGGGCATCACTGTAAAGTAACCCTTTTACATCATTTTGGAGGTTAAAGTTCAGAGGAGGGTATGATTTTGCCTGGGATATTCAACAAAAACTATAGAGTTCTTGTGTAAGTGGAGTCTTGAAGAATTCAGTAGGAATTTGCATGATGACGAAGTTGTGAAAGTGTTTTAGGTGGGGGGATAGCTTCCACCAGTTGATGTTGAGTTTGGTTTTGATGTGACAGCCTTACAATGGAAAACAGATGCTATGGTGATGGTCAGTCTTTGCACTTTGCAGAAAGGTACATGTGAAGAGAGCAAAAAGAATTGGCAATTTCTCCTTCCTTCACCTTCATTCCTATCCTGGAAGAGGTTACTCAGTGAAATAGGCCGGGCAAAGTTCCAGGTTGCTACTAGAATGTTTCTAAGGATGTTATGTGACTGCCACTCCTAAAGAACATCTTTGCTCTGCAGCTTCCTTTTCCTGAATTATCTATAAAAATAGAAAAAACCGCAATTTACACACCAGGCTTTCTAAAAAAAATGTCTTAGAGGAGACACTTGGCCTTGCCTAAACCCAAATCTTCAGTCCTTTTTAGGATCTACAACTTGTTATTTATCTTGCTCCTATTTATGCCACATGTCTTTATCTTACCCTGCAACTAATTTAAAGACCCTGGGAGCAGAGTCCACATATTATACTGCTTTCTATTTTTCTATAACAGTTTCCTATAATATAGCACTAAAGTCTGGATAGAGTCTCCTAAATACCTACTGATTGCTTCTTTGATTTGGCCTCATGGAGATGAGAGAAACTGCTGAAAAATACGTATAAGGCTAGTAAAACTGGAGTTATAATGGTGGAAGTGGGTATGTGTTGAATATTTCTCACTGGTTTCCAGACCCACTCTCCACTCTTCTCTGTCCTGCTTTGACTAACCTTTGTGAACTGTATCAAATGATTCCCTTGCCTTCTGGCTTCCATTTGGGTTCAGCCAATAGGAGGCATGGGAAAGAAACAGGAGGGGCAGGAGAGTGAGATTAGGGCATTTACTTAGCCAACTCTCTCTCTACAGAGCCTTGTGGCTGCTTTGCTCTACCCGCGTCCACAAGTTCTTCTCAGCATCTTTTTTCTACACCTACGGCTATAACCCGCTTCAGGTTCTAGTAATTGTTTGCTACCCTTGCCCCTTAACATATGGAGAAGGGAATGGCTTGCAATTATTTTAGCTTTGGGATGCTTCACTATCACTTCACTATCACAGCTCATACTTTTCTAAACCTCTCCTCTTACTCATCTATATCCAGCTGGGATACTGACCGATGCAGGTGGTGGCCGTAACTTTCTGTGTAACTCTGGGAATAGCGCTTTGCATTTTTATTTTTGTTATTGTAAAGCAAAAATTTACTCTAATATAATGTGAATGTTTACCTCTCAGACAAAAACAGACATGCAGCCTTCTGAAGTGGGTGCCGGAAAAGGCTACATATAATTTTAAGTTATGACCTTCAGTGATTTGTGAACCAAACCAAAGTTCTTACTCAGCACTGTACTTTTATAAACTTGTTTGTGTAACAAAGGCGTTACCTGCCCAATAATTTGATGACCTGTTATTAACCAGCTTTGTTTATTCTAACACATTGTGTTAGGAGCTTAATTGACTTAGCCCTCCCATACAAGATAAAACTTGCTCAGGAACAGGTTTGACTATTACAGTCTTTATGTAAATGAGAGTGTGAATTAAATGTTTGTGTAAGCAACAAATGATAGTCACACTGACATCTAGTTTTTTCCAATAGTGAACTATTAATAAGGAAGATTACAATACTATTAGAAATGACAGAAATATATGATCTCCAGGTAACTCTTGCTTTATGAAAGAATAAGGTAATCTTAAGATAATACTGCTTTATGATTTTTAAGAAGGAATTTTCTCTTTCAGTTAAGAGCATTTATTAGTCAGATATTTTCTTTTAGTATGTCTTTTTACATTCATGCTTCTGCAAGTAAGATTAGTATCTAATAAGTTGGTGCAAAACTAATTGCGGTTTTTGCTATTACTTTCAATGACAAAAACAACCCAACTACTTTTGCACCAACCCAATAATTGACAGTCATGTTAATTTGACAATAATCTTCAGTTTCTCTTTTAAGATTTTTCTCTGATTATCACTAGGCAGTGTATACTTTTTGAGGCATATTGAGACAAACATTTCTCTAAAATTTTCTTTCTTCATTTTTCTCTTAGAGTCGATTTATGCCTGGGTTAATGAGGAAATCTGTCTTCACAGCTGGAAACTCTTATAATAGGAGCTTTAAAAACTAAGTTAAATGAATGAATAAGATTTTTTTATATAGCTTTAGAAATAGCCTAACAAACTGTCTGAACAACAATATGAAATTCATGCACCAATCTGTTCGATCAGAGTATGTTTGAATGTTTTCTCTTTCAGGCACTGACCTAAGCTCTAGGAATACCTCTGGGTAAAAGCCAATGTTATGGCAATATCATCTGTAATCAATGGTAATGTTCAAATATTTAACAACTCATGCAACACAGTCCTCTACAATCCAAAGAGAAGCGAGCAGTGTACAACAGATTCAGCCAGACCAATGCATCCCAGCTGAGGGTCCCCAGTTCCTAACCCTTCTTGGTTTCATCACTGGGGCCATTCACTGGGGATTTTTATTTGCCCCTCGGTTGCGACCAAGATAACTGGTTCTCCTTTCCTTGTCTCTATGTTCTCTGTTCCTGTTATTCTGAGCTGTGCCAAGCCCTTTCACCAGGTGCTGATTTTGGGTCCTCAGCTTCCTCAATGTTAGGATATCATCTTGATTTCCTGGTCACATACCTGATTCTGGGCTCTGATTTTATTGTAGTGCTGAAGTCTCCATTCCTGATTAATAGAGATGTCCCTCTTCGACCTCACACGGCACTTTATATCTACTTTTCTTATGATGTTTGCTTCTCTTGGTTACTTAAATAAAGATCTTATCATGCCTTTAGATTGTAAGCTCTTTGAAAACAAGAAACAATTGCTTTTTTTTCTTTTTTTGAGGTGGAGTCTTGTTCTGTCACCCAGGCTGGAGTGCAGTGGTGCGACCTCGGCTCACTGCAACCTCTGCCTCCTGGGTTCAAGATTCTCCTGCTTCACCCTCCTGAGTAGCTGGGACTACAGGCGCATGCCACCACACCTGGCTAATTTTTGTATTTTTTTCTTTTTTTTTTTTTTAGTAGAGATGGGGTTTCACCATGTTGGCCAGGATGGTCTCGATCTCCTGACCTTGTGATCCACCCACCTCAGCCTCCCAAAGCACTGGGATTACAGGCGTGAGCCACCATGCCTGGCCCAAAACAATTCTTATAGAACTGGATGTATACCAACAGCCTCTAACACCAAGGAATTATTGTTACTTTAAATATATACTGAAGTATTTATAAGGTGAAATGATACAATTTCTGGCATTTATTTTAAGATACCCCAAGAACCAAATTTTGAGGTCCAGAGAGGATAAAATAAAGATAATAAAATATTGATAATTACTGAAGCTGAATGATGGGTACATTGAAGTCATTGTACTTTTTTCTCTACTTTTATGTGTTTTAAAATTTCCATAATAAAGTTAATTTATATATAAATATAGATAATATAATTATAAATTTTTCTAGCATTAGGAACTTCCTATTCCCATCTCCTTGGAACACTTTTCCATCAGGTATGCATAGGACAGTCTCATCGTCATCATTTAGGGCTCAGTGTGGCCTCCCTGGTCCCCTGTCTAAAGTTGCCTATACCCTACCCAGCCACTAGTTTATTACTGTATTTTGCTTATCTGTAGTATTTATCACTAAGCAACATTTTTTAACTTCTTTCTACATTGTCTGTATCCCCAACAATTCACATAAAGCCTCATACATATTAGGTACTCAATATTTTTTTAAAATGAATGCATGTACATGGCTTTGTTCTTGCCCTTATGCCATTCAACCTTTTTATCAGCAACTTAGAAAAAAATAGAAAGGCTTGCTTATCAAGCCAGGTGCAGGGGTATGCCTGTATTCCCAGCTACTCCAGGGGCTGAGCTAGGAGGATCCCTTGAGCCCAGGAGTTCGAATTCAGGTTGGACATTACAAGGAGAACTTGCCTCTTAAAAAAAAGAAATGAAAGAAAGACATGCCTATCAAATTTGTAGATGACATGAAGTTAGACAATCGTTGCTAATTTAAATTGAATATACAGTATGTTGATGTCAAGTTGTGAAGTGCTGGAGTAAAACTATTTTAACAGAGATAAAGGTAAAATGTAAAACATAAGTTAAAAAATCCACTATGAAAAATTGTAGCTTAGCAGGAATTCATGAGCAAAAAGACCTAGGAATTTCAATTATAGACTGTTTGGTGGCTAAAATAGGTAAGCTGATTAATAGAGATACAATTTCTAGATAATGGTGCCACCATGTTCTGCTGGGCTTAACACACATCTTGAGCAGGAATGCTTGTATTGGTTATTTGATCATCTTAGTATTTTATTTACACTCAGTTCCAATTTATTGTTTTTCAATGAACCATGTAAACTGTTGAGTTCACTGGACAGCAACTTTTTTTTCTTGAAGGCAACCTAAATGAAAAAATGAAATCACAGTCAGCCAGCTGATTACTGAGTGAGGATAATACAGTAGTTATCTTTGATTACATCAGACTGTGATAGCCTGAGCTGTCCTCTCCACCCCAGAGATGTTTCTATAGAGGGGATGATCTTCCAAGGATCTACCTCTCGCTGAGCTTGGGCTTAGGGGTGGTAATGTCTTTCTTCTATTATTGGCCTTTGGGGAACTCAACATCCCTTGTTGAGTCTCCTAAAGCTGTCCTCATTTCTGTAAAAAGCCTTGTCATCAAGTTCTTTTCAAAATCCCAATTTCTTTTAAGACATAAATTGATACCATAACTTTTGGGATTCATCAGACTATACAATTGTAGAAGGGAAAAAGTTGGTGTTTCTTAAATATTATGCACATACCCCTATTGAAGTATTTGTAGTTTATGTGTGTCAGACATTTTGCATTCCTTATTCCTAATTATTACAACTATAGGGCAAGCTAAGTGTTATTTTTCGCATTTTATAGACGAGGAAATTGAAGCTCAGAGAGGTTTAGTCCCGAAGGTAGTTTGTAAATGACAGAGACTTAATTGAGTCTGATTCCAAGGTCCACATTGCTGTTTCCACTACACTTACCATCTCTCTTATCTCTAGCATGCATATTGGATTCTCTTTTGTTGTCTGTGTACTTAGCTGGCATCTGGTAAGTTTTTAAAGGTAAGGACTATGTTGTATTATTTTACCTCCACTGCCTAGCATAGTGTCTGATTAATGGCAGACATGCAATGCATTTTTGAATAAATGAATAGAGGCAAAATGCCACTTAGTCTTTAACCTGTGTTTTTATTCTTTGGGAATATCAGTAGCAGGACTTTGATTTTATATTTCTTCCTCCATTAAATTCCTTTATGCTCCTTTTCCCTCTTAATCACTGACTTTCATTTTTACACACTTGGTTTTTTTCCTATTTGCATTCCTTGCTGGAAATACAGGTATGTCATGCATCAGAGTCAAAGTTGCATCTGGCAACTAGGAAATGGTGATAAAATAAAAAATGTGAACAATGATACTCTCTGTTTGGTGGGAGTGGGGTTAAGGGTAAGGGAAAGACAGTGTTAAAAGCCACTTATATTCACTCACACTCTCTCTTAACATCTTTTGTTTTATTTGGATACACTACAATTCTCTCTTTGCCACTAGTAAAATGAAGGGATTCTTCCTCATATATTTTAGCGTATATACAGCAAATGCATTGAGTTTAGTGGTTATAGGTTATTATACTCGCTAAATCATATATACTTGCCTTAGAAAATGGCTTAACAAATGTCCAATGAATGGCAACAAATATCATGTTTGAACATTGTAATTCTCTTTATTTACTTAGCCACAGACTGAATATTCTGACGTATTTTATAGAACGTTTTACAAAAACCCTGGCCAAATTCAAAAGGCACAGTGTGGATTTGCAGCAGGGCATTCTGTGGTAAGGAAAAATGCAATCCCAGTTTACTTTCATTCATATGGTAATGTTTTGCCTTCTGTCTTTGAGGTTCTGGTATGAAAACAACCGAATAAGAAGTCATGGAACCTCAAACTGTTACAACTAAATAAAGAGGTATTCGATTACGGAAAAAAAAATTGTCTTTTTTTTTTTTAACTTTGCGACTTGATTTATTCTTAAATTTTTCCCCCAACTTCTTCACTGGAAAATTTTCAAATCAACAAAAAGATTGAAATAATATTAAAGTGAATATTCATATACCATTCTCCTAGACTTAGTTATTAACATTTTGCCATGTATGTTTTATCTCCATTTAAAATAATAACTTTTTTTTAGAATTTAGGGAACATAGCTAATAAAAATTTCACTTTTGGCCGGGCACGGTGGCTCAAGCCTGTAATCCCAGCACTTTGGGAGGCCGAGACGGGCGGATCACGAGGTCAGGAGATCGAGATCATCCTGGCTAAAACGGTGAAACCCCGTCTCTACTAAAAAAAATACAAAAAACTAGCCGGGCAAGGTGGCAGGCGCCTGTAGTCCCAGCTACTCGGGAGGCTGAGGCAGGAGAATGGCGTAAACCCGGGAGGCGGAGCTTGCAGTGAGCTGAGATCCGGCCACTGCACTCCAGCCTGGGCGACAGAGCGAGACTCTGTCTCAAAAAAAAAAAAAAAAAAAAAAAATTCACTTTTGTTTTAGTGTCTGTAGCTATAGCTAAATTTATAAGTTCTACGAGAGGAGAAACTAGGGCTGTCTTGTTCATTGCTGCTTCTCCAGCATTTAACATAATGGTTGACTGTAATAGGAGCTCAATAAATTTTCACTGACTGATGGACTGAGTTGTTCTTTACACACTTGGCCCTTGCAAGATGCAGAAATCACTCAAAGCTTGAAAGAAACCTGATTTGATCTAAAGTAGAATGCTTAAAAGTGTACTCAAATATTGAGGGGAATGTCTAAATCCCTTTATTTCTCTCAGCACTTATTACAGTGCCTCGCCTCAGGTAGCTGCTTATTAAATATTCCTTGAATGTCAGAACAAATAAACTTGATAGGAATATCCAAGACAATCCCAAAGCTGACCAAGCTTTGGAAAATAAGTCAAAATGATAAAAATTTGGAGATGTGAAGAGTGAACTTATTCAGACTGGGATAATCTATAAATGGACTTGGTATCTCAGCTCATCTCTGAAGAAAAGAACAATGAATGCAGAACAGAAAAAAGGACAATTCATTCAAAACAACTTTACGGGAATTCTTAGGCATAAAGGAGACTTTTTTAAGAGTGACGGCTAAGTTTTGAAATTGGGTTGTTTACAGAGGTAATTCTCTTCTGTAGATGTACTTCTCTGGCATAATCTACTGCAAACTAGAAAGTTTTTAGGATCTTTTAATAGATTTCTGTCTAAAATGACTACATTTAATTATGCCACATAGTAAAAAAGAACGTCAAAAGGATGTTTCACCATTGTCTACATAATAAAGTATCTTAGCATGTAATTCAAGGTCCTTTGTAAAACTAACTCCCAGCTAACTCCGTAACTTTACCATTCCTGTCCCACATCTAGCCTGAGTTGTGGTCCAGGGCTTTTTTGACTGGGTTTTGTGGAACTCTAGTGTCCCTTAGTGTTGGGGTCCGCGTGTTTCCTAAACAAAGGAATGAGCACACAAGACAACACCAGACAAGACAAACATGGCGGCCGCCTCGAATGTCGAGCTCTGCTTTATTTTATACAGTCCTTTGTGGAATGTTGCCAAGTCACAAGACACATTGTTGTTTTTCTGACCTTTCCCTGACTTTCTGGATTTTCAAGATGTTTACACATAAACAAGCCCCCAACGCCCTGCTTCGTTTGCAAGAGCAGGACTTATGGGGAACGCCCTGCTTCGTTTGTGAGAGCAGGACTTATGGGGAACGCCCTGCTTCGTTTGCGAGAGCAGGACTTATGGGGAACGCCCTGTTTGCGAGCACGTAGTCCTCTACACTTAGCATAAAGCATCTAATGTTAAAATTTTTTCATGGTGAAACAAGTTTGAGAAACGTTTAATACCATGTCCCTAACCCTTTACTGGGATTTTTTTTTTTTTTTTGACAGAGCCTTGCTCTGTCACTCAGGCTGGAGTGCAGTGTCATGATCTCAGTTCACTGTAATCTCCACCTCCCAGGTTCAAACTATTCTTGTGCTTCAGCCTCCTGGGTAGCTGGGATTATAGATACCCACCACCACAGCTGGCTACTTTTTGTATTTTTAGTAGAGATGAGGTTTTGCCATGTTGGTCAGGCTGGTCTCGAACTCCTGACCTCAAGTGATCCTTCTGCTTTGGCCTCCCAAAGTGCTGGGATTACAGGTGTAAGCCACCATGACCAGCCCCCTTATTGGATATTCATGAGACACATTAACCCAATTAGAGTTTCTGAAAATTCTACAGCAAGAAGCCATTCTAATAGTTTACCAAACTTATTTGACCAAAAAAGTTTTGAAGTGGCAGACTATTGGTTAACATTATGAGAGACATTTTTGCTTCCCAGAATATAGTTTGCAAACTGCTGCCTAATCATCATAATGCTTAGAATTCCTTGAATGTTGCTCATGCCATTTCTGCCAGGAATAATTTAATTTACTCAGAAAAAGGTGCTATGCCCAAAAAGACATTTGTAAGAAAGCCACACAAGATGGGGAGAACTTATGGAACTAATCCTGTATTTTAAACACATGTCTACTTGCCCTATGAGGTGTGTAATCTACTCTACTTTGTAGTTGGAAGCATAATCTTAATATATAAGTGTTCTGTATTTTTTCTTTATATTTGACTAAATTAAATCTCAGGATTTTGTGTCATTTACATTTTAGTCTTTGAGATAGAAATTTTCAGAATCAAGAGTTATGTACAAACAATTTACGAGTGTAGTGATGGAATTATATTTGAAAAAAAAGTTTCCATGAAGTAGATAGTACTTGGTATGTTCAAAAGTCTCACTTGCTAAGTTTTGCAGTTTTGCAACATTTATTCAAATGAGTACCAATGATTGAAAGAGCAACATACGTTTAAATTAATAAAACAAAATGAAAATCTTCCTTGGTGAACAGAAATGATCTTTGTTGACATATGCTTGTGTGCTTATTTAGAAAAGTGGCAAATGGATGAAAAATTTGTGTTGATTACTCATTACTTTGTCTTTTTCTCTAAGATGTCCATAAATTTGTCATTCATTCATTCACTAGCTTTTTCAACTTACTGTCGGGAGCCATTTCCCATAGGTTTCTAATGTTTCTGCATATCTTGTGAGCAGAGTCACTGGCAGCCTTTTTTCCTGAATAATCTTTTAAAAGATATTTGATAGTGAACACAAGATAGAGATAGTATCTACTTCTGGACACAAACTTCTGGACACAAACTTCTGGAGCAGATTCAGTCCAGCATACCATAAATAATGTCTTCCTTCAAAGCAAAAGTTGAACAGGTTTTCTTGCAGCTCATTTATTTATTGGACAGGTTTTCTTGCAGCTGAATTGTTTATAATAAAAGATTGGGGTTTCCCAGCTCAGGGTTTCTCAGCTCAAACTCATGATGTGAGTAGCCTCTACCTAAGGTGCTCCATATAACCCTCATGGGACTTGAGAAATAAGGGGAGCAACATGAAAATGGAGCTCAGGGTGCTGACTACGTCATGAGTAATAAAGTTCTTTGTCTCTGACCCAGGAGACTTGTGTCTTCTGCCAGTATCCAAGAAATATGGCAGACTAACTTGTTGGCTTGCAAAGCTTGGTAAAAGAACCTTAACAGTTCTTGACCCATGTTGGTTTTTTTTGGCCATCAGGCTTGTCTTGGATTGGGACCTCTGGTGCAAATCATTGCTGGATGGCAAACGTGAGGCAGAGGTCAAATCTGGAGGGAAAAGCAGTATTGGCCTAAGGCAAATAAGAGACGTTATCAAGGGGCCGGGCGCAATGGCTCACACTTGTAATCCCAGTACTTTGGGAGGCTGAGGCAGGTGGATCATCAGAGGTCACAAGTTCGAGATCAGCCTGGCCAATATGGTGAAGCCCTATCTCAACTAAAACTACAAAGATTAGCTGGGCATGGTGGCACGTGCCTGTAATCCCAACTACTTGGGAGGCTGAGGCAGGAGAATCGCTTGAACCTGGGAGGCAGAGGTTGCAGTGAGCCAAGATTGCGCCACTGCACTCCAGCCTGGGTGACAGAGTGAGACTCCATGTCAAAAAAAAGAAAAAAAATACCAAAAGAGAGAGAGAGACATTATCAAGGGAACAGGATTGACCTGATATTATCCAAGGAAAGCTGCCTAACCTGGGTTCAGAGCAGACCTGAATGAATAGACAAAGTTAGAAATGAGTAGGCATCTGAGGTTAGGTTGGCTTGTATTCCAGACAAATGTGGCCAGAAATAGGTTCACAGAAACTAACCCTTGGTTCCTTTCTGCTCTAGGGCACGGCTATTCACAGATTGGACTTTTTTCCTTCCTCCAAAAGTGACCCATAGGTAAGCATTTTAGTTGTTAAGTTGCCAAGTCCTTGGGCTGTTCTAGCCCAATGCCAGGCCCTAGTCATTATCACTACTGGTGTTTAAGGGAAGGTGATGTTCTTGGCCCATTGGGGAACACTGGCTCAGCCCATTTTAGAGTGTGTTGGTTCTTGGTGTCTGATTGTCTAGGCTCTTTCACAGAATAGTTTTCTGCTCCTGGGACCAGTCACCCTTGGGGTAGGGTTGGAGGTATTGGACTCTGGACCTTAAGAAATCATTCTGGACAAATTTTTAAAAAGTCAAATTGATAGTGGCATAAATAGTAACAAATTTCTAAATGATGTGTCATTCAGTTTTCTCAGCACAAACAGTTACAGTTCCCCTAGGAATCTGGAACTGTTGGCCATGCTCTTTCTAAAGGGGGAAGTGGTTAAAATAGCAGCAGTTAGTCCAAGCTGGCAAGCTAAGGCAGTGGAGGCTACCTCTTTGTATTCATAAATAGACTTATAAAAATGAATATGCCACAAAACATAATGGCTGTGGTGTAATCACATGAAAGTTTATAGAGAAAACTCTCCAACTACTTCAGACTCTTAATTTTGGCTTGATTTATAGTGTTCTTCTAAATGATTGGTCAGCTATTCCATCAATGTTATTGCCAGGATCTATCAAAAATAATTTTTAATAACTCTTAGGGGAACATGTAGGAGTGGTTTAATTATCTTCAAAATATACAATGTCATATGCTGTCTTTCAGTTTGATTATTCTTTTTTTTTTTTTTTTTTTTTTTTTTGAGACGGAGTCTCGCTCTGTCACCCAGGCTGGAGTGCGGTGGCCGGATCTCAGCTCACTGCAAGCTCCGCCTCCCGGGTTCACGCCATTCTCCTGCCTCAGCCTCCCGAGTAGCTGGGACTACAGGCGCCCGCCACCTCGCCCGGCTAGTTTTTTGTATTTTTTAGTAGAGACGGGGTTTCACCGTGTTAGCCAGGATGGTCTCGATCTCCTGACCTCGTGATCCGCCCGTCTCGGCCTCCCAAAGAGCTGGGATTACAGGCGTGAGCCACCGCGCCCGGCCTCAGTTTGATTATTCTTAAGTTCAGTGGGAAATATGCTTCTGAAGTTGAATTTGGAATAAACAGGGCAAAAATGAGTGAATGTAGACTGGAAAACCCTCTAAGCAAAGTGCAGGTCCTGGCCCCAGGGTAGAACAGGCTGTCCTAACCCAAGTACAGAAGGAGGTGTGGAAATTGAAGGGCAGAGTTGTAAAGCGATCTGGGGGAAGCAGGTAACACAATGTGGAATCTGAAATGCTGGGCCACATGGATTTCAAGGACAGCTGGTTAACAGGGAAAAGCAGTACTGGTCTAAGACAAATAAGAGATATTATCAAGGGGCCAGGCACAGTGGCTCACACCTGCAATTTCAGCAATTTAGGAGGCCGAGGCAGGCAGATCACCTGAGGTCATTGCATTAGTGCTAGAATACAAAAGAAGAGTTTGGCTTGTTGATAGAGAGACTGAGAAAAGCTAATGTGAGTAAAAGGGATTCAGGCATATTGACAGCTCAGGGAAGGTAGGATAACTGTGACAAAAACAAAACAGCAGACAGGGAGTGTCTCACCAGACTATTGTAACAAAGCAAACCAGGTAGAGAGAGAGCTACTAATAACCTGCTAAATTATAATCCAGCGTGTTCTGGAATTAGGTAGGACTGCCTGTTAATGGCAGTGATGTTAGAAGTAACTGGAGCAAGAATGGGTCTGTTTGTGTCCCCCTCCTTTGGCTGGAGGACAAAATTTCCTTTACTTGCAGGGTCCCACTAGGCTTGTGTTGGTCAAGAGCCTCTCAACCATTCCCAAGGAGTGTATGAGCAAGAGTAGAGCTAAGAGATAAATCCAGTGATTCAGAGATGAGCTTTGGGTATCCTACCAAATGGAAGTATCAGAAGTTCTCGCGTGGAATCAGGGTAAGACTTTCTTCCTTCTCTCATTCATTCAGTGTCTATTACATAGAGGTTCTATGCTAAGTTTTTGTGACTACCAAGATGCTAAGACAAAGCCCCTGTCCTCCAATAATTTAGTCTTTTAGGTAAGCTAGATAAGAGGATGATAATCCAGTGTGGTGAGAACCATAATAAAGATAAATACAGGGCTCTGCAAGAGCATGCAAACTGCTGGTGGGGAGCCTATATCATGAAAGACGATTTCCTGGAGGAGGTGATGATTGAGCTGTGTCAAAAAGGATGAGTAGGAGATAGGTAGGTAATGATGGAGCTTATTCTAAACCAAGGTTTGTGCAAATCCTGAGAACTGGAAGAGTATGATGCAGTCAGGAACCCTCAGTATTTCAGTGCTGCTGAGGCTGGAGAGTCATAAGGAGCATTTTGTATGTCATAATTTCTCTGCTATGGTGAGAAACTCAACCACTCACTTTTAGGTCGCTCAGACCAGCTCCAATAATGAGCAATAGTGACTCTCTTAACTGTCTGTGAGCCCTTCCCTAGGCAAGTTTCCCTTCATTGGAATTCCTGTCTTCTTACCAAGAAACAGAGTCTAAGTTCTCTCTGGACTGGCGGGGGTGGAGTGGTGAGGGGGAGTTGAAATTACCTCTTTCTTGCACATAGACCTACATGCTGAGATTCTAGCACTCCTCCTACTCGGGCTTTTGGAACTGGGTCACAAACTGGCATACCCTGGTAAGCTCATGAAGACTCTTTCCTTAAGCCCTCCCCTTAGCAGAAAGAGATGGACTCATGCCTGTCTAACTAAATAGCAGACTCTGGAGCATCACTTACAACAATCTTTGGGTACTTTCACCCGTGGAGGACATATCCCTTAGGTCCTACAGTTTGGGGGTTGAATTTATATTTAGCATTTCATTTTCTTGCTTGAAGATGTCATAAAAAATGAAAATGTCATGTTTTTTAGTGCTGCCTAGGTATTATCTATGGTGATGGATTGTTGCTATGAATATTTAAGTTGCTATGAATGCTTGAAGAGGCAAAGTGTGTCATAGTGAAAGTGCCAGAATGTTGTGTTAGCTACCTGACTGATGGTTCTGGTGCTAAAATGCAAGTAATGAGGCTTGCCTTGCCCACCTCATGTGGTTATTTGAAAGATTAAATTACAGAAGCTATGTGAAAATGAGGTGTCAGGAGAATGCTATTCAAACAGAAGATATTATTATTTGAGTTGCTTCTGGGGGAAAAAAAGAGCACATTTTTCTTCTGAAATGTATCTTTTAAGTAGGAAGGAGTTACCGTGGTATTAGAGACACTTCAATAAAAAATTGACAAATAAATGGAAAAAAATTTATAAAATGTCATATAGAGCTGTTTTTTTAACAGTGTCTCAATGCATTGAGTAGCATTTAAGGCTCTTTTTTCTATCTGTATTTCAGGGCTCTAGTTGCAAATTGACAGATATTTGATTCTGTAATTCCAGATATTTTGAACATTGAAATAGGTGGCACTTTTGTGAAAGATAATTGCTCTGAAAGAGAGTTTTAGCTTTGACTGAGAGAAAGGTATTGGTAATTTCCAAGAGCACTTTAAAAAGTGGCTGCAGAATTCAGACAGAAAGTCATCAAGATCAGGATTAGTGGAAGCAGAAGGAGTGAGCAACAGGAGTACAGCATCTGTTCTAAAAGTTTAAATGTGCAAAGGAGATGAGAAGTGAAGAAATAGAAGGAAATGGGGAGAGATTTGCAAGACGCTTATTATCTTTCAACAAAGGGTGGTGCCTGTTGCACATGCATTACAGAAGGGGCATAAATCTTCCTTTCAACAATGATCAAGGTCTAGGATTAAATATCTGCTCCAAGCTCCTTCTTTCCAGTCATCCTCCCTCCCTCCCCACTTGCAAGGCTGTTGCAAACTTCCAGAAGGAGTCCCTGGGTGTGTTTCGCAGGAAGAAGGAATGTCCTCCTCTCAAAATAACTCAGAGAGCAGTGAGACATTGACTTGGACTTGGGAACATTCAAGAAGAAAAGGCTACAGCAGAGAAAGTTATTTTTTCTGAGTTTCAGGTCCTGACTAGAGAAAGAAAGCTGATTGTAAGGGCCGTAGAGGTGACCTGCTGCCACGGAAACCTAGGTGTAGGGTAGGGTGAAGGTTCTTTGTCCCTCCATGCTTCAGGCGATGCGTTGCTTGCACACAGTGGGAAGCACTGGACTCTTGATTTCTCAAGAGTATTATTTCCAATAATATTTCTATAAACAGGAAAATATGAGAAATGAAGTTAGCCATTTCACTGAAGAAGCAGTTTCCTACATTTTTGTTTAACCAAACTATATAAATGTACTAGTGTCATACTAGTGCTGTAAAAGAAAGCAAGAAAATTATAAAGTTCTTGAATATTTAGTGTGGCTGGGATAGATCACACTGATATTACGTTAATCTGATGTTTTCAATTAAGCCTTCCTAATTGGTGCTCACCGATAATCTATTTATATGGGGAATAAATTTGAATACCTTCCACTAATACACCCTGGTCCAAAATACTTTTTCAAGTGAACAGTCACATGTACATTATGAAAATTCTCTTTCAGATACATTAGTTGTTAAATTCTAGAACTAAAATACTGAATGTATTGCTTTCTCAAACAGTATTTAGTTTTATGAATAAGGTACAGTAGTAGGTCAATTGTAGTACATTGCAGTAATGAAACGCCTGCTGCTCAGGTAATCTAAAACATGCAACTAATGACTTTTGACTTTCCATTTGACTGTGTTAGGAAAGGAGGTCAGGTATTGCCTCTATCATTTCATACTTAGCAAAGCTTGTTTTGAGGCCAGTGTGAGAATATATATGCTACATAGATATTTCTTACTATCTGGGTGTGGTGAGATGAATGCCTGGAGAGTAACTGGTTTTTTCTGTTGGCCCAGAGGCTTGTGTCTGCCTGTTCTGAAAGGGTGAGTCTGAAGCACTGAGTGCTTTTCTATTCTTTCCTGCTGCAGAGTGGTTCTGAAACAGCGAAGCTAACTTTAGAATATACACCAAGTTGCAAAAACAAGCAAGCAAATAAAAACCCTTGGGAGATTAGGACGTGCACAGGATTTTCAATACATGTTAAGGAGCAGCAAGAGCTGACTGTGGTTTATCAAGCACATTAACAGACTTTGAGATCCTTTCAATTAGTATAGAATCCGAGACTGGACTTTATGGAGTTTCTTTTTCTTAAAAACTTTTTAAAAAGTAAACTTTAAAAAATTGAAGTAGAACCCACATACTAAAAATCAAAAGCACATGTTTACTTACTGAGATGGACACTTAGATCATTGAATCGCAGCCTTTTGTTTCCCTAATATCAGCGTTTCAGGCTCTAAATTTCACTCAGAGCAGTTTCGGTTGCATCTCATACTTTTTATATGGCATATTTTCTGTTATAGTTGAGCTCAAAATTTTTATTGTGAGTAATTCTTTGACCAATGGGTTATTTAAAAGTGTGCTGCCTTTTACCCAAACATCTAGGCCTTTTCCAGTTATTTTTATTATTAATTTCTAGCCAAATTTCATAAGATTTATGATTTTAATGCTTTGAAATTTGTTGAGACTTGATTTTTGGCCTACCACTTTGTCAACTTTGGCAAATGTTTAATATGCACTTAAGAAAATGTGTACTTTTTTCTGCTTCTCTTCTTTACTGAGATAGATATATTCAAATCTAGTTGTGATTCTGTCAATTTTTGCTTCAAGTACTTTGAGGCTATTACTATTATTTACTAGGTGTATGCAAATTTATAATCATTAAATCAATTTAGTGGATTGACACTTTTATAATTATAAAATATTCACCACCTTCAGTAATATGTCTTTTTTTCTGATATTAGTATAGTAATAGCAACTTTCTCTTGTTTTTGCATTGAATATGCTTTTCCAGTATTTTGTTTTTAATTCTTCTGTGTCCTTATGTTTAAGGTGTGTTTCTTATAAACAATACTGAGTTTTTTTTTTTTAATCCAGCATGATGGTTTTCTTCAATTGGAAAATTGCATCTAAATTGCTAATATAGTTGGGTTTAAATCTATCATCTTATTATCTGTTTTCTGTTTGTTCTTTGTTTTTTAAATTTTCTTCCCTTTCTTACCTCTTTTGAATTATTTTTATGTCTATTTTTTCCTCTATTAGTAGTTCTTTATGTATTATTTTACAATATTTTCCAGTGGTTGTCATCAACATCACAACAGGAATTCTTGACTTATTAGAATCTACAAAACAATACTTTTACCACTTGCTGAACAATATCAGGACATCAGAACACGTTGACTTTATATACTATACTTCGGCATTTTTCTTTATTTTCATACATATATGTGTATATATTTTA
This sequence comes from Macaca thibetana thibetana, assembly GCF_024542745.1. Lineage (NCBI taxonomy): Eukaryota > Metazoa > Chordata > Mammalia > Primates > Cercopithecidae > Macaca > Macaca thibetana. The sequence goes on from NC_065594.1 coordinate 57,338,568, forward strand.
TGTATGTGTGTGTATTTTAGTCCTTCTCCCTTAAGAATACTATTGTTTTCTACAGTTATAATTATTTATGGTTATCCTTTACTCTGCTTTTCATTCTGTCTTGAGCTTCTTTGTTTCTACCTGGGATTATTTTCTTTTCCTCTGAATAACTGTATCTTTTAATGCCGGTTTGCTAATGATGAATTCTCTTAGTTTTTGTTTAAAAATCTTTTTATTTCTTCTTTACTTTAAAAAAAAAAACTTTACAATTTTAGTACCACAAAAGCCATTTTCTCCTTCACTTTATTTTTTTCCTCTTTCTTTCACTTTAAAAAAAATTATGGTAAAATCCACAACATAAAATTTACCATTGTAACCATTTTTAAGTGTGTAATTAAGAAGTGTTAAATACAGTTACGTTGTTGTGCAACCAATCCCCAGAATGTTTTCATGTTGCAAAACTTCTCCTTTACTTTTGATGATTATTTTTTCTGGGCATAGAAATATAGCTTGAAAGTTATTTTCTTCCATAATTGATGGTGAGAAGTCAGCTGTCATTATAATTGTTATTTGGAGGAAATATTTCATGTTTCTTGGCCATAAGTGATAACTCCATTATGTGCATTATGTGATTGTCTGTGAATCCTTTTCTTTTCTCTTTTCTTTTCTTTTCCTTTCTGTCTCTCTCCTTCCTTTCTTCCTTCCTTCCTTCCTTCCTTCCTTCCTTCCTTCCTTCCTTCCTTCCTTCCTTCCTTCCTTCCTTCCTTCCTTCTTTCCTTCCTTCCTTCTTTCCTTCCTTCCTTCCTTCTTTATTCTTCCTTCTTCCTTCTATTTTTTTCTTTTTTAAGATTTGGGGACTTCTTCTGTCACTCAGGCTGGAGTGAAGTGGTATGATCATAGCTCACTGCAGCCTAGAATTCCTGGACTAAGCGATCCTCCCACTTTAGTCTCCTGAGTAGCTGGGACAACAAGCATGGTCACTGAACCTGGCTGTGAATCCATTTCCATTGTCTTCCTTTGTTGTTGTTGTATTGGTTTCTGGTTTTCAGTAATTTCATCCTGTCCCCTGGCATGGTTAGTAATTTTTGATTGAATGCTGGATATTAGGTACATAAAATTGTTGACATTTGGGTGATTTTATATTCCTTCCAGAGAGGATATTCTTTTCTGTTGGTAGGCAGTTAGTGTAAGGGTAGATCACCTTGATTTAACCAATGATTAAGATGATGTGTGATAGAATTTAGGTCCATGTAAGGTCTGGCATATTTTGGTTTGTTCTTAATCCTTGGACATAGCCTTTCTGGGGGTTCTAACTTTAAGCCAAGTCATTTACCTTGATGGTTTTTAAACATCAGTTTTTATTTTCGCATCCTTGTAAACTTGCTGGAAGTTCTGAGCTTGAAATTTGAAAGCTCTGCTTGGCCACTAGGCCCTGTGGTGCTTAAGAATTAGCAAATTTATCAAGGGGCAACGTGGAGGAGAATGTTGAATTCACATTTATGTACTTTTCTTCTCCCTGTGATCTTGGGCCTTTAAGTATTTACTAGCTGAGTTGCCTCCTAGTGGGTTCAAATAACTGATGTTTTAAAATAGAATTTTACCCACCTTCTTGGTGAGAGTGCTGGTCTGATCCATACCTGTAGATAGATGTCCTCTGGAATTTCCTTAGGATAGATTAAAACTAAAGTATGCAGATTCTCTATCTAGAAATTTAGGTCCAATCAGGACTTGTAGGTGGCTGTCTACCTCTCTGGAATCTGCCATCACTAAGTTTATATTTCAGTGGGAAAATGGGCAAAGGGCGCTAATTAATATTCCATAGTAATAATATGCAGGTGGCCAGGAAATCCATAGACAAATGTTCAACCTTAATAAATGGTAAGAAAATTGACCTTGAAGCAAGGAGATGATTTTCCTCCATCAGATTAGGTTAAAAGGATCGATTTTCTTATTGGTGGGAATATAAATTTACCCAAGCTATATTAACAGTAATGATCACTGACATTTACTGAGCACTCATTGTGTGTGTCATGAGCTGTTCTGAACTCTTTATATATATCATTTATTCTCATAACGTCACAAAGTAAATGTGATTGTTACTAATCTCACTTTCAGAAGAAAAAACTGATGTTGAGACGGTTAAACAATGTGCCCAAGATCACTCAGATTGTCAGTAACTGCACTGAAATTAGGACCCAGGGAGCCTGAATGGAGTGTCCACACCCTTGTCCACTAACTTTGCCTCTCAATTCTATTTCTTCAGCTTCATCCTACAGACATGGTCAGACACATGGACAAAAAGGCATGTATGGAAAGGTTCCCTGTAATACTGCCTGCAATAAGTTGAGAACTGGGAAGAGACTCAATATTCATTTATATGGAAATGTAAAAATGAACGCATTCATGTAAAATATCCAAACAGTGGAATACTCTGTATCAGTTACTAAGAATAAGGTAGAGTTAAATTCACTAACATGGAAAAATCTTCAAGATATAACTTTTTTTTTTTTTTTTTTTTTTTTTTTTTTTTTTTTTTTTTTTTTTTGAGACGGAGTCTCGCTCTGTCCCCCAGGCTGGAGCGTAGTGGCCGGATCTCAGCTCACTTCAAGCTCCGCCTCCTGGGTTTACGCCATTCTCCTGCCTCAGCCTCCCAAGTAGCTGGGACTACAGGCGCCCGCCACCTCGCCCGGCTAATTTTTTGTATTTTTTTTAGTAGAGACGAGGTTTCACCGTGTTAGCCAGGATGGTCTCGATCTCCTGACCTCGTGATCCGCCCGTCTCGGCCTCCCAAAGTGCTGGGATTACAGGCTTGAGCCACCGCGCCCGGCCCAAGATATAACTTTTATTTTAAGAAGGTTAAGGTGAGGGATGGTGGTTCGCACCCATAATCTTAGCACTTTGGGAAGCTGAGGTGGAGAGATCGCTTGAGCCCAGGTGTTGGAGGCCAGCCTAGGCAACATGATGAGACGTCGTCTCTACAAAAAAAATACAAAAATTAGCTGGGTGTGATAGCACGCGCCTGCATCCCAGATACTTGGGAAGCTGAGCTGGGAGGATTACCTGAGCCCAGGAGGTCGGGGCTGCAGTGGGCCATGTTCATGTCACTGCACCCCTGTCTGGGTGACAGAGTGAGACCCTGTCTCAAAAACTTAAAAAAAAAATTAAAATACATATTAGTAAAAAAACTGTGTAATGGGTATATATGGAGATAGAAATGTCCTTATTGATATACACAAGGAATTGTTAATAGTGATTTTCTCCTGAGAGTAGGGTTTGTGGGTGGTAGGAGGGAGAATTTTGTACTTTAACTTAAACTTGCCTTGTATTATTTGTACTTTTGTATATTGAGTACATATTACTTTTGTATTATTTAAAAAATATTTTATCATACAAATTTTAAACATACACAAAGAAGAAAATAGTGTAATGAATCTCCATATATGCACCATCTACTGCAGCCAAAACTCATCAGTTTTAACTCACTTACTTCACATATAACCTACCTTTCTTTCAATTATTTACTGCTCTTAAAATGCTTTGAAGCAAATCTCAGACAGCATATCATTTCACTCCTAACTCAGTATGGCTCCATAAGTGTTATAGAACTTTTGTTACATAACCACAGCACCATCATCATACCTTACGAATTGACAATATGTTTTGGTATCACGTAATACTCAGTCCATAATCAAATTGCCCCAGTTGGCTAAAAAATATCTTTTTACAGGTAGTTTGTTTAAAACAGAATTCAAATACAATTCTCACATTATGCTTAGTTGTTAGATCTCTTTTGTCTCTTTTAGTCTAGAACAGCTCCCTTCACTTATTTTTATACCATTTACTTATTGTAAGTTATTGATTATCAAAATAAGTAATTCAAACATAGATTCCCATAGATAAATTATATGGCAACCCATGTTACACATTAAATCTTATGGAATGAAGGCATTCTAATCCTACTTGGAAGTATTTATTTCCCCCATCATTCATCAATACAGTACTTGTCAATTCACCAGCATTTTTTGAATGCCTAAGGTGGTTTGAACAAAAGACATTTTAAGGGAATATTAGCAGATGAGAGGAAAAATACAAAAGAAAATAGAGTCACCAACTTTTCGGCTCATTAAGTGTAAGAACTGGACTTATTATAAACTTACAATATTTTACCCTAAATTAAAAATTTGGTTTATCAATTTCATAGTGAAAATGGTTATAAATGTATTTTTGTGTGGAATTCCACATCTAATTTTTTTGTAAACCACCTTCTTCCCTTCTTTCCTTCCTTCCTTCCTTCCTTCCTTCCTTCCTTCCTTCCTTCCTTCCTTCCTTCCTTCCTTCCTTCCTCTCTTTTGTTCTTTCCCTCTCTTCCTCCCTGCCTTCCCTACCTACCTCCCTGTTCCTTCCTTCCTCTCTTTCTCCTTTCCTTCTCCCTTTTTTCTCTGTCTTCTCCCCTTCCTTCCTTCTCTCCTTCCTTCCTTCCTGCCTTCCTGCCTTCCTTCCTGCCTATCTTTCTTCTTTTTATGTTAAATTTTAACTACTGTTAGAAGTCACTGGTGTGGAATTCAGCATTTTTTCTAATGTATTATGATACATTTCAAATATTTTATCTTTGAAAAGATCACATAGTTTAAGAACTTTTGAAGAAGGGCAAGTTGGCATAATTACAATCCACCCAGAATTATTGAGGATAATTTAAATGTATTCAATGCATAATAAATAAAGCTGTGCATCATTGTTTACAGCATTTGAGAGGCAATGCCAAGATGGAACAGCATTATTCTTCTCGATCCAAGGGGACCTAATTAGCACTAATAGGGGGGAAATAACAAATGAGAGCAGAAGCTCAATATGATATCAGGGAAAATATCCTAATGGACATATTGATCAGTTAATGGGAAATTCCCAAGAGAAGTAATGTTAACGCAATTGAAGGATGTAATCGAGAAGGCAGAAAACACTGGAGGAGGCATAAATGTACTGTTTGTAATTCTCTACACAATCCTGCACAGGTTGGTTCCTTGTTAGAAAATTTCATCTTTATTCTGACTATAGATAAAAACTAGCATTGGTAGATATATTCTTAGTGAAGGAATGTCTAGAAAAAGAGCAGAATCATTAAAGCTAGGCTTTGTTTTCATTTCTCTTGCTGGTGTTAGAATGTGCATTCTAGAAATTCCCGAAGGAGGCTCATATTTCAGTGATTCACATTCATTCACTTCAAATATTATGAAATTTGCTTCATTACAATATTATGATGATACTACAGACATTTGTATAATAAGGCACATTGAGTGGATTAGCAAGTTGGAAATAGTGTACTATTAAGAAAAGTGTAGCCAAGTTGATAGCTGTTTACACTAAAAATGTACTCCAGTAAGCTAAATCAATCTGTATTAATTTAACTTTGGCTCTTGCTGATAGAAATAAGTTTGTTCAGCAACACAATGCTATCTGTGATTGATGTTGACTGAGGAGAGAAGTTAGACAAACTCTTAAAGAGCTTTCTATTAGTATAGTAATCTAGTTACTTGTCCAGCCAATTCTGGTCTACAAACTAACAGGTTATCTTGTATTAGTAAACACAGTCAATTTTTCTATTGACTCACTTCTTACATTATTTGGTGGAAAATTTTAAGCTATAGAGAGAGCTGAAACACCTTCAGATGTTCACCAAAGCCCTTTTAATTAGGCTTGGGCATTGCAACCAGGAGTACAATGCATAATTATCTCTAGTTTGTACTAGCTGAATCAAATGTTTTACTTAGTAAGAGAAACAAAATTTAGGGCTGAATAGTTATTTAGCTTTCATAGGTCAACAACATACATTCAAATTACTCAGATTTACTGTATCCAAGTTAACTTCTTAAGATCTTTATTTTGCTTTGTGCTGCATTGACATGACCAAAGCATTTAGAATTTAAACCAAGTTTCCAAGGCAGAGTTAAATGCAAAACCTATAATGATTTTTTAATAGGAGTGAGAGTTATTGTGAAAGGTCAAAAACTAATTATGGGGAACTGCCTACCTAAGTACACTCATTATACAGGCACTACACCTATCAGAAGTTGCATTTGTTTATTTAAACTTGCTGACCACAATCTAGGACACATCTATTCGAATGATGCAAGGTACTTTCTTATTTGAGAAATGAACACAGCAAGCAGTTGATCTTGGTCCTGGAATTTGTGAAGAAAGCCTGGAAATAGGATTTGAAGTATATCACCAAGGTAAATGAATCAACTTGGAAACATTCTGCAGATGTCAAAAGAAAGTCTATTATATGAAACAGCAATCTTCATATTTGGCAAAAATAAATTCAAGTGAAAGGCAACTTAGTGAACAGATAATTTGCTACACAGTGCCTGGTTTTCCCTCTTTCCCTGTATCATCCAAGCACCATGCATAATCTTTTTTATGTCAGAATGTCTGATTCACAGGATGTTCACAAATCAAAACCATAGTCCCATCCAGTAAACCTTTTGCTCTCTAGGCATAAAGCCATATTCCCTACAGATTTCAAAGCAAATATTTCTACAATTAAAGAGTTACGTCTTTTTCTTTAGCAATATGTCTACTAAATTATATTCATGATACAATAGCATTGAAGTAGGAGGCAAAACGCAACTCCGGAAGCGGGCTTGGACAGTGGAACAAATTGAGGACTAGTTTAAAGGGGTCCAGGGCAGAAGCACCACCCCATAAGACATGCCTACCAGGGCCATAAACTACCCATTAATTTGTATACAATTAAAAGTGGGTATGAATGTGAGTGCAGACGTGTGTCTGAGCTGCTACTCTGGGCACATTGCCGAGAGGGTAGCCTTGATCCACAAGGAGCAGTGCCTCTGCTGCTGCTGTAACTATTTCTTCAATACAAGTTTCTGTTTAACACCAAGGGCTTGCCCTTGAATTCTTTCCAAGGGCAAAGTCAAGGACCCTCCCGAGCTAAGGACCTTCCTGGGCTGAGCCTCAATTTTGAGGTTTACCTGTCCTGCATCACTTTTAAGCTAAAACTTCAGGAAGAGTGAACTTCTCATCCAGGATCCTATCAAGTCCTTCTCAAATTGGTGCAAGACTCTCCTGTTAAAGAATAGCAATTTATCATTTAACTGCTTCAACAACTGTGGTAATGGCCTGGCATGGTGGATCACACCTGTAATCCAAGCACTTTGGGAGGCGGAGGTGGCCAGATCACTTGAGGCCAGGAGTTCAAGACCAGTTTGGCCAACATGGCAAAATCCTGTCTCTACTAAAAACACAAAAATTAGTGGAGCATGGTGGCACATGCCTGTAGTCCCAGCTACTCAGGAGTCTGAGGATTGCCTGAACCCAGGAGGCAGAGGTTGCAGTGAGCCGGGATTGGGGAACTGCACTCCAGCCAGGGCAACAGAGTGAGACTCTGTCTCAAACAAAACAAAGCAAAACAAAAAACTGTGGTAATTTAACATTTTACTCTTTCACTAAAGTGCAAAATAAGACTATTAGTGACTTGATATAAAACAGCACATCACAAGGCATTTTCTGAGATAGCTTGTTTCTAGTTTTTAGGGATGGATATTTGTATGTTCCTGTAAGGACTCAATAGTCTCAGAAATGTCACTTCTTAGATTCTACAAAAAGAATGTCATTCCAAATCTCCATTTACTTTAGGTTTTGCATATCGTTTAGAAGTTAGGAAGTTGATATGAATGTTAACAATTCTTAATATTAGTGCCAACTAAAGTTAAAACTTCAAGTGATATTTGCTGTTTGTAGTTTGGAAAAACTTTTTGTGTGTGTGTTTCATTTGCTTTTAATAGCATTACTGAGGTATAACTGACATACAACAAACTTCATTTATTAAGTGTGCAATGAGATGTTTTAGCTTATTTATATACCTATGAAACTGTTACCACAATTATAATAGTGAACACACCTGTGACACTCCAAAATTTCCTTATCCCAGTTTGTAATTCCTCCTTTCTTCCCTCTTTCCAGTCTCCCCAATAAATCACTGATCTGTTTTCTGCGACTGTGTATTAGTTGGTATGTCTTCAGATTTAAGATAAAGGGATTTAGCTAGTATACACTATTTTTGTCTGGCTTCTTTCAGACAAGATAGATATTTCAGATTCACCTATGTTGTGTGTCTCGATGAGTCATACTCCATGATACGGAATTGTACTCCATGATATGGACACACTACATTTTGTTTGTCTTTTTTGGGTTGTTTTCAGCTTGGGCTATTATAATAAAGCTGCTATGAACATTCTTAGATAAATCTTTGTGTGGGCACCTATTTTCATTTCTCTAGGGTAAATATTTAGAAATAGAATCGTGAGATCCTGTGGTTTATGCTTAATTTTTCTTTTTTTTTTTTTGAGACGGAGTCTCGCTCTGTAGCCCAGGCTGGAGTGCAGTGGCCGGATCTCAGCTCACTGCAAGCTCCGCCTCCTGGGTTCACGCCATTCTCCGGCCTCAGCCTCCCGAGTAGCTGGGACTACAGGCGCCCGCCACCTCGCCCGGCTAGTTTTTTTGTATTTCTTAGTAGAGACGGGGTTTCACCGTGTTAGCCAGGATGGTCTCGATCTCCTGACCTCGTGATCCGCCCATCTCGGCCTCCCAAAGTGCTGGGATTACAGGCTTGAGCCACCGCGCCTGGCCCTATGCTTAATTTTTCAAAAGCTGCCAACTTGTTTTCCAAAGGGATTGTACCATTTTACATTCTTACTAGTAGTGGAGGAGAGTTGCAATTGCTCCATTATCTTTGCCAACATTTGGTGTGGTCAGTCTTTTGAGTTTTAGCCATTCTAGGAGCTGTGTAGTGGTAACTTATTGTGGTTTTAATTTGCATTTCCCTAATGACTAAACATGTTGAACATCTTTGCATATGCTTGTCTGCTATTCATCCGCCTTCTTTGCTGAAATGTCTGTTCAAATATTCTGACTGTTTTAAAGTAATTATGTGGCTTGGTTTTTATTTCCTGTCAAGCTTTGAAAGTTTAAAAAATATATTCTTTATATTTTCTCTAAGTATGTGGCATTCCTTTTTTCCCTCTTGGCAGTGGCTTTTTAATAACACAAGTTTTAAAATTTAAAAAAGCCAATTATCTTAGTCCATTGGGGGTGCTATAACAAAATACCATAAGTTGGGTAGCTTATAAACAACATGACTGTATTTGTCACAGTTCTCAAGGCTGGGAAGTCCAAGAACAAGGCACCAGAAGATTGGATGTCTGGTGAGAGCCTATTTTCAGGTTCATAGATGGTGCTGTCTTGCTGATTTCTTACATGGTGGAAGGGGAAAGCTAGAGGTCTAGGGTCTCTTTCATAAGGGCCCTGATTGCAGTCATGAGGGCTCTGCCATTATGACCTAATCACCCCTCAAAGGCCCTATCTCCTAATATCGTTACCTTGGAGGTTAAAATCCCAATATATGAATTTTGGGAGGACACACACATTTAGATCACAGCACCAGTTTATCAATTTTTTAAGATTTTAAAATTGTGTTTCTGGTGATTTAGCACCTTGTGAACTTCTCAGTGCTGTCCTTGGCCCAGTGTCACACAGGACTTGCAGGGAATAGTCATTGAGAGTGGGTATATTTAAGACATGAGGACATTAAGCACCTCTACTTTGGTCTCTAGGTACAAAGCCAAAAAGGAAGAGATGCATCCTCCCCTTTCAGGAGGAAGTACACATGGCTTTGGCACAATGTAGCTTCCAGAGATTTCTCACATTTAGCATCATGACAACTCAGCGTCATGAGGCATGGCTACTGCAGATGCAGGGTTTTTGTGGCTGCTTCTTCGCAGGTAGTGGAAGCAGAATAGATTTGCTCCTGAGGACTCCCAGGTAGAAGGAGAGCGATTTCAAGAGAATCTGAGGATCCCAAAATTGTGCCTGAAGGGACAAAGTCAGAAGAAATTCGAGTTGTTACTATGAATGTGCCTTAATTCTATTCTCTAGGTGGGTATTATATGGTTAAATATGGGCAACATGTACTGATTAGGTTAATTTGAAATATTATATTTTAAATCCAATTTAATGAGTTATGAGAAAGAAAAAAAAGATGGTAAAATCAACTACTCATCAACATGTCTTTTTAAAAAGCCTCTTGTTTTGCACAAAAATTATTTCCTTGCTGCTTAACTATTTTTAGATGATGAAAACTTTGCTTTGACTTCTAAGTGCAAATTAATTCCAAAGCTCTTACAGGTCTGTAAATGGTGAAGAATGCAGAGGACCAGATTAAAAAAAAATATTGTCTACCTTTAAGTTCATGTTGGTGTATAATGGATTATCTTTCTATTGCTATGCTTTCCTCATTTGTTTTTGAGAAATAAAACAGAGTCACTGACGTGAAAATGTTCAACTGAAGAGATTTTATGTCAGAGTATACTATCAAGGGGTGATAGGCTATAAATGCTACTACCCACTTATTTGTGAATGGATGCAATTTAATTGTCATAAACATTGATGGCAATGCTCCAAACGTGTGCCACCTGGATCAAGCATTGCTTTAGTGATAAATACAGAAGTTGTCTTCACAAATCTTCATTCTGGTGACTCTCACAGTAGTCTTTAGTGCCTACAGCCTGTCAGAGTAACTAAAGGGGAAGATGGCTGCACAGAGCCTCTGGGTTGGCTAAGGAGGACACAACCTCGAGGTATCATGACCCTCTAAAAGATAAGATTTTGTGTTGTTAGAACATGAATATTTCTCAAACGGATATAGTATCATATGAAAATAATAATAATAATAAATGTATTAAAGCAATGCCTTCTTAGAAACTTTGGGCACTATTTTCCCCGGGGACTTCATCGATTACTCTGATATCAACGATCATTTCCTCAAAACAGGTTTATTTTTTATTTTCATGATTTTTCTAACAGTCTTTTGATTTTTAAACTTTTCACTGGTAGCTTAAACTTAATTTTCATTGTTGAAAATGAAAGATATTATCTTTCCTTCTAAGCTATTACATTTTCCCCCATCTTCCCTTGACAATAACACTTTTTTGCTTATACCGTGGAAGAGAGGCAGAAGATGCCCAGTCTGGAATAGAGAGCATGTGAAGATTCTGGCAGGTAGAAATGGGCCTAGGGAAGTATTTAGGATTTAGCAACTTGTTGTTTGTTTGTTGTTTACATTTCAACATGTTGATTTTCCCAGAAACTACACTTAGGAAAATTAACATGCTGAAATAGAAACAACAACAGCAACAACACCCTTTTAGCCCCTCCTTGCCTTATTGTAGGTTATACCAAACTATGAGACTACTGTTCTTCTCAGGAAAGGATTATTAAGAATTATGATGTGTCTAAGATTTCACCCTAATTGCAAGCTAACAAGTGAGCCTGCCACAGTTTGATGGAGGCTGGCAGAAGACTCTGGAATTCCGGGGCATAGGGTGACACAAATCCTCACAGCACAGCAAGCTGTGTGAGCATCAGCAGACTTGGGTTTGTTCCCTTTGCCCCTAATTCCACAGAGGTGACAGATGGGCCCAGGTAGATTCCTTCACAGGCAGTGGGTTGAGTTATAGGAGAGGAATGCTGAGCTTAGGGAACTCAGGCTGGAGTGCAGTGGTACGATCTCGGCTCACTGCAACCTCTGCCTCCTGGATTCAAGTGATTCTCTTGCCTCAGCTTCCCAAGTAGCTGGGATTGCAGGTACCTGCCACCACGCCCGGCTAATGTTTGCACTTTTATTTCTTTTAGTAGAGATGGGGTTTCACCACGTTGACCAAGTTGAACTTGAACTCCTGACCTCAAGTGATCTGCCTGCCTCGGCCTCCCAAAGTGCTGGGATTATAGGTGTGAGCCACCGCACATGACTGGGAACTCGAATCTTTTATAACAGATAACATGCATGCCTGCTTTTGCTCTGGATACAGACATTATAACTTTCAAGTTTTGTATAACTTTACAAAAATCATTGAAAACATGGTTCAATATAAATGCTGTTAAGAGCCTTGTTTTGCGAGAGGTGTGGAAACAGGAGAGACTCATGGGGAACTGTCTCCGAACAAGGTTAAAAAGACCTATCTCCTTTCCAAAGCCAGTTGGTCAGAATTTATGTCTTTCTGAAAGCAAATAGAAGACTGATACTCAGTGGTATGCTGACAAATGTTTAATAACTGGTTCTCTGTAAAACAGAAAAGAAAAAAAAAAGCTCTGATTTGCAGCATTGGCTGATTTCTATAGTGTAAATGCTTCATCATAGCTGATTCCAAGCCACCAATAAAACATTACTGAACTTGGAGTCGGGGAGAGAGTCACAGTGGTACGCCATTATATAGCATTTTTGCCATATACATATAATAGACATAAATAATCTAAAGAGAATAGATAATACTATAATTTAATAAAATAAGTAGGAATTGATGAGTTAAGACTATTTATTGGTTTTCAATTACTCCTCCTGTTTGGTTAATGGAGCTCCATTGGCCTCATGCTTCAAAACCAAGTCCCTTCTGTAGCAATGTTCTTGTTGCTCTACTACCTCATTTAAAAATCCTTTCTCTTATTTAAGGCTGACATAATATTTTATAACCTATTTATTCCTCAACACAATCTGGTTAACATAAATAAATATGATCTACTGTGTCCAACTTAGATTATGTTAGAAGTAACATAAGATAGATAATTTTGGGTGTTCTCTTTCTATTGATTGTCTTCAGTAGTATGAGTGAGTGTGAGTAGAAAACATTTGACATTTTCTGATAATTTGATATATTTTTTCCAGATTTTTTGAGGATTACATAGAACTACCTCTGTAAAGTCTGTCACAAATCCTTGGGCTGTTTCATGGGCTTCCAGCTTCCAACCAAAAACAGTGCTAGGTTTCCTAATGGTGGCTAATTCAGATTCAAATACAACAAATACTTATGAATACCTATTATGTGCCACATATGAGGCTAACCAAATGATTTCTCATATGTATCTTGCTTAATCCTTAAACAAAACTATAAAGTGGGTACTAATTTCATTTTACAGAAGGGGAAGCTGAGGTTAGTCTTGAGTTCTTTATATTTTGGGAAGCAAATGTGATTATTATGTGTCCCTACCGTGATCAGTATATAGACATTAATTACCAAACACTCACAGCATTTCTTAGTGGGGAACCCTTGCCTTAGGTAAATGAGGTTGTTCTAATGGCTCCAAGAAAGGAATTCTGTGAGAACTGGTTGTATATTTACACTATAACAATAATTTAGAATGACGTTGTGGGCCACACGTCACTAAAAATATACAATAAGATTTCAAATGAAAGTAATCAAATAATACGTTCATCACCTAAGAAGCTGTAACTCAATTTCAGGAAAAGTCACTATCAGTATCATCATTAAAAATAGTGCCTGGATCTGTATAAGTGCATCGATGAATTTTTTTTAAGGTGATTTAAACTCAGACTGTATGAAAAATAACTTTTTGTAGGTGATTATTTCATGTTGACAGAATATCTTCTCTCTCAAGGAAGAGTAAAAGGCCATAACAAAACCAGTAAAGACTAAGTTAAGTATAGCTGCAGTGAGTTGTTCAAGATAAAATAATAGACTGACAACTTTATTTGATAATCTTAAAGTAGATGGGAAAATGAGAATTATTCACATAATTTGGTTCATCATACTACTATCACCTACCTTATCAAGCAGAAAATAAATTGCTGTCTGTCCACAATTAATAAAAATGCTACAGCTGCATGCTAGGAGTCTGGACATAGATTAGCAAGGTTATGTTTAATTTGTGGACATATGGAAATCATTTCAGTGGATATCTTTCACATCCATTTATATCCATCATTTCTGTGGATGCCTTTTTAATGATAGATATCATCTGTCATCTAAAAGACTGTAGAACGCAATGGAAAATCTGGTATATATGATTATTGTTAATTATATTAATTAAAATTTATTTCAAGTTAAATATGTGTCAGGCATAATGCTAAGTAGATCCAATGGATTTTGTTATTATAATTATGGTTCATATAATCATTTTATATATATATATATATTATATGTCTGTATATGAAGTTTATTGAGTCTCCATATCAGAGATATTTTGACCTCATATAGATATGGACTCTTTGAGAATTTGTTTAAAGCTATAGACCTGCTTAAGGAAAGATGCCAATATGTACATGAACATAAATGTTTGCATATAATTTTAGGGGATCCATGAAATCTCTGATGCCCATCCCTGAATTTCGACCTTATGAATTCCTGTTCTGTATGCCTTAGAATAATGCTTAGAGAATGTAACTGCAATCACATTTTTGTTTCCAAACCCTATTTATTTTAATTAATATTTGGCAGCTTATAACTTAAAGGATAGAATTTTGATAAATATGTTAATAATATTGTATGAAGAGTGTATTCTTATCCTGAGGGAACAACTGGAAAATACAATACATGCCAAGAGTGTCAAATAAAGAATAGTTTATAGTAAGGTAGAACTGGAAACGATTTAAATGTCAGGAGTGTAGGATAAACAGATTATGCTATAACAAAATGTCATTAAGCCATTTGCATTGGAGATGCACATTAATATTTAATGTCTATAGCATATCACTGTGTCCAAAAGCAGGCTTCTAAGCAGCATATGTACTATGCTTTGAAATATATATATATAAAAAGTATTTTAAAATATATATACATATATATGTATATATATTTTTTTCCATAGGTATGTGGAAAAAGTCTGGGACAGTCCTTAGTTTTGTTCTTAAAATATTCAAGCTTGCTTGAGTAATGCGATCTCATTGATGGGTTATGTAAGAAATTGTAAGAGAAATCTCTTGGGAATCCAGGAGTTGAAGCCATTATACAGCAGACGTCATGAAGTCTGGAGCTCGAGGGAGTTCTGGATTTAAGGAGGCTCCAGGGGATCAGAATTTGGAGCCTTCCCTCTAACACTCCCATTTAATGTGACTCAGTCACACTGTGACTATGACTCCCAGCTTCTTTCTGTTCCACTTTCAACTGGCATGTGCATGATGCCTGGTGCTTGTAGGCATCATGCACATGCCTGTAGCACAGTATAGTTTCTTCAATTCATAACCTTTTGGTTTCAGAACTTATTGCTGTTTTTCAGTTTAAATTCTCAAGACAGAAATTGTTACTTGGAAACATCACCAAACTTCTAAATAAAGACCCCAAACACTTCTACTATTAAGTACTGAAATAAATGTGAGCTACATACATACTTAAGAAAAATTAATAAATATACGATAATGATTTACCCAGTTTTTGGTGAATGAGTGAGTGATGACTATTGTCGTGGTGGTGGTTTAAATTAAGGAATAAATGCTTCCAAAGCAAAACTTGTAAGGAGCACCTCTTCCCACCATGAGGTTCAAAAACAATCACAAATATGGTGGTTTGATGAATGTTTTCCTACTGCCTCATTTATTGTCCTGCATTTGTATGGTTATCATAAACTTGACTGATTTTTATCTTACAACAATTTGTATCCATTCATTCATTTCTCAACCTGCTTATTCCAGTTCAGAATTGATGGTGACTGGAGCCTGTGTTGGCAGCTCAGGGTGCAGGGCAAGAACCTATGCTAGACAGGATACCATCCCATTACAGGGTGCACTGACACATAAACACACACACACACACTCACTCATATGAGGACAGTTAAGACACACCTAATGTGCACATCTTTGGGATGTGGGAGGAAATCAGAGGACCTGGAGGAAACCCACACAGGCATGAGGAGAACATGCAAACTCCACACAAACAGTGGTCCCCACGTCTGATTCCTTTTCTCATCAATGTTATAGCTAAATGACATTATTTGGGTAGCTGTTGTAAATGATTTTTTTTAAATATGTATTTTGCATGTTTCTTTATTTTCAAATTTGCCTATAATGATTGTGCATGATTTGAGAAACAGAGAAATAATATGACTACAATGTGGCTTGTACTTTTTCCTGTAGTTTGTAGTTTTGTTCTAATTCCATTTGGCAGAACATTTTCAAATTCTAGCAATATAATGTTGCTTTAGAAAAGAATATGTGTACTGGCAAAAAAAGAAAAAAAAAAAAAAGGAAAACATGTGTTTGTATTTCAACCAATCTGAGCCAGTACTGGGTACAATTTTTAGTTGCTTAGCTTTATTTAGCAACTGCCGGAGCTGGGGAGATACAGAGATAGATAGATACTCCAAGACAGGGCCTCTGACCTTAAGTTCAGTCCACTAAATCTTTACTGAGTACCTTAATGTACAACAGATATCCAGAGGTGATCAGATACAATCACTGCATTCTCAAAGTGCTAGGAATACAGTTAATTATAGGAACAGGAAAATAAAATTAATAATGCAAGATAATATATGTGAAGGTCAAATGAGTGACCTGAGAGTTCAGAGGAGTGAGAAATCATTTTAAGTCAGAATGAATAAAAAAGACTTCATGGGAGATACCGAATTTGAACATTGGATGGGAAATACTTGAGTAAATGGTGTGATAGAGGGCATTGTTTGATAGGGGGAATAGCTAACAAAAGGTATATAGATGGGAAGGCACAAGGCATATTTGGGAGATGTGCATGAACCTGTTTAGTGGGTTCAAGTTGTAGAGTGGTGGTAGATAACACCAGAATGGTGTCTTAGTTCACTTTGCATTGCTACAAAGGAATACCTGAGGCTGAGTAATTTATAAAGAAAAGAGGTTAATTGATACTTGGCTCATAGTTCGGCCCACTGTACATGGCACCAGCATTTGCTTCGCTGGTGAGGGCCTCAGGAATCTTCCACTCATGGCAAAAGGCAAAGGGGAGTCGGCATCACATGGTGAGAGAGGAATAAACTCGGGTGAGGGGGTTCCAGGCTTTTAATCAACCAGTGTTCCCATGAACTAATAGGGTAAGAATGCACTCAATCCTGGGAGAATGACACCAAGCCATTCATGGAGGATCCACCCCCATGACCCAAACACCTCCTACTAGGTCCCATCTCCAATACTGGGGATGAAATTTTAACATGAGATTTGGAAGGGACAAATATCCAAACTATATCAAATGGTAAGTAGAGATGAGATCTGATAGAAAGTGTTTCTGATATGCATTCCTAAAATGCTTTGGAATGATTTTTTTTTTTTAAGTTTCAGATTCAACTCTGTGTATTAGTCTGTTTCATGTTGCTATAATGGAATATCTGAGACTTGATAATTCTTGAAACAAAGAAAAGAGGTTTATTTGGCTCATGGTTCTGCAGGCTGCACAAGAAGCAGGGTGCCAGCATCTGCTTCTAGTCAGGACTCAGGAAGCTTTTCCTCATTGTGAAAGGTGAACAGGAAGCAGAGCAAGAGAGAGAGAAGGAAAGTCCCAGACACTTCTTAACAACCAGACCTTTCATGAACTTAGAGTGCGAGCGCACCCATTACTGTGAGGAGGGCACCAAGACATTCATGATTGATCTATCCACATGATCCAAACACCTCCCACTAGTCCCTACCTCCAACACTGGCAATCACATTTCAACATGAGATTTGGAGGGGACACAGAGCCGAACCATCTCACTATGTAAGCTTTCTTGGGCTGAAAAGCTAGGCTGTGTGTGATAAGGAGCTAATAATCTGTTGTGCTATACCTGCCTCTTAGTTCTCACTCACCCATGAACCCCATTTTGGCCGGATCTCAGCTCAGAGCCCACCACCTCGCCCGGCTAGTTTTTTGTATTTTTAGTAGAGACGGGGTTTCACCATGTTAGCCAGGATGGTCTCGATCTCCTGACTTCGTGATCCGCCTGTCTCGGCCCATGAACCCCATTTTAAGAGGTGCTTAGAATCCTCTGTAATGAATGAGAGCCAAAAGACCCTCTTCACATCACATTGGCTTTCCTATGTTGTTCTGGGATTTTGATCTAGAACTTTGAATCTGGCTTTGCCACTCCGGCTATTTTCCACACTGTTTACTACTCTCTTCACTTTGATGGATGCCGTAATTCAGGTTATTGGCCTTGGCCTAGGGCGTTATAGACCATGATACTAATTTTTGACTGTCAATTCCAAGGTCTTCCTTCCAGATCCCAATCTATGGTATTCAGTTAGGATCCCTAATATAGAGAAATTTGGCATAGAATGGAGTCTTCTTTGTTTTATCTGTGAAGATTTATTGGATGAAGTACAGAAAGTGGTTTATATGTGTTTAAATAAATTAGCTCTCGGGAAGGCAATTTCATAGCATAGTCCCCAAGGAAAATATTATACTAATGGCCATTTCATACACTGGTTTATAAATTTGTTGTACATTGTATCATGGTAGCAATGAAACCCCCAAGTCTGTTTTACAAATGTTTTAAAATGCTTTTCCTATTCCACCTACTCTCCTTGTTTGTCCTGCACAAATCCTACCATCTGCAAAAGATAAAATAAGTATTTTTATAAAGTAGCATACTTGAGCTGTGTCCATAAAATACTCAATTATTCTGATAGATGGTCACTGCATATGAGTGAGATTGTGGGAGAGGCCCATTAATGAATGTAATTGGTTAGTTTCCACCTCACCTGGCCCCTCTCAGCTGCAGACACAGAAGCTCTTCCCTGCAGCAGGCTCCTCTCCTGCCCAACTCCAAACTCATGCCACCCAAGGCAACAGTCAGTCAGTGGGCTCAGCTGTAGCTAGTGATGGTCTGGAATAAGTTCACATTGAGTGTCCCTAAGCATCTTCCCACTTCTCCCACATCATGTTTGCCCAAGCCTTATGACAGCATTCTGTGCGTGATTTCCTTTTCTGTACTCTAGTTTTACCTTCAGGATGAATGTTATGCTTCTAACCCCAGCACTCTTTGTTAGACCTTATACTCTTCCTATACCTTGTCAACACTTTTCATGTGAATTCTCCCTAGAACCCTCTTAAGAGCAAAAGGACAGCTCAGAACCACAAAATTGACATGGCTCTGGTTCTTAGAAGGGCTGCCTGAGTATCCTTATCAGAGTAATTGACCCAGGGTTTGTCACCTCTCTTTGCGGTGTTTGAAGTGTTGCTTCCTGCTCAATCCTGAAGGTTGTATAAGGAAATATGCATAAGAACACATTTAGTTTAGCAACTACTTATTTAATTCTTAATATGCAGAGGAACAAGCAAGGTAAATGTTTAGGAAGTTAGGTGTGCATTGCCTTCTTTTGGCATGTAATATAACAGTTATTATTTATCCAAAAGAATGTGAGATTTAACTGTTTTACAATTTATAGCTACACATTTTTTTCTGTACATTAGCTTTAAAATTTCTAATGACTATATCTTTAAACCTTTATCATTAAAATTAAAATTGCATTTTCAAATGAGTGCTGAGTTTTTATATAGTAATATGGGACTAGATGTCCATCTAAACGATGCTATTCTAGAAAATATTTGATGCTTCATATAATTCGCCTACTGTATTTACTGAGTACCTACTTGCAAGGAACTGTATGCTCTATGCTTTAAAGCATATAAAAATGAGTGAAGCATGGTCCTTGCCCTCTAATATGGAGGGATTAAGACATTACACATAGACATAGAGGATGGTAGGCAATATAATCTTTAAAGGACAAGAAAGTAGTTTGATTAATATTGGCACGATCTTAGCTCTTGGCCACAATGCAAATTATGCCTGGCTTAATTGTCTCCATCAATTTGAAGGAGCAGATGCTCAGGTGTATAGACAGATGCAAAGATTCCCTTGGGGGCACTTAATCTGTGCCTTCTTATGGACATGGGGGGTGCCCACTGATTTCAATTGACATTACTTTCATTAAGAACCGTGTGGCAGGCCTTTTCTCAAACTGTATTCAGCTACATATGACCTGTGTCTGAACATTCTTCAGCAGCTACAAAGACAACCTAGTGGATGACAAAATCCACATCTTCATGTCAAGCTAATTTGGGGAACATTTCATCACTTAGCTTCACAATGTGAAGAACACTAGTAATTCAGTCGTGTGTATGCATTTCCATCCATTCCCTTTGTGAAGATGTTTACACTGCATAAAAATGGTGGAGGGCTGGAGGGTTGGGAAGAGCAGGGTCCTGAAGTGGGGTCATGTTTTTGTGACCCTTTGACACCCTGTCCCCATGCTTCCTTTCCTTCCATAATGTCGGTGGCTGCAGCGACAGTGGAACGAATACCTGGCTGAAGGTGAAGGTGGGGTGGCAGTTTATTAGCACCTATGCTCCTTGCTGGTGATATTCTTCATGCTAACTCTGTCTGGGTTACTCAGGAATCTTTTTTAAAAAAGTTTCTTTTCTATGCTTTTGGTGTTATTCAGAATAAGGTTTGGGGTAAAACTGTTTCTTCTGGGTTGGAACAAAGAATTTTTTAAGTGCAGATTTTGTGAGGGAAGAAGATTCCAGACATTAGATCTCTCGGGAACGGCCCATCTGTGAAAAAATTATATTCCTGTTGGATTAGAGTGCTGCCAACTGCAAAATGGACTGCTACTGCAAGCCATTTATTCTGTCTCACTGGACAGAGTAAATTGTTTCCTAATTGGAGCTATGTCATGACATGAACTGTAAAATGTAGTAGCAATAACTTACTCTCAGCTTAAAGAAATGACAGAAAATCATCTGCTTTCACAGAAAGCGTTTCTTTTTCAACTAGAATGTGAGATAATGTTTAAAAAAAAACTTTTCTAGAACTATTTTACACATTAATTTACAATACACTTTTTGCAATATTTTAAAAGAACTAATTAAAACACATTTTCTGTATGTGCTTAAAAATAAATAACATCATTTTAAATAAGGGAATCAGTTTTTTGGACAAAATCTCATTGGTCATTTTATGTTCTATAGATCATAGACATAATTGCTGCCTTTAGGATGAAATCTGTGGTATAGAAAACTTGCCTGCCAGATATTAAAACATGTATGTAACAAATACACACATACACTCACACACACACATATACATATGCACACACACACACACACTATGTCTGTATTAAAAACATCCATTAACAAATTAGGGTATTTGGTATGATAATTGGGGAATTTAAGAAGTAATAGACAAAAGCATTATTCTAAATGATGTTAAGATAATTGACTATCTAATTAGATCTCTGTGCTGCATCTTTCACAAACACACACTCCACATTGATTTAAGACCTGGACATTAAAAGAAAAAAAAAACCCAAACTACAAAAGTGCTAGAAGAAAAGGAATGAAACACATTTTAATAATTTGGGATGGCAAAGGACTTTCTCAGAATGATAGAAAACCTAGAAATCATAGAAGAAACTATTAATATATTATAACTTTATATTATCTTTTATCTTTTACTTGAAAAGATAATATAAAGTTAAAATATAAGTGAGAGATTGGGAGAAAATATATGCAACATATTTAAAGCAAAGATTAATATCTAGAATATTTTACTAATAATCTACTAAGTAGAATAAAAAAGACAATTAGCCACATAAAAAAACTGACAAAGAATATAAACAAGACATTTATGGAAGAGCAGATATAAATGTCCAATAAACCTGAAAAAGGATTCACCAGATGAGTGCAGTGGCTTACACCTGTAATCCCAGCACTTTGGGAGGCCAAGGCAGGTGGATCACTTGAGGTCAGAAGTTTGATTTGAGCCTGGCAAACATGGTGAAACCCCGTCTCTACTAAAAATAGAAAAAAAAAATTAGCGGGGGTGGTGGTGCATGCCTGTAATCTTGGCTACTCGGGAGACTGAGGCAGGAGAATTGCTTGAACCTGGGAGGTGAAGGTTGCAGTTAGCCAAGATTGCACCACTACACTCTAGCCTGGGCGACAGAGCAGTACTCTGAAAAAAAAAAAAAAAGGATTCAGTTATAAAGGGAGAATTAAACAGTAATAAGATACTGTATTACCCACCTGACTAGCAACATTTCAATTGATTAATAACATTCACACTTGGTGAGGAAAAATGGACACTGTCATATTGTATTGATGAGAGTAAATACAGGTATAGCTTTTACATACTAAAAGCTATATCTGTAAATTGGCATCATTTATCAAAATTAAAAATATGCATGACCTTTGACCCAGCAGTTTCACAAGGAATCCTACTTCTAGAGTTCTACCCGACAGAAATGTTAGCTTAATTGTATAAAAAATATGTCACAAGATGCTAATTGCAGTATTGTTAACTAGTCAAAAATTGGAGAAAAACTCTCAATCTTTGGGAAAATGTTTGAATCAATTACAGAATATTCATCAAAGGAAATTCAGGTAGCAGTTAAGAAGAAAGAACAGATTCATATGTACTGACTTGGAAAACTATTCATTGTAAGTAAAAGAAAAAGCACATTGCAAAACCATATTCATAGCCTGATTCTATTTTCATTTTGCAAAAGAATAACAACAAAAATATGTGTTCCTATAAACACAGAATAAAGTCTGGAAGAATATAAAACAATCTCTTGATGGTGGCTACAGGAATGGGGGTTGAAGTGTCAGGAGAGAAGGAAAGGAGGAGTTTCCTTTTTCATTTCATATACAAAAAAAAAGTGAGAGTATGAGTGATTTCGGCTTTTTTGCTTTTGTATATTTAGCATCATTATTTTCATTATAGACACACATTTCTTTTATATTCAAAAAACAAATGTAACCTTGAAAAGATAATTCTTGAAGGATGGATTAAAAAGATGAGTGACTGGAGACAGGAAAACTATTTAGGAGACTTTAAAAGACCCTGGAGAGGGCCATGAGGGGCGGACCCAGGGCAGAGACGAAGGGATTGTGAAGAGGGTGAAACTCTGGAAAGTGAAACTTAAGAGGAGACACCAGCTCTGACACACAGATGATGACTAATCTGAGCTTGGAGCCTCAATTCCTAGTCCAGTGCTTTCTCAGTATCTCCCAAAAGGCCTCATGTAAGAGGTGCCATCAGCCCATCACTCGGCTCCACACAGACTCTTGGGGCCTGGGACGTGGGCATGGATTCACACAGAACACACCCGAAGCAGATAACACCACCTATGTTGGCTAGTTCCTGTGTAGGAAACAATTTCAGTTCTGATTTCCCACTTACATGTTGTCACATGAGACCAGGTAAAAGCAACATCATCTTTTCCAAGGGTCCCTTTGGGCTGTTCCTTGGTGCGTGGTGACTTGAAGCTGATAGAACCATTGCATCAGCCTTCTCAGGGACAAGCAAGCATCTCTCTGACTGACTCCATGGGAACCCAGAGTTCCTTCCTGCATTCCACTCGAAGCCTGACAGTAGTATACAGTCTGCACAACCCATGCTCAAACCTTTTGGTTCCTGTTTACTAAGAGCTGCTCATAAACATGAGACAAACCACACAGAGTCTGCTCTGAAGCCAGCTTCATCATTGCTATAAACAGTTATTGGGAAAATTTTTGTTTGTGGCCAAGCCACGTCTCACCCTTGAGCTCCTTCCAGGCCCCTGGGCACACCAGCTAACGTGCATAACCGACAGCTCAGCATAGGGTAGGCAGTGTCACACAAAGGATATTAATTTCATGTGGGATACCTCTCTCTAGGGCCTGCTCACTTTTTACTTGTTTACACAGAAACAATTGTTTAAACATCTGCTTAAATACTGTGAAATCTTTTTGAAAATTGGACCTTTTGGTCTGGCAGCATAACTGAGAAAGCTCATGTTTACCAAAGTAGAGGTAAATTGTATGTTGACAAAATGAATTCAGTGGAATATCTGTTACAACATGTCATGAGAGCAAGTACAATGCCAACCAAAGTTTTCCTGCATTGAATAGGAAATACCCTTGTCTGTTTGAAGCTTTAAAGCTCATTAGCAGGCTATTACCTTGACTTTTTAAAATTGTATGAATCTATCATATATAGAATGCTCCATATAAAGCTTTTGTGGAAAACAATTTTAAATAAAATTCAAAATATATCTGAGGGCTGACCTGGTATGGTAGAGAAGATATGTTCAAAATATCATTCCTTTTTCTTCTCCAGTAGAAGATTGAACAACTTTTCGGATTTGGAAGTTATTACATGTTCACATCAGCATCCCTAAGGAGCTGATATTGACCTATGAGCATGAAAAGCGACAGTCCTGCTGTTTTGCTTCTATAATGCAACAGAAAAACATTTGGCTTACACAATTAAAATAATGTGATTACATCACAGACCTGTCTTTTCTTGAGTTTGAGTGATTTCTGTTTGTGTCAGATGGAAGAAAATACAATTTTTCCCGTCTTTTAACATCAGATAATTTGCAGATCTTGTTGCTGAATGGCTTATCTTTAGAAGAAATTTTGAAATTGCAACATGAGTACCATTTTTCACATGAGATAATTGATAAGATTTACTGGTAGCTTTTTTAAGCAGAAGCATGTGTCTGGTGGAAAGTGAAAATTCAATCTGTTTGTGGTTTGCCCTCTTTGATATCAATCACGGACTTTAACTGATTTGTCTAGTTGCTTAGGCATCTTGTAGAGAAATTTTAGAATGAGGAAACTCCAGTATATCTAATTCAATCTGTTACCTTGCTGAACAAGACACTTGTTTTTGCTGGGCTCAATTTGCTCCATTTCTCTCTCTCTCTTTCTCTCTCTCGTGCACACACACACACACACACACACACACAATCAGAAAGAAATAATGTAACAGAGACATTTTAATCTACTTTAGAGAAAAATAAAAAGTGTAGTATTGTTTAATCTACTTTAGAGAAACATAAAAATATAGTATTATTAGGACTCTGTCTTTTCTGTTTAAGTAATATGCTATGCCAAGATTGTGATGCTTAGCTGGTAGCTTGAGACCTGACCTTACAATAACAATGCTTTATTGCTCCCTTCATGCAGATGCCTGGTAACCAGGAGTCCTAGTTTAGCTCTTCAACACTCTTAGAAAATAATCATTAGTTTCAGTGGATTTGAAAACCTATTAATCTGCCACTAGTTAGACCCATAGACTAGCCACACCAGGTTTCTTACCCAAAATTTTAACCCTGAAGATCCTACTACTCAATCATTTTCAAAAACTCCATTTAGAAGAACAAAATGAATACATTTGACTATTTAATATTTAAAACCTGGCCTAAAGCAATAATATTAACATATATGAATATCTAATATTCATAGGTACATGTACTACAGCTTTACCATTGAGGCAAGCCAGACCATGAAAGAACTATGTCCCACATTATATACACTTGCTTTCTGCTTCACATTTGGGTGTTATGACATCAGCTGCCCTCCCAGACCCACCATACTAGGATACAGCAGAACTCAAAGTGTTTGGGCAACTTGGACTTCTGCTTGCCTTAAGCAGATTCTGAGGAGCTGCACTCAAGATTGATCCCCTATGTTCTTTTGGTCTCATATTCTCTAGCCTTTCTTGTCACAGGCATACCAAGTCCAATGAGGGACATCTGCCCATTCGCAAACAAGCCAGCCTCATCCCTGAGGTCAGTGATGAAGTGCTGAGCAATGAACTGGAAAAGCAAATAAATAAAGGAGTTAGGAAGGACACTTTCTTATTTGGAGATCACTAGAGAATGTGATTTTTCCTGAACGACTGCATACTTCCTACTATGCCTTTTGGGAAACCACCCAGATTTCCCACAATATGTACCTGATATGGAGAGGAAAAAAGCAAACCATGGTGGTCTAAGCAGCTTAGATTTGATAAAAATAATAGGTAATTGCATACATTTTGCTTTTGTTTTGTCTCTAAACCATTGTCTTTCTCATGGGTCAAACTGGGCTAGTGGGCAGGGGATATTTTGTTTTTGAAAGGGTTTTGATAGCATCTCTGACCAAATTTGCTTCACTTAAAAGATTCTTTAGTGAAACAAGATTACCTCCTCCCACCTCAATCCCCTACAACCCAGTTTCCTAAATATGAGATCGAATGAAATTATTCTCAGCTGGTCCCAGAAAACAACATACTCTGTTTACCAGCTTTTTCTGATCAACAGGATTAATACATGTAGCTTCCAATTATGCATACAAAAGGAGAAATGGTGATGTTTTTGCTTTGTCTGAACAGAGTGGTTCCTTCAGTTCATTTTCCAAACCCTTCTGCCAGAACAAGCTGGTTCTTCTGGGAAGACAGAACTGCCTACGGCCATATGCACCCATCTGTTCTTCTCTACGAAAATGCGTTGGCCTTTTCCACACAGAGTCAGTGGGTGGTGGGGGTGCCTACTGCAGGTGGACAGGCCAGGTAAGCCTCAGTCAGGTAAGGGGACATTCGTGGTTAAATGTGCAAGTATAAGAGAACTATTAAAAAAGAAGAGTTTGCTATAATAAAGTTACTTCTCTGCCCCTGCTGTGGGCCATTAGTTATTTCTCTGTGGAGAAATAACTTTGTTACAGCAAACTCTTCTTTGTAATGGTTTTCTTCTTGGCCCACAGCCTTCTCCTGGCTCTATACTCTGAGTCTTCCTATAGAAATTCTCCTCTTGGTCTTTGCTAGACATTGTCAAATAGCTTGTTTCTGTGCTGTTTGCATTGCAGCTCTGAGATCACACCTGTATGTAGTTCTATAATTCTTTTGCCAAGGACAACAATTAGCTTGTGTTTTGTTTTGTTTGTTTGTTTTCTTGCTTCATATATGTCAACAACTCCTTCTGGAGAATACACTTGAATTTGCAACCTCCACAATAGGATCACCCGGGCAGCATCTAGGAGCTTGTGGAAGAATAGGTCGAGAGAAGGAAATTGATGTTTCTTTTTCATTTATTTTATTTTTAAGGGTAAAATTATTATGAATACTACTGTTTTTAAATTTTTTATTTCCATAGGTTTTGGGGGAACAGGTGGTATTTCGTTACATGAGTAAGTTCTTTAGTTGTGATTTGTGAGATTTTGGCACACCCATCCCCAAGCAGTATACACTGAACACAATTTGTAGTCTTTATTTCTCACCCCCTCCCATCCTTTCCCTCTGTGTCCCCAAAGTCCATTTTGTCATTCTTATGTGTTTGCATCCTCATCGCTTAGCTCCCGTTTATGAGTGAGAGCATTCGATGTTTGGTTTTCCATTCCTGAGTTACTTCACTTAGAATAGTAGTCTTCAATCCCAGCCAGGTTGCTGTAAATGCCATTAATTCATTCCTTTTTATGGCAGAGTGGTATTCCATATATATTCCATATATATATACACACACACACACACACCACCGTTTCGTTTTCCACTTGTTGATTTGTGAACATTTGGGTTGGTTCCACATTTTTTCAATTGCAAATTATGCTGCTATAAACATGCATGTGCAAGTATCTTTTTCATATAAAGACTTCTTTTCCTCGCGTAGATAGCCAGGAGTGGGACTGCTGGATCAAATGGTAGTTCTACTGTTAGTTCTTTGAGGAGTCTACATACTGTTTTCCATAGTGGTTGTACTAGTTTACATTCCCAACAGCAGTGTGTAGAAGTGTTCCCTATTCACCACATTACCACCAACATCTATTATTTTTTGGTTTTTTGACTGTGGCCATTCTTGCAGGGGTAAGGTGGTATCGTATTGTGATTTTGATTTGCATTTCCCTGATCATTAGTGCTGTTGAGCATCTTTTCATATGTTTGTTGGCCATTTGTATATCTTCTTTTGAGAATTGTCTGTTCATACTCTTAACCCACTTTTTGATGGGATTTTTTTTCTTGCTCATTTGTTTGTGTTCATTGTAGATTCTGGATATTCATCCTTTGTCAGATGTATAGATTGTGAAGATTTTCTCCCACCCTGTGGGTTGTCTGTTTACTCTGCTCACTGTTCCTTTTGCTGTGCAAAACTCTTTAGTTTAATTAAGTCCCACCTATTTATTTCTGTTTTTATTGCATTTGCTTTTGGGTTCTTGGTCATGAAACCCTTGCCTAAGCCAATGCCTAGGATTTTTCCGATGTTATCTTCTAGAATTTTTATAGTTTCAGGTCTTAGATTTAAGTCCTTGATCCATCTTGAGTTGATTTTTGTATAAGGTGAGAAGTGAGGATCTAGTTTCATTTTCCTACATGTGGCTTCCAATTATCCCAACACCATTTGTGGAATAGGGTGTCTTATGTTTTTGTTTGCTTTGTCAATTGGCTGTAAGCATTTGGGTTTCTTTCTGGGCTCTCTATTCTGTTCCATAGGTCTATGTGCCTATTTTTATACCAGTACCATGCTGTTTTGGTGACTATAGCCTTTATAGCATAGTTTGAAATCAGGTAATGTGATGCCTCCAGATTTGTTCTTTTTGCTTAGCCTTGCTTTGGCTATGCGGGCTCCTTTTTTGGTTCCATATTAATTTTAGGATTTTTTTTTTCTAGTTCTGTGACAAATGATGGTGGTATTTTGATGAGAATTGCATTAAATTTGTAGATTGCTTTTGGCAGTATGGTCATCTTCACACTATTGATTCTACTCATTTATGAGCATGAGATGTGTTTCCATTCCTTTGTGTCATCTATGATTTCTTTCAGCAGTGTTTTTTAGTTTTCATTGTAGAGAGGTCTTTCACCTCCTTGGTTAGGTATATTTCTAAGTATTTTATTTTTTTTTGAAACTACTGTTAAAGGGGTTGAGTTCTTGATTTGATTCTCAGCTTGGTCACTGCTGAAGTATAGCAGAGTTACTGATTTATGTACATTAATTTTGTATCCTGAAACTTTGCTGAATTCATTTATCAGTTCTGGAGCTTTTTGGAGGAGTCTTCAGGGTTTTCTAGGTGTACAATCATATCATCAGCAAGCCAGCAAACAGTGACAGTTTGACTTCCTCCTTACTGATTTGGATGCCTTTATTTCTTTCTCCTGTCTGATTGCTCTGGTTGGGACTTCCAGTACTATGTTGAATAGAAATAATGAGAGTGGGCATCCCTGTCTTGTTCCAGTTACTGGGGGAATACTTTCAACTTTTCTCCATTCTGTATTATGGTGGCTGTGGGTTTGTCATAGACGGCTATTATTACATTGATGTATGGATGTTCCTTTTTTAAAAAAAAGTATTTGATTTGGCAATCCCACTACTGGGTATCCACCCAGAGGAAAATAAGTCATTATACGAAAAAGATACTTGCACACCTATGTTTATAGCAGCACAATTCTCAATTGCAAAAGTACGGAACCAGCCCAAATGCCCATCAATCAATGAGTGGATAAAGAAATTGTTGTATATATATACTATGGAATACTGCTCAACTATAAGGAGGAATGAAATAATCGCATTTGCAGCAACCTGGATGGAATTGGAGATTATTATTCTAAGTGAAGTAACTGAGGAATGGAAAATCAAGCATTGTATGTTCTCACTTATAAGTTGGAGCTACCCTATGAGGATGCAAAAGCATAAGAATGATACAATGGACTTTGAGGACTTGGGGGAAAGGGTGGGAGGTGGTGAGGGATAAAAGACTACACTCTACATTGGGTATAGTGTACACTGCTTGGGTGATGGGTGCACCCAAATCACAGAAATCACCACTAAATTACTCATTCATGTAACCAAACACCACCTGTTCCCCAAAAACCTATTGAAATAAAAAAAAGTGAAAGAACTTTACATGCACCAGGGCTTTTTTTCACTTAATTTCTCTCTCTCGGTTGTTTTATTTCTAGGTTCTTAATTCTAATAATATGTGACTTTCTAACATTTTATTTGACTAAAAATTATAAAATTGATCTGAAATTCACCATAGTGGGGTTTTACTATGTGGGCAAAGTGGACCCACAGACCTAAAAATAATAGAATCTGAGAGTAGGAAGCAACTTATGCAATCCTCTAATTTAGTTCCTTCATTTTTCAGAGAAGGAAACTGAGGCTCAGAGAAGTTATGTGATTTGCCTATAGTTACACAGCTAGTAAAAAGTTTAAACTGTTAAATGAACTCCTATTTGCTACTCTACTCAGTGACAGAGAATACTGAATGCATCTATTTACTCAGACGTATGAACAATAGCGACTAAAAACAGTCCTGGTGATGTGTGATTTACATTGTTAGGGGTCAGAATATAATACACCGAAATGAAGGTCTCAGAGCAGCTTGGAAGCAAAAGTTTTTCTCTGACTTTCTCTGGTCCTCCTGTCTCTAGCCCCCTCATTCTCCTTTGAGGCTAGCCATAGAAACTAGAATCCCTCCTCCAAGGTGGGTCGTAGCAACCAGAACCCTTTTTCCCAAAGTCAGCCATAAAAACCTACACATATTACTTTAACTTTACCTCCACCTTTCTGTGTAAAAACTGGTCATAAAGAAATTATCTGACCTACTTTGTTTGATTGTAGATTGTAAGAGCCCCCATTCTAGAGGATCCTGTCCTACACCCAGAAGGAAGGAATGCTGTGTAGAGGCCAAGAAGAATCCAGACACACAGGCCTTGCCGGGCTTCCTCGCTCAGTCTGTTTGTATTAGACCATGCCATTTTTGTCCAGTCATATTTCTACAAGGCTGTCCATACTTTGCTGAACCTAAGCATGAACATGAACAGTTTCCTCTATATCTTTGGTTCTTCATCCTGAAGGCTCCTGTGTCATATATAAAACTATGATCAAATAAATAAATTTGTATGCCTTCCTCCTATTAATCTGCCTTTTGTCAGTTGACTTTAAGTGAACCTTTGGAAAGCTAAGGGGAAGTTTTCCCTCGGTCCCTGGAACATGTTCTGTTTTAGAGGTTTCAAAATTATTCAGATGCTTTTGTATGTTTTGAATATTTTCATGGCATGACACACGTTCGTGTGTGTGTGAAACTTTGCATAATTTTAGTAGTTTTAACTTTCAGTAAGTCATAAAAATAATTTAGTTTTATATTTAGGAAAAATCTTAAAACTTTATAGTTAGTTGGTAAATAGTGACAGAAGAAAAAATTTACCCAAATTAAATTTAAAGGAGTTTGCTTGAACAATGAGCGATTCATGAATCAGGCAGCCCCTAGAATTGCAGCAGATTCACAAACTCCAGTGCAGCCACGTGGTGGAAGAAGATTTATAGAACAAAAAGAGGGTAATGATGTACAAAAATTAGCAATGAGGTACAGCAATGGCTGGATTGGTTACAGATTGGCGTTTGCCTTATTTGAACACAGTTTGAACACTTAGCAGCCTATGAGTGGTTGAAGTATGGCTGCTGGGATTGGCCACAGCTATTATTACAACTGCATACTTCTAAATTAGGTTTTCAATCTTGTCTGACTATTAAGCTACATTACAGTTCATCTACAAGGACTCAAATATAGAAGTACGGAGTCCTTCTCAGGCTATATTTAGTTTGCTTTAACAATAGATACTAGTAGAAAGATCAAAGAGAGTCATAAAGTATGTTCACTTCATGCAGCTATAAGGTTGAACTAATTAAGCAAAGTAGATAATACATCTGAAAAATTCTGGCAAAATATCAAAACAAAACAAAACAACCAAGTTTGCCATTTATTTTCCAAGCCAAAATTGTTTTGGTTTTTTGCTTATTTGTGTTTATTTTATATTTCTGTAAAATTCCTACCCAGGATACCCAGTTGATCATAATCTCAAAATAAGTTATTAAACTTTATGGTCTATACTTCCTACTGAGATATAATCATTTTATATATATATATATATCTGAAATTTAATGGTGTCACTTTCTCAGCAGTGCTATTAAAGCGATTAAACTATTACATATCAAATTATTTTGAAATTAAAAATAAAGATTTTGTAGAGATAGGGTGCCTCACTATGTTGCCCAAGCTGGTCTTGAACTCCTGGGCTCTCGTAACCCTCCCATCTTGGCCTCCCAAAGTGCTGAGATTGCAGATGTGAGCCATCATGCTCAGTCTTTTTTTTTTTTTTTTTTGACATTTTAAAATTAATACACATTATACATATTTATGGGGGTAGATGTGATATTTTGTTATGTGCATAGACTGTGTAATTATCAAGTTAGGGTTTGGGGGGTGCTTGTCACCTCCAATGTTTATCATTTCCAAGTGCTAGGAACATTTTAAGTGCTCTCTTCTGGTTATTTTGAAATATACAATACGTTAACTATATAGTCACAATACTCTGCTGTTGAACATTAGAACTTATTCTATCTAGCCGTATGTTTGTACCCGTTAACAAACCTGTCTTTGTTACCCCCTTCCCACCACAGACACATTCTTCCCAGCCTCTGGTAACCATCATTCTACTCTCTATCTCTATGTGATCAACTTTTTTAGCTCCCACATGTGTGTGAGAACATGCGATATGTGTCTTTCTGTGCCTGGCTCATTTCACTTAATAAAATAACCTCCAGTTACACCCATGTTGCTTCAAGTGACATGATTTCATTCTTTTCATGGCTGAATAGTATTCCATTGTGTATATATACCATATTTCCTATATCCATTTGTCCACTGATGGATACTTAGGCTGATTCCGTATCTTTGCTATTGTAAATAGAGCTGTGATAAACATGCGAGTGGAGGTATCCCTTTGGTATACTGATTTCTTTTCCTTTGGATAAATATCCAATGGTGGGGTTGCTGGATTATATAATAGTTCTGGTTTTTTTTTTGTTGTTGTTTTTTTTGAGAAATCTCCATACTATTTTCCATAATAACTATACTAATTTACTAATATTTAATGATATCTCACTGTGGTTTTGATTTGCATTTCCCTGGTAATTAGTGATGTTGAGTATTTTTCATATACCTATTGGTCATTAAATTATGTTTTAATATGATATCTCTGTAAGGGTTAAGTACTTTTTAGGACATGGACCTGGAATGATTTCCAGAATTCATCGTTTAAATGGAATTAATTTTCAAATTTAGCAGGCATATACTTTCCATTTCTCCATCCTACTAAATAAATTAAAAGTTAATTTACCATGGCGGTGGGCTTGACAGGAACTGGGAACAAGTTTTACTTTCATTTTCTGGGACCACTCCTGAGCTTGATATGCCTTTTAAACACTGACCCTCGCCTGCCTGTCTGCCTTCACTTATACTCACCTTGGAGCAGGTTCTCTTCTCTACTTCCTTTTCTGGGCAGTCTCCAGGGCTGCTTTAGCCTCTTCACTTGCTTCTATTACAGCGTGACTAGCCCAGAGCTTGCCCAAATATGTGGTAGGCTGATGGATGGTCCTCCAAAGATGTCCATGGTTCTAATCACTGGGATCTGTGAGTATATTACTTTTTATGGTAAAAGGGATTAGCAGATATGATTAAGTTAAGGATTTAGAGATGAGGAGATTATCCAGATGGGCTTAACATCATCACAAGTTTCTTTATAAGTGGAAGGCAGGAGGATCAAAGTCAAAAAAAGAAGATGTGGTGACAAAATCAGAGGTTGGAGGGATGCCCTTTGAAGATGGGGAAAGGGGCCAGGAGCTACGGAATGCAGGCAGCTTCTACCAACTGGAAAAGTGAAGGAAACAGATTCTTCCTTAAGCCTCTGGGAGGCAGCAGTCCTGACAAGACCTGGATTTTAGACTTCTGACCTCCACAACTGGGAGAGGGTAACTTGTGTTGTTTCAAGTTACTCTATTTATGGTAAATTGTTATAGTGGTGATAAGGAACTAATCCAATTACCATATATATAAAAGCTTTTTCAAGATCATAATACCATGTTAGGTATTATTCATAGTAGAACATCATAATACTTACAAGTCCTTCTCCTTAATATTGTGTTTAAAAATTAAACGTATTTTTAAAAAAATGTATTTCAAAGCTTGCTTTAAAATATTCTTGTAGACAAATCATGTACTATTTCTGTATTTTAAAATTAATTTGTTCAGTTTATACTTGTTAAACATCTGTTATGTGCAAAAGAGTATGTTGCAGAGGACATGTTTAGGACGTGGACTTTAATTCCAAGGATCTCATAAGGTTGACTTCTATAAGCTAAAATACTGCATAAATAATTGTTGCCTGGATTGGCATACTGTATTAGCTAGCTATGGCTGCATAATAAAGTAACACAGACTGGGGGGCTCAGACAACAGAAATTTATTTTCTCACAATTCTGGAAGCTAGAAGTCCAAGATCAAGGTGTTGTGAAAGGAAAATAAATCTTAGGACCCCCAAAATCACCAAGCCAAGGGAAAAGTCAAGCTGGGAAATATGTCAGGCAAACCTGCCTCCCATTTTATTCCTAGATAAGATAGCTAAAAAGATAAAAGAGTTCCATACTTCCCTCAGAATTTTCCCATAAGGAAATTCCTCATGGGGCTCAAGATCTTTGCCCTAATGCAGTTCTGCTGAATTTCACCCTGGCAATGTAAACGCCATTGCCAGGGTGAAATTCAGCAGAACTGCATTAGGATAGCTTATCTCCACAGGTGCAGGACATGAAGTCATCCCTCTGCTTACCTGAAACAAATACACATCTATCTGATTGCTTCTTCTAAACTATTGTTTATGTAGAAATGCAGAATCACTGAGCCAGACTAATTGTGTATTCAGTGGAAGGCCGACCAAGGACTCAAAAGAACCCAACCTTTTCTCTCTTATCTGCCTATGACCTGGAAGCCTCTGCTTCGAGTTGTCGCATATTATGGGATCGAACCAATGTACATCTTACACATATTGATTGATGTCTCATGTCTCTCTAAAATGTTTAAAAGCAAGCTGTACCCTGACCACCTTGGCACATTATCAGGACCTCCTGTGGTTGTGTCACATGTGTGTCCTTAACTTTGGCAAAATAAACTTTCTAAATTGGTTGAGACCTGTCTCAGATATTTTGGGTTCACAGGATTGATTTCTTCTAAGATCTCTCTCTCCTTTGCTTATAATGTGTTTCCTCCTTTGTTTTTACTTAGTCTTCCTTTGTGCCTGTGTCCTATTCTTTTTTTTTTTTAGAAGAAATCTCGCTCTTGTCCCCCAGGCTGAAGTGCGATGGCACCATCTCAGTTCACTGCAACCTGCAAGAATCCCAGGTTCAAGCGATTCTCCTGCCTCAGCCTCCTGAGTAGCTGGGATTACAGGCATGCGCCATCATGCCCAGCTAATTTTTGTATTTTTAGAAGAGATGGGTTTTCACCATGTTGGCCAGGCTGGTCTGGAACTCCTGACCTCAGGTGATCCACCTGCCTCAGCCTTCCAACGTGCTGGGAATACAGGCATGAGCCACTGTGCCCGGCTCTATTCTCCTCTTCTTATAAGGATACCAGTCATATTGGGTTACAGCCCACCCTCATGACCTCATTCAAACTTAATTACCTCCGTGAGGACCGCATCTCCAAATACAATCACATTCCAAGGTAAGGGGGTTGATATTTCAATATAAAACTCTGGGGAGAACACAGTTCAGCCCATAACACGTACTAAGGGTATGCTTTGGGAAAATTCAGAGAAGAGTGAGATACTCTAGATGTTGCTAATAGTAGAATTCACTTACAACTCAATTGATTAACAATGAAATCCTTGCCATGTGTGGTTACTGATAATCCAAAAATGAACTATCCTTCCCAGAATGCATGGTGACAAAATGGAGGAATCATGATGAAGACATATGGAAACAGGAAATAAAATAAAATGATGGAACACATTTATGTTTTCATGAAAAGCTCTTAGAACCAAGTACAGAAAATCTTTGGTGCAGTTGTTCAATTCCATTCTCACGTGACAAACGAAGCCAACAGCTATGAGTCTTCTGATGATTCTGCCCTTTTGAAGTAACTAAAATTTGCACAATGACATTTACTATGGTTTTAGGAACTGCCATGCCTAGGCTTAATGCATCTTTGTTGAGACAAAAAAATGTATATATATTGTTTCCATAAGAGAATCTGTTCCAGGAGAAAGAGCATGACATATTGGATATGTTAGATAAGCAAAATATGCTAAGATCCTTGGGGTCTTCATTAACATATTCCAGAGGAAAGGCCCACCCTAAAGTTTAGATTCAATTATCAGAAGTCAAAGTGTAATTCTGTCAGGAAAGCAGACAACGTTGACAGAAATCCTTTCATGTCCTTGTGAACAAAAATGTAATTGCTCAAGTTGGTGGGAACTCTTAGGAGTTGGTAATTTAACCAACATAGTTTGGCCCATCATTGGGCCAAATTCTAGTGCTGTAATTCTGTAGATGGAAATATGTGGACAAAGGATTGGGCAAGATAAGATAGTCATTTAAGATAACTCACTCATTATAAGAAAATATAAAAGTAACAAAACACCATGTAAGAGAGTTTGAAGAAAAGATGAATATAATCTTCTTTGATTTTCTAGGCACAGAAAAAATAATAAAGAAATTCCAGTTTTAGGTTATTCATTTTTTTGTGCAAGTATCTGCTAATTACGTATCTTATACATTTCTCATTATCTATCATTTCAGACAAATTGTGCCCCTAGAGAATTTCAAAAATAGTTTAGTTCTTACAAAATAAATGTTTTCATACAAAGAAATAAAATGGGAGAATGGGAGGATGCCTAGTAATGACAGTTAAAATTCTGTCTTTTCCAAAATAGTACTGTTTCCATTGTAGGGTAATTGAATTCAATTATCTAAACTGTGCGTTTTTGTTAGCAACATGTGAATTTATTTAATGGTAGTGTGCAATTTTTAGTAGGAGTTACTGGAATTTTTCTAAGAACGTTGATTCACCTCAGATCACATTGTTTTTCAGATACAGTCTGTTGGGTTTTAACAAAAACCCCATAGCTAATTACAGGTGAACATAATGATACCATGTAACTATTTTCATTGATGGTGTTGGTTTTTGTCTTAGATCTAGCACAACAATGTGTTTCTTAGCAAACACTCCCTATATTAAAGGAGACATTGTCACACACTTAGAGGAAGAGATAGGACTATCTGTAAGGTACGGAGGGGATACTTGCAGACCAGTAACCAACTTCTACTTTAGTTAAATTCAAAGCAATTTATATCATAATTTAAATGACTGCAGTTGGAAAAAATGTTCTTGATAATGAAGATGCTTACACTTAAGTAGGGGAGATTTTACAGAGAGAGGATGAGTAACCCAGAGTCTCAATGCCCAGATATATTTAGCAGATAGAGCCAATTCTGTGATTCTGTGCCAGAGAGATGGGGAGGCTTTCTAAAGGGGGTCTTAAGTGAAGTCAAGAAATGTAGAAAAAAGGGAGGAGAAACCTGAAGGGCAGTTTCTTATCACTTTAGTTGTATCAGTCCTTCTTCATGCTGCTGATAAAGACATACCCGAGACTGGGCAATGTACAAAAGAAACAGCTTTAATGGACTCACACTTCCACGTGGCTGGGGAGGCCTCACAATCATGGCAAAAGGTGAAAGGCATGTCCCACACGGTGGTAGACAAGAAAAGAGAGCTTGTACAGGGAAACTCCCCTTTATAAAACCATCAGATCTCATGAGACTTAGTCACTATCATGAGAATAACATGGGAAAGACCTGCCCCCATGATTCAATTACCTCCCACTGGGTCCCTCCCACAACACGAAATTGTGGGAGGTACAGTTCAAAATGAGATTTGGGTGGGGATACAGCCAAACCACATAATTACTCATATGTCTCAGTAATTACATAAAGGCACCCAGCAAAATGTTTGTGGATCTTCCCTGCTTTGTGCAAAGCCAACAGAAGAGCATATAAAACAAAACCAACCCTAACCTTGTGTGTTTATTTACCTAATTGCAGAGGAGCTTCAAGGAAAGCTACTCAATTTACTTTTTTTAGATTATAGTACAGGGGTTAGCAAACCGCAGCCTGTGGGTCAAATCTGGTCTGATGCCTATTTTTGTATGGCCTATGAGCTAAGAATGGTTTTTACAGCTGAACTTGTCCAATTTATTTGATGATAGGGCAAACTAATTTGGAACCCCAATTAAACTAAATGCTATCATCCCCAAAATAATTTCATTCTTCTCGTTAGTAGACCTGTGTTACAAAATGTTATACTCTATTATTAATATTTAATTAAAATATTTTCAATAAAATTTTAATGGCAGTTTATTCTCTGTTATGTAAGTACCTACTATATATACATATATATTATATATAACATGCATACACATTATAATATATACATTATATAATATATACATATATATAACATAAATATCATATATGTAAGTACCTACTACATATATATAGTAGGTATAGGCTTGGCCTATAAAGCCTAAAGTATATCCTATCTGAAACTTTGCAGGAAATGTTTGCTGACCTCTGTTCTAGTGAACTAAGTAGATAGGAGATGCTCTGTGTTATTTCAGCAGTTTATGATATCGGAGATCCTCTTTCATTAATCTGAAAATGGTTGGTAACATTTGTCACCCCATACCATTTAAATACAAGATGTCCTTGACCCTTCATCAACTGCTACATTAATAATGAACATAACCCTGGGAAATTTTGGGGTTTCATATGGTATGAAGAGCGGTCACTTTGAGGTATTCAGCTGGTGGATGGCTTCTCTTACACGTCCCCTTGGCAGGGATCACTAGAAACCTGGCTCAGCTGGGGATATTCACCATGGTGGCTACATGTGACTTCTCCAGTACGGTGGTCTCAGGTTAGTTGAATTTTTACATTATAGCTCAAGACTAGCAAACATAGTGTTTGAAGAAGCTTGAGTGGAAGCTTCAAGACTTCTTATGACCAAGATTAGAAGTCCTAGAATGTCACTTCTACCATTTTCTACTGGTCAACAAAGTCACTAAGACCAGCCCAAATCCAAGGAGAGAGGAATTAGATTTCACCTTTCAGTGGGAGAAGTACCATACTAAAGAGTATATGACCATCTTTGGTAAGGTATAATCTTCTATTCTTTGTTTTCAAACTTTTTATAGGCTATGTATGAGTATGTTAGATCTTTTCAACCTAGCCTATACGTTTACACTTTTTACTGTGGCTTTTATCATTTTTTTCTCTCCATGCTTTAGTGAATATATTCTATGAAATTTCCTTCTAGTTTCTAGTTTTTTCTTTTGCTATGTCTAAATTGGAGTTAATCTCATCTATTGGGTTGTGTTTTGTTATTGTAGTGTCTATTTACAGGCTTTTTACTTAAATGTAATTTTTTAAATAGATTCCAGTTCTCTAGTGAAACTTTCCATCTTGTCATTTATTTTCTTGGATATATTTACAATAATTTCAAAGACTACAAGTAATAACTGTAATATCTGGATCACCTATAGGTCTGTGCCCATTGTCTGTTTTCTCTATTATATGCCAGATATTTTGTCTTTTCCAGGCATACCTTCTAATTTTTAAACTGAGTACCAGACGTTGTGTTTGAAAAATTATGTAAATAATTTGAGGCTTTCATAGATGTTACCTTCTTCAAGGGAGGATTTTCCCTCCTTTCTAATTAGCAATTAGATTAAGAGAAGTTCACTGCAGTTCTACCTGAGGTTGAGTTGACTCAGAGATGGTTTCAGTACTTGGTGAAATTAAGTCTAATTGTAGTTCACATTTATTCTTTGAATATAGTCCTTCTGAAGTCTCGACTGTAAGTAGAAGAAACTTACTACTAGTCTTCCTCCTGGGAGCACCCTGAACTCTAATTTTTCAGTAGTGAGATTGTTGAACATTGTTTAGGATTCCAGCCTTTAGACATTACCTGCTTATTGGTTTATTAGTCTCTCAGTCCTACGTAGCTGTAGCTTAGAAATCATCAAATGCATCAGACTTCCGCAGATTGTTGAGGTCATGTCAACAAGCTTCCTTTCTCTCTGGGATCATGGCTCCTGAAGTATTGACTGCTTTAGTAGCTTCCCGATTTCTCCAAAGAGATTTTTGTTTAACTTTTGTTCGGCTGCCCTAGTCATATTCAAATTGGAATGCAGTAAGCTCTTTTACTATTACCAAAAATGGCCAATTTTCTTTTATCACAACAATGAAATTTTCTCCTATATTCAAGATGCTTTTTCGTTTAATGACTCTAGACGTTCAGTTATCAGTCTCCCAGGCTCATTACTTGCCTTTCTTTGCCACTTTCTATTGCCATTCTTCTGTTGTCTACCCTAGCATTTGTCAGTTCATGTTACTTTAGAAAAATAGTTCATTTAAAATTCATCTATTACTTTCCAGCTAAGTCTCTGCTCTTGTTACATTTCCTTTGGATTGCTGTAAATTCTAGTTATCTGTTGCTGTATAAGTATACCTTGAAAATTAGTGGCTTATGAATTGTTATTTCTCTTACAGGTTGACTGGCAGCTCTTCTGCTCCATGTTGTATCAACTGAGGTCACACAAGTATAATTAGTTGGTGGCTGGGCTGGGTCTGGAAGATTGAAAAGGGCCCCTTTTACACATCTGGTGGCTCAGCTGGGGTGGTTTGAGTGGCTGGAGCACTTTAGTCCTCTTCCAGGTAGATCTCTTCCTCGAGCAGTCTAAGCTGGCTTCCTTCAAGCATGACAACTGGTTTCCAAAAGAGAGAGAAAATCGATGCTACCAGGGTACTTAATGTCTCAGCTCAGAAGAGGTACAGTGTCCATCACTTCTGCTATATCCTCTTGGCCAAAATAAGTCACAAGTCCAGGTCAGAGCTGAGAAGAGGGGAAATAGATTCTCCTTTTTGAAGAGAAGATTGGCATGAACATCTGGAGATAAGAATAATTGTTGGCTACCTGTGTAGGAGCACAATCCTTTTTTGGGTACAATTTACTGAGACTACACTGACTTGTTTGGCTTCTGCCCAGAATTATCCCCCTAGCAACTGCTAAGTTCAGTTGATTTCCACAGTAGGCTCAGCCAAAGCATAAGTGCTCTGTTTAGTATCAACATCAGACAGAGAGAATTTTACTTGGGCCTTTTCTAATTACTTGCCACAGTTTTAATAATTATCAATCTGTCTTCTCCCTCAACCCCTCTGAGCCAAATCTGCCTATGCCCTACTCTTATTATCGCTTTTTATATCATTTGAACCTCACTGCTTTCTGGGACCACAACATCTTGTCTTTCCTCTTCAGAACATCTTTGCTTTACATCTCCAGAACATTGTCATCTTCTAGTAGTCTCTTTCCAGTATTTTGGAAAATAGTTGCATTGCTTCTAATGGGCGAGTTGTTGTAGGTTCTACTCTTATTGGTTCTAAGGAAATTAATCCCTTTATTTCCAAAATAAACTGATAGACCCAAACCAATTTTAAATAGAGTAAAACTTGGATAAACTTGGATCCATAGACTATAAAGGCCTGTGTGTATAGAAAGTTTTAGTCATTTTGATAGTTCCCATTATATATTTTGAAAATAAAATTTGGTCTTGAATATAATCAAATTTGGTAAGATTTTTTTAACAATCTGGCAGCAATATTATGCTACTGGCATATTTATTTTGGTTTGTCCCAAGCTTTAGCAAGAATAGAGTAGGTAAATTCCAAATATTTAAATAAATCTATATTTCATTGAAATAATCTTAAAAATTAATATATTATTCTGTGAGTTGCTTGAAACACTGTAAAACTTACCTAACTAATGTTTAAATGCCTAAGCAATTAGAGGATCAAATTACATGTTATCAAGTAAAATGGAAACATTCACCTCTAACCAATATCAATAATCAGGTTAAATTTGTCTTTTGTAATTCAGAATGTTTCTGTTAACGAAAAAAGTTGAAAATTACATAAATGCATTTATTATTGTATGTCTTTCAAAAAAATGTATTATGCCTTTTATTACTTTGATGTGTAAAGAAGGCATAAATACATCTTTTCCTTTTAAGTGATGGAGTCTGTCTATGTTGCCCAGGCTGGAGTGCAGTGGCGCGATCCCGGCTCACTTCAAGCTCCGCCTCCCGAGTTCACGCCATTCTCCTGCCTCAGCCTCCCATGTAGCTGGGACTGCAGGCGCCTGCCACTGCGCCCGGCTAATTTTTGTATTTTTAGTAGAGACGGGGTTTCACCGTGTTAGCCAGGATGGTCTCGATCTCCTGACCTCGTGATCCGCCCGTCTCGGCCTCCCAAAGTGCTGGGATTACAGGCGTGAGCCACCGCGCCCAGCCCATAAATATATCTTATTGGGAAGCTGGGTTTTCTGTGAGAGGGCTTTAAACATTGTCAGGTTTCTAAAACAAAAAAGTCTCTATTGGCGGAGACAAAAGTTAAGAGCTGTCTTAGCAACAGATAACTCTTAGATAGTTGGCTACATTTTAGCTATAAGAAGGAAGAAATCTTGGTGAGAATCATATATTAATATATTTGTTAGCAATGCCTATATCTCACATAGATATTATAAGATTGTCCTTTTAAGAAATTATCCTTTTAAGATTTGTCATGCTTTTCAATTAAAAAAAAAACTCCCATAGCCAAAATGCAACTGAGATCTGAAATGTTAAATTTGCACTGTCTGCTTTGTCAGATTTTCAGTTGCTCTCTGGACCTTGGCAGACTTCACCGGCAAAGTCAAATTGATGACTTGCTTATATTTCTGATTCCAGTTCTATTAATTCAAAGGGATTCTTTTTGAAGAATCAAAAGGTATTCTCAGTAGACTTATGCAAATCATTAGTTATTACTCTATGTACTTTCATTAAAAGTAAAATTGAAAAACATTAAGAACTTTCTGGGATAGTTATAAATTATGTGAGTGCTAGTTTTTCTTAAAGTGTGCTCTTTATTAATTTTATTTTTGACAATTCCCATCACTACATCTATGACACAACATTCCTTCCTTAAGTTAAAAGACTAATTTCAAAAACTAAGGATTACTATGGGAAAACAATGCTTAACAATCTATAATTATTCAGCATAGAAACTTAAGTGGTTGAAAAAATGGAAGTTTTAAAACATTGCTGATTTTGTTCATGGCAAGTCGTAATTAAAATCTCCAAAATATGTTTTAATATTTATCTTTTGCTTAAATTAATACAATATTGCATATTTATCAATGATGTCAAAGTTTTCAATTTCCAAGTAAGTGTTTGAAAATTTTTAGTTTTCGTGTCTTCATTAACTTTTTGCCTTTCTTATAAAATTAATTTACATCTTCCATTTATTTATTTATTTATTTATTTATTTATTTATTTATTTATATCTGAGACAGAGTTTCACTCTGTTGCCCAGGCTAGAGTGCAGTGACATGATCTCAGCTCACTGCAACCTCCGCCTCCCAGGGTTAAACAATTCTCCTGCTTCAGCCTCCCGAGTAGCTGGGATTACAGGCATGCACCACCACGCCCGGCTAATTTTTGTATTTTTAGTAGAGATGGAGTTCCACCATGCTGGCCAGGCTGGTCCTAAAATCCTGACCTCAGGTTATCCACTCGCATCAGCCTCCCAAAGTGTGTGGATTATAGACATGAGCCATGGAGCCCAGCCTACATCTTCCATTTTAAGAACATTTTTTTTTCACACCACATTTCTCTTCCATATTGTCTAATCCCAGCCACACCTATTATTATCCCCCCTCATTTCATTCATGCCTGATCCTTTTATTTACTCTGCCCCTCCAGCTTGGAGTTCCTGTGTGTTTATGACTGTGTTTGCAGCAATCTTTCTGTAATACTAAGCAGACCTTCCATTGATTCAGCAAAGATTTACTGAGCACCTATTGTGTGTCAATCAGAGTGCTAGATTTTGGAGGTAAGATAATGATAATCCTGTTGAGCTCTTTGAAATTAGGGGTATGTCTTCTTCCTCCTAGTATTCCCTAGAGCTGAACACACACCTGACCAATGTTAGATCTTCCATAAATCACTATTAAAAGTATAGCCCAGACAATCCTACGCAAAAAGAACAAAGCTGGAGACATCACACTACCTGACTTCAAACTATACTACGAGGCTACAGTAACCAAAACATCATGGTACTGGTACCAAAACAGATATATAGAACAATGGAACAGAGCAGAGGCCTCAGAAATAACACCACACATCTACAACCATCTGATCTTTGACAAACCTGACAAAAACAAGAAATGCAGAAAGGATTCCTTATATAATAAATGGTGTTGGGAAAACTGGCTAGCCATATGCAGAAAACTGAAACAGTACCCCTTCCTCACACTTAATACAAATATCAACACAAGATGGATCAAAGACTTAAACGTAAGACCTAGTACCATAAAAATCCTAGAAGAAAACCTAGGCAATACCATTCAGGACATAGGCATGGGCAAAGACTTCATGTGTAAAACACCAAAAGCAATGGCAAAATTGATAAATGGGATCTAATTAAACTAAGGAGCTTCTGCACAGCAAAAGAAACTATCATGAAAGTAAAGAGGCAACCTACAGAATGGGAGAAAATTTTTGCAATCTACCCATTTGACAAAGGGCTAATATCCAGAATCTATAAAAAACTTAAAGGAATTTACAAGAAACAAACAAACAACACCATCAAAGAGTGGGCAAAGGATATGAAAAGACATTTCTCAAAAATAGACATTATGTGGCCAACAGACATATGAAAAAAGTTCATCATCACTGGTCATTAGAGAAATGCAAATCAAAACTGCAATGAGGTACTATTTCA
Organism: Macaca thibetana thibetana; assembly: GCF_024542745.1. Classification (NCBI taxonomy): domain Eukaryota; kingdom Metazoa; phylum Chordata; class Mammalia; order Primates; family Cercopithecidae; genus Macaca; species Macaca thibetana. The sequence continues at coordinate 57,382,795 of NC_065594.1, forward strand.
TGCCAGTTAGAATGGCAGTCATTAAAAAGTCAGGAAACAACAGATGCTGTAGAGGATGTGGATAAATAGGAACGCTTTTACACTGTTGGTGGGAGTGTAAATTAGTTCAACTATTGTGGAAGACCGTGTGGCGATTTCTCAAGGATCTAGAACTAGAAATACCACTTGACCCAGCAATCCCATTACTGGGCATATACCAAAAGAAATATAAATCATTCTACTATAAAGACACATGCACACATATGTTTATTGCAGTGCTATTCGCAATAGCAAAGACTTAGAACCAACTCAAATACCCATCAATGATAGACTGGATAAAGAAAATGTGGCACATATACACCATGGAATACTATGCAGCCACGAACAAGGATGAGTTCATGTTCTTTGCAGGGACATGGATGAAGCTGGAAAACGTCATTCTCAGCAAACTAACACAGGAACAGAAAATGAAACACTGCATGTTCTCACTCATAAGTGGGAGTTGAACAATGAGAATACATGGACACAGGCAGGGGAACATCACACACCAGGACCCGGCATGGGGTGGGGACCGGGGGAGGGAGAAATACCTAATGTAGATGACAGGTTGGTGGGTGCAGCAAACCACCATGGCACGTGTATATCTATGCAACAAACCTGCACATTCTGCACATGTATCCCAGAACTTAATGTATACATAAAAAAAAAAAAAAATAGTATCCTCAAAAGCCCATCTGCCCTGTGAAACATTCCATCTGTACTGACTGTTTCATCTTAGCTCCTATAATGTTTATCCAAATTTTGGGGGCTATTCCGTGTGCCAATCAGTAAAATACGGGGGAGCAAATCTTGTTCTTAGATTGTCAGATGAAATTTACTACTACAGCAACAAACTACCTGACTACAAGGAACACATACTGTGCAAACATGGCTTCAAGTGCCTCACTGCTGTGTTGAGCCAGGTTGTAATGCAGCATTTGGTTGACCTGTGGACTTGCTCATTAGGATGGCCACTGTAGATAAAAAGCAATCTGTGGCAGTGGTAACCTCATGGGACAGCACCTGAAATATGTCTTTTATTTTGTGACCCAGAGACCAAAAAGTTGAAGAATATAGAATGAATAACAAAATTCGGTTGTGTATTTTAAAAACATACAGTGTAATTATTTGTATTCGTATCACAAATGAAGTGAATAAAATGTAAGATATGTAAAATCAAGGCACTTGTAAAGGTAATTTAATTTTTATTTATAAATAAAATAATGTGTTTTTTTTAATACTTTCCATTCTAGGGTACATGTGCACAACCTGCAGGTTTGTTACATATGTATACATGTCCCGTGTTGGTTTGCTACACCCATTAACTTGTCATTTACATTAGGTATTTCTCCTAATGCTATTGCTCCCCTAGCCCCCAACCCCACGACAGGCCCCAGTGTGTGATGTTCCCCTCCCTGTGTCCACATGTTCTCATTGTTCAATTCCCACCTATGAGTGAGAACATGCAGTGTTTGATTTTCTGTCCTTGCAATAGTTTGCTCAGAATGATGGTTTCCAGCTTCATCCATGTTGCTACAAAGGACATGAACTCATCCTTTTTTATGGCTGCATAGTATTCCATGGTGTATATGTACATACTTTTTTAATCCAGTCTATCATTGATGGACATTTGGGTTGGTTCCAAGTCTTTGATATTGTGAATAGTGCTGCAATAAACACACATGTGCATGTGTCTTTATAGTAGCATGATTTATAATCCTTTGGGTATATCCCCAGTAATGGGATGGCTGGGTCAAACATTATTTCTAGTTCTAGATCCTTGAGGAATTACCACATGGTCTTCCACAATGGTTGAACTAGTTTACACTCCCACCAACAGTGTAAAAGTGTTCCTGTTTCTCCACATCCTCTCCAGTGCTGGTTGTTTCCTGACTTTTTAATGATCGCCATTCTAACTGGTGTGAGATGGTATCTCATTGCGGTTTTGATTTGCATTTCTCTGATGACGAGTGATGATGAGCATTTTTGTCGTGTGTCTGTTGGCTGCATAAATGTCTTCTTTTGAAACGTGTCAAAGCGTCTGTTCATATCCTTTGCCTACTTTTTGGTGGAGTTGTTTGATTTTTTCTTGTAAATTTGTTTAAGTTCTTTGTAGATTCCAGATATTAGCCCTTGGTCAGATGGGTAGATTGTGAAAATTTTCTCCCATTCTGTAGGTTGCCTGTTCACTCTGATGGTAGTTTATTTTGTTGTGCAGAAGCTCTTTAGTTTAATTAGATCCTATTTGTCTATTTTGGCTTTTGTTGCTATTGCTTTTGGTCTTTTAGTCATGAAGTCCTTGCCCATGCCTATGTCTTGAATGGTATTGCCTAGGTTTTCTTCTAGGGTTTTTATGGTTTTAGGTCTAAAATTTAAGTCTTTAATCCATCTTGAATTAATTTTTGTATAAAGGTATAAGGAAGGGATCCAGTTTCAGCTTTCTACATATGGCTAGCCAGTTTTCCCAGCACCATTTATTAAACAGGGAATCCTTTCTGCATTTCTTGTTTTTGTCAGGTTTGTCAAAGATCAGATGGTTGTAGGTGTGTGGTGTTATTTCTGAGGCCTCTGTTCTGTTCCATTGGTCTATATATCTGTTTTTGTAGCAGTACCATGCTGTTTTGGTTACTGTAGCCTTGTAGTATAGCTTGAAGTCAGGTAGTGTGATGGCTCCATCTTTGTTCTTTTTGCTTAGGGTTGTCTTGGCAATGTGGACTCTTTTTTGGTTCCATATGAACTTTAAAGTTTTTTTTTCCAATTCTGTGAAGAAAGCCATTGGTAGCTTGATAGGGATGGTATTGAATTTATAAATTACCTTGGACAGTATGGCCATTTTCACGATATTGATTCTTCCTGTCCATGAGCATGGAATGTTCTTCCATTTGTTTGTGTCCTCTTTTATTTTGTTGAGCAGTGGTTTGCAGTTCTCCTTGAAGAGGTCCTTCATATCCCTTGTAAGCTGTATTCCTAGGTATCTTATTCTCTTTGTAGCAATTGTGAATGGGAGTTCACTCATGATTTGGCTCTCTGTTTGTCTGTTATTGGTGTATAAGAATGCTTATGAGTTTTGCACGTTGATTTTGTATCCTGAGACTTTGCTGAAGTTGCTTAGTTTTGTACATTGATTTTGTATCCTGAGACTTTGCTGAAGTTGCTTATCAGCTTAAGGAGATTTTGGGCTGAGACGATGGGGTTTACTAATGTACAATCATATCATTTGCAAACAGGGACAATTTGACTTCTCTTTTCCTAATTGAATACCCTTTATTTCTTTCTGTTGGCTGATTATCTTGGCCAGAACTTCCAACACTATGTTGAATAGGAGTGATGAGAGAAGGCAATCCTGTCTTGTGCCACTTTTCAAAGGGAATGCTTCCAGTTTTTGCCCATTCAGTATGATTTTGGCTGTGGGTTTGTCATAAACAGCTCTTATTATTTTTTTTTGAGATACGTTCCATCAATACCTAATTTATTGCAAGTTTATTTTAGCATGAAAGGCTGTTGAATTTTGTCGAAGGCCTTTTCTGCATCTATTGAGATAATCGTGTGGTTTTTGTCTTCGGTTCTGTTTATGTGATGGATTACGTTTATTGATTTGCATATGTCAAACCAGCCTTGCATCCCAGGGATGAAGCCAACTTGATCTTGGTGGATAAGCATTTTGATGTGCTGCCGGATTCAGTTTGCCAATATTTTATTGAGGATTTTTGCATCAATGTTCGTCAGGGATATTGGTCTAAAATTCTCTTAAAAAAAGTTGTGTCTCTGCCAGGCTTTGGTATCAGGATGATGCTGGCCTCATAAAATGAGTTAGGGAGGATTCCCTCTTTTTCTATTGATTGGAATAGTTTCAGAAGGAATGGTACCAGCTCCTCTTTGTACCTCTGGTAGCATTCGGCTGTGAATCCGTCTGGTCCTGGACTTTTTTTGGTTGGTAGGCTGTTAATTATTGCCTCAATTTCAGAGCCTGCTATTGGTCCATTCAGAGATTCAACTTCTTCCTGGTTTAGTCCTGGGACAGTGTATGTGTCCAGGAATTTATCCATTTCTTCTAGATTTTCTAGTTTATTTGCATAGAGGTGTTTATAGTATTCTCTGATGGTAGTTTGCATTTCTGTGGGATCGGTGGTGATATCCCCTTTATCATTTTTTTATTGCATCTGATTCTTTCTTTTTCTTTATTAGTCTTGCTAACAGTCTATCAATTTTGTTGGTCTTTTCAAAAAACCAGCTCCTGGATTCATGGATTTTTTTTGAAGTGCTTTTTGTGTCTCTATCTCCTTAAGTTCTGCTCAGTTCTTAGTTATTTCTTGCCTTCTGCTAGCTTTTGAATTTGTTTGCTCTTGCTTCTCTAGTTCTTTTAATTGTGATGTTGGAGTGTCGATTTTAGATCTTTCCTGCTTTCCCTTGTGGGTTTTAGTGCTATAAATTTCCCTCTACACACTGCTTTAAATGTGTCCCATTTAGTGCTATAAGTTTCCCTCTACACACTGCCTCGTTGCGTCTTTGTTCTCATTGGTTTCAAATAACATCTTTATTTCTGCCTTCATTTCATTATTTACCCAGTAGTCATTCAGGAGCAGGTTGTTCAGTTTCCATGTAGTTGTGCGGTTTTGAGTGAGTTTCTTAATCCTAATTTGATTGCACTGTGGTCTGAGAGACAGTTTGTTGTGATTTCTGTTCTTTTACATTTGCTGAGGAGTGCTTTACTTCCAAGTCTGTGGTCAGTTTTTGAATAAGTGTGATGTGGTGCTGAGAAGAATGTATATTCTATAGATTTGGGGTGGAGAGTTCTGTAGATGTCTATTAGGTCTGCTTGGTGCAGAGCTGAGTTCAAGTCCTGGATATCCTTGTTAACATTCTGTCTTATTGATCTGTCTGATATTGACAGTGGGGTGTTAAAATCTCCCATTATTATTGTGTGGGAATCTAAGTCTCTTTTTAGGTCTCTCAGGAGTTGCTTTATGAATCTGGGTGCTCCTGTATTGGGTGCATATATATTTAGGATAGTTAGTTCTTCTTGTTGAATTGATCCCTTTACTATTATGCAATGGCATTCTTTGTCTCTTTTGATCTTTGTTGGTTTAAAGTCTGTTTTATCAGAGACTAGTATTGCAGCCCCTGCTCTTTTTTTGCTTTCCATTTGCTTGATAGATCTTCCTCCATCCCTTTATTTTGAACCTATGTGTATCTCTGCATGTGAGCTGGGTCTCCTGAATACAGCACACTGATGAGTCTTGATTCTTTATCCAATTTGCCAGTCTGTGTCTTTTAATTGCAGCATTTAGCCCATTTACATTTAAGGTTAATATTGTTATGTGTGAATTTGATCCTGTCATTATGATGTTAGCTGGTTATTTTGCTCGTTAGTTGATGCAGTTTCTTCCTAGAATTGATGGTCTTTACAATTTGGCATGTTTTAGCAGTGACTGGTACCAGTTGTTACTTTTCATGTTTAGTGCTTCCTTCAGGAGCTCTTGTAAGGCAGGCCTGGTGATGATAAAATCTCTTAGCATTTGCTTGTCTGTAAAGGATTTTATTTCTCCTTCACTTAAGAAGCTTAGTTTGGCTGGATATGAAATTCTGGGTTGAAAATTCTTTTCTTTAAGAATGTTGAATATTGGCCCCCACTCTCTTCTGGCTTGTAGGGTTTCTGCTGAGAGATCTGCTGTTAGTCTGATGGGCTTCCCTTTGTGACTTTGTGGGTAACCCGACCTTTCTCTCTGGCTGCCCTTAGCATTTTTTCCTTCATTTCAACGTTGGTGAATCTGACAATTATGTGTCTTGGAGTTGCTCTTCTCTAGGAGTATCTTTGTGGTGTAATCTGTATTTCCTGAATTTGAATGTTGGCCTGCCTTGCTAGTTTGGGGAAGTTCTGCTGGATAACATCCTGAAGAGTGTTTTCCAGCTTGGTTCCATTCTCCCCGTCACTTTCAGGTACACCAATCAAACACAGATTTGGTCTTTTCACATAGTCCCATATTTCTTGGAGGCTTTGTTTGTTTCTTTTTACTCTTTCGTTCTCTAAACTTCTCTTCCTGCTTCATTTCATTAATTTGATCTTCAGTCACTGATACCCTTTCTCCCACTTGATCAAATCTGCTACTGAAGCTTGTGCATGTGTCGTATAGTTCTCGTACCATGGTTTTCAGCTCCACCAAGTCATTTAAAGACTTCTCTCCACTGGTTATTCTAGTTAGCCATTCGTCTAATCTTTTTTCAAGGTTTCTTTGCCATGGGTTCGAACATCATCCTTTAGCACAGAGAAGTTGTTATTACTGACTTTCTGAAGCCTACTTCTGTCACCTCATCAAAGTCATTCTCCGTCCTGCTTTGTTCCGTTGCTGGTGAGGAGCTGCAATCCTTTGGAGGAGAAGGGGCACTCTGGTTTTTAGAATTTTCAAACTTTCTGCTCTGGTTTCTCCCCATCTTTGTGGTGCGATCTACCTTTGGACATTGATGATGGTGACATACAGATGGGGTTTTGGTGTGGATGTCCTTTTTGTTGATGTTGATGCTATTCCTTTCTGTTTGTTAGTTTTCTTTCTAACAGTCAGGCCCCTCAGCTGCAGGTCTGTTGGATTTTGCTGAAGGTCCACTCCAGACCCTGTTTTCCTGGGTATCACCAGCAGAGACTGCAGAACAGTAAATATTGCTGCCTGATCCTTCCTCTGGAAGCTTCGTCGCAGGGAACACCCGGCTGTATGAGGTGTCAGATGGCCCCTACTGGGAGGTGTCTCCAAGTTAGGCTACATGGGGTTCAGGGACCCACATGAGGAGGAGGTCAGTCTGTTTTCAGAGCTCAAACACTGTGCTAGGAGAACCACTGCTCTCTTCTGAGCTCACTTGGAAATGCAGAAATCACCCGTCTTCTGGGTTGATCATGCTGGGAGCTGCAGACCGGAGCTGTTCCTATTTGGCCATCTTGGAACGGACCCCCAAATAACACATATTTTTAAACTGGAAATACATTCCAGAAAAATCTTATAACTGCTCACCATCCTTCCTGTGGGTAATTGAAATGAAATTGAACTGAGGTGAAATGTGTATGTTAAATTATTCAATTGTTGACATTCTGACCTTGGAGACTTACCTTAATATAATTTCTGTTCAGACTAGTTCCTAGAACAGTGAAAACTACAATCATATTTATACTTGACATAGTCAATTTGTCTATTGTATGGCGTTGAGTCACACATCCTTTTGAAATCTCTGAAGCCTCATTCTTTAGTTTGCCCAACTTTCTTCTGAAGAGCAAAGATCCATTCTGGCTGATTTTAATAAGCTTTCATGAAGAAAATAATGTATGATCTAGTCTTCATGCTGTAAAGAATTTTGCCTTTTTCATGATCAGATTTGTTCGATGCCATTTCCTCCCTTTCATTTATTTCTTTTGTGGAGAAATTACCCCTTTCAGGAGCACAAGAGTTGATGAAAGAAAACACTCTCAAAATCAAGTTTGCTTTTGCCTGTATACCTGAAAAGAGTGGGCTTGAAAGGCTGGGAAGAGAAAGAAAGAAGAGGGACAGTAACAACCTAAACAGCAAAGACCTGGAACTTGAAATTAAAAAGATAAACACATATCTATGTATTTCTGATATGTTTGTCATAATTTCAACCAAAGTTCATGATCCATAGAATTTTGCATAAACAAAATTTTGTTTTGACTCTCATTGAAAATAAATTTTGTTTATTTTGTTTGTTTTGACTCTCATTGAAAATAAATTTTGTCAACCATCTTCTTATTAAAATGTTTTAGAAATGTTTAGAACTAAACACACAACACAATTACATCTCCACAAAATGCCATTAGGTTTTCTAACAGAGCATCAACCTACTTAGATTATGAGCTCATCATTTTTATGCATGTGTTTACATAGATGCTTTTTTTCTACAAGCAGCATGATGTAGTAAAAAGAATGTAAGGTTCTGGAATTAGAAGAACTGGACATGACTTCCAGACTATACTATCTGTTGTGTGACCTTGGGCAAGTCACTTAATCTGTATGAGGTTTGTTTTTCTTTCCTGTCAAATGAAAAATAAATGACAGCGATATTTCAGATTTGGTGTGCAGATGATATAAATAATATATGTGAAAGTGCTAAGTAAATTGTGAAGCATCATGCAAATGATAGTAATTTTATTTCAGATTAACTAAAATTTTGCTCTCAATTGGTATATCCCTAGATAAAACAAATGACTGCTGATGCCCATAGTAGCCCTGATTTTATCTAGAAATTCTTTTTAAACTTTGAATTAGCAAACTTTCAATGGATTTAGAATTCTTGTTTTAAAAAAGGATCATTATATACTTGAAATAATTCAATTAGGAAAAAATATAAGCCTCTGTCTTCATCCATTTTGTGTTGCTTTAACAGAATACCTGAGACTGGATAACTTATAAGGGAAAGAGGTTTATTTAGCTCACAGTTCTGCAGGCTGGGAAGCTTAAGGGCATGGTCCTGGCTTCTGGTGAGGGCGTTTGTGCTGTGTCATAACATGGTGGAAAAGGTCAAAGGGGAGGTAGATATGTATGAAGAAACAAAACCTGAGGGGCATCCTGGCTTTATAAAAACACGCTCTCATAAGAACGAATGCATTTCCCTGAGAACTAATCCAATCTTGCCTGTGCAAGAACTCACTCACTTCCTCGAAAATGACACCAAGTCATTCATGAGGGATCTGCCCCACTGACCCAAAGAGCTCGCACTAGGCCCCACCACCCAATATCACCACAATGGGGATCAAATTTCAACATGCTCTTTGGTGGGGATAAACTCAAACCTCCTTTAAGAGAATCCCCTGGAAGCTGAATCACTTAATCCTTATGCTAAGTTTGTCTCATCACCAGATGAGAACCAATTTTGTCCCCCTGCAGAGAAGCCCCTTTAAGCTATGGACTGATAAGTGAGAAAAATGTCTAAGTCAGGGCACATGCAGGCAGTGATAACTTACCCACTAAATGTAGCAGGCACAGGGCCAAGGGTCCACTATACCTTTAAATGTCCATAAAAATGTTTTAATGTCTTTTGAAATTGGAAGAAAAAAGTGAACTTTTAGGTCAGAGTAAATGTTTTAATATATAATATTAACATATTCATCCTTATACCAATGAGTCATAAAATGTAACTTTTAATATTTGCTATAGCTCTGGGCAACCCAAGATGAATCCTCTGAGAAGCTCAGTTACCTGCAGTCCAAGGCACTGTTCCAACAGCAGTGGTGTTGCCAGGAATCACAGATGTGGAGTGATTAGTTCTATCTTGAGAAATAGGGAATACTTTGCAGAACTGATATTTAAATCAGTCTTTTAAGGATAAGTATGCTTTGTACAGGTGGAGATATTAGAAAGGGCATTTAAGGGAGAAAAAGCAGCATGAACTAAGGGACAGGGCTGTGTGGGAGACAGAGCCTTGGAACTTAGCAGTGATCAATAACCAACAATAGCCTCTTCATTATAAAGCCATGGGGGAAAAGTTCATTACTTATATTGTCAAATCTTGCTAAGTTTTCTTCATTAATCTTGCATTAAATTATTTTAGAACAAGACCTCAAAATTACATGAACATCTGCAGAAGTAACTAATGAATAAGCAGTGGGTTGTTCAAAGAGCTAATGAGATTAGATCGGATTAATAGAAATGTGTCAAGAACAAGGAAAAGTATTTGATATATTAGTTATTCTCTGGTTGCAAGCAACAGAAACTGACTCTAGCTAATTCAGACGGAAAAGAAAGAAACAGAGGAGAAAGAAGAAATGGAGCTGGCCCTGCTAACACATGATATTCTTTTCAAGGTCAGAAGTGGTTTTCTTGTTTTTTCTTTTCCACAGCTGAATCAGCTAGAGCCTCCACCTAGAGTTTCTATTTTGTTCTGAAAGCCACTGGACCAATTCCATCATTTGTCAGGACCCCTAAGTCAATACTCGGATTATTCAGTGCCAGATATGCAAACTGATCCATGCTCCATATTCTTAGTAACCCCTGTGCCTTATTAGAAGGCTGATGTGGACTTTGTGGTTAAATTCTAGAAACTGTACTTTATTCTGTTCCTAGAACCAAGTCCTCACATTGCAGCCTAGTTCTATGATTCTCTTTCCTTTCATCTATTTTTCTCTGCTCCACATGAACCACGTCTCTGCTCATCTCCAAGGACCTGTGAGCAGGGCTGATATTTATGCCCTACAGAGTGGATTGGGCTGGTTATTTACACGGATATCTGCTCCGATGTATTGAGGCATTTTTTTGGTGAGCCACGGCACCTGTTCTGACTAGCTGATGCCTGTATATACCAGTGGTTAGATATTTCTGCAATAAATGAAGATTCTTTTTGTGGTAAAATATTAGCTCTAGCCCCCTCTTAGGATGAGGCTAGAATTATGTGTCCACTAGAAAAATTTTATTTTCAGAAGTGGATTTAAATTCTATCATTTAAAGGGCCAGTCATAAAGTACTCTAATCAAAACTGTTGACTGATTAGAGTTTCGTTATATGCAGACAAATATGCTCAGAGGCCAGATATAAGGGACAAAAGAACAAATTGGCCACATGCTGTGTCTGCAAGGAACTCACTATATAGGAACGACTTCTGCTCCTGGATTTAGAACCATTCAGTTTTATATTTTTTGTTTTTAAAATTATGGAAGATTTCTTATTAATTTTTTGAAATGCATGTGACTAATTAGATTTAAAAATACACTTAAGAGTATCACAATACCTTTGAAAGGTAATTGAATAAACCTTCAGAAAAATCCATTCAACTATTCTCTCAGATATCCATTCATCTATTCATCCATCCATCCATCCATCCATCCATCCACTACCTTGTTGAATTTATCCATCTTCCAGGAGCTGTGCTTGCAAATAGAAAAAGACTGCCAAGAGGCTCACAGACTAGTACAGAAATGAACATACGAACAATTTCAACACCATTGTAGAGATAAGTTCACATGTGGATGAACTCACGCAAGTTCCACAGGGGTCTAACAAAAACAATCTTAGACTCTGAGAACTATAAATCTGGATTTGAATTCTGGCTCTACTCTTACTAAAGCTATGGCTTTGAGTGAGTTATTTCACATGTCTATTTCACAATCTCCTCTTCAATTAGGTATGTTGTAGGGGCAAAGGGAAAACTTCCCTTTTACCCTCTGAAGGTTCACTGCAAATCACTGACAAAAGACAGATTGATGGGAGAAAAAGCATACACATTTATCTGATCAGAGTTTGGGTATGATACAGGAGCCTTCAGAATGAAGACCCAGACATACAGATGAAACTGTCCATTTTTATGCTTAGGTTCAACATATTATGGACAGCCAAATAGAAATAGGATTGGAAAAAAGGGTATGTTCTCCTGCTAATGGGTTGAGTGGGGAAACTCAGGAAGACCTGTCTGTTCAGATACTTCTTGGCATCCCTGTGCAGAATTCCTTCCCTCTGTGAGGCAGGACACTCTCTGCAGTGGAAGTTTTACGACCTACAATCAAACCAGGTAGGTCAGATAATTCTTTTATAACCAATTTTTACACAGAAAGATGGAGGGAAAGTTAGAGTAAGATTTTTAGGTTTCATGACTGTTTGGGGGAAACAGGTTCTGATTTCTGTGATCTGTCTTGGTGAAGAAGGAATTAGCTTCTATGGCTTGCCTTAGGGAAGAATGAGGGGCCAGAAACAGGAGGGTAGGAGAAAATCAGAGTGAGCTGCTTCTGAGGCTTTCACTTTGGGATATCATTTTCTGAGCCTCAACAGTGTATGATGTCACTTGCCTGACCATAATAGATGCCCATTATGTTAGCTACCGTCTCTCTATCTCCCCCCTTCCCTTTCATTCATTTTTGGGCTTTGGTTTTCTTATCTCAAAAAGGAAAGGGTTTATTTTCTGAGTTATTTAAGAATCTAAAGGCCTGTGTTTTAGGAACAATTCCCTTAAGCTTGAAAGATGTTCATTTATTACTTATGGTCAAATATGCAATATTCCGTAAATATGACAAATCATAATTTAATCACACTGGTCTCTCTAACACACCAACTCTTTCTCACCTTGAGGACTTGGTGCATCTTGCTCCCTTGCTTGTAGATTTCCTTCCCCTTTGCTTACCTGACTAGCTCCTGCTTATCCTCCAGGTTTCAGTCTAGAGGTCACTTCCTGCTAGAGTTTGGATGTTTGTACCACCAAACCTCACGTTGAAATTTGATCCCCGATGTTGGAGGTTGGGCCTAATGTGTTTTGGTCATGGGGATGGATCCCTCTTGACTTGGTGACATTCTCATGGTAATCAGTGAGTTCTTGTTCTGTTAGTTCCAGTGAAAGCTGATTGTTGAGAAGAGCCTGGCCCCTCCCTACTCCCTCTCTTGCTTCCTCTTTGACCATGTGATCTCTGCACACTACAGCTCCCCTTCACCTCCTGCCATGAGAGGACACAGCCTGAGGCTTTCACCAGATGCCCACTCTTCTAGCCAGCAGAATGGGGAGCCAACTAAACCTATTTTCTTTACAAATTACCCAACCTTCTGTATTCCATTATAGCAACACAAATAGACTAAGATACTTCCCCAAGGACGCTTTTACTTTGGTCTCTACACTCAGCCTGTCAAAATAGCCACTATACTATAGCCATCCCCCACTGATATATAAACACCCAACATTTAAGATCTGTAATATTCTAATGCATTTCCTATTAAAAAAAGGTAGTGATAACCGGGCATGGTGGCTCACGCCTGTAATCCTAGCACTTTGGGAGGAAAAGGTGGGTGGATCATGAGGTCAGGAGATCAAAACCATCCTGGCTAACATGGTGAATCCTCATATCTACTAAAAATACAAAAAAAAATTAGCCAGGCATGGTGTTGGGCACCTGTAGTCCCAGCTACTCAGGAGGCTGAGGCAGGAGAATGGTGTGAACCCAGGAGGCAGAGCTTGCAGTGAGCCAAGATCGCACCACTGCACTCCAGCCTGGGTGACAGAGTGAATTTCCGTCTCAAAAAAGTTAAAAAAAGTGGTGATAATGACTCCTCCAACCACAGACCCTTATGGGGGCCAGTTTATGGTTTACTGTAGAGAAAAGGGATCTAGCTATATTTCAACATCCAAATGCAAAATGCAGACACAAATTATTAATAACATGTATAAATCATTTACTACATGCCTGACACCATGCCAAGCATTGTATATGCATTATTTCACTTACTCTTTACATCAACTTTAAGAAATAAGTTTATGTGTAACATATGTTTGTAAATGAAGAAACAGTGACTTACAGAGTTTAAATAAATTGTTTGTTTAAAAAGAAATAATTTGTTTCCTGAATATGAAGATTGTCAAAATAAAACAAGGCAAAAACCCACCAAAAATTCAAAACCACCACCAAAACATTGTAGGTTTAACAACAGCTTTACAGGGAGAGAAGGCAACATGACCTTATATATGCACATTGTAAGACCGACCCTGACGTCAGAGGCATTAGAATTGAGGAGCAGCAGAGGCAAGTTTAGACTCAGGACTGTCTTGACTTCAGAACCAGTATTTGTAAAATATTACCCTGTGCTTTTCAGATTCAGAAAATCAGTCTTCAACTTGAAGATACTTGAGAGGTTGTGAGAGACTCAGGAGGTAAAGACGAATTTTTTGAGAACTTTGACAGTGTGAGAATAAACCAAGGGAGAATCTATGTACAAAACAAAACAATGACAAACCCCCAACACCCAAAGCCATTACATTCAAACTTAGCAGCAACATGAGATTTGCAACTTAAATGCAGAAAAGAGAGAATATGTATTCATGTATGTCACTTTTTGTGATTTATTTCATTTTTATCATGATAAGAATTTCATAAGGTAAATGCATTATTGTAATCCATATCTAACAGATGAGAAAGTGAGGCACAGAACCTGCCCTAGGTCGTATATTAATAAAAGGCAGCATTTGTATTAGACCTAGGGAAACTAATTCTAGAGTCTACAAATTGCGGAATCGGTAGGAAATTCTGTAATTTCCCAAATCCCAGGGATGCAATAATGTTTTCTAAATAGATAAAATTCATCAAGAGAAAAGTTCACTGTTGGAGCAGGTTTTTAACATGGGAGAATCTGCTCTGTCGTGGAAACAAGATCTCTCCAAACCCCTTATTTTCTACCAGATCTTAATTTTGCCAGCTTTAGTTTTGATAGTTCCAGTAATTTTGATAGTCCCAATAATTTTAGGAACAGAGCCCCACAAGGGGCTAAAGATAATTGCATCTGGTGACAGGCTCCCTAGTCCTTAGGCTAAAATCTCTTTGTGATTAGGCGCTATGTTTTGTTTCTGATTGTATCAGTGTTTGGCATAGCCAAAGGACTCAATAAATAATTACTGAATTAATTAAGCAGGTAAGAAATTAAGCTTAAGATTGGGAGGCCGAGGTGGGCGGATCACGAGGTCAGGATATCGAGACCATCCTGGCTAACACGGTGAAACCCTGTCTCTACTAAAAATACAAAAAATTAGCCAGTCGTGGTGGCGGGCGCCTGTAGTCCCAGCTACTAGGGAGGATGAGACGGGAGAATGGCGTGAACCCCGGAGGCGGAGCTTCCAGTGAGCCGAGATGGCGCCTAAGAAATTGTGCATTTAAACAAGGAACATGCATGTCATGAAGAATGTGATATTTTCATCAGGCCACAGCCAGCCTCTACAGGACCTTAGAAAAAGTGTTCCCCCTGGGTGGATAAATTAGAAGACACACACTGGTCAACTATACTCTCTCTGATTTGGCTTAATCCACACTAGAGACCCATAGAGTCCAGCTAGGCAACTAGAACTTACATTTCCAACCTCATTTGACCTTTTGGTCAGGCATGTTTAAGCAGTGCACAAAATATACAACTGTATGTGGTAATCTGGTTTACCTCATCTTCTCTTTGATTTTTTTTTCTTTTTTAGGGCAAGGGCAAATGTCCTCTTGTGTTTCTTAATCAAGACAGTACCGGTTCTGCCCAGCTTAAAAAGATATAAAATGTTTGCATACTATTGATTCATACAGTATTCAACATCCATGTCAGTCTTTATTTTTCAAGGAGAGTACGTTACATAGATTAGTTCCTTTCTTCTTTATACGGTAAGCTGTAAATAACTTTTATAGGATCTTTTTAAATTTTGGAAACCAAAAAAAAAAATTGAGCCCTGAACCTGTACATTTTAGTTTCTGGAGCATTCTATAAATTTTTCTACTGGTTTTCTTGTGTCATACTTCTCAGTTTGTGTAAGGTGAGCCACTAGAAAAACCAGGAGGCGGAGGTTGCAGTGAGCCAAAATTGCACCATTGCACTCCATCCTGGGTGACAAGAGCAAGACTCCTTCTTAAAAAAAAAAAAGAAAAAAATTTAACTAAACCCAAAGTCAAAAAATGTGAATTGCCTTTCTCTTTCAGATACTTGCAGGAATGTATACATGTGAGCACACACAAACACATGCACATACACACACATACAAACACAAACATACACACATACACATACACATACAAACACACACATATACATACATACAGATTTGCTTTTCTGTGCTAAGTGGGAATTTAGGGGCAACCTGATTCGTATTAAGAGATGAAGGAATTCTGTTGGACTTTGTGACTCTCTGAATAGCTTTGACTAATTGCAAATGATCATCATCATAACACTTTCCCAGGAAGAGTTTATTAGAACTTAAATCTTAAAACTCCATTACATGTCACTTAGACACACACACACTCCAAAAATTTAGGAATTAAATCAGCATACCTTTCTTAAAACAAAAGCCCAATTCGAAACCTTTTTGCCTCGATAGCTCTGCTACGGCATGCCTTTTAGGAGTGATAGAGTGATATTTTTATTTATTTTTAATAAGGACCACAAAATCGTTTTCAAAAAAATTGTAGTCATTTTGAGGGAAAGAGAATGTTTCAATTCAGTTCACACATCCTCAGATTAGAACATAGGCTTCTTGTCCTCAAATGCGTTTAAAAATATGATCTCTGCAATGAATCTCAATATCTGTTGTTGTTCCCTCTAGGCCTGAAGTTTCTCACTCATTAACCTGGAGCAACAAAAAGGAAAGAATTCTGATGACAAAGCAGAGAACCAGTCCCTTTGCTGGCTTCGAGGATGATTGACTCTGTTGTGTGGGTAAGGTCTGCAGATAGAAGCCGGCTCTGCTCTCTCCATTGGTAAACGTGGGTGGGAGCAGGGGAAATGCCAACAGGCCAACACTTGTGAGTGTTAGTGAAAAACAGCAAAGTGTTAGGAAGAAAAGTGAGTCCTATTCAGAACTGCAAATGCCCACCAATATTGGTTGCCCCCTGCCTTATTAGACATTTTCATTTGTAGCACCTTTAAAACATATGATTTCCTAATGTCATGGCACTTTACTTTCTGGGTCATGTTCACTTCGCGGTTAAGCAGGTGCAAATGTTGAATTGGCCAGGTGAGCTGCCGGGAGGACTGAAACACAGAGGGTTTGGATCATCTGGAGAACAGGACTGAGTGGAAATTAATGGGCAAAGGTTTCAGAGATGAGACTTTGAATCCAAGCTTTGCATTCTACTGTATGAGTTTGGGCAAGTTGTTTAACCTCTGAAAGGCTTTGTTCATTTGCAATAGTCCCTATCTTAAAGATTATAAAGTTATAAAGATTAAGTTAGTTAATGCATAAAAAACAATTAGCACCAGTGCCCAGCAAATTTCTATTGTTAAGATGTGGTCCTGCAGAATTTTGTGAGTTTTTTTTTTTGTTTGAAATTCCCTTCTCACAGGTTTTTTTTTATTCCCTAGGAATAGCTGGAATGAATAAAACTTTGGAGACTTGAATTTGGGCAAAACAGAATATATTGCCAGGGATATCTCCAAAATCAGCCTTACCATACCCTAACTTGTTTCCAAGGAACTTATCACTTAGCTAGATGTGTACTATTGATAATAATAATGATGATTACAGAAATAAAAATATTCATTGTTTCTATTCATTCAATGCAGACAACTTGCTGGGTACTTTAAATATATACTTTAAATACTTAAACAATGGCACATATTAAGCACCATTATTCACATTTTATAGAGAAGCAGAGACAAGTGAGTAAGGAACATCTTGGAGGCCACACCACTAGGAAACAGACCTGGGATTCAAACCCAGATTTGCTTTACTCCAGGAGTCTTTGTTTTTTCCACTACACCCTGATATGCACAGATGCCTAGGGAATTTGTCCCAGGAATAAGTGTAGTGAACATCAGCAGGTTCTTTTGTCTTTCTAGTGAACACCAAATATTTTGTTGCCAATTTCACAATTCCTTCTGAGGGAATTCTAAAACTCTTCTTTGCTGGAATTCGGGATCCCTTTTGTTGATTAAATTATTTCCATTGATGTGGTTTTGAATTCAATCTAATAGCAACAAGGCACTGTCTTAACAAAGGATGTGCTGTTGTTGGGTTTTTTTCTGAGAGGGGCTACTTTCATCACTTTTCAGTTAGGTGAATTTGGAGAATAGAATTATTAACATCAGACCAGTCCATGCAGGGAAAACGTTCTATTCTGGGAAATGTTCTTCTTCTAGTGGATCTTAGGGGATTTAAAAAAAAAATTCTAAGAAAAGAATCAATCATAATATTAGAAGAATCGATCACAGCCTTAGGAGGACAAATCAAATATGAATATGACGTAAACAATTAGGAGGAAGACCCCTAACAATAAAGTTAGAGGTACCAGGAAAAATTACTGTAGAGGATCTAGTAGGGGAAGCAAAGAAGAAAATAGTCAGATCCATTTATGGGAATGCAGGAAGTTCTT
Organism: Macaca thibetana thibetana; assembly: GCF_024542745.1. Taxonomy (NCBI): domain Eukaryota; kingdom Metazoa; phylum Chordata; class Mammalia; order Primates; family Cercopithecidae; genus Macaca; species Macaca thibetana. The sequence continues at coordinate 57,400,604 of NC_065594.1, forward strand.
TGAAGAGCAAAAATCACTAAACTGAGTACTGAACAGTGAGTAAAATGATTCCAAATAATGGAGTAGAGAAATGGAGTATACAGTGGAGTTAGACCTTGTGTAGCAAAGGAAAGTGTCAGACAACCTGGAGATAGATCAATAACAGTTATTCAAGAGGGAAGCAAAACAGAAAATCATCAAAATAGTAGTCCTATTGTATGATCTTTTCCTACACCAACCAATTCTCCAAGTCTCCCATACCAATCAGACACAATTCAATTCTGACACTGTCTATCTGGAATTAACATCAGATCCCATAAGTTAAAGGACTCAGTCCCGCAAGACTTCCCTCATTTTGGTTACCAGCTGTAAATGGAGTCACTAGGTTACCCACACTTCTTCCTGGTCAACTACAAATTTAAGCATTTCCACGGCCTCCTCCTCAGGTTTGATAGTTTGCTGGAATGACTCACAGAACTCAGGAAGGCGTTTTCCTGATGATTACTGGTTTATTATAAAGGATACAGCTCAGGGCCATCCAAATGGAAAAGATGCCTAGGACAAGGTATGGCAGGTGGGTGGTGGTGGTGATGTAGAACTACTCTCCCGGAACACTGATGTGTTCACCAACTGGAAGCTCTGTGAACTCTGTTGTTTAGGGATTTTTATCGGTTTCACTATGTAGGTATGATTGTTTATATCATTGGTATTAGTGATCAAACTCCCTCTCCAGCCCCTCTCCACTCCCTCGAGGTTGAAATTTTTGGCCTTCTAACCAAGTAGGGTGTTTTTGGTTTTGTTTTGTTTTGTTTTGTTTTCTAAGTGACCAGCCCCCATCCTGAAGCCCACACTTCTACTTCAGTCATCTCATTAGCGTACAAAAAACCCTTGTTTGAAATTCCAAGAGTTTTAGGACATCTATGACAGGAACCAGAGAAAGACCAAATATATATATACACATATATATATATATATTTTTTTTTTTTTTTATTATACCCCACCTGTATCCAACCATATCAACAATTATGTTAAATGTTAAAAAGTGTAGCCCACCACTGCCACATGTGGCGATTTGAATTTAAATTAATTAAATATACATATAGTAACTAAAAAAGCATTTCTTTAGTTACCCTAAACACATTTTAAGTACACAACAGCCACATGTGGATAGTGGTATAGTATTGGATACTGCAGACATAGAACATATTGTCATAGAAAGTTGTACTAGACAATGTTGGAAACAAAATGTCAAAACAGACTTTAAAAAACAAGACCCAATTATGTATTGTCTACAAGAGATACATTTTAACTATAAAGACCTAGAAAGATGTACCATACAAGCAGCATAAGAATGCTGGAATGACTATATTAATGTCAGATAAAACAGACTTCAAGACAAAGAGTATAATTGAAGATAAATAGGAATATTTCATAATGACAAAAGAATCAATTCAGCAGGAAATCACAATAATTATAAATGTTCATATATTTAATATCAGAGCCTCCAAATACATGAAACAAAATTGAGAGAATTAAAGGTAAACGCAGACAATTCCATAATCATATTTGGAGATTTTGTTGCCACTGTCTCACTAATCCATAAAGCAACTAGATAAAGAAAACAGCAAGGACATATATTATGTAAGCAACACTATCAACCATCATAGCATAACTGGTACTTATAGAACACCATACCCAACAACTGCAAAATATATATGCTTTAAAAATGTACACAGTAGTTTTATTATGCTAGGCTATAATATGAGCCTCAGTAAATTTGAAATGATTAAGATCATACAGAGTGTCTTTTCTAACCATAACAGAATTAAATTAGGAATCGGTAACAATGACATATCTAGGGAAATTCCTAATTTTAGAAATTAAACAACAGAATTCTAAATCATCCAAGGATCAAAGGAGTAACATGGAAAGTAGAAAATATTTCAAATTGAATGATAATAGAATAATAACATCAAAATTTGTGGGATGCAATAAAGGGCAGTACTTAACAGGGAAGCTTAAATCTTTAAATGTTTATATGAGGAAAAAAGTAAGGTCTACAGTCAATGATCTAAGGTTCAATTTTCAAAAGATAGAAAATGAAAAGTGAAGTGAAAATACATGGACAGAAGGAAATAAAGCCAAGAGCAGAAATCAACAAAATTAAAGAAAAACAATAGGGAAATGTAACAAAGCCAAGGGTCAGGAAAGAAGCTGAGTGGATTGGGGTTGTAAACTGTGAGGACCACTGGCCTGAGGGGAAAGAACACCAGACAATGTTACCATGTCTTTGTAGAAAACACTGGGGCATGTGACGGGCCTTGTTCACACTGTCTTTTTGTCTATGTCCAAATAGTGTTGCAAAATTAAAAATATTTGCATAATCTTATTGTTCAAATAGGGAAGTTCTCTCCCTCCCTCCCTCCTCCCTCCCTCCCCTTCCTTCCTTCCTTCCTTCCTTCCTTCCTTCCTCCCTCCCTCCCTCCCTCCCTCCCTCCTTCCTCTTCGTATTGTTTTAGACAGAGTCTTGATCTATTGCCCAGGGAGTTGCACAATCATAGCTCACTGCAGCCTCAAACTCTCCAACTCAAGCGATCCTCCTGTCTCAGCTTCCCAAGTAGCTGGGATTATAGATGTGTGCCCCCACTCCTGGCTAATTTTTAAATTTTTTTTTGGTAGAGATGGGGTCTTGTTACATTGCTCAGGCTGTTCTCAAACTCTTGGCCTCAAGAGATTCTCCCACCTCAGCCCCGCAAACTGTTAGGATTATAGCTGTGAGTCACCATGCCCGTCCTCTGGCCACCTTTCTATGCTTCCAGTTTCTCTTTGCCATTCACTGTTGGCACGAACCTCTACTTGATTTCTCACTGCCATTACCTTCACTGGTTCCCAGCAATATACTAATCCATGTAGACTCTATTCAAGATGCATCTGTTTTAGGTCTGCATTTGCTCTTAATACAGGGTCTCAGGATAAATACTGCCTAGATAAGAGGTTTACTTGTTTTTGTGTCAGTTGAACATAATGTTGAAATTTGCAAATGCCATGAATTTGTTGAATGAAAGAGATGTTGGCCAAAGGGTAAAAAATTTCAGTTATGCACAGTGAATAAATTGTGGATATATAACAAATATCACAGTGATTAGTAATATTGTATTGTATACCTAAAATTTGCTAAGATTGTAGATCTTAAATGTTCTCATCACACACACACAAAGGCAACTATGTGAAGTAAGGGATATGTTAATTAGCTTAATCGTGGCAATCGTTTCACTATATATATATACACACATACACACACACACATATCAAAACTTCACAATGTATACCTTAAATAGTTACAATTTTTATTTGTAAATTATACCTTAATGAAGATGGAAAAAAAGTTACAATTTGGTCTATAGAAAATGGCAATTCGATCAATGAATTGTTTGGTGTTAGTTTCCATTTAAATCTGAATTTTTAGTTTAGTTTTTTTCCTCTTAAGTGACATTCAAACAGACTCGGTAAAAGTTTAGATAGGGTATAAATAAACAATAGCATTTTATTCTCACACCATTTGACCATAGCATTCTTTTGGTCCATTATGCTTTATCTTTTTTAAAAAAACATGCCAAATATAATTTTAAAAAATTAATGGAGATTTGTGATCCCCAGTAAAACCTACAAGAGATAGGAGAACTTTATTATATAGCAATTGGTGATATATGTGGATTTATCTATGCCATAGGCCAAATATTATCCTCTGAAACCTAGCCACATTCAACAAAAAAGCCTCATCTAAGACAATCTTTGTTCAATCCACCAGTATCAGCATTATCTAAAGGCTCGACTTTGTGGGAGGTGGGATAAGAGAGCAGAAAGGACATGTGGTTGAGTCAGACAGGTCTGGTTTCAAATGCCAGCTCTGCCACCTCGTATTTCTATAATCTTCATAAAGTCCCTTAATGGGTTTGGATGTTAATATTCTAAATACCTCCTTCACAAGGTCACAGTATGCTTTTGAGGAGATAATATATGTAAAGTGCCTGGAAAATAGGAGGCCCTCCTTGATTCTATCATAGAAGATACTGTGAATGATTGATAGCTTTCTGTGTTTTCAGGGATCCAGTGTGGCAGAGTGAAAAATATTAGGTTGGTGCAAAAGTAATTGCTGGTTTTGCCATTAAAATTAATAGCAAGGTCTTTGACATTGTGTAAAACCGGGTTTCACTCTCCTTTGCCATTTTTTGGTGGTCTGACTTTAGGTATATTACTTAACCTCTTCGAGTTTCTGTTTCCTCATGAAGACAAAAGAAAAGCTCTTCTCTCTGCAGACACATGAGGATTTGGTGAGTTAAGATGTATAAACATCTAGCACAAGGCCTGGCATAGTAAATGCTCAGTTAAGAGCAGCCTCAGTTACACTATTTTATTATTGTGTGATTAAGATTTATTTATTAATATTTTCTTCAAAGTTCTTTTTATTTTCCTTATGTTCAAATGATCAAAGCTCCCTGGATTACAATTAACAATGCGAAGGCTCAGATTAATTTCTGAGATGAGTACTGGGTGTTTCATTTCATTCCTGCCCCTGTTTATGAAGGAGCAGAAAAGCAAATCTCACAGTTCCACATGCTGCAGAGCAGAAAGATGGTCATCAGCTCCATGGAGGTGATTTTTCATGGCTCCAACAACCTAATCTTCATGATGGATGATTGCTGCTTTAAGATGTTTAATAGTTCCTTGCAAAAGAATTTGTATTTCAGATTATTGATTTCAAGTCAATTCCCCTGCTTTTCAATGCAACCGAATATATGATCAGTGAGGTACAGAGCAGAATCTATTTGATTAAAATTTCTTTAGCTGAATTTTCTTGTTGCTAGTAGCAACCAACAAAAGAATAGACCTAAAAGGACAGGCAAGAGCTGCAATGATTGCAGTCCATGTTTTTATCTTTCCCCAGCTGTGATTTTAAAATACCCTCTCTAGTGTTTGTAGTCATAAAAATGATTGCTGTATATGACACTTTAGACATATTGACAAACCATCCACCTAAATAACCCTATCCCATTAATGAACTTCTTCACAGAGTTTGGACAGTCAACCTCAGGTCACATAGCCATTGCCTCATTAAAGACTATAAGGAAGATGATACTATTTATATCATAGAAATTATTTCCCAAATTAAATTTGCTATTAACTGGTATGTCTTGGATCAGCATAATATTATGTATAGCAACAGCATTTATAGTTTGCATTAAAAAAAAACTAGTTAGCATCACTTGTTTAAAAAAACTGCATGTTATCTGTTAAATGATTTGGTGGTTATTTAACAGATTGCATGCAGTTTAGAGATATACTGGTATAGAGATATACGGAAATCACTAAAGGAGACTAAAAATATACTCTTGGCAGAGCTGTTCATAATACAGTGAAATTCTACTCTAGTGCTTTCCAAGGGCAAAAGAAGAACATCTCTGCAAGCAGGGAAATATTAACTTTACAGGAGCATAAAACACCTTTGGGATGTTTGTTGCATCTTCCAAAATTGAGCCAGATTTGTAGGAAAAAAACCCCTCTGGATCAGCACATTGCATGATACAGTTTCATCCTTCCTCTGACACCTTGTTCATTTGCAAGTCAATAGAGAGAACCTCCTAGTACATAATTGATCTCTACATGCTATGACGCTGTTGGTCTGACTCCTGGGAATATTGTTTGCATGGACAGGATTTCCAGAGGGGAGGCCATTATCAAACTTACAATAAGACTCCTGCTGGATGAGAAGGCTTCTTGGTGAGAATCATAGGTGTTCAATTGTATTTCTTGAGGCTAAGGAAAAGTCTCCATTTACTCAATGTTAAAAGGCAGGATTCCTTAGGAGGAACACTTTAGGCTCTAACAATGATGGCACAATCGCTGATCAGAATGTTTTCCAGTCAGCTGAGGATTAATGGAGCCTGTACTTCCAATGAAAGGAGGCCCTTAGCAGCAAGATTTGACACAGAAAGTGTGACGCAGGGATAGCCTCTGAGCTGGGCAAGGGACGAGGACAAGGGAGGAAGCAAAGAAGAGATCCTGGGAGGATCAAAACTATTTTGTCCACTTCATATATTTTCCTGAGGCTGACACTCAAGAATTTTTCTAATTAAAAAAAAAGGCGGGGGGGGGCTCTTAAATTTGGTCTAGCCAAAGTCACTAGTCTCTGAAAGGAACAATTCCCCTTTTGCCTTCCTTCTAAATCAGTACAGGGTTGCAACACTCTGCTTGGCTCCTTGCTTACATTTACCACAGGCAGAGAAAGATCAGAACTCCCCAGTGAAGTGTACTGGCCAGTGAGTGCTGCCAGGGCAAAGTTGATAAACTAAAGAAATGATGACTAAACAAACCATTAACCAAGTCCCGACCTCTGCTTGCCTCCTCCAGCATTAGAACCAAAAGAAGATTAGAGCCCTGTGTGTCTCTAGGGCTCACACTGGGTATGCTATTTATTAAATCAGTAAACTGGTTTGTTTCTGGGAAGAAAAATTTGGCTTGGGCCCTGATCATCAGGCATTCATTCATTTATTAAGCGTGTACATTATTCAGCACTGCTCACTGTACCCTGTGAATGTCACAAGATCCCTGGCTTACTGGGGGCCTGGGAAGATATGTCCTTTAGCTCAGTTATTCCCACCCATGATGTTTGATAAAATTCAATCACACTTCTTTCATGAAATTGAAGTCCTTTCCATTTTCTCTTTGTACTTGGGATACCCACTTCCACTGTATTATTTGGATTTTCTCAACTTGTCTCAGCTAATTGAGAGTGATCGAAGCTCTGGATCCAGAGGCAGGGGATTCCCTTATAGAATAAACTGCTTTCGGACTGGAGCTTTTATTTATTCCTTTTTTTTTTTTTTTTTTTTTTTTGAGACGGAGTCTCGCTGTTGTCTCCCAGGCTGGAGCACAGTGGTGCGATCTCAGCTCACTGCAACCTCCACCTCCCAGGTTCAAGTAATTCTACTGCCTCAGCCTCCTGAGTAGCTAAGATTACAGGTGCCCGCCACCATGCCCGGCTAATTTTTGTACTTTTAGTAGAGATGGAGTTTTGCCACGTTGGCCAGGCTAGTCTCGAACTCCTGACCTCAGGTCATCCGCCAGCCTTGGCCTCCCAAAGTACTGGGATTACAGGCATGAACCACCATGCCTGGCCTATTTATTAATTTTTAATTGAGTCTGAAAAATGTCCTTGAAAATAGCTTCATTGGCATGTGTGAGAAAGAAGAAAATCCTGGTTTTGAGAATATACAAACTTGACACAATGAAATGGTAATTTATGAAATTAAAGCTGTACCTCTCTGGAATACTGATGTTCAAAGACGCTTAAGATCAGAGGGTACTTGATGGCTGAGGAATTTTTGATGCTTCATGACAACAGGAACAATATTTTTCTTATTACTCCATCACCTGGCACAAAATCAGCACTCAATATATATTTGCTGAAAGAATGAATGAATCATCTTTTATTTTGTAGTACTATCTTCTTTAGAGCCTACTTCTCTAGAGCCTATATTTATTTATGCATCAAACACTTATTAAATGCCCACTTTATGCTAGGTGTTCTCCTGGGTCATGAGTATAGAAAAAAATGAATAAAATGTGATACATGCTCCCAAAGAGATTTCAATCTGCTATTTGCAATACTTAGATCTATAGAGTGAGGCTGTTTGTCTGTAGACTTTTTTCAACTCATTCCTGGTAGAATATAAAATAATTTTTTCTTTATTTTTAAAAATTTGAATGACTAGTCTTCATAACATTTCTCCTCAAAGTAGTCCATTTCTACAAAATCTTTACAAGCCTTGGATTTTGAGAAACACCAATATTTGTGTGAACTTGCTGAATTAGATTCACCCACAGCCACCTTCCTTCCACTTCTTTCCTTTTACACCCTCCCCCACTTCTTTCCTTTTACATTGACTTTCCTCTAAATATGAATTGTTTGGCAATTCTTCCAATGTGATTATCATGATGTTATTATCGAGTATTGGTCGAGGGGCGGGGACTATTATTCTGTTTATCATAGACCTACCTGGGCTCTTAAAAAATAAGTTCTTTATTTCTTTCCATTTGAAATGGATTCTGACTCTCCAAATCTTGGCCCAAATCTTGAGCTGATCTTTCCTGCCCTAATTCCAGTAGAATGGCACCTGACACAATACTTTTGTGGAAGAGTACATCATATGGTATATCAGAATGAATTCTTTAGGTGTGTATTTGGGCAGGTCATATACATTTTAGTGCCCTAAAAATGAACTTGGTTTTGCAAAATGTCACCTTATATTTTGACACTTTACTAGTAGTGTCACAGCTGGGTGATTTTAGTAATGGTGTATGAATGCTATATAGTACTCTAATATTTTCTAACATTTTTCCTTATCATTTTGTACTTTTAATTTTTCCAGAGAAACTAGAGGAAAGCTTTACAACATTCTATCTGGAATAGAAGGTGTGGGTTGCAATCACTGAGGTGATGTAATTACCATGATTCTTTTGAAGTGAATTTTAGACCAGGATAGTTTATAAGATACAGCAAATCATCAATAAACATTTAGTATGCCAGTCACTGTGAGTCTATAGGAATAAAATGTGCTCCTGCCCTTGAGGAATCCACAGTTTACTAAGAGAAAAAGGCATACACAGAAGAGATAATTAGCAGCCGGTGAGAGCAAGAATCATGTGAGAAAATTAAATAATGGGGATTCAAATCTTATTGGTAGATGACATTCAGACTTTAAACATTCAAGCAAAGATATTTCTTTGAGAACTGGAGGTGAATGTCACTTGCTTAAGTTCATATTTGGAACAAAGGAAATTCACAATTATAACACTTGTTGAAATGAAATTTATAATGTGGGCAATCCTTAAATTTACTTACATATTTCTTCATGAGGTCCTATTTAGAGATTTAGTGGCATTAGTGAAGAGGAAATAATGTACAGAACATTTAAATGGTTATTTCAGAGATTAGAAAAGAAGTAAAAGCAATTAAAAATATGTTTTCATTGTTGGGATTTTTGTTTACATAAGAACATTGAGTGAAAATGCCTAGTGAGTATGAGGACATAGGTCTGTGCGGAAAGAAAGAACAGGATAGTTCTTGCTCTTTTGTTTTGTTTTTATAGACAGGGTCTTGCTCTGTCACCCAGGCTGCAGTGCAGTGGTGCAGCCACAGCTGACTGCCAGCCTTGACCTCCTGGGCTCAAGTGATCCTCTTGTCTCAGCCTCCCGAGTAACCAGGACTACAGGTGTACACCACGATGCCTGATTAATTAATTTTTTTGGATAGAAACAGGGTCTCACTATGCTGTGGTGAGTGATAATTGCACTATTGCACTCCAGCCTGAGTGACAAAGCAAGACTTTGTCTCAAAAGAAAAAAAAGCTCTCCATGTGGATGTGGCCAAAGTTAAGTTGGGACCATATTCAATGTGGTTACAATTACTGGAGCCAAAGCAGGAATGGAGATATTTAAGAACTATTACCTTGGGTCATAAGATTTGCATTCATTACCACCTTCACCTAAACCACACTTTATTCCACTTGGAAGCATGGTTGGTGATTTCTGGTAGGCAATAAAATTAAATGACAGAAATTCCAATCTAATAAGTGATGGCTACCCAGCTTTTAAAATCGTACAAAGTCTTGCTTTGTCACTCAGGCTGGAGTGCAATAGTGCAATTATCACTCACCACAGCAAAGTGAGATCCTGCTTCTACAAAAATCGTACCTATATAACACCAAAATAACTTGCCCTAGATCTGTTTTGCTTAGGATTTATTATTCTGGCTTTAAAGTCTTTGTAGTCAAACTCATGCTGTAAATTCGCCAACAGTAAGTGCTGAAAAGAATCTAAAAGAAAACTTAGATCAACCTTTTTATTTTAGAAATGAAAACTATCCAGATGAACTGGAGAGACAATGGAGTACGGTCCTGTGGCTGAGTCCTGCTGAAACCTGGTGGTGACACACAGAAGCAGGTAATGATGAATCTGCATATCTAGGTCTTTAATTTGCTTAGGACATAAATGTCTGAATGACATGAACCCAGTAGTATAAAATACTATTCCCTATGAAGGAAGATTAACTAAGTCTTTTGAAATTTCGGTAGTAGACTAGGGCTTGGACAAGCTGAGTCAAAGATTCCGAAAATTTTACCCTTAAACACGTTTTGGGGCTTTGCTGTCCTTTCAAGCAAGAAACAATTTTTGCCTTTGAAAATAGCTTCAATTGTTTATTAAGCTGATATTTTTCATATCAGAAACTTATTTTCAAGGCAAAGACCTGTATTTAATATTGCACATGCCTCCAAAAAATTGAACACATCAAAGGAAACTAAAGCTGGGTACATATAATTGACCTGAAGAAAGCTGCTGAGACCTCACAAAATTCCTGCTTGTGAACAAGCAGTTTTGGCTTAAATTTTCCAAATTAGTTGTCCTATTTACCAGGTTATTGTTCAATTTCCTACTTGCATTGCCTGGATCCACTCTCAGTATGGTAGAACTATAGTGATTGAAAATTTGGTCAGTGATTTGTTGTGGCCAGTCTATAAATTCGGTGAATGGCAAGAACCTGGAAGTATTAGTACCTATACCACGCAAAGTGAACTTTATGTTTCGCAATGGGTGAGTCCTATAAACTCTGGTCATAGCACATTAATTGCTTGTTAACGTAGAGCCACTTTTTGACATCAAAGTTTCCTCGAAAGTGATTATATAGTCATAGGTTCTTAATTCACTTGGAGCTTTTATGCGTATGGTATCAAAAACTTAGTGTACAATACGGTCTATCATTAAAAAAAAATTGGCATGTTAGAAAGCACAAATGGATGATAATTTAGACCTATGTTTGAAGTGTAACAAAGCATTAGTGCAAGAGTTTTACAGAAGTGTTATGATTTTGCTTTTTAAAAAGAACTTGGGCAACTTATCTGCTTCAGCAACCTGTGGTTTTATGAATACCTTCCTTTACCCAGCTCTTCCTTTCCATCCTTTCAGCACTTACATATTCAAGTGAACTTGTGGATCTGTTTGTAATTTTTTTTTTTTCTGAGACAGAGTTTCACTCTTGTCTTGTTGCCCAGGCTGGAGTGCAGTTGTGCGATCTCGGCTCATTGCAACTTCCGCCTCCCAGGTTCAAGTGATTCTCTTATTTCAGCCCCATAAGTAGCTAAGATTACAGGCATTCGCCATCACACCCAGCTAATTTTGTATTTTTAATAGAGATGGGGTTTCACCATGTTGGCCAGGCTGGTCTCAAACTCCTGACCTCAGGTGATCTGCCCACCTCGGCCTCCCAAAGTGCGGGGATTACAGGTGTGAACCACCATGCCTGGCCCTTGTAATGTGTTTCTACATCAACAGTTGTTATATTGGAGCTTGAGTTTTGCAAGATATTTAATTTTTCCTCATATTCTTTTGGTAAAACAAGGATGATAATATTCACCGTGCATATTTATTTTACTGATGTACATAAATGTATGTAAAGTTTCTGCTGCTTAATAAGTGCTCAGGAAACTAATGAGGATGTGTGTTCTTCCAGAGACATGATGGTGGTTTCTCTTTGTTTCTCTTTAGGGTGAATATTCAAGAAATACTGTTAAATCACAAACTACTCAGATGCAAACACAAGAGTGCATGCTGGAACTGGCTTATGAAATGCAAGCCAGCTGGCTGCCCTAGAAAAATCTGAGGAAAAAGGTTTCTTCATCTAATTCGTAAATGGGAAATTGAATTTCCAGGCTTAGCTGGCTTATTTTTATCTTCTTTTGTTTGTTTGAACTATGTATTGCCGAATAATTGTGACAACATTAAAGAGAGGGTTCATGAGTAAAGCCAGAGTTGATCTTTCACAAAGCAGTGCTATAATCATTTCTATGGGAGAGGCTACAGATGATTCCAGGCAGAGATCACTCTGTATGAATGATCTGGCCTCAGGCTAGAACACTTGAAAAGCAGCAAAGGAAAACTTTCTGCCCAACTTATTAGAGGTGTGTGTGTGTGTGTGTGTGTGTATATATATATACACACATGAATATATATATACACACACACACACACACACACACCCCACTGGTATTTATTTTCACATGCTTTTTAATTTTTATTTTATTTTATTTTTAAAATGGAGACAGCGTCTTTCTCTGTCACCCAGGCTGGAATGCAGTGATGTAATCATGGCTTACTGAAGCCTCGACTTGAACTCCTGGGCTCAAACGATCCTCCTGCCTCAGCCTTTTGAGTAGCCAGGACTACAGGCACATGCTACTAGGTCCAACTAATTTTAATTTTTGTGTGTGTGTGTGGAGATGGTGGGGGGGGGTCTCTCTCTGTTTCCCAGGTTGGTCTTGAACTTCTGGCCTCCAGCAATCCTTCTGCCTTGACCTCCCAAAGTGCTGGGATCATAGGCATGAGCCACCATACCCAGCCTAGTTTCACACTTTTATATACTCTCCCAAGTATCATAGGGCTGGAAGCACTTTGGTTTGGTGTATTCGGTATAATTTATGTTCTGTCAATGAAATGCAATCATGCAATATTCCAAAGGCAGAATAGAGACTCAGAGAACCCATATGTTAAAAAAAATTCCTTTGACATATAAATAACACTTTTTCTAATTTATTGATTTTGTAAATTTGGAATTGTGAAGAATCCTCCCTCCCCCAAGAAAAACCTGTTTGTTCATCATCCCTTGCAATGACTGAATCCTTCACCAGACAAACAAGATGAACAAATTATCTTTTCTTCTTTTCCTTTGGCTTACTTTTTATGTGACATTGTTTGAGAGACTGAGCACAGTATTTTGAAACAGATGACAGGGTTGTCACCTTTGAGTGGCACAAATGTAGTAGTAATGGTAGGGAGTTTTATGACAATTTCTTTACAGTATGAAATCCAAAAGTTATTCTCTGTGACTTCGTAAGGAAATGACATTGAGTGGCAATATTTAAGACGGTGATTGGGAGGAAAGGCGAGTGTGAGAAGGGCAGCCTAATTTTCATGAAACGAAACAGCCCTAGACTTGCAAAATGGTAATCGTATTACTGAACAATGTGATGGTTATCTCACATGAATAGTTCACTTCCAGGAGGCATTCAATCAGGCAAGCTATCAAGAAGATCTGGCCTTTGATAAACACATCCACTTTAATAGCAGTTCCTGAGATGAAATGTTTGGATTTATGGCACTCAATCACTGCAGCTTGAAAATATGAAATAACTTCCAAGTGAACTGCCATGAAAACCATTACATTATGTCAGAATCTTCCTTTTAGTAAGACATGGGATGTTATTAATTGATTAATCTCCCTCCCTATTCTTAAAAATGATTTAAGGAGGGTGGCCATTTTCTACGATGGAAAAGTACCACTTCCTGGTCTGATATAAAATGAGAAATTACCCAAGATGAGCTCTAATGTGTCTTCTAGATAACATCTTCTATGATACAATTTTTGGGAGTCTGTCCTTCAAAACTTCACTATAAGGAGTCATATTAAGATGAACTCTTAATAATAAGCCTCCTTATGTGGGGCTCACAGAGACCTAGCTTCATCCTAGAATCCACTGGGCATTTGAACTGTCATGATTCTGAAGCTTACACGTATTCACAGAGTTGATGTCAACTTAATTCCTTGGAAAATTAGGAGACAAAGATTTGTTCTCTGTTCTTATTCCTGACTTGGTGAGTTCCGCTAATGGTTGTTACCTTTCAGAGGCACAGACTTTGTAACAACATGGGATGGTCATTACAATTTCTATGTTACACAAATTCTAAAATTAAGGTTAGTGATTGGGAGGGAAGGTGATTGAGAGAAGTATACTTTTCAAATAATGAAGCAACATTTAACTTCTGAGAAGGTACTTGTTGTATTACTTAGCAACGTGGAGTTTCATCCCAGACTGAATAGACTTCAAGATAAAGGGTGTCAGTTATAATCTTGTTGAGAAATTTTTCTGGCCAATGTTTTATAAGAAATGGCTTTATTAAAGAAAGTTTAAGCAGCATTATTCACAATAGCCGAAAGGTGGAAGCAACTCAAGTGCCCACAGACAGATCAATGAATAAACAAAATGTGTTATATCCATAAGATGAAATATTTTTCAGCCTTAAAAGGACGGAAATTCTGACACCTGTTGAAAGGCTACGACATGAACGAAACTTGAAGACATGAAATGTGAAACCAGGCACAAAAGGAAAAGTACTATATAATTTCATTGATTTGAGGTACCTAGAATAGTGAAATTCGTAGAGACAGAAAGTAGAATGGAGGTGGCCACGGGTTTGGGGAGTGGGGAATGGGGAGTTATTGTTTAAAGGTTACAGAGTTGCAGTTTGGAAAGATGAGAAAGTTCTTCCCAAAGTTTTGGGATGGTGGATAGTGGTGATGAATGTACTAAAAGCCACAAAACCACACACTTACAAATGGTTAAAATGGCAAATTATATGTTACACATATTTTACCACAAGTATAATACTAAATTTAAAAAGAACAGAAAAAGTTTAAAATGACTTCAACTACATCTTCATATTTATTCCTTTTCCTAATTTAAGAGGGAAATAATTTCAGTTCCCCAGAGTTCTGTTCTCTGCTATTTTAATGTGGAATAAAATGTTACCAACTCATTTTTGCTCCTGTTAAGATCTTTCTCGGCCGGGCGCTGTGGCTCAAGCCTGTAATCCCAGCACTTTGGGAGGCCGAGGCGGGCGGATCACGAGGTCAGCAGATCGAGACCATCCTGGCTGACACGGTGAAACCCCGTCTCTACTAAAAAATACAAAAACTAGCCGGGCGAGGTGGCGGGCGCCTGTAGTCCCAGCTACTGGGGAGGCTGAGGCAGGAGAATTGCGTGAACCCGGGAGGCGGAGCCTGCAGTGAGCTGAGATCCGGCCACTGCACTCCAGCCTGGGCGGCAGAGCGAGACTCCGTCTCAAAAAAAAAAAAAAAAAAGATCTTTCTCTTGGTAGGCCACTGGCTTTGAGACACATCTTGTGTCTTTGAATTCAGATAAAATAGAGTTATAGTTAATTATATCTTGGATTTGTTTTACAATCACAAATATAGAAGGTAGATGAAGAAAAATAATGTTCCAACCTTTGAAAACTGCCATTTGGAAGATAGTCTACATGATGGCTTACATTAAGGATGCAATATTAGCATGACTTTTTATCATTAAATATATTTTAAAATATATATTTTGAAATATAATTTAGGCATTAACTTTAAGATACTTATAAAATATTTTCCTATTTGCTAAAGTGAATCCCATTTATTTACAATATTCTTCTTGTCCATTTATAAATATTTAATGAAATCTTACTCTTTTTTTGCTTTTTTATGGTGCATAAAATAGATTGATAGTGTCTCAAGAGTTTTTTTATTTTTCCATTTTCTGTTATAAAAAAATCATGAATACCTTTATGTGTCAAAATTTCAAGCCAATACTACTAAAGTGAGAATAATTTTTCTACTTTTTAAAAGAAAAGTCACAATCATCTGTCAAGTGTTTTAAAATTCAGGTTCTCATTCAAAAATTTGCATGAGATTTATTTTAAAACAGTTTTTTTCTTCCCAGGATGATAGTAAAAGATAGGAGAGAAAGGAGAGAAAAGATGGTAAACGACAAGGTTTGACGCACCTAGTCATACTTTGACAGAATATAGAGCACCTTAATTTTTTTCCCTTATTGATCCCTCCCACCTTTTTTTTTTTTTTTTTTTTTTGAGATGGAGTTTCACTCTGTCACCCAGGCTGGAGTGCAGCAGCGCGATCTCGGCTCACTGCAACCTCTGCCTCCCAGGTTCAAGGGATTCTCCTGCCTCAGCCTCCTGAGTAGCTGGGACTACAGGCATGCACCACCACGCCCGGCTAATTTTTTGTATTTGTAGTAGAGACAGGGTTTCACTGTGTTAGCCAGGATGGTCTTGATCTCCTAACCTTGTGATGCGCCTGCCTCGGCCTCCCAATGTGCTGGGATTACAGGTGTGAGCAACCACGCCTGGCTTTGATCCCCTTTTTATGATTAATCTGTTATTACTTAAGTTTTGAGCTAAATTTTCATAAATGCTTAATTTTTCATGCATAAAATGATTAAAATAATTCTTACAAAGAATAATAAGTATTTTTAACATTGTGTTGAAGTTCAAGGAGAAGGCATATACAACACAAGCACATATTCATATGGAAGTTTCAGGAAAGTTATTAGCAGAGAAGTCCTGTAAGTCATGAGTTGGGGCAGGGGCAGGGATTGGAAAGGCTGAACTTTTATTGTTAAATATATCTTGGGTAGCAGTGACCTTGGCTTTGGGCAAGATTCCTTAATTTTATTTTATTCCCAAATCTGTTGCAAAATGGAGAGTTCGCAGGAGGTGGTTATTTTGGTAAGAATGAATTTCATGGTGGAATGGTGATGTGACTGCAGTTCATCAAGGGTCAGTTGTTTCCCTGTGAGTGGTTTGACTTCACTTTGGGTCAGCCTGAGCGAATGCCAGGTGCTTTTTCACATGTGAAAGTGAGCTCTTCTGTAGCCATATGGAGCTGGGGGCAAAGGGGTAAAGAGCTCCTTAATTCTTTGCGGGCAATTCCCAAATCCAAACTCCTCTGAAAACTCAAAGATTTTGTTTTTTTAAACTTCATTGGTGACAGTATTGGACCCAGCCTGATGTGGGACTATTCGTAGATTTAACTAAAATATTAATATTAGTGTTTGATTACAGGTGCTACCCAGGCCCTGCATGCCATCCCATGTGATTTTCCACCATATTATTCTAAAATTGAGAATGCTTCTGAATTCCCAAACACCTTTGGTCAGGAAAGATCTCACTATTATGCTGAAAGACCCCCTCAATTGAGGATGAGGATACAAACAAAGACAATCTGTCTTCACCCACTGGATAGGATGAAATTAGTCAAAAGGGTGAAGGAGAAGGGAGACTTGTCTAGCTACCCTACTCCAACGTTATAGATAAAGATCCAGAGGGCACAGTCCCCTTACCTGCTCAAGGCCCTGTGACTCAAAAAAGAGAAAAATAGGATTCTAGTCTGTCTGTTTATCCCTTGAAAAAACATCAGTTCTAGGCCTGTAGTATTCTCTAGCATGCTTTGGACAAAGCAATGTCCCTGGCTCCATAAGTAAGACTATTTGCAAACTGAGGTCTCAGGGTTGGGTGATATATGTGGAAGGAGACTGTGAATCTTTTGGAGACCGTGAGCGATGTTAAATCAAAATTTTCACTGCCACAGCATTTCATCATTGTGAAATGTCATTTTCTTAGACAATTAGGTCTCAAAATTCTGCCAAAGGCCACTTAGTCTTTCCTTTCTCTTCTAGGAAGGAATGTGCCTAAATTTTCCCAGAATAATGGGTGTTTCCTTCAGAGAAATAGATTGCTCAACCTGGTTCAGTGGCAGCCAAATCCAGAGAATAACAAAATTTAGGGCAGATTTGTTTTTTTTCATATCATACTAAGAGTACTGTATAGAAATCCAGGGTACTGCATGATGGTCTGTGCTTAACTATGACAAAAAAGGGATTCGGAAGTTGCTATTGCTTAGTTATAATGGTGACAAGCCCCTTAAGACTTTGATCAGACACCCAGGTTGTAACTTGGGGCATAACTGTGGAGAATGGCCTGGGAAAGAATGGAAAACTGCTTCCCTGACCAGTCTTTTAGTTTGTTTCCAGTTTAGGAGACTATAATGCAAATTGTCTATGCAAAACCAGGAAATAACCTAGCTCTTTTAAGAGAGAGCTGAGGCTGAAGGAATGAAATACTTAAATAATTAGATAATTAATGATTACATGCTGCTGGATCCAAGATTGGTGCTTTCTACTATTTCTTCCCCGTTCCTGGGCAGGACCTGAAGACCCCTTGCAAAACCTCTGGGTTGCCTTAAAGAATCTCTCTAAGCCTTGCTACCTACCTGCATTCTATACCTCCTTCTTCTCATGTCCCTGCCTCTTTCTCCCCCATTTCTTTAAACCTGGTTTGTTTCTTCCTACTCAGCCCTTTAGTTAGTTGTCTTATTAAGCTGTGTTTTTTTCTGGGTCTCTACTCGTTTGTTAAGAGCAGTTGATCACCCTCAGTAGCGACCGACTAGAGGAACACTGTCCATGTTGGTTTCTGGCACAGAGTTTGTGCTCACTGAATGTGTTTCAAATTAAATATTCACAGTATCTTTGCCACAGCTATCTCTCTTTAGTCTGGCATTTCATGGACAAGTGATGAGGAGAAACCAGCAGGTTTCTACATTCACACCAATTCTCAGCCACTTGGTTTTTCCCTTCCAGCTTGAATCATGAAGAGCTTCAGAACAACATCGGTTTTCTCAGACTGGTGTATTCGCTGGAACAGACCAACTACTATCACACAGAATTTCAAAATTTCAAAGTTTAAAATTGGAATTAAAAATCCAAAATAAAAGTTAATTTGTCAAGGGTATTGCAGCCCTAGCCTAGTTGGCTGACCAGTGGACAGCTTTCCTTCAGGCAGCAATTTAGCCTCTAGATCCTTCTCTTGATCCTTAGACTTCTCCATTCATTGCGTGCAAAGGGAAATAAGAGAGAAAGAATTGTGGGCAGGAGGATGTCATAGACCAGGCCTGGAGGTAGTACCCATCACTTCTATTCAGGTTCCATTGACCAACACCCAGTCACAGGCCACATCCAACTGGAAAGGCAACTATGATATATTGTCCACCAGTATACTTGGAAGAAAGGCACAGTGGTTTGGTGAACCACTAACTGGTTGTTGGCACAGATGTCATGCGTGAATCTCTGTTTTTAGTAATCAAATGACTGCTAAAATGTTAAGAAAAACATAGTAGCCTTAAAGAGTATATAAAAAGTCCTCAACAATTCTTACAGCTGGGAAGCCATTACATTTTGATATATTGAGTTATGGAAATGAAGTTGAATATATAAAAGTATATTAAAGCTTAAAATACACATGGTTGATATACCAGAATTATGTCTGCCAAATTATGTCTGTTAAATTTTTCCCATGACAAAGGAACTTATGGTATTACAGCATACATTGAAGACAGTTCAGTTACATTTTTGCCACTTTTGCAGGATGTTTGACCCCTTCTTATTTCTCTTGCTTTTCATCTTTCAAAAGAAGAAAACTTCTTGATTTTATATGCTTACATGTATAATCATGAAAAAACGAATGCAGAAATGAAGGAGAAAGAAGGAAGCAATAAAGGAAGGAGGAAAAGAAGGAAGGAAGAAAAGAAAGAAGAAAGGAAAAACCACACTAAAGACATAAGCACCCCCATACTTTTTAAAATAACCATTTTGGTGTTATTTTGTAGTAATTGATTGCATTAAATTTTGAGGGTTTTTTTTTTGCCCCAACTGTGAAGAAATAAACAAGCAAAATTGTATTTCATTGTTTGTTTTGGCATCGAGTTTAATTGTTTTCCTTTTCTTTTAGTTATATTAGCTCATCCCTCCATTGATATGCACTCACTGCAGGCAGGATTCACTCCCGGTACAGGAGTACTATGGGTTTCTGGTGAAATGCACATTAAAAATAATTAAAGTGCAAGCAGTTGCACAAACACTGTAACATTGAGGAGTTTCCGAAGAATGGCAGAGCCTGGAGAGAATAAGTAGGAACATAGCTGCAAACCAGATAGGAGATCAAATAAATCAACTTCTTCCTAAAACATCCAACTTTACAAAATTATCATCATGGGAGCTGCATGGACAATTCAAATGGCATTATTGAGGGTGAAGATGGAAGAGACAGAAAGGGCTCAGAATGGAACGACAAATGGCCTGCATTAGCAGTCTGTATTCAAGAAACTAAGCTTAATGTTTTTCCATCTAGTCCGTCCGTCCTTCTTTCCTTCCTTCCTTCCTTCCTTCTTCCTTCCTTCCTTCCTTCCTTCCTTCCTTCCTTCCTTCCTTCCTTCCTTCCCCCACTTCCTTCCTTCTGTATATAGCACCTTCAATGTGAGAGATGCCTTGTTGAGGAATATCAATTAACATTGTCCAGTGGTGTTCAAGAACCTCAAGGTTGACTGTCATTGGCAAAGAGGCTGAGCAGCTGGCACATGAGGCAGGGGTAGGTTGTGTCAGCACAGACACTGTGAATGAGTGGAAGCCCTGGGTTTTGCCTCTGGATCATGAATTGAAGTGCATTATAAGTAAGGTGCTCAGGTAAGAGTGTTGGGTGAGCCCCACCTGTTGCTTACCTTCCGCATTGCAATCTCATTCGTTTAGTCCATTTTTATTCAGTTACTATTGAGAAAGATAGTCCTGGTCAATTGAGGCATGACTATGACCTGCAGTGAATCCGTATGGGTCGGTAACAACTTCAATTCTTACCTCCTTAGAAGAATTCGACTGAGTGGCATAAGGCAAAAGGAGCAACTGAGTCTTTTTTTTTTTTGGACGCAGTCTTGCTCAGTGGCCCAGGCTGGAGTGCAGCGGCGCAATCTCGGCTTACTGCAAGCTCCGCCTCCCGGGTTCACGTCATTCTCCTGCCTCAGCCTCCTGAGTAGTTGGGGCTATAGGCGCCGCCACCACCCCCGACTAATTTTTTGTATTTTTAGTAGAGGCGGGGTTTCACTGTGTTAGCCAGGATGGTCTGGAGCTCTTGACCTCGTGATCCGCCCACCTCGGCCTCCCAAAGTTCTGGGATTACAGGCGTGAGCCGCCGCGCCCGGCCTGAGGTAAGTTTTAGAGCAGGAGTGAAAGTTTATTAAAAAGCTTTAGAGGAGAAACAAAAGAAAGTAAAGTACACTTGGAAGAGAGCCAAGTGGGCGACATGCGAGATCAAGCGTGTGGTTGACTTTTGACTTACGGTTTTGTATGTTGGCACACTTCCAGCGTCTTGTGTCCTTTCTCACATGATTCTTCCCTTAGGGAAGGCTGTTGGCATGCGCAGTGGCCTGCGAGCGCTTGGGAGGTGAGCATGCGCCGTGTGTTTACTGGAGTTACATGTGTGCTTACTTGAGGCATTCTTCTCTTAGCAGTTGATTGCCCCTAGAACCCTAGAGGGTCATATACCAGTTAAACTCCACCATTTTGCCTCTTAATGCACATGCTTGAGCTCACTTGCCCAGCCCCTGAGATCTTATTGAGAAGCTACTGATCACCAGTTCCAGGTTTTTTTCTTTATATTGGAAGACTGCCTTTCCCTGGCACTGGCTGCAACCAATTACTATTTTAGAGAGATAAAAGTTAACAACCACCATCACCTGATGGTCACCTGACATTCCTGGTAGGTGGGGAGCCCTCTCCTACTGTACTCATGCCTGACTAGCTACCTAGTGTAACATGACCACACTCTTTAGGAATGTACAATAATTTTAATATGAAATGGTCAGGGCCACCTGTAAGGTAGTTAGAAACCATGAGGGTACACATCTCTCTTCTGGAAAGACTAAGGAAGCTTCAGAGACAAATTCCTAGAATCTATTCCACTGCACATTTTGACAGGGCCCCAAAGCACCTCAAACTTGCAGGCACTTTAGGATCAGAACTTCCACCCCTGCATATGACTGATTTATTTTACAGTGTGTCCTGGAAGTAACATAGTGTAGTCTAGGTTCTTTGCCTGCAGTAGGACCCGGTATACAAAAACTCTTTGGTACTCAGAACCATTATAGCTTATGAAGACTTCTTCAGGAATATTAGAATTGCTAATTCAGATTCTCTTATCTCTTACAGTAAGTAGAATGACCTCAGTGAATCCAAGTGGCCAAATATTTTAGGCTTGTTTGATTCTACTGCTGCCATGCAAATCTTGTATGGAAGTGGGGAAAAAGGCAAATCCAGGGTCACACAAATTATTAGAAAAGAGGTTAGAATAAAATGTGGTCACAAAAATCTTTATAGGATTCTTACAGTAGATCACATGACTTGCTTTTCTGTGTGCTTATATGAAAAATATGTACTTATTGACAAAAGTATATGAGTAAACATGTTCAATAAATCAATGGTAGCTATGTTTTAGATAGATGATTGGAGAAGCTGTCATGGACCCAAGAATCACACTTTTTCTCTTTACTGTCAACAAATTAGGATGAATCATTTTACTCTGAAGAATAAGGATATGGTTATTTCTCATCATCGTTCAAGCTTGAGTGTGTCTAAAAGCCTTTTCCTTCAAGGAGCCGGCATGCCATCCACGGAAATCACAACACTGGTTGCCAGAGCTCTCTGCTTTAGAAAATAAAAGTGAATTGGCTGTGACTTTTGTGCTTATTCATTACACCTATGCCTAGAGTCCCTAAAGATTCTTTGGTTGATTTTGACACTTGCAAATTGTATCTACAGCCACATTTCCATAGTCAATTCAGTGGTAGCTGATTTGAGAAGTGCTTCTTGATGTACTAGCAAAATGTGTAGATTTTTCTACTTTGAAATGGCTAAAAGCAGAATTATAGGCTAGAAATATGGAAAATATGGTATGATGCAGATGACCTTAAAATACTTTCTAGCTTTAAGGTCTAAGATTCTATAGATTGCTTAGCATTAATTCTTGATTGTACCCTCCCTACCTCCAGCCCAATTCTCTTTTTGGAAGGATTTTTAAAGAATCAGAGCTGAATGTTTCAGTGTCTGTCACCATTTCATCTCCATTTTCACAAGCATTTTAGCGATCATGTGAGTCATTTCTTTCTCACCTCCCACAAATAGCGTGGGTTAAATGGAGCTGTGGGAATTTTTTTAAAAAGTAATAATTCTGACTTCACAATCTTTTAAAAAGACATCGCTTTCATTAAACACACACACACACACACACACACACACACACTCAGCAAACAACCTGGCCGGGCGCGGTGGCTCAAGCCTGTAATCCCAGCACTTTGGGAGGCCGAGACGGGCGGATCACGAGGTCGGGAGATCGAGACCATCCTGGCGAACACGGTGAAACCCCGTCTCTACTAAAAAGAAATACAAAAAACTAGCCGGGCGAGGTGGCGGGCGCCTGTAGTCCCAGCTACTCGGGAGGCTGAGGCAGGAGAATGGCGGGAACCCGGGAGGCGGAGCTTGCAGTGAGCTGAGATCCGGCCACTGCACTCCAGCCTGGGAGACAGAGCGAGACTCCGTCTCAAAAAAAAAAAAAAAAAAAAAAAAAAAAAAAAAACCTACAAATACAGCTGCTTTCCAATGTTCTGTAAGGTCGAATGCCAATAATTTGTGTTTTGTTGTTACGGTTGCCCAGCCTCCTTGATCTATTGTAGGCAGGGTTAAATTACAGAGTGAATTGGGGGACTGACCTCATTACGTCATCTGTGCTGAATCACTGTCCTACAACTGTCGTCCTTAAGGCTCGGGCCGGACGTGGTAGTGCTGTCTCCCATTAATGTTACATTAATGTGATCAAGAAGATACTGTCTTCTCTTGCTTCTGCCCCCACCCCCACCCCTCAGGTCTCTTATTTGCTAAACAATCAAATGCTTTCAAAATCCTGCGAAACAGCTTTCAGTTTAAGGTTCTGATCAAAGGACGTGCACTGCAACATCCCCAGTATTTTCACTGCCCTCTTGTGGCTGTTTTCAATTACATTTTGTTTTACAAAGAGAATTTTATCTTTTTGTTTCTTTACCGTGTTGGGTCTCAAATAAAAACCTCTGTATCGCAAGTTATCTTTTAAGAACGTGATGCTGTTGTGTTTGAAAAGAACAAGAGAAGAATGAGGAATTTTAACCTCGATTTGGCCTCATCTTTGCTGCTGTCTGAAAATTCCAAACCTCTGAAGTGTTAAGTAAATTAACCCACATCTTCATAGCCCCCATTGGTTAATGCAATAGTTTAAGAATACTCGGTCTTTGAAGACCAAACTGCTTTTGTCTGCAACACTCTATTTAAGGGAAAACTAATTCTGGAATCCTGTCCAACCTCATAGTATTCTGAATGATTTCTACTTCCACTCTAATTATCAGACAGAAGTATTATCTGTAATCATCAGCTTTCAATAATTTAAATAGGTAGTTGTTTGGCCAACTGTTTTTATTCACAATGCCACAAAAGCTAGAATTCTATGTTGAATTTTATCCAGATGCTGTCTTCTTTTAGGACATGCCAGCTGAGACAGAGCAGTTGTTCATTTTTTTAAAAAATACCATGTCAGAAGCACATTTTTACTTCATGAATTCGACTGCAATCTAAAATGAAGACTACAGATTTATGTCTCAGTTCAGTTCAGTTCAGTTGCCTACCAAAACCAGAGGGAGGACATTTTTTTAAAGAATTAATTTGGTGTCCAGGTACAGTGGCTCACAGCTGTAATCCCAGTGCTTTGGGAAGCCAAGGCAGGAAAATTGCTCGAGCCCAGGAGTTCCAGACCAGCCTGGGCAACCTAGTAAGACACTCATCTCAAAAAAAAAAAAAAAGTCAGACCTGGTGGAGCCTGTGCCTGTAGTCCCAGCTACTTGAGAGGCTGAGATGGTTGGATCATTTGAGCCCAGGAGTTCATAGTTACAGTGAGCTGTGATGGTGCCACTGCACTCCAGCCTGGGCAACAGAGAGAGACCCTGTCTGAAAAAAAGAAAAGAAAAATAATTAATTCAGCGTGCTAAATCATCAAACGTAACCACACCCAAGCTATGTTATTCCTCGGAGACTATGGAGATGAGCTTTTCATTGTCTTTTTGAATTCTAGCAAGAACAGTTTTGGTGGTTCCTTTTTTATTTTAACCAGTGAAAATAAAGCCCACTGTAATAAATGTTTTCATGTAAGTATCACTACTTAATGCTTCTATAAGGGTCCTAAATGCCTTTTGTGTAAGTTTTCTTTAATACTTTTCTATACAAAGTGGATCAACCTCTTAATGTCAGAAAGAAGTGAATCAGACAAAATCCAGATTTCTTAACAAATTTCTATTGTCTCAAACATTTTTTAGTTCAATAATGTTTTCCTTCTGGACCAGCGGAGGAAATCCCTCTGAAAAGTTTCAGAGCAGTAAAATTGCAAAATTGAAAAGTTAGATTAAAGGTTCTTCTATGAAATTTGCTAGAGTTTGCAAGGCCTTGATTTTTTCATTGAACAATTTCAGGGAAGGTTTGTGTCCCCCTTTGTCTGGGTCTTTGTTTAAAAAGTGGCTAATTGCTATTAGCAAACGCAAATAAAAGACAGTTGCTTCAGTGCAGCTTGATTGCCAGTTCCCAGTAGGCTCCCTCCCCTGTTTCTAATTGTGGCTTTTCCAAGTTTTCATCCATCTCTGCAAGTCCTTCCCCCCGCCGCCGCCCCCCCCCCACCGACTTCCTACATTCACTGTCAGCAGATGCCGTTGTCTCTTACCTCATGGAGGAAGCAGGATCTATTTACAATAACTCCTTCAAGTTCCTTCTATTCAGTAAGCATACTTACCTTTGCAATCTTGCCCTTACCTCCTTTCTCAGGAGTGGGTGGGATAGGGCAAAAAGACTCCTCTTTTATTTTTTTCTCTTATTTTCTGAGACCAGTCTCTCCACCTCACTCCCATTTCCTCAGAGCCCTTGCTGCATCTTTGTCTCTTCTATCTCATATATCTTTCATCTCCCACTGGTCACTGGCTTAATTCCCTCGGCATATCAACATGACTCAGTCTCTCCCAGGGTACTGATTTAAGTTCTGAGAGTCCAAATTAACAGCCCCCAGTTCCATCCCACAAGTGGCCCCTTGAACAGAAGCTGTGATGATTTTGGTCATGTGGTCCTGCTACCCTGGCCTCATTGGATTGAATTATGGATAAGGGTGGCAGCCGAAGCAGGTCAAATATGAGAGCCAAAACTACATTAATGCCTGAGTTCTGTTTGGGTTCCTGTTTGCAAGCAACAGAAAATAGTTCTGGTGAATTTAACCTCAACAGGGGATTCCCTGGAAGAATATCTGTGTCTCACATATCTACAGGAGCTTGGAGGACCTTGCTTAGAAAAGAGACAGAAATCGAAGTGCTCTGGGGCTGTGCATGGGAGCACGGCAAAAGTTACATCTGAGGAGCAGCAGGTTCAGCTTGATGCCTCTGCTGCTGCTTCTTCAATGGGGTGGCCCAGAGCTGTCTCTACACTTGTCTCCTAGGAAGAGGCCAAATGACATGTGTGTTCCATAGCTGGGCTGGGCAGGAAGACAGAGCATTGGCTCACTGGCTACTGTGTGGAATGTGGATTCCATTTCTACATCTATGTAGTTGGAGATTCCTCCAAAAGGAAGTTGGAGTGTCAATGGGAGTTGGGTGCTGGACAGCCCAAACCAATGAATGGTGGCTACAGATGGTTATTCTAACACAGTGAGGTGCTCTGTTGGAGAGCACGAATGTGAGACACAGAGAGAGAGGAGTGGAAAGCAGGAGGAACAGAGAAGCAATAGCGGAGAGAAGCAAAGATGAGATAGATAAAAAGAGCAGCTGGAAGATAGGGAAGTCATATCATGAAAATGGTAGTCATGTGAGTAGAAAGGACAGATGGATATCCACTCTGAGGAATGGTGAGACAGTGGGTGACCATAGGTACTGGGCTGCTTATGACACTGGAGCTGGCAGAATTTTGGAGGAGAATGTAGTATTATCTAGTTCACAGGCTCATGAGTCAGAGAATCATGGGTGTCGCTGGGATTCAAATCCCGGCTTCATCACTCACCTGTCCTGTGACTTTATTTCTTAACCACTACATGCTCCAGTTTCTTCATCTGTGAAAACTGTAGTTACAACATATGGTTGGTGTAAGAATTGAAGGAAAACGCATATAAGTGCTGAGCATAATTCCTGACATATTAAATGTTAGCTGTTATTATTGCAATTATTATTTTATGTCTCCCAGTGTTTTGCAAATCCTATTCTAGTCATTTATCTTCAAAAAAATATTTCAATTCATCTTTTATTTTTAAATTACATTAATTAATTTTTTAACTTTCATTTTAGGTTCAGTGGTATGTGTACATGTTTGTTCTATAGGCAAATTGCATGTCACAGGGGTTTGGTGTACAGATTATTTCCTCATCCAGGTAACAAGCATAGTACCTGATAGGTGGTTTTCTTATCCTTACCCTTCTACTACACTCCACCCTCAATTAGGTCCCAGTGTGTATAGTTCCTTTTGTTGTGTCCATGTGTGTTGAATGTTTAGCTCCCACTTATAAGTAAGAACATGTGGTATTTGGTTTTCTGTCCCTGTGTTAGTTTGCTTTTTTTTTTGTTTTTTGAGACAGAGTCTCGCTCTGTTGCCCAGGCTGGAGTGCAGTGGTGTGATCTTGGCCCACTGCAAGCTCCGCCTCCCAGGTTAACACCATTCTCTTGCCTCTGTCTCCTGAGTAGCTGGGACTACAGGCTCCCGCCACCACGCCTGGCTAACTTTTTTGTATTTTTTTTTTAGTTTCACCATGTTGGCCAGGATGGTCTTGATCTCCTGACCTCGTGATCTGCCCATCTCGGCCTCCCAAAGTGCTGAAATTACAGGCGTGAGCCAAGGACAATGGCCTCTAGCTCCATCCATGTTGCTGCAAATGACATGGTTTCATTTTTTTTATGGCTGTGTAGTATTCCATGGTGTATATGTACCATATTTTCTTTATCTGTTCTATTGTTGGTGGGCATTTAGGTTGATTCCATGTGTTTGCTACTGTGAATAGTGCTGCAATGAACACATCTGCATGTGTCTTCATGGTAGAATGATTTATATTCCTTTGGGTATATACTCAGTAATGGGATTGCTGGGTCAAATGATAGTTCTGTTCAGTTCTTTGAGAAATCACCTAACTGCTTTCCACAATGGCTGAAATAATTTACATTTCCACCAGCAGTGTAAATGTGTGCCCTTTTCTCCACAACTTCACCAGCATCTGTTATTTTTCAAATTTTTAATAATAGCCATTCTGACTGGTGTGAGATGATATCTCACTGTGGTTTTTATTTGCATTTCTCTAATGATTAGTGATGTTGAGCATTTTTTCATGTGCTTGCTGGCCACATGTATGTCTTTTTTTGAAAAGTGTCTGTTCATGTCCTTTGCCCACTTTTTAATGGGGTCATTTGTTTTTTTGCTTGTTAATTTGTTTAAGTTCCATATAAATTCTGGATATTAGACCTTTGTCAGATATATAGTTTGCAAATAATTTCTCCCATTCTGTAGGTTGTCTGTTTACTCTGTTGATAGTTTCTTTTGCTCTGCCATTAGGTTCCATTTGCCAATTTTAGTCTAGTTAGGTCCTATGTGTCAATTTTTGTTTTTGTTGCAATTGCTTTTGGCATCTTTGTCATGAAATCTTTGCAGGGCCTAGGTTCAGAATGGTATTTCCTAGGTTTTCTTCTAGGGTTTTTATAGTTTTAGGTCTTCCATTTAAGTTTTTAATCCATCTTGAGCTGATTTTTGTATATAATGTAAGGAAGGGGTCCAGTTTCAATCTTCTGCATATGGCTAGCCAGTTATGCCCAAACCATTTATTGAACAGAGTGTCCTTTCCCCATTGCTTGTTTTTGTCGACTTTGTTGAAGATCAGATGGTCATAGGTATGTGGCTTTATTTCTGGGCTCTCTATTCTGTTCCTTTGGTCCATGTGTCTGCTTTGTAACAGTACTATGCTGTTTTGGTTACTGTAACCTTGTAGCATAGTTTTAAGTCAGGTAATGTGATCCCTCCAGCTTTGTTCTTTTTATTAGGATTGTTTAGGCTATTTGGGCTCTTTTTTGATTCTATATAAATTTTACAATAGTTTTTTTCCAATTCTGTGAACAATGTGATTGGTAGTTTGGTAGGAATCGCATTTAATCTGTAAATTGCTTTGAACAGTATTGCTTTTAACAATGTTAATTCTTCCAATCCATCATAAGCATGGAATTTTTTTTTTTATTTGTTTGTGTCATCTCTGATTTCTTTGAGCAGTGTTTTGTAATTCTTGTTGTAGACATCTTTCACCTTCCTGATTAACTGTATTCCTAAGAATTTTATTTAATTTATTTTTTTGTGGCTATTGTGAATGAGATTACATTCTTGATTTGGCTTTCAGCTTGGATGTTGTTTGTGTATAGAAATGCTACTGATTTTTGTACATCAATTCTGTATGCTGAAACCTTGCTGAAGAAGTTTATCAGATGATCTAGGAGCTTTTGGGCAGAGACTATGGGGTTTTCTAGGTATAAAATCATATAGTCTGCAAGGAGAGATAGTTTGACTTCCTCTCTTCCTGTATGAATACCTTTTATTTCTTTCTCTTGCCTGGTTGCTCAGGTTAGGATTTCCAGTACTAACCAATTCATCTTTTAAAATCTAGCTCAGATGTTATCTCCTCTGAAAATCCATCCATGAATCTTCCCTCTGTCTTAGGCAGAACTAACAATGCAGTTCATTCTCTATTCAGATCAACACTTATTGAGTGATTACTATATGCAAGGCATAGTATTTTCTAGATCCTGGTTCCTCAAAAGTCTATAATCTAAAGGGAGAAACAGAGACACCATAATTTTAATATCTTGCAGTAAATACCACATATGGTGAAGCTGTGCCAGAGCAGCACCTTGTTTTGTATTTTCTTCCACCTAAATCATGCCTCTACTTCAGCAACTATGTCATCATTGTTTAGTTGCTTGCACATCTACCTCTCTTAGCAGGCTATATACTTTTTGAGTTTAAGAATATGTCTTTTTCATCTTTTCATGTCCAGGACATATGAGGCACTCAATATCTGTTGAATATAGCATGATTTCGTTATATTTTCATTGAAAAACTTAATTATTAATTTTCAGAGGTGTCATCCCTAGTAGGTTACTATTATTTAAGAGAAAAAGTTTTATTTAAAAATTCTACAGGTTATTTCCTTACCCCAAATTAAGGTTTTGTCACTGCCCAATAGTGTCACTTTTAATCTGGTTCAATTTTTTTTAATTTTTAATTTTAATTTTTGTGGGCACATAGTAGGTGTATATATTCACAGGGAACCTGAGGTGTTTTGATACAGGCATGCAATGTATAATAATCACATCATGGAAAAAGGGATATCTCCTCAAGCATTTATCCTTTGTGTTACAACAATCAATTATACTTTTAGTTATTTTAAAATGTACAATTAAATTATTACTTACTATAGTCACCCTGTTGTGCTATCAAATACTAGGTCTTATTTTTTTTTTACTACTTTTTTATACCTTTTAGCCATTCCTATCCCCCGCTTCCCTACTTACCCTTCCCAGGCTTTGGTTACCATCCTTCTATTCTCTATCTCCCTAAGTTCAATTGTTTTGATTTTTAGATCCCACAAAGAAGTGAGAAGATGAAATGTTTGTCTTTCTGTGTCTGGCTTCTTTCGCTTAACATAATGATCTCCAGTTCCATCCATGTTGTTGCAAATGGCAGCATCTCATTTTTTAATAGCTGAACAGTACTTCATTGTATGTAAGTACCACATTTTCTTTATCCATTCATCTGTTGATGGACACTTAAATCTTAGCTATTGTAAACAGTGCTGCAACAAATATGGCAGTGCAGATATCTCTTTGATATGCTAATTTCCTTTCTTTTGGGTATATCCCCAGCAGTGGGATTGCTGGATCATATTTTAGTTCTTGTTTTAGGTTTTTAGGAGCCTCCAAATTGTTTCCTAGAGTGGTTGTACTAATTTACATTCCCACAAACAGTGTATGAGGATGCCCTTTTCTCTTCATCCTCACCAGCATTTGTTATCGCCTGTCTCTTGGATAAAAGTCATTTTAACTGGGGCGAGATGGTATCTTACTGTAGTTTTGATTTGCAACTGCTGGAGGATGGTGGAGGGGTGGTGTTGGTAATTCGAGGCTGTTTATCCTACCTCTTCAGTGCCTCTTTCAGTGATATGATGTTAAAACTAGGTACTATAAGTGCTCATCTGAGGTTTGGTTCTTGTGAAGGTACTTTTTTGGTGTATAGATAGTTGATAAGTTGGTGTCCTTGCTTGGGAAGGTGGGACAGTCGGTGCAGGCTTCTATTCTGCCATCTTGCTCTGCTCCTCCTGGTTGAGATTTTAATAAAAAGAGGGAAGTGGGTCTGGGGGATGCCAGGCCAAAGCCACTGAGTTGCTGCTTTGATGTCCTGAGGGAGCCCCACATAGTAAGATAAAGCACCAGGTTTGGGGAAGGCTGAGCCATGATGGGGACCAGTAGGGCTGGAGGAGCAAGTAGTGACAGAGGTGGAGCTGTCAGACACACGATGGGTGGCAGAGTCTAAGGAGGGGCAGAGGAGGGAGGGAGGATGCTCTGAGGCATCCACCATGTGTGATGGGGAAGAGAGGTTGTGTGCCTGGAGCAGAACAAAGAAGAGCTGAGGCCATATAGGCAATGGCAGTAGACGAGATGGCTGGAGCAGGGGAGGGGAGCATTCAATTATTGATTTATTTGAAGTGATGTGAAACATTGGCATGCATAATAAATGCTCAGGGGAGGGTGAATGAACTATTTAATTATAAAAAAGGGGAATATATGGGAGAATCAGAATAGTGGTTCCTGGCTGTCAGGTAGAGAAGTGACAGTCATCCTCCCAGCTCCAAGTAAGCCAGTGTGAGTGGGGTACAGAGGCGAAGAGGACCCCACAAGTAGGGTCCAATCCGGATTGTGATGTCTTTCTGTTACTGAGTGTTGTGTTATACAACTCTGTACCAAAAATGCATGTGGCTCACACAGTATGATCATTTACTTGTAATGTTAACATGTAATTTTCTCTGCTTTTGACCTGTTGGGTAAGTTTTGTCAACATTAATTTCATCAGTCTCTGTGTCTTCTTTTATGGTTTATGACTATGGTTTGTGTTGATTGGTGGCCAAACAGTGTTTGAAAATATAATAAAGCATTATGGAAATGCTGAGTAACTAGATTATTTTTGCTTATATGACTCAGGATTGGCAACTTTACAATTTATGTTTTATCTCCTGTGGCTGATTACCTTGATTGATCAAGGCAAATGGATATGGAGCCCACTTTAGGTGGGGGTGGAGCATGGAGCCAGTGGACACTGGCAAAGTAGAGATGACAACCTTTCAGAGCTGGAAAGGATTCATTTTGCAATGTAGGAAGTGAACTTGGAGATGTCAAGTGACTTGCCAAGGTCATACTGTGGGAGGAGAACTAGTAGGCCATTTTTCGTTTTTTCTGTTGAGGATAGAATCTTTAATATTTGTTAGTGACAGTAGAAAAAAAACACTATTTTCAATCACTGATTAAGTGTAAAATAAATTTAAAAATATTTAAATCAGGTTTCATTTACCTGTGTTTCATGTATAATCTCCATTCTCATAGGTCTAGGGGTCTATTTTGAGAATCAGTGGAGAATTTGAGGAAGACAGGGAAATGATCAGATTTATACTTTAGGAAGTTAATCATCTAGTGGATGTATTCCTCATTCTTGTGAGTGGTAAAGAGAAAATTATATATACTTTAAAATATTTCTTACTGCATTACTATAACTCAGAGCTAGTCTTAGTGGCATGATTTTTTTATGTGTACAAGAGATACATTACTCTTGTTACTATTTTATTATTTCCAGATACTGCCATTTGTTTTTCCTTGGGTTGACTTAGTTCAGATAGTTGAAACTTTATTGAGTTGTTTATAATAGTGATGTACAGTTGGGGTTATTCACACTTGGTGGTCTTTTAGAGCCCAACGTGATGCAGAGTAAGACATCTGTCATTTTGTAGTTGTCTCAGTTCTTTTAGGTTGCTATACAAACTGCATTAGACTGAGTGGCTCATAAATAACAGAAATGTATTTCTCATAGTTCTGGAGGCTGGGAAGTCCAAGGTCAAAGTGCTGGCAGATTTAGTGTCTAGTGAGAGTCTGCTTCCTGGTTCGTAGATGGCTATCTTCGTGCTGTATTCACATGGTTAAAAGGGTAAAGGGTCTCTCCGGGTCCCTTTAATAAGGGCACTGTTAAATTAAAATGGAAACCCAGGCCTGCAGAATCCCTGAGTGGACAAAGCCAGTTAGGCTTCATAACTGACCTTAACCCGGTTTGATTTGCAAACATAAGCAAAAGTTAACTTGAGCTATTTCTTATAAATGCCTATATTAAAGAGAAATGAAACTTAAGGCTAACCAATCAGAAACTGCCAACTAAATTATAGTTATATAACTGTATAACTAGGGACTTTCCAACAAGATAGACAAAATAGTAAGGCAACTGCATAACTATAACCAAATTGTTTCACATCTGTATTCACTCTCTAAAAGCCTGTCTTTAATGCTTCTTCAAAGGAGCCCCCATACCACTTGTGGTTTGGAGTTCCTGATTCACAAATCACTGTTTACTCAAATAAACTCTTTAAAATTTTATTGTGCCTCTGCAGAATACCTAGTGTTCAGCACAATACCTCAGTACCTTTTAATGGCACTAATACCATTTATGAAGACTCTCTCTCATGACCTAATCACCCCCTAAAGGCCCCATGTCCAAATATCATCACACTGGAGATTAGGTTTCAACATATGAAGTTTGGAGACACACAAACATCAGTCCATAACAGGAGTCATCAGTGGAGGCCCCCTAGAAATACACTTCAGACTTTCAGTAGAACATACCCTATATCCATATACTCTTTGATTCACTGCTATAGAATGAAGCATTGCTGTCGCTCATTAAAATGTTTTTTTTTTTTAAATTTTTGTGGGTACATATGAGGTATATATATTTATGGGGTACATGGGATATTTTTATACAGAGACATAAAATGCATAATAATCACATCAGGGTAAATGGGGTATCCATCACCTCAAGAATTTATCATTTCTTTGTGTTACAGGCAATCCATTACACTTTTAGTTATTTTTAAATGTACAATAAATTATCGTTGACTGTAGTCAACAATACCCCACAGAACCCCACAGAATGGGGTTCTTGTAAACTATTGACAAGAGATTAATGGATAGTTTACAAATATTTTCTCCCATTCTGTGGGTTGTCTCTTCACTTTGTTGATTGTTTTCTTTGCAGTGCAGAGGTTTTTAAGCTTGATGTGATTTCATTTGTCCATTTTTGCTTTGGTTGCTTGTGCTTGTGGGATGTTACTCAAGAAATCTTTGCTCAGATCAATGTCCTGGAGAGTTTCCCAAATGTTTTCTTTTAGTAGTTTCATAGTTTGAAGTCTTAGATTTAAGTCTTTAATCCATTTTGATTTTATTTTTGTATATGGCGAGACATATGGGTATAGTCTCATTCTTCTGCCTATGGATATCCAGTTTTCCAGGTACCATTTATTGAAGAGACTATCCTTTCCCCAGTGTATACATTCTTGGCATCTCTGTCAAAAACTAGTTCACTGTAGATGTATGGATTTATTTCTGGATTCTCTATTCTGTTTCATTAGTCTATGTGTCTATTTTTATGCCAGTATCACGATGTATTGGTTACTATAACTCTGTAGTATAATTTGTGAAGTCAAGTAATGTGATTCCTTTCATTTTGTTCTTTTTGCTCAGGATAGCTTTGGTTATTCTGGGTCTTTTGTGGTTCTATATAAATGGTTAGGATTATTATTTTCTGTTTCTGTGAAGAATGTCATTGATATTTTGATGGAGATGACATTCAATCTGTCGATTGCTTTGGGTGGTATAAACATTTTAACAATATTAATTCTTCCAATCCATGAATATGGAATAGCTTCCCATTTTTTGTGTGTCCTCTTCAGTTTTTTGCATCAATGTTTCCTATCACTCATTTTATTTTATAATCTGGGATATTAGTTCATTTATTAAGTGCACGTGTATGTATCTGTGTGTGTACTGTTCTGCGGAAATACAAACTAGTATAAAACATACAAACTAGTATAAAACATGATCCCCTAGTTAGAGAGAATAAGCATAAATATATGAAAAGTTGAATATTTTACCAAGATGAGGCCTCACAAAATATTATATATCTTAATTATCTTTTCAAGTAATAGCTTTCAATTTTTGAATTATCTTGTCCACATGACTTACTTTTTAATTTCTGCAAGAGAGGGTTCATATCCTTTTTACTCACGAGAAAAAACAAAGCTCAGAGAGATGAACTTGCCCAGCGTCAAATAGAAAGTGAAGAAAGTGCACAAATTGAAACTGGGGCTGTCTATATTCACAGACCTTATCATTTCTCATAAGGCCAGTATGATGGAGATTTACCAATTTATTTTTTGCCATCCAGGTATCAGAACCCACTCTCTATGTTTGGGAAATGCTGTCCCTCTGATGCCGTCCAGCTACTCACCTTTCCAGGGTTCTTGCTGTTAAGGCATGGGGCTGGGCTGTGCCAATCAGGTCCATCTTCTCTCGAGACTATGAGAAACTGGGACACAAAGAAACACACACCACCCAGAATATATTTGGACAACATTTGGGGGTGGAGGTGGCAACCACATTTGGTTCCCAAAGGCAGCAGTGGCAGCAGAGTTCCTACAGCAGCACCCAGGGTCTGGTCATTGGCTGCTGGAAGGTGCTATGCTGTCTGGGTCCAGCAGGAGCTCCAATATCTTTACCTGATAACTCTTGTGGTTTGACTGTGGGAATTGTTTCCAGCTGTAAAATTCATAAGTTTGCTTCTCCAGCCCTCCCAGAGAATATGTGGACTATCCAGCGTCTTTTAAATAGTTTCTGTTTCTGCTTTAATTAACCAGGGTCAGTTTCTATTATTTGCATCTAAAAGCCCTGACTGTGACTGAAAATTGTGCCAGAAGTTGTAGGCAATATATATTCAGGAAAACAAGAGGGAAACTGTACTTTATTCTCTGTCTTGGTAGGGTTTAAGGGGAATTGGAAATCAGGTTGATATTAAGAAACTGAACCTGAACATCCATCGAAATTTGTGAAGAAAAAACAAAACAAAACAGTTAATCAAATGATCACATGTGTCCACTCATGTGATAGCCACCTTGAATGCTAGGTTTGGGAGGCAAAATGTATGCTGCAAGAGAGTGGTTGAAGGGTGTGGAGGAATTCAAGGATTGTAGAATTCAAGGATTGTAGAGTTAAGCAATGGACACTTTAATGACAGAAAATGACAAACTGAAAGTCTTCAACTCTCAAGCCACCCACTGAAAACTAGTCACTTTCTAACATAGTGCTGAATTGGAACGCACACTCAAAGATTTATCCTCCAAGTTGCTTCTTTACATCAATTTATAACCTTTCCTAGCCTCTTATGTCAAAGTTTGGGCTTTGACATAGGTTATTAAGTAGGTGCCAACACAGGGTGGAGGCATGTGAGAAAAGTTGGGTTGCTCAGTGTGTAAATCTTCCCATGCCAGTGCACCGTCCTCCCCTGCAACCAAGGTAGGCATGTCCCAGAGCCTATTTTAAAATCAAACTCCCCAAATTTACAAAATTTTGTTGTTATATTTACAGAAATCTGGCTGATGCATGTGGCAATAAATTCTGAGGATGTTGACAAAAGTAGGAGGACTGTGATTGAGATCAAGTACAGTGTGTCAATATATGTACCTGCACCTCACCTATATACAATCTAGGTGCAGGTACCTATATTGTAACTAGGTTGAATACAATATTCAACTGGGATTAATTGTAGTTACTTATCGTAGTCATCTGATGAAACTTGGACTCAGCGGTGGCCTAGATATTTGTGTTATACCATAAAAAGAAATGAAAACAGATGTAGGAAAGTGGGAGGGAATTTTTTTGTGTACGATCAATTTCTTAATTCTTAACTTTGATTCCAAGGCCTTGTTGATGCATGCATTGAGAAATTCACTGGTGAAGAGAATCCCAGCATTAAGAAAATCTCTATAAAGAATGTTCTTTGTGGATCTAGAATGCAGAGCGAGGAGACACAGCTGAAATGAACTCTCTGATTTCACTGGGATACTAGGATCCCAGAGTGGCAGAAGCCACATAGTAGCACTTAAACATTGGACGCAAATGGGTCTTGGGCAGATGTGGGGAAGGTGGAGGGGGAGTCAATGTATCATCAAAATGGTCTAACCCTAGAAACCTTTGACATTTGCTAATCAGTCATAGGTGTCCTAGAAATAAATTATATGTACAACCCAGCAAGAGAATATTTGATTTCTAAAATGATGCTAACACCAACCAAAACTCAAAGACTTTAGGTATGGCCATCAGGGACCTAAATTCAAACCACATAAGAAAGTGTTGGCCATTTACCATGTTCCAAACTTAAATTTCAGATGCTAAAAGGAAGGCTAGGTACTCTTGAAAAAGAATTCTGTATTCATATCACATAAGCATATTTTTTCCAGCCTTCTGCAAAGGGACCTTCAGCTATTGGGATGACTGTGCATTGGGAAAGAGAAATGTCTAGACCTCTCAGGGGTAATACAACAGTTGCTCAGAGGTAAACTAGAGTTAAGCTAGTTCCTGGGAGTACCATTCATTCATCTGAACAATTTTTATTGATTGCCTACTATGTGTCAGACAATGGCAACTGGTAATATTTTAGTGAACCAGCCAACCAAAATTTTGTTCCTTAGTGGAGTGAAAATTTTAGAGGAAGAAAAATTAGCAAGTGAAGTATATGGTGTGTCAGGTAGTGATTTAGTGTTCCGGAAAAAATAAATTTGGGGTGGGGTGAGGAGTGAGGAATTCATTTCTCACGCAGCCAATTGGGATTAGA
Source organism: Macaca thibetana thibetana (assembly GCF_024542745.1). Classification (NCBI taxonomy): domain Eukaryota; kingdom Metazoa; phylum Chordata; class Mammalia; order Primates; family Cercopithecidae; genus Macaca; species Macaca thibetana. Next base: position 57,438,121 of record NC_065594.1, read on the forward strand.
ATGGAGGGAAATAGGTCTGGGATTCTTGTGACCAGTGTAAACATAGATTGAAGAAATAATGTAGTAATACATAACACCAAATATATAAAGTAGTAAATGGAAAACAATTTTACTTGGCTGAAGGAACCACAAATTTGCCAGTAGGGACTTAAAAGATGCAAGGGTCGGCCGGGCACGGTGGCTCACACCTGTAATCCCAGCACTTTGGGAGGCCAAGGCGGGCAGATCACGAGGTCAAGAGATGGAGACCATCCTGGCTAACACGGTGAAACCCCATCTCTGCTAAAAATACAAAAAATTAGCCAGGCATGGTGGCGGGCGCCTATAGTCCCAGCTACTCGGGAGGTTGAGGCAGGAGAATGGCGTGAACCAGGGAGGCGGAGCTTGCAGTGAGCAGAGATCGCGCCACTGCACTCCAGCCTCGGCGACAGAGCGAGACTCCGCCTCAAACAACAACAACAACAACAATAACAAAAACAAAAGATGCAAGGGTCTCCATTTAACTTGCCCATATGACCGATGCAGGAGGCAGATGCGTGTCAGAGAAAGAAGTATTTGTGCTTCTGATATAGAAGCTTAAATCCTAATATAGGATTTAAACTAAGCATGCATTGTAGAGAAACTAGCTCATCATGGATGATTGGTAAATACTGCATTATATCCTTGAGTCCTCATCCCCGCCGACACCATCAACCTTTGCACTGATGATCTTGATATTAATTTTAAAGCACTTAGCTGCTCAGCAGGTCTCCATGGAGTGGTGCTAGAGAGTCAAGCACTATTCAGTATCTGAATATTATCAGCTGTGAGCTTGATTGATGGTTATATTGTTTGTTTCATGAATGGCTTCCCTTTCTGCTTAGTTTTATCATCATTAATCAGTGGGGTAGCCTGCTGGGTGTTGAAGTCTAAACCAAAATCAAAATCTGTTTATTCAGGATGGTTTCAGTGAATCATAGCACAGCAAGAGAAGAATGACTGGTGCAAAGGCTTATCTTTCAGTACATTTGTTTCAGAAACCACTAGTTCAATTATACGGAGTGAGTTCACTTTTGGCCTTGAGCTGGATAACTTTGGATTTGATCCAGAGCATTAAAGTACAGAGAGAAAATTTCCTCCTATTTAATGCAGTTCTTTGTTAATAACATTAAGAAAAATGATGTCAGTTCTCTTTTCTGGAATATATAGCCTGAATTATCCACATTAATTCTCTTTTATTTTTGTTGTAAAAAGTTTTGTCCTCTATTATAAAATAAACATATTTATATTAGATAATCTAGAAAATTCAGAAAAGTGAAAAGTAAATGTGTTAGTTTTTAATTGATGCATGACCAATCACCACATACTTAGTAGCTTACAACAAGATATATTTATCATCTCACAGCTTCTGTGGGTCGGGAATCTTGTCATGGCTTAGATAGGTCACCTGCTCAGTTTCATAAGGCTGTGCTCAAGGTGTTGGCCAGGGCTGTAGTCTGGTTGGAGGCTTGGGGCCCCATTCCAAGCTAAGGTTGTGGTGACAGAATTCATTTTCTGCAGCTGTAGGACTCATGGTGGCTTGTTTCTGCAAGGTCACAGCAGTCTCTCCTTTCAGGGAAGGTCTAGGCCCCTGTCAAAGGACACACCTGTGTAGGTCAGACCTACTCTGGGTAAATTTATTGATGAACTCAAAGTCAATTGTAGGGACTTTGATTACCTCTGTGAAATCCCTTCACTTTTGCCATATAACAAAACATAATCACAGGAACGATATTCCATCATATTCACAGGACCAGCCGACACTCAGGGAGGAGGGAATGATATATAGTTGTGGCTCCTTAGAATTCTGTCAATCACAGGAAAGATACTCAAATGAGGCATAATTACAACCACCTCAACATTTTAAGGTATTTTTTCCTATATTTTCTCCTACACAGAGTGTTCTTAACATAGTTGGTATTACATTAAATATTGCATGACATTTGTTCTTTTATTTTTATTATGGAAAATTTCAAGTGTACACAAAAGTAGAAAGAAGACTGGAGTAAACTCCTCTGAATCCACCACCTGGCTTCAAAAATAATAATCATTCTGTTCTTGGCACAAAGGTGATGATTTTTAAAAGCGTATCAGAAAATATCACTTCCCCGTTCAAATCTGACAGTAATTTTCATTGTCTTTTGGAATAAAAGCAGGAAAACAGTGCTTTACTTAATTAGTCCCCATTGTTGAAATAATAATGTCATAGTATATATTTCTGCTTACAAGTCTTATCCCTCTGAAGTATTATTTTCATAGGCTAAAATTCCAGAAGTGGAATGATTAGGCCACAAATGTAAACATTTAAAATATTTTTGATGCATATATTAACTGGGGTTCAGTCAGAGAACAAAGCCATGGAGAATAATAGAAAAATATTTGTTATAAGGTATTAAAAGCCTTACGGAATCCAGGGAGAAAGTCTAGATTGAACTTCCAGGAACAATTCTCTATGCTTTCCTCTGAATTGGGCCAGCGAGGGTACTGATGTCTCTTTTATGAATGGTCAGAAAGCCACCTGCTGAATGGAAAAGTGACCACAGCACTGCAGGATCCAGAACCACACCATGCTGGCTGAAACTCATACCAGAAAATGGATGCCTCAGATTTGACCTGTGTAAAGACAGTGAAGGGACACTGTAGTTCTCTTAACTCTGTCATCATAAACCCAAATGCCTCTACATCTATGCTTGCCAAAAGAAATGCCAAGCAGCCAAAAAGTCCTCTGTCTCACGTCTGCTTCCCAGATCTCACCAAGAGGCATTGACTTGTACCAACTCAAACCATGTCAGAATTGCAGCGACCAGGGAGTCTGGAAAATGTAGTTTCAGCTTTCCGGCTTTTGCAGTTTAGCAAGTTAGGAAGCTATTTTAGTCTAATTATTTTAGACTAAGAGAAATGGCTGTTGAGTAACAATCCAACACACCCATGGTAATATCTTCTAAAGTATGTCAGTTGCTTCTAAAGACGTTATGACAGGTTGTGGTCCCATCAGGAAGGGATCTGATATTGGAATGTACCCATTTCACAAGACTACACCCTATGGTTGGGTTTAGTTCCTTAAAAACCTTTGCAGGAGATACATTTTTGATAGACCATCATAGGACCATACTGCTTTTGATATTGATTATCCATGAGGTTGAGCACTTTCCCAAATGTTTGATAAGTGATGTTTTATTTTTTGAAGTAACTAGCCATCTCTTTCCCAAGAATATATTAGGTCCTTAGCTTTTTTCCTAGTGAATTTACACATGTATATATTTTTTTATTGTGATAAAATATAAATATAAACCATAAAATTTACCATTTTAACCATTTTTAAGTGTACAGTTCTGGGCATTAAGTATCTTCACATTGTCGTGCAGCTCTATCTGTATCTGTTTTAAAATAATTAACATTGAATTTGCTGCAAATGTTTTTTCAAGTTTTTCATTTAATTGTTTGACATAGTGTTCAAAAGATTTTACATCAGGTTTCCAATACTTCAGATTTCTTCCTTTTTCAAAAAGAGGCTTGGACTTTAAATCTTTTAACTTTGAAGATTCAAATCTATGATATGGTCAAGGTTTTGTTTGTTTATATATATTTATATTTTTCAGCAAATATGAATATCTTACATACTGTAGCTTTATAATATATTGAAATATCTTATGACATTGATCTTTGTTTTTATTTTTTCTTTAGCCTGCTCATCTGTCCTGAAATAATAACAAAGCTTCCCAGAGGTACTTACTGTTCACTTAAGCTTTGTAAAAATTGCATGTGCTAATGCCCATTTGTAAATGTTTAAATCTTTATTTATTCCTATAATTTTTCATCCTGAATGTTTTCTTTTGCAGTTGGAATAAATTAGCAGACATGAAGGGAGTATAAATACCCTGAAAAAAAAGTAAAACAGAAGCTTTTATCTGTAGGTTTGCTATACAGGTCCTTGACACACCCAACAGGACTCTAAATTTTATTTTATGGCAATTGCTTTTAGAGTGACTGGTTATGAAAGATTATTTTTTTCTTTTTTTATTACTAGTGTTTTTAGTTTGTATATTTGGTATCATAGTTTTTCAAATCCAGCACATTTGGAATTTATAAGTTAAGTAGGACAGGACTGTTATTTGGAATCTCTGTGCAAAAATAGCATTGCCGACACTTTATTTAGGGAAAACCTAATATGCTTAAGTAACTAAAAATTTATATTGTAACATCTCTTTTGTGATCATAGAAAGCTCATGATTCAATGTGAATACATAGTCTGGTGGGAAGGCAGAAAGCAGGCTGACATGAGCAAAGAATTTTATGACTTCTTAAGACATGACACTAGACAATTCATTAAAAAAATGTGTATGGGATTTTAATTTTTATAGATATGATCTCACATTTGAATGAAGAGATAATGCTAATGTTTACTGATTCAGTCCATGTGCATTTATTATTAAATGCCTACTGTGTGTCAGCATATGGGACAGCAAGGAAGGCACCCTGGTACTAGAAGACACCAAGTAAGAAGGCATTTGACTTCAGTCTGCTTGATTATTTCATTAAAAGTCCCAAAATGGGCTGGGCGCAGTGGCTCATGCCTGTAATCCCAGCACTTTGGGAGGCCAAGGTGGATGGATCACTTGAGGTCAGGAGTTTGAGACCAGCCTGGCGAACATGGTGAAGCCGCATCTGTATTAAAAATACAAAAATTAGTCAGGCCTGGTGGCACGCACCTGTAATCCCAGCTACTCAGGGGGCTGAGACAGAAGAATCACTTGAACCTAGGAGGTGGAGGTTGCAGTGAGCCGAGATTGCGCCACTGTACTGCAGCGTGGGTGACAAGAGTGAAACTCCATCTCAAAAAAAAAAAAAAAGTCACAAAATAGGAATTTAGTGGTGGTTTCATAAACATAAAATGTTATATTTTGTTTTAAATACTATTACTAAAGCATCAGCCAAAAATACATCAGATTTTTAGAAGATCATAGGAATTCATCATCCTGGTTCTTCTTGTATGGTGGTACAATACCTGATTTTTTTTATTTTTTATTTTTTGCTCTCTCTTTTTTTCCTGTACATTCTAGTAGCTGGTGTGCTGTCTCTCTCTCTCTCTCTCTCTCTCTCTCTCTCTCTCTCTCTCTCTCTCTCACACACACACACACACACATATACATACTTTCTCATCCAATCCTCTCAATGCCTTTCCCTCCTTTCTATTGAGGCAGAAAGTATTCTGCCCACTGTGATCCAAGTTGTATAATAAGGAAACATAGTCCTATCTTCTGTTATATTCCTAGCTCGTGCCTTATTTCTTCAGGAGGCTTTCATGATTTATGCTCAACAGTTTTGAGTTTATTCAGTTTCTTTAACTCCTATCTACATCATAATCTCATTGCAGTCTTGAGATTATAAATATTTCTCTTGTGTCCATATTTGTCTATCTTATCTGTCCTATTGGATCATAAATCTAGAAGAGATCCAATCTTTACCTCAGACAAGAAATAAACAGTGCTAGAACTTTAGCACCTTTGGGTATTATATTTATAAAATATCAAAATAAATAATATTATTTTATTTAGGAATCTGTTATCTACAAGGGACAGAGGCACTTAAGCTGTTCTATGTGAGGATGTAATCAGAGATTTCATGGGAATCTGAGAGGAGCTAAAGTGCAGCTGAGAACTGGAGGCCTCTTGGGGTATTGCGCACTCTCTCTCTCTGTCACTCTCTCCGCATCTTTCTCTCTTGAGACTTTCTGTTTCTCTTTGAATGTGTCATTTATTATCTTCTCTATGTCTATATACTAGGCTCTCTTTATATGAAATTAAATTTGGCAGTGAAGCCACAGGGCCTGGCTTTTGATATTGTGCTCCCAAGCTGTGTGACCTTGGATGAGTTTCTTAATTCATTTGTGCCTCTGTGTTCTCATCAGTAAAATGGTGGTAGGTGGGGACCTGTTAATAACAGTAATTTCTTCACAGGGTCAATAAATTAAGAATGTGAAGCACATAGTAAGTACCATATAAATGGTAGCTCTTATTACTTACATGTTTGAATTTTATTTTCTCATAACTTCGGCTTCCCTGTGGAACATCATGGTACTCCTGATACTTTCTACAAGATGACGCCGACACTGCTGCTACCTCAGTCCCACATTCTTAGGAGAGGAATTTCTTTGGCACAGTTCATCTTTTTAAGCTGGGTCACATGGGTGCTGGTTTCTGGAAGACCAGTGGGTTGTCTGCCCTTTAGGGAAGTGCCTTCCTTGGGTACAATCCTGCTTGTCAGGGTTGGGAGGTGAAATCACCATGTGACTGCTGTCTCTCATCAGGTGTGGTCAAGCAGCTTCCCAGTTTCCTACAGATGCAGGAATGGGCAGTTGGTACCAAAAAAACATGTATGGGCCAAAGATGTCAGAGAATATAATGTGTTTAAGAAATGCTGTTTTTTTTAAAAAGCGAGTTTTCATACATAGAATTGCAATTTTCATTGACTTCAAAATCTCAAAGATATAATTCATGGACCTCTTCTTACTCTGACTACCATTGTGCCATTAAATCTAGCAAAGACATGGCTCTTCAGCATTACGGAAAGAGCACAAAGTTGCAGTTGGGTGATTTGGGTGAGTTCTAATTCCTGCCCTCACCCACTGATGAATTCTGGGTGATATATGAAAACTCACTGAGCACCACTTTCCCCATCTGCAAACAGAGAAAGAAAATCCATCTCATAGATTATAAAATATTAGTTCTTGTTATAAATATATTACTTTACAAGGACTATCTTCCCTGGACAGTATCTTTACAGTGTCAGCATGAGAAATCAGAAAGTGAGTATGTCATGATTATAATAGATAAAAAGCCTTGTTTTTTCTTTTTGGAGATGGGGTCTGTCTGTGTTGCCTAGAGTGATCTTGAACTCTTGGGGATTACAGGCATGTGGCACTTGGCCAGCTTAAAAAGCCTTTTTAACGTTTATATTTGCCAGATTCAAACGGCTTTCTCTGTATACAGAGAAAAAATAATCAATGGTAGAGTGAAAAATGACAATGAATTATAAGTGGTATTAAGAACAGCATTTCAGTACTAAGCTGGAAATAATAAAATTCCAGCAATTTTTTAAAATCAGGGACTTGGGCTTCATAAAAGGGCAAATGAAATCCATTTGAAAATTTGAATATATTAGGCTCAGGTAGAGCAGAACTTATTCTTATTAATCTCAAGTTTTTTAAATGTTAAAATTAACTTATTTTCTGACGTCCATATTGTATACTAATAGCTCAAGGATAGTTACACATAGGATTCTAATTGAAGGTCAGGTTGTACTACTTGGTTGACTACCTAAGGAGTGAGATTTCTTGAGGGATACAGAATGTCTTCTTCCCCCCAAATTCCTCCATTAGCCTGCTCAGTGCTATATTATTGATCCTCCTGGAAAAGACAAATTTTAGCTAGGCTTAGGAGTTGTTTCTTGGCAGATGTTATCTGGTAACTACCGTCTGCCATTTTTATGTTGCAAATGTTCCTAAGGGAATGGGATATATCTGTAGAACAGACTCACTTTGAGCCAAACTGCCTGCATTTGAACGCTAGCCCCACAATTTACTAGTTCTGTGGCTCACATTCTTATCTTTGAAGTAGGGATAATAAGGGCATCTCAAAGTCATGTATTTCATAGGGTTGAATGAGCTAATAGATAAAGACTGTGTCAGCTCCTATTATGTTAATGAGATGAGATGAAAGATCTGGAGAATGGAATCATATCATGTGTGTGCATGTGTGTGTGTGTGTGTGTGTGTGTGTGTGTAGGGGGCAGCCAAGGGGACATCATAAAGACCTTAGAGCTAAGAACTGTTGAGAGTGCTAGAAAATAATACAAAGAGGCTACCCAGAAGGGTGATGGGTATCAATCGTTAATTTACCTTTTTCACAGTTTGGCAGAGAATCATCTAACCACTGATTAAAACATCGTTACTCTGTCACTGTGGCTGCCAGAAAAAGATTAATGTAACCTTTCTCATTTTACCGTCCGCAAACACTTTTCTTTTTCAGTAGGAAAGTTTACTGGCTCCCTACCTATTTATTTTTCCCCTTCAGTTCCACTCATTTATCACAACTCTTTGTATTGAGCAAGGAGTATCAAGATTGTTCAATGTCTATGTTATGTTTAGATAAGACAATCTGGTGACTGTGAAAATATCTTAAAGAAACAATGGTGAAGGTAAATATGCTTTACTTTGAGAACGTTAATGTTACTGCTTAATTTGTGTGTTGCATAAAACAGAATGTTAAATGGCTGAAACTGATTAGCTAAAACCTGATTTTCCACAGATTCAGCCTCATTTCCATCACTTTGTACATCAGCAGGCACTATGACCACTTAGCATTAGTCAAAGAAGCAACCAATATGTTATTTTTTAATTGATTATGACCTCTGTGAAGATGATGGTTCAGTGAATTACTTAGAATGGGGTTTAGTTGCAACTATCGATAAAACTCAAATGACAATAGTTTAATCAAGAAAGAAGTTAATTTCTCTGTCCCATTAATGCTTGGATATAGGCATTCCATGTCTTTAATGGAAGGCAGTTCTGTTTCTTGATGTGCTCAAGCACCCAGGCAAGCACCCAGGCTTCTGTCTTGCTGTTTCTCTATCTGTAGTCTATGCTTTTTTTTTTTTTTTTTTTTGAGACTGAGTCTCGCTCTGTCACCAGGCTGGAGTACAACAGCGGGATATTGGCTCACCACAACCTCTAACTCCCTGGTTCAAGTGATTCTCCTGCTTCAGCCTCCCGAGTAACTGGGATTATAGGCATGCATCACCATACCCATCTAAGTTTTGCATTTTTCGTAGAGAGGGGGTTTCACCATGTTGGCCAGGATGGTCTCGATCTCCTGACCTCATGATCTGCCCCTCGGGCTCCCAAAGTGTTGGGATTACAGGCATGAGCCACTGCACCTGGCTTATGGTCTCCATTCTTTAAGTCAAGTCATCATATTCTCATGGCAGACACTGGGAATAAGGAAAAGGAGACAATGAAAGGGATGCATGCTCCCAGCATTGAAGGACACTTTTTGGTGCTTCAACCCAACACTACTCACATCCCACTAGCCAGAGGTTAGTCACAGGGCAATGCCTATGAGTAAAGGAAACTGAAAACTGTACTCTTTTCATTCTGTACAGCCATGTGGCCAGAAAGGAGGGAGACCAGATATTTTGGGACAAATAGAAGCCATTGCTAGCTTGGGACTAGGGTGACTATAAGTCAACCTGCAAGACAGATACAATGCAACACGCACTTGAATGTTCATCTAAGAATTTCACAGCCATCTCCAATTGCTCAGTTTCTTTAAACACAGTATTAATGATTACAAAAGGAGCTCATTTACTTCAATCAGTGAATTAGAAGTTCATGTAAAGAAGATGTAATTTTAGTGATCTGCTTGACTTCCTAAGCTCCTATTTGTTAAATTCTCACAGTGCATTCCCTAGATGCAGGCCTGACTGGAGGATTAACTCCATTCTGAGCTGGAAGCCGTTTAAGCAAGTAAATTTAGATCTAGTGTTTGGAGGCTCAGAATCAGGTCGCTTAATGGTTTTCCATCTCAGATCCTTTACTTGATGCTAAACTTTGACCTTTAAAAAAACCAAAAAAACAGAAAACTAAGCTCTTGCTTTGAGATTCACTAAATAGGTTATTCAGTACCAAAGTTCTCATCATTTCTATGGGGTACAAATGCCCTCACACTTTCTCTCAGGTCCTGTAACTGTCTGTCTCTGATGCCAACCACATTTAGTTTTACATTCACCTGATGGTCCCGATACTCTCTCTGATGCTAAGATATCCATTTGCTACTCCCTGCTGAGCCATTGTGCTGTTCTGGGCTACTGGGCATTGCTTGGAGCCTTCTGAATTGCTTGTCCCACTGGGGTGTCTTTATCGTCTGGGTTTCCACTTCTCTATTTCAGCCCATTTCAGAAAGCTTCAAATGATACAGCTATGTCTTCACAATGCCTAATGGTCCAGGAGAAAAGTAAGAGGTTCTGTGATTCATTCTAAGTCTTATTCGCATGATATAAATAACAACCAAAAGAAACTATGTACTCGTGTACTAGTCATTCTAGAGACACAGTCCTGGATGGAATAGGTGGCGGCAGGGGCACTCATCATGGCAGCTGCAGCTACAGATTAAATTTGGAGCTGATAGAAGCACAGAGTAAAGGGATTCCCCACAGGAACACACATGCACATGGTCAGAATTAGTCATCATGTAAAGTAGTCAGGAACACTTAGGATTATTGGTGATAAAGTCCATGATGAGTAGCATCACTTCCCACAGTAAGCCAGAAATGCGTTCTAGGCTTGGAAATATCTTATAAAACAGACCCACAAACTGGCTTTTTACAAACATTCAAAAGAAAATTTGAATATTTGTACTCTTTTCTTTCAGAAAAGGAACTACCAGGGCACAATGGCTAAGAACTCAGGCTTTGCATTCAGGGAACACTGACATATCAGTTACCTTGGAAAAGCTGCTGTATCTCCTTAAACCTCTGTTTTCTCATCTTCATTTTTAAAAATTAATTAATATTATTATTATTATTTTTTGAGACAGAGTCTCACTCTGTCACCCAGGCTGGAGTGCAGTGGCATTATCTTTGCTTACTTCAACTTCCGCCTCCCAGGTTCAAGCGATTCTCCTGCCTCAGACTCTCAAGTAGCTGGGATTATAGGCATGTGCCACCACCCCCTCTGATTTTTATATTTTTAGTAGAGATAGGGTTTCATCATGTTGGCTAGACTGGTCTCAAACTCCTGACCTCGTGATCCATCCGCCTCAGCCTCCCAAAATGCTGCAATTATAGGCATGAGCCACTGTGCCCGGCCAGCTTTCTCATCTTTAACATGGGAAAAATAGTAGTAGTTATCGCCTAGGGTTATTGTGAGGAGAATAAAAAGCAGTTTATTTAAACACTTAGCATACAGTTTGACACACTGTATGCCCTTAATAAATGCTGCTTAAAGAATAAGAAAAATACTAACGTAACTACAACTGAATTGCTGTCTTTAAAAGAAGGCAGATGGGGAATCACAGATCCAATAAAAAATATAGTGGGTTCCTTCCTAGTGAAACCCAAAATGAAATGGAAAAATCATGATTCTTAGCACATTCTATCATTATGCTGTAATAAATTCCATTACTGTGGTGTTTATATTCTAGTTTTGTAAATTGTGAGAATTTGAGGGAATAAGCCAGGTTAAAAAAAGGGAACCAAAAGGGAGGTGTGCTGGAATATTTGTGTAATTATCACTCCATCTAAATGCCAGTTCTAATCTCCAAAATTTCACTTTAGGCCTATTGTGATTAATTTGATTTCAGGGACAGCTGGCTACTGCCCTACCTGCTTCAAGCTGGTAAAACCTAACAAGCTTCAGGTCCCAAACCTTCATTTGGCAAAGGAGAGGGATGTAGTTCTTACCTGATGTTTCGAACAAGAATCAGGTAAGGCTTTACCACTCACAGATTGGTCTGTGGACCAGTTGATTGGCACCATCCAGGAGCCTGTAAGAAATGCGGAATCTTGCCCTGTGCCCCCGCTACCCCTGCCAATTTTAGCTGAATTAGAATCTGCTTTATGACAAGATCCTCAGAAAAGCATTGAGGTAAGACATATTTGACATCATGTATTTCATTTGCATTTTAGTTGTAGCTGTGTCAGGGTAATGATCTCACTATGTGTTCCAACCAACTTGCTAAAAAAATCGCATATTTCCTAATTCTGTCTTCACTATTTCATTAGTTTTGGTGTTTGTTCTGGGCTTTAGTGAGAAAGTAAAACAGGCCATCACTGTTCAAGTTACTGCATCCCATATATTGCTCCTAACCTTGGCTTAAATGTTCTTGATCCAGAAGGGCAGTTAAGCCCACAAGTTTTGGGTTCAGAGAGATGGAGATCAAGTTCCATCTCTGCCAGTGTGAAAGTTAGAGCAAATCAGTTTTCTCATCTACAAAATTAGAGTAAATTCCGTTTATATCCAAAATGGGATTTAATCATATTAAATGTTTAATATGATTACAGATCATATTAATGATCTTTCCCACTGAATTTTTCAATGTCTCGCATGGCCTCTCCCATAGGGTCAGGTATGAGGCTTTCAGTGATCTGTCCATTTTCCAGGGTATGCTGACTGGCTAGTTCAGACTAGCCCATAAGGGAGTCATCCAGAATTTATGCAATTTAAACTTTTCTGTTGATTTTATTTAGTTGTTAGGGATGATTTCTGTTTCAAAGTGAGGAAAAATCTTCCATTTTTCATTGGTCAAACCTTACTGACATTTATTCAACCAAAATTGAGCACCCCGCCTTGTGCTCAGCACTATCCTTGTGATAGGGAGACAGCATGCAGTAATGCAATAAAAGCTGCTGTGCTCGCTCGTTGAGCTTACATTCTAGTAATACCTATATGCACTGTTAAGTGTGTTTACAATATGTTGTTACAACATCTTTTTCTCTGTTTAAGACAAATCCATGGCTTGCTGTATTTCTGTAACTATTAGTTGAGTATCTCAAACACAAAACCTGAAGATGAAAAGATAAAATGCTGCCATTATTATTGTTGTTGTTGTTATTTTAATTCTAATAATCCATAGAATTTATAAGAGCTGTTAAGTTCTGAAACATGCAAATAGATAAAAAGCAAGCACAATGTTACTTTTTCAGAGTCATTACTATTACTCAGTATTACTTTTTCAGTTTATTGCTATATAGAAAATTTTGAGGCACCGGCCAGGCACAGTGGCTCATGCCTGTGATCCCAGCACTTTGGGAGGCTGAGGCGGGTGGATCACAAGGTCAAGAGATCAAGACCATCCTGACCAACATGGTGAAACCTCATCTCTAGTAAAAAATACAAAAATTAGCTGGGTGTGGTGGCATGCACCTATAGTCCCAACTACTTGGGAGGCTGAGGCAGGAGAATCGCTTGAACCCAGAAGGCAGAGGTTGCAGTGAGCTGAGATCACACCACTGCACTCCAGCCTGGTGACAGAGAGAGACTCCGTCTCAAAAAAAAAAAAAAAAAAAAAAAAAAAAGGAAATTTAGAGGCACCAAACACCACTGAATTTGTAAACCCCCAGATTTTGAAGACTCCGAAAGGACTAAGGACTAAGTTTACACTCATTCAGCCTTGCAAATAAATACCAAATTTACAGAGGTACTCAAAATAAATATATTTTCATTTTATAATGACAGTGCACATAAGAAAAAAATTTACCCCTTTGTTTTTCTGTCCTAACAATGTCTGGCTCTAAACAATTCTATAACATACATACACAGGTACACATTGAATATATACATTTTAAAATCAAGCATTACTTCAACAATGCTTTGAATAAATTTATAGGAACCCAGTGGAGTTTTTTCCTTTCAGTAAGACTAATCCCTAGATTTGAAAATTGATTGGATTGAGGGGTATGACAAGTTCAAGTTCAAACATTATCATCACCTCAATATTAAACTAACCATAAAAATATTCCATATATGAAACATGATTAAAAATAATCATTGATATAGTAGTTAGAAAAGAAGGCTTCCTTCACCTGAAATTTTGTTCATTTGAAGAGGGAAATGGAGCACAGTAGGGAGGGTTGAAGACTGGAAACTCCCCAGAGAGCTCCCTGATATTTATTATCATTAGCAACAGAAATCCCAGGACACGGGCCGAGCGCAGTGGCTCAGGCCTGTAATCCTAGCACTTTGGGAGGCCGAGACGGGCGGATCACAAGGTCAGGAGATCGAGACCATCCTGGCTAACACGGTGAAACCCCGTATCTACTAAAAATACACAAAATTAGCCGGGCATGGTGGCGGGCGCCTGTAGTCCCAGCTACTCGGGAGGCTGAGGCAGGAGAATGGCGTGAACCTGGGAGGCGGAGCTTGCAGTGAGCGAGACTCCACCTTAAAACAAAACAAAAAGTCCCAGAACACTTTTTCTTTATGAAAAGACGGCAATGAAATGTGTGTACTAAATTATAGTGCTTTTTTTTCTTCCATTTCTGAAAGCAGGGACATTCCCACACTTTAAAAGGAAGCTAAAGTCAGAAGTGGATTGCTGCCTCCTGCTCTTTTTTTTATAGCTTAACTTTTAGGTTCTGGGGTACATGTGCAGGTCTGTTATATGTGTAAAGTCATTACTTGAGGGTTTGGTGTACAGATTATTTTGTCACCCGGTACTATGCACAGTACCCAACTGCTTTTTGTTTGTTTGTTTTCTGAACCTCTCCCTCTTCCCACCTTCATAACATTGAAAAATGTGTTCTTACATATAATTGGGAAAGTGATTTCCTAAAAAGAATTTAATCAAGCCTTAAATAATAGGCTTGTGTCACGCACACCCTTCTCAAAACTGACTTACTGATTCACTTTTTTTTTTTTTTTCCTGACTTAACCAAAGATAATGGACCTTCTGAGGTTCTGGCTGTAGGTTTGTTCCTGTGAAGTGGGCTTGAAGTATTGTGAAATCAAATCCAAACTGGTATTTTTTGAAACTAGGCTACCATTTGAATACCGTTTCCCACCAAAAGTAACGGAAGAATTCATTGACATGAAAAAAAGAAATGTGTTCTTTTAGCAGCTTAATACGTGAGGCTTCATTATTTTTCTTACTTTGTTTCCCTCTAGTGCCCCAAAGTGAAAAGTGCATGGATATTTTGTATGGAGATGTCCAATTCAATGAATTTGTTCCTTAAAACGAAATTGAGAAGATTTATTCTTATCGTCCCTTTTAGAACTTGGGCACTACTGCTCCTTTTTAGGACATAAAGTCCTGAATCCCCTGTACTTCTCTATCCCACCAATACTAAACAGCTCTTCTTGGTCACACTGAGACTTCCAGAACTAAGCAGATCATTGTGTTTGTTTCCACATCTTCTGCCTAGTTCTTTCTTTAAAAAAAATTTTTTTTTTTGGCTTGGGGGGGTCCCGAATTTAATAGGGCTACAAACTATAATCATAGGCAGGTATTAGGCTCAAGTTGGAACAATTTTTAACTAAAATGACTTAATATGATCACTTAATTTGCTTTATTATACTATAACCCATGTAATTTTTAAGAAGGGGGAAATGGAAATCCATTTGGATTCAGATGTCACGTGCTCCATTTTTGACCTGGAGACATCATCCTTTGTCACATTTACAGTTATTCGTGAGCATTTGTCTCTCCCCTACTTTTAAAAAAGAGAACAATGATCAGGGCTTGCTACCACAGCAAGCGTTATTACCAGGGAGAATTATTATCTTGCTGATATTCTAGGTGAGACTTCATATGCTTTGTGGTCGGTCACTGTGGGCTGGTGCTCTGGAGCAGTGATTCAGAGGCACTTACGATTTCTTTTGGCAGAATGCTGGGTATACATAGCAAAATGCTATTTTTATGGCTTTTCTAGGGTTTGATGATCTCACATTTCAGGCTGGAAAACTTCTCAGAGTGACAGACCTATTAATCAGAGAATGTAGGTGTGACTACTAGTAAGGGATGCTTTTGTCTTTCTCAAAGAAGAAGGTACTCAAAGGACCATCTGGGGAACACATGATGTGCTGTGAGGTTGTCCCACCCTGATCTTTTGTGGTCTCAAATACGTGACCAGACGCCTTATATTCTATTCTTGACTGTTCTCCATCAGATAAGAATCAGGCAACACAGTAAAACAATGCTCTGATTTCAGGCAGTAAGTTCTTTAATACCTTTTTAAAGCTCAAGGTAGAATTGTTGAGCTGCAAGTGACAGCCTGCTTATTTAGAGTTAGAACAGGTGAGATTGAGATGAAGTAAACCTGGATGGGATGCTTTCTTTGGCATGATTTTAAAGACACTTGGCAATATCTTCAAAGGAGGGTGTGTGTTTATCTTTCTTGGCATGGCTTTTGTTTTACTCATTCTGAAGCCCCACCTTTTCTTTCGGGTAATTTTTTTTCCCAGTATGTCTGGCAGCTGTGCTGAGGCTGCCCACAGTGCCAAATTATCTGGGTAACTTAGGGAAGAAAATGAATGTGAATTTTTGCCATCAAGCAGAAAAAGGATATCCAAATTATTGCTTTGCAGTTCAGAGTGTTGCTTGCTATGTTTAGGTGATCATAGAGCAATCTGAGAACTCCAAAATTTTGGTAACTTACTTATATAGAACTCAGTGAAGTGAGCCTTTAAAACAAGATAAAATATCAATGAACATTTTGTTTTACTTAAAAACGTTATTCCAGTTAAATTACCATTACCACCAATTCATTTTTCAGTGGAAATCACAAGTACTGAATGCAACAACTTAGGATTTTTAGCTCTCATGTGGTTGTAGACTCAAAATTTAAGATAGAAATGTATAAGAAAGACTAATTCTTAATCCAGAAATACAGTGGTTACGCGAGTGGATTATTGCTTCTTGGCCTTTTGGCTAAGATCAAGTATAGTGTGTGGGTTTTAAAGGTAGAAAATCTTTGAAAACATACTCTACCACTTACTAGCTGGAAGAACTCTATGAAGCTAAAGACTACATAAGATTAAGGGTCTTTTCTTTCTTTTATGTCACTCTGCCTCTAGTATCTGCAAATTGCCTGACACATAGTAAAAGCACAACTACAGACTGTTAAGGTTTTTTTCTTCCTGTGGATGAAAATTCTTTTCCAGTTAAGTGTTTTCACATAGAAAGATTGACCTTTTGCTCCTTTCTGAAGATCGGTTGGGTTCTGCCATGAATCATATGCTTGAGAAAATGAAACATCACTTCGAAATCTGACATCTTTGCTTCCTGTTTCCTATTATGCTGCTTGTTGTTGAGAATGCCATTTAAATGGTTCCTGAACCCACTTCCTTATAGATTGGTTCCAAATAGAAGTCACCTATCATTAAATGTTTTAATATTGAAATGAAGGAACTCTCAGCATTCAGAGACAAAAGAGGGAAGAGTCATTGAGGCTAAGGAAAAAGAATTACATTTTGCTGTTAAAACCTTCTGTTGTATATATTCTATGACCTATAATCATCAGGGAATTTTGCCACCACCAAAATTAACTCAGATTTTATAACCAAATTAAACTTTGAGAAGTCAGTTCTCAAAGTCTTCCATAATTGAATGATATTTGTGTGGAATGTAAATTGTACTCATTTGGAATATCTCAAATGGCTGCCTATCAGTTCATTTAATTTCCTCAACCTTACATGAGCAATTACCATGCTACTGACCTGAGCTAGCATCAGGGGACTAGACATGAATATAGATATTTCATATCTAAAAATTTATCTTGTAGTTTGCCATATTAACATGAAAACAAACAAAATGTGATATAATGGAACATGTATAAAATTATGGTGAATGTCAAAATGGGAGGTGTTCAGAGACTGATAATTGCCCACCCAGTAATTCATTATTCTTCTCTTTCTTACAGTAGAAACCCGATTCTATACCAGGTGACAAAATATCCAGCTGAAGACCCCGTTTTCTATCCTCCCTTGCAGCTATGTGTGGCCATGGACTAAGTTCTGGCTAATAATATGCAAATGAAAGTATTTGGGTTGAATTTGGGGAAAAGTTCCCTTAGCTTGGGGAGAAATGACTGGGGCTTGCTAGCTGGAATGTGGATGTGATGTGGATGTGGAATGTGGATGTGATGGCTGTAGCTCTAGCAGCCACCCTGAAGCATAATGTAACCTTGAGCATGGAAGTCATGTACAAAGGATGGTAGGGAGCAAAGATAGAAGGACCCTGGACACTGATAACCAAACAGAACCCTGGACTGACTCTCCCTCAAGTTGGGGGTAGAAATGCATTTCTGTCTTAAGTCACTGCTACTTTCACTCTGTTACTACAGTATAAATGCAATTTCAGATGACATGAAAGGTATATTAATAGTTTCTGTTTAGAGAAAAGTGTTGAGAAAGGTATTCATAGAGGAAACAATGCCTTGGCATATTATTTTAAAGGACAAACAGGAGGATTTGTCCAGGTTATAGGAGATGAGGAATCCATGGAAGAATATTTGGTGTTACTGCACACTTCATTAGAATTATTTTGTTTGTTTTTTGTTTGTTTGTTTGTTTTGTGTGTGGGGTTTTTTTTTTTTTTTTTTTGAGACAAGATCTCACTTTGTTGCCCTGGCTGGAGTACAGTGGCATAATGTTGGCTCACTGCAGCCTCGATCTCCCAGGCTCAAGTGATCCTCCTACTTCAGCCTCATGAGTAGCAGGGACCACAAGGACGCATAATAATGTACAGCTGTTTTTAAAACATTATTTTTTGCAGAGACAGGGTCTCACCCTGTTACCCAGGCTGGTCACAAACTCCTGTGCTCGAGTGATCCACCTGCCTCAGCCTCCAAAAGTGCTGGGATTACAGGCATGAGCTATTGCACCCAGCCTGATTTTTAATTTAAATTTTTTATTTGGAAATAACTGCATACTTAGAAAAATGTTGCAAGAATGAGAATAACACTAAGAACATCTCTTATACCCTTTACTCAGGTTCATCTATTGTCATCATTCTATGTCATTTGTTTGTAATTTGCTGTCTTGACTCTTCACAATTTACCATTATACTACCAATATAAATTGCATAAATCATGGCTTTTTACCCCAGTATCACTTTACCCTAAAATATTTTACTGTGTATTTCCTAATAATAGAGATATTCTCTTTCTTTTTTGAGGGGTGAGGGGATTTATAAAAAAGTCAAGTTCTAATAAAAATACAATGAAATTTTTTCATCCAAAGTTCTAAGAAATATCAAAGTAGAATTGAAAGCAAAACACCCATACTAAACACAACTAATCTTACACAGAACATGTTATTCATTCTAATAAAAACCATTCTGGCTGGGTGCAGTGGCTCACGCCTGTAATCCCAGCACTTTGGGAGGCCAAGGCAGGCAGATCACTTGAGGTCAGAGGTTTGAGACCAGGCTGGCCAACATAGTGTAAGGGGAATGGCTGTGCTTTAGTCAGGAGTAGGCTGAGGTGGCCTTCTGGTGCAGCATGACTCAGCGTGTTTGGAGCGCAGATGCACGACCCCACACATTATGTAACCAGGCCATGTGAGGCACATTAGATGATCACCCACGTGAGCTCATGCTTGGCTCAGAGCCACTATTGTCTGTAAAGGTATAATTACCCTGCTAACGTTGTACATATGGCTCACTCGTGCCCACAGAGTAGAACCATCTTGAAAACTGTCTACAATTCCTCGAGTGCTTTTCCAGCTACCCGCCACTCGCCCACCAACTCCACTTGCACCTGAGTTAGAACCTGACATATGGTGAAACCCCGTTTATGCTTAAAAAAAATACAAAAACTTGCCGGGTATGGTGGTGCATGCCTGTAGTCTCAGCTACCCAGGAGTCTGAGGCAGGAGAATCACTTAAATCGGGAGGCAGAGGTTGCAGTGAGCCGAGATCGCGCCACTGCGCTCCAGCCTGGGTGACAAGAGCGAGACTCCGTCTCGAAAAGAAAAGAAAAAATCATTCTACTTTGTGTTCTTCACACAAAACATTGTCAAACAATAATATAGGAAACTTCTTTAATGCAATGTAAAGTAATTACAGAACATTCAGATTCTAAAATTAAATCAATTAATTCTTTGCGAGGAAAGCTAAGGGCACTAGTAAAACCGTAAACTTAACATTTAAACTCAATTATCAGGGTTGGCTTGGAGAGCCTCATAAAAATTAACATTGCTCACTAGTTTCACTGTTTTCCAAATAAGTGTGAAAAGCAGCTGGAGATTCCTTCCTCAGGTCAGACCCATACTTTCTGGGCTGCTTTGTTCAGCTTGTTTAAATAGATCTAGAACACTGGAACTCTTTCCCTAAGCTTCTGTCTCCCTCACCTCTCACATCCAAATTTATTACCATTCACCACACCAGATCCTGTGGATTTAAACTCCTTTAATATATTTCAAATCATTCATCTTCTTCATCTCCTCAAGTCATCACCCTAGTTCATGCTGATATTAGCTCTCACCTAAAATGCTGCACCACCATCCTAAATGATTGTGCTAAACTCAGGCTTACCCTCTTCTGCAATCAAGTTAATTTTTTGTAAAACTTGCTATAATGGAGGTAAAACAAAGACAGTGAAATGTTCAAATTTTAGTTTTGTAGCTCAATCAAATTTTGCATGCGTGCATATGTATAATTACCATTTAGATCACACAGAACATAGGGAAAGCCTGCAATACCCAGAAACCCCCAGTGTGGTCCACGTTGGGCTGTTGCAATTCACTGACTCCAGCCAATGGGAAGAAGAAAGTGTCTGATAACATAAGGCCCAGCATGGTCTCGGCCTATGTTCTGTGGGAGGAAAGTTAATGACATGGGCACATCCAACTAACGTGGCTGGGAAATGTAGTTCTAGCTGGGTAACCATGCACCCAACATACTCTAGCACCATGGAGGAAAGAGAAAATAGATTGTGATGGGCAACTACCAGCCTCAGCCACAATATTATTACAATATTATTTTTTCCAATCCTTCAGACATTTTATATCTTGCTATATATTTAGCACTTCTTTACTTTCTTCCAACAAAGTTAAATAATTTTCTCCACAGAGTTCTTGCATGTTTTGTGTTAGATTTCTTTCTTGATGTTTCATAATTTTGATGCTATTCTAAGCACTATTTTTGTTTCCTTTTCTGTTGTGACTTATATATAGAAATGCAGATTTTTGTATGTTTATTTTATGCATATATTTTTAAAACCTGAATTAACTCTCTTTTAAATTCTAAACACTTTTATGGGTTTTTGGGTTTTCTATATACATAATCATATCATCCATGAGAAATGATAATTTTGTTTCTTTCTTTTTAATTTTTTTTGGGAGGTCTGACTGTATTGGATAAAACTTCCAGTAAAATGGTGACTGGAAGAGGCAATAGTTATCATCCTTGTCTTATTCCTAATCTTAAAGGGAAAGGTGTGAACTTTAAATACTGTGATTGATGTAGGATTTGTAGATACTTTTAGTCAGATTGAGGAATGTTCTATCCACTCATAGTTTTTTCAGTCTTTATTGTGAATGGATGCTGAAGTTTTTCCAGTGCTTTTTCCATATTCACTGAGATAATCATGTAATTTTTTCCCTCATTTAATCTGTTAATATGGTAGGCCACATTAATTGATTTTGTAATATGAAATCAATCTGGTATTCCTAGGATAAGCCCAACTTTCCTACAAAATCCTCTAGACCTAGATTTTTCTTTGTGAAAAGATTTTTAATTACTGACTTTATTTTTGTTCTTAATAATGGTAACAGAGTTGTTCAGATATATGATTTGTTACTGTTGATCTGTTTGGGTAAGCTATCTTGGTCTGGAAACTTTTCCATTTTTTAAAAATTTTCAAATTTATTGGCATGAAGTTTTCATTTTATTCTTTTACAGGTTTACTCCTAAGCCTGCATCATGAATACAAATGATGGCACATACCATATGTCTAAATGTTTGTAAGTTATGAATCAAGCTAATGAACTATTAAAGAAAATATGTCCTAGCCTTTTAACTTGACAAATATACCTTTATAACAATCTAAAAAGACAGATTCAAATTTAGAATTCTTTCACTTTTCAAACACCACTTCTTTCTAATCTTCTATGTTACTGTTTGTAATTTTCTGTTCCCCGCTGAAATGTCCTATCTTTGCTTTTATTTCTTTGAACATCCTATGCATACTTATCTTAGGATCTGTACTAATACTTCCAATCACAGACCTGTGTGTATTTATTTTGGCTAGCTGTTTGTTTCTGCTGGTTCTTGCTCCTGGTGACATGTTTCCTGTGTGCCTAGTTATTTTTTGACATTGCTGAACACTTTAACTAAAATTTTAATTATAGGAATAATTAAGGCTAAGGTGATAGAATCTCAGAGGGAATTTTTGTGTTTGTTTCTGAGGCATCTGTGGTGCTCTCAATCTGGGACCATCTTTTTTATTTTTTTAGAAACAGAGTCTTGCTCTGTCACCCAGGCTGAAGTGCAGTGGTGCCATCATAGCTCATTATAGCCTCCAATTCCTGGGCTCAAGATATCCTCCCTCTTCAGCCTTCTAAGTAGCTGGGACCATAGCCACCGTGCCCAGCTTTTTAAAATTTTTATTTATTTTATTTTTCTGTAGATACGGGGTTTTATCGATGTTGCTCAGACTGGTCTCAATCTCCAGGCCTCAGGCCACTCTCTTGCCTTGGACTCCCAAAGTGTTGGGATTACGGACATGAGCCACCATGCTTGGCCCAGCATTTCTTTTCTTTCCTTTTCTTTCATTTGCTCTGTCTCTCTCTCTCTCCTTCCTTCCTTCCTTTGTTCCTTCCTTCCTTCCTCCCTCCCTCCCTCCTCTCTCTCTTTTTCTTTCTTCTCTTTCTTATCTTTCTCTTTCTCTCTCCTTCCTTCCTTCCTTCTTTCCTTCCTTCCTTCTCTCTCTCTTTTTCCTTCCTTTCTTTCTCCCTCTCTCTTTCTCTTTTTCTTTCTTTCTTTCTTTCCCTCCCTTCCTCCCTCCCTTCCTTCCTTCCTTCCTTCCTTCCTTCCTTCCTTCCTTCCTTCCTTCCTTCCTTCCTTCCTTCCTTTCATCCTTCTCTCTTTCTTTCTTTTTTTTTGATAGGATCTTGCTCTGTCTCCCAAGCTAAAGTGCAGTAGTGTTATCATAGCTCATTGCAGTCTCAAATTTTTTGGCTGAAGCCATCCTCCCTCCTTAGCCTTTTGAGTAGTTGGGACTACAGGCCTGTGACACAATGTCTGGCTATTCTGTAAATTTTTTTTTGTAGAGATAGGGTGCTGTGATGTTGCCCAGGCTGGTCTCAAACTCCTGGCCTCAGGCAATCCTCCCACCTTGGTCTCCTAAAGTGCTGGGATTGCAATTGCAGGCATTCTGACCCATCTTAATTCAGGTTCCATTTTTGGGGTTTTCTGGACCATCCAGATGTTGTGAACCCGGGTTTCTAGTGCTGTTTTCTTTTTGGTTCTCCATTACCATAAAGCTATAGTTTTTAGTATCTCAGCCCATGGAGGGTATATGAGAGTCACCCTAGCCTTTTTGAAGCCAAAATCTGGGCTCAGTATCAGTCACCTCTTCTTGATCGGTGGATCCTTCCCACAGATAAAGCTCTTTCCCACTGCTTTAGAAAGTGTTGGGCTTACACCTCTGGGCTCCCATTCTTTCCTAAACTTGTAGGAACACTTTGAAGCCTAATATTAATACATGTCTCTCCCCAGAGAGAACGTGTATTTGCTTCTGTTAGAAATCTTGGGCTACAGGTATAAAGTCTGGACCATTTCATAATAACATCCTAATTTGAAGTTTATTGGATAGTACAAGTTATGTGAATTTAGGCTGCAAATTCAAGCATCTCAGGAGCCATCTCCCTTCTGTTTATCAGCAGGAAATTTTCATTGCAGTTTTCTGGAAGCACATGCCTGTGTGTGTATGTGATTTATGTTTGGCTAAAGGTATATCCTTTTAGGGTGCCAGCTTTATGTGACAAAAATTTCCCAATGGCATCATCATTTGGACATTGGAGATCATTTTGTTCTTCAGTATCCATTAAGTGGAATGATGATGAAATCAAGACAAATGTAAAATCTAATCTAAACAACCCCTGAGACCTGCATACGAGTTCTACATATATAGGAGTTCTACATATATAAGAAAATAGTTACTAATCATTTTAACTCGTTCTACAGATTTTTCTCACGATATGAGACAGAGCTGATTGTGTGTCTATATCAGATGTGTAGAAATTGTACATAAAATAATAGCATAAGCCAGACTTTGCATGTACCTTGCATATGCCGAACCTTCAGCAACTGTTTAAGGAAACAAAGAGTTAAATTTATAAAACAATAAAAATCATCTGTAATAATATTTAAATGTATGCTTTCGGTAATAAAAGTCAGATTGTGTTTGGGAAAAAGGATCTGTCTCTTTCTGTAAATGTATTTCCATCTTTATAGCTTTATTCAAACTATAATTTCTTACCTTATCCTCCATATTTTCACAAAATGCCCTTCTTTTTATATTATCACTCATTCAAAGGACCAGAGACAACATCCTCATATAAATTCTATTAGTAACCATCTGAGATATAGTTCTGCATTATGATAATTTATATTTAATTTAAAGAGATAAAAACTACAAAACGCTTGGACTAAATGATGCTTCAATTTTAATTCTAGTGTTTAACGCTATGGCACATAGCCTTGATAACATTGAATTAAATGATAATTTTAACAGGGAGCATAAATATCAAGACATCTTTTAATGCACCAGATTTATATGTCATGAATCTACTCTTTCTGTGTCTTGATGTTCCTTTTCTTCTCTCTCTGTTTTGTCCTCTCTGTGTATCTTGTCTCTTTTTGGTTGGTTTTTAATGAGTCAAGGTGTCAACATTATTTTCTTTTTCTTTCAATTAGTTATTTTTTTTAAAAAACCTTCTTCCAACGAGTTTTTTTTTTAACTTCTTCTCCCCTTCTTTCTTTCCTTAGTCATATATACCATGAAACAGAAATATATTTTTAGTACCTATTTTATATGTTGAAAAACGTCTATTAACAGAATGTTTCTTTCTTACAATGTTTAGATTAAGTTGCATTTAACCTATATGTGGTTGTAAAAAGAACACTCATATTTGAGAAAGGAGACTTGGGCAAATCACTTCACCTCTCTAAGCCTTAGTTCACCCATTTGTAAAATGAAGGGGCCGGGTGCGGTGGCTCATGCCTGTAATCCCAGCACTTTGGGAGACCGAGGCTGGTGTATCACCTGAGGTTAGGAGTTCAAGATCAGCTTGGCCAACATGGTGAAACTCCGTCTCTACTAAAAAAAAATAAAAATACAAAACTTAGCCAGGCGTGGTGATGGGGGCCTGTAATCCCAGCTACTCAGGAGGCTGAGGGCCTGAGGCAGGAGAATTGCTTGAACCCAGGAGGTGGAGGTCGCAGTGAGCTGAGATCGTACCACTGCACTCCAGGCTGGGAGACAAAGCGAGACTTTGTCTCAAAAAACAAAACAAAACAAAACAAAACAAAAGTCAAATAAAATAAAATGAAGGTATAATTTGAGACACTCTCTCGTGAGGTCTTCCAGTATAACTCTTGTTGTCACCTAGGACTCTAAGACAAAAATATTGACAATAGCAATATATTCCTCTCTTCTGCCACTATGGAGATTAATTCATGGGCATAGTTCAGGTCCTACAGCAGCCATGAGTCGTATATGATTCCAGGACTTTTCAAATTAAACCAGGCAGGCAGTTGTTTTTAAATTGGTTTAGGTCTTGCTTTATTTTTGGTCGAGTTCTTATTTCCCCTTATTAAATATCTCTTGTGAACCCGGAAGAGTTATAGACACTGGCAGAGTTACCAGACTACATTCTTTGGTCCATCTGCTCAAGGACTTGTAACTTAGAAACACCAAGATAAAATATGAAAGAAATAGTAAATGACTAAAGATAAACCTAAGATTTGCAGATAGAGCTGAATGTCATATTAAAGGGAAAGGCTTCTGGGTGTGGAAAGAGATATGGCCCCAGGGGTCCTTTGGGGATCCCAGCTAGTAGAAGTGATGCAGATTTAATTGCACCAACAGTTGAATGGGACTAATGCGCCAGGCCCATAGGAACTGGGGAGCAGTTCTGGAACTTATGGGAGTGGTAGAGGTGGATGTTGGAGAGTGGAGCGCCAGTGGTATTAGAGCAGGTTTGTAGGTTACCATATCAGAGGTGTGAATTCCCAAGGACCCGATTGTAAATGTACCCAATTAACCAGGTGGTAGAAACAAGCTACTGTGGCTTCCTGTAGCATCTCTGGCATTTAAAAACAAAAGTTTTTAATACATTTTAAAATTGTGACACAAGACAATTCATTGCTGTGCAGGAAAAATATTAAAATAATATAAAATATCCTATATATTATATATAATTAGTATTATGAATTATAAAATGTATTATTATAAATAACATTATGTTACAATATATAAAATATTAGAATTTTTACATGTATTTTAAATCTTGATAAGTAATGATGACATAGAATTTTACTAACATTTACTATATGAGCTAACATTGATGTCTTTGCTCAGTACATTTGTGGGATAATCATGTGTCACATTTGGTGTGCCGGGTGGTGACAGTGGAGGGGTCAGCAGCAAAAGCCTCACCTTCACTAACTTTCAGCCTGTGATGCTTTGACCTCTGCTTCCATCATCACATTGCCTTGTCTCACTATGACCCTTTTGCCTCCCTTAAATGAATACTTGTAATGACATTGGGTCCACTGAATCTCCTCATCTCAAGGTCCTTAACCATACCTGCAAAATTCCTTTTCCATGGAAGGCAAAATATTTACAGGTTCTGAGGATTAGGATGTGGACATCCTGGGTGGACCACTATTCAGCCTATCACAAATAAATATTAAATGGCACTGTCTTAGTCCATTTTGTGTGGTTATAATGGAACACCTGTGGCTGGGTAATCTATAAAGAAAATAGGTTTGTTTGTCATGAAATTCTGGTGACTGTAAAGTCCAAGATTGGGCAACTGCATCTGGTGAGGGCCTCATGCTGCTATAATTCATGGTGGAAAGCTGCAAAGGAGTGGGCATGTGCAAAGAGATCATGTGGTGAGAGAGGAACTAAGAGAGAAAGCTGGGAAGTCAGAGTCTTTTAGTAACCTGTTCTTTTGGGGAATACTCTATTCCTATGAGAGCAAGAACTCACTCACACCAGCAGAGGTGAGAGGGCATTAATCTACTCATAAAGGATCTGTCCCCATGACCCAAACACCTCTCACTGGGCCCCACTTCCCAACACTGCCACATTGGGAGTCAAATTTCAACATGAGTTTTTGCAGTGACAAACTTCATCCAGACCTTGTTATGGTCTTGATTTGCATTTTCTTAATTACTAGTGAATTTAGACATTTCCTTCTATGTTTATTTGGCATGTGTGTTTCCTCTTCTGTGAAATACCTGTTCATGCTTTTTGCCCTTTTCTGCATTGAGTTATAATTTTCCTGTTGAATCATAGAAATTCTTTGAATATACTGGAAGCCTATCCTTTTTGTTGTGTTGTGTTGTGTGGTGTATTATGTTGAAATTATCTTTTCTTACTCTGTAGCTTGACTTTCCACTTTTTTCATAATACATTTTGATGAATAGATAGTCTAAATTTAATGCTGTGGAATTTATCACTAGTTCCTCTGGTAGTTAGGGCATTCTTCTCCACCCTGAGGTTAGAGTAATATTCAATTATATTTTCTTCTAAAATTTCAAAGTTTTGTTTTTGACATTTATGTTTTTAGCCAGTCTGGAGGTGATTTTTGTGTTTGGTTCGAGTTATAGATTTGTTTTCCTTTTCAAGTGGAAAACTTTGGCTATATTTACAGTCATGTGTCATTTAACAATGGGGATACATTCTGAGAAATGCTTCATTAAGTGATTTTGTCATTGTGTGAACATTATAGGGTGTACTTATATAAACCTAGAGTTTGGACAAGGAGGAACTTTGTCACCAATGAGGCATACATTCCATTTTAATCTACACATTTTTGTGAAATGTCTTCTTTTTTTAACCTCTTATAGCTATTAAAACTAAATGTTGAAATAAAATGAATTTAACACCATTCAAGTTGTATGCTAATTAATTTAAAAGAATTGAGTACAAACTAACATTTTTATTAAGAAAAAAATCTTATTTGTCAAATAATATAATTAAAATAGTATTGATGTTATTCTTTTAAATTTATAATTGTGTATTATGCTTTATAAGATCAAATCAGATTTCTGCCAAGGAAACAAGAAGGCTGGAAGAATGAAGGTCAAGTAGAACTGCTGATGCCTTTCATGAAATGGGGAATTTCAGGAACTGCTGGAAATGGTTCACCATGATTCGGTTGTCTGTTCACCACTAAAAAGAAATAATTCACAGGAAGATGCCAGGAAGTTTCCGGAAACATCTTATATCTACTGTCTGCCAAAACACATGATGTCTTTACTGCCAGTGGCTCAGGAATAATATGGTTTCTACTTCTCTCTTACCTTTCAAAGCTTGTGTGAGTATCTCTCACAGGCAGAACATAATTCAAACCTGTACTGGCAGGCATTCCGAGAAATGCAGTTCCTAATCTTGTAGCCATCATAGTTCAAATATCTTGGAAAGTAGGTAGTGCTGGGTTTCCCACAGATAATTGGCACAACACAAAATACACCAAAGTTCAGATATTTAGTTAAAAGTAAGTAAAAATATCTATAGGTGGTACGTTTTTATGCTGGTGCAATCTAAACCTCCTTTGGTAATACTTATCTAGTGCGTATCAGCTCCAGGGAGTCTTTCACTCTCTTATCTCCCCATTACTGTTTCTAGTTCATAATCCTTCTCTCCGCCCTCTTGCTTTTTGATCACCTCCATCCTCACCATCCAGTAGACTTTTAGGATATGTCAATTTCCTTCTCCTCTGTTTTGTGTAGGTCTTATGCTGTGTAGCTGATCCTCCTGAAAATCAACCTAGGAAATAGAAGTAGTAGAGGATAAAGATGAGTGGGCAATGCTCAAATGCTCTAATATGGGCTAGAGAGAGGGAAAAGTTGCAAACTACTATTCACTAATAAAGTTGTCTCCAGCACACACACAGATAGAATAGATTTCTGTCCCTGAGTAACAATAATCTAGTCTCAAAGACTTAGATATTTTGTATGACTTCTTTCTCCAGCATCCATCTTGTTTTTCAGCTTGCCTTTTTGGCCTCCAGGAACTGGCCTATTATTTCATTTACCCCAACCCATGAACAAGTCAGAGAGCCTTCTTTGCTAAACAAACATAACAACAACCCAAAAAATTATTCAATTATCCACCCACTCAACTCTGGCATCCATGAGGGTCATGTGTAGTTCACAGATGATTCACGGGACCATGTCAATGGACTCCCATTCGGAATCAAGAAAGACTCAGCCCTTCCCCTAGGGTGACAGGCAGCTTACCTCTGCACTCTTACATGATTCACTCAGGGCAATAGCACCTTCATCACCCAGTGGCAGAGCCTGCCCAAAGTAAGCAGACCACACATCAAAACAGAAAGCTATTGCCCTCAGCTTGGGTCTACTAGGATCCTGGTGATAAAAAGATAGAGACTGGAACCAAATAACTCTTACGCCTTTGACTTTTCTATGACCAATATTGCCTGTGGAAACAGTCAGAGTGAAAAGGACATTATTATCTCTCTGCTCACAGTGACTTGTAGGATTGAAAAAGAACCCTTTTGGAAGCTCTGTTCTGGGCCGAAGTCTATCATCCACACCAGTATGAAGGAGATACTTGAGTCATTCTTACTGGGTTCCTGGCCCGCACTGTGAATGCCAGCATCTGCTTCATGGGTGAAGAAGGAAGAAAAGAGAGAAGCAGAAAAGCTATTTATGCAAAGTATCCTGTATTAGTTCCACCCTTTACTTGGTTCAATATTAAGCAACTTCTTTTTTAATATCTTAAAGCAGCAGAGGAAGGCTACAGGCATTTTAATGTAAATGTGGATTTCTGGGTGAATACAATTTAATAGTCATTTCTTCTTTGTGGATGATCCTATGCCCCTAACTGAGGAACTTGTTCTTCATGCCACACCTCATGGGGAAGACACAGCTGCCAAATTCCTTTGCACAATCACTAAAGAATGTCTTTGCCTTGAGAGTGTATTTGCTCAGCCTTGTCAGGTTTGGCTGTGAAGGGTGGGTCAGCCCACTGGGCGTGCTGCATACCTTCCTGGAGAGACCCAGGAAGCTGCCCAGCTATGCAAAGGGCAGTCGAATCTTTAGGCGGAACATTAGAATTTGTTTGCTATGGTTAGGAATTTGCCCAGAGGTATCTGAAGTGCTTTGCTGAGGTTTTCTGGATGATAATTTTTTGTTGCAGCTTTTAAATGTTGGTTTGTTTACAGAAAATGACTTTACCAACATGATATTTAACCTTTCTTGATTTGCCTCTGTGAAATCAGTGAAAGATATTGGCACTGCTTCTAGAAATTTCTGCAGTCAACTCAGGTAGCACCTCAAAAAGTCCCACAGCCTGTCGGCCAGTACATGTGCAGGATATACAGGTTTGTTACCTTGGTAAACATGTGCCTTCGTGGTTTACTGCACAGATCATCCCATCACCCAGGTATTAAGCCCAGCATCCACTAACTATTCTTTCTGATCCTCTTCTTCCTCCCACCCACAACCCTCTGACAGGCGCCAGTGTGTGTTGTTCCCTCACATGTGTCCACGTGTTCTCATTGTTCAGCTCCTGCTTACAAGTGAGAACATGCAGTATTTGATTTTCTGTTCCTGTGTTAGTTTGCTAAGGATAATGGCCTCCAGCTCCATCCATGTCCCTGCGAAGGACATGATCTCCTTCCTTTTTATGGCTGCATAGAATACTATGGTGTATATATACCACATTATCTTTATCCAGTCTAACATTGATGGACAACGAGGTTGATTCCACATCTTTGCTATTGTGAATAGTAAATAGTAAATAGTGTGTAGTAAAGCTGCTGTTTTGACTCTATAACCCATCGCTTCACTAATTGATCCTTGTCTTACTTCAGTGGAGACCCCTATGGGTTTATTTTTAACCCAACTTGACTCCAGATTTTTCATTTCATTTTCATTCCATTACTGTTGGGAGAAATAAAGATTTGGAAGAAAAAGTAAAGGACAATAGATCTTATAAAGTAACTTCATCAGAAACAAACTGGGGATTACTTTTGCTGTAAGACAGAAATTTTCTCTCACTCAATTTTTTTTTCATTTGAAACCCATCTATTTCAACAGATGTAAAATAGACCTTGGTTGGAAAAGGAAAGGCAGAGAGGGAATATCTGCTTATGGATATTAGTGATCTGAGGATAATGCACTTTATGTATGCCCTTTTCTAGAGATGAAAATGAAGAGAATAGTGTGTAGACAACACAACCTCTCCTTAAGTAAATGTGCATGCAAAAATGGCTTACGTTCCTGTGTAGGATACAGGAAGAATAATATTTGATCCTATGACATGAGCGCATCAATTTAGAAAAGTTTGTTTTCAGCTCACAATTTGCCTTTTCGCCTGTGATGGCTTTTTCTTTTAATGGTGAAACTTTAGTTGTGACACTTGCCAAGCTTTCATAAGGAAATACATCAGTTTAGAAAAGTAGCGTGTACTGCATGTGTCTGTCTCGCTTTCTACATTTCTACACCTACTTGTTTGACAGGGCTTATGGAAAAACAAAGTGGGCAAAGTGTGGGGAGGTCCATGTAGTGCAAAGTGGGGGGTGCCAGGAAAGCCCGTTTTCTAAGAGAATCACACATTTTGTCTGTGAACAAAAGGACATTTCAGTCTTTTATGCTGAAGACCTGCACTGTAATGAATCACACAGCTTCTCCAGGAGTCTGACAGTGTAGGAGGGGGCATCAAGTCAACCAACTTTCCTTATGCCCTGTGGTTGTGGGTCTTTTCAGACTAGTGTAGTTGCATAAGCAAAAATCAAACAATTCAGTTTCCCAGCCTTTCTACATGGGGTTGGCCATGGGTGTGTAAGTTAAGGACTACTCCCTGTTTCTGTGTTGCAGAATTATGGTTAGACTGGCTAAACAAGTCAGGTTTTGTGAGTGCTTCTGAGAGGGAAAAATTCTACCCATGACAGTGTAGGGCAGATGAAATGGTGAGAACTCCAGTGTTAACTTCCAAACACAGAAAAAAACACATGCTACCATGACAAGGCTTCTCAAGAGGACCATGGAATAGCATCCAATGGAAAGCAGGCTGGTGAGAGTGTTGCAACAGAAACACCAGCAGCAGTGAAAGTGACAAGAAGCAGAGGGTTCAAAGCCCTGGCCTCTTCCTGTACCATTTGCCTGCTGTGAAATTGACATGTTGCTTAACCTTTCTAAATCTCGGTTTCTTCATGGGTGCAACAAAGACGATAACAGTACTTTAGAAAGTTGTTATGAGAATGAAATCAGATAAGGGTATATGTGCTTAGTGCTTAGCTGCTCATCAGACAAGAGCATGTGGTCGAGAAATGTTTCATAATTTTGAATGAATTCTGACCTTACTTCCACGCTAATTGATTTATTGGATCTTTGTCAAGTCACCCGAAGGAGTCAATATCTCAGAATTCTTGTCTGGAAAATGAGGTTTCAAATACAGGTTTTTGACTCTTTTCTCATTAAGCATTTCCTCCTCCACAGGGAGGGGGTGAAAAGGGAGAGGGATGTTCCAATAGGGTTGGTTAGCCCAGACCAGAGGTTGGCCAAATATCGCCTGCTCTGGCCACTGTAAACCATTCTGCTCACACCCATTCCTTTCCCGTGGTGGCTATGGCTGCTTTATGCTATGACATGGCGGAGTGGAGTTTTTGCATATGGCCTAGAAACCCTAAAATACAATATTGACTATCAGGTCCTTTAAGAAAATGACTGCTGATGTCTAGCCATAGACAAAAAACAAAAAGGATTGATTCTGAGTTGCATCGGTCATATTAGTAGTAAGAGCTTTCATAACATTTTTATCCTATTTGATACTTCCATATCAACTTTTGTCTCAATTTTTGCTTAAAGCCAAATATTTTTTTTGCAAGGATTGGGTTTGTAGGCAAGAATCTTGATGGTTTCTTGGAAATTTGTTCTGATTGGGAGGCAGTGCACTATAAGAGGCACCTTGTTTGGTAACTGCCATATTTTAAACAGACAATGACCTTTGAATTTTAGTATTGTGCCTCTTGTATATAAAAGCAAATTTAATCAGGCCTTTACGTTTCTTTTTAGCCAACCTTGGGAATGTGGTTGGTTAGTTAGTTTGAATTTTCCTCATTTTCTTTATATCAGGCACTTAGTAGTAGAAATGGTAAAAGTCAAGATTTGTTTTTATAGAAGACATCTGAATGTATAAGCATATGCCATTTTATTCTTCCTGAAAGAACCGAATATTAAGTAAAGAAGTGGAAATTAAAATATAAATCAACAGTAAAAAGTTAAAAACATCAAAAATTTATAAAGAGCAAATTACCTCATAGTATTTTAAATGACCTCAAAACTTCTCTCTCTGTTTCTCCCTCTCTCTCTCTCTCTCTCTCTCTCACACACACACACACACACTCTCTCTCAAATTATTGAGGCCAACCATTTTTTAATAACTTTTAGTTAGGAGAGGAATGAGGTATTGGCAGGGGATATTGTAAAATTAAAGAAATAATAAAGTATACCAATTCCGAAGTATTTAAAAATCCCTGTTTTCTAGGGATACCATTAAAATTATCACAAATTTTTTTCCAATAGAGGATAGTCCACTAATTTACAATAAAGCTTGAAAATTAAAAATTTCTAGAATTCTCTTTTCTCTGGAGGGTTTATTGTTTGATTATATAAAGTAAAGGAACTGGAGACAATTTGAAGATGAGAGGAGGTGGAAGAGGGTGGATGGAATGAGTAAACTGGAGGAGGAAGTGAGTGGGGGAGGTGAGGGCTTTTCAGATATTGCAGATATTGTGAGTGGGGAGGGAACAAGGACACACTTTTGGGACACCCCAGTGGTTTGAGAGATTCAGTACATCAGAATGTGCAAGAAGTAAAGGAAAATACCAACAGAAACACTAGCATAAACGAGGGAGACCATGTGAGCCACATTTTCTTAGCCTAGTCTATTGAATGTTGAGACGCTGAGAAGGAGAAGTGGACAAAGAAAGAGCCTGGTGATTTCATTTTCTTGTCAGGTGGCTTCTGTCCCATTTCCTCATGTGTCACATGGTAATGCAGATATATTCATCCTAGAAACAATCCCTGAGAACTGGCTAAGTCAGGACTACCGAAGACTCAAGGATAAGTAAGCTCAGGGCTCAGCCTTCAGGGTGTTTACATTATGATAGGGGAGACAGACACAGGTAGAGCTATCAACGTGTGTGTGTGTGTGTGTGTGTGTGTGTGTGCGTGTGTAGATCTGCTATATGTGTATTATATATGTATAAATCTCATATATGTATCATAGATCCATAAGTATAAATATATTGTGTACACATGTGCAGGTATGTACATATATGTGCATAGGTAGTATATACATCTTAGGTAGTATGCTTCCCCCAGATTTAGCTGGGCACAGGTCTCACATAATCATTGCAAACAATACTCAAGCATCCTGTGATCATTTGAAAACAGGTCTGTTATATGAATACTGTTCATATCGCTCATGAGTGAAAGGTAGAAAATGACTATAAAAATTCATGTGTTTCTAGCATTTGTTTACATGGCTTTTAAATACAAAATTTTAGAAGCATTGTAAATATGTCGCCTACTTTAACTTAATAAAGTTCATAATAGTATAGAATTCTCTTGTATCTATCTACTAAATCAAATTATTGCCTGCATTTTGAACTTCATTTACTTAATGAAATATTTAGGTTTTTTTTAATTGTAAAAATAGATTAAGTTATAGGAAACTTGGAAACATGGTAAAAATATGGTAGGTATGGTAGATTGGATTATGGTCCCCCAAAGATGTTCATATCCTGATATCGGGGCTCTGAATATGTTATCTTACATGGTAAAAGGGACTTTGCAGATGTGATTAAATTAATGCATTGACATGAGAGAATTATACTGGGCTATTCAGGTGGGCCCGATATAATCACAAGTATCCTTATAAGAGGGAGATGAGAGGATCAGAGTCATTGACAGGCGATGTGGCAGAGCAAGAGGTTGGAATGTCACCATGAAGAGATCATGGACCAGGGATGCAGCTGACCTCTAGAAGCTGGAGAAATCAAGGAAACAGATTCTCTCCTTAGAGCCTCCAGAAGGAACTAACCCTGTTGACATTTTGACTTTAGCCCAGTGACACTAATTTTAGACTTTTGACCTCCAGGACTGTAAGATAATAAATTATGCTGCTATAAACCACGAAGTTTGTGGCCATTTGTTACAGGAGCAATAGAAAACTAATACAACTATGGATTATTAGGGGAGAGATAAAA
The DNA here is from genome assembly GCF_024542745.1 of Macaca thibetana thibetana. NCBI lineage: Eukaryota > Metazoa > Chordata > Mammalia > Primates > Cercopithecidae > Macaca > Macaca thibetana. The sequence goes on from NC_065594.1 coordinate 57,473,111, forward strand.
TAGATTTCAAGAAAGAAAACTCTGCCGTGATGGATATGGGAACACTGAGGAAAGAGAAGAAAGATTGGGTCTAAGAAGAGAAAAATGCCATGCCAATCAAACAGAAGAGAATGTGAGAAGCAACAAGTTATCATCTAAGAGAAATGAATTATACAGTACTACAGTAAACACTGCACTCCACATGGACACCTCTCATTCTGTTCCTTTACATACTTTTTTCTTGGAGGTTCCTGCACGATCAATCTTTTAGAAAGTCATCAATAAGTCCCAGGGACTGACTCTTGAGAGGATCTTCACACACCTTCTAAAACCTGCATTTAGTCATAGACAACTAATGATGTTCATGAACAACATTGCGTGTTAAAGGACTTGAACACTGGGCACAGTAAGTGTACCTGAGAAGAGAAGAATTATTAATTGTGCTTATGGTCTTGTTCTTAGATATAATTCATGTATGAATAAATAAAATGCGTTAACAGTTTACTAAGAGTTAACTTTTAGGTAGCACCTTACAAAATTGCAGGCCCCATTCTAAGTGCTTTTTCTGTGTTACCATGACCCTATGGGACAGGTACTGTTTTATTATTCCTATTTTACAGGTGAGAAAACTGAGACAAGAGGAGTTAAATGACTTACCAAAAGGTTACTCAAGTAGTCATTGGCAGAGACCATCTGGCACCTGAATTTGTGCTCTTAAGCAATAGTTATACTGCTTCTGCTATTAAGTTCTTCTAGAATGGCATATTGTATGCTGGTTACAATTATATTATCATATAATGCAGTTAGGTATTTAATAAAATATGTACAGAGTTCCCTTGGAGCAGAGAGAAAGGGGGAAGCTACCTGTGTTTGAGGCCCGAAATGGTAGGAAAAGCTCCATAGGTCAGGTTATGTGTTTGCAGGGACTGAGAAAGTGAGTAAGAGATCACTAAAGTGCACAAGAAATGGACATTTCAAGTCACAGGAATGACATTAATACAGATATTAAAAGCCTAAAATATTATAGTATGTTTGGGCAACAGGAAGGATTTTGATGTGATTAAAGCTTAGGGCACACAGGGGCAAGTGGTGGGAGATAAGCCTGGAATAGTTGAAAGTGACTTAACAAGACATCTTAGACCAACTTTCTGTATTTCCTATCTTCTCCAGCCAATATGGTATTTGAAATGTGGCCAGTGTAACTGAAGAGCTGAATTGTAAATTTATTTAATTTTAATTAGTATAAAAATTTTAAATAGAAACATGTAGAACAGTAGGTGCTACATTTGACAGCAGAGTTGTGTATTAATCTAAAATGTTTCAATTTCATGCAACACAGGGAACTTATCATGGGTTGGAAGATGGGGAGTGATATGATTATATCTGTCTTTTGGAAAAATAGCATTAGGGAATGGACTGTCTTTACTAGAGAGAAATTTACAACTGGATGCAAGGCCATGCTTGTAGTCCACTTTTTAGCAGTTCCACGGCTCAGGGGAACCATGCATTAAACCATCAGTGTTGTTGCCTTAGTCACAGCTAATTGAGATGGTGTAGTCTGTCTGCAGAAAATGTGGACCCATAACAGCCTGAGGAGCTGGGGTTGCTGGGGCTGCCAAGTTGCTCTTTTGGTAGAGGAAAGGAGGCAGGAAAGTTGCAAAATGGTTCACTATTGAGTCTGTCCTTTTATAACTAGCCAGAGACCCAAGAGATGGCCCAGTGTAAGACCTCTTCCCACAGAAACCCAGTATGGGATGGTGGATGACTAACTCAAGCAGATGTCTGCAGGGGATTTAAACTGAAACATATAGAGACTGTGACAAACTGGTAGCATGGCAGAAAGAAGCAGGTAGAGAATCAAGGTTAGAGAGCTGAGTCATGAGCATGCGAGACTCAGAGCTGTCCTTGGGTCCCCAGATTTGTGCCAACTAGTGTTGGTTTTGCAAAGTAACCAGCAACTTGTATATTTAAGATCTAAGAAAGGCTGCTGAGACAATATTCTTTCTTCCTAACCACCCCTAAATCTTTATACTAAACCCTCTAGGCTGTGAAGGTTAATTCTAGCAGGCCTGAAGCTAGCCTGAGTTGTTCTGCTGAAATGTGAAATGAGCCTGCACAGCCCTGATCTGAAACATACTGATTGGTCGCATGGCTTTGTAACCAAGCACCCCAAGAGTTTCAGGGTGATTTTTACCAGCTAGTCATTTACCAGTTATCACTGTTTATTGATAACAGTGAAACTGACGATTTGTGTCTGCTGAAACCCCAGGAGGCATGGTCCATAGCAGGATATGTCTATGGGATCAGCAGGGTAGAAGATACTGCAGCTGAAACTCCATTTGGGTGTTCCATTCACGAGTCAGTGGTTCTCAGCCTGAGGGAGAAAGTGGATCCTGAGAAGAACTTTGTGGAGAAAGGACAATTGGAGCTTGCCCATGGTTCCTTTGACTTTTTGCTGTGAGACAGCCCTTAGCTGTGATGCTTCTCTCTACTTTAATGCAGCTGTTACATTTTATGTTTTTCTTGTGATAAACTGTAGACTTCTAAGTATCATCATTTTGGATTCTTTGGGTATGCTCTGCTTAACTCTACTGCCATTAGCTGAGGTTTCCAGAACTTATCGCTGATCCGTACAACCTGAAAGAGCCTAACTGACTGAGCAGGGGTTAGAGTTGAACTGGGAAGAGACTAGTTAGCAGGTGATGAAAGCAGTGTTTTCTTAGGATGATGGGGACCTGAATTAGGCAGCAGTGGGAGTCAAGTGGAAGGGAGACTGAATTAGGAGGGAGAATTGATAGTAATGGTTGAGTGACGAACTAAATTGGATGTAGTTTAAAGCAGTGGGGAGAGGGTGAGGCAGGAGGCAATGACGATGGAGGTTCCAACCTTGGGCAATAAGTTTAGCTATGATAATTATTATTTGAGCAATCTCTGTAAAATGCAGAGAACTCTTCCCTTGTTTTAAGAAAGCAGTGAGTGAGCCAGGCACGATGGCTCATGCCTGTAATCCCAGCACTTTGGGAGGCAAGGCAGGCGGATCACCCGAGGTCAGGAGTTCAAGACAAGCCTGTCCAACATGGTGAAACCCCGTCTGTACTAAAAATACAAAAACATTAGCTGGGTGTGGTGGCAGATGCCTGTAATCCCAGCTACACGGGAGGCTGAGGCAGGAGTATCACTTGAACCCGGAGGCGGAGGTTGCAGTGAGCTGAGATCATGCCACAGCACTCCAGCGTGGGCAATAAGAGCAAGACTCTGTCTCAAAGAAAGAAACATCAGTGAGTGTTCCAGGTGAATTGAAGAGAATACTGTAGTCTTTCAAGAAAATCAGATTTATAAACCAGATAAACCAGACTTTAGGTAAGCAATAAATACCTTATGCATGCACACTTGTTGTTTATGATTATTATTCCTTCATTCAACCAACAAACATTAAATGTTACTATATGGATCATATAGGTATATATATGAGTAAATATCTATATGAGTCAAGAATTGTGCTATGTGTTAGCGTAAAAACAAATGTGAAGGCCTGGTCTCTGATCTCAAGGAGCTTATGATGTAATACTAGTAAGTATTTGGTGATGAAGAGACATGAATGAAGTGGGAGAATTAACTAAATTGAGGAAAATTATGAAATAATCTGAGCTTAAAAGTAAGATTTTAATTACAAAAATTGGCCTTTCTTAGTTTTTCAATGGGGAAAAAAAACAGTTCTTGCTTCTAATCCCCATGGAATGGTTTATTTCAGACTGTGGTCAGGGGAATTACACTGTATTTGCAGTGTGGCTCATGACTGTCTCCAGAAAATGTGGACCCATAACAGCCTGAGGAGCTGGGGTTGCTGGGGCTGCCAAGTTGCTCTTTTGGTAGAGGAAAGGAGGCAGGAAAGTTGCAAAATGGTTCACTATTAAGGGGAAATGTGGAAAACATTAAGAAGATGACAGAGTGGATGAATAGTTCTTCTTCTTGACTATCTAATCATTGTCCACTCAGACTTTAAAACTCTGCATCAAAATCACCTCCCAGATTCTTCTTTCTCTCCAGTATGTGATACCTGGCATTGAAAATTTCTGCGTATGACTTTATCATGGTGTGTTATAGCTATTTAATTCAATGTCTGTCCCTCCAAACAAATTGTAAATTCTTGGTGAGCAAGACTGGGTCTCATGAATTTTCCTTTCCCTTGGGATGGAAACAATGTAGGAGCATTATGGGTATTTAATGCTTGTTAAATGAAGAAATGATTGAAAGAAGACAAATGAGAATAAGAAGGATAAGTTGGTAAATCCATTACTGAGGGCGATTTGGCAAGATTTGCTCTACCAAAATTAAAATGTGCAAACACATGGGCCCAACAATTACATTTTTAAGAATTTATCTTACAGATTCACACATGTGCCAATTGATTTATGTACAATGTTACCAATGGCAGCATTGTTAGCAGAAGTTTGGAAATAATGGAAATGCCCATCAACAGTGGATTGATGACATAGATTATGGACTATCCATATCGTGGAATACCAAGCAGCTGTGAAAAATCAATATAGAAAGATCTTCAGAATACAATCTTAGAGGAAATAAGCAAGATTCAGAACAGTATAATCTTACATTTGCTTGTATATGCATAAATGTCTCTGGAAAGACCCAGAAGAAACTAATAACTACTTTTTTGTTGGAAAGAAAGGTTTGGAGGAAAAGGAAGACTTTTCATTGTATTCCACTTTATACCTTTTAGTTTCCAAACAATGTTATATATTACTGGGTTCAAAATATAGTATAAATATTCAAAAAAGAAAACTGCACACACATGTTTATAGCAGCTTTATTTATAATTGCCAAAACTTGGAAGCAACCAAGATGTGCTCCAGTAGGTGAAGTGAATGAATAAACAAACTGTGGTACACTCAGACAATGGGATATTATTATTATTGTTATTTTATTTTATTTTTTAAAGTCAGGGTCTTAATGTGTTGCCCAGGTTGGTCTTGAACTTCTGGCCTCAAGCAGTCCTACCACCTCAGCTTCTCAAAGTGCTGGGATTGTGGATGTGACCTACCATGCCTGGCCTTGGAATATGATTTAACACTGAAAAGAAATGAACCATCAAGCCATGGAGAAAACTTAAATAGAAAGACATGATGAAAACTTCAATGCATATTGCTATGTTAAAGAAGCCAGTCTGGAAAATGCTACATACTACATGATTCCAACAATATGACATTCTGCAAAAGGCAAAACTATGGAGACAGTAAAAAGATCAGTGGTTAACAGGGGTTGCAGGGAGGGAGGTATAAATAGGCAGCACACGAAGGATTTTGTAGGGCAGCAAAACTACTCTGTATGTTACTATAATAGTGGATACATGTCATTATGCATTTCTCCAAACTCAAAGAATATACAAAACCAAGAATGAACCCTGATGTAAACTATGGACTTTGGGTGTTAGTGATGCATCCATGCGGGTTCATTAATTGTAACAAATGTCCCACTGTGATGTGGGATGTTGATAGTGGGGACACTGAGGGTATACGTGAACTCTTTGTTGTTTATTCTCAATTTTGCTGTGAACCTAAAACTAAAAAAAAGGTGCTCATTTTGGCTGGTTGTTTCTTTGGATATAACACATAAACAAAACAATGTGATGTTGCAACGTCTAATTTTATGAGACAGGGTCAGCAAACATTCCCCCATCCAAGACCTGTGGTGGATATTGCTAATCGACCATGACATTCCCTTGTTGAGTTCCAACTTGCTTACAAACCTCAAGATTCCTCCAGGAAGCCATCACCAATCAATTGGCTTTTGTACCCGAGATAAAAACCATTTGCCATTTCAGCTTCTGAGCTTACCATTTGGCATTTCAGCTTCTGAGCTTACAGTTCTAGAGAGATCTCAAGAACTCCGACACTGAAAGTGAACAGGTGTGGTGAAGCCAAGTTATTCCAAGCATGCCCAAGGCTTCCCAGTTAAACACCTGAGTGAAACTAATGCCCAGCCTATTTGGCTACCTCCACACCTGAAAATGTTCTTGATTCAACCTCTTCACATTTGAGATTTTAAATTTTAGGCAGTCATGTCTGCTTAGCATGAAGAGGTCTGAATTTTGCTCAGTGGTTTAGAATTGTCCCTTTTTATACCAGAGATTTGATTCTAAATGAAAAAACACTGGTTTGGCTTAGCAGTGTGGATGGTCCGGTGTATAAAGCAAGAGAAACCCTTAATTGCATGCAGAAATAATTGCTTGGAAGCTCAAAATCCATAACTTTGGCAGCTGCACTTTACTTCATTGTAAGATAAAAACTTATCTTTCAGGTTCTGTGTTTTATGAAGTAATATATTTCAACATTCTGTAATGTAAATTACAACTTATCCCTACAAGGAAGCTCTTAAACTGTGTTTGCCTTTCATTTTGGCTAAGTTCTAAGGCTGAAGATCTCTTCTAGTTTATCTTTTGAGTTAAATCGTATCTTTGTTTTTCAACTTTATCATTTGTAATATTAATGTTCAAACCAAGATTTTTGGGCATCACAGAAACTTAAAGCATATTTTAAAAATATTTTGCATGTATAAAATTCCACAAAAAGGCAGAGTAGACACGTATATATGTTTTACTTTGAAAAACCATTTTCCATTTTAGATTTCAAATTCCTCAGCCCAGAATAAGGGAGCATCAGGGAACGTAAAGGAAGTGGTCTCCCAGTCACAATGACCACATACTGCAATTGCCTTGCTCTCCAGTCTGGGTTTCTACTTCGTGTTACAGTCATTTCAGTGGGCACCACTCAGCTGCTTTGTAGTTTTCAGGAGCAGTTGTTCAGGGAGGATTTGGTTCATTGCTGGTGTGACATGTGAGTGACGATGACCCAGGAAGTTCTGATGACGTGACTTCTCTCAGCAATGTTCTGGGTTTGCTAAGCTTCCTCAAAGCCTCTTTGGCACTTACGGAAGTTGCATTTCAAAACCTGTAACAGGAGTCCCCACCTAGGATGGCTCTTCAGTGCTACTCCTTCCTCCCAGTAGAAGCAACCTTTGTTTTTGTTTGTTTGTTTTGTTTTTTGTTTATTGAGATAGGGTCTCACTCTGTCACCCAGACTGGAATGCGGTGGTGTGATCACAGCTCACTGTGGCTTGGTCCTTCCATGCTCAAGAGACTCTCCTGCCTCAGCCTCCTGAGTAACTGGGAACAAATACATGCACTATCACACCCAGCTGATATTTTATTTTCAGTAGAGATGAGATCTCTCTCACTGTGTTGCCCGGTTTGTCTCAAACTTCTTGGCTCAAGTGATCTTCCCACCTTGGCCTCCCAAAGTGCAAATGAAAGCCACTGCAACTGGCCAGAAGCAGCCTTTGACATTGGGTCTACTGCTGCCCTCAGTTATGAGAGAAGTTTCAACCATCCTTTTCACATTTTTTTTTTTTTTTTTTCTGAGAGAGTCTCACTCTGTTGTCTAGGCTAGAGTGCAGTGACATAATCTTGGCTCACTGTAACCTCCACCTCCCTGGTTCAAGTGATTCTCCTGCCTCCTCCTGCCAGAGTGGATGAATGGTTCTTCTTGACCATCTAATCACTGTCTACTAAGACTTTAAAACTCTGCATCAACATCACCTTCCAGGTTCTTCCTTCTCTCCCCTATGCGATGCCTGGCATTGAAAATTTCTGTCTATGACTTTATCATGGTATGTTACCGTTATTAAATATAGCTGGGGTTACAGGTGTGCGCCATCACACCCAGCTAATTTCTGTATTTTTAGTAGAGACAGGATTTTACCATGTTGGCCATGCTGATCTTGAACTCCTGATCTCAGGTGATCCGCCTGCCTCCACCTCCTAAAGTCCTAGGATTACAGGTATGAGCCACCACGCCTGGCCCTTTTTCACATTTTTTTATACATGGATAAATAAGATAGAGATTAGAATTCTTATGTGCTAGGTGTATTTTCCCTTTGATAGTTTTACAAAATATTCTAGGTGTAGAATGTGTGGAACAGACTTCTTTCGTGTTTTCTGATCCTAGGGTTCCTGGGTTTTTGAGAACTTGTTTGTCTTGAAGTTTCCTTTAAGCCATGTACTCCTTGCATGCTTGTCTGTGCCCCTGCCTTCCAGGTACTGTGGGCATATGGGGGTTCCTTCTATTGAGTTTTCAGTTTTATTTTTTGAAAGAGAATGCAAAATAGATTGGGTCCTATGCCACCTTGTCAGTGATATGGTTGTGCATATTGTTGATATCAGTTAAAGGGCAATCACAGGAGCGTATCTATATATATATATATATTTGCATAACAAGGCCGTAAGTTAAAGAATTCACCAAACAAAGGCCGTAGGTTCACGAGTGAGACTGTTTTAATTGAACTGGTATTTGTACAAGGTGACACCCTGTTGCATACCACAGACCTCCTCCCTGAGTGACTCAGCCGCTGAGAAAGAAACCTCTGAACTGTTCATTAATACAGTCAGGTAGAGGTTGAGACTCCACTGAATAAACTCTAGGTTCCCATTTCTTTCAGTCAGATCCTCCCAGGGAATCACTACAGGCCGGTTAGCCAAAAAGTCCTGGTTTTCTGCTCAATAGAGGTAAGTTGAATTATACTTGCAAACAGAAATACATCTGCTGTATGTGCACAGCTTTCTCTGTGTTCCTTTCAAATGATTAAAATTAGAACTTACTGTATTATCTTTGTCTTTTCTTCCTATAAATTTTGACAGCCTCCAGCTGACTGTTAGCTCTGCTCTTCCTTGCTGTACTTTTAGGCCACATTGCATTGAACTTCTTGGCAACTTTACACGTTACGGGCATCACAGAAATGAGCACCTATTTGATTTTCTGGGTGGGAGCTGTCAGCTGGTGAATCCTGCCACACAAAGGATAATAAATTCTTTAAGCGAAGGGACCAGCACCTGCTGGTTTATTTTCTCAAGTGACTATACAAACATTTTTTAAAGGAACTTTCTGTTTTCATAAATGATGCTTTTAGTGAAATAGTGAACTCAAATATTGCTTTATAGTTAATAAGTCATATTTTTTCTCTACTGCTAAAAATATTGCAAGTTGTTGAGCTATGAGAGAGAGAGATTTATTTTTATGAGGTTTTGGTCTCCACCCTATCTTCCCCAAATAAGAAAATTGCCATTTCTTACTTGAAAGTACCAAGGAGTAAAGGCAGGGTGTGGGGGCAGAATAGGGGTATATGGTTCCTTACAGGGATCTGTGGGCATCTGGCCAACTTCTCTACAGTATATTCTGCATTCTAACCTAAGGAGTGATTAATATATATGGGGGCAATTTTCAAACTTTATTCATAGCCTAGTCCTGAAAAACCAGTTTTGGGAGACTTTTGGTAAGGATAGAAGAGTTCTTTTGTAATTAATAGTTAAGCTGACTTGTCTGGTTTGTGTTTTTTTTTTTTTTTTAATCATTTCTATTTATGATACAGAGCTGTGGAATTCAAATGCAGGGGCCACTCACAGCTTGCAAATTGCAGGTCTGTGTCCTCCAGAGAGGCGCCCCCACAGCATACTTGGCTCTATCTTTAGTACTTGAGTTCTCATGGCTTCCTATTGCTGACCAGGTCACCTGCAGTCTGAGAGGGGTTTAGGCACACAAGTGCTCAGTGCTCATTTCCCAGAGGTTTACCGAAGAATTTTATAACTTGGCTTTCAAGTGTTTATAGTAACCAGAAAACTAAAGCATAGCATGTGTGGGTAATTTTATTTTTCATAAAATGTGATTACATTTAAAACTGTCTTTCACTTCCACAGTTTATAACGTAGATATAGCCTTCCTAATATTTGCGGTGCTCCAGTGTTTAAAGTATCAGAAACATCAATTTGAGAAAACTGAGAAATGACAACAGTAAAAATTTTAGTAAAACATTCAGATGATCCTAAATGTTGGGATATGCAGAGAATGCCAACAACAGGTCAGAATTTTTATTGGAATGTTAGCTTCGTGTAAATCTTAGATCTAATTGACTGAATATTTCAACTGAAATGGAGCATAGGTCCATCTAGTCTAATGCCTGAATTTTCTAGATGAGAAAAACAAAGCATAAATGTTAAGTAACTTGTGAAGATCAGAGTAGCAGAACCAGAACATGAAGCCAAATTGCTTGTCTTTTGTCTTACTGAATTTTCTCAATATTTTTTCCAAATACTTTTTATTATAAAATATGTAGTAGCAATAAACGAACCACACTCCATCACAGACTGTGGTTATCCAGCAATATGTGGAAATATTATACTGTGTATGGTGTGACTAAGACATAATGGAAGACATAGACATATGTTTCCAACTTGTGGCTTGTGGAATCAGTGTTGCCATTTATTATATTTATGAGATTTTCATCTCAGGATCCAGTAGCCCCTCAGCAGGGAGGGGATCTGATGTATGTGTGTTAGCTGTGGTCTGTACAATCAGAACACCCTCGCCCCGAATGCCATTCTGTAGGTGATGCTTACCTGACTGCCTTCTCAGACTACCAGAATTATGATGAAATACCTGAGAGGTTCATATTCCTGGGGACTATGTAAACAAAACAAAGAATATGTTTTGAATGACTGAGCTCATACTGTGGAATGAACTAAGCAGTCAACTTAAGCAAACATTGTTTAACTGAGAGCATCCTATATGGTTCAGGCATCAACTCCCACCATTTCTTAAGAGTGAGGGGATCAAATCTTTGGCCCTGCAGTCCAAGGGAAATCTTTATTGGTTTCACTTGGCTTCACTTTCTGTCATTATCCTGCTTCTAGACCATTTGTTGATCATTTTCCATTTTCTTTGGCTAGGGACTTTGAAATAAAGATTTTTATATATTAATTGCTGCATACATAGCTGGAGTTGTTCCAAGTTCACTTCTGAATCAAAAGTCATTTTTGTTGTTGCTTTTTTTTTTTTTTTTGAGATGGAGTCTCGCTCTTTTTGCCAGCCTGGAGTGCAATGGCACGATCTTGGCTCACTGCAGCCTCCGCCTCCCATGTTCAAGTGATTCTCCTGCCTTAGCTTCTCGAGTAGCTGGGACTACACGTGTGCACCTGACTAATTTTTGTATTTTTAGTAGAGATGGGGTTTCACCATATTGGCCAGGCTGGTCTCGAACTCCTGACCTCAGGTGATATACACGCCTCGGCCTCCCAAAGTGCTGGGATTACAGGCATAACCAATGCACCTGGCCTTAATCAAAAGTCTTTATCAGTTATATTCCTTAAGTGTTTCCAGCTTACCACTGTACAAATGGTAAACTGTGATTTTTCCATGAACTTGTGATTTTGGGGCTCGGGAGAAGCTCTTCCTTACATGGATGCTTTGCCAAATGACAGCTACATTTACTAGACTTTCATTTCATGTTGATTACTAAATTTTTTAAGGATATGAGTCATCTTTTTATTGTAATACTTAACTGGAAGAGTGAATTTTATAGCTATCTATTAAATGACAACTGGTTTGCTTCTAGATACAAGAACTGATCGTCCTGAATCCTCATTATAATGGTATAATTGAGAGCTCTAAAAATCTAAATAATTTATTCTTTGTCTGTAGACCCAAGTTTCCCTGACTCTAAAATGTGATTACGTATCCTTCATATGAAACCTCCTGGGGAAAGGCAGTGAACTATAAGCCATGTTTTTCAAATTGAGATATATACATCCCAGGAGACTGTGTCAATATTCTAGAAAATGCAATACAATTATGAAATAAGCATGGCACATGTCTGTATAGGGAGCTAATTTTAGTTAAAAAACTTTGGAGAAAACTATCCCTATTGCCCTGCCCTCTCGCCAGTTCTCCCCAGGGTTCCCTCTTTTGTCATTAGAAATGTTGTGTGTAAAAGTTTAAAAGAAATTTGTATACAAATGCATGCAGGGATCTGAAATCTAGATAGACTTGAATTTGAACCACGATCCCATGTGGACAAACGGTGACATGTATGAGTATGCCTAACTCACAGCACCAGCAGATAAAAAGAAAAACTAGGATTCTTGCTGAATAATTAATAGATGCATAAAGTTATATAATGGTGTATTATATACATATTTTATAATATACATAGCATATTACATAATGGGACATATATGTATAATATGACTCACAATAGCACAAAAATATAGAAATCTAGAAAAAATCTCTACAAGAAAAATTTAAAATCCAGATTTAAAAAATAACAACATTTTATAGTAAGACATAAAGGTCAAAGTTGACCTTAAATGTCAGTTCTTCCCAAACTCTTTTATAGAATCTGTACAATTTTAGTCAAAAGTTCCAAGAATATTTATTTTGGAACCTTAGACAATAATTTAAAGTTATCTTAAAGAAATGAATAAATGAGAATAGCTGATAGAATTTCTAAAAAGGAAATTAATGAAGGGTGCTATGCTACTAGATATTAAAAATGTATGTATCAGAAAAACACAATAATAAAAGTAGTTTGTTTTTATTGTAAGAAACTAAAGACAGATTTCTTGAGAAAAACAGCCACAAAGCACATTTGAGAATATGTAAGAATTTAAAGTGTGACAAAGGATGAATCATGTATCAATGAGAAAGGGATTTATTCTCCCATTACCAAAGTAAATCCACATGGATTAGAGAGATTACATAAAACAACAAAATATATTGTAAAAATTAAAAGAAAAGTAAATATTTAGTTAACCTCATGTTTGTTCAACAAATATTCCTCTAGAACTGATTATGTACCAGGTACTGTGATAAGTTTTGAAAATCAACTGTGGAGAAGATGGGCTTCGCCACTACTCTTAAGATGTACAGTGTGTGAGTGTGTGCGAGTGTGAGTGTGTGAGTATGTGTGTATATGCGCGTGTTGGGGGTGGGGGAAGATTATTCAGCCACACACACAGACAGTCTTAGGTGATGTTATGGAAAGAAACTCTTTGCTATTTGAACACACAGTAGGGCTCATAACTTAGCCTGGGGAGGAAGGGGTGGGGCAAGTGGCAATGGCATCACGGAATGATTCCTGGAGGGTATAGAATGTGTGATCTGGAAGGTGAATGGAAGTCTTTCCTGAAGGAAAAGGAGGGGTTGAGGGAAGTTCAGAAAGAAGAGTGTTTCAGGCATAGATAGAATAAGCAATAGCTCACAGGTGATCAAAAGGATGGAGCACCAGACACTGGAAGGAGTTGCTATGGCTGAAGCCAGAGTGTGAGTGGGGAGCGGGAAGCAATGAGGCTGGAGAGTATGGCCTTGTTAACCTTGTTAAAAATTCGATTTTATCCTGACAGAAATGGAACACCCCTGAACAGCTTTAAGCAAGGTGATGACTACTTTGGCACCAGTGAGGAGAATGGATTAAAATTGAGGAAGTCTGGAGACTGAGAATGTAGCTGGGAAGCCGTTGGAATAGTCAGGAGATTACGGTAGTTTGAATTGGTGTCTTGGAAATAGAAAGATACATAACAAGAGATATTGAGTTATAGGACTTGACGATTGCTTGTACTTCGAGGTCAGAAAGAAGATTGATGGATGGTCTACAAAGATGGCTTTTAAAGAGTGAAAGTGGAAGAAATTATAAAGGGAAAAATAGGGAATGCAAAATCGAAAGCTCCTGATACAAAATTATAATTAGAAGCTAAATGAAAAACTAGGAAAGTAAAGATGAATGTTCCTGACATATAAAGAAAATGAGAAATCAGTAAGAAATATATAATAATTGTCAATGGATAATTTATAAAATAAGCAAAAAATGCCCTGTAAAGTGAAGACAAATATGCAAGTAAAACAAAATGATTCTACTTTCACTTATTATGTTATTAAAAAGATTAATGAATGATAATTCTAAATGCTGGCAAATGCGTAGACACTCATGCTGCTGGTGGATGATAAACTACTATACGATTTACGGAAAGAAACTGGACAATAGGGATCAATAATATTTTAGAAATAATACATCTTGGCAAGCAATTGCACTTCTAGGATCCATTCAAAGAAAATAATCAGATACTTGGTGAAAGACTTTTATATGGTTTTTTAGAAACAACAGAGGAATGATGTTACATTAATAAATAAAATGGGCTGGGCGCGGTGGCTCACATCTGTAATCCCAGCACTTTGGGAGGCCGAGGCAGGCGGATCATGAGGTCAGGAAATCGAGACCATCCTGATTAACACGGTGAAACCCTGTCTCTACTAAAAATATAAAAAATTTGCCAGGTGTGGTGGCGGGCGCCTGTAGTCCCAGCTACTCGGGAGGCTGAGGTGGGAGAATGGCGTGAACCCAAGAGGCAGAGCTTGCCGTGAGCCAAGATCGCACTACTGCACTCCATCCAGCCTGGGTGACAGAGCAACACTCCGTCTCAAAAAAAAAAATAAAAAATAAAAAATAAATAAATACATAAATAAATAGATAAATAAAATGAGATATTTTGTAGCTGCAAAATAAATATTTAAATATTCTTAAATGGCATTGGAAAAATGCATAGCAGTAGGCTCTAAGTGGGCAAAGAAAAATCCTGGAAGAAAATTGCTGTGATTGATTAAAGGTGTCTGATTTTTTTTTCTTTTTTTATGCTTTCTTGTATTTTCCACATTTTATATATACTTTCTTGTATTTCCACATAAGTTCTAAATATAATGAGAAAGATTTATATTGTGTAAAATTGGGATAGAGAATAGCTACATGCCAGAGCTTTCGTGAATATGAAATCCAGTAAAGTATTTAAGATAACTAACAGGGTTTTGGCTCATAGTCTATGGTCAAAATTTGAGTTTTTAGTCATTTAACTTGTATTTTCAGCTAGAACTGAAAATAGCCCCTCGTGGGGCTCAGGTGATAGATAACTTTTATTGGATAGCTTTTTTAATCAATGAATGTTAGACCAGTGTTTTTTGTAAAATGAAATAAATAATTATAGGTCACTATTCACATTAAAGCTTACTGTTATCATTCTGCAGAAAAGATGGGCCATAAGAAAAAGAGCTGGTGAGGGTTGCGTATTAAAAACTAGAATCAGGCAGAGGCAGGCGGATCACGAGGTCAGGAGTTCGAGACTAGCCTGACCAACATGGTGAAACTCCATCTCTACTAAAAATACAAAAATTAGCCAGGCATGGTGGTGCGTGCCTATAATCCCAGCTACTCAGGAGGCTGAGGCAGGAGAATAGCTTGAACCCCAGAGGTGGAGGTTGCAGTGAGCCAAGATCATGCCATTGCATTCCAGCCTGGGCTACAGAGCAAGATTCCGTCTCAACAAGCAAACAAACAAACCCCAGAATCAACAGTGAGAAAATTGTATGGTAGGGTCTTTCATTTGTGCTACATTCTGGACTCTGTTTCACCATCAGTAAACAAGTTTCCCAATGCTAAGCTTAGATTGTGAGGTTGTGTGACTGAAGAAATAGCTGCTTTCTAACCATCACAGAAGGCTAAATGAATCTCAGCCTAATGATTTTTGGATTTCCTTTTAGGCTGTGTATTCAGGCTAAACACAGTTGTTTGTTTCTGAGAGATCATTTAAAAATGGATTTAAATAGATTTGTTAATATTACACTTCATGAAGCACTGTTTGTTTTCCCCTTACATATATTTCTTGTACTTTTAGGTGGTAATTAGTTGTTTGATGGTTTGTTTTATTTATCTTCCAAAAAATAATGCTTCTGGTTATTGGTCTGTAATTATAGAGCCCCTCTTATACTTCTACTGAAAATGGTTTTATGGCATTTGTCCTTTTCCAATTCCTAGGGATTTTCGCTGTTTCATTGATTTCTGGGAAACAAGTAGTGGTGGGGTTGGCACTGTTACTGCGCCCTGAAACCCTCAGGACATTTTCAGAAGCAAAAGTGAATACCACCAGGGCGATTTGCCACCCTGTGTCATTTTCTAGACCCCTTTTCTGTATTTGTTCACTTATTCTACTTTAGCTTTTTTGCATTCTCCATCACTAAAGAGATTTGCCCTGGGCAACTATTGACATTTGGTCTTTCATAAAGATAGTAATTTATAAAAATATACTAGAAGCTTGATAAATTGATTGAAAGATTTTGGTTTAGTTAAAATATCCAAATGTCACTCTATGTAGATCTCATGATACTTTGGTAAAATGGTCAAAGAAAGTCTGCTCCAATTCTTCTTTTCTGTTGAGCTCCACCATGGATCTCTATTGTTGCCATCTTTATGTCCATGAGTACCCAATGTTTAGTTCCCACTTATAAGGGGAAACACTTGGTATTTGGTTTTCTGTTTCTGCATTAATTCGCTTAGGATAATGACCTCCAGCTGCATCCATATTGTTGCAAAGAACATAGTTTCATTCTTTTTTTATTCACCACTTTTTAGTCTAGTAAATTTCTTCCTGTTAATTCCTTTTTGTTTCTCGGGCTTCTGAGATAGGTACTCTCGTGTCAGGTTGATTTGAGTTTGAAACTCAACTGGGCGATTCACTAGTTATGTAACCTCAGGCAAACTAGTCATCTTGAGACTCTTTCCAGAAAAAAAAAAAAACTGCCTACATTTCGCCCACTGCCCACATTTCCAACTCCTGCCCTATCCTTCTGCAAAAAGACTCTGACTTCACTGAAACCATTCATCATTAAGTTTCATGTAAAGAACAAGTATAATAATAGTAACAACCTAAAGGCATGTAAGGCTTAAATGAGACAACACCTGTGAAATATAAGCTCAAAATAGTTATTATTATTGTGGGACCCCAAATCTAAACAGTCAGAATTGAAGTCCTCGTTTTTTCTCTTTTCTTCCATCATCCTTTATTTTGCTAATTTAGTTTCTGCTGCACTTTTTTTTTGTTTTTCTTTTCTGCCTTATTTCTCCTATTCCTTTTCCTCTATGAGCCCTTCTTTAACCAATTTTAGTTTCTTTGTTCACACAATCTTTCTTAAGAGAAGGTTAGCAGGGAGTGCTAAAGACTTCCTCAGGTAAGCCAAGAGGCATTATGTCTTTGGGTGGGAAGGGAAGAGTGAGATTTTAAAAGTCTTCATGCTGAGAGAACCCAAAAGATGACGAAGATTCTAGCTGAGCTGGGAACTGGCCCAGGAAATTCTTGGCACTGGGACAGGAAGAGCTGGGGCTGCGATCGTGCTGGGGGACTGAAGTGAAAGTTGGCTCAGGGAATTATTGGCATGGGGACAAGAGGAGCTGGGGCTCAGGGTGGGGGGAGCGGCAATTGGGTCACCTAATGGACGTAAATGCTCCCAGAGGAAGTGCTCTTATTAGAGATAGAAAATACTGAAGGAAATTGATTAAGGGCATGGAGAGATGAGGAGAAGCTGAAAAGAAGACAAATGTAAGAAATAGGAGATGCTGATAGTTTCAAATGCATACGAAAAGAGCTAAGAAAGTTGATTGATTTCATGATTTAGAACTTGAGCAGTGATTTCATGTAAAACCTAAAGACAAATGTCCTTGGGCAGAAGCAGTAGGCAGCAGATAAAACTAGCTGTTTCTGGTGTTTGGCCACAAAGAGGAAATGAAAGATGGGCCAGTAATTGAAAATATTTTTTCCCTCTCTCCTCATAGACTTTGACTTTGTGATTTCATATCATAATTTTCAACACATGCATTCAGTGCTTCATAGGTAAATGGTTTTCTGCTTCCCAGCATAGGAGAGACAGCATTCACACATCTTTTCTCATAATATTACACTTCTAAAACACAGTTGCTGGTGTCTGTAATCAGTAGGCATATGTACTGGCAACAGTCTTTTGAGAAGCCAAGATTAGAGTTTCATCTTTTTTGTGAGAAGCTAAAAACCTAGTTGGAATGAAACTGAAATGTGGCACTTAGAAATAAATCCAATTAGCTGAACCGGAGTCCAGTCGGGAACCGTGTCAAGCCACTTCTGGCTGCAGTGTGGTCATCGGAGAGTGAGTTTTGAGGCTGAGCTGTCAGGAAATGTTGGGGCCGTCGTTCATTCCTGCTGTTCCTCTCACCTGTTCTCCCATGAGCATCCATCATCTGGGACTCCAAGCATTTCTCTGAGTGCCTGATATGGGTCATATCACATGGCACTTTGAGGTACCTATAGTATCACTTACGGAAAAGAGCTCTGGCGCTGCAGTCACACAGACCTAACTGCAGTTTCTGATTCTTCCTCTAACTGTGTACTTTGGGCAGGTTATTTCACCTCTCCGAGGTTTGGACTCCCATAATTATAGATAATAGTACTGACCTGGAAGGATTAAATAAGATAATGTGCATAAAACATGTGGTACAGCAGGTGGTACATGGTAGGGGCTTAACATGTGACCCTTCTTGCTAGGAACATTGAACACATATGTTTTGTCGATACAAGAATCATACATCCTTGCAATTACATACGAATTTTGAGGAGTGACATTCACCACTACCAAAACTAGAAAAAAAAAAAAAAGTATCACACATATCATTTGTAGACTCCTGTCAACTTTTGGACCTTTTATTTGCTGCACGATGGCTTAGTGACATGGAGGAAGAGCATTAGGCTTAAGTAACAAAAAAAAAAAAAAAAAAAAAAAAAAAAAAAAAGAAAAAAGAAAAGGAAAATAAATCTCTTAAACAAACGAGGAGGTTTATTTTTCTCTTGGAAGGAGAAGCTCAGAGATAGATAATACAGGGCTCTTGTGGCAACTCTATGACACTGTCAAGGAACCAGGTCCCTTCTAACTTCCTGCTCTGCTATTTTTCGTGTGTGAATTTAGTCCCTATGGTTGCCCATAGTCCCTAAGGTCCAAGAGGACTGCTCCTCCCTCCTGCAAGCCACCTTACTTTCAGAAAAGAGTGGGGGAGCACAAAAGCACACATTCTTCCCAGGGACTTCCACTTCAATTGTAATAGTCAGAACTACAAATGTGTCTACTGCTAGCTTCAGAGAGCCTGAGAAATGTGGCTTTAGCTATCAGTAAGAAAGAAGGGGAGAATGGATATCAGATATGCCGTCATTGTCTGCTATAAGTCTCTACTTGGAAATCTCCAGATCATCATGACTGGACCTTTCCTTACTGTCCTCTCCCATTGGAACATACCGCCCCCAGCCCCCCCCCCAAATTTAAGATAAATCTTAAACATTAAAAAAAAAATGTGAGTAACATTTGTAATTTTAAAGAGAGAGGCATGGCATTCTGGAATAATTCTTAAAATAAAAATTTAGATTTACCCCAAAATCTACAGTAATGATTACTAACTGTTTTAAGAATGAAAATTCATTTTTAAAATAAAAACATTCATGATGTTTTACATATAAGACTAATTATATTTTCAGTAATTTACTGGTTGACAAAAGGGTATGATGGATTTGGTATAAAAATGCTTGGATGCTGAGTGCAGAAGGATTTGCAAGCAGACCCTTTGCAATGAACTCAGTGCCACTGCCTTTCATCCCTCACTCCCTCATCCTCTGCCCATCTGGAGGTCTGCACCCAGGGTTATGTATCATACTGGGAGGGCTGAAGTCTTAATCAACTCTCGGATCATCAGAAATTCCTGCAAAAAGATGTGTAGAGGAAAACAGGTATCTCTTCATCATTTTATGTTTAGGGATAGCTCCAATCAGACCCAGCATTCTGCCATAGGGTCTGATATTTTCATGCTTTTGTCAGCTAGGTGTTTTCCTGAAGACCTGGTTAAATGAAAACCAGTGAAATAAGACGTTTGAACAAGCTCATGGGCCTTACCCTCTTTCTCTCTGTTAATGACTAGCCCCAGGTATCCTATAAATACCCCCACTGGCTTCATCCCAAAACTTCTGGGATATTCCCTAAGAATAGTTTCTGGTAAACCCACTTTCTTTCTCTGGGACATCCCAGCTGCCTCTTCCATAGTACATAGCTCTTTGGCCAAAAACCCAGATGGTTGCTGTGTTTTAAATTTTCTTTGGTATTCTACCCATATCCCACCTCAGTCCTCCTCTGACCTAGGCTTCTGCTGCCCTTTTAGGGTCTGCGAGGTAGGGAGGAAAGTTCAAACAATAAAATGCTTTAGATGATTTTATAGGAATTTGTAATTTACAAAGCATTATCTCATTTAATTTCCATAACAACCTTTTAAGATTGCTATAACTTCCTCTTTGCAGAGGCAGAAGCAGAGACTTGGCCCAAGTAGCTAATGAGTGATGAAGCTGGGACACACACAATCTGGGACTTTCTTGCTCAAGGGCTGTCAATCATTTTTCCTCCTATGCCACTGCAAACACATTAGGTTGTCACCTGTTCAGGCACATTTTACTTCAGATTGGCTAGTAGACAGAAAGATCCTGAGGCCTTGAAGGTCAGATGAATTTTGAGGGTTTGAGGGAGATGGAAAGTTCTGGAGCATAAAGGGAAGCTAAGGATAAGATGTAATGGGGAAAAGAAGGGTGTTGACATTAAGATGGGCAGGAAGTCTGTATAAAGATCAGCGTGTATCTTTAACTCTCTGATAGGATTTGGCTCTGTGTCCCCACCCAAATCTCACCTTGAATTGTGAGAGTCCCCACATGTCGTGGGAGGGACTTGGTGGGATATAATTTAATCATGGGGGTGGGGTTTTTCTCATGCTGTTCTCGTGATAGTGAATAAGTCTCGTGAGATCTGATGGCTTTATGAAGGGCAGTTCCCCTGCACATGCTCTCTTGCCTGCCCTCATGTAAGATGTGACTTTGCTTATCATTTGCCTTCTACCATCGTCGTGAGGTCTCCCCAGACATGTGGAACTGTGAGCCAATTAAACTTCTTTCCTTTATAAATTACCCAGTCTGGGGTATGTCTTTATTAGCAGCATGAGAACAGACTAATACACTTTCTAAAAGAAAATAAGGGAAATTTTCACAAGCAGAGGATATTTGTTCAGGGAGGCTGGCATAAGTAGCATCAGTAGAAGAATATGGCATGCATAAGATAAATTTATGTGTTTTAATGAGTGTAAGTATGTTTTCTAAAAACTGAATTCTAATTTTATAGCTATAGGGATAGCTCTTTATGTTGTATACTTATAAGTAAATTATTTATATATAGACTGTATTTACTAACTATATACTACATATATAGTTTATGTATTTTATCTTTTATTGATATAAAATATTTTACATATTTGTGGTATACATGTGTGTTACATGCATAGGGTGTATAGTGATCGTGTCAAGGTATCCATTATCTGAATGTTTAACATTTTTATGCATTAGCTTCATTTTGAGTCTTCTGGTTACTTTGAAATATACGTAATGTTGTTGCTTACTCACCCTAGCCTGATATCAAACATTAGAGCTATTACTCATAACCAACCTCTCTTCATTCCCCTTTCCACCCATACTCCTACCTGTCTCTGGTATCTATCATTCTACTCTCCACTTCTATGAGATTAAGTTTTTTAGCTCCCACATATGAATGAGAACATGCAGCACTTGTCCTTCTGTGCCTGGCATATTTCACTTAACATAGTGTCCTCTGGTTCCATCCATGTTGCTACAAATGACAGGATCTCATTCTTTTTTATGGTCGAAGAGTATTCCACTGTGTATAGTTCCATTGTGCATATATAACCTATTTGCTTTATCCATTTGTCTGTTGATGGGCACTTAGGTTGATTCAATATCTTTGCTATTGTGAATAGTGCTGCAATAAACACGTGAGTGCAGGTATCCCTTTAATATACTGATTTCTTTTCTTTGGGATAGATACCTAGCAGTGGGATTGCTGGATCGTATGGTAGTTCTATTTTTAGTTTTTTGAGAAATGTTCACACTATTTTGCATAGAGGTTGTACTAATTAATATTCCCACCAACAGTGTATGAGAGTTCTCTTTTCTCTGCATCCTTGCCAGCATCTGTCATTTTGGTCCTTTTAATAATAGTCATTCTAACTGGGGTAAGATGGTATCTCATTTAGTTTCGATTTGCCTTTCTTTGATGATTAGTGGTGTTGAGCATTTTACCTGTTAACTATTTGTATGTCTTTATATGTAATATATATTTTAAAATAGCATGTGCTCAATTGAAATAACAGAACACACTACCCAATGGTTCCATGTTTTGGTAACATGGTAGAATATCACATTCTCTTATTGTCACATAATCTGCTATACCCCATTGTTAATTCACATAGACATGCTCTTGCCTGGGATTGACTTTATCCTTGCAACTCTCATTCTGCTTTCCTGTACAATAGGATGACTCTTCTTAAACCACAAGTGGGAACTAAGATCCAATCAGAAGACAGAAAGTTTTAAACTAGGATGTTCCTGAATATGTGTGTTTATATTATTTATGTGGTTTCTGTTTGTGAGTTCCACAGAAGCCTAGGCCTGCTTGTCTCTATTGTATAAATTTGACAGCTTCTTGCATAGTTCAGGGTCAGAGAGCATATTTTCAGGCCACAATGATGAATGATCCATGGGTCACTCACGGCACCAGTTTAACATTTAGGAGTTGATACAGATGCATACCAGGGAGGGCTCAATTGTTAGCGGTGTATGGAGGTGCACAAATACTCATGGGACTGGGATAATCTTGTGAAATATAATCTGATTGCATTTTATTCTGGCAAAACCACACGGGACATATAAGAGTGTCTTTTCTGCCTCTCTAGCTCAAAGACGGCCTGGCCTGCTGCCAGTTTTTGTTTCTGGAGTTGAGATATAATTTACATACCATAAAATTCACCATTTTAAAGTGTAAAATTCAGTGCTTTTTAAAAAATATATTCACAGCTGGGTGCGGTGACTCACACCTGTAATCCCAGCACTTTGGGAGGCTAAGGCAGGTGGATTGCTTGAGGCCAGGACTTTGAGAACAGCCTGGCCAGCATGGCAAAACTCCATGTCTGCTAAAAACACAAAAATCAGCCAGACGTGGTGGCACACACCAAGCTACTCAGGAGGCTGAGGCACGAGAATTGCTTGAACCCAGGAGGCAGAAGTTGCAGTGAGGTGAGATCGTGCCACAGCACTCCAGCCTGGGTGAAGAGTGAGACTCTGTCTAAAAAAATATATATATGGATAGATAGATATTATTAATATAATAAATATAAAATATATAATATGACATATTATTTTATATTTATCATATTATAATAATTACATATTACATATTATATTATTTATTAAATATATATTATATTTATTATTTAATAAATATGTAATATATAATATATAATATATAATTTTATATTTATTATGTTATATATATATTCGCAAGATTGTGCAACCATCACCACCATCTAATTCCAGAGTATTTTAATTTTACCCCAAAAAGAAACCCATTCCCTTTAGCAGTCACTCTTCATTCACCTCTCCCCCTAACCCCTGGAAAACACTAATCCACTTTCTTTTCTATGGATGTGACTGTTCTGTACGTTTCATATCAATGGAACCGTACAGTGTGTCCTCTTCTGTGCCTGGCTTCTTTCATTTAGCTTAATGTTTCAAGTTTCATTCACGTTGTAGGATGCATCAGTGTTTTGTTCCCTTTTATGCTGAGTAATATTCTGTTGCACAGAGATACCATGCTGTGTATCCATTCATCCACTGATGGACATTTGGGTCATTTCTACTTTTTGGCTGTTATGTGCTACCATGACCATTCACGTACAAGTTTTTGTGTGGACATGTTTTTAACCTAAGGAATATTGGGGAATACACAGAGAAGCCTGTCCTGTGAAGGTTTGTTTGTTGCAGCGGTTCATTGAGAGGCTGCCCTGGTACCAAGCACTTGACGGAGGTCATGGGACTTCCAAGGAGTGAGATGCCCAGCACCAGGCAAGCCCCTGCATCCACGTTCCTGCTCTCGTTCTAACACCAGGGCAGCAGCCTAGTCTTGCAGTGACTACTGATGGGCATTAGTGCTGTTTGCTGAGGAGGGCGTGGCTTGGTTTGGAAGCCCGACACAGCCCCTTAACACCTTGGACATGTTTCATCCTCTCTCTGAGCTCCAGTAGTCTGACCTGGGAGTTGGAGGTACCAAGAGCCACCCTGCAGAGTTTATGTGAAAAATGAGAGACAATGCTTCGGAGGTGCCCTGTTCAGGGCAGGGACTCGACCAGTGGATCTTTATTCTAATAGCAATTATCCTGTGCAATAAACCATTTGAAGACACGGAGGACACAGATCAGGTGCAGTGTGGACCAAAGCTCTTTGAATGACTTGGCTATCTTATAACTCTTCAAATTACTTTTTTCATAAGGATTCCATAGTTTGCTCAGGCTGTTATAACAAAATACCACAGATGGGTGACTTGAATAACAGAAAATCATTGTCTCACAGTTGTGGGGCCTGGGCATCCAAGATCAAGGTATTGGCAGATTTGGATTTCTCCTGAGGCCTCTCTCCTTGGCCTGCAGATGGCCACCTTCTTACTGTATCCTCAAAGTGGCCTTTCCTCTGCTGTCTCTTTGTGTTTCTAAATTTTCTCTTCTTACAGGGTCACCAGTCAGGTTGAATTAATGCCCACCCTAAGGACATCGTTTTAACTTAATCACCTCTTTTTTATTTATTTATTTATTTAATTTATATTTTATTATACTTCTAGGGTACATGGCACAACGTGCAGGTTTGTTACATATGTATGTATACATGTGCCGTGTTGGTGTGCTGCACCCATTAACTCGTCATCTACATTAGGTATATCTCCTAATGCTGTCCCTCCCCTCCCTCCCCACCCCACAACAGGCCCGGGTGTGTGATGTTCCCCTTCCTGTGTCCAAGTGTTCTCATTGTTCAATTCCCACCTATGAGTGAGAACAGGCGGTGTTTGGTTTTCTGTTCTCGCGATAGTTTGCTCAGGGGCATGGATGTAACTTAATCACCCCTTTAAAGGCCCTATCTTCAAATATAGTCACTTTCTGAGATACAAGCGATGGAAACTTCAACATATGAATTTTGGAGGAACATGACTTGGCCAGTAACAAGCACCCGGGGAAGACCTACTCTTTCCCAGATGCTGGGAATAGAAGGAAAACATTTAGGCCTTGCCCACTAGAAACACAGTCTCTTGGGAGGGACAGAAAAATAAGCAGGTAATTGTAAAACACCCTTTCTCCATTTACCCTGTCTTTTGTCTCACAATTGCATTACTGTCTCTGCCGATGTATCACTAATTATGCAATCAGCATTTTGACCACCTGAGAATTCTAGTGCAATCAACTGAGAACTCTCCAGGTCTTTATCGGCTAAGAGGAAAAAAAATATATCAGAGCCCATTTAGAAACAGGAAAAAGGTTAGCCAAAAGTCCTGAGACACACTCCCAGAGAGAGGCAAAATAGTCACTAGTTGAGCTTTAAGTTTGCCTTTAGGTGCTTCTTTATTTTACCAGAGGTTATCTATGCAGCCTCTAAACATAGCCAGCCAGGGGATCCCTGACACTTCTGGTGTGCCCAGCTGCCCAAGTTCAAGTCTGTTCCATCCCATCCCACATCCAACCATACCTCTCCTATGTCTTTGCTCTCTGCTTGCCAAGGTAATGGAGTATGGAGTTAAAAATTATCAAGCACCTACTGTGTGCTGGGCAATAATTAGACACTTTACATATATTATCTAGTAATATTTGAACCTCATAATGTTCCTATTTCATCTCATTATACAAATAAGAGACCTGAGCTAATAACATACCTAAGGTGACACAGTCAGTAAACAGCATCACTTAGATGCAGTTCTTTCTAACTCCACTAAGACCTTCAGAATCAGCTATTCATGCAGCGAACAGCTGCTGGTCCCTGAGAAGGTAATGGTCATGATGAATACATTGGTTCTTAATCCACGTCTTAGGTTAGGTTTCCCAGAAGCCATTTCTGAGAGGCATTTGGGTGCTTTTGAGTTATTGAGGGTGTGCTTTCAGGAGAGAGGCAGGGGAAGGCCAGGGAAGGAAGTGAGCAAGGATGTGCACTCTGCTGGCTGATCTACAGCCAGATCCCAGCTCTGAAGTGCAAGTCACTGGATAAAATTGATTCTATCTTGAGGCAAAGGACTGACCTTTTTTATCCCGGTCAGTCAGCCACCGGCTCCAGGTTGTAGTGAGTGGGGAGGCTGTGCAACCAGCCAGGCAGAGTGAAGGGCAAATCCTCAGGGAAGGTGCCGTCATGAGCCTGTAGCTGCCAAGCTTCAGACTGGTGAGGGGGAGCTGGTCTGGACACTTACAGCCTCCACCTCTGATCTTCTGCAGTGCTACTGACATTCTAAGAAGCGACCCCAAGGAAAATAATACCTTGACCCAGAGAAGTGTGTCTTTTCTGCTTCAGGTCCTATGGCAAGTTGTTGCAGGAAATACTTTCGCATTAGAGGATAGGAAGTGGGGGCTTTTAGAACCCCAAGTTATACCTATAGACAGTTGTCCGATAATATTTCCTTAAGTCCAATAGCATTTGATCGTTTAACAAAGTGGGTTTTTTGTGTACATTATTCATTTGATCATCACAGCAACTTAGGAAGTAGATGGCAGGTTTCAATAGCTTCATTTTGCAGGGAGATTAAGTGGTTCATTTTCCAGACATTGAGTGTGATAAATATGGACCTAAAACTTGCTTCTGACTTGAGCTTGAATGCCCCTCCTATGTTCCATGCACAGTCTGGGTGAGATGGACACTGGAAAGGACATAATAACCCCACCTAGGGTGACCAGCCATCCAGGTTTGCCCAGGACTTTTCTGGTTTCCACTTTCAGGAAGACGCAGGGTTAACTCAGGCGCACAAAGGCCCACAATACGTTTATGATCCACAAAAGCATTCTAATTTTTATTTCTTTCAATAACAGAAGAAAAATATTGATAGAACAATAATAATAATGAAGTCAGCCAGGATCATATTCATACTAACATAAGATATAATTTTAAATTTGTGTGTGTGTGTATGTCTGTGTGAGTAAGAAGGGACCCTGAAGGCAAAAGTGCCTAGGACCCACAAAGTCATAATTCAGTTCTGGGGAACTGGATCAGTCCTGGGCAGACTGGTGCTGTGGGTTACCTTAACCCCTTAACACCAGAAGAGTAGTTCAGAAACTTTGAGTTTTCCATGTGGCAGTTGCCTAAAATCACCAATGCTTCTCAAAGTCTGTGATTTCCATGTGCCTGGTTGCTTTCCTTCTAATTACACAGCAATTTCCTGAGTTTGCTTTGGCTTTTTTCAGGAAGGAGCTGAGGAGCCCTTCTTTGGGCATTCACAGTGTGCTGTGGGTTCAGCACAATCTCTCTCTCTCCCTCTTGACCATGACCAGACACTTGTCTAACTCATTTTTCTGCCCCCAGCACCAGGCTCAGTGCCAGGGACAGTGTAAGCATTCCATGCGTAATTATTGATTGAACACATGAATTAATTGATGGCCTGATTCTACCAATTGCTTATGATATAACGCTGGAATCACAAAACGCCCTGGGCCTCATTTTCTCCATCTGTAAAACAAATATGTTGGAAGAGATGAACTCTCAGGGGCATTTTATGTCATGCATTTGTTATGACAGACCATGTGACTATCACTGTCATTGAAAAGTGAATCTCAGTCATGAAACAGTCACTTACGGGTTCTTAGAGTCATTGTTGTGCTTTCTCTATTTCCCATTTTTCTTTTAGGTCCTTACTGGAAGGCAGCATGTCCAATGTTACCTTGAGAAAAATGTCTCCCACAGGAAATGGTAATGTACATGAGTTTTTCTTACTCAGAAAACTTTAAAATTTCAGTAAAACAACTCACAGATCTCAGTTCTTTAATACAGACATTGAATGCTGAGAAACAACAGTCTAATTTAATTAGCATTGCAAAGTTAGGCTTAAGAAAAAGTATACATGCCACAACTTTTAGTCATGTAATTGGAATTCATTTTTTAAAAATCAATAAAAATATCTTTTTTAAAAAAATATGACCTTCTTTGTGTTTGGCTCTTACAGAATAAAAGAATTAAGTTACTTAGAATCAAATGACCAGGACTTATTGACTATTACTAGGTATTATAAAAACAGTCTTTTGTGGGCTTCCAAGGTATATTTCTTATGGGGTAAAATGGCCAGCCCACTAAATCCTGGCTCAGTTTATCCCAGGCTGGGAGTTCTCCTTTCCCAGGAACTGGATGGGGCCTCATAAGTGGCACTGGCAGTTTCAGTTGGCACCTGAGCAGCTTTGTGTGTTATCTTTGGTGATAGGGTGTGGGATCTGTTCTTTCTTGCTGGTGCATCCTACTTTGAATCAGTACTGGACTTGCCAGCCTAGAAGATTGATGCTGGCCAATCAGTTGTGCCTCTCAGGATTTTCAGGTTACCAAGCCCACGCTCAACTCCACACTATTACATCTTCCAGTCTTTCATGTTTCTGTTGATAGAGATGAAGAGCACCACTCTGGGAACCACACGGAAGCAGCAGGATTTTCAGGAGGTGAACAAAAGAAGAACTTTCTTACAGGATAACAGTTGGATAAAGAAACGCCCTGAAGAAGAAAAGTAAGCTGGTGTGGAGCGTGGTGGGTGGATGGAGGGGCAGAGAGAGGCATTCTCTGTTTGGGAAGCTAATGCTCATCTGAAAAGTGAATACTTTTCTCCTGAAACACTTTGTTGCATGGTCTAATCTTTGGTAAGACTTAGTAAGCATAAATAGGTTACACACCAGAGTTTCAAGAATACCTCTGCCATTTTAAAAATCCACATACATAAGAGAATGTGAGTTATTACTGAGAGAGAGCCTGGTTATTACCTAGGATAGATATTTGTGCTTACTTGGTAAATTGAAAAGAAAACATGACTTTCCAGTTTCCAAAAAGGTAACAGTTAATCCATGATCAGACAATTCCTGCTATGTTGATCATGTCAGCTGAAATAAACAAAAATAGTATAATTCCAAATTTAATATATAAAATTTTGATACGTACAAGAGAAATTTTAAAAATTACCGACTTATTTTAGTGCCATCTACTTCTAGGTATTGGGAAGGTGGAATATATGGTATTACTTTGTAAGTACTTACCACCAACAAAATTTTGTCTGTTTTGAGCATTACTTCTACTAGCTGAGAGGTTTAAAGATTTGAAAACTATGGCCATAGGCATATAGCCTCATTGCCAATATAGATTTGCAATAGGTATTTGTCCAGCCCAGATATATATCGTGTTGTGTGTATGTTATAAATTATGTAGACATTTTATAATTTCTTTGTTATTAAGCTTGGTGTTAGATACTTTATGTATAAAGCACCAGTAATTTTACAATAAAACACAAGGTAGGTGTTATATCTCCTCATTTTACAGAAGAGGGATCTGAGCTCAGAGAAGCTAAGTAACTTGTCTAATGGCACATAGCTATTTAGTGGTAGAGATGAGATTTTAACATGGTCCATTGTTTTTCCATTACACAAATGTTTCTCAACCAGGGACAATTTTAACTCCAGGAGACATTTGGCAAGGTTGGAAGACATTTTTGTTGTTAAAATTGGGGAGTGCTTCTGGTATTTAATGTGCAGAGAACAGGGATGCTGGTAAATATCCTATAAATCACAGGACAGCTCCCACACAAAACATTATCAAACCCAAAGTGTCAACAGTCCTGAAGTTGGGAAATCCTGCATTATAGGATACTTACTCTAAACTATTTACAAACTCTGCAGATATGGTTATTTAAGGGTCATTCGTGTAAATGTTAAATTTAAAATATCTATTAATTTCTGTTATTGAATATTATTATTTCAAGGAAATATACAGGAGTTTAGAGATTTAGAGACTCACACTAACTTTTGGAGTTAGCACTATTGGACAACAATCATTTCCTTCCATGAAACAGCATTTATTGCTTCTGTCAGAGCATTTCCAATTTTCTGTAGTGATAGTGTCATGTCAAATGTAGACCATACATTTTGGATTGCCAATATTTACACAGATGAGTGAAGATAGAATGTATAAGACAAATCACAGTTGGGAGGAATGTTGCTTTTATGCCAGGCATGCCTCCCCAAGAAAACCCAGGGAAGCCAACTTGGATGGCATAGGAGCTGCTGAGTGAAGGGAAAATTGGCTTTGATGCTTCCCTGATTTTCCCTGGCCCAGTTCTGGGCTGTGTGTTATAATTCTGCCTCAGATAAAAATATGCCTGGTATCTGCTGCTCTTTCAAAAATTTCAGTAAGAGATACGGAGGAAGATAGGAAAGTTCTCTTGGGGTCTTTGAGAGTATATATTTGTTGGCATTGTTTCACTTTTACTGTTCATCTTTCTATTTAATTGTCTACTACAGTTCTTTTATAGCTTCATTAAAAATGGTACCAGAGGCCGGGCGTGGTGGCTCAGGCCTGTAATCCCAGCACTTTGGGAGGCCGAGGTGGGCAAGTCAGGAGTTCGAGACCAGCCTGGCCAACATGAAGAAACCCCATTTCCACTTTAAAAATACAAAAATTAGCTGGGCGTGATGGCGGGCACCTGTAATCCCAGCTACTCGGGAGGCTGAGACAGGAGAATTGCTTGAACCCGGAAGGCAGAGGTTGCAGTGAGCAAAGATATTGCACCACTGCATTCCAGCCTGGAATACAGAACAAGACTCCATCAAAAAAAAAAAAAAAAAGAAAAAAAAAAAAGTACCAGAGGATTGAGTAATGTTACTGGAGCACAACCAGGAAAAATGTGGTATTTCAGGTTTGGTTGGGTTGACATGAAATAGGTTCAAGTACTTTCTGCCTTGGCTCAAATCCAAAGGCTTCACTACATGTTTTGACATTTCCTGAAAGGGCCTGTACTTTCAGTTCCACTCTACAAAACAAGAATTATATTACTTTGAGATTTTACATATGAAGGTCGATTGCAGGGTTGACCAGTAGGAATAGCAATGGTTTGGAATGCAAAGATATGGGTCCTAGACGCATGTCTGTTACTTGCTAACCTTGTGGTCTTAGGAAAGCCACAAAATCCCCAATCAATTTTCTCATCTGTGAACTGGATGTGACAGTGTCTTCACTGCCTAATTCATAGGATTATTTTAATGATTAACTAGAGCAAACTGTATTCTCATGGCTCAAAAGTGGGCTAGGTCTCCTGTGAATTATAAATCTCCTTAACCACAAATATTGGTACTGAGTTTCCCACATTTTATGAAGGAGAACTGTCAAGTCCACCAACATATCCAGACATAATGGGCTTGCTTAAATTTAAACACAATTTGTGGAAAGCTTTTGTATTTGACTTCAAGCCAAAAAGGACTCTTCTAATACGTATAAAGCAAATGGGCTCATATTCCCACAGTCTGATAAAACAAAACACATCACAACACTCATTCATTGTCGAATCATGTGCAAACCTCATGGGATAAATGATCATTTGTACTGACAAACTTGTTCCTTTTCTCATGCTCTTTCAAGTGGTGACTGGTTAAAATAGATACATAATTTTGTGTTCTCACAACTGAAGTAAAATGAATTAACCTTGCCAAAAATTGTGAGCTCGCCCTCATGTCTCTCTCATTTGGTGCTTAGCCAATATTGTGGTAACTTTCTATGTGACATACTTTTGTTCTTTCTTTGCAGAGATGAAAATTATGGTAGGGTGGTGCTCAACCGACATAATTCCCATGATGCATTGGACAGGTGGGTGTTCAGACATGTTACATCATGAGATGTAACATAAAGATGGTAGTTTTCAGAGAAGACTTGTTGAAGACAGCTGAATATTTGCAGCATGCCTCGGGCTTTCCCCGATGTTCTGGGCATGTGAAGGAGAATCTGTGATATCATCAGAGGTTTCCACAAGAAAACTCTGCCTCTCCAGAGCCATGACTTGGAGGCAGAACATAACCAACCCTCTGTGCATCCCATGGAGGTAGTCCTCCTGACAGGCAGAGAAAGGACTCTCATAGAAACACGATCAGATCAGGCAGGGTGCCATGGCTCATGCCTGTAATCCCAAAACTTTGGGAGGCCAAAGTGGGAGGATCTCTTGAGCCTAGGAGTTCGAGACCAGCCTGGGCAATGTGTCTTAAAAAAAAAAAAAAATTATTTAACTAGGTGTGATGGTACACACCTGTTGTCCCAGCTACTCCAGAGGCTGAGGTGGGAGGATTGCCTGAGCTTGGGACACTGAGGCTGCAGTGGGCAGTGATGCTCCATTGTACTCCAGCCTGGGTGATGGAAGAAGACCCTGTTTCTCAAACAAATGAATGAACAAACAAACAAACAACAACAGCAACATGACCAGATTAGATATCTCTGAACCTTAGGGAAAGGAATCCTAAAACACAGAAATAACAACTCCAGAGTTCACTTGCTTTATGGTACAGTACCTTTCTTTTTGGAAACTCCTGGGCTAGTGGGAAAACATGAACTGATCCTCAGTGGCAAATAGACTGATCAAAGCACATTAGTAGAAAAATTAAGATAAAACAGTAATCACAATGATGTAAATAATCTCGGACTGATAAAAAATAGAGAATATTGTTACTAAAACACAGCTGTACTCACATGCATACAAACAACCACACCCATCAGAAGAACCTAATTATTTATCAGACGCAAGTTTTATCTGGTCTAGTAGCTTGTGTCTGTTTGTCATTAAAATGTAATTAGAAAGGGAGTGTGGATGTCTTCTATGGCGTGGAGCTTAAAAAGTTAAGCAGACACCTGGGACATGTCTATGTTGGAAACTTTTGTTTATGAATTTCTTTCAACCCTTTTAAACTTTTTAATAATTTTGACCTGTTTTAAGGGTGCTGAGCATATAACCCTCTACACAGAGTTGCCGTTTCGTTTTCCTGATGCCAGCTTTAGTTCATCTGATTTACTGTTCTGTGATCTGGCAGACTCCGCCGAGGCCCTGTCCTTAGTCTTTATGGTTTTGAAGATCAGAGCCTGGTTCTCAGCTGGCTCTGATCTCACCAACAAAGGAGAGGCTCATCATTTGAGTCCAGCCACCCGTGGAAATTGCTGCCTATATGTTATTCACCTTTCTCTGGAATGATTAAAGAACACAGACCCTTGTGTTTTTTAAGTGTGAAATACGCTTCATATTCTTAATGTACATACAATGTGCTTTAGGTTAACAGGAGCATAATCCCTTTCATGCTTATTTCATATTTTAAATTGTATTGGTTTCCTGAACCCTTCCTCATGGTGGCCAGTGTTGTGGCTAAAGTAGCATATCAGTCTTTTAAGGAACAAAAATCTGTAAGCCCTAGACATTTCCCCCTTGACCTATAACTAACATCACAGAATCAATCTCCCTAAAAGAGTAGGGCAGATTGTTTTTCTCCTGGTACTTGCTCAGAGGGTGTCACTTGTCATTTTTCTGCTCTGCAGAGGCTGTCTTTACCTTGATGCCCACTCAACAGCCACTTTGGAGCACCCGCTCTGTGCCAGCATTGTGCCAGGTGCCAGGAATACAAAGATGCATAGAACATAATCTTTGACCTTAAGGAGCTCTTGTATTCATGAAAAAATATCCACAAATGAAAATACTAAAGTTTGTCACGGAAAGTGCTATAGTAGAGATGTGTGAGTGCACTATGGGAATAGAAAGGAGGGGAGACTAACTCTGCCTAAATAATCAGAGACCTCACTATGGAAGTGGTCTTTGGTGTTGGTGATGATGCTTGAAGGATTATGAGGAAAAATTTCCCAAATGGGCAAGACTGGCTGTTGGGCATGGAGCAAGGAAAGAAGCACTTCCCACAGAGATGACAATGTGTGCAGAGAGCTGACATGAGTGGGGTCTGAAAATAAAGGAAAATAAATAATATACTGTCATCACCTTAGATAATACCTTCATATTATCCACAATTGGAAAGTCGCTGCTTTCACAGAACTTGCATCCTAGTTGAAAGTGAGGGAGGAGAGAGAATGAAAATAACATGTTGAAACATGTCTTATTGTGATAAGTAGTAGGAAGACAAGGGCCACCTAGAGACATAGTGGTAGTGTCTTGGGAGGGGCTGTTTTCTGGAAGGGGTCAGATGGCCCTCCAGCACCTGCTTGCATTTACACATTACACACGATGGTGAACCACGCCATGATTTCACTTTGGGGTTGTATTAAACTTTGGGGGAGTTGTATTTGGCATTTTTCTTCACTTTTTTTCTTGCCTCAACTGATACTGTTCCCTCTACCTCTATTCGAAAATGTTCACATCTATTCCACATCTATTTCCCCTCCAAGGCCCAGCTCAAACTGCACTTCATTCCATAAAGCCTTCTCTGGTTTGCATACCTAGAAATCAGCTTTCTCAACTTAGAACTTCCTTACACCTTACCTAAACCTCTTTTATGGCACTCACTACTTTCTGTCTTTGGAGGTACTGTCTTTGGAGGTACATACCTGATTTGTCCGTCTTACTCTGTAGATGGCAGCTATAGTTATTTTATTCTAGATTTCCTTATATTTATTAGTACAACAGTGTTGATTAATACAGCAAATGTTACTTTCTCCACTACTAATACAGCAAATATACTTTTTGCACTATTTGTAGTACTTTTTATATTGAATACATCCAAATAGTTGCTTAGTGAAAATATGCCACATCAAGTTTAAAATTAAATCTTTAGCACCTAGTCTTAGTACTTATTCTAATGCAATACTTTGGATAGGACGGTTTTAAATGATACTTGGAAAAACAAACACAATAAATAATAGAGAATTCTCCAAAAAGCTTGCTTGCTTTATATCATAGGGTTATAGGAGGCATTAAACAGGCTTTTTCATGTTTGATCAAGATCTTTCTTTTGCTTCCATGATCACGATTCCTTCTGTTGAACCTTCTATCCTCTTTTCTGTTATTTTCTAAATCCCTCCCCCCATTTTTGCTCATCTGTCTTGCTCTCCTCTCTTTGCCCTTGTCTCTCTTCTCCTTCTTCCTATCACTCTTCTCTCTTCCTCTTTTCCTCCTATCCTTCCCTTCTCTCGCTTCCCACTTTCTCCTTTTCATTTTCCCAGCTTTTCCTGTTTCCTTCCTTTCCTTTCTTTGCTGTCTTTCCCCTCCTTCTCCCTGTAAGTTCCCTTCTTTCAACCCTGTCCACGGTGCTGAATATTAAACAAAGCGTTTACGGATTTAGTCCATGGTGCTGGTTTATGGCACTGCTAAAATTCTGCAAACAAAATATAGTTGAGTATAAAAGATTGAGTTCCTATTATGTAGAAATAAACAACATTGACAAGAGTACACATTAGTTATTAACCATTTTGCGTGTCGTGTTGTTTGTTGTGTTGTATGATTTACGAATCCTTATCCCTAATTTGAATATGTTACATTGTTGTTAGAAATAATTGAAGCCAGAGAAGAATCTTTTATTAGCATTGGATATTGGATTTTCCATAATTTATTCCATCCAAGTTGGAAGATTTGGGTACTCTAAATCTATCTTTCCTTGGTAACATGTACATTTCCCACTCAAATAGGTCAAAATATTGCCATATGTATGATAGGTTTTATAAACTTTTTTTTATAATTTATCTGATTTTTTTGGTAATTATTTTTGCTACAGGAAAGTAAATGAGAGAGATGTGTCAAAAGCTACAATTAGTCGGTATAGTTCTGATGACACTTTGGACAGGTAAGGTTCTTTTGAACCATGTAAGTAGAATGCATAACATATGAAATTCCTTTTCTTATAAAGTTATGAAGAATTTAAACGTTTACCAAAATAAGGTTTGAATTGCTGTTATTTTATTCCCAGGGATGGAGAGCTCTAAGAATTGAATTACTTTCTTCAAATCTCACTAAATCTTGACTAGATGCATTTCTAAAATCTTGCTAATAGTAGGTTGATGTGAACAATTCTTAGTGACACTGATTTGAGTACAGCTAGGGTGGGTACTGCACGGCATCTGTTAGTTCAATTTAAAATGAAGAATATAGGGTTTTTTTGTGTGTGAATATGTGTAATCCTTGTTCCAACATTTGGTTCTTCCACACTGATGGTGGAAAAACATCAGTCCGTGCAACTGCTTTATGGAGAGACTATAAATTTTAATAATACAATAGTTTCAATACACTCCAGGACAGAGACATTAGCTCTTTACTTTCTCTTTAGAAAGTGAAAATACTCTTTTGACACTGGAGTCTCCATAGGGCTGATAGAATGAGTCCAACGTGTGTGCCTGCTGTTAGTTCCTTCTTACATGGAGGGAAAGCGCTCATCTCTACAGGGAAAATAGGGCAACTTCTATTCAGGTTGAAGTATAAATGCCACAAATCACATTTTTAGTTTAGATTTGGTAGAGATGCTTAGTAAGCAGAAGTAAAGGACAAAGTTAGCATCTTTAATAGGAGTCTTTTGGACTCCTATTAAATAGGCACCATGAATACCCAAAGCCAGTGCTAGTTGAGTTTACTCCTTGCAGCTAAAGACGTGCTGCAATTGTAGGCAAAAATGGCACCTACTGGGTTTTAAGAAAATACATGGTAACTTACAGCATCCAATAGATTCTAAACTCAGACTGTGCCAGTGTTGATTAATGTAGCAAATGTATATACCTTCTGCACTATTCCTAGGCTTTCAAGTCAGTCACCCTAATAGAGGACAATCAACACTGGTATCTTAAAGAGTTAGTCTTTCTCTTTTAAAAATTATCATCCTTGTCAAAAATGAATTTGTAGTATATGTACAAGATCTCATCTCCACAACGGTGCATAGAGAAGAGGTAGATAAAATACCTCTGTCCATTCATCCTGGTCTTGCAGATGGCTAATTGAAGAAGGAAACCTTATTTCTAGGAATGAATTTTAAAGTGAGATAATTGACCTCAAGTAAGGTGGAAGACATAAGCTTTTGTAGGCTATGTGTCTGAACGTTTATGTCAGGTCAGCTGAGACGCAGCCTACGAATGCTGGAAATAGACTAGACCTCGCAGGCAATGTAGTTAGGTCATTCTCAGCCTTAGTTATAAATTAGAACCACTGACGGAGCTCTTAAACTTTGTTGGTGCCTTCTATCCTACTACCCCTCACTCCTCAAATTCTGATTTAATTAGCCTGAGGTGGAACTCAAGCATTTTTTTTCAAGCTTATAAAGTAATTCTATGTGCAGCTGAGATTCAGAACCACCAATATATCCCAAGCCCTTCATTTTATACTCTCGAAAGCAGGCCCAGAGATTACATAATTTTTTTATACACTTTAGTGGTATGTTTGGAAAAAGTATTCTGGCAGCTCATTCCCAAGGCACTCGATGTGGAAATAGATTTGAGGAAGAGAACACAGGCGTCAGTAAAGAAAGGCAAGTCCTGTTAGCAGGAGCCGAACTTCTGTAATATAGACCACTCCAAAATGTAAGACATGAAATAATTTTAGGAGGAGGATGATCAAATATATCTAGTATGTGTGCATTGGCATTTTAATAATGATGCAGATGAATTGTTTTAATGAATATGAGAAAAGTACTGGGTTTGCATTTGAAAAGTTCCCTTTAAAATATACTTATGTGTGTAAAAGACGAGGTGTGGAAAAGAAACATAAATATGTATGTAGCATGCAGAGATAGTGGGTTATAACTAATTTGGAAAACCTAGGTTAGGAGGCCCCCTAGTGCTCCATTGTGAAAGTATAACTTTTCCTTCAGCTTTTCTGATCATGTTGCTAATTACATTGTTGGGTATTTCAAGTCTCCAAAACCGATTTTTATTAAAATAACCTAATTTATATCACTAGTTGACAGAAATTTAATTTCCAGGATAATTACAAAATTAATATCCCCCAGCAATATGAAATCAACATACATATTGAAATGGTGGTTTAGAGTTCTCTCCATTACCATTGATAGACTTATCCCCTAGGTAGCATGAAAGAGATTGTGAGAGATGAAGAATAAAGACTAAAGGAAGATGTGTTAACCTAATATATGCGTTTGGGGAACAATCATACTACAGAATCAAATATATGACATTGGATCCCAGTGAATGACTTGGGAGATAGACTACTTTCTATTTGTGTTGCCAAGAGAAAGCCACACAATGACTCTGAGACTCCATTTCTTTATCTATAAAATGAAAATCATTATGCCTACCTTGCAGGGATGTTCTGGAGAGTCGAGAAAGCATATCAAATGACCAGCAAACAGTAGTAGGTATGAGACAAGGAAAGAAGGAACGGGGCCGAAGTTATGAGATCCTACCATTGGTAGAGAATGATAACCTTCCTTATTTGTCCTTTCTAACTCAAGAAGCAGATGAACACAGCTTTTCTAGATCTATGAGATTAGAATGATTAAAATCTCTAATGATCATTTGGACTTATTACATGTATTAGTCAAAGTAAACTAATTTGTCAAGGTAGAGTAACTTTTTAACAAGTCTGCTTCCTCTCTTCCAAATCTAGATGGTTTAACATACTATAAGGTACTGCTTGACACATCAGAGTCCAATGTGATTTGCTGGAGTCCATGAAGTGACTCAGGGACCTAAGTTCTTTCCATATTTTAATGCTGCCATCTTTATGCTGCCATGCATACCAAAGCCATAGTAGAAGGGGGAAGAAAGAACATGGAAGATCACCAGGAGGTTTTACAATGGGTCTGGAAGTGGCAGATAACATGTCTGCCCACACTCTTTAGTCTAGAGCTCAATCATATGGTCCCAATTTAATTGCAATGAAGGTTGGGAAATGTGGTCTCCCTGATTGCTCAGAAAGAAAAGAAAATGTGTTTGGCAAACACATAATATTGTTTATGCCACAAACCATTAAAAAAAAAAAAGTATTTCATTGACGCCTTTCGCTGACTTAGGAAGTACTGTCATTGACAAGATATATCATTAGACAATAATGAAAATGAAAATAGTTAATGAGTTAAATGCTCGAAGAGTCAGAAAGACAAACAGGCAAAAGGCATAACACTTTTAATATTTCAGGTTGGGCGCAGTGGCTCACACCTGTAATCTCAGCACTTTAGGATGTGGAGGTGGGTGGGTTACCTGAGGTCAAGAGTTCAAGACTAATGTGGCCAACGTGGTGAGACATCATCTCTACTAAAACTACAAAAATTAACTCGGCTTGGGGGTGAGTGCCTGTAGTTCCAGTTACTCAGGAGGCTGAGGCAGTAGAATAGTTTGAACCCTGCGGGCGGAGGTTGCAGTGAGCTGAGATCACGCTACTGCACTCCAGCCTGGGTGACAGAGCAGGACTCTGTCTCAAAAAATAAAATAAAATAAAATAAAATAAAATAAAATAAAATTTCAAACTCTATTAAAACAACTTCATAAGTAGATTTTGTCGTAAGTAGTTTCTTTTTATTTAAAAATTTTCTAAAATGTAACACTTGAAAAATAGTTCTCTTTACGGGAGAAAGGTTATATTGTTAAGCTATTCTAGCAAGAAAATGGTCTGAAAGGAGTTTGACAATTTAAATGTTTATTCAGACTTTTGTCTTGTTTCTTTATAAAGGATCTCAGACAGAAATGATGCTGCTAAAACGTATAAGGCCAATACCTTGGATAAACAACTAACCAATAGGTACCAGTATCTACTAGCTATGGGAAAGGCTCAAGTATAATATTTTTCTAAGTGTTACCTATGCACTTGCAATTCTTCAATCCTACTTGATATCTTTCTGTAAATTCTTACTCTCTATTATTTTTATTGCAGAAATTCAGGAGTAAAAATCATTACTCCTGTGCATGGCTAGAATAAAATCTTGTTGTTTAGCTTAAAAATCAAGAGCGCTAGTAGCTCCAAATCACCATTCTTACCACATTTATGTTTCTGTTTAAGTTGTCCTGGTGGCAAAATTATGAAATAGGTACAAATGCAAATTTTACATTATTATTGTTAAGGAAAATTACTGAATCCAACAAATAAAAATACTGGACTTAAACGACACTAAATTTTCAGAAGAAGAAAAATTCTTTGGACTCTAGTACAAGAGACAAAATCATGAAATCATCTTATGAAATTTATTAAAATATGATGCTTTCTATTTCTTTCTCTCACCAATGTCTAACTTTTAATAACTCTAAATTCAAGAATAATTCCAAATAGATGCAAACGTTCATTCTTCATTGTTCAAACTTTGCTTTCTTTCTCTCTTACCAGGAGCATGTCCATGTTTAGATCACCGGAAGTAACAAAGTTGTATGTATTCTTTCTAATTGTAGTATATTTCTTTTTACGTGTTCAAGAAAAACCAGGGAAAACCACCTCAGGCCAATTTTATTGGAATACAGCCATGCCCCTATTGCTCTGGCAGAGTTGAGTAGTAGAAGACAATACCAAAATGGTCTGCAAAGGTCCAAATGTGACTATCTGGACTTTTGCAGAAAAAAAGATTTCCAGTCATAACTCTAATCAAACACCAAAGCTTAGGTGATCCTTTCTTTCTTCTTCTTTGTTAAAATCTAGACTCCTTATTTTTTCCCCCACAGGACTTTTCTTCTCTCTACTCCCACAATAATTAACCCTTCCTCCACACCTCACTTCCTTCCCTACCCACCCTTCACATCTATGCCTCCTGCTTCAGAGAAAATTGAATTGGGAAATCATGGGGTGAGCTAAAAATCTATTTAAACGAAATACATTTTCCCTGGAATGTACTACTGGTGGTTACAAGCAGCCCAAATCAGACATATTTGTAAACTTATTTTATTTTTGAATTCCTATTTATGTATAAAGTGATTTATACACTGGATCACAGCTCTCAGAGCTTTAAACGGGCCTGGGTCACTTCCATTTTTGAGGATCTGCATATATGAATAAATGCTAGATAGAGACTTAAGACGGTATGATTTAAAAATTTTTCTAATGCAAAAAACTGCAACATAATTAGTCACAATACAATCACAGGAATAAAAGAAATGTGAATCTGTAGCACGCCAGAACTGATTGGTGTGAATTTCAGACAGTTAATGTCATTTTATGAATCACTTCTTTATTCCTTTAGTTTTAGCTAGTTCTATGAGAACCTGACAACTTCTAAAATATGTCAACTAAGGGAGAAGATTTTTGGCTGTTTTTCCATCCTCAAGTGAAACACTTTATGATGAACAGAGAGCAGGCAGGAATATGAGTAGAATTTAAGACTTTTCAAAGGTAGGCTGAAATGAAAAAGTTTGAGAGTGTGATTAATTGTTGTTCTTGTCATTAAACAGGCAACCTGGCGGTTCACTGAATGCAAACACCTCCAACACCGTAGCATCCACTTCTGCTACTACTCCTGTAAAGAAGAAGAGGTACAATGAACTCACTGTGTCTGCCTCTTGCTGATATACTATGAAAGACTCTTCTTTATTAATTTCTGAAGCAAGTCATCCACCAAACTCCCAGGCAGCATTAGAAAGCTTCCTCCTCTCTTTGGCGGGGATCCAGCATCTACATTCTGCTGTTCCCAAACTTCAGCTCTTTCCTCCAACAATCTCTTTCTCAAATATAGAGTCTTGTTTTCAGTTCCTTTAGGGCCTTGAATTTCTAGGAAATCTTTTAGATGACAGAGCTTGCATGTTAAATGGCGAACTGCTTGAGGTAGCATGTTTCATGGAGTGTTGCTGTTGGGAATATCTTAACCTGAAATAACGATGAATATAGGGCCCCATGCTGCCATGCTCCTGAAACAGGCCTGTATGTGGAGATGCCACCTCCGCTCTGTGGATTGGGCTGGTCTTGCTTCCAAATGCAGAGTCAAAGACCCTTTCTGGAGACATCCATCTGTATTTGTTTGATTATTGCCTCCTCCACCGACCTCCTCTCCATGGTCTCCCACATTCTGCTGGTACCGAGTCCTATGTAATTAGCAGGCACGGAGGAGTAGTTGGACCAGTGGTGACCAAATATTCTTCATGGGGCAGAACATGATGGTGGAAGAGAAGTTTGCATGTTGAAAAAACCCCAGGGCTATGAATTGTGATGCAAATGGAAAATAAGCATTTACAAACATCAATGTTTTAAAATTTTCTCAATTTCCCTGTCTGTACCTGGGTCCATGCTCTGTACGGGGTAGGTACTCAATGTTTGTTGATGGACCGGCTGACATCACCGTGGTGCTGCTGGAGAAAAATGACTGATTCTATTTTTTTCCTTCAACAAAATTCTGGTTGAGGCTGCAAAGTCTCAGAAATGTGATTCATCTTTCCCTTGAACCTAAATTTCATGCCCCTTGACCCTTTGCCTAGTAAAAACAGATTCCTAAGTTTGAAAGAGAAATTTTAGGATAGTCAGTTCAATCTCCTACCTAGTGCAAGAATCTTTCCTCTGACATTTTGGGCATAATTCAGGGTCACTGAAGCCAGCAATAAGACTCTCATTATTTTGGGACACATCTTTGACTTGCTCTCCTGGGTAGCATCTATTCCTTACCTTGAGCTGGGATCTGCCTTGAGTGACTCGTAACTTGTCTTAGTTCAGCTCTGCAGTGGCTCAGAGAAGAGACCTACTTAAACAATTTAAAGCCAGCTTTCCTGTCTGCGTTTTCTTCTGTAGTGCATACTGTTCTCATCTGAATATCTTCAGTTTTCGTTCGTATCTTGATCTTTCTGCTTAGCTATTGCTACCAACTAAAATTATGACCTAGTGATGTGAGGACATCTTTCTAATTAAGGTTAGAACTGAAGCTAGTGCTGCTATGATATTCACTTACGCTTTCAATATTCTTACTTGTCAGCGTTTTCTATCAGTTTCTTTTCTTTTCTTTCTTTCTTTCTTTCTTTCTTTCTTTCTTTCTTTCTTTCTTTCTTTCTTTCTTTCTTTCTTTCTTTCTTTCTTTCTTTCTTTCTTTCTTTCTTTCTTTCTTTCTTTCTTTCTTTTTTGGAAATGGAGTGTGCAATGGCGCGATCTCGGCTCACTGCAGCCGCTGCCTCCCGGGTTTAAGCAATTCTCTGCCTCAACCTCCCGAGTAGCTGGGAGTATAGACACATACCACCACGCCCAGCTAATTTTTGTATTTTTAGTAGAGATGGGGTTTCACCATTTTTGCCAGGCTGGTCTTGAGCTCCTGACCTGGTGATCCACCTGCCTTGGCCTCCCAAAGTGCTGGGATTACAGGCGTGAGCCCCTGCACCTGGCCCACAGTTTTTAAAAAATTATATTTTGAGGCTGGGTGTGGTGGCTCACACCTGTAATCCCAGCACTTTGGGAGGCCCAGGTGGGTGGATGACCTGAGGGCGGGAGTTTGAGACCAGTCTGACCAACATGGAGAAACCCCATCTCTATTAAAAAATACAAAATTAGCCGGGCGTGGTGGTGGGCACCTGTAATCCCAGCTACTTGGGAGGCTGAGGCACGAGAACTGCTTGAACCCGGGAGGCGGAGGTTGTGGTGAGCTGAGATCGTGCCACTGCACTGCAGCCTGGGCGACAAGAGCGAAACTCCGTCTCAAAAATAAAAATAAAAATAAAACTATATATATTTTGAGTAGAGTATAAGATTGTTATTTCTGTTGTGATAGTTCAGACATGCAAAAAATAGGGAGAATAACATGATAAACATACAAGAATTTACTATCTAGATTTAGCAATTGTCATTATTTTCCAGGTTTGCTTTAGATTTATTTTTAAAAGAAACGTCCACATTACTTAGTGCCAAAGGAAATGAGAAAAGAAGTTTACTTGGAGGAACAGATAGCCTAGAATATAGGACAATTACTTCCTACTTCATTTATGAAATAGTGTTCATTTTACTTCCAAGGCTTGGTATAATCTCACTGTCTTTTTAACTGTCAAATTATTTTCAGACATGTGGGTGGGATCAGCCTTTCAAGCATTGTGTTTATTACCGTGTCATTTCTTAACAGGCAGTCCTGGTTTCCACCGCCCCCTCCAGGTTACAATGCCTCTTCAAGCACAGGAGCCAGGAGACGGTAAGGGAACGGTGTCGGGCGTAATTGCTGTGCCATTAGATGGAAGAACATGTCAGACATCTACAACATATAATTGTGGATGCTTTGGGATAAATTGGAGGCAATCTCGTGAACTCTCAGCTCTGTACTGTAGGGTGTCCAGTGGGAGTAAGGTCAGGGCTACAAGTACCCTGGTAGGACATCTGACAAACTGCTAGGAGTAAGTAGGTGGCTGCATTAGATTGCTAGGGTTACTTACAGCCAAAAGAAATGAGTGCCACAAACTGGGTGCTGCAAACTGCCACAAAGTGCCACTGGGTGGCTTAAACAACAGGAATTTATTGCCTCATAGTTTTAGAGGCCAGAAGTCCATAATCAAGGGTTCATCAGGGTTGGTTCCTTCTGAGGACTGTGAGGGCTCCCCTAACTTCTGGCGGTTTCCTGATAGTCATTGACATTGCCCAGTTGGTACAAGCATTGTTCTGATTGCTGCCTTCATCTTCACATGACCTTCTCCCTGTGTGCACGTCTGAGTCCAAATTTCCCTTTGTTATGAAGCAACTAATCATGTCTATCCTACTACAGTATGACCTCATCCTAACTGAACTAATTACATCTGCAATGACCCTATTTCTAAGCA
The DNA here is from genome assembly GCF_024542745.1 of Macaca thibetana thibetana. Lineage (NCBI taxonomy): Eukaryota > Metazoa > Chordata > Mammalia > Primates > Cercopithecidae > Macaca > Macaca thibetana. Next base: position 57,517,335 of record NC_065594.1, read on the forward strand.
AGGTCACATTCTGAGGAATTGTGGATTAGGACTTCAACATGTGAATTTTGGGGGCAGAGGGGACACAACTTAATCCTTAACAGTGACAGCAGGAGAGAACAGAGTCAGGCATCAGACAGGGGTTCCGATGTGGGCTCCTGGTGCCCAGCTGTCTCCAGGCTATGCAGAACCTGGAGAACTGGATGAGGTTATGTGTGGCAAGTTGTTCATAAATGTTAAGTGACAAATGAGTATTTTCTAATTTTTTTTGTTGTTGTTGAGAGTAATAGTTATAACTAAATGATAGATCAGGTGGAGGACACCTTATTCTACAATTTTCATGCTAGGAATGCCAGCACCAATTCAATGTAATAAATATTTAATAAACACTGCTGTGTGCCAGATATTATTCTAGGATCTTGGGATATATCAGTGAACAAAACATGGAACCTACACTCTGGTCTTTAAAGAAGCATGCTCTATAATCAATATCATCACTAACTCAGAAACAAAAACAGGTCTTCTATTTAGTTTACTTTTCAGGTATCCAAAGATGTTTTTATGTCTCAACTTCTAGAATATTTTAATGTTTCAATGGGATCAGTTTTTCTAATTCTGACTATTGGAAAAGAAAATTTTATTAAACTATGTGCTCATTTAATATTAGATTGGTTTATTTTATAAAATTTTCATCTACCGTGCAGACTTCTAATGTCTCTTTCATTTCCAAGTTATGGATATATTTAGAAATACATGTGTTTTGAAATAATTTGAGTGAGATCTATAAGGATGTAAATAAACTCTAGTTTGTCAATAGAAAGAGCTCGAGTTACTTTTTTTATACCTATCATTACATCTATCTATGTATCTATGTATCTATGTATTTATCTATCTATCTATCTATCTATCTATCTATCTATCTATCTATCTATCTATGTATCTATCTATCTATCCATCTATCCTATCTCTATCTGTTTGTCTATCTGTCTACCTATCTATAACTAAATCAAATTATATTTCTATAACATGTTGAGCAGTCACAACTTGGAGTCACATTCACCTACTGTTACAATGTTTTATTTTAGAACCTGCTCATCTACAGATGACTTCCAATTACATGAACTTCCATGTATGAATTACATTTGGAGTTTAAAACATTCTTTCCCCTCAGGCTGTTATTAGATACTTCCCTATGGGTGATACCTTTGATGTAAGGAGTTATCTAAGTGGGGAAAATGTTAACTAGGAGTTCTCCTAGTTATTATTTTTTCTGAGTATTGTTAAGATTCATCCATTTTTGTCTTGATAGAGAATAACTGGTACTTTTCTTAGATCTATTTATTACTTATTTTAAAAATAACTTCATATTTTGTCCTCAACTCATCATTCCAATTATTCATTATTCCAATATCATTATAAAAAGCAACTGGTTATATAACAGGGTAAAAACGTGGAAGGATTATTCATGAATTAACATCTCATGCTATCAATGCCTGTTGAGGTTGTGGATCTGTTTTCACAGAGCTGATGGGGCTTGGCTCTCTGCCCTCCCTCACGATTATGCATTGCTGGATGTGATTTACATGGGAGATGAAATGAGTTACAATGTTCCTATTTCTGATTCTTGGCTCAGATCCATAGCTCTGGAACTAAGGGAAAGAGGAGATTATTAGGCTAGGTTGATCAATTTGTATATCCATTCCTTTTTTAGAGTCACAGATTATTAATATAATGGCTAAACGAAAAGACTTCTCTTTGAGCATCAAAAATATGTCATGCCAAGCCTTCAGGGGAAGGAGAGAATAATAACAATATAGCAATGCCTTTGATTTCTGAAGTGCTTTTCTTTGGAAGAGCTGAAAGTACAGCTTCTGTTTCTCACCTTTAATGCCAGTGCATTCCCAGGGCTGAGAAACAGCCTTTTTAGTAAATGCTGAAAAATAGAAGCGATTATTAAATGATGAAAGGGAGTAAAGGCTTCACAAAGATATCTTTGTTCCCAGAGGAGCCCAAAGAAAATGAAAATAGGTCAAAAACAGATAAAAATGGGGGGCTATGATTGATAACACTAGCTAATAGCTCAATGTCAAACATTTCCCTTTATCTTTCACTAATACACTGGTGTTCATCTCTCCCCCTTTTCTCTCCCCTCCCATCTTCTCCAGAAGAATTTTCACTTAAGACTGACACGCTTACTTTTTCTGTTCTTAGTTTTGCAAGCTTTTTTTCACCACCTAATCTTTCCCTGAAATTTCATTTTCTCCCATACATCTTTTTCTGTGCAGCACAATTGAAAAGACCATCAAACTCCCCTGTCATCCAGGAATGAGTCCTTTTCCTGGAATTTCCTCCCTTGACCTCTCTGTAGCCCTTAACACCATGGGTTATCCCATCTCTCATTTGTTCCTTTCTTAATTTATACTATGGAAGAAATCAAGTTCAGATTAAAAACTTGTGTTATGTTGTGTTTTGATTAAAATCTATTACAAGCACAATGTAAACCACACCCAAAAGGCCTTAAACTTTTTTTTATCAACAGAAGAGCTCATAATATCATACCTTTGTTTAAATGTATATCTATGCCTATAACTATATTAGTCTATCTTTATAATTAATATATCTATTCCTATATCTACATCTATACCTATACTTACAGAGAGTTTTTTAAAATTATCATATTTTATAGCTAAAGAAAAAATGAAATTTTCTGAGAAGTGTCATTTTATGTATGGTATACATTAGTTATGCAATGAGAGAGTTCAGACCTGGGTGATCAAACAAAATTTTGGAGTTAAGACTTGAATATATTTGAAAGCCTCTTGTCCTATTTTTGTAAATGTTCAAGAGAGTAGCTGTAATTCATGACAGCAAGACATGGCATGTAAAATTTTTAACTTAAATAAAACCTTTGGCCCTTCTAGTTGATTTCCAAGTTTGCTTCTTGGTCATTGTGATTTCAACCATTGGGATATTGATGTTTTCTGTCTTCTTTCTTCTCTTGCTAAGAATGGAAATAACCAATACAGTGTTTTGAATTATCAAGATATGCCAAGCAGATTATCCTTTGAAGTCTTCTTATCAGAGCATGTTTTATTTTCATTTTAATCAAGACTGAATCAGAATTTTAGCTTTATAACTGTTGTTCCTTGTTACATTCCTCTGTCTCACTCCTATCTCTCTGATCAAAGTCCTGCTTCACTGGTTTCCCCATTTTCCATGTTCAAACCTCTTCCATCTTAAAAAATATAGCTCCTAAAAATTTGATAGCCTAATATTACAAACCTACTCTGCTGACACCCTTCCTCTCTTTCCATCTTAGCCAACGTTCTCAGAAGAGTTGATGCTGCTTTTCATCTCCATTTTCTGGTTCCTATCACCATTAGTTCATGGAAACAGCTTTCCCTAAGTCACTGATGACATTGTTCATATCAGTCTGTATGACCACGTCACCCTTCAAAGGGCACCACTGACTCTTTATGCCCTTATCAAATCTCTCTTGTTGTGTTTCGAGAACCAGCACACTCCCCCAACACACTCTTCTGGATTTTCTTTCTTTTTCGATTTCTCAGCCCTTCTTCCTTAGTCTCCTCTGCTTCCTCATCATTTTCTACCAAGCCATTAAATGTTGATGCTCCTAAAGGCTCCAAGTCCCTCTTCTCTTCTCCTCCTGTTCTGTGCTCTGCCTTTCAACAGCAGCATCCAGATCCAGGGTTTCAGTGGCCATTTGTGTGCTCTCCACTTCTTTGTTTATATCTGCTCCAGATCTCTTCTCTGAGTTGCCTTTGGGTAGCCCACTGCCCACTGTCTCAAAGACATGAGAAACTCAATGTGTTCAAAATGAAATCCATCCTTCTTCATCCTAACCCGGTCTCCTATCTCATTCTCCTGTAATGATAGTTTAATGGGAATAACGTTGACTCTCTAAATTACTTTGGGCACTATGGCCATTTTCACAATATTGAGACTTCCTATTCATGAACATGAAATGTTTTTCCATTTTTTTGTGTCCTGTCTGATTTCTTTGAGCAGTGGTTTGTAGTTCTCCTTGAAGAGGTCCTTCACTTCCCATGTTAGCTGTATTCCTAGGTATTTTATTCTCTTTATAGCAATTGTGAATGGGAGTTCATTCATGATTGGCTCTCTGCTTGCCTGTTGTTGGTGTATAGGAATGCTAGCGATTTTTGCACATTGATTTTGTATCCTGAGACTTTGTTGAAGTTGCTTATCAGCCTAAGAAGATTTTGGGCTGAGATGATGGGGTTTTCTAGATATAGGATCATGTCATCTGCAAACAAAAACAATTTGACTTCCTCTCTTTCTATTCGAATATGCTTTATTTGTTTCTCTTACCTGATTGCCCTGGTCAGAACTTCCAATACTCTCTTGAATAGAACTGGTGAGAAGGAGCATGGCCATGTGTATTAGTCTGTTCCAACACTGCTATGAAGAAATACCTGGCACTGGGTAATTCATAAAGGAAAGAGATTTAATTGACTCACAGTTCCACCTTGCTGGGGAGGCCTCAGGAAACTTATGACCATTGAGGAAGGCAAAGGAGAAGCAGGGGCCTTCTTCACAGGGTGGCAGGATGGAATGAAAGCAAGCAGGGGAAACCAGACACTTATAAAACCATCAAACCTCCTGAGAACTCACTCACTATCACTAGAACAGCATGGGGTAAACTGCCCCCATAATCCAATCACCTCCACCTGGTCCTGCCCTTGACTCAGGGGCCCATGGGTACTACAATTCGAGGTGAGATTTGGGTGCGGACACAGAGGCAAGCCATATCACCACGTTTTGATCTGATTTCCCTTCAGTATTTCACTTCTGACTTACCTCTGTCCTGTTCTCTCACTTCCACACTAAACCAGCTATAGTTTCCTTGATGTGTCCAAATGCCACTTGGATAAAGTCTTAGTAAAGACATGGGATGGTGGGAGTGGTAGCAATATATTGCAGAAGCCTACACCAAACTACGTAAAATGAAATATTGGAAATCCCTGTTCATAAATTCCTTGGCCATCCCTGTTATTGGGCATTTCTTGTTGGCTGGTATTTCTCTGCAGGCCTTCACCTGCTGCTGTTTTCCTCAACAGCCCCTTTCTTCCACCTTCGCTCCCCAGCCCCCAGTTCCTGTTAACTACTTACATTGGGGAGATTAGCTCCTTTCTTCCTGCGCTAGCCTATCCTTAGAGAATCTTATTGTCATAACCAAACACGATGACGTATTCACTTTTGAGAGGCATTCTATGCTACTTTTTAAAATTAAATTTTTCTTGTGTTATCATAAGTTGAATATTCAGCCACACCCACACTTAAAACATCAAAGCTATCATGGACCTCTTTGTGTTCCTTACTGTGTTTATTTAATCATCATTGCAGTGAGTTCCAAGGATTAGGGTGCTGATGGAGAAAAAAGATATGACCATGAGATGGCAGAGGCATACCACAAGCCTAATTTGGCTGGTGCTTTCACAGGCTTTGCTTCTGAGGGAGTCACTCGCCACATGAGAACCTCCAAAGACAACTGCAAAGAGACCATCACCCAGCAAGGGAGGAGGGTGAAGGGACTCCAGGGAGAGGAGGGATCAGAGAAAGGGCTTTCATGTCTAGGTGATGTCACTCAGCATCATGATGGGAGTCCCAGAGCAGAGAACTCTGAAAAGTGGCAGCAGCTTTATAGCCCCAAAAGTTGGAGCGTATGAATGTACAAATAACCATACCATAAGATCAACTGTGAGGGCATGAGAAGAACATCAGTCTTCTCTGGGAAATCTGATGTTGTAGGAAGAGCTTCTAGCAGGGAACTCAGAGATCAGGTCCCCATAGGGGTGTGGGATTTGGGGGAAGGAGAGAGATTACACAATGCTAGGTTTTCAAGCCCAGGGTGATTTTAAGCGTAGTAATGCCACTAATCAATGTGGGAAGAAATAGGAGCAGAATAGGGAGTACACAATTGGTCTTAAGCAGCTGACACTGTGCTTTGTGTTGAGCAGGTAGAGTCTGGGACACTGGCGGGATATATTTGTATCAGTGATTCCCAAGCAAAGATAAACACCTAGAGGGGAAGAAGGAGTGTGCTCAGGTAAAAGGCAGTTTCTGAAGATCCAATTTGGGGTTGAACCCAAGGATTTAAAAATGTAGTATCTTTATAGAGTAAAGACACCTGTTGAGAAAATATTAAATGAGAAGAAAATGGAAGTGGAACTTTAATGTGTGTCTATACATCAGGTGTGGTGGGGGACTAAGGTTGCATGGTAAAGGTAAGGTGTAATGAGAGGTAGATAGGGTGAAGGCAGTGTGGGTCAATGGATTCTACCATCTCAAACCAAGCCATCCTTCAAAAAGTCTGGCATGAATTTTACTTCCTCTCCAAAGCTTTCACACCCTAAGGTGTGACTTTTGTCATCTGGACTCAGAAGGCTTATTATCTTCGATTCTCATTTAGCAATTAACTGTGCATTACTTTGACACATCGCTTACTATTGCAGTGTACTCATCAACTAAATGGCATCATCTTATAACTCTTTGAATCATCAAGTAAATTTATCCATAGTAGTTTGTCAATAAGTACATACTGACTGATTGATTATTTTAATATTTCTTCGTATCTACTAGACAATGAATTTCCCTCAACCTGTTATCTTATTTGTCTTTTTGTAGTTGTGCTGTATTCTATGTGCTAAGTAACACCTCTCTCTCTCCCTCTCTCTGTTTCTCCCTGTCTCTGTCTCTTTCTCTTTCCAAAACAATTGTCGAGCTCTGGCTATGTGCTAAAAAACCACTTTGCTAGATGCCAGGAGTACAAAAAGGAGTACAGAGAGAAAACACAACTTCTAGCAGGGAGTCATTTTGAGCCAGGATTGTTAAACATGAAGGCTGGCCCTCACCAAGGGAGGGTCCTTGGGAGTATGATAAACACAAAGGTCAAGGTAGCCACAAAATATGTGGAGTGTGGAGAGGGAGGCAGTAGACATTGTATCTGGAGTAGAGTAGGCTCAAAAGAGGCAATGCCAGAGGTAAGCCTTAAAGAATGAGCAAGAGTAAGCCAGATGCAAGGGGGAGGTATGGATAGAGGCATTTCAGGCAGAAAGGAGAGGAGGAGCGAAGTTCCAGTGCCAGAGAATACGGGGTATATGGGCATGTCTATGTGAGTGTATTTGTAAGCGTAGAACGATGGGCTTCCCATCCATGGAACATTCTCTGCATTTATCCTTTATCAATTATGTTTAGGGATAGCAGGAAATCCAGTAATTCCAAATCTGATGTTATGTGGGAAAATGTCTTTTAATGTAAGACCCTATGCGCAGATATCCACTCATAATTCGTGGTGAGCCTAAGTACCTTTTTAGAATATCATGTTTCTGTTTTAAGAGTTAATGTTGTGCTGTTATGTAATTTGAGCTCTGACCATATGCCGTAGATTTGGAATATGTACAAAAGAAAGTGCAAGTGTCATCAATGTAGAAAATTACTAGAAAGTCAGAGCCATGTTCCCCTCTTCCCACTTCTTTTGTTTTATGATATGCCTGAAAGCCTGAGGCAAAGCAGTGTGTCAGCAAACACTTGGGGATGTCTTCATTTTTCAAGTTCTTAAACACTTTCTTGTCTCTGAGACTTTTAAAAGAGTGGTAACATTTGCCGGACGTGAGCCAATGGAGGGAATAATAAGAGCCATCTGGAGAAATATTCAGGTTCATCACAAGGAACTAGAGAAATAACAGTTCTGGAAAGTCGAATTTCTTTCTGATTTCAGAACCTACCATTAAATTTTTGTATTCTGTTTATGATAAATTCAAATGATTCTGACTGTGTATTTAGGTGACTTGGAGATTCAGTGGTTAAACAGCATGTAAAGCTCATTTAAGAACCTCACGGAAGCCAAACTAAAGTACTTGCTTAACAGACAGTATGAATATTTATGAATGTTATTCATTATTCTCATTTAGGAACAATAATGAAGCCACCACTAGAAATGAATATGCTTTTTTTTTTCTGGAATCATTTTTAAAGATAGAAAAGGAAATAATATTTGATAAAATTAAAGTAGAAGCGCATCTAGGAAAATTACCATATAAATATTTTCTACATAATTTCTCATCCTTATTTGTTTCGACCTCTTCTCCTTCAGTGGTTATTTCACTTCCTGTTAGCTGATTGGTAGATTTGGAGGAGGAAAAAAATATCCTGATTGAGAAGTGAGTTGCCATGGCAACCTTGCACTACAGTTATATTTTTCTGTCTGTAACTATAAATGGTAAAATGTAACCTTTCTAATTATGCTGCAACATTTTTAACTCTATTGGTACCAAATCCTCTACAAAGTTTGATGTCATGCTAAATAAAAGCAATACATCCATCTCATTTTTATATCAACAAAAAATCTTTATATTAACTGGAATCTCTTTTGTAGAAATTAAGATTCTATGACACACAATAAAATATCAAAATACAGAATTTAAAAATCTTACCTGAATGCCTAGATTGCTCATTCTAAACATTCAAAGTAATTAAAATATTAGCCTGAGTTTAAGTTTATTATGTTCAAATGTGTAGTTTGAACAGAACAAGGAGAAACCTAATTCAGAATCTGTAAATGAAGGTCTTAACATTTATCATGAATTATATTTTCTTCAGTCCTAGGGGAACAACTTAGACAGTCCCTGATTTCCTAACACTAGTTTGAAGTAACTCATACCTTCAAACAACAAGTACAAAGCATCCCTGCTTTGCCCAACCCAGATTCCCACCTCCCCTCCCTCTCTTGGAACCCCTGTTGCCTCTGCCCCTGGCAGAGGAGCTCCTGGAAATATGAGAAAGCAGGGAAGCTCCAGGTTCAAAAGTAGGATAGAGAAAGAAGCTGTGAGAATCAGGATACCTAGGGTCAAGCACTCTGTCAAAAACGTCACCTTGCTCCGATCATAAAAAACAAATAATTTGATTTTTTTTAAAAAATTATTTCACCATTTAGTAGTATTGCTGAAAGTTCTATCGACTAGAGATTGTAAATTTCACCTCAATTAGAAGCATGACAGGTTAAAGGGGCTATCTCTGGTCATTCAAATCTTAGTGTCAATTATATAAATCAGGTTTCTTTCCTGCTAAAACTGGGCAGGATTAGAGCATCCTAAGGGAATGGAGGCTTGCATTGTGTGGAGGGGAGTGGAAGATGGCTTTGGAGGAAGAAGACTGGGAGGCAGGGAGGCCTGACTATGAAGTATAGGTGATGGGGACATGCTGTGGCATAGGGTTTGGGAGAGGACAATGGGAGTGGGGGATGGGGGTGAAAGGACCAGCATTTTGCTTGGGACTGTCTTCATACTTGGCAGCCCGTCTTTGTCCTCTCATCTCTCCGTCTCCTCTCTTAGCTGTATGCAGAATGTCATATAAATGGAATCACCCATGACATACACCCTTTTCATATGTTTGCATGTGTGTGTTTGTCATCTGTGTATCTTCCTTGGTGAAGTATCTGTTAAATTTTTTCTTTTTTTTGAAACGGAGTCTCACTCTGTTGCCCAGGCTGGAGTGCAGTGGTGTGATCTCAGCTCACTGCAACCTCCGTCTCCTGGGTTCAAGTGATTCTCATGCCTCAGCCTCCTGAGTAGCTGGGACTACAGGTGTGTGCCACCATGCCTGGCTGATTTTTTGTATTTTTAGTAGAGACGGTGTTTCACCATGTAGGCCAGGCTGGTCTTGAACTCCTGACCTCAGATGATCCTCCTGCCTCAGCCTCCCAAAGTGCTGGGATTACAGGCGTGAACCACACTGCCCAGCCCAAGTATCTTAAATCTTTTGCTGATTTTATTTCTGCTGATTTGTTTACTTATTGTTGAGTTTTGAAATTTTAAAAAAATACATTGTGCTTGGAAGTCCTTTTTCAGGTATGTGAATAGCAAATATTTTTTTCCAGTGTGTGACTTGTTTTTCAATTCTCTTAACGATGCACTTTTCAAAGCCAACATGTTTTTCTAATTTAATGAAATCCAATTTATCAAGTTTTGTTAAATAAATTGTTTTTGGTATTATGTTTAAGAACTCTTTGCCTAACGATCACAAAAATTTCTTCTGTTTTCTTCTAAAAGTTTGTAGTTATGTGTTTGACATATAGATGTGTGATCCATTTTGAGTAGACTCCTTTTTAATGTGAACTTTTTTTTTAGTTCACTTGGTAATAGTTGGAATATTTTTATGTCTTTGAGAAAACATCTAAGGACAAAAAGCTGCTATGACTTATCAATACTTGAATTTGTGTATCTTTGTATCTACTGACCAATAAAAGTTGACTCATGTTCTTATAGAGCCAACTTACATTTAAATTTTATTAACCACAACAGCATCTACATACATTTGAAAAGCACAGTACATGAACGTCAAGGTACTTGTGGAGTTGAGGATTCCTTGCAATAGCGCCACCCTCCCTCAGTCATGTAGTGGTTTACCATCCACAGATCTGGGCCAATCTCTTCCTTTTATAGGCAAATAAGCAGAGTTTCGGAGGGAATCAGAGCTTTTTCCAGAGTCAAAGAGAAAGTTGGTGGTAAAGCTAGTCTAGAATCTAGAATCTAGAATCTAGGTCTCTAGAATTCTAGTCCGGTGCATGCTCCATTACTAGGTTACGGTTTACTGACTGGCCACTAGAAAGCGAGGCATCATTACAGTAACCACTCTTTTGAACATGTGCCTTGCATTCTCCAAGCTCTTCGAAGGCATGGACTACATGTTTTCTAGTCTTTGACTGGCTAATTACATCTCATATACTGTTATGTGTCCTAACATTATAACTTGGGCAATTGTGGAGTAAGTGCTTTTTGAGCAAACGGCTCCTTCCTTGGGCAAAGAAATATTTCAGATCAATCAATTTTTAATAGATTTGCAGTGAAAATACCTGGAAGAGAATTGGTTGTCTACAGTATGATATAGAGAAAAAAACAAGGATTTAACATCAGAAAGACCAGTTTGAAACCCTGGCTAAGCACAATGAAAAGGGAAAACAAAATTCACAGGTAAATATTAGAGACAATGATTCTTTGTTCAACCTAGATTTGCGCTGCAGTAATAGACATGTTCACACAGCCAGACTAGAACAAAAGTCACAGAGCCAAGCATGTTATGCAAAAAAGCCATGAGGAAAGATGTGATCTTTGCAGCAGCATATGGAAATGAAATAATATAGACAGCTTTCTTTACAGTGTTATTTCTTTTAGCTTTGGCCTTTGAGCTACAGTCTGCAAGTGTTCACATATTTCTCATGAAATCCACCTTTTATATTCCTGAAAGCTCATCATGATAGCCACTAGTGTGGTGGCATAAATCCTGCAGGAGCCTTGAGGTGTCTGGGAATGGGCGAAGGGGAGAGCCAGGGTCAACTTACCCGAGCTTAAACATCGCATCTCAAAGCAGAATTCAATGAGGATCATTCCAATGAATGTCTCTTGTTTCCTTCTCTTCAAAATATTCTGGCCACAGCTTCCTGCCTCACTCTTGCATTTTAATCCCCCTGCTTGGCATCACATCATGCTCCTGGCACGACATGAATGACTCTTCTCATTGCCCGCCCCACCCCAGGGCTTGAGTTCTGTCATCTGTGGCTGTCATTGCAGTGATGCAAATGAAAGCTCCTTTGAGGTAAATGGAAGTCAACATGGCATCGCCTGGCTCCTGGCCCAGCAGGGGTGTAAATGCATCACCCTCGGAAATAAACACACTCCTCCGCTTTTCTTGGCCTTCATAACCGCACATCCATCTTTCTCTTTCCTGTGTATTCTCCAGACCATCTCAGATCTATTTCTACTCACCTTTACTGCCCTGATCCATGCAATGCATATTTACCCACCTCTTTGAGGCCCTAGACATTTTAAAATGGAAGAAATTGAGTATGTCATTAACATGACTCTAACATAAGTAAAGTTTGGCACCATCCCATTTCTACTTTTTGTAATCCTCCTTTCCACCTTGTTACCTCTTTCCTGCCTGTCCCCAGACATCTAGTGTTCTGTACAGCCTCATTATTACCCAGGACTGACCGTCTCCTTCCCTCTTTCCTCTGCCTCTGGAAGGAAAGCATGTAACCAATGAATCCACATAGATATACTAAAGACTCTAAAGACTAAAGATCACTTGATACATACACCCAACACAGGCATATTCTCTGAGAAAAGAAGATGGTAGCAATACAAACAAAATACTGTGGAATCTGCCACTAAGCCAGGATGGGAAGACTATTTCCATGTAAATTGCTCTTCCAGAAATATCACACAGCACAATGACTCAGCCAAGTACCTGGCACCTAGTAGGTGTTCTGTAATGGGATTGACAGTGGATTTCTCCTATGAGGAAGCTAAGCTTGCACAGATTTTGAAAGTTGCAAATCCCTCTTTGGTACCTATTTCCTTCCTGCCGAAGAAATACAGCCAATCACTTCCTCCTTCATTCTTATGTCATACACAATCCTAGTACTTGGGATATAGCTGTCCTTTTAGGAACTTTCAGTCCAGTGTGGGAACAGAATATCATGTGTAATCCAGAATAGCGTGGTATGTGCTGTAAATAGGGTTGTTATGGGGGAATGTAGGGATGTACGCAGCATGGCTTTGGATATCCCTGGAGATAGTTACTCCTAAGCCAAAGTCTGAAGGGCAAGGAGAGAATCAGGGGAAGGGAAGAGGGAGGTGCTCCACAGCGGGGACAGAATATAGTGGGGTGTGTTAGTAAGGGTAAGAGTTTGTCACATCTGCAGCTCTGGGGTCGTGTGGGGTAAAAACCACAACCACTACAGCAAAAGACACTTACTATTTCCTGTGTGGAAGCCAAGCATGCACACCCTCTTCTGGCTTCAATGTCACCTTCAACATGAGAGCCAAGAGACCCACCATGCTTGGTGCTCCACTGTCCATCACCCACAGCCTCGTTACCGCTCTGCTGAGAGGTCTTAGGACTCATTTCATCATGTCCTCCATCCCTATGTCCATAGTCCCTCATTGAAACCCCAGTCAGGTCATTTCTTATCACCTGGACCATCTCCACAGAGCTCTGTACCTCCCTGAACCTGACCCAACCTAATATCACACTGAGCTCTCAGACCCTTCCACTCCACCTTGCTGAGCATGTCATTTGTCATTGCCAAAATCCTCCACTCTTCAGCCTCCCCTCTGAATGATCTCCCACCTTTTTGTTGTGCTCTTCCAGAGGACCCTGCTTCCACAGCCTCTCTCTCAGCAAGGGCTGTTTTCCCTCTGAACTGACCTATCACAGGGTCTGGAGGAAGGGAGGGGTCTGGTTTCTTCTCATCACCACCTCCTGTTAATTTTAACTCCCGCCTCCCTGAAACTCTCCATCTCCTTTGAAGTCATGCCCTTGTGAGCTTCTCTTCTTCGCTGGAGTCATCTGAAGGTCTCTGAGACCCTCATGCTCATTCTTTGAATACTTGAGCACCAGGTTCACCATCTTTCCCAAACCCTCCTCTTGTCACAATGCTTGGCAATTTCAAAATCCATGCAGAGCATCCTTCCCCTCCCCGATCTCTCACTTTTGTGACCTTCTTCCCAATGATCTTGTCCTTCCCACTACTGCAGCCATTGATAGATCTTGCCCTGTAAATAACCACACACCCTACAAAATTACAAGACTTCTACTTCAAAGCTTTCCCTCTCTGGCTCCTGCTTTCTATCTGTCCAGCTCACTCTCTTCAGTCCTTTGATTCCAGGAATTCCTCAGCCCCACCACAATCACCAGTCCATTAATTCTACCAGTTTTTTCACAGTCCCAACCACTCATATTCTCATTTCCCTCTATGCCCATCTCAAACTCCACAGCCCCCATTGTAACCCTTCCTTGCAGACCCCTTCCACTCCCTTGCCATCATTCTCTTTGTTGCATTCACTTGGCTGAATTGTAAATGTGGCTAATGGTAAATCCAACTCTCAGTCTATTCTGTTCCTCCTCCCCAACTAGTTGAATATGGCAAGAGGAAACAATGCCAAAAACGTGATTTGTAACCCCTTCCTTGCAGACCCCTTCCACTCCCTTGCCATCATTCTCTTTGTTGCACTCACTTGGCTGAATTGTAAATGTGGCTAATGGTAAATCCAACTCTCAGTCGATTCTGTTCCTCTTCCCCAACTAGTTGAATATGGCAAGAGGAAACAATGCCAAATAACGTGATTTGTAACCCCTTCCTTGCAGACCCCTTCCACTCCCTTGCCATCATTCTCTTTGTTGCACTCACTTGGCTGAATTGTAAACGTGGCTAATGGTAAATCCAACTCTCAGTCTATTCTGTTCTTCCTCCCCAACCAGTTGAATATGGCAAGAGGAAACAATGTCAAATAATGTGATTTTAAGCCCATGAGTACTAACCTCAGCTGAGCGATTGGTATGGCCCAAGGATCCTTCAAGAGACAGCACAGCATGTGGAGAGTTTATGCAGCCAGACTTTCCAGTTTAGATTCCGAGCTCTGCCCCTTATGAGCTGCATCATCATGAGATATTTATCTTTATGTTCTGTGCTTCAGTGTTTTAATCTGTAAAATGGGAAGAAGAATAATACTTATGTCTGGGATTGCAGTGAGGATTACATTAGTTAATATACGTAAAGTGCTTAGAAAAGTTTCTGGCACATAATGACCCTATATAATGGTACATCATCATCATCATCATCGTCATCATCTTATTACATTTCCTGGGTCCACTTACTCTTCTGCTTGCCTAGAAAACCATTTCACACATTTTCTACCCCTCTTTCTTTCTCACACAGCCCTAACCCCTACTCAACCTCCTCACTTTGAATCAATGATCTTGATTACTATTTTACTGAGAAAATAGAAGTAAACAAAAGAGAACCTTCTCCACTCTGAGTCAATGAACATACCCCAGCTATACCCAGCTAGTTCTTTCCCTCTTGCTGCTATGAATGAGCCCTCTGTACTTCCATCTAAGATCGGCCCCTCCACTGTGCCTTAGGTCCCATCAATTCTCAAAGTCATCTGTCTAGTAATTTCCCCTCACTCTCCTGCATCAGTGATTCACTGGATCATTCCCATCATCCTATCTACATGCTGTAGTAACCTTCCTCAATCCATCAACCTCGAAGTAGCTACCTATTTCTCTCTTTCTTCTTTACTGCCAAACTGCCTCAATGCCTCTATCTCCTTGCTTCCCATTTTTCCCTAGATCCACTTGTATAATGGTTTGTTTGTTTTGTTTTTGTTTTTCCCCTCCCCCGCCACCATCGTTCCATCAAAACTGCTCTTATCAGGGTTACCAAAGACCACTCTGTTGGCCAAAGCAGGGTAACTTCCCAGTCCTTGTTTTTATTTGATTAACAGCAGCATTTGAAATGGCCAATTACTCTTTCCTTGAAACTTTTCTCTCTTGGCTTCTGGGATACCACGCCCTCCTATTACTCTTGTTTCCTTCTTGGCCACTCCTTCTGATTCTTTTGCTGTTTTCATCTCATATTCTTGACTTCTAAATATTGCAGGGCCTGAAGGTCCAACCCCTGGCCGTCTTTTTGTCTCTACTTACTCTGACTTCCTTAGTGATCTCTGCCAGTTTAAAACATAATAGCATCTCTAAGCTAATGATGGCTGTATTTATATGCTTTTTCTCCAGATAGCCTCACGGCTTACTCTATTTCTTCCTACAGGTCTTGGTTCAAATTTCACCTGACAGAGAGGCCTTCCCAGTCCATTCTAAATAAAATAGTCTTCCCACCCCATCAGTCTATATCTCCTTATTCTGTATTATTATTATTATTTGCACAGCACTTTTCTTTTTCTGACATATATTTATTTGTATATTGAAAGCCTTTGAGAATGAGGACATTATCCAGCTCACAGAGAGCCTTGCACATAGAAAGCTACCAATAAATGTTTGTTGAATAAAAGCACAATTTCATTCAGTCCTGACAATACCCCAACAATCCTATTAGAAGGATTATTACAGATGAAGAAACAGAATCAAGTTAACTCATTACCACACAGCTGGCAATTCAGGCAGCCTGACTGCTACCCACATGCTTACCTACCTTGCTACGGAAGCCAGAAGGGTACACAGGATCAGAGGGTTCTTTCACTAGGTACAGAGTTTATGTTGAGGGCAAATAGAGAACTGCTGGGGTGGTAGTGGTGGGGAACACATGGGAGTGACATACCCTAGTAAGGTGCTGACTCCATCCAAAATGTGCACATAATTGCCCATCTCCAGTTCCTACGTCATTAAGTCCTGCCAACTCAGAGACTGCCGTGGTGCTTCATTGGAAAGTCTAGGCTGACAGTAGATTATATGTATGCTTTGTCAGCATCAAACTGGCCTGTGCTGACAATATTTAAGTCAGATTTAGTTAAGAGCTTCAAATCAATGCTACCTTGAGGTCTCTGAAATTAAAGCCTTTTCTTGCTGTTTCCATAGCAGCCTGATAGTTGACATAATCCCCAAAGAAGCTTATGTTAATACCCAAGGACCATTTACAGTTCTCATGCACTGCTGACCTGAATGCCATGACTAGAGCTAGATATACTAGCAAAATTTTGAGCTATTTAAAGAACATAGGATAGTCCAAACTATAGTGAAAGAGGATAGGGTTTTCAAGAACCTGATTAAATAAACTTTTAAAATACACGTCTTTTAAATATTTGACTTCTTTAAAGTTTAGTGCTCCATGGATTCTGACCTTTCAGGTACCTCACACATGGGGGTTGTAAGATGCAAAGGATACTTTTATGTAGGTAATAAATGCATTCAGTTAATAGATCTAAAATTTGCCATGTTTCCATGGGGAAATGAACTGCTGTTTTCTGTTTTAAAGGGAACCAGGTGTTCACCCTCCAATACCTCCAAAGCCCAGTTCTCCTGTTTCTTCTCCTAACCAGCTGAGACAGGATAATAGGTAAGACCTAGTACTCCAGAATTCCTTGACAAAATGAAGTTCAAGGGAAATGAAAGCAAATGGATTGTGACCCTCTGTGTGCAAAGCATGAATGTTTTGTGTGCACATTCCCTAAAGAAGCATCTGTAGAACTTTTTCTAATTTTATTTCCCAACACATATGTTTATTTATGTTTGCCTTTGAATACTAATGGCTAACTTGTCTTAAGAAAATAGCCTTCAGGATAGAAATGGAACAATATTCATGTTCAGAAAGTGTTTGTGCACAGGCTTTTTTATATATTAGTTCCTAATATGCAAATATAAATACATATATGTATTTGGCCTGTAGTATATATAATATAAATATAAACCATATTAAAAGTATATTTTTTGTTCATATTTGCTCCAAGTGAAGTTTCCCACTAACAGATACAGATTCTGATGAAAGATGTTCTTGAAACTTTGTGTTACCACTCAAATCCTTGCTTATGTTAGAAATACCTTTGGGTAGTTCTTTAATCTTTTTTTTTAGTGAAGGGATTTGTAATTTATTTCAAAACTATCACAAGTTTTGAAAGATGTTCTAATTGACTTGTCTCTGAATCAGGAAAAATAGACT
Organism: Macaca thibetana thibetana; assembly: GCF_024542745.1. Taxonomy (NCBI): domain Eukaryota; kingdom Metazoa; phylum Chordata; class Mammalia; order Primates; family Cercopithecidae; genus Macaca; species Macaca thibetana. The sequence goes on from NC_065594.1 coordinate 57,534,805, forward strand.
TGCTTCTCAGCTTTGAATCTCTGTCACTCTATAATTAATACTTGGAAACAAATTCAGAGATCTGAAACTCTTCCCATGTGTTACATTTAAACTGTTTAATATATCTTGAACAATTTTTCGAGATGTACACTCCACATTTCCATTATTATTGTGAGATTAAAAATGGTAACTCAATGAAGATTGACTACATTAGATCTGCTTGATTGCCTACTGTTGCTTCTTTTGTATTTTTGCTCTTTGATGGTTATTTTTTTGACACCATGTAAGACACAATTATGAAACTATTCTTTAATAAGACACAACTATAGAACTATTTTTTAGTAGTCACAATTATAGAAATTTTCTTCATTAAGAGGGTAACTTCAGTTAGAAAGCTTTGACTGGGCAGCAGGACTATGTAGCAATAGGTGTTAAAACTCCAGGTTTGAATTTCTGTTCAGTGAAACTGCACAGTATCTTTGAAATTTTGTCCTTAGGATGAGAACATAATTTTTTAAATTGAGTCAAGAGAATATTTCTTCACTGAACTAATTAAAATATAAATTAGATTTATAACTTTTTGTTTGTATGATGGTTATAATGATCTCTTAAAAATATCTTCTCAAGCTTTTTAATCTTACATTATTTTTCCTCTAACATTTCTAGTATTGAGTAATTAAATACCAATTTGAATAGAATTTTTTAAGGGGCTAAAATTAATTGGCCTTAGTACCACCGACATTCTAATCTATAATCAGCATCACTAGAACTACCAGCTTTTTTAAATTTAAAGGAAGCCAAATTTCACAGGAACTTACTACTCAAATTTCTTTATTCCACCAATGATCTAAAAAATAAAATTGGGACAACTTGCATGTTTTTTAAAATCCTGACTACTTTAATCACAGCAAGATTATTTTAATGAAAGAATATGAAATGGAAGTGTTTCCTATGTAATTAACACATGTCCTCAGGAGTACAAAAAATAGTTGAATGTAGCTTCTTGAGAACAAGTAGGAATGTATAAGTAGGTCAACCAGATACTTTTGAAAAGAGTAGAGAAAAGTCTTAAATTGTGCCAGAACCTAACATAATAAAATTTAATTCTCTCAGCTTAGTATGGTCATTCCCAATGTGGTAGGTGTACTTGAAACATAGACTTTTTTCCCACCTTATATTAACAAATATATTTCTTGATAGTATTCAAATGGGTTAATTCTTTAAGCAAAAAAAATCTCTTTGATGCCCATAACAAAAATTAATATTTTAAAATATTATATCGTTATCTAATAGAGATAAGTATGAAAATGCTTTATTGATGGAGAACAAAAAATCAACATAAATGTATTTAGAACTTATAAGTCTAGATATATCCAGTGGTTTACAAATATGCAATAAAGATAGATTAAATTACAAACTCATTATACTGGAGTTCCTGCCAACCCAAAGAGTTTAAGTTTGTTATCTCAGGTATGGTTCCAATAAACACTAATCTTTTTGTACATAAATTTTTAAAAATTAAATTTATCAAAAAAGTGTCTTCTTTTCTGACTGATATAATCTTTAACTTTGAAAATATAGGCAGATACATCCACCTAAACCGGGTGTATATACAGAAACCAACAGATCTGCTGAAAGAAATACAAGGTAAACTGATTTCTATCTATATCTACATAACTGTAGCAATGATAAAGTATGCTTTCTCAGCACATTTAAAACTGCAAGGCAATTAATAATAAGGTAGACAAAATCAATTTTCCAACTGACTCCAAAATATCAATAAATGTTTTTGTAGGCACTTTCAGAATTTTGTTTCTTTTAATTCTATCCCAAACTTTCCATTAAGAAAACTACCAAAATGGTGTGAACAAGATAACAGGATAAGATCAAACCCACTAAAGGCAGGAGAGCTTGCTCACCTCTTTATTCCCAGGACCTGCTCTGAGGTCTATCATATACTTGGTGTGGATGTATAAACAAAGAGGTGGAAATAGAGTTGTTCAGTTAAACTTGTGCTACAAAAACTTTGTCTAGTGTTGGCTGAACATAGACATGTCCAACTCCTCCTACGGCATCAGGAAGGAGCACATTGATGCCATTTGGTAAAGGGACATTCACCAAATGTCTTGGGTGGGGGTAAGGTGGCATTCCCCAAATGTCCGGTGTCCTGATTTACACTTCTCATTTATACTTGTTGTTTTGCACATCCTATTTAGTCTAGCATTTGTTCTGGATGTGTCTTGTTTTTCTCCCTTTTTTAAGGAAAAAAATATTTTTTTTTGAAAATAGTTTTTAAACAGTGCTATTTTATAGGTCTATCAATGTGATAAACTATTTTTTCAGTCAAAAGATTTTTATCACTGAAAAATTATCTTGAAATTTAAAACTTATATCCTTTTCATTTTTTATATTATCCCCGTTTGACTCTCAGAAGAGTCCCATTCTAAAAGACACATCACATAGATTCTTTTCTTTGGAAAAAGTCGTTTCCCTTGTTCAGAGGAGCTGACGGCACCACTCTTGGCATTCCCCAGCCTGTGTTCTATGTGCCACAGGATGTCAATGCATGTTCTGCAAAAGAAGAGTTCAGTGTTTCATTACATTTAGGAAACACAATTAAATAGAGTTTTCTGCCACAGAACTTTTCAGAATCTTTAGTGTGCTTATGTGTATTCCAAATCAGCAAAAGTCGGTTACATTTCCCAACTTGGCTACAGAATCCTTTCTTCATGGAACCTTATTAACCCTCTGTCTATGAGATGCTGAGTTCTTTTCTTTTTTTCTTTCTTTTTTTGGACAGGATCTTGCTCTGTCACCCAGGCTGCAGTGCAGCAGAGAACTCATAGCTCACTGCAGCCTCAAACTCCTGGGCTCAGGAGATCCTCCTGCCTTAGCCTCCTGAGTAGTTGGGACTACGGGCACAGGCCACCACACCCAGTTAATTTAAAATGAAATTTGTATGTGGAGATGGGGGATCTCTGTTGCCCAGGCTAATCTTGAACTTCTGGCCTCAAGGGATCCTCCTTCCTTGGCCTCCCAAAGTTCTGGGATTACAGGTGTGAACCACCACACCCAGCCCACAGTTCTTAATTACTATAAGAATTTTCCTAACTGTTCCTTTTATGATCCAGGGATATCGGCATTGATCTGATTTGGAATACACAAGCCGTCTATGTGCTCAGGTGCTTCCACCTATTCTAGAGTCTGAGAAGACAAACATTTTCACCGCTACAGGGTGAAAAGGAATAAATAATTGTATCTGATACTTAATGCTGCTTGGCTCTGGTGGAAAACCTTTTGAACTCACTTCTGTGTTTACTTGTTAGTTAAGTGGATTTTGTTTTCTATGTCCTATTTGTAACATAGAACCTGTGAGCTGGCAATACCAGTCTTCAGGAGAAAATGTAGTTATTTCAGTGAGCACTAGATGGCAGAGCCAACACCCAGGTGGAATAACAGAGGGAAGTTGTGTGTGTGTGTGTGTGTGTGTGTGTGTGTGTGTGAATGGGGGATGTGAGTGTCTCTGTGTGCCATGAGCTGACATAACAGAACCATTTTGTCTTTCTGTTAAACTCAGTAATTCCTGAACACCACCTATTTACTTTATTTACTGAAAACAAATGAGAAATTTTAGCTTCTTCAAAAAATAGCTCCTCTGTCACCGACCTGTATTTATTTTTCATTGTTTGAAGGAGTCAGGATCTTGATAACATCGTCAAAGTGGCCACTTCACTTCAGAGAACTGACAAAGGGTGAGATCTCCGAGCTTTTGAGCTTGGGTTTTATCTTCTCTTGTGTTTCAAAAATGCTTAACCATACCTTTAAAAGTTCCAAATAGGAACAAAATCCTAGTGCTCTATATTGTATATAATTTAAAATAAGAAAGTGTCAGTTTCTCTAGATAAGTACTCCTGAATAGTGGATGGTGCCGACATTTACAGACACTCTTCCAACTCTGTCCCTTTTTCTGGCAATTTTACTCACCCAGTGACCTCAGCTGTCAAGCCTTATTCCACATATCCAGTCCTGTTGCTGGTCCAGATCTCTACTTATCTCCTAGCACCCCCGCTCAGGCTGTCCAAATTCCTTCCCAAATGTGCTGTTCCTGACTTCTCTGTTCTCGCATTCCTGCAGACTCACCTTTCTGGAATAATCCTTGATTCTTCTTTCTCCTTCCCCCTAGGTAGTATCATGCATGCTTGAATTAAACATCTAAAATGTTCCTCATGTGTACACAGACTTCCTCTAGTTTAAACCCTCATTGACTCCTGCACAGATTATTAGAGTAGCTATCCAGCTTTACTTACATTCTTCAGGCTTTCCTTCCACTAAACTATTATTTCCCATCAATGCCAGAATTTTTCCAAAGATTCTGCTCAATCACTGAACCAGATCCTCATTGCCCATTCAATGGCATATAACCTCATTCAAAGCCCTTGCCAACCTGGCTCCAGCCTCACATTCCAGCTATTTCTGTTTTCACTCCTGTATTTATCCCACATTCATATCAAGGGAAACCACTTTCTCTCTGTAGTTTCCAAATACTCTGGCTTTGTTTATACCACATGGTAACCTTGCCCAGTCTGAAGCCACCATGCCAGTCCATCCAAGCCCTGCCCATTGTTCAAGATCTGGATCAAGTGGCAACTTCTCTGTTGTCTTCCCTGAGTGATCCAGTGAGATGTGACTTCTGCCTCTATAAGTAATTAGAGTTGCACTATTCATATTTTATAAGACTGAATCATACTCAGTTTTGTTTCCTGTTATTTGCATAAATGTGTTACCTTCTCTGTCATCTCTATAGTCTCTCAGGGCAGATGTTTTGTCTTATTTGCCATTTACATTGTGTGACATGATGCTTTGTACAAAGTAGGTATTTAATAGATTATGGTAACATCATAATATTCCATTGTTTAAATCCAAAGCTCTCAAAAATATTCCTTGTTTAATAGATTTTAGTAATGCTAAGAGTGTTGTTAGAGATTGCAGTCTCTGTCAAAAGAACTGCAGAGAAGAAAATATGACACTTGGCTTTTCTGTGCAAATTCATAAAAAAAGTAGGAGCTCTGAATCCAGATGGAGTCTATAGAAATTGTCCTGAATGTTTCATTTCCATGTCTTCTCTCACTGAGTGTCTAGATCTCTAATTTTATTGATTTATTTTTGTTGCAGGTAATATTTTGTTTCCAGTAGTGATTAGACAGTGGTTTGGTGGGTGATCAGGATATCTGAGAAACAGCTAAGTGAGTGACTCTGAAGGGAAATTATGGTTTGGTGTAAACCAAATAAAAACTGTGAGAGAGGCAGTTAGTTTAACTTTCCTGTCCCTGCTCCCTAGCCATAATGCTCAAATTCCACAGCCAGGTACATTTATCACAGAGAGAAGTTGCTGCCTGACATGGATCAGGAAAAATGTTCGTAGTAGTCATGATAGAGTATTGTTACTTTGGGCCATCCACAGGGAGTAGAAATGGCTTTCATTATCCGAGCTGCTCTTTGTGAAATGGAATGTTACTGCTATCTGATTAAGAGCATTTAATTTGTTACAAATGCAATGGTGAAACTTAATATCCAAAGCTTTCATCAATTTAAAGTCATTTTGAAAGCTTAAGTCTTTTATTTGGAATACAGTATCCATTTTATTTAATTTGCCACAGAGCATCTTCTCATGATTTATGCTAATTTTCTTGGGATAAAGCAACTCCAAATCCTGATAATCTCATCATTGTGACTCATGCCAGTCAGAAAAGTCTGGGGCTAAGATTTATAGAACTCGTGGGTTTGCTCCTTCCCTTGGGGACATGAACAGATTGTTAGTCTCAGAGTTAGTGGGTAGAATTTCAAGCAAGAAACAGTAATGGGTTACTGTATCAAGGGACTGGGTAGTGTTTGTCACACGCAAGGATAGAGCATTAATCTTTTATTTTTTCTTTTTTTCTTTCTTTCTTTTTTTTTTTTTTGGTTAGAGGTGGCAACTTTTGTATTTCAGTATTTATTATCAGGCATCAATTCTACCATTGATACCTAAGACTATTTGAAAGGATTCATCTATGTACTGGCTGTTAATTTAGGGTCTCTAAGAGGACTACCCTCAGCAGCTATTCTTGCCTTAGTGTCCTCGTGCCAGGCATCGTCAAGCACATAAGTGACTCAGCAATTGCATCTCTCTGAAGGCTAAGTCGAATTCTTGGTGTTTCTAAGTGCAATTAAAAAACAAGTATAGCAAGCATTTATTAGGCTGGGCATGGTGGCTCACACCTGTAATCCCAGCACTTTGGGAGGCTGCGGCGGGCAGATTACCTGAGGTAAGGGGTTCGAGACAAGCGTGGCCAACATGGTGAAACCCCATCTCTACTAAATCTACAAAAATTAGCTGGGCATGGTGGTGCACACCTGAAGTCCCAGCTACTCAGGAGGCTGAGACAGGAGAATCGCTTGAACCTGGGAGGCGAAGGTTGCAGTGAGCCAAGATCATGCCATTGAACTCCAGCTTGGGCGACAAGAGTGAAACTCTTGCCTTTAAAAAAAAAAAAAAAAAAAAAAAAAAAAAAAAAAAAAAAAAAAAAAAAGTAAAGCAAGCATTTATTAAACAAAAAATTTAGTGTTGACAGGGCATTATTTATTATAATGGCCCAAATTAATCAGGAATTTATGACTGACTAGGCGTCGTGCTAAGTACTTTATATTCATGAGCTTATGATTCTTTTCTGAGGTGGGTATGACTAGTATTCTTATTTTACAAATGGGAAAATTGAGTCCACAGAAGGTTAGGTAACTCGCCCAGATTCACCAATGAATAAGTGATGAATCCTGGATCGTACTCCAGGTGTCCTTAACGAGGAAACTTGAATGCGTAACTACTGATTTGTGAACAGAAAAACTTGCTGAGGAAGGCAAGAGAGGTGGGGCAAGGGGTGTGTGTGTGTGTGTGTGTGTGTGTGTGTGTGGGCAGGGGGGGCGCGCTCATGAATAGATAAGTTAGAGAAATGACATGCTGTGATGGGGAACTAGAGGAAGAAACCAATAGCACTGTGGTGAAACCCCCACCCCACCTCACCTAGGGTGCCTGCTTGGGAGAGAAGGTTGAACCCATGTGGTTTAAACAGAATTCCTGAACCTAAGAGTTTAGATAGGTTGCTCCTGAAGCAGCAGCCAGAAAGGGCTTTGCAGTTCTCAGATGTGGAAACAGGCTAGCAAATTTAGCTGACCTGAAAATGAAGTAGCAGAACTTAAGAAGGAAGCCAGACTTACTGATGAACAAATGTTTTCTAGAAGCTACGTGTGCAAGTACATTGCGCAATGCTGTAATTAATCAATGTACCTATGTGTAGACTCAATTAAAAGTGGGTATTAAGTATCTACTGTATGAAAGACACTGTATTAAAACACGGAAATGTGTCTGATGTAAAATACAGTTCTAAATTTTAAGTGGTGTACATACGTGTGCCTGTGCAGAGGTAGGGGCATTAACATGAGACCAGTGTGCAATGGCTATAACTCAAAGTATAGTAATAGATCTGTCATAAAGGAGGTGCAGAAAAAACAAATGCTGCAAGGGCTCCAAAAATGTAGAGGACTCTATTCAGTTAGAGGACTAGGAAAGGCATTCTGGAGAAAGTGGTGTTTGATGAGAGCTTTGAGGATCATCAGGATTTTCGCAGATGATAAAAGTGGCATGTGTTGTATTTCAGAGAACTGTTATTTTAAGGCAAATTTACCCTTTGACCCTGGGCAAGCTTTTTACTAACATTAAACATTTTTTTCTCTTCCCAAAGTGAAGAATTGGATAATCTCATCAAAATGAACAAAAGCTTGAATAGGTAAGATTTTTAAATGTTTATTTTTTACTACTGAGTTGCATATTGTGACTTTTTATGCCTTTCCAGTCTTTGAGCGTGAGGACCCACATACGTAGTCAAAAATATCCTACAAATCTTGAATAAAAGCTTGCAGCAATCATCATCATTTCATTGTTATGACGAATGGTTATTGAAGTCTAAAGATACTGATATGAAAGTGTCCTTGATTTTCATGCTCCATGTGTTTATTAAGGCAGTTATATAAATAACCACTTTTCTCTTCCTGAAATACTAAATCACTAGAATGTAAACAGAATTTGGTTTGATCATGGAATAATTTTAGTTTAACCATTACAAAAAACATTTTATTATCATAGTTAATGTTATATTGTTTATTATTATTTTTGAGACATGGTCTCACTCTCTTACCCAGGCTGGAGTGCAGTGGTGCACACATAACTCACTGCAGCCTTGACCTCCTGGGCTCTGGCCATCCTCTTGCCTCAGCCTCCCAAGTAGCTGGGACTACAGGCATGTGCCACCATGTGTGGCTAATTTTTAATTTTTTGTAGAGATGGAGTCTCACTATGTTGCCCAGGCTGTATCTTCTTGTTTTGAATCATTTATAATTGTATAACTTGAAATATGCCAAGAGAGAAAAATCAATAATCAAGGCTTGTGTTTGTGGTCTGTATAAGGTAAGCAAGCTCTCTATTATTTTGCATACTAACCCACTAAACAGCAATCAAAGAGAAGGAGAAAACAGGGCAAATGCCAAATGAATTGATCAGAGGATCATGGGATGTGTTTTTCATATCCTGTTCTGGCAATAATGCTCACTTAATTTGCTGCTCTTCAGTTTCCTCATTTACAAGGAGAGGAGGTTTTAGATCAGGAGTCACAGACTCCACGGCCCACTGAGGCCAGGCAGGTGTGAGTGGGTGAGGAGACTGACTATATGAAACACAGGCAGTGAGAGAACTGGGGCCAAAAGGAGAGCAAATGCCCTGTCTAAGCACACAGCTGCTTCTCAGCTCAGCTCCAGCTGAGGGTCTCCACTGAGTCTAGTGTTGCAGGACAGCAGGACATTCTCAGGAGATCCTATAAATCCAGTTTTGTTGTTTGTTTGTTTTAGAGACACGGTCTCGCTCTGTCACCCAGGCTGGAGTGCAGTGGTACAATCATAGCTCACTGCAGCCTCCATCTCCTGGGTTCAAGCAATCCTCCTATCACAACCTCCCAAGTAGCTGAGACTACAGGCACCAACACCATGCCTGGCTAAGTTTTAATTTTTTGTAGAGATGGGGTCAGACCATGTTCTCCAGGCTGGTCTTGGGCTCCTGGGATCAGGTGATCCTTCCACCTTGGCCTCTCAAAGAACTGGGATTATAGGCATAAGCCACCACACCCAGCCTGAAAATCCAGGTTTCTGTGTGTCCTGACCATCATTGTAAACATGGGCTCACTTTAAAGCCCATGCTTGAAAGCTAAAAGGATAGAAATGCTCCATGAATCCAAGCAACACCTCTATGGACCTATTGTGGTTGGCAGATCCCCAGTTTATATCTTTTATTTTATTTTCTCTAAGGCCCACTACAATTTAAAATTTGAGTCTATGAAAATACCTGTTTCAAGAATTGTGGCTCATCTTCCCCAACAAGCTTCTGTTTCCTGTCTTAGATGTAAACTGGTCTATGTTTTTATAGAGTTAAGCATTGGTCAATGTCACTGATGAGGCTTTTCTTAATCAATACATTTAAAGGAATCAAGGTCTTGATGGTCTCTTCAGAGCAAATCCAAAGGTAGACGAAAGAGAGAAAAGGTAAGTGCATCTGTCTCAAATCTGAAAATCTTATCTTGCAGATTGCTCGTCTTATTCCTTCAGACATTAGCTGTGAGGGAGTTGAATCCTCTGGCATGGAAATGTACTAGCAGATGGGGTAGTGCTCTCAGCATTGTACATTTAGTTCAGACATAATTACCAAGAAGGATTTCTGCTCTTCCATTCAATAAGAGTAAATGAGCAGTTCATGGAGAATTTTTATTGCATCTGACCTTTCAAGATACCACACAATTTCATTTCAATACGCAGTCTTTTATGTGAATTTCTTTGTTTTCAGAGCCAAAAGCCTTGAAAGTCTCATCTATGTGAGTACCCGGACAGATAAAGATGGCAAAGGGTAAGATTTTATTAAGACAGACCATTTTGGTTGAGTCCCAGACAGTATACTATTTTCTGGAAGAGAGCTCCTGCTTAGGACAAGGGTCAGGCAGGCTGGTGGAATAAGCCTCAGACTGGGGTCCAGAGGTAGTGTGTATCTTGGTGCTGGCTCTCCCACCAACATCAATCTGGGTGACTCTGGGCAAGCTGTGTAATTTCTGGACATCTCTGTTTCCTCATTCCATAAAATGAAGGATATGACCTAGATGATCTCCCAGTTCCCCTTTATATCTAAAATGGAAAGAAACACAACTAGCTGTTAAGAGTAGTGGAGAATAGGTTGATTTATAAACTAAATACATTTATAATAAGGCATTTAGGAGCATAGTCCCTCACCACCGAAGTCTCTCTGTTTTTTTTTTTTTTTCTTTAAGATAGAATCTTGCTCTGAGGCTCTACTTTGGCTCACTGCAGCCACTGACTCTGAGGTTCAAGTGATTCTCCTGCCTCAGCCTCCCGAGTAGCTGGGATTACAGGTGCCCGCCACTATGCCCAGCTAATTTTTGTATTTTTAGTAGAGATGGTGTTTTACCATCTTGGCCAGGCTGGTCTTGAACTCCTGACCTCATGTGATCTTCCCATCTAGACCTTCCAACGTGCTAGGATTACAGGCATAAGCCACCACGCCTGGCCACCACTGAAGTCTTTAGAGTGTATAAGGCACTTCTCAGTTGGAATCTTAGTTGAGTCATTTCATATGCATATCTCTTCATATATATTTGTAAATATCTTTAAATGCAAAACTAGGCTTTTATTTATTTTAAATCATAAAATGGGTTAATTAATTATTAGTAACTGAGCTGATAGCATTTAAGAGGTTACCTTGTAGTTCTAGCCTGACTGATACACTAGATAATTGACTTACATGACTGATATTATTTTTCTTGTTGAAAGAAACCAAAGCCATGCCAGTTTCATTAGAGAAAATCCCAGAATAGTCAAGAATGGCAAAGGGCAAGGATTTATGAGATCTCTACTATTTTTGCCTTCCAGATTGGCTGTTTACTTTGTATTTGGTTAGTCATGAAATTTGCCTTTCTAACATGAGAATTATTTCTGTTGTCACAGTTATTTTTAAAAACCATTTATCTGTGCCAGTCTATGCCCAGGATGGCATTCTAGCTTTCCAAGCCAATCTTGGCGATGCATTCTTAACCCTTTCTGATATAAAACACTTAACAAAGTCTATATGATGAAAAGCGTTGGCAGTAACCATCACACAGGCATTGAATGCTTATTAACAACTTATGACTATAATGTAAACATGCCAACATATTGTAGGTGACTTTTTCAAATATGGAATAGATGAAGTAGAAAAATAGCCTTTTGTTGTTGTTGTTGTTCATGGATATATGAGCTTTCTAGGAATAGATGAGGTTCCAGATATTTTTCAAAAACAGTTTGGAGAGTTCTGCAAAAGTGGTAGACGAAAGGAAGAGTAGGATGAGCATCATAAGTAGATCATTTTGTGGGCTAGGAAAAAGATTTATAATCTGGGATAATTTGATAACAACTGAGTTTTGGTGCAGGAATAACTGATCTTGTCTGCGTGGTAGGGAAAAAGTCCAAGTTCTTTTTTCTTCTTCCCTTCCTTCTTTCTCACGTTGAAATAACTTAAAATATCGACAGTCTTATCACAGAGAAATCAGAGAGAGGTGAAAATGGCAAAGCATAATACTTGGAAGCTTGGGGGAATTTAAAGAGATTAGCTTTCATATTTGCTAGTGATTGTCAGTCACTGGCATGTGAGAGTTTTATTTCATTTATATAAAGTGCTGGGACCATAACAGTTATTTTGACTTTACCAAGGTGACTTCAGACCCTTTAAACACATCTGCTAACTTTTTAGGAGAAATGACTTGTCTAAATCCTCAAAGTATTTAGACTTAAAATATTGATCAATTGATTTCCACCCCGATGTAAATGATTTTCATGCTTAAATAAGACAGTATCTCAATATATGTATTAAAATCAGTATCTCAATATATGTGTTAAAAGCCTCCCACTAACCCACCTCCAAGAAAGCAGAAGCCAAGATGTTGGTTAAAACTTTTAAGTTGACTCTATCATAACTGAGTAATGGTTGATATCTTAGTCTCAGGCTGCTGCTTATGCATTTTGCATGATGGATAGAGCCACTTGAATTCAATATTTCCAAGGACTTCTGATCCTTTAGGCACTGATTACATCTTACGAGATTCTCTTGTGGGAAATCTGCTGTTGTCATTACAAGATTCTGAATATACCACTGAGTTGCTCTTTCTCTTTTTTTTTCCCCAATGTTTTAAAGAACCCAAAGCCTTGGAAGTCCAATTAAAGTTAATCAAAGGACTAACAAAAACGAGAAAGGGTAAGTAAATCTCCTACCTTGATGGGGCTCTTTTTATTCAGGTTAGCTTTTTATACCTCATTAGGAATGGGAGTGCTATGCTTTCCTTTGTGACAGTGAACTCTTGCACTGCTTTGACCCATCAGACCTAGCAGGCAAAAGGAATACGATGAGTGCTGTTTCCTTCATAGGACCTCTGATTTGAGTTACATTGAAGTAGGTGCAAGAAAACCCGCTACATAATCTCTTATTCCATATTTTCTTAAATAATTAAGAGATGAGTCAAATTTTAATTTAAATTAAGAAATACAAAGGACAAAATTGCACAGTGAGAGCCACATTGAGAAGTTTTTCTAAACTGATTTAGACTCGTTTAAATGAAATGCTGTTGTGGAAATTAATAAAGGTAAGTTAAGGATAATTACATCAAAGCTCTTCCTGGTCATTTTGTCCTGAAAACACCTGACACCACATTCAGGGACATTCTTGATTATACAGATTTCAGAGAAAAGTGTACTGTAACCTAACTGACAAGTTTTGGTGTTTTTTTCAAAGAAGACAGGATCTCGAATCTGTTGTTAAAGTGAATGCCAGGATGAATAAAACGAGCAGAAGGTGAGAACTGAACAGATGTCTCTAAATATTGGTTATTTTCTCTCATATTAATTATGTGATATTGAGGGCATCACATCTTTGTTTGGCTTCTCTCTTCTGTGTCTAATCCCTGGTGCCCTGATCTTCACTTCAAAGAATCTACATACAGTATATTCGATCTAAATTTACATTTACATATAACCCAATAAAATCCTAAGGATTAATTAAACTAAGTTATTGATAGGCAATTTTTATCCTAAAAGCCAATTTAATGTCAGTATAATAATTTTCTCCAAAAGCTTGAATTAATCATTGGGAATACAGAAGATGTATGTGTCTGATATTATGGGAATGTTTTGAAACTGATATAAACCTTTTTTTTTTAAAGAAGTGAAGACGTTGATAATGCTATCAAAGTAAATCCCAAAGGAAATGAAAATACCACTGGGTAAGAATAATTAATGTCTTTAATTATGGTTTCTGTTACATGTCAATCAGAAGATAAAATAATTTGACTTTTTAGCTTCATAACCACATTTTATTAGCATGGAATTAGACAATAAAGATAGGCCTCAGGACCATCCCTCCTTGCCCTCAATAAAACCACTAACTTTTGAAGCATTGTCTTAATGTTTGATAGTAAATTGCCTTTTTGCCCAGATTTTGGGCTTTGATTTGTCTTCAGAGTAAGTGATCAAATTGAATTTTTTGTGCCTAAAGAATGCACAGTCTTGACAAAATCGTCAAAGCGTCTTTCCAAAATGACAGAGATGGCCAAGAGTGAGCCATCATTGAAGCTCTGCTAATTCAACTTCTCTAAAGCTCTGCTAATTCAACTTCTCTAAAGCTCTGCTAATTCAACTTCTCTAAGGGTGGTGGTCTCAGGAGGCAGCCCAGGGGAGGCTGGGCTGGCACACACAGGGGTAGTGAGGACCTCCCACCACTTTGTCTCCTGTTCAGAGCTGTGTTGACATGGCAATGGCACCCAGTCACAGTGCTTCTGCCTTCCCCTCCTGTCCCTTTTAGATTCTGCTTGTGCCTTTTATGGTATCAAAGTATTTTAATGGGGTGGCCTGTGTCCCCCTGGGGAGTGAATCATTAATTTTTCTACTATGTGAGCTGTTTTTTCTTGCCCTTTTTTGCTCACCATAATCTACTCTGAAGGAACTGATATTTAAAAGGGTTTGGGCTAGGTAGATAACTGAGTTTATATGAAAGCATACATTCTTATTCTTTTAGTTAATATTGTTAAATTATTGTTATTATGAAATTATGATTCTCAACATTATTCTTACTACTTAAAAACAGAATAGGCAATTGTATCCAGTTTGTTGAGTAGAAATTTATACTGTCTGGGTCCAGTGTAGAACTTAATCTAACTTAATGTTACTTCAATGCTGCCTGCCTGGAGTGTTCTAACAAGATATATCTGAAGACAAAGTTGATTTTGTTAAATAACAAGTTTCATATATACTTATGCATTCTGAGAACAAAACAAAAAATCACATTTATCACTAACAAATAAGCAACCTTAAATGGTCTTCAGCTCAAGTTACAAGAGAATAATTTTCATTTTCATGTAGAGCTTTAAAATTTTACATTGATATAGAAAACTTGTATATTTACCACTTCTTAATTTTTCCAGCCATTATTCATCTGATTAGTGCTATATTTTAACATCATTCATTAAAATTAATTTCCTTTTCCAAAGAAAACAAGACCTCGATGGGCTTATTAAAGTGGATCCTGAAACAAATAAAAATACTAGGAGGTAAGGCATTTAAAGTTCCCCTCTCCCCTTTGTTTGGCATTTAGAAGCACATTAGAATTTTGAGTGTTGGTATTCAGGACAGTAAATTGGAATTCAGGCCAAAACAAACTGAGCTCTTTTTTCTCTAAACACCTTATATTAAGTAATTCTGTGCAAGTGATACACCTAAATCTCCTGCATTTTATTCTTGGGCGAAGTTTGTTATCAAATAAATTTGAGAAATTAAATGAGATTTGGGCTGACCTTCTCTACTGAACTAAATGATTTATTTCTTTGTATGCTAGTGTGAGTACATGTATTAGTGTATGTGTGTGAATATATAAGTAGTGTGTTTATATATAAGTGCATGTATGTATGTGTAAGTGCATATGTATGTAGATGTAAGTAGTGTGTGTGAGTGTATGTGCACGTGTATCAGTAGCATGTGGATTTAAGTGCATGTGTGTATAAATGGGTGTGTGTATAAGCGTGTGTGTGTATGTGTAAGTGCATGTGTGGATGTGTATATGTATGATCTACATGTGCGTGTGTGGTGTATTTGTGTTTAGTGTGTGTATGTGCATGTAGTGTGGTGTGTATTTAAAGATGAAGAGCTTAACAAAGTGTACTTTGTTCTTACCCATGAGTTGTCAAGTAAGTCTGGAGAGCTTATATCTTCTTGCTTTTTGTTCTTTATAAGGCAGATGGAATATTTTTGAAACTGAATTTGTTGGTATGTTGCTGGAAACAGTAACATATAATTGCATGTAGTTTCCCTTGAATTCCTTTCCATTCAATTATCTCAGTTCATGATATTATTTGTCAGTTCTAACGTGTGTCAAGGATGCCTGCAGGCCAGTTGAGAGGGCAAAGGCTTAGGTAGTTGAAAAGCTGGTGTGCACACTGTCAAGCCTGCCCTGTTTGTGTAGTTGTGGCATGGTCAGAGGCACAGCGACCCAGTGAGTTCGAGGCTTGCACAAGCTTGCAACCCATAGATGGAGAAGAAAGCATTGATTTCCTTCACTACCTGGGTGGTTCAGGGAGGTAACCTGAGGTAGTGAATGCGAGCAGGGAATCCAAAAATCGTAGGTTCTAATTCTGGCTCTATCACTTGCTAACTGTGTCCCTGTACCTCAGTTTACTCATTTACAAAAGAGGGATCATAAGATTCTCATGCCAGGCATATAGTAGATACAAGTAATTGTTGCAACAATAAAGATTCAAGTGAATTATATTTTCTTCATAATTTAGTGTTCAAATATTTAATATCAACTTTCCAAGAAAAATCCATGTTTCCTTTTCTAATTTTTATTAAAAATAATATTTCCAGACTGAGTACGGTGGCTCAAACCTGTAATACCAGCACTTTGGGAGGTCGAGGTGGGCAGATCACAAGGTCAGGAGATCGAGACCATGGTGGCTAACACAGTGAAACCCCATCTCTACTAAAAATACAAAAAATTAGCCAGGTATCTCAACTACTCGGGAGGCTGAGGCAGGAGAATTGCTTGAACTGGAGAGTTGGAGGTTGCAGTGAGCCAAGATGGCACCACTGCACTCCAGCCTGGGTGCCAGAGCAAGATTCTGTCTCAAAAAATAATGATAATATTTCCAATCAGGACTTATTTTTCTTCATATATTGGTGTGTGTGTATGTGGGCATGCCTATGCTCATGTGTGTATGCATGCATGCAAATGTTTTTGTGCATGTGTGCATTCATGTGCATGCATATATGTATATGTCTATATGCATACGTGATTGCCTATGTACATGAGTCTGCGCATTGCATGTGTGTACATTGTACATGTGCGTGATTGCATATGTATGCATGTTGCTTGTGTTTTCATGAGTATATGTGTAAATATACACATGTGCTTTTGTGTGTATATGAGTGCATATGTACATGTATGTGAATGTACCTGTGTGTGTGAGCGTGTATGTAGCACATGTGTCTATATTTGTATGTGTGTACTTCCTGTGGGCTTTTGAGAATAGTAGTTGTCATTTCCTTTTTCTGAACATAATGAAGTCTGTGGATCTTTTAAAAATAAAGCAATAGCCTTTTACTTTCTCAGTAAAGCCTCGCCAAGCTGATATTTTTCTATTCCAGACTCATTCCTGCCTTAAGGTTTCAGCATATGCTGTTCCCACTTCCTGGAATGCTCAATCCCCATATCGTCACCTTCTCCAATAGGTCATTTCTGACCACAGAATATAATTAAGTCACTGTCCTGTTCCCCACCCCCACTACTGCAGGCACCAACCACTCTTTTTTATTTTCCTCATAACATATATTGTTATTTGGAATTGTGGTATTCATTTATTTGTTTAATTGTATATTGCCTGACTCTTCCGAAGCTGAAATGGAAGCCTTGTGAGGTTTAATCCTGTGTCTATATTGTTCACATTTATCCCAGAGCTTGGGGCAGGGTCTGGCCCATGGTGGGCTTTCCAAAACATATATATACTCTGAAGATAAATATACTATGAGGTATATACTATGAGGTATGGATATATATACTATGAGGGTGGATTGAAGTAACCCATAATACTGCAGATATATATACTATGAGGTATTGCTTTACATAAACTCACATATTACTTTACATTATTACATTAATAGTACATTACTACATTAATCTACTCTTCTTTATGGACTTTATGAACTATGAGATTTAAATAACCTTATTTGATTATGTGCTTTATTTAATATTTAAAGAGATCAAGTCCTAAAATATAGTTAAAGCAAATTCCACAACCAACACAAAGGGAGGAGTTATAATGCTTACCGTTTTGTTATTTTTTTGAATACACAAGTCTGGAAATAGCATCCCGGGAATTTTTTTTTTTCTGTCACTGGCCTTCAAATCCCACATACTTCATTTGGGCAGAAATCAACAAGGAGTAATCTGGAGTGGAGTGATTGCTTCTGTGGGGCTAATTGTTTCATTATTTGCATGACAAAGGTTCAAAGTAATTATTGCTACTTTGAGTCTGTATATCACATTCTCAGACATCTGGATACAAATAAAAGACTTGAATCAACATCTAGTTGCTTTCAAATATCTGTATCTTTGATGTTGTATAGACAAAACCTTGGGGCTTTTGGACATGGCCTTAATAGAGTCACAGAGTATGGAGACGCAGTGCAAAAAGGCCTTCCTGTGGCTATTCTTTTCCCTATGTGGCATCCTCTGTAGATCAGAGCAGCATTTATTGCTGCTATTGGTATGCAGAAAACACATGTAGATGCAGGGAGAAAAGCAAAATTCCACTAAGATCAGAAACCGACGTATGCTAAAGAGTAACAGCAAACTACTAAAATGTTTTCGATGACTGCATGGAATTTAATTTAATTTAATTTAATTTTATTTTATTTTATTTCATTTTATTTTATTTCTTTCTCAGACAGGGTCTTGCTCTGTCCCAGGCTGGAGTGCAGTAGTGCAATCACAGCTCACTGCAGCCTCAAAAGCCTGGGCTCAAGGGAATCTTCTCACCTCAGCCACATGAGTAGCTGGAGCCATAGGTGTGCACCACCATCCCAGGCTAATTTAAAAAAAAAAATTTATGGAGACAGGATCTTGCTATGTTGCCCAGTCTGGCCTGGACTTCCTGGGCTCAAGTGATCCTCCCACCTTGGCCTCCCAAAATGCTGGGATTACAGGAATGAGCCACCATGCCCAGCCAGATTGTGCTTTATATTACAGTTGATAGATCTTACATTTCAGAATGTTTCAGAACTCTGTAGATTTCAATATTCCTATTGTTTGTTGCCAAATAAAACTAGTCAAAATTCATAATTCTAACATAGTTATAAGTACCAGAAGCAATTACTGGGTTGCATATCATAGATTTTTAACAAATTGGTGTATTAATACAGTTTTGTGATAGAAAAAATCTGCTAATGAATGCCAATTTTACAAAATATGGATTCTCCAAAGCTGGTTTTAAAGTTCTACATGTCAGAGGTTGGTAAAGAGTATCCCTTCTGGAATATTTCATGAAACAAGTATATAGACTAAGTTACAAAAATGTTTTGGGCACCTGGTAAAAGCTAAAATTGTAGCATTTAGTGCGTAAAAGTAGAGAGAATCCTAGTGCAGTACTTGCTAGCGGCCAAATGGCTCTGAGACTAAAATACTGTCTCCCTGAGTCTCAGTGAATTTCAGAGAGGTACAAATCCCTACATACTTCTGCAGTCACCTTTCACAATCTTCAATCTTCAACTCCTTGGCATGATCTCAATGAGTTTTTACACTGCTTCTGAGTTTTAATGAACAGCTTTATCTTCTTGTTGTCAGTCTACTGTTGTTATGTGTTGTCAATCTTACCATTTCTTCAATGTTTTAAAGGGGCCAGAGTCTTGACAATCTCATCAAAGTGACCCCTGAAGTAAACAGAAGTGACCAAGGGTGAGGACTATGTCTTACCTCTCTTCCTTCCTCTTCCCCATCCATTTGTGGCACTCAGGAAAGAAGATGTGTTGAAAAACCTTTGGATTGGGATCAGAAAGTCTGAACCCCATTACTTACTAGCTTGGTGTCCTTGAACAAGTCCCTTGAATGCTGAGCTACAGCCTCCTTAGTTATAAAATGAGGATCATAATATTTGTTTGGCTGGGTACGGTGGCTCACACCTGTAATCCCAGCACTTTGGGAGGTCGAGGCAGGCGGATTACTTGAGGTTGGGAGTTCAAGTCCAGCCTGGCCAACATAGTGAAACCCTGTCTCTATAAAAAAATACAAAAATTAGCCAGGCATGGTGGAGTGCACCTGTAGTCCCAGCTACTTGGGAGGCTGAGACAGGAGAATCGCTTGAACCCAGGAGGTGGAAGTTACAATGAGCTGAGATCCAGCCACTGCACTCTAGCCTGGGTGACAGAGTCAAACACCATGTCAATAATAATAATAATGATGATGTTTGGTTTTTGTCACTTGATAGTTGTTAGGAATGAATGAAATAATGGGTATAAAATCCATTTTTTAAAGAAGGATATTACAAATGGAAATGATTAACAAAACAGTTTAGTTATAGCTGTAACATTAGATGGAATGCTTAGGGGAACCAGGTGAGAGTTTTTAGCAGATTATTATGTCATTCATTAACTGATTTTTTTTAATGGAGTCTTGCCCTAATTGTATGGTTTTATTTTGGGGGTAAATGAGAAACTATGTCAGTGTAACAGTGATTGGTAGGAAGGTCACAAAGTTTAGTCTTTTAAATTAAGAGCATAGTCTTGTACCAATTTATCTCAAAGCTTAATAGTAACATTTATCTTGAGTACATATATCCTTTAAATCGAAACAGCCAATTTATTTAATTCCATTTTTATTTATCATGTTTTTTGTTTTTTGTTTGAAGTTCCAAAGACCTCAATGACTTCATCAAAGTGAATCCAGAAACAGAAAAAAGTACTCAAGGGTAAGATTTAGTAAGCTCCCTTTTTGTGTTTCATAGTAACCAATACCTAAAAGTATAATTAAAGCCTCATTTCGGCTGACTGATGCTGAACCCAATGATCCTTCAAGAGAAGCCGTGTAACCCTGCCTACTTCACATCTGAAATGTTAAAAATTTTGGTCAATCAATTTCTGATACAATGAGAGTACTCTTTGACTAATCAGGAATAAAATTGTTTTCCCACCATGGACAGGACATTTTTATTCATTGATTTATTATTTTTCTCAAGCAGAAGGGATGACATAGTAGAGGAGAAAGAGAACTAGACCGGACCCCGTAGTTGTGGGTATAGGCCTGTCTCTGCTCCTCTTACCTGTGTGTGCTCAAACTAGTCACTTCTATTTAGGCTTCAGTTTCTCATCTGCAAAGTGAGGAAATTGCACCAGGAGCTCTCTCAATACTCCCAAGTCTAATTCAGTTACTAAGTTCCAATAGATGTTTGGTGTCATGATAAGGCACAGGCATTCTGCAGCCAGATTACCTAGCTTTAAATCCCAGCTCTGCTACCACTAGCCATGTGGGAAAATTACTTAAGCTTTCTGTGTCTCAGTTATTCCCTCTATGAAGCTAGAATAATAATACTTCCTATGAATACTTACTATGTCATAGGATTGATGTGAGGATTAAATGAGACAAATCATGTAAATCACTAAGAAGAGTGCCTGGCCTGGCACATCAAACATTTTCTAAAAGTACTTATTCATTATTTCTCTCCAGTTTTAGTTAGGTCCCTATATGTATATTCACAGTCAACACTGAAAACCCCCAGCCCTCTGAGATGCTCTCTAATTTTATTATTTTGATAAATATTTTATAATAAAAGTATTTCTCAGTTTTAACAAATACTTGAAACCATTAACAAATACTTGAAGTCAGCGGTAAATCTACCACTGATCTGGTTTTCTATGTTTTGAAGGGGCCAAAATCTCGACCGCCTCAACAAAGTGGCTCCTGAAAGAAACACAACTAACCAAGGGTAAGGTTTATGGAACTTCTCCCCCGTTTTTTTCCTAATCAACTTAAAAACATGGTAAATTGCGCAGTGGCTCATGCCTGTAATCCCAGCACTTTGGTAGGCCGAGGCCAGCGGATCACGAGGTCAGGAGATCGAGACCATCCTGGCTAACATGGTGAAACCCCTTCTCTCCTAAAAATACAAAAAATTAGCAGGGCATGGTGGCGGGCGCCTGTAGTCCCAGCTACTCAGGAGGCTGAGGCAGGAGAATGGCATGAACCCTGGAGGCAGAGCTTGCCGTGAGCCAAGATCGTGCCACTGCACTCCAGCCTGGGTGACAGAGCGAGAATCCGTCTCAAAAATAAATAAATAAATAAATTGCATCGTCCCACCGTAGAGACAACCAATGATGGGACCCAAATCAGCAGATCCTGTGCTCAAGGCTCTCTGGCCATGGGAGAGAGAATTCCTTGAAATACAGGAATGATCTCTTACCAGTATGAGATTTGTGTTCCATGCTGAGGATTTCCTTAAAAATTAATGAGAATTCCCCATGAGACAAAACATCACCCCAAACAATTTCCCAGATCTAAGTAGCCTAAAGAAAGGTCTTCATATGATAAAAAATTCTTCCTCCTTCTTCCATCATGTATTCTCTCTCTTCTTATTGTCTACCACCCAAACAATTCCTAAAGTTGGGAAGTCATTTAAAAAATTATTCTCAGTTCATTGAAAAAAGAATGACATTTTTCTTTTATATAGAAAGAATTTTATCTAAGGCATATCATGTTAAGTAAATAAACAGGCATAATAAAATCACCAACTTGTAAATGTATATTGTTATATGAATTTGAACATGAGTTAGATATAAAAGATACCAAGATATATATCTTCTCTCAGCAGATTTCCTATCTTACTTTGCATATTGGAATACGGTCTATTTTACAGTATGTGGCTATCAAACAACTTATTTAGACTAGATCAGAGGTCAGCAACTTTTTCTTAAAGGGCTAATAGTAAATAGTTCTGGTTTCAGGGACCAAAATTGTCTCTGTTTTTAAGTATCTCTGCCAATAGTGTGAAAGCAGCCATAAGTACCTTGTGAACAAATGGGCGTGGCTGTGTTTCAATAAAACTTTATTTACAAAAGCAGGCTGCAAGTTGGATTTAGCTTGAGGTCCATAGTTTGCTGACCCCTAGACTACATAGTATTTTGTTTGAGCGGGTGCAGAGAGTCAAATCTGAATGTAGTTGAGGTGGAGTCTGAAATACAGCCTACTACCCTACTGCCCCCCTGATTTGGCATATATTAATACTACTTTAGTTTTATTATTGAGGGTCAGACACTAAATCCAGAAACCATATAATTACATTACAGATTAAGATTCAGTGAAAGACAGTTGCCTTTTCCCTCTCCCAAGATGACTTAGTTTCTAAAGGTGAAGATGGCCTGATTATTCATGACTTTTCCTTTATAATGTTTGAGGCTGTATTTTGGTAGCCACATGCTGCCATGTATTGCATTTGGTTGTGTGTCTATTTCTTTTACTTGGTAGTGAGATTTTTTTGAGTTCAGAGGACCTTTTGCTAGCTGTGTAGTCTTAGACAAATTGCCTAACCTCCTTTATACCTCAGCTTTTTTATATGTAATATCAGGATTGTAAGAGTTAATTTCTTCATGAGTTACTACAAAAATTAAACATGATCATGCTTGTAAAACACTTAGTGTTCACGTGCTTATTACACATTATCTATTAGTATTATTATTACTCTTAACAATTTTTTCTTTATTGTTAATTTCCCATAGCACTACTCAATGTGAAGAACATAGCAAATAAATTTTCCTGGGAGGTTGAATCTTATGAAATTGCTGACATTCAACTATTTTTGACCAACAAAATGGCAATTTTAAACAGTTCAATGTAATAGAATATAATAATTTACATGGGAGAATACGCACATGATAAAATGAACCTATAGATTAGTCTTAAGGGTTAGTTAAGATATAAGTCTTTCCAATTATTTTCTCTCCAGGATATATAACATATCATCCAATAATAAAGTATATCAAATTAGGCTTCCTATTCAGGTCTTTGGTGTTAGGGTTGGTATCATTACTGTAATAACAGCAGCATCTCTGTAGAGCGATGAATGCCTATTTGAGTGTTTAGAATAGAAACATAAATTATATAAACTGATGCCTCGCTCGCTCTAATTTAGCTTTGCATGAAGTGTGATTCTGAAGTGATTTAATATCTTGGGGTAGTGTGAATATTACATATTTATATTATATATATTACCTACATAGAATCAGAAAATGACTTTTTTTTCTTTTTTTTCTTTTTCTTTTTTTTTTTTTTTTTTACAAAAAATCTCAGCTTCTGTTTGTTGTGGAAGAAGGGGAGCAAGGAACATATGGATATAATGAATAATTTTATATTTTCTCTCGCTCATTATAACCTCCAGAAAATATTCTAAATGATCTAATTCTGCCACACAGATAAAGTATGTAAAATAAAGAGTTTAGGAATAATTCTGCTTTGAGGTTGACTTGAAAGAAACAAGAATAAAACTAAATTAAATTATCATATACACAAATATATGCAAGAAATGAATTGACAGTAGCTACCTGTTTTTACATAAGGCTAAAAATTTAAGTATAGATGAAGTTTTAAATTAGCAACAATCATTTGGTTAATATTAAGGCTGAAAAAATATACAAATTATTGGATTTTAGTTGACCTAGTCAGCTACTGAAACTTAACATTTTTTTAGGAACCAAGACTTGGACAATCTTATCAAAGTGATCCCTTCAGCAAACAAAAGGTAAGTCTATTAAGATTATTGAAGACTTCTTAGCAAGTCTCCAATTTATGCCCCAAAATAAGATTAATTATTGACTAAAGACATTTTGAAAGGGGACATGAAAAAAAATGAGAACAAGTTGATGTGTAATAATGCTGGATAGATTTTTTTTATCTATTATTGCTTTCATTAATTTCATTATATTATTGTTGAAGATGATAATATTGAAGGTAATTCTGTAATTACTACTTTAGAAGTTCCTTTGACACAGTAATAGCATAACTAAATTATAATCATAAATTCATAGTAAATTACAAGTTCATAAAACTGAACAAATAAGTAAATATTGGCTTTCTGTTCTCTCACAAACCCAGAGATTAATATTTAAATAACTGGCAAGAAAACTGACAACATAATATTCTTATGTTTGATTAGAATATTTTTTGCATGACATTGAATTTACTTCTGTTCTTGAGAACTTAAGACCCATTATACACGGGACAAAAGTTACTAAAAGCATGGCAGAGAAACCCCAAACTATCACTCATTAAATTACTGTGAAGATAATGTAGGTGAAAAGCATTGTATGGATGTGAGGGATTGTTATGAACATGAGACAGAGGGAGGATGTTGGGGAAAGGAGTGTGGAGTTTGCGGTCCAGTTCCTGTGGTTGGAATTTTGGTTCACCCTCAGCCATTTCTTAGGTATCTGGCCCCAGGGAATGCCTTTATCCCTCTGAAGTGCAATATCTTTGTTTATAAAGGCAGTGGGGGTGGGGGTAGGGGTGGTAATGTGGATGTCACTGAGTTGTTTTGAGGATTAAAAAAATGGTAACTAATATATATAAATTGGAAACTCAGTAAACTCATGACTTCTTACACTAGGATTCTATTGAATGATTTACACCTGTCGAAACAAAAAAAAAAAGAAATGCCGGTATGAAATTTGCCAATTTCCTCTAATTTTGTTTTCACAGTGAACAAGGTCTTGATGAACACATTAATGTCAGCCCCAAAGTTGTCAAAAACACTGATGGGTAAGAGATGGATGTGAGTTTTGTTATGTTTCTCGTTAAGTAAACCCAAAATTAATAGAAATGATTTAGAATTATTCTATGGGCAAATTGAATGCAAATCTCAAAATATCATCGCAGGTGGAAACCCAGATGTCTCAATATTTGTTAATTGCAAGAAAGAGAGGCAGCTGGAAACAATGTATGGCTGTGCTTTCTCTTCTCTAAGCCTCCAGTAAAGGAACTGAACAGAGCGGTTGGAGAAATGGGCAGGAAGGAACATAGGTAGTCTAGGAGCTGTTGATGTTTTGTTTTGTATGGTATTGAAATTAATACTTTTGTCTTTGAAATTGATGATAATTTATTAATGGTAGTTAATTTTTTTGAAAAAAGACCTAGACACTTCATTGGACTAATCATTAGCAATATCATTCACCTCATTTTAGAGTTTTCTGGTAGTCAGTGGAAATTTTATGAGGTTCATTATTCTTGGGAGGTTTACTGCGCTCAGCAAGGTGATGGACCTAAAGTTTAATAATTCTTCTTGAAGTAATGTCAGTAAGATAATGAAATTCACTTTTTGTCTATAGTTAATTGAAGACTTAATGTCATTACACATTACTGTTTTATATATAAATATATCTTAAGAACGGTTTCATGATTTCCCCTTTTAAGTTCTGTTGGTACGTATACAAATTGTAAAATTTTGGAGATGGAGGGAAGGAACCTTAGGATATCTTGGCCCAGTCGTTTGAATAATTTTGAAAACCAGTGTTCCAGATGAATCTACTCATTTTGCAGAAGAGGAAATTAAGACTCAGAAAGGTTAAGTGATTTGAGCAGGCCACAGAAAAAATTAGTGGAAGACTGATAGTAGTTCTATCATCTCTTAGGCAGTGAATAATTACTGAGCACCTACTGGGTTCACAGCTTACAACCAGGTATCATTACTTGTACATTAGGTATAATTATAGGTTGTGGAAGCCAAAAACAGAATTCAGTAGGCATATTCAATCTTATTAACAGCAGGCAATTAACATAGATTAAAGCTAATTATGTACCAGGGGCACAGAGATGCTACACCAAGACAATAATAGGTTGTCAGTTTAATATATTACATTTTGGAGCACTCATGTACTGCTTGCTGAATATAGAATATATTGTCAATGAGTTGCATTCTTAAAAAGGAGAGATACTGAAGAGCTAATTAATAAACACAGAGGCAGTAAAATTCGTATTCATGGAGTCCTAGGAGGAGATGTTTGGAGTTGGACAGAGCCTTGGAGATTATCCAATCCAACCTCCTCATTTACAGATGAGAATACTGAGACCAGGGGCGAAAATCTCACAGTCATCTGTGAGATCTTCTAACTCCCAGCCCAACTCCTAGTCTTTACATCACAGCACACAGACTTTGATCTTAAAATACATAAAAATTAATTAAGCACCTTGGGAAATAGCAGAGGCTGTAAAGATAGGAGTGTTGCTCTTGCTGTGGGATGACCAGGAGGTGTTTTTTACTGTTCTTACAGGGTCACTTGAAAGATTGCTTCATAGATTAAAATGGCACAAATGTGCAAATGATTGCAAAACACTTTACAGCTTTTAAACTGCATGAAAGTAATAATAACCTAAATATCCTAATGTATCCTTTACTACATTCTTAAAGCTAAATAAATAAAAACAGTAACTTGAGAGAAAAAATGTTACATTTTCCTGGATAAAATTTAGACATCTTGCTTTGCAGGATCTAGGGCCTGAAAAAAATCTACATATTTGTTGTTTTCAAAAATTGCATGATGCTATCAATCAAGGCAATTCCAGACTGTTTCTGAGATTTTTGTTTTATTAACACATGGTGTTGTCTTTATAGGAGTGGTGGTAGAATATAGCATATATTTATGTTTTCTGAGCTAGTGTTTCTCAAATGTGGGTTGCAATCCATTAAAGGGTCTTGTAATTAATTTAGTGAATGGCAATCAGCATTTTTCTCTTAATTAAATAGAATGAACTGAACAGAAAATATGAGAGTTCTTATGTAGTAAGAATATTATTTCATAAAATGTATGTCTTTGTGTGTGTGTGTGTGTGTGTGTGTGTGGCTGTCGGTAAAAGACAGTTTTAGGCTGTGATGTAAAATGTATTTCTTATTGGGCTTTATGTAACAGTGGTTAGTATATAATTGTTCTAGATTATTAGGTAAATTAAATTTTTGTGCTCAGTAGGACAGTGAAAATGGAAGTTCTAGTGGATTTTTGTTTTTTTTTTAATGTTACTCTTAATTTTGCTGACACATAAATATTATCTGTAGTTACACTAACCAATATTGTGATTAATTGTATATTTTTAAAAAATTGTGGCTTTTGAACATACTGTCCACTCTACAAAGTTTTATTCTTTGTATTTTATAATAATATGTGAAATTAACCTCATTTTAAAGACTGTTGTCTTTCTGATACAGTTTAGTTTTGTGACAGATTTTGTCATCAGTTTACACAAGGAAATTATGTTGTGGATAGTTTTCATATGTCAATCATTCTTTTAATAGTATTCATAGATATCAATTTATTATGTTCAGTTGAGAACATTATCACAGAATAAAGCTCAAAATAGGGAAAATTCAGTTAGAGCCTTTCCATAGGCTATGGAGAGGTGAGAACCACGAAGAATAAATCAAACTAAATGAAGCCTTGAACATTCTATGGAAAGGTTGAAGGCTGGGGAAGAAAATGCAGACCTTTTCTCAGACGTTCTGATGATTCATCTCTAAATGACGCTCTTTTGGTCCCTGACCTTGCATCCTTTTTTTTTTTTTTTTTTTTTTTTTTTTTTGGAGGAATAAAATGTATTTTATTTTTATATAAGGAAAAAGCACTGTTGCAGGGAGAGGTACATGTAGATTGTTTCCCAGATGGTACTGGAAGCAGGTGTTGTCAGTTCTGCAATCTCTTGCCATGATAACTGCCATGTATTTCTCTGAATAAGTATTAAAATGGGTTTAGAGGAGCACTTTGAAATTGATGGATTGCTGGAACTCTCTTTGCTAAGCCTTATATTAACAATAATCCCCATTTTAGAGTTTATTTTTTTTTAAATTGATATCCTTAGTTGATTAACCTGATTTTAAAAATAAGGATATTAAAATCAGTTGGTATCTTCATAATGTTAATACATTCAAGAATGAACAATTGTCAGTTACCAAATGTTTGCTATGGTGACTTAACCAGCATGCCCTTGTAGATAGGCTCTGTCAATAAAATGTATGAAATTAGAGTAAGTTTTCTTCTGATAAAGCGTAATTCTTCATCCCCTAAATTGTTTAGAAAACATATTTCATGGTTAGTCAATACTAAAACAATATGTCTTATACTATTATCCTTTCCATTTCCAATTACCTTAAACCTATGATTATCTCTAATCCAAGTTGCTTTAATATTTTTTCCACTTAAAGAAAACAAGATCTTGATAAACTCATCAAAGTGAATCCTGAAATTTTCACAAACAACCAAAGGTAATAAAACTATGTTGTTTTAATGTGCTTTGGTCAGAAAGAATATTAAGTTTTATTATTATTTCAAGCAGATTTATAACCTTAATGATATTACCAAAAGAACTTCATAATTAACCTGCTCTCTTTTTATTGTTGGATTTAAAGAAACCAAGATCTTGCTAACCTCATCAAAGTAAATCCTGCAGCAATCAGAAACAATCAGAGGTAATCAAATAGAAGCAGTCAATTCATGTTTTTATTTGTCTGTTGCCCCTGGATGAAGTAGATTTATAATGTTGCTTTATTGACCTAGCACAACCCCAAAACCTATTACTAATCTGAACTTTTTTCTCTCCCTCTTTTAAGCAGCCAAGACTTGGACAATCTTATCAAAGTGAAACCTTCAGCTCTTAGAAACACTAATCGGTAAATGACCTTGACTATCTTGACATGTTTACAAGTTTCTAGGGTAGGAAATTCTTCCTCCCTCCTTGCCTCCCTGCTTCCCTCCCTTCCTCTCTTCCTCCCTTTTTTCTTTCTTTCCTTCCTTCCTTCCATTTCATTCTATCACCCAGGTGGGGGCACAGTAGCACAATTGTAGCTCACTGCAGCATCAAAATCCTGAGTTCAGGTGGTCCTCCTGCCTCAGCCTCCTGAGTAACTGGCAGCAAATTTAAAAAAATTTTTTTTAGAGATGGGGTCTTACTAGTTGCCTAGGGTGGTCTCAAATTTCTGGGCTCAGGCAATCCTGCCTCAGCCTCGTAAATTGCTGGGATTACAGGCATCAACCACTTCTTCCTATCCTTTTTTTGTTTTCTTCTTTTCTCCTTTCTTCCTTCCTGCCTTTCTTTTGAAGACTTTAAGTTTTCTTTGGTGTGTTAAATGAGGATACATTTACGATCCATCCCATGTGACTCCTGTCAACAAGGAAACATATCACACTCTTCTGGAATCAATTGCACTATTTTGGAATTAGTTCTGGGCTTCTTATTTGCACTAAAACAACTTAGTGTTTGTTGTCTACAGAAAATAGAGTTTTAGGACTGAAATGAAAGAAATGAATACAATTAAATAAGGAAAAAAGATATTTTGAAGAAGTTGAACCAAACTAATGGTTTCTGTGGATGTCTGTAAAACATTAGAATGCGTGTCTGTAGAACATTGGAAAGAATATTCATGGTCTTCAAAATCCTAGATCCACAGCTAGTGTGGGCCCACAAAATATTACAGATTTTAACCATAAACTTCCATTTTACATTCTTACGATATCTTATAATTTGTTATTTGATATATTTCACATAAACTGCTTTATTAACCTGTAATAAAGTAATAGACAATGCAAAAGAGTGCACTGTATCAGAAGTCCAAATTGCTCTACTGACCTGAAATTATATTATAATAAATACATTGCTGGAAATAGTAGTCCAATATTCTAAAATGACAAAAAGAAATTAACATATGATAAAGTACTTTGAACCCATTAGGAGAAACAGGAAAGTGTAATTCATGATTGGCCTAACTCTTACATCTCCTAGTTTGTTTTCTATCTGAGTATCATATTTTGTTCTTGCTGTTTTGAGCACCTAGGATATGACTGGCAGTTCACATACATTTAATCTTCACAACAATCCCATGAGAAATCTATTCATGCACCCTATTTTGTAGAAGAAGAAACTAGAGCTCAAAAGTACTAAATAACCTTTTCAAGAAAGAAAATACACCCTGGACTTAAACTCAGGGACTTCTGATGTCACTACCTAGAGGGAAAACAAAAGATCTGTGGTAAAATCAGCTCAGACTCTCTTGTTCTTTCCATTCTTCATATTCCCTATGATCCTCTGCTGCTCATACACAGTTAAAGGACAATGATCAGATATATTTATTCTGGAGGATTATTGTAAAAATGACAGGGAGGAAAGAAAACCTTGCTGCATGTGGAGTTTCTAATAACTGAAATAACAGTGGACTCTGCTGCTGAGAATTGTACGGAAATATCTTTGCGAAGTAGAACCCTTTCTTTATAGTGGCATTTGTTGGGTGGATTTTTCTTTTTATCAGTAACAGTTTTAGGAAGTTCCCAATCATGTTGAAAGTGGTTACGTTTAATAACCACGTTATGTAATAACTGACAGTGAAAAACGTAGTCTCTGACTTTCTCTCCCACATCTCCTCCCTCCACCTCTTTCCTCCCTCAGTTCCTCTGACAATTGTGCTTTATTGACAACGGTAACTTTCTCAGAAGGGTTTTTTGCCTGTTGTTTTATTAGAATAGGCCAATTTGGTAAAAAGGTAGTTTATATTTCAGCAACTCCTAATCAAATATCCATAGAAAGAGGACATTTTCCGTATACAGATATGATTACTATAAAAAAAATTTAAAAATATTGGCTATTGTGTTGTTTTAAGATGGTGGCTTGATTCACAAATCTAACCTAACCTATGTCTAATTATTCTTTAGTAGTATGACAGATATGATGAGAATCAGCTGGGATGTTCAAGAATTATCACAAAGCAGACAAACAGGAAAGACTGAACCATCTATTTGAAAAAAGCGACTTCATTCAATTGGTTCAGCCACCCGTATCTATAATCTATCCATTCTGCCCTCTATGAAGGAGAGCATTTTAAAAGTGCCTCTCAGTAGGAAGAACAGTCACAAGGCACTGTTACATCAATTCAATGTGACATAAGCACTGATTATTTAATAGTGTAACAGCCGTGAATCAGAGTTCTTTCATCTGACTTTGCTGACATTTCCAGCAGCTGTATATTTAATTCATAGTTAGGGGCTGAATAAACTACTGCCATTGATCAGAATGTAAGCAGGCATCCTTGAACTTCTTCTAGGAAAAAATACAGATGTGCACAAAATTTTCATTTAGTCAGTAAGAATTTGCATGACTTTTGGTAGTAACAGTTTCACATTTTCATTAACCAGTATCAAAGAGAGATATTCAGTTATCTGTAGCCTATAAACTGTTGTTAGACTGATTATTAAAATGCTAAATATCTGCTCCTGAATGAATATTGAAAAGCATCTAGTGACACCACCGTCTCTACAGTTAGAAAAGGCATCCTTCATCTAAAGTAGAAAAAAAATAGTCTTAACTGTTTGTGGCATTATACTTCCATCTTCTTAAGGATTTCCTATTTGTTAAGACATCCCCAAGTTTTTAGTATTCCAAAAAGAGAAGAGTTCCTTCCTAACTACCTGTTGCATATTTTTCATATTTCTGTTAACATAAACTTGGGGACAACCTTGACTCTTTCTGGTGTTTCATTCCCCATAATCAATCAATCAATCACTTTGGATGCATCACCTCATCTCAGGGAGTGGTCCAAGACAGTTCATCATACCCACTGGTTCTGTAGTCCAGATTATTGTTCAGCCTCCTAACTTGCCCCTCTGCTGCCAATCTCCCCTTCTGCCCTTCAATCCATTTGCCACCCTGTAGAGTGGTTTTCCTAAGACACAAATCTGATCATGTCATTCTGATTAAACTCCTTCTGTGGCTCCGCATTGCTATTGCATAATGGCCATGATCCTCCTTAACCTGGTCTCCAAGCCCACCATGATCTGGCATCTATGGGCTTTCCCACTCCAGTCTATTATCATTCTCCACCCAAAAGCAAACCCCACCCACACACACCCTCTAACTTGCATACTCCTCACTCCTCCTTCATCGCTATTGCTTGGCTAACTTCTACCTATCCTTTAGGTATCCGCTTAGGTGTCTCTCACTCAGGCTCTGGGAAGCCCTTCTAACCCACCACGTCTGCATCAGATGCTTCTTCTAGATGTTCTCGATCTGTCTTTTCTGTCCCATAATGTTGGTCTCTTCAAGAGAGTTATTATTTAATCATCCCTTTTTGACTAGAAGGTCTTTAAGGGTAACTACTGGGTCTGCCTTGTTTATTTCTTTATCCATAGTGCATAATGCAATGCCTGGCACATGTTAAGTATTTAGCAAATACTGAATTAAAGGATAAATCTCAACCTCATCAATGCCTTGTGATAGTCCACTTAGAGAAAGTCTAGCCTTCCAGCTGTGACATTCTGAGCCCCTGTGAGTGAAATCAAATGAAAAGAATCAGATTTCTTGTGACTGGTCTCCTTGCTTGAGCCAATGACTATCTTTTGCTCATGACATAATCTCAATAAACTATAGTGAATTGGAGCCACTGAAATTCTTGGTCACATTTTATATTTAAAATACCTGAATTGCCTAACTGCTCTATGGACCTGTTAATTTCTTTAATACAAAATCTTTAAGACTCCCTCACTGAAAAGAATTATAAAAATATGTAAAAATATAAAGAGTTGGGCCCGTTTTGCTATGTCAATAAGTTGAGGAATTATACCAGTTCTCTCACTGTATTCTCTATTCCTTTCAGAAAGACAGATATTCCTTTTGAACTTACGCCTAATGCCTAAGATTTAGTTCCTGGCATAAAAGGAATACCATAGTACATTTTTTATATGAAGACTCTTAATTTTGTAAATATGTTTGGTACTCTACAAAAGCAATTTAAATGAGCTGTATGGTGAGAAACATATTGCTGCCTATTAATAAATACCTCCCACACCCACATGAGAAAGGAAGAACAGTTAGGAGTGGGCTAATAACTTTCTCATATGCAGAGCTTCTCCTAGGAAAAGTTGTATAGTAAAAGACGTAATTCCTGGGTCTCCAGAATCTCTTATTTTTTTTCCTTCACCTGCTTTGTAAGAGAGTTTATAGTTTTTGATGTGGTAGTAGAAAATAAATGACATTATTATAACATGGATAAATTACTCAAAAATTGTCCTGTGGCTTTATGTCATAGATAACTCATATTTCTCCCCAAATATTCTGAAATCTACATTTAAAAAACATTATTAGGTCAGGTACCTGTAATCCCAGTACTTTGGGAGGCTGAGGTGAGGTGATGGCTTGAGGCCAGGAGTTTGAGACCAGCTTGGACAGCATGGTGAGACCCTGTCTCTACAAAAATAAAAAAAATTTAGCTGGGTGTGATGGCATGCACCTGTAGTCCCAGTTTCTTGGGAAGCTAAGACGAGAAGATTGCTTGAGCCAAGGAGTTCGAGGCTGCAGTGAGCTATGACAGCACCATTACACTCGAGCCTGGGAGACAGAGCTGGACCCCAGTCTCTAAATAACAAACAAAAAACATTATTAGTTGCAATAGTCAGTAACAATTTGCTCTTCAACAATTTTCTGTAACTACAGAAAGTTGGTGATTTTCTTAGAATTAATTCCACCTGTCCATCAGCGTATAATATTTTAAGGTCTGCCTGCCTTCTATGCCACTGCCATGAAAGGGGATTGGAATCAAGCCTCTGCTTAACCCTGTAGCATTTGGTTGCATTTCTATAAAAATCTATTTTTCACACTTGACTCACAGTTCTTCATCTTATACCAAGTGTAAAAGTCACCATGCAATTGATGTGGTCTTAATTAAAGAACAAAAATTTATTTTCATCTTCTTTAACTTGGAAAGCTTATGAGCAGTCTGTGCTTCTTTTACTGGATCTTCAAATGTAGCTGATGGCATCAATCAGAGTGAATAGCCAAAGTAAATACACATTTTGTACTTTTCTTCATCTGGAACTTTCTATTTTGCATTAAATATTGGTATAGATTATTCAGAGTAAAATCTTGGCTGCTCTGAGTGCAGTGGTGTTTACTCCTAACTGCTCACACCAGTTATAGATTTCTTTGTTCCTTTTCCACTTCCACTGCTTCACTTGACTAGCCTTAAATAAATAAATATTACTCTACCAAACCTGATAGGTGGTAGTGTTTAATAAAATAAGAAAAATGTTATGAAACAAATAATAATATAGTTTACTTGGTGATTTGCAACTGTATTTCCTCTTTGGAAATGTGTTTCTTTGAAGGCATGCATAGGTTGCAATTTTGAGTTATCTGTCCGTAGTTGTTGGATTTTTAAGATTCTGGCTTCTTCTCCTTTCTCAGATCCAAACCCATTCTTTCTCCCTCTCATGAAAACTAAGGTACAAAAGAGGTTGAGCAGCATGTGGGCAGTATCTATAGCAGCCAGGAGTTCAAAGCCAGGAGGAGTTGAGGATGTCCACCATAAGGCTGAGAAAATACATGTAATCACATTGTGAGGGTAGAAGCAAACCAGTATTTATTTGTTAGGGCTGCATAACAAACTACCACAGACTGGGTGGCTTAAAGACAAATATTTGTTGTTTTACAGTTCTGGAGGGCAGAAGTCCAAGATCAAGCTGTCAGCAGGGTTGGTTCCTTCCACAGGGCTGGCTCCTTCTCAGGCCAAAAGAGAAATATCTGTGCCAGGCCTCTCTCCTTGGCTTGTAGAAAACTGTCTTCACTTTTTTTTTTTTTTGAAACGGAGTCTAGCCCTGTCACCCACACTGGAGTGCAATGGTGCGATCTCGACTCACTGCAACCTCCGCCTCCTCCGTTCACACAATTCTCCTGCCTCAGCCACCTGAGTAGCTGGGATTACAGGCACCTGCCACCACGCTTAACTAATTTTTGTATTTTTAGTAGAGACGGGGTTTCACCATGTTGGTGAGGCTGGTCTGGAACCCCTGACCTCATGATTCACCCGCCTGAGCTTCCCAAAGTGCTGGGATTACAGGCGTGAGCCGCCACGCCCAGCCAGAAAACTGTCTTCACTTTATGTCTTCACTTTGTCTTCTCTCTGTGTGTGTCTGAGTCCAAATTTCATCTTAGAGACACTATTTGTAACTTGATTACCTCTAAGGATGCTTATCTCTAAATAAGGTCATGTTCTGAGGTATTGGGGGTTAGGACTTCAACATATGAATTTGGGGGAGTATATAATTCAACCCAGAACAAGCTCCAAAGATAATGAAACAAAGCCAGGACTGGGAGCTGTGCAAAAAGGAAATAAATATAATATGTGCATTCAGGGGTGAAGTAAGGCAGGTGCTGGGTGATGGACAGAGATGGAGGTGAAATGTCCATAACTGGCTTTACTGGTCTTTTTTCCACATGAATTTGGTGGATACTATGTCCCTAGATATAGACAGACCAGACAATCTTAAAGGTTCATGGTCTAGGCTAATACTTTCCCTTGGGGTTCCTTTAATATCTTTTCTCAGAGCTGGGTAAGGTTGTAAGAGGTTTCCCCAAAAAAGAAAAGATAATTTAAATTAATAATTTAAATTGATTCCACAAATGGAATTAATTTGTGGAATTAAATTAAATTATGGAGCAGCTACTATGTGCAAGGCCATATTAGGCCATAATAATATGACCCTACTCTCAAGTTGTAATGAAAGCCACCAGTTTCCCTATAAAACTAGCACTCAGTTCCTCCAGCATTAGCACTGGAGGGGGAAACACTTTGAGAAACAAAGTTCTAATTGCCCAAGATTCACACCTCCTGATGATCTTCCACTATTTACCACTGCCCACCATCCCAGTTTGACATTTCTAGGAAACTGGATCATGGAATACCATGATACTCCCTTTAATTTTATTCCACTATCCCCAAATATTTAGTAAAGTATTACTTAAAACATTAAGGGAAAGATCTCTTAATGGCTAAGGTTGTTAAAATAGTTTAGTGGCCCCTTATGCCAAGAAGATGGCTCTAGTAATTAGTAGAGACCATCAAGGATTAGGCAAATCCAAAGACTCTAGTCACTATTTCTCAGTTTGCAGGATTTAGGATAGTAGATTATCTTACTCAGTTCTTGCAGTTACGTAGAAGAATTCAGTTTTGAATTTTACATCGTTCGGACTACAGAGCCAATAATTTGATACTTCCGAGCTACTTCTGAAACCTAGTACTTTTTACCTACATTAATTGGCATAGTTCCACTGTAACTCACTTAAAAAGTAATTTACCCTATTTTCTACAGTTTCAAAAGTATGCAGTTAGTGCTTTACATGTGAGGCTTAAGTATGGCTAGGGAATGCTGCCGAATTTGCATATTATACCAATATTGACAGCTTGGATGTTACGTAAAAAGAGTATTAAATCTCACCCCACGTAAACAAGAGAACGTTTTACCGTATTTTGCATCTTTATCAATATTTGTGAGTGAGAGTATATACTGATTCCATGTATAATAACCTTATTTGAACCGACTATTTAGGACCATGAGAGGGGAGATTTTTAAAAACAGAGTTAATTCCAAAGATGTGACAATTTAGGACAGAAATAAAAATGTGAAAGTGGCCTCTCAAAATGTAGAATCAATAGTGCCAACTGCAGGATCACTGCACTTCTTTTTTTTTTTTTATGCTTTTTCAATTCACCCACAACTGTAGTCACTGTTTGTGTATTAGTCTGTTCTCATGCTGCTAATAAAGACGTATCTGAGACTGGGTAATTTATAAATAAAAAGTGGTTTAATGGACTCACAGTGTCACATGGCTGGGGAGGTCTCACAATCATGGTGGAAGGCAAAGGAGGAGCAAAGGCATGTCTTACGTGGTGGCAGGCAAGAGAGCTTGTTTAGGGGAACTCCCATTTAAAAAACCATCAGATCTCTTAGGACTTGTTCACTACCGCAGGACCAGTGTGGAGAAAACCACTCCCATGATTCAATTATCTACACCTGGCTCCACCCTTCACACATAGGGATTATTACAATTCAAGGTGAGATTTGGGTGGGGACGCAGCCAAACCATATCATTGTGCCATGAATTTTATTTACATTAACTTACTCGTTCTCACCACAATTGTGTGAGTTTGGACATTAGTGTCCTTCTTTACCAAATGATATGGTTTGGCTCTGTGTCCCCACCCAAATATTATCTCAGATTATAATCTCCACATGTCAAGGGAGGAACCTAGTGGGAGGTGATTGGATCATGAGGACAGTTCCCCCCATGCTGTTCTCATGAGAGTCAGTGAGTTTCCACGAGATCTGATGGTGTAAAAGTAGTTTTGGTTCCCCCTGGCTCTCTCTCTTGCCGCCTTATGAGGAAGGTACTTACTTCTCCTTGTAAGTTTCCTAGAGCTTCCCCAACCATATGGAACTGTAAGTCAATTAAGCCTCTTTTCTTCATAAATTACCTAGTCTCAGGCAGTTCTTTATAGCAGCGTGAAAACAGACTAATATGCAACATGAAGTTTAGAATGGTTGGCTAACTTGCTCACAGAAGGAAGGAAAAAACTGGGCCTCATTGTTTTGACTTCTAAACAGTGCTCCTACCCTATGACAAAGACTTTTCGTAACTCATGAAAAAAGAAAAAAAAAGAACTATCAATGTTATACCTAATATATAAATAACATACCAGAGGATCCTGTGTCTCATGAAAGGGTGTCAAATCATTAATGCAGCCCAAGATATAAGAATCAAATCACTCCATTTATCCCCCACATAATGAATTATTTATTCAAATTTTGAGTTGATTTCCCTTGTTTCTGTGATCCCCAAAGCCTAAATAAGGTCTCTGGGTAAACATCTAAGAATTGATTTCAGGTGGGCAGATGGCATCATCTCAAATCTTGACTCTTCCGAAAATTAGTTAATTGGCCTTGGAAAACTGACTTTGCCTTTCTGAGATCCAGATACTGTTCTGCAGGATTTTGTGAGATCTGAATGAGATAATCCATGTGAAAACACAGTTAGTACTTCATGACACAGAGATAATACTCATTAAATGTTAGCTGAAAAGAAGTTGATTAATGGGTAGAAATATGCAGTTTGATAAAAGAAATAAGACATAGTATTAGATCAGTAGGATGACTATAGTTTACAATTATTGATTACGCATTTCCAAATAACTAGATGAGAAAATGTTGAATGATTCTAGCATAAAGAAAAGATAAATATTTAAGGTGATAGATAGCCCAAGTGCACTGATTTGATCTTTACAAATTATATGAATGTATTAAATCATCACATGTACCCCGAAACTATGTACATCTATTATATATCAATGAAAAAAGAAAAATGAACTGAATGTGAATAAAAATTATTGATTTCTTTTCAGATCAGATTTCCCAAACCTTCCAAAAAGTTAGTTCTTTATTTCTCTTTCACAATGTAATCCATACTTCCATGTTCGATCCATGAGTTGTATGGATCAAATAGCTCAATGTCAGATATTCAATCTCCCATAGCCAGATAGGTCACAAATGACTGTGTCTAAGATTATGTGCTGATTTTTAGATGTTTCAGTATTTTCTTATTTCCTGTCATTATGTTGTAACTAAATCATATATACATGTATATATAAATAACATATTTTTTTTCCTTAGAGACCAGAACTTGGAAAAATTAATTGAAGTAAATTCTCATGTTCCTGAAAACAAGAATGTAAGGTAAAGTTTATTATGATTCACTTTTTTCTTATGAATTCCATATGCATCTGCATATATTGTATAGCCTTAGAAGATTAGATATATAATATTATACATTATATAATATATAATTTGGATAGTGTGTGTGTGTATATATATATAATCCAGATACAAAAACTTATGTGGTGCTTAATAGCTAATAGTGAAAAAATTAACATAATTCTAATTCTGTAGAATTTCTGACTCAGGGCCTGCTGTTCTATTGCTTAGTATAAATGGCATCATGGAAATTCAAAGCTCTTTGGGGCTGTGAAGATTTATTTTTACTTACTGTTGCTTGGTAAGCTCTCAGCAGTGCAGAAAGCACTCTGGGAATCTCTTCCCTGGATGCCTAGTGCTAAAAGAATGCATGAATTTATCACAGCCACAAAACAGGAGCTAATTTTGAAATTTCTTTACACCATAGGGTATAATAGCTTTAAAACTGTGACACCTTATTGGCCATTACAAGAAAGGTTAGGACAGGAGCTATACTTCATTTTTGTCACAGACTGTATACTTTAGGAAAAATTAACTTTTCCATGTTTAGCAATTCTTACCCCTATATATGAGGGAATACTAAACACAATAGCTTACTATTTTCAGTTTCATAAGGTGCAGTTGCCTTTTGTATTAATTTTTTTATGTAAAGAAACGATATTGTTGATTTCATCTGCAGAGAATGGAAAAGCTAGCAAAAGAGCTGGCTCGCTTTTCTTTTTCATATTGTCTATAAAAGATTCCTGAATTCCACAGGTAGATAGTTTCTTTCCATTCCTTTAATTCCCCAAATCATCTTCTTCCTTCTGTTTGTGACCTTGAGAAAGTCTTTGAGAGAATGAGGGAGGATACATTTTCAGCAGAATCTGCTTATCCTGGAAATACATGAATTCTTTTGGGAATAGGACTGGGCTTACACTTAAACTAATCTCATTCAAGTATTATTTGAAAGTGATTGGGGTAAAAAAAATTACAAGTAAATTATTAAGTATAATTAAGGAATTTCCCATTTAATTTAAGAAGTGTTCCAGTTCCATTGGACTTGTTAATGAAATGGGATTTTATCAGAGGGATTAATGAGGAAATGGAATTTCATGGAAGTTCAAGAGCAGGAATGGTGGCTTTGCCAGGCCTCAGAAAGATCTCACTTGGAATATTGTTCATTCTTGACCTAAAGAAGTTTGGAACCCTTGGACATTAACTAGAGTTCGTTGTCACTAATGCAACTCAGCTAGTCACTGAGTATTGGATTTTGTCCATCTTTTTCCTGTCCTTCCCTGTACCTATTGGCTTCCTTATTCTCTGCTCATCTTCTGTTTGATAACCAAAATTTTGTGTTGCCTCTCAGTTTTGGCTACTTTGTAACTTCAGCTTATTCTACCTCTTCAGGTACTTTAATGAATCAAATTAAAAATCTAAATAAGCATCCCAGGAAAATCTGCTAAACTGAGACGTGATTCATTTTGTGAATGTATTCACTGTACATCATAATTGGATGCGCAAGCAAATATATGTTTTCTAATCTGATTTGTTAAGAAGGTAGGAGCAAAGGGGAAAGTTCCAGTTTGCCCTCTGAAGCTTTGCTGAAAAATCAACTCCCAAAAGGCAGAGTAATTAGAGAAAAGGCATATAAATTTATTTAACCTGTGATGGGAGCCTTCAGAATGAAGACCCAAAGATATAGGGGAAATTGTCCATTTAATACTTAGGTTCAATAAAGTACAGAGAGCCATGAAGAAATATGATTGGACAAAAAGAATATGACCTAATGGCAACAGACTGAATGGGGAAAGCCAGCAAGGCCTGTGTCCCTGGATTCTTCTTAACCTCTTGAGCATGCATTCCTTCCTTCTGGGCATGGGGCAGAATCATTCTGGAATGGGGGTCTTATGACCTACAGTCAAACAAGGGATGTCAGATAATTTCTTTATGGCCAGTTTTTACGTAGAAAGAAAGGTGAAGGGATAGGTAGAGTAATAATTTTAGGTTTTACGGCTGGCTTTGGGGAAAAGGGGTTTTGGTTTGTATGACTTGCCTTGGGGAAGAGGGATTCTAGTTTCTTTGGCTATCCTTGCGGGAGAATGAGACTGAGATAGGAGGGCAGGAGAAGGTCAAGGAAAAACTTTTGTTTCTGAGGCTACTTCTGAGGCTTTAGTTTTGGGTTTTTTTTTTTTTTTTTCTGAGACTCAACAGGAATAAGTTTAAGTATTTTTATTTCAATTCTAAATGATAAAGTCTTTCCCTAAACTAAATGGTTTGTGACTGTGAGTGAAATTAATTTCATAGAGCCATTTCACAGATTTTAAGGACTGTAATACTTTTCAAATCATATAATGATAAGGTGGTCAGACAATTTTATTTATCTATTCATCACCTGATGGCATTTGGATTGTTTCAATATTGGGTTTTAATTCACTATTGTGAATAATGTTGCTATGAACATTCGTATATGAGTTTTTGTGTGAAAATGTGTTTTTATTTCTCTTAGGTATATACCACGCATGAAATTGATGGATTGTAGAGTAATTCTATGTTTAACCATTTGAGGAACTGCTAGACTGCTTTCAAAGCAGCCATATCATTTTATATTCTCATACGCAGTGTATGAGGGTTTTAGGTAAATTTTCAAGGTGAATTTCCACTGCAGGGAACATTTTCTCAAGTGTAAATCCATTTGGAATTCTATAAGATTCAATACAATGTTTGGGTTTGTATTTGTAGAGTCATTGCTTAATTAAGAAACAAAACTGTGACCATTGATTGGAAATTACAATTCAGCAGTTTGTTTCAATGGAGGATAACTTCCTAACAATTAAGCCGTCAAGTGACATATGCTATGAGTCATGAATTCTCCTTTACAAAGATTATTCAAGGCATTTGAGAGGAATAATTTGGCAGAGATTCTTCTATTACACTGGTTCTCAAACTTTTGGGTACATCTGAATCACTCGCTATTCCAGGGACTACACTTTGAGAATCAATGCTCTTTTGAGTAAGATGTTGGACTTCCCAACCTCTAAGGCGGTGATTCTCAACCTTGACTGTATAAGGGACTCACTGGAAAGCTTTAAAGGTTCCCAGTGACCAAGCTGTACCCCAAACCAGTTAAATTAAAATATCTGGATATGGGGCCCAGTAGCATTTTAAAAGGCACTATGGGCTGTTTTGTTGGTTGCCAAAGTGTTGTCTCCCCAACTCTATTCCTATGGTTCTAAATAACAAAAAATTAGTCTTACAACTTAATTGTCGTTAAGATAACATTTCTGTCATAAAATCTATTACTATCCCATGAAAAACAAAGACTTGGCAGACTATCACAGACCCTAGGCAGCCAAAGAGACATGATGGATATGTAGATATGGTATCCTGGATTGTATTCTGAAACAGAAAAAAGTCACCAATGGAAAAACCAGTGAAACATGAATAGAATCTGTAGTTTAGTTCACAGTATGGTACAAATATTAATTCTGTAGGTTTGACAACTCTGTTATAATTACATAAGATATTAACCTTAAGGGAATCTGGGTGAAGGTGTACAGGGATTCTCCATGTTATCTTTGCCATTTTTCTGTACATTTAAAGTTACTCCAAAATAATGGTTTATTTGTTTAAATTATCATCCTCAAAGTCTACATGAGGAGCAAAATCCATCAAAGAGTTTGTTGTACCACATTACAAACCTAGCATTTGGTTTTTGTTCACAGTTCTAAAAATTAAATATTCCACAAAGTCATTGTCATTAATCACATTATAAACACAACTGGGAAAAGATACCAGTATTAGTCAGCGTGGGCTGCCTTAACAAAATACCACAGACTGGGTGGCTTAGACAATGGACATTTATTTTTTCACAGCTCTGGAGGCTAGAAGCCCA
The DNA here is from genome assembly GCF_024542745.1 of Macaca thibetana thibetana. Taxonomy (NCBI): domain Eukaryota; kingdom Metazoa; phylum Chordata; class Mammalia; order Primates; family Cercopithecidae; genus Macaca; species Macaca thibetana. The sequence continues at coordinate 57,577,397 of NC_065594.1, forward strand.
AGAGCAAGATCCTATCAGGATTGGTTTTGGTGAGGCCTCTCTTCCTGGCTTGCAGCTGGCCACCTTCTCACTGTGTACTCTCATGGCCTTTCCTCTGTACACAAAAGAAAAGACATCTCTGGTAGCTCTTCCTCTTTTTATGAGGATTCCAGTTCTGTGGAACCACAGATGACCTTTATTACCTCCTTATTAACCCTGTCTCCAAATGTAGTCATGTTGAAGGTTAGGGCTTAAACATATAAATTTTGGGGGAATACATCTCAGTCCATAACAGTACTGTTGGCAAATCACTTATCTCTCCTGTTTGTGGATTTTGCAAACTGGTGATTTTTGATATTCTTTATATATATATATATATATATATATACACACTTTAAGTTCTAGGGTACCTGTGCACAACATGCAGCTTTGTTACATATGTATACATGTGCCATGTTGGTGTGCTGTACCCATTAACTCGTCATTTACATTAGGTAGATCTCCTAATGCTATCCCTCCCCCCTCCCCCCACTCCACGACAGGACCCAGTGTATGATGTTCCCCTTCCCGTGTCCAAGTGTTCTCATTGTTCAATTCCCACCTATGAGTGAGAACATGCGGTGTTTGGTTTTTTGTCCTTGTGATAGTTTGCTGAGAATGATGGTTTCTAGCTGCATCCATGTCCCTACAAAGGACACAAACTCATCCTTTTTTATGACTGCATAGTATTCCATGGTGTATATGTGCCACATTTTCTTACTCCAGTCTGTCACTGATGGACATTTGGGTTGATTCCAAGTCTTTGCTATTGTGAATAGTGCTGCAATAAACATATGTCTGCATGTGTCTTTATAGCAACATGATTTATAATCCTTTGGGTATATACCCAGTAATGGGATGGCTGGGTCAAATGGTATTTCTAGTTCTAGATCCTTGAGGAATCGCCACACTGTCTTCCACAATGGTTGAACTAGTTTACAGTCCCACTAACAGTGTAAAACAGACTTTAAACCAACAAAGTTCAAAAGAGACAAAGAAGGCCATTACATAATGATAAAGGGATCAATTCAACAAGAAGAGCTAACTATCCTAAATATATATGCACCCAATACAGAAGCACCCAGATTCATAAAGCAAGTCCTTAGAGACCTCCAAAGAGACTTAGACTTCCACACAATAATGATGGGAGACTTTAACACCCCACTGTCAACATTAGACATATCAACAAGACAGAAAGTTAAAAAGGATATCCAGGAATTGAACTCAGCTCCGCACCAAGCGGACCTAATGGATATCTACAGAACTTTCCACCCTGAATCAACAGAGTATGCATTCTTCTCAGCAGCACATCGCACTTATTCCAAAATTAACCACATAGTTGGAAGTAAAGCACTCCTCAGCATATGTAAAATAATAGAAGTTATAACAAACTGTCTCTGAGACCACAGTGCAATCAAACTAGAACTCAGGATTAAGAAACTCACTCAAAACCGCTCAACTACCTGGAAACTGAACAACCTGCTTCTGAATGACTACTGGGTAAATATCGAAATGAAGGCAGAAATAAAGATGTTCTTTGAAACCAATGAGAACAAAGACACAACATACCAGAATCTCTGGGACATATTTAAAGCAGTGTGTAGAGGGAAATTTATAGCACTAAATGCCTACAAGAGAAAGCAGGAAAGATCTAAAATTAATATTCTATTGCTGAGGACAATACAAATGCATTTCAAACTCATAGATAATCTTTGTCCTTTGAAGCTCTCTACTTGTTAAAGTTGGGTTTTGTATTGTATATTATATGATCTGAACATTTTCAAACGATTCTTAGCTAGGTTTATGATTCTTGGGATGACATACTCTAGTAATCATGTTAGAAAACCTAATAATATTAATTCCACCTTCTTATCACTTAGTAAAATTTTAACTTACGTGGATATTTTGTGAAACATCTGCCTTAAAACCAGATGGTTTTCTGTATGCCAGAGATAATATGTAAACAAATGCTTTCCTCTTCTTTAAGAGCTATCTGGAAATCAGCCTGTTTGAGAATGATAAGGCTTGATTAAGACCTAAACTCTCATTTAGGTTTTCATATCTCTTCTATGTCAGAGTTTATTAACATGGAGGAGCAAAAGGAGCTAAAATTTTCTCTATTTTTGCATTAAGAATCTCCTCTCTTCCATAGGAAAAAGCGCATATGCCTACATTTTGTTGAGTATCATGACATTTTTAGATTAGCAGAAATCTAGGTCAGAGTTCTTCTGCCATCTTCAAGATATTGCCTTCCATTAAAAACAAAATGAAGACTGGAATTTCTCAAAGCAACCCCTGGATCATTTTCATTCAATTGATAAATTCTTAGATATATTATACATGGGAAACTTTCTATAATGGCATTGCTGGTGTGAAAATGTTACAGAAACCAATTTCAGATGATTTCTGTCCTTGATAAAAAGAGCAAAGTTAGGCCGGGCGCGGTGGCTCACGCCTGTAATCCCAGCACTTTGGGAGGCCGAGAGGGGCGGATCATGAGGTCAGGAGATGGAGACCATCCTGGCTAACACGGTGAAACCCCATCTCTATTAAAAATACAAAAAAAAAAAAAAAAAAAAAAAAATAGCCGGGTGCGGTGGCGGGCGCCTGTAGTCCCAGCTACACGGGAGGCTGAGGCAGGAGAATGGCGGGAACCCAGGAGGCGGAGCTTGCAGTGAGCCAAGATCACGGCACTGCACTCCAGCGTGGGCCACAGAGCGAGACTCCGTCTCGAAATAAAAAAAGAGCAATGTTAGCTAATGTGGCACATACCTACAGATTGTTCTTAAAGGTAAGGCAGAGGTTTCCGTAGAGGGAGTAAAATAGTACATGCATTCTATTTGTGTTATCTGTGCAGAAGCCAGGCAAACACAAAAAGATTCACATTGTAAAATAATGTTGATTGAGAAGAATTTTAATAACACAAAAAACTTCTAGTGACCTTGATTTGAAGTGCCAAATACTTGTGTTTGCTTTATCAGGCTAGATGCCCAAGTCAACGAGTTCACCAATCCTCTGCACAACCAGTCCACAAGAATTGCTTCCCATTCTTATGAAGCCAGGAAGAATCTCAGGTACCGTGGCCAACTGCAGAATAAACGACAGGACTATTCTCCTTTTGTTTTATAAAGATACCGCACACCCAACTTGACCCTTTCTTTGAAATGCAGAAATTTCTAATTTTATGTGGGGTTACCTGTATAAACAGCTTTACACAAAAAAATAAGTTCATGAATGTGTCATTGTGTGACATCTGGTAGGAAAGTATCAAACGTGATTTTCCCTCAAAAAGTCTGCAATTTAAAAAAGCATGATTGTGACATTAGTGTGACATTCTTTAGGTAGATCTAAAGGCTTGGTTAAATCAGATATTGTCATGATAGCTAATTAAGGTCTACTTTTGGTTTGAGGTTCATGAAGAAAGTTATGGTTTGGAAATATGAATGAGACATCAAAGAAAGAGACACTATAACATATTACACAAATATTCAAAAATAATCCTCATGTTCTATAAAAGAATTACCAAGTGATCAAGTTTTGTAACAATACTTAGGAAGTAAACCAAGACAGTGGAAGTTAAAAACAAAATGGGAGATAAAACATTTTTGCAGTGCTGTATTAATACCACTCTAACATTGATGTTTCAACAATTATAGCTCAGAAGGAACATATATGCATTACATTTTGCTTTGAATTGGAAAATAGCCTTGTTTATGTTATCCTTGCAAATAAACTTTAAACATGAAGTAAAATGATTTGTTTTGCAGCACTAACACTGGAGCCAAGCAGGCAGGACCAAAGGATACTGTTGTGTACACAAGGACATATGTGGAGAATAGGTATTCAAAATTTATTTCAAATATTTTGCTTCATTTTATAATTTTGAAAGGATCTATGTTTAATAAGAGATGCTATTGTTTTAGGGTGTGCTTCTTTCAAATAGAAGACCATTTATGAGTACACTGAGTCCTACATATATAATTCTCTATAATGTTTCTGATATTATGTACTTGGGCTATAAATAATTGTAGTCATTAGATGAACTCAATAATATTTTAATATAACACATGTATACATAATAGGGTTGCCATTTGAAAGTCCTCACATAAATGTATATAACTATATGGTTAAAATAAGCTTTATAAAATGCACAACTATTCCTATACTAATTTGGAGTTCCACTTGAATTAACTGATTCTATCTACAGTTGTTTACTGCCAATCTAAAATAAGGGGTATAAATTTGAGTAGTGCATCCTGGCCCAAGTTGTACGATATTGATGTTTCAATTGAAATCTGCTGCTTGGAGTGATGGATATTGGGGAAAATGTAAACCAAGGTCAGGGCTCAACAATTCATTTGGTTTTCAAGGAATATAAAACAAGAATTGTCCCAATTGTGGAGTACAATAATGGTGGGGCACACAAATGCTGCTATACATGACCCATATGTTAAGACAAGCCCATTTCAAAGGGGTCTAAGAGAAGTGTATTCAGGCAGCCTTCTGTGTGGAAGGCAGTCGTGATGGGGATCCAGGAAATTCAATACATGTCAGGAGCTGAGTGATCTTCCAAAAAAGGTTTCTCAAACCCATGCATAATTTACCTTGCAAAATGCAACATCAAGATTGATTTTTTCCTTAATCCAATTCTCACTCTCTGGTGTGTTCAAGTCAGTGATTTCTGCTGTCTTTCAATTAAACTCAAATTTAAAACACTTCAGAGTAAACTTTAAAATAGCAAGTAGTTACTGAATCTGAAATAAATTGATAAAAAGATGAGTAATATCAAATAGTATTATAGTAAAGGCAAGGTGTGAAATATTGGTGAACAATAACATAGGCTTTTTTTCTATATTTACATAATCTCTCACATTTTTATCCTTACGGAATGTCACATCAATACATTTTGATTTTTAAAGAAATTTCTTATGGGAACTAATGCCAAACAACCACAATATTGATTTTTGCATAATGAATAATTTATTTAAGAATTAGGAATATTCTGCTAAACATCATGCTCTAGATTTTTTTGATTAATAGGATAGTTGGATAAAATAATATTAACTTGATTCCTGGAAGTACCAAGACTAAAACATACTTATTTTATTATGATGACTATGGTTTTTTTTTTTTAAAGTACATACTGTATATACCCTGTACATATGTGTATCATGTTCACATATAGAACAGTAATTCTCAAAGCATAGTCTCTGGGCCACCACCATGAGCATGACCTGGGAACTTTCTAGGAATAAAAATTCTCTGGCCTCACTCCTGCCTGCTAAATCAGAAACTCTACAGCTCCGGCCCAGCAACCTGTGTTTTAACAAACTCTTCAGATGTTCCTAATGTGCATCTGAGTTTTAGCACCGTCATTATAAAAAGATAATATTAATATTGTGTCATATCAGGCTAATAGTCTGTTGGCCAGAAGCCTCTGGAAGGATTGGTTGCCTCCTGTACCTTAACCTAGCAAGGATGGTGATGTACCTTGGACATCCTTAAGTTCCCTAAAATCTACATTGACAGACAGTGTGATACAGTACAGAATCCCTAGAGTTACATTTGAGGTTGAATCCTTCTTTGTCATTTCCTAACCATGTAGCCTCAGTGATGTTACTCTTCCAGTCTCAGTTTCCTCATCAATAAAATGGGAATCATGACATACATCCTACGTAAATATGTGCAAATTCTTAGGTAGCATTGTGGGATTATGGGTTTCATAAAGTAGATTTTAGTTCTGACGGCAGTCTGCCTCCACGAAATTTGGAGAGAGAGATAGGTTTCTCATTTAAAAATCCCAAGTGAGGGCCATGTGGTTATTACTCATTGTATGAAATAAAGAAACATATTGCTTCTATTCTTAATATATGCCCAGATAGCATAGGTGCTTGGGAAGCAATTAAGGGAACCAGCTGGTTAGGACATTACAGATTTTATTTGTCTCCAGGAAAGAGTGGTGTTTAAAAGCTGGGGCAATCTACATAATAGAAAAGAGAAGACTTTTAAAAATCATACTTCTTTTGCTTTCGTTCTAAATTATTCTTTCTTGGATATATTCAAGTAAAAATAAAAATGTTGGGTGCTTTTTCTAAAAGTTCAAGAATCTCAGTTTCTCCCTGTGAATGGTGTGTCTGTGTGCTTGCCCTGTTTGTGCTTTGAGTATTTTCTTTATCTACGTTACATTCTGCGTAGCTTTCTTTAGTAAACAGATGAGGTGCAAGTATAAATTTCATGAAAGATGAGGACTTCTTTTCCTGCTCACACTTGTTCCTGTATTCCTTACCCTACTCTCTATTTATTTTGGTATATATGTCAGTTTGGGGGTGACTTGTGTATCAATATTTCTACAGATTAAAAAAGGTGTCAGTACATCATCCTGGCTTGTAACATACACAAAGATAAAATATTATGAGGCTTCATGAGATGGTGTGAGTGTGTTTTCTTATCTACATAAGGAAAATTGCCTGACTCTCACATGCCTGTATATGTTTGTTCCTAGTAAATCACCCAAGGATGGATATCAGGAGAATATCTCCGGAAAATACATACAAACTGTTTATTCAACTTCTGATAGGTGAGTATGTCTTTATTTCCATACATAAAAAGTACACACACATGCATGCACACACATTTATATATATATGTATATATATAATATACGAATATATATATATATAATATACGAATATATATATATATATATATATATATATATATATATATATATATATATATTTCATGCTGTCTTTTGTCCTTGGAGATGGTTCTGCTGATGTTTCTTGTCATGTATGTGCATGGACAGAAGTGCATCTCAATAACAACAACTTCTGCATCCAGGAATTTGTTTCTTGGCTTCCTGGCTGTTGCTGCTGTCTGATTTTGATGCATATTATCAAAAGACCTTTCTGTGCCTTACAGCTGCCTCCCAGGCCAGCCCCTGGTGATCCCCAGGAGGCCCCAGGGCTGCCACATTATTAGCGTTTAGGCTTCATTGCATCCATAGACTGCGCGCTCAACACCCGCTTCTTGTGCTTTTCTGCAACCTGCTTGGCTTACAAACAGCCGTGCACATATGCTGCTGTGACCCACTCTGGGCCCAAGCTCAGTTCCCAGGAGTGGAGTTATGATGAGTATTGATTGAGTGCTGGTGAACTGGCCCCATTCCAGGTTTTTGCTGTTAATGATCCTCTTTTACCATTTAACATTTAGTGGGGCACCTAGGTGACACTTACGAGAGTATGGCCTGCAGCTTTCCAGTGAAGTAAATGAAAATAAATAATTAGCATTTCAACTCAAGCCCTGGAAACAAGCCATCATGCAAATGTCTGATGTTCCACTGATGGTGTTTCTTTATAGCAGGGGCTGGAGATACGACTCACTGAGGGTAGAGACATACTTTATTTTCTTATGTAGTCTCAGCTTCTAACACAGTGCTTGGTACCTAATGTGTACTTAGTACTTTTTTTTTTTTTTTTTTTTTTTGAGAACATGAACCTATGTTCCATTTTCTAAGGGAAACATGGGTGAACCAGACATCAAAATTATATCCCTTTCTTGTCACTTTTCCAATATTTTGCCCACTAGCAATGCTTTGCTGAGTGTCTTGCCTATAAGTCACACCTCTTTGAGTAGTAAATTCATCGACACCAGCATTAGAACTACAAATATCTGGATAACCAATTTAAAAAAAAACAGAGTTAGGTTTTCATAATGCTTCGAAAAGATCTTGGACTAACTGTATGATCTTAATAAAGATAATACCAACATCAATGCATTTCCTGAGCTTGTATTTCAATTATTAACTTAAGGGAGGAAAACATTCTCCATAGAAGTATTGCTGTTAATAGAAAGACTTTAAACCCTATTCCTAAAGTGGCTTTGAAATTTTTCTTAGTCATCAGTGCAGAAGTCGATTCTCCATGAGACCAGTCAGTTCCACAACCTTTTGCTGTTGATAGTGTGTGAAATTGGCGATGTTCTTACAGTTCTTATTTAAGCAGGTCAATCCTGTTTAAAGTGGTTTCCCATGTAACGGGATAAAGTCCAACTTCTTTTGCACATTCTCCGTGGTCCTTCAGAACCTGCTCCTGCAGAATATCCTTTGTATGTTCTGTTCACTCTGCTTGGAATTCCTCTACCATCCCCTCATCCCTACCCCACCAAGCCTACCTTGAGAGCTCTTTCCTCTTCAAACAATGCATATAGCACTTTTTTCTGACAAGGCTTTCCTGACTTCACCCCAGGGGTTAGTGGTTCTCTTGGCTCTGCTCTCCTCACTCTGTCCACGTACCTGTATTCCACTGTGATCATTATATCATGCATCTGGTTTCCCCAGTGGAAACAGCATCTTGTCAGAGGAGACTGTCTCACCACTCTTTGTATTTGCAGCGCCTAGATCAGTGCCTGCGGAATGCATGAAGGGCATAGAGCACCTATTTTCTACTCTTAAAGTGCTTACAGTCCTAAATGGGAAATTTAAGTGTATGCATACATATGTGTGTGTGTTTATGGATAATCCATAGGAAAATATTTGCCAGGTAGCTATAAGCAAGTGGGTACAGAACAGATAAAAGCAGAAAATACTCATTTATATACACGAGACTTAGAAAGATGTTACTAGAATGATGAAAAGTATAAAGCTAGATAAAGTTTATCTGCTATAATGCCTTTCTTCTCCCACTTTCTTTTCCCTTCCATTCTCTCTCCTCTTTGCTCCTACTTCTGGGCTTGGTAATAGATTAGCGGTTCCTGGGTATGACTAACTTATTTCAACACAATGAGCGCAACAGATCTTTGGATTCATTGTGTTAGGACCACGCTGCCTCCATTCACATCTTCACTCTTCCACTCACTGCTTTCATGACAGTGGCAAGTTACTTATCCTTTTGTGCCTCAGTTTCTTTTTTAATAAAATGATGATAAAAATAATAATATTGGCTTGTCAGGAATGTTGTGAAGAGTGAGTTTATGTAAGTAAAGTGCAGAGAAAAGTGCACTTCACATATCATATAAAGCACTATTTAGATATTGGCTGCTTAATTTCACTATCCCATTACATATACTACTCTGGAAATGTCAGGCCTGCATGCTAATACCCTGAAACTGGTACACTCTGCAGGGTGCTATTTAAGACTGTCCTAAGACCTTACAAAAGGAAAAGGATCCTTTCTTAAGGTTCCGGTGTGACTCAAGATATTTTGGATTCTGCTGATCATATCTGCAGATCATTTATCATTGAACATTATTTTAACAAATATTTAATATTTGTTATTTAATAAACAAAACTCTCTTTTCTTCCCCATCAAATTTGTGGTGGGGTTATATCTTGCTGAAGGGTATACATTTTGTCACGATAGGGATCCTTATATCCTGAGTCTTACAGTGGCACCAAGAGGAGTGTTTTGGTGACTCTGGCCCCTACAGTCCCAGGCACTACAGACTCATCATTTTGCGAGTTTATCTACGTGCTCTTGAATGGATTTCTATTTTGGGTCTATTGAATATTTTGAGAGTTAAAAATTAATCTGCAGCATATTTTTTCCGTGTAATCTGTAACACGATATATGTAAATTAATAAATAAAAGCCCTCAACTACTTCTGAGGAGTACTTGAGATATTTCCTAATTAGGAAACTGAGCATCTTTGTCCCACCCAGCTGTACTCTTGATTTCTGATGAATTAATAATTTTAGACTTTCTCTCATGTTAGTTATTTGATATCATTTTGAGATAACTAGAAGAGTCAATTCTATTACTAGAATAAGTAAACTCCAAACTTTCCTTGATTTTTGTGAAATTTTCTAAAGTATCATCAACATTAACATACTGTTTCCATGTGAGTTTATAGGGAATATATCTGTCTTTTGTATTATGGCAAATTTATTTTTAATTGCTTACATCTCTATAGGTCTGTCATTGAAAGAGATATGTGCACTTATTGCCGAAAACCCTTGGGTGTAGAAACTAAAATGATTTTAGATGAATTACAAATTTGCTGCCATTCTACTTGCTTTAAGGTAAGGATGTGTTTATTTCACTTAACTAAATAAAAAATTGCATAATGACTGGAATAAAAATAATAATTTAATGTAATAAATGAGATGAAGCAAAAGCTTTCAGAAGCACTGTCAGTCACATTGATAGTACACTACTTAAATATTTCTGAGTTCTGCAGCCTAAACCTCAAAGGTTTGTAATTACTATCTTGGCTTTAGACTTACAGTTGATTACTGACACATTTATTCACTCTTACCCTAGAGATTTAAATCTGTGGGGAAAAAAACCCACTTGTTCTTTTTATAAAAGTTTTTGCAACACTTTACTAAATTATGCATTACAGAAAATATGTGATGAAATCAAAACAAGAAAATAAATTGTTGAGAAGAAAGTTAGCAGTTTCTTACCTTATGAAATTAGGACCAATGGGTTTAACAATAGGTGAATGTCAGTCTGCTTTTGAGAGCATAATTAGTTGTAATTAATTGTGGCTCAATAAATAATAATAAAGTTTTCATTAGTAGTCTAAAACTTCATAGTTTGTGCTTTCATAGGATGCTTCTTTGCATTCTCACCATAACATTGGGTGGATCGACATCATTGTTTTTGGTGTAACTGCATAAGCACTAAGTGGGAGTCTGAAGACCTGAGTTCTAGTTTTGCCTCTGCCTGTAACTGTGTCAGTGTGACTTTGGACAACCACCTAAATTACCTTGGCCTCAGTTTCCATAACTGTAAGATAAGGTGTTGACTAGACCAGTGGATCTCAATCCTGGTTGCATATTATAATCATCTGGGGAGATGAGGAAAAAAATAGAATGATTGGGACCAGCCCCAGTTAAATCATGAATCTTAGAAGCGATTATTGGGCATTGGTATTTTTAAAAAGCTCCTTGATTAATCTAATGTACAGTCAGTTGGAGAAACAATGGGTCAAATATATGGTTTCTTTCTAGTGCAACATTCTATGGTTGATACAAATGATCAAATCCAGTCAAATAATGCAATACTTTGTCAATTGATTGCTTCTATTTCTATTACTTTCAAACAGTGACACATAGCAATCAGAAATGTAGTAACTCATTTTGAGCAAAACATTTCGATTTTAGGGCATAATGTACAGAATTCTATATAAAGATATAATCTGCAGGTTTTATAGTTATGAGAACAAAGTTTTTTTAGTTATGAAATATGTTCAATTAAACAAAACTTAGTTTATAGCTTTTTAATTAAAATTACTATGCAGAAAAATTTAAAGCAAGAATATTCTCCTGATCATTGCCTTTAGTAAATAGAAATACTTTCATTTATTACATTTTAGATCATTTATTTCTATTTTCAGTGTAATTTCAATAAAATATTACTGAGAATAAAAACAAACATCTTCACTCTCTTAGAAAAATACTGCTTTTTCTATAGCCATAGCAATAGAGAGCCACATGAACTGGTTTAGACAAACCCAATTAATCAATGACAGTTTACTTCAATGAATTGGCTTCTGAAAGCCAACCAATCAGTGACAGCCTCATGCTTTGAAGTCAGCCAATCAGCAGTGGATAGGTCTGAAGCAGAGGTCAGCCCTTTCCTACCTCAAACCAGCACAACTCAAAATAAACTTTTTCCCAAACCCAGTCAGATCAGCAGTTTATTTCTTCTCTCCATTAGGTTGTGCCTGGACAGCGTAACTAGCTCTCCTTTAAGTTAGCAAACAATAAATGCACCTTTGTGTGTTTGTTTGAGATACTGAATGGTCATCTTGTCCTTGGCATAAACAATTTCTGGACATTTATATCTACTCCACTGTGAGTGAAGTAGAAAACTTCAGTGGTAGACATCCCTTAAAGGTGCCTCGATGGTAGAGAGATGATGTCTATTTCTCTAATAATCTAGACTTCATTTATAATGGAAATTTTATATATATATTTTTTCTTTAGTGTGAAATATGCAAGCGGCCTTTGGAAAATCTACAAGCGGGTGATAGTATTTGGATTTATAGACAGACAATACACTGTGAACCTTGCTACTCTAAGATTATGGGTAAGTGTTACACTCTGTAAGCATTTAACACTTTTGTTAACCTTAATGAGCATTTGGTATCACTTAAAATGATGTATTTTAATAAAGTAAAACATTTTATTAATTATATTTAGTTAATAATTCAGCTGCAGATATTTATACTATGGTAGTATTTTGTTTAATGGTGTGAAATCAGTCAACTTTTATATTGCCTTCTGGTATCAGATTCGATATAGATACAACTAAACCAAAAGGTCGTTCATTTTAGACAATTTTCCATTTTTTCCAAACATAAAAAGATATTCTCTACTCACATAATTGTTTAAATTGAAGTCCATATTCGTAAATGACATTTTATGCTTGCACTTGAATATTGTATAATTTTAAACTAAATTTGGTTATTGCATTAAATGCTTTTGAATATTACTTTTAAATTGAAAATTTAGTTAATTCTATGTAATTCTACAAAAATATAGCATTTAAGTTTTTTATCCATCTAAGATCAATGTTACTATAATTTGCACTCTTAATTAGCATACGCAATGTGAGAAAAGGATATTGAGGACCTGTGTTTTTAACTAACATTTTTTATAAGCTACGTATGAAAGGTTTAAAAGCTGATTTAAGAGATGTGCACATTGTACCATAAATTAGCAAAATTAAGTCCTGTGAAACTTGACTGGTTATTAAAAGCTACTATCCACATTTTACTTTTAGATTCAGTAGTAAGTAGATAAAATAACCAAAATGATATTGAGAAGATGGTCAACAGTACTATGTGAAAGGCACTTTTTCCTGCTGTCTTATTGGTATGATGAATGAAAAAGGAACACTTGGGACTCCTACGTGGGATCCAAAGTATGGAATTTAATGACAAATGTGTGATATTAATGAGCTACTGGGAGACTACATCTAGAAAATGCTCTGAAAAAATATCAGAAACCCACATTCCATCAGGCTGCAGAATCAATTACAAGAACATACCTAATTATATTCATACTTTGCCTTCTATGTTCTGCTTCCCCCAGAGAGCTCTCATACTCACTTTTCTTCCTGAATTAGTAATCTTATGATGATCTAATGTTATATCATGGGTCCTGACGTGCATGGTGGTAGCTCTAAAATTTTTATTCTCCCAGAGTTCATGATGTGGCTTAGTGGGTGTGATTACCAAAAGACTCAGAAGTTTTTGTGTCTTCCCCCCTATATGTACTCCATAGGCATTGCATGTTTTATAGTACATATAAGTTGTCAGGAGATGACTCTCAGACATCTCATAAATATGCATACCAGGCATCTGGTACATCATATACACAGTATGACCAAAAGCCATAGTGATTATTTCAGAAGTGGAAGGAAAAGTGGAATCCTTAATCTACCACTGCCCTTTGGGTGAATAATTGTCTGTAAATTTTTAATGATGAGCTTGTTTTTGTACGGAATTTGCATGTCTTTTTTCTTTTAATTTTCAGCAAAGTGGATTCCATAACTCTGGCACAAGGAAATCAAGATGAAAAGCACTCATTAAGGAATTAAAAGTTACAAGTTTTATCTTAATAATATGTAATCTAGAAAAGCTTTCACATTGAAGATCAACTCTTGTACAAAATTAATAATTCTGTTATTGCATAAGTAATCTAATTGTCTTCAATAAGGTCACACACATAAAAAGAGCCATCTGGTCTCTGGTTAGAGTTAGCAATAAAAAGTTCAAATGGTTCCAGATACCAATGTCAAAGGAATGATGCTTCTGATAGGCAGTGAGCATTACACTCCAGCCAGGTCCATCCCTGCTCCATATGTTGGCTGTGAGTGGTTTCTATTTAAACCAAGTTTCTCATTTCCTCACCTTTTATTCTCTAAGAATTCGGATTCATAGACATTGACATCCTGAAGAACTGTCAAGAAAGCAAGATATGTTTCCTTCCTCTGCAAAAGAAATACTAACAACACTTTTCTTATACACTTGGGCAGAAAGATGTTAACATAAAAAGTTTATAGACCTCAAAAATCACTAAACTTTCCAGATCTCTGTGCTACTATTTGTAACATAAGGGGCATTGGATAACATGATTTCTAAGGTTCCTTTTGCTTCCCAAATTCTCTGATTCTAAAGCAGGTTTTAGTTTGCTCTTTGGAAACATGTATGCATATGTGTTTATTAAGCCTATTGAACTAGGTAGGACATATAAACAATTTAACTTTAGTGTCATTGTTTAATCACAGACATAGTGTTTGAAAACTGTGTTTTAAAAACAGAAACAGATTGATGGGTAACAGGTAAAATCATATGACATGTATAGCTTACATGTAATTATTTGTTAAATTTTCTTTGTATGCATTTGAAAATCTGGGTATACATATAATCTATTAGAAGTAATGGTTATGGACTAAAAGGATATGTTCTTTAGCATGTTATATATACTCATATTACATAGCACCTATTTACAAAAGGCTTACAAAAATAAAATGAACTATCAGTTACATAGAATCTTTATGTGAAGTGTTTGTAAATATAATTCACCAACATTAATTTTGTCAATGATAGTGATCACAATCTATTATATTCTCTGTTGCACTGTTTAGCTTATTTTTAACTACTCAAGCTATATATTTTATTTTATTTTTATTTTTATTTTTTTGAGACGGAGTCTTGCTCTGTTGCCCAGGCTGGAGTGCAGTGGCCGGATCTCAGCTCACTGCAAGCTCTGCCTCCCGGGTTCAGGCCATTCTCCTGCCTCAGCCTCCCGAGTAGCTGGGACTACAGGCGCCCGCCGCCTCACCCGGCTAGTTTTTTGTATTTTTTAGTAGAGATGGGGTTTCACCGTTTTAGCCAGGATGGTCTCGATCTCCTGACCTTGTGATCCGCCCATCTCGGCCTCCCAAAGTGCTGGGATTACAGGCTTGAGCCACCGCGCCCGGCTATATATTTTATTTTTAAGAAACTTTTCTGAAGAAATTGAACATGTAATAATCATGTGAGGAACTAGTATTATTAACATTGGGAAATTGAACTTTTAAACCATTTTATGTGCATATAGCAACTGTTTCTAGAAAAAAGATGTATGGAACATGGAAGTAGGGGCAGAGTTCTAGAGAAGTTAAGGCAGTTGTGGAAAACTGTGATAAACTAGGGAGATTAAAAGATTATCATGTGTTTTCCAAATGTTAATACATTCAAAGAATTATTCTCCTGTGTAATAATTTCATGCCTCTGTTCCTCTTAAAGCCTGGTTCACAAAGTGTTAAACACAAAATGCTTATCAAAATACAGCAATGTAAAATTGTTGTCCAATGAAGAGGGAGCCAGGAAAAACAATTAATAATAATTTTATATTCATTAATTCATGCTTGATGAGAAGCAGTGGTAATTGAGCCACATGTTTTATTGTTCTTTTATTATATGCTATCAGAGTGATCAAAAGAAATAATTTTCTCAGAGTTGAAATTCACTGCAGAAAAGGATGGATGAAATGGTATCCCTCCCTTTCATCTAAAGTATATTAACATCTCAATGCTTTTGTAGTAATTAAAATCATCTGAATATCATTTAAAAAGTATAAAAACCTAAAAGGAACACATTTCTCATTTTCTATAGCTGTTTAATGGGCCCTCTCTCCTATAATAATGTATTAAATCAAACCAAAAGCTGTTGTAAAAATGGAATAGACATGAAATGGAGAGAGAAATGTTTCTGATTCATCAAGATCATTTCATTATGTCTGAGTTTATTTTCACTATAGAAGTGACAGATTCCCAAAACAACTTACAAGATCTCACATTTTTTGCAGGCTATTAATTATGTTATGACTGACACTTTTCCTGGGCACAATTGCCTAAATCTAAGGATACTAGGTCCTGAATTCTATCACCAATAAAAAGATGTCTCTAAAAGAGAATGAATAGCTTCATCATGACAATGTCCTTCTAAATAAGTCAAAGACATATAATAATCTCAGAAATAGTGTAATGTAAAATGATATTCTCTCTTTTAATAAGGCCAAGAAATAAGAATTTATTCAAGAAGTAATATGTATATCTTAATGGTTTGATTGCAATCACTCAACTTATTAGATATAAGTGATGAGATGGTCCAGCTATCACTATTGTGCATTCCCTGACTTGTTTACTATGACGGAAAATTGTGAGTGTTTGGAACATTCAGCTTGATAAAGAGCTCTACCAAAACAAGTGACTGTTGGGTCTACATCATGGCAAACTAACAAGGATGTTGATTTTTTTTTTTTTTTGTACTGCTGAATTTGCTGGTTATTTTGATACAATGTAAATAAATTGCTATTAAAGTTCCAACTATTCCCTAGTGCTCAACAGTTCCCAGAGCCACCTATAAATATGTGTATAACGTGGGCAAGCCATATTCCCTTTTGGACACATTCCCTACTGTTTAAACTATGGGGTTTAAAATATTGACTTTCGAATGTTTCCACCAACTCAACCATCACATGACTATGAATCTATTCCTGTTACTTACCCAGTTCTTAGATGATATCTTTTATTAGATGCATAAGAGTTGTTGAATATTTTGTATGTACTTTAGAATTGCATGTTGACTTTATCCCAACACAAGTTGAGGCACCATTTTGACCCTTATTTACTGGATCTTTGTCCTGCTTAGAAAGTGTGGCTTCTGGCTGGGCATGGCGGCTCATGCCTGTAATCCCAGCACTTTGGGAGGCCAAGGTGGGCGGATCACCTGAGGTTGGGAGTTTGAGACCAGCCTTACCAACATGGAGAAACCCTGTCTCTACTAAAAAAAATACAAAATTAGCAGGGGCGTGGTGGCGCACGCCTGTAATCCCAGCTACTTGGGAGGCTGAGTCAGGAGAATCGCTTGAACCTGGGAGGCAGAGGTTGTGGTGAGCCGAGATCGTGCCATTGCACTCCAACCTGGACGAAAAGAGCAAAACTCCATCTAAAAAAGAAAAACAAAGTATGCTTTCTGAGAGATTAATGAAATACTCAAATGCATGAGGTAGGTAGTGATTTCAATGTTTTCACTGTAAGAGAGGAAAGTGATCATCATCATTGCCTTGTAAATGCCTTCTGGAAAGGATCTTTGTATTCTCTTTGATACATTCTTCTCATTAATACATCTAAATGCCCAATTATTCTAGGTTCCTTGGAAAAAAATGCATGGTTTATCATCTATCATTGTTCATTCATTTATTCATTTGTTCTGTTATTCAATAACTTAAAAAAAGACCTACATTCTAGTTCCCAGGAATAACCCAAACAATCAAGGTTCCTGACCTCATGAAACTTACATTCTAAAGCCAGCAGGAGGTGGAGAAGGAGTTTGAAAGTCAGAAAACAAATTAACACAATAATTCTGAAATTGATAAGACTTATGAATGAGTAAAATACAGTGACTAGATGAAGGGGTAGTTTTAGAAATAAGGTGGTCAGGTGAGGAGGTAATATTTCAAATCATCTGGATGATGGGAAGGAATCAGCCTGGGAAAAAGCTATCCAGGAGAAGATGTCTTAGAATTGGCCCAAATCAGGCCATTTGTCTGGGCTAAACTGAACCTTGCTTCTTTAAACGTTATGAGATGGAAGTTCAAAGCTGCCAGGAGACAGAGACCAGTCAAAAGATTTGTAAGTTTCCTCTATTACATGGTTCCACAGGGAACCACATAAGAAAAAAAATCAGATATTACTCAGACTGCTTTCAATTCTCTGCCATGATGAGTTACCCAAATGCCTTCTGAGTCCTGGACTTTAGGCTGAAGTTGCTCACCTGGGCCCAGGCAGGCTCTGATGACTATTTTAAAGGTGAGATGAGTAAGATCTGAACCAACCTGCATCTTGAGGGAAAGTAATGGATCCTGTGTGACATTTCCTCTCCTCATCTAAGGCCCTAAGGATCATATCCCTTTCTGTTTTCCAAATAGAAACATTAAACAGTAAGGCAGCATCATTTCACGTTTAGGAGACTTCTCATAGGAATTTTATAAACCTGTGATTTTCCTTTGTTGCAATATGAATAATGCATCTGGAAGAAAGAAACTTTCGATCCTGGTATAACTTTCTTAACAGCTAAAATGAAGGAATTTTACATATTTTCCTAAGACAAAAGGAAAGATTGTGAGCTTTAGGGTTTCTTCAGCTCATAAAGACAAACCAAATTGAAAGTCTCCCACAAGAAAGTGTTTAGGCCCTATGTCCAGTGAAACTTCAGTGTGACTTAGAAAAGACTAAATACACAGAAAGACTGCCAGGAGGCTGGAAATAGGCTGGAATGGGCAGGAAGAGATGAGGCTGAAGAAGCAGGCAAGAGTCTGGTCATCATAAATTCATAATGGATCATTAAAGATATACATCATTAAGTGAATGTTGAAATTTGGTAGAATTCATGTATGCCTTTTAGATTTGTATCATTAAAATATTATTGAGTATGACTGATTTCACAAACAGGTTAAAATTATATTAAGACAAATTTAGTCAACTGATTTTTGACAAAGGCACAAAGGCAATTCAATGGAGAAAGAAATAGTCTTCAAAAATGGTGCTGGTGCTGGAAAAATGAATGCTCAAATGCAAAAACAACGTAAACAAACAACACCTACACACAGACCTTACACCTTTCACAAAGATTGACTCAAAGTGGATCATAGACTTAAATGTAAAATGCGAAATTATAAAACTTCTAGAATAATACAGGAGAAAAGCAACATGAGTTCTTAGATACATCACCAAAAGCATGCTCTATAAAAAATGGTTGTATATAAGTTGAACTTTGTTAAAATTAAAAACTTCTGCTCTGTGAAAGACATTGTTAAGAGAATAAAATATAAGCCATTGACTGGAAGAAATTATTTGCAAACACATATCTGATTAGAAACTTGTCCCTAGTATGTAAAAATAATTCTTAAAACTCAACATAAGGAAACAAAAAAAAAAAAACTTAGTTAAAAAAAATGGGCAGAAGACCTGAACAGACATCTCACCAAAGAAGATATACAGATGTCAAAAAAGCATATGAAAGATGCCCAGCAACATTTGTCACTAGGAAAACGCAAATTGAAACAAGGAGATACTACTATATGCCTATTAGAATGGCTAAAATCTAAAAACTGATAATATCAGTTGTTAGCAAGTACTCAGAGCAATAGGAACTCTCATATTCATCGTTATAGGAATGCAAAATTGTGTAGCCACTGCCGCAGTTTGGATGGTTGTTCCATCTAAATCTTGTGTTAAAATTTGATCCCCAGTGTTGGAGCTGGGGCCTAATGGGAGGTGTTTGGGTAATTGGGGAAAGTCCTTTATGAATGGCTTGGTGTCATCCTCACAGTAATAACTGTGTCTCACTCTATTAGTTCCCACAAGAGCTGCTTGTTAAAAAAAGCCTGGTGCCTCCTGCCTCTTTTTATTCCTTTCTCTCTTGCATTAGATCTTTCACACACTGGCTACTCTTCATCTATTACCATGAGTGAAAGCAGCCTGAGGCTTTCACCAGATGTCCGATCCTCCAGCCAGCAGAATTGCAAGCCAAATAAACCTTTTTTCTTTATTAACTATCCAGCCTCAGATATTTCTTTATGGCAACACAAATGGACTAAGATACCCACCTCAGACAGCAGTTTGGCAGTTTCTTATAAAGCTAAACATAGTCTTAAAATATGATCCAGCAATTGTGCTCCCAGGTTTTTACCCAAATGATCTGATAACTTATATCCATACAAAAACCGGTATATAGATATTTATAGCAATTTTATTTATAATCATAAACAACTGGAGGAAATCAAGTTGTCCTTCAATAAAGAAATAGCTCAACAAACTATGGTATATCTATACAATGGAATAATATTCAGCAAAGAAAAGGAATAAACTACTTAGTCTATAGAAACATGAATATATCTCAACTGCCTATTGCTAAGTGAATGAAGACTCCATACTGTATTATTTCATTTATATAAGTCTGAAAAAGACTCCATACTGTATGGTTTCATTTATATAACATTCTAGAAAAGGTAAAAACATAGAGACAGTAGACAGATCAATGATTGCCAGGGATTCAGGTAAAGTGTGTATGTGTTAGGGGTGGTGGTACAGATGGAGAGCTGAGTAAGTGAAGCACAGGGAGTTTCTTAGGGCAATAGAACTATTCTGTGTGATACTCTAATAATGAATATATGACACTATGCCTTTATCAAAACCCACAGAACTTTACAGTACAAAGAATGAACTCTAGTAGTAGGCAAATTAAAAATATCATTTAGGAGGCCAGGGGCAGGGGATTTCAACATGAAATGCAGAGTGTGACAAAAGAGTCTAATCGTATTACAAATGTATGATACAGTATCACTAAAGAGGAAAGGGGGAAAAGGTCTTGACCTACGTAACTTTGAAAATGAGTGAAGATTGTAAGACTAAATGCAAAAGCAACTGTATACAGACATTGTACTCTAGTTGTTAAAGTTCTTTCCCATGGGCATAAGGGTTAACAACTCTGAAACCACTATACATGTATCCTGGAATTGAACAATTAAGTAAATGGACAGCAGATTGTGGGAGCCAGGCTTTTCACTGTTGCAATTAATGGTTACAGATAAGCAAGCAAAGGAGGCTGGCTAGAATGATTCATGTGGCAATGAAAAAGAGTTGGAATTATCAGTATGAACTCATGATAGTTTAATACAGATGCAGATGGTTATATATAGAAACATTTGTAGGTATGTGTATATAAATATCTATATCAGTTACCATACATATATATTTTTTCTTGCTATCTCAGATGAGAATGCCTAGAAGCAATGAAACTCCAGTAGCAGTGAGCATACCTTGCATTCAGGTCTTGATTTCTCATACTATCTCCCATAGAAGGAACTGGCACTCTTTGGCGATATGACTGGTTCTTGGACTACAGCAGTATGTACATAAGATAAACCTGGAGCATCGTATAGTGCCAGAAAATAAGGAAGTGCTCAAACACACACATGCACACACAAAATGATGTGAATATGTTAAAGGGACATAGAGAAGTCAACTGAAAGCGCTCACAATGGCCAAACCTGGGAAAAATTTGAGCAACAAAATAAATTATGTAGTATTGAATTATAATCCAAAGTGTAAAATAAATATCCATGAGGCTGTGATGGTGTAAGTAAATAATGGAACAAATAACTAAATGGAGGAGAAGACAGAAATCTCCCATGTGAAGAATTCCAAATAATTTATCTAGCTATTCCATTCTTAAGGAGATGGAACATAACTCCACTCCTCAAGTATCAGCTGTGCATAGTGACTTCCTTCCAAAGAGCACAGTATGGAAAGAGGGGTGAAATGAGTAACTTTATGGTGGAGAAACCTGACAAACACTTCCTCAGCCAAGTGATCAAGATTAACATCAACAGTAATAAATTGTGTCACTGGCATGTACCCTCAATATGATGTGATAAAAGTGGCCCTATACCTCTGCAGTCTTCTTCCTTGAAATGCATAACTCCAGTCTAATCATGATATAAATATCCTTGAAACCCATAACTCAAGTCAAATCATGAGATAAACATCAGAAATATGTTAACTGAGGGCCCAGTACTCCTCAAAATTATTAAGGTTATGAAAAACAAGAAAGTCTGAGAAACCGTCACAACCAAGAAGAGGCTAAGGAGATATGACAACTAAATGTACTATGGTATCCTGAATGGGATCCTGGAATGGGAAAAAAAAAGACATTAGGTAAAAACTAAACAAATCTGAATAAAATATAGATTTGAGTTTATAATGGGTTTATTAATTATGACAGATGTACAATACTAATGTCGGATGTTAATAATACGGCGACCTGAGTGTGGGGTATACAGAACCTCTATACTATCTTCACAATTTTTTTTGTATGTCAAGAACTACTATAAAATACAGTTTTTAAAATAAATCAAGTTGAAAAATTACTACGAAAACCTCTATGCCATTTCACTATTGCTAGGCATGTAAACATTGTCAAATGTTAGCTATTGTATTAGTTAGAGTACAGGCTAAGCTTCTATAACAATGAGATTCAGAAAGACCGTGGCTCCAAACACATAGAAATTTATTTTTCTCCCCACATTACAGTCCAGAATTAGGTTGTGGTCCAGAGAAGGCAAGCAGCTCTGTTTCTAGGTCATCCAGGGATGCTGGTTCCTTCTGTCTTCTTGCTCCACCATCCCCTAGCAAGCTGCTTTTAATACCAGGTCAAAGCAGGTTCTCCAGCTTTGCTTCCCCTTTCCAGCATCCAGGCAAGGGGGAGTGGAGAGCAGCCATCTTCCTTTTTAAGGATGTGACACAAAAGTTGCACATGACTTCCACTCACATCTCATTTGACACACCTTGGGACACTTGACTAGGTGTAGTTGCACAAGAGAATGAAATGTAGTCTCTAGCTGTGAGTTTTCATTACATCGAAGGAGTTTCTATTATTAAAGGAAGAAAGCAGAATGAATATTGGAAATAAAGAGCAGCATCTATTAAAAAAAAAACTGTTTATAGAGTTGCTTGTTCAAGTACCCAAGTCCACCTTTCTTCCTACACACAGAACACTCCTCAAGGAGGACATCTCTAAATCCCATTCAATTACCCATCCAGCTAAGAGGCTAGGGATTCTGCTTGACCCCTAGTGCCCTCTGTCAGGTGCCGATATGACTTCTTCCAGTCCAGAGACCTACAGACTGAAATGTGAGTTATCTGTCCTCCCGGGCGTCCAATACATCACTGTGGAGTAAAGATAATCACAATGAGAACTCTCATTCAGAAAAGGGAAGGATGGAGATTAGCAGTCTGTGGTCTGTGTTAGCTAACAATTTTGCCAGCCAGTAATTATGAAAAGTTTCCTCTGGTATTAAGTTCCTGGGTTTGACCTGGTTCTGCTCTCTGGGAGGAACTCCCTTGCCCCCTTGCCTCCATGGTCGCACCTGAGGTGGACGTTGGAGAGTTTGGCCTCCTTGTGGCTGCGCAGCTTTTATGGCCTGCTTTCTACCTGTGTGGGTTTAGGGACAGAAAGGTTACTTCAGGGTGAGAGGAGGGAATGGCAAACTATCATAGCTTCTGTAAGTCTGGTTTATGTTTTATTTTTAAGCAGTACAATCTGCTCAAAAATGTAATAGACTTCTAATCTGTTTCTACTAGTCAGTTCCATATGAAGGCAACCTTAGCAAAGGCCTTAGGTGGTCATAGTTCTTCCATGTGCAGACTTTTCTCTTTTATTTACTGGCTTCCATGCTTGGCTCATCCCTCTCTCCCTCAATTGAATGATCTTTGCAGGTGAGTTGATTCCCACTGTTTGAGGAAAAGCACTAGATGGAAGTCCCTGCAAGAGTTTCTGAGAAACAGTGATATCTCTTGCTCTTTGTCATAAAGCTGCAGTTGGATTTCCCAGTGTATTAATCTATACTTGCACTGGCATAAAGAAATACCTGAGGCTGGGTAATTTATAAAGAAAAGAGGTTTGTCTCACAGTTCCATAGGCTATTCAGGAAGCATAATGCTTACATCTGCTCAGCTTCTGGGAAGGCCTCAGGAAACTTACAATTACGGAGGAAGGTAAGTAGGGAGCGAGGCAGCTCACATGGTGGGAGCAGGAGCAAGAAAGAGAAAGTGGGGAGGTACTACACACTTTTAAACAACCAGATCTCATGAGAACTCACTATCTTGAAGACAACACCAAGGGTGATGGTGCTAAATCATTCATGAGAAACTGCCCCCATGATCCAATCACCTCCCACCAGGCCCTACCTCCAACACTGGGAATTATATTTCAACATGAGATTTGGTGGGGGCACAGATCAAAACCATATAATCTAGCTTGGTTAAATCCTCAATCACTGGACTCCCAGTCTATCTATATCTATATCTATATCATCTATATCTATCTATATCTATATCTATATTTATATCTATCTATCTATCTATCTATTTATCTATATCTGACAGATAATAGATATACATGTTTTCAGGGTACATGTGATAATTTGATATATTCATATAACCTATAAAGATCAAATTAGGGTAATTGGGGTATTGATCATAAATATTTATCTTTTGTGTATGTGAGGAAAATTTGGATTATTCTCTTCTAGCTTTTTGAAATGTACAAAGACCGATTATTGTTAATTATAGTCACCCTACTGATCTATTAAACACCATTTCTTCTATCTAACTGTATATTTGTATCCATTAAACAACCTCTCTTCATCCTCCCCTTCTGCCCACCCTTTCCTGGCCTCTGGTAACCACCAATATACAATCTATCTTCATGAGAACCACTTTTTAAGCTCCCACTTATGAGTAAGAGCATGTGATATTTGTCTTTCCACGCTTGGCTTATTTCACTTAATATAATGACCTCCAGGTCTATTCATGTTGTTGCAAGTGACAAGATCTGATTCTTTTTTATATCTGAATAATATCATATATATATATATATAATTTTCATTATCCATTCATTCATTGATAGGCTTTTAGGCTGATTCTATATTTTGGCTATTTTGAATAGTGCTGCAGTAAACATGGTAGTGCAGATATCTCTTCAATATATTGATGTCCTTACTTTTGGCTATGTACCCAGTAGTGGAATTGCTGAATTATGTAGTAGTTCTATTTTTAAATTTTTAAGGAACCTCCATACTGTTTTCCAGAGTGGCTGTACTAATTTACATTCCCATCAACAATGTAAGAGGGTTCCCCTTTCTCTACATCCTCAGCAGAATCAATTGGTCCCTGTCTTTTTTTATAAAAGCCACTTTAACTGGGGTGAGATGATATCACATTGTGGTTTTAATTTGCATTTCTCTGAAGATTAGTGATGTTGTACATTTTTTCATATACCTATTGACCATTGGTATGTCTTTTTTTGAAAATTTGTCAGATCTTTAGTCCATTTTTAAGTCAGATTATTAGTTTTTTTCCCTGTTAAGTTGTTTGAGCTCCTTATATAGTCTAGTTATTAATCTCTTGTCAGCTGGATAGTTTGCAAATACTTTCTCCCATTCTGTGGGTTGTCTCTTCACTTTGTTCTCTTTCCTTTGCTGTGCAGAAGCTTTTTAGCTTGGTTTACTCCCGTTTATCTAACTATGCTTATGTCATCTGTGCTTTTGAGTTCCTACACAAAAAATGTTTGCCCCAACCGATGTTACAGAGAATTTCCCCAATGTTTTCTTCTTGTGTTCTCATAATTTCATGTCTTAGATTTAAGTCTTTAATCTATTTTGATTCGATTTTGTATATGGTGAGAGATAGGTATCTACTTACATTCTTCCTCATATGGATATTCAGTTTTCCCAGCATCATTTATTGAAGAGACTATTCTTTCCCATTGTTCTTGGTGCCTTTGTTGAAAATGAATTAGCTGTAAATATGTGGATTTGTAGCTGGGTTCTGTATTCTGTCCCATTGGTCTATATGCCTGTTCATATGCCAGTTGATTTGGTTATTATAGCTTTGTAATATATTTTGAAGTCAGGAAGTGTGATGCCTACAGCTTTGTTCCTTTTGCTCAGGATTGCTTTGGCTATTCCTGGGTTAGTTGGGGTCTTCTGTGGTTCCATATACATTTTAGGATTGTTTTCTCTATTTCTGTGAATAATGGCCTTGGTATTTTGATAGGGATTACATTGAATCTATAAACTGCTTTGAGTAGTATTGACATACAAATTTAGCAGTATTAATTCTTCTAATCCCTGATCATGGAAGAGCTTTCCAAATTTTGTGTCCTTTTCAATTTCTTTTACCAATGTTTTATAGTTTTCCTTGTAGAGCTCTTTCACTTCTTTGGTTAATTCCTAGGTATTTTACATTCTTTGTCATTACTGTAATTGGAATTATTTTCTTGATTTCTTTTTCATATTGTTTGCTGTTGGTGTATATAAATGTCACTGGTTTTTTGTATGTTGATTTTGCATCCTGCAATTTTACTGAATTCATTTATCAGTTCTACCCAGTTTTTGGTTAAATCATTAGGATTTTTAAAATATAAGATCTTGTAATCTGTGAACAAGGCTAATTTTACTTTTTCCTTTTTAATTTGGATGCCCTTTCTTTCTTTTCTTTCTTTCTTTCTTCTTTCTTTCTTTCTTTCTTTTCTTTCTTTCTTTCTTCTTTCTTTCTTTCTTTCTTTCTTTCTTTTTCTTTTCTTTCTTTCTTTTCTTTTTCTTTCTTTCTTTCTTTCTTTCTTTCTTTCTTTCTTTCTTTCTTTCTTTTCTGTCTGTCTTTCTTTCTTTCTTTCTTTCTCTTTCTTTCTTTCTTTTTCTTTCTTTCTTTCTTTCTTTTCTTTTCTTTCTTTCTTTCTTTTCTTTCTTTCTTTCTTTCTTCCTTCCTTCCTTTTTTTTTCTTTTTTTTTTTTTTTGCCTGATTGCTCTGTCCAGGGCTTCTAGTACTATGCTTAATAAAAGTAGTAAAAGTAGGTATCTTCTTCTCGTTCTAGATCTTAGAGAAAAGTCTTTTAACTTTTCTCCCATTCAGGATAATGTTAGCTGTGGGCTGACAAGAGATATCTTGAGATATCTTCCCTTCTATAACCAGTTTTTTAGGATTTTGATCATAATGGGATGTTGAATTTTATGGAATATTTTTCAGAACTTATTGAAATAATATGGTTTTAGATATAGATAGCGTCTATTCTGGAGAATGTTCCATGTGCTGATGAAAAGAATGTGTATTCTATAACATTTGAATGAAATGCTCTGTAAATGTCAATTTTGATTACAGGTCTCAGACAGGACTGAACTGCAACATGTAGGCATCTGTGCTTGTGAACTGACTAAATTCTGCTTTACTTCATCTCTCTCATGGTAAATGCAGCATCTTTGTCCATTTGAGCTGTGATAGCAAAATACAATAAACTGGGTAGCTTATCAACAGCAAAGCATTATTTCTCCCAGTTTTGAAAGCTGCGAAGTCTAAGATCAAGGTGCCGGCAGATTTGGTTTCTGCTGCAGTCCTACTTTCTGGTTCAAAGATGGAAACTACTTGCTGTGCCTTCAAATGATAGAAAAACAAAGAAGTTCTCTGCAGCCTCTTTTATGAGGGCACCATCTCATTCATGAGGGTTCCACCTTCATGATCTAATTACCTCCCAAAGGCCCCACCTCCAAATACCATCACACTGGATAATAGGTTTTCAACATATAAACTTTGGAAGGATACAAACATTTGATCCATACCATTCAGTAAGAAAGAGCTAAAATATACAAATATTCTAGGTTTTCCCAATCTCTTTTTCTAGCATGGGCTTCATAGGTAGCTAAGGCAAGTGAGAACTTTGCCAAATATTTTGCCATAGCATAAGAAGGGTCAATAAACTTTTAGTTTTCAACATTTATTTCTTCATTCCTATTACAAAGACAATTAACTAATAGCATGTGTTTTATGCTCCTGTTTGATAGCACCTGATTCCTAGTAGCAATCTGTATATAAACTAGGGCAGAGCTAAGTGATGTAGCAAAAACCTCTAAAATACAGTGGCTCAAACAAGATAGAATTTAAAAAAATATATATATTTCTCACTTGAAAACAAAAGTAGGTTCTGCCCAGGAAAGTGTCCCAAGCACATGTTACACTGCCGTCCGCTAGTATCTCATGATCAAAGCTGAAGGCCTAGTGTGGTGGCTCACGCCTAACCCCAGCACTTTGGGAGGCTAAGGTGGGCAGACTGTTTGAGGACAGGAGTTGAAGACCAGCCGGAACAACATAGCGAAACCTCATCTCTACAAAAAATACAAAAATTAGCAGGGCGTGGTGGTGCATGCCTGTAGTCCCGGCTACTTGGCAGGCTGAGGTGGAAGGATCACTTGAACTCAAGAGTCAGAGGTTGCAGTGAGACAAGATCGTACCACTGCACTGCAGCCTGGGCGACAGAGTGAGACCCTGTGTCAAAAAAGGAAACAAAACAAAACAAAACAAAATAATCCCAGCTCACCAGCTCTGTAATTGCCCCAATGAGAAAAATAATGGATGTGATGAAGAAGCAGCCCTATTCCTTTCACTCACATCCAATTGGCCACTTATATCCCATTTCACACCTAACTACAACGGAGGTTGTGAAATGTAGCTTCTAGCTACATGCCTAGTAAAATGAGGTTCTTACAACTAAAGAAAGACTATGGGAGCTGGTAATAGTATCAGCTATAGATTCCTGTGAGCCAGGGCCTCTGACCTGGCCCCTGTGATAGCTCATCAGCAGGTTGTAGCCCACAGCCTCCTGTGAAACATCTCTTTGCATACAAATATACTGTGATTCAATCCTCCCAACGATTTTGAATAATGTCTTTTCCTGTTGAACAAAGGATTTAAGATCTGTGTGGTGATTTTAGTATGATTCTGGCCTGATGTCCTCAATTTACAGGATCTGGAGATGAAGAGAGTTGGGGACCTGACTTTCCCAGGTAAACAGCCACATTTAGCAGACAGGACATTCCAAGGACTTAGAAGTTATCTCCCAGGGCTCTAGGGCAAGGCCAAACTCTGATAGCTTCCATGAGATAGCCAGTTTGTTAGTGGCAAAGCTAAGATTGGAACCCAGCATGCTGAAATTTCTTTCACTATATATGGAGTTTTAAAATGAATATGATAATCTAAAAATTATCCCACTAGAATAGAATACAGTGACAGACTTAGCCTTATATGCCATTCTCTTATTTGGATAATGCAGTATTTTATTAAGTTTTAGAATTACAGTGACACGCTGCTAACTCCTACTTAACTTGTGGTTTTTATTTGTCTGGATGGATTTTATGCCATACATTTGCAAAGTAAGTTCTGTCCTAGCATGCATTTGTATAGATTTCTTCTTTTGTGAGTTACTTCTTGTACTCTGCATGTGTCACTATTGAATTAGTTAAATTTGTAGTCCTCTTGGAGGCTGTTTAACATAAGATGCTTTAAAACATCAAACCCTGGGACTAAATAAAAATTTTACTAAAGTTAATATGCATTATACCCATTCTATAAATATTTTAATTTATTTATCACTACTGTAAAGAATACATTAAATCATCATTTATTTCTTTAGAAATTATATCATTTTCCATATTTTGCTATTTTGACTATGTATTCTAACATTTTCTCTGGAAGTACAGCTTGTTGGTCTACAATTCTAGACTTGTTCTCCTCTGAATGTGGTTCCTCTTTTCACTTTTAAGCTTTTTCATAAATACTTTTATCTTACATTTGTGTGTAGAAATATATTCTCAATGCACTTCTGCAAAGTTTGTTGGTCCCCAAGACCACCCTCATTTCTGACATCAACTTCTGAGTTCCGGGGTCTCTAAGACCACCTTCAGTTCTGACACAGCTATCAGTTTGGGAGGCCCCCCAAGAAAACTCAGAAAAGCTGTTATATTCACAGTTTATCACAGGCAAAGGATACAGATTAACATAAGCCAAGGGAAGAGGAGCACAGGGCAGTGTTCAGGAGACATTAAGTGTTGAGCTTCAGTTGTTCTCTTCAGTGGGGTTGTGTGGACAGGTTCTATTTCTCCCAGTAATGATGTGTGACAATCTGCACTGCGTAGGGGCAACTGGGGAAGCTCATCCAAACCTTGGCGTCCAGAGTTTTTACTAGAATTTTGTCTCGTAGACATGGTTGAACACTTGCATGGCTGACCTTCGTCTGCAGCCTCTCCAGAGGTACTGATACTGTATGATCCAAAGGCCCCAACATAAATCATATTGTTAGCATAAAATATCTGCCATGGTCCAAAGCCCCCAGGTAAACAAACTCACACTTAGCAAGTAGAACATTCCAAGGCCTTAGAAGTTATCTCCCAGGAGTCTAGGGCAAGGCCAAACCTCTGTTTGAGCAATGTTAATAATTTTCTATACAACTTTCATGTCAATAATGTAAGCCTTGTAAATCCAGACATTCTCAGGGTTCAGTCCCATAACACTGCTACAGTCAAGAAGGGTAGTTTGACTCCTGAAACATAATTAAAAAGAATTTCATCTTTTATAAGATACCTCTCAAAGGACAGTCAAGGGGATTCAAATACATACTCGACATCCGCTCTTATTAAAATCCCCCTTCCTTTTCTACTCCTCTTAACTTCAACTCCAATACCCTACCCCCACAGGCCCCCGGCCTTCTCTTCTCTTTCTCTTCACATGATTTAGTAGATTGGCTTAGGTTTAAATTTAGCACAAAATTATATTTATCCTTTAAGAGGTGAGAGGAAGTGGGAAATTGGGCTTGTCAATGCAGACTTTCTTTGATGGGTAGGAAAAGGGGGAAAATCAAAGGTACGCCCATATTAATAATGTTTTGACATCATTATAATTCTACTCACTGGGCACCAACTGTGTTCCAGGCACTTTACATACCTGTGTTGCTGGTTCTAATATTACACCTTTTTAGAGATGTTACAACCTGAGAAAATTTTTGACAATCATTAAGTGAAGGCAGAATTGTTCAAGAAATGCTAGAGGAATGTACCAATGAAGTGCCTAATTCCATGATATTTTAATATGGTAAAGGAAATGTATACCACACAGGAAGAAAAATGAAAATGTATAAAGATCAAAATATTTAGCCTCAAAGATTCTTTTTTTCTTTGGTTTTTTTTTTTCTCATGGTTTTCTTCAATACTGGATGATTAATGTAGGTGAAAAAAGGGAAAAATCTAAAGGTTCTACTAAATTTCAACAAACATAAAATTCTAAAATGGAGGCATATGGATATATATATATACATATATACACACACACACACATCTTTTTCATAAGATATTGAGACTTCTGTCAATTCTAATATATGTGGAATGCTTGAATTCATTATAAACTTTTCTCTTTTTTTAAGACAGGGTCTCATTCTGTCACCCAGGCTGGAGTGCAGTAGCTTGATCTCAGCTCACTGCAGTCCTGACCTCCAGGGCTCAAGGGATCCTCCCACCTCATCCCCCAAGTAGCTGGGACTACAGGTGTGAACCACCACGCTTAGTTAATTTTTGTATTTTTTTGTTTGTTTGTTTAAAGAAATGGGGTTTTCTCCATGTTGATCAGGCTGATCTTGGATTACTGAGCTCAAGCAATCTGCCTGCCTCAGCCTTCCAAAGTGCCGGAATTACGGGATTACAGGTATGGGCCACCATGCCTGGCCACTTGAACTTTTAATGTACTTTGTTTAGTAGAGAAAAATGAGATAGAAAGAAACTTATTCAATGCTCTTTATGCCTTAACAGGTCACTAATTCATTTGTTAAGCTGTTCATATAGATGCTTCAAGTGAATTAAAACCAAATTTGACATGCACTTTATAATTTATTCTCTGGCTAAAGAAAACAACAAAACATTCATTTGCCACTTCCATCACCCTCCACTCTCCCATCCCTACCCTACTGCCACTTAACTGCAATCTCAGGAGACTGATGCAATGGCAGTTAATATATACATATATATATGTGTTTACCATAGTATACTTACTATCTGTATGTTTTTAGAACAGGGCACAAATATCACCAATATCTCTCTTAAATTAGCCATATTTCCTTAATCTCCTCAAATATCCAGATAGTGCTCACATTTCACAATTTATTTATGCTACAAATGTTCTCTCCTTATTTAAGCTTATTTGAATTATGATTCAATCACTACACATTATTGATATGTCATCTCTTTTAGTATATAGGTTCCTCCTCTGTCTATTATTTTTCCTCTTGCAATTTTGTTGTTGTTGTTGCAGAAGAAAGAGGATGAGTGGAGGAGGAGGAGAAGGACGAAGAGAAGCAGGAGGAACAGAAGGAAGTTGGGTCACTCGTCTTACAGAGTTTTGCTGATTGTATTTTTTGTTTTGTTTCACACATGTTTCTCAGCCCCTGTATTTCCATGTCTTGAGATGTGATCAAATTCAGGTTTTGTGTTGGTGGTGGCGGTGTGTGTGTGAAGACCACTTAATCAGTGATATTGGGTACTTTCATTAGTGGTGCATAATATCTACCATCATTTTGTGAGATTAGCAATTCATTAGATATTGATAAATGTGCTGTTTTCATTTTATTTTTCCCTTTTCATTTATTAGCAAAAATACATCTATGAAAAGATACTTTCTTTCAAAATAATTAGGTTATCTTAAATTTTTATAGAAAAGGTAGAATAAGAGCTTTATCCTTTATCAGTTTTCAAAATCATAAGTCAAAGCTTTAGTATTCTCCAAAGGTGATTTATGTATTTAAGTATCATTTTAAACTATGGACTTAAATATATTTTGTGTGTTTCCATCCATGACAGTTACTGTTCTTACTGATATTGAAATGGCCCCATCCCTGGACAGTTGGGAGCTTATTTAAGCTGGCTCCTCTGTCCTTTTGACATAATTCTACTAGTTTTTGATAATAATTTTCAGGCTCATCTGGTAAATTTTCTACCTTAGATCTCTAACAAGTGCCTTTTACTTTTTTCAAGAACACTGTTCTTTTAGTGGAATAGTTAAAGGACCACAATCTAACCACCAGGGTTGCTCACTACTATTGGGTTGATCAATATCTCTAGGCCATTTCAGTGGATAATATTAAAAATATATTTTTTTCTTAAAAAAGATAAATGACCTTACACTGATATTCCAATTCAATTTATTTCAGGACTCTAAGGTCAAACTCATTGATCTTAGTGGATATCTGTTTTTTTCCATGCTATTAATACCAGTTGTCAATGATACAAACATAATGCTCATTAGCTTTATTCCACAGTGCACACATCAGCACATCAAAGTAACCACACCAACCCCACTATCGCCAATATATTTCTGTACAAGTCAAAACCAAAATGAGATACCATTCATACCAGTTGGAATACCTATTCTTTTTTTTCTTTTTTTTTTTGAGACGGAGTCTTGCTCTGTCGCCCAGGCTGGAGTGCAGTGGCCGGATCTCAGCTCACTGCAAGCTCCGCCTCCCGGGTTTACACCATTCTCCTGCCTCAGCCTCCCGAGTAGCTGGGACTACAGGTGCCTGCCACTTCGCCCGGCTAGTTTTTTGTATTTTTTAGTAGAGATGGGGTTTCACCGTGTTAGCCAGGATGGTCTCAATCTCCTGACCTCATGATCTGCCCGTCTCGGCCTCCCAAAGTACTGGGATTACAGGCTTGAGCCACCGCGCCTGGCCAGAATACCTATTCTTAAAAAGACAAAAAATAACAGATACTGGTAAGGTTGTGGAGAAAAAGGAATTCTTATACACTGTTGGTGGGAGTGTAAATTAGTTCAACAGTTGTGGAAGACAATGTGCTGATTTCTCAAAGACCTAAAGACACAAATACCATTCTACCCAGCAATCCTATTACTGGGTATATATCCCCCAAAATAGAAATTGCTCTATTATAATGACACATGCAAAAATTCAGTAGGGCATCATGGCGGACGGGAAGCAGTACTAGACTGCAGCTTCGGCTCAGATGGACAGAGCAGCGTACGAAGGCTCGCATTGTTAATTTTAGCTCCAGAATGACTGCCAGAACAAACCAGAAACCCCAAGAAGAGCCACAGACACTCTGAAGGAAGCAGATTGCTCCTGCAGGACCCAGGAGACACCTCAAATACTGTGAGTGCCCAAACTGTGGAAGTGGGAAAGGGAAATCCTCTGCTCCAAACACACACCCCCAACTAGTGAAACTGATGGTCTAGTTTGCAGGAGAAGCTTTTGACCTTACCTGGAGCTGAGTCAATTTAGACAGCCGAGTGAAATGCAGGGGTAGGAGAAGCAGTGGGAAAGGCCCTGGGAGATTGTTGCAGCCACAGCGAGACCCACCCAAGGAAAGTCTGAGATCAGACTTGCCTAGCTCTACCCCCTCCTGATGGTCCTGCTCTATCCACCCTGATTGCTGAAGACAAAGGACATATAATCTTGAGAGTTCTGGGACCCCACCCATGGCCGGCTCCTCTCCATACTACCACAGCTGATGTTCTCTGAAAAGTGCCACCTCCCCACAAGAGACCAACCAGCACAAAAATAGAACATTAAACCACCAAAGCTAAGAACCCTCAGAGAGTCCATTTCACCCCCACCATCTCCACCAGACTAGGTGTTGGTATCCATGGCTGAGAGACCCATAGACAGTTCACATCCCAGGACTCTGTGCAGACAATCCCCAGTAGCAGCCCAGAGCCAGGTAGACTCGCTGGATGGCTAGACCCAGAAGAGAGACAACAATCACTGCAGCTTGGCTCACAAGAAACCACATCCACAGGAAAAGGGGGAGAGTACTACATCAAGGGAACACCCTGTAGGACAAAAGAATCTGAGACACAGCCTTCAGCCCTAGACTTCCCCTCTGACAGAGCCTACCCAAATGAGAAGGAACCAGAAAACCAACTCTGGTAATATGGCAAAACAAGGCTCTTCAACACTCCCCAAAAATCACACTAGCTCACCAGCAATGGATCCAAAGCAAGAAGAAATCCCTGATTCCCCTGAAAAAGAATTCAGAAGGTTAGTAATTAAGCTAATCAGGGAGGCACCAAAGAAAGGTGAAGCCTAATTCAAGGAAATAAAAAAAAAATTATGCAAGAACTGAAGGGAGAAATATTCTAGGAAATAAGATAGCATAAAGAAAAAACAATCAAAACCTCAGGAAACATTGGATGCACTTACAGAAACGTGAAATGCGCTGGAACGTCTCAGCAACAGAATTGAACAAGTAGAAGAGAATTCAGAGCTCGAAGATAAGGTCTTCAAATTAACCCAATCCAACAAAGACAAAGGAAAAAGAAAAAGAAAATATGAACAAAGCCTACAAGAAGTCTGGGATTATGTTAAGCGACCAAACCTAAGAATAATCGGTGTTCCCGAGGAAGAAGAGAATCCTAAAAGCTTGGAAAACATATTTGAAGGAATAACTGAGGAAAAATTTCCTGGCCTTGCTAGAGACCTAGACATCCAAATACAAGAAGTACAAAGAACATCTGGGAAATTCATCACAAAAAGATCGTGGTCTAGGCACATTATCATCAGGTTATCTAAAGTTAAGAAGAAGGAAAGAGTCTTAAGAGATGTGAGGCAAAAGCACCAGCTAACCTATAAAGGAAAACCTCCCAGTTTAACAGCAGATTTCTCAGCAGAAACCCTACAAGCTAGAAGGGATTGAGGCCCTATCTTCAGCTTCCTCAAATACAACAATTATCAGCCACGAATTTTGTATCTAGAGAAACTAAGCATTATATATGAAGGAAAGATACAGTTTTTTTTTTCAGACAAACAAATGCTGAGAGAATTCGCCACTCTTAAGCCACTACTACCAGAACTGCTAAAAGGAGCTCTTAATCTTGAAATAAATCCTGGAAACACATCAAAATGGAACCTCCTTAAAGCATAAATCACACAGGAGTCAGAAAACACAAATACAAGTTAAAAAGCAGAAATGAAAAAACCAAAGTACACAGGAAGCGAAGAGCATGATGAACGCAACGGTACCTCACATCTCAATACTAACATTGAATATAAATGGCCTAAATGCTCTACTTAAAAGATACAGAATGGCAGAATGGATAAAAACTCACCAATGAACTATCTGCTGCCTTCAGGAGACTCACCTAACACATAAGGACTCACATAAACTTAAAATAAAGGGGTGGAAAAAGGCATTTCATGAAAAGGGACACCAAAAGCAAGCAGGAGTATCTGTTCTTACATCAGAAAAAACAAACTTTAAAACAACAGCAGTTAAAAGAGACAAAGAGGGACATTGTATAATAGTAAAAGGCCTTGTCCAACAGGAAAATATATCCTAAACATATATGCACCTAACACTGGAGCTCCAAATTTATAAAACAATTACTAATAGCCCTAAGAAATGAGATAGGCAGCAACACAGTAACAGTGGGGGACTTCAATACTCCACTTACAGCAATAGACAGTTCATCAAGACAGACAGTCAATAAAGAAACAATGGATTTAAACTATACCTTGGAACAAATGGACTTAGCAGATATACACAGAACATTTCATCCAACAACCACAGAATACACAGTCTATTCAACAACACACGGAACTTTCTCCAAGATAGACCGTATGATAGGCCATAAAACAAGCCTCAATAAATTTAAGAAAATTGAAATTTTATCAGGCACTCTCTCAGACCACAGTAGAATAAAACTGGAAATCAACTCCAAAAGTAACCTTCAAAACCATGCAAATACATAGAAATTAAATAACCTGCTCCTGAATTAGCATTGGGTCAAAAACAAAAGCAAGATGGAAATTAAAACATTCTTTGAGCTGAATGATAATAATGGCACAATCTATCAAAACCTCTGCGATACAGCAAAGGCGGTGCTAAGAGGAAAGTTCATAGCCCTAAACACCTATATCAAAAAGACTAAAAGAGCACAAACTGACATTCTAAGGTCACACCTCAAACAACTAGAGAAACAAGAACAAACCAAACCCAAATCCAGCAGGAGAAAGGAAATAACCAAGATCAGAGCAGAACTAAATGAAATCGAAACAAACAAAAAAATGAAACAAAAAGCTGGTTCTTTGAAAAGATAAACAAAATTGATAGAGCATTGGCAAAATTAACCAAGAAAAGAAGAGAGAAAATCCAAATAACCCATTAAGAAACAAAACAGGAGATATTACAACTGACACCACTGAAATATAAAAGATCATTCAAGGCTACTATGAACACCTTTATGCACAGAAACTAGAAAACCTAGAAGAGATGGATAAATTCCTGGAACAATACAACCCTCCAAGCTTAAATCAGGAAGAATTAGATACCCTGAACAGACCAATAACAAGCAGCAAGGTTGAAATGGTAATTTTTAAATTACCAACAAAATAATTCCAGGATCAGATGGATTCACAGCAGAATCCTACCAGACATTCAAAGAATTGGTACCAGTCTTTTTGACGCTATTCCACAAGATAAAGAGGGCACCCTCCCTTATTAATTCTATGAAGGTAGCATCACCCTTATACCAAAATCAGGAAAGGATATAACCCAAAAAGAAAGCTACAGACTGATATCCCTGATGAACATATATGCTAAAATCCTTAACAAAAATGTTAGTTAACTGAATCCAACAACATATCAAAAAGATAATCTACCATGATCAAGTGGGTTTCAAACCAAGGATGCAGGGATGGTTTAGGATATACAAGTCAATAAATGTGATACACCACATAAACAGAATTAAAAACAAAGATTACATGATCATCTCAATATATGTGGAAAAAGCATTTGACAAAATCAAACATCCCTTTATGATTAATGCTCTCAGCAAAATCAGCATACGAGGGACATACCTCAATGTAATAAAAGTCATCTATGACAAACCCACAGCCAACATAATACTGAATGGGGAAAAGTTGAAAGCATTTCCTCTGAAAACTGGAAAAAGACAAGGATCCCTACTCTCACCACTCCTCTTCAGCACGGTCCTGGAAGTCCTAGCCAGAGCAATCAGACAAGAGAAAGAAATAAAGGGAATCCAAATCAGTAAAGACGAAGTCAAACTGTCACTGCTGACAATATGATCATTTAACTCAAAAATCCTAAAGACTCCTCCAGAAAGCTCCTAGAACTGATAAAAGAATTTAGCAAGGTTTCCAGACACAAGATGAACGTACACAAATTGGTAGCTCTTCTATACACCAAGAGTGGCCAAGAGGAGAATCAAATCAAGAACTCAACCCCTTTTACAACAGCTGAAAAAATAAATAAATACATAAAATAATTACGAATACACCTAACCAAGGAGGCAAAAGACCTCCACAAGAAAACTACAAAACACTGCTGAAAGAAATAATAGATGACACAAATGAATGGATACACATCCCATGCTCATGGATGGGTAGAATCAATACTGTAAAAATAACCATACTTCCAAAAGCAACCTACAAGTTCAACAAAATCCCCATCAAAATATCACTATTATTCTTCACAGAATTAGAAAAAACAATTCTAAAATTCATATGGAACCAAAAAAGAGCGTGTATAGCCAAAGCAAGATTAAGCAAAAAGAACAAATCTGGAGGCATCACAGTACCTCACACTACTGGTACTAGTATAAAAATAGACACATAGATCAATGGAACATAACAGAGAACCCAGAAAGAAACCCAAATACTTATAGCCAACTAATCTTTGACAAAGCAAACAAAAACATAAAGTGGGGAAATAACACCCTTTTCAACAAATTGCTGGGATAATTGGCTAACCACATGTAGGAGAATGAAACTGAATCCTCATCTCTCACCTTATTCAAAAATCAACTCAAGATGGATTAAGGACTTAAACCTAAAACCTGAAACTATAAAAATTCCAGAAGATAACATAGGAAGAATCCTTCTAGACATTGGCTTAGTCAAGGATTTCATGACCAAGAACCCAAAAGAAAATGCAATTTAAAAAAAGATAAATAGGTGGGACTAGTTAAACTAAAGAGCTTTTGCATGACCAAAGGAGCAGTCAGCAGAGTAAACAGACAACCAACAGAGTGGGAGAAAATCTTCACAATCTATACAGCTGACAAAGGACTAATATCCAAAATCTACAATGAACTCAAACAAATAAGTAAGAAAGAAAACAAACAATCCCATCAAAAACTGGACTAAGAACATGAATAGACAATTCTCAAAAGAAGATATAAAAATGGTCAACAAACTTATGAAAAAATGCTGAATATTACTAATGATCAGGGACATGCAAATCAAAGCCACAATGTGATACCATCTTACTCCTCCAAGAATGGCCATAATAAAAAAATAAAAAAAAAAAACAGTAGATGTCTGCATGGATGCAGTGATCAAGGAACACTTCTACACTGCTGGTGGGAATGTAAACTAGTACAGCCATTATAGAAAACAGTGTGGAGATTCTTTAAAGAACTAAAAGTAGAACTACCATTTGATCCCACAATCCCACTACTCGATATCTACCCAGAGGAAAGGAAGTCATTATATGAAAAAGATACTTGCACACACATTTATAGCAGCACAATGCGCAATTGCAAAATCGTGGAACCAGCCCAAATGCCCATCAATCAATGAGGGGATAAAGAATCTGATATATACTCAGCCATAAAAATAAATGAATTAATGGCATTTGTAGCGACCTGGATGAGATTGGAGACTATTATTCTAAGTGAAGTAACTCAGGAACGGAAAACCAAACATCATATATTCTCACTGATGTGTGGGAACTAAGCTAAGAGAATGCAAAGGCATAAGAATCTACAATGGACTTTGAGGACTTGGGGAAGGATGGGGGGCGTGGTGAGGAATAACAGACTACAAATAGGGTACAGTGTATACTGCTCAGGTGTTGGATGCACCAAAATCTCACAAATCACCGCTAAAGAACTTACTCATGTAACCAAATATGACTTGTACCCCAAAAACCTATGGGAAAAAATTGAAAATTTTTAAAAAGACACATGCACATGTATGTTCACTGCAGTCCCATTCACAGTAGCAAAGACACGGAATCAACCTAAATGTCTATCAATGATAGACTGGATAAAGAAAATGTGGTACATATACATTATGAAATACTATGCAGCCCTAAAAAAGAATGAGATCATGTCCTTTGCAGGGACATGAATGGAGCTATAGGTCATTAACCTTAGCAAACTAATGCAGGAGCAGAAAGCCAAATACAGCATGTTCTCCCTTATCAGTGGAAGCTAAATGATGAGAACACATGGACACATAGAGAGGAACAACACACACTGGGGTCTATTTGAGGGTGGAGGGTGGGAGGAAGGTGGTGGGAGGAGGGATCAGAAAAAATAACTAATGGATACCTAATACCTTGATGATGAAATAATCTGTACAACAAACTCCCATGACACACATTTACCTATGCAACAAACCTGTACATCCTGCACATGTACCTCTGAACTTAAAATAAAAGTTAAAAAAAATCAATGTATTTCTGGTAATTTCTCCAACTTAAAAGTATCTCAAGAAAACAATGGAATCTGTGAACTGGATCATTCTTTCTTAATCAGAGACTAATTGTTTGACTTAAACGTATTTACTTGGTGTTATTTAAGACCTGCCATAAAATGTTGAAATACTGTAGTTTGCATGGAGGTTCACCTCAAGAGGTTGGTAGAATTTTCTTCTCAGAATTAACACCTTGTAATTCAAATGGCTTACAAAAATGTCTATAGCTAATTCTTATCTCTGCTGTGCAGTAACCAGAAGGCTAACATATTTGCAGGGAAACTCTCTTTTAATGTGATGAGACTCACAATGAGTTGGTCTTCCTCCATGAGAAAGGCACAGTAGGGGTCAAGCCATACCCAATTACACCATGGTTCTCTCTGGTATCCCTGAACAGTTACCATAGACACTTTGAAGTATTGAAGTAACAGATGGTAAATTTAAAAGAACAGCTTCTTAAAATTTAAAACAAGTCCAAATGTAAACCTCCCTCATCTTCTCAATTCCATTCTTTGCCAATAAAAGGGAGAACAACATCACAAGTATGATTCTAAGCTGTTTATTTTTAAAGTATCATTTATCTTAGATTTCAAAATCCATTATAGTTCCTATTAAACAGTGGGATTTTTGGTGGGGAGGAGGGTAAGCCAATGCTTTATTTTTATAGGCTTTTCCTAGCTGATGACCAGTATGTGGAAACAATAGTCATGAGGCTACAACTTTTAGGAGGCAGTAGCAGAGAGGCAAGCTGCAACCTCTGCCCAGTTCATTCTTCCAAATTGATTCAGGACATCAAACCACTCTACCTGAATGAATGTGGAAAAGTGTAATCTTTCTTTTATGTGAAAAATGTCTTATGTGATTTATCTTTTTGTTTTTGTATAAGAGGGAGAAGTTTAAAGCCATTGTAGCTTCCTTTTATTCTTTGAGTGAGGATGAGGCATGCTGATTAAGTAGTGTATGGTGTGCACTAGAGGCTAATGTTGAACTGAAGCTGTAACATGGAAGAAAACACATAGTCCGACCTCTACTGTGGCATGGGGTTAGGATGCAATGTTTAGCTTGTTTAAAAACAGGTAATAAAATAGTGTAGACTTCCTGTCAAAATGACATTCAAAGTTTACACTTTGAATCACTCACAGATCCCATGTCCAAACGTATAACCATGGGAGCAAAGCATAATATGAAATTTTAAAAAAGGATAATATGCTTTATAAATGAGGAACTTAAGAGAAATGTTGGACTGAAGCCCCAGGACTGCCATTCTCAGTATCAGAAGCAGCAGAAGCAGTAAGGATATCAGTTTCCAGGTCCGGGGAGAAGTAGGGTGGAGAGGCAAGCCTCTCTCCTCCCTCCTTTCTTTTTCTCCTACCCCGGGAAGACAGGCAGAAACAAAAAGGTGTTGCCAGTTGCTGGCCGGAGGTATGGCTTGTAAGAATCGGAGTACTAGGAAAAACAGCAGGACAGGCTCAACCTTCAAGACCAAGCCTAGCCAACATGTCATCTAGCTCCAAACTATCCCAGTATCATGGTGGATAAGATCACTGAGCCATTAGAAAACGATCTGGTCTTGGACTATGAGTCCTAGGGGCTGGGCTGAGGCAACCACAAAGATTGTAAACAGAGAGGAGGAAAAGAGATAAGAGAAAAATATCACGGAGTCAAGGTGGATCTAAAAAGCAACATTCTGAAATATACAAATAAAATTAAGACCAAGAAAGTTAGAAAGTAAAATGAAACCTTAGGAAATACAATAATTTTAGACAAAATAGAAATAAAAGTGCCATTTTAAAAATGCTTTAGAACATGTATGTTTAAAGTTAACAAAGAGATACATAAAGTGATAGCATAATTCAAGGAAACAGGGGAAATCATACAAAAGCAATTTTTACAACTTAGTAGGCTGGACAAACTCTAAACTGGAATTATCAAAGTAATACAAATAGATTGAGTGGTAATACCAGTGAATTCACCAAGACTTTAGCAGAGAGAATAAGAGGAAAAAAATTTGAAAGATTAATTAAGAGATATAAAGATATATTGATATAGAGATAGATATAAATTAATGAATGAGTGAATAAACACAGACACAGCCATAAAATTCCATCCATCTCCCCAATGCCACAGAAAAGAATGGAGAAAAAGGCAGAAGCAACAAGAAGTGAAATAAAAACTGAGAATTTTTAGAGTAGATGAAATACATCAGCAATCAGAAAATACACTCTGGAGTTTTTGTTTTTGTTTTTCCAAGATGGTAGATTAGAGGCTTTTCTAGCATGCCTCACTCACTTGGAAGAAGCAAAATAGTGTGTAGAGATTCATACCGTGAAATTTCATTCAAGAAGAAACATGGGAATTCAACAGAAGAGCGAAAGACAATTTCAGATGCTACGAAAGAGAAAGTGGGCAGGCAGCCTTCATGGTGGGCTCTGGCTAAAAACTGTGAGTGAATCCCCAGTACAGGAAAGGGTGAGTGAGTGTTTCTCTGTGATTCATCTCTCCACTGGAGAACTGCACAACCCTGCCATGGGAGAGGACCTTGACTCTCCTAAACTTAGGTCTAACATGGGAAGCAGCCAGAAAACCGTGAGAAGAAATGGCCCTGGGACGCCTCCCAAGCATCTTCCCAGGCCTGGGTGCTGACAGGACAGTGCCATTCTTGATGCTAGCTCATAGCAAGCCATGCAGGATCCTGGAATTTAGCAGCAGTGGCAGCTGTTGGCATAAAAGTCTCAGTCCGGATATTGGAGTACTGGGTTTCAAGCAGAGGAGGGGCCCCATGACCTGAACTGAGAGATGAGTGAAGTGTGGGCTGCAGCCATGGGCACTGCAATTGGGCACCCTCTCTTTATGGAACCGGAGCAGAGGGAGATTTGCCTGAGAGGCATGGTTTTGACTCAGATGAGTATTATAGCTTTGGATGGCCTTGAGGACTGAAGGCAGACTGCGTGTGACTAAATGTCCCAACTGGCTCCATTGGTAGGGAAAGGAGAGTGAGCCCGATTGGGTCTAGAGAGTGAGGGAGAGACCTGTCTCATTCCTGTTCATCTGACCTTGGTGGCAGCGTCACTCTCTGTTCCTGTGCCTGGGACCTTGGTGCAGCAGTGGTAGCTCTGCTCCTTGCCCAGGCATTTCTCCAGCAGCATATTGACTGCCCCCGGATACCCCCAGCAGGGCTAGTACTTGCAACCATCACTGGGGGACCTGAGCGCAGACTTGCCAAGATCAGCTCCATCCAGCATCAAACTCCCCACCATGGCGGAAACAGGACCCAGACCACTGAGTGTTCCATGCCCAGTCCATTGCCTGGGACACCCAAGTACTTCTCCTGGTTAACAAAAATCAAGCATAAACCATATTGCTACCACTTCAGCTGCTCTTACCTGCAAATATCCACTGCCTACTGGCTTGGAGGTTGACCTGCACGGCCCATCACAGCGTGTGCTGACACAAATGCACAGCACTTGAGAAGGAGATAAGCTTCTTGTGACCTCTACTATCACCATTGTCCATGTCACCCTGGCTACTCAAGAGTTGGTGAGGCTGCTCACCTGTCCAGTACTCCACTACTACAACCAACATTTGATAAACCACCACACTGATAAGGCTATTTATAATCAAGGAAATAATACAGAATCTTCATCATTGAATATACCCAGAAGCAATGCCAAATGGCTCCTCTACTCAACATATATCATAATCACATCCTCAAGGAAAAAAGGTCCCACCCCAATAAAAGTCATTTCAAAAATAAGAAGCAACTGTTTAGATGAAAATAAATCATCATATTAAGAAGTAAGGTATCATGACATCCCCCAAAGGACACAGTAATTCTCCAGCAATAAATCCTAACCAAAAAGAAACCCTAAAAAATGCCAGATAAAGAATTCAAAATAGTGATTTTAAAGAAGTCCAATGAGATGCAAGAGAAATCTGAAAACCATTACAAAGAAATCAGAAAAGAATCAAAATTCAAAAGAAGTATGAACAAGAAAATTGAAAACCAACAAAGAAATAAAAATCAATTCAAAATATGAACAAGAAATTTACCAAAGGGATAAATATCTTAAAAAACAAACAAAACTTCTGAAAATGAAAAATTCATTGAAGTAATTACAAAATACTTCTAAAAGCTTCAACAATAGACTAGACCAGGCAGGAGAAAGAGACACAGAACTTGAAGACAGATCTTTTGAATTAATCCAGTCAAAGAAAAATAAATAAAACAGTACTTCAAAGAATTTTTTAAAAACCTTCAAAAAGTATGAGACTACATAAAGTGACCAACTTACAATTCTTTGGTATTCCTGAGGGATTAAAAAAAAAAAAGCAAAAAGTTTAGAAAAACTACTTAAGGAAACAATTGATGAAAATTTCCCTAGTCTAGCACGAGATTTCAACATCCCGGTACAGGATGCCCAAAGATCACAAGCAAAATACACTGCAAAATAGACTTTGCCGGGACATACAGGCATCAAACTATCTAAGTCAATGTGAAGAAAAAATTCTAAAATTGCAAAAGTGTCTAGTTACCTACAAAGTTTGTTATCATCAAACTAACAGCAGATTTCTCATTAGAAACCTTTCAAACCAGAAGGGAATGGTATGCTATTTTCAAAGTGCTAAAAGAAAAAAGATAAACAAAACAAAACTATCAGTCATGAATTTTATATCCAGCTAAAACAAGCTTCATAAATGAAGGAGAAAGAAGGTCATTCCCAGATAAGCGAACACTGATAGAATTCATAACCATTAGAGTGGACCTACAAGAAATGCTAACGGAGTCCAATATATTGAAACGAAAAGGTGATATTTGCCATTATAAAAATACGTAAAAGTAAAAACTCTCAGGTCTTATACAACAATTACAAAGCACAGGAGGAAGACAGAGGAATCAAATGGCACCATGACAGAACTCCACCAAACCACTAAGCAAACAGAGAGAAAAAAAAACAGAATTTACCAGACAACTAGATAACAATGAACAATATGACAGGAATAAAACTTCACCTATCAATATTAACATTGAATGCAAATGGATTAAATACTCCACTTAAAAGATATATATTGGCAGAATGAATTAAAAAAATACG
The DNA here is from genome assembly GCF_024542745.1 of Macaca thibetana thibetana. Lineage (NCBI taxonomy): Eukaryota > Metazoa > Chordata > Mammalia > Primates > Cercopithecidae > Macaca > Macaca thibetana. Next base: position 57,622,396 of record NC_065594.1, read on the forward strand.
ATCTAACTATATACTACTTACAAGAAACTCATCTTATTGGTAAAAATATAGAAACATTGAAAGTAGAGGGACAGAAAAATACTTCAATACATATGGAAACCAAAACTGAGCAGGAGTAACTATACTTATACAGATAAAACAGACTTTCAATCCAAAACAGTAAAAAACAAACAAACAAACAAACTATACTTACACAGATAAAACAGACTTTCAATCCAAAACAGTAAAATGCAAACAAACAAACAAAAAAGAAAGTCATTAGAAAATTATGAAGGATATATTAAATAAGAGAATAAAATAATCCTAAATTTGTATGCTTCAAACACCATAGCACCCAGATTCATAAAACAAATATTACTGGACCTAAAGAATAAGGTACAATAATAGTGGGGGACTTTAATACCTCACTGACAGCACTAGACAGATCATTGAGACAGAAAATCAACAAACACTCTACTTAAATTAGACTTTTGACCAAATGGACCTAATAGATATATACAGAACGTTTTCCCCAACAAGTATAGAATATACATTTTTCTCATTGGCACATGGAACATTCCATATATTAAGACAGACCATATATTAAGCCACAAAAGTCTCCATATATTGAAAAAAAAAATAATATAAAGTATCTTCCCAAACAACAGCAGAATAAAACTAGAAATCAATACCAAGAGGAACTCTAGAAACTATATGAATACATGAAAGTTAAACAACATACTCCTGAAGGAACTTTGGGTCAATGACGAAATTAAGACAGAAATTAAAAAAAAATTTTGAAATGAATGAAAATGGAGACACACAATATATCAATACCTCTAGGATACAGCAAAAGCAGTACTAAAATGCAACTTTATAGTGTCAAATGTCTACATAAAAATAGAAAGATTACAAATTAACAACCTAATGCTGAACTTCAAGGAATTGGAAAACTAACACCAAACCAAACCTAAAGCTAGCAGAAGAAGAGAAATCACAAAGAACAGAGCAGAACTAAATGAAATTGAGACAAAAATTACAAAGGATAAAAAAACCAAAACAGAAGTTGGTTCTTTGAAAAGATAAACAAAATTGATACACCACTAGCTAGACTAACCAAGAAGAGAGAAGATCCAGATTAACATAATCAGAAATGAAAAAAGAGACATTACAACTAATACCCCAGAAATACAAAATATTATCAGTGACTACTATGCACAACTACATGTTCATAAACCAGAAAATCTAGAGAAAATGGATAAATTCCTGGAAACATGTAACCTCCCAAGATTGAACCAGGAAAAAATACAAATTCTATACAGACCAAAAATGAATAGTGAGATTGAATTAGTAATAAAAAAAATCTCCCAACAAAAAAGAAGCCCCAAACCAGATAGATTCACAACCAAATTCTATCACACATATAAGAAGAATTGATACCAATCTTGCTGAAATTTTCCCCAAAAAATACATAAGAAGGGAATTTTCTCTAACTCATTCTATGAAGCCAGTATCATCCTGACACCAAAGCCAGGCAAGGATACAACAGAAAAAGAAAACTATAGACCAATATCTCCAATGAACACAGATGCAAAAATCCTCAACAACATACTAGCAAACTGAATCCAACAGCACATCAAAAGATAATACACCATGGTCAGGCAGGGTTTATTCCAGGGATGCAAGAATGGTTCGGCATACACAAATCAATAAATGTGATTCATCTCATAAACAGAATTAAGGACAAAAAGCATATGATCACCTCAATAGATGCAGAAAAAGCATTTGGTAAAATTTGGTATTTGACACCAACTTTCATGACTAAACTAGGCATAGAAGGAACATTCCTCAAAATAATAAAGGCCATATATGACGAACCCACAGCTAACATCATAATTAACAGGGAAGGGTTGAAAGCATTCCCCCTAAGAACTATAACAAGACAAGCATGCCCACTTTTACCACTCCTATTTAACATAGTACTAGAAGTCTGAGCCAGAGCACTCAGGCAAGAGAAAAAAAATAAAAGACATTCAAATAAGAAAAGAGGAAGTGAAGTTATCTTTTTTTGCTGATGATATAATCTTATATCTAAAAAACCTTAAGACTTTACTAAAAATCTCTTAGATTTGATAAGTGAATTCAGTAAAGTTTCAGGATAAAAAGTCAATGTACAAAAATCTATACACATTTCTACACACCAATAATAAGTAGGATTTCTATACACTAATAATGATCAACCTGAGAAACCAAATGGGCAATTCCATTTTCAATAACTATTAAAAAAAAAGAAAGGAATATATTTAACCAAGGAGGCAAATGATCTCTACAAGGAAATCTACTGATGAAAGAAATTGTGGATGACACAAGCAAATGCAGAAACATCCCATTCTCATAGATTGGAAGAATTAATATTGTTAAAATATCCATACTGCAGAGAGCAATCTACAGATTCAATGCAATCTGTGTTAAAATACCAACATCATTTTCACAGAATTACTAAAAGATAGTTTCACATTCATGTAGAACCAAAAAAGAGCTTGAATAAAATCAAAGCAATCCTGAGCAAAAAGAACAAAGCTGGAGGCATCACATAGCTGACTTAAATTATACTACATTGTTACAGTAATCAAAATGGCATGGTACGGGTATAAAAACAGACACACGGATTAATGGAACAGAATCAAGAACCTAGAAATAAACGCACATATCTAGAGCCAACTAATCTTTGACAAAGTTGACAAGAATACGCACTGGGAAAAAATACCCTTTTTGATAAATAGTCCTGGGAAAATTGGATTGCTATATGCAGAAGAATGAAACCAGACCTCTATCTGTCACCGTACACAAAAATCAACTCAAGATGGATCAAAGGTTCCAATGTAAGACCAGAAACTATAAAAACAATAGAAGAAAACCAAGGAAAGAGTCTTCTGGACATTGGTCTCGGCAAAGAATTTAGGACTAAGACCTAAGAAGTACGAGTAACTAAAACAGAAATAGGCAAACTGGACTTAATTAAACTAAAAAGCTTCTGCACAGCAGAATAAATATTCAACAAGTGAACAGACAACCTGTAGAATGGCAGGAAATATTTGCAAATTATGCATCCAACAGGGGGCTGTTACCCAAAATTTACAAGGAACCCCAAAAACTCAACAACAATAAAAATAACCCCATTAAAAAGTGGACAGAGGACAATAATAGGCATTTTTCAAAAGAAGACATAGAAATGACCAATAAGCATATGAAACAAATGCTTACTATAACTAATCATCAAAGAAATGCTAATTAAAATCACCATGAGATACTATCTTACATCAGTCAGAATGGCTATCATTAAAAAGTCAAAAATAAAAGATGTCAGCAAAGATGCAGAGAAAAAAAATGCTTATACAAAGCTGTTGGAAATGTAAATTAGCAAAATCTCTACAGAAAACATTTTGGAGATTTCTCAGAGAATTAAAAATAGAACTACCATTCAGTCCAGCAACCCTACTAGGTATCTACCCAAAGAAAAGAAATCATATGAAAAAGATACCAATCCTCATATGTTTATTGCAGTACTATTCACACTACTAAAGATACGGAATCAACCTGAGTGTCCATCAACAGATGATTGGATTGAAATGTGGTGTACAGCTTTCCAACTTGGACCCGGCAGAATGGCTCCGGCAAAGAAAGGTGGCGAGAAGAAAAAGGGCCGTTCTGCCATCAACGAGGTGGTGACCCGAGAATACACCATCAACATTCACAAGCGCATCCATGGAGTAGGCTTCAAGAAGCGTGCCCCTTGGGCACTCAAAGAGATTCGGAAATTTGCCATGAAGGAGATGGGAACTCCAGAAGTGCGCATTGATACCACGCTCAACAAAGCTGTCTGGGCCAAAGCAAGAAGGAATGTCCCATACCGAATCCGTGTGCGGCTGCCCAGAAAACGTAATGAGGATGAAGATTCACCAAATAAGCTCTATACTTTGGTTTCCTATGTACCTGTTACCACTTTCAAAAATCTACAGACAGTCAATGTGGATGAGAACTAATCGCTGATCGTCAAATACATCAAATAAAGTTGTAAAATTGAAAACAAAAATGTGGTGTACATATTTACAATGAAATACTATTTAGTCATAAAAAAGAATGAAATCATATCTTCTGTTGCAACATGGATGGAACCAGAGGCCATTATCTTAAGTGAAGCAACTCAGAAACAAGTGGGAGCTAAATAATGTGTACACATGGACATAGAGTGTGGAATGATAGAAAGTAGAGACTCAGAAGAGTAGTAGGCCAAAAGGGGGAAGGATGATTAAAAATTGCTTACTGGGTACAATGTACATTACTGGTGACATCACCACTGAACAAATATACACATGTAACAAAACTGCACGTATGCCCATTAAATTTACACACATAAAAAATGTATTCCAGATAAATAAAAGTAAATGCATAACTAGACACATTATGAGGAAATAACAAAACACAGAGATGTTGTTAAAATCTACCAGGGAGAAAATAGAGACTACAATTAAACTTATTATTACCAGTAGATGCCAGAAGAAATAAAATTATGTCTTTAAAATTCTTAGGGAAATACCTATCTATCCAGAATTTTATTTCTAGCTAAAGCACATTCAAGGATGAAGGTAGAATAAATACATTTTCCCACAGACCCTTCCTAAAAACAAACAAACAAACATAAAAATAATTTTTATAATAAGGAAACGGAAACACACCAGAAGCAAGAAAGAGATAAAAGAAAAAGGCATATATAAATTGATTTTTTAAACTAGTAATTTAACTACTTACTGTTAAAATAACTATTTGTGTGCGTATGAGTTTCACCTCAAAAGAGGTGAAAGTAAAAATCTAGGCACTAATAAGTATACAGAAAAAAAGTGCCAATGAATTCTAAAATCCCTGTTCTATTCATACAAGGAAATAAATTGAAAATTTGTTAGAAAATTTTAATTCTTGAACATGATTCTTAAAAAATGAAGGGTAACTACAAATAACAGAAATAAAATTCATAGCATTTGGATGAGTAGAGGGAAAAAATGAAATATATAAATTTGAAAATCCAAGGAAAGGTAGAAAGGGGGACAAAGTGTAGTGAAGAGAAACAAAATATTCTGATAAAAATAAGTTCAGAAACAGCAATTATTACAATAAATGTAAATACCTAATAAATAACAGAGACATAAGATTGAATGATAAAATACAATTATATGCACCTTATGCAAATCACTTTTAAAACAAAGCAACTTAGAAAAATCCGAAGGTTAAAATTACTACCTGAAAGAAAGCTGAAGTAGCAACATTAATATTATTAATATTAGATGTAATATATTTTAAGGTAAAAGTAATTGAATAAGAAACATTACATAAAAACAACTGGGATGCTTCAAAGAATATCTAAATCATGAACATTTATGCATAAAATATATAAAACAACAAATACATATTTTCACATATACATTACCATAATAGCACATTTAAATACTTTTCTTTCAGTAATTGATAGATAATGAGTAGGACTACAGAAGATTTGAATGAGGTAAGTAGGTAATTTGATTTCAAACAAATATACATAAGCTATGAATCTATATAAATATATATTTAGATACATATATTTATATTTATATGAATTATATATGTGTGTAGATAGCCTGCACCTAACAAATAGAATGTAGACATACTGCTGCTCCAGTACAAATGGAACATTTCCATATATTCATAATCTACTAAGCCACAAAGGAAGTCCCATCAATTTCAAGCAATCAAATTTATACAGACCATAATCTCTAATTACAATGCAATTAAATTAGGAAACAATAGTAAAAGATTGATTTTTAAACTATATACACACATAATACGCTGAGCCAAACACACAATAACAAAGAACTCATAGCCAAACAACCACATAAAAAAAGTACAAAATTTATGAGAATCATCCAAAATGTTTTAGGTAAATCTTAGCCTTCAGTTTATTCCGTAACAAGAAATACTTATGTAAAAGACCTATTGTAGTAGGCAGTGCTATACACAAAATATTTCCAGTTCTTCTGGCCATATGGTACCATAGCATATCCCTGTTCCCTTGAGGTTAGTTGTAACCATGTCACTTGTTTTGGTAAATGAAATGTGAGTGGAGGAAACTTTTGCCACTTTTAGGCAGGAGCTTTATGAGCTACAATACACTTGGCCAGATCACTTTTTTTTCCCTTAGCACTGTCAGAAGCATGGAGATGGAGCCTCTCTCAGCCATGCACAGGAGCAAAGATGAACCCTGAGTCCGTACCATCCTTCTGCCTGTCCACATGTGCAGTGTAGCAGCATCAAAGGGACTGAGGTCACCATCTCATTTTCAAGTTAGGCTTCCACAGTAATTCTCTGGATTTCTGTCTTCTAAAAGCTGAATTAGTTTAGATTTTCTTCTTCCAATAGGCATCTGCCATTTGTTGGCCTAATCACCAAACAAACATGTAAAAATAACTTTTATAAGGAAACAGACCCAGAGGTAAGGGAGATATAAGAAAAAATGCAGGTATAAATTGATTTTTAAGCTAGTAATTTAACTATTTACTGATTTTTGTTTGTGTGTTTGTTATTTTTTCTGTCTCCAGTCTTCTAGTAGTATCAGAGTTTTCAGACACAGTTTCCATGTACTAATACAAATTGCTTATAAATACCATCAAGTAAAGCTCAGAGTCTGAAAACAGAGGCTTTCATCTGGTTATAAATCTGGAAAACTGTACTCTGTCTTAATTCTCCCTTATCCTACCAATTTGACCATCCCTTAGTTACCAGAACCTTTCATCTTTGAACGTTTTGCATTTTGATTTGAAGACAACGACAGCTTTCATATTCTATGACAATTGACACATATCTTTTTTTCTGAAAATAAAAAAAACACATTCCTGAAGATTAAAAAAAAAAAAAACATATCTGTAATCACAATGACCCAATCCTTCTCTGACAGGATTATAATCATTGTTTCTGTGAAGGATCCAGGACGAGATATTATAGTTGAAACACAGATCACCCCTCTATAATATTGTTACTCTTTTCTGAAAATTCATTATGTGCACAGACTATGAAAATGCACTAATTGAAGGTTTGTTTTGAATAAACTTGCAGCAATTTCTCTGAAACTGACTTATAACTTCCAGAATGTGAGGATTTGGCGAAGAGAATGGTGTACTATTTTCTGTGGGCTGCCTTCCATTGCAATTTACTTAGATTCCAAGAGTCATGTCCTTGCACCTGTGTCAGATTCTGTTATGAGAACAAAAAGATCCACTAACAGGAGGGCTTGTTGCCCTGCCATGTCACACAGACTTCCAAATGATTTCTAGCTTTTGTTTGTAACACTTAGGTGTGATGGCAATTTCTTTTTTCAGAGGAGTTTTATAAAAGCTCTGTAAATTATCAAAGAAAACGAAACCTTTTCAATTAAAGAAAAAAAAATCGACCACATTGACTTTTATGATGAGAGAAACATTTGAGGAAAATGAGAAAATAAATAATTCTAAATCCCAATAGTTTCAAAAGCTTTAGAATACATAGCCAACGTGATGGTAGGATAAATTACCATATTTTTCCAGCTAGATTCAAATTATACTGAATTCATTCTTCTCTGTAAAGTTAAATTTTGAAAAATAAAGGTGCTTTTATGTAAGATGTTATTTTTCAAAGTTTAATCTTGGGCACTTATTTTTAAGAAAAGCAAATCTTGTTCAAAAATGTCTATTTGCTTTGGGTAAAAAAGTTTCAGATTTTAAAAAAAGTCCCTGATGGGTTTGTTTTTTTTTTTTTTTTTTTTAATTTTTGAACTTTTCCAAAACCAGTATTGGATCTGTTTGGGTTTGATATAGTTCGTGGCATTGTTTCTTTTACGTATTCTTAAAAGTGGTATTGACCTTTGAATAATCCAAATGGCTAGAAATGCAAAATAGGACAGTGATAATTTAGGCTGTTTTAGTCATCTGCTCAGAAATGCACACTGAATGAATAGCCATTGTACTGTCAAAAATGTTGTACCAGCACTGGGAACTTTGTTGATCTTGGAAGCTTACTGTTTTCTAATCTGTGCTTGGTGACCTTTAAAGTTCCAGTAATATTTGCCTGTTAATGAATCAGACTTTGTTCAAGGCATTCTATTGACTGATTTTGCATTAGTCAATAGTTTTTATTTAAAAGCCACAAGGACCAGAGCAGAGTACTCTGCTTGGTGCTGCTTAAGACCTAAAAAGAGATACTACAGTTTAGGAGCTTGGACTCTGAAATCAGACTGCTTAGCTTCAAAACCTGGCTCTGCCACTTATGGCTGGGTAACTGTGGGCAAATTGACCTCTCTGTGCCTCAGTTTTCTCATTTATAAAATAAGTATCTCAAGGAGTTGTTTGATCATTAAATAACTTAATACATGGAAAGGGTTTAGAGCAATTCTTGGCATTTAGTAAGCACTAGATAGCTTCTAAGATAAATTGTAGAAAGTTTCTTTCTAATGGCAGTAGTACATATGTGAGCTATTCATAAAAACAAAACAAATCGACCACAGAGGAAAGGATATTGATTAAGAATTAGAGCTGGGTACTATATCCTAGTTTTCATCCCATGCGGACTGATAAATGAATATCACACTCGCCCTGATGCCTTACCTAACAGCTTGATGAGGAGAACCAAATGAGATAATGAATTCTCTTAAATGAGGAGATCCAAATGAGATAATGGATTCCTTCCTTCCTTCCTTCCTTCCTTCCTTCCTTCCTTCCTTCCTTCCTTCCTTCCTTCCTTCCTTCCTCCCTTTTCTTTTTTCCCTCTCTTCCTCCCTTCCTGCCTTTGTTCCTCTCTCTCTTTCTTTTAGAGATAAAGTATTACTATGTTCCCCAAGCTGGCCTTGAATTCCTGGGCTCTAGCAATCCTCCTTTCTCAGCCTCCTGAGTAGCTGGGACTACAGACACATGCCTCCGTGCCTGGTTGAAATAATGTTTATTTTCTACTCGAAGCCTTCCCAAAATTTTTAGCTGAATTGCTCCTTCTTGATCACTCCTTATGCTGTTCATTTATATTTTCATTATGATACGTAATACTATTTTTTGTGTTATAGTTAGTTGTTTATATGCTTCTTTCTTCAACTAGATAAGTTCTTGATTGTGGAGACACTGGTTTCTTACTCACTTCTTAAAACTCATCTAGCACCTGAAAATAATAGACATGTAATGAGTGTTTATTTAAAGGGGCTCTTACAGGTATAGCTTGACAAATCAACAGAATGATTATTATTACTATTATTATTCTTGTAACTACCACCACATGTGACTTTATAGGGTATAATTATGTGAGTTTGGGCATGAATATGAGTAGTAGAGTTGGGTGGGGTTAGAATGGAGCAACTCACACAGGGATTTTTTAAAAATAAATTCTGACTTCTTGTATTTCTGTTTTCTCTTTCCATAATCTCCCTACATTAAAATATAACACATTAGGTGCAGCAAGTATTTTCCTGGCTATTAACGGGGTCAGAAGTAAAATAATTGATTATTATGGGATCTGCAAAAAGCCTCTAGTCTTCCCATGTTGTTACCTTATGATAAATGAGGTTTATGGAAATAGCTAATTATGTGTTTGTCTAAATTCCAGCTAGAACTTGAGGATTTATTTATTGATTCATTCATCCTTTAAAATTTTTTGAGTATTTCTTTGCCATGTGCTAGACACTATGCTAGGCACTGCACACGGGCAATGGGACCTGCAGTGTTCAAGTCTATTCTGTATGTATAAACAGGACTCTCCATGAAGAGGCATAAGAATCACTCAAACTTGTGGTTCAAATCGACTTGAAAATACAGTTGGGGATCTTTGATCTTAGTTTAACACATTAGGTTATTTTCTTTTCTTGCAGTAATTGGATCTATAAACTTGAATTAATGTAGTACTCATATTAGGGTATGTCAGCTGTACTGATTGCAAAATTTAAACATATGAATCTTACTCTAGGAGAAATTTTACTCTGGCCCACTAGCAACTGCTAAGAACCATCATTTTCATGACTGAACTTGGGCAGTAACATAACCTCGTAAGCTCATCTGTAAAACTGGGATAATAACAGGCTATTTCTCAGTTTCCTTGCAGAATTATTTTTATATACTCAAGAAGAACCTACGGTGCTTTTGCGATTCTGTTGCTCTATCTATTTAATATTCATAGACACTATTAGAAATATATGTGAAAAATACAAATTAAAATAAGTTCATGTTCTCTCTTAAAATTCACTAGACTGATGGTAGTTCTGAAGTGTAATTAATAGAGAGAAATGTGCATTTCTTTATCCAGTTTTGAATGTGTGATATGTGGATGTTTCACATTACCGTACGGTGCATCAAATGTATGCTTAAAGCACAAACTTTTAAATGAGACATGCACTTTCATTTCTCATATCTTCTTTGTAAACCTCTGAAATCACCTACATATTTTATTTAAAATGAAAACACTACAATTGAGCAACTACAGCATGCAATCTCTTTCAAAACACAAAGCTTACTAATTTGCATCAAAATAAAAAATCAAGACTGCTTAATTAAAACCTTGACACCATCAACCTCTTTAATTATACGTTAAAGAGACTGGCAGCCTGGGGACACCAAGTTGAAATCAGTGTGCATTTTGAGTGTCTCTGGTGTGTGTACATGTGCAATTCACAAAAGGGAAAAAAAGAGGGGCATTAAGAGAAAGCAAAAACATTATTTAAATTTTCTTTGGACACAAATAATTTCACACTTTTAAAACAGGTAGGAAAAGGGCAAATTTGTCTTTTCAGAAGAATAATGCAGACTAGAATTGTTAAACAATGTTTCACCTCTTTTCTACGTCTAAATTTCAATGCATGCTTTCTTTTTAAAGAACAAAGATGATAATTATTACTTAGAAAACAGGGTTCAAAAGCTTGACTACTGCTTGTTGGATGTATATAGACCATATTGGGTAAATGAACGAGGATAGGGCTGTCTGTTTCTCTCCTTCTTAGGGTGTATATAAATTGTGCAGTAAAATGACTGCTTTTCTTTACATCTTAATTCTTGTTGTCTTCACTATTATGTGCCTATTCCCAATTTCTTTCTCTAGTGTGGGACCCAGCAGCTCTTTGTTCTCATTGTGTCTGTCGTCTCCCTTTCTTTGTGTTGCAGGGATACTGCTACCCGCATCTGCCACTGAGCATGCGGGAAAAATCCTTCAATAGATTCTTTACTTAGGACTTTCAGTAGTATAACTCCACTTTTCCAGGTTTTGGTAATAACCAAAAAAATCGTAAAGATAGACCGAAACTTGGAAAGGTGATGGGTGATACAGGTGGTTAGGTGGTGGGCTAGCAAGCTGGGATACCGGGAAGGTTAAGGGAGTCATCACACGCATTTATCTAATTTAGGGAAGGTCTCACCAAGCATATTAAATGCAAAACATCCACCCTGCACACAGAAGCTAGAGATGTAGATTAACAATTGAGAAGATACAAGTGTTTCTGAGCAGGAAGACACAAAACCATATCTAAAACCAATAGATACAATGTGTTAGCAGTTCCAGAGAAACGAGGTACATTGTCACAAAGATTGGTATGTAAAGTCCCTAGCAAGGACTTTCACTAGATAGTATATCATCTGAGGATGAGAACCAGTGGTGTAATTTTTCTTATAATATAATCTCAGGTTTTCCTTTGATTGTGTTAAACACTCAAAATGCTAAGTCAGTATTCATTGAAGACAACTCGATTAAATTCCTCTGCTTAAAACCTCTTTTAAAAAAGCAGATTTGCTCATGGTTTCCAAGTGGTAAGAAATAGCAGATTTGCAGGTGAGATTAAAGGGTATTGGGTAGAATTCTGAGGTTTTCTGCTTTCCGCTTTTCCCCCAGCAAGACTGCCTTTAATAACTCATACATTATTTAACAGAAGGCGCACTAAACAATTTTACTCATATTTCTCTCCATAACCATTTTTGCCTATTGTACTCACTGCCCGCATCACGAGCTCTTAGAATGGTTCCTGGCACAGAGTAGGTGCTCAAAGATCTTTTGTTTGGAGAATGCGTGAATATACATAACATGAAAAAAAAAGCAGTTCTTCTTTTATTGTGGCAAACAATGGTGGTAACAGTTCAAATTTGACTATTTTAGAATAAATACTTAAGTAAACACTTGTTTCCTTAGCAGCTGGCCACTCTACCTCTTAGAGAGAGGGCTTTCTTCTCTTCTCGGCCTCCTGTCTCCCACCATTTTGTTTGCCTATTACCCATGAGTACATGAGTGGCATCGTCCCAAAGCCTTTCAGTTCCACCTATCCACTTGTCGATTTTCAGAATAAGGATCCCCAGCCTTTAAGTTTTCTATAGGATTCGTTAGTCAGTGAGTATTAAATGCTGTCATGGAGCCTAACAGAGAGCTGGGAAGGAAGCAAACCAGCGGGCCCTAGGTGCACTCCTCAAGGGCCAGCACCTGCAGCTGCTTTTTTGGGAACCCCCCTGGCCCCCGCACCTGGCTCAGAGACCCGCGCAGTTCGCTGTCCCAGCAGCTGCAGGAGGTGCCTGTGGCGGGAAAGTTCAGGCCAGGTCCAATCAGGCACCTGAGATTAGGTAGCAAGGGTGGGTGCGGCTCCCTGGCCCCCACCAGGGCTGCCGGCCCCGCCCCCTGGGTGGGCTTCCCCACGGTTCTCCGCCCCCCCCCGCCCCGCCCCCTTGGCGCTCTCGCCCCGCCCCGCCCCGGGGCCGCAGCTAAAACCCGGAGCCGCCGCGACGCCCAGGGGACTGGAGGGACGCACTGAGCATGTGCAGATCAGCTTGGTGGTGGCTGCTGCGGCCGGAGGCGAGGGCCCGGTGCTGATGCGAACCGCCGGCTCGGCCTCAGCCCGCGCGTGGTCGGCCCCCCAGGTTGGGGTGGCAGGGAAGGAGCCGTAGCCTCCCTGTGGCCCGAGGAGCCGGCGCGCCGGCGCGTACTCCCCGGCGGCCGCGGCGCCCTCGGGGCCCAAGATGATGGCGGAGCAGGTGAAATGCGCCTCGGCGGGGGTCAGCTCTGGAGCGGGCTCCGGGCCGGTGGTGAACGCGGAGCTGGAGGTGAAGAAGCTGCAGGAGCTGGTGCGCAAGCTGGAGAAGCAGAACGAGCAGCTGCGGAGTCGAGCGGCCAGCGCGGCCGCCGCCCCGCACCTGCTGCTGCTGCCGCCGCCGCCGCCCGCCGCGCCGCCCCCCGCCGGGGCCTGCAGCCCGTTGGGTCCTCGGAGCCCCCCGGCCGCCACGGTCACAGCCGCGGCCTCAGGGGGCCTGGGGCTCGGGCTGGCTCTGGGCGCGGGGGGCGGTGGCGGTGGCGGCAGCAGCAGTGGCAGCGGCGGTGGCTCCAGTCCCGCGTTCCCGGGCACCTTCTGCCTGCCTAGCCCCGCGCCCTCCCTGCTTTGCAGCCTGGCGCAGCCACCCGAGGCGCCCTTCGTCTACTTCAAGCCGGCAGCGGGCTTCTTCGGCGCGGGCGGTGGCGGGCCGGAGCCGGGGGGCGCGGGGACGCCGCAGGGGGGAGCTGCAGCGCCGCCCTCGCCGGCCCCCACGCTGCTGGACGAGGTGGAACTGCTGGATCTGGAGAGCATAGCCGCCTGGCGGGACGAGGACGACTACACCTGGTACTGCCTGGCTCCGCTCCCTCCCCGAGACCCTGGCCTCGGGGGCTGCGGGCACCGGGGAGCGGGGGCGGGGGCGGACGGGGGGTCCCCTGCGGCTGCCGGCGTGACTCCCCGCCGCTCCTGGAGGGGCCGATCCAGCAGGTGTCGAGCCAGGCGGTGACATTTCCCACGATGAGGCTTCTCACGAAGGCAGAAACCTGTTTTCTAATCGCTCCGACTGCGGATGAACCCCCCCCACCCCGCCTCCCGCCCCCGATCTTGGGTTCTGCTGTTTGCTGATTGTTGGGTCCCAAGCTCCTCGTTAGCATTAAGTGCAAAATCCATGACATCTTGTCCTTTTGCTCCGTGCTGCTCTTTTCCCCAGTGTTTTCGGAGGGATGACGGGGGATGGTAGGGGTTGGTCTCTGTCTGCGACTGTTACTGTTCTTTCGTTTTAAACGAACGATGGACAGGATTTGCGTGCTCTTCCTCCTCGGGTGGCATCGGAAGCCGCGCAGTGATGGATCTCTCTTTACAGAGAGGTTCGTTCTTACTGTTTGAATTTTGCAGTCGTGTGCCCTTTTGCGCTGCATTTTCATTGAAATCTTATTTTCAGAGACTGACTTGTTTTTTAAAATGGGGTGACCTCACTGGCTTTCCCATAAATAGTGCCAATAAAGAGGACTTTTCTTGGAGTGGAATGAACAGGTGGGAGGGACTTTTTTTTTTTTTAAACCTAGGCACCAAGGAACTGTCTTTAAGTTTTAAAATTAAACTGTAGAAGAAAAGTGAGATTAGAGAAGCCTTATTTTCTTATTTCTTGGAAACTTTTTAGCTTGGTTATCAGAAAACTTGAGGCTGACAGCATTTATTCAGTTGACATCTGGTTAGCACTGTCTACTTTTCATGAATGGGTAACTTTAGGGGGAGGCATCCAATTCCTTTATGATGTATGTTTCTTGCTGCTTGCTCATGGGGTAATAGTCATTTCACGACTCACTTCTTTTGGTTGGTTCCCATTTTCTGTGGTCACCAGATATATAGGATATGTTTCAGATAAGATGGAACTTGGGTTCCTGCAAGGAAAATGAGCAGCATTCACCTCTACATTGCAGAGGCATGAAGAATAGTTTTAGTCCTTCTTTACCTGAGGTCCTTTTTATGTAGGACCCTTTCTGTTTTTGCAAGCTGGGTTTTCATTACTTTGTGTCTCTGTTGCGTGATTGCATGGAAGGGATTGGGAAATGGAGATCCTTACTGGTTTCCTGTTGGGAAGCTTGCCTTACACTCTACCATGTGAGAGCTCTAACTGTAAAGTGCATTAGTTAATTGGTTTGATTCAAGAATCAAAATATATGGAGCTGTAGTAAGCCTTTCAGAGGCGTATTCATCATCCACCTTAACACTTTTTGGCAGCTGTGCAGGTAGCTCAAGGTGTAAAAAAAACAAACAACTCATCACTTTCTGGAACTTTAAGCCATTCTTTCAAAGATGCACCCTTATTTCCATAAAGCCCGGGGTATATTACAATCTCAATTTCAACCTGAATGTGGTACTAGAAAATGCTCTCATGATGGTCCTTAGATTTCACTAATAACTCTCAGCCCTTATGCCACTTTCAAATTATTTTAGGTTGATTTAGTCCTTATTTAGCCTTTTTCTTATGGTATGTATGTAAACAGTGGAAGGAAACTTGTTTGTATTTTTGATGGGGAGCTATATGGGATCAGTTTTATGCTTAAAATATTTGCATTTTAAAATTTATTATGATATTGCTTGTTTATTAGATTAGTAATCTATTAATAACTTTTCTTCTTTTGAATGGATTTCTGTCATATGTAGTTAGCATCCTTCTATTGCTAGTATTTTGGTACCTAGGCTTTTTTTTTATAGTTTAATTTTGTCCGAATAGCATTGAAATAACCAACTTTAACAGAAATCACCTTCTTAGTGGTATTAGTATATTAACTCTTCATATGGTTTGAAGCAAATCAAAGTTGAAGCAGGCTGTATTTCATTCAACAAGTATACAGGTGAATAAATCAAAGCCTTAATGCTTTACAAATGTTTCTAGAGACAAATGGCAGAAAATCTTCCTGAAAATAAGCCTGGGATTAGAATTCCAGGTGGAAAAACAAGGAGGGTTCATTAATCTTAGTGGGATGGACTTAAAAATTTTAAAGTTACCTGATTTACATAATTTTATTTCATTAGTACATTTTATGCATCAAGTTTTTTTTTTTGTATTGCAAATCTTTTTGATGAAGAAAATATCAACAGGGTTTAATTTTAAAAGTTTAACCCACTTGTTAATGCTTGCAAAGCACTCTGAAGTTCTTTTATCACTGTAGACTATAGTGTCCCTGTCGTGTGGTCTCACAAATAGAGTGCTGTTCGTTTGGATTCCCTGATATGTTTGCAGGATGGCAACTTACTTTTATTTCCTGTGTTTATTAAGCAACAACTGGAGTGGGTATATAGTACCTTATTTTAAAAATATTTAAAACTACAAGTTTTACATGTTCATTGTAAAAAAACTAAAACATAGACGTAGGTATAAGGTCACAAAAATTCTCTTTCTTGTCCCCAGTTTATTACCGTGACTCAGAATTCACCCTGTTAATACTCTGTAGATCTTTCAAGATAAAAAATATAATTACACAAATCAATATACAAACATACACACATCAGTTTTTTTTAATGCTTGCCTTTCATTGAACATACCTTGGACATTTGTGTGTTCATGTGACTTCACGTCTCCCAGTAACAATGGCATCATTACTAGAGTAACAATATTAAGGAACAAGTTACTGTTAACTGTATCACCCACAGTTTTTCATGCATTTTTATTATGATTTCATCCTAATGGGTTAAACAAAATTTATTTGCTTATTTATTCAGAATAGTACTTCCTGCTAAAATGTCATGTGTTCAGGAAAGTTTACAAATGTAGATTAATCACTGAATATTTTAACTATTCTTTAAGTATATATTTTCTAATAAAACCTTAGAATACATTATTTTCCTTTTATTAACAACTTGGACAAAATTTTGGTTAAGAATTACGTGTATAAGGAAAATCGTGACTAACAGAACCAATCTTTTTATGATAGTTCATTAGTTAATGATTAACCAGGTCTTTGAGATCTTTTTTCTGAATAATTAACCTATAAGGAGTATCTTTAAAAAAAAAAAAAACTTTAAAGACAATGGCATGTTATGCTTTCCCTTTTAACAAAAAACTTTGATGAAGCAATATTCTTATTTCTTTGAATATTTATCTTAATTGAATTTTAAGTCTTGAATGTTGCCTTAATACTACCTGATTATCCTAGCACAGTACTGCTGGAATTAAGTGTCTCAGAAAGTTAAAGATGATGGCAATTCCAGAACCTGATTTCTTAAGTCCTCTTATGGCCCTATAGTAAAACTCTCATCCTGCTATACTGATTCCTCAGTTATCTTACTAATTTGATAGGCTTAGGTCTCTGGAAGGCCATTGGCTAGAAAGGAAAAGGGAAAAGTCTCAATATCAGAAGCAAATAAAAAGCTCAAAGGGACTAAAATATCCATGCATACATGGGACACAGTGTAATTGGGTGCTTTTTCTGTCTTTATGGAAGAAATGTTTTTAAGATTCATATTTGTCCCAATGTCACTAGACTGTGAAGCACCAGAGGACAGAGTAAGTTAGAGTGGTCTGAAGTGGCAATGGGAGCCGTTAGCTAACTGCATACTAGATCTTCCTATGACCTGTTTCAGCTCTCTTATTTCAGTGTTGAGGGACAGGAGCTCTGAGGCGAAATGGCTTATGTAAGCTCTTCTGGTTACTGATGGAGTTCAGACTAAAATTCAGATTATTTGTCCAGATTCAGAAGTGTTTACATCAATTGATACATTTTTTTCCCCAGAGCAAGCTGTGTAACTCACTAGCAAATTTATAAAGTCAATTTAGTGGATTGACCAGCATTCTCAAAAAGTGAAGTGCAGTAGAATAGAAAATCAGAGTTTATCATATCTTATAATACAATGCTTGCTTTGATTAAATGTGTTTCAGTTTTACGGATGTGAAAATATTAAACATATTTTTGCATTATGATCAAAGTTAGCAAAACTCTCTACTGTTTGAAAGCAAAATGGAGAAAGCAGGTGGAAAAGCACTGAAGATAGTATAGTACTCTGAAGGGAAGTTAGGTCTTGCACACCTCAGCCAGGAAGATGGTTCTATATGAGAAAATGCCACGATGAAAATAAGCCAGCCAATATAAAATACAGCCATGTAAGAAGGCTTTATTTTAGTAGAATGACAATTAGCAGAACATTGAGACTATATAAACAGGATGTGGCAAGGATTTTAAACTTTCCCAACTGGGAAAGACAATAGAAAAGTTGTTAATTATAAAAGGAAAAATGGTGACTTGTACAAATTAAGGGAAATTTAATGAATGAGATATTCATCTTCCACATGTAATACCAAGATCCCAGACAGCTGGCTAATATCATTGCCAATTTTTCATCAAAGCTGTTGAACACCTTGTAGTATACATATGGCACAGCTAAATTAGACCACCTAAACTGTTTTTTGCATAATTGATTTTCAGTGAAAAGACCAGAGGGTGCTTCCCTTTCTGACAGTGCTAATTGAAAATGTACAATGTTTTGTAGGAGCAAATGGAATTGACTGAAGTGTATGACGTGTGTTTGAGATACGTAACTTTTAAATGTTGAAGTGAGGTGCTGAAATAGTTTAGTTCTAACTGGGTGAGTCAGGGTTGGGGGTGGAGGGAAAGTTTGTTATAGGACAGCTTAGTAAGTAAAGCTTGAACTTCATTTATCTTTTTAAGAGACTGTTGGAACTAAGTATTGTAGCGGCTATCTAGATTGATCCTAGCAGGTGCCAGTGACTCAAACACTGTTAGAGAGAACTAAAGATTTGTTGATTGTGCTTATTAGTGTTGATGTTTCAGCTTTTCTTAAAATAAAACTTGCAGTGATTGAAGGCTCTTAAAATTATTGTCTGAAAATTACCACATATACTTTTCAGTAGCAGGTCTAAATACACACACACAATATATATATATATACTTGTATATATGTATGGCTGTACCGTTTGTTGTTTGTACTATCTGCAAAAGGATGACTTTGGAACCAAGTATTTTGAGAATAACTGAGACTTTGTTTTCCAGACGATTGTCACACTTCATTGGAAACATTCAGGGTTATCACAGGCTTTGTGTCATTTTTGGTCTCCCAGCGTAGAATGTGATGTGTATGGAAAAGAAGGGGTTGGGTTCTGTGAGAAGGATAGTAGTTTCTGGTGTGTGTGGTTTGGAAGCAATTGAAGAAAAGTTAAAGAAAATTGGAATGACATTCCAAATAGTAGTTTGAAATTTATATTTCAAACATAATTTGAAGAATTCTGAAAATTTAGATCAGGACTTTTCAGATATTCTTGCCAGAATTCAATATACCCTTAATGAAACTACTGAAGTTGAAAAAATCTTTTTAAGTCAGAATGTATGATGCACTAATGATGGCAAGATAGGATATTGTAAATGTTACTTGCATTCTAATGACAATGAATAAAGTGATTTTTAAAATGACTCTTTAGAAGGTTAGAACTATATAGGAGAAATACAGTTTTGTTTTTTTTTTAAACCTTGCCTATCTAATTTTGGAGCTGTGTTGTACTCAAGGAGTTTTTAGCCACATGATCTCTATAACTAGTTTTTTTGTATTATCTGCAAAAAGATGACTTTAGAACCAAATATTTTGAGAATAACTGAGACTTTTTTTTTTCTAGACAATTGTCATACTTCATTGGAAACATTCAGGGTTATTGTGGACTTTTTCTGTCTTTAAATCCCGCTCTAGGCCAAGTCATAGAAACACTAGGCTCAAAGCTATCCTGCCCACTGGCATTAAGACAGAAGTGAAAATGATCACTTCTATCTTAATGCCATACATTTGTATAGCACCTCAACAGTTTTATCAAAATAATATAATAAATAACATGTAAGTGGTTTTCAAAACTCCTTTCGTTAGGCTTATTACAGGAAGCAGTCCTCTACTCCCTTCTCCTGCTGAGTCCTTCACATAGGCATCGCTTTATACTCTTCTAGCGGTTTCTTTTTCCTAAACAGTCTTTATACTTTTATGATCTTAGACATCTGTGGACTTATTATGAAAGATGAAAACTTAGCTGTCTTCCTCTCACCCTCGACTACCATATCCATATATTTTTTTCCTTCTCATGATGGTTTTTATGGTTTTTCTTTTATATTTAATGTCTGCATTATGATTATAATTTACTAGCTGAGTCCTGTTAATTGCATGTTAAACATGTATTTTCTGTAACCCCTTTGTTCCTCCAACAGTTAGTAATGGCCCTTCTTCTCCCCTCTTCACTTTCTTTAATTAACCATCAGAAATTATTTTCCCAAACACACTAAAGGAGCCATACAATCCCTCATTAAGGTCATAAATATTTGGCAATCTGTTAAATCCGCTTTTTAAAAAATTTATATTGTAGTGCTATCCCCTCTGAAACTCTTAATCTCATTGCTGTAGTTTTTACTAGTAGTTTGCCCCCTAGGCTGGATGCATACTGCTATTGCCATGGGAACTCTTTCCGTTTCTTGGCTAATGTGGATTCCCTTCTTCTTAAGTCCTTTTCCTTTGTATTTCACTTATTCTTTTAGGTGGAGCACAGCCTTCAATAGCTTTCTAAGAAAGGAGACCTGCATGAGAGGCACACTTTGAGATCCTGCATATTTGAAAATGTCATTGTTCTGCCCTTACATAAGATTCACAGTTGGACTGGCTATAAAAGTCTAAGTTAACCTTTCCCTCATGTTTGAAGGCATTTTTCCATTTTGTTCTAGCTTCTGTTATGTTCTAGTTATTGAGTGTACTGTGTTTGGGTATCTAATTTTTTTTGACTTTTTCTTTTGCTTCCTTTATCTCTACTATTCTAAAATGTCATGTTGTACCTTGGTATGGGTTATTTTATTTGGTATACCGGACATTTGTGCACACTTTCACTCTAGAATTGCATGGCCTGTCTTCCACTCTGGATATTTTCTTGCTTTTTTTTTTTTTTTCCCTCTCTCTCTTCAGAATAACTTTCCAGTTTCTTTCTTTTCTTTCTTTATTTTCTTTTTTTCTTTTTTTTTTTTTTTGGTAGAACTTGTAACAGACAGATGTAGGTCATTCTACCTGGCTTAATCACTTTATTTTCTTATCTGTCTTTTCCCATTGCTAATCTGTCTTTATTTTCTTTTCAGGAGACTTCTTCAACTTGTATTCCAAACTCATTTATTGACTCTTTCGTTTTTGCTATGATAGTCTCATTTCCCAAGGATGAATAAACTGGTTTTTTTTCCAATATCCATGTGTATGTGTGTGCTTGTGTGTGCATGTGTGTGTGTGTGTGTGTGTGTGAATGTAACATTTTCTCTTAGATGATATAAATTATACTTGTCTTGAAATTTTCATCTGTTCCCTGCATTTTCTCTTTGGTTCTCTTTACCCCCTCTACTTTTAGTCTCGGTGTTTCATGTAAAAGGAATATTTCACATATTTGGTGTCACTGGTTGTCTGTTCATACCCAAAGGAGGTATTGAAGCTGATCTGAAGCTCTCCATGGATGGAGCTCCTTGGTGCAGTTTACTAGTGATTGGATGGGTAGCCAGCCCACATTCAAGTATCTCTAGGTCTTCTCTTGGATTCATCTTTTTCTCTAGGCATAAACCTTCTATCCTTCTAGGAGATGTAAGCAAGGCAGTCATTTCTAGGAATATAAAGAGAGAAATGGGACCAGAATTCTAACGAGTCAGCATGTGGACTTCCATTTAATGTTTGGTTAAGTAAGGTACCTCATTTCTCCTTCAGCTAAGTTTGGTGTGCCTGAAGTTAAGGCTTCTCTGGATCAGCTTATTCACACAGCAGAGTCTCTGGTCTCAGGTTAAGATGAAGAGGGCGGGTAGGACTGGCTGTATGGAAGGGGATTTGGGATTCCAGTTGCCCCTAGGTAGACTTTCAACTGGATTCACTGCTTTTAGTGTGATGATCATCCCTACCTTCTATGAAATGCAGAGTGGGAATGAGATATAGTACCAGACAATAGGAATTGGACTATGGAGTATGAAAGAGAAATCTCCATAAGTGAACATGGCATAGTGGGTCACTTAGAAACTGAATGTGCCTGTAGAAATGAGCAGCTTTTGAATATGGTGTGAGGCTATGTGGACAAAGGAAATATTTGTATCACATAGACCCTAAGTAATTGAAGACACCTTACTGTGGTGTTCTCCTACAAACAAAAAAAGGATTCTATCAAAAAAAAGTGAATGGGAGTATCTGGAATCCAGGGTCAAGCTGGTTGGAGGAAGCTTCCTAGCAGCAGAAGAGATCAGCAGTTCTCCCATAGGACACTGGAGGTAACAGGCAGAGCAGTGCTTTAGGTAGCAGCTTCAGGTGGTAGCTGAGAGGGATTTAAAAACAACAGGCACAAGCTCAGACGGAAACATGAATTTTCCCAGCAGGAGTTGACAGACACCTCATACAGGAGAGCTCTGGCTTGGCATCTGGCAGATACCCCTCTGGAACAAAGCTTCCAGAGGAAGGAACAGGCAGCAATCTTTGCTGTTCTGCAGCTGCTGCTGTTGATACCCAGGCATACAGAGTCTGGAGTGGACCTCAGGAAAACCCCAGCAGACCTGCAGCAGAGGGGCCTGACTGTTAGAAGGAAAACTAACAAACAGAAATAAATGGCGTCAACATCAACAAAAAGGACGTCCACACAGAAACCCCATCCAAAGGTCACCAATATCAAAGACCAAACGTAGATAAATCCATGAAGATGAGGAATAAACGGTGCAAAAGGGCTGAAAATTCCAAAAATCAGAACACCTCTTCTCCTCCAAAGGATCACAACTCCTCATCAGCAAGGGAACAAAACTGGACAGAGAATGAATTTGATGAATTGTCAGAAATAGAATTCAGAAGGTGGGTAGTAACAAACTCCTCTGAGCTAAAGGAGCATGTTCTAACACAATGCAAGGAAGCTAAATACCTTGATAAAAGGTTGGAGGAATTGCTAACTAGAACAACCAGTTCAGGGAAGAACATAAATGACCTGATGGAGCTGATAAACACAGCACAGGAACTTCGTAAAGCATACACAAGTATCAGTAGCCAAATCAGTCAAGCGGAAGAAAGTATATCAGAGATTGAAGATCACCTTAATGAAATAAAGCATGAAGACAATATTAGAGAAAAATGAATGAAAAGGAATTAACAAAGCCTCCAAGAAATATGGGACTATGTGAAAAGACCAAACTTACATTTGATTGGTGTACCTGAAAGTAACTGGGAGAATGGAACCAAGTTGGAAAACACTCTTCAGGATATTATCCAGGAGACCTTTCCCAACCTAGCAAGACAGGCCAACATTCAAATGTAGGAAATACACAGAACACCACAAAGATACTCCTCGAGAAGAGCAACCCCAAGACATATAATCATCAGATTCACCAAGGTGGAAATGAAGGAAAGAATGTTAAGGGCAGCTGAAGAGGGGTTACCCACAAAGGGAAGCCCATCAGACTAGCAGCGGATCTCTCTGCAGAAACCCTACAAGCCAGAAAAAAGTGAGGGCCAATACTCAACATTCTTAAAGAAAAGAATTTTCAACCCAGAATTTCATATCCAGTCAAACTAAGCTTCAAAAGTGAAGGAGAAATAAAATCCTTTACAGACAAGCTAATGCTGAGAGATTTTGTCACCAGTAGGCCTGCCTTACAAGAGCTCCTGAAGGAAGCACTAAATATGTTGTTGTTGTTGTTGCTGTTGTTTTTGAGACAGAGTCTCGCTCTGTCACCCAGGCTGGAGTGCAATGGCACCATCTCAGTTCACTGCAGCCTCTGCTTCCCAGGTTCAAGTGATTCTCCTGTCTACCTCCTGAGTAGTTGGGATTACAGGCGCCCACTACGACGCCTGGGTAATTTTTGTATTTTTAGTAGAGGCAGGGTTTTGCCATGTTGGTCAGGCTGGTCTTGAACTCCTGACGTCAGGTGATCCACCAGCATTGGCCTCCCAAAGTGCTGGGATTACAGGTGTGAGCCACCGCACCTGGCCTCAGAAGCAGTAAATATGGAAAGGAAAAACCAGTACCAGCCACTGCAAAAACATACCAAATTGTAAAGACCATCAACACTATGAAGAAACTGCGTCAACTAATAGGCAAAATAACCATCTGGCATCATAATGACAGGATCAAATTCACACAGAACAATATTAACCGTAAATGTAAATGGGATAAATGCCCCAATTAAAAGACACAGACTGGCAAATTGGATAAAGAGTGAAGACCTATTGGTGTGCTGTATTCAGGAGACCCATCTCACATGCAAAGACACACATAGGCTCAAAATAAAGGGATGGAGGAATATTTACCAAGCAAATGGAAAGCAAAAAAAAAGAGCAGGGGTTGCATCCTAGTCTCTGATAAAACAGACTTTAAACCAACAAAGATCAAGAGACAAAGAAGAGCATCACATAATGGTAAAGGGATCAATGCAACAAGAAGAGCTAACTATCCTAAATATATATCCACCCAATACAGAAGCACCCAGATTCATAAAACAAGTTCTCAGAGACCTACAAGGAGACTTAGACTTCCACACAATAATAGTGGGAGACTTTAACACCCCACTGTCAATATTAGATCAACGAGACACAAAATTATAAGGATATTCAGGACTTGAACTCAGCTCTGGATCAAGTGGGCCTAATAGATATCTACACAGCTTTCCACCCCAAATCAACAGAATATACTTTCTTTTCAGCACCATGTAACACTTATTCTAAAATTGACCACATAATTGGAAGTAAAATTCAGCAAAGGCAAAAGAATGGAAATCATAAGAAACAATCTCTCAGACCACAGTGCATCAAATTAGAACTCAGGGTTAAGAAACTCACTGAAAACCGCACAATTACATGGAAACTAAACAACCTGCTCCTGAGTGACTACTGGGTAAACAATGAAGTTAAGGCAGAAATAAATAAGTTCTTTAAACCAATGAGAACAAAGACACAATGTACCAGAATCTATGGGACACAGCTAAAGCACTGTTCAGAGGGAAATTTATAGCACTAAATGCCCACCGGAGAAAGCAGGAAAGATCTAACATCAACACCCTAATATCACAATTAAAAGAACTAGAGAAGCAAGAGCAAACAAATTCAAGAGCCAGCAGAAGACAAGAAATAACTGAGATTAGAACAGAACTGAAGGAAATAGAGACACGAAAAACCCTTCAAAAAATCAATGAATCCAGGAGCTGGGTTTTTGAAAAGATTCACAAAATAGACCACTAGCCAGACTATTAAAGAAGAGAAGAATCAAACAGACACAATAAATGATAAAGGGGATATCACCACTGATCCCACAGAAATACAAACTACCATCAGGGAATACTATAAATACCTCTATGGAAGTAAACTAGAAAATCTAGAAGAAGTGGATAAATTCCTGGACACATACACCCTCCCAATACTAAACCAGGAAGAAGTTGAGTCCCTGAATAGATCAATAACAAGTTCTGAAATTGAGGCAGTAATTAATAGCCTATCAACCAAAAAAAGCCCAGGACCAGATGGATTCAGAGCCAAATTCTACCAGAGGTACAAAGAGGAACTGGTACCATTCCTTCTGAAACTATTCCAAACAATAGAAAGACAGGGGCTCCTCCCTAACTCATTTTATGAGGCCAGCATCATCCTGATACCAAAACCTGGCAGAGACACAACAAAAAAAAAGAAATTTTTAGGCCAGTATACCTGATGAACATTGATGTGAAAATCCTCAGTAAAATACTGGCAAATTGAATCCAGCAGCACATCAAAAAGCTTATCCACCACGATCAAATCGGCTTCATCCCTGGGATGCAAGGCTGGTTGAACATATGCAAATCTATAAATGTAATCCATCACATAAACAGAACCAATGACAAAACCACATATAATTATCTTAATAGATACAGAAAAAGCCTTTGATAAAATTTATCACCCCTTCATGCTAAAAACTCTCAATAAATTAGGTACTGATGGAATGTATCTCAAAGTAATAAGAGCTATTTATGACAAACCCACAGCCAATATCATACTGAATTGGCAAAAGCTGGAAGCATTCCCTTTGAAAACTGGCACAAGACAAAGATGCCCTCTCTCACCACTCCTATTCAACATAGTATCGGAAGTTCTGGCCAGGGCAATCAGGCAAGAGAAAGAAAGAAACGGTATTCAGATAGGAAGAGAGGAAGTCAAATTGTCTGTTTGCAGATGACATGATTGTATATTGAGAAAACCCGATCGTCTCAACCCCAGATCTTAAGCTGATGAGCAACTTTAGCAAAGTCTCAGGATACAAAATCAATGTGCAATAATCACAAGTATTTCTATACACTAATAGTAGACAGCCAAGTCATGAGTGAACTCCCATTCACAATTGCTACAAAGAGAATAAAATACCTAGAAATACAAGAGATGTGAAAGACCTTTTCAAGGAGAACTGCAAACCACTGCTCAGGGAAATCAGAGAGGACACAAACAAATGGAAGAACATTCCATGCTCATGGATAGGAAGAATCAATATCAAATGGCCATACTGCCCAAAGTAATGTATAGATTAAATGCTATCCCCATCAAGCTACCATTGACTTTCTTCACAGAATTAGAAAAAACTACTTTAAATTTCATATAGAACCGAAAAAGAGCCCATATAGCCCAGACAATCCTAAGCAAAATTAACAAAGCTAGAGGCATCATGCCACCTGACTTCAAACTATACCACAAGGCTACAGTAACCAAAACAGCGTGGTACTGGTATCAAAACAGATATATAGGCAAATGGAACAGAACAGAGACCTCAGAAATAATCCACACATTTACAACCATCTGGTCTTTGACAAATCTGACAAACACAAGTAATGGGGAAAGGATTCCCTATTTAATAAATGGTGCTGGGAAAACTGGCTAGCCATATACAGAAAAAGCTGAAACGACCCCTTCCTTACACCTTATACAAAAATTAACTCAAGATGGATTACAGATGGATTAAAGATTTAAATGTAAGACCTAAAACCATAAATAGCCTAAAGGAAAACCTGTACAATACCATTCAGGACATAGGCATGGGCAAAGACTTCATAAGTAAAACACCAAAAGCAATGGCAGCAAAATCCAAAATTGACAAATGGGATCTAATTAAAGAGCTTAGGCAGCCTACTGAATGGGAGAAAATTTTTGCAATCTATCCACCTGACAAAGGGCTAATATCCAGAATCTATGAGGAACTTTAACCAATTTACAAGAAAAAAAAAACCCCATCAAAAAGTGGACGAAGGATATGAACAGACACTTCTCAAAAGAAGGTATTTATGTGGCCAAGAAACATGAAAAAAAGCTCATCATCACTGGTCATTAGAGAAATGCAAATCAAAACCACGAGGAGATACCATCTCACACCAGTTAGAATGGTGATCATTAAAAAGTCAGGAAACAACAGGTGCTGGAGAGGATGTGGAGAAATAGGAAGGCTTTTACACTGTTGGTGGAAGTGTAAATTAGCTCAACCATTGTAGAAGACAGTGTGGCGATTCCTCAGGGATCTAGAATCAGAAATACCATTTGACCCAGTAATCCCATTACTGGGGATGTACCCAAAGGATTATAAATTATTCTACGATAAATATACATGCACATGTACGTTTATTGTGGCACTGTTCACAACAGTGAAGACTTGGAACCAACCCAAATGCCCATCAATGATAGACTGGATAAAGAAAAAGTGGCACATATACACCATGGAATACTATGCAGCCATAAAAAAAGGATGAGTTCATGTCCTTTGCAGGGACATGGATGAAGCTGAAAACCATCATTCTCAGCAAACTAACACAGGAACAGAAAACCAAACACTGCATGTTCTCACTCATAAGTGGGAGTTGAACAATGAGAACACATGGACAGGGAGGGGAACATCACATACCGGGGCCTGTCAAGGGGTGGGGGGCTAGGGGAGGGATAGCATTAGGAGAAATACCTAATGTAGATGATAGGTGATGGGTGCAGCAAACCACTATGGCACATGTGTACCTATGTAACAAATCCTGCACATTCTGCACATATATCCCAGAACTTAAAGTATAATAACAAAAAAATAAAATAAGGAAAATTGGTGAAAAAAGTATTGAGGTAGGGAAACTCCACAGTTGACTAACTAGTGGCTCATTTCTGTCGGGGCTGTGGTGTTCATGGCTTTTTACATACATGGTAGATGGCAGCTATGAGTTTCTCATCTTAAGAACACTGAGGGCTGGTCATGGTGGCTCATGCCTGTAATCCCAACACCTTGAGAGGCTGAGGCAGGAAGATCGCTTGAGCCCAGGATTTTGAGACCAGCCTGGACAACATAGGGAGACCCTATCTCTAAAAAAAAACTTAAAAAATAAAATAGCTGGGTGTGGTGGTGCATGCCTGTGGTCCTAGCAACTCAGGAGGCTGAGGTGGGAGGATTACTTGAATTGAGCTCAAAAGGTCAAAGTTGCAGTGAGGTGTGTTTGTCCCACTGCACTCCAGCCTGGGTGACAGAGCAAGACCATGTCTCAAAACAAAACCAACAAAACCACAAAACAGTGACTCTTTATCTTGTGACTTTTAAAAAACTGCTTTATTGGAATATAATATGTAAACTGCACTTAAAATGTACAATTTGATAGACTTTAACATGTATATATACCCAGGAAATCATGACCACAGTTAATGTGTAGTGAACAGATTTCGACACTTGAGGTTTCCTGTGGCCCCTTGTTTTCCTTATTCTTTCCCTCCTGATCCTTGCTACCTCCAACCCAGGCAACCCCTGATCTGTTTTCTGTCAGTTTAGATTAGTCACCCAGACTGGAGTTCAGTGGTGCAATCTTGGCTCACTGCAACCTCCGCCTCTTGGGTTCAAATGGTTCTCTTGCCTTAGTCTTCTAAGTAGCTGGAATTACAGGTGCATGCCACCACGTGCAGTTAATTTTCATATTTTTAGTAGAGACGGGATTTCACCCTGTTGGCCAGGATGGTCTCGATCTCCTGACCTCGTGATCTGCCTGCCTTGGTCTCTAAAATTGCTGGGATTACAGGCATAGTACATTTTTTATAATTTTTTATCAATAAAGTCACAGAATATGTACTCTTCTATTTGTTTGTTTTTGTCTGGCTTCTTTCAAGCTAGATAGTTATTTTGAAATTTGTGTTATTACATGAATCAGTAGTTCATTTTTATTGTGGGAGCTGTTAGATTTCATCATTGTAACCATGGCTTGTTTATCCAGTCATCTTTTGATGAGCACTTGGGTTGCTTTTAGTTATGACAAATAAAACTGCTGTGGGCATTTATGTTTAAGTCTTCATATGAGAACATGCTTTCATTTCCCTTGGGTAAATACTTACAACTTGAGTGTCTGGAACAGAGAGTAGGTGCAGGTTAACTTTTAAGAAGCTGCCAAACTCTTTTCCAAAGTGGTTTCACCATTTTTCATTTCCATCACCAGTGTATGAAGTTAACCAAATCTTCCTTAACACTTGCTATGGCTAGTATTTTTCATTTTAGCCATTCTAATAGGTATGTGGTAGTATCTCATTGTGGTTTTAGCTATTTTCCTAATGACTAATGATGAACATCTTTTCATATAGCTGTTTCATATAGCTGTTTCATATAAGCCGTAATAGGTCTTCTTTGGTGAAATGTGTAATCGAATCTTTTGTCTATTTTTAAAATTGAGTTGTTTACTATTTGTAGTTTCATGTTTTCTGCATAAAAGTTCTTTGGTAGATAGATGATTTGCAAATATGTCTTTCCCAATTTGTGGTTTATCACTCATTGTTTTAGCAATGTCTTTCAAAAAGAAAAGTTTTTAGTTTTGATAAAGTCCAATTGATATTTTTTTCTTTTATGGATCATATTTTCAGTCTTATAAATTGTATCTAAGAAGCATTTTCCAACTCAAGGACACAAATACTTTTACCTTTGGTTTCCTATAAAAGTGTTATAGTTTCAAGTTTTACATTTGTCTGTGCTCTATTTTGAGTTAGTTTTGGATATTGTTTGTACTGTGGATCAAAGGTTTTTTTTTTTTTCCCCCCCGCATATAGATACCCATTTTGTTCCAGCACCATTTATTTAAAAGACTATCCTTTAAATTGTATTTTACTAAAAATCCTCCATATATGTGTGGTTTTATTTCTGGGCTATTTTTTTCCACTGATCCGTTTATTTTTATGCTACACTAAACTGTTTTCATTACTGTCATGAGCTTCAGTCAGTGGTATAGCTCTCCATTTCTTTTTTAACATTTGTTTGGCTATTCTAAGATCTTTGCATTTCCATATGAATTTTAGATCATCTACATTTCTACAAAAAACGCCTGCTGGAATTTCGATTGAGATTTTGCAAATTATGTGGACCAATTTAAGGAAAATTGACATCTTAATATTTAGTTTTCTTAGGAAAATGGCATGTCTCTCCAGTTATGTCCTCTTTAGTTCTCAGAATGTTTTGTAGTCTTCAGTGTTCAGGTCCTATGCATCTTTTGTCAGATTTATCCTTAAGCATCTTACGGTTTTTTTTTTTAAAAATGCCATCGTAAATGAAAAGTGAAATTTTAAAAATATGAACTTGTTTGTTGTTAATATATGTAACTATATGATTGACTTTCCTACATCAATCTGGTATCTTATAATCTTGCTACTAAACTCACTTATGCTATTATCATTTTTGTAGATTCTTCAGATTTTTTTTACATAGATGATCGTGTCATCTGTGAATAAAGACAGATTTACTTCTTTCTTTCCAATTTAAATGTTTTTGATGTATTGCCTGATTGTATTGGCTAGGATCATCAGCAGAGTGTTAAATAGAAGCAATGAGAGCCAATGTCTGTGTCTGTTTTCTGATATCACAGGCAAAGCGTTCACCCTTTTACCATTCACTATGCTGTTTTTGTAGATGCCTTCAATCAGGTTGAGGATGTTTCTTTCTGTTTCTGATTTGATGAGAATTTTTATCAGGAGTGGATGTCAAATGCTTTTTTTTTCTATTGATATTATATACTTTTTCTATTTTAGTTAATCTAGTAAGTTATATTGATGCTTGAATTTGTACTGACTTTTTACTTCTGATATAAGCCCCACTTATTAATGGTGAAGTATGCTAATGATGAAGTTAGACTCAAGTTACTGAAATATTTAGACTTTTTACATCTGTGTTCATGTGTGATACTGGCTGTTAGTTTCTTAATTTGTAGTGTTGGATTTTGGCATCAGGGTAAAACTGCCCTAATAGGATGTGTTAGGATGTATTCCCTCTTCTTCTGTTTTTTTGGAAGAGTTTGTGAAGAACTGATGTTTTCTTTAAATATTTGGTAGAGTTTAGCAGGAAAGTCTTCTGGTCCCAGACTTTTTCTTTGTGGGTAGTTTTTTATTTTTATTTTTAATTACTTTTCTAGCTATTTACTTTAACTTATTTGTATGCCCATGTTTAAGGTGCATTTCCCGTAGGAAGCATATACTTGAGTCTTTTGTGACACTCCCCCCTCCCTTTAAATATGAGGAAAAACTTGCCTGCAAGTCCATCAGATGATTTTCCCTCAGTTTCTTTTGGCTAGGATTGTATGTGGGGCTTGGGCCTAAACCAGTCATAGGCAAAGGGGAACAATGAAAATACCGTGATTGGCTTAGCCTGGTGCCTCTCAAGATGTGGTCTGCAGACCAGTAATATTAGCTTTACCTGGAAACTTCTTAGAAATTCAGATTCGTTGACCCTATGCATCAAATTTAAGGGATGTGGTTTAGCAATTTGTCTTAACAAGATGTTTGAGTAATTTTGAGACATGAGACATTGAGAATAACTGGCCTCGACTAGCCTATACTTGTGAGCAGGGAGGAGTAGCCTGTACCCGACAGTTTAGGGTATGTTCCTAGGAAGTGCAAGGGATTATTACCTACATAGGTAGGTGATAATCTTGCCATAGGACGACTGAGGTGGGGCCCAAGAATATGAATTTTTAACTGATATACTCTTGATGGAGTCACGACTGTGCAACACACTCTAAGGAAACAAAATAATATATTGGACTTACAGTTAAATCCATTGAGATCTATATTTTAGAGTCCTCATCTGTAACTGGAGTGAGCAAACTGTCCCAAGGGCAAATCAGAGCTGTTGCATGTTTTGTATGGTGGGTAAGATACGTTTTTACATTTTTAAATGATGAAAAAACATAAAAAGAATGGAAAACTATGGGAAATCCAACTTTCAGTGTCTATAAATCAATTTTAAAGGAACATAGCCATGTTTATTCACTTACATATTGTCTAGGATGCCTTTGGACTGGAATGGCAGGGCTGAGTAGTTGTGACAGAGATCATGTGGCTTACAAAGCCTGAAATATTTACTTGCTGGCCCTTTACAGAAAACGTTTGGCAATCCCTGATCTGTAAGAATAATTTACCAAAGAATAGTACATTCCCCAACTGTCTTGGACAACTGATAAATTAATAGGTGAACGTTTTGTCTAGAACAGTAAAAGTGTGAATGATGAAGTATGTTATTTCAAGAATATGTGCATATTAGAATTGTGGTAGCTTTGTTGGAAGGAAGATTACTTTAGATTTATAATTAATGTAAGCTTATAATAGTGAGATGTCATGTATTAGAGCCAGCAGTTTCGGGGAGGTAATTCACCCTTCCCCCTTTTTTAGTTAACTCTTACTTATTCCTCAAGATAAACCTTTTCGTATAGCCCTATCACTGAAAATATTCTAAAATCTACATTAATATGGCATATTAATGAGAGAAGCTTTTTTATAACCTGCAGTGCTTCTGGGTAGTTATTTTGCATACTACTCATTACTGTGTAATGGTGTAGGTGCTAAAAGTACTCTTCCTAAAACATATCTTTTTAAAGCTCTTTGGCTTTAATGAAAAAGAAGCATATACCAAGGTTAGTATAGATTTGAGACAGGAGAAATATGTGATTATGTAAGGGTTCAAAGAATCAATTGACTGGCTTTTACGGGTGTTTAGACTTATTTTTTAAAAATACACAAGATTTGCCTTGTTTGTCACATCATGTTTACCTTCATTAGCCCAAGTTTACCAAAGATTCTGTTGCGAAAGAGAAAGATGAAAATGTTTATTTCTTGACATGTCAATAGAGATAGTAAGATCATGATAGTGCCTTTTTAGGGCTAGTTTAGTAAAAAAGAAAAGAAAAGAAAAGCCCTTGATCTCTGATGCTGAAACACACAGTTAGGGGAAAAATTGTTAGACCTTTTTTTCGGAAGTTCTTCTCACCAGGCTACAGGAAGTGTCATCTTCTATTTGGGTATATTTGCCTGTTAAAAACTATTTCTGATACTTTGAAGTGATCAAATATGAGTTGTGTTTCTATGGAAATTGTTAAATACATGTTGCTTTCCCCAGAGAGAGGTACTCTCTGTGTACCTATATCATACCTATAATGTAGATTTCTTTTTTTAAGGTTATACGTTGGCTCTTCAAAGACGTTCACCTCATCAGAGAAATCCCTGACTCCTTTGCAATGGTGTAGACATGTCCTAGATAACCCAACTCCTGAGATGGAAGCAGCAAGACGTTCCCTGTGCTTTAGACTGGAGCAAGGTAATTGTGAATGTGTGCATTTACATTCTGCAACTCTTGTCACTCTCAGTGCTACTTTTGTTGCTGGTTTTGGAATAAACATTTCAATTGAAAATTTTTACCCTGAGGTGCAGCTGTTGCATGCAATTAGCTTCACATGTATTACACATCAAGCTTTCTCAATGTAGGATGTGTTTAGTTTTGTGCTTGTTTTTAGCCATATTTTTAGTTTGCTTTGGTTTATACTGCAATGCAGGAACACACATTTTATTTTATTTTATTTTTTCTGTTTGCAAATATACCAGTCAATAAAATGGTCAGTTTTCAGTGCTCTGGGGTCGGTAACAAGGTTGTGTGGCTGGCTTCTAAGGCAGAAAACAGGGTTTCCTGGGGATCTGAGTACTGACCTTATTGAATGCCTTTAACATTTAGTTGGATGTATAACTGGAAGTGCTAACCTTTAAAAACTAAGACATCTTCATATTATCTGTAACATTAATTAACTTATGGAGCCTAACAGAAGTTTAAATTTTAAAAAAGGGCCGTTGGAAAAACAACAAAAATGAGTGAGTGGTACCTTGCTGTTTGATGCAGGGAACTACTTGAAGCTGTAATTATGTAGGCTTTTGACTTGTCTGTTAACCTCTGGGCATCTGTTTCATCCTCTGGGAACACTTTCTATTCCATGGACCACCTGCCTCCAAATCATACATGAGCTTGAAAGTACAGATTCCGGAGCCTCCAGATTAAAGAATCATACTGTCTGAGGGTAGGGTTGGGGAGTCTGCATTGACAAGTTCACCAGTGTGATTCTCATGTACACTGATATTTGAGTACACTGCCCATGAAGCTCTTCGAGGATAACGAATAACATATTTGGACATAAGAAAAAGTATAATAGATAATGCTTCTAGAGCTCTTAATTCTGTAACATTCATTACCTTTACATTCTTGACATCCTTCATCTTATTCAGTCTAACTGAACTCACCTTTAGAGGTGAGAAATACTCAGTTTAGAGAAGTTCCCAGTGTTACAAGGCAGAATGATACTCGGGGACGGAGTCAAAGCCAGGGTCTCTCTGACACCAGAGACTCCATACTTAACCAGTATTCTGTACTGCCGTATTGGCATGGTCATAAGTAAATATCAACAGAAATCTGCTTTAAATACTTGGAAGGTGGGATGAAATAGTGTATCTTATTAACATTTTAACTAAAATGAAACAGGTGGCTTAATAATGGAAAGTTGAAGAGCAGTGTAGGGACAAAGGCATGTTAGGGTTAAAACTTTGGTGATAGATGCTTATCTAACAGAGCAGCCATCTCAGAGTTGGGGGCTCTAGTATTCATTCTGTTCCCATTTACCTCAGTGACTCTAAGAAAACGGATACGGTTTGGCTGTGTGTTCCCAGCCAAATCTCATCTCCATTTGTAATCCTTACATATAGAGGGAGGCACCTGGTGGAAGGTGACTGGATCATGGGGGCACTTTCCCCCATGCTGTTCTCGAGATAGGGAGTTCTCATGAGAGCTGATGGTATTAAGTGTGGCACTTCCTCACTCTTTCACTTTCTCCCTCTCCTGCCACCATATAAGGACGTGCCTTGCCTCCCCTTTACCTTCCACCATAATTGTAACTTTCCTGAGGCCTCCCCAGCCATGTGGAACTGGGAATCAATTAAGCCTCCTTTCTTTATAAATTACCCAGTCTCAGGTAGTATCTTTATAGCAGTGTGAGAACAGATAATACACAAACCATTAAATCCCTTTGTACTTAACTCTTTGAAGGGTTATAAAGACCATTCCTAAGTCTCCTTACTTAATCCTTGACTCAGTGACTTATATCTATATTTTAATATAAGAATTTGGCTCAATAATTTGAAGTAAAATTCAAAATGAATTCAGAATTACAGTCCTTTATGTCAGGGGTCAACAAACGTTTTTTGAAAGAAGACAGTTAATATTTTAGATTTTGTGAGCTACATAATCTCTGTCATGACTGTTCAACTTAGCCATGCCCAGAAAACAATGATCAATGCAGAAATTAATGAATGAAGATGTGTTCCAATATAACTTTACTTACAAGCACTGACATTTGAATTTTGTGTGGTTTTTCACATGTCACAAAATGTATATATTTTTCCCAATTATTAAAAAAATATAAAAACCTTTCTTAGCTGGTGAATTATTACAAAAGCAGGGGTGGGCTGGATTTGGAGTACCTTCGGCCTTACCCACCCCGGCCTTACGTCATTTGTACACTAGATAGATTTACATATAAGGTTAGATTTTTTTTTTCTAAAAATAGAAGAGAAACTTTTAAAAAGTAAAAATAATCCTAATCGGTGGTTGCTATTAAGATATTAGACTAAGTGCTTCATTATCCGATTTTCCTTTCATTGATGTGGAGCTCAGGCAGAATCGTGAGGTCATGAGGATGTGAACTGGCATACTGCAGTTTTGTTCATGATGTAATTTATTTAAACGTCCTGTAAAAGTTTAGAGAACGACTTTTTCAAAATCAAAATTAGTCTTTTACTTAATTTGTATATAAACTCAAAACTTCTTTTGCTGTGAGACTAAATGTTTTTATTCCAGAGATCCATAATCCACAATCCTGTTGAGATAAGAAGTAACCAATTAGGTTGTTTACTGGAGAAAATTCTCTTTTTTAAAAAATTCAACTTGTATTTTATAAAATATGTCTATAGTTTAAAAAATAGTCTTACAACTGTTATAAGACAAATATCAAATTGCTGCCCTAATCTCTCATGCCCCTTTTATTTCCCAGATGCACTTAAGAAAAGCTCTTTGTTTTGGTTTTACTGTTTACTTCTCTTTTTAAATTCCATGTTTATATGGCTATTGCTTTGAATTTTTCATTTTAAACATTATCCATTGGCTTTTGACTTTGGATGGTGAAGATTTAATTCCTTTACGCCTCACTCCTATATTTTTTCTCTGCATGTCCTTTTTATGTTACCTTTTACCAACTTTAGGGGACGTCAGTATTTATTATGATAGAAAGTTATATTCAAGCCATGCAATATTTTATCATTTCTTTTTCCATCTAACTTTTTTGTTTTTGAGACAGATTCTTGCTCTGTGCTCAGGCTGGAATGCAGTGGCGCAATTTCAGCACACTGCAACATCTGCCTCCTGGGTTCAAGGGGTTCTCGGCCTCAACCTCCTAAGTAGCTGGGATTACAGGTACACGCAACCATGCCTGGCTAATTTTTGTGTTTTTAATAGAGACGTGATTTCACCATGTTGGCCAGGCTGGTCTTGAATGCCTGATCTCAGGTAATCCACCCACCTCGGCCTCCCAAATTGCTGAGATTACAGGCGTGAGCCACTGTGCCCAGCCCATCTAACATTTTTTTTAAGAATTCATTGGAAAAAGATGCTTAGTTTTGTTGTTGTTGTTGTTGTTGTTGTTGCTGTTATAATTTATAAGACAAGGTCCTTGTCATTAATTTATCCCCAAATTCTCCTCATGAACCATCCGCAGTATGAGACACATAAATCCAAGAATTTTGTTTTGTTACTGTTCCTTCAGGCAGCGCCCTGTTCTCTTACTCTAATTAGAACTAGTCATCTTTAGCTTCTGAAGAGCCATCATGGTGGGACTTTATTTTCCTTATTCTGGGAATTCCTCTGGCCCCTCTTCAGTGCTATATTACCTGCTTCTGAGATACAAATACTTTCCTTTCTATTCCATTAAAAGAAAGGAATATTTCTGCATTTGCTTTTTTGGGAGAGCAGAGGGAAAAAGGATATGTGGGAGGTAAATTCTGAGAACCTCCTGTGTTTGAAAATGTCTTTATTCCTACTTTCACCCTTATGCAGGATTGTTCTTTGGGCTAGGTATAGAATTCTAGGTTAAAAACCATTTCCCACAGAGTTTAGAAGGCATTATTCCATTATATTTTAGCTTCGGGGTTGCTTTTGAAGTCCGGCACTGTTCTCATTTCTGATTCTTATTTGTGACCTTTCTACCTAAAATAACATGAATATTTTAGAATATTGTCTTTTATTCTTGGTATTCTGAAATTTTGTTTATTTTGTGGGTGCTAGAAACTTTAGTTCTGCAAAATTTCTTGCATTATTTCTTTGTATTCATACCCCTCCGCCCTTGTTTTCTCTATTCTTTCTAGATACTCCTGTGGATCAGAGTCGCCTGGATTGATGTTCAAATTTTATATTTTTCTCTCTCGCTTTCTATTCTTATCTTGTTGTTGTTGTTGCTCTACTTTCTTGGAGATTTAAAAAAAAAAAACAACTTCTAAACTCTTCTGCTGCATATTGAGTGACTTCTATGTACCAGGTACCATTGTAGGTGATGGAGATACATCAGTGAACAGCACAGATATTAAGTCTCTGCCCTCATTAAGCTCACCTTCTAGTATTCAGATTTTCACTTAGTCCTCCAGATCTGTAAGGTACTTTTATTTGTGTTTGTATCCTTAAATCTAGTGGCTTTCTGTTTCAGTTTATTCAGGTAATGAAGCCTGTCTTTGATAAAAGTAGGAGAGGAACAGTTGCCTGAGCAGGCAGGATGGGGAGCTGGAGGGTTTTAGTGCTTTCCTACAGATTTTCAGTTATCTGGTTTTTTTCACTTCACCACAGAACTCCCTACCCGCTGTGGTACTTTGCACCTGTGATTCCAGAACCTTGCCAGGTCCTTATTAGTTTCTTTTTGCTGTAAGGCCATAGAGTGGTGGATGTCAAAACCCAAGTCTGTTTCCGCTGTTCATTTCTAAGATGTTGTGACCATCCCCAGTGTGATAATTGTCTCCTGTCCCATTCAGTCTTCCTATGGGCTTACACAGTTTGAGTTTAACTCTTACTGTAGTGTGGTTTTATAAGAGAATAGGGAGGAATTCATAGTTAATCCCCCATATTGAAGAAGACTTATTGGCTTCCAACTAAGGGGGTCCTTTGTCAATGATGGTTAATTGACATATACCAAAAATTATGGTTTTGACCCACACTTTATTCATAACATAGTATAAAGATTTAATTGGAATAATACAAGCTTTCTATATTTTTGAAGTTTCAATAATTCTCTAATAAAGCATTTTTCTTTTTGTTTAGACTTAATTTCTCCCTTGGGCAGTCAGCACTTTTTAGTAACAGATATTACTGAGTGTTTTCTTTGGGACTAGGGTTGTTTCTTTTCATTTGAATATAAATTGCCCAAGGGAATGGACTTTGTGTTGTTGAGCACCAGTTCTCTAACTCCTAGAAGGGTACCTGACACAAAGTAGATGCTGTTGCTAAAGTAAATGAATGCTTTAATTTTTTTTTTTGAACCCAATGTCACTATTACTTCTGTTTCAGTTTTGGTTTTGAATAATTAAAATGGGTTGGGGTCCTTGCAACATTTCCTTATTAGCCACGTCTTACATTCAGGGCGTAGACTAGCATTAGCTGAAGTATCAGCTTGCAGTATTGCTTTCCCATTCACAGGCATGTTTACTTTAAAACAATCAGTTTCTATTTATCTTACACATTTTGTTCCAAGGTGATTAATTGAAGTCCTTAGGAGTTATACATCTCCCTCTATACACACAGAAATTAAAGACGCTTCACTAAGAAATTCACAACCATGAGTAGGAGTGATGAGAGGTAAACAAAGGATACAACTACCCTCTCC
Source organism: Macaca thibetana thibetana (assembly GCF_024542745.1). NCBI lineage: Eukaryota > Metazoa > Chordata > Mammalia > Primates > Cercopithecidae > Macaca > Macaca thibetana. The sequence goes on from NC_065594.1 coordinate 57,661,384, forward strand.
TTTTTATCCTCTTCCTCTCTGCGTTGTGCTTTTGTCTCATACTCTTAACTCTTTCATTGACAGATAGGTAGAAGTTCCTTAATGTGAGCCTGGAGCTTCAGATGAGATGCTGCTTATGTAATATTTGAGCAAATATTTTTGAAACTTGGTTCCTCTTTTTTGACCTTCATGTTTTGAAAAGAAAATTCTTCAAAAAGTAAAGATTAATTCCCTTCTAGGAAATGTGGAGAGGGGCATAGCTGAGAGGAGCCAGAATGTTTCTGGTGGGTGGAGCTGGTCTTAAACCCTCTTCTACCTTATTTCCTCTTTACCCTAGGCCATTAGCCCAGGCTGTTTTCTTGGCTGCAAGTTAGCCATGGTGGCAAGTTAGCCGTCCCTCCTTGTTTATGGAGTAAGCATCCCCAAGAAGCCATCTGAGTAAGGGTTTGTCAAGGTTGGTTTCTGTAGGTCCATCTGGCTGCATTTCTCCCAAGATTGTCTCTAACTGCACAATTGCTAATGAGCTCATCTGGATTGTAACTTCTTACAGGTCCCAGGCCTATTTCTCTTCTTGCTGCCTACCTTTGTGATTTCATAGAGTCCTCAAAAAGCTTTCATGATGTATCTGATAACTTTTGACCCTGGATCTAGATAACAAAACTTGCTAAGTTATGAGAGAATGTATGGGACATAGTTAAACCTTGTCTTGAGGTTGTGAGAACAAGCTTATTAGAATTCTGCCCTTCTGCATAAAGTTTTTTTCTGAAGAAAATGAAGGAAAGGGATTTTTATAAGATTTAATTTTGTAGGGAGACAGCACCTACATTATCACTGTTTTTAAAATACTGCTAAAAAATACGTTGTCGGCCGGGCGCCGTGGATCATGCCTGTAATCCCAGCACTTTGGGAGGCCGAGACAGGCGGATCACGAGGTCAGGAGATCGAGACCATCCTGGCTAACTCGGTGAAACCCTGTCTCTACTAAAAAATACAAAAAACTAGCCGGGCGAGGTGGCGGGCACCTGTAGTCTCAGCTACATGGGAGGCTGAGGCAGGAGAATGGCGTCAACCCGGGAGGCAGAGCTTGCAGTGAGCTGAGATCCGGCCACTACACTCCAGCCTGGGCGACAGAGCGAGACTCCGTCTCAAAAAAAAAAAACGTTGTCTTCACATCCACAGTTTTGCAAATGGTTAAATATTTTTTAAAAGATACAATAAGATAGTTATTTTTCGTGTATATAGTATATTACTACATATGACTAATATGTATCTAATGCCCCTAATTCTTATAGGGAATATTAATTGACTTGGATATAAGAAACTTTTTTTTTTTTTGAGACAGGGTTTTACTCTGTTGCCTAGGCTGGAGTGCAGTAGCGCAATCATGGCTCACTGCAGCCTTGACCTCCCTGGGGTCAGGTGACCCTCCCACCTTAACTTCCTAAGTACCTGGGACTGCAGATGTGTGCCACCATACCTGGCAGATTTTTTGTAGGGGTGGGATTTTGCCATGTTGCCCAGGCTGGTATTGAATTCCTGGGCTCAAGCAATCTGCAGTGCTGGGATTGGCCTCTCTGTGCTGGGATTATAGGCATGAGCCACTGTGCTTGGCCGTAAGAAACTTTTTATTATAAATTGCAAAACTTATTATCCTCTTTTCCAAGCTGATCTTTTAATACTCAAATTTTACAATTTATAAAGTCTTATGTATCGTGTAGTCAGCACAGTCAAGTTACTTAAGTTTTCTCAGCCTCTTTTACATTTGTATTTATTTTGTAGTGTTGTTATAAGGAAACAGATATTTGTAAATTAGATTAGATAATGGCTCAAATATTAGGTCTCTCCCCCTTGTATTTGAACAGTGTAAATGGCTTTTTTGGATAATCTACAGAAAGTAATTTTTTTTTTTTTTTTTTTTTTTTTGAGATGGAGTCTTTGCTCTGTCACCCAGGCTAGGGTGCAGTGGCGCGAACTCGGCTCACTACAAGCTCCGCCTCCTGGGTTTACGCCATTCTCCAACCTCAGCCTCCCGAGTAGCTGGGACTACAGGCGCCCGCCACCTCGCCCGGCTAGTTTTTTTTGTACTTCTAGTAGAGACGGGGTTTCACCGTGTTAGCCAGGATGGTCTCGATCTCCTGCTTGTGATCCGCCCGTCTCGGCCTCCCAAAGTGCTGGGATTACAGGCGTGAGCCACCGCGCCCGGCAGAAAGTAATGTTAAAAGTGAAATAACATTGCTAGAAGTTAAATCTCCTGGCATCTCTAAATCTGCAGTCTGCTAGTATAAAGTTAACTAATAAAGTCTAAAACACAATAATCTCTCTTTTTTTCCCCCCAAAACACTGGCCACTTATTTGAGTATGCAGTCTCCAACACAGCTCAGTATCCTGGCTGGTTTTCCTCTTTTGAAGATGGTCCTAACGATGTTTGCTTTCCATTTCGAGGCACCCTGTTTTGTGAACTTTTTATTTAGTTGTTAATGTATGTGCCTTTTTCAAAATAGATTAAGCATCTGAAGATGGAGGTCTGTACCTAAAATTGTTTTTTGAATCACCAGTGCTTAATACATTTTTCAACATGTTTTAAATATTGAATTTTTTTTTTGTAATTGACTAATTTGAGTATGTTTAAATTTTTTAAGTTGGCCAAAACAAAACAAACCAAACCAAAAATTTTCATTGAACATTTGGTGTTGTAAATGGCATCCTACTAGCCAAGCCAAAAAAACCCTGAAAAAACCAAAACAGAGTGGTGTTCATTAAAGTGTTAGTTCTGAGCATGGGGGTTTCAGTCTGTTTTGTTCATTGCTGTGACCCTTTCTGTGCCTGGAATAGCTCCCCTGGCACGGTAGGTGTTGCGTGCTAATTGTTGAAGGAGTGAATATGGCAGAAATTTTCACCTTAATAGTTATGCCTCATCCTTGCTCCACTGTGATTGAGAGGGTGGCCCTTATTTCTAGGGCCTTGCCTAGTAAGTGGGGACATTTAGCAGATTTCACAGGGCTATTTTAGAAAGTTTTCTGGAAATATTGAATGAGAAATTACTTCAGAAATGTGGAGTACTACATAGATATACAGAAACATTCCTAATGTACAGATTTTCATTTAGAAATTGAACCTAAAATACAGGGAATCCTCTTTGCCTGGCTACTTATACTTCATAGAAAACTAAGTATTTTTTTTGGCAGAGGGTGGGTATCTGTTTTCTATACCTACAAATAAAGGTATTTGTTAGGGATCTTACACTGAGAAGTTTTGTAAGTGTAGTTTATTCAACAATCATAGAAAATCCAAGACAATCTCTTTAGTTGGTTGTTTTTATTTTATTTTTTATTAGATCTGTATGTATTCCATTTCAAACTTGCCCATCTTTCTACCCCCCCTCAACCCCTTTAGAATAAAAATAACAAAACTGCATAGAACTTTCATGGGTAGGATTAGCTCACTTGATATCCTAAATTGAAATAAGGCTAATCTAGGGTCTTTGGTAAGTTCATTCATGAGGCTGGGATGTTAAATAACCAAATAATGATCAAAAGCTAATCTAAGTAATTTGAAACACCCAATATGTGGCTTAGTTAATTTGGGGCCAGTTAATAAAAGCTTATCTTGGCTTAACGTACTTGAATGTCTGTAACTATTGAATCAGGACAGGTCACATTTGAGCAGAGTAGGTGTACTTTTCACAGATAGTGGAGGCCTACATAATTACTATCCTTGGCTCATGTTTCGCTATGACCATCTGTCATTTCCTCTGGGATTGTATACTAAGGAAATGTGAATAGAAATTACCCCATTCATTGAGTTTTTCTTTTATCTTCATATGGTACCAGTTCCCAATCTTATTTTAGTTGTTATCAAGGAGTGTTAATGTCCAAATGTAGCCGATGAAGAAGAAAGTTGTAGACTAATCCACAGTTCTGCAAGTGACCCTTTCTTTTGTTAAAATCCACACAGATTGAAGTGAGACATTAAGCTTATCAAATGTCTGTGTTCTGGAATCTGTCCAGTCTCTCCTTGCTTGGCCCAAGATGTTATCTCCACCAGCTCATATTTCTAGTCTCGAGATGCTCTGTCAAACTTGGAACACAAAATTAAAACTTAGTCTGTAGGGTTCATGTTGGGTAAGCTTTGTAAAGAATTTCTTTTCTCACTGGAAAAACAATCTGGAATCATGTTGGAATTTTTGTGCAGAGACAGGGTCTCCTGATATGTGTGCTGTCATTCCTGTGTGCTGAAAATGGAAAATGCATTATCATAGCTATGGGATTTCATTACATCTTTATGTTGCTTTGCTCTTATGTTCAGAATAGCCCCAATGCATTTACTTCGGTATTGGCAATGATTTAGTACAGTAACAGATAATCAGGGATTGTGCTTCTATGAAATTTGCAGGGTCAGTCCATTATACCCTATAACCTGATATGTGTTTGCCAGATTTCCTTAAATAATCCCTTTTTCTTTTGCTAATTTGTACTTGTGTTTCCATGTGGTTTTTTTCTTTGGATTTACTTTGTATTTCCACCATGATTCGAAAAGTGTTTACCAAAATAAACAATAGTGGTTGTTCTGGTGAATTTATTATTGACATGCTATTTTGTTACCTATCTTCACCAAGGAAAAAATAAAACAATGGAGATTCTCCCAAGGTAGTTGTCTGCTGCTTTCATACTACTGTGATGGTTGATTAAATTTGACTCTATGGTAGTGAAATTCGTTTTTTTTTTTTTTTTTTTTTTTTTTTTTTTTTTTTGGTAGGTGTTGGTACCTGTTTCTTGGGACCTCTACAGAATAGTTGGGTTTAAAGCAAGACTTTCTAGACTCTTTTTTTCTGAAACACTGGGGCTTGATCAGATGATTACAATACATGAAATATGTTGAGTACTTACTAGGTACAGTCGTAGTGCTAAATACAGGGTGCAGTTTCAAGCAAGATGAGCTCAGTGCCTGGCCTTGGGAACATGCATTCTGGTGCGAAAAACAGATGACACAGATAGCAGCTCTTTGTTCTTCCTGTCCCATAAAAGAAGCATAATGATGCAAATGGCAGCCTAACCCAGGAGTATGGTCAGAAAATGATTTCCCAAAGACGTGAGGCATCAGCTGGGACGTGAGAGTCAGTGGGAGTTAAGCCAGTAACTCTTGTGTGTGTGTGTGTGTGTGTGTGTGTGTGTCTGTCTATCTGTCTGTCTCCGTGTGTCCATCTGTTCATCCATCCAACGGGAGGAGGGGGTGAGGAAGTGTGTCCCAGGCCTTTTCTGTCACTGGGATAAGCCATAACTCAAAAAAGAGTCTTTTACTCTCGGAGACACTGGGGAGGAAGGATAGCAATAGTATGTGGAAAGGCCCTGCAATGGGACATGATGTGAAGAAATGGCAGGCTGTCGTGGTGGGGGTGTAATGGAGGGAAATGACTCTAAATGAAACTAGAAACTAGACATGTGTGCAGCGTCTTCAGGGCAGTTAAGAATTCTGTATTTTATCTTAAAATGGCTGAAAAACATTTGAATAATTTTTATTAAAAGAGTGACATAACCGAACAGGTAAGCTACGGGATATTACCTGAATTGTCTCAGAAGGCAGAGCCTTTTTTGGAAATCTGGTGAACTGTGGAGAGTGAAATAGTGGTTTTAGAAATTCTTTGGAACATGGGTAGGTTTAGGCTTTAGCATTTTTTTAAAGAGAGAGTCTTAGATAAACTTGGGAATGTTTTCTTCTTTTTCATTAATATCCCAAATTTCTTGTGACTACATGTGAGAAATGGTAGTTGAAAATGTGGCCAAGTTATTGTGACACTTAATTTACTTTGGAAACATAAGGGTTTGATTTGTTGATATTCTCCGTTATTTATAATATTTGGGAGCTTAAAATTTCTATATAGTAATAACTTTCATATATTTGAGTTTTGGAGCTCTTTTCAATTTGTGAGTTTAATTTTTTTCTGCTGTCATAGTTGTAAGGTTGTATTTCAAGGAACAGTGTGTTTAAATGTACTAGTCTTTTGAAATGCAGATTTGCTGTCATTGGGTGTGTCCTGTACTTGTATAAATGTGTATGCATATGCATGCTCAGTCTTGTCCTCCATTTTTATAGTATTTTCAGATAAATGAAGTTAGATCAGTAAAAGGATAGTTGCAGGGAAAACAAGCAATTAAATCATACTTTTTTTGGTCATTTTTAATTTCTTAGAAGTGCTAAAGGAAGAATGGACAGGGCTAAGAACCAAGCTGCTTCTCTGAAAGTTGGCCAAAGGAATCTACCAAAATGAGATGGAAAATATGAGAGAAGTGAGGGGACAGAAGAAGACAGACCCAGAACCTCTCATGTCTTAACAGGAGTTTAGAAGCAGGAACATACTGAACAAAGGAAATAATCAGTAAATAATAGAAGAAAATTTCTTTGACAGATCCTCAGATGAACTTAGATGAAAAAAAGCCATGCACCTAGATCTCCTGCTTATTGAATTTCAGATTCTCCAGAATTAAAGATAAACTATTCCTTCATTTGAACATTATTAGGATTTTATCTATAGTATAACAAACCAGATATTTTATAAGTAATATTGGATGCTAGATAAAAATTAATATTATCTTTAAAGTTTTAAGGAAGAAAGTTATTTTCAAACTATAATCCTGTACCAAAGCAAATAAGTGTAGCAGCAAAAGAAACTTTTGGTTATGCAAAGTCTGGATTTTACCTTAAAATGGTTGAAAGTGTTACCCTTTGTGCACACTCTTTTAACAGTGGGAAAAGTACAAGTATGAAAGATCGCATGAGATCTAGAAAACAGTGACCTCGGAGATGACCTAGGAGAAGCTGAGAAAGATGAAGATGAAATAAGACAGTGATTGACTCTCAGGCTTGTGATGTTCTTCACCTGGTGGTTGTGTTCTGGAGCAAAATAATTACTTTCTTTACTTTGGTCCTGTCATATCTAGTGATCACCTTATAGCTACCCCAATCACAGCTATAAAATAGAATGAAAATCCAATAAACCTTGACAATGTAAAAATAGAACTATCAGATCTGGAGATGGATATGGAGAAGGTGCATATATACTAAATAACATTTCATGGTAGGAAATCAGATACCAACAAGGTGATGATTGGTTTGTCTATTGTCTATTTAAAGTTATATACTAATTATGTAATTGTATTCGAAGTATGAAAAACAAAGTGGAAAGTGGGCCTGGGTGGGGAAGGAAAAGAGACTCCTGTTTTAGGCCTTTAATGTATATTTTAGTGTTGTTTTATGTGCAGATATTTTAATAAAATCATGAATGGGTTAGTTTTAGGGCCAAAGATAGTTTTCCCTTGGTCAGAACTCTGAATTCATTTATTTACTTTCTGTCGTCTCTTAAGATTAGTGGGTCAGAGGCCTTTGCTGTTACTGGGATAAGCCGTAATTCAATGAAGAGTCTTTTAGTCTCGGAGACACTGGGAGGAAGGATTATTCAAATTCTCTTCTCATCACTCTTCCATTCAATAACCGACAGTGGTTTCTAAAAGCCTGCTTTTAGATTTGACTGGGTAAAGTGTGGTGGCTTGGATTTGCCACTACACTTTACCCAGTCATAGGCGTGAAGACTCTTAGTAAAAATCTAGTCTGTCCTTTCAGAGGGAGGGCCCTCTATTTTCAGACATGAGATTATTTAGCCTATTTCTTCATATAATTAGATTCTGTAACATGTTGGTTACCTTACCTCATGATTGCAGTGTAGAACCTGGAAGTTATTCTAGCTGGTTGTCAGCTTGCATTGTGGCTGTAGTCTAAATTAGAAGCAGCTGTCTGTAATCTGCTTGACAACATCTCATCGTTGACAAATTATTAGATCACTCTTCTTCCTTGTTCTTTTCAGATTAAATTATTACTTTTCCACAAGCCCTCTTCTCACAGTCTGTGCCCATTTTTATTGTCCTTAAGTTTGACTTAAACTATAGCAGACACACAGACCTAAAGAGAAAATGGCTTCTATAAAAGGGAATTTTTAAACATGTCTTTGAAGTATAATTACTACTACATTTTTAAAAAAATCTCCTCTATTAATTGCAGATGGGAAGTTGGAGGATGATTTGTGAAGTTGCAGCGGTCACTCTGGTCCTGGATAATACTGGCTTTGGTCTGGTGTGCTTAAAGCTGTTGTCTTATCTTCAGTTTTGACCACTGGTTAAGTGGAAACAAGTTGATAGTTGAGATAACTTCCCCTTTCTGACCTTTATTTTTCAGCTCCACTTTGAGACTTGTCCTGTTTAGAGAAGTCCCGCAGAAGGATCCAATAATAGTCGTGGGGGAAGAGCATTAAATGTGCGATTGTGCAGTGGGTTAAGATCTGAGAAGTAGATAAGGTCTAATCCTTTAATTATGATTAAATGCCTTATCCATTGAGATTATGTTTCCTGTTAAAACCTAAGAAACATTTGACCTATTAAACTTAGTGTCAAGGATAATTATAAAACTCTGATTTCTGTGGAATAAATGTTATTCAATAGTACTTCTTTTGCAACATGGTGGAATTTGCTCATTCAACAAATATTTATGAAACATTTACGTCCCAGTCGTCAGGGGTGTACAACTGCTTTGCTACTTTTGAACTAAATATATTTTAAAGCTTAATCCTAATATCAAAAGTGATTTTCTTCATTAACTCTAGATATTAGTTACATATGAACTAATGAACTCTTGCTAGATGGCAAGAGTATTTCTTAAAGATGGCATATAAATCATGTTTTAAAAATGTTACATTTTGAGTACAATTGGAAGTTTAAAGATCGAGTATCTGTAGTGTCCTGGGATCATAGGTACTCATACATATATATGATGGTTAATGATTTTTAAATCATTACATTCATTGTCATAGTTTGAATGAATGGGAACTGCAGGAAAAGATACAAAGTAACTTTCTGATAAGTTTTTCTTAGCTAAATTTGAAGACTGTGAGACTTGGGTATAATGACTGACTGACTTTGATTGAATAGTCCCTAAGACTACCAATTAGGTGCATTTAGTAGTTCTTCAACCCTTCTTATGTACATACACTGACAAATACATTACAGTTGAATTCTCTGTATTTCATGCATGTCTGGGAAAGAGTACTGTGAACATCTGCTTCAAAGTAGTAGGACTTCCTAGACCCCATATGCTTGTTTATCAGGTCGTCAAGCACTGTGGAGAAACTAATGCTACTCAAGTTTACCCAATAAAAAATACTGGATCAGATAAGCTGCAAGCCATATGTTACTGTTCCAGAAGGGTTGCTCAGGTTGGAGCCAAGTCAGCAGCACTTACCTACTGTGAACTTACAGCCTTTCCAGAAAGCTTGTATCGCAGTCTGTGCAGACAGAGTTTATAAGAGTGAACCCGTAAATTGCTGTCTTCACCTTGGATTTTGAATTCTTTTGTTAAAGTTTAGTGCAAACATTTGAGTGTGCCAAGAATTTCTATAGGCTCAAGGTATGTAAAGATATAATATCACCTAAGAAGTTTATACCTGGGAGGATGGTTTATGGAAATGGAGATTTTCCTGCCCTGGTGGTTTATGGGTTTGGGTCAGATGCTGTGTTCTGGGTACAACTTCCTGCCAACTTAAGGGAGAATAAAAAATACTTAGAGGAGCTGATGTTTCCTGTACCTTCACTGATCTTAGGCCATTCAGTAACTGGTATTTATAAAGGACTAGAAGTTAAATTCCTCTGTTTGGCTTGGAACTGAGGCTTGCATGCCTATTATATAAAGAAAGAAAAAAGCAAAAGGCTTGAAAGTCTGTTAACCTTGCCTCACTTACTTTTTCCTTATTTTCCAGAACTCTGGTAATGAACATCATTATTTAAGAGTCAAGATAAATAAGTAAGAACTGTTGACCTATCCTGACCAAGCTCTTGAAGGTCAGACAGTTCAGTTTTGCTTCTGAGGTGGTAACAACTGAGGAAAGACTAAGTCTCCATAGTTATCTAGGTAGATACAGCGTAAGAAGCCGGCGCATTGTTTTGAGAGGACTAGGTTAAACTTCTTTAGAATTAGGAAAAGTGAAAAGTAGAAAATTCCTACAGACTCTTTTCTCCTACCTAGCTTCTAGAACATTTTCTTTCAGAATGTAGAATGTTGGCCGGGCGGTGGCTCACACTTGTAATCCCAGCACTTCTGGAGGCTGAGGCAGATGGATCCCCTGAGGTCAGAAGTTTGACACCAACCTGACCAATAGGGTGAAACCCCCTCTCTGCTAAAAATACATAAAATAGCCAGGTGTGGTGGCACATGTCTTTAGTCCCAGCTACTTAGGAGGCTGAGACAGGAGAATTGCTTGAACCTGGGAGGAGGAGGTTTCAGTGAGCTGAGATCATGCCATTGCACTCCAGCCTGGGTAACAGAATGAGACTCCATCTCAAAATAAAATAAAAATAACTAACTAAATAAATAAGTAAGAATGTAGAATGCTTTTGCTACAACTTGCTATAACTTTTCTTTTTTTTTTTTTTTTTTTTTTTTTTGAGATGGAGTCTCACGCTGTTGCCCAGGCTGGAGTGCAGTGGCGCGATCTCGGCTCACTGCAAGCTCCGCCTCCTGGGTTCACGCCATTCTCCTGCCTCAGCCTCCTGAGTAGCTAGGACTACAGGCGCCCGCCACCGCGCCCGGCTAATTTTTTGTATTTTTAGTAGAGACGGGATTTCACTGTGGTCTCGATCTCCTGACCTTGTGATCCGCCCGCCTCGGCCTCCCAAAGTGCTGGGATTACAGGCTTGAGCCACCAAGCCCGGCCAACTTTTCATTAAAAAAGGTATTATCGTTTGTGAATGCTTGCTGCAGGCTTTCATCCTGTACCCATGAAAAGCCTGTTTATTTCTTCCTACAAACATAACTTGTTTTCAAATGAGAACACTGCAACATTTAAGATGTTATGATTTGCTCCAAATTTCAAAACTAGCATGTGGCAGGATAAAGACTGGAACTCAGGCATTTGGATTCTTCCTCAAGTGTCCTTTCAGTCTTTTCTTGGTCTTTATTACAGTATGTTATGGAAAACTGTAGTGAAGAGGTATCCTGTCAGCCATCCCTGCTGTGTCTCAGCACCGGATGCTATGGTTACAGCCCTGCACATTTTTCTGAGTGACCATTATAAAACTGGTAATGTACGTAGCCCAGGGGTTGGCACACTATGGCCATATCTGGTTTTCTGCCTGTTCCTATGTGGCCTATGAGCTAAAATATAAAATGTTAAATGCCTTTTATGCTTTTTAATGGTTGAAAAGAAATCAAGAATATTTCATAACCCATGAATATTAAATTCAACTCTCAGTGTATATAAATTAAGTGTAGCTATGCTGCTATAAAACCTTTTCATTATTTTCAGTGGCTGCTTTCATACCATAATGTCAGCATTGAGCTGGTGTGACAGAAACCCTATGGCCAGCAAAATCTATAACACTATTAGCCATCCCTTTACAGAAAATGTTTGACCACTGTTAGTCTGTGGCCGTGCTCTGATTTTGGATACAGCCTTCCAGATCCCATCTAACTCTTCTTCTCAGGACCTTCCCAGTGGTTTCTAAAATTCCCAGTGGAAGATGATCTTCAGTCACTGGGGTGGTTTTTTTCCTCTTAATTATGGTAAATTCATTTATTTTGACATCACCGTGAACAATATGGCTCTCACACAGCCACTCTAAACCTGAACCTGTAAGACATAAATACCGTTTACAGAATGATAGAGCAGGCATATGCTAATGTTTTCAATCTCAGCTCTTGTGTTGAGATTAGAATTGTTCCAGAGATATGCTTTTCAGACTCACTCAGGCAGTCACTTTCATGGTTAACCATTTTCCTTGTTTCCAGTGGTGGCCATCCCAGCATTTTACTACATGAGATTCTTTATTCTAACCTCTGGAATAAATTTTCTCAGCATATTTATTGCCTGTAACTTACAGATTAAAAAGCCTTAAACTCACCTTCCTCTCCCTCATTCTGTGTGTTCTGGCTTTACCTCCCTGTTTCAGAGGAAGTGAGAACCCTCCCTTTCCAAAGCTGTTCCCCTAGCTAATCTCTGTCCCATTCCTCTGATCTCTAGGAACTTTTTTCGGTGTTTTTCTTTTTCCTTAGACTCTTCTCTATTGTTTCTATTCTCCAGGTTTCCTTGATCCTAAAAGCCATCCTCCCTTGAACCTTATACTCTTCAAGCCACAACCCCCCTCTTAAAAAAAACAAAACAAAACAAAACATTTATAGCCAAATCTCACTTCAAAGACTTCTTCCTCACTTTATATCTGCCTGACATGCTAACACTGATTTTTCCTTATGTCTTCTGCTGAATCTACTCTCATCAGTGGTCTGGTTGTTCTAGCCAGTAGCCTCTTTTTAGTCCTCATCCTACAGGCCTTCCCTGAGTAGTTGCCACTATTAACTATTAGCTCCCATGTTGAAACTCTTCTGCATTAGTCTTTTTTTTTTTTTTTTAGGTTGGAACTCGATGCATCTTTGAGCCTCCTGAATTCTTCTCCCCAAATGACCTTTTTCAGTTTCCTTTACTCATTCTCCATCTCTCTACTCTAAATTGTTTCTTCCAGTCCCTTCTGTATGTTCTCCTTAGGTGATTTCATTCATGCTTCATCTAACACCTATTTGTTGATGTACCCTGAATCTCTTTTTCTCTCCAGCCCTCTTCCCTGAACTCCAACTCCACACTGGACACAAGCACATAAGCATTTCCAATAACCATCTTGGGTTCAACTCACTTTTTTTTTTTCAATCTAAGCATGATTATCTCATGCTCTCCATCTTAGTGATGGCATCAGTGTCTCAAGAACTATAGCATTAGCTTCGGTCTCCTTTTTTCCCACTCCCTATATTCATTGGGTCACCAGACAACTGCACTTTAGCTCAGATGTGGCTCATCGAACCTGTTCTCACCAAATGTTCTGCTTGTGCTTTTGTTCAGGACCTTGTCATGTCTCACCAGGTCTATTTTACAAGCCTCTTAACTGGTCTCCCAGACGTCAGTCTCCATGCCCATTGAGTTCATCATTTCTATGGCTACTTAGGTCATCATCATAAAACATAATCTGATTATGTCTTTTACCTTCTCACAGTCAAAACACTAACTGTTCATTAAAGTGTAAACTGTTCATTAAAGTGTATAGATATAAGACAGTGCAAAACCCAAACATGCCAACCTCTCCAGCCCTAACTCTTCTCTTATACCCTATGCTTATTCCAAAAGTTTGCCATCCCCTGAATGTACAGTGCTGTTTCATGTGTTCAGGGTTTCATATGCATTACTTCTATTTAGAATGGTATCATATCCTGTGAGATAAGCTCCGCAACCTTCAAGGGCCACATTAAACATAATGACTCCTGAAGTATTTGGATTCCTCCAGAAAGTTAATCATTGCCTTTACTTTGCTCTGAGTGTACTCCTCATGGTGCTTTTACTGCACTTACGATATGGCATCATATTCCACCTTACTTGCCTGTCATCTGTAGTAGCCGGTCTTTAGAAATTGGAGTGGGAAGGAGAGGAGAACAGTCACCATGTCTTATTCATGTCAGCACCTGGGGCATCTGGTATGCTATAGCCACAATAGTTAGTGCCTACTCAAATGAATAGAGAAATGAATTTTAAAAAGTGGGTGGGAGTCTAGGGGCCAGGCAGACTTCTCGAAATGACTGTGGAGCAGGGAAATGCCACATACTGTATGTATCTGTGGAAGATATTTAGGTAACTGGAGACTGACCTTTAAAGTTTTTTAGTATCTGTTGCCAAATGTTGAATAAAGGAATGACTCTAGATGTTGTAAACGTTGGGCATCTGAATCATTCTGGAGCACTACACACACACACCCACACATGCACACACACATACACACATATATACATATACATATACATATTTTTTTCTCAGGTACACGGCGTTACTTCTGAAGATTTAAATGAAAAGTTGGCCAGTTACACAAGGCAGAACCTGGATTAGGGAATGAGGGAGAATATAAATTTGGCTAGCTGGGAAGAGAGCCATGAGCATGGATATAAAACCATGACTTATTTAGAAAATAGGCTGTGAATTTTAGTAAAACAGACCTGAAGTTTGCTGCTAATGAGTTTTTATTAGGTTTGCTAGGTATTAGGCCTAGGTATTAAGCCCAGCATGCATTAACTATTTTTCCTAATGCTGTCCCTCCCCCTACCATGGATGGAGCTGGAAGCCATTATCCTCAGCAAACTAACACAGAACAGAAAACCGAACACTGCATGTCCTCACTTACAAGTGGGAGCTGAACAGTGAGAAGACATGGACACAGGGGAGGGCTTGTTTTCTAGAATAACTTCTGCCCATGAGAAATGTGACCCTCCTGTTAGAACTCACTAGAAAGAGTGAGGGTCCTGACCTCCAGGGCTTCCTCACCTAACTGAAACCAACCCAGATGCCGAGCTATTGGCAGTAGAATGTATTGAAATTCTACCAAACAGCCCAAATAGAATTGCAGCCATTTTGTAACTCTTTCTTTGATTGCAAGAAGTGGTAGCATTTCCAGATTTCAAAGGCAGCTTTGTTGCCTTCTTACATGGTTTTCCACCAGTTAGCGTGCTTGGCATAATCCTTCCTTTTAACTGTGTGATGCAGTGCTATAGGAACTAACTCATCTTAGTGTCACCTGTTTAACCGCTTTTCAGTGTTTGTCACCCCAGTCACAGATCCTAGGCCTTAGTAATATAACATCCTTTAGTTGGAAATCAGAAGATTGATATAAAATTCAGCAACTTAGTAGTTACTAGGAAGTATTAATGAAGTGCTCCTCCAGGTTTATTTTTCACTGAGATTTTAGCTGATTTGAAACCTCTAATTAGACTATTATTTGTCTTCAGAGTTAACAATTATAATGAAGTTTAAAAAATTGGGCAAAGTAATTTATATGTCAGGATAGGAGTGGTAGAATGGTTTGAGATAAAGAAATATTAGCCAACTTGCCAAAATTTTGACCACATTTAGCATTTATTGAGTGCATACTGTGTTCCAAGTCTTGTATTAGGTACTGAAATGACTAGTGAGAAGAGTGAAAAGGATTGTTGCCAGAATATATTATGGTGTTGCTTTATTTTTGAACTCTTTAGTTTAATGCAGCACTGACCTTTGGAGTCTTCTAAGATATTAAATCAGTTTTTTATTATATGTGAATTAAGTAATTGCTTTCTTAAATTTGATTTTGATTATGTGTAGAGACATATCTATTTAACAACAACTTAAATATGATCAAGCAATGGTAGGAATGTCATTGTTTCTGGGAACATTTTGTTGGTCACAGAATAATTTTCAGTGTGAAAAACTGAAGAAACTTAGGTTGTTTCTTAAACCTGTTTTGTCATCTGCCTTTTTATGATTTTCTTGATTTTATCACTGGAGCATTTATCAAATCTAGTTTTTTTGGTCATACTTTGCTTAATGGTATACAAAAATAACTACACAGATGTGTTATAATTTATCTTTTCAGTCAGGCAACTCTGAAAATGTACAAAACATAATAGACCATTAGTCACACTCAACTTACTGTTTTGCAAAAAAATGAGGTATCAGTCTACAATGTAGTACTTTTTCACATTCATTCAGTAGAAGATGATTATCAGACAAGGGAGGTGAAGTAGAAAGTTTAACCAATAAGGGTGCATCCTTTAGGCAGCTTCAGAGACACTGTAGAGATGGGCATGAGATAAATGGCAGTCTGTAAGGGTGGTAGTGAAATGGGCTGAAGTACCTTTAAAGTCTTGCATTTGATGGAAAGCCACTGCAGTACTTTAATTGATGAAAGTAATACAGTTAAAGTACAAGACGTTCAGAACAGGTTTACTCAGGGCAGTGTTGGTGGCTGGAAGGTTGTTGAAGAGCGGGTTGCAGTAATCTGATGAGAGGTGGTGAGTGGTTAAGGAAGTGGCAGTAGAACTACAGAGAGCATACAGAAAGAAGTGTCCTGGGAGGCAGTTTAGCTTAAGGCATTTGGGAAAGAAAACTGTGCCAAGTATCGTACATTGATTCAATGTGTAGTCCTGTTTGGGGCCAATTCGATGCTATTCTAGGGACTGGAATTAAATGAAAACATGCATAGTCCATGCCACCTCCAAGTTTGTGACCCTCCCTTTTTTTTTTTTTTTTTTTTTTTTTTTTTTTAAATAAATAGAACTTTGGAGTAGGAGTATAGGGAAATTTAACTGTTGTTCAAAAATGTATCACCCATTTTTTCTCTTTTGGCAAAATTGCCTCACTCCTTTCTTTAGAGCTATTTTGCTCATCACTGAGCCTCTCAAATCATTTAACATCATTTTATAAACCAAAAATCCATTGAGATAATTGATTGAAAAAGATAAAATTGCTCTTTTTTACAAGCTCTTTTTGTTTGTTTTATTCTTTATAAAAATGCTTCCTGTTACAATTATTTAGCTATGTACTGAAGAACAAGTAGGATGTGATAGCTTCCACTCCTGTCCTCCTCCTCCTCCACTGTAACCTTGGGCCTTAGTGGAGCATTATTGTTTTGTTAGCTTGCCTCTACAATAATTTTCCTAAGCTTTCTGAAAAGCTTCAATGCTAAACAACAATGTAGAGCATTCTTTCTTGCAATAGACGCTAATTGTGTTCTTAGTTGGGATCTTGCTGTCATAGCCACAATAACTGTGTCAATTGTGTGGGGAGGCTGGGTCACAGTGGTTATTGTGCAGAGTGATGAATGCTGCTTGCTTGTGATGTGCTGCCGCCCGCATCTGTGGGTGAGAACACGCAGTTACTGTAATTTGCCGGGCAAGTGATCAAACTGGTATAAAATAACATCATCTGTTAAGCAAGATAGCAGTCACAAAGAACTATTGACCTTTTGAAATATAGAATTTTTAATGAGAAACTTTGAATAATAGAGATTGAACATGTGAGAACAGCTACCTAGTGTGTGTTGCGTTATTAACCCCTAGTTTGTAGTGTATTCCGGAGTCAAGTTGACCTACATAGAAGAGAAGGAACTGGGAGTGCATGTCTGTGTTCTGGCTCCGATTGGGAAGAGCTGCTTAACCACTGTAAGTTACAGGTTGGATAAGTGACATATATGGTGTCAATTGGGAACCAGGCTTCACAGTTTCACAAAATGTGTGGATTCTGAAAGTGTTGTCATTGCGAATGTAGTTTCCTTGCCTAGTTCTTCCATATACTTAAGGAAAAGATATTTTTAATGTAATTGTTAGAATATGTTGGTACATACTGATTCTGAAGTAAAAGGAAAATCTATCTATCTATCTATCTATATATATTTATATATATATTTAAGTAAACTTGATGGTGTTTTGCAAGGATCTGAAGAGTCCCAGTATGGAGCTGAGCTGATTATTTTCTTGACTGTCCACATCCCACAGTTTTTTTTTTTTCCCCCTCTCCATCCCACTGCCCATTTTAAAGCACTTTTCAGCTGTCTGATTGCTCATTAGCATTGCTCATTAAAAGTGGTCTGGGGGCATACATTTCAAAGCAGTCCTTTTAAGACTTGGTTTTTCAAGTTTTGTTAAATTTCCAGTGAATACAAACCAAGTTATTTCTTGACGTTTAGCCTTGTTTATATTTTTTATATCATTCCTTCTGCTTAGTACATGTCTAAATGATTACTTTTCAGAAAAGTGAATTTTGCCTAGCACATTGATTTGTATCTCCTGACAGGAGAGTAAACCATGTTTGGTGTGACTTAAGCTTTTATGATTTGGGATTTGTGTGAGTGTGTGTGTGACCCCAAGAACATGGAGATACAAGGGGTGGTAATTTTGGAGGGGAGAAGTACATTAATTAGACAAGTGAGGTAATGTAAGAATGAGATCATCTGCCCATGGCTGGTGTGATTCCTTTTTGTTCATTATTTTAATTTAAAACATAGTATTAAAGTAATAACATGTATATTCCTACCTTGAAAAGCTAGTTATATAAATAATATGTATGTTTAATGCAGATAATTTGCAAGATTTTTTAAAAGAAAAAATCCAAGCGATCGCCAATAGTCTCTGTACCGGCCACCTAAGATAGTCATTGTTAAGTTCTGGTATAGATACCCCTCTGTTACTTTGTACACCGTTTTTCCTTTAAACATTGTTTTGGTCTCAAGGCCATTCGGAAACACAATAGTCATTCTGAGTCCTCCCATAATCTGATAATGAATTTACATAAAATATTTTTTATCAACGTATTCTGATACTGAGTAGAAAAATATAGAATTACATATAGTTAATATTAACATTTCCCTTAATTCCTAAAGATTAGGAAGATTATACATTTGAGCTTTTCTTTTGACACTAATCCTTTTTTATATTGCAAAACACTAAATCCTTATATGGAAATAGAAAATTGAAAACATTTCTAACGTAGAAACTCAAAATAAATTTTCATTATTATACGGGCATGTTGGCTTTAATCAAAGTAAGATTGATTTACTTTTTTAAAATGGATGTATAAATAGGACCCTAATTCACAAATTGTTTATTTTGTATATATTTTGTATTTAGACAAGTGGAGGTCAGTTAAAATAGTCTTATGAAAAGTTGCTTTGTCTCTCTTTGTTTTTAAAATCTCTTCCCTTTCTCCTTCTGACAAGTCAACATCTGCTTGCATATAGCTAACTGCTGCTATTTTCTGCTTCTATGACAGCTAGCCGATGGCGGAGTCTCTTCTCTTCAGCTGCCTCACTGGCTTTTCCTTATAGTCCTGTTGCAAGACTCAGCCCTTATAGCAATGGCATTAATACTCCCAGCTTCTCTAAAACCTCAAATAAAGCAATACTAACACCTGAAAAAACAGGTAATATTTTAACTTCTTGACTAGCTGCTTGCTTTGTAATTCAGTTACTAAACACAGCTTAAATATTCATCTTTCATTGGAAAGCTTCAGAATAACCTTAGAATGGAGAGTTTGTGCTGCACATTTACTTTGGGTACAAAAGGCCTAGCACTAATTTGTACTCTAACACCATTGATCTACTGCTCTCAGTTGTATGTAGCAGACAGTCTTACCTCTTTAGCAAAAGTATATGCCTGCAGTTCTGTATTTCCGAATGCTTATGTGTTTTTAAAATTAAATGTCAAACACAATTTAGGTAGTTTTTATTATTCAAGATTGTAAGTCTTTATTTTTTAAAATTTTTTTCTGGTAGCTTTTAAATTTAGCTAAGGCTATGTAGAAGAAAATAGTCATAGTGGCTTTTTATGAATGAGGATCTCACCATTTTCTTATTTTTCTCAGCATTTGTGTGATTCCATTCCTGTAGCCTTCTTCTATTTGTTCTTTGGTTCTTTTATCTGAAACCATCGAGTTTTTTACTCTCATGGGTGGCTATAAGTCTCCTGTGACTACTCTCTGGTCTATATTATGTGGGTGTTGTATATGTTTCTGCATATGTACGTGTGCCTTTTAGGAGTGATATTCTTACCCATTTGTAGCACTGCTGTTTGTACTCATTAACAAATGGACCAGATTAAAATTTAATTTAAAATTATATAATCAGTTACTGTCAATGTCTTATTACTAAAGTACACATGAATATATATTCTTATACCATGCCTTTAGATATGGACATATCTAATAGGATGTAGATTTTAGCAGTAGTGAATTTTGCATTGTGATAAAAAATGTAATGTGAAATCTACCCTCTTAACAATTTAAGTATATAGTACATAGTGACTTTTTAAATTGTGAAAATTGAATTTGAAAACAATGAACAAGTGGTTTTGTATATACGAATTGTATACACATCATGTGCACATTGACCATTAAATGGTGACATGTTGGTGATTTTTGTAGCATGAAAACATGAGACAAATTGCTGACTGTTTGTATATGAATTGTAAGGCATATATGGATACCAATCCTGCAGATGAAAGAACACACATTTCCTTTGTGTTTCAGGTTACACTTCCAGGGGCTCCCCGCTCAGTCCCCAGTCATCTATCGACAGTGAGCTGAGTACTTCAGAATTGGAGGATGATTCTATCTCCATGGGATATAAATTACAGGACCTCACTGATGTTCAGATCATGGCTCGTCTGCAAGAAGAAAGTATGTGTTCTTTCTAAACTAGAAAAGTGAGGCTTCCACTTGGAATATACAGGCAAAGGGGCAGGTTCAGGCATTTCTCTCTAGGTAATGGGCAAACAATGTTAGGAACGGAGGACAGACTAGTGGTTGGTGGAGTTTTAGGGATAGGGCTTAGGGTCTCAAGAGGGTCTCAAAGCTGGATGTAGTTATAAAAGGGCAACACAGGATTTTTACAGTGTTGGTACTATTTATTGGTGGATCTTTGAACCTCTAGGTAATAAAATTGCATACAGCTTAATACTCTCTCTCTGATACACACACGCGCGCGCACACACACACACACACACCCCTACCTCTGCAAAAATCTGAATAAAATGAGTGGATTATATCACTGCCAATACCCTGGCTGTCATATTATTCTAAAATTTTGCAAAATGTTACCACTGGGAGAAACTGGGCAAAGGGCACAGTTTTGTTTTTTTTTAAGCACTTCATGTGAGTCTACAGTTATCTTAAAATTTCAGTTAAAATGCATTGACATACTTCTCAGGGTAAATAATTGTGAAAGAGTAGATAAGTAGAAATAGGACAGTTTGTCACTGGTTCTGCGATAAAGTTACAAAAAATAATCTGAGAGTGAACTAGTTGAAGGGCATTAATGGTATCAAAAGGCACAGAACTGGAGTGTTTGTTTTGGAGTTATCTTTTCAGCCAACATAAGTAGAAATAATCAAGTATTTAAGCATAATAATTTCCTGCTTTCAGAATTAGTCAAGGCTTCTATGAGAAACATGGTAATGCTTATGCAGGATTTAATAAGATACATTTTTAAGGGGAAAAGTGGTTATTTTATATCATTATTTAGTAAAAGCAAATTTAAATACTCTTTCTAAAAATATATATGGCTAAAATATTGTATGTCAGTTTCAGAAGTTAAGTAGTCAGGGTTAGACCACTTTAAAAAAAAATTGTAGTACTGGCAATGGGTTAAATAATGAGAAACTTGTAGTTTGACTATTTTTAGATGATTACCATATAGGATGACCTAAAACTATTAGAAGTTTTGAGGTGTCAGTGTGCTTTGAAAGAGGTAACATTAGTAACATAAAAGAACAATAGAGAGATGACCTTCTGGGAAAATATTTGTCCCTCGGCTTTTAAACTTTCCCTTTGACTTTAAAAGTCGGGGGTGGGGAGCAGAATGACTTCCTACTTGGGCAGAGATTTGAAGATTTTAATTGTTTTAACTCATAGCAAACTATTCATAATGAGATGAATACTTCTTCCTAAGTTCCCCTTCTAAAATATCTCTTGATTTGAAAAGGGATCATTTGGGGAAATTGATAGATATTAATGAATGAGCTGTGGCAGGTATATATAATCTTCACTGGAATTGGGGCAATCTTTTTGCAAAACAGAATTGTCCAATATTAGATATCTGTTTCATAGGTAAATGTGATTATCATCTTGGTAAACCTAACTTGTCAATTTAGTAAACTTGAGAACAAGATAATAAGTCTCTGTGAGTAATTTGTTTGGCACAATTTTTCATCTAATACTTGGTTAATTATAACTAAATGTTAGCTAGGTCAAAAGACATTAGAGTACTATTTGTTGTTTTATAGGTCTCAGGCAAGATTATGCTTCTACTTCAGCATCTGTATCAAGACATAGTTCCAGTGTGTCACTGAGTTCAGGAAAAAAAGGGACATGTAGTGATCAAGAATATGACCGATACAGTCTGGAGGATGAAGAGGAATTTGATCATTTGCCACCACCTCAGCCTCGTCTTCCAAGATGTTCCCCTTTCCAAAGAGGAATTCCCCATTCACAGACTTTCTCCAGCATTCGGGATTGTAGGAGGAGTCCCAGTTCCCAGTATTTTCCTTCAAATAATTACCAGCAGCAACAGTATTATTCACCTCAAGCCCAAACTCCAGATCAGCAACCAAATAGGACCAATGGAGGTAGGTTGTATGCTTTTTTGGTATTTGATATGCTTTGATTTTTTTATATATGGTCAAGAAATGGTTTTTGTGTTTTTGTTTTTGTTTTTGAGACAGAGTCTGGCTCTGTCCCCTAGGTGGGAGTGCAGTGACACGATCTCAGCTCACTGCAACCTCCACCTCCCAGATTCAAGCAATTCTCCTACCTCAGCCTCCCAAATAGCCGGGGTACAGGCACATGCCATTATGCCTGGCTAATTTTTTTTAATTTTTATTTTTAGTAGAGACAGGGTTTCACCATGTTGACCAGGCTGGTCTTGAACCGCTAACCTCTGGTAATCTGCCCGCCTTGGTCTCCCAAAGTGCTGGGATGACAGCCACCATGCCCAGCCAAAAAACAGTTTTAAGAGAAATATAGATAATTGGTCAATGTTTCTCAGATTTAAAATCATCCTCCAGACCTTCTCAGTTTGGTCTAAATTTGCATCTCTAGTTGACTGGCTTCTGATTATGTATCCCAGATTTATAAACTCACAGCTTCAAGAAAACCTCCATGACATAGCTGGCTCAGAATGAGTTATAAATGTGCAGTATCTCTGCATTGTTGCTGGTGCCTGTGGCACAGGCAGTGTGGTACAAGCTGAGAAGTTTGTGGTCAAGCCCATGGAGGCAAAGGCTGTGAGTTGTCATTCCTTACCTTGTGCACAACCTTCAGTCTGTTACTGTCTGTTCCTAGCACAGAGTGAGGTTGTAAGCATGAATGAGGATGCTTGCAGAGGATGCTGCTCTTCCACAGCCAGATCTAGGGAAGTTTGGGATGTGTCTTTCCCCTGATCTCCTGACATCTAGAATTAAGATCTGTGTAGCAGCAGGAACATGGAGGCTGCTGTCCATTAGCACGTGGCATGGTAATGGGAAATTGATCTGTCTTGTCAACGTGGTGGGTTGCTGTATGTGTCATTCTTTCATACTTTTTCCATCTCTTCATTTATCTTTCTTGCACACTCCCAGGAGTTAGACTCTGACTTCTAAGAACTATGGGGGAAGCAATCATGTAATATTCTGAGCCTGGTGTGTTTTCGTACTGATGATCACCTGGACCCTCACACACAAATTCTATATATTATGGAGAAACCAACCAATTAAAAATAATTTATAATTATACAATTACAATTCTTAATTATATAGCACTATTACTGAAAACTGGGCCCAGAAGTGATCAAATGGTCTTTAAAAATATTTATAGGCCAAATATAAATTTTGTATTAGCGATCAGCCATTACCCTGTATTTAGTTTTTACCCTTTCCTTTGTACCTGTATCATTCATACTGATGCTAATTAAGAGATCATTTGAAAATATTTAAAATTTTATGTTCATAATTTTTCTTACTACCTTGAGATTTCAAGTTTAGAGGAGTGGTGGCTAAAAAAATGTCATCGTGACTAACATTAAAGCTCATAGCATCAGAAAGACAATGTATTCTATGTGCTTAGTGGAAGTCATAGCATCTTATTAAAATTGAGAGGGCACCTAGAGTTATTTCTCTAAAGCTTTTTTTTTTCCTTAAGTGTTTTAGAACATCATAGTCAAGTTGCCAAGCAGATGCTAGCTGTGCATCTTGATTGATATTGTCAATAAGATCATTCTCCTCCACTTAGCTGTTTGTTGTACCTCAGAAAAGTGGTATTCACATCCATCAAACACTGTTTGAAAAACATTGGGTTTCTGTGAATCCTATGCTGGGATATTCTTCACAGGAAAGTGGAGACATACCACAGTTTAGGTCCCTTTGTGGTAGTTTTATTTTGCCTAAAATGTCTAGTTTTCACAATACAAGAAAAATGGAATACAAAGGCAATTTTCTGGATATGACTTCTGACTAGTTAGCTTAATGGTTGAGAGCAGAGGCTCTGAAGTCCAGCAGATCCTGAGTTTCTCAACTCTCTGAGGTTTGGTTTCCTTAACTAAAATGTGGAGAAGATAATATCTATCTCTTAGGAAACTTAGATATAATTTCACACCAAACCATCTGGTACACATTTTCTCCACCTAAATATATTATAAGGAGTAAATGAAAATAATGAATGTTACATTGCCTGGAGCCTGGAGTGAATGTGCTAAATAAAGGTTGTCTTCTCCCCTTTTGTTTTTAAACTTTTATTAGCATATGATTCAGATGTCCTAGCCTGCATTTGTTACTATAGAATATTGAGCAAAACTGTGAAATAAGAATAGTAACTAACTTTGAAACTAATCTATTAAATATTTTTCTAAATTATCAAAATAATATAGATAGGAGAAAATAATTGTTAAACTGTTGATTCATTTTAAAATAATTGAGAATAAACTAGAAATGTATATTAATATTTACTGCTTTCATAGTTCCTACACTGCTTAGATTTAAAGAGATGGCTCATAAAACTTCCTGGGATATTTCTGGGATTCATAGAATTAAAAGAAGTGTATCTGGAATAACTTGCTAAATTTCAAAATGACTAAACTTGTAGAATCTTTACCAACTTTCTTATAATTTCCACGGTATGGCAGGGGTTACTGGTGGCATGATGTAGTCCTTATTATCATGAGGACCTCCCCTGGAGCCTGTGTTGCCTTGATACCTAGATTTAGCTGTTTGGTAGATAATGAGCGTCTCCTTTAGCCATAAAGATTCCCGAGTCTTTGTTCATAGAGTGATGAGTCTTGCTGCCTCTTTAATGTGAGCAAACTCATTTGAATTCTTTACTTGTTCTGTTCTTCCAGTTTCCTGCAGCATCTCAGTCCTTGAAGATTAAACTGCTGATTTCTTGTTAAGATAGAAATAGAACATTACTTTTGGTTCCCTGAACTTTAAAGTATATGTGGTTATTAAAACATTCCACACTGTGGCTGGGCACGGTGGCTCACGCCTGTAATCTCAGCACTTTGGGAGGCCGAGGCGGGCGGATGAGGAGGTCAGGCGATTGAGATCATCCTGGCTAACATGGTGAAACCCCGTCTCTACTAAAAATACAAAAAATTAGCCAGGCGTGGTGGTGGGCGCCTGTGGTCCCAGCTACTCGGGAGGCTGAGGCAGGAGAATTGCGTGAACCCGGGAGGTAGAGGTTGCGGTAAGCCAAGATCGCACCACTGCACTCCAGCCTGGGCGACAGAGCCAGACTCCACCTCAAAAAAAAAAAAAAAAAAAAAAATTCACATTGTTTGACAGAAAATGTACCTCATTTCCAGATGGTCTGACACAAGTTGGAGATCACAGCTTTGTTCCAAGGGGAATACTGTCCTAAATATTTACGTTTGGGAAGACCTTATTTTTAAGAGCATATTTCAAGATTAAAGCTTTGTAAAACTGACTTGTTGCTTAAATATGAGTAAAGATTGGTTTTAAAGGCTAACACAGATTAGAGACATAACCAAGTGTAACGTATGGACCTCGATTGGATCGTGGTTTAGAGGAAAAACTTATGAAGGATATTCTTGGGATGTCTGAAAAATTTTGTATGCAGATTATCATATGATATTGTTAAATTGTTGACATGTGTTTACAATATTGTGATTCTATAGAATTACAATGTACATTAAAAGTGTCAAGATGTCTGAAGTTTTATCTCATTTAGCAAAGCAAACAAATGTATATGTGGAGATGAATTAAATATGGCAAAATGGAAACAACTAGTATAGCCAGGTGGAAAAACAGGTGTTTATGATACTATTTTTAAACATTTCTATATATATGAAAACTATTATAGTAAATAGTTGGAGAGAGATTTTAAAAAGAAATATAGAAACTCAATTAATTTTCTCAATAGCATATAATTATGTTCCTGTGCCTCCCTGCTGCTTAAATATATATATATAGGATATATATATAGTGAAAATAGTCTAGTACTGATAGAGGCTGACTTTTTTACACTAGATTTTATGATATTCAAAAGATCTAGATGTGGCCACTAAGAGTATGTAGAGATGAATCCTTCTAATTCCTCTCTTCTTACTACACACTGTCTGCCAAATCATACACATAATATTTGCTGATATATGACGTACCTGCTGTTTGAGGCTGGGAACTTTAATAGGAATTTGGGAATATGAGACATACGATTGTTAAAAATAGGCCTCAAGAAGATAATGAGGAAAAGTACCCAGGAATCTAACAGTCAGTGGCAATATTTGAGCATCCTTACTCTAGAACTACACACAGAAAGTAAAGAAATGTGTAAGAGGTAGATGGCTCAGCTGGGAAGTCCATAGAAAAGCTTCTCTATGCTGGGGATAATTGTGCCAAATCTTAAAGTATTAGTAAGAGCCACATGAGTAAAATATTCTTTTGTGCTTTTTACTGTAGCACTCTCTGCAATTTCTTATGCTTTCTTATTATACATATTATCTAAGTATACTTATTGTGCTTGTTTAATCTTCTGTCTTTTCCACTCCAAGGGGGCAAAAATTGCTGGCCATGGCAACATTTAATAGGTCTTAGTAATGTCAAAGGAGCAGTGTATGAAGGGGGAATGAGAAGAGCTGAGTTTGATTTTGACTTGAATGCCTTTTGGATTAGTATTCAAGTATATCATTATTTTCTGGTTTTGCTTGAAAGAAAATGACCACAAGATTGAATGCTCTGATATGTGCACTTTAGTGTTTGGGAGTATATATCAATAAAGATAAAAAGATCTTGTAAGTTGGAGGGGTGAAAAAAATTTTAGATATTACAGTGATTTATGATCTTCCATGGTTTACCCCTATCAAAATGTTAATCTTTATTATTTACTTTGGGAGAAAATTTAATTTTAAGTTTAATTAAATTTGTTTTACATTTTCTCTTTAGGATCAACAATGGGTGGGGAAGGATTGAGAAGCACTGGTATAGACTATAAACCTAGACCATCAATCTTGACTATAAACTCAATGAGACTCGGGACTGTATCTGCCTAATACACTGTGATATCCCCAACAGCTCACAGAGTGCCTGGTATTTAGTGTAAACACAGTAAATGTCTGTTCCCTTGTTCATTTGTTCCTTCTCCAAAGTGAGAATGGGTGTCCACATGGAGGGACCAGCCTGCTCACAGGTATGAGAGTTCTCCCCTGTGGTTGGGGAGCAGGCTGAGAGGTCAGGCCAGAGAAGTATAAAGAGCCTGTGCCTTGAAGGCCTCATCTAGGGTGTGCTCAGGAGCTTGACCTTTCAGTAGAAGGAGCAGGGGAGGAATTGGAATTGGAGGGATTTCAGCAAGTGAGTGACTAGATGTGTGCTGTGCTCTAGGAAGAGTGGAATCGGCTGTATGGGAGATGGATGGGAGAAACAAGACACAAGGGTACATGGAGACCAATTAAGAGAATTTTGTGAAAATGTAGGTGATAAATAGTGAGGTAAGAACTAGGTGGTAGTAGAAGATTCATTAAATGTTTATGAGGCAGAATTAACAGGACTTGGAAAGTATGGTGCAAAGAGAAGGTGAATCTTGAGAGACTCCCAGACTTTTGGATTAGGTGATGTGCTGGACAGGGCTACAGTTTGTGGATCTAAGTAATGCAGAAGGAGTAGTGTGAAGGGGAGAAAGAAATGAATTCAGTACTTGTCCTTGAATTAGTTATGGCTTAGTACTCGTATATATGCTTTTTTTTCCCCAGCTTAAATGACATGACATAGGTACTTTAGTTTTTTGGGGAATGTGTATTGATCAAGGAAAAAGTGTCTCATAGACTTGTGGTCTTGTGGCTGGCTTATTTCACATGTGTGATTTCACACATCTCAACGTTGAGATCTGTATGTGACTCTCTGCTGCCTCTTGGTGGCAGAAGATGAACTTAGCAAGGCAAAAAAAATTGAAGCTATTCTCTTGGTCTTTTTCTTTTCCAAACATTTGGTGGCATACTCATGAAAGTTAAAACTTTCCAGAGATTAATGTGGTCATGTTAATGTCATGAGTGGATATTTCAAGACATCTGAAGTTTTAATTTTATTAATTTGTTCCATTTTGATATGGTAGCAAAAGATTCAGTAAATGTTGGTTTTGATTCTTCTAGGTTTCTTTTTTTTTTTTTTTTTAAGAAGCATGTAACAATTTCTAGGGTTGTTTTGGTAAATTAAATGACTGTAATATTATTTTCTAACTTTTTAAATATAATTTTAGCCATTTATTGAATAGGAACAGATAGCTAACTGCTTAGCTAGTCCCTGTGTCTTTTTATAGAAGTCTTGTTCTTCTTTAACACATTGTATTAGTCAGGGTTCTCTAGAGGGACAGAACTAATAGAATAAATGTATATATGAAGGGGCATTTATTAAGGAGCATTGACTCACACAATCACAAGGTGAGGTCCCATGATAGGCTGTCTGCAATCTGAGGAGCAAGGAAGACAGTCGGAGTCCCAAATCCTCAAAAGTAGGGAAGCTGACAGTGCAGCTTTCAGTCTGTGGCCAAAGGCCTGTGAGCCCCAGGCAACCACTGATGTAAGCCTGAGAGTCCACAAGCTGAAGAACTTGGAGTGTGATGCTCAAGGACAGGAAGCCTCCAGCACTGGAGAAAAGTGATGTCTGCTCCTTCCACGTTCTTCTGCGCTTTTATCCTAGCTGTGCTAGCAGCTGATTAGATGGTGCCTACCCAGATGGAGGGTGGGTCTGCCCCAACCAGTCCATTGACTCAAATGTTAATCTGCTTTGGCAACACCCCTTACAGACACACCCAGGAACAATGCTTTACATCCTTCAATCCAATCAAGTTGGCGCTTAATATTAACCATCACACATGTTTATTTGGTGGAACCCTTCTGGTTGGGGAGTGTGTTTTCCTGTACAATAGGTTAGAAAGCTTGATCATCAGCATATAATACTTTTTATTTATTGTTGACCACAATATGACTTTTGTTATTTGCTTTTGAAAGCTAGTATTTTGGCTGCATAACATCTGTCATTTTTAACTTAGTAAATTCTTTTCCAGATAAACTCCGAAGAAGTATGCCTAACCTAGCCCGGATGCCAAGTACAACTGCCATTAGTAGCAATGTTAGTTCTCCAGTCACCGTGCGAAATAGTCAGAGTTTTGACTCAAGCTTGCATGGAGCTGGAAATGGAATTTCAAGAATACAGTCTTGTAGTGAGTATAATTATTTGATATAATTATATGTTGTATAATTGTATAATTATTTTTTATAATTTTTAATTGTAAGGAAAATAACTTACTGTTCCATTTCTTTATATTTACTTGCAAGAACACTAAACTTTTCTCCTTGCCCTGTAACTTATTTTTTTATTTCACCATTAGAGTTGAATAGTATTTTTACCAGTGCCTGTGGTATCAATTAATAGTAGTAAATTGTTAATTATATAATAATAGTAAATTATTTGTAGTCCTTTATATCCTAAGATAGTAGAAGTACTACATGGTGATTGATTTATCCACTCATCATACAAAAATTTTTTTCCTTGCAGATCCTCCCCTTTCTAGCTGTCTACCTGAATAAGCACACTTAATTCTGTCTAGCCATTCCTTTTGTCTTGGTTTTCACCTGTGCATACTTTTGTCCTTTTTCCCCCTAAATGAAGTTATATTTTAGTGTGTCTAAAGTAGTTTTTATCCACTCTATTTTAGCTTACCCCACATTCTGTTACTTACTTTCTATGTTTCACCCAGCAGTGAGCGACACAGTGAGCATTAGGCCTAGTGCTGTGTGTCTTCACTTTATGTGGGGATGTGCTGTTTTGGCATCCCCCCCGATTCCTACTCATGCTGTCTCTATGGGTTATTGCAGTTAAGTCTTACACTGACCTCTAGGAGGAAGGCACAAGGTCATATTACCAGCATTCATAAAAATGCCCAAACTTGGGAGGCTGAGTGTGTTCTGAGTGTACTGGCCAAGAGTCATCAAACAGATGTCTTAAGTCTAAATCTAAAATGATTTGTAGCTCTTCTCCCTCAAACTTAGTTTTGGGTGTCAAATTGTATCTCCCTAACATGCAGTGTGGTCTTTCATTTCTTTGTTTTAGTTCCTAACAACCAAGTGACATCATTTACTCTGTACAAGGAACAGTGCTAACTAGTTTATATTCATTATCTTATTTAGTTCTACCAACAACTCTATGAATTAGTTTCTACTGCCATTCTTATTTTGTGGAAGAGGGAACAGTTCTGACAGGTTAAGGAACAGTTTGTCCAAGGCCATGCAGGTGGAAGAGCAGAGAGGCAGACCTAGGTCTGGTTACTCCCAGAGCTTATGCTTTTAACTGTTAGGATATTCTAGCTCCACGTGTTGTTCTTCTCTGCTTAGCATTCTTCCTTTTCCTTCTTCGTTCAGTTTACTCCTATTTACTTTTATAATACAGTCCAAATACCATGCCCTTGGAAGTTTTCATTGCTTACTTGATCACCCTAACACACTTTTTCAAATACCCCCCAAACAATGCTAGAGTGGATTAGATTTTTGGTGCTTACCTCTGTTATTCAATGTACCATGTTTTACCATTAATGTATTTGTCTTCCTTACTAGATTGTAAGCTCCCTCTGGGCTTGGACCATCATTTATTTGATTTTCTGTTCCCAGTGCCTGACATGTTACCTGAACATAAGGAACTCAGTGAATGCTTGAATGAATGCCACAGGATTCTATGTTAAGGCTTGACCTGTTAAATATTTGAACCAATGACTTGTATAAGGACACGGAAACAACCTATGAAATTTGCTAATGGTGGAAACTGAGAGAACTAATAACTGATTTTATGTCAGGAGGTTACAACAATGGGCTAAATGTATCATGAAGAAACAGCTGATAGAAATATACAATTCTATATCTGAATTACAAAAATCAGTAGTGTACCAGCCTAGACCACATGATGAAACCCCGTCTCTACAAAAAATACAAAAATTAGCCAGGCGTGATGGCCAATGTCTGTAGTGCTAGCTACTTGGAAGGCCAAGCCAGGAGGATCACTTGAACTCAGGAGGTTGAGGCTACAGTGAGCTGAGATTGCACCACTGCACTCCAGCCTGGGCAATAGATAGAATGAGACCCTGTCTTGGAAAAAGAAAAAAAGAAAATCAATAGTGTAAGTGCAGGATGAGAGAAATACAGTTTTGAGAATAGCGAATATGGTAACAATTAGGAATTTTTGTTGACTCCAACTCAGTGTGTATTAATAGCAGATTTGAGTGCCAGAAAAGTGTATGTAACCCAAAATAGAATGTACACTGCAAAGAATGTTCAGTTTTGATTGAAGTGCCCCCAAAATGATGGGAAATGTCAAAAGGATACAGGAACCAAGTAGAAGGAATCTCCTAATGGCCAAATATGGGACAGTTTGAGCCACAGAGTAAATAATTATGGTAATGGATTATAACTGATGGAATAAAATAAATATGCATGGATTCATACTTAATTGGATAAATAGAAAGAGGGGAACATCTTCTTTGTAGTAGATTCTAATTCATACATGTAAAAGAAATGAGGAAATTATAAAAATCATCATTTCTAAGTCAAGCATAATACTGAGAGAAAGCCCCCAAGAAGAAGAATAATGTGTAGGAGAAAGAGGACTCCCATTACTTTTCTTTCAAATCTTAAGATTATGCTCTCATTTACTTTCATTTCTGAGCATTCTAAGCCACTGTTATTTATGCATTCTAAATTCTTATCATGACGATTACTAGTTCTGGGCCATTTTGCTTTCAGGAAAGAACAGAGGTAGGATAGAGAGTTGGAAAGGCTGCAAGTATAGAAGGAGGAACACAGTTGTAGTCAAAGACCCGGTTTTGGGTCTTTTCTTAATAATAAACTTTTTGGAAAGTTAAGCATTCTTTATCAGTCTCATTTTCTCATTTGTAAAATTAGGATTATGCCTATTAATTTTAACTAATTTCTCTTATGTGTGTTTTTTTTTTAAATCAAGGGTGGTGATATATGTTATATGTAGGAGAGATAGTAGGATTGTATTCCTGAATAAACTGTTCTGGAATTTCATTGACTCTGTAGATCAATTTTTGGAAGATCTTAACAATATTAAGTCTTTGCATCCATTAATGTGGAATAGTCCTTCATTGACTTAGGTCTTTAATATCAGTGAAGTTTTGTAGCTTTCTATATAGAGGTTTTGTGTTTCTATAGTTAAAGTAATTTCTAGGTATTGTGATTTTTATTAAGTAGTGTTTTTGTAAATATTTCCTCAGGTTTCTTTCAGTTTCTACTAGTTTGCTGGGATTTTGAATAGAATTGATTTTTGTGTTTTGATATTGAATCCAGCAACTTTGCTAAATTAATATCTCCTAATAGTTACCCAACATAGTGAGTGCATATGATCACCAAAACATGTTCAAGAAGGTTCACAAAACCCCAAATTAGAAATAACCTAGCTTTCTGTCATCAGGGGAATAATCACATTCATACAATGGAATACTGCTTAGTAACACAGCAACACAGGTGAATCTCACAGACAAAGTGTCTAGTGAAAGAAGCCAGATTAAAAGGTTAACATACTAGTAAGTCTGTTCCTAGGAATTTCCTCAAAATAGGAAAAAACAGTCATTGTGATAAAAGTGGGAATAACACTTACCTTTGGAGGAGTTTTGACTAGGAAGAGGCATGAGAGAGCCTTATAAGGTGCTGGTGATGCTTTTTATCTTGATAGGAGGAGTGGTTACATGAACATGTTCACTTTGAACATTCACTGAGCTTAGACTTAAGATATATGTATTTTATGTATATTATGCTTCAGAAGAAATTGAGCCAAATTCATGTATTGAAGGTTTTTTAAAAATTAACTTTTTTAAAGCAGTTTTCAGCTTATAGAAAAATTGAACAGGAAGTACAGAGAATTCCCATATAATCCCTCACCCTCTGTATCCTCTTAGTTTCCCCTATTATTAACATCTTGTGTTAGTGCAGTAGACTTGTTACAGTTGCTGAACGAGTATATTAAAAAATTGCATGGTTAAAAACTAGCAAATTAAGGCATTACAGAATTGGTTAGAAAGAATCTTAGAGATGATTTGTCAACCAAGAGAACTTTGCTGTGTCACGAAGCTAAATGGGAATACACCTAAGGGAGAATCTTATATAGACCTTATTTTTTATAAAGTTTTTTGACTACTATACACATATATCGGCATTTCTTTTTTTTTTTTTTCTTATTTCAATAGTTTTTGGGGTATAGCTGGTTTTTGGTTACATGGATGAGTTCTTTAGTGGTGATTTCTGAGATTTTGATGCACCTGTTACTGAAGCAGTGTACACTGTACCCAGTATGTAGTTTTTATCCCTCAGCACCCTCCCAAACTTCCCCACAAGTCCCCAGAGTCCATTATCTCCTTCTTAGGCCTTTGCATCCTCATAGCTAAGCTCCCACTGACACGTGAGAACATACGATATTTACTTTTCCATTCCTGAGTTATTTGATTTAGAATAATGGCCTCTAGCTCCATCCAAGTTGCTGGAAAATATTACTTTGTTTCTTTTTATGGGTGAGTAGTATTCCTTGATGTATATATACCACATTTTCTTTATCCACCCGTTGGTTGATGGGCACTTAGGTTGGTTCCATATCTAAGCCATTGCAAATGGTGCTGCTATAAACATGCGTGTGAATGTGTCTTTTTTTTCATATAATGACATCTTTTCCTTTGGGTAGATACCCAGGAGTGGGATTGCTGGATCAAATGGTAATTCTACTTTTAGTACTTTAAGGAATCTTCATACTGTTTTCCATAGTGGTTCTACTAATTTACACTCCCATCAGCAGTGTAAAAGTGTTCCCTTTTGCCATGTCCACACCAACATCTGTTGTGTTTGACTTTTTAATTATGGCCATCCCTTTTGCCATGTCCACACCAACATCTGTTGTTTTTGACTTTTTAATTAGGGTAAGGTGGTATCTCATTGTGGTTTTAATTTGCATTTCCCTAATGATTAGTGATGTTGAGCATTTTTTCATTTGTCTGTTGGCTGTGTATCTTTTTTTGAGAAATATCAATTCATGCCCTTTGCCCACTTTTTGATGGGGTTACTTTTTTTTTTTTTTTTTCTTGCTGATTTATTTGAGTTCCTTGTAGATTCTGGCTATTAGTCCTTTGTCAGATGCATAGTTTGCAGATATTTTTTTCTACTCTGTGAGTTGTCTGTTTACTCACTGATTATTTATTTTGGTGTGCAGAAGCTTTTTAGTTTAATTAGGTACCGTTTATTTATTTTTGTTTGAGTTGCCTTTGCTTTTGGGATTTTAGTCATGATTTCTTTGTCTAAGCCAATGTCCAAAAGAATTTTTCCAATATTATCTTCTAGAATTTTTATGGTTTCAGGTCTTAGATTTAAGTCTTTGATCCATTTTGAGTGGATTTTTGTGTAAGGTGAGAGATGAGGATTCAGTTTCATTCTTCTACATGTGACTTGCCAGTTTTCCCAGCACCGTTTACTGAATAGGGTGTCCTTTCCCCAATTTATGTTTTTGTATGCTTTGTCGAAGATCAGTTGGCTGTAAATATTAGGGTATATTTCTGGATTCTTTATTGTTTGGTCTATGTGCCTATTTTTATAGCAGTACCATGCTGTTTTGGTAACTGTAGCCTTGTAGTATAATTTGAAGTTGGTTAATGTGGTGCCTCCAGATCTTTTTGCTTAGTCTTGCTTTGGCTATATGGGCTGTTTTTTGGTTCCATATGAATTTTAGGATTGTTTTTTCTGGTTCCACGAAGAATGATGGTGGTATTTTGATAGAATTGCATTGAATCTGTAGATTGCTTTGGGCAGTATGGTCATTTTACAATATTGATTCTTCCAATTCATGAGCATGGGATGTGTTTTTGTTTGTGTCATTTGTGATTTCTTTCAACAGTGTTTTGTAGTTTTCCCTGTAGAGATTTTTCACCTCCTTGGTTAAGGATATTTCTAAGTATTTTATTTTGTATTTTACAGATGTTATAAAAGGGATTGAGTTCCTGATTTAATTTTCAGCTTGGTGGTTGTTGGTATATAGCCGTGCTACTGATGTGTGTACATTGATTTTGTATCCTGAGACTTTACCGAATCCATTCATCAGATCTAGGAGCTTTCTGGATGAGTCTTCAGGGTTTTCTAGATATACAATCATATCATTGGCAAACAGTGACAGTTTGACTTCCTCTTTTCCAATTTCGATGCCCTTTATTTCCTTCTCTCCTGTAAGTACTCTGGCTAGGACTTCCTGTGTTATGTTGACTAGAAATGGCGAAAGTGGACGTCCTTGTGAAGGATGTTTTGTTCCAGTTCTCAGGGGGAATGCTTTCAACTTTTCCCCATTCAATATGATGTTGACTATGGGTTTGTCATATATCGCTTTTATTACTTTGAAGTAAGTCCCTTCTATGCCTATTTTGTTTTTATCATAAAGGGATGCTGGATTTTATCAGATGCTTTTTTTGTATCTATTGAGATGATCATATAGTTTTTGTTTTTAATTCTGTTTATGTGATGTATCACATTTACTGATTTGCCTATGTTAAACCATTTCTGTATCCCTGGGATGAAACCTGCTTAATCATGATGTGTTATCTTTTTGATAACACACGTATCAGTATTTCTGTGTATAGATTTTGCCTTGTATACTTGCGCAAATTTTTTTAAGGAAAAACTAAATTTAAGGAAATATTTTCAAGAGATGGTAAATGAAACCATAGATACTTTTTTGGGGTTTTTTCCCCCTTATATTTATTTCAAAAAAGTATTTATCATATATTTTATGATTAAGTAAATTCAACTGTTTTAGAAAACAGGGTATGTCCATGTTTAACCATGTTGCAAGTACTAGGCAGCAAAGGCTTGGGTAGTTAGTAGGCAGAATCTGTGCATAAGTTTCTGTTAAATTTGATTGTTTTTCTTGGAGAAAGGGATTAAAAAATTTAAAAACTTCTGCCTACCAGTTTGTTACCTTTTAATGTGAAATGATACACAAAGTTGGGTCAGTATATAGATGAAATTTTTAAGGGTTCTTACCCAGAGAGTTCCCGGTTCCCTTCATTTTATAAGTTTTGCTACTATTATATATGTAATAATGCCCAGCAACTCAAAGAGAGATAAATGACGTATGAATATTATTTAAGGAATATATCTGTAATAAACTGTTTGTACCTACAGATACCACCTCTGTCTTCTTTTCTATAATAACAACTATTAAAATATCTCCTCATTTTGTTTTCATGGAACCACCACCAAAGCAAGCATCAAGAAATCCTAATTTCTAGCAAGCAAGCAGGGAAGACTTTGTCTTGTAAGAACTCAGAGATCATCACATTTGTAAAGGAAAGGAGGCTGTGCTTAGAACTGGCTTCTGCATATAGCCAGGCACTTCAAAATGTGGCTCATGGACAGACCAGGAGATCCGTATCAAGGATTAGAATTTTCCATGACTCAGTGCCATCTGGAGCCTATATTCCATTTATCTCCTTCTGTGTATATTGTACTCTCAGGCATAATTGGCTCTTCTGAAAATAGCACACATTTCCTAAGTTGGATAGTGGTAGAAGCTCGCTCACATGAATATCATTTTCTCTTCTAGTTCCATCACCAGGACAGCTTCAACACAGAGTCCACAGCGTGGGGCATTTCCCAGTGTCTATCCGACAACCTCTTAAAGCCACAGCCTATGTGAGTCCAACCGTTCAAGGCAGCAGTAACATGCCTTTATCAAACGGCTTACAGCTGTATTCCAACACAGGAATCCCCACACCGAACAAAGCTGCAGCTTCTGGGATAATGGGTCGCAGTGCACTCCCAAGACCTTCGTTGGCAATAAATGGGAGTAACCTGCCTCGAAGCAAAATTGCACAACCTGTTAGAAGGTAAGAATCTTTATTTGCATAATTTCATTTGCAGTTTGGAACTAGAAACTGCTCCAGACACACGCTGACCTTTCCTTTGGCTCACTTTAACCTTAGTAAGTCACTACCCTTTGTGGCCTGACTTGTGCTCTCCTCCCTTTGAAAAGTGATGGATATCCCTGTGTGGGTCAGGTCCCCTTCTCTCTGATATCATTTTCTTCCCCTACTCCTCATCACTATCACTCCTAACACTTTTGCTTTTACCAGATAAGCTCTGTCTCCAGAGCTTTTGTAGCTTTCTTCTCCCAAGTTACTTGCACGGCTTGCTCTGTGCCTCCTTCAGGTCTTTGCTCAGACGGCAGCTCTATCCAAAAATTGTAGGGCAGGGGGAGTTGACTCTTTGGTTCATTGCTGTGTGTCCCCAATGCCAAGAACTATGCCCAGTATGGGTAGGATCTCAAATATTTGTTGAATCAGTCATTTTTAATCAAAATATGGAAAAATGTGTCAGGCATATGTGCACATGCACACCCTCCTCCCACACATTTATGGTTTGAAAAGCATCTTAATGACATTCACCTGGGGCTTTATCAGCTTATGTTGGTGAGTTCAGTATGGTTCAGGTAGAAATTTTTTTTTCCCCTTCAAAGTTTCAGAGATTTTTTTTCTACTTCAAAGGACATTTTAGTCCAGCTCTTGGTCACGATGTACCCTTCTTGAACTGAATATTATGGAGTGTCTTATATTAAAAATCCATAAAAGTGGTTTGAGGAAAGACTGAGGAAATAAAGACAGTAAATACAGACAGCTCTTTCAAGAAATTAGGATATGAAGGAGGAGAAGGAGGAAACATAGTAAAAATTTGAAAGAGGTGGAACAAGCAATTTTTTCTGTCTTTATGCATTTATGGATATATAAATAGTTCTGTTTTTTGTTTAGAAGTAATGGATGCTCAGATCAACAACAAATTTTGAAAAACAGAAACTGTTGAAAAATAGAAAAGTAAAGACTGACCCATAATCCTACTACCAGATAGAAACAATTTTGGTACATGTTTATTTATTCAGTAATTTTTGGCTTATTCTGCTTTGTAAATGCCGAGCTGCGTCATCATGCTGATGGCTGACTAGAATCACATTATTTGATATATATGGTTATTATAGACCATACATTTATCCTTGAATTTGTGTCTCCAAACTAAACACTTGGAAAGGTCACTGCTAGACAATATAAGATGGTCTGTTTCCCCAAACTTAAGCAAATACTAGGTATTATTCCTTTTAATTTTTTTTAATTTAAATTTTTTATTTTATGTATTTTTTTAGAGACAGGGTCTTGCTCTTTTGCCCAGGCTGGAGTGCAGTGGTGTGGTCATAGCTTGTTGTAACCTCAAACTCCTGGGCTCAAGTGATCCTCCTGCCTTGCTAGGACTATAGTGCATGCCACCACTCCCAGATAATTTGAAAAAAAAAATTGTAGAGATAAAGGTCTTGCTGTGTTGCCCAAGCTGGTCTTGAATGCCTGGCCTCAAGTGTTCCTGTTGCCTTGGCCTCCCAAAGTGTTGGGATTATAGGTGTGAGCCACTGCACTCAGCCGAAGGTTCTTTTTAAATGTTTTGCCAACATGATAGGCAAATCTTTAATTACTAATACGGTTTTGAAAGTTTATTCGTATTCATTTGCTGTTTGTATTCAACAGAGTAACCATTTATGTTTTTAGGCCATTTTTCTAGCCAGGAGTCTGTATTTTCTTATTTTAAAATATGTTTTACACATTAAGGGTATTGGCCCCTTTATTTATGTTGGAAATTTACTTGTGCAAATACAACACGCATGACACTCTGCCATGAACTGGGGCTTTGGGAGATAAGCATGCAGTGAAGACGCGTAAGTGTGAACCACAAGGTACACTTGAGATACTGCCAATGGCTTCTCATTACTGCAGTGGAGGAGCATAGATGGGAGAGTAGGTCAAAGTAAGTAATGTGACTCACAGGATTATTAACAATCTCTCTGTGTTTTTCTTGTCTCTTTTTAGTTTTCTTCAGCCTCCAAAGCCTCTGTCTTCACTCAGCACTCTGAGGGATGGAAATTGGAGAGATGGTTGCTACTGATGCAGTTTTATGTACCCTTGAGAAATGGGAAAGAAGTAAAAATGAGGGTTGTGTTACCTAGCTGGCTGGGTAGCAGTGGATGTTGGGATATTCTTTCCCTTTTGTGTTTTAATATATTTACTGCATTGTTTCTCAATGGACCAGTCACCAGAGACTAATTATTGCACTTAAATATTTGCCTGAGATACTGCAACAGTCTCAAACCCATGGTTGCAGTACTGTGACACTTAGATCTAGGAAGTTTTTGTAGAACTGCTCTGTACCTGAATACTTTTTGAGAGAATTGAGATGTATCAATAATGCTTTGCCATAGAAGTTTTTTAAAGTAACTTGTTCAATTTACTTACGTGTTCTAAACATCTTTCCATTACATGTTCTGTATTTTAATACATTGCATATTGACAACTAGGTTCTATAATGTATGCTTTGAAATTTACTTTTTTATAGTTTACAGGAATTTTATTTTTTGTGCCTATTTCTTTTTACACCTATGTGAACCACTATGGAACAACTTAAATTTTGTGCCATAAAAATATTTTTGTGGTAAGGTACTATTTTTTTAGCTCTAGGGATATATCAGCAAAAACACATCATGCAATTTGAGAGACATAATTTTGTGTTGAATGAGCACAACATAATTTGAAGCATTGCAAGGAGATAGCCAGACAGCAGAATTAAATGGTCCTGTCTTTTTCATTGTTAATTTATTGTCATACATGGGTTTCATATTTATAACGGCATCATGAGCTCATTGCACTTAATACCTGCAATGTTTGCTACTGTACCACAATTGATTTTCAATACTTTATTACAAAGGATGAAACTGTAATGTTTTATTAACAATGCTTCTGGAAATGAATGCATTTTAAAGCAAATAAATCTTTTTGATAGACCTTTTACAAAATCCATTTGCACTAATGAATGCTTTCTTATGGCATATAACTTAATATTTGTTACTGTGTACACTGCTGTTTTGGAATGTTCAGAAATAAAGACTCTATTTCAGCAATACCAGATCATGCATGAATGTGCAGCATAAACAGTATAACTACACATGTGTTTCACTACAATTGTGAAAATGGTTATTGTTACCCTGTTCTCGTGCAGGGCATTTATATCTTAAGCAGGTAGACTTAGAATATTCACATTCATACAATTATTTTTCTTTTCCCAAATATTCCTGATAAGAAATGTGTGATTTTCTTACATCAGTTAGGTAGATTTACAGTGAGGTTTAGGTTCATTTAAAGAGGCCACTAAAACTCACGCAGCCTGTCGCTGAGAAACACATTTACAGATGAACATTGTCAGTGGAGATTTTATTTTATTTTGTAGGAGTTGAATTTGAAATACTTTCTCAGTGTCAGTAAAATAGCAAAGTGCTAGCCTTATTCTACATTATATTTGATAAATGTTGGAAAACTTTACTTGAAGGTACTGTGGGAAGTTTACGCAAAGTTTTTATGTTAGGTTTTAAAATGGAGTTCTACCTATAGTCATTAGAGGTTTTTAGTTTTTTTAAAGTATACCTTTGTATGTAATTCTGTCTAGAACTAAAAGGAATGTTTGTTTAAATAACTTGCACTTTAAGTGGAATGTGACCTAGAGGAGTTGAGATATGAAAAGGGAAGTAATATTTATTAAGCATCCCTTCAGTCAAAAGAACTGTGCAAGATGTTTTATATACATTTATCTAGGTCTAACTTTCACCTACTATTATCACCATTTTAAAGATGAAGACACAAGTCCCACAGAGGTGACTATTTGTCAGTTTTTTGCATCACTATAAAGGAATACCTGAGGTTGGGTAATTTATAAAGAAAAGAGGTTTAATTGGCTCATGGTTCTGCAGGGTGTACAGGAAGCATGGTGCCAGCATCTGCTTGGCTTCTGGTGAGGCCTCAGAAAGCTCATAGTCATGGCAGAAGGCAAAGGGGGAGCTGGTGCATCACATGGCGAGAGTGACAGCAAGGGGTGGGGTGGGGTTTCCACACTTTTTAAAAAACAACCAGATTTGTGCGAACTCAGAGTGAGAGCTCACTTATCACCCAGGAGATGGCACTAAGCCATTTATGAGGGATCTGGCCCCGTGATCCAATCACCCTCCACCAGGCCCCACCTCCAACATTGGGGGTCACATTTCAACATGAGATTTGGAGGGGACAGATATCCAAACCATATCATTGTGCCCCGGCCCCCAAGTCTCATGCCCTCCTTGGATTGCAAAATGTAATCTTCTCTTCCCAACAGTTGCCCAAAATTTTAATTCATTCCAACAACAAGTCCAAAGTCCTGAGTCTCATCTGAGACTCATCTTCTTCCACCTATGAACCTGTATTATCAAAACAAGTTATTTACTTCCAAGATACAATGATGGTACAGGCATTGGGCAAACATTTCCATTCCAAAAGGGAGAAATTGGCCAAAAGAAAGGGGCAACAGGCCACACATAAGTCTGAAACCCAGCATGGTAGTCATTAAATCTTAAAGCTCCAAAATAATTTCCTTTGACCCCATGTCCTCCATTCAGGACACACTGGTGCAAGGGGTGGGCTCCCAAGGCTTTGGGCAGCTCTGCCTCTGTGGTTTTGCTGGGTGCAGCTCATGTGGCTGCCCTCACAGGCTGGAGTTGAGTGCATGCAGTTTTTGCAGGCTCAGGATGTAAACTGCCAGTGGCTTTACCATTCTGGGGTCTGAAGGGCAGCAACCCCCTTCCCACAGCTGCACTAGGCCGTCCCCAGCGGCAGCTCTGCAGGGGGCCTCCAACTCCACATTTCCCCTTAGCACTACCCTGGTAGAGGCTGCTGTGAGGGCTCTGCCTCTGTGGCAGGCTTCTGCCTGGACACCCAGGCTTTCTGATACATCCGCTGAAACTAGATGAAAGCTGCCAGGCCTCCTTCACTCTTGCATTCTGTGTATTTTCAGACTTAACACCATGTAGGAGCCACCAAGGCTTATGAATTGCCCTCTAAAGAGGCAGCCCAAGATGTGTTTGTGGCCCTTTGAGCTGAGGCAGGGGCCAGATTAGCTGGGATATAGGGAACAATACCCTGAGGCTGTACCGTGCAGTGGGCCTGGCCTCTTAAACCATTCTTCCGCCATAGGGCTCCTGAGCCTGTGATGCAATGGACTGCCTCAGAGATTTCTGAAATGCCTTTGAGGCCTTTTCCCCATTCTCTTGGATATTCGCATTTGGCTCTTTTTCTGTCATGCTAATCTCTCACGTGGTTGCTCCACAGGCCACTTGGATTCCTTCTCTACCACAGGGCCAGGGCCAGGTTGTGACTTTTCCAGTTTTTTTTGTTTTTTTGTTTTTTTGTTTTCTAGACAGATCTTGCTCTGTTGCCCAGGCTAGAGTGCAGTGCCATGATCTCAGCTCACTGTAACCTCCACCTCCTGGGTTCAAGTTATTCTCCTGCCTTAGCCTCCAGAGTAGAGTAGCTGGGACTACAGACATGCACCACCACACCGGCTAATTTTTGTATTTTAAGTAGAGACTGGGTTTTGCCATGTTGGCCAGGCTATTCTCGAACTCCTGACCTCAGGTTGATCTGCCTACCTCAGCCTCCCAAAGTGCTGGGATTACAAGGTGTGAGCCACTGCACCCGGCTGACTTTTCCAAATTTTATGATCTGCTTCCCTTTTATATATTCTGACCTTTAAGTCATCTCTTTGCTTCTGTGTCTGATTATAGGCTGTTAGAAGCAGCCATAGCACTTCTTGAATGCTTTGCTGCTTAGAAACTTCCGCCAGATACCCTAAGTCGTCTTAAGTTCAACCTTCCACAGATTCCTAGGACATGGGCACAATGCAGCAAGCTCTTTGCTGAGGAGCAACAAGGGGAACCTTTACTCCAATTCCCAATAAGTTCCTCATTTGCATTTGAGGCCTCTTCAGCCTGGCCTTCACTGTCCATATCTCTATCAGCATTTTGGTCACAACCATTCAAACAGTTTCTAAGAAGTTCCAAACTTTCCCTCATCTTCCTGTCTTTAGCCTCCAAACTAATCTCTGTCTTTACCCTGTTCTAAAGCCACTTTGACATCTTCAGGTATCTTTATAGCAATGCCCTACTCTTCAGTACTAATTGTCTGTGTTTATTTTTTGCATTGCTATAAAGAAATACCTGAGTCTGGGTGATTTATAAAGAAAAGAGGTTTAATTGACCCACAGTTTTGCAGAGTGTACAGGAAGCATGGTGCCAACATTTGCTCAGCTTCCTGTGAGGAGTCAGGAAGTTTACAGTAATGGCAGAAGGCAAATGGGGGAGTCGGTGTATCACATGGTGGGAGGGAACAAGAGAGAGGGAGGAGGGCCAGGCTCTTTAGAGCTCTCGTGTGAACATACTAACCTGGGGAGGACAGCAAGCCATTCAAGAGGGAATCTGCTCCATGAACCAGAAACCTCCCACAAACTCGCTTTCAACACTGGGGATTACATTTCAACATGAGATTTGGAGGGGACAAAATATACAGACCATATTAGTGACATTCGCCTTGGGTAAACATTTAGCTAGTGAATAGTGAAGCTAATCTTTGAATCCAGGTTTATCTGACTCAAAAGTCTTACTTTTCCCCACAACTCTGCTGTCTTCCAAGGAACACATGTAGCTGGTATATTTTTTTTTAAAAAATCACTTTTTATTCTGCAGAGAAAATTAAAGGATTCAATTCATTCTTCACTCAAATGTTTGATTTATATTCAAAAATGTCTGCTTAGCCCTTGCAATAAAATAACAAAGATCCCTTCATCTTGGCTTTTACATGCTTGGTGGGGAGAGAACATAAACCATAAACAGGTAAGAAAATCACTGCAGGTTAGGTCATAAGTTCTGTGGGAGAAAATAGGAGATCAAGGCAAGAGGAGTTAAGAGAAAATAGGGGTGGGGAGAGATCACACTATTAAAAGGGTCACCTTAGTAGATATTAATATAGGAGTTAAAAAGAAACTAGGCAGTTAGTGAGGGTACAGGAGTCTTTGGTAAGGTTTTTCTTTTAATGAAAGGCAGCCCCCAAATCATTTCTTTTCTAACAAAAAGCAGCCTGAAAAATCAAGCTGCAGGCCTAGA
Organism: Macaca thibetana thibetana; assembly: GCF_024542745.1. Lineage (NCBI taxonomy): Eukaryota > Metazoa > Chordata > Mammalia > Primates > Cercopithecidae > Macaca > Macaca thibetana. The sequence goes on from NC_065594.1 coordinate 57,705,289, forward strand.
TAAGCAAGCCGGAAGCTTGCATACGTGAATGCTGGCAGCTGTGCCGGAAGCATTGAACATGAAGGTTTTCTCTTCCCTTTTCCTTGTCACCACATGTGCAAGTGTCATGGCGTTGGCCAGGTAGAAACCCCATCTGGATAAGAAAAGATTGGGGTGGGATGGCCAGTGTCTTCGAGGACCATGTAAATGTCACACCTCGTCCAATCATTCCCTTGGGCCTTGTGTAAATCAGACATCACTTCCTCAAGCCCCTCTATAAAACCAACCGCATCCCGCTGCTAACAGGGAGATCCATTCGGAATCCCTCTCCCTCTACATGGGGGAGCTTTTCTTTTGTTTATTTCACCTATTAAACTTTCTGCTCTTAAACCCGCACCTTGTGGTCTTCATTTTTCTTAGTGTGAGACAACGAACCTCGGGTGTTGCCCCAGACAAATGATGCCGCTTCAATATCATTAAGGAGCTAGTATGAGCAGAGGCTTGACGATGGAGAGTTAATCCTGAAGATGTTTCACAACCTTTTTCACCTGGAGTTCTATGGAACATGAAATAGTTGAAGTGACTCTTTTCGCAGTTCTTCCCAGGAGGGTTTATAACTATTATTATTCTAAATGCACAGGAAAGAATTTAATACATTATAGAGAGTGGATGTCCCAGGGCAGTGGTTCCAAAGTGTAGTTCTCACACCAGCAGCATCTTTTGAGAACTTGTTAGAAACTCATATTCTCAAGCATCATCCCAGATCTATTGAATGAGCCCTCTGGATGATTTGCAGAATTCCCTTTGAGAAAAGCTGCTAAAAAAGAGGGAATAGCCTGTGTGAAGGCTGTAAGGTGGAGCACGCCTGTGTGTTTGAGGAATAGCAAGGAGGCCAATGTGTCTACAAACAGGGAACAAAGAGTAAAGCCATAGAGATGAGTTCAGAAAGGTGATGGGGCAAGGCCAGGTAGGACATGGTGGGCTACAAATGGACTTTGACTTTACTCTGAAACAGGAAGCAGTTGCGTGGGTTTGGGCAGCAGAGTATGGGATTTCACTTATTTTAAAAAGCATTAACCTGGCACTTGGTGAGGATGGATTGTAGGAGGCCAAATGTAGATGCCAGCAAAATGAATTCAAGTATTTCAGTCTTTCAAATGAGATGATGAAGAATTGAACCGGTGTGGTAACCAGTGTGGTAGCATTTGAGATGGTAAAGTGGTCAGATTTTTAGATATATTCTGGAAATAAAACCATAAGATTTCTTTGGTTTGGATGAACCATTGCATTGGATGAGCTGTGTTAACAATTGAGGAAAAACTCCAAGGGTTTTGGGCTGATCAACTAGGAGGATAACAGATATGGGGAAGGCTATGACTGGGAGAAGGTTCAAAAAGCCATGGTTCTGGCAGAGATCACCAAAGTGAGTTCAGGTGGATAGGAGAGGACACAGGACTGAGATCTAGGGCACTTAGGCCCTTTATCTCATGTGAGTTGCTCACAGGAGATACCATGGATAACAACCTGGAACTCACACAGAAGAGAGGATGCTTTGTTCTCTTATGTGGAGGGTAGTTGTTGTGTTGGGTTAATACAGACAATCTAGCATGGTTTACACTTGTACTATTAGCTAATGCTGTGTAACAAGTTAGCACAATACTTAGTCATTTAAAACAATATTTTCTCAGTTTCTGTGGGTCTGGCATCTGGCAATGGCTTAGCTGGGTTCTCTGGCTTAGGGTTTCTTACAAGGATGCAGTCATCTCAAGCTTGCTTGTGGAAGAATCTGCTTCCAAGTTCACTTTTGTGGTTGTTGGCTTAGGGTTTCTTACAAGGATGCAGTCATCTCAAGCTTGCTTGTGGAAGAATCTGCTTCCAAGTTCACTTTTGTGGTTGTTGGCAGAACCCATTTCCTTGTGTGCTGTCAACAGAAGCTGCTCTCACAGTCTCTTGTCATGTGGAACTCTCCTTGGGCAGGTCAAAAACTAGCACCTTGCTTCATCAGAATGATCCAGCAAGATGGAAATTAAGGCCTTTTAAACGTAATCTTGAAAGTGAGGTCTCATCACTTTTGCCATAATCTGTTCATTAGAAGCCAGCCACTATGTCCAGCCCTTATTCATGGGGAGAGAATGACACAAAAATGTGAATGCTGGAGGTGAAGATGATTGGGACCATCTTAATTATAAAAGCTTCCTGTAAAACATTTCCATTAACTTTACCAGATAATCCCAGCCAATTTCCAAAATAACTGTATGATATTACGTTTTTGCCAGCAGTGTATGAGAATTCCAGTATATCCTTGCTGTTCATCCTTGATATTGTTAGTCTTTAACTTTTTAAACTGTAGGTGTGTAGCAATGTCTCATTGTGGTTTTAATTTGCATTTCCCTGGTTGCCAGTAAGACCAGTACCTTTTCCTTTTCATTCATTTATTGGATGGATTTCTGTTCAGATCTTTTGCTTATTTTTCTATTGGGGTTTTCTTGCTAATTGCAGTAGTTCTTCATATATTCTGCTGTAGTCCTTCTTTCAGTTATATGTGTTATAAAAATATCTTCCCACTATGTAGCGTGACTTTTATTTTCCTTAATAGAGTGTTTTGATAAATAGAATTATTTTAGTATAGTACAATTTGCCATTTTTTAAGGTTACTCTTTTGTGTCTTGTTTAAGGAATATTTCCTTACCCTAGGATCATGAATACATTCTCCTTTATTCTAGAAGTTTTGTTATTTTACTTTTCTCCTATAAATTCGTAATCTGCCTGGATTTGATCTTTGCATATTGTATAAAGTATGGTTACAATTGTATTTTATATTTTCCATGTGCATGTTTATTTGTCCCAGTAACACTGACAAACTTCATCCTTACCCCTACTGCTCTTTGTCATAGCTTTATATTTGTCTGTTTGGGACTTGTCTATTTTTGCACCAGAGCCATATTGTTTTAATCACCGTAGCCTTATATAAGATTTTCTAAATAGCAGAGCAATCCTGCTCCCTTGTTTTTGCTTAAGAGTGTTTTGACTATTCTTGTCTCTTTGCATTTCCGTATACATTTTTGAGCAAGCAGGTCAAGTTCAAGAAAAATATCCTATTGGAATTTTGATTGAGTTTGCATTCAATTGGGGGAAATTGAATCTTTACAATTTCAAGTCTTATAATTTGTGAATATGGTCTACCTCTTACTGATTCAAGTATTCTTAAATGTAGTATTAAAATTGTATAGGTTTTCTATGGAGAAATCTTGCCAGATTAATTTCTAAGTATTTGATTTTTATGCTATTGTAAATGATATTTTAAAAAATTTTATCTCTAGTGGTTTCTTTTTAATGTTTTATTCAACAACCTTAAATTTATGTTGGTTTATATTAACTTGTCTTTAGAATACATAGAAACTGTATCTGTATATACAGTCAAACGTATGGGTGTTAGATTATTTCTTCCTTTCCTATTTGTATTTTTTTTCTTTCTTGTCTATGGTCTTTGATGCAATATTAAATATATAATAAAAGATATCTTTCTCTCTTTGCTATTTTCAGAAAAAAGGTTTTCTATTTTGCCCTTAGTTTTAAATTTGCTAATAGTATTATTTTATTGTGAAAGAATGTGAATTTTAACAGATTTTTTCTGCATCTATAAAATATGATTCTATTAATAATCTATTGTTAGTAGTAGATTAAAATGATTATCTCATTTAATCTGGTAATATGCTGACTTTGACACAGATTTTTCAAATGTTGAATCCACTTTGAATTATTGAGATATACCCAATTTAGTTATGATTGTGATTTTTAAAAGAGAGATGTATTTGATTTTCTAATGCTTAGGATTTTTGTCCAATTTTATGAATAAAATTGGTCTATGATTTTTTTAAAAACCGTCTCTATTAAGCTTTGGAATGATGATAGCATTAATCTCACAGAGTGATTTGGGGATATTTTGTCTTTTTCTATCTGGAAGAATTTGTGTAATATTGGAATTATTTTTCCCTTAAATATGTGATAAATCTCTGGTGAAGCCTTCAGGAATTAGAGGTCAGATCATGTCATGTTTTACAATCCAATGTTGTATATACTTATTCTATTTCCAAGAGTTGTGATAAAACCTCCCTCTATAATGGCGAATGTAACTGTTTCCCCTTACAGTTCTGTCAAATTTGCTTTATGTTTTTTGACATACACCGTATGACTTTAGTGTCTACATATTTAACATGTTTTATCTTCCTGGCAAAGTAGACCTATTATCAATGGAACTATTCTTTATCTTTTTTTAATGTCTTGAAATCTACTTTTCTGATCTCACGACTATGTTAAGGACTTTGAATTTTAAACACATCAGATTTCTTTTTGTGCTTATATAATGTATATTTTTAAAACTTTTACTTTCAAACTATTAGAATTCTTATGTTAAGCATCATATAGTTTGTTGATTTTTTTAAAAAATCTAGTATGAAAATTGTGGACTCAACTTCATCATTTAAACCATTAGTATTTAAAGTAATCAATAATATATTTAGATTTCAATCTGTCACCTTTTTATGAGCTTTCTGTTTGTTGTGTCTGTTCCTTTGGTTTCCATTTTGGTCTTACTTTAGATGGCTTTATCATTCTGTTTTAATTTCCTACTAATTTGAAAATTATACCCTAATTGTCTTTTGCTATTCGTTTAGTGGTTACCCAAGAAATTACAATTTGCATCTGCATTAATCTTTACCTTTACCATTCTTCTAGGCAGTATAAGGACCCCTAGTATTATACCTAATCTATGTATGTGCAATTGAAGTGTCAGCCTGGGACTGGGGAGAAGAGATCATATACAGACTTTTAGGCTCTCTGAAATTCAGAGAGAAGAGTCATATAAACAATGCAGCATTGTGTCGACAAAAGATAGAAAAAGACACAGAGTGGTTTTGGGACAGAGGAAATGATCAACTTTGATGGGATAAGAAGGTTTTCCAGGTAACTTAAGTGTTATTATTTTACATGAGGCCCTGAGTTTATCCATTCAACAAATATTTATTGAGGGTCTACTATTTGTTAGGTTTTGTGCTAGATGCAGAGGGTGTAATAGCCAATTAGTCAGGCATGATTCCTATCCTCATGGAAATTACATTCCTGATTCTAGTGAGAAAGGTTCAAATCAAATAAGCAAAATACTATTTCCTTTCTACAAAGGAAAAAGTAGGGGCTGAGATATAGAATGGTAGGGAATGAGAGGAAGAGAAAAAGGATTATTTCAATGGGGGTTCTCTGAAGGTATCCCATTTAAATAATCATCCTTGGGGCCTCTTCTTCTGAGAAAAGGATATTTAAGCTGAAAATATACAGGAGTTAATCAAGTGAAGAGAAGGAGAAAGGCACAGATGGGGAAGATTTTGGGGTATTTGAGGGATCAACAGAAGGCTGGGATGGCGGGACCTCAGTGTGCTGGTGTCAGCATTGGTGACATCATTTGTAGGACCTAGCACAAAATGGAATGGCAGGGCCCCATGTTGAAAACATATTAAGAATTTCAGGATGGTGACAGTGGTATTAAACCAAGCCTGGGACTCTGGGACTCTCCTAAGCATGGGTCCCCGCGTACCGTGCAGGTGGCACACCAGTGAAGCCAGCCCTGGCTAAGGGGAAAGAAGTAAGAGCTGAGTTGGAGGAAGAAGCAGAGGGAAAATCCTGTGGAGCCTCAAGGCTACATGAAGCACTTTGAACTTTATTTCAAATTCAATGGGAAATGATTTCTTAATAATACCGGCACATAATGCTTTTCCTATGTGCCAGATACTCTGTGTAGCCCTTTAGAACATTTTACTTACGTGAACCTCACACAGCCTGCTGGAAGTAAATACTATTATTATCTCCATTTTAAAGATGGAGAGACCCAGGTGCAGAAAGGTTAACTTATGCCAGGACGCAGAGCTCTTAAGTGGCAGAAGTTGGATTTGAACCCAGTTCAAAAGGAGTGAGTTGAGCAAATTAAAAAACTTACTCTACCTTTATATGAGAATAAATTAAAGAGAGCCAAGAGTGGAATCAGGCACAAGGCTGGTGGGCATTTCTCGCAGAGAGAGCAGTATGTACAAAGGAATGGTGTGTGCAAGGAACTGAAGTTACACTGCTAGGTCAATCAGGGATTGGTTTAATTTAGCTGCACTGTAGGGTATAAGGAAGTGGTATAAGAAACGAAGCCGAAGGCTGGGCAGGAGCCAATTTGGGGAGGGCCTCGTAGCTCATGCAAAGTAGGAGTGGGGAGCTAGATCTCTCTGAGGGAAGATGTGAAGGCAAGAATGATATCTAATTCTATGTTAGCCAGGCTCAGTGCCAGTTAACCCTAGCACTAATTAGGGTTTTTAAGGCAGATTTTTTTTTTAATTTTTTTTTTCATTTATATTATTTTTTAGAGAGAGGATCTTACTCTGTCACTCCAGGATGGAGTGCAGTAATACAATCGTGGCTCACTGCAGCCTCAACCTCCTGGGCTTAAGTGATCCTCCCTCCTCAGCCTTTCGAGTGGCTGGGACTAAAGGCACACGCCACCATATCCATTAAGTTTAACATTTTTTTTTGTAGAGACAATATGTGGCTATGTTATCCAAGTTGGTCTTGAACTCCTGACCTCAAGTGATCCTACCACTTCCACCTCCCAAAGTGCTGGGATTACAGGCATGAGCCACCTTGCCTGCCCTGTTTTTATTTTTATGAGTGATAAATAAATGTACATATTCAGAGGGTACGTGGTGGTGTTTCAGTACCTATCAGATCAGGGTAATTAGCATATCCATCATCTCAAACATTTATCATTTCTTTGTGTTACAAAACATTCACTATCCTCCTTCTATTCGAAACTATATAAAAATATATTATTGTTAACTGTAGTTATCCTACAGTGTTACGGAACACCAGAACTGATTCCATCTATCTAGCTATAATTTTGCATCCTTTACGTAAGCAGAATTTGGTAGAGGAATTTAGTGCCTACAAGATCACTGGGAGGACTAGCGGGCCCAATTAGGGCGGGCCTCTGAGAACAGCCCTTAGCATAGCAGCACAGACCTGGCCTGCCAGAGGATCTGCTAACGTGACCAGAGACAGGGATGTGGGGAATCTGAAGCTGCCACAGGAACTGTTGGCCCCACTAACACACTGCACTAGCTGTGGTCCAGGGATCAGGAAGCAGCATCGTGGCTGTGTCGTCATGCCTGCCACATTTGCATCAACAGAAAGTGGATAGTCATAGACCATATGTGGGGACCTCTGCCAAGGCTGCCACACAGTAAAGGCAATGTCTTCATGGCTGTGCTTGCCAACAGAAACACCATAAACTGCGGAACTGTCACCTTTCCTGCAATAGTGATCGGTGCGCCCTAAGTCACATCTGGAATCCTTGCAGCAAGGAAGTTTGATAGAAGTGATTTTTAGCTTTGTCCCTGTGCTATGCAGAGAGACATGCTCAGAGAAGCACGATATCCACTATGGAGATGATTGTATTCACCTCATAAACAGTAGACAGACTGGAAGGAAAATATAGGAGGGGCACGAAGATGGGAATATAGATGAAAGACTTGGTTCTAACAGAGCTAAGCCAATTTGGTGGTTTGTGCTTGGCAGATTCTTTTTAGTGCACATCACTTCCAAGGGTTAGAGTGGGTGAGGGCTGTGGTCCGCTCTCCCACAGTCTCGCAGACTAAGATGTTACAGGCTTTACCAGATGCTTACCATGGCAGAACATGAATCACTGCTTTCTGCTTCTGATACCATTTTCCTAATGCCCCCCTGCTTGACTGCCAAGTAGCACACATTTTACATTTTCGTCGTAGAAACACTCAATTTCCTGCACTAATGGTATATTCCTAAGTATAGGTATGTTAGTTTGGTTTGCCCCAAAGCAGATCCTGAGACAAGGTAAGTAGCTTAATTGGAAGGTGCAGGAAATATCATAGGTAGGTGGGGACTTGAGGTAGAACTGGGAAAACTGGCAATAAAGAAGACTTATTAAGTAAGTTAGCACTGTGGGCAACTGGAAAATTCTACAAGAAAATTCTGAGACATAAATGCACACCTCAGGGCTAGCCTGCTCAGGAGCTGAGGTATGTATACACCTCCTCCCATCAGTCAAGGCTGAGGATGTTCCTGAGGGGTGTGAATTCCCAGCCCTCCTCTGTTGAAGCTGCCATCTCAGCTTTTGAGAAAGCTGTCAGCCCCCGATAGTCCCCTCCACCGTTGTCTAGAACTTGGTCACAAACTATGGTCCATGGGCCAGATTCCACCCATAGCCTACTCTTCTGTTACAAGCTAAGGGTGATTTTTACAGAGTTGTTGAAAAAAATCATATGTAACAGAGATTGTGGCCTGCAAAGCCTAAAATATTCACTTATGGTTTTCAGAAAGAGTTTGCCAATTCCTGGTGTACATGGTCTTGCAGTAAGAAATAATCCTCAAATGTCAGGTTAAAAACAACTATCTCTCGGTTGTGGTCTACGTTCGATAGAGGGCAGAAGCAGGCTTGCTTTATGTAGTCACTCTACCTTATAATGCTTCCCTGTAGTAAATCCTGGTAGCAACACAAGGTGCCAGGGTTTATAACAGCAGGGAGAGAGAATATGTAAAATAGAGCACCAATTAGGTCCCTCGTGCTTCAAACTAAAAGGGACAGGTGTCATCTCCTATAACTGTCTATTACCACCACCAGTCACGTGACCGCAAAGGAAGCAGGGAAACATATTATCCTGTGTCCAGGAAGGAGGAGAGACCTGGAAATACTGGTGACCAGTACTTATGTCTACTACAGCTCTCTTGTATGAAGTTCCCTTCACTTTCCCATTATAAACAAGATTTTGGTCAAAACATCATTCATTGATTTCATATATTTCCCTGGAGTTAATAACTGCTTCATTTAACAAAAAAGTCTTAGATTTCTTTGAGCTTGCAGGTATGGTTTTTAAGTTCTGCATGACTGTAAAACACTTCTCTTCCATGTAGTCAAGCTTATCAGATAATCAATCTGTCAGTCCTATTTTAATATGAGACTTGCTAATAGTTGTAGAAAAGCTACAAAATAGTGCTAAGCTTCACTATTTTTCTTTTTAATAATATTCAAGGGACTTATTAATAAATTCAACATTTTGTATTTTCAGGTATCTCAATTTTGAAGTATGTAAGCTTTAATTTGAAGAATAGTTTAAAAAGTATATAGCTACGTCTGTCATTACATTGCATAATCAATAAAACGAATATAATATAACATTATAAAATCTTTCCCTTTTTAAAGGATGGTGCTCAGATGAATTAAAAGTTTGATGAGTAGAGTCAACACTTTTCTTAATATACTATTTGCACTTTTGGATCCAGTAGTTAAATTTGAACTTGATCATGCCTTTGCATTTTGCATGTCATTTTTCTTTTTCCTTCTAATAACAAAGTCATTTTGAAAGATGATTTAACTATTATAATGAAAAAGTAACAATTGTCAAGAACTTAGGAATGACTGAAAGAGGCATCCTGCAGTAATACTGAAAGTTCGTCACTCAAACTAGTGGAAAGTCTCAACGTTTTTGCAAAAGATAAAGTTATGCTGCATTTTGTTTCACAGTTAATTGTAAAATACAAAATTACATTGTGGAACATTAATTGCGTTAGTTTCCTATCGCTGCATAACAAATTACCACAAATTTAGGGGCTTAGAACAACAAATTTATGATCTCACAGTGTCTATGGGCCGAAAGTCCAGTTTTGGCTGGACAGGGTTTTCTACTTTGGGTCACAAGGCTGAAATCAAAATGTCAGATGAGTTGCCTTCCTTTTTGAAGCTGGGGGTCATCTTCCAAGTTCATTCCTATTGTTGGCAGAATTCAGTTCCTTGAGCTGAGGCTCTTGTTCTGTGAGGAGTCAGCCCGGGGTCCAGCTCAGTTCCTAACGATCACCAACAGTACCTTTTCCTGTGACCTCTCCTAATGCCCTCTATGCTTCACAACTGTCTTTCTGGAGAGACCCGGGCCTTTTTAAAATGTGACTTGTCGCCGGGCGTGGTGGCTTACGCCATAATCTCAGCACTTTGGGAGGTTAAGGCGGGTGGATAACAAGGTCAAGAGATTGAGACCATCCTGGCCAACTTGGTGAAACCCCGTCTCTACTAAAAAATACAAAAATTAGCCGGGCGTGGGGCATGCAACTGTAGTCCCGTCTACTTGGGAGGCTGAGGCAGGAGAATCTCTTGAACCAAGGAGGTAGAGGTTGCAGTGAGCAGAGATCGTCCCACTGCACTCCAGCCTGGCGACAGAGCGAGACTCTGTCTCGAAAATAAAATAAAATAAAATAAATCTGACTTTAGATTTGGCCCACTGGGATACTCTCCTTTTTGGTTGATCAAAAAGTCAGCAGATTAGTAAGTCAATCATGGGAGTCAAATTCTATCCTATGCACCCATTCCGCCTGCACTTAGGAGGGAGTTACACAAAATGTGCACACTAAGGGGCAGTGATCTTGGGAGCCACCTTAGAATCCTGCCTACCACACTATTCCATTATGTTGATGGTTGAATTAACTATCACAGGCCAGCAAATCAAATGAGATACTAGTGAAGAAAGGAGCCCCTTCCTAGCTAAGGCATGCATTCACATGATCCCATCAGTCAAGTCTTACATTCCTTATACTTCATGATGACCATATCCTGGTGCACACAGGTCATGTTAAGGGTCTGTGGGACCCCTTCTAATGTTTTCTACTTATTCTTTTCTGTTTTATTTGATATCTTTTTTTAAAAAAAATCTGATTATGACTCACGGAATAGATTTCACAAAATGGATTTTATGATTCATGACAGGAAAAACAGTCTTAATGGACGCATGTTTTAATTAGTAATCTGGAAACATTTTTCTTTACAGAAAAAAAGCACTAAAATATATTTATGCAAAAAAGTTTTTTTCTGAATAAATCAATATGGACTAACTTATAGATGCAAATGGGTACACACCTGGGTAGTCTTCAGAGGTTTATTTAAAATTATTACAAGACAATCAGCAGTATCACTACAGTCCTCAGGAGGGCAGTATCTGCTCTAGGTATATTCAAAACTTAAATGTGCTCAGAAGTTTTCCAGTGACTAGGAATTCCGGTAAGTAAATTACTTATAGTGTATGAATCTAAGCAAACATTGGTTTATGCTTGGCAATTGAGAATCAGTCCTGTCAAAACCATAAGTGCTATGATTAATTTTTTTTTTCGTCTGAACCAAGAGGATTAGTTGAATTCTTTTATTGGTTGCTTCTTCCTGCTTGCATTTTTCCTCTTTGTCCTGTCTGTTGCTCTCTGGTTTATAGTCTTGCATACGTGGTCCAAGTAAGGCCCAATAACCATGGCGGCTGAGGACATGGCAATCAAGAATATTTTCTGCTGATTCAGAGTTGTTGTAAAGCCCCTCTCTTAATTTCCACACTGATGTTGACTTCCTGACCTCCTGCTGCATATGCCGACTGGTGGCTCCCTCAGTGCCTCTTTTGTGAACAGACAGGACTCTCTTAACCAGTGTGCAAGAGGAAGTGCTGCCCTGCAGATGAGACAGCATGCTCTCTTATCTTCAAACTCTCAGGTGCTTGAGAGAGGCTTTTTCTGATCCACAAACACAACAAAATCAAGTTGTCTAATCTGATGTTCTTAGACAATTAAGACTTTCTAGGCTTAAATCTAAGTGTGACTCTAGAAGGAAAAATAGTATATTGAATCTGTTCTTCCCACCTCTGTTCTGGACCCACCACAGTCTCACCCTACAGTCATGGTCTGGATTGACACCACTCTGTGACTAATCAACAGAAAATAGTCAGAAGGGTCCACATACTCTAGTTAGACAGGGAGCAAATGTCCTTCCCTCTGTTTTACTTACGTCCCTATTGTCACAGTTTATAATACTGGCCCTAAGTGTGTATTTGCTTCAAATAATTATATTTTGGGAGACATTGGGTTGACTGTATCATGTTTATAACTTTTTTTTTTTTTTTTTTTTTTTTTTTGAGACGGAGTTTCACTCTTGCATAGGCTGCAGTATGGTGGCGCGATCTCAGCTCACTGCAACCTCTGCCCCCCGGGTTCAGGTGATTCTCATGCCTCAGCCTCCCGAGTAGCTGGGATTATAGGCGCCTGCCACCACACCTGGCCAATTTTTATATTTTCAGTAGAGACGGGGTTTCATTATGTTGGCCAGGCTGGTCTCAAACTCCTGACCTCAGGCGATCGACCTGCCTTGGCCTCCCAAAGTGCTAGGATTACAGGCATGAACCACTGCGCCCGGCCATGTTTCTCCATTTTTAAACGGCCTGAAGTCTGTTGAGTAGAGCTGCCTATGTGAATTTCATATTTTTTCTTTTTACCCATGTGCTACTTATAGAGTGGTGACACTTGATCTGCCTTCTCTTGCCTTTGGTCCTCTGCATTTGTTGCTTGCTCTGCTCAAAATGCACTTCCCACAACCCTTTTCTTGTCTCCATTCCCTACTTCCAGAGCCACCTGATACCTTTTCTGGGATGTCTTCGCTGTGACTGCTATGTCTTATAGCACCTCGACATGGTAGATGCCTACAGATTTGTCTGTCTCCCTCAACAGACTGTGCCCCTTCAAGACCAGGGCTATGTCCTCTTCCTAGAATCTGTCATGGTAATTGACACCTAGTAGACATGCAACAAAACTTTGTGTATGAATTAAATCATAAGTAACTGCTGATGCTATTTTTGACCTTGAGTTGATCGACAAGGTACTTGATACAATAGACAAGCTGTCGGTCGACAATATAGGTCTAATATAGGACCAATATAGTTGGAAAGAGGCCAGTATGATGGTGATGATAGACACATGTAGAATCTGAAGAGGTTTAGAGGGGTGTGGGTTGCAAATACAGCCCAATGCTTTGGTTCTGGGAGGGACAGGTGACAGGTCTTCAGCTTGGCATGATTTTTTTCTGGTTTCTGGGACTACCAGGAAGGGACAATAGCCCTGTTGGCTACTTGAGTATGGGAGGAAGTGTGGACTCAGTAGAATGGCACTGGAAAATGAGAGAGAACATGCACTCTGTAGCATGGGCTTGACTTGAACCCTGAGTGAAATTTGAAGAGAAGGAGCCTCATATTCGGAAGGAGAGGAGGATTAACACACTGCCTGGTGGACAAAGCCCCAAATACAAGTTTGCTAGAGCTCTTTACTTCTGGTTTGGGCTTTACTCCAAAATGCATGCTCTTTTTTTTCTTCTTCCTTTTTTTAAAAAAAAAATCTCATTATAAAAACCCCAAATCCTCTTAGAAAGTTATTATAACTATTCAGCACCACATCCTTCCCTTCTCACACATGCTCTCAGGTCCCTTAACCTTAAGAGGCAACCCCAAACACTCATCTCCCCCACTGCTCAGGGACTGGCTTCCAGCAGCCCAGCTGGACCAAGCTCATTATCACTTCTTTCCCAGAAGTGACCCCTGCCAACAGGGTTGCTGTGCTTGAGTGCCTGAGCAACTCCAGAAGCAAGACTGTCATTTCAGTGCTTGAAAAGGAAATAGGCCTATGTGTAGAGAAAAGCAGTTTAGGATTTCACAGATCAGAAACATAGAACGGCAAGTTTCTGTATTTTCAAATCCCATAATCATCCATTTTAAATCACAGTTTGGAGATAACTTCAAAACCTCTCTTATTTCTAAATACCAGAAATGAGCCACATTTTAGAACTTGTATAGCTTCTCTCCCGTGAATGCAGATCTTCTCCCTTTGGTTATGGAATAGCAAACCCTTAGAGAATAAGAAACCTCAGATAGCTAACAGATGAAAGCTGAGTTGCTTTCCTAATACTATAGAGGATACTGCAGTTGATGAAAATACAACGTTTTTGTAATTCAGAACCAGTGTTTGAGGAATGTTGTTCATTTTGGGTGTATACGTACACATGAGCACAAGGGGCTAGTTGAACATTTCTCCTTTAAAAAAAATTTTTTTAAGTTGATAAGTGGATCCTAATTAAGCTAAAGAGCTTCTACAGAGAAAGAGAAGCTATCAAAGATATAAATAGACAACCTAAAGATTGGGAGAAAATATTCACAAACTATGCATCCAGCTAAGGTCTAATATCCAGAATCTATAAGGAACTTAAATCAGGAAGCAAAACCAAATAATCCCATTAAAAAGTGGGCAAAGAACATGAACAGACACTTCTCAAAAAAAGATGTGTAAGTGATCAACAAACATGAAAAAATGCTCATCATCACTAGTCCTCAGAGAAATGCAAATCGAAACCACGAGAAACATCTCATACCAATAAGAATAGCTGTTATTTAAAAGTCACAAAATAATAGATGCTGGCCAATGAGGCTGCAGAGAAAAGGGAATGCTTATAACACTGTTGGTGGGAATGTAAATTAGTTTAGCTGCTGTGGACAGTGATCTAGGGATTTCTCAAATAACTAAGAGTTGAACTACCATTTGACCCAGCAATCTCATTACTGGGTATATATCCAAAGGAAAATAAATTGCTCTACCAAAAGGACACATACACCCATATGTTCATCATAGTGCTATTCACAATAGTGAAAACATGGAATCAACCCAAATGCCCATCAATGGTGGACTGAAAAAAGAAAACATATACACCAGGGAATACTATGCAGTCATAAAAAACCATAAAATCATGTCTTTTCTACAACATGTTGCAGCTAGAGGCCATTATTCTAAGTGAACTAATGCAGAAGCAGAAAATAAAATATCGCATGGTCTTGCTTAAAAGTGGGAGCTTAACATTGGGTACTCATGGACATAAAGATAGCATCTATGGACATTGAGGAGTATTAGAGGGGAAGGAGAGGGAGGAGGGCGAGGGCTGAAAAATCTACCTCTTGCATACTGTGCTCATTACCAGGGTGACGGGTTCATTCATACCCCAAACTTTAACTTCATTCAATATGCCCATGTTATAAACCTGCACCTTCCTGATCCTAAAACAAAAGTTGGAAAAAAAAATTTTTAATTTGTTTTTCATTAATATTCCCCAAAAGAAGAGAGCATCAAAATAAGTACCTAAAATGCAAAACATATGTATGATGTATGAAAAGATAAAAGAGGTATTTTTTATAATAGCAAACAATAGGAAATAAACCAGATAAGAATCAAAATTATTCTCAAAATTATCAAAATAAATCAAATGAAAATCAAAAGGAATACAGGTAAAGAAACCATGGTACCTAGTGGAAGACCATGTGGTAATTAAACTGAATGAGCTAAATTATGTGGAACAGCTTAGAAAAATCTTGAAAACATAATTCTAAATGAAGAAAACAAGTGACAAAGGATATGTTCAAAATGACAGCACTTACGCAAATGTTAATATCGAAACAAAATAAAAAATCATAAAAACTGTATGCAATTATAGTACAACTGAAAAATCCAAGAAAACTAAACCTCAAATTTAGAGCAATGATTTTTCAGGGAGTGGGCACAGGGGAGATGAGGGATTGGGCTTGTAGTTGCAACTATAATATCATCTTTTTAAAAAAAAGTTCTGAAGTCAATAGGGAAAGATATTATTAAAGTGTATTGAATTTTTGTAACAGTACACAGATGTCTGTTTTATTATATTTTGCATTTTATGGTGGTTTTGAAATGTAAAGATAAAATAAAGGAGACATAAATATAAGCATCTAAAAATATGTGTCACATAGAGTGGTTGTCAAAAGACTCAGCTCATCCGTTCTTAGCCTTTCCAAACAGAAACCCTATTTTATTAAATTTGCCAACCAAAGCCGTGCCTCTGTGAAATCATTAGAGGAAAGGGAGAGGCTGCGGGAAGGAGAAGAAATGCAAACAAATACAAGTCTTTGGCTACCAGGAGGTTTTTATTTTCTCCCAAATGGGAGCTCTTTGAAGGAAAAGATTGTCTTTGATCTTCTTGTACCAATCTAGTGCATCCAGCCAAGTCCTAGGAACACAAAGATAGCTAAAAATATCAATAACAAAACGTTGAGCTGTTCTTATGAACAGCTCAAAGCAGGTTCACATGAATTCCCTCCTGTCGCCTCACTGGGGTCCTGGGAATCCCATTCAGATCATGTTACCAGCGACACTCTTCCTAATTGCAATGGTCTCATCCTTTTCAGTGTGGAAGCAGAAGTGCTTTGTTCTAAGAAAGATGACCTGGGAAATCCTGCTGAGATAGATGAGTTTGGATTGCATCAGGCTCATTACTGGATTGATAAATGTCGAGAACAACGACAATGTGTTATCTGCTGGGTTTTATTCAATACTTTAATTCAAGGAACTTGCATTCAATACTCCTGACTGTGACAGAGCCCGAGCACATTTTCTCTCAGTGCCTGCCATAATATTTCTGAGGGTTTGCACACTGTCTGTCTATAAACTAGTGTTTTGAGGGTTCTCTGTGGGAAAGATGTAGTGAGAGTTGTGCCAAGGTGATTCGGGAACACTGGAAGTTTTCCTTTCATTCTTTTGTATCTGTGCTCATGGGTCCAAGTTAGTCATCCTCTCCAGGCGAGAGAAGACAAGTACACATGCTAAGCTCTGTTCCAAAAGGGTTGATTATTCACACCACAGGTTAGCTACTAAAGTGGAGAGCCGGAGAGCACCTGCACATGCTGATTGGTTTTTCACTCTGCAGAGAGCTTTCTGCCATTCACCTCCTATTTAGTAAATTAGGATAAGATAGTAAATAACTATAATCTTTTGATTCACAGCAAATAGTTTGATTGCTTCCAAAACATAAAGAAAAAGCCCCGGATATAACAAATTTTATAGTTTTCTCAGGTTGCTGAGTGGTGGTCAAGCAGATGTTTCATGCTAGGTCTAGGTATCTCAACAAAAAAAAAATTCTAAAGAATGCAGAGAAAAGAGGTTGATTAATGGATACAAATATACTGTTAGAAAAAGTAAAAACTAGTGTTGGATAGATCAGTAGAGTGGCTATAGTTAACAATAATCTTTTGTACAGTTCAAAAGAGCTAGAAGAGAAAAATTCAAATGTTCTTAGCATAAAGAAAAGATAAATATTTAAGGGGACAATATTCTAATTACCTTGATTTGATCTTTCCACATTATATGAATGTATCAAATTATCACATGTTCCCCCAAATATGTATATCTATTACATATTAATTAAAACATTTAGATAACAGAAAATGAATCTTATAATTAGGAAAAAATACAAAATAACATTGTAAGTAGAAAAAAAAAGAACGCAGAGAAATTATAGATATCAATCAACCTCTTTGTGGATTGTAGGTAGCAAATTATAATGTGAGGAATTATCAGCAAATTACAGCCCATGGACCAAATCCAGCCCATTACCTGACTTTGTAAATAAAGTTTTAAGGCAACATAGCCATGCTCATCCATTCACTTGTTGTCTACAACTGAGAAGAGTAGTTGCAACAGAGACCATATGGACCACAAAGCCTAAAATATTTTCCATGTGGCTTTTTATAGAAAAAGTTTGCCAACCCCTGAAGTACACAATATAAGTTTTGAAACAAATTCTTTTACTATAAACATAAATTGATATTTAATCACTATTCTGTCTGGAATCTAAGTGGAGCCTAATAGAAAAGGATAGAACCCAAAGTCTCATTTCAATGATCAGTCAACTTTTTAGTCAGTGCTTGATATCTTGTTACCTAAAGTCCTGCATCTTATCAGCCTATTCTGTCAAACAGGTCATGATGAGCAGAGAAGAGTTCGCATAGAAAAGCTAAAGGGAAATATGTGATAATGAATAAAGAGGTACTTTCTATAAAAACGTGTCAATCTACTTGCTGGAGATGTTGCTCTTGGGCATATTTTATTCAGCTTCAGGGATTTCAGAATTTCAGCTGTCAGCTGAGTCTTACTTGGTTCCTTAGTCAATCCTGACCAACTCGGCTTCATTCCCATCAACAGGTGGTTCCTGAAGTGATGCTAGGATTTGGTTGGCTTGAGGTCCAGACTGTTCTCCACTCCCCCTATGGGGATAAAGCCTCAAGAATGATCTACATGCCCAGGACTGCGACCACTTTTTAACCCCTACCTGCTCTTATACCCGCTAATACCCTGTCCCAATTTTATACTTTTCCTCCCTTCCTTAGTCAAAGCTCTCCAGGACCATGATTCTACCATGTAAGGATTTGAGACAAGTCAGACCTCTTAGCAGTTAAAGCAGCCTGGATCATAGCTGGATTTACATTTGCCCTCAGACAAACTCATCAGCAGTTAAACCATCCTGGATCTGCTGTCAGACACTGTGCTTCAAGCTGCTGGTATTCCAGCAAAACCCTACCTTGGAGCTGAGTTAGCCTCTCTGGCTTATTCTGTAAAATTCCATGCTCGCTTCTCTTTCTCTGACAGCTTATTGTTGAAGGCTGGGGAAGCCTTTCAAATAAAAACATAAGGATTTTGTCCACAGTCTTCCTAAGCTACGAAATATGAGCTTCAAATACTTGAAATAAACAGTGTAACTGAACAAGTCTGTTAAGAGATAAACCAGTCAAACTAAGATATTTATCTAATGATTAAGCATCTTGCCTGTGAGCTCAGTTCCTCATGTGAGTTTCAGACAGCTTTCTCAACCCCCTTCAGGGAAGAGGAATTGGTAAGAGGTCTGAATCTTACTATCATCGAGTAATGGGAGGACTCATATTTCCCTCCAGCAGTGACTCCTGTACTCACTGAAGCCTGTGGCCTTGCAATACCATTCCAGACCTCACAGGTGCTCACCAGAGTCCCCATATGAGGGAATGCCCACTTACACTGCCCAATTCATTGATCAAAACCCAGCATTGATGCCCCATTATTACCCAGCAATATATGAGGGTAGGGCCAACCCAGCAGCCACTACTTAGTCAGATGTCTGCATATAGTTACCTTATGTTTTGTTTAGACAACCCCAAGAGAAAGGTAACCATTCTCCAAAGTCCTCCAAGACCTAGTCATTTATAATGCCTGTAAAGATTCATCCTTCAAGGAAGATGCCTTCAAGAAGGCTAATTTTGTGGCTGGTCTTACTCTTCCCACTCTTGACCCTCTAAGCCAGACAGATCCTTCAACCCATAAGTCAGATTATATTTTTTTCCCTGATTAATTACTTTTTAAATTTTCCTTTTTTTTTTTTGAAGAGATAGGATCTTGCTTTGTCACCCAGGCTGGAGTACAGTGACACTACTGTAGCTCACTGTGGCCTCCAACTCCTGGGCTCAAGTAATCCTCATGCCTCAACCTCCCTAGTAGTTGGACTATAGGCATATACCACCATGCCTGGCTAATTTTCTTTCTTTCTGTTTTTGGGGACTGGGGGTGTACAGATGGGGTCTTACTATGCTACCCAGACTGGTCTCCAACTCCTGGCTGCAGGCAATCTCCTGTCTTGACCTCCCAACGTGCTGGATCACAGGCTTGAGCCACTGTGCCTGGCCTCTTTCCTGAGTAAAATGTCTTGTAACCATAGCAATTATTAGGGCTTATGAGGCCCCATACAATCTGGCCTGTGCCTGCCTCTCCACACTCTTCACTCTCCCCTTTTTTTTGCCAAGTTGATGTGCATTTTGCATTTTGCATTTGCTTGTCCCTCTGCCTGGAATTCTCTTCCCCAAGATCTTTGTGTAACCAAGCTTAATCTTATCATCCATGTCTTAACACAAATGTTACCTTCTCAGAGAAGTCTTCCTGACCATTCTAGCTAAACTAGGCACCCCCAGACTCACTCACTCTCTACTCCATTACTCTGTTTATTGTCTTCATTAGTACTTATGACTCTATAGATTTATGTGTATTTATATTATTTATTTTATTTTATCTGTTCATCCATTTATTCATTTATTTATGTCTACATCCCAATGAGAATACTTCCAATGAAGGCAGAATTTCATTTGTCTTGTTCACTACTTTATTTTCAGAGAATAGTAGTAGGCTCTCAATAAATATTTTTAGACAAAAGATTGAATGAATTAATGAAGTGGTGCCTACTTTTCTCTACTTCCGCTTTCATCACTTATTCATCTTTCAGAAAGTGCCTCATTTCTATTAGATCTTTAGGCACACACTGTCCATCAGGACTCATATTTTATATGTACTTTCCAGAAAACCTCTAAATTGATATTGAAAAGGGCCTGCCATATCTTGATGGACAAATAGGAAACTCAATTGAACATCTCTACTATTACAGAATGCTAAAAAAATTTGTTTCTCTAACTTTTATACCATTAAGCTTGCTCACAACATTCTCTGCTAAGTACTTATATATTTCTACAAGTTTATCATATTAAATAATGAAGATAAGCAGGCTATGAAAAACTTAAAATGTACAAATTGAGGTTACATGTGCATTTCAGTGACATCACTTATGGATTTTAGAAATGCATGCTTTTAACAGAAACTATTTAGATAGAAAATGGCAGCCAATAGTTTGAAATGTTTCTAAGCCATTACGTTTGTAACTGATTTCAGTACAATTTGTCATGTAGGTTTATCAGCAAGGATTCAATTATAGAAGCAGAACCACATTGAGTAATAAAGGGGATTTATTACAGGGACTTACTTTCTGCAATTCCGGGAGCTGGGTAGGTTGTTATGTAAGTTTGTTACTCCTAGAGCTGGTCTAAGTCAGCTGGGTGAGAAGTTGTAAAGGGAAGAAGCGCATGAAGCACAGGAGATCAAGAACAAACTGCAACCCACGAGAATAAACTAGAGCCTGTGTTTATCTCTCACTGGGACTCATGGTGATCTCTGACTGCTTCTAAGTTTCCTGCTTGGATGATGTGAATGACTGCAAAAGAGCTGGTACCTGTGCCACTGAGAAGCTAAAGAAGATCTAGGAGGAGCTGGATACTGAGGCCTGGATACTGCCCCATGCCAACAAGGTGACTCAGCTGATCTGAGACAATCTGCATGATGTGAACTACAACAGTACCTGACTCTCAACTGATCTTCCCAGTGTGAGCATGACTGCTGCTTTTCTTCTACCATATAAATCTCATACAAGTTTCTCTTGTAGTTAATTCTAACTTAAACCATGCAGGGAAGGATATTTTGGGAAGCATAGTTCCAGTTTAGCTGACTTTACACAATACTAAGTCATCAAAGTAGATGGCATATACTACTACAGTTTACAGTTTATACAGCCATAAATATATAAATTTCTTTGAAACTAATTCATTCTAGGAGTCAGTAGACCTGCGTACTAGTCTAAACTAGCTCCCACCAGAACTCTACCTTTAGAAAGTCTCTTAAATACCCTGACTTTAAGACATTACATTGATTAACTAAAGGTATTTAGATGATAACTTTAAGTGGCTTTTCAATGCCATCAGGTCCTGGCTGCAATATTTATCCTCTCATTTTAAAAAATATTTAAACAAAAAGCATAAAGAAAACTCAAACTCAATCTATTAGCATGATCTTTGATAAATACATAAGTCTGTATGTGGGTTCTAAATCTCAGTTTGGAAATACTTATTTTAGAGATATACACTGAACTCTGTAGATAAAATGATGCAATGTGTGGAGGTTTGCTTCAAAGTAAAATTTTTCCCCCCAAGACAGTGGATTCAAGGCTTTTAGCGTGACTCAGCCACTTGGAAACAACAAGATAGTGCATAAACATCAACTCTGTGAGCTTTCATTCAAGAAGGAAAATGAGAATCTACTGAAATTGTGAAGGACACCCCAGATCTCAGGGAGGAGAATGCAGGAAAACAGCCTCTGTGACAGTGCCTGGCTGATAACAGTGAGTGAAGCCTCAGTACATGAGAGAGGCAGAGAGCCTCCCTCTGTGACTCACCTTTCCACTGGGGATTTAAGGAACTCAGGCTGAGGGAGAGCACTTTGTTTCTCCCAATCACTGGAACTAGCTTGGGGAGAGGCTTGGAGCTGCTGTGGGGGAAAGACACAGGAAAAAGCTGCAGGCATTTTCCCAGCCCTGGGACCAAGAGTAGGTTTCCACTTTTAATGCGGGTGCACACAAAGTTAGCCATTCTTTGGCAACCCAGCAGGGTAACTATGTGTGCATTTTAGTCTCAGTTCAGGGATTGGAGCACTTTCTCTGGAGTGTAGTAGGGTCTGCACAGCCAGAACTGTGGAAAGCTCCTTAGCAGTAGGTGCTAGAATTGTGCTTTCCCCTGTTGCAAGCTTGGGGTGGGAGGAGAGCTGCCACAGCTGCAGTTTCTCCTGGGTGATGACACTTATAGCTGGGGCCAGCTTGATGACCTGGAACTGGTCTATGTGTGTCATTTCTGGGTGCTGCAGCCTGCTAACCTGAGATCATGGTGCAGTGGGGCCCTCTCTGCACCATCCCCAAGCAGAAATCCAGGCATTTGGAGCAACCACTTGCCTGAATCAGCAGCCTGAGCCACTTTACCCTTCATGGATGTAAATCATGGTGCAGTAGGGCCCTCTCCGCTCCATGTCCAGGCAGCTCTCTGGGTATTCAGAGCACTCCCTCACCTGGATCAGCAGCCTGAGACACCCTGTCCTTCCTGTACAGAGATCCTGGTGCAGGTGTGACCTCTCTGTTGTATGCTCTGGCAGATCTCCAGACATCTGAAGCACCCACTCTCCTGTGGCACTCTGAGCCATCACACCTCCCCTGTGCAGAGACTGTGGTGCAAGGAAGACTTCTCTGCTATATACCCAAGCATATCTCCAGTCATTCTGAGTTCCAGCTTGCTTGAAACAACAGCCTGAGCTGCCACACCCTTTCTGTGCAGAGATCTTGCAGCAGGGAGGGCCGGCCCTCTTTACTCAAAACCCAGGCAGATCTCCAGGTATCTGGAACACTCACTCTCTTGGATTAAGAGTTTAGGCTGCCCCCCATCCCAGTCTAGATGGGGGCACTGGGGCCAAAGAAGTTTCCCATCTCCACACCCAGACAAACTGCTAGTGTTTGGTGGCTGCCCACTGGATTCTCCTTTGGCACTGGTGCTTGTTCCTGCCATTGGAGGACCTATAGGTAGACCTGTCCAGTCTGGCCCTGCCCATCTGATTCCCTGCCAGCCTGGGGCTGAGCAGGGAGCTCAGAGCACTGTGCACTCCATGAATCAGCCCATTGCCTGAGGCACCAGAGAGCTTCTGCCAGAAAACAAGGATCAAGTATATACTCAGCCACACTGGCTGCAGCTGGCTCTTACCCATAAGCACCATCAACTGGCTTGTAGGTTAAACTGGACAGCCCAATATAAAAGCCTGCCAACAAAAGTGCGTAGGGCTATAGAAGCAAAGTCAAAAGACGCCACCCAGGATTCTCTACCATCAATTTCCCTAGGCAGGGGGTATAGGGAAAGGGAAATAACAAAACCCAAATAATATTATAGGGAAACAAAAAGAAAATCCACTTGCATGAAAATAATTACAAAAATTATAAGTGCCAGCACCTTCAGATGAGAAGGAACCAGAGCAAGAATCCTGGCACCATGAAAAATCTGAATGTAGTGACACCACCAAAGGATCACACTAGCTCTTCAGCAATGGTCCCTAACCAAATTGGAAACTCAGAAATGACAGAAAAAGAATTCTAAACACGGATTGAAAGGAAGCTCAATGAGATTGAAGAGAAGGTTGAAAATTAACACAAAGAAACTTCTAAAGCAATCCAGGAAAAGAAGGAAGAGAGAAGTATTTTAAAAATAAATAAATCAGAGTTTCTTGAATTGAAAAATTCACTTAATGAATTTCAAGGCCGGGCATGGTGGCTCATGCCTATAGTCACAGAATTTTGGGAGGCCAACGTGGGTGGATCACTTGAGGTCAGGAGTTTGAGACCAGCCTGGCCACCATGGTGAAACCCCAACTCTATTAAAAATACAAAAATTAGCCGGGCATGGTGGCACATGTCTGTAGTCCCAGCTACTTGGGAGGCTGAGGCAGGAGAATCACTTGAACCCGTGGAGCTACAGTGAGCTGAGATTATACCACTGCAATCAAGCCTGAGTGACAGAGTGAAACTCTGACTGAAAAAAAAAAAAAAAAGAATTTCAAAATACAATTGAAAGCTTTATCAATAGAGTGGAGTAAGCAGAAGAAAGAATTTTAGAGCTTGATGAGTGGTCTTTCAAATTAACACAGTCAGACAAAAATTAAGAAAAAATAATTTTAAAAAATGAACAAAGCTTTGAGAAATATAGGGTTATGTTAAATGACCATAACTACGAATTATTGGCAGTCCTGAGAGAGAAAGAAAGAGAAAAAGTAAACAACCTGTAAAATAAATTTGAGGGAATACTTCCAGAAAATTTTCCTAATTCTGCTAGACAAGGTTAGACTTGGCACCATGTCTAATCTGGAGACATAGACATCTAGATACAAGAAATCCAGAGAGCAACTGCAATATACTATACAAAATGAACATCACTAAGGCATATAATCACCAGACTGTCCAAGGTCAATGCTAAGGAAAAAATCTTAAAGGCAATATCAAGAAAGCAGTCAGATCACATACAAAGAGAACCCCATCAGTCTATCAGCAGACTTCTTGGCAGAAAGGCAATAATCCAGGAGAGAGTAGGGGTTATTTTTAGTATTCTTAAAGAAAGGAAATTCCAACCAAGAATTTTATATCCTGCTAAACTAAGCTTAATGAGCTAAGAATAAATAAAATCTTTTCAAGAAAAACAAATGCTAAGGGAATTCATTACCACTAGACTGGCCTTTCAGGAGATCCTTAGGAGAATTCCAAACATAGAAATGAAAGAACAATACCTGCTGCTACAAAAAAAAGACAAACAAGCAAACAAACAAAAAAAACCACTTAAGTACATAGCTTGTAGACTCTATAAAGCAACCACACAATAGTAACTACAAAGCAACCAGTTAATAACTTCATGAGAGGATCATAACCTCATATCAATATTAATATTAAAAGCAAATGGTCTAAATGCCATTTAGACTTAAAAGGCACAGAGTGGCAAGTTTGATTTTAAAAAATTAAGAAAAAAAAAAAAAAAAAACAAGACCTAGTTGTCTGTTGTCTTCAAGAAACCCTATCTCCCACATAATGACACCTATAGGCTTAAAGAAAAAGGTTGCAGAAAGATCATGCAAACAAAAAACAAAAAAGAGCAGAGGTTACTATTCTTATATCAGATCAAACAGACTTTAAACCAACAGCAGTGAAAAAGGACAAAGAAGGGGATAACGTAATGATAAAGCATTTAATTCAACAAGAAGATCTAACTATCCTAAATATATATGTCTCCAGCATTTGAGCACACAGGTTCATAAACAGGTACTCTAGGCCTATGAAAAGAGTTAGATAGCCAAACAGTAATAGTGGGGTACTTCAACACCCCCATCCCCCACCAACATCAGACAGATCATTGAGGCACAAAATAAACAAAAACATTATAGGCTAAGTTTAACACTTGACCAACCGGATCCAATAGACATCTACAGAATATTCCACTTATCAACTATAGAATATACATTCTTCTCATCTGCACATGGAACATACTCCAGATTAATCACATACTTGGTTATAAAGTAAGTCTCAATAAATTCAAAATAATTGAAATCATACCAACTATACTCTCAGACTGCAGTGGACCAAAAATAGAAATCAATACCAAGATCCCTCAAAATCACATGATTACATGGAAAATTGAACAGCTTGCTGCTGCATGACTTTTGGGTAACAACAAATTAAGGGAGAAATAAAAAATTATTTGAAATAAATGAAAGCAGAGAAATAATATACCCAAATCTCTGGAAAGCAGCAAAAACAGTGCTAAGAGTGGTGTTTATGGTGCTAACACTTACCTCGAAATGTTAGAAAGATCTCAAATCAATAACCAACATCACACCTAGAGGAACTAGAAAAACATGAACAAACTGACTCCAAAGTTAGCAGAAGAAAAGAAATAATTAAAACGAGAGAAAGACTGAATGAAATTGAGACCAAAACATCTATATAAGGAATCAACCAAACCAAAAGTTAGTTATTTTTTTCTGAAAGGATAAAGAAAATTGATAGACTACTCACTAGATAAACAAAGATAGAAGATACAAATAAGCACAATTGGAAATGACAAAGATGATATTACAAATAATCCCACAGAAATGCAAAAGATCCTTAGAGACCATTATGAAGAACTTTGATTCACACAAACTAGAAAATCTCGAGGAAATGGATACATTCCTGGAAGCACACAATCTCCTAAGATTGAATCAGAAAGAAATGGAAACCCTGAACAGACCAGTACTGAGTTCTGAAATTGAATTATCAATAAAAAACCTACCAACCAAAACCCAAACAATAAAACCACAGAGTAAATGAATTCACAGGTTCTATCAGACATACAAAGAAGAACTAGTATCAATTCTACAGAAACTTTTCCAAAATATCCAGGAGGAGGGACTCCTCCCAAACTCATTCTATGAAGCCAGTATTGCCTTGATACTAAAACCTGTCAAAGACACAACAAAAAAAGGAAACTACATGTCAACATCCCTGCTAAACATAGAGGCAAAAATCCTCCACAAAATACTAGAAAAACAAATCCAGCAGCACATCACCAAGTTAATTCACCACGATGAATTAGGCTTCATTCCTGGGATTCAAGATTGGTTTAATATAGACAAATCAATAAGGGTGATTCGCCACATAAACAAAGTTAACAACAAAAACCTTATGATCATCTCAATAGATGCAGAGAAAAGCTTTTGATAAAATCCAACATGTCTCCAGGATTAAGAAAAACCCTCAAGAAATTAGGCATACAAGGAACATGCTTCAAAATAGTAAGAGTTATCTATGACAGACACACAGCCAACATCATACTGAATGGGCAATAACTGAAAGAATTCACCTTGAGAACTGGAAAAAGACAAGGATGTTCACTCTCACCACTCCTATTCAATATAATACTGGAAGTCCCAACCAAAGTAATCAGGGCAAGAGAAAGAAATTAAAAGCATCCAGACAGGAAAAGTTAAAGTGTCTCTTCTTCACTAACAATTTCTATACCTAGAAAACCCTAAAGACTCCACCAAAAGACTCCTGGAACTGACAAATAACTTCAGTAAAGTTTCAGGATACAAAATTAGCAGCATTTCTATACACCAATAATGTTCAAGCTGAGATGCAAGTTAGGAACATAATCCAATTTACAATGGCTGAAAAAAAGAAAAAAAAACCTAGAAATATATATAATCGAGGAGGTGAAAGATCTCTACAAGAATTATAAAACACTGCGGAAAGAAATCATAGATGACACAAGCAAATGGAGAAATATTCCATGCTCATGGATTGGAAGAATTAATATTGTCAAAATGGCCAAACTGCCCAAAGCAATCTACAGATTCATTGCTATTCCTATCAAGCTACAAACTTCATTTTTCACAAATGAAAAACTAGAAAAAACTATTCTAAAGTATATTTTATATATATATATAAAGTATGTATATATATATATATATATATATATATATATATATATATAGAGAGAGAGAGAGAGAGAGAGAAGAGAGAGAGCCTGAATAGCCAAAGCAATTCTAAGCAAAAAGAACAAAGCCAGAGGCATCACATTACAAAACTTCAAACTACACTGTAGGGCTGCAGTAACCAAACAGCTTGGTACTGGTATAAAAACAGGCACATAGACCAATAGAACGGACTAGAGAACCCACAAATAAAGTCACACATCTATCCATCTGATCTTTGATAGAGGTAACAGAAATAAGCAATGGGAAAGGACTCCCTATTTCATAAATGGTGCTGGGATAGCTGGGTATGCAGAAGAATGAAACTGGACTCCTACATTTCACCATATATAAAAATTAACTCGAAATGGATTAAATACTTACATGTAAGAACTCAAATTATATAAATCCTAGAATAAAATCTCAGAAACAGTATTTGGAACATAAGCCTTGGAAAAGAATTTATGACTAGGTCCTCAAATGCAATTGCAACAACAACAAAAAAGATTGGTACATGGGACCTAATTAAACTAAAGAGCTTCTGCACAGCAAAAGAAACTATTACATCAACAGAGTAAATAGACAACCTACAGAATGGGATAAAATACTTGAACACCTATGTATTTGAGAAAGGTCTGATATTCAGAATCTATAAAGAACTTAAACAACTTATCAAACAAAAGACAACCCCATGAAAAAATGGGTAATATACGTGAACAGACAATTCTCAAAAGAAGACATATAAGCAGCCAACAAACATAAGAAAAATGCTCAACATTACTAATCATTAGAGAAATGCAAATCAAAACCACAATGAGATACAATCTCACACCAGTCAGAATGGCTATTATTAAAATATCAAAAAAATAACAGATACAGGCTAGGCTGTGAAGAAAAAGGAATGCATATATATTGTTGGTGAGAATGTAAATTAGTTCAGCCACTATGGAAAGCAATTTGGAGATTTTTCAAAGAACTTAGAAGTACCATTCGATAGTAGCAATCTCATTACTGGTATATATCCAAAAGAAAATTAATTATTTTACCAAAAAGACACATGCATGAATTATGTTCATTGCAGCACTATTCACAACAGCAAAGACATGCAATCATCCTGGGTGCCCATCAGTGATGGATTGGATAAAGAAAATCTGGTACGTATACACCATGGAATACTGCACAGCCATTAAAATGAATAAAATCATGTCTCTTGCAGCAACATGGATGCAGATGAAGGCCATCATACTAGGTGAATTAATGCAAGAACAGAAACCAAATACCACATGCTCTCACATATAAGTGGGAGCTAAACACCGGGTAATCATGGACATAAATATGGCAACAATAGATACTGGTGACTACTAGAGGTTGGAAGGAGGGGGGAGAATAGGGGCTGAAAAATTAACTATTGGGTACTATGCCCCATACCTGGGTGATGGGATCAGTCATACCCCCAAATCTCAGCATCACGCAATATACCCAGTAAACAAACCTGCATCTTTCCCCTCTGAATTTAAAATGAAAGTTTAAGTTATAAAAAAAATCCATATATACTTCAGCAAGACTAATTATTAACATTTTGCTGTGCTTGCTTTCCCTTCTTCTCTATATCTATACATCTCTTATCTTTCATTCTCTCTTTAGCTGGATCTGACTCTCTGCCTCTCTTTCTGTCTTTATATAGAGCAATTTGTTTGCTGAGCAATTTGAAAGTAATGTACCGATATCATGACACTTGCTGTATGCATATTTCTACCATCAGAGATTTGACTACATAAGCACAATACTATCATCACACCTACAATAATTTCTATTTACTTAATAATATTGAAAGTTCTCTCGTGCCCCCTTTGAGGCATAATGTAGGTACTGGTGTTTTGATTTCCATTACTCTAGATTAGTTTTTGTCTATTCATATAAATGAAATTATGTGTATACATATTATTTTTTCCTTGTCTTCTTTCATTTAATATAATGTTTTTGAAATTTATCCATATTGCTCTATATATGTATAATTGTATTAGAAACTACTGGACAGTTTTACACAGCAGCTGTTCCATCAGCAATGAGCTTCACTCAGTTCACCTCTTTACCAATATGAAGAGGGGACATTCACGTTTGTAGCCCAGAGAGACCATGGAAAAGTTTATCTACCTTGAAGACTCAATACTACCAGAAATCTCAGGCTACATGGAGAAGCCATGTGTAGATGTTCTGTTCAATGATCCTGATGAGCTAAGCCTGTGGTCATCTAAGCCCAGGTGCCAAACATGTCAGTGAAGGTGCCACTCAACAATTTCAGCCATAGTCATTGGGTTGCCTCAGCTGTTGCAGCCTTCCCAGCTGAAGACCAGATATTGTGGAGGGGAGACATGTCATCCCCATGTGCTCTGTCTGAATTCCTGAGCCATAGAGTCCATGAGTTTAATAAACCTAAAACATTAAAACATTCAATGTGCAAAATACAATTCAATCCCCCTGTTTCCAGAGAAGTTCACCGTTGCCCCCAGCAGATACTTTCTGGTCCACCTTCACCAGAGAATAAACCTCCTGTTTTGTGTCTGTGTTGGAGGGGAGAGTCACCCAGCTGTAAGGGCAGATGAGTGGCTTTGGAAGTCTGCTTCTTTTAAAGACTTGAATGAGTTCTGTTGTATCAGCCCCAGTCCACGTCTGAGCTGAGGCGGGAACTGATGTTAGGCAGGTAGGACTCTGTTTTATGGACTCCATTAAATCAGTTGTAACTCCTCTTTGATTGGAATTTCCATCTTCCAAAATGCTACTGACATATATTGTTTCCTTTAGTCTCATCTACAATTCTTTTTGTTCTTATTAATTGGTATCATTTTTATCCTTCATTCTAAATTTTAGAGCTTGAGGAGTGCTAGAGATAAATGCATTTGTTTAATCTAGCCCCTTTAGCTTGAAATCCCTGCTTGAGTGTGTCAACCTAGTTTATTTATCCCCTTGTTTTCATAGAATTCATTTCAGGTGTCACACATGGATCTATGATGTTTCCTTTCTTCCTCATATATTAACTGGCAATATATCTCAATCCATGCCCCACTGGACTTGCAAGATCTGTTAGGCTCTTCTGCTGAAACAGATTTCTACTTTTAGAATCTTTTGATCAGCCCTGTGTCTCCTGACACGGTAATGCTTTATTGAATATAATTATTATTCTAGCTTAACCAAATCACTCAGAATAATTATTACCATCAAAAGCACCCAAACACACTGGATAAGAGTGCACTTATCTGTGTTTAAAAACAGAACCCAAACTGCCTACTTTCTGGAAGGTTACAATGCCAAATCTTCTTTAAACAACAGATCAGCAACAGTGATTTCAGTTGTGTTCATTCGTGGATCCAGAGAAAGAGGATTTTCTGCTTCTTGCAGAGGTTAAAAGTTCCTGTGGATCATTTTGTAAGTAGTGAGTAAAGCATATTTGGAAGAGTGAAAGGCTTCCAGAGCTGATGATCACAGCCCTTCTGTTCACTTTACAGAAATTCGATGGACAGAGAAGGCCAGGAAACGTGGGAGTCAGGGCATTAGTGGGGGACTTTGGGAAGTTAAGCAGAGTCCAGGGCAATAGAGCTTCCACCTCCTACCTTGACTTAGGTCTGCAAGCTCTGAACACGATCCAGATTATCTTGAGTAGGAAGTGTGACTCTGTGTCAATGTGCAACACTCGAAATGTATACTTTAAAACCTCTACTCTGATTTAGACAGCTGTCTTCATGACAGAGAGAGTGGTTTTTATTTAGGATTAAGGTCAAATACTTAAACAAAGGGAGTCCCCAAGTTCTGCAGACCCTCATTTTTGCCCATTTACTCCTTTTGCAAGATCAGAAATAAGGCCTTTTATAAAAACCTTGCTCTTTTTCTTCCCTTTCTTTTTGTTTCTGCCTCCTTCTAAGCTTCTGCTCTGTATTATGTAATATTCATTGAATTTCTGGTATTGGAACTTTTTTAAAAGGTGATAAGACACAGTTCTTGTCTTCAAGACTCATAATCAATGCAATAACTTTTAATGTTGAGATTATTGTTCAGTTAAGAAGAGGAGGGATAGTTCAAAAAACACAATTTTTATTTTCCTCTTCATTTAAAATTGCATTCTCTATTCTCTAGTGTGCTTTGTCTTTGAGCAGAAACATTGTCATCATCCAAATTCATCATTTTTTATAACTCACATACCACCCACACTGCTCAACTCCCTTTTTTTTTTTCTCACAGAGGGATGTGCCATCTTTAGTTTGGGTTTGTTAGCCCTTAATTAGGAAGTCTGCTTAAACCCACACAACCTTTCTCTTGAAATATAACTGACTGCAAATGAACTCATCTGTTTTGTGTTTCTATATACATGATTCATGGGGTTAGAGTTGGTTTCATCTATTATCTTAATTGAATCCATCTTCTACATGTGAATGTTGTTAAAGGAAATGTGAATTGTGCGAGCGTAGGCAAAGACCTTGCGTTTGAGACCTCATTTTATTATTAATTGACTGGATAGCCCATGATACTCAGGCATGTTTTTGCCTCAGTTTCCCAATCCTGGTAATTCCTCTAGAACGTTGGCTCTGTTTATTTTATAGATGTTGTAAATAAGAAAAGAGCAACATAAAAAGGGCATGTAATGTTACCATTATTGCTTAAAACACTTTAAGATTGTGGAATATCATAAAATATGACTTCCCATTGCCATGATACTGACAAAAACAAGCAATGTTTTATATTTCTTTAGCGAACTTCATTTTCTGTTTTGGATTTATTAGTCAGTTACATGATTTCATTTTTACTCTGGAAAGGGGAAGGTTATATTGTTCTGATGAGATAACAAGACTTAAATGAATTCAGCTTGTGAAGGTAACTTCCTTTGGCTTATAACTCCCTTTTGTGGCCTTTTCACACTATGCCTTGCTCCTATATCCATATATTATTTTCTATCTGCTTAAGGGGAAAGTAACTTTTAAAAGTCTGACAGTAAGGTTAAGTTTTTCTGCTTGTTCAAACCAGCAATAAAAAGGATCAAGGTCGATAAATTTACAGGAGATGAAAATAAGGGGCAACATTTATTCTTCTACATTAAGATTTTTTTTCTTTAAATCTACTTAGTGATGTTTCTTGTCTTTTTTTCACAAAACCTCATTATAACAGGTTTACATATACATGTTTGAGAGCTAAATCTAAATATACTTCTTTAGAGATGCATTATGTGCTATTTTCTTTCAGTGAATGGAACTATTTAACAAAGAACTATAAGCAATTGTTAGGAACATGCTATTAAAGGATGTTTCTTAAAAATGAAATAAATCTATTTAGTTCATAGGTATCAGCTATTATTCCACCTTAAGAGGAAAATCTGTCTTCATAAAATAGAAAGCAGTTCCACTGCCTATGGTTTTTGAATTTTGTAAAATTAAAGGTCACTATAATGCCTTAAGAACATTATTTGATTTACCAAAAATCTGATTTGCACATTGGCTTTCAAGCAATTACCTGAAATCATACATATCATTCTCCACAAAGCAGATAGTCCTCTTTTCTTAAGATTCTGTGTAGCTGTCTTATATTTAGAGTAGATTATCATAAACATAAAGTATCACAAACTACTTATCATAACATATAAGCGCCAATGTCATTTGGTCTGGGCCACTTCTGTGATGTTCTCTCTCACCAGTTTCCTTTTGCTAAATATATCCTCCTACACTAACTCACTGATTCATCTATTCCCTTGACAAATATTTTCTGGGGACTTAATATGTATCAGGCACTGTTCATACACTGTAAATACCACTGGAAGCAAAGGCAGCAAAGTCCTTGCCCGTGTGGAGCTTACATCCTACTGGAACACAGGTAATAAACTAAACAATAGGTAGTACATTAGTGATAGATGCAGTGAACCCTCATATAGCATGCAGTGCAGGGGAAAGATGAAGGGAAATATTGAAAGGTGTGGATGAAATGAGAGGATTGGCCAGGCATGGTGGCTCACACCTGTAACCCCAGCACTTTGGGAGGCAGAGGCGGGTGGATCACTTGAGGTCAGGAGTTTGAGACCAGTCTGGCCAACACGGTGAAATCCTGTCTCTACTTAAAATACATAAGAATTAGACAGGAGGTGGCTTACGCCTGTAATCCCAGCTACTTGGGAGGCTGAGGCAGGAGAATCACTTGAACCTGGGAGGTGGAGGTTGTGGTGAGCCGAGATTGTGCCACTGCACTCCAGCCTGGGCAACAGAGTGAGACTCTATCTCACATACAAAAAAAGAGAGGATAAATTATGAAATTTGGTGGAGGAGAAGTCAAGGCAGCGAGAATAGCAAGTGCAAAGGCCCTGAGGTAGAAATGAGTTTGTGAGCTTGAGAGAAAACGGGAAGATATTGTTACTGGAAGGATTTGAGGGAGGGAAGAATGGGAGGAGGTTCACGAGATTATAGAGATGGCCGGGCAAGATCATGTAGGAGCTTGCAGGCCATGGCAAGGGGTTGGATTTTATTAATAGTGTGCTTGGAATAGACTCTAAAACTGTAAGAGAGGAAGCTGGAGGTGAGCATGGGCATTGTTGAAGTTGAATATGTGAGAGATGATGGTATCTGAGATTAAGACAATGGCAGTAGAGGCTGGAGACATATTTGGATGCTAGAAATGTTTTTTAAGGTTGAGATGAAGTAATATAATTGAATTCAATATAGTGTGTCGAAAAAAAAAAAAGAACTTAAAGATGACTCCTGAAATTTTAACTGATGCACCTGAATAAATTGTGGTCCCATTGACAAAAATTGTAAAGATTGAAGGAGGACTAGAAATTCAGGGGAGATCAAAGGTTTTGTTTTGGATATGTGGACTTTGAGCTGATGATTAGACATCGATTGGAAGATGTCTAGAAAGTTCAAAATGTAAGTCTGGAGCTCATGGGAGAGCTAGCAACTGGTGCATATGGATGATATTTGATGCTGAGGCAGCAGATAAAATGAATTAGGGAGTTGATGTGGATAAAGAAGCAGGCAGGAAGCTGAGCCCTGGAGCGCTACAATGTTTAGAGGCCAGGAAGAGAAATTGCCCACATAGGAGACTGTAGAGGAACATTTACTAAGGCAGAAGGAAAACCATGCCATATAGTGTTCTGAAAACAAAGTGAATAAAGACTTTCAAAATGGTGAATATAACCAACAGTTTATCAAATGTTATCAAGCATGTTAAATGAGGATAAGGACTCCCTTAATAACTGGATTTGGCAAGATGGAACCACTGGCCACCTGGGCAAGGGTGACTGAAGTACAGTGGTGGGGTTGAATTGAGCAAACATATTATTTAGCAACTTAGCAGCTGGCTAACAAATACGTTGATGCCAAACCCCCATGACACAAGTTTACCTATGTAACAAACCTGCACTTGTACTGCTGAACTTAAAATAAAAGTTAAAAAAATGCATTGATTAAAAAATCACAAAAACAAAAACCCAACAATATTCTTATTAAGCTTAACAACATACTAATGTTAACATTAAAATAGCTGAGTTGCCAGACTTTAAGGTCTCAGTTAGTTTGCATGAAGCTTGAGTTCCTAAAATAAATGAATCCTGGAGATGGTTCTTGAATAAGATGGTCAGA
Source organism: Macaca thibetana thibetana (assembly GCF_024542745.1). Classification (NCBI taxonomy): domain Eukaryota; kingdom Metazoa; phylum Chordata; class Mammalia; order Primates; family Cercopithecidae; genus Macaca; species Macaca thibetana. The sequence continues at coordinate 57,740,280 of NC_065594.1, forward strand.
CCCACAGGTAGCAAGGGGATAAAGAGATTATCCAGTTTCCAAATCTATATGGTCTGAGTCCAAATCCTTGCTCTTCCAGCTGTGCTACCTTCACCAAATCAACCTCTTGAATTTTGGTTTATTTGTATGTGAAGTAGAAATATTAATGACTGTGTGAAGAAATTGCTGCTAGAATTTACTGAAATTGCCTATGCAAAGGGACTGGTAAATAGTATTGTCACTTGGCTTCCTTCTCTAAAATGTTATCAGAAAGTTGTATGGACACATATGTCATTGAACACTGAAGCTCATGCCAAAGGGATAGACTTCTATCTCCTTGGATTTCTTTTATCCTGGAGAAATAAAAAGTAGCTCAATTTTAAAATGTTGACTTCTGCTTCATCCAAGTTGAGTGAGGTTAACAGTCACTGTGCTCAGAACTCTTTTCCTGGAAGGAACTGTTTGATTGTTTTCTTTTTAAAGAGATGCAATCTCTCTCTCTCTCTCTCTCTCTCTCTCTCTCTCTCTCTCTCTGTCTCTTTCTCTCTCTGTTTCTCTCTCTCTCCCTCTCTTTTACTCTGTTCGTCTTTTTCTTTTTAAATTTTATTTCAATAGTCTTTGAGGAACAGGTGGTTTTGGTTACATGGATAAGTTCCTTAGTGGCAGTTTCCGAGATTTTGGTGTACCCATCAACTGAAGACTGTTCACAGTACCGAATGTGTAGTCTTTTATCCCTCATCCCCCTCACATCCTACTCTTGGGTCCCCAAAGTCCATTATCTCATTCTTATGCCTTTGCATCCTCATTGCTTAGCTCCCACTTACAAGTGAGACATGATATTTGGTTTTCCATTCCTGAGTTACTTCACTTATAATAATGGCATCCAACTCCATCTAGGTTGTTGCAAATGCCATTATTTCATTCCTTTTCCAGGCTGAGTATTATTCCACAGTGTATATATACCACATTTTCTTTATCCATTCATTGGTTGGTGGGCATTTAGACTGGTTCCATATTTTTGTAATTACAAATTGTGCTGCTACAAACGTATGTGTGCAACTGTCTTTTTCATATAAAGACTTCTTTTCCTTTGGGTAGATAGCCAGTAGTGGGATTGCTGGATCAAATTGTAGTTCTGCTTTTAGTTCTGTAAGGAATCTCCATACTGTTTTCCATAGTGGTTATGCTAGTTTACATTCCCACTAGCAGTATCAAAGAGTTCCCTTTTCACCACATCCATGCCAACATTTATTTATTTATTTATTTTTAAAAATAATGGCCATTCTTGCAGGAGAAAGGTGGTATTTCATTGTGGTTTTAATTTGCATTTTCCCAATGATTAGTGATGTTGACCATTTTTTTCATATGTCTGTTGGTTATTTGTATATCTTCTTTTGAGAATTGTCTATTCATGTCCTTTGCCTACTTTTTGATGGGATTCTTTGATTTTTTTCTTGCTGATTTGTTTGAGTTCCCTGCAGATTCTGGATACTAGTCCTATGTCAGATGCATAGTTTGTGAATATTTTCTCCCACACAGTGGATTGTCTGTTTTCTCTGCTGATTATTTCTTTTGCTGTGCAGAACCTTTTTAGTTTAAGTGCCATCTATTTATCTTCGTTTTTGTTGCATTTGCCTTTGGATTCTTGGTCATGAACTTCTTGCCTAAGCCAATGTCTAGAAAAGTTTTTTCAATGTTATCTTCTAGAGTTTTTATGGTTTCAGATCTTAGATTTAAGTCTTTGATGTATCTTGAGCTATTTTTGTATAAGGTGAAAGATCAGGATCTAGCTGCATTCTCCTACATGTGGCTTGCCAATTATTCCAGCACCATTTGTTGGATAGGGTATCCTTTCTTCACTTTATGTTTTTGTTTGCTTTGTCAATGATCAGTTGGCCATAAGTATTTGGCTTTATTTCTAGGTTTTTTATTCTAGTTGGCCACAAGAATTTGACTTTATTTCTGGGTTTTTTATTCTATTACATCGGTCTACATGCCTATTTTTATACCAGTACTATGCTGTTTTGGTAACTATAACCCTGTAGTATAGTTTGAAGTCGAATAATATGGTGCCTCCAGATTTGTTCTTTTTGCTTAGTCTTGCTTTGGCTATGTGGGCTCTTTTTTGATTCCATATAAATTTTAGGACTGTTTTTTCTAGTTCTGTGAAGAATGATATTCATCTTTCTCTTAATCCTTCTGTATATTTCTCCTTTCTTCTTCCTATTTCCTTTTATTTTCTGATTTTACAAATAATACTTCTTTATTTTCGAGGGAAAGGAGAAGGACACTTTTAATTCTCAAAGACAATTTCCTACTAGGTAACTTCTTGACTCACTTCTGGATGCTGTAGTAGCTTCCATCTGGTTGAGGGAAGGGAGAACTCATACCTATTCTCATTTACCGGTGTGTAAACAAAGTGAAAGACCTCTGTGGAGACTATGGATCTGAACTTTGAGATCTCTTTCGAGCTTCTCCATTTTCCCCACTGCTCTTTTCTTTCTGCACAGTACCTTTTTAGCTGAGGAATTCAAGTCCTCACCAACTTTTGGAGTGACTGAGCTCCAACCCTTTTGCCTGATTGACCAGGATGTGATTGAGCCTTCACTGTTCTCCATAACCAGCTCTGAGACTCTTTCCAGCAGCTGGCCCTATTGTGGAGCACTGTTCCTCCAGGGCCATTACTCAGGAAGACTTCTGTGCCAGTGACAAACGATGAGCTTTTAGGAAGCTACTTCCCTGAGCTCTTGTGGAAGCAATTTCTCTCCTGAGGTAGTTGTTGGTTGGGCTGCTGCTGCTTTTGCTTATTGTTTCGTGGAGGTACATGAATCTGTAGACACAAGATGTGCTCCAAGGCATCCCTTGAACAAGGTTACTACCTATTTTTGCCTAAATTGTGTTTGTTATATTCAGCTAACTCTCTGTGAAGAGGAAGAAGGCAGGCTTTGCTTAGAATTGTCTGAGTTGTGCAGAAGGGAACCAGACCTACACACTGACTGGAGCTGGGCTCTTTTTCTGCTCCTGGAATTAGGCAGGTTTTCTCTGCATGAGCTCCTGGGGAGCCTTCAACTGCTTACATGAACTTGACAGGTACCTGTGATTTATATTTTGAATCTTGCCCAAGTTTGTGAAGCAAAGTTTTAGTTTAGTCTGTGGGGAAGATTTTGAGCTTACAATGAGAAGACTACTTGAAAACCAAGTGATGTAAATTCATATGCAATTGCTCTAAGTTGTTTTTACATGAAGAAAATATGAAGTTCTAGAAACACATGTTCAGAGCCAGTATTGACGTTCTTGGCTAAGGAGCAGAGAGGGATGGAAACAACTTGTGAACTCTGAAAAAGCCTGTCTACCTACTTTTCATTTTTTGTCTGTGCTTTGAAAAGAAGTTATCCATCATATAAACTATGCAAGTTCATCATGTTACTAAATCCTGGAGCTCATATCACATTGAGGTGCAGGGGCAAATTCAGTGGCAAATGCTAAGTCTTAATATCAATCAAGTCCTATTCAAAGCATTAATCTTTACAAAGCATATTGTGTGTTTGGAAGAGAATCACATATTGCGCATTTGGAAGAAAAAACTCTTTTTTTTTTCCCATGGCAAATTATAACTAAAGGAAATATTTGGAATTTCTGAACATTTGCAGGCTTTTATAAATATTAATTTGCTGGTGTTAGCTTCTCGACATTTTATTATAAGAGTCAACTAAATGTATTTGCTGTTCTAGGTGAATCAATGAATCACGTGAAATTTTTAAAGTCTAGTTTTGGTCTTCATTTCATTTGCTCTTCAGCTTTAAATGACCAAAGCAATTTCACCAAGCTCTCTACAGAATGCTAATCAACAAAAGTTTGTTTCCAGAACCTCATGATAAATCAGTTTTACGTCCTCCATGTGAAAGTTCTAAGGTTTTAGAGGAGAATATTGAAAGCAAGATATCAAGAGCCACTCGAACTGCTTTTATTCTACATAAAACGAACAAAAATAACAACACAGAAACAAGACCCAAATGCCAAGCCCAACTGTCCGACAAATGCCAGATGGTTCTTATCACCTAAAAAGTCACGTAGATATCAGGAAGTCACATAAGCAGAGAGGCCTGTTGGTTTTGTTTTTTGTCCTGTCTCTGCTACTTATCTTTTCTCTAAATTTTCCTTAGAGTGGAAAATAAATAAAATTCTTTTTTCCACATTTGTATCTACTCTAGGAATTGAGGGGAATCCTGCTGTCTTTTCTGATGAGCCTGTGAAGCATGATGGCTGGTTAAAAGAACTCAGCTGCAGAGCATCAGATTCCACTAAACATTGGCAAGACATGCTTTTGGGGCTCTTGAAACACTGTTGAGGGAAGAGTGTTGGGACTGCACTCTGCTCTGAAGTTCCTGGGACTATCAGAGAGCTATAAGTTTCTGTAGCCTGAAGTGTAACCATATGTGAGCAGTGACAGTTTAATTGTTGCTTTGCTTTTCTGGGTTGAGATCAGAAGTCTACCAGCACAAAGCATACTGATCCTTGGGAAAACCCACCCTCTAGATATCAGAAAGAAAGAATCTGACCTAATTCTAGTTGTTGCTGACAGTTCAGCCACATGGATTTGGTCACTGTACTTTTCTCATTGAGCAAATGCTGCTTGAGAATTTGAGGCTATTTAGGATGATGGCTATGGTTGAAATGGTTAGAAATGATCAGAAGACTATGTATTCTCTAAAAGTTCCATTGTGATTATGGTAATTAATGTACTAAATAACGATTGCCTTTCTAAAGGATGATTATATACACAGTTAGTAAGGGGGTAGTACACCATGGCATGATGCAACATATAATAATATGTTCAGCCTTTGCAGAGGGTAGTGAGTTTTCCCACTGCGCAGTAGTAATTTTTCATTTTTTCTTGTGCATATGTTCTTGTCTCCTTAGTAGTTATCAAATACCTGAAAAAGAGAGGCTGTATTATAGTTCCTTTCTATCGCTTTTTCCAGAAGGAGAAATTGGGTTCAGTTGACTCCATGTTGATGAAGCAGCTTCTACTGAACGAGTGGACTGAGGATGAACCCACTTCTGTCCTAGTTTTGTATCCCGATTAAGAGTCTGGCTCTTTGGAATGTCAGGGCTTTGGAGTGGGCTCTGGAGGTGTGTTGACGACACCTTTAGGTACTTTGATCACAGCCCCTGCTTTACGCTCATGCTCAGAGAACAAATCCCGGCTGCCTCTTTAGGGAGTTAACATTGCCTCACTTTCTTGCTTTCTGCTTTATATGCTGGCTCATGGCAGAACTTAGGAATTTTAAGGTTTTTTTTTTTCCCCCTGCTAAGAGTGGTAAACATAACTTTATGCAATCTTTTTTCCAGTCTTTACTTAAAAATAGTACAACACAGTGATTGATAGCTACCACTTATGACAACTGACTATATGTTGAACACAGAGCAAGAGCCATATATGTCTTCTCTTTCTCAAGCCTTCTGTCCCCACTCAACATAATCAGCCTCAGTGGCCTTCTTTCTGTTGTTTGATGGTAACAAGTGTGTTTCCATCTCATAACCATTGTATTTGCTAATGCCTTTACCTAAACCACTCCTCCCTCTCCTTCATATAACTGATGCTACTCAGCACTTAGGTCTTAGCTCAATGTTACCTTCTCAACAAGACTCATGCAACCAATTTATCTATCACAGCATTCATAGCATTTACTACTATTTGAAATTATCTTGTTTGTTTATTGGTTACTTGTTTATTTTTTGTCTACCCCCATAAGAAAGTACATTCAGAAGAGTAGAGACCTTTCCTGTTTTGTCTTCTGCCCCATGCTCAGCATGTAGAATAGTTTGTTACACATAGTATAGTAGCTACTCGACTAGTAGGATAAATGAATGAATTATCTCATCTAATATTTACAAAAAATATTTTTTTCTCACTTAAAAATGTGGAAATGGGGACTCAGGAAAGTTAAGTAATTTCCTTGTCATTGCAGGGCCAGTAAATGAAGGAATTTTGTGTCATTGGCTTTATCAGGTCTTCATAAGGCTCAGAATCTGTTTCTTCATTTTCATCCTCATCCTTGTCATACCTTCATGAGAATCACCTTGGAGTGTGACTGACAGATAGGCTTAACCCTAGGACATTTAGCCATTCATTTGTTTATACCCTGACATGCTCTATAGAAATTTCATGGATACTATCGTTGGTTGAATCAGTGGAAGAGTAGAAACATCCCAAGAGTAGATCAGATTAAAAATGTTGTATGAAGCCAGGCACAAGATCAGATTACACAAAATGCCCATCAGAATCTTTGTTGCCTTTTCTAGGGGTGAGCCACAATTTTGGCTTTCCACTGTCCAGAAGAGGAAGAATAATTATACCCTTCACAGTATTCACAAGACAAGAACTAATCAGAGATTCAAGAGCAGAATAATGTTGGGACCCCAGAGAAGTATTCTTGGCTTTTCTCGGAAGGAAGATACTGTGTAATGTGAGGAACAAATATCCTCTACAGCATCTATATGGTAAATATCATCAAAATTTTCATGTTTTTCCTCATAATATTATAGCACATGTAAGCCAGAGTGAGTAAAACATAAACTTATGGGGACCCTGAAAATAATGTTATGGGAACCACCAAGAACAATTCTACAAGGACCCCAAAATGATGCTGTTTGGTTGTCTAGCTTGGTGCTGGGATGCCTTAGTCCAAAGGCTATATTTCAAATCATTTTTTGAAGGATCACATTTATATCAGGTCATAAATATTTTCTTTAACCAGGCTGATCAGTACTGATCAATATTTGATGTAAAAATTACACACACACACACACACAGAGAGAGAGAGAGAGAGAGAGAGAGAGAGAGAGAGAGAGAGAGCCTTGAGCAACTACTGGAATGCCAAGACTCCAATAGTGGTTAGATATGTCACCATAAGCTTTGACAGTGAACCTCAGAATAAGCTAGTATACCTGGCATAGACCATATTTTAGATAGGACACATTTTAAAAAAAATCATACTCTCTTCTACCGCCTCGTGGCAGACTTGAGACACTGAGCTGTCCCCTTGGCTTTCCATTTATGAGTGGTGGCTTATTCCTGCCATAGTTTACAGAAAGTGAGACATTTAATTGTAACACTTCATTCAATCTCATGTAAGTAATGACTTAATTTTGTCTAAATTTATTGAATCACCTGGATGGCTTAAAGTATTAAATGGCCCTAATAATATTTCCACACACAAGCAAGTCATTTTCAACAGTGGATTGATTGTACAAGATGGAAAACCTTTGGCTTGTCAAGCATATGTACAGTTGCCGGAAAACAAGTCAACGAAACACTAATCACTTCATTTAGGAACTAATAACATCAGCCCCAAGGCTACAAGAGCCATTCCAATGGGGCTTCCTCTGTGAGGGGCACATGGTCTCTCTGAACTGGTAGTAGAGTAGATTTCATCAGATAAGCTGTCAAATGCTTCATGGCACATGCCTTGGAGAATTAAGCTTCTACTGTTCATACAATTTTATCAGACACTAGCAAAGTAGATTTTCCAGTAAAACAGGAAATTGCCCTAAGGCTACGCTTTTGAACATTTATTCAAGATGTACTTTAAATGCTGTTTCAGCTGTCACTTCTTGCTATCGGCAGAAATGTTTTTGCTTTTGTTGCAGATGAACAGTTCTCTTTAATCACCAAAATCAACTAAAGTGTGGGGAAAACAAGAACTGTAAAATTAGAGCATTTGCAAGACAGGGTGAGGGTAGGTACATTTTGACACAAAAGCAATTCAAGCTCATTTGGAACTACGTTTGGGACTCTGAATTGGCAACAAAGAAACTTATGTTTCTTTTAATAACTTAATAAATACACTATATTATCACATTTAAGAGGCAGTGTATAACACAGCGATTAAACGCATATACTCTGAAGCCAGGCTACTTACTTTCAGATGCCAGTTTCAACAATTCAACTTTCGGGCTTTGGACAAATTACTTCACTGCTTTGTTCCTGCATCTCCTCATCTATAAAACAGGAATAAATACATAACCCATAGGGCTGTTGAGAAGAGTAGCTATAACACTTAGCAAGCATTATCTAATTATATATACCTTACATATTATTGTTATTATAGTACTCTATAAAATCAGTAAGGGATCACATGAAAAATAGAATATAAACATATTGATTCTATATAGTAAAGTATCAGAATTACTAACTTTTGAAAGGAATATCAATATAACACTTTAAGAACTAATATAAAATTTTCAATTTTGTTTAGGAAGCACAGAATGTGTATCTCAGAAATATGGAATGAATGAACACATGGCAAATGAAACAGTCAATTTTCAATGAGTAGAATGCAGGACAATGATAACCGTCACATCTTTCACTAAGAAATAACCTCCTAGTAGATGGTACATATGTATAAAATATCTTATTATCCAAATATCTTTATCATAACCAATAAATGAAAAAATACAGTTATTTCCCATTTTATTATTTGTGAATCCAAACCAGAGTCTCAGGAAATGACTAGTTGATCTCATGTGGTACTCATGTGGTCCTCTACTTTCTTCTAATCTGAGAATAGAAGAACTATTAATATCTTTTGCCTCAAGTCATTTTTGAGGAGCATAATTTCATTTCCTCAGTATAGGAAAAGAAATTGAAGTTGGCTCCTTGACACTTGTCTTAAAAGGCAAACCTAATGTTAAATTGTAGTCCAAATCTTTAAGTTTTTTCTTGCTGAAGAAGCAAACTGCTTTAGAGCACTTCACTGACCAGTATGAACAACACTAGCAACACTGACTTCTAAATGGCTGGCTATTGGCGTGAAGTAATTGATGTTACGAAGTTATAATAAAAGGTAATGAATAACAGAGACACTAAAGAGATACATTGTATGAAGTGTCATTATCTCAAAAAATGCTTTCCATTTTGTTAATTACACATAACTTTAAACTAGCCATTAATACAATTAATTGAAGGAGACTATTAATACAATTATAATTAAAAATTTGAATACTTTCTTATTTTACTAAGCTGTTATAGTTATTTTGATACTTGTTACCAAACACTACAAATTATACATGGAATAAAGAGTGAACCAATGAATAATTGATGTTTATTAAGCTTGAGCTTTGGGTCATTTTAGTCTCAGTGGCCGCATGAACTTCACACAATGCTCCTTGTAAAATGAGAAATCAGGAATTGATTTTGATAATGCTACAATGTATGGGGGAAATTAAATGGACTAAAAATATATATAACAGATGGTTAGATGATTCCCAATCTCATTCCCTCTTCTTGGGCCAGTAGGAAGACTACATTTCTCAGCCCCTGTGGTAGCTAGGCTGGACCATGTGACTATATTATGGTCACTTGGTGATCACATGTGACATGTCTCCGCGCTGGGCCTTTTCATAAACCTCCCTCTATGTCCCCCATGTTCTCATTTCCTCTTCTTGTGCTGACTATGGAGACCCTGTGTTGGGAGGCCGAGGCGGGTGGATTACGAGGTCAGGAGTTCGAGACCAGTCTGGCCAACATGGTGAAACCCTATCTCTACTATAAAAAATACAAAAAATTAGCTGGGTCTCGTGCTGCACACCTGTAGTCCCAGCTGCGCGGGAGGCTAAGGCAGAAGAATTGCTTGAACCCGGGAGGTGAGGTTGCAGTGAGCTGAAATCGTGCCACTGCACTCCAGCCTGGGTACCAGCCTGGGTGACAGAGTGAGAATTCATCAAAAAAAAAAAAAAAAAAAAAAATGTAAGAGTCCTGGAGTCATGGCTTCGAGGGAGGCTGCCCAAGAAAGCCTCTGGACTTGCACTGGGTTGTATATTAACTTACCAATATTTCAAGGTCTGCTTGTGTATCCTTCAGCATATCTTAGCTTATCCTGAGCAATGTCACAGAATAGCCTGATATTGAAAGCAAATATCCTCATAGATACAACATACAGGATTGGGCTCTTCCAATTGCTGTGAGAAAATTCCACAAGGAGGTGAAACAATGGTTCTGGTGCCTGCCAAGACTTTTGTTTTTAAGGAAACAGTTTACAAAAAGCACTGAATTATAAACCATCAAGTAGACTAAAATGTAGTATTTATTTTAGAATTATAGAATATTTTATGGGCAGGACCTCAGAAGTTGTCTGGTCAGTGCATACTTCAACCCAGTATGTGAATGTCACCCACATTCACCCTCCACTTACTCCTTCCATAATTTGGATTACTTTGATAATTTCTACTTATGAAAATTTGGGAGATTTTTAAAAAATTTATTCTCTTTCTCTTTGTATTTGTTTGGACAGAAACATGTATCAAAAAATTTTTTAAAGCTAAAAAAGGCAATGAATGTAACAAGAAGCAAGATAAACACATGCCCCATGTAGCTTAGCCTGAGATCTAGAAATGGATGTATGTGTGCAGGGGCATTCTGGGGGTGGGGTGGGGTTTCTGGAGAAATTAAGCACTATGTGGAGACTTGACAGATGAGAAGGAGTTTCAGTGGCCTGGATAGAAGATGAAACAAGCCACAGCATTTCCAGGGGTTAATGCACCTGGTGACTTTTAAGTTGAAGCCAATTAATACTCATTTACCATTTAAAAAATCATAGGGCCCTTAGGAATTATGCTTAATCTACTCTGCCTGTACTTTTATAAATGGAGCAACAAAGCCTGGAGGACAACACATCTGTTTATAGGATGGATTACTGAATATCGTAAACCCACTGTTGAGATTTACTGCTCAAAAGAAAAAATTCCTTTTAAAATATTACTGCTCATTGACAATGCTCACTGGTTAGGCTCTTGGCCACCCAATAGCTCTGATGGAGATTTACAAGGATATTAATACTGTTTTCATGCCTGCTAACACAACATTCATATTACAGTCTATGGATCAAGGGATTATGAAATGGTAAGAAATACTATAGCCTTATGAAATATGAGATACATTTCTTATATGTATGTATTATATATACACACACACACATATATATACCTATATATGAGAAATATATTTCTTATATGCCATAGACAGTGATTCCCTTGATGGGTCTGGGAAAGGAAAATTGAAAACCTTCCGGAAAGGAGTCACCATTCTAGATGTCACTAAGAACATTCATGATTCATTGGAGGAGATCAAAATATCAATATTAAATAGGAATTTGGAAGAGGTTTATTTCAACCCTCCTGGGTGATTTTGAGGGGTTTGAGATTTCAATGGAGGAAGTAACTGCAGATATGGTAGAAATAGCAAGAGAACTAGAATTAGAAGTGGAGCCTGAAAATGTGACAGAATTCCTGCAATCTCATGATAAAACTAATGGATGCGAGTTGCTTCTTATGGGTGAAGAAAGAACGTAGTTTCTTGAGAAGAGATATACTCCTGGTGAAGATGCTGTGAACATTGTTGAAATGACAACAAAGGATTAGAAGATTGCATAAGCTTAGTAGACAAAGCAGCAGCAGGGTTTGAGATAACTGACTCTGATATTGAAGGAAGTCCTACTGTGGGTAAATGCTATCCACCAACATCTCATGCTACAGAGAAATCTTTCATGAAAGGAAGAGGCATTGTGTGTTATTCATTGTTGTGTTATCACCACAGCCATCCCAACCTTCAGCAACCACCACCCTGATCAATCAGCAGCCATTAGCATTGAGACAAGACCCTCCAGCAGTGAAAAGATTATCAGTCACTGAAGGCCCGGATGACTGTTGGCAATTTTTAGCAATAAAGTATTTTTAAATGAAGGTATGCTCATTGTGTTTCAGATATAATGCTATTGCACAATTAATAGACTACAGTACAGTGTAAACATAACTTTCATATATACCAGGAAACCGAAATATTCATGTGGCTCACTTTATTGCAATACTTGCCTTATTGTGGTGATCTAGAGCAAAACCCGGCATATCTCTGAGGTAAGCCTGTATATGGATATGTACACGCACATACACATCTACATAGGCCACAGGATGCTGAAAAAAGCAAGTGAAACTGATTTTGACTTCTAGCCTCCAGAACTGCAAGACAAAAAAGGTTTTGCTGTTTTAAGCCACCAAGTTCTTGTGTATTAATTTGTTACAGCAGCCACGGGAAACTACTGCTGAAGAGTTGAATCGGGTGGAAATGGTGTGGTTCTGAGTTAGGATATGCCATTTGGGTTTGGAATTGAGTATGGAAGTTCAGCTGAATTTCATTGAAATCAGAGGTTAGGGCTCTGAGGCAAAGGTATAAACGGATTGTCCACTTGCTTGTTCAGGTTCCCTGGGACAACACAAAAGCGGGAGTACAGAGATATATTTTGGGCCCGGGCACCAAAGTCTTGAATTTAATGTGGAATTAGTGTCAGAAGGTTCAGTGGAAGACAAGGGATGTGGAGTAAAAGGGGCTGGAACCAAGTTTCATTAATGTCAAAGAAGAGGGATAGTTATGTGAGGCAGAAGGAATACCTTCTACCTCATGGGGAGTGGAGATGCCTCTTGGACATCCAGGTAGTGCAGAATGGGGCACCAGGACAAAAATCAGTCTCATGGTCAGGGGCTGCAGGAAAAGTGAAGTTGGAGACAGTAAGCCAGATTTCAGTTCAGAGAAGAAGGTAGAGAGTGGATGTCTTACCTGATGTAAATTTCTGTTTATTTGCTTATTAGTTTTCTCAAAGATAGATGTTTTCAGAGTTAGATTTTATATTTCTCCTCAAATCACCTACTTGATATCTCCACTTTAAAACACCTTTATTATGTCTTTTTCTGTCAAGCGTGATCATTTAAAATATCCTTTAAAAATAGTGTTAAATAGAGTAGAAACTTAAGGCAGAAGAAGCTGTTGCATAACCATATTGCCAGCAACATATAATGCCATTTTCTTTTTTTTTTCCCATCTTCTTATTTGTATAAATGTAAGAGGTACAAGTTTAGCTTTGTTACATGAATACATTGCATAGCAGTGAAGTCTGGGCTTTTAGAGCAACTATCACCCAAATAGTATACATTGTACTCCTTAAGTACTTCCTAATTTCTTACTCCCCTCCCATCCTCCCACTCTCCCACTTTCCCAAGTATCCAATGTCTATTATTCCACACTCTATGTCCATGTTTACACAGCATTTAGCTCTCACTTGCAAATGAGAACCTGCAGTACCATGTCACTTTCTCACCCGTTTGTTTTATTAGGGCCATAGGAACAAGTTGGGGATGATTTTTCATGAACAGCTGGCTATGGCTAGACATGAACAAATTAATTGGAAGTGATTTCTCTTTAAGCAATGCACCACTGGACCTGTATGCTTTATATTAAAATGTTGACTTTCATTCAACAACTAAACTTTTTATAGACGTTACAAACATATCTGTTGACAAAGCTCAGTCTTTGATATGCAAAGAATATGACTTTGTTATGAAGTTTATAAAAGCTTATTCCTCAGAGTTTATCAGAATGACTTTCATCTTCAGTGGTCTGTGGAATATTACCCAGTCTTCACATTGCACCTGTCTGGTAAGAAGACAACATATTATCTCCATTTTAGAAAATGAAAAAGAAGAATGGGGTGAGTCTAAGTGATTTAGCTACTTTAATTACATCCTGAAAAGAGATCATAGCCCTCATTTTTGATTTGTAACCTAGAGAATGCGTTTTGATGTAAAGCTTTCTGACTATTTTCAATTCAAAATCTATAACATTTCACACTGTATATAAAATATGTTAAGTTGATTCTGCTACACTTTGAAAATGTGAATTGGCTCCAACAAGATTAATATATAAAGGAAGAATTTGAACACGATATGAAGTTCATGTTCATAAATGTGCAATTTCATCCTCAGAAGCACTAGGTAAACACAGAAAACTGCAGCCCTTGCAACTGGCCCTTACAGCAAAGGAATACACAAAGCCCACCCCATGCACCTCAAATGTCTACCGGTCATCTACAGTCTTTGGGTGTGTTATGATCCACTGTCCTCACTCCCCTTCACATCTACTGTTACAACATTTTTGTTTTTCTGATTTCAGAAAATCCTCTTTCAATACTTTACAATGACTTACAAGCTACAACCCTTCCAGACACCCACTTCTGCAAGCAAACTTCGGATTTTGTTCAAGTAAAGTACAATGTTTACTGCAATATTTGTGTATTTCTTAACCACTTAATGTGTGGTACTCTTTTTTCTAGGTTCTTATCTGGTTTTTATGTGTCACTGACGTGTGTTGCACCTAATCCCATATTTTCCCAGATGTCCTGTGGTTTATATTGCAAGATATTGCATAGGGCGGTGATTTTTAGGAGTGTGTATATCACATTATAGAAAACTGCATGTGTAATATAGATCCTCACACTCTTAAACTCCACAAACAATTATCTAGAACTTGTTATGTTTCAGTCACTGTTCTGTACATGGTGGGGGATATAAAGATGAAAAGTTCTGGTCCCTGCCTTCCAGTATCATAGTTTGTCAGAGATTGTCAGACACATAAATGTCTCTAATGATAAGTTGTAATGTGCTCATAAATGAAGAGTTACAACGGTAAGGTGGAGGGAGAGAATAATTCTACCCCAGAGGATCTAGGAGAGTTTCCTGGAAGACATAGGGTTTGACCAGCACACTGAGGAGTGAGAGGTGCCTTTAGTAGGTATGAGGGAATGAGATAGAAAGAAGGATTTTCTGATGCATCTTAAATGCCACTTTATTTTAGTTATTTTTTTTCTGTTTCTCTCCCTCTTCCCACCCTCTGACAGGCCCCAGTGTATGTTGTTCCCCTCTATATGTCCATGTGTTCTCATCATTAAGTGGCACTTTCAAGATGCTTCCATTAATTGACAATCCTGAGTCCATGAGGGTAAAACTTTTGAGAGGTAAACTGACTGCCAAGGAAAAATCTCCATTCACTACAAACAGTTTTGGCTTCTTTTGAAGAGATCGACAATCAGGAGTCTGAATCAGGTAAACCTAATTTTTGGTATTCATCCATTTTTCCTGAGAACAACACTTTTCTCATTCTTGCTGTCACTCTTATCTAATCTCTAGAGAATTTTCCTTTCCAGTGGTTCGTTTCTGCCTGAACATTATTTGATAACATAGCTGTCACCTAGGAAGAATGTGGTCTCTTCCAGAGAGGCTTAAAACTGCAGAGGCATTTTTAGGGAGGAGTCTGGAAGGATGCAGGAGAATAGGAAAGCACATCCATTGAGCACCTACCATATGCCAGACACTGTGCAAGTCAGTTTTATATATGTGATTTATTTGATGTCATAATAACACCATACATTTATGTAATGAATCACACCCATTACAGAAAGGATGGAGACACTTGCTGAGCCTGTAGTAGTAGTTCTTAACCTTGACTGTCCATTAGAATCATGGGGTGGGAAGAGCTTTTCAAATCCCTTTACCTAGACCATATTCAGCACAGTGGAGTTAGAAAGTAGGGTGGTGGGACCCAAGCATTGATATTTTTTTTCCCATACTCCTCAGGTAGTGCTGAGGTTCAGCCCAAGTTGAGAGTTACCGACCAAGGAAGAGTCTCTTATCCCTGCTATAGTGGCCTCACACAGGGAAGTTTGAGAGCAAACTTATTAGTTTGTTTTAAATGGCAACTTTGTGTAGATGCTACCATTCACATGATAATAGAAGAGAAAAAGAACTCACCACGATTTAAAAAAAAATTATTTTAAATTAGCAATTTGCTTATGCAGAATCTACGGGATTCGGGAGCTGGCTGGTTTTGGGAGGTAATTATTCACTTCTGCTTATCTAGGCTGGAGCAAACTTGGGAGGAAAAATCAGATATATGAGGGAAGTTTCTGGGTCAGTCCAGACAGGGTATTTATTACCACAGAGATGCCAAAAACAAAGAGTAGTCCAGATGGCAGGTGTAAATGATGCCCTCAGTTGAATCAAGGTGTCTTGAAGTAGGGTCTTGAATTAGCAGATATAGCACAGGCCTTGGGATTCAGAAGTGACAAAAGAGATTTTAAAATGAGAAGGACCAAAATGCTTCAAGACAATGGGGTGAGCTAAGCACAGTGACTGGTGGTCACTCTTAGCAGGTGCCATGTAGGGGGAAGTTGGCTCTTACAGGCATCAGATACCAGATGTCAGTAGACAGGGAGGAATAAAAAATAATGACATGGCAATAAATTCCTTCGGTGATAGTATTATAATGTCCATTATTAGAAATAAGGAAGACAGAAAGAAGAATAGACACTTGGTTGTTGGGGAGTGTGTATGTGTCAGTTTAGGGGAAGGCTTGGGTTGAGGATGATATGGGAGAGTCTAGGCAGAAAGAGAAATGATAAGTTTGCTTTTGGTACATATTTAGTTTGAAATGCAGGTAGTTTATTCCATGGAGGTGTCCGGAAGCCAGGGAAAGATATAAAGTTGTTCTGAGTTTCAATAGGTCACTGAAATATGCTGTCAGATACACCTTCATCCAGGTTCTTGGCTGATCAGTGTTCCCCAAAACTCTAGGCTCCCCATTCAGCCTCCAATGGACTATATTTGTTGGCTATTTCTGTAAGTCCTGATTAAGATCTCCAAGCACTCCCTGCATGTGCAGGTCAGAATTATTTGGAATGGCTTCATCAGTTTTCTCGTACAGAAAACTGTACGAGTATATAGTTCTTTCAAGAATTTACTCAGAAGTGTCTAGGAGTTTGGAGAAAGCAGCCTGGAAAGCCATGCAGTTTTTGCCTTCTGTTGGTTTTGCTGCTCTTCAGTGCTCATGCTGGTTCTTCTGTGTTTGTTTTTCTCCCAATCTATTCTTTTACTGCTTTGTACCCAGGAGGCTGATCCCTGAAAACTGCTCCCTTTCTAGATTCTGATTGGGTTCAGCCAATGAGAAACGCTGGCAGGAGATCAAAGGACAGGAGAAGAGATAATCAGGATATTTCATCTCCACCTCCTCCCCTTTTTGGTACCACATCTTTGGCAGTTGCTGAAATACAGCCCTTGCCTGTCAGACCCTTCTTTGTGGCTCCAGTTTTCATTGTATCTTGATAACGCTATTTCCTCCCTTTTCTTCTTTAACCAAATACATAGTAATGACTTTCTTCTGTTGCTTCTCAGTGCCTCAACATACCTTGTTGGTTCCTTCAACCTTTCCCTGAGCTCTGTAATTATTCCCTTTGTTAAAGTCTCTTCACTTGAATAATCTTGGAGGAGGTGTGGTGACTTCTATTTCTTCTTGGGACCCTGACTTATGAGTCCTGAAGAGGGACACTGGTCCCAGTACATCCTTAGCTCCAAGTGAGATCTTATAGCCTAGAGGAGCCCAGGATTTCAAAGCAAGTCCACCCCCTGTCACTAGGGGCTCCACAATTTGAGAATTTAAGTCATTTGGCATACCAGGATCTCCTATTATATTTCCTGCTTGTAGACTAAGAGGATCCCTAAATATTCATTGTGTTCCAAGATAAATGTTATTTATACCACTCATGATTATAACAAGATGAGGTTTAATAGATAAAACAGCCACTCTACAGACATCAGAAAGGATAGTTAAGAATCTGAAAGATCTTTTCAGTGACATACTGTTTAGTAACTTGAACAGGAACAAATTATTAATATATTTTACTTCTAATGATGTGCTAACACTTTGTTTGAACTAAAGTTTCAGGTTTACAAGTAAGCATAGGCATACCAACATTTTTTCCATAAAAGTTATTGGAAACAGGGTTTTCATCTTTGATGTGACAAAATGATACTCTTCCATCCCCACATAATTATAGGCAGGAGCCTCATTGATGAATGTGCTATTTCCTTCATTTGCAGGTAGGCACTTATATTGGGCTTATATAACTCAATGAGTAATCATAATTACATAATTACAATGAGAATCATAATTACGGCACACACAAGAACTGGGACCTTATTTTCCTGCTATTAAAATGTATTGTTTCATATTTAGAGTTGTGAAGAGGACTTTTAAAAGTATTAAAGAAATATATAAAAATGACTAAAATAAGTAGGAGAACTTTCTGGGGTCCTTAAAAATAGGATAGTGCTAAATAAAAATAAAAGATTGAAGGGTCAATTAATAAGTACTTTATGGTGTGATGGGCACTGCTTATTCATCCCCACTGGGGAAATAACATAAGGTTAAAAACCCTTGTGCTTTCAGCTCCTCTCTGATCCCTTGGCTGGAATTTCTCATATCTGAGGTGTCCTTTTTACTTTTGTCTCAACAATTCTTCTGGGCCAGGCTTGACTACAGGGTGTGACAGAACTCATCTTGAAGGATAAACGTGACAAATTATTCAACTAAGACATCAATCAATAGTGGCTGAGCAAAGAAGCTCCATCCAACCACCTGGCCACTGGATAGGCGCTGGGGTACCTCATAAGAGCCAGAGAGTTCAGTGCTGAGGGTGGCCAGTTCTTTTTACAACTAGTTATGTCTAATTTCCTATGTTTGCTCTGTCTCTGTCATTCCGTAGTAAATTTCTGGAGGCCAGGAATTATGTCTTCATTGTAATTCCCCACAGCACTCACAGGTAGCTTGGTGCCTATATTATTCATCATTGACTTATAGTCCAGTCAAGGTTAACCTATAAGCACTAATGCTGACAGAAATGAATGAAATCCTTTTTTTTTGGAGCATAATTCATCTTCCATTTCATGTGATTGAGGAAGGGAGTATTTGCTTTGAGATAAGATTTAAATTAGATTATTCAATAAGATTCCTTCTGGTTCTAGGATTCCAGAATTAAGTGCCAATTAATGAAGCCTCATAATGCTGATTGCCAAAAGAATTGATTACTTTGACTTAAGGTGTATGCTAAGGAGTAGACTTTATGTTGGACAGCGCCTCGTGGTATGAACAGGCATTCTTTTCTCAGATGTCTCCTGTGTCGTTTACATGTGTTTTGGGTGAGATTGGTCTTTCTAATGGGCACAAGAGGCAAAAAGTAAAGTCTTCCTTCCCAGTATTCATGTAATTGTTACTGATCTTCGGGGCTCACTGCAATAAGCAGGCTGTGGAGTTGATAAGGAGGCTGGTTGAAAAGCCCTATTAGAGGTGAACAGGGTCCTCTCCCTTGTACTCATTTTCACCGCTGGTAGAGTTAATGTTTTGAGTCTGAAGGACACTATGACTGTTATCAGTTTTATTAGACAAGTGAATATAAAGGTAATTAAAGAGACCATGCCTAATAACCCAACTCTTACAATTTAAAAGTAAGAAAGAGGCCTGATAGGGTACCAGGGATATACCTATCATCCTAATTAAGTGCTAACAAGACAGTTGTCCTCACTTTGGTAACTTCAGTGTATTCCCTGTGTTAACTACCTCCAACCAGTGGACTCATCTACAATTCTTAATTCTGCTCCATGGTTACCCTTCTTCATTCTCCACACGAGCAATGTTTCTATAGGCTTCGGTGTTTAGCAGGTGGTGTCCCCAGTGCACTCATCCCAAATTGCCATCCAGTTTATTCATTCATCCACCTTTTCACGCCTTCCCCCTGCAGTTCAGATTTGGCCAAATTGCCACACAGTTTGCACTTGCCATCTCCTCTAGCGTTTCTACTTTATTAAGCAAGCACATCTCATAAATGAAAAGAAGAGGAGATGTGTGGCAAGCCCATTATCTTATTTTACTAAAAATTTTAAAAATCGCCTAGCCAACGTGTAGTGCTTCAGGAATGTGAGTAGAGATAAATCCAATATTTAAATGAATCAGGTGAGTGTAGACAAATGAACTTGCCTAATCGAGTGGCAATTTTCTAAATCAGAGAAACCTCTGACTCTAGCTGTATTTATAGACACTTCAATATTTTGATTAAACATGCCAAAAGGCAGAAAATGTTTTTAGAAGTGTATAACAATGGTTTATGATGTATACGGCAAGAAAAACTCTTGTACAGTTACCTAAAACCTCCCGATTTTATTTGAGAATTTGTTTAGCATCTCTTTTTAGCCTTGTTAACTATAAGTCTGAGTTCTGAGAATGAATGGCATTGACATTTTCTGTGAGGTAGATTAAGAAAGTAAAATCCAGAGAGCTTGATTGATCTATCAATATTTGCTGAATGTTAATTCTAAGAAAAAATGGACTACCCATATCTGGATATAGCCAACAGGCCCAGGTATAGTTACATTAACGTGACACTAACCTAAATAGAGAATTTGGTGGTGACATTATGACACTTTACTCCTGATCATAATTTACAAATAATAATTTTCTTTAGGCATAATAAGCTTTTACTGCACACAGCAATGTAAAAGGAGACTATCTGAAGCACAGGAAATGATTATTCTCTATTCAAATATATCTCACTGAAACTACTGTATCTTTTCTTTGTTCACACATTTTTTCCCTTGACATTATTTCTTAATTTCTTCTTTATAAGACTTTCTTCCAAAGTAGCTTCTGTAATTTTCTAACTTTCAGTATGTATATAAAGAGATACATTTTTAAATCCTTTCTAACATTTTACTTGGAATTTTAAAAGATAACTTATGGTCAAGTCCAATATATTCCTTCAAAATTCAGTTTTTATTAAAGAAGAGAGGTATTTGATTCTGTGTGATAATTTCTTATGGATACAAAATAATCACTCAAGATCAGCTTGGCTGGGCGCAGTGGCTCATGCTTGTAATCCCAGCACTTTGGGAGGCTGAGGCAAGTGGATCACCTAAGGTCAAGAGTTTGAGACCAGCCTGGCCAACATGGTGAAACCCTGTCTCCAGTAAAATACAAAAATTAGCCGAGTGTGATGGTGCATTGCCTGTAATCCCAGCTACTAGGGAGGCTGAGGCAGGAGAATCTCTTGAATCCGGGAGGCAGAGGTTGCAGTGAGCCGAGATTGCACCATTGTACTCCAGCCTGGGCAACAAGAGCGAGACTCTGTATTTTAAAAAAAAAAAAAAAAAAGATAGACTAGATACTTGATGAATGGCAGGGTTAGAATCATAGAAGCTAGCTGGCCCTTAATTGTTGATCAGTTAAAAAAGATCATGGGGTTTTTAGAATAAAGAAATGACATCACAGAATTAGTCTTTTTATACAATGTGTTAGGTAGTGTAGAGAAAAGACTTTTTAAAAAAATACACAGAATTAATTCAGCCGGCAGAAAAGGCAAACCAATGACATTTCTCTAATAAAGTTGGAATAGACAATTCAGGATTCTCATCAGAGCTATCAGTGACTGAAAATAAGCAGCAAAATTGGCAAAATCCATGTGTGTGTGTGTGTGTGTGTGTGTGTGGAAAACACTCAGTAAAATAGGAATGGATCTCTATTTCTTTAAAATGATAAAACATACACTTTAGACCAAAAGCCAGCATGTTAATTAATGGGGAAACATTAGAGGATTTCCCATTAAAGTTGGGAATAGAACAAGATTGTCCATTATTTTCACTATTATTTCACATTGTATTGATAGTATCAACCAAGAAAAATAGGAAACTAAAAGTAATTAGAAGTGAAAGAAAGAGACAAAACCACTTATATTTGTTGGTGACATGGCATGGAGGAAAAACTACTACAGAAGGTATTAGCAATCATAAATAAAAACAAAATCCATGTTCAACATTCTCAAGAGCCAGTTGAATAGACTCTCATTGGCCCAAAATGGGACAGTTTAAATATCAGTAAGAATAATGAGCATAATTGACTGAAGCACATGAAATGTGTTTAGATTCATGAGTTCACAATAATTCTAAAATTTAAAATTCCTTGGTAATTGGTCACCATTTACACTTAAAATTTAAATTCCTAATTGGTCATCATCTAGTATTAAAGGATACTAGAGAACCGATTAATTATTGGTAAACTGGCAAATAAAGGGAAATAATCAGGCATTTATTCTGCCTTTCTCATATGATTTGTAACCAAATAGTATGTAAGAGGAAGTTTCTCTTTATGGAAGAATTCCAACTAATACATAAAAAAGGAATGATAATTAGAAGATCCTTATTTTGCAAGCACTAAGGAACTAACAGATCTAGCCATTGGTCATCAATAACTGCTAACAAAACAAAAATAAGACAATCAGAAATTATGAACCTCCTGGTGGAAGAATACAATAACATCCATGAAGCAGTTTTGTCATTAAAAATTGTTAGCATGAAACTACTTAATCTTCAAAGCATCTACTTATTTGTATTTATTGAAGAAGATAGAGACATTTAAACTACACCATGGGGATGCAAACTCCAAACTCTGAGAAACTCTATGTGGTAAACATGGTTTTTCAACGTAAGTTGCAAAGAAATAAAAACGGACAAAGAATGACCCTGTGGATTAAATGAGATACGTAATACATATGAACCAATCACAATGGATGAACTACATTTGGATCCTGTATAAAAAAGAAAATACCTTTGTGGTGATCCCTGCAAGACCTCACTGTTCCCACCACTGAGTAAAGGTGGCAATGGTACCTGGTCCTAGTATTAGAGTTCAGACCTCACCTTCCTCACTCCCGCCTGTCCAGAAAAAGCGTCTGTACATTGCGATGTCTGCACCCTCATGGTGCTCTTTCCTGAGTCTCCATCTTGAGAGGGTTGGCAAAGCCCAAGTTAAATGCCTCGACCTCAGCTATAGGAAGGCCAGGAAAGTGAATGTCTGGCTGTTCCCATGGGGAGACAGTCCTCCTATTGTGGGAAGTTCCCCAACACAGGAAGGTGTTCAAAACACTGGATAACCACAAAGTGTCACAAATGTCTATTCCAGGAAATTTTATTTTAAGAGAAGTTAATTAGAAATGTATGATCACTAGCACCATGGCTTCTACACTGATGTTAGTTTGATGAAAGCTGGATTTCTGTCAGTCACACAGAACTGCGGTTAAATTCAGCCATAATTGAAATAGATTGGGATTAGTGAATGAAATACAAAACCTATCTTATGTGCTATTTCTTTACATCTTTATCCATATTGAAATATTTTAAAACATGATAAGTAGATGTTATGACTTTCTACTTAAATGTTTCAATAAAGTAATTTTAAATCTTTTGAAGTCTATGTTAAATTAATTTTTATTTTTGTCAAAATAAAACATACTAGTTGTATTAGTACTCAAAGTGCAAAAGAGCTTTATGCTCCCCACCTACTGCTGTGCTCACCTTTTAGCAATTTATTCTGTTATTTGTATCCATTTTCAAAATAATGTGCATGTACTGATTTGATTCTTCTGTTTTGTTTTATTTTTTACTTACTTTTTATTGTTTTAGACACAAGGTCTCATTCTATCACCCAGACAGGAGTGCAGTGGTGCGATCACAGTTCACTGTAACCTCAACCTCCTGGCTTCAAATAAGCCACCCAAGTAGATAAGACTATAGGTTTGTACCACAATATTCAGCTAATCTGTTTCAGTGTTGTTGTTGTTTACAGAGACACAGTCTCCCTATGTTGTCCAGGCTAGGTTTGAACTCCTGACCTCAAGTGATCTTCCTGCCTTGACCTCCCAAAGTGTTGGGATATAGGAATGAGCCACCACACCCAGCCCATTATTTAATTTTAGACTTAATTGATCAACTGACTTCAATTATGATGAATTAGGATTTTAATCTCCCAGTTTCTTTTTCCTAATCCTCATTTAATTCTCAAAATACAGTTATATTACAATCCTAGGTTGACTTTTTACCTAGCTGTTTTTTAAAAAAGTGATCGTGTTCATTTTTAAGCCATATAATATACAAAAATTGTATTTCCTTCATTTTATGTATTTTCAACTATTACTATAGCCTAAGTTTGCTTTTTAAATTTGTTTTCTTAATTTTTGAATCTAAGCCTAAGTCTTCTGTACTCCAATAACTGTGCAATGCCTCTCAATTCAATTTTGCACATAGTCAAAACTATCAAAGAGTCGCTTTGCTTCTTTTCTGAATAAATTCTTCCTGAAGGTTCTGAAGCAGTCTGGACTGGTTGCTTTCCAGGCCTGCTGCCAAGTGCTCATAAGTGTTAATACTGAATATGTCAAAAGGGTACTGAGAGACTTTCATATGCCAAGTTTTTTATGAAGTACTTGACATACATAACTTCACTGAGTCCTTACACATTTCATTCATTCAACAAATATTTATTAGAATTTACCAAGTGCCACATGCTGAATTAACTGATGCGCATATGCTATTGAGTAAACAGATGTCGTTCATGGCCATGTGGAACTTACAATCTTGGAGAAAAAGCAGGTAGAAATCATACCCTGAGATAAGCAGAGGGTGCAATGAGCACATGCAAAGTTTGGGAAAATCTCTGAGAAACTGACACTTGAGTTGGCACCTGAAGGATTTGTTGAAATCATTTAGGCAAAGTGGGTGATGAGAAGAAGGGAAGTGGGAGAGGGTGTTCCAGCGAGAGAATGACAGCGCATGCTCAGGTCCTCTGGCTGGGTGGAGTTCCACATTTGCAGCCCTGGAGGTTTAAGGGACAGAAGGATATGATGCGCCTGGAGTGAAGGGGAGACCAGTCAGGGTCCTGGGTGCTATGTTGCAGATTTCATTTAATATCTACTTCTGGCTCCTGCAATTTGGCAATCTCTTTAGGTTTATTACACATTGGTTTCCTTGTTTGGGCTTTATTTTCCTATTTTTTTAGGCATCAGAAGCTCTCAGGAAAATAACTCCTTGCTCTCATCTTGATCCATAGGAATTGACCAGCTGACCAGCTGGCTAAGCACCCAAATGTGTGTGGTGAGGGTGAGACTTAAAAACAGAGCTCAACATCTGAAATCTAGAAACAATTTGGTGCCAGTGTTCTCCACACGAGGTTAGTGATGTGCTGCCAGTATTGCAATGCATCCTCCTGGGACACATTTCTAAGTAGGTGCTCTTTATTTATTATGGACAACTCTTTGATGAGGGACTAGGGGAAGGTGGCAGAAGCAGAAGAGATACGGTGTTAAGCTATGAATCACGGCATCTTTCCCAAGGAAAGAATTCAGTGGAAACACATGGCGTGGGACAATGGCATATTCACACTCAGAAAACTTGGTTAACAAATTGTCAGAAAAAAAAAATCAAGCAGATCTAAAAATCAAGCAGACCTATTGATGCTACAGAAAGAAGGGATTAGAAGAACTTGAATTGTTCAAATTCAAAACAAAACAAACCTGAATACCAAAAAGAATTGTTGATCAAGAAGCACTTGAATCATAGTGCTATTTCAGAAGGTGGAGATCCTATGAGAGTCTTTCCACTCTTTTTTTGTAAGGCAATCTCTTACTGCTCCACTTATGGAGAGAAAGCATTTGGAGAAAAATGGTAGCTTGATAAATGTTTGAACTATTACAGTATTGGATTCATGCCCAAATGTCATTTATCACATTGAAATTAAGCTCTTCTCTGCATAGGTAATTGTGATGCCTATAGTTGATAGCTGTTTGCAGGAGTGATCCAGCCTGAATGATGTACTTTCCCTTACATTCTTCCCAGTGATGGACGGTCTGTATCTGCCTCCTGCCAGCCGGGGTGCAAACATAATGTGCTCTTTGCGGCTTCAATCAAAATGTATGTTGTTATAACCGGGATGATGTTTGGTAAAGTTCTTTAGCTTAAGGAAAAATATTTTGTGCCCTGTCACACTTAATAATAACTCCCATATGCTTGAGTCATGTCGATCACATTCAGGGATTTTCAGAAGAGTTTGTTTTTCTGTGAGCGTAGTCAGTAACAAGATGCAGGAAGAAAACAAGACTCTGAACCTGAATTCTGCTGTTGGAAGGCAACATAGGACTCTAATGGTGGAGGAAGAATATTCTACCTGAATTTACAACATGTTGTAGCCTGGCTTCTTGCATTTTGGTTTTATTTTACTGTCTCTTCTATGCCTTTTTTTTTTTTTTTTTTTTTTTTTGGTGAGACGGAGTCTTGCTCTGTCGCCCAGGCTGGAGTGCAGCGGGGCGATCTCAGCTCACTGCAAGCCCCGCCTCCCGTGTTCACGCCATTCTCCCGTCTCAGCCTCCCGAGGAGGCTGGGACTACAGGTGCCCGCCACCACGCCCAGCTAATTTTGTTTTTGTATTTTTAGTAGAGATGGGGTTTCACCGTGTTAGCCCGGATGGTCCTGATCTCCTGACCTCATGATCCGCCCTCCTCGGCCTCCCAAAGTGCTGGGATTACAGGTGTGAGCCACCGCGCCCGGCCTGCTGTCTCCATGCCTCTCATGGGTGTGTCTGTATTGACTATCTCAGAGGCTGACTGCTAGAAGGCAGGGACCTGGTTTATGTCATTCTTTGTACAGACCCAAGAACAATGAAGAACTTGCTAAAGCTATTGGATGTGATGTTCAGAATTTTTAGTCTGAAGCTGTCATTTGAGATTGTTATGGCTGCTTGAGCTGATAATGTAGGCATACTTTATTGATTGGAATACTGAAGCTTAAGTCTAGCCCTTGGACCATAAACCAAAATTAGCCTGGTTTCAGAGACAATTTTTGATGAACTTACCCTAACCTATCTCAGATGACACTCACATGTAAGTCAGAATATAAACTTAATAATGAAAATATACATATTTACTTCTTTCTTTCTTCAATCTCTTTCTCTCTTTCCTTCCTTCCTTCCTTCCTTCCTTCCTTCCTTCCTTCCTTCCTTCCTTCCTTCCTTCCTTCCTTCCTCCCTCCCTCCCTCCCTCTCTCCTTCCCACCCTCTCTTCCTTCTTCCCTCCTTCCCTTTCTTCCTGTCTTCCTTCCTTCCCTCTTTCCTTAAGTTGTTTAGTAAATTCCTCCACTTTGCTTGAACTTTTATATAGTTTCTCCTATTTATGAATGCTCCCATGTTAATGATGAAGAAATTAAAATTCAAAAATGTTTAATAACCCATTCATGTTCACAAAGCCATATATAGCAGAACACCAATATGAATTGAGATCTGTATAGCCTCAAAGCTACTACTGTTTTGTTTATTTTTACTGCATTGAAATACATATACTTCTGGTCTATTAATTGCCTTCTTTTTCTATAGGAAATTCTTCATGGAAAACTGTACTGTAACTGGAAGTATTTGAAAATCAGAGAAGAGAGATGAGCTGAATGATACAACACAGGGCTGCTGTAATTGAGCAGTTTAGCTGGATTATTTTATTTTATCTATGGATATATCAACCATAGGAATCCTGTGTTTAATTTTATAAGTCAGAGTACCCTTTCAGTTGTGCAGTATTTGAGATACTAGAATAATTTATTTCTCTTTGGGCTCTCTCCCTTTTTCTAAACCTGTTGTCCTTCAGATGGGACACAGTATTACTAACCAGATGAGAAAGGACATTGTTGCAATGCTGAACATGGCAGATCAAAGGAACCAAGGAGCCTGGGTCCTTAAAAGCATAATGGAGCCAGTGACCTTATTTTACTTTTTACTTTTTTTTTTTTTTTTTTTTGAGATGGATTCTTGCTCTGCTGCCCAGGCTGGAGTGCAGTGGCATGATCTCTGCTGACTGCAACCTCTGCCTCCTGGGTTCAAACAATTCTCCTGCCTCAGCCTCCCAAGTAGCTGGGATTACAGGCACCCGCCACCACACCTGGCTAATTTTTGTATTTTTAATAGAGACGGGGTTTCACCGTGTTAGCCAGGCTGGTCTCAAAGTTCTGACCTCAAGTGATCCACCAGCCTTGGCCTCCCAAAGTGCTGGCATTACAAGCGTGAGCCACTGCACCCGGTCCACTGACCTTATCTTGATACTGCCTATCTCCAAACTACTTAATTTTTAAAAAAATCCAAAATATATATATTTATGGTTTACATCACTATTAGTCAAATTGTTTTGTGACTAGCAACTGAAAGCCTTAATGATACATTGAACTCGATGGAGCGCAGCAGGCTCTGCCTAAGTTAATACAAATACTGGGAAAGTACTATTAAATACAAATACTGGAAAATCACATTTGTGATGG
Organism: Macaca thibetana thibetana; assembly: GCF_024542745.1. Classification (NCBI taxonomy): domain Eukaryota; kingdom Metazoa; phylum Chordata; class Mammalia; order Primates; family Cercopithecidae; genus Macaca; species Macaca thibetana. Next base: position 57,768,084 of record NC_065594.1, read on the forward strand.
TTTTGGATTATTTATCCCTTTGCTTGGCCCACCTGTAAAATCAAGTTTCAGGCTAAAGGAGAAAAATCTCAGTATTTTTTCCAGTATCTAAAAATGCTTTTAGATTAGGAGTGTCCTTACCCTTGAAGAATATGCTATTTCATGAAGAGGTGATCTTCCCATGTCTGAGATACCCAAGAGGAGCCTGAATGTCATCGGTGCTGCGAAAGGATGGCTGTGCTGGCTGGGACGTTGGATAAGGTGACCTCTTCTAACTCTTAATGCCTGTGATTTTCTAAGTGTTGCTGCCTTTAAATGGAAGTGGTCTTTTCATCACAGAGTCTTCACTGAGAAGAGCTTGGGCAAAGGACCCAAGTCCATGGTTTGGTTCTGCCTTGACCTAGCATTGTGATTTTGAGAAATTAGCTTCTCCAAGTTTCTAGTTTTATTTTCTCTAACAATGAGATAATTTTCAATTAAAACAATTAGTTGAACACTCCCTCCTCCATCTCCTTCTTTCCCTTTTTCTTCATTTTAATGGCTTATTACATGGAGCCCCATATTTAGACCCGTAGGAGAAGAGACGGTCTGGTCTTCCAGAGACGAGGCTGAAGTTCTGCTTTTCTGGCTTCCTTCACATTTTAACCCTCTCCCTCCTGTGGAGCTGAGGAATGTGTAGAACATAGTTTGGAAAACTCTGTCTTAAATGTTACCGAGTTCTTTCAAATCAGAACCTTCTATGATTCTACCACAGATTGAGCACAGAGTCATAACAAGAAGATCACAGCATTTATATCCGCCATGAGGAGGCAAACTGACCTGTTGCTTTTTCTCTGTATTGTTGAGTTAATATTGACTGAAGCCCTTGTACCCATTGGCCCATGGACATAAAGAAGTTTTATCAAAGAGCCAGTAATACGTGGAGTCATTTTGCTCACTTCTTAGGCCTTATCCAAATTTTATATACGGTAGCTTTGAATGCAAGATTTCAGACCTTTCTACTAAACTTCCAATCTCATTCTACAAATGTTCTGATACAAGAGTGTTTGGTCACTTTTCACACAATGAGACTTTTTAGGCCTCATACAAATGATGCTATTTTTACACTGGGGCAAAATAACCTGATCACATTTCTTCTTTGTGTCTGACTTAGAACTTGCCTTCTTCCTGAATGCTGCCTTGAAATAAATGTGTAAATTAAAACTAAAAATGTCATTCCTAAAGAGATTTCTTTATGCTTGTTTTATATCAGGTTCTTACTCTGCTTGTACACTAAAGTTATAAAATGCATAGACATGGCCGTTATTAAACTTTGAAGATCTGGCATGCTTCTGTGTGAATATTATTTCATCTATAGCTTTTGAATTGGGAAACTCCTTTGTATGATTTCAGCAGCCTTTTGTCCAGAGTTAAATGCACTGACAGGGCTTTTAGACAGAGCCACAGAAAATTCTCTGCTGAATACTTAATCAGTTCTTAAGTTGGCAGGCTTCCTCTTTTCCTTTCTTCAAGACTATGTGGCTAGACTACTAGAGTTTTTTATTTGTCACTGAAAGTTTAAGACTAATTTGGATATACTCTATAGCATATTATTTTCATCACATACATTCAATATTTTATACAATGTATTTTATACAATATTTTATACAACACACTGAGGTATGTTGAAATTTTATCTTTACATTTTTGAAACATGGGTTTATGTTTTTACTAGTGCATTCCTTTACATTCAATAGCTTAATTCTTAATTATTTTACCTAATAGGATTATTATAATCTCTTTACATTTTAATATAGAAACCTTTATCAGATGAGATCCTAAGTCTAGCAATTAAACAGATTATTGGGCAATGAAAAATGTATTGAAAATTGCTGTTATACTGAGTAAACAATGATGGAGGGAAGCCAGTGACATTCAAAATTTTCTCTTTGTCTAGTGCTTCACAGCAGGAACTGTTTCTCACAGCTTTTGTGAACCAAGAAAGGCAATATTCTTCTGCGGTGAGTCCTCATTCATTGGCTGTCTGGAGTGCATGGAGAAGAGCTTGACTGGTTGGCTGATTCCTGTTCCTCCACTTTCTAAGTGGAGGAACCACATGTTTTCTCATTGTCAACTTTATACAAATAGACTTCCCTTGGCTATTGTTGGTCTTTTGAAGAAGGATTGAATCTTGTTGAAGTTTCTTTCTTAGAGACATGGAAAATGCTGGTGGCCATAACACTCCAAACTATTTTTCTGGATCTTAATTTGACTAGGGAGAGAGAAGGTCATTTTGTTTAAACAGGGATTGCATTTTACAGAAACATTGCCTTGAGAGACACAACAGGCATTACAACATCATGATGTATTCAGCCAGATGTCTGCAAGACAGAAAATCACATGACTGAGCAAGGCATGTGAATGTTCTTAAAGGGGGAGAAACAGAAAAGAAAAACCAAACATGTGTCAGATATTCCCTTTTTGCATCATGTTATTCCCAGTCATATGGTGCCTTATGTTTATAACTTGCCAATTATGAATTTCCCCTCATGTATATTAAACTTAAGGATCACTATAATTTTAATCTTGTTAACAAACTTGCTGCTTGTCTATATCTATTTAGGAGATTAGCATCCAGGGCTCTTTAGGTATCTCTTAGGATGGTTGTTAGGGCATAGTGGGAAATTATTTTTTGGCACTCACAACAAATATATATGGATATGCATTTAGTCTCTTGGGATCCTGATCCATGTATTTGAAAAGTATATATACTTGACGACTGAGCAAAACTGGAATCATTTGAATTAATTCATCTTTTTTTTTTTTCAGAATTGGCAATTTCATGCTCAGTATGTTAATAAGTATTCACTAAATAATCATAGTGTAGATTGTAGTTTCTCAGTTCACAGGAATGGCTGGGTTCTTTCAGGGATCCTTACTTGAAGATAAGGATCAGAGCACTATTCAGGAAAGGGAGGATAATCCGGAGGCGTGGGAGTGGATGGTCATGGATTTACCTATTTTCACTATTTGCTCTGTTTACTCTATTTCTAACAACACAATCACTTCTCCAGTGGCACAGGCCTCTGGCATTTGGTAGGCACCCAATGCATAATTGCTGATGAAAGAATGAATTCTATTTCCAGGGCATCTATTTCATTTTCTCTGCAGCCACACCATCAGCATGGCAACTGCCCTGACAGCACATTGTTTTCATGATTTATTTTTACATTTCTTATGCTATTTCCCATAAGGTAGTGGTCTATATAATTTTTAGTCATTCACTCCTATCAATTAAGTTTTGTGCATGCAGTCTCTAAATAGATATTTTACAAATAATATATCCTGTTGCTTTATAAAATATAGTTAATCAGTAGAAGAATGAGATTGTTAATAACAATTCTAATAATTATTTCTCCATTTTCATGGACTGTCTTGCTAACCTTCCTTGCACACTCTGTTCTGGAGAACCTTGGCTGTTGAATGTATAAAGGAAGAAGAATGCAGTTCTTGCCTTGGGGAGCTTACATCTTACCTGGTACACCAGATAAACACAATGAAGGACAACACAATGGTAAACAAGGTATTTCATGTGATGGTGGACTAGAAGAGAGGCCCTGTAGAGAATTTTGCTAAAAACATAAAATTTAAAACATATGTCAGTCTACTACCTTTGATTTGTAGTAAGATACTTCATATGTTGAAATGAGTTTAAGCACACTCCAAACTTTTCAGTAGATATGTTCTCTTCTCTTGGAATCATACAGATTTAATATTAAGAACAATTTTTGTTTACTTCAATGTTTCTCTTTTTCTTCTATCCTGAAAAACCTGACCACTTAAAATTGTCCTTCTAATCGCTGGCAGAGGAAATTTTACTTTTTGATGGGACACTTTTGACTTAAGTCTTGACTCTGAGGGAAGGATAGCCTAAGAGGCAGGTGTTTCGTAAGTACATTCTAGAAGTTCGTTTACTTCTGGCATGCAGGATGACATAGCAAAATGTTTATGGATCACAAACATAAGCACAGTGATTCTGTAAATAATCCAACAACCTAACTTGTCTTGGCCAGAAATCTAGATACTGACATCAGGGGAAATATCCTTTTAGTTTGATGTATGCATCTTTCTTCAGGGCTCTTTATCCCTTAATACCTAATTGTTCTACCTTTTTTTTTCATTCCCACTCCTTTTCTTCTATGACCTTAGGTCATACATATCTATTTTTGTCACAGTCAGGGTGGTCCCTGCATGGTGGAAAAGGTCACTCCTTTAGTGGGAAACTAGTAAATATCTACCTAAAGTGAATTCATATAGTCATTTGTGGAGTAAATCATCTTAAGAAATGGTTCAAAAATAAATTATTTCTGACTCTCTACTGAGTGAGGTATATTTGCAGGGAGATAATGGTGTCCTATTTATCTACTCATTTGTGCTGTAACTTGACTATTAAAATGAGTATATTAACATAAGAATTGTGGTCTATATAAAATCTAGGAGAAAAAGGAGAAGGTCAGAAGCTAAGATTGGTGAATATGTTTCTAGAAGTAGTTGTCCCAGGTCCTCTAGACAGCAAGATAAGTATAGAAGTCTTGGTAAATTAATATATTGCCATTTAGGTTTATAAATTCATTCCCTGTGATTTTGGTTAATGTAAGTTTTAGGTCCCCGGAGCAAAGGTCCCCGGAGCAAAGTCAACTTTGGACATAGAGGGCTAAAACCTATATTTTGAGGAGTCTACTAAGACACCACACAATAAGAAGCTCTGTCTGAGGCTCCAGCTGGCCACTGTGACACTGTTTTTAGCTTCCACATATTAGTTATAGTAATGCTGGCTGCTGTAAAATACAAATCTCAAAACTTTAGCCATATAACAAGATAAACTATTTATTCTTGTTTATTAACACTCTAATGCAGATGTTCCTAGTAGGGGGAGGAGGGAGGCTTTGCCCTGTGCAATGTAGGGTCCAGATTGCTGGTGGGGTGATCTATCATCTTCAATACCTGGCTTCTCAGGTTGCCTTGGGTGTTGACATCTTACAGGGAAAAGGAGTTGGTGTGGGTAAGAAAGGCATACTCACTTTTTAACCATGTTGAAAGGGAAGTGACATATATCATTCCTGCTTTGGTTCCACTGGGACAAGTCAGCTATATGCCCATATGTAGATGAAAGGAGGAGGGGATTAGGAAATGTAATCTCTCATAGAGCAGCCAGTTCACAGCAATTACTCCACAATAAGGAAGGAGAAGTGAAGCTCTGAAGAACTAACTGCTAAGCCCTCTCTGCCGTAACCCATAGTATTGTGAAATGTTCCTACGGACAAGAAGAATGCTAAAGTAATCATTTTAAATCTCTCAGTTTGCAAAGTAAACCTTTGCTGCAATGTTTTATCTTTAAGAACAAGGCATGCATCTTATATTAACAGTGAAAATTTAAATTATAAAGTACAGTGTTTAGATTACATTCAATATACAAAGGATGGTGAATCCTGACAATTACCTACTTAATTTCATTGCTATAGACAACTGACTCATCTAGACCTATCATAGATTTGTCATCTAAGTTATGTAACTTGGCTTACTATAATATTAAATAGATAAATAAACTCTTTGCTTGTTTTATAGTCATAAATATAATATAAATTGTGCATTTTATTCTTTTCAAAACTGTTCCTAATTGGTTGGAAGGAAAAAAAGTATTTTTTTCTATGTGAAATAAAGAAAAAAAACCCTCAAACATCTATTTTATGGTTTTGATATCTGTTCATGGAAATACTCAACGAATTGGAAAGAGATTCTCTGTGATATATCAGATTACAGAAAATATCACCCAAAGATAAATACATATTTCTTAGCACATAGTACTTCAGAAATATAGAACTATTTAATGGGCAAAAGATGGACTACAGTAAATATTCAAGCTACTTTTCCATAAAAGAGCCTGAATTCTTTTTTAATATGTAATCTAATGTAGGGTCTAGTCTTCTTGTTAATGAAGTTTTTCCTTGAAGATGCTTTACCTTTATTAATTCTATATTCAGTGAAATGAAAAGCAAACACAAAACCAAACAAATTATTTTAAAACTAACTCTTTTTTTTTTTTTTTTTGAGAGAGGATCTCACTCTGTTGCCCAGGCTGGAGTGCAGTGGTGCGATCTCAGCTCACTGCAACCTCTGCCTCCCAGGTTCAAGCAATTCTCCTGCCTTGGCCTTCCGAGTAGCTGGGACTACAGGCACAGGCCACCATGCCCAGCTAACGTTTATATTTTGTAGTAGAGATTGGGGTTCACCATGTTGGCCAGGCTGGTCTTGAACTCCTGGCCTCAAGTGATCCACCAGCCTTGGCCTCCCAAAGTGTAGGGATTACAAGCGTGAGCCACCACAACCTGCCTAAAACTAACTTTTGATTGCAATTGCAATTGTCTTTTTCTTTCTCTTTTTTAAAAACAAAATTTTTGTTCTTTTAATAAACTGTATTACTGTCAGTCCTATAAACAGATCTGATTTAGCTGGATGTTTTATTGATTTACAACTAGCAAGAAGGCATAGATTTGGCCTCAAACAGAGAGCCTAAGTATGTAACAGTGATCAGGGAAGATTCTGGGGCTGCCACCTTCCTCTCCAAAACAACATGTATTAAACAATTAGAATTCCTTAGGTGTTAGGATCGTGAGAAAATGAGAGTAACAATACCAATGACTAAGTGCCTACTCTGTGCTACCTGTGTTAGAGGCTTAAAATCACTGAATTTCAGAATAATTCTGAAGAAAGGTTTCATTATTCCAATTTTGCATATGTGGACCCTGAAATTCAAGGAGGTTGAGTGATTTGCTCAAGGCCACATAATTATTTCCAGGAGAGGCAGCATTCTATTCATTTGTGTCTGATCTCAAAGCTCTTATCTTTTTCCCTAGGCTAATCCTCCTCTCTCAGTAAAGTATCCACAACAAACATTTTGGATCCTTAGATAAGTTTATCATTACACTTTTGCAGACGTCAGTCCTGCCTTATTCTGACAGTAGTGACTGCCCTAGGCACTAGCATTTCACTGCACACGGTAGCAATTATTTATGATTTGGAGATTTCCAGCCCGGGGCTGGTTTACCAGAACTGTTTTGAACAAAAACAAAAGGAACTCTTTTCTTGGTTGCTCCAGGATTCTTTGATTCTTTGATCCAAAGGACTCTGTTGTCTGTAGGAGATGTGGAGGAGGAGTACACACAGAAGAAAGGCCTTTTCCAGGCCAGTGGCCTTGCTTGTTTTATATAAGTTTAACTTTCATACTAAATCTCATCCACTTCAGCAGTTTCTTTATGGTTAATTAAAACTCTCTGTAATTGCTGTGGTATGGTAGAGATGGAATGGAGATGACTTAGGAGTGAATAAGATGATTCCCAGGCACTGGCAAGTGAAATGTGTACCATTTTGCAAGGAAAATTATATTATAAATCTTTGTCCCTGATATATTGAGCGAAATGGATAAGGGTCACTCATAAACCCTCATGCTGCAGCCCCCAACCTCTTTTTAAGACACACCCAATGCCTCAATTTCTCCAGGAAACTTTTCTGATCTCTTCATGCTCCAAGCTAGGCAGCCAAGCTCTATGCTCCACAGCACCTTGTTATTGCATTAATTACATTAGCATTACAATAGATGTTTGTGTTAATAATAGTTTGAAAAACAGGACCGGAACTTTGTCTTATAAGTCTTTGTACTGCTGGTGACAGTTTCCAATGCCCTAAAAATTCTCAATAAGTATTTGAGAAGACCTGAGTTGAGTTTCATTTATTTATTTAATAAATATTTAGCGAACACCTATCATATGGAGACATAAGGAAGAGGAAAATTAGGCATTTTCAGCTTTTCATTTTTGCTACTAAAAGCCATCAGTTTTATTATATTAGATTAAAAATTTGTTTCAGGATTTGACATCTGAAGTCACTCAGACTTGTCTATAGCACTAGTGTGCTTCCTTCAATTAGGCACCAGCCTTGTACAATCATCCTATGTGTGGACAACTGAGAAAGAAAATACCCAATCAAATAACATTCTTAATAGATCTTCAAAGGACAATAATTGACTAATTAGTTATCACTGACATCTGTGTATATATTTAAACATAGAAACACTGTGGTTAATATTCAAATAAACTTAGACACCAAGTAGAAGCAACTGCCCTTGTATAAAGTTCCATTATTATCAATTTCTTTCTTCTTATCACCAAATCTAAGGAGAAAATTTTTTCTTATGATCACACTTTTCAGGGCATATATCCAATGCCAATGTAAATTTGATTGAGTGTGTTAATCTTCTGCTTAAAATTTCATACTTAAATCACTGTCAGAATAAATTTAAAACTTTTAAATTTTTTGCATGAAATAAAAGACCTCATATCCCTTCTCATCCTATTAAAGCCCCTTTAGTTGCTATTACTAGGCCCCAGCTGGCTAGCAGTTCATTTCCCTACACTTTTTCAACCACACTTACCTCTCTTGTCCTTTTAGGAGCTTTCTGTGCCTGCCTTTAACCCTAATGTGGAGCTGAACACACAAAACTTGTGTATGTGCTACCACCACATTATACATACCTTTTAAGATTGCATTCATCACACTGCACTGTATTCTTCACTTAGCTGCTTGATTTTGAGATCTAAGAAGGCAGGGACCATGTTTCACCTATTTTTGAAATTTTACTGGCTGATATGGTTTGGTTGTATCTCCACCCAAATCTCGTCTTGAATTGTAACTCCCACAATTCCTGCATGTTGTGGGAGGGACCTGGTGTGAGGCAGTTGAATCATAGGGGCAGGTTTTTCCCATGCTGTTCTCACGATAGTGAAGAAGTCTCATGAGATCTGATGGTTTTATAAAGGGGAGTTCCCCTGCAGAAACTCTCTCTTGCCTGACGCCATGTAAGATGTCCCTTGCTCTCCTGCCACGATTGTGAGGCCTCTCCAGCCATGTGGAAGTGTGAGTCCATTAAACCTCTTTCCTTTATAAATTACCCAGTCTCGGGTATGTCTTATTAGCAGTGTGAGAACAGACTAATACACTGGCTATTGACTAGCACTGTGCAGTTTGGCTTGGGTTGCTCTACTCTGATCTGTTTAGAAAGACAATGTTAATTTGACTTCTGACTTTTATTTTATTGTGGTAAGATATTAGGTGTATAATATGGTATTATCTATAGATACAGTGTTGTACAGCAGATCTCTAGGACTTATCAGTCTTATACTGGTGATACTTTGTACTTGTTGATTAACTGTTTTCCATTTTCCCATTGCTCCAGCTTCTTTCAACCACCCTTCTATTCTTTGCTTGTAAGGGTTTGACTACTTTAGATACCTCATATAAGTTAAAGCATACAGTATTTGTCCTTCTGTGCCTGGCTTATTTCACTTAGCATAATGTCCTCAAGGTTTAACTACGTTGTCACATATTGCAGGATTTCCTTCTTTTTAAAAGTTGAATAATAATTCATTGTATGTTTATACTGTATTTTAAAATCCATTCATGTACTGGTGGACATTTAGGTTGTTTCCACATTTCAGGTATTGTGAATAGTGCCGCAATAAACATGGGCATGCAAGTGTTACTTTAAAATCTTGATTTTAATTCTTTTGGACATGTATAGAAGTGGGATTGCTGATCCCATTACTGGGTATGTAGCCAAAGGATTATAAATCATTCTACTATAAAGACACAAGCACATGTATGTTTACTGTGGCACTATTCACGATAGCAAAGACTTGGAACCAACCCAAATGTCCATCAATAATAGACTGGATAAAGAAAATGTGGCACATATTACACCTGGAATACTATGCAGCCATAAAAAAGGACATGGATGAAGTTGGAAACCATCATTCTCAGCAAACTATCACAAGAACAGAAAACTAAACACTGCATGTTCTCACTCATAAGTGGGAGATGAACAGTGAGAACGCATGGACATAGGGAAGGGAACATCACACACCAGGGCCTGTCAGGGGGTGAGAAGCTAGGGGAGGAATAGCATTAGGAGAAATAATACCTAATGTAGATGACAGGCTGATAGGTGCAGCAAACCACCATGGCAAGTGTATATCTATGTAACAAATCTGCACGTTCTGCACATGTACCCTAGAACTTAAAGTATAATAAAAAATAAAATAAAATAAAAAAGAAATGGGATTGCTGGATCATATGGTAGTTCTATTTTGCATTTTTTTTTTTTGAGGAACCTGCATACTGTTTTCCATAGCAGCTACATCATTTTGTATCATCACCACAAGAGTTCCAATTTCTCCCCATTCTCACTAATACTTGTGTTTTATTTTTTTTGATGATAGTCATCATAACAGGTATGAGGTAATATCTCATTGAGTTTCTGATTTGTATTTCCCTGATGATTAGTCACACTGAGTATATTTTCATATACATTCTGACCATTTGCATGTCCTCTTTGGAGAAATGTGTAAATCCTTAGTCCATTTTTTTATATTAGGTTATTAGTTGTTTTGCTATTGACTTGTAGGAGGGAGTCCCTTATATATTTGGAAGTTACCCTTTATCAGATGCAAACATTAGAAGTGACTAATTTCTTTTCATCTTCTTTTATCATAAAATACGTTCTGCTATTTAAGATTCAGCTAAATCAGAAATAAAGAGATAAGGTGCCTGCTTCATGCCCATCTCTTATTTGCAGTCCTAACTGCCCCTCCCCCGACACATGCCCCACCCTTTAGGGAAAGAGTTCTTTGGCAACAGTACTTCAAAGTTCACTCTGATAAGCTGGGAGCTAGACAGAGCTGATTTGCAATTTATTCTATCACCACACTTCATGATATGGTTTTGCTCTGTGTCCCCACCTAAATCTGACCTAGAAGTGTAATATCCACCTGTTAAGGGAGGGAAATGATTGGATTATGGCGGTGTATTCCCTCATGCTGTTCTCATGATAGTAAGTGAATTCTCATGAGATCTCATGGTTTTATAAATGGCAGTTTTTCCTGAGCTCACCCTTCTCTCTCTTGCAGCATGTGAAGAAGGTCCTTGTTCCCCCTTCGCATTCTGTCATGATTCAAAGTTGCCTGAGGCCTCCACAGCTATGTGCAAATGTGACTCAATTAAACTTCTTTCTTTTATAAATTACCTAATTCTTGGGGAGTATTTTTATAGCAACGTGAGAATGGACTAATACACTTTATTAGTCATTCAACCTCTTTTGCCTCCATTTGCTTGTCTGTAAAATGGAAATAATAACGTCTTCTTCACAGAGTCTTTATTATTAGTATTAGAGGATCCAATGAATAGAAAACACCTGGAATAGAGCTGGGTTCCTGTGCATGCTTCCCAAAAGTCCTTTCTCTTCTCCTGCAAATCTTTGAATGTCCATCTTGATTAATTCTTGTTTTATTTTACTATAATGTTTGAACTGCAGGCATTGGAATCAAACTTCCTAAGCACTCATCTTCTCTGGAATACCTACTAGTAACCAAGTAACTTAGTACTATGACTTAGTTTGTTTTTCTGTAAATTAGAAATAATAGGCCAGGCGTGGTGGCTCAAGCCTGTAATCCCAGCACTTTGGGAGGCCAAGGCGGGCAGATCATGAGGTCAGGAGATGGAGACCATCCTGGCCAACATGGTGAAACCCCGTCTCTACTAAAAATACAAAAAAAAAAAAAAAAAAAAAAAAAAAAATTAGCCAGGTGTGGTGGTGCACGCCTGTAATCCCAGTTACTCAGGAGGCTGAGGCAGGAAAATAGCTTGAACCTGGGAGGCTGAGGTTGCAGTGAGCCGAGATGGCACCTCTGCACTCCAGCCTAGTGACACAGCGAAACTCTGTCTCAAAAAACAAACAACAACAACAAACTAATATCACCCCAAGGAGTTGTGGACTAAATGAAATGTTTATTTCTTTAAGGAGTAGCCATTTTGTTATGATTTTCACCCTTGGACTTATATTTTAATACAGAACTTAAAACATAGTGGTATGTTTCCATATTTCTGTGTTGTTTTTGTTTTATTGAGGGCTATCAGAGAGGTTGATTTCTGAAATTTTTCTGTTTAAAGAAGATTTAAATTTCTATGAACACCTGCTGTCTGCCCAGTGCCTCTATTCCTTTGCAGAACAGCTGTCTTCCTTTGTCAATTATGTGTTTCAGGTTGTGTTTGTCAATCACAGACACCTGCCTTCTTGGCCGCAATGATTTGTCTATGGGTGGAAATAGCTAACCCAAAGTAGACCAATGAATCATTTTCCTTAGAATGTTAACTTGAGTCAGTTCCTGCAGGCAAAGCTGTGAGTTATTAGACCCCAGGACACAAGATGACCATATTCCCTGCAGTGTAAAACAAGTCAATCTGAATATGACTTCAGAATTACAGAGAGTGGGGCCAGGATGTTCTGATACCATTTGGTCTCTGATTCTAGTCACTTCTTTGACCAAGCTGTGCTCTGCCCTTCATTTGGCTACTTGACACCTCCATGAAATTCTCTTGGTAGCATGTTCAATTTCAACTGGCCTTCTATCACTTGTGATGTGTCAGATAACACAGAAAAAATCTGGTATGTTAATGATTATTACACAAGACAAGGTGGAGCCTGCTATTTTATTCTTAATATTATTATATTATAACATTATAAGCATTTTTATGTTTTAAGTGCCCTTCATGTACATTTAATGACCATATAATATTTCATCATATAGCTATATCAAAACTTTATTTAACCTTTCCGCTAGTAAGGGGAGTTTAGATAATTCTCTTAAGACAGACTCTTAAAATCAATGGGTGGAAAGCTTTTGATATATATTGCCAAATTGTTTTTAGGAAGGTTGTAGCCCCTGGAATACTAACCCAAAAACACTATTTCATTGCACCATTGCTAGGACTGATTGTTAATAGTTTAAAATATTTTGATAATTTGTACTAGTAGAGTTCAAAATTTCCCCTCATGTTTCTCTTGTGTCTATTTTTCTATCATTTGATTCCTAATACACTTTTATTGATGTATATACATTTTTTAAATAAAATTATTAACTTTTTATAAGATTTATGTTATTTTTTCCCTATGTTTTATAGTCTGCTTTAGCTTTTGGTTACTTTTTTATATAACAATGCTTTACATTTTAATGCTACTAAATGTATTACTCTTCCTTTTCCCTCCACTTACTATTAAGCTTAGAATATCCTTCTATGTTATAAATATTAGATATTCACCTATATTTTATCTTTCTTAAAATAAATATTTTAAAAATTTCATCTGTCATCAATGTGAGATTCATTTTCTCCAAAATAGTTAATTAGCCATTCTGAAAACTAATTATTGATGAATCTTTTCTCTCACCTATTGATCTATAATAAGATCTAAACCACGTAATATATTAAACATTTTATATATGTAAAAATTGTTGTTCATAGACCTATACCAACCATCTATAAATGTATCCTTCTTTCCCATTCTATAAGATTTTCATTGTTTTATTTGTATATACTTTGATAAGAAATGGCAATAGTAACAGCTATCACATATTGAGTGCTTGCTTACTATGCACCAGACATTGCCCTAAATAATTTCCATTTATTATAATTTTTACGCTTGTCAAAAACTTATGAATTTCTAGGAAGTTCCTCTTCATTACTCTTCTTTTACAAATTATCCTTAGCTACTCCTGCCCCTCAGATGAACTCTAGAATTATTTTGAGAAGTTCTGTATTTTTTCCTTAAATATAAAAAATTACTTAATATTTTTATAAATATTGCCAACATTTTCTTCTGGATGAGTGCAGTAGGCTGGCTCAGCGTGGGATGTTGGGAGCAGGGGCCGGACAAGGGCATATTAGAAACCTCCCCACAACTGCAGAGCAAGGGAAGAGAGAGACTTGCAAATGAACAAATAGTATAGTGCAGTGCTGTTCAATAGAAATAAAATAAAAAGTACATCATACAAAATTACATGCATAATTTCAAACAACTGTCTCGTAGCCAAACAAGATAAAAAGGTTAAATTATTCTAATAATGTATTTCATTTAACCCAAGGTATCCCGAATATTTACAAAAAGTTATCCTTATATAAATTATGAATGGAATATTTTACATTTTCTCTACTAAATATTTGAAATGGTGTGAACATTATACTCATACAGCACGGATCAGTCTGAATCAGCCACATTAGGAGAGCTCAGTAGCTTCAGGTGGTTGGTGGCTATGGTATTGTGCAGCACAGGTCTAGAGAAAGCCTCCAACCTTAGAAGAACAGCAGGGAGGAAAAGTTAGGCTAGGCCAGAGAAAAATTCCACAAGATAAAACCAGCTGTTCCATAGGGCAAATAGAGGGTGAATTTGAGAGTTGCTCAGAGGCAATCTAAAACTAGATCTTTCAAAGTCTACATCTTAAGCTCTCGGTGAGTAGTGGTGCGAACAGGGTGCTGGTCCAGTTTAGTCAATGATATTTAATCTTCCTATATACTGCATAATCCTGGAGTGAACAAATAACAGAACATTTACAACTAGAGGGAAAAAAGCTAGCATATTTTTCAAGTGGACTTTTTATTTTGTATATACTCAAGTGGTTTTTCAGTGTCATGGGAATATAAAATGAAAAGTTTGAAAAGCCTGTTCCAAAAATGTGAGGGTATTTGAGAGAAAAAACTCGCCTTCTTTTTTTGTTTATTTAGGGAAGGAGATTGAAGTGTTTATTAATAATAGAATACAGGACAATACTTCTCTGTATATCTGTGGAGAAAGATAGCAAAATAGAAGGCTTGTTTACTTATGATGGGTCCAGAAGTTCACAAAAACAAATCCAGAACTAAGAGAATAAATGTATAGCTCTATGCTATAAAGAAAGTCACATCCAATGTTTTCAAGAAACAATGGTAAGTATGTCATCTACAGTCATCAGAAGTGCAGACTCTTCATGTTGTACAGTAGCTTTCCTCATCTGCAGTTTCACTTCCTGTGATTTTAGTTACCCACTGTCAACTGCAGTCTGAAAATATTGGATGAAATTTTAAAAATAAACAATTCATAAGTTTTAAATTGTGTGCCATTCTGAGTATTGATGTAATTGTTCTATTTTATTATGTTACTGTTGTAAATCTCTTAGAGTGACTAGTTTATAAATTAAACTTTATCATACATATGTATGTATAGAAAAAAACAGTATATTTATATAGGGTTTGTTACTCTCCAAGTTCTCAGTCATCCACTGGGGTCTTAGAATGTATCCTCTATGAATAAGAGGGACTACCATAGACTTTATTATCATCTAATTAGTAATTACTCATCTGCTTCTGTTAAAAAGGATGAAAGGCCAAACAGATGTTTTTGGCCAGGCACAGTGGCTCATGCCTGTAATCCCAGCACTTTGGGAGGCTGAGGTGGGTGGATCACGAGGTCAGGAGATCGAGACCATCCTGGCTAATGCAGTGAAACCCCGTCTCTACTAAAAATACAAAAAAATTAGCCAGGCGTGGTGGTGGGCGCCTATAGTCCCAGCTACTCAGGAGGCTGAGGCAGGAGAATGGCATGAACCTGGGAGGTGGAGCTTGCAGTGAGCCGAGATCACGCCACTGCACTCCAGCCTGGATGACAGAGCGAGATTCCGTCTCTGAAGAAAACAAAAAACAAAAAACAAAAAAACCAAAAATACAAAAACAAAACAAAACAAAAGAAGATGCCTTCAGAAATGCTAATGAAGATATCTGAAAAGAGAACATTGCCAAGATGTGAAAAATAGCAGGTCACATAGGTAGCAATAGTGAGGGTAATAGATTCGAATAGATTGACCATTTGCAGTTATTGTTTAAAACCCTGAAGGCTTTGTGAATTGTTACCAACAGAGAGATAATGCCTGAATCTGTTTATGGGAAAGCTTTAGAATCTAGAATAGCACATATCTGACTACGGGCTCTAGTTTCAGAAACTTTTATTTAATAAAGTTATTTTCGATTGAATCATGTGAAATTACCACTTTTGAGATCACAAATGGCTCAAGATCAGCAATTTCATATAGAATTAAAAGTATCAGGTGTTGGAAACCCTATGTTATTAGGAATACAGGAAAATTTAGAAAATGCTTCAAATCTCATTAATCCAAGCAATTCTGATGGAGCTATCAGGCTGGCTATTTTACTGGGAGACAATCTGGGCAGAGTTTTAGAACCGAAAATTTGAAGTCAGGTTGCCAGCATCCTGGCTCCCTAGTTATTTGCCACATGCTGTTGGGCAAATCATTTAACCTTTATCGGATTCAGTTTATTTATTAATAAAAGAGAGATATTAATAAGTTATCTTAATCTTTCAAAAATGGGATTTAAAAATCTTTCATAAAATGGGCTTTTAAAATGAGATTACTTAATTCCATAGAATAGGATTATTTAATCTTCCATGAAGTGGGATTTTGTCCATAAAATGGAAGTATTAATAAATGATCTTATTTAATCTTCCCCCTAAAATTATGAGTGAACACCATTCATAATGTTCTGGTAAAGAAATTTGAGGAAAATAACCCTCAAATTATAGATACACTTTTATGGGAGTTGTGCAAAGAATGGGTCCCATTAGAAAATCTAAATTCAAAAATTCAAAGGCCTTCACTCTATATCAGAATGAACATCATTCATAGTGTTTTGAGGAAGATTATATGAGATAATTTACGCAAAATGATTAAGAAAGTCCTGGCACTTAGTAAGTGCTCAGTAAATGTTAGTTTTTAGAAACTAAACAGTTTTATTGACGTATAATTTATGCCATAAAATTTGTCCATTGTAGGTGTACAATTCAATAATTTTTCACAAATTTAAAGAGTTGTCAATAATCACCCTAATCTAGTATGTACAATTTTGCAATTAATTTTTTTTTTTTTTTTTTTTTTGAGACAAATTGGAGTGTAAAGACTGCAAGCTCCGCCTCCTCCCGGGTTGGGCCATTCTCCTGTCTCAGCCTCCTGAATGGGACTACAGGCGCCCGCCCTCGCCCGGCTAGTTTTTTGTATTTTTTAGTACGGGGTTTCACCGTGTTCCAGGATGGTCTCGATTCCTGCTAGTGATCCACCCGTCTCGGCCTCCCAAAGTGCTGGGATTACAGGCTTGAGCCACCGCGCCCGGCCGTTTGCAGTTAATTTCTGCTTCCATTCTCAGCCCCAGACAAACTCTGATCTGCTCTATGTCTTTACGGATTTGCATTTTTCTCAAAACTGCATATAACTTGAATCAAACAGTATGTCGTCTTCTGTTTCTGGCTCCTTTTACTTGGCTTAATATTTTTGAAGTTCAACAATGTTATAAAATATATCAATAAGTAGTCCCTTTTATTGCATTTTATTACATACTGCATTTTGAAATTCTATTCACCAGTTGACATTTGCATATTTGGGTTACTTCCCATTTGAAAATATTATAAATAAGGCTGCTTTAAATGATCACGAATTTTACAGGGACATATGTATTCTCTCAAGAATTGCTAGGTTAAATGGTAAGTTTATGTTTAACTTTTTAAGAAACTGCCAAATTATTTTCCAAAGAGGTGCATCATTTTATGTTCCCATCAGCAATGTATAAGGGTTGCAATTTCTCCACATCCTCACCACCACTTACTATTGTCAGTCTTTTTAATTATAGCCATCTTGTGTAAATGGTATTGCATTGTAGTTTTAATTAAATTTCTTTAAAGACTAATGATGTTCAATATTTTTTTCACATGCCTATTAACCATATATTTTTTTGTAAAACATCAATTCAAAAAGGTTACCCATTTTTAAATTTGGCTTCCTTTTTGTTAAGTTATAAGTGATCTTTATATATTTTGGATACAAGTCCTTTGTGAAATGCATGGTTTGTAAATATTTTTTCCCAGTGTGTGGCTTGTCTTTTTATTTATATGTTTTGATGAGCAAAATATTTTAATTTAGATGAAATTAAATTCATCAGCTTTTTAATAGATTGTGCTTTTGTTGTCACATCTAAGAAATTTTTGTCTAAAGTCACAAAGAATTTTCCTTTAGAAAGTGTTGACTGGGTGCAGTGACTAATGCCTGTAATCCCCGCACTTTGGGAGGCTGAGGAGGGTGGATCACAAGGTAAGGAATTTGAGACCAGCCTGGCCAACATGGTGAAACTCCATCTCTACTAAAAATACAAAAATAAGCCAGGTGTGGTGGTGTGCACCAGTAATCCCAGCTACTCGGGAGGCTGAGGCAGGAGAATTGCTTTAATCTGGGAGGTGGAAGTTGCAGTGAGCTGAGATCATGCCACTGGACTCCAGCCTGGGTAGCAGAGCAAGACTCTGTCTGAAAAGAAAAAAAAAGTTTCTTTATTTTTCTAGAGGCTATATAGTTTTAGTTCTTACATTTAGATCTATAGTCTGATTTAATTTTTGTGTATGGTGTGAGGTAAGGATCTAAATGCTTTTTCTCTTTTTCTTTTCTTTCTTTCTTTCTTTTTTTTTTAACATACGGACAGTCTGTTGTCTCAGCTACATTTCTGGAAAATACTATGTTTCCTCCCATTGAGCTGCTTTGACATCTTTGACCATAAATATAAATATTTCTTTCTGTTTCCTTCCTTCCTTCCTTCCTTCCTTCCTTCCTTCCTTCCTTCCTTCCTTCCTTCCTTCCTTCTTCCTTCTTTTTCTTTCTTTCTTTCTTTCTTTCTTTCTTTTTTTCTTTCTTTCTTTCTTTCTTTCTTTTCTTTCTTTCTTTCTTTCTTTCTTTCTTTCTTTCTTTTTCTCTTCTCTTTCTTTCTTTCTTTCTTTCTTTCTTTCTTTCTTTCTTTCTTTCTTTCTTTTTTTCTTTCTTTCTCTCTCTCTCTCTTGCTTTCTTGCTTTCTTGCTTTCTCTCTTTCTCTCTTTCTTTCTTTCTTTTTTTTTTTTTTTTGATGGAGTCTCGCTCTGTCACCCAGGCTGGAGTACAGTGGCGTGATCTCGGCTCACTGCAAGCTCTGCCTCTTGGGTTCATGCCATTCTACTGCCTCAGCCTCCTGAGTAGCTGAGACTACAGGCACCTGCCACCACACCTGGCTAATTTTTTTTTGTATTTTTAGTAAAGACAGAGTTTCACCATGTTAGCCAGGATGGCCTCGATCTCCTGACCTCGTGATCCACCCACCTTGGCCTTCCAAAGTGCTGGGATTACAGGTGTGAGTCACTGTGCCCAGCCTATTTCTGGACTTTCTATTTTATTCCCTTGATTTATATGTCTTTTGTTAGGCCACTACAATCCTGCCTTATTACCGTAGCATTCTAGCAAGTTTTGAAATTAGGTAATTCTAATTTTCTCCAATTTTCAAAGTTGTTTTGGCTATTTTGTTCCTTTGCATTGTCATATATATTTTTGATCAGTTTAACAACTTATAAAAACATTATGCTGGAATTTTGATCAGGATTACATTGAACTTATATATTAATTTGGGAAAAATTGTCATTTGAACAGTATTGAGTTATTCAGTCATTGAACATGAAACGTCTTTTTTATTAGATATTTTAAAATTCATTTAAGTAATGTTTTATAATTTAGTATACAACTCTAATACCTTTTAGATTTATTCCTAGTTTATTCTTTTTGATTCTCCTGCCAATGAAGTTATTTTCTTAATTTTATTTCTGGATCTCTTGTTGCTAATGTTTAAAAAATACAAGTGATTTTTGTATGTTGACATTTTAGCTTGTGATTTTCCTAAACTTGTTTATACATATAAATAAGTAGTTTTTAAAAAAAATATAAATTTCTTAGAATTTTGTATGTAAAGGATGATGTCATCAAATAAAGACAGATTATTTATTTTTCTAGTATACACATCTTTAAGGTTTTTATCTTGCCTCATTGCTGTAGTTAGAGCCACCAGTACAATGGTGAATAGAAATGGTGAGTGAACACTTTAGCTTTATTTCCAATCTTAAGGAGAAAGCTTTTATCTTCTACTAGTAAGTTTGATAATAACTGTTAAGTATTTGGCAGATACCCTTTATCAAGTTCATTTCTATTTTCTTCTAGCTTGTTGAGAGATTTTATCATGAATAGATACTGAAATTTGTTACATGCTGCTTATATCTATTGAGAAGAGAATCATGTGGTTTTGTCCTTTATCCTATTAAAATTGTGTGTATTAATTGAATCTCAGATTTTACGGCTTGCATACCTGGGATAAATCTACTTGGTCATGTTGTAGAGGTGTTTTTTTTTTTTTTTTTTTAAACTTACCTGTTTCTCAGTGAAGATTCTTCTGCATATGGTAGAAGCAGAAGGGAATTTAAGGATTCTTCTCCAAAACAAAACAAAAAAACCCAAAAACTTTCTATTAGCAGTCTTAACCCCAATGTTTCGTGTAATACATTAAAAATGTCATAACTGCTTAACTAATTTCCACTTATATGACTTTATAATTTAGCTGCACTCTCCATTACCTTTGCAAACATGCTGACCAGTACTCATGGCATCTTCAGCACTTGTAGTGAATGGGCTCTCTCTGGTATACTCACACATTTCTGTTCTCACCAGTTGAATTACAAGCTAGCAAGAGTAAGTTGTGCAAGTTGCTTAAACTGTTTATTCCAGATGTACTTGTTATTATAATTGGATAATAATGTAGTTTGGATATTTGTCCCCACCCAAATCTCATGCTGAATTGTAATCCCCAGTGATGGAGGTGGGGCCTGGTGGTAGGTGTTTGGATCATGGAGGCAGATTTCTCATGGCTTGGTGCTGTCTTCATGACAGTGATTTCTCATGAGATCTGGTCATTTAAAAGACTGTGGCACCTCCCCACCCCACTCTCTGTAACTTACTTCTGTTTTCACCATGTGACTTGCCTCCTCCCCCTTTGCCTTCTGCCATGATTGTAAGCTTCCTGAGGCTCCCTGTAGGCCAAGTAGATATCAGCACCAAGCTTCCTGTAAAGCCTGCAGAACTGAGCCAACTAAACCTCTTTTCTTTATAAATTACTCGGTCTCAGGTATTTCTTTGTAGCAGTGCAAGAATGGCCCAATACAGGTAACAATTAAATACCCAAACTGATTAAATGTGTAAAGAAAGAGATTTTCTGTGGTAATCTAGGTAGGTGATAATAGGTTCAACCGGCAAGCCCAAATTCAAAAATTCAAAAGACTGTGGTTCTGTGTCAGAAGACTGGAAAATGATTATTCAACAATATTAAGTTAAAATACAATGTGTGTGTGTGTATGTATACATATATTTCCTACACTAAATGACTTTTTCAATTAATGACCATATATAAATCCTGATTGTGTCATTGTGTCAGATAAGAGGTCTTGTACTAAATTTCCCCAGATTCCCTGGGTTTGGAGGTTGGGGGTATTTAATCATTTCATGTCTTATATCATATTAAATACACAATATGCCTTCATATTGGTATGAGGAGAAATAATAAGACATGGGATTCAGAGAGAGTAAACTGTGCTATTTTACTCTGTTTCCATATTTGAATGTGAGAAAAATATGTTAGGACACATAATCAACTTTTGGCTTAGATGCAACTTTATCCCTCTCAAGGGGGAAGAGTTTTTGAGTACCATGATGAGCTATTGAACTTTCTTTGTGCCATCAATGGTTTCTGGTAAGTGAAATAAAGAATAAAATAAGCAAATGAAGACATCTGAGAGTATAAACTAATAATGAGAGGTAAGATTAGTTTTTAATTAGAAACAAGACTTCATGAAAGTAAATGGGAAACCAAATGAAAGAGTCAAGCTACCTCAATTATTCAGTAATAAATTACTCAAATAAAGGAAAAATTGGTCTAAGAATCCATTCTGTAGCATTGTCCTATTATGTGGAAAAATATTCATCTGTAGCCAAATTCCCAATTTCTGTAGCTTTGAGTTTTTTTTTTGGGGGGAGGAGCGGGTGGGGAGTAATTTGACCACAGGCTTCTTGGCAGCTGTACACACTTGAGAAAAAGACCATTCTTTTAGATGATTTCTTTCCATTTAATTAGAAATCAAGTCATTAGTCTCCTTGTGATCTGATTAGACTACAGTCTTAATATGGTAACGATTGGAAATAATTGTTATTTAAAAGAAGAAGAAGGAAAGAAAAAGAAAGCCAAATCTCTGAGGACAAAGAACTACCCTCTTTCCCTCAGTTAAACCTTCATTAACAACGTGTGAAGAAGCAAAAACAAAACCCTCAGTGTTCTGTTTAGAGGGTCCTTAAGAGCCTAGTCTGTCTGTAAGAATCTTTTCTTTTGCTAATGTGGGCTGAATCACTGACAAAGGCCAGTGTCAATAGTCTGCTTCAAGAATCTAATCCCTTGAAGGGAAGCATTTCCTTGGATAGCTTTGCAATGCATTTATCAAACATTTTAAACCATTTAACAGAAAGAAGCATTGTGATGATGAAAAGACTCAACACTGCCCGTTCTTTGGATGCATCTGCCAGTAGAGCGATGGGATGAGCCTTTCCGGGCTCCACTGCTCAGGCACAAATGCAAATGCATGTGTGGTACACATCTTGTGACTGTTTTGATAATTAGTTTTATTGGCTTATTTTGCATCTGTTTCTTTGTAGAATATATTATTAATGTCTTATTCTAAGTAATATATTTTCTGGTTAATCTTGAACTTCTTTTGGAAGGCTAATAAAGTCATGATGACAAACATGTCTTATTGTAATATCAAAATGATACTGGAACATTGTAAAAGAAAGCCAGATAGAATCTCCCTTTCTCTTGCCAGCTGAAAGTTCATTTGCAATCACTTTTTTTCAAGCTCAATACAGTAAACATCCTGCTATTTCCTCTTCATTGTAGGACTGGAAAGTGGGTGATCTCTTTTCTTCCTATCATAAGAATCAGCGCAGACACTCCTACAACAAAGACAGGTTAACAAGAGAAGAGCATAAGAAAGTTGAGTTTTGAAATTTGAGATTTGATTGTAGTTTTAGGTGACATGGAACCTTTGAAGACTCAAAGATACAGGGGAAATTATTCATTTTTATGGCTAGGTTCAATGAAGTGTGGACAGTTGTGTAGAGACACTATTGAGCAAGTGGTATGATCTAATGCTTATAGACTGAAGGGGGAATTTGAGCAAGGCCTCTGTTCAGATTCTTCTTGGACTGTCTGTGCACACTCCATCTATGGAGTAGGACTCCTCGGGAAGGAGCGTCTCAAATTCTTTATGGCCAGCTATTACATACAAAAGTGGTGGGTAGGGGAAGAGGGGAAGTTTGAGTAATATTTTTAGGGCTTATGGCTTACTTTGGTGAGAATAGTCTCTGGATGCTGTGACCACCTTGGGGAAGAGGGATTCTAGTTTCTATGGCTTGCCTTGAGGGAGAACAAGGGGCGAGGGACAAGAAGGCAGGAGGTCAGTGAGAGACTTTTGTTTCTGAGGCCTTTGTTTTGGGGTATCATTTTCTGAGCCCCAATACCATCTAGAATACTGAATCTAAAACTAATATATTCAGGGAATCAATGTACCTATTGTTCTGACTTAATGCATTTGCTTTATGACTGCCAAGCATTGCTCTAAAAAACCACACTACCCAGATTATTCATGCTAGTTGCTGGGCTCAAAAATAGGAATCACCATATCAGATAGCACTCACTCCCCAAAATCAAAGATGATAAGTAGTTTTATCCCTCTTTTAAATAAATTGAAAAGGAAGCGTGATGGGGAGAAAGGCTTTAGATTTACCTCAGGCAAGGGATTCAGTGCACTTAGATACTTATTACCTTGTTTATTCTCACACTATCTGCAAGAATTTGGAGGGGAGAGGTAGCATTTATTACCTCTTGCCTTTGGTTACAAAATGCATTAGCAGTGGAGGGAAAAGGTGGGGGACAGTGGAGGATGAAAAACTCCAGAGCCATGGAGTTTCTGGAAATATTCAAATAATCTGCATCTCTTTCTTTGTCTCCTTTCATTTCTCTCCTTCTCGTTTATTCTCTTACCTCTGTTTGATGGTATCTTGTGATTTGGAGAATATTCCTGAAAAAAATTGAAGAGTAAAGCTAATAGACCTGCAGACATCTATTTTAAATATGATATTCACAAAGCAACAAATATTCTTATTTTCCCTATTTCATTTATTCTCTTCCTCTCTGGATTTCCCTCTTCCTTTCTTTCTTTATTTTTCTTTAAGATGGGGTCTCCTTCTGTTGCCAGGACTGGAGTGCAGTGCATGATCACAGCTCAGTGCAGACTGGGCCTCCTGGGCTCAAGCAATCCTCTTGCCCAAGCCTCCGTAATAGCTGGGACTACAGATATGCACCACAGTGCCCAGCTAATTTTTTTTTTTTTTTTTTTTTTTTTTTTTTTTTTTTTTTTTTTTTTTAGTTTTTGTAGAGACAGTCTCACTATATTGCCCAGACTGCTCTTGAATTCTTAGGCTCAAGTGATCTTCTGCCTTGGACTCCCAAAGTGCTGGGATTATAGGTGTGAGCCACCATGACTGACCCTCGCTTCTTTTCTTTTCAGTGGGACTCTCCCTGCCTCCCAGGTTGCCTGTGAGTAGTGAGTGTGGCTTAGTTCTTAGGAACACTTAAGGCTCAGCCGGCTACTGGTCACAGGGACTAGACAGATTCTTGCCCTCCTTCCTCTCAGTCTAATAAACTGTCAGCCTCACCTTCTGACCTAACAGCTAATCATTCTTGGAATTGAGAGCAGCAGGAAAAGGTGTTCAGTGATATGTTGCTAATAAAAATTGAATACACATGTTTGGAAATTATTTAAATTAAAGAATTATGAATGTGATGTCATTCACTAGCTTTCCTTCTTTTTCTGAATGGGGAGAAAGAACTAGAGCTTCAACATAATTCCATTGATTTTACCTATATTTGGATCCTTTAAAGAGCCATATTGCTTTGTGAATATCATATTTAGAAAGGAAATCTGCAGGTCTATTAGCTTTATTCTTCAATATTTTCAGGAACATCCTCAAAATCACAGGAGAGTGTCAAAAATGTGTTTCCAGAATAGGTTTACTTCACATAGTAATTGATCAATACACATGAATTGATGAAAGAATGAAATACGAGAAGTCATCATTCATGTGTTTTGGGGCATGAAACAAACATGAAGAACTGCTACTGTATCCTGTTTGTTTTATGATCATACTTGACTCATATTCATATTAATATCAATTTAATATTTTCAAAGCTAGATTAAAGTTCCAAAATAGATTTTTAAAAGTGGGATTGATAGTTCAGGGCAGATGTCCTTTGAGGAGGATAATGTCTTCTGTCCCCTCATGCCCAGTGTGTTTGTGGATGTTCAGGGGTGGTGGTGGGGTTGGTTCTTATGCACAGCCACGGGATCGGTGTCTACCTCTGCATTGTGAATCCTTTTTTAAAAATTTATCTTTTATTTTAAGTTCAGGGGTACACGTGCAGGTTTTTTACATAGGCAAACTTGTGTCATGAGGGTTTGCTGTACAGATTATTTCACCACTCAGGTATTAAGCCTAGTACCCATTATTATTTTTCCTCATCCTCTCTGTTCTCTCTCACCTGTGAATCCTTTTTTTTTTTTTTTTTTTTGGTCGGTCTCTTAGGCTTGGTAGTAGCTTGGGAGGCTGGGAGATGTCTCCTTCATCTTTTACTTCCAAAGTCTCCAGCTCTGATTGAACAGGCTTGAGTGATTCATAAGCATTGTACTTTTGGAGTCACCTTGTCATATCATTGCAAATGCACTTCAGTGTACTCATACCAAATTAATTATTTTCATTGTAAAAAATTTTTAAAGAGCTTACAATTAATTGGCCATACATAACATATTTACTTTATAATTGGCCAATATTTCTTGACCAATCATTGTGCATTGTCAGGAAGTGGTATGAACAGGAAAGCCCCAAAACCTAATCTGCAAGTTTTTGCAAATGTGATACAATTTTTATGCATATCAATTTACTTGAATGATTGATTAAATGGAATAGGTTGTGTAGGCATTTACTTATTACTTCAACTATTGTTTTTCTTTTGTATTTTGGAGTTCATAATTTTTTTTCAGGTCTCAATCTTTTTTGTAGGCCCTTGAAATGTTCATTGCCACTAGGCACTGAGCCCAAGATTCCTAATGAAAATAACAGGCCTGCAACGTAGGGCTCAACAAATAGCTAACATCCAAGGAGCCAAATAGCTGCCCACCAAGGCAGAGCATTCACGTGGGTTACTGCTTTTGAGCAAAGCATTTGGTGTAGGCTTCTCACTGCAGTGCCTCTGAGGCTGGAAGTTTTCAAAGGGAGCAATTAGGAATGAGAATGAAAACAGATTTCACTGTCAGAGAAGAGCAGCATTTTCAGAGCATGGATAGAATGAATAGGAAGGAGATCCAGGGGTTTTTGGTTCCCATCAGAAAGTAAGTCACCTAACCACATTTGGATGATTAAATGAAAATAGGCTATACAGTGAAAGGCCTGTCCCTGCGTCAGTGTTTATTTTAGCACCATCTGCTAGGTTCAAGATTAGGAGAAGTGGATGGGAAGTTTACACTGATGTTTTGCTGTGCTTAGGCTGTATTTTTAAAAAGTTTGGTGACACATATTAATTAACTAGTCATTAGAAACAAATTGTACAGTTTAAAATACCTTTACTTTTTATTTATGATATCACTTTTCTGTTCTTCTTGTTCAGACTATAGACCTGCAATTTCTATTTCTTTGGCTTGCCTATAATTCCCATACATCTTTTGTTGAAGTAACTCCTGAGTGATGTTAATTATTTGAGCTCCTTCAAGGTAATTTTCTCTTTCATTCTTGTCTTACTATTATCCTTGTCCTGTCTTCCTTATACTTTCTTTTCTAAGATTCAAATGCTTGAACCTGAATTTGAGAAAAGAAACAAACATTTGGAATTGCTTCTAGAATGTTTTAAATGTATATTAAAACAAAGGTTTCAATGTAAGTTTAATAGAGTTTTCGTATGTTACTATTATCTTTCACTATAATTTTTAATATATCAAAATAATATAAAACCTTTTTAATGTGGAGGATTCTACTAATTCTGATTGCATGAAAATTTTATCCAGGTGGTACTGGAGTTTACCTTTGCATAATACCTAAAAAAAAAAGAATAAATAAATAATGCAATGAAAAATGCTAGTAGACTCTTTTAAAGAGATTAAACTATTTTAGGATTAAACTATTTTAGACTAAACTCTGTATATTCAATATAATTTATTTGTATGTTATTAAATGACCTATTAATAAAATTATTCCTGGCAGAGTTCTATAAACTGCAAATTTGTTAACATTTAATTCAATTACTGTGTTTAAATGAACAAAACAGAAGTGCATTTTTGAAACATAATTTATAATTCAGATTGATTTTCTATACACAATGTTCTGATTAGTCATATATAAATCAATTTCAAGATGGAGTTTTAAATGAGGAAGTGCATCTTTTGTTCAGCTCACTATTCAGAATTATTCTGAAAAAAAATTCATTTACTGATCTGTTTCCTTAGAAACATCAGCCTCTACTTATCCTTCAGTGATCCTCATCAACTCCCTCCCCTTCTCACTAAGCCAAAGCAAAGGGAAGTCTCAAAAAGCACACTTTAATTCATTGAATGTGTACAAAGAATGTGTTCAAAGCATTCACATTGCCTTTGCTCAGATTTTTCCTCTCCTTCTTTGCATGTTCGTCACTCTCATGTCTCTACTAGTTTTGTTTTCTTCCCTTTCTCCAGTCTCCTCATGGGTGTAGCATCCCTGGATCCCCTTTAGTTAAGGGTTAAGCATTAAATCAAATTAGGTCAGTGCTACTCTCTATCTTTAGTATTTAAGTTAAAGTGAACTAAATATGGCCTGAGAAAGCCTCTGTACTTCCATATTTGAGTCCTTGTGGATGAACCGTAACCTAAGTTAATAGATAGACAAGACTGAAAACCTAACTTAGGTGTATGCTTCTGTAACAATAGCTGAGTCTCAGCCAATCCCAGCAGTCATACTTCAACCACGCGTATACTGCTGACTGTTCAAACTGTGTTCAAAGAACGCAAATGCCAACCTGTAACCAATCCAGCTGTTTCTGTACCTCACTTCCGTTTTTCTGCATGTCACTTATTTTCTTTGTCTACAAATTTGCTCTGACCATGAGGCATCCCTGGAGTCTCTCTGAACTGCTGTGATTCTGGAGGCTGCCTGATTTGTGAATCATTTTTTTCCTTGCTCAATTAAGCTCTGTTAAATTTAATTTGTCTAAACTTCTCTTTTAACATATGTATCCAGACACAGTGATGGATAAATAGAAAATCACTGGAACCGATTTATCCCACCTGGAAGAAGGCATCTGTTAGTTTCTGCCCTCATTCCTGTTTTTTTTCAAACCTTGGATTCTAAGCTTTACTCACTAATCTATGAGTAATTCTCAAAAAGAACTAGGCTTTTTGATACACGCAAGGTCTTTGAGCAGTAAAAGTTTAGTTTTGTGTGTCAAGATTCTAAGCTTTCCTCACTAATCTACGAACTATCTATATGCTTCCAATAAATTGCCTTTTTGCTTAAGCTAGTTGGAGTCAGTTACTATTTCTTCCAATCAATAACCCCAACTGGTCAACTTCTCATCTACTTCCTTCCTGTTTTACTCCTCTTCCTTGTTCCTTCTCTATCAGCCTTTCCTCCTCCTTTCTTACTATTCTCATGTTTTTCTTCCTCTTTTTTGGAGGCTTTTAATAATGAAAGATAAACAAAAATTTAACAAAAGTAGAAAAATGAAAATATTTTAAGGGAGTTTAATCACAACTACTTCTCTTTTCAAATTAAAATTGAGGGTTTCTTGACTATATATTGTGTACAGTTCCAAGTCTTATCTGAGTACAAATAAATACTATTATTAATAGCAAAAATAATAAACAAAGCAACTTAATCCCCCCCAAGAAATTACGCAGTGCCTCTAACAATTTTACAGTTTTGGCCCATTAAAACACATTTATGGCTTGTCTAAACTAATTAGATGATTTGATCCATGCGGTATTCATTTTCAAAGAATTTGCTGCCAAATTTATGTCTTACTACAGCAATTAACAAAGTGATTTTTGGAAGTAAGCATTTAATATCTTCTTGTAGCAGGCTGAAAGAATTTAAGTTTTGATGTCCAGACTTAGTCTATAATTAAAGGTAAACTTAAATATTTAACATAGTAGAAGAGGAGCCACAACTACAAAGTTTACTTGAAAATGAAGTGAGTCATTTCACTGAGTCATTTATCTTTTATGCTTGCTTGCATAATCAACAGAAGTTTGTGTTTTGTACTCAATTCCTTTCTCAAGACAGCCAACAGCTGTTGATTCCCTCAAGCTGTAAACTTCATCTTCCTGTTTTACCTCAACTATTTTGCCCAAACTGCCTTAGACATAATGGCAGTTGAAAATCAGAAGTTTTCGTAAGTCATAGCAGTTACTGGCAGTAATAATTGCTAGATGATATTAAGAATCAAAGCTGGGTCTGCTAACATCTGTGTGGATGGTTCAGCTAGTGTTTCCAAACATGAAACATTTAGAAAGAGGAAAATGAGCCTAGCCTAGAAATCATGTTTTTCAGGGAGGAATCCAAGGATTTTCTGTTCTGTGGGCAATATAGCAGATGAAGATAGCTGGCATGGATCTGAATTGATAAAATTTCCCTTTTATGTTAGCAGACCTAATTGGTGTCATCTCAAGAGTTAACAATTGCATAGACTTTATTTCCGTTTTTAAAAATTGTTAGCATAGTATTTACTCTCCTTGTAGTCGTTTCAATGTTTTATATACTTGTTGGTCTTGTTGTGTGCTAAATATTTTTGGCTTAGAGTTAAAAAGTCATAAAATGTAATGTTTGCAAATTTAGAAGTTTGGTATATAATTTAAATTCAATCTTGCACTTAGGACAGGTCTTATACTTCCTTGTATATAAACCTCCTCCTTTTCTGACAGAAGTATTCTTTGCTTTGGAGGTATTACAAGTATTGTAGCAGAGATGACAAGAAGTGATAGGCTCATAACTTCAGTTTTAAAACAGTGATTTGAACAGAAAACAAAGAAAACAATCTTGAATGCCAAGACACTTGGTTTGTAAGAAGTAAGCTTTTTGATAGACATGAGGTCTCTGAGCAGTAAAAGTTTATTTTCCAGTGTCAAGAGAAAATCCGTGGAGGAATCAGGAAATAAAATTAGTAGGTTCAGAAATATTTTTGGAAGAGAGAAGATGAGGAGCCAGATAATTCTTCCTAGGATTGCTTGTAGGAAGATAAGAATTCAGAAGGAATTCCACATTCAGCCCTTGCCCTTTTCCTTTCCCCTTGGCCAGATGATAAATGTTCACTGATACTAGTAGGCTAACTGACACTGACAACCTGAATGCAGAGGAAATGTGGAAATCATGGTGGTTTATAAAAAATTATGAAAGTTATTTTTCGCATCTCATATTTTTGATTGCAAAAATGGTATATGCTAATGTGTTAATGTATATGTAGAGATAACTGTTTACTAGTTTTTCTCATTAATAGGATGTCAGGAAATATTGTGGAAAACTTTGAAATGCACCAAAATTGGTGGATATCCTGTCTAGTACATCCTTCTAAATGATCTGTTTCCTTGTCTTTAAGTGCATTTACAACTGTAAGTTATAGAAAAATGATACTAATGTAAGTAACTTTTGTCTGTAGAAATGCACATAGCTTTGGTCAATTATTATTATTATTATTTATTTATTTATTTTTTTTTTTGAAATGCAGTCTCCTTCTTGTTGCCCAGGTTAGAGTGCAGTGGCACAATCTCGGCTCACTGCAACCTCCATTTCCGGGTTCAAGCAATTCTCCTGCCTCAGTCTCTTGAGTAGCTAGGATTACAGGTGCCCGTCACCGTGCCCAGTTAATTTTTTTTTTACTTTTTTAGTAAAGATGGGTTTTGCCATGTTGGCAAGGCTGGTCTCAAACTCCTGACCTCAGGTGATCCGCCTGCCTCAGCCTCCCAAAGTTCTGGGATTACAGGTGTGAGCCACTGCACCTGGCTG
Source organism: Macaca thibetana thibetana (assembly GCF_024542745.1). Taxonomy (NCBI): domain Eukaryota; kingdom Metazoa; phylum Chordata; class Mammalia; order Primates; family Cercopithecidae; genus Macaca; species Macaca thibetana. Next base: position 57,798,977 of record NC_065594.1, read on the forward strand.
CTTTGATCAGTTTTTATTGTTCTGTCAATATGAACCAATTTTGAATCTATTCATACATTCATTTCAGGTTTTTTGATTGCCTATATGTGTGTGCTTTTTGAAATGTTTTTTGAACCAGTGGTAACGTCTTACAGGTTCTCTCATTAATTAATGAGTTACATAAATTTGTTGGCACATGCTAATTTTATATTAGTCTAAGATTAATGATTTTAGCCTTAAAAATTGTCTTGTAATGTCTATTATTTTTTAAGTGAATAGGAAATTTCTGGAGATTTATTAGCTGATTTTAAAATCTATCTATGATGATGAATATTTTAGATATCTACCTCAAATAGCAGAGGAAATAATTTGTAGAACAACAAGTGGTAGTTACCTATTGCCACTCCTCAAATCATATTATATAGGTTTTGGAACAAGCTCCTTTCCCTTGGCTTTATGTTTACATATAAAGGTTTTCTGTGGGTAAACTGTCTTCTCCATTCACTCACTCAGTCTTCACTAAATAAAAATAAAATAACTTACCTGATTGAAGATATTGGGAGAAAACGGGCAAAATTCAGAAGGAAGGTAGAGCAATCTCTTTATCCTGGTGCTCTTTAGAATCAGTTATTTTCATCTTGAAACCTAAAACTGAGAGGTTTACCATTTATCTGCATTGTCAGCAAAGTTCATTGCACTAATAGACCCAGAGCCCTGTCCTCCAAGAGCTTTATGAGTCATAGAGCTGATATTTTTGAGTTCCATTGTTTCATCTATTTATCAAATGGTTTGGAACTTGGGCGAGAAAGAGGGAAGTTATTTATTAGTCCCTCAAACCCAAGAAAAGGAACTACTCCATCAATCTTTCATACATGAATACTTAAATTACACTTTGAATGCTTTAACACTAATTAATGAGATGTTTCAGAAATGCCTTAGTAGAAATTGAAGTGATTTTAGAATAAAGTTACAGGACAGAGCAAACTTGTGGAAGAGAAATATCTAGCTAAGTCTTTCAGCATTAAATTTTAGAAGCAAAAAGGATTTTAAATGTATATTACATCAGAAATGTCTAAGTTTTTACTTGTCTATGAATTATGTTATGGGTGAATCCAACGCCCTTGTGTACCTTCTGTAAGCAAAGAGACTTTGGCTCACTTTATAAGTTAATAAAATTAGGAAAGTTGCAGATGTTTTTAATGTAGTTGTAATAGAAGAAGATAAAAAAAACCCCAAGACTGAAGCCACGAAGAGGTTCCAAAGGTTTTATGGCAGACTCTACAGCTTGTAAAAAGTAATTAGATGATTTTTTTCATGTAGTTTTTTTTTTTTTTTTTTTTTTTTTAAGATTTTATGTGAGACTCACCTACTTAGTTCAATAAAACATTTACTAGGGAGTTGTTATATTTAAAACTATCATAAATAAGAATAATGGAAGTACTTAATATCATTGATTTTGTAACAAAGTAAATTTATTTGAAAATTTGCAGTGTTAATTATTGAATCCATGAATCTCTGAAAGGCTACCAAAATAACCTATTGACCAAGCAAAGCAGAGTTATTTATTACCTCAGTGAGGGATGATCGGTCTTTGGGAGTCTCTGTAGCTTCTCAGAAGCTTCTGAGAAGCTTCTCTTTCTACCTTGTTTCTTAGAATAAGAAGGAAATTTTGTAACAAAATAGTTTCAAATTGGTGGACATAGTGAGGTGGGGCTTGCAAAGTCGTCTTGAAGAGTAGATCGATGAGCCTAGTCAAGTAATCCAATGTCCTGAGATGGGTATTTACTCTGACAAGGGATTGTTGAGTCGTCTATTATTGGAGCAAATGAATTTTTGGAAAGTTTCTTTAAAAAACAATGAAGTTATTTGAACTTTGTCTTCCTGGGCAAGAGTTTACTCGACTAGTAGTCTTGTTAGTGCAGGCAGTTGAATTGTAAAGTCATTTTAATGTAAACAATGTGCTATGTAATGGCAGGTAATTTAGGTTCTGTATAACAAGTTTTTTCAATGTAATTTTCAGTAACATTTAATATTTTTGGAGTCATTTGTTGACTTTTTCAGGATATAAATAACCAACATTTATAAGGGAGGGTCAACTTAGAAAAAATTGTTCAAATTTTACAGCTGAAATAAATGGAAGTAATAAAAAAATTGAACTTATTAAATATGCCAGAATAATCCTAAAAAGATGAAATAGACTTTATTTTTAGAAAAACAGAATTATTTTGCTAGTTATTTTACTTTGAAGTAATTTGTAGTTCAGTCTATGATTTGTGATGTTTCCAGAAAAGGTAAGCCACTTTTACTGTAACTCCCTCAACAGTAAAAATCTTTATAGGTAGTAAACTTAATTCATGCTTTGTTTTGTTTTTTTTTAGTTTTAATTTTAGAAGTTAACTAACTGGTGACATTATTAGTGCTTCTGTAAGTTTAGAATTAGCATTTTGGCAAGCCATTCGTTTTTGGAAATGCATCAACTAGTTCCATAATACCCATTGATGAATTTCTCTAAAATTATTACAATAACTGACTATTTCAGCATCATTTAGATAGGTTTGGCATAAGAGTAGAAATTAAAAAACATTAAATATCTCAGATAAATGAAACAGAATTTGTGATCCTTTGGGAAAGATTTGCCAATAGAATAACTTTAGCATTATTTTGAGCATTACACTAGGAATTTCACAGCAGTTGTGTCTGGCATGTGTTTGCTGTCTCTTGTAGCCAAAAAGACAAGGCTTTCTTTTTACAATTTGACATGAAAGTTCTGGTTCCTTTCCTCTCATTTTATTTAGTGGGCAGCACAAGAACCTAGATCTTCATTGTACTTTCTTTTTCAAGTGGGAAAAATATATACTGCATGTTATGCTGCTTGTTTAATATTTTAATATTCACTACTTTCTTTTATGGTTTCCTATTTCTACCTTTCGGATGCTAGGAATTATAATGGCATAAAAATAACCCTAGGGATTACATATATTGTTTCTGGTGTATATCAGAAGCTTTCTGGGGACTTGAGCTGAGTCTCAGTATTGAGAAAGTAGTAGAATAATTCCTAAGCAAAATTCCATATTACATTCTCTGAAGACAGTGCAATGATTATGAAACCTCAGCTGGATGTTGATAACCTTATGTGTCAGTCACCCTCAGGGTGGGACTTTTTGTTCCCAAAGCAATCAGGTACAATAAAATCTGAAGTACGTAGATAGCTCTGGGAATGAACTGCCTGCAGAATTCAGATGCAGCAAATCTAGTAATAATCTTGGTCCTGGAACCTCAGATCAACCCGAAGTCCAGGGTGGTAGGATATGGGTCAAGAAGGGAGCTCACTGTGCAAAGAAGTGGATTCAGCCATCACATGGTTTGAATTTGCCAAAGGCATGATCAATCCATAAGGGCCATCCTATCACCAAGGCAAATGGATGCATTTTTCCCTGTTCTTTCCAGGCTTCTGTTATGAGGCAATGTTTTTCATTTCAAGGCTAACTTTTGAATTAACTTAATATCAAGGTAGTTTGATTTCACTTGGAGAGGAAAGGAGGGATGGAGAGATGGAGAATGCATGGGGGGGAAAACATAGGGACATAACAGATCAGACTCCCAACAACTATTTTAGATTACATTCATTTCTAGGAATGGCCTAGTCTTTAAGCTACATTAAAATCAGATGTTCACCAACAGGATTGTCAATTTTTCCCCAAGCATCAAGTATAGCAGTGTCCTGACATGAACTCTTACAATCAATGTCTGTTCATTCAACTGGTGCTAGGGACAAAATGATTCTTAACCCCATGGTGTTATATTCTTGATGGGAAAACTGATACTGAACTCATGTAATAGGGCTGACATGCTTCCACAACTGATAATGTGGAATCTGAAAATAATTAGCAAGAATGACTGCAGTTTGATTGTTGCCTGCCATTTTATATCTAGCAGTGGCAATCTCAGGTTCTTTCTCAAGGTTTTTGTTATGGAGAAAATATAAATTTTTGGTTATAAAAAAAATAATGAGAGTAGATACTTACTGTTCTGTGAGAAAGGTAGAAAAACATATTCACTTTTGGTTTGAAAGGCCACTTCTCATATCTTCGTATATAGTACCAAAGTTACTGGGAATTTGCATACAGGTCTAAGAAGTTTCAGGGAAGGAAAAGAATCAGGAATTGCAGCCTTTCTCATCTGAGAATCACTATCCTGGAGCCTGTCAAAGGAATCAAGATAGCTCTAACTTGAATGACTTGTGTAACAGCAGTGTTGGGAGAACCACAGTCCTGCTCCCCTGGGGTACAACCACAACTGGTCAAAATAATTGCAAAAATAATTAAAGTAACTGGAAATGGCATACAGAAGATACAAATGTATCTTCATACAGAAAATGAAGATACATTTGTTCAAGAAAATTTACTATCTTAGAAGGCACAGTGAGAGTCTGTGGCGCTTGAGATATGACCTGTTCCCTCTCCTTCCTCTCCCCCAGCTCATTGTGTCAGAAGCTCCACTCTGGGTGAGTATAGTCAAAAAGACAAGAATTTCTTGACGTCCCTCCTCCCTCAGCTCCCAGTCAAGGGCATAGTATCTTCTCTAAGAGGGTCAGGCCATCAGTATTTTCATGTGACTGAGAGGTTGGAGGCTAACATTCCCTAATCCACCGCATGGGGTGGAAGTTCTAAACCAGGCATGGCAAGGTCGGGCTCCTTTGTCCTTGGCTCAGCTTATCATATGGTAGATGATCTACACTAGGAGAGAGGAGAGTCAAGCTGAGAAGACCAGAGACTACAGTTCTTGCTTAATTCCCTAATCACAAAGCAGGGGTGTCATTTTGGAGCAGCAGGCACTAACCCTACCTTCAGCTCTGGTGTTTCAGAGATTTTTGCCTAGCTAGAGAAGCAGGCTGTAAGAACTGAGAACACTAACAATCTCCCCAAAGGAGCTGGTTTATTTACGACAGAGTATACAAAAGTTCAGGTTTACTGGAGTTCTTAAAAACAATGAAGATTTTGGTAGTAAGCAATTAAGAGGAAGCTGATAGCTTTATGAAAGCAACAAGATAAACTATAGGCTATCTAGTTTATCAGAGGGAATCAAAGAAAAAGACAAATAAGAAGAGCTTTCCTGAGGTTAGAACAAATCTCAAAATCTGACCTCAATACTACCTTTACGAAATGGCTTGAATTTAATTGGATCAGTCTGTGGAGACATGTATGCCCCAGCATGTAGTCTAAACAACAAAGCAACAGTCAGCACTTAGTGGAGCCTAACAGTTGTTTGATACCAGCAGAGGCAAACACCTTAACAAAGGAATCAGAGGAAAAGACAGTCAAAAAGAGCCTGGCTAAAACCACTGTCATCTCAAGCTGACTGTGCCATGCCCAAGGCACTGCCCTCTGAGGATCAGTGTCTGAGGCTTCATGTTGTAGGGGAAATAGACTTCACTAAAATAGTATGGCCACATTAATAAACAAAAAAATAAGCAAACAACAACAGTAATAAGTGCTGGGGAGATCAGGACCCAGATTTGCTATACTCTATTTCCTAAAATGCCTATATGTAGGAAAAAAGTAAGCAACTGCAACTGTCTGTGACAAGGTTCAGATGTTGAACTTAACAGACAAAAACTTCAAAGTCAAAAAGCTAAAGGAAATCATGCTTAAAAATGTAAAGGAAGATACAGTGGCAATGTCTCATCAAATGGAGAATATCAATAAAAAGAAATTTTTTTAAAGAACCAAATGGAAACTTTGGAGTTGAAAAGTACAAAAAGTGAAATAAAAACTTCATTAGAGTGGCTTCATGGTAGATTTGAATTGGCAAAAGAAAGAATCATCTACCTTGAAGATAGATCAACCAAAATTATTTAATCTGAATAACAGATAAAATTAGTAAGAAATATGAAGACTCTCAGAGAAATGTGAGGCACTGTTAAGCACACCAACATACATGTAATAGAAATAATGGACAGAAAAAGCAGAAAAAATTCCAAAAGAAATAATGGCTGAAATGTAAGGAATGAACACATGGACTCTTGAGGGAAAAGTTACCATGAGGGAGTCACAGACCTGGACTACCATTCTGAACTCAAAACCAAGCCCAGTGTTGTCTTGAGAAGACTAGCCCCAGGTCCAGTGTAATTGATGCAGGCAATCCTTCTGACTTAGCTACCAATGATATGGGTGACTGACTCACTTCCTAGAAGAAATGCCATGAAAAAGAGAGGTGAATATTTGTGGGGAAGTGGGGAAGAAAGTGGGGAAAGCTGGTGCATTTGTGCCTCCATTAAGGATAGAGAGAATGTGTATAATTTATTTGAGACAAAATGGTGCATTGCTTAAGTGTAGAAAGTAAAGGGTGAGAGAGGACCAAGTGAGGCACAGGTTAGGCTGGGGTGCTCCATGCAGGCATTGTAAGCCATGGGACATACTTTGAAAAACTTTTCATTTTGAGGCCAGGTGCAGTGGCATGAGCCAACAGTTTTGGAGGCCAAGGTGGGTGGATCACTCGAACCCAGGAGTTTGAGACCAGCCTGGGCAATATGGCAAAACCTTTTCTCTACAGAAAATACAAAATTTGTTGGGCATGGTGGGTCATGCCTGTGGTCCCAGCTGCTTGGGAGGCTGGGGTGGGAGGATCACCTGAGCCTGGGAGGTTGAGGCTGCAGTGAGCTGTGGTCACACTATTGCACTCCAGCCTGAGTGACAGAGTGAGACTTTGTCTCAAAAAAATAAAAATAAAAATAAATTTTACAAAACCTTTTCACTTTGAGATAATTGTAGATTCACATGCATTTGTGAGAAACAATACAGACAGGAGCTATGTATCCTTTACCCAGTTTCCCCCAATGGTAAGATCTTGCAAAACTACAATATAATTTTGCAATCAGATATTAACATTGATTTATTCAAGATAAAGAACAATTTTTGGCCAGGCATGGTGGCTCATAACTGTAATCCCAATGCCTTGGGAGCCTGATTGGGGGAGGATCACTTAAGGGCAGGAGTTCGAGACCAATATGGGCAACATTATGAAACTCCCTCTCTACAAAAATTTTTAAAAATTAGATGAGTGTGGTTGCTCTCACCTGTAGTCCAAGATATTCAGGAGGCTGAGGAGGGGTGATTGGTTGACCTCATGACTTTGAGGCACCACTGCACTCCAGTTTAGGAGACAGAATGAGAACCCAACTCAAAAAAAGAAAAAAAAAGATACAGAACATTTTTATCACCAGAAAGATTCCTCATGTTGCCTTTTATAGCCACACCCACTTTTTTCTTGCTGCCATCTCTTTCTTACCCCCAGGCAAACATCAATTTATGCTCTATTTCTATAAAAGCAAAGGCAAGTCATTGCACGGTGAAATGGCATAGTTTGAAGAGCAATTAATTGTTCAAGGTAGATGTATTGCTGTAGTTAGGAAATTCAAAGAAGTCTTATGTAATTGAATCAGTACTAGTTTTAGAATGTCAATAATATTGATATTCAGCTATGAGGAAATTAGAAATTTTGAGCAAACAACTGATAAAGAGGTCAACAAATGAACTGAATAGTAAAATCGATCAGCCAATTAAAGCTTAGTCAGCTGGATTAGGTGTTCAAAAACCTACCCCAGAAGGTATCAGGAAGGGTAACAAATATGGAAAAAATGAATGAAGACTGTATTACCTTTTAGAAAATTTATGAGAACAAGCAGGCTTTTTCTGTATGTGAATGTTCTTGGACTTAGCCAGTCAGACTTTGAGAGACTGGAATAATGAGCAGTTTCTGTGGGTTTCCGTGAGAAGGGAAGTAAGGTGGATAAGTGCCCCTTGGCTTGAAACAAGATGTAGATGCTAAGCAGCTGAGGAAGAAAAGTGCCACAAAAAGATTAGGTTAAAGCAAAATATAAACTTGATTTTTAAAAAATTTTTTCCCATGAACATGCTTATTTCAAGACATTGCTGAGAAGTGGGGAGATAATAGGGATCATTGGTTTTCAGCCTTGGCTACATGTGAAATCATCTGAGGAGATTTAAAAATGATCAATGTATCAGTCCCACCTTCAGAGATTATGATTTAATTTGTTTAGATATGGTCTAGGCATTAGGATTTTATCAGCTCACCAAGTAATGCTGATGGACAGCCAAAACTGAGACATACTGGTGAGATGTAAATCTGTTCGATAGTATAATATTGATGGTTTACGCATTTGTATATTATGATTCTTTTCTTTCAAAAGAACTTGAGTTCATGTAAGTAAATTAGTGTACAGATAAGACAACTAAAAACAAAACAAATTTACAACATCCATAGAAATGGTTCTTAATTCTCCCTCTACATTTGCGTTACCTTGGAGATCATTTGAAATATTCCAGTTCCTTGGCCCCACCCTTAGATCTGGGCCGGACACTATCTCAGACATCAGGTATTTTTAAACAAAAGTTTCTAACTTGCAGCTAGGGTTGATAACTGTTGAAGCAAACTGCAGTATTGAAACATGCTAGCAAGCACCTGAAAAAAATGTATTACCTCATTAGGACATTAAATTGAGTTCAAAATTTCTGGCCACTATTAAAAAAAAAAGAAAAGAAAAGTTACATAGCTTCCAATTGATGAATGAAGAAGCATACCAAACTCTTCTTTAGAGATTATGTATTTTTGGAATGAAATTTTCAATGAATCTTTTCTAGGTTGACACTAATGTAAGGGCTTTAGCTAAAGCTAAAGACTCCAGCACACTATTCAAATGAATACTCCTTGTAGAGACCTATTATGAAGACAGAGGCTATATCCTTAAAATGGGTCAGAGAAGACATTTTTGGTCAGCTAAAGAAATGAGGAGACCTGAGAGAAGAGCTTTTATTATTAACCAATTTTAGATATAACTCAGTTACCCCATTAGAATTAGTTTCCATGTCCAGCTCATGTAACAGAGTGGCCAAGTATACTCCTGAGACCTGATTTGCACAGGTACTCCAGTGTTCCATGAAGAGATCATTATAAAGATCTATCTGAACTTTGGCCAAGTTTCTCAGTTACTTGAAATGCATCCACTGCCTGGGGAATGCTGTTGAAAGAGGAGCAAGCAACTTTAAGAGAAAAGGCTGCCTCTGAGACATAAAAGAAATAAGGACCTGAGTCCTGCTTTAGGACATAAAGAAAAGGAGCTGAGTGGACTTCCACAAGTGTGATACGTACTGGGGGACATGTGCCTCAGGGCTCTCATTGTAACCAATATAGAATATCTGCTCTATGGGTACCAGAAAGAGAATTCATTCATGGAATAACTTCCATCCGCACGTGAGAAAGATACCAAATATCTGAGGGTTGAGAAAGAATTTATCAAACAAATTTACTTTGGCATTATTTAATTCCTCAAATTCTATCTTTACATAGCCCTCTTGGTATTACTCTGGTTACCTAGTTACTGTTGTGTCTCTGTTAATTGGTTCAAGAGCCCTTCTAAATTTCTAGGTACCTTGTCCCACTGGAATTCATAGTAAGAAACTGTTAGATCCTCTTAATGAAAAATTAGAAAAATAAATCAATGATTTCCTTTTCTGTGGGGGTTGGTATTGTGAATCCTCAGACTTTTAATTAAAAGTTAGTCAATGGCAAGTTACTTAACTCCTTTGTGCCTCATTTAGCTCATCTCCAAAGTGAGAATAATACTTGTAAAAGCTGATAAGGTTGTTTTAAAACTTAAATGAGATAATGCTTGCCAAGGGCTTTGCATAATTCCTGACATGAAGTAACCACTCAATAAAAACTGGTTATTTAATATTTTGTGGTCATGATAATTGTTGTCTTCATCATCACTGACATCATATCATCATCATCATCATCATCCTGGAGTGAAATACAACCATGTGTAGGCAAGACAAAAGATAAATAGGACATCTATTTTTGGACTAAAAGATTGAAGCGTTGGGTTGAGGAGAAAAGCATTTTTTACTAAGATAAATGTAAATATATTAGAAAATAAATTTCAAATTTACTTGGAGTTTTAAGCTGAAATATGAGACATCAAAAAATTTGCGCTTGCAGAATTTCCTAAATCTATACAACTTCACATAAAACCTCAAAACCTTGGAGGTCACACATCCTCTTTCCTCTGCCATCAGTGGAATTTTTCTGGAAATTTTGGGAAGTGTCCTGATATAGCAACCCGAGTATACATTGCATCTTAAATAGATTCTTTCACCAGAAGAGACAAGCACCACTGTAACTCCCACTGGGACAGATACTGCACTGTGAGTTCTCAGTAATAATGATGTTGATATAGTACTTGAGGAGACAGCTGAAGAACCAGGGCACGCATGGAAAACCCTGTGTATTAACAAGAATTGCTGCAGCGAGACAACTGCTGACACTCTTCCTCAGAACAGCTGGGAGAAACCACCAAGCCCTGGTGCTAACCTCAAGGGCTGCAGCTGCCGACCTGCTGACCAGAGCTGCCAGTGGAAGCGCGATGGGGTTAATCCTGCTGATGAGGTTAATGCTGACAGATGGTCCTTCCAGGGTTCTCCATACCTGTCTCTTGCCTCAGTATGAGTCGCAGGAAGAAATGAGTGTGTGTGTGTGCGCGTGCACCCATGTTCAAAACAGGGGACTAGGGAAAATTTAAAATTAGATAGGGATTTGTGGAAAGCGGTGTTTTTCCTTGATCATCACTGAGGACAGAGACTGACATTGCTTGTACTACATTACAGTGGGACTGGATGTCTGAGAATTTAGGGTGGATGCTTGAACCAAATTAAAGACACCCAGTAGTAAGTAGGCAACCAGAGTGTTGGTGTTCAAGGTAAGAGGGCTCCTAAGGAAGAACTTGCCAGACTTACCTTCTCCTAGATTCTTTCTCAGCTCTCAAGTATTTGGAACCTTTACCTAATGCTAGATGGAATTGAAGTCAGTTTCTGATTTTGGTAGAGCAGGTGTTCTGTGTTGATTTCAAGGACAGCCATATTGAGTGGATGCCAAATTTAATCTTTTAGTTGTGATCCACAGGAGAATCGATTTCTGCTGTGTTTGAGTAGAAGTGGAGCCTACAGGTGGAGCCAAGATTTTCCTCAGAGGTTTGCACTTCTCGGGCACTTGTACTCATGTGTGATATGGTCTTTTGAAGCACTGAAGTAGCAGACATCTGCCCATAGGACTTGTGTCTCTTCTTTGAAACCTGTGATTTTAACCAGTTTACATTTTAGTTGTTCAAGGGCATGATTATATGAATTATATGAATATCTGTTATATGAACATATATAAGCATTTACGTTGGATTTTTCCACTTATATTTGCAACAGTCTAGTAATGAAGAGGCTAAAATCATGTTTTATAAAAATGAACACAGTTACATGAACTGGATTAAAGTTTTATGATTTTTTAAAACCTGAATTGAAAGTAAATTAAAGTCCATAAAATACCACGAAGACAAATTCTGATTTTCATTGAGCTTTTCTGTTTTAGCTCATAAGAATTTGAATAATATCCTGTTCTAACCAAGGATTGCAATGAATGTCTATAATGAGATAGGTAAATGACTTTGGTTCAAGTCTACTTAAGGTGACTAGACAAAATATGAACTTCTGCAGCCTAAAGCAAGTGTGAGTCTCCTAATATGAAATATATAAATCTAATAATTTTATCCCAAATCAGAATACATATGAACTTGAGAGGAAAAGAGCAAATATCATTTTATTGTGAAGTGGATATTGCAAGGAAATGTGTGTTTACCTCGTTTTCAGCAGCACTGCCTAGTGAGTCACTGCCATGAGCAGCCTGCCAACTCTTTCCTCTGGTATCATTCTTCTTTTTATGTTTTATATTTAATGCAGACTAGCCAAACAGATTACAGTTTTCTTTCTTTAAACGAAAGCTGTTCTGACAACTTAGTCATGTTAAGTAATAGGATATGAATTCTTAAACCAATGACATTGGTATTTATCATTGCATATACCGAGTCAAAAAACATACATTGATTACGGAGTGGAGGATGAACTTGAAGTCAAGCTGTTGCAAAAGAGGACTCAGATAAAATTTGCAGTTACTCAAAATACACTTCAAAATGTTTTTCATTTTAAAAGTATAATTTAAAAAATTTCCATGAGGGTGTATGCACTTTTCTTAGGGGGTGGAGTGGGTACATGTATATGGTTATCTTATTTATCTCTTCATTTAGAATGTTGGTAGTTGTTCGTGGGAACTGTTCTTTTACAAATATTGGAAAAGCATAATTTCAGGGATCCATATATAATGCCATCATATGAGCCATCATTCTGCAGTTGCTTTTAGCTTGTTTAGGATTTGGCCCTTATATTAGTCAATGTCTCCTGAGTATATTCCTTTTGAAAAATTTTCCAAGACATAGAACCCATGAAGACTTTCTTTCCTGATGAAATCTTAAGATTTTTTTTGTTTCTTTTTTAGTGCTAAAAAATGACATACCAACAACATATAAGTAAGGCAGCTTATAACCAATTACACCATTCATAGAAAAGATATAGATCTGGATTTTTTTTTTATTTTCTTAAGGTTTTTGATATATTTTTATTTCTAAATTATGGACTTCTTTAGCTTATATTTGTGTGTCTGTGTGTGTGTGTGTGTGTGTGTGTGTGTGTGTATACTACCTCAAATCTCATGTGGAAATAAAGTTGGTATGAGTAGAATGTCCATAACTATTTCAGGGTCTATGCCAGGCATGGCTGGTTTATACCAACCAAATTTTTGACTATAGCTGTCCCAGTCATAGTAAAACTCTAGTGTTTGTGCAAATAAATGAGTATATACAGGAATAAGGCTTTTTAATATTTGCTCTTGTCAAAAAAGTTTTTTGGATAATTAGGCTGGCCAGGTCACGTTCTTTCAGAATTTATTCTCTACAAAAATTCTGTAAACTCATCTACGCTAATAATATATTCTATTCTCCCTGACAGTGGTGTTTTTAGCAAGGACATTCCGGAGATATTAACAATAACTATACTCAAAAACATAACCTCAGTATAAAAATCTCTAACACTTTGCAGACAGGTAAAGGGGATATTTCAGGACTTATGGGGCCTTAAGTCTCAAGTTATCTCTATCAGCAATTTTCTCTCAGTTTATTTGATGACTTAATTAAATCGGTCTTCAGAGGTCCATAGCAATGCATATGATTCCTGTTTATGACAATGCAAATGAATTTTGTCTGGTGGAAAGAATAAATCTCTGTAAGTCTAATTCTTATTTGAATGGGTTTTAACATCTTTAACTCCTACTGGGTATTCTTTGCTGTGTGAGATACCTCACAATAAATTTCAACCCCTAGCTCCTAGAATCACTGTGAATGTTTGGAAAGCTAGTCTGAAAGTAGCTGAGAACAATTGTAAATCAACGAGAAGCGATTGGAAGAGATGAAGGATCAGACAAACTTCTTCTGATAGACATCTTACTGCCTATGTGCTTTGTTTGTTGAACCTCCTGTAAAAGTGAACATCTGAAAAGTCAGCCTTGTGAGAGAGGAGAGTGATGTTATCTGCTAGCCAAACTTGAAAAGAGAATAAACAGCACATTCCTCTTCATTAAAATACGTCACACTGCTGATTTTTTGCATGTAAGAGTTTACCAAAGCAAATCTGGAGCCACTAAAGGCTACTTACTCAACCAATACCTTGTAACCATAACATTCAGCTCTTTGGAAGAGAGACAGAAGCCAGAATACAAATACTTTAAATTTTCCAAAGTCCCTCTGAAGAGCAGGTACAGCAGTCAGTCATGAAGGAAATGAATGATTTTTGTCAGTTTGTAAGTGTATAACTCAGGTTTTAAAAACTGAGTTTCAAATTTTATAAGCATGAAAATGCAATGTGTCTAGTTGTATAGAAAGGAGGTTAGCTCGACTGTCTCAATATTAGTGATTTCTCTTTTTTTGTCAAAAGTCTCCTAGGATAAAAGAAAAATCCTGGGAAAATAGTTACTGTGTTTAAAGAAAAACAAAAAATAATAAAAGCATATTAATAGGCTCTTTGTCAAAATCAGTTCTGTTACTTGCCCTTTTGAGAATGAATAATTAAAAATATTTTAGAGAGAGTTGTTAGATTAGATATTGGAGAGAAAATTAAGGGCAGATACTTCCAGACCAGTTAGACTGACTTAATTAAAGTCCTTAGCACATGAAAAGTTTTGGAAAAAGTGTATTCCAGGCCGGGCGCGGTGGCTCAAGCCTGTAATCCCAGCACTTTGGGAGGCCGAGACGGGCGGATCACGAGGTCAGGAGATCGAGACCATCCTGGCTAACATGGTGAAACCCCGTCTCTACTAAAAATAAAATACAAAAAAAAAAAAAAAAAAAAACTAGCCGGGCGAGGCGGCGGGGGCCTGTAGTCCCAGCTACTCCGGAGGCTGAGGCAGGAGAATGGCGTAAACCCGGGAGGCGGAGCTTGCAGTTAGCTGAGATCCGGTCACTGCACTCCAGCCTGGGCAACAGAGCGAGACTCCGTCTCAAAAAAAAAAAAAAAAAAAAAAAAAAAAAAGAAAAGTGTATTCCAAAGTCCTGATGATAAAACGGTCTATGTGGATATCTCCTTCCTTAGTCATAAGGCATCTGCTCTGTTGTTTTACATGATTTAGAGAAATTTTTGATGGCAGAACATAACACAATGACGTGTGGACAGATAAAATGCAGAACTCTTTGCTACATACAACTATGAAGGAGAGAAGGCTGCTAGACCGGGCCATACGTGTATTGCTCTAGGGGACAGGCAAGCTGGAGCTGTGGGGGGAGCTTATGTATGGCAAAGGGGTGGGATTATCTAGGTTTCTAGGCTCCCTGTGGATTGGCTAATTTGAGTAATTTTAGGCTCCGAGGCATATAGGGTGATATGGTTTGGCTGTGTCCCCACCCAAATCTCACCTTGAATTGCAATAATCCCCACCTGTCAAGAGCAGGGCCAGGTGGAGATATTTGAATCATGGGGGCAGTGTGCCCCATACTGTTCTCGTTGTAGTGAACAAGTCTCACGAGATCTAATGGTTTTGTAACGGGAAGTTTCCCTGCACAGTCTCTTTTGCCTGCCACCAAAGACATGATTTTGCTCCTCGTTCACCTTCAGTCATGATTGTGAGGCCTCCCCAGTCACATGGAACCGTGAGTCAATTAAACCTCTTTCCTTAATAAATTACCCAGTCTCGGGTATGCCTTTATTAGCAGCCTGAGAACAGACTAATACATAGGGACCATTCGTAATTATGTGGTTCTTGGCCCTGGGGTGATTAGGGCTCTTGTGTGAGAGCTGGACAAGGGGCGTGGTTGGGGTATGGACTTAATTGGCTTTTACTTAGGGCGGGAAAACTAGGCCAACACAGAATGAACAAACAAACAAACAAAAGGATTTTACGCTGTGCCCAGCATTGTGCTTGGGCTTGGCAGGGTTTATGGTGTATAGATGTGTGAGAAGAGTCAATACTATTCAAGAAGCTTCAGAACACGTCTGATTTCTGGCAGGACAAAATTCCCATTTACACACAACAGTTATCCATGGTGCACAATAAAGAGAAAGTAAGGTATTGATCTTATCTTGGACTCTGCATGAAAAATTCCGCAAGAAGACTCTTTTGATAGTAAAACATCTGCTTTTTCTAGCCTGTTACCTTAAAGTTGATTTAAGCCTGACTTGGGTCACTGGTGCCATTCTGGAGTTTCTGCATGCTGTACCTCTGTGCAGACTTTAGTCATTCTTTGTGACTGTTTACTTCTTTGTTTAAAAGCAACTTTATTGTGGTCTAATTTACATAGCATAAAATTTATCTGACTTAAATATACAGTCTAATTACTTTTAGTAAATTTACAAAATTTTGCAATCATTGTCATGATCCGTTTTTAGAACATTCTCATCACCCCAGAAACAATTCTGTGTCCTTTTGACATCAACCTTAGGCAAACAACCACTGACTTACTCCTTGTCTGAATTGATTTGCCTTTTGTAGATTTTGTATCTGGCTTTGTATCTGGCTTTGTATCTGGATTTTGTATCTGGCTTTGATGTAGCATAATGTTTTTGAGCTTCATTTGTGGTGTTCCATTTATCAGTAACTTATTCTGTTCTATTGATGAACAAAATTTTGTTGCATGGATATGTCCTATTTTGTTTATCCATTCGCCAACTGGTAGAAATATGGGGCATTTCTAGTTTTGGGGTATTATGAGCAAGGTCGCCGTAAACAAAGTTTGTGTACAATTCTTTATGTGAGCATATGTATTCATTTCTCTTGAGTAGATACCTAGGAGTAGAATTGCTTGGTCATGATATACATTTATGTGCAACTTTCAAAGAAACTGTCAAACTGTTTTCCAAAGTGTTTACATCATTTTACACTCCCACCAGCAATATATGAAAGTTCTAACTTCTTTACATCTTCATCCACACTTGTTGGATTGTCTAAATTTTTTATTATAGCCATTCTAGTGGGTGTGCATGAGCATTTACTCCCAAGTATTTAACTTGAGGGTTTGTTTGCAATGTATCTTTACTCCAGAGTCTTTTCTATTGCCTGAAATAAAAATATTACCACCTATCTTGTTTCCCAACCTCACAAGAAGACATTTGTCCCTTTTCTTAGGATTCAGGGATCTGGGAAATGAGATTGTGCCTATGCTCTTTCCATTTAGTGTCCCAGGACAACTGAGGGGCATTTTCCTATTGATTCCTTGGGTCTAGTCAGAAGGTCATCAAAAGGTCATATGATAGAGGAAAAGCGGGTGCTTTTTTCAAACTTCATCTTTGGTAAATTATTCCATGGTGATAACTAACTGAGAGTTGGTCATGTTTGCCCTGCTGCCCTTGGTTGTCAGTATATAGCCAAAATACTTTGGAAAGGTCGATGGTACATGTATTGTTTGTGTTTCAAATGGATTTTTTTTTTTTTTTAATGGGAAAGCAGGTGGTTGTAATGAAATGAATTTGGGGTTGGAAGTCAGAATGCTTGGGTTATTGTGCTTAGTCAATCACTAATTGCAAGACTTTGACCAGGTCTGGGACTTAGTTGCCTTATCCATAGAATAAAATGGGAATGGTAAAATTATCAGATAATTTCATACGTTGTTTAGTAGAAGAACTGTTTTACCTAGAACCCCAATAAAATGATCAGAAATAAGAGGATTTGCTCTGATTGAAATGGGATGGAAGCCAAGCTCCTAAGGTTTTATTTTCTCCTGATGGTGATTTCCCTCTTTTGTGGTTAATACAATTACACGTTCCTTAGAATATGTATTAAGGAAATCACTGACTGTATCTCCTCCAAAATCCCCATTCATCAACAGGGAATCTATCAGTAAATAGTTTTGTTCAAACTAGGAAGGTTTTGTTCTTTTTCATTGCATGGATTTTGCCATTGTTAGTAAACAGTTGGCATTAGGGAAACTCAAAACAAACGAATAGTATTTTATTTTATTTTATTTTTTACTTGTTTAACGTGTTTATTGATGTCTTCATAAGTCACCTTACATATATAGACTATCTAAAGGTGAACTCTTTAAATCAGTGACAATAAATCTTTTTTTTTAAAATTATTATACTTTAAGTTCTAGGGTACATGTGCATAATGTGCAGGTTTGTTACATATGTATACTTGTGCCATGTTGGTGTCCTGCACCCATCAACTCGTCAGCACCCATCAACTCGTCATTTACATCAGGTATAACTCCCAATGCAATCCTTCCCCCCTCCCCCCTCCCCATGATAGGCCCCGGTGTATGATGTTTCCCTTCCCGAGTCCAAGTGATCTCATTGTTCAGTTCCCACCTATGAGTGAGAACATGTGGTGTTTGGTTTTCTGTTCTTGCGATAGTTTGCTGAGAATGATGGTTTCCAGCTGCATCCATGTCCCTTCAAAGGACACAAACTCGTCCTTTTTTATGGCTGCATAGTATTCCATGGTGTATATGTGCCACATTTTCTTAATCCAGTCTGTCACTGATGGACATTTGGGTTGATTCCAAGTCTTTGCTATTGTGAATAGTGCTGCAATAAACACACGTGTGCATGTGTCTTTATAGCAACATGATTTATAATCCTTTGGGTATATACCCAGTAATGGGATGGCTGAGTCATATGGTACTTCTAGTTCTAGATCCTTGAGGAATCGCCATACTGTTTTCCATAATGGTTGAACTAGTTTACAGTCCCACCAACAGTGTAAAAGTGTTCCTATTTCTCCACATCCTCTCCAGCACCTATTGTTTCCTGACTTTTTAATGATTGCCATTCTAACTGGTGTGAGATGGTATCTCATTGTGGTTTTGATTTGCATTTCTCTGATGGCCAGTGATGATGAGCATTTTTTCATGTGTCTGTTGGCTGTATGAATGTCTTCTTTTGAGAACTGTCTGTTCATATCCTTTGCCCACTTTTTGATGGGGTTGTTTGTTTTTTTTCTTGTATATTTGTTTGAGTTCTTTGTAGGTTCTGGATATTAGCCCTTTGTCAGATGAGTAGATTGCAAAAGTTTTTTCCCATTCTGTAGGATGCCTGTTCACTCTGATGGTAGTTTCTTTTGCTGTGCAGAAGTTCTTTAGTTTAATTAGATCCCATTTGTCAATTTTGGCTTTTGTTGTCCTTGCTTTTGGTGTTTTAGACATGAAGTCCTTGCCCATGCCTATGTCCTGAATGGTATTACCTAGGTTTTCTTCTAGGGTTTTTATGGTATTAGGTCTAACATTTAAGTCTCTAATCCATCTTGAATTAATTTTCATATAAGGAGTAAGGAAAGGATCCAGTTTCAGCTTTCTACTTATGGCTAGCCAATTTTCCCAGCACCATTTATTAAATAGGGAATCCTTTCCCCATTTCTTGTTTTTTTGAGGTTTGTCAAAGATCAGATGGCTGTAGATGTGTGGTATTATTTCTGAGGACTCTGTTTGGTTCCATTGGTCTGTATCTCTGTTTTGGTACCAGTACCATGCTGTTTTGGTTACTGTAGCCTTGTAGTATAGTTTGAAGTCAGGTAGGGTGATGCCTCCAGCTTTGTTCTCTTGACTTAGGATTGTCTTGGCAATGCAGGCTCTTTTTTGGTTCCATATGAACTTTAAAGCAGTTTTTTCCAATTCTGTGAAGAAACTCATTGGTAGCTTGATGGGGATGGCATTGAATCTATAAATTACCTTGGGCAATATGGTCATTTTCATGATATTGATTCTTCCTATCCATGAGCATGGTATGTTCTTCCATTTGTTTGTGTCCTCTTTTATTTCACTGAGCAGTGGTTTGTAATTCTCCTTGAAGAGGTCCTTTACATCCCTTGTAAGTTGGATTCCTAGGTCTTTTATTCTCTTTGAAGCAATTGTGAATGGAAGTTCATTCATGATTTGGCTCTCTGTTTTTCTGTTACTGGTGTATAAGAATGCTTGTGATTTTTGCACATTAATTTTGTATCCTGAGACTTTGCTGAAGTTTCTTATCAGCTTAAGGAGATTTTGGCTGAGACAATGGGGTTTTCTAAATATACAATCATGTCATCTGCAAAGAGGGACAATTTGACTTCTTCTTTTCCTAACTGAATACCCTTGATTTCTTTCTCTTGCCTGATTGCCCTAGCCAGAACTTCCAACACTATGTTGAATAGGAGTGGTGAGAGAGGGCATCCCTGTCTTGTGCCAGTTTTCAAAGGGAATGTTTCCAGTTTTTGCCCATTCAGTATGATATTGGCTGTGGGTTTGTCATAAATAGCTCTTATGATTTTGAGATATGTTCCATCAATACCGAATTTTTTGAGCGTTTTTAGCATGAAGGGTTGTTGAATTTTGTCAAAGGCCTTTTCTGCATCTATTGAGATAATTATGTGGTTTTTGTCTTTGGTTCTGTTTATATGCTGGATTACGTTTATTGATTTGCATATGTTGAACCGGCCTTGCATCCCAGGGATGAAGCCCACTTGATCATGGTGGATAAGCTTTTTGATGTGTTGCTGAATCCGGTTTGCCAGTATTTTATTGAGGATTTTTGCATCGATGTTCATCGGGGATATTGGTCTAAAATTCTCTTTTTTTATTGTGTCTCTGCCAGGCTTTGGTATCAGGATGATGTTGGCCTCATAAAACGAGTTAGGGAGGATTCCCTCTTTTTCTATTGATTGGAATAGTTTCAGAAGGAATGGTACCAGCTCCTCCTTGTACCTCTGGTAGAATTCAGCTGTAAATCCATCTGGTCCTGGACTTTTTTGGTTGGTAGGCTATTAATTATTGCCTCAATTTCAGAGCCTGCTATTGGTCTATTCAGCAATTCCACTTCTTCCTGGTTTAGTCTTGGGAGAGTGTAAGTGTCCAGGATATTATCCATTTCTTCTAGATTTTCTAGTTTATTTGCGTAGAGGTGTTTATAGTATTCTCTGATGGTAGTTTGTATTTCTGTGGGGTTGGTGGTGATATCCCCTTTATCATTTTTTATTGCATCTATTTGATTCTTCTCTCTTTTCTTCTTTATTAGTCTTGCTAGTGGTCTATCAATTTTGTTGATCTTTTCAAAAAACCAACTCCTGGATTCATTGATTTTTTGGAGGGTTGTTTGTATCTCTATCTCCTTCAGTTCTGCTCTGATCTTAGTTATTTCTTGCCTTCTGCTAGCTTTTGAATGTGTTTGCTCTTGCTTCTCTAGTTCTTTTAATTGTGATGTTAGAGCATCAATTTTAGATCTTTCCTGCTTTCTCTTGTGGATATTTAGTGCTATAAATTTCCCTCTACACACTGCTTTAAATGTGTCCCAGAGATTCTGGTATGTTGTATCTTTGTTCTCATTGGTTTCAAAGAACATCTTTATTTCTGCCTTCATTTCGTTATGTACCCAGTAGTCATTCAGGAGCAGGTTATTCAGTTTCCATGTAGTTGAGCGGTTTTGATTGAGTTTCTTAGTCCTGAGTTCTAGTTTGATTGCACTGTGGTCTGAGAGACAGTTTGTTATAATTTCTGTTCTTGTACATTTGCTGAGGAGTGCTTTACTTCCAATTATGTGGTCAATTTTGGAATAAGTGTGATGCGGTGCTGAGTAGAATGTATATTCTGTTGATTTGGGGTGGAGAGTTCTGTAGATGTCTATTAGGTCTGCTTGCTGCAGAGATGAGTTCAATTCCTGGATATCCTTGTTAACTTTCTGTCTCGTTGATCTGTCTAATGTTGACAGTGGGGTGTTGAAGTCTCCCATTATTACTCTATGGGAGTCTAAGTCTCTTTGTAAGTCTCTAAGGACTTGCTTTATGAATCTGGGTGCTCCTGTATTGGGTGCATATATATTTAGGATAGTTAGCTCTTCCTGTTGAATTGATCCCTTTACCATTACGTAATGGCCTTCTTTGTCCTTGATCTTTGATGGTTTAAAGTCTGTTTTATCAGAGACTAGTATTGCAACCCCTGCTTTTTTTGGTTCTCCATTTGCTTGGTAGATCTTCCTCCATCCCTTTATTTTGAGTCTATGTATGTCTCTGCATGTGAGATGGGTCTCCTGAATACAGCAAACTGATGGGTCTTGACTCTTTATCCAGTTTGCCAGTCTGTGTCTTTTAATTGGATCATTTAGTCCATTTACATTTAAGGTTAATATTGTTATGTGTGAACTTGATCCTGCCATTATGATATTAACTGGTTATTTTGCTCATTAGTTGATGCAGTTTCTTCCTAGCCTCGATGGTCTTTACATTTTGGCATGTTTGCAATGGCTGGTACCGGTTGTTCCTTTCCATGTTCAGTGCTTCCTTCAGGGTCTCTTGTAAGGCAGGCCTGGTGGTGACAAAATCTCTAAGCATTTGCTTATCTGTAAAGGATTTTATTTCTCCCTCACTTATGAAACTTAGTTTGGCTGGATATGAAATTCTGGGTTTAAAATTCTTTACTTTAAGAATGTTGAATATTGGCCCCCACTCTCTTCTGGCTTGTAGAGTTTCTGCCGAGAGATCTGCTGTTAGTCTGATGGGCTTCCCTTTGTGGGTAACCCGACCTTTCTCTCTGGTTGCCCTTAAGATTTTTTCCTTCATTTCAACTTTGGTGAATCTGGCAATTATGTGTCTTGGAGTTGCTCTTCTTGAGGAGTATCTTTGTGGCGTTCTCTGTATTTCCTGAATTTGAATGTTGGCCTGCCCTGCTAGGTTGGGGAAGTTCTCCTGGATGATATCCTGACGAGTGTTTGCCAACTTGGTTCCATTTTCCCTCTCACTTTCAGGCACCCCAATCAGATGTAGATTTGGTCTTTTTACATAATCCCATACTTCTTGCAGGCTTTGTTCATTTCTTTTTCTTCTTTTTTCTTTAGGTTTCTCTTCTCGCTTCATTTCATTCATTTGATCCTCAATTGCTGATACTCTTTCTTCCAGATGATCGAGTCGGTTACTGAAGCTTGTGCATTTGTCATGTATTTCTCATGTCATGGTTTTCATCTCTGTTAATTCGTTTATGGCCTTCTCTGCATTAATTATTCTAGTTATCATTTCTTCCACTCTTTTTTCAAGATTTTTAGTTTCTTTGCGCTGGGTACGTAATTCCTCCTTTAGCTCTGAGAAGTTTGATGGACTGGAGCCTTTTTCTCTCATCTCGTCAAAGTCATTCTCCATCCAGCTTTGATCCCTTGCTGGCGATGAGCTGCGTTCCTTTGCAGGGGGCGATGCGCTCTTATTTTTCGAATTTCCAGCTTTTCTGCCCTGCTTTTTCCCATCCTTGTGGTTGTATCTGCCTCTGGTCTTTGATGATGGTGACGTACTGATGGGGTTTTGGTGTGGATGTCTTTCCTGTTTGTTAGTTTTCCTTCTAACAGTCAGGACCCTCAGCTGTAGGTCTGTTGGAGATTGCTTGAGGTCCACTCTAGACACTGTTTGCCTGGGTATCAGCAGCAGAGGCTGCAGAAGATAGAATATTGCTGAACAGTGAGTGTACCTGTCTGATTCTTGCTTTGGAAGCTTCCTCTCAGGGGTGTACTCCACCGTGTTAGGTGTGGGGTGTTGGTCTGCCCCTAGTGGGGGATGTCTCCCAGTTAGGCTACTCAGGGGTCAGGAACCCACTTGAGCAGGCAGTCTGTTGGTTCTCAGATCTCAACCTCCATGTTGGGAGATCCACTGCTCTCTTCAAAGCTATCAAACAGAATCGTTTGTGTCTGCAGAGGTTTCAGCTGCTTCTTGTTGTTGTTGTTGTTGTTGTTTAGCTGTGCCCTGTCCCCAGAGGTGGAGTCTATAGAGACAGGCAGGACTCCTTGAGCTGCTGTGAGCTCCACCCAGTTGGAGCTTCCCAGCCGCTTTATCTACTGAAGCCTAAGCAATGGCAGGTGCCCCTCCCCCAGCCTTGCTGCTGCCTTGCGGCCAGATCACAGACTGCTGTGCAAGCAATGAGGGAGGCTCCGTGGGCATGGGACCCTCCCGGCCAGGTGTGGGATATAATCTCCTGGTGTGCCCGTTTGCTAAGATCCTTGGTAGAGCGCAGTATTGGGGTGGGAGTTACCTGATTTTCCAGGTGTTGTGTGTCTCAGTTCCCCTGGCTAGGAAAAGGGATTCCCTTCCCCCTTGTGCTTCCCAGGTGAGGCCATGCCTCACCCTGCTTCAGCTCTGGCTGGTCGGGCTGCAGCAGCTGACCAGCACTGACTGTCCCGCACTCCCTAGTGAGATGAACTCAGTACCTCAGTTGAAAATGCAGAAATCACCTGTCTTCTGTGTCGCTCGTGCTGGGAGTTGGAGACTGGAGCTGTTCCTATTCAGCCATCTTGCTCCGCCCTCCACGAGTAGTATTTTAAATAAAATTTATAAAGAACCTAAGTGCTACTAATAATCCAGAGATTTTTGTAAGTCAGAGATTATACCATAAAGAATTGAGAGGTTTTCTTTGTTTTGTTTTGTTTTGTTTTTTTGAGGCGGAGTCTCACTCTGTCATCCAGGCTGGAATGCAAAGGCCTGATCTCGGCTAAGTGCAAGCTCTGCCTCCTGGGTTCATGCCATTCTCCTGCCTCAGCCTCCCGAGTAGCTGGGACTGCAGGTGCCCACCACCACGCCTGGCTAATTTTTTGTATTTTTAGTAGAGATGGGGTTTCACTGTGTTAGCCAGGATGGTCTCGATCTCCTGACCTTGTGATCTGCCCGCCTCGGCCTCCCAAAGTGCTGGGATTACAGATGTGAGCCATTGCACCCGGCCAGAATTGAAATTTTTTAAAACCCAACTTAAGATAAAAATGCCTACAGGTTTTATAATAAAATCTTTCAGGAGGAGCCATTCTTATCATATTCTCACTATGAGTGGACTTCTTTTATATATTCACCAACCTTTGTGACATGTAGTATATACCTATCACTGAACCAGATACTGTGGAGTCTGTCAAATACATATAATTTTTTTAATATATGGGGATAATTGTCTTAGAATACTCTAGTGAGATTAGTCGGGAAAGACTCAACAGATGTCAAGGTGAGATTTTCAGAACTCTGATGATTCTCCTTCATTTTTGGTGATGAAATGAGCTGTATCTGTTGACAGCCAGTTACCCTGGGACATACTTTGAAGAACCTAGAGACTCTGGTAATCATGTCTGAAATAAGAATATAAAGGTATCCATGCTTTCCCATAGGGAAATTGGTATAAATAAATGAAAAACTGTTAGGATTAGGATAAAAGGTGAACAAGCAGAATATGATCAAACAAAGGATTTTATAAGTGTTGAGAATCAGCCCAGAAATTACTTGAAGTAACTTTCGTAGTCTCAAAAGTTGAAATTTAACCTTCCTGCCTATTAGTACACTTTGATTATCCAGAGAACACCAGTTAACCTCTAAAAAATGGTAGAATGGCATTTTTACCTTAAACATACATTTCTATTTTCTTTTAAAGAAAAATTGAGACAAGTAAATTCTAAAGAAGAGATATAATACTTTTTAACTCTTTCTTATATTTTTACTCTTATTTTATATTCCTAGGATTTTGGCAGGTACCTAGAAGAAGTAGAGAATTCAAATTGCATTCAAAATGTACATTGTGTTCAATGATATATAAAAAAGTGTGTGTCTCTGTTTCTATCTTATAAATTTGTAATAATAAATTTTTTGTACCTCACATACCTTATGAAGATGCCATTAATTCTTTGAATTACAGAAAAGATTGATTTAAGTAAAGCTTAATATTATATAAATTGTT
This sequence comes from Macaca thibetana thibetana, assembly GCF_024542745.1. Taxonomy (NCBI): domain Eukaryota; kingdom Metazoa; phylum Chordata; class Mammalia; order Primates; family Cercopithecidae; genus Macaca; species Macaca thibetana. Next base: position 57,824,043 of record NC_065594.1, read on the forward strand.
TTTAAATGATGTTGTTTGTTACTGAAATAACTTACTTCTTAGATCTGAAGCCATTCAGAGGCTTAAAATAGCAATAAAAGGATAGAGAGTTTACCCTTGAACAACCTTGGGTTAGGGGCACAGACCTCTTGCTCAGTTGAAAATCCACATATAATTTTTGACTTCTCCAAAACTTAACCAATAATAGCCCACTGTTGACCAGAAGCCTTACTGACAAACAGTTGTTGAACATGTTTTGTATGTTTTATGTATTATATACTGTATTCTTACAATAAAGTAAGCTAGAAAAAAGAAAATGTTATTAAGAAAATCGTAAGAAAGAGAAAATATATTTACTATTCACTAAGTGGAAGTGGATCCGCATAAAGATCTTCATACTCATCATCTTCGTATAGAATAGGCTAAGGAGAGGAGGAAGCGGGGCTTGGTCTTACTGTTTCAGGGATGACAGAGGACAAAAAATAATCTGCATATGAGTAGACCTATGCAGTTCACACCCATATTGTTCAGGAATCAATGGTTTGCTTTTTTGTTTTTTCATTTGGCAGTTTTAAAGTTGTTATTATGCAATGTTCAGGAAGCAGATATGCTCATGTTTACTTGTTCAGTTGAAAAACGTTACCAGGAAAAAATAAAATAACTTTTCCTGTTTCTGAGTCTTTGCTGTCTCATACCTTTCAAAGGAACCAGGTTGCTTATCCATATTCCAATGTCAAAATGCAAAGAAACAGGAAAATTTATGTTCATCATTTTACATTTATTTGATGCACTTGAAAATGCAAATTTTTTTTCACTATATAGTCTATTGTCTTCTTGCTTTTTGATTTAAAGAATGTAGAAGAATATGACATGCCACATGGGTGTTGCATCGCAACTTTTTAGGTAAACACGTTGCAAAAAAATCTGTTTATTCACCTAGGAAATTACCAGAAATAATAGTTCCCAAGCAGAAGACAGTAGAACCTACTGGAGAGAACATAGGAGAGGCATTGGAGAGACCTGTACGCTTATTCTGGCTCTGTGACCAATTGCTCATGTAATCTTGGATAACAACACTCAACAACTCTTGGCCTGGAACACAATAAGTACATAATAAACACCTGGTGAATGAATGGATTAACTCAACCAATATTTATTGTGTATCTACTCTGTTCCAGGCACTGTTCTAGGTTCTAGGGTTAGAGCAGTGAACCAAAGATTTGTAGTCCCTGCCTTCATAAAGCTGAGATTCTAGTTGAAGAAGATAGACAACAAATAAGCAAATCAATTATGTGGCAGATCTGATAAACATTGTTACAGAGAAAAATAAAACCAGGAAAGGGAGGTAGAAAATACCAAGCAGGGAGTGGTTGCTATTTCATATAGGGTAGTCTGGGAGAGTTGACTTTTTAAGTAGATGGCCACACTGGGAGAATTGTCTCATTTGTCATGCCAAACAGTGCTGTGTGCCCTGGTATCCAAGACAATTGTAAGACTTAGGTGATTTGAAGACACTTGGTCACTCAGCACTGTTTGGCATGCCAAATGAGACAACTCTTCTAGTGTGGCCAATAAGAACAAAAAGTTTAAATCTTACACTTTCAGGTTATTGTGATATTGTTTATGGGATTTGGATACACATATGTTCTTATGCAAGTATGATTCTATGATTCTAAAATTTCACAGATTATCTCAAAAGGAAGGTCTTCCATTTGAATGAATGGAAAGAAGGGAAAATTTACTACTTACATCTTAGGGGCTTTACAGGATTTTCAAGGAGGTATTTTTTTTTCAGAAAACCAGACTGAAAATCATGCTGCAACTTGTTAGATAGAGGCGGCTGCTGCTCAGAGAAAGAAAGGGGCTTTATTTTCTAATCTAGTGTTGGGCTTTAAAAACACTTCATGAAGTTTGAGGTGGGGAGTCTGTTTATAGTTGAATGTGTGTGTATATGTGTGCATGTGTTGAGGTAGAGCTGGGGTGGGTTGGTAGTTAGAAGAATTTCTCTCATTCCTAAACTCATGAGTACCACAATTTAAAAGGCATGATTATGTGTAGACTCTGGTTGTAAGTGGTAGTTAATAGCAACATGAGGTCAGCTTATTAATATTTGCACATGGGACAAAAGGGACAGATTTCTTCACATCACTTTTTCTCAGCTACATTTTCACACCACATAATTATTAGAAATCTCTGTATAGGTAAAACAAACAAACAAACAAACAAACCCACACAATATCTGGATTTTGTGTTCTCTTTTTGATTTTAAGCTACACGTGGTCTTGTTGCCTTCCTCCACTTTTGGTACAGTCAATGTCAATGTCTTAGGAAACACAAATATTTGGAAAATGACATACTAGAAATCATTTTGACCAATTCATCCTTTTCCTCAGTAATAGAGCTAAAGGTTGTATCTAGATAATTTTGTGGAAGTATTTTTTAAGAGATGCTACATTTTGGGGGTGAACATCAGAGATAAGAAAAGCAGGCTATTCTCCGTGCTACCCCAAGTGGTCATTTGTGTTAGAGGGAGCTTATCGTGAACACACAGTGGCTGGGTTCTCTGGACTGACACTGCCCTGCTTTATTTCTTCCCATTTGCTGTTGTGTGCTGAATGGCCTATAATTTGTTATTGATATGTTGGAGTTTATCTCAATTCATTATTGTATTTGTTGTGCCTTGACCTATGGACATTGGTTTATATCTGACTGAAAACTTAAAGTTGACATTCAAAAAATAATTTCTCAAGCAATAGTCCTGGAAACAAATTACCTAATTCTATTATCTAAGATGTTTTCCTGGTTCCTACTTTTATTGGTAATGGTAAACTTAAAATGTTTTGTTAGACAGAGTGTTCGTTATATGAGGTATCTTGTGGGTGTGTATATATATGAATTTAGGCAAGCAATTGTTTTACAGAAGACAGTTGAAAAATAAATCTCATTTTAATATAACATCCATCATCATCCTTTTCCATAAAAGAAAGGCTATTTGCTCATGGAGGTGATTTGAATTAGTGTCATTATATTCATGGCAGGTAGAATGTGGTATTTTCCTAGAATATTCTGTACTGTGTCTAGAACAGGCTCTAGACTTGAGGAAAGGTGAAAAAGCACGGTACTGGATTCTCTCTGCTCGCTGCTCTCTCATTGACTAGAGTAAATGAATAAAATAAAGCAGTTCAAGCAAGTCAAGGAAGGAATACAAAGCCAAGTATTTAGAGGGAAAAAATTTTTTTAGAAGTTTTTAAGTAGCTGAATTGTCTTACAATTATTTCAGAGACTAATTTTTATATGGAGTGTTTTATTCAGTCAATGATTTTTTTTGAGCACTTGTACCAAGTTTGTAACGGCCAACAAGGTAGCCATGGTCTCTGCCTTTAAAATATTTTGCCCAGGAGAACGTGACCTCCCTCCTCCAAATTGAATAAGCAAACAAAGAATAAAGAAATCACAAATTGTAGTAAGAGTTATGCAGGGAAACTGCTAAAGGCTCAGACAGAAAAAAAAAATCTTTCAGTAGGAGGATTTTTTCTTCGACTCTTAGCTTAAATGTCCCCTTTAGAGGAGGTGTCACCTTTAGAGGAGATGGCATTTAAGCTGAGACGTGAAAGTAAAAATAAACAACAGGATCTAGCCATGCAGGCAGTGGAAAGAGAGAGAGTGTCCTAAACATTCCATATGTGCAAAAGCCCTGAGGCAGGAAAGTGGTTGGCATTGAGGGTCCACAAGAAGGATACTGTGCCTACAGAATGGGAAGAAAAAAGGAAAGTGACTCAAGATGTTGTTGAAGAGATAGAAAAAGTCCACATCATGCAGACTTTACAGGTCATGTTAAAGATTTGGGATTTTATTCCAATTACAATAAGAGTTTATTAAGGGGTTTAACTGAGGATAGTGGCATGATCTGAAACACATTTTAAGATGTTACTATTTTATAAATGTGGAAATGGAGAGATCAATCAGTAGACAGTCACAATATCAAAACGAAGGCTTTATCCACGTAGGCAGAGGAGAGAAGGCAAGAAGTGTATGGATTTGAGAGGCATAATGGCGTAGAATTGAGAAGTAGAACTTTCTATTGCTTTGTAAGAAAAAAAATGAGGAAAAAAGCAGAAATCAAAGAGAATATTCTAGTTTTCTATGTTGAATCACTGAGTGGCTGGTAGGACCCCAGTGATTCAACATAGAAAACTAGAATATGCATCCTTTGCTGAAGAGGGATATACTGAGAGTGGTGAGGTGGAAAACAAGTTTAGTGAGAAAATCAGAGTTGTATTTTAAATATGTAGGTATAATATATCCATGAGACACCCAAGTCAAGATGCCAAATAGGCTGTTGTGAAGATGAATCTGGAGCTCCAGGAGAGGGTTGGGTTAGTGATATAAATGTGGAGGAGGTCAGCAGATAATTCAATGCTGTGGATTCAAGGGAATTGAGTGGAATGGATGTGATTCAATGGAATGGATGTGACCAACTATGAAGAGAGTGTAGGGAGAGAAAAGAACTTGCCCGGGAACAAGCTTCCATGAAGATAACAGAGGCTGTGAAAGGAAACAGAGGAGTCTACAGAGGGTTGGGTAATGAAGCAAGAGGAAAACCAGACACATGTCACGGAGTCATGAGAAGAGCATTTTAAGCAGGAGATAGTGATAAACTGTGATGATTGCCTTTTAGAGGTCTCAAGGACACAGTAACACCTGGTGACTTTGACAACACACTGAGCTTTGGGTGATCTTGACACAGGTGTTTTAGTGAAACAGTAGGGCTGAAAGACTATTTGTATTAGGTTGAAGAATTACATGTGAAGGAAGGACATGAAGGAGAAGCTTCAGTCCTGTACTCTCAAGGTTAGACCGCTTATCTAATACTGACAATCTAGGAATAATTTTATGACAGCCAAAATCAATTTCCTTTTTAAATGAAATGTAGTCTCACTCTCTGTAAACCTTTTAAAGCTACACAGCTCCTGATGTATCTGGAATGCTGAATGGATTGCTTAGCTAGCAATATTTATTATGCTATCTGACCTAGAATTTAATATTTGTCATCAGTCACTAATTTTTAAATTTTCTTGCTTACTCAAGCCATAATACAAAAAATAAATCTGCATTTAAATGACCATATGCTGGTGGTCAACAACAGCTGTGCAAAGTATCATGGTAAGGTACCACGGATAGTTACAAAAGAGGTAGAAGCATAATCACAATCTTCCAGGGAATTTACAATCTAAACTGAAGCTGCCAACCAATGTGTATAGAAAGCAATTAAGTCAATTCCTTTTATAGTAATCTCAGTATAGTCCTTGTTGTTCATAATATAATTTATTATGTGTAAGAAAGCCATTCTATACAAGTAATAACTTAAATATTACTTATTTCAGTACTTCAAAATGTATTTTGGAAATACATGATTACATGTATCAATAAATTTTTAGAAGCTGCAAACTAGAAAACGGAGTCTGAAACCAAGATTAATCTAGACAGTTGTTTATATGAGGATAGAGTTATCTCTCTCTTCCCTCCTATTTAAACCCAGTCTCTCCTTCTATGACTACAATCCCACTTCCTCAAACTTTGTCAGGTCTTCCTTCTCTGAAATATCTCTCAAATGTCTCCTTTCTTTTGCTTCTTCAACCTCTCTTTCTGGTAGTTTATCTCCATCAGTATGTAAACTCTCTCAAGATTCACATGTATTAAAAAAAGACAAATGTTTTCCAAGTCCCAGAAGTGTAAGATGTGCCAAGTGAAATGCATGTTTTCCCCTCACTCCTGACACACATACCTTTCACAGTGATTACAGGTTGACTTTTCCTTGTGATTTTCCCCCTCAGTGAGTAGCGTCACCCATGCCAGAAATCTCGAATGCATCATTGACTCTTTCCTGTTTTACCCCCACTTTTAATTTATCACTAGGTCCTATTGATTTACCTTCTAACATCTTTTTAATCCAGCTACATCTTTCCATGACTAGGATATTACCCTAATCTATTGCACAGTGTCTCTCACCTAAATCGCCTATGGCCTTTTAATGGATTTCTAGAACTCATTGGAATTTGTTCTCCTCCATTGTCTCCAGTGCATGTATGGTGATCTTTCTAAATGCACATCCCTAGATTAAAAGCCTTTAGGGCCTCCCCCATCACTACCCGGATCAAATCTGAACCTCTTACCTCAGTATATAAGACCCTTCTGACTTTGCTTATCTTTGCTTATGTTGAACACACACACACACACACACCATTTTTGGAAGTCATGTTCTTTCTCATCGCTGGGTTATGTGCATGCTGTCGCCTCTCCTGGGAAATATTTCTCTGTTTTTGTCCTCCCCATTGGCCAACTTACTCACTCTAGCTTCCAGGTGAAATGTCACTTACCCTAAGAAGGCTTTCTTAAGTGCCACAGATTCCAAGAGACTCTGTGCTTTTCCTATCAGAGTTCTTACCAAACTCCATGTTGTGTGATTGATTATTTTTGGTCTGCTGAAAGGAAAAAATGAAGTGCTACTTAATCTCAGATTTATAACTTGGTTTTCTCCACCATCTTTTAATATGTACTTATACAACGAGTTTCCAAACATGACCAAAATGTCAGGTTAAGCAATTGGAATAATTAAAAATATCCTGGTCTGAAAGTGTGCCAGAATGATGGTGCCTAATTATTATTGATTACACTTATGTTTCACCCTTTTTGAAAAAATAATTTTTCTAGTACCACCTGCTACGTGATGAAATGAAACTCAATTTCAACTACCCATCAGTGTTTTCTTTTTCTCCCATGTTTCTTCTGATTTTGCCAGAACTTTAAACTTTCAATAATTAATTTAGTGAAGCATTTTAATTTGCTTGTTTATTATATTGAAAGTAATATAGTTTTAAAATCCTTTTTGAGATTTGTTTGCGCAATACATCTTTAGTAAACACCACAACATGCTTCTATATTGGTCATTTAGTAAAATAGCCTGTTGACACTTTTGCCAACCCAAAAGAATCCAGACATGCAGAATATAATCAACACCATTATGATTGATAAGCAGCATAAACTATCTAGCTTAAATAGCCACAGAGCTCATGATCCATGAAATGTGCCCACATACCCCACTCGACCACTATTCCACTTTAAAAAATAATTTATTTCATTTATTAAACTAATATATGTACTTCATGGACTGCAACAATGCTCATATGGAATAATAACAGCTCCCTGTCCCCCATTTTAGCTCTTGTGAATTCTACACTCCTAAAACAATAATTTCTTATTCTTCTTCCCCACTAGCTTTTGCTGGCATGTCTCATCACATTTGTAAATAATTTGTTTATACTGCTACTTTTTGTTTTTCAATTAGATCTTACTTATATGCTTATTTTTTTACTTTCAAAATTTTGACACATAACACATACAGAAAAGGACATAAGACATGTATACTTAAAAATAATTATAAAATTTTATTTATAAAACATATGTATTATAACTGTATTACACATTAACATTACACATATAACTATATTACACATTACACAGATAACATTACCCATATTATATGTGTAATATGATTACACATTACCCATATTATATGTGTAATATGATTACACATTACCCATATTATATGTGTAATATGATTACACATTACCCATATTATATGTGTAATATGATTACACATTGCACATATTATATGTGTAATATGATTACACATTGCACATATTATATGTGTAATATGATTACACATTGCACATATTATATGTGTAATATGATTACACATTGCACATATTATATGTGTAATATGATTACACATTGCACATATTATATGTGTAATATGATTACACATTGCACATATTATATGTGTAATATGATTACACATTGCACATATAACATTACACATATTATAACTGAATTACACTTTACACATATAACTGTATTACACATTAACATGTACATTTACATGAAGAATAAACTTATAAATTCATAACATCATCAACATCATAATTACTGCTCAAAGGCCAAAAGATCCCCATACATCTCTTCTAAGTCACAACTGTCCTCTATCTCTCAAGAATTAACAGTTATCTTTATTTGTATAATAAATTTCCTTGCCTTCCTTTGCTGATTTTTTAAATCAACTATGTATGCATCTCTGTAAAATAGAGCTTGGTTTTGCCAGATTTTGAACTTTATATTAATGGGCTCATACAGTAGTGCTGTAGTTCTCAATGGGAGCAGCTCTGCCCTAGGAGACATTTGACAATGTCTAGAAACATTGTGGTTGTCACACCTGGGGAGAGGGGAACAATACTGGTGCCTACTGGTTGGGGTCAGGGATGTTACTAGCATCCTACCATCCTAGCAAATATAGGATAACCCCCATAACAAGCAGTTTTCTGGGACAAAATGTCAATAGTGCTGAGGTCAAGAAACCTGTTGAAGAGTGTTCCATTGTATGGATATACCACAAAATTTAGTTATTTAAACTATAGCTGATGGAACGTGAATTGTTTTCATTTTGGGATGAAACAATGCTTCTATGACTATTTTGATGTCTATATCCTGGTAATACAAGTGGTTTCTCTATAAGTGGAATGTTTTTAATCATAGGATTAGCATCTTCAACTTTCCCAGATGCTCCTCATTTGTTTCCCAAAGTGAATGTTAGATTTTTACTGTTAAAAATTAAGATGTGACTTTCTTAAGCCATAACTATCAAGCACCCTTTCCTTCTACTTTTTCTTTCAATTTATTTATGTCATGGTTTTGTTTAAAACAATTTTCAGTGTTTATTTAGACAAGGTGAATTTGCTCATATCCAAGCTATATAACTATGATTATATATTTTTTTCTATATAAGCAAGAATTTTGGGGGAGATTAACAATTGTCTAATTTCTTCTTGTTTGCTTGCTTTTTTATGTAGCTGTCATTCATTTATCCTCAGATGCTTTCATGGGACTACAAACTCCCATATGTTGTATGTTTCCTTGGAGATGCCCTTCCTCTGCTCTTCTGCTTTTAACAAGACTGATTGACTGATGGTTTCATAGACAGGCTAGGTTTCTTTCCCCTCTATCACCTTGGGAATAGCTTTTGAGTATTTCCTGTGTTGGATTCACCTGTTGCCTGGATTCCTTCATTTTCTTCCTTAGTTTTGTGGAAACACACTTTGGCAGAGTAACTTCATATTTTACTTTTCTCAACTTTGACTGTTGAAACTCTTTTACTGTGTTTTATTTTTCCTAGCATATTTTCAGTTTCCAAGAGCACTTTCTCGATCTCTGAATGTTCCTTTTGTTCATACATCACACGGGCTTTGCTTCTTGTTTCTTATTGCTCTGTATTTCCTAAAAGGTCTACTGGTTTTTGCCTACTCATTCATATTTCAAAATGTGGCACAAAGAGGACACTTGGAAATTCTACGTACATGGGCAGAAAGGAGCAAGAACATAGCCCATTTCAGTGAGAACCCTTCTCACTCTGATGTTGATATTTGTGGGTTTTTTTTTCCCTGGGGCAGGTTATTTTTTCAGAACAGAATCTCCATTCTCTTGCTGGGACATATAAGGCTGCTGGTCGCTGCTAAAAGGGATGTGGGCTAAAGATCTCACTGTTTATGAGGCAATTCTTTGCTAAATCTTTTTTATTGCAGATAGGGTCCACATTTCCACCTTCAGCTGTTCTTGCCATGATGAAGTCCAAAGTCCGGAGAAAATCTGGCACAACCTCTTCAGAAAATAAGTCTGTCTTTCAACAATACTGATCATATAGAGAAGTTATGGATGCCAGGATCTGTTAGACTTAGAATCAGTTCTTTCATTTTTGGCCTTACTTCAGTCCCTTGTCTTCCCTTCCAAGGAAACTGCTGCCTCCCTTCCTGAGGCAGGTCTGGGTTGTGAACCATGTCAGCCTCCTTGCTTCTCGGAAAGACATTCAGTAGAGAAAGCAAAAATCTGAATAAGTTGTCCATCTATCTGGTTTTCATCTTACACAATTTTGTTAACATTTCTAGTTGGCTGGTGTCATCTCTTTCATCTCTGTCCTTGTGGGTTTATGTATTTATTTTTTTTTGTCATTTTAGTGGAATTTTAGAAGAAGGATGAGGAAAAACACATATATGTTTAATACACTATCTTCAACCATTAATCCTTCTCTACTGCTAAAGTTACATAATATGTGATATATATATGTAATATATATATGTGTGTGTATATATATATATGAACAGGAAATAAGAAAACAGAGATATATTGTCTTTCTCTTTCTCTCTGTCTCTCGCACACACACACACACACACACACACACACACACAACATGCATACACACAAACTGCTTTAGATGAGGTCTCTGATGTGGTTTTCAGATTATTAGTTACAAAGATCCCATTTCTGTTCATTTTGCTCAGATTCTAAGCCTACTCCTTTGTCTTGACCTCCCCTTCCTCTCGACTTTCACGACACCAGTTTTCTTCGTTCCTTTCAGTCTTTTCTACATTTCTCTTCTCTGCCCAGTCTTCTTGCATTTGGGACCTCTAACAGTTTACTGTCCATCTCTTCTTTCCTTTTTTTCTACTCTTTGACTTCTCCTCTAGTATTGCTATTCACCCCCTTCTTTAATTAGCATCTCAAAACCATAATAAACAAGTTTGTGTCTTTAACCCAGAGATGCTCCTAATTTTCTCTGTGTATGCTCCATGATATCTTAAGTCATTATTTTCCAAATGGAATTCATTACATCTCCAGAACTCTCTTCTCTTTCAACTCAATTGCTGCCTCTCTTTTTCTTTGATATTGCTTATTTAAATCAGGGGTCAGCAATATTTTTCTGGAAAGGCCAGATAGTAAATATTTTAGGCCATTTGTATGTTTCTGTTAACTATTCAACTATGCTGTTATCGTGGAAGGCAAGCTTAATCAATACATAAGCAAATGGGTCTGACTGCATTCCAATAGGATTTTATTTACAAAAACAGAGCAGCAGGCTGGATTTGGCCCTCTGGCCATAGTTTCCTGACCCCTGGTCTAGGTTAATGGCCATTCTAACCAGAAACCTCTTAACTGAGCTTCCTCTCTCACATCTGGCCAGTATGCCCTGCTGACTCCGCCCTTTCAGATCTGCCCTGTTTCTACAGCCCGGCCTGCACACTTTCCTCTCTCAGAGCTGCATCTTTTCACCTGTTAATTGTGGTAGCTGTTTATCCAGTCTGTCTGCTTTCTGTCTTGTAGTCCTTCAGCCCATGTTACATGCTGTTTTCAAAGCAGTCTTAGGCAAGCAGAACTTAATCCTGTGACTGCTTGTTGAAAATACTCAATGTTTTGCAAACATCTATATGGCAGCGCTTCTCCAATTTTAGGTGCATAAGGGCTACTTGAAGTATTCGTTAAAGTAAATATTTCTGGGCCCCATCCATCCTGGGAGTTCTGATTATGTAGTTCAGAGTTGGGAGCCAGGAATTCGCATTTTTAATAAACCATTCAAAATGACTCTGTGACATATGGTCTTCAGACACTTGAGAAACACTAGCCCATGGTAAAGAGCAAACACCTATATAACTATAGTTTACCCACCAATGTGTAAGTATACAAAAATGTAAAAGGCATAGCTCTTGCCATCTGGGAACTCACAATCTAATAGAGAAGATAGACACAGAAACAAACAAAGGGAGTTAATATGTTTTAGATACCCAAATAGAGATATGTCCATAGTAAGAATCCCAGAGTTTAGGAGAACTCATCCAAGAAGATGGTACTTGAGTTGAGCCTTAAAGGAAGTTTGCTAAGCGAACAAGGGTTTAATGACATTACTGGAAAAATTACTATCATTCCAAGAAATGTGAAAGTAGTAAAGGAACATGGCCAGTTCAGGTGAAGGGTTGACCCGTAGCATGCTGGAGAGGGGTTGTGAGAGTTTGCCCACCTTGGCGGGTAAACTAAAATTATATAGTACATATACTAACATGTATTGATTGGATGTAAGAATTAGTAGATATATTAATATTTATATTTAATAGATAATTAAACAGGCTCTGAGATATTAACTGACTTGCTTGAGGTCAACTAAATTGCAGACATAATCAAGGATATCACATTTATTGGACTTTGGGTGTTTTTCTGATCATACATACTTCCTTTCTAACATGATAGGGTTATTCCCTCTGCTCCAGTGAGTCTTGAATCCTGGAAGTGTTCAACAGGACTTCCAAATTTGATTATACTTATTCAATCTTTTGATTTTTAAATGTGCGTCATTTCAAGGACTGACTAATAATGTTTGCCAGTCAGTCAGTCACACCAGAGTCACTGCTTTCTATAAGCTTGGCCTCTACAATTTTTGGATTTCTGGACTTCTACATCTTACAGCTGCATATCTCTTGGTTTTCTTTGATGTATATAAATTATATTTATTCTGCCTACTTTTACTACAATAAATTGTGGTGGCATTATTATTATTGCTTAACAACTAACTGTTCGAGAAAACAAGGGCTCTTTTTGGCAACTGCTTCAGGAGAGTATTTCCTATGTTAGCCTTTTCTGTACTTCTCACACGGCCCCTGGGATTTAGAACATTCATATTTTGAAGTGCCAGCTAAAATTAGGCAGCTGAAATCCAGGAAAGGTCAGGGGTAAATGATAGCAAACTCTGGAATACTAGGCTGGGTTTGACCTAACTATCTGGGAAAAAAAGCAATTGCTAATTCTGGATGATTTTTGTTGGATGGAGAAAGAGATTACATGCTGAGAGACACAGACAGGTGAACTTCTGCAGCCATCAGCATGTAGTTATTTAGTGCTCATTTCATTTTGCCTTGTATTAAATTTATCATCACTGTTTCTTATTAAGTAGGGACCTTGCATTTTATGAACTTCATCCCATCTTTCACATAGAAAACACTCCAAAGAAGCTTGTGAAATGCAATGAGCAATCCCTAAACCTCATTTTAACCTTTTGCCTTTGCTGAGGTACAATAATGATGAAACAATGAAGTGCTCCAAAGGCAGGGAACCAAAGAAAGGAAGACCCAACAGGCCAGTGGAAACTATTACCCAGAAAATCAACCTTGGGAAGTTGAATGTCTGTATATCTGTTTCTTCACAACAATGAAACACACAGTCCAGTCCAGAGACCAGAAATGTGGCATTTTAATTGAATAACTTCATACTTCCTTGATGATTGTATATTTAACATAAATAGTGTCCACTTGTCACATTTATATTTCCTTTAAACAGTCAATTAGTATTTAATGAATTAGTGCCTGTACAATGAAAAATAAGCTAGTTGTTAAAAAAACACAACCTAAAGTTTATTGGTTTTGCTTACATAATAAAAAAATCAGTGACTATAGCCACTTTAAGCAACCAAAAAATCCCCCCAGGTATATAATTTTTTACATTGTTATATTACAGTTTTATAAAGTTAGCTACAGTATACCCATGTTTCGCTATAAACTGTATTCCTTTGGCCATATGTAAGCTATCAATACTAAAAGGTGTTTGAACATACATCCACATTAGCAGTGGATAATAAGGGAGAAAATAGGTTAAAATCTTTTATAAATCTTCTGAGCTGTAACATTCATGTTAACAATAATTTTGTCTGTTGCTATATTAAAGTTCTTAATACTAGGAAACATGTTTTGAAGTTAAATAATAGCACCTTTTTCTATCTTGGTTTTGAGTATATAAAGAAATTATTATTGTTTCTTACTTATCAGCATGTTAAAATTTTGAATCAAACATTTTTTTAAAAAGCCACTGAATGCAATTTTATTATAAATAATGCAAGTATGCTTTTTGTGTGCAGTTTCAAAATTTGGTAAGATAATTACAGAACATGATACTGACATGGAGAAGGAAAGGGTATCAGGATATAAAAATTCAGTACATGGTAATAAAAATAATCTAAAATTTAAATAGAAATAAAAATATATTAATAAACTGTGAAAATATTAGTGATTCAAAGTTAATTTAAAATTGCAAGTCTAAAATGTCTTCTATGATAACAGGCCTCTGAAAAAATGATTGGGATGAAATTAAAAAACAAGTTTGTGGGTGATTTATAAATAGAATCCACATGACATGTGAATTAATTATTATTGCTCTTTCTTTCTGGCCACATTGTTGGGTTTTGGTTTACTGCACCATCACATTCGATATTGACAGAAAACAACATTACTAGCTTATTTCCAACATGTGGCCCAGTTTACTAAAAGAAAAAAAAAGTAAAAATTTGGGCATATTTTAAGACCGAGTTAAAGCTCTTGGGCCCAATTTATTTCTAAAGTCACTCTGAGAACATTGCACTGTGTTTTGCTGGAACAAAATCAGGACCTTTTGCATTGATGTGACGAGGCAATGACGAACGTTAGGCTAAGAATGGGAATCTGTCCCCCTGAGTTTCCTCTCACCCCACCTCATTTCCTCTGTCTTCCGTTTTCTCTTGTACATACTTTCACACACATCTCATCCCAAGCTATTCTAAGGCACTTTGCTTAGAAGATTTAAAAATTAGGCAGGAACGCACAAAGCTAAGAGGTTCTTACAGTCTCAAAAAGCAGTTTTGCCTCTAAGTGAAAGAAAAGCACCACGTCAAGCACACTTTTCTATTGGCTATTTACAAAAATAATACAAAAATTAGTAATAAGCTTTACAGGTAGCCGTTAAATGTACTAATCTGTATGATTTTGAAAAATAGTGTTTTAACTACAGCATTATACATACGCTAGAAACCATTTTAACTACAGCATGGGTGAGAGAGGGTGCTACCTGCCCCCTTGTCATGTGGACACCGCACCAGGCAGTTCACAGTCTCTATTATGAGGTCACTGGCATCTCTCCATTGTAAAGCTATGAACACAGGGCCTGCCCTCGTTTAATCGTCTACATGCAGTGTATGTAGCTAAATATTTACAGATGACAAAACCAAACAGAGTTTAAGCTACAATAGTGAAAGAAGAAGATTTTAATAATCCTGAAAAATTTGTAGATAGTATTTTCTTCACAGGCTATGTGAATGGCAGATTCAAAGAAATCTTTTGGGGTAGCCTTTCAAACATTCTATTTCTCTTTGTGAGGTTTGATCTTATCTGAATGTAAAGGGTGTAATAATTTTCTTTTAAAAAGTATTATATTTTAGATTTGGCTCACACATGTGCCAGTTTATTACATGCTGCTTGTTTGTAACATGTTGGTTACATATTGCAGAATGCTGAGGTTTGGGCTTCTAGTGAAAGGAGTGTAATGATTTTCAAAAACAGCCTTGCTCTTTCAGTTACTCCCTCCTGATCATTTAAATGTTTCTAGTGTCCAAAAAATACAACTAAACTGCTCTCTCATTTGCATCTAATTACAGTCTGATCAATAGTGTGATAATATTAATTAAAAAGTTGTTTTAAAGGATTTTAAAATTTCAAATTGAGTAATTTAAGCTTCATTTAAAAGTTCTGTTTTACAGTGACTTATTCTTCCTTTGTATCAGATTCACATTGATTTAAAAATAAATCTCTTAAATAGAAATTCCGAGTGAGCTCATTCTTAAGCCTAAGGGTTGTGTGAATATCCTGGAAGTTATTAAGAGCTATGTTGAAGTGCTCACCGTAAAAAGGTAAGTGCTTTCACAACGAGGCTTTCTTAATTCCCACTGATTTTCTTTCCATGCTGTAAACAGCTCATAAAATGTCATATGTAGCTATGAGTGTTAAAATAATTACACTTAATATTTTAATAGTGTGCTGTGCAAATACATAGTTTTTTGTTTTGTTTTGACAAATGTTTCATTTTGTTTTAATGACTTCGGTCCAATATAAAGAAAATGAAATACAGTGAATAGTTCTTCTTTCAAGATGAGCTGTATTTATTACTGGAACGGAAGTTGTCATATCCGTGATCATTAGCTTTGAACTTTAAGCACGACTGCTTTTCCTCCAAGGACTGTTTTTCTTCAAATGACTGGCACCAGCAGCATAAGCATGACTGTACAAAACAAAGTAACTCATTATATGTTAACATCAGTCACCTTTCTCAACTCTTCCTCCTCTCCAGGGTTCTGACTTTCTTTGCATAATTAGGAGTTCTTGGGCCCTGTCTTTCGGTGCTCTTTTATTTTCCCTCTTAAAAGAATATACTCACAGAATTAGCATATGATAATTTTTGACTAAAACATGCAGAGAAGAAAAAAACTACATAGTTAAGATTTCTCATCAAGAGAAAGCCACTTTTAATTGATACTTACTCTTGGTTATTTGATAAATATTCTTAATATTTGATAAACATATAATTCAAGACTTTTCCCCATGAAAACAGAAATATGTGCACATACATGAAATAAATAAATTATACACATGTGTATGTGCATGTGCTTGAGAATGTGAGTATATTTTAGTGAGACTGTACTATATGTATACTCCATAACCTTGTAGATACTTTCACACACATCTCATCCCAAGTTATTCTAAGCCACTTTGCTGAGGAGATTTAACCTGCTTTTTCTCACTTGACAGTGACATAAATATCTTTTCATGTCAATTAATTTAATACTGCTTTCTTATTTTTTCAGCCATGTATTCTCATGTCTCTTTTCAATATTGTTAAACAATAAGGTTATATAGTACAAAAGCATCTCAGTTTTCTTTATCCAATTTTTTTCTTGAAATTTTTTAAATATAAAATTTTGTTCATTCTGTTTGTCTTCTGTTCATTCTATATGTAAAAGAAAATGGGAAGTCCACGATTTTATATTCTATAAAATGAAGGTGTTGATACTGACGGAAGTTCTCTTCCAGCTCTAAAATTTGAGTTATGAGTGGGCGAAGAATGATATAGGCTGACTTAGTGTTTACACGGGAGCTACGTTCTCAGCTTTCCAGTAATGAAATACCATGGACAAATGGATGATTTTCGTATTAGGGGAGGGGATATTTTATTTCATGTTAGATTGTTGAAGGAGTGAATGAATAGAAGGATGATAAAATGCAAGTAGCTGAAGAAGGAATTTTATGTATTTCACATTGAACAGCACATCACTGTTATACGAAAAAGGTAGAAAGAGGTAAAACCTAAACTATTTTTTTGTTTACCTTATTATTCTCATAGTCCATGTAAAAAAGGAATTAATTTAGTTACAATAATAATTGCAGCTGCGAAGTTCAGACTCTACCAAAAACAGGGAACAGTGTCTTTAATTCATGTTTAGCCCTTATTTTATTATGTGATGCCTATCAGACATCAATGCATATAATTTTTATTACTTTTTGGTTAACAATTCCATGAGTGTAACTGATTGGCTGAGGCAGTAGGGAGTGGTTGACGAGGATTTATAGGCAAAAATTAATTTTAGTGATTTATAAGCAAAAGTCGTATTTAAAAAAATCATCCATGATGTAATAAAAGGGAAACTATAAAATAATTTACTAAATCTGTCTGGATAGATATACTAATAGTTTTGAAAGCTTATATTTGAGCCATATTACAAAGAGCTTTTTATTTTGGGATAGTCTCTTACCTTAAAGCAGTTTTTGAATCTTTTGCTCACCAAATACAGAGCAATTGGGTTAATGCAGGAATTCAGTGAGGCCATGTTGATGCCAATATAGTCCAATACCAACAGAAAGCTGCAACAAAATAACCCAAAATGTGTCTGAAAAATATGCTATTCTGAACATGTATTCATTGTTGACTTTTGTGCTTTTGTAAGGAAAAAAATACCAATATACCATCGTTCTAAATTTATCACTCGTCTTTGATAATAATGATTCTCTGCCTGTCTCTGTCTCTGTCTCCCTCTAACTCTAGCATCTCTACTGACTTTCCTCCATTTCCTCTTCCCAGGCCCAATTCTTCTCTGTTAAAATAAAATCTCATTTGGAAGTACTGAAGCTGGCTGAAAAGAAGTAATTTAGAAATCGTGTTGGAGAATTGGACCTGACATTTTCCACCTTGGCACTCACTCATCATCTTGACAACTCTGATTCTCTGTCCCTAGTGTTCTTCATACCTCCCCTTCCCTGTCCCTCTCAACAGGACCTCAGAGAAAAATTGGCAACCTCCCTGGCTTCCTAAGGGTTATAAAAATGGTAGTTTCTCTTTCTGCCTATAAAACAGATCGATGGAAACACTTCTGAGTGGCATTTGTTTACAAGACCATTTCTAGTTTGCCTTACTTACCTCAAAAGTTCACATCTATTGGGATCATTCTGATTATAAAGAGTGAGCTTCAGAATCCTGCTGAGGTGAAGGGGAAGCCAGCAGAGGGCAAATACAAGGACCAGGCAAAAGACGGTTTTGGCCACTTCCCGTCTCTGAAATAAATCCATAGTTTGACCCTTAAAAGATGGCTCATTATATTTATAGCATTCTCTCTTCTAAAACATTTAATATTGTCTACAAAAAGTCAGCGGCATATGCAAAAACTCAGGACACTGAGCTTTATATGGAATAGTTAATGTGAAGTGGAACCGAAGTGACTAGAGATTCATCTTTTTTTTTTTTTTTTTTTGAGACGGAGTCTCGCTCTGCCGCCCAGGCTGGAGTGCAGTGGCCGGATCTCAGCTCACTGCAAGCTCCGCCTCCCGGGTTCACGCCATTCTCCTGCCTCAGCCTCCGGAGTAGCTGGGACTACAGGCGCCCGCCACCGCGCCCGGATAGTTTTTTTTTTTTTTTTTTGTATTTTTTAGTAGAGACGGGGTTTCACCATGTTAGCCAGGATGGTCTCGATCTCCTGACCTCGTGATCCGCCCATCTCGGCCTCCCAAAGTGCTGGGATTACAGGCTTGAGCCACCGCGCCCGGCCTAGAGATTCATCTTTAAAAAGTTCAGATTCTCCCTAGATCATTTTAGATTATATAGAATATCTCTAAATAAATAATATAAAAATATTCTTTGTCTATTTAAAACTACCAGAAGCAAGAAAAAGGAAATATGCTCTGGTATATAATAATGTTAGTTTATCATCATCATCATCATCATTTTCATATTCATAATTATAATTTCAACATGAGTTATCAAATATTTGTATTTTCTTACCTGCTTTAGGTGATCATTTAAAGCAATCTGCATGCCACTTTTCTTTCTCAACATTTCACAGGTCATCAGGGTATAAAAAAATGCAGTGATGGCCAATGGCAAGCAGAAATAGAAACTGAATAGCCACCAATCTTTTGCTGTCTTGTAAAACTAGGGGGATGAGAGAATTTTTATGATTAATACTCCTCTGTAAGAAAATATTATATAACAAATGTTAAACTTAAAAAAAATTCGTCAGGGAATGAGTATCTTCTAAATTAGATCCAGTTTATATATACTGTGCAGAATCTTTCAGGCCACACTTACTGAACAAATAAATAGTCATGTTAAATAAAACCCAAATTTTACCAAAAACATTTCAGTTCTCTAAGACAATGTGTTATAAGCATGCATAAAAACTTAAGTAGTTAGGCAAAATTTGAAATATTTGGTAATTCAATGTTTTGTCTTCACATAAGAAAGTTATCCTCAGAGTATTCTTTGTGTGAAATATAACACCTAAATATATAAAGATAACTTGGTGTTTAGATGAAGTTCTCACTTTTTAGCAAGTTTGTTTAATGGGAAAAACAGATATGAAAAGGTCTAGGTTAACCATTTAGCTCAGTAACATATAAATCTAACCTCGCAAAAAGATAAAAGCTGCTTTTGACTTATGTCATATCTCTTATTCTTTTTCTTCTCTGTTATCGTTTTCATATTGCTTTAGATATATCTGTGTTGGAGAGGAATTTATGTAACCCAGTCAGCACTTTTTTTTCCCGTATATATACAGTTCATAAAGTTTTATTTAGTCTCCTTGTGTATACAATAGAAAACAATTATTGGGAGTAGTTAGGCCAGCCCCCTTTGCATTAATGCCTCTTAACTCATTCTGTTTGGAAGAGCCTTTTACACTCAGGATCTATCTTCTGGAAACCAGCATCATCATTCTTTTTCTATTCCCAAATCAAATGTTCTTTAATAAATGACCAGGATGAAGAGTTTCTTGCAATGGCAGCTTTCTCCTTGGCATCAAAGACAAAGAGAGGGGAGTCTTTCCATTCAGACTCCATCCATATCAGGGTGACTTCTATCTGAATATTTGCTGGACCATACACTCCTCTGACAACTACTATGCTATCTTGTGCAGATTACGTAGTAGCTGTCAGTCCTAATGGGACTGTAGGATACAGTAAATTCCTCTTCAGAGAACCAATACATCAGTGTGTTCAGCTTCCCTGTTCTTTGTTCTGCATTTTAAAGTTTAACTTCCTCGTTCTTTACATCTCCTTGCCCCTAGTTTCAGTAAACAACCCCCTCCTAGCCTCTATCACCTGCTCTTTCCTTAGTCATCCTTAGTCACCTGCTCTGTAACCATCCTTCTGCTGAAACTACTCATCCCACCACTCCAGCTCGTATCCCTGCTCTCTTTAAAATAGCCGACTGGAATTAACTTAGACTGTGCGGTCCAACCTTACCTAAAGGGGAAAGATGCAGCAGTAGGAACTAGCTGCATCAGGGATAACACCCCATCCCACTCCCCTGTCTGGTATGCTTTCACCATTGCTCCATTGTGAG
This sequence comes from Macaca thibetana thibetana, assembly GCF_024542745.1. Lineage (NCBI taxonomy): Eukaryota > Metazoa > Chordata > Mammalia > Primates > Cercopithecidae > Macaca > Macaca thibetana. Next base: position 57,844,578 of record NC_065594.1, read on the forward strand.
ACGCACCCTTCTATAGAAGAAAATTGCCTTGCTGAGAAACCTTTTGCCTGAGTGCTATTTTCACTTTGTGGCACCAAGCATTTTACTTCTAACATGGCTTTGGGTAGAAAAGCTATAAATTCACATCAATTCTTTCATGTGAACTTAGTTTATCCATGCCACTGAGAGCAAGGGGATTCTTAGAGAAGTAGTGATTTACCTTCTTGCCTCTTGAGTCATTGGTCACCATTAACCCCACAGTGCTTGGATCTACACTCTTAATTTATGCCAAGGACAGTCATAAATCAACAGTTTCCCAAGGAGTGGGAAACAGGAGAAAAATAGCTAAATAGTTATAAGGCAAGAGCAGAAAGGAAAATTTAAAAAAGTAAAATTTACCTGCATGAAAGCTGTCTTCTGAACAGGATGAAGCAAGCAGATTCGCAGATAACTTCCTTTGTAGTCCATCGTAATCATATCAAAACCTATGGCTTCAGGGACAGCCAGAACCACAGAGACCACCCAAATCAAAACAATTTCTACTGCTGTCCATTTTGGAACCCCAATTCCTTTAATTCTACTCCAAGAAGCAACAGCTCGATATCTGGAGATAAAAATAGAATTGTATTTTAAGCTGGCATACCTTAGTTTTATTGAATTGCACAGCTTATTTTCTAAGTAACATGCAAAACAATAGTATAGCATTCAGAATATTCTTGGCTTAAATAGAAGCTTCTACCTGTCAATACTCAGAGCACATAGACTCAGCACAGTGATTCCCACGGAGGCTTTCTGTATGAAAGGTACCAGCTTACACATCTCAGCTCCAAATGGCCAGTCCTCTGCCAGCAGCTGCATTGAGGAGACATGAAGCTCTGTTAGGGGGTTTCATAAGATGCCCTCTAAATTGTATCACTTAGTGGAGCATAATTAACATGCAGAGTAGGATAAATTCTGGTTGTCATTCTTTGTCTCATGGACTACTTCTTTGAAAAGCACCATTGTTCGACATATGTGTGGTACAGGAAAGTGTGTTGGGATTGATGAAAATGCAGCCAGCTTATAAGAAGTCATCATGCGTATATAGTAGCTTAGAGTTCAGCTCACCTCATCAGAGCAAACTTGGGCCAATCACTTAGGTTCCTCCTGAAAATTGAACCTGTATACTGTCATAGAGTCTGAAATACCCAGGTCATGGCCAAAGCAAAATATGGGTTAATTAAAATTGATTTATAAATAGTCCTTAGCTGAGGAGACCAGACTTCCCTATTGAAGTAGTACTCTATGCAGAACAACATGTACATTCATGCACTTGTTCTTCACTGCAGTCCGTTTACCTAACTGAACAGTCATTCAGTTGGAGTAGCTATGCAGTTGCTTGAACAGCCCAGGCATATTTCTACTTAGGGCTTTCACTCTAGGTCCTTCCTTATCTTAGAAGGCTCTTTCCCCACAGATTCACCTGGTTAAGCCCCTTATCTCCTTCAGGTCTTGCTCAAATTTCATCTTTTCAACATGACTTACCTTGACACACACTATTAGATGCCATAACTGGTCAGGCATCCCTATCTCCCTACTCTCTTTTCCTTTTTATCCATAGTCTATCAATTCCTGTGGCATATCACATTAACTTATTTGTTTGCTTAGTTTTTTTTTTCTGTCTGGATCCCTGGAGTGTAAGACAGACTATGAGCTTCACAACTGCCTAGACCAGTGCCTAATGCATAGCAGATGTTTAATATTAACAGTGCTTGATTCATAGACTCTAAAATATAACAACGACTGGCTATATAAGGAGCAAGAAGACATAGTTATTGCTATTTTATATATATATAGATATACACACACACATAGTATGTAATATATATACAGTGTGTATATATATACACATATATATTTCTCTTTATCTGATTGTAGACTACGCAACCATCTATTATTAAATGTGGTTATTTTCTTTCTTAGGGCGATGTGGTGTGTCCCACACTGGTAAATGAATCACTTTAGGTAAACATCTGGATCAAATGTTCATGCGGTTTTGAAAATAAAGAAAAGTATTTCAAATCCATGGGTCTTAAAAATATTTTGAAAAACAACCTTCCAAAAGTGAAAATTATTTTGAGACACAATGGAGTCTTTCCATCCTTTCACTAGTAGTGAAGACTCTACTGAGTTTGTCAAGCTGAGTTGATTGTTCTATAACTAGAAACACGTCAAAGGCTAAAATGTGTGTCTCATAATGAATTTGACTTGGAGACTCAACATAGGACCAATTTCATTTCTAAATTAGATATCAAAACTTATACAGACATGTGGGATAAAAGTTGGCAGACTTATCATATATGCTTAATGTAGGATCCTGAAAACCTACAGAGCCAGGCAGGTAACACAGATAAGTGGAGGGTGCCAGGTCTCAGAAAGTCATTGGTGTCAGGAAGATGATAGGGAGTGGGGTGGGGTCTGGGGTAAACTTTGTCTGAAAGGAGCAGCAGCTAATAGATATCACACACTTTTTTCTAAGGGACCCCAAATACAAAAATCTCTTGATTTTTCAAAAGAACCCAGATTGGAATTTTTATATGAATCTCATAATTTATTAAAGTTCAATTCATATTTTTTTAAAGAAACCTCTCAGATAACATTATATTATCAAAATACATCGGTGAGCCATCATAGTCTCTATCTTGTGACTTCTGGGTTAATCAACTGACTCATTAATTATGCTTGTTCAGTCATTCATTCAATAAATATTTATTGAGCATTCACTATCTGTCAGACACTATTCTGAGCACTTCTGCTCACATGGAGTTTACAGTCTAGTGAGGGAGGCAGACAAAAAACACATACATACTTAAAATGGTGTTAAACAGAGGCTGTGATCATATTGAGTGAGGGTGGGATTGGAGGTGTTTTTTTTTTTTTTTTTTTTTGAGACGGAGTCTCGCTCTGTCGCCCAGGCTGGAGTGCAGTGGCCGGACCTCAGCTCACTGCAAGCTCCACCTCCTGGGTTTACGCCATTCTCCTGCCTCAGCCTCCTGAGTAGCTGGGACTACAGGCGCCCGCCACCTTGCCCGGCTAGTTTTTTGTATTTTTTTTAGTAGAGACGGGGTTTCACCGTGTTAGCCAGGATGGTCTCGATCTCCTGACCTCATGATCTGCCCGTCTTGGCCTCCCAAAGTGCTGGGATTACAAGCTTGAGCCACCGTGCCCGGCTAAGGTGTTTTCTTGATAAGCTTCTCAGTAAGGTCACCCTGAAGAGACAACATTTGGAGAGGGACTTGATTGAAATAAGACAGTAAGCCATGCGAAGAGCATGTGCAAATGCCCTAAGGTCAAAACAAGCCTGGTGAACTGGAGGTACAGCAATGAGGCTACTAGCTACTAAAGCTGGAGAAGAGTAACCCAGACCAAATGCATGGAAAATGAAGTTGTAGAAGGAACAATTTAAATGCTTTTTTGAGGGAATTCATTGCAAGGTTTGGAGAAGGGAAATGGTATGATCTAACATATTTTTCAAGAGATCACTGTGCTGCCCAGTGTAGAATAGAATGTAGGGCCAAGAAAGGAAGCACTGATGAGAACTAGTGGTGAGCTGGACCCTGTGTGCCCCGAGGCTGAGGAGAGTGGGTTATAGCCTGTATTCATTTTAAGGGTAGGGCTAGCTAGCAGGACTTGCTGATGGGTTGGACAATTGATGTGAGGAGTCAGGACACTCACAGAGGTTTATCCCGTGCATGGTGAAGTCATTTACTGAAATGGGGGAGACTTGGTGCACCACAGGTCTGAACCAGCTTTGAACTCATGTAGCTTTAAAAGAACTGCCAATTACCCTTAGAAATAAGAATAAAAATTATCCAACTGGTTACAAGGATTGTGCTAGAACCAGCCAGGTATAACTTATTCAGACAATATTCTACTATTGATTACTTCTCCCTTCCAAACATGAAGCCTAATTTCCCTGCCTTTGAATGTGGATTGGACTTAGTGATTTGCTTTTAATGCATACAGTGTGACAAAAGTGATGATGTGTGATGTCTGAGACTAGTTCCTAAAGAACTGGCTTTCTCTCTCTTGGGTCACTTATTCTGGGAGAGGCCAGCTGCCATGTCATGAGGACACTCAAGCACCTCTGTGGGGAAGCCAAATGGCAAAGAACCGAGGCCTCTTGAAAACATCAAGCACTAATTTGCCAGGTCTGTGAATAAGAGGATCCTCCAGCTTTAGTCAAACTTGGGCAACTGCAGTTCCAGCCAGGATTTTGCGTGTACCTTCTTGAGAGACCCTGAGCCAGGGCCACCCAGCTAAGCCACTCCTTAATTGCCAAACCAAAGACACAATGTGATTTAAAAAATATTTACTGTTTTAAGCCACTAAATTGTAGGGTAATTTGTTACTCTTCATTAGGAAACCAATATGCTTGCAATTGGTTGCTCACTTAAGTGAGTAATAGATCCACATTTGAACTCAGATGGTCTAGAGCCTATGCTTACAACCACTATAATACCTGCCCGACAGTGTTTTGAAGGAGGTGATTGTACAAAAAAAGTTTAGAATTAAATCAAATATTATTTTTTAAACCTATAGCTGTGTGTCAAATCATGGTAAAATATCTAGGTGCAGAGCAAAATCTTCTGCTCACCTAGTGCGATGGTTAACTTTATGTGTTAACTTGACCAGCCACAGGTTGCTCGATTAAACATTATTTCTGGGTGTGTCTGTGAGGATGTGTCTGGAAGAAATTAGTATATGAATTTGTGGACTCAGTACAGCTGACTGCCTTACCCTAGGTGTGTGGGCATTATCCAATCTGCTGAGGGTCTGAATAGAACAAAAGGCAGAGGCAGAAGGAATTTGCCCCTTTTTCTTCCTGCCTATCTGGAATGTCTCATTTCATCTCCTTTGGCCCTCAGACTGGTTTCTCAGGCCTTTGGACTTGGATTGAATTACACCGCTGGCTTTCCTACATTTGCAGCTTGCAGATGGCCAATTATGGGACTTCTCAGCCTCTATAATCTCATAAACTGATTCCTCATTATCTATTTATCCGTCTGTCTGACTACTTACCTACCTATCTACCTATCCCTCCATCTATCTATCCCACTGGTTCTGTTTCTCTGGAGAACCCTGACTAATGCCCCTAGTTATTTTATTCAAATAATGTCCAGACATTTGGATATTTTAAAATATTCTATTCTGTCTTAAATTAGTTCCAAATATGGTAATACTGTTATCCTGTAGGTACCGCTATCAGAATAATCAAGATGAATGAGCATCCAGACCACTGAAGGAAAAGAAGTCTGGCCGATGAAAATGAGCTCTGCACTGAATCCAGGCCATGTTTTGAGGTTTCCATTGTTTTTGGCTCAGCCTAGAAATTGGATTATTTCTCTTCATACCACTGGAGGCCTGCAGCCCAACCTCTGACCCAAGCTATCACAGAAAACAGGGAAACACAAACTGAAAATTGTAACAATACTCTTCAAGCTCAACAGACAGATAGTCAGAAACGTAATCACCATGGAGAGATTACAGTTTTCTAGTCTACACTTTTGAAGGGAAAGAGAGTGCAAAAAAAAAAAAAAAAAAAAAAAAAAAAAAAAGAGAGAGAGAGCATTAACCTTTATCAGCTTGCATTTCATGCTTTCAATTCAGAACTGGATGCTATTCGTTCTGGAAGGCCACAGAAGATGTGGGAAGAGCATCACTGTTGCTTCCATTATTTTGTAGTGAGAAGAATGACTTTGGCAAGACTCTAAATGCTCTTCATCTAAAAAGCTTACCTTCTGCCTCACTGATCAGAAGGCTTTGTGGAGACCCAGCAAAGCCTGATACTCTGTGACAGAAACCATGCCCAGTATTGATGTTCATCTCTGTCATATTAATGGCCTCTAGCAAGAAAGTCTTTAGGCAAGCTATTGCTTGAAACTTATCTAAAATATAAAGGTATCCACTTGTTTAATGCAAAAAACGTCCCAGGTGGGGAAAAACTATGAAGCTTTGCCAAAAAAAAAAATTCACTCTCAACCAAGATGACATCTTTACAATTTGGTGAGAGATTGTTCTTAGATATGGGTGTGATTCTTAGACATTCATTTCTTCATCATTCTTTGGGAAAAATAACAACATCTAACATCTATAATCTGAAGTCTAACGATACAGCTTTCCCCACTGAAAAGGAAATGGATTCACTTTATTGCAAGAGGAAGCAACTCTAACTTTAAACCCAGCAATAACACATTCCTTATTCCCTATTTTTAGTTTTTTCTTTGGACTTTACCCCATTAAATTAGATAACTTAAGGGCAAAGTCTGAACAGTGAAGACAATTCAAACATGTAATCAAAAGGCGTCTCTCTGATCGCAAAAAGGGTGTTTAGAGTTAAATCTTGACACTATGTCCCTTTCACATAAATTAAAATTTTAAATCCTGTTTAAAATTAAGTTGAATATATGTTGCCTAACATTTATCAAATATGAGCCAGTTGGCAAATACTCACATAACTGGCACTGCTTTTCATATCGTGATGTCTCATCTAACTGAATAGCTGTTGTTAGTGTTTAGTCCTGCTGGCAATGTGGTATCCATTTGACAAAATGATAGCCTAGGTTTGTGCTGACCCATTTTACCCTAAGGCTTATATTGCTTCTCTAGAACATTTATTTTGGATGATAAACAGAAATAAACAAACATTAGATTGAAAAAAGAGGTGACCATACTGGCTAAAAGATTTCTACTCAAGAAAGACCATAATTTTATAAATTTACATAGGAACAACTGCTTGAGAAAGAAACAAGGCAAGAGAATCCAAATAAATTTTTCTACTACATTATAAAGTCATTTTTATATTATAGCTTAAAAAATGTCTAAAAGGATAAATAGCATGAATAGGAAATAAATATTCTTTATTTATTTGAGGATTTTGTGAAGTGGATCCTAAAAAATCTCTCCAACTGGGGGATTTACATTTTTCATTTCTCTTTTTAATTAAAAATCACATACTTGAGATAATAAATGAAGAAAAAAAAATCCTGTTAACACACACCCCTATTAATGCCAGGAGGAGTCAAGCCCCATAAGGTCAGGAAATGCTAAAGTTAACCATCTTGCACAAGCAAATGTTCATTCGCCTCATTAAACATACATAGCATTTTCTTTTTCTATTTTATTAAATTAGAAGTATACACTGAGCTTTAACTGTTTATTTGTTTCAGAATATCCTAAAACATTTATAATGCCTAGCACAGTGCTTGGCACATAGTGGTCACTCATTCAATGCTTGTTAAGTAACGATGAACGGATGAGTGAATGAATGAATTTGATCATAAGGCAGAAATCATCTATGACAAAACATTTGCCATACGTCTTTCAGTTCTCATATTCTACATATATTCTTTACAGAATTGACATGACTGTATATTTACTATTTATATTTTCTAGTCCTGATGATCAGGTCTTCTTGGCACATAGAGTCAGAAACTCTAGAATTGAGGCTTGAGGGTGGGCTGTACTGTCGTTGGAGTTCCGCTCTTCCATGCAGGCCGGAAAAGGTAACAACAAAAATTCCTCTCCCACCCTCTCTCTCCTATTCAAAACTTGTCAAGGCAATGCCTGATATAAAACAGAACCTACTGTTTCTCACTATGTAATGGGATTCTATGAAAAGCTTTAGTTGTGGAGGGGATTGTAAGTTTCGTGGAAGTAGATGCAGTAAACATACGGACATTATTAGAGATGATTGTTTTAGAGGATGAGTGAGTGGTGTAATTAAGAGGACAACCAAGGTTACTTTGCCAGACTGCAGTCTATTCCATCCTGTGATAAATTGTGAACGTTTCTTTAAACGACTGGCATTATATAAATGTTTTCACAATAAGAGTCAAAAAAGGAAAATAATGGAATGGCTGCATTTGCCAACTCTAGGAAAGGGTGTATTCTGTTTTTATCTCTGTTTCCTGTAGTAGTTAAGAGTTTTTTCTGTGTTTGAACTAGAGTTTTAATGAGATAGGGCACCTTCATTCAAGGACTTGCATGACAGAACTCTTTCTGTATTGGTACATAGAGAAATAGTTCAAAGTAAACTTTGAATTTGGAGTCAATATGCTGATCAAGTGCATGGAAATTTCTTTTTCTTGACATACAGTGCACTTGTGCCCTGAAGGACAAATACAAATTACAAGCTCTACCCTGCATCCATCAAAATGTACTTAATCACTTAAAGATTAGGCTATGTGAGTTAGAAATATGTGGGTCAGAAATAATGTTAGCTTATCCCCCAGGGGTGCCATCTCAGTAGATTACAATATGAACAGTGCCCCCTAGAGTTGTGCAAGGCAACAGTTCTGTCCGTGGGAATCTATTTCACACACATCCACAAAACAGAGGCCTTTTCAAAGCTCTGAAAAGATTCCTATAACTTTCTGAAATAGAACAATGGCTTATGAAAATGAATTAAAGTTCTTGAAACAAAATCTCTAAAAGAAACAGAGAGATAGAAAACAATTTTTAAAAATATTTCTTAAGAGAAATTGAAGTTTACCTCAAATATATTTTCCTACCAGAAATTTATTTCTAAGTCTGTAACAGGCCAGGAAAGAAATTGATTGTACTCTTTCATTATCTAAGTTTAAAACTATATCCAAAGTTTGAGCTTTAAAACTTTCACCGACATATTACATATTTTGAAAAGATCCAACTAAGAGAAATAACAAAACCCACTCACAAACCTGGTCTATTATTAGTTGACTTATCACTGATGACATCTGAAGAAACTGAAGAATGAGAACCTGAGCGCCTCCTGGCTCAGAACGAGACTTGCAAACTACATGAATTCAACGAACCCTATTAAGTAACTTCATGCCATACCTAAGCCTAATTCTATCTGTGGAATATGTTATGGGAGACTAATAAGCTATGATCAGAAAATGTCTGATTACTATGGAATCTGAAAGCCCATTAAAATAGTCTGAAAACACTGAGCGAGCGGGAAGAAGACAGCGTACAGTGTAAACATTCTGAGGATAGTTTTCCTCCTTTCCGGAAACTACAATGAAACTGAAGAAGAGAGAAGTAGAGAAAAGACACAGGTCAGCAGGCATGAGTGCAGTTTTGAGCCTCAAAAGGGGAGACTTGCTTGAGAAATGCTTCAATCAGTTTTGTTAATAAATTTCTGATTCAAGAATGATCCTCTTCTATCTTCTCCCTTCACCCTTTCTCCTCTCTCTTTCCCTCTCTCCCATCCACCACCATATTTTGGCCATTTTCTTGGTCCTTTACATTTTCACCAGAGGCCTTATAGGGAATGATAAATAACTCTAAAATAAAAGCATTGGAAATAATAAAAAGTCTAAAATTAGAGAAGTTGTATACCCATACACCACATCCAGCTATCTCCCAAACATAACCAACCTCTTTTTAACTGTGCAAAGTTCTGAAAGAGAATGTTTCACATCATAAATTACATCCTGAATCTTATTTCAGCTCAGGCTTTATCTGTCAACACCCTTTAAAGAACTTAATCATTTATTAGCATTTGGCATGTTTCTCTAAAAATAATCAACTATAGCATATTAGCTACACGGAGATATCCTTATATGGTTTTCTTTGTGAATTGAAGAACGTGGCTCCCTGGCCTGGAGACAGCAGGGTCTTGGCTACGTTATCCTTTTGTACAACTATGGAAATATTTCAATGTTGAAAGACTCATTTTAGATGAGCAAAAGAGAAATGTAAATCTTTTGATAGATAAGCCTTACCATACTGAAAGAAAACCTTACCTTGACATTCATAGAGGCTTGGATTTATGGAGTGACCAAGTGGCAGATCAAAGGCAAACACAAGAAATATCATAGAGTTGAACCTAGGGAAACTTTCACTGCCCAAGGCCAAGTGCTTACTGACCATTTTGTCACAGAAATCTGTGACCAACATGTGAAACAGTGAACTGGGAATATGAAGTCTTGAGTTTCTAGTTTATTTGAATTCTGCTATCAACCTGTTATCTGACTATGACCAATACTTCAATACAGAAGGAATCAAGCTTTCTTTTTTTTTTTTTTTTTTCATTTGGACATTGTTAAAAATATGAGTGGAAAAAGCCCACTGCTCTTATGTTTTATGTGTAGCATCATTTGTCTGCAAGCATTTGTGTAGTATTGACAGTTGCAGCCACTATGCTAGATGGGTGTCAGGGTATTTGTTGTATTTGTTAACTGATTCCAGGTCATTCAAGCTAAAAGCCTGACTCTTCATTAACAAGTTTTAAAAGTTAATACTTTAAATGTGCTTAGTTGTTGCTCCTTAAAAATTATTTTGCTTTGCATAAATAAATCTCAAAGATATACAGTTTCCACGTTTGGTTCAGAATGCTTATGCGGTAAAATATCTGTAAATATTACTAAAATATTTCAGTGACTTGACTGGAAATGAGAACATTGTTATTAAATTGGGAGAAATTAGACTCCTCTCCCAATGACACCCTTACTTCTTGTGTTGCTATATATGCATACGCTTCAGTTTACTGATCGGAATATATGCATACACTTCAGTTTACTGATTGGAAAATTATAACTTCAAAAGTTGGTGGTGTTCCATCAACTTTTACTTTTAACTACAAAACTAGTTAATTATACATAAACTTGTTAAGTACCAGAAGTAGTCTAAGATAGGATAGTGCAAAAGGTAAATTTGTTCAGAAAGATAATCCTGAGTGTGTCACAAGCAGAAAATGTCTATTACCTGCCAAGGTCACTTCACTCGAAACTCATTTGTGGGTTCAGTGAAGCAATTCCGCATTTTGACATACCAGCATTTTAATGTTATATGTACCCACCCTTAACTAGTTAAACGTTAAAGATCAGCAGTTTTGCCTTCCAGAACTATGAATGCTGCCTCTTTGCCTCTAATAGTAGCCTACAGATCTTAACTGTAAAACCATCTAGAAGCACTCCACTGGGTCACCAGCCTAATTTTTAGCTCTCCATCACCACTGGGCACCTGATCACCTTTGGATCTTTACCGAACTCGTTAATGTGGATGTTGGTATTCGTCTTACCAGTTTGCACGCAGGTTTGTTTTTAAATGTAATATCTTTACACATAAAGGAAGCTATATTTGAGAGCTAACTTCATTAACTCAGTTATCCATGTAAATATAACACAAAGGGAGTTAATAAAATTCAGAAGTAAGTTAAGAACTCATTATTTGCTCAAGAATTTTTAACTTCTCCCTAACCTACAACCAAGTTTTGTTAAATATCATTCCCAAATCAACTAACCAACCAAACAACAACATACACACATTGATAGCATCCACAGGTACACCCGGCTGTCTCGCTTTTTACCCAGCTTTGATATCTATGCTTCTGCAACTTAGTAGTGGAGCACCAGGCTCTCATATGAACAATTCTAGATTACCCCATTTATTTTAGGATGTATAGGAAGGGCACCATAAGTAGCTTGTGAATAAGGAGAAATTCATCCTAACATCAAGCACTGGCTTTTGGTTCTGGTGAATATGTAGACGATGTAAATATTAAGCATGGTGGCCCATATACATATTACAGATAAACATTAATATGCATTTATATCCATATTGAGATATTATATAAAATAGGGATTGAAACCAAGAGTACAAGAATAACTTTCTAGCACAATATGGCAATATCTTTCAAAATTTTGACTTAATACACACATTTCCACTTACTAATTTTAGTTATAAAAATTTACCCTTTAGATGTAGTCACACATGTGTGCAAAGTCACATGTACAAACATGTTGTTTGTAGTTGTGTTTGTCACAACAAAAGCTGGAAAACAAAGGATACTCAAAACGCACATACACACACATACACACATTTTAAAAACATTTATCATTTGCTTGCTATGTGCCATGCCCTGTGCCAAGTGATAGTCATCTTTTTACTTATATATCTATATATTCTTATAAAACTTAACATTTTAATGTATGTACATGTATACATACATATATATTTAAATAAATATCTCCTTTGGATGCTTGAAGTTTTCATTGTTCATCTGGTTGGTGTTGTGTAACGTAGGCATAGCCCCAGTGTGTGCCTATGAGAAAGGTAAGCAAGGCTTATTATTTTCTGCATTTTTACATGAGTTTGAAGTGCTTCAGCAGCCTCAACTTGCTAAGTGTCCTCAGACATTTCCCTAGCCTTCAACACAGGATTTTCCCCATAACACAGGAGACCTGTGAGAGTGGTATGATTCTACTTAAAAGTTTCCAGGGACCCAGCTCCTTGAGGCAGTCCAGGCAGATCAGACATGCTTCCCAACGCTTTGCAGCTTTCACTGCAGCAACTCCAGATAAAGTCCCACCAGTTTCACAGCCTGAAGACTGTAGCTTCCAATAAGTTATGACATTTTGTGATTTGCCAACTTTACTGAACTCTGTATTTATTAAACTCTAGATTAACGGAATAGATTCACATTGACATTTCTTGGCCTCTGAGCCCTTAGTATGCCAACAGGAGGGTCGGAGAGTTTCATAAACCTGCTGAAGTTGTGTATATTGAATTCTCAAAGAGAATGATAAAACCCCACCAAGAAAAATTAGAAATCACTGGTTTCAATTCAAGCCTCTCATATTAGGATATATTAAATATAGCCTTCATAACTCATTTAAATTACTTTTTTCTGAATGATCATACCTGACTACTCTGAAATTCTAAATGCATTTTAAAAAAAACATGTTGCCACAATTATTTAGGAAAATAAATGGCTTTTAACTAGTTCTGGATTATATATTTTGGTAAATTAAGCCATTAGAATAACTTCCACTGATATTACGCACTACAGACCAGGTGAAGGGGGTTTCGAGAGACAGAAATCCTGACTCAAATTAATTTCTGAAAATGTTTACTAAGTATTCTACTGTGGGATAGCGTATTATTTGCCACATTTGCACCAAATGCTCTCAAATCAGATCCTAAACCAATACTCAAGGTTGGAGACGACAATGCAGTGCCTGATTATGCTTCATGCAGTGGGATGGGGTGGACCGCAGGGTCTTGGGTTGGATGGTCTGGGTTGAAGGCCCAGTTTCATCACTTTGTAGTCGTATGACATTAGGCAAGTTACTTCTTCACCTCTCTGACAAGTACTTTCCCTAGATCTAAAGCAGGAATGATAACGATACCTCCTCTACAGGGTTGTTGTAGTGATTTAATGAAATAAACCAAGTGCCTAGTGCATCATAACTGGTAGCCATTATTATGATATTGTGTCTCAAGCTAAACCTAAGGCCACGAGGTAGGATTCAATAAAGACGACCTTAGTAATGGGATGCAATGTGATGAATGTGTTTATGACCAATACAAGTTACTGGATGGACAGATTTGTAATGACTCATTAGCTTATTTCAGAAGTAAAAACACAGTCATGTTAAGACTGGATGGCTTCAGGGAAAAGGATGTAACTTCCTAGGGAAATCATAAGGGAGTTTGAAATGAAAAGGAAACTGTGTGACCTCTTGGGGAGTCAGAAATTCTCTGGTTTATCACAAATACTCATTTAACCAGACAGAGGAAAGAAGGTGGTTCTGGAAGAGCTGATTTCTATCTGTCCTGGAGGCAATACATCAAAATTAAAAAAATGTTCTCAATGCCACCCTCTATACAGCACTTCAGCTACTGTCTGATTTAGAAAGGTTTCTAACTGGGCTAGACATGTGGGGTTTCCTGACCCCACAAACAGAACTTTCATAAAGTCCTGTGCCAACCTAGCAAAACTAGATTGTAATCTCCCTTTGGGAAGAGATCTTGTTAGATTTATTTTAAATTTATCACAACACCTTGTACTGAAAAAATTCTCAATTCAGTTTTGATGAATTGAATTGAAATTCCTTTGCCAAATTAGAATGGGAAGATTTAGTTTGTGGGACATCTTAAGAAGTAAAAGAGTCGCTTCTGACCCTCATGGAGTTGTGACTGCATTTAGAGATTCCATTTCAGCTCATACAAGTACATCCTCACAGTTTATCAGAATTAATTGCCACACAGGATTTTAGGATTTCTTCAATTGATTCCCCCATTTCCGGGAGTGATTCCCTTTAGAGAAAACTATATCCTAATCCACTCTCACTGCTAAGCCTCAGAAATGTTTGGAATTCCCCTTAAAATATAGCTATTGGGTTAGGATTTTTAGAGATTCATGAAGGGAAATTTACAGGCATGCCTTATGGTAACTACTCCTGCCAGTAGGTCAAAGCATCCCCTACAACATTTCCCAACTTTACATTCCATTTTTTTACTCTTGTACTGAAGTACTGAAGTCAAGGCTAGCTATAGGCAAATCTGCAAAGTACAATTCCATTTCCTTACATTGTGATTGTGTTTTTATGTGCAACTTTCTATTGCTGCTGCTGCTGCTGCTGCTGGGAAAGTTTTAAATATTTTCATATGTCTTTGAAATTTTCCAACTGTTTTACTTAGGCTGCTTTTTTTTTTTCTTTTTAACACCATAAAACTTCAGTAGGTGGGCACTAGCAGCCTGATTGTGAAATTGAGGAAACTGAGGCCCAGAGGTGCCGGGATGTGTCTGGAGTTCCAAAGCAACCTGGAGCAACCTGGCTCTTTGTGTGTTTCTGCTGACGCCCATGGTAATCACACAATAATGTTAACTACTGAAACCCTTACAGATTTTGAGTGCTCCTTGGTCTTGTCCATGAAATAACTGATGGGGTGCTGTCATATGGCTTGCACTTTGGAACCTGACAGATTTGGGTCTGATCCCCAGTTCCACCTCTCACTCATTTACTTTGAGCATCCTACCAGTCAGCTGTAAACTAAATGTAATATCTACTTGTGGGCTGCTGGAAGGAATAACAGAAGTAACACATCTCACCCAGTCCTTGGTCCACTGTAGATATCTAATGCAGAGTAGCTACAGTCCCTCACAGCAGGTGAACTGTGTTTTTCCTACTCACCAGTCTGGATCTCTTTCTTCCAGGCCATTTATTTCCTAAAAACCTACTTTGTATCTGCTACTTTCAAAGTCTTCCAAGACAGTGCTTCCCAAAGTTAGTGGGCATATGAATCACCTGAAGATCTTAAGATGCAGATTCTAACTTAGTAAGTCTGGGCTAGCCTTGCATTCCTAACAAACTCTCAGGTAATGTTAATGCTCACTGTCCATGGACCACACACTTTTGACTAGAGGATGTACCCCATTAGGTGCACTTAAGGACTAGATCCTTCAGAACTAGTGGTTCTCAAACTTTACAGTTCATCATAATTACATAAAGGGCTTGTTAAAATACAAATTACTGTGCTCCACTCCAGAGTTTCTGATTCAGTAGGTCTGGGGTGAGGCCAGAAAAATCTTCATGTGTACCAAGTTCCCAAAGTGATACTAACGTTGCTAGACTGGGGACTACACTTGTCCTAAGCTTCGCAGAGGGCTACTGGAGACCTGAATGGAATTTTATCCCAATGGTTACCGACTTTTATGAGTGGACATAACCAAATGGAATTTGGTTCCAAAGATCACTGACTTTTAGGAGGGGCTGAGCCTTAAGAGAGAGCTAAAGGGAAGCTCCTTCTACAAGCTTTCTCATCACCCTTCTCCAGCCAGGCCCCCTTCCTCAAGCCCACCATGATTTCAGCAGGCGCCCTTTACCTTGTAGACATTGATAGGGATGTCAATGACGATGTGCAGCAGGTCTCCCAGAGCCAAGCTGGCGATCAAGATATTGGGACCGTTTCGCATGCACTTGTTCTTGTAGATAATTCTCAGAAGTGTGGAGTTCCCGATGATCCCTAGCACGAACACAAGGCAGGACACAACCGTGTTGATGTATTTGAAAGTCTCCTTGATCTCGATGGGTCCTTGGCACGGGGGAGGGGAGATGGTGCGTGGCGGAGATCCCCCCGTCCTCTCTCCTTTAGGCACCTCAGCAGGTGCCACCGACCTCGCCAGACTGGCGTTGGAACCCTTGGGCCATAAGGTCTTAGTGGGTGGCGTCATTATCTCTGCGGTTTGCAAAAGCGGAGTGGCCCTGGCAGGCGGGAAGCCTCTATCCTCTCCCCAGATCCGCGACAGGCCGCAGGCAAGAACCAGCGCAACCAGGGCGCGTCCGCACAGACTTGGCGGCGGCTGCATGCTGCTGCCTGCTCCAGTGGGTGTCCGGTGGCCGCTCCGCAGTTTCAGAGCCTGGAGACAAGCAGGGAAAGGAAGACAGGACACTTGGGTCAGTAGCTGGAGCCACGTCTCTGCAAACCCTAGTACCGCCCGCAGCCTCTCCGCCAGTATACACGCGCAAAAGTAATTCAAGTTTGCGCGCCGCGCCAGTGGGGAACTTGGCCCTCGTGACTCGCCAGCGCTGGTCGAAACTCCTTCCCAATGCCCTCTCCGCTGTTTTTCTTCCCCCGCGTGGCCAGGAGGGGGTAAATAATATGCAGCGGGGCGGGGCGTTCTGGAAGGGGTGTGCCGGGGGGAGTGATGGGGATCCAAGGCAAAGCTCCGAACTCTTTCATGTGCCGGGAGGAATATATACACGTCTTAGTTAAGCGTGCGTGGGAACCGCGGAATTAAGGCACCTAGAGGCCAAGGGCTTGTATCAACCTCTGCATTTTGCCCCGCAGGGGAACCTCTGTACCCAGCGATTGAACTCGAAAGACTCTTCCCGGCGGATGAAAGCCGCTACTCCCTGCTGGCTGAGCTACAGCTCCCCCAGCGCGCCCAGGAGTGCGCCGGAGATTCGGAAACTCTCAGAGACTTCTCAAGTCAGCAGGAACTTGGAAACCGCTGTTCCCTCCAAGTGGCTTCAAACACTCATGCTCCCTCCTTTACCCATCCTTATTTTAATTTGCCCTCTCTATAGGCTTTATTTTTATTTTTTTAATACCCCAAACTAGTAAGCCAAACCGAAGCCCCAGGATAAGGTTCAATCAATGATTTTTAATTCAACACCAAGCCCGAATGTTTACCTCTCGGATCTGACAAACCAGATGCAGAGCGAAGAACGGAGACCACCTTCCCGGGACGCGGAACCCAGCTGGGTTCCAGCCTGCTCTGGGAGAGGAGCACGCCTCCCTTGAGCTGCAGGCGGGTCTGGCTCTGACGAAACGCTGAGAGAATGCCAGACAGTGTAGCCTCTGGGGTCTCTGCTGCCATCAGAGACAAGTACTTTTATTCATTCATCCCTTCCCCATCAATCACCGCCAGATTCCTCCCGCGCCTTCCGACCCCGCTGCAACCTTTCCCCTTGGGCGATGCCTGGACAGCATCAGTAGTAGCTGCCCGAGGGAGGGGGCAGTTCTCGTCCAGGTACAGGTCCCAAAAGGCTGTTTATTTGTTAGAGTTCTACGCTTTTCAAATGAACCCAAATCAAGGGCAAGTCATCACGCACCATGTGACACCCGGCAGCTCCAGACTAGAACAAGGCTCTGCACTGAACGTGATAATTGAACTTTTAATGCCAAGTGTGACTTTTCTTTCAGGTAAATGTTCCGCCGCTGTGATATTTAAGGTTAGTTTGTGGGCGCTGCTCTTTGCTCTGCTTCATTTTGCTCTGAAGTTTCATTTCAAGCCCACATTAACCCCAACACGGAATACCTCGATCTTTTCTTCCCCGGCCCTCTCACTGCCCTAAGAGAGGACTACAAGTACTCCTCATTTTCCCTAGTACAGCTCTTCTCCTCTCTTCCTGCCACAGTGTCAGTGTTAGGTAATCTCAGGGATTTTTATACTGTACCTATGACAGACTTGATGCTTATCGGAGACATGAAAATAATCAGAAAGCTGCCATGCAAATTCAACATGATATTTATTTACCAGACAGAGCAATACAATAAGGTCTTTCTATCCATTCTTGAGCTCCATGTTTACAGCAGAGAGGAAAATAACAGCGGCTGGTAGTTTTGTCCAGAGAGTGTATAAAAGAGGTCAGAAAGTCAGGCTTGGAGATGCGCTGGAGAGTACTGTGCCGTCCTCCAAGCAGCAAAATCCCTACTGGATCTGTGAAACTTCAAACCCAGAAGCACCCGTTCCATAGAGGAGTTTTGCCCAGAGACAGGAGGCTCATTTTTTGCTTCATGTTAGTTAATGGCATAGATGGGACAAGAACTTTGGATTTTTGGCTCTTAGGCAATGCTTTCTGGGACTGTGGAAGTAGAAAATCAATTTCTATTTAAAAAGGTGAACTTTAAGTGTGAAATACGATTAGGAACATGGTTACAGAGTAATGCTAAAGGAATGAAAAATATGGTCTAGGGTTGTGAGTGCTAATTCCAAATCTGGCTATTTTGAATTGCAGTCCTTATCCTCCCTGTCTCCTAAGAAGGAGGCCAACATTCAATTGCTGAGCCAAATAACAATATACAATGTTGTCTGAATAAGGAATTATATGGAAGCTTTGGAATATGAATATTTTGCTTAGCTGACTCCACCCAGTGTTGGATCTGCCCTTCCTATACAAGCTTTCTTGGGTTCATGCCTACAGCTCCTGTGGCGTGACTTTTCTCGCTCCCCAGTGGCCCTCTCATCGTCTCCATCTCCATTCGTATTTCCTCCACTGAGTCCTGGAAGTCTGCGCTAATCCTCACTGAGGTCTATCTCTTTTCTTTTCTCATAGCACTTTTGGACTGTTAACCACAACTTAGCACTTGGTCACATAAGAGACGTCTGTGGGTCACTATTGATTTCATGTGACTTACTTTCTTTTTCAGGACAGGGACTTGGATGAGTTATATGTTCCTTCTGCACCATCCCACTACCTGCCACAAAATGAGCTTAAGAAATAGTTTTTATAAGTTGATAATGATATTTTGAAGTATTTAATTATACTTTATTAACTGGTCATTGGGTTCAAGAACAAGGCCAAACAATTTTAAGGTAAATATACACATTCCTCATTTGGAATTTAAAACACAGTATCAGCTGCTCCTTACAGGGTCTACCACCTGCATGAGGCACCTTTTCACAGTACCTTATTGTAGTGAAACTGAGTCTCAGTAATTCACTTCAGGTCATGTGGCTAGTTAGCTGAGGGACCAGGATTTGGAACTAGGCATGTCCATCTGGTTACACAGACTATACTTTTTATTATTGTAATTGCAGAAAGCCTAAACAGATATTTTTTTCTTATTTTTGGGAGACAGTGTTCTAGACATCAGTAATATGCAATTGAAGTTTAACCTTAAATATTTCACCTTAAAATGTAAAGACAGCCATGTGAAATGTGAAGAATTGTTCATTGATTTTCATGAATGACTGGGTGTCAGTTTCCCCTTTTGTAAAATGGAAGAAAAGGATTAAAGTTACTTCTTGCTTCAATAAATCAGTCCCACTGACAAACTGCCTCTGCAGGAGTGTCTTAAAGTGCAGAAGAGTGGAAACAGATTCTAGGCCAATTTTTTTTGTTGTTACTTTCATTACTCATGCCTTGAGCAGTACTGCTATGGATATAGTTTTTTTCATCTTAATACTTAAAATCTGTTATTGATAAATTTTATTTATAAATTCACTAGTAGCTAAGTACTATATAAATTTCATTTCTATAGATGAGCAAAAAATTGTGTCAAATTTTAAGAATTCCTACCAGCAAACTTGTGAACTAATTTTGCATTTATGAGAGTTTTTTTTTTCCTGGTAAATGTGGAGTCTTTTACAAAGTTGCTTTTTTTAAACGTTTATGAAGTATCTAGAAAATCTATCAAAATTCCAGATTGGCTAAGATCACTTCTTAAAGTTAGAAAGTTGATGATAGGCAATGTCCCAGTATCTCCTTTAAATGCTTTATCTAGAAGTTCCTGAAGACAGGATTTAATGCAATTCAGAATTCATTTCTCAAAGAGGTTTGCCATGGGGAACATTCCCCAAATATACCTTTTCCCCTGGTGATTAAACAAAGAAAAGCCCTGTTAGCCACACAAAAAAAGTTAGTACTTTCATGTAATCCTCTTGATACGAATGTGCCCTTCAAAACGTACCTTGAACTCTCTAAATCATGAATGCTGAGAGACAAGATGTGTGAAAAACACAGAAAGAGTTGGTTCAATTGGTTCTCCACATATTCCTCTGGGACCAGATTCAATGATCAAACAGTGGTTGAAGTAAGAGAATAAAAAAGTTTTAACATGACTGCAAAAATCAATAGCAAACAGCACAAGAATTTCTATTTCTTGAATTTTATTTTCTATTAAGTGACTGTAGCTATCTGGATCCATGATTAAGATTTTTTTTTTAATTAAGTATATTGTATGTATAGTTAAATGGACAGGGCTTGACTGCAGCTTGAGGAACTTTGCCAAATGTTTGCAACCCTGTGACCCATACCTAAGGGGCTCTTTGAAAATTCATTTATCCTTTAAAAGTGGCAAAATTTGAATATTTTAGATTTGGATACTATTCTTGATAAAACTCTCATTAAGACACTATTTCTGCTTTATCAACTTATCTGATACATCTTATCAGCTTCTATAACTAAAATGTCACTCATAAATTAGAGGTGTGATTAAATGACAGAATCTGAGATTTGAAACGTTATCAATGATTGCCTGATGGTGCCAAATTACACTTCATTCCCTGATGTAATTAAAATTTGATAGGTTTAATGTAACTAGAAATAAGACTTCATTAATTCTTTTCTGCTTATAGAAAATATGAGAAACTGACAGGATACACTCTTTCTTTCTGAGAAAAACAACATAATTCAGCTATTTTAGGCTATGGTCTACTTTAATTAAAAGACAATAATTTTCTCTCCTGCTTATAACTTAAGTAATTTTTATATTCCTTTCTTTGACGTATTTTTTTTCCGCCAATCTCAGTAAAACAAAAAATGAGTGTAACCTGGTCTACAAACTCCTTAAAACTGTTCACAGAACTTTTGTAGCAGCTTTGAAAAGATACTAGAAATTCCAGTCTAAGAAGGTAGTCTGACCTGTGCCTTCTTGGTTTGTCAGTGCACACTGTATTTATTAAATTATTCTTAGGCCACTCAGTAATGGAGAAAACACTATCATTACTGTGTGTCAGCACAGTCTTATCATGTGTAAGGCACCCTTTGGGGAGTTATTTCATATGGAATATAATTTATAATGAGCTCATGTATTTTCTGTGACTCTGTTTTCTTTAATTTTTACCTTTCCTTGTTTCCATTCTTTTGATACCTGAATGAAGTGTCCAAAGAGATGTGAAATAGTCAAAATAGGTTAGAAAGCAAAAAGAAAGAGAAACTTGGATCTTTACCTATTTACTGGTAAATAAAATAAAAGAGAGATACTTTTTTTTTTTTTAAGAAAGAAAAAGTTATTTGTAGTACAGAATAGAATGTGCTAGGAGAGGCCAAAAAGGAGAATTCCCACCCCACAGCAGGCTTTTTTAAATCCTTCTTTTGCTTTTAACAACTGTACTTAATCGATGAGATATTTTAAATTCAATTTCTGCTAATTATTAAACTCTGGTAATGGAAACACCTTTTAATCAAAATCTGTCAAAATCTGTAAAAAGTTTCTGATTATGCTTTGAGATTTAATTGTAGGGGAATAGGACTATTTGTATGAAAATGTAAAGGGAAGCAATGATTTTACTGTTTATTTACTATACGTTAGATGAACAATTTGACTTTCAGGCCAATCTAAAATAAACAGCTCAAAGTCCTGGCATACTTTTGTCAAAGTGAGGGATCATCTGGGGCTTTCAAAGCCATGCCAATTTCATAAGGCGATTTTTGCTTTTCTCTCCTAGTGACGCGTGCATAGGAAATTGCTTCTTCTCTTTTGGGCCCTGCTAGAGGGAACAATTACTGCTATCTGTGGAGACAGTGATTCTGAAATGGCTTTATCAGTTGTGAATTATCCGAATAAAATTACTCACAGAATCTCATGGGAAATGCACAGGAGACTTACTTCTTATAAGGGCAGCAGATAATGCAAAGCTGGCATTTGAGGGAGACATGGCCAAGGTAACAGGTGCCAAGTACCCTGCAGAGAGGTAGGCAGAATATAGAAATGGAAAATTCAAGAAGTGGCTAATTCCTTGAGTATCTTTTAATGTAGTAAAAAACATGTAATATAAAATTTAACATATTAACCATTTTAAGTGTGCAGTTCAATAGTGTTAAGTACATCTATATTGTTGTATAACAGATCTCTGTAACTTTTTCGTCTTGCAAATTTGAAATTTTCTATTAAAGAATGATATGGTTTGGCTCTGTGTCCCCACCCAAATCTCATCTTCCATAATTCCCATGTATTGTGGGAGAGACCCAGTGGGAGATGATTGAATTATGGGGGCAGATCTTTCCTGTGCTGTTCTCGTGATAGTGAATGGATCTCACAAGATCTGATGGTTTTAAAAACGGGAGTTGTCCTGCACAAGCTCCTTTTTTCTCTGCTGCCATCCACCTAAGATGTGACTTGCTCCTCCTTGCCTTCCACCATGATTGTGAGGCCTCCCCAGCTATGTGGAGCTGTAAGTTCAATAAACTTCTTTCTTTTGTAAATTGCCCTATCTCAGATATATCTTTATCAGCAGCCTGAAAACGGACTAGTACAAAGAACAGCTCCCCATTTCTTCCTCCACCCAATCCCTAGCAACCACCATTTTAATTTCTGTTTGTATGAATTTGACTACTTTAGAAACCTCATACAAATGAAGTCATACTGTACTTGACTTTTTGGGACTGACTTGTTTTATTTAGCTTAATGTCCTCAAGGTTTATCAATGGTGTAGCATATGACAGGCTAAATTATATTTTTTTAAGGCTAAATAATATCCCACTGTTTATATATGCCACATTTATTTGTGCATTCATCCATGCATGTTTGGGCTGTTTCCACCTATTGGTTGCTGTGAATGGTGCTGCCATGATCATGAGTCTGCAAATACCTCTTCAAGAGCCTGCTTTTAATTCTTTTCTCTGTAGATCCAGAAGTGGGATTGCTGAATCATATGGAAGTTCTATATTTTAATTTTTTGAGGAACAACCATACTAGTTTTTGTAGCAGTTGCACCATTTAACAATTACATTGTTTATATTTTAAAGTCTACAAGTGTAGAAAAAAGCCTACTTCTCCCCAAAACTAGACTGATAAATCCCCACAGACAGCGAAAGTGGCCATAAAATGACAGACTTATTTTTCTAAACTTCGTAATTCTCTGAGAACTTGGCCTAATAATTTTTCATTATCTGTTAACTCTTTGATAAATTCAAGCAGATTAAAAAATATATATGTGTATGTATATATATGTGTATGTATGTATATATATGTATTAGTCCATTTTCACACTGCTGATAAAGACGTACCCAAGACTGGGAAGTAAACGAGGTTTAATTGGACTTACAGTTACATATGACTAGGGAAGCCTCAGAATCTAGGTGGGAGGAGAAAGGCACACACGGTGGTGGAAGAGAAAATGAGGAAGACGCAAAAGTGGAAACCTGTAATAAAACCATCAGATCTCATGAGACTTACTCACTACCACATGAACAGTATGGGGGAAACCACCCTCCCTCATGATTCAAATTATCTCCCACCAGGTCCTTCCCACAACATGTGGGAATTAATGGGAGTACAATTCAAGATGAAATTTGGGTGGGGACACAGGGCCAAACCATGTCATCCCACCCCTAGCCCCTCCAAATCTCATGTCCTCACATTTCAAAACCAGTCATGCCTTCCCAGCAGTCCCCCAAAGTCTTCACTCATTTCAGCGGTAACTCAAAAGTTTACACTCCAAAGTCTTATCCGAGACAAGACAAGTTCCTTCCACCTATGAGCTTGTAAAATCAAAATCAAGCTAGTTATTTCCCAGATACAATGGGGGTAAAGGCATTGGGTAAACACAGCCGTTCCAAATGGGGGAAATTGACCAAAACAAAGGGGCTTCCGGCCCCATGCAAGTCTGAAATCCAAAAGGGCAGTCAAATCTTAAAACTCCAAAATGATCTCTTTAGATGCCATATCTCGCATCTGGGTCATGCTGAGGCAAAAGGTGGGTTCCCATGGTCTTGGGCAGCTCCGCCCCTGTGGTTTTGCAGGGTACAGCCTCCCTCCTGGCTGCTTTCATGGGCTGGCTTTGAATGTCTGCGTCTTTTCCAGTCACACAGTGCAAGATTTTGGTAGATCTACCATTCTGGGGTCTGGAGGACGGTGGCCCTCTTCTGACTGCTCCACTAGGTGGTGCCCCAGTAGGGACTCTGTGTAGGGGCTCCGACCCCACATTTCCCTTCCACACTGCCCTAGCAGAGATTCTCCATGAGGGTCTTTCCCCTGCAGCAAACTTTTGCCTGGGCATCCGGGCATTTCCGCACATCTTCTGAAATCTAGGCAAAGATTCCCAAGCCTCAATTCCTTACTTCTGTGCACCTGCAGGCTCAATACCACATGGAAGGTGCCAAGGCTTGGGAACTCCACCTTCTGAAGCCACAGCCTGAGCTGCATGTTGGCCCCTTTCAGCCACGCCTGGAGCAGCTGGGACACAGGGCACGAAGTCCCTAGGCTGCACACAGCATGGGGACCCTGGGCCTGGCCCACAAAACCACTTTTTCTTCTTGGGCCTCTGAGCCTGTGATGGGAGGGGTTGCTGTGAAGGTCTCTGACATGGCCTAGAAACATTTTCCCCATGGTCGTAGGGATTAACGCTAGGCTCCTTGCTACTGATGTCAATTTCTGTAGCTGGTTTCAATGTATCCTCAACAAATGGAGGAGAAAGAAAATGGGTTTTTCTTTTCTACTGCATTGTCAGGCTGCAAATTTTCTAAACTTTTATGCTCTGTTTCACTTTTAAAACGGAATGCTTTTAACAGCACCCAAGTCACCTTTTGAATGCTTTGTTGCTTAGAAATTTTATTCCACCAGATACCCTAAATCACCTCTCTCAAGTTCAAGTTCCACATATCTCTTGGGCAGGGCAAAATGCTGCCAGTCTCTTTGCTAAAACATAACAAGAGTCACCTTTGCTCCACTTCCCAACAAGTTCCTCATCTCCATCTGAGACCACCTCAGCCTGGACCTTATTGTTCATATCACTATCAGCATTTTTGTCAAAGCCATTCAGCAAGTCTCTAGGAAGTTCCAAAGTTTCCCACATATTCCTGTCTTCTTCTGAGCCCTCTAAACTCTTCCACCTCTGCCTGTTATCCAGTTCCAAAGTCGCGTCACATTTTTGGGTATTTTTTTCATCAATGCCCCACTCTACTGTTACCAATTTACCATATTAGTCTGTTTTCATGCTGCTGACAAAGACATGCCGAGACTGGGAAGGAAAAGAGGTTTAATTGGATTTAAAGTTCTACATGGCTGGGGAAGCCTCAGCATCAGGGCGGGAGGTGAAAGACACTTCTTACGTGGTGGCAGCAAGAGAATATGAGGAATATGCAAAAGCAGAAACCTGTGATAAAACCATCGGATCTTGTGAGACTTACTACCATGAAAACAACATGGCGGAAACTGCCCCCCATGATTCAAATTATTTCCCACCAGGTATCTCCAACAACATGTGAGAATTACGGGAGTACGATTCAAGATGAGATTTGGGTGGGGATACAGAGCCCATATCAGTGTATAAGATAAATATATCTCTATCTTATCTTCTATGGAGAGGTTGTTGTTAATTACCTAGTTATCTACTTCTCATAGTAGAAGCCTTTAAGATTCAAGCATCACTGTGGGATCATTCAGCCCTCAGGTCCTAGATCTGGATGCTTGAGTAAGTTCAGAGAATCTAAAGTTGAAATAGATTGAAGGCTGGACTACTGAACTATATCCTGTCTTGTTCTAGGTTAACATAGTGACTGGGCTTGCTTGAAATTACATAAGAAGAGTACAAGTTGACCCATCTGGAGGTGTGAGGTTGAAGAAGTCTGTGTCTAGGAACTAGAACAAAGTTGGGTACTCATGACAAATTTAAGACAAATTTCCACTTTTTGACAATTTGCCAAGAAAGTAGACCTGATATTTAGATAATTTGACGGTCAGGAACCTGATATTTGTATTTTTCCAATTCCAAGTTAGTTGAAAAAGTGAGTGAATGATTTTCATTACTGGGATGCTTTGTATGAAATTTGTCCAGAGCAAAAGCCGTAACATATTTAGACTGTCACAATTTCTGTTCTTCCAGTATCTTTATCCATTCATTAACCTAGATATTCACAAGGAATAATCCATAGCTTGTGAGAGTCAAATATTTGTAAGAAAAGCATTATTATTACTCAGGTATTGATAACGTTTGACTGTGTCCCCACCCAAATCTCACCACGAATTATAATTATAATAATTCCCATGTGCATGGGAGGGAATGATGGGAGGTAATTGAATCATGGGGATGGGTTTTTCCCATGCTGTTCTCGTGATAATGAGTAAGTCTCATGAGATCTGATGGTTTTATAAATGGGACTTCCCCTACACAGGCTCTCTTGTCTGTTGCCTGTACGAAGTGACTTTGCTCCTCCTTTGCCTTCTGCCATGATTGCGAGGCTTCCCTAGCCATGTGGATCTGTGAATCAATTAAACCTCTTTACTTTATAAATTACCCAGTCTTGCATATGTCTTTATTAGCAGTGTGAAAACAAACTAATACAGGTATATTTAATCATTTTTATGAAAGCAAATTAGACAAGTGATTAATCTTTCATAAAAATTTGGAGGCATAAGTAAGACATCACTTTTATTATATATATGAATGGGGGCTTACTATCATATTTTAATGTATTATCATCATATTTTGAAGCTGTACTATTAACCACTCACTCATATCAAGAAGCAAGTAACCTGATATTTGGTGATTTTGATTTTCCACTAAGAGATACACTTAGGAAATATTTCATTCCCTTTGTTTATCACAGGGTGGTTTCAGTATTGTTACCAAATATTTTGTACATATTTTTTTCATGATACTATTATTTTGGTGTACAATTAGCTAAAGAATATGATATTTTAAGGAGCTTCGTTTTCAAGACGAATGTCTTTCCTGAAAATGTTTACCACTGGAGGGATCAACAATGCGTTTGGCTTAAAATTAGCCCTAACACCACATTTAATTTATTTAATCTAAAATATATAAATGCCAATGAATTTGCCAGAAAAATACAACTGGTCTTTTTCCTTTGGAATTCCAGACATAACACAGCTTCTCTGAAGTCAAGAGAATATCAAGTCTGAGAACAATGCTATTATTACCTTTACTCTAGGGAAAAGCTGAATTTGCTGTAGGGATGAGAAGCAAAGACAAAATGCCATTGTCTTAGTGACATTTTCACCAAATCATTTAAGAAGAATTTCCAAAGTATTTCTCAAAATATGTCTAATGCTTAATTTGAAAATAACAAAAAACACCTTCCAGCCTCCCACTTTTAAATTAATTTTTATAGTGATTAAATTTACTTAAGTTCTAGGCCATTAACAAAATATGAAGTGGCATCCAAAGTAGGCATTTTTAGTTGAGAAACACAGTCCTATTTAAGCGTGCATCAGCTATAAATTTTAGGTACAGACGTTGACGAAGGTCAAAAGGTTAGTGATTCATTTCCTGTACTTGTCACTCTGCTGCTTGTTACAACAGATTTCTGGAAGTGACTGACAACAGAAATAATCATGCAAAGGTCTCAATTGTGTGACATGAGCAAATATATTTTAGGCCTCAAACCATGAATTGCTTTAAGAAATCCTCATAGCATACAAATAAGAGGCCCAAAATATACAGGACCTTATCTTCCCAAACAGTCACCTATAGGACATAGGGAGAAGAAGGAAAGGTAAGTATATAAGGTCTGGTTATGGTAGATGCACCTTTCCATCTATACATATGTGTGGATATTCTTTGATATTTTGCAATATTATGTTGGCATCAGCTTGATCTCATAATGTAACTTATGTCTTCCTTAGGTGACCTTTATTTTCCTAAGAGAACTATTAGTCCCCTTCTGTGACTAATAGTTACCATTAAGATCTGGGGACTAAGATCTGTCTATGTCAGAGCAATGAAATGTCAGTTCTCTTAGTTCTTCTGAGGGTTAGATGCTGGTTCAGGCCCTGAAGACCCATTTGTATAAGGTGGGTGACTATTCCACCATTTTCATGCTAACAGACTTCCACTTAAACGTCTGGTCAAGAAAGAGGAAAGAATCATGTCCTTTTGCAAGGAAAGGAGTCTGGGAAAGAGAAGAGCATGGACTTCATGAATGCTGACTCCTGGCCATTTACCTACCTGAGAAGCCTTATGCAAATCATTTTACCTCAGTATATCCTCTGGGTAAAAGGAAGAATAAGAATAGTGTCTCCATTGTGAGATTTAAATTCTATTATGTTTGCAAATCATTCAGTATAGTGTGTGGAATACAGTGACTATCTAGGAAATGTCAGAGATCATTTTTATTAATATATTCTGGTTTCTGGAATGTAAATAATAAGATGAGAACACCATCAGTTCTCATCTTGATAAAGTTTCTTAGCAAGGGTGGACGCTTCAAATGGAATTCTCGTAGTTTTGGATTGATTGAAAGCTAAGTTTATGCAATTATTGGCATTGGTGGTTATGTTGGATTGCCTTCTCTTGGTGATCAACTATATGAGGACCAGGAAAGGGGCAGGACTGACTGCCTCAGTTGTTGGTTTACTGGTCTGCAGAAACATGGTCCGGTCTTTATGACAATTCAACAATAAGCACTTGAAAATAAACCAAGAAAATTGAAAGCAGTAAAAAATAGTTTGGTAGACAGCAGATTCTGCATCACATACAGAGCTACATAGATTCAGATGACTTGTTTATTTCAACAAGTTCTTAAAATGTACTTACATACATGGAGTATGTTCCCAACAAGCTACTTTCAGAGAGGGTTATATAGATAAGTGGTCCATGATGGTATCAGTTTTAACTATTGCTTCAGAACACCTCTTCTTAAATTATATTTAATATTAATAAACATTTATAATATGGAACCAAATATTAGCATGTCTGATTTCTTAATTCTTTGGATGTTTGTTCTCAAGAAGACAATAGTGTTGTGGTTTCAGGTAGGAACTTCCACAACAGTAGACGTAAACGATGCAGCACGTTTGTGCAGACCTGAAACTGAAATCATGTCAGAAATGTTGAGTCTGTAACTGATTAACTTTTGAAAAGTACATACCACAAGCTATTTGTAAAACTCAGCATTTATTGATATATCTGCAATATGCCAAAATAGAACTTCTGGCAACTCTGAGATGTTCTCAGAAATAGAGTTTTGGCTAAATGCATGCAGTGCCTCAAGTTTGGTCTTTGAGGAGTTTAACATGCACAGCTGGGTCTTGTTATTTGTGCCAGTGGAATTTGTAGCACTATCTATTTTATGACACTTCCACACCTACTTTTACCTTATAAGGTAAAGATCCAAACTCTAAATGTGTATTATCCATAGGTCTATATTTAGCAGCAAAATAATGATTTTTGCAAACCAAAGAGAAACAGGAATTCAGTCTCCAGATGCTGTGTTTGAAAAGCAGCATCTAAATAGTTGCTGCCCAATGTCATGATCATGTTGTTTTCTAAGATAATTTCAGCCTGTTTTCCTAAAGCCATGGTGTAAGGCCAGATTTCTATTTTTTCAATAATACATCCAAAATAGTTACATGCGTAGTTGAGACTAAAATAAAAATAAAGACATTAATGGAAAGGCTCAGTTTTATTAGAGTTCTTATTTAAAGTCACACCCGTAAATCTGCCTTTCCTTGCACTGTTGAAAAATTTCGTAACTTTTCTATAAGAAGTTATGTATTTTTTTTCTAAAGTTTGAATAAACCTGCTTATAAATGACACTCTTGGAAACACTTTGGAAATAGTCTCCCAAAGACTGTTTTTGTATGATATGATCCAACCTTACTGGCTCTAGCTGATTGGTGGGGGAATTACCTGATCCAAGCTTTCCTCTCAAGGCCCTTCTCTGAGGTGGTTTTGTTTTTGCTTGTTTGTTTTCAAAGTAGATCAGAGAAACATTTTTTGTAGGAGATATCGGTGACCTCTAACAAATGCCAGGGCTTATCAGTGCACAATTAGAATAATGTAATCAACTAACCAAGAGAGGGAGAGAAGCACTCTTGCTGACTTTGAGTTCCTTCTTCCAGCCTTTTTTGAGGCTCAGCTATAGCCCTATTTTTCCTTAGCATTGAAATAGTGGTGTAGCTAAAAAACAAACAAACAAACAAAAAATGCCTCTTTTTATCAAATTACTTTCAGTAGGGCATTTTTCAATAGGCACAGCAGTGAAAATAGTTATGATTTGTACAAAAACCATGAATAAGAACTGCACTAACTAGCTACAGCTTTCGTTAGCAAGAGATAGTAGCTCACAAGTTAGTTTTTATACAACTATTTCCTGTAAGATTTAATTCTATTTCGTATAATACAAAGAAAAGACAAAGTAATATTTGAATCTGGTTTTACAACGTAGACTTAATTATGTTGGTCAATTATTAAAAAAAAAAAAAGTGAAGAAAGAGCCAGTTGAGACTAGGTTAGGAATAGACCCAAAAGTGAAGAAGAGAGAAATCCTATCTTTTAGACACTGGCTGCCTTGGAAGAGGAAGATGAAAGAGGGCACACATATGAGGGGGTGAAACCAGAATTGGGGACCAAAGATACTCAAAGTCTCTGGAGTAAAGTGGACATCAAAGACAGCTTTATGTCTTTTTCAATCTTTTCAGTGTCTCTCCCTGGATCAAATTTATCAGAACATATCTATGTAGGGACATGTTGAAAAGATATGAGAAATACCCATTTTTGTGGTTTATTTAACACGATTTATTATTTAAAACAATAATGGTAGAAATGGTTTCCATCTATTGAGTGAGATCTCAATGTTGTGTCAGTCCCTTAATTTATTTATGTCTACTTTATTAAAGTCTTACAAAATCCCTGTGAAATAGGTATTATTTCTATAGTGTTAAACATGGTAATAATACTGAGACTCAGAGAAGCCTGTACCTATGACTACAGCATGAGTAAGACAGACAGGTCTGGGACCTTAGACCAAGTCCATCTAACTCCAGTCTCACACTTGTAACCATATATTTTGGACATTGAAATTGCATGTGTATGTCCACTCAGCTTCTTTGCCTGCTTTTCCTCGACATACTTTTTGAAAAGGACTATAAATAGTCAAGACCAAAAATACTAAGTGAATCTGTTCAATAATGGGTGTTTGCCAAAGCTGTTTTTCTTTCAATCCCATTTTAAACAGAGCTCAACTTTAACGTTTTAATTACATACATTTCCAGTTCAATTCAAATCTCTCTAAGATTAAAACGAATGAATAAATCAGGAAGCAAAATGACTGTTGGAGAACGTCCATTTATAATAAATCTGTTATGACCAACTAAAGAACACATCACATTAAAAAAGCAAACTTTGCTATTTTGCCAAGCACTCAAATATGCAAATTTCCCTTGTGCTGTGTTATATATATTTAAGATATGTTGATGACATGGGCTATTTTGAAATCTCTGCAAATATCCTTTTTAGGAAATATTTGTTTCTGTAGCAATTCTAAGATACTAGCAACTCATATGCCCATTTCAAAACACCTGTGAATATCACATATAAGTTACACTTCAAAATTTAACTTGCGGTACTTTTATTCTGGTGAGCAGAGAAATAAGTTGGAATCCTAAATTTGGCACTTTAAACTTCTTTGATCTTTAGAAAATTCTCCAATTTGAGTTTCAGTGTTGTCATTTGTATATTTTCCAAAATAACACCTTCTTCATAAATTCATTGGGAGGATTAAATGAAGTCATGAATGAAAACTGCTTTGAACGTTGTAGGTGTTCATGATACCTATCTTAAAAATTGCTTGCAAATTAAATGAGATAATGATGCTAAAGGATTTGTACATTGTGTGCACTCAACAAAAATATCTGATTCTCTTTCTTAGGTTTTTTTTTTTATTATGGTAGCATGCTGGACTTAAAATTCTTATGTACAGGCTGGGCGTGGTGGCTCATGCCTGTAATCCCAGCACTTTGAGAGGCCGAGGTGGGCGAATCACGAGGTCAAGAAATCGAGACCATTTTGGTCAACAAGGTGAAACTCTGTCTCCACTAAAAATACAAAAATTAGCTGGGCGTTGTGGTGCATGCCTGTAGTCCCAGCTACTTGGGAGACTGAGGCAGGAGACTCGCTTGAACCTGGGAGGTGGAAGTTGCAGTGAGCCGAGATCGTACCACTGCACTCCAGCCTGGGAGTGAGACTCTGTCTCAACATAAATAAATAAATAAATAAATAAATAATTATGTACCGACCCATGTTTTTATAAAATTCATGCCATGTTCGTATTCACTATTACTACAGTTATTCATTTGTTAACTTATTCATACATTTGTGCAAGCAAATAATATTAATTAACCACTGCATTCCAGGTGCTATGCTAGGCACTGGGGGCTGAATGAACAAGGAGGGATCAGATATGAGCTTTGCTATAAGAGAGATTCATTGGAGGTGTGTGGTAAAGGTATGAAAAGGACAGAAGGAAGACATAAAAGAGGAAATGGTTAAATTTAACCTAGAGAAGAGTTAATTTTTTTTTTTTCCATAAAGAAGGAGATGATGGGGCTCAGCTGTAAAATATGAGTAGATGTTCTCCAGGTAAAAATGGAGATAGGGGATTTCAGAAAAATGGAATGCCTTGATAAAATTTTGAAATACATAAAACCCTGTCATCTTCCTGGAAAATTTAATCTCAGAATGGCTGGAATGGCAACTAGAAGATGGAGTTTTAGTACAAAAGTCTGGCAAAGTAGACGTGGAGAAACAGGAAGCTATAAGACACCAACTTAAGATGACTGTGGTTTACCTCTTAGGCATGAGAAGCATGTGAACTCAAACTGTGTGTTATGAAAAGATTAGTTCTTCAGAAAATCTCATTCAAAGCCAAGGAAAAGATGAATTGGATGTGTGTGTGTGTGTGTGTGTGTGTAGGTCATGATGCACGAAGAGCAGTTGGGTTAAAATTGCCACAGTCTATGAGTAAGATAAAGAGACTTTGGCTTGGAATATTTGAAGGGGAGATGGAAGGAGGTTAAGCATAAATTTATGATTCAGAATTCACAAGATGTGGTCTCTGTGTGTGAGCTGAAAGGGATGAGAACAGGATTCTAGATGCCATTCTGGCATGGATCCATGTTTTATACTATTGATTAAGACAGGAATCCCAGAAAGTTTTGGAAAACTATGATGATTTCAGTTTTGATCTAGTTTAATTTATGATGCCGGGAGATACCTAGGTGTGATAGCTGGTTGAAAATTGGAAATGTGAGCCTGAAGCTCATAATACAGTTCTTAGACACGGGTACATATTTGGGAGCTATCCACAATTAATTTGTACATGGAGTGAGTACAGAAACTATCCTGTAAAAAGACTGAGAAGGAAGAATCAAACAAAAAAGGGAAGAATCAGAGAAGCCAAGGGAGGGAAGAAATTCAAGAAGCAGTCCAGAGGTTCAGTATGATAAAAATTAAGAAAATCATTGAATTTTTTTTTTAACTACCAATAGACACTCATAATTATTTCCAAAAGTCTTACTAGAAGGGAAGAGATAGTATGGTTGGTTTGTCTATTCTCTGTTCGGAGGAAAATAAATGTAAATGACCAGAGTTCACAAGGAGCCACAGTTGTTTGTATTGCACCATCATCTACTCTTTAACTTATATAATGACCAGATTCTTCTAGTGATTTATCAAATAACTATCACTTTCATAAGTTCACAAGGTTCTTCTCTATTTGCTAGCCCGTTTTCCTCACAGCAGCTTCATATCTATTTTATAGATGAGGCAGTTTCTCTTAACGGGTTAAATGAGGGGACATAGGCCATTGGAAAGTTGGAACAGAACCATGGTTTAACATTTTTTCAAAAGGATGAAGAGTGGTGGTGATTGAAGTTTTCTAAGTTGGACAGTAGGATAGGGACAGTTGTTTTACATTTTGGAATCCGTTTGGCACACAATAAATACTCAATCAACATTTGTTGAACTAATGCTTAAATGAAGCAAAAGCCTTGTCAAGAATCCCAAGAGTTATATACAGCACCATTTTGAGTAAAGAGTTACAGGAAAAGTTTAGTATTTTGTTACCATTCATAAACATCAGTGAAGAGAGATGAAAGAATAGAAGGCTTTGTCAATATTATTAAGCAGTCTTATAAAATTTAAACATCATTAACCACTGCAACCAGCTATGCTGACCTGCACATGTTCTGCCTGTCACGTGCTTACCTCTGATGTCAATTCTTGTGCTTTGCCTAAACAAAAATAAAATCCCTACCACCTTTTTCAGGGAACCAGCTATTGAATCCTTGTGCCTTCCCTCTGCTGTCTCCCTTGCACTTGAGCACAATCCCTGAAATAAAAGCTTTGTTTGGAAAAAAAAAAATTAAACATCATTTCATAAAGTGCTTCCTTATTGTTTGGTATTATATTATGAACAGGAAAAAGCTTGAAAAATATTATCTTACATTTATAAAGTATTTACAAACAAGCCCTGTTTCTGGTGTTCTGTATTATCTCGTTTCATCCTTACAATAACGCTGAAAGATGGTTAGTTCCAGATGAAACATTTTAGAGGGAAAGAGGTAAAATATGTTGCCTAAGCCTGCACAGAAATGAAGCTGTGCAGAAGCGAAGCCAAGAAACCTAAATCCAGAGCCCACACATTAGCCACTAGATTATGCATATTTCTCAGATATGCCAAACAGACTTTTCGTAATATTTCTTCTTTTCTTAGATTGCATCACATTGCACCCAATTAATAAGGGAGACGATTTGAATCATTTATAACAACGTTTACACCAAATAAAGGCCAATTGGCATCATGCAAACAATAATTTATTCAACCTTAGAAATAACTATATTTACCCATATCTAACATCTAGATAAAAACTACATAATTTATAATTTTTTCTATTAGTTAAAAATATCTATATGACTCATAAGCTGCTGATTCAAATCAATGAAAAAAATGAAATAGAGAATGGAAGCGTTTTCAAGAACATTGTTCTTAAACAATTATTATTTGTTTTCTAAATTATATAGGCTTTTTCTTAGCAGATTCAATTATTCTTAAAGTACTTCCTTCTACTTATAGCAATGGATAATATTAGTTCAGGGAATATTATGTATTTGCAAAGATCTGCCTAATACATCATAAATTGTTTTTACTAAAGTAAAAGTTCTCTTTTTGACAGAAATGTTTAGCCTGCCATTTAAGGCAACATCAGTCTAAAGTAGAAATCAATTCCTGACTTAATTAATTCTCCATATTATAGTCATTACATTGCAGTCAGAGTCTATTGTCTCCTTCTATAAAAGCTATTCTTTGATTTAACTTGCCTGAAAATGTATAAAACCCTTTCCTGTAGAGCAATACGTGCTGTGTGGATATAGTAATTGATTTACCTAAATTATCTCTGGTACACAGACAGACTTGAATCTATTAGAATTTATGTATCTCATCCCGTTAAATGCTCACGTAGAGTCTCAACTCTTGTTGAAACCCATGACATTAAAGAAGTCTAAATGTTGTGGATAATCTCTATCAATGATGGAGGTTTCTTATATATTCATGCATTTCATCTCTCTCTTTATAATCCTTAGAACTTAGCTATTGCTTTACTGAAACCCTGCTTTAACCTATTAAATGTCATGTAGCCTTACAAACTGAAGCCACTTTGCCAGTTTAAGCATCCCATAAGTACTAATGCTTCTGATTTCAACTAAACTTTGAAAGATATTCCCTAGTTTTATTGTTTTAAAATCTAGTCATTCAGTTATGCATGCTCTACTCAGTAACTTAATGGTTTTATATGTTTTTATCTCATCCTCCTTTCAGCCTTTAGCATTCTTGATTTATGAAATCTAATTGTTTTTGACCTTTCCTCATGGAAACTTCAACTTCCTCTTCATTATCTTCGTTTCTCTTCTATTGACTTTTTCACCTACATTTTGTATTTACTGACTTCAGCAATCAGAAATATACCCACACTTCTGAGTTCAGGTGCCATATTCTTTTTTTTTGTTGTTTAATAAGTAAATAGATTTTTCTAGAAAATTCTAACCTACAAAGACAGATACCAGCACTTTGCTAAATTTCTATAATATAGTCCTTTCCTTTTATATTGAAATAAATTTGGGAGAGATAAAAGAAATTTCAGAAAACCCAGGAAAGTAAAGCCTCAACATTAAAGGTAGTTATAGTCCAGCAAAATGATCACTTAACAGAATCTACATAGAGAAGTTCATGGGGGTGCTAAGCCTCATTTCACATTTAAACAGTCTGGAGGACAAACTGTAAAGTAAAATCATTAAAATCTCAAACTCCATGTTTTTTTCTGGATGATAAAATACAGATTTCATGGAAGCTTTACCAGGTTGTATGACCAGACATAAAGATGGCCAATAAGGCTCAGTGTGAGTAATAATGTTCCATGGGGAATATTGCTCAAAGTGCATTAGAAGATTCTTGGTCTTGAATATTGAACCAATCTAATGTAAAGGCCTGGTTATAAGTAACATTTATACCCTGAATGTATCTATCTAATATGTTGTCTTGAATGTGTGTGATTCCTATCAACTCTGAGTTTATATAATTGAATAAACTTTAGTAACTCACTGCTCCCAACACAAAGTTAATCTACTCCCTTCATGCATTATATTGACAAGTTTTTTTTCTTTTACCATGTATAGGCATCATGTATAAGCTACAACCTAAAATAAATTAGAAGTCATTTACTAGAGGAGAAAAATAGGTGCACATAAATTCCAGCGGAAGGCAGAATACAGTAAATGCATAATAGAGGCATACATAAAGAGTTGTATATTTCAAAGATAGAAACTCTCACATAGAGTTGGGTACATTTGTGAAGTTCTTATCATTAATTTAAAAAATGAACAGGATTTCTAAAGGCAGAATGGAGGGAGTAGTGTTTCCAGGTAGTGGAAGCTGCGTGAATAAAGCTTCCAAGGCATATTTTAGTGAACAGCAAGTTGTCCAGTTTACCTGCATGTTAGAGGATTAGTGCTTGCATGTTGAGTAGGAGCCAATCCCAGAAGCTAAGATGAATTTCACCTAACAACTAGACATGGGAGAAAATTTTTAAAGTTAGTAGTAAAACATTTTGTTATGGATGCCTAGGGTAAAGAAATGGAAGAGTTGGTAGGTAATTGTGTTTTGTTAGGGAAGTTTCCAAGTGTGAAACCTTGGAGGGGGTGTAGCTGTTGAATGACTGTGTAAATACCTTCGAATTACTGTGAACTCAATGCCCTTTATGTTAGAAAGGTGTTGGATTATGACTGGGGTCTGCGATACTAGTGTCCTATGTTGACAACTTCAGGATGTATGGCTTCACTGAGGTATACATGTGTACATTTTATGTTTTGGTCCAGCTGATTTTATTTTTAGCTGTGAAAATATACAGAACTTTCTTGCTATTGCTAAAGAAATCCAAGACAATAACTAAACTAAAACTCTAGCAAGATTTTGGGCAATCACTTAGATTTTTTTTTGATTGAACAAATAAATGAACCTATTCACTGATTCCCAAGACAGTGACATGGACTTCTGGTGTGTCCACCAATATTTTGTAAATGGCTTGGAAGTCATCATTCCCATTCTTACAACAAGACAATGTAAAACAAACTGAAAATTAACAGCTTTTCTTGGCCCCTTCACAGAACTGAGATCACAGGGAAAATGGTCACAACAAAGTCTGGAGAGAAAGGCAAATCCAGGGTCTTAGCCAGTATCTGCTTATCTGGAGCAGAAGCCACATAAACTGTATTCCAGTTTCACAGTGACTTATAGCTGAGATAGCTGCAACACTGAGAGTCTCCCTGAGGAATTATACTTAGGAAGGCTTAAATCAACAAAAGACATAAAAATAAGGACACTAGAAAAATTGGAAGCCTCTGGCACCTACAGCTATAGCAGATATCGAGCCCAGCTAAATTCCTAAACAGATTAATATAAAATCTCACACGAAAGGCCTATTTCCCTTAGTTCCTATTATCTGATACATTATGTCCAGTTTTCAAGAAAATACTCTTTAAGCCATGCGAAAAACCAAAAAGAAACACAATCTGAAGAGACAAAGCATGTATCTGAATCAGACTCAGATATGACACAGATGTGAGGATTAGGCTTTGCCGCTGTTTGGCATTGTTCAGTATTCCTTGAAAATTTACCATGCCATGAATCCTGTCTCATGTCTTAGGCATGAATAACTACAAAATAAGATTCTCTTAAAAGTCTCAAGTATCTGAACTGTGATATATGTGTAGAAACACCACAGAAAGTAAATTCAGAAGTGCAGATAAATTGCACACCTGTTACTCCCTAGCTAAAGAAAAAGCCAAAATCTCCCAGGATAAGCCACACCTATATTCTATAGTATAGAAACCCCTTGTGGGGTTTGCTGTCTTCAGCTTTTATCTTGAATGTGAAGGGATGAGAGGGAATGGGGGGAAAGGGTACAGAGAAGATATGGAAGGAATGGATGCATATGGCATGGTGTAAAGCTAGCTATGTCATTGCTTTCAGTGGTTTAGAAGCTTGAATCAAATACAGTTATACAAAAGGGTTTATATTTAATATAGTTTCCTTTAGAAATCTCCAGTTTTCCAGCTAAGATTTGCCTTACTATCCAGTTGTTTTTCGTTCACTCTGATTTGTGGCTGAGCTCATGAATCATTTGTCTCTTCTATTATAAGAGGAAAAAAATCCCATTTCCAGTGATTTCAATTCTATGTCGGTGGCTCCGTGTGACAGGCTAGATGATAACCTCAGCCACAGGTTGCAAGCCTGAGACTAGAGAGACTGATCCACAAAGCACAATGACAGGAATTCAAGTGAGCATGTAACAGTGTTTTTATTTCCCCAGAGATAGTTGTGTGGAAGACAAGGGAAATACACTGACGTTATTAGTGATGTATTTATAACAGTTTGTACTCCCACCCTCACTTCCATTGTTGAATTGCCATTGTTATTTCCATAAAAATCACCCTAGACAGTTTCAAGTTTATACAAGGGATTTATTTCCACCCTTGCAAGGGACAAGGGTGAGAAATGGTTCTTTAAAGCAAGTATTTATTTGAGAAAAATTTCAAACAAGTCCTATGGGGGTACAGGATTAAGAGTGCAATCTATGACTGTTCTTCAAAAGCCTTAGCCTAATTAAATAAGCCTTTCTAAACAGCAAGTTACTGCTAAACTTGACATTGCTCATAACTCTAAATGTAACAGATTGAATAATGTATATTTAAACTGGGGGCTTATTTGAGCCCTTTATTATAGTGACCACATATAAATTAATAATGATCACTAATCATCATCACTAAAACACTAATGATCTTTTTATTGACATTATACTGTTTTTGCAATCATCTAAACATAAAGAGGTTGGTTTTTATTAGATTTCCTATTGGATGACCACCTCAACATCTTTCTTTATTTTTTCTATTTTTGGTAGAGACACAGTTTTGCCATGTTGGGCAGGCTGGTCTTGAACTCCCGGCTCCAAGTGATCCACCTGCCTCGGCCTCCCAAAGTGCTGTGATTACAGGTGTGAGCCACCGTGCCCAGCCTCAACATCATAAAAGATAGATCAAATTCATTGTTAGCTCTCTGAAACTTAGTCTTTAGTCTTTTTTCTTCTTCTTCTTCTTCTTTTTTTTTTTTTTTTTTTTTTTTTTTTTTTTTTTAGAGTGCAGCAGTATTTACAGGCACCATCCCACTACCGGTCAGGATGGGAATTTTGACCTGCTCTGGTTCACCTCTCCTTAGGCAATCTGGTGGTCTCCGTCTCCTGGAGGTTGACTATATTGATGCCAAACTTAGTGTAGACACCTGATGGCCATAGTATGTTATAGCGCAGAGCTCCTGGGCTCAAGCAATCCTCCTGCCTCAGCCTTTTGAGCAGCTGGGACTATATGTGCATACCACCACACCTAGCTAATTAATTTTTTGTTTGTTTGTTTGTTTGTTTTTTAGAGACAGGGTCTCAATATATTGCCCAGGCTGGTCTCGACCTCCTGGCCTCAAGTAATCCTCCTACCTCAGCCTCCCAACTAGCTGGGAGTACAGGCGCCAACCACCGTGCCCTGTGCCCTGTGCCCTGTGAAACTTTCTAAATAGATCTCAATCAAATATATCTAGTGAACTTTTAACTCTCTTAATAGTAATTAGAAAGGAGTGGGTAATTATTGTGAGAGAATAGTTAACTGCTTTTATTCTTAAAACATCTAAGCCTTAATGAGATTACTTAATGGTGCCTTACAAGTCATATTCAAACAATTTTGCCTTCAGAGTGACCTCTGAAGTATATTCAGTCCAATTCTCCCAAAAGTCTCTGATGTGCTAGACAAAAATCTTCTAGAAAGATGGAAGAGAGATTTACTTTTGATTGAACTAGATTTATTTGGGGATCAAATAAGAATTTTTTTTCAAATAGGAATTTTAAAGCTAGAGTTAATGATGTTGTGGGTTAACATGCATGAGTTTGATAGTAAAATAAATTCAGCTTCAAATCTTTGCTCTAAAAATAGAATCTGGCTTTGGATTAACATATAACCTCCCTGAGATCCATGTCCTTATTTGAGCTTGGGGAGAATTGCACAGTGCAGTGCTTGGTACTACACTTGATACCATACTGGCATATGGTAAGGTGCTTAATATCTGAAACTCCTATAATTCTCCATGTTTTCCTATACTAGTGGTCTTTAAGAGGCTTTGCAAATGGATGATGGACACTGAGGAGATCTGAAATTCACACCTGATAGATGGCTTTAGTTTCTCAGTGAAATGGGAGCTTATCAAGGCTGTCAAATGGAGTGAAGAATGAGATGAAGGTTTAGAATAGCTATTGTACTCCCATGCACATGAGTTTGATATCCTTATTATAAGAATATTGATATTCTGTTGCTTTTGTTCCAACTCAAGACTTGTAGCAGTCCCTTCTCTACCATTTACTGCAAGAAATTCCATAGCTATTAGCTGGCGAGATGAAATTAATACAAAGGGAAGTCATAGAAGAAAATATACTTTCTTAATGGTTTATGATGTTCTCACAAAGCTAAAGAAAATACTTTGGGAAGTAAAACATAAAAGATTACTGCACTGCTTTCTCTTACATTAACTTATGCACACATTTACTTATAAAACATTTACTTAACATTTACCTGCAAATATGAAGATAAGTAAGATAATGTCTACACATCTCAAAAATTAACCAATACTTTTACATTTATCGCTGATTTTTAAAATTTTGTTTATTTTTAAGGCACTTCAGGAAGAAGAAAGATAAACAATGAGTGACAATATTATGCAGTCTATGATATTACAGAATGTGCAGCCACATAGATATGTCACTTAGATTTCCCTTCAAGAGAAAATCTACAACAAGGAGGGAATTTAGGTGACAGATTCCAGTTGCAGCAACTTCAGGATCACTTGTAGCATTTGTGCTGATGCTACACTCTTTCTGGACAGCCCCTGTTAATGACTGAACATAGCAGAATGGATAGAGCTTGGCTACTGCCCAATGCTAAATTCTTCTGTGGAAGTCTGAGATGGGGGTCCCCTGTTGGCTGGTCAAGACTTCACACTGCAATTTGAGACTCGTCCACCTTTACTCTATCCTCTTATAGGTTTTAGAGCTGCATAACAGTCTGTAGCCTCTACCTGCTTTCTCCTGCACCTTTTGCCCTTTGTCTTCCAGAAACTTTTCCCCCAAGTAAATCTCTTCCACTTCAACTCAGCCTTAGACCTTAATTGACACACTGAGTTCTATGGGAACATGAAAACCAAAGTATCTAAGTCCGCTTGGGGATGAAAGAAAAAAAGCTACTGAAATAGTGTTTGAAGTCTTGAAGGCCAAATATGAACCCATCTGGCAGATAGGCAGAAGATGTTGTTCCAGACAATTGGACTAGCATGTGAAAGGGGCAGATACAGAGCACAGGATCTGTGAGTAATCCCACAAAGCATAGGATCTTGCAGGTGACTTAGGGTATCAGGAATTAAGAGAACTTATGGCCTAGCAGCAGCAGAACATGACCCCCAAAGGAAGCAGAAGCTGGAGATAAATAACTTTGTTAGCCATGCCTGATAAGTTAGAACCTAATCTAGCATGTGATGGAAGACTCAAAAAACTTCATTCTTGTCCATTCTTAGGCATTGGTTATTTCCAATTTTGCACAAATTTTAAATCCTGCGGTACAGAAGAATTTTACAGATACTTTACATTGTTTTTAAAAAGGAAAATATGATTTAATAGGAGTATAATTTGTGACAAATT
Organism: Macaca thibetana thibetana; assembly: GCF_024542745.1. Taxonomy (NCBI): domain Eukaryota; kingdom Metazoa; phylum Chordata; class Mammalia; order Primates; family Cercopithecidae; genus Macaca; species Macaca thibetana. The sequence continues at coordinate 57,886,839 of NC_065594.1, forward strand.
TGTACAATATGGAAAAGAATAAAGTAAAAAATGAAAATCACTCCTACCTCAGTCACTTATCAGTAAACACTGTTAAATTTTTGGTGTATTTATCTTCATTTAAAAAATAAAGATATTTATGTTCATCCATGCCATTTGAATTATTTTTTATCCTGGGGTAATAGTGCTTTTTTTATTAATTTACAAGAGTTACGTATATATTGTGAATAGCAAGAGAGGGTCTGTTTTATATATACCTGTAATTCGTCATTCACCCTTTTAATTTTGTTTTTGTTTCAACTACTGAAGTCTGAACTATTACTGAATTAAATCTTTCAGTATTTTCTTTTTAAAATTTAAACATTAATTTTACACTTAAGCAACTCATCCAAAAATGTAACCATTCACTAAGAAACTAAAATTATCTAATTTTCTCTTATATTAAATTTTTAATACATTTTTCCATTGCATCTGGGATTGATTTTAGTGATGCTAAAGAAAAGAATATGTAACTTAATTTTCAGCCCTAATAATAATCTACCTCCACTCCCACTGAAAACCATTTGATGAATAATCTATACCTGTTGGACCAAATTTTGAAGGAGGAAGTTAGCAGTTAGAAGAAAAATGTTCAAAAAAAAAAAAAAAAAAAAGGACTAGAAATGGAAAAATTATGTTCCCAGGGAAAGAACAGAGCACAGAAATTGCAGTCAGTGACTAAAGAGAGGGCAGAAGTAAAAGAGACAAACAGAGAGTGGGGTTCAGAGCACAAAATGTGCTGATCTCAGAAATTTAAATAGTACATGGAAATTGAAGATAACTATTCTCAATATGTACACAGATTTGGATCCAATTTCATTTTATAGTATTCACCCTCCCAGTAATGATAAAGATGAGTTAAGGGAGATAAGTATCAAGCCAGAACAAATCATATGAATCTCTTAAAATAAGCTTATGGATTTTATATTCCAGGGAATATTTGAAAAAAGGGAACTAACAGAGGAATGGAAGCCTACAAAAGACAGAATGGAGGAGTTGCCAGATATGAGATATCAGGACCGAATGGTACCACATAAACTAGGGAGAAACTGTCTACAATGGTAAATGAGAGTTACTGTAGGCTAGGGAAAGAAACATTTTCCATTTTACCTGGTAATATAGAGGTAATATGCTTGCCAGAAACATTTTGTTTGAGTGGTAGAAGGAAGGCCACGTTTCAGTGCCAGTTCCTCAGTGGATTCCTGTGATATTGTCTGCTGGCATTTCCTTCTCTATTGTCCTTAGAATTGTCACTATTTACTATTCCTATGGCTACTGGTAATCATTTTACCCTCTTGCAAAATTGACACCTTTGTCATTGTATAATGGCCTTCTTTGTCTCTTCTTATAGTTTTTGTTTTGGAATCCATGTTGACTTTTATAAGTATAGCTATTCTTGCTCTTTTTTTGGTTTCCATTGGCATGGAATATCTTTTTCCATCTTTTTACTTTCAGTCTGTGTGCATTTTATAGGTGAAGTGTGTTTCTTGTAGGCAACGTATCATTGGGTCTTTTTAAAATTCATTTAGGCACTCGTCTTTTACAGAGGTAAAAGAGAAACTTTTCATAGGTTAAAAAAAAACTTTAGCTAAATTAAATTTAAAAGAGTTTAATTGAGTAATAAACAATTTGCAAATCAGGCAGCCTCCCAAGCCAGAGTATCCTCAGAGACCCCAGCATAGCGACATGATGGAAGAAGATTTACGGACAGAAAAAGGAAAGCAAAGTACAGAAACAGCTAGATTGGTTACAGTTTGGTATTTGCCTTATTTGAACATAATTCAAATAGTTGGCTATATTTGATTAGCCAAAACTTGCTGAATTAGCACAAGTGTAGGCTACAGTCTGTTTACACTTCCACTTGTTATAGTTCACAATGTACAGAGAAACCTTTAGGCAGAACTTAAAATATGTAAGAAAGCAGCTTGAGGTTAAACTTGATTTAACACTACTGTACAACTGCCACAATAATATAGAGCCTCTTGCAGCTTAATCAACAAATCTCTTCCCAACAAGGAGGTGGGGCAATTAGGAGAAAATCAAAGTCCCTGAAGAGTAGCTTAGAGGATAGGTAAAAGGGCATCTAAGGGCTTGTCAATCTATCCCCTTGATCATACAATTTTGGGGTGGCAGAGACCCATTTTAATGGGTCAAAAACAGAGCAGGCAACCCAGAAGGAGGTTAATATTCTTACCTGCCACAGCAAGAATTACCCAAGGCTCCTCCAGAGACGTGATTAGTTGTCCAATGGGAGCTGTGGTGGAAGGTCTCCGGCCTCATCACTCTTGGACTTGTCTAGCTATTTCAGCCATCATTGGTTCAGGTGCCAGTGGCTCCCTTTGGAAAACTAGGTGATCACTCTCCCAATTTTCTTACAGTGTGCACAGTGATTTATGCCCAAGGGACGCTGACTCAGATGCCCAGTGTTACGCTTCCTACCTTTCAGCTTCCTTTGTTCAGTCCAAGAGCCAGGAGGGCAACCCTATGTGGGAGGTGAGCTTAAGGCTGCAGCCAAGAGCTGCACCTTGTGGGAGGTCCTTCTTGCTCTTTCTGCTTCTCCTGCCTTGTCCCTGTTACGAAAAACTAAAAATGCCTTATCTAAAAGCTGTTCCATAGGAGTTTGAGGACTCATAGCTTCTTTTTGTAGTTTCTGTGGATATTGGGGCAGACTGAGTTATAAAATGTACTCCCAAAAGGGTTTGCTCTTCCCTTGAGGCAGGATCAGTGTTAGTATATTTCCTGATGGCCTCAACTAAATGCCCTTGAAACAAAACTAGATTTTCATCTTTGCCCTGAGAAACTTCCTTAACCTTCCATAGTTAACAGGCTTTTTCATACATTTCTCAGCCCTTCCAACCAAAGAGTGACCATATAATCTCTCCTCCCCAAGTCCTCACTGTCCCTTTGATAGTTCTACCCTGGATCTTGATCTGGAATTGCTATACTTCCTGTGTGATATATATCATGGTTTGGGTTGCAAGCCAATACCTCATCTGCATGGGTCCTAGCTGCCCCCAAAATGTGTTGTTTCTCTTCCACTGTACAATACAGAGACAACAAAACATGCTGACCCTGCCAAGTTAAACTATAGGTCAGAGTTAATTCCTCAAACTTATCTATGAATTTTCCTGGGTCTCCAGAGAAATGACCAAACTCCTTTTTGTATACGGCCAAATCAGACATAGAAAAGGGAACATGTACTCTCACAGTGACTTCTTCCCCATTTGTCACCTCTCTAAGTGGACAAAAGTTTCCCTTTGGAGGTTCATAGGAGGCTCCACTACAAGTAGTACTTCCTGGGCTGAGTTCCTCAGGGAGTGGTGGGTATAGTGTGGGACTAGATGGGTAAAGAGGAGGGGACAAAGGGTTTCCAGTAGAATGTTCAGGTGGGCTGGAGGGAGAAAGGACCAACACATCTGAACCTTCAGAGCTGACAGAAGGAGCTTCTGCTCTACCCAAAAAATGCCCCCTGAAAGGGGGCGGGAGGGGGTTGCATTAAAGAATCACCTAGTATGTCTAGCTCTTTTTCTTCTTTTCCCCTCATCAAACATGCACACACCTGCTGCAGGGTTTTATCCTGACTGAGCAGCAAAAATGCTTGAACATATGGTATTTCATCCCATTTTCTTTCCAGCTTACAAAACAAATCAAGTTGAAGTACAATATTAAAGACCGTAGTCCCAGTAGGAGGCCATTTCTCTTGTTTTTACAAATAATACCGAGATCAAACAGTATTGCATAGAAACACCTGTTTTCTCATCTTAGGTCTATTCAGTTTAAACTGGTCCCAGTGTTCAAGAATACATCCTAGCGGTGAGTTCTTTGGAAATGATGCCGCAGTTCCCATGAATGAGGCAGGTGATGTTGAAAGAAAAGTTCCAAACCTGTGTGATTGTATTGTCGCTGCCCAAGTTCCACTAAAAAGGATGAGAGGTTTTTAAGGCCAGCTACATTAATGAGGGGATCCCAGTCAAAAATCGAATTCTCTTATTCACATTATCCAAATAATATAGGTGAGCTGAGCCATGAATCTTAGATAAACCACAACGTGGACTTTGACAAAAATGTTTAATAAGGCAAGGGAAATGAAAAGGATTTAGATGGGAATGACCAGAGCAAGCAGGTTCTGGGCAATAGCGGTAGGGTGGATTGGATAAGCAAAGCCAGTTTGCCTGAATCCAAGAAGGAAATAAGTGTTCTTTTTATTTTTTTATTTTTTTCAGTTTGCAAAATGAAACAAAACAGCAAGGAGAAAAATCCCCTGATTACTATCCTAGTGCTTCTCAATCACACCTAGTCAGCATAGTAACAATAAAACATAACCACATCTATCTAATCTTATTGCCTGTAGCTGTTAAATATCAAATCTCAATCAGCAATTTTAGAGATGGAGCCTTCGATGCTTTTTGTTCCCAATGTTTCACAAACAAATGGACAGAAATTGGGAGGGACACAGGAGAAGAATAAGTTCAAATACAGTTAAATAAATTCTCCTGAAAATGACAGTGAAACAGAGACAGCAACCAAGAAATTGATTAGTGCAGCAAAGAGAACAAGGCTGATGAATACAAACAGCATAGCCTGCGGTGCCAAACCCGTTCTTAGCCAAGAGGGACTTTACTGAGAGGGGCTTCTAATCCCCTAAATCGTAGAAGTGATTCTAACCCTCTCAAGTTGGGCCTCTAACCCAAGATTGGTCAAGTGTCTGTGCCTTTTATTGAGAGGAGCCTTTAACCCTCTTAGTCTTTAGGAGAGACTCTAACTCCCCTAAATTGGGCCTCTAGCTCAATCCTATTCTTTACTCAAGTATGCACCCCACTTACCCAAAGTCGTCCAATCAGTACTGCAGTCTATTTCCTTTGGGTTGGGGGTTTCTTCAGTGTCATCCATTGGGTGGTTTGCCAGAAATATGTTACCGGACAACCCCACTTACCCAAAGTCACCAGAAATGTTTCAGGGAAGGGGTGCCGATCCAGACCCCAAGAGAGGGTTCTTGGATCTCATGCAAGAAAGAATTCAGGGTGAGTCTGCAGTGCAAAGTAAAAGCAAGTTTATTAAGAAAGTAAAGTGATGAAAAAACAGCTACTCCATAGACAAGACTAGGACGTCCCGAAAGTAAGAGAAGGAACGCATCCACCCTGGCTACAGTGCTTGTATATATGGGGGAGATGTGCTCTGCTACAAGGGTTTGTGATAAAGGATTAAGTTTCTTCATTACTGTATTTTGCAAAAAACCAGTATTATTATCTTTAAAGCAAAATTAGGAATGCTTTTGTTCCCCAGATATTGGGATATGTGGACACTCCCAAGTCTGAGTCTGTTTAATAAACATTATAAATTTGTTCCCTTAACTGTAAACATCTGGAGGCTAGGAATGCCTAACTTTCTAAGAATGCAGCTCAGCAAGTCCCAGCCTCATTTTCCAAGCCCTCATTCAAAATGGAGTCACTCTGGTTTGAATGCCTCTGACATATATACAAAAAGCTAATTTAACCCAAGAAAAATTGAAGTACTACAATATTTAGTGTTTTTAAAGTAAAAATACCGTGGGTGAAGAAAAAATTTAATGGGAACAGAGACCTTCTATTAGATAATATGAATATGTTTTTAAGTAGAAATCAATTTTACCCAGAACCTCATGATGCCCTGAACCTAAGATGTTGTTTATCTTATCAAGAGGCCCTTGTATTGCTCTGTAGATTGATATTGTATACCTCATCACATTGCTGATTTTCATGGATGTGCTGTGGAGGCCTTGACCCCAGGCAAACTGCATTCCTCTGAGGTTAGCACAAGCAGGGCTTTATGTAAAGCATTGTACAAGGGACAATGACTGCAGAGTAAATGCTGAGGGAGCCAGCTCATCGCTTTCTAGGCAGCCTTAGTCTGCAGTAGGCAAATGCATCTCAAGACACTGGATTCCAAACTGTGAGAGAAAGAGGAACAACATCTTGTATTTTCCAATGTCTTTATGTTTTAGTTGTATATTCTTAGAAATGCCTTGAAACAGCCAAAAATTAAACCACTATCCCAAACAACACCTCAGAATGGTAGTATTTAACAAACTTGGTTTAGATTTAATGCCAAAAACTAGTTTTGAGACAACAAAGAGCTGTCCTTTCATTATGAATATTCAAATGACCAGTTCCTGAGTAATGGACATTATTAAGTTGGTCCAATTAAATAAATACTATGGCGTTCCTAAGGTGGAAGAGATATATTACATATGTATACTGTATTTGTATTTTTAAAGATTAAAATATATATGTATTTATAAAAATATACTTTATTTTCCATTTATTTTAAATCTAAAAATAAAACAATCATTCAGGGAAATGAATCAGTCTTAAAGGACTGGTAGAATTGGAATGCGTGAAGAGAGAAGGATTAGCCATCTACAACCAGAATGAGCATGGCATTTTTTAGAAGAATAAAGAGATTGGGCTTTCTACTATCTGTTGGGTTAGAGGGGAGTGAAATAAATAGTCTGGACTAAAGGATGGAAAATCTTAAAAGTAGAGCAAATCAATTTGCATACAGAATGCCCTTAAATACTATATGTGTGTTTGAATGGAATAATAAAGGTTATAGTGACTGTGGCAGAGAGAAGGATTTGGGGAGATGTTGAATGAAGTAAAGGGCATTAGGTAGCAGTTGATTGCAGGAATCCAGGGACCATATAATGAATATCTTAACCCTGATGGCTGTGACAGGGAAAATAAAATGGAGAGGACAGATAGAAGTATCAATTCATAGGGAAAAATTAGTTGTTTCCAACTGTCCTTTAAATTTGTCATCAAGTAAAAAATATATGGTCAGTCTTTCTAACCTACAGTATTTTTCAAAACTTCACTTTTTGGAGAATTTTATGCATACACAAAAACAGATACAACATTATAATGAACCCCAATCACTCAACTCCAACCTGCAGGCAATGTTGCCCTATCTATATCCTTATCTACTTCCCCCTTCTTTTGATTTATAGTTTGCAATTCCAATATTGTATCCCTTTTTTATTTTGTTACTTGTGTTGACATTTAACATGAGCTCTACTTTCTTAAAAATTTTTAAGAACATAAGACCTTTTGTTAGTCATAGGTACTATGTTTTACAGAAGATCTCTGAAACTTATTTATTTCCTGTATCTGTAAATTTATACAAGATTTATAAAAACTCCTTATATGCTCCTTCTACCATCCTCTGGTAATACCATTCTATTGTCTACTTCTACACCACTGGCTATTTTAGAAGCATCTTATGTGTAAGAAAAATCATGCAATATTTGTCCTTTGTGATTGACTTATCTCACTTGGGATAATGTCTTCCAGATTCATCCAAGTTGTCACAAAAGGCAGAATTTTCTTCTTTAAATATTTATTTATTTATTTATTTATTTTTGAGATGGAGTCTCACTCTGTCACCCAGGCTGGAGTGTACTGGCACAATCTCGGCCCACTGCAACCTTCACCTCCTGGGTTCAAGCGATTCTCCTGCCTCAACCTGTAACTGGGACTACAGTCGGGTGCCAAGACGTGTGGCTAATTTTTGTATTTTTAGTAGAGGGGGTTTTCACCATTTTGGCCAGGATTGTCTACAACTCCTGACCTCAGGTAATCCACCTGCCTAGGCTTCCCAAAGTGCTGGGATTCCAAGTGTGAACCAGCATGCCCAGCCAGGATTTTCTTTTTTTAAGGTTCTATTTTAGGTGTATAGCAAATTTCTGTATCCTTCATTTGTAATGGACATTTGTGTTGTTTCCATATCTTGGCTATTGTAAATAATGCTGCCATGAACATAAAAATGTAGCTATCTCCCCAAAATCTTGATTTCAGTTCTTTTGGATAGATACTCAGAAGTGAAATTGCTGAATCATATGGCAGTTCTATTGTTAACGTTTTGAGACACCTCCATACTGTTTTCTACAGCAACTGAACCATTTTACATTCCCACCTACAGTGTACAGAGATTCCAATTTCTCCACCTTCCTTCTAATATTGGTTATCTTTTATTTATTTGTTGTTTGATAATAACCATTTTAACAGGTATATGATGATATCTCATTGTGGTTTTGATTTGCATTTCCCTAATTTGAATTTCCCTAATGATCGATCGATCTATCTATCTATCTATCTATCTATCTATCTATCTATCTATTTATTTATTTATCTGTTTTTATGCCAGTACCATACTGTTTTAAACACAGTAGTTTTTAAAATATATTTTAAAATCAAGAGTGTGATATCTCCAGCTTTGTTTTCTTCTTCTTCAGATTGTTTTTTCTATTTGGGGTCTTTTGTGACTTGAAATGAATTTCAAGATTTTTTTCTATTTCTGTAAAGAATACCATTGGGATTTTGACAAAGATTGGATTGAATCTGAAGATTACTTTGCATAGTGTGCACATTTTAACAATATTAATTCTTCTCATCTATAAATCTGAGATGTCTTTCCATTTATTTGCGTGTGCTTTAACTTCTTTTATCAGTGTCTTACACTTGTCAGTGAATATGTTCTTCACCTCCTTGGTTAGATTTATTCCTATTTTTTTATGTTATTGTAAATGGGATTGTTTTCTGAGTTTCATTTTCAGATGTGTCATTGTTAACGCACAAAAACTGAACTGATTTTTTATGTAATGTAGTATCTTGCAAATGTACTAAAATTATTTATGCATCCCATCACTTTTTTGTAGATTCTCTGTAGCTTTGTACATACAAGATCATGTCATCCCCAAACATGGATAATTGTACTTCTTCCTTTCCAATTTGGATGCTTTTTCTTGCCTAATTTGGAGTTCCAATACTTCGTTGAACACAAGTGGCAAAAGTGTGCATCCTTGCCTTGTATTAGCTTTTTTTACTGCTGTAACAAATTACCACTAATTTAGTGGCTAAAAATAGCACAAATTTATTGTTGTACAGTAGGTCAGAACTCTGACACAGGTCTTATTGTGCTAAAATCAAGGGTGTTCCTTTCTAGAGGCTATAAGAAAAAATTAGTTGCTTGCCTTTAGCAGCTTCTAGAGGCCACCCACATTTCTTGGCTCATGACCTCTTTCTCTGTCTTCGAAATCTACAGAGGTGGGTTGAATCCTTTCCAAGCCACATCACTATGACATTGCCTTCTGCCTATCTTCTTCTACTCTTAAGGACTTCGTAATTAGATGAGGCCTATCCAGATAATTCAGTATAATCTGCCTTCTAAAGGTCTTTATAAAGTCCCTTTAGCCATGTAAGAAAACGTATTCATAGGGACTGGGGACTAGGACATGGGCATTTTGGGGGAGCCCATTATTCTACCTACCACAGTATCTTTGTGATTTGTGTGAATAATCTTTTTCTGGTCCATATGGATTCAGTTGTAATAATATAATATTGATAAAGCATTGAACAGTATATTTTGTCACTGCAGAATAAATTTGTGTGTATTTGTTTAAACATAAATCTACTGTTCTGTAGAAATTTTGAGTCACTCTCTGTTTCTTAGAACTCAATTTTAAGTATTATCCACCAGCTGCAGTAACAGAACCAAAAAAGTTAATATATTTTGGGAGGGAAAGTTCACACCATGGGGTTTTAGGCTTGGAAGGCAATGCATTTATGTGATAGCATTAACAGACTTTCATTTAATATATTCATTAGAATGCAAGCAGGCAAATCTTGGTATTTACAGGCATAAAGGTCATAATTTTGACTACTTTTATTTTATCATGAAAGTCACTATGACATAGTAATTTGAAATTTTACTTAGGCATCACAATTCTATGAAGCTGATAAGCAGAAGCGTCATTTAAGCTTCCTAATTTTTGCTTTGCCAGTCTGTCATTTGAGAATAACAATAATATCTACCCTAGAAGGCAGTCATGAGAATTAAATTTTATAATGCTTATAAGGTTGTCAGAAAACTTTAAACAGATAATAATTGTTGAACAAATATTAGCTTTTATTTTTATTTACTAGTGAGTAATCCTGGATGAACTGCCTGCATGTACACTTTCATGTGGTTTTGTTGTTGTCCACTCGTATCCTATTATATATTTTGTGAAGGAAACCATGTACATTTAATAGCATCCACAACTTTGGGTAATTTTGAAAACTTCGGACCGGGGCATAGTGGTTAGGAATATCTATTTGCAGCCAGTAAAATGTTGGCCACTCAAAAGAAATCACATAAAAGGATTATAAACTGATTTACTTCAAGGCCATTTTTTGGTTTTGCTCTATGTTGGGGTCTGTGACAAATTCTTTTTAAAATGTTGAGAGATAATTTTTTTTTTTTTTTTTGCAAAAAACTAAATACCATTTGGAAGTTATTCCATTGACTAGAGCTGGGCTTCCTATTTTAGACCAATGAGGAAGGGTGAATGTGGAGTACTGAGACTCAACCCATTACTGTATATTAGAATCACTTGCAAAGTTTTGGAAACTATAATTGTATAGGGAGTTCATATGTCAGAGATTCATATTCAGCTATCTGGAGATAGAGAACAGGCATGTAGATCATTAAAAACACCCACAGGTGATTCTGATGGATAGCCCAGAATAAGAACCATGGCTTTAGTACAATTAAAGCAGAATCTTCAGGGTGTAATATTGGCATCAGTAATTTTTAAATCTTCCCAGGTTATTTTAAGGTGCAGCCAACATTGAGAACCTTTGCTTTTTTTTAATGAGAGTAAACAAGATCTGAAGATGTTCTGCTTACATTTTGAGGAATGACTCAGCCTCAGGTGACTGCTGTTAAGGAAGAAATTCATGGAAATGTGAAGACTTATGTTCAAGTGTGTTTACTAAGATACCACCATCTTCTTACTTCATTCTATCTGATCTGAGCACCTTGAGTGGAATGTGGTATGGAATGTGTATTTACAAGACAGTCATCTGTTGCTTGCAATGGAAGCAAGGTATCCACAATGGCATGGTGGTGTTGTTGGGAGAGAAGGGATTGTGGAAATGACAAGGAGGAGTGAATGATCTCTCATAAGTGTACTTGAATTATTGAGAGATTACAGAAGATTAAAATAGAACATTAATATTATGGTTTCTCCTATACTCAAATATCTTTTCTGCAATCCTTCATCATTATTTGAAAGTCAGCGGATTTGCTAATACTCTCTGCCTGAGGATTTCCTAAATTTTTGGCTCCTGCATTTGCTCTCATGAATAGTAGAAGAGAAAGGACTAACATTTGTGAGGAAAAAATAAGCATTAAGAGAAAAAGGAGCACTTGAGAGATGGATCCAAATCATTACCATATACATAAGTAAGTACCATTAGTTATATAAGCATCATTTACACTGGTCAAATATTCTTATCATTTCTTTCCTCTTGTCTTAGCCCTCTTCTGATAATCTGGTAAAAGCTATGAACCTCTCCTAGAAATGCACATATCCACATTCCCAGAAAGGTTTGCATATACATATATATGTTTAAAGTCCTCATTGAGTTATCAGTAGACTACTCAGTATTACACAAACGCAAATCATTGCCTACTTCTCATTCTTACTCCACTATTAGCTGTAGCTGTGCAACGTATTAAGAGTCAAGAAAATTTCGATGTTAGATTTTGTGAGAGGTAAGTATTAGGGATAAGTGTGAACATTAGATTAAAAAAAAAACTCTTTTCATGCTTCATTTGAATCAATTATTACTTGAGAAGGTTAAGAAATGCCCAAGAATTCTGCCATTGTGGTATAGGCAGAGTGATCAAATCTTAGAACAAGAAGAGAAAACAGTAAAGTGTGGAGAGCAGAAAGACATGGGAATTATTGAGGAATGGGATGGAGGATTAATAAATGTAATTCTGTTATTGTTCAAAACTCTGTGATTCTCTGATAATTTCAATTTGTCTTGGAGGTTCCAGAAACTTAAGTAACAATCAGAAGAACAAAGAGGAATTAAAATTTTCCTACCCAAACATCTTATGTTTCTTCAGATCCTTTTGTAAAATGCAAGAGCAATAAGGAATGGTCAGATTATTGATTGCATGTGTTGGAAATACTGTGCCTGAAATCAGTACACAAGTAAAGAAAATGCTAGAGGGGGAAATAGGAAGCTCTAGATATTGAAAAGGGGTTCTTAAAATGTAAGTAAGGCAGCCTATAGTAGAGAAAGTAATGGGCTTTCTTAATTATAATTTTTATTTTATTGCCTTATTTATATATTTTATTTTTTTTAAAGGCAGAGTCTGGCTCTGTCACCCAGGCTGGAGTGCACTGTTGTGATCACGGCTCACTGCAGCCTCAGCCTTTTGGCCTCAAGCAATCCTCCCACCTCAGCCCCCCAGGTAGCTAATACTACAGTTGTGTGTCACCATGCCCAGCTAATTTTTACTTTTATTTTTTGAAGAGAGAGATTCTTGCTATTTCCCCAGGCTGGTCTTGAATTCATGGGCTCAAGTGCTGCCTCATGCCTTGGCCTCTCAAAGTGCTGGGATTTCAGGGTGAGCCACAGTACCCAGTCCCAATTAGAGTTATCTTTCTAAGGCTCAGTAATAATCCACCCTTCGAGAAGCAAGGGGCATACACTTTTCCACAGGAATTCCTCGGCTTATTCATTTGGGTGGTGTTGAAGTTGTGCTCCTTACCTGTGCCCCTACAAAAGCGTTCTATTTCTTCTTATATGTGGCACTAACTATACTGTCCTAACATCAAACGCATGTCTTCCTCCCAGACTACTACTTTGTATTCCCTCCTACTCTCTGTCTACAGTAGTTTTTAACACACAGTAAATCCTAAATAAATGTGTCTGTTGAATGAAATCGAATTGATCAGAATTAGACCTTAATGACAAAATACAATTAATTCTTACACGCATTTCTCAAAATGTTGTTCAGAATGCACAAAATAATTAAACTCTTAAGCAATGAAATACCAATTTTAAATAAAAACATGGGAGAAATATCCCATGGATGTCCTTTTGGATGCTTTTTCACAGTCTCCTAAAAATAAAATTTGGAACTTCTTTTGTGCAATTAGTCTTTCAACATAGATAAGCATAGATCTGGCTGGGGTTTTTGCAGAAGTAAAAATTTTTTTAATCTCATATTTATGATTTCTTCTGAGAATATCTAGCTGAAATGATGACATTTGTGCAGTTTATTAGCAGTCAGCTACAAATGTATTGGAGTCGTGTTATGTAACACTAAATAGTTTGAATCCCTAAAGGGACAGCAAAGATTTTTTTTGGCTGACATGTCTTATTAGTCAAAACTCTTAGGAAATCCTCTAAATAACCCATTCACTAAAAACCATGGCTTAAAAATCCTAGTTTAATTTTTTCCAAGGAAGTACTGAAAGTTTTAACATTATAAAATACAAAGCAACCTAAGTGGAAATCAATCATCATGACATTTGCTAAAGTCTTAATTAATAATTAAGAGAAGACCGAAGAATAATATTTCCTTTTTTATGATCTCTTAGTATAATTTTGGAGTTTGACACACAAGCAAACATACATATGCTAAGAGAAAAAAGAAATGTGGAAGATACTGTAGGTTGATTTGTTCAACCCTGCATCCCAACCTATTTTTGTCTTTTTTAATCTCTTCTATAGAGGCTAAATAAACATCTTTTGCAGTCAGGAGTGCCACATGACTCAATGTTGGCCAATGAGATGTGAGCCAAACCCTACGGTGAACTTTCTCTAGCACCATCATACTTCTTTCTTTAAACCCTGAATTTCCCAAAGAAGTATTTGTCTTATAATAGTGAATAAAAGGCCAAGAGAATCACACAGATAGCAGCCTGGGTATTTCGAGCAACTACATTATTGTCTACAGTTAATTACCACTAGACTTCTTGTCTCAATAGTATTTCCTTATTGCTAAGCCACTGCAAATTGAGTTCTCTGTTTCTTGAAAGGTAACTCACTCTTAACTGATGCGTCTATTTCAATAGTGCAATCTACCTTGGTAGAGAATTATGTTCCAATATAATGGCTCATGTTCTTTTTTTAAAATGTGTATTTTAAATCATCTTCTAAAAGGCTAGTTTTTTAGTATTATCAGTTGACTCACTTTGTTTTGCTGTCCTCACTCAGGTTTCCATTATGCCTTGATATTTACTCCTCCTAAGAGCTATGTAGATGTTTATTTGATACTGCAGTCTGAACCATGTCTTCCTTTAAGTGGACTGCTATGCCTTAAGGCATCCCCCTTCTCTGCCTTGCCTCTTATGCTTCTTCTCAGCTTTACTTGGGTCTTTTCCTTGAGATTCTCCAACAACAAAGGCATCCAAATGCATTGTTCATATAAATGTGAAACGAAAAGACTGTGTGCCATGAACAGTTCAAGTTTATTCCTTAAGTTCATGAAGAATTATGACTGAACTCAGACAAAATATTTCCTTATAAGTAATATTACATCATATGAAATAAATTTTTCATCAATGAAAATCATAAAATATAAATAGAATTTTCTCCCATATATTTACATACTATAATGAAATTTTTTTTTTAATGTGAAGGTTAGTTCATAGGTTAGAAACTTATGTTTGACAACTCTGTTATCTTAAGCAGCATTCAGAATATTTGTCCCTTGGTTGTAGGGAAAGACGCTATTTTCTCTGGAATTAGAAGGCTTTTATGTTAGGTAAATAATATAACAATGTATTAACAATAAATAATAACAGTTCACTTTAATTATATGTTTACTTCATAAAATAAGTGTATGATCTCATTCAATATTTAAAAATATTGTGAAGTAGATTCTCTTTTCTAGGACCTAGTGCTTACATAAAATAAAAATTTAGTAAGTGTCTGTTGAATGGACAAATGAATGCATGAATCTTTGAGCTCATTTTTTTTTTCAACTGTGAATTGGAAGATATACTAAGTTGAATACTAAGACATGTTTTCTGCCTTCATATATATTTGAGTAGAAGAGTGAGTAAATAAACATGAAAATAAAAATGATTATAAGTTTTATTAAGTGCTATGAAGGAAACAAAGAGAGCATGTGCTAGAGATAAGGGGTATGTAACAGCATGTTCTTAAATAAGGCAATTAGCTGAGGACATTAGTCACAGAGTCAGCTGATCATTGATGAATCAAATCATATTCACCTCTTCTGCCTCCTGAGTTGGTGCTGTGTCAACTACTTTATTCTGATATACAGGCAAAATTGTGTACTGCTCCTTAAAAATAAATTAGGCTGTTTGAGAAATAACATCAATTTTTTTCAGGTCCCAGATTGTTCTTGAAGTTGGACAAATGGTCAGGAGTAATGAGGGACTGACTTTCGTTGCCCTTCCACAATTTGGGAGATACTTAGAGTTACTTCAGTGTTTGGTATTGTAAAAAGACATCCATTGGTCTTGAAGTGGAGAATTTGAAAACAGTTTCCTAAGAAGCACTGAAAAATGGCTTCTTAAAAAGCACTGAGTTTCGTTTAAGCCTTGTGGCACCAGAGTTCCTATTAGTTATATAGCAACAACATAATTGAATCTTTTGTATCATTGCCTCTATTTTTTAAACATTAAATTTTATTAAGCATTTTTCATTTTCAGGTGAGAATACAAGACAAAGTGTTTATTTTAAAAGTTAATTCTGTGACCAGGCCTGTGGTTGAACTGTAAAGTTAGAAGTTAATTTACACATTCAGGATTTCTGTTTGCAAAGACCATTTGTTTTTTTTCCAACAGAGTAGGGAAAGCAGCTGAGCAAAATGGAATTCCAGTTTTTCTAAAGGGTTGTTGTAATTACAGGAGTTTGGTACAATTATGTCTATTTACTCGTCCCGACACTTGGTTATCTCCCTCGTGACCCTGTGGAGCCTGAGGTAATGCATTCTGCATGGTAGTTTGGGTCTGAGAAGGTTCTAAGAACTTAGTGACAATTATGCATTGTGCTTCATTATTTATCACACTGGGGTAACGTGAATCTCTCTGATGTCCACTGCTGGCTGATCTGAGGCCCCTGTTCACAAGGAAAGTCATGAGGAACCCTTATCCTACTTTCAAAACATTCCCTGCCTCCACCATTTTCATTTTATTCAGTAGGGATAATGTGCTTATGACTGAGAACAGCCATTCTGTATTTTAGCTTGACTCTGCTTTAAACTAGTAGTTGTGCTGTACATGATGTACCTTGTGTTACCAGAAATTAGGGATATTTGCTCTGGAAAATTTTCACAACTTCAAATGTAAATGAGCAGCCAGAAATGTTTCTACGAGGTCAGCTGCGTTCCACCAACACCGGAAGCCTGCACGTATCTGATGTTATAAATAAACAAGAGACACGATGTTTGAAAAAACGTGGTTTTCCTTGACCTGTGCAAAATTGGTTGGAATGTTTCTTTAACATTCCCACTTGCCTTTCAAGCTGTGGATTAATGTAAAATTCCAAGATTTTTTAGGAACCAACGTTGCCATTTTCTACTTGATGAAGAAGCTTTGGAAAGAACAATTGCTTCATTTAAAACTTTTCTAAAATCAATACTGAACAAAATTGTATTTACATGCATACTTATTCAGCTTGGGTATTTTCAACTTAGAGAGCTTAAATTCTAGACCCAGTAAAAAATAAGGAATGCTAAATGTAAGAAACAAAGATTCTAGAACATTCCAGTCCCCTGGTGGTATTTTCTGAGTGAAAAGGAAGCTGTAGAATGTGTAGCAGGATGAGCCGCAGACAAAACTCCTCAGACACCGAGTTAAAGAAGTAAGACATTTATTCGGCTGGGAGCATTAGCAAGACTCCTGTCTCAAGAGCCAAGCTCTGTGAGCGAGCAATTTCTGTCCCTTTTAAGGGCTCACAACTCTAAGGGGGTCTGTGTGAGAGGGTCATGATCGATTGAGCAAGCAATGGGTACGTGATTGGGGGCTGCATGTACCGGTAATCAGATCGGAACAGAACAGGACAGGAATTTTCACAGTGCTTTTCCATACAATGTCTGGAATCTATAGATGATATAACCGGTTAGGTCGGGGTCGATCTTTAACTACCAGGTCCAGGGTGTGGCGCCGGGCTGTCTGCCTGTGGATTTCATTTCCGTCTTTTAGTTTTTACTTCTTCTTTCTTTGGAGGCAGAAATTGGGCATAAGACAATATGAGGGGTGGTCACCTCCTTTATTCCCCTCACTTTGAGACTCTCACTCATTTTATTAGTGGGAGTTATCACTTTCATCTTCACTATCTATGTCTTCTTTCATGACAGATCAGTAGTGATTTATGTAGTACATGTGTGCTGAAGCATTCTGGCGAACTAGAGCAGCGATGAAACCTTTTACCATTTGAATGAGTACAGGTAGTAAATAAGGGATCAGCAAGCAGGTTCCTATTTCTATTATAATTTTTATTATAAGAGTTTTAAATCTTTCTAGCACTGGGAACCATTATTAAACATGGCTTCAGGGTCAAATCCGTGCCACACTTGTACAGGCATATGTGCCAGTTTCATCATGTCTTTAACTATATGTTTGATTACTTGCCCCTGATCATCTATGTGCAGGCAGCAATTAGTAAGGTTAAATTTTCCACAGACTTCTCCTTAGCTGCTAGCAAGTAGTTGAGAGTCAACCTATTTTGATAGATAGCATTTCTCATCTTAGTTTCTTGCCAGGCCAGAATAGTCAAGGCTCTGCCAGTCCTATTAGTGATTATTTCTAAGATAGCTTGTAACTGTATGATTTGGTTGATCATGTAAATGGGGGTCCGGTATCCTTACGCACCATCTTGTGGCTAAGTAGTAGGCCTATAATATTGTGTGATTCTCTCAGGGGGCTATTTACTATCTTTCTTCTTCTTACTTATTTATTTATTTTTTGGCTAACACTTTACTCGTGTTGTTTATGAGCCCTCACTAGTCTTCAGTTCTTAATTTTATTTTAAAAACTGTGGTCATGGGAGGCTCAGATGGGTCATAACACACATCACGTTGGTCATTTCCTGGGCTATATACCTTGTATAGAATAACGTTATATAAATAATTTTTTTTTTTAGAGTTCCAGTACACTTATAATAACTGTAAAATAATAGGACCGTAGTGACTTTTTGTCCTATCTCAGTGACTTGATGTATACACTGGGAACAGCCCTCAGTCTGAGGAAGGTCAATGGAAGTCCTTACTGTACAAGTACAAATTTTAAGGAAAATGAGTCTCACAATGAATTTCCTCATGCTTCAGCCATGCATGGACCAGTCAGCTTCCGGGTGTGACTGGAGCAGGGCTTGTTGTCTTCTTCGGAGTCACTTTGCAGGGGTTGGTGAAGCTGCTCCTATCCATGGACAGCTCTCAGTCTACTGATGTTTCAGGATGGTCTCAGAGGTTGGTTGGGCCCACTAGAATAAACTGAGTCCAATACCTCTACACGGTTATAGTTAACTGGGCTCTCTGATACCAGGAGCAAGGTGGCAGGGTTTAGGGTGTTGTAAACTTCAATGGTTATGTGGGGATTTTCACAGAGCACACATTGGTAACTAGTTAGTCTATCATTTGTTAGTTAATGATGTCCTTTGGTATTTATTAAAGTCACCACAGCATGGGGGGACTTTATGTTTAGGTTTTGCCCAAGAGTTAGCTTATCTGCTTCTTGTGCTAACAGGGCCATTGCTGCCAGGGCCCTTAGACATGGGGGCCAGCCTTTGGAAACCCCATCTAGTTGTTTTGAGAGATAGGCCACTGGCCTTGGCGAGGGCCCTACAGTCTGGGTTAAAACTCCAACTGCATTTTTTTTTTCTTTCTGATACATAGGGTGTAAAGGGTTTTGTCAGGGCAGGTAGCCCCAGGGCTGGGGTCAACATGAGTTTTTTTTTTTTTTTTTTAAACTCATGAAAAGCTTGTTGTTGTTGGTTGTAATAGATGTAGTTTATCTAATCTATATTTTTATTAACTGTCACCCACTAAAATATTGACTTAAATCCTGTAGCTATTTGATTTCAAGCTTTAAATTTATGGGGCTCCAGTTGCATCTAAATAGATGTGAGAGTTGAAAGACCCATAAGGGGCTTCTCTCGCTTGACGATGTCTTATTTTTTCTCACTCTGGTTGATGAAATACCAGAGTGAGAGAGATAGCCAAATGAACTAAAGCACAAATGCCACTCTAGTTATTCAGCAGAGTGCCCAGTAAAGGTCCACCACAATACCACCACACATCCGCTCAGGGATGAACAAGGGTCGACTGATTGATAAGCTCTTGAAAATTCTTAAGCTCATTGCATCCCTTCAGGTCTCCAAGGAATGCTAAGTTTCCTCCCTGTCACGAGAGACATGAAGTGAACTTAGTGTTGGGAGACGGAAGCTGGATGGCCCTCAGTGGCTGACCTGCAGGGTGCCGGACTTCAGGATATAGCAGAGAGAGCTTGGTATGAGTTATTACTCCAGGCTGTAGAATCCTGGAAAAGAGCTACCATGCAGCCTATGCCTGGTCAACTGGAGGACCACCTTAGTGGAAAGGGGACAATCAGGGCCTCTGGCCTACCATGTGCACAAGCATAACAATTGCTTTTGTTTAACGTGCAGATGGAATATTTGATCCATTTTAACCAGGCATTTGCATCTTGGTATCCTGTCTTAATTGCTAAACTTTGTTTTAAGTCTTTAACTTCTATGATCCTCTAGTAAAATGAATGTATGATTTTAGGAAATTACAAAAACCTGTTGGGGCAGTCCATCCTTGCTCTTTAGTGGTCCACAGAATGTTGGACCAACTACGGCATAAAAGCTCTACATTGGGGGGCGAGGCTCCTGGTTGGCACTGGGGTCTGTTTTGAAATCTCCCCGGATTAAATGGTCCTAGTTTACTAATGCCCAGTCTAAGGAGAGTCAGGAGGGACAGAAATACTTTTCTGAAGTAGAAAGCTGTCTTTGACTTGGCAAGTCTCCACAGGGTATAACAAAGCAAGCATTAAATGCAATAGTTTGAGGCAAAATTGCCTTGGTTATGTTAATAACTAGATGGTCAGCAATAGAACAAGGAAAGAAGAAAGAGTAATAGAATACGTGAAGAGAGTTAAATTTTTCTTAGCTTTAGTTTGGTAGGATTTTCCCCTGGGACTATGGCCCACAACTCTGGAGGAGGTGGCACTTTCTTGACTCGGGTGTGATGAGACCATCCTTTTTTGCTGTATGAACAGCAGCCTTGGTGGTTAGCAGCACAAGGTAGGGTCTTTCTCAGGCTGGCTCGAGTTTTTCTTCTTTCCACCTTTTGATGAGAACATGATCTTCAGGCTGGTGCTGATTTACCGGAAATTCTAAGGGTGGTACATGTGCTAAATGACTTTTAGTTTTTGAGAGAAAGGGAAGTGAAAGATAAACCAAGTATATAATTTTTAAGAAATTGACCTTTTGTTTTAAACATGGGAACCTTGGCAGTGGACTTTATTGTCCTTAGTGTCTTTTTACTGAGAAATTTCCTTTAGCACCTATTTTTATTAGTTTTTAAACCAAAGAAAGTCAAATACCATTTTACATTTAACAATGCTCCCTGTATGATTTTTATACCAGATAAGTTAAATTTTACCTTTATATTAGTGTGTTATTAATGTTAAACTTAATTTTAATAAAACTTTGTAGACGTATTTATCTAATTTTTAATATTTGACTATAAGGTAGAATTTTATAGACTCTTTTTAACCTTTTATAATTTTTGCTAAAGAGCCGGTTGGTACTTTAAGAAAAATCTGTTATGCTTTTATTTTAATGTCCAATTTACAGAAAAACTGGATGATACCTCTTTAATTTTAGCCAATGTTTACACACAGAATTTTGTTTTCAATTAACATTTTAAAACTTGATTCAACCTTTAAAACAAAATATACATATTTTTAACCTTTTAATGTAGGTAAAACTTTACATTCTTATGCCTCCTTATAATTCTTCTATTGAAAGTATATTTTACTTTTTTTATATACCTTGCACATAAACTGTTTCTTTAATAGTTTTACATTTAGGAAGCCTAATTACTTTTAAATTATACAACATTTCTTGCATGAATTTCCTTTTATAACCTTTTTTTTTTCATGACTTTCACAGGCAATTCTTTGACATGCTTCAATTTTCTGACTTATTACAAATATTTCTCTTTTTAAACAACCAGCTAACTTATTTCAGGACAAGAATTTGCCATATAATACCCTTTTTACATAAATTCCACCCCCCCTTTTTTCCTTTTTTTTTTTTTTACGATGATAACCATTCTTTTCCAAAGTGAACTTCTTTTATGTCTGTGGAGTAGACTAAGGCCACAAGAATAGAAGTTACCATAAAACATGTTACACTGTTAACTTTTAGCATACTTTAGTTTTGCTGAAAACCTTGTAAGTTTGGAATTTTAATTATCCTTTGCTATTAACAAGATGTTGTTTTGTCCAAATTAACTTAGAATTGGTATAGATGGCTTTTGTTTTTTTCTAACAGAATAGCCCCATACTGTAAGATTTTTGAGTTAGTAAGCTACTTTTTTGCTTTTATGATTTAGGATATTTCTGAACTGAACTAGTGAGGTGTGCTCACAATGAGGTTTCCTTTAAAAGTTATTATCATTATTATTATTATTATTATTACTATTTTACTTTTTTTGTGTTAGCAAAGCATTTGCCACTACAGATTGAATGCATTTGGGCCATCTGCGGGTTAAGAATTTTTGATAGGAAGGCCTCAATGCTTTCAGGATACTCCCTTGTTTACACTGACAACAAAGTGGTATTGGAGTGTTATAGGGTTATGGAGAATACCATCAATTATCAATTATAGGTTTTAAATTTACCTTGGCTTTTAAAGGAATAGATACATTTTTTTCTTAACTACTTTTATATCTCTCTCTTTCTCTTCTTTTTCTCTCTCTCTCTCCTCTCTGCCCCTCTCTCTTCTCTGTCTGTCTCTCTCCTCTCTGTCTCTCTCTCTCTCTCTTTCTCTGCCTCTGCCAGCCGCTTATGCTGCAGTTCTCTCAACCGCTGTGGAGGGATCTAAAACCAGTGGTAACCAAGCATCTATGTACAGGAACTGGTCTGGGTGCCCTGGATTTACAGGTTACCTTGTGCTATACCTTTGAAACAAGGGACCTGTCCAGGCTTCCTTCTGATGGCCAACCTACCTCCAATGCTGGCCAGTCTATTTTATATAAAGTTCTAAGCTTTCCTGGTGTCATAGTCTCGCTTAAATCCCTTTTTGAAATTTTTCAACGTAGTTCCTAGTAGGGTGGGCTTATTTGTGCCTGACCCATGCTTCTTCGAGACAAAACACCACACTCACATCACATGCACACCACAAAACAAAGAACGGGTGAAAAGGGCATACACACACTTTTACAGTTTACACCAAACCAAAATCAAAACCAAAATCAGAGTATCCAGAAATTCAAGCCAAGACAAAACCAAAACCAAAGTATCAAGCAATCCAAGTCAAGTCAAAAACAAAAACCAAAGTGCCAGTATGGGCACGCTCTGGGTGATCGGGTCATGCTTCCACTCAAATGGAGTAGGCAAGTTCCCAAGACCAGTCCTGTCAAGCAATTCAAACGAAGTCAAAACCAAAACCAAAACCAAAGTGCCAATAAATGCACGCTGTGGGTGATCAGGCCATGCTTCCACTCAAATGGAGTAGGCAAGTTCTGAAGACTAGTCTTACCAAGTTTCAGATGTACAGATTCCAAATACCAGTTCCTTCCCAGTGTTCAGCCACTGCATTGATCCTCTACGGGGGCCTGCCACACAATGCTCTGGTAAGGCGTCCCACCAGGGCAAATGCCTATCCAGGAGCACTCTCAGGATCTGTGTTGCTCAGGCTGGCCAGAGTTCCTATCAGGAATGTTCCACAGGGCAGGTTTAAGTCACCTAAGGAGCTGCTGTGACCATCCGCCAATCACCTCACTTCCCAGTCAGGGAACCAAGAAATGTAGCAGGACAAGCCACAGACAAAACTCCTCAGACACCGAGTTAAAGAAGGAAGAGGTTTATTTGGCCAGGAGCATCGGCAAGACTCCCGTCTCAAGAGCTGAGCTCTCTGAGAGAGCAATTCCTGTCCCTTTTAAGGGCTCACCACTCTAAGGGGGTCAATGTGAGAGGGTTGTGATCGATTGAGCAAGCAGGGGGTATGTGACTGGAGGCTGCATGTACTGGTAATCAGATTGGAACAGAACAGGACAGGAATTTTCACAGTGCTTTTCCATACAATGTCTGGAATCTACAGATAACATAACCGGTTAGGTCAGGGATCGATCTTTAACTACCAGGCCCAGGGTGTGGCGCCAGGCTGTCTGCCTGTGGATTTCATTTCTGCCTTTTAGTTTTTACTTCTTCTTTCTTTGGAGGCAGAAATTGGGCACAAGACAATATGAGGGGTGGTCTCCTCCCTGAAATGGACTCCAATAAATAAATGTAAGTCAGCTGTGGGTGTATGGATTGCTGTCCATTAGCAGGGATCAGCTTAGGTTGATGCAGCAGAAAGGTGGCAGAGTCTTAGGTTTGAGTTAGGCAAGACAGATGAGGAAAAGGCAGAGAGTGAACTGCTAAGATGGAATGTTTGTGCCATATCTGAGAAATGTCCAAGTCTGCATAACCAGGAGAGACAGAGGATGTCCTGAGTTGTCTCCCTGCACTCTTACTACATCTATAGTCAATTCTCCACATCTCAGCCAGCAAGACCAAATGCAATTCTAAGTCAATTCAAGTCGTTCCCCTGCTCAAGACTTTCCAGTGTCTCCCAGTAACTGAATAAAGTTCATATATATTTCCAAATATAATTTAGAAGATAAACGCCAAATACATTTCTAACTCATTGCCATTGCCTACAAGGCCCTAAATGATCGGCTCTGGTAAGCTCTCCAACTTCCTTTCTTACCCTGCCCCCACTCCCGTCCAACTATACCAGACTCTTTGCAGATCCTGAAACATGCCATGCTGAACCTTTTCTCGCAGACTTCCTCTTGCTGAACCTCTTACCCCATTCCCACCTCTCCCAGACTTAAATGATCTATCCAAGTTGTCTGCCTGTGCTGATCTCTCACTTTAGTAGGGTCCTCACTTCCTTCCCAAGTCTTCTCCTTGGAGAAGTCTTCCCTAGTACACTCTCTAAAATAGGTTCTCCACCTGTCACGAGGCCAAATTATTTGTTTACAGTAACATCACTTTACCCCTCAGCTTTATTGAGGTAGAGCTAGTATACAAAAAAACTGCACATAATTAATGTACACAGTTTGGTGGGTTTGGGCAAATGTATATATTCATGTCATCATCACTACAAGCCAGGTAATAAACTTATCCATTACCTCCAAATTTTCCTTGTGTCCCTTTGTTTTGTTTTTGTGGTAACAACACTTCACATGAGATCTTGTCTCTTAAATTTTTAAGTTCACAAAATCTTATTGTTAACTATAGTCACTGGGTTGTTCAGCAGATTTCTGGAACTCACTCATGTTGTTTAACTGTAAATGTATACACATTGAACAACAACTTCCTATTTCACCCTCCCACCCATTCCCTGGTAACTATCATTTTATTGCCTACTTCAGTACCTTTGACTATTTAGGTATCTCATATATAAGAGGAATATGAGTATTTGTCATTCTGTGACTTACTTATCCCACTTACCATAATGTATTACAGATCCACCCATGTTATCATAAATGGTAAGATCTCCTTCATTTTATTTCATTTTATCTTTTAATGTAATGTAATTTTATTTTTTGAGATGGAGTCTCACTCTTGTCACCCAAGCTGGAGTGCAACGGCATGATCTTGGCTCACTGCAACCTCTACCTCCCAGGTTCAAGCGATTCTCCTGCCTCAGCCTCCCAAATAGCTGGGATTACAGGTGCCCACCACCAAGCCTAGCTAATTTTTGTATTTTTAGTGGAGATGGGGTTTCACCATATTGGTCAGGCTGGTCTCAAACTCCTGACCTCAGGTGATCTGCCTGCCTCAGACTCCCAAAAGGATCTCCTTCTTTTTAAAGGCTAAATGATATTCTATTGTATATATATGCCACCTTTTCTTTACCCATTCATCTGTGATGGACGTTTGGGTTGTTTCCATATCTTGGTTATTGTGACTAATGCTGCAGTGAACATGACAGGGCAGATATGTCTTCAAGATCCTGATTTCAGTTGCTATATATAAACACATACATATCTATATCTATATCTATCTATCTATCTATATGTATCTCCAGAAGTTGGACTGCTGGATCATATGGTAATTCTATTTTTAGTTTTTTGAGAAATTGCCATACTGTTTTCCATAGCAGCAGTACAATTTTACATTCCTATTAACAGTATACGAGGATTCTAATTTCTCCACAACCTCACCAACACTTGTTATCTTTTGTTTTCTGGACAACAGCCATTCTAACCAATGTGAGTTGATACCTGTTTGT
The DNA here is from genome assembly GCF_024542745.1 of Macaca thibetana thibetana. NCBI lineage: Eukaryota > Metazoa > Chordata > Mammalia > Primates > Cercopithecidae > Macaca > Macaca thibetana. The sequence continues at coordinate 57,912,167 of NC_065594.1, forward strand.
GGTTTCAATTTGCATTTCCCTGGTGATTAATGATATTGAGCATGTTTTTATATTATCTGTTGGCATTTGTATGTCCTTTTGTGGGATATGTCTACTTGATTTCTTTTCCAATGTTCTAATCAAATTATTTACTTTTGCTCTCAAGTTGCAGAAATTCTTTATATAGTTTGGATCAGATATATGGTTTGCAAATATCTTTTACCATTCCATAGTTTGCCTTTTCACTCTGTTTATTATTTTCTTTGCTATGTAGAAGTTTAAAAAATTCGTTACAGTCCCACTACTATTTTTGCTATTGTTGCCTGTTCTTTTGGTGCCCTATTTAAGAAATAATATTTGTCAAAACCCATGTTGAGAAGTTTTTCCCTTACATTTTCTTCTAGGTGTTTTATGGTACTAAATTTTACATCACATCTGTAATTGATTTTGGTTAATTTTTGTGTATGGTGAAAGATAAGCATCCCATTTCATTCTTCTGCAGATGGATATCCAGTTTTGCCAACTCCATTTATTGAAAGACTACCCTTTCCCCCTTGTATATTCTTGGCACTCTGTAGAAAATCAGTTGACTATACATATGTGGGCTTATTTCTGGGGTCTCTGTTTTATTTCATTGGTCTGTATTTTTATGCCAGTGCCATACTGTTTTGGTTACAGCAGCTTTGTAATACATATTGAAATCAGGAAGTGTGATGCCTCCAGCTTTGTTCTTTTTGCTCAAGATTTATTTGGATGTTTGGAGTCTTTTGGAGTTCCATATGAATTTTAGAGCTTTTTTTTTTTTACTACTTCTGTAATAAACAATCTTTGAGATTTTGACAGGGGTTTCATTGAATCTATAGATTATTTTGAGTCATATGGATGTTTTAACAATAGTGATTCATCCAATCCATGAACACAGGATGTCTTTCTATTTATTTGTGCCTGCCTTAACTTCTTTAATCAATGTTTTATAGTTTTCAGTGTACAAATTTTCCACCTCCATGGTTAGATGTATTCCAAAGTATTTTACTATTTTCGAGGCTATCGTAAATGGGATTATCGTAATTTCCTTTTCATATAGGTCGTTGTTGGTAGTTACATTACTTTTTGGTATTGTGTTATATATTTATTAGTGCAACTTCTTATTAATTGTCTTGTTCATATCTGTAGCCCCAGCACCTAAAACAATGCCTGGTACATGATAGGCTCTTGATAAATAGTTGATGATTCATTAAGAAAATGAATACCTGTTGATATAAATTGTAAGGGGAAGCAATATGGTAATTTAATCCATGAGCTTTACAGCAAAGAAAGGCATGAAAAATGAGATAGGGAATGAGGTTTAAGTGTAGGAAAAGTGGTTCAAGAGGCTGAATTTTGGAACTATGAGCTGAAATGTATTTTAGGATGAGTTAGAAGTAAAAGACCTTGATTAGAGTCCTTGATTGTCAAGAGTAAAGGGATCACATCCATGGCTTGATAAGGCTTGGTCCAGCTACATTTTTTTTCTTGAAACATTGAAATTCATTTTTTCGATATGAAAATCCATTATTTTCTGTGCATCCTGAGGCACAAATAAAAAGATGTATCTTTTATAAATTTTGTTGAAATTTGAACATATTATATGTTTGGGGTTTTCTAATTTCTTGTGCAATTGTTTTTCCAAAAGTTAAGTGGGAAAAAGAGATTTAAGGAGGGAGAGAGAGAGAGAAGGAGAGATGGATTTTGCTTTTCTTCTTTGATCAGCAGGAAAAAAATGTGACTGCTAGCAGCAGCTTTTGGAGAGGGGAACAGGAAGCTAGATATGCAGAAAACTGGAGGGGATATGTGGAAATAAATATCTTTCCTGCTAGTGTGACAGAGAGGTGGATATGATTGTTGTCCAAAAAATACTGTAAGAAAGTGGCAGAGAAGCAGATAAACTGACTCAGCACACTCTGAGGTTTGGAATTGTTCTTTTATAGAACTGATAATGGGAGGTGTTATAATAGCAGAGAAGGGGTAAAAATGACCTGTATATATTTTTTACTCTCCAAGAGTTTTGGTTATGTTTCTTTCTTCAATTATATTTATTTCATGGTAAAATAAAGTTATTTTATCATAAGATAATGTACACCTAGAAATGGACAAAAATGTCAATTAGAACTGTTGATAAGGAATGAAAATATATTAAAGTCTTTAACATGAATACTTTGTAGGTTTAATTAATTTTAAATTAATAAATAGAAAATCCATGGAATTGAGGGCCCTTCCTATGGCTTGTGCCACACTTCAGAAACACGTCTCAGTTGATTTCATCATGCGGAAAAAAAGGGGTTAGATTTAAAAAAATTAGGTGAAAGAGTAAATACTTGGGAGATTTAAATGAAAAGCTATGAGTTAAAAGTAAGAAGTGAAAATCCATGTACTGCGTCTTGCCATAATTAGAATCTGGGTGCGTTTGATGAACTGAAGATTAAATGGTTTCTGGGAACTTTCAAAGCCAGGGGCTTTTCCATATTCCCAGCATGACTCAGCATGGGAAATTTCCAGTCAGTGTAAGCATGCAGGGCATTTTCTGAGCAGAAAAACCCTGCCAGCTTCTAAGCTTCATGGGAGAAAACAATAAATATGGAAGCCACCAACTCTCTGAATTAAAGAGAATAAAAAATGTTCTGAAAAGAAAAGGAAGGGGTAGCTCAGTAAAGAGAACCTTATTACTGGGAGCTATTTAGTCATGGCAAAAGTTCTAGATCTTTAAGACAAGAGTTGTTGGTATCGATGATGGGAAAGGATTAGATACACATATCTAAAACTACCTGATATAATTGGAATATAAAACCATTTAAACAATGTAATGAGAAGTCAAGAGATTTGGAGCCTCAAAACCTGGGTTTTAGTCCCAGATCTATCACTTGCTTGTTGTTATTGAAGTTTAATATACATACAAAAAGCTGCATAAGTGATGGTGCTGTGACTTTTCACAAAAGACACATATGCACATAACCAGCATTCACGGAAATTGAGAATCAGGATATTAGCAACATCTCAGAAAGCCCCTTTTCACTCCCTTTTTGTTACTGACCCCCAAGGGTAACCAGTCTCCTGGTTCCTGATTTCTAACATAGCAGATTCATTCTGGCTGATTCATCATAACTTTATATGAATAGAATCATTCAATACATACTAATCTGTACTTAGGCTCTTTGGTTCAACATTGTAATTGTGATTTATTCATGTTGCTGTGCCTAGCTGTAATCTGTTAGTTTTCATTGCCAAATTACATTGTTTGGAATAAATAAACATATTTATATGATCTACACTTGATGGGCATCTGGACTGTTTTTACGCTTTGGTTATTCTCAGAATAACCAAATGCAAGAATGTTGCTAGGAACATTCTGTACGTTTATTTTTGTGAACATCTGAATGCATTTCTGACAGTCTACTAGGGCTGCCATAACAAAGTTGCAAAGACTGTGTAGTTTAAACAACAGAAATTAATTTTTTCACTGTTCTAGAGTCTGGATGTCCAAGGTTAAGAGGTCAGCAAATTTGGTTTATCCAGAAGCCTCTCTCCTTAGTTGCAGATGCCACTTTCCCATTGTGTCCTCATACCATCTTGCCTCTGTGCTCTGGTGTCTCTTTCTCTTCTTATAATTACATCATTCTTATTGAATTATGGCTCTATCCTTTTTACTTCATTTAATCCTGATGACCTTCTTCAGGCCTCTGCCACCAAATAAATACAGTCAGATTAGTGGTTAGGATTTCAACATATGAATTTTGGTAGGACACAATTCAATCTGTAATGGCCTTTCTGTGGTTTATATTCTTAAGTAATAAATGCTAGGTCACTGCATTTCAGTACATTCGGGTTTAATAGACACTGAGAGTTTTCCAGATTGGTTGAACTGATTTGCATTGTTGTTGGAAATGCAAATCAGTTCAACCAATCTGGAAAACTGTCATTGTCTAGGGTTCCAGTTACTTCATAATATTGCTAAATATGGCATTGTCTTTCTCATTTTAGCCATTCTGGTGTGTATGTACATGGCATATCACTATGATTTAATTAGCATTTCTTTGATGATTACTGAAACTGAGTATCTTTCACATATTTATTAGTGGCTTGGATATCCTCATTTGTAAAATGTCTGTCCAAAACTCTTGGCTAATTAAAAAATTTAATTGTCTGCCATTTTCTGATTGATTTGTGGAAGTTCTCATAATCCTGGAAATAAAATATTCTTTGTTGAATAGATACCTAGCAAACATCTTCTGCTAGTTGATTTATTTCCTTTTCAATCCTTAGTCATGTTCTGATTAATATAAGTGATTTTAACAGGGAAGCTTAATTTATAACTTTTTCTTTTATGGCTAGTACATTTTTAACCTTATTTAAGTAACCTTTGCTTAGTTTTAAGTTACGAAGGTTTTTTACTTTTTTAACAACAGCTTTATTATTTTACTTTTACATTTAGATCTCCTGTACATCTACAACTGATTTTTGTGTATTGTGTGAGGCTTGGGAAGGGGTCATGATTCACTTTTTCCATGTAAAATTCAGCTGACCCCAAATCATTTATGTAAAAAGGCCATCCTTCCTTGCTGCACTGCAGTGTCACTTTTGTCATAAATCAGGTGAGAGTTCTAATAATGGTCAGTTTCTGAATGCACGCCTATTTTTCACTGATCTATATTTTTATCCTTGAGTCTATAGCAAACTTTCTTAAATATAATAGCTTCATATGTGACTGGCTTGACTTCTTGTATTAACAGTAATCTTTGTCCAGGGCTATTCTTGGTCTTTTGCATTTTCAAACCGTTTTAAAATTAGCTTATTAATTTCCATAGAAATACCTTCTGGAATTTTGGTTGGGAGGATTACATCAAATTTATAAGTTAATTTAGGAAGAACTGATATTGTTAAAATATTGAACCTTCCAATTCATGAACATGGTATATCTCATTATTTAAATCTTTCTCAATTTCTGTCAGTACATTTTGTAGTTTTCTTCGTAGCTGTCTCATACATCTTTCACTATATTTATTCCTATAAATTTTATGATTTTTAAAGTTATTTTAATTTAGCCAAGTGATTTAATTTATTGCCATTATACCTCTAAGTATGAGTATTTTTTGAATTTTGAATAACATTGATCCAAAGATAATCTAGCCAAATCATAATGATCAAGCAGTGTCTTCACCCATTCCTTCATGCATTTCTTTACTGAATAATCATTTATTGCATTCCTCTTGTATGCTGGGCACGGTGCTAGATGCTAGGCACACAAAATAAGGCACAAAATAATAATTTATTGCATGCCTCTTGTATGCTGGCTGGGCACAGTGCTAGATGTTAGGTACACAAAATAAGGCAGTCTTTATTCTAGAGGAGTTAAACAATAACAATACAGGATGACAAATTGAAGAGATGTGACTAATTAGGAAACCCAGAATTATGCTGAATAATAATCAGAATAATTACAGAAGTCATATTAAGGAGTAGGAACAGAAATAGCACAATTACTTCCCAAGGGACAATAATAATAAACTGGAACAATTGAGCGAAATGAAGGATAGTGTGAAAGAAAATAACTTGTTAATATTGTGTTTAAACTTGTAGCAAATAAAGAGATACTATTAAAACTTCTTACAGAATCATAACACACCAAACTGGTGCTAAATTAAACTCAAGCAAGAAAGTAGGAGCTTGGAATACAGTGTGATCTGTGTTGTCTTGATGTAATGGGTTTTTGAGGAGTAGGAGCCATAAACATAAATGCAGCAAGTGATCTTCTCCACACTGGGGCCACAGAAGAAAGGGCCTGTTTAGGTCACCAGGAGGAATTTATCTGGAAGCAGTGGGATGGGAACTGAGACAAACCCAGCTCCATTATTTATTTACAAGGCTGCAGTAGGAAGTATGGATCCTTTTGTTTTCTAGAAGAACTATAAACAAACTTCTCTGTTTATTTGTATAAAGGATACCATTGAATTTTTGTACACAAAGTAGACTGTTAGGAATAAAGGATAGTTTGATTTAGGATATGTGTCCATAACATATATTATCTCAGGAGCATTATGCTGCCTACTGACAGTGGCAAATTCACGATATTAAAGCAAATGTAAGAACGATGAAAATACAGGAGTGAAAGGGCAAGGAATTGAGAAGTGAGGATTTTGAACTTCCACTAGTTCTGAAAAGCACGTCTAATTTAAACTAGAAGTAAATGGATGTAATAGAAATATCTTTCAACTAGGAAAGAGAACTAGTCCCAGTTTTTACACATACTTTTTAAGCTATTTAGCCTCTCTGGTTCTCAGTTTCTCTTATAGGATATATTGCTTTCCTTCCATAGCAACTCACCTAATAATTGCACTCAATAAATATGAGATAAATGAATGAATATACAGGAGATAATGAGTGGGAGGGGGCCTTTATTGGGTCTTCTTAGTTTTCTTACTCTCTGTATTTTCTTTAAACAATCATATATTCTCCTATGGGTTACAGTTTAAATCTGCTATTGACTCCTAAACTATAAATCCATCTCAGATCATTCCTTGAACTCTAGGTATGCATATATATTTTCTTTTAACTTGACATCTGCAATTGGATACTCCAGCTAAAAATTGAAATACCTAGTATGAACTCATTGATTTTTATCTTCCTCCCAACTTGCTCTCCTCCTGTGCCCCTACTTTCGTTAACGGCATTCAGCAACAGACCCTGTTGCCCAATATACCGCTGATCACAATTTCCCAAAGAGGCTATGTCCTAAATAGCTCTGGGAAGCAACCACTTCTCTCTCTATTCATACGCCCACAATCCTTGTTTAGGTCCTTGCAAAAATGGCCTGCACAACTCTAGTAGCCTTTCAAACAGGTCTCTGACTTTAGAATATTCTCTTTGAATTGATTGCATTATTTCAGACAGTGATCTTTCTAACATATAACTCAAATCCCATCACTCTCTGCCTAAAATCATTCAGTGATTCCACATTGCCCCAAGGATAAAGTGCCAGCTCCCTAGAGTGGCTTACCATCCTTGTTATACACTCCTGCTTTCCTCTCCAATCTCATTTCTTGAATGAATTCTATCTTCAGCCAGACGGTGCTGCTTTCCTCACCTGTGCTTCATGCTCTACTTTCCTGACCCTGAACATGATGTTCTGCTTGCCTAAGTGCTTCGTCCTTCCACCCAGCTCTTACCTCCAGCCTCCACATCTTAGCCTCCTCACCTGACAATATTCTCGCCAACTGTATTGTTTCAACGTAGAAATCATCTTTGTAAACATGTCTTTTCCCCGTGGTTGCTACTACTCCTTTCCTAGCACATTTGTGTGCTGTATTATCTGTTAAATGTCTGAGTCTCCCACCAGATGAAAAAACTTTGGGAGTATGTGAACGTTTACCTGTCTGGTTCGCGTTCCTTGTGTTGTCTAATTGTCTGGCTCAGCACAGATTATTAATAAATATTTATAAAACAACATTACTCTCTTGCAATAGTAAAATACTATAATAGAATGTTAAATAAAATTATAAGGCTGAGACAACAGTTTAAATTTGGCTGGCTGGGCGGGGGTATAAAGGAAATGAGAGCCTGGGGCACTTCAGAGGCATTTTATGACATGTAAAGTGCCCTTCTGGGGCACTTTATGACGTCAGAACAAAAAAGTTGTGCTTTTCGTTTGGGATTTTGGGAATGAAGCAGAGGACAATCCTTTCACTGCTGCTGCTATAATATAAACTCTAGGAACAATAAAGAACATTGTGACCTGAAAAAATAGACTTTTGGGAAAAGCTCTTAAAATTTGGGGTGGTACACAAGAGGATGTGGTATGTCTTGCCCAGTGAATAAGGATCTTCAGAAAACTTCTAAAAAGAGGCTGCATCTGCTTTAGTTGTTCAGAGGAATCCATATTCTCTGAGCACTGTTTTCTCCAAAACATTTTGAGAAATGGGCCTCAGTTTTCTTACTTGTAAAGTGGGTATGGTAGAAAATGTACCTGTCATCTTGTACATGAGAATTCAATAAACCAAAGAAATAAACTTTTACAATGGCCTGGCACCTAGTAAATACCAGCTAAGTGTTTACTTCCTTTATTACTATTGTTATCAAGTTGACACTGAGATAAGAGCTAACACATAAAGTAAGAGGCATTGTTGTGGTACACCTGCAGAAGTCATTTGTGTTCTCCAAGTCCTTCCAGAGTTCTTCTGGGATGGTATGTAAGAGTCCTGGGATTGAGTTCCTGCAGTCTGGCCTCGAAATCTGTGGCTCCTGGCTGAGCTTCAGCTAACAGTACATCTGAGTCTTCCTGTCAATCAAGGATATCTTATATGGGACTGAGCAATTTAGATTTGAAATGCTAAGTGTGGAACAAATGTTACCACATCAGATAGGAATGGAAACTGTTCTTTGTGGAGAGATACCAGGATCTCTCTTCCTTGGGAAGATGAGCTGAGAGAGGAACGCAGAGATGTCGCTCTGTGCAGCCACTAGCACTGGCCCCTGTGCCACCTTAGTTCTTCAGGGTGAGCTTTAATTGTTGCCCAGTTTCATGAGTTTCAGGCTCTATGCTATTGTGAGAAAATTGTGCTGAAAGCTACTGGGAGACCACACAATGACAGCTGGCACACTGATACACTGTGGAGGTCACTGCTAGAGTTCAAGGCTCTCTGGGATGCTCCAGGGCACAAACCCTCAGATTCGGGTGCTCATCCAGGGAGGTTTGGATCCGATCCGCATGAATCCCAGTGTGGTAGCAAGGAATTTCCTGCCTCCTACTGCTTTAGGACAAAATGCTCAACCCATTTTTAGAAGGCCTTCACAGCCCTTTTGGGGCATTCCCAGGGCAGGTGGGCAGGAGGTGGTGACCGTTGGGGCTGGGTATCCATCAGACCTGGGATGGAGTGGTGCCTCACCTGGATCTGCACACCCCAAAGTGGTACCCAACGCTGGGCGGAAAGGAAATGAGCGTACGTGTGTTGCACTTTGATCAGTGTCCTGCTCCTCCCCTTCCTCCCCCTGCACATCGTGTGAAAAGGAGTGGCGTTCTCCCAGACACAGATCAACTTCGGAAATTGGGATTGTGGCACTTTCTGAAGGTGTGCAGCATTTTAAGCTCGAGTGTGTAAGTCTAAGTATTGTAAAACATGTTTTTATATTTTAAAATCTCTTAAAGATAATTTTATTTTGTTGAACATCAGAAACTATCTGCATATTCACAAAGAATGCTTGATTAAAAGATAGTATTTCCCAGAGCCCCTGAAATTTTAGTCTAGTCACACTCATTTGGAATCAGCCTATTAGATACCTCTCTGACACTCACGGTAACAATTACCATATTCATAATTACTAAGGAATTCTAAGGAAAGTGTATATATGCACAAACACATTGTATACATATTCAGAATGTATGTGTATATAAATTATATACCATAAATATATGTTTGTTACCTGTCATTTTTTTTCCTATAAAAAGTAATTTTATTCATGCCTAGTATTAACTCCCAGGCAAAGCATATATTTAAGTATTAGGCTAATGTTTAAAGGTTTTCGAGAAGGCTACAACCCTGAAATATTATCTGATTAGAAAATAAAATTGGTGGCTCTGCAGTTAGCCTTTGGCTTTATTTCAGTATTGGTTAGTGTTCTACTGGTTGCTGGGTTTGAAAACTTACCTGAAAGTACATCCCTTATTGATCAGTAAATTTATTTGTAGGTTATTGTCGCAGCTGGTAAATGAGAAATTTAATTTTCTCTCTTTAATTCAATTTGGCTTTCTGACATGTTGCTGTTCTCTCCTTGAAGCAAGTGCTGTTTGCCCATTTTCCTTACTCCAGTGCCTGTCACATAAAAGGGCTTAGTACATGTTTCCTGAAGTAATGACTTATCAGATGCATGGTCAGTGCCCCTAAATCTTGCTTCTCAGTGTGGTTTGGAGCCTGAGAAAGAATGGTAGCTTTGGAAAAGTACATTTAAAAGTCAGAAATCATTAAAAAGCACAAAAATATCCCAAAGTAAGGTTTTCATATGATTCTACCACAGGGCTTATTGATCTTTTCTCATCTTTAGACTTTGTTTCTAGGTGCCCAACAGAAGCTATCACAACTTTAATGGTTGCTAACTCCCACTTTTTCATTATACTCTTGCTAAGTTGAAGAGTCTCCTCCTCTTAGGAACAGAAACGACTGTGCTATATATTGGAATTTCCAAAAGCCACCAAACACCAATGATACACCACAGATGGGTGTCCATGAGAGTCGAATTAGCACTACTCCCCTCAGTGTGGCTTCTGGGTCATCACTAGTGTACTGCAATCCCTGCCAAGGCAGGACAGGGGGACGATGAGTGCCAACTGGATTCCAGTCCAGACTGAATGATAAGGTTCTGCCACAGGGAATGGATTATGTCTGTTTAAGGCCACAATGGACAGTGTCCTTTTCTGTCATTGCAGCTACATCATCCAAACTCCCCAGATCACTAAGGAAACTCAGAAGAACATGAGCAGAACATCACAACAATGGGTGTGCACAACTGTGATAAAACATGTACATTTAAGGCTCTCTATTCTCTCTAATAGGTTAATTCAGGTGGTATGATGACAAAACTGCCATCTACAGTTTGGGACAGGTAGGGATGAAAGAGGATGGTGGAATGGGATCTTTTCAAATTTATCCAGTGGGGTAAATGGAGGATCTTCTGTTTCATAGTAGCTACATAAAGTAACTATAGAAGATTATTTTCAGAGAAAAACAAAACAAAACAAAAGCCACTACTAGGCATGCCTATTATGCCTGAAATGTCATTGTCTATTTATATACTTGCAAAGGCTATTTTCTGCTGAATTTAAACAGCACAAACATCAGAAAAACTAGATAATAGTCTATCTACTGGAAATATTTGGAACAGTTTCTTACAATCATAATATTAGAGCACAAACATATTCCCCTCTCCTTTTCTTTTTCTCTTTTGAATTTTCAGTAGAAGGGATGACAATAATAGGTATAACTTTTATTGGATAATACTTTAATTTAGATCACCGAATTATGTATACCTATAGCACCCAAAATGCTACTAAAGTCAAGTCTCTACATTTAAATAATAAATAAATAATCCGATTTTACTCACATCCACCTTCCATCATGGTCCAACTAGACACTCCCCCATTGTGACTGTTGATGGAAAATTCTTCCATGTTTGGAGAAACCACAGTTACTGATTAGTTTTAGCTCTAAGAGCTCTTTCCTCCTTCTCATCAAGCCTAGGCAAAGTTCCACAACAATATTTTTTCCTGTTTGTCTCCACTCAGAAGTTCTTAATCTCTTCAGGGAACAGGGAAAATGCAGGAGTCCCCTTTGTACATCGCTTGAAATAAATAAAAATATTATCCAAAACTCATGTCAGTATAGGAGTGACTGTTATAAAGAGAAAGAAACAAATTGTGATGATTGGAAATGACAAGAACTTGGATTTTTCTCATTTTTCAGCATGAAATTCTGAGCTTACAACCTGCAAAATCTTATTATAAAAGTAAGATAACTGCCATATAAAAATTGAAAATCATGCAAATATTTATGTATGATCCCACTAGTTCACTCCATATTCTTTTTGGAGTGTAAAAAACATTTATTATTTTAAAAATCACATCCAATTGAAAAAAAGAAACACAGAGTCATAAAATAAAAGAAGAGGAACACAGGCTTTGCACTCCACTAAAACGTTTTGAAAAATAAAATGAGCAACCATTGCTTTACAGCAAAAATATTATGTCATCAACAAGGTAGGAAAATAAGCAATTGCCTTTGAAACGGCCATAGATGTACTAGCACAGTGGTTGTGAGAATAGATGTTTGAGCCTAACCGTTTGGTTTCAAAAGCTGACTTTTCCACAGAGTTCTTCATGTAATATTGGTCAGGTTGCTTCATTTTCCTCATCTGTTAAATGGTGATACTCATGGTACCTACTTTATCTTGTTATTATGGCACTTTGAGGAGTTAATAATGAGAAGTACATAGAATAATGGTGTCTGATAAGATTAAGGTATTGTTACTATTCTTCAATTTCTAATATTTCAAAAGAAATACTGACCTGCACTGAAGAATAATTGACTTCCTTCTTCAAAGCTTCATTAAATAATAATAAATAGTTGATTCCTTTTTCAGTTGGGAAACCAAATTCAGTCAATCTCTTAGAATATTACCATGAATTGTTTCTGAATTAAAACTCATCCGAAATAAATGAGGAGATACTTTTCTGTGATTTATGGAATAGTTTGGAAGAAGGATACTGTTATGCCAGGAGTTGAAAACTGCACTCAGAAAGTCTATTCATGCTGACTGCAAATATTACCAGTGGGATGAAAATCGGGTGTGTCCAATTTCATCACTGATAAATCTAGAATGATAACAAATCTGCTTTAAGGGCAAGGTCTAAGAATGCTCTTCTTATATGCAGAATGTTTTTGCTTAATTTCATGCTCTACAGTTTGAGAGTCATTTCTTATAAAATTTATAATAACTGATGAGGCAGCCAGTGTCCTGCCCTAGAGATTTCTATCTTATTTTATAAGGTAAAACTAAAGTTTCCTTTCAGGTTAAATAAGGATTATAATCTTCTTTGCACAAGGAAAAAAAAAGTGTTCTTACTAGATCACCTTTGGTAAGATTTGTGATTGTTTATCCCACAAAATATTTAAGTTTAGAAATTATTTCCTTTCTCCTCCAGGAGAGTATAAACTTTTCCCCTGTGACTATTTGTTTTTCTTCAAAATATATTAGCCCATATTTATCACAGTCATGGTCTCTATGTCAACGAGAGAAGATGCCATGTATCTCCTAATTTAGCAACACTTTTTGTTCAGGTTTCCAGATAAAGCACAATACAAGTTTTAAATATAAAGGGAACAGGCTGTTTCCCACAAAGCACACTGGTGTTCATGGGATGAGAAACTGGCCCCCCGTGGTGTTTGATAAGAAAGGAGTTCCTAGCATAAAGATATTTTTAGCACATCTAATAAAACATCAGTTCCATCTGCATTTCCTTAACATGTTGTGCTAAATTCTCCCTCCAACATTCCAGGATTAGTTTATTATTCAAAGTGACAGGGAAAAGTCACTTTAGATTTTTCTGTTACCATAGGAGAAAATGAAAATCTGTTATTATTATATTAACATATGTTTCTTTTTCTTTATCAATACACAACAGCATTTGGGTCTCTACTAAAAATTATCACACACTTTAAATGATAAACTGAGCCTCTTGAAATTTTTTATTTATTTTGAGACTATAACATCAATATGTTTAAATCAAATATTAATTTCTGTCTCTGTTTCAAACATGACTCCTAATAACTGAAAAAATAGAAGTTTGTGTTTACTGCTCTACATCTCTTTTCCTAAGTAATTAACTAACAAATTAGCTGTCAACTTCTTTATTCACTGAGATCTTAGTTAAAAGAGTATGTGTGTGTATATGTGTATGTACATATACACGTACACACATATACATACTATTATATACTATATATAATAGTGTATATATACACACACACACATACATGCACAGAGAGAGAACGTTAAAACATAATGAAAAGTGGTATTTCAAAAGATCTGTTAAGCAAAATCTTGATCAAAATATAAGCTGGTTGCCAACATATAGAAAGGTTTATTATACTATAATTGGCTTTGAACATGGTTTGTAATATCTCTCCCTCTTCCATGTGTGTAATTTTGATTTATTACCAGGTTGATAATCACCTGGCCAGAATTAGATTTCTTGTTCATATAAAGGTAAATATCAAATTTACATATCAGTAATGCAAATGGGAAAAATTATTTGGAGTAATTTCTTTTCATTGGAACTATTTGTATCACTGATCAATAAATCTATTATTTGATTTTATTTCTAGGGCATTATTAAAGAGATTTGTCAGAAAAAATATGTTTATATATGTGTTTACATATGTATACACACTATATAATAAAATAGAAATTGGAGATATATATGCATGTGTATATGAGTGTATGTGTGTGGTGGTATATAGGACTACATTACAGAATATTTTTCTAAAGTTAGGAATTTAAAGAGTGAATATCATACTAGGCCACATTTCTGAGTTGTAAAAAAAAATCACTGAATTTTACAGATTTGAGGTTTTAAGCTTAAAATTTTAGTTGCATTTTTAAAAACTCGAAAGCAGTTGACAAACTGGTTTCAAAAAGAAGAGTTAATATTGCAAAAGTGAAATTACTCATAAAGCTAAATCTAGACAAGACAGAAATAAAATTTTAAAAATTTAAAATCCAAGTTTATTTTAAAAGCACATATGTTTTGCATTAGAAGGTGTAGCCCTACCAATCATCTTTTCCTCTAAAATATTCAGAGTACATTTTTAGAACATTGTAGAAACACTTAAATGCCAGTGGTTCATTATTTTAAAAGTATTGCCTCTTTTAACAAATGCAAGACTAATGTTGAAATATAGCTTTTATTCTGTTTTTCAGGCTTCAGACATAAAGTCTATTTTATGGTTTATAAACTAATAGGAGACATAGTGACTTCTTTTATTGCTAGCAAGATTTTAAATGTTCTTTTTGGGAGGTATAGTGACTATTATTATTTTTTTTCTGCTTGAGAAATGTTACCTTCTGAGAAAAAAGCAAGGCACTTTTTCTACTGTTGTGATTCCTTAAAATAGTTTTTTTCCCTTTTGTTTTATTTATAATACCCTTCCCAGTTCCCTTGGTTATCTGAGCATGGCTGATAACTTCACGTCTCTTTTTTTGATTCATGAATAGAGAATTCTAACTTTACGTTAAAATGAAGAACATATTTAGTTCTCAAGAATAAGCTCATCCTGGGAATATATTGACACCTTGGCAGATGTATTAAGCCAGAAAAAGAACATAGGAGGGACGTGGCCCTCCTTGTGAACAACACTCTCATGGTTGAGTCCTTGCTGAGGGTTAGGAAAACATCCTGGTATGTACATTTGAAGCTTATTGGTTTCCTGAGCTAAGATTAGGGATTAGGACAAGAGGTGTGGCTGGAATCTCTTCCTGAAGATTGTGATTCTGGGACTCAGAGGAGTCAAGACCAAGGTTCCCACAGCAGAGCCAGAAAAATAAATAAATAATAATTAGTCCTACACCTCTGACATTCGACTACCCCCTTGGGTATTGTATCTTGGTCCTAATATATTTTGTTTTCCTAGTTTAGGCTGGAACTGTGTAGAGCATTGAGCAAATATTTTGTTCTTACCAAATACATATGTATTTTTGGACTGTACAAATACTAAATAATAATAACCATATTCTTTATTTTTTGAGATGGAATTTCGCTCTTGTTGCCCAGGCTGGAGTGCAATGGCACCATCTCGGCTCACTATAACCTCCACCTCCCAGGTTCAAGCGATTCTCCTGCCTAATCCTCCCAAGTAGCTGGGATTACAGGCATGCGCCACCATGCCTGACTAATTTTATAGTTTTAGCAGAGACAGAGTTTCTCCGTGCTGGTCAGGCTGGTCTCAAACTCCTGACCTCAGGTGATCCGCCTGCCTTGGCCTCCCAAAGTGCTGGGATTACAGGCATGAGTCACCACGCCTGGCATGTAGCCCACCAAAGAGGTGTTGAGCCTCTCTCTTGTTAGATAACCTGTCAGGCAATATTTTCTTATAAATTACTTCAATAACGATTACTGTTGAATCGTTAACTTTGTACATTTTTCCAGATGAGGATTTGTGTTAAAGTTTCATTTAACTAAACCATTTTGGGTAGCTTGTTATCACAAAACAGTCAGGACAGGCTTAAAATCAGTCAGAAGTTTACCTATTCAATTCTAGAAGACAAAACAGGTACCTATGATATGCTAGGCTGGATAGCAGCTGCTGGAAGGTTTAGAAATGTATTGCAGTCTCTTATTTATTTCTGTGAATTCCAACTTATTTCAAACACAAAAATAGCCACACTGTTGAAGACAGTATGATGGAGACTTTGAAATCAGATAGATCTGTCCCAAGTCCATGACTACCAGTCATGCAACCTCAGACCATCATCCAGTCAGAGTCTGGACTCCTGTAAATGAGTGTGGTCACCACTCACTCACATGCTGCAGGGTTGTGACACATGCCAACACACAGCAGGGGACACGGGCTAAACATCTGGAAAATGGAAAATGCTCTTATTCTCAAGGCCAGGCCAATGTCTACATTCCAAAATACTAGCATGTTAACCTATCTATACATTTCAAATTGCAAAAGAATTCATTGCTTCTTAAAAATATAGTTGACATTCTAAGCAGAGCTGAGTGTTGACTAAAATAAACTAGGCTAGTAGTTATCATAGAAATGTTGATAAGATTACCTGGTATTCATTATACTTAAGAGCAAGACTGGTCCTAGGTAGAAATGAGAAACTACTTCAGTCTGTTTTTCCCACCTTCCTACCTCCCATTCATCTTCCTTTCATCATTCACACACTTACTGCCCAGAAGCTTCTTTCGCTGCCTTGACATTGTTAGGTGGCCTATTTCAGTAAAAAGCAGTCTCTCTGAAGTGTTGGCTGGTACTGTTTGAACCTTTGTTAGCTCACTAGATGCTTTGCATTTTAATAGGGGTCTCTTGAATGCACAGGAGTTTTATGGTTTTTTCTTTTCTTTTCTTTTCTTTTCTTTTTTTTTGAGATGGAGTCTCACTCTGTCACCAAGGCTGGAGTGCAGTGGGGCAATCTCGCCTCACTGCAACCTCTGCCTCCCGGGTTCAAGCAATTCTCCTTCTCAGGCTCCCAAGTAGCTGGGATTACAGGCGCCCACCACCATGCCTGGCTAATTTTGTGTTTTGGGTAGAGATGGGATTTCACCATGTTGGCCAGGCTAGTCTTGAACTCCTGAACTCAGGTGATCCACCTACCTTGGCCTCTCAAAGTGCTGGGATTACAGGCGTGAGCCAACATGCCCAGCCCACACAGGAGTTTTAAACCCAGGAGAATTGTGCTGTCTTGTGAGGCAGACTGTCTTCTCTGTAGCTACTCTCTCTCAGAAAGTTCATCGATTCTTACAACATTAACTTTCATTTTTATTGTTACTGTCCTTAAAAATATAGGTCAAAGATATCTGTCTCTTTCTCCCAAGTTTTGGTCCTACAATTTCTTAATGGACATTTCAGTTCAACAGATATTTGTGAGGCATCTCTTATTACATGTGAGACTAGGATCAATACTTTAAATGTACTTAAAATAGACACCGTGTTTATATACCTGCCAAGAAATCTTTTTGTTCTCTTCTCCATAATCAATTTGTACTATGATTTGTCACCAAGTCCTATCAATTCTTCTTTTAAAGAATTGCCATCACCTTATACTTGGAAGATACATTAACTAGTTATCTTAAAAACAAGGATTATAAATCATTCCACTATGAAGACACATGCACACATCTTTACTGCAGCACTATTCACAATAGCAAAGACATAGAACCAACCCACAAGCTCATCAATGATAGACTGGATAAAGAAAATGTGGAACATATACACCATGGAATACTATGCAGCCATAAAAAAAGAATGAGTTCATGTCTTTTGCAGGGACATGGATGAGCTGGAAACCATCATTCTCAGCAAACTAACCCAGGAGCAGAAAACCAAACACCACATGTTCTGGCTCATAAGTGGGAGTTGAACAATGAGGACCCTTGGACGCAGTGAGGGGAACATCCTATAGTGGGGCATGTAAGGGGTTGGGGGCAAAGGGAGAGAGAGCATTAGGACAAATACCTAATGCATGAGCGGCTTAAAACCTAGATGACGGGTTGATAGGTGCAGCAAACCACCATGGCACATGTATCCCAGAACATAAAGTATAATAAATAAAAACAAACAAACAAAAAAACAAGAATCTTCCAGCTCCCATGTGATCCCTGCGGGAAGTGCGAACTGATCCGCTTCCCTTCACCTCCTTACTTCATGTCAGCGGCACTGGGCTCTGCCACTTTATAGCTCTGTGACTTTGAACAACGCATTAACTTTAACCTTGGTTTATTTATCCACGAAAGATAACGAAAAATACCTACCCTGCCTTCCTTACAGGATTATTGTAATGATTAGTCAAAATGGTGCATAGGAAATCATTTTATGTATTAAATATTTATATCACACTGTTAGGCATAGTATTCTTGTTTTCTACCTCATCTTGACGTGTTGAGACAGACTTGAGTTCAAATCTTGAATCCTCCACATATTAGTCACGTGAATATTAGGTTACTTAACCTCTCAGAACCGCTACATTCTCATTTGTGAAATGGAGATGTGAACCTCCATGGAGCTTGGTATATGGATTAGATGGAGAAAACATTGGTGAAGTACCAAGGACTGTGCCTAGTGCCAACTTGCATGCCATAATGCTAGTTTTTTCTTTGTGTTCTAGTTGGTTCAATGTTTTTTTCTTTACCAGTCTTTCTTAGTCTTACCTGTATGATTTTATCTCTATTTTTCTGGACCAACTTTGTGTTTTCTAGGCAGATTGATGGGTGTGTGCATTTTCTGTGGCTGCTATAACAAATTACCACAAACTTAATGGCTTAAACCAATGCAAATATATTTTCTTACAGTTCTGAAAGTCAGAAGTTCAAAATCAGTAACACTAAGGTGTCTGTTTCTTCTAGAGGCTCAGGGGAAACCCATTTCCTTGCCTTTTCTAGCTTCTAGGGGCTGCCCGCATTCCTCAGATAGTGGCCCCTTCCTCACCATACTCCAATCTTAAGCTTTTGTCATCACATCTACTACTCACTCTGATCTCCTATTTCCTTTTAAATGATCCTTGTGATTATATTATTAGGATCATCTGGATAACCCAGGATACTGTACCCATCTCATGATCCTTAAGCACATCTATCAAGTCTATTTTGCTATATAAGGTAAAATTCACAGATTGTGGAATTAGGATATGGGCATCTTTTGGGGACTGTTATTCAGTATACCATAGTCAGTTACCTGAAATTCCCACAGACTTATTATGGTCATGGTTACATTTTACCCTTTACCTATTTACATTCTCCTTCCTCAAATTTTTCCTTTTTTTTTTTTTTTTTTTGTCTAAATTCTACTCAATCTCTTTGAGACATACTATTAAGTTTGTAGATCTCCATCTGTTGAAGTTGGAATATAGATCAATGCTTAGTTATGTGTTTTTTCCTAATGTTTACTATTTCTTACTAAATTTCAACTTCTCTCATTCAGGAACATATCTTTTTGTTTATTTTTAAGTCACACAACATACTTTCATTTATACATTCGTTCACCAAGGTGCTCTTAAGCATCTACTAAAAGCCAGGCCTTATATTCAGTGCAGGAGATACAAAGCTCAGTGAGCATAGCACAGTCCTCATCTTTTGAGAACTCATCAAGTTGTGGAAGTGTGGTAGAGACAGTAAAGCTCATATTCCCCCAAAGTTCCCAGCTTCCTTACCAGTGGGGAGGCTAATATGATATGATCTGGTCATGAAATGGGGGCAATATTGATATTGTGCCTTCTCTGGGATGAAGCAGTGAAACACTTACATGTAGCTCTTTGGTTGCTCTTTGCCACTGGGAGCAGCTACAAGATGGTGGAACTTCCAACAGCCTGAGGTTCTGAGAGACCATGTGTAACAAAGCCTCTGCAAATTCATGTGGGACATGGAAACATGAAAGAAGAAAAGTTTTGCTGTGGCAAGTCACATGAAATTTAGGAGTTATTTACTACCCCCTGGTCAATCCTACCCAATACCGAAAAAGAAATCTGGGATCCTGTATCATAGGCATAGCATGATAGCATATACTAATGTTTTGAAGTAGAAAACTGTTCCAAATGAGAATAGAGGAAGTACTTGAGTTGATTCTTAAAGGACAACAAGAAGGTTTGAGGTGGATGAGGTGTGAGAACAAGCATTTTCCCAAATAGCGAATAGCACATACAAAGACTTGGAAGCCTAGAGAGAATTCAGATGGCAGGGAAGGAGTACAATTTCTGTGTGGGTAGGGGGGAAACTGAGGCCAGAGCTAGAGGTGAGAGGGCATTGGATGCCATTCTAAGACATTTTATTTTCATTCTATAAGCTAGAGTTTCTTAAAAAATTTTTTTTAATTTTGTTCATTTATTTTTGTTTAAAATAGTAATACAAGTATATGATGTAAAATTAGAAAGACATTGGAAAGCAAATGAAGAAAATAAAATAATCACTAATATTATCACATTGAGAAATAACTGTTAATGCTCCTTTCATATTTTCTTCTAAATATGTGCATGTACAGATTTGATTGTTTCTCTTTAAAATTGAGATTATGTTTTATGAGAATTATTTTGTTTGTTTAACCTTTCCAATTAAAAGTCTTCAAAAAGAATTATCAGTTTGGGATGATAAAATTTCAGTGACCAAAAGATAAATTCTAATTCATTTAGCTATTTGGCATTTAGGAAATATCCATTGTTATGGAGATTATCTGTTTAAGCAGACTTTAAAATAAGCAGTTTAATTGTGGAATAATGTATATGGAAGAAATGCTATCTACTTTAAGTGTAAATTTGAGGGGTTTTGACAAATGTGCTTGTCATGTAACTACCACCATCATCCAGATTAGAGCATTTCTATCGCCACAAAAAAGCGTCCTTGTATTCCTCTGCAGTCAATTCTTTTTAGACCTCTCCAGCCTCTGGAAAGCCCTGACATGCATTCAGTCAGTAGAGCACTTCTTGGCTTCAATTTCAGATAAATTAATTCATCCTGTAGTCTTTTATGTCTGGGCTTTTTCACTTAGTATAATATTTTGGAAATTCATCCTTGTTGTTTATCTATTAATTATTTGAAGAAAGATCAACTTGCCTCTAGTTTTTGGCTAATAAATATATTATGAACATTCAGGTACAAGTTATTTTGTGGCCGTATCTTTACATT
Organism: Macaca thibetana thibetana; assembly: GCF_024542745.1. Classification (NCBI taxonomy): domain Eukaryota; kingdom Metazoa; phylum Chordata; class Mammalia; order Primates; family Cercopithecidae; genus Macaca; species Macaca thibetana. Next base: position 57,933,060 of record NC_065594.1, read on the forward strand.
TTTCTTGTGTACCCAGGCAGGATGATTCCTCAGTGTTTTAAGTGTATCTTTAACTCCATAAGAAACGTCCAGACTGTTCCAACCAACAGTGTGTGAGACTTCCTCATGTTTTATATCCTCACCAAATCTTGTTATTCATGATCTTTTTAATTTTAGCCATTCTAGTGGTTATGGAGTGGTATCTTACTGCGGCTTTAATGGGCATTTGTAAAATGACTAATGATACTAGAACATCTTTTTATGTGCTTATCTGTCTTGTGTATGCCTTCTTTCAAATTTTGATGATTGTTTATTGTGTTGTTTCTTCTCATTGACATGTTAAAGGTTTTCATATATTTGATACAAATACTTTATTATGTATATGTTTATACATAATTATTTTATATATGTTCACAATTATTTTATACTTTTATAATATTAATTTATATCTATATTTTTTATATGTGCTTACATATATATATCTTACATATATAAAATGTTATTATATACATATTTTATATATTACTAAGGCCAAGAACCAGGAGTGCTGATGTCCTATATAATTATATATAAACATATACATAATAAGGCAGTATAGAATACTTGTTATATATATAGAACAATATATTTATATAAACATATATATATTGCTCTGTGCACGTGCAGATTTGATTGTTTTTCCTAAAAATTGGGGTTATGTTGTATGAGAATTACTTAACTGCTTAGGAAAACCATTAACAAGCATAAATTCTAACTACTTGTCACCTAAAGCATATAACTTACATCACCTATTTGAGAAGCAGCTCATTGTCAAGTAAAATATCATGAGTTAATATGATTTCTATTCGATGACTTGTGTGTGATCCATTATTTGCTGTCTCTTCCCAATGCAAATTAATTTTCGTGGCATATCTTTCCCAATCTGCAATTGTGTGGGCCTCTTTTGCCTTCCTGTATTACAAGTGCTCTGGGGAATGAATGCCTAACTCATGACATGCTTAATATGACACCTATACATTTAATTTTGTGAGTGCCATGTAATACACACTTTTTAATTTGATTAAACTCTGTCAAGCCATTTTTGTATACTGGAGTAATAGATAACTACAAAGACAAAAAACACTATTTTATTCACATAAATCTTCTTTTCTTCCTGTTTCCAAACTCATTGATAATTATCTTCCTCTACTTTGCCTTACTATCCCTTTTTTTTTCTTTTGTGACTTCTTGCATTAAAACGTATTAACTTCTTCAGTTTTAATCATGAAAATATATAAAATTATACACGTAATTAGTTTTTAGTTTTATTTTGCATTGTGGTGAAAGAAGACATCATATTTTCTTGTTTGTGATATTAAAGTAGCAGTTTCTCACTGCATCAACCAATGTGCAAAATAACCAGCTAGCATCATGATGACTGGATCAAATTCATACATAACGATATTAACCTTAAATGTAAACAGGCTAAATGCCCCAATTAAAAGACACAGACTGGTAAATTGGATAAAGAGTCAAGACCCATCAGTGTACTGTCTTCAGGAGACCCATATCACGTGCAAAGACACACAAAGGCTCAAAATAAAGGGATAGAGGAATATTTAACAAGCAAATGAAAAGAAAAGAAAAGGGATGGCAATCCTAGTCTTTGATAAAACAGACTTTAAACCAACAAAGATCAAAAAAGACAAAGTAGGAGATTACATAGTGGTAAAAGGATCAATGCAACAAGAAGAGCTAACTATCCTAAATATATATGCAATCAATACAGGAGCACTCAGATTCATAAAACAAGTTCTTAGAGACATACAAAGAGACTTCGACTCCCACACAATAATAGTGGGAGACTTTAACACCCCACTGTCAATATTAGATCAAGGGGACAGAAAATTAACAAGGACATTCAGAATTTCAACTCAGCTCTGGACCAAGCAGACCTGATAGACATCTACAGAACTCTCCACCACAAATTAACAGAACATACATTCTTCTCAGCGCCACATAGCACTTATTCTAAAATTGACCACATAATTTGAAGTAAAACACTTCCCAGCAAATGCAAAAGAATGGAAATCATAACAAACAGTCTCTCAGACCACAGTGTAATAAGATTAGAACTCAGGATTAAGAAACTCACTCAAAACTGCACAGATACATGGAAACTGAATAACCTGCTCCTGAATGACTACTGGGTAAATAACGAAATAAGGCAGAAAGAAATAAGTTCTTTGAAAACCAATGAGAACAAAGAGAAAATGTACCAGAATCTCTGGGACACAACTAAAGCAATGTTAATAGGGAAATTTATATCACTAGATGTTCACATCACAAAGTGGGAAAGATCTGAAATGAACACCCTAACACCACAATTAAAAGAAATTGAGAAGCAAGAGCAAACAAATTCAAAAGCTAGCAGAAGACAAGAAATAACTAAGACCAGAGCAGAACTGAAGGAGATAGAGACACGAAAAACCCTTCAAAAGTTCAATGAATTCAGGAGCTGGTTTTTTGAAAAGATTAACAAAATAGGTAAACTACTAACCAGACTAATAAAGAAGAAAAGAGAGAAGAATCAAAACGACACAATAAAAAATGATAAAGGGAGATTACCACTGATCCCACAGAAACACAAATTGCCATCAAAGAATAATATAAACACCTCTATACAAATCAACTGGAAAATCTAGAAGAAATGGATACATTCCTGGACACATACACCCTTCCAAGACTAAACCAGTAAGAAGTCAAATACCTGAATAGACCAATAACAAGGTCTGAAATTGAGGCAGTAATCAATAGCCCACCAACCAAAAAATGCCCAGGACCAGACAATTCACAGCCAAACAACGAAGAACTGCTACCATTCCTTATGAAGCTATTCCAAACAATAGAAAAAGAGAGACTCCTCCCTAACTCATTTTATGAGGCCAGCATCACCCTGATTCCAAAACCTGGCAGAGACACAACAGAAAAAGCAAATTTCAGCCCAGTATCCCTGAGGAACATCAATGTGAACATCTGCAATAAACTACTGGCAAACTGAATCCAGTAGCACATCAAAAAGTTTATCCACTATGATTAAGTCAGATTCATCCCTGGAATGCAAGTCTGGTTCAACATACACAAATCAATAAATGTAATCCACCACATAAACAGAACCAATGACAAAAACTACATGATTATCTCAGTCGATGCAGAAAAAGTCAACACCCCTTCATGCTAAAAACTCTCAATAAACTAAGTATTGATGGAACATATCTCAAAATAATAAGAGCTATTTATGACAAACCCATAGCCAATATCACCAAATGGGCAAAAGCTGGAAGCATTCCCTTTGAAAACCAGCACAAGACAAGGATGCCCTTTCTCACCACTCCTATTCAACATTGTACTGGAAGTTCTGGCCAGGGCAATAAGGCAAGAGAAAGAAATAAAGAGTATTCAAATAGGAAGAGAGGAAGTCAAATTGTCTCTGTTTGCAGATGATATAATTGTATATTTAGAAAACCCCATTATCTAAGCCCCAAAATCCTTAAGCTGATAAGCAACTTCAGCGGAGTCTCAGGACACAAAATCAATGTGCAAAAATCACAAGCATTCCTATACACCAACAATAGACAAGCAGAGATCCAAATCATGAATGAACTCCCATTCACAATTGCTACAAAAAGAACAAAATACCTAGGAATACAACTTACATGGGATGTGGAGGACCTGTTTAAGGAGAACTACAAACCACTGCTCAAGGGAATAAGAGAGGACACAAAAAAAATGGCAAAACATTCCATGCTCATAGATAGAAAGAAGCAATATTGTGAAAATGGCCATACTGCCCAAATTAATTCATAGATTCAATGCTATTCACATCAAGCTACCATCGACTTTCTTCACAGAATTAGAAAAAGCTACTTTCAATTTCATATGGAACCAAAAAAAGAGCCCATATAGCCAATACAATCTTAAGCAAAAAGAATGAAGCTGAAGTCATCCTGCTACCTGACTTCAAACTATACTACAAGGCTACAGTAACCAAAACAGCATGGTACTGGTACCAAAACAGATATATAGACCAATGGAACAGACAGAGGCCTCAGAAATAACACCACACATCTACAACCATCTGATCTTTGACAAACCTGACAAAAACAAGCAATGGGGAAAGGATTGTCTATTTAATAAATGGTGCTGGGAAAACTGGCTAGCCATATGCAGAAAACAGAAACAGGCCCCCTTCCCTACACCTTGTACAAAAATTAACTCAAGATAGATTAAAGACTTAAACATAAAACCTAAAACCATAACAATGCTAGGAGAAAACCTAGGCAATACCATTCAAGACACAGGCATGGGCAAAGACTTCATGACTAAAACACCAAAAGCAATGGCAACAAAAGCCAAAATTGACAAATGGGATCTAATTAAACTAAAGAGCTTCTGCACAGCAAAATAAACTATCATCAGAGAGAACAGGCAACCTACAGAATGGGAGAAAAATTTTTGCAATCTACTCATCTGACAAAGGGCTAGTATGCAGAATCTACAAGGAACTTAAGCAAATTTACAAGAAAAAAACAACCCCATCAAAAAGTGGGTGAAATATATGAACAGACACTTCTCAAACAACATATTTATGTGGCCAACAAACATACTAAAAAAAGCTCATCATCACTGGTCATTAGAGAAATGCAAATCAAAACCACAAGGAGATACCATCTCACGCCAGTTAGAATGGTGATCATTATAAAGTCAGGAAACAACAGATGCTGGCAAGGATGTGGAGAAAGAGGAATACTTTTACATTGTTGTTGGGAGTGCAAATTAGTTCAACCATTGTGGAAGACAGTGTGGCAATTCCTCAAGGATCTAGAACCAGAAATACCATTTGACACAGCAATCCCATTACTGAGTATATACCCAAAGGATTATAAACCATTCTATTATAAAGACACATGCACACATATGTTTACTGCAGTACTATTTACAATAGCAAAGACTTGGAACCAACCCTAATGCCCATCAATGATAGGCTGGATAAAGAAAATGTGGAACATATACACCATGGAATACTATGTAGCCATAAAAAGTAATGAGTTCATGTCCTTTGCAGGGACATGGATGAAGCTGGAAATCAACATTCTCAGCAAACTAACACAGCAACAGAAAACCAAAAGCTGCATGTTCTCACTCATAAATGGGAGTTGAACAATGAGAACACATAGACATAGGGAGGGGAACATCACACACCAGGGCCTGTTAGGGGGTGGAGGACAAGGGGAGGGAGAGCATTAGGACAAATACCTGATACATGTGGGGTTTAAAATCTAGATGATGTGTTGATAGGTGCAGCAACCACCATGGCACATGTATACCTATGTAAAAAACCTGCACTTTCTCCACATGTATCCCAGAACTTAAAGTAATACAAAAAATTTTTAAAAGAAGCAGTTTCTTGATGGTTTTATTGTGAACTTAATAAATATAATGTTTGACAATATTCAAATGGCACAAAAAATGGTGAATTTCTAAATATTTGTAAGATCCAAATTTCCACATAGATATGTCTAGTAGTCAGAGTTCTCAAGAAAAACAGAATCATTAGAATACATATAAATATATGTAGAAGAGGTTATTTATTGTAAGAATTGAGTATTGTGGTTATGAAAACTGGGAGGTCCCACAGACTGCTGTCTGCAAGCGGTAGAACCAGGAAAGCCAGGCATGCGATTCAGTCATATTCTGAAGGTCTGAGAGGAGAAGGGAGGCAATGGCTGTGTAAACCTGTACTAAGTCCAAGAACCAGGAGTGCTGCTGTCGTAGAGCAGCAGAAGATAAATGTCTCAGCTCAGACAGAGAGTAAATTTGCCCTTTCTCCACTTTTTGTTCTACTCAGGCCCTCAAAATATTTAGTGATGCCTGCCCATATTGTGATTACCCTCACAGATACAGCAGGAAATAATATTTTGCCAGCTATCTGGGCATCTCTTAGCACAGTGAAGTTGATGCAGAAAACTAGCCATCACAGTATGTTTCTATTGATTAACAGAATTAAATATTAAATTAGAACATAAAAACTAAAATAAATACGAATTTAAATTCTTATTTGGTTATTTAAGCACTCTATTCAATTTAAGTATTTTAATAACTTTAATTGAAACTTAAAATATGTAGAAAAAAGTATGTAAATAGTACACATTTTAAGAATGATCACAAATAGAACACAAAAATGTAAACTTTTCCAGGTCAATAAATTGCCCCCTATGTCTTTTCTATCCACTTGACATGTTGGACACTAAGCATTGTATGCAACTGTTGTTCCTAAATCGTTGTTCAAAATGGGGATTCCCAACTCCCTTCCAGGAGTTACTAATCAGAATCTTGGTGGTAGGTTCCAGCATCTGGGAAATTCTGGAACATCTTATCAAGTGATAGAATTTGGGAACAGATGTTTTTCTTCTTGAATTTTAACTGTTTTGAGTTATCTTAATTATGCATTTTTTTTACTGAAGTTACATTTCTTCAAATGATTTATAGTACTGCTATTGCTCTCTCCTAGTTTGAGACTTATGTTTTGCTACCACTAGAATGCAAATTCATCACACTGTCTCCAAAGTTACCCTCCAAAAAGAGAGAGATAAGTTCAATTAATTCCCTCCCCAAATATTGAATGCCAACTGGTGCCTTTAGATAAACCCTAAGTTCCTCAAGCTGGCACTCAAAGCATGTCATTATTTGGGCCCATTCTGCTTTCATGTATTCCTCCTTTCACCCCTTATTTACCTTTCATTCCTCAAATGCAACCTCCTGAAACCCTCACTTACCACCACCGGGGCCCATCCTATTTCTGATCACCCGTTGCTCAACCACATAATAAAATTTGTCATTTCTCAACAGCAACTCCTTATCCCATTGCTTATGTTAGTCATTCCACCTGGAATGCCCTTTCCCACTTTTCTTTGTTTATCTCAATTCCACCCATCCTTAAAAGCTTCCCATGCAATACCATCTTTTCCATTCTCCAGTAAGAAATATAATTTCATGTGTATTTGATTTTCTGCTGCCAGAGACTGTCCAGCTTTGAACATTACATCTGCCTTTTACCACAGCTGGGGCTACCTAATCATCCCTTGCAGCCTCAACTCCATCCAAGCTTCTAAGACCTATCTTAGCCTCGTTGAGAAAGAATTTCAGAGTCTGATCTATACTTGTGGAACTCAGGCACTGGTGTTGTAATCCAACATCAGTGTTTGACCCAGCACTGGAAACTAGGTTTTAGCCTTATTCTGGGAAAGTTCATTTCTGTTTATGGAAATTAGACTTCAGATTTGTTAGTAATTTACAGAGTCTTATTGTCTCTCTCTCCCTATAGGATCACCCCTGCTGTTGTCAGGCTCACTCCACCTAAAATGTCCTAGAGGCTCATGCCTAAATCCCTCCGCATAGGCTGGGACTCTCATTTGTAAATACCTTGCTATGGCTGATGATTGGTTTCCTGGTACTGGCTTCTTGAAGATTGGATCCCTCAACTATAGCTAGCTGTTGTCAGTCCTGTACCTTCACCCTGGGTTGCTTCTCTGGCTTAAAGCAATGTCCCAGAGCCATATTGAGCATTGTGATATATTTTGCAGCATCCCACATATTTTTATAACTTAAGGAAATGCAATTAATGTGACATTAAATGGAAATTATGTGAAAGCTTAAATTTTCTCTGAAGAGTTAAAGCAGTGAGCTGTCTGAAGGCATGTATTTCATGCCACAGTTCATGTCAGCAGTTTTTAAAAAGAATACTGTCCTTATTTCACACATTTCTTTCCAAGAGAAAATGTTGAGTACATAAAGAGTTTACAAGAACAAAGCATTTAAAGTTTAATGACTTTTAAATAAATTTTTTATCCCAAAACATTACTAGTCATAAGCACACTTTCAGATTTATATTCTTTTTTTAAAAAATCTGTATTTAACATAGATGAGGCAGGGTATTAGAAAGTTCTACAAATATATTAGGGTTCTGTATTTTTCCATAAGCAGAACCCTTGAAAGAGCATGTGTGGGGTTGTGGATTTTGTTTTTTTTTTTTAAATCTGGTCATATTAAATAAATTAGAAAGGCAAATTAAAGATAATACTGTAATATATTGCTAAGTTACCAATTACATGACCATTATTAAGATACTATAACTGAAAATAGATAATAGATGTGATTTTCTCTCTCCCTTTTTTAATGCCTCACAAGCAAAATTATTCACAATAAAATAAACTTAATATATGCCATATAATAGTTGGAACCTCTCCTACTCCGGCCAATCCCCAATTATTGCATATACCAAGTACATCCTGTTTTCACACACCTCCCACTAGAGGCAAAAGGAATGTTTTATAGGTAGTAAGCAAAAAGGAGATTTCTCTTCCTCTCCTTTTCTCCTGTCTCCTATTGTTTTATAGTCTGAGTAACCCATGTGATGTAGTCAGTTCCATCTTCACCAGCACAGAGGACCAATGAAGCCCTCAGGGTGATCTGAGCAGCACCCCTTTCCTAGGAAAAGCTTTCTCATTGCCTGCCATGTACTAGATTTCCACCATAAGAGATGGGTTCCTTTAGATAGGGTTACATTTCCAAGAATGACCTATGCTAATTACATTTTCAAAATTCTGTTAGTCAGAGTAGAAGACCTTGAGGTCCCAAAATGTGTGTGAGAGAGAAACTTTACATAGGCAGAGAAACGGAACTGAAGCATTAAGGAAAAGATCTAGCTAATATGCCATTGAGAAGGGGTACAGGCAGCCAGAAAGAACATACAGAGACTCAGTAGGACAAAAAAAATGTCTTGTCTTCATTCTTTTCCTTTCCTGTTTTTTTTTCAGTCTGGCTGAGTGTGTTGCCCTTGGGACCATCCCATCAACTGCAGCACATTCACACTTTTCTTGGCCATGTAGTAGCAACTCAACTCAATTATCTTGCTTTACTCTTTGTCTTTAAACAAATGTCTAGAGAATACAAAGAAAGTCAATTTTATTAATTATGTTACATGGCTTGACATTTTAAATTGTACTTACATAAAAAGAAGTTGGAATTCATAGCTATTTGGGAAAAAAAAAGTGTGGAGAGGAGGAGAGATCTTTACCAAGCTCACATCAAGATATAACTTGTTTTAAAATTTATAAAAATAGAAAATTACAGTGCATGGCACATATCTTTATATCATCATAATAGCTGATCCTTTTCAGAATATGCTTTCTAAACTTTCATTTGTTTTTAAACACTTTTAGTTTAAAGTATTATCTATTTAAAAATGTAAAAGTCATCCTTGGCTTGTGGGCCATACATAAACAGGCAATGAATCACATGTGGCCTGTGGTCTGTTGTTCGCTGACCTTTGTCTTACATAAATGAATTAACTCGATGCCTGGAACATCATGAGTAGTTGCTTATATGATTATCATTATTCCTTAAGGAACTTACGCTCAGTGGAGCAAATCTTAAAAGCTAATTTAGAGGTTGGATAAATTATGTGTGAAAAAATTATAAAAAGAATTTTTTAAAAATTAGCAATGAAATCTTCTTCCAGTCCCCTATTCCCTAAATACTATAAAGAAAAAAAATTTTTTTGAATGAAGACTTTGATGAGGTCTGAGACAGAAACCCCCAACAGCCAGTCTTAAGAAACAATGGATGGCATGCCTTTTAAGGTGGAAAAGAACATCTTACTTTATTTTATTTTTTTCACTTGAGGTTTGCAAGCTGAAAGTCAAAGCCAAATTGCTCAGGACAATAGAACAAAGCTGAGAGTTGAAGCTAAATTGCTTAGGACAATAAAAGAGATTACAGAGATTATTTGTTTACTGGACAGATCAGTGCAGTTAAGAAGGACTGAAATTTGCTTTAAAATGGGCCTTGCAAAAGAGCAAATATAGTTTAAAGGAAATTTAAAATATATCACAGAGAAAAAATTTTCAATTTTCCACAAACTATATTATTTGCTAGCATTTAGTTAAGCTGGGTCTCTTTTAGAATGAGGCTTAGGGAATGTGAGAAGAGTCTGTTTATGGACTTTGGCTAAGCCAAAACCAATCATGGAGGATGGACACCTGTCTGGAATTCATGCAGTTTAGTGAACTGATTGAGAACACAGTTTAAGAGTCAAACAGAGCTGGTTCTAATCTAAAGCTCGGGTTTTTCAAATTAGCAGTGTAAGATGGGAAAACTACTTAACTTCTATCAGTGTTGATAGCTTTGTTTGTAAAATAAATAAAAAGTATTGTTTTGCTCTAGGAAGAAAGGAAATTGTACCTTTAAAGCATTTTGACAAAATACGGCAAAGAATACATGCCCTGGAAAGCCTAATTATTATTTTATGTCTTTTTTTTTTTTTACATTTATTTATTATTATTATACTTTAAGTTGTAGGGTACATGTGCATAACGTGCAGGTTTGTTACATATGTATACTTGTGCCATGTTGGTGTGCTGCACCCATCAACTCGTCACTTACATCAGGTATAACTCCCAATGCAATCCCTCCCCACTCCCCCCTCCCCATGATAGGCCCCGGTGTGTGATGTTCCCCTTCCTGAGTCCAAGTGATCTCATTGTTCAGTTCCCACCTATGAGTGAGAACATGCGGTGTTTGGTTTTCTGTTCTTGTGATAGTTTGCTAAGAATGATGGTTTCCAGCTGCATCCATGTCCCTACAAAGGACACAAACTCATCCTTTTTGATGGCTGCATAGTATTCCATGGTGTATATGTGCCACATTTTCTTAATCCAATCTGTCACTGATGGACATTTGGGTTGATTCCAAGTCTTTGTTATTGTGAATAGTGCTGCAATAAACATATGTGTGCATGTGTCTTTATAGCAGCATAATTTATAATCCTTTGGGTATATACCCAGTAATGGGATGGCTGGGTCATATGGTACATCTAGTTCTAGATCCTTGAGGAATCGCCATACTGTTTTCCATAATGGTTGAACTAGTTTACAATCCCACCAACAGTGTAGAAGTGTTCCTATTTCTCCACATCCTCTCCAGCACCTGTTGTTTCCTGACTTTTTAATGATCGCCATTCTAACTGGTGTGAGATGGTATCTCATTGTGGTTTTGATTTGCATTTCTCTGATGGCCAGTGATGATGAGCATTTTTTCATGTGTCTGTTGGCTGTATGAATGTCTTCTTTGAGAAATGTCTGTTCATATCCTTTGCCCACTTTTTGATGGGGTTGTTTGTTTTTTTCTTGTAAATTTGTTGGAGTTCTTTGTAGGTTCTGGATATTAGCCCTTTGTCAGATGAGTAGATTGCAAAAATTTTCTCCCATTCTGTAGGTTGCCTGTTCACTCTGATGGTAGTTTCTTTTGCTGTGCAGAAGCTCTTTAGTTTAATGAGATCCCATTTGTCAATTTTGGCTTTTGCTGCCGTTGCTTTTGGTGTTTTAGACATGAAGTCTTTGCCCATGCCTATGTCCTGAATGGTACTACCTAGGTTTTCCTCTAGGATTTTTATGGTATTAGGTCTAACATTTAAGTCTCTAATCCATCTTGAATTAATTTTCATATAAGGAGTAAGGAAACGATCCAGTTTCAGCTTTCTACTTATGGCTAGCCAATTTTCCCAGCACCATTTATGAAATAGGGAATCCTTTCCCCATTTCTTGTTTCTTTCAGGTTTGTCAAAGATCAGATGGCTGTAGATGTGTGGTATTATTTCTGAGGACTCTGTTCTGTTCCATTGGTCTATATCTCTGTTTTGGTACCAGTACCATGCTGTTTTGGTTACTGTAGCCTTGTAGTATAGTTTGAAGTCAGGTAGCATGATGCCTCCAGCTTTGTTCTTTTGACTTAGGATTGTCTTGGAGATGCGGGTTCTTTTTTTGGTTCCATATGAACTTTAAAGCAGTTTTTTCCAATTCTGTGAAGAAACTCATTGGTAGCTTGATGGGGATGGCATTGAATCTATAAATTACCGTGGGCAGTATGGCCATTTTCACGATATTGATTCTTCCTATCCATGAGCATGGTATGTTCTTCCATTTGTTTGTGTCCTCTTTGATTTCACTGAGCAGTGGTCTGTAGTTCTCCTTGAAGAGGTCCTTTACATCCCTTGTAAGTTGGATTCCTAGGTCTTTTATTCTCTTTGAAGCAATTGTGAATGGAAGTTCATTCCTGATTTGGCTCTCTGTTTGTCTGTTACTGGTGTATAAGAATGCTTGTGATTTTTGCACATTAATTTTGTATCCTGAGACTTTGCTGAAGTTGCTTATCAGCTTAAGGAGATTTTGGGCTGAGACAATGGGGTTTTCTAAATATACAATCATGTCATCTGCAAAGAGGGACAATTTGACTTCTTCTTTTCCTAACTGAATACCCTTGATTTCTTTCTCTTGCCTAATTGCCCTAGCCAGAACTTCCAACACTATGTTGAATAGGAGTGGTGAGAGAGGGCATCCCTGTCTTGTGCCAGTTTTCAAAGGGAATGTTTCCAGTTTTTGCCCATTCAGTATGATATTGGCTGTGGGTTTGTCATAAATAGCTCTTATTATTTTGAGGTACGTTCCATCAATACCGAATTTATTGAGCGTTTTTAGCATGAAGGGCTGTTGAATTTTGTCAAAAGCCTTTTCTGCATCTATTGAGATAATCATGTGGTTCTTGTCTTTGGTTCTGTTTATATGCTGGATTATGTTTATTGATTTGCAAATGTTGAACCAGCCTTGCATCCCAGGGATGAAGCCCACTTGATCATGGTGGATAAGCTTTTTGATGTGTTGCTGAATCCGGTTTGCCAGTATTTTATTGAGGATTTTTGCATCAATGTTCATCAGGGATATTGGTCTAAAATTCTCTTTTTTTGTTGTGTCTCTGCCAGGCTTTGGTATCAGGATGATGTTGGCCTCATAAAATGAGTTAGGGAGGATTCCCTCTTTTTCTATTGATTGGAATAGTTTCAGAAGGAATGGTACCAACTCCTCCTTGTACCTCTGGTAGAATTCAGCTGTGAATCCATCTGGTCCTGGACTTTTTTTGGTTGGTAGGCTATTAATTATTGCCTCAATTTCAGAGCCTGCTATTGGTCTATTCAGGGATTCAACTTCTTCCTGGTTTAGTCTTGGAAGAGTGTAAGTGTCCAGGAAATTATCCATTTCTTCTAGATTTTCCAGTTTATTTGCGTAGAGGTGTTTATAGTATTCTCTGATGGTAGTTTGTATTTCTGTGGGGTCGGTGGTGATAATGAAGCCCACTTAAACCATATTACCTGTGGGAACTGCAGATACTGGGCAAGCAGCTCCTCTGGAGGCAAAGGCTAAGGACATGTGGAGGCATCAGAGGTATGAAACCCAACGTGGCATAAGCCACCAGTGACACGCACTCAAGAGCAGACGACAGGAGGCCTGTAGCCCCAGGGTCTGGGGAATAGCTCCAAATAGCTGCATGGATGGAATACCAGGTAAGAGGTCCTGCGTTTAGACTTGCCCAATATTCCAGAAGTACCTGTGATGGCCCACAGCACTTGACTATTGATGTTTTGGGCCAGATACTTCTTTGAGGTAGTAGTTGTCTTACATACTAAAGAATATTTAGCAGCATCCCTGGCTTCTACCCAAACATGTTTTCTCATCAGCATAGCCCAATGTCCCCTGGGAAGCAAAACATCCCTGGTTGGGAAGCAGTAATATATGAGGACAGTTTTAATTCCCTCTGGTGATCTACAGAAATAATGGCACAAGGTCAAGGGAGTGGATTTTGTGGAAGACAAAAGGTCCTTTAGTAGCCAGTGAGGAGACAAGCTGGTGAAACATGATTTACTTACATAAGGATAAAAACAACAATGGGTATGTACCCATGTTTAGGGTTCCTTACGGATGTGTGATTTCTGTTCTCAGACATAAAATAGAATAGAATATTTTGAAGTACACACTGGTAGGTGTTAGCTTCTGAATCTAAGAAGTCTAGAGGTCACCCAGAGCCATCTTTGGCTCGTAGCACCTTTACACTTCATGTTCCTTCGCTTGAAACTTCCTCCCTGAGGGCCAGTACCCCTACAGCTACCTACAGCTCACTCACCTCATTCCTCTTTCCTTGACCAATTTTCCTGAATCTTTCCCTTCTCAGAACCTATTAGTTCTGGGTCTCCTTCCCTGAAGCTCTAGACTGACTGGATATCACTTCCCTGGGCCCCAGCCTGCTTAGTGGTCTATTGCTTCTTTTGGACTAACATTTCCTGAGGACAAAAGCAATATCTTATTCTCTCATGTATTCCTAGGATCTAACATGGTGTCTGGCATGTAGTTGGCAATCACAGGGTATTTGTTGAATAAATCGGTAGTTGCTTTGCAGGAAATAAGCACATCTGGGGTAATCATATTTATATTTTGTTTAAATCTCTATATCTCAACTCAAAAACAAAAAGTCAAATTCCACATGTTCTCAGTTATGCATGGGAACTAAGTCATATGTACACATGGATACAGGGTGTGTAAAAATGGACATTGGAGACTTGGAATTGTGTGTGTGTTAGGGGGTGAAGGATGAGAAAGGGGGGTGAAGGATGAGAAATTACAACACACACTCCTTGGATGATGGTTACACTAAAAGTCCAGACTTCATTACTGTGCAATATACTCATGAATCAAAACGGCATTTGTACCCTCTAAATGTATACCAAAAAACTCTCTATTTCAGCTGCTACTTAGGAATGAGTACCATTTTATGAATAAAGCACCATTGAAGTCATTGCTATTCCTTGAAGCCAAAAAAGGTTGTATTAGATTTAGAGGTAACCTGGTTAGTGCTAAAGTGCTTAATTCAAGTAATGAAACTAAAACCCACTGTATAATGTGAAAGCTGAAGAGGCCTTACTCCACTTTGAGTAGGAGATTTTTCTGTTCTGTAATTTTCAAAGCCTGCGTTTAGAAAGTTTTTTCTCATTTTATTCCATGTTACTTATTGTTCTGCTCTGTGGATTTTTTCATTAGAGGTCTATTTGTGCCTGGTTTGCCCTGCGGGAAAGGATGATACAGAACTCTCATCTGTCTCTGTTACTATGTATTATTACTTGGGCAACATCAAGGCAAATGCCATATAAATAAATAAAACACTCTTGAAGCTTCAGTTCTCACTGCTAGGCAGCAAAAAGAGCAAATGTTTAAGTTTTAAGAGATAGACTTAATGAAAAGCTGACATTTTCCCATAGTATGAGAGAAAAAGGATATTTTTCTCAAGCATTTATAATTTGGCATTGAGGATTAATAAAATATTATTGAGTCTGGCTTTGTCGTCTGTAACAATGGTTATTTGGTTTTATCACAGCCTGGAAGTCTTAGTTCTAGGGCTTAGTGTATATACCCAGCTATTGCATAATAAAATTAATCTGTTGAAAGGAACAGAATACTTTATTAGGTGAGGATGGGCAAAAGAGATTCAGTTTTCATTGCTCTGAAGGCTCATTTCTGGTTAATCTCTTTTTGGTTTCCCCAGTCATATGGAGTGTCAGTAAAACCCAGTCAGAATTACTGTCTTCTGAACTCCATGCGAGAAAACTCCATTACTCCGACTCTGTTGGATCTTCCACCAGGTACTCTTCTTGGGGTAGGGTGTGGGAAGTTTCAATTGATGTATATCTTCTGTGCAGCAGATAGCTAACATGTAAATGTAGAGATTGTCAGCACAAAGAGGATAGTGCAATTATTTTAATACAAGTAGAGTAAATCTTCTCTATTTTTTTCCCCAAAAGTAAAAGAATGCTTCCAGTATTCTTTCCGTGAATACTTTCACTTCTTTCCTGGAAGGGTTGATAAATTGAGTGTTCTAGTAAAATAAACATCCTTGATAAGAGAGATTCACTACATTGTCCCTAATGTGATACGCAGACTGTCATAGCACTTGCCACATATGGATTGCAAATTTGCACATAATTAAAGTCCTAGAGCTCTAAGGACCCTATTGCAGTCAGGTACTATGTGATAGCTGTTTGCCAAAGATGGCCTCTAGTATCCATGCCTTCGCATTGTCCCTCTCATTTTGAAGCTGAGCTGATCCTGTGACTTGCTGTTGCAAGAGAAGGTGGTAGAAGTGATGATATATTTGAATTTCTGAGAGCCAGAGTTTCCACATAAGAAGTTCTGTTGCCCTGAAGGAGAGACCACATGGAGAGACAACATGAAAATACTCTATAGAGAGGTCATATGAAGAGGGGACACCCTGAGGCTACAGGGAGAGAGAAGGAAGCCCAGTTTTCCTAGGATCCCAGCTGATCCCAGCTATCCCTGCTAAGGTGCTAGCTACATGAGTGTATCCATCTTGGACATTCCATCTTGGATATTGAATATGGAGCTCCCATCTGACTGCAGTTGTGTAAGGATTTATGAGCAAGACCAGCAGAAGATGATACAGCTGAGACACAGTCAACCCACAGAATCATCGAAAATAACAGAATAATTGTTGGTTTAGCCACAGTTTTGTGGATAATTTGTCATGCACTCATAGATAACAAAGGTAGGCACCCTAAAATACGAATAATTTAGTCTAACCTTCTTATATTGTAGGTGAGGAAACTGAAGACCAGATCAATGAACTCATTTGACCAATGTTACAAAGTAATTTAGAAAAAAGTGCTGGAATTTGAACTCCCATATCTGGAGTTTTAATTACATTGTCTGTTAACCTTACTATGCTGCTTAACATATAACTGTGGCCCAGCAATTCCACTTTTGAGAATATATCATTAGGAAATAATGAGAACAAATTGTGTCTCAATATGTTCACCACAGTATGATTTATAACAAACAATTGGAAACAAACTGTAAGTAAAAGTATAGAGGAACAGTGCATTAGTTCGTTTTCAAGCTGCAGATAAAGAAACACTGGGCAATTTACAAAAGAAAGAGGTTTAATTGGACTTACAAAGAAGCCTCACAATCATGGTGCAAGGCAAGAAGGAGCAAGTCCCATCTTACATAGTTGGCAGCAAGCAAAGAGAGAAGGAGGAAGATGCAAAAGCAGAGATTCCTGATAAAACCATCAGATCTCCTGAGACTTATTCACTGCCATGAAAACAGTATGGGGGAATCACCCCCGTGATTCAATTATCTCCCCCAGGGTCCCTCCCACAACTTGTGGAAATTATGAGAGTACAGTTGCAGGTAAGATTTGGGTGGCTACACAGAGCCAACCCATATCAAACAGTAAAGGGATTTCTTGTCTTTACACTTAAAGAATAACATAGCCATTAAAATAATGCTTACAAATATCATGAAAAACACGTGCCATTATGGTAAGTGAAATAAGTGTAACACTTGAAAGCAGGATACGGAATGCTTTATGTAAGACCCCCAAGTTATTTTTTTTCTTCTTCTTCTAAAGACTTGGTAGAAAAAGCAGATTGAAAAGATATCAAAAAACATTAACCATAATTATTGACAAGTAGTGATATTAAACAATGCATTTTTCTTTTTCCCATTTTTTCATGTTATTTCCATATTTTGATATTAGACACATATTTTACACTGAAAAAATGTGTAAAGAAAAGTCAGACTATGCTGACTTTAAGGCCTTTATTATTATTATTTTTATTTCCATAGGTTTTTGGGGAACAGGTGTTATTTGGTTACATGAGTACGTTCTTTAGTGATGATTTGTGAGATTTTGGTGCACCGATCACCCAAGTAGTATACAGTATACACTGAACCCGATTTGTAGTCTTTTATCCCTCACCTCCCTCCCACTTCTTCCAGTACTATGTTGAACAGACATGATGAGAGTGAGCACCCGTAAGTCCCCAAAGTCCATTGTGTCATTCTCATACCTTTACATCTTCATAAATTAGCTTCTACTCATGAGTGAGAACACACACACACACACATATATATACACACACAGTGAAATTGTATATATACACATTTAATTCCATAAAATTGTGGAATATATATATATAGGAATATGTATATATGGAATATATATATATATTCCACAATTTTTTTATCCACTCATTGATTGATGGGCATTTGGGCTGGTTTCATATTTTTGCAATTTCAAATTTTGCTGCTATAATCGTGGGTGCAAGTGTCTTTTTCGTATAATGACTTCTTTTCCTACAGGTAGAAACCCAGCAGTGGGATTGCTGAATCAAATGGTAGTTCCATTTTTAGATCTTTAAGGAATCTCCACACTGTGTTGCATAGCGGTTGTACTAGTTCGAGTTTACATTCCCATCAGTGGTGTAGAAGTGTTTCCTTTCCATCGCATCCACACCAGCATTTATTATTTTTTGATTGTTTGATTATGGCCATTATTGCAGGAGTAAGGTGGTGGTGTCACATTGTGGTTTTGATTTGCATTTCCCTGAACATTAGTGATGTTGAGCATTTTTTCATATGTTTGAAGGCCATTTGTATATCTTCTTTTGAGAATTGTCTATTCATGTCCTTAGCCCACTTTTTGATGGGATTTTTTTTTCTTGTTAATTTGTTTGACTTCCTTGTAGATATTAGTCCTTTGTCAGATGCATAGATGATGAAGACTTTCTCCCACTCTGTGGGTTATCTTTTACTCTAATGGCTGGCTTTTCCTTTTTTTGTGCAGAAGCTCTTTAATTTAATTTAGTTTAATTAAGTCCCACCTGTTTATCTTTGTTTTTGTTGCATTTGCTTTTGGGTTCTTGGTCATGAAGTCTTTGCCTAAGCCAAATGTCTAGAAGGGTTTTTCCAATGTTATCTTCTAGAACTTTTATAGTTTCGTGTCTTAGATTTAAGTTCTTGATCCATCTTGGTTGACTTTTGTATAAGGTGAGAGATGAGGATCCAGTTTTATTTTCCTGCACGTGGCTTGCCAATTATCCCAGCATTGTTTGTTGAGTAGGGGATCCTTTCTCCACTTTTATGTTTTTGTTTGCTTTGTTGAAGATCAGTTCACTGTACACATTTGAGTTTATTTATGGGTTCGCTGTTATATTCCATTGGTCTATGTGCCAATTTTTATATCAGTACTATGCTGTTTTGGTGACTATGGTCTTACAGTATAGTTTGAAGCCAGTTAATGTGATGCCTCCAGATTTGTTCTTTTTGCTTAGTTTTACTTTGGCTATGCAGGCTCTTTCTCGGTCCCATATACGTTTTAGAATTGTTTTTTTAGTTCTGTGAAGAATGATGGTGACATTTTGATGTGAATTCCATTGAATTTGTAGATTCCTTTTGGCAGTATGGTCATTTTCACAGTATCGATTCTACCCATCCGTGAGCATGGAATGTTTTTCTATTTGTTTGTGTTGTCTATGATTTCTTTCAGCAGTGTTTTGTAGTTTTCCTTCTAGAGGTCTTTCACCTCCTTGGTTAGGTATATTCCTAAGTATTTTATTTTATTTTTTGCAGCTATTGTAAAAGGAGTTGAATTCATGATTTGATTCACAGCTTGGTTTGTGTTGGTGTATAGCAGACCTACTGATTTGTATACATTTATCTTGCATCCTGAAATTTTGTTGAATTCATTTATCAGTTCTAGGAGCTTTTTGGACGAGTCTTTAGGGTTTTCTAGGTATACAAACATATCCTATGCAAACAGTGAGTTTGACATCCTCTTTACTGATTTGGATGCCCTTTATTTCTTTCTCTTGCCTGATGGCTCTGACAAGGACTTCCAGTACTATGTTGAACAGACATGGTGAGAGTGAGCATCCTTGTTTTGTTCCAATTCTGAAAGGGAATGCTTTTCCCTTTTCCCTTTTCGGTGTTATGCTGGCTGTGGGTTTGTTACAGATGACTTTTACTACATTGAGGTATGTTCCTTGTATATCAGTTTTGCTGAGGGTTTTAATCATAAAACAATGCTAGATTTTATTCTGCATCTGTTGAGATGATCATGTGATTTTTGTTTTTAATTCTTTTTATGTGGTGTATCACATTTATTGACTTGTGTATGTTAAATCATCCTTGCATCCCTGGTATGAAACTCACTTGATCATGGTGGATTATCTTTTCGATATGCCATTGGATTCTGTTAGCTAGTATTTTGCCAAGGAGTTTTGCATCTATGTTCACAAGGGATATTGGTCTGCAGTTTTCTTTTTTTTCTTTTCTTTTTTTTTTTTTGTTATGTCCTTTCCCAGTTTTGATATTAAGGTTATACTGGCTTCATATAATGATTTAGGGAAGATACCCTCTTTCTCTATCTTGTGGAATAGTGTCAATAGGATTGGTACCTATCCTTCTTTGAATGTCTGATAGAATTCAGCTATGAATCCATCTGGTCCTGGACATTTTATTGTTGGTAATTTTCTTTTTTCTTTATTTTTTATTTTACTTATTTATTTATTTATTTTGAGATGGACTCTTGCTCTGTCACCCAAGCTAGAGTGCAGTGGTGTGATCTTGGCTCACTGCAACCTCTGCCTCCTGGGTTCAAGAGATTTTCCTGCCTCAGCCTCCCAAGTTGCTGGGATTGCAGGCACCTGCCACTGCACCTGGCTAATTTTTGTACTTTTAGTAGAGACGGGGTTTCACCATCTAGGTTAGGCTGCTCTTGAACTCCTGACCTCTTAATCCACCTACCTTGGCCTCCCAAAGTGCAGAGATTACAGGTGTGAGCCACTGTGCCCAGCTGGCTTTTCTTTCTTCTAGAGTGAGACGTTATTATCTTTCATAAAGTATTCAGTCAGTTACAACCAGAATTGAAGGTTCTGCAACATTACTGCCCCCACCACCATTTTTCCTGGTTGAATAAATCATGGTCATGACAATTCATCTGGCTTTACTTTGATCTCCATCTTTATTCAATCATGCTATACTGTTTTCCTGTTTTTTTTTTTTTTTTTTTTTTCAATTTGGGGAGGAAATAGTGGTCACAAGGAAGGGGTGGGAGGTAGACAAGGTCAGGGTGGGAAGGTAGTATTGAACTTTACTTGTCGAAATGTAAAAAAAAAAAAATCACTAGAGAAGAGCAATGGAGATTAATGGAGGAATGCTTTGCGATTAAGAATTCAATTTTCTCCCTTTTCCTCTATGCATCTATCTTTATATATTTGTATGTTTTGATAAGTAGGCAGAAAAGGATGCACTAACATTGACATATCAGTCTTGGACAAGGTGAAAGATGTCTTCTAACTTGTGCTCGATTAGCTCTGAGTCATTTTGTCCATGGAAGTCACAAAATCAAAGACAAAAATTTAGAACTGGAAGAAATGGCAGTAATTACATAATAGTTATGAATTTTGTCATTAATATGAATTTTTTTCAATTCTATTTTGTCCAAACATTTTATTTCATTTAATTTATGAGAAATATGAGTCTTCAAGGTGAAAATCCATTGAACGATGGTGGCTAAACCCAGATCTTCTGTCAGTGCACTCCTTGGTGCATAACACTAATATTTGCTTAGATATTTTGAGGTTTGTTGGCAGATGATGAGTATATACAATATATTTTTATGTTTACCTAAATTTGTAACATTAATTATTCTCAAGTCTTGGGACTTGCTCCATTAGGGATTAACTCATTGCACTGAAATCAATTCATGAATTAAGATATTTGCCAGAAGTTGTGGAGATTGTACACAATACTCAATCTCACTGAAATCAGTCCATGAATTAATTCTTCCAGTCAGCATATTTGCTCGTGTTGGATACCTACTCTGGTTTGTAGAAGAAGAAATCTGATTGAAATATAATTTTGTGGTGGATTCTGAAAATAATTTTATGAGAAGTTGTATAGTAGATGATTATAAAATGCTGAATATACTCTTTGTTTCATCTCATTAAAATAAGTTTTAAGAAGATTTTTGGTTAAAGAACTATATATGGGAATGAATATTTAGAAAACAACTTGAACTAATTTACACTTTTTGTAAGGATATTTATTTCAAACACGAACTTAATATTCATCTCAGTGGGCATTTAAAGGACTATACATATTTAAAGCAAAATTACCAAGCTATCACATGGATTCCCAAAGACATTTGGAAGAAGTCACATTAAGCTACACTCTTGTTCAGCTTTTATGGGCTTACCTGACTAAAAGATCAGGAATGTATAGCAGATAAATGACAAATGTTTCGGGACATTAGCAAGGCATTTGACAAGTTTTCTTATGAGATTTTAATGAATGAGATTGAAAAATACGAACTAGATATAAAACAAATATATTTAAAAGGAGTTGAATGATTTTACTCAAGGAATGTTTATATAATAATAATCTAGTAGCTACCTTTTATTGAGCACTTACTATGTGCCAGCATTGTACTAAATGTACACATTATTTCACTTAATATAATCTATGAGAGATATATTGTCATTTTACAGACAAAGAAAATGCAGATTAGAGATTAAAGTTTTCAAGGTCACTAAGCAAGTAAAAGGAGATGCCAGTATATGAAAAGATGGTTGACTCCAAAGCCATATGCCCCAACACTGGATTAATATCATGTTAGCAGATGTCTAGTGTTGACTTTGGCTCTGATTAGTTCATTTAACTACTTCCTTGAATGAAATATAGAAGGCAGTCCCAATGACTTGTATAATCATATAATTTTTATCTAACCTCTGGTACAAAAGTATAGATCATTTGTATTACTGACAGTTTTGCTTAATTTATTCTATTAATAGCGTTCGATTGGTACTTATACTTTGAATGGCAGAATCATGGTCTAGGATGATAGTGAAAGTTGGTATTATTAGGTTGATGTGAACAATATGAAATTTAATGAAGATAAATGTAAGAACTGGCCCTTGGGTCCAAGAAAGCAAAGTAAAAACAGGTGAGAGAAGGTATACATTTGGCTTAGCATATAGACAAAACACTCTGAGGCTTTGGCTTATAGTAAACTTCAAGAGAGGCAACACTTTGGTGTGGGTGCTCAGAGAATCTCTGTGATCCCAGGCTTATTAACAGAACAATAGAAAAATGGTGCAAACAGTGCCAGACTGTTTGCCCTGATCAGATCACTTCTGGAATATTGTTTTAAGTTCTAGGTGCCTTAAAGCATATGGATATATATTCATATTAGACTGCTAAAAGAGTTGAAGTCATGCCATAGAGAAAACAAACAGAGAATGTTTGCTGGGGTGAGGGTGGGATAGTATTATAGCTATCTTTAAATATTAAATGATTTTCCAAGTGGAATGTGACCAAAGACTGGTATACAAAATATAGGGTTAGGGTGAATGAATGATAACTAAACCAGAACATTTTCTTTTAACTTGAGGAAGATATTTTTAACAAACAGAACTATTTCAAGATGGCATGGGCTGCCTCATTAGGAGGTCAGTGTTTAGCTCTAAAGGCATTCAAGAAGATGCTGGAAAAGCAAATGTCAGAAAAGAAATGTCAGAAACAAATACAAGCTATCTCATTCCTGAGAAAACTATAACTTACTTGGTAGATCCACAGCTTTGGATAGGGAGGGTGAAAAGTGCCAATAATTTTGCAGATGGTCTCAAAGGCAGCAAAGGCAGACCTATTTTTATGGGTGTTTTTAAGCCATTCAGGGTACTTAATTTGCTACTGTAAATGTTTTGCATATTTAAAAATAAGGCTTAATTTTTTTTTTAGAATAACTTTGACTCACTCTAATGAATAACTCCCAGAATTAAAGTAGTTGATATGGTAAAACATATTGAAAAATATGACTGCATGTCCTATCTCTCCTAAGTCCTATATAGCTCCATTTTTCCTTTTCTTTCCAGTTAAAATAGATTAGTCACAGTAAACAGCATCTGCAGAGAACTGCAGAGAACCACAGTTGTGGGATCCACGGTTGTCCTTGCTTTTATTTGGTGTATCACACCTACTAAAGTCCATGAAAGTAATGTTTTTATGGTATTTTGAATAAAAGTGGTTGCTCTCCGGTGTGGTTTGATTCTTTCTCCTCTTTGAGGAGTCCACAGTACAGCCACACTTTGGAGAAAAGTATCAAAAAGTGGGTTTGTCTTTTGACTTTTTGACTTCTCCTTGTCCCCTTCCAGCCTCAATCATCTCCCTCCTACCAGACTCTGGGACGTGAATGTGTAATTACAGCCTATTGTCTGTGCAGCAATTATAGCCTAATTCGGCTTGTTGCACAGAAAGATCACAAAAGTGCTGGGTGTCAGGCAGGGTCGGAGGTCAGCCATTACCCCATGGACTACAGGCAGCAGCCTCATCAGGATTCTGTGGAAGGCTCTTCTCTGGGCAGAACAGGTCTGCAGCTGTCTGTGCGTCTTTGCAGATGACTCTTTGGGTGAAAACATGGACTGTTTTCAAGATAGACTATCCCAGCATGCAGTTTGGCTTCTTGCTTTCTTATCAAGGATGTCAAAATTGTTCTGCAGTGAATGAAGCTATTTCTTGTGCCTTCTATATAAATTTTGAGTGGGACATGTACATAACCCAACTTTAAGATATTTTATCAACTTTTCAGAAATAAACTTAAGATTATGAAATGGTATTTAAAAGGAATGTTAAATCAGTATGCTACATTACTATGAAAATTCCTGTGTGTTAAATAGGAGAATAACTTGGATGCAATTAAATGAATTGTATTCAGATAGAAAGTCCTAGAGATGCTATAAATAAGAATCATAAAATCACAAAGTAAAACTAAAAAAGCATATCCTATATCAGTTAATCTAGTCCTTGTAGATAATAAACAAATATTCCTTAAATAATTTTTCTTATGTTTTGTCTATTCTACATTTAAGTTTCTGATGGTAGGCAAATTCAGATATGTTTCAAGAGAGAGAACATTTTACTGTTATTGAAAGATTCTTTCATTCCATTTTCAAATATTTGAAGTATTTAACATAATTGATCTTCTCCAAATTTAGACAGACATACTGCTCAAACGCATAGTAATTTCAATGAATGAAAGTAATAGAAATTATACTTGAGAGAAAATATTACCCTAAGTGACAGTGCCAATATTCTAGAAATCAGAAACAAAATACAAAATGACCTTAAGAAAATTGGTTCATTTAAAAAAAGATATTAGTAAGGGCCAATCTAAGGTGGATGAGGGCAAAAAAAGTTTAAACACAAATCTAGTTAGGTACAATAAAAAGTACATTTCGATGCCAATGCACTTAATAGGCAGTATAAATAGAATGCTTTTATGAAATGCAGCAATGTGATATTGTGATCCAACCAAATATGTTAGGTACTAGGAAGCATTCCTTACTATTTTATTCTATAAAAGAAGAGGATTGTGTTTGTTTCTACCACTCTATTTCATTATTTTATTCTTGTCAGAAAGCTGTCATGCACTTAGAGGTTAGGGCAGGATTTTAAGCCCTAGAAAGCCAGGTAGTAATCAAAGAAAAGTCAGTTTTAGGTTCCCAGGCTGAGGTAAAAACATAGAAATCAGGAAATGGTTTAATAATGAGTAAGCAAACAGGAAGTGAGAGCAGTAAGCCACACAGGCCAGCTGACTTAGATGATTATGGCAGACTCAGAGACAAAGGAAATGAGAATTCAGCTGTCAAACCAGGAGTGTTGGCATCAGAGATTACAGTGGGTGTGTGGGAAACCTATCATCTAATTCTTTGCCTGCAACGGGGGCATTTGAGATACATGATCATTTCAGAGATCTAGTTGTATGGCCTCAGTCACCAGATCCTTTGGGTTAATGGTAAGAGAACTGCCACCATTTCCATTATAACAAAAGTACCCTTTATTGAGGAATTGTTATATATTGGGCATAGTATAGGTATCCACTTACTCACTTATTCCCTTATTCTATATATGAGTACTGAGCTTAGAATGTGCCAATTACTATGATACTTACTAGGATACAACTGCAAGTGAAAACAAATATGGTCCTTGCTCTCACAGCAAGGATGAGTTAGATATTAATTATATAATGTATATAACTTAAACAAATATAAATTCACATGTAGTTTAAAATGTGTTAAGTACTAGTGACAATAGAAAGGGGTACTTGGAATATAGATAGATGAAGGATAAAATTTTATTTAATGTTCATAACCTAGCAGAAGCCTCCTTTTACAGAGAAATAGGCAGAAGTGTGGAGAAGCTAATTCCCAAAGTCACAGGCCTACAAGATGAAAGCTAAACTCTTCTGTATAGTCTTCCTGGTCACATGCTAACTAAAACAAGACTCATACAAATGTAGAACTGAAACAGAAACTTAGATCTTGCATAAATTAATTCATTGATTTATTCAAATAGTATTTGCTGAGTGGCAGCTCTAGGTACAGGGGATATCATAGAAAAAGGTCCTCTTTTTGGTGCAAATAAGGCTTATATTTTAGTGGGTAAAAATAGATGAGCAAACTGGCTACCTAAATATCAGTGATAAAATAATAGCAAAGAAACAGACTTGTGCGATGGACAATGACAGAATGGCTCCTTTTGCTTGGCGGTACCAGGAAAGGCCTCCCTGAAACCAGAACAGGAAGAAGCAGGCCCCTCAGAGGGCTCAGGGAAGAGTCTTTCAGGTAGAGGGAATTGCCGGGACAAAGGCCCTGAGAAGGAAATAGCTTGCATGTTTGAGAGACAGAAAGAACCTCCGGGTGACCAGAGGATCAGGAAGAGACATGTAGGATGAGTTTGAAGAGACGTTCAGGGTCCAGATTACAAAGGACCTTGTGGGTCTGGGGTTTAGATTTTATTTCAGTTGAATGAGAAGTTTGGGGAAGGTCATTGAAGGAGACAAGGTGAAGAAGATGGGATATGATTGCTGTTGTTGTTTTTGACAGAGTTTCTCTCTTGTTGTCCAGGCTGGAGTGCAGTGGTGCAATCTTGGCTCACTGCAACCTCCACCTCCTGAGTTCGAGCGATTCTCCTGCCTTAGTCTCCCAGATAGCTGGGATTACAGGCGTGTGCCACCATACCCGGCTAATTTTTGTATTCTTAGTAGAGACAGGGTTTCACCATGTTGGCCAGTCTGGTCTTGAAATCCTGGTGTCAGGTGATACACCCACCTCGGCCTCCCAAAATGCTGGGATTGTAGGCATTAGCCACCACACCTGGCTGATTTGAGTTTTAAATGATCACTCTGACTATGAAGAGGCTGGATTAAAGGAGGCTACCATGGATAAAGGGAGTATCCAGGTAGGCACTCCCATATGCCTCACAGGCAAGAAAGGATGGTGGCACTGATGAGGTGGCAATAGTGGAGCTGGCAAGAAGTGATGGTCTTAAAGGCCTTTTTATTAAGGAAAATGTCAAATGTATACAAATTTAGAAAAAAATCGTAAAATAAACTCTGACACACCCATCACTCACATTTGACCATTATCAACTTGTTGCCAGTTGTGTTTCTTTTATAGCTCACCAAATTTTCCAGATTATTTTGCAGCAAATATAAAATGTTATATCATTTCACCCATAAATATTACAATGTAAATGTTTAATAGACAAGGATTTATATTTTGAATACTATACTAATTTATGCCTAAAGATGGACAATAATCCTTACCTTTTTTTCAGTTCTTCTGTTAGATTTTCATCGGTAACAACTTTTATCAAGTACAACTTTACTGCTAATATGTCTAATTTTATGTATGTATGTATGTATTTTTTATTGATACATAATAGATGTACATATTTTAAGGGTAAATGTGATATTTTAATACATTCATATAATGTGTAAAGGTCAAATCACGGTAATTGGAATTCCCCTCACCTTAAATATTTATCTTTTATTTATGCTAGTAACTTATGAATTGTTCTATCCTCTCTTCATTCTCTATTCCCCGCTACCCTAGTGTTATCAAATATCCTGTCAGTGTTCAAATTTCTTTGTCTTATGACTTTTTAATGATTTATTTGAGTCAAGGTTCTTATGTTCATATATTGCATTTAGTTGATGTCACATTTATGTCTCTCTTGTTATTTTCTTTTCCTTGTAACTTATTCATTAAAGAATTTGTATGGCTTCATTAAGAGTGTTTGTCAATTTGGACTTACCTAATTGCATCATAAGGGTGTTATTTTATGTGTTCCTCTAACCCCTGTGTTTTCTGTAAGAAGTTAGAGCTAAAAGTTTAATTGGATTCAGGTTTAATTTTTTTTTTCTTTTCTTTGCCAAATGTCCTTCCATCAGGAGGCACACAATATCTGAGTGTCTCTTTCCTGGATGTTAACAATTGTTGATAATCATCACTCAGATCTCTAAATTAGCAGTTGCAAAATAGTGATAATGTAATTCAATTATTTAGAAATAGATGGCTTTGAAACATATTTTCGACATAGCATAGATAAGACTTGCTGATGGAATTCTGATGAGAGGGAGAGAAAGAGAGAAATTGAGAATGACTCATGCTTTTGGCTTAAAAAGTTAGGTTGATGGTATTGCCAATTACTGGTTTGGAGAAGGCTCAGAGCAGTTTTAGGGTATGTGGAAAATAAGAGTGAAGGATTATATATCTTATAAATATCCAGGTGGACATCTCAAGAAGGTAGAATAGATTTCAGAAAAGGAATCAGAACTATATAGTATAGTCACAGTATATACTTGTATTTAAAACTGGGGGTCAGGTTGAGATTACCTAGAAGGAGGTGTTTAGGCAGAGAAGAAAAGAAGTTTTGAAGACTTATAAGGAATTTTGACTAATTGATCCCTAAGTAGAAACGTGCTAGGAATTGAACAGAAAGGTCAACTTGTCTCAGGAAGCTTCTCCAGGTACAACAGTATAAATCCGAGAGTAGGAGGTTCCCTGTATGATGCAGAGGAGAAATATTATGCTTGCTTTGGGACAAGTAGTGCAAATCTACATAAGGCATACCCCTGTACCTTGGACATCAGGAAGAATTTCTTCCTTGTCCACAAGGTGATATCCACTACAAAGCACTACAGTGGGAGGAGTTACAAACCCTACCTCTACTGTGCTAAGTGGAATTCTATCATGACTCCCATGCCCCTTGTTACGTGGTGTTACTCCTTTGATTAAGTTATGCTATGTGGCAAAAGGTGTTTTGCAGATATAAGGTTACTGATCTGTTGACATTAAAATAGAGAGTACTGGGTGTGCCTAACCTAATCACATGGGTTCTTTAAAAGCAGAGAGTTTTCTCCTGGTGGCAGAGGAGGAAGTCAGAGAGATTCCAAATGTGCGGATTTGATGCACTACTGCTGGCTTGAAGATGGAGGGAGCCACATGGCAAAGAAAACAGGCCAGCAAGGAAATGGGGATGTTAGTCCTACAAGCACAAGGGACTGAATTTGGCCCACACCCTGAATGAGTTTGGAGGTGTATTGTTCTCCAGAGCTTCCAGATAACAGGACAGCTTGCCTGATACCTTAATTTTGGTCATGTGAGTCTCTAAGCAGAGAACCCAGTTGAATCTCTCCCTCCTTCTGACCTACAGAACTATGAGATAATGAATGGGTAGTGGTGTGAGCCAATAAGTTGTGGTAAGTTGTAACTCATTGTTAGAAAACTAATGTGCCCATGACTTCCCAGGCACTGTGACCGGAGGTATACAAAGATAACTCTGCAAAACCCCGGCTTTCAGTTATTCATTCATGTAAAGAGAGGAGGTGGAACTGGGTCCTGTCTGGAGAGTTAAACCAGATCTTTTCTTCTGCGTGAAAACAAGCATCTTCAGCCCTAGTTCCTACTGCTTCTCTTCCCTGTAATAAGACAGCACACACCTGGAAGCTACACAACTAACTGACATAGAGCACATAAATTTGTTGTCTGTATCAATATAGAGTCTTTGACGACTTAAGCTGGAATGTTGTATAATGAATATCTAATATTTGCTCAAATTCATTCTTATAAAAAAGTATCCCAAATCTCCAATAAACGCAAAATAAATACAGTATCATGCAATTATGAGATATTGGTGTCCTCCTCCTAAATTCAAGTTAGAATTTCGTGTGTGACACATTTGTATGGGGAGTTTACATTAAGTACTTTCAACATCATTTTCTGGAGGATTTTTTGAAAACTAAATTATTTGTGGTGTACTATCAGATCATCAAGAAGTGACACAAACTTGTTACTAGTAAAGTCACATCCTTTAACTATACATCAAAAATATATACATGCTTATGGTCTTTCTCCCTCTCTCTCTGTCTCTCTTTCTCTTTTTCTCTCTTTCTCTCTTTGCAGTAGACATGGCAACTGTCTACCAAATATTTGTGTGTCTTCTTTCAAACCTGTCACTGAGAGGCAGCTACCTAGGCCAGGACTGCATTTCCCAGCACCCCTTACGGTCAAGTGTGGCTGTGTAACTTGTTCTCACTTATAGACAATGTACGTTGTCTGGTTTCTTCTCTTCATCTGCTCGCCATAGGCAGCGGATTCTTAGGCTCTAGTCTGAGTCCCCAAATAACCACATGGAAGATGGCAGGCTGACTAGGAACACATACATTGGACTATAACAAAGGTCAAGTAAATTTCATTGTGTTAAAGTAACAGATGTGCGTGTGTGTGTGTGTAAAGTATAAAATATAATCATTCTGAACAGTTGCCTATAATGATCTTTATAATCTGAAAATTTCATGCATCTAATCAAAATCCTCTTATCAGGCATCAAGATGTCACTAGTATTTTAAACTCATGTTACAAACAGAAAGTGTAATGAAAGTCATTTTCAATTTTGGTTTTTATTTTGAGAAAAATGAAGCAGATCTTTACTTGCAATGTGTAGACCATTGCTTGTATTCTTTTATCATTAAAAAACATAACCAGATAATTATTTTAGCTCTAGTAAATAATTTCTGCTTCCATAATTTATCTGTTGTTGATGTCATAACACATAAATTTCAATCTTCTTTAATAAATATTTGTCCCTCAAACAAAAGTGATATAACCAAAAAATTCAACAAAAATGTGTAGTCAACAAGTAATGCTTTCTTCTTAACTAATTTTTAAAAAATCAATAAGCATGCATCACTTAAATAGAAAAAGTCCAGAATTTTCTTTAATTGTGTTGAAAGGTCCAAAAGTTATAAAATAAGCCCTATAATGAATATTTATTAATGAATGAATATAAAACAAAATAGTTTGTGTTTTCTTTACTAAAGGCCACTTCTTTACCATATGCCACTCAGAAATATGAAATGATATAAGAAACTTTTCAGAGAACTCATAAGACTACATATTATTGTGAAAGAAGTTTAAGAATCAGAAAAATTGAAGTGGGATAATCTGATAAATTCAAATATATTTTCTTATATAAGAATGTCAATGGATAAAAGTTGATAATAACAATGTTTTACTATTAATTTGCCTTTGAGTTTTATGTCCTGATTCATTATAGCCTTCTCTGGAAGGGGAGGTATTGCTTTCAAATGGTTTGAAAACTAAATTCTTTGTGGTGTAGTGGGTAGAACAGGCAAGTAACAAGTAAAGTAGCAATTACAATGCAGTATGATGTAGCGCACTACAGAGAGCACAAACAATGATAAGGAAGCATGTAATGGAAGAAGCAGGTAACCCAGACTGAGAGGTCAGAAATCTCCTTGAAGAAATTATGTTTGTATTAAAGCCCAGGTGCTGATGAAAAGGTGTCCAGGTGCAGAGTCAAGGAAGGAGGTTTCTTAGGAGAGAGTACAGCAGGGGTTGAGGGCAATGTGGAACATCCAGGCTACAGTGCGTGAAGACTAAAGCAACTCCATCTTGGATGCAAATCTGCCATGTTGACTTCTAATTAACATTGATTCTGAGAATGCCTCTGAGATTTCTACTTCATCTACTGTCACTGTAAATTCTGCCCTGAGGTCACAACAACCTTGACCATACATCCTGCCCTTAGGCAGATTAACATAGCATTCTTGCCTTTCATTGAGGGGTCCAGTTCAATTATCCTACACATTCCTTCTCTATGGTTTATAAACCCTGAGTATACGAGGTAACAGTGAGAAGATCTAACATCTTGTCTCATGGTCAACCGAGATGCAGACGTGGCTTCTGTTCATATGTCCCTATTAAATATTTATTTCTAAGAAACTGTATTTGTTAGTCTCTTTCTTCAGTGTCTCAGCTTCCTGGGCTGTTGGAGGTAGGTTTGTGTAGACTTTCTCACTGCTGGAACAAGGTGTGAACAGGAGTTAGTACACACAGCCTTATAAGTCACGTGGAGGGTTTTGGTCTTCATCCTAGGAGCACCGGAAAGCTAATAAAGGGTTTTAAGCAGGATAGAGACACAGTTTTGTGCTGCAGGATGTTTATTCATGTAAGAGAGTAGGGAAAGAAGAGATGGGCTGTCAGGTTACCAGTGACGGAATGAATCCAGGGAAGAGATTATAGTGGCCAAACTAGAGTAGCGGCTGTGAGTATGAAAGAAGCAAACAGATTCAGGAGACACATTAGGGTGTCCATTGGATTTAGTGACTTTAGAGAGGAGAGGCAGGAGCTGAGGTCTTCTTGTACTTTCTAACCACTTTTTGGGTGGGTTTCTACTTAACTCTTGGGATCAGGTTACTAGCCCCTTGTCTGATCTCAAACTGAGGATTTTAGTCCTATCTCAGACCCAAATGAGAAGAGAAAAGCCATCAAAGTCTCTCCATGTGGTCTAACATCTAACCTCTCCCCTTCAACCCAGGAGCCAGGAGACCATCCCAGGTTTGTATTTCAAATAGTTTTATTTTCTGTAGTTGATGCTTGTTCCTCGTTCCTGCTATGTACCAGAAACTTAAGAGTTACTCATAATTTGAGATGGTGTGTTTTGATGTATTCTGACACATGAAGGTTTTGTATTATTTTTTCCTTGCTCCTTTCAGATTTACTCTGTCGCTCTCTGAGACTCCATGTAACAGCAACTGCATTTTAATGCAATGGCAACTACGAAAACCACAAAACTATCAGTCATTGTCAAATACTTCATAAATGGAGACAGAGAAGGGGTTCAGTTCTCTGTGTAACAAGGACAGAGGAGAAAGGTCAGTGGTCAGTGATATATCATGTGGTACAGGATTTTCCCTTCAGCAATCTTCCGCTAAGACTCGCTCACAGTGTGAAAGCCTTTGTCTGCCCAGAGACTGAATTCTAAAACCACTCCTCAACTTAAAGCTCCAAATATTCAAGTCTCTGCTCTGTATAGCATTGGAGAAAGTGAAGAAGGCACTGCAAATGCATTTAGGGAAAAAATTAATTTTTGCCATTCATGAAGGCCAGGAACTAATATTAACAGTTGTTTAACTTATGAAAAATTAATTAGATGACTTATAAATTATGTATGTGGGAAAAAGAAAATCTGTCAATGGGTGGTTTGAGGATTCAGAAGAGCACTTAAGTTGATAACAAAAGGTATTTTGTGCAGCAGGTCACACTGGGGTAGGCTTTTATTCTGCTTTTGTGCCTGAAAATGGTGAATACAGAATTGTTCTTATGTAATTCCCTGGTAGAGAGGGAACTAGTCATTCCCATAACACATTTATCATTATGTGTGTGTCCGCTATTTAGAAGTATAGAAGACAGTAGACAAAAATTTAATGAGAAAGTCAGAGAACTGAAAAGTCGCTAGAACAGCTAGAATATCTGAATGCTGAACCCGTCTGCCTAGCAACATGGCACAACCTCATAATGATCCCTTCTCCCAGATCTCTTGAGAAAAGAATAAACACAGCAACCCCGGTAGTCAAACTCATTCATACATGTGATGTAGAAATTAAACAACAGATTTAATTCTGAAACAAGTTTAGGTTTATCTGTATTTTAAAAAATATTGTAGAGCAATGAAATATATTTTCTTACTTAATCTGACTTTTAAAGGAATATTTAATTTATGGTACTTTTTCTGGTTAATTTTATCTTTTCCATATCAAGTAATATAGGCAGTTGCAACATCCATGAACAGTTGCTAATTGGAGCACAATGTATTAGAAATGTTCAATCTCACTTTGAAAGACACATTACAAATATGAATATCAATTAATATGTCTTTAAAAAAGTTACCTAAATCTATTTTTGGGACAATGTTTATTTTGAATAATTAAAAATAAATAAAGGTGATTTAAACTCAAAATAAATTATTCTAGTTTAAATTTTATAATGAAAAGAGAAATAACAATGATTTAGGAAACAGCTATTCTGAGTTAACGGTATATTTATCTTCACTTTCAACCTTTGTAGGCATAATTGGAATCTTTAGTGTAAATCAAATAACAATCTTCAATTAGTATATCATAGATGACTAAACATTGTATGAAAGAAATCAAATTCTGATACTCTCTGATTTTCTACAACTGTTTCCCTTTTACTCTTTTCCTTAAGCTTCTTAAAGAAAAGATATATTGTTTTCAAAGAAGATACTGCAATTAACACTAAGCAGCAGTGTCTCAAATAAATAGGAAGACATTGATAAACTTGGCCAGAATTACAAAGACTTCTAAAAGAAAAGTATTAATATACCTAAAGGGTGGTCTAAAATCCAGAGAATACTTTTCTTCACATACTTAATAATCAGGTAGTCATTTATAATTCCAGGTGGGTGTGGCTTCCTTCATTTTAGGGAAGTCTGACTAAGGGCTTCACTGTAGTATTGTAGTATTCCACTGGCTTTCAAGGTAATATTACCCTTGAGATTTTATCCTATACTTAGGATTCTACAGAAAAAAAATTATGCATGAAAATATTAACTGCAACTTTATGGTCAACTCTAAGGTCCTCTTGTAATCCACAGTTGCCCAAATACTAACTTAAAACTGAGTGACTGAAACATGCCTCATTATATTCTAGGCATCTGCAGTGTCAAATCTACAGAGACAAGTGCACCTGGAGACAAATGACCAGACTACCATAAAACAGAAGCCTAATTATGTTCACTTACATTTCAAATCATTCCCAACAAATTACCCTGGTAGGTGACACATCCATCAAGCCAAGACTGTAATTTCATATTCACAGTAATGTGTTTCTGTAAACTCCTGTAATAAGGTTTTAACTAAATTTTCCCCTTGACCTTACTGTGCTGAAATATTGCAGGCTATGTGTTTTGCAGTTTCTCCAATTAATTTCTGACCTTGGTGCTGCCTGGGCACAATGAGGCAAGTGAAGGGTGGAGATCAGATTTAATTTTGAATTTCCTGACTGCTGCTGCTCTGTATCTCAACTTGAACATTACTTAAACATGTTATTTTTGGTCAATGACTTTTCTATGCAGCACACTGGGCAGATATAATTAAGCAGGCTAAGTTTTGTTCTCAGTTGTCCTCTAAGTTCTTGCATGGGAACTTGGAGTCTCAACAGGAAACACCTGTATGGTGGTTGTATACCAAGCATTCCCAGAGAATTAATATATAACATTGTTCCCGAGCTTCACAAGCTATTCCCCAAATAGAAATGCCCAGCTGTATTTGAAGGCTGTATTTTCAATTACTAGTGAGAATGCAAGCTCTCAGCTTAAAAGTAAACTTTATTTTAAGGATCTATTTGGCTTAGCTATATGATGGGTCAACCACATCATTCGTTTATTTCATCATTCAATATTAGACTTTTTAAAAGTCAAACAACCTTTATTGAATGCCTACTCTGTGTAAGGACTGCAAAGGTTTAAGAGAAATCAGACTTAGATCAGGCGTGGTGGCTCATGCCTGTAATCCCAGCACTTTGGGAGACCAAGGCAGGTGGATCACCTGAGGTCAGGAGTTCCAGACCAACCTGGCCAACATGGTGAAACCCCATCCCTACTAAAAATACAAAATTTAGCCGGGCATGGTGGTGGGTGCCTGTAATCCCAGCTACTTGGGAGACTGAGGCAGGAGAATCACTTGAACACGGGAGGCAGAGAGTGCAGTGAGCCGAGATTGTATCACTGTACTCCAGCCTGGGCGACAGAGCAAGACTTTGTCTCAAAAAAAAAAGAAAGGAAAAAATATTTTTAAAAAATATTAAAAAAAAAAAAAAATATATATATATATATATATATATATATGTATATATATATGTATTGTTGTTGCTGTTGATGTTGTGGGTTCTGTCTCTCTGGTGGGCCCTGTCTAATACATTGGGGCCTTTGTCAGTTTCAGCCCCAGCTAAGGATGGGAAAATAGGTTCCTCCCAAAAACTTGCAGTTACAATCTTTTCTCATTCAGCTATAGAATTTGAATTTACTACAACAGAGATGTCTAGATGACATCTAGTTAAGAAACTGAATTTATCAGGGATCTGTTCTGCCCCACGGAGTAGAACAGAAGCAAGCACAATTCTAGTCAATGATGATACATGTTCCCCCTAGACCTCACAGTATACCTACAGATAAAGCATCAACTCATAATAAAAAATTAGGATTTGTATCCAAAATGCACAAGTAACTATTAAAATTCAACAATTTTTTTTAGAAAACTATATAAGTTGAAAAATTGGCAAAAAAGTCTGAATAGACACCTCGCCAAAGAAGATATACCAATGGCAAAGAAGCTATGAAGATATGATGAACATTATGTCATTAGAGAATTGCAAAGTAAAACAATGATGCAACACTACTACATGCATATTATAATGGTGAAAATCCAAACACTGCTAACATCAAATGCTGATGAAGATGTGGAACAGGAGAAACTGTCATTCATTGCTGGTGGGAATACAAAATGGTACAGCCACTTTGGAAGACGGCTTGGTGATTACTTACAAAGCTAAATATAGTCTTACTGTAGGATCCAGCAATCACATTTCTAGGTATTTAACCAAATAAGTTGAAAACTTATATTCATACAAAAATATGCACATAAGTATTTATAGAAGCTTTATTCATAATTGCCAAAACTTGGAAAGAAGCAAGATATCCTGCAATAAGTGAATAGATAAACAAACTGCAGTATATCCAGATAATTACCCAGTGATCTTACTGAGTAATTACCACTCATGGGTTTCAAGTTACTTAGTGATAAAAAGATGTGATCTGGCTGGGTGCCATGGCTCACACATGTAATCCCAGAACTTTGGGAGGCCAAGGCAGAAGGGTCACCTGAGCCCCCAAAAAACTTGTAGATAAATGTGCATTGTAGCTTTATTTAAAATATTTAAAAACTAGAAACAATCTAAGTATCCATCAACAGCTGAATAGAAGAACAAATTATGTTACAGTGAAATACTACTCACCAACAAAATGAATAAACAATTAATACATGATACAGTATGAGTGAATCTAAAAATAATTATGCCAAGTAGGGGAAGCCAGCCAAAAAAGAATATACACTGTATGATTTTATTAATATAGACATATTGGTTAACATGAGGGCTCATTTACATCATCACAGGCTTTATGAAAAAAACATCAACAGCAAGAAAAGTAATTATAGAATGTCAAAATTGGAGAGTAAGAAATAAGATGGAATAAAAATACTATAAATAAAAGAAATGAATATAAATTAAGATCAGCATGGTTGAGTACTTTTCTCCAGTAATGTTTAGGGCATTGTTATACATAGAGTAGGCAAAGAGTTGGATCCAACTAAGTTTGGAGTTTGGTGAGGAGAGTATGTCTAAGAGCACAGCGGCAGGTGACTGAGGATATATAATAGGAAGTTATACGCAGAGTTCAAGGAATATAAGCTTAAAGCAGGAAAGTAAAAATTTGAATGGAATTAGGGTCAAAGACAAAGTAGAAAATTCCAGTATAACCAAGGAATTATTGGAATTTGAGTACTAGAGATAGTGAGCTAGAAAAATAGGAAGTATTACCATTAGTCAAAAAGTAGGATGATTGCACCTGAGATAATAGAAGGGATACAGTTATTGGAAGCATCAATATTAGGATATTAGCATGAGAGTGGGTAGCTAGTGTGGGATAGAGAGCAAGATCTTTGGAGCAGAGAAGTCAAGGAACTGAGAGGCCAAGATGTTGGAAAAACAGTCCACATAGATACTGAAATTGCTAAGAACAATGACAATCACATAGGATAGAGTGACAGTCCTCTGCTAAAAGAAACTTTTAACAAATGACAGGAATAGCCCAGGGAAATGCACTGTGGCAAATCTTATAATAGGACAGGAAGAGCTTCAAAAATGAGGTTTTTTAGGGAGTAAGGAAGATAAGCATTTGGAAATGGTAATTATCAGTAATAACTTCCCCGGTGATCTTTAGATCGTCGGATCTAAAGACGAGATGATTGTGGGAGGAAAAAATGCTCCATCTGAGAGAGCTGCCGGGGAAAGAATTTCAGGGGAGAGCCAGGTTTCCCTCAGATAAAGAAGGTGAAGGGAACACTCAGAAGACAGTTTGAGCATGTAGAAAATTTTGTTGGTGACAGATGTGAGTGCCAAGAAATGTTGACAAAATTGTTTAGGAAGAAATCTTGTTTACGTGAGGACTATGAATAGATTTTGTTCTGTAAATTGTGTACTTGGGCAGATGTTTATACGTAGATGGTGGTTGTGGTCGGCTTCCTATTCAATAAAGACAGCCTCTTTATGGTCAATATTATCATTTACAAACATCAAAGATCTTGTTTTTTTCCTCCCATTATAATGTCTGTATGTACATATGTATTGCTAATATAATTAACCTGGCTACAATTAACTCAATTTAAGACCCAAATATAAACCACATAGAGAACAGAAGTGTCAACATAGGCACAACGTAATTGGCATATCTCAGATGGGGAACAGGCATTAACCAGAACTTGTAAGAACGCTTAGTTCCATAGTTTTCTGTTTGCCTGGTTAAACAACAAGCATCTTCATACAGCTCTGATATTTCTCAATATGTTGAATAGGATACGTTCATTCTCATTGACTAGAAGGTGCAATTCCTGTTTTAGTAAATCCTGGTTCTCCATTACCTGATTTTACACAAAGTGATGTGCATTGCAAGTGCAGAGGAAGTTTGAGGGATGGGGTTGGGATTGAGTTTCACTGTGCCAGGACACCACTCGCTTCACTTTTCCTGAGATTTAAGGAAGGCAAAGGGAGCTGCCAGTGCTGCCAGTTAACTCCCACATGAGTAGCCCACCTCTCAAACTTCCAGTGGTCTGAAGAAGGGAAAGTTAATTGCTCCATAACTACAGCCTTGGCTGGGTAAACTCATTTTCAGGCAGGCCATGGAGACAAAGAGCTTGTGTTTTGTCTTTCCATGCAGCGACATTCATAGTGGGATGATTTTGTATGCTTTGAGGATCAAGAATCCCGCTATCCTATCCTATATGTGGTCAAAAAATTCTTAATATTTTTGCATTACATAACCTAAACACTAGATATTATTTTTCTATTGAACCTTGTTATTTGGCCTTTGCACAGTTAAAAGATCTAAAAATCGCAGTCATCATATGCCCAAAGTTTTAACGTGACTAGATCTAGCTGGCATATTAAAAATTTTAATGAACTGTTATTCAAGATATGCATCATTTTAGGAAACTTTAAAATTTACCAGCAAAACAGTTAAAATGAAATTTATTTTCTTCAAGTTATTTTATAACGTCCCAAAAACGTATAAAACCCAAAAAACAGGTGACTCCTGAATCTCACTACTCTTTAGAGAGGAAAAAAATACTGTTTTAAAAGATCTATGCTACTTTTAGTTTCATAATATCTCTGGGCACTATAAATTGGTGCTTTCTACAGAACAGTATAGCAAGCTTGTTCTTTAAAGTCTAAATAGCTGCTAAAACTAATATTTAAAAAAGAATAGAATAGCTATATCATTTAATTGTGTCTATTATTCTGGCATTTAATCAATTTATCCTTTATTTTTATGATTCTCATCAAAACGATAGCAATGTTCAAGAATTTTTAGTCAACTTCGTCTTGAGCAATAGTCAGTGTTTAAACATGCCTAATATGCAAATTATTTGTCAACATTTTTAGAAAACATATCTGTGTTGTTATTGTTTTATAATTTCTATCAGTTTAGATAGCAGAGGTGTTAATGAAACTCAACACATCTTTAAAATTGTTCTGAGATCTAACAGCTGTTCATAAGATAAATTTCTCTTTAGGAAAAAAACTTCACTAAATTCATTCCATAGACAATAATCAGGAGTGTAGTATATGTCTGGCAGTCTACCAGACAATGAGAATGTGGATATGGGAAACATAGAGTCCTCTAGAGAGACCGAGAGAGGTTCCAATAATTCAGGGAACTCTCCTCAATGAGAAAGTATGTTTAAGTTAAATTTGTAATGTTAGTTTTGCCATGTAGAAGAAGCAGAGTGGAGAGAGGACATTCCAAATAAAATGAAAGGTATGTACAAAGGTCGTATGTATGAAGTGATAGGGTACAAGTATAGTAATTCAGTGTGGCTGACATGTGCTTAATAGGGAAAACAATGATGGAAGGGGCTCAAAGGGAAGATACCTCTCAATCACGAGGGACTCTACCTGCCATGGGATTTGTTATTTGTCTCTTGGTGATGGAAAGCCATTGAAGGATTTTTTTTTTTTTTAAGCAAAGGAGGCTGGACTGAATTTATATTTTAAAAAATTGTTTTGGCAATCATGATCATCAAGTTATGAGTTGAATGCTTGCTTATATGCATTATCATAGTTAATCTTTAAAAACACACTGTGAATGAAATACTACCATTATTCACATTTTATAAATAAAGGAGTTAAGGAATGTGTCCAACATCATCCATCTATTAAGTGACAGCATGTTGGGATTTTAAAACAGGGCTGTTTAAACAAAGCCTGCTCTCTTAACTTCTACATGTCACTGCCTGGGTACATTCTACTGTAGTGCAGAGGATCGGGGATGGGTGAAGGGACTATTGAAATAGAATAGGTAAAAAAGTGGTTGATGAGAAACAAATAAACTTAAGAATTATTTAAGAGTAGAGTGTCCAAATACCTGGTTTTGAATTGGATCCATCAGCATTTGAACTGAGAAATATATTGAGAAATATTTTATATTTTTAATTAAAAAGTATGATTACCACATTATGATACAATTTGTGTGTAGTCTCCTCGCTCATTCTCTGGGGCTACATTGTGAGTAATTCAGCTTATTTGCTGTCTGGATAGCTGAAGCCTTATTATACAATCAATGCAGATCACTACGGCCAGCTGCGTGGATAAAATTTATATGAGCTTGTCCAATAGGAGATAATATACAGATA
The DNA here is from genome assembly GCF_024542745.1 of Macaca thibetana thibetana. Lineage (NCBI taxonomy): Eukaryota > Metazoa > Chordata > Mammalia > Primates > Cercopithecidae > Macaca > Macaca thibetana. The sequence goes on from NC_065594.1 coordinate 57,973,950, forward strand.
CACTACATTGCTCAAATTTTATTTTCATAAATATACTATTCCTGATTTTTGCTCAGCTTTTTTTTTTTTGGTGAGAGAATACATTTCTGTTATTTTATTTTATTATTTTATTTTTTATTATACTTTAAGTTCTAGGGTACATGTGCATAATGTGCAGGTTTGTTACATATGTGTACTTGTGCCATGTTGGTGTGCTGCACCCATCAACTCGTCAGCACCCATCAACTCGTCATTTACATCAGTTATAACTCCCAATGCCATCCCTCCCCCCTCCCCATGATAGGCCCCGGTGTATGATGTTCCCCTTCCCATGTCCGAGTAATCTCATTGTTCAGTTCCCACCTATGAGTGAGAACATGTGGTGTTTGGTTTTCTGTTCTTGCGATCGTTTGCTGAGAGCGATGGTTTCCAGCTGCATCCATGTCCCTACAAAGGACACGAACTCGTCCTTTTTTATGGCTGCATAGTATTCCATGGTGTATATGTGCCACATTTTCTTAATCCAGTCTGTCACTGATGGACATTTGGGTTGATTCCAAGTCTTTGCTATTGTGAATAGTGCTGCAATAAACATACGTGTGCATGTGTCTTTATAGCAACATGATTTATAATCCTTTGGGTATATACCCAGTAATGGGATGGCTGAGTCATATGGTACTTCTAGTTCTAGATCCTTGAGGAATCGCCATACTGTTTTCCACAATGGTTGAACTAGTTTACAATCCCACCAATATTGTAGGAGTGTTCCTATTTCTCCACATCCTCTCCAGCACCTGTTGCTTCCTGACTTTTTAATGATTGCCATTCTAACTGGTATGAGATGGTATCTCATTGTGGTTTTGATTTGTATTTCTCTGATGGCCAGTGATGATGAGCATTTTTTCATGTGTCTGTTGGCTGTATGAATGTCTTCTTTGGAAAATGTCTGTTCATATCCTTTGCCCACTTTGTGATGGGGTTGTTTGTTTTTTTCTTGTAAATTTGTTTGAGGTCTTTGTAGGTTTTGGATATTAGCCCTTTGTCAGATGAGTAGATTGCAAAAATTTTCTCCCATTCTGTAGGTTGCCTGTTCACTCTGATGGTAGTTTCTTTTGCTGTGCAGAAGCTCTTTAGTTTAATTGGGTCCCATTTGTCAATTTTGGCTTTTGTTGCCATTGCTTTTGGTGTTTTAGACATGAAGTCCTTGCCCATGCCTATGTCCTGAATGGTATTACCTAAGTTTTCTTCTAGGGTTTTTATGGTATTAGGTTTAACATTTAAGTTTCTAATCCATCTTGAATTAATTTTCGTATAAGGAGAAGGAAAGGATCCAGTTTCAGCTTTCTGCTTATGGCTAGCCAATTTTCCCAGCACCATTTATGAAATAGGGAATCCTTTCCCCATTTCTTGTTTTTGTCAGGTTTGTCAAAGATCAGATGGCTGTAGATGTGTGGTATTATTTCTGAGGACTCTGTTCTGTTCCATTGGTCTATATCTCTGTTTTGGCACCAGTACCATGCTGTTTTGGTTACTATAGCCTTGTAGTATATTTTGAAGTCAGGTAGCGTGATGCCTCCAGCTTTGTTCTTTTGACTTAGGATTGTCTTGGCAATGCGGGCTCTTTTTTGGTTCCATATGAACTTTAAAGCAATTTTTTCCAATTCTGTGAAGAAACTCATTGGTAGCTTGATGGGGATGGCATTGAATCTATAAATTACCTTGGGCAGTATGGCCATTTTCATGATATTGATTCTTCCTATCCATGAGTATGGTATGTTCTTCCATTTGTTTGTGTCCTCTTTTATTTCACTGTTGCTCAGCTTTTATCTTTGTTATATCTCTATGTGCTTTTTTCAGGAAGGAAATATTTGGTGGGTTTAATAGGCTGATTATTCTAAATCAAAACCTTTGTTCAACACTGTCTTATGATGATTAAAAGAGAAATACTGGTTGTTGTAAAGAAAGCTATATTTGTATTGTCGAAAGACTTTTTTTCTAGTTGGTATAGTCAATAAACATACTTGTACATTTACATCTAAAATACTAAATACATATCCAAGAGTGTTCAAATATCTCATGATCTGGTTTCTTTCTGATAATTCACTCTAGTATGCCCTAAATAATTGTATCTGGATTATCAATAGCTTCCCATCTAACTCAGTAAAAAGGCAACACTCTAACCGTGGTCTGTCGGGTCTTTCATGATTGATCCAGCTGTTTCAGTCCCCCATCACCCATTATCTTCCCAACATCATTTTCCATCCCCCTCCCCCGTATCTTACTCTTATTGGCCACATGGACTGATTTCCTTTTCTTCAAACCTGCCAAGCACTCAAGGCCTTTGCAATTGCTACCCTCATGATTGGGATACTTTTCCTTCAGTCATCTAGATGGCTGGCTGCCTCATTTTCTTCGAGCTTTTGCTTAAAATATCCCTTGATCAGAAAGGCCTCCTAAACCACCCTACGTATACTACTTCTTCCAAAACTCTTTCTCTCTTACCCTGTTTCATTTTCCTCCATTGCACTATCCCCATCAAATATAGTATACATGTATTTGTGTATTTGTTTGTCTCATAGGACTAAGATGTAATCTCCATTAAGTCAATACCTAGGATATAATATTCACTGACTTTGAATGGAAAAATACATTAATAAATGAACAACAGGAAATTTTTTCCACCTAAATGCACTGCTCCTCCAAATTTGTTTAAAGTGGTTTAATGTATTTTTCAATTGCTTTATCTTGGCAACATGGAAGGAATATTTAGCATTGTGAGTAATCTATAAACGGATAATTGCAAATATTTAAGGTTCAGTCAGTGAGGTGTAGATTTAATTTTGTTTAGTTTTTAATATACCATTCACTTCTTTGAAAGCAAAATGTCTTTTAAAAGAACAAAAACTACATTAAATCCACACTATCTAAATAAAACATAAGGATATTATAGGTTGTCATCAAAAAATTTTTCATATTGTCAGTACATATTTTGTACACTGCAGTTTATTAAGTATTGAGAAACTTTTTTTTTTGTAAAAGCTAATTAAAGAATCCAAAGAACCAAATTACCAAATTGATGAAGTCAGCGTGAGAGGAGTTAATTAAGGTTTTATCTATTGGTGTGGGTAAACAGGTGGTCATCTCATTAACCCAGACTGAAACCCAGATTGAAAATTCAAGAAATAATTAGGGGAAAGGAGAGTAGAGATGGAAAAATACTTTGGTTTTGAGATACTGTTTTACGTTCAATTTTAGTTGTCCAATAAGTAGTAATCGGAATTGTAGATCCAAATCTTAGAAGTATGTTCTGGATGTAAATATTTTATAACTTTTAGAATATATACAGTCATTGAAATTATGTGGATAAGGAAGATTACTTAGGGAGGGTGTATATGTCAAGGTGAGAAGGTGCAAAATGTTATTTCATAAATGCTTAGCTCACCAATTATTTTTACCCCCATTACAGTTATTCATTTTTCTTTACTGTATCTGCATTTGTATTCCTCCATTCTTTGCTGTGTTTTTAATTAATTTCCTTTTTCTCAATAGGTGATGCTAGATGTATTTTATCACTTTATTCAAACAATCAACTTTTAGTTTTTATTGACATTTTAACAGCTTTTTTGTTTTCTTTTTTTGGGGGGGTTTATTCTTACTTTATAATTTCCTTCCTTCTACTTTTTTGAGGTTTACTTCGTTGTTCTTTTTCTAGTTTCTTGAGTTAAATGCTATGGAAAGAGAAAATTTTAAGTGTCATTTTCTTTAATGTAGTTATTATATACTCTGTATTCTGTGATTCAGTTCTTGATTTTTAAAAATTCTGTTTGGCTATTAGGTCACGGTTGAAGCCAAATTCTAAGCCTCTAATTAGCACTTGTCAGTGAAAATCTTTGGCAGAATAAAAGATTGTTGAATATAGTGCAGTACGTGTCGGTTAACTATTGCTACCATAGTTGAATATAGTGCAGTGTGTGTCAGTTAGCTATTGATACCTCATTGTCTGCCAAAGATGCTGCATAACCAGCTACTCACAAATGCCAGGGACTGAAGACAGCCATAATTAATCTTATAGATTTGTGGGCTCACTGATGGGCTCAGCTGTATGGCTCTGTTGATCTCAAGTGGGCTTGGTCTTTGTCTAGGGTTCAGCTGGAGGTGAGTTCTCGTAGGTTTTATGTGGCTGGGATGGCTGAATTCTTCTGCCCAAACAAGCATGTTTTTCTTGTGGCAATGGCAAAGGCGAATGAGAGCTAGCTCAAGAATGCAAGCACTTTTCATGTTGTTGCTCATGTGACATCCAATAACACTCCATTGCAAGTCAAGTCACAAGACAGAAACCAAAGTCTAGGGGGTGGGGATACATAATCCTCTTTAGTCAGACTGCAAACATCTCTTGTCACAGGGAATGAGTACAGGGGTAGATGGAGAACAAGAGCTTTTACTGAAATTAATTGAAAACACAATACAATTACAGATAGTTTGACTCAGTATTATTTTTAAAAGCTTGATGACACCAGGAGAAGAAAGCTAACCAATGCTCAGATTAAGAACATTTTGTATCAAATTTTAAAATGCTTTGAATGCTGTATTTTAAAATATGCTTGTCATCATAAGTGTCCTTTGCTCCTTCCTTTCTCAGAAACCCCCTGAAACACACACACACAAAGCTGAAGCTTACTTCTTGTGAAATTAACTGTTCATTTCAAAGCCGTACTTGTGAATTGGTGATGAAGCAAACACCATGAAATCAGTCTCTATACTTGGATATAGACAAATGGTATTCCACTGTTAGAAATATCTTAGATTCTGCCTCCAACAATAATATTGATCATTCAATTTTTGTTTCTTGTTATTTATGCGGCGTGTTGTTTTCCTTCTCTTTTTTATTAACTTTTTGAGTCATTTCATTTTAGAAGTGTATTTACTTTTTAACAGTGTCATCCAATAATTGACCTTTTAATCAGAAAATTTAATCCACCAAGTTTTATTGTGCTTACTCATTTATTTGAAATTCTACCTACTAATTTTTCTGTTTTCTCTTTGTTTCTGATTTACTTAATTTTGATTTTTTTTTTAATTTTTCCTCTCTTCTATCTTGCTTCCTGTTGAATTGGTAATATTTTTCTCCTTTATTCCCTCTACCAGTTTGGAAACCATACATTGTATTTATATTTTATTATCACATACATATTTGACTCTAACTTTCTATAACTCAGAAGCTATTCTATATCTCTAGCTGATTTATTTATTTACTTTATGTATTTTGACAGAGTCTCACTCTGTCGCCCAGGCTGGATTCCAGTGGCATGATCTCAGCTCACTGCAACCTCCACCTCCTGGGTTCAAGCGATTCTCCAGCCTCAGCCTCCCAAGTAGCTGGGACTACAGGCACACGCCGCCACGTCTGGCTAATTTGTATATTTTTAATAGAGACAGAGTTTCATCATGTTGGCCAGACTGGTCTCAAACTCCTGACCTCAGGTAATCTCCCAGCCTCGGCCTCCCAAAATGCTGGGATTACAGTCTGAGCCACTGCACCCAGCCTCCTGCTGATTCTTAAACAAGACAAGGTACTACATTAAACCTTCCTCCTATTCTGCACCCCTATCTCCATGTATCTCTGAATATGATGTCTGTATCACTTTATAAGAGTTTTCTCTTTACCCTTAATAACCTTTATTTTTTGCCGTGGTATATTTAAACACAGGCTTATTTTTATTTAACCCTCTTGGTACTTGATGTTCATGGTCTGAGTTTGTATCTTTCTTGAAATCTAAAAGTTCTTAGCTATTCACTTTCTAAATATCATTTTTCTGCCATTCCCTCTATTTTCTTTCTTTCCTTCCTTTTTTTTTTTTTTTGAGTGCCAATTAGAATGTGTTGAGTCTTCTCAAACTCTTTTCCATCTCCATTAACCACTTTTTAATATTTTTAGTCTCTTTATACTTCCGCAATATTCTGGCAGAATGCCTCAGGATTTTCTCATGTTCACTAGCTGTTTCTATTACTAGAACTAATTGAGAGGTTTTCTGTTTTGATTTTTATTTCATTTACTATATTATTTGTTAGATTTTTACTTCCCTATTTTTTTCTGTTCTTTTTTGCTATTTTATATTTTCTTTTTTTCCCCCAGTGGTCTTGAACTTTTTATATCTCTTTGAAGATCCTTAACATATATGCTTCAAACTGATTTTCATATTTCTCTATTACATTTTCATATTTTATCTAGACTGAAAGCTGCTGCTCCTAAATTGGTATTCTTCATGAATTTTGGAAAACCAGTTTCCAGATCCATCTTGACTGGAAGCCTGTCATGTTCTGTAGTGTGGCTAGGGGTCCTCTATAGCACATCGATATTGTAAATAGAGCAATCCAGATGCCAAGCTATTGGGTGGTGTAGTCTTCGCCTCATTTCTTGGCATTATCTACTTCCTCTTTTCCTCCTAGTGATGCAAATTTATAATAGCTGTAACCATTGATTCACATACATGGTGGGCACCACTGTTCTGAGCTTCCATCATGGTGGGGAGAGCCCCACTGAAGCACCTCATTTCAGGTTGTGAGTCTTACTTAGCCCCATCTCCAGTGGGGCACTTTCAGTTTTTATCATGCACTGGAACCCAAACTGCCAGCAGGCTCTATTTGCTTGCATTTCTGGAACCAGCAAGCCCCATCTACTTTGTGTTTTGTTTCTATTTCTGATCCAGAACATGGATATTTTGTCTTTGAAAGTGGTTTTATCTTTCTGATTTCCTGTATTTTGCTTCAATTAAAATTCTGATGGGAAATGGGTGTGAATTTATAACACAGGAACTGGATACTGTTCATTTTTTGATAAAGTGGAAATGGCAGATATATTTCATTAAACTAATTAGTATTGTGGATATCACAGTTGCTAGTAGTGATGCTCATGCTACTCTTACTTAGGCAAGTGGTTCAGTGACCCTTGGATGGAGAATGAAATAAGAGTTTGGTGCAATTTCCTCTGTATAATGAAAGTAAGACTGCTAAGTTACTTTTTGAAATACATACTTTGTTACATATACCTTGTTGATTCCAAATATTTGTTTGCTGAATTTAATGACATTGTATTTAATTTTATTTGTTGGAAACCTGGGCTTGATACCTCATTGTCTGCCAAAGATCAGATGTTCTCAATGTGACATTCAGCAAGCAGGACCAAAATATACTTTAAATATACTTTGAAACCTTGTTATAAAAGATTAATGATCTTTCATTCAATGGGTACTTTTTTTTCTTCCTTCAAATTTTCACGTGACTGATAACTTATCAATGTGTATTGTATGTTACAAATGAACTTGTCAGAAAAGGAATTATAGATGTCCGGGAACCAGAGATAACTTAACCTTGAGACTCATTTCCCATGCCCCACCCTGGATAATGTACAGAATGTTCTTTTCTTAGGGAAAAAAAAGTTCCTTATTGTCAGAAAATGATTATTATAATACATTAGTCTCAGAGTTATTGGAGTTTTGCATATTGTAAGGTTTATTGTGCATTTATAGTATACAAAGATATACAGGAATACATGGGATACAACCACAATAAGTACAACATGAGAAGTTGCCATTTTGCTCTTGATGTTATGAGAATATCATGTTTGACAATATGCTTGTAATGGAAATGTAAGGGTCATGATTCAGATAATCTTCAAAGGGGCTTGAAAGGTAAAATGTTTGATAAATTCTTATTGCACTTGGCAAAAACAAACATCTTCCACGCAGAACAATTTCATATATACCATTTAAAAACATCTCCTGTTTTTCTGAAGTTGACAGTTAACATTTTATGTAGCATGTGAACCAACTTTTCTTCAAACAAGAATTCAAGTTGTTAAACAGTTATCGTTGTTGTAAGGAATTTTTACCAACAAAATCATTGGTAGAAGTAATTTATGGGGATAAAGTAAGGGAGAAAAAATTTAGCAAAATTGAGACTAAGTTAAATTAGGAGACTTTCATCTTATTCAATGAGTCCAATCTTGAGATGCTTATAAAAAGAAAAAAAAAAATGAGGACAGTCTCAAAGCATCCATAACACTGGACGTGTAATGTTAAAGGGAGAATTGTGAGACCAAGGCATAAAAGAACAAGTAAAAGAAAGCCTGGGATTTCAGATCTTCTAAACGCCATGGCTGCTCCACGATTTCTGAAGAAATAGGGGCTCAAAGCTAACTTTTACGTTAGTATTAAAAGCATTTTTTTTTTTAGAAGGAGTATCACTCTTCATACTGGAGTGCAATGGCACGATCTCAGCTCATTGCATTCTCTGCCTCTTGGGTTCAAGTGATTCTCCTGCCTCAGCCTCCTGAGTAGCTGGGATTACAGGCACCTGCCACCATGCCCAGCTAATATTTGTATTTTTAGTAGAGATGGGGTTTCACTGTGTTGGCCAGGCTGGTCTCGAACTCCTGACCTCAGGCGATCCGCACATCTAGGCCTCCCAAAGTGCTGGGATTACAGGCATGAGCCACCTCACCCAGCCAAAAGACTTTATTTTTAATATTTTTAAAATAATTTCAACTTTTATTGTAGATTCAGGGATGCATGTGCAGGTTTGTTACATGGGTATATTGCATGCTGCTGAGGTTTGGGGTATCATTGATCACATCACCCAGGTAGTTAGCATAGTACCCAATGGTTTCTCAACCTTTGACCTCCTCCCTTCTTCTCTGCTCTAGTAGTTCCCAGTGTCTATTGATTGCCATCTTTATGTCCATGTTATACTGAATGTTTAGCTCCCACTTATAATTGAGAATATGCGGTATTTGGTTTTCTGTTCCTACATTAATTTGTTTAGAATAATGACCTCCAGCTGCATTCATGTTGCTGCAAAGGACATGATTTTCTTCTTTTTGATTGCTGCATAGTATTCCATGGTGCATATATACCATGTTTTCTTTATTCAATCCACCACTGATGGGTACCTGGGTTGATTCCATAACTTTGCTATTATGAATAGTGCTGCAGTGAACATATGTGTGCAGCTGTCTTTTTGGGAGAATGATTTATTCTCTTTTAGGTATACACACAGTAATGGAATTGCTGGATCAAATGGTAGTTCTGTTTTAAGGTCTTTAAGAAATCTCCAAACTGCTTTCCACAGCAACTGAACTAATTTGCATTCCAGCCAACAGTGTATAAGTGTTCCCTTTGCTCCATAGCCTTGCTGGAATTTGTTGTTTTAATAATAACCATTCTGACTCATGTGAGATGGTATCTCATTTTGGTTGCAATTTGCATTTCTCTGATGACGAGTGATATTGAACATTTTTTCATGTTTGTTGGCAAATTTTGTGTGGTTTTGAGAAGTGTCTGTTCATATCCTTTGCCCACTTTTTAAAGAAATTGTTTGTTTTTTGCTTGTTGAGGTGTATAAATTCCTTACAGATTCTGAATATTGGACTTTTATCAGATGCATAGTTTGTGAATATTTTCTCCCATTCTGTAGGCTGCTGTTTATTCTTTGATGTATTTCTTTTGCTATGCAAAAGCTCTTTGGTTTAATTAGGTCCTGCTTGTCAATTTTGTTTTTGTTGCAATTGCTTTTGAGGACTTTATCATAAATTCTTTCCCAAGGTTGATGTCCAGAATGGTGCTTCCTACATTTTTTTCTAGGATTCTTACAGCTTGAGGTTTTATACTTAAACCTTTAACAATCTTGAATTAATTTTTCGATATGGTGAAAGGTAAGAGTCCTGTTTCATTCTTCTGTATATGACTAGTTAGCTATTCTAGCACCATTAACTGAATAGGGAGTGCTTGCCACATAGCTTATTTTTGTCAACTCTCAAAGCTACTTTTGTATAATACTTTTCATATGATATAGGAAAACATCAATTATATATCTCAAAAATTATGGGGAGAGAAGTTGGAGATTATAGCCAGACCAATTCCTTACTCTTTTCCCCTGTCTAATGCCACCAGGGGCTCCTAGATCCACATGTCCCAAAAAAGCCTATGTACTTTGTGCCCTATAAGCTGCCCTTCCATTTTACATACTGATTAATACGAAAATGCAAAAATCCTGCATTGACAAGTTCAGTGCTTCAGGACCATTCTACGAAATAAAACAAGAGAAAAATTTACAACTTAGGGCATTGGAAATAGGTTCTTGAGAAGGCTAAAATAGACCAAGTCAAGTCACAGGCTATGTGGGTCACCTCTAGTAACAACCGAGCAAAGGTGAGGATGTCCTAGTCTTAAGTGGCTGTAATTGATGATATTTGCCTAGAAATCAATAGGTCCATTTTATGCATATTCAGCTGTACCAACCGCAACCAAAAATGTGGAAGGAAAAATAGCTAATAGACTTTTCTTGGAGGGGGTGGTGAGAAGGAATTACAGTGTTTAAATTGAAATGAGATGAAAATCAAAGTGCTCTCTTGCCTGAATGAGAAAGGTTTTCAAATAAATTTGATGACTCAAAAAATAAAGGTTTTTATCAGACATAGGTTAACTCTTAGATAACAAAATCACTTTCTAACAGTATATATTTTTAAAGATTATCAGCATTCATGAGTATTTGCATGAAATTTTTGTTTGTCCTACTTGAATGACTACTTGGAAGGCACCTACAGAAGGATCCACCAAAAGCTCACAGATGCTGCCATTCACAAGTAACTTTGAAAATAAACATGAAATAACAATTACAGTTTGGGCTCTGTTGATTAGAAAGTAGGTGGGCTTATTTTAATAGGCCAAGGATGCTGGATAGGTCAAAACATAGTATTAAAAACTTTTAAGTGACTATCTTTTACTATATATAATTTACTATGCTTAAGTAACTACCTCTCTCTCCTTTTTGGGGATATCTTATGCCCAAGATACTGTACATAAAGGAGTACAATGTCATGATCAAAACCTAGTTTCCATAGCCAAACCACTCTGCTTGTGTAACCTTCAGCAAGGTACTTAACCTCTCTGTGCCTCAGTTTCTTCATCTGTAAAATGAGGATAACAGTACCTATTTAAAGAGTTGTTGTTAATATTCTAAGTGTTAATGTACTTAAAAGTAGACTTAAAAATAGCTGTAAGAGGACTGGCACATATAAGCTTTAAATAACTAAGTGCTACAAAGGATACAGTAATTGCATTTTTTCTTCATATATGGTTTTTTAGTTTTTAATGAATGTTTTCATGTATACTATTAATTATAAAATTCCTGTGAAATATCCATTGTTTACCCAATTTTTCGCATATGGGAACTGAGCAAAAGAGGTTGTTCAAGGCCACCCACCAATAAGAGCCAAATTTGGAAAGAGAGTGCAGGTCTCACAGCTGCTGCTCCAGGATGCAACCCATTGTGTTGCACTGTCCCTTGATAATTGGATTTTAATCAGGTCTGTGGATAAGTCTCACACACACACACACACACACACACACACACGCGCACGCACACACAAAACAGAGCTTTGGATAGGATACAAGAAAAATAATCTCACCAAGAACGTACTTTAGCGACAGGAAGCAGTTACTTCAACATAGACAAAGGCAAACAGCAGACAAGCAGGAAGCAATTAAACAGAAGGAGTCCCCCAGTTTGTTTCATTTTATTTATCATTATATTGAGCATAGTGTCATTCAGAGGCTAAGAGAAAGACGCCCACCTTTGAGCCTATGCTAAGGGGATCCTGGAAGCTTTCGCCAGGGTAGCTGAGGCAGTGCTGTGAGGTGAACAGAACCTCAGACCCTGACACCCTTAGAGGGAAACCAAGGGAGTGACTGTCAATAATTAAACCGTCTGTAACCCTTTATATTGTTTTGGTTCTCAGAAGCAAATCAAGGACACCACACATAGAATGTAAATTGGCCTTTGTAGTCTTGCCCCCTGGTATAATTAGCAGATGCTCTTTCTTAATGCAGGCCAGTTCAGGGGAAATCTATTTCCATAATGAAACATGCTATTTCCATGTGTGCTGAAACTCAGCTTCTCCAAGTTTCTATGTTCCTGTCGTTGGGATGACTTGGAAAAGAAGTATTTTATTATTGTCCATCCCCAGAATAGAAGCTCTAGACCTGGGAGTCCCCAAAATATAGTAGGGATAAACAACCATTTTTAAAAATACCAACAAATGAAAGAGAAATGTATTAAGTGCTGTAAGCGATCCTAAAGGATAGCTAAGAATCTTAAAGGATTCTTTGCTTTGATATGCAATCATGAAACACTGATAGCATGAGTGAAAAAAAATGTAACTTTAATAAATATGATGTCTTTGGAAGAACAAATGTTTCAAAATGAGGCATATAGAGGAGAGGAGAAGAGAGAGAGACAGAGGGAGAGAAAGAGAGAGGAAATGTTGAAAATATTTTCTTAGTAGATAAAGGGAGGTCAGAGAAGTGATTTTCAGGTTGGAGAGATAAAAAGGGATGAAGGCTCAGGGAACTATAAAGGAGGAAATGGTACAAGAATAAACTCTGAGGGCATTGTCACAAAGACTTTTCAAGGTCTGGAAAATGTTTTCGGCGTAACTATAGAAGAGAGAGACATTAAATGTTGCTTGACTACCTAAGTCTTCTCTTGCTTCATCTGCCAAAGTACGCTTCACTGGAAAAGATGGGAGACCTTTCCAGCCAGTCTTCTACAGGATTTCTCTGCAATAAAAATGTACAGAAGTAGCACACATGTCCACCTGTAAGCTGGCAACTCCCCGATTAGTAGAAAGTCTATAAGTAAATTTAGCTAAATATAAAAGAGTACAACTTAAAGTACAATATATTAAAGTTAAGAACATATAACTAATAATTTTTTAAAATAGTAGTTATGATGAGATTATCATAGCCCAGGTGGTACTATTAAAATATTGAGAGTAAGACGTGTGTCCATGTTTAATGTTGTTTACAATATGATTTTTTATTAAAAACAAACAAAACAAACACAAAAAAACCTGTAGGCAACTTAAATTTTAAAACCTAGATAAAAGAGATAATTTTATAGAAAAATACTCCTTACTCAAACTGGACCCAGTAGAGAGAATATCTAAAGAGAGCAATTGCCATAGAAGAAAAGGGGAAGCAGCTAAGAAGCTCCCTCATAATAAAAGATTTAGACCTTGATGGCTTCACAAACTTCTTGCTTCATTCTCTAAAGTGCACTGTAAGCATCATATAATCTCAATGCACCTTAAGTCTTTCCAGTCCAGGAAAAAAGAGGTTAAACTTTTAAGTTTATTTTTATAAAATGAGCAAAATATTTTCTTCTATAACCTGACAGCTTCAACCAAAAAAGAAAACTGCAGACTGATCCCATTTATAAATATCTGCATAAAAATCTTAGATCAATTACTAGCAAATAGAATTTATTTAAAAAAAAAAACACTACACATTATAACCAAGTAAGCTTTATTCTAGGAATTGAAGAGTGGTTAAATATCAGGAAGTCCCATTAATAAAATCTAACACATTAGCATTAAGATAAAATACCTTATGCTTATATCTGCTTATATAGACACAGAAAAGGCATTTGATGAAATTCAAAATCTATCATGTTTTTAAAAAGTAAAAGGATCGAATAAGGTTGGAATTGATGGATTAAGTCCTTAATTCAGCACTATATGTTATATAACTTCCATTCTAATAATCATCACTTTATTTCACAGGAGAATATTTCTTGCAAAATTTATAACAAGATCAGATATGTGTTTACTTATAGGAAAAAAGTCAAGGTCTTTTTATATAAAAAGCTTCTAAAATACAGAAGAGGCCAATAATCCTATAGAAAATGACTAGAATTTTCTGTAATTCTAAGCTAGTTTGTCATTAAATAATAATAGATTAAAATAAAACGATTTTCTATAATTCTAAAATGAGCTATGGAATATAAGCAGAGTGAATTGATAAGTTAAAATATCTGCGAATAATGTGAAAAAAATGCTTAGTCTCACTCACAATAAGCGAAATACAGATTAAGAACAAGATTATGCCAGTCTGGCCAACATGGTGAAACCCTGTCTCTACTAAAAATTAGCTGGGCATGCGGGCGTGTGCCTGTAATCCCAGCTACTCGGGAGGCTGAGGCAGGGAAATTGCTGGAACCAGGGAGGTGGAGGTTGTAGTGAGCCGAGATTGCGCCACTGTACTCAAGATTATGATCCAATTTCTGATTTATCAATTTGAAAAATTTCCCTAAATTTGACAAGTAGTCTGTTTGAGAGATTATGAGTGAACATGCAATTATATTTGTGATTGAAGAGAATGCAAAAATATAAAACCCAATGGAAGGGAATTTAGCAATATCTAGAATAATTGCATATAAATTTATTCTCTGACCAAGTAATACCAATTCTAGGAATCAATAAAAAATAAAATAAAAAGGCTTATGCTCAAAGCTATTTGATACAGAACTATTTCAAAAGCAAAAACCTAAAGAAAAAAAATCTATATGTAGGGGACTACTGGAATAAAATATGGTAGACCCAAGCAATGAAATACCATACAGCTATAAAAAGAAATGAGGGTCAGGTGCCATGGCTCATGTCACTAATCTGAACACTTTAGGAGGCTGATGTGGGAAGATCACTTGAGGATAGGAGTTCAAGATCAGCCTGGGCAACAAAGTGAGGCTCTATGTCTACAATAAAAAAAAAAAAAAGTATTAAAATGAAAAAAAATGGGCGTGGTTGCATGCACCTGTAGATCTAGCTACTTGGGAAGCTGAGGTGGGAGGACTGCTGGAACCCAGGAGTTCAAGGTTACAGTGAGCTATGATCATGCCACTGCACTCCAACCTGGGAGACAGGGCGAGACTCCATCGTTAACTGAAAAAAATTAAAAAGTAAAATAAAGGAATGAGGAATATCTCTACACACTGCCATGAAGTTTCTTGAGAATATAGTAAGTATCTGTCACACACAGACAGGTTTAGAGATTTGCCAGTTTGGTTTGGAGCAGGAGGGTAGACAGAAAGGAAGATTCACAGAATAAAAGAGCACTTGATGTGGTAGATGGACAATTTGGAACTAACAGTATTTGATTAACATATATGGCAAGAGCAGGAAAAAGTCTGAACCACAAAAGCAAATAGAATCATAGTAACTTTCTGACTGTTTAATCAATGATTATATTTACATAGACTTATTAATGTAAGGCTTAACTGTTAAATGAAATATGATGATATATCTAAAATGGGAAGGCAGGATATAGTGCAAGGAGGGTAAGTCCTTTACTGGTCTAATGGTAAGTCAATACATGATGTCTGAAACTAACCAATTGAGAAATAGCTACGTAAGTATGTACTGTGGAAACGTAGAGGCAACTACGAAAACAGAAGCCTTTGCTTCTGTTGATTTGGGCTGAGTTACATATGCTTTTCAGCACCATGTAAATTTTTCCAAAAAATCAAGTGAAAGTATTACATAGATTACAAAGATAGAAAAACAGTATTTTTTTAAAGATGTTCAGATACATTTCCCTAAGTTCATTTAAAACAAAGTGCACTAGGCTACAGTGGTATCTGACTGGGCAGAAAATAGAGAAAGAGACAGACTCCGAAAAGACCTGAAGTAACATCAGTTAAGCCTGGAGACGATCACCAGAGCTAGTCTTAAGGGTGAGTCCACAATGAGTGAAAGGGAGAGGGGGTGCTTTCTGTCCATTTAAACTACAGCAACAGCGTGGAGATTCTCCATTAGTCATTTTTTTTCTCGCTCTCCAGGTTTTGATGGTTCAGATATCTCTAGGGTGATACCAATCTTTTTATTATATTTCATGTAATACCAGCTTAAGAAACAACGTAATGAAAAGTCCATGTGCTACTAATTTTATTGCCCTGTCAAGAAGATCCAGGATTTCCTCCCTCATTCTACTTTTTAAAAATCATTTTCTCAACTTTTCTGATGTGATTTACACTTACTGGGAAGCTTTTGCTTTTTGGAATTCTTTTCAGAATTATAACATCTTAATTGTAACTTACACATTTCACAATTTTTGTTTGAAATGAGGAAAATGCTTTTGTAACTATATTTCAATTTCACAAGTAATTTAGGGTAAAAGACAGCAAGGGATGTTGGTAACGTTGCATCCAAGTTTATTCTATTTGTCATTATTGTGCAAACACCCGTAACTTCTCACTTCACTTCTCTAACCCCTCTGGACGGATAGTCAGAGAATGAGGATGAACATTCCTCTGAATACAAAGACTTGGGACATTCTTTCCCTGTAACTTAGAGAAAGAAAAGCAAACTGAATAGGCATAGAAATAATAATGTGCATCACAAGTTGGCAGTTTGAGTTCACCTTAAGGCAATGTCACTGACTAGGACATTCCCTGAGTGTGTGTGCTATATCTTAGGCACCGCCATGGCCCCGTTTGGGGCTTAGAACATGTCATCCCAAAATATGACACTTTGGTCTGCTGAGTACTTTCAATGGAAGGAAATTGGAAGGGCCTCAGAAGCAAGAATTTCTCTACTCTCCTTTCTCCTTTCCCCATTTCTCTATCAAAAGTGGGTCATAGAAACTAAAACTCTTCTCCTTGAAAGCAGGCCATAAAACCTATAAACTTTACTCTCTGGTCTTCTCCCTTTTCCCTTGAGGGTACTTACGTGACAGTTGTCATGCCCTATACCTGGAAGAAGGAATGCTACATAGAGAGGCCCAGAAGAATCGGAAAAAACAGGCCTTACTGGGCTCTTCCATTACAACATACCCTTTTTGTCCAATCGTATTTCTATGCAGCTGATCCTGCATTGAGTGCAAGCTTAAAACTGTAGTTTTCCCTGGATCTTTGGGCTTTCATTTCTGAAGTCTCCTGTGTCATGTAAAACTTTGGTAAATAAATTTGTTATGCTTTTCTCTTGATAACCTGTCTTTTGTTGTAGGAGTGTCAGGCAAGACCCTTGTAATGAGTGGGGAAAAGGTGTTACCATTTCACTCCTACAGCCTCAAGACCTAGCACCTTGTCTAGCATCCGTTGAATTAATGAAGTTGGATGACTGAATGACTGATATCTCAATAATTGCCACTGATTTGACTATTTAAGCGGATCATCTTTTCCTCCTAAATATTCCCCCCATGCTATACTGAAAGTCACAGAACATCATGTTTCCAGAGGAATAGCTTTCCTCAGTCAAGGCTAAATAAGTAACAGGAACTGACAGCGAACACCTCCTATTCAAGTTAGAATGAACACTATTTGGTCTTAGACACATAAATATTCAGACAAGAGGTTTCCATTTAGAAGAAGCAAATCAATGATGAGTTCAGAAAACATTCCTGTTAACACACTCAAAAGTTGTAATCAAAAGTTGGGCATCACCTGAAAATCGTAAACTTTTTAAACAAATAGAAGGATATGAGGATAAAGGGATGTTTCTAATTAGATTCACTTTTCTAAAATCTTTCACTTTCCTTACTAGTCTGATGCTCACAGGCATAAGGTCACTGTGAGATTTTTGATAAGACACATAGGTCTGCCGAGTTCATAGCACCGCAGACTTGGGAAGATTTTACATGTCCAGTGCATGGCCCAGAGGCAGCAGTGTTTATTTTAGCCAGTAACAAACATGATAAATGATGTGCCACCCTCCGTCACTACTGGTCACTGGAAGTGCTGGCTGACCATCAGCTCAGAACTCAATTCCCACAGGTTCCCTGCCAGACTATTTGAATAAACCTAGGCAAGTTTACAATTTCTGATTTGGCAGAAAAATATCTTTCACTTGGTAGTCTAAATACGTTTCAGGGCGTTTGAGGGTCAACGGTTGGTTTCTATGCTTAAATAGTAATTTTAGGTATTTTTAAAACATCTTCCTTGAAATATAATTCACATACTGTATGATTTTTCCATTGCTTTTAATATATTTACAGAGTTTTGTAATCATCGCCACAACCAATTTTCTAATATTTGCATTACTGCAACAAAAAAACCTCTGTATCCCCAGATCATCCCACCTTGCCTAGTCCTAAGCAAACACTAATGATTCCGCTTCCCTGCTACATGGGGTTGTTTTCATTGTCATTTCCTTGTTTATTGATTGGTGACATGACCCGTCTATTTTAATGAAGTCTATTTCCCTGCGGTGTCTCTCCTAAGGAAGGCACAGCTTTGGACATGCATAGTTACTTGCGAAAACAGTGGTTTTAGCAGGGCTCTGTCTCCTTTTCTGATCTCTCTGTTAAGCTGCCTGCCTTGTTTGGTATCACATCCGAATTATCAATTGATTGTTCTATTGTTTTGGACAATGCCCTGGGGCATAAATTGCTCTGTAGTATTATCTGATTAAATCCATGCAATATTGTTTTTATTTCTTGTTTCGTTTTTTTTTTTTGAGACAGTCTTACCCTGTTGTCCAGCCCAGAGTGTGGTGGTGCGATCTCGGCTCACTGCAACCTCCGCCTCCCAGGTTCAAGCGATTCCCCTGCCTCAGCCTCCTGAGTAGCTGGAATTACAGGTGTCAACTACCAGTCCGGCTAATTTTTGTATTCTTAGTAGAGCTGGGGTTTCACCATGTTGGCCAGGCTGGTCTCGAATTCCTGACCTCAGGTGATCCACCTGCCTGGGCCCCCAGAATGCTGGGATTACAGGCATGAGCCACCATGCCCGGCCACGGTAGTAGTTTTTAAAGACAGTTTTTGAGGTTTATGGAGACCCCAGGAGGGCACTTCTTATCCACCTCTTTCTCTTTCTGTCTGGCGAACTAGCTGGCCTATGGTTAAACTTTTTGCTCTTACTTAAGAAGAGCTATTTGTTTTCACAAATACCCTTAGACTTGAACTTCACCATATTCTGTTTAAAATAAAATTAATTCATTTGGGGGGCATTCAGATGTTCCTTTTCCTGTGGTTTCCCCTTTCATTTGGTTAAGATGTCTCAACCCTACTCCAGGAACTGGCTGGAGGAGTTAGCCTCTGGTCCTCTGGACTTTTTGTCTTGACTCTCCTGGTGTGGGATACTACCCAAAGATCGAGTTCATGTCAGGAAAATCGGAACCCCAATGTTCTTGCCAGCCATGCACAGAGTAGACAGTCCATCCTGAGTGAGAGATGTTGGGAGGAAGATAGCCACCAACACTTTGGCAACATGCACCTGGAATATATCCTCTTCATGGAGTTGGAGAGGATGAAAAATGTTAGTGGTTCCCCCTCCCAATAAAATATGGCAACCTTTGATCAGAAATTGAAAAGAGAAGGAACTCATCTTTTTGGCACTTGGATTGAAGTTTCTGTTAGGCTGAGCTTGGGGTAAAAAGGGAGAGTGTAGAAGGTGGCTCAAATGTTACAGACTCTCATTGTTCTGAGTTTTAGTAGGTTTTCTTAAATAGATGTTTCTTCATTTGCTGTATGCTATATGCTATTTGGACAACTTCCACAGATTAGACTAAAAAAAATAAAACTATTGTTCACTGGCTTTGCTTGAGTTGTTGCTGAAGAGTGGGAAACAGACCTCCTACTGACGTCATCTCAGAAGTGGAACTTTGATCCCTTTCAAGTCTTTTTCTTGAGTATTCTTATTTATTGTTTGAACTCTATGGATAACTAATGCTTAAACCAATGGCAAAGAAAATGTAGTGTTTCTTTAAAGCCATTTAAGTTGCAGTGAATTCACTCTATTATTGCTATTTTATTGTTGGATAAAAACTATTATGAAAGGATTTTTTATAAATTGGTAAATAAGGAAATTAAAGAGAATTAGCATAAATAAAAATTATTACTGTATTAACTTTACAACCTTTGGAACAGTGAAAACTATTGATTCCAAGTCATTTAACTCCCTGTGTTTTAAATAAACACCTCTTTTAATTTTTCTGACTTTAGTTTCAGAATTGGAAGGAAAATATAGCTGCCTATTGTCCTCTTCTACTCAGTCCAAAGTGTAAAATCCTGGAAGTAGCTAAAATATGATTAAAATCTTAAAAGCCAATAAAATAAAACTTTCACTCACTTTCCACTTTGCAGCCATAAAAAAGAACAAAACTGTGTCCTTTGTAGGAACATGGATGCAGCTGGAGAACATTATTCTAAGCAAATAAATGAATTAGTGAGGAACAGAAAACCAAATACATGTTCCCACTTACAATTGGGAGATAAATGTTGGGTACACTGGACATGAAGATGACAACAATAGACACTGGGGACTACTAGAAGGAGGAGGGAGGAGTGGCAAGGGTTGAAAACTAACTATTGGGTGCTATGTTCACTACCTTAGTGGCAGGACCAATAGGACCCCAAACCACATCATGCAATATACTCATGTAATAAACCTGCATGTGTAACCCCTGAATCCAAAATAAAATTAGAATTTTTTTTTAATTGAAAAGAAAAATATCTTTGGAGGCACTCTGCTTTGTGACATTGCTATAACAAACTTCTTCCTTTAATCTTCAAGAAAGAAAAAAGCATGCTCACTGCAACTATAACGGAAAGGAACAGAACTTCAATGTCTGTTCCAGAAGGAAGTATCATGTTGGATTTTACCGTACAATGAAGCAATGGGAAGAGGGGTCAGATGGAAGTCGCTGAGGTCTGGCTTCTACTTTGACATTTGTTCATGTGTGGGCTTCATCAGTTGGCCTAAGCATAGTATCAGAGATGTCTCAGCCTCAACAATTATTGTGGTCATAAGGATGATGTGGGAGACAAGAAATGGCATCTTTTACCCCTCTTTCACATTGATGAGATAAAACCAGAAAACAAAATACTTTCAACAATTTCTATTTCCTGATAACAAGACCTCTACAAGTGGAGGTGGCCAATGTTGACGCCAATGGCAGGAGATATCAAAGTGGCCTGTTCACGTTCCTCAGGCTCCTGTTTCCTGGGAGGTCAAAGGAGTCGTAGCCTCAGCTCTGCCTAAAGAGTTTCCCTTTGCCTCTGCAGGGTGCAAAGCAAGCTGGGCACAGTTCCCCAGAAATAGCCTTAGGCAGTAGCAATGGGAATCAGTGGGTAAACACTCAACTTCCTCACGGGATGGAGCCTCCATTGTACACAGCTGTCACCTGCTCTTTAATACAGCCTCTGCTGGCATCTTCTCCTTTCTAGTCTCACTTCCCCCTCCCCTACTAGTGCTTCCTGAGATCACCTCCCAGATAAATCAGTGGCACCCAAGTCCCTATCTGGGGTCGGCTGGGGTGGGCAACATTAGAGGGCCTTCTCTCCCTCTACTCTCCACTAGCAGGTGCCTCCAAACATGCCCCAGAGCCATCTGTGTTCATACTCCCGCCCCTCACCTTGGTGAGATCTGACCCTCAAAACTGCTCAAGTTTCTCATCTCTTCAAGACTTGCCACCTTTCTTTAGTGGGTAATGGGAGCTCCTACCTCCGAGTTTCTGCTGTGACCACTGTAGACATGAAGTCCTGGCCACACATCCTACCTCAGGGAATTGCAGGGAACCTATATGGCTCAGGTTGTCCAGGACGTTTTCTCTGTCTCTGACAAGCTTCCTGGCTCAGTGTTCTCATGCATGCAAGGGGCATAATACCTGCCTACATTTGTTTACCGAGAGCCTAAAATTCATTCTTTTCAGTGTGCAGTTCTAGGAGTTTTGACAAATGTGCACTGACCTCTAACCCCCATGACAGTCAAGATAGAGAAGTTTGATCACCCCCCAAATTCCCACATGCCCACTGTAGTCAACCCCTGACCCACGTGTAATCTGTGGCAACCACTGGAGAAGTCATACTCAAAAGGCTGCATTCCATGTGATTCCATTCACAGGGCACTCTGGAAAAGGTACAACTATAGAGGGAGAGAACAAGGCAGTGGCCCCTAGGCTATGAACCCAGGGAGTCTTGTCCCTGGTGTCCCTCCCAATTTAGGCATACAGCAGTCGAAAGGGCAGTTATGTGAGACCCGTTGCCCACCACCCTTGCCAGGGCCTTACAACTGATAACCCAGTAGTTTAACAACTGGAACTGGGTCTACAACAACATAGTAGGTCAGGATGAAAACGAATTGAGTAAATTAAAGTGAGGTACATATTCCTATGGTGGCAAATGGAGGCAATGAGCGAACGTCCTTCCACTGTGTTTCCAAAATCCATCTACAAAGACAGAGGAGAGAGAGAGAGACAGAGAGGAGAGAGAAGCAGAGAGGAGAGAGAGAGAGACAGAGACAGAGAGGAGAGAGAAGAAGAGAGAGAGAGAGACAAGAGGGGAAAGAGAAGCAGAGAGAGAGAGGGGAAGGAGGCAGAGAGACAAAGAAGGAGTCAGAGAGAAAGAAAGAGAAAGATAGAAGTAGTAAAGAAAAAAGTGTGCCCTATTCCTTTAAATTCCAGGGTAAATTTAAAACCTGTTATTGATAATTGAAGGTCTTCTCCATGAGTCTGTAACACTCCAATACTACCTTGTTGTCAGTGTAAACAAGGGAGTAGCCTGAAAACACTGAGACCACTGACAATCTGTAGCCTTCTTATCAAAAATTTTTAACCCAGTAACCCACAGATGGGCCAAATGCATTCAGTTGGTATCAGCAACTGCTTTGCTAAAAGTAGAAAAATAACCTTTAGAGGAAACTTCATTGTGAGCACACCTCACCGGTTCAGATACAGTTCAGATAGTTCAGAACTATCCTAAGCCAAAAAGCAAAAATGTAGATTACTAACTCAAAAATCTTAAAGAATGGGGTTATTCTGTTAGAAAACGGTGATTTAACACTAATAGATATGACACTAACTGCTGAAAATTCCCTTAACCCAGCAGATTTCCTAACATTTGATTTAAATCTTAATTATCATACAAAGGTCCGACCAGACCTAGCAGGAACCCCCTTCAGGACAGGATGATAGATTGCTCCTTCCAGATGATTGAGGGAAAAATCACAATGGATATTCAGCAATTTATAGGGAAACTCTTGCAGAAGCAGAGTTAGGAAAATTGCCTAATAACTGGTCTGCTCAAACGTATGAGCTGTTTGAGCTCAGCCAAGACTTAAAGTACTTACAGAATAAAAAAAACTATCTCAATCCTGACTCAAAAGGTTACCTACACCCTCTCTGAAACGAATTTGCATAAGAACTGTTGGTTATGGGAATGCATCTTGATGGGGCAGCTGGGTTGTTATGAAATACTCAGGAACCCAGCCCAGCTCTAGAACTCTCACCCCTGAGGGCAAAGGCAATGTTGGGCAAACTGGTAAAGGACCACTAGAATCCAGCAGCCCAGAACCTTTTCTTTGTGGTCAACAAAGGCAGGAAAACAGGTGCAGGACTGCTACATTGGTGAGCATAACTAATTTGATAAGCAGAGGTCCATGGGTGGTTAGGCACCCTGGAAAGGAATAAGCATTAGGACCATAGAGGATGCTCTAGGACTAATACTTATCAGAAAATGACTAGGGGTGCTGGCATCCCTATGTTCTTTTTCCAGATGGGAAATGTTCCCCTCAAGGCAAAAACACTCTTAAGATGTATTCTGCAGAATTTGGCCCAGTCAGAGTGCATGTACCTTTTCCCTCTCAGCCTTGAAGCAAATTAAAATAGACCTAGGTAAATTCTCAGATAACCCTTATGGCTATATTGATGTTTTACAGGGGTTAGGACAATCCTTTGATCTGACATGGAGAGATGTAATGTTACTGCAAGATCAGACACCAAACCCAAATGAGAGAAGTGCCGCCATATTTGCAGCCCGAGAGTTTGGCAGTCTCTGGGTATCTCAGTCAGGTCAATGATAGGATGAAAACGGAGGAAGGAGAACAATTCCCCACAGGCCTGCAGGCAGTTCCCAGTGTAGACCCTCAGTGGGACACAGAGTCAGAATATGGAGATTGGTGCTGCAGACATTTGCTAATTTGCGTGCTGGAAGGACAAAGGAAAACTAGGAAGAAGCCTACAGATTATTCAATGATGTCCACTATAACACAAGGAAAAGAAGAAAATCTTACTGCCCTTCTGGAGAAACTAAGGGAGGCATTGAGGAAGTGTATCTCTTTGTCACCTTTCTCTATTGAAGACCAACTAATCTCAAAGGATAAGTTTATCACTCAGTCAGCTGCAGACATTAGAAAAAAACTTCAAAAGTCCACCTTAGGCCCAGAGCAAAACTTAGAAACCCTATTGAACTTGGCAACCTTGGTTTTTTTTATAATAGAGATCAAGAGGAGTTGGCAGAACAGGACAAACAGGATTTAAAAAAAGGGCCACCTCTTTTGTCATGGCCCTCAGGCAAGTGGACTTTGGAGGCTCTGGAAAAGGGAAAGGCTGGGCAAAGCTTCCAGTGCAGTCTACAAGGGCACTTTAAAAAGGATTGTCTGAATAGAAATAAGCCACCCCCTCATCCATGCCCCTATGTCAAGGGAATCACTGGAAGACCCACTGCCCCAGGGCATGAAGATCCTCTGTGTCAGAAGCCACTAACCAGGTGATCCAGGAGCAGGACCGAGGGTGCCCGGGACAAGCGCCAGCCCATGACATCACCCTCACAAAGCCCCGGGTATGTTTGACCATTGAGGGCCAGGAGGTTAACTGTCTCCTGGACACTGGCCCGGCCTTCTCAGTCTTACTCTCCTGTCCTGGACAACTGTTCTCCAGATCTGTCACTATCCGAGGAGTCCTAGGACAGGCAGTCACTAGATACTTCTCCCAGCCATTAAGTTGTGACTGGGAACTTTACTCTTTCCACATGCCTTTATAATTATGCCTGAAAGCCCCACTCCTTTGTTAGGGAGAGACATTCTAGCAAAAGCAGGGGCCATTACACACCTGAACGTAGGAGAAGGAACACACGTTTCTTGTCCCCTACTTGAGGAAGGAATTAATCCTGAAGTCTGGGCAACAGAAGGACAATATGGACAAGCAAAGAATGCCCATCCAGTTCAAGTTAAACTAAAGGATTCGGCCTCTTTTCACTATCAGAGGCAGTACCCCCTTAGACCCGAGGCCCAACAAGGACTCCAAAAGATTGTTAAGGACTTAAAAGCCCAAGGCCTAGTAAAACCATGCAATAGTACCTGCAATACTCCAATTTTAGAAAGTACAGAAACCCAACGGACAGTGGAGATTAGTGCAAGATCTCAGGATTATCCAGGAATATCAATGAGGCCGTTGTCCCTCTATACCCAGCTGTACCTAACCGTTACACTCTGCTTTCCCAATTACCACAGAAAGCAGAGTGGTTTACAGTCCTGGAACTTAAGGATGCCTTCTCTGCATCCCTGTACTTCCTGGCTCTCAATTTTTGTTTGCCTTTGAAGATTGTTCGAACCCAATGTCTCAACTCACCTGGACTATTTTACCCCAAGGATTTAGGGATAGTCCTTATCTATTTGGCCAGGCATTAGCCCAAGACTTGAGCCAGTTCTCATACTTGGACGCTCTTGTCCTTCAGTACATGGATGATTTACTTCTAGCTGCCTGTTCAGAAACCTTGTGCCATCAAGCCATTCAAGCACTTTTAAACTTCCTCACCATTTGTGGCTACAAGGTTTCCAAACCAATGGCTCAGCTCTGCTTACAACAGGTGAAATACTTAGGGCTAAAATTATCCAAAGGCATCAGGGCCCTCAGTGAGGAATGCATCCAGCCTATACTGGCTTATCCTCATCCCAAAACCCTGAAGCAATTAAGAGGGTTCCTTGGCATAACAGCCTTCAGCCAAATATGGATTCCCAGGTATGGCGAAATAGCCAGGCCATTATACACGCTAATTAAGGAAACTCAGAAAGCCAATACCCATTTAGTAGAAAGGACACCTGAAGCCTAAGTGGCTTTTCAGGCCCTAAAGAAGGGGCTAATGCAAGCCCCATTGTTAAGCTTGCCAACAGGGTGAGATTTTTCTTTATATGTCACAGAACAAAACAGAAATAGCTCTAGGAGTCCTTACACAGGTCCAAGGGACCACTTTGAAACCTGTGGTGTACCTGAGTAAGGAAATTGATAGTAGCAAATGGTTGACCTCATTGTTTACGGGTAGTGGCAACAGTAGCAGTCCTAGTATCTGGAAAGCAGTTAAAATGATACAGGGAAGAGATCTTACAGTGTGGACATCTTATGATGTGAATGGCATACTCACTGCTAAGGGAGACTTGTGGCTGTCAGACAACTGTTTGCTTAAATATCAGGCTCTATTACTTGAAGGACCAGTGCTGTGATTGCGCACTTGTGCAACTCTTAATCCAGCCACGTTTCTTCCAGATAATGAAGAAAAGATAGAACATAACTGTCAATAAGTAATTGCTCTAACCTATGCTGCTCGAGGGGACCTTCTAGAGGTTCCCTTGACTGTTCCCGACCTCAACTTGTATACTGATGGAAGTTCCTTTGTAGAAAAAGGACTTCGAAAAGTGGGGTATGCAGTGGTCAGTGATAATGGAATACTTGAAAGTAACCCCTCACTTCAGGAACTAGTGCTCAGCTGGCAAAACTAATAGCCCTCACACAGGCACTAGAATTAGGAGACGGAAAAAGGGTAAATATATATACAGACTCTAAGTACGCTTACCTAGTCCTCCATGCCCACGCAGCAATATGGAGAGAAAGGGAATTCCTAACTTCCGAGGGAACTCCTATCAAACATCAGGAGGTCATTAGGAGATTATTATTGGCTGTACAGAAACCTAAAGAGGTGGCAGTCTTGCACCGCTGGTGTCATCGGAAAGGAAAGGAAAGGGAAATAGAAGGGAACCGCCAAGCCGGTATTGAAGACAAAAGAGCCGCAAGGCGGGACCCTCCATTAGAAATGCTTACAGAATGACCCCTAGTATGGGGTAATCCCCTGCAGGAAACCAAGCCCCAGTACTCAGTGGAAGAAATAGAATGTGGAACCTCAAGAGTACACAGTTTTCTCTCCTCAGGATGGCTAGCCATCGAAGAAGGAAAAATACTTTTGCCTGCAGCTAACCAATGGAAATTACTTAAAACCCTTCACCAAACTTTTCACTTAGGCATTGATAGCATCCATCAGATGGCCAAATCATTACATACTGAACCAGGACTTCTCAAAACTATCAAGCTGATAGTCAGGGCCTGTGAAGTGTGCCAAAGAAAAATCCCCTGCACTTCAGGCCATACATTTCAGTCCCTGTATCTTTAACTTCCTTGTTAAGTTTGTCTCTTCTAGAATCAAAGCTGTAAAACTACAAATTGTTCTTCAAATGGAGACCCAGATGCAGTCCATGACTAAGATCTACTGTGGACCCCTGGACAGGCCTGCTAGCCCATGCTCCGATGTCAATGACATTGAAGGCACTCTTCCCAAGGAAATCTCAACTGCATGACCTCTACTATGCCCCAGTTCAGTAGGAAGCAGTTAAGAGAGCTTGTTGGCCAACCTCCCCAATAGCACTTAGGTTTTCCTGTTGAGAGCGGGGACTGAGAGACAGGCCTAGCTGGATTTCCTAGACTGACTAAGAATTCCTAAGCCTAGCTAGGGAAGATGATGCACCTACCTTTAAAAACAGGCCTTGTAACTCAGCTCACACCAGACCAATTAGGTAGTAAAGAGGGCTCACTAAAATACCAATTAGGCTAAAAACAGGAGGTAAAAAATAATCAAATCATCTATCGTCTGAGAGCACAGGGGGAGGGACAATGATCGGGATATAAACCCAGGCATTCGAGCAGGGAGTGGTAACCCCCTTTGGGTGCCCTCCCATTGTATGCGAGCTCTGTTTTTCACTCTATTAAATCTTGCAGCTGCACACTCTTCTGGTCCGTGTTTGTTACGGCTGGAGCTGAGCTTTTGCTTGCCGTCCACCACTGCTGTTTGCCACCATCACAGACCCACCGCTGACTTCCACCCCTTGGGATCCAGCAGGGTGTCTGCTGTGCTCCTGATTCAGTGAGGAGCCCATTGCCACTCCTGATCAGACTAAAGGCTCGCCATTGTTCCTGCATGGCTAAGTGCCTGTGTTCATCCTAATCGAGCTGAACACCAGTCGCTGGGTTCCACGGTTCTCTTCTGTGACCCACGGCTTCTAATAGAGCGATAACACTCGTTACATGGCCCAAGTTTCCTTTTTTTGGAATCCATGAGGTCAAGAACCCCAGGTCAGAGTACAAAAGGCTTGCTGCCATCTTGGGAGCAGCCCACCCCATCTTGGGAGTGGCCTGCCACCATTTTGGGAGCTATAAGAACAAAGACCCCCATAACATCTAGGAAGGCTGGAGAGGTTTTCCTGGATTATTCCCCCAAATATGTTTTTCAAGCTCATAGAATTCTCTTCTTCCTCAAGAATACCAATTAATTTTAGGTTTTGTCATTTAGCATAATCCCAGACTCTTGGAGGATTTGTTGATATTTTCTTATTCTTTTTTCTTTGTCTTTGTTGGATTGGGTTAATTCAAAGACCTTGTCTTCGAGGTCAGAATTTCTTCTACTTGTTCAATTCTATTGCTGAGAATTTCCAGAGCATTTTGCATTTCTAAAAGTGTGTCCAAAGTTTCCTGAATTTTTTTATTGTTTTTTCTTTAAGCTATCTATTTCCTTGAATATTTCTTCCTTCACTTCTTGTATCATATTTTGGATTTCCTTGCATTAGGCTTCACCTTTCTCTAGTCCTTCCCTGATTACCTTAATAACTACCTGAATTCTTTTTTCAGGTAAATCAAGGATATCTTCTTGGTTTGGATCCATTGCTGGTGAACTAGTGTGATTTTTTGCGGGGTGTTGAAGAACCTTGTTTTTCATATTACTAGGGCTAGTTTTCTCATTCCTTCTCATTTGGGTAGGCTCTGTCAGAGGGAGGGTCTAGGGCTGAAGGTTGTTGTTCAGATCCTTTTTTTTTCATGGGATGTTCCTTTGATGTCATATTCTCCCCCTTTTCCTAATGGATGTAGCTTCTTGTGAGCCAAACTGCAGTGATTATTTTCTCTGTTTTGGGTCTAGCCACCCAGTGAGTCTATCCAGCTCCAGGCTGGCACTGGGGGTTGTTTGCATAGAGTTCTATGATGTGAACTGTCTATGAATCTCTACCATGGATACCAGTGCCTGTTCTGGTGGAGGTGGTGGAGGGTGCAATGGGCTCTGTGAGGGTTCTTAGCTTTGATGGTTTAATGTTCTATATTTGTGCTGGTTGACCTCTTGCCAGGAGGTGGTGCTTCCTAGAGAACATCAGCTGTGCTATCACGGGGAGGAATCAGCAGTGGGTGGGGCTGTAGAACTCCCAAATTATATATCCTTTGTCTTCTGCTACCAGGATGGGTAATGACCTCTTGCCAGGAGGTGGTGTTTTTCAGAGAACATCAGCTGTGGTATCATAGGGAGGAATCAGCAGTGGGTGGGGCTGTAGAATTCCCAAATTATATGTCCTTTGTCTTCTGCTACCAGGATGGGTAGGGAAGGACCATCAGGTGGGAGCAGGGCTAGGCAGGTTTGAGCTCTGACTCTCCTTGGGTGGGTCTTCCTGTGGCTGTTGTGGGGAATGGGGGTAAGATTCCCAGTCACTGGAGTTGTGTACCTAGGAATATTATGGCTGCCTTTGCTGATTCATGAAGTTTGTCAGGGAAGTGGGGGAAAGCTGGCAGTCACAGGCCTCACCCACATCCCACACAAATCAATAAGCCAGTGCCAGTCTCACTCCTACTATGCCCCCACCGCATCAGTCCCCAGATGGTTTCCAGGTAGACAGCGATAAGGGCTTGAAAACCTGCCCTAGGCTATCCACCTCCCAGCTCTGAAAGAGAAGGCCTTGATTCTTTCCCTGAGTGTGGAGTCTGCCCTCCCCCAAGTTCTGGCCGGGAGGTTTCTCACCCTTTTCTAATTGTCACTAAATTTAGCTAGAGATTTCCTTCTCCCTGTGTAGTTTTACCCCCTGCTCCTCTCCCCTTGCATCCCTGTGGTGCCAGGCAGGAATGACCTACTTGGGACCCAGCAAGCTCCCAGAGCCTTTCTGCTGCTTCTTCTACCTCTGTATTTTGCTCAGTTCTCCAAATTGACTCAGCTCCAGGTAAAGTCAGAAACTTCTCCTGCAAACAGATCTTCAGCTTCTCCAGTGGTGATGTGTGTTCGAGAGGGTCTCCCTTTCCCACTTCTGCAGTTGGGGCACCCACAGTTTTGAGGGCATCTCCTGGGTCCTGCAGGAACAGTCTGCTTCCTTCAGAGGGTCTCTGGACCATATATTTAGCCATACAAAATAGATGGAGGTAAAAGAGTGAAACGTCTTGTGAGCAGAATCATAATGCTTAAATAACGAATTACAAGTTTCTGAGGCTTAAATTTCAGAAATGGCTTAAACAGAGGTTCTCATGTCATGACGAAGAGATCACAGGGTGGATCTACACCCTTCATGCTGATCAGATGATTGAAAGATTCTCCCTGGGGCCTGAAAGCTTAAGGGAATGAATAACTCCTCCCTCCTGAGGCCCAAGTCACAAGGTCACTTGCGCCAGTAGCATTGCGTCAGCAAGATAGCAAAAGCAGGGACAGAGCGGGCCAGAAGACACATACCCCCTGAAGATTGAGAAAGAGGCCATACGGGTACTCCATAGCAGTCAAGTCAGACTGGAACACTTCCTATTTACAGAGGACTATAAACACTTCCTGTTTACAGAGGGCCTGCTGTCCTCACTTGGGACTGACGCCATTTTAGGCCTCAGCCTGCCTGCATCCAGGTGCTCATTAAAATAGCGTGTTGCTCCACACAGCCTTGTGTTGTTTGTTGGCGCACTCTCAGGGTTCGAACTGATACAAGAGCCTTGCAATGATTACACTTGTGAAATGTTCATCCTTGTGGTGTAATTAGCACTGTATCCCTTTTTCCATGTGTCCTTTCCACACTCCATTTCAGGAATCCTGCACTGTCTATTATCCTTTCTCACAACTATCTTTGCAATTACCTTGACTCGACTGCTTCTATCCTATAAGCAATTGAACCTGCTGCAGCCTTAACGATTTAACACACAAAAGAAACAAAGCCCAAAGCCTCCTTTCATATCTATTTCCCATTCAGTTATCATCCCTGCTATATCCAAAACCTCTTGAAAGCATTGTCTGTATTTATTATCTTCATTTTCTCAAATCCTACTCAGTTTCAGACCTACTGTAGTCTGACTTTTATCATCCGTGTAGCACCAAAAGCCCTCCTTTAGAGGTCACCAGTGACATGCATGTCACTAACCCCAAGGCCATGTACTCATTCTCCTCTTACTTGATCCATCTGGGATACTGAGGCAGTTCACCATACGCTTATTACTGAAACACTCTATCCTTGCCTTTCATAAGCTTACACTCTTCTGATTTTCCTCCTCCTTCACACTTTGGCCAGCTCATTCTTTTCCACCTGGTCTTAAATAAGTCAGGATTTCTCAGAGTTTTATCTCAGACCTTTTCTTTAATCCTTTTTCCCTAGTTAATTTCAACTATCACCAAATCACCATGGCTTCAATCACTATCTATAACTGTGCTTTTTATGTTTACTCCAACTTTTCTCAGAGCTCCAGATCTGTAGAACCAACAACTGTCTCCATGCCATCAGTACTTGTTGATCTCATGGGCATCCTATGCTTCACATCTTGAAAACTAAGCTCATAATTTTCTTTCCACTCCTGGCTTCCCCCCAGTATTTCTGAGCCAAGAGTATGGTTCATGCCAGAAAGTTGGAAATTATCGTTGCTATCTTTCCTTCGTTGGGATCAGTATTCTACCAATCACCAAGATTTCTAATCTTTCTTCTAACTATGCCTCAAACTGACCTATTTCTCTTTATCTCCATGGCTATTCCCTCTCACATAGGCTACTTCTATATCCTCCATACCGGTCCCTTACATCTGCTCTTATACTCCTTTAATTTATATACCACATTGTGAACAAAATCATCTTTTAAAAATGAAAGTCTGTTCATGAAATTTCTCTGCTTAACCTACTTTAATGGCTTCCCTTTTATACCTAGATAAAATCCCAGATTCTTATAATGGACCTCAAGATTATGTATGATATGATGTCTGTCTGCCTTATCAGTCATATCTGGAGACATTTAGTCCTCCATTTCTTCTACTTCTGCCTCATCCGCTTTCAGTTCTTTGAATATACTTCTTCCTGTCTTAGTGCCTTTGCCTACACTATTCAGTCTGCCAGGAATGATCTGTCCTTCAGTGACCAGCTCACTCCCAGTAATTCACATGATGCTAATTGTTTATGTATTACTTCTGCATTTCCTGATCCTACTAAAATAGTTGAGTCCCCTGGTAGGATGATCTCTTAGCTCCACGATAGCACTTATTACAGCTGCAATTAGTTGGTTGTTTATTATTTGGATTATCCACTCAAAAATATGGTTGAATGAATGACTCCAAAGGGAGTCTAGTTCTGTATCTCTAGTTCTGTCTCTCGCCTTGGGCTTTTTTTCCCCTTCTTGAATATGACCTCTAAATGTGCCCACTCTTAAATCCACAATTTCAGCCAACAGTCTCACCACCTACATCATCATCAAAATCAGAGACAAGGGAGTCATCTCAGAGTCGTCTTTTCACCTCATTTCCATAGCCTATGGATCTCCAAGTCTTGTTGGTTTAGCTTACAAGGCAGTTATCGGTGACTTTTTTCCTTCAGCTTTTATTTTGAGTTCCGGTATACATGTGCAGGATATGCAGGTTTGTGACATAGGTAATCGTGTGCCATGGTTGTTTGCTGCACAGATAAACTCATCACCTTAAGCCCAGCATTCATTAGCTATCCTTTGGGATGATCTCCCTCCCCAGTCCATCCCGACAGGCCCCAGTGCGTGTTGTTCCTCCCCATGTGTCCGTGTGTTCTCATTGTTCAGCTCCCACTTATAAATGAGAACTTGCTGCATTTGATTTTCTGTTCCTAAATGAGTTTGCTAAGGATAATGGCTTCCAGCACCATCCATGTCCCTGCAAAGGACATAATCTTGTCCTTTTATTTTATTTTATTTTATTTTAAGTTCCAGAATACATGTGCAGGACATGCAGGTCTGTTACATAGGTAAACGTGTGCCATGATGGTTTGCTGCACCTATCAACCCATCACCTAGGTATTAAGCCCCAAATGCATTAGCTATTTATCCTGATGCTCTCCCTCCCCTACTCCCATAGGCTCCACTGTGTGTTGTTCCTCTCCCAGAGTGTCCGTGTGTTCTCATTGTTCACCTCTCCCTTGTAAGTGAGAACATGCGGAGTTTGGTTTTCTGTTCCTGTATTAGTTTGCTGGATCTTGTTCCTTTTCATGGTTGCATAGTATTCCATGGTGTGTATGTACATTTTCTTTATCCAGTCTATCATTGATGGGCATTTGGGTTGATTTTATGTCTTTGCTATAGTGTTGCAATGAATATTTATAGTAGAATGATTTACATTCCTTTGGGTATATACCCAGTAATGGGATTGCTGGGTCAAATGGTATTTCTGCCTCTAGATCGTTGAGGAATCGCCATACTGTCTTCCACCATGGTTGAACTAATTTACACTCCCATCAACAGTGTAAAAGTGTTCCTTTTTCTCTGCAACCTCCTTACAAGGCATTTATTATATGTGTGCTGCTGTCCACTATCTTCACAACAACCTTTAAGTCTTTGCTTGTCTCATACTTTTACTCATCAGTTCTTACATGTTTGTTTGTTTGTTTTTCAATAACTATGTGGTTGAAATATTGACCTATCAAACCACTTATCCTTTTATAATTCTGTTTTGAAACTGAATCAACAAAAACAGACACTGTTTGGGCAGCTTTTATTTCCAGCTTATAATCCAAGAATTTTCCTCAAGGGAAAATTTTGATGCTATTTTGATGAAACTCATTCCAAGATAATGAGTTCTTTTGGGGGTAAAAAACCATTGCTTTCCTTTATAATATAAATAGTTCTAGAATTAATATCCAGAGATAAGTTTCTAGTTTCTATTTAACTTTTCAATAATTTCCTGAATATTATTTCATTTCCAAAGAATTAAAAAATGAACAATGGAAACCCTGTGAGAGACCGAATATGCAAACAGACAGTGGCCAGACCACATATAAAACAGAACACTGACCCATTCCTGGTCAACAACCAGCCTAGGAAGCCAAACCACAACCTCTGCAGCAATCAGCCCCAAACAGTCAGCACTTACTCGGTTACTGCCAGCTCCCCTAATTTTTACCCCTGCTTTCAACTCAAGCTCAACCAGAGAAAGCCAAATGTGCTCCCCTAGCTAGTCATATAGGATGCTTTGTTTCTAGTTAGCTCACCTCCAGGGTCCTCATTCTGATACAGGAGTGGGGACAGGGAAGAAAACGGTGTGGTTCCTGGTGAGGGCTCCACCCTTTGGCCTGTGCCCATGGACCTAACTGAGAACAGGCACTCCTCTTTGCACCCAAATGTTGCATTTCCCAAGACCACTCTTGCCTGCTACACCCCCCATCCTGTGCCCATGTAAACCCAAGACCTTAGCAGGCACAGAGGCAAGCAGCTGAACATTGAGAGGAGCAGACGAATAGACCAGCAGACACCAGAAGACCCCAGCAGACGAGTGAAGGCAGAATGACAAAGAAGGGAAAGACAACAGAGAAGGGAGGTCTGGATGCTGAGGGGAGTTCAGCTGGGGGCAGTAAGAGAAGAGGCTGAATGCTGGGTGGCCCAACTCCAGGGAAAGACTACCTTCCCACTCCATTCCCCATTCTAGCTCCCCATCCATCTCTCTGAGAGCCACCTCCACCACTCAATAAAACCTTGCACTCATCCTTCAAGCCCATGTGTGACCCAGTTTTCCTGGTACACTGGGCAAGAGCTCGAGATACAGAGAGCTGTCACACTGGCCCTCTGCCCTTGCCATGTGGCTGAGGGTCTATTGAGCTGATTAACACAAGCCATTTGCAGATGGCAAAGCTGAAAGAGCACACTGTAACATAAGCCCTCTTGAGTTTCAGGAGTCTCAGACACCCATTTTAGACACTGCCTTGGGGCTGGAACCCAAAAAATGCTCCCCACGGAAGCTCACCACACCTGCCCGTCTGCATGCTGCCCTGGGGGTCGGAAGTAGCGAGCCACACCCCCGTCACATGTGATGTGGATAAGGGAACTCTCCTGTTTCAGTTCCAAAATTTGACCATCAGAACAAACCTGAAGCTTTCTCTCTCTCAATCTCTCTCTCTTTTTTTTTTAGAGGCGTCTTGCTCTGCCGCGCAGGCTGGAGTGCAGTGGCGCGATCTTGACTCACTGCAGCCTCCGCCTTCCGGGTTCAAGCGATTCTCCTGCCTCAGCCTCCTGAGTAGCTGGGATTACAGGTGCACGCCACCATGCCTGGCTAATTTTTGTATTTTTAGTCGAGACGGGGTTTCAACATGTTGGCCAGGATGATCTCAACCTCCTGACCTCGTGATCCAGCCGCCTTCCAAAGTGCTGGCCTCCCAAAGTGCTGGAATTATAGGCGTGAGCCACCGCGCCGGGCCGCCTTCTCTTTTTTTACTGTAAAATTTCCCACTTCCCCGCCTGCCCCTGGGTCTCTGCCAAATGCAAGCAATGGAGGCTGAATCTCCTGCTATGGCAAGCTCCCAATGAGTAACCTCTGCTTTTTCTTATGTGAGTAGTCTGTTTATTTCCAAACCTTCGTTTTTGTTTTCTTTAAAAATCAAGTTCACACCTGAATGATGCAGTATTCTTAAATCTACCTGATCTACCTATGCGAATCTTATTTTAGTTATATATATATATATATATATATATATATAGTAGCTTCATAAAGAAGAGGGAGGATTTTACCTGAAACAATGCGTTCTATTTAGAATCTGGATGGACTGGCTGAGGTCAGAAGGGCTGGTACCCTTGAAAATCCGGCCATTTCCTAGGAGATTTGTGAGGCCTAAAGTCCCTTGTGTAAATTTCCTCTGCTCTAGCCTTCTTTAATGAACTGAAGGGAACACCCATCCTCAGATAAGGCAAGTAAATAGTCCATTGTTTGATCTAAATTTAAGAGTATCTTAAGAGCTTTTATAGGTGCTCTTATCTCCTTAATATTTCTGAGATGGCTCCTAGGCTTCAAGGGTGGGAAATATAAACAGTGAGCATTGTGCTTCCAAAAGGGCTGAAGGAGGAGGAGTTAGGAAAAGGGCAAGCTTTATTGGGAGGTAAGATTTTTCCAGTCTTAAGTGTAAGACAGAATGCTCTTGACAGTAGAGATTTTTCCAGACTTAGAGCCATAGTATTGCTTTCGCATAAGTGAATTGAAAGAGAGTATTTAATTTCTGAATGGAAGCTACTGTATAATAAAAGAATCCAATATATAAAGGTTCCAACAGATGGCAACTGTCTGTGTAACTGCAACCCAGATATTTATTATATTAGGAACATTTGAAATCTTTGCATGACCTCCCACCTTCTGACAGAGTCTGTCAGCATTAAGGCTGTTCAGATTGGCAGTGTTTCTTCAGGAAAGCAGGGTGGATTAAGTCGTAAAAGCCAGCCTCAGAGGCTGGCAGCAACTGATGAGTCCTTGTTAAAATACTTTGTTTTCCCTTTATTCTTAAATTGGGTGTAAAGTTTGTAATACATATTTGAAGTTGCAGGAAATGGTTTTTATTAAACCCTGTAAATACTCTGAGTTTTTTGTTGTTTTATAGTATGCCTTTGTCTTCCAATTTGACCTTAATATTAACTTCTCTTTGTCACTACAGAATTTTAATGCTTCCTTAATCATTTGAGCTGAATAAATGTCATCTTTCTTAGACTGTTAGCTATCAAACATGTCTATTTACATATTGAAACTGATACTGAGGTGTTCCTAAAATTTTTATGAAGGAATGCTATTTTAACATTGGACCAAAATCTTCTAGAGTGTTAATATAGCCTCAGAGCTTTAGTTCTGAATTATTGTCAATTAAATTCAAGACAAAGCCATTTACTGCCTACTGTAAGGAAGATACTCTGGAAGGTGGGGGGGGGCGGGTGGGAGTACAGAGATAACTGCCTAATATATATGGAAATAATTACAAAGTTGTGCAGAGTGGTCAATGATATCAGAGATGTATGGACGAGCTGTTATGATGACCCAATGGATGGAGAAATTAATTCTGGTGAGACAACCTTAGGGAGGGAGGGTTTCCAAAAGAGGTAAAACTTAAATTGGGCCTGAAGATATTGGTAAATTTTGAAAGGTAGTGATGCACTATTAAGGACACCCATACGATGGCAAGTGCAATGCTTTCAGGGAAATGCACTGTATGTCAGAAGGAAGAGTTTGAGCCAAAGCAGAGTGTTGGAAACCTCCTGGGCAAGTTTGGATGAGAAACAGTTGTCCAGTTCTCTAGGCCACATGAACCATAAGGCCTGGGTAGTAAGTTAGGTTCTGATTGTAGCTGGAAATTCCATGTTGAGATTTAACTTGAACATGGTTAGACATGAAGGAAAGTCACTGAGGATTTTCATGCAGAACAGAAACACAAAATTTGTATTATAGAAATACTTTTTTGTGTTTTAGAAAGTTTTTTTATATTCAGACTAGATTCAGTATGGATACACATAATAGGTTTTGATAGAGATGCAGTGATTTATGAGAAGTGATAATGATGTGGTCATGTGAAAATGTAGCAAATGAGGACAAATGCAGAGCACTTTCAGGCTTTGGAGGTGCACTACTTTTATTTAGTTTTTAGAACATATCACAAGATTGTTTATCATAACTGTGCTTTTAAAAAGTAGAAAATTTGAAATTAATCTTACGATTTCTGCATAATCATATTTAAGAAGAATAACGAAGTGCCGCATCTCATATTCACCAGTTCATTTTCTGAAGCATTTGTACATCTAGAACGTGTGAAATGGGCTTTCAGTGCTCAGATTTCCTATTTCTTATGTCTTTTCACATGCCTGAGAAACAGAGAGAAAGAGGGAGAAGTATTCTTTTACCCAAGTAAAATGAAGAGAAAAATTGGGCTACTAGTCAGTTTATTTGAATAATTTAAAAATCAAATCTAAGGATGTGCTTTGACTTGGGCTTGTGGGAATATTACAGGGGAAAAAAGCAGTGAAAGGGAGTTCATCTAAATACCTAAGGTGTCAATAACCAAACATCAAGGTTCTCTGATTGATCAGGGAAGGTTGTGATGACCCCATCGGCAGTTCATCTGGGTTTTCTCTCTGGTCAAACCCAATTCTGTTTAAGTGAAAACGGAGTCTTGGATTAAATGGATCTGTTCTCAGGTTCAGCATCTTAAGGGGGTTATACTTAAAGACCTCAAACCTTTCACAGATTACTTCATTTAGGCTGCTGGGATGTCTTCTATTAGCAAGGTGGTTGGAGTGTCAAAACTTCAGAATGACTTATAAAACATTTATTGAAAATGTCCCTGGCTTGAGTAATCTGGAGATACTGATTCTGATGTTGGGCTCTCACAGCCCTGAAGACATTCCTTTGCCTCTTTTCGTTGACTCCCTCTCACTCTTACATGTAACTAACTCCCAGAACAGTCAGTCACATGCCCCAAACGTAGGCTAGCTATTTGGTGTATTCAAATTGCTAAACAGGGTTAACCTTCCTCATTGTGTACACGGATGAGGATGCCTCTAGCTGATGCTGCTGTCAATTACATCTAGCTTTACCCTTTTCTTTGCCATTAAATAAGTTTACTAAATGTTGTGCAATTATTATAGAAAAGCAACTTCGTTTGACGTTTTTACATTCCCAGTCTCAGTTGGTATAGTTATTAATGTCAAATCCCTACCTTCTGCTCGATTTTGCTATAACCCTAACACTGCTTTAAAAAATAGTCCACTAAAAATTAACAAGCATGATAACATTTTAAATCCTCTATGTAAACAGTTTTCTTTTTATGACTTCAATGGAAGTCATCCAGTAAATTATTATTTATGACTGTATATATAACCATATCACCATCTGTCCGGGGTTGTTCTGGGAACCAGATTTTATGAAGAGCATTTGTCTTGTGAAGTACTTCAGTACTTAAAAGACATATGGGCCTCCTTCAAAGATCTTTCATACCATTCAGCAATCAATGAAATTCTTTTCCTCCGTATGGAACACCAGACCAAGAAAGTAAATGTTTTGTTGTTGTTGCTTTTCAAAATATGTAGTAAGAATTTCTTAAACTGCTTGGAAAATATTAACAAAATTTAACTGTTGGCAAGAAAGTTTTACTGAAATAAGTCAAATTCTGTTGTGTTTCTAGTTATATTGTTGTTAATAATCATAAATATTTTTGAAGATATAAAGTGTTAGATATAACTAAACTCTGATAATGAATAAAACAGCACATTATTCATGTACCGTATCTAGTGAAGAAAGTGGGGCTGGTATATTAAAACAAAAGACACTAAATGATTTACTGACTATAGAATTGATTTTGAATGAGATGAAATGTTTTGTTAAAAATAAATACAACTTAAAAGAGGAGGATCATGTGTTCTTGGTCTTGTATTTTTATTGCCTACACAAGAAAAACTCAAATAATTAATGTTTTATTACTTATATTGATTAAAATGTATAGACCTCAACAAATTTGATTTCACCTTGTGGTCAAAAGACTACAAAAGATGTTGAAAGATGTTGAAAGATGTTCATCTGCTTTCTAACTTCAGTGTGTAGTTTAATCAGAAAGCCACATTGTGTCTCAAAAGCAAAAAGAAGAAAGAATTAGATGAAATATTCATTACTTTATATAAAGGGCTATTATGCTACAAAGAGATTCCATACTGTAAGATATCATAGAAGTTAGAAACTGAAAAGACACATTAGGTCATCTGGTTGGTCTCTGTACTGAGAACAGCATTGTTTTGCACAATCTACTGTTCAGTATTTTGTAATGTCAAAATATTCTAAAACACTAAGTTGAAGCAAAAATATCTTGTAACCCTGGAGTTGTGAAGTAAATCAAAGTGATGGGAGACTGAATTACTATTCAAAGCACCATCTATGCTCCAGAAGTCTACTAATGCATGAAGAAATCACTGAGAAAAGCAGTTTTTAAAAGAATAAGGAATATAAAACACTGACACAGCAGAGAATTGAGCTGGAGAGGGCAATGCCTAAATGACCTGGAGTCCAGAGAAACTCAGATGTACATATTCAAGATGTAGAAGACATCCCCTAGGAGTAAACACTGTAGTTTCTTAGAGGTGAATAAAATGAAGGAGTTGATGTTGAAATGGGAAACAACTTTCTATAGCTAGTATGTGTGTGGGAGGAACAAGAGGAGCAAAGACTTTACAAGGTCAAGGAGAAACAACCAGGCCAAGCCATGTCCTTTCTGTCATGTCAGCTTCTGACAAGACACACCCTTAATGAAGCTCTACCTTTAATGAAGTGGGGATTAGAAAACTACCAGCCTCTCAGTCAACCCAGTTTAGACACATTTATGCTGAACTATTCATCACACACCATAGGTAACCCCCTTTTCCCTAATTTTTCAATTTTAATGAGAAAAAATAAAAAACACAACAACTTATTAGGGACTCACCCACATCTTATGATCAATCTTTACACTAAAAGCTTATGAGGCATATTCATCCCATTTAACATGAGATAAAATTAGAGCTTCCAGACACAGAGCAACTTGATCAAGGTAGACAGTTACTGGTCTATCTGATTCCAAAATTATCCTGCATTGCTGTATTAGTCTATTCTTGCATTGCTGTAAAGAAATACCTGAGACAGGGTAATTTGTAAAGAAAGAGGTTTTATTGCTCACAGTTCCACAGGCTGTACAGGAAGCATGATGCTGGTCATCTGCTTGGCTTCTAGGAAGGCCTCAGGAAACTTACAATCAAGGCAGAAAGTGAAGGGGAAACAGGCTCATCTTAAATGACCAGAGCAGGAGCAAAAGAGAGAGATGAGGGATGTGCACACTAGATACTTTTAAACAACCAGAGCTCACTATAACTCACTCACACACTATTATGAGAATAGAACCAAGGGGATGGTGCTAAGCCATTCATGAAGGACTACCCTCATGATCCAATCACTTCCTACCAGGCCCCACCTCCAATACTGGAGGTTACAATTCAACATGAGATTTGGTGGGGACACACAGTAAAACCACATCAATCACCAAATGCATCTACATGCCTTCTAACATGTTTTTGTTGTTAACGTGGGCATGTATATCTATGTCTACACATGAATTAGTTAAGTATTATTTTCTCCTCTTGTCTGGATACTCCATGAATACCCACTCATGTTTTAGACTTCTGTCTTACATAATGGCCTATTCTAAGACCTTGACATCACACTCATGTTACCTGTTGTTTCACAGGGGACATATTATCAGGCTGTTATCAGCATGTTCCTCTTCTCTCCAACCTGGAAACATTAGAGTTCCTAAAAGGCAATTCTTAGGACTCTTCTGATTTCTCTCTAAATTACTTTCGAGAAGATTTTATTTGTTTCCATAGTCATATGGTTTAGCACTGTGTCACCACCCAAATCTCAACTTGAATTGTAATAATCTCCATGTGTCAAGGGTGGGACCAGGTGGAGATAATTGAGTCATGAGGGTAGTTTCCCCCGTGCTGTGATAGTGCGTTCTCATGAGATCTGATGGTTTTATAAAAGGCTTCCCCCTTCACTTGGTTCTCATTCTCTCTCCTGACACCCTGCAAAGAGGTGCCTTCTGCCATGATTGTGAGTTTCCTGAGGCTTCCCCAGCCATTCAGAGCTGTGAGTTAATTAAACCTCTTTCTTTTTAAATCACCCAATCTTGGGTATTTCTTCATAGCAGCATGAGAATGGGCTAATATACGTGGCTTTATATTGCATCTGTAAAATAGAAATCCAGGATGAGTCCCATATTTATATCTCTAGCTCAAAGTTTCCCCCTAAATTTTGGACTCATATGTCCAACTGCCCACTCAATATATCTGCACTCATATGTCCAACTGCCCACTCAATATGCCTCACAAGCATTTCACATTAATTATCTGAAATAAACTCCTGATCTTTCCCTACCCCCAATTCCAACACTTTCTTCCTTGAGTCTTTCCTGTATTGGAAAATAGCACCACCATTCCATCCAGCTGCTCAAGAAGAAAATCCTGGATTTAGGATGGAAACCTACTCTTTGTCCCATTTGTAGCCTTCATTTGAAATTTCCCACAGTCCTGATCATGAAGTTTAGCTCAGGAATGGGCATGTAATCTAGGCAAAAGTTGATTTAATCAAAGTAAATTTCAGAGAATTATCCTGGACACAGGAATTTGTTTATCATCTTCCTGCAACATGGTAGTGGAGCTGCCAAGGTTGGAGTCAGGACTAATGGAGCAAAGCTTTAAAACGGGGAGAGAAAAGCTGTTTTGCAACTCATAAACTGTGTCCTGGTCATATCACATGAGGCACTAGACTAAATCCAGCCTGAATCTGATCCTACTATTGAATATCGGTGGCCAGTCAATAATTCCTCTAATTGTTTGTCTGTTTCCATTGAGTTTTCCACTACTTGCAACACAAAGCATACTACCACAGTTGTACGTGAAGTTTAAAGTTAAAATAATAATGGGAGAACTAGAAAGTGATTACATCAATGAAGAGAATGAAATCTGAAAACAGATCCACGTATATATGGAAATCTAGGGTGTAATCAAGGTGAAATTTTTAGTCTGGATAGAAAGCATACACAATTCAATGAACAGTTTTGACACAATGAGCTTTCCATTTGAAAAACGACTTTTATTTACTGTAGCCTTGTAGTATAGTTTGAAGTCAGGTAGCATGATGCCTCCAGCTTTGTTTTTTTTTTTTTTTTGCTTAAGATTGTCTTAATTATACAAGCTCTATTTTTGTTTCATATGAAATTTAAAGTAGTTTTTTCTAGTTCCATGAAGAAAGTCAATGGTAGCTTGATGGGAATAGCATTGAATCTATAAATTACTTTGGTTATTATGGACATTTTCATGGTATTGGTTATTTCTATCTATAAGCATGAAATATTTTCCCATTTGTTGGTGTCCTCTCTGATTTCCTTGAGCAGTGGTTTGTAGTTCTCCTTGAAGAAGTCCTTCACATTCCTTTTAAGTTGTATTCCTAGGTGTTTTATTTTGTTTGTAGCAATTGTGAATGGGAGTTTACTCATGATTTGGCTCTCTGCTTGTCTATTATTGGTGTATAGGAAAGCTTGTGATTTTTGCACATTGATTTTGTATCCTGAGAGTTTGCTAAAGTTGCTTATCAGCTTAAGGATTTTGGGGGCTGAGACGATAGGGTTTTCTAAATATGCAACCATGTCATCTGCAAAAAGAGACCATTTGAATTTTTCTATTCCTATTTGAATACCCTTTATTTTTTTCTCTTGCCTGATTGCCCTGTCCAGAACTTCCAATACTATGTTGAATAGGAGTGGTGAGAGAGGCCATTCTTGTCTTCTGCCAGTTTTCAAAGGGAATGCTTCCAGAGTTTGCCCATTCAGTATGACATTAGCTATGGGTTTGTCATAAATAGCTCTTATTATTTTGAGATATGTTCCATCAATACCTAGTTTATTAAGAATTTTTGGCATGAAAAGATGTTGAATTTTATTGAAGGCCTTTTCTGCATCTATTGAGATAATCATGTGGTTTTTGCCATTGGTTATGTTTATATGATGGATTACATTTATTGATTTGCATATGTTGAACCAGGCTTGCATCCCAGGGATGAAGCTGACATTATCATGGTGGATAAGCTTTTTGATGTGCTACTGGATTCGGTTTGCCAATATTTTATTGAGGATTTTCGCATCGATATTCATCAGGGACACTGGCCTGAAATTTTCTTTTCTGTTGTGTCTCTGCCAGGTTTTGGAATCAGGATGATGCTGGCCTCATAAAATGAGTTAGGGAGGAGTCCCTCTCTTTTTATTGTCTGGAATAGTTTCAGAAGGAATGGTACCAGCTCCTCAGATATACAGATTAATGGAACAGAACAGAGGCCTCAGAAATAATACCACACATCTACAACCATCTGATGTCCAACAAACCTGATCAAAACAAGCAATGGGAAAAGGATTCCCTATTTAATAAATGGTGCTGGGAAAACCGGCTAGCCATATGCAGAAAATTCAAAATGGACCCCTTCCTTACACCATATACAAAAATTTAGATGGATTAA
The DNA here is from genome assembly GCF_024542745.1 of Macaca thibetana thibetana. Classification (NCBI taxonomy): domain Eukaryota; kingdom Metazoa; phylum Chordata; class Mammalia; order Primates; family Cercopithecidae; genus Macaca; species Macaca thibetana. The sequence goes on from NC_065594.1 coordinate 58,017,841, forward strand.
AGACTTCAACGTAAAACCTAAAACCACAAAAACCCTGGAAGAAAACCTAGGCAATACCATTCAAGACATAGGCACAGGCAAAGACTTCATGACTAAAACACCAAAAGCAATTGCATCAAAAGCCAAAATTGACAAATGGGATCTAATTAAACTAAAGAGCTTTTGCTCAACAAAAGAAACTATCATCAGAGTAAACAGGCAACCTACAGAATGGGAGAAAATTTTTGCAATCTATCCATCTGACAAAGGGCTAGTACCCAGAATCTACAAGGAACTTAAACAAATTTACAAGAAAAACAAACAACCCCATAAAAAATTGGACAAAGGACATGAACAGACACTTCTCAAAAGAAGACATTTATGTGGCCAACAAACCTATAAAAAAAAGCTCGTTATCACTGGTCATTAGAGAAATGTAAATCAAAACCACAATGAAATACCATTTCATGCCAGTTAGAATGGCAATCATTTAAAAGTCAGGAAACAACAGATGCTGGTGCAGCTGTGGAGAAATAGGAACACTTTTACACTGTTGGTGGGAGTGTAAACTAGTTCAACCATTGTGAAAGGCGGTCTGGTGATTCCTCAAGGATCTAGAACCAGAAATACCTTTTGACCCCACAATTCCATTACTGTGTACATACCCAGAGGATTATAAGTAGTTCTACTATAAAGACACAAGCATACTTATGTTTATAGAAACACTATTTACAATAGCAAAGGCTTGGAAGCAACCCAAATGCCCATCAATGATGGACTGGATAAAGAAAATGTGGCATATACACACCATGGAATACTATGTAGCCATAAAAAAGAATAAATTCATGTCCTTTGTATGGACATGGATAATGCTGGAAACGATTATCCTCAGCAAACTGACACAGGAACAGAAAACTAAACACCACATGTTCTCACTCATAAGTAGGAGTTGAACAATGAGAACACATGGACACCAGGAGGGGAACATTACACACCAGGGCCTTCTGTGGTTGGGGGGAAAGGTTGGGGAGAGCATTAGGATGAATATCTAATGAATTCAGGGGTTAAAATCTAGATGATGGGTTGACAGATGCAGCAAACCACCATGATACATGTATACCTATGTAACAAATCTGTGTATTCTGCACATGGATCCCAGAACTTAAAGTAAAATTTAAAAATTAATTAAAAATAAAAAGTAAAACTACTTTTAGATCCTTCCTCCTCACTATTAATAAAAGCACATGAAAATGGCTTAAATATTTAAATGTAAGCAGATAAATAAACTGACAAATCTAAGAAGCAACTATTGAAACATGTACATATTAATTGGGGTAAGGATTGCCTTTTAAAATAAGAAAAAAAAAAAAAAAGTTACAACAAGAGAACCACAAAAAGAAAAAAGTAAATTCAACAATAACAAAATTTTAAGCTTTATATGACAAAAGATACACTAAAACTGTTAAAAAGAAATATCAATTAGCAGAATATATGAGACAAAGAATATTCAAAAATATAAAAAACTTCTACAGATATATAAGAAAACAGTCAATAACAATAGAAAAATTGTTACATAATTAAACAGATAATTGACAGAAATAAAATTACCAAAGGTCAAGAAAAATATAGAAAGCTAGTCAAGTTTTCTAGGAACAGTGAAACTACTTAAACCAAATATGAGAGCCCTTTTCACCAATGAGAAATGAGCTCTTTTCATCTACTAATAGTACTTTTCTTCATTTTTCACCTGCTGGAATGGCAAAACAATAATAATAATAATCAAGACTTGGCCATTGTATAGCTAAGTACTCTGTTGATAAGACCATAAATTAATTCTACTTTGTGATAAATTTGACACTATCTAGTTAAATTTAAAATGCAGAAAGCATATGACTAGTAGTTACATTTTGGCTATCTATTCTAGAGCAATACATGTGATGTTTTCAAGTAAAAAAGGAAGTATATAAAAGATGTTTATTGCAGCCTTAGCTTTAATTAAAAAAAAGAGAGAAACTTTAATTGCTATCAAAATGGGAATTGTTAAACAAGTTTTGACATATTAATGCTGCAGAATGCACTGCAGCAGTTAAACAGAGTAAGATAAAAGACAGCCAAAATAAAATTGCTAGATCCTATGTTACTTGTATTTTTAATTTAATCAGACAGTGTCACAGCCAGTGTCAAATTTATCACAAAGTACAGCCAATTTATAATCTTACCAGTAGAGTATTTACCTATGTCATTGATTCCTAGAAAGTTCTAGTAGATGAATTGTTACAATGCATTTAGCACCATGACATGGAGTAATACTTTTCTATAAATATGCAAAAGACGATATTCACAAAAGTATAAAATAAGTGTATGTGTGTAAAAAGAAAAATAAATACTAAATTATACCATATGGCCTGATATGCATGAACAGAAAAAATTCTGAAAGGATACACACCAAATTCTTATTTGTGGTTAACCCAGAAGAGAGACAAAGACTAGGAGAGGTGATCAGAAGGAACCGTCTAATCTGTTATATTTTTAGTTTAGCTTAATTTTAAACTAAGAGAAAAGAAATTCCTGTGTTTCCTATAGAATTGAAAGTAGTGGTTTCTAAAAGAATCTCTCTTGGGATTATTAACATATTTGGACACTATTTATGCAAACTGGAAAATGGAGTCAAGAATCCGTTGTTAAAATAGGCAAAATATTATGCAGTATCCTTTACAATGTTTTGTCTTAGCAAAGCTAATTCCTTCTGGTTCTGCCATATGCTGCACTTGAGTGTTGCAGAAGCAAGTTTTGACCAAAGATAAAGCCTGGCAAGAAGCAGAGCGCAGAATTTTCAGGGATAATACTCACTTACAAAAACCATTTAGAGTCGTTTTCTGGCAGGGACAGGGCAGAGTACTGCCAAGATTATGAGACCAGCCTGCAGGAGGTATTTAACATTTTCTTTGGATAAGCTACTGAAACCCAAGAGTAGAAATTCCTGGGAAAGCATCGTAAAAGAGAATACATACAAGTGTTTGATGACAGCCAAGTTCACTGACAAAGAAACTATTCCTTGCTTCAACCTGTACTTTACCTTTAGTTCTAACAAATGTTAGGTCGACAGGAAGTATGCAGTGCATTTCCACATGTTTTGTTCTCTAAATTCCTACCCCTTGCGTCTACTATGAACCCCGACAGTCCACTCTCCCCACAACATTCAAAGTGATCTTTTACCAAAGGTCACTCGAATTCCATCATATTTGAAATAAATCCAAATTTCTGACATTGCCCCATAGTCCCACTTGATCTGACACTAGATCCACTCTCCAATCTCATGCCTATACAACCCTCCACTCACACGAGGCTTCTTGCTTTTCCTTAAAAGTGGATGCATATCCTGCAATTCTCTGTTCCTGAAATATTCTTCCCCTAGACATGCCTCTCTTCACTCCCTAACTTCTTTTGGGTCTCAGAAAAGCTTTTATTTATCACCCTATCAAAAATATCACCCTCTACAACACTAAACTCCTTACACTGCTATATTTTAATTGTATTTTTAAGGTGTACAGTATAGGCTCTTTTTAAATAAAAATTATATGTTATAGTGTACAGCATAATGTTTTGAAATATGCACAATAGACCTCTTGAACTTATTCCTCCTAGCTATTGAAATTTTATACTTTAAATAAACATTTCCCCAACCCTGCTCGCTCTCTTCAATCCTTGGTAACCACTATTTTACTCTCTACTTCTACAAGTTCAACTTTTTTAGATTCCACATGTAAGAGAGATCATTGTAGTAATTGGCTTTCTGTGCCTGGATTATTTCACTTAATAGAATATCCTTCAGTTTCATCCGTGCTGTCAAGAATGAGAGTATTTCTTTGATTTTGAGGCTGAATGGTATTCCATCGTGTATATATACCACATTTTCTTTATCTACTTATCCATTGACTACATGTCTTTTTTATTATGAATAATGCTGCAATGATATGAGAGTGAAGATAGATTTTTGGCATACTGATTACATTTTCTTTGAATATATACTAGGTAATAGGATTTCTGGATCATATGGTAGTTCTATGTTTAGTTTTCTGAAGAACCTCAATACTGTTTTCCATAAAGACTTTACTAATTTACATTTCCACCAACAATGTCCAAGGGTTCCCTCTTCTCCACATTTTCTTCAACACTTGTTATCTTTTGTTTTTTGATGACAGCCATTCTAACAAGCATGAGGTGATATCTCATTGTGGTTTACTTTACATTTCCCTGATGATTAGTGATGTTAAGTATTTTTTCATTTACCTGTTGGCCATTTATATGTTTTCTTTTGTGTCTATTCAGTTCCTTTGTCCATTCTGAAATAAGGTTATTTGTTTTATTACTATTAAGTTGTTTTTCTTAAATATCTTGGATATTAATCCCTTATCATATGTATAGTTTGCAAATATTTTCTCCCATTCCATAGGTTGTCTCTTTACTCTGTGTATTGTCTTTTTTCAGCTATGTGAAGCTTTTTGTTTGATGTAATTCCATTTGTCTATTTTTGCTTTCACTGACTGTGCTTTTGAAGTCATATACCAAAAATCATTGTCCAGACTAATGTTGTGGACTTTCTCCCCATATTTTCTTTCTTTCTTTTTCTTTTTCTTCTTTCTTTTCTTGAGAGACATGATCCTTCTCTGATGCCCAGGCTGAAGTTCAGTAGCTATTGACAGGTGCAATCATGATGTACTGTAGCCTTGAAATCCTGGGCTCAAGAGATCCTCCTGCCTCATTCTCCCAAGTAGCTAGAATTATAGGCATGTACCACTGTGCTTGGCTACTCTCCTATGTTTTCATCCAGTAGTTTTCTTCTAGTAGTTTCAGGACTTACATTTAATTCTCTAATCTCTTTTGATTTGATTTATGCACATTATATAAAATAAGAATCCAATTACATTTAAGTTACTAATCCATTTTTATTTGATTTCTGTATATTATGTAAAATAAGGATCCAATTTCATTCTTATGCAAATGGATATCCAGTTTTCTTCATTCTGTTTATTAAAGAGATTGTCTTGTCCACATCATGTGTTTTTGGCACCTTTGCCAAAGATTAGTCAACCATATATGCATGGGTTTTTCTGGGATCTCTGTTCTGTTCTATTGGTCTCATTTCTCTACCAATATATGCTGTTTTGATTACTATAGCTTTGCAGTATATTTTGACATTGGGTACTGTGATACCTTCAGCTTTGTTCTTTTTGCTGGAGATTGATTTGCCTATTTACAGGTTTTTAGGGGGCTTCATACAAATTTTAGAATGGCCTTTTCTGTTTCTGAAACATGTCTTTAAAATTTTGATAAGAAATATATTGACTGTGTAGATCACTTTAGGTAGTAGCACATTTTAATAATATTAATTTTTCTAATTTGTGAACATGGTATGTCTTTCCATTTATTTGTGTCTTCTTCAGTTGCTTTTATCAGTGTTTTACAGTGTAAGGTCTTTCACATTTAACATTAAATGTATTCTTAAGTATTTTATTTTATTATTGTAGCTATTATAAATGGGATTGTTTCTTGATTTCTTTTTTGGGTAGTTCGTTGTTGGTGTATAGTAATACTATTGATTTTTGTATGTTGATTGTATACATCTCACAACTTTATTGAATTCATTTATTAGTTGTAACAGTTTTTTTTTTTTTTTTTTGGTAGAGTCCTTAGGTTTATATATATAAGATCATGTTGTCTGCAAACAGACAATTTAGCTTCTTCCTTTCCAATTTGAATGCATCGTATTTCTTTCCCATGCCTTAATTGTTCTGACTTGGACTTCCAGTACCATATTGAATATAAGTGGCAAGAGTGGCATCTTGTATTTTTCTGGTCTTAGAAGAAAAGCCTTCAGCTTTTCACCATTGTGTATAATATTTGCTGTGGGCTTGACATATATGATCTTTATTGTGTTAAGGCACATTTCTTCTATATATAATTTGTTGAGAGTTTTTTAATCATTAAAGGAGGTTAAATTTTGTAAAATATTTCTGTTCATCCATATACACCATGGAATACTATGTAGCCATTAAAAAGGATGAGTTCATGTCCTTTGCAGGAACATGGATGCAGGTGGAAACCATCATTCTGAGCAAACTATCACAATGACAGAAAACCAAGTACTGCATGTTCTCACTCATAGGTGGGAATTGAACCATGAGAACACTTGGACACAGGGCAAGGAACATCACACCCTGGGGCCAGTCATGGGGTAGGGGACAGGGAGAGGGATAGCATTAGGAGAAATACCTAATGTAAATGATGAGCTAATGGGTGTGGCAAACCAACATGACACAGGTATACCTATGTAACAAACCTGTATGTTGTGAACATGTACCCTAGAACTTAAAGTATAATTTAAAAAAAGAAGAAAAAAAATTTCTGTGCATCAATTGAGATGATCATATGGTTTTTGTTTTTCATGCTGTTAGTGTGGTATAGTTATAGATTTGTGTATGTTGAACCATCCTTGAATTCCTTGGAAAAATCCCACTTGATCATGGTAAATAATTCTTTTTAATATGTAGTTGAGTTCAGTTTGTTAGCATTCTGGTATGGATTTTTGCATCTATATCCATCAGGGATATTGGTCTGTAATTTTCTTTTATTATAGTGTATTTGTTTGTATTTGGCATCAGGGTACTACTAGTTTCTTAAAATGAGGAAGGAAGTATTACTTCTTCAGTGTTTTGGAGGCATTTGAGAAGAATTATGTTAGTTTTTCTTTAAATATTTAGTAGAATTAATTTTTTTTACTGGTTCAATCTCTTTAATCTTTCTTGGTCTGTTCAGTTTTTCTATTTCTTCATGATTCAGTCTTCATAGGTCTTATGTATCTAGGAATATATTGATTTCTTCTAGGTTATTCAATTTGTTGGCATGTAATTGTTTATAGTAGTCTCATGATTCTTTGTATCTCTGTGACATCAGTTGCAATATCTCCTTTTCCATTTCTGATTTTATTAGTCTTTTATCTTTTTTCTTAGTCTAACTAAAGATTTGTTGACTTTATATTTTCAAAAATACCACCTGTCGTTTCTATTGCTTTTCTAGTCTATTTAATTTATTTCTGCTCTGGTCTTTATTATTTCCTTTCTTCTGCTAACTTTGAGCCTAGTTTGTCCTTGTTTTTCTAGTTCCTTGAGGGGACCTTAGGCTCTTTATTTTGGATCTTTTTTCTTTTTTGATGTCAGTATATATTGTTATAAACTTCCCTCTAAGGACTGTTTTTGCTGCATCTCATAAGTCTTAGCATGTTTCTATTTTCATTTGTTTCAAGATATTTTAAATTTTTATTTTAACTTCTTCATCGATTCATTGGTTGTTTAGGAACATGTTGTTTATTTTCCTATATTTGTGAACTTCTCAAATTTCTTCCAGTTACTGATTTTCAGTTTTATCCCATTGTGATTGGAAAAGATAATTGATATGATTTCAATTTTCTTACATTTGTTAAGCTTGTTTTGTGGCCTAACACAACCTATCCTGGAGAATGTCTTATGTACACTTGAGAAGAATGTGTATTCTGTTGCTGTTGAATAGAATATTCTGCATATATCTGTTAGGTCAGTTTGGTCTAAATAAAGTTTAAGTCCAATGTTTCACTGCCTTGTTTTTACTCACGGAATTTATCACAACTTTATGTTGTATTTCTTAACTGTCTTCCTTGTCTTTGGGGTTATAAGCTCTAAAGGAGCAAGAATTTGTTTACTTATCTTCTTTACTGCCTAGAGCAGTCATTGGAATGTATTAATCATTCAATGAATAAATGTATTAATCAACAAAGAACTGAAACTAAAAGCCTAACCCAAGGTTACAAATCCTGTAATAGCTAAAAGCAGAATTTGATCCAAAGTATTTAACTCAAACTTAGTGTTTATTCTATTATACCAGTAATGTCACAGTATTTATTTGTGTAAACTCAGAATATCTTTCTTGGGGAAAGGAAGCAAGTGCTTGGTTAGGGAATGGTAGAAACCCATTATCAGCGATAGTATTGAGATTTGAAAACCAAAGCTGATACATTTCAGGTTACTGTGTTCCATTTGCAATGCTTGTATCCTGAATGTCTATTAAATAGTGAGGTTGAAGAGGTCTATGGGATACGAGTATTATTTGCATCCCAAAAATTCTAGCACATATTATTTTGGAGCTAAAGCTATGGGAACAATATCTTCTTGTGTTGAGGTAACCTAAAACAGTAGTGAGAAATTGGCACTACTAGAAGATATCACCTGTCACTTGGTGGCTACTGGTTTTCAGACTTAATGCACAGAAAAGGGTCTTACCTTGAAACCCCAGTCCTAAATATAGTAGCCTTTTCCTGGTATTGACTAAGTTATCAAATACTGGATTTTCAATTAATCTGCAAAATAATTCAAACATTTCCCTAATACCTAGTTCTTTATCATGAAAATGTGTCATTGATCTTGAAACAGTTGATGCTTTGCCCACATGAAAAACAGAAACACTGGTATCAACAGCCAACACCACTTAGTCAAATAACCTTGTTCCTAGAAACAAATGCTTAACACTATTGTGTACAGAGTCCTGGACATACTGTAACTTTTCTGATTATCACAATGCACTAAAATACATCATCTACTAATGCACTGTATATAAATCCAAACATGTTTATTCCAAGGAGAACGTCTCTCCCTCCCTAATTTTTTCTTTTGTAGATTTATTTCCTTTTTGGGAAAACGCATTTCCTCCCTTTCCAAATATTTAGGTCAGTGAACTCATTTCTGGAATTCAGAAGTCTGGAGACTTTAAGATTTGGCAGGAAAGTTTTGAGACTGTCAGTTAAATACAATGAGTTTTGCATTCTCTAATGAAATAAAAATGTAAGCTTACATATCCAGCCTTACTTCAACATTCTGTACTACCACTTAAAGAGAGCAATTTGTGTCAGATCTAAGAGTCAGGGACCTTGTGTTACACTGGTTTATGACTAAGTCAAATCTATATCTGCCCTCTAAATAATATATCTTATTATATCAGCACTTGAGAGGGGACGAAGGCCAAAAGGATGTGTATCAAGTGAGTTAACTGGCATATTACAATAAAGTACACCGGCAGTTAAATAATATGTAACAGAAAACTTTCAGAACTCATACTGAAAAAAACTCAATTTCCTTTCTTTGGGTAATACAGAGAAAACAGAGCAATCAAAAGACAAAATATAAATTTAAAAAGCTCTTGCGCTTTTATAATAATTCTACTGCAACTGGTAGTTCTCTGTACACAAGAAGAAATATAAGGCATTTGGCTTTATACATATTATATATAGGTAATTGTTCATTTTGCTTTATATATGTATTTTATATTTCAAAATAAAATATGTATAATAATTATCACAAAACACTTACATTTTCATTGAGAACCTGTAAGGTGCCAGATCCTCAGGAAACTGAGACCTAGTGGGTTAATTTGCTTAGCTAGGATGTAGAGTCCATGGTGCACCAAGCTGACTCCAAAGTGCAGAATAGCTAGTATTTATTGCATGTTAGCTAATTATGAAGTATTCTACCAAGCTCTTAATCCTCAGAACAACTCCATGAGGCAAGTACTACAGATATGAACATCCTTGCTTTACAGATGATTAGATCAAGGCTTAAAATGTCTAGCTGTGCCAAAAAGCTGCACAGCGAGCCTGTCATGGAGTCCAGACATGAGGCCAGTTCTGTCAGCCAGAATCTCTGAGTTTTGAGAACCCCTTTGTGTAGAGAACACGCGATTTCCTTGCAGTGGCCAAGGCAGCCGCAAAGGTTGGGAGGTGGGGGTGAGAATGGAAGTGGTGGATTGTTGGCCGAGTGAGACTTCCATGCAGACCTTCCTGTCCTGTGTGTTCCCCCTGTAGCAGCTCCCAGAAATGATCTCTGATGCTTCTCAGGGAAGAGGCTTAGTTGAAAGCCTTCAATGAAAATTCCTGCAAATTATCATTTCCCTTCCTTTTCCTCTCCCTCCCCACTCCCTTCCCCTTTTCCTTAAGGTGAACGTATAAACTTATGTTTCAATTTTATTACAGCATGCAACACCTAGGTTGAACAGGCAAGAGTGTTAAGAGTGAGAAAACAATTAATTACAGCAAATAGAACGCGTAAGTTTTCTCCTTTTTGTGTTTAATTCCACCCGAGTTGGCCACTGAAAACCTGCTGACTCACTCTCATTTTCTTTTCTTTTCTGTAATTGCTTAAAAAGTATACTCCAAAACTGTCACCCAGTTCACTTAGTCAATGTTGTGGGAATGCCAACTATCATATTCCATGAGGAAATTCTATCTCTGATGCCATCCTTGGGGGCAGGTGGTATAATTTGTTTATACAAAGGTCAGTGTCCAGCTCTGTGACTTCTCTATTTTCCATGCATATAAGATAGCACACTCTTTTCTTCGCATGAGGATATGTTAGTATGTTCTCATGTAAGAAAGAAAGAATTGGATCTAGTGTTTTCTTTTCTCAATCTTTTATTTTATCTTTGGTTAACATGTTCTCATCAAAGTCATGATACAGAGAGCCACTTGCCAATCCAGTACTCCTTATCTTCCACCTTACTAATAGAATGCCCATTTTTTGCTGACCATAGGGCCACTAGGAATAAAGATGACAATTCCAACGTGACTCAGGGCTGTTGTACCTAACCATTTAGACCTGTGAGGGTAGATGCGTTGTGAGAGACTTCCAAGAAGGCCCCTTAAAGGACCCTTAGAAACAAACTCATTTTGACTTCTTCTATTCTTTTTGCTCTCTGGAATGTGGGTGAGATGGCTGGAACTCCAGCATCCACCCTAGAACATGTGGTTACCTTGAGTATGGAAATGACACACCAAAAATGGCAGAGGAGAAAGATAGAGGAGCCTGGGCATCTAGTGACTTCTTGGAGCTGCCACACCAATCCTGGACTTCCTAACCCTTGTCTTCTTTTCCATAAGAAAATGACCACTTGAGTGTTTGAGCCACTGTTATTTTGAGATTATTTCCACTTCTAACTGATGTAAGACCATTTAAAAAATAAAAATGATTATAATTTTGGGGAAGGAGCCAAGTGTAGTATGCTAAACTTGGTTGGTTATAAATAATTAACTATATAAGCCCCACAATAGCCCTATACAATGATGAATATAACCACCACTTTGAAATTATAGACAGTAAGATTTGGAAAGGCATGTTTGAGGATTTACTCAGTCTGTACAGCTAGTTAAAAACAGAGACACAGTTTAAAATCAAATCTGTATAGTTAGATTCTGGATGTTATTATTTTCTCTTTTTACTATTCTTGCTTCTGGGGCAGTTTGTTCATACCACAACAAACTCTCTTCGAATCAGATCCTGCCTCTGACTTTTCTGACTTTGGTTCATTTAACTCTAAGCCTCAGTATCCCCATCTGGAAAATAGGACTATTAGGAGTGCATATTTCTTACAATTTGGGGAGCTCAAGTATGTTAACTAATGAGAAACACTTATCAAAATAGCGTTACATATAATGTTCTCAACAAATAGTTTTATTGTGTAATTTTATTATATTTACACTTTATTAGAGTTAATGATTTCTATGCCTGTTTTACTTAGTAGATTCTAAGGGTCTTGGTGGCAGGAAATATACTTTTGTCATCTCTGTGTCCTCTGTACATTTTGAATAATGCTTTGCACTTGGCAAGTGCTCTATAAATGTTAGTTGAATTTAACTTACTTAGGAAGCAGTCTTGTGGGACTTATTTTGCTTGACAGTTTGTTTAAACTTTATTTTTATGCTTATTTAGGTATATTTCATGGTCATTTTCATGATCCAGATGAATACAATTTGCCTGAGTGAAACAGAGGTCATTTATCAGTCATTTCTTTAATCTTAAGTTAATCTTTAGCTAATGAGATTTAGCCATAAAAGCATTAATTTATAAAACATTCTGAGATGCAAAAACCGTTTCATGGCCAATATTAACCCTTTTGAAATATTTACACCAAATTCTATTTTAATATTTGTCATTGACAAATATTAAACAAAGAAACCCTCTGTGTCATTTGTACTTAACTATAAAATACAAGATAATCTTTGTTTTGCCCATGTGAAACAGTACCTAAACTGAAAAACTTGTTCATTATACTCAAATCTCAATTGTTGTTGTCAAAATGTGTCAAACTAGTTCTTTCTTCAAAAGCCTATCCCATAAGTATTTCTATCATAAAACGTAAATAACTGAAAATTTGCATAAGTGTTTATTTTTCTCTTAGACATACTTCAATGGCACAATCTCGGGTCAGAACGTGAAATGCTGTTAAAAGAAAACTTAAAAGTAAAATGCAGTTCAGTGTCCCTTGGGATCTCACATTTTAGGGCAGACTTCTCCAGAGTTATCTTCTGTTATTTGTTAAAGTAACATGTGAACTTTGGAAGAGGTGGCATCTTTCAGCAAAGGAAATATCAATGTTAACAGCATGAACTTGAACTTAAAATAATTAAAACAAAATTATACTTTTTGGCAAGATAAAGGTATTTCTGATAAGTAAACAAAATGTTACTTTTTCTCATTCTTTACAACTAACAGAGGCTTTGATTGTAGCTATTTGATAATCAACAACATGACTCTTCCACATGATGCATTTTGTACACTGCCAGAAGCAAAATGGAAGATTTGGCTCTAGCCCTTCACTGGAGATGGTAGACTCCTATGTGATCAATTTACAAATTTTGGTTCTGGCATACTCCTAAATTAAAGAGTTAGTTATGGAGACTCTACAATCAGATTTTACCATGACTGAGACAGTATTTTGAAAACAATTATTTGATGCTTCTACTCTTGTCTCCCACAAGTTATCTTCCTGGGAAGCCGTTATACTATATACCTAGGGAAACAGCATGAGTAGATGCTTCCAAGGGAAGGAGATGCCAGAACATGAGCAGTGAGCAAGACAACCAGCGACACTCTAACTGCAGAGGCCAGAGAACCTCTGTGGGCAGCGCCGGTCCCCACTGCTAACCCACAGAGACTTCTGGACTTTCCTTCACCCAGATGAGGTTTTAAGGAGCCTCTGAAACAATTCCTTTGCACAGAAGGAAGGGGGGTAGGAGAAAAGGTAGAGAACAGAAAAATAAAATTTGTTCTTATAACGTACTTTGGCTAAATAATTTTAAAGACATCTCCTTTTAAATCGACAAAATCTTCATACTCCAGCCCAAGAAAATTATAAAATAATTTATAAAATAAAAAAATGTGTTCCTTACGCATATTTTTCCTGTCTGGAAATTCAACTTAGGTATTTTTGTATCTTCCATGTTTCTTCTTAACATAATGTATAAGTGTATATGTAAGTACTATATGGACATATACTTTCTAAATGTATGCTTATAGAAACATAAATACTATATATAAGTATATATAATACTATGTATAACTACTATATTTACTATAAGTACTACTTATAGTTTCCTTATCCCATTTTTAACAATCATTGATTAACCAATTGAAGATTATCCTATAGTTTATTTTTTTAATTACCTTCAATGTAATGATGCCACTCTAGTTTTATAAAACCAGGTGACAATATTACATTCTCTGAAATTTCTTTAGACATAGCTACTATAATCCTGAATGGGGAAAAACTGAAAGCTTTTCCTCTAAGATCTGGAACACTACAAGGATGCCCACTGTCACTACTGTTATTCAACATAATATTGGAAGTCCTAACTAGAGCAATCAGACAAGAGAAGAAATAAAGGACATTCGAATTGGAAAGAAAGAAGTTAAATTATCCTTGTTTGCAGATGATATGATTTTATAATTGGAAAAACCTAAAGACTCCACCAAAAAAACTATTAGAACTGATAAAACAAATTCAGTAAAGTTGCAGCATACAAAAATCAACATACAAAAATCAGTAGCATTTCTATATGCTAAGAGTGAACAATCTAAAAAAGAAATCAAAAAAGTAAATCCATTTAAAATAGCTACAAGTAAAATAAAGTACCTTGAAATTAACCAAAGAAATGAAATATCTCTACAATGAAAACTATAAAACATTGATGAAAAAAATTGAAGAGGACACAAAAATCTGGAAAGACATTCTATGTTCATAAACTGGAAGAATCAATCTACATATTTAATTTAATTCCTATCAAAATACCAATGACATACTTCACAGAAACAGAAAAAGTGTCCTAAAATTTACATAGAATCACACAAGACCCAGAGTAGTCAAAGACATCCTAAACAAATTGCACGTTATGCACATGTACCCTACAACTTAAAGTATAATAATAATAAATAAATTTAAAAAAATTTTTATTATGTAATTATAAAAATAATAAAATATAATCATTATTAAAAAAAAAAAAAAGCTGGAGGAATTATTTTACCTGACTTCGAATTATACTAGAGAGCTTTAGTAACCAAAACAACATGGTACTGGCATAAAAACAGACACGGAGACCGGTAGAATAGAACACAGGACCCAGAAGTAAGTCTATACATCTATAATAAACTCACTTTTGATAATGGTGCCAAGAACAGACATTGGGGAAAGGGCAGTCTCTTCAAAATATTGTGGGAAAATGGGATATTCATATGCAGAAGAAGGAAACTAGACCCGTATCTCTCACCCTATACACAAACCAAATCAAAATAGATTCAAGACTTAAATCTATGACCTAAAACTATGAAACCACTACAAGGAAACATTGGGGAAGCTCTCCAGGACGTTGGACTAGGCAAAGATTTCTTGAGTAGTATCCTACAAGCACAGGTGAACAAATCAAAAATGGACAAATGGGATCACATCAAGCTAAAAACTTCTGCACAGCAAAGGAAACGATCGGCAAAGTGAAGAGAAGACCCACAGAGTAAGATAAAACGCTTGCAAACTATCTATCTGACAAGGATTTAGTAATCAGAATATATAAGGAGCTTGAACAATTTTATATGAAAAAAGTCTAATAACCTAGTTTAAAAATGAGCAAAAGATCTGAATAGACATTTTCAAAAGAGGACATACAAATGGCAAACAAGTGTATGAAAAGGTGCTTAGCATCATTGACCATCGGATAAATACAAATCAAAACTACAAGGAGATATCATCTTGCCCTCATTAAAATGGTTTTTATCCAAAAGACAGGCAATAAAAATGCTGGCAAGGATGTGGAGAAAAAAGAACCTTGGTACCCTGTTGGTGAGAACGTAAATTAGTACAACAACTACAAAGAACAGTTTGGAGGTTCCTCAAAAAAATTAAAAATAGAGCCACCATGTGATCCAGCAATCCCACGGCTAGGTATATACTCAAAAGAAAGAAAATCAGTATATCTGATAGATATTTGCAATCCCATGTTTATTGCAGCGTTATTCACAATAGCCAAGATTTTCGTGCAACCTGAATGTCCATCAACAGATGAATGATTAAAGAAAATGTGGTACATATACATAATGGAGTACTATTTAGCCATAAAAAAGAATGAGATCCTGTCATTTGCAACAGCATGGATGAAACTGAAGGTCATGATGTTAAGTGAAGTAAGCCAGGCACAGAAAGACAAACGTCACACGTTCACAATTATTTGTGGGAGCTAAAAATCTAAAAAAAAAAAAAATTGAGCCCATGGATATAGAGAGTAAAACAATTGGTTATCAGAGACTGGGAAGAGTAGTGAGAATGGGAGTTGGAGGAAAGGTGGGGGTGATTAATGGGTCCAAAAAAAATAGAAAGAATCCATAAGACCTTTTATTTGCTAGCACAACAGGGTGACTACAGCCAAAAGTAATTTAATTGTATATTTAAAAATACCTGAAAGAGTGTAATTGGATTGTTTGTAAAACAAAGGATAAATGCTTAAGGAAATGGAAACCCCATTTACCCTGATATGATTATTACACATTGTATGCCTATATCAAAATATCTCATGTAACTCATAAATATATATACCTACTATGTACCAATATTTTTAAAAAAGATCCTTTAGATAATTCCTTAATAATGCACTTTTGAAAATCAGCAATTTGTGGGAAGTTATATTCTTCAAAGATTCATGCACTGGAACTTGGCTACAAGTACATTTTAAGAAATGACTTATTAATGTCCTTAACTTACATTATCCTGTTTTGGCTATCTATAGTACATAGTTTGTGCTCTTTCTCTTTTCCCCTTACAACCAGCCTGAGGGTGATATTAACATGAAAGTTTAATAATTTTCTGTTTCCCTTTTCTGTACTATCTTCTGGCATGCTTTAGCTCATATGATTACATTATTTATTTATTTATTATTATTATACTTTAAGTTCTAGGGTACATGTGCATAACGTGCATATATTTTTTTAATCATTACAAATTTGTAGGGCTTGTAGCACTGATGTTACTCAGTTCTTAAAGAACTGAGATTTGCAAACATTTCATTGCAAAGAAATGGACTTGGCCAGCTATGGAAAATGTCCAGCAACGCAGTCTAGAGCTTTTTGATTAAATCACAAGCAAAATAAGTAAAGCAGATCATATAAAGGAGGATCACACATATCTAAATTATTTTATTTAGTTTATCATGGCAAAGTTTCTGATAAAACTTAGAGCAGGTTTAATAATGTATTAATAAATGTTGACAAATGGTTCACTAAATCATCCTCTTACAGTGCTTACAGGCATAATGATCATGATTGTATTTGAGCAGTTTAGTCCCATAAGAGTGAGTGGAAGAAATGGGGGAGACTATGAAAGTCCCTGGGATTCAGGTCTGCAGGTTAAAAATTATCACAAGCCATATTTTCTGATGGTTTTGATTCTAATAGAGTAATTGCAACAGGGGAAAATAACCTAGAGGTACCCTATGCAAACTTTTTCATTGAAACAAAAATGTCTAAGAACAGGCAGAAGCTGAAGCTGTTGACTGAACAACTAAAGATATTTTTGTTTCATTTTTTAATTTAAAAAATTTGTATAAAATTTGCCTTTCTAATATAATCATGAGTTTTAATATAAATATAACACTAAAATTAGTTATTGATACAATTATATAACTATTCCCCTAAAATTTTTACAGTAAAATTTTTTTGTCAGGAAGATATGCCATATGTATCTTCTACTGTTTACATATTTTGTGTCACATCAAAAGGGATGTCAACCACAACGTTAAGGCATTAAACAACACTGTTGCTTACATTATTTTTAGGAGGACTTAACCTTAGTTATAAATTTATGGCTACACTGACACAGCAAAATAGACTAAAGGCACTGCAATTGTCTATTTCATTCAGGAAAATAATTGAACAGATGAATGAGGCAGTATTAAGTTTCATTTCCAGAAATTATAATTGTATTTCTAAATTATGTTATATAGGGTTTTCTTCACATCTTGTTACATGAATTCTACAGGGATAAGAGTTGATAGTTATTTGGTGTTTTAACATTTTAACATGTGGCACGGCTCCTGGCATGTAAAAGGAGACCAGTAAATAGATGTTAAATAAATGAATGGATAAGTGAGTTACCTGTGTAGGATGCACTCTAATTGTAGTGATTTCTTACGTTATTTTTAATTAGCTACTAAAATATAGATTACTTTGAATAGTATCAAAAGTAAAAATGAGGTTTCAAATTTCGGATACATTTTAGAGACTCACAAAAATATGCTAAAATAGTTTCATGGCATATGAACATGGCATATGAACATGGCTATTGAACACTAAGAGAAAAAAATGGTATTTAGATAAGGGAGAATGTTCAGTTAAAATGCTAAATTAATTTTACTTTTAGATAAGAAAAGATTGAAATATAGGCTTTCAGAATGTAGGACTGTGGTTTCCTAGTAGGTAAAATTCATTTCCAAATATATGCTTCCTGTTTTTCATGAATAGTACTAAATGCAGGCCTTACTCCAGAGATTGTCTTCTATGACTTTATTCTTATCTTCGTATTTTTCCTCTATTCTTCGTTGTGCATTATCTTTAAGAGTCGGTGCGGTTCTTAAGTAGTTACAAATTTTTAATAACAGGACTCTAAAGGTTTTAATTATCTTCTTAATGTACTTGCCTAAAAATAGGTAACTCCTGGCCTGGTGCAGTGGCTCATGCCTGTGATCCCAGCACTTTGGGAGGCTGAGATGGGTGGATCATTTGAGGTCGGGAGTTTGAGACCAGCCTTGCCAACATGGTGAAACCCAACCTCTACTAAAAATACAAAAATTAGCTGGATGTGGTGGGGGGCACCCAGCTACTTAGGAGCCTGAGGCAGAAGAATCCCCTGAACCTGGGGGGCGGAGGTTGCAGTGAGCAGAGATCGTGCCACTGCACTCAAGCCTGAGCAACAGAGAAAGACTCTGTCTTAAAAAAAAATAATAATAATAATAATAATAATAATAAATAAAAAATTAAAAGGTAACTCCTAACTTTAAATATAGCTTTAAATTAAGGCAGAGGAAATAAAGTTTGAAGTAAATATCTTTTGTTAAGTTAATTTTAGTTTAACAATCTCCAGCTATTATCTAATTATAGGAGGTTGCTTGAAAGAGAAACTTACTAACATCTGACATAATAAGGCACGTTCTTCATGTTCAGTGTTCTAGTGAAAAGAATCTTCCAAGTAAATGTATCCACAGTGTTTTGAGTTCACCACTGTTTTGGATTCACTGAACTAGCACATTTTTACTGCAAAAGAGAGTTTCCTTCAAAGAAAATTAACTATCCCACCAAAGCTTCATTTGAATACAAATTTTAAAGTTGACCCAAATGGAGCACCAATAGGTTAGTTATACACTTGGGGATTTTGTGGGCCTTTGAAAACATATGGTTCATCTTGATGTTAAAAAGAATACACTTCTATCTATGTTATATCTTGATAGGGCATGAATTAATGAAATAGATGAAAATGATAATATATTAAGCCTACATTGATCCTGTAGAAAATATTAATCCATATTTAAAAGTACGTCAAGATACTTCCAAAAAACTGGAGTAAACATATTTTTCCTATCCCTTCCATTAACAACAACTAAAAACCTTGGACATTACATATAAAACGAAGATTAAGAGACCAGCCAGGGCTCTTGCGATCCAAGGAATGACAAAGTGGTGAATTCCCAGGTTTTTGTTTTTCTGCCTCTTATGTATGAATCCATTTAAAATGTCATTGAAATGATACAGTATTGGAATGAAGAACTGATTAGTGGTTGCTAGGGCCCAAGGAGTGCAAAGAGAGGAGCAGAGGAAAGTGGGTGTGGCTATAAAAGGGCAAGAGAGATGCAATGGCTAACTTTCTTTTTTTTTTTTTGCATATCCAGATAGTTTATTATATTTCACATATTGGGATTTATATTCACTTCCATTTAATTTTAACAGCTCTGTGGTGGTGGTAGTATTTTTTTTTATTATTATACTTTAAGTTCTAGGGTACATGTGCACAACGTGCAGGTTTGTTACATATGTGTAATTGTGCCATGTTGGTGTGCTGCACCCATCAACTTGTCAGCACCCATCAACTTGTCATTTACATCAGGTATAACTCCCAATGCAATCCCTCCCCCCTACCCCCTCCCCATAATAGGCCCTGGTGTGTGATGTTCCCCTTCCTGAGTCCAGGTGATCTCATTGTTCAGTTCCCGCCTATGAGTGAGAACATGCGGTGTTTGGTTTTCTGTTCTTGCGATAGTTTGCTGAGAATGATGGTTTCCAGCTGCATCCATGTCCCTACAAAGGACACAAACTCATCCTTTTTTATGGTTGCATAGTATTCCATGGTATATATGTGCCACATGCAATAGCTAACTTTTTGTGCCAACCTAATTGGATTAAGACTTGCCTAGGTAGCTGATAAAACATTATTTCTGAGTGTATCTCTGAGAGTGTTTCAGGGAAAAAAATATTATTTGAAAGACTAGACTTAGAAAGACTAATATTTCAAAAAAATATTATTTGAAAGAAGATGCATCATTACCAATGTGGGTGGGCACCATGTGATTCATTGAGGGCCCTGATAGAACAAAAAGGAGAAGGAAGGAAGACTTCTCTTACTCTCTTGAGCTAGGGGATATCCCTCTTCTCTTGTCCTTAGATATCATAGCTTCTGGTTCTCTGGCCTTCATATTCTGGGACTTATGTCATCATTACCCTTGGTTC
Source organism: Macaca thibetana thibetana (assembly GCF_024542745.1). Lineage (NCBI taxonomy): Eukaryota > Metazoa > Chordata > Mammalia > Primates > Cercopithecidae > Macaca > Macaca thibetana. The sequence continues at coordinate 58,037,931 of NC_065594.1, forward strand.
TTAGGCTTTCTCACTTTGAATTGAATTGCCCCACCAGTTTTCCTGGTTTTCCAATTTGCAGATAGCATATTGTGGGATGTCTCAGTCTCCATAATTGCCTGAGCCAATTTCTATAGTAAGTCTTTCCTTATCTCTATATTTTTCTATCATCTATCTGTCTGTTTATCACATTGTTTCTGCTTCTCCAGAGATCCTGAATAATACAATGAAAGATCTTCATGGTGATGAAAATGTTCTGTACCTGAACTGCATCAGTGTTAATACCCTGCCTGTGATATTGTAATATAGTTTGGCAATTTCTTACTTTCGGAAAAAAACAGGGTAAAAGGTTCAGGGATCTTTCTGTGTAATTTCTCACAATTGTATGTGAATCTAGACTTCTATTAAAACTTAAAAGTGTAATTTAAAAAACTGTCAGACACAGTATAAGACAGATCATTAAGGCAGAAATCTAACAAAGGTAGGCAGGAACTGAACTTGACATTTTAACAAGTGGACCTAACAAACATCTATAGAACTCTCCCCCCAGAACCAATAGAATATACATTCTTCTCATCTGCACATGGCATATACTCTAAAAGCAACTGCACAATTTGCCATAAAACAATTTTGAGCAAATTCAAAAACACTGAAATCACACCAACCATACACTCAGACCACAGCACGATAAAAATACAAATCAATAGTAAGGAGATTGCTCAAAATCATACATTTATATGAAAATTAAATAAGACCTCTGGGTAGACAATAAAATTAAGGCAGAAATCTGAAAATTCTTTGAACTGTATCAGAGCAAATATACCTCTGGGACACAGCTAAAGCAGTGTTAAAAAGAAACTATGGTGCCAAGTGTCCACATCAAAAATTTAGAAAGATTTCAAATTAACAACCTAACATTAAACCTAGAGGAACTAGAAAAACAAGAACAAACCAGCCCCAAAGCTAGCAGAAGACAAAAAGTAACCAAAATCACAGCTGAATGGAATAAAATTGAAATGTGAAAAAGCACACAAAAGATAAATGAAACCAGAACTTTGTTCTTTGAAAGAATAAATAAGATTGATAGACCATTACCTAGAGAAATAAATAAAAAAGAGATATCAAAATAAGCACAATAAGAAATGACAAAGAGGATATTACCACTGACCCTACAGAAATACAAAACACCCTCAGAGACTATTATGAACACCTCTATGCACACAAACTAGAAAACCTACATGAAATGGATAAATTTATGATAACATACAACCTCCTAAGATTAAACCCAGAAGAAATTGAAACCCTGAACAGCCTAATAATGTGTTGTTGAAATTGAATTAGTAATAAAAAGTCTACCAACAAGTAAAAGCCCAGGACCAGAAGAATTCATGGCCAAATTCATGGCCAGACATATAAAGAGAGCTGGGGTACCATTCCTACTGAAACTATTCCAAAACATTGAAGAGGAGGGACTCATCCCTAATTCATTCTATGAGGCCAGCATTCTTATAATACCAAAACCTGGCAGACACACAACAACAAATGTAAACTTCAGGTCAATATTCTTGATGAACGTAGATGTAAAAATCCTTAACAAAATACTAACAAACCAAATCCAGCACATCAAAAAGCTAATCTGCCATGATCAAGCAGACTTTATCTCTGGGATGCAAGTTCGATTCAACATATGCAAATAATAAATCAATAAATATGACTCATCACATAAACAGAACTAAAAACAAAAGCCACCTAATTGTCTCAATAGATGCAGAAAAGGCTTTTGATAATGTTCAGTATCCTCTCATGTTAAAAACTGCCAACAAACTAGCCATTGAATGAACAACCCTCAAATAATAAGAACCATTTATGAAAAACCCAAAGATATCATCATGCTGAACAGGCAAAAGCTGCAAGCATTTCCTTTGGAAATGGAACAGGACAAGAATGCCCTGTCTCACCACTCTTATTCAACATAGTCGTAGCCAGATCAATGATGGAAGAGAAGGAAATAAAAAGCATCCAAATGGGAAGAGAGGAAGTCAAACTATCTCTGTTTGCAGATGATATTATTTTATACCTAGAAAATCCCATAGTCTCTGCCCAAAAGCTGCTCGATCTGATGAACAACTTCAGCAAAATTTCAGAATACAAAATAAATGTACACAAATCAGTAGTATTTCTATACACCAACAACATCCAAACTAGGTGCCAAATCAAGAATACAATCCCATTCACAACAGCCACAACAACAATAAAAAATACCTAGGAATATACTAACCAAGGAGATGAAAGACCTCTACAATAAGAATAACACAACACTGCTGAAAGAAATCAGAGATGACATAAATAACTGGAAAAATATTTCATACTCAGGAATAGAAATAATCAATATTGTTAAAATGGCCATACTGCCCAAAGCAATTTACAGATTCAATGCTATTCCTTTCAAACTACCAATGACATTCTTCATAGAATTAGAAAAAAAAAAAAAATTCTAAAATTCATATAGAACCAAAAAAGACCCTGAATAGCCAAAGCAATCATAAGCAAGAAGAAAAAAGCTGGAAGCATTACATTACCAGAGTTAAAACTATACTACAAAGCTATAGTAACCCAAACAGCATGGTATTGGTACAAAAACAGACACATGGATGAATGGAACAGAATAGAAAGCCCAGAAATAAAGCTGCACACCTGCAACCATCTGATCTCTGACAAAGTTAACAAAAACAAGCAATGGAAAAAGGACTTTCTATTTAATAAACAGTGCTAGCATAACTGGCTAGCCATATGCAGAAGTTTGAAACTGAACCCCTTCCTTATACCATATACAAAAATCAACTCAAGATGGAGTAAGACTTAAATGCAAAACCTAAAACTGTAAAAACCCTTGAAGGAAACCTAAGAAATACCCTTTAATTTTCGTTAGATGTATGGTATATAATTTGTCCAAACTCTTAAAGACCTACAAATCTCAAGTCTCAGTTTCCTACTATCTTAACAAATTTCCTTCTGGAAATAGATTGAAGTCATCTATAAAGAGTCCACACAGAACTAGTCCATTAAAGCAAAGATAAAAACTAAAAGTTGTATAATAAAAGCAGAGGAAAATGGGAAAGAAACTATTACATTTAAAAAATCAAAGTCTTTTGGGGGAGGGGGTCAATAAAAATTGAAAAAATAATTAATCTCAGCTTTCTTGTATATTTAACAAAAAGGACACTGTGATGGATTATATTAACTTCTATCATGAAATAAAAGTGAATATTACTAGTAAATCATTAAGACAGAGAAACTTTACACTAGGACTAAATTCTGAGAACAATTTACTGTGTGACTGTTAACTAGTGATCTTTAATAATAAAATTAATTTTTACAAATGTGTGTTTACAGAAACTGCATATTGTAAACCATGTGGCTGGTTAAAAAAATAATAATCAAAACCAGAACAAAACCAAAATACTGATATACATATATGTGTATATCCAAACACCATGTTACATACCTTAAATATATGCAATCAAAATAAATTTAAAAACAAACAAATGAAAATTCCCCAAAACTAAAGAGCCTGAAATAAATAATAAGCCCATCACATTAAGGGATTTTTGACATTGTAGGTAAAGAGGATCTAGACTATATCACAGACTCAGGGTATCAGGCTGTCTGGTTGTAAACTTGAACTCACATCTAAAGATTCTATGCCAGCCTCTGCAGTCAGGCGGACATCCTCATCTACTTCTCTGCCATCTAACTGCATTCCTCGCTACACCACTTGCTGGCTCTGTAATCTTGAAAAGCTTGCTTAATTTTTTCTGAATCTTTGTTGCATCATCTGTATGGATGTGGAAATAATTGCATTATATATCTCAGAAGTTGGTGAGGATTGATGTAATTTATACGCATATAGTTCACAAAACAGTGCCAAGTACATCATGAACATTCAGTAAGTGTTTTCCATTATCATCTCTTGTCTGTATTAGTCAGCACTGTGTGGGAGAATCTTTATCAACCTTTATATAATTAAACAAATACCCTAGAGACAAAGCCTGATCACCAAAACATATGTTCTCCTATTCTGTCGAAGCCTCAGCTGAACCCTGTTTCCCAATTCTGTCTGAGACTCTGTTGGCCAATAAAACGTGAGAGGGAATGACATATGTCGTTTCAGGTCCGATTCATTAAAATCCTCCCACATGTGCTCCTCCACATTCCTGGCCCTCTGGAATGCAGATGGCAGAGAACATGGAAGCCACATTTGAAAGATGGCAGAAACTCTGTCAACGTGGCCACCACACCAAACTGTTTGGCTACCTGATTAGTTGTGTCAGGTTCAAGAAATCAGCTACTGTTGGATAAGACCCACAACACATGCCTTGGGTCTGCTATAAGCAGTTTTTACAACCCTGCTGTTGTGGTGAAGAGCTTTAAAAACTATGCACGTGAAAAGCAGCTCAATCCAAGTAAATGCCTCTGTCTTGGGGTATTTGTCCATTTGTCCTCTATTCTGGGCCTTACATATAAATAAATCCTATTTGTTTGCTCTGTTCATGACATCTCTATATGCATGGCAAGGCTCTCCTACTTAGTGATCTGATCGGATTCCAGCTGTATCTTAGTTTTAATTCTATTAAATATGATCACCTATCATTTCTGGTTTATCCCAGGACTCTTTAAAGCAAAAATGGCATTTGCTGCCTAGCCTCTGCTTTGTCTAAGTGCATCTCAAACACCAAACACTACCTCCAGAATTTGTTTAGCATTTTTCAAATGATTTGATGACAACAGAGGCATCCATATGTTTGTGATTTTCCTAAGTCACATAGCACAAGGCTGGCTGAATTCAATAAAATGTAAATTCATAGATTAATTGAGCAAAGTCTACCCTACTCACACCTGCCAAAGCTGAAGTAAGGCATTCTCCTGGGTAACAAGAAGATCATAGGTTGGAAAAGGCAAGTATTCCTGAGGGATCACTACTCTTTCTTCTTGGAAGCAAACTTATCTGCTTATCCATGTCCCTTGATTTTCTGCTTTGTTCATTCAACAGGCCTGGCTTTATTTGAGGTGATAGGAGTATCAAGGTGTATCACTGCACACAACATTCTCAGGAGAGTCACCAATGCACCTGCCCTTTTTGTGATTTTACTGAAGAAGCTCTATATAAGCCACTTTATGGAGCATTCCTGTATGGGACTGGGATTTTGGAATAAGAAAAAATATATAAGACAAGACCTCAGAAGCATATGGAGTGGGCAAGATTGAGTTCCAAAATAGGAAAAACAAAAACAAAAACAAAAACAACATTTGGTCAGGATCAGAAGTGGTTTTCTTTTCTTTTCTCTTTTTCTTAAGAGATGCAAATTTGGGATCCTGTTCAGCCCCCTTGTGGTTTGGGAACAGAGTTCCCTGTCCCTAGAAAGTGGAGTACATGAGCTGTTTCTGTGAGGCACCTAGACTATAAGAAAGTGGCCCTAGGACTGTTTCTAGTAATAACTCAGTCCAACCTGGAATGGGGTGGATTCTGCACTCTCACTGGGGACTCTGGGATTGCTGGAGTGGTCTCAACATGATAATATCTTGGTCAATAGAAGCTTGTTCCAATTTGCCAGTGCTTTATGCAGGATGAACCAGCACCAGCAGCCAAAGAAAGTAAGATTGAGCAACAGTCCCCTTCCTTTTCTGTCCCAACTTCCCTTCAGAGCAGCTGCATCCAAGTCCCAGCAGATGTTAGTGTATGTGGGATGACCTTGCAGATGGTTGCATCAGGGCAAATTTGTGAGTTCGTGAGTTTCTCTCTCTGTCCCTTCCCTCCCCATCCCTGGTAGCTGACGGTGCTGGAGAGAAAGAGAAGTTTTCGGTGGTAAGGGCAAAACAAGAAACAAGTCATGAGTTTGCTGTTTCTGGATGAGTTATTGCTGTATCACACATTGTTCTTAGTAGTCTCAGTATGACACAGCAGCAGTTTTTCATCACTTAAATGCAGTTTTAGAATTTTTAATAACACTTTAAATTGCTAATCATAAGACTGAAGGTTGATGTCTTCTAATCCAGCAAAATACATTAGTCGCTTACCAGCTCTGTAGTAGCTTTTTTAAAATTCAGGATCTTGGTCATGAGGGCTTAAGATCCAAATCAATTGCTATATAAATCCTTTTGGAAATTTATTCAGTGCTATAACTACACATGCACTACCATATTCTAGTATTGTCTTTTTAGCTCCAAAATGTAGTTGTTATAGAAATCAAAGATAGTTGTTCCTGGAGTGTCCAAACCATCTAGACCAACTGTAATTGAAGAAAGGCAATATTGTTTGCAGTCTCAGTATGAATGTGGATTCCTTCTCCAATAATCATTTGCGCTTGCCACTTGGACTTTGTCTGAAGGAAAAAAAAGGCAATATCACAAAATATGATGTACAAGCATGTGCATCTCAACATTGTTTAAAATAGGACTAATTGGAAAAAATCTAAGTATGCTACAATATAATACTGGTTAAAAGAATTAGATTCGTAAAATGGGATGCACCGGATCAATTTAAAATAGTATTTACTGACATGAAATCATACTTTAAAAGCATCTTAAAAGAAGAGAATAATAGCAAACCAAAACTGTATATTAATTTGGCAAAATAACGTATACATACATAGAAAGTTTATTAACATATAATTATATATACATTAAAAGTTATCTATATTATCGCAGAAAAATACTATCTCTACCTTAACAATAATGATTGCCTCATGGCAGAATTACAGATGTTTTTGTTACTTGTTACATTTGTGTGTGTTTATGGATATGTATTGCTTGTATCATAATAATAGTTATATTAAATATAGATTTTAGAGTAAAAGGGCAGAATAAAGCCAGAACACAGAAGTCCTCTCACCCAGGAGATAATAGAGTGAATCAAATATTATATAAATAAGTAAAAGTGTTACAAAGTTCACCCAACAACAAAACAAGAAAAGAGGAGGAACCACGTATCACCAAGTTCAAAAAGTAGTGATCGAGGCAAAGAGTTCTGACATGGAGCTGAATACAGAGACTCCTATCTATACTCCCATATTACAGTAGCAGAATTGGAGAGACAAAATTCTCAGTGTTCTTATTTAGAATTGTGCCCACCATCACCAGGTTAGAAAGCAGCATGCCAGCTGAAGCTGAGAGGATAAGACAGTTCTTTCGGGAAGAGTCAAGGAAAAATCCAGTAGAGAAAAGGCCACACCAACAGAGCCAATAGAAACGGACCAGAGAAAAACCTCTGGAGAGGACTGACATTTTCCAGGACTTCCTGATGAATTTCAGACAAAATTCAAAGTCCCAATAGATTCTGTTTTAGGATTAAAGTTCTTTCCCAAATAAGTGAAGTGATACAGAACATTTAAGTGAAGAGCCTGTGACCTTCTCTGAAGGATGTGCCTAGACCCTAATGAGCTCCTCCCCACTTCCATTTTCCTCCTAAAAACACTTAACTACTGCCATCAGGTTACAGAAAAGTGGATGAAACAGCTAATCTGAGCCTTCAAGGGGGCCAAGTGGCTGAAATAAATAGATTTGGGTAGAGTTACTCATCTCAACCAGAAAGAAAATGCAAAGAATTGGCAAGGCAATTGTGAAAATATACCACATTTAAAAAATAAAAATCCCATAAGACTAGTTCTAGAAGGATACAGACCACAAGGAACAAATGAAATTTCCTTTCAAATTCAGCCCACAATGAAACAGTTTAGTATTATTGTAAGTTGACTAATACAAGAAGTTATTGGTGAATTAAGATTGCAAGTAACATTATTACAGAAACAACATCTAAAAAATAACACCCAGGGACAGAATAAATGGTTGAATACCAAATTACTTTTCCAGAGAGGCTTGAGATAATTAGAGGAATTGCTAAGAGAAAGTCAATAAAAAATTATGAATATAACAATAAAATGTGATTTCAAAGATAATCCAAAATAAATCAATAAAAAAGTAATTGGACATTTAAAAATAACTAAAAGGGTATAATTGGATAGTTTGTAAAACAAAGGATAAAAGCTTGAGGCAATGGATACCCCATTTACCCTGAGGTGATTTTACACATTATATGACTCTATCAAAGTATCTCATGTAGCTCATAAATATATACACCTATGTCTCCACAAAAATTAAACATTAAACAAAAATGAAAATCAGTGTCCACAAAATAGGAAATTCAGTAAGCAAAACAGAAAAAGTATTGAAAGGAATAATGGAATAACACTTTTTTCTGAAACATACATTGACATCTAGAGTTTTTAATGAAGGGTAGTGTGTTTTAGGAAACACGTCATCATCATCATCATCATCATCATCAAGCAACCAACACTGAAAAATGTCACGTTTAACTTGTTGAACTTTAAGAATAGAAGAGTAAATTTTCAGGTATCCGAAAAGAAAGCCACCTGTAAGGTGTAAAAACAAAACAGGTTGGAGTTTGATTTCTTAATGCTAACGTTAAATGCCAGAAAACAATGGAAAATTCTACCCCTTGGTCTCTGGCCGTGAACCTCCCACAGAAAACGATGACATTTGTTATCATCATTTACATTTGGTGCAGCATTTATGGCATGTATATAGCAATAGCACCAACACAAATATGCCTAACATTTGGAGAAGTCAGTACAGGGATAGATTTAAAGAAATAACTGATTTGTCCTGTAAACCCATTATGTACATTTTTATATCCTTGTGTTAATTTTATTATTCTTTCCCCCCTTGACCTACCGTTACTTTTGTCTTATGATAAGCTTGTGAAGAACTATTTAACACAGAAATCAGAGGATGATGAGCCAGATCCATTTCTTCCAGGGGCTAGTAGTTACTGTGCATAAGATAAAAATGGTAATACATAAGCTGTATGTCCTGAAGGAGCTTTAAGTCAATCTCCAAATACATTTTATAATCAATATTAGCATTGTCATAAGTCTTATTACTTAGTGTAGTTGGATCTTACCAACAATGCCAGTATTACACAATATTATAGTATGACCATGGTATAATTCAGTTATATTACAGAATATAGAACAAAGTAGTAAAAATTACAGAGGTATTTGTTTTGCCTTCCCAACAGAATCAACAACAATTGAGGACAAAGCCAATCATTTCGTCTCATCTTACAGGCTCAAATCTAGACTGGTTTCTATTGTGTGTCATTATATAGCAGGGCTCACTTCCCTCCAATGGGGAAGTCATGAATAGTATTTAGCAAACTACTCTTGGAGCCAGAACAGTCACAAGACAGCAGTGTAAAGCAAAAGTGCCTCCAAAGAACTTCTACATGTTTGGGGAGTAATAAGATTCCCATAGGTGTGCCCCTTGAGCTTCAGTAGCTAGAATAGAGGGCCATTGACTTATGCCCACTTCAGCTTCCCTGTGTATTAAAATAATTGAGACACAACCAGGCTTGTGTCTTTCCCTTCAGGGTAGTAAGTTTCCCCCAGCCAGGCTGAGTCCAGAGATGCCGTCTAAGAGCCAGGGGTGGAGAGCCAGTCCCACCTGGGCACTGCTGATGTTTGCCCAAGGTCTAAGGGCTCTTCGATCAGTCTGTGGTAAATGTTACTAGGCTTGGAACTTTCCTTTCAGGACAGTGGGCTCCTCTGTAGCCCAGGGAAGGTCCAGAAATACCATCCAAGAGCAATGGCCTAGAATAGAGGACCCCAAGTGCTCTACCCGACTGTGCTTGGACTGGTACCTAAGCTGCAAAACAAAGTCCCTTTTACTTTTTCTTCTCCTTTTCTCAAGTAGTAGGAGTCTCTCCATAGACACCACAATTTGGAATGCGCTGGGTCACACCTGAAGCCAGCACATGTCTCAGTCTCATCCAAGGCCTGCAGAGAGTACTAGCTGGGTATCACTGTTGATTATTGAGGGTTTAAGGGCTCTTTAGTCAGCAGGTGATGAATCCTGCTGACTAAAGGAGAATAGGTGCTTTTTTCCTGCTAAGGCAGCAGATTCCCTTCTGACCCAGGGTTTGTCTAGAAATGCCATCTGGGAGCTAGGGCCTGAAATCTGGGCCTCACAACGGTGCATGATTCTGATTTTACTGTGGCTGAACTGGTATCCAAGTTGCAAGACAAAGTAATCTTCTCTCTTCTCTCCTCAACTGGAAGGAAGGAGTCTCTTGGAGCAGTGAGCTGCCCTCCCTGGGGTTGGGGAATGGGTGGCACAAGCTCTACCTTGGCTGGCCCAGTTGGTATTTCACTAGTTTTCATTCCCCTCAAATCCATTGGCTCCAACTCTGGCACAGCACCAGGACCTGCCCAGTAATTACTATCCTTGTGGGCCAGACTATTTTTCCAGTTTGTTTAGGATCCCAGAGCCCTTTAGCCTGAGGTAGTGGGGTTTCCTGACACTCAGGTTCCCACCACTGGGATGAACAATTCCCTTCTGGCTAGGAATGATCTAAATGCTCCCTTCATCAGCACCAGTTGAGTTCTGCCCGGTACTGTTTTCTGCTGGGACAGGGCATCACTGAGTTACAGTGCAAAGTCCCACAGTCACCGCATTCTCCCTTCCTCAAGTGCACAGATTTTCTCTCTGTGCCATATGGCTGCTGCCAGGAAACAGGGGAGATGTGGTGTATCAGTCCACTTTCAGATTGCTATAAAGAACTGCCTAATTCTGGGTAATTTAAAAAGGAAATAGAGTTAATTAACTCACCGTTCAGCATGACTGGGGAGCCTCAGGAAACTTAGAATCATGGTGGAAGGCTAAGGGGAAGCAAGGCACTTTCTTCACAAGGCAGAAGGAAGGAGAAGTGCTGAGTGAAGGGGGAAGAGTCCCTTTTGAAACCATCAGATCTTGTAAGAACTCACTCACTATCATGAGAATAGCATAGGGGAAACCACTCCCATGATCCAATTATCTCCTTGATATGTGGGGATTATGGGAATTATAATTCAAGATGAGATTTGGGTGGGGACACAAAGCCTAACCACATCAGGTGACGATGGCAATTCAAGATTGTCTTTCCTACCTCTTCAGTGTTTCTTTCAATGATGTTTAAAACCAGGTACTGTGATTGCTCACCTGATTTTTGTTTTTTATGAAGGTGCTTTTTTGGTGTGGGTAGTTGTTCAATTTAGTTTTCGTGAGGGAAGGAAGAATGATGAACGCTTCTTTTTAGCCATCTTGCTCCACTCTCCATTCAGAAAGTTTTTTCTTGATGATTCAAAACAAAAAAGTACCCAATTTTCATTCTCTATCTTTATCCTACATATTTATTTCATAAAATATACCACTACTTGCTATAATTTGTATACATTACATATAATATGTTTATGTTTCTATGTTTTCTAAATATATATTGTGCAAATTACATTTTTACATACATCTATATGTAAATGAAATATATTCGGTAACTTAACTGTTGTGAGTGCGCACACACACATACACACACTAGAATGTAACCTATGAGAAGAGGAACTTTTTTCTTTGGTGTTATAATACCTATACTTAGCACAGTGCCTGGTGCATAGTGACTATCTTCACTAAATATTTATTTAAAGAATATTCAGTTAAGGGAAACCAAAGATACCCATTGAATATTCAAATAGCTAATAAAATATGTTGTTAAGCTAATCATAACTATTTTAAATCAAAAGAATAAGAACAGATACACAGTTCGTCCTCATAGCTTTATGGATGTGAAAAATGAGGCCCAGAGACGTTAAATAATTTACCAAGGGCAGTCATGAGGTGCAGTGGGGAACATGGACTTTGGAATCAGACAGAAATAAAATTAACTGCTTCTTAGATGAGTGACCTTAGGAAATTAATCATCATTGGCCCTTTATTTTCTAATGTGAATATTTTATATTTTAAACCTTGAAGAACGATCAAAATAACTAATGGCAATAACTAATGCGAAATAGGGTGTTAAATAGGATTTTTCCATTGCTATAGAATTGGAACAGGAATCCACAAATGAAAACAAAGAAGAGTTAAGGACTTCATTGTAAAGAGAGAAAGCAATATATTTCTTACTCCCAGGCCCAGCCAGCACTTTCTAAATGGCAGAGCCAGCCCAGTCACCACTGACATAAGCATTCTTTACTTCCCAGAGTGGTAGAGAGGACTCAGAAAAGGGAAGGCCATTCGGGGCATGGGCCTGGAGGGAAATTTAGTGTTACTAATGAAAGATTTTTACCTCACCACCCTGTGATGGAAGAGAAGGGGTTCTTCTACCCAAGTGATAGAAAAGACCCCTCCCAAGTCATAGACATTGGGGTTGTTTGCAAGGAGCGGGAAACTGACATCTACTCCCTGACTGGATGCTCGTTGAGCTGTGAAATCTTCAGGCCAATTATTTTGCCTTGGTTGAGCTAAGTAGACTATAGTGAAGGAGTTCAGCTTTATCTGGAGTTGTCAGTTTTGCATTTAAGGCACTGGTGACTGCTGTTCTTCCAGATATTTTAGGAGATTCAAAACTTGCTGGTGTAGACCACACTAACGTGAGAAGGATAGCATGCCTTTTCTGTTCTCCACAACACAGGGAAGACCTCGGGGTTCCTTTGGCTCCATATGAAGGGGAACAGAGTTCATAGGTGACCCCAAGTTAACCAAGGGGCCATCACACAACACAAACAGTGCTTACCAGGAGGGAAGGGCACAAGGAAGCGTTCTGCTTTTTGAGATGGTCAAGAAGCAGTGAGCTGTACACCATCTCAGAAAAACCACAGACACAATCTAGTTTGAGACAGCATGTCAGCAGAGACCACCAGCATCAGTGGAACCAGACCAAATCAGAGAATACCAGAGATTCCTCTACACCACTGATATGGGTGGTTACAACTGAAGATTCCTTCAGTGTTGCTTCTTGCTTGGTGAAAAAAATATATATATTTCTGCCTCCTCTTGTCACCCTTCTCCTTTTTCTCCCTGTCTGCTTTCTACCCTCTGCCTCTTCCTTTCTCTCTCTCCTTTCCCTACTCTCCCTCTTCTTCCATCACTATTACTACCATTCTTCTTCCTCTTCTCCTCCTTCTCTCCCTCTTCCTTCTCCTTCCTCTTACTCTCCTCCCTCCTTGTCCTCCTCCTCACTATCTCCTCCTCCTCCTCCTTTCTTCTTCTCATCTTTAATACAGATATATTAGAAAGAGAGAATGTTAAAGAATGATGTATAAAGAGTTGAGTAAAGGTTTGTGTACGAAAGTGTGTTGGGGCTAAGGGGCAAGAGTTGGCATGGAGGAAGGTGGTAAGAAGGCAGAACAGACACTGCTGACACTGTAGCAAGTCTTATAGTGGATGTCTGTCAAGCCAGTCCAAATATTTTAGACTCCAGCTGTATGAACAGATGTTCCCAAATTGGTGAACTGTTTACATCTAACAGAGGACATTTAATCTTTCAAGAGACTCTGATCTAAGGTTGTCGTCTTTTAAAAGTTGATATGTTTGTCGTAAGACTTTATTCCTAGTAGCAAATATTTAAAGCAACACTTTTTAAAGAAAGTAGAAACTGGTATGATGGTGTGTGCTTGCAGTGCTGGCTACTCAGGAGCCTGATGAGGGAGGATCACTTCAGCCCAGGATTTTGAGTCTACCCTGGGTAACACAGTGATAACTCATCTCTTAAACAAACAAAAAAACAAAAAACGAAAGTAAGAAAGTTGTGGAAAATTGCAATTTAAAATTATAATTTCTTAGTAAACATATTGGAGACTGAAGTTATTTTGATAGTATTTTTTCCAAAATCATACATGATAGATGTGTCAGTCCAGTTTCACACTACTATAAAGAACTTCCTGAGACTGGGTAATTTATAAAGAAAAGAGGTTTAATTGACTCACAGTTCCACATGGCTAGTGAGGCCTCAAGAAACCTACCATTATGGCAGAAGAGGAAGCAGGCACATCTTACATGGCGACAGGCAAGAGAGAGCCTGTGAAGGAGGAACTGTCAAACACTTATTAACCCATCAGATCTTGTGGGAACTCACTCACTATCATGAGAACAACATGGGGGAAACCATCCCCGTGGTTCAATCACATCCCACCAGGTCCCTCCTTCAACATGTGGGATTATGGGGATTACAATATGAGATGAGATTTGGGTGGGGACACAGCGCCAAACCATAGCAACAGAATATGGAGTTATATAGTAGACTTAATTTTTTTAAGTAAGTTTTTAAAATTCTGAATAATGCAGTGTAATTTTTTGTAACTCTAGCATAAAGATATCTCTGTATGTATTTATGCAACAAATTAGATAATCTCATAATTCACTGAGGGCAAAAGATGGACAATATGCCACATTCTAGATCATCTATATAGCCATCACTATATAGACAAAATCAGATAGAAGGATCTATCTATCTGAAAAAAATGTTTCAGATCAAAATGAAAACGTTTGGATCAAAATGCCAAAGACTTAACTAAGTACCATATTATATGAGAATCAAAGGAAGGGATAGTTTCCTGATCTGAATTATTTGGATTGATTGCACAAAGTGACAACCAGAAAAAAAGAACAGAAAAACAATAAAATTATTCTTAGATGCAAATTTTATTAGCTTCTCTTTCCTCTACTCTAGTTTAATCTTTTCTTCATTTTACACACACTTTAAAAATTAAGTAACAAGAAAATATAAGATTTACTTACAATTCAGATACCTTTTCTTATGAGCTAGAGAGGCCAAAGAAACAAACCAACAAACCAAAATACAATCCCTTCCATTAAACCCCTGAGTAAAAGTCAGCAAGCTGACCATATGAGATGATGCGTCACCTCGTAATCACGGAGAAAGGACATTGGTGAATAGTCAGCAGGACAGCAAAGCTGTAGTGCAGTCACTGATAGGACATCAGTAGTTACTCCTGAGAACGTGTAAGAAATTTTGAAGAACAGGAGAATAGAGCGAAGGACTCAGCTCCCTAATAGAATCAGAGCATTCATAGGCTCAGATAAAGGTGACTCGTTTCCGTATTTCTATGTCAGAAATATAGAGGAGGCCAGATGCGGTGGCTCACGCCTGTAATCCCAACACTTTGGGAGGCCGAGGCGGGCGGATCACGCGGTCAGGAGATCGAGACCATCCTGGCGAACACAGTGAAACCCCGTCTCTACTGAAAACACAAAAAAACTAGCCGGGCGTGGTGGCGGGCGCCTGTAGTCCCAGCTTCTAGGGAGGCTGAGGCAGGAGAATGGCATTAACCCGGGAGGCAGCGGAGCTTGCAGTGAGTGGAGATCGCGCCACTGCACTCCAGCCTGGGCGACAGAGCGAGACTCCGTCTCAAAAAAAAAAAAAAAAAAAAAAAAAAAAAAAAAAAAAAAAAAAAGAAAAGAAAAGAAAAAAGAAATATAGAGGAGCTCATTCCCCCAAAAGTGAAGCAGTCTATAGTCACAAACAAAACCAGAGAAAAACTTAGGGCATCTTTTACACAAACTTTTTTTTAAGTGCTTTTTGTTATTCTAATGGAAGCTATATTCAAAACATTCCAAGATAATCAGTGTCTCTCTGCGGGAAACTCTGCTTGATTTTAGGAAAGTGATTAATAATCTGTTACTTTCTCTGCCCCTTTTAGCATCTCTGAAGTTTAGTGAGGAAGCTTAAAGAATTCTTACACCTCCCCCTGCTGGCAGCAAACAAGAAGTGCAGCTTTGGTAAGTAAAACACGTTCATGCTGAAAGTAATGGCTAAGATCAACTTTTGATTCTAAAAACAAGATTCTTTCCATCTGCAATCCGTGAAAAAGTTTGAAACATGAATTTAAAACATGAAAAATAATAACAAAATTTTTGGAAGTACTGCTTTTCAGAAGTCAAACTAACAATGAGTATTATGTTAAAATGTTTAATTCAACAGCATTCCTTCAAAAATTTATATTACTGAAATCAGACTCCAGAAATGACTTTGTTGTGATATTTCGGTCTTTTCAACTGTGTCTCTACTTGCTGCCATTCTCTCTATAGATCACATTATTATCCGTGGCAGAGACAGGAGGTTCACCAATCACTTCATCTGCTCCCCTACACTTTCCAACTCCCTTGCTGTTCTTGCTACTGGGCAGTAGGGATGGGTCACTTATAGGTCCACACACAGAGCACCCAGCCCATGACCCCCATCTGTCTCTGCTGCGGCAGGTACTGCAGATGTTCCGGAGAGTGGAGTGTCCATCAACCTAGATGCTTGAGTGCCTATGTTGAGCAGGGGGCTCTGTGTGTTCCTCCCCTCTTTGATCTACAGCTGAATTTGAGTGACTGTGAACTACCTGTTAGTTGTTAAGCAACTGAGAGTTCATTTGTCCTAAAATAACAAAGTAGCTGATGACTTTAGAATGTAAACCAAAACATATCTGATACTAGTCTAAATCAATTTACAAAGTTTATTTTGCTAAGGTTAAGGAGGCACCCCTGACACAGTTTCAGAAGGTCCTCACAACGTGTGCTCAAGGGGTTCAGGGCACAGCTTGGTTTCATACATTTTAGGGAGACGTGAGACATCAATCAATATGTCTAAGATGTACATTGGTTTGGTCTGGAAAGACAGGGCAACTCAAAGTGGGGCAGGGGCTTCCAGGTCATAGGTAAATAACAGACAAATGGTTTCATTCTTATAAGTGTCTGATTAGCCTCTCACTGAATATACAATTTACAGGAATAGTCACTTATGCCTTAGTCCGGCTTAGTGAAACAATAGGGCAAAGGAAACAATCTGATATGCATTTGTCTCACATGAGCAGAAGGATGACTTTGAGTTCTGTTTGTCCTTTATCCACAAGGGATTTTCTTTGCAGACAAATTAGGAGAGAGGTATTTATCTTTTTAATCTTTGTAGCTTTTTTTTTTTTTTTTTTTTTTTTTTTTAGGAGTAGAATGGGAGGCAGGTTTGTCTGCAGTTCTTACCTTGACTTTTCTCTTTGGCTTAGTGATTTGGGGGTTGCAAGTTTTATTTTCCTTTCACAGGAACATTAAGAACAATCCTGAGCATTCTACATGTCTCATTTGATCCTTACCACTGCCCTCTGCAGTACTTTATGTAGATGTTACTAGCCACATTTTATACATGACAAAACTCTGGCAAACGTAGATTAGATACATTGTTCCAGGTCACATGGACAGGAAGTGATGGAACCAGGAATCAACTCAGATTCCAAATTTCCTCAATTTTTATTTCTACTTTACATCGTCTCATAAACCAAAATTCACAATTATGTAAGATTAATTACATCAAGTTGAACATCATCACTTCGTTTAAAAAGTTATAGGGGCAAATACATTTAACACAAAAAAATTATTAAGTCCACTTTGTTGAAAGCACTGTTGTAAGCATTGCAATATATACAAACAAGTATGAGATGTAGTCCTTATCTTCACAGAAATTACATTCATGCTAGGAAACCCAGTCAAAGAAACATGGAAAGCTCAAGAGCAATATAGAAAACTTTACAACTAGTCCCTATTTGTCAAGTTAGCTTTTCATACATTAGGTGATCAGTAAATGTTTGCTGGGGAGAAGGCAGAGGACAGATCATGAAAGAAGGGTGGAGAAGAACTGGTGAAGAAGTGAATGATGGGATTATAGTGCAGTCTCCCATCTTATAAGATAGTCAGGCAAGGCTCCATGGAGGAGGTGTGGTTTTAGCATAAACTTAATGGATGGGTAGGGTTGTATTAAATTGTATTGAATGATGGGCAGGTTTTGATCATTGTCACCAAATTATGAAGGACCCTGTAATGGTTAATTTTATGTGTCAACTTGGCTGGGCCATGAAATGCCCAGATTATATGTGATTTCTGGGGTGTATGTATGAGGGTGCTTCTGAGATTAACATTTGAATTAGTGGCCTCAGTAGGTTGCCACCCCCAATGTGGGTGGGAATCATCAACCCCTTAAAAGCCCGAATAGAAGAAAAGGTGGAGAAAGGAAGAATTCATCCCTTTTGTTCTGCTTCACTACTTGAGCTCGGACGTCCCATCTCCTCTTCTACCCTTGGACTGGTATTTACACCATTCATTCTCAGGTCTTCAGACTAAAACTGAATATACCATTGGCTTTCCTGGGTCTCCAGCTTGCATAATGCAAATTGTGGCACTTCTCGGCCTCCATATCACATGAGTCAATGCCTTATAACAAATCTCTTTTTTTATACAGATACATACATGATAGATAAATAGATACATGGTAGATAAATAAAGATAGAAACATAAATATAGACATAGGTAAATATCTCTGATTTGTTTGGTTTATCTGGAGAATTCTGACTAGTTCCTATTGAAGAATTTGTATTTATCTTATGGGCAGGAAGACATCCTTAATGTTTGTGGAATATTGCACTGTCAGTAAAATATCTGAGGTAGTGCATAAAGGAGGTATAGCCAGAGACCAGCAAGAGAGATCATTAATATACACACAGGTATACATACTTACATTGTGTTATCTATAACCATCTCTCTTTATGATGTCTACAGATATGATTTTTCTAATTTTGTCTGAATCAACTATTTACCTGTACAAAAATTGGCATCCATTAACAGTTTATTTTATTCTAGTCAATTAACTTCCATATTCTTTAAAACAAATGAAGTACCATAGATGAAGTATATTGAACATTATTTTTATTGGAGGAATACATACTTATGGGGTCTATTCGGGCTGCTTTAACAGAATACTATAAATTGGGCGGCTTATAAACAACAGGAATTGATTTTTCACAGTTGTGAAAGCTGGCAGGCCAAGATCAAGGCATCAGCAAATTCGTTGTCTCATGATTTTGAGGCGGTCCCAGTCCTCATAGATGGTGCCTTCTTGCCGTGTCCTCACTTGGCAGAGGAGAAAAATGATGGCCCCTTGAAGCAGCATTGTTGTTTGGGGTAAATACCCGGGACAGGTCATCTCACACCAAGAAGATTTAGGACAGGCACACACATGAAGAGTGGGTTTAGGAGCAGAGGTGTAACAGGCAAAAGAAAGAGAAAGGAGAGTAGCTCTTGTGAGAGAGAAAGAAGGTGAGGGGAAGAAAGGGAGAGGGAGAGAGAAAGGGAGAAAAAGAGAGAGAAAGTCCGAAAAGGAAAAGCTGGCATGCAGCGGACTGCTCCAGATTTTTCTTTCTTTTTTTTTTTTTTTTTTTTTTTTTTTTTTTGAGACAGAGTTTCACTCTTGTTGCCCAGGCTCGAGTGCAGTGGTGTGATCTCGGCTCACCACAACCTCTGCCTCAAGCAATTCTCCTGCCTCAGCCTCCTGAGTGGCTGGGATTACAGGCACAGGCCACCATGCCCACCAATTTTTTTTTGTATTTTTATTAGAGATGGGGTTTCACCATGTTGGCCAGGCTGGTCTCAAACTCCTGGCCTCAAGTGATCGGCCTGGCTCGGCCTCCCAAAGTGCTTGGATTATGGGCGTGAGTCACCGCACTGGCCTGCACCAGATGTGATAGGCAGGCTTGAGGAGGCAGTGTCTGATGTACGTGGGGCCTACAGATTGATTCTATCAGGTGTGACATTTACCTGGTGCAGCTGGAAAGGTGTGTGGCCCCACCCTAATCTTGTTATGCAAATGGACTTTCTACTTGGCCACTGCTATCTTGTCTGCTCCTTACTGTACATGTGGTTGGCAAAGGGAAGAGAAGATGGATCCGCCATTTTGAATGTGCCTATCCCCAGGTAGTCAATGCCTACCTTGCCGGCATTCGCCTGTGCAAGCTTCCAACTTGCTTGCCTATGTCTGCAGCTCGATTTTACAAGCTACTCTGCATTAGAAAAGCAAATTATTTGGGGGCTGCTTTTCATTAAAAGGAAAACCTTACCAAGGACTTCCTTACCCTCACTATCTGCCTAAATAATTTATTTTTAACTCCTGTATCACCCTCAAGCTCCTTTGTAAGAGCACTAATCCCATTCTTGAGGGTGGAGCCCTCATGACCTAACCAACTCCTAAGGGTTTCACCTCTTAGTAACATCACTCTGGGGGTTAGGTTTCAACATCAGGT
The DNA here is from genome assembly GCF_024542745.1 of Macaca thibetana thibetana. Lineage (NCBI taxonomy): Eukaryota > Metazoa > Chordata > Mammalia > Primates > Cercopithecidae > Macaca > Macaca thibetana. The sequence goes on from NC_065594.1 coordinate 58,057,859, forward strand.
TAGGTTTTGGGAAGATGCAAACTCTCTGACCTTACCGGGGTTGTATCAAATATAGCAAAAGAAGGTCTAATGGCCACCCTTGGTTCTACTTCTCAAAGGTAAGCTCCTTTAACTGTCTCTTTTAGTTTGGGGTGATAATTACCTTGACGACTCTGAATGATATGCTTGTACCTCTATTTCTTGACTAAAAAATTCTAAAATGTATCTTGTCTTCATAATTCTGTATATGAGGATTTATCTCACACTATTCTACCTTCCCTCGGTTAGATATTTTTAATATCATCACTTTTAAGATTTTTAAACTACTTTTTAAACTCTCAATAGTATTCGTAATCTCTTCTCTTTTTTTTTCTCCATCAACTTCTGCCGATACTTCTTGACTCTCTCTTTGTGAGATGAAGAAATGAGTGCTCCTTCCCTTTCCTCCACAGGTTCTCTTCCCCCTGAAAGTCCAACGTGTTTACTTTGATCTTGTGAAGATTGCTAACATTTACCTCTCCAGCAACCCCAATCAAGTCTTCATGTTTTGACAATAGATTGATGATAAAATTTGAAAATCAGTAACTAAATATTAACACTGGTCTGATCATACTCATATTATTCAATGCTGAGCCAAGTCATTTGTCCAAATTAGTTTTCTTTCCATAGGCCCATTGCCTTCACCTCTTGCTCACCCTAAAAACTATTTTTAGAGTTAAAGTCAATTTGATTCTTCTTTTAAATACAACATCAATTATTAAGTTCATGTTATATTTAATTTGCTTTTTATCTAGATAATGAATTTCATGACCAGGACTATTTGTTTATTTTCTTTGAGGTTTTTCATTGTCTGTCTTTCTAACTTGTATTGCTCATATTCATTATATCCTGTTTTTTCCCTTGTTCTTACCTTGTGTGCCTAATATGTCCTGGATTGCTCTAAAAATTTTATCATCCTACTGAATATATTTTCTCCAGGGTCTATGTTTCTTCTGGTTGTTATTTTCTTCCTGCTACTGGTTTTTCTCATTTGCCTGGTGATGCTTGGTTATCCATTCAGGGATCTCATAGAAGAAAAGGGTACCTGGTGTGAATTTCCCCTGCTATTGGATTTTCAATGGAAGTTTTACCTTTCCTGGGAATTACACTTGGCTCAGTTGGCTTTTCTGTATGTGGCCAAGTCAGGCCAAGTGGGTGGCTGTAATTCCTGCTCAACTCTCCAAATCAATAGAGCTCCATCCTTTAGGGCTGTAGGTGGAGGGGATAGTGGCCACAATTTCTTCACGCCCCCTACTTACCTGAACAAGTCTACTTTGATAGCCCTAGGGCTAAGAAGTTTCAATTTAGGGGAAGTGGATACAGAATTGGTTGTCTATGTCTCCAGCCCTCCAAATTCCAGGATGAGGAGGGCAGTTAGTGGATGGGGAAGTAACAAGAGGTCATGCCTGGAGGGAATGCCAACCTCATGGCCCCTGTGGAGCTAAGGTAGTGGGATGGGCACATAGACTGTATAATGGCCCATCAAATATCTTTTATTGATTCTTCTGTTTCAACTTCACTTCTCTTTCCTACAATTGGCCATCTGCTAATTCTGAACCCAGAATTTCTTCAGGGTTCTACAAGACAGATATTCCTCACTTCCTGGTAGAATATTCCAGGCTGACTTTATTCATTGTTTCATTTAAATATTTACTTCTATCTGCTCTGGCTCTGATAAATTTTTTGGAATATTTGTACATTGATAAATTTTATCAGCCGTTATGTTGTTCTCTCAGACATTTGGGGTATATTCTTTTTGTACCTGATACCTACTTCATCTCATGCCTGCTCCCATTAGTGATTCAAAAAAGATGAGAGGCAAACATGGATGTTACTCATATTGTCTTCTGTTTCTCAGAGACATCACATAGTTCAGAAGCCCTAATGGAAGAATCTCTATGTTCCAAGAGGAATATCAATATGAAGGATAAGAAATAGAGGCTGCTACTTGAGGAGTCAAGTGGTACAAAGGAAATGAACACATAGTGGCAATGGGCTACTGATTATATTTCTCAACTTCATGAAAAAAAAGTGGGTTAAACTGATTTTTGATTAGGAAATTGTATTAATCCATTCTCACACTGCTGCAAAGAAATACCTGAGACTGGGTAATTTATAAAGAAAAGAGGTTTAATTTGCTTCTGGTTCTGCAGGCTGTATAGAAAGCTTAGCGGCTTCTGTTTGGCTTCTGGGGAGGCCTCAGGAAACTTACAATTATGGCAGAAAGAGAAGAATAAGCAGGAACGTCTTATATGGCTGGAGCAGAAGCAAGAGAGAGAGGTGGGAGAGGTGCTGCTTACTTTTAAAACAACCAGTTCTTGTGATAACTCACTCACTCTACAGTACCAACAGAGGATGGTGATAAAACTTTCGTGAGAACTCATGATCCAATGCCACCCATGATCCAAACACCTCCCACCAGGCCCCTCCTCCAACATTGGGGGTTATAATTCAATGTGAGATTTGGGTGGGGACACAGATCCAAACCATATCAGAAATATACTTGTATTTTTAAAATTCATTATTCCCCTCTTTTCAACTTCATCTGTTTCAGCATTTGCTCTGTTTCAAGCTTACTTCTGCACATTAGATTTTTTAACTTGTTGTCTTAAAGAAGAATGTTTTCTTTTGCATGTCTCTATGTGATACCTCCACAAAAAAATTAACCAGAATTTTTGTTTTGTCACCATCATCATCATCGTTATTACTACTTAAAGGATTAGATTTCACTGTTTCCTATTTCTAACCTCTTAAAATCCCTTCAGATTTTTAATCTGCAATTCCCAGTGTTTGCCAGTTTAGTGCCATCTGCAAATTAGTTAATGTGCAGTTTAGCCTTTCTTTGAAATCAGTAATTAAGATGTAAAGTAAGACTGAGCCCAAGACTAATTCCCTGGACTTCCCACTGGGACCTCTCCTGAGCTCCCAAACTCTTTTATGACCACCTCTGGTTTATCATCTTCCAGCCAAATCTCAAGCTATTTTACTAAATATATAATTAAGTTGATTTATGGCAGTCACTAGATTAATTTTATTTTGTAAAATGTTGTCTGATACATATATTTATTTTACTTAGCTTCATATTTGCATATGTTGAAATATTATAGCCAAAGAGGAAAAAAATATTTTTAGTCAGGATAACCCTAACATTTTCTATTAAATGATCACTTGGTCTGGAGACATACAGAGATAGTCTCTTAATATTAGTTCCATTATTTGACTGCAGCCAACGTTCATCAGCTAGAATGTAATTACAATCCAATGATCCTTTTTTTCTTTCTTATTTATAGGTTTTAAATAATTTTTCAGTCTTCTAGTATCATTCTACTTCTTTAGGGTAAAAACAAAAAAATTATCTCCATTTTAGCAAATCTATTCACTTATTCCCTGATCAGCCATAGAAGAATCTTTTGTTTTCAGGTCTTAGGCATTTTCTATTAGCTGCCAATTATCTATGTCTCAGACTGACATTCAAATAATTAACTATTCAGGTGCACTGATCTCACCACCAAGGGTTTTATGAGCATTTGAGAAATTTGTTTAAGTTTAATTGGGAAATTAAGCCATGGGGCAATGTTATTGCAAAGCTATACTGCTGTGTTCTGAGTAACTAGACTAATCTAGGTCAGAAAAGCACAATAGGACATACAAACAGCCGAAGAACGCAAAATTGTGCTTTTAATAACTGCCAAATCTAAGATACTTTAATCTTACCATTCTGAGACTCTTTCTTTTTTTGGTGTGCAGATCGGGCTCTGGTTTATAACTGAAATCTTCTTAATGATTTTTAGCCCCTGCCTCTTCCCTCCAGCTCTCCTTTCTCCTTTCAGAACGTACTCAAGTATTTTATTACTTGTGTGTTTGCAAAACATATTGCTCTTTTCTCTGTAGTGTCAGATAACATTCCTAGCACTCTGAGTTAGACACTGGTTTCTCCTTTTCTGGGAAATGCATCCAGACAGGCAGTAAACATTTTTATTTCGCTGTAAATACGTGAGAGTTTATGATGTATAACAGGACCGTAGAGTGACTGAGTATTTCTTCCCAGCTGATACTTAGCTGTCAGAGAAGACTGAATGAATGGGATTTTTTAATTTTATATTTTCCTTAAGAACTTTTCAAATTTTTCTTTAATATAACTGAAAATTATCAAAAGGAAAAGGCAAAATAGGAAAGCAGAAAGGAAGTGAGGAAAGAGAGAAAAAGCCTGAGAGCATGTGAACTTGTTCCTAATCTGGAACTCCAACTTTCCCAGCATTTTTCTATTATCTTCACAGTAACTAGACTTAAAAAAAAAAAAAAAAAACCCCAAAAAAACAAAGATAAAATCCATATTCTCTCTGTGTGAAAATTTTTGAAGCTATACAGTCACATTTCTCCTTTTTTGTCTTCTTAATAAGTAAAGCTATTAACTGAAGAAATGTAAGTTGCCTTAAGAAATAATTTTACGTGTTTGAGACTACTGACCCTTATAAGATGAATACAAAAATATTAGGTTCGTTTCTTAAATAGAAGTATTTTAATTAGGAGCTTGAATAAAATTAGAGAATGTTGTCAATGTTGTTCCAAGTTTGGCTATTTGTTGTACTTTGGGTGGTTACCTGTGTCTATCAGATTTAATGAGCTTCTGTGATCCTGATTTTGGCTTGTTATTGTTGTATTCTTGTATTTATTCTGACTTGTCTTGACAGTATATTATTTTCTTCTTTATGCTATTTTATATTGATGGTAACTTACAGTAAAGTGCTACTAGACCAGAAATGTAATATATAAGCATAATTAGGATGCCTTTTTGTTTCTTCACACATATGATATGAACATAGCATACCCCTACCTATATGAAATACATACTCTTGAATATTATTTAAATCATATTAACTCATATTTATTCTGTGTGTATTTTCTTACTTCTTGGTTAAAAATGATTTTATAATTGCTTATGTTTTCAGATAATATGATAGACTACTTTAACACCAAAGGATAACAGTATTCTTAATAGCTAGGTATAATACTTACTTATGAGGACTAAAATAGCCAACCAGAGTAGACCTCTACTAGTGAATGTGTGTTTACAAAACATATTGCTTTTCTCTGTAGTATCTGATAACCTTCCTTTTCTCTGTAGTATCAGATAACCTTGCCACTGGCAATGACCAGATTGCCAATGAGTAATGGCAAAAAACAATAATTACTTGTGCACCAACCTAATAGAACTAATTTTTTAAATAAATTGTCACTATTTCCCATCTCTAGCTGTATCATTGGTGAAAAACAGCTATGACTGTAAAAACTTTGTGACCATCACATGGAAATAAACTGTAATACTACATGCATCTTAGTTGGACATGTCATTCAAATGACATACTTTGGGAACTATATGGAAACTTAGAAATCAGCTACTATATTCTCTCAATCAAGAATAAGAAAACTGAAGTTCAGAGAAATAAATATCTCAGCCAAGGCAATACAGTGTGCTTGTAGCAGCTCCAGGACTAACGCTGAGCAGTTCCATTCTCCCTCCATAAGATTATGGCTTCATATAATATAGCAAAACTGAAAAACACATGGATTTGTTCTTTCAGAGGAAACACCTATGGTCAAGGCCAGCCCCTATGTAAACCTCAGAAAATACGCACAATAAAAAAAAAAAAAAATTTGTATGCTACTTGTGAATTGTAAAATTAATGGTTAGATTGACAATTATTGAAAGTCTTGTCTTTGTCTTTAACTGAGGTAGAAATTATCAGAATATAAGCCATGAAACTAAATGGTCTGAGTTAACTGGGTCGACATTAAAATCAGCTATAAAAGAATTCACTATTTAAATATGCCAACAACTTAAAACACTGTTTCCAAATGTGTTCATTCTATGCATTGTGTGTATATATATATATATTTTTTCTAAAACTTGTTAAAATCTAAGGATTATGTCTTAATTAATATCTTGTTCTTCCATTAAATAGGATATTTAATTAAGTATGGAAGAGGTCAAGCATCATGGCCACCATTAGATGGCAGCATTACACAAAACTATTGTTTGCATTTTGTACAAAATCACGTTTTAAGTGGCCAAAAAAGTTAGTTTACAATCGAATGTACATACTCTACAGATTGCTTTAATAGTAAGTTTTTAAATTAAAAAAATGCAAGTTGGAGATTCTGGCACAAGAAAATGAGACAAAACTTAGAGAGAAGGAAAATAGAAAAGACGGGAAAGAGGCATAAGAACATGAAAACCAATGGCAGGTAAAAGATTATCTCAGGAAAACAAATAGGACTTCTGTCTATCATGCTGACTCCATTACTATCTGATAGCATACATGATATTGCAAAGTTCTGTAACTGTTTCGATCAAAATTATTTTGTTAAAGAAGTACTAAAAGTAAAATCATCACTCTGTTATGTACTCTCTTAATGTCAGAATAAAAAGTAACCACAGGCCAGGCACACAGGCCATGCCTGTAATCCCAGCTACTTGGGAGGCTGATGCAAGAGAATCACTTGAAGCCAGGAGGCCGAGGTTGCGGTGAGCCGAGATCCCTTCATTGCACTCCAGCCTGGGCAACAAGAGCGAAATTCCGTCTCAAAAAAAAAAAAAAAAAAAAAAAAAAAAAAAAAAAGTAACTACATTCTATCTATCAATAAATAAGTAGAGATTGATAATTTTGAGTTCCTAGGAGTTGGGTACTTAAATATAATTTTATATGATAATGATTTAGAATGGAAAAATACTTTTTTGAAGAAAAGACTAAGTTTAATAAATCTCTTTTAGTAATAATAGAATTCCTTTTTGGAGACAGGTGTTATCTTACACATTTGAATATAGTATATGGAATGTAATTTACTCTAAAGATTTGACTTGCCTAGTAGACGTCCTATGTGATAGGTGTTAACAGGAAGAAAAACACGTGAGTAACTCCAAACATTTTACATCCAAAAATTATGCATAAGGTACAATAAAGTATAATAGACCCATGCCTAGGTAGTATTCTTTGCTGATGTACAAATACTGTATTTCCAAGTAGGAATGTAGAAGGCAGCAAGACTGAAAGACTCTGCTCCTTTTATCTTTTCATTGGTCAATCGTGGATTTAAGTTTTGAAGAGCAAAACGTGATTACTCCATTTTAACAGTTTTCACTCCTCCACTCTTTCCTTTGTATGACCAGCCTCTGACATAATGAGAGAAGAAAAGCCTATTGTGGCCAGTTTAATTCTATGACATATTTTAACTGGGCAAGATCCTCATTAATGCCAGGGACTTTTCGGAGTCCCAGTCATATCCCCTTATGAACATAGTTTATCCAGTGTGTAGATCTGCAATAGTATAGGATTTACTGCCAAGTTCTTTCTCCAATTCATTCTCTACAGTAGAGGTCTACTCTAGTTGGTCGAGTAGTTTAGTCCCTATCCATATACTTTGTTATATTGACAGTATTTGCTATTGTCTGTATATGTGGAGATTTTTGAAGCTAAAATTGTTCCCCACTCTTCCAGAAGAAGCACACTGAAGAGAAGAGCTGTATTGAGGGTGCTTGATTCTTTCCTGCTCTGGGGCATATTGTTATCACCAGCTGCAGTCAGGGGAAAGAAAAAATCTCCATCCCTGTTATGTAATACAGTACAATTAGGCACATAATGTAGATTTTATGCTTTTCTCTGAAACATCTGGCATGTATTGCTCACCAAAACCAAAGCTTGGAGAGCCAGACCTCCTGTAGCATTTTAATATCAATGTGCCTTTTGACATAGTAGTTATCTAACGTTTGTGCCAGTTTTTGAAAACACTACATCTTAAATATCACCTCTTGAATGAGTGTAAATTCAAAATGCCTGCCAGGGGGTTATGTGTTTGTGGGAGGAACTAATATCTACCCTAATCTAAATACCAAATGAATTTTAGATAGTCATTCTAACCCAACATTAGCATTGGCCCTCGGGAAAATCATTGTTTATGTATTCTTTTCAGATACTCAGAATGAACAGTCAATCTATTTAAACCTTGTTGCTGATATTATTTCTGCATTTCTGACATTGTACAGGGTTTTTACATTCGTCTACAGACAAAAAGTTACCAATAAAAAGTTTTAACTAATTATCTTCAAATTCTCTGGAAAGAAAGATCAAGTCACTTGGGGGAAAAGACAAAATATCCTGAGATCCTTGTGAACAAAAACCTCTGTCACTGAGATCCATGATCTTCTTGTGGCAGGGCAATAGGGGTTAAAGTACCATTTCTAGCAAAATGTACTGCTCTAGCTTGTCAAGCCACCTTCAAAAGATTCCGTGTTCTCATAAAATCCACACTGGAACAAACAAAACATAAAAAAAGAAACACAAGTGACATAAAAGTAAAACAAAGAATAAAATGAGGAAGAAAAAATTTATGTGATTCATATATTCAGAGATTTTAGCAACATAGTAAAATGTTGATAAAACATTTACATCTGTAGCTGCAAAATGTTTTGTATTAGTTTACAAAGACTCTTATTTGGCTTTAGTCAGGATTCCATTAATTATGTTGAAATTTTAAAAGTAAATTATGAAACTGTTAGAACTGCTGACAATGTAAGTGGACTCTAACATATTACAAAATTAAAATGAAAAGTGTTATAAGTTACATAGACAATTTTTTTTTTTTTTTTTAGAGACAGGGTTCTGTTTTGTCACCCAGGCTGGAGTGCAGTGGCACAATCATGGCTCACTGTGGCCTTGAACTCCTGGACTCAAGGGATCCTCCCACCTAGCCTCAGGAGTAGCTAGGACTACAGGTGCACACCACCATGCCCAGCTAAAATTTTTATTTTTATTTTTTGTAGAGACAAGGTCTCGCCATGTTGCCCAGGCTGGTCTTGAACTGCTGGGCTCAAGTCATCCTCCTACCTCGACCTCCCAAAGTGCTAGGAGTATAGGCATGCGTCACTCAGTCCAGCTAATAACTGTTCATTCCAGATAGTCGCCTTAAGATTTATTAATAAGTTTCATAAGAGATTATCCAGATACTTATTTTACATTGGAGTGTTGAGTTGATTCTGAACAGTGCACAGTGCCTTGGTGCCATTTTGGTAGAGGTTTTGCGGAGACCTTAGGACGTTGTTCTTGAACTCTTAGGGCCTAGTTTTCTCAGTTATAAGAGTTGGTTATTGTAAATGGTTTGTAAGGTAGTTTTCAGATCTAAAATATTGAGTTCATGGATTTTAATATAATACTCTACAACTCTCTACAACTGCATAGTGAGTGCCTTGCTGTAAGAATGTTAAGTGAGTTATTTCTACATTTCGGTACTTTTATACCATAATGATTCTTAATAAATATAAATTTTCAGTGACCACAACACTTACTATAAAACATGTTCAAAACAGATGGTAGTGCTGGTTGTCTCTAAGTAAAAGAACAGATGGAGCAGGAGTTTAACCCTGGAAGCTTTGAAGGGGTTGAATGACAGAACTTATTTTTTACTCTAATTTAGCGAGAATTTGGTGTGAGGATGTGGCGTACTATTTCAACTATATGAAACAGTATACGTAGACAGGAAAATACTTGAGTTCCAGCAATATGGTATACTGACCTAGTGTGAGCCACTTTCCACTAAAACTTGTGAAATGCTATATAAAATAAAATAATATTGCTTTAGTAAAAATCTGAAGATGAGTTAGAAGGAAAATGTCTAGTTGCAGAGTCAAGGAGGTTAACCATAGGCAGAGTGTAAGCATATGAATTAGGGCTCTGGTTCTTGGGATATTGATAATCAAATATACGTCCAACAGGGAAACCATGCCATGAGGCCTGAGACATAGTTAGGCCTGGAAGGGTTGCCCCTTTTCTTTCTTTCCCTCCCTCCCTCCCTCCCTCCCTCCCTCCTTCCCTCCCTCCCTCCCTCCCTCCCTCCCTCCCTCCCTCCCTTCCTTCCTTCCTTCCTTCCTTCCTTCCTTCCTTCCTTCCTTCCTTCCTTCTTTTCTCCCTCCCTTCCTTCCTTCCTTCCTTCCTTCCTTCCTTCCTTCCTTCCTTCCTTCCTTCCTTCCTTCCTTCCTTCTTTATTTCTTTCTCTTTCTTTCTTTTCTTTTTAGATGAAGTTTCACTCTTTGTTGCCCAGGCTGGAGTGCAATGGCACAATCTCTGCTCACTGCAACCTCCACCTCCTGGGGTTGCCCCTTTCTTAAAGGTTCTTTCTTAAAGAACAGCTCTGGGAAAAGCTAAGAAAGCTTTTCTCTAGGCAAATAAATACACCTCCCAGGAGAAATCAAAACCTCAATTCTGAAGTCCAAATTTTTACATCCATGTTGTATATGATTCCTGAGCAGAAAAACTAATGGAATATCTGAAACCAGCAAAGTCTCTGGGGCATTCTGCGAAAGCAAATATAGGGACTATTCCATAAGAAGAGGGCACACAAGAACCCCTCGGGGGAGACAATCATATAAAACAACAACAATAATAAAATACTAACTTAAGATGAGCTCACGATAAAAATTATAAACTACATAAGGAAATGATAACATAAGGGAAAGTCAGTAGAAACAGAAAGAACTACCTCAGTACTAAGACAATCAAATGGTTAGTATAAAATATGTATGTGTCAACAATATTTAAGTCGAAGGAGCGAAAGTGATATTTTTTTTGACTATCATTTTTAATTTATACTTTAGTCTCTTGAATGTTTCACCAATAACTGGCATTTAGTTTATAACAAGAAAAATGTTGCAAAGGTTTCTGTTTTGCAGCATTCAACATACTGATTCTTGGGGAAAGTTTCAGGTTGCTCTCGGGTCAGTGGTAACACAAATTTATAAAGTTTCTGTTGAATTCCAGGTTTGTTTGAAATGCTGTGGGAAATCCTAATATACTGGTTCACAACACAATTTTATTTTTATCTTCAAATAAACGTTTCACTGCTTGTTTTTTGTTTCTTTAAATCAGTGTTCTGGAAGAGCATCAGCAATCATGGAAATAATTACTTCCTCACTCAATATTGCATCCCAAAGACTTCTACACTTACTCTCTGATGGCAATATGAAACATGCAGCAGTCTCAATTATCAGATGATATCTTTATTAGTGCATTATCTTAATTTGATGATTAAGATATATGGTAATCCATTAATATCAGTTTGCAGACACAAGGTAAGTAAATTGCATTCAAAGGCAAAGGGTTTTGAGCTATAAGTAACCGCATCTCTCCCCTATATGTCTGCAGGAGTACAATAACCTTTCTTTTTCTTCAAAAAAAAAAAAAAAAAAAAAAAAAAAAAACTCAGCTTGGGGCCCAGAGGAGGGGCACACACAGCTCTCAGAGAAAGGAGCGGGCAGGGCTAACAAGAGGCTGCCTTCAAAGGTGGTTGAGACCCAGGGGGATTTTCATGACAGATTTTTGGCGTTGGAAGGTCTTTGAAGATTTTTGGATTTTCGCTTAACATGTGGTCTCTGAGCCTGCTGTTCTCTCTGCTGATCTGAAGCCACATAGCCCAGCACGACTCCTGTCTGCTTGGTTTTCTGGAGGTAAGGCCCCAAGAACCTCTCCTGTTTTTCATCCAATGATTACCTTTCTTATGGGAGGGTTACAATTTCCCTCCCCCTCTTCCCTACCCACAACCAACTGGCATCCCAGACTTTCAGCATCGGTATCTGTCCCTCGATTGTATCAGACAGGGAAAGTCGGAAAGGAAAAGTAGTAAGATGGAAAGTAGCCACTAGATGGCAGAATTGATTAAGCAGAATAGTGTGTTAAGGCTGTGCATTTCAGCTACAAACAGGATGGGAAGAGACGGCTCTAGGAGCTGGTGCCTCCACACTTCCCCCCAGTACTGTTCCTCCCCCGCCCACAGGTGGTCTGGCTGATCCTGGCACACTATCTGTACATTCCACAAGGAAGTGGTGCTTTAGGGAGTGACCTCATAGAGTCTGCCAATTAGCATGTAAAACTCTTGTGATGCTGCCCCTGGAGGTTAGAGATGCCTCTGAAGGCTCTAGTTCAGGAAGTGGTGACCTCCCAAGCAGCATGTGTCCGCCCACCCAGAAAGTCAGACACCTACTGTTTAATGTCCCAAGCAGAATACTGGCATCATCTCTTTATCTTAAAATTTTAAATTCTGAATATATTATCTACAAACTCTATATTCTATTTTGGCACATCAGCCCAACCCAAGTAACAGAAAGTGGACAGATTATCCATTCAGTTTGCAGCTCGAGTTTACACTGGCAAATTATTCATTGCATTGTCAGCAACCGTTAGTTTTACAAAGTACCACAAGATTGAGACAAATATGAAAAAATATGAAGGACTCAGCATTCAAATATACCCTAACTTTTGTTCAGCTGTAATTTGGACTCATCTAACATCTGCCCACTGTATTGGCTTGCTTCGTGCAGCAATCCTATTTATCAGCAGTTTTGTGCTAGTTAGAAGAAACAGAGTAGTTCAGGGCCTGAAGTTTAGACCAATGCCCATCTGTGTACTGTCTACTTTTAAAAGAGTATTCTGAGACACTGTACTCTGTCAGGCTAGAGTACGATGGCATGATGACAGCTCACTGCAGCCTCGACCTCACAGGCTCAAGCTATCCTCCCAGCTCAGCCTCCGGAGTAACTGGGACTACAGACATGCACCACCATGACCAGCCAATTATTTCTATTTTTTTGTAGAGCTGGGGGTCTCACTTTGTTGCCCAGGCATGTCTGGAACTCCTGGTGTCCAGCAATCCTCCCGCCTTGACCTCCGAATATGTTGAGATCATAGGTGTGAGCCACCACACCTGGCCAAGTACTGTCTGCTTTTACAGGCAGCCTTTATGTGAACAGCCCTGGGATTCCAAGTGATGTTGAAACCCTAATAAAAAGTGACAGAATGCTTACTTTGTCAAGAATGTGCCTACGTTATCTCCCTTTTTTTTGGTCAAACTTTGGACCCAGATTCTATTAGCAGCTCCATTTTTTTCGGTAGCGAAACGGAAGCATAGGGCAGTTAAGAAGTCCGCAAAAATCCCCCAGCGAGCAATGATAAAGCAGATCTGGACGACAGAATAATTCAGGACAGTTTCAACATTCCTCTGGAAGTTGTTCTTTTTTTGTTGAATTTGAATGTTCTAAACATTACATCTCTATTTAATGGTTGCATATAGGGTCAATTTAATATTTTCCCTAATTTGTAAATAGTCACAGAACCTATGCACGTTCTGAATAATGGCTCGTATAAAATGTGGACTCTTAATTAATTTAATTAAATGTGACCTAGAACATAGAGCTTATCTTTTTCAGACAAAATGATGGGGTTAGAGTGTTATAGGAAAATGAAACTCTGTTGTGAGTAGTTGTGTGACTCAGCCTAGTGATAGCCAATTGTCTTTTACTTTTTCAGTTATATAAATTATTGGTGTTATAATTTCTGTATGTGCTGATGGGATATGTTACTGAGTGATAACTGCATCGTAGCTCTTACCTGTCTCCTATAACAACAACCCAATAGCTGAAGAGGAATCAAGAACTGCTGTTCTTGTTCTCTTTTGTTACCATTTTAATTTGGAATAATTTTAGATTAAGAGAAAAGTTGCAAAGATAGTACGAGAGTTCTCATTAATACTCCATCCAGCTTCTTCTCATGTCAACATGGTACATTTGTCAAAACTAAGTAATTAACTTTGGTAAAATGCTATTAACTAAATTGCAGCATTTATTCAGATTTCACTAATGTTCTTTGTCTGTTCCAGGACACCAGGGTGCATGCCCTGCCCTTCCCTTTTTTATCTAATTAGCACTGAAATGTGAGAGTGTATCAGCGCCTCTATCTTTTGCTGCCTGTGTGTTTTGCTGTGAACCACCTTAAAGCCCAGAGATCTAATGCAAATCTCGTGAGTGCTGGGCCTAGTGGGAACCCCTCTTGTGCTGTTAGACCAGGGACTTTTGGGCGAGTATTGGTGCCTTAGGCTCATTTCCAACTTTTCTGAGGTACCTCACTGAGCTACTACAAAAAGATACCTTTTCATCCCTTCTGTTAAAAAATAAAACAAAACAAAAATACTCCGAGCAGTACTTTGCCATTGAGGACAAGATACAAATGGATTTTAAAAGCATCTTTTATGACACTATTCCTTTTCATTATTTCTTGGTTTATCCACTAAGCTAGCCACTGCTTCTCTGGGAAGACTCATACCATCAAGTGCTTTTGATACATAAAATCCAGATTGCCCTGCTTTGGCCATCTTATTTTGTTTCCTCACTAGTTTTTCAGCATCATAAGTCATTCAGTGTCAACACAACGAAAACTGTTGCAATTCTCTATTGATCATACAAAATAATTGTTAGCTCTTCTGGAAAAAGAATTTTAATATAAATGTATAAAAGGGATCTTAACACAAAATCACTTTTAATTTCATACCTAACCAGAGAGATCTTTACAGGCTGACCATGACTTATAAACACCACACTCAAGACAGTCACTTGGGTGGTATGAAGAAGTTACATTTATTATTATTATAATTTTGGTCTAAATAATGAGGCTTCCTATACATGATTGAAAAATAACTTTCTGGTTTCTCAGCTGCCAGCTCTGTGCTCAGGTTATGCCCGTGGCAGTCACACAGATAGGAAGCTTATATGAAAACCAGAATCAAAGGCAGCAGGAGTGGGAATCAGCCTACGTTAATGAACCATTCAAGCCTCTCTCCCGCACGCACGAACGCTAAATCACTGGTTAGATCTCTGGTGATTTCTCACTTGAGAGATGTGAAGAAAATGGCACAGTCAGGGTAACAGCAAAGCCGTAGCAACTTGTCAAAATAGTATCTAACATACAGGCTTAAAATTATTCTTAAAATGATCTTGATAGAGCTACTGGAAATATTCCCACCGAGTATTTGATTCAGCAGTGGCCCTTGAAGAAGCAAGTCAGTGAATGTGGAAGCTTAGAGATTCACTAGATAGGCCTTGTCTGAGATCATCAACCACTTTCGTCATAGTTAACAAGGGTTCTTTAACGGCTCAAGATAGAGATGAGAACTAAGTGACAGAAAATTACGAGTCTTTTCTCAAACTGACTAGGTAATGACGTTGACTCTTCTCTCTTTTACTTGTGAATAGCTGTACTGCTGTCAAACCGTCTGACATTATTGTTGAGTAAACTAGACAGTGCTGAGTGTTAGGCTAATTTCTGCCACAAATTAAAAGACTGGTAATAGATCCTGATGCTAATTATTCCCTCTTATAATTAGAGTTCACATGATAGAAATAACAATTTGATTTTTTGTCCTTTGTAAGGGAGTTATACCTTCTTTCATTTTATTTTAGAGTCAGGGTCTCACTTTGCCACCTAGGCAGGGGTGCAGTGGTAGGATCTCTGCTCACGGTAGCCTTGACTTCCTAGGTTCAAGAGATGCTCCCACCTCAGTCCTCCAAGTAGCTGAAACTACAGGCATGCACCACCACACCTGGCTACTTTTTGTATTTTTTTTTTTTTTTTTTTTTTTTGGTGGAGACAAGGTTTCACTGTGTTGCCAAGGTTGATCTCAAACTGCTGGGCTCAAGTGATTCACCTGCCTCAGCCTCCCAAAGTGTTGGATTACAAGCATGAGCCACCATACCCAGTCTTACCCAGCCTATACGTTAATTGAGAGTACCTTACTTTCAATTAAGGCATAGGCTGGGTATGGTGGCTCATGCTTATAATCTTCTTTCATTTTGAAGATGCATACATTGAGCATCTCTTCTTTATTTGTTTAGCTAGATACATTGTTGTTTGCAATTTAATTTGCATGTTTTCGTGGGGACATTCTATGTGATAGTTAGTATGGGAGTTTGAGATTAATGAAACTCACAGTCCTTAGAGTTTTGTTTTGTTTTGTTTTGTTTTTTTTTGAGACAGAGTCTTGCTTTGTTGCCCAGGCTGGAGTGTAGCAGTGGCGTGATCTCGGCTCACTGCAACCTCTGCTTCCCGGGTTCAAGCAATTCTCCTGCCTCAGCTTCCCAAGTAGCTAAGATTACAGGTGTGTACCACCACGCCCAGCTAATTTTTGTATTTTTAAAAGAGACAGGGTTTCACCATGTTTGCCAGGTTGGCCTCAAACTCCTGACCTCATGATCCGCCTGCCTCAGCCTCCCAAATGCTGGGATTACAGGTGTGAGAGTTGAGTAGAGAAGGAAGTGGATAAGTGGGAGGCAAACGAAAGAAAACAGGGCAGAATGAAAAAATAGATATGATGTCAATTTTTATTCTGCTAAAATAGAATCTAGCTTATGTAGTTTGTGTTTCGTATTTAATAGCAGTGTTTCTGAATCATGGAAGTCTCATGTTTAGAAGAGTAATACATTTTATTAAGATTTGGATTAGATGATAACTAACTTTGCTACCAGCTGTATGATCCCAGTGTCAGGTCTTAACAAAAGTAGAGAGTTTTTCTTACTTTTCATTTGATAATTATAAAATTAAAATAAATAAAAGTGTTTCCAGCTATGTCAGAAAGCTGAAAGATTTCATGAGCCTAGATGGTTCCTGTTATCTGCAAAATGGATTTTTAATTAATCCATGGCCCAAGATGTTAGTTTAGGTTGTGTTCCCCTTCATTTTAGTTCAGAATCTGGAGAGGATACAAAACTCAATAGATTTTTCTTTCTTTATTTCCCCCCCCAGCCTAGGACCTACAGAGTAAGGATGGCTCTGCAGGTATATGTAAAAGCTAATTCTATGAGGAGCCAAAGACAGGGTTTCAGAAAGTCCAGTTTAAGACATGAGAGAGAGATGAACAATGTGCCTCCCGAAGTATGCATAGTCCACAGAACCAATTATGTAGATGAGTTGAACTGGTGAGGAGATAAACACTTTTGGTTAGTTAAGACTTCATGGAAGACATGGAATCTCCATAAGACTTGGAAGAACAAGTTACTTTTAGAAAGTGTGGGAGAAGGTCCAGTTGCCATGGCGCATGCCCATAATCCCAGCACTTGAGGAGGCCGAGGCAGGAGGAACACTTGAAGTCAGGAGTTTGAGATCAGCCTGGCCAACATAGTGAAACTCCATCTCTACTAAAAATACAAAATTTAGCCAGGCATGGTGGTGCACGCCTGTAGCCCCAGCTACTTGAGAGGTGGAGGCTGCAGTGAACTGAGATTGCATCACTGCACTCCAGCTTGGGCAATAGAGCAAGACCCTCTCTCAAAAAAAAAAAAAAAAAAAAAAAAAAAGAGTGTAAAAAAGTATGAGAGAAGAAGCAAAGTACCTGTAAGAGGAAATATGAGGAGAATAAAATTCTAGAGTTACACAACTGCAAGATATTTCTTGGAAATAACAGTAGACCTATTTGATATGGACACGTGGGGAGAGAAAATTACAATCCCAGCACTTTGGGAGGCCGAGACGGGCGGATCATGAGGTCAGGAGATCGAGACCATCCTGGCTAACACGGTGAAACCCCGTCTCTACTAAAAATACAAGAAAATTAGCCGGGCGAGGTGGCGGGCGCCTGTAGTCCCAGCTACTCGGGAGGCTGAGGCAGGAGAATGGCGTGAACCCGGGGGAGCGGAGCTTGCAGTGAGCCGAGATCGCGCCACTGCACTCCAGCCTGGGGCACAGAGCAAGACTCCGCGTCAAAAAAAAAAAAAAAAAAAAAAAAAAAAAAAAAAAAAAAAAAAAAAAAGGAGGACAGACCTTTGATGTTGTGCTAAAGAATTTAGACTTGGTCTTGAAAGCAACAGGAAGATACCCTCAGGCCCTGAGAATAGGGATGACAAGACTGAAGTACTATTTTAGAAGGTTTACCTAGGAATAAACATGAAGAGGTTGATACAGGGAGTTATTGGAGGCAGAATGACAAATCGAAAAGTTTTTTTACAGCAGTCCAGCTATGTAACCAAAGGGCCTAAAATAAAGTAGGGAAAGTGGAAATATAAAGAAAGAATAAACTGTGAAAGACAATTCAAAGCTGAAATTGGCAGGACAGGATTTCATGCCTAATTGGATTCAGATAACCAGGTAGAGAAGAGGTGAAAATGCATGAATGTTCTGAGTCTCTGAGACTATGGTAATAATAATACAATTAGTCCAAACCGAGAGCAGGGATAGAGTCTCTAAGACTATGGTAATAGTGATAAAATTAGTCCAAACTGAGAGAAGGGATACCTATATTCTTGGGCTGTTGTGAGAATTAAATAAAAAAGACATAAAAGCTGTTTTAAAACTTCCGAATTATATGAAGATATGGCCTGATTAGAGAATAGAAAGTCTAAATAACAACCAATAGGGTAAGAATGAGATAAATTCTGTATGAGGAATCTTGGGTTTATGGTTATCCAAGTAGAGAGAGTCAAAGTGCCATTCTCAATGATCACCATTGGCATAAACAGAGGAATGGATTAGGATGAAAAGAGACCAGCATAGAATCAGTTGTAGGTGTTACCAGAAACATGACCCACATGGCCGCCTCCATTTGACAGTGTTTAAGTAAATGAAGGTAGCAAGGCATCACACCAGGAGAAATAAAGGATATTTTTTGAGGGTGTATGCAATGTGCCAAGTGCTTTTACTCACACGTTTTATTTAACACACTCATTATGTTGGGTGGTAGAAGCCTCACTTTAGAGATGAGAAACATGGCAATCAGATTTTAACTAAATTATGCTATCTCAATTAATAAACAGTGAAGCTGGTTTTCTGATTTCAAGGCCAGTGTCTTTTAAGTAGACTATCTATACTTTAGTCTTGGCATGGACACATACAATGATGACTCAACTTGGGTAATGTAACGCCTGTGACCCTTGGTTCCTACTGTAAGATGGGAAGGATCATATTTAACTTATGTAGTTGCTGTAAGGGTAAAATAATGTGAAAGAGTTGTGACAATTGATATGCATGGGACAATATAACATTAATTATTGTTAGTGTGTAGTGATCAGTTTAATTTAAACACATGATTGTACAACTCTACTTGGAAGAAGTTGCTGTGAAATGATTAAAGTAGGGCTGACATTCTCTAACTATCTGACTTAAAATTACCAAAATTAATTTTCGCTGGGCAATCCCTCCGAAATATATATTTCACCTGATTTATTTATATAAAACAACAGAAATTTCTGTTCTAGTTAGATGAAAAGTTCTAAGAATCATTTAAAATTTACTCTGAAATTCCTTACTCTCTAATCTTAAAACTCATTGAATATATTAATTTAACATATCTCTTTCGTTAGGACACCACTTTCATACTGAACTGATGACAGTGCTTATTTTAAAGCTTTTATAATGCTTAAAAAATGCCCAGATCTTCAAAATTATGGTCACCATTTTGTTCTGTAATATTGTGTTTGTCTTCTGTGAAAACCTGCCACATTCAATAGCCATATGTATGTTAATGAAAGAATAATAATGACAACTAATAGAACACAAGATGTGTCAGTGTACGACCATCAGAGCAAAATCAAAACAAAACTGCATAAAGACATTATGAATCTGGATCTGAAGCTTCTTGGTTCTTAACTAGTTTTATGTTAATGAAACAATTATTAGAACACACAAAACCCTTCCTTTTTAATTTGATAAATTGAGTGGTGATGTGAGTTAATTGAGCCATCGGTGTGATAATAAGATGCAATTGGTATGATTTATCAGAGGATGACATGGTTACAGACATTGCTTCTACAGAAAATAATGGCTGCTATTACCACTTCCTGAGGTGAGCAGGGAAGCCATAAACCTAGCTTATTGCTGCACAGGTCAGAGGATGAGGGGTCCGTTTTGCCTTTTGTCTTAGTGGATCCTTTAAGGCTGCCACTTAGTAATTTGGAAAATATTTTTCCATATTCCACAAGCGATATCAATACTGAGTTTGTTTAGGTTATTCTATAATCTTAACCTATTTAGCTAAGTAGTAAAGTGAAAAACCCCTAGATCTCCAAGAGCTTTGAGTTCTAATGTTAGTAATTAAGGGGTCACCTTGGGCCTTCTTTTTCAAGTTGCATTGTCTTGTAGAGATATTTTCGCAAGTGGTTATTCGAGCGGAATAATCCTCTAGGGCTCTGCCGTTTGAGAAGTAAGGCCTGTGTTTTTTCATATATGATTCAGAGAGAATATTACATGCTACTCATCTTCTGGTGGAAGAGAAAGAAATAAGTGATCACAAAGCCCTTTGGTTTGCAAAGAAAACATTTGAATTTACAATGTTATATTTCTTTGTATCCCAATGACTTCAAAGTAAATAAAAAGTAAATTAATGTCACTGGATCCATGAAATATATTTATTTGGACATGGGATCTATTACTGCCACATAATGATATTAGGAAAAACACTTGCCATATGTTCATACTATGAAAAATTAATCCAAGATCTTGGAAAGAGCTGTGACTATGCTGAAAAGGTTATATCTTAAAATACTAATAAAATCTTTATTCTTCATTAATCTTATATTCATTTATTGGATTTATTATTTTAAACCTCCATTTATACATTTGTCAAGTTTTTTTTATACACACAGCCACATATGTTCATTTAATTCTTACAACCATTCTGAAGTTGACATGTCATCATATAATTTATCACAGAAAATGAGAAGCTCTGGAAAGGAAAAGAGGAAGGTCTTGTTAATTAATCCAAGACAACAAGTATAAGCCAGGACTTCTCTGCAATCAGAAAATACAGTCACTCTAGGTAAGAAGTTTATTGAAATTTTAAAAATTTACCAAGGAAATACAGTGGGAAAGTGGCAGAGCCAGAATTTGCTTCCATGCTTTTAGGACCTAACCTTTTCTAACAGTCCTTCCCAACAGATTTTGGGATTTCCTGATTTACTAATTTGAAATGATTAGAGGCAGAGAAGTCAGGGATCCCTGCTTGCAAAAATATGAATGCAGAGTAGATACTATGTCTTATATATCTTTAGTTATTTAACTTGAAACCCATCAGGTCTTCAATGAACATTTGTGCATCTCAACCAAATCATACCACTTGACACTTCACCATTTTGGATGTATTCCTTTAGATAGTAAGGAGTTTTCTGTTTTCAAAAGTCAGTGATCAGAAAAACAACATACCCTGCCCCGACACATATATTTTATATATCTATATATCTATACTCATACACTCAGATCAGCCCTTCCTTCATTGTCTATTAATCTTAGTTTGCAAAAATCTGCACATAAATTTTACAAAAAATGAAGACTGTTAGATATTTTCTAGGCTCAGAAGAGAACAGAATCACACTGTTTTGGGAGATAGCAAAAGGGCAACAGCTTTGGTCTATTTAACCATTCTTCAAATAGCTATTATGCCAGTTTTAACCTTGTCCATTTTCACACCTTTACTGGCTGCACAGACAATGCTAATTGGAAACATTTGTTTGTAGGACCTTCTGGTCTAGGTGGAAATTTTAATTTGTTTAACCACATTTAATTATGAAATACATCATCTACAAATTTGTAGCTGCTAAGAGGAATGGCCTAATGAGAGGATATGGACAATATTAAGGAAAAGAAATCAGACATTGTAATCGTGATACACTGAATAGAACCCTAGATCTATCATTAAATACCTATGTGACCTTAGTTGAGTAACTTCATTCTCTGGACCTCAGATTCCCTATCTGTAAAGTAGGCTAATTATGTTAGCTGGTACAGCATTTAAAACATAGTTTTACTATGCCATTGTTTTGTAAACCAGAAAACTTGATGATGCAATATAATTTCCAATAAGACCTGAGAAAGTTTCCACAGCTTCCATTTTTTCATCCTTTTATCTTTAGCGCAAGTCACCTGAACACTGAATGCTTTTCCTTTTCTAAAAGAAAGAAAAAAGAAGGAAGTCTCAAACATTAATTTTCCATATTGCTACCATATTAATAAGAGCTATAAATAAAGATTAAATTTAAGAAGAATTACAGCATGGAAAAATCTCTGCTTCCCTACATATTTAAATATTAGGAAGTATTTCTGGAGATTTTGCTACATCATTGGGTTATCAAGATGATACATTTCCTTTTAATATTTAATTATATTATCCCCTCAATTGTTCACTCACTCCCTTTCTTATTCCCTAATGATTTGCTTTTAAATCTAACTTGCCACACTTCCCAGCTGTGGTACACTGGATGCCTTTATTATCTTTTCTGAGCTTGTTTATGCATCTGCAAAATGGGAATGGTGACGTCTCCACTTGATCTTGGAAGAAAATGATATAATTCCATTTTAATGCTGGATGTAAGTAAAGACTTTTGGCTATCTTTAAAAAAATTAGATAGCCACAACTCAGTAGCCCATTGTTTATGAGTCAGATCTTAGCTACTTATTTCCATGTTACCTCCCTCTGGAGCACTCCCAAGAGTGTTGCTCTTGGATATTTCCAGGAACAAGAGACATCATGAAAGACTTGAGAAGTGCGGTCCTGAAATATTAAAGATTTTCTATCCATGTTTTACAGAAGGCATACTTTACAGATTACAACAATTATCTCTTATTACCCATGTTATTTTTTTTTTTTTCACGACAGGACAGGGGCTGCAGAAACACAGGTTACGACTCCAATTTCCTTATATCATATTTAGCTGGAGCCATATTTGTTGTCCTAAAAAATGTGGTTTATCTATAAATAGCTTCTTACATTTTGGTTAAATAAATACATGTAAGAGTAATTTTTGAGAACCAATTTAGCTTTGTTTCTGGCACAATTAATAGTCAACACTTAAGTACATCTTTTTGGATTGTGACAATACAGAGTTTCCCATGCTGTGGTAGAGTTGTACTCTTATCACACAGCATAAAGAGTAAGGAGCAAGAAATTGTAAAATTCTAAAGGGAAAGGAGATTATCCCCTACTCAATTTCTGTCTCCGACAAATACATGAGTCAGTATCTTCAGTGCTTAGAGACTTATAGATTTTCGGTATTTCAAATAAGAAAGCTCAGAGGACATAAAACCAATTTTTTGTATGGTGGCAAATTTTAATACTGTGACATTAGTGTTTACACTTAACATAGATAAACCTTTCCAATTCTTAAAACCTTTGAATTCAGAAAACACTTAAGACACCCAATTGTTTAGACTGAAGATGATTTGATTACCTCTCAAGATAGAAAACTGGAAGGCAATATGCTTAATACAAAGTTGATAATCTGTATTTCTTACCAACAAGTCAAAGAAGTTTAAGGAAAGATGAGGAAATACAGACATTCATAATTTAGTTTCAATACAATGCAGAACCATTTTGTCAGTATTCAATCAATATTCATGAAAAAAGTGGGTGTGGTGCATGACAAGAGATCCACAAATGGTTGCTACAATTATTATCTGGCATCCTCTAAAGGCCTATTTTAAGAATGCAACCTTGATTGTCATTAATAGAACAAATAGTGAAAAATCATACTTTCATCTGTTGGAACACCTACACTTCTCCACTGCCTGCAAATACTATAGTGAGTTCTTTGTATCAAATAATTTCTATTGAAATCAGGCTAACAATGTGATGCTAAGTACCAGTGTGGTAAGACTGATGTGATTTGAGCACTATGTCAGTCAAATCAATGGTGCCAGGAACAGCCTCTAAGCAAATACATTAAATCATGAAATGGACGAAAGCATCCTACTGTCATCATGAGCCCACATTCAGGCAGTTGATATGGCTTCCACCTAGAAATTTATATTCATCAATCAATCTGGGCTTACTGGGAATGTGAGAGGTACAGCTAGTTGTGTTATGTTGTATTGATAGTATTTTGTGTGATTTGTTCCGTATCTCCAGTGGTCTGGGGGGAGATTATGTTTCCAGCCTTTTAATACACATAAGAGTACATGAAATAAATTGTTGACTCTATTGCACTGTCAGCAACAGCTACAGGCCAGCAATCTGACTTCTAAAGGTTGAGTTTATGCACCAATCTGCTCTAGAGAAACCCTATACCTGCTTACAGATTCCTAAAGCTGACACAGGGCTCAAAGCTCCAAAAGAATGTTTCTATATTGCAATGTGATCTATAATAATATATACCCCAGACTACATAAACTAGAAAATAAGATTTAGGCAGTAGTGTAAACTAGAAAGTGCTGGAAACAGCAACAAAAATTGTCAAACTTGTTAATTTGAAATGCAAGTCATGTTCTCCACATCATTTAACATTTCTTCTTTTAATTAAGAGAAATATGAGATTAAAATTCAATTAGAATGCATAGTAGACAAACAGACCAATGAAAAATCACAAGAGAAGTTATATATATAAACCCAAATACACAGGGCAATTAAGGTTATAATAAAGGTGGCAATTCCAATCAATAAAGTAAAGATGGGCTAGTCTATATAATTAATGCCATTAGAGCAAATGGTAACCATTCAGAAAAAAAGACAAAATTGGATCCTTAACTAAACAAGACATTGTACATCCAGAGAAATAAATAATTTAAATATGATATGTGAAACTATCAAAGTACTAGAAGACTTTTTAATAATAGCCATTCTGACTGTTGTTCGATGGTATCTCATTGTGGTTTAGATTTGCATTTCTCTTATGATCAGTGATGTCCACCTTTTTTTCATGTGATTGTTGACCACATGTATGTTTTCTCTTGAAAAGTGGTCTGTTCATGTCCTTTGCCCACATTTTCGTGGGGACCCAAGTCTACCTATGTAGCAAACCTGCACCTGTACCCCTTGTGATGGTTAATACTGAGTGTCAACTTGATTGGATTGAAGGATACGAAGTGTTGATCCTGGGTGTCTCTGTGAAGGTGTTGCCAAAATAGATCAACATTTGAGTCAGTGGGCACAATCTAATCAGCTGCCAGCGAACATAAAGCAGGTAGAAATATGTGAAAAAAGAGAGATGGGCCTACCCTCCCAGCCTACATATTTCTCCCATGCTGGATGCTTCCTGCCCTCGAACAGCTGACTCCAAGTTCTTCAGTTTTGGAAGAGAGAGATATGTATATATCCATCCTATTAGTTCTGTCCCTCTAGAGTACCCTGACTAATACATCCATGAACTTAAAAGTGAAAAAAAGAAGGGCCAGAAGAAAATATGGGTTTATTGTTTCATAATTTGGGACTGGAAAAAAAAAAACCTTTCTAACTATGACCCCAAATCTAGAAGCATAAAAGAAAGAATTGGCAACTTCTGGCATGTAAAACTAAAACATATATACCCAAGACAAAAACAAGACAAACCTAAAACTTATCCATATGGAAAGTTAAAAGACAAATGTCAAATTAGTGAAACATATCTGTAACTTACAATAGATAAAAAGGTCAATCTTTATTATATGTAAAGAGCTACTGTAAATTGACATAAAATAGACCAATAATCCAACTGAATTGTTCAATGCTCATTTTTATGAGCTAGACAGTTCATAAGAAAAGGAATACAAATGGCATTAAAATATGAAGAGAACCATTAGTCATAATAAAAGATATGCAAAATGAAACTAGATATCTTTCCCGACCTATTATATTGGCAGAAAATACATTTTTAAAAAGTTGTTGATATATTTTATTGATGAGACCATGGAGAAACAAACACTGTTAGACTTTTAGGGAAAGAGCATAGCATTGTGCAACCCTTATGAAGTGGAAGTAGGCAATAGCTATCAAAATTACCTCCAGGTAATTTCTTTATTAAAATAAAATATCCATCCACTAATTGATTTACTGCACTGTTCTCAATCATTCTGTTCTCTGTGATATCATACACAATCTCATCTAACTATGAAGTGGTGGCATCTGGCTTTAAACCTGTGCAGCCAGCATGCACCAGTAATCACTATGCCCACATAGCCTCCAGGAATTGATATCTGCATTGGATGTCCCACCTTCATCTTAGTATCAAGATTGCAGACCCAGAGTGGACAAAACTAGACATGAAAACCTCTTTGATGTATTGCTTTCAATCATGAATTTATTTTTTTCAGGATATGTTACATGTTACCTTGTTATCTCTCATTTTAAAAAATGTTTCAAGTGTATGGGACATTTGTATTTAGTATTTAGTTAGCTATAGATGTATCTGGTTATTTAGTATAACAGGGAATCCTTTAAGGTACAACATTTATTTTAATTTTCATGGTGCTTTATTATTAGCTTTCGTATAAGGACTTCTCAATATGTGTTGATAAAGAAATAAATGAAAACATGGCCTAATCTTAAGGGTTTTTCTACCTTCTACAGTTCTCAAGCTCTTCTTTAGCTTCAGAAGAAGACCAAATTTACATTCACTAATGGTTAAAATGAAATGGGCAGCTGACTGATAACTCCCTATATAATATTTTTGAAACGTGTGTCTAAGATAGAATCATATAAAATAAGACTGCTATAAATTTGTGTAAAATACCTCTAATTCAACAATCTATGGAATGATCTACTCATTACTTCTTGCATAACAAGTACTCAAAGCATTAATATATTTTATTAGATTATCTTCAAAATATTTTCATCTTAAAGAAGCCATGTTAATGTGCATCTCTAAAATTCTTAAATCTTAAACATAAGACCTCACTCTATAGGAATCCTAAAAGAAAATCTAGAAAATGTCACCTAGACATTGGCCTTGGAAGAGACATTACGACTAAGTACTCAAAAGCAACTTTAATGAAAACAAAAATTGACAAGTGGGACCTAGTTAAACTAAAGAGCTCCTTCACAGCAAAAGAAACTATTAAGAGAATAAACAAAATACCTAAAGAGTGGGAGAAAATATTCCCAAACTATGCATGTGACAAAGGTCTAATATCCACAGTTTATAAGGAACTTCAACAACTGAACAAGCAAAACACAAATAACCCATTTAACAAATGTGCAAAAGACATGAACAGACACTTCTCAAAAGAAGACATACAAGTAGTCAACGAACAGACAAAAACCTGTTCCACGTCACTACTCACCAGAGAGATGAAAGTCAAGACCACAGTGAGATCCCCTCTCACACCGGTCAGAATGGCTGTTACTAAAATTCAAAAAGCAACAGGTGTTAGACTATGGAGAAAGAAGAATGCTTACGCACTGTTAGTGGGAATGCAAATTAGTTCAACCACTGTGGAAAGAAGTTTTGTATTTCTCAAAAAACTCAGAATAGAACTACCATTCAACCTAGCAATTCCATTACTGGTTATATACCTGAAAGAAAATAAATCAGTCAACAAAAAAGACACATGCACTGTTATGTTCATCGCAGCACTACTCACAATAGCAAAGATGTGGAATCAACCTAGGTGCCCATCAACAGTGGTTTGGATAAAGAAATTGTGATACATATACATCATGGAACACTGTGCAGCCATAAGAAAGAACAAAATCATGTCCTTTGCAGCAACGTGAATGCAGTTGAGGACCATTATTCCAAGTGAATTAATGCAGGAATAGAAAATCGAATACTGCATGTTCTCAGATATAAGTGGAAGCTATAATATAGGGTACTCATGGACATAAAGATGGCAACAATAGACACTGGGAATTACCAGAGTGGGGAGAAGAGAAGGTAAGTGTTGAAAAGCTAAGTTTTGGGTATTATTCTCGGTACATAAGTGATGGGATCATTTTTACACCAAACCTCAGCATCATGTGATATATGCAGGTAACAAACCTGTACATATACACGCTGAATCTAAAACAAAAGCTGAAAAAGAATATAAAGTAAAACTCTTAAATTCTATGTGTATTAGGCCACTCTTGCATTGCTAAAGAAATACTTGAGACTGGGTAATTTATAAAGAAAAGCGGTTTAATTGGCTCACAGTTTTGGAGGTTATACAGGCAGCATAGCTTTGGCATCAGCTTCCTGGGAGGCATCTCAGGAAGCTTATAGTCATAATGGAAGGTGAAACAGGAACAGGCACTTAACATGGCAGAAGCAGGAGCAAGAAGGCAAAGGGCGGATGGTGGCTCCCATCCACCAAGCCTTGAGGGATTTGCCCCCATGATCCAAACACCTCCCACCAGGCCCTGCCTCCAGCATTAGGGATTACAATTTGACATTAGATTTGGGCAGGAACAAATATCCAAAGTATGTCACTATAAATTTTCAGTTTACATTTTTTTTCCAGATTATCTTATTTTTAACAGATACTACACGTCATGCTCTTACCTCTGTTCTTTCTAGTCTTCCTCACTTCCCTAGGAAATGTTAATTAAAGGAAGTGTTTTATTAGTTCCAAAGTGTTTTTATACATGTGTTCCTATGATATATTATCCCTCTTTGTTTTCATATACTGAAGGTAGCATGCTACTGGTTTGGCCTTGCTTTTCTAGTTAACAATGACTCCTTGTATCTCTCCCATTCTGTATATGGAGATATCCCTGCCTCTTCTTTACAGCTCCATAGTATTCCAATTTGTAAATGCTACATAGTTTCCTGGCTTGTTTCCAATTGTTTGCTATTGTGAGCAACGACACTTTCCAAATGGCAGCGGGGAGTAAGGCTGGACAGCAGAGAATAGTAACTCCAGACATGATCCATGTGCAGAAGCAGACTTTTACACATGAGAATGATCATATTGTCTAAAAATAATTGGCTGAAAAAGATAACACCCCACTGGAGAAGGAGGAAAATGGCTGACCTGCCTAGATTCAAAAACTATTAGCTTATTTCTCCTCCGCCTCTAGTAAAACCATACCTCAATGTCTGCTCTATAAATGCATGTAAACTTAAAAACAGATAAATTTAAAGAAAGACTACAATGAACATAAAAAATATTAGGATGATTAAAAAGACCAGAAATTTTGACTAGTAGATACCATTTTATTTATACCATTAGATAAAATAGGTATGTAATGTAGGTGGAGGTACAGGCAACAAAAGATGATAAAGTTAATGGATTTTGAATGTGTCATCACTATTTACAAGAATTTTCAAAAGATAGCTTACCTGGAGTTTGAAGTTTATTAAATTCAACTCAGGGAATACTTATCAAATACCTACTACTCAGTGTACAAACTTACGTGCAATGGAGAAAGTATGATAATGATAAATGACAGGACATGGTCCCTTGTGTCAGTGCAATGTAATCAAGACAGAGAAACAGAATTGAACAATTAATAAGGCAATATGACATGAGAAACAGCGTCACAGAGTACCAAGGAGACAATCAGGAAGAAGCAAGTAGGCCATACAGAGACTCAAAAAGACTTCACAGAGAATTTGGCAAAT
Organism: Macaca thibetana thibetana; assembly: GCF_024542745.1. Taxonomy (NCBI): domain Eukaryota; kingdom Metazoa; phylum Chordata; class Mammalia; order Primates; family Cercopithecidae; genus Macaca; species Macaca thibetana. The sequence continues at coordinate 58,086,960 of NC_065594.1, forward strand.
GATCTTGTCCATGAGAAATAATTGGCATCCCAGAGGCTAAAAAACTGGAAAAGGATCTTCTAGGTTGAGGAAGAAAATGTGCCAATGAAGAAAATGTTGCATGTTTGAGGCCTGGGAATAACCTAGAGTGGCAGAAATGTGGAATATGAGAAAGAACAAGAAATTAGTATGGACATAAGTTGCAACCAGATCATGGACAACCATACCTACATGGGGTTTGGAAACAATTTCAGAACCAGAATTCACCTTTATTTTTGAACTTCATTGAGGAGGAGCATAATTAGCTTTAGCTCTCTGGAACTAGTGTGAAGGTGAAATGGTTGGGCAGCATAGTGGCCAGGCCAGGAGGCCATTAAAGACCCAAATTTTAAACTAAAACAGTGGATATGTGGCTGAGAGTTGTGGCTCACACTTGTAATCCTAGCACTTTGGGAGGCTGAGTATCACTTGAGAGGATCCCTTGAGGTCAGGAGTTCGAGACCTGCCTGGCCAACATGGTGAAACCCTGTTTCTACTAAAAAAAAAAAATTGGCTGGGCATGGTGGCGCATGCCTGTGATCCCAGCTACTCTGGAGACTGAGGTGGGAGAGTCTCTTGAGCCTGGGAGGTGGAGGTTGCAGTGAGCAGAGATCGTGCTGCTGCACTCCAAGCTGGGCAACAGAGTGAGACTCTGTCTCAAAAAAATAAAAAATAAAAATAAATAAATAAAAAATAAAATAATAAACAGTGGATATGGAAAGGATACATTAAATATTCAAAATAACTCTTCCTTCAAATTTGACCTCAATATACAGCTTTCAGTTTTTAAGAAAAATTTCCAATTTTGTGAATTGAATTTTAAGTTCTATGATGGCAAAAATGGTTATTTCACATTTGTATGCCTGACATATAGTAGATGCTTAATGAATGTTTATCATAAAGCTTGATTGGCTTTATTAATCATGGTATTTCTGTTATTTAAATTTATTTAAATAATGGGTACCTTTGAGAAAATACTAAATTTTATGGGAAGATTGAGGATTTCAATAAGTATAGTATTTTAACCTTAGACCAGATGTCAGCAACTTTCTTCTGAAAAGGGCCAGATGATAAATAAATATCTGAGGTTTCATTGGCCATATGGTCTCTGTCACAAATACTTATCTCTATCATTAGAGTGTAAAAGCAGCTTTAAATTATTTAGCTGTATTCCAATAAAACTGTATTTACAAAAAATATATGGTGAGACAGATGTGGCTCACGGACCACAGTTTGTCAATCCTTGCCCTAGACCAAACAGACGTTAACCATCTCGTCTACAAGTAAAGTGTCAAAATTTTAATATATTTAGTTTTTGAAATAACACAATTCTTTATGTTATTATGTTATTCTATGTTGCTGCAACTCACATTTATTAAAGTATAATTTAATAAAATTTATCTTTTTAGTTTAAATTCAGTTAAGTTTTGACAAATACACATAGTTGTGTAAACACTACCACAGTTAGAAAATAGAACAATTCCGTATTTACCAAATTTCTAGCATGCTCTTTAGTAGTTAGCCCTTTCTCCCAACTCCCAGCTCCTGCCAACCATTGATCTATTTTTTGTACCTTTGTTTTGCCTTTCCAAGAATGCCATATAAGTGAATAATAAATTATGTAGCCTTTTGAGCCTGGCTTCTTTCATTTAGCATAATATATTTGAGATTTAGCCAAGATATTTTCTGTATCAGTAGCTTCTACCTCTTTGTTGCTTTATTCCATTGCGTGGATTTTTTTCAAATTTGTTTATTCTTTCATCAACTAAAGCCTATTTGGATTATTACCATTGTTTGGGGCAATTATCAATAAAACCATTATAAACACTATGTAAAGCTCGTATTTGAATATAAGTTTGCATTTCTCTTAAGTAAATAAAAAAGAGTGGGATTTCTGGGTTGAATGGTAAGTGTGTGTTTAACTTTATAAGCAACAGTACAATTGAAATTTTACCAGTGAAGTAATGAGAGTTTCAATTGCTTCACATCCTCCCAGCATTTGTTGTTGTCAGTTTCTTTGAGTTTTACCCTTTTCAGTAGCAGGATAATACTATCTCGTTGGGGTTTTAATTTGAATTTCTCTAATGCCTAGTGATGTTGAATGTATTTTCATATGCTTATTTGCTGTTCATATATATATATCTTTTCTGGTGAAGTGTTCAGACCTTTTGCCTCTTTATAAAGTACTTTTTAAAATTGTTGACTTTTTAGAGGTATTTGTGTATTTTAGATTCAAGGTCTTTATCAGTTATGTGTTATGTAATTATTTCCTCCAAGTCTGTGGCTTGTCTTTTCATTGTCTTAACAATATTTCAAACTATTATATTTTCGAATGTTAACAGCACTAGTATTACAATTAGTTTTTGTGTTCTATATTTTTAAAAGAAAAATCAACTAATTAGAATAATAAAACCTTTTCTTTGGTGGACAATTTTAAAATGATACTCATGAATATTACAGTATCAAATAGGATTTTTTTTATCATGCCACAGTTTTATCTTCAATCTGAACCTTATGCCAATAAATGCTAGACTCACAGATATTCTCTATTATATATTTAATTTTGAAGAACTTTAAATCTTGGAGAAGTGACAAAGGAAACCGACACATCTATGAAATAGGACATCAATCTGCCTGCCTGGGCTCTCTAAGCACAGTAAAAGGGAACATTTTCAAATAGTAAGCTGTCTCTTTTATTTATTGATCTTCAGCTAGAAATAAAGCTATAGTAAAATACTCTCTCCATATCTTTCTCACTGTATGAAAACAGGGTTACAGATCAATTGATTTACCATCACGATTGATTGGGTACCTTCCCTACTATCTCTATTGTGACACGAGACATGCAGTCATATAGATCTTTCATTAGGAAAGTCATTGAAAAGCTAAGGTTCATCGCCTGCTTAAATGGTTTGTAGCCCACTCATTAAGCCATTAACTAACCATTAATATTGCTTAACCTCAAACATTAAAGATAAAATAAGTTACTACCATTTTATCTTCCAAGTGCACCTTTTGCAAAGTGAACAAGTACATGATTTTGTTAGAATTGGACTTAGATATTCAGACTTGCCAAGGAACTCAGGTACTGAAGCAATTAACACTAATAAAATTTATGTGTGTATTCCTTTAGATGCATACCCCAAAGCATAAAAAGTGGAAACATAACACAGATATATTACTTAGAATTACTTTTTCTGCCACTCAACCTAATTTTAATATTTTTCTGCATTATTATCAATAACATTTATTTCAATAAAAAAATTGCTTCATGATGTGGTTAATCAATAGCAGTAAAAACAAAGAAATAAAAGCTCCTCAAAAGGAAATTAACCATTTTGAGATGATTTGATATCTTTATAGTCAAGATTTAAGTTCAAATGGACAAATCATCATTCCTAATATTTAACAATTCTGCTTCTCTTGAAATAAAACCAGATAAATTAGAATGGTCTTAGTTACTCTCGATAATATAGACAATCTTTTGTACACTTTATGTAAAGTATAACATAAGTAGACATAGCCACCCAAATCGTTTGACTGCTACATTGTTAATACCCTATCAAGTCAACTATAAGGAATATACAGGTTTTTGCATATAACTTTTTATAAGATACTTTTTCAGGCAGATTTATTCACAGAAAAACCAACCGTAATGCAAACTCAACCATTTTTTTTAATGTCTAGAAGAAAAAAGGGCACTTGAACAAGAACTCTGTAAATTTAATAGCAGATGTGCAGAAAAGAATGTGAACACAGTAGAATCTGCAATTAGAGAAAGCTATAAATAGAACTTACAGTTTATATAAAAGAATACCACAAAACCACAGGGGGCATTGCATAGTAGGTGAGTAAATGTGAATGACCTTTACCGATGCATCTAGGAAGGGGAAGAAATTGATACACATTTAGCAACCGTACTGAAATATTGCCACCCAATGTCAGTCTGGTCAAAGCAGGGCTGGATTTCATTTTATTTTTCAGTTTCTCACTATCTAAACCTGAAGCATTTCTTGAGCCATAAAAATTAAGTACTGGGTCATGTGACATCTCTCACTGATGAATGAAGATTGTGTACATATAATATCATTACTTCTAGAAAATTTATGTACGTAGTTTACAAAATAACATATAAATGGATAATCAACCTAAAGGGCCAACCCCATAAAACCTAACACATTTGATTGTAGTTTGCATTTATTAAAATCATTTATTACAGCCCAGTCTTTCTCCATGGCCGGTCAGAGGAGCCTGCCCTGTTCTCTGGTAGGCAGGTGAATGTGATAAGCAGGGAGTTAGTGCCTTGGGCCATACCTTTCTGAGGCATTTTAATTATTTTCAATATGCAGTAAGGACACTGACACATGTTCAGAGAGTCATGCAAATATCCCTTTGCTGAAAATATGTCCAATACCCTGAGGCATAGGAGAGGGTGAAAATGAAATTTGGAGGAGTTAGGAGTTCATGAACCATAGCATGAAAGGACAAGGATGCAGGGACCCAAGGCTTTTTAAGTGTAACTAGTCCGCCTGCTCCTTCTCTATATACCTACTGAAATCTCCTGCTTTTTATCCAGAAGTGTGTATGACAGAGATTCTGGTTTTGGAACAAGATGAGGACAGGCAAGATGATGGTATTATTTAATTATTAAATAGAGCTCACATCCAGAACTTGATCACCTGGAAAGCAAGAAGATGCATCTGAAGGCAGGTTAGCTTTTTCTTTGTGTTTTCTCAAGATTAATCTAAAACAATTGTGATCCACAACAGATACAGAGAGTTATTTTCTAAGGCCAGTGGTAGAGAAAGCAACTTATTTGAGGGGCTTTGGTCATAGTGTTGGCTCCTGAATCCCTTCAGAACATTTACATTGCTCAGAAAATGTCACAAGCTATGAATTCAGCTCCAACATTCTCCCAAGGCATCCTAGCCTAGAAGCAGAAATTTCATGGTATTTTCCTGAGGTGATGCTAGAGATTCACTGCAATCTGGGAGAGCATGATGGACAGGAATGTGGTGAGTATCCTCTGGAGGAAATACCAAAGCCTGGTATCACTCTTCACAGAGCTTTTTCCTAGAAGAGGAGACATGGGGTCCAAATGTGACTCAAAGGCAGTGATCTACATAGAAGGCCACAGGCAGTGAAGTGTCAGCCCTGGCTTTTTTTCCCCTCAAAATCCATCTGGTTATATTCTATACCCAATTGAGGTATTCTGTGCTGCCTAGGGTTTTAGAGGCTAACCTTATGGCAGTTCTAGGGTGTGTCCAGTTAAGAAGTGTCCTTAGAAGACCGATTTGACCTTGTACCTCAGAGACATGAATATATATTTTCAGGATTAGTCTGATGTGGCTGTGCAGGGGATCCTTGATCAAAGCAAGTTTACAGCTCCCCCAATGCCATCTCTGGATATTAATGGGGTATCGACACAATGTTAACTGGGCCTTTTTTGTTGCTCTGCCTTAGAATTATGCTTTTACCATCTTGAAGCCCAATGCACCTGTGTATAGGTCTGGCATTTAGGGGTAAGCAATTGACACATCGACTTTATTATGGAGATTTCTATAACCAAATAAGTCCTTTAGACCACTAGATTCCTTCACAAACTGTCAATCCCCTATAATCAAAAATCAGAAAAGGATCTGCCTATCTATCTATCTATCTATCTATCTATCTATCTATCTATCTATCTATCTATCTATCTATCTATCATCTTTATCTATCTATCTATCTATCTGTCTGTCTGTCTGTCTGTCTATCTATCCATCCATCCCTCTATCCATCTACCTACCATCTCTCTATTGACCCTCTCTCACAACTCTGTGTCCCTTCCTCCCATATAACATAATGTTCTTTTAGGGACATCTTAAGCTAGCAATGTAATTTAAGTAGTTCTCACAAACACAAATATCCTAGAAAATATTAGCAGAACTCCCTCCTTGTTTTTGTTTATATAAGTAAAAAAGAGTTTTAAATTGAATTATCAAATATTTGTAATTTTAGATATCTAAACTAAGAGTAGGGAAATTAAATTTTTTTCTGTTTTGGAAAATTATTATCACCAGTTTATAATTTCATTTAGTATAATATTTTCTAAACAGTGTCTGCAATTAGGAAGACTGCATAATTTACTATGCACTAAAATAGTTTTAGTTTTCTGAGATTATTTTCATGAGAATGCAGTTATTATAAAATCATGTGGTATAAAACAGAATCTCTTCATGCTAAAATTGTATTAATAATTAATTGGAGAAAAAGTATTTCACTATGACAAATGAGAGACTGTATGGAAGGAGTGATGCCATTTCATGGCAGAAATAATATAGTAACATGTCATTAAACACAAGACATCATATTAAATTTTGTAGTTAATGTACAAAGACATCAGAATATATTAAAATTCAAATTGATTATGTTTGCTAAAATTCTGGTACTGGAGAGAATAATTAGAGTTTTTCCAAAGCAATTATTAAAATTAGGAGAAACACAGAAAATGTATAGTGGGAACATAAAAATGATTTTCTAGAGAAAAATCTGGTTACCAGTAAAGTAAAGCAATATGAAATAAGAGAGAAATAAGGCACATGCTTTTGGCTCACTGTGATGAGGATGTGATCTTCATCAAAGTCAGGTCCATGGTCAACAAGGACACAGGTTTAATAGCAAAAAACTTCAGATGCTAATTTGTATATGAGTAATTTCATTAAATTAAAACATGATGACTAAATTAACAGTAGTTATTAGCCTTCAGAACAGAGATGCCTATGAGAGTATGCAATACACACTGAAGAGTTAGAAAGGACCCAATACCATGCACTTACAAATGTACTTTATATGTACTTAATAAAGGTAGTTTTTAAGAACTATAACTTTTTAATTAAACATGCTTTTATAAATGAAATATTGAGTAGTTGCAAAACAACACTTACAAAATGCAATGTAAAATATAAAGATTAAAGAATAATGGTGTACTATGCACCCATATGCCCAGCATCCTGTTTAAGGCAAATAACACCACTGTTACCTATCTGTGGAAGATGCTTTGTTTTTTTTTCTTATCCCATCCCTTTCCTTCCTTCCTCAGAATTAATCACTGTTCTGAACCTGTTTATCTTTACGTTTTTCCCATATATATTTGTATTTAATGAAATTTTATTTTTAATATTGATCATTTTATAAAATGGATGTTATCTGTCAATTTAAAAAGATAAATACAAAATAATTGTATTAGTTCATTCTCACACTGCTATAAAGAACTATGTGAGACTGGATAGTTTATAAAGAAAAGAGATTTAATTGACTCACAATTCCACAGGGTGTACAGGAGGTATGGCTGAGGCAGCCTCAGGAAACTTACATTCATGGCAGAAAGAGCAAGAGGAAGCAAAGCATGGTTGTCACATGGCAGCAGGAGAGAGAGAGAAAGAGAGAGAGAGAGAGAGAGAGAGAGAAGTGGGAAGTGCCAGATACTTTTAAACCATCAGATCTTGTGAGAACTCACTCACTATCATAAGAACAGCAAGGGGGAAATCCACCTCCATGATCCAATCACCTCCCACCAGGTCTCTGTCTTAACATTGGGAATTACAATTCAACATGAGATTTGGGTGGGGACACAGAGCCAAACCATATCAATAATGAAATTTACTTTTATCCACTTTAAAATAATGAAAACACATTTACAAAATGAAATTATGCTTTTGATAGGTTTTATATGCATTTATATCTTCTGATATTTATTCATGTTGTTGAAAATAGCTGGGATTTATTAATTTTCAGTGTAGTATAATGTTCAATTTGTTTCCACTTAAAGTTGATGGATATGTACGTTACTTTCTATCACAGATTATATATAACAATTTTATAAGGTTACATCACTTGTTTGTTCATATCTGCTGGTACACATATGTGCAGCAGGAAGTGATATGTTGTATACATTTCCAACATTACTGGATTATGCCAAATTGTTTTGTGAAAGTATTTCTAAGAATTTACACAATGTGATGGAGATCAACTCTTTGTTTCCTCTTCTTCCTATGCACACAGGTAAACTACGTTTAGCAGCCTCCCTTTTGGTTAGAGGAGGCTGCATAGTTAGATGTTTTGCAATGGTATTTCAGTAGTGGAGACTGTGCCTCAGTCTGGCCTGTAAAATACTTCCACATACGTTTACTTAAACTCTTTCCCTCTTCTTGTTGGATGACAGGAGACCAACTCAGGATGGTATTTATTTATTTAATTATTTTAAATAAATTTAAAATATATTATTTATATATATTTATATATATAAATAGATATTTAAATGTAAGTATATTTAATATATTTAATTAATTAATTAATTAATTTTTTATGCTACATTTTATTTATTTTTTATTATTATTATACTTTAAGTTCTAGGGTACATGTGCATAACGTGCAGGTTTGTTACATATGTATACTTAATTAATCATTTGAGACAGTGTCTTTCTTTGTCACTGAAGCTGGAGTGCAGTGATACAATCATAGCTCACTGTAACCACAAGTGCCTGAGCTCAAGCCATCCTCCCACCTCAGCCTCCTGAATAATTATCCAGGTACACCTAGATAATTATTATTTGTGTGTGTGTGTGGAGATCAGGTCTCACTATGTTGCCCAGTGTGGCCTCAAACACCTGGTCTCAAAGCTATCATCTGGCTTCAGCATCCCACAGTGTGGGGATTATAGGTGTGAGCTACCGCACTGGGCAGAAGCCACATATTGGAGGTAACAGAGGTACGTTATGAAAGGATATTGGGTCCCTGCTACTTGAAAACTGGGATATCTTTTTTGGTTTATGTAAAAAACCAAACATTTCTATATTAAATTATTGTTGAATTTGTTCGTTATGCAGTTAGCCTGTTCTAATAGATATGTACCTCCCAGCAGGGGATAGTTTCTGGAACCCTTGAAGCTGTTCAATTTCATAACTTACCAGTGTGGTGAGCGTGAAATGTCATAATTCTACTGCTAGAGTTTACATTTTTTTATCACTAGTGATGGCATCTTTTTATGTGCTAACAGGCCATTTGGATTTTTCTTTCTGAGAAGTGTTTAAGACTTTTGCCCACTTTTATATTGAGCTATTTGCCATTTTCTTATTGATTTGTGGACACTACGTATTCTGACAGAATACATTATCACTTTTGCGCTGTAAATATCTTCTCCCAGTCTGCAGCTTGTCTTTTTTCTCTCTTTATGGTGACTTCGATTTTTTTTTTTGAATCTCACTTTTAATGTAATAGTATTTATTCATTTTTTCCTTTATTGTTTGTACTTTTTGCCCTATTTAAGAATTAGTTTCCTACCTAAAACTCATAAAGGTATTAACCTATATTATATCTTAGAGTTTTATAATTTTTATAAAACAATTTAAGTCATTAGCCCAACTGGAACCCGTGTTTATTTTTTAAATTTCCATATGGATGCCTATCACGTTCAGCTAATTTATTTTAATTCTTAGAGATGGAGGTGTCTCCCTGTGTTGCTTAGGCTGGCTTTGAGCTCCTGTTCTCAAGTATTCCTCCTGTATCAGCTTCTCGAGAAGCTGAGATTATAGGCAAGAGCCACTGCAACCAACTTGGTATTTTATAATGTCTTTCTAAAAGCTTTTGTATTTATTCAATCAAGATCTTACAAATATTTTGATAGATTTCTTATGATATACTTTATAATTATTTTCCCTAATTTATTAAAGTATAATTGACAAGTAAAACATATGTATTAATGGTGTACAATGTGATGTTGTGATATGTGCATACATTGTAAAATGATTAAGTTAAGCTAATCAACATATCCATCACTTCACATACTTAACTTTTGGGGGGTTGGGAACATTTAAAACCTTCTTCCTTAGCAGTTTTCAGGTATATAATGTATTATTATTAACTGTAGTCACCTTGCTGTGCAACAGACCTCCAGAAGTTATTCATCCTAACTGAAACTTTGCATCTTTTGACCAACATCTCCTCATTATAGCTTTTAATGTTATTGTAAATTATAGCCATTATTAAACTATATTTCTAACTATTTATTACTGCTGTATGGGAATGTGACTGGTTTTGCATATGTTTATAAGAAAAAACCCTAAAGCCATCATCTTTCTAGGTAAATAGTTATACATTTTTTGTGTTTTTGATGTTTATGGTCATATCATTTTCATATAAGAATGACTATATTTTCATCCTTTCCAAATGTTATAAATTTCAGCTTTCTTGCTTTGTTATTCTGGCTAGGACATCTAGCTTAATGTTAAATGGAAATAATGAAGCTAGGCACATTGATTTTTCTCGGAAAATGTTTTCAATGTTATACAATTAAATATGTTTACTGTAAAGCTTTTTTGCTTTGTAGATATCAATTGTTAAGCTATACTTGGTTTGCTAAAACTGAATGTTGAATTTTCATGTATTCTTTTTTGTATCAGTCAAAAATCATCATTTGATTAGTCTCTTTTAATCTGTTAATGTAGCGAATTACATTAATTATTTTCTAACCATGCATTCCTGATAACCTAATACCTAATAACTTAATACCTAATAACCTGTCACTGTATTCTATCTTATTTATGTGTTGCAGAATTTAATTTATTAATATAGAGTTTGGATTATTACATCTTTGTTAATTGAGGAGCTGGGTAGAAATTCCCTTTTTTCTGTATGCAGGAATAGTTTGTGTAAGACTGGAATTATTTGCTGTTTGAATATTTACTAGAATTCACTAGTGTAACCAACTGGGCCTGGTGTGTTCTTTTCCAAAAGGAATTACCTAATCATTTAATTTATTTTACCATTAAATAATTGCTCAGGCTTTTTGTTGTTTCTTGAATCAATTTTGGCAAACTGTATAAATGTCAATTTCTTTTCAAATTTAATTGCACTTTCTATAATATTGCTATTTTTTTGCAGCATTTGTGCTTGAACCACTTTTTTGTTGCTGATAGTATTTACTGTGCCTCCTTCATTTTCTCTACTTCAGCCTTGCACCAGTTCGTGAATTTTATTATTGCTTTTAAATAACTAACATTTGGCTTTGTTGATCCTTCTTTTTATTATATGTTTATCTTCTATCTCATCAACTTCTGTTTTCTTCTTATTACTTATTTCCTCATCTTGCTTTGGGTAGTCTAAATCTAATCTATATTTTCCCCTTCTCTTGAATAACATGAGAATCAGAATCTGAACACATCAACTCAAACACCTCCAGTTGGCTGTGTGATATTTTGTTCAGTATATTAGCTCTATTTTGCACCCCTCACCCCAATATTATTAAGTTTTTAAACATGTATTTGCTCCTACATCTGTTGGCTCCCGAGAGTCTCCATCTCTGATACTTTCTTTTGGCCAAAGTGTATCTTTAGAATGTCTTTTAGTGAAGGTCTGTTGGTCAAACACTTGTTTCATTTATTTTCTTTTGTATAAAAATGTTATGGGATCTTCGCAGGTGTTTCTTTTCTGGCCAGAAACCTGAGTGGCACCTTTGCCTGAGTTTTGCCTGGGCCCACTGGGCTCATTAGGCCCACTTGGCCTAGCAGGCTGTACTACCAACCTGGATATCATGCCTCCAAGAGCGAGACAGGTGTGGAGTGGGAAAGGGTGTTTGATCAAGCATGTGTTCCAGCCACTGCTGAGACAAGCTGGCTGCTGCCACAGGGAGGGCAGCACTGGATGCCAGCATGGGTGCTGGCTCTCCCCAGTGCTGTGGCTGAACCAGGCTCACCACAAGCAGCTTCTCCAGCTGGCACTGAGGAATGCAGTGGCACCCAGAAGCTTTGAGACTTCAGGAACCACAGGACCCCAAAAAGTGAGTCACAGTCCTGGCTGGGGGAGCTCCCAGGTCTGGAGTCCCTGAAGGCTACAGCTCTTCTCTCCTTTTCTTCACTCAAGATGTGGCCAGCAAGGAGCATGATTCAGCCCTGTTGGTGTTACAGCTCTTTTAGCCTCTCCATTTAGCAGGTGCTGAGCTTTTGTCCTACATCCAGGAAGCATGAGGTAGGCATACAAGCGAAGGGTGAGCAAGATGAAGAGGAGCTTTAGTGAGTGATAGAACAACTCATAGGAGACCCACAGTGGGCCCCTCCTTTCCACACCCAGGGTGTCCTGACAAGTGTTAAGCTCCTAGCAGAAAGGAGACCCTGGAGTGGGAAGCTCCTCTACAGGCAGGTCATCCCACTGAGTATTCAGCTTTCAGCAGAGAGGAGGCCCTGGAGGGGGTGGCTTCTCTTTGCTGGCAGCTCGTCTGGTTGTGTCCCTGTTGTCTTTTGTCCTCTCTTCAAGTCTGGCTGAGTCTGGGTTTTTTTTTTTTTTTTTTTTTGAGACGGAGTCTCGCTGTGTCTCCCAGGCTGGAGTGCAGTGGCGTGATCTCGGCTCACTGCAAGCTCCGCCTCCCGGGTTCACGCCATTCTCCCGCCTCAGCCTCCCAAGTAGCTGAGACTACAGGCGCCCGCCACCACGCCCGGCTAGTTTTTTGTATTTTTAGTAGAGACGGGGTTTCACCATGTTAGCCAGGATAGTCTCCATCTCCTGACCTCGTGATCCACCCGCCTCGGCCTCCCAAAGTGCTGGGATTACAGGCTTGAGCCACCGCGCCCGGCCATGAGTCTGGGGTTTTTAATGGGCCTCAGAGGGGAGGAAGTACATGCTGATTGCCCATGGGTGGCCATGGGTGGGCCCAGGGAAAAGCACCACAAGTTCTCCCTCCAGACGGTGGGACTGGAGGCCCAGCCCCCAGCTTTCAGGCCCTTTCCGTCTTGAAGGTGGATCTCCACTGGGGACCCATTCCGCTCTGTCTGGGAGCATGTCTGCCTACTGCTGCTGTTCATGGCGCCCAGGCTGTTCATGCCAAGGGCCACCTGCAGACCAGTGCTGGGCTGTCCTCAGCACCCACTTGGCCTAAGTCTGGAGGGGGCCAAGGCAGCAGGTGACTGGCATGCCAACACTGCCCCAAGTGTGTGCACACCTGGCCTGACTGCGATAGCACCTGGGCTCAGCCCTGACTTTGTTCTGAGATTGGAGTCTTCAGTGGGAGCAGGCACTTCTGAGCCTGCGGGTGTAGAAGGGGGACTTCCAAGGCCCCCAAAAGCACAGAAATGCCCGGGGCTGGAGCTGTAGCAGGATGACTCCAGCTACATTCATGGAGCTCCTGCCCTGCCATCTCAGACGGGGTGGGGGCTCCTGCTTGTCCTCAAGGAGCATGCAGTGTTGGCTGCACACCCTTGAAATAATAGTCCAGAAAAAAAGTGAAATAGTCTTTGAGGATAAAGATAGTGTCTCTTTCTAGAGCAAAAGGAAACAATGTTACTGCCAATTATGAAATATAAGATTCAGGTTCTCTAAACTCAGGGTTCCTCTCCTATAAAGCAAACCACAGTGCATGCAGGTGCTCTCTGACCCACTGTATATTGTCTTGTGGGAACTGGTGCACAGAGAACCAGTGCAAAAATGATGAATTCTAGTTACTCTTATGTCTGTGAATTAGAAACTATTTTCCAACTCTGACTCAGGGTATTATACCAATATCCAAGAAATTGCTAGTTGGCAAGCAGGGTAGAATTTTGTATATTTTACAGTTCTTAGTACATAAATCCTGAATAAATGGGCCAAATATATAAACCATTTATATTCACTATTCATGAGTTATGAGAGTACACTAAATTATAAAAGAATTAACATGATATAAGTGAAAAACAAAACAAATGCCCAGATGAAGTCATAACCATTGAGTAGTTTATTGTGAGGCAGGTGTTAAATAATTTTTATGTATTTTTAAATGCAAGGCAGTAATGTATATATTTATTTTATGTTTTATTTTTAACATATATTTCTTAAGTGCGAGATGCCTTTTATGGATTATCTTACAACCTGGACCTCAAATGTGATTCTTGTGATTTACAAACCAGGTCCAGGAAGCCCACTTCTACTTTTCAGTCCCACACCTGAGGTCTCACTCTGGCCCCAGGGTTTCTCAGGTGCCACTACCTGGATTGTGTGAAAGAACCCAGTGCACAGGTATCTCAGAGGTGGAAAAAAGATAACATCCTTTGGGCCAAGCTAAACACTGTGGCATTGGAAATCAATGCCTAAAAACTCCTTTCATTCCTTATGTGGCTATTTATTGTATAACAAAACTGTTGCCTGTAGAAGAGGCCTATTTAATAATACTCCTTTTAATATATATTAACTTTTCCAAATTCCCTTTAACATATATTAACTTTTTACTCTTCTGTTATTCAGCTCTGTTTTCCAGAAACATGTTATCAAATAAGCTATCTTCTTATAAACTCTTCTGACAGGTTTTGCTTTAGTGGGGGTTAGATACAGAGAAAGAGATCAGTAAACTCACATGCACATATTCTTCAGGTGCCTGTATTACAACATCCATTATGGGTAACAAATAAATGAATGGCAAGTTTTAATGTAAATGGGTACATGTGCAACATAGCTATCTGTTAGACCTAATATAATGATATTCAGTAATTGAATATTATGATAGAAAAAAAATTTTGTAGAGAGAAAATAATGCTCTATCTCAAGGGATTTTAACTTCATGGAATTTCACAATAAAGGTGGGGTGAAGATAAAAGAAGAAATGGGAATCATGTTATTGTGAGTGGAAACTACACATTTCCATTTCTTTTTAAAGAAAATGGTTTTGTTCCTAATTTTTCGTTCCCATAAAGTTTACAAATACACTTTTACTCTGATAATACAGCTTTTCAACTAGAAAAGCAGTGATCTAACACCCATAAATACAGGTGGAGAGACAATTAACGTCCGCTAATGTTTCTCTACCTAAACCATTCTTTTAATGTCTTTTTTAAAAAAAAAACAAAAAAACAGTTGCAAAGAGACTACATAATGTATGTGGGCAAAAAGGCAATTAAATGAATCTCTTGAAACACTAAATGTATAATAAGTAGGATTTTATAAAATTTCACATGATTCATATTGACATGATGACATCCTAAAATGTATTCCTTTTAAAGGATAGATTAGTCAATAAAATATTACATATCTTTTAATACTCTGTTACAATACTTTATATACTAAAGGAAAATGAATTGTAGGTCTAGTCATCAGCTTAATAAGGGATCCTTTCCTATAGTCTTTTATTAATAAAAGAATTACAGTTAGGTCATAAATAAACAGGCAAATTATTAATTACATGATTTGAGGTTTAGGATCAAAACTTGTCAAAATTAGTTTGATATACATCAAAGTTACACAATACACTAAAACCAACTGTTTAATATTTTTGCCTTGTGTGAACTGCCCATATGTGAAAAAGGAACAAACTTTTCAGTGACGAAAGATGCAATAAACTATATTTTGGAACTTACTTTTCAAAAGGAAGAAGGAAAAAAGATTTCAACAAAATTAAGGGCTAATAGAGACCCTAACAAAGGCATCCTGAAGTTAGGGAGGCCATGTGTTTGCTATGTATAAAACTTGATTCCCCCAACGACATACAAATGACAAAAACTGCACTGGGTTTGTAGTTACATCTGCAGTTTAGATTTCCATTATGGATACTAATCTACAACAAAATACTTTAAAATTGCACATTTTTCCACATCCCCCTGAACTAAAAATAACTCAAGATGTTATTAGTTCTTAAAATATCCAGTAAAATAACCCCTAAAAAATATTCCTGACAATTTTCTTGGCTGTTTCCCTAGAGCAATTGGGCTTCATAAAGAATCCACAGACCCCAAGAAGGTCCTACCCCACATTTTCATTTTAATTGAAGAAATGCATAATGCAGTCTACAAAATCATCAGGATATTGAACCTTTTGACAAAATGTGTAAGTTCTTGTTAAAGTTTAATGTAAAAAAGGACAGTAGCATTCTACATGGGCTAAGCATAAGAGTAATAGTAATAGAAATGTGAGTTATCCATACATCAAGTCAAAGATTCATTGACTTAAAGCAGAGAATAACATGAATTAATTTACCTGCCTTGATGATAATTTACAAAAAGTGGTGGGATTAAGAAGAAGAACTTTCATTTGCAATAGATTTTGCCAGAGAAGGAAATGTGTAAAGTTAGAAATTTGATGGTAAAATGAAAAAAATATCATCTTAAGTGTATTGATACCTGAGTAAAAAAAAAAAAAAAAAGAGGAATCAATATATTCTTGGTTGTTTTGGAGCAATTTAGAGAAAATGTAAATATAATTTTATGGTCTAATTTTTTTTTTTATTGAGATGGAGTTTTGCTCTTGTTTCCCAAGCTGGAGTGCAATGGTGTAATCTTGGCTCACTGCAACCTCCGCCTCCTGGGTTCAAGCGATTCTCCTGCCTCAGACTCCCAAGTAGCTGGTATTACAGGCATGTGCCAACTGCCTGGCTAATTTTTTTGTATTTAGTAGAGATGGGGGTTTCACCATGTTGGTCAGGCTGGTCTCGAACTTCTGACCTTAGGTGATCCGCCCGCCTTAGCCCCCAAAGTGCTGGGGTCACAGGCAGGAGCCATCACACCTGGCCTATGACCTAAAATTCTTAATGGGAAGATCTTTAAGAGAGAGACGTGGCTCTCCAAAACAAAACTCTATCAGTAAACTTGAGTCTTATCTATTAAAATAGAGAACATGTGCAAAATATGAAAAAATGGACTTTCATCAAGGATGGTCACAAAAATGTTTTACAAAACCATATGATTAAGAATGTCTCTTACTGGCTGGGGCTTTCTTTTAAAATGATCCCAAAGAGCTCATTTTAATTTGTTAAAAGCAAGAAGGTTAAGAAAGGTATAGGTCCCTTTTTCTTCGATACTAAGATAACAGACCTACTTAATTCATATTTTGTTGATATATTTTATCCAAGAAAATTATCTTTGCCTTGAAAAGGTAAAAACAAAAGTACCCATAAGGTCATAAAAACTCAAGATAGGACCTGTTGTTTCCTGACTTTTGAATGATTGCCATTCTAACTGGTGTGAGATGGTATCTCCTTGTGGTTTTGATTTGCATTGCTCTGATGGCCAGTGATGATGAGCATTTTTTCATGTGTCTCTTGGCTGTATGAATGTCTTCTTTTGAGAAATGTCTGTTCATATCCTTTGCCCACTTTTTGATGGGGTTGTTTGTTTTTTTCTTGTAAATTTGTTTGAGTTCTTTGTAGGTTCTGGATATTAGCCCTTTGTCAGATGAGTAGATTGCAAAAATTTTCTCCGATTCTGTAGGTTGCCTGTTCACTCTGATGGTAGTTTCTTTTGCTGTGCAGAAGCTTTTTAGTTTAATTAGATCCCATTTGTCAATTTTGGTTTTTGCTGCCGTTGCTTTTGGTGTTTTAGACATGAAGTCTTTGCCCATGCCTATGTCCTGAATGGTACTACCTAGGTTTTCCTCTATGTAGGGACATGGATGCAGCTGGAAACCATCATTCTTAGCAAACTATCACAAGAACAGAAAACCAAACACCACATGTTCTCACTCATAGGTGGGAACTGAACAATGAGATCACTTGGACTCGGGAAGGGGGACATCACACACTGGGGCCTATTATGGGGAGGGGGGAGGGGGGAGGGATTGCATTGGGAGTTATACCTGATGTAAATGACGAGTAGTTGGGTGCTGACGAGTTGATGGGTGCAGCACAGCAACATGGCACAAGTATACATATGTAACAAACCTGCACGTTATGCACATGTACCCTAGAACTTAAAGTATAATAATAATAATAATAATAAAAAACAAAAAAAAAACTCAAGATAGGTTTTAACAAGTGTTTGTTGTTCAAAATACCACATTGAGAGTGAAAGAGAATGAAACAAAGTGTAAACTGAACAGAATCTTAGCCTATTGGCATAAATTGGGACCGCCTCAGGAAGACCATGGTGTATGTTTACTCTACAAAAGGCAGTTAGTGCTCTAAATGAGTCTCCTAAAAGCCAACCCCTGACCACACCAAGTAATCACAGAAGACATCTTTTAACCAAGTAAGGCTTGTTGTAACATGACATTCAAAAAGAAAGATAAATCAAGGCAAAAATAACAAACAAACAAACAAAAACCATATTCATCTCATTATTTAAAAGGAATGAGGCAAGGCTCAGTGACTCAAGCCTGTAATCCCAGCACTTTGGGAGGCTGAGGAGGGTTGATCACCTGACATCAGGAGTTGTTTCTACTAAAAATACAAAGTATTAGCCGGGTGAGGCAGCAGGTACCTGTAATCCCAGCTACTTGGGACGCCAAGGCAGGAGAACTGCTTGAATCCGGGAGGTGGAGGTTGCAGTGAGCCGAGATAGAGCCATTACACTCCATTCTGGGCAACAAGAGCAAAACTCTGTCTCAGACAAACAAATAAATAAATAAGAAATGAAATTGGTTGCAGCAATTGCCATCAAGAGGTAGAGTTCATTTCCCCACTTCTTGAATTTGAGCTGTTCTTGTGACTTGCTTTGACCAACAGAACACAGCATAAATGACACTGTAATTTCTGAGCCTAGGCCTCAAGAGAATTTGCAACTTCCACTCTTGCCTTCTTGGAACCCAGCCATCATGCAAAGAGCCAAGCCAGCTTGCAGAAGAGGCCATTGAAACCTAGCTGTAGCTCCAGCTCAATGTTAGACACGTGAGTGAGGCTATTCATGTTCAACCACCTCTAGCTGATGTGCCAACTTACCACAAACATATGAGTGAGCCTAGCCAATAGCATGTGGAATAGAGGCATGTTGTGCCAGATAAGCCCTGCCCAAATACCCAATCCATTTAAATTATAAGCAAATAAATAGTTTTAAACCACAAAAATAGATAGATAGATGATAGATGGATGATTGATAGATTAGATAGATAGATAGATAGATAGATAGATAGATAGATAGATAGATAGATAGGAGATAGAGTCACCTGGCCTGTTGCAACATATTTTCAGTGTTCTAAAACAACATGGGGAACAGGAGATAAGTCAGAAACCTGGCTGTTGACAGTTTCCAAATTATTGATACAGCAGAAAAAAAATATGATCTTATTCATCAGTAGACACAGAATGGCAGTATTTCAGAATGAGAGTTATTAAAAGAAATATCTTCATCACTTAGACATCATCACTAGGGAGTCGCATGTTTTCACTAAGAACAAGTAAATTCATATTTATATTCATGACTATGTGAGGCATTTTCCACAGTCTCTTCTTATGTTCATGTGATAAGAGGCAACAATTTAGTATAACAGATTTCCAACTAATTAATGAAGATAATGGATAACATTAATCATTTCAACAAATATATATGGGGATATACTCAGTGTCGTTCTGATAAATGCCAATGTCAACATGGAAAAGAATTCTCTAGGGACATAAATCAGAGTATATAACATTCTATTTTACTCTTGTTCTTTTAACAGTTTTACTTCTTCATTTGTCCAAATAATAATGGGCCCAAAACAACTGAAATAATCCTTTACTACAGACCAGAGGTAGAGAGACTAATGTTTATGTTCATTATTATCAAATCTTTATAGATAGAACTTTTATCTACTGTTAGAGTAGTCTAAAGACACACTTGTCTCATTGGGTAGTGACTTACCCAATGCTGGAGATAGTGAACCATAGGTTAAATAATTATGTTATAGGGATTTATGGGCAGGCTGTATAGAATTAGTTGAATTTTGAATTCAGTGACTGTATCCTTTTCAGCAGAAGAACTACTTGCCTAAAGGATAATTTTGTGCACTAGCACCTTAATAAATAAACACATAAAAGAGAATGGGCTGAGAATGATGGAACTCACCCACTGGGGCTCCTCATCCTTACCCTTCACTGACTACTCCATCTGAAGGTCTGTAGACTAAGTGTCTTCTACAGTCCTTTCAGATTTTTCTGTTCTTAATTATGTACATCTATTACAAAGGGAGAATTTCAATGACAGGGCTAAAACAAAGTGCAAGGAAAGTCATATGAAGTTAGAATTAAACAAAAAAAAAAACATGGAAATGAATTAATTCAAAGTGTTTAAAATAGCCTATGGTGGATAGTGATGTTATACAGTTCAAATAAGCCATAATTAAAAACACTTGCAATTCTTTTAAAAAAATTAAGAACAGATACTTATATCTCAGTTCCAGAGACTGTGAAGTGCAAGACCAAGGCACCAGTGAGGACTGCACTAGGCGTCCAAGATGGTGCCTTGAATACTACATCCTCCAGAGGAGATGAACGCTGTGTCCTCACGTGGCAGAAGGTGGAAGGGCAGAAAAAAAAATGAACTTCCTTTGTGAAGTCTTTATAGGGCACCGAATCCCATTCACGAGGGGAGGAGTCCTCAGGACCTAATTACCTCTTAAAAGTCTCAT
The DNA here is from genome assembly GCF_024542745.1 of Macaca thibetana thibetana. Classification (NCBI taxonomy): domain Eukaryota; kingdom Metazoa; phylum Chordata; class Mammalia; order Primates; family Cercopithecidae; genus Macaca; species Macaca thibetana. Next base: position 58,107,285 of record NC_065594.1, read on the forward strand.
TTCTTAATAACATCACATTGGGAACATCTGAATTTTGGAGGAACGAATTCAAATGATAGTAGCTGAACTCAGATTGTCTGTACAAGAGCAGTGGTGTTTTACTCTTTCCAGTCCTCCAATACAGCACATTTTACCACTGCGTAACTAATAAACTTTTAAATTAACGAACCCTCTAGTGCAGATTTAGATAACAATATTTAAAGTATTTGCAATGGTCAATTCTGGAGGGTGGGTTCATGATTGGATGTTTTAAATGTTACCTAACTGCCCTTAGATAATTTAATGTAAATTACTTTTTTTTTTTAACCTTTAAGTTCAGGGGTACATGTGCAGGTTTGCTACATAGGTAAACTTGTGTCATGGGCGTTTACTGTACAGATAATTTCATCAGCCAAGTATTAAGCTTAGTACCCATTAGTTATTTTTTCTGATACTCTCCTTCCTCCACCCTCTGATAGGCCCCAGTATCTGTTGTTCTGCTGTATGTGTCCTTCTGTTATCATTTAGCCCCCACTAATAAGTAAGAGGATACAGTATTTGGTTTTCTGTTCCTTTGATAGTTTGCTAAGGATAATGGCCTTGAGCTCCCTCCATGTCTATGCAAAGGACATGAGCTCATAATTTTTTATGGCTGCATAGTATTCCATGGTGTATATCTACCACATTTTCTTTATCTAGTCTATCTTTGATGGGCATTAAGGTTGATTTCATGTCTTTGCTATTGTGAATAGTACTGCAATGAACATATACATACTTTATGACAGAACAATTTATATTCCTTTGCATATATACCCAGTAATGTGATTGCTGGGTTGAATGGTAGCTCTGTTTTTGGGTCTTTGAGGAATTACCTCACTCTTTTCTACGATGGGTGAATTAATTTACACTTCCAACAACAGTGTATAGGCATTCCTTTTTCTCTGCAACTTCACCAGCACCTGTTATTTTTTGACTTTTTAATAATAGCCATTCTGACCAGTGTGAGATGGTATCTTGCTGTGGTTTTGATTTGCATTTCTCTAATGGTGAGTGATGTTGAACTTTTTCTCATATGCTTCTTGGCTGCATGTAAAACATTTGCAGTTCTATTTTTGTGTCTTGACTGATGAGAACCTCAAGGCTAATTTTTTTAAAAATCAAAGTTTAACTGGATATGAAACTCTGAGTTGAAAATTCTTTTCTTTAAGAATGATGAATATTGGCCCCCACTCTCTTCTGCCTTGTAGAGTTTCTGCCAAGAGATCGGCTGTTACTCTGATGGGTTTCCCTATGTGGGTAACCCGACCTTTCTCTCTGGCTGCCCTTAACATTTTGTCCTTCATTTCAGCTTTGGTAAATCTAATAATTATGTGTCTTGGAGTTGCTTTTCTCGAGGTGTATCTTTGTGGTGTTATCTGTATTTCCTGAATTTGAATGTTGGCCTGTGATACTGAATGGGCAAAAACTGGAAGCATTCCCTTTGAAAACTGGCACAAGACAAGGATGCCCTCTATCACCACTCCTATTCAACATAGTGTTGGAAGTTCTGGCCAGGGCAATCAGGCAGGAGAAAGAAATAAAGGGTATTCAATTAGGAAAACAGGAAGTCAAATTGTCCCTGTTTGCAGATGACATGATTGTATATTTAGAAAACCCCATTGTCTCAGCCTAAAATCTCCTTAAGATGATAAGGAACTTCAGTAAAGTCTCAGGATACAAAATTAATGTGCAAAAATCACAAGCATTCCTATACACCAATAACAGACAAACAGAGAGCCAAATCATGAGTGAACTCCCATTCACAATTGCTGCAAAGAGAATAAAATACCTAGGAATCCAACTTACAAGGGATGTGAAGGATCTCTTCAAAGAGAACTACAAACCACCGCTCAATGAACTGAAAGAGGACACAAACAAATGGAAGAACATACTATGCTCATGGATAGGAAGAATCACTATCGTGAAAATGGCCATATTGCCCAAGGTAATTTATAGATTCAATGCCATCGTCAAGCTACCAATGAGTTTCTTCACAGAATTGGAAAAAATTGCTTTAATGTTCATATGGAACCAAAAAAGAGCCTGCATTGCCAAGACAATCCTAAGTCAAAAGAAGAAAGCTGGAGGCATCACATTACCTGACTTCAAACTATACTACAAGGCTACAGTAACCAAAACAGCATGGTACTGGTACCAAAACAGAGATATAGACCAATGGAACAGAACGAAACCCTCAGAAATAATACTACACATCTACAACCATCTGATCTTTGACAAACCTGACAGAAACAAGAAATGAGGAAAGGATTCCGTATTTAATAAATGGTGCTGGGAAAACTGGCTAGCTATATGTAGAAAACTGAAACTGGATCCCTTCCTTACACCTTATACAAAAATTAATTCAAGATGAATTAGAGACTTAAATGTTAGACTTAAAACCATAAAACCCTAGAAGAAAACCTAGGCAATACCATTCAGGACATAGGCATGGGCAAGGACTTCATGTCTAAAACACCAAAAGCAACGGCAACAAAAGCCAGAATAGACAAATGGGATCTAATTAAACTAAAGAGCTTCTGCACAGCAAAAGAAACTACCATCAGAGTGAACAGGCAACCTACAGAATGGGAAAAAATTTTTGCAATCTACTCACCTGACAAAGGGCTAATATCCAGAACCTACAAAGAACTTAAATTTACAAGAAAAAAATCAAACAACCTCATCAAAAAGTGGGCAAAGGATATGAACAGACATTTCTCAAAAGAAGACATTTATGCAGCCAATAGACACATGAAAAAATACTCATCATCACTGGCCATCAGAGAAATGCAAATCAAAACCACAAGGAGATACCATCTCACACCAGTTAGAATGGAAATCATTAAAAAATCAGGAAACAACAGGTGCTGGAGAGGATGTGGAGAAATAGGAACACTTTTCCACTGTTGGTGGGACTGTAAACTAGTTCAACCATTGTGGAAGACAGTGTGGCGATTCCTCAAGGATCTAGAACTAGAAATACCATATGACCCAGCCATCCCATTACTGGGTATATACCCAAAGGATTATAAATCATGCTGCTATAAAGACACATGCACACATATGTTTATTGTGGCACTATTCACAATGGCAAAGACTTGGAACCAACCCAAATGTTCATCAATAATAGACTGGATTAAGAAAATGTGGCACATATACACCATGGAATACTATGCAGCCATAAAAAAGGATGAGTTCATGTCTTTTATAAGGACATGGATGAAGCTGGAAACCATCATTCTCAGCAAACTATCGCAAGGACAAAAAACCAAACACTGCATGTTCTCACTCATAGGTGGGAATTGAACAATGAGAACACTTGGACACAAGAAGGAGAACATCACACACCGGGGCCTGTTGTGGGGCAGGGGGAGGGGGAGTGATAGCATTAGGAGATATACCTTATGTAAATGACGACTTAATGGGTGCAGCACACCAACATGGCACATGTATACATATGTAACAAAACTGCGCATTGTGCACATGTACCCTAGAACTAAAAGTATAATAATAAAAAAAAGTAAAATAAAATACAAAATAAAATAAAATAAATAAATAAAAATCAAAGTTTACTTTTTTGGAATGAGAAAAACAGAGCCTGCCTACCATAAGAAAATACAAAGTACTAAGTTATACAAATTAGGTGATCACCCACTATTCCACCAAGAGATTACAATTTCCTTTCCTGAAAACAAACTTGTCATTCAGTTGTGAGTTAAGTTGACTGACAGCCTCCACCTGCAGCACTGTCATGATCTGTGACAACGTTTGAGCAAAAGTCCTCTTTTTCCTGGGCTATTCCAAAGCCATGAAATGAGCATGACAGGACATCTAGGTCCTGGCTGTTTTGACCGTTGGAGGACTCCTCCAATGAGCAGTCTTTGGGTTGGCAGGAACTTGTCAGATCTACACAGTAGTTTGAGACTTTCTTTGCCAAATTCTTCCTTCTCCTCTCCTTATTTTCACAGGTATGAGATCTGCGCTATGAGCTAAGCCTTTCTATGCTCAAACTTGCTACCTCTTATTTAATTTCCATACGTGTTCCACCCACAACCTTTCCCCACCAACCTTACATAAATCGCTTTCACACCAACTCTCCTTTAGTATCAGCTTTCTAGAAGACTTGAGCTGATGCACAATTATTACATTTTATGCTGTATTCCTTTATTATTTTACATGCATATTTTATACACTTGAAGTTATATACATGTAAGTTTGTATCCTGACTTTCATTGTCTAGGTTATTGCAAAAACTTGGTAGTTTTTTACATTTTATTTTATTTTAGAGACCATTGTAACCAATAGGTAATTTTTCAACCCTCACTTTCCTTCCAACCTCCCCTCTTGGGGGAGTTTTTTGTTTTCATTTTGATGTCCATTTTGATGATGCCCAGTGTTTATTGTTTTCATTTTGATGTCCATGTGTACTCACTGTTTAGCTTCCACTTACAAGTGAGAACATGTAGTATTTGATTTCTGTGTCTGAGTTATTTCACTTACGATAATGACCTCCAGCTCCATTCATGTTGCTGCAAAAGACATGATTTTGTTCTTTTTTTTATAGCGGTGTATTCTGTGATGTATATATACCACATTTTTTAATCCAACCAACCACTGATGAACACTTAGGTTGATTCCATGACTTTGCTATTGAATAGTGCTGCAATAAACATACAAGTGCAGGTATCTTTTGGATAAAATAATTTGTTTTCCCTCGGATTGATACCCAGTAGTAGGATCGTTGGGTCACATGGTAGTTATATTTTTAGATCTTTGGGAAATCTCCACACTTTTTTCCATGGAGGTTGTACTAATGTACACTCTCACCAACAGTGATATAAGCATACCCTTTTCTCCACAATCTTGCCAACCTCTGTTGCTTTTTGACTTTTTAATAATATCCATTCTGACTGGTGAAAGATGATATCTTACTGTGGTTTAATTTGTGTTTATCTGATGTTTAAAAAAAGGTTGAGCATTTTCTCCTGTATTTATTGGCCACTAGCATGTCTTCTTTTGAGAAGTGTCTACGCATGACCTTTGCCCACTTTTTAATGGGTTTTCTTTTCTTCTTGTGGAGTTGTTTGAGTTCTTTTTATTAGGTTGGTGTAAAGATAATTGTAGTTCTTGCCACTACTTTTGCATCAACCTAATAGAATCTTGATATTAATTCTCTGGCAGAAGCATAATTTGCAAATGTTTCTCCCATTCTGTAGGTTGTCTGTTTACTCTGCTGATTATTTCTTTTGCTGTGCAGAAGTTTTTTAGTTTAATTAAGTCACATTTGTCTATTTTTGTTTTTGTTATATTTGCTTTTGGGGTCTTAGTCATAAATTCTTTGCTTAGGCCAAGGTCCAGAAGAGTTTTACCTAGGTTTTCTTCTTGGACTTACATCTTTTCAGGTTTTATATTGAAGTCTTTAATTCACCTTGAGTTGATTTTTGCTTATGGTGAGAGAGAGATGTCCAGTTTCATTCTTCTGCACAGGGCTACCCAGTTTTTACAGTACCCTATATTGAATAGGAGGTCCTTTTCCTCTTTTTTTTTTCTTTGGTCAACTTTGTTGAAGTTCAGTTGGTTGTAAGCATGTGATTTTATTTATGGGTTCTCTATTCTGTTTCATTGATCTAGATGTCTATTTTAAACAAAAGTGTTATGTTGTTTTAGTTACTATAGCTTTATAGTATAATTTAAAGTCAGGTAATGTGATGCCTCCAGCTTTGTTCTTTTCACTTAGGATTGCTTTGGCTATTCAGATTCTTTTTTTAGTTACGTATTCATTTTAGGATTTTTTTTCTAATTCTGGGAAGAATGATATTGGTAGTTTGATGAGAATTGAATTGAACCTGTAAATTGCTTTGGGAAGTATAGTCATTTTAACTACACTGATTCTTTCAACCCATAGGCATGGTATGTTTTTCCACTTGTTTGTGTCATCTGTAAGTTCTTTCATCAGTGTTTTGTATTTCTCCTTGTAGAGACATTTCACCTCCTTAGTTAAATATATTCCTAGGTATTTGTCTGTGTGTGGTTATTGTAAATGGGATTAAGTTATTGATTTTGTTCTTAGCTTAAATGTTATTGGTATATAGAAATCCTACTTATTTTTATACACTGATTTTGTATCCTGAAACTATACTGAAGTTGTTTATCAAGTCTAGTAGGATTTTGGTGGAGTCTTTCAGGTTTTCTATGTGTAAGATCATGTCATCAGTGAATAGAGATAATTTGGCTTCAGTGTTTCCAATTTGGATGCCTTTTATTTCTTTCTCTTGCCTGATTGCTCTTGCTAGGGCTTCTAGCACTGTGTTTAATAGGAGTGGTGAGAATGGACATTCTTGTCTTGTTCATTTCTCAGGAGGAATGCTCCCAGCTTTTGCCAATTCAGTATGATGTTGGCTGTGGGTTTGTCATAGATGGCTGTTATCGTTTTGAGGTATGTTCCTTCAATACCTAATTTATTGAGGGTTTGTATTATGAATGGATGTTAAAACATACTAAAACTAATATTTCTTTAGTGCACTGTAATTTAAAACATTAGAAACAATAAGATGACAATATTGTAGTTCTTTGTAAAAATTTATCAAGTATAGTTTGAATAGTGCTTGCCTTCTCCTCATATGAATAATGATGTGAAGCAAATACCTTATTAATGCCTTGGTGAATTGTCATGCTCCTTTCTAAGTCTGGATCAGCTTCCAATACTTTATTCCTTGCACTTTAAATGTTATGAAATACCTCTGAGAGTTCTTTAATTTTGCTGGGACATCGCTTATTCTTTTCATCACAACCACTTTCCTTATTTACATTAACAGATTCATCCTAGGTAAGTTCTTCTGGCAGCATATCTAGAGTTTCTCCAATTGCAGCAGTATCACCATTCTGACAGTCATCTATTTTTTTCTAAACCTCCATTAGTGTACAATCCAAATTTCACTTCTAACACGATCACTTTTTGCTTCTTTACTGCACCTTCATTTTTCTTAGCCGATTTCTTCTTTTCATTTCCTATTTTTGCAAAATATCATGTGGATTAATTATAGGGAGACAACAGGCAACACAACCAAATTCTTTCTTATCCAAGTAAACTAAATAACAGATGCTTAGTGACCAAACACTGACAGACATTGAAAGAAGTTCTGTTATTGGTAACTGATCATGATGCACATTTGTTATTTATGAAGTGATTTGTAGGCTAAAGAGATAGCAGAAAAGTTTATAACGTATGCAATTACTCACAGGTAGTATACTCTGCCAACTTAATGTGAACTCTGTTATTGGGAGATTTGTGTGATTTAACTAAATCAAGATAATTAAACTCTATGCATGTTGGAACAATGCAAAGTGAGGACTGTTTGTATATAATTGAAACAAAGTATGATAACCACATGCTATGAAGAATTGTACACTATTTAGTCATAAGAGAAAATATGCAATGTGAATCAGTTCTAGAGATCTGCCATACAACGTAATGTGTATGGTTAAAATTCAGTATTGTACACTTAAAAATTTGTTAAGAGGGAAGATTTCATATTGAGTATTTTGACCCCCGACACACACACACACACACACACACACACACACACACAACACAAAAAGTCTTTTGGAGGGAAAGACGTGTTTATAACCTTAATTGTGGGGATGGTATCATAGATAGGTATATGCAGGTGCTCAAACGCCTCAGATTGTGTACCTTAAACATGAGCAGTTTTTTGTTATAGCAATTATACCAATAAAATTGCCTGAGAGAGAGAGGAAGAGAGAGAGAGAATACCAATCTTAAATTTATAAAGGATTTTAAAAATTGCCTCCCACAATAATTAATATTAACATTGGGATCCACAACCAAATGAAGAAATAATGTTCCTAACTGAAGAATATTCTTATTGCAGATCACACAGTTGAGAAGGAGCATAGCATATATGAGGAATTAAGTTTGATGTGCCTGGAATGCAAAGTGGAGAAGGTCAGAAGTCATGAAGGAGATGTATGATGTGTTTTGGATTTTGGATTTTAGCCTTCTTGTGAAGTCACCGAAGAATTTTAATGGAAACATAATTAACATGGCCCAATTTGCATTTTAGGGATATCAATGTGAAGAATAGATTAGAATTGGCAAGACCAGGATGTTAGGGAGAAAACTTAGGAAGTGATTACTGTAATTTAACAGAGAAGAGTCCTGGTCTGAGTGTATGCTAATATTTGAAAATGAAAGTGAAAAAATTAATGGTTTCTTTAGAAGATAAAACTGTTAGACTGGGCAATGATTAGATATATGTTAGGGTAGGGTGGCAAGTATAAAGATAGAGAAGCTGTCTGGAACGATATCAAGAGTAAGTTAGTGTCTGTTGGTGTAGGTCATTGAAATGCCATTGAAGGATTCCCATTTTTAATCCAAGGCAGGGAAAGTTGGGGGTGAAGGATGATGAGATTAACTTTATTTTTTCTTCTATATTAACAACTCGTATATTTAAATTATGTACATATGTGTATATATATGTGTGTGTTTAAAATATTTATTTAAAATGTATACATGCATATGTACTTTTTTTATTATACTTTAAGTTCTAGGGTACATATGCATAACGTGCAGGTTTCTTACATATGTATACTTGTGCCATGTTGGTGTGCTGCACCCATCAAGTTGTCAGCACCCATCAACCATCAGTCATTTACATCAGGTATAACTCCCAATGCAATCCCTCCCCCCCATAATAGGCCCTGGTGTGTGATGTTCCCCTTCCCAAGTCCAAGTGTCCTCATTGTTCAATTCCCACCTATGAGTGAGAACATGCGGTGTTTGGTTTTTTGTCCTTGCGATAGTTTGCTGAGAATGATGGTTTCCAGCTTCATCCATGTCCTTCATAAAGGACATGAACTCATCCTTTTTTATGGCTGCATAGTATTCCATGGTGTAAACTTGCCACATTTTCTTAATCCAGTCTGTCATTGATGGACATTTGGGTTGGTTCCAAGTCATTGCCATTGTGAATAGTGCCACAATAAACATATGTGTGCATGTGTCTTTATAGCAGCATGATTTATAATCCTTTGGGTATATACCCAGTAATGGGATGGCTGGGTCAAATGATATTTCTAGTTCTAGATCCTTGAGGAATCGCCACACTGTCTTCCACAATGGTTGAACTAGTTTACAGTCCCACCAACAGTGGAAAAGTGTTCCTATTTCTCCACATCCTCTCCAGCACCTGTTGTTTCCTGACTTTTTAATGATTGCCATTCTAACTGGTGTGAGATGGTATCTCCTTGTGGTTTTGATTTGCATTTCTCTGATGGCCAGTGATGACGAGCATTTTTTCATGTGTCTGTTGGCTGTATGCTTGTCTTCTTTTGAGAAATGTCTGTTCATATCCTTTGCCCACTTTTTGATGGGGTTGTTTGTTTTTACCTTTAAATTTGTTTGAGTTCTTTGTAGGTTCTTGATATTAGCCCGTTGTCAGATGAGTAGATGGCAATAATTTTTTCCCATTCTGTAGGTTACCTGTTCACTCTGATGGTAGTTTCTTTTGCTGTGCAGAAGCTCTTTAGTTTAATTAGATCCCATTTGTCTATTCTGGCTTTTGTTGCCGTTGCTTTTGGTGTTTTAGACATGAAGTCCTTGCCCATGCCTATGTACTGAATGGTATTACCTAGTTTTTCTTCTAGGGATTTTATGGTATTAGGTCTAACATTTAAGGCTCTAATCCATCTTGAATTAATTTTCATATAAGGAGTAAGGAAACGATCCAGTTTCAGCTTTCTACTTATGGCTAGCCAATTTTCCCAGCACCATTTATTAAATACGGAATCCTTTCCCCATTTCTTGTTTTTCTCAGGTTTATCAAAGATCAGATGGCTGTGGATGGGTGGTATTATTTCTGAGGACTCTGTTGGTCTATATCTCTGTTTTGGTCTATATCTCCATTGGTCTATATCTCTGTTTTGGTACCAGTACCATGCTGTTTTGGTTACCGTAGCCTTGTAGTATAGTTTGAAGTCAGGTAGCGTGATGCCTCCAGCTTTGTTCTTTTGACTTAGGATTGTCTTGGAGATGCGGGCTCTTTTTTAGTTCCATATGAACTTTAAAGCAGTTTTTTCCAATTCTGTGAAGAAACTCATTGGTAGCTTGATGGGGATGGCATTGAATCTATAAATTACCTTGGGCAGTATGGCCATTTTCATGATATTGATTCTTCCTATCCATAAGCATGGTATGTTCTTCCATTTGTTTATGTCCATGAGCATGGTATGTTCTTCCATTTGTTATGTCCAATTGTGAATGGAAGTTCGTTCATGTTTTGGCTCTCTGTTTGTCTGTTACTGGTGTATAAGAATGCTTGTGAGTTTTGCACATTAATTTTGTATCCTGAGACTTTGCTGAAGTTTCTTATCAGCTTAAGGAGATTTTGGGCTGAGACAATGGGGTTTTCTAAATATACAATCATGTCATCTGCAAACAGGAACAATTTGACTTCTTCTTTTCCTAACTGAATACCCTTGATTTCTTTCTCTTGCCTGATTGCCCTAGCCAGAACTTCCAACACTATGTTGAATAGGAGTGGTGAGAGAGGGCATCCCTGTCTTGTGCCAGTTTTCAAAGGGAATTTTTCCAGTTTTTGCCCATTCAGTACGATATTGGCTGTGGGTTTGTCATAAATAGCTCTTATGATTTTGAGATACATTCCATCAATACTGAATTTATTGAGAGTTTTTAGCATGAAGGGCTGTTGAATTTTGTCAAAGGCCTTTTCTGCATCTATTGAGATAATCATGTGGTTCTTGTCTTTGGTTCTGTTTATATGCTGGATTATGTTTATTGATTTGCGAATGTTGAACCAGCCTTGCATCCCAGGGATGAAGCCCACTTGATCATGGTGGATAAGCTTTTTGATGTGCTGCTGGATCCAGTTTGCCAGTATTTTATTGAGGATTTTTGCATCAATGTTCATCAGGGATATTGGTCTAAAATTCTCTTTTTTTGTTGTGTCTCTGCCAGGCTTTGGTATCAGGATGATGTTGGCCTCATAAAATGAGTTAGGGAGGATTCCCTCTTTTTCTATTGATTGGAATAGTTTCAGAAGGAATGGTACCAGCTCCTCCTTGTACCTCTGGTAGAATTCAGCTGTGAATCCATCTGGTCCTGGACTTTTTTCGTTGGTAGGCTATTAATTATTGCCTCAATTTCAGAGCCTGCTATTGGTCTATTCAGGGATTCAGCTTCTTCCTGGTTTAGTGTTGGGAGAGTGTAAGTGTCCAGGAAATTATCCATTTCTTCTAGATTTTCTAGTTTATTTGCGTAGAGGTGTTTATAGTATTCTCTGATGGTAGTTTGTATTTCTGTGGGGTTGATGGTGATATCCCCTTTATCATTGTTTATTGCGTCTATTTGATTCTTCTCTCTTTTCTTCTTTATTAGTCTTGCTAGCAGTCTATCAATTTTGTTGATCTTTTAAAAAAACCAACTCCTGGATTCACTGATTTTTTTGGAGGGCTTTTTGTGTCTCTATCTCCTTCAGTTCTCCTCTGATCTTAGTTATTTCTTGCCTTCTGCTAGCTTTTGAATGTGTTTTCTCTTGCTTCTCTAGTTCTTTTAATTGTGATGTCAGGATTTCAATTTTAGATCTTTCCAGCTTTCTCTTGTGGGCATTTAGTGCTATAAATTTCCCTCTACACACTGCTTTAAATGTGTCTCTGAGATTCTGGTATGTTGTATCTTTGCTCTCATTGGTTTCAAAGAACATCTTTATTTCTGCATTCATTTCGTTATGTACCCAGTAGTCATTCAGGAGCAGGTTGTTCAGTTTCCAGGTAGTTGAGCGGTTTTGATTGAGTTTCTTAGTCCTGAGTTCTAGTTTGATTGCACTGTGGTCTGAGAGACAGTTTGTTATAATTTCTGTTCTTGTACATTTGCTGAGGAGTGCTTGACTTCCAACTATGTGGTCAATTTTGGAATAAGTGTGATGTGGTGCTGAGAAGAATGTATATTCTGTTGATTTGGGGTGGAGAGTTCTGTAGATGTCTATTAGGTCTACTTGATGCAGAAATGAGTTCACATCTTGGATATCCTTGTTAACTTTCTGTCTCATTGATCTGTCTAATGTTGACAGTGAGGTGTTGAAGTCTCCCATTATTATTGTATGGGAGTCTAAGTCTCTTTGTAAGTCTCTAATGGCTTACTTTATGAATGTGCGTGCTCCTGTATTGGGTGCATATATATTTAGGATAGTTAGCTCTTCCTGTTGAATTGATCCCTTTACTATTATATAATGGCCTTCTTTGTCTCTTTTGATCTTTGTTGGTTTAAAGTCTGTGTTATCAGAGACTAGGATTGCAACCCCTGCTTTCTTTTGTTCTCCATTTGCTTGGTAGATCTTCCTCCATCCCTTTATTTTGAGCCTATGTGTGTCTCTGCACGTGAGATGGGTCTCCTGAATACAGCAAACTGATGGGTCTTGACTCTTTGTCCAATTTGCCAGTCTGTGTTTTTTAATTGAACCATTTAGTTCATTTACATTTAAGGTTAGTATTGTTATGTGTGAACTTGATCCTGTCATTGTGATATTAGCTGGTTATTTTGCTCGTTAGTTGATGCAATTTTTTCCTACCATTGATGGTCTTTACATTTTTGCATGTTTTTGCAATGCCTGGTACCAGTTGTTCCTTTCCATGTTTAGTGCTTCCTTCAGGGTCTCTTGTAGGGCAGACCTAGTGGTGACAAAATCTCTAAGCATTTGCTTGTCTGTAAAGGATTTTATTTCTCCTTCACTTATGAAACTTAGTTTGGCTGGATATGAAATTCTGGGTTGAAAATTCTTTTCTTTAAGAATGTTGAATATTGGCCCCCACTCTCTTCTGGCTTGTAGCGTTTTGGCCAAGAGATTTGCTGTTAGTCTGATGGGCTTCCCTTTGTGGGTAACCCGACCTTTCTCTCTGGCTGCCCTTAACAGTTTTTCCTTCATTTCAACTTTGGTGAATCTGACAATTATGTGTCTTGGAGTTGCTCTTCTCAAGGAGTATCTTCGTGGCATTCTCTGTATTTCCTGGATTTGAATGTTGGCCTGCCTTACTAGGTTGGGGAAGTTTTCCTGGATGATATCCTGAAGAGTGTTTTCCAATTTGGCTCCATTTTCGCCCTCACTTTCAGGCATCCCAATCAGACGTAGATTTGGTCTTTTCACATAATCCCATACTTCTTGAAGGCTTTGTTCATTGCTTTTTCCTCTTTTTTCTTTAGACTTCCCTTCTTGCTTCATTTCATTCATTTGATCCTCAGTCGCTGATACTCTTTCTTCCAGTTGATCGAGTCGGTTACTGAAGCTTGTGCATTTGTCACGTATTTCTTGTGTCATGGTTTTTATCTCTGTCACTTCGTTTATGGCCTTCTCTGCATTGATTATTCTAGTTATCCATTCTTCCATTCTTTTTTCAAGATTTTTAGTTTCTTTGCACTGGGTACGTAATTCCTCCTGTAGCTCTGAGAAGTTTGATGGACTGACGCCGCCTTCTCTCAACTCGTCAAAGTCATTCTCTGTCCAGCTTTGATCCATTGCTGGTGATGAGCTGCGTTCCTTTGGGGGGAGATGCGCTCTTATTTTTTGAATTTCCAGCTTTTCTGCCCTGCTTTTCCCCCATCTTTGTGGTTTTATCTGCTTTGGTCTTTGATGATGGTGACGTACTGATGGGGTTTTGGTGTGGGTGTCCTTCCTGTTTGTTAGTTTTCATCTAACAGTCAGGACCCTCAGCTGTAGGTCTGTTGGAGATTGCTTGAGGTCCACTCCAGACCAGTTTGCCTGGGTGTCAGCAGCAGAGGCTGCAGAAGATAGAATATTGCTGAACAGCGAGTGTACCTGTCTGATTCTCGCTTTGGAAACTTCATCTCGGGGTGTACCCTGCCGTGTGAGGTGTGAGGTGTCGGTCTGGCCCTAGTGGGGGATGTCTGCCAGTTAGGCTACTCAGGGGTCAGGGACCCACTTGAGCAGGCAGTCTGTCCGTTTTCAGATTTCAACCTCCGTGTTGGGAGATCCACTGCTCTCTTCAAAGCTGTCAGACAGGGTTGTTTGTGTCTGCAGAAGTTTCTGCTGCTTTTTTTTTTTTGTTTAGCTGTGCCCTGTCCCCAGTAGTGGAGTCTACAGAGACAGGCAGGCCTCCTTGAGCTGCTGTGGGCTCCACCCAGTTCCAGCTTCCCAGCGGCTGTGTTTAACTACTGAAGCCTCAGCAATGGCAGGCACCCCTTCCCCAGCCTCACTGCTGCCTTGCTGTTAGAACGCAGACTGCTGTGCTAGCAATGAGGGAGGCTCCGCAGGTGTGGGACTCTCCCAGCCAGGTGTGGGATATAATCTCCTAGTGTGCCATTTGCTAAGACCCTTGGTAAAGCACAGTATTGGGGTGGGAGTTACCCGATTTTCCAGGTATTGTGTGTCTCAGTTCCCCTGGCTAGGAAAAGGGATTCCCTTCCCCCTTGTGCTTCCCAGGTGAGGCGATGCCTCATCCTGCTTCAGCTCTCTCTGGTCGGGCTGCAGCAGTTGACCATCCCTAGTGAGATGAACCCGGTACCTCAGTTGAAAATGCAGAAATCTCCCGTCTTCTGTGTTGCTCACTCTGGGAGCTGTAGACTGGAGCTGTTCCTATTCGGCCATCTTGCTCCACCCCCCGAGATTAAGTTTAAAACAATTGAGTTTGAGCAACTTGTGGCCAATGAAATGGAGACATCCTGAATGGATATGGCTATTCTGGCTTAAAACTCAGAATCAAGAGCTGTAGGGTTTGAAAGTCATTGCACATAGATGAAAATTAAAAGCACAAAAGTAGATTCAATCTCCCTAGGAGTGTGATAAGAATAATTGTAGTATAGGATTAAGACAGAATGGAACTTAATAACACCATAATCTAAGTTGTTGGGGCAATTAGAGGAAGAATCTCTCTGAAGGATGTATTATGTCTTTCCAAAAGGGATGTATTATGTCTTTCCAAATTATAATTGCTAAATACTAATTTTTCTTAACAAATAATAATGTCAACAGTTATACCTTAGGAATGATATTCCCATTTATATTGTTCCCAGTTTTTAAGTGGATAACTTCAAATTTCAAATTTTTAATTTTTGCTTCAGTGCTTCCATCACTTTAAATTCCTCATCATGATGATGGTGCACTAGAAATAGCAAGTATGTATCTATTTTGCTGTTACACTTATGGCTTTGCTTTATTAATAAAGCATATGGAAGCTGATTTTAGTTATTAGTAAAATATATGATAAATACATTGCATTTTTTTTTAAGGAACAACACTGGTAGGACCTTGAAAACATGTAATTTTCAAGAAAATCTTATAAAATGAGAACATTCTGAATCACTAACTTGGATTGTAGAATCTGAGTTAGTGACTCAGAATGTTCTCATTTTTTAATATTTTTTCCCTATAAATTTTTAACCATCTTTTATGTTGGGGGGCCAGAAAATGATTGCAGTTCAGATGTCAAGAGGTTTAAAAAGGAAATTATTCACTCCAATGACTGAAATCAGCTTTTGGCCCTTTGTCTAAAATATTACTTTTCAGAAAATTTGCTTTTGGCAATCTCATCAATTTAAGAAAATATGTTCAAATGACTGCATTAAAATGTCACCATTTACATATATTTGTCCATAATAATGAGTTAAGATGAATTCTCAAATTTAATTTTAAAGTGGACTTAACGAACTGTTTCTTTTTTTAGAGAGTGATTATAACAGCAGGTTTACATAAGTGTTTATTAAATTTTCTGTGATGTAGATGACAAGCAATATATTAAATGCAATTTAATCATATACATCATATAGTACAAATACAAATACATCATATAGTAGAAGGAGGACCAACCATCCATTATAAGGAAAATAAGTTAATAGCAGGTGGCAAGTCAAACATGTATTTTAAAGTTTTGGATTATATTACAGTATCTAACTTTATAGTCAATGAGGTGATATCTACCATTAGAGTCTGGTTTTCCTGAGAAATCTGCTCTTGGCTTTTGCTGTTTACAGACAGAGTTCATTGGGTAATTCTTGGTCATGCACGTTGAATGCATAACAGGGTATAGCGTGAAGTGCCTGAAGATACCTGTTTTAAAAAATGAAAATATGGCATTTGTTAAAGTTAATTCAAAGAGTATGTGAACTCTCTTGTCATGCTTTTGTAACTGTGATATTTTTAGAGAAAAAAGAATTTCAGGAAGATCTCAATACTTCAAGTAAAAACAAACTAATATCTTATTCAGAATTCAGGGCTGTAGCTAACTGCCTGACTTCAAGCTAAATCTTAAAACATGTTATGCCAAATTATAGTACATACTGTACTGGAGGTTTGCCGTAAACATGAGGACTCAGCAGCAGCCACAGTTGCTTAATGTCAGTCTGAGCAATCAAATCATATTCAGCGCTTTTCTTCTCCACTGTACTATTTTGAAATGTCATATTATGCTGCATCACTTTGATAGCAGCCTCGTCTGCTTCCTTTATCTTTATTAGCTGCCTTTTGTCCTTTCTTTGCAATTCCTACACATTGTTTTTATAACCTAATTCCATACCTTATTTGTTACTGTAAATAGCATCCAATTCTTCTTTAGCTGCCACCATGAAATCTTCCATTTCCTTACTTTTTAGCCACCTTAGCAGGTATCTAAATTCCTTTTATAGAATATTTTATTGAATAAATTAATTTTTGTAGCCTCCTTTACCACTACTACCATCTGACTTAGACTTATAGTTTAACAAAACAAAACACAATTACAACCCTAGATCCTCAAAATATACTTTGATAGAGAACACAAGGGACCAGCCAATTCTAGTTATACCTCCTCTGAGCATCTGGGAAGTTCTCTTTCACAGCCCCTCAGTCAGGTATAAATTAACTAGTCCTACTCAATAAGTTGTGAACAAACAGGTCAAAGAATTTAATTACCAATGAGGAAGCATCCAAAATCCTTGTCCCCTGCCAAAAGAAAAAGGTATCTTCGTGGCACCTTTCCATGAAGCAGTTGGGTGTTCCATGACATGAAGAGGCTGTGTGTTCAATGAATATGGTGGAACTTGCAAAAACCAGAGTTCCTGAGTGACTACTTGAAGCAGACCCTTGATGAACATGCAGTAGGATTAAGAAATAAACTTTACATTTAATGAGCTATTGAGATTGCTGGGTTATTTTGTTACTGCAGCATTACCTTATTTTTTCTGACTAATACTCAAACAAAACCAAATTTAAAAATAAAGAGATATCATTTTATGGATACAATATGTCTATAATGCTGGCACAGGTAGATACAATGCTCACAAGACTAATATCTAAGGTGCTCTAAAGTTAGGAGGCTTTAACCATGCCATACACTCTTGGAGCACAATTTTTAATGTTACCTATTCATATACTTGAGAAAGCTGTAACAAGGACAATGTGATATCCCATGTATTTTTGAACAAGAGAACATGAGTAACCCAAAAAGATTATATTCAAAAGTTCACACCACCTTTATAAACTTTCTAAATGTAGCCTATAGTTATTTATTTCTATTTAATTCTTTTGTTTGTAAAATAGAGTCTAAGACAAAAAGAGTGGGAACTTGCATTTGTTTCTTTATGACTGAATTGAATTCTATTTAGTTGAATTCAATTCAATCCAGACACTTTAAATAAAGTATAACACTTGAAATTTCAAACACCCAAACCTTTTCCTACATGCCTTCGAATAATACATGTAATCAGTGTTTTTAAATTTCTATAAGCATGAAGGTATAAACTCGTTTCTTATTTCCTTGTTTTTACTCCATGACCAGCAAAAATCTCTTTGAGTTAATTAGCATGACTCTAACTTATGTTTAATGACTTTATAATCATTCTTGCAATAAGAGCCATACATTTTCATATAATTCCCCTATTGATGGACATTCACTTTATTTCCAGTTAGTTTTATTATGAATACTAATAATACTACCTGTCATCTGAATTGTAAGTATTTTGTTCATAATTTTAAAAATAGTGTTTTTATTCACCTGGAATTTAGTTTTGAATAGAGCATAGGATAATGGAACAATTTTACGTTATTTTACTATACAATTCTATAATTTTTTTATTTCTTTATTTTTATTTTTTATTTTTCTATTTTTTATTATACTTTAAGTTCTAGGGTACATGTGCACAACGTGCAGGTTTGTTACATATGTATACCTGTGTCATGTTGGTGTGCTGCACCCAATTTTATATTCTTTTTAAACCAGTAGCCAGTTGTGTCATCACAACATTCTCAACAAACTAAACTTCTACCTTTGTCAGATATTAAAATGTCCTATGAAGGTAGGGTTATTTTTAAAATTTCTAGGCTCTTCTACAAATGTTTATCTGTTTTTTTTGCCAATACCGTATTTATTTAAAGTGAATTTATAATCAATTTGATATAGTGGCTTGCAATAAAATTCCTCTGTAGTGTGATGGTGTCATTTCACTGTCTTCTACCCTCAGGTGTTGCTGATGAAGCTCAATGTCTGTCAGTTTCTTTTTCATTGTAACTTGTTTCACTTGGAAATTTTAAGACTATCCCTTTCTCCTTAGGGTTCAGAAATATTTTCTAAAATTTTTTTTCCTACATGTGTATCTTTTCTTCTCAATCTGCCAAGAGACTACAGGGATTTGTTATTTAATTTACAGAACATTTTCTCTATCATGGCTTTAATCATTCCTCTTTTGTCCCAGTTCTTACATTGCCTTGTAGAAGTTCTCTTACTTG
Organism: Macaca thibetana thibetana; assembly: GCF_024542745.1. Lineage (NCBI taxonomy): Eukaryota > Metazoa > Chordata > Mammalia > Primates > Cercopithecidae > Macaca > Macaca thibetana. The sequence continues at coordinate 58,126,049 of NC_065594.1, forward strand.
CATGTTTGGTCTCTTAGACTTCTTAAAATATTATCTTTCCCCTCATTCTCATTTCTTCATGTTCTTTCCCTCCGTGTTTGGATATAGTTGAACCCCTTGATATTCTGGGCCACTTCTCCCTATCTCTTTTGATTCGTGTATTAAATTACTTATTTCCACAAAGCCTCACAAGTGCTGTGCTTGAATTTCCTAAAGAGTTCTTATTGATTTCTTACCCAAGTTGTCAAGTCTTTAACTGCTCTATTGGCCTGGCACGAGTTCTGTTGTTCTGATGGCTTTTCCTTGAATGGATTGTTAGTTTTCTTTCCTTGCTTACTGGAACTCGGGTCTTTGTGTTAGAGTTTCCCAGAGAGGACAATCACTAAGGCAGGAAGTCATCACAGACCCACAGAGCCTCCCCTTTCCCCAGACTGGGAGTGTAGAAATAGGCAGACTGTCTTCTGCCTCCTGTCAAAGCACCACAAGGAAGTGTCTCTGTTCGCTCTGGTTCTTGATCTTCTACCCACAGAGGCCAAATAGGCAGCTCCTCTGGGCTTCCCAAGGGCAGGAACAATAAACACATCCATATGACCATCTGATGGTCCTCATTGCTGCTGTTTATGCTCACAGCTGTCCTTGACTCTGATTATCCACAGAGGTTGTACTATTATATGCTATGAAGCCAGAAAAGTTGATGGGGTGTGATACTTTGATGAGATCAAAACTAGCACTACTGACTGCATTTTGGACTCTCCTCTGCTGCCCATTCTTTAAACGCCCCTGTCTATTGATTGTGTAAATCTTAGTACAATCTCTGTGGATTCTGAATGTGCTTCACTGCTTCTGTGTTAATGGAGACTTATTAGAAAGAAAGGTCTTTAAAGGCAGAAGTTATATGTTTTATTTTGATTGAACTCAAAGAACATATGCGGTGCTCTGCACTAGTGGATATTGAATCAATGCTGTTGGCTAACTGAAATAGCTTCAATGTGGCTAGATTAGTGGGAAAGAGGGGTGGTTCTTTCATTTTCTTTTAATGCACTACAATTTTCGTTTTAGTTTATAAACATATTCTTCAATGATTTAAGTTTTCTCAATAATATTAGAGTATATGCATGTTTTAAAAATGTAACTAGTGTCAACATAAGGAGGTCATATTAGATATTTTCTCTCTGGTTTATATTTAATAAAAGGGGCTTTATATTGTGCTAATGACTTAGTAGATATTGTATTTTTTTCTTGAAGAGGTGAGATTATCATGAAACACAAATAAAATTTGAAGTTCCAGAGGTCAATTAGTCTTTGTAAGATTTTCTTTTATAAAATAAATTCTATTTACACCAAAATGAATGGTAAAAGCTTTATTTTTACATATTTTTTATTTTATTTTGTTTTTCATTATACTTCTTTCAGCTCACACCTAGTAAGAGGCCTTTAAACTACTAAGTTAGTATGTGTGTGCTTTTTATTTATCTACCAATTCCTGCATGGCAATCAAAATATTCCCATGGATAATGAACATCTCTTATCAGATGAAGTAAAATATTTTTTACTTCAATATTTTTTTACAAAATAATGACCCACTGAAAAATTGGTTTATTATCCAGACAGCAGTGTTCTAGAACCCTCCTGGATTATTTTAGGTTGATTAAAATAGTACTATTCTTGTAACAAGAAACCCATGTGTACAAAAACATTGAAAGGATGCTTCCTATTTGTGAATATCAAGTCACTTTTCATTTCCAGAATTATTATCCTCCACTTGGAGAGCATAAAGGGAAATGCCATGAGGTTAAGAGACTTCCTTATGGCAAACAATTAATCTGTTGCAGGGGTCAAAAGAGAACTTCCCAAGCAATAGTCTGGCCTTGCTAATATGTAGACATGATTCCTTCATGTAGGGCAGCTTGGTCTGAAAACACCACAGGGGGGAAATAAATAAATAAAATGTGAGCTCTATGTGGCCAAGTTGCTTCTTTGTTTACTGGAAGACAACCCAAGACAAAGGAGGCTCTATGTTCCACAGGAAGTAAGGAGACAAATTTGCTCGTTTGTCTTCAGAACACACATGCTTATTGCTATCTGCATTCAGTTGACATATATGCCACCCAAATGTACTTCATGCTCAGACTACAATCACGTACCATTCTCCAACTATATGAACTGTTCAATTTTAGATGTGTGAACCTCCAAGACTGTGAAATAAACGACCTCATTCAACATCAAGCGGAATTCAAAGAAGTCTAAATAATTGTCCATTCAGTCTGGGAGAAAAGGACTAAAATGGCATGAATCCAGGTGGGTGGAGATTTCCCCCTCCTGCTTGCTACGTACGATAGCACATGAGAATCCATAGTTAGGACTTTAAACAAACAGTGTCAGCAGTGAGAAAGGAAGAAGATGTTTTCTGAAGGAGAAAAAGTTGTAGAAGTTTTACTTCAACTGCTGAATTTGAAATGTTGGCTTACCCATAAGACACAAATGGAAGAGGCTACTTCTTAAGATCACAGCTGGAAAGAACTATTTTTTATGCTAGAAAAAATTGACCAAGTGTATGGAAAACAAAACTAGATAGGAATTAGAAACAACTTCAACATACCCAGAAGTCTTTTACGGAGTTAGAAAAGAGCAGAATAGAGAACAAATGTTATGAAAGAAAAAGACCACTAACAATGATATTAAATGGCCCCACTTTTCCTCAAAATCTGGCAGTTCTTTGCAGTAGAATACTCACATACATACCCAGTATTCATTGTTATGGATCCTACTTGCTACAGACAGCGTCTTTGTCCTCATTCATAATGTTTCTGTCTTGCTGTACTTTAGAGTGCAAGGGTCATAAGGAAGCCTCCCCTGCTCGTGCGCACTGGACAGCCTTGTTGCTAGTCTCCCATAGTGCCCTGGCATAACTCTCTCATAGCTCTCCAACCGTGATCAGTGGGACTGAGCTATGCCTCAGATTAGACTAGAAGCTCCCTGATGGCAAAGAGCTTGTGTGATTCTTCTCTGTACTCTAAGTTCCTTGCATAGCACATAGCAAAGATAAAGCACTCAAACATATTTGAACTAAAGGGAGAATCAGTTTATTCTACCCCAAGTGAAAGGTGAAGTTTACTGTAAATGTGATGACTCTTGAACCAAATCTAAATAGCCTGAGCTGTAATTAACAGACTTCATTTAGTTTGTAAAATGTTAAGTTGATTTCTTTGTTGCATAACATTCTCCACGTTTTCAAAGTTTGGATCAGAAATCTGCACTTGCAGGATTTCTCCTCTCTTCATCCAAAAGTAGAGCACATATTCTTGAATATTACCGCCTCCAAAGTGAGTTCTTTTTCTTCTTGTCCAAATTGTGTGTGGGGTGGGGTGGGGGGTGCAGTCCGGATTTTCCTTAGTTCAGTCAACAGTCTAAGTTCAAGGGTCCAGACACTTAACAAATAGCTTCAAAATATCCTTCACATTTTCTCATAGTTGATCCACTCTACCTCATATTGTCTCCTAATGGCTGTCCAGTTTATCGTAAAGCCCTCGTATGACGCATGCCTGTTGGAACATAGGAGGTAAGTATCATGAAGATTCAGTGTCCTGCTACACTGGCGAGGTTTTTAGTGTACCAGTGGCATAGGGTGTGTCAGACAATCTCCTCTAAGACAAATGACAGATCATTACATCTCACACCTCTTAACCTGAGAAAGAAATGCAGAAGGCAATGACCTCTGAGTTGATTACTACATGATAAAAGGGAATGAAAGAAAGATGGCATTCTTGACCAAGTAAAGATCATAAGTCAAGGTCTAAAGGTATGAAACAGCCTGATTTCTATAGGGAAGCAAAAGCAATTTGATATCATTAGGGTATAAACTGCAAGGCCAGAAGTGTTGAGAGAGGTGATTAGAAAGATAGAGCTGAAACAACGGGCTTAACCACTGAAGGGTCTTAAGCAGAAGACCCTTTCTTGGTCTTTCCAGAAAGCAGAAACCGAGGCAATGTTTGTGGGCTACAAATTTACTGAAAATGTTATCATGGAAAATTAGGTGTGAGGAAAAAGGGAAGCGACACAGGACAGAAGGAAGACTAAAGTGAGGATGCTACTGAGTCATCCAGTACAACTAACTGTCACTTCATCTCACAAGATTGTCTTCTGAGAAATAACAAGAAAAACTGAATCCAAAGATAGCCTGTTTAGAAGAGAAGGGGATAATAATTTTATCTGCCACTTTTCAATTTCCATTTGTCAGAACTTCACCTCATTGCATATCAGGGCTTCATATTTCATTGGTGTGTCAGGATCAAGTACTCGATAGTGTACCAGGAGCTGTTTCTCAAACAGTGAGAATTTCTGTGATTCAGAAGGTATAGTCTTGCTCCAGAAACTGAGGTATTTGCATTGTTACCCTCCTATTGAGGGTTATCAGATACTCCACACAGCATTTTAACCTATCAGAAGCATCTCTACTGCCATCAAAACTTCAGGGTCATAGAGTATGTGTATGTGGAACCTTAGGTCATAGTCTGACTCACTGCAGAAACCTCTCTTGCTGAGTATTTTCTGAATAAATCAATTGGATTCGCATTAACAAAGGTATTCTTTGCTACCTCCAAACTCCAAAGAATTCAACAAATGTTCTATTTTTCCTTATCAGAAGATTTATATTAGAGACTACTAGGGATAGGAAAAAAGTGTTTCTCCAACTCTCACAAACCACTCAACACCACACTTCTGACGCCAGATGTGTGAGGATTATTTCCCCATACACCAAGTACTTCTTCAGCAGACACCAGCTGGATGTGCTGTAATTCAATTCTGACACTATTTTCCTGTACGTAGTGTTAGATCTCACAGATTGAGGATTCGGTTCCACAAGACTCACACTCCCCACATCAGATACCAATTGCAAGTCCCACGTTGTGACCTGTACTTCTGACAGACCAGCTACAAAATGCAGGCTCTTGTGACTCCCTCCTCAGGTTTGAATAATTTGCTAGAGCAGCTCACAGAACTCAGGGAAACACTTTACTTACACTTACACCCACTTATTTTAAAGTATATTACAAAGGATTCAGATGAGTATCCAGCCAGTTGTAAGAGAAGCATAAAGCATGGCATATGAGAACGGGTATGGAGCTTCCATGCCCCCTCCCCTGCACCACTCTGCAAGACCCTCCCTGTGTTTAGCTATCTGGAAGTTCTCCTGAACTCTGCCCTTTTCAGTTGATATGAAAGTTTCATTACATAGGCATGACTGATTACATCATTGTCTATCAGTGATCTCTCAGCCTTCAGCCCCTCTCTCCCTTCCAGAGATTGGCATGTGGGGCTAAAAGCGTTGGGTTTTCTGGTGGCCAGCCCCTACTATGATGTTTTCTAGGAGCCCTCAGCTACCAGCCACCTCATTAGCATACAAAGACACTCATCAATCTGGAGATTCTAAGGGTTTTAGGAACTGTGTGCCAGGAAATGGGGATGAAGACCAAATATGTATTTCACATTACAGAGATGCTGTCCTTACATATCTAAGACCACTGAACCACAAAAACTTCAACTTGTGTGACAGGGCCCTGAATCTTTGTCAAGTTTATCTTCAACTTCTGCCAAGTATGTGTCGTACTAGGACCTTAAGATACTTACCACTTTCTACTCACCATGTTCAAATAGCATTCTGCCAGTAGTATAGTGGATCTATATGATGTTCTGAGGAATTCAAGATATCTAATGTTCCTGAAAACCAAATTTTGACAGAAAGCTGAACAGTAGGTCTGGATCAAGAAAGTAAATGTGTACTATCATCTTTGCCACGTAAAAGTGAACTTCTTTGTCTCCCTATTGATGGGGCTCAAAAAAAAAATGCATTTGCCAGATTAACATCTGCAAACCAAGTGTCATTGGCTGTGTTGATCTAGTACCACAGCTGCTTTACCTTTAAATTTATGATAGTCCATTTTCATCCATCACAATACATCTGTTTTGTGTGGCGGCTATATGAATTGAATGACAATATCATAAAGGACCACTACTCAAATCTTTTAAGCCTATTAAGGAAATGCTCCTCTGTATTTCCTCACAGGATTCAGTTTTTCTTCTGATTATCTATTTTGACTAGGAGCAGAAACTTTCATGTCTTTCACTTGACTTTTTTTTTTTAATCATAGCGGCCCTTATTCCACTGGTCAGGGCAATTCTTTCCAGCTTGTAGGTCTATGTATCAAAATTGTATATTTAGGAATTCAGGAATTAACCAAAGGGTGAGTTTCAGGACTCATTGTCCCCATTGTTAGCTTAAATCAAAACTTTAAAATTTGTCCTCTGTAAGCCCCTACTCTGACCAGAAGATCACAGTGGCATTTCAGGTCCCTTGGTATCAACTCAGACCAAGGTGTTGTTGGTTAAAATATAACTGTTGATTAAAAATTTAGATATTGTTCTTTCCAAGTGTATAGTTATTATGATACATGATGTTAGGTCAGCAATTTGAGGAAGAAGCAGAATATTCAATGTGTATACCTACAAAGGTGTTGCAAGGTGTTTATACAAAGGAACCATGTTTTCCCTTCAATCAATGAGCATTGGATCTGGAAACTTGCTTAAATTTGGAAAATTAACAAAAGACCATGGTTTTCCACACTAGTGGTTGATATTGGAATTCTGTTAGCTAGTTCTCATTTTTTTAAAGTTACATAGTTTGAGAAAACCTCTGGTCCCTGTTCACTATTTTGCCTCTAGATTCTGTATAATCCCTTAGCTATGTCACGGATTCCTTTGAGTGAAAGCACCCTTCAGGTCATTCTGGCCTTCATGCTTAATATAGTTTTTTTTTTATGTATATATATATATAGTTATATATATATATAGAAAGAGTAATATATATAATATATAGTAATATATATATTTTTATATTATATATAGTAATACATATTTTATATATATATATAAAATACAGAATAGGGGCTTATATATATACATACCTTTTCTCTGACTTTTAAGTGCTACTGCATGATTTCTGCAATTCCAGAATCCCATGATCTCTATTTATATTAGGCTTCATCTTCCACAGTCAACCTGACTTTACAGGGTTAGCAACCATGGTGTTGTTCAAAGAAGTTAATATCTACCTACTTTCTCCTGTACAATTCTTATGGTCTTAGTGGAGGAAATGTCCTTAGTGCTCAGTAAACTTACCAGGCTGTAGATTTTTCAGTTCTTATATAGTCTGTTTACATTAATATTTCTACCTTATTGAGCCTTTTACCCTTTGAGTTCTTCTATACCTTAGTTTATACCTTTTATCTTGACTTCATTTATGCAATATTACAGAGATGCTGTCCTTACGTATCTAAGAGCACTGAACCACAAAATCTTCAACTTGTTTTTAATAAACTTGTTTATAATAAACCATAATAATGTCCAAGCTTCACAGAGTCATTCTAATAAACTACCAGACAAGTTACGAGTGTTCTTTTTGGAACATTGAACTCTGAGTCAGAGGTCAATATTTGTGTGAAGAAGTTCCCTTCTATCCATCCTTATAGATCTCTATTCCAATCTAGAATTCTCCACATTACTCCTAAATGTGTTTCTTGGTCCCTGCTATGACATATTAACCAGGCGAGTGCAATAATTGCCCAGCTTACTACCAAAGACAGTTTCCAGACTGTCATAAATAGCTTTGTAGTCTTATTTAGAGAGAGAGATAGGTGGGCTTTTGAGGAGGTCAGTGCATCTAGAACTTGCAGAACAGAATAACCAAGAGAGAGGAAGGAAGAAAAAGAGAAAGAAATCTTCAAAGAGTCTCCCTTTCTCTGTCTGAGTTTAATAGAAACTATAAAGGCAGAGTTCCAAGAAGCTCCACAAATCCCAAGCAGAAGAAACACAGAAAAACACACCAAGGCATCTTATGGTCAAATTGCTGAAAACTACTGATCAAATCAGAAACATTAAAAGCAGAAAGGCAGAAAAACACATGTTACATACATACATACATATTGTACATTAGCTAAACAGGATATTCCTACACTCCTGTGCCACTATTTCATTCTCTGCCATTAAAATGATGTTGATTGGATTTTCTGCTTGGATCTTCTACACATCACTACACAAAACAACCCAGATTTATGTGAAATGCTTCATCTGTTCTCAGCAATTAATAAAGCAAAAATATATCCTGTGGTTAAGAAAATGTGTTTGAGCTTAGATCAGCCTTTCTTTATGAATGCCTAGGTAGACAACCCAGTTAGCCAGATCATAAGTTGATCATCAATGTAATTTTCACCCCATAACATCTATGTCACAGGCTATGAAAAGATCAATGCCGGAATAAACAGTCATCTAAATGCTGGCCCTAGCACAAGAAGGCAGTAGAATGAAACAGTTTAAAAGCTAGAACTCTGGAGTTGAACTTCCTGGGTTAAAATCACTAATATTGTGTATTAATTTTGAGACCCTGGACAAGTTACTAAGCTCCATTTCCCTATATGTAGATCATGTATAATAAAAGAGACTTTTAAGAGGATTAATTGAAGAGACATGCTATTTTGCTTAGCCCTTTGTCTGCATATACTAAACCTTCACTAAAACTTAGGTACACAGCCAGGTGTGGTGGCTCATGCCTGTTATGCCAGCACTTTGGGAGGCCAAGATGAGAGAATCACTTGAACCAGGAGTTCAAGACCAGCCTGGTCAACATGGTGAAACCCATTTCTACAAAAAATACAAAAAATTAGCCGGTTGTAGTGGTGCACACCTTCTTCTGGTGAGGCTAAGGTGAGAGGATCACCTGAGCCCAGAAGATCAAGGCTTCAGTGAGCCGTAATGGCTCCACTGCACTCCAGCCTGAGCAAGAGAGTGAGACCTAGTCTCAAAAAAAAAAAAAAAAAAAGTTAGATAAATGGAGAGGAATGACTATTTTAACCATCCATTGTTTAACAAAACTTTGTCCCATGATAATCACCACTTTCATAAAATGTTTGTGTTTTTTAAAATCTATTTCCTAAATTAAGAAACCATTATACTTCCTCTACAGCACCATTTTAGTAGACAAATGAATAGCTAGCATTTTGCCAGACAAATGAACCTAGGCAAGTTCCCACTGCCGGCCGGAGTTGGGTGAGGTAACTACCTCAGGGAGAGTGTTGGTCTGTAATTAGGAGCTAGGAGTACACTACACATGTGGGGCTTACCCTACCAGTTAATCTTTAGAATGAAATTATTCCTGTCTTTCACCAACTCAGCCCCCTGCTGGGGCATGCTTTGTGTTAAATTAAACAAGTTTTCCTGGTCTAATCCTATTTCTGTAATGTGGGTAATAGAAAGTAGTTAATAAGAGAAGCATGCCCAATTAAAATCAGGTGTTGGGGTCTTTTTGCAATGGTAATACAGGGTGGATATGGTTTAAATGATGTTTAAACCCATATATGTACACATATTTGTAATTAGGAAAAAGAGATAAAAATAAGGAGAGAAATGCATTGCTTTTTGAGTGCAGTGCTACTGCTTCTGGTTAATGCAGCATAGTGAATGTCAAATTCTTGGCAAACTCACCAGACAGGAATGTCGTTCCTTCTTAATTCTCCTTCTGTGGGTGAGTAAGGGGTAAAGAGGTTACTCCCCAGCCTCATCCCTGCAGAGATCTTGATAATATTGTTAAATGAAGTAGAGTAGCATATGTATAAAGAATAAACAGTTATAATTTCAATTTTTCATATAAAAGTATATCATTTTTGTATGGTGGAGTAATCTTTAATTTCCTATTTTTCAAGTTTTCTACACTGAACATGTAATACTTTACTAATTAGAAAATAAACATTTTTATACTATTGAAAACAAATTTCCATGATTTTGCTGTATTCTGTATCACATGAGCGGAAGGTTTTGAAGTTTTAGATATACGGATATGAGGTTAATTGAATATATTTAGTATCCAACAGTAAGTAATCATATTGTTGAGAAAAAAAGAGAGTCTTTCAAGTTCTTGAATAAATTTTAGAATAAATCAATTAAAATTTAGAAATTTAAAAATATGCGAGGTATATTTAATATAACCTCTAAAGCATATTTTTGAAGTATATGGGAAAATTGCATAATACTCAGAAAAATTAATGTATAAGTTTCTCTTTTAAGTTCCATAGAGTTTCACATTTTACTATTAAATATCAGTCTTTTGAAATACTCAGTATTGTAGTTATTAGCTACCTTTCTCCAATAGCTCAGTTGCAGTCCTAACAAACAGTGGAATAAATTAAATAGATAATGTTTTAGGATTTTTTTCACTATATTGTGTTCACTTTACAATTTTTTTTTTAAATAGTGTTCTCTGGAGGGAACATTTTTCTGTGAGGTAATTCTACCAACAAATGTGAGAAAACTACAAGTAGAGTCAGAAGCTGATGAAAGTTAATAGGTTAAAAAAATAAGCTTCATTGCTACTCTTTGTTTTCTGGTACTACTGCTACCATTTAATGAATATGTCCACATCTAAGCCTTGTGCAGTTTGCTTTAATGCGTTATTTTATTTAATCCTCACATAACTGTATGTAGGTATAAACTGCTATTTCCATTTTAAAGGTGAATAATTTTAGTCTGGAAGAGTTTAAGTAATGTAAGAATGACTCTGAGTTATGAAGAGAATACTTTCTGAATTCTTCTTTGTTTCTTCTTATTCACACTGTGTTATTGTTAGATGAGTGATTGTGAATAAGTGGTGTCTTTAAGAGCAGCACTCTCCACTGGAAGAAAGATGTCACATGTTCCAAAGACCCATTAAAGATGCTCAAGGGACCAAGAAGAGGGTTCGACTTAGTAAAGCCATTCCAGTACTTCACTCTTGCTTATATCTCTAAATGTGACTAAGTCATGTGTATAGACTTAGATAAATAATTAGAAATGTAACTATTATATTTAAAGGAATTATCACAAGCAGGCTCTGTACTAAGCACCTACAATTAGATGTTTTCATTTAATTTTCACAACTTAGAGACAGGTACAATGACCACATTTTGCAGATGAATACACTGAATCTCAGAGTAACTTAATGTTTTCATCAAAGTCACAAAGGTAGTTAATGACACAGCCAGAATTTGAACTTAGGCTGACAAGTTGAAACCCTAGGCTCTTGCTAACAGACCATATGACATTTTCCCCCTAGTTTCTACTTTCACATGTGACATTTCTTGGTGCCTACTTGTGCAACTGTATCCCTGACTTCTCCCCTACATTTAGTATGGCCTTATGTCTGGTTCCCAAAAATGTCTTTGTTTACATCAGTTGTTCTGGTCTTCTGTGTGTTTAGACCTACATTCATTCTCAAAAGGGACTAAGTGTAGAGAATGAATTATATGACCACCTAACCAAAAGTCAATGAAGATATATACTGGAATTCACCTGATATCTGATTGTGAGCCAGCCCCGCATCAGAGATCTGTCTCTGCTCAAGGCCTTTGCAATTTCTCTGACACATAGGAAAACAAGCAATTCTGGTCATACAGAGACTATATGACTAAGAAATCCAGCATCTGCCAACTAGAGTTTTAATAACAATGAAGGTGAGAATATTATTCATATTAGCTACCTCCTCCAGAAAATACATTGGAAGTGTGCTCAAGGTTGCCTTGGCAGTCAGATCTTTATTAAAAGTTAGCTTAAACATTATTAACTGAAAGAATTAGATGTTAAAATTGTTTAAAGATGAAATAGATGCGTCAGAGATTTTTTTAAAAGCATCTCTCAAACTGTGCCATGAAAAACAGTATAAACAGCTAAGTTGAGTTATAGTAACTGACAAACAGAAAATATTCTGGTGTCCTGATTACAGTCTTCTACTAGTGCACTGTAACAGTTTCTCTAGAAATACGCTGTTATCAGTTCTTTCAAAATATTTTCTTTATTCAAGAGCACTTTATTAATAGTTTTGAATCTTGATGATCTGTTAAGACTTATATATCAGTGGCCCATAGTCATATACATGATGTCCAAGGAGGAGACAGGAGCTGTTTGGTCCACCTTGAAATTACAGCCGATACTGGCAATAATGTAAGCCAAGTGAATGCTTATTTTATGTAAGATTACAGATGCTTAGATTCATTGCAAATTTTACTGAGTATTAGAAACATGTAATAATGTTCAAGAAAATGTAAGTACTGTATTTAGAACTGATACAAGTTGCAAGGAGGTCTTTAAGAACATCTGATTTCCTAAGTAATCTTTTCATTTAACTAATTTCATGGTATATAGATTTGAAAAAAAACCAGATGCTCAGAAATATGCTGAAATTGAATATTATAACTTTGATTAAGTGCCACAAAATGGAGTCAAACTTCCAAACCCTTCTCTCCGCCTGCTCTGTTGTGTGTTTTTCCTGTGTATACCAGTAAAAGGTCCTGATATTTTCTTTTTAATTGCTGTACTTCCACAGTCCTAGGAATTTGGGGATCAGTTTGGGATGAAGAATCATGCCAGGAAGATAAATTACATTCATATGTCAGATATTGCCTCACAATGCTATCTAGCTCAGCAGGCTATAATGAGCCCCCACTCACCAGGCCAGGCTCCAGCCAAAAAAATAAATAAATATATAAATAAAAGAACACCTACTGTTTCTCCATCAAGGGCAACTCTCTCAGAGGGCAAACAAAAGCAACAGGGGGAGGCCAACCATATCCATGCAGTACTATGGGTTGCTATGCAACCCTCCGTGCAAGTTGGGCAGCAACAGATGGACACTTTGAATAGAATTAATGCCCCTCTGACCCATGTTTTAAATAGTACCCAAACCCACTGCCTGATGAATTCTATTAACTATAGGCATACTTACACATATAAAATATGGCATCATAACTGACATTGTTATTACCCTCTTTACTAAAATAAAGTCATAAATCTATTGCAAAATTTGAGACCGATAATATTCAATGAGATATTTCTATTTTTTTCCTTTTTTCTTGATAAATGAATCACTGATGTCTCATAACCTTGGGCTACATATTTCCTTATAGTGTTGCTCTGATTTTTTATGCGAACCTGCAATGCCTGCTCTGAGTTTCAGCTTCACTTTTACACTGAGTCCGGCTTCTTCCTCAACCACTGTCACCTGTGGACTCTGGGCATTGTGTAAGAGACCTCTTTTTATTGTAACTTTAAGAAAGAATATAACATAGAATAAATATTTTATAGATCTTTGTGGGGACAGTGTTGGAACTATATTCCTTATTGAACAATCAATCTAAAGGCTATACCCAAAGCCCCAAAAGTTCTTTGTCCATCTGCCTTCTGCCTTGGCCAAGTTTAAGCCACTTTTCATCCCTTGCAGTGAGTAGATATCAAAGGAAATCAGTGTGTCCTCAAGATTATTAGGATAAGATCCCCTCTCTGGTCTCTTAAATTTTATATACTAGGTAACTTAGGTTGTTAAGACCTAAAAGAGAGGGATATCAATTCTAAAAAAAATCTTGAAGTATACAATCTCATATTGGTGGCAACAAGTAGTTTTTAATTTTTAATGAAGCATATGTATGATAAGATATCTTAATAAAGTGATACAGATCACAGAGCATTGACTTAGAGGAAAGAAACTGGAGAAAGGGCTCTGGAAAGTTTCTTTTCTTGATATCAGTGCCCTCACCTGTAAAGTTAAAGTAAAGTAAAGTAAAGCAAAACAAAGCAAAGTGGTTTTGGCTAGATAATTCTTTTAGTCAAAAGTTAAAGGTTCTAACTTTTCCATTCTCTGAAAAATCAAAGACGTCATTAAAATAAAGTGAATGGGAATTACATTTCCATCAGAGGATAAAGATGGGGATAATGTTTAAAGCTCAATATCCACATCTAATTACAAAATTCTTCTGTTCTGATGATGGAAAATAGAGAAGAAAAGGGAAGCCCTTGGACTCTAGGACCTAGAATATTCAGAGGGCTCCTGTCTCCTGTCTGTGCTTCCATTCCTTGGAGGTGCTCATACCCAGGGGTAGAGAGGTGCTTGCCCATTGATTATGTGACTTTTGCAAAGTTTTCTATCCCACCCCGTATTCTCTTGCTTGAACCGTCCTTCTGTGGAGGAGACAACAGCACGTGTGCCTCCAGTTTTTAAAGTGGTGCTGCTTCTCTGTCAGGCCTCCTGCTGCTGCCCAGTATGTCTTCGTTTTGAAAATATGAGCTCGGTTTTCCACGACTGGGCACACAGGCTTGCAGTCTTCTTGCTGGGAGTCATTACTTATATATGCCTGCATGTACAGATATGCTTACATATGGACTCAGAGCGAAATATTTGCTTGTTTTTGTTTGTTTGTCCTCCCACCTCCCTTGAAGGCCCTGGAGGTGGGAAGTGTGGCATCTTAAATTATTTTGTCATCTCTGGCAAGATCTAGTGTTAATGACTTTATGGTGTCTACCACTTCACTACCACCTGAAATAATCACGTAAAGCAATTCAGTTCAGTAACTACTTCCTGTCTTTGTAGTACCATGTACTTTCTGATGAGACAAGAGATTTGATTTAGTCCTACATTTATTCTGGTAATTATCATACTGTGTCCCATTGAAGTCTCAATTTATATATCTTTTAAGAAATGTAACTCCCTATTATTTCACTATATAATGTTTTTAATTCTGTTATAGTCCACTTAATACATGTATTTCAAAAATAATCTTATTTTACTTTAGAGACTATGACATGGTCAATAGGTTATAAATAATAAAATAGGACTATTAGAAATAAATGAATATCGATAGATAAGATGTATTTGGGTGCTGTAACCCCGTCTGTGTTTTGTTTAAATCCACAGTGATTGACTCTGTTTCTAAGACCATAGGTTCCAAATTTTGAAATGACCTACCCTAATTGAGGTGGAATTATCTGCAATTTATTTTGATGAAAAAAATTACTACCATAATTACTCCAGTAATTTTTTTAGAATAATTACTACTGTATAACTTCTTAGTGACGTAAGGGCCCTTAGGATTCTTCTAGGCCAATTACTTCTTTTTACAAGTGACAAAATGGAATCCACAGTAGGTAGATTTGGGTATTTTAGCGCACTTTTTTTTTTTTTTTAATATTGTCGTAGGGTTTTCCAAAGGTACCTAATTCCCTTTTTATCCCACCGTTCTGGGAAAGTATCATTAGCAACTATACATAAAAATGTAATTTTGCTCTAAAATGATCATTATGTCTAAATTTCTATGTTAAATTTCTACAAATTTATCTTAGCTATTGTTTCAAAATGTACACATTTGTAGATAAAATTCCACTGCAGGGAAAAGTATTGACAAGTAAACATTATCAGTAAAGAATTAAATTTCTTGTGTTAGCTTTTTTCCATCGTATTGAAACTTTAATGTTTAAAAACTAGTTTGAAATGTTCATCAAATCCACTGAACTGCTGAATTTTCACCTTTTTTATAATTTGCATATTCCTTTGATTTATGGATGGTTCTACTTGCTAGAGCCTCTGGGTAAGCACAACGAGTTTTAAGGATGCTTCTAATAGTTAGAGATTCACCATCAGAACATCATGTAAGGTATGAATCCGTATATATAAACCTTCATGGCTTGTAATGAAACCTTGTCCCATGACTTGTCTGAGAGAACAGTTATTTCACTTTTGATGAGAAGAAAAAGTTGCAAGTTCAAATGCTTCTGGGGTTTACTGGACTCCCTCTGGGACTTTCTGTGCTCTCTAGGGCTCTAGGCTCTCTCAGCCACATCTTAAATACTCAGATTTCCCCAGAACAAAATTCATAAGACTCTTTTTTTATTTTTATTTTTTGGTCAACTTAATTGTTACGTGATGTGATTTAGTTTCTCTATCCACAGACTTCGAATTCCTTAGGAAGTTTCTTACCTTACACTTTACCCAGGAGAAGTCTTTCAATATGTACATTGATTGAAAGAGAGGAAAATTCTATATGTGGTTCATTATTGTTCTTTAAATCAATATAAGAGAAGGGAACATAGCTTATAACATCTTATTAACATCTAAGATACAAAAATGTCTATTGAAAATACTATTAAACAATTTAAAGATCAGGGCCTTAAGAATGTTTTAATTTAAAACAATTCTTTTTCTTAAAGACTTTTACAACCAGACATCTATTTTAGCTGTTTTATCTGCAGCCCGGTCCAGAGAGGTAAACTGGATTTAATGGAAATTTTAGTTGTTGTTGTTGTTTTCTTTCTACAACCTGTTGATTTCATCTGCGCTAAACTCAGCTCCTACTTACTGTTGAGGGGAATTGAGCTATTGAAGAGTGGCAGCCCTTGCTCCTGCATGGGTCATTGCTGTGCTTCCAGTGTTTCTGTGCTACACAACAGATTATGAGTGTCACTAATAACCAAGCTCTTGATTCAATTCAAAGGCTTCCTGTCCTTTATCCAGAGAGAAGTACAACTAAAGCTGGAAATGTTTGGAAATTGTCTAGCTGTTGTCATTTAAAAGAAGAAAGGAAGAATAATAATACAATGGTAAAGTGTCCAGCTTTATATTTAAAAATTTGTACATGCCACTGCCTGCATTTTATGAAATTCAATTTCTTTAGTTTTATACATATGCATATATAAGTAATCATCTAACTTAGCATGTGTCTTTTAACACATTGTTTAGCTACAGTTTTTGACAGTATCAGTTTCCAACTTCTGTTTCAGAAGTTCTTTCCTTACTGGTTCCTAAGAAACATTTGCTTTCTTAAAATCTATGTTTCAGAGTATTTTCTATACAATCTATAGAACACTAGTTCTAAGACATACTTTGCAATAAAAGAGTGGGTTTCCAAAGTCAGACAAGTTTGGGAAACATTTCATACTATATTCCACCTCTTAAAGATTTGCATAGTAGTATACTAAAGGTTTGGAGGGGTCCTACAGTGACATTGTCTTTTTATGTTATAATTTAATCCAGTATCCTGAATAATGTTCCTCTTTTTTTATGCAGTAAAACCTGTTATGTATTATTGCATGGAGCTCCAGGAATTACATTTTGGGAAGACAGCATAGTGTTATATCATAACTTTAATAAAATTTAGTGGTTCTCAAAATGTGGAGTCTGGGCCATCGATACCTGAGAACTTATTAGAAATGTAAATTCTCAGCCCTCCTCCCCCAACCACAGACCTTGAATCAGAAACTCATTAGGTAGGTAGGGTTCTGGCAATCTGTGTTTATAATCAAACTCCAGATGTTTCTGACATGTGCTAATTTCACTGGTCTAATTCCACCAGCTTCACTTTATTCATCTAATTTTTTGATTGAGTGAAATAAGTGGGTGACAGAAAAGTCAATTTTAAAACTGTGTAGTTGTGCTAGTTAGGATGTGAGACTGCCTTGATTGTCAAGTGTTGCTGCCATGACTAAAATTAAATTAGGCAAAACACGGAATATATTGGCTCTTACAATGAAACTGCCAGAACAATAGGCATGAAACAGCAACCCAGGCATCAGCGACTTGAATATTATCAATCCCTTCTCTACTTCTCATTTTTCCTTCACCCCTGTGTAACAACTTCATCTCAGCAGGAAGGAGGTTCTGTGACTGGTCCATCTCGGTCAGGTGCTCACCCTAGACCAAGCTCTGTGCTAGGGCTGTGTGATTAAAATCCAGAGACGAAGAGGAATGTTCTGGAATAGAAGAGAGAGAAACACAGATGTGACCACTGAGGAAATAAGAGTTTGCATTTTCTAAAATTATTTTTTGCTTTAGGAGATCATCCCTTCTAGGCTGTTAGAAAAATGAACCACTCATATTTGGACAAAAATTTTGTTTTATGAATTTTGTCTTGAACTGAAGAAAAAAAGTAATGTCAAAAGAGCAAAGAATAGGGTAGGCTTAATACCACCAGTTCCCTTTTCTGAGTCAATTACCTCTAGGTTTTCTATAGATTACTCTTGAAGGAGAGCTACCGTTAAATACCTACATTTGCTAGCATAACTTAATTTTTTTAATAATTTTAACTGTTTTTGAAATGCTATGTTTTTTATTAGGCTGGAAACATTTTTAACAATTTATAATGAATGAGACAGAGAGTATATATGCATAGTTGCATACATGCAACTCCAATAGCTAACCTGGTTAAAAATAAAAAGTGAAAAATGAATTTTTGTTAACGTATCCCATTTTGACAACTTACATTATACAATACTCTTTTGCATGAATTAGCACTTTAAAGCAGATATCTTTTAGATAATCTCAGAAAAATATTTTGGATAGATTGGCAGGAAACACTTAAATATTTAGCATTTCTAAATCTCAAAATCTTTGGAAAATTTCCAATTATAATATAAAATTAGGGTAGACTACATTATGCTATGGAAACATCTCAGAAATCTCAATAGTTTAAAACAACAAAGATGTAGTTCTTGTACACTCTGTGTTCACAAAAACTGTGCAGAAAACCTGCTCATTGTGTCTATGAGAGACATAGTGCCAGCACAAATTTAAAAGGAATTTTAGTACTTGGTAAAAAGCTACAAGAAGAGTTTTTATTTTTTTTAATTAATGAAACATTTATTAATCCAAGCATTGGGGTTAGAAATATACAATCTTTCTCACAACAAACCCTCATTTTAACATGGGAAATAGGTATATAAACAAGTTATTTTAAGGCAAACACATTGAGAAGTTTGCAAAATGCCCTCAAGGAACCACTAATTTGGCTTTAGGTGGAATCCTATTATCTATAGGCTTTTCTCCTCTTGATGGTTGTGGGATTTGGGGAGAGCTATGTAGATATTAAGCAGGTACTAAACATTTCATAAGCTTATGTCCTCTTGATGATGCACATTTACCTCTCCTCTCCCATTCCAAACAGGAAAATAAAAGGTAATATGTTTTTACATCATTACCGAATATTGACAGCCATTTTCAACAGAATGTTTTTTTCTTGTTTTCTTGTTTTTGTTTTTGTTTTTGTTTTGAGATGGAGTCTCGCTCTGTCATATAGGCTGGAGTACAGTGGTGCGATCTCAGGGCTCACTGCACCCTCTCTCTCCCGGGTTCAAGCAATTCTCTTGCCTCAGCCTCCCGAGTAGCTGGGACTACAGGTGCACACCACCATGCCCAGTTAATTTTTGTATTTTTAGTAGCAATGGGGTTTTACCATTTTAGCAGGATGGTCTCAATCTCTTGACCTCGTGATCCACCCACCTCGGCCTCCCAAAGTGCTGGGATTACAGGCGTTCCAACAGAATTTTTCTATGGCCCTGTAGAAAAGGAGTATGTTGAAAAGTTTTCTTCAACAGAATTTTTTTAAAAAAGCTTTTCAACATATTCCTTTTCTACAGGGCCACACTTAATTGAGCATATGTGTTCCAGATATGTTACAGGCATTATTGCCAATTCTCACAAAAAGTATTATATAATAGGTCCTATCTTTAATACAGGAAATTGAAGCTCTGAAAGGTCTATAATACATGTAGTTGGCTGTAAACTCCATGTAGACTAATGTTTATTATATGTGTAGTATATGTACATAATAAACAATAGGCAATTTATGTATATCATAGTCTATAAATTCCATGAGGGCAAGAGCTATGATTGTCATTCATTGAGTCCTCAGCACCTAACAAGGTGCCTGGCACACAATAGGTTATCAAAAATATAGATTGAATGAATGGATTAAATAATGAGTGGGTAGATGTGAGGGAACTGGAATTAGATCCAACTCTGCATGACTCTAAAACCTGAACTTAATGCAACTTTGTGCTACCTTCAACGGCTTCCTGTCATCTGTTAAAGAATGTCTGAAAAATGTGTCAATGAAAGCTGTCCACCACCTTGTACCAGTCCTTCCAGTATTGTCTTCTACTACATCTTGTGATATACTCTTTTTTTCCTTTTTTTGAGACAGACTCTCACTGTGTTCTCCAGGCTGGTCTCAAACACCTGGGCTCAAGGTATCTTCCTGCCTCATCCTTCCCAGTTGCTGGAATTACAAGTGTGCACCACTGTGCCCAGTTATGATGTACATTTTGACCAAGGCCAGGATATTCGAGTCTGTTAAACTTTGCCTGCAAATTTATTTCTCTTAACTTAAACTTCATTCACATCTAAAATGTGCTCTCTTGTTCTCATCTACTACCCGTATTTCTCAGCTGGGCCTAATACTGCCACCTAGGAAGTTATTTGGAAATAGGTAGGGCAATTTTGAATCTTAAGTGAATAGGGACCTCTATTAACATATAACGAGGAGTCCAGGGATTCTAAATATCTTGCAATGTATGGATGGGGCCATCCTGCATATTAAAGAATTATGTGAAGAATTATGTTCTTTTTGTTTGTTTGTTTTTCGAGAAGGGGTCTTGCTCTGTCACCCAGACTGGAGTGCAGTGGTGCGATCTCGGCTCAGTGCAACTTCCATCTCCCAGGTTCAAGCAAAGGAATTATATTTTTATACCCAAAAGTCAATAATCTAAAGCCTTTGATAAACAGTATGGGTCTAACTCAGTCCAGAGTCAGCACAAGGTAGTCACGATTAGCACTAGAGCCAACCAATTTTTAATCCCAGCTATGTCACTTACTAGTTATATTCTTTTGAGTCATTTAGATGCATATAACTTCAGTTTTCTCATCTGTAAAATGTGTTTAATAATGCATTTCAACAATGAGGTGGGGAGTAGAGATGAGAAATAAAAAACTCTAGCTCATTGATGTTTTTTAAATAAATAAGAGCTATTCTTGGAAGCCAGCATCAAGCCCCACCTTCCTTGAAGCCCTGCTATTCCAGCTGAGAATATCTTTTCCTTCTTCTCAACCATTGTGTTTTAGTCAGGGGTCTTTTAGCTGCAAGAAAAAAGAACGAGTTCAAGTTGTCTCAGGGAGAAAAAAGGAAGTTTATTGGCAAGGTACTGCATCAGTTAGGATTCTTTGTGCTATAAGTGACAAAGTAAAACTGACTTAATAAAGATGTATTACTTCATATAATTTTTAGAATACTATAAAATCCACAATGACAATTCACGTATATAGTAGATACAAGCTCTGTGAGTGCAGGGGTTCTTTTTGTCTTATTTATAGTTGGTTTTATTCTCACATTCCATATGATAGACTCCTGGCAAATCCAGACTTTCCTCTCATAGTATTAACGAAGCCTACTACAGTACCAGATCAATTATCTATACATCAGCTATTCCTGGGGAAGAGAATGAGCGCTTCTAGCAGATCCCAAGGAAGAAATAACTTTTCTCTCTCAGAAACTTTTATCTCATAGGCTTCAGGAGAAATTACAGATCCATTTCTAAACCAACCACAGTGGCTGGGGCAGGAATTGAAATTATTTGAAAAAACAAACAAAAGTTTGCTTAAGCTCATTAGAACCCAGCCATTAATTTGAGAGGTAAATCAACCCTCTCTCTCCTCCAAATAACTGACAATGGAAGAGGAGTGGCCTCTCAAAAGGTAGGAGAATTGTTAGCAAGCGTGGGAAAGAGGTGGAATCATGTGGTACAGAACATGACCGCTATAGTGGTAATAGAGATCATGGCTTAGATTTTTCCTAAGAAAATAAAATAAGTCTAGAGAATAAGTAGGCAGGCAACTGCAAAACGTTAATTGAGTAATGCCCTAACATGTACAAAACCCTGCTTTCAGCTCTGAGGCTTCAACTACGAATAAAATGACTATGTTCCCCTCCACATGGGAGCAAGTCTTCTGGTAGAGAAGATAGTCAAACCTAAAGGTAATTCAGACTTCAAAGCTTCCTTCCTATTAACAATTTACTTGCTTGCAGGTCAGTTTAGTTAGAATTTCAAAGAGCATACAACCAACCACATGCAACCACATGTAAATGGTGGGCAAATCTGCTATACTTTCGTTTTTACTATGTAACATTTTTTTTTTGCAATTATGATATAGTGACTTTTATAAATTTTGTTTTTTGTTTTGCAAATGAAAATTTTCAAATGGGTGGGGAAGTAGAGCCTTAGCAGTACTGAAAAATAATGTCAGTAGAGAGTTGGATGGAAACTTAATTGACATCTTGATCAAAGGTTCAGGAAGCTTGAGAAATTAGCATCCTCCATTTAATAGAAGGGCAGATGAGTGGTGATCTTAGACATAAGCAACTCTGTGAAAGCAGAGAGGGTGAAGATACTGAGAGGTTTGCTTTCCATATTTGAAGTCATATTAGTCATTATTTTCAGCAACTCTTTCACCACGTAGCCAAACAAGGGAGTTCATATTAAACATTTTGGATGTTTATATTTTATTTCTTCAAGTAGATTGTATTATTCTTGCATTTTTTCACTTTATCTTGTGCACTTAGTTAGCACACTGGTGATACCTAGTGTACTTAGTAGTCATTAGTCATTGGGTTAATTAACCGAAATAAAAGGGTAGGAGTAGAGTAAATTTTTGAAACAGATATAATAATTATCATTAACTCCCAAAGTCTTATTTTGCCCCTCTGGAGCCCTGGAAAAGAAGTTAAATCATAAGATTGCGCAGATTCTAACCCTATTGGGGACACTTAGAAGGAAATAATTTATCAAGTGATAAGGAGTAGTAATGGAAATTCATTCTCAAATAAATTATTCTGATAAACAGTGAGGTGTTTTTCAGCTATTAAAGAACTTGCTTGCAGGAAGCTGAAAATTCATACTGTGGTCAGGGATGCAACTAGCTCTTCGTTATGATACAAATGATCTCAGGAAGAAACCTATTGGTGATAAGTAAAACACAGACCAGGCTGTGGATAGCACTTGCTTTAGAAGCAAAGGTGGGTAGCTTCTCAAAAGATAGATAGGAGAATTCCTGTTGAAGAAGCTATTTGCAGAGCTTCTTAAACAGGAACCCATAGATGTCTTTACAAATTCTGTGAAACGCCTCCATCCACAGCCCCGGCAATGGAATATATAAGTTTCTGTATGTTTTGACAAATCTTATCTTTCTGAGGAAAGAATTCACAACTTTACCCCAATTTTAAAGGTAGCTGAACCTCGATAAAAGATGTAGACCTATGGTTCTATAGTTATTGTAGGGAAAATATGTGAGCAATAAAAACAAAGCCTTTGGCATGGCATGGTAAGATTGGTCCTATAGTACTTTGCTGCTACCCATTAGACACTGTGTGCCTAGTGGGGTTTTGGTGACAGATGTCTTGCAATGCAAATCTGATGTATTATGTTCCTGAATTTAACCAATGGGAACTCTATTTTTCTAGTCAATCAAGTGTGACTATACTTGTATCACACTTGAATTCATTCCTGTTTGTGTCTCATATCCAATCAGTCAGACAATTCTGCTGCATTTAAGTTCATGATATACCTACAATTCAACCACTGCTCTTCCTTTCCAAGGCTACCTTTATTGTCCAAGCCACTGTCATATCTTGCCGGGATTATTGCAATCGTCTTTTGGTCTCCCTGCTTCTGCCTCTGCACATTTCCACTCTACTCCCAACATAGCAGTTACAGAGCTCCTGTCAAACTAAAGTCAAATTATACATTTCCTGTGTTCAATACTTTCTCATGCCTTCCAATTTTATTCAGAATAAAAGTCCAAGTATGTTCTTGACTTATAAGGCCCTACATGATGCGGTTAGCTGTCATCCATCTGAATTCATCTTCTGCTATTCTCTCACTCACTTGTTTCCAGCCTCATTTGTTTCCCTATTGTCCCATAAATGTAGCAAGCTGGCTCCTGTTTCAGAGAGTTTGTTTTGGTCTTCCCTCTTCCTGGAATGCGTTTCAATCAGTTCTCCTCACAATTTGCTCTCTCACTTTAGGTTTTTATTTAAAAGTGCCATTTACTGGCCTGGCTACCCTAATGAAAATCTCAGTCTCATCTGCCTTAGTGACTTCACTTTTCTCATCTGAAGTATAGCATATATATTTACTTTATTTATTGTCTTCCCCACTAGAATATAAGTTCCACAAAGGCCAAGATTTTTGTCGGTTGTATGCGCTGCTATAGCCCCTGTGCATCAGACAGCACCTGATAAAGTGTAGGCAAGAAACACTTATAAGACATGTGGGAACTGCATAGCTGGGTGCCCTATATGTCACCCAGCTCTCAAGTGCTATGCCTCGAAAGAAAGAGGGGCATCCCATCCTCCTTATTAAGTGCTAGATTTTTTTTTTTTAGACGGAGTCTCGCTCTGTGGCCCAGACTGGAGTGCAGTGGTGGTATCTCGGCTCACTGCAAGCTCCACATCACGGGTTCACGCCATTCTCCTGCCCCAGTCTCCGGAGTAGCTGGGACGACAGGCACCTGCCACCACACCCAGCTAGTTTTTGTACTTTTTTTTTTTAGTAGAGACGGGGTTTCACCGTGTTAGCCAGGATGGTCTCCATCTCCTGACCTCGTGATGCGCCCGCCTTGGCCTCCCCAAGTGCTGGGATTACAGGCGTGAGCCACCGCTCCTGGCCTAGTTCTAGATCTTGATCTCAAAAGGTTTATGCTCCATTTGAAATAAAATATTTGCATTTTAATTGAGAGACAGCAGTAAGTAATTTAAAAAAATATATAGTTTTGGCATCAAATGGATCTACACTCAACCCCTGGCTTGGCTATTTATACATTTGTAAAATATTGATGATAATACCTACCTTGCATGATTCTTGTGAGGATGCAAACACTTGGCATGTATAAGCATTAATAAATGGTGTTACTTCTCACTGCAGTGATAAAAGATAAGATGCAAGGAGAAGATTGGCAGTTGGGACACCACCCTTTTCTTCTGACTAGCTAAAAGGGTCTGCATCATAAAGTCAACCATGAGGCAGTACTTCATTTTTCTTTTTGCCCCAGATAGTAACACTCTGCTATTGTTTAGTGATTTTAGTGATTTTACGCTAATTTAAATGCTTTTTTGTCTTGTCACACATTCATTTTTTAAAGTGATTTAGAGCTGATTTCTGTAGCAGGCTGTATTTGTCATTTTATGATTCAAGAAGCATGACCTTTGACTCCAGCAATTTTGTTTATGATGTCAAATAATGAACTACAGTAATAGGATTCTATTTTGGTCAAATTATTCCATTCTCATTAAATTGTATAAATATATATTTTCTGAAGCGCTATAATCAGGTGTACTATTCTTACTTGCGTTGATTTGATCAGCATATTGACATCTTTTACCTGAAAAGTCTCCTTTGGGAATATTTGATGAGTATTTATTGGAGTTTTCTTCAATAGATGGTGAAAGTACAAGATTCAGCAAATTTCATTCCCTTATTTTAAGTTAACAAAGACAAAGGACATGTCATTATTTGGGGCTTTAATTCCTTTAATTAAAATATGATTGTTGTTTGTATTATTTAAGTAACTTTGTTAGGTAAGTAAATTAATAATAGTCATCAAGCATATATTAATTTTATTTTCATTTGCAACAAACCCTCAATGACCCAGAGCAGGGATATTCCAACTCTGGGAAAACTATGAGCTAGATGGAGAGTGCTTTGTGCTCCTAATGATATTATCTTCTTCTACTATCACCTAGGGACAAACATCTAGAAATTAGGTAAGCTACTCCTGGCAAACCCTCATCCCCTCTATTAAATTTATTTTTTCTGTTAGTGTAGGTTTTTCTCCTTGTGACCCAAGTCCCAAAGCCTCCATGCTGGAGAATATGGTTCTAATGAAAGAAAGGAGGCACCCAGTATTGGAAAGGCTGGAATTTGATGTGTCACTTCTCGTCAGGGTCTTTTTATTTAAAAGTAGGTCTCAGAACAGATTGATGGTCAAATAAAGTAATAAATCAGGAACAGTGTAAATTTAGCAGGTACCGGGCCAGCTTTGTATCTCAAATCACTCAAGAATTTCAAGCACCTACCTGAAAAACTAGTTATACATATTCTCTTATCCTCCTCACTTTGTAGAACATCTGGTGGCTTAATTAAGCATGTCTGTTTGATATAGTCTCAAGCATATTTTTGTTATTCATTGGTCTTTTTATTATACATAAATTCCTTGTATCTATGTACCTTCCCAAAGCATCAGCTATAGAATTTTGTAGAGAGTGAACACATGCTCAATATCTGCTCAATAAATGTTTGGAGAATTAAATTGAATAGGCATTGATTGCCCTCAACTGCCCTTACTCCCTAGGCTGCAGATTCGGACCAATTAGCTACAGTTCTTCAATGCAATTGTGTAATGGATACAACTAATATTGGAATTACTCAGTTGATCACACAATTATTTACTCATTTACACATCCATTCATTTAACTAAATATTTGTTACGTTCCTACCACATGTAAGTAAGGTGACGGAAATATATAGACACATTAGATTGATTATCTGGTCACAAGGCACATATGGTAGTAATGACTCCACATGAAGTAGTGACTGATAAGTTTGGCCAAATATTAACTTTCAAGTCATTAGAAAATAGTCTATTGTCTGAATATGTAGAAACTTAGTATGTTGTATCAGTTGTCCTAAGGAAATAATGTCATTATCAGTGTGAAATGGAAACTATAAAATTCCCCATAAAACAACTTCCTTTCCTCAAATTCATCTATGTTAAAGTACTTGATTTTATTTGTTCATTCACTCAGCAGGAAAGGAATTATCAAGCAACTTATTATGTTCTGGGCATTATTTTAAGTATTGAGTGTACAAAGATAGAAAAGAAAAAAGGGAAAAAAGATATTTAAAATGATTAATTGTTTGGGAAGTACGCAGTACTCACATGCATGCAAATAAGTATAAAATTCATAAAAATGAGAGTACTTTGCCTTCTTTTGATATGGATATTTTGCTTTATTTCTCTTTCTTTAAGATAAATAGAAAACTAAAATGTTAGCTAGGATTAAACTTTAGGGGTTTTCCTTCCTCCTATACATATGAAGGACATCGTATGCTGTTTATGAACAAATTGCGGGATAATGATTTGAGAGTACATCTATGATAGCATCAAGGGTAGAAGATAATTTTTATTCAACTTCCATTGTCTGTGTCCATTCAAACAGGAATCTCAACTATTTTGACTGAATAGGAGAGGAAATTTAGTGAATTGAATATAATTATCACATAAAAAGTTTGGCTGGACTTAGTTCATTTGAATGGTCAATGCAGCATAAATATTTCCACTATTTATATTTACAGATTTGGAAACTGCTCATGTTCCTATGTTTCATTTGTTGACAGAAGTATATTAAACATGTCATTAGGTTAAAGGGGCATAACATGCAAGGTAATATTTCTTTAAACCTTATTTTTATTTTTCATGTTAGTTTTTTTCCATGCAAAAAGACATAAATAGTCATTTTGCAATATTTAATTTTTGACTCTTTGTAGTCCTAATGATTTCAGCTCTGTTAAACCAACATATTATTTATATCGTAATTTCTTTTTCATGGCATTTATTTACCAAATGAAGGAAATTACTCCTCTTATTAGTATATCTAATCATTTGTTTGCAATGACCTAATTTTTATCTCATCTATGTTGTTGCAACATAGCATATAATAACCTCCAAGACTGAATTTTTTTCATTGTAGGATTGAACCCTCCTAATTTGTCAAATCTGTTATCTGAACAAGTTGAATTGCTAGCTTTTATCTCAATTTTTTTACTGCTGCTTAAGAGGATTAGATGCCTTGGTCAGCTACACCAGGGTGGCTCACAGTAACAGGCACCATTGCAGCTCAGATCCAAAAATCAATGAAGTGTGGCTCATTGAGTCTGATTGACTAAGCCTCAATTGCCCTGTGGAAAAAACCTAGCGTTGGTCTTCTCTAGTTATGCCAACCAAGTCAGACAGAAACCAGCAGCTATGTTCTTCCTTTTAAATCCAAATATTAGGAAGGCAATAGAAAGGGTGAAAGATAGCAACAACAGCAAAACTACGAAGAGAAGACAATGTGAAGAACTGGCCTTTGTGCCCCAAAACATACTGCGGTTTATCACTTTATTAAGTCTCCAAGTTCTCTGATGAAACAGTCGTTTACTTTTAAAAATCATCCAAAACTGCTAATTATCATCATCTCATTTTTCCTTCTAGTTTTAGTAAGTAAATTTACAAATGCAAATTATCAAAAAGTTTTATATTTGGCTCTCGGGGGGCGGAGCAAGATGGCCGAATAGGAAAAAGTTTTATATTTGAAATGTATATATATTTTTCTTTCCAGTGAAGTCATAAAAGAAGAATAAGTATATGACCTCTCTCATTTCTCATTCTATAGAAAATCCTGTGAAATAGATGCATTTATTCTGATAGGACAACATGTTTTTCCCTTTGCTTTATATGACAACATGTTCTTCCGTCCGTTTTATGCAACAACATGTTAACAAGTTCTTTCCTCTGCTTACACTGTAACCAAGTGAAGCAGTTAAGGATCCTCACTCTCATATATTTTAGAGGGGGGAATAATTATCTTGTTCCAATTTGAAAGTGTTAATACAAGGAAAAAGTCACCAATTTCATTTAAAAGTGAAGGCTTTCTCCCCACCGTGGAAGCCTATTATAAAAAAAAGAAAGAAAAAGAAAAAAAAAAGGGATCTCAGTAACTGGATCTTGTGTTTAAATAGTTCTATCAGAACTTTTGCAACTCTAGGTTACTGTAATCACTCAACAAGCTGATGAGCCCTTTACCAAAAGTTGATTCCTTTAACTGTGAACAATTAGACAACATTTTCTGGGAATAAAAGAGTCTCCAGAGAGCAACAGAATTTTCTATCATAGAATCACAGTGTTCTAGAGCTTTTCAAACTATATTTTGCAGTTGTCTAATTACAAAGATCAGACCACAAAAACCCCAAAAGTTAAGGGATTTGAATCAGGTCATAAACAATTGAAATTTTTTAACTAAAGGGTGAGAAACTTGATATGAAGGATTTTAACAGGTTTTAAAGGGGTAGGAAATCTAAATCACAATCCATTTTCACATGATTTGAAATATTATTAGGATCATCTTGTCAACAATTCTAATTTAGAGGCTGTAATTCATTTTAAAACAACTTAAAATTCAATTTAAAACAATTCTATTTAAAATCTAAGCATATTTTGGGGGAGGAATGAGACACTCAGATAAAGTTGAAAGCAAATGGCAACCAAGGTGGAAAAATGGATTTAATAAATAGTACATTATTTCTAGCGATGGTAGTTTGTTGTATCTATCTGTCTAGAACCTACCATTTAATGTGTGGGACCTTGTCATGTGGTGTGTAAATAGAAGCCCTCAACATATTCTATTACCAAAAAAGCAAGGCTAAAACTGAAGCTGTTTTGAAAGAGATGGTCATTATGTTAAAACAGGAGAAAACATTGTCCTGAATAACTTTTTATAGCAATGAAATTTTCTGAAACTTCAATTATTTGCTTTTTGTCAGTATGAAATCATTTTTCAGTATAATAGCTTAGTAATGAGTGAAATTTGGAATAAGTCAACATTCTCATTAAAACAAAGTCATCTGATATTACTGAGACCCACGAAACAGCTATTGAAACCTGAAGCTTCAGAGAAGGAAATCTTTATTGCAATAAAGAAATCAGCAACATTGTTTATAAGCATCATTTCCATGGCAAAAGATTAGTTCATTCAATAAGAATCTTGTAACATGGTGCCAGCACGGGTGCAATAAAGTTTATGGAATGGCTCATAAAATTAGACTAATTAAAGATAATCTAATTTGGACAATTTTATCTTCTGGAAAAGAAATGTGATGTCATCCTCCGGGAAGAAACAATGTTTAGTCTCTGGGGATGTGGGAAAAAAAAAAAAAAAAAACCTCACAAGATATTTGCAATAATAAGAATTAGGGTTGATCCAAAGACAGTCTTAGATCTACCCATTGCCTCTCAAAAGATCCACCACATAGACTGTTAAGCCCCATAATTATCTCCCCTATTTGTGACAAGCGTGAGCTAATCAGTCTCTGAGGGAGTTTTCCAGCAGATACTGAGGAGAGTGTGTGAGCTTCACAGTGCTCATCAAGCTATTTTGTACTCAGAATCGCAAAGAGCTGACCAAAGTTCATTATCCTCATCTAAACCAGAATTAATTCAAATTAAGAAAAATAGACTTTTTAAAATGCCAAGTGCTTATGATTTAGAACAAAGAGTCTTCACTATTTTTATAACAGCAATGTAGGTTCTAGCTGCCTATAATCCCATATTAAAAGATTAGAAAAAACATCTGAAGAAATCAGAGAGTGTCTAATTGAGGTTCTTGCCTTTAATCCTGCGAGCAGACTCCCTCTTGGATATCAAGATCTGTCAGTGCCGAGTCAGGGGAATTCTGTAAGGAAAAAGCAACCACGAGGAATATAACATATTCTTTCCTACTTAAGAAATAAAAAGAGAAAAACACAGTTGGTGATATCAAAACATAAGCCAACACAAAATTAGAGGAAACCCCAAAATGGATTTGTAAATATAAGGTAGCAAAAGTGGAGAAATAAGCCAAACCTTGCTTTTTTATAATGTTTAAACCATTGTGCAATACAGGGTACACAAATAAACAAAAAAAATATGAAAGAGTAAGTAACAAGGAGTAACAATAAAGACAGAATCCAGATTAGCAAGGAATTAGTAAACTATTTAATAAATATATTTTACCTGTGTATTGATTCCTAAAATATTAATTATGTGATTGTCTTTTTAATCCCATACACTCATCTTGCCAGAGAATTATATGTTAGTGAGTACTTTCATATCAACCATGGAACATTACTGTGAAACAAAGTTTTTCTGTATTGCTATTTTATAATTGTGCATAATACAGTTTAGAAGCTTCACTGGTTGGAAATTAGTACTTCATGCTTATTTACTAAAGAACTGAAATATTAGGCTATAGTTCATAAACAGTAAGTTAAATTAGCATGATAAAGAATAAAGGAGTTTAAGAAACACAAAATCTTTTATACTATAATTTAAAAAAAGTAATCAAGAAAAAAGGGGGAAAAGTGGCACACTAAAATCAAGAAATACTTTACAATAATATCATGTTTTAATCACAAAGCAGGATATTTCCTGCCCTAATTGCTTAGAAATTGATACAAAATGTAAATTATGCAAAGATATCTAATAAAAAATATAGAGACGTGTATGTGCATAGTAAACATATTTTTCTTCAGCTTATTATGCATTAATACTTTAAAAGGGTTAATTTGGTGCATAATAGGAAAGTTTTCTTATATTTTCATCATAAACTCACATATAGAATAATTATTCAACGTATTTTAATAGGAAATTTAATATTTTATTAACAATCTTTTAGTAAAAGATGCCTCTTTTGCAGTAAACTGGATTTTGAGGGACTGCCAAAGTCATCAAGAATCATTCCATAATACAGAATCACTTGGAACTGAGCATAGATATGGAAAAAAATCAATCTAACAAATTTTTCTTTTTAATTGCAAATGAAAAACAATTTATGGAACAATATCTTTTGCTCTGTACATGCTATCTCACAAAAGATTCCACACCTCTTCAGAAAACACCACACCATGTTGTACATGCATTTAAGCAGCATTTGTACAGATTTGTGTGAATGGTCCATATAATAACCTTCAAAACATAAAAGTTTTGGAAAAAAAGTAATTTTGATAAGTATTTTAATGAACCAATAAACTAATTAAGTGAACCACTCTTATAAAGCTATTGATTATTTAAATCTCAATCTCTAATTTTTAAAAATGTGATTATTATATTAAGTACTGAAGATTATAAAATTAGTACAAACTAATGACAGTATATGTATATATGACTAATATATACTCATGTGAATGGAAGAATTAAGAAACTCACAGATATGACAAAATTTAATATGAGCAGTTTATATTAAAAAGGGCAGAGAGCAAAATAAGTGGGGATTATAGAGCCCAAACCTAAATTCCCTAGTTTCCCTATGAAATCGTAAGTTGTCATCCTACAACTTTATGGAACTGGCCACTTCATGAGCAAGCCAGTATATCTGAACCCTTTAATAACCAAATAGCAGATGAGAGGTGAAACTCACCCAGTTATTTGATTTAGAGTTAAAATAACATGCTCGTTCAGGAATGTAATTTTAGCCCGACTTCTTAGATTTGATCTAACAAAGAAAAATTTATGAGTCATTTACATTTTTACAAGATATCAAATTATTTCCTATGCTATTGTGTTGAAAGGCGGGAGCTTAATATTTAACTTTAGTATTGTAATTTGATCATTAAACCATTATAATGATTATTATAAGTTAAGTTCTGTACTGTGAATCATGAAAAATATGGACAATCAGAAATTACTTGAAATTCACAAGCAATGTTAAAAAAAAAATAAAAGAGGCATATGTTATCTTAGGACAACCTAGGCATTGCTCTGGTCATGACAGCATAGGATATATCTGAGGCTTGCCTGAGGTCTGTCTCATTTGGGGTGGAATTGCCATAGTGTGTTCTAGAAGTCTAAACTTCCACTTGACTAGCATAGAGGAAGGAAGGTCTGTCTCATGCATACCTAACCTTGTCTGCAAAATACAGTTACACAAGAAAATTTTAAAAATCCTGATGCCTAAGCAGAATCCCAAATGAGAAATAAATAAATGAATGAATGAATGAATGAATAAATAAATAAATAAATATTTTAAAAATCCAGGCATAAATGATCATTTTAAAGTTCTCCAGGTGATTCCAATGTGCACCCAAATTTGCGAGCTATTGATCTATA
This sequence comes from Macaca thibetana thibetana, assembly GCF_024542745.1. NCBI lineage: Eukaryota > Metazoa > Chordata > Mammalia > Primates > Cercopithecidae > Macaca > Macaca thibetana. Next base: position 58,158,594 of record NC_065594.1, read on the forward strand.
CCAATCCGCCTCTCTTCCTGGCAACCTAGAAGAGTTCTAAGTAGTTTCTTGGAATTGAGCTTTCTCATGAACTAGAAACAGTTAGGGTAGTTCAGTGGTTCTCAAATGTTTTGCTCTCCGATCCTTTTTCATGCTTGAAGATTATCGAGGACCTCGAAGAACTTTTGTTATTGTGGATTATTTCTACTGACATATACTCTAGTAGAAATTAAAACTGAGAAATTTAAAAATACTAACTAATTATTTGAAAACAAAAACAGTGAAACCACTACATATTAATGGTTTTATAAAAATAACTATTTTATAAAACAAAAGTGTCAGCGAGAGAAGTGGTAAGGTTTTAAAGTTTCGCAAATCTCCTTAATGTCTGGTTCGGTAGAAGGCAGCTTGGTTTTCATATGCACTTTGCACTCAATCCGTTGCAATAACACATGTCTAGAAAGACTCACTATGCACTTATAAGAGAATGAAAATGAAAATAACAACTTAGTATCATTATACAAATAGTGTTGACTTCACACACCTCTCTTGATGAGCTTGAGATCTTGAGAACTGCTGGTATGATCACAATAACCTTAACAGTGCAGACAAATTCACATGATGTAACAAATCTGTTGTCCCCAAAAGGAACCACTTAGAATATATAAAAGAGACACTGTTGTTACCATTTGCTTGGCGACGCATCAGGTTATGGCTGTACAGATACTATTTCAAATACTGAATTAATTTAGACAGAAAATTCTACTGTTTCAAACTTTAGTAAACCAATAAGCACTTGAAAAGTATGATTCCTATATTGAATGATTTTTTCCTGGCTAAAAGATCCAATCCTTGCATCCCCAAATTATCCAATCTAATTGATGAAACAAGGCATACATAAACAAAAATGTACAAAGGAACATTTTATGAGGTTAAAATTTATATACAAATATCGGAGTAAGTTTTAAAAAACCACAAAAATCATAGATTATTCAAATATGTTTAAATGTTCTTGTTTTACTCTCTTTTTCATTTAAGGTGTTATCATCATAAGTAGATAATTTTCCTTTATAAAATGGTAGGGCAGAAGGAAATGACACCTTTGTGCTAGGTAACTATTTTGACTTGCCACTATGGCTACAGACAAATTCTTCCATAAATAGTTCATATTTGTTCCTAAGTACTTTCTATTGTTGTCTTTGCTGTGGTTTGAATGTGTTTCCCCAAGGTTCGTGTGTTGGAAACTTGATCCCTGATGCAGTGGTGTTGGAAGGTGGAGCCTGATGGAAGGTGTCTGGGTCGTGGGGCACTGCCCTCATAAATTCATGAATGCTGTTATTGCTGGAGTGAGTTTCTTATAAAAAGGATGAGTTCAGCCCTTTTTTATGCCTCTCACCCCCTCTTTGCCCTTCTGCCATAGTAGGACATAGCAAGAAGGTCCTTGCCAGGTGCTATCCCCTCAATCTTGGACTTCCCAGCCTCCAGAACTGTGAGCCAATAAATTTCTGCTCGTTATAAATTATCCAGTCTGTAGCATTTTCTTATTGCAGTATAAAACAGAATAAGATATTGTTGTTGCTGCTGTTGTGTTGTTATTTTTCTCACCTTTGGTTAAAGGCAGATGACCTTCAAAATAAAATAATACTTAATTGGATTTATTTCCTCTGATCTTAAAAGATGGTGTTTTATTGTTAGCTTATATTTTCTTTGTCCTTTGTTAGCTCATCTGTACATTGCATATGCTATATTATGTATGCAACAGGAATGCATATCCTTTCAATGTCATTCTTTCCATTTTGGACCACCATTCACACTTATTATGGTCATTTTTAGTTCTAGTTCTGTTCTCCAAGATATCAGCTATTTCTTCCACTTGATGTCATCAGCAGACTTAATAAGCATACTTGATATTCTCTCATCCTGGTCATTGGAAAAATGTTAAATAGCACTGAACTGGGAACTGACCCCTGCAGAACACTTCTTGTTACATTTTCCCTTTAATTCATTCCCAAATTGATACTTATTATCTGCATCTTTAGAGGTGTACCAGGTAAGATTGGCCAGTATTCCTTTGGTACATAACATATTTCTAATAACTAAGAAATACTCTAATTGGAAATCTATATACAACTCTTATAGGACTGAATGTTACTCATAAAGGAAAGAGTAATGTATATGCATAAATAGGCTAAAATTGGCCCTTAATAAGTGTAACATGAAGTCATGAAGCAAAGAAAAACCCATACTGTATTGAAATGTCCATTACTTGCTTCAACCTTGACTAAAATACCGATATGACCCATGGGAAATTAGAAAGAAAAATAGCATTTTATAAACCATTAAACTAAAGTTTTTGCTGTAAGTATCCTATTGGTAAATTATGTCTAAATAACTATCTTTACTTCTTTTTCTAATTGGAACATCCTATCTAGTGAAGCCTGGAGTCTTTCTCTCCCTCCAACCTACCTCTAACATTACCTCATCCAAAGGGACATGGTAAACACACACAGACATATACACATACATACACACACATCTTTTTATTAGAAATTAATAATGGAGTATTGCTGATTGTGTTAGTTTTTATGCTCATATTCCCTAATATATGTATGCTTATATAGGCACATATATATTTAAATTATTTCCTTGATTAATCAAACATTACTAGGATTCCATAATATGAACACATTAATCCTACTTCACAGATAGAACAAGGAAAGAAGACAATAAAGCAAAACAGAAGTTTTTCAAATCTTCACAAATTTAAGATAATTTGATAGCATTACTGAATAAGACAAGCACCTTATAAGGATGTATTAAGTGTCCAATATGTACTTAACATAAAACTACATGATTCTAAATATTATAAAATAACTAACTTCAAATAACTCTTCAAGAGCTAATGGCTTATTTATTAAAATAATACTAAAATGGATAATACTGGCCAGGCGCGGAGGCTCACGCCTGTAATCCCAGCACTTTGGAGGCCGAGGCAGGCGGATCACAAGGAGATCGAGGCCATCCTGGTTAACACGGTAAAACCCAGTCTCTACTAAAAATACAAAAAATTAGCCGGGCGTGGTGGTGGGCACCTGTAGTTCCAGCTACTTGGGAGGCCGAGGGAGGAGAATGGCATGAACCCAAGAGGAGAAGCTTGCAGTGAGCCGAGATCACGCCACTGCACTCCAGCCTGGGCGACAGAGTGAGACTCCATCTCAAAAAAAAAAAAAAAGCATAATACTGACAAAACGACACAAGACATTGTTACTGTTGAAATGTACTATGCAGAATTGATCTCATAAGATTTTAGAGATGATTTGGGGATATTAGCTTGATGGTAAAAAGTCTGTGAAATAAACAGCTTCTGAATGAGAACAGTCTAGGTGGTGGAAAAGAATGTCTAAAAGCAAGGAGACAGTAATGTCAATGACATATACATATATAAACCATGAATACATAAGATAACATATCCTATCACATATGCTACAGGTGCATGCCTTTTACAAATGTTGGTGAACCTGTGTTATATTCCAGAATTCTGAAAGTGGTAGCTTTCACAGATGAGTTCTGGGAACATAAACCAGAACCAAGAAAGTGTATCAATTTTTATTTTACATAACAAACTACTCCCCAAATTTAGCAGATTAAAATGACAGTTTTTATTTCAAAGTTTCAGTGTTATCCAAAGAGGCTTAGCTATGTGATTTTGACCCCAGATTCTCAGAAGGCTGCAGTCCAGTTATTGGCTGGGGCTGTAGTCACTCAAGACTCAACTGAAGGAGGATCTGCTCTTGGCAGGTCTTAAAAGATTCTCTTTCAGGTTCATTCAAATGGGTCTTTACACAATACTGCTTAGGGGAAAGCATCTGGCTTTTAGAGCAAGTGAATCAAGACAGAGTGAGGGCAATCAAGACAGTGAGAGCACTCAGGACAGAGCCAGGTCTTTTTTACAACTTAACCTAAGAAGTAACATCACATAGCTTCTTCCACATCTGATCTTGCAACTGAGTCATTAAGTCCAAAGCACATCGAAGGAAAAGGGATTATACAAAATGCACAAGGCAGGGAGCAGTCAAGGCCATCTCAGAGGCTGCGCACCTCAGAAGACAAGATGGATACTGGGTGGAGGAAAGAAAAATGAATCTTTCTTTCTCTGGGCCTCATGCCATTGGGTCTAAAAGTCAGACCATCTCAAGGTCATTGAGAATTCTTCCTTATGTTCAAATATGAACTACAAAACAGTCAGGAAGTTGGGAATTAGAAAAGAATAAAATTTAGGATATGATGGCTTCCAAAATGTAATTTATCTCTCTTTCTTCATGTTATTTTATTTCTTCTTTTGTTATTGTTTAGTCCAAAGATATAAAATAGGTGCTGCTTCCTTCATCATTTTCTAATGAGACAATGGAAGGTACTGTTTAGCAATCATGGTACTCTTGCATGGAGCCCACATATGACCTCAAAATCTTCTCTGATATAGTGTCCCAGATGTTTACAACAGACTGACCAAGGATGAGTGGTAAGTTTCCCTCCTAGTTAGTCTTTAGAAGAGAACTGCTTCAGCTTTCATATGTATGAAAAGTGTCCTCTGTTGAGAGTGGAGAAAAGGTGACCTTTTTAATAAATGGTGTTGGGTCCATTGGATATTTATATAGAAGAAAATACAACTTGACTTTTATCTCACACCATATACAAAAGTGAATTCTAGGCAAATAATAGATCTAGATATAAAAGGGATACCTGTAAAGGAACATATTTATAAACTTTTACTTACTATGAAAAGTCAAGCTACATGGGTAAATTTATAAATTTAAATTTAAAAATTATTAAATTTATAAACTTTCACTTACCATGAAAAGGCGAGCTGCATGGGTAAAAATATATGCAACACATATAACTGATGAAGAGTTTATATCTGCAGTATATAAAAGACACCTACAGATCAATAAGAAAAAGAGAGACCACCCCCCACCCCGCCCAGTGAAAATAAGGGCAAGAAGTCTGAACAGGAACCTCACAAAAGAAGATATCTCAGTGGACACTAAACCTACTAAAAATGATTTTGTAACTATACATCCACTGGAATAGCTAAGATGACTGAAAATTTCTAGTGTTAGTAAAGATGTGGATAATGTCAATTTTCCATATAATACAAATTTGGTACAACCATTTTAGAAAATTTGTATATATATATATAAATATATATTATATTATTAAATATATATTTATATATTATTTATATATACATAAATATATTTATATATTATTTATATATACATAAATATATTTATATATTATTTATATATACATAAATATATTTATATATTATTTATATATACATAAATATATATTATTTTTATATACATAAATATATATTTATATATTATTTTTATATACATAAATATATATTTATTTCTTTATATATACATAAATATATTTATATCTTTTCTATATATACATAAATATATATTTATTTATTTATATATACATAAATATATATTTATATATTATTTATATATAAACATTTATTTGTATAAATTTATATATATAATTAAGTAGCCACACATCCTCTTACCCAGGAATTTCATTCCAAAACACATAACTGTAGATGAGATGAATAATGTATTTATAAAAATACTATTCAACAATGAAAGTGGAAGGGAAAAATCTCAGGTTACATGCAACAGTTTGGCTTAATTTCACAATCATAAAGCTAAGGCAAAGAAGTCAAATACAAATGAATATACTATTATGTCTGTCTATCTATCTATCTATCTATCTATCTATCTATCTATCTATCTATCTATCTGTCTACCTACCTATCTGCTGCATGATTCTATTTATATAAAGCAACATATGCAAAAGTAATATATGGTGTTGGAGGTCAGTATTATACTTAATTTTGAAGAAGATGAACAAAATAGATGTTGTTACAAGGAATATGAGGCTCTCAAAAATTTTAGGGTGCTGGTAATCTGTTTCTTGACCTGGATGGTAGTCACCTTGATGTTTTCATTTTGTGATAATTTACTGGCTGATTTGTGGCTTTCTTTGTTTATAAGTTACACTCCACTAAAATGGGTTTTAAAAGACTCAGCCTTATTTTAGTTGAATCAGAGGATAATAAGGAAATGATTCTTTAGTAGTTTGGAAACTAACTCTACACTTCATCAATTATGAAGTCAGTGTAACCATGGGGTGCAGAGTTACAAGGAAGCTAAGAGAGTAAAGTGTGGAGGCTTAGCCAATACAAGTTCCTTGAAACAAATACATAGGATGTGTTCAGAGGCACAGCCATCTTCTGGCAGCTTATTTGATTCAGGGGAGGAATATTCTTGTAATGTTTCCTAATTGGAATTTTGATAAAACTTTCAAGTTGGTTATATTCAAGTAGTATTTTACATACATTAAACTTTGTTCTGCCCGATGTCTTGATGGGCAAGTTCAGCCACCTTACAAAGTTTGAGAACAGACAAGAATAACAATTTAGATGGGGTTAAGGTAATATTTCTTATTATTTATTATTAAATCAGCAGCAAGCAGTGCCGAAGGCATATTTGTGATCAAGAATCCATGTCGGCATGAGAGGGCTCAGCTATTCTGGGTCTCCTTTGTTCCTTGTGGATATGGATGGAAGTTAGTGGTCACGGCAGCCACACAGCAGAAATCACCAGGTCAGAGAAGCCCAGGATGAGGTATGGGTTCACTGTGTTTCTATATCATCTTAAACTGGGAAGGGAAAGGAGAAGGAAATGTCAGCACTCGGGGGTCTACTCCTTTGCTATAAACAAAATATCTTGCTACAACAATGGTTATAAAATGTAGTTCCCTGGGGATTTATGCCTTAGTATGCCATTAAGCCTGCTCAAAATTCAGTGCAGTATCCCTGGATATCACCTACCAAAATGGTTTGATTTCGTTTCTTCATTTACTTGTTCCTTTATTCTTGAAATATATTTGTAAATCCCAGGTACATATCAAGTAGTACAACAATAACCCCAGCAATTCAAAGTTGAGTAATTCTTAATCCCCACTCTCCAAAAATTCTTAAAACATATGGTGGTATTTCAAAATATTTACCAAAAGAATCCTGAACTTAGAGTGAGTATTCATCTTTTAGCTAATTTCACATTGCAAAGTTACAAGCAAAGTAACTTGAAAAACACAGATCTTATAAACATTTTAAACTGCTCTCAGCAAAGATCTGAGGAATTTTTGGAAATGATGTAATTTCCATTAAATAAGTAATTTTCTAACTTCCTCCTTTGATTCAAAGACCAGTGATGCCCCAGTAACTTTAACAGCATCTGAATTTGAGATAGTTACCCTTTTAATCCCTGAAGGACCTAACACATGAAAAAATCTCTTAGAGTTACTCTTTCCATCTCAATTAATTTGAAGTCTAGTAAGTGGACTTAATTATATGCATGAAGAAAGCAGCATTTAAACCCTAAGATTATGAATTTGAAAACAGAAAGGGTACTAAGAGATAATCCTTCCTTAAGACCCTAGAGACATTTGACCCCAAATGAACAGCTGGGCTCAAACAACAAAGTCGCACAGCCTTGACATTTATATCCATGCTAAAACAGCACACATCTCTATAAAATCAACTTTAAATTTCAGTTTTCATTGTAATTATCAAGTTTTCCCCCAATGACTTTAATGATTTTTTTCATATATAAATGTACATTTTTAAATCTCTTGAAACAAGGTCCCCAGGCGTCAGTTGCAGTCAAAACTAATAATGGAATGGGCATCTTCTTTGTTGCTTCATTTGAACAATGAGTTGGCCTTTATGTGAGAATCAGGCTTTTGGATCCTGAGATCTATATATAGAAATAGACATTTTCTGATCCATTTTGGCTTCTGGCTAGTCCCAAATTTTAGTTAACCATTTGTTGAATGCTTACCATGAGCCAGGCTGTGCTAGATATTGGTAATTTAAAAGAGAGTAAGTTTCTAACTTCCTAGAGAATCCAGTTAGAAAATTAATGTTTGAGTGAGATATGAAGGAACTAGAACTGAGGCCGTTAATACAGAGACAATTTTGAGAGGTAATGAGGGAGAGGAGTTTCAAGAGCTATATTTGAAGGTAAAGTGACAGAATTTGGGAAACTTATCTATTTAAAAAACTGCAAACATGATAAATGTATACAATTTTATTTTTCAATTAAAATAAGTACACTAAAATATGGGTAAAATAAGAGGAAAGGATTAAAACTGATAACTTGGAAAAATTCTGAAAGCCATGTTCCTTTACTAAAGAGATTTCTGTAGTTCTCCCAAATTAACCTTAAGAGCACACATATTTTTGGTTTAAAAAAATATTTTTGTAGTGAGAAAGAAAATAGCACTTTTTTTTATTATTTAGGGAGTAGTAGTGATAAAAGTCTTTTAAACGAAAAGAGTTCACGTGATGATAAAAAGGTAGAAAAAACTGTATCTAGACATTTTAAGGTGGTGGGCTGCGGGCTATATTTCAGTGTATTGAGTCGAAGTACGCATTCCTCTCAGCAGCCACCATATCCCTATGTTCTTCTCAGTCAGCTCACTCACATACTCACCTGCCTGGCCACTGAGTCATTTAAATTTGGTTCCAAATTACATGGTTCCAAATTCTGCCATTAACACCCTACATGTCCTCAGGTGAGCAAAAAGTTATTGCCTTTCAGTTTCTTCATGTGAAACTGGAGGGATGAGTGGCCCTTCTAGTACCCTCCATTTCTAGCATAGGGGTTGATGGACTATTCATGGTAGCAGTTTTTAACTTCAACACTTCATGAAAATCAGATTTCAAAATCAGCTTAAGGACACAGGTATAATTTTATTATTGAAGTCACAATGCCTTTGAACTTGAAATCTAAAGACCAGGTTTATTTTCTCTGCATTGATTGTTTAACTTTGTCATAGTTTGCCATTTAACCATGCCATAACACAGCATCTTAATTTACACAACAGAAAAAATGTTCCGTGTCTATTGAAATTTTGAGAGAAATAAGAGAAATCTTAAAAAATTATTTCCACCACACAGACCTGATTATGTGTTGATTATTTGAGAGAAGATAACTAAGTGAGATAAAAAGAAGAAACATTTATTCTAACCAGCACATTTAGTTTTGTGTTTTCCTCAATGCCCACCAAGATCATTGGAATTCTCTTTGCTTTGCTCTTGCTCTATACCTTGTGCCAACTATGACAACTGAGCCAGTGTGATAAAAATGTTTGTCATCTGTCTTGCCACTTTGAAAAAGGTACCAATTTGTACTACAAATCAGAACAGCATTTGAAAGGTAGACTCTGCTGTGCACAGGACAAGTTTAATAGGGGAATATATTCTTTGGCTGATTTGAAATATGATAATCTTTTAATATCTCCTGTACCAATGAAGAATATGATTTATCCAGGTGGAAGCTAACATCATTTTACAAAATGGCAGGGATGAGTCATTTGCTATGTTACTATCAAATACCTTAGCAATGTCAGTGTGAATTACTGCTCAGTTAACATTGTTTACCACCTAATTATTAAGAAGTACTTCCATCCATCAATGACAACCCAGTAAATGACTCAAGACACTATGATATTTGCAAATAGGACAACAAGGTCATCGCAAGTTTAATTAGCCACTATGCATTACAAAACAGCAAATGGCCTATGATGAGGAGTAAAATTTCAATTTCTGAGTATGCCTCATAAAATGATGGAAAATTGCTCACATATCAGTAATTGTGATAACAAATATATGTAATATCATTTAAGAAACTTTTAAAAATTATAATCTTTGATGAGTGCTGAGAGGAATTAATTACTCATGTGATTACTGAGAGAAACTAATTACTCACAGATTACACCTAAGTCAATGTAAGTTGGTTCTGGATTTTGAAATGAATAGTCATCTTCTAGCATTTGGTATAGAGATATCTTCAATCTATGACATGTAAAAATGAGTTTGAAATTCTTTTTGGAATTTGTATGTGGGTAGATAAAGCAAACCATGGGATCATTCTTTGTCATATTTGGTTTGACCTGTATTTGCAAATATTCTGGAGATTATCCAACATTTAGACAAAAGTACAGTTTCCCAAGTCTAGGAACTGTTCCAGTGTGTATAGTCTATTCCTATATATTTTATGGAAAGGATGTTAATGTCATTTACATCCCACCTGATATATTGGGGTGGTAGTCTCTGGAAATAGAGACGAGTAGTGGTTTGCATGAAAGATAAAGTGTAAGAACTCTGCCAAGGTCAAGACCCTGTGATTAGCTTGCATCAATCAAAATCATCATTTTCAGAGGCCACATATTTAGGACCTTATATAATAGCTTTCCAAATGGATGAGTTATTTCTCACTATTTTCCTTTTCCATTCTTGGAAACATCAATGATTTTCTTCTCATTCTGTGAATCTTGGCAAATGGAATGAGTATTGTTTTATACAAAGCATATTCATATTTAACATTTTGTTTTATTTCAAATGTTATTTAAAATACTTTATTACTTGATTATTTTTATCTTATAAACTTGACCTAGGTAATCAGTTATAAAATCTTAAAATTCTAAACAATGAACATTAAAATTACTATCTAAAAATGTGTCACATATACTTCTCAAAGAAGACATACAAGTAGCCAATAAACATATAAAAAATGCTCAATATCATTAATCAGCAGAGAAATGCAAAAAATCTCACAATGAGATACCATTACACACCAGTCAGAATGACTATTATTAAAAGAACAAAAAATAACAGATGCTGCCGAGGCTGCCTAGAAAGGGGAATGCTTATACAGCATTGGTGGGAATGTAAATTAGTTCAGCCACTGTGGCAAGCTGTTTGGAGATTTCTCAAAGAACTAAAAACAGAACTGCTATTTGACCCAGCAATCCCATTACTGGGAATATACTCATAGAAAACGTAATCGTTCTATAAAAGAGACACATGCACTTGTATGTTCATTACCACACTATTTACAATAGAAAATACATGGAATCAATCTAGGTGCCCACCAATAATGAATTGAATCAAGAAAATATTGTACATGTACACCACAGAATACTATGCAGCCATGAAAAAGAATGAAATCTTGTCCTTTGCAGCAACATGGACAGAGCTGGAGGGCATTATCCTAAGTAAATTAATGCAGGATCAGAAAACCAAACACCACATGTTCTCACACATAATTGGGAGCTAAACGTTGGGTATATGTGGACATAAATAATGGAACAATAGACACTGTGGACTACTAGAGGGGTTGGAAAGGGAGAAGAGAAGGGCTAAAATACTACCTGTTGGGTACAATGCTCACTATCTAGGATCATTCATATCCCAAACCTCAGCATCACACAATATACCTATGTAACAAACCTTTTTCACACGTACCTCCTGAATTTAAAATAAAAGTTGATATTGTAAAACAAAAGAGATAAATATATAACTTGAAATCTAAAAATATAAAAATAAAGACGTATCACATGAGACATAAAGCATAACAATAATAAAATTCCTGATCAACTGAGAAATATAGTTACGAAATACAGTTGTGGCCGGGCGTGGTGGCTCAAACCTGTAATCCCAGCACTTTGGGAGGCGTAGACGGGTGGATCACGAGGTCAGGAGATCGAGACCATCCTGGCTAACACGGTGAAACCACGTCTCTACTAAAAAATACACACACACACACAAAATAGCCGGGCGAGGTGGCGAGCACCTGTAGTCCCAGCTACTCGGGAGGCTGAGGCAGGAGAATGGCATAAACCCGGGAGGCAGAGCTTGCAGTGAGCCGAGATCGCGCCACTGCACTCCAGCCTGAGTGACAGAGCGAGACTCCGTCTCGAAAAAAAAAAAAAAGAAAAGAAAAAAGAAATAGAGTTGTACACTAAAATATGTATTTCAAATAAATTTCAGAAGACATATTTTTGGTTTCTTCACTAAGTCATTATCAGTACAGGAGAACATACTGAAAAAAATCAGATGTAGCTTTTGTCTTATCCTTGAGACTGGGACAGAAGTAGGGTCACTATAACACAGGTTTAAGAAGAAAGCAGTTGTTCACTGTCATAATGCACATTTATCAAATGTTATTAAACTACAATTTTTTCTTTTCTTATATAGAAGCATTTAGCCATTTCCACTAAGTTGTCTCTTTTAACACACACAGGGCGAAGCAGTGTTTGTGTAAATGATTCTGATAATGGTAACTTGCATGGTTCTGCTCTTTTGTGGGGGCCTCTGAGAGTCTGAGTTGGTCTTCTATCATGTTCCTCACTGTTCTCCCAGAGTACTTATAAATGTGGCAATTTATCTGTATTTTTTCTGTGCCAAAGATAAATGAAAATTTATTGGTGAATATTGTTACTTAAGAACATTATTACATTTCATATGCTTAAACATTTCACATTTTTGTACTGACATAATATTTGTACTGATATAATTATTTATTTATTTATTTATTTATTTATTTATTTATTTAATTTTTTTATTTTTTTGAGACAGAGTCTTGTTCTGTCGCCAGGCTGGAGTGCAGTGGCGCGATCTCGGCTCACTGCAACCTTCCCCTCCCAGGTTCAAGTGATTCTCCTGCTTCAGCCTCCCAAGTAGCTGGGACTACAGGAACCCGCCACCACACCTGGCTAATTTTTGTGTTTTTAGTAGAGATGGGGTTTCACCATGTTGGCCAGAATGGATTGGATCTCTTGACTTCGTGATCCGCCCACCTTGGCCTCCCAAAGTGTTGGGATTACAGGTATTAGCCACCGTGCCCAGCCAATGATCATTTTCAATATCAATCATTTTCTACTTACGGTATAAAAATGAACATTGAATAATTAATATACACCAGGCTAAATATTTTCAGAACTTTTACAAGTAGTACCTGAAGTGAAAATAGAGGAGCAGGCATATGACAGGAAGTAAACTCAGTTATTTCATGTCTGGGCACAGAGAATTTTCTACTTTACTGATTTTTCAAACTTCACCTTGCATTAGAATCACTTTGGGCACATGTAAAATGCAGATATCTGTTCCTTTTTCCTAAGTATCCAATTTCCTACATCTGGAGTAGGGTCCAGAAACAGTCTCTATAAAGTACTTTAGACTGAAATTAAAGAATCTTATATATAGGTAAATCAAAAGTAAAACTGTCTACTGATACCAAGGTACAAAGTTCAATTTTTATTACAGCCTGCTTAGAAGTGTAAAGCATCACAATTTCTTTGCAAATTTGTAAGTTTCAAGATAAATTATGAATTATCATAATTCTGTTTATCTTGTCTATTGCCCTAATCAGGTTGTGTTATGAAAGTTAGAGCTTTGTGATCTGAATATATGTTAGAAGATTACCACTATTATTATATATTTTAAAACCTTGTAAAATATGTAAAACGAGATGGAATCCAGGAGATTTTTAATAAACTTATAATTTGAGTATAGATATTTGTATGCAATATATTTTCCCCCATAACATAGCTTCAGTTCTAATAAAAAGCCTTGTACATCAATGTAACACTCCTTTGTGGCACCAGAATACTTTACAGGTTCTCATTTCTTGCTTTATTTCAGACTATAAATATATGCTCTTAAATTTTCCTGGGGTGAGAGAACTGATGTCATATAGCCATGCAAATACAGACTGCTCTTTCTTTTCAGTTTACATCAAGAAGAGAAATGAAGCAGGATTTTAAAAGAGAAAAATACTATTTTGCTTCATTCTTCTTTTCCACCAATTAAAACATTCTCTTATAGGTGCACCACTGTAAACTCCTGTCACTCTTTCCATCAAACAAGAAAAGTGGATGTCATAGTGTCTCCACTAAAAGTCATCATATCCCCACTGATATCATTATCCTTTGGTTGATATACAAAAATTCTTAGAATTTTGAATAATTATATCCTTAGAATAGAACAGTTGTTTTACACATATTTTTTCACAAGTATGGATTGATTTATTTAACCTGGCCATGTCATAGCCAGCTACTTGCCCAATTCGATTAATTAATTTAATTGCAATAGTAATATGTATTTTTTTCTAGGCTATATTGCTAAAACAACTGTTAGTGGCTCCATCATTCTCCACTGCTCCATTATCCTGTCCTTCAGAACATTTCCCTTTATTCATCCATCCATCCATCCATTCATTCATTCATTCAAAAATTATGTATTGACATTCTACCAACACCAGGCACCATTGTATAATCTGGGCACCATCCAAGGCACTGCGTTTCCCTTGATATGTCTCTCAAACCCATTTCTCACTTTATGTGCCTAGTGTTCACTTACAAATTTCAGGTTTTATTTGATCTTTATCGCAATAATGTCCAAAAGTCTTGCTTGTTTTATCTCATCCATCATCTCAACTCCCTTTCATCCTTTTAAACTTTCCTATACCCTACAGCCTTCACCATAGAATAGTGTTTATTATAATATAGTTTAGACTTAGTGCTTAGGTCAAATTTCAAATTTGCTACTAATTCACTGAGTGATTTTGGGCAAATGAAATCATGAAAAAAAGGGTTCAGCACAGAGCCATGAACAATTAAACACATAATGAATATATGTTTTACATATTTCCATATCCCTTTTATATTATAGCTGCAATTTCAAATTTTCTTTCTAAAACCCTCATGCAAGCCTTTTATCACATAATTTACATAATAAAACGTTTTTCTTTTTTTTTTTTTTTTTTTTTTTTTTTTTGAGACTGAGTCTGGCTCTGTCGCCCAGGCTGGAGTGCAGTGGCCGGATCTCAGCTCACTGCAAGCTCCGCCTCCCGGGTTCACACCATTCTCCTGCCTCAGCCTCCCGAGTAGCTGGGACTACAGGCGCCGCCACCTCGCCCGGCTAGTTTTTTGTATTTTTTAGTAGAGACGGGGTTTCACCATGTTCACCAGGATGGTCTCGATCTCCTGACCTCGTGATCCACCCGTCTCAGCCTCCCAAAGTGCTGGGATTACAGGCTTGAGCCACCGCGCCCGGCCCAATAAAACGTTTTTCAAAAGGCTCATTGTGCTTAACCGAAAGTTTAAGGCTCTTCACATTTGATATGTCAATTTTAAGCCCCTCCCATTTCTTCTCTATCTGAAATACTTCAATTCAACCCAAAGGTTTTACTTGTCGTTTCCCAGACTCCAAGTACTTCTCTGAGTATTTGATCTCTTAGTTCCTCTCCCCTTGCAATGCTCTCTTCTCCCCATGTCTAAATTCTGCCTGTCCTTTAAATGAAATCAACATGCCTACTATTGTCTCTATCCATCCCCACTTGAAATGATATCTCCATCCTCTGCACTGCGAGTACACAATTTTCTGTAATGTTACATGACAAATATTATCTGGGGTCAGTTATTCTGTTATAGTCTTGAACTCTTCTTTAAAGGTTTGGTTTTTGGGTACAGTGTTTACTGCTTAGGTGATGGGTGCACCAAAATCCCAGAAATCACCACTAAAGGACTAATTCATGTAACGAAACACCACCTGTTCCCCAAAAACCTATGGAAATAAAAATTAAAAGTGTAATATTTTCATATTGTATTTTGCATTTCTCTTTGTTATATCTTTTCTATCCAACTAGTTTACAAATCCATTTAAGCTAGGGTCTGCATCTAATTTTTTCCCTCCCCATATCCATCTAGAACAAGAGCAAGCATCTTGCTCAACAATTCATGATTATTAATGCAGTCAAATAATGAAATTTTGAGATAGAACCGAAATGTATATTAATTTCGAAGTTATACACATGTACTTCTATCAATTAATACATAAAATATTAGTGAAGGTCAACTTCTTTTTAATTGTTTTATTTTTGTAGATTCAGGGGTTACATATGCAGGTTTGTTACATGGGATGTTGCATAGTGGCAGGGTTTGGGCTTCTAGTGTACACCGTACCCAATAGGTAATTTTTCAACCCTCATCTTCTCCCACCTTTCTTCCTTTTCCATTTCCCAGTGTCTATTATTTCCCTCTGTTATGTCCACGTGTACACAGTGTTTAGATCTCATTTATAAGTGAGAAGATGTGATATTTAATTGTCTGTTTCTTAGTTATTTTACTTAGGATAGTGGCCTCCAGCTCTATCCATGTTGCTGTAAAAGACATAATTCCATTCATTTTTATGGCTGTATAGCATTCCATGGTGTATATGTACAACATTTTTTTAATTATTCATTGAAATTTTCTTAGGTTGATTCCATGACTTTGCTACTGTGATTAGCTCTGCAATAAACATACAAGTGCAGGTGTCTTTTTGATATAATGATTTCTTTTTATTTGGGTAGCTACTCAGTAGTGAGGTTGCTGGGTCAAATGGTAGTCCTCTTTTTAGTTCTTTGAGAAATCTTCATACTGTTTCCCATAAAGGTTGGGTTAATTTACGTTCCTACCATCAACATCCCGTAATTGTTCTCTTTTCTTCACATTCTTGCCAACATCTGTTGTTTTTGATGTTTTAATAATAGCCATTCTGACTAATGTAAGACGGTATGTCATTGTGGTTTGATTTACACTTCCTGATAATTAGTGACACTGAGCATTTTTTTTTTTTTTTGTATATTTGTTGGTCACTTGTATGTCTTCTTTTGAGAAGTATCTGTTCATGTCCTGTGACCACATTTTGGTAGGGTTCCATTTCTTAATTGGTTTTCGGTATATAAATAAAAAGCAGTGAGTTTGTTTTCTTCTTACACCCCAATAAACTATGTGTATTCTCTCACAGCCTGTCAGCCCATCTTCTGTCTTTCTTTGTGTTCCTTACCTGCCCCCCTTTTGGTATGTACACTTTGTTTCTGTTCCTTAAATATTAGTCTTCCAGGGGTTCAATTCTTGGCCACTGCTTTTTTCACTCTGCCATTCTGCTTCACTCACTCTAAGAAATTTTCCATCATCTGTATGGCTCCTAGATGTGTAGCTCTAGTTCTTACTTCTCACATGAGCTCCGGATTAGCTAGATAGCAAACACTTAGAATGAATGTTTGCTGACCTTAAGTGCATATTTTTTTCTGAGCTTATGACCTCTTTCCCACAATCTGCTTCTCCTTCAGTATTCTGTTTCTTACCTAATAATACCATCATTCATCTACTCAGAAAAACAGAAACTTAGGAATCATCCTATTCTCTCTCCTCCCCGAGACTTCTCCACATGCAATCATAAATTACTGAAAATTTTACTTACAAATATTTTTGAAATAAGTTCCATTTTATATTTCTTTTTCCAGTATCTTATTTGAGGCTTTCATCATTATCTTGACTATTTCAATCACTTTCTGCTTTTCCTCCCCCTTTTTTTTCCTGGAAGATTTCACCCTGTGTTTTCCATTGTGGAAAATGCAGGTTGGACCATGTTTACTCCCTTGTTAAAGCCTTTCAAATTATCCCCGTAAACTACCACATAAATTCTATGTTTTTTAGAAAAATATAGAGGATCCTCCATGATCTATCCCTATCTCTCTTTCCATTTTTTATCTCTAACCTCTTTCCATCTCACTCAAGATACTTTAATACTGATGATGATGATAATAATAATAATAATTGTTATTATAATATGAAGAAGAAGATGGGGAAAGGTGAGAAAGAGAAGGAAAAAGATTTTTAAAAACCATGATGAAAGCATGTGCTGGATACTCATCACTGGGCCAAGTACTTAACATTTATCATTTCATTCAAGCCTCACAATCCATGAAATAGGTACTATTTTTTTTGTTTGTTTTATTGATGCAGAGACTATGTCTGCTTGGAAGGCAGAACTCTTTTGCTGATGTTCACATAGACAGTAAGTGAGTAAGCTCATGCGATTACATAAAATCACAGTACTATCCAGGCCTTGTTATTTGTTTGTTTATGTTGTTGGTACTATCTTGAATACATTTTCTTCTTATCTAGTTTTAACCATCTTTTCAAGGATCAGCTCAGATTTGATTAAAGGTCCTTCTTCAAAGCATTCAGTTTATAATAAAAACTATGATTTTGGAATTTATATATTTTTAAAAATAACTCATTTATTTCAATGTCTCCCCATTAGATCGCACTTTCTTTGAGTGCTGGAGCCATGTCTTAGTTAGCTGTTTCCACTACTTTCCCAAGTTATTGAAAGTAAGCATGGATGCAACACATTTGTAAAACATATTTTATGCAGAGTGGGAAAACATGAGTGTAGTGGTGGAGTAATTATTGTAAGAAGCGTGTAATGGACAGTGAACATATAAGTTTTCTGGGAAAATGCGACTACTGCTTTCATTTTAAAATTAGAATCCAGAACTTCCAAGGTTCAACACAGGGAGTAAATGCTACCGTCAGGTGGGCCAGGGTGGCTGACCTATGGTCTGCCCTCTACCTGAGGTTCATCTTCTCCTTGGTGCCTTCTTACTCCCTTGGTTGTTGCCTTACATTTATTCCCTAAGGATCATCCCATTATCATTTCTGTCTGTCACACTTGGGAGCAAGATCTGGGAAGTAAGGAAACTAGGCTATCCTGAGAACATAAACTCTATGAAACCAGAAATTAAAACAAAAATCACTAATCTATTCCCCTGCCTATAACAGTGCTGACACTTTATAAGTTCTTCAGAAATATTTGTGGAATGAATGTTAAATTAAGCCCTCTTTTTCTTGTTTTCTTTTCCCACAGACATGTTGAGATGTCACTTCCAGATTTCATTAATTCTTAAAGAACAAAATAAGAAAAAAGAGATAAAGCAGAAGGTTTATGAAATATATATTACTGCTTTAATCCCCTTTAACTTATTTCTCCACTCATAGCTAGCTTTGACCCAAAACCCGTTCCATCAGCTTTCTTACAATAGGCAACAAGTTGGTCTAAATGTGGAAAACATGCCTGGCGCCATGTCTGATTTTACATATGTGGCACTATCTTTCACACAATCACCTTGCAGCTTCTTCCTAGACTTCTTGTCATCTCTGTGAGCAATTTCCAAAGCGCCGTATTCCCACAGTGCAACTTGAATCACTACTTTATCTCTCAGTGTAGATTCTGGATAAGAACATCCAATTTCTTCTCTCATGACCGACATCGGGAACATCCTCACATTTGAAATCATTCTAGCGAATTCTAGTTCCAGGTAAGATGGAGTGAACACACTCCATCCTGTAACTTCCACTGTATGCATGCTTAAAAAAAAACTTAGAATGCATGGAGCTTCTGTTTGAGGATCCTGAAATGAAATAGTAGAAGGTGACTGGGAGAAGAGTAACAGAATTACAGTGTCACTGAACTAGCATGAGTTTACTAGTTTTTATTCTTCTAGAATAAATTCTACTATTTTTAAAAAAATTTCTCAGCCAGTGTGAAAGTGGGCACTGGAGTGCAGTTAGAATGAGTGCCAAAAGAAGCCCTCAGTTCTGGCTCAAAGAGCAAGAAAGGACACTCATGACACAGAGAGAATGTGGGAATCTTCTGTTTATTTTTTGCTTTCTTTACTCCATTCTTCTATATCCTAGGCCCCAGGGCATCCTGTGGTGAAAGTGGCAGAGACTAGTAACAGGCACCCACAGGAGTCAAAACTCTGAGGAAGGGGAGACTTCTGTACATTCAGTGGTCCTATGGTGCAAGAGGGATGAACCAATTCCTTTTTTTTTTCTTTGACTTCCTGTCACTTGGCACCAGTTGCACACACAGCTGCAGAAATTCACAGCAGAGCAAAGCCTCACCTTTCTAAATAGAAGACCAAAATGATGAGTCCCAGGAACTGAGGAGTATTGAGGAAATCATGGAGAAAGAAAAATTTGGGAAAGTGATTCCATAAAGTTGTTAATGAGCGACTCTGAGATCATGTATGTGAAACCAATTCCATTTATCATATTGAAAATTTTGAGATCTAAACAAACATATAAAACAACCCCCATATTTCAGTCATATTTGCAGGCCAGATCCAAAAATCACCACAAAAGACCTAAAAAGTGAACTGGCAGCCCACAGAAGGTGGGGTGGAACTTACAGTCTGAATCTAACCGTACCTGTCCACTCTTTTGCATATCATTTGCATTTTTGTCACCATCTTGTCTGCTAAAAAGAAACTACTAATACTGTCTGTAATATTAAGTAGGATCTCATAAAATAATATATGTAATATACAATAAGAATCTCATAAAATAATACTCAAAACATCCAGAGTATAATTCAAAAATATGCAGCATATAAAGAACCAGAAAAAAATCACAAGAAAAGACAATCGCCGGGCGCGGTGGCTCAAGCCTGTAATCCCAGCACTTTGGGAGGCCGAGGCGGGTGGATCACGAGGTCAGGAGATCAAGACTATCCTGGCTAACATGGTGAAACCCCGTCTCTACTAAAAATACAAAAAACTAGCCGGGCGTGGTGGCGGGCGCCTGTAGTCTCAGCTACTTGGGAGGCTGAGGCGGGAGAATGGCGTGAACCCGGGAGGCGGAGCTTGCAGTGAGCCAAGATCACGCCACTGCACTCCAGCCTGGGAGACACAGCAAGACTCCGTCTCAAAAAAAAAAAAAAAAAAAAAGAAAAGACAATCAACATACAGCAATGCTGAAATGGCACACACTGTTAAAATTATCTAACAAGGACTTTAGAGCAGCTATTAAAAAGATGTTGCTGCAAGCAATCATGACCACTCTTGAAACCAAAAGAAAGCTTTAGCAAATGTATAGAAGATACAAAGAACCAAATGAGAATTTTAGAACCAAAAAATACAGTAATCAAAATTAAGCAATTTTATACCCAATATACAGAGATGTGAATTCATCCTTATAAGCCCACTTTTATTACCATATGTTAAGGTAGTGCCATAAACATTATACACACACACACACACCACACACGAAATACGTAGATACAAAAAGAGAAATACGAACATTTTAAGTATTTTAAGTGAATGCAATTATGAATAAATAAAATCTACATGTTGAAGTTGTTTCCATGATTCATATCTAGCTATCTATGGTACATTTTGCTTTGTTTTAAAAATAGTAGAATTAAGCCTGAGCATTGTGTAGTTTGTGGATATTGATTATTCTGCACTTAAAAAGTAGAAGCCCGTTGTTAAAAAGTACTCTATGTACATAAGCAGCAATTCTATTTACAAAGAATTGCCCTAATGTGTCTATTTGCATATCATTTGCATATTTGTCACCATACCTGTCAATCAGCTCCAGCAATGAGCAAATCAGGTAGCCCACAGGGGAACCTGGGCCCAGAGAAAAAAAAAATGCAAGGTGATCTAAGGTGGATGAAACCCTCATGTATTTATTTTTTAAGGCAATATTCTTGAAAAACAAAACATATGGTATAAAAACAGGCAATTTGGATGTCTTAACAAATATAGCTTTTCATCTTTGAAAAATTTTATTTTTCATACACTTGATGAATATTGTTTAATTTTAATCCTTTTTGTATTTTCTCCAAATTATCAGGCTAGGCTAAAGTACTTCCAACTACTAAATAATAGTCAGTGGCAAATTTACTCTAAATTTACTTTTTAATTTTTAATTTGCTTGGCATGTATTATTTCTGGAAATATTCTTACACGCGTGAAAGCAGCAAAAATGGAAAGTTTAGAAAAATTTTAAAATTCAAGATTGCTAAAAGATACTTAGAAATACCAAAGTTATTGTTATGAATTTCAACATTAGATGCATGGATTTGGTCATAAGCGCTTAAAGGCAAACTGATATTTCAAGAAGAAAACCTCCAGGATGTTGAGTGACACTCTCCCTTTCAGGTAGAATTTCTGTGGTTCTCTCCTGGTGCTTATATTTCAGCTTGCAAGATAAACCCTCTGTGAATGATGACACAAGGAAAATCCTGCTTGCTTAATAATGAAGCTTCCAGAACTGATGTTTCTTTGGGGGGTAATATCCAGTTATTGTGTCTGCAGAATCCTGGGACAGGGAAGATGCTTAGTAATCGTTATCATGATGATCGCTCTGCATGGTTGCTGAAAGAGAGGGTCCTACATTAGACCTTCTAGGCAGCACTGCAGTACTGGCTGGCAAAAAGTATCTTCCAATGGGTAAAATATTTGATTTAGTTTATGCATGGCGTTATGAAGCTAACTTTTACACATGGTACACAATGCAATTAATATTTTGACCCTAATCATGAAAAAAATGGGAAGCTGGCACCAAATTCACTTTCTAAGTTAATTGTAAAGTTGGGACCTTGGGATCCTTCTTGGAAACTGTGGTCCCTGCCAGGCGCTTTCCTTTGCGTTGAATCTGTGACTGCGCTAACATTCATTAAAAGGGGGGAAATAACCCAATCAACAAGTTTGCTTAAACGGACGACCTTTCTTTGTTAAAACTTGTACACAAAAGAGATGTTGTATGGAAGTAAGGACTAAGCAAAAAAACATTGTAGCAATTTGCTGAACATGGAGACTTATTGAGGATGCAGTCCTGAATAATACACACTAGCTTTGCTCTTCCTCTTTAGTCTGTGTAGAGAAGCTATGAATCATTCATGGTCTCCCAGCTGAGAAGGGCTTCAAAGGGGATGGTTCTGATTGGATGTCCTGTGTGAATTGCCATGCTGCAGAATCCGCTACACCCCTAGCACTGGAGGGTGGAGGAAGCACTTTCATCTGGGCCTCCAAAGTGTTTAGGGTCACAGTTCACCAGGAGATAACGATGTAGATGTACATTCAGAATTAGCTGCAGAGATACCTGTGTAGTGCGGTGTGGAAAAGTGAGCCAGTTAGATCCCCAGTGGATGCTGTGAATCAATTACTG
Source organism: Macaca thibetana thibetana (assembly GCF_024542745.1). Taxonomy (NCBI): domain Eukaryota; kingdom Metazoa; phylum Chordata; class Mammalia; order Primates; family Cercopithecidae; genus Macaca; species Macaca thibetana. Next base: position 58,181,280 of record NC_065594.1, read on the forward strand.
TATTCTGAATACAAGGTTGGCTGCAGGGGATAAACAGATGTCAGAGAATTTTTCCCTAATAAGACCCTGGTAATAGAAGAGCACTGTCAGCTTCATTTTGCATTAAAAATCTCATTTCCTCTTTATATGACCAATTTTATTAGGTCCCTAAACAAAGATATTTTGTGTAACTGTTAGCAGCATAATGTGAATGGTGTCACTAAATTTCATATTTTCAGGTTTTGTCACAAAAATCAAGAGGCAAAATATGAGTCTATCTAAAGTCGCAACTTGAGGAGGTCTAATCAAAAGGGCTCTATGTGAATCTGTTCACATGCTGATTGGTAATGCTTGATTTTCATTTTAAATCAGAAATATCAAAATTCTTAAAGAATATAATCCTCAGAGTGCAAATTAAACCTAACTTCTAAATTTCTCTGCACTTTTTTATTTTCTGTTATGGGCGACGCTCATATAAAATTGCCCTAACTAAAGCTCAAATGTCATTTAACTTTTCTGGGTAATTTCTTTTTTGAAGCCTTATACTGGGAGATACCTCTGACATGCTAAATTCCTAACCCAAACATCAATCTTTCAAAAAAGGAAATTGACACTCGGATCCTTCCCTCTATACCCTTTGGAGGCCCAAATTGAAGTAGAAACATCATTTTGAGCTATCTGCTAATATCCAATTAACCTCTCCCTTCATCTGCAACTCTCCTAAAAGAGAGAGAATCTCCTTCAGGCTGTCAAGTAGTATATTTTCTGCATACAGCTCCAAGTGGAAAAGGCAGAAGCAGCCAAGGTGATGTGAGTTCACTTTACAGTGTCTCCTATTGATTTGCTGAGAAAATATCATTTTAAGATTCACTAGACTCCGATCCTCCAAATGTAAAAACCTTTGTTTCTTTGTTTCAAACATCTAAAAGTGAAGACAGGTCAAGGAAGAGCTGTTTCTTTATGATCAGAAGAAAAAGACAAAAATAGCGAAACTTACATGACAAAATTATTCAAGTGACATAGAGAAATAAATTCATATACGTTGGAAATTTGTGATGACAAAGTTAGAGCTCCCGGGATGAAAAGACATTAAAATTCACAAACATGCATGCACGCACACACATACACGTACACACACATACATACACATGCACACACACACATTAATGCATACATATATATGTGTTTATAAATAAAATTGTAAAGCTTAAATATGTTGACTGATCTGATGTTATTAATTTTGTTATTGTCTGTTTATGTGTGACTATTATGCATTCTCTGGAGCTATACAAATTGTGTTGGCAGAACTCTACAGATCATGGGGCTAAAGTCGAAAGGAAAGATACTTTTGCAATACACAGTCGGTCAGCTCATTCCCAAAAAGAAATTTTAGTATAGAACAGACTTCGACAAAGCTGCAGCAGGTGGCGCTCTTCCCCTGGCATGGGTGCTGGCTGGAGCAATTCCCTCCGGGTGGGTTCCCCTGTTGGATGTGCTAAATTAGGGTGATATGTTAGGGAAACAAACAAACAAACAAACAAAAAAACCTTGAGATTGTACTTGTTCAAGAATGGTGTCCTGTAAGTATCACACTCTGCATAATCAAATTCCTCTTTCCAGCATTGTTTTTTCAATTTCATTTTAATTTGGCATTCCTCATTTATTAGACTAAATTTTGGGTAACAAGTTGCTGGTACACTTGAGTACCTGCTATGTTTCTATCCAAAAGTGGATACATTTCTATCATTACTTCAATCACTTTTGCACAGACAGTGTTCCAGAGGGTTTCTTTCAAACAAAATGAATGGCATTATTTGTTGAACATAGGCTCATATCAATTAAGAATAGATAGATTAAGCAAGGTAAAAAATAAATCTTCAAGACTATTGACAGATTGAGTATTAAGTAAAACATTCCTGGAAGATGAGAATTTAAGTGGCATTAGTCCATAGGTAATAATATTTCTATAGAGGTTTAAGTTTATTATTCATATGTATCACAATTTTAAAAAGCTACTTTAAAAAGTGAACTCCAAATCAAAAGTATGTTCCCTTACTACAAACCCCATTATTCTATTACTACAACACTCTCTGTTTATTGTTAAGAGATGAATGTATGTACTTATCATGTCTGAGGCATAAGGTTTTTATGGGTAATTAATATCGTAGCTATTAAAATAATTGATGATAAATAATTTAATAATAAATTAGCTAGCTACTTTGATTTTTTTTGGAGCCTCCTCATCTATTTTTTTTTTTTATGTAAAGCACAGGTTGCCTTGCCATCTTGGAAAAAACCCCAAAGAAATATGGAAAACAAATTTTTTCTTATTCAGTTTCCAAAGTAAAAAATAGGAAAACTAGTCACTGAGATAGAATGAACTTCAATACAAATATTAAAGTAGGAGTTCACCAGGGCAAAGTAGCAATGTTTCAGTTTGGAGGATGAAGGTCTATGAGAGAGTGTGCCTACACACAAGAGCTCTAATTTGACCTTGTTTGCTTTCTCAATGTCTGGGAAATAAGTCTAATATAAATGGAATTTCTTGATTGTCCACGAATAGCATTAACAAAGTTAATGTTTGATTTACTACTATTTATGGATCACTAAAACCTCAATTGCACATTAGATGAGGAAAGTTCAGATTTTATTTATTTGCCCTAGATAAGGGTCTACTAATTTTCCTCATTATTTCTCCCTCAAAACAGACATTTCCTATGGTAATATTTTTTTAGTAGAAAATTTGAATGTATTTTCATGGATAGTTAAATTCAAGGTATTGAAAGTGTGGTGGGTTCTCTCAAGTGGTTTGAAAATAAAAGAGGACATAGATGAACATACATGATATTGAAATATACAGCCTAATCAAAGTTTTAAAAAATCTTTCAATCATTTATCTTGATGTGTTCACCAGACAGAGAGATCATAATCTGCATAGTATCTATTAAATAGAAAGGACCACGAAGTTTAAGTGTCCCAGAGCAGAGAGATCATGCCTCGTTAATTCAGTATAGCAACATCCTTAGCACACAGTTCGTGCTTAATAAACGAATAAGGAATTGAGTCAAAACCACTTACATGAGGAATAGAGTTGATTTTTTAGTGGTATTGACACGTAACAGTTGTACAATTAAGAGGGATACAGGTGATATTTCGATACATGAAGACAATATGTATTGATGAAATCAGAAAAATTGAGATATCTATCACCTCAAAAATGTATCTTTTCTTTGTGTTGAGAACTTTACAATTCTTCTAGCTATTTTGAAATAAGATTATTTAATTCTAATTAGATAGCAGTGTATGGTGAGCGTTTAACAATTTTGGGGGGAATGTTGTAAAAAGTCAAAGTTTTAATGTTTTAATGATCTAAACTAGGAAGAAAGATAATGAAACAAGTGAATGTTTTAATGATTTAAAGTTGGAAGAAAGATAATTAAATGAGTAAATGTGGTATGATGATTAAGTGCCACCTAATCTGGTTCTTGGTGTCAAGTATGGCCTCTCCGGGGTGATGGCGTCTCATCTGAGCTAGATCTGCGGATCCTGTAGAAGTTAATGGATAAGATGAGGGTTCATGGTGCAGGACAGTGATGGATGATCAGGCAGAAGGAAAAATATGTACCGGGAAGCACATAATTCAATGATTTATCATTAAGTAAGGCCACTGGACAAAATTAAAAATGTCAGCTGATATTTTTCATAAATCTGAAGGTAATTATGAAGCCACAGATTGGGAGAGAAAGAGCTTCTGAATTAAAACTATGATTGGGTAAATAGAAGTGATAAAGAAATGGTCCATAATTTCACAGGAAGGTTGTTTTATATGTACTTTGAGTTATTCAGACATGATAATAGCCAGAAAACAAAAACAATTTGCCAGAATCAAATTATGGTATTTAAAAGGACAAAACAAATGATACTTTTATACCATTAAATACCAATAAACGATAAACAATCTTCTTCTAAAATGTGGAAGATAAAAAGTGCTACCACAAAACATGAAAATCATTGAAGATCAAATTATAGGTTTATAATGTTATGGTGGTATCCAATTTTCTTTATGGTCTTAACTTGTTCGTGAATACCCAAGGAAATGTAAGGTATCTATTATGAATAGGAAGAAAAGCATTCTCTTTCTCCTCTGTTTTTCTTGTGTTCAATGAGACAGCTAAGATGTCAAATCCATATAATTTGTATAATTCTTCTTTTATCATTATTGTAAATTTGGTGGTAGAAAATAAACACAGTGATAATCCATACGTTTTAAGGTTATTTGGCTGACAGTGAGGTCTCATTCAATCTCTAGGAGGGGAATGATACAGTCACACATCTGTCGTCTCAACATTGGCCCTCAGTTGCCTACTATCATAGATGTAGCAGTTCCTCAGTAGAGTTTTGTCACAGGAAATCCACAATCAACACTTCTTAAATAAGAGGCCTACTGAAAGAATCTGGTGAGACTGTTAAAAGAGTAATAGCACACAATTTTATATTGTTTGATTCTGTTCTATTTGTGGTTTTAAGGAAATGGATGTCAATTTACTGTTCCTTGGCAGGACAGCTACATAATTTTGGGGACCTAGGGCAAAATGCAAATCAAAGGTTGCTTATTCAAACATTCGTAAGACTCAAGACTGTAATAGCAGGGCAATAAGCCAAGAGCGAGGTTCTGTATGGCTGCATAGGTTTGTATTTCCAGGAAGCCTGCCCTGATTCCTGGTATGGTACATCAGTACAAACCATACTTGGTTAATGATAATGAGATGTTGGCATAAATATTCACTCTGAGAAGGAAGCTCCTGAGAATTCTACCCTTGAAAGAGTAGCATGCCACTGTTGGGACTTCCCCATTAGACTAAGAGATCATCCATCAGTTTCTCTGTACTACAAAGGAGATGGAGGCAAAGGTGAGTAGAGAGCACAAGATTAGGCATCAGGTATCAAAGTAAGATTTGTTTCTTTACATTAAAAGATAACTAGTAAACTGAATGAATATCAAGCAAAGAAAAATTCTACTTTCAATCTAATATGCTGATTTTTATAAAAAGTATACGTAACTTTTGATTTTCCAAACATCCCTATGTATACAACTCCGTGAGATAGAAGAGACAATTATCAGCCATGAGCATAAAGTATATAATAAGAACAATTCCCAGTCGTCTGATTGCAAGCAAAAGATTTATTTGAAAAGAAGAATTATCATTTCAACTTCATAAGCAATTTGGTTTCTCTATGTGCTTATTGATGGGTGCTATTTTCACAATTCAGCACTAATTATTAATTTGTATTTTCAGGAGGTTATGCATATAATTTTCACTATTCCCAAAGGATATTTGTAAATAACACTTTAGAGCAGAGGCTGAAAATGTGTTTAGCTCTCACTTCTACTTGCATATTACTTCCCATTATAATCCTGTTGAGAAGTCATAAGTGTTAGCTGGTATTATACCTCTACACTCAAGGTACCCATATTTCAGAAAGAATAGAGGAGTTTTCTGTTAGAGGAGCATGAAATGAGAAGTTGGTCCCTGGAGACATTTTCATTTTAGTGGCATGCCATTAGCATCTTGAATATTTCAATGTGTGCACAAGAAAGTTCATAAGGGGATAAAATAACAATAATAATGTCAGATTTATATAGAGTCTTATACTAAAAACTCTTAAACTGCTTCCAAAGCAGGATCAGACCAGATACTTATCTCCTTTTCATTTTCTTTTTTTATTTTTGAAAAAATAGAAATACAAAATACTGGTAATTTACAGTTATATTGCTTTTTTTGCACTGGAAGAATTCATTTTATTACTTAAGTGTAATTTTTCTAAAAAGAGATGAAAACATGCTTTTTTTCTATTTGATCATCAGTAAGTAGAACATTGTTTATCTGGAGTTTTTCTGTGTGTATAATTTAAGTTAATGCTATAATTTCAAAATGCTGAATGTAGAATTTTGAATGTTCATAACACTATTTTGAAACCAATAAAATTATTATTTGCTATTGAATTAAATTCAGTAAACAATTATTGGACCTCATTAGGACTCAAGTATATACCAGGTGTCTGAGGAATGCTAAAGTGAGCAAGGCATGGTGACTGGCCCTCAAAATATTCATGATCCACCAGAATCATGGGGGTCATCCACAAGCCAGCTGTGGTAAGTGCTCCTGGAGAAGTACAAACACGATGTGATGAGAGAACAAACCAGGAAATTATGTCCTGGAAAAGGTAACATGTAAGCCTTAAAGAATGAGTAAGAATTAAAATGTTCTGCATGGCAGATAAAGAGATGGGCTTAAGAAAGTGTGAAGGAAAAAGAATACCAATGAATTGGGAAATAATGATCAAGTTTATTGGCTTCAAGGGTCTGTTAAGAGGGTAGAGGGACAAATATGTCTATCTCCATAATAAGCTTCTGTAATTTATTCTTTATATAATGTGGAATTTTATGAACTAGGGAGAGGCATTATGTCAGACTTGTGCAAGATGAACCAGAAGAGATAAACCACATTCAGATTGTGAAAGAATCTTTCCTAATTTTATTACTGTCTACCTTTAAATATCCTGAAATCATTTATCCTTTAGAGAAAGCAGGTAATGGTGGTGGTGTTGGTGGTAGTAGTGAGAAACTTATAACTAAAACCATATTCAAGAAGTTATAAGCAGGTTTTCTCAAACAGATGTACTTTTGTGAAAGATAAGAATGATGTAGTTCAGTTGTTTGCTAATAGCAATTTTTAAATTGGTTAAAAAAACCTACCTTCTTCAGAAAAATAACAATTTCTTTGTTTGCATTACTATTTTTAGATAGAGATACATTTCGGTTTAAACATTGCAGTATAAAAAGATTAATTTTAAATAAGTGAATTCTAAATTAATAGTTTAAAAATTTTGCAGAATATTTTGATATATTTGTGAGTGACTGAGGGACATCAATGAATGCTGTCTTGACCTGCAGTGATAGTATTATTCCAGAAATGAAATAAAAACTTTTCTCAAGTATGAGAACAAAGGACATCATTCATAACTCACAAATTAGTTTATCTATAAAAACATTCTGTTTACATCATTGAAGCAAGTTAATTGTTAAAGAAATCCTTTTCCATGGATTATGAAATCTTTCAATACAACTAAACTGTTCAAGCTCCATGATTACTAATTTCAAGTTTGAATTTCTGCTTCTGACCTGTTTTTTTATTTTGTTCTTCAAATCTTATTCCTTGAGGCTTGCCCCACCCTCTGTGGTTTTGTATCTTTTCTCCTGAGTATATACATAACCTATTTGTTTGGTTACTCAGACTGAAGCTTCAGACCAAGGAATTGGAAGTTGCTGCCTCTTGACAGCTTGCGCTTTATTCTTCTATCATAAAAAGGATCCTAAGTAAAGAACACCAGCAGTGACTTGTGTAGCTTCTGGGCATTTTTTTGTTCTTGTGATCTAAAGTCCACTTATTGTGTTTTCTGTTATTTGGAGGTCATCAAACTTTGATCACTAGAGGGGAGTGCGGGGTTTTGCCTTGATCTTGGAGATCACACTACAGGCTGATTTTTAAAAACACATATGAAAGGTTTATTGTAAAATAAAGCCGTGATTCATTTGTGTCAATGCAAATGTTTACGAATGGTGTAATTCAAAACAGCACTGATTAGAATTAATTTATAAATGGAGATAGCAACATGGCCAGTGATACCAAAAATCCTCAAATTCATTTGGATATGCTGTAAAATCTAATGTTGCTCTCCTTTTCTACATCCATGTGGCCAGATGTGTACACACCTACCGTTGGGTTGTCACATATTAATACGGAATGGAGGCGGTCAGAAAGGTCTCCATGCCATGTGCCTATTTTATCTATTGGCTACTGCATGCTATAATCATATGAAAATGATTACTTTTCCTTATATTTTAATGATAGTACAATTGCTTTTGAAAATGTAAATGAGTGTACCACCCAAAAAGGGAAGCAACAAGTCCTTTTATTTATTAAGTCACTTATCAGTAGAAAAAATTTACAGATCATGAAGGAACCTGGGCCTCAATGACCTTCATGCTTGTCCAAGGTCACTGAGTTAGATAAGAGAAAAGACATGATTCTCTAACATTCACCTCCTAAGACCAGTTCAGTGCTTCCTTCTATGCCAATACGTATTATGATACATTTTTTACAAATTCACAATCAAATAATATTTTAGCAGAGATGGATTTTTGTTGTCTAAATTATTAATTTTAATTATACAGATAGAATTAACAAATGGTTCCCAAATTTATCTTGATTCCATTGTATTGATAGATTTTTCTGCTTTGAGGGAGCATTTCATGACAGTAAAGAAGAATTAAGATCATTTGAAACCCAGGGCAAATTAGAGGATATAGGAAAGTATGGATTTTTTTTCTTGTCTTTTGAAATGAGTGGTTTTAGGCTTACCTCTTCCCAAGTATCTCCAAAATGTTCCTTTTATTATTAGTCTGTTTTCTATACTCTAACAAGTAGAAAACAATCTAAACAAAGTATTGAAGAATAATCAGACAACTTCTAAGTAGCAAACAAACCTAAGTATTTCAAATTAAGAAACATGTTTAAGTGTCTCAGATTTGCCTGTCATCTCCAGAGAATGGGTTTCCTTCCTCTTAGCTGGGAGGACTACCCATGACATGAATTCTCTCAAATATTTATTTAATCACTCATAAACAAAGTAAATGATGGCTACATATATAGAAAGTGTTGCATCAAATTCAGATAGAGAGCAAAGACAGAATATAAAACATACAATCCCTGGCCGAAAGAATTACCTGTGTTATTAGGAAAATATACACACCTTAAACAATCATTTTTAAAAATATGATTAAAATTAAAGATGTCATAAATATCACATTTGCTAGAAGAAGTCAGAAAGTGGATGGGTATTGAAAGACGGTTTGAAATTGGTAAGTGGAGAAATGAAAAGAAGGCTTTTAAGCTAAGTATAGATACAAAGACTTGGCGCCAGCAATAGGTGATCCAGGTTTGAGAATAATGAGTTGGTCATTTTGGTTCCAGTGGAGAGTGTGTAAGGAAGTAGCTGAAGTTAATTTTGAAGCAACACTAAAAGACCTTGAATGCCACAAGAAACTATGCAATTGAGTCCTACAGACAAGCATCTTTCAAACTGTTCCTTTGCACAACAATCCTTTTTAGGAATAAAGATCTGTGGTTGAATAGTTGGAAAAATCCTGTCAACCCTAATCCTTCTCCTGAAGATTTCCATGAACATCTGAACATGTTAAACGTTCTGAGATCTCGTCTTAAAAATGCCATCTGATCATGTTTAACTTACCATTTTCTCATTGCTTTTAATTTCAAAGCCTCTAGTTTTGCCTATCATTTGTGGCATCATATGTTCTAACGTGGAATACTTCTCAGAATAAAATTTGGGTATTTCTGTAGAAGATAGTAATACAATCTTTAAATTGGAAAATAGTACAATGGAATTTCTCTTTTAGAGAGGTACATGTGAAAGTTGTATAAATTCAAATAACTTCTGTCCAATTAAGCAGGAACTGGTATACACAGTCTGTCCAATTTTGTGCTTAATGGGTTGTTCACCGTGGTGTTTACCATTTCAACAACTGGATTACTAGATTTTATTGTTTTCAGGCACTATCAAATATAATAAATCATTGTAATGTTCAACAAGTTTGACAAGATTCTCCCACTAGAATTTGTAAAGTGATGAGTCGCTTCAAATATTAACATGCTTAATAAATATTGAATGACCTCCTATAGCAAAAACAAAACTTATTTACAAAGCAGAGGAAAATGAGCAACACACAAATGTGATAATCATAGCATCTAATTGATGAAGGTGAAATGGAGCAAATAGGAGTCTTTAGGCTCTATGCAATGATAATTAAAGTCAGTTAAAGCTTTTTGTGGTATGTTTATTATTGTCATTGTTTTGAATGAGATGCTTACTCATATTTGGTAATTATACCTAAGTTGGGTTTTAAGAGAGAATCTTTGCATTCTAAGCCAATGCTGTAGAAGAATGAGAACATTTTTCTAGGAAAGGTATTTTCTAAGCCAGGCTCACCTTGATATTTAGCTCTGCCTGGGATTTTAGATTTTTCAATCTGCGTCAGATTGAAAGGCATTAAGATTTCCTCTCCCGAAAGTTTCTAAACCCACAAACATCACTTAGTCATTTGGCAATGTCAGCGTAATGCTAGGTTAATAACCCTGCCATAAAAAGCAGGGTTTCTGAAATCTATCACAGAAATAACAAGCGTGAGTAGACATTAAAAATAAAAGCTTCTTCATAGCAACAACTCAAGGGGTGGTAAGAATTAAGAGAATGACATAACAGGAGCTTATTTCTACACTGCTATACCTTCTGAAAATACTTAGACTTATTCAGTAAAAGTTCATTTATGTACGTATTTAAAGTGAAAAATAAAAATTGTACATATTTATGGTGTACAGCATTATTTTGTGACTTATGTATACATTGTCTAATGGCTATACCAAGCTAAAGTTTTGCAGATAGGCACTATCAAAGCTATCATAACTATCTTGCATTCAACGAGGAAAATGAAAATAAATGTGCATTTATACATACATGGAGACACACACAGACCAGCAAAAGGTTTTTGAAAAAGGCTTCTAAGTGTTCTGTTAACCACAAGATCAATTCCTCCATAGGAAGAGGGGAGGAGAGGAAAAGGCAAGGCTTTCATCTGAGAGTGAGGAAGACCCTGAGAAATTAGTGTATTAATATCAAAGTGAATGAAATTCTGATATAACAAAATATTTCCAAATCAGTAGACAATTCATTTAGATTCATAAAGGTTCCAGAGAAACAGAACCAATTACATATATAAGTAAAGAGATTTATTGCAAGGAATTGGTTCACACACTTGTGGGGCTGAATGGGCAAGCCTGAAATCTGTAGGGCAGGCCATTCACACAGGCAAACTGGAAACTCTCAGGCAGGAGCTGAAACCTCAACCTTCTTCTTAAGTCTTTTTAGCTAATTGAATCAGGCTCACCCAAATTTTCCAGAATAATCCCTTTTTAAGAAAGTCAACTTTAATTTTAGACGCTAATCACACCTGCAAAATACCTTCAGAGCAACACCTAGATTAGGGTTTGATTCAATAACTGGCCACTACTGCCTCGCCAAATCAACAAATCATATTGACCATTACAGCACTCTTCTCCCGAGTACTGAAGGTTAAATTAAGTAAGCCGTTGTCCATTTTGCCTGGTCTATGTGTGTATTTGGTTATAGATTTCTAGAAGTCAGTGATATATGTGTAGTAATCTATGTTAAGGATGTAAGAACTCCCATTCGATCTGTTAAAATCATTTTGTTAAATCCGTTAAAATTATTACTAAACATTGTTACAAGCCTGAGAGTTTCCAGTCTGCCTGTCCAAAAGACATACTGGAGTCTTTCTAGTGAGCAAAGCAGATGTGATCACTGGAATGATAGTGGAACATAGAGATAGTTTATGTCAATGTCTTCAATTAGTGTTTTCCCAGTTACTAATTATAAATCATCAAGAAAAAAAAGTCTTCAGCTTTGTACAAGCAAGCTAGATTGAGTATTAAGCATTCATTCATTCAAAGAATCCATATTAAATGTTTATTTTTTTAAAAACCATGTTTTTAAAAAATAAATTTTATTGCATATATTTAAGGTGTATAGCATGATGTTATGCAATATATCTAGATATTTAAAAGGTTACTACCGTAAAGCAAATTAACATAACCATTTCTCACATACTCATTTTTTGTTTTTGTGGCAAAAATAGCTAAAATCTACTAATTTAGCAGGAATCCTGAATACAGTACAATTTTGTTACCTACAGCCTTTGTGCTGTACACTGGATTTCTAGACATGTTCATCCTGTATATCTGGTACTTTGCATCCTCTCACTTACATCTCCCAATTTTCTTCCCACTGCCCACCTTGCTCTTGATAGCCACTGATTTATTGTTTGCCCGTGTATGTATAAATATTTTGTTTGCATAGTTTTTCCTTCTTCCCAGTCTTGCTTCTATTATTTTAATTGCGTATTGTCAATTATAATATAACAAAATATTTTGAGAGAGAGACCACACTGATATAACTTTTGTTGCAATATATTGTTATAATTGTTTGATTTCATTATTACTGTTGTTAATCTCTTACTGCATCTAATTTACAAATTAAACTTTATCATAGGTATGTATGTATAGAAACATAGTATGTATAAAGTTCTGAACTATCTGTGGCATCAGGCATCCACTGGGATCTTCAAATGCATCCCCCAAGTTTAAGAAAGATGGTGACTTGTATATATTTGAATTGTTTTTGAGATTACTACTTGATACCGAGCCTTTACAGGTTTGGGGGTATCAAAATGAATGATAAAGTACTCATGGGGGCTAGAAGTTTGAAAGGGTCTGCCAGAGATGGGCTCAGGACAGCTCACTCTATTGGGGAGGCCTAGGAAGAACTGACCCAGAAAGTGAGGTCTGAGCTATGTCTTTAGGGGAACCTTTGCCAAATGGAAAATAGTGATCCAGGCTTAAGTGGGAGGATCCTGTACCTTACAACAATGAACCCTGGGAAAAGTACATCCTGAAAAAGAGACCAGTAAATTTGTTGTTATCTGTCTGGCCTCCATTTCTTGTTGTATCTCCTCTATCAAAGAGAATTAGTGGATGGAAAAACACTGATATAAGAGGAATAAAACCTACAATCGTTGGAGAGATTGCACTTGATTCTTAGTCTCCTAGACCTGCAAGACGATAAGAGAGCATGGTCTTCCATTATTGAGATCTCCTGTTGCATCCTTCTGAAGGCAAATCTGCATGTCTGGAGAGGTGATGAAGTTAATCAGAAAGGGAAATAGAAAAAAGGAGAAAACATGGAGGAAAAGATACCTTCTAACTAGGCTCAGGAGAACATGAGCTCCAATGGAGTGCTCTGTTTTGGGGGATAGTGTTGTCAGTGTGCTCTTGCTATTTCTTTTCTGTTATGTCACGTGAAACTCACATATTACTGATAAAAAGACTGAGACTCAGTGAGTTTGAGTGATTTGCGCAAGGTCACGTGTCAGAGAGCTTGTGATTGTAGGTAAGTTGGTTCACAGCTGGGGCTTCAGTCTTGTTTTCATTATGCCTGTAAGTCAATTATCAGTATGAGGTGTGAAATGAAGTTATATGTTAGCAGTTCTTCTGGAAATAGATAATAGCCATTTCTCATCATCAAAGTCAATAAGTATCCTGCACTAAAAGACTGAGTTAGACTTAATATTGCTTGGAAAGAGAGGTGTTCTCTGTTAAATATTTTGCTAAAGAATAAAATTCTTCTCAGCTCTCCATTTTAATGAGATTTCTAGATTTTTTAAATAGAAAATTTATCCATCTTTCCCTCATTTTACAAAATATGATATAAATTTATTACTAAATCTACCTTAAATTTCATTCAAAATAAACATTTTTTTCTACTTTATGGACTTTTTTGCTTTACAATTGTATTTGTAGTCAAATTAATAATTCCTCATATCTATAATTCAGCTAATTTGCGTACCTTTCTGTGATTTTTCTTTAGTTAGTTGACAAAAATTATTAATATGAATATGATATTTTTATTGATGTAGACATAATTTTCCATCAGTGGATTTATAATAAATATATGTATTCTTTTTGTGTGGCTGTTCTCTCATACCCATTTCTCAGTTAGTATTGGTGGTGAAAAATAAGAATTAGTTTTCTTTTTTTTTCTGAATTAAAAAGATGTCAATATTAAAAGGAAACTATTGCAATTTTGGGAAACAGTGACCAGTTTTTCATGTTTTTTGTGTTGCTCTCATGGAGTTTTACGTCCTTTTCACTCATCCCTTTGTCTTTTGTTAAGAGTAATGTATTCTGTGTCAGTTGTATTTTCAGGCTTCTCCAATGCACAGACTGCCAAAATTACAAGATTATGTACAATAGGTTTATGTTGTGAATGTCTGTAAACCAGTGACTTAACAAGATGAAATTGTCAGCTTGGACTTCAACCAATGGCCTAGAGCTAAAAAGTGAGTGAAATTTCAGCTGTGCTGCAGAACACTTGCAAGTGTGTCTTCATTAAATCAATGATGTTCTTCAAAAGAGAATTACTTCCAGTCAAAAATACAATTTTGCTCTATTATCAGTGGGTGTAAAAAAAATTCAATAAATAGAGTTCTAGTCAGATGCTAAAAGGCAGATTGTACCTTAGCACCCCTTTCACTTAGAGATGATCTTCATAAGAAGTGGCACGCCACGTGACGTCATGGCAGCATCGTCTCTGAAGGACTATAATCCCTAAATGATAATTAGTTGGACGGAATCTTCAAAAATACAACATCTGGTGGGTTACCATCATCCCTTTTATTCTTGGAAACTCTTTTGATCTGTTTGGATCTAGAAAGAAAAAATAATTTTCTCTTGACTGTACTTGGTGCTTAAAATGCTACAAAGACAGTGTTGAGAGCTTTATTGTTCATTAATTCATTATGATTTTGATATGACGTTTTGATATGACATTGTGCTTAAAAACTATATCTATTAGCTTTCAAAGAAGTAGAAAATACATGGCATATTCTAGCCTGTCAGGTGAACAACTGCTGTTCACAGTCATTCTATAATTTACAGCTTGAACACAGAGGCACAAACTAAGTGAATTCTGGGGGCAATTTCAGAAGAAAATAGTCTCCTTTCAGACAAAAATACCCCTAAGGAAGCTTACTAAGACTCCAAGTGTATTCTCTTTATCAAAATGGATTTCTGAACGATATGAAATGCAAGAATGTTGCTTGGGAATATTTGGGGTCGTTTAAAAATTAAGGTACACACATCTAGACATGAAACTCTGAAATATGGGATGAATATAAGTCAGTTCAGTTGACCCAACATGCTGGAGGTATCTTCTAAGGCTGGAATTTTCAGTTTAGGCATAAAGCTACTGAATAAAAAGCAATTTCTGAATTTATTGTTTTTTTTTTTCCTTTTTTTTGAGACAGAGTTTTGCTGGAGTGCAGTGGCATGATCTCGGCTCACTGCAACCTCTGCCTTCCAGTTTCAAGAGACTCTCCTTCCTCAGCCTCCTGAGTAGCTGAAATTACAGGTGCCTGCCACCACTCCCAGCTAATTTTATATATATATTAATTTTGAGAATCCAGTTTTGCAGTTGACATGAGCCTTGGGGTTTTACTTGGCATTTACTCATTCAACTAACTGACAACCTGACTGACTGACTGACTGATTGATTTGAAAGAAAAGAAGGAGGACTATTATGTACCAGGATGTGGGCTAATTATTTTTTAAGTTCTACCTTCCAGAAACTTATAGTTTATAATGAAGATTTATGTAAAGAAATATTTTTAGAAGGTGATAAGTCCAATTAAAATAGAGGTTGGTGCAAAGGAAGCAGAGATGAGGGTACTCTGAGAAGATAAGAAGGGCTTCACACAGGAGATGACTTTAAACTGAGTCTTCAGTGATGAATAAGAGGTTTAAAAAGTACCCAGGTGCTACACACACCAGATAAAATAATAATGACGAATGGGTAAAACCATGTCAAAGTCAACAAAAAATAAGATTTACCTTCATGTCTCCCTTATAGTGGATCTCACTTCGCAGATGTAACGATTTATTTCTGTATTTAAAAAAAATAAAGATAAGGTCTCACTGTGTTGCCCAGGTTGGTCTCAAACTCCAGAGCTCATGCTATCAAAGTGCCTCAGCCGTCCAAAGTGCTAGGATTATAGGTGTGAGCCACCATGCCTGGTCTACGCCTATCTTTAATCATTTCTCTACCTCCACGTCTGATATTTTTATACACTCATTAGTATTAATTGACCCTGTCCTGCCTATTATTATCAAATCCACCTCTCCTTTTCTGTTTTCTTACCTAGATATACTCAGTTTTGTCAGATATACAAGTTCTTTATATTTTTAAGATGAGTAACATTTAAATTCCATCTTGTAATCATAATTCTGTGCCTGGTCTATAGCTCATTCTAAAAGTTGAAAGCCAATTAAAGGTATTTACATTATCAGGATTATATTAAATTGCATTCATTTCAAAGCTAAGTGGTGATAGAGGATTTCTCTGCAAATTCACCATCAGACTCCCTGGCCCACTCTAAGGTGAAGAATACTATTAACAAGGTTAAATGGATTTCCTTACACACCATAAATTACTCAATGTTGTGTCACATTTTGGGTTATTTCTGATATCTACTATGATATTTCCTAGGCATTTTCTCTTCTTGTAGTTTCTAGATGCCTCTCAGTTTTTTTTTAAGAAAAAAATCATAATTTCTCATCCTATTACTAAAATCTTTCAGTTGTTATTTATTCTATTTTGAAAGAAATACATTTAATGTGTTTTAACATTTTCTTGGAAATCATTGTCAATGTATTCATGTGGGCTACTGATGGCTTTCCAAGCTTGACGCATAGCTATCATCCTGGAATTTCATCTTTATATTTGCTGAGTTAATTCTACTATTGACCAAATCTTATTTGTCCTTCTTACATCTTTATCCTGGAGTACCCATCAAGTGAATATTTCAGAAAGGATAATTGGAAAGTATATATCTTGAGTCTGTATATATCTAAAAATACTTTGCTTGTCTTTCACACACTAACATTCTAAATATAAAATTGGTATTGATTTGTGATCATGACAAATTATCAAACATAGTGGCCTAAAGCAACTCAAATTTATTATCTTACATTTCTAAAGATAAGAAGCACAAAACAAGTTTTAGGCTACAATCAAGGTATCAGCTGGTGTCAGAAGCTCTATGGATAATCACAGAAGCTCAGCAGGACCATGTCCTTTTCTGGTTTCTCTAGGGAAGAATCTTTTTACTGTTCATTCAAACTGTTGGCAGTTTGTTCCTTGAGGTTGTGGGATGAAGGTCCCTATTTTATTGCTGGTTGTAAACTGAAGACTGTTCTCAGTTTCCAGAGGCCACTACCTTCTTTGGCTCATGGCCCCTCCTTCCATCTTCAAAGTCAGCAATGACAGGCCTAATGCTCACTACACACCTCTCTGACCCTCCTAATTGCCACGTCTCTTTCTGACCAAGCCAGGAAAGGCTCTCCAAGGAAAGTGGTGCCCACATGGATATAATCTCCACATCTCAAGGTCGATAACCTTAATCACATCTGCAAAGTCACTTTTGCTATGTAAGGCAACATATTTACAGGTTTGGGTATTAGGTCATAAGCATCTTTAGTAGCCATTATTCGACTTATATTCAAAAACTTTTTTCCTGAGAAATTTAAAGGTACTATTATTTTTTTCTCACACTTGAGAATTATTGATAAAGTATTTTATGTCAATTATATTTTCATTTCTCTGTTGGTAACTTTTTATCCCTCTGAGAGATTTAGGAGGTTGTCTTCATCCTTGTAATTCTGAGATTTGATGCATCTGGTTGTGGTCTTTCTTCAACTCCTCCGGCTTTGCAGTCAGAAGGCCCTAGCAATATGACTTCTCAGGTCTTTCTTCAGTTTAAAAAAATTTCTTCTAGTAATTTTTTTGAATGAATGATCCTCATTCTACTTTTCATCTCTACTATTAGGTCCACGCTTAAGGCATTTAGTAGATGTTTGTGTGAGTGAGAGTTGAGAAGATTGGGCATATAGATTTGGCTGTCAAGAGCATAAGGAAATTGATAATGTGTATACATTAAGAAGATGCCAGAGAAGAAACAAAAAGAATACTTTAATTTAAGGCTGAGGAGACAAAAGGGAAGGGCCAGGTGTCTGTGGCATGGCAACCTGAAGGCGGAAAGTACTTCTAGTGAAATTCCATCCCCTAAACTTCCTCAATCTCCTCCCAAATTATAGAGCTCTGTTTAATTTTTGAAAATTATAGAAGTTTTCCTGCTAAAAAGAGGTTTATTGATGCTGCATAATTTGAAACTGCACTGTAAACTATAATCTGCTGTTAATATGATTTGATTACTGTGATCTCAGAATGCTTTCATCCTGTCAGTAAGTACTTACTAGCATTTCTTATGAGATTGAAATCAAGCCTCAATGATTCCAAGTCTTTTTTTCACCCTCATTACTCTTGCCTTATTATTTCTGTTATATTATATCTGAAATATTTACAGTGTACTGTACCAGTACAATTTTTACTGTAGTCCCAGGAAAGGGGATATTTGACATGAAGATTCCAGCTCCAAAAACAGAGAAAAACATTTGAGATAGTGGCTTGCCTGTTTAAAAACACTGAAGGAAAAAAGATTGTAATTAAAAATATCCTTCTTTTAGATGTCATCCGAGCATGGATAATCACAGAAGCTCTATGTGGTTGAGCTATAATGAGCTTTTCAATACTTTTCCCAAAGAACAGTGCTAGGCAGTTCCTACCATCTCAACATATGAATATTTTTGCAACACTGGCCCCAAATAAATAGTTTTATCCAGAGTCAGTCTTCTTGTCCTGGTGATTACAATAGCAAGGTAGAGAAAAATAAATAGGGCCTGCTGTACAAACTAACATTGTAATGAAGATCTAAATTTGCTCGTTATCCCTTGAAACAGCAGTTAGGAGGTACAGAGGGGACGGGATATTGCTGTTCTTTTGCGTACTCTGCAAGGAGAAGGAAGCAATTTGAATAAAATATCTGACAAATAAACTGTTGGGAATTTGTCAGAAGTGTATTCCTGGTCTCTGCAGGAAGTCTGTGAAGAGAGTTGGAGGCCCATAATGATGAGGAAGTCTTTGCCCCTCTCTTGGATTTGTTGAGCTGATAGGGGCTCTCTTCTGCAACTGTCATTCTGTGTCTGTGCCTGCCTCATGAGGGACAGTCCTACCCTCCATAGCCTAGGCAGCTGGTTCGAATCAAAAGATTTCTTTGGTGGGGTTATTTAACAGGTGATGAATTTTTCTATCTGATTCATATTTGCTTTGCACCCAGATTTGGTGACCTATGTAATTTATGCCTGAACCATGATTTATTTTTAAGTATATGAATGGTGTCTACCCACCAAAAAGAACTGAAATATATAAGACATCTTTTTGAAAGCTACTTTTAAACAGAACCACAAAATTGGCTTATTATTTTCAAAGCCACATTTTAAATAAGAAAATACCCACTTCTCAAATGAGTCACTCTATAATTTAAAATATAGTGAAACATACATATATAATATATAATATATACTTTAAAATGCAAAGATCTGATTAAAAATAACTATTTGAGGAATCATTTAAATGAATTTAAAATTACATTATGGTCTTAAAGTCATAAGCTTAAATGTCTACACAGTTAAACAGTCCATAAGAAACTGAATCTGATCAAATTTTGGGGGGTTGAGGGTTTATAAAATACCATACAATAAAATAAATGTGCTTCTATCAATCTGAGAAACAAAGTGAATTTTGAGGTTGGAAATACCTTCAGAAAGAATAGTCGATTTGTTTCTCTGAGACTTAAAACTAAAGATTTCTTGCCAAAGCACATTTATAGTTTCTTAACATAACAAACCATGTCATGGATTGATTTCCATATTCACAAAGATAGTGGAGATTTCCTTGGCAATAGGAGAATATATAAGGGAGGTTCTCTAGTAATAGACTCCCTATCTTTAGTGATTTTTAAAATATGTGTTTATTTGCTGTTTGTTTTTTGCTATCCAGCTAGAAATCCTCTCTGGTTGCAGACCCATCATCAGGGAGAGCTCAAATCTTCTGTTTTCACTTCTGTCCAGAAAGAGTCTAATCTGAAGATTTTTAGGAATGTCAATCCTAGGGGCATGGTATTCTTTTGTATTCCCTGAGATTCTATTGCTCTCTCTTGAGAGAAAAGACTATATTTCTAGTGAACAATTCTTGAAGTCAAATGTATAGCCTTACATTTTCTACTATCCCAAACTTAGACTTGTCTCTAGATCTCTCCAACTCCAATAGAATGGCTGACTATATTGTGTGAATCTGTGTTGTAGCTTTCTGAGCTGAGACACTCAGGAACCTCTTGGAAATATATGACCTATTCTATATTGTCTTCTCCCAGTCTTAGTCTTTCCAGATCTTTCGAATTTTCCAGGGCTTAAGAGCATTTGCTATTACAATAGCAAAAGAAGTTGTTTTACCTCATCTTCTGTTTTTCTGCAACAATAGAACTGAAATGTATGTTATCCTTTAATGTCTTCTTATTCCTTTCGAGTAGACCCAGTTCAGTTTATAAAACTTCAGCCTGCATTTGATTGTCCCACACTTCTGCTTCCTCCAGGATTGTTTGCTGGATTGAGTCCCCAACTTTGTTTTGCTTTTTTTCATTATTCCAATTTTTATTACAAGATGAAAACATGCTTATTAAAGCTAATAAATCTTGTTCTAAAGGTTATCCTATGGTTTCTTTTCAGTAGCCTATAGAAGAAAAACTATATAGTCATCTGAATAGATACAGAAAATCATTTGACATAAGTAATTATTTGACATAAGTAAACATTAAAATTTCTCAGCAAGAAGTTTTTGAAAGGCACTTCCTTAACTTGATAAGGAGCATCTACGAAACCTATTGGTAACACCGTTCTTCAGGTTGGATGACTAAATACATTCCTCCTACAATTAGGAGCAAACCAAAAATACCTGCTCTCACCATTTCAATTCATCATCATACTGGGAGTCCCAGTCAGTGCAATAAGGCAAGATAAAATAATGAAAATGTGACATATCAAAACTGTGAATGCAGAAAAAGTGGTTTTTGAATATGACTGTTTATGTTTCATCAATATTCATATTTTGAAATCCTCATCACAAAGGTGATGGTGCTAGTAGGTACGGCTTTGGGGAGATGATTAGATTACAGGAGTAGAGCCCTCATGAATGGGATGTGTACCCTTATAAAAGAGGCCTAAAAGAGATCCCTTGCCCTTTCTGCCTTGGAGGTTAAAAAGAAAAGATCACTGTCTATGAGGAAGAAGGCCCTCACAAGACAACAAATTTTCTGGTACCTTGATATTGGACTTTCCAGCAGCAAGACCTGTAAGAAATAACTGTCTGTTGTTTATAAGCCAACCTGTCTATGGTATTTTGCCATAGCAGCCAAAATGGGCTAAGACATACCTATAGTCTTAAATGTTTACATTAGAAAATAAACGAACAGAAATTAATGAGCTAAGCTTTCAATTTCAAAAGCTAGTAAAAAAAAAACTATAAACTACACTAAATACAAAATAAAAAATAAAGATAGTGAGAGAAAAATTATTAAAATATAAAGTAGATATTAAAAAGAGAAGCTAAGAAGGCCAAATATAGTTTACAAATATAATTAATAACTGACAAACTATTGACAAGACTGAAAAGAACAAAAAAGAAAAGGCACAAATGAACAGCAGAGGAAATTAAGAAGTGGGTTACCACAGATGTTACTGAAATTTTAACAAATTAAGGATAGACAAAAAAAATTTCCTAACATATTTAAAACTTGGAAGAAATGGAAACATTTCTAGAAAAATTTTACTTACTAAAGCTCCCTTGAGGAGCAATATCATATTTAAATAATTTTATATCCATTGAAGTAATAAATTCATAGCTAACAATTTTCCACATTAACAAAATTAAAAAATAAATATTATCAGACTTTCAGGAAACAATGTCAGTTTCATATGGACTATTCCAAATAATAGAAAAAAGAGACAATATTCCATAACTTACATAAAAGGCTAGCAACATCTTCACGCTAAAACTTGACAAGAACAGTATGAAGGGAAAAAAATCGCATTTAATAATCACATTAATTACATATTTAATATATTTAATAATATCAGTGTAAAAATCCTAAACCAAATATAAGCAACTTGAATCTAGGAATATACAAAAAGTCTGATAAATCATGAACAAATTGTGTAAAGTTGATAAAAGTGAACTTTTCCAAGACTGATCTCCACAGGGTGTTCTCCCTAAGAGGAAGAAACTGCCTCTAGTAAAACTGACCTTCTGAGTGGTTCCATGGAGAGCTGTGTGGTCCCGGTGCTCAGACCGAACAGGTAAGCCTCAAGACCTGCACCTCAGCCACTCCATCCCCATCATGTCAGGAATAAGTTCCTTCTCCAACCACGAAAGCTGATGTGGTGACTTCTGCCTTTGGCTTTGCATGTGATAAAGCTACCATGAAAAGCTTAGACCCCATTCTCAGACCATAAAAGGAGAAGACCTGGCATCCCCTTCAGTAAGCCATAACTGAATGCGTAGCTTAACTGATGGAGTAGGGCTGGGGCAAAGCCTCTGCCACAACATATCACAGTTGCATACTGAGCCATAGTGACACCAAAGAGGGGCTATAGTCATGCAGTGGAGAAGCTCACAGACCAATGCTTAAGGTCTCTTATCTGATCCTGTCTGATTGTTGTTCATGGATATGCAGTGTGACAGGTATCACCTGCCTCAGTTCCTGTCTCTGGGAGGACAACATCAAGGACGATGGTCTAGTGAATGGCCTTAGATTTGACCCATTCTCAGGTAACATAATAATGAATGTTATGGAATGAATGTTTGTATCTCCCCAAAATGTGTATGCTGAAGCCCTAACCCCCAGTGTGATGATATTTAAACGTGGAGCCCTTGGGAGGTGATTGGGTTTACATGAAGTCATGAAGGCATGTCCCCCTTGATGGGCTCAGTGTCTTTCCAAGAGGAGGAAGAAACTGAATGTCTCTTTCTCCTTGCAGTGTGGGAATTTAGCTCAAAGGTGACCATCTGAAAGCCAGGAAGAGGGCCCTCATCAGAACCCAACCATGCTAGCACCCTGTTTTCCAACTTCTAGCCTCCCAAACTGTGAGAAAATGAATTTCTGCGGTTGAAGTCACCCAGTCTATGTTATTTTGTATGGTAGCCCAAGCTGGCTAAGATAGCGAGGAAATACAAAGAAGGAAATATAAAGTTTGACTCACTCTCTAGTGATTGGAATGTGCTCCTACCATAGTATTGAGCTCTCTTTCAGTGTAGTTAGACAGAGTAGATCCAGCAACAAATGATAACTGAACCCCTGATTGAACATCTGCTGAATTCTCCTTGATCCAGGTTTAATGATGTGCACTGCCATTGGAAGTAGGTATTTCAGTAAAGGTATTAATTCATCATAGAATGAAATCAAGAGGAATAGAGGATATTTCTATGTGCTTTTACTCCATTGAACATTTTAACAGTGTTGGGCGGGGGGGTGGGCATCTTTGACAGCTTGCTTCCAATTCAAAAGAACCTGAGTGCATTTTCCCACATTTTCAGAGCATTTTTCTCTTTTCTGAAGAACTTTTCATTCATTGCTGTGATAGTCTTGTCACTCGTTAGCGTTCAGAGGGTTAGAGCTAGAGCTTTTTCAGTTTATATCTTTAAATTATATCAGCAGGTGATCGGTGAGGCTCCTTGTTTTCATAGCAGACTTGGGTTATCCTTTTAATCCTAGACACTCTAAGACTTAAAAACTTAGGGAGATACCACATGGTGAAAGCTATCTAAGTTCAGCAGCAAATCACATAAAACACATGTTTTTTATCCCTATTATATATCAATAATATCCAGTCACACATGGCATAACAATGTTTTTGTTAATAACAGACCAATGGCCCCATAAGATTATAATAACATATATTTGTTGTACCTTTTCTATGTTTAGATATAATACTTACCGTTGCATTACAATTTCCTACAGTTGTCAGTTCAGTAACATGTTGAACAGGTAGCCTAGGAACGATAGGCTATACCATATAGCCTAGGTCTGTAGTACATTATACCATCTATGTTTGTGTAAGTACACTGTGTGATGTTAGCACAATGACAAAAATCACCAAAGGATGCATTTCTCAGAACATAATCCTCATCATTAAGTGATGTGTGACTGAAAATAATTTTCTAGCACAAATACCATGTCTAAACAACACCAAATATAGCAACATAAAAGGTGCATAGCTTTTGAATTTGATGTACCATCTCCTTTGCATAGATCTAGCTCTAGTCTGCCTTTATTTAAGAATCAAGTCTTTAAGTATTGTGGTCCGTGGGTGCACAATATATTTAATCCACTTCCTATACTCTTTACATAGTTTTAAACTGAAATATAGTCCACAAGCAACTCAAGAAGTTGGCATCCAGCCTATTTACATCATCTAAGCAATTAGTCTTTGAATGGTAAGACCTAAAACAAAACTATTCAGCCCAAATTAATGGCTATTCAGCTTCCTGCAGAAGAGTGCAAAACCTGCATAGTAAAACATGTTTTGTTTTACTGGCATGGTAAAGGCATCTTGTGGGTGCTGTGCTGAAGAAAAAATATATACAGTAAGTCCTCACTGAATGCAAATGATAGGTTCTTGGAAACAGTAACTTTAAGCAGAATGACATATAATGAAACCATTTTTTTCTCATCAATGTTATAAGGAAACAACATTGATTGAAATGATGTTTTATTCGAGGACCTGCTGAACATCACTTCATCACATCATACATAGACTGGAATAAAATAACATAAATAATTTAGTCTTTTCTTCTTGGTGCTTGAATTAAGAAAGGATGTAGTGTTAAAGTTAATTTTTTAAATTTTTAATTAAAACATATCTAGGGTCCCTGCCCACGAGTCCAAGTTTGCTGCATCACAGGCACTGACCACTGCTCTGGGCAGGCATTTTCGGAGCATCACAAAGCAAATCCCTTCCTCTTCTTTTACGGCAGGAGCTCATGATGCCACTGTGTCACATATGTTTCCAATTAATCTCCTGCTAGGCTATCTGATTGAATTACACGATCACTGGAATGTTTTAAAGGCTTAACTAATTTGAAGCATAGCCATAGGTTAAACACTGTTGAACCATCACACTCGAAATATATGTTTAACATAAACAAATCATTTCACAGATACAAGCATGGCTAATAGGGTACCATAATAAGGGAAGGCAAATGCCTTTGTCTTATTTTGTCCTTTTACCCAAAACAGTATAGTGCCTATTTTTAATACTAAAAATAAGGTACAAGGAGAATTTTCTATTTATTACAGTATAGACAAACAATCTGAATAATTCAAACTGTGTTTACAGAGCACAAAGTGAAGTTCAAGTTTCATAAATATTCATGATTAGTGTGGGTAAGCAGTCCAGATGATTCAGAAACCACCCTAGCCCCGCACAGTTCAATTTGCTAGTCTAGAGAGAACCAATTTACCAATAATTATGACATCTCTACTTCACCACTTAGTATAGAACCACGAGGAGAAAACACTTCCTTATTTTTAAGCTTAATTTAGATTGTTGCTTCAATTTGATTATATGGGCTTATGTGGATTCAGTCATAGAAGAAGATTGTACAGTCTCTCCAAATTTCTGACCTATATTTTAGATATGGTGCTTCTCTTTCCTTCCATTTTCTTCTTCTCATTTCCTGCCCTTGGCATGAGCAGTGTGCATGAAAGATGGCACTTAGGTCTTAGTTCCCTGTGATTTCATCCAATTAGGTGACTCTAGCACCTTGTAAAACTGTTACTCAGAAGGCAGTGGCCCTCTGTACTTTGGGAAATGAATGGTGTCCTTTACAAGGACATTCCAGAGAAATAGGTCAACTTATAATGTGAAGCCTGGCTGAGAAGGAAATAACCAAATGACATCTAAGATTTAGGCAAAAAGTTAAAATACCTGTCCTTCTAATGATCTCTACTGCTTCTTCTTTTAATAAATGTCTTTAGTAGCTAGAGAACAGTTACACAAGAGAAAGGACCAATGAGAAATTATTGGTGAGAAATAATGAAAGGAAAGGAATTTTATAAAATGGTAATGAAAAATAAGAGCTATGAACGTAGTTCTCAAATTTAAACCTTGTGTTATACTTTAAGCATATCAGCGAACAGTTATCTCAGATAAAAATCTTGATTTTCTAGAAGGCTTCAATCTTACAGTGCTTTTTTTCCCAAAGCCTTGCAAGTTTCACAAGTATCCTTTTTGTTTTTTTCAGTATCTACTGAGAGGCTGCTGCCACATAGCACAGAGCTGGATGGTCTGATACTTTGGGGTGGGTCAGAGCTTTCAAAGAACTTCCCATCTAAGGAGGCAGCAAAGCTGACAGAAATGTAGGGACCACATCAGGCCTTCACCTGTCTGTTTCCACAATGGAGTGACAGAAATCTGCTATTTTCTTCCAGGAGCAAGTCTGGCTGAGCCTTTAATATCCATTTCCTTACCACAAGAAATTCTGTCTGGGCTTCACATCTTAAGCAGTGACTACAACAGATCTCCTTAGCAGATCTGTAAGAAGGATATCAGTTTCATTTTTACAAAATCCAGAATTTTTGTTGGAAGTTAGCAATGTTAGAGTAGTGACTATGTATGGAAGAGGGGGCTAGGTGGCAAAAGGAAGAGCAGGAAGGAAAAAGGTGAAGACCACTGGGAAAGTAAACTAGAGTGGTGCATCCTAGCCTTTGAATTACTTTGGCAACTATTTGTTTACATATCTGTTTCTATGAATGGAAAGTTCCTTGAGGACAGGGACTCTGTCTTATTTGCATTTGCAATCATTGCATCTAATACAGGGATGTGGAATACTCCCACTCCTCTGCTTACCTTTTCTCTCATTATTGTTCTCTCTCTCCTCCCCAAGGGCAGAGGAGTTGCTCATGTATTTAGTCTGAGTTTACAGTATTGACTAGACCATATCGATCACCAGATAAGGTCACTGATCATACTCATCTATGGGATAGGAAGCTAAATGAACCAAGAACAGTGAGATCTAATAGGCTAGGAGTGACTACGAGTCAATGGTCTGGAGCCTAGTAGATAAATATTTTAAACAAGGCATCACGATTATGTTTGCTGGATATGGACCTCTGGTCAGGTACACAGAACCACTGACTAACATACATTCTGACTGTATAGATTCTCTGTTATCATATGGAAGAATCAACTACAAAAAGACATTTTTCTAATTCTTGGACTTTTTGCTAGTATACATATAGATTTCAGAAACAAATGCTTTGCTAAGGTTTTACTTCATTAATTAATATGTTTATGAAGAACCTATTCCATTCATTCAGTTACTCTTTTATCTGTGCTATGCAGAATTGAATGATCTATGTACTCTGCAATGCTCTGCCAACACCTCAAGCTAGAATCTATTATTAATTGTCAGATAGAACTGGCTTCATGGGTGTGCAATCTGTGTAGGCACACAATGCCTCACACTCAAAAAAAAGATCTACAGTTGATACAATGCTCTGCTGTCAATATCTAGAACTTCTTATAAATTTTTCACAAGGGAACTTGTATTTGTTCCCATCTTAAAAAAAAAAAAAAAAAAAAAAGCCAGTGCGTAGTAGGGATCTAGACAAGTAGCCCATGGGCCTATC
Organism: Macaca thibetana thibetana; assembly: GCF_024542745.1. Taxonomy (NCBI): domain Eukaryota; kingdom Metazoa; phylum Chordata; class Mammalia; order Primates; family Cercopithecidae; genus Macaca; species Macaca thibetana. The sequence continues at coordinate 58,208,605 of NC_065594.1, forward strand.
TTAGATCTCAGAAGTCAGAAGAAGAGAGACAGACACAAGAAAAAACCAAATCCTGAATATATAATATTGGAATCTTTAAAAATTTATGTAGTTAATTTGTTAATTAGCTAGATTGAATCATTCCACAGTGTATATATACTTGAAAATATCATGTTGTGTATGATAAATACACAAATTTTATCTGTTGACTTAAACGATAAAACAAAAAGTAACTTTCATCCCTCAAACAATAAAAATCCAAAAAGAATGTGGATCCATGTTAAGAAGGCATGGTCTCTGAAGTAGTTCCCTGCCTTCACTTTTATTTATTTTTAAATTTTATTATGCAAAATTTTAGATATTATAAATGTGTATAAATAATATAATTAACCTCCCTATACTTATCATACAGCTCCAACAGTTGTCAATATTTTGTTAATCATGTTTCATTCATTTCTCTATTTTTGGTGAAGTGTTTTAATTAAAATCCCTATATTTCACCCATAAATACTTCAGTGTGCAAGTCTAAAAGATATTCCTTTTTAAATACAACCTCAATATTATTGTCAGACCTAACAAAAGTTTAAAAAATTAATGATCAGTTTATGTTCAAATTCCTCAAAGATGCCTTTTTATAGTTACTTTGTTAAATTTCAATCCTAACAAGGTTTGCATTTGTTTGGTATTGTCACTTAACTTTCTTTTAAACTACTATAATTCCCCTTATCTCCATTTTTTAATGCTATATATTTGTAGAAATATATTGGTTATTTGCTTATGTAATTACCCACATTCAGAATTTGGCTAATTGCATCTTCACAAGGTTGCTGCTCTAGCCCCAGAATTCGTGTGATAATTGATTTTAGATTTAGGGAATGGGTTAGATTTGGTTTAATTTGGGGGCAAGAAAACTACATAAATGGTGCTGCATATTTTCTTTTATTTCTCCAACTTTATTTGGGTATAATTGAAAAATAAGAACTGTATACATGCAAGGTATACATGTACATTGTAGAGATTTACCCCTATGTTTTCTTCTAGTGATTTTACAGTTTCAGGTCTAATATTTAAGAATTTAATCCATTTTGAGTTGATTTTTGCATATGTTGTGAGATAAAGATACAGTGTCATTCTTCTGCATATGGATATCCAATTTTACCAACATTATTTATTTAAGAGACTATCCTTTTTCTCATTTTGTGCTCTTGGCACCTTTGTCGAAAACCAAATGACTATAACTGTGTGGGTTTATTTCAGGAATTTCTGTCCTGTTCCATTGGTCAATGTGCCTGTTTTTATGCCAGCATCATGCTGTTTTAATAACTATATCTTTGTAATATATTTTGAAGTCAGGTAGTGTGATGTCTCTGGCACTCTTCTTTTTGTTCAAGATTGTTTGTCTCTTCAGGTTATTTTGTTGTTCCACATACATTTTAGAATTGTTTTTCTATTTCTGTGAAAAATGCTACTGGAATTTTTATAGGAATTACACTGAATCTGCAGATAACTTTGGGTACTATGGATATTTAAACAATATTAACTCTTCTAAACCATAAATACGGAATATTTTTCCATTTATTTGTGTCTTTTCCTTTTCTTTTATCAATGTCTTATAGTTTTCAGTATACAAATCCTTTACCTCCTTGGTTAAATTCACTCAAGTATTTTAATTTTTTCGATATTATAGTAACGGGATTATTTTCTTTTCTTTTCTTTTTTTTTTTAATTGTACTTTAAGTTCTAGGGTACATGTGCATAACATGCAGGTTTGTTACGTATGTATACTTGTGCCATGTTGGCGTGCTGCACCCATCAATCAACTCGTCAGCACCCATCAACTCATCATTTACATCAGGTATAACTCCCAATGCAATCCCTCCCCCCTCTCCCCTCCCCCTCCCCATGATAGGCCCCGGTGTATGATGTTCCCCTTCCTGAGTCCAAGTGATCTCATTGTTCAGTTCCCACCTATGAGTGAGAACATGCAGTGTTTGGTTTTCTGTTCTTGTGATAGTTTGCTGAGAATGATGGTTTCCAGCTGCATCCATGTCCCTACAAAGGAAACAAACTCATCCTTTTTTATGGCTGCATAGTATTCCATGGTGTATATGTGCCACATTTTCTTAATCCAGTCTATCACTGATGGACATTTGGGTTGATTCCGAGTCTTTGCTATTGTGAATAGTGCCGCAATAAACATACATGTGCATGTGTCTTTATAGCAGCATGATTTATAATCCTTTGGGTATATACCCAGTAATGGGATGGCTGGGTCATATGGTACTTCTAGTTCTAGATCCTTGAGGAATCGCCATACTGTTTTCCATAATGATTGAACTAGTTTACAATCCCACCAACAGTGTAAAAGTGTTCCTATTTCTCCACATCCTCTCCAGCACCTGTTGTTTCCTGACTTTTTAATGATTGCCATTCTAACTGGTGTGAGATGGTATCTCATTGTGGTTTTGATTTGCATTTCTCTGATGGCCAGTGATGATGAGCATTTTTTCATGTGTCTGTTGGCTGTATGAATGTCTTCTTTTGAGAACTGTCTGTTCATATCCTTTGCCCACTCTTTGATGGGGTTGTTTGTTTTTTTCTTATAAATTTGTTTGAGTTCTTTGTAGGTTCTGGATATTAGCCCTTTGTCAGATGAGTAGATTGCAAAAATTTTCTCCCATTCTGTAGGTTGCCTGTTCACTCTGATGGTAGTTTCTTTTGCTGTGCAGAAGTTCTTTAGTTTAATTAGATCCCATTTGTCAATTTTCACTTTTGTTGCCATTGCTTTTGGTGTTTTAGACATGAAGTCCTTGCCCATGCCTATGTCCTGAATGGTATTACCTAGGTATTCTTCTAGGGTTTTTATGGTATTAGGTCTAACATTTAAGTCTCTAATCCATCTTGAATTAATTTTTGTATAAGGAGTACGGAAAGGATCCAGTTTCAGCTTTCTACTTATGGCTAGCCAATTTTCCCAGCACCATTTATTAAATAGGGAATCCTTTCCCCATTTCTTGTTTTTCTGAGGTTTGTCAAAGATCAGATGGCTGTAGATGTGTGGTATTATTTCTGAGGACTCTGTTCTGTTCCATTGGTCTATATCTCTGTTTTGGTACCAGTACCATGCTGTTTTGGTTACTGTAGCCTTGTAGTATAGTTTGAAATCAGGTAGTGTGATGCCTCCAGCTTTGTTCTCTTGACTTAGGATTGTCTTGGCAATGCGGACTCTTTTTTGGTTCCATATGAACTTTAAAGCAGAATCAATATCGTGAAAATGGCCATACTGCCCAAGGTAATTTATAGATTCAATGCCATCCCCATCAAGCTACCAATGAGTTTCTTCACAGAATTGGTAAACGGGATTATTTTCTTATTTTTTTAACAGTTAATTGTTGGTTGGTAGAAATGCTACTGATTTTTGTAGGCTGATTTTGTACCCTGCAACTTTGCTGAATTCTATTATCAGTTCAAATAGTAATTTTGGTGGTCTTTAAGATTTTCTGTATATAAGATCATGTTGTCAGCAAACAGAGACAATTTCACTTCTTGCTTTCTATTTGGTAGCCTTTTGTTTCTTTTTCTTTCCTATTTGCTCTGGCTAGGACATCCAGTACTATGCTGAACGAGTGGACATTCTTGTCTTGTTTCAGATCTTAGAATAAAAGCTTTTAACTTTTTAACTTGAGCATGATGTTAACTATGGCTTATCATATATGGCCTTTATGGTATTTATGTAAATTTCTTCTCTTGCTAACTTGCTAATTTGTTGACAGCTTTTATCACAAAAGAATATTGGATTTTGTTAAATTCTTCTTTTCCATGTGGGTTTTGTCCTTCATTTTATTAATATGATGTATTACATTTATTTATTTGCATATGTTGAAGCATCCTTGTATCCTAGGGATAAATCCCATCTGATTATGTTGAAAGATCCTTTGGATTCAGTTTGCTGGTATTTTTAAAGGATTTTTATAACTATGTTCATTAGGGAAATTGGCCTGTAGTCTTCTTCCAGAGTCCTTGCCTGGCTTTGGCATCAGGCTAATGCTGGCCTCCTAAAATGAACTTAGAAGTATTAATGCTTCTCCACTTTTTTGGAAGAGTTTGAGAAGGATTGGTTCCTTAAATATTTTATAGAATTCAGCTAAGAAGCCATCAGGTGCTGGGCTTTTCTTTGTAGGGAACTTTATTATTGATTCAATCTCTTTCTTCATTTTTGGTCTATTCAGGTTTTCTATTTCTTCACAATTCGGTCTTGATAGGTCATATGTTTCTAGGAATTTATCAATTTCTTTTAGGTTATCCAGTTGTTGGCATATACTTGTTCATAGTAGTTTTTTATGATTCTTTGTATTTCTGTGGCACCAGTTGTGATATCTCCTCTTTCATTTCTGATTTTGCTTATTTGAGTATTCTTTCTGAAGGATAGCTTTGTTGGGTGTAGTATTCTTGGTTGCAAACCTTTTTTTTTTCCTTTCAGCACTTTAGAATATATTACCTCACTCTCTCCTAGCCTGCAAGATTTCTGCTGAGAAATTCACTGATAATGCCATAGTGGTTCCTTTGTATGGATCGTGGGGCTTGGAGACCTGGGGACCAGTCTGGAATCCAGCACTTCAGGACTGGCCAGACACAGGGGTGGATCTAAAGCCTGGGTTTGTCAGGTCCAGTCTGCAGGCTGGGTACACTGGGGCTGGTCTGGAGCCCAAGTCTGCAGGAGTTGGCCTGGTGCTGGGGTTCACAGAGGATGGCCTGGTGTTGAGGTTCATGTAGTCAGGTGTTCATTTTACTTTCCTTTTAATATATTCAGGCTGTCTCTCCCCTAGTTGAACTGTGTGGACTTGGGAAAGTGGTGACACTCCTAAAGTGAAATTGTCCCTTCTGTCTTCTTCTTCAGTGCATCTTTTCTTTTCTTATTTCTATGCTATACTCAGGTGATAAAATCTTTCATCTGAATTTCTTAGCTTTTGTGAAGGTATTCTCATGAATCGGTGGTTGTTCAAATGGATGTTTCTATATGGGAATAAGTGCTGTAAATGCTTATTCTACCATCTTGTAGGCATCATGTAAGGAATGTCTTTTCTTTAAGAATTTTAGTAGCCATTGATTATTATTGGCTTGATACATTATTTCAGTAGGGGTTGCAAAATGGGGGGTTGCAGTCTTAATTCTACCATTCATTCTGCTATCATTAGAATTCTTCAACATAGAAATTTTTTTATTGACTCATTGTTTACCATAAAATATAGTTCAAAAATAAAGTTATAATATATTTAATTTCTTTCTCTCTCTCTCTCTACCTTTTTTCTTGGGCACCTTTTAGAACAATAATTTGGTATCCTAGCAACCTCTAGTGGTGATCAATGTGGGGATTTTAGTATAATTATGAACTCATGGATTGAAAAAGTCTATTGGGATAAAAAGAATAATGTCTGAAATGAATTAAAAATATGATATATTTTTCAATCCATAATACAGACATTACTGTTTTTACCCTAATTGAATTGAGAGCTTTTTAAATAGACTACTGCCTGTCTTTGACATGTCTCCAAAAGCCTTATAGCTTCCTCTCTTTCTGACAAAAAATGTCTAAAATAATCATTCCTGTCTGAAACCTGGAATCACCTATTTCTTCAAGAATCCTTTATTATTTTCATAAAAATGGTCATTAAGAGATCTTGCTTTATGCCCTTCTTTTGGGTATTTCTTCACTTTTGATAGAAACTAAAGATAGCAAAACTGGTTTGGGGCTCTTCATGTATGAATATGCCATTGGCAATGCCTGTAAGAAATTTTGGCTGCCAGGAAACCAGCTTCAATTGTCATTCAGCAAATCCTGCCAACATGCATTAATTAGACATGGTAGGTTATGCTTCAGTAACCAGTTAGCCCTAGTATCCCAGTGGCTTACCATACCAACAATTTACTTCTAGCTCATGGTACAATCCATTGTGGGTTGAAGGAGTATCAGCTCCACTTAATCTCCCAAAGCCCAGGCTGAAACAGGCATCACCATATTGGAAACATATAGCCTTCTCAGTTACTTAAATGGAGGACAGAGTACCAGAGGATCTCACATTGGCTTGAGTGGTTTAGCAGTGAAGTAACTCACATAACTTCAACTCACAATGTATTGTGATGTTATATGGCTCAACCTAACTACAAAGGAGTGAGAATGTTTGACCCACCTATAAGCTCAGAAGAGGAGAATTGGATATGTGTGAGCACTAGAAGTCTGCATCATAAAAAGGTAATTTAAGCTGAGTTTTGAAGCATATTAGACTACACTGGGGAACCCCTAGAGAAGGTATTCAGAGTCATCTCTGTAAAAACACTAAGGTTGGAGTGGGATAAACATAAGCGGGAGAGTTTGTTTCTAACTAGCTGTGTCATTTTGGGTCAATCACTTCACCTCTTTGAATCATATTTTCTCTTTAAAAACTAATTTCTAAAAACAAATGTTACTTAAATATTTCTTGAGCAGCTAACCAGTGGTTTAAAGCAAATTAAATCTTCTGTATGATCCCAATTCACAGAGCAAATATATGTGTGACTACTCTGTGTGAAGTATGGAGGACGGAGAGCTCAGATTCCAGATATTTCTCCTTTTGCCCCTCAATACCTATCAGTAGCTCTAGAGGCAGCACCACTAAAAAAATTAATTTCTCATACATTGTAACTTATGTTTCTTAATTTATTGACTTCTGATGCTTAATGGTCATGGGAAGGGTGTCAGAGAGACATATATATTTTTTTTAATTTATTTATTATTATTATACTTTAAGTTGTAGGGTACATGTGCATAACGTGCAGGTTTGTTACATATGTATACTTGTGCCATGTTGCTGTACTGCACCCATCAACTCGTCATTTACATCAGGTATAACTCCCAATGCAATCCCTCCCCCCTCCCCCCTCCCCATGATAGGCCCCGGTGTGTGATGTTCCCCTTCCTGAGTCCGAGTGATCTCATTGTTCAGTTCCCACCTCTGAGTGAGAACATGCGGTGTTTGGTTTTCTGTTCTTGCGATAGTTTGCTAAGAATGATGGATTCCAGCTGCATCCAAGTCCCTACAAAGGACTCAAACTCATCCTTTTTTATGGCTGCATAGTATTCCATGGTGTATATGTGCCACATTTTCTTAATCCAATCTGTCACTGATGGACATTTGGGTTGATTCCAAGTCTTTGCTATTGTGAATAGTGCTGCAATAAACATACGTGTGCATGTGTCTTTATAGCAGCATAATTTACAATCCTTTGGGTATATACCCAGTAATGGGATGGCTGGGTCATATGGTACATCTAGTTCTAGATCCTTGAGGAATCGCCATACTGTTTTCCATAATGGTTGAACTAGTTTACAATCCCACCAACAGTGTAAAAGCGTTCCTATTTCTCCACATCCTCTCCAGCACCTGTTGTTTCCTGACTTTTTAATGATTGCCATTCTAACTGGTGTGAGATGGTATCTCATTGTGGTTTTCATTTGCATTTCTCTGATGGCCAGTGATGATGAGCATTTTTTCATGTGTCTGTTGGCTGTATGAATGTCTTCTTTTGAGAAATGTCTGTTCATGTCCTTTGCCCACTTTTTGATGGGGTTGTTTGTTTTTTTTTCTTGTAAATTTGTTTGAGTTCTTTGTAGGTTCTGGATATTAGCCCTTTGTCAGATGAGTAGATTGCAAAAATTTTCTCCCATTCTGTAGGTTGCCTGTTCACTCTGATGGTAGTGTCTTTTGCTGTGCAGAAGCTCTTTAGTTTAATGAGATCCCATTTGTCAATTTTGGCTTTTGCTGCCATTGCTTTTGGTGTTTTAGACATGAAATCTTTGCCCATGCCTATGTCCTGAATGGTACTACCTAGGTTTTCCTCTAGGATTTTTATGGTATTAGGTCTAACATTTAAGTCTCTAATCCATCTTGAATTAATTTTCGTATAAGGAGTAAGGAAAGGATCCAGTTTCAGCTTTCTACTTATGGCTAGCCAATTTTCCCAGCACCATTTATTAAATAGGGAATCCTTTCCCCATTTCTTGTTTCTCTCAGGTTTGTCAAAGATCAAATGGCTGTAGATGTGTGGTATTATTTCTGAGGACTCTGTTTTGTTCCATTGGTCTATATCTCTGTTTTGGTACCAGTACCATGCTGTTTTGGTTACTGTAGCCTTGTAGTATAGTTTGAAGTCAGGTAGCGTGATGCCTCCAGCTTTGTTCTTTTGACTTAGGATTGTCTTGGAGATGCGGGCTCTTTTTTGGTTCCATATGAACTTTAAAGCAGTTTTTTCCAATTCTGTGAAGAAACTCATTGGTAGCTTGATGGGGATGGCATTGAATCTATAAATAACCTTGGGCAGTATGGCCATTTTCACGATATTGATTCTTCCTATCCATGAGCATGGTATGTTCTTCCATTTGTTTGTGTCCTCTTTTATTTCACTGAGCAGTGGTTTGTAGTTCTCCTTGAAGAGGTCCTTTACATCCCTTGTAAGTTGGATTCCTAGGTATTTGATTCTCTTTGAAGCAATTGTGAATGGAAGTTCATTCCTGATTTGGCTCTCTGTTTGTCTGTTACTGGTGTATAAGAATGCTTGTGATTTTTGCACATTAATTTTGTATCCTGAGACTTTGCTGAAGTTGCTTATCACCTTAAGGAGATTTTGGGCTGAGACAATAGGGTTTTCTAAATATACAATCATGTCATCTGCAAACAGGGACAGTTTGACTTCTTCTTTTCCTAACTGAATACCCTTGATTTCTTTCTCTTGCCTGATTGCCCTAGCCAGAACTTCCAACACTATGTTGAATAGGAGTGGTGAGAGAGGGCATCCCTGTCTTGTGCCAGTTTTCAAAGGGAATTTTTCCAGTTTTTGCCCATTCAGTATGATATTGGCTGTGGGTTTGTCATAAATAGCTCTTATTATTTTGAGGTACGTTCCATCAATACCGAATTTATTGAGCGTTTTTAGCATGAAGGGCTGTTGAATTTTGTCAAAAGCCTTTTCTGCATCTATTGAGATAATCATGTGGTTCTTGTCTTTGGTTCTGTTTATATGCTGGATTATGTTTATTGATTTGCGAATGTTGAACCAGCCTTGCATCCCAGGGATGAAGCCCACTTGATCATGGTGGATAAGCTTTTTGATGTGTTGCTGAATCCGGTTTGCCAGTATTTTATTGAGGATTTTTGCATCGATGTTCATCAGGGATATTGGTCTAAAATTCTCTTTTTTTGTTGTGTCTCTGCCAGGCTTTGGTATCAGGATGATGTTGGCCTCATAAAATGAGTTAGGGAGGATTCCCTCTTTTTCTATTGCTTGGAATAGTTTCAGAAGGAATGGTACCAACTCCTCCTTGTACCTCTGGTAGAATTCAGCTGTGAATCCATCTGGTCCTGGACTTTTTTTGGTTGGTAGGCTATTAATTGTTGCCTCAATTTCAGAGCCTGCTATTGGTCTATTCAGGGATTCAACTTCTTCCTGGTTTAGTCTTGGAAGAGTGTAAGTGTCCAGGAAATTATCCATTTCTTCTAGATTTTCCAGTTTATTTGCGTAGAGGTGTTTATAGTATTCTCTGATGGTAGTTTGTATTTCTGTGGGGTCGGTGGTGATATCCCCTTGATCATTTTTAATTGCGTCGATTTGATTCTTCTCTCTTTTCTTCTTTATTAGTCTGGCTAGTTGTCTGTCAATTTTGTTGATCTTTTCAAAAAACCAACTCCTGGATTCATTGATTTTTTGGAGGGTTTTTTGTGTCTCTATCTCCTTCAGTTCTGCTCTGATCTTAGTTATTTCTTGCCTTCTGCTAGCTTTCGAATGTGTTTGCTCTTGCTTCTCTAGTTCTTTTAATTGCGATGTTAGAGTGTCAATTTTACATCTTTCCTGCTTTCTCTTGTGGGCATTTAGTGCTATAAATTTCCCTCTACACACTGCTTTAAATGTGTCCCAGAGATTCTGGTATGTTGTATCTTTGTTCTCATTGGTTTCAAAGAACATCTTTATTTCTGCCTTCATTTCGTTATGTACCCAGTAGTCATTCAGGAGCAGGTTGTTCAGTTTCCATGTAGTTGAGCGGTTTTGAGTGAGTTTCTTAGTCCTGAGTTCTAGTTTGATTGCACTGTGGTCTGAGAGACAGTTTGTTATAATTTCTGTTCTTGTACATTTGCTGAGGAGTGCTTTACTTCCAATTACGTGGTCAATTTTGGAGTAAGTATGATGTGGTGCTGAGAAGAATGTATATTCTGTAGATTTGGGGTGGAGAGTTCTATAGATGTCTATTAGGTCTGCTTGCTGCAGAGATGAGTTCAATTCCTGGATATCCTTGTTAACTTTCTGTCTCGTTGATATGTCTAATGTTGACAGTGGAGTGTTGAAGTCTCCCATTATTATTGTATGGGAGTCTAAGTCTCTTTGTAAGCAGAGAGACATATTTTAAGACTTCATGTCAAAAACTCAAATCACTATTCGCTAGAAATGGGAGTAGAACACAGAAAATTCAGCCTATAACTATAAAAACAATTTGAATTCTTCCTTCTGAGACTCTTTGGAATCATGGTTATTTGCATGATGACAATCCAATATCCTATACATTCATATGTGGTTATGTGTACACACATTCATAAATAGCTAACATGGTGGTGAGAATGCTACTGCCACTGTTGTTGTTGCTCTTAAACGTTTTGGAACCTTATCCAAAAGGGAAGGTGAATTTTTATAAAGCCCATTTTCAAACTGCAAGGGGAAATGTTTCCAGTTGCTCAGAGGAAGATATTTGTGCCAATATGAAAATTAATCAAATGAAGCCAATTTATTTTATTTATACCTTTTTTACTTCCACAAGACAAAAGGTGATGGCGAAATGCTAATTTCCCAAGGCTTTGTCTACATGGAAGAAAAGAGTATGAAGCACTGAAGTAATTTGATAATAAGAAAAGGTGGTAGGGAAGCCCTGTGAGATTCTACATCTCATGTAGAAGGTTTCCTCTGAGCTAAGACTATCCAAGATCATTGGGTCAGTTGTCCTGGGCTATTTTGAAATCAATTTAAGAATAGAATTTTGTTGTACAACTAATGTACTACTTGCTCCATTCTCAGAAGTTATTCCTTAGGTATCTACTGAATACAAGAGATGTAGGAGAATTTTTTTTAAAAATCTTTTTTTCATCTCTTGTTTTCTGCAGATTCTTTAAGGACAAAACAAAATGTAATGGCTAAATGATGTTGTCCTACATCAACAAGGGTTTCCTAATAAATAAACATTCAATATATAATAATTAATATTTTATTATTTTGTGACACATTTTGAATACAGTAAATGATATTTCAGTAGAAATTCAGATTATTGGTATGAGAATTGATAAGCAATAAGTCTTTATATATAGACCAATTTTTGGTATAGGCTATTATCATCATTATTATTATTATTATCCATACTCATCCTTGTGGTTGAAGAAAGCTTTTACAGTGTAATTAAGCAGCTCTGGGAGCCAGAATTTTCAAGGAATCTTGAAAATTGCTTGATGTTATCAGATTAAGATGCATGACATAATGCTGGTGGATGTTTATCCTTAGTCATTTCAAACATTTCCTATTGTCCCATCTTCTTTCTGAGCTACCAGAGTACTTTCTCTGTATAAGACACAATCAGGTACAGTAAAAGAAAAATTTCTGGCAATAGGAAGAAAGAGCCAATGTTCTTTCTTCTCTTTCTCTATTTCCAAGTACAAATGAGAGCATGGAGTATGTAACAAAATGATACATATCAACTGCAAATTTCCCTTTGACCACAGAATGAAGCAAGGATTAAGCATTTGCCTAGCTCATTAACTATGGAGTTAAAAAGGTTTGAATGGGAATATAACAGAACCATATTTGCAAAACCTCACCACCTATCAGGATGTCAGCTTCACAATAGCTATTTCTTCCAGATTAAACATTTTCCTTTTTATATTCTTTGAATTAGTTTTTCTGAAATTTCACCTCTTGGTTTAAGGTTTTGCATTTTTAGTAGTCCTCTGCATCTATCTGTACAAAAGTTAAAGAATTTCTAAGATTATAGAATTTTTTTCTAAATTATGCTTCATTAGCATTAGAAGATGTTCTTACAAATTTATCTTTCAATCATATACCTGATTTTATTTCACAGTACTTTACATTTCATTTCTCTTTGCTGTAAAGTTCCTAGTCTTGTTCGATAAAATAACCATGGGGATTTTATTCATTTTAAAGACAATTCTATAGGGCTACATTATCACATTTAAGTAAATGAGATTTACATTTTTACATTATTTCAAATGAAAAGAAGTGGATGTCTTTAAATTATTAAATCTTTTGTCAAAAATGCTTTAAAATTCTCTGTTTTATTTATCAGAGATTTTTAATTAAAGCTATTTCTTAGAAAATGAATTCCTTATGAAGAAAACATTGAATTCTCCTTTTATCTGTATATTAAACAGCTTATGCATTTTTTATTCCTTTAATTTTAGATGCCAATATTTTACCTCTTGGGTACTTTCTGTGTAGAAGATTCATAACAAAAACAATGTTTATTCTGCAATTCTTTATATAAAGGTGAGTACTCAAAAATGATTACAAGCTAACAATCAAAGTCTAATACAAGTTGTTGTGCTACAAAGTGGATAATCACATATCTTGGCAGGCCACACGTGGCCCAGTATTTTTGCAGTCTAGATGAAGCAATAAGAACACTAAAGCATGTAACTGTGGCATAGCAAAAATGGACACATATAACCAAATGAGACCTTTGAATATTGACAAGCCCATTTTCTAGCTTAATGTAGAGAACTCAGCTCCTGCATCCACATGGTTGATCATCTAACTTCTGGAAAGGATCAAGAGGTTTGTTTTCTCACTGATTTCTATCATTCGTATAGTTTTTATGTCGCTGATTTGGTAGAAAATCAAATAGAAAGCACCTTAAGCAAAGTTGTTTTTGCCAATCTTTGAACTCAGGCCAGAAATTATGGTGTAGCCTAGCTCACTTATATAGTTAAGTATCATAGTAAACAACAATTAATAATTCCTTTCTCCTCAGAAATGTAGTGAAATGGAGCAAGATTACATCCACATGGTGTAAATTGGCTTTTTGGTGTGCACTTGCATGGGTATGGCTGGGATATCAGAGCCTATGACAGTTGTTTTATAGTGTCACCTTAAAGCCTACTACGTATTGGTTGGCAGATAGTAATTTTAAATTTCTTTTCACAGTTGAGAATATGACCTTGCATATCAAAACCCTTAAATCACCTTACCTTTCCTTAAATAACCTGCCCCTTCTCCACAAAACCAGGGATTCTTATCTCCTAATTCCTAGGTAACAGGAATTCTCTTCCATTGGAAATAAATACTGGTACTCATGAACAGTAAAGATTTGCATTTGGTTGAGCACCTATTATAATTAAGCTATTTTATGAGAAGAAGAGATGAATAATATTATAACTATTTTATAAGAATACGGGATGAATAATCTTTGGCTGTGTGCTTACAATGTACCGGTTATTAATCTATACATATTTCTATGAACAATCTCCATTTTAATTTTCAAAATACCCTTCAAAGTAGACATTTCAATACCCAATCTGTAGGTGAGTAAACCGAGGCTTAGATAATCAGAACACTAGTCAACAGTTGTTGTGTACTTACTATGCAACAGGCACTGTGCTAAGTGCTTTACATTTACATCAATGCTAAGTGTACAACGAATCCTTACGACTCTAGGAGGGAGGAGTCATTGTTACACCCGTTTTAAAGATGAAAACACTGTGGCTGAAAAAGGTTAAGGAACTTTCCCAAGTTAAGATGTGGTGTGTGCGATGTATTGCTGCAACAGCTTCATTCTAAAATAAATATTCCAAGAGGCCTAGAGTCTTCAGGGGGAAGAAGGAAGAAAAAATGTTTTCAAGTTAGAAGTTTGCCATTATTAATAAAGTAATAAGACTAAGAGGGATTTGAAGTCTTTTACTACTGCCACTGAAGAGGCTGGGGAGGTGAAGTATAGGAAGGCCTCCTCTTACCAGGCACTAGGATCAATGCTTTGCATGTTGTTTTAGCCACTCTTCCACTTTTGAGAAAGACAGCATGATCTCATTTTACAAGGGAAGAAATTAGGTATCAGAAGGGTTAAGAAAGTGGCCCAGGGTTTTACAGTTAAAAAATGGCAGCCTACACTAAGAGGCAAAGCATATCTGCAGTTGTGGTGAGATGGCGTGAATTGGGCTAAGTGCATATCATGAGGATTGAAAGAACTGCCCAGAGTTTAGGGTGTTCTGCGTCTCAGACACTGTCAAGGTCTTACCATACTGTCAGACTTCCTTAGGTAGCTGCACATTCCTCTCTTGAAAACTCCAGCTGGGAACTGTTTTAAGTGGGGCAGCCCTGCTAATAACAAAATTCTTCAACCACTCAAAGCGACCAGCATGGTGCTTGCGGCCCAATTCTGTTTTATTACTCTCAGAATCACAGAATCTGCTGATTATTCACCTCACCTTATACCTCAGAAACTTGCTGGAGCCAAGCTGAACTCCCTTTATGTGTGATTTTGTCTTGGATCCTGCCTTACCCGGTACTCCTGACTTCCTGCACCAGATGTTACACAGTGATCCAGTTTCCTCTGACCCTCAAAAATCCATACACAAGGTGTACAAACTCTTTGAATCTTTTTCTGCTGAGAGGTTAAAATTATATTGCCTAGCCAGGTACAGTGGCTCACACCTGTAATCCCAGCACTTTGGGAGGCTGAGGGAGGCAGATTGCTTGAGGTCAGAAGTTCGAGACCAGCCCGGCCAACATGGTGAAACCCCATCTCTACTAAAAATACAAAAAAATTAGCCTGGTGTGGTGTCAGGTACCCGTAATTCCAGCTACTCGGGAGGCTGAGGCAGGAGAATCACTTGAATCCAGGAGGAGGAGGTTGTAGTAAGCCGAGATAGTGCCACTGCACTCCAGTCTAGGTGACAAGAGTGAAATTCCATCTCAAAAAAGAAAAGAAATTATATTGCCTACATCACTGTATAGAGATAAATTCTATACCTGTGTGAAAGTACTTTGTGCCAGGCGTGGTGGTTCACGCCTGTAATCCCAGCATTTCGTGAGGCCCAGGAGGGTAGATCACGAGGTCAGGAGATCAAGACCATCCTAGCTAACACAGTGAAACCCCATCTGTACTAAAAAATACAAAAAATTAGTCAGGCGTGGTGGTGGGCACCTGTGATCCCAGTTACTCAGGAGGCTGAGACAGGAGAATGGCGTGAACCCAGGAGGTGGAGCTTGCAGTGAGCCGAGATCGCGCCAGTGCACTTTAGCATGAGTGACAGAGAGAGAGACTCTGTCTCAAAAAAAAAAAAAAAATAGATAAAAAAAGAAAATAATTTGAAAAATGTTCAAGAGATAAATACACCTCACTCACCGTCACCAATAATCCACATCACATGGCCATACTGCTAGAAACAGGAGCAGTGACAGGTGTGGAATGTACCAGTTAAGTGCAGGAAAAACAGAACTAATGTTTATTGAATGGCTGTAGTACCAGGGGCTTCCCATGCTCTAGGGATGTAGAGATAATCCCAATCTTCAATAAAAGTTAAGTTAATACATCATTGCAATTCAGAAAATAAGCTCTAATAGATACACACAAGGAAACTACTAACAGTTATGTACTCCCCCCAACGCCTCCCATCAATGTAGTACAATGGCCTAGCTGGTAGTAGCCATATTCATATAGTAAAATCCCCCTATTTTTAATTGGTCCAAAGGTGGGGTCTATTCTAAGCTGAATCAATTAGAGTTGCGTTTTTGGAACTTGCTTTCTCTTTTTTTTTTTGCAGGTTGATTCATTGCAAGGTCATATTTATAACACTTACTAGCTTGTCACTGCACTTGTCACAGATCCTCAACCTCTGCTCCAAGACCCCTTCCCATTGTTTGTGGCAGCATCTGGAGAAGGCTTCCATGTGATCAGGGACAGT
Organism: Macaca thibetana thibetana; assembly: GCF_024542745.1. Lineage (NCBI taxonomy): Eukaryota > Metazoa > Chordata > Mammalia > Primates > Cercopithecidae > Macaca > Macaca thibetana. Next base: position 58,224,564 of record NC_065594.1, read on the forward strand.
TGTGATCTTTTAACTGTACATAGGCTTTCTTGTAGCAATTGCCTCCTGGAAGGTCATCCCAGTGAGGCCCTTTTCTTCTCCCACTGCTGTCCTTGTCTCTGGAGTATGCTGCTTCCTATAAGGGTACAATGCCTGAGGGCCCCCAAGGCTGTAAATCCTCCCACATTGTACAACACAGAGTATACCCTCAAGGCCTCACTGAAATCGAGAAAGCCTGAGTTCTGCTTCGATGGATAACAAACCTCCTTTTTAAAATAGAGGTTGGATATAATTTTTAAATGTAGGGAGTTTTTTGAATACCAATTGATGTGTAAAAAGGCATCCACAAATTTAGTGGCTTGAAATAACAACTATTTATCATTTCTTAATATTCTGTGGGTCAGAAATTGAGGTATGGCAAATGCCTTCATGGACAGTTCTTTTGCTCCATATGATGTTGGTTGGGATCACTTATGTGAGTTCATTCAGCTGAATGCACAGTTGGAACTGGAATGTCCAAGGTGGGTCACTCATTCTCCAGGGCTTCATTCCATGTGGCCTCCACTTATTTACTCTTCGAGATTGGGCCTCCTCACAACATGGCGGCTAGTGTCCAAGATGGAGTTTTCCAAGAGGGAGACTACAGAAGCTGATATACTTCTTAAAGACTGAGCTTAGAAGGCCCAGAATGTCATTTTCACCATATTCTTTTGATCAAAGCAGATCACAAGGCCAGCCTAGTTTCAAAAGATAGGGAAAAAGACTGCACCTCTTAATGTGAGGAGTGTCTGTTATGTGTGTCTAGGAAGGGAAGAATGGTTGATGGCCATATTTGGATGCTACTACTGTAATGAACAGACATCATGTTTACTTCTCTATCACTCTTTTACTCCTCTCATTGCCCATGGAGGTATTAAACAAACCTTTCTCTCTGCAAGTTCTCTTTTCCATGCATGTCAATGTGTGCAAGAGACAATCAGTGCATGTGTGTCTGATATAGACCTAATCGATGTAGTGATGTTACAAACTCCCATATTCAGCACACATAGCTAAAAATTTTATCTAAGTTTTGGCTTGGCAGATACCACCAACGAAGTATTTACATTCGTTATTTCATTAAAGTTTCTTAGACAAAATGAGAGACATATTATTGTCACCATTTTATACATAAGGACACAGACTCAGCAAGGTAAATAATGTTTCCAAAGTCACACTGCTGATAAATAAGTGAGCTGCAACCTGACCGCTTGTCTATCTAATGAGCCTATGCCAATGACATTACACCTCACTACCTCTCTTCAGTCTTATTATCAGTACAATTAAGAAAATGGTTCTTCATTCATGAAATACATGCAGACTTTTTAGAATAGAAAACATTTTCCTTTAATGTTACTTTTAAGATAGCTCCTTTTGAATGAGTTTTGACCACTGTGAATCTATGGCTTTACCTCTGAAGCAGAAAAATTAAAGAATAATATAAAACTTTTATTTTTGTCAAATTAATCCCCTAAGTCATTTCTATACTGTGGAGTATTGAATTAATAAAATATTGATTTTTCAGACTATATCACTATATCACTATAGAGACAGTAGTGTAAACAAAATGTCATGGTTTAACATCAACATTTATTGAGGACCTACAATATTCTTAGCACGCTGGTAGATATCAAGGGATATGAGATACATACAGGTTTTTGCCCTATAGAGGCTTTTAATCTAGTTTAAGGAAACAAAATATTCTCATTAAGCAGTTAAATAACAAGTTATGATCATATAAAATTAAATGAGATGGAGATTAAAAAGTACTCTGAGTTTACAGAAAGGCTAGATTTCTGAGTTCTGGAAAGGTAAAAAAAAAGAGAGGACTGGTAGGCTGGGGCTTTTATAGTAGAAAGAGTCAAGAAGTGTAAATAAAGTGGTCAAGAGAAGATAGAATCCAAAGCATAGCCAGAAGCTCATAGAGTAGTTTGAATAAATACTTTCAGTGAAAAAAGCAATATGTTGGGATGTGGGGAAGGATGTTGCCTAAATTAGCCAGTGTAGCTGGATAGTTCTGAGAACTTCAGGGACTGCTATTAGCACAGCAGAGTTTTAACACGACAAATGCAGGTAGGTGTTAAAAATTACCTCCCCCCCCAATTTAAATGTCTGGACAATCTACAGGCATTATATATTTATCTGGACCCTCCAAATGATAACAAAGGGTTGCCATCAGCTCTTTTTCTAGATTGAACAGTGGCAGACAGGTTTGCACATTTAGGGAGGAAACATGGGAATTGGGCATGGGGTGGGGGGAAGAACATTCCATTTTACACACTAACATCACTCCTTAACTTAACCATTTCTGGCTCCCCGTTAGGAGAGCTTTCTGGCAATGAACTTGACACCACCTTGAGGAGTTTATACATGTAACTCTTAGGATTTAAATTTCTGAATTGGGTGGTAGTGGTGATACATACTTTTCATATTCATATTCAGTAAATAATATGATATTACTTTTGCAAGCAATAGCATGAAGGTAATAATGCAATTTAGAAGGAACCAGCAAGAAATCAAAACTGTAGAAATTAGTTTCCTCATCTGTAAAATGAAATGGTTGGAAAAGGTGATCGTCAAGGTGTCTTCTTACTTTATCAAGTTGCTGTGATTCTAAGATGCTATTCTGTATATAAACAAGAGTATTAATTTGAACTCACAGGACTTATTTTAAAACATGTATTGTAACATGGGCATATTTCAAATTTTGACAGGTTCCTATAGTTTGTATTATCTGATTTCACATTGTGCTATTATTGTTATAGCTGAATACTAGAATAATTTCAGTTTACCAGATGCTCTGGACTCTCGTGATTTAATATGGTATACAAACGTAAGATGACTCTGATTACTTTGAATGAATGAACAACTCAGCACTCATATTCTTAATCAGAATATAGACTTCACAAAATTGTTTTGACATCTTACTCCACCCTAATGCTGTAGACATTCCAAATTAATAACTGCAATAAACATTTCAATCCATTATATGGGTCAGTTACAAATGTAATGAATATATTGTAACACACATTTTAATGGGAAGACCTCAGTTCTCATGTGATCTGTATTCTCTTTCTCCTATTTCCTGAGGTGAAGAAGATTTTAAATCTACTACCTAATGCATATAATCATAAAATGTAGAAATGAATTAAGTATATTGCCCTCCATCTAATTTTGTATGTCTCCATGGCAGTTCCATTTTTTAAATTTCATTTTTCCATGACAATAAGTAAAACACATTCAGAAACTAATAAATATGATAAAATAATTTCTGAACTTTTATAGAGGAAAACTAAAAATTGCTGACCACATACTTAATGCCTTTTGCAATCTACCCCCAAGATGTGCTTTAAACTTCTATTTATGTAACTCTTCCATATTCCATATGTATGTTTTTTGTGTATCATTTGGAATTACACACCTTCATGATGTTCGTTCCTGCCTCTCTAAATTAATTCTTTTTGTTTCCATTGTACTTTACTTGTGTTTCTATGATCGTACCTACTATTGTTTGACACATTAGACTTAATTGTGTGACCTGCGTTTGATCCAACCATGTGAACTATCACAATCAATATTTTCCAGACTCTGTCCCGACAATGAGTATAGCATCTCCACCATCCCTCAAAACTACCACAATTTTGGGGAGCTCCTAAGAGATGTCTTACGTGAGATTATGGATATAATTTTTTTCAGTTTTTTCACTACATTTTTAAAATTTTTATGACATGCTACAAATTGCTGCCAGTGTAATTCTATCTAGAATTTAAAAGGTTATTTAATTATTTCCATGTTTAAAATTTAAATTTTTGACTACCTATAGACAACAACCACATTCCTTAGTATGGTATTCCATGACCTGGCCTCTTTTTAATTTTCTAATTTACCTCTGAACATTCCGCACCTTGAAATTTATACTCTAGAAATATCTACTCCCTGCTTGTTCTCTCACATAGCATATGCTTCCATCATATGTGTTATTGTTTATGTTGCTTCAAGCACCTAAATACATAAATAATGAAATAATGACACATTACATAATGCATTCTGTGTAATTATTTATGTGCTTGAAATGTCTTTCCTGCTCTTCTTTAACTGGTTCATCTCCTCCTCATCCATTGGAATTCAGCATACAGATAACGTCTTACAAAAAGTCTTGTCTTAAACCCTAAATGATCTCTAGGCCTTGCCCATGTACTAAAAACTTAAAACAATAACAATAATAATAGCAGTAGTGAGCACTTGTTAAACATTTAGTTCTAGGTATGGTTCTACATTCTATACTTGGATTATTTCATCTAATTCTGTCAACAGCCACATCAGGTAGATACAACTATTATCCTCATTTTACAAAGAAGGAGACAGAGAGAGCTCATATCACTTTTCCAAGTCTCATAGCTAATAAGTGGAAGAAGCCCCTGCAGCCTGCTTTCGTTTTACAATGGCACTACTCACTTTGTAATGAAGTGGTCAGTGTATGAGTTTGTCCTCTGTGCCACACTCTTCTTCTTCAACCGGATAGCACACTGGTTAGAAATATAATATGAGAATTTAGGAAAAAACTCCAGACTGTGGACATAAACTTAAGAATTGTATATTGCAGTTGATGATTAAAGCTAAGTGTTTGTTGACATCACTAAATATAATTTTTAGAGTAAACAGATAAAAGAGTTGCAGATGGCATCTTGGAGAAAAACAAATTAAAGGGGTAGTCAGAAGAAAGAAACCAATCACAGAAAAGAAGAAAGAATTTCCATAGAGGTAAGAGGGAGGAGAAATGTCACAAGTCCCAGAGAGGACAATTACGATAAAACAAAAATAGTCAACACAGTAAAAGGTTGCAGAAGCATTAGCAATATGAGAACTAAATAAAATGATTGGATGAAAGAAAGAGACTACAGTGAGTGGCGAGGTAAATGGAACCAAAGAGAGGAAGCAGAAAACGCAGCATGCATGTTCATGAATTTTGGCAGAGAATGAAATTTGAGAAGTGAGTAGGAGGAAGAGTTAGGGTTGAAGGACGGAGTGAGTAGTTAAGTATGTTTGTCAGTGGACCGGGATGAGAAAGTCAAGGAGAGATTGGAGAGGTAAAAGAGAGAAGGGATATTAATGGATCAAAGACCTAAGAAAAGCACAGTTGAAGAACCATCCCCCTTACAAAAAGAATGAAGGAAACTGTGAGTTCATTTATTTCATTTAACAACCCTCCTGTGGACCAGGAACTGGGGATACAGCCACAGTCGAAAGAAACAAAATCCCTTGTCCTTGTAAATCGTACATTCTGATGTAGATTCTAGTAGGAAGAAAACACCGAAACATACAAAATAAAACATATGAAAACATGCAAAATAAAATAACATACAAAATAATTAATGTTATATATGATTATTTCTCATGCTATAAAGAAAAATGAGGAAATCAAGGAGATAGAAAATATAAGGGTGAAAACTATAAGTTTGAAAAGAGTGGTAGAGTAGCCTCCATAAAAAAATGTCATTTAAGAAAAATCTAGGAAGATGGTTGTATGGCTTCCTAGAGCACAGCAGACAGTGCAAATAGCAAGTTCAAAAGTCCTGTCATCAGTGTGCCTTGGGGGACTTATCTGCCTCATTCTATGTCTCTTGGACCTGAGAAGCCTTTTATAAGCCAATGTGTTATACCAGGTTGTCAGCTGACCTGAAGGTGGCCTTTGTGTATGCAAATGACTCTTAAGCTTTCCTAGTCTGTACTTTGCTAAGTCTTTGGAACTGAACCATTGTCTCCCAAAAAGGGCAGGATCCAAGCAAGTCTGAAGCCCTCCTCAGCTCAGGGCCTTGGCAGAACAGCCAAAGGGAAGTGGGAAGTGGTTGATGTGTTTTCTGAGGTCCAAATATCTAACAAGAGGACTTACCCTTGTTCCTGATTCCCAGTTCATTCAAGGCCAAAATGAATCAAAAATCAAGAAAATTGTGAAGTGTGTCCTGGGTAGGGTTTGAGGTTTGGGAATATTTTCTAAAAAAGGGGACACTTTACTACTTTCCAAATTGTAAGGTGATTGTGCAGAAGGCTAAAGCCTGGAGCGTGCTGATCATGATGCAAGGGTTGCACAGATGCAGTGGAATTTTCTTGAAACTGTCCCTAATTCTGTTTTAGGAATCTTTAGTACAAGGTTATCCTATGTGCAGAGCCAGGTGCCACTAGGTACTGTAGTCCAGACAGTTATTCTACAAACCGCATTGAAGAAAAAGGGCCATTATTTGTCCTGTCTCAAGGCAAATCAAAGATGATCCTTCATCTGAGGACTGACCCTTTTTCAAAGAAGAGGTTCGAGAACCTATCTGATGTAATTTCTCTTTTGGACAACTACTCTTGAGCAGGCTCTGGATGTGACTCTGGAAGCAGCTTGCTGACTGAAATTGAACCAGAATACAAGCCCCCAAGAAAAATACTGCTTTCTCTTGCAATTTAAGGCCTCCCAAAAGGAATCTGCCCTCAGATTCCTAGGATGCAGGTAAAAATGGATCAGAAGAAGATTTTGTTTTACAAAATAAGGTTTTCCCGTATGGACATATAAATGGATAAAGAACATGTGGTCCATATACACAATGGAGTACTATTCAGTCATAAAAAAAAGAATGAGATCCTGTCATTTGCAACAACATGGATGGAACTGGAGGTCATTATGTTAACTGAAATAAGCCAGGCACAGAAAGATAAACATCCCATGTTCTCACTTATCTATGGGAGTTAAAAATTAGAACAATTCACTTTGGGAGGCCGAGGCGGGTGGATCATGAGGTCAGGAGATCCGGGCCATCCTGGTTAACACGGTGAAACCCCATCTCTACTAAAAATACAAAAAATTAGCCAGGCGTGGTGGCAGGCGCCTATAGTCCTAGCTACTGGAGAGGCTGGGGCAGGAGAATAGTGTGAACCAGGGAGGCGGAGCTTGCAGTGAGCTGAGACTGCGCCACAGCACTCCATCCAGCCTGGGAGACAGAGCGAGACTCCATCTCCAAATGATGATAATAATAGTGATAATAATAATAATAATAAATTGAACTAATGGTTATGGAGAGTAGAAGGATGGCTACCAGAGGCTGAGAAGGGTAGGAGAGGGTTAGGAGGAATTGAGGATGGTTAATGGGTGCAAAAAAATATGTATAGAAAGCGTGAATGACCTAGTATTTGCTAGCACATCAGGGTGACTATAGTAAAAAAATAAATTGTACATTTTAAAATAACTAAAAGTAGGCCAGGTGTGGTAGCTCATGCTTGTAATCCCAGCACTTTTGGGAGGCCGAGGTGGGCAGATCACTTGAGGCCAGGAGCTCGAGTCCAGCTTGGCCAATGTGGTGAAACCCCGTCTCTACTAAAAATACAAAAATTAGCCTGGCGTGGTGATGCACACCTCTAATTCCAGCTACCTGGGAGGCTGAGGCTCGAGAATCTTTTGAACCCAGGAAGTGAAGGTTGCAGTGAGCCAAGATGGCACCACTGCACTCCAGCCTGGGTGACAGAGCAAGACTCTGTCTCTAAAGTAATTAATTAATTAAAAGTATAATTGAATTGTTTGAAACACAAACGATAAATGCTTGAGGTGATGGATATTCCATTTACCCTGAAGCAATTAGTATGCACCGAATGCCTGTATAAAAATATATTATGTAACTCATAATTATATACAACTACTATGTGCTCACAAAAAAACAAAAATAAAAACTTTTAAAAATAAATAAATAAAATAAGAGTTTCCCACATTGATACCTGGCTATGTATCTAGTATCTTTTGTGTACTGTAGCTAAATATTTTATCATAAGACAAAAAGTTTTATAGGAATGTTAAAGCATCTGAAAATGAAGTTTAAATTCCCTTCACAATTCTGATTAAACTCTGATGCTTTAATGCTGTTACTTGTAATATTCTGTAAAATATCTACATTGTATCTGTCATATTTAATCAAATTCATTATAGAATTTCCTAAATGCTTCATGTCTATAATATTGCTTTAAAGAATATTGCATAATTTTTTAAAAATTTAAGGAGCAACCTGACAGGCAATATTTCATACTTTTTAAATCATCGGGTAGCTGACACTGATTGTGAATTACAGATAAGCCCTTTTTCTGATGAGGAAAATCAAGATGCAATGCACAGTGCACCTAAACAGCTAGTATTTGACACATTTCCAGTGTGACGGGATTTACTATAACTTTACCATTCTCTGTGTTGGAAGAGCTGTGGATACTTTTTATCTAGAAGTATAGTACAATTACAGTTGAAACTTTTAAGAACCAAATTAAGTTGGCATAGTTGTGCTTTCCATTGCTCATACTGCTTTGCCTTTTTTCTTAAATATCTGTGATTATTCAAATGTTACTCTATGAAAGCAGAAAAGTGGGCAGGGCACAGTGGTGAAGGCCTTTAATTCCAGCACTTTGGGAGGCCAAGGAGGGAAGATCATCGAGCCCAGGAGTTCAAGATCAGCCTGGGTTACATAGTAAGACCCTGTCTCTACAAAAAAAAATTCAAACAAAAAAAATTAACCAGGTATGCTGGCGGACACCTGTAGGTCCAGCTATGTAGGAGGCTAAAGAGGGAGGATCACGTAAGCCCAGGAGTTTGAGGCTGCCCTGCTGTGAGCTGTGATAGCACCACTGCATTCCAGCCTGGGTAACAGACCAAGATCCTGTCTCCAAAAACAAAACAAAACAAAACTTAAAATAAAATAAAATAAAAAATAAAAAAACTTAACAGGAAAGTCATTAGGCCTGAGTGAGAAAGGCAGTGGACAAAGACTGGGACCAATGCAGGGAAAGATCTAAGTAAGGCAGCGTCCAGTCAGGCTCAGGAGCTGTAGCCTGCAAGAGAAAGCCAGCCAAGCAGGGTGGCAGTTCAGCCAGTGTCAGGGCCTTCCGGAAGAAGAGTAAGAAAATTACAGCTCTGCTTCGGTTGGGAGATTGGTTACAATTATGGGTATGGAGAAAACATTGAGGATAATGGAAGCCAGGTTTCTCATTCTCAGAGAAGAGAGTTACCAATGTGAAAACGGAGAAAAATACAATGAACCCTATGGTGTTGGATTGGCATTGGAGGTACTGCTATGAGCTGATGGCTTTCTATATAGAGAAATAGGTATAGAAACAGATACAGATGTAAATGTATAGTTATGCTTTCATACGTATGTATATGTGTGTGTATGTGTGTGTGTATCTGTACACAGAAAAATATTTCCTGGCTGTATCTACTGAATGGACCTGGGAATAGCAAAACCCCAGTGGCAATGAGGATACCTGTTACCCAGATCTTGTTTTATATATACCATTCTTCAATATAGAGCACTAGGTATTCTTGGAGAAATGCCTGATTCTAGAGCCAGGCAGAAAATGTATAAAGTTAACCATAATATTATGTTGTGACATAAAGTAAAGAAGCAATAAAAGAATCATGGTGAGATGTCAAAAGCTTGTAATGGCTTCCACTGGACAAATATGAAAAAATTTGAGTGTCAAAATTAATAATGATTGTAATAGATTATCTCATTAAGTAAAATAGTACATGATTCTACACAAATGTAAATAGACAAATAAAAGAAAAACAAATTAGGAGAAAAAAAATCTTTCTTATAGTAAAATATCACCAAAAGGTATGGGAAAGAACAATGGAATAAAAATGTTTCCATTGGGCCGGGCGTGGTGGTTCACGCCTGTAATCCCAGCACTTCGGGAGTCCGAGGTGGGCGGATCATGAGGTCAGGAGATCCAGACCATTCTGGCTAACATGGTGAAATCTCGTCTCTACTAAAAATACAAAAAATTGGCTGGGCCTGGTGGCACGTGCCTGTAATCCCAGCTACTCAGGAGACTGAGGCAGGAGAATCTTTTGAACCCGGGAGGTGGAGGTTGCAGTCAGCCGAGTTCGTGCCACTGCACTCCAGTCTGAGTGACAGAGCAAACTCTGTCTCAAAAAAAAAAAAAAAAAAAAAAAGTTTCCATTGGCCTAAAACTAGTGGGTAAGAATACATGAAGAATGAGATATTCACATAGTCTCATATTAGCTCCTCAAAAAATACTTCTCATCAAAGATAAAATGGTAACCTTTTCAGTGGAGAAAGCCCATTGACTCAAGTGATCAAAATCAACATCACTAGTGACGGGACAAGTCAACATTGTGTGTCAACTGATGGAAAACAGGGAGAAGAGCACCAGCTCACTTCTGTGATATTCCCCTCAGAGTGCCCATTTTAACCTAATCATGAGGAAATAGAAGTTCAACCAAATTTAGAAACATTGTTGTTTTGCTATTCATTTTGATTTGCCTAAATGTGGATTTTTAAGAATGTATTTATCCTGCTTGGGATTCATGCAAATTTTTGAACCAAAGTATTGGTGTTTTTATTAGTTTTGAAAAACTCCCAGTTATTAATATTTTAAATTATTGGCTCAATTCCATTATTTTTTATGTTCTGTCACTTTTCTTTTTACCTATTCATTGAGATATAATTTATACATCATAAAGTCCACCCATTTACAGTAGGCTTTATGGTACATAAATTCAATGGTTTTTAACAGATTTGCAGATTTTAATAGTTCTGCAATCATAAGTATAATCTCATTTTAGAACTTTTGTTTATTTGTTTCTTTTAGGCAGTCTCGCTCTGTCACCCAGGCTGGAGTGCAGTGGTGGGGTCTCAGCTCACTACAACCTCTGCCTCCTGGTTTCAAGAGATTCTCCTGCCTCAGCCTCCCAAGTAGCTGGGATGACAGGCACACGCCATCACGACCAGCTGATTTTTGTATTTTTAGTAGAGACAGGGTTTCACCATGTTGGCCAGGCTGGTCTTGAATTCCTGGCCTCAAGTGTTCCACCTGCCTTGGTCTCCCAAAGTGCTGGGATTACAGGTGTGAAGCACCATGCCTGGCCTCATTTTAGAACTTTTTTATTTTATTTATTTATTTACTTATTTTAAAAAGACGGCTAAAGGCTTATTTTCATTTTTATTTTAATTTTTTTTATTATACTTTAAGTTCTAGGGTGCATGTGCCAAAGGGCTAATATCCAGAATCTACAAAGAACTTAAACAAATTTACAAGAAAAAATCAAACAACCCCATCAAAAAGTAGGCAAAGGATATGAACAGACACTTCTCAAAAGAAGACATTTATGCCACCAACAGACACATGAAAAAATGTTCATCATCACTGGCCATCAGAGAAATGCAAATCAAAACCACAATGAGATACCATCTCACACCAGTTAGAATGGTGATCATTAAAAAGTCACGAAACGGCAGGTGCTGGAGGGGATGTGGAGAAATAGGAACACTTTTCCACTGTTGGTGGGACTGTAAACTAGTTCAACCATTGTTTAAGACAATGTGGCGATTCCTCAAGGTTCTAGATCTAGAAATACCATTTGACCCAACCATCCCATTACTGGGTATATACCCAAAGGATTATAAACATGCTGCTATAAAGACACATGCACACGTTTGTTTATTGTGGCATTATTCACAATAGCAAAGACTTGGAACCAGCCCAAATGTCCATCAATAATAGAATGGATTAAGAAAATGTGGCACATACGCACTAAGGAATACTATACAGCCATAAAAAAGGATGAGTTCATGTCCTTTGTAGAGACATGGATGTAGCTGGAAACCATCATTCTGAGCAAACTATCACAAGGACAGAAAACCAAACACCGCATGTTTTCACTCATAGGTGGGAATTGAACAATGAGATCACTTGGACACAGGTTGGGGAACATCACGCACCAGGACCTGTTGTAGGGTGGGGAGAGGAGGGAGGGATAACATTAGGAGAAACACCTAATGTAAACAACGAGTTAATGGGTGCAGCACACCAACATGGCACGTGTATACATATGTAAAACACCTGCACGTTGTGCACGTGTACCCTAGAACTTTTTTAAAAACACACAACAAAGGTTTGTAGCTACGAGCAATCACTCTCCATTGTCTTTATGCCTTCTCGCCACAACATTCTTATTCATACCTGGCAACCAGAAATCTACTTTCTGTTTCCACAGATTTACCTATTCTGAAATTTCTTTTTTTTTTTTTTTCTCCTTTTTTTTTGAGATGGAGTCTCGCTCTGTCGCCCAGGCTGGAGTGCAGTGGCACAATCTCGGCTCACTGCAAGCTCCGCCTCCCGGGTTCACACCATTCTCCTGCCTCAGCCTCCCGAGTAGCTGGGACTACAGGCGCCCACCACCTCGCCCGGCTAGTTTTTTTGTATTTTTTAGTAGAGACGGGGTTTCACCGTGTTAGCCAGGATGGTCTCGATCTCCTGACCTCGTGATCCGCCCGTGTTGGCCTCCCGAAGTGCTGGGATTACAGGCTTGAGCCACCGCGCCCAGCCCTGAAATTTCATATAAATATCATGCCATATATGGACTTCTGTGACTGGCTTCTTTCAGTTACTATAATATTTGCAAGGTGCATCCATGTCATTGTATATGTCAGTACTTCATTGCCAAATGAAATTTCATTATATGCATATACCATATTTTGCTTATTATTTGGCCCGTTCATCGATGGATATTTGTGTTGTCTCTTTGGTTATTATAAATAATGCCTGTATGAATATTTGTGTAGGCACATGTTTTCATTTCTCTTGGATAGATACCTAGGAATGTAATTGCTGGGTGATAGAATAAATCTCTGTTTAACATTTTGAGGAACTTACAAACTATTTCCCAAAGCTCTGCCTCATTCTTTATCTTTCCTCTCCTTCTGAAACTAAGCAGATGCAAGACCTTACTCTGTCTTCCATGCCTTTTAGCTCTTTTTCTCCTCTACCATATCTTTAGCTCTCTTTAATGATGTTAGGGTAATTCCTTCCGGTGTATCACCCAGTTCTCTTACTCTTTCTTTAATGGTGTCTAATTTGATGCCATCTATTGAACTTCTAAGTAAAATTACAATTATTTTCAACTTCTTATGTTCCATTCATATGTTTTTAAAACTACCTTAGTATTTTTGATAATCTCTTCATGTTTTCATTTCACTTCTTAATTTTCAAACATATTGTTTGCTTATTTTATGTTTTGAATCTGATTAGTTTAATGTTGACATATTTTTCCAGATCTGATTCAGTGGTTTCTTGCTTTGTTGACTTACTGATAGTGATTTATTTCTTAAAATGTTTTGTGATTTTTATATTGGTATCATATTCCTTGGAATTTTACTATGAGAATTCTTTTAGCCCCATATTTGAAGTTTAGTTCTCTGAAGAGAATTTGTGTTTGTTTCTTCTCAATGCTTACCATTTTAAGCTTAGTTTTCTTCTAGAGAGTTCTCAGATAAGTAGTGTAGATTTTTTGCTACAAACCTCACAACATGTGTATTTCTTTAGTTCTGGGAAATTCTTGGCCATTATTGACTTATGTATTTCCTTTTCCTTCCTTACATTCTGTCCTCTGAAATTTTAAGGTTTGGACCTTTTAGTAATCTCTTACATGTATTTTTATTTTTCTTTAATATTTCACCTTCCATTGCTTTTATCTCATGACTTCATTTAAAGTTGAAATATTTTATTATTTATTGAATATTATTTCAGTAATTGTATATTACATATTTAGAAATATACATGTAGATCCCTATTTTTCATGATTAGTTCATCTTGTTTCATGTAAATGATTTACTTATTTATCTCTCTGACTATATGAAGCATACTTCTCTGAAGTTTCTTCTAATTGTTCTATTAATACCCTGCTATGTATGTTAATTCTTTCATTTTGGGGGATTTTTTATCACTCTCTCACAGTGTTGGCCCTCCTGAAAGATTAATTGATATATTATTACACTTTCACCTTTTTTGAAAAATACCTCTTTTAAACTTCTGAGATTTTGGTATATGCCTGTTTGGGGAAGGCCTTTGCCTATGGTTATACTCTTAGCTCATTGCTAGTTCTTCATATCTGCTTTCCTTTTTTAGGTACATATTAATCTGTTAATTCTTAAGCAAGCATTCCCCTTATTGTTTTCAAATATATTTGTATATGTATTAGTTTACTTTTCAATATATGTCTTATGACTTGTTGGATAATAGACTAAATTTACCATATTTTCAACATACCATCTAAAACCAAATATTTCAACAGGTGTTGAAGTTTGGTAGAAAATGACTTTTCATTAGCAATTGTTAGAATTTAGTTTTTAAAAGTCTCAAATCTTGACAATTCTCCTTTTTAAAAAAATATTTTTAATTATTATGGATACAGAACAATTTTACATATTTTGGGGGTACATGTGATATTTTGATACAAGCATACAATGTGCAATGATCAAATCAGGGTAATTAACATATCCATCACCTCCAACATTTATCATTTCTTTATGTTAGAAACATTCTAAATCTATTCTTTTAGTTATTTTGAAATATACTATAAATTATTGTTAACTATAGTTGTCCTATTTTGCTACCAAATGTTAGATCTTATTCCTTCTATCTAATTGTGTATTTGTACTTTTTAACCATTCCCTCTTTATCCTTCCCTCCCCACTACCCTTCCCAGTCTCTGGTAATCATCATTCTACTCTCTCTATAAATGAGTTCAATTTTATTTTTTAGCTCCCACATTTTAGTGAGAACATGAAATATTTGTCTTTCTGTGTCTGGTTTATTTCACTTAACATAATGTCCTCCAATTCCATCTATGGTGTTGCAAACAACAGGATTTCATTCTTTTTTATGGCTGAGTAATATTCTATTGTATGTACGTATCTCATTTTCTTTAACCGTTCGTCTGTTGATGGACACTTAGGTTGCTTTGATTACTTGGCTATTGTGAACAGTGCTGCAATAAACATGAGGATTCCGATACTGCTTTGACATACTGATTTCCTTTCTTTTGGATGAAAGTTCAGTAGTAGGATTGCTGGGTGATAGGTGATATAGTTAGATATACTTTGTGACCATACCCAAATCTTATCTCGAATTATAATCCCCATAATCCGCATAGTCCCCATGTGTCAAGGGAGAGACTGGGTGGAAAGTAACTGAGTATGGGGGCAGTTTCCCTCATGCTGTTCTCATAATAATGAGTGAGTACTCATGAGATCTGATGGTTTTATGAGTGTCTGGTAGTTCCTCCTGTGGTCATTCCCTCCCCTGCTGCCTTGTGAAGAAGGTGCCTGCCTCCCCTTCACCTTCTGCCATGACTGTAAGTTTCCTGAGTCCTCACGAGCCATACAAAACTTGAGTGAATTAAACCTCTTTCCCTTATAAATTACCCAGTCTCAGGAAGTTCTTATAGCAATGTGAGAATGAAATAATACAATAGGGTTGTTCTATTTTTCATTTTTTGCAGACCTTCCATATTGTTCTCTATGGTGGCTGTACCAATTTATACTCCCACCAACAGTGTACAAGTGTTCCCCTTTCTCCACATCTGAGCTAGCATTTGTTATTGCCAGTCTTTTGGATAAAAGCCATTTTAATTGGAGGACAAACCTCACTGTCGTTTTAAATTGCATTTATCTGGTAATTACTGATGTTATGCCTTTTTTCTGGTAATTAGTGATTTATCTGGTAAATACTGATGTTATGGCGATCTGTATGTCTTCTTCTGAGAAATGTCTATGCAGTTCTTTGGCCAAATATTTAATCAGATTATTATTTTTTCTCCTATTAAGTTATTTGAGTTTCTTATATAGTCTGATTATTAATCTTATTAATCTTTTGTCAGATGGATAGTTTATGAATGCTTTATCCCATTCTATGGGTTTTCTCTTCACTTTGTTGATGATTTCCTTTGGTGTGGAGAAAATATTTTGCTTGGTATGATTCCATTTGTCTATTTTTGTTTTGATCACCTCTGGTTTTGAGGTATTACTTAAGGTATATTTGCCTAGACCAAAATCCAGGAGTGTTTCCCCCATGTTTTCTTCCAGTAGTTTCATAATTTCAGGCCTTAAGTTTAAGTTTTTAATCATTTTGAATTGATTTTTATGTATGGTGAAAGATGGAAATATAGTTTCATTCTTCTGCATATAGATATCCAGTTGTCCCAGTACCATTTACTGATGAAAATGTCCTTTCCCCAGTGTATGTTCTTGGTACCTTTGTCAAAAATGAGTTAATAGTAAGTGTGTAAATTTATTTCTGGGTTCTCTATTCTGTTTCATTTGTCTATGTGCCTGTTTTTATGCCAGTACCATGCTATTTTGGTTACCATAGCTCTGTAGTATAATTTGTAGCCAGGCAATGTGATGCCTCCATCTTTGTTCTTTTTGCCCGGGGTTGGTTTTGCTATTCTGGGTCTTTTGTGATTCCATGTAAATTTTAAGATTATTTTTTCTATTTCTGTGAAGAATGTCATTGGTATTTTGATAGGAATTGCATGACTATTCTTAAGGAGAATCCTATTTCCCCACTCCTGTTTTCCATGAGAATAGATTTTCCTCAAACACTCTTGGCCTACGTTCACTTCTTTATTCACTCTGAACCTGGGAAAACATAGTAATTTATTGACTGGTAAGTTTTGCACTGGCATTTCCCTTTTACTTGAGAGTGAGTCCATATCCAGAAAGAATTATGTATCTTCTGCCACTAATAAATAAGACTTAATGTCTTATTTATTTTATGGAGCAATACCTACCCAACCTGCTTAGACAAGAGGCATGCTATTTACAGAACCCATTCGGAAACTGCAAAATATCAGCAAGTGTTAACATTTCTCTTTTGGATATCACTGAGAACAGAAATATAGCAACCACCTTAGTTTCTTTCACCTAGATATAGCACCTTTCCCAGAAGCAGTCAGTGCTACTATGATCTTTCTACTAGCAGACCTTTTTTGTATTATATTAGGTGACCACTGGAGATAACATCCATCTTGAGGATTTAGTGTCATTCTCAAGAATTATAATTACTTTTCATATGGTCATAATGCATAACCCAGTGTATATCTTACAATAAGATCAAATAAATGCTTTTTGCATGGATAGAGGGATGGATTGATGAGTAAATATAGTGGCATAAAAGCACAAAACATCTAAGTTCTACACCTTGCTCACTTTTCTCTTTAGAATATCATGCACATGAGATTTGTTTTTTTTTTTTTTTCTAAAAAACTAGGATAAAAATTATCTGCACTGCTATTTCAGTGTTTTTGGATCTAACAAGTTAAATAAATTCTGAGAACTTTGAAAATATATACAAGAGGATGTGATGATGTAGTTTTCATTCAAATTGTGTTTTGATTTTGAAAAAAAAGTCACAAAAAAGGAAACAATTCAACAAACTGTTTATTTAAATATTACTGCTATTTTACCAAATACAGCTTAAGAAGAAACAATAGAAACCAGAAAAACTGTTTGTGTGTTTAGACACCATCTTATTGTCCTTATTTATTGTTAATTCTCCTCATGGGAACTGTTCTCCACACTGCTGCTGAACTAAATGCCAGATAAGCCATCTCTCTCTTCCATGTCATTTTATTTAAATAGAAGAACAATGTGAAGAGTTACTTTTTAAGAATAACAACAAAAAGAACCTTTTTTACTGGCATTAATACACAATTCATGGTGGCTATAGGAAATGAATACACAAAGCACCATCCTGGATACTTACCACAGACATTTTATTTAATTCTGGCAACAAAGCTTATATATTATTTCCCAGTCAAACCCAGGGACCCGAGGCTCAGAGAAGTTAAGGAACTTCCCCAAGGTCACACAGAAATGCCAATTTATAAGATAGACCTGTATTTAATAATCATAGCTTAATTTAGGCAAATACCTAGAAGGCAGATGAAGACGAGAGTGGAAAAACAATGACCTTTCTTCTCCTTCCTGGTCACCTCACTCCTAGGGTAAGCTACGCTGTACAACGCCATTTTGGTCCTGATACCCAAACATTGCTGGCTTCCACTGCGAGTTGTTGTTGATGCAGGTGGTCATCAGGGGAGAACTAGCAGCATCTTCATTGGGTTTAGTTTTTCCAGAAGCAGTCGGTGCTATTATGGTCTTTCTACTAGGAAGGAGATTTTTTTTTTTTTCTTTTTTTCCTGAACTCCAAAGAAGGCCCTTGCTGGGCTGACTTGGAGAGCTTCCAGGACGTTTTCTGTTTTAAAATACACACAGATGTCTGGAGAGATACCCACAAAACCTGCAGAAGAACACACCCTCCTAGAGTTCAGAAGCCAGCCAGATCTCCAGGCTTCTTTTCAGATGGAGCAAATAATGAATCCCTGCCTAATTTCAATTAGTCCCCATGGCATAGAACCATGTGAATGACTGGGCAGGAAAAAATACTGTCTATGATCTGATGCCAGGAGCTGCATGCTGCTCAAATAATGTTTCTTTCTTATACTCTCTGTACTAAAATTGTACAAGGAAGCT
Organism: Macaca thibetana thibetana; assembly: GCF_024542745.1. NCBI lineage: Eukaryota > Metazoa > Chordata > Mammalia > Primates > Cercopithecidae > Macaca > Macaca thibetana. The sequence continues at coordinate 58,242,929 of NC_065594.1, forward strand.
GTAATATTAGTTCACTCTAAAGGTATTTACATTATTCAACTATTTCATAAGAAATAAATAGTTCAAATATCAAAATAGTCAACTTTTTTGAGAGTCGTTGGTGATGAAGAAAATCTGGAGAATCACGATCAAGGGAAATACATTTAGGATTAAGCAGAAAAAATATTGGATTCTTCCTCTATAACCCCGTCTACCCCCTCTACTATCCCCCTACCCGGTCCCCAAGAAAGAAAGGGAGGTAACTGATGTGTGCAGACCTCCTCATTTCCTCTGTAGGAGCAAGCACTGCAGCAAGCTAGAAACCTCATATTCACAAGGCAAACAAAGCATCATTTTTTAATGACTCTTCTGAATACATTTTTGCAGCAGCTTCCCTAGACCTGCTTGTCATAATGGTTTCTTCAAACGTTTTTTAAAGCCTGTGATGTTCAAGGCCCTAGCCTTCCCCCTCTCTTGCTTGTTTTTTATGTGTCACAGTTGTCAACTAAAATAGAGCACCTAGCCTTTGTTTCAAGATGGTACCTGATCAATATCATCAATCCGTCTCACTCCCTCTCCCTCTCTCTCTCTCCCTCTCTCTCTCACGCACTCTCTCTCTCTCTCTCTACAGCTGTATCCATTTCCTCCTGGCAAAAAGGGACTTTATGAATAAATGATACTGAAATGCTGAGGGTTCAGATACTAAATAATGAATTTCACCACCAAAAACACAACAACTTCTCCAATCATAAAATACCGCTCCTTCCATATTGATTGTGCTTTGGCAACTAGATGCAGTGCTAGGCTTCACTCTGCAAGGTGTTTAAAAAGAAAAACAGGTTTACCCAGGATTTATCATGTATGGAAAAATGTAATCTCTAAGTAGGCTATCTGCTAATGTCTGGCATAAGGTTTCTTCATAATGGTTAACCCTTTTTCAGGGAGTGGAATAATGCAAACAGTGCCTCTCTCTAGATGGGAACTTTGCTTCATGGGACATTACAGTAAGTGTGTCATCTGTTCTGTGCTGTTGTGTGGGTATAGCTTATAATGATAATGCAAATCTCCTTTTATTATTTTTTTAAAGACCTGCTGTGTGCAGGGAATAGAGCATCCTGCATCAGGACAGGGACTAGGTCACAGTACCTGCAGTGCCTGTTCATTCTCACGTTGCTGGGTGCTGGGTGCGCGGCTCCCTTACTGTTGCATGTAGTGGGTCAAGCTTTGGGAGCATTTGTTGTCTGCTCAAATGTGACTTGCTTTTCTATTTCCCTCATGAATGGTCTCCGCTGGCGTATTTCTGATGTGCAAAGAATGCCAGTGTCTGCTATCTGAGAGATGACTGGGGTCAGGGAGGGTAGATTCTTGGCATGTGATTGGCAAAACCTGCCTTCTCTCAAGTTGTAGGCTAACTTTTTTGACTGAAATGTTCTGTGTCTGCCTATAAATTTGCTTTACTGCCTATTAATGTCAGAGAAGCTTCATTTTTAATTAGGGAGAATTGAGTAGACTTTGTTATATGGGGAACGCTCTGCGTTTCAACTAAATATGTTGATATATACGTTGTGTAGTGCAGGTTATCAGATGATGTCAGTCATAGGTAAGAAGCGAAGTAAGTTTTAAGCATTGTCTATGCTGCGTTTATTTCATGAAATTTTAGTGGAGATGAATTGCTATGATAATTTTAATGTCAAAAAGCACAGATGTTAGTTTTATCTTTCTTTTTGGAACATTCGTCTACTTGTGAAAATAAATCTTTGTTTCTCTTTTTTAATCGTCAAGGGACAATTAACAAATGTTTACTAATGTACCTATTTACCTGTATGCTAAACGTAGGCTAAAGTAAAGCACGTATTTCCATTTTATTTTTTAAAACTTAATTTAAAGAAAAAATACAGGCATTAATTTAGAGCTACTGATGCAGTGAAATGGAGGAATATATTTGAGCTATTAGCCGTTTCAATCTCCTGCCTACAAATAATTGATGAGTTTCTATTAAAGATTGACAAGCTAGCAGAGTGCAACGCATTTTTACTAGAAAATGCAGCATGGGCAGTGAATATGCATTATTCCTTTTATTCTAGTGCTCCACATTAATAGTTCTGGAATTAAGCTTTATGTTTCTATAGACCTATTGATTAGCATTTAGCTGGAGATGTACACGTGCCTATTCATTTAGCTGGAGATGTCCATGTGCCTATTCGTGGTTCCCTCTCTCTATATAATAACAATTTGAAGTCCCTTGGCCATTATTTACAGCTTGTTTTCATATTAGTATTTCAAACACATGAGGTTTTCATTTGCCTCCTTAGGATTGGTAAGGATGTAATGTTGTGTTGAAAAATCTTAACTTACCTTCCTAACAACTAGGACACCAGGTAATGTCACCCAGAGACTGGTCAGGACTTATGACTGGAATAGTTCCTCCTCAGGGCCCCAGCTCAGAAAGTCAATTTCAGTTGTCAGTGTCAATGAAGGGCGTGTCTCGCTTTACAGGCTGTGTTTTATGTATCTTGAACATAGATCTGTCTTAAAAGAATACAAAGACCAGAGATATATCCTTTACATTGTTTATAATTCATGAAACAAAACATTTATTGTAAGGAAACAAATATTATAGAATCTAAACATCCTTTTAGGGTACATTTGACAGTCATTATAAGTTTACCACCATGAGGGAGTTTTCTGGTACTGACTGAACAATTTCATTTAATAAGATTTGACTTTTTTAGTGTTCTGGTTTTAAGCTGCTTTCCACTTTGCTTCTCCATCCTGTCCTCTTGTTTTGAGAGCAGTGCTATCAGTAGCATCCTTCTGATAACTAATAAAATTTTATTGTCTTAATGGGACAGAAAGTGCTTGCAATATTTTAAATAACAGCTTTTCTTAACTAAACATACAGAAAGCCAGTTCTTTCAATCTTCCTTATCACTGGTACCTACTGAATCTGCCCATAAAATGCCGTAAGAGTTTTACACTTATAAAATCACCAGAAAGAAATTGGATACACATTTAATTTGCACCTCATTTCATTTGGGCTTCCCCATTAAAGAAAAGTGGTGAAAATGGGGCAATTGGTATTGTTTTCCACAAAGTGTACTTTTTAATAAAATTCTGGAAGACACCTCATTTTACCTAGGGCAGTTCTCTGCTGTGTTTGCCCTCTTAGGAAATCATACACAATGACATTGAACGTGCTGGCTGACATGTTGTGTGTAAGTACAGGTTCAATAATATGCATATGTCTTTGTAAACTAACTGCCTACAAAAATATAACAAGGACTCAACTTAAAAGTTTCTATACGTGAAAACTAAATCATACAATTATTAATTTGGGTACAGCTTTTTAAGGGACTGAAAGCTATATTTTGTGATCCATGACCTTCTTACTGGAACCCCACTATGTCTTTTCATTTTTTTTTTTTTTGTTATCTTGGAGAATTAAAATCAATCTGACACTCAAGTTAAATAGAAATAAGCAATATGTCACTGCCCCCAGAATTCCAGAAATTCCAAAAGCATTTCTTGGTTTTATTTTTATTATATATGGTTACACGTGGTATGTAGCAAGGGATCATAAGACCAGATATAATTATTTTGGTGCACATTTGATTTTCTTTGGTATTTTGAATACTTTTTCTGTAGAAGAATAAATAGGTGAAAATAGTTCACCAGCATATGATTTGTTTTATCCTTAGGCATTGCCTGAGGTTACTGGAACATCCTTAGTTTTCCATATCGAAAAGTGAAATGCACAACAATGAAAATTTTATTAAAATGTATGTTAACCCATTACTGTATGTTCATTTTCAATTCTTTATAAGAAAGCATGATGTATCATTTTGTATGTGTCATTATTTTTAAAAAAAGAGATGAGTCAAGTAAAGGAGCAAATTTAATGGGGAAATTTTATGGGAAACATTATACAAATGGCAGTGTGTGTGATTCCCATTATTAAAATAATTTGTCATTGTATGAGAAAAGGTATAAATTTCAAGAAGGAGTCTTCTTTAGTTATCTGCCCTTTTTTAATGACAGTGGCTTTTGTGCAGTAAAGACAGACACGTTCTCAGGCAAAGCCCATTTCAGGCCAGAATTTCTGAAAGCCCTATTAATGTTTCATGCTAATCAAGGAGAGTGGGAAATAGAGCTGACAGGTACTTTCTACTCTGCTTATTCCTGTCTTCCTGCATTAGACATTACTAGCTAAAAAAGGGCCAATGGGGTTCTTATCCAATGCATATAGTAAGAAGGGCAAAAATAAAATGATTCTTGGCTTGTTTCCTGTTGTTTTCCATCTTGGATCAGCTGATAACATTTTTGGTCATATGACTGCATTGATTATTAATAAATTTGGTTTAATCTAAATTAACCTCAAAAGGGATCTGCCACTTGAACCTAGTATTCTAGGACAGTGAGCCATGCTGTGTGTGATTCTATAAAAGTTCTATCTGGAATTCCCTTGTTGAAATATTGTACCTATAAGTAATTTGAGCTTTTTGCTTATATCTGGCATCGTAAATGGGAATTTCCTAGGTGGATATCATAAATTTAGACTCCTCCAAGTTATGCAAGTACATAGTTTAGACTGGAATAAATATAATTTCTCCTTTCTTCACTGGAACACTTATGCTTAACAGATTTGTCAGAGCTCAATGCCAGAATGAATATATGCCATCACATATGGTTTAAGAAAAGATAATTTATTGATTATGTTGGAGGATGGTTGTTTTTTGTTGGCTTTTAAAATCTATACCAGTTTAAGTTGATTGAATCTATTAATTTGTAGATAAGATCTCTGATTAAGTAAAATCAAAGCATTTTACTTTTACAAGAAAATTTTCATTATCTTAATGATTATGTGCTTAGAAATGGTATCTCAGCATAACTGACTATTCCACATCTTTTATTCATAGAAAAACTTTTTTCAAGTGCATTTAGACATGCCAAGGACTATTACCTTCAACTTTAGCTACTGAGAGCTTACCATTTTCTGACACCTGATGTCTATCTTAGGAAGGTAGAAAATGACATATGGTGGCTTTAGGATACAATAAAGTATTACTGTTCAAAGTTTTCAAGTAGCAAGGGTGAAGTCAAAAAATACACTAATGGGGAACAAACTACAATTATCCATAATTGAGAGACATAAATATATTAAGTTATTTTTTCTCTGCTTGAAAATAGAAACTCTTTCAAGGTCAACTGCCGAAGAAAAATTACAACTCCTCTAAGATTTAGAAAGTTATATAAAAATGTCTGTGCCAAGTACATATATAAAACCAAAGAAGTTATTTTAGGTTATGGAGTCCATCAATGTGACAACAATTATTTTTCTGAAACTTTCTTGTCTCTCAGCAGAATATACTTTCTGGTCATGTCTGCATACCCAGGCTAAAGCAGAATACAGAAATCAACTTGTTTAATGTAGAATAATGAACGTTAGCTTTCTATTCGCACAACTTTGCATAGTCTTGATTTGAAGAAAACAGTTTCATAATAAAAACTTGGAATTCCAGAATTAAAAGAGTGTATATTGATACAATAGTATTGTCACTCAAATGATTTTTGAAGGCAATTATTCTTCCTTTTTGGGGGATAGGCCTTTGAAAAATCAAATGAAAGTTAGAGATCCTTTCTTAAAAAATTCATATGCTCTTAAAATTTCGCCTACAGTATAAGGGAGTCTCCAGTCTACTTGGCTTATCCATATGGGTTCAGGGCCTACAGGTTAAAAATCTCCTCCATTCCTGTCTACCTCATTAGTATTGAGAGCATAATTTGGCCCCAAAGTCACCTTGTACAACTATAAAAACCCCTTTTGATCAGAATAAAGGCAAATAGGAGCCTAAGCAACATACTGCTTCACCCCTTTCTCTTTGATCACACCTGGTCACTTGGTCACGGCTTACCCTTGATGGCAGTCAAGGGCATTGTTCCTTCCCTAATAAGAGGATTCTCGCACAAAGCACACAGTAGTTCTATAAGGAGCAATACAAAAAAAAAAAAGGACTAGATCTTTGAAAATAGAGTTGGAACCTCTTTGTTTTTAACATGAAGATCTGCATTCTCTAGAACTTTAGTTCATTTTTGTTCTTAAATTATGCAGAAATAACTTTTATTCTCTGAGATTACTATAAGAGAATTTATCTTTGACTAGTCCCTGGATAGTGGAAGTTGCAACCAAATGCAAAATTTCTTTGGATGATGGGCCTGCCAATGTCTAAAATATTTTCATCAGATTCATTGTCAATCATTTCTATGATCAAAGAAAAAAATAAAGAGACATTTGGCTACTGACATTTTGTTTTGCTAATGAGTCATTCAGCTCTGTGTAGAATACCACAATATTGTAATTACTCGTGAGTAATTACAATTAAATGATGGTTTCATTTTCAAATTGGGTTCCCTGTGCTTCCTTGGTCCAGTGCTAGTCACATGGCAGATACTCAACAAAAGTCAGTGACGGAGTGGTGAATTAGTGAGTGAATGAATGAGAACTGATTCTACAGCTCAAGGATCAAATATGAGTGGATAATGGAAACTTCCACTGATGAAACAACCTAAAAGTATCTACAATGACCTACAAAAGTTATAATAGACTAATATTAATTTGCTTTAAACTTGTATAAAATTTGTAAAACATTTAAATAGCCATGTTTTTTATTTACAGTCTCCTTCTTTAAGTTTTTAAGCATTCAATCCCTGCCTCATGAGAGGTTGACACTTAACAAAATGCAAATACATTTTTAAAACTTACCTCCAGCAAAACTTCCCTGGCAATGTGTGATATAAAAATAATTTCAAAATCTTAACCCCAAATATTACTTGAATTGTAAATACAAATATGACTTTTTTTCTAACAGTTTATAGAAATGCACATCAAAACTACTTTTTTGTTCTATCACATGTAATTACACAATTCTTATTAATCAATATATTGACCTATTCTACAGCATTTTGTAATTCTAAGATTGTCATTCCTTGATCCAAATATGTAACTAGGGTTAGTCTTTGTAAACTACAATTGTGATTAATAAATAACATTAATCAGTAATACTTAACCACTTTTTCTCCTGTATTTTAGAACATCTTCAAGTTTATCTCTATCAGTTTTCTCTCCCTGGAGGAAAGAAAAACCACACAACATACTGGCTTCTCCATTCAAGTTTGCATTTATGTTTTGACTTTTTTTTTTTTTTTGCTATTTTTAGAGACATACAAGTGCCATATTACCTTAAATGTACATTAAATTATTTTTTTAAAAGACATGAAATAATTTTTTTACATGATGTGAATTCTATTTAGAATTTTGTATTTAGCAGAAAACGCAAATAATTGCAAAATAGTTCACAGTGCAAGAATATAGTTAAGTTTCCATCAGATAAGGCTTATCAGTATTTTTAAGACTATTGTAAGACTTTGACTTCTCTCTTTCATTAACTGATGTAAAACCAGTGCATTCCCTCTGACAGTCTATATTTAAAAGCTCTATTTTTTTTTAAAGATGGGAGAAAAGATAGTTAATTTTAGTAGTTTCACCCTTACCACATACCTGTCATTTTCTAGAAAAGGAAAGCCATTTTCAGAGCATTACTGTCATTTCTAAACCAACTAAACACAGTCTCCTAGCAGCCACAGACTCCTCTGATAAGGACAAATAGATACATAGAGACAACCATTAAGATTGCAATGTCACACCCCAGAAGCTATTTCCATGTAGTTTCCCAAAATGGGAAGAAAAACACCTCAATCTGGTTGTCAGGTACATATCAGAAGATATAATTGCATTTTGGGAGACTCTAGGCAAATCCAGAAGCAATGACAAGCATATGTGTGATAAAGAATCAGTTTCCAGCAAGTACAAACTCCATCGCTGTTATATCTCACTGTATGAGCCATCTGTAAATGAACTGCACTGTGAGAGGTGAAAGATGCTCTCTCACCTGAAGAATGCCTGGAAATACATAGATGTGCTGACCTGAGTCACAGGCCACATGACCAAGAGAAGGTCTCTGCAGTCCCGTAACTGGCCACCGCAAGAGAAGATATCCCTGCTTAAGCAAACCTGCAAAGTACATTCACCTCAGGCACAACTGGAATCAACCTGAGAACACTTTAGGTACCAGAACAGGAAATGCATTTTAACATGAGTTGCCATTTGGGTTTGTTGGGTTCAATATCTCATAGTTCCTTCTCCCACTCATCGTTTAAGAACACCTACCCATGGGGCAGAGAGAAGAGCTGAACTGACACAAAAAGACCCATGCCCCTTTTCGTATTCAACTCTAGTAGTCAAATTCGTACAAGCCAATGGATTAGCTCTCACTGTCCAGGTAATTAAGATATTTGCTATTCATAGTTAAAAGGAGATCAGAATAATACAATGGAACACACAGTAACCAATACAATGGAAAGAAGTTAAACCTGGAAAGTAATGTTAAGATGTCTATTTAAAGCACTCAAATCTGGAAAACTGTTTAAGTAACTATAATAAATCATTAATGAGTGAGCAGTAAAACACTGTTTAATCATTAATTAACCATGTATTAACAGTAGAAAATATTAGTAATTCATCTTTTAATGCACCTAGAGATAACTATAATATTAAGTGCTTATGGATTCATGTAATTAACTATTTAACATATTTTCTAATTAAGATATAGAATAGTTATAAGAATTTTGTTTCTATTAACTACTAAAATAGCAAGGTAGTTTATAGGCTGATTTTCAACCTAACCTTAGTGCCTTCATATTTTGCTTATTGTTAAAGTGCTATTTTATACAAGTATAAGTTTACTTAAATGATAAAATACCCCTAAGATGCAATCTGATACGGCTTTCCCATGACCCACTTATTTTTACATATGTCAAATCTTTTATTTTTTCCTTTTTCAAATTGACCAAAAAGATCTTTAATCTAAAATCAGCTCTGATTTCACTGAAGGCAACTGTAGAATTTGTAGGTAACTAATTTTCCTAAAATAATTGCCATAAATGTTATTCCCATCGGAATATAAAAGATAATCGAAAGAGCTTTTGCATGTGTCAACTAAAACGTTCAGCTAATACTGTGCTTTATCTGCCGATGAAATGTTGCTAGCTCAACTATTTTTTATTATGTAGTACAACATATAAAAAATGTAATATTTTAATTTTTAAACATTTGACATCAGACATTTTGATGAAAATATGTCATCCTGAGCAATGAAATTTCATTCTGTTTACCATTGTAATAAGAATTACCTTCAAAGGTTATTTTTGGGGTTTACTAGAAAATGATCCAGAGTAATCTATTATTGCATAAATTTAACTAGGGAAGGGCTTAATATTATTTTTCTAGTTAATATTATAACAATTTTTCTTAATAATGTTTGTGAAAAGCATATTAAATTGATGAAATGTTATACAATGTGAGAGAATTAGCTATCTGCTGTGGAGTCAGAGACCCAATTATACATTTTAGTAAAATATCATATGAACATTCTTAATCAAAAGTTTACAGAAATACAGGTCAGTGTAAGGTGGGAAATTAAAAATAAAGTTTACAGAAATGAAGTTTTTAGTTAACCATCTGAACAATAAAAATGTTTGCAGTCAGTACTCTTGTCTTTCAGGGCTTTAATTCAGTTGTAAAACGTGTGTAAATAAGAATAGAAGCAAATCTGAGGTACTTTAGGTTAACCATTTGGTGTTTAAATGTATTGAAGGGGAAAAACTGTACTTACAGAGCCATCAATTCCAGCCACAAAGTGATGGCCCTGTGGCCTTTGTCATTCTTGTCATTCAATCCCCTCCACTATCCAATCAGGTGGTAAGCGGGGGAGCCTAGACCAGAGAGTAAAACTCGGGCAAGTGGATTTGTCTATCCTAACAAGGCTGCATTTGCCTTAATGACTGCCAAGTCACTAACTCCACCTCTTTTCCCCACAGGCAAAACATTTTAGAACTGTCATAAAGCAAATGCCGTTGCTGGGATGTCAAAAATTCCTTTTACTCCTCCTTGAAATTAAGCTTTGTGTATGTGCAAGCATAAATGAACTGACTTTAATAAAAGCCACTCTGAGGAAAATGTGAAAAAATATAACTGCTTATGATCATTAAAACATTTTGCTGTGGAGACGAGGAGAGCATCTGGCTGTGGCAGAAATAAAAGTGTTTGTTGGGAAGCTAAACTACTGTCCGTGGTTCTGGAAAATAATTAATGTGGTCCAGCACTGCCACAGATGTCATATGAGTGAGGTAGGCTGGCTTTCATGGAGCAAAATCTCCCCATATAACGTCTCTTTTCCAAGGATAGCATAGTTCACTATTTGTCACTTGGGCCAGATCAATAGTGGTGGGAGTATCAAGTTCATGAGGCCAAACTCACAGCTATAGAGAAACTCTACTCCCAGAGAAGACAACTGAGTGTGCCCCTGTCCCTGAGTGGTCCTGTCATCAGCCCTAAGCTAAGTAGGGATGTGGAATGCCAACCACCAGAACAACCGTCTCTGGGAAACCTGCTCCAGTGCCTGCTTTGGAGGTTTGGCAGTGGGTTCTGCCTCTCCATGAGGCTGAGGTCTTGAGTAGTGCCTGAAGTCTTCCTGAAGTAAAACGTTAGCATAATAGGCCAATGCCATTTAGCATCCAAATTGTTTCAACCCAGTGCAAGGGTAATCTGACAAAAACACGGAGTTCTTCAGAACATTGCAAGTGCTAAATGACTTCTATATATTATGAATACTGACTCAAAAGAAAGAGCAATATGAAAAGGCATTTAGCTTTGGATATCAAGGCACTAGAAAATAATATAGTTAGAATTTCTACTCCACACTTTCCATGTTAGCATTAAACTAAGCTTCTTGAAGGCCAAGTCACTGTTGTTTTCATCTTAGAATCCTCAGAGCTTATCATTGTATTGACTACCTTGTAGATTAGCACTGTCCAATAGAAAATGAGTCACATATGTAACTTTAAATTGTCTAATACTCACATGTAAAAAATAAACCAGTGAAGTTAAATTTAATAATATGATTGACTTAACACAATAGACAAAAAATTATCATTTCAACACATAATCAATTGAAATTTTATATTAATGAGAAATCTGGTGTTTATTTTTCAGTTACAGCATACTTCAATTCAGACTAGTCCAATTCAAGTGCTTGAGAAACACATGTGGCCATAGTACAGCACAGCTGCAGATGATAAATTCACACATGCTATAAGAACAAAATAAAAATAAATGAATGAGTAAATGAATGAATTAATAAATATTAAAACAGATATAAAAAGTAATCACTTCGAGCTTACTACATGGATAGAGATTATAAACTACCAAAGTTTATGTATATATAGTACATAAATATACTCTGTGTGTGTGTGTGTGTGTATCTATATATATAGCATATGTTTTTTGGGTAGATGGGATGCTGCAGACCAGCATGTCAAATTCCTAATCAAGTGAATTTTACAATATCTTCTATTTGGCTAATTAGTAAATCAAATTTTTTTCTAACGACTATTTTCCCTTAAATTCCAAAATATTCCTTAGTTGAAAATTTTAAAAATTTGTAGTTAGAAATAAATGCCTTGTAGGCCACTAGGAAAAGTTGGACTGGCCTATCCTCAGTATTTACTATAATCTCAATGTAATTCTAGGTAGATCCGTCATGGAAAGTTGAAAGTATATTTCAGAGCAATTTATTCTAGGGCAATTATACAACCTGTTGCTTTGGTCTGAATATAACTGTAGGTCTGGTAATAAAGTACTATGTTCCCATCCAATAGTGAACAACTCGTAGATTTGGAAGTGGTTAATGTCAAATACCTGTGGTCAAGCAACATCCTCTATGTCAGGTTTTTTCTGCTTAGTAACAATTGAAAGATTTATAAATGAGGAAGAGGATATGAAGGAGAAATTTAAAAACATCTTTAATAACATATCTTATAAAATTTACTCTATAAAATACAAAATTGTATATTAGATAAAATTCTATGAGCCATTTTAAAAGGCACTACTATATAAAAACATTTTAGAGGTAGAGGAGGAGAAAAAAAATTTTATTTGAAGAATATTTTATTATGACTTAGAAAATACAACCTTTTAAAAATAAATTCATAAAGTATTTCTCTCTGTAAAAAAGTTGATTTTAATCCCTGTACAGTATAAGTAGGGAAGAGTCTTTTATATTTTGTCAGTGTAAAGGTACTTAGCCAGCATAGGTCAATCATTCCATTTATAATCCAAAAGCCTAAAAAAGACCTAAATAGCCCTGCTGTCTTTCCACCTTCTATTTTAGTCACTACGCATCATCATAAATATTGAAGTATGACGCCAAGGATCTAGAAAATCAGTAGCTATACTTAAGACATTATTTCCACATCATTTTATTCAACTAGTATACTTCTCAGTAACTGTCAGAACTTCAAAATGATGTATTTTAAAGTTAAGTTTTCACTGACTAATGTATTATGTTCTAACAAACAGATTAAATGCCTTTCTGCCTAAATCAAACAGTTCTATGACCAGTTAGAGTTTTCTGAATTAGATACACAGCTGCTTGTTTGGTTCTTAAATTAGTAAACAAAATTCCTCAGAAGCAGCTATTTTACTTATATTAATTTATATTTTGTCCTCTTGGCTCGAGACAGAGTACAGGCTAACTGTATTTCCCCAGAGTAAATAGAGTAGTTCTCATAATCTCAGAGTCAGAGGAATTTTGTGATTTTTTTTTTTATTTCCAAATACACAAGTCATCTTGTGCAGTAAAGCATGCTTGTCAACGCACATGTCAGACAACTTTAAAAAGAATAGTCTGAGAAAAAAATAAAAAGTAAATTATTTAAGTGGAGTTGTAGAGGAAGCTTGAAAGAATTCTGTTTAGAAGGTTTCTTTGCTTCTCTCTGCCAATGGAGGAGAGACTGACTCTGGATCTCTCACTAGTGAGCTTCTGTCATAACTAGGGCTGACAGTTCACATTGAAAATTCTGTTTTCTTCCTTCCCAGGAAAGCAAGTCAAAGTTAAGCCAACAAACTGTTCTTGGCAAGGGCCTTACTTTTGTTTCCTCTTCTTTAAATTAGCCATTTGGGTTTCGTACAGTATTTGTGAATACGTTTCTAGGATTTGGGACCACAGGTTTCAGTGGATACTAAAGCACTTTTTTAAAATGTGGAGGTCCTCTGTAATGAAAAGTGTGGCCACATGAGTGCAGAATTTGAGATGAAGAGAGAAAAATTCAAGTAGCATTGTGTCGAGGAAACACACAGGAAATCAACAAACCAAACCACTGCGAAATATCATTAACATTCAACTTCAGTTGAATTTGGCAGTGAACTGTTTTAGGGTAGCATATTCCATTTGAGATGTCTGTCAAATATATTACAACTAACAGAGTTCCATTGACTGCCACATTAACAACTATAGGGAATGAAATAATGGGTAAAAGCTGTTGTAGAGCTTTTTGCTCTTGTGCAGAAACTGTGAACAAAAAGTGCTTGTGACTTTATTTTCTTTCACTTTCAAAGCTATTCCATCAATGCACGGTTTGGCATCACTGTACGAACTTTTCCAAGGTATTTACAGAGGGTGAAAGTCTGCTTCATCCCAGGGACTACTGCAGGCATGGCTTATTTTATGAAAACCCTACTTACAAAATGCCAAACCTAACAAAATAGATGAACAAGATAGGGAAGAGGTGATATTCTTCATAATAATGGAAATAATTATTTTACAAAAAAAATCACTTTACATTTAGGAGAATCTTCTGTATATTAAATATAAAAATTATATTTTCTTACAGTCAGTTACCCTCTAATTTGGGGGGAATGTTTTATTTATGCTCCTACTATGTTATAGGCAATTTTATAAAATACCAAATTACTACCAATTACATTACAATCAAGGAAGTGACTAATTGTATCCATATTGTTTATGAGGTACAAACAGGCATGAGAGGGGGATAAACACATAAAGCCCCTACACATAGACTTGGTGTTTGCTTAATGCCCATATTTATATATATTCACCACATGTACATGTACATGTACAGTGTTGTTCCACTAACTGACTTATCTTTAGATAATACAGTATTTGCAAGACCAGTTCATTAAGGTTAATTTGTTCAAAAATATTAGAATCATTAATTTCTGGCTTATAGCTAATGGCTGCTCTCAGCCAGTGTCCTGCTTCATCATTAGTGTCACTAAGATTATAACTCACACCCAACTGTTTTTACACTATCTAATAGAATCAATTGATGCAATGGTTGACAAGATGCTGTTTTGCATTTTGTCATCACACTAATGTACATGGCTTAAAGGCATTGGCATCCATAATATGGGGCAGTTTTGTAGGAGACTGGAATAGGCTGAAGCTGCAAGGGCCATTTTCATAAAATATTAATGAAATTGAAAAATACACTGGGGTTGAAGGCTTGTCTGCTAAATGTAAGGTAAAATCTATTCTGTTCTGCTTTCTGATGACTGTAATTAGCAGCCCTAATTAAAAATTCAAACCTTGTGTATATTTGAAAGCATGAATCTTAGCTCGCATCGTGTTTATTTCCTTTACAAAGTATTTTATTTTACAACACTAATTGAACAGGATCCTTCCTAGTCCGACAGCCGCAGCTGGCTGGAGCCAGTTTATGTATCCAGTCTCTCAAGACTACTTCCTGTTGTAAGTAATAAAACATCTTTAAAAAACATAGATACGCTCTCTCCGAGCCATTAACTCTGTGCCATCCAGCACCAGGCTGGTCCTCTCCCCACACATTGTTTTTCTTTCCTTTTTTTTTTTTTTTTCACTTAAATGTGACCTCTTTGAAGAGGCTGCTTTTTTCTCATCTTCAATATTTAATGTGGATTTACTTACATTAAATGACCACCTTGCTAAAGGAGCGAAGGCCCACTTCTGACATTATTTATGAACAGCGTAGACTATGCAAAAATATGGAAGGAACTGCCCGGGAATACCTATTAGTTCTGGTAGAAATATCTACTTTTATCATTGTTTTCTAAACTTACTTTCAAATTTGTGGCCAGAATGTTGACGCCTCACTGGGGACTGTGCGACAGCAAGTGAAGTCCGAATTGATTAGAATCATGTTACTTAGAGAGAACAGAGACCAGTCAGGACCAGAGCTAGAAGCCAGTCAAAGCCAGCATCGGAATAGGTCAGACATGTTAATACTTTTTTCTTTCAATAACGACAAAAATAAGTTTTGTTTCAACTTATGCCTATTATTGACAAAAAGTAGTAGAAGAAAAACAGGCACTTAATTATGCTTAAAATAATTTGGAAAAGGTAACATCTATCTTTTGTTTAATCTGCATATCCTTTCATCTCTGGATTTCAATTTCCTCACCTGTAAAATGGGAATGCTTATAATGCCTTTACCTGGATGTTCTGACTACCTAAGAGAGTTTTTCTGAGGACACAAACAATTAGATTTACAAAAGCACTTCGACAACTCTTAACACGGCATGCAAATACCAGGGATTCATTAGAAGTGTACTCCTTCTCAACAAGTGACTCAAACTATGAACAGAAAATGAAAGGAAATTGGTGTTTGATATTGTTGGAACTCCCCTTAAAGTTTGTGCAACACAATTTACGTAACTCTTTCTTCATTTGGGCTGGGATTCACTGGAAATGTGCTGAGAACAAAGAAACAAGTCCTGGCTGGGTGTGGTGGCTCACGCCTGTAATCCCAGCACTTTGGGAGCTGAGGCAGCTGGATCACGAGGTTAAGAAATCAAGACCTTCCTGGCCAACATGGTGAAACCCCATCTCTACTAAAAATACAAAAATTAGCCAGGTGTGATGGCATGCACCTGTAGTTCTAGCTACTTGGGAGGCTGAGGCAAGGGAATCGCTTGAATCTGGAAGGCAGAGATTGCAGTGAGCTAAGATCTGTCTGCACTCTAGCCTGGCGACAGAGTGAGACTGTCTCAAGAAAAACAAAACACAAGTTATTTCTTTTATACCTCAGTGAAGTTTTGGTCTGATTTTCCTGGAGACTGTATTTCTAATATGTTATTGGAATTCACATGACTGAATATTACATTGTACTAAAATATTAAAATTGCTTCTCCACCAATACATTGCTTTAAATGATTAAATGAATAAATAAGCAACTATGTTTGATGTAAAAGGTTACTAGCACTATTAAAAACAAATATTTTTCAATATTGGGAATTAAACAGTTTATTTTGTACCACCACAAACTATTTAGAATATAGAATCATGTAGTCTTTGCCTCAGGCATGGGATCTATATTCCTTACCCATGGAGATTTCCAACCAAAGGAGGTGAAAGTTTTTCTGGAGTAAGAAGTATTGAACATGAGGCTATTAAGAGGATATGAGGTCTGCTAATATTTGGATTATTGATTTTTCCAACTGATAAATGTTACATCACCCACCCCCCGCCCCAAATACACATTTACTTCATTGAATGGAGAGCTGCCTTCTTTTCTGCCTGAAAGAGGAGAACAGAATTAATAATTTTGTATCACTAGAGAGAATCAGATCCAATGATTTTGTGCGTAGCTGGCAAATGTGAAGAAGAGTAGGCTGTAGGAAAGTGGGAGGTGAGGGAAGGAGGAGCAGCTAGAGTTCTAAGCCTGGACAATGCCTCTTGCAGAACACATCCCAGCCTCAAAGGCATGGGGTAAATGCTGCTGTCATAACAAATGGACAACAGAAATCAAGGGATATTGTCAGGCGTCTACATCACCTTAAACCTTCAAGAGGGTGAGCAGTCTCCTCACTGCTGAACAGAGTGAGCCAAAGACAGTCAAGCTTTTGTGGGCAACACCGCCTGGAGACATGCTTCTCTCCTCCCGGTGTCCTGGGAAAATGCGATATCCCCCTCCCAGGTGTACGACGAACCAAGATTCACTTCCTCTCATTCCCATCTCTGCCTCCAAATCATTCCATAGACCTGTCCATAAAAATATATACTGGGCTTTGCCCTCCAACAGGGCTGCACTCTGCTGCATCTACAAGGTGTTGCCCAAGCTGGTTGTCCTCCAAGGAGCATCCGTACCCAACCTCCAGTGGCATTAGAAACCCTCCTGCAGAGCTGCTCTTTGTGCTGCCACTCAATTCACCTTGGGCCTTCCCCTGAGCAGCCTGCCTGGTTACCAAACAGCTGAATATGCTGACACTGGTTTGCTTCTCTGAGCACAGAAGGCTGAATCTCCTGGAGTTCAGAAGCTGGGTCACTCCTCCCTCCCTGCTACCCCATAGGCTCCACTCTTTCTGCAGAGCAGGATGCTAGAGGGACAGTGGCAGGATGTGTGGCAGGAGTTAAATAAAAATTTAGGAAAAGTTCATTCCAGAAGAAGTGGAGCAGCACTTACTACTGAGGGGAATTGAGTGAAGTCCTTCCATCTGGTTTCCAGGTTATTGAGAAGGTTCAGCATGAAAGCACTGTGACAATTCTAAAATGGCAAACAAATACCAGTGAGTCATTAGAAGTGTACTCATCTTCTCTAAGTAGCTCAAACAGTGAACAGAAAATGAAAGCAAACTGCTGATCAATACTACTAGAATTGCCCTCAAAGTTAGTGCAACCTGAACTCTATAATTCCTTCATTAATTTGACCTGGGATTCAGAAAAAAAAAAAAAAAAAGATCCCAGAGACAATTTCAAACCCTGCCAACATTGCCATTGAAGACTTCACACTTCCTTCTCTAGCACTTAGAAATATAACTTCTCTTCTGTCTGGCAAATGCCTAATTACTTTGTGTTGCCCTTGGATCAGACTCTAATTCTTTGTTATAATTAGGTGAGCATCTAATTACATGAAAAGTGACTCAAGAGAGCTAAACTTTCGATTCACTTTCTCAAACCGTCCTGTTTCAAAAATTACCTTTCCTCCTTCTCCTCCTCTTTCTTCTATCAAAATCCTAATTGTCAGTTGAGGGTAAACTCAAGTCAAGTTAAGAAGGAAGCAAGCTAACTGACTGAACTAATTCCTTCAAGATTGTGGATGAGCTTCTCTGACTACTTGCGGCTCGGTAGAGGCACCCGCACAAGGAAAGTGATTATAAGTGACCCTGGATTTGCACCAGTTTCACCACCATATAAACTGATCTAACTGATCACAGGCTTTGCCTCTGAGGAATCTGAATAAAATCAGAAAACAGGGCTGTTAGTGGAGCGGAAGTTTCCAGAGTCCCTAGCTGAACTTAGTTCATAGCTGATTCGTCTCTGTGAGGGGTTTCTCCATTTTATGTGACTATACACTCATGTAGCAGGGTTCTCTGCTCATGGATGAAGACTGAGGGGAGCAATATTCACAACTGTGTGATGAAGAAGAGAAGTTTTAGTTTCTATTAGTTTTGTATTGGTCTATGCAGACTTAGAATTTTTTGTTTATGAATCTGTATTTGGTGATTACATATTAATGTTTATTTTAAATACACTGCAGGAGAAAAGAGCTTACATTTTATCTCTTAAAAGACACCCAGCAGGTCACCAGTGCATATTCAAAAGTAAACCAGGGGTGGGGTGGGGCAGAGTGTATAAACAAGAAATTGATCCCACAATATCCCATATAACCCCATGAAGTCTTAGAAAGGTCTTCTTGAATAACAAAAAGGTTAAGCATCCACTCTTTAGATTATTTTGCTGTTCTGTGTCTCTTTCCCTCTTCAGATCAACTCTTAGGAGCCCTTCTCCTGTTATCCACTGGACTTATTTTGTGATCCAGGTATAATGTGTGTGTTTTACTTCATTAATTCACCCTGCCCACCCACAGATGAAGAACTGCTAGGGTCCAGGCGGGACTTGAGATGAGAAGTGCACACAAACTAAAACTCACCAGCTTGTTATTGTTGTATTATTTATTCCTTATATAAGATATTTCTTCTGAGATGCCCAAAGTACTTTTCTACACACTAAATAAATGATTAACCCTCAGAACCCTGCTATGAGGCAAGCAGATTTGCAAAGATGACAGGACAAGAAGGAGAAAACTAAATCCCACATGTGGAAAATAACAATTCATCACACAGGTGAGGATTGCAATGTCTGGCTCTAAAGGTGTAGAGAGCAGGAAATATCAACCAGTAAATTGACTATTTTGAATTATGACCTCTTCCTTCCTCTCCATTCCTCCCCCACACACCCATCATATCCAAAGCACTTTCACATGTCAATTAGGTTCCCTGCTATTGCACAGGTAGGAGAGTATATGCTAATGTACACATAATTGCATCTCCTACACCTTACCATTGACCTGATGTTATTGAATTGACAATATTGTACAGGGTTTGCTTGAGCTAATGGACTGCCATAAGGCTGAAATGATGCCGGCACTGAAGTCTAGATTATCCCAGAGTTTAAACTCTTTCTTGTGGTTCAGAATGAATTTATCTCATTTATGAAGGAAAGCAACATCCACCTAGTGTCTGTTTGGCCAAAGAAATATCTGCTTTCTCTGAGCAAGGTACAATGAAAACATGCATTAAAAGATCATCTATGGTAAGAGCCTGCCAGAGTCACCAGTGGTCCAACCAATCATCTGTCATTTAGGATCTCAGTCACAGGTCCAGTCGTCATCATCTCATGCCTGAATTTCTAAAATGGCCTTTTTTTTTTTTCCCAATTGAGTTTAGATTATCCAATTACTCTGGTTAATACTACCAGAGAAATGCCCTTTCACTGGGATTTCATGAGGCATTTGCATTTAAGTAGATCTTACCTCTTTGAAATGTTTCTTGATTAATCCTACCCAACTTCTGATCCATACTTCCCATCTTGCCCCATCCCTGCAATTAGAATTGACTACTGGTTTAGCTGTGGTTACTTTCTCTTTCTCTCTTTTTTTGTTTTTGTTTTTGAGATGGAGTCTCGCTCTGTCACCAGGTTGGAGTGCAGTGGCGTGATCTTAGCCCACTGCAACATCCCTCTCCGGGTTCAAGTGATTAACTTTCCATTTTGTGTGACGACACACTTGCCAGCTACTCGGGAGGCTGAGACACCACGCCAAGCTAATTTTTGTATTTTTATTAGAGACAGGTTTTCACCATGTTGGCTAGGGTGGTCTGGAACTCCTGACCTCAGGTGATCCATTCGTCTCGGCCTCCCAAAGTGCTGGGATTACAGGCATGAGCCACAGCGACTGGCCTATTTTCTCTTGAAAGTCAACATGGCTCCGTTCTTTCTTAGAGAGCTTTAAACTGGGCGTTACTTTGATGGTATTCTGCATTTTTTCTTCAACATTGCTTCAATTTACTGAGTTCAGTTTGCTGCATTGTGTGTGTGTGTGTGTGTGTGTGTGTGTGTAACATTAGTTTACCAGTGAAATGTCAAAACAAAAGATTTAACCTTTGATCATATCACTCCCTTGCATAAAATCTTAAGGGGTCCTATTGAATCTAAAATTAAATTCGAATCTCTGTGTCCTATGTAGCTCACCAACTTCGCCTTTAGCTATGCTTCCCCTGGAACCAGTGTCTTCCAGCCATTGCCTCAGGGCTTTTGCACTACTTCTTCTGCCTGGAATGCTCCTTCCTCCATTTTGGCCAAGACAAATCCTTTATGTATTAAGTTTCATTTTTTAAAAAAAAGAAAAGAAAAGAAAGAAAAAAGAAAAGAAAAGATCTCATTTCCTTAAAGGGACATTTCTTGACCACCCAATGTTGAATTGTCCTCCCACTTATTTATTCTCATAGTGTACTGTAATTTTCCTTCACAAATGTAATAATGTATATGGTTCTATTTATTACATGTATTGGTTTAATGTATGATTTCCCCAGTAGACTGTAAGTTCCATCTGGGCAGAGATCTGATCTCTTTTCTAAGCATTTAACACACTGCCTGGCACACGTTATCCCTCAGTAAGTGAATGAATGGAAAACATGGGTAAAGTTAATGGTATCTATTTCATAGGATATTTATGTTTATTTAATTAGGTAATATATGACAGATTTTAAGCACTCAAGAAATACTAGTATACTTCAGGTCAGGACTTGATTTCCAGAGTTCTTGGATTTTTTTTTTAAGTTTATTTTATCCATCAAAACTACTCAAATAATTATGAAGAACTAACAGCTCTTTCAAATGCAATTTTAATATAGACTTGGAGTTGTATCTAATTTATTTCTGAGTTCCACAAAATACCAGAAATGGAGCCTCACATTTAAAAATGGACTCAATAAATGGGTATGAGTGAAGTAACTAATTTTGTAGATAAGAAAAGGGAGCCCAGAGAGAGCCAGGAACTTGCTTAGCACCATATAAGTAGTAGTGAAAGAAAAACCAGAACTGGACTTCTATATTCTGATTTCCCACCTAATGACCTAATTACTAAAGCACATTGTCTACTTTTAATCACAGATCAAATATCACATTTAATCACACTAACAGTAATACATTTGATCACATGAATCAACTATCACTTACAATCCCAAGATTTTTTTCTCTAGACGTTTTAGTAAAAAGTATAGGCTCTAGAGAAAAGAAAAATTACTCAATCTCACTTGTGCCATTTCCAAGCTGATACTGGAAAAAATATTAATTTCTCTGAGCATCAGTTTTCTCTTATGTAAATTATGGATAATATATTTCCTTATATAATTATTCTAATAGCTATATGAGATAATGTCTGTGAAACACACAACAGTTCCTAGCACACGATAGTATTCACTAGTATAGGTGACTGGGAATTGGGGTAGTGATAGCAGCAATCACAGTAGTGTTTATTTTTATTTGGCTTGTATTTAGAGCTTTCTTCCTTCACAGTAATACTTTAAAACAAATTTATCATTTTCTTTTTGCATCTCTTTCTTATCTTATAAGAATAGGAGTATCTTGGATTTTTCATTATCTGCTTGATCATTTGGTTTTGCTTACAAAATTAGTCTCCCATATTTGTGGGTTCTGTATCATATTCAACCAGCCATGAATCAAAGTATTAAATAATAATAAAACAAAAAGATCCATATAAAAATACAGTATAATAACTATTTCCATCACATTTACTTTGTATTTGGTATTATAAGTAATCTAGAGATGATTTAAAGTATATGGGAGGATATGCATAGGTTAGATGCAAATTCTATGCCATTTTATGTAAGGGACTTGAGCATCCTCCGATTTTGGTATCCACCAGGGATTCTGGAACCAATTCCCTGTGGATACTGAGGAACCACTCTATAGCAATTTTGATACATCTACAATTATGAATTTTGAAAACATATATGTAAATATAAATGGATAGTACCAATAATGTGCAGAATGAAACTTATCACTGAAGCTGCTCTCACTAGTAGAGTGATCAGTTTTCCTTAGACAATCCCCATTTACTCCAGTTGCCCTGATGTAATTGCTGATCAAACTCCTTTCACCCTCAAAATGACACAGTTTCTACCAATGATAGAGCGTCCTAAATATTTCACTTCTTGCTAGGAGGTCCAGAGTTGCTGACTTTATGAAGCTATAACTATAGTTTTAGTGACAATGTTTTTTAACTGTAATTTTGTTTTACAATTTTACACTTATTGGTTACTTGATATAAAGGAAAGCATTCGAATAATAACAAACATCCCTTTCCTAGCAAATCACAGTGAATCCATGAATATTTAAGGTTAGAAACTATGTAAATTAAGGGACTACACAAGAATTGTTTCAAATTCAAGGGAATTCACTGGCAAGGACAGAGTTTATAAAACATTTATTGTACACAGCTTCTTAGATTCAAATCTATTAAGTAAATTAAGATGCACACTAGTAAGGTCCTGTAAGATTCGGCCCCCTGGTTTTGGGTACGAATGTTTGCTCTGCCCCTTATTAGTTACTGTATTTGGGGCAAGTTGGGCTTTCCTTACTTTTTTTTCTTTTTGTTTGTTTGAGACAAAGTCTCACTCTGTTACCCAGGCTGGAGTGCCGTGGCATGATCTCAGCTCTCTGCAACCTCTGCCTTCCAGATTCAAGCGATTCCCTTGCCTCAGCCTCCCAAGTAGCTGGGATTACAGGCATGTGCCACCACACCCAGCTGATTTTTGTATTTTTGGTACAGACGGGATTTCACCATGTTGACGAGGTTGGTCTCGAAGGCCTCAGCCTCCCAAAGTGCTGGGATTACAGGTGTGAGCCACTATGCCTGGCTAGTATTTTTTTTTAAGTTTATCTACAAATGTAAACAAAAGGAGAAAGTAGGCAATAAATCATCTGAATGAATACAAAATTTCTGATCTACATATTTTCAACTGTCCAAAGTTCTGTTCTTTTACTTTTAATATGCCATTCCTGCTTAAGTCTGCAATTGACTTAATCTATGTAGATACAAATTAGTCTAAAATTTCATATACATAAATTGTATTTAAACATATACATGTATGTTTGTGTGTATGTGTCTATACATATTTGTATGTATAAGTGTATACCCATATATCATCAGACATATTCAAAATTTCTATCAAGAGTTCTCAAATATCCCTACTTAGCTATCTAGATAGTTCTTATGTTTCAAGTATTCCTAAATTGTATTTAGAAAACTGATAATACCATATCTATAATAAATATATATATTTATTTATATTCCTCATATATATATGAGGAATTATATATAGAAATGAGGTTGAACAAGATGGATCAGGCACCTGTGCATGATGCTTCTGATACCCCAGATGTCCTTTAGCCTTTGGCCTTCCAACTTAGGACACTTATGTGCTCCTTTCTCAACAGACTAGTTACGGATTTAATGTTTAATATACTAATTAGTGTTTTGCATTACAATCCAATTCCATAATTTGTTTAATTGTCAGGGGGTTTAAAATTTCTTTTTAAGCTACTTTATTAGAATAAAAGTATTCTAATAAGTCCAACTATTACGTTTTTATTTAAAATTTTTTCTCTAAATCTGTATTATATAACCTTTATAAAGACAGCTGCAGTATTAGAATAAAATATACTTTTTACATAAAAGAATATCAATATCCTTCTTTAACCCGATGTTGTAAAATTATATATTTGGATACTCGGATTCACGCTGTTCTCTCTTTCGCTATTTGTCATTGAAATGTATTGCCATTTATTTCATCAGATAAAAGCAGAAAAAATTCAACTTTTAAATCTAAACAAGTTTCTGTCTTATTTTATTTCAGAGAATTATAAGCCCAGTGATCCACTGAGATGTGAAGTAACAATTAAAATAGCTTACAATAACATCTCTAAATGAATGATGTAGAACAAATATTTTAGATCTAGAGGTTAGGTCAGTTACTTGAAAAGGAGAGAGAGTATGCTATGTTAGACAATGCAATACAAAGAGTTGGTGAATTCAGAGGGACATTATCTATGTGTTAATAACACTCCATATTTACATGTCCACTTCTCTGGGTTTACACATTTCTGTTTGATTCACTCTGTTTCTCATTTTCTCTCTTGGATCTCCCAAGGATGAATTCTGTAGCAATGCTGCCAGCACAATGCATCATGGTATCCACTCATCTAGCACTTTCCTAGAGTGCATTCCCTAACAATGAACACAAAGTGTCACTGTGACTACATGCTAATAGTCTAAAACTCCAAAAAACTTTGCCCAAATTTGGAATTCGTTTACTTGCAAGTGGATGTTCTATTTGAAACTTCTATGATTAATTTTCTTTAGTTTAATTTGGATGTGATTTGAATTTTTATTATTCTTATGTTTATTTCCTGGTCATTCATATACTCTAAGGTGATGCTTTGTTTTTTTTTTTTTTTTTTCCTTTTGATGATACCAGAAAGACAAATAGCAAAAGAACATAGGTTCTAAGCACTTTAGTTTTCATGTCTGATGACATGTGAATTAATGTGCATTAAAGACAGCAACTAGTCTGGGGTTGATAATGACCTCACTGCACACATTTCTGGACCACAACACACCACATGCTTTATCATTGTGCTAGAAAAAGATCTTCTGCTCAGAACAGAACAAGAATGCAAATTCTTAAATACATACAAAAGGCAAATGCTTATATCCAGTGACAACTGAATCCTTGAAAACCTATCATCGCTGTCCTTAAAACACTGTTCTATATAAAATATCTGCTTGCAAGCAGCATCTGCTTCTGAATGTATTTTCCAGTAGTGTTTAAAACATTTGTCTTTGTTTTATTTTTTCTCTATTTTAATATTAATTTTCTCCATGATTTGGATATGTAAATTTCTAAAGTGAATTATCTCTAAATAGCAGGTATCATTTCAGACCCACAAGCAAGTATTCTCTTCCAAAACCTACTACAGGTGTCCAGCTCATTGAACCAATTATTTTGACCATGGACTATTTTCTCAAAAACATAAAGGTTAATTTTAAGATCTGTATTTATGTAGAAAAACTACAAAGATAACATTGGGGCTTATATTTTAAGCTACTTTATATGCTGTAACACAAGCCACACTTGAAGCAATATTTAAGCAAATAAAAAGGTAAGCAATATTTAAACTTACCTTATTCTTCGTTTATTTCTCTGTGATGGTTGTCTTTAAGCCAATCCCTTTAGACAGTTTTCTCCAGCCTATCACTATCATTTTATAAATTTATTATTTTCTATTATTGTTTTAACACAGAGTTTTATGGATTCCTATTGAGGTATTAGGTAACAGAAGATATGATAATGTGTTTAATTCATCTTCATCTGCTAATCAGCATGTGATTTTGTAGAAAAGATACTAATTAATAAACATCTGATGAGACCTCCCCCATCTCTACCTTTGTACCTTTGGGTAAACTATTTAACCTTGGTTTATTTATTTTTTGAAAAAATGTTCATCTGCAAGGAACAGTGTAAAAATTAGTGACAACAATAAACCTGTTTTAAAAAGTAACAGTTATTACCACTAAATGTTAAATGCTAAAATATAATTTGTAATGAAATAAGCAGGTAATTTTTTAGCATAGCATGTCAGAGAAGCTCTTTTTTCATTCCTATGCATAGTTTAAAATATATACCTAAAGCTTAGTTTGACTTTTCAGGAACCATGTGTGATTTTTTAGAATGTACTTAAATTTTCAGAGGGTTTATAGAAACCCAGTGGCTACTGTTTTAGGTGTGACTTTCTGATGTCTGGGTACATGGTAAATAGAATGCCATAAGAATTTAGATACCTTATTTGGGGGATTGGAATTTTGATTTTTTGAGAAGGATGATATATAACTTCATTCTTTTATTCTATAAATATTCATTAACTATTTTTATGTACAAGATGTGCTAAGGCCTACAAGTACAAAAACTCAACTTAAGTGTTCTCATACTCTTATAGATCTGCAAGAAGAAACAAATACATAAGAAAACGCTATGGATACTGTTGCAGAATCTACAGTAGGAAGGTGGGGATACCAGTGTGTGGTTGCATCCAACATAGCATGAATGCTTCCTCAGATTCTCTCAACCTCATTTATCTCCTAGACCTTAGATAGTTGACCAACATAGCTGACATCAAGGTCACAGACTATCTGTGGGTTTACAGATCCTGGTGACTGAGATAGCTTACTGCAAGCCTGGTCTACAGGCTTTGGCTCTTCCAACCAATTTTGGACTAGACAAAGCCCCATGCCACTTCCAAAGGGGGCCAAGTGATACAACAAAAAACTCAGGGAAGTAGACAGCTCATGAGGCAAACAGAACAATAGGAGACAGGTCTAGGATAATACACTAGATAAATTCCTTGTAGTGGACTACTCTGAGTGGTGGCTTTTCCACACATCCCGTCTGGAAACCTCCTGAAGCATTGTCTGGCCAGCACCATAACACACCACCTTGCATTTGCTTCCACCCCTCTGTGATTCATTTTCTTTTCCCTCACCTTTGCCTTGAAATTTCATTTCCCTATAAAGCACTGGCAATGTAGTCTTCTTCACTCTCTGCTATTTAGGAAAACTCGGCTAAAACAGTGGTCAGTTTGATTTGCATGGGTGAGGACAGGGGTAAATTAGGAGGTGGAAGGTATTGATCAAAGATTGCAAAAGGAGGTGAAGGCTACTTAAAATATGCAAAGAACTTTTTAAAATACTTATCTAAGCTCTCAGAAGTCTTTTACCCATTATAAGTTACAACTTTGATCAGGAGAGACAGAAAAACCTAAAGTGAGAAAATAGTTTAAGTCCATTAGTTTATCACCCCGGAGGTACTACTACTCCACCCTGAGCTTAATTACCTCTAAAACTTTCCCCTGGAAGCATAGTCAATGATCTCCAGTCCTTTCACCATATGACTTATTACATTTTGAGAGTATTATCAATGTCTATCTTTCATCAAATTCTGCAACTTAATTTTTAATCCGGGTTTTGTGCTAGCCCTGCATTCAGAGACTATTAACACAGTTTAATTAATTGTGGAAATACAGCACATAAATTTATTAAAATGTCTATATTTCTGACCTTTCTGGCCCTCCAACTTCAAGCTTTACCTCCCTTAATATATTCTAAATACTACTGACCAGTGAGTTTTCCAATCTCCTCATCTGACTTCTCTCATTTTCGTCAAAATTTTCCCTAAACTTCTTGCTCTTTATAGTAAATATAAATCATTCACATGAAGTTTGAAGTTTCTTTCCTGCCCCCTTCCTTGTACATTTTAAGTATTATGTCTGCTTGCACTGCTCCAGTACCCTATTCATTCTGGAGCCAGCTCTCTGTTTTACACTATTAAGGCACCTCCTTCACCTATCCTGGCACTTCCTTCACCTCAGTCAACAACCCATCCTTCCTTAAGCAGTAAGACACAACAAGAACAAAAATACTTTCACCCCTTTATAAGCTTCCCTACATCAAAACCAGCACAAATAAAATGTCCGGTTCCCCAAAGGGAACATGGCAATCGCCTCACCTCCAACATGCTTTTAAGAATACACCCATTTCACATGAGAGACGTGTGTTTGGCTCCAAACCAGAATCCAGAGTCTGTACTGGTGAAGTACAAAGTTGTCCCATTTCTGGACAAAATAAATTCATTGATCAAAGCAGCAATTCACTCTGCTCTTCCAAATATGGTTTTTGTTTCCATTTAGAGTAGCTATAACATTTATTATTTTATTATAAAATGATATTATTTTTCATTCTCCAACATGTAAGCCAGTACACTTTTGAGAATAAAACAAGCTACAGGTAGTAGGTATAAACCAGAACTGTTTCAGACAACTAGGGGTGAGCAATGTTATGAGTCTTCATTTTAAATGATAAGAGATCAGGGAATTACTCCTTGAAATCTTTGTAGTTTTTAGATGCTTGGTCAAGGTTACTAGTTTTAAGGATTTTCAGATGGAAAAATAAATGAAGACATGCAAATGAAATCTGAACATAGTGCTAAAGAGTGAAGACACTGTTTTTGTTGTATCCTAGCTCTTCTTGCTGTGTGAGCTTGGGCAAGTCATTTAATCTCACTATCTCAGTCT
Organism: Macaca thibetana thibetana; assembly: GCF_024542745.1. Classification (NCBI taxonomy): domain Eukaryota; kingdom Metazoa; phylum Chordata; class Mammalia; order Primates; family Cercopithecidae; genus Macaca; species Macaca thibetana. The sequence goes on from NC_065594.1 coordinate 58,271,284, forward strand.
TCTGTGAAGTGGGACTAAACATAGTATCTGTCTCAGAGTGCTGTGGGGGTTAAATGAGTTAAGCACTTAAAACAATTTATTGCATATTCCACTATATAGGAGCTAGCTCTACTAGTAATGGTAGTGAATAAGCAAGGAATTGTTATATATAGCAGTATATAAGAGCTAGCTTATATACTAACTCTGTATTGCTGGCTATTACTATCCTTTATATGCAAGGAATATGCAAGGAATTGTTATATATAGCAATATGTAAGAACTAGCTGCTACAATTATCTATGCAATATAATTCCTTGAATATTCCTAGCTGCTAGTAATAGCGGTAGAGGTAGCAGCAGTATTACCTGGCTTGAGGAGAGCACAGAGAAGGGGCCCTGCCAATGGTTCTCGATACTCAGATTTCCAGGACAGTGGCTGATAAACCAAATGGCAAACCTCACATGACTTTCTACTTTTGCATATGACATAGGGAATATCAAAATTAACGTATTAACTCCTTCTGATATTTACATTAAAAAAATGCAAAGGAGTTTGTGGGTTGGACAGAGATTTGCTTTATTCCACTCTTTTAACTTTTGTCAGAGTAGGAAATGGAAGTTATCCAAGTGTTTTCTTGCATTGTATTTATGGGAGTGTTTCAGAAAATAGTTTGAACAAAGAAAGAGAAACTGTGGACTTGAGAGAAGAAAAATGGAAGCCTGAAGGAGAAAATAAGATACAAAGGTTCACTAAGATGTGAAAGAATCCACCTACTAATGCTACTCTCCTCATGATAAAATAAAGCAGGCATTTCTTTGCTGTGATGAATGCTCTGATTTCTTTCTTGCTGAGTAGTTAAGTGGGCTCAGATGTGGGAAATTTCTTCTGATCTTGGCCCTTTTATGGCCACAATGAACCATCAGCATTGCCAGGGAAACCATTCTCTTCCAATTTCACAAGGCTGACCTTGTGAGGTTACCACTGTCTGTCCAGGGGACAAACTTCTCCCAGAGCTCCAGGGAAGGCCTTGGCTGGCTGGCAGTGGAAAAACAACTACAGAAGACATTTTCAAAAACCCCACACATCTCTCAAGTCATCAAGAATCCCAAACCCTCTTGCCTAAGGGAGTACAAGCTTAGTTTTATTATCATATCTGACATCAATCCAGGAGAATCAGAAGACAACTGTATGAAAAGCAAAAACAATTTACAGCCATAAATACTTCTGATGAAGAATAACTATACTAGATGACTCCAGCAATCTGGAGGGGAATGTGAGCTTCTAACTTCTCTCCATTGTTCATGAGGCACTGTCATCATGCCGGGTTTATTAATTTTCACAACCAAAATTACCATTGCATTTTTTCTCCACCTATATCCTGTGGGTTCAGGAGAGAGTTGAAGATTTTCTTGCACTCTAAAAAATTATCATTTTCCAAAAGAGGGGTATAAAATTTCCCAATCTAGGCAATGAGGAAACAATGGACTCAAACATTCTATGCTGAGTGAAGGCTTCCATTTATTGGGATGGAGTGATACGTCTTAATTGATTAGGCATCAGTAATATATTTGTTGAATGTTGTTAAAGAAATTAGGGTAAAATTGCAGCAAAATTATATGGAATGGTTATACTTTTGAAAACACATCAGATTTGAATTTTAAACCATTCAAGAAAGGCATTTAACTTAGAGTCAATTAATGAGCATGCTGTTTTTAGGACACTGTGAAGCGCGGATTATAGATGCTAGCTATCACCTCCAGGTCTTTGGTCTGCCTTTCTATTTCCATAGAAGGCAATAGAAGAACAAAGAACTTGGATTTCGTCAGTCTCAGACCAAGAAGGATGAGATAAGACAAAGACAAAGCTCTCTTCTACTTCCAGACCAGTGCTCTTTATATAACACCAAAATGTTCCATTAATAATAAAAGGTAGTCTTATATCCTTTATTTAGAATGATGTGTTTAGAAAGGCAACTTTGCTTTCTTACTTACTGTGATAAAATCAGTAAATTAACTTGCTAGAGAATACACATTCAAGGACAGGAACTGAGTGGAAAAGGGGGAAATATAATTGGGTGACAGATTATATGATGATGCTATGCTCCCCCCACCTGTTCCTGCATTCAGTCCTCTAATCATTGCCCTCATCCTGGCTTGTGCTGCCTAAGATATGACACATCTTCTGGAATTAGTTTTTCCTCTCTCCTTCACCATTAGCCAAGCCAGAATCTTCTCAAGGCTCTGCTCCAATCTGAAGAAATGCATTCTTCATGCCTTAAACAGTTCTCCCTAAAATGAAAATTTAGATGTTAAAATATATATAAGGAAATGAGTTGTATTTTAAAATATTTCTATATTTGGAAAAATTGATTGTTGATAGTTTGATTTTTTACGGTTGATCTTTTGAGCATTTAAAATATGTATCTGGGAATTTAAAATGTGTCCCAGTTCCTTTATAGGTATTGTGTTGCACTTGCACTTGAGGAAGTTTCCTACCAGAGCAGAGTGTATTGCACCAACTCTGTAACTGATTTTGTAATATAGAGTTGCTGATTGCAATAAAAAAAATAAATTTTAAAGTAAAAGTACTGAGATAAAAGCAAGGAATTAACTAGACCTTGACTCTGGACCAGTTTTTCCTTCTATGTTGTTATGTAAACTGAAATTTGGAATAAAGAATGCAAATGTGTAGGTTTACATATTCCCAGGAAGGATGTGACCACTAAAATATTAGGATTAAAACTGGGATACTTCCGGTGACATAGCAAGTGTTCAGGTGCCTTAAATATAAAGAATTCTATGGATGTAGATGATTGTAGGGCTGAGGAAGTGAGAGGATGAAAGAAAGGAGCCCTATAAGCCAGGAAGAAAGGATGCAGTGGGTTCTTGCGATATCACAGGCAAATTCATCATGGAGACTTCTCAATAACCTGAAGCTAGACCTGATCCAATAAATATGGAATGTCTTAGACCTGATCCAATAAATATGGAAACTTTGTGATAGCAATAACTCAACATGAGTCATCAATGAAACATGCTAACTTTGAAATACTTTTCAAAAATACTATTTATTATTTTGAAGTGTTCAGAGGCTGCCAATATCAATGTCTATGAATGCCCACTGCATTTATACTGTGCAGTGAGAGCAATCATCTCTTAATACTATAATAAAATGTTGATAATGTAAAAAGTAAATACACTTCAAAATGAACTGCTCTAGTCTTACTTAGAAGCTGTGCTTTTTATAATGGATACCATAATGAAAAATTCCTTATTAAACTTATTGTAGTTTTTAATAAGCTGGTTCTCCAAATATGAAAAGTTTGTGTTGATATACTGAAGTTGTATGACTCGCAAAATAAAAGGAATGCATATTTAATTTTGAAAGATAAGATATATTAGCTCATTTTTTTATTTTAAAATGTGCTTGTTCTAACATTCATAAAAATAAGCAGATAAACCTGCCAACATCTGTTCCTCTTGTACAAAGAACTACTTATAATGAAATTTTGGTCATACTATTACAAGATTTTAGCATGAAAGTGGAGAAATCCAAGGCAGAATTATGACAAACTCACCGTAAACCGTCCTCAGTAATACTGGTAGGACTGAAATCTTAACGAACATTTAATGTGCCTGTAATCCTGAACATTTGACAGCTTTTACATAATATTCTAGTCAAAGGTGACCTGATCCTCCTCCGCTGTTGACAGTAGAGCTGAAATGGCCCTCCAATAAATGAGGCAGGATTATCTAGCCAAGATGGCAAACAATAGCTTATAATACGCCCCAGGAAATTTCCATAGCACGTTGGATCATTGCCTTCAATGACACATGGATCATGCCTGAATACAAAGCACACGTTTCCTTAGACACTTAAAAGTGTTAAAGGACAAGAATATGTAAAACAAACGTCAGACCTAAAGACCAGTTATGTGTTCCACACTTAGAAGTATAGAGAGTTTTATTGAAGAAAGCTCTAAAAGTCTTTTAGTGTTATGTTAGTGTGTGTCATCTCCCTTAGTTGTCTTCTAATGACTGGAATGAGCCTCCAGTTTAAAAAATCACAGAAGAGCCGGGTGCAGTGGCTCACACCTGTAATCCTAGCACTTTGGGTGGCTGAGGTGGGAGGATTGCCTGAGCTCAGGAGTTCGAGACCAGCCTGGGCAATACAGTGAAACCCTGACCTTACTAACATACAATAAACTAGCCGGGCATGGTAGCGTGCGTCTGTAGTCCCAGCTACTCGGGAGGCTGAGGCAAGGGAAGTTCTTGAACTAGGGAGGTGGAGGTTACGGTGAGCCGAGATCATGCTACTGCACTGCAGCCTGGGTGACAGAGCAGGACTCCATCTCAAAAAAAAAAAAAAAAATCATGGAAGAACACAAGGAACCCACTAAATATGAATTTTAAGAAAATAATGAAAACAAGCACCAAGAAGGTGTATGTGAGATTACAAAAGCTGTTTAGGAGTTTTGCAATATGTTTAAGATATCTACATTGATGTACCACATAAAGAATACTACTTTTGTTTCTCAATTTATGGGAAAATAATTGAAGAAGTGCTTAGGTACTTTTTGTCAATTCATAGCCTACAAGTCACCTGTTGTAAATTCAGTTTATAATAGTGTAATTAGCTACCACATGGCCAGATTTTCTAAATGCTCTTCCTCCTGTTGGAAGCTTGACAATGTGACTGCTGCAGAATATCAATACCAATCTTTTACAGCCTTTTGCCAGAACAGCCTCAGGATATGTTGAGCTGGAGAGGTAACTGCATTAGAGAATTGAGTTTGTTCTTTTTCAAAGGACAAATATACTATCTTTGAAACTACTTACAAGGAAATAAATAGGTGTTAAATACTAGTGTGTGACATCAAACTATACTTGTTAGTAATAGGAAAAACCTGGCATTGTAAAAGATATGGGATCTTTAAACTCAGAAATTGAATGGCACCTAAGAGAGGGAAATCCTGCATATGTTATAGACAAAGTGCTAAGAGAAATAGAATCTGGCAGAAAATAACTGTAGCTTGGAACACTTCACTGTAAAGCAGAGTGTTGTCTTTTATGATAACAACAACTAAATAACTGCAGATGCATTTGTAATTTCTTAGATGAGTAAGAATATGAACAGAGTTTTTGGAAATATTGTAGAACACAGCAGAATGCAGCTGAGCCTAGAAATAAAAGTTGTAAGAATAGCTGCCAGAAAAAAACATTAACTGCCTTGTTTGACAAACACTCAAAAACTAACGGTATGCTTTCATTGAGAAAGAGTTTAGTTGATATGGAAAAGCTGGTTTGTTTGGTTATTTTTGGCAAAACACTTTAACTTCTGATACATATGTAGATACACTACAGGATTTTTCAACCTGTTCGTAATGGACATGTCACAGTGGACATGTTAAATTAAGAAACACTATACAAATTGTGAATAACCCTTAGGAAATCAGTGAAAACCACTTTATAAAAAAACTGCAGAAACACATAATTTATGAACAAATTTTACTTTATGTCAAATTGAATAGATTTATTTTTATGAATATCACACATACATATAAAGCTGTTATTGTTGTGAGCAGAATTTTAAGAATTGTAGGTGTTTGGCGGTTATTCGAAAACTGTGCATCTCTAGTTCTCTTTCTAACTTACTTCCTCCAATTTTCTCCAGCACTTATGAGTTGGCAGCTCTCAGTTACATATAGGGCATGATTCTCCAGGGACATAACTCCAGATGGCATTGAGCTACTCCAGCAGCAATTGTATCCACAGTCTGGCTGCCTTATCCATCAGCTGTGTATGACTAGGGCTTGGCTCTTAACTCTGACAATACTTATGCTATTGCAGAAGAGACAAAATGAAATGGGCTACTGAAAACATCTATCTCCTCACAAAGTGGAGGTCTTTGCTTTTTTGTTTGTTTGTTTTTTGCTACTTTTTGAAGAAGGGTGTCTACTAGATTGTTGTAAATGCTTTTATAAGAGTTGTAAGGACATTTGGAAAGGGAATCCTCAGATATCTAATGAGCAGTACCATAAGGAGTCATTTTCGTTATTGGGATATTTTGTGCTGTCCTATGAAGAAATATAGAAGATAATTATAAAAAATAATAATCACGATTTTGTGGGGTGCCCACTGTTTCCTAAGCACTGAACTGAGCATATGATATGCTTTTCAATTATTTTTCCAATATTAGGAATTATGGGTCAATGAAATAAGCTAACTTGTCCATAGTCGTGGAGATTATAATATGAACAAGTAGAATACGGTCCTGATATATTTTTAAATATCTCATCAAAAAAGTATACAAACATTATTTTTGAAAACAAACAAGTAGCAAATCAATAAATCAAGATACTGATGTAACTAGGGAACTTATATGACCATGTGTATACATATTTTTCTCTTTTTAATCATGTGTATTCTGGGATGTATAAAAGGATTGGGAAAAATAAAATTCATTATATTTTAGTCACAAAAGTGAAATATTGATGTGAAGTTCTCACTACAGAGTAATTGTCATTGTCCTATTTAGAATTCTCTTTGCCTATTCATGCAGTAATTATGGAAAACAGACCCACACTATTGGTCTTCTAATAGATAACATCCAGATTGGCTCAAATTTTCCTGATTTATGGCCTTGTTTCTAAAAATAAGTTGGCAGAATCCCAGCTATCTCTTCTACTAAAGGTACTTTTGTGACTAGTCGAGTGTATATTTTTCTATTAATTATATACATATAGATATACCCATTTATTCTTTTCTAGGCTAAATAATTTTTATGAAAGTAATACCAAGTTAAAAGTCAAGTATTTCTCCAAGATTTGTAATAAATAAAACAGCTTCTCTCACACAACTTCTCCTCACCTCAGTGATTTGCCAACAAAAGCAGCCATTTTTAAACTCTTTCAGCTGTTTTCTTCTGATATTTACTTCCATATTTCTAAATGGTTAGGGAGTCACTGCTTGCTTTTTTAGTTTTTGACATCATCTATCTTGTTCTCACTATGAAAGATGAAATTGTAGCTATTTACCTTGCCTCAGTTCTTCCTATCAACTATATCACAGATTTTAATTAAATCAGAATTGTTTATATTGTTATAAAAATATTATTCAAATATTATTTGAGGCTGAGTATATTTCTAGTCTTGTACACATTTTTCTAGAAGTAATAATAGCCTAATCTTTTCTTTTGTTTAATTTTGTGTACCTCTAATGAATCATTCCTTAAATTCTCCCATAAAACTTTAAAATTAATCTTCCTATCATCAGATACATCTAACACCATCTAAAATTTCCGTTGTTTCTTTTGACATTTTATATTCTCTGCACCCTTCTGCCACACATTCAAAGCACAAACCTACACAACTGTTGTCTAATATTTAATATTAAATATCAAATAATAAATACATTGTTAATTCAAGGTAAAGCTCAAAGCATGGTAGCATCAGCACAAAATCTATGCTTGATAGAAACCCAGTCTTTGAGGAGCTTACCTTCTAAGAGAAGATGACATACAAAACATGGATATAATTTACCAAGGCAATTCAGAGCAGTGGTGATACAACACTACCGCTTGTTTTGCTAGCTCATTTTGAGATCCTGTTCAAACAGTTACACTCTCTCTAGGATTTTGATGTATGACAACAAGTACTCTCTCCAGTGTCTTTGAATCCCAAAACTATTTGCTTCTTCAACTATGAATGAGTCTGTGAATAATACACAATGATACAAACACATAGCATTTACCCAATAATACTCATATTTAACAAATTAATAGTAACTCTAACTTTTTAAACTGTGCTGGATCAAAACGAGTGAGAGATATTTTCTCTCACCTTTGCACAGACCAAGAAGTTACAGGATAGCTCTCAGATAAGAAATGGTTTCTCATGGGTAATTCACATGTGAAATATTTGAAAGCAGGGAATATGCGCTTATCCACCTCTTCACCTCCAGCTCCTGCTATAGCCGGAAAGCTCTGATAAATGTCTGTAAAAATGAATTGAGTGAATTTTTGTGAAATCTGTGTTGAATTATAGTAAGTGAGGTTATCATAAGGGATATGTGTGAGGTTCTTTCTAATTCAACATTTTTATTTATGTGTTGAGGGAAGATGCAGATCTCAAAACATACTCATAAAATTTTAAGATGATCCTACCTTGGGAGGAATATCGAACACCAGGGACACCAGAAATATAATCCAAAGAAGTTAGAACTATACATAAAAAGAAACTTGGCCTTCAAAAATGTAAATGACTACATGAGGAAAAAGTGGTACAAATTCTTTCCAGGCAGGGGAATAAAAGAAATCTGGAGTCTAAGGGTGATAATAATTTGCAAATTAGATCTGTGTTTAATGTGGAATCACTGTAAACAGAGCAAGAGCTGCTGTGGCCTGGATTTAGGGAGCTTTGTGTAATAAATGGGCCAGAAAATTAGTTGCCTTCTCTTTGTGATGTTGAAAATTTTCTAGATTTAAAGTGCTTTAATTTTAACTAATGTCATTAGAAATAAGAGTTAAAATGTGAATTTTGGAAGGAACCCCACAAATATGAGTGTTAATAAGACCAATTTCTAATAATAGTTTTTATAGAGTGAGTACCTCTTATTAGTTCCTTAGATACTTTACTGGCACAAATACCTTAAGTATTGCTGACTATACTCCCTCTATTATCTGTTTACATTGTCAGAACTACCTTTCAAGTGAATATTTCTCCCATTTGACCAATGATGAGACATTCGAAGACTTCAAATAATTTGTTTGTCAATCTAGCCTGCCAATATAAAAGTCGTCTTGCTTCCAAATGTTATACTTAGGTGAGAACAAAGAAAGTAAGACTGTATCATTTAATTAAGCATGTCTGAAGGTATTTTGTTTAAACAGCATGAGCTATGCATTGTATGAAAGGAAATATATCATGAAATTGTATTATGTGTTATGCTGTAATATCCACCTGCCTTAGACAGAGGAACCCTCTCACCCTGAACCACGCTGTTAAGATGAGATTTAAGAACATTCACTCCCACCAGTCTGTTTTCCCATCTCAAAGGCAAAAGACTTCTCTATTGACTTGCACTGCTGAGATGTGAGGGGAAAGTGCATAGGACATCGGCTCCAGCATCAAACTGATGTCAGATTCATTTATGTTCCTCCAGTTGTTGGCTGGAGGAATACACACGAATGACTATACACAGATTGATCTGTCTTTTGGGGTGCATTTTCCTCAACAAAATGGGGTTGATATCACCTACCTCTTAAAGTGGCTGATGATAGTGAAATAAGACGATGCCTGAGACATACAGCTTACCAATTGGGAGTTATTATTGACTGAGTGATGACCATTATACATATTCCCACAGGATAATATCATTGGTTCCATTCGGAAGAGCAGATTAACAGTTTCATAGGCAGTATGGCAATGAGGCCAGGCATTCCTCCACTGCATCGTCCACACTACATGGCTCATCTGTTCTTCTTTTCTCTTTGTACCTTTTCTCTCCTTTATTCTGTCCTTGCCTCTACCCTCTCACACTTTTGAATTATTTGTATGTGAATCTTCCCACCCATTCACACTTCTTGCTCATTAAGACAAGGAAAAATGCCTTATTCAACTTTTTATCCCCTAATATCAGTAGAATGCTTTACCAGCAGTAAGGATTAAACAACTACCTGATAAATAAATGAAATGCAGATACTCCTTTAAATAATAACAACAGCAACAAAACACCCTCAATTTTAGAAAATAAAAACTAATAAATAATGGCACAAATTCTATTTCTTTGTTTCACATTTATGTTTTATGTTTAAGAATCAAGGCAGTAATTTATATATTAACTATGTTGATTACTTTTAACCCAGAATGAAATCTTCAAAAATTTAATAAAGAATGCATACAAGGCAGAAAAGTAAAGTTTAACAGCGATTGAATTTTATTAAGCCTTAGGCAAAAATCTCATTCAGATCAAAGGAGTTTTTTGTGAAGGAAGAAAAAGGTACAAAGAAGGTTCTTTGAAAAGCACTGGTAAAGACTGAAGCTATCCAAAACAGCTTACTGTCTTTTAAGATATTATCCCAATTTGTAACATAGCACACATAAAATTCACTCATACCTGAAATCAAGAGCTTTTAGCATCTTTATTTGCTTTTCAACTGTTTTTTGTGGCACTACTCATGATTTTCTTTGCAATACAATAAGTGAAATGTCTTTATTGAATATTGGGATCCAAGAATGGAAGAGGAGAGAAATACAGTTTATGGTAAGACATGAAGTGAGTGTAGAACTATGTGAACATGTACACACATAATCACACCCACACAGTTTAATACACTTTCTTTAGGTCAAATTGTTCACTCTCTGTTTTGATGCAGTTGATTGAAGTGGCCTTTACATTATGTTAATGAAATCCATTTCATGACACACTAATACTCCAATATTAAAAAATAGCCATAAATAGTCATGACATGTGAATCTCATAATCATCAGAATGTTTTTTGCAAAGATCAGAAAATGAGATGGCTTCAAGGAACAATAACTAACATTAGCAAGATAGTTTGGAAGATTTGGGGTCAAGAAGTGTGTTGTGAGAAAAATGTGTTAAATGCATGCACACAAGGTAAAACAAACTGAAATGTATTTGAGACCCTGGTTTTATTCTACTATTTTTACTTTTTCATAGTTCTCTCTTTTCTGGATTCCGTCAAATATAGATTTTCATTGATTAATTGTAAAATGGCTTTCTCCTACAGACCAAGACAGAATGAAACCATTTAGAAAAGCATTTAAGAAGTCAGTTTTTACTGACCATCCATCTAAAAGTAGTAACAAAACGGGTGAATGAAGAGGGTGTTTTTTTTTTTTTTAATTTGGGTGAATTGTGGAATTATTTTTTATTTAGGCTATTATTAGTACTATATAAATTTAATTTAAAATAAGAAAGAGAGAGTAAGAATAAAAAGAAGAGGAAGAAAGAGAAAAGAGGTGATACAAGCCCAAATTGTCACCTGAGCTATTCTTATAAGACTGCCCTTAATCTACATTATTTTTAACAATCCTACTTTCAGACACTACATTCTAGAAACTAGCTCAAATCTTTCCTACTATAATTTTGATATACTTAAAATGATCTATAATTAAATTATAAAGTGTGAGACACAGATTATCTGAAAAAGGAAACATTTGAAACAATGGAGCTACTTTTAGGAATAACGTCATGTTTTCTTGATAAATGTTAACAAAGAAGCTTAATATTCTGATGAGATATACAAAGATAGAGCAATTAATTTCTAGAATCAACTTTCAATAGTTAAAGTAGAAAATGGTCAGTGTGGCAGAGCCAGTAGTCTTACCACCATTATATAATATTAATATATATAACAGTTCTATATTTATTTTTGCTTATTGATATGTGGCAAATTTGTCAGTGACTCTTTAATTTTCAGCTTGAGATAAGTATTAAATACAGTTAGCTCTAACAGAGAATATAGTTTCTCTTCACTCATAAATTCATTTGTGCATTCATTAATGCCTTCATATATGTATACATTCATAACAGACATTTTTTGATATCTCTTATTTGCATGACACATCTCAGTGATGGGAAGATCTTAAAATAATTAAGTCAAAGTTTGCAAGAGCTCATCTCTCTTACAAACTCCTGACAGGAAAACCTGCACAGGTAGGTAGTGAGGTTCTAAAACCCAAGGCTTAGTGAATTTCTTATACAGACATCAGGAAATGTTATACGACAGAAAAACGCCACTGGGAATAGCCAAGCTTACCATGGGAAGTGTTTCTGGGAGTGTTGATATCCCTTCTCTTTAGGCTGTATGAGTGCCTGCTTCAACGCTAGAAACTAAAGTCACACTGCAGTTGGCCCATATGCTTCTCTTAATTTCTTGCCCCGACTCACCAAGAACTCTGCCTCACCACTGATTCCCTTGGCTTCCAGCTCATTTCCCTCTGCTCACTCTCTTGGACTTAACAGTTGGTGCTATCTCTCAAGCCATTACCATTGCTTCTTTCCTAGACTTCAGTTCAAATTTCACTCTGGCTACTCTCTTCTTCCATGCCCTACCTGATCCTTGCATTCCTCAATCTCATCACATCCCCATGTAAGTAGTGCCCCAACTAATTCCATGCCCCAGAAGTGACACTCAACCAATCAAGACTCTAGTGAAAATATAAAGGAAAAAAGAGACTAGATACCAATCAATAAATAACCCTTATTATATAATGATTGAAATAAATCAAGCAGCAAACATCAGAATTTTTCTTTATATCTTTTTCTTGCTAATTGATTATTTAAGTTTTAAATTCCCAGAAACTGTTTTCTAGGTTTGATTGATTGACTCATTGCCCTCCGCATTCTCTTATTAAGGTGCTGAGCATTTGCTCTGTAATTTAAATGGGAATTTTTATTTATAAATTGCTATTACTTAGATAGAGTCCTGGAGATAGCTCGGTTTGGGAGATTGCATTTTTATCAAAGACCAGATAAATTTCCAGATTGTCTAAAGTAAGACAAATTATTATCATCTTTCACATGCTCTGAATCTAAAAGTCACTTTACAAACACTATCTATGTATTAACATATAAAATATAGCCCTTTTAGAGTACTCTGCTCAATGTAGATTTTTATATCTTCTCTCCCCTTAAGGATCTCAGAATTATACAGGAAGAGAGTCAATTAGATAAATAAAACAAAGAAACATTCCCAGTGACTTTATTCTAAGCTCTGATGAATTCCTGATTTATTGATAGCTGTAGCTGTCATAGCTTAAAAATCCATTAGAATTAGGTTTACTTGCATGTGACATAAAACGAAAAATAACTGTAGCTTATTTTACAAAATAGAAGATTGTTTTCTTTCTCATATATTAAAGCCCAGGGTTACAGTGCAGGACGGGTATGGTGGCTCCAAAGTGTTAGGGTTTTAGGTTCTTCGTTCTTGCCTTTTCACCCTCTCATCAAAGAGCCACAGTTCTCAAAGTGATCTCATGGTGTAAAAGGTCTCCTCTCCTGATTTCATCTGCACTCAAGGTAGCAGGAAGGAAAAAGAACCATAGAGGGTTGGCCATTTCCCCTTAAAATGCCCACACTTTTGCTTGCTTCTCATTGGCTAAAACCCGGCCCCATGGCCACGCCCTCTGGTGCTTGTGAAGCCTGGCAAATGACAGGGCGATTTGCTGCCCTGAAATAAATCTATTTTCCCTACCTTTACTCAGAAGAGGGATGAATGTGGGAGTGAGTAACCAGACATCTGTGCCCCAGTGGCTGCTCTTTCATAGCGTTTTCCTTCTGTTATAGAACAGTACGGGAAGTCCTAAGTTACAACTTCACAGAAATCAGAGCAGTCACAAGCCACCTAGCCCAAATCCCTCAACCTCCTATTGATGGGAAAAGCCTAACTAAGGCCATCAGACCAAAGAAAAAGTTGGTCTTTATTAAGTAAAAAATAACCAGGTCTCACTAACATGCCACTTTTGAGCAAATTTAATAAAAGATTTCCTGCTTCTGGGCAGACAGAACCCTGTCCAGGACACTGGTTTAGTGGGACTGAAGGACACAGAACCTACACCACCTGTTGGATTCTTGAGAGGAGGACCAGATTTTATTTGTCTTTGCACTTGTCAACATTACTTTACCATAACTTTGGACACGATTGATAGTCAACAAATATTTGTTGGCTAAATGGATAATCAAATCATTCTGTAACTACCACTAGTCATGAGGATACTAAGAAAGTTTAAGAGATGTAATTCCTTCCCCAGCCCAAATTAGGTCTTATTCCACGCTTCCCTATCACCATGAATCCACCCAGCTGTACAAGAAACCCAACAGTTGTTCTTCATATTGCCTCTCCCTTGCGAGTAATCAATCCATCACCTAACTGGTAGATTTTACTTCATGGATAGCTTTCAAATCCATAACTTTCCCCTATCTGTACTATTATCACCACCAAATCCAGTTACAATTACAATTGTTTTTCTCTTGGTCACAATAGTTTCTTAACTGGTCGATGTGTTACCTCTACTCTGCCTCCTCTCCTACTTCCCACCTCCTCTCTTTCTTATATGTTTTCCCCACTGCCCTTCAATGCCATGTAATGCTCTTTGTGGCCAGGGATCCTCCTAGCATCTTGAACTTTCCCCCACCACATTCCCCCTTGCTCTCTTTAGTCTCTGGCTTTCCTTCAGACCTTAACACTCAGTGTGGTTTCTCCCACCACAGGATCTTTGCATATGCTGTTCTCTATGCCTGGAATATTCTTTCTTTCCCATTTTGCCTGATAACTGTCATTCATTCTTTATGTCTCAGATCAAGTTATATTTTCCTCAGACAGGCTTCTCTGACTCCCACAATGAAGCAAAATTTAATATACACTCTCACAATCCTATGTAGTGCTCTTATATAGCACTTATCACTGTGAAAATTTTATATTTGTTTGTGTGGTTGTTTGATTAATATCTGTTACTTTCAAAGAACCATAAGCCCTGTAAGAGGGAGATTATGCTTTCTCACACTCACCCTTGCAAGCCTGTCCCAGTAAGTGCTCAATAAATACATGCTGAATGAAGGAAGAAAGGAAAGAAGGGAATATTGTATCTATCTTTGTTTTTGCTATACTACCTATCACAATGCTTTGAACAGAGAAAGTTCACAATGGTTTTTGAATGCAAGGACTGTACTATTATATATTTTTTTAAAAAGCTGTCGAATTGAAGTTAGGAAACCAAATTTATTACACTGTTCCAGACATATCACTAAACCTGCTGAGCTGTCCATTTTGGAATAGTTCTGATTCAGTGAACCAGTTTAGTATTAGCAGAGTGGCATCTTAGTGCCAGAACGTCTGTTCTTGCTTTCTTGCCTTGCTCCTGACATGCTGCTCGTTACAAAAGTTAACTACTGAAAATTTATGTCAACCTTTCAAAAAGTGGATTCATTGTCCCAGATTTGTAGCTCAGAAGTTGTGGAGATAGTCTAATACCTCATTAAGATTCAGGACCACTGTCAGTGAAGAGAAAAAAAAATGTACTGAAAAGAAAGGAGTCTGCACACCATACAGGTGAGTGAAAAGAGTTGAAGAAAGAGCTTTGTAGGCTTCAAGGAAGGAGGAGAAAATGTTAGCAGCTCTGTTCTTGCAATATACCTCTAGGTCTATGAATTGCCTCAGATCACTACCCAGATCTGAAGCTTTCAGACTACTCTGTAGATGTATACAGAAAATAAGGTTTTCTCTACAATACCTAACACATTGTAAGATGTTGGACATGGTAAGGTCACGATAGCTTTGAATGCAAAGGACATAGAGACCAGACCCTTGGGTAGCTAAGATGTGTAGCATGATTTATCAATGCTTTTGATCCTCTTAGTAACTACCTGAGCAAAGTAGGAAGGGGATTATGCTCCATTTTTGTTATATGGCTTGCCCAAGATCAGATTCACAAGTTTCCTTGCTTTCTGCCTCCCGGCTGAGTCACTCTTCTGCTATCTTTCACAGTGTCTGTCTTAGACAAGAACTTACATCCCCCCCAACTCTAGTGCTATTGCTGAAAAATATCCACCCTCCTAGACTCTGTCTTCTTCGATTCCAGCATATATCTGCTTTGTTTTGAGCTAAACACTTAGAATTCCCTGGGCCTACTGAGTTTTAGAGCATCTCCTAGCCTTCCACTCATCTACTGTGCATCTTCTCAGGCTCCTCCTTAGGTTCTGGCCTAGATAGTCTTAATCCTTGAGGCTAATGCTTCAGAGGAGCTTTAAAATGATCTGCTTTTCTGCAGGCTGAGGTGTGCATCCTATCACCTTGCTATAGAATCCAGTTAGCCATTGTCTACGTGGTGTGTTAGGATCTCTGGAAAGTTATGCATCTTTCTTAGTCAATATTATCTTACTCTTGAGATTTAAGGAATTTGGCAAAACACAAAGTTTCCGGGCATTACATTCCTCATGAGGATCGAGGTGGTGAGATTCACACAAATTGTCCCAGGGACTCACTTTCCTAAATAAAGAAATTATATTCTCCATTTTCTTTCAGCAGTGTCTTTTGGAACATTGACCAAGTACTATTTTTTAAACCAAAGAATATACAGAGAGCCTTATTTCTCTAGAAGACATGAAAATTGTCCAGAGCCTGAGAACAAATGAAAATACAAGGAGGCCAGGATGCAGTGGGTCACATCTGTAATCCTAGAACTTTGGGAGGCTGAAGCAAGTGGATCACTTAAGGCCAGGAGTTTGAGACTGGCCTGGGCAACATGGTGAAAACCTGTCTCTACAAAAAATACAAAAATTAGCTGAGTGTGGTGGTACAAGCCTGTTGTCTCGGCTGCTTGGGAGGCTGAGGTGGAAAGATCACTTGATCCCAGGAGGTTGAGGCTACAGTGAGCTGTAATCGCACCACTGGTGCAGCCTGGGCAACAGAGGAAGACCTTGTCTGAAAAAAGAAAGAACAGAAGAAAGGAAAGGAAAGGAAGGAAGGAAGGAAGGAAGGAAGGAAGGAAGGAAGGAAGGAAGGAAGGAAAAAGAGAAAGGAAGAAGAAGAAGAAGAAGGAAAAAGAGAAAGAAGAAGAAGAAGAAGAAGAAGAAGAAGAAGAAGAAGAAGAAGAAGAAGAAGAAGAAGAAGAAGAAGAAGAAGAAGAAGAAGAAGGAGGAGGAGGAGGAGGAGGAGGAAGGAAGGAAGGAAGGAAGGAAGGAAGGAAGGAAGGAAGGAAGGAAGGAAGGAAGGAAGGAAAGAAGGAAAGGGGAGAGAGGGAGGGGGAGGGAAAGGGAAAAAGAAAATACAAGGAGAATAAGTTGGTTAGCAGTGATAACTCCATTCAGCAAGCTTCTAAACTCTGACAGCAGGGCAAAGAGAATTTATGCTTTGTTATCTTTTGTGTTGTTTGTTGGCTGAGGTGCCCTGGCTGTGTACTCAGATCTTGAGTATAAACAGAAGGCAAAGTCCTACATGGAAATCCGTCCTTGAATTCACCCGAGTAGAGAGTACAAACTCACCACTGCTCCTCCCTTATCAGCATGGTATATCCTAACTCTCCTTATGCACCAGCTTATTAAAAATATGTCCAGTAGGAATACTCTACATCCTCAGACAACCAAGATCCTGCTAGCCTAGATATAACACATGATCAGAATAACAATGAGGAAGTAAAATTATAGTATTTGGTAGACTTGTAAATGGTTTCCTACAGTGGTGAAAGAATTGTATGTGACAATATCTGAATTACAATAAATAGCTGTTGATTGAATTAATATATCTGTTTCTCCTAAACTAAAAGTAGCTAAAGAAAAGAGTTCTCAGAGTACTACATTATAACCATGGGTACAGAATCCCAAAAACAAGTATGTCAAGCTAGCAAAAAAAGACAATAGCATTGTGGGCTGTAGCAGATAAATTTCACTAGGAAGATAATCCTAGAAACAGTATGGAAACAAACAAGAGGAGAAGTGATTAGATTGACTATAGAACTAAAGAGGTTGGAGAATTATATATTCTCTGAAAATGATCCCAGGATAAACCCTGTATTCTGAACCACGAAAGTTGGTTGTAGCATCAGCTTCTTGGAATTTTTTTCTAAATCAGAAACAGAGTTGTAAATAAGCTTACCATAGCTCAACACCATTAGTTCTAACCAGAAAACTTTACTTTGGCTAATCACATTATAGGATGTTCTGTAGATCTCTGTGCTCTTTCAGGTAGAGGGCCAATAGCAATATACTGAGTAGTCCAGTATTCTCACTACGAGTCAATTATGTCCTTTCTGTTTCTAATCCATCCATAGGGCTGAATAGAGCCGTCCAGGGATTTCCAAAACAGAACAGAGAAAATATGCACTTTATAAAAATTGAAAATATTCCAGAACCTCTCTTGATGACTTACTTGAGTCTTCCTGCTGTTGTTGATTTCAAGTAGATACCACTTATTCAATGACAACCAAAGACACAACATATTGCTTCAATTTTTATTAATGAAATGCTAAAGGATACCACCCTAACTATGTTAAAAACAACTTGCTTATGGTTGATGGTTTCAATTTAAAGAAAATAAAATTATGAATATAAAGATTTTGATTTTTGTATATTACATCGTTTGCAAAGCTATCAATTGATGGATAGACAGAAGGAAGAGTGGATGAATGAATGGATAGATGGATGGATAGATAGAAGATATACAGACTTGTTTGTACTGTATTACTGTAAGTACTGATTGCCATTAGAGAACTTTTATGATTATTATTATTTTCCTTCTTTGAGACAGAGTCTTGCTCTGTCTCCCAGGCTGGAGTGCAGTAGTGTGATCTTGGCTCACAGCAACCTCCACCTCCTGCATTCCAGCAGTTCTCCTGCCTCAGCCTCCCTAGTAGCTGGGATTAGAGGATCATGCCCCCATGCCTGGCTAATTTTTGTATTTTTTGTATTTTTTGTAAAGATGAGGCTTCACCTTGTTGGCCAAACTGATCTCAAACCCCTCACCTTAGGTGATTCGCCCGCCTCAGCCTCCCAAAGTGCTGGGATTACAGGCATGAGCCACTGCGCCTAGTTGACAACCCATTTTTGTTGTGAAAGGTCATATACAGAAAGCATGCCAGGTCCATCAAGAGTTCTTTTGCTTGAAGAAAGGAGGGTAGAGGAAAGAGCTTTCTCTCAATTTGAAATCTAGAACATTCCATGAATAAGGTAAATGGTTTGTTCCATAATAAGTGCCATTGCTACACTTGTTCTTACTTCACTTGTTTGCATGCAAAACAGCAATAAACGGAATTTTTCATATTTTACAAATGGAAAGAGCATAGAAAGATTTAAGTTTCAAGAAAAGAGATAATGCTTGTAAAACTAATAATAGCATATAATTGCCAGAACAGTTCAGTTGTCTAATGTTACAAAATTGATATCTCTGCAATTGTGAATTTTAAGTTAAAGTCCAAAAGGACTGACTCTGTATGTGCATTCATTTTGGGATATTTATCATGGTGGGATGTTAGCTCACATCAGTTCAAGTAGATAAACCTATCTTCAAGTTTGCAAGGAGCTTTATCACGTCAGGGCTGAGCACTACTACAAACTTACTTAGCATAAAGTTTTAGAGACTGAAGGGACTTAGTGCTCTGTTCATCTGGCCTCACCCTCAGCATCCCTGACAAAGGTCATCTAGCTTTTGCAATAGCACTACCAGTGATAAGGAACTCATTGGAGAGCTTTCATTATTAGAAAACATTTTCATATGTTACAGTGAAATATGCCTTCCTAGGACCACAGTCTATGGGTTGTACTTGTAATCTTTGAAGCAACAAAAATTAATTTGATCCTTTTTCATATAAACTTTCTAGTTTGAGTGTTTGAAACAATTATTATGCATTTATTATATTCCTACTTCAGATTAAATATTAATTCTTCTTAACATGGCTTGGCCACTTTTTCTCAACATGCATTACAGTTGTTCTACATTTCTTTGAAGGTGAAGCACAGACATATATAAAAGATAGAAAAGTTATCTGGGACAGGTGCAGGAGAACAATTTTTCCTCTTTAGGTCTGAATCTGGTATTTCTATTCATATCAGTAGAGTTCACAGTAATATTCACTTTTTAGCGGCTGTATCACATTGTTAGCTTGTATTAAAATTTCTTCCTTTTATCACATAAGCATTTTATGTCATCTCCCCCTAACCTCTTCATGTATAATTTCTTTTTAAGACATAAATAAGGAAGTTTATTCTTGCTATGTTCTATTGGTTTAGGGCCAGAGTTCAGCCTTCTGAGATCTTATATGCTAGTAGCAAATTCCTTTAGATCTTTGTGTCATCTGATATTTTTATAAACATCTTTTCTATATTTTCCTTCAAGTTGTTTTCATTTGATTATTTATAACTTTTGTTGTTGCAGAAGAATTGGAATATGATTATATAAAACTCAAAAGGATGTTTAAAATGGAATCAGGTTGAATGTGGAATAGTACAGTTAATCAAAGATAAAGTTAGTACACAGAAAGGCATAACACAGGGTACTTCACAAAAACTAGAGTTGGGATGCAAATTTGGCTCTAATCTTCAACTTTGCTGCCCACAGTAAGAGGTCAAAAGTAAAATGTATGTCTCAGAATTCAGTGCTGGTAAAGTCCGTAATATTATCTACAAATTCCTATGTGATCTCATATCCTCTTTACTCCATTACCTCTCTGACATTCTTTCCTGCAGACACCCTGGCCACTATGGAAACGCCAGGTACTTTCTTGTCTTAGAACCCTTTCATTTTTTTTTTCTTTTCTTTTCTTTTCTTTTTATTTTTCTGAAACCTTGAATCCTCCTCCTTCAGATACTGACTTGACTCGTTCTCTCACATCCTTCAAATCTGTATCAAAAGTCATTTCTTTGGTATATTAGTCTGTTTTCATGTTGCTGATAAAGACACACCTGAGACTGGGAAGAAAAAGAGGTTTAATTGGACTTACAGTTCCACATGGCTGAGGAGGCCTCAGAATCATGGTGGCAGGCAAAAGGCACTTCTTACATGGTGGCAGCAAGAGAAAATGAGAAGGATGCAAAAGCGGAAACCCCTGATAAAACCATCAGATTTCATGAGACTTACTCACTACCACAAGAACAGTATGGGGGAAACTGCCCCCATGATTCAAATTATCTCCCACCAGGTTCCTCCCACAACATGTGGGAATTGTGAGAATACAATTCAAGATGAGATTTGGGTAGGGACACAGAGCCAAACCATATCACTTGAATATGAGTGACTTCATTTTCTTTCCCACTCTTGCCCCAGACAATACCCTTCTCTCCAAGGCTGGTCCTCTATGGCCTAAAACACTCCCTCCCAGGGTTGCTCAACACTTTGCTCTCCCAGAAGCTCTCTTTTATCTACTTTACCTCTTGTCCAGTAATACTGTGACCCTCCAACTCTGCTCAAGTTTTCCTCATTCTAATGTAAGCAAGCAAGTAAAAATCTCCTTTTTTTGGTTACCCTTTTGAGCAGTCATTTTGTTTCCTCTTCTTTAAGCCACTGCCAAACCACCAATAGATATTTTTTAAGGAAGAAAGAAATCTATATTCCATGCTCCTGCTTCCTCCTCAATTATTATTATCTTGTAGTCTGGCTCCTGTCATCAGCATGCTACTAAAATTACTCTCTAAGGGTCACCATGACATACCAAATCCAATAGCCTTTTCATAGTTCTTTCTATTTCTATCTGCACAACTGAATATTATTTTCAATGATCTTGAGTGTTCTGAACATCTAATAAACAAATTTCAAAAAAATAATTACTGTTTACTTTCATTTTGTAAACAAAAGCATGCCACAGAAATCCTTTAAGAGGCCATTCTTCCTTGGCTTCTGTGAAGGATTTTTCTCCTTGGCCTTTGTCATTTCTTTGTATGCTCTTCCTTGATAATCATACACTCAATGACTTTACTCTCAGATCTGACCTTTCCCCAAAGCTCTAGTATACATTTCTAACTGCCTCTATATTTCCTTCTGTACATTCTGCTGGCACCTCAAACATAAATATTTTCAAAATTGATTTCATTAATTTTCCATCAAGCTTGTTCTTCTTATGTTTACTATTCATGATTAATACTACTTACCCTTCTTCCAGTTAACTAAACTAGAAATCTTAGCATTAGTGTTGATGCTTTCCTGCTAGTACATCTGGTGCCAACCTTGTCTATTCTACCTGAATCATACTGCTCACAACCACTACCCCTTCTCCATCCTGTGACACTGCTTTGGTTTTTATCTCTAGTATGTGTCTCTAGCAAGACTGTAAAGTCATTCTAATCAGCCATCTCATCTCAAGTCGCTCCTCCTTCCTACTCATTTTACACACTGTTATCAGATGAATATTCCTGAAACAAAGCTCTGGTTATTATACTGCCTGGCTTAAAACCTGTTATTGACAATGCATTGCTGACATTCTGGCATTCAAGATCTTCATAATTTAGAGCTTGTATAATTATTGGGAAGAAGTTGCTTTCTTGGTGTTTGAGAGCAGATCAAAGACCTGTATTCTCAAAAGAGCAGGCTACACATTGGACTTGTTCTCACTTTATAATTCTCTGATTGATATAGGACCCTCATTTGTTTAAGGTCATTTGAGACATCATCTTTATCCTCTGAAGAACTTCCACTTTCAGTCAGATACCAGGTTCTAGTTCTCTGGTCTCTTTTGGGGTTTCATGAGGCAGAGTTAGTGCTCTCATGGGACCTGAGACTAATTTAAAAAGCCTAAATTCTCTCTTCATCAGAAGTTTACCCTTTGTCTGCTTTTACCTGGATAGGGAGCAAAGAATGTAGTTCCACTTTTATATGTACTTTAAGCCATCATCTTGTAAATTTGGGATAAAAGATCAGTTCTCACAGGGAAATCAGACATAGGCAGTGATTTCTTAATCACACAACATAACAATTTATCGGATAGGGCCTGTGATTATGTTTAATGTTTAATATCTATAACTGTAGAATTCACAAGTAGCAGGTAAGCAGCTGGACCATCTCACTGCCGTTTCTTTAAGCTGTGAAAGACCTAAAAGAAGTAACCTTTACAGAACTTTCCAGTGGTGTTTCTGCTATCAAAGTATGTAGGTTTTACATATATATATGTGTGTGTGTGTGTGTGTGTGTGTGTATATATGTATATGTGTGTGTGTGTATATATGTGTGTATATATGTGTGTATATATATATATTAGTTTTCATATTTGGGTGTGTTTTTCAGAAAGAATGGAAGGGGGAGATTAGAGGAGAGAGTATGTGAGTAGAAAAGCAGGAAAAGAGAGGACAATGTTCATTATTTTAGAATTTGTTAAATATAAGGGAAACTTTTTATATGATGTATTAGAACACTAGGGATCAGCCTCCCAGAAACATCTATTCTGCTTAAAAAGGCAAATATAATATACAAATAGAGACTTAAATGCCTTTATAAATTTGCCATGAGTAGAACAAATTGAGAGGCAAGCAATGGAATTAGCATGCGCTGACATTGGCAAAGGGGCAGAAAAAGGCTTTTAAAGAAAACAGAGGTGAGCAGAACAGAAAACATTAAGATCATAAGAGTAGAATTTTTAGATTTCATTTACTTTCACAACCAAAATAAAAAGGCAGACATGGAGACAATTGACAAAGTCAACAACTCTCTTGCAATGATGCCCGGTATTCTGAAACATATGTGAGTGTGTCTTTTATTTTATTTATTTATTTATTTATTTTTGAGACAGGTTCTCACTATGTTGCTCAGGTTAGGCTCAAGCAATCCTCCTGCCTCAGCATCTCGAGTAGCTGAGATTATAGACACGAATGTAACATATGTTTTGAGTTATGTGGATGCTCTAAGTTTTCTGCCTGTCTGAGTGACAATATGGATAATCCTGACAGATTTACACAGATCCTGTCAGCAAATACCTATGGGTTTTTCCCACCTAACATCCCACAGTGCTTTCAATAGTTTCAAGCAATATGAAGTTCTGAAAACTAAATTTCTAAGTTGGAATTAACTATAGCTCATTCTAATTTTGGAAAAAAAAATATGCCATACAAATCCATTAAGAGACGATCACTAAATGATACAAATGCTTGAAGTCTAGGGATCAGTGGTGTGTGTGATAAGAATATAAAATCTTCATAAGTTGGACACATTTATTGAAACTTATGAGCAGTTCAATCCCCTTGCTCCATTGAAAAGAATATTGAATATTTAGAGTAGAGGTGCCTATTGCCAGATTTGACATTTGGAGTGACAAAGCAAGAAGGAAAGGCTGGGAAGTGGCATCAGGACTAAATTTTATCCACAGGACTTGCATGATGGACTTTATAGCTGGAGGAAAATGAATGTTCTCAATATAGGAGGCTCTGGAGTTCCTTTTACTTTTGATGTCAGGAAAGCTGCTGCCTCCACATTTTCTACTCTTTTTCTTCAGCATAATGTGAGGTAGAGGGTCAGGGGACACACTTGTGGCCTCTAATGGCTAGATAATGGACCACAATAAAAGTTATGTGTCCCTAGCTGGAGGTGAAGACATATAATGGTTGACAAGATCCATTATCTAACTATTAGAACCTAGAGTAAAAGGAGACAATTATTAAATCAAGGAAAAGAAATCCATTTTCACTTATTCCAAGAAGAATTTTGCTTACGTGCTGTGCATTTTTATATAAGGACTACCCTTCTCTTCAAGTAATAAATAATAATTACAACAGCTAGTGTTTATTGAGCATTTACAATATGCTAATTGCCTTCACAAAGAACATGATCTTAGGAATCAGACACCCCACTTTGAAATTTTGGCTTCAGCACTTGAAAGAAGTCAACCTCTCCACATGTCAGTTTTATTATATGGAAAACAATGATAATATCATTATACGTATCATATGATTACCAAGTATGGCATATATTGAGCCCACAATAAAGATGCTAGTTATTATTATTGCTGTTGTAATAGAGCTATTGTTGACATTTATAGATAGCAGATATGTTGTTCGGATCTCTGATTAGCCCCATGTGATGAATTAAGAAATAAAGGGGATGAAGTGGAGATATTTAATCTGGAGCTTTGTTAATAGATTTTAATAGACTTTTAAAAAGTCATTGGCCCATTGAAAGAAACCAAAAAATATTTCATTTTGTTGTGCATTTGGGTGGGTGAAACACTCCATGGTTTTCACCAAAGTCTCAAAAGAGTTCTTGGTCCTCAAAATTCTAAGAACCCGTGATAAACTAAATTTCATGTATTACTTTATCTATCAAGTAATGCACGGTGATTATTGAGCAAACATTTTAAAATAAAACCATTTTTTTCTCCTTTAAACTGCCTTTTTAAAGATTGGGAAAAATAAAATATAAAAAGCAATGACAGATACATATTCTGTATGCTGAGTGCCAAAATAGGTGCATACATGTCACAACACAATTATTCATTTTTCATATCTCCTTAAGATAAATCTCTTTTCAAGACACATTTGGAAGAAACAAAACCAAGTCAGTTATGAAGGTGAGAAGCTATGGATTTAGTGTCTTGGTAATCATTCCTTAGCAATCAATAGATACATCTTTAGCCGCTTCATTTGGCCTTTGGAGACCCTTGAATTTGAGTTGAGATTCCCATTAACATAATGGTATCATGATATCGACATTACCTTTTCTCATATGGCACTTGGAGAAGGATGTACAGCAACCTCTTTCACTCCTTGAGATATAACTATCATCTATGCAGGGTCAGTCTCTGTCCAACTAATGTGGGACTGTTAAAGCTACTGAAACATCAGAAGTGGATTTGTGGGCCCCAGTGTAGGTAGCTCCAGTGATAGATGCACTGAAGGCCCCGACTTCAGGACAATGCAATATGTCAATGTAGCAAAACTGCCCTTGTGCCACATGAATATATATAAATTTTTAAAAATTAAAGAATAAAAATAAATATTACTCATTTTCATGGAGAAGAATTATACATAATGGTTTAAGAGCACACACTCTAAAGATGGGCCACAAGGGCTGAAATCCCAGCTGTGTCATTACCAGCTGTGCAACCATTGGCAGATTAAGACACCTACCTCCGTATCTTTTTCTCTATAAAATGGGGGTACATATAATATTTACCTCAAAGGACTGTCGTAAGAGGATTAAGTGTATTAGCATGTATATAAATCACTACAACAGTGCTTGGCATATATGAGCTCTATTAGCTATTAATGGATCATTATTTATGTAATCCACTTCTTAGGCATTAAGAAGAAAATATCTGGGTGCTAATCCTATTTTCCCTGCTGAATGACCTTTATTTTACATTTAGACAAATTGATAACTCTTTTCAATGCCATTTTTCTTACTTTGATGAGAAAATAATCCCCAAGCCCATGATGGTATGTGAAATCAAAAATGTACCAGTGCTTTGTAAATTGTTGAGCCCTGGGAATATTTTTATTTTTATTTGAGAAGGAGTTTCACTCTTGTTGCCCAGACTGGAGTGCAATGCCGGGACCTCGGCTCACTGCAACCTCCACCTCCCAAGTTCAAGAGATTTTCCTGTCTCAGCCTCCCGAGTAGCTGGGATTAGAGGCATGTGCCACCACACCTGGCTAATTTTGTCTCTTTAGTAAAGTCAGGGTTTCACCATGTTGGTCAGGCTGGTCTCAAATTCCTGACCTCGGGTGATCCGCCCAACTTGGCCTCCCAAAGTGCTGGGATTACAGGAGTGAGCCACGGCGCCCGGCCGCCGTTTGTAAACATACTAAGATTCAAATATATCTGCAAAATTTATCATGCATTGTGTTTTTTTGAAAGCATTTTGTAATTAATTCTAAATACCTGCGGAAGCAAAATGCTTATTACAGAGCCTAGAGGATGTTTTATGCCTTATTTGTGCATATTTTTTGCGGCATAAGGAGAAACTGCGGCACATAGATTTTTCTAAGAAATATTCTAGTTAATCTTAGTTAAGGCTTTGGTCAGCTTCACCGTTTCTTAGTTTTTGGATGGCGAAGGGGGTGAATTTCTGAATGAACCAGAGTTCTGGTTCAAGGAAACAGCTGACCCCAATGCTGACTCCTTCATTTGGAGAAGCTGAGTGGAAGTTATTGAATATTAACGAATTTTAGTTTCACAGCATTTCTTCAAAATTCTAGTTTTTTTTTTTTAACTAGTTTTTAAATATTTTTGACTGAATTTTCACTGTTTTAATTTTGGAAGCATAGCATTTAGGTGATTCTCACGTTGGTTTGATTAGTCTTATATTTTATCCCTGTTTACCAGGACTTGAAGATTTATAAAATCAATGTGTATGAACATGTGCTTGCTCAAAGCCTTTTCTATTTCTGTTTTGTCATGATGAGCTGGAAATGCTTTCCTAATCTCACTGCATAACCTTCTACCCAGGATTTCTGGAGTCACTAAAAAGACCTTCTATTGTTTACACCTCAACTTTTTAAGGAAAAGGAATCCAGAAGCTGTCAGTGTATCCACTCCTCTATCAGTTGTCTGTCATTGCATAACAAACTACCCTAACACTTAACTGGCTTAAAGCAATTATGCTTTATTATTTCTCACTCTTCTATGGATTCCTGGGTGATTGTTGGTGTTGCCTGGGCCTATTCATGTGTTTGCCATCAGCCAATGGGTTGGCTGGGACCTGAGCTTAGCTGGGATTGTTGGGTAACTGGGTCTGTCTCTCCATGTGGCCTTTCATCCTGGGATTCCATACATGGTGGTCCCTGGGTAACAATGCAAAAGGAAAAAAATAGCATGTGTGAGTTCAGGAGCCATAGGGGTTTTGACTCTTGAACTCACCCAGTGCCATTTCTATCTTATTCTATTGGTCAAAGCATGTAGCAAATAAGGACAGTGCAGTTGTAAGGGCTGGGAGAATAGATTCTACATCTTTATGGGAGAAACTGCAAGGGATTTGTGTATATGTTTAATCTATCAAAATGTCTGGTTGTTTATTTTTTTTAGCCAATGGTTTCTTTGTTAGAATGTTGACAGAAACTGTGAATTTTTGTCAGTGGCACTGGAGAAAGCCAAAAGATTTCTATATCAGAGACAGTACCCCATTCATGTTTACTTAGGGTAGTCCCATGTTGTTTAATTACTCAATGTGTATTAATTAGGCAACCATTCCTCTACATACAAGTACTGAGCTCTTTGTGTTTTACCAGAAACTTTACAAGATTGTTCATCCTTATACTGAATTTAGCTGTCCTTTGAGGGAAAATGAGCATATCATATTTTCAGAAGTTTATAGAAAAACAAAATCAGGGTCAATATCCTGGTTCTAAACAGTATTAAGCTCCTACTGCGTACAGAAAAAATGCTACGTTTGGGGATTTTCAAATGGTATAAGGCTTGATCTCTATCTGCAAGCTTAAATTTTAGCTCAACGAAACAGTCATAACTTAGTAATAAAATATTAACTTTTGAATTATTTAGCACACATTTATGGGATGTCTCCTATATACCTAGGCTCTATATTAGGCATTGTGAATGTAAAAATGAACTCAGCTGGGTCTCTGGTCTCATGATTTAGAGTGTAGTTAGGGAAGCAGAATATGAACAAGTAACAAAAGTTACTTAAGCTAGTACAAAAGTAATAAAAACAAGGACAAATTAGTATTATAAATGCTCTGACAGAAGATTAGACGAGATACACAGAAGATGTGTTTTGAGGAATAGAATCTGCTACAAAGAAGAGGTGAGGCTTGAGTTGAGAGTTGAGTCTTGAAAAGTGGGCAAATGATATTCCTGCTGACCAGTAATGTCTGAGGTTCAGGAAGATGAAGCAGCATGAACACAGGGATATGGAACACGGAAACCATGGGAAACACCAGGAGCTTGCAGTTTGTTGTGTAACTGAAACCCAGGATTCAGGGTGCGATGAAGAAGGGGAGCAAGGAAGAAAGAAACAAAAAGAAGTAATAAGCAATAAATAGACATGGCCAGTGACTTAATAATGGAGAACCTAAAATAGCTTCTTATGACGTTTGGATTTGCATCCATATATAATGGGAATTTGTTCAAGAATTTTAATCAGAGGATGACATAATCAAAGCATTTTAAGAAGATCACTGACTTCTATAAGTAAGATAAGTTGACTATGGCAGTACTAGAGATAGAGAAAGTTGACAGGTTGTTGCGCTATCTAAGTGAGCTATGATTAGAACTTGGGTAGTGGCAGAACGGATAGAGAGAGGTGATTCATACCTTCAATAGACATGTATTGTGTCTTCTAGGTACTGGATGCCAGGTGATATGTCAAGTGCTGGGAGTATTGTGGCATAGAACTGAACCTGTAACTGTGCAAAGAGAGTACTCAAAGGCAGATGTAAAAATTTTTCAAAAGCTTCAGGTAAAAGAACCTGTTTCTTAACTGAATGTAGGAAGAAAATAAAAGGGGGGAGACCCCAGAAATCCCAAGACGAGGGAATGGTGGTACCTTAACAAAAAACTGTTATACAATTTAAACAGTATGTAATACTAGATCAAGAAAGTACATTCTTTTACAAGTAAGCAAAGACTGAAAGTGAAAACATGAGTATCCAAAGAAGGATTTTAGAGGTATCAATTTTAGTTGTATTTATGTGTTGTTTCCAGTTTTCAAAGATGACACTATGAACAAGAGTGTGGGGTGTGTGTGCCTGGGTGGCATGAGGTCTGATGGAATTATTCTACTCCTTTTTATCTTGTCTGTCTTTGACAAAGTCTGTCATATCTTCCTATGTATGGTTTAATTGAACTTGACCCTAAGATTTGATTATTTCAATTCCCTGTGGCTCAATAATTGGGTCCCATGTGTGGTATGGGGAGGTTGCACTGGGTATCCCACAGCTGCTGCTTATGTGGGTGGATTAAATTAAAACTTCCAAGTATATCGCCTGCTCCTGATTTGATCATGACCATAAAAATATATTTTCTGTTAATTTTTTCTATGTAAAGCCAACCATAAGAAAACAATCAATAATAGTAACTCTCTTCCTCTCTGTTTACATGTTCATCTTTAGCTAACACTATTACACTGTGACTAGGATTCATTATTATATTCTGGGTATCTATTTCATCTATTGTGGCATAAATACCAACTTCCTGTCACAATGATAAATGCATTATGTGACTAATACTCAATGTTTGACATTCATCTTGCTTCTAGCTTTTCATTAGGTCAGTCAGGAAACCTTTATTGAGTTCACATTCTGTGCTCAGCAGTATAAGACTTAGGGGAAGCAGCTTTGAGGAGGATGCAAAATCATCCTTCACCATCAAAAGAAGAGATGCAGATATGTAAACAAATACCTGACGCATATTATTCATTCATTCATTAAGTACCTGTTCTGTTTTTGGCTACAGAAATAGAGAAATAATGCTGCTCTCAAAATGTTTAAAGTTGGGTGGGTATCTAAGTGATTATGAACATCTTATAATATTTGGCACTTTACACTAACTTATTAAGTATCTTATAAGTTATACAGGGTAGGTGTTATTACCCGTATTATCAAGCCACTCAAGAAGCTTAAGCAACTTGCATCAAGTCACATGGGGAACTAGGACTGAGTTAGCATCAGTTATGTGTGAGTGCTAACTCTATGGTCTCTCCTTAAAACAGGAGAACTTAGCATAATGTTCTAAGTTATAATTAAAAATACCACCAACAATAATATTCAGAACAACAAGATTTTCTCTTATTGTTGCCCCTCCTTTCTTTACTGTCTCTCTCACACACTTTGTAGCTGAACTCCCTGAAAATATAGCTTGCATTGTCAAATTTACATCACTTTTGCCTTTCAACCACAGTAGTGTCCAGATCTTTGAAACCCCAAATACACAGATACATAGAAATATGCTGGCCCCTGGGGCCAATAAAAATAATCTTTCTTACTTAAAAAGGGATCTCATAGTTGCCAGTGAAATATACTCTTTTTAGTTTTTATTTGACGTAGCAGTAAGGAAGTAGCAGTAAGCAGTGAGGAAGCATGGTGAAAAGATTATGTGTTTCAGTATTGGACTTCTCTGAGTGAAATCCCAGTGCAACATGGATTTGTAACTGGCTCTGTGACCTCTGCCAGTTACTTAGGTTCCCTGGGCCTTAGTTTCTTCATATATAAAGCAGGAATGATGATACTCATCATAATACCTCTGGATGTGTTGTAAGAATTAATAATTTGTTCTTAACATGACAGCAAAATATCTTATACTTTTCAAGCACTCAATAAATATAACTGTTATTATTTATCATCATCATGAAAACCTCTACTGCCTGTAATAAAGTTGATAACCTCCTTCTCTCTCTCTCTTTTTTTTTTTTTTTTTTTTTTTTGGAGATGGAGTCTCCCTCTGTTGCCCAGGCTGGAGTGCAGTGGCGTGATCTCGGCTCACTGCAAGCTCGGCCTCCCGGGTCCACGTCAGTCTCCTGCCCCTCCTGGGTAGCTGGAACCACAGGTGCCCACCACCACACCCCGCTAATTTTTTTTTGTATTTTGACTAGAGACAGGGTTTCACCATGTTAGCCAGGATGACCTCGATCTCCTGACCTCGTGATCAGCCCATCTCGGCCTCCCAAAGTGCTGGGACTACAGGCGTGAGCCACCGTGCCCGGCCCCTTCCTTCTTCTTTCAATTTCCTTCTCCCTACAGTTTATCCAGGCAAGTTTTTCCTGCACATATTTTCCCCTTTGTTGTTCCTTTTCTTCTGCTGCTCATACTTTAAATTCCAACATCCCCCACTGTCCTGTTCTTGGCCCAGCTCTTTTCATATTCTAACTATTTATCATAGGACATGTCCACCCTTCTTGTGATTTCCACTGCCTCTAATATATTTCCTAAAGTTATGTGTGCATGCTAGTGCTTTCTTCCAAGCCTAAGACCTATGTCCCCAAATATCTACTAGGCATCCCCAAGACAAGGTGCTTAAGCAGCTCGCACTCGGCTGGCCCAATGTTGGATTACAAATAACTCCTCCCTTTTCTCCTTCTACTGATAATAAATAAAACTTTCTTCCCTATATTCCTTATCATCAGGAAAATATTCCATCACCTATCCAGTTACTGAGACCAGCAATCTGAGTATCATCCTACATTACTCTTCTTGCCAGCCCCCAATTCAGTTAAAAATCAAGCACTATTGATTATATCTCCTCAACATCTCTTGTCTTCTGTTGTGCTCTGTGCATATTGGAGCTGCCCTGGCTTAGACCCACCTCATCATTCCCATCCCCTAACCTCTCAACTGGTTTTCTTGCCTTCAGGGAAACAACTTCTCCCACAGTTCACCCACTCACTCATGCCAGAATAGCCTTTCCAAAATGTGCGTGGTAAACTTTTGTGTGTATGTGTGTGTGTGCATACAAATATATACACACACATAATAATTATATACCTATAATATATTATATATATTTGTATTTTGCATATATACTTCATATATATATACACACAATATAAAATGTATTTTTATATACGTTATATAAATATATATACACACAAGTTTATTACAAACAAAAGTTTATCATTGACATTTTGGAAAGGTTTTTTATATATATGATACTACTATCATATATATGATACGTTGTAGTGTCTCGTATATATGTGTTCCTCACTTTGTTGTAATATATATACATAAAATAACCTTATATATCATATATGTAATAACCTCATATGTCATATATATGTCATGCATATAGTCATATAGTCATATGCATGACATATATATGACATATATATGACGCACACATATATATATGTATGATACTACAACAAAGTGAGGAACACATATAGGCAAAATGGGGACATAAAAATAAGCCACTTAAGTTCAAATGGAATTAGCCAACATAATGCTCAACTGTGGTAGATCCCCAAGATTCAGGATTTCCTGCCTCCCACCCCATTCTGCTGTGTTGAGGCCCTTCATAATCCTTGGGACTGTGAATTTGGTGGATTTTGCTTCTATGATTAGGTTGTTATACAGCACGGCTGACTTTAAGAAAGAGAGATTATCCAGGTGGATCTGACCTAATCAGAGGAGCCCTTAAGAAAGCAGACAATTTTTTTCTGGCTAGTCGTAGAAGAGGAAGTCAAAAATTTTCAGTTTAAGAAGGATGTTGTGTACCTACTTGCTTGGAAATAAGAGGAACTCATGAAGGAATAGGTGCAGCCTCTAGAACCTAAAGGTGGCTGCAAACTGAAAGCCAGGAAAGATGCTAGGACTTCAGTCCTGCAATTGCAAGAAACTGAATTCTACCCAAGAATGAGCTTGGAAGAGGATTTTCCCCAGAGCTCTATGAAAGTGAGGTAGTCTCAACAACATCTTGATTTTGGGCTTGTGAGATTAAGCAAAGAACCTATGTAGGCCATTCTAGACTTCTGAGCTACAAAAATATAAGCTGAAGAATAGATGCTTTCAAGCTCATAAGTTTCTGGTAATTTGTTATGTAGCAATAGAAAACTAATGTATCAACTCATAGTTGACACTAGTTTATGTCAATCAATTATTGAGTATTGAAAGAATGGACGGATGGATGGTGGGGTGGATAGAGATTGATATGTGGGTGAGTGAGAGAATGAACATTTTATCAGGCTCAATGCCATGTTCTGAGAGCTTAATCTAGTGTAGGGCATACATTTGGCCCTTGACAAAAATCGTTTGATTTAAACATATGATGGGAATAGAGAAGAGTATGATACTCTGTGCTTTGAGTGCTAACAAATTATTCATTCCATAAACCAAGTGGGGATGTGGGGTGGAGAGAAGTGGAGAGTGATAGGAGATGGTAAAACAGGCAGGGGCTGAACACCAAAGCTCTCCTACCTGATCTTAAGGAGTTTTAGTCCTTTATTTATGAGTGCAAAAACTCTCTATCTTAATTCTTTTAACATTTACTTTCAATATCTACCCCAGTATGCTTTACTTCTTATTTTGTTTTTATTATTGTTAACTTAGTAGGTTTTAAAAATTATTATATATGAAACCCTCTTGTTTACTTTTATAATTTATCATTTCCCTTCTCACTACAAAGCAATAGATTCAATAATTACCTCTAGCTTTTTGCAGTCTTGTGTATATTCCTGTCTCTCTGACACAGTTATGACTAGTGGTTGGTTTATGAATTAGAAAAGTTGATTAAAGAAGGAACTCATAAAAATGATGCATAAAGTACTACAGGTACTTCAATTTATCCCCCTTGGGCATAGGGCCAATGCTTGTTCTTGAGAATAGGTTCTCTGGGTGTGTCTCCAGTCTTACCCCAACCACCCCAATAAGGCACATGTACGGTTCCCTATTAGGGTTCTTTAAAGTAGCTGTACAATTCAAAGACAATCTGAGTATAGACTCCTGCTAGAGTTTTATGATGCTTTCCTCCATCTTTACGTTTGTCTCACCTACCCCTAATTTGAAGAGTTGTTAACAAAAGATTTGATTTACTTTTCATGGAAACAATTTTCTACCTTTTCTCAATTCCTTTGTATTGATTTGTGTAGTATTTAAGCAACAGTTCATTTATATGCTATCATTAACAAGGACAATCACATTAACGGATTTGGGAATAAACTATCTGATTCTTGGAAAGCTTGTCCCATAAATGGTGGGTGCAGCAAGACACAAGCAAAGAGGAGCTCATTTGCCAGATTGAGCATTCAGAATGCTGTGGCTATTTGCCCCAGTATTTTACAGATGGAGGGGAGTGTGGATTCATCCACTAAGATGGCTGAGTGAAGACCAGTAAAAAGGTATTTTATATTACAACCTCTGCAATTTTGGTCAGGTCACTTAATCTCATGCCTCGGTTTCCTCATTTATAAAACAAAGATTATATTAGCACATATGTTTGTTTATTGGCTAGTCAAGTGGAACAGTGTTATTGAAAAAAGAACAAAGAAATTTGTAACCGTTTGTGATCAATTAGTTGTAAAAACCAAAAACCACTGCACTATGACCAGCCAGCTCCCACTTTAATGGGCATTTGTGGTTGTTAAAAAAGCAATACATAAGAAATGCTTAAAAACATGTATGGCACGTAATAAGCATTCAAAAATTAAAGGAAATAAAAGTAAAATAAAATTTAAGATAATTGCTATTATTTATAACCCCTTGAAATTATTTTCTGTTACAAGGTAGTATGAATATTATTGTCACCACTGTTGTCGTTGTCATAATTATGTGAGAATAACTAGCATATTGACCGCTTACTATATGCCTGGCATGATGAGGAACACTTTGTGTGCATTAACAGTCGTCCCTCAGTATCACCAGGGGATTGGACACACCCCACCCCATACCAAAATCCTTGAATATTCAAGTCCCACAGTCAATCCTGCAGAATCTGAGTATGTGGGAAGTGGGTTCTTTGTCTTCCTGTATTTCTGCATCTGACAAATACTGTAATTTTGATCTGCATTTAGTTGCAGATGCAGAATCTGTGGAAATAGCAGGCCGATTGTATTTATTGAAAAATGCCCGCATGTAAACGGACCAGAGAAGTTCAAACTCCTGTTATTGAAGGTGACCTGTATTTCATTTTGCGACTTGCCCAAGGTCACACAGCTATTAAGTGATGGATCCAAAAGAGAAAATCAACCATTTTGATTCCAGAATTTCTGCTCTTTGTCTGTTTATGCTATTCTTTTTCCAAAAAGAATTTCAAATTTGACTCACAAGAATACATTGAACACAGTAATATACCATAAATTAAAAACAACCTTATGCTACCAATAAAAACTTAGCTCCTTTTAATACCTTCATACATATATGTATATGAAGTTTTCTGCTTAATGACAATTCCCAAATCTAGTCACCACTAAAGTAAATTTCTGTTTTATAATTAGAAGGCATAGTATTTTTCCATTACATAAAAATGTCTGAAATCCATAGGTGTTACATTTCTTATCAGGAGGCCAAATTCACTACTCAGTCTCATATGCCATCAACTGTAATAAAGGCAAAAGTTGTCACAAATACATGTAGCCATTAAGAATGGAGTATGAACCAAAATAAAAAATCTAGTTCATCATTGTGTTTATTCCTCCTACCATGGAAGTGAATCAGAGGAAGCCCTTTAGTTTTGACTCTTATCTAATCTATCCAACCCTTTATCCAGTGATGACTTCATGTTTTCTGCCTCTTTGTAGATACTACCAGCCTGGGCATCACATCAAAATGGAAATTAAACCGGCAATCCAGAACACATTGATGTATGAGGTTGCATTTCTCCCTTACACTTTATAATATTTTTGAGCAATCATAAGTTAAACATAAAATCAATTTAAATTAAAAGGTAAGGGGCAGTAGACCCTCAGGTGGATGCTTAATGGTTTGCTGGTTTTATGAAATATAAAAAAAAACTAAGCTTTATACAGGTGTTATTATTATTAAATATTTCTTACACACTAACAATATGCCATCAATTTATATTTACCAAAACCCAATTACCTAATTTTTGAGTTATGTAGCCTGCCCAATTCTACAGTTAAACCTTTGGCCATTTATTTCATTCTAAATGTTGGCTCTTCAAGATAAAAAATGTTAGGAGAAGAAAAATTACATTGTTGTATTTTAGAAGCTCTATTAAAACTTAGGAACAGCCTCCTCATTGGGAAATTATTCATTTTCAATTATTCAGATTTTAAAAGTCCTACATTTGGAGGACATTGCATGATAAGAGAATGTTTACAAGACAATGCTGTGAGAAAGACTATGTGAAACATGTCCATAATTATTTATTTGCATTACATATCTACTAATTTATTCAACACAAATTTATTGTATTTATAAAACATGCATTGCATTAGGAATAAAGCAGAGAAAAGAAAACCAACAGTTATGGGCTTGGCTTCATGACACCTGCATTCTAAAGAGAGAAAAGTAGGCATAAACAATGAATTATTTCACTAAAACTAAACAGGAATACTTTCTAGTGCTTATTGTACAGTAGCTACCATTCTAAGTGTTCTCTGTATGTTAGCTCATGTCATCTTCCCACCAACCTTATAACAATCATACAGTAATTATCTGTATTTTATAGAGGTGGAAATTGAGGCTCAGGGGTGTTAAATAACTTGTCCACATCTAACAACTGGGATGTGATGATACTGGGGCTTGGACCCAGCAGTCTGGCATCCAGGGGTAGATGCTGGATCCTTTGGTTATTCTGCCTTTCCAATGCGGTGAATTATTATGAAGGGGATGAACTTGCCAGGCCACAGGCAGTGTCAGAGGTGCATGAACCGGAGCAACTCCATCTTAAATGGGAGCTGGGTAAAATAAGACTGAAACCTACTGGGCTGTATTCCCAGATGGTAAAGGCATTCTAAGTCGCAGGATGGGATAGGAGATCAACACAAAATACAGGTCATACAGACCTTGCTGATAAAACAGGCTGCAGTAAAAGGAGCTGGTCAAAACCCACCAAAACCAAGATGGCCACAAGAGTGACCTCTGGTCATCCTCACTACTACGCTCCCATCAGTGCCATGACGGTTTACAAATGCCATGGCAGCATCAGGAAGTTACCTATATGGTCTAAAAAGGGGAGGCATGAATAATCCGCCCCTTGTTTAGCATATCATCAAAACATAACCATAAAAATGGACAACCAGTAGCCCACCAGGCTGCTCTGTCTATGGCATAGCCATTCTTTTATTCCTTTACTCTCTTAGTAAACTTTCTTTCACTTGGCACAGTAGACGCCCTGAATTCTTTGTTGTGCGAGATCCATGAACGCTTTCTCGGGATCTGGATGGAAACCCCTTTCCTGTAACACATTTTTCTGTCCTGTAACAGTACTGCCAGGGAGATCAAGGAAGATTTTTCTCTAGAAAATTACAATTGGAATGATATATATAAAGCTAAATAGTAATGAACTAGAGATTAATGTAGGCAGGTAGCAGATGCTGACATAGGTACAAGGACCCAAATGTGCTAAGAGACTAAGTGAGAAGAGTGAGGGGAATTAGAGCAACCAAGAGATGTCCAGAGTAGTTGAAGTGCAGGCAGTCAGGAGCATGGGTCGGTAGAGCTGGAAAAAAAAACAAGAAAGGTCCGCTGCGTTTGGCTGCCTCTGATTTCATTCTCCATATATTGAGACTCTCTTTACATCAATGAATTTCAACTTTGGTTGCAATTAGAATCACCTGGGGAGCTTTTACAACACCTCACCCCAGACCAGTTATATCAGAATCTCTGGAGGAGGGACCCAGGCATCAGTAGGTTCTAAAGACCCCCACGTATTTCCGATGTGCAGCCAAGGTTGAGAACCATTGTGCTAGATGATCCTCAGACTACTGCCTAAATTAGAAATCTCTAGAGCCAAGCAGGTGAACAATATTATTATGATGATCAAATGTGGTTTTAAATTTTGAGTACGTGTTATTTGGTGAAATAGAGTGAAGGAGTGTATGACAGAGGCAAGTATCAGTTGCATGAATCGTCAAACAAAAGGAAAAGTTTCCAGCCTAACTGTGGGACAACTGGGTGGAGAGTACACATGCTCTGGTTGTGCTGACCTGAGATCAGAAATGTTCTAACTCCCTGGGCGAGAGAAGACAAGCCAAAGTCTGAGGATGAAGCGTGCCTTTAATGTAGGGACCTCCCTTCCCCACAGTGCTCCATCCACCCTCTGGGCTCAGGTGTAGAGGTAAGTGGGTGGGGAGGGATAAAAGCAAGCTCCCAAGTTTAACCTGAAAGTTTATGTTCCATGGGCATCATTGAAAAGAAAAGAACTAGTAGAGATGGTGACCTGTCAACAACCTGCCTTGAGGGAGAGTTTAATCCTGGCGGCTGAGTCAGTCAGGAATCTTCGGGAAACAAATGAAGACATTCAATGTCTGAAAGAACGAAGATTATGGGCCAGGTGCAGTGACTCATGCCTGTTATCCCAGCACTTTGGGAGGTTGAGGTGGGAGGATCACTTGAGCCTGGGAGACCGAGGCTGTAGTGAGCCATAATTGTGCCACTGCATGCCAACCTTGGTGACAGAGTGAGACTCTGTCTCAAAAAAAAAAAAGAAGATTGTGATGCCTCTTTCCAAAATAATAAAATGTTTATTTCAACATAACACAAAACTTAAGCATATACTGAAGGTATCTGACTACAAGAATCTGAATATTTATATTTATTAAGCTGAACTCTTTCTCTCCTCTTCCTCCTCCTTTCTCTTTTTCAATGCCCCTTGGTAATTCAGTAGTGGAATAAAGGGTCTTATGGTAAAGGTGGGATTAAATATGTTTTACAGGGATTTTGAAGAAGGAATTAAAGAACGACATAAGCAGATATCAAAATATCAGTATGAAGGCTATTTCTGCAGACCAGGTGAGATATGACAGTAGCTTGGAGTAAAGCCTAATGGCAGTAGAGAAGGAAAAAATGGGAAGAGAGTGAGATTTGGCCATAAGCAACACCGATAGCTAAAGCAAAAGGGGTGATGACAGATAAGTGATAAGAGAGATAAACATAGAGATACCAAAAAAAAAATTTTGCCAGCTACCACTTGTTTCTACTTTGCCCCCAAATTACATTTTTATAATTTATTACCTTTTTATGTTTTAAAGTGAGTGACTAATAATGGAATAATCAAATAAATATGTAATATATATCTTATTAAGTACATAAAATAGTCTGGAAAAAATACTCCCAAATGTTGAGAGTGATTAACTGTAGGTGGATGGTATCACTGGGGTGATTCTAAGAATAAAAACAGTGAACACATGTTGAGCATATGTGTGCCAGGAAAATCCTTGTACTTTTGCTCACATTATCCATTTAATCCTCATTTTCCAGGGTATGGAAATGTTTCTTTGAGCTGGTACATAAAAAAGAATATTGAGTATTTAAAATATTTTAAAATATATTATTAAAATTAACATAATATTGAGGTGAACTAAAATCACAACTCAGTTTATTAGAGAATAAACCACTGTAAAAATGACTATAATAGTTGCTAAACATTTATTGTGTACCAAGAACTGTACTAGGTGTTTTAGAAATATTAACTCATTTAATTAAATTCTCACAATTCATTTAGGTGAATACTATAGTCATCCCTAATTTCCCATGGTGGTGGTGGGGAAGTATATCTTAGAGGGATTAACTATGTGCAATAATGACTATAATAGTTGCTAAACATTTGTTGTGTACCAAGAACTGTACTAGGTGTTTTACAAGTATTAACTCATTAAATTCTCATAATTCATTGAGGGAGTACTATAATCATCCCTACTTTGCCAGTGGTGGTGGTGGGGAAGTATATCTTAAAGTAAGCATGTCTTCCCTAGTCATATATTTGTGTGACTCTATAGACTGAAATTCAGGAGAGAAATGCAGAATTCAGTGTTTAAGAGCTAGAGCCTTACTCTCCATCATGGAGATTTCCAAGAAGGCCGCCTTTTTTCAGACATAGACGAACATATAACATTACAATCTTTCAAACAGTTAACGTCTCATTTTTACAAAGGAGGTTGTAATCCTGTGTTATTCAAGTTATATGGTTAGGTCTAAATAACACTTTCCAAACATTTTACCGAGTGCAACCAAAGAAAGAAAAAACAATAAATGTATTTGATTGTGGAGATGCCTGGAAAATTTTCACTGAAAGCAAAATATAGCCATTTTAAGTTAATAGTTTTTATTATCCACCCCTCAGTTCTACCACAGGCTTTCATTTATTGTAATTGAATTCAAGGAGGAACTAAGTCTGAATATCAAATGCGACAAGGACCACGTTTTGAAAGGGAGGAATTTCAGGCTGCTTATCAAAGAAATATTCATATAAATATAACTAACATTAACCACTCAGACATTAAAGTTAAGGAGCTCAAATGCTCACTTGGGCTTTTGATATTTTTAGAGCCCAATATATGTAATCAGTGGTAAATGATCAGATCCTAGTAGTTGTATCATGTAAATAAACTCTCCTAAATATATTTTCATTGCAGTTTATTCCAAAATCCTCTTCACCAAAGTCATTTGTTCATTGTTTCAGCTAGGAAAAGCAAAGTTTACATTCCCATAGCAAAGGAAAAATATATACTCTTATCTCTTGCTCTTGTATACCTAAAATGTAATTTTAGTGTTTTTTGTTGTTGTTGTTATTTATTTGTTTGTTTGTTTTGAGACCAAGATGAGAATAAAGTTGCAATGGCCAATTTTTAAATTAACACAGTTATTTTAACTAACTCAACACCAAGCAGAGAAGCATTTTTCAAACTTTTAAGTACTTTAATTATTTTCTTGATTTAATTCTAGAGCCTAGAAAGAAGGAAAGGAATTATGTATTTTTATTGTCTTTACTTTTTAAAATTAGACACATGCAAACACCTGAATAAGCTATGGAGTTCATATAGCTCTTTCCCAACATGGGAAAATTGTGTTAAGCAATGCTAAAGCAATAAATACTGCTCTAAGACAGAAATAATATGCCTGACAGAAATAATAAAGAAAGCAAATAATTTATAAATGATTGTCAAGATTGGAAGTTGGATTACGTGGCAGTTGGAAGTCAGACTTGGTCCTTAGAAAATTAGATACGTTAAGATGTGACTACTTTAGAGTTAAACAAGTGTACAGAATTGCTCTTAACAGAATTTTTGAACAGATGGATTTTTGTTTGGAAATCTAATAAATTTTGAAACATATTATAACATGTAACTCCAGAAAAAGAACTTCATCAAAAATCCATGGACATTGCCTTGTTAGAACTTTGCACTACTGACAGAATGAGGTAAAAAGTAAAATGTCCAAGCAGCATTTTCTTTACCAATATTGAGCTTTCATCTCTGGACAAGCATATAGTCATAACTGTTCTTTGTATATAGGTTTTTATTTTGTCTCTAGGGTTATTTTGCTGTTTATTAAAATGAGAG
Source organism: Macaca thibetana thibetana (assembly GCF_024542745.1). NCBI lineage: Eukaryota > Metazoa > Chordata > Mammalia > Primates > Cercopithecidae > Macaca > Macaca thibetana. The sequence goes on from NC_065594.1 coordinate 58,312,601, forward strand.
ACCATGTATCATTCTCTTTTTTTTTTTTTTTTTTTTTTTTTTTTTTTTTGAGACAGAGTCTCATTCCATTTCCCAGGTTGGAGTGCAATGGCGAGATCTAGATTCACTGCAACCTCTGCCTCCCGGGTTCAAGCAATTCTCCTGCCTCAGCCTCCCAAGTAGCTGGAATTTACAGGCATGCACCACCATTCTCAGCTATTTATTTTTATTTCTGTATTTTTAGTAGAGATGGGGTTTCACCATGTTGGCCAGCCTAGTCTCGAACCCCTGACCTTGGTTGATCCACCCACCTCGGCTTCCCAAAGTGCTGGGTGAGCCACCGTGCCTGACCTCATTCTCATTTTTTAAATTCATTCCTTTTCATTTTACCTAGAAAGCCTGGTATCTTTGTCCAGGCTGCTTGGGCTGCTATGAAGAAACAGCACGAACTGGGTGGCTCATAAGCAAACAGAACTTTATTTCTCACAGTTTTGAAAGCTGAGAAGTTCAAGATCAAAGTGCCTGTAGATTCTGTGTCTGGTTCATAGGTGGTGCCTTCTCCCCATGTCCTCACATGATAGAAGTAGTGAGGGGCCTTTCTTACGCCTCTTTTCTAAGGGCACTGATCCATTCATGGAGGCTCCACCTCCTTAATCTAATTGCTTCCAAAGGCCGCACTTCCTAATATCATCATTTTGGGGGTGAGAATTTCAACATATGAATATTGAGTGAACATGAACATTCAGACCATAAAATCTGCTAACAGGAGTTGTTCTATCACCATTTAATTTACACCAACACCAATTGACCAACCAAAGGAAACAGGTCAGTTGAGTGTATAACAATTAACTGTCGGTCTGTGTCTGTAAATCTTGTGTTTGTAATGATTTGGTCCTGGACATTGAAGATATGTGAAAAAGAAGCCAGAGATTGTCTAGTTCAACCTTCTCATTTAGTAAATGAGCAAAGTAAGGCCAAAAGAAGCTAAATGACTTGCTGTGGGAGCAGAATTTCAAGATTTTTTACCTCCCTGTTGTACACATCCTGCATAATCCCCAAGACTGTGAATATGATGGATTTTACTCCATGATAAGGTTATCCAAGGATTTTAAAATAGAGAGATTACTTGGGTGGGCATAACCTAATCTCATAAGCTCTCTAAAAGCAGAGTTTCCTTAGCTTGTTGCAGAAAAGAACAGAGATTTGAAGGACTAGATGGTTTCAGTGAATTAATGCCAGCTTGGAGAGGGAGAGAGCCACATGGCAAGGGATGTGAGAGGCCTCAAGTACCTGGGAGCAGCCCCTGGCTGACAGTCAGTAAGGAAACATAAACTTTACTCTTACAGCTAAAAGGAAATGCATTCTGCCAACAACGAATGACCTTGGAAGAGAACTCCAAACCCCAGAAGAGGCCTGCCACGTTGGCTAACACCTTGATTTCCACCCAGTGAAACCTTGAGCAGAGACTTCAGTTACACCCCACCCAGACTTCTGACCTGCAAAACTGTGAGCTAATACATGGATGGTGTTTCAAGCTTCTGTTTGTAAAATATTGTTCCCCAGCAATAGAAGAGTAATACATTTATGTGAAATCCTACTGTTAATAAATGAGAGTCCAAGATCTCCTAAGACTTAGAACAAAGTCTTTTATCTCCTGCTAGAGACAGAGATAACAAACTGATTTAAGAATGAATTCGATCAAGCACCAAGGTATATAATCAAGGTATAGCTGCCAATTGGGTGAGGAACAGCCAAACTATTCTTTAATCAATAACAGAATGTAAAAACTGAGGTTTATAATTGGTCAAACATTAATTCTGAATAAAACAAAACTATTTCAGATTAAGTGGAATGTATCTTCCATTAAATTGCATGGCTAAGAGTTAAAAAAAAAAAAAGGAAGCTACTCATCCAACATTTTAGCCTTTTCAAATCTGGTGGTACCAACTAGAAACTAAGAGGGGTATTTGATATCATGTACCCCATAAATACATACATCTACTATGTTCTCACAAAAATTAAAAATAAATTTTTAAAAGGGAGTATTTGGTGAACAGAATATGAACTCCAAACATAATCTTGTAAAAGTATCCTTACCCTATTAAGACTCAGGTAAGATTTTTGTGATGTGCAAAATTTTCCATCCCATTGCATGAAATTACTCTGAAGAAAAGAGTTATGATTTCTGAATTCAGAATAAACCAAATGTCCTTAGTTATTCATCCAGTTAAAGAAGTTATTTCACTCTCTCTTCTTTCTAAACCCAAATAAGAAATTACTTACTCAAAGGGAAAAAGGGCTCACCAATATTTGTATCTTTCTCAGTGTTTATGAGGCCTGGAGTCACGTATGCGGTGATTTCCAGTATCAATTAGTACCAATTTCCATACATCAGACAGTGTGAAAAATCATGTAATTTCTACCACACGCATCTAACCATTGTGACTTTGCTGATGAGGGAAACAGTGGCTTCATCTTTCCTGTGGCATGCCATCTCTATTAGACTTTGTAAACTGCAGCAGTTGAAATCTTTAACCAGCCATTACTAATAAGCATATGTTAATTGTTGCAGAGATCATAAGCAGGTCAATTAGGAGGCAAAGACTGGAACCGAAGGAAACATTCAGCTAGAGGGAAAATCCAGGGCAGGTGTCGGCCAGCATGGGCTGCCCTGGCGGGAGCTCTAAGCATCTTGGGTAGAAGCTCATTTAACGTTTTGATTTGCTGAATTTGCATTTCAAATTTTCATTCCTAATAGACAATATAGTCAGTCTTTGTTAATGAGGACTCTGATTACATGTGCCATTATAATTGGGAATTAGCAGACCAGCCTTGTTTTGGAGATTAAACCCAAAGCAAATTGGATTAAATACGGTGTGACTGAAACCTCCTCTCTCTCCCTTTTTGTTTTTTTATCTTGAGTCAAAGGTGAAAAGAAATCCATTGGTTCCAGGCATATGGCTCCTAACTTTATTATCATTTTTAGAGCTTTGATTATACTTTAAAAGATAGCCTTCTTTGGCAGAGTTCATTTATAGCTTTAAAAACTTGTTTATTAAATTTCCTTCCATAAACTGAGGAGATTTAAGAGCAGATCATTAAATACTTAGAACTAATTATATAATACACACATGTATACAGGTAGATTTGTTATATTTTTATGCAGTATACTATATATGTAAAAGCAATGAGGGAGTAATGCTTTAAAATGAGCTTTAGGTAAAAGTGTACAACCCATCTTCACAGCAATATTATTTGAAACCATTGTTTTATAATCTAGCAAATCTGTGACATTTGCTCTACTAGATGTTAGCATATCATCTTAAATGCAAAGGTGGAATACATTTTATGGTAATGTTATCAGTTCACAAAAACCCTTTTTATCATTTTATCATGACAATTACAATGCAATTTTTACATTTTAGACTGTAAATATCATAACCCTTAAGTGACATATAGCTTAGGGTTATGTGGTCTTTTTTATTCTCTTGGGTCATTTAATATTGTAATCCAGTTACACTTCAACATTTTCATTATTAAGCTGAAGACCAATTCTTCAGAAACTACCACTAATCCCAAGATATTGGAAAATCATGCTTATTAATCCCCATGAGATTCAGTTAGATGTTTGTTTGGCTATAGGCTACCTTAATTACACAAAAGAAGATCTTCACAAGATGAAGAGAAATTCAAATACTTTCTGAGTGCATATTGGTCTTTGAAGACACACAAATGAGGTTAGACCTGGATATTAACAATCAGGTACACGTTTTCAGCCTTAAAAGGTTAACGTGTGGAGAAATGAAGGGAGGGATATGGTTTTTATTCCATTGTACTGTGTTTACAGAGGAAAGTACTCTTGGTGGAAAGTAGCTATGCAAATAAAGGTTAAGGTACCATGACCTTACCCACCTAGAAATCTCTTACAATGGAAACAAGAGAAAGTGGTAAAGTTTTCTAGGAATGTGAATTCTATTATAGGAGGATCAGGAATTGTTTCTTCAGGGAAGCTTGTTAATTCTGTAATCACTCAATTTCATATGTATCACCTAGCCCAATGTCTGATTTGATGAGATGGAAAAGGTTATGGCAGCTGCAGAGACACAGGTTTGCCTTGAAAATAGATGAGTTCCTGTGGTTTTGCGTAAGTTCTTTTCTTTCTGACGGAAAAGAAAAAATGATTTGTTTCAGTTAAACTAATAGATAATTGCTATTTAAACCATATATGAGTTTCAGAGTTTTTTTTTTACAAGGGCAGAATGTAATACAATTAACATTGAATTTTCCAAAGTGCTATAATACTATTAATTTGAAGTTTTATTCTTTAAGTTCCATAGAAGTGAACTGCATTCTTCTCTAACACCAATGCCTGACACATGAATGAGTTACGAATCTCGAGTGTTTTGGAGTTATTAAATGATAGTAAATTATCACAGTCAAAGTTTAACATTACTGACTAATAACAATTTTCCTTTATCAGATAACAAAGACAAAAGGATGTTTGGGTTATATATTTAAGTTTGCTAGTTTTATATATTTATTGAATTATATTCAAAATTATTTTATTAAGCTTTGATTATAGCTAACACTGGTAAGGATAATAACTTATTAGTATCTAAAGAGCAAGTTTTAAAATGGTTTGATGGTGACAAAAAGGGACAGTTTGCTTCTCACTTATCCTCCATAAATTTGCTGAAGTAAGAATATGAGATATTTGGAAATTGAAACTGATTTTAAATCTTGGTAACTCTGCCTGATGAATTCAGTAAATGTAGTTTTGGCATGCATAAATATTATTAGTTACTCTTTTTATCTTTGCTATTTTGAGATATTGTTTTTATTTTAGAAATTGCTTTCTTGTTTTTGTAAAGAAAAAAAGTGCTCATGCCAAAAAGTAAATTCAATAAACAAAAGTTCAATAAAAACCACAATATTCAAAGCCCCACTTTAAAAACTTACTTACAAAGTAACTAAAGGTTACTTTAACATCTTTAACATTTCAATGAACAACTTTCATCACCTCTCTGTGTAGATACACACACACATATGAATATATTTATAATATTTTACATAAAATGAATCAAAATAGGGTATATATATATATAAATCTCTAACTTGATTTTTATCCATAGTATTTTATAAAATGTTTCTATGTCAAAAATGAATATCTGCAACTTAGAATTATGACAGATAATATTTATAAAACTAAACTGAAGGTTGTGAACTATTAGTAAATTGTGAAATTAATTAATTAGTTTGGTGAAACTCATGCAACATTTTATAAAGGATATAGAATAGACAAGAATGGAATGGGATGGGAAATATTAGAGTGCACTGTATGTAGTAAAAGTAAGAGTTTTTTCATGAAATTTGTCTCAATAGTGTGGGTATGCCTATGCAAGCATGTGCTATGTCACTATGTAAAATGTATTTCATACTGTGGATTGCAGTAAAAATTAAGTCTGAGGGCACAGCTAATAGGGGGTAGACCAGGGAACTTTTACAAACCAAATACCTACTCATCGACAATGTTGGCCTTATTTCCACATGAGCACGGACCCATCTCCACTTCATCTTCCTTCTCTCCCCACCCCATACACTGGTGTAGTTAATCATTTTTATTGATGGCTTGTATTGTTGGTGGGGTATTTTGGCAAAACAAACAAGAAATGAAGACTATGCAATAAATGGCTAACTCAACAGGCTTAGGGGTTGCTTATTTTAAAGGTTTTCTTTACTGGCCCTTGATAGGCACCTAATATAGAACCTGCGAGCCCTTGAAATGTCCTCACCAATGAGTGTCTTTGTATATCTGAGATCTTGAGCCATGCCAGAAAATTTATGCTAGCAATGTGATTTATAGTGCATACCCGTTTTTGTATGCCTGAGGCTTTGGACCATGTATCAGTTTGATCTGTGGGGGGCTAGATACTGAGAAGCTAGGGCTAGTCCTGCAGGTGCGTCACCAATTAACCACCAACAAAAACCCTAGACAGAAAGGCTCAGCTGAGCTTCCTTGGTCAGCCACACTCACACGTGTCATCACATATCACTGCTAGAAGTCAGTGCTGCCCATGAGACTCCACTGGGAGAGAACAACTGGAAACCTGGGCCTCATTTCTCCAGGATTTGGCCCTATGCACCTTTTTCCTTTGTAGATTTTAATCTGTATTCTCCTTTTGCTGCAATCAAGTATAACTATGAGTAGAAGAGCTTTTCTGAGTTCTCCGAGTCCTTTTACTGAGTGGTCAAACTTAAGGGCAGTCTTGAAGACCCCACACAACAAAAGAGTAATTAGCCTCACTATTTTTAATGTCCACAGAGTATCTTGTGATATGGATATGCCATAATTTATTTTACCAATCCATTACTGATGGTCATGAATTTTCCATGTTATTTTTGCTTTTGATAATATAAATAATCCTGTATGTATAACCTTTTCAACTTGTTGAAGTTTTTATTCCTATCATATCCTTGCAAATGTAAAGGCAAAAATATGTCTCATCTTTACTTTCATTTTCTTGATTGTAATAAGGCTGAATATCTAATCATGTTTAATGGGCCTTTATAGTCCTTTTAAGAATTGTCTCTTCTATGTGTGTAACCCATTTTTTATTAAAGTACATAGCTTTTAAATATTGATTTGTACTTTAATTTGGATGACTTGAGCAGGTTAGTGAATAAACTTGAATTATAAAATATTTTAAAACAAGTGTAGTCCTATTGTTCCTAAATGCTACAGAAGTGTGCAAGTAGGACTCTTGCCAAGACTATCCTGAAGAATAAAAGATTCACATACATATTTGTATATAATGGTCGCTTTGGAAGTGGCTAAAACTGTCTAGTTGTTTTGCTTAAATGATTCATTTGCTTGGCAAAACTTTTCTTCTTATTCTAAGGTATTGCCAAATAAAATTCAGTTCCAGTTTGGTCAAAGCTGCTTTCTAAATAATGGCATTTAACAATAAAGTGGCAAAGAGAAAAAGTTATACAACTGTCACACACTTTTTAAAATAAAATGAGTTTGCATGTATCCACACCTTATACTTAAGAACTAAGCACCAATTGTTCTTTATTCCCAATTAAAAAGCAAGCTCATCTTAGTCAAATGCATTACTGTCAGGTTCACAGAGAGAAACTTATTAATGCCAGGCACACTTGCCATGTGTGCCAAACACATACATTTAATTTAATTTTCTGTATAATAGATATCCATGGCAATTGGATAGTCTTTATAAATGAGAGAGAGAGAGAGAAAACAAGCTGGCTACTAGTGAGCTGGGTACGAGGGAATGCACAAAAATCTTTAAAGACCCTGGGTCACCATTAATGCTAGAGAAACAGAGAATAATAAATGAGGTCTTTCAGCATTTTTTGAGAGTTTTTTTTTCCACCTTTAAATAAATATATTACTCTATAGGGATTCAACTATGCCTCATACTCCTTCTGAAACGGGGGCAGTATTTTATAAGGTGGGACATATTGCTGCTAATTTTAAGTATTATTACTGCTGTTGCTATTACTATTAGAAATCCCAGCACTTTGGGAGGCCGAGGCGGGCGGATCACAAGGTCAGGAGATCGAGACCACAGTGAAACCCGGTCTCTACTAAAAATACAAAAAATTAGCCGGGCGCGGTGGCGGGCGCCTGTGGTCCCAGCTACTCAGGAGGCTGAGGCAGGAGAATGGCGTGAACCCAGGAGGCGGAGCTTGCAGTGAGCCGAGATCGCGCCACTGCACTCCAGGGACTCCGTCTCAAAAAAAAAAAAAAAAAAAAAAAAAAAAAAAAGAAATACAAGTAGTAGATTATTCTTGTGCTTCAAGTGTTTTCACATACGTTTTCCCATTATTAAATGCTCATGACTTTAGCTCTTAAGTCTCTTTTAGCAATATGTAAAGGCACCTAGGAGAAGAATCCTAATCAATCAACACATTGGCATATTTTTTTAGTAATTTAGTTTACCAAAAGCCTTCACCTCTGTGATTTTGCTTCCCTCTTCTGAAGCCTTTCTAGAAGTCTCTGTAACCTGAATTTTTAGGGAGAAGTAAATGGTGACTTAGGTTACTTGCCATACCCAGACTTGCAATTGTACAGTAAGTGATAGAGTTGATGCTCTTGATTCATTTATTCATTTATTCATTCAGGACTCTTTTGAGGCCCTGTGATGCATCAATCATCCTGATAAATGGTGAAGACAATATTTAAAATATATATGGCCTGTTTTCTTAAAGGACATAGTTTAGCAGAGGCATTTTGCATGAAATCATATAACTAAAACGCATTGTCTTGCTTGGTAACAGAAAGATGAAATGCTGTAGAGCTCAGAGGAAGGAATGATTACTTTTCTGGGATGATATGGAGATGACCAGAAATGTCGAGCAGGATTACAATGCTCAGAGTATCCCTGGTGTCCCACAAAGAGACCAGAGGATATCTCAGAAAGAGCCCAGGAAGAAAGCCTGCAGCTGTTCTGAGGAAGCAAGCTAAAACTAATTGGTAACATTCCATATTCTCTGTCACCATCTTGAAATATATGAAAAGGGATACTATTACTCTGAGAAAAAGTCATTCCCTAAACACTGAACCTAAAATATATTCTCACACTGGGTGGGATGAACACATTTAAATTTTTTTTTAATTTTAAATTTATATTTTATTTTTATTTTTATTTATTTATATATTTTTTTTTTGAGACGGAGTCTCACGCTGTTGCCCAGGCTGGAGTGCAGTGGCGCGATCTCGGCTCACTGCAAGCTCCGCCTCCCGGGTTCACGCCATTCTCCTGCCTCAGCCTCCTGAGTAGCTGGGACTACAGGCGCCCGCCACCGCGCCCGGCTAATTTTTTGTATTTTTAGTAGAGACCGGGTTTCACTGTGGTCTCGATCTCCTGACCTTGTGATCCGCCCGCCTCGGCCTCCCAAAGTGCTGGGATTACAGGCTTGAGCCACCGCGCCCGGCCATTTTTACTGAGCACATGACAGTTAACATCCATGGGACAAAGTTTCAAATGTGGAGATAAAAAGTTTTAAAGGAAATTAAAAAGCACACAATCTTGCCATAGGTATATAGGCATTTTTTTCTTCTTACGTGTATTATTTCATAAGTAATCATTGATTCTCTCTTTTTTATATTGACATTATAAATTAGAGGTTGTCAAATTTTATCTAATTTGGCATAATCTAACTATTGTCGTGTTATTGAACACGTCTCTTGTCTGTATAGATTTTCCTGGTTATAAATGATGCTGTTTCTAAGATCTTTTATGTATTGCTTTCTCCTGTTATTTCATGTTACTTACTTAGAATATTGTTTTCCTAAAATAGGTTACCAGAAACAGAATTACTGGGTCAGAGGTGTACCATTTTTTAAACATGTGATATCTATTATCAAATTTGTCTTTCAGAAAGCGTGCCAGTTACATTCCCACCAATTTGACTTATTTGAGCTTCAGTATTTTTTAATCAACTTGTGTATCATTACATATTAGGAAGAGTAACCCTCTACGGTATGTACTCTAGATATTTTTCTCAGTTTCTTTTCTTTCATTACAGTGTGTAACGTTTCTAAAGCAGAGATGTTAAAAGGGTCAAGCCTATACATCTTTTTCTTTATATGTATATATATTTACAATTTCAATACTTTGAGGGTACAAGTGGTTTTTGGTTACATGGATGAATTGTATAGTGGGGAAGTCTTAGATTTTAGTGTACCCATCACCTGTGTCATGTACACTGTACTCAATATTTAGTGTTTTTATCCCTCACACCCTTCACCCTCCTCAATTCTGAATAGCCAGAGTCCATTATACCACTCTGTATGCCTTTGTGTACCCATAGTTTAGCTCCTACTTATAAATAAGAACATATGGTGTTTGGTTCTCCATTCCTGAATTACTTCACTTAGAATAAATGGCCTCCAGCTCCATCCAAGTTGCTGCACAAGACATTATTTCATTCTTTACAGCTGAGTAGTATTCCAGGGTGTATATATACTACATTTTCTTTATCCACTCATTGTTTGATGGGCACTTATTTTTGCAGTTGTGAATTGTGCTGCAATAAGCGTATGCATGCAGCTGCCTTTTTGATATAATGACTTCTTTTCGTTTGGCTGGATATCCGGTAGTGGGATTGCTGAATTGAATGGTAAATTTATTTTTAGTTCTTTGAGAAATCTCTGTGCTGTTTTTCACAGAGGCTGTGCTAATTTACATTTCCACCACCATTGTATAAGAATTCCCTTTCACCATATCCATGTAATTTCTATTTTCTTACCTTTTTAATAATGATTATTCTGGCTGGAGTAAGGTGGTATCCCATTGTGGTTTCAATTTGCATTTTGCTGATGACTAGTATGTTGAGCATTTCTCTAAATGCTTCTTGGCCAGTTGTATATCTTTTTGTGAGAACTGTCTGTTCATGTCACTTGCCCACTTTTCAATAGTTTTTAATGAAACTATTTGGTTTTTTCTTGCTGATTGGTTTGAGTTCCTTGCAGATTCTAGATATTAGTCCTTTGTCAAATGTGTAGTTTGCAAATATTTTCTCCTGTTCTCTAGTTTGTCTGTTTACTCTAATGATTATTTCTTTTGCTGTATAGAAGCTTTTTAGTTTAATTAGGTCCTGTTTATTTATTTTTGTTTTTGTTGCATTTGGCTTTTGGTGTCTTCGTCATAAATTATTTGCCTAGGACAATGTCCAGAAGAGTTTCCCCTAGGTTTTCTTCTAGAATTTTTATGAGACCTATACACCTTTTTTATTGTGGTTTTATTTTTCCTCTAGTGTTTTTTTTAAAGCTTATAAGATTTTTTTTTCCAGAGAAAGAGTTTAATGATCATGGTGCAGCTGAGCAAGGAGGCAGGAGGAACCCCCAAATCTGTCTCTCTGAGGAGTTTTTGGGCTGGGATATTTAAGGGATTTATGGAGAGCCAGGGGCTGGAAAATTGGGGTAATTGATTGGTCAGGGTAAGAGAGATGAAATCATCAGGATGTGGAAACTGCATTCTTTGTTGAGTTAGCTTCTCATGGGATCCTTCAGACCAGCTGGTGTCAGTTAGTTTCACCACTCTGCAGGACCCAGAAGACTATCTCAGAGGAAAAACTCAATGTTTCAAAACGTTTGTTGTTATCTATAAAGCAGTTAAGAGAAGAGTTATAATCTTGTAACAGGGTTTATGTGATTCTGGGGCAATAGACAAACAACTGTGAGGAAACAGGTCAGGGAGCAAGCTGGCCTAATCATTAATGCTGAGTGTGCTGCAAGCTTGCTTTATTTTCACATATCCGACTCCCTTCTTCTTTGATTAATTTTATAAAGTTTATAGGATCAGTTTCAGAATTGCTGAATTATATGGTAAGAGTATTTCAGTTTTGTAAAAAACTGCCAAACTGTCTTCCAACGTGGTGGTACAAATTTGCATTCCCAGCAGCATTCTTGTTACTCCAAGTCCTTGCCAGCACTTGGTGTTGTTAGTACTCTGGATTTTGGCTATTCTGATCATTGTGTAATGATATCTCATTATTGTTTTTAGTTGCATTTTCTGATGACACGTTGAACACCTTTTCACATTCACAGACTTATTTGCAGTCTGTATATCTTCTTTGGTGAGGTGTCTCTTAAAGCCTTCTGTCCAGTTTTTAATTGGGTTGTGTGTTTTGTTATTGTTGAGTTTTAAAAGTTCTTTGCATATTTTGGATAATAGTCCTTTATCTGATATTTTTGGCAAATATTTTCTCCCACTCTAGGGTTTGTCTTCTCATCCTCATGGTGGTGACTTTTGCAGAGCAGAAGACTTTAATTTTACTGAAGTCTTTCTTGGATCATGTCTTTAATGCTGCATCTAAAAATTAATTGCCATACCCCAGGTCATATAAGTTCTTTTCTATGTTATCTTGTATTAGTTTTATAATATTGCATTTTACATTTAGGTCTATGATTCATATGTAGTTAATTTTTTATAAATTTTGTTAATTTTTACTTTGCGTAAAGCACATATTTCTCTACATAATATGGTGAGCCTCGTCCAGTCAGTTAAAGGCCTTAAGATCAAAGTTCCCAGATGCATTCCCTAAACCTTGGACTTTCCAGTGTCCAGAACTATAAAAAAATAAATTTATCTTCTTTTTTTTTTTTTTTTTGACAGAGTCTCACTCTGTCGCCCAGGCTGGAGTGCAGTGGCGCCATCTCCGCTCACTGCAAGCTCCGCCTCCCGGGTTCCCGCCATTCTCCTGCTTCAGCCTCCGGAGTAGCTGGGACTACAGATGCACGCCACGATGCTCGGCTAATTTTTTGTATTTTTAGTAGAGACGGGTTTTCACTGTGTTAGCCAAGATGGTCTCGATCTCCTGATCTCGTGATCCGCCCCCCTCGGCTTCCCAAAGTGCTGGGATTACAGGCGTGAGCCACGGCACCTGGCCAAGTTTACCTTCTTTATAAATAACCCTGCCTCAGGTATTCGGTTATAGGAACAGTAAACAAACTAAGCACCCAAAGAAGAGATCTTGCGAGCACACAGAGAGAAGGCAGCCTTCTATAAGGCAGGAAGGAAGTCTTCATCGGAAATTAAATTTGGCAGCACCTTGATCTTGAATTTCTCAGCCTTGAAAATTTAGTCATTTATTACAAAGGATACTTTAAAAAATTCCATTAAATGCAGATGAAGAAATATACAGGTCGAGGTCTGGAGGGGGCCCCAAGAGCTGGCAATTATGAAGGATTTTTAAACAACAAACCTAAAGAGCGCCAAACGTCTCCAGTGTCAATAATATGGGCCATAGTAGGGACTGCTATAGCAGTATCTTCCTTCTATAAGTGGGAATACACTGATCAGCAGCTGAAATTACATGCTGTGAGCTTTAGCACATAAGTCTTCTGGAAGGACAGATATTTTAAGTGATTTTAAAGAAATTAACATACTTGACTTACCTTTTTTTTTGTATAATACTATAAATAATCTGGATTTTTTAATGTATGCAAAATAAGATAAGAGTCTTCATAAACTGCCTGCAGTAGTTTCTAATTTTAGATTGGCTAGAGTGACACGAGTTAAAAATCATGGAACAGCATATACAACAATCGACTTGACTGACTCTTTCTTTCTTTGGACAAATTATGTGGAATATAATTATTTAAATTGTGTTAAAAGACCCACATGTGTTCCAATAATAGAACACTAGGCATAAATGGGCTACTAAAAGCTTATGTTTTCTGGCTAGGGGCAACTCGAGTTGCCTCTATTATGAAGTACCCATTCACTTAATCTCATCATTTTTGTTGGAACAGAAGTTAGGACAAAAAATACCTTGTTGGCTTGTCAGTGTCTCTGCTTTCTCCAGATGCTATTTGGAGTGACACATTGGCAGTTGTTCAGTGATAATTCTAAGGCAGCCAGAGCAGAAATGAAGCCAGATTGACACAGACTTCAACTGACTTTCGTGATACTAGATGCTGTGAGAGACCCTTTTCTCAGCCAAACAACAAATGTAGGACACTAATTCATGAACTGTGGTAAAAAGACTCTAAACTCCAAATTCGTTTGACAATTTCCCTTTTTTATATCCTGGTGAACAAAATGGAGCATGCTTGACTGAATACATGGATACTTTGTGTGAGTTGGGTTGGTAATAATTTGTATGATGAAAATGTGTTCTACATAATAATTGATATCAATCTAGAAGGAGACTGATTTTGTTCAACATTTTTATCTGTGACTCTGATGCAAGTATAGAAGGCTTACTCAACAAATTTATAGATGGCACAATGGCTTTTGTATTTGATTACAGCTTCAAATATAAAAAGATCTCAACAGGCTAGAGCAATGATATAAAATCTAGCAAGATAAAATATAATGGGAATGAGTATAAGATTCTACATGGAGACTCCATAACACATCAAATATAGATGCAGGATTCAGGAAACAGTGTGGTAGCTGCAGATACAACAGTGGCTTGGCAGTCACCCCCTCTGTCCTATTTAAGTATCCCACTTCAATTTGAGATAACAAGATTGCATAACTCCTTGAGAATTTTATGAAATTCAGTCCCTTTTAATAGGAGTCAAATATCAGAAACAAACCAGATGACAATTTCACTTTAGGCTTTTAAGATAACACTTTGACTAAGGCTTCCCATCCCAGAGGCCTCCTTTAAGAGAAGTTAGACAAACTGGAACTTGTTAGAAAGAGAGTAAATAGGAAATAAGTGGGCTTAAAGTCAACTATGGAGAAACAGCTGAGGATTTCATACTTTGCCTTCGTCAACTGGGGGAAGTTCCTCAATTGTTTTTTATTTTTCAAGGCCTTGAAACCTTCAAAGAATATTGGCCAGATATTTTTGTAGAATGGCCCTCAATTGGGCCTTGCCTGAAGTTTTCTCATGATTAGATATAGGCTTGTGCATTTTTAGCAAGTATTTTACAGCCATGACATAGTACCCTTCTAGGTGCATCATATCAGAAGGCACATGATTTCAATATGCTTTCTTACTGATGAGCTTAACTCCAATCATTTGTTAAAGGTAATGTCTTCCAGGCTTTTTCACTGCAGTTACGACTTTTCCCTTTGCAATTAATAGATATCTTGTGTGGTGATACTTTGAGTGTATGTAAATATATGGTTCTGATCATAGTTTCGCACACTAATTTTAGCATCTATTGGTCTTTTCTGTTTGCAACAATTATTGTGATGTATCTTTCAAGTCAAATGGTGATTTTCTATTTGCGTTATTTCTTTCACACTTATTAATTAAAATCCTACCGTAGGGCAGGGCTGCCCTTTCTCTACTTAATTGTTGATTTGACAATTATTTCAATTGATTTTTATGTCTATATCAGCATAGATATAAAATAAGTATAGTAATATTTGCTTTATTCTTTGAGTTATAATTCACTTTTCTCTAGATTTGACCATGAAAATTACTTCAGATTAGCTCCTGTGTCCCTTCAAAGTCCTTTTGACATGCGTTTATCATTTTTTAAGCATTTGCTTAATTTCTGGCACTACATGATGCTCCTGGCTCATCTTGTTTTGTTTTTCTTTTCCTTGTCCTAGTCCTGGAAAGTCGTGAAGGATTTTATGAAATCAGCAATTTTGCCAATAAATCCTTGTTCTGCTTATTGGGAAATGGCATTTCAAAACCAAGATCCAGGTGTTAGGTGTGTTTGTTCCATCTGAGGTGTCATTTCTTCTAGGCCCCTTTAGCATAAAGAACTGGGAAATATGACTGTGTATCCACACACACGCACACACACACACACACACACACACACATCAATTTCTCTATCTGTCTACCTGTAAACATTTTAGAAACCATGAGTTCATATCGATACGTCTCATTCCAGTCCAACACCAGAGGGCTGATTCCAACCTTGTCTCTTCCCTTATTTGTAACTCCTTATCTGGCAATGAAAAACCCAGACCTCATTAGCCACAATATATTTACACATTTATTTAATTCCAGATTACATATAAAGTAGCCTCAGAGTCACTAACTCATACTCCTGTGAAAAACAAATTTAAAAACTATTGTTCAATATTTGAGTACAGTTCTTTTTGGTTTTTGCCTTTATGTTTAGTGTCAGAAGATTGTTTTCCAAATTGACTTAGATCTATTTTTTAATTCCCTACCCACTTCAGTGTGGCTTTGCTATACATTTGTAATGCAGTTAGATTACTTTGTTACTCTTTACATTATACTTTTGGTTCCTCTCTCTTCTAGTTAATTTTAATTATTTATTTTTATGCACGTGAAACATTAACATGTTTCTAAAACTCAGAATTATACCAAAACCTCATGTACTCAGAACAGTGTCATCCTCCTCTTACCCTTTCTGTTCTATTCTCATTCCTCCATTCTTTCCTCCATACCTCCTGTAAGTAACCAGTCTCATTACTTTCTCATTTATCTTTACTGTGTTTTCCACGTATAAGCAGATACATGTTTATTTTCTCATTTTTCTGTCATACTTACATAAAAATTTAACCTCCTACAGATGCTCTTTGCACTTCTCATTTTTTACTTATCAATACATCCTGGAAAGCATTCCAAATCAGTCACAGAGCTCTTCTTCATTCTTTTTTGCAGATGACTTGTACTCCCTTGTACAAACTTATCACAGTTTATCCCACCACTCTTGTATGTATGGGCATTTAGGTGGTTTCACATATTTTACAATTACAAACAATGATGCAATTAGTATCCTTATGCTTTTATTGTTAATAATGCAATTAAAAACTGTGTACTGTGTTTTATTTGTTTATTTAGAACCTTTGTTTTATTGGAGGTGTGATTACAGTGTAAATTCCTGTAAGTCCTATTGCTGGGTCCGAAAGTAAGTGCATATGTAGATTTGTTAAATATTGCCAAGTTTTCTTGCATGCAGGCTGTAGGTATCACTTTGCCTTCCCACTAGAAGTACATGAGAAAGTACCTATTTTCCCACAAACTTACCAACAGAATGTATTATAATACTTTTTAAATTTTGCCAGTCTGCTAGGTGGGAAATAACATCTCAGTGGGTTTTTTTGTTTTGTTTTATTTTGTTTTTCACTGAGTTTCACTCTTGTTGCCCAGGCTGGAGTGCAGTGGCGCGATCTTGACTCACCACAACCTCCGCCTCCCGGGTTCAAGTATTCTTCTGTCTCAGCCTCCCAAGTAGCTGGGATTACAGGCATGCACCACCACACCCAGCTAATTTTGTGTTTTTAGTAGAGACAGGGTTTCTCCATGTTTGTCAGCATGGTCTCCAACTCCTGACCTCAGATGATCCGCCCACCTCGGCCTCCCAAAATTCTAGGGTTACAGGCATGGGCCACCGCGCCCCTCCCTTAGTGTTGTTTTAATTTGCACGTAAGTAATTATGTGTACATTTGAACATCTTTCCATAGTTTAAAAGCCGTTTGATAATTTTTTTGTGAATTATCTATTTATGGATTCATTCCATTCTTCTATTGGGTTTTGGGTCCTCAGTATCTCAATTTTTAAGAGTTCTTAATATATTAGGAATAGCAGACCTTTGTGATGTATGTTGAAAATATTTTCTTCTGACGTCTTAGTGGTCTTCTGACTTTGTTTATGGTGTTTTTGTAATGAGAAAAAAAAATCTATGGATTCAAACTTATCAGCTACCTTTTTTACTGCCAGATGTTAAGTCATAGTTCAAAAATATTTCCCTATCCCTAGGTTAAGGAGAAATTGAACTATGAATTGGTCTGGTATTGACATGGCTTCATATTTCAAATTTTTATAGATATGGAGATTATTCTTATAATATGAGGAATAAATCTAATTTTATTTATTTCTAAAAGGCTATTCAGCACCATTATTTAGAAAATTTACTGTTACTCAAATGATTTCAGCTATAATCTTTAATATATACTAATTTTATGTATATACTTGACTCTATTTCTGGGTTATTTTCTGTTCCACTCATATGTTTGTCTTCTTATGTGCCAATACAATAATGTTTTAATTACAGAGACTTATCATATGTTTTAATGTCTGGCTGGATTTTTTTGTGTTTTCTGAGCATTCTTTCATGTTTGTTATTCCATATAAACTTTGGTATCAATTTGACTAATAAAACCTTCACCATAGAGTTTTAATCTAAGTTTGATAGCTATTTGGAGACAAAGTTTACTTCAAACTTTTTAACAGCCAGATCTGTCCAAAGACAGAATGGCATTCGTATGGGTGGAGATGTTTAAGCACTGCTAAGTTGGACTAGTGCTTTTCTGACTTTAACGTACACATGAACCACCTGAGGATCTTGTTTAATTCAATCACCCAAAGATACTATTTAATTTAACCACCTGAGGGTATTGTGTAATTAATTGCTATGGTACAGATGGAATAATACACCAATCACTAGAACCCATGGGCATGTTCATTCAAAGCCCCATAGTTAATACTGGGAGCAAAGTCAATATAGCAGGAATCCCAATGAATATAAGTGTACATACTGTTAAGCTTTGTTTTGTGCCACTATTTTCTTAATTCAATCAGAAAGTAGAGTTGCATGAATTTTCTTTTTTTTTTTATGATGATATTTTGAATTATGTTCAAAGTTTTGTGTTTGTAACCAATATTGTACCCAATAGATAATTTGTGTTTCTATACCCTATTTGGGTGACGGTTTTACTAGAACCATTACCATTATACAATATATCTGTGTAACAAACCAGCATACTTACTTCCTGAATCTAAAATACAATAAAGTAACAAACTACTACTACTACTACTACAACTACTAGTAATAATAAATAGGCCAGAGTCTACTACTTTTTGGCAAGCACTCACTGATTCTCCTTGTATGAAGAAAAGCATTGGGTCTTACTGAGCAAGCCTAATAATCCTAAAATATTCTGTTTTAAGGCAATATACTTAATATGACAATACCAAATAATTTTCAAACAAATTTAGCCCAATTCATGTATCACAATAATTCTTGGGAAGATGTTAGAATACAATTACCATGAATGTTTTCTTTCTTTTTTAATTATACTTTAAGTTCTAAGATACATGTGCAGAATGTGCAGATTTGTTGCATAGGTATACACGTGCCATGGTGGTTTGCTGCACCCATCAACCCACCATCTACATTAGGTATTTCTCCTAATGCTATACTTCCCCAAGCCCCCCAACCCCTGACATGCCCCCGTGTGTGATATTCCCTGTGTCCATGTGTTCTCATTGTTTAACTCCCACTTATGAGTAAGAAGATGTGGTGTTTAGTTTTCTGTTCCTGTGTTAGTTTGCTGAGAATGATGGTTTCCAGCTTCATCCATGTCCCTGCAAAGGACATGAGCTCATCCTTTTCTATGGCTACATAGTACTCCATGGTGTATATGTGCAACATTTTCTTTATCCAGTCTATCATTGATGGGCATTTGGGTTGGTTCCAAGTCTTCGTTATTGTGAATAGCGCTGCAATAAACATACGTGTGCATGTGCCTTTATAGTAGAGTGATTTATAATCCTTTGGATATATACCCCGTAATGGAATTGCTGTGTCCAATGGTATTTCTGTTTCTAGATCCTTGAGGAATCACCACACTGTCTTTCACAATGGCGGAACTAATTTACACTCCCACCAAGAGTGAATAACCTTCCTCTTTATTTGAAATCTATCAGACTTTAAGTCCCATAGAAAAAGCAAAGAACTCAAATAACAATATTTGACCTGAAATATGATGACAAAGCAAATGAGCTTTGAAATCAGAGGACTAGTTTTAAATTCAGGTTTTGACATTCTTTGAACAACTCTGGACGATTTTCTTAACCCAAACTCTAATGTTTTCATCTATAAAATAAAGATAATCATAGAATGTACTGTCTAAGGCTATTGGTAAGATTAAATGAGATAACATCTGGAAAGCACTTAATAGAGTATTCCATAAGTGGCTGCTTTTATTACTGTAACTTCATGCTCATTTGGGGATAGACCCATTGCACAGACCCTTCCTCTTCATATTGTTTCTTGTGCCCATTTGATGAGGTCCTGTTATATATGAAGGATTAAGCATCATTGCCCTGGTAGGAAGTCTTGATTGATCGACCATAGCTCTATTAGAATCATAGGAGCTTGTGATTTACACTAGAGATCCCCGGACACAGCCAATAAAGCAGCTTTGCTTTGAAAAGCAAAAACTTTGTGTTTCATACATTTAGATCTTTATCATTCTTATTTTAATCTGTAACATGCAGAGTGCATTATTTTTTCTAGGCTTTCATTAAGCAGATTACTAATACGAAAAAAAATCTTATCATCTTAGAATACGTTTTGCAGCCACTGCTTAAGCCAAAACATTCATGGATTAGTTAAGAATGCCAGCTAACAGTCCTTGGTTTTTAAAGGGTTTTTCATATCATAGTTCTATATTATTTAATTAGATGACATCGATTTTTATTCTCTGTTCAGTGAAGTCTGATACATAATGTATACTAGCCTCAAAGAAAGCACCCAAAAAAGGCCACCCCAACAAAATATCTAGTTTCTTGTGTGGAACGCACACAGGGAGTAACATGAAAGCATGTATGCATGCACACACACACAATTGCGTTCTTCATGACATTTTCACTTAAGTTCATATCCATAGCAGTAATAGGGTTATAGCAAAAGTTCAATGAATGCTTATTAAAAGAGTAGAAGAACTAATGAATTACAAGAACTAATAGAGGAACTTCTTCTAATAGAAGAGCTATTAGAATTAATGAGGTAGAAACATGAGTATTATAAACTTGTATACATGTGAATGAGTATACAGCCATATGCTACATATTTTCTAATAAGATCTCTTTAGTTATGAGAGCTACATATTATTTCGAGATTGTTCAATAAAGCTCCCCGCCTTCTTTTACATAAATACCATTGCTGTTTTAAGCAGATAGGGGCTAATAAATGGTTCTACCAGTTATTTCTTCCTGCAGGGGTGGCAGATGTACACAGGGAATCAGTTACTTAATTCCCCTAATCACCCATTTCTTTCCTCCCTCTTCATTCTGTGCTTGGAAACTTCAACATTCCCCAGTGTGCTAATAGCTGACCCTGGAAACTGGCAGAAACCAAAACCTTCTCTTGAAAGCAGCAGGCTCCATATGGTTGCTTCAAGGATGGAGGGTGACCCTGCCAAGTCTCCTGCAAAGGGATTTCACAGAGCAGAGAGGCAAACGTGTGTCTTTAAATGTTAGTCATTGAGCCAGGGAGAAGAAATCATTTTCCCGATGAAAGGCAGTTAAAGTACTTTTCAGCTTCTGATCTGTAACCTATAGGAAGTTTTGTACAATGGCGGCTCAATGCCAAGCATTAAAAATAAATGTAATCATCAGATGATTAGCTCTAAAAATCTTCCCTCAAAAAATGATATAGCTGTCAGTTACAATTGAACATACATATGCATATTTGAAAACAGGAAGACCAAAATAACTTTGCGTGTCTGAAACCAGCACTATTCTACGTGTGTGAGGGTAACAGAGGCTATGACATAGCATATGAAGTCAATGGTGGAGTTGTTATTATTTATACATGAGTAAAGATTACAAATGCAAGCCCCAGCTCAGATCTCTCACCCCCTGGATCTGTGAAACCTGTCACTCAGTCTCCCGCGGTGTGTCTTCCTGTCTCGGAGCCATTGGACCACCTGCTGCCAAGACTCTCATCTACTGCATCGCCCGAAGGCCTCGATGATAACAGCATTGATTCCAATGTACATCTAATTACTTCTCATAATCTATTCATTTCACAATAGTGTAGTGAAACATCTGTCACATCA
Organism: Macaca thibetana thibetana; assembly: GCF_024542745.1. NCBI lineage: Eukaryota > Metazoa > Chordata > Mammalia > Primates > Cercopithecidae > Macaca > Macaca thibetana. The sequence goes on from NC_065594.1 coordinate 58,333,846, forward strand.
TAAACTCTTTAGTAGCCTTATCAAACCACCAAAACACACTCTGCTGCCAGTTGGCAGTTTCCTCGGTTTCCCATTTATTAATATGATGCAAACATTCCTAGTCTTTTTTGCAGCTTTAGATGTATTTCCCCCATGACCAGTGAAGCAGAACTGGGCAAACTGCAGTTGAAATGTCTGTATATTACCTATTGAGGGACAAATCCGGACGTCACACAAAAATCAGTTAAAACAGCATTGTTTCCTTGGAGGAATTGTCTCTAAATAAAGTTTTTTCATTCATAATGGTGAAAGACAGGGCCGCTTCCTTGGCTTCGATGTGTCTGATTAATTTACTAAAATAAGCCACTGGGACATTATTGCCTTTGAATGGGATATTGCACAGGAAAGCTTTTTACCTTCCTATCTTTAACTTTACCTTTGGGATACGCTCTTTCCTCTTTCTCTTCTTTCTGATTTTCTCTCCTCACCATTTCTCTTCCTCCCCATTCTCTTTTCTCTCTACCCTTTTGTATAAAATCTAATAAAGAGACCATCATGTCATAGTTGATTAGCAAATACTGCTATTATTCAGTGATAACGTCAACACAGTATTCTAGGCACAATACAGATAGATACAGCATCTTCCAAAAAAGAGATCCATCACCAGGTCCTGAATGTTGGTAAACATACTTCTACTCATTCTTTAAGATGCAGTTGAATAATACCTTCTTGGAGCAGCCCTCCCAGGGAGAATTACTCAATCCTTTCTTTATCAGCTCATAACAACTTGACATCTCTATTCATGCACTTAACATAATAATTGAGGATCATTGTTATACATATCTGCCTTATTCACAATGATAAATCCCTCAAAGATAAGGACTATGACTTTTTCATGTTTGTATCCTTGGCAACTTGCTGGGTGCCTGGCACCCAGACAATGTCAAATATATATAGATTATTTTCTAGTTCACTTAGGAGGATTGAAAAACTGCAATTTCAAGAGCTCCTTTACATTTATTATGAACATCAGTATCATTCCCTATGATAATAATAGTCAATCTAATAATAATAATAATAATAGTGAATCCTTAAATGCACCAGGCACTATTCTAAGTACTTCATATATATCAGGTCATTTAATGCTCACAACAACCCTGCAAGGTTGATCCTATTATGGTCCACATTTTAGAGCTAAGGAGTTGAGTGGTAGAGAGACTGAATGCCTTCCCCAAGGTTACACAGCTGGTAGGTGGTGGAGCTCAGCAACCTGGCACAAGTCCCTGCTCTTAATTCTTATCCTATATGGTCTCTTCAGTAGCTAAATTATGCTCTTGTTAACTGCAGATGGTCCTCACATCATCTGATCAGTTACTCTTTCTTGACCAATTCTAGAAGGTCCATAGGGATAGAGTGCCATCCATGTGGTTGTCCCAAGCTGTCCATGTGGGTTTATAGGATGTATATGTGGCCCATGTCCTTAACACAGTGTTATGCAAATAATTTCAGCACAGCCTTTTGATATTACAATAGGAGGGGCTATTTCCCATGTCTGTGGAGCGAATTTAAGCTTTCTTTTACATTTCCAGTATAGATTTCAGGAAATCATTTCTTATATAATTATCAACTCTTATTAACATACTTCTTTAAAAAATCCTTCAGGAAGACATGGATGTTAGAAGGTTCTATGGCTATATTCCTGATGTCTACCAGAACATAAATTTATTTCTTGTAAAGCATCAAATAGCCACCAAAAAACACCTTATGGCCCTTATTATCCTGGATTGGACTTAGTGCTAATGACCTAGAGATGAAAAACTCTGTCATATTACAGATCCCCTCAGATAACAATTCCCCTCAGGGAATTCTTGACTTAGGGAACTCTTGACTCAAGAGTCAAGACTAAAGGGAAATCAGCTGTTTGCCTGTTTCTACTGTTTCTTCAAATAGTGTATAGCTTATAGCTACATGTATCAAAATAAAATATCATGTACTTAACAGGACAGATCTCCATTTCAGCATATCCCAGTGAAGTACATAGCTCTGTGAACTATAAATTTGCCTTCTCCAAAACTGGTAAAACCTGGAAGGACAAGGTTTGGGCATGGCAGCAGAGCTGAATGAAAGCTTGCCATCATGGTGTACTGGAGGGGTACTGGAGGGATAGAAAGGTGAATGCCTGTTCTGGACTTCGTGTTCATTGGTAATACATGAAGGAGCTCAACTTGTTTTTGCAAGAGGGACATTTGCAAGAATTAATCTAGGGACAGAGAGAGACTGTAAAGATCAATGGTTAGGATTTGGGATCTGGCCTAATAAACCAGGGCTCAAAATTCCCTTCTTCCTCTTAATAAGTGAGTGAGTGACTTTTGGAAGTCACCTCCCTAAATCCCAGTTCTTCAGCTATTAATGGGCATGTTAACAATACCAGTCCCAAAGGGCTAATGGAAAGAAAATACATTTAAAGGGTTTAGAATACTAGTACCTGTGTTAGATGAACATTGTTTAGTATTGTTATTGTCACTGCAGGTACAAACCATACTATTACATTATTCATCCCCATGTCAAGGAGAAAAGGAGAATGAGAGTCAAATAATTCAAAGTTAAGACTACAATTTATTCCATTTCTTATATTTAAAGCTAAAAATAAATTTTGAAATGATCTGAATATTTTACTGGGATCTTTAAAGTATCTTTAATCAAAAGGCTCTATTTTTTAAAATGGTATAGAATTTAATTCAACTGGTCATGTGTTAACTAATTTCCAACAATAAGTTCCTGAAAGTAAAACATGTAAAATAATGAATTATAGATGTTTCTTTGAAGGAACTGTCAGTCTAGTTAAGGACAAAAAATTTCCCTTTATGAAACACTAGGTCGTCCCAGCACTTTGGGAGGCCGAGGCAGGAGGATCACTTGAGCCCAGGAGTTTGAGACAGGTCTGGGCAACATGGTGAAGCCCCATGTCTACCAAAACTACAAAAATTAGCTGGACCTGGCATCATGCACTTGTAGTCCTAGCTACTGGGGAGACTGAAGTGGGAGGACTGATTGAGCCCACAAGGTGGAGGCTGCGGTGAGCTGTGATCACACCACCGCACTCTAGCCTGGGTGACAGAGCAAGACTCTGTCTCAGAAAAAAAAAAAAAAAAAATCTAGAAAGCAGCACAATGTGTCCAAGTAATCAGGTACAGACAGGGTACCAAAGATTATTAATGAGAACAGTGCAGGTAGTACAGGCTCAGAAAAAGAAGGGGCTGCCATAAGAACCATCAGCAGGAATGGCACCTAGCAGCGAGAGAGAGGGAGCTGACCTTTGAGGAATGGGCAAAATGTAGATAAAAAGCTGAGTAGTGGGAAATCATTCTGATCCAGGAGAACAACAACTTCTGACTCCTGCAGCTCTCTAGTCAGTGTAGTTAGCTTACTCAAAGCAGAGTGTGCTAGGGCACAGGTAGCTGTCCATCCTTACCTATTAATCCTTGCCAATTCTCCTTGTAAAAATTCAAGGTGGATTTGCCTGGAGAAGTGGAAGGAAGTAATGAGGGTCTACTGAAGCCAGGATTTATATATCTTGTGATCCAGATAATAAAATTTGGTTGCTCAAGCCTCTGGCCATTGACCAGAGAAAGGCCTCCTCTTGAAAGCTCAGCTTGACCATGAAGCCTTTATGACAGCATAGAATGTGGGGAGAATGCTTTTCCCCTCTCAAGATGGCCCTTGCTTTATAAATGTTTTAAGAAGTGACAGAATAGTACAGTTCTCCCATTCTTGCAAAATAAATTTTATTTGGAGGTACAGAATAATTTAGGGTTCAGGCTGTCGCACGCTTTTGATATCTGCAAACATATTTGTGTATATTGACTCATTCCATACAGCCCCATTCCAGTCCTTGGTACAGTATGGTTTGCCATGCACACACTAGTTACATGAACACACAGAAATTGACTAGCTGATAAAGAATTTGAACACGTGGAGGCAGAGAGTAGAAAAATGGATAACAAAGACTGGGAAAAGTGAGAGAAGTGGGTTAAAAGATGCAGACATACAATAAGATAGAATGTGTAAATTCAGTGTTTGATAGCAGAGTAGGATGACTATACTTAACAAAATGTATTGTACTTAAGCAACAGACACCTTGATTACCCTGGCTTGATCACTATGTATTATATACACATAGCAAAATTTATCATGTGCTCTATACATTTGCACAAATTAAAAAGAGAAAGGAACTGGACAGCTGATTAATGAGTGAAAAGAATGAAACGTTAAAGTTTTGTCTTTGATATTTAGATTTTTTAAGTAGTTAGCTGGACTTACCATATATTTGCCTGCTGAAGAAACATTCTTTTGTTAGCTCAGCTTGTGGGGGGTTATTGAAAGGAAGGAATTAGACCCCAATATCATGGTCCTTCCATGTGGCATCAAAAAGGATTAAACATTTTTGGCTCCTGGCTATGTTTTAAGCTCATAAGAAGGCTTCCTCTCCACCTTGTGGCTCAGCTTTAAGGCCCTAGGCATGTCCTTTCTCTCAAAACTTCTCTGAGGCTTATTTCTTTTTTCCTGCCTCATGGCTGCCTCTTCACACCTGTAGCTAGTTTCTGACAAGCAGTTTCAGATCCCCAATCTGCTTTGTGACTTGCTTTGTCCGGGTATGGGGACCAAACACTGAGAAGTCCCACTCCTGGTGGCAGTCTTCCTTAAGGTAGTGCTAGAAAGTAGAATAAGTCCCCAGGTTCCCCTCCAGCCACCGGCCTCCCCCACCTCAAGACGGTAACAGAATCAGTGGAGGATGAGGATATAAATCCACCTCAGCTGGAGACATGACTCAGATGGACAAAAAAGCAAACAAATTGAGAAATCCAGGTTATAAAAAAACTTACAGGATGACCAAACAATGATGAGAAAGAGAACTATACTATTAGGGATAGAAAGGAATAAGAGCATGCATAAAAGAATTTAAGAAAAAGTGGAAGTATTGGTATGGTGTGGAGAAAGGGAAATTGAACTGGCCAGATGGGAAGATATGAATATAAATGAATTTGGGCCATCTTTATCATTTCTTCTCCCCTGCCCTCACCATAATGAGAAGAAAGCGTCTTAGGCCTCCCTCCCTTGCCCTGGTGTCCTGCTTGCGTTACCATCCCCTTGCTACCTGGACTATGCCTTGACCCCGATCCAGTCTCCATAACCTTTCCTCACATCATTCCCCACTAGAGCCTCTTCTTGGGCATGGACTGACACATCTACTACTGTTTCTTATTTCGTGACCTGGAGATGCTTGGAGAGTTCTGGGGAAGAGCTAGCAAGAAAGAAGGCAAGTGAGGACCTCCTCAAAGAAAACGTCTTCCTCAACAATGTGGCTAAAGCCAAATAGAGAGCAGTCTTCCTTAGAGAGATATACTCTACTTCCATATTTTTATTTTTCATTTATTCTAATTCCCCAGGCCAAGGGGCCATCATCTTTGTAACTATCTCACACTCCTCTTTATGTCTTCAAAACAGTCACTGTTACTGCCTTTATAGTACTCATAAGAAGAAAAAAGTGCAGGGCCAGGAGCTGTGACCCTATAAGAAAAAGGAGGACCTCAGCCCGGGCTTCTGTGAGTGGGGTGAAAGATGTGATGAGGAGTCAGGAGAGAAACATGGGACTTAAGGGGATACCATTTAAAACAGGGTAAGAAGGTATGGACTAAGGAAAATGATGAACTGAAGGGAGAAGTTTAGGGGATACAGAAGAGGGAATGCAGAAAGGGAGGATTCTAGCTAATTAAGATTTATTTAGACCCTTGAATCCTCAAAGTATTACAGATGATGAAAATTCTGTAAAATACTGCTTCTATTTCCCAGGATTCTTGTGCTATTCTTGTTCAGGGTAGAAATAAATGTGCCCACAGACACTGTCATCTAGGGTAGAATAAAAAGTACCATGAAGGCCATATTCATAAGGCGGATTCAGAACACAGGTCAGAAGGATGAATTCCAACATCTAGGAAAGTTGCCCTGGGAGCTGTCATTTGACCTGGACAGGAACACATAGGGCAATAATAGATAAAAATAAGATAGAAAGTGGCAGGGAAAGGCTTTCCAGGTGGAGAGTGCAGCGCGAGCAAGGTAAAGGAGAGCTAGGGAAAGGCACACTTGACAGACAGCCCCATGGTTGCATCCATCCATTCATTCAGTAAGCACACGCTGGCCACCTACTCTGTGCCATAGCTTGTACTGAGCACAGGAGAAATAAAGTGAATCCACCTTGGTCTCTGCACTGAGTGTTTCCAGCATTGCTAAAATCAGGGTTTGTGGAGGGAGTGAGAGATATAATAGATTCCAAAGAACCATAAATGCCATGAAAGAAACCTAGGCTTTGTTCTATGCTTTCTGTAACTGTGATCTTTGAAGTGGGGAACAGCATTATCAGACATGTGTTTTGAGAAAGAAATCAGTAAAAATGCAAAGTGAAAGAGATCTTGAAAAACTTTGGTGATAAAATTATAAAACTATAACATTATACAACTATAAAATATACTTTTATAAAATTCAAATACCCAGTAGCTAGTATAGACAAATTAATCCTTATTGAACGCCAGAATATTTCAGCCTAGGTCTTCATCTTCTCAGGCACACAGGCAGATGGAGTATCCTTTCCCACATCACATCATCATACTATGTGACCCTTATGCCCATTGGTAAGCACCTGTGGAGACAAGAAGCAATTTTTGGGTTAGAACACCATCAATTTCATGGAAAGACTAGACTTCAAGATGTCTAAGGCATGGCCAGTGAGCTAGAGAAACTGAGCAAGGACTGTAACTACCAGTGAGTCTGCCAGGTATGGGCCATGAGGAGGAGAGAGTAAGGGGGTTTCAGTGGATATCAGCATGATGAGTTCATCAACCCCATGTTGGGCCCCAAATTGGCCTTCTAAGCACTCCTGGGATACATTGTCTTCTTCTCTATAGCCCTGGCCAGAATTGCTGATTTAAAGAGTTGTAGCCTTAAAATAAGATCTACCCTCTTAGCAAATGTTGAAGTATAAAATACGGCATTGCTCACTGTAGACACTAGACCATACAGTAGATCTCTAGGATCTATTTATCTTGTATAACTGAAACTTCATACCCTTTGGCTAATACCTGCCCCTGGCCCCTGGCAACCATTATAAGATGGTAGCTCTTATCTAAAGTGTTCTTATCAGAAAAAAAAAAAAATGATGTTAATAAATAGAGTGAGAGGAAATCTTTGGAGGGGATGAAGAGATTTATGGCATAGATAGTGGTGACAGTTTCACCAATGTATACTTATCTCCAAACTCAAGTTGCATACATTAAATAGTACAGCTTTTTGTATGTCAATCACACCTCAATAAAGTGGTTCGAAAAAGTTAAAGTACAAATATTAGTAGACTTAGATTCTAGCTGTTCCATTTTAATTCTGTGCCTAGCAAAGATGAAAATATCTTCATTTTTCTTTATGATACAGAGGGCAAATGCAGAAATGGAGGAGTCTAACTAATTAAAATTTACTTAGATTCATAAATGCTTGAAGTATTATGGATGATGAAAAATTGTATAAAATACTGTTTCTATCTCCCAGGATTCTTTTTCTATAGGGTAGAAATAAATGGGTACACCAGAAACTGTAATGTAGGATAAAATGAAAAAGTATCATACATTTATAATAATCATATACTCTCCTGTAACATGATCACTCAGTATTCCTCTGTGTTCACTTCTCCTAAGACAATGACTCCAGAATTTATTGTTGTTCTTTGTCTGCACTATTTAAAAATCTTAGCACCAACTTTTTTCATTTTTCTTCAAAAATCCTCACTTTTGCAGCCTGTTTATCCTCTCTTTGAAACATATATGTTACCCTCAGGTAGCCTACTTGATTACAGCTAGGAAATCACAGCTTTAATCTTGGAGGGACCACAAATTGGTGGAGGGATAAGGCAAGTTATTTAAACACACTGTTGTAGTTTCTCTAGCAATAAGTAAGGAAAAGCAAAACTCCTACTGCCTCACAAGGGGACTGTGAAGATTATGTATAACATATTTTAAAGTATCTCCAAAAGTAGAATATGCTTAGCAAATTCAGTGCACCTCAAGAAATAACGATAGCACTAATCCATTAATGGTGCAGGAAATAAATTTCAGGGACTTGCTTCCGGAGTGACCACCCCAAATTTCTGTCCCCCAGCCGGATTCTGCCAAGGGTAATAAAAAAGCTCTTCATGCTTTTATACCTTCAAAAACATTTGATTATAACCTACTACGTGCCAACTATTGTTCAAATGCTGGAGATACTACAGCTCTTAAAGTTATTTGGAAGAGGTTAGATCGTGTTAGGTTATGAATTGTAATCATGATTGTTATTACAAATTGAGTTATTTTTATATGTTTAAGAATAAAAAGGCATTAACTTTGAGCTTGATCAAATGTATTCTCTTTATTTGAAAACTATTGCAAAGGAAATCTCCATTTTACTCATACCAAATTTAGGAGGAATTGTTTTTAATTTATCTTTAAATGATAATAAATAGAATTTGTAGAGTGTTCAACTTGCTTTTCTCCATGCACTATACCTGGGTTGAAAGGAAAATGATGAAGGAAGGAAGGAGAGAAGAGAAAGTGAATATTTATTGAGTGCCAAAATTGTTTCAGGTGCTTTTATACCAGAACCTTACATAAGCCTCTCACATCTTCTCTTGCAATGTGCTGGATCACACAATGATTTTCTCTGCCATGAAGGTTTATGGCTGATCAATGACAGTGTAGTTCTTTCTTGTACAGTAACTTAAAAAAAAAAATACTTTGACATGATTTTCCCATTGAATCCAGAGGAGAGAGGATTTTGTCATGTAAGGCTGACACCAGATATGCATTCCCCAGTGGGCTCGAGGGCTGTAGTTTCCCAGAGAGGCCAGGTCACAAATAGAGCACAAGAACTGACATTTTACCTCTTTCACTGCTGAGATGTTTTCTTGGACTCCAATCCTGTTCCCTCTAACTTATTTTGCTTCTGGGTTCAGCAGGCATTCCACTTCATTCTACCAGAGCTTCATTTTGTTGTTGTTAATTCTAGAATAGAATTGATTCCAAATTTTGACTATCATAAATCACACTGAAGAGGATTTCCCTTCTAAAGTACCCAAATGACTAAATTAGAGGCTATTTCACCTCTAGTGGTGGGGATGGGATCTAGTGATGTCACTATGGGAGTCCCTTAAAAAATTAATTTTCACTTATAAAACAGTGTGTAGATAATTGTTTTGATATTCAGTGACCCAATGACCCCTAACTTTAGAAAAAGTTTGGGAATGGACTGTAGGCATTCTTTTGTCCTTTGTCCTAGGAGTGATGCCTGCCACTACATTCTTTCCACTGATCAGAGTCTACTGCAAATCATGAAAAGTTCTTCATTCTTTCATACCTTCAAAAATTATTTAATCAGCACTCACTATATGCAAGACACTGTTCTAGGAACCGGGGATGTCATTAATAAATTAGTAATGTCCCTGCTTTCATGGAACCTACCTTCAAGTTGAGGAAGACACAAAAGAAATAAGAAACAAATAAGGAACATGATGATATTAGGTACTTATGTGAGTAAATACACACACACACACACACACACATACACACACACAGGGGAAGCAATAGAAAGTAACTAAAGAGGGCTAATATTAGTAAGGTCTATCTGTAGAGGTAACACTTGAAAAAGAACCAGCAGAGCAAAGAACCTGGGAAAGAAATTTCCAGGCAAAAAGAACTACATGCAAATACCAAGGCCTTGAGACAAGAATAAGCTTGCTTAAGGCACAAATTTAAAAAAAAAACAAATAACGTAGAAATTGCATCTGAGAGGTAGGTAGAAAACAGATCAAAAAGGCTTTGTAGACCTTGAAAAGGTGTATGAATTTTAAACCAAATGTGACAGTGAACAACTAGTTTTTAAACAATACATGTAGTAATACAATTTACAGTTGAAAAAGTTGCTGTGGCTGCTGGTGGAAAATAATCTGCTGGGAGACAAGAGTGGGTGCAAGTAGGAAAGTTAGTGGTGGTCCAGGCAAGACGTGGTGGCAGCTTGGCCTTCAGTGGTGACAGTAGTGGTGAAATGTAACAGGCTAAGTTGGGATATATTTGGGGGACAGGGAGTTCCTGCATAAAGAGAAGGGGCTGGACCACAGGAAATTGTGTTCTTTCTCACTACTACTTCCTCACAACTCCCCAGATAAGAATTCACAGCTTAGTTTGTGTTTTCAATAGTGTTTGTGCTTTTGTTTGGAAATGATGGCAACACAGAGCCAATAGTAGTCGCTATTATACTACAATAGTGTACTCGAAGCATTTAGCACCGGCCTGGCTCATAGTAAGTGTATAACCAATGGGGGTTATTATTATTCAAAAAATGATAATCACTAGCTTCAGTGCATGCTCAATACAGCTTGCTGAGTTTAATATTTTAAAGGTATTGGTACTTTTTTTCCAGAATATTCTATTGAAAAAATTTTTTTATTCTATGACTCTAATATGATTAAAAAGGTAGACAAGATAGTGTGTCCAGCCGATACAACACTAGAAGTCTGGTTACAGACCAGGAAATAATTCACTGTGTTACCCTTCACTGAGCACTCACCATGTGTCAGACACTCTGCTCTGTGCCAGCAATAGATGAGTGTGACACACAGCTTGCCCTCGAGAGTTTCTCAATCTAAGAGGAAACATAGAAATGTAATTAAATCTATGCAATACAAAAAGTAATTAAATCTATACAAATGACATGTACCACAATACAATCCAGAAAGGAGTGCAATGGACTATGTCTTACGGTAGTGGGTAAGAGGAGAAAGGGTAAAGAATGGTTATACAAAGAAAGTGAAACTTGAGAAAGATTTTGAAATATAACCAAGGGGATAAGGATGGACAGGACAGTTTGGCCAGGGGGGACAGCATATGTCATCAATTTATTTGAGAGCCACTTAGGCCAATGTTCCCATTGGCTAATAATAATGTCAGTATTTTATTACCAAACTAGAATTTGATGTCCATTTGGCAAAGTAGGTTGGAACACCAATGAAAATAGTTAAGCATTTACTGAAATATTTTCAATAGAATACTCATTGTATGAAATATTAAGAGATACTATAGGCAATAAATTCTCTGATCAAAAATACTTGGTAAATACTAGACTTAATAAAATTAAACAGCCCTCTGAAATATGGTATCAAAGTCCTTAATATGCTAATAGACTGCATGAATCACTCTGAGGAAGAGAGAATATATAGTGTTTTCAAATATATCGTATCATAGAGTTCTTTTTTCTACTGATCTTCCAGGGATAATGTTCTGAAAAACAGACTTAAAAGGCAATAGAGCCAAGCAAGCTGCACATTTAATTTTACTTCTAACCACTTTGAGCCTCAATATGATTATCTAGAAAATAGATTTGGCAGCACTTTTTGTTGGCTTTTCTCGGACAGTTGTCATAGCCATCATTTGTTCTATGACTTAACAGAAATGTCAAAGAAATGCCAGGAAGGTGGCACCTCCACCTAGATGCACAGCTATGTATTCGTTTGCTAGTACTGCCACAACAAAGCACCACAAACTGAGTGGCTTAAACAACATAATTTATTTTTTTTATTCTGGAGGTTGGAAATCCCAGATCAAGGTGTCAACTGGGCTGGTTTCTTCTGGGGATTCTCTACTTAGCTTGTAGATGGCTATCTTCTCCTTATCTCTTCACATGGCCTCCCCTCTATACATGTCTGTGTCCTAATTTCCTCTTCATATAAAGACATCAGTCATATTGAAATAAGAGCCACTTGATGACCTCATTTTAATTCAATTACCTCTATAAGGGTCTTATCTCCAAATGCAGTCACATTCTGAGGTACTGCGGGTTAGGACTTCAATGTATGGATGAAGTGGGAGAGCGAACACAATGCAGCCCATAATACTCTGGTCCTCAGGTTGGCAGAACACTCCAAGGTCAAGATCTCCAATTACTCAAAGCTGATCAGTGCTAATCCAACATGTAAGAAAATGGCTGTAAAGTAAAAACAAAGCTACATCCATTTTATTAAACCAATATTGAGCTCCATTTTGTATACACTCATGCTAGAAGCGCATATACAAAGGTTAGTAGGACAGACACAGTTCTTGACCTCACAAAGTTAGTCTAGTGTGATTCTAGTCAATTACCCCTGAAAAATGTTCATGGAAAATTGAATAGGTATGTGAAATCAGAGCCAAGGTGGTAGTCGGCCAATGCTGAAGGATTGTTACATCATCTCCACTAGAATCACCAATTAGGTGGACCATGGCTCTCGGATCCTCTCTGTTGAGGATAGAGAGGAGTTAATCTTCTATTTCTTTAGCAAGTCTACCTTTCAGACTTAAATGTACTTTCTAATCACCTTGTTTTGTAGACTGAATGTTTGTTTGCCCTCACAATTCATATGTTGAAGCCTAAATCCCCAGTGCGATGATATTTGGAGATGGGGCCTTTGGGGAGCAGTTAAGTCATGAGGGTGGAGCCCTTATGAATGGGATTAATGCCCTTTAAAGGGATGACAAGACCAGAGCTCTCTCTCTTTCTCTGCCATATAAGGATACAATAAGAAGTTGGCAGACTGGAAGAGGCCCCTCACCTAGCCATGACCTAGCCATGCTAGGACTCTGATTTTGGACTTCCAGCCTTCGGAGCAGTGATAAATAAATTCTTGTTCTTTATAAACCGCCTGTTTTTTATAGCCATTTTATGGTATTTTGTTACTGCAGGCGAAACTAAGGCACTTTGACAGGGCTTGGGTATTTCCCAAATCTCTCATATTAATATACATCTTCTAGGGCAGAAAACTTCTGTAGATACCTATTCAACACTTTTTTGTGGACTTTTTTTTAGTTACTTCAAATCTTTAATAATGGCCATTTTATATATTTGTTTCCAAGTTATAAATCTGTCTTATTACAGCCTCCTATGTACTATCTTATTTATTTACCAAAAAGATAATTTATCATTGAGCCCTAACTTTAGAAAATATTTGGGAAATGGACTTTGGGCATTCTTTTGTCCTTTGTCCCAGGAGTGATGCCTGCCACTACATTCTTTCCACTGACCAGAGTCTACGCAAATCATGAAAAGTTCTTCATTCTTTCATATCTTCAAAAATTATTTGATCAGCACTTACTATATGCAAGACACTGTTCTAGGAACTGGGGATGTCTTTTGCCTGGAAATTTGTTTCCCAGGTTCTTTGCTCTGCTGGTTCTTTTGCAAATATTACCTCTACAGATAGACTTTACTACAGTCTTAGGAACTAAGTGATTCTATAGAGAAGACATGCAATTAACCTAGGTGTTATCTGGGGTATATTAGATAAAGAAATTGTGATATATATATACCATGGAATACTATGCAGCCATAGAAAAGAATAAAATCATGTTCTTTGCAGCAATATAAATGCAGCTGCAGGACATTATCCTAAGCGAGCTAATACAAAAGCACAAAATCAAATACCATATGTTCTCACTTATAAATGGAAGCTAAACATGGACACAAATATGGAATCAGGCACTGGGGACTCCAAAAATTGGTAGGGAGTGAAAGAGACAAGGACTGAAAAACCTACTGAGTAGTATTCTCTACTGAGTAGTAGTAATGGCTAATGAGATCAATCATAGTCCAAACCTCAGCATCAGGCAATATACCAATGTAACAAATCTGCACGTGTGTCCCCCTGAATCTAAAATAAAAGTTGAAATTTTTTAAAAAAGAAAACTTTTTATGGTGATGGAACTGTGTTATATCCTGGTTATGATTACCTCATCTTATACAGTTACCACAATTCATCGAACTGTACACTTAAAATTGGTATGTTTTATTTTGTATAAATAATATCTCAACCAAAAAAGAAAAAGAAAAAAAAAGGAACTAAGTGATAAACGCCAAATTTGGTTAGTGCTATTGAACTAACCAATGTAGAATCAATCAGATTTTTGTTTTTCTTTTTTTTCTTGTTGAAACCAACTAAGCATTCAGGGCTCACCCAGGCAGTAGAAAAAAAATGAAACCAAAGTGATTATTTTAGCAATAGCAAATATACTTAGGTCGTGTCTTATCCTTTACACTCTCAAAGCCCACTTCTGTTTGGAACCTTTCACATACTTTGTGCCTCCGCTGCATGTGTCCACTGTCAACCTGCTAAAGTAGGATGGTCAACCACCATGGTTTGCAGGGGACTGAGGAGTTCCATGGGATGTGGGACTTGCTAAAACCAAGAAAGTCCTGGGAAGACTAGGAGTTGGTCATCCTACAAAGGCACAAATAAACACAGAATGCAAATTTTGAGAATTTGGGCTCCCAGCCCCCAGCACCCTGATTTCTTCTCTTCTTTCCAGCCTTCCTGACACAGGAATGTAACTTTCTCTGTAAAGCTTTGCCCACCTCCCCTCCACCAATCACAAGATGAGCTGTCCCTTTAAGGTTCTGCAGCACTTTTTCATGCCTCCCATGAATCGTAATTATCTATTTCCTTGGTTCTCCTTCACTAGACAAGATCCTCAATGGACCTGCCCACACCTTCTTCATATTGGTAGCCTCCGTACAGCCCAGTTATCACACTTATTAATAACCATTTGCCTGAATACATAGATGAATAAGAAGAGAATTTTCCCAAACTACTGTGTTTATTAAAATCATAAAAGCTGAATACTGAAAAGAATCCTTCAGATAATATGGTTCAGTTACCCATCATGATTTGGGGGTCAATAAACCAGGAGTCCCAAGACTTTCCCTTATTATCTGTACTTCCTGAACACATAGCTGAGCCACCTTGAATTCATTCGTTCATATGTGAAACACAGGTCACAATAATTTCTTCTCAAGCTGTTGGGTAGATTAAATGAGATGATATTTATAAGAAGAGAGTTGTAAACTCGGGGGCACTAGACAAGTATCAGGTATCATTATTACTATTGCTAATGATATTAGCAATATTGTTATTCAGTGAAGAAGATAAAAACACTATTGTAAAGCCTTTGCAGATTCCCCTCCAAGTGACTATCCATCTTCTGCTAAAATTTAATCTCTCTGAATGAGAAATATTTTCCATTCTCTCAATTGTTCCCCATGTAAAATAATTTTGTATTTTATTACCACCCTTGTTACTCTTCTGTAAATAGTAGTTAATTTGGACTAGTCTCAGGCTGAGAATAATATATTGAGCACAATAGTCCAAATGTGGTCTGAGCAGTAATATCTTCTCCTAGATTCTAGACTCCATGCATCTGTTAATTGAACCCAGGCACTCTTTAGCTCTTAGCAGCAGTTGCATCACACTACTTTGAGTCTTAATCAGAGAAAATACCCTCATTCTTTCTATCTTCTTTCTTTTCCTTATTTTTCTTTTGGCTACTTCGATATTTTTGCATACCCAAGGAAGGTCCCCCTTGAGCTACTTTTTCCCATCTTGAGCAATTATTGAACTAATAAGTGGGAAAACGTGCAAAACAGTCTCTCAAAAATCAAAAACAAAACCCAGCAGCTATTTGCCTTCTCCCACACCAACAATAGAGACTGAATAAACACATGTTCTTTGCATTTTCACTTATGATGGGCAACACTAAGGTTCACTTCCTCATAGGCCTGTTTTGAATGTTCAAGTTTATCTGGCTTTAGATTCAGAACACTCACTAATGCTTTGATGCTCTAAGACACAGTTCTTACTGGAAGGGCTTTTATTAAGTGGACAGCTACGGTGTCACAGGCAAGATATTTGCACAGTACATTAATTTAGAGAGAAAAAGGTTTCTGTGTAACTTAACCAGACGGAACAGCTATTTCCACTTTACCTGAATAAAGTATTTTCATGTTTTATCACACTAGTTTGCAACTGCAAAAGCTTCACCCAGTTTTTAAGAGTAGCTATGAACTGTCAGGATACGTTATTTGAAATGAAGCCTGACAGCTCCAGGCTTGAAAGTAAAATATATTTTATTGTTTAAAAGCATTTCTCTGCCACCTCACTTTCATCCCCCCTCCCAAACTCCACCCATCCCACCACCCCTCATAAGTACCCCTCTCCTGGCTTGAAATGAGATTCACTGCAATCATTCTAAAGTTGTTTAACCCTCATTAAATAACACTGCATGAAGGAAAATCTTAAAGGTGGGGTTTTCTTTTCTTAGTCTGAAAATGAATCATGAGAACTAATACAGAGTATTTTGCGTATGTGAGAGGAACAGATAGCACATGAGAAGTTGTGCACACTGTCGTGTTGGAAGAAACAAAATCCTGTTCAGTTAGTATCTGGAGAAGAATGATTAAATGCAAAATGGTTTGTACCCTGCGCTACATATGTTACCACCTTGGTAACTGGAAGTTTCTTAAACCTCTAGTCTGATAGTCCACCCAAACAGAGACAACACAGTGAATCTTTCTCTTGACAACACTTTCTCAAGGGACCCTTGAGTCTTTAAAGCAATCTTTGTCTGGTTCCAGATTCTGGTTTTTCTGGCCTTGGACAGAATGTTGTTTGCCGGAGAAGAGTTTTTCTAGAATCTCTGACATTACCGTGGATTTATACACACCCATCAGTTATGCCTTATATATACTGAAGATTGATATTCTAGGGAATATGGTAGAGGTGGGGTGATATTTTCCAATGAGCATTCTTCTCCAGAAATTCACTGCTACCTTCCTCTTACCACAGCATCATCATGATTGAAGAGAGGCAGGATTCCATTCAAAGCATACAGTACAGAAAAGAAAGGACTGGAAAAAAAATTAACTTACAAATGAAAATCTTTTGTTGTTAATGATATTCAATAATAGAAGCCTAATCTCCTACGTATATTATCATCTGGCAAACTAGTTACACATTTAATAAGGTTTTGCTGAATAAATTATAAATGAAATAAACAATTCTGTCACCATGGTGTGCAATGAATACACCACATGTTATATGTAAATATATTAGTCATTTGCCTTTTGTTTATGTGTCACTGAAATCCATTTTCTTTATGGTGTGTTTTCTATTCCCTATGGGTTCCAACCAAAGTCGTTTCAACCATACACATATCGGCCTTTAAAGTGGAATTATGCTGTTATTGTCCTTTTTCTGCCCAGTTTTAATAACACCTGCTTTTGTGCCAGTTTCATTTACTGCTGCAAATTGTAATTCAACAGAGAACAACAACAACAAAAACAAAAAAAATCCAACCACCCTAACAGCAAATGTGATTTCAGAAAGGAGCTGTGTGATATATTGACTCAATACAGAAAACATATTGAAACAATTTTTATTCTCATTATTTTTCCCCCAAAATTAAATATGCCCCATAAAGCAAGTTAACATATTCGGCGTGTCTCTCTCCACTCCCAACTAAACCCAAATCCTTGGCTTTTAATGAGATAATTTTTTAAAAAACAGAATCAGTGGTTCAGCCTTTCAAGTGGTGGCATTTTTATTTTAAGCAGAGAGGCATAAATGCATGAAGGATGCAAATCTGGGCTCTTTCAATGGCTCACCACAGTGTGACAGCTGTGGACGGGATCAAGACAAAAGCGGTGACTGCTCCAAGAAAATGATGGCTTAGGCATCTCCAGCCCAATCAATAATCTGGCATGTTGAGGTCAATCACTGCATGACCATATTCAGTTTGAGCCAGCCAAAGATTATTAGTTTGACACCCAGAGGC
Source organism: Macaca thibetana thibetana (assembly GCF_024542745.1). NCBI lineage: Eukaryota > Metazoa > Chordata > Mammalia > Primates > Cercopithecidae > Macaca > Macaca thibetana. The sequence continues at coordinate 58,351,533 of NC_065594.1, forward strand.
TATTTCTTTCTGCTGTGGATGGCGGAAAGAGAGCTTGTGTGAATCTCTTCAGAACCAAATGGAGAAAGCCTAACTATTTATAACAATGGAAGCACTGAAACAGAATTTGTTTTTTCATATTTGTTAGGAGGGATCTCCTACAATATCCTCCAGGCTGAGTAATGCTTCTGAAATTGTCACTAAGCTAATTTTGTGTTTCATCCATTCAAAAAATAAGAATGTTTTTAAGTCTCTATCACTTTCCAGACTGTGTCCTAGAACCTGGGGGATGCAAACACAATCAAGATGCACAAGATGCATTTATTCAGAGAGGAATAAATGTAGAAGCTTCTACAAAGATGTTGACTGATACTCTAAATTTCCTCTAATATTCTGAATTCCTATTTTTTCTTCTTCCCCCTCTTCTCCACCCTGGCTAAATTTCCCACATGCAACCAGGACAGATTTCACTGGGATAAAGATAAGAGGGGAAGCAAGATAATCATTATTTCAGATTATTTGGGCTAATAGTACTCAGATCTGTCCAAAGAGATGGCTATAAGTGGGTTCCAGAAAACATCTGAAAGCTTTATACATTACTAAAAGGGCAACAGAACTAGCCAGGGGAAGCTATTTCTAGGTGACATACCAGTCCTTTTCTGCAGTCCACCGCCTGTCTAAGGCATTTGGTTGCTGACCATGGCATTCACATATGCTCACTAACGGGAAACAGTTTGTGGCAAGGAGAGATCCACAGGAGTGTATGGAATAGGGCTCTTGCTGTCTGATATTTCACCAGTCATGTTTTACTGTTTCTCCTGGATGGCATGCCATAGAGTGTAATAAATCTCAGTTTGTTTATATTCTGTGTCTGTATTTGCACTTTGGTGATTATATTTGAATTCATGCAAGATCCTTTTTTTTAAAGAACTCGAGCATAATCTTCTCATTAATCCTGTCCTGTTTGTCTGTTATTAACAGGCCACTGTACAATGTATTCTGCTGCAAAACTCCACCAGGCATGACTAATTCAGATAATTAATTTGCTAGAACATTAACACCATCAAATGAGCCTGCTAAACCGGTAAATTTAAAGTAAATTAAACTTAATTTGCAGGTTATTGCAATTAAGTCTGCCTTGTCTTTCTGAGGGATTTCAACATCCTCAGTATTTAAGAGGCAATCATAATGCATGCAAGTGGGCGGGCTTTTTGGCTAATTAACACAAGAGTCTAATCTGCTTTTCAATTAGGGTGGATGTTTATAATGTGCTGGTGACAGTGTTGCGATTCAGTGCAGCATAACAGGAGTGCACGGCATAATTATAGCTGAAAAGAAAAGCTCATGCCGGGCCTTTTTAGGGGTTAATGAGACATTGGCAGCTTCCAGCTGAGGAGATCGAGCCAGTTTAGTGTAGCTTCAAGAGGAAACCACCCATAGGGGTTTCCTTTGAAGTGTCAAAAGGTCCCCTTGTTCTGGGTGGCTTATGTTTCATTTGTCTGAGTGGCATATCAAAAATTGATGAGCTGCCAGCAGCAGTCCCTATGACATTAATTCACCAATTGTGTTTCTAATAGTTTCATCCTTAAATAAATTTGGATGATGAGAATGGTAAGGAGAGTCAAGGTTCTGAAAACAATGAGCAGGGCCAGGCCGTTGCATGGTTTTTATACAACACAGACAAATGTAGCAGCAGTAAATGTTAAAGGCATGGCTGGCCTACTACACCCTGGGTTATTAGCTAGGGGAAGACAAAGATGTATTGTGCCTGTGCCCTCTGCTGAACAACAGTCGCTCAAAACAGTGATAAAATGTGGTATTCACTGGCAGTTGGCTTAAACTCTTAACTATACAGGGGAGGGATCGTAAGCTGGGGCTTCAGAAGATGAAGTTTCTATGAATCTGAGACATAAAGCTCCTTGGAAACACTCTTACTAAAGACACTTGTACATCAGAGCTGAGGCTAAGGGGAAATAGCCAAATAGTAACATAATAAGATTGTACCTACATTTAGAGTATGGAAATTCACATTATCTCCTCATGTCTACAGTAAACACTAAACCAAGGTGCTTTGAGGCTCAGCTCGAAACTGAGTTGTTGAGGTATACTTGCATAGAAACCGTCTTTCAGTGCTATTTATGGTCTGGTTCACCTGAGGCCATGTGATGTCATTGTGCTTTCTGGTTTTTGTTGTTGTTTGTTTTTGTTTTGTTTTGTTTTTGATGGAATCTCGCTCTGTTGCCCAGGCTGGAGGGCAATGGTGCCATCTTGGCTCGCTGCAATCTCTGCCCCTTGGGTTCAAGCGATTCTCTTGCCTCAGACTCCTAAGTAGCTGGGATTACAGGCGCTTGCCCCCACGCCCGGCTAATTTTTGTATTTTTAGTAGAGACAGGGCTTCACCATGTTGGTCAGGCTGGTCTCAAACTCCTGACCTCGTGATCCACCCTCCTCAGCCACCCAAAATGCTGGGATTACAGGCGTAAGCCACCATGCCCGGCCGATTTCTGGTTTTATATGTTCTTTGGTTATATAATGAGGAAAAAAGAATTTATAAATAGTTGTTTCCAGGATGAATATACCATACATGTCATGCCTAAAGCTTATCTGGGAACATACATCTGGTACATGCATTGGAATGACTAGCATCATATTCTCAAAATATTTAGGTGAGCAAGTGGAAAGTAAAGACATCAAAACCTTGTACAAAATAAAAGTTCTCACCACCACAGTGCCACATGTTTTCTTTTAAGAATGCCAAATTATGCATGATGATTATAAAAAGCATTACAAAGATGGTCCTTCTTTTGGCCTTCATGTAACATGCATGAAGTAAATTACAGCTGGGTAAAACCCCCACCATTTCACAGAGACATGAATGGAGCAGTCAAGTAAATTATTCCAGGTACCTGCAGAAAGATTAATCGAATTATCCAAATTAATTGTAAAATCTCCTAAGCTAGTATTGTCACATAGACCTAGTCAAAGAAAGTCATGATGTATTGCAATGGATATTGGGGAATAAATCCATTCATTCATTTATTTGTTTCTTTACCTTTGAACACATATTATGTGACATACATTGTGCATTGAGGCTAAGGCAATGACCAAAACAATGTCCCTATATTCATGGAGCGTACAAATAAACAGAAAACCGTCAGTTATTGATAAATGCAATGATGATAATAAAGCAAGGTAATGTGACAGAGTGACTGAAAGGCTACTTTAAACTGGGTATTAGGGAATGACCATCTTTGCAAGGAGGTCGCATTGAAGCTCAGACCAAAATGATACTGAAGGGTTTTCAATAACAGATGACCTAATTTGCAGTTGCAAAAAGATCACTTTGGCTCCTGCCTGGAAAACGGAAGTGGAAAGGCATAGTACTATAAGAATTAAAGCAATGAGACCATTTAGAAGTCTACTTGTGTGTTCTAGAAGCTACCACCCAGGCTAAGCACCTAGGTTGAAAATATGATTTAGAGGTAAGTTTGATGATGTTTGGTTATACAGGACATTGAAATTGTGAGTAAATTATTAGGCATTTACATGGCAATGTCAAGTTGGAAGTTGGACATATGAGTCTGGACATTAAAGGAGACTCCAGAGCTAAATATATAAAATGAGGAAGCAGCCGTTGGTATTCAAAGACATGAGCTGGCAGATTATCCATGGTAGGCAGTGTGCTTAGAGCAAAGACAGAGTCCCAGGATCCTTACACAGAGCCATAGAGAGAGAAAAGGTAGCAAAGGAAACAGAAGCCGAGTGGTCAGTGAGGTAAGGGGAACAAAACATGAATATGAAGGAGGTCGACACTGGAAACAAAAGAAAATGTTTTGAGAAAAAAGGGAGCAGCCAGCTGCGTTGAATGCTAATGAGAGGTTGAATAAGATGAAAAGAGACAAACGTCCATTGGATTTAGCATCATGGAGGTCAGTCGTGACCTTGACAAGAGCCATTTCAATGATGTGTGGCGCCAGAAGAAAGCCTGGGTGGGATGAGAATGGGAGATGAGCAAGTGAAGAAAGTGTTTACCGACAATTACTAGGAATATGAGATCCAAGAAGATATTTTTAAATATGGAAGACAGCTGTGTGCATGTTGATAGCAACAATCCAGGAAAGAGAAAAACGTTAATCACAGGAGAGAAGTAAAAAGGACATGGACTCCACAGCACACGGGGAAGACTTGGCCTTTGGTGGGAGCCAGGCTGAAGCCCCTTGAAAACTGAAGGAGAATTTGAATGTGGGGATTCAGGCAGGGGGCTGGGGAATAGGGAGCTGTGTGAAATAGTCATCTGAAGGCCAAAAGCCACCAATCATAGATTAGGTTCCATTCATTGTTTGATTACAAATGTGTTTATTGTGAGGTAATACACACTCATTAAAGAAAAAGGAAGAGGAAAATACAGAAAAGTGTAAGAAAACAATTGCCCTTAACCTCCAACATAATAGAGTGGTCTAACAGTGAGGAAGACAAGTGGGTTTGTTTCTCTGTTGAAATCCCAGAATGAGAATGAAAAGAAGTCTCTGTCCAGTAGAGACCTATATCTAGGATGCATTCAGAGAAAGTTCCTTTGTGTTGGGTCTTTGGTCCAAGTTACTGTGGATGTGTGCTTTGCACTAATGTCTATCATCAGCAGCATTTTTTAAGTGGGTTCTGCCTTAGTGGTCTATCATAAAATTTGTTATACTCTTACTTTCCTTAAATTCCAAATCCTCTTACAATTGTCTTAAATATTGTGTAAATTATATAGAAGCTTTAATCAGTTTTCAAGAAAGAAATTGTGACATATATAATGGGATGTTTTAGGGAATTTGCTTTTGCTGCTAAATTTCTGGCATGGTTACAATAGGGGGAACATAGCCAGGAATAAGATGTGGCAAGGTTGGATGGAGCCTAGTGCACAATATTAAGAAGACACTCACACTCAGACTATGCAACTGAGAGTGAGTGCTCCCTAAAACGTTGCGCCCCAGGGTGTCAATATTGCTTTACCTTAGTCCTGACCCTCATTAACACTCTTTCTCTTCCATAAGTTATTTCTTGGAGCTACTCTTAAGATATGATGGATTGGGTATAGCAGGAGCGAGTCCCGGCACGTTCCTTTTTGGTATCATTTTAAAGATTTAGTAACCACAGGTACGTAGATTTATGGGAAAAGTAAACAACACAAAACATGCACAGCCACAATCAGCTCCTCTTTACATTCCTAAATTAAAGATGTGTTTTGTTTTTATATAAAAGTAAGTGACAGAGAGTCAATAGCAATCATTATTATACTGAAATTGAAGGATGCAAGGCAGGTATCACAGGCCTGGCTCATAGCAGATGCTCAACAAGCGAAAGCTGTTATTTTCAAAAGTGATTATCAATAGCTGATGTGTGCTCAGTAATGTGTTTTTCTGATTTTAATATTTTTTAAAAAACACGTCTTAATTTTTTAAATATATAACTTCTTTTAAGTAGATATTTACATGCAGCTACTCTTACTTTTGTCCTTTGCGCTGGTCTTATACTAATAATCACATCTATAAAGCATCTTAAAATTTACAAACTACTTTCACTCATAGTAGCTTATTGGCTCTTTGCAACCGCATAAGTTACCCAGTATTACTCACCCAGTTGATAGAGTAGTAATAAGTTGAGACTTGCCTAGGACACAGCTTTGGAAAAGCAGATCCAAGCATGTACTTAGGATTTCTGACTTCAGATCCCAGATCTTTCTACTCTGTGCCATTAACAATTAGATAATAAGTCTTTTCAACTCCTAAGCTTGGATGAGAAAGAAGTCAGCAAGATTTCGGGTTACTGTTTTTATAAATCAAACAGGGCCCTCACCCACAACAATGGGGAGGAGAGAGAACAAAATTAATCAAAGGGTAAAATCAAGAACCTGAATTGCTTTCTAGCTCAACCAGCTGAGTTCTCCTCAGGTGTCTATGAGTCAGGGTGGCCTAGAATTGAGATTATACTGTAGAAACTAAGAGCCCCAAAGTCGCAGTGGCTTAAAACAACTGCATTTAATTCTCACTCATGTGACAGGACCTATGAGCAATGGAATCATTCAGGGTTCAGTTCCATCTCAACACAGGTATCCACAACCACAGAAGCAGGAAAAAGAGGACCTGTGAGCCATGGCCTTGCTGCATGTCCAAGTTTTCATCTACCCTATCAATTGCCCCAACACACCTCCAGGCACCAAAGCGCCCAATCTCTGGCTCCATTTTAATTCTCTCTCCCTCATCCTGTCTAACACCTTACTAGCCAGTTACCAAATCCTGTAGACTTTTTCTTTCCCATATCTCTGGCTTTCTCATTTGAGGAAAAATGCCTTAAGGTCAATGAATATTGTATATGAGGGTTTCTACCACAAATGTCACTTGAGAAAACAGCTCTCGATTTCATACAAGACACGTTTTGCTTCAGAAAGAAACCAGAAGGGGCACAAATCTGTAGTCAGAAACCCTAGGTTTCTGTTCCATATTTTGCAGTTCACTTAATTTCTGTAAGTATAAATTTCTATATCTGTAAAATGGGGATAATAGAATTCTTATCCCACTGGATTGTAATGAGGATTAACTGTTGTCATAGGTGTTGAAGTTCCTCATAAGTTATAAAATCTTGTACACATGGTAGGAATTATCATTATTAATATTAATGTGAGCTAGGCAGTAATAACCTTGAAGCAATTAGCAGCTGTTAATATACTAAACTGAATTTACTTGTCCTAATGAACTATAGAATGGTTTTACTTAAAGGGCAAAGGCAATCATTAATTTACTCAAGTACCTATTAAGCACAAATTATATGGTGGTTACTATGCTGGGGTACAATAGATTGTACAAGCCAAAAAAGATGGTTTCTATTCTCACGGACATAACAATAATAATCTAAGACAAAATAGTGTTTTATCGCAAAGCCAGAAAGAATCAAAATGCTGTCATATATTTAAATAGGAAAAAAGATTACTTGCAACAGGAGACACAAAGACTTAATTGAGGTGGTGGAATTTGAGCCGGACAATTAAGAAAGGGTAAAGTTTCAACAAGTGAAAGGGTATAATTATATGGTAGAAACATGACCACCATCTGAACACAGAGAACTGCTCCATCCCTTAATGGCTTTGTTACCCTGTGCAGTGACTGAACCTCTCTGAACTTGTAGGGCTGTGGTGTGGAATTAGAAAGAAAGTGTGAAAGCAGATCTCTAATGTGCAATACAGATCTGTAATGTGCAAGGCAACTTAGAGAGCTTGTCACAATGCAGATTCTGATGCTGCAGGTCTGGGATGGGGACAGAGATCCTACCTCTCTAACACGCTTCCAGGTGATGATGATGTAGTTGATCTGTGGATCACATTTAAGAAGTGATTCTCAAGTTTCACTTTCCAAACATACACAACACCTTTCCTGCTGAAGGTCCTACATTATTATTTTATTCTGATAATTACTTAGAGAAAACTTACTGAATGCGAACAATTCTTTGTATGGTACCTAGAACATGCTCAATATATGTTCCTATTTGTACAATTATTTCCAAATCATTGAATGATATAAGGCAAAATCCAAAAATGTAAAAGTATAGGAACTGTTCACCAGATTTTGCCTTGAATTCCTACAGATTTATTGTGCCTGAATATATTTCCTAAATATAAACAAATCGTAATTCTTAATAACTAATAAAGATAAAGGAAAGCCAGTCTTTAATAGAGGATGTAGCTATTTTTCATATAACAATTAACATGATCTGTATTTAAACAAATGGTTGGCTCTTTATAGCCATAATAATAATTTGAAACTCTGGTTCATCATCAAAGTTTTTAAACAATTTAAGAACAAAAGTGTCTCATGTAACATTTCTCATTATAACAATTATCATGCAACACTTAAATGTACTTCAAACATTAAGACTACCTGTCTTTTCTCTGTGCTATTTCTGAACTTGGTACACATGCCCATTGTTACAGTTGTTATGTGATATTACATTGATGTACTTTCCCACTATACTCTCAGCACCTTAGGTAGCTGGCACGTAGAAAAAGCCACCTAACAGATAAGAGATTTTTACTTCCCTAGCTAGGTGGCATCCCACATAGACCTGAGCAATTTGACTGGCCTTATTTGCATACCTCAAGCTGAGTTCAATCACTTGCTTAAAAGTACTAAGGCACTCACTTAGATTTATGTTTTTAAAAAAGGATGCAATCTAGAAAAATATGAGATGTGTAAAGGATAAAATTCTATGTCCGTGGCTTGTGAAGCAGAATGACTTCAGGAATCCTGGATACAATAGTGTTTAGGCAGATCAGTCAGTCAGCGTGATGATTGTACATATGTCGCAGCATCATCCAGCACAGTCCAGAAATAACAGCATGGCCATCATAGTGTCTGCACACAGACTTTGCTTATCAGTTTAGTCCAACGTGACAACTGAAAAAGATCTCAGAGCCATCCTGATCCTTCCTGTGCAGACACAAGCAAAGATCACACACAATTCACTAGAACAACTAGTTACCCTTCTCAAGTTTCATTTTCCGAACACACACAGCACGTTTCCTGCTGAAGGTCCTAAATTATTATTTTTTAATTCTGATAATTACTTAGAGAAAACTTACTAAATGAGAAAAATGATGATGATGTTCATGTTGATGATAATAGCAATAATGATATGCTCTGTACCTGAAAGATAGAAAGGTATAAAATGTATGTTTTTGCCTCTAGATGTTATAAAATAGATGGCCAAGAAAGTTAATACATAGATACACATAGATGGGAGGGATTAATGGTTATGACATTTATGATGACAATAATAAACAATCAGTTCAGGGGTTGACAATATTTATATACAGTGTTTATGTCTTCCTTTGTTTTTTTACAAAATAAGCCCCTTTAAACTGAAGGAGAAATTAGAGCAATTAAGAAAAAGAAATCTGCAATCTTTGGTGCATGCTTTAGTCATTTTCTTAATTTTTTTCCGAAATGCAAAGCACAAGGATTCTTCTGGAATACAAATTACCATAAATCCCGGCCTACAAGTGCATGACTAATCTAATTGCAGGCAGAGGAGGATCGTTTGCTAATGCTCTCACTAGAGCTCTGTACTAAACGATTTGCTCAGAGAGCAATTGATACCCCTAGAAAACTTTGAAAAATGTTCTAGTTAGAAACAACTTTGTCCATGTCATATATTTTCTGTTTTTATCTCCATCATTTTTATTCTTTGGGACATTTGGATGAAAATTTCATCTCTTTTGCTTGAGGGTTCATGTGCTCCTGCTTATTCCTCACCTGAAATCATGAGCTCATTGTGACAGTCTAAGATGCCAAATTGGTGTCACGAAAATCACTGTGCAGAACCCCAATTCCCAGCCAGTATTTATAGAAAAAAAGAAGAAGAAAGAAAGGCCAGTCATTTGTCTACAGAACATGAAACTCATTACTTATAAATTATGGTTAATTATATATTGAGATAAATATAGAATCATTCTTTCTACATGCCTTGGAAGTAGGCAAGTTCTTAAAAATTTATTGGCGTTCTTAAGATTTGGTTGATATAAAACAATAAATCCCTCTGCATGTGTGCAGTCTTTGAGGTCCTAGAAAAAGTTGCAATTACTGTAGAATTGCAAATCCTGAACTTCTGGCTGTGAGTATAGCAGCAGCTCAAACCAAGCCTCCCTTAGCTACTCCAGTGGTGGGAAAACATCACGGTAACTAATATAGAAAAGCTGCTGACCTGCTACAGTGAGCTCCCTCACTGCTGCCTTCCACTTTGCCACACTCACCATTCTCAGGCACCCCAGCTACTCAGAAACCCCAAAAGTCAGCCCTCAATACTGTTAGTCTCCGAACATCCATACCCAATGTCAATCCAGCAGAGCCAAAAATAACAAGTGGAATTGAGGTGGTACATAAATTTGCATACAGGGCTAAATGAGAGGGAAGACAATAAAAGTTGAGCTAATTTCATGAGTACATTTGGGATACATTAACATGAACACCAGAAGGTTATCATTGACCAATATATAAGCATCATAAAATACTTTAAAAAGACTACACAATAACAATGTAATACATTTTCCCCTTCACTATAGTTTTATTTTGTAAGTGCTAGATTTTCTTGGGATCTCAGTTTACCAGGAGATTTAGAGCTATTTCAATTGTCAAGTAACATGACTTTCTATATATATTTTTAAATAATAGAGAATAGTGAAATTAAGTCACCCGGGTGAACATAATTGAGGCTATAAGGAGTTTTGATGGCCAAAGAGAACCTTTGTTAAATTCAGTTTTATTCTTTTTGCTCATGTGTAAATATTTTAAAATTTGTTTTAATTTTTTTAACTTACAATTGATGTTTTTAAAAAGACTTTCATTGGTCAAGCATTCTGCAAATATATATCAAAGGCTCTCTACTTGCCTAGAAATGCATACACATGAAGACACAAAGCATGGGACGTGGTACCGTCCACAAAGGTGGCAGCCTACTTGAATAAATAATAGCATGCACTTTACACAGTTAAGAAACAATACCAATGTGAAATACTACAAAAATTGTGCTTAGGGCCAAGCACGATGGCTCACACCTGTAATCCCAGCACTTTGGGAGGCCGAGGTGGATGAACTACAAGGTCAGGAGATCGAGACCTTCCTGGCTAACAAGGTGAAACCCCGTCTCTACTAAAAATACAAAAAATTAGCTGGGCGTGGTGGTGGGCACCTGTAGTCCCAGCTACTTGGGAGGCTGAGGCAGGAGAATGGTGAGAACCTGGGAGGCAGAGCTTTCAGTGAACTGAGGTAGCACCACTGCACTCCAGCCTGGGTGACAGAGTGAGACTCTGTCTCCAAAAAAAAAAAAGAAAAGAAAAGAAAGAAAGAATATGGCATAGTGCCTGGCACAGAGCCATAATTCAGTAAATATTAGTTTCCTTTCCCTTTACTATGGGAGATTTTGGGATATCAAAGATGACAGCCCTGAAGTCCACAAACTTACAATCTAATTAGAAAGATGAGACAATGCCTCTAGAGATGAAAAATACATATGACTATATGAAAAATACATATGGTGTATTGAATTATCAGATGTATTCCAAAATATGTACATCTATTATGTATCAATAGAAAAATAAAATTTAAAAAGATGAAAAATGCATGAGGCAATAGTGAAAAGTGGCAATGAAGCATGCAATAGGTTCTAGAGGGCTAAGAAGGAGAGAGGATTTTAAACAGATATGATGAGGAGGGATTTTCCAGGATGTGATGGAATTTGGGTGGTATATACACATAGGTAAATAGTATTTTCCCTCTCTCATATGGTTATACTCACCATACTTCTGACACCAGATGTGTGGAGGTTGTCCCCCCAATACCAAGCAATTCTCCAGCAACACAGTCTCTGGTGAACCAGCTGGGGATACTCTAATCAATTCAATTCTGACAGTATCTACCTGGCTAGATAGTTGAGCCCACAGGTTGAAGATCCAGTCCCAGAAGACTATCCCCCGACATCAGATGCCAGTGGCAAGCACAGGTAGCAAGTGACCTGTGCTTGACTTGATATATAAATCAGGGCTCCCACAACCTCCTTGTTGTCTTCAATTAATTTGCTAGAGCAGTTCACAGAACTCAGGGAAACACTTAAGTTTAACAATTTATTGTAAAGCATATTACAAAACATACAGATGAACAGCCAGATGGAAGAGATCCACAGTATGAGGTAGGGGGAAGTGTTGTAGAACATCAGTGCCCTCTCAGGTGTTGCTACCCTCTAGGGACCTTCACGAGTTCAGCTATCTGGAAGCTCTCCAAACCTTGCCCTTTTTAGCTTTTATGGAGGCTTCATTAGATGAGCACGATTGATTATATCATTGGCCATTGGTGATCAGCTCAACCTTCAGCCACTCTAGCCTCCCTGGAGGTTGAAGGGTGAGACTGAAAGTTTCAACCCTCTGATCACATGGTTGGTTTCCCTAACAGCCACAGCAATACACTACTTTTCTGATTACTCTTAAAATGCATAATGATTTACTCAAAGATTTACTCCCTACCTAACTGTTTCCAAAGATGTCAGAAGAACTTCACAAACGCCTAGGGAAAGAAAAATTATCTCAAAATAATTTTGAATAGAAATTTCCAAGTTCCCCATTATCCTATGTGTATTTATAAGAAGTAAAGTTTTAGTAGTCTGTGGGGCTTAATATCTAGATGATGAGTTGATAGGTGCACAATCCACCATGGCACACATTTACCTGTGTCACAAACCTGCATGTCCTGCACATGTATCCCAGAACTTAAAATGAAATAAAATAAAATAAAATTTTAAAAGCTTCAGTAGTCAAGAAAGACCTTAGAATATCTTCAAATGGTTTGTCACATTGGGAGCAAAATCAACTGTACCTTACTCAGTAGCTCCTGTAGGAGGGGATGCCTTTCACTTAGCTATATTTGTTTATAACTGCATACAAACTTAATACATTACTTTAAATTTGAAATATTTAATAATAATGATATTGACTTCATAGAGTCATTGTATGGATCAAACAAAATGAAGCACATAAAGAATTTAGCAGAATGTCAAGCACATAACGTTCATTAAATGGTAGTAATCTTTATTATTATCAAAATAGGTTAGTCTTTATTATCATAGCTATTGCAAGGTGGGATTTACACATTCCTGCTAAGATAGTCCCATAATGGAAAATAAGGTCACATTTTACTTTGATAGTGAATTACATGATAGTTAAAAATTTATCCAACAAACCTTTTTCGAGTGACTTCTTTGTTGCCAAAGTAGGCACAGAATATCCAAGAATAAATAAGACCTGTTTCTTGCCCTCCAGAATCTCACAGTCAATTGGGAGACACATACAGAGATATAATTGAAATCCAAAAGAATAAACATTGTAGGAGAATGCAGAGGAGACAGCAATTAAATCAGTTTGGGAGATTAGAAGAAAGAGAAAAGGTGATTATTTAATTGAGCCTTATTACAAGAATGAATTGTGTCAGAAAATGGAGAAGCATTTTCAGGCTGGGTAAATATTATGTGAGAATTGTGTAAAAGTTGTGTCAGAAACGAAACGGCATTTTAGGCTGGGTAAATATCATTTGCGGAGAAGTTAAAGTGTAAAAAATGTGTTCTATTAGGGGAAAAGTATACCTCTGATTTTTGTTTTTGTCATTTTGGTTTTGAGAGCCTGAGTTGTATCATTGGAAATACACGTGACAGATGATTAGGGAATGCATGGATTATGAGGCAGTTCAAACGAATGATACGTTTAAAAAATTGGTGTTTTTGAAACTGTGGTAAGAACACTTAACATGAGATCTACTCTCTTAACACATTTTTATGTGTACAATGTGCTGTTGTTAACTACAGACACAATGTTGTCCAGCAGATACCTAGAACTTATTCATCCTATATAACCCAAAATTTACACCTGTTGAATGTCAAATCCCCATTTTCCCCTTTCCCCAGCCTCTGATACCACCATTCTACTCACTATTTCTATGAGTTTGACTATTTTAGTTACCTCATATAGGTGGAACCATGCAGTACTTATTCGTCCTTCTGTGACTGGCTAATTTCACTTAGTGTAATGTCCTCCAGGTTTATTCATGTTGTCACATATGGCAGAATTTCCTTCTTTTGAGGCTAAATAATATTCCGTTGTGTGTGTGAATATGTGTGTGAGTATATATATATATGTATATGTGTATATTATATATATACACACACACTATGTTTTTTTAATCCATTCATCTATCAATGGACATTTAGGCTGTTTTCATATCTTGGCTATTATGAGTAACACTTCAGTGAATAAGTGGGTGCAGACATCTGTTTAAAATCCTGTTTTCTATTCTTTCAAATATATATCAAGAGTGGGATCTTGTAATTCTAGAAATTTTTGTTCATCTTGAAGTGAAAGAAAAAATAAGTTTTTAAAATGAAAGAGTTATTAAATCAGATCTGTGTTTTCAAAAGAAACATGGTGGGCAGTATAGAGGATAGGTTGGAGGTATGCAAGATAGAAAGCAGAAAGACCATTCTGGGTGTTGTTTTAATAAATCAATCAGGAAAGGATCATAACCTAAACTAGAGCAGTAAGAGTAGTAACAAAGAGCAACGGATGTTGACTGGTGAGGAATAAGAGACAAGGGAAAATACTTCAGGGGAACTCACAGCATTCTAATCGAGCAATAGTGAAATGGTGCTAACATAGATCAGAGATGCTAGAAGAGAATATGATTTAAGAGAAAATATGTACATGTGTGGCCAACTGCTGTAACATACAATAGGAAAAGTTCAATGGCTTAACAAAGTAGGATTATGTCTTGCTTGTTTAAACCCCATTAGTAAGGACGGGATGTTTCGGCTCCATACAGTCACTGAGAGACCCAGGCGTCTTCCACCTACAGTCCAGCCATGTCTTAGAGCCACACACTTCTGCTGGATTCTTAACATCCAGCAGGCAATATGGAAGTAGAGAGTGGAAGGTAAATGTAAGTTTTGTGGGCCAGGCATAGAAATGATGTACATAACTTTTATCAACACTTTATTACCCAAACCATCACCTGGCTACACCTAATTTCAAGGAAGGCTGAGAAATGTGGTCTGGAGACATAACCAGGAAAGGAAAGAAAATAATAATAATTTGGTTAAAAAAAAAAAACTTCAGTTTCTGACACAGAACATTTAAGGGAAGATATCCAGAAAGCAAGTGAACCTCTGGAATTCAAGAGAAGTCCTGATGGGAGATAAAGATTCAGAAATCATAACTGCAGATGGAATAGATAGCATAGTCAGGGGACAGTTTGTACCATATGAAAATAAGGCACTACTACAAAGGTGTCCATTTCACAGGAACTGGGAAAATTACCTAAGTTTATGATATAGCAATTATTCATCCTTATTCAATTATTCATCCTCTTCTCTGGTCTTTTGGAGACCAGAGAAGTGTGACCAGATGAGGACATAAATGAGTGTTTGTGTCCCTGATACACCTATCAGTAGATTGATCAATTAATCATTCAACAAATCTATCTCTACACTTACATATTGAATGCCTGGTAAGGGCATGATGCTCTACTGGTGAGTTGGTATCTGGCTACCATAAGCCTTTGTGAAACTCACATTCTTGCAGGGGAGACAACATAAAAAACAAATTACTCAATCTTTTATATAATTTTAATTGTAACAAAAGGAACAAATCAGAATTATAGGGTGAGATGAAAGTATAGATGAACAGCTGGTCTTCATAGACAAAGGAAGTTTATGAAAGTGTTTCATGAGAGCCAAAAAATTATTACATTATGAACCCTTTCCCTTACGGAAACAACTGATAAGGGGAAAGTATAAGACCCTCATGCAAACAATTCTATCAGAAAATAAAATGCTAAAAGTGCCTCTAAGAAACATACACATAAAGTGCTTTTTGAGTATCTGGAATGGAGAAGAAATATGTCTAAATAAAGAGCTTTGGTCTTTACACTGTGCCTCCAAGGGCGACCACGAGTTGGAAGGGTGGCAAGGCTGATCTTCCAAGGACAGAAAGGGTTAAGGCTGAGTACAGCTGTGGGAGGTGGGACAGGTGGAAAATGCTTAGGGAATAAGTCCACTCAAACCTATGGAGTGTGGAAGAGGAAGGAAGCCAATTGGAAAGATAATTTGGGAACAGATAATAGAGGGTAGAATTGGAGTAAAGAGACTAGCTAAAGAAAACCAACCTGAAGGCTATTTTAATCACCCACAAAAGAGGTGATGTATAAGTTGGTTATTGGCATTGGCCATGAAAGAATGGAGGGGGACAGATTTGACTCAGAGGAATCAGAAAAAATAGGACTTGTCACTTTTTCAATAAATATTAATTTAGCACCTAATATGAATCAGATACTGCTAGATGCTGGGGCCTAAGCTCTCTTCTTTCTCTCATTAATGCTTCAGGAAACAAAAGGATGTCCAATACAGATTTCATGCAGTACTTTTTTCCCTGCATAGCCTTTTGAAGATTCCTTACTGTTGCCCTTCAAATCTTTTTAATCCATGTATATTACAATTATTTTCCTTTTACCAATCTGTCTGAAAACAGCATGTTGTTTTACTCAGAGGTGAAATAATTCCAAGGACTAAATATACTGCGGTTCACACGTACATAGCTAGGTACAGCCACGTCACACTACATACGTGTTATCTTGGCCTAACAGACTTTATATTTGCACAAACTGTGAACTGGCAGTTGGTATTTATATACAGCCTGTCCCCCAGGGATGACCCATGGGCATGTAAGTCTTCCAGAGCTGGCAGCCCTCTATGAATGCTGATAGTGTAATGTGTTTTTATAGAAACACATCCTAATGTGTGTTTCAAACTTGGAGCTATCTGTCTATGTACTCCTTCATTTTTTTAAAATAAAACACAAAGATGTTTAGCTGTGCAAGCAGGAAAGGTGCTTCCAAATAGGTTTCAATTTGGGCCATTCTCCATAAATCTCCTCTGATTTCTTTGCTTTCTGTTTTCAAAAGGAAAAAAAAAAAAGCTATTGAAGTGCTAGCATATTACAGTTTTTGTTGGTTATTCAGTGTGAAATGAGCATCACTAAATAAAGCAACTGCCAAATAAATGCATTCTGGTTACAAAGAGAACCCACTGTAAAACTAAAATCTTAAATCTAATTAAGGAATTTCCAAAGCCATATCTTTGAAACCTTCCAACAACAACAACAAAAAATACATTTCAGCTGGGACTTGTGAATTGCGAGCTTTGTACATAAAAGAAACAACTTGTTCTAAAGCTGAACTCCAGTAAATTACAGAGGCTGTGTATCTTTCATAACCCCATTATGAGAGAACATTCCTCTGCTAAAACCTTTGGGTAGCAATGTCTGCAAGCAGTGCTCCCGGCCAGTGGGTTCTCCTGTAAGGGTTTAGATAAATATCATGCACAGGCTGAAGTCCTTGTGTTGCTTTCAGTAATCAAAACTGGAAATTAAAATAGTTAATGAAAGTGGCTTGTACATGAATAATTAGAAACTGTAAGTCCAAAAGGTGTATTTTAGCCATAGATTCTCTTCCATGTGAGTGTACCTAGCTGCTTGCAGTGTATACACATTTTCTAAATTTAAGGTGGAAATCAAGCTGAAACTAGAATGACAAAGAAAGCTTCTCTGTGCTGTTCCGGAAAAAAAAAAAAAAAAAGAATCTTAGTGTGTTTCTGCATGAACAAAGAATTTTTTTCTCATTCTTTTATCTATTTTAAAAGGTATGAAAACAAAGGAAAATTTCAGAACATTTTCTAATAGTACAAAATAGTCATCGCTTGGAAAAAAAATAAAGAAAATAAACCTATTTCTTGTCATACTGCCTAGGCTATGTATCTCTATACATGTGGACAACTGTTAATCACCAAATATCCAAATGGGAAAACACATGCATCCAACTAGACAATCTTTATTTGATCTGCAAAATGATGTGTGAATATTTGGCATTCATAAAGCAAAATATACAAGTGTCATTTTCTCTTTTCAATTGTGTATTTTACTATGTAGCTGTAACTAAAGAAAGTACAATCATCTAGGCCACATTGCCATAAAATTCACTTTTGCAATAATACTTTACATTGTGTGAAGGCAGGTAGCTGAAATGGGTTTGGGCCCCTATAATACAGATGATAACTCAATTCTGCATTTTAGTTGCGTAGATGTGCATAAAGTAAAGCCTTAGTGCTATACAAGGTCATGAGGTATTGGCTCCAAAGACTTAAAATATTTTTGAATAATCTTTATTTCATATATACAACTTTAAGTTTATTTAAAGAAATATTATTGGAAATTATTTTACATGTTTTATCATATTTTGCATTTTTAAATGCTATACATATTATTCCTGACAATTGAAGGGTTAGAAAGTCTTTTTTAATTGCATCTAATGTACATATGCCATGGACGTATGCTTGCATGCATATATTTATGCATGTGTTCATATGTGTATATATATACCTATATATACATATGTATGTAATTTATATGCATACATATACACCTGCATACACACATTATTTACTGATAAACACAGACTCATGTGAGTGCTTTGTTGAGTTCATGTGATCAGCAGCCAATATGCTTAGCTCGGCCTTTTTTCTCTTTTTAAACAAAGAGCCAGATTTGCCTCTGGCCACACTATGCACTCTGTGGAACATACGCCCAACTTCAAAAGGACCATGTAAGCAATGAGCTTTTAAAGCTAGGTGGAAGGCATATGTCTACATGCCTTAAGGCACAGGGAGGTCAACCAGTGCCCTTATGGTCACACAGAAGGTGTATCGCTGTGATCAAACTATCAATGAAGCATTTCAAACTACCTAGTCCCTGTTACTTCTGTTCATATGGATGAATGCAAATCACTATAAAAAGCTCATGGGTTAAGCAGGTGGCTCCTGGAGCTAATGTTCGATGATAGTTAATACTCATTACCCTTAATTGAGTACCATACGCCAGCCCCTCTCACATTATATACCTATTTAATCCTTATAGTCCCATTATGCAATATGTGTTAGTGTTATTCCCATTTATTGATGATTTTTATCTCCATTTAATCCTTGTCATACCTCTATGAGATATGTACTCACATTACTCCCATATTATAAATTTAAAAACCAATGCTTACAGAAGTAACTTACACACAGGCAGTGAACAGCAAAACAAGGATTGTAGACAAGGTTTTTGTGTCTCCAAAACTTATTTCTGCCTTTAAAAAATGTAAATGGTTACTATTTATTGAACACTTGAGATGTCCCAAGCATTGTGCTAAACACTTGCATGTACTACCTCAATGATACTAATCACACTACGAGGTTGAGATTTTCACTGTTCTCCTTTTACAAATGACAAAAGTGACCCATGGAGGGCTCTTAAACCCTACAGACTCTGCCTCTCTCACAGAATTTGTATATACCTGCTTCATCAGAGCTGGAGACAAAAGCAGAGGGCACATTACAGAGCACAGTTAGAACTCAATCTATAAATTTCTGTCCTCCAAGTCACTTTACTTTCTATGAGGGACACTGACAATCTATATTTAAATAATCTTAAGCAAGAGACAAATCTCTCAATCAAAATTGATGGTGAAATCTAAGCTGCAGATCATCTTTCACAATCAACACATGGGTGCATTTTATGATATAAATCTGTGTAGGTCACAACATTGCTCACATCAAGCCACTATTTCATGCTTTATATGAAAATTGTGCATAGCTGCAGCTGTGGAGGCAACTGAAACCATGGAGATGGATATGCTCTCCCTCCCAACCTTGCCCATCAAGATCCCTCTGCCTTAAGATATACAAGTACCTAGCCAGGCACTGTACTTGGTACATGTATACCTTAAGTGCTGTTCATGGCACTTAAAAGCCATGAAAAACCTTTGTGTCTTTCATTGTCTTCAAACGAGAGCTTCTACTCTGAGTACAACTAAGCACCCTCTTGGGGAAATATGTTGAGTTCTGTGCTGCTGATGAAGGAAGCAGCTTCCATGTTTGTCTGATTATGCTGTTATCCCTCCAAACCCCATTCACTAGGGGCCCCAAGCCAGGGTTGTTCAGCCCATCCTCCATACAGCTTGTGGGTTCTCAGCAATGCCTGTACAATGGTGTTGCAGTCTTCTACTGGTTTTTCACCAGGAAGTGGAGCTGCATAGTCAGGTTTTTGGCTGGATTCACACTCTGGCCATGACCAAGACCCGGGGCTTTCCCAGAGCTGAATCTTACAGTCAAGCACCACAAGCATGTCTCCCCAGGGCTCTGTAATTACAGTTGGAGTCCAGCACTGCATCCTGACCTACTTCCATCAAGAGAGGCATCTACGCTAGTAAAGTGTGGCTTGGTTTTACCCATCCATCCATGAAATAGGAATATGCCTATTGGCCACATGACATATGAAAGCTGAACTCCAGAAAAATTCCCATGTTCAGTGACTTTACCTTCCCAGAGAAAGCTGCCTGCTGTGATTCCTAAATTCTCCATTGTCTTGTTGACTAGCTTCCCAGACTTAAGCAGTTCTAAGGACCTGATTATAAAAGTACATGACTCTTCTTGCTTTCACACAGCCAATGCTCCCATTCCACAAAATAGAACTAATTATGCTTGACTTTACTTTGAATACAATAATAATATGTTGACTACCCCTGAGGCCATTTGTCCACTGTAAGGAAATAGATTCCTTATTCAAGAAAGTGAGAAAGAACTGATGTTGTTAGTGTACACAGATGGCACGTGCGTATCACTTTTCCTATGTAACCACATATATCCAGCCTCAGTGTCCAGTGAGGTACTAGAACAAACTCCTGCATTCTCCTGCCCAGTCTTACCCATCTGAGATTTCCAGAAGATGATACAAAAAGGTGGAATTGCCTCCCATTATATCTACTTCCAAAACCTAGAAGATGAAGTCCCCAGCAGCCCATTTTTAAAAATAAGTATTATATTTTGAAACAAAACAAGACTAACCTTAAAGCCCCATTCTGTGACATAAAATGTATCATCATTTTAAGAACTATAGTATCTGTGAAAACTAATATGCCTTTTGCTCATTCTGTGACCCAATAGAGAGCAAAAAATAATCCAAAAAAGCATAAGCATCAATTGCTCATTCTGTAAAAAAACCCCAAACAAGCAAAACAAAAAGCCACCCTAGAATAAGCCTCAAAACTGTGGCATCTTGTGTGCTCTTAAGTCAAGGTTGGTTTGACTACCACTCTTCAGGATGATTAACCCCATTCATTGGATGAATATTTATTAGGTACCCTTTCTGCTTCTGACTTACTAGACTCATAGTGAAGGGAAAAAAGGAAGGCACATAAGTGTTTCCTGCATTTAGGGACCAAAGTCTAAGAAGGATATTGGCATGAAAAAAATAATAGCTCCTATTATTTTTTTAGCTCTTACAGCATAACAGATATTGAACCTAACATAGATTATCGAATTTAATTCTCACAAACACCTGCAAAACAGATAGTCCTAGTCTCATGCAGGGATAAGAAAACTGAGGCTCAGAAAGTTTATGTGACTCTTGTCCAAGGTCACTCAGCTAGAAAGTAGCAGCACCTAGGTTTACCCTCCAGTCTGTCTAGCTCCAGGCTCACATTTGTCCTGCTATACCAGAAGGGCAGTGACAGAAGTGAATGCATATTTCTATGGAAATACAGCTTGATGATTAGCATGATTTCTTCTTCTAAGTGCTATATCCACTTTAAGACTCCAAGGACGCTGAGTTGACTAAGCCTTCCCTCCAGCACTTCCTAGGGGAAAATTCAAGCCAAAGTCCTTTGATGAATGAAGTCAAAGGAATAATCGATAGTCCTTCCAGCTTCTGTCACTAACAGTGAGAAGTGTAGGTGATGCCAACTGGTCACAAAATAGTTAAAGGAGCCTCCTCCCACCATCCCTCACAATCTTTCTTTCCCACTTTGGCCTGGCAGAATGACTCCCACAAAGAAAGGTGATGAAAAGAAGGGTCGTTTTGCTCTCGGTGAGATGGTGACCTGGGAGTATACTATCAACATTCACAAGCGCATCTCTAGAGTGGGCTTTAAGAAGCATGTCTTTCAGGCACTCAAAGAAATCTGGAAATTTTCCATGAAAGAGATGGGGACTCCAGATGCATGCATTGATAAAGTCAACAAATATTTCTGAGCCAAAGAAATAAGAGATGTCCCATACCATATCCACGTGAAGTTGTCCAGAAAACATTAGAAGACGAAGATTCACTAAATATAAGTAAATATTGGTTACTAATGTGCTTGTCACCACTTAAAATCCATAGGCAATCAGTGTGAATGAAAACTGTTGATTATTAAAGTTATACAACGAAAAAAAAAAAAAAAAAAAAGAAAAAAAAAATCAGTTAAAGGAACATCCATTTAACATTGACCACCTAGCATGTAGGAGCTAAGCAATAAACAGTTGTTGGTACCAAAAACCCAACATGGCCAGTGGGCTTGGGCATGGTGAAGGCATATAAAAATCTAGAACAGCCAGGGCCAGACACAGTGGCTCATGCCTATAATCCCTGCACTTTGGGAGGCCGAAGTGGGTGGATCACCTGATGTCAGGAGTTTGAGATCAGCCTGGCTAACGTGGTGAAACCCCATCTCTACCAAAAATACAAAAATTAGCCAGCCGTGGTGGCATATGCCTATGATCCCAGCTACTCAGGAGGTTGAGACAGGAGAATTGCTTGAACCAGGGAGGCAGAGGTTGCAGTGAGCTGGGATCGCGCCACTGCACTCCAGTCTGGGCAACGACAGCAAAACTCCATCTCAGAAAAACAAACAAACAAAACAACCTTTTATTTCTGTGATAGGCAGGGCACAGTCCAGGCTCCCTGGTGCATCAAATACCTCTGACCTCCAGAGCAACACCAGCAGTTGAATTTCAAAAATAAAAAGTGGACAGAGAATAAGGACAGCTGCTGACACAGATAACCTGATGCCTGGGTCCTAGCTCATGCTACACATATGGCCAGCCTGGCTATTCTTTCTCTTATCTGGGCCCTGACAACAGCTGGGAAATTGTGGTCCCCTTTTGTGTTTTGTGTATTTATAGAAAATATCTGTATTCTAACCTGCCCAGC
Organism: Macaca thibetana thibetana; assembly: GCF_024542745.1. NCBI lineage: Eukaryota > Metazoa > Chordata > Mammalia > Primates > Cercopithecidae > Macaca > Macaca thibetana. The sequence continues at coordinate 58,374,136 of NC_065594.1, forward strand.
TACGGTTACTTCCTCTGTAACTCCTTCCTATCCCTGTAAATTAAGTTAATTCAGCAAAGAAGTTAACAGGAAGGAAGAGAGAGAGAGAAGTGAGAGAGGGAGACACGGATGAAGGAGAGGGAGGAAGAAAGAGAAAGAAAGAATGAAAGAGGAAAAAGGAAAGAGGAAGGAAGGAAGGAAGGAAGGAAGAAAGAAGGGGAAGGGGAAGGGAGGGGAGAGGAGGGGGGGAGGAGAGGGGAGGGAAGGGGGAGGGAAGAGGAGGGAGGGAGAGAGAGAGAAGAAAGAAAGAAAGAAAGAAAGAAAGAAAGAAAGAAAGAAAGAAAGAAAGAAAGAAAGAAAGAAAGAAAGAAAGAAAGAAAGAAGGAAGAAGGAAGGAAGGAAGGAAGGAAGGAAGGAAGGAAGGAAGGAAGGAAGGAAGGAAAGAAAGAGGAAGAAAAGAGAGAGAAAAAGAGTATTAGTTTGTTTTCATGCTGCTGTTAAAGACATACCTGAGACTGGGTAATTTATACAGGAAACAGAGTTTAAGGGACTTACAGTTCAACGTAGCTGGGGAGGCCTCGCAATCATGGTGGAAGGCAAGGAGGAGTAAGACATGTCTTACATGAATGACAGCAGGCAAAAAGAGATCTTGTGTAGGGAAACTGTGCCTTATAAAGCCATCAGATCTCATGAGACTTATTCACTGTAATGAGAACAGCATGAGAAAGACCTGCCCCCATGACTTAATGACTTCCTGCTGGGTCCAACCCACAACACGTAGGAATTCAAGATGAGATTTGGGTGAGGACACAGCCAAACCATGAAAGAAAGAGAAAGCAAGAAAGGAAGAGAGACAGGGAGGGAGGGAGGGAGGGAGGGAAGGAAGGAAGGAAGGAATAGAGGAAGGAAGGAAAGAAAAGAAGGAAGGAAGGAAAAGAGGAAGGAAGGGGAAGAAAGAAAGAAAAAGAAAGAAAGAAAAAGAAAGAGAGAGAAAGAAAGAAAGAAAGAGAAAGAAAGAAAGAAAAAGAAAGAAAGAAAGAAAGAAAGAAAGAAAGAAAGAAAGAAAGAAAGAAAGAAAGAAAGAAAGAAAGAAAGAAAGAAAGAAAGAGAGAGGGAGGGAGGGAGGGAGGGAGGGAGGAAGGAAGGAAGGAAGGAAGGAAGGAAGGAAGGAAGGAAGGAAGGAAGGAAGGAAGGAAGGGGCGTGGTGGCTCTGCCTGCAATCCCACCACTTTGGGAGGCCGAGGCACGCAGATCACAAGGTCAAGGGATCGAGACCATCCTGGCCAACATGGTGAAACCCCGTCTTTACTAAAAATACAAAAATTAGCTGGGTGTGTTGGTAGGTGCCTGTAATCTCAGCTACTTGAAAGGCTAAGGCAGGAGAATCGCTTGAACCCAGGAGGCAGAGGTTGCAGTGAGCCAAGATCATGCCACTGCATTCCAGCCTGGTGACAAAGTGAGACTCCATCATAAAAGAAGAAAGAAAAAGAAAGAAAGAGAGAGAGAGGGAGAGAGGGAGAGAGGGAGAGAGGAAGGGAGGAAGGGAGGAAGGGAAAGGAAAGGAGAAAGGGAGAAAGAAAGTCTGCCATCATAATCCTCCAGCACATTTCTTTGTGTAGGGCAAATCCATGTTTATTTATTTATAAACTAGCAACTAGGGATTAACATTTTAGCTACCTCCTTTTTTAACAACTGAATCACTAGGGGTACAGGATTTCATTTTACTTGGTCTCAGTTTTGTGAAATGCAGAAAGATGACTTTGGAAAAAAACTAATATGAGCATTTTTCTTAAAATGTGTCTAGATTGCTACTTAAAAAGTAAAGGGTAACAGTTAAATGGGGCATGAGCTCCTGAAACTGTCTTTGATTTAAATAAAGTGAAGAGCAACAAGAAATGGGTTTTGGGTTCAATTTGTGGCCTGGAAAAAAAAAAAAGGATTATGGCCAAACTATCAATGGGCACCAATCTGTCTCACTTTTTCAGACCATTTGAAATGGTCATAGGTCATAAAATAAATTATTGTTATTTTTAAAAGGGAATTATCGCCAGGCACAGTGGCTAGTGCCTGTAATTCCAGCAATTTGAGAGGCCGAGGCAGGCAGATCACCTGAGATCAGGAGTTCGTGACCAGTCTGGCCAACTAGGTGAAACCCTGTCTCTACTAAAAATAAAAAAAATTAGCCTGGCATGGTGGCACAATCCTAGCTACCAGGGAGGCTGAGGCAGGAGAATCTACTGAGGCAGATTGGATGTTTGATAGGCAGGCACACCCAGCACAGTTTTAGCAAGCAATTTATCCCCTACTGCGCAGGTCCCTCCCCAGGTTCCTTATAGGCTGAGGTTACAATTTTCCTGGACGTCACCTATTGATTGTTGGATAGGGTCTTTAGATGTTTTTTTTTTTTTTTAAGTTTGTTTTGCTGCATTTTGTGGCAGCCTACAATACATTGCAATCCTAGTTAACTAGAGGGCTCTTAAAGTATTTGACTTATGACCTAAGTAGCTGGGCAGGCTGATAAGCTCAGACAAAGCAAGCTATTTTGCAAACTAGTAAACTTCCATTTTAGACTAAACTTTTTTGGTTTGGGTGAGGGCAACTAAGGCTGACAAGCAGGCTTTGGCTATCTAAGCAGAGGCCTAGTATATCCTGTTTTTTCTGTAGTTTGCTGACCTAAGCTGATTGAAGGCACTTTGTTTTGGTAATGGACCATTGTATATATTATTTCCTTCAATTCCCTCTTTTTCTTTTTACCCCTATTAGTCCCATTTCCACGTTTATTTTTGTGTCCTTTGGTTCTTACATTTATTAGGCACTCCTTTAGGGACATCTATTGAGTTAACATAAATGTTGGGATTAAACGAATTTGTTAGATTTCTCCAGCTTTGGTAGCCATGTGGATTTTTGGGGATCTTATGGAATGTCAAGGTGAATGGAATGGCCAATTGAACTAAGGCACAAGTCCCTGTTCAGTTGGACAGTAATAGGTCATAGAGGCTCCTCTTCCCACAAAACCACCAGACATTAGCCTGGGGTATATGAAGAACCAAGTAGTTGCCTTTGTTCGACTCACCAGCAACGTTTAGGATGTGGGTACAAGTTGAGAGTTTTCCCACGGGCCTACTGAACTTTGCCCCCTGCCTTAAGAGGCAAGAGGAGTGGTTCATATTCCCTGTGGAGGACAAGGGTATGGCTTCACAAGGCGGGAAAGAGCAATAATAGACTTTTGCAGGTTTTATTTCCCCGTCCATCCCTGTCCTGTTATAGAGCCAACATGCAACGTATTCCTTTGGGATGGGTATCCCATTCTAGGGGAAATAGAACAACCTGTGTCTGAGTCTGCCCAGAAGAGCATGCCTAACAGTTGCTTCTAACAAGAGCTAGTACAGAAAATTTGACCCATTTAACCCAGGCATTTACATACTCATATCCAGTCTTAATTTCTAAAGTTTGCCTCAAGTTAGTTACCTTAATTATTTTTACTGTCTTAGGGCCATTGTATGGTGGGTTAAAGAAGTAGTGGGATCGGGAGTTACAGTAATCTTGGTAGGCTTGGGGTGGGGTTGGTAACCAGTCTAAAAGCTACCTGTTCCACAGGATTCCTTCCTGAGATATCTATTCCTAATACATAACTCCAAGGTTCCTGGTCTAGAGTAGCTGGGTTGTTTACGATAATTAATATAGGATTGCATTCTAAATTTCTACAGTTAGGTGCCATAGAGCCCTCATATTTGATTCTTTAAGGGTTTGTTTTTGGATACTGAGTGGTCCACCAGACCTGATTCCAGCTAGCACAGGGCTTTTCTGAGAGGGTCCAACGTCTGTTTTAGGACGTAGATATTTGTTTGCTCATGACAACTGCCTTTAGTTCCCTTAAATTCCCATAAGGTAAGACTTGACAGGCATTGAATTTTATAGTTTGGAGTGGGTGGAGGTCTTGGTTATATTGACTGTTAGTTTGATTGGATATTCCCTACTTTCCACCCCTAGTATGGGGCCCTATCCAATACTTAGGTCTGCTTTCATACCTTGTGTTAGGATTCATCCTAACCATATTTACCCCCAGTGACAGAGCCTGCTCCTAGCTTCCTCAGCTTTTCCTTAGAATAAGCATTAAGGGTTCCTTAGCTGATTTATACACTCTCCATTTACCCTTTTCCCTTCCTTCTGGGGGTTCTTTTACCAGTCTCTTGACCCGAGGGTCATGTGTCCACCCCCGTTCAGCTGTTCATTCGGCTGTTTCAGTGATTAGGAGCACTTGATGGGGACCTTCCCAGTTTGGGTGGAGCTTATCGCCAGGCTGGAAATGGTAAGCTTGAACTTAAGAGGTGGGGTTTGAGTTAGAAATTATTTTAACCTAAGGGATGACAAGGTGGAGGATATGGCCAGTATATTATTTCTTCAAAATTGCTTTTTGATTTTCATAGTAGGAAGGCCGGTAGTCCTGCCTAAATACAGGAATGCTTTGAAATGGCCTTAACCCAGGAGGTCTTCCTTTGGTAGTCTGTTTTCTAACTACCTTTTTGTTTATTCTCTGGCAGGTTACTCAATCCCCACACACTTGTTTAGCAAGGGTATAAATCTCTATACATTCATAGTTCTTGACTATTGCATCACACATGGCCTGGGGACCCCAGTGACTGGCCTTATGCAGTATGGACATTAGTTCTCTTATTATGGGTTTGCTTATTATTTTTCTTCCATTAGGGAGCACCCACATCCCCTCCTCAGTTTGAGTGCCCCTATCTTGCCCAGCTTTTCCTCCTCCTCTTTAGAAAGTTGGAGTTTTAATACCACCTTAGGGATGTTTGGGATTAGGTTAAACAATTTAACTTTTTCCTGCAGGGAGGCTTGCTTAGCAGCTTTATCCACAAGCCTATTTCCTACAGTTTCTTTTTGATGGCCATTTACATGAACAGTGGCTATCTCTGCTGGAAGCAAGAGGCTTTTTCAAAACTTGTTTGACCAGTTTCCCATGTACCAATTCTTTTAACCTGCTATTTATTAGGCCCTGCTTTGTCCAGATTTTTCCAAAGGTGCGAATTACTCCACAGGCATACTTGGAATTAGTATATATAGTGTCTTCTTGGCCTTCTAGGAGCTTTAGGGCCTGGTTAAGAGCATATAATTTACAGGTTTGGGCTGACCAGTTATTGGGTAATTTACCTTTTTTACATAAGGATTGTTTGTTTTGATTAATGACAGCATCATCATTGTGTTTTTTACCATCTATCACTTGGGATGACCCAGCCCCAAACTGCCTGATTCCGTTATGTAGTGGAGTTTCTTTAAGGTTTGATCTAACTTTAGTTTGAGATTCTATGATATTTTAAAAGTTATGGTTTGGTGCCTTTCTTTTCTCCTCTCCTTTCCATAAGAAACTGGCCGGATTTAGGTTAGGCATCTCCCCAGGGCCCACTGACCCCAGGAGGAATTTGGGGAGGCAAGAGACTGACCAGCTGGCCTCCCAGGATGCCTTTGGCCCAGCCCTGCTGGGTCTGACTCTGAGCCAAGAACTGCTGGTTTGAAGAGCTGCCAGCCTGTAGCGCCTTCCCTGATGGGCACTCTTATCAGCAAAGTCATCCCTGGCTCCACCCTCCCTTCCTTTTTCTTTGCTTCAAAGGCACCATCCATCTCCCTGGCAGACCAAGAGCTGCACTGTTTGTATTCCATGCCATCCCTGTTGGTGACCCAGCAACTACAAAGGCTCTCCGGTTTGTCCAGTTAAGGGAGGGGACTCAGTGGCTTTTCCTCCTCTTCAGCTGCAAGGATCCTCCCCCAGCACAGCCTGGCTCTGGGATACAGAACTTCCATACATCCCACCTCAAAGCATCTTGGCAGACTTCGCCCCAGCAGATCTCTCTCTACTTCAGGGATTGCAAACCGGGAATTTCTGCTCAGTTGGCAAGACTCCTTGCCCGGAAGGATGCTGTCTCTCCCAATTGGTCACGGCTGCCCTTCTAATCACTCCCCTCTCTTCCCCAGTAAACAAAATATTCATGATCGACATTATCTTAGTCGAAGTATAAAAACTAAGCCCTAAACATTGATCTAGCTGCCTTGCTAATCTGAGGGAATTTCAAGAGTGGCCTCATTTTATTTTTAAAATTCCTAACCTCGGTACTTGCTAGAGGTATATTCACAAATCCAATTCCTCATGGGGACTTCTCTAAGAGGCCACCTGTTAGACATCTGCTGTTTAGAAGGAATAGGGAAATTCTTAATGTTCTTCTTACATTATTCTAATTCTTTCCTCAAATTTGGATAAGGATTTACGGAAGCATTCGGTTTAGCTCCTTCACGAGCCCTGTATTTCTCTTCCTTTGGCCATCCTGTTGCCCCTTGATCTTCCTGTCCCCTACTTTGTGAGATGTATGAGGGGATTCTAGGGCTTTTCATTGGATGAGGGCACTTTACTATGCTCTTTTCTTCCTTTCTAAGGGGGAACATGGGAGATAATTCACTAATCCAACAAAGCATAACTCATCTCCTCTTGTGAGAATGGGGTTTTATTATTCACATAGAGAATTAAAGCTTGGCATACCTCATCTGAGCCAAACTTAAGCTAAAAGACTGAAGGCTGACAAATAGGCTCTTTGGGCCAGGTAAAACAGCAATACTTTATTATCTTTTGCTTTTCCTTGTCCCTGGTTTGAGGATTATCCTTTCAAACCTGCAACATTCTCCCCAGTGGACTGTCTGGGAGAATGTCACAAGGGGTCTTTTTAGTTCCCTCTTTCTTTTGTTCCCTAGGCCTAGAATTTCTGGTTCCCATTTTCAGTTAGTTGCCGTATCTGAGCTTTACCCTCTGTACCTAACTCCCTTACTGGAGATTTCTTGCACACCTCTATATACTCAACCTCCCTGACTGGAGGTTTCTTGCACATCCTGAGTCCTCCAAAAATGTCCAACTGCCGAGGCAGTACATACGGTCCAATTTTCCTACCTTGGCTCATGCATGAGGTTGCCTGGTTACTGTAGTGCCTGCTTTTCTCCCTGTGTCACTTCCGTTGTCTCCTGAATAATGGTTTCGGGTTTGTCTATGGCTTTTGAGGGGAGCCAGGACTTTCAGAGAGAGCAGGCCACATAAACCAAGTGGGACTCATCTCCCCTCTCAGTCAGAGCTTCACTCCACACAGGCACAAAGATCACCGTATGGGCCATCAGGTTGTGAAAAACAAACTCACCTATCCAAACCCAAAAATGGACTCTGAGACCAGAGAACAGCCAAAGTGAGACTTTAATGATGGTCTTGTGAGATTGGGTGTTTAATAGCACACCTAGCACAGTTTTAACAATCAATTTATCCCCTACTGCTCAGGTCCCTCCCCCAATTCCTTATAGGCTGAGTACTACGGGGTTACAATTTTCTCAGACATCACCTATTGATGGTCGGGTAGGGGCTTCAGATGTTTTTTGGGGGGGAATGTCTTGCTGCATTCCATTGCAGCCCACAATGCATTGCAATCTTAGTTAGCTCAGGGGCTTTTCAAGTATTTGACTTATGACCTAAGTAGCTGGGCAGGCTGATGAGAACAGACAAAGGGAGCTATTTTGCAGGCTGGTAAACTTTCATTTTAGACTAAACTTCTTTGGTTCACGTGAGGGCAACTAAGGCTGACAAGCAGGCATTGGCTATCCAAGCAGGGCCAGTATATCCTGTTTTTTTTGCAGTCTGCTGACCTAAGCCAATTTAAGGCATTTTGTCTTGGAAATGGACCTCACTTAGTCACAGACAATATTTAATGTAAACCAGTGAAAGACCATGATTTTGTGTGCAGATGATCTAAAACCTTTGACAGTTTTGAATTGAGATTCCCTTGCAGAGAATTTTATTGAAGGGTTATGCCTACTGAGGTGAACATATAGGTCTGGAAGCCAGAAGTCATAACATCTGAAGGGACAACTTTTTATTTTTACCAATAAGTCATATCTATATTATTTTGGTACCTACTGCTTAAAAGAAGGGGCAGCTAAAAGCTACCAATATATAGATAAAAAGACAGGAGAGAGAGAGAGAGAGAGAAAGATTTTGGGAGGAAGGGTGTCTTTTTTTTGGTTTGTGTTTTGGCAAGCTAGTGCTAAAATCAAATGTGAAAGCAATTCAGTTAAAACTGTTGAGCATTACTCTGGTGAGTACTAAATACAATACATGTGGTTCCTGCCATGAATACAAGTGATTTATATTGATTTTTTTCAACAGCTCCAAAGAATAATGAACTCTTTCTAGTGTCGTGTGGACTTCTCTGTTTCTATTTATTTTACATAGGTCTTCACATGTTCTGCTGTGTCTGGCAATATGTGTTGATGGGTTGATTTATTCATCTTGTTTTCCAGTTTGTAATGACAGCTTTTAAATTAAGATACAGTTTTAAAAGGTGGTAAATAAATGGATAAGGAAGCCCCAGTAGACAGAAATGATGTTATTCAAGATCCCAGCATGAAAACCCCTCCCTGGGCTGTTCTGCAAAACCAATATGAATAATCTTTGAAATTTCCTCACATCCTGTTTCACCTAGGCTAAAAGGTAATTTAATGGAATGATTCCACAAATGGAATAGCCTTAATATTCCCAACTGGCATCCATGAAAAGTAAAAATCTCCATGGTTTCAACTAAAATGTCATCAGATGATTAGTGAATACTGACAGGCTAAAAATTTACTCACCGTTTGGTACAGGGAAGTGTTTTGTTTTGTTTTGTTTGTTTGTTTGTTTGAAACAGAATCTTGTGCTGTCGCCCAGACTGGAGTGCAGTGGCACAATCTCGGCTCACTGCAACCTCCTCCTCCTGGGTTTAAGCAATTCTCCTGCATCAGCCTCCTGAGTAGCTGGGATTACAGGCACCCGCCACCATGACGGGCTAATTTTTGTATTTTTAATAGAGACGGGGCTTCACCATGTTGGCCAGCCTGGTCTCAAACTCACGACCTCAGGCTAACCACCTGATTTGGCCTGACGAAGTGCTGGGATTACAGGCATGAGCCACCGTGCCCAGTGAAGAAAGTTTCTCTCGCCCAGGTTGGAGTGCGGTGGCGCGATCTCGGCTCACCGCAAGCTCCGCCTCTCGGGTTCATGCCATTCTCCTCCCTCAGCACTACAGGCGCCCGCCACCACGCCCAGCTAATTTTGTTGTATTTTTAGTGGAGACGGGGTTTCACCGTGTTAGCCAGGATAGTCTCGTTCTCCTGACCTCGTGATCCACCGCCTCGGCTTCCCAAACTGCTGGGATTACAGGGGTGAACCACCGCGCCCGGCCATTTTTAATAATTTTTTTTCCCATTTGACATAGTTTTGTTTTCTTGAGTGTGCCTTTCCAGAATGGCTTTAACAGTAGCTCAGGCTTCTGGGAATGAGGTTTAGAAAGTAAGATGACTCAGAAATGCAAGATATCAAATAGAGAGAGAGAAAAGTCTCTAAGAGTACTCTGGTGAAGAGTGTATATTTTATCTCCTAAGAAGTCATTTCTGGGAGAGTGCAAAAATAATAATACATATTAATTAATTAATAAAACAAAAAGTATTTCTACAAACCCCAAGAGGAAACCTCTCGTTACCTTTTTATGTCATTTTGGTGATGACCTAGTTTAAAATTCAAAGGAGATAAAAGCACAGTGATGCTTTCTTTTTCCTTGTCTCTTGCTTTTTTGCACCTCCTATTCCCCTCGTGCTTTCTAAAGCCTCTTTCATGGCTGACTCCTGCAATTTTACCATTTTGTCTCAGCAGTCCTGTCCCTTTCCTTATTTTCCATAGATACATTCTTTGTAATACAAACATGTTTTGTTGTTCATATTTGCATTAGGGGTTCTACCATTTTAACAATATCCACAGGATTCTCCTGCTTTTTTATTTTTTGTCATTTATAGTTCTTGAAGAGCTTTTTTACTTACCCCAGAGGATAATCTACCACTTGTATTACTTCTGACAGATGAGGATTTTAAATCTTTGCTTATTGTTTGCCTTAGTTTTACGTGTAGTTGGTCCCCACAGCCCTAGATGCAATCTCTTGTGTTTTCACTTATGCAGATGTCTGTAATGAAAGGAAACACTTGGGAACACCGCAGAGAAAACACAGCTATTCTACTATAACCAGAGCCACAGTGTTAAATGATCTCCAGCAAAAAAATAAAAATAAAATAAAACAGAAGGCAAATTGAAAGAAGTGAGAGGCTTGCATTGTAATTCAGAAGAACTAAACAGATGAGGCATTTTATAAGGCCATGCACACACCAGCATAAATACTGAAGTAGTCCCCATAACACTCATACTCTGGAATGACTTGTACATTTTCTTTTTGTGAATATGCTTCAGTCTATAATCTCATAATATAATAGGGATAAGAGTTCTAACAACCTTTTTATCTTGACATATTGGTGAGTGTTACATTAAACAAGAAGAATTTCAGTTTTTTTGATTAAATAGACAAAAATGATATTATGCTGAAGAGTTACACAAAATATTTTCAGCATCCCAAAGCCACTTAAAAGGGATGGATTCAGCTGTGCATAGTGGCTCACGCCTGTAATCCCAGCACTCTGGGAGGCTGAGGTGGGTGGATCACCTGAGGTGAGGAGTTCAAGACCAGCCTGATCAACATGGAGAAACCCTGTCTCTACCAAAAAGACAAAATTTGCTGGATGTGGTGGCGCATGCCTGTAATTCCAGCTACTTAGGAGGCTGAGGCAGGAGAATCTCTTGGACCTGGGAGGTGAAGGCTGCAGTAAGCCGAGATTGCACCATTGCAATCCAGCCTGGGCAACAAGAGCACGTCTCAAAGAAAAAAAAAAATGTCGGGGTGGGGGATGGATTCATGCAATTGTCATCACAAATGCTGTAGAAATTCATTGACTTTTTTGTTTTGTAGGTTAGACAGAACTGACAGTGATCTACTGAATCACTTTCAAAGCCAAAATCTAGTGCTTTCACTTTGCAGTATTACCAGAATAAACCGGTCACCATCATCCTGTATATAAAATTTTCTCATCTAACGTATAATTCCCTTTTTTCAAATATTGAAACATGTATATAGTTTCATTATACATGTAAACGTGTAAAAATAAGGAACATGTAAATAGTTCCATTATTTCAGAGGCCAAACATTTGAACAATTTACGTAAAATTACTCTTCTACATGTATCCTTCTAAAATTAATCTTTAAAGTGGCCTATGGAGTTTGTTTTCTTGAAATTTCTGAGTTACAAACATATTCAATGTTTCTTTTTGGACTCTTTGTTTATTGTCATATAGCAATGTAAATTATTTAAGAATGAAATAGTGGTTAGGTAGAATCATGAATACGTGTAAATAAAACCAGCTACTGCTACTCATTAGATGTACTGTTCTGTCAAGAAACAACCACGACATCACATTTATTAAAAGTAATGATAATACTTAGACAATTAATAAGGTCTGGACTGTTTTCAGATACTTTGAAACCCACAGATAACCATCTAAAAGGAAATCTGGGAAAAACTGAAATTTAAAATACATGCTTAAAAATCTAATATGAAAAATGAAAAAACAGCATTTTGAAATATAAATTCTAACATGACAATTGAAATTATTTTAAGTCTTTAATATTTATCATTTTGTGCTCAGAAATATTTGAAGGGTAATATTCTAAATGACATTTATTGCTGTTAATACATTAACATTATTGCTACATCTTAAACATGTTTATCAAAAAATTTCTAATCCAAAAATTCAACACCAATGTTGCCCTTGAGAGACATTACTTCTAATCATACTTACATAATGTAGCCTTAGGAATTACTTTTCCAGCGAACTAAAAACCAGCGTGGGCCCTAAACCATGAGGCAAGTGTATAAATCCTGCCTACAAAAAGAAAACGGTTTGCAGCTAACTGGTAGACAAATCAATGAGTCCCTTGATCCATGTAGATATGAACCATGAACAAATGATGCAATGAGAAAAAGGACTTTCTCAGTTAGTTGTTGGTGTATTTTGTGACGAAGCAAAAATAACGTTTAGACGAAAGAAGATTTAAGATGAAATGTGTGGAACTGATCTCATCCCCACAGGCCTGGTTCGACTTTAAGAGACTTTGTGTGTAAATGCATATGTTTTCTTTTGTCTGTGGTGATTCTTAAAGGGTTTGTGAATAAGTGATTTTCTCTCACCAGTAGACTTGGATTAAGTGAAACATTAAGGAAATAAATTTGTCTCCACTGAAAAGACAAGTTTCTAACTATTTTGTAAAATCTCATCTAAATGAATAGAGTTTCACTTTGGTGAAGAGGTTTATTCTTAGAAAGAACTCCCAATTATTTACACTCCAATTCTGTAAAAAAAAAAAAAAAAAAAAAAAAAAAGGTACTTTCTATGTGCTTGACAAATAGTAAATATTTGATGAATACCGTTGAATTTGATAAAGAAATTCAAAATTCAATGTTGTTACATAGAATAGTTAGTGTTACCAATAAATGAAAGAAAACAATGGAAAACGAAGCAAACTTTCTTTTTTTTTTTTAATTTTTTTTTTAATTTATTTATTATTATTATACTTTAAGTTGTAGGGTACATGTGCATAACGTGCAGGTTTGTTACATATGTATACTTGTGCCATGTTGCTGTGCTGCACCCATCAACTCATCATTTACATCAGGTATAACTCCCAATGCAATCCCTCCCCCCTACCCCCTCCCCATGATAGGCCCCGGTGTGTGATGTTCCCCTTCCTGAGTCCAAGTGATCTCATTGTTCAGTTCCCACCTATGAGTGAGAACATGCGGTGTTTGGTTTTCTGTTCTTGTGATAGTTTGCTAAGAATGATGGTTTCCAGCTGCATCCATGTCCCTACAAAGGACACAAACTCATCCTTTTTGATGGCTGCATAGTATTCCATGGTGTATATGTGCCACATTTTCTTAATCCAATCTGTCACTGATGGACATTTGGGTTGATTCCAAGTCTTTGCTATTGTGAATAGTGCTGCAATAAACATACGTGTGCATGTGTCTTTATAGCAGCATAATTTATAATCCTTTGGGTATATACCCAGTAATGGGATGGCTGGGTCATATGGTACATCTAGTTCTAGATCCTTGAGGAATCGCCATACTGTTTTCCATAATGGTTGAACTAGTTTACAATCCCACCAACAGTGTAAAAGCGTTCCTATTTCTCCACATCCTCTCCAGCACCTGTTGTTTCCTGACTTTTTAATGATCGCCATTCTAACTGGTGTGAGATGGTATCTCATTGTGCTTTTGATTTGCATTTCTCTGATGGCCAGTGATGAAATAAAAAAGTGGGCAAAGGATATGAACAGACATTTCTCAAAAGAAGACATTCATACAGCCAACAGACACATGAAAAAATGCTCATCATCACTGGCCATCAGAGAAATGCAAATCAGAAGCAAACTTTCTAGATTAAGGAAATGTATAATTGCATTTAATCTGGAATAATGTACAGAAAGTCAGAAAATATATAAAAAATTGCAGTGGTTGCATCTTAAAGAGATTACAAAATGTGAATATTTAGACTTACAAAAATCAATTACTAATATTATGAAACAAATCTGTACTTTAAACATAATATGCAGCTGGAATCCATCATTCTTAGCAAACTATCACAAGAACAGAAAACCAAACACCGCATGTTCTCACTCATAGGTGGGAACTGAACAATGAGATCACTCGGACTCAGGAAGGGGAACATCACACACCGGGGCCTATCATGGGGAGGGGGTAGGGGGGAGGGATTGCATTGGGAGTTATACCTGATGTAAATGACGAGTTGATGGGTGCAGCACAGCAACATGGCACAAGTATACATATGTAACAAACCTGCACGTTATGCACATGTACCCTACAACTTAAAGTATAATAATAATAAATAAATTAAAAAAAAAAAAAAAAAAAAGAAAATATCTCATAAAAGTTCTTCCAATATTTCATTAACATGTTTATCATGAAGTGTTAATTACACTGAAGAGGAGCAAAAATGGAGCAATAATAAAGCAATTCTACCATATTACATACAATTCTACCATATTATTGCATATATACCATATATATGCAAAAATGGAGCAATAATAAAGCAATTCTACCATATTAGAATTGATTAAAAATCAATAATATAATAGATTAAACACCTCTTAAATGGTAATATGGGAACAGAAAAATGCGATGTGGTTTGCTAAACTTCTGGTTATACATATTTTTCCAGAGAGATGGCAGGATATATTGGAAAGGGCACTCTCCCACTACCTGGGTTTGGTGTTGTTTCTTGTACCCACAAAAATGGTATGATTGTGGCAGTAGCTTTGCCAACCTCTCAGGCTAATATCTGAAGTTCGAGCTTTGCCAACCTCTCAGGCTAATATCTGAAGTCCGAGCTTTGCCAACCTCTCAGGCTAATATCTGAAGTCTAGTCAACTTGTAAAACAAATACTTATGTTTATCAATGTCAGGTTGTTGAACCCCAGACAAGTCAATCAACAAGCTGTCTGCACTTTGTAGGTGTAGTAGTAGAGCCATGACCTACATTAGCTCTATTTTCATAACTGAAAATGATTATTATCACCATTTCACAGATTAAAAATCTGAGCTTTACAGAGGTGCAGTAACTTGCCCAAGGCCACCATCAGTAGAGCTGTGATTCTGAACTCAGGCCTGATTCCTAACAACATATATTAATACTTTCTCTTTCTGACTTTCAATTTTCTTGATGTTTCAAAGTTTGCTGCCTTGTTTGTAAAGTGAATGACATATCATCTAATTCAAAGTCTTGTCAGGATGAAATGAGAAACAATAGATGATACATAAAGGGCATAGCTCAATCCCTGGCATATATAAAGTTCTCTTAAAAACAAACATTTGTTACTCTAAGATCAAATGGCTAGCAGGGAAACACCACAGAATCATGGTCAAGGGGGCCTGCTTTAAGCTGAGACTCACTGGGCTGGGGTCATGTCCCACCTTTGCCCCTTATTATAGATAACCTTGAGCAACACATCAGTTCCCCTGTGGCTCTGTTTTGTAAATGGGAGTTATAACTTGATCTCCCTCATTAACCTGTTTGAAGATTTAATGAAATAACACATGAAAATTATGTTACCTGCCACATAAGGAGCACCTGTGGTAATGCGGAAATATTTTGTAAAGCATTTAAATATTCTCTATTATTTGTCTTCATTTAAATTTATAATCATAGACAGAAAGCTAAAATAAGATTTCAGAAAACAATCATTTTGCCATGACATGTAATTTAATATAATAATAGCACTTTATGAAAACTAATAGTACCACAGCTAAAAATAAGAAAGCTATGCAAATGATATGACACATTTTATAGTGGATACATACAGGGTTCATATTTTAATTTAAAAAATTTCTTTGTGTTTTTTTTTCAGATTAAAAAAAAATATTCCAAAGACCATGTATGAAAAGTCAATCTTTAAATGTGTTCCAGTAATTACCTAGGCAATCTAAAATTGTTATGATTGATTGAAATAATTGATTGCAGCCTGCCAACTTTACCTTTCTTAATTATAAAATACAATTTCAGTTTCGTGCCTTCCAAATCAAGGTTTATAAAAGCTAAGAGAACTATTCCGTTCAGCCTCTGATTATATCAGCAGTGCCATTTTTCAGGTCCTATCAGATTGGGTCTGGATGATAATTACTTGGAGAGTGTTTGATCTCAATGATGAATACATGATTAGTTTTTCATGAAATCAGTCAACCACACCGCACAGCACTACTCATGTGAGACCTTGTTGATTTAGCTGTTAGAAAGCACACATTTCCCTCGGTTCAGATATGGGACATCAGTCTTTGGGGAAAAGAGGGTAGAAAAAGGCCAAGTTTATGGGTAATGATATTGCAGAGTCAGATATTTAAGATTTGCTAATTTTCTTCTCAGTTATGCTCATGTCTTACCTTGTTGTCATGCCTACTACATGACCACAGATTCTATCTCAGTTGTGGCATATCTCAGTTTGTTTTTTCAAAAGAAAGGAAAAGATTTTATGACACTATTGTTATCTCTCAACCCCTTAGAGGGTTTTGCCCTGATGAATAATATTTTATATGTGAAATGTTTATGTGATTTTTCATGGAGTGATAACCCCACTACCACTTAACTTTGATGCATTGCAATCACTGGTTTTCTTCACTAAAGTGCTTTTACACACCCCTCCCATAAATTGACTTAAGAGTTAGAAATGGAACATTCAACACAACTTGGACGCTCAACGGAAAATTGCCTAAGAAAGTATTTTATGTTAGGTTTACAAACTAATACACACACATACACACACATACACACACTTTTTCTAAAAGACCTGGTTTGAGGATGTTGTGTCTCTTTGTTGATTTGTGTCTGTGTATATGTGTGTTTTTCTATGATATAAACTGTTTCTCTGAGTTAATATAACTTGCATTTTCTTAAATTTCAAGTGATCACATTCAAAGATCAGATAAAAGGATTCAGTTGTCAGTCTTTAAACAGCATGCATTTGTTTAAAAAGATAGAAGCATTGAACTTTGAAAGAAAAATAAATTCTGTTTATTTTCTGTATTTGTCTGATGTTATTGAATTAAGAAAAGTCCTACAATAAAAATTATTTAGATTATTTTAATGAAAAGATACTTTATAAATGTAAGGTTTTAAATTCTTAGTTCATTTTCATAATTAAAAAGTCACTTTGGTTTTTTTTTTTTTTTTTTTTTTTTTTTTTTTTTGAGACAGAATTTCGCTCTGTCACCCAGGCTGGGGTGCAGTGGCCGGATCTCAGCTCACTGCAAGCTCCGCCTCCCGGGTTTAGGCCATTCTCCTGCCTCAGACTCCCGAGTAGCTGGGACTACAGGCGCCCGCCACCTCGCCCGGCTAGTTTTTTGTATTTTTTAGTAGAGACGGGGTTTCACCGTGTTAGCCAGGATGGTCTCGATCTCCTGACCTCGTGATCCGCCCGTCTCGGCCTCCCAAAGTGCTGGGATTACAGGCTTGAGCCACCGCGCCCGGCCAAAAAAAAAAGTCACTTTGAAGAAAGATTATGTACACCAATTTTTTCTATTTAATTTGAATTATTTTCTCTCTCAAAAAAGTCTTTATCACAGTGTCAAATAATACTTTTGCCAAGACATGTCCAGTTTTTTTTAGGGTAAAGGAGGTAACTATTTCGGAAACCTATCTGAATGTTTTGAAATCTAAACTCTAGTTTTAATTCCATAACTGAGACATTAGGACATTTTATAGTGGGGTTTCTGAACCTGAAAACTATTGACATTTTAGACCAGATTATGACACTTCTTTGTTGTGAAGGACTGTCCTGTGCATTTTTAGCAAGTTCCTCTCTACCCACTAGATACCAGTGGCACCCCCATGCCAATCTTATCACATCTCTAGATATTGACAAATGTCCTTTGGGGTCAATGTTGCCCCAGCTGAGAACTATTTTAGACAAAAAGCACCAGAGAGATGGGCTTAAATTATCCAAATAATAAGAACCTAATTTTTCTTGTTGGGACGGGTGGGGGTGGTAAAGAATGATACAGACTTATATTATTTCTTTCACAGAAATCAGTCACTAGTGCAATGTTAATAAATGATGTTTGTCCAGTAGATTAAGAATAGACCCTGAATAATATGCAAATGCCAATGGCTAGTTACTGCCCACAGCCTCTCTTCCATTATATAAGGCAGTTCTACATCTGAAACATAGCATCTTGAATTTTTTAAAAAAGTAGAAAAATAAGTTAAAAAAACATAAGAATTAAAAGAGCAGACAGTTTATTTTGATGATAGTCTTTAATAAAACTGATAAATTACTATGTCATTTATTAATGTAAATTATTTAAGCATATTCTTATTGCACTGGGAAAAGATATTATGCCGTTACAATACTGTGAATATAGCCAAATTTATAAAATGAGCAGAAACCCTGATGTAGTTGAGGAAAGATTATCCCAATGCTATAAAATCTTCATTGACTCTGATTTAGCTATTATCTCATTATTCCTTTCCAAAGGAAGAACACGGTTAGACTGACAATACAAACAAACCTATAGTGGAGTCCAATTTCTGTCATTAGGAAGTAGGAAACGCATGTCTGTATTGAATAGCAACCACCTTAGCAAAGACATAAATGCCACTGATTTGGAATAATAAATTTTAGGACATGGCAGACTCAGATCGGTGTAATAAACTCAAACATTGATTTTACATTTAGAAAACATGTATCCAACACGAGACCATAAGAGACACCTGGGCTTGGTTTCTCTTCCAGCAGAGCCACAGGACTTTGAAAGAGAATCTACAGTACTTATCTTATTTTAGTCTAAAATGAAACTGAAATGCAATTATGACAAATAGGTTCTTGTTACTATTGCCAAAGATATGGGTTGACTATCAAGGCAATTACTTGTTGTATTAAAAATGATGTTGATAATATTGGTTTGAAAAAGGTTTTCCAAAACTAAAAAAATAAAATAAAATAAAAGTTTTTCCAATGTTCTACTCTAATATTTCTTCAAGATCTTTAAACCAGACTGTCAGCTAGTTTAAAGAATGGCTTAATAATAGCTAAAATAGGTAACACAAAATAAGCTTTTTCAATGTACCAAGCAGGGCTATAATCTCTTGACATATATCATCTCATTTAATCTTTAAAACAACCCTATGAAGTAGGTCCCTCATAACTACCCCTATTTGTAAATGAGAAACCTGCAGGGAAGAGATAGTAAGCAATGTTTCCCTTGGCCAACTCGTTAGAAATGCAGATGGGATTTGAACAAGACAGACTATCCTCAGAATTTGTTCTCTTAACCAATAACCCTAGCTGTATCATCTATATTGATATGTCTGTAAATAAATGGTGTAAAATGACAATTTAAGTCATGACTTTGGTGAACTGAGGCCCAGAAAGATTAAGTAATCTGCTTAGATCAAATAACTAAAACAAAGGCCATCAGTTTTGAACAGAGTTTTTAATCCTTAATTCGTAACTAGAATAGCACTAGTCTACCATGGACATTCATAATCATTCTTTCAAATAGTGGTAATGGTTTTGCTTTGATCCACATCCAGACACACTTTCTTGGAGGGGTACTATTTGTGACTGAGAGCACATATTTGTGAACTGGCTGTCGTTGAGGAGGTAGCCTATGGCCTGGAAACACAGCAATGCTGAAAAACAGACACAGAACGAACTGTGCCTTGACCTCGTTAGCCATACCAACTGAACTAACTGGCTGCAGGAGAAAGTATGCTAAAACAGGGAACTTAAAAAAGAAAAAAAGTGGAGAAACTCAGTACATTGTCTTCTTTTGCTGGGTGATGTTTCTTTCTTGGTTATTAATCACAAATTATAATGTAATTCTAATTTCTAACTAGATTCCTAGAGATCAACTCTGGGTCTTAATGAATTGTCACCATTCCACTGATATCAAGAAAAATGGATGAAAGCGCACGAAGTCTTATAATATCAGAACTGTCCCAGCAATTAATACTAGCAAAGCTAGCAGCATGATAGCCCGCTCCCATGTCACCAGGAGTTACTGCTAAGCTAAATGCTCTTTCACCTCACACTTACTGAAAAACTTTGTGGACAAAACTATACTTCTTTAGTCTAACTCACATTTAAATCAAGTGCTTCAGAATGATGGATAGATTCATTGCTTAGAGTAAGGAGGCAGCTGCTTGGAGCACCATAACTGGAGGCCTGGGGCTCCAACTACTTTTGCCATGAGATGCTTCCCCTCAGGCATTGTGGATCATTGCACAAGGAGTTGCCTTGGGTGGTAGGCTAATAGGAGTAACACCAGGGTTCCCATGACAGTGTTCATATAAGTAAGTGACTGGAGATAGATTTATTAATAGAAACAATAAGGAGGGAAACAATAAGGAGGTCAGGAAACAGAAGAAAAATTATTCTGGTAATAATTTGGGGTCTCCAATCAAGCCCAGGTTAAGGGAGGCTTGTCTTTAAATAGCAATGAAAAATCAGGCTTTCCCTATTTATGAGACCACTCAGAGTAAAGCCACCTTTCTATACAGGAATTTAAAATGTTTATAGCCCTGGGGAATAAACACAGACCTCTGAATCAAGGACAGGTGTGCGATGTAAGACTTGCGTTAAGTACCACCAAAAAAAAAAAAAAAAAAAAAAAAATTTACATTAAGCATCCTTCTGAGCAAGGGGTGATCCAACTAAGATGCTGCTTCTGACTGCTGAGAAAATAGAGGCTAAAATTACAGACCAATAAATAATATTCACATAATGAAAGGATGGAGAGGACTCTGCTCCAGCTGAATGAGGATGGCAGTGGTAGAATTTGCAGATCAAACGGAAATCAGAACCAGAGAGAGAATCAGCTTTTCTAAAACTATGAAAAATAACATGGTGACTAAACTAGGGACAATGCCGGGTCTTGATAGCAAAGCCTCCTTAATTTTTTTAAAATTATGTTTGTAACATTTTTTTACATTTACTGCTTTTTTATTATTATTATACTTGAAGTTCTAGGGTACATGTACACAACGTGCAGGTTTGTTACATATGTATACACGTGCCATGTTGGTGTGCTGAACCCATTAACTAGTCATGTACATTAGGTATATCTCCTAATGCTATTCTTCCCCCCTCCCCCCCTCCCCCCCCACCCCACAACAGGTGTGTGATGTTCCCCACCCTGTGTCCAAGTGTTCTCGTTGCTCAATTCCCACCTATGAGTGAGAACATGTGGTGTTTGGTTTTTTGTCCCTGTGATAGTTTGCTGAGAATGATGGTTTCCAGCTTCATCCATGTCCCTACAAGTGACATGAACTCATCCTTTTTCATGGCTGCATAGTATTTCATGCTGTATATGTGCCACATTTTCTTAATCCAGTCTATGATTGATGGACATTTGGGTTGGTTCCAAGTCTTTGCTATTGTGAATAGTGCCGCAATAAACTTACGTGTACCTGTGTCTTCATAGCAGCATGATTTATAAGCCTTTGGGTATATACCCTGTAATGGGATGGCTGGGTCATATGGTATTTCTAGTTCTAGATCCTTGAGGAATTACCACACTGTCTTCCACAATAGTTGAACCAGTTTACAGTCCCATCAACAGTGTAAAAGTATTCCTATTTCTCCACATCCTCTCCAGCACCTGTTGTTTCCTGACTTTTTAATAATCGCCATTCTAACTGGTGTGAGATGGTATCTCATTGTGGTTTTGATTTCCATTTTTCTGATGGCCAGTGATGATGAGCATTTTTTCATGTGTCTGTTGGCTGCTTTAACACCCCACTGTCAACATTAGAAAGATCAACGAGACAGAAAGTTAACAAGGATATCCAGGAATTCAACTCAGCTCTGCACCAAGCGGACCTAATAGACATCTACAGAACTCTCCACCCTGAATCAACAGAACATACTTTCTTCTCAGCATTCCATTGCACTTATTCCAAAATTGACCACATAGTTGGAAGTAAAGCACTCCTCAGCAAATGTAAAAAAACAGAAATTATAACAAACTGTCTCTCAGACCACAGTGCAATCAAACTAGAACTCAGGATTAATAAACTCACTCAAAACCGCTCAACTGCATGGAAACTGAACAACCTGCTCCTGAATGACTACTGGGTACATAACAAAATGAAGGCAGAAATAAAGATGTTCTTTGAAACCAATGAGAACAAAGACACAACATACCAGAATCTCTGGGACACAAAGCAGTGTGTAGAGGGAAATCTCCTTAATTTGAAATTCAGGGAGCCAAAACAATAGAGTTTGAATTAACCAAGTTTCAAATGATCCTTTAAAAAAAAAAAAGTTGAAGAATAGCATAAAAGTCACCTTGAATTGCACTTCGTTTTAAATAAAATGATATTGAAGTAACTGGGTCTTAACACATTATTTTGCAAAGTCATCAAAGTTCCTCCAAAATAATTTCTCCATTCATGAGTTGCCTACGATGTCACTTCACGGGGTTAGTGGTCTTCACAGTCGGCTTCACCTTCTGAGGCAAAGGCCTCCTTTGTCCCAGGAGGATAGCAACTCAAAGTAGGATCTGATGAAGTTGAGGAATATATTTTTTCTTGTCCTGACCTGACCAGACATTGACCACGTCCATAAAAAAATAATTTACTCACAGGAAATAGGAACTAATTGCTGCCAAAAATTCTATGCTTCAGAAAGAAACAGTATTCACATCACAGAACTGGTTATTTTTACTTCCTCTTCAGAGATTGTGTGGCCCAGCGACTGATAGAGGAGCCTCATCCCAGGTCTGGTTCTTGGGGACAGATCTGAAGAGTCGTTTTGGCAAATGAATGACTCTGAGAAAACTGTAGGGTTCCCTAAAAGAACTGTCACTTGCCAATGCTAGTCTAGACTGGATACATTGGAAGAAAAGGTATCGTAATATTGCCTACAGAATGTGATATGCAACTGAAGTGTGCACTTTAATTATCAGTCTTGCTTAAGAATAAAATGACAGCAAAGTTTTAAGTGAATTAGTTGGAAAATAGACAATCAAAATCTAGGTATCTCCAAGACCTGAATAGCCTAATACAATAGCTACTAATACCAACCACTTGAAATGTGACTACTCCAAAATGATAAATTACACACCAAATTTCAAAGAATTAATATAGAAAAGAATGCACAATATCTTATTAATAATTTTATACAGTTTACATTTTGAAATGATAACATTATGAACCTACTGTATTGGATTAAATAAAAACATTTTTTAATTAACTTCATCTTTTTTTTTTTTTTTTTACTTTTTGGTGTGGCTATTAGAAAATTTGAAATTACACATGTGGCCCATACTGGCATACATCATCTTTCTACTGGATAGCGTTATCCTGGATAAATCCATGAAATATAGTACACTGGTTTTCTATTTGAAAGAATTCCTTATCTTCTTAAATCCACACTATAGCCCAATGGCTTTGCTATCACCATTCCTCATTTTATAGGTGAGAAAACAGAGAGAGGTTTTGAAGCATGCCCTAAATCACACAACTAGTAACTCATGGAACCAACCAACTCTGCCTCATACTAAAATCCATGTTTTCTTGTCATCCTTGTTTAGGCACCTGTCTAATATTCTGTTGAGGTGGTCTTTTAACTTGGAAATGTGTAAGGTATGTTGAGAACAACCTAATATTCTCTGTGGAATTAAATATGTACAATTTGTTAAACATACTTAAAACAACTACAAACAGCAGCACATAGTTATAATTAAGAGTGGCGTATCAGTGTTTCCTGAGAACTGCCCTTCGTGTGTTTTTAGGAGGGACTAGAGTGTGTGGAAAGGTAGGAGTTCCATTATGTGTCTAGGCATCTTCCTTGGGTTATTTCATTGACTCCAGAAAATAACTCTTAGAAGTGAAAAAAATGAGGGCTCAGAATGATTAAGTAATTTGTCTGGGATCTCAGGGTTTAGCTGGTAAGTAGTGAGAGAAGAGTAAACTCAAGTCTCGCTTCTTTTCCTATATCACACTTTCCTTTCTTTGGTCCTTCTTTTGATCTAGGCCAACTTTTTAGTATCTTTCCTAGATCGTGTGTCATTGGCTGCTCTGTTTGCATCATCTATTCTCTAGCCCATGGCCTAGACTGTTTGGGTCATTCTCTTCAGTCAGTTATATCCCAGGAAAGGGAAGACACTGTCATAGCTTTCCTGGAGGTGAGCAAGATACAGGAATCAGACCTCACTTGCCTATAGTTGTGGTATTTAGAGGTGGAAGAAAATAATGAATATGGTGTCTTGATGGAACACAAAGGTCAGAGACAAGATAAACAGGAATTTTATCTGAGGAATTCCGAAGGCAGCAAGCAGAAACTGGGGATGGCCTTACATGAGATTTTCCCAGGTTGACTTGAATGGACCTTTCAGGTACATCTAACAAGTCCAAAATGAAACAGACCCTGGTTTCGACTCTGATCCATGCTATTTACAGTGGACCAATCAGTTTCTGTGGCAGAAGTAAAACACCAGTAAGAAAGAATTTTCCATCTGTGTATGGAAACTATTGCAGTTCCCTTTTGATTATTCAGTCTTTGTTATTTCATGTGGTTCCTTAACTCTTGTCTATTTCAGCCCCCATTAGCACTTCACAGATTTCAGAAAGTACCGGGAAATCAATCATGCCCTCATTGCTGTCTAATACCAGTGACAATGCTCCATAGCTGCTCTTTCCAGATTCAGTGGGAGTATGAAAAATGCCACTCCACTCACAGCCCCTAAGCCTTTGGCAACTTAATATTTTGATGTTTAAGCTCTGCTCCCTGAAAGGCTCAATCCCATTATCAGCGGATTCTTTACTATATGGCATAACATACATTCCTTACAATACTCCTTACTGTATAGCGTAACATACTATACTAACATACAGCGTGTTATGTTACTCTGGCTAAAGTCTCTTCCGTCTACAGGAGCTATGGTTGGAACAAATCCAATGCTCTCAATTGCACTATTTGCATATTGCCCCCTTATACATAGGCTTCAGGATTATATTTAAGGCTCTGAGCTAGACTGGGAGGAAAACAAGGAAATCTAATAAATGGTTTTTGCCCTCAAGGTCTCTGATCATCTAGTTGAATAAACAGGCAAACTTTAAACCAAAGGAGCAGGAGTTCTGATAATGTTTTTCTAATGCCAATCCCAGGTACAAAACCTTGACTGTTTTCTCTAAGTCTTGGTCCCCCATTAAATGTTAGAGGGCGACATTGGATAAATGACTGTAAAAATTTTATATAGTAACGCAATTATTTTGTTGGTGAATTCTTACTGGAATCCCAGTATTTAATTTTACAAGATGGGTTTTGATAATAACAGTAATGATGAAGAAATAGTTGAAAGATTGCTGTTTTCATTAGTGTTGGGGATGAGACTCAAAACCTTATTTACTTGACATCCTCCAAAAACCACTGCACTCCACCTTATCCTACCATGATGTCTCCCAAGGAAGCTCCAAGGGATACAGTGTAGGATCTACTTCGTCTGATCATCTATTTATTTCCTTCTAGCTCCTACCCACAGCTTCTTAAGCAGCTAACCCTGACCATAAAATAACTACATGAAAAGATAAACTACGAGAGAAGACCATCAGAGATAATATAAGACAATACATTTTTACAAGAATAATACAGAAAATAAGGACTTTGAGTTCAGAGAACAAGCAGTTATTGTACTCCTGCAGAGCAGGCTTTCAGGGCTTCACACAGAAGGAGAATCTTTAAATGATGAGTAGACAGAAAAATGGACTTTTCAGGGAGTTCCAAGGAAGGGCACAAAGACGCTGAGGCTGAACTTAAAAGGACATGCTTTGGCAGGATGCGGTGGCTAACTCTTGTAATCCCAGCACTTTGTGAGGCCATGACTGGAGGATCTCTTGAGCTCAGGAGTTCAAGACCAGCCTGGCCAACATGGTGAAACTCTGTCTCTACAAAAAATACAAAAATTAGCTGGTCATGGTGGTACATGCCTGTAGGTCCAGCTACTCAGGAAGCTGAGGTGGGAAGATCACGAATCCAGGAAGCAGAGGTTGCTGTGAGCTGAGATCACACCATTGTACTCCAGCCTGGGTGATATAGCAAGACCCTAACTAAAAAAAAAAAAAAAAAGAGAGAGAGAGAGAGAGATATTCTTAAGGATACCTTAAATTATTGGAAACTTCTGATTGCCAGGGACCATGTGGAGCTTTGACATAACCACAAGCCTCACAGCCGTCCAGTGAGATAGGTATGATTAACCCAAGATAGGAGAACTGAGGCTCAGGAGCTGAATAGAAACCTCTCCAAAGTCACACAACTGTAGGAATTAATGGTTTCTCAATTGGCTCTGCCTGACTTCAGAGTTCACACTGCAAATCACTCTGCTGTCACACTGTGTGTGCATATGGGATTAGACAAAAATAAAGCTACGAAGACCAGATGGGGTCAGAGTACAGAAGAACATGATTTCCTGGATATGGCGTTTGTTTGCCGTTTATCCTCTAGGTGAGAAAGAGACATCAACGTTTTGTGGACAGTGAAACAGCATGCTCAAATTGTATTTTGAGATGATTTTGTTCTAGTTTTATTGGATTTGTTTTGATAGGATGCATGCACTAAAATCAGGAGTGCTGTTAATTGTACTGTGTTGTTTTACTAAAATCTAGTTTACGATGACATTATCTGTCATAGATTACCAAGCACACAGTGATTGCATTGGAAGGACAAAATCAAAAATTTCTACATTGTTAGTTTTTATTTCTCTTTTAGAGAAAGTTCTTTTCTGTATATAACACATTAATTTTATTTTATTTATTTTTTATAACTTCAACTTTCATTTTAGATTCAAGAGGTACACATTTATGTTTGTGTATTAGTTAGTTCTATGCTGCTAATAAAGACATACCTGAGACTGGGTAATTTATGAAGAAAAAAAGGTTTAATGGACTCACAGTTCCACATGGCTGGGGAGGCCTCACGATCATGGTGGGAGGCAAAGGAGAAGCAAAGGCATGTCTTACATGATGACAGGCAAGAGAGAATGGGAACCAAGAGAAAGGGGAAATATAGAACCATCAGATCTCGTGAGACTTACTCGCTACCATGAGAAGAGTATGGGGAAAACTGCCCCATGATTCAATTATCTCCCACCAGGTCCCTCCCACAACACGTGGGAATTATGGGAGCTATAATTCACGATGAGATTTGGGTGCATATTGTGTGCTGTTGAGGTTTGGGGTACAATTGATCCTGTCATCCAGATACTGAGCATAATATCCAATAATTATTCAACCTTTCCCCCTGCACCCCCCTAATACTCCCCAGCATCTACTGTTGCCATCCTTATGCCCATGAGTACCCAATGTTTAGCTCCCACTTATAAATGAGAACATGTGGTATTTGGTTTTCTGTTCCTGCATTAATTTGCTTAGGATAATGACCTTTGGCTCTATCCAATGCTTGAAAGCTTTAAAGTTAAGTTACCATTGGAAGACATTGAGCTAGAATTGTTCATGTGTCCTATATATTCTGTTAATCAATTACTGCATTTGCTATTTGTTTCCTAAGTCCAAAAGATCATTGAAATGAGCCAATTCTGCTCTTTAAAACTTTAACATATTCTAGCTAGATGAAAAACTTTATAAAAGTTTGTGCTTATTGTTTTTATATCCTATAATTGTAGAGAAATAGCTAGAAACTATAGTTTATTTAAACCCTACCATGTTTAAACAATAATAGGGAGGTAAGTAAAGTAGAAAGTCCTAAGACTCTACAGTGGACATTTTACAATATAATTTTAAATAAGTGTCAAACACATAAAACCAGATAAACACTGAAATGTGTACATACCAGTTTCCCTGACTTCAATGACATATATAATGTTTTTAGATAGCCTTTGTGTATGGTTGTTTGGAATCATTTTGTCATTTTAAACAAATATCATGTTCAAAAATTGTCAGTTTCATAATAGCTGATTTTGACTAAGCTTATACTATGACCCAGATATCATTCATTAATTCATTCATTCATTCATTTGACAAATACTTGTTGAAAATTTAATAGATGCTAGAACACTGTTAGAGTACTCTAAGTGCTGGGTAAATAGTACTGAATAAGACGCATAAATACCTTAGCATCATGGGGCTTTCATCTAACAAGGGAGGTAGTTATGTGTCTCATCTAGAGCATTTTCAAGATATGAAGTTAGTATTACATGTTTTATGCTGATGGGAATCATAGAAGAAACTATGATGGCGAGGCAGCAATTGTAGGTATTGATGTCTTGATTAGATAAGAAAGAAGGAAATTAGAGCATACATGCATTTATCTGGCTCTAAAAGTTTCATTCTTTACATGCCATTATAGTAATATTTTTTAAAAGATTCAAGCATTTGGGGCTTTAGGAAATACATATATATTATATTTTTAAAAATATTATATTTTTTTCTATATATATACCTATGTAAAGTTCCAAGGAAAATGAATACAGAATGGTTTAGCATCTAGCTCAAGAGGGATGCCATCAGCATGCATGAAAAAGAGAACAAGCGTATGTTAAAATTTGAGATACATCATGACGAGGGTCAAAGTGGCACTATGTGAATGGAAAGATAGAGTTGAAAGAAAGCAGAGAGACACAGACATGAAAGGAGAGAGAAGCAGATGGCTAAATATCCATGAAGTGGAGAAGTTATTTACCAAAGTGAGTCATTTACTAAAGGTCCATTCATTTACAAAGGACCACAATGATGTGTCTTTAATTAAAAAAAAAAAAAATTGTCCCTTCAAAGCATTTTGAGCTTTCACCACCTCAAAAAGGCACATGTTAGTAAATTAAGCATAAATGTTTTAGATGCAAGTATAGTCATTTTAAACACAAAGTTGTAGAATGGATGATTCTATGATTTATGCATTCGATGTTTCTATATAACATTCATTGATAGAACATACTCATTTGAGTTGATACATAATAACATGATTATATTTGCTTGTTAGAAATAATCAAAATTCTATTATTATGTTTATACTACCCAGAGGTGAAGATTTACAAAAATTCTTCATTTTCCAGGTAATAAAGGCAGTACCGATCTGGATCCCTTGATACCAGAAAAGCTTTTTGCAAGATTAAATGGGATTACCATCAATAGGCCCTCAGGGTGTTTGGATTTGAATTAAAATATGGAAACCTTATTAACAAAATTTACATTCCTCCCTTAACCTTAATCTAATTTTACTGGTATCTTGGCCTTTAATATACAGCAATTCTGCAGAAAGGCGCATGGCTTATAACCCATTTTTGTCATCCTAATCAGAAGTCACTGATCATTCCAGAGGAAAATAGATGCATGAATTTTAAACTGGTCATCACATTCACGTTTTTTTTAAATGTATTACAAACCAATATTTTATTCATGAAAACATTAAATATTATATTACTAGCAAAACATTTTCTGGTGCCTTGAAATTTATTCTAAAAGGAAGAGTTTTCTTTTGCTTCTCACCTAAGTGCTGTTCTTCAGCTGACTATGCTCCGTATTCCCCAAGACCACTGACAGGGGCTTCATTCTCTAACAGGAACAATTTACCTGGACCCTCGCAGACAAGGCCTTCACCTCCAAGGAATTGCATTAATAATGATAATTTCATGCACTGACATTGGCAATGGGATTTGTGGAGAAGACAAAGGGGCCTTGGAATTTCACCTTCTCTTATAGGGAATTGCTTCTACTGTCATTTGTAGGAGCCAGGACAGAAAGGGTGGGGCCCCAAGGTGAAATATGGAAATAAATTGCTTTGAGACATTCTCAATGATCCATGCTTCAACAGTCACCGAAATAGCCACTCATAAATAGTCACTCATATTTAAATGGCCAAGCAAATGAAATAATTGAAGCTGGAGAGGGAGGCCACATTATTGAGTCCAATATGCTTATCCTCATAATTTAAGTACTGCAGAACAATATACTAACAGTTATGGCTCAAAATTAATGAAAATATATTCATTTTACAATAAAATAAAATTGCCATAGTCTAATTCAGAATTCCAATTCAGAAAACATTTATGCAGAATATCTTCTAAGTTTCAAAAATGTATCCATCCGGAATTTTCTACGTTACTATCCTAGCCAAGCTTTTATAAAGCTAAGAAAAATTAGAAGACAATATCGTCAGCTTGTTTGTTCTCTAGAAAAGAGGATAGTTTTGTGTATTCTACTCTTAATTTATGGTAGAGACAGACAATTCACCAAAGTTTTTTTTAAGTATATGAAACTGGAGGTGAAAATGTGCACTAAGATATCTTAGATATTCTCCCAAAGCATAAGTGCCATGTCACCATCTCCTTTGGAGGTGACATCTTATAATGCATCTGGTTCTCAACAGAGCATTTGGAAGATCAGTTTTTGTGATTATATTAAGAGTTACAATTATCAAAATGAAAAAGTCTAAGAATTGGGAGGGTGGGAATGGGGAATCCTGCCAACTTCGGTTTTGCTACAAATAAGCTTTGTCTACAGCTAACTCAGAGAGAGAATATGAGGTCAAAGGAAAATTTGTTCTGAAAAATTGATAAGGCAACTCCAGCTTTTTGTGATGTTATAGAATAGTGCTAAAAGACATATAATACAAGTCATAAATTGAGTCACGTATACTTTTACATATTCTAATAGTCACTTTTTTAAAAGTAAAAAAAGATGAAACTACTTTCATAAAATCTATTTAACCCAGTGTATTCAAAATATTTTAACATATAATTAATATAAAACTTAATGAGATATTTCCATTATTTTCCCATACTAAGTCTTCAAAATACATTGTATTTACACATACGCCACAGCCCCATTTGGGCTAACCGTCTTTCAAGTGTTCAATACCCCACATGTGGCCAGTGGCTACCAACATAGATTGCACAGTTTTATGGTATAAACACACACAAAGAATTTCTCTTTCTTTTGTTCTTAGTTACTGCCTTCTTCCCTCTCTCCCTCCCTTTCTCTCTTTCATCCCTTTCTTCTTTCCTTCCTGTCTTCTTCTCTTCATCTTCCTTCCTCCTAGTCATTCTCTCTCTCTCTCTGTCTCCTTCTGTCTATGAGTGCTCTATATGCTAAGTTTACAATAGTAAGAACTACTATATCATGAAAATGATGTTTTTTAATAAAAAAGACTAAAGATACCATTTAAAGATACATGAAATCATATTCACCAGTTAAAAATCCAGCCACAAATACGGCTATAAGAGAAAGTGAGCAGCATGACCAATTACACAATTCACAGTATATATGGTCCAGCGTTGCTAAGATAACTCAAACCAATTGCTCTAGAGAACTATCGTCTTCTAATTTTACAAATCTGAACTCTTATACCAAGTTAAAATATGAATACGAAATGGTGACCTACTCTATAAAGGGTGTCTGTGGTGCTTTTTTCAGATTTACTTGAAGAATTAAGACTTGACTCTACAGCATACTAGAAACCAGTCTATCAGTACTGTCTGAAACCCTCACACAATGCCTGTGATAAAAACTGATCTTTATGAAAAGACTTGGATCCTAAAACAATTTAAGAAAAATTAAACTGGTAGTATTGTTTTACTATTCCATGCATTTTCTGTCATTCAAATTATCTAATAGGTGGTCAACCTTCTTATATGTCTAAAACAGTGAGCCTCTTACTGTCTAATTCTGAAAGATTACATTGATATTGTGGAGCCAGAACTAAACTTTGTGAACATAAAATGATGAAAATCCATTAAAAACTTAATGCAAAAAATAAATTATAAAACAAAAATGTTATAAATCCGTTCAAAAACGAAATGCACTATATTTTTAAAAATCAGTAAATAAATATATTAGAGCAAATTTTATTTACCAAACAAAATGCGAAGAACTCAACAATAAAATAAGAAATGATAAATTATTGTGGTGACAGATGCCCCATTTACCCTAAAGTGACTATTACACATTGTATGCCTGTATCAAAATATCTCATATATCCCATAAATGTATGCATCTATTATGTACCCATACCAAATAAAAATTTTTAAAAAATTAAAACAAAACATTTATCAAGATTTTCAAAAATAATAATAGCAACTTTAAGTGCCTTGGATGTCTTTGAACCAATATTCAGGTTCTATAAAAACTAAAGCTTGACTGGGTGCTGTTGTTCACACTTGTAATTCAAGCACTTTGGGAGGCTGAGGTGCTTAAGGCCAGGAGTTCAAGGCAAGAATGAGCAACATGGCAATATTTCTACAATTTTTTTTTAGTTAGTTACTAGGGAGTGCTGGCACATGCCTGTGGTCATAGCTATGCCAGAGACTGAGGCAGGAGGATATTTGAGCCCAGGAGTTCCAGGCTACAGTGAGCTATGATCATGCCACTTTACTCCAGCCTAGGTGAGAGAGTAAGACCCTGTCTCCTAAAAAAAAAAAAAAGAAAGAAAAAGAAAAAAGAAACCATCTCTTATGTGACATAAAGGGAAAGATTCATTTAACTATAAAAAGTACTAGAAATATTTACTTATGCTACAGAATATCATTTTTAAATAGAAAGTTAACATTTCTAAACAAACTACATTAACATGTACTTCTCTAATCAGCTAATAAAGGCTGAATATGCAACTTCTCAAAATGGGGAGCTACCTCAGGATCAGGACTAGACACTCCTTTAGTAAGAAGAGGTCTCAGATAGATAATCTCTATCACTCCTTAAAAAAATTTTAGGATTTTAATAGATCCTAAGGTTCACAAAGTGTGGCCATCCTCCCCCATCCCAAGCACACACAATAGGTCATGAATTACTCTACTTTGACTTTAGTCTCATCCTAAGGTGAAAGGGACAAAAGAAAAGAATTGCAGGCATTATATTTAAAAATATATATATATTGATATCATGTACCATTATGTTCACTAGAAGACAACAACTAAAATATCAATACTTCCCAAAGGCAAAATGAAATGGCTAAAGATGTATTTATTGATCTCTAAAGAAATATTACTAAGACACTGGAATAATAACTCACCACCATTGTCATTGAAAGGGTCTTGGCTCTTTCTAAAGCAGAGGACAGATATTCAGAATATATGATGGTGTTCAAATGTTGTGTTGTGGAACATACTTGAATTGAGGACAGAGAGATTTAACCTCAACCCAATCTATTCTTTATATTTTTCTCTTATTGTTGTTCTCTATTTCTTTTAAAACACTGAAAATTGTAATTAATTACTTTGAAATCCAGTGTAAAGCTGCAATCACTATCCATCAACTTGCGTTGACATAATGCATTTATGCATTGAAAGCTTTCTAAAAATACATGCAGGATGGGTATAGAGAAACTTGTATACGTAGGAAAATTGCCACGCACTCTATGGGGAATTGGAATTTTTTTCTCAAATAAAAGGAATACATGTAATGACATATTTTTTTCTTTTTGGTTGACAATTGTCTCCCTTTTCTGTAGATCCTAATGGTCAAATAATGGATCTTGCCAACCATTATGAGCTTCACCCCAGCTGGGGACCCATAACTTTTATTATGGTCCATTATCTGGCCATTAGAGGCCACAAGTGTCTTCAACACAATTGTGTAACATTTTGCTGAGGAAAAGGTGTGGAAACTGTGGAGGCAGCAGGTTTTCTAGTACCTAAACCCATGGAAACTCCAAAACCTCCTATATTGAGACCATTCATTTTCCTTATGCTGAAATTTTTACAGTGTACGCCTCTTAAATAAAGTTTGCTTATCCAGCCTTATCGGGAAACCAAATATTCAACTCAGAACTGGTACGAAACCATTCCCTTTTTCCTTTTTTGGAGCAATTCTGATGCTAAGTGGATTTCTTATATCTGTTTAGCTTTTAAGCTCTAATTAGCTTAGAAACAATATTCTTTTGTTTTGTTTGTTCCCTATTGTTGTTGTTGTTGTTCTTTGAGACAAGGATTCACTCTGTCACCCAGGCTGGAGTGCAGTGGCACGATCTCAGCTCACTGCAAACTCTGCCTTCTGGGTTCAAGTGATTCTCCCACCTCAGCCTCCCAAGTAGCTGGGACTACAGGCATGTGCCACCAGCTAATTTTTTTGTATTTTTTGGTAGAAATGGGGATTCACCACATTGGCCAGGCTGGTCTCGAACTCCTGACCTCAAGTGATCCGCCCGCCTCGGCCTCCCAAAGTACTGGGATTACAGGCATGAGTCACCATGCCCGGCCTTGCTTGTTTCTTGTTTTTTGAGCTTTATTGAGGTACAACTGATACAAAAAAAAATTGCACACATTTAATGTATTCATTTTGATGAGTTTGGACATATGCATACACCCATGGTATCATCAACAAAGATGGTACTAAGCATATCCATCACCTCCAAAATTTTTCCTGTGTTCTTTTGTGAGTTTGTTTGATTTTTATTTGTTTTTGCAAAATCACATGACATCTATCCTCTTAGCATATTTTAAAGTGCACAGTGCCATATTGTTAACTGTAGGTATTATGTTGTACAGCAGATCGCTAGGACTTACTAGAGAACAGAAATTTTATTATCATTGAGGAACAATTCCCCATTTCCCTTGCCCTCATCCCCTGGTGACTATCATTCTATTCTCTGTATCTATAAGTTTGACTGGTTTAGGTATCCCATATAAGTAGAATGCTTCTGTTTTTGTCCTTCTGTGACTGTCTTTTTACACTTACCATTAATGTCCTCTAGGCATAACCATATTATTACAAATAGCAAGACTTTTTTTCTTTTCAAAGACTAAATAATATTCCATTGTATGTACATACCACATTTTTATTCATCTGTTGATGGACAGTTGTGTTGTTCCCATGTCTTGGCTACTGTGAATAATGCTGCAAAGAACAAGGGGTAGAAATACCTTTCTGAGATCCTGATTTTAATTATTTTGTATCGATACCCAGAAGTGGGATTGCTGAATCATATGGTATTTTTAATTTGGAGGGAAACATCAAACTTTTCTGTAGAGGCTACATTCCCACCAACGGTGTTTAAGGGTGCCAGTTTCTCCACATCCTTGCTAACATTTATGTTTGGTTTGATGTGTTTCTTTGCTAGTTTGTTTTTGATAATAGCCCTCCTAACCAATGTAGTTTTAACTTGCATTTCTGTGAAGTGATGTTGAGCACCTTTTCATATTACCTCTTAGCCATTTGTATATCTTTTTTTGAGAAATGCCTGAATAGACAATATGTTCTGACCTTAGGAAGACTATGAGTGAAACAGTTAGAATGAGAATGACTTGCAGTTCTCAAGACCAGCACTAAATACACATGGCCTGCCCTAAGATTTTATGACTGCTGCAAAAATAGGAGAAACTCAAATAACATTAAGTAAAGCCTCTTGTCTGTGTGTGTTTCCTTCTTCAAGAAAACAAGCACACCATTTTAGCTACTGTTCCTTTTGTTAACTATTGGCAAACTCTTTGTTACACCTTCCAATCACCAATGTCATGATTGCTTTCTATTTGTATTATCCCTTTGATCATTTCCACACACTTTGATTAACTTAAAAAGAAGCATAGTTCAAGATGCTGCACGTTTTAGATGCCAATTTTGGACCATCTTTCATCTATAAAGGGTGGGAAGAGCAGATTGCTGTATTTTTTTTTTTTTTTATCATAATGGAGAGTATATGGAGTATATATGGAGCTCAGTAATAGCTCAAGTGCTTCGTAAGTAATAAAATAAATGTTTCTCACTTCTCTTGTCATCCATCTCCCAATTCTCTAATAATTTTGAGAAGCCTTATGGCTGGCAAAAATTGGTGATTATCCCTAGCTTAATTTTTACATCAAACATTACATTTCCATTAGCAGGAGCATAGGTGGGAGATCTTGAGGTTAAGCCCATTCTCTGTAACATCCTGACCCAAGGGCAAAGAGACCATTACTGACACTGCTCTAATGGTTTTCTCCTGCTTTCTGTGAGGCTAAAAGTCTGGGAGCTTAATTAGGAAAGGGCCAACAGATCACTTCATGGGTATTCCCCAAAGAGGGTCGTTTGTGTTTTCACTGGGAAATACCATTCACTGTGAATGGCCAATGGCCATTTGAAAATATGTAATCAATTACATTTAGTAAGCAACTACTGTGTGCCAGACCCTGTTTTGGATGTCAGGCCATTGTGTTAAACAAGATGGATAAAAATTCTTACTCTCCTGGTGTTTTTTTCCAGTGAAGAAAAGCAGAAAAAAAACCCAGAAATAATTAGACAAGAAATATCAGACAATTGTTATAAGGAGAATGGAAGTATTTTATTGAGGGATGTTCATTTTATATTAGGTAGATAGGAAAGACCTGTGTTTGAGATGGTGACATTTATTATAAGAAGCAAGCTGCCATAAAATATCTGATAATAAATATTTCATGCAGAAGGAAGTTGGGGCAAAGGCTCCAGGACTTCATAAGTTTAACATCCTCTGGGAATAGATAGTGTGGCAGGAGCAGAGAGACCAGACATGAAGATGGAGGAGGAACAATCATAAAGTGAGAAGAAAGCTAGGTGGGATGGTGCCAGACCAGGTTAGCCAGTAGGGCAGGAGCCAAACAATGGTTTGGATTTTATTGTAGTTAAGTGTAACTGGAAATCTTACAAGTTTTCAAGCAGGGTTGTAGTTTTGTACAATTTTTTTCTTTTCTAAAAAAGGGCATTCTGTTCACCTTGTGGAGGATTAATTTTTTGAAAGGGGATATGGTTAAGACTGGGTATGAAAGGTCGGTTAGGAAACCACTTCAATAATCCAGGAACTACTAAACTCATCCTGGTTTAAACCGGGGTAGAAGTGATGACGATGGGAAAAAGGGTAAGAGTTCAGGATATACTCTAGCTATAAAGTTGAAAGAGTTGCTAGAGTTTTAGAAGTGAATATGACAAAAGAAACAAGAAACCAATTATAATTTGTCTTTTACAACTTGGTAAATAGTTTATTGAGATGAGGGGAAGAGTAGCATGGAGGTGTGAATTCTGTGCTTACACATTCCATTTAATGTGGAAACACACCCACAGCCACCTAGTCACATGTGCACATGTGTGGAGACACACACGCTCTCTGTTATATATGCCATATACAATATGGTATGTACATGTGTATGT
This sequence comes from Macaca thibetana thibetana, assembly GCF_024542745.1. Taxonomy (NCBI): domain Eukaryota; kingdom Metazoa; phylum Chordata; class Mammalia; order Primates; family Cercopithecidae; genus Macaca; species Macaca thibetana. The sequence continues at coordinate 58,410,680 of NC_065594.1, forward strand.
ATATATTTGAGAGACAGATGTAGGTCTGCACTTTCATAGAGCCAAAGGTTTCAAGGCATTTCTTTCCTTTAAAATGCATTCACCAAATTTAGTGGTTATATTGGTGTTGACGGTTTATTAATCCATATATATATATACACACATATATATACACACACACACACACAATTCTATATTGTGGCAATTAACATTATTATCCAGAGAATGAGAAGTTATTCAAAGAGAATTTTCCAATAATTGCATTCAGAGCCTGTGGCATAACACTAAATATATGCTTCCTAATCACTTTTCCTTAATATGAGAATGCCTGATTAAATTATACACACACAAACCTGCATATGTATAAAAATACACTCCTGTGTGTGTATATATATATATTATATATGCTTATATGTACAAAAACATGAAGTATTTTTTATTAAAATACATTTATACACTTTACTATTGGACAAAAAAATTTACTCGCACAGTTTTTAGCCCTTTCTATGGTTTTATGCAATTCTTGTTTATGTTCTTTATGCATAATTACTAGAGTTTGTATAAAGGATATTTTCTGTCCATGCCTATGTCCTGAATGGTATTGCCTAGGTTTTCTTCTAGGATTTTTGTGGTTTGGGGTTTTACATTTAAGTCTTTAATCCATCTTGAGTTAATTTTTGTATAAGGTGTAAGGAAGAGGTCCAATTTCAGTTTTCTGCATATGGCTAGCCAGACTTCATGAAAAAACAAAACAAAACAAAACAAAAAAACAGAAAAAGCAATTGTAACAAAAGCCAAAATTTACAAACAGCATCTAATTAAACTAAAAAGTTTCTGCACAGCAAAAGAAACTATCATCAGAATGAACAGGAAACCTACAGAATGGGAGAAAATTTTTGCATTATACCCATCTGACAAAGGTCTAATATCCAGAATTTACAAGGAATTTAAACAAATTTACAACAACAAAAAAAAACAACTTCATCAAAAAGTGGGCAAAAGATACTTATCAAAAGAAGACGTTTACATGCCAACAAACATGTGAAAAAAAGTTCAACATCACCGATCATCAGAGAAATGCAAATCAAAACCACAATGAGATACCATCTCATTGTGATTATTAAATGGTGATTATTAAAAAGTCAGGAAACAATAGATGCTGGCAAGGCTGTGGAGAAATAGGAATGCTTTTACATTGTTTGTGGGGATGTATATTAGTTCGACCATTGTGGAAAGCAGTATGGCGATTCCTCAAGGATCTAGAACCAGAAATACCATTTGATCCAGCAATCCCATTACTGGGTATATACCCACAGGAATATAAATCATTCCACTAGAAAGACACATGCACATGCATGTTTGTTGCAGCAGTATTTACAATAGCAAAGACATGAAACCAACCCAAATGCCCATCAGTGATAGACTGGAAAAGAAAATGTGGCGCATATACACCATGGAATACTATGCAGCCAACAAAATGCAGAACATGTCTTTTGCAGGGCATGGATGAAGCTGGAAGCCATCATCCTCAGCAAACTAACACAGTAACAGAAAACCAAACACCACATGTTCTCACTCATAATTGGGAGTTGAACAATAAGAACACATGGACACAGAGAGGGGAACGACACACACCAGGGCCTGTTGCTGGGTGGGGGGTGAGGAGAGGGAACCTAGAGGATGGATCAATAGGTGCAGCAAACCACCATAGCATATGTATATCTATGTAACAAACCTGCACGTTCTGCACATGTATCCCCCTTTTTTTTTTTTTAAGAAAAAAAAAAAAAGATGTTTTCTGGAGAATGTTTCTGCATTTTTTGAAAACGTACATCTAGAATATCTGGCTCTCTCGTATTTTATTGTCATAACTAGTAAACCGGAGTATTCATACCTACCAGAGTAACTTTTCTAAAACACATACCCAATCCCATTCTCACCATCAAAGCTCTTCCCTGTCTTCTTACTGCTGTGAGACCAAGTTCTAACAGTACTATAGGTTATATAAAGCCTTTTCTGACTCAGACTCTGGCTGCTTTTGCAGCCTTTTCTATCATCAGACAAGCTAACATACTGCATTTTAGTTGTGAGAATCCTATGTGCCATTTGTGCCTACAGATGCAGATGCCTGATTCTGTTTTATACCATTAACCCTTTACTCAACAGCACTCTTTCTTCTTTCTATGCATTTCCCTGTCCCTCAGCATTCCCTGCTCTTAGACCATTCCCAGTTGTATTTTATTTTATTTTATTAGTTCTTTTTTATTATTTTTTTAGAGACACGATATTGCTTTGTGGCCCACGCTGGAGTGTAGTGATGCAATTGTAGCTCACTGGAGCCTCAAACTCCTGAGCTCATGAGATCCTCCTGCCTCAACCTCCTGAGTAGTTACAACTACAGGCATGCAACACCATTTCCAGCTAATTTTATTTTTTATTTTCATACAGACAGGGTCTTGCTATGTTGCCCAGCTGGACTAGAACCACTGGTCTCAAGTGACCCTCCCTCTTTAGACTCCCAACGTGCTAGGATTACAGGCATGAGACACCACTCCTGGTTCTATCTACAATTTTATACTTTTTACTCTGTAATCTGCTACTCATAGCTTGTTTATCCATCTCTGTCTTCTCAGAGCTTTGGACAGTCCTTGACCCATAATATGCATTTCAGTATATGTACAGATTAGCCCTCCATATCCCTGGGTTCTGCATCTAGAGGTCCAACCCACCACATCTAGAAAATGCTCAGGAAAAAAATAATTTCACATGAGAAATAGAACTACCATTCCACCCAGCAATCCCATTACTGGCTCTATACTCAAAGGAAAATAAATTGTTCCACCAAAAAGACACATAAACTCATATGTTCATCATAGCACTATTCACAATAGCAAAGATATGGAAACAACTTAGGTCCCCATCAATGGTGCATTGGAGAAAGAAAATGTGGTACATATACACCATAGAATACTAGACAACCATAAAAAAGAATGAAATCTTGTTCTTTGCAGCAACATAGATGCAGCTGGAGGCCATTATCCCAAGCAAATTAATGAAGGAACAGAAAACCAAATATTGCATGTTCTTACTTATAAGTGGGAGCTAAACCATGGGTACACATGCACATAAAGATGGAAACAACAGACACTAGGGACTACCAAATGAGAGAGTGAGGAAGTGGGGGAAAGGGTGAAAAACTTCCTATTGGGTACCATTTTCACTAGCAGGGTGATGGAATCAATAGAAACACACACATCAGCATCACACAATATATTCTTGTAATAACACTGCACATGTAACACTTGAATATAAAATAAAAATTTAAATGAAAAAAGAAGTTTCACAAAGTTTCATAAAGCAAAGCAAACTTGTCATGCATGAAGTGACACATTGAATCCATATGACTGAAGTGATATGTGCCATTATGTCAGGTACTATAAGTAATCTAGAGGCAGGACTATATAACATTGAAATGAACTGAAACACAGTGTCACATCTTCCATGAAGACTTTTTAAACCTCTTTACTGTGTACTCTCCATCTTTTGTTTCCACTCTATCTCGTGCATAAGCTGACAAAGCATCTCAGTCACACTACTGTCTTCTTTGTTACTCTATGTGTTCCTTAAAGAATCCTGTTTTATGCTTTCATCTTCTGTGCCTAAACAGTACCTAGCATAACGTATCATGGAAGACACAAAATAAGAAAATGATTACATAATGATATAATTTGACAAGGTCATCAGAATGAGAAATGAGGCAATGTGAAGTTTTCAACTGTCTTTAACAAAATAAAAGACTTAAAAATACCTCATCAATGACCACCTTTATGATACTAACTTTTCTATTTGGCACAATAGTAAAGAAAATAAAAGAAACAAAAAACGGCTGTACAATACTAAATTCATTCAACCAAATTTTATTGATCACTTTTTCTGTATGAGATAGAATTTCTGAATTCAAAGTGATTACAGCCCAAAGAGTTGGATGCATACATAAATTACCGCCACACAGAGGTCATATGATAATTATCACTGAAAGGCTAGAAAAGCTCACAAGGAATAAACCAGAAGAGTTTCAATCTGAACAGATCATTGGAAGGCTCACAACAAAGATGGCCTCTGAGCTTGACCTGGAAAGGACAACAGGAGTTTTAAAGATAACAGCAAAATGTGGAATGCATTTCAGTAGGAGGATAAAACAGCATTTGTAATCACATAGGAGAAGGAAACAGGAACTTGAAAAAAAAAAATTGTCACCAAGCAGTTCTAAACCAGAGGTGTCCTTCTCTTACCCAGGCTGAAGGGCAGTGGTGAGATCTTGGGTCAATGAAGCCTCAACCTTCCCAGCTCAAGCAATCCTCCCACCTCAGCCTCCCAAGTAGTTAGGACTAGATTTGTGGGTCCTCATACTCAGCTATTTTTTTTTTTTATTATTTTTTACAGAGACAGAGTTTCATTATGTTGCCCAGGCTGGTGTCAAACTCCTGGGCTCAAGTGATCTTCCTTCCTCGCCCTCCCAAGATGCTGGGATTACAGGCATAAGCCACTGCTCCTGGCCCACACATGGATATTTTAGATCAGTAGGACTAGATAGAGCCAATGGTGCATTTTTTGAAAAGGTTCCACTGGTGATCTGAGGCCAGGCATTGGCAGAGGATGTAAAAGGCAGATAGAGGCGACCATGTTAGAGGTGCAATTAACAATCTATAGAGGTAAGAGTCAACTTTTGTTTTTACTGAAAAATAAAAATGACTATATTTATGGTGTACAACATGATGTTTTGAAATATGTATACATTGTGAAATTGCTGAATCAAGCTAATTAACATATGCATTACCTCACATACTATTTTTTGCAGTGAGAAAATATCAAATCTACTCTCCTAGTAATGTTCAAGTATATACTACATTGTTATAAACTAGAGTCACCATGTTACACAATAGATATTCTGAACTTATTTGTTCTATCTAACTGAAATTTTTTATCCTTTGACCAAAATTTCCCCAATCCCCCACCCTCAGTTCCTGACAAACACCATTTTATTCTCTGCCTCTGTGACTTCCACTTTTCTAGATTCCACATGTAAATGAGATCATGTCTTTCTGTGCCTAGCTTATTTCACTTAATATAGTGTCTTCCAGGTTAATCATGTTGTCACAAATAAATTTCCTTCTTTTTTAGGGCTGACTAGTAACCCATTTTATATGTATGCTACATTTTATTTATCCAGTCATGATAGGCATCGATTCTTAAGCTAAGCATTTGGGATTTTAAATTGGGAGCCATCATTCCTCCAGAAACTTAAAATCTAGTTAGAGAAATTGGACACTACTTCAAGACAAGCATTATCACACTTTGGATTAAGTGCCAAATGAGAGATATGGACTATGTTTGCTATGGAAACTCAGAAAAGAGCTAATTTAGTTAGGGAAGACTTCACTAAATGGTACTAACCGAGCCTGGAAACATTAAGTATGGGATGGCAGATGCTTGGCCATGATTGAGCCCACAACTCCTTCCCAGACCATACAAGACATAGGTAAGCATGGCAGGGTCTTTCCAATTTAACCCAGACAGAGCATCAGAATCCTTCTCAACATAGTCTATTCCAATTGGGTAGAGTTGGCCTTCAAGGTAAAATTCTTTGGCATCCCTGATATAAAAAAGCAGAGAGGAAAGTTAAATGCATTTCAAACTGGAGTAAGAAATGTAAGCCAAAGTAGAGTCAGCCAAATTCATAGCATGTTTTCAACTTGGAAAGCAGAAATCATATAGGATAGAAATAAGAGAAAACTTTAGATTTCTAAGGGCTATAACAATTGCCTCATTTTTATACTGCTTTCAGGTTACTAGGGTGTCTTATCCAACTGCCTATTGATATAATGTTATCGTATGCATACTTGTTTCATTCTTTATTTCCTAGGCTATCATTGAAGCTGTATGTAAAGAAAAAAATATGCACGGCTCTCTTTAGCCTTCAGCCTATCATTTCTGCATTCTATCTTTTTCTACATGATGTCATTTCTCAATGCGATGTCTCCAGAAATCTCCTCCCTCCCTTGAAGCCCCACCCCCACCCCATCAAAAACTCTGGCCAAAAGTAAGGGTAAATTCACACTAAAATGTAAATGACTGATAAGATTCAAAATCATTAGTATTCCCTGTTTCAAGGGTACTGAGTTTTTAAAATTTTATTTGTGCAAATTTATGGAGTACATGTACAATTTTGTTACATGCATAAACTATATCGTAGTCAAGGCAGGGATTTTAGGGTATCCACCACCAAAGTAACATACATAATACCCATTAGCTAATTTCTTGTCATCCTCGCCAACACTGCCCCCACTCCCGCAACTTCCTCACCTTTCCCAGTCTCCATTATCTATTATTCTACTCTTACGTCCATGTAAACACATTTCTAGCAGCCACTTATGAGTGAGAACATGTGATATTTGTCTTTCTGTGCCTGGCTTGTTTCACTTAAGATAATGACCTCAAGTTCCATCTATATTGCTACAAAAGACATGATTTTATTCCTTTTTATGGCTGAGTAGTATTCCATTGTGTATCTATACATGCCATATTTTATTAATCCATTCATCTGTTGATGGACTTTTAGGTTAATTCCATACCTAGGCTATTGTGAATAGTGCTGAGATAAACATATGAGTGCAGGTATCTTTTGATATATTGATTTATTTTCCTTTGAGTAGATACTCAGCAGTGACATTGCTGGATCAAATGATAGTTCTATTTTTAGATCTTTGAGAAATCTCCCTACTATTCTCCATAGAGGCTGTACTAATTTACATTCCCACCAACAATGTGAAAGCATTCCCTTTTTTCCACATCCTCATGAACATGTTACATCTTGTCTTTTTAGTAATAGCCATCCTAACTAGGGTAAGATGATACCTCATTGTGGATTTGATTTACATTTCTCTGATGATTAGTGATATTGGGCACTGTTTCATATATCTGTTGGCCATTTGCATGTCTTCTTTTGAAAAATGTCTATTCATATCCTTTGAAGGGCACTGGCCTTTTAATAGAAAGATGGAGGCCTTAAACTAAGCAGACTATCTCACCCATGGCACTATTACATTTTGAACCAGATACGTCTTGATTGTGCGGGCTGTCCTATACATTGTAGGATGTTTAGCAGCATCCCTGACCCTCTTACCCATTAGATACCAGTAGCATCCCCCAGTCCTGACAACCAAAAAAGTCTCCAGACATTACTACATGTTCCCTTGGCAACACAATCACTCCTAATTGAGAGCCACCGAGTTAATGTGATACATCTCATAATATACAATTTATTATATTTGGATACTCCTGAAATCTCTTTATCAGGCAACTAACAAAGCTGACCCAGACTCTATAGATCAACCCTTGCTGGTTGTCAAACTAGCAACATCCAAGGAAGCTTTAAAAACTCAATGATTTTTTTTGGAAAGGGTTTTTTGGCATCAATTCAAATAGAAACCAACGTAAATTGACATTTGCACTGACATTCCATGCATTATTGTTGGCTTAACGTTTGGGAAGACAAGTTTTGCAAAACATTGTGGTAAAAGATGCTTTGTATAAACAAAGACAAATAGAGGGTTTCAGGCAAAACACAAGGACTTTGTCAGTATTTCCCATGAGCCATAAATAGTCTGACATTCTAGTCTGACAGTGGAGAGCCTGATATCAAATATATTTCAACACGTGTTTGGGAAATATTTCCTATGCTTTTAAACATCAGGCAATATATTTGCTACTTTTCAAGAAGTGCAAATATAAATACTAAAACACTATTTTTCTACTTCCTAGCATTCCCTTTTTATATTTTTAAGGGCTTGACACACATTTCCAATGGTTAATTAACAGAATAAGACATATGTCAGAAGGAAATAACAATTTCATTTGTAACACTAGAATTTCATGTTGATGAATACCAAATTTTCATTTGATCAGAAATATCTAAGAAGTAACAGCCCTCATATGTCTAAAATAGTTTTAGATTCTTAACTATATTTAACAATATCTCAGTTTTTACCTTCAATATTCTTGGTATTAAAATAGAAATATTCATCCACCCTAAATGAACATACGCAAGTCATTTTTAATAAGTTAGTTTATTCTGTGAGGATACCATAACATCTCTGGACAATTGCTTCCACTCTTAAGCTAAGGATTTGGAATTTAAAATTGGCAGCAGTCTTTCCTCTAAAGGTTAAAATTCTAGTTAGAGAAATTGAACGCTGCACAAAAAACATTAATACATTTTGGGGTAAGTACCAAATGAGAGGTATAGACTATGTATGCTAAGGGAATTCTGAGTATTATGGGGTAAATATTATGGATTATATTACTAGAAAACTTGACTACCTTATCGAGAGAGTATTATTATTCCAAAGTGGTTGAAAGCATTGACTTTAGGGTCAGAGAGCCTGGGTTTCTACCCTAGTTTCACCCTTATTGGCTGTGTGGTTTGATACATCTTGCTTATACTCTCTAGGCATCCACTGTCTTATCAGCAAAGTAAGTAAAATACTAGAACTTCCATGAGAAGGTTGATTAAAGAAGATATGAGGATTAAATTGATTCATCTATGCAATGCGCTTAGAACAATAGCTGGCAAATAGTAAGGGCTACATAAGTGTTTGCTACTATTGTTCATTAAAAATCAAACAGTGCAATGTGTCTATATGAGAGGCAGACTAGTAGAATAGTTAGGAACCTGACCTGGGTCAGAACATCAGGTGCTCCACCTCTTACCAACTTTTGGCAAGTCATATGACTTTTCTGAGCTTCAGCTTCCTCACCTCTACAATGGAGATAACAACGGTATCTACTTCTTGGGGTTATTTGAGAAATAAAAGTAATAATGCACATCAAGTGCATGGCAACATACCTGTTGCAGTACTCAATAAATGTTTCTTTTTAATGTTTACATGTACATTAGAAACAGAAGGGAAAAAGAAGGAGAAAGAATTTGTCTTCTATAGTCATTTCAACAAATTCTTACTTAGTGCCTCCTCTGTGCCAGGCAGCTGGCGATACGAAGGTGAACAAAGCTGAGTATGGTGGCTCACACCTGTAATCCGAGCACTTTGGGAGGCCAAGGAGGGAAGATCACTTGAGCCCAGAAGTTCAAGACCAGCCTGGGCAACATAGTGAGACCTGACTGTATAAAAAATTTAAACTTTAACCTGGCATAGTGATGTACACCTGTAGTATGAGCTGCTTGGGGGACGGAAATGGGAGAATCACTTGAGTGCAGAAGGTTGAGGCTGAAGTGAACCATGGTCACGCCACTGCACTCCAACCTGGACAACAAAGCAAGACCCTGCCTCAAAAAACAAACAAACAACAACAAAGGTGAACAAGACATGATTTATGTTATAAGAGAGGTGGGCTCTGAAGAGAGTTCCCAAATTTTCTAAAATTGACAAAGGTAGTAGTTGTCGCAGTGTTTTCTGTTAATTTATAGAGAGTGTTATCAATAGCATCTAATCTGCTTATGATTCTCCTTTTGATTTCTATTCACTTCTATTCACTCATCTGTTTATTCCTGTGACTGGCATTTACAGAACATCTCTTCTGGGTCAGGGGTGGTGCTAGACGAGGGTACACATACAAGAGTGAGTAAGAGAAACATATTTCTGAAACAAAGGAAAGTTAAAATCCAAAACAATATGTGATGAAATATATCCATGTAAGCATATTAAGGGACTACTGGAAGAAAAGGAGGATATTTTCAGTAGGAATAAGTTTAGTTAGTCACCAATTAATAGTAATGTGTTAAGTGAAGAGAAGATGCAGCAAACCCTGTTTCTACCCTTGCTAACTTTAAAAATGGAACAGTAATTGCTGAGATAGTTTATGAAAGTATGGCAATTCTAGAATGAGGTTACCTAAGACAGCATTCAGTCACAACTCTGCAAGTGTATAGATTCGGTGTCAGAATGGTTTATTTCTGGTTCTGGGATAAGAAAATCGGACTAAAAGATAGGGTGTCTGAGTTCTAATTCTGATTCTAACATTAATTGTCTTTGCAACCTTAGACAATCTCAGAACCTCTGTGTGTATCTTGGTTTTTGCATTCTTTATATGGGAACCATGACACTTGGACTTTCTATTTCACAGGACTATTTTAAAGCTTCAAGGTAGATTATATATACAACTATCTTAAAAACATCATACAAATGAAAGTGACTGAGACATTTTAAGGTCATAATAGAGGGTTTGCAAAAGGAATGCAAAGGTACCACTTGAAAAAAATTATTTTTAAAAATTCAACTCAAATCCATGTGTTGGTTGTTCATGATCTAAATTATACTGTAATTAGTGCGTGTTCTATGTGCTGTGTTGCAGTGAGGCAGCATTGTAGAAAAAGACACCTTCCACGCTAGGCAGAGTTTGCATTCTCTTTAATGTAGAGGAAGGTAGCTGTAGCTTCCTACTGCAAGTGCAAGGCTAACTTGTGGTGCCCGGCAATATTAGCAATCTTCTTTTCTTCTCTTCTCTGAATGTTGAGTGATCTGGGTTGAAAAACTAACAAGCGCCTGTCAAATCTGAAGCCTCAGATTTTCTGACAGAAGGTCCACTGGACTTTCTTATCAAGAGAGCCTTTATAAGGAAGTTGGAACTCTCTCTCTCCCAGAAAGGAAACAGAGCTCATCAGAATCTCTGGACCCTTGACTTAGAGGGCATGCTGTCTCCAATGAAGGTCTTTTTATTCAGATTTGACTTCACATTATGGCTAATCAATACCTCACAACTGTCCATGACCCAGTCAGATGCACATCTCTCCGTCAGGCAGGGAGGCCTCCTAATTGAGAAAAAGTCAGAGACCCAGGTACCAAGCCCTCGGGCCATAGTCCGGCACCCACTCTCTTTTTTCATAGCATTCTAGAGATGGTGGAAATAAAATTTAGAGACATGACAGGCACAGCCAAGGAGGATCAATTCCTGTCACTTGCCACCAGTGTTTACTGCTTCCCCAGGTCTTCAGAGGGTGTTTTTCTTTCATAGCTTGGGGGAATTTAACCTTTTAAAAATGGGAAGATGGTGTCTTCATGAATTTTAAATTATTTTTATCTCCTGTGACTAGGATTGTTGATTAGATTAAAATGATTATTTGTTTTCTCCCCCTACCCCAATACCAAATTTTGTTCAGTCACACATGGCTGGGGGAAAATGTAAATGATAGTACTCATATTTGTGGCTACAGATTGAAGGAGACCTATTAGTAAGTACTTGTGTAATAATGTGCCTAAAGAAAATAGCACATTCTTGTAACTCCAGTATTAAAGAGGAAGTAGACAAATTTTATTCTTAAATTTGTCACTGATGTTGTCCAGTCTATTTACTTATCTAGAAATGATTAAATGAGGTCCAATATCTTGGTGAAAGCTTAAAGCACCTGGCCATTATTTCTAGTTATTTTATAATATGCAAATGTTGTATAATAAGAGATCTGCAGAAGTAAGATTATTTTTAACTTTTCATTTAGTTATTTGACTATTTTTCAAGCATGGCTTAATTTCTCTTTATTTAGATCAGAAGAGAAAATATAATTTTGAAAGCATTTTGAGACAGTTACATAAAAATTTCTGCATCACCAATAAGTCTATGACTTTATTGCATTTTTATGACTAGCAGACAAAACTTGTTCAAAATACTAATATTCTTTGTGGTTTATGATAGCCTTACAAATAGATAAAAATCTTGTCTCATCAACCCCAGAAATACTACAACCAAAGAGTAAAAACATTAGTCATTTAGCTATTCAATGTGTGTTGTAGTTTTGATTAGACTGATTTAATTGTTTCCCATCCCCTTTGCTGTATATTTACATGTATATGAAGTTGTCTACATTGTTGTATATTGAGTAAATAATAGTGACAAGATTTTCCAGCTGACAAAAAGAAGATAATATGTAAGAAGAAATTTAGATGAAGTATCTATTCTTTGCTATTACCCTAAAAAGAAATTTTTATCCACACAAAGAAACTCGCATTTAAAAGACAGAATTTGGGGCTTAATTCAATTAACCAGCATGTTTAAGGAATTAAATATCTAGATTTTGGGGTTAAATTTTTAAGCAGAGTTATTATTCCCCCCAATATTTTTAGCTATGAAATCTTTCTAAGCCGTACTACACATTCCTGCTTTAGTTAGACCAGTGTGCTGAATGGAATCTATTTTTCTTTGATGAATCATGAAAGAATTCAAAGTCCTTTGGGCCTGGGGATCATTATTTTTAACATCAGTTCTCCCTGAACAGAAATGTGGGGATAAAGATCTAAAAAATTTAGTAGCATGGATATCAGTCCTCAGGACATATCCCATAAGCTGCTCTTTAAAAAAATAAAAATAAAAAAAAAAATAAACCCCTATTGTCCATTTAATTTATTTTCCTTTGCCTCTTTCTCCTAGGTTGATTGCAAAAAAAAAAAAAAAAAAAAAAAAAAAAAAAAAAAGCCAATTGAGTGACGTTTCTGGTTAACTACCCACTCATCAATCTAGACTATTCCTATGCTATGTGTCTACATTTTAACCAGCATTTGTATGAGCTGAGCAATTTTTATAAGTTGAAAAATACATACAGCCAAACTAACTTCAAAGAAACCTGACTGTATGTTGAGCAAAACACCTTCTGGGGAATCTCACTGGCATGAGATAACTGACCTTGTGTGCCCTGTTCCAATGATTCATAGAAGATACCCATACTTAATAGAAGCTCTTCTTCTTGAAGTCCTGGAATAGGTCATCTACCTCCTCTGGGTTTAGAAAAGATCTATGTATTCTGACTCAAGTACCTATCATTATTCTCTTACAGAAACTTATATGTGTTCTTTAATTTTTTTGAATTGTTGCCTTGCTGAAAAGAGTAACACAAAGAGGCCTTTTGTAATGAGGTGTTATCTCAATATGGTAACCTTCCCTCCCCCCAGTGTGATTTTGATGTTCGGTCTCCTACTTAGCTCTAGAATTCGGAAGATTGCATTGTATTTTGAGGCTTTTGTTGTTATACCTGCCTATCTTCTCAATAAGATTCCACTAATTATATTCCATTCTTTCCACTTTGATATCTCATTAAAATCTTATAAATGATCATGCAGTGACCTTGAAGGCTATGCATAATACATGAAAGTAAACCTGCAGTAAAATGTATTCTTTCACTCCTGACTGGCTACATCCCACGCTTCTTTTCCTCTCCCAAGTGACTCCAATTGGGAGAGCTTTGCTAACTGAGCCAAGGTATGCAGGGATGTGCACATCTCCCAGCTCCAGTATCTTTCTTAGTCATGACAGCTGCAATATGTTAATGGCTTCTGTTTGGATGTGATGGCCTGGTTACTACTTAGGGCACTATGCTAATTAACATAGGATGGCGACAACAGGTGCAAATGTCATTTTACATCAGCATCATGCACATGCAAAGATAGCTAGCAGCCCAGAAGCGAGCCAAGAAAATGTTAACTTGAGTCAGCAGCCTTGCAGTCTCTGAACAGATCATCTTGAATGCCTATGATTAAAGGATTCACGGGGCTGCTGATGCTTTTTTCCCCTGCAAGAATGATATTTCTGAATATATGGGATGTCTTCATAAGCTTTTTAAAGTTATGTTTCAACAAAATACACTTCTATGTCAGATCAAGTAAAATGCACAAGTGTGTATTTATGAAGGTTTCCTTATTGAATAAAAGTTCTGCTGAGCCACGTTTATTGCACTGAACATCATCTGAAATGGACATAGTTTTGCACAAAGTGAAATCTTATCAGTTGGCACTGGGTGATTTTCCCAGCAGATTTATTGCATTTTACTTTATGTATCTGTATGTTTATTTGGAGATTTGGGTTTTTTAGTCATATTCTTCTTACATTTTAACGAAATTGAATAAAAGTGGAAACACAGAAATTCCTCTTAAGACGTTACTGCATATATTCAACTTAACAATGAAGTGGGTTCTTTACCCAAGTAAAGGGAAAATTCACATACTAACATCTTAAATAAGTAACAAATAATCTTACTCTCTAAAACATAATTTATTGTAATTTATTCCAAATGATTTAGCTTATGTTTAATAAAGGTCACTGATATACTTTACAAATTGTCCCAAAGAGATTTGTTCATTTACTTCTCTTTAACAATTCAAATTCTGAGATTTATATTTATTATACAATCCAAGAACATTGGAGATTAACAAAGACAGGTGAGGGGGAATTGAACAGTGAGATCACTTGGACTCAGGAAGGGGAACATCACACACGGGGGCCTATTATGGGGAGGGGGGAGTGGGGAGGGATGGCATTGGGAGTTATACCTGATGTAAATGACAAGTTGATGGGTGCTGACGAGTTGATGGGTGCAGCACACCAACATGGCACAAGTATACATATGTAACAAACCTGCATGTTGTGCACATGTACCCTAGAACTTAAAGTATAATACTAAAGAAAAAAATAAAAAATAAAAAAAAAAGTAGTTTCAATTAAAAACACACACACACACACACAAAAAAAAAAAACAAAGACAGGTAAGGAAATCATGGTAATAACACAAATACGTCCTGTGGATTGAATTGGCTACCCTCGTTCCCCACTCACTAGCTGTGAAACCTTGCCCACATCACTTTCTCTCTGAGCTTCAGGTTCCTTATCTGTAAAACAGGAATGTTGGAATTACCTCAGGTATTACAGAATTGCAATTGGGATGCTGAATTAAATTCAACTTAGAAGATTTGCATTTTGTTTGTGTCTCTGCGATAACAGTACTAAGTATACCATGATTATGTTTACATGTCATTAACAGGTAAACTTTGGAGCTACTCCAAGCCTAAGACTATGTCAGATTTACCTTGTTATTTCCACCTGGCACAATGCTTGAGCATAACGGGTGTTCAAAAGTACACTAAATGGATTTGTAAATAACTATATCAGTGGTTCTCAAGCCTTTATGTCTGGGAACCAAAAGAGCTTTTATTTACATTGACATTTATAGTACTGGAAATTAAAACTGAGAATTTTTTAAATACTAATTTACTAACTAAAATGATTTAATAAACTTATTATATAGTAACATAATAACATATTTTTATTAACAATTATATTTTCCAAAGCAAAAAAAATTTGTAAGAGAAGAAGCAGTTTTAAATTTTGTAAATTTCTTTAGCATCTATCTTAATAGAAGACAGCAAGATTTTAATGTCTGCATCTGCAGACATGTAGTTTGGGGACTTTGAAGACCTCCTAAAATCATCACAGGGATCTCCAGAGTTCCCCAACCACACTTTGAGAACCACAATGAATCTCTAAAAAGGCAGAATCCAGAAAATCCAGTATATTGGCAACTTGTGTAACTGCAATTCAAGTGCATTTTGAAGAGTACAAAAGGATAAGCAAAAACCATGTGGTATGAATCATTAGCCATATCATAGAACAGAGAGCATCAATTCCTAGTACTTTCATGGTTCCAGAACTGTACTATTAAACATTGTTAATTAATATCTTCAGGAGTATTACATAGAACTTAAGAATCTGAATTTTTGCATTAGGTGCAGCTATGGTCAAATCCTGTGTTTGTCACTGTGTGACTTGGGTAAGCAACTTTACCTCTCTCAGCTTTGTTTTTCTCTTTAGAATAATATAAATAATTATTTCTGCCTCTAAGTGTTACTGTGAAAACTAAATAAGATTCTGCCTCTAAGTGTTACTGTGAAAACTAAATAATATCATGCAAATATTTAACACAGTGTCTGGGACAGAGTAAACGTCAATGAATGTTAGTGACTACCAGAGGAAGGAAAAGAAGATGGGACCTTCCTATAAAGGAAGCTCATTCTCTCATAGTCCTTTATAACACATTACAACTCTGTTAAGCCATGACTATTGTTTTAAAGAAATTTAGTCAAAACACACAAAGAAAGTATAAATAAAAAGCAAGGAACGCCATTTTTCACTTGTGTGGTTTAAAATCTTAGAGAATTCTGTTCATATTCACCAGCCAAACTTCTCATAACTATTCTTTCTAGTTCATTTTTTGCACCTCATATGTTTGCAAACCTGGATTATTCCAGCCACCACTCCCCACCAATTCTACTGTCCACCCAGCCTCCCCCACCACTTCTGGTCCACCAGCTTTTTCCTTCATCTGAGACTTCTCCCTCAACCTTCAGCCTCTTAGATCTATTATTTTCCTGCCTGTGCTCGGTTTTGGCATTCCAAACTCCGGGAACCACTCTGGCCAAGACAGATATCCACGGAAAGGAAAAATGAGGAAGAGGACGAGGAAGGCAGACAAGCAGGAATGAAGTTGGATTGAATGAGAAAGAAAAAAAAACCTGTAGTTCTCTGAACATTCTTGTGTTCAATAATTTTATGATTTCCCAATATCCAGATATTTATTGCACACCTCCGATATGTCCATTGCCATGTTAGATGCTGGAACAAAACAGGCACTGTCTCATTACTCAAGAAACTGAGTGTAGGAGAAGGTAAACTGAAAACCTAAGACCACAATAAGCCCTCACCAAAATTCATGTAAACACTTTTTTGAGTTTTATTTTTGGTATTAAATGTGAGAATAGCAGAGGAAACAGACAGAAGGTGAAGAAAACAGACAAGCAAATGCCTGTGAATGACACTCAGTAGAAAGTTTATATGTATTTAGCACAGAGTAGCAAAACACAGAGTAAACTATTCCCACACACTCCTTTAAATGAGGCAGGATAGTTTCTAATGTATTTTTTACATTCTGTGAATCCTGTCTCCCTGTGAGCTCCCATTCACTTAATCAATGGCATTTCTCACTTTCGAGATGAGTCACAGTCTAAAATAAAGCAGTTCTTGCCCAGTTGTGAGTCTCCAATTAGACTTTTTTCTAAGATTATAGCCTTAAAAGTCAGATTTGTTGAAAAAGAAATGAATTTTCTAAGTTCTAATAGCTTGAGAGCAATACAAATCCAAAACAAACCTGGGAGATTAGAGCATAGGGTAGTGTAGAGAGGTAGAGAGATACAACTTTCCCGCAGCAGTAAAAGGAAATAGAAGTTTGGCCAAATAGAAAAGTAAAGATGACTGGAAGGGGTAAAACAGCCTTAGATTCTGCCAGGATCCTCAAGAAGAGACTCTCCTACTGCCACACAGCACCCCTCCCTCTTTCCTCTGCTCACATCTGCCCTCACTTCCCAGAGAGGTCTGATCCTCTAGGCCTTCGCTTCCTCATCATGAAGTTCAGAAGAAAAGAGTGACCTAATTAAGGGTTGTCGTTGTGAGGACTGCATTCGATAAGTGCTTAAAACAATGCCTGATATGGGAATTACTTAACAAAAATTAGCTGTCATTACAAACAGTATTATGATTATTGTTGTTGTTTTTATCCATATTTAGTTGTGTGTAATCAGCTCCAGTGACCACACTGAGAAGAGAATCAGAGACACTGTGGGAGGAAAATCATAAGGTGTTGGAAAAGGAAATTAGCAGGTTAGAGGACACCTTTTTTAAATTTTATGCAACTGAATATTAATTGAACACCTATTAGTGCAGGTCCCTGGCCAGGATGCAAACATAATAACCACAAAGAACCAGCTGGATCCTAATCAAACCCATCTGCCCCGAAGGAAACAAACGCTCCTGCAGACTACAGATAGCAGATGCTGCTCTCTTCCTTCCTGCAGCAGCATTTACCACTGGTCTGATGGTCACTAAGAACCAACAGAGCTTGTCAGGCAGCCTCATCCTTTTCTTCCCTCCACGCTGGGGCTCACTCACTCCACCCTCCATTGGTCCCGTGTCACCAAGAAAGCAAGGCAGCAGTAGAAAGAAGGGTCTGTTTTATGAAAGTTGTGTTGCTATGGAGGTAGATTTATAGACAATAATGAGTCATGCGAGGCATTGGAGGATTTTGAAGAAAGAAGTAAGTTTTAAGGCTTTTTGTAAAATATGGAGTTTCCTTTATAGGCAAGGAGAATTTAACACAGAAGTTACCCCCCAAATTTTTTCTAAATAACTATTTTGAAATGCATGCCTAAAAACACAAAACTGAATGAGGACCTCACATGTCTTTACTGACTCCTCACCTGCACAATTCTTAAGCCTGTGTGCTCTAGAGTTGTAGTAACTCGTATTATCATTCCAATCTTAACTGGCTCCCATAATTCTACCCAATCCATTTCTCACTTGACTATCATACACATAATTTACAGAGGACTGCAGGAGCCTCATGTCTACCTATGGACATATGGGAATCACTTGGCATACAGGAGCAATTGCTGAGAACTGTTTTCTCACTGCAGTTTCTTTCTGTATCTTATGCTTCTGTTTTCCACTCCTAACTATTTATTCCTCTTAGTTTTCTTTGTTTTTGTCCATTAAATATGTATATTATATACTGGAAAGTTATTACTGTGTTTTTCTGTTGCACTTCTCTAGCCATGGATCTGTCTTTTCAACCTTAGCATTAGGCACTCTCAGGTTCAAAATATTTGGTGAAAAGAATTTATTGGCTTTTTCTTATCATGACTTAGGTGATGAAATTAAAAGTTCATGTTTATTTCACATATAAGTAACTTTTCCCATGATCCGATACATGTAGTATTGCAGGATGAGAGGCCAGGCATAAGTCACTTTCATTTTGCATTTTTTTTTTTTCTTTCTAGATGGAGTTTTGCTCTTGTTGCCCAGGCTGGAGTGCAGTGGCGTAATCTCGGCTCACCACAACCTCCGCCTCCTGGGTTCAAGCGACTCTCCTGCCTCAGCCTCCCGAGGAGCTGGGATTACAGACATATGCCACCATGCCTGGCTAATTTATTTTGTATTTTTAGTAGAGGCAGGGTTTCTCCATGTTGGTCAGGCTGGTCTTGAACTCACCACCTCAGGTGATCCGCCCACCTCGGCCTCCCAAAGTGCTGGGATTACAGGCGTGAGCCACTGCATCCAGCTCATTTTGCATCTTATCACACATGACTGAACACCACATACATGCAACAGCCACTTTGTAAGTGGGCACTGACTAGAAGGAGGGAAAAGAAAGCAGATGAGAAAGGAAAGGAACAGTGAAAATGGAATGGGAGCAGCTGCCCCTGCATCCGCATATACTGGCAACCTGCCTGTTGGCCAAGCTCAAATTACGTGTGTTCCAAGGGCACTCTGTGCAATGAATCCTCTAGTCTGATCAATTAATGAAATCTTTTAAAAAATAAACTTGTATATACTTTTTGTAAGCTACAACACTTTAAAATAGAGAATGTTGACTTAAAAATAATTAACCAGTAGCATTTCTCCCTGGAAAATTATGAAATGCCACTGGATTTTGGAAATGAATAGCCCAACATCTTATCCCAGATTGACTCTGAAATATGAGCTGATACTGTCTGACTGTTTAGATTTGAACATTTTGTCTCAAGTAATTTGTTGACATTTCTGGTTACCAGTGATACATAACAAATTATAGTCACTCTGTATCAGTGGGCAATTGGTTCCAGAAGCCCCTGCAGACACCAAAAATCTGCAGACCTTCAAGTCCCCTATATAAAATGGTACAGTTTTTGCCTATAACCTACACACACCCTCCTGTATACTTGGTATTATCTCTATCTCTAATAGCTAATACAATGTAATTGTTGTATAAATAGTTGTTATACTGTAACTTTGTAATTTTTTTTCAAATGTTTGATCTGCAGCTTATTGAAACCAGGGATGTGGCCCATAGATGCAGAGGGAGGGGCAACTGTAACCCAAACTTAGCAGCAAACATACACATTATATTGAGCTATTAGGTTCTGTGAGTCAGTAATTCAGGCATGGCTTCATGGGAATGGCTTGTCTCTGCTCTGTGATGTCAGGGTTCTCAGCTAGAAGACTCAAAGGCTGGGGGTGAATCAATAACTGGGGGCTGAAGTCATCTGGAGGTATCTTCACCATATGCCTGGTGGTGGATGCTGGCTGCCACCTGGCACCTCAGCCTGTTGGCAGGAGCACCTACAAGTGGCCTCTACCTGTGCCCTGGGCTTCCTCATAGGATGGAAGCTTAGGTTGATCAGACTTCTACATGGTGGGTCAGGGTTTCAGGAATTGAGTGTTCTGGCCAACAAAGCAGAGTTGCACTGTCTCTTCTAATTCAGCCTCAGAAATCACACAGCGTTACTTCCACTGTATTCTCCCATTGATAGGCAACTCATAAGCGGCCCAGGTTCACAGAGGAGAGAATTTGACATTCTTTCCTGAGAGGACTGTGGCAAGGTTCTAGAATAGTATGTAGGATAGGAAGTTGTGTTGCAGCCCTCTTTGGAAAATTCAGTCTGCCACCTCCATTCAAGAAAACCACTGATGAGAAATAATGGGGAAAAAATCATTTGACTCATTCATTACTCATTATGGTATATACCAATTCCAGTTGATTAATTCAGTTTTTCACTTGTTAATCAGTTGTTTTGCATTTGGGAGGATCAATAAAACCTCCCTTTCCCCCTTGTAAAGTATTCTTTTTCATTTAAAAAAATAGTGTTGAGAAAAGATAAACAATGTATAAGAAAGCAGAAATTCCTAAATGATACTTCAAAATAGCTTAACTAAGAAAATTATTTTGTGAAAATGCAAACTGAAAAAGACATTTTAGGATTTTGTGCTGGTGTCATGAAAGGCAAGATTCAGACTTAAGAGTCTGTGAGCTGGGAGGCTTTAAAAGATTCTAGAACAATTAGAGAGACCGGAAGTCACTTCTTAAGCCATGGCTAGAAGATTTCTGGCAAGAAGAAATGAATAGATTCCTCAAAATATGGATATGTGTGTGAGCATAGCTACAAGACATATGCACTAGAATACTGCACTGGTAAAATAGTAAATTGATTTCCTAAAGTATTGAAATATTATATGTCCTCTGAGAGGAAGCTTGGCTCTGTGTAATGACGAATCTTTGCTAATTTTTGTAAGCCTTTGCATTTCAGATATTATTTGGCAATATAACCCTGAATGTTTAAGCTCTCACTTTTCTTTTTCATAACTATATAACCTTTCCAGTGACACTTTAAGAGGAAATGGAAAGTTGCACCGTACATCTCAAACCCATAACATATTAGTAAATACTTCAGAGCCAAAAGTTAGCTTGCACCATATCCTAGTAAAATGTTGCCTTTTAAATCATTCTAGAAATCCAAGTCCTTTAAAAAAATCTATTTTCTTCACAAAGGGATATTTAGCTAATGGAATTATAACTCCTTGGCTTGGCTCATGAATTGTGCTTGCTAAATGAAGCTTCCATAGAAATCCATGAGGCATTTACAGGGCTTTTAACTCCAAAAAGCCAAACCCTGGCTGGGCCCACTAATACCAAGCACATATTATTTTCATGCACTTCCATTTGCGTGTGCAAATACCCATATTTGCTCATGGAAATTGCCCAGGCAAGCAGATGATAATTTGGAAAAAGGACAGCCCTATTCAGCATGCACCAATGCATGAAGAAACACATGCTTTCAGTGCACAAAGATTGCCCGATCTGGGGGTAGTTCAAGGAGAAAAAAAAAATAATGTTCTTGTATGCTTGGCAGGCGAATTGACAAATAAGGAGGATGCACTTAAAGGAGGCTGCTAAAAAGTTAGCATTATTTCATGGTAATTTTTATTCCAGCTTTGCTTATACAATTCACAGTCATTTTTCAGCTTGGGGAAAAAAGCTAGGCTGAAGACAAGAATTAACTACTCTATTTCCTCCTCTTTAATTTCCAGTGTCAGTTTTCATGGTTATTTTTGTTCTCTGTTTCTGCCTTCTGTGAATACATGTATGTGAATAACTCTCCTTTTTGCTCAGTTGAAATATATTTGGCAATGTGAAAACCAGCTACTCTTGCTTCTGCTACCTTAATTACCTTTGTTAATTCTGCTGGCTCTTTCCTGCCCCCACACTTCACCATCTATCCTCTTCCTTATCAAACTGGTGACCTATTTTTCTTCCCGTAGCAGTCATTATTCTATCTTCTTAAAAAGTGGACTGAACAGAAATGGGATGGGGAACTAAAATATTGATGTGTGGCAGCGTTATTGTGTGCTGCTTCTGGGTGGCCGAGTTTCCTCGAGTCCATTTGTAGTAATAACATAAATATCACTGCTTTTCCCCTCCAACAGTTAAGACCTCTGTAAAGCCCCTCACCTCCATGTATTTCAGGTGTCTCCAATTGGCTCATACATGGGTGTGGTTCCCCAGCATGCTATACCTATTGACTTCAGCACCACACATTTCATCTTTACAGCATGCCATTGCCCCTCCAGCACATACGTCTTTAGCTGCCAGACACTGGGTCTGCTGGACACGGCATTATCTTTGGGCACTACTGTCCTTGCACACACCATAGCTTACTACTACTGTTTATATATCTGAGCCCATGAAGAACCAACGTCATTGGCTGTTGGCCTGTAAAATGGATAAGAATGTCTTTCTCTCTCCTCATATATTACATTATGTTAAATGGCTGCAACCAAAACATTGTGCTGCGTCTCCAGTCTTCACTTTGACAAACATGTCTTTTTATTTTAACTCACAGATCCTGCTCAAGAGTCACTGTAAAACTCAGGCATGAGTCCGGTTGGTACAAGGGGAAGAATTCTCCTGGGTAATAGACACTGCCACCTGAGAAAGGCCCAGAGACTTTCTTCCCTTCAAGAGTCCTAGGTGTTGTATTGGATCAAGCTTCTTATGCATGGCAACTCCTTTGCATAGGATGAGTTATCTATTAGTAAGATCCCCAGTCCCTCCCAAAAAGAGATTTTCGGCGGACCACCCCTTCCAGTCCAGCTGACAGGCTTACACATCTTTGAACCTTGGCAATCAACACAACTTGGGCTATAATTAGGATTCCTGTCACACTTTGCATTCATTTCTATTGGTTCTTCTGTCTAAAGTGATTATTTAGCTCGTTTCTCAGAGGAACAATATTAGCATTAAAGTTTTCATGGGAGTTTTGTCATTTTATATGTCATTAAGAATTTTTTTTTTTTTTTTTTTTGGCTAGAAAGAAAAGAAAAGGGAAAAGGAATGAAAGAGAGGCAGAGGGAGATAGATAACCTGCAGAGTCAGCCTTAGGAGTAATCTCCCAGCCACCCGCTGTGAGGGGACTTATTGTGCCTTCAGATTCATAAGTCACTTCAGAGAGAGAGGCAAGAAGATAACTCCTAGAAATGTCAGTCTCTTAGATTGCCCTGTTGTTAAAAGGGTTATTTTACATGCTGAATAATTTTTTAATCTGATTAAGATAAAATTAAGATTGAGATTAAGATAAGACTAAGTGGGTATCCACTTATTTAAAAGAAAATGGTAATAAGAGAAGAAAAGATTTAAAAAGTTAGAAGAGGGGAGAAGGCTGGAAGAGAGAGAGATTTTTCTTTAATTTTTATTGTTTTATTATATTTATTTATTTATTTATTTATTTATTTTTTGAGACAGAGTCTCCCTCTGTCGCCCAGGCTGGAGTGCAGGGGTGCAATCTTGGCTCATTGCAACCTCTGCCTCCAGGTTTACAGGCCTGTGCCACCACACTCTGCTAATTTTTGCATTTTTAGTAGAGACAGAGTTTCACCATGTTGCCCCGGCTTGTTTTGGAGTTTTTGGGTTTTGTTTCATTTTGTTGCTGTGACAGAGTCTCGCTCTGTCACCCAGGCTGTAGTGCAGTGGTGCGTTGTTGGCTCACTACAACCTCTGCCTCTCAGGTTCAAGAGATTCTCATGCCTCAGCCTCCCAAGTAGCTGGTACAATAGGCATGTGCCACCATGCCCGGCTAACTTATGTATTTTTAGTAGAGACGGGGTTTCACCAGGTTGACCAGGCTGGTCTGGCTCTCAAGTTACCACAAGTGATCCGCCTGTCTCGGACTCCCAAAGTGCTGGGATTATGGGTGTGAGCCACCATGCCCGACCTGAGGCTGGTCTTGATCTCTTGGACTCAAGTGATCCCCCCATCTTGGGCTCCAAAGTGTTGGGATTACAGGCATGAGCCACCACGCTGCAGCCTGGAGGTATTTCTTTAATAAGGTATTTATCCAAAAAAGTTTGAATAGGTACATCAAACATATTAGTTTAAAAAGGTCATAGTTTTGGTCAAGGTACAAAAGTTGTACCATAAATAGGGCAACCATTAGGCTGGCCAAATTATCTCAGCTTATAAGGGAAAATGAAAACAAAAGATAAAGAAATAATGACTTATCTCTGAAACCAATGTAAGCTATCATCATGCAAATTTTTAGCTTCTTCATGAAGATGGCCCAGTTGTATAAAAAAATGCCCAATTTTATTATAAAAATAACTATAAATCTGATGCACAAGTGTTAATAAACCATGTCTTATTGGTAACAAGTAGAGTTCCCTTCATCCAACTTTTCAAAATTAAGATTTATTAAAAATAAGGAGGATATTAAAAGTTACCTATTTAAATCACGTTTTATTTGCTGTTCTTAAAGAATACTTTCATTTAGCAATAATAGTCTATTTTAAAACTATTACATGGATATAAGTCTGGATATCAACCATTCCAAATTTCTGTTAATGGAAACTGTAGTTATTTTGACTGAGCATAATTTGTTCTAACTTTGTTGAAGAGTGTGTGTGTATGTGTGTTTTAATAAAGTCTGTATCATAACTCTAGTATTAAAACTAGGACTAAAACAAGAAACACATGATTAATAAATATCCTTGGGCAACTGGAAAGCTTATTTCATATATAAGAATGTGTACTAAGTAGACATTCTTCTAAAAGTTGCTCATAGAAGGACTCTATCATTCCCAATTGTCGAACCGTTAAATCCATTACACGATGATATAGCATTTTAGATATTTATTATAAATTTTCCACCTTAACATACAGCATAACTTTGGGCAATCATGTAAATGTGGGTGTTTCACTTCTGGTAAGAAAATGTAAAATATGAAACGTGTTTAACCATGCTGGATCATTTTCATGTATTGAAAAGAATAAACAGTGAACTTCTGTGTCCAAATTGTTCACTATTTAAAACTCAGTGTAACGCTTCATCTTTCAGATTTATCTTGCTCATTCTTTGTTAATTAAGAAATGCTTAAAAAAATCAATCTCTGGTCAAATTCATTTTGCAGTTAATAGGCTCTCATATAGCAGCTTACTATCTAATTACTCCATGTATGTGTTACCCGGCCTATGTTCCATTAGTAAACATTTAAAATTTAAACAGGGTAATTTGTTCATATTACAATAAAATCTTTACTTCTTTTCACCTGAAGCATATTCAGCATTGGTCAGAGGTTAATGAAAGTCTAGATGAACATCAATAGTGAGGTTAACTTCAGCTAAACTGTAGAATCTGAGGTCCAGGATCATGTACCCTTTGGTAGCTTATTTTTCTTACCTGTGTAGTGGGGTTATAGAAAAATTATAATTTTAATTTTTTATAAAATTGACCATGGTAAGGATCTGTCTCATTTTCAGCTTCCCCTCTAAAAACCTAAAACACTCTAAATTTGCTATACTTTAACCAGGTAACCTTCCTGGCATTCACCAAAGTTGCCAAAGGTCTGTCTTCCTAAATACCTAGCACTAAGATATAGTAGATGCTATATTAATATCGAACGAATAAATGAATGGAAATGTCCTGTTTAAAAGATCAAACAATTCATTCCTAAAATCCATTCCAAATTAATTTAATCCAATCCTCTTTGTTTCTCCTGAATGAATTTTGGTACCTGAGTGACGTGTTAATACTGATTCTGGAAATAAGATGTTATTGTTATCTTCATTACTTTCTGACAGCTTTCTCAAACATTTGCTCCAAAGTTTTCTTCTCCTCATTATGTTTTTCCAGCAGCCCACTTTCTTGGGTCTCGAACTGTCCATCTTCTCAGTATGATATTTAACCCGAAGACAAATCACTATCCATTTCTCTCTCACGTGTTTAAAAAAAAAAAATCCCTGCTCAAAAAGAACACACTCTGAGTTTTCATTTATCCTCATAGTTTCACACATGTAGCAATTTTAGGTCCAAAATATAAGTTATTAGAAATTCTCTTTGAAGAGAGAAACATTAAAAATGTGATTAAATCATTTTATTAATCCACTTTACACTCAGATTCTTCTTTTCTAAAATCAGAAAGATCACATGAAAATTTTTAAATTATAAAATATCATATTTCATCCACTTTATTCATCTATAAGTGACACTGATCAAAATAATTAATATACTTTATTTTTAATGTTTTATAATGTAGGCTTGATTATCTCTCTTTCAAAGTGAATATGCAAATGTCACCCTTTTATTTTTTTTCAAAAAAATTGCAGCCATCATTATCAACCCAAAAGAAAGATTATGGTTCTTACTAGTAAGGGTTTCTTTGCTGCCCATAACTTTGCTTGCCCTGTAGTTACCCAAAACTCTGATTAATCTGAGTTTTATCTAGTTTTAAATCTAGGTAATATTTATCTAGAGCCACATGGTCACACCTAGTTTGCCAGTCTCTGAAAAGAATCATTCCCAATACATCTGTTTCAGCATCATTTATGCCAAATTATTGTTGAGAGAAAGATTAAAAAGAATTAACCATTTAGTTTCCACAAGCACTAGGAACCTTCTCCTCCTCCCACCCCAGCAAATGCACATGCAGACATGTACCCCAGACCTGGCCTGAAAGCCCTGGGGTTTCACACACCCTCTGAAGTTCATCCTCCAAACATAGATGTTTTAAATCCCAGCTTTAGTCAGAGGGTAACAAAACCCAAGACAATGGTGCAAAACTTGTGATGGGGAAGTATGTAAAGCTGTGTGGAGATTTTTAGGAACTTCTGTGGTTTGACTGAGTGGACTCATTCTTTCAACAAAACCTTTTTAAGTCATTACTATGGACTAGATAGATTCAGGGATATAGCAGTGAACAAAATCATCAACTGCTCTCACAGAATTTACATTGTAGATAAAAAAGATTAAGATATCTAAAAGAAAGATCCAAGAAAAAAAATTAAGAATACCATGGTAAGAAGCGCAGATGCTATGGTGGGCAAAGAAATAGACGAAGCGATTTGATCAGGCAGAATTATGGTGCCTTTCCATTGAGAAGGAGCTAAGGTTAAAACGTCTCTGAGGAGCACAGCCACAAACAGCAGCACTAAAATGTTCATGTAGGCTTAGCAGTTGGCTTCTTCAGCAGAGAAATGGAGGGATATTAAAGGAATGCAGTCTTTACCCAAGTTTCTTCTCCAGGGACTGAAAAATGCCAACTTTACCCTCAGTCCTCAGGCTTTAAATACCATCTCTAAAATCTTCATGTGAAAAGAGGTGGTAGGCTGGGCGGGAGGAGCATTTTTTCCATGGCAATGTAAATTCTCTTTTAAATAAAAGTTTGTCAGTATTTATCAAAAGCCTTAAAATTCTTAGAATTCATTAACTCTCATATTTGTGCAAAAAGCCAAATGTGCAAGAGTATTTGTTGTTGTTGTGTTTATCTCAACAAAAGAAAGGAAAGAGTCAAACTTCATCAACAGCCTACTAATTATATCAAATTTCATATATTTATACTTTGTTTACTATGTGTCCATAAAAACATCATGAGTTAGATCTATGTGTCCTAAACTGAAAGAAGCTCCAAAATACATTTTTAAAAATTTCCAAAATAAAGGTACAGAATTACATATATATATACACACACACAAAAATACATATCCATTTGTATAAAAAGAAAAGGATATACTCCACGTATGTGTTTGCATGGAATATTTCCAGAGAGAAATAAAAGAGATATACAACACTGGTTGCCTATGGGGAGAAGTAGGAGGCTCAGGTGGAAGGGGAACTTATTTTTCCTTATATGCTATTTGGAATTTTACAGTGGACATACATTCCTTTTTGTAATAAAAAATAAGCTAGATCCAAAAGTGCTAGGGTTTTTTTTTTTTTTATACTTTCAGTTCTAGGGTACATATGCACAACGTGCAGGTTTGTTACATATGTACACATGTGACATGTTGGTGTACTACACCCATCAACTCATCAGCACCCATCAACTCGTCATTTACATCAGTTATAACTCCCAATGCCATCCCTCCCCCCAACCCCCTCCCCATATTAGGCCCCGGTGTGTGATGTTCCCGTTCCCATGTCCAAGTGATCTCATTGTTCAATTACCACCTGTGAGTGAGAACATGCGGTGTTTGGTTTTCTGTTCTTGTGAAAGTTTGCTGAGAAGGATGGCTTCCAGCTGCACCCATATCCCTACAAAGGACACGAACTCATCCTTTTTTATGGCTGCATAGTATTCCATGGTGTATATGTGCAACATTTTCTTAATACAGTCTGTCACTGATGGACATTTGGGTTGATTCCAAGTCTTTGCTATTGTGAATAGTGCCGCAATAAACATACATGTGCATGTGTCTTTATAGCAGCATGATTTACAATCCTTTGGGTATATACCCAGTAATCCCAGTAATGCAATGGCTGGGTCATATGGTACATCTAGTTCTAGATCCTTGAGGAATTGCCATACTGTTTTCCATAATGGTTGAACTAGTTTACAATCGCACCAACAGTGTAAAAGTGTTCCTATTTCTCCACATCCTCTCTAGCACCTGTTGTTTCCTGACTTATAATGATTGCCATTCTAACTGGTGTGAGATGGTATCTCATTGTGGTTTTGATTTGCATTTCTCTGATGACCAGTGATGATGAGCATTTTTTCATGTGTCTGTTGGCTGTATGAATGTCTTCTTTTGAGAACTGTCTGTTCATATCCTTTGCCCACTTTTTGATGGGGTTGTTTGTTTTTTTCTTGTAAATTTGTTTGAGTTATTTGTAGGTTCTGGATATTAGCCCTTTGTCAGATGAATAGATTGCAAAAATTTTCTCCCATTCTGTAGGTTGCCTGTTTACTTTGATGGTAGTTTCTTTTGCTGTGCAGAAGCTCTTTAGTTTAATTAGATCCCATTTGTCAATTTTGGCTTTTGTTGCCATTGCTTTTGGTGTTTTAGACATGAAGTCCTTGCCCATGCCTATGTCCTGAATGGTATTACCTAGGTTTTCTTCTAGGGTTTTTATGATATTAGGTCTAACATTTAAGTCTCTAATCCATCTTGAATTAATTTTCGTATAAGGAGTAAGGAAAGGATCCAGTTTCAGCTTCCTACTTATGGCTAGCCAATTTTCCTAGCACCATTTATTAAATAGGGAATCCTTTCCCCATTTCTTGTTTTTGTCAGGTTTGTCAAAGATCAGATGGCTGTAGATGTGTGGTATTATTTCTGAGGACTCTGTTCTGTTCCATTGGTCTGTATCTCTGTTTTGGTACCGGTACCATGCTGTTTTGGTTACTGTAGCCTTGTAGTACAGTTTGAAGTCAGGTAGCGTGATGCCTCCAACTTTGTACTTTTGACTTAGGATTGTCTTGGCAATGTGGGGTCTTTTTGGTTCCATATAAACTTTAAAGCAATTTTTTCCAATTCTGTGAAGAAACTCATTGGTAGCTTGATGGGGATGGCATTGAATCCATAAATTACCCTGGGCAGTATGGCCATTTTCACGATATTGATTCTTCCTATCCATGAGCATGGTATGTTCTTCCATTTGTTTGTGTCCTCTTTTATTTCACTGAGCAGTGGTTTGTAGTTCTCCTTGAAGAGATCCTTCACATCCCTTCTAAGTTGGATTCCTAGGTATTTTATTCTCTTTGAAGCAATTGTGAATGGAAGTTCATTCATGATTTGGCTCTCTGTTTGTCTGTTACTGGTGTATAAGAATGCTTGCGATTTTTGCACATTAATTTTGTATCCTGAGACTTTGCTGAAGTTGCTTATCAGCTTAAGGAGATTTTGGGCTGAGATGATGGGGTTTTCTAAATATACAATCATGTCATCTGCAAACAGGGACAATTTGACTTCTTCTTTTCTAACTGAATACCCTTTCTTTCTCTTGCCTAATTGCCCTAGCCAGAACTTCCAACACTACGTTGAATAGGAGTGGTGAGAGAGGGCATCCCTGTTATGTGCCAGTTTTCAAAGGGAATGCTTCCAGTTTTTGCCCATTCAGTATGATATTGGCTGTGGGTGTGTCATAAATAGCTCTTATTATTTTGAGATACGTTCCATCAATACCGAATTTATTGGGAGTTTTTAGCATGAAGGACTGTTGAATTTTGTCAAAGGCCTTTTCTGCATCCATTGAGATAATCATGTGGTTTTTGTCTTTGGTCCTGTTTATGTGCTGGATTACATTTATTGATTTGTGTATGTTGAACCAGCCTTGCATCCCAGGGATGAAGCCCACTTGATCATGGTGGATAAGCTTTTTGATGTGCTGCTGGATTCGGTTTGCCAGTATTTTATTGAGGATTTTTGCATCGATGTTCATCAGGGATATTGGTCTAAAATTCTATTTTTTTGTTGTTGTTGTTGTGTCTCTGCCAGGTTTTGGTATTAGGATGATGTTAGCCTCATAAAATGAGTTAGGGAGGATTCCCTCTTTTTCTATTGATTGGAATAGTTTCAGAAGGAATGGTACCAGCTCCTCCTTGTACCTCTGGTAGAATTTGACTGTGAATCCGTCTGGTCCTGGAATTTTTTTGATTGGTAAGCTATTAATTATTGCCTCAATTTCAGACCCTGCTATTGGTCTATTCAGGGATTCAACTTCTTCCTGGTTTAGTCTTGGGACAGTGTAAGTGTCCAGGAAATTATCCATTTCTTCTAGGCTTTCTAGTTTACTTCTATAGAGGGGTTTATAGTATTCTCTGATGATAGTTTGCATTTCTGTAGGGTCGGTGGTGATATCCCCTTTATCATTTTTTATTGCATCTATTTGATTCTTCTCTCTTTTCTTTTTTATTAGTCTTGCTAGCAGTCTATCAATTTTGTTGATCTTTTCAAAAAACCAGCTCCTGGATTCATTGATTTTTTTGGAGGGTTTTTTGTGTCTCTATCTCCTTCAGTTCTGCTCTGATCTTAGTTATTTCTTGCCTTCTGCTAGCTTTTGAATGTGTTTGCTCTTGTTTCTCTAGTTCTTTTAATTGTGATATTAGGGTGTCAATTTTAGATCTTTCCTGCTTTCTCTTGTGGGCATTTAGTGCTATAAATTTCCCTCTACACACTGCTTTAAATGTGTCCCAGAGATTCTGGTATGTTGTATCTTTGTTCTCATTGGTTTCAAAGAACATCTTTATTTCTGCATTCATTTCGTTATGTACCCAGTAGTCATTCAGGAGCAGGTTGTTCAGTTTCCAGGTAGTTGAGTGGTTTTGATTGAGTTTCTTAATCCTGAGTTCTAGTTTGATTGCACTGTGGTCTGAGAGACAGTTTGTTATAGTTTCTGTTCTTTTACATTTGCTGAGGAGTGCTTACTTCCAACTATGTGGTCAATTTTGGAATAAGTGTGATGTGGTGCTGAGGAGAATGTATATTCTGTTGATTTGGGGTGGAGAGTTCTGTAGATGTCTATTAGGTCCACTTGGTGCAGAGATGAGTTCAATTCCTGGATATCCTTGTTAACTTTCTGTCTCGTTGATCTGTCTAATGTTGACAGTGGGGTGTTGAAGTCTTCCATTATTGTTGTATGGGAGTCTAAGTCTCTTTGTAAGTCTCTAAGGACTTGCTTTATGAATCTGCGTGCTCCTGTATTGTGTGCATATATATTTAGGATAGTTAGCTCTTCCTGTTGAATTAATCCCTTTACCATTATGTAATGTCCTTCTTTGTCTCTTTTGATCTTTGTTGGTTTAAAGGGTGTGTTATCAGAGACTAGGTTTGCAATCCCTGCTTTTTTTTGGTTCTCCATTTGCTTGGTAGATCTTCCTCCATCCCTTTATTTTGAGCCTATGTGTGTCTCTGCACGTGAGATGGGTCTCCTGAATACAGCAAACTGATGAGTCTTGACTCTTTCTCCAATTTGCCAGTCTCTGTCTTTTAATTGGATCATTTAGTCCATTTACATTTAAGGTTAATATTGTTATGTGTGAACTTGATCCTGTCATTGTGATATTAGCTGGTTATTTTGCTCGTTAGTTGATGCAGTTTTTTCCTACCATTGATGGTCTTTACATTTTTGCATGTTTTTGCAATGGCTGGGACCGGTTGTTCCTTTCCATGTTTAGTACTTCCTTCAGGGTCTCTTGTAGGGCAGGCCTGGTGGCGACAAAATCTCTAAGCATTTGCTTGTCTGTAAAGGATTTTATTTCTCCTTCACTTATGAAACTTAGTTTGGTTGGATATGAAATTCTGGGTTGAAAATTCTTTTCTTTAAGAATGTTGAATATTGGCCCCCACTCTCTTCTGGTTTGGAGAGTTTCTGCTGAGAGATCTGCTGTTAGTCTGATGAGCTTCCCTTTGTGGGTAACCCGACCTTTCTCTCTGGCTGCCCTTAACATTTTTTCCTTCATTTCAACTTTGGTGAATCTGACAATTATATGTCTTGGAGTTGCTCTTCTTGAGAAGTATCTTTGTGGCATTCTCTGTATTTCCTGAATTTTAATGTTGGTCTGCCTTACTAGGTTGGGGAAGTTCTCCTGGATGATATCCTGAACAGTATTTTCCAACTTGGTTCCATTTTCCCCCTCACTTTCAGGCACACCAATCAGACGTAGATTTGGTCTTTTCACATAATCCCATATTTCTTGGAGGCTTTGTTCATTTCTTTTTGCTCTTTTTTCTCTAGACTTCTCTTCTTGCTTCGTTTCATTCATTTGATCTTCAACTATTGATACTCTTTCTTCCAGTTGATCGAGTCAGTTACTGAAGCTTGTGCATTTGTCACGTATTTCTCATGTCATGGTTTTTATCTCTGTCAGTTTGTTTATGGCCTTCTCTGCATTGATTATTCAAGTTATCCATTCTTTCATTCTTTTATCAAGATTTTTAGTTTCTTTGTGCTGGTTATGTAGTTCCTTTTTAGCTCTGAGAAGTTTGATGGACTGAACCCTTCTTCTCTCAACTTGTCGAAGTCATTCTCCATCCAGCTTTGATCCGTTGCTGGCGATGAGCTGCATTGCTTTGGAGGAGAAGATGCGCTCTCATTTTTTGAATTTCCCTCTTTTCTGCCCTGCTTTTTTACCATCTTTGTGGTTTTATCTGTCTTTGGTCTTTGATGACAGTGATGAACTGATGGGGTTTTGGTGTGGGTGTCCTTTCTGTTTGTTAGTTTTCCTTCTAACAGTCAGGACCCTCAGCTGTAGGTCTGTTGGAGATTGCTTGAAGTCCACTCCAGACCCTGTTTGCCTGTGTATCAGCAGCAGAGGCTGCAGAAGATAGAATATTGCTGAACAGTGAAGGTTGCTGTCTGATTCTTGCTCTGGAAGCTTCATCTCAGGAATGTACCCCACCATGTGAAGTGTGAGGTGTCCGTCTGCACCTAGTGGGGGATGTCTCCCAGTTAGGCTACTCAGGGGTCTGGGACCTACTTGAGCACACAGTCTGTCTGTTCTCAGATCTCAACCTCTGTACTGGGAGATCCACTGCTCTCTTCAAAGCTGTCAGACAGGGTCATTTACCTCTGCCGAGGTTTCTGCTGCTTTTTGTTTAGCTACCCCCTGTCCCCAGAGATGGAGTCTACAGAGACATGCAGGCCCCCTTGAGCTGTGGTGGGCTCCACCCAGTTCGAGCTTCCCTGCGGGTGTGTTTACCCACTTAAGCCTCAGCAATGGCGGGCACCCCTCCCCCAGCCTCGCTGCTGCCTTGCAGTTAGATCTCAGACTGCTGTGCTAGCAAGGAGGGAGGCTCCTTGGGCGTGGGACCCTCTGGGCCACGTGTGGGATATAATCTCCTAGTGTGCCATTTGTTAAGACCCTTGGTAAAGTGCAGTATTAGGGTGGGAGTTACCCGATTTTCCAGGTGTTGTGTTTACAGTTTCCCTTGACTAGGAAAAGGGATTCCCTTCCCCCTTGCACTTCCCAGGTGAGGCGATGGCTCGCCCTGCTTCAGCTCTCACTAGTCGGGCTGCACCAGCTGACCAGCACCGATTGTCCAGCACTCCCCAGTGAGATGAACCCTGTACCTCAGTTGAAAATGCAGAAATCACCTGTTCTCTGTGTCGTTTGCACTGGGAGCTAGAGGCTGGAGCTACTCCTATTCGGCCATCTTGCTCCGGGATCAGTGCTAGGGTTTTTTTTAACACATGTCTTTGACTTGGATATTCTAAGAAGCTTTAAAAAAATTGTTGATGAGAAACATATGTATTGTAAGGATTCCCTATTAATTTAATATAGCAAAAATGTGTAACAGTAAGAGACTGTAAATAAATGATAGTTTATTCATAAAGTGATAAAATGATAGTTTATTCATAAAGTGGAATGCTTTCCAAACACAAAGAAAAATGTCATGGAAATATATTTACTGACATGAAACATTTTAATTAAATATTGTTTAAATTAAAAAAGCAAATAATACGTGTAATGTATATGTGTGTGTGTGTACATGTGTGAGTGTATGTGCATATGTGTGGGATTAATGGTGGAGAGATTTTGAAAACATTTTATTCTCTTATGAATGATTATCTATGTTTTTTCTGTGTTTTGCAGCTAGGCATTTTCTTTGTTTCTTTCTTTCTTTCTTTTTTTTTTTTTTTTGAGACGGAGTCTCACTCTGTAGCCAGGCTGGAGTGCAGTGGCACAATCTCTGCTCACTGCAACCTCTGACTCCCAGGTTCAAGTGATTCTCCTGCCTCAGCCTCCTGAGTAGCTGGGATGACAGGTGCACACCACCACACCCAGCTGATTTTGTATTTTTAGTAGAGACAGGGTTTCACCACCTTGGCCAGGATGGTCTCAATCTCTTGACCTTGTGATCCACTCACACTGGCCTCCCAAAGTGCCAGGATTACAGGCGTGAGCCACCACACCCGGCCCAGCAAAGCATTTTCACTTTCACATACATTTGATTTATGAAAAAGGACAAGGGGTGGGGAACATCACACACGGGTCTGTCGCGGGGTGTGGGGATGGGGGAGGGATAGCATTCGGAGAAATACCTAATGTAAATGACAAGTTAATGGGTGCAGCACACCAACACAGCACATCTATACATATATAACAAATCTTCACATTGTGCACATGTACCCTAGAACTTAAAGTGTAATAATAAAAAAAAAGAAAGTAAAAAAGGAGAAGCATAGTATAATACATCTTATGTTAGAAAAATTGCATACATAAACATATTTGCATAGCTTGGTTCTGGAATCAGCAAATAATCTTTGGATGGCAAAGTTCAGGATACCAAGGAAAAGAATTAAATATAGACAAGGCATGACCAAGCATTATTTAATGACATGCAGCATAGCCCAAGGTGGGGACCTACAGCAAAGGGTCTTAGGCCACAGGACCAGTGTGTGGTCACTGGCAACTCTGGTAGGAGTAAGAGAGAATTAGATACAGGGGTCAGCAAGAAAAAGAGAGCTCTAGAAGGGTTCTGAAAGTGCTCAATAAGTTCTGCCTTGGCTGGCCTCAAATATCACCAAGTAAGAGCAAAATGAAAAAAAATCAGGCTTATGGTACAGTTTGCCTGTGTCCCCACTCAAATCTCATCTTGAATTGTAGCTCCTATAATTCCCAGGTGTCATGAGAGGGACCCGGTGGGAGGTAATTGAATCATGGGACACATCTTTCCCATACTGTTCTTGTGATAGTGAATAAGTCTCATGAGATCCGATGGTTTTATAAAGGGAAGTTCCCCTGAACACAATCTCTTGCCTGCTGCCATGTAAAATGTGACTTTGCTCCTCATTCGCCTTCTGCTATGATTGTGAGGCCTCCCCAGCCACTTGGAACTGTGAGTCAATTAAACCTCTTTCCTTTATAAATTACCCAGTTTCAATTATGTCTTTATTAGCAGCATGGGAATAGACTAATGCAGTTTTCTTTATGCTTACATGGAGGTTCAGGGGACCTGTGAGTTGCTTTACCTGAAATGAGATCTCTTCATTGGGTTTGTTGTACAATTACAACATAGATGGCATATTTTTCCTGATAATTTCTAAGAGCAAAAGCTTAGCTAAAAACTCAATTTCTGACCTGAAAAAAATGCAAAGCAACTATTTTCTTTAAAAGTTACCTTGTTTGGCAGACACGTATATCTAAACTCCAGCAAATCTATATAAACTTGCTATTTGGAGATTCATAAAACTTGAGTAAGTCTAATTTGTTCTGTGGACCCTCAATCAACCTTCAAGAGTATTTTCTTTCTTTTCCTCTTTTAAACTGTTTAAGGGGTTTGGGGAGAAATAAGATCACCTAAGTATACTATTTAGGTCTTTCGCCCCTCCTTTCTAAGAGGCTGATAAATCAAAATGGAAAAACAATTCACACTTGTTCCCTCTCAGCAATATTTATTGAGGACTCAGACTGTGTACACAACTCAATCTCCCAGATACTACAAAGAGAAATGGTAGAATTATCCCCTGCCACAGGGCACTTACAGAGAGAAACAAAAACATGTGATCCACAGGCTGTATGCAAAGGAAGCTTCTAAAATATAAAGCCAACTGCATCCCGTGTGTAAGTTTATATATTTCCAACTTAAAGCCATAGAGATTCCACAGAAGAGGACAAATGAGCTTAAAACAAAATTGAGATCTTAAATGGCATTTAAAATCTGATTTCTGAAAACATTCTCATATAAGAAATGAACAAAGAATAAACAAAACAACACAACACAAAACAAAAATACATTCTATGCCAAGTGCTAAACAGCTCCGTATAGAAATTAGTGTCATAGGACTGACATTAATATCATTGGGTTAGGAGGCTTTTTTTTTCCTCGTTTCATTGAAGTCTAGTATGCACATAGTAAAATGCTGGAAATACATTAATAAGCATATGGCTGAATAGAGTTTGGCACGTGTAACCAACACACACATCATGATCTAAAACATTCCAGCACCCCAGCAGGCTTCCTCTTGCTTCTTCCCAGACATTGCACACCCCATACCTAAAGTTATTCACTGGCCTGTCCTCTGTCAGACACAGGAGACTGGCAAAGAAAAAATTTTCTAGTGTGCCCATTAAGAAGAAAGAGAACATAATTTTATGAAAGCCAGCAGATGAGAATAGGAGACGGTAACAACATGGTGGCACTGGGAGAGTATCAGGAGAGTTATTTGCACATTTCCCTCTCCCGACCTGAACACTGCTCCCTCCACCACCAACACTGGCCAGTTCCCACTCCCCCCAGAGCCAGCTCAGAAGTCCTTTGTAAAAAGCCTTTCCTATTCCTTCCAGCACAGGTTACTGCATCTACTACGTGCTCCAGAGTTCCCAGCATTTAGCTCTGTCAAAGTCGTGTTTGTACCATTTTGTTTGTAATCACACATATGTCTCCCTTTGAAACTGTGTGCCTCTTGAAGAATGAAATCCGATTGTATTTATTTTTGTGTACCCCCATAAACTCCTCGCAGTCACATGCAAACAAATATGTATGTTCTATATACATTATGTTTCATAGTTGAATTAGTTGAAGGAAGAGCCAGAAAACTAGTGATTAAAAGACTATGTCCTAGTTATTTTTCTTCTACCACTACTAGAACACTTTAGGAAGTACACACAGTTTTTCTGTTTCTTCCTTTTATTTCCATTTACTACAAACCAAATTTGACAATTTTGCACATTGATGTACTTCCAGGGCCTAGACTACATCCTGGCACTCGATAAGCCCTTAATAGATGAGTAGGTGAATGAATAAAAAACTCCCCGTACACAGTTATTATAAGGTCGTGTCTTCTTGATCTCTCAATTATAAGGGGATATACATGTTCAGCTGCTGCATACTGTATTAAACATGAAATCAAATGTGATGGAAGAAGAGTTCTATGTGTTACTGATTTTGAAAAGAAGACATGAGTGTCTTTTTACATGACTGTCATCACTGCCATTATTGTACTCCTCCATAGACCTGCAAATCTTGTGGGTGAGCAACATGCTGGATAATTTTCATGGGGCAACTCATGCATCCACAAATCCTTTCAGCTTTGGGAAAAATGTGGACTCACAGAAATATTCACATTTTTTCACTCTCTGATTTAGTATGTTTTCTCTCTTGTGCACACATACCTTTTCACACTTCTTCTCTTCATCTCTTCACTTCCTTCTAAGGGTTGATTGCCATTCCCCAATGCATTTCCATAAATCTTGTAAGTACACAATATCAGTCCTCTTCTCATGATAACGGCCAGCTCAATGTATGTCTTAGTGGGACCCTGTGTCCCCCTCCCATCCTGACACGCCCATCTTGACACACAATACCTAGAATCTAATCCAGGCCTCTCAGAATCTCACCTCTGTTGGAAAAAAATGTCCTAATCCTTTCCAGAAAGTTCTATGAACATCTTAAGTTAAATTAAGACCTGCCCTTTTCTAACACATCCTTAGTCCCCAAAATTCTGAGTTAGGGTGAAGATTCAGAGGACTCTAGCTAGCCTGCTGATTTAGAAGATTATTCTTCCCTTCTCCAGTTCTATGGTGCCAGTTCAGTCCCAAAGATTTACACGACTGCTTTGTGTCCATGCCTACATGCCTCCAGTTTTTCCTTCACCTTTTGCTACAGTGACCCCAAATTTGACTTCTGGTCAAAATGACACAATAGTCACACATTGATGCATTAATTCCATTCAAAATGCAGAGCAATAACATGGTCTTGAAATATATTTTTAATGTATTTTTAAATATATTTATATATATATTTAAATCTATGTTATTACTCTGCATTTGAATATATATATATTTTATTGAATATTCAGTAAATATAAATAGAATATATATGTGTATTCAATAAATATAAATAGAATCTATATCTAATAAATATAAATAGAATATGTGTGTGTGTGTATATATATATATCAGGAAATATATACATCAGGAAAAGGAGAGGAGCTGGCTCTGGAGTAGGGGCTGTGGCCAAGCACAGGAACCCAGCTGCAGTGACTGACAAGAAACTATTGAAGTTCCTAAGGCAATGAAATAGGATTTCACATGAACATACTATATGGAGAGAAACAATCCTATGGAGGTTGTGGAGGCAGAGATGCCACATACGTCAAGTTAAAATCTTCTGACAGTCATAATTTTATTGTTAAAAGATAATATGCCCTAACATCAGGAACAATAACACCCATGTTGAGCGACCCAGTTCAGTAGTGGAAAATGAAGCCCTCGAAGTCAATTTTAGAACGATCACTTCACATGTGCTATTAAATGTACTTATTCCATCTATAAGGTTTTCTATGCTAACAGCTCTACTGAGAATGCCAAATTCCCAATTGCACCTAAAATTACATTGAAATTGCTGATGAACTCCCTAGAATGTTAAATAAAATAAAATCAAATAAAATGCGAAAGTTTTTAAACATGTAATTCCCATAGTTAGAAATTCTTTCATATTTTCTGTTGCCCGTATGCAGTTGCAAACTATGAGGTTCACTAAAAAGCTGATTACTGTCAGAGTTGAAATTTGGTCCCTGTATAAATGAGTTCAAGATATTTTCACAAACTAAAAAAATTAACAAATATGCCAGTTTGTAGGTAGTTATACCTTATCCCTTGGTGAGACTTTTTAAGTTACAGCAGTAACCATAAAGTAAACGCTGAGAATTAAGTTTAAATGTGTAAGTACCACATATAAACACAGACTACCTATTGACATGTTTGCAGTGCTTTAAAAAAAAAAAAAAAAAAAAAAAAAAAAAAAAAAAAAAAACCTTGTTCTGAATTTATTCTATTTATGGCTAGCATTGCTCAAATTATACAAATATTTCAGCATAAACATGCTTTAACTTAGCTAAGACGTTGATTTTTATGACAAATACATAAGAATTGATCTTCTGTAAGTGTCATTTGATGAAAACAAAAAGGAATGGTCAGGCTCACAACCATGGTAAGAAAGTTATTATAATGTTTTTCAACATTGTTCTGAATATTCTCAGCAGCATGAATAGGAAATAAATGAATAAATAACCTCAGAAGAAGGAAGTAAGACTACCATTACTTACAAATAGTATGCTTGTGTATATAGAAAATACAAAAGAATATATAAAAAGTATTAGAATTAAATACGAGTTAAGGAAATTGAAAAACTTACTGTAATGGTTAAAGCTGGATAATGGGCACACAAAAGTTTGTTACACAAGTCTATTTTCTATATGTTTGAAAATTTCCAGAGTAAAATTTTGGAGAAAAAAATGAATTTAGCAAAGTTCATGAATAAAGTTTTGTTCCACCATAGTCAATTAAATTTGCTTAGAGACACCAAAAATGAAATTTTAAAAGATAGCATTTACAATAGGAGCAAAATATATCGAACACCTGGAAATAAACGTAAGTGAATACAAAATATCTAAGCATAAGACTATAAAATAACATTAACAGAAAAAAAAAAAAACAAATCTAAATGCTTACAGGATAATCCATGCTGATAGAGTAAAGAGTCGATACTATAAAGATGCCAGTTCTTCCAAATTTATAATGTGTATTTGGATATGCAAAAGGTCAGGAATGATCAAGATAACCCTAAAGAGGAAAAAGGTAAGACAGCTTGCTCTATTTATATTAGTGATTATTATAAAGCTCTGTCTACTTATATTAGTGATTATAAAGCTCTAACATTAAAATGGTCTGTTGATGGTACACAACAGACAAATAGACCAATGGAAGAAAGTAGAGAACACAGAAACAGATCTATATTTGTGTAGACACTGATTTATAATAAAGGTGGAAAAAGGATAGCTTTTTCAATAGATGGTGTTAGGCTAACTGAATATTCACAAAGGGAAACATGCTCTCTACATTATACCATGGGAAAAAATCTATTCTGAGTAGTTTGTAGATACTCACATGAATGGCAAATAATAATAATGGAAAATAACGCAGAATGGTATCTCTATGACCTTGGAAAAGGAAAATATGTCTTAAGCAGATCATTAAAGAAAACAATGATGAATTGTGCTACATGAAATTAAGAATTTCTGTTGATCAGAAATAAAAGGAACTATCAGCAGTATGAAAAGGCAAGCTATGACATGTGTTAAAAGAAAATCTTTGGCCTAATTAAATTTAAAGGTGTATAACTGAGCAATTAACAATTCATGAACCGGGCAGCCCCCAGAATCACAGCAGATTCAGACAGACTCTAGTGCAGCCATGTGGTGGAAGAAGATTTATAGACCAAAAAAAGGGAAGTGGGTACAGACATCAGAAGTGAGGTACAGAAACAACTGAATTGGTTACAGCTCAGCATTTGCCTTATTTGAACACAGTTTGAAGAGTCAGCAGTGTATGAGTGGTTGAAGTACAGCTGCTGGGATTGGCCAAACTCAGCTACTGTTACAGGTACATACTCTTAAATTAGGTTTTCAGTCTTCTCTACCTGTTAAGTGAGGTGGCAGTTTGTCCACAAAGACTCTCATATAGAAGTATGCAGTCCTTCTCGGGCCATATTTAGTTCGCTTTAGCACATGGCGGAAGATATTTTCAGCGATTTAGTCAACAAAGAGCTCACATCCAAAATGCATAAAGAAGTAATAAAAACCAAGAAGAGAAACAGACAATCTAATGAAAAAGGAGTAGGATACTTAAGCAGGCATTCATAACAGATGCTATCCAAAGAAAGGATAAATATATGTAAAGGTGTCAACCTCACAATGAGGTATCACAGCACAGCTAGCAGAATGGTTAAAACTAAAAATCAGCTAATAATGTCAAGTGCTAATAAGCATGTGAAGCAATAAGAATTCTCATATACTGCTCATAGGAATATAAATTAGTAAATTAACTTTGGTAAACAGTTGGCATTATCTACAGCATATTATCTACATTATCTACATGCATATTATCTGAGCTAGCACTTCTACATACCTACCTAACATAAATGCATGCCATGTGCACCAAGAGACATGTACAAGAACGATTATAGTAGTATTATTCATAATAAATCCTGACTAGGAAAACTCAATGTCTATTAATATTATAATGGATAAATAAATTGCAGTATATCAATACAATTGAATACTTTAAAAAAATGAAAAGTAATGAACTATAGCCTTCAACAACAACATAGAAGAATATCACAAGCATAAATTTCAGTGAAAGAAACCAGATACCGGCCGGGCGCGGTGGCTCACGCCTGTAATCCCAGCACTTTGGGAGGCCGAGGCGGGCGGATCACAAGGTCAGGAGATCGAGACCACGGTGAAACCCCGTCTCTACTAAAAATACAAAAAATTAGCCGGGCGCAGTTGTGGGCGCCTGTAGTCCCAGCTACTCGGGAGGCTGAGGCAGGAGAATGGCGTGAACCCGGGAGGCGGAGCTTGCAGTGAGCCGAGATCGCGCCACTGCACTCCAGCCTGGGCGACAGAGCGAGACTCCGTCTCAAAAAAAAAAAAAAAAAAAAAAAAAAAAAAAAAAAGAAAGAAACCAGATACCAAAAATATATACTCTATGATTTCACTTATACAAACTTCAGAAACAGGTACATCTACATGATGATGTCATAATTTATGATAGTGCTTTATTCTGTGGAAAAGATAGGGTAATAATTAGAAAGAGGCCTAAAAAAAAGAATCTGGGATGCTGGCAATGTTTTATCTCTTGACTTACATGAGAGTTACAGAGGTGTTTGCATT
Organism: Macaca thibetana thibetana; assembly: GCF_024542745.1. Classification (NCBI taxonomy): domain Eukaryota; kingdom Metazoa; phylum Chordata; class Mammalia; order Primates; family Cercopithecidae; genus Macaca; species Macaca thibetana. Next base: position 58,453,243 of record NC_065594.1, read on the forward strand.
GGGATAACTAAGTTATATATTTGTGAATTATAAACCTTTAAAAATATTAGAAATGGAAAAGAAAATATAAAATAAAATCAGGCAGAAATGAGAAACAAGAAATTGATATAAAAATAACTTGCTAGATATCTTAGAATTTTGTAAAATGTTATTGAAGTTTGTTTTAAGCACAAAAGATAAGACCTAAACACTGAAAGATAATACTGTGAAAATTATTTTTAATTCATCATCAATAGACAAAAGACTTCAAAAAGTCATATAAGATAGAATAAGGATATGCAACATTTGTGAAACAGGCATTCCATTTTTTAAATTATAGAAAAATAATATTTAAAGAAATATAGTCAAGAATTTTCCAAAGTTGAAGAAATACCTGAGTCCCACAATAAATGAAAATATTATACATTGAAGCATATGATTTGAAACCTGCAGAATATCAAGGATAAGAATAAGACCTTAAAAGCTGCAAGAGAGAAAATACCAACAAAAGAGCAACAATTAGACGTAGATTTCCCTTCCACAACAGTATATATCAGAATACACAAATTTCTGGAAGAAAATAAGTCAACCTGAAGTTTTATACCCAGCTAAATCATCATATCAAGCACAATAAAGACATCTCCAGACATCAAAGACTACTGTGCATTTCCTTTACCACAATGACTAGTCTCTTTAGACTTCATTTCTTGCTTCCTTTTCCACTGTTTTTGAAACACATTGTCTACCAAGCAAATAATTCTATTTCTAAATTCATTAATATGTTTGCCCTCGTGTCATGTTCCTGAATCCCCTTCCAAATAGTCACCAGTGCCATATGAATACATACAATTTGTCTTTCTGCTCCTCTGTCCAGACTGCTAAGAACTGTGAAAAAAATGAAGAAGGAAGGAAGGAAGGAAGGAAGGAAGGAAGGAAGGAAGGAAGGAAGGAAGGAAGGAAGGAAGGAAGGAAGGAGGAAGGAAGGGAGGGAGGGAGGGAGGGAGGGAGGGAGGGAGGGAGGGAGGGAGGGAGGGGAAAAGAAAGAGAGAGAAAGGGAGAAATCAGCTAATTGAGCTATCAAAATTATACACCACCAGGGGCTTCAGGCTGCTTAGCATTGCTTTTACTTATACTCAATTATCTCCACTTTACATTACTCATGTTACTTATTCTTTATTTCTTGGTCTATCCACAAGCCATTAATTTTTATTCTTACTGCCTCTTCTCAGGGAAAAAAAAGATGAACAGCCTTAACTTATTTATTTCTGGGAGGTCAAAATCAAAATGTATGTAACTGACAGTGTATGTCTCCTCTGTTGTTGAAGAAATTGAAACTAATTCCTTGGTAGATGAGTGCTTATAATTTCATATCTGTTCTATACCATCACCATCATCACATAAAAATCACTATAGCAACAATACTGTACTTTTATCTAGAAACAAAGATCTTCCACAGATATTCTCACTATTGATAGAATGAGTTTATTATCTCCAATCAACAGAGAGTGATTTGCCCAAAATCACAGTTGTTTGTGTGCCAAACTGAGACTAGAACTTATGGTCCTTCATTCCCAAAACCAGTTCTTTGTTCATTGCTCTATCCTGCCACTGTACTTTGAGATGATACCGTTTTACTCAACTGTGTCAGGACAGAATAATCCTCCAGGTAGTGTGAATAAAGTTCACTATAAAAAAATCTTGTTAGAGAAAGTATTTCTTTACTATGTTAATCATTTCCCTTAAAAAATATCAGTCAGAGGCCGGGCGCGGTGGCTCAAGCCTGTAATCCCAGCACTTTGGGAGGCCGAGACGGGCGGATCACGAGGCCAGGAGATCGAGACCATCCTGGCTAACAGGGTGAAACCCCGTCTCTACTAAAAAATACAAAAAAAAAACTAGCCGGGCGCGGTGGCGGGCGCCTGTAGTCCCAACTACTCGGGAGGCTGAGGCAGGAGAATGGCGTGAACCCGGGAGGCGGAGCTTGCAGTGAGCTGAGATCCGGCCACTGCACTCCAGCCTGGGCGGCAGAGCGAGACTCCGTCTCAAAAAAAAAAAAAAAAAAAAAAAAAAAAAAAAATCAGTCAGAAGGAAAGATACAGGTAAAAAGCTACTTAACAACTGTAATGCATATTTGGTTCCCCTTCTCACCCCAGTGAAATCCTTTCTCCTACTCAATATTGCTTGTTATCTTTGATACCTACAGCTATGTTTGCTCATTTATAAGAACGCATCTTCAGGTCTACTCATGCAATGAAGAAACCCTTTGCTCTCAACTTCAATCATAATACTGTACTTGACCCAGCTAGCTAGAATACTTAATGTTGACACACTCTAAGCAAACATACCTTTTTTGTTATCTCCTGTTGTAAACAAACAGAAAATTAAAACTCTTCAGGCTAGATTCTATCCTTGGATTCTTGACTCCCACTGAAATCAATGGGAGCTGTAAGTGCATTTATAAAAAGAAGTTTAACTTTTTTAATTTAGAGGAAATCACAAGAACTTTAAAAATGACTTTTTGAGCAAAATTGAAAGGAAAAATTTATTCAATTAACTATACTTTTTAGTATAAATGTTTATATGGCTCATAAAATTGTTGGTCTGCTTCTGTTATGATAAACAACTGGCAAACTAGAGTTAGGAATAAAAAAAACGAAACACTGAATAATGAGAGACAGGATTGTATTGGGAGAAAAGGATGTGGTTTTGAGGTCATAAAGGCCTGATTATAACTTCCAAGTAAAAAATTACTTAGCCGTAACATAATGGGTAGGTAGGCATTTAATGAGTATGTTTTATGTGGCAGGCACAGGTTAAACATTTTACCAAATCTCAGTAAATTCATACTATTATTAGTCTCATTGTTTAGTTGATGAAACTGAAGCTTAGAGAGGTTACGTTGCTCAAGGTAACACAGAATGTGGTAAAGTTAGTATTCAGGCCTAAAGGCATGTGGTCATCACCAAGTTTAAAGACTGGCAGCCTGGGTGCCAAACCTAATCCACAATATGTTTCATTATTCTGAAACAGTGTTTTTAAAATTAAAGTATTTCACTGAATGTCTGGATTTCTGGTTTCTGATAAGTTGGGAACTCAAGCAATAGCAAGCTGAGACTTGAGGATGGCAGTGGTTGGCCGCCTGGGTAGCAGCTGCCCCTTCAGACAAATGTGTGCACTCATAGGTCCCCATGGCTCCAGATTGTATTACACCCACCTGCTTCATTCGTGGACATCACTTGACTCCTGCAGGCACCACTGGCTGTAATACTGCACACTCCCTCCAAGGAAGGTATGTCATCTATCTGAGTCTTATTGTTACTATCTTATTAAGTGGAAATATTAAGACCCACCATGCCTGCTACAAGGAAAGAATTCAACAATGTACATAAGCACCCAGAAAATACTAGGCACTTATTAAATAGTAACAATTATTATTTTATTAATAAAAGCATGAAAACTAAGTAATTTATTTTAACCAAGGAGTCAAATTCAGGTACCTTGAAGACACTATTATTTATACTGCAACTGACAATTAATTTAAGTTGAAAATATCCTGGTCTCTGAAATAAATACTTTCTTTTTTTTTTTTTTTTTTTAATTAATTTATTATTATTATACTTTAAGTTGTAGGGTACATGTGCATAACGTGCAGGTTTATTACATATGTATACTTGTGCCATGTTGCTGTGCTGCACCCATCAACTCATCATTTACATCAGGTATAACTCCCAATGCAATCCCTCCCCCCTCCCCCCTCCCCATGATAGGCCCCGGTGTGTGATGTTCCCCTTCCCGAGTCCAAGTGATCTCATTGTTCAGTTCCCACCTATGAGTGAGAACATGCGGTGTTTGGTTTTCTGTTCTTGTGATAGTTTGCTAAGAATGATGGTTTCCAGCTGCATCCATGTCCCTACAAAGGACACAAACTCATCCTTTTTGATGGCTGCATAGTATTCCATGGTGTATATGTGCCACATTTTCTTAATCCAATCTGTCACTGATGGACATTTGGGTTGATTCCAAGTCTTTGCTATTGTGAATAGTGCTGCAATAAACATACATGTGCATGTGTCGTTATAGCAGCATAATTTATAATCCTTTGGGTATATACCCAGTAATGGGATGGCTGGGTCATATGGTACATCTAGTTCTAGATCCTTGAGGAATCGCCATACTGTTTTCCATAATGGTTGAACTAGTTTACAATCCCACCAACAGAGTAAAAGCGTTCCTATTTCTCCACATCCTCTCCAGCACCTGTTGTTTCCTGACTTTTTAATGATCGCCATTCTAACTGGAGTGAGATGGTATCTCATTGTTGTTTTGATTTGCATTGCTCTGATGGCCAGTGATGATGAGCATTTTTTCATGTGTCTGTTGGCTGTATGAATGTCTTCTTTTGAGAAATGTCTGTTCATATCCTTTGCCCACTTTTTGATGGGGTTGTTTGTTTTTTTCTTGTAAATTTGTTGGAGTTCTTTGTAGGTTCTGGATATTAGCCCTTTGTCAGATGAGTAGATTGCAAAAATTTTCTCCCATTCTGTAGGTTGCCTGTTCACTCTGATGGTAGTTTCTTTTGCTGTGCAGAAGCTCTTTAGTTTAATTAGATCCCATTTGTCAATTTTGGCTTTTGCTGCTGTTGCTTTTGGTGTTTTAGACATGAAGTCTTTGCCCATGCCTATGTCCTGAATGGTACTATCTAGGTTTTCCTCTAGGATTTTTATGGTATTAGGTCTAACATTTAAGTCTCTAATCCATCTTGAATTAATTTTCATATAAGGAGTAAGGAAAGGATCCAGTTTCAGCTTTCTACTTATGGCTAGCCAATTTTCCCAGCACCATTTATTAAATAGGTAATCCTTTCCCCATTTCTTGTTTCTCTCAGGTTTGTCAAAGATCAGATGGCTGTAGATGTGTGGTATTATTTCTGAGGACTCTGTTCTGTTCCATTGGTCTATATCTCTGTTTTGGTACCAGTACCATGCTGTTTTGGTTACTGTAGCCTTGTAGTATAGTTTGAAGTCAGGTAGCGTGATGCCTCCAGCTTTGTTCTTTTGACTTAGGATTGTCTTGGAGATGCGGGCTCTTTTTTGGTTCCATATGAACTTTAAAGCAGTTTTTTCCAATTCTGTGAAGAAACTCATTGGTAGCTTGATGGGGATGGCATTGAATTTATAAATTACCTTGGGCAGTATGGCCATTTTCACGATATTGATTCTTCCTATCCATGAGCATGGTATGTTCTTCCATTTGTTTGTGTCCTCTTTTATTTCACTGAGCAGTGGTTTGTAGTTCTCCTTGAAGAGGTCCTTTACATCCCTTGTAAGTTGGATTCCTAGGTATTTTATTCTCTTTGAAGCAATTGTGAATGGAAGTTCATTCACGATTTGGCTCTCTGTTTGTCTGTTACTGGTGTATAAGAATGCTTGTGATTTTTGCACATTAATTTTGTATCCTGAGACTTTGCTGAAGTTGCTTATCAGCTTAAGGGGATTTTGGGCTGAGACAATGGGGTTTTCTAAATATACAATCATGTCATCTGCAAACAGGAACAATTTGACTTCTTCTTTTCCTGACTGAATACCCTTGATTTCTTTCTCTTGCCTAATTGCCCTAGCCAGAACTTCCAGCATTATGTTGAATCGGAGTGGTGAGAGAGGGCATCCCTGTCTTGTGCCAGTTTTCAAAGGGAATTTTTCCAGTTTTTGCCCATTCAGTATGATATTGGCTGTGAGTTTGTCATAAATAGCTCTTATTATTTTGAGGTATGTTCCATCAATACCGAATTTATTGAGCGTTTTTAGCATGAAGGGCTGTTGAATTTTGTCAAAAGCCTTTTCTGCATCTATTGAGATAATCATGTGGTTCTTGTCTTTGGTTCTGTTTATATGCTGGATTATGTTTATTGATTTGCAAATGTTGAACCAGCCTTGCATCCCAGGGATGAAGCCCACTTGATCATGGTGGATAAGCTTTTTGATGTGTTGCTGAATCCGGTTTGCCAGTATTTTATTGAGGATTTTTGCATCAATGTTCATCAGGGATATTGGTCTAAAATTCTCTTTTTTTGTTGTGTCTCTGCCAGGCTTTGGTATCAGGATGATGTTGGCCTCATAAAATGAGTTAGGGAGGATTCCCTCTTTTTCTATTGATTGGAATAGTTTCAGAAGGAAGGGTACCAACTCCTCCTTGTACCTCTGGTAGAATTCAGCTGTGAATCCATCTGGTCCTGGACTTTTTTTGGTTGGTAGGCTCTTAATTATTGCCTCAATTTCAGAGCCTGCTATTGGTCTATTCAGGGATTCAACTTCTTCCTGGTTTAGTCTTGGGAGAGTGTAAGTGTCCAGGAAATTATCCATTTCTTCTAGATTTTCCAGTTTATTTGCGTAGAGGTGTTTATAGTATTCTCTGATGGTAGTTTGTATTTCTGTGGGGTCGGTGGTGATATCCCCTTTATCATTTTTAATTGTGTCGATTTGATTCTTCTCTCTTTTCTTCTTTATTAGTCTTGCTAGTGGTGTGTCAATTTTGTTGATCTTTTCAAAAAACCAACTCCTGGATTCATTGATTTTTTGGAGGATTTTTTGTGTCTCTATCTCCTTCAGTTCTGATCTGATCTTAGTTATTTCTTGCCTTCTGCTAGCTTTCGAATGTGTTTGCTCTTGCTTCTCTAGTTCTTTTAAATGCGATGTTAGAGTGTCAATTTTAGATCTTTCCTGCTTTCTCTTGTGGGCATTTAGTGCTATAAATTTCCCTCTACACACTGCTTTAAATGTGTCCCAGAGATTCTGGTATGTTGTATCTTTGTTCTCATTGGTTTCAAAGAACATCTTTATTTCTGCATTCATTTCGTTATGTACCCAGTAGTCATTCAGGAGCAGGTTGTTCAGTTTCCATGTAGTTGAGCAGTTTTGATTGAGTTTCTTAGTCCTGAGTTCTAGTTTGATTGCACTGTGGTCTGAGAGACAGTTTGTTATAATTTCTGTTCTGGTACATTTGCTGAGGAGTGCTTTACTTCCAATTACGTGGTCGATTTTGGAGTAAGTACGATGTGGTGCTGAGAAGAATGTATATTCTGTTGATTTGGGGTGGAGAGTTCTATAGATGTCTATTAGGTCTGCTTGCTGCAGAGATGAGTTCAATTCCTGGATATCCTTGTTAACTTTCTGTCTCGTTGATCTGTCTAATGTTGACAGTGGAGTGTTGAAGTCTCCCATTATTATTGTATGGGAGTCTAAGTCTCTTTGTAAGTCTCTAAGGACTTGCTTGATGAATCTGGGTGCTCCTGTATTGGGTGCATATATATTTAGGATAGTTAGCTCTTCCTGTTGAATTGATCCCTTTACCATTATGTAATGGCCTTCTTTGTCTCTTTTGATCTTTGATGGTTTAAAGTCTGTTTTATCAGAGACTAGTATTGCAACCCCCGCTTTTTTTTGTTCTCCATTTGCTTGGTAAATCTTCCTCCATCCCTTTATTTTGAGCCTATGTATGTCTCTGTGTGTGAGATGGGTCTCCTGAATACAGCAGACTGATGGGTCTTGACTCTTTATCCAGTTTGCCAGTCTGTGTCTTTTAATTGGAGCATTTAGTCCATTTACATTTAAGGTTAATATTGTTATGTGTGAACTTGATCCTGCCATTATGATATTAACTGGTTATTTTGCTCGTTAGTTGATGCAGTTTCTTCCTAGCCTCGATGGTCTTTACATTTTGGCATGTTTTTGCAATGGCTGGTACCGGTTGTTCCTTTCCATGTTTAGTGCTTCCTTCAGGGTCTCTTGTAAGGCAGGCCTAGTGGTGACAAAATCTCTAAGCATTTGCTTATCTGTAAAGGATTTTATTTCTCCTTCACTTATGAAACTTAGTTTGGCTGGATATGAAATTCTGGGTTGAAAATTCTTTTCTTTAAGAATGTTGAATATTGGCCCCCACTCTCTTCTGGCTTGGAGAGTTTCTGCCGAGAGATCTGCTGTTAGTCTGATGGGCTTCCCTTTGTGGGTAACCCGACCTTTCTCTCTGGCTGCCCTTAAGATTTTTTCCTTCATTTCAACTTTGGTGAATCTGGCAATTATGTGTCTTGGAGTTGCTCTTCTCGAGGAGTATCTTTGTGGCGTTCTCTGTATTTCCTGGATTTGAATGTTGGCCTGCCCTACTAGGTTGGGGAAGTTCTCCTGGATGATATCCTGAAGAGTGTTTTCCAACTTGGTTCCATTTTCCCCCTCACTTTCAGGCACCCCAATCAGACGTAGATTTGGTCTTTTTACATAATCCCATACTTCTTGCAGGCTTTGTTCATTTCTTTTTCTTCTTTTTTCTTTTGGTTTCTCTTCTCGCTTCATTTCATTCATTTGATCCTCAATCGCTGATACTCTTTCTTCCAGTTGATCGAGTCGGTTACTGAAGCTTGTGCATTTGTCACGTGTTTCTCGTGTCATGGTTTTCATCTCTTTCATTTCGTTTATGACCTTCTCTGCATTAATTACTCTAGCCATCAATTCTTCCACTTTTTTTTCAAGATTTTTAGTTTCTTTGCGCTGGGTACGTAATTCCTCCTTTAGCTCTGAGAAATTTGATGGACTGAAGCCTTCTTCTCTCATCTCGTCAAAGTCATTCTCCGTCCAGCTTTGATCCGTTGCTGGCGATGAGCTGCGCTCCTTTGCCCGGGGAGATGCACTCTTATTTTTTGAATTTCCAGCTTTTCTGCCCTGCTTTTTCCCCATCTTTGTGGTTTTATCTGCCTCTGGTCTTTGATGATGGTGATGTACTGATGGGGTTTTGGTGTAGGTGTCCTTCCTGTTTGATAGTTTTCCTTCTAACAGTCAGGACCCTCAGCTGTAGTTCTGCTGGAGATTGCTTGAGTTCCACTCCAGACCCTGTTTGCCTGGGTATCAGCAGCAGAGGCTGCAGAAGATAGAATATTTCTGAACAGCGAGTGTACCTGTCTGATTCTTGCTTTGGAAGCTTCCTCTCAGGGGTGTACTCCACCCTGTGAGGTGTGGGGTGTCAGACTGCCCCTAGTGGGGGATGTCTCCCAGTTAGGCTACTCAGGGGTCAGGGACCCACTTGAGCAGGGAGTCTGTCCCTTCTCAGATCTCAACCTCCGTGTTGGGAGATCCACTGCTCTCTTCAAAGCTGTCAGACAGAGTCGTTTGAGTCTGCAGAGGTTTCTGCCAAGTTTGTTATTGTTTACTGTGCCCTGTCCCCAGAGGTGGAGTCTACAGAGACAGGCAGGTTTCCTTGAGCTGCTGTGAGCTCCACCCAGTTCGAGCTTCCCAGCAGCTTTGTTTACCTACTTAAGCCTCAGCAATGGCGGGTGCCCCTCCCCCAGCCTCGCTGCTGCCTTGCCGGTAGATCACAGACTGCTGTGCTAGCAATGAGGGAGGCTCCGTGGGTGTGGGACCCTCCCGGCCAGGTGTGGGATATGATCTCCTGGTGTGCCTGTTTGCTTAAAGCGCAGTATTGGGGTGGGAGTTACCCGATTTTCCAGGTGTTGTGTGTCTCAGTTCCCCTGGCTAGGAAAAGGGATTCCCTTCCCCCTTGCGCTTCCCAGGTGAGGCAATGCCTCGCCCTGCTTCAGCTCTCGCTGGTCGGGCTGCAGCAGCTGACCAGCACCGATCGTCTGGCACTCCCCAGTGAGATGAACCCAGTACCTCAGTTGAAAATGCAGAAATCACTGGTCTTCTGTGTCGCTCGCGCTGGGAGTTGGAGACTGGAGCTGTTCCTATTCGGCCATCTTGCTCCGCCCCTCGAAATAAATACTTTCTAAAAGTAATCCACTACCAATACAAACAAAACAAAAAAGACAAAAAAACAAAATAAATAAGCAACAAAAAAAAATCCCCCAAAGAGTGTTTAAACTAGGAGATAGAAGCAGATATTCAAACAGCTAATTCTAGACAATCAACTGTGAAAGTGCAGAGGGTATCACTACTGACATATGTATTTATATCTAACATTTTCTCAACAGATATGTACATGCAAGGTCATCAGACAAAAATTAATAGGAAATCAGAGCAAAGAGGATTTAAAAGTAGAAAAATCTAAAAGTGGGTAAAGATAAGTACCATCTACCTCTCTACAGAGGATGACAATTTTTGGCTCAGGATATTCTGATAGCCAAAGCCAAAGAGGAGACACAATCCATTATGTGATTCACAGCGCGTCTAAGATTACAAACTCACCAGTGACTTTCCTGATGCTATGTTCTGAGAGAAATATATTCTCAGAATCAGACTTTGAGTAATAAATGGATATTGGAGAGTTTGCATTTATGGTTTCTGGCAGAACTCTGTATTGCCGTCAGGAGTTGGCAAACTTTCCATGAAGGACCAAATAGCAAATATTTTAGTCTTCATGGGCCACACAGTTTCTCTTGCAACTACTACACTCTGCCATTAAAATGCAAAAGCAGTCTTGGACAATATGTAAATAAATGACATGGGCATGTTTCAACTATTTAGGAAAACAAGCAGCCGGATGGATGTGATAGAGAAGCTGTGGTTGACCAGCCCCTGGTCTATGTCATCAATTCAAAGCAGAGTTGTCATTTCCAAAAGGTATTTTTTGACAGTTCTATTAGTGAAAAATAAAAATCATTTTTCAGATTGATGATTGCTTTCTGGAGCTGACTATCCACTCCTTACAGCTTGGAGCAGAGTGTAAGAAGTGGATCAAAATTCCAATAGGCATTAAATAGTGGTACTTCTTGTATTATGTTGGTATACCGGCTGTTACCTACAACTGTACAGGAAGGAGTGACTGAGTTTGAGGGGTTCATGGCTCAGGTGGCCATCTAGGCAGGGACCAGGCAGGGTCTGTGCGTTGCTGACATAGGAGGCCCCCAGAACTCACACAACTGTGATAAAACAATGCAGCTTGCAAAGAGACCTATGAGGAAGATTATTAACATGTGCCTTGGAGTTGTAGAGGCTCACTGGAAGTGAGGCTCATAATTTTCCAGAATATCTTTCAAAGGGTATTGAGAAAGTCAGAGATTTTATATAACAAGGATTTTTGTTGTTTTGTTTTGATCATTAGCAGTGACTAAAATTGTCCTTCATCTCTCCAGTCATACCCTCTTCTGAAGAGTCCATAGTAATTTCAGAATGCATTAATATTAATAGTTCATCTCCATCCAAAGGAATCATTGTCTCTAGTTGTTTTTTGTTTTGTTTTTTTTTTCCAAATAAAAGTTTAAGAAATGCTACATATAAAAGTGATCATTCCTCTGCAAGGCACTTAATAGTAAGTGAGAAAACAAAGTACTGAATTTGAATCGGAAAGCAAATTAATTTCAGCTCAACAAAATTACTGAAATATGCAAAGAACAAAGTTATTAATTGAGTTTGGGGAAGTCAAGGAAGGTGGCGCTGAGGAGGTTACGTTTGAACTCAGTCTTAATGGAATTAGACATGCACCAAATGGGAAAAGAGTTTAAGCGTTGGTTGGGGGCAGGAGGACGTTGCTGGCAGAAGACATAGCATGAGAAAAGGTATGTGACATAAGGGAACATGGAAGGTTCTAGAATGGAAAGCACTACATTTTCACAAATGTGTGACGTGAAGAAGGCATAGCAGATGAAGCTGGAGAAGTAGGCAAGACACCATCAAGTTAAAGGGAATATTGAAGCAGATTAAGACCAACAGTGGTAGCCTTCATCAATGAGCTAATGCGTCTGTGGAAGACACATCCCAGGGAAAGAAATCACACAAATATCGAGGGGGTCTGCCCTTATTTGGGGCCTAGAACAGAGAAACAGAGTCTGGCTTGGCAGCAGGGGTCTTATAGCTCTCATAACACCAGCGGCACAACTCTAAGAAGCATAAAGTTTCCTGAATCACATGAAAAGATGCCCTGCAAAGTAAAAGGGGAAAATGTCAATGTTCTCCTGGCACTAAAGATCTTAGACACAGCATCGTCAAGAAGCTCCTCAGGTGGAGGTCCTCAGGCTCCCTGTCCTCTTGAACCCTCACCAGGTTTTGGAGAGAATTGCAGTAATTTGTATTTTTTTTTCTCTTCTTTTCTTTTTTCTCCCCCCCACCCCGTCCCCCAGAAAAGAGGGAGGGCTGAAAAAAAAGTAAAAGTCTCACTTTGTTTTCTTCACTTCCCTACTGGGTTCTTGATTCATTAGGAATCGGTTCCAGTTCCTGGAGCATCCCTGGAGCCAGCTACCCTGGCTTTCACTGGCAGCCTTCACAGTAACGCAAGCAGCCTGCAGCCCCACTCTGTACTTGGCTTTTATTCATGCTAGGAAGGCCTTCTCGCCTTCGGAAAATTCGCACTGCTCCATGATCCAAATGAGAAGAACTGCCTTTTAAGCAACGCTAAGACTTTCAGATAATAATCACCCTCACACTTGAAAACATAACACTCCTGTTTCATTGTGATCTCTTCATTGGTTTCTAGACCTCAAACTCCCCAGGGAATGTCACAAATTCACATGCTATCTCTGAGAAATAGATACAGCACTTGCAGCTCTGATTTACCTAAGAAGGAGTGTTAGGAAAAAAAAAAAAAAAGAAAGAAAGAAAGAGAAACAACATATTCATGTAGCCAGACAGCTCCCTGTCACAGATGCAGATAAGAAAGCTCAAACTGTTAAGTTATTCTAGGAAAAGGCTGAACATTTTATATTAACAACTTGTTTCCTTCCAGGTTTTTTTTTTTTTTTTTTTTTTTCAGGGAGCTTGAGAAAAATTTTTACCCATTCCCTTTTTTACTAAGCAATTTGTCATCAGATAAAGTAGCTTAAAAATTAGTGGTGAGTACAAGAAGGCATCCTAGGCAGCATAGTACAATGGGAAGTGTTAAAGGACCATGAGAGCAGACAAAGCTGGGTTTAAAGCCTGCCACTAATTAGCTGGGTGACCTGAGTGAGTATTGCAAATGCCCTGAGGCTCAATTTCTTATCACCATAAATAGCTCACGAGATTGGGAAGGTTAAATTAGATAATGTGTTGATTTAGCTCCTCCAAGAAGCAGGCATCAAGAGAGTTCATTCAAGGAGACATCTGAGAGATCAAATGGGAAGGAAGCAGAGTAGGCTGAGAGATACACCACAATGCAGTCTGGCCCCTGTGAAGGCGAGAGGGAAGGCTTGGGCGAGAGCCTTCTGATTGGGGTTCTAAGAAAGTTCAGCAAAGCCAATGGGAAGTACTTGTCAAGCTTAAGTCACTCTTCAGCGAATTCTCCATTTCCCAGAAACAGATCAGCCTTAGCATCCCTGCCACACTCCATCATCGGCTGGGAGCAGCCGTGGGAAGCTTGGCCTCCATACAAACTTGGTGATGGATTTCAGAACACAACAGCTGGGGCCAGACAATTATGCTCCCTGCTGAAAGAGATTTGAGAGACATGTTCTCATAACAGATAACATATGAAAAGCACTTGGCACCAGTAATTGGCATATAGAAGTCATTCAATACATGTACTTTCTCCCTTAGATGGAGTTGTTCTGGTGGTGTTTTTGTTTTCGTTTTTGTTATTTTGAGACTGGGTCTCTCTGTGTTGCTCAGGCTGATCTTGAACTCCTCACACCTCAGCCTCCCAAGTAAGCCGGGATTACAGGTACACACCACTACATCCAACATGATGTCATTTTGTTAAAAGTCTTCATGATTTAAATTAACTTTGAGATGTAAGTTGATCTTCAGTTTATGAAATGCAGTATACAAATTGGTGACATCTCATTCATATTTGGAAAAAGAGTGTTTTTCATCATAAACTTTGAAGGAAGAAGAGGATGAAAGTCTTGCACTCTTCCAGCAGACACAAATCATCTATACCCACTTGCTATCAGTGGCAGAGTTCCCAGGATATCAGTGGCATCCCTGATTTACATGTCTGGGGGTAAAATTTTTCTATCCAATTTACACAAGCTTACATCACAATCTATGCTTTCAGGCATCACACTCCTACTCTTGTGGGTTTCATACGTTGCTAAATCATTTCATTTCTTGACATTCAGGAAAATCACCTGCTGCTTCAGGTTATCATTCCCTAAGTGGCTGCAGCTTCCAACTGAGAAGACCTCAAACTTCAGTCTCCCTTTCTTACTGATCAAGGTTTTCCAATGAAAGCAGGAGTCTACAGTTGCAAATCATATACAGCTTTCTAATTATCACACAAACATTTTTATGTGAGAATGTATAGGTAACGAATACTTATACAGACTTGGTTTCAGGTATCCAGGATTCCAGCACCAGGCTTTTACTAGCTTTTTATTTGGAAACATGACCTAACCTCTGTGAATCTCAGTCTCTTCATATGCAAAATTGGAATAGTGGTATCTTACGTTGAAAAGTTGGCATGAGGTTCAGAGATATTATACACAAAACACCTAGTATAGTGCCTAATACATAACAGGTACTTAATAAATTATAACTAATAATATCTTTTCTAGCTTCTGAACTATAGGAAAATATACAGGAAATGTGTTCTGATATGAACTGTATAATGTTATGCAACTTATCAGTAAAGTACTGCAACCAGAAACTCCAACAATAACTAATGCAATAATAAGTATTTAGTAAGTGTATGATTATGGATTAAAATCTAGTTGAAAATAGAAACCATAAAATTTAAAAATTATAATAAATAAATAAACCTCATAAAACTAGGAGTAGGGTTGTTCTCTGTCACAGATTCAGCCCCATAAGGCACACTTACGGAATTGTATATGTAAAATTAAAAGGTAAAAGTTACCAAATACATGCCACTAGTTTCTTCATAGCATCTTCCAGATCAAAGCACTCCTAATCTTTACAAACCAGAAGCAGAGATCCAACATTAGATATTTTCCCTAGATCTTCTCGGATATTTTCTTAGTTTATTTCGTACTTTGATTTCACGTGCCCAAGATTAAGTATACACTGCTTTTCAACCAAATTGACTTATTCTTTCCCCTAGGAAACAGGGTCTTCTCTGAAATGTATGGATCCTCTCCTGCCAAGAAGAGAAAAGTCTTCCTATCTTAATCGGGTCAAGGCCCCTCCTTGCTAGGCCCAGAGGTTGCTCAGCAGTAGCCGATAGAGAGAATGATTCCCGCTCTGCAACTGTCTGTTACCATGGAGACATGCTAATTAGTGGATGATGAGAAAGCAGAGGAGTTCAAGGTCTATAAAGCCATGAGAAAGAAAGGGAAATAAATGGAAAAATATGGACAAAGAGAAATAAGAGGATCTTGTGGGGCAAATTGTAGGTACAGAAGTCCTCGGATGATTGGATCATAATGAAGAGGTGGAAGAGGGTTATGAAAAGAGAATATTAATGACAAAGACTCATAGATCATGAGTTTGATGAAATGAAGGGTGAAGACTATAGCTTAAGAGAAGAAATGGAAAACTCCAATTGCACCAACTACAAACTCAAAGGATCATGGAATGTTAAAGATCTGAATTTTAAAGGTGTTGAAGGACAGAACTATTCTTTTCTAAAAGGAAGAAAATGTGACATTTGGGGCCATCAAAATAGATTGCAAATCTCTGCAGACATTTCTCTGCTTAAACTTGAATTCACATTTACCAAACCATCGTAATTTGCTGGGTGAAATGTCAGTGCACCAATGCATGAGATTCCTGTCCAATTCTCTGAGCCAAATGTGCCCTTGGATTTCTATATCCAGACCTCCAAGGAATAATAACAGAAAAGGAAATGTAGCTGACGATTTCAGGAGCTCTGTTTTAACAAGATAGTATAGAGACAAAAGTACTATACTCAAGGGCATATGAGTTCTTACATACCTAAGGCATTTTGAAAACTTGACTAGGTGATAACATCTATCTTCTAAAGAGATAATTTTATATTATGTTGATATAAATCTTTTCTATTTTATTATACATTATATGTTTATTACACACTATTGCTATATTATTACACTTGAGCTGTTGAACACATTTGCAAGAGATATTTCCTCAAATATAAACATATTGTTAATATACTAATAGGTAAGCTACTGGTGAAGGCCAAGATATTATATCAGAATAAACCCAGGTATGAAGGAAGAAAACTAGCCCATCATGTTAGTTTCAGAGGAGTTATGGAGTTGTGTGAGTCTCATGTGCGAAGCTCTTCTCATCTGCCTGTGCAGATGAATGAATGTACAGCAATCCAGACCTTAGAAATTTGCCCCCCCCACACACACACACCTTGGATTTCCCTTCTTCCATCTACCCAGACTGTCTTCTACCATATAGATTCCTTCTCATCCTTCAAATCTAAATGAAACACCATCTCTTTAGTATTGGCCTCCCTAGACCTTCACAAGTAGTTAGTGGTACCCTTCTTAGTGCTCCTGAAGCCCTTCGTATCTACCTCTCTTATAGAGCTTAATTCTAGACATTTTGGCTATTTGTTCAGATAATTGTCTATCCAAAACTGTAAAGTCTTCAGGGAAAGAAATTTTATTTTACATACCTTAATATTCTTAAGTGTTCCCAGAACCAAGCACAGTGCTCAGAATACAAAGATATTTGTTAAATATTTATTGAAGTGTTTGTAGCAATTTATAACCAGTAACTAATTTATACAGTGATTTCAATTTTCTAGCAGGCTTTCATGCCCCTAGAGTGTAAGATTCTTAAACCCCCATGCCCTTTTTGCTTTCCTCTATCTTCAATACATTAACTCAACAGGTGTGCCATTAAAATTTGTTAAATGAGTATCCAGATCCAGAATTATTCAGGAACACTGCCTGCTTTTCAAAACTCATAGCTCCTCAGCAACGTCATAATGCCTGAATTTCTCTTTCCTCTGTCAGTAGAGATCAAACTCAGCTAACATGTGTGTATTAAAGGGTAAGCTTTCCTAGTTGGTGAATTTTCCCCTGAAGACGACAAATGCTGGAAGAGAATGTTCTAGAAATTCCAAGGAGTCTCAAAACAGCTTAGGTTCTGGCCAGTTGGAGGAGCTCACAGTTGGTCCAGAGTCAATTCCAGGTTCTAGCATCAGGGGTAGCCACCTTCAGGATGGGGCCAGGTTGGCAGGTGAGGCCACCTGACTGATTGGTGAGGAATCAAGAACATTGGCCCTCTCCAAGCTGTTGCCTTCATTTCTCTGTCACTCTGCTTACTCTAAAGCCATCTTTTTATCGTGGTTTTTAAAATCACCATGCCAATAAATAATTTTTTTTAATGTGAGCCATGACATTGAAAATGTTTTTTGAAAAGCGCCATCTTGAGGGAAGGCATGCCATGTGCTCCAGGGACTCAATCACTGTTCCTACTTTACTCCCAGTCATACTTCTGAGTTAGCCAAATGTGTTAAGAAAGTACTGGATTTACAGACATGATGGACAGAAATCCAGGTTACTCTCTAACCTGAAAATATCTCACCCTTCAACTTTTCAAGAGTCTCTAAAACTCTTATAATACTAATCATCATAGGTGATGAATTTCATGGCTCACATTAAAAAAAAAAATAAATCATCTTAGGTTCCATCGTCTATGAATACTAGGTATGGAACACAAAGCAGATCTATTTGGTAAGAGCAGAAGGAAAGAGCTGGAGTCTAGGACCCTGGGAGGTAGGGAAGGCCCAAGTGGTGATTCTTTAGTTGAAGATTCTAAGCAGCCAGCAGACCACTGGAGAATGCTAAGTAACTGAAGACCACATGGTCTGGGCAGATGAAAGGAAGGGAGCTAAGAAAAAAGATGGAAAGAGCTGAATACAAATTCACTTATCACACAGTTTTAACTCAAGACAACTATGGTGAAGGTCAAAACTAGGTCATCTTGTGCCAGGCCATTACACACAATAACATGGCATGGCCTTTTGAATATGTGATGCAGTGCTGTACATTAGACCAGTTCTCGTTATCAATATAGATGGCAGTAATATCATTGTAAATGTGGAGGATGTGTGTATATTTTTAAATGTGCCCACTCAGATGACAAACTGAGGGGTCCTCACAAAAGAAATGCAAATAGGAAAGTCTCCCTGTAACATCTAGAAAAAAATTCTAGAAACTTTTCAATTTTATTCACATACATTTAGTTTGTTTCAAAACTACAACTGAGCCACTAATTCTGGCCAGACATTTTGGAGGTTTATTTGGTCACAATATGAAAACATAAGGTAAGTTCATTGCCTTAAAGCTTAACACCCTGGATTGTCATTATCACAATAGTATTATCTCTGCATATGTCAGGCAACACAATTAGTGTCTGGTTATGAAGAGAACAGTTTATAAAAACGCCTTAATATGACATAATTTTTATTTTAATTCCACACAAAACTTTTTTGCAAATTTTCAAAAAGTAAAACTCCTTTCCTCAGACTGACAGAGCATTTATATTTAAGAGGCAGAATATACTTTTCCAGATAAATTAAGGAAATATCATTGATACTAATTAGTCTTAATATTATGAACACATTTACCTAGTGAATATATTCTATATAGACCTGTGTCTGGATGTAAGTTATAATTTTTTTGTAATGAAATAAATCATAATTTAGGAAGCATTCAAGAGTATAAAACAGTGATGGAGCCAGTGCATAAAACACTGGGACCTGGTGAGTTTCTCCCTCAAATCTCTGTCACACGCATTCAGAATCCCAGATTCTTCCATCACAGTAGGAGTAGGAGGCCCTGCTTCTCCTTATACTTGCAGACTATCCATCGACAGTCTGGACTTCTAATGTAAGGCCATCATCTGCCATGCTAGTGCCAGCTCACCACTGTCAATACCTCTCGTTGGTGTCTGGAACTCTTCAGGCTTTTTAGTTTTTCAGATCCCATGTCATGTTTTTGAGTAATAGAATGGTTACACAACAAAAAATAAAAATTCTGCGAACACACCAAATCCCTCCATCACACCAAGGGATAGGATCCCACTTCTTAGTGACCCTATAGAGTAAAGAAGAGTAGATAGGCCAGGCGCAGTGGCTCACACCTGTAATCCCAGCACTTTAGAAGACTGAGGTGGGTGGATGGCTTGAGGTCAGGAGTTCAAGACCAGCCTGGCCAAAATGGCGAAATCTCGTCTCTACTAAAAATACAAAAATTAACCGGGTGTGGTGGTGGGCACCTGTAATCCCAGCTATTCGGGAGGCTGAGGCACAAGAATTCCTTGAACCAGGGAGGCAGAAGGTGCAGTGAGTTGAGACGGCGCCACTGCAACAGGGTGAGATTCCGTCTCAAAAAAAAAAAAAAAGAAGAAAATGATATAAACCAGTAAGAGTTTCAACGTGCAGAAATATAAGTAGGAAGGTAAATGTATGTTTTTTGTTTGTTCATTTGTTTGTTTGTTGAGAGGAAGTCTTGCTCTGGAGCGCCACCCAGGCTGGAGTGCAGTGGCACGATCTCGGCTCACTGCAAGCTCCGCCTCCCGGGTTCACGCCATTCTCCTGCCTCAGCCTCTTGAGTAGCTGGGACTACAGGCGCCCGACACCACACTCGGCCAATTTTTTTGTATTTTTAGTAGAGACGGGGTTTCACCGTGTTAGCAAGGATGGTCTTGATCTCCTGACCTCGTGATCCACCCGCCTCGGCCTCCCAAAGTTCTGGGATTACAGGCGTGAGCCACCACACCCAGCCGTATATGTGTATTTTTTTAAAGGGTCCATTCATGTGGTAAACCCAGGAATCCTCACAAAAGGAATATAAATCAGAAATGAGATGAGAAAATCACAGAAAGTAATAAACTAGCAGTTAGTTAATAACATGATACTGTAATTTTTATAAAAGAATTAGAATATTGGGATGCACAAATTTAATTAATTATTTTCTCCATATTAATCAGTTCTAGTCAGACTTTTATCTAGATGCCCTGTATTAGGGTCTGTAAAAGAGAAAAGAATAACTCAGGGCAGATTCAGGACCTGGGACCAAGATGATTAAAATGCTGGGGAAAGCTGAGGGGAGGTTTAATTATTGTCTTCAGGTGTGTGAGGGGCGCCCACACAGAGTACAGTGGCCACTGGAGAATGGAAGTGAAGTCATGTTTCAGTATAAAGCATTAAACCTAAGGAAATATTTTTTGGCTTTAAATATTATTGAATAATTGATTCAAACAATACATTGGATTAAGGCATCACTTTTGAAGATCTTTCAAAATTAGATATTTTTTCATCTCTCTAAGAAAGGAATGGGTAAGATGGTTTAATAGAGATATTAACCTAATATCTCTAGTTTATTAATTTCTCTAACCTAGTCTCTAGTTCTCTAATTTTTCTGATCTGGTCCATTCTTGATTATCTGTGATTCTGTATGGGTTTATTAATTATTTAAAAAATCAGAGCATTTTTTTCTGTAAAGCTGAGATTTGAACATAACATCTTGCTTTGGAAGTTCTCCGACTGTAAAACAACACAATATTGAGATTATATTCTCAACAATTATAAAATGAATTTTTAACTTTGACAGTCCCAGTAAAAACTTAAAGTTTGTCCTGAAGTAGGAACATGTAAAGAAAACCAGCCAAAACCAAGATGCTTTGGTAACATGGATGTGTTTCACTCTCTCAACCCCTGCTGAGTCTCTTTAACCCAGTAAAGTGGAGTAATTTCATAATGGCACAAACAGGACACAACTGGAAAAAGAAAGGAAATAACTGGATGCCATGATGAAGCTTTCCCTTTAAAAGTTTTTAAATCCTTTTTTTGTTTATTGTCAGGGACAAAGGACCTCAAGATGAACTGCTGCTTCCTTGTTATTCCCTCCCCAACATCTAACAAGCACTTCAAGTGATTCTCCTGCCTCTGTCCACAGGTAGCTGGGATTACAGGCACGCGCCACCACACCCAGCTAATGTTTGTTTGTTTTTTTTTTTTTTTTCTTGAGACGGAGTCTCGCTCTGTCGCCCAGGCTGGAGTGCAGTGGCCGGATCTCGGCTCACTGCAAGCTCTGCCTCCCGGGTTTACGCCATTTTCCTGCCTCAGCCTCCCGAGTAGCTGGGACGACAGGGGCCCGCCACCTCGCCCGGCTAATTTTTTGTATTTTTTAGTAGAGACGGGGTTTCACCGTGTTAGCCAGGATGGTCTCGATCTCCTGACCTCGTGATCCACCCGTCTCGGCCTCCCAAAGTGCTGGGATTACAGGCTTGAGCCACCGCGCCCGGCCAATGTTTGTATTTTTAGCAGAGACGTAGTTACACCGTGTTGACCAGGCTGGTCTCAAACTCCTGACCTCAGGTGATCCTCCTGCCTTGGTCTCCCAAAGTGCTGGGATTACAGGCATGAGCCACTGCACCCAGCCTATATCTTAGATATTTTCCTAAGCAAAAATATTTACCTATAGCTGTTTCTGTAGAGACAAAATAACACAGTGCAGGATGACGTTTAACTAAATTATGCAAGCTACTGAATTACTATTGCTACTATTTTTTTCTTAAGTAGGTTCTTGTATGCTCTTACAGATTTAGCCTAGAGTCTTACATGTAGTAAATACTCAGTAAGTATCAGAGATTTATTTAGGAAGGAGGGAGGTGTCTTAATCTGCAAAGTTTCTCTTATTTTGCTTTGCTTGCTAAAGTCAGACAAGCTCAAGAAATTATAAACTTTTGTTCTTTGAAAGATTCTGCTTGCAAAATAATGACATAACCCCCAGAGTAAAAACAAGCATTAGAAAAACATGTATCAGATAAAAGACTTGAATCCAAGACAAATAAATAACTCTCACAACTTAATAATAAGACATATTGCCTAGTTTTTTTACATAAAAAAATATTTAAACAAAAATTTTCCCAAGAAGATTTATGGATGGTAAATAAACACATGAAAAAGATGTTCACCATCATTAGTCAATAGAGAAATTCAAATTAAAGCTACAATGAGATACAATTACACACCAAGCAGAAGAGCAAAAAGTTTTTTAACTGATATACAAGTGTTGGCAAGGCTGCAGAGCAACTGGAGCTCTCACTTGCTGCTGAAATGTAGAATGTTTCAGCCACTTCGGAAAATGTGGCAGTCTTATATAGTTCAGCATGCATTTACTATTTGACCTATCGATCCCATTTCTAAGTATTTGCCGAAGAGAAATGAAAAAAATATGTGCACATAAAAATTTGTAAGCTAATTTCTATAGTGGCCTCATTAATAATTGTTAAGAACTGGAAAGAACCCAAAATGTTCATGAACAGGCAAATGGATAGACAAATTGTGATAAAACTGTGGAACATTACTCAGAAAACAAACACAAAAAAACCAACAAAACAACTATTGTTACATGTAACAACATGGATGGATCTTAAGAACAACATGCTAAGCGAAATAAGCCAGACACACACAAAAAGCCACATATTATTTAAACTATGTGACACTCTGAAAAAGGCAAAATTATAGGAACAGAAAACAGATAAATGATTATTAGAGGCTGAGAATAAGGGAGAGATTGCACAGAAGCATGACAGAGCCTTTAGGGGTAATGGAACTATTCGATATCTTAAATTGGCATGGAGATTACATCACCGTATACTTTTTTGAATACTTCAAAAATTATAAATTACAAATGGATAATTTTTACTGTATGTAAATTATACCTTAATAGACCTGACTTTTGCAAAAAAGGATATATGCGTATGAATGCTCATTCATGTGCACATGTGCACACACAAAGATGGAGTCAAGCAGCTTACCTTCCAATGGTGATGAGAACTGCGAGGCAGGATTAGGTCATGTGCCACAATTGCATTCCATTTTGCTAGTTGACTCTAAGCCATTAGGGCACTTTAAAAGAAACAACCACCATCCACAACCGCCGTGAATCAGCACTACCCCACCGCCACCCCTAGTCACATAACCAAGCTTTTCACATTTTATTTGGTTTGACTTTTTGCTTTTCTTTTCTTTAAGTGTTAAATTGTCAAGGTGGTAGCCCAATCACCCCCACCTGTCCTAACATGTTTCACATGCCCTTTACAGGATTTTAAACTTAACTGAAGTCATTTTCTAAAGGGCAATAATGGAAATGTTATGGGCAGATTGCAGTGCATAGTGCATGGTAAAGCTTTTACTTAAATGGATTCTGCCCACAAAAGTAGGAACCCTAACATCACCACAGCAGGTCCACAGCAGTGATGGCTGTGAAAAAAAAAAAAATCATCCAGAGGATTCATTTCCACCTTATTTTAGACCTTTTGCTGTAATTCCTTATATAAAAATTTCTTTTTTCCTTGACCATTAATACTGATAATTATATCTGTATTTCTTAAGAATATTATGAGTTGCCATTTCTGCATAGTAGCAGATTAAATTTATTCACCTTACGGATATATTATTATCACAGATAATAACTGCAGCATGATAATTATCATTAATTATTCATTTGGATTAAGAGGCAAATAGGCTTGTATTCAAGGGTCTTCCAGAGCACTGTTCATTGTTCCTGAGCCCTGTGCGCCAGTGTGACTAATTCATACTCTTTTCTGAGCCACTGTTGACATCTGACGGGTCCCATATGTATTTATTTGAAAATATAATAAAAGGAATGAGTGCACCATCTCAGGATGGAGTCACTAAAACAGACATATGGTTTCTTTTTTGCCCTGTAAGTGAGGGTATGCAATTTTCTGTTAAAGTCAGGCTGCTGTGAGCATTGCTTCAGTAGTATGTATTCCCTTTCTGTGCCTCCTTGACTCAGACTATTTAATCTCATATAAGCTTGTGTATTTACGTAATAGCTTTTTGAAAAATAATAATGTGGTAAGAGACCTACTTTATCCTTCATTGAGCAAAGGATTGTTTGTGCTCCTATTTGAAGCCCCTTAAGTTTAATATATATAAAAAAAAAAGCCTCTGCAAAGTTTATAAAATCTGTAGAGAAATTAAGAAGAGAAGGAAGATGGAAAAATAAAAGATGATGTATCTTACAAACATGATCTTTTTAAAATTTTTCTTGCTAATATACACCAAAATTGACATATATGTATTTTTACAGAGTCTCTTTTGTATTTTCTCTTGGTCTTAGTCTTTACTTCTTTGTAATCTGTCATTCATATTTATTCTTTTAAAGCAGATATAAAATGGCAGTTTGAAAACGATGCTAGTGAAGCTAATTTTGAAGATAGGATGCAGTTCTTCAGTGTCCTTAACATAGCTAGGACTGCATTTAAAATGACAGCAGGATTTTTTCCTCTTTTCTTTCTTTGTCTCTTTTGGTAATGCAAGGAAGAGGCTAATACATTGTGCTAAATGTTACTTTTTAAAGAATTTTTTTTTGCTTATATTTGTTAATACATTTTTATGAGATCATTTGTTTCCTCTTCATAACATTCCCTTCAGGTACTATAGGGCAGCTAGGATCATTCCCATTTTTAGATAGGAAATTAAGTTAGCAGAAGATTAAGTAGTATTTAATGAGGAGTACACAGTGGTGAGACTAAATCAGGAACCCATGTCTCCTGACCCACAGTTCCTCTTTCTGTGCCTCTCTGAGTGCAGCTGTGAATAGTCTGACGTGAATGATGAAGAAACTTAGGAAAGAGTTTTGAAAACTCTGCCAGATGGAACTGCACCAAATTTCAGAGCAAGAAGGTATCTCAGGAGTGGTGGCTATGAGGCTTTGCTGGTATAACTCAATGCAGCTTTTTTAACATTTTTATTGTGATAAGAACATGTGACAAGATGTTACCCTCTTAACAGATTTTTAAATGCACATTACAACACTATAATCTTCAGTCACAATGTTCAGCAGATCTCCAGAAGGTATTCATCTCGCGTAACTGAAACTTTATACTCATTGATTAGCAACAGGCTCCAACTAATCATCCCCTCCCCTAACCTCCACTCCTGTTTTACACCTACTAACAGTTTGAGTTTGGTCATTCAAGTCTAACAGAAGGCCGATGTCCAGAAACACCTTTGTGAGCAGTACATTCATGCTATTATAATGCAGGCTTTATTCTATTCTTGAGTAGAAGTTCCACTTTTAATTCATTATACTTATAATAACAAAAATTAGTACTTATTAAACACTTACTATATGCCAATAACTTCATTAAGCACATTACCTGCAGACAAAATGGGTGTCCAAGTAGCTTTTCCTTACCAAGGACCCATTTAGGAAGAAGTCTCAATCCATAAAAACTCAATTTCTTTGACAATTAACAAAGTAGAAGAATGCCTTTAAAATATTTATCCTTGGGGATTTAAGTCTAATATCCATTTACTCATCTGTAAGTTTTGTTTGTTTGTTTGTTTGTTTGTTTGCTTTTGTTACTGTTTTGTTTTGGTTTTTTGTTTGTTTTGAGACGGAGTTTCACTCTTGTTGCCCAGGCTGGAGTGTGCAATGGTGCGATCTTGACTCACTGCAACCTCTGCCTCCCAGGTTCAAGTGATTCTCCTTCTTCAGCCTCCCCAGTAGCTGGGATTACAGGCATATGCCAACACTCCCAGCTAATTTTGTATTTTTAGTAGAGACGGGGTTTCTCCATGTTGGTCAGGCTGTTCTCAAACTCCCGACCTCAGGTGATCCGCCTGCCTTGGCCTCCCAAAGTGCTGGGACTACAGGCGTGTCACGGCACCCAGCCTCGTCTGTAAGTATTTATTGAGTACCCACTATGGTTCCAGGGTCTACTCTAGGAAACAGAGATGTAACCGAATAGCACAGAGCCCCTGTCCTTGGACAGTGTTCATTTTCGTGATGGAGACAGATGACACACAAGTATTTCATAGTAGTGAAAGTGCTAAGTAGGAAAATCATGTAGAGTAAAGCAGTTAAGAGGGACAAGTGTAAGTGGGGGCAACTCCTTTTGATGGGGTGGTCAGGCAAGGCACTGTTAGCTGATGGGGAATGAGCAAAGATGTGCATAAAGGGAAACAGCAATGTGGGTAGATGCTGGGGTGCATCCCAGGCAGAGGGCCAGCAAATGCAAAGATATTCACATAAGTGCATGTTTTCAAAAATGAATATGAACCCACAAAGCATCTTGCATCAGATAAAAATGTTCTTGCCGACTATATTTAATTTGTTGTCAGCCTCTTTAATTTTCCTCTGAACATTTTTTTCTCTCTTGCTCTGAATATGATTTTCTTCTGGCTGAGTCTCTTTGATCTGATTGTTTATCTATTTCTTTTTGGCCATGTTATGTTGGCATTTCTGTCAACCCCCTAAAAACAGATTCTAAAAATGGAATATTCTTCTAATCGTCACGATCACTTGAATATAAAATAACCTGGCACCATGAAAAAAAAATGGAGTAGTGAATTACTGTTGCTTTATAATTGGATTACAATAAGTTTTGATGGATTGGAGGAAGAGACCAAATTACATAGTCTCTCCTCATGCTTTTCCTTTTTCTTGAAGGAAAACTGACTTTACCTCAATCATACTTATTAAAAAAGTAATAGTTAAGAATTAGCATTTCTTGAAAGTCTGCATTGTGCCAAGGGCTTCACTAAACATTTCACGTGTTGTTTCCAATTATAACAGTAGCCCTATGTGGCAGGTTACTGTCACCTTCTGAAAACCCCATTTTCAGAGAAGGAAACTGAGGTTCAGGTAGAATAACTGTCCAAGGTTGTCCGGCAAACTTCCCTTGCACCAAAGCTTGTGCTCTTAATCATCATCTCCTGCGTGCAGTAAGAAATGGCAACTAGCTTTAAATATAAGGTGATATAATCAGATTCCTGTTTAAAATAGAGAATCCTGGTAGCTGTGTGAATGGTGGATTAAGGATGAGCCTGGAGTTAAGAGAAGAGAGAGATGATTTCAGTTTTGAAAGACGACAGGCCCTTAAACTAACAGTGTTGTCAATAGTGATTACAGTAACAATCAGTTACCCTCTGGAGGATGCCTATTGAATCTCCCATCCAAAATCAGGTGAATGTGGGTAGAAATGTGTATTCAAATAAGCCACAGAATAATACATGTACCATGTTTTATGTAATCTCGCTATAGCAAAAGAACACTGTCCTCTATTGCTTTTTGGCTCAAGGCTCTCAGTGGTCTAAATGATGTCAGAGAAGAGGGTGCTATCAGTCAATGGACACAGCTGTTGAGAGTTTGGAATGTGCCATAGGGTGACCAATAAAGGGGTCCCAACTAAACCATCAGTTTACCACTAGCACTCAGAAATCTCAACTAGTTCTTCTAAAGCAAATATAGGCTTCGGCGCTCTGCCCTGACAGAAGTGATAAAGAGACTCTGATATGTTTGCACAATTGCACAATTTTCAAACTTTATTGAAAATGTTAGTAACTGTAATTCAGTTCCCTAATCTAAATTGCCATACAGAACACATTGAATATACTTTTATGCCTTGCTCTTGAAAAGATGGAATAATTATGAATACAAATGGCTTCTGCTTCCTTCATGTAAAAAATAAAGCATTATATACATATAAGTCAAATAAAGTAAAAGGGAGAAATAGATGGAGTGTAATAATGATGAGAAACTATAATATCTGCATGGAGGTAGACACCAAATTGCCACTCATTACTTGAATAGGGAGAAAGTTAGTAGGCAATTAGCAACAGAAGTGCCAAGTGGAAGGATAATTTGTAAGACAACAATAAACATAGTCTATACCCAATGAGATAGAAAGAAAGAGCAAGCAGTAGTGCCAATAAAACAAGCAGAACAGCCATGGGAGCAACTGCGTTTACACAATGAGAAAATAAAAAAAGTCTTCCCCATTCCTCATTATAACTTCCAGCATCTTGATTTTCAGCTTGTTCTGGACCAGCAGTAGCAATAGCCAAGTTTAGAAAATTATAGGAATCATAAGCCAGATGATGTGAAAACACTTGCTTTCAGCTAACTAAATATCATCAGTGCCTAGTCACAGGGCAAGGAAACCACTTCTGAAAAAGGAGCTAAAAATTAGAAAGCAATAGTTCAGCCCTTGAAAATCAAAGAACAATAATTTTGCAATTGTGAAGAAGGACCGAAGGAATATAAATCAGCCCACTCAGGAAGGTTCCTATACAGAGGAAGTTATTATGGTGAAGCATGTTTAAAACAAAATTTTAAATTGAACAATCATTGAAAGAACATCTAACCCATCAACTAATTTTCAGTATTTACCTGACCCAAAGCATTCAAGACCAATTAAAATGATCTAGTTTCAATGATCTTTAGAAAGACTTTACCATTTTCCTTAATCATCTATTCATTGTGCGGGAAAGCTTTTAACACGTATGTAGACATGACTATTTATATATGTCATATAAACAATGAATGAAGACTGCACATCATATTATGTATAAACATTTCTTCAATAATTTAAGAAATTCTTTTTTTTTTTTTTTTTTTTTTTTTTGAGACGGAGTCTCGCGCTGTCACCCAGGCTGGAGTGCAGTGGCCGGATCTCAGCTCACTACAAGCTCCGCCTCCCGGGTTCACGCCATTCTCCTGCCTCAGCCTCCCGAGTAGCTGGGACTACAGGCATCCGCCACCTCGCCCGGCTAGTTTTTTGTATTTTTTTTTTTAGTAGAGACGGGGTTTCACCATGTTAACCAGGATGGTCTCGATCTCCTGACCTCGTGATCCGCCCATCTCGGCCTCCCAAAGTGCTGGGATTACAGGCTTGAGCCACCGCGCCCGGCCAGAAATTCTTAAATGTATACACATTTCATATACATTATCTCATTTAATCTTCACAGACCTATAAAATAGGTACTATTCTTAAGTATCATATATGAGAAACTGAGGCTTAAAATTTTGTTTTGTTCAAAGGGAAGCTAGAATTTAAATCCAGGTCTATCAGATTGTTAAAGCTGATCTCATAACAATAGAGAACAATATAAATTATAGTATAGGAGAGCATTCTGGAAAATAACAAGGACCAAGTGTCAGGCTGACTAAGTTAGAATCCTGCCTCTGTTCATGCCACTCTTCTGTTTAAAACCATTCGACAGTTTAATGTATGTAATCCTCACAATAGCCCTATGAGAGAAGAATAATGATGATGAGCAAGAGGAGAAGAGGAGCAGGATGGAAATGGTTGTGATGATAATGAAAATGTTCATTTTACACATTAGGAAAATTGAGAGGTTAGGCCGAGCGTGGTCGCTCACACCTGTAATCCCAGAACTTTGGGAGGCCGAGGCGGGTGGATCATGACATCAGCAGTTCAAGACCATCCTGGACAAGATGGTGAAACCCCATCTCTACTAAAAATACAAAAAAAAAAAAAATAGTAATAAAAAAAAAGCCAGGCATGGTGGTGGGTACCTGTAATCCCAGCTACTTGGGAGTCTGAGGCAGAGAACTGCTTGAACCTGAGAGGCAGAGGTTGCATTGAGCTGAGATCACGCCACTGCACTCCAGCCTGGGTGACAGAGGGAGAGTCCATCTTAAAAAAAAAAAGAAAGAAAAAGAAAAAAGAAAAATTGAGAGGTTAAGTAACCTGCTCAGAGTCACCTAGCTAAACTAGAAGCCAAGTTAATCTGCCTACAAAGCTTGTGATTTTAGCCACTCTACTAAAATCCTGGAACATTCTTTCCCCATCTAAGTGTTATCCTTCACATCTCAGTTGTATCAGCTTTCTATTGCCACCTGACAAATGCCACAAACTTAGCTATCTACATCATATATATATATATATGTGTGTGTGTGTGTGTGTGTGTATAGAAAGAATATATGTATAGAATATATATACTCTAAATCATATATGTGTGTGTATATACATATACATATACATATACACTCTTAACAGTTTCCATGAGTCAAGAGTCCAAATGCATCCCAGTTAGGTCCTTTGATCAGGGTCTCACAAGACTTCAATCTAGGTATTAGCTGTCTGTATTCTTTTCTGGAGCCCAGGGTCCTCTTCTAAGCTCACATGGTTAGCAGAATGTATTTCCCTATGGTTGTAGGACCGAGGTTTCTGCTTTCTTACTGGCTGTCAGTCAGGAACTTCTCTCAGATTCTAGAGGCCACCACAGTTCCTTGTCATGTGGCCTGGCCTACTCACTGACTCTCTCACGGTATGGCAGTTTACTTCATCAAAGCCAGGAGGCAAATCTCTCTCTCTTCTAGTCTCTTTTAAAGAGCTTATCTGATTAGGTCAGACCCACTCAAGGCAGTCTCCCTTTGGTTAACTTAAAGTCAATTAATGAGAAGCCTTAATTGTATATGCTAAGTCCCCACACCTTTGCCATATAATTTAAGATAATCACAGAAGTGATATCATGTCACCTTTGCCATATTTTATGGATAGAAACTAGTTACAGTACTTACCCAACACAGTTCAATGCCATTACTCGTTGGAGATCATCCTAGAATTATGCCTACCACATCAGCATTAACATCTCTTCCTTTAGTACTTTGCTGACCCCTAAAACTGAATTAGTCCCAACTCCCATGTACTTTCCTGCACTTCCCCGTCATCGAATGTATCCTACAGCATTGTAATGGCTCATTCCCCACTAAATGTTAAGCTCTTCCAGCCAGAGATTTTCTCTTGCTCACCAGCATATCTGCAGCATCTTTCTCAATCCTGGCAATTTTTCAGCATATGACAAATGGAAGCAATTATTATTCACATTTCTTCCGAAATATTAGTGCTTTTCAATAAATAAGGTTTAAGTGTCTCATTACCTGCTTGGATTTTTACCCAGTTCTCACATTCAGCCAATATCTTCACAGACACATAACAAGTCAAAGTTTACATTACACTAACAAATAATATTCCTCACATAGCTGTTAACGGCAGACTTCTGGTTTATTTATTTTCTCACTGTTTTCTGATAGAGATGCTCTAATGCTTGCAATGCCACTTATATGTTCTAATTTCACAATGCATTATTAAGTAAGCAGAACTTCAAGCCAAAGTTTTTTGCATTATATAAAAAGATTTAAAAAATATATCAAATTAAAGACTGAAAAAGTAGTCCTAAATTCAGGGTTAAAATGAAAAAAGTGTAAACCATGGAAAAATTATATCAGCACAATGTTTTAAAACACCTACAGGCAAGAAAGTCTATGAGGAAAAAAAATAAAATATTTTGAAACAAAACAAATGGCAAAGTTGCAACAGAAAATAGATCTATGGAGGGGGGGAAATGTTTTAAAGTCCTCAACCGTAATTCCACAATGGCTTACTCTATCTAGATAAGCAATTCAACATTACAGTGGAAACTAGAAACTGACATTTATCATTCACTTAAAAATCTACAATCATAGGTATCTGCATTCATAGGTAATTTAAATTCCATAATATTGCCTTTAAAAATATGTCTGAAATTTAACTTTTTCACAAGTGGAGACACAGTATACTTTTTCAGGCTATAGCTGAAACTCCCGAAAGTTTGCTCTATTTTACTTTAGCAATTATACAGCTAAAGAACCACCATGTGGACAATATTTTAATAGTCCTTTGCTCTGTTTCCAGGTAAGTCTATCACTGGGATAACCACAAAAATGTGACAGTGCTGTAGTTATTAAAGACATAAAGACAGGCTTGGAATTCAGAAGACTTTCAAATGATGGCCTACAGCAGTCTTTTAAAAAGTTCTAAGGAAACTCCATAACCAGTTTACTGCTCCATTAGGAAAAAAAAAAAAAAAAAGATATTAGCTTTCTCTGACATGACTTAAAGATTCTCTCTCAGTGATGGACCTAGCTTCAAAATTCCCAAGAAAGCTTGTAAATCATGCATAAAAGTAGATGTAAGTTTAAATGCTCTGGGCTGCTCAGAGTGGAGAGAGGACCAAAAGATGGAGAAGAAATGTTTGGTCCTTGAAAAGTCAGATAGTAAATAAATATAAGAAAGTGAGGCTAGAAGAACAGAGTTTATTTCTTAATTTGTGCCTTATCTATGTTTAAAGACTGACCCAGAATATTCTGTGTACTTGGCCAATTGTGCTCCCTTGTCCTAGTCAGAATACCATGAAAAAGGAGGATGTACAAGGCCCGGCAAACCTTTTGCAGGCTGAAGAGAAATTGGCAGTATAATGATATCTGAAATCTATATTTATTAGGCACTTACAGTAAACTCTGCTTTCTGCTGTCTATTAATAGGTGTCAGTTCTGCAAATCTGTAGTCAAAAGATAGCCAATGTCCATAATGATGACCAGAAGGCTGCAAGAGCTTCCTGCCCCATCAAGAGATGTCACATGTCCTTCAAGCCCCAAACTCCAACCATTCCTGTCAGAATTGTGCTATTCCGCAGCACATTCTGGGAGGAAGTCCTATGCCTTTCTTAGGGTCGTTTCCAGCAGCTCAGAATTCTTCCCCGTGCTAGCATGACACTAAGTCCAAATTAAGGGACTCCATAAGCACTTGTTGAATTCATGAGTGGAAGTCAATGCTATATCAATTTTTCCCCCTTAAGCTTGTCTTCACTCCTCAGGCTGCAGTGGATAGCACTGTTTACTCATGCATATTGGGGATTTTCCTCTGAATGCTCATGAAGTTCACCCTTTCCCAAGTACTGTATACTAATAAGTCTCTGTATTTTGTAAAAAGGCCTCTTATAATTTCTTTTATACAATACCCACCCTCTCCACATTACACTCTGATTGCCTGCAACAATGTCTGGCACATAGGTGGTGTTCAATACATTTTCCATACCTCATTATCTTTTCTGGGTTGCCATGATACTAATACTACTAATACCCATACACTTTTTCTAAATTGCATTAGTCACTGTTTTTCAGACACACCTAAATTCTTCCCTGTTCTCTCATTTCTTAATGTCCTCCATGCCTTGGTCCATCAGTGAACATTCTTTTTATTCTCAAAGGCCTAGATCAAATCACTCTTCCTCCAGGAAGTCTTCTTTGACTGTCAACGTTCTTCCCTACTCCAAATCCCAATACTGCTGAGGCTGATTCTCTCTATTCCATTAATTCCTCTCACAAAGAAGGCTTAAAATTAAATGTAATAAATAAACATTTTATTTTAGGAATTCGAGTGTTGTATCTTCAAGATGAAAATGACTTTAGATTTAATCATAGAAATTTTGGATATTTGGAATAAGGTTGCTTATCCTCTAATAAAAGCAGAAGAATACAAAGGTAAATATATTAACTTTACCCAAAGGAATGATCTTTACTCTCAATATTATATAATGACTACAAATCAATTTAATTTGGTAAAAAGAAACAAAGAACAATAACAATTGTGAAAATTTTGAGACAATTTGTTAATTGACTGAATTTTAATTGTTTTTGTTTGAGATGGAGTCTCACGCTGTCACCCAGGCTGGAGTGCAGTGGTGCGATCTGGGCTCTTTGTAACCTCCGCCTCTTGGATACAAACGATTCTCCTGCCTCAGACTCCTGAGTAGTTGGGATTACAGGAGTGCACCAACACACCCAGCTAATTTTTGTATTTTTTGTAAAGACAGGGGTTTCACCACATTGGTCAGGCTGGTCTCAAACTCCGGACCTCAGGTGATCTGCCAGCCTCAGCCTCCCAAAGTACTGGGATTACAGGCTTTAGCCACCACGCTTGGCCTAAATTATAATTTTTAAAGTATCTTTCCCTATGCTAAACAGATGAAGGCCTAAACTTTGGATTTCTGAACAGATAGCACAATACTCCATGATTATAAAATTGCCCAATCAATTCGATTAGTGAATATTTCTAACAAGGTTTGTAAATGGTGTACACAACAAGGGCTGTTTTTTCCCCCAAGATAACTCAGTTAGGCTTGACAGCTTGTTTATAATAGTACCCTGAAGACACATTCTACAGTGCTCAATTATATAAATATACATTTGAGATACACACTCTGGCTCATAACATTTGTTAAACATCTGAAATATGAAGTCAATCCAGTTAGAGTGTGTTCTTTGTGCCTCTTTAAATAGTATGAGGGGAATGAGTCTCTATACCTTAAAAGTGCATCTATAACATTCTGCTTCAATTGGCATGTTGGACTGCGGAAGTCAGAAAATAATTCAGAGGCTTCAATAAGGAAAAAATTGGGGGGATCCCAAAAGATATGATGAAAATATATACCAAGAAGAGATGGAACACAAGTTATGAGTAATATGAGAGGCACAGGAAAATAGTCCTCTGCTAAGACATACCTTTGCAGGGTTTAAATTTCTACCATTAATGATTCATCCTTTCAGACCAAAACATCCCACAGAAATTCTCTGTTAAAATGGAAACATCACCTGGAATATGAATACAGATCAGCTATCAGAATCATAGATTCACAAGGGCCAAGAATCTCTGGAAAACCAAGAACTGTAACTACAGTGACAAAACAGGATGTTCATGGCTCTTCTCCCACCAATTCCTTAAAAGCCTCCACTCTCTTCAAATTCCTTTGAAATAGCTCCAGAAATTCCCAAAGGAGTTTTCAGTTGCATTCCAGAAATTGCTTCTACTGGTTGCCAAGGTACACCTACCATTTTGGTTATCTTGTAACTACAGATAAGCAAAGAGATAATGGTGCTGTGAGACCACCAGAGACTCTATGATGAAGAACTCTTGCCTTCCAAGTTCCCTGCTGCTGTGAGTGCCTTCAATGTTCAGCTGCTGATGACAGATGCTGAAGGAATTCATATCTTTCCCTTACACCCAAAGTTCTAATCAACCAGCGGTCTTATGTCTTGAGCTTCAGTGTATCAGCATTACAACTTTACTCACTATTTTATTGCAATTCTTGTGTCCCAGGACTCTGGCTTAAATCATTTGAGGTAAGCCATGAGGACAAGCTTAGTGAGAGCCAATTGAGAACCTGCGGTATCCCTACTCTCTGACACCAGTTCCTTTCATCTGGGAAATACCTTGTACTTGCACATAAAGATACAAATAAAGAGATGTTCAGGTAAAAAAAAAAAAAAATTTGATTAAATACATACCTTTATTTTGATTCCCTGATAAAAACCCCCCCAAAACTACGTAAACTTGAGTATTTAAAACCACAATTTCTTTTGACTTCCAATGTTGCATTTGAGAAGTCTGAACCACTGGGTATTCTTGATTCTTTGTATGTGACCAATTGCTCTTTGTTTTATTTCCAATCTGAAAAAAATTGCTGTCCATCCTATAAGACTGGATAGAGCTAGGATATCAATAAAGTGTCAGATAGAGAAAGGCATTTTAAAACATAAAATGGCTCAAAAAATCTTATCTCCCTCAGATGTTTTCTCAGGGAACTGTTGGAAGATTTACTAAAATACAACAACAAAACAAGGCGGTAATACAAGAAAGATAAGAATGAGAGCCAGGAGCAGGAGATCTAACTCAGAGAGGTGTATGGAACCCTCAGGATGAAGAAATGTTTGCAAACTTCGAGAACAGTCAGTCCAGGCCAGTGCAGGGCTGGAGATTCTGGGAGAGATTTCTTCAAGAAAATGGAACTGTTTAGGGAAGTTCCAAGATGGCTGAATAGGAAGAGCTCCAGTCTACAGTTGCCAGCTTGAGCGATGCAGAAAATGGGTGATTTCTGCATTTCCAACTGAGGTACCGAATTCATCTCACTGGGGTTTGTCAGACACTGGGTGCAGCCCACGGAGCATGAGCCAAAGCAGGGTGGGGTATCAACTCACCCAGGAAGTGCAAGGGGTCAGGTAACTCCCTTTCCAAGCCAAGGGAAGCTGTGACAGATGGTACCTGGAAAATCGGCACACTCTCACCCTAATACTGCACTTTTCCAATGGTCTTAGCAAAGAGCTAAGATATAATCACACCAGGAGATTATATCTCTTGCTTGGCTCAGAGGATCTCATGCCCACAGAGCCTTGCTCACTGTTAGCACAGCAGTCTGAGATCAAACTGCAAGGCAGCAGTGAGACTGGGGGAGGGGTGTCCACCATTGCTGAGGCTTGAGTAGGTAAACAATGCAGCTGGGAAGTTCGTACTAGGTGGAGTCCACCGCAGCTCAAAGAGGCCTGCTTGCCTCTGTAGACTCCACCTCTGGGGGCAGGGCATAGCTGAACAAAAGGCAGCAGAAACTTCTGCAGACTTAAACGTCTCTGTCTGACAACTTTGAAGAGACTAGTGGTTCTCCCAGCATGGAGTTTGAGATCTGAGAACAGACAGACTGCCTCCTCAAGTGGGTCCCTGACCCTCGAGTAGCCTAACTGGGAGACACCTCCCAGTAGAGGCCGACTGACACTCATATGGCCGGGTGCCCCTCTGAGACAAAGCTTCCAGAGGAAGGATCAGGCAGCAACATTTGCCATTCTGCAATATTTGCTGTTCTGCAGCCTCTGCTAGTGATACCCAGGCAAATAGGGTCTGGACTGGACCTCCAGTAAACTTCAACGGACCTGCAGCTGAGGGTCCTGACTGTTAGAAGGAAAATGAACAAACAGAAACGGCATCCACACCAAAACCCTATCTGTATGTCACCATCATCAAAGACCAAAGGTAGATAAAACCACAAAGAGGGGTAGAAACCAGAGCAGAAAGCTAAAAATTCTAAAAATACAGCACCTCTTCTCTTCCAAAGGAATATAGCTCCTTGCCAGCAAAGGAACAAAGCTGGACAGAGAATAACTTTGAGGAGTTGAGACAAGAAGATTTCAGACGATCGGTAATAACAAACTTCTCCGAGCTAAAGGAGGATGTTCGAACCCATCGCAAAGAAGATAAAAACCTTGAAAAAAGATTAGACGAATGGCTAACTAGAATAAACAGCATAGAGAAGAACTTAAATGACCTGATGGAGCTGAAAACCATGGCACAGGAACTACATGATACATGCACAAGCTTCAGTAGCTGATTCGATCAAGTGGAAGAAAGGGTATCAGTGACTGAAGATCAAATGAATGAAATGAAGTGAGAAGAGAAGTTTAGAGAAAAAAGAGTAAAAAGAAATGAATAAAGTCTTTAAGAAATGTGGAACTATGTGAAAAGAACAAATCTGTGTCTCATTGGTGTACCTGAAAGTGATGGGGAGAATGGAACCAAGCTGGAAAACACTCTCCAGGATATTATCCAGGAGAACTTCCAAACCTAGCAAGGGAGGTCAACATTCAAATTCAAGATATACAGAGAACACCACAAAGATACTCCTCAAGGAGAGCAACTCCAAGACACATAACTGTCAGATTCACCAAAGTTGAAATGAAGGAAAAAATGTTAAGGGCAGCCAGAAAGAAAGGTCTGGTTACCCACAAAGGGAAGCCCATCAGACTAACAGCGGATCTCTCGGCAGAAACTCTACAAGCCAGAATAGAGTGGGGGCCAATATTCAACATTCTTAAAGAAAAGAATATTCAACCCAGAATTTCATATCTAGCCAAATTAAGCTTCATAAGTGAAGGAGAAATAAAATCCTTTATAATCAATCAAATGCTGAGAGATGTTGTCATCACCAGGCCTGCCTTACAAGAACTCCCGAAGGAAGCACTAAACATGGGAAGGAACAACCGGTACCAGCCACTGCAAAAACATGCCAAATTGTAAAGACCATCGATGCTAGGAAGAAACTGCATCAACTAATGAGCAAAATAACCAGCTAACATCATAATGACAGGATCAAATTCACACAAAACAATATTAACCTTAAATGTAAATGGGCTAAATGCTCCACTTAAAAGACACAGACTTTAAACCAACAAAGATCAAAAGAGACAAGACTATTACATAATGGTAAAGGGATCAATTCAACAAGAAGAGCTAACTATCCTAAATATGTATGCACCCAATACAGGAGCACCCAGATTCATAAAGCAAGTCCTTAGAGACCTACAAAGAGACTTAGACTCTCACACATTAATAATAATGGGAGACTTTAACACCCTACTGTCAATATTAGACAGATCAACGAGACAGAAAGTTAACAAGGATATCCAGGAATTGAACTCAGCTCTGCACCAAGCAGACCTAATAGACATCTACAGAACTCTCCACCCCAAATCAACGGAGTATACATTCTTCTCAGCACCACACCGCACTTATTCCAAAATTAACCACATAGTTGAAAGTAAAACACCCTTCAACAAATGTAAAATAACAGGAATTATAACAAACTGTCTCTCAGACCACAGTGCAATCAAATTAGAACTCAGGATTAAGAAACTCACTCAAAACCACTCAACTACTTGGAAACTGAACAACCTGCTCCTGAATGACTACTGGGTACATAATGAAATGAAGGCAGAAATAAAGATGTTCTTTGAAACCAATGAGAACAAAGACACAACATACCAGAATCTCTGGGACACATTTAAAGCAGTGTGTAGAGGGAAATTTATAGCACTAAATGCCCACAAGAGAAAGCTGGAAAGATCTAAAATTGACACCCTAACATCACAATTAAAAGAACTAGAGAAACAAGAGCAAACACATTCAAAAGCTAGCAGAAGGCAAGAAATAACTAAGATCATAGCAGAAATGAAGGAGATAGAGACACAAAAAAACCTTCAAAAAATCAGTGAATCCAGGAGCTGGTTTTTTGAAAAGATCAACAAAATTGATAGACCGCTAGCAAGACTAATAACCAAGGAAAGAGAGAAGAATCCAATAGATGCAATAAAAAAATGATAAAGGGAATATCACCACCAACCCCACAGAAATGCAAACTACCATCAGAGAATACTATAAACACCTCTATGCAAATAAACTAGAAAATCTAGAAGAAATAGATAATTTCCTGGATACTTACACTCTCCCAAGACTAAACAAGGAAGAAGTTGAATTCCTGAATAGACCAATAACAGGCTCTGAAATTGAGGCAATAATTAATAGCCTACCAACCAAAAAAAGTCCAGGACCAGACGGATTCACAGCTAAATTCTACCAGAGGTACAAAGAGGAGCTGGTACCCTTCCTTCTGAAACTATTCCAATCAATAGAAAGAGGGAATCCTCCCTAACTCATTTTATGAGGCCAGCATCATCCTGATACCAAAGTCTGGCAGAGACACAACAAAAAAAGAGAATTTTAGACTAATATCCCTGATGAACATCAGTGCAAAAATCCTCAGTAAAATACTGGCAAACCGAATCCAGCAGCACATCAAAAAGCTTATCCACCACGATCAAGTTGACTTCATCCCTGGGATGCAAGGCTCGTTCAACATATGCAAATCAATAAACATAATCCAGCTTATAAACGGAACCAAAGACAGAAACCACATGATTATTTCAATAGATCCAGAAAAGGCCTTTGAAAAAATTCCACAGCCCTTCATGCTAAAAACTCTCAATACATTACGTATTGATTGGATATATCTATAAGAGCAATTCATGACAAACCCACAGCCACTATCATACTGAATGGGTAAAACTGGAAGCATTCCCTTTGAAAACTGGCGCAAGACAGGGATGCCCTCACTTACCACTCCTATTCAACATAGTGTTGGAAGTTCTAGCCAGGGCAATAAGGCAGGAGAAAGAAATACGGGGTATTCAGTTAGGAAAAGAGGAAGTCAAATTGTCCCTGTTTGCAGATGACATGATTGTATATTTAGAAAACCCCATTGTCTCAGCCCCAAATCTCCTTAAGCTGATAAGCAACTTCAGCAAAGTCTCAGGATACAAAATCAATGTGCAAAAATCACAAGCATTCCTATACACAAATAACAGACAAACAGAGAGCCAAATCATGAGTGAACTCCCATTTTCACAGTTGCTTCAAAGAAAGTAAAATACCTAGGAATCCAACTTACAAGGGATGTGAAGGACCTCTTCAAGGAGAACTACAAACCACTGTTCAACGAAATAAAAGAGGACACAAACAAATGGGAGAACATTCTATGCTCATGGATAGGAAGAATCAATATTTGAAAATGGCCATACTGCCCAAGGTAATTTATAGATTCAATACCATACCTATCAAGCTACCAATGACTTTCTTCAAAGAATTGGAAAAAACTACTTTAAAGTTCATATGTAACCAAAACAGAGCCCTTATTGCCAAGACAATCCTAAGCCAAAAGAACAAAGCTGGAGGCATCAGGCTACCTGACTTCAAACAATACTACAAGGCTACAGTAACCAAAACAGCATGGTACTGGTACCAAAACAGAGATATAGACCAATGGAACAGAACAGAGGCCTCAGAAAAAATACCACACAACTACAACCATCTGATCTTTGACAAACCTGATGAAAACAAGAAATGGGGAAAGGATTCCCTATTTAATAAATGGTGCTGGGAAAACTGGCTAGCCATATGTAGAAAGCTGAAACTGGATCCCTCCCTTACACCTTATACAAAAATTAATTCAAGATGGATTAAAGACTTAAATGTTAGACCTAAAACCATAAAAACCCTAGAAGAAAACCTAGGCAATACCTTTCAGGCCATAGGCATGGGCAAGGACTTCATGACTAAGACACCAAAAGCAATGGCAACAAAAGCCAAAATTGACAAATGGGATCTGATTAAACTAAAGAACTTCTGCACAGCAAAAGAAACTACCATCAGAGTAAACAGGCAACCTACAGAATGGGAGAAAATTTTTACAATCTACCCATCTGACAAAGGGCTAATATCCAGAATCTACAAAGAACTTAAACAAATGTACAAGAAAAAATCAAACAACCCCATCAAAAAGTGGGCAAAGGATATGAACACACACTTCTCAAAAGAAGACATTTATGCAGCCCACAGACACATGAAAAAATGCTCATCATCACTGACAATCAGAGAAATGCAAATCAAAACCACAATGAGATATCATCTCACACCTGTTAGAATGGCGATCATTAAAAAGTCAGGAAACAACAGGTGCTGGAGAGGATGTGGAGAAATAGGAACACTCTTACACTGTTGGTGGGACTGTAAACTAGTTCAACCATTGTGGAATACAGTGTGGTGATTCCTTGAGGATCTAGAACTAGAAATACCATTTGACCCAGCCATCCCACTACTTGGTATATATACAAAGGATTATAAATCATGCTGCTATAAAGACACATGCACAAGTATGTTTATTGTGGCACTATTCACAATCGCAAAGACTTGGAACCAACCCAGATGTCCATCAATGATAGACTGGATTAAGACAATGTGGCACATATACATTATGGAATACTATGCAGCCATAAAAAAGGATGAGTTAGTCCTTTGTAGGGACATGGATGAAGCTGGAAACCATCATTCTCAGCAAACTATCACAGGGACAAAAAACCAAACACCCCATGTTCTCACTTATAGGTGGGAATTGAACAATGAGAACACTTAGACACAGGGTGGGGAACATCACACACCAGGGCCTGCTGTGGGGTGGGAGGAGTAGGGAGGGATAGCATTAGGATATATACCTAATATAAATGATGAGTTAATGGGTGCAGCACACCAACATGGCACATGTATACATATGTAACAAACCTGCATGTTGTGCACATGTACCCTAGAACTTAATATATAATTTAAATAAAAAGAAAGAAAATGGAACTGTTGACTATCTTATGTAAATGAAAGAACAGAGAGAAGATTTCGACAACTGGAGTAAATATTTCAGAACATAGGAAACTAAGACAATAAACAAGTAATTCTAATTGCAGAAATAATTTTTTAATGTGTAGGAAAAGAAAGGTAATCACTGTTTATCCCATGGCTTAGCCCTTGCATGGTACACAGAATCAAAATGATGAACTTGCTGAATAGTATTCTAATCAAAATTTTAAATTACTATATTGGGAGGATAGTACATAAGAAGTGGGCATTTTGTGTATGTTGGAGACAAGGGACGGGAGCGCTAGGTGATAGTCTTCCATGTGAGAAGTAAAAGATGCCTGATTCCAGAGAAATCAAGAGGTAGTAATATAAGCATGTTATTTGGAAGTACAGAAGTAAATTCTAACAGAAACAGCTTAAAATGTTAAAAGTTGCCACTTCTTAAGAAAAGGGATGAAGGCGATAAGGGATAATGATGGCTGATTGTTAACAACACTTGTAAATCTGGGTAACTCTTTAATATATGTGCATTCATAAGCTTAATACAAATAAAGGCTTAAAATACTTAAGACAGTCAAGCATCAGGATAGTTAACCATACAAGCGTACCTTAATCCCAGGGTGTACCCAAAAATGATGCAAGGCTAAATGAATGATGCTGTGATTTGAAATATTCCGGCAGATACTGTAGCCCTTTCACTTCTGAAAATAGTCCTCTAAGGATAAATATTTGTGTCATCACTTTACAAATGAGAAAACTGAGGCTTGGTGAGTTTAAATGACTTGTTTGTGGTCAATTAATTTGCTGATTCACTTACTCAGCAGGTATTAATGGATCACCTCTTATTCATCAGCCAGGCTAGAATTTGGCCACAGACTTTTCAGACCCTAGAATCTATTTTCTATCCCCTATCCCAATCTGTCTCTCATGAAACCAGATTCCCAAAACTAAAGAGATTCCATAGACAGACTCTTTAAAAGAATAGGATTCTAAATGGAAGAAGAGCCTTTAAAAATATGTAATTCTGTCTATGCAAGTGAGACTAATTTAAGTGAGAAGGAAATGAGATTGAAGGTCAAAGTACCCAAAATAGCTACAATAATTATCTCCCTTCATGAGCTCAGATTTTTTAATATGCCAAATGAGCCAGAAAGAACTTGTAACCAATAAAAAGTACAGAAAATAGGTACAACCCTATAGGATTTGAGTGAGAAAGATTATGTACTCAAACAAGATAAAGTTTTATGAATGCTCCAGATCACTAAAAAAAGACTAGACAGAATGTGGAAAGGGGGCTGCTCAAAGATGTTATAACGTTAACAAATACCAAAGAGCTGAGCTGTTCTTCACTTCAATTTATTTCTGTTCTCCATGGAGGAAAGTGAATTATAAACAGAAGAGAGTAGAATAAATATTGCTGAAAGGTGGTTGAAGACCAAAGCATGAGAAGAGATAGTGAGTTCATACTTGAAGAACTTATATGGACTTGAATAAGTTTAATTTCCCAAACCCAATGGAATCGCATGTGAGGTTGTTGAACTGTTTTGCATATTATGGAGTCATCAGTGAAAAATCAGAGGCTTCTGGAGAAACAAAGATTACTGAAATAGGAGGAAAGGTGAATTTCAGAAACTAAAAACTGATAAAATGGAATAGATTCTAGATAATTCTAGGTAAATTGTTTAGCTGTTTGGTAAACCTTTAAGAAGAGTGAATCAAAGGAAGAAGGAGCCTTGGCCTTGCAGAATAAAGCTGTGTGAGCAAGACCATACATCACAAACCCTGGCCCTTATTCTAGTTGCTAAAGCCACCCTTTCTCCTTCTCTGCCTTCGCCCCTCATATCTAATCTTTAAGCAGGACACATCCAAAATATGTCTTAAATCATTCCTCCCATTTCCACTGCCTCCAATTAATCCAAGTCCCTTCTTCTCTCACTTAGTTTTTGTCACAGAATTCTATAACGGGTCTTCTCTCTCCAATCAATTCTTCATCCAGAAAAGAGTTCCTTTAAAAATGCAAACTAGACCATATTGCTCCACTATATGAGGCACCTCAATGGCTTCCCATTGTACTTTAGCTAATCCTAAATCCTTATAATCATATAAGGCCCTGCTTGATTGGACTCTGTCTCATTCTCCAAGTTCCATTATGACTTAATTACCCTTTGATACAATCTGCTGCAGTCTCACTGGTCTTTTGTCGGTTTGGAACACGCTAATCCCATTCTGACTGCAGAGCCCTAGGTGTTCCTTCTGCTTGGAGTGCTCTTTCCAAATTCTCCTTCTCACTGCTCCGTCTCATCTTCCGGACTCCGCATTTCAGTCACTCTTCAATGATGCCTTCCCTGGCTGCTCTGTATGGAGTAGGTTGTACCTAGAACTCTCTGTCTCATCACCTTGCTTATATCCTTCATAGGACCATCCCAATTTTAAGTATTTTCTTTGTTTTACCTTGTAATTATTTTATTTTGCAACTATTTTATTTGTTTTATTTTGTAATTATTGTATTTGTTTTGCACCTAATATAATGCATAATATTTGAAAGAGGCTCAGTGGACACCTGTTGAAAGAAGGAATGACTCCATGTTGAATGTATTTGTTTCAGAATGACAAATAACAAACTGCATGTGATTTTGATGTAGATGTGATGACTGCGGTAGCATGATCAATCAGATTCTGAGCTGGGCTAAAAAGGAAGATAGACTATTGGATTGATACAGATGACATAAGGACATAGCCTATGCAATACCTTTGATGGTAACTTGTAGGAAAAGTAGAAAACATGCTTTTCGAGTCTGCTCATGACACAGAACCAGGAGGAGCAGCTGGCATTCTGGAAGACAACAAAGACTTGGGTAATGTCAGGTGGCTAAAGTGACATCAGAGTTGAAGCCAGGAAGATGCTGTTTAAACTGACGTGGGTCTTGTAGGGCTCAGGGAACTTTCTCACTGCTAACAAGAAGGGGAAGCATTGAATGACCAATGGCTGTGAAGGGCGGTCATTGTGATTAGGCAGCACTCATAAAACTCATTTACTTCCCTGCCTATTGTGACTAAGGCTGGTTTCTGCCTATAAGGAATTCACAGTAATAATTTTAGCTACAATAGTGGCTAAAATAGTGTCCACTTCTGGGAGTCATGTTGGGAAATGTGTTGTCAGACTGGAGGATTTTCAGAGATAAGACAATTTAGATGTCTAGAATCCTAAAAGCTAGAACATCTGGTAAAGTGTGGTGAAGAGAACTGGTGCTGTATAACCCGAAAGATAAATTATTTGAGAGAGCCAAGAGGCTGTCTTCACATACTTTCAATGTGTTGTGTAATAACTGGTAGAGTCACTCCAGGACTATTCTGAGTGACAGGGCTGGGATGCACAAGTAGGAGCCACCGGAGGCAGATTCTGCCTCAAGGTAAGCTGTGCTCTAAGAAGAATCTATAGCTTTTCTACAGTCTGATAAGAGCACAGGCTGTCCAGCAAAGGGGTGAGCCACTGTGGCTGGCATGTGCATGCATGTACACAGCATGACTTTATAAAGTACAGAGAAAGAATACGTGTGCCATGAAAGGTTGATGCCTCTAATCCTTTCCAACTCCAAGGCCAGCGATACTACACTAGAGGAGAGCTCACAGAGGTCCAAACAGTATAAGCATATATTTAATGTCTGTTAGAGAGAGCAGAAGTTAAGCCACTTTCACACTTGTGCTAAGATTTACTTTTGTGCACGTATGTTCTGTGGAACTTGTGGAGTTGGTGAGTGCAATATTCCTCACAAAGC
Source organism: Macaca thibetana thibetana (assembly GCF_024542745.1). Lineage (NCBI taxonomy): Eukaryota > Metazoa > Chordata > Mammalia > Primates > Cercopithecidae > Macaca > Macaca thibetana. The sequence continues at coordinate 58,498,202 of NC_065594.1, forward strand.
TCTCCTCTTAGCTTTGATCAGGCTATCTGGCTGGTGTCCACAGATGAATAAAAACAGATACAGGCTGGGCGTGGTGTCTCATGCTTGTAATCCTAGCACTTAGGAGGCCAAGGCAGGTGAGACCAGACTGGGCAACACAGCAAGACCTCATCTCTACAGAAAAAAGAAAAATGTTTTAATTAGCTAGATGCAGTGGTGTGTGCCTGCAGTCCCAGCTACTTGGGAGGCTAAGCCAGGAGGATGACTTGAGCCCGGGAGGTTCAGGCTGCAGTGAGCCATGATCATGCTTCTTCACTGCAGCTTAGGCAACAGAGTGAGACCCTGTAAAAAAAAAAAATGGGAAAAAGACACTCAGTTCTGTTTATATATACACTAGTCCTGTTTATATATACACTAAGTACCATTTTCCTCTGCTATATCATGTGATAGCAGAGGAGGTTTTAGACAATTAAATGATACAAATGATTAAATTGGGAATCTTTTTTTTTTTTTTTTCTGCTTTAAAAAGTGTGGAATATTTATTATAGTACATTTCATCTGACAGAAACATTTCATTATTCTGTTGTACTATGCAGTAGTTTTATAGAAGTTTTTGCAGAGATTGTTATACCAGAACCAAGATAAGGATATTAATTTTGTATCTTGATACAAACGGTATTTTAAGAATCAAAACACTTATTTTTAAAATTTTTAGAGGAATTTTAGGTTTACAGCAAAGCCAAGCAGAAAGTACAGAGATTTCCTATGTAACCCCCAACCCCACACATGCACAGCTTCATCCATTATCAACATCCCCTACCAGAGTGGTATATTCTTGCTGTTGTATACTTATGGGTTAGGATAAGTGTATAATGACATCTGTCCAAAGAAAACTATGATTATGTACTTTTCGGGCAGCCTTTAATACTTCTTACTAGCAATCCCTCTCCCCTCGAACCTATACACACACACACACACACACACACACACACACACACATTCCTCATGTGGGTTCTTTTGAGTCCATTGACGATATAGTCGAAGTGCATTAACTGACATCTTCATCCCAGCATTCACACTTAACTTGCCCTGGTAAAAATGTTTTTATTAATAGCCTAAAAATTTAATGAGGGACCTATCTTTAAAAATATATATATCCACTGCTCCTTTTACTCTAAATTTATAATGAGCCTGTGGGAAAATTCTGAAGTTCTTACACACGTATTAATTCCCATTAATTAACTTAAAGGCTAAAATGCAAATAAAAGTAGTTTTGGTCTTTAGAAAGGGCAGGGCTCAGAGTAAGAGAAGAATCCCTGACTCAGGATATTTTCTGTGCTTTAGTGAGCTGCTGCCTGATTCTGGATTCCTGCTCCCTGCTAAGACCAATGTTGGACTACAAAACAAGCAAGTTTCCCAAGAAGCTGAGTCTATTTCTTCATAGTAGCATGCCAGGAGATGCATGGAGTCATAGAAAGACCATAGCCAGGCTAAGTTCAAATCCCAGCTATATCTTACATGACCTTACTTATACAAGTTACTTATTTCAACATAAAGTAAAGAGGTACACCACCACAAAAGCAACATAATTCGGCAGTTAACAGTGGCTGCAAAGACTTTTTCCTGATTCTTCCTTTAGCAACCTTCAGAAATAGCAAAGGGATCCCCACAGCTCCATTTAAGAATAAGCAAAACTGACATTTCTCCCATTTTTGGACTGAAGAAAATGCAGGAGAGAAGTCAAAGAATTTCTCCCAAACATAAATTTCTGACATGCCTGAAATATTATTTTGGAAAAAACACAAAAAGCAAAATCAGCTATTATGTCCATGATGCAAAGATGCTATAAATGTTTCCCTAGGCCTTCAGATCACTGAAAGAGGAGCTGCAGCAATGTTCTTACTCAGCAACATGCCTCTCCCCAAATGCACAGCCACACACACATTACTCAGCCATTACATGAGGACAAATGGCCAAGACAGAGTTTGAACTTGGCATTTTAAAGCTGATGCTTGAGCCGTTAAATCTTTCCTCCAGGATAATAGCCTCATGGAAAGGGGGATGCCAGCAGGCATTCTTCATCATCTGGCCTCCAAACACTGCGACTCTCTGATTGTCCTACAGGAAGCTCTGCCACATGAGGGGAAGTAATTATGTGCCCAAGGAAGGCAGAGAATGCACTCAGTATACTTACAGAATGTGAAGGGATTACAAGGCATATCGCTGTGTTAGAACAAGTCTCTGGCAATCTACTCTGTCGAGATGCAGGTGCCTGGCACAGCCCAGTGGGTTGCAGCAAGGAGACAAAGGGCTTTCACTGCTTTACTTTGGACCCAGAGAAAAAGCAGGCAGGAGAGAGAAGAAAAAGGAAGACGAGGAAACTGAAGTTTTTTTTTTTTTTTTTTTTTTTTTTTTTAATGGAAAGTAGCTACAAGTTAAAAGAGTGCTTCAGGAACACAAGGGAAAACGAAGACATATACTAGCTTAATTAATAGAATTCAGATGAAAGAAGGGTGAAGTAATTAAATATTCATTATAGATCCTATAAAGCTATGATAGAAAACAAACTCTCAATCAAAAGATGCATTGGAGAAACAAAAACTTCAAAAATTAAAAATTTGGAAGAAACAAGGAAAAATGAGCAAGTTGTTCAAATTGAAATGTCAGTGTGACAAAGTGCTCCATGAGCTTTACATTTATTTGACTGATTTGCAAGTGGCAGACCAGAAGTTTGTAAAAGTAGCACTGTGGGTCATAGTAGATATTGCAAGATAAAAACTAGACAAGAGGATGTGTCTGCGTTTAATTCAATTTACTCTTCGATGAACCAAAAGCAGAAAATGTCAGAATACAGGAGAAGCCAAACAGAGCTCAGGAATAAAAATAATGATGATAATAACAATTATAAAAATAGCCAGCATTTTGCTATTATTAAGAAGTCAAAAACAACAGGTGTTGGCAAAGATGCAGAGAAAAGGGAACACTTATACACTGTTGGTAATGTAAGTTAGTATAACCACTATGGGAAACAGTATGGACATATCTCAAAGAACTAAAAATAGAACTACTATTTGTTCCAGCATTCCCACTACTATGTATCTAGCCCAAGGAAAAGAAATAATTATATCAAAAAGACACCTGCATGTGTATGTTTATTACAATACTTTTCACAATAGCAAAGTCACAGAATCAACCTAAGTGTCCATCAACGGATGATTGAATTTTAAAATGTGGTATACATATACCCTGGAATACTATGCAGCCATAATAAAAAGAAGGAAATCATGTCTTTTGCAGCAACATGGATGGAACCAGAGGCCACTATGCTAAGTGAAGTGACTCAGAAACAGAAAGTCAAAAACTGCATTTTCTCATTTATAAATGGGAGCTAAACAGTGGGTACACATAGACACACAAAGTGAAATAATAGACACTGCAGACTCCAAAAGGAGGGAGAGGGGAGGGGAGTGAGGGATGAAATACTACCTATGGGGTACTATGTACACTATTTGGGTGATAGGTTCACTAGAAACCCAGACTTCTCCACTATACAGTATATCCATGTAATACAACTGCATTTGTACCCCCTAAATCTATAAAAAGATAAATAAAAAATACAAATAGCCAACATTTTGTAGAACATTCTCAGGTATCTGACAGTATGCCAGGCACTTTAAATTTTTTATCTTGTTTATTCCTTGTAACGACACTAAGAAATAGGCTCTATTACCAACTTATTTTACATGTAAGGTAAAGGACATTAAAAGAGATCACTTTTTCAAAGACACAAAATTATTATGTGGCAGAGACAATGTCTGAATCAAATATCTGCTTGATTTTTGTGTTTGAGCCAATACAATTTATGTAAAATTTCAATAATTGTGTTCAGGTCATTTAAATGCAATCAGCCAATTATTTCAGAGGCGATTTATTCAATCCAAGCTACATACCACACCACATTTTTAAAATAAATGTGAAAAGGTCTTTGTTACCTGGCACATGGAAGTTTTTCATTCTGGGCCTCATCAAGCCAGTCCAAAATGGTTCTGTACATCCAGCTAGACATATCCAGAAATGCTTGACACCAGTCGCCTAGCCTTTCTCACAAAGAAGCTTTGGCCCAGCTAATAAGAACCATCTTTGGCATGTGTCTTAAGCTTCTCTTCAAAAGCTCTCTAGGTACATGTATTTTTAAAGTAATAGTTTTAGGGGGGAAAAAAGAATTTTTTTCCAAAAGCCATCCTCCTACAATAATAGATTAACTTAAAACTAAAAACTTATCACACCTATGAGAGAAGAGTGGGTGGGGACGTCTAAAAGATGGGTTGAGCCACTGAGTTATGAATTTATATTTTAAAAGATTGAGAAAGTTTTTCTTTGATTTGTATTTTTATCTGAGCTAATTGATGCTTTAGAAAACTCAGAGTGTTTCAAAGAGCCAGCTTTTTTATGTCCAGGCAAATCCTCTCATGTTTCTTTCCAGATCTCTCAACCACATCTCTCCAGCTCTCACAAGACATTAATATGTAATCTCTACCAAGCCAAGGATCCAGTCATATCATGAGTCACAGCACCGTAGTAACACAACTACTTATTGGATAGGAGGATTGATCTCCCTCCTCCCATCTTCCCAATGGTTGCACTTGGGAATTTACTATTTCTACAAATCAAAGAAAAGTATTTGTGAGTCATATGGTGTTCTCAGTATGCATTCGATTCTGAGAGAAAGAAAAGCATTCTCCCCTCCCATGATAATCATCAATAATCTCAAACTACAGAGGGCAGGATCTGTAGAAGACGAACATCCACAAGAAAAAGATGAATGCTTCGGCCTCAGCAATCCAGATCATTCTGGCAAGGATGCTTTATAGGAAGCTCACGTTTCAGTGTGGCCTCAGATACACTGCAGCGGTCCCTCCCAATCCTCCTTCTTCTTGCAGACGGGCGGAGTGAAGACAGAATCACCCCAGCTTGTCTAGGAAAGAAAGACCTTACCAAATCGGTTAGGGGACTCTGGAGAAATCAACCCTGTAAGCCTTAACATTGTCATCCAACCATGGGATGCTCATGAGATTAAAAATAAGGCTGGACTATAACATCTAATTTATGGATTCAAAAACTCAAGTAGCATATTAATTAAACATCACATGTTATAACCTCCATGCTAAGTATTTTGTTCACATCCTCTCCTGAGCTCTCTAACCAAGGTTTTAAACTGCCATCAGCCCGTCATTGATCCAACACCTCCGTGTCAACTTTAGCCTCTTCTGCAAAGAATCCTACTTATCAAGCAGAATTCTCAAAGTACAAGTGTACCAACTTCTCCTAGGAATGAGGACATCCGTAGACTAAAAGAATTAAACTTATTATTGGGTGATAGTGTGTTCATCAGCTTCAATGGAGCAAGGAAATTCAGTCTTTCAATGTTTGCATTTGGACCCTAGCACTTGGCATGCTTTTTCCTGAAATCCATTCCTTCTGACTTCCCCCGTGAGATTCCTGGTCACTGGAAAGTCACACTCCCCACTGCTGTCTGGTCCTTAAGAAGATCTGTTTTTCCATAAATAGCCACAGAGAAGGGAACAACACAATTTAACAATCACTTCCTCCCTCAAAGATTCTACTTTTACCTGTCTGCATTTTCTCCAGGAGCCAAAAATAAATAAGTACATTAACCTGGTTTGTTAAATTAAGCAATGAAATATACTCAAGCCTTTCTCCATCTAACTCAGCTTATGCTTTCCCCTAAGTATTTGCTTTTCACTTACTTCAGTGTTTTCAGAAGCCCATGTAGAACAACCACCCAAAAATTTCTACAAAAAGAAATAGCTGTAATAGAGAAAATTTTTTTCCTGAGATTTCAGAAATCTAAGTTTAACCTCTTTGATGTTCCACCCACAATGTTCAGTAGTTCATCACAACCCCTTTTTTTCCTGATTATATATAGTTTTAATACCCTGAGAAATAAAAGTGCTGAACTCTCTGATATTTTACTGAACTCCTGAACTATTCTGAGTTAAGTATGACAGATGCCCTAATGCTCGAGCTAGGGAAGTTGTTCTTTTAGTTCAGGCATGGAACATTTCCATTAAAAACCAGAGACCTCAGTTCTAACCTTGGCAGTGCCTTCTCCACATGATCAATTATTCTTATGTGCACTGCAGTACATTAGGGAAGTGTCAGTGTGCCTTAGGATGCAGACACCTTCACATGGATTATTTTGCCTACTTTGTCCTCCCCTATGTCTTCATCCAGCAAAATAATCACATCGTTTGTACTTTTATTTCAAATATTTTTAAAAGATTTTATGACCTTTACATTTTAAATTGTGTTTCTACTCAGAACTATTGTAGAATTCTATGTTTGCATTACTGAACTTGTTGAAGTATAAAAGATTATAATTTTAAAATGCAATAGTAAAATCTGGGGCAATCATTTAGAGATAATTCAGAACAAATAAGTATCATGTAGTTTTTATCATTTGAGGATCGTTATGACTTTTCTATTTATATATTTGTATGTTTATGTATTTCTCCATTTATGTTTCGATTCCTATAGACACATGATACACTTTGTATATACCCATGGGTTGTTAAACTATATTTTTCAGAACTCTTGCCTATTTGGTTCCAGAGTTTCTATTTATACTTCAGAAATATATTATTGAGTTGAACCCTGGGGGAAGAGGACAATTGGTGATCTCTTCACAAATAGATGTCAGAGTAAAATTTTTACAGTACATTTGATAGGATAGTTACAAAAAGGTAAGCATTTATGTAGGGTAATATTAATAGTTTTATAATTGAGTTAGTGAACAGACTCACTGCATTTCCTAATCTAGTTCTCATTTTGGAAGGCAAAAACTGCATGTCTAGCCAGCAGAGAAATATACAACGATTACGTTTTTTAAAAACTTTTATCTTGCTCCTTGAAATTTCTTTATAGTGGTGATGCTCAATAATTTGATTTTCCAGCCAAAACTGTGTACAAGGTATAAAGTCTACAGACATTTGTACTATCTTCTCTTTATTTTGGTTAATATATCTAATTTATTTTAAAATTATATAAAATGCTTGTTTTAAAAAAGTTAAGTTTTGAAGTAGTTAGATTAATTATGGCTCCTACTTATTCATAGTTCTTTGATGAGAGAGGAAAGAGAAAAGAAGGAAAGAGGTGGAAAGGAACAACACATAATTATTTATGAAGAATGATTATGTACTAGGCACTGTGCTAGGTGCTTTCTACAAATTATCCCTAGTGCTCCCGTCAACGCTGTCACTAGTCTCATTTTTCATTTAAGGAAATAGTGACTTGGGAAAGTTAACGCATGTGTCAGAAGTCACAGAACTGCTAAGTGGCGGAGTTGAAATGATCTCTCCCCACATTCTGGTTCAATCCCACATGGAGGATATTAGCAGCTCTTGCCACAGCAGCTGTCAAGAAGGTCACTCAGAGCTTCACAGAAGCTTCCCAATTCCACACTCAAAAAGAGGCATCAGCCGTCCACTCCCTAAGAAGTTAATATTAGAACTTAATTACTCTGGCTTAAAGCTTTGATAGAAATCATAATTCAAATGTTCTAAGGATAGGGAAAAGAGTGGAGACCTCTACTGAAGGCCTATTATACACCAGGTGCAGGACATGTATTCTCATTTCCTTCCCATACTCCTTTAATCCAGGTGCATTTAAGACTTCCACCACTGTAATACTCTGGTGGTGTGAATGAACATTCTGAGACAGCCTCTGGTGAAAGAAGGATAGATAATGTTAAGAATAATAATGAAAATTAACATTTACACAATTGTTGCTACTAATTTTTATGGATCATTTGGAGGAAAATAGCAAAAGGTTCAAAAATAAACTACCATAGGTCAAATACTAACCAAATTAAGGAGCTCTTTAAACTCTTTATTTTCTGTATTTCCTCTCAAATTCTGTCTATGAACATATATATAAACATTTATTGGTTGAATATGGAAAAAGTATAATAACAACATGAATACCATACTCCTAGCCCAGCAAACCATCCCCCAATTCCAATAATGTTTTTAAAATATTTCAATCCTGTTCAAGCAATGTTTTCTGTGTGTCCCAACAAGTTAAGCTCTGTGTTAAAAGTTTTGTAGAATATGTCTAAAACACATTGGAAATGTAGTGAGAATCTAAATAATATTCAGATATGAATATCTTATCTTATTCATATCTGAATTAGACAGCAAAACTTAGACCAAGATTAAAAGAAGTTCAAAATAAGGAAGCTCAAGTTTCCAATGTTTGACTGCAAAGTTTATAAACTTTTTTTCAGTGTAACTCAGAAATTCTTGTAATTTGAGTCATTTGATCCATCTTAACACATCTCCTAAAAACCAGGTTGTACCTCCTAAAAAATAAGAATTATTGTCTGGAATTTAGAAAAAAAAATTAAAATCAAAGGAGGTACTGCAAGCCTCTAATACAAATGAGTTCCTTTATGAGCCTACCTCAACTTGACCCTCAAAACCGCACTTATGTTAGCTATTGTTATCTATATTACACAAATTAGAAAAGCAACATTAGGAAAGAGCAACTTGCCCAGAATCATAAGAAAGGGCCAGGGCCAACAAACATATGAAAAAAAGCTCATCATCATTGGTCATTACAGAAATGCAAATCAAAACCACAATGAGATACCATCTCATGCCAGTTAGAATGGCACTCATTAAAAAGTCAGGAAACAACAGGTGCTGGAGAGGATGTGGAGAAACAGGAACACTTTTACACTGTTGATGGGAGTGTAAATTAGTTCAACCATTGTGGAAGACAGTGTGGCGATTCCTCAAGGATCTAGAACTAGAAATACCATTTGACCCAGCAATCCCATTACTGGGTATATACCCAAGGGATTATAAATCATTCTACTATAAAGACACATGCACACATATGTTTATTGCAGCACTGTTCACAATACCAAAGACTTGGAAGCAGCCCAAATGCCCATCAATGATAGACTGGATAAAGAAAATGTGGCACATATACACCATGGAATAATATGCAGCCATAAAAGGCATGAGTTCATGTCCTTTGCAGGAACGTGGATGAAGTTGGAAACCATCATTCTCAGCAAACTGACACAGAAACAGAAAATCAAGCACTGCATGTTCTCATTCATAAGTGGGAGCTGAACAATGAGGACACATGGACACAGGGAGGGGAACATCACACACCAGGGCTTGTCAGGGGTTGGGGGGCTAGGGAAGGGATAACATTAGGAGAAATACCTAATGTAGATGATGGGTTGATGAGTGCAGCAAACCACCATGACATGTGTATACCTATGTAACAAACCTGCCCGTTCTGCACATGTATCCCAGACTTAAAGTATAATTTAAAAAAAAAAATGAACAAATGCCCTAAGAGATAGAAGTGAAGAAAAATATTTATGGAAGGCCCATAAAAGCTAGAGCTAAAAGAGGCAGTAGAAGTCAAATACCCTCATTTTCCAGGTAAGGAAAAGAAAAAAAGAAAGGGCCAGAGGAAGGAAGATAAATAATTTAGGCTATCTCTCCCAGAATCTTATTAACATAGTGCCAGGCTTTTAAAAAGTGTTGCTGTGCTATTTTAAGTGCATCAAAGGTAAAGGGAATTAACTTGGATAGTATGTATATTTTACGTTGCTAACTAATCCTACTACCTATTACACTACTTATGCCATACTGCAAATTATAATCAAGTTTAAGTGATCAGAAACTATAAACACTTCTATTTCATATTATCGTTTTATTTCAAAAGACCCAAAACTTAAACTCTTTATCACAGATCAGTATAATCTTTACAAAAATATAATATCTCTAGATCTGATTCTGCCAGTTTGGAGAAGGGATTGGAGGATTTTAAGCAAGAATATTTTATGATTCCTAAAAGGCCATCATTATGTTAAGGACAATAAAAACAATTAAAAATGACAAGTTTCACAGGCAACAAAAACAAAAAAGTTAAAAAGTTTCTGCACAGCATAGAAAACAATCAATAAAATGACAAAATTTTACCTATGGAATGGCAGAAAATACTTGAAAAGTGTATGTATGATAGGCGCTTAGTATCCAAAACATAGAAGAAACACAATAGCAAAAGAACAAATAACCCAATTTAAAAATGAACAAGGAACTAAATAGGCATTTTTTCAAAGAAGACATGGTAATGGTCAACAGGCATATGAAAAGGTGCTCAACAAAACTAATCATCTCGAAAATGCAAACCACATTGAGTTATCACCTGACACCGGTAACCAAGGCTATTATAAGAAGGACAAAAGATAACCAGTAGTGGAAAGGATGTAATGAAGAAGAAATGCTAGTAACTGTTGGTGGGAATAAAAATTGTTTCAGCCATTTCGGAAAACAGTATGGAGGTTTCTCAAAAAATTAAAAATAGAACTACCATATGATCCAGCAATCCCACTTTTGGGGATATATCTGAAGAAACTGAAATTGGTATATTGAAGAGTTATCTGCACTCTTATGTTTATTGCAGCATTTCTCACAATAGCCAAGATGTAAAAACAACCTAAGTGTTGATGGATAAATGGAGAAAGAAAATGTAGTGTACATTGGTGGACTATTATTCAGCCCTGACAAAAGAAGGAATCTGTGGTGACATGGATAAACCTGGAGGCCATTGTGCTAAATGAAATGAGCCAGGCACAGAAAGACAAACACTACATGATCTCATTCACATGTGGAATCTGAAGAAGTCAAACTCAGAAACAGAATAAAGAGGTGGTTGCCAGGGACTGGAGCAGAATGAGAAATGGGGTGCAGGGGTTGGTCAAAAGATATAAAATTTCACTTATAAGGTGAATAAGTTCTAGAGATTTAATGTACAACATGGTAACTACAGTTAATAATAATGCATACTTCAAATTGCTAAGAAATTAGATCTTAAACATTCTCATCGCAAAAAAAAAGTATTATATGAGATGATGGATACGTTAAATTTATAGTAATCACTTCACAATGTATATGCATACCAAAGCATCATATTGTACACCATAAATATTTTCATGTGTCAAAAACTAACAACATAAAAATAATAACAACAACAACTACTACTACAAAAACAAAAACGCACAAAATGAATAGAGTTTAAGGTGTGCGTCCAGAATGACTAAAAATAAAGCTGTAAAGATAAGTCATGATGATATTGTGAAGGACCTTACTTGCAGTTCTAAAGAGTTCAAGCTTTATTCTAGAGGCACAGCTAGCCAAAAATTAAAATTTTAAAGTTTTTAAATAGGAAATGACCTGGTCACATTAAATCTTTGAAGAGAAAACTCTGGTGGTAGAAGAAAACACATTGGTGTGGAATGTCATTGACAGCAGAAAGACCACTTGGGAGGCTGAAGCAATATTCCAAGCTAAAAATGGTTCAGCTCTAGGCCACTGCAGGGTGGAAAATGCAGAACAATTTCAGAAGATATTTAGATTTTTTTTAATGGATCAGAGGTGGATGCTGAGAGGGCAAAAGGAGTAGAGAATAATTTTTGTGTTACAGACATACAGGAACCAAGTGGAGGGCCAGGTTTGAGAAGAAAGACAAGGAATTCAGTACGTGGTGTTTGATTTGGCTGGAGAATGTACAGTTGTACAGGAGGTTGTCCAGTAGGCAACTGGAAGTAAGAATCTGGGGCTCAAGATAAAGGTATGCTGAATAACTAACTTAGCCCACCTTTCCCAGAAAAAAAAAAAATCCCAGCTATTCAGTCCTTTGAAAAACAGAAGCTGATTCTTTTTCTCTTCTATCACCCTGTGTTCACATCCCACTCTCTTCCAAAGATTTGCTCACTCTGTATATTACAGGATAATTGGTGTGATTAGAACATTTTTATGAATATTGTACAGTAGCAGTAGACTGGGCATTTTAAACATCTTTGTAATTTCAATATTGTATGAGAGGAATGACTATCTTTCAATACTCTATGTGCAAAATAACTCTATTCATTTAAAAGATATGTTTCTGAGTGACTGTTATACACAAGTCACTGTGTTAGGCACTAGGAATATAATAGTAAGCAAAAATATCAATGCGGTTCAAATAATTCTCCAGGCAGTGGAAGGAGATAGTCCTGACTCAAATAACCACACAGATGAGATTTGGTGCCCTGAGAGGAAGAATACAGTTCACAGTGCTATGAGCACACAGAAGAAAATAAACTGTCCTGAAGAAGACTTCTTTCTAGTCTTCTAAGAGGATATTATAAGATAATGCTAGAGAAGTGGCCAGGAGTTGTACACCTTATAAAAGTTATTTTTTAAGCCAAGAGTAATAGGAAGCCAGTGAAGGGTTTGAGCAGTGAGATGACATAATCCGAAATGCATTTTAGGAAACAGTCTGTTGAAAATACAAAGAACAGATTGCCTCCCTGTTTGCCATGGTTAGAAAGTTACCCTATGCTGCCCTTTGCCCAAATGTAATTTCATTTTTGCAGAATGCTTAGAACCAGGATTGGATCAAGCTAGGGCAAACCTGAAAATGACTTGTATGAACTCTTGTATGTTCATATAAGAGTCAGGCTGGCATCCTCCTCGTATTGGGGACAGCTTTGTGAGACTTGTTCAAGTGACGGTGATGGAAGGGTTGACCACTTAGAAATCCATGCTTAATGGAGAGTGTGCATTATTAACAAATAATGAGGTCAAACAACTATACATTTCCATAGGCAAAGAAAAACATGTTGATACAATGAAATTCACATCTCTAGATTCTACATTAGAGCATGTGGACATATACTCTAAAATTAATTTCATTTGCCTTCTATTTTTAATCTACCACTTAAAATTGGACTCATTATACATGGAACTACACACACATTCATATTTACTTCTTCTATTTATTAGCTAGTATAAATACTTTGAAATTTGTCTTTGGGGTCTTAAAAATCTTGAAAAGGTACACTGTTTTCTTTCCATGTAAACCAGGTATGCAAATGATTATCAGACAGGATTGTTGGTAATTTTTTTAGGATCTCAAATCTATAAGGAATATGTAGCTAATTTAAGCTTTATTGTATTAAATTGTAGAACACACCATAAAATACCGATAGCACAACTTGCATCAAACAAGTAAACATTTGTTATGGGGACAGTAAAATTTACTTTTCACAAAAGGAGCCTACAGTAATAATGCATTCAATTCTATTTCCCAGAATGCTTCTTAAGTATGTTAATAAAGTCTTTATTGTGTCTGCTTATAAAAGTCGCCACCATTTCCCATTAGAAAGTCTCTGTTTATTCATCAAACATTTACTGACAGTGACTGCTGGGAGCAGCCTCAGATTTCCACTCCATTACACATTTGTGGCATAAAGCACATTAATTATAGATATATTACAATATTCAACTCATTGAGGAAAAATTAGATGATCAAGGCTCATTTTCCTTGACAATAAGCAAGTTAATGAAAATACTAATTACCTGATGATGAAGTGGAGCCTTCAGGATTGAATGCTTAGCATCTGTAAAAGAGTTCTGCGAATCTAGCACAGAATATTAAAGCCAGAAGCATCAGAAGCCTATGAGATGGCCCTTGCAATTGTCCAGTGCCCTTTAATCAGAGGGAAAATGGTATTCAGAGGTGAGGCAGAATTTTATAAACCATTTGCGGGTAGTCATTGAAAAGTTGTACTCTTTATCCAAAATTCTTAATCAAAAGTTGCACTCTTTACCTAAAATTTTTAATTAATATTATCTGGAACACAAATGAACTTCATTGTAAATAATTATACAAAGAATAGGCTCTTGTCAGTAAGGACATTGCCATCTCCTATTCATTTGTAATAATGCCAGAACTATTTTCAGCCATTTTAAAATTGTAAGAGAGAAAATATTCATTTAAAATTTTTCTTCTTTCAATTTCTAGAATTTTAGACTGAATAAACTCCCAGCATAGAAAGTGAATTCATACCAGGTAAGGGTGTTATGGATTCTTAAAAATAGGCCCTTTCCAAATAAGCGTATGAAAAGGTACTTAATATCGTATGTTATTAGGGAAATGTGAATTAAAACCATAATGTGCTGCCACTACACACCTTTTATATTGGCAATTAAAAAACTAACAACACCAATTGCTGGCTAGGATGTGATACAAGAAGAATTTTCATTCATTACTAATGGGGAAATAAAACGGCACATTCACTTTGGAAGATAGTCTGGCAGTGTCTTGTAACATTAAACATAGTCTTAATATATAATCCAGCAATCATGCTCCTAGGTAAATACCCAACTGATCTGAAAACTTATGTTTACATAGAAACCTAAACATAAATGTTTATATTAGCTTTTTTATAATCGCCCAAAATGAAAAGCAACAAAGATGTCTTTCAATAGATGAATAAGTTTAAAAAAAAAACTGTGGTATGTCCATATAATGGAATACTATTTGGCAAAAATAAAGTACTAAGCTATCAAGCCACTTAAAGGTATATATGAACATTAAATGCATATTACTAATTAAAACAAGCCAGTCTGAAAGAGCTACACACTGTATGGTTCCAATTATATGACATTCTAAAAAAGGCAAAACTATAGAGATGGTAAAGCCATCAGTGGTTGCCAGGGAATGGGGAACAGTGAGGATTGAAGAGGTTAAACTATTCACCCAGTAAGGCAGTAAAGTATTCTGTATGGTATTGTAATGATTAACTCATGACACTATGCATTTGTCAAAACCCACAAAACTTTTCAGCACTAAGAATGCTTTAATTGTGCAACTTAAAAAAAAAATCATTTAGGAGATGGGGGATGCCAGGATAAAATGCAGAATGTGATAAAAAGAATCTAAATGTACACTGATGTATGAAATAACTGAATTGAAGGTAATGGTAAACAGAAGCTGCTAACTTAAGTAACTTCGGAAATGATTCGTGTCCATAAGACTAAAGGCAAAAAACACCATACATGAGCACAGTATTCTAGTTGATAAAGTTGCTCACCACAAGAGGAAAATGATGGGTAGTGGGAGCCAAATTCTTACTGTTGGAATGGAAGTTTACAGATAAGCAAGGAGAAGAAGCTAAAATGATCCATATGGTAATGAATTAGAGTAGGTATATCAATTTAGAGTAGGTGCATATGTTTAACTTAAATATCGATACATATGGTTCCATTTATATACATATATATACCACACAAAAATATATATATATTAATTATATATCTATAAAACCAAAACCACAATGTTGGGGTTATGTGAAAGAAACACAGGAGTCAATTGAAAGAATTCCCAATGACCAAAGCGGGAACAATTTGAGCAAAAAATAAGGTAGTATTGGATTATAACCCAGAGTATAAAATAATGATCTATGCGTCCACAATAAATACATAAACAAATAACCAATCTCCCAAGCAGAAATGCAGTGCTCCAGTATTGGGCCACTGTACTCCAACCTGGGCAACAGAGTGAGACACTGTATCAAAACAAAAAAACAAAACAACAACAACAACAACAAAAAAAACCCTGAAACAAAGCAAAACAAAAATCCCAAATAATGTATGTAGCTACTCCACCCTCAAGGAAATGGCCTGTAACTACACATAAAGATTTCCTTCTGAAAAGTATAGTATGGAAAGAAGAGAAAAGGGTAATTTTACAGTAAAGGAATCTGACAAACATTCCCTCAGCCAGATGACCCAGGTTAATATCAGTAGTAATAAGTCATATTGATAAGATGTCCCCTTGATCTATGATGACAGAACTTTACCTGTAGTCTTCCTTTCTGTCACTTTACCTCTGTGGTTTTCATTCCAAAACCACATGACTCCAGTCTAGTCATGAAAAATCCCAGTTCAGGGACATTCTACCAAATATATGTCCAGTGGTCCTCAAAACTGTCCAGGTCATCAGAAACAAGGAAAATCTGAAAGGCTTCCACACCCAAGAGGAGTCTAAGAAGAAATGACAATTAATGTAATGTGGTATCCTGGAGGGAATCCTGGATCAGACAAATGACATTAAGTAAAAACTAAGGAAATTAGGGATGTTAGTTAATAATAACAATGTATCAATATTGGCTTATTGAATGTGACAAATATACCATAATAGTGTAGACTGTTGATAATGGGGGAGATTGGTGCGGGGTATAAGGTAACTCTATGTAGTACAGCTGCAATTTTTCTGTAGATCTAAAAGTGTTCTGAAACAAAAGATTTTTAAATATAAGCCCTTTCCATGCATGCCTAAATTATTTCTTCCATTTCTCAAACTGGCAGTCTAAATTAGAATAAGCAAACTGCTGAGTATATCTTCTGATTTCATTCCAGCATCAATTTATATTTCCCATGCTCTTTTGAATTCAACTAATAGCTCTGCACAGCCTCTCCCTTTTCCTGTGCATTATCCATTGAATGAATTCCAAATCACTCTGCTGTGGAATGGCCAAAGACCCCATTTGATGGATGGTCATTTTACACACCTGTTTTTGGGGTCTTTGATTAATGTGCTGGCATGCATCTTATATAACTTCTCCTAATAGGGAAGTGAGGAAAACATACATTTGTACAAGCTGCAGTCCAGTGTGCTCCTCATCCAAAAGGCTTAATTTAGAAATAGTTACTTAATAATTCAACATGGACAATTCCTTGATTCCCATTGACTTTCAATTCAATCAGTAAATCTGCCTCTTAGATTTTCCATTATTATGAAGACTGATGTATTTTATAAGAGCAAACAGCTGCTCTGGCAGATTAATGTTCCTTCTTGTCACCCTGCAGAGAAAGCTTACTTGGAATTCTTCTCTTGTGAAAAGCAGTTTGGATCGAAAGAGTTTGATCGGCTGACCACCAATGATGTTAACATAGTCCTCTGCCCCTGGGTTGGTTCTTATAACCCTTGCCCACCAAAGTACAACAAGATCTTCAGATAGATGGCTCTCCTGAATGAAAGGCCACATTTAGTGAGATGCCCGAGGACTTGGAGTTGAGAGAACTGGGCTCTCTCATTTCAGACTTCTCATTTAGTCTGGACAAGTCACTTAACCTCTGCGGGCTTTATTTTCCCTCCATTAAATGGGAACAATAATACTTGCCTGGATTTTCTCACAGATATAGGCAAGGATCATGGATTTATTCAATAAATATTTCTGGAGTACCTACTATGTTGAGGTCAATGTGGAAAACCCTGAGGATGTAATAGGCAAAGAAAAAATAATTGTTGTTTTCAATTGTTCAGGACAAGAATTTTGGAAAGAGATGCCTCTTTTTCTCTCATATCTTTCACCTAATCTTTCAGAAAATTTGATTGACTATACCTTAAAATATAGCAAGAATCTAGTTACTTTTCAACCTCACTGCTTTATTTTTGCCCATCATCTATTTCCCACCTACAGTACAGGGATCTTGTTAAAGCATAAAACTGATCATGTCACTGTCCTGTTCAAAATGGCTCCCCATCTTCAATGGCTCCCCATCTCACCCCAAGTAGAATCCAAGAGTCCTGGCAATGGCGAACAAGGCTCTACCTAATTGGACTGTCCTCTCCATTAGCTATGTAACTTCATCTCTTACTATTCTTCACACAGCTCCTTCTGTTCCAGCCACACAGGCCTTCTTACCATTCTTTGAATATCCCAGCCTACTCTTCACCTGCTGTTTCCTTTTCCCAAGATGTCCTTTCTTCAGACAGCCTCATGGCTGGCTCCCTCATCTCCTTCAGGTCTTTGCTCAAATGTCACTTCTCAGTGAGGCCTATTTTGATCAGTATATTTAAAATGACTTCTCCTTGGCCAGGTGTGGTGGCTCATGCTTATAATCCCAGCACTTCGGGAGGCTGAGGTGGGTGGATCACTTGAGGCCAGCAGTTCAAGACCAGCCTGGCCAATATGACGAAACTCCATCTCTTAAAAAGAAAAAAAAAATTAGCCGGGCGTGATAGTTGGCACCTGTAATCCCAACTACTCAGGAGGCTGAGGCAGCAGAATCACTTGAACCTGGGAGGCAGAAGTTGCAGTGAGCGGAGATTGTGCCATTGCACTCCAGCGTGGGCAACAAGAGCAAAACTCCATCTCAGACAAAACAAAACAAAACAAGGCACAGTGGCTCACGCCTGTAATCCCAGCACTTTGGAAGGCTGAGGCAGGTGGATCACCCGAGGTCAGGAGTTTGAGACCAGCCTGACCAACATGGCAAAACCCAGTCTCTACTAAAAATATAAAAATTAGACAGGCGTGGTGGCAGGCACCTGTAATCCCAGCTACTCGGTAGTCTGAGGCAGGCGTGGTGGCAGGCACCTGTAATCCCAGCTACTCGGTAGTCCGAGGCAGGAGAATCACTTGAACCCGGGAGGCAGAGGTTACAGTGAGCCGAGGCTGTGCCACAGCACTCCAGCCTGGGCAACAGAGCAAGACTCTGTCAAGAAAAAAAAGGAAGGAAGGAAGGGGAAGGGACGGGAAGGGACGGGAGGGGAGGGGAGGGGAGGGGAGGGGAGGAGAGGGAAGGGGAGGGGAGGGGAGGGGAGGGAGGGAGGGGGAGGGGAGGGGAGGGGAGGGGAGGGGAGGGAAGGGAAGGGAAGGGAAGGGAAGGGAAGGGAAGGGAAGGGAAGGGAAGGGAAGGGAAGGGAAGGGAAGGGAAGGGAAGGGAAGGGAAGAAAGTTAAAAGATAGAGAGGAATCAGCAGAGAACACTGATAAGCGGCAACGGTTTAGAATGGAGCCAAAGGAGAGTGTGGTGGTAGTGACCTGGAATCTAAGAGAAGGGTGGTAAGGAGGAGGGAGTTCCCGACTATATGAAAAGCTGTTGGTAGGTCAAATAAGATAAGGTCTGAGAACTGACCTTTGGATTTAGTAATGTGGAGAAATTGTGACCTTGCTTGGAGGCAAGAAAGAATATAATTGCAGAAGGTTCAAGAGTAAATGAAAGTTCATAGTTTTGATGATTGTGTTACAGTTATGTAAAATGTTACATTAAGGAAAGCTAAGTAAATGGCATATGAGAACTCTGTATATTTTTGCAACTTTTCTGTAAATCTAAAATTGATTCAGAATTAAAAAGTGGAAAAAGTACATAGGAAGAAAGCAGGTGGAGACAGTGCTGTAGGCAATTTTTTCACAAAGTTTTCTTAAAGAGGTAAGAAAAAATGGATGACAGCTTGAGAACATTGGGTCAAAGAAAGGCTTCTATTTGTTTAGCTTAGTCTTTTTTGTTTGTTTGTCTTAAGCTAAGGACAACAACATGTTTGTATGCCAATTGGAATCATCTGGTAGAAAGATAAAAAACTGATGATGCAAGAAAGAGATGAATATCACTGAAGCAATGTCCTTGAAGACAGCAGATGCAACCTAGAGTTCCTGTGGGGATGCTGGCCATAGCCATGAGGGCAGGTGGAAGAGTACAGATGCCATATGCAAGTAGATGTGCAAATCCTGTCTGATTGTTTCACGTTTCTCACCAAAGGGGGAAGCAAATTCATGGATGAGGGTAGGGATGGTGGCAGAAATGCAAGAGTGCTCAAGTTTTAAAGGGAGAGGAAAAGGAGTGAAATAGTCACCTCTAGAGAGTGGGAGAACCGGTGACAGCATTCACGATACTAGAAAGTGATTAGCATGCATATAAGAAACACTGGGACCTGGATGTGCAGGGATGAACTGGTTGATGTTCCACTCTCCTCTCTTCTGATCATCATCAATAGCAGTAATTTGAATTGAGAGACAGGCCATGCCAAGGAAAGTTCTTGAGGCAATGGCAAAGTCCACCTTAAAACATTATAAAAATCTTCACACACCTGATATTGAACAACTTTCCTCTCAACTGCTAGGAGGCAGAATTAAGATAATATTACACATTCATCTGTTGGAACTGACCAAGTTATACCTCACAGATACATGCATTTAATGATATATGCTTATAAATATATAGGTTTTTAAAGCAGTGACTTAATTCTTCAATAGAAAATCCAAAAAGAGAGTCCAAAAAGAAACTGAATAAGTTCTATCTTCAACAAACCAAGTTCTGCCCTGTGATATTAAGTTTCCCTGCTAATTTCAGAGGAAGAATATGTTTCCCCAACTACCAGCTTTATCTCAGAAGCAGGATTAGAAAAGAGAAGCATCCCAGGAGAATTGTCTGTCTCTGCTCAGCAGTCCAGGGGAAGACTCCTAATTGAGTGACATTTCAACCAAGGGTCAAGGGAGATTGTTACCGCCTACCTAATAAAGCTCCTTGTTTGGCAAGCTGGTTCCGTGATCCTTGGGGGACAGAGGAGAAATGTTTGTCTTAAGTTCTCTGAGTTAGTAGTTACATTTGTCCCCACAGAAGAAAACAGATGAATAACCAAGAATAAAACATCCCAAGATGAGATGGAGAACCTAAACAGCTATTTTTGCAGGCCATGGTGGCTCACATCTGTGATCTCAGCACTTTGGGAGGCCAAGTCAGGAGGATTGCTTGAGAATAGGACTTTGAGACCAGTCTCAGCAACATAGCAAGGCCCTGACTCTATAAAAAACTTAAAAATTAGCTGGGGCTTGTGGCAGGTACCAGAAGTCCCAGTTACTTGTGAGGCTGAGGAAGGAGAATCCCTTGAGCCCCATAGCAGAGGTATGTTCCCACTGCTGCACTCCAGCCTGGGTGACATACAGAAACCATGTCTCTTAAAAATGTGTATGTGTATATATATGTATGTGTGTGTGTGTCTATATATATATATAGTAGATATATATATATATATATATATAATAGACTTTGGACTAAACACACCTGTTTGTGGAGGAAAAGGAAGTTTGAAGTTTTATGGAGCTCTCAGAGGGAATCAAATTTCCAGATAATTACAAATTGTTCATGTCAATGCCACTGAAGTAACATGTTTTCCTTAGAAATCCAGATTAAACTGGGTGAAGTTTCTACCCCAGAGATTCCTTTATCTCCCACCCCCAATGGCACGTAACAGCCTCCAGGAACCTAGGTTCTTTCTGTAGACAACACAACATAAGTGTGTTTCTCACAAGTGTGCTTGTGAAAACGGAATTTTTTTTTTTTGATTGTTTAACTTCTAATTCCTATCAAAGTCTATCAGGACTGGTGGCTGGCCCTAGATATTTGTTAATGTCTTGGTTTTGACCTGAGCATTTTTGCATAATTTTATCCCTTAAGCATCGTATGTTGTGATTAAGTTAAAAAAAAAAAAAAAGACTTTGGAACTATTACAAAGAAATTACAGAGCTGGAATCTCAACTACCATCCCAACTGTTACAAGGAGCTAGCTGGCCAGGAAGCCCTAATGCCCCCATTAATAAAGCTATTAATTTTGAAACGCTTTGACAGCTATAACATCTTTTTTAAGAAAGCAAAAACACTTTTCCTTTATCTTCAAAATGCCTTCTTCTTTGTATGTAGCAGCTGCCTCAAGCCCCCTTCCACTGCCTGTTTTAATTTGTCTTTAATATCAGATGTGCCTTATCGATTTCTTGTGTGTATATTTTCATTCTGAATAATTCAGAGGTAAGATTTTTTTCCCCATTATGGTCAATAGCAGGAGTAAATTTTGAGGATAATCA
Organism: Macaca thibetana thibetana; assembly: GCF_024542745.1. Lineage (NCBI taxonomy): Eukaryota > Metazoa > Chordata > Mammalia > Primates > Cercopithecidae > Macaca > Macaca thibetana. The sequence goes on from NC_065594.1 coordinate 58,519,697, forward strand.
ATTGAGCCCTGACTGACGATTCCTGCTGTTGGTAACCCCAGAAGTGAAGAAGGGGGAACAGCAGGGGATAATACGATCCAACAGTCAATCACAGCTATCAGCAAAGGAGCCAACGCGGGTTTGTGTGAGGAACAGAGATCCATACCGCAGGCCCAAAAGGCTTGCTAATAGTGTGCTCTTTTTACTTTTCAGCATACGGCCCTCCAGCTGTGCTGGGGAGAGTTATGGTCCATTCTCATATACATTTTCCTTTCTACTAATGTTGTTTAAAAACCATGTTTTAAAGGGGTCATCTTTTATGTGAATATGTACATCTTCTATGCATCAATTCTTAATGATTTGTTCATATTTCAGCCAAGTTCTTTTTGAAATAGGGCAGAAAATTTGGAAAGCTTCCAGGAAATCAGTACAGGGAATAAATAATTGTCACTTTTAAATTCAGATAATATGGTTGAAAATATTAATTATCATAGGGCTAACAGATATAATACAAGTTTGTCTAGTCTCCCCTCACCTGCAGTAAGAACACATTTTCTGTGCCTGTTTTGACATTGGCCCTTATCCAAGTCTTTGACACACTCAATTTACTACAAAATTGGCAATCCTCTGCCTCATAAAGGAATCCAAGTGTAACAATAAATATTGGCCTCCATACACACTGTGATTAACGTAAGTCAGAGTAGATTTAATCAGTATCAAATTATTTGGCTTCCATAATTTTAGTATTTTATATTTTCATCTCTTAAGACATTTTTATAAAATTCTGATTTAACAAGATGTGCTAGAGGCGGCCGGGTTTTTGCATTCTCTTAGGGATGTGGAGATCGGACCCAAGTGAGGAAAAGGGAGGTTCAGGTTAACACAAGCAGTTCAGTTTCAATTATGGTAAATGGTCTTTTTCAGGTCTGATGATCTTTGAAAACTATTTGAAGGTCTGCTGTGATTTACATGCAGTTTGCCTTGATCTGTTAAAAGAAGTGCCTTCATATTACTTGATTCAAGTATTTGAATGTAATTATGAAATATCTCCTTGTCATAAACAGATATTCCTAAGGAAATATTTAACAACCAACCAAACAATCCCTAAAGAATTGTCGGATATAAAATAAAGGCTATAGAATTAATATCTTCTACAAAAGTTACCCAGTTTTGCTTATCTCCAGAGGAGATTCATAAAATTGCAAAAACATTTCTAGTTAATTCCTAAATAGCTTATAGTTAAATAATAGCACAATGTATGCAAAGTAAAAGAGGAAATTAGAAGTCCTGGTTTGGTTTACTATAGATAACTTATTTATAAATCTCTGTAATTTATTATTAATATCCTTATACAATAATCGCTCATGCATATAAACACAGTTAACCTTAAAATTTTTTCTGATTCCTGTTTCTTTACAAAAAAGGTATTTTGGCTGTAGAACTCATTAGTTTTAAGAGTTTTTGAAGACATTTTAAAAGTATGCTACCATTTAGTTTATGGGGAAAAATAATGATTCTTTGTTCATGACCTTATTTTATTCACCAATAAATTTCATGGAGGAAAAAATTAGTCTTATTAAAAAGTATGGTTTTCTTGGTATTAATTTTGGAGTTAAAGCTTGTATCTCAGACAAAGTAAATAATACATTATTTGTAAAGTTAGGATTTATTTTGGAAATATCAACAACGCTTTCATACTACAAATTATAATATCCATACTCATATGCTCCAATTGCGGTCTTTGAAACAGGTCATCTGACTTTTTCTTGTTTTTAAAGGGTAAAATACAATTTGGGGGTGACAAACTCTTAGAGAATTAGCTGGTGGATTGAGCTGACATGTTGCTTTAAAATGAAGAATAAAACGAACAAAACTGATTTTTTTTTTTTATAAATGGTTGCTAACATACACAGCAACAAGCATTTGCTAGCACTGATTACTGATTAAATGCCGATGTTAAGCTACAATATGTCAGCAATAGAAAACTGGCAAACAGCCTCTTCTAAAGCAACAACTAGAGATATTTAACACAGCCAAAATTAGCAATATAATGCTTTCAGCTGGTTTTTCCTGGTCAGCTATAAATGTTTTACAGGCCGATATTAAAAGTTGAGATCAATGTTGATACCAAAAGTATAGATCTGCCTTATGTTAAAATAAAAAGGAAAAAGAATTGGTCTGAGTAAGAAGATCTGGGTTCTAGTGCCGTGCTAGGAGTGCTACAAACTTGCTGTATAATTTCAGTTGGACTAATACATAACAATAATACGAGTTTTGTTTGAACCAGAGATCACCTCATTTAATCCTCACCTATGAAGTAGGTATCACTATTATTTCCATTTTGCAGATGAGGAACTCAGGGCATATGGAGGTAAATAATTTGCCTGAAGTCATACATTTAGTAAGTGGTAGAGTTGAGGGCACAAAAACTCAGATCTTGCCGACTCTTAACTACCATGAACAGGCATTGTCTCTACAAATATTGAGGGGGAACCAAGTGGTCACTCTATACTTTAAAAATCTCTCATTCCTCCATTTCATATGCACTCTCAAGCAAAGGATTCCTTGATTTTTTTCTCCTTCCTTCCTTCCTTCCTTCCTTCCTCCCTTTCTCCATCCCTCCCTCCCTCCATCTCTTTTTTCTTTCTTTCTTTCTGTCTGTCTTTCTGTCTTTTCTTTCTTTCTTTCTTTTCTTTCTTTCTTTCTTTGTTTCTTTCTCTCTCTCTCTTTCTCTCTTTCTTTCTCTCTTTCTTTCTCTCTTCCTTCCTGAAAGAGACACGGTTTCCCAAATGCTTCCTGTCACCATGGGAAGGGAAAGAGCAGAGATCCTTCTTAAGAAAGTCACTGAAAGAAATTGGGAAGGGGTACCATGGCCAGCTCGCTGCCTTCCCCTCAAGAATCTTGGCAAATCAAGAAAGAAGGCCTTGGAAGCAGCTGATGATAATGATCTTGTCATAGCTTGAACATCCTACCCACTTTAAATGACCTTGCTAAGGAGATGCAGGACTGTGACAAGGAAAAACAGCATATGGCAAATAAATAGTTGGAGGACATGCTTTCTTTGCAGCATTGTCCTTGGGTCAAGATAACTCATAGCTCAGGCAGGCTTTTGGCATTGTGAGACTCAATAAATGATAATACCCTATATAATGCATTTCTGTTCAAAGCAATTTCACTTCTTCAAGAATTAACAGGGAGAGCTCAGGAGACCTGATAGCTTGATCTCAGGCAGAATTGTAAGGTCAGGAAATATATATGGTGGGAAAAGCATAGGTTTATGTCAAATCTTTTTTGCCATATCCTGTATAGTCTTAGGTAATTTATATAAGTTCTTTGAGCTCTGGTTTTCTCGCCCAGAAATAAAGTATAACAAAATCTGCCTCATGGGTACATCATTAAAATGTTGTATATCAACATAGGGTGGTCATGAGAAATAAGCAAAATAATGGGTATGCAGTCCCAGTTACAAAGCAGGAGTTCAATCAGTTATCACGTTTTGTATTCTTGTGACAGACAGATGTTTCTCTCACTATATCATCAAGGTGAAACTTCACTCCAAAGTTGGACATCCCTTACAGAGCAGGAAGCTAGTACCAAAGATCTTGGATTGAGAAATGCCAGGAAAAGGGAAAGATGAGATTAAGATTCCCATCAGGTGCCTTAATTTTTTATTCATTTGTCTGAGCTAGACCTGGAAGCCCAAGCTTAGTCTAAACTGCACTCAAGGAGAGCATGGTACCATGGTCGTGTGCCCTGGCCCATGTCTTAAGGGCACCATGGACCTATCTCCATGTGCCCAATAGGATACATTTGTGTCTGTGTATTTTGGTTTATAGTCCTTTAGTAGCCTAGAAATATATTGAAGCATTATGGATAAAATTTCAACAAAGTAAATGACAGATTTTCATATGTGCATTCAAGAAAGAAAAATGTGTCTCTCATGCAGGCCATAATTGTAGAACTTATGCTAATGGAAATCATTGTAACACTTTATTCATAAGGGTCATGTATAAATGATGTATGAATGTCCATAAATGTCTCTCTTATTTGCTATTAATAGTTAGGAATGCTATTATTTTTACATAAGCCAAGTGTGATTCCTTTCAAGTGGAAACAACAATAGGTATAATGTGTTGGAATGAGTCTACAAATAAAATAAGCGTATTTTTGCCTGGTTATTAACTACAATAAAGTATTTCCACACGGGTTATTTAAGGTTTTATTTAGATTTCATCTTTAATTTGGGAAAACCTCAGGGTGCTGTTTTCAATGAAATGTATCAATCATAACACTTGGAACCCAATTATTACACTTCAGCTAAATTGCTTACTGTGATCTTACCAGTTAAAGTACACTTCAGAACCACAAGTGAGTTGTCATAAAAAGATTTCCTTTTTCTCAACTCTTTTTTATTATTAATAATAATATTCCTTAATCAAATTTGTTTAAGGGCAAGGCACCATCTCATGTTGACATTACCCAGCACAGTGAGGAGAATATAAAACCCAGTTACTGCTCTTTTGGTTTGGCCTTTCCAGAAGAGAGTCAAACAGGAAAGGGTCAAATCCTAGCTTGCCCTCTTCCCAACATAGAGGAAGGATGGGTTGCGAGTAGAAGTGGATGTTCTTGAATGATCTGTTGGGAGTTGGCATATCTTGTAAAATGCTCCAGTGATAGAATGCCATAAAATGGTTTGTTTCAGTCTAAGAATAAAAGTTAAATGCTGTCCCGGGTGATTTATCTAAACATGGTTCCGTCAGTATTTTGCACAAAGAGTCATTCACGGTAGCATGAGCAGCATTCACTCTGCTTTTCTAATTTAGTGCACCCAACAAATGAGGAAGTGCAGGCTTGGGAGGGTCAGGGGCTACAGCCAGTCTTTGGAAATTGGCAGATAAGTCTCAAAGGGAGAGAAGAACCACCTAAATCCTAGCTCAGGATTAAACCGTGCCATGCCACACAAGGTGGGAGAATAGCAGGACAGGAAAGGAGAAAGAGCATGACTTCCTCCTTTTTCTACTTGTCCTAGCTTCTTTGACAATTTATTCTGCCCCTCTGTTCAAAAGGCTGGACTTCAGGTGGGTCCAGAGAAAAGGCTTCCCTACCCTGCAGATCATCGCCAAGTTGAAATTTCCTTTAACTTAAGACTTTGATGTCTACTTTTAAATGCACAGTGCTACAAAAAAAAAAAAAAAAACAGACACACAGACACAGATGTTTTTAGCAGCTTTATTCATAATTGCCAAAACATGTATGCAACCACACTTCAGTAGCTGAATGAATAAACTGTGGTATATCAAGACAATGGAATATTATTCAGCAATAAAAAGAAATGAGCTATCAAACTATGAAGACATACAGGAACTTTAAATGCATATTGCCAAGTGAAATAAGCCAATCTGAAAAGGCTACACACTGTACGATTCCAACTACATCACATTGTGGAAAAGGCAAAACTGTAGAGATAGTAAGATCAGTTATTGCCAAGTATTAGGAGGGAGGAAGGCATAAATAGGTTGAGCCCAGAGGATTTTCAGAGCAGCAAAACTTCCCTGTATGATACCGTAATGATAGGTGCATGTCACTATATATTTGTCCAAACTCATAGAATGTACAACACCAGGAGAGAACCCTAATGGAAACTATGCATTCTGGGTGACGATGATGTCAATGCAGGTTCATCACTTGTAACAACTGGACCACTCTGGTGAAGGATGTTGATAATGGGAGAAGCCATGCATATTGGGGGAGCAGTATATTAAAAATATCTGTACCTTCCTCTCAATTTTGCTGTGCACCTAAAATTGCTTTTAAAAAAAAATAAAGTCGAAAACAGCTAGAAGAGAAGATTTTGAATGTTCCTTGCACGATGAAATGATAAAAATGTGAGGTGATGGATATGCCAATACCTAGATTGACCATTGTACATCGTACGCTTATGTCAAAATATCACATGTATCCCATAAATATAAATAAATAATAAAGTCTCTTTCAAAAAGTGCATAGTGCCTAAGAGGGAAAGCACGTTTAGTTTCTTCTGGGCAACACACAGGATGGCAAGAAGCACTTCGTGAGAGCTCAGGGGGAGAGTGGACATTGCTGTAGGAGGAAAGATCCCAGGCTCAGAGGCCAGCAGGTAGAAGACAATCTCAGTCAAATTCATATTTTTGCCCTGGGCCAGATGTGTCTAAAAGCTTCATGCTTTTGCACAGCTCCTCCCCCAGGAATAGCAACTGATGGAGGGGACATGTGCTTATTTCCCCAGTCTCACCCCCTGGGTAAAGGTCAGAAGATCTGCTGATGGACCTTTCAATTTCACTTCCTTCCTTTGCCTCCTGTGAATGATGGTTTGCAGGGAGGGAGGAATATTAATAACATATGAAACTTTCAATTCCTGTGAATAAAATAGGGAAGGCTTGTCAATTCTGCCCAGGGCTGTCAGAGACATGGGACAGAGCAGACAAGCGAGATTCTGGTTTGAACTTTGTACTTTATTCTTGGATCAGAAGCTTCATTTCTCCGGCTATACGTTTGGAGTTTAGTTACCATAAGACAAGGCCAGGGGAAAGGAAACTGTGCTGCCTACCTGTCATTCTCTACCTTGGGGCACTATACACAGTGCCTGGCACATAGTGGGTTCACAGAAATACTGACTGAATGAATAGAGGATGGATGGATGGATAAATGCATAGATGAGTGGATGAACTCAATGTACCTAGGCATTCTTTTATTTAATTCTCACAATCCTATAAGGCAAGTGCTATTGGAGCCATGTTTCCTCCCTCCCTTCAAGCCATCATGCACATGAGGCAAAGGATAAGAGAAAAAAGATGAGGCAGTGGAAACTAATATGTATGAGTTAATATGCATACCCAGTATTTTTACTTCAAAATCCATTTTTGTGAATGTGATGCTTACTGTACTGCCATTTCTCATACACGTCAGGATATCACCTCAGGAAACTGGAGTAAGTAAACCCTAATGGAACAGACTATGATCCTAGTAGTATTAAAGGTTGTAAAGATAGAAGGTAAGGAAATGGTTTACATCTCTGATCACCAGTGAGTCATGCAGAACTCCCAGCAATAGAAAGAGCTGAGAATCTGGCCAGTCCTCCTGTGTCCTAGCTTTGATGTATGTGGTGTAACTAAGAACAGATTAAAGAAATATGGTACCTGTGTTGTGGATCATATGTTTAACATCTTTAGTTTGTTTTCCTTGCTCATGATGAAGTCTGTAATAGACTTAACCTCATTTAAATCACTGTGTTTGTAGACGGCACACAATCCTCCCTTACCACAGAAGTTACTCAGATATATAGAATTCTAGTATCTTTAGCTGGAGAGGAAAACTGTGGAAGGGAAGGGCTGATAGGGAATTAGAAATAGAATTGCTGAGAAACTGGATAACTTAATCTGGAGAAAAAAAACCCTGAAAATCAAAAAATAGCATATGGATCCTGTAGAATTAATTATAAGAAAGATATCATCAAATATTTCTCCATTTTTCTATCAGTCAGAATCAGAGCGTAAAAGTAAACTATAGTGGGAGGAGTGCATGTAATTCCGTATCTGTACCCCTTTGCCACCTGGAAAACTACTTTTATGCCAAGTTCCCGAGTTACTAGAATGATTTAAATCAAGCTGGTCTCTTCAATCAATATTTTTTCTAAAGGAAGTGTGGGATATAGTGGAAGGAGCTTAGAAGTTCACCTGGGTCTGACACAGAGAAGACGAACGCTAGCTAGCTGGCAGACTTTAGCAGGATCAGAGCCAATGTTCAAAAAAGAAGGAAACAGAGCAGGGACAAAAAAAGTCCACTGAATTCTACTGTAATCTTTGAGCAGAATGATAATAATGGATGTCATTTTATAGACAGGACCCGGCTAAAGCCTCTAATGCCATTACCTCATTTAGTCTTTACAAGAATAATTATTGGTAGGTACCATTTTTATCTCCATTTTAACAATAGGTAAAAGAAGTCTCAATCATGTTGAGCCTCATTTTTTTTCTTTCATCCTCAAGAACATACAAAAATAAATAATTTTTTTTAAAAAAGAAGGCTCTGAAAGGTTAAGCAACTTATTCAAGCTTATACAGTAGGTGGCAAAGTTGCAATCCAAACTCAGACCATTATGATTCCAACCCCTAATCTTGGTTGCTAATATATAAATCCAAATAACTGACAACTCAATCAACCTTATTTTTTCCTGATCTCCATTTATATTGGAAAGATAAAAGCAAAGAATAAGATAACAGAGATTTAACTTTAAAACAAATTAAAGCATGTCCACTCTGCTCTCAGAGCAATACAAAGTCAGCTGTATTATTACCTCCATTTCCCATTCATTCATTCAGTCAATTATTCCACAGAAATTTATTACTAATGTATGTTTAGGCTGAACAAAGATCTGAATAGACAAGCCTATTATGTCTGTTATATTATATGCAATATATGTACTGTATATGCATATTGTACATCTTTTATAAATGGGAAAGTTATACAAAATATTTTAAACACAATGGTAAACAGCCAGAAATATATTTTGAGGAATGGAGGAGTTCTACTTTTCTCACAGGTTAAATCAATTAACCACTCCCTTAACATTACAGCTTTTTGAGGTTTTACTGTAGTGTTTTATGTATACTTACATGATTTGCTAACAACATCTAAGGAAATGTCCAACTAGTTACCAGGGAAGCTCAACTACCTCTAACCCTGTAATTATTAGAATTCAATAATATACAAATCAATATCAAGATAGAAAAAAGAAAGGAAGGCCAAGAGTGTTCCTTGAGAAGACAGCTTCTCTTAGAATGATGGACAACCAGGTTTTATTTACTTCGTAGCTAATTTGAAAAATGCTTTTGAGGGTTGGAAGATGTTTGAGGAAATACAACTGGCTACTAGCCAACTACAATACTGCTTCCCAAAAGGGTCCACCCATCAGACTAGAATAACGGAGCTCCTTCTGAGGAGTCCAGGGAGGAATTACTGGAAATGGCAAAGTATATTAGACCTAACATTATCCCACAACATAACATGATGTATTAACACTCTGCCTGAATTCAAGATGTTTATTGATTTCTTAAATCTTAACTAGGTTACATTTGCATTATATAGTACGAAAGAACCATTTCAAGTTATTTCTGTTCACATCTCAGGCTGAGTATTTTGCCTAAAATATTTCTTCCCTGCCTGAATTTATAGAGTGAACTGAGATGATACAAGTAACCAAAGTTAATCATAAAATATGTATGTGCATTAAATACTGCATTTATTCATAGTCAGAGGCCAAAATAATTTTTAAATGGGAGCATGCCTGATAGTAATATCAAATTGAGATAAATTTTTGAATGACAGTTTGATTGCATGGAATCTAATAACTAAGTTGATGTCCAGTGTTATGTAAAAGAAACAAGAAAAACATTTGGCCTAAATTCCTTTTAAAAAGTGAGATTGACAATTTAAGTAAGTGTGTACTAATTTCCTGCAGCATAACACTTGCTCAGGGGTCATATATCCTGCAAGCCCAACTCTCCAGAAAGACAGGACTAGGAAAGACCTCTTCACCATCAAACAAACAAAGTTTCATCAAGTTAGGCTGACCTGGCTCATATTGAGGCACAGCCACATTGAAGTTATATTTCACATAAGTCACTTCACTACCTTGAGTATGTTTTCAGCTGTACCCTAATTTACAGGGCTGCTGTCAGAATTAGTGTTAATAGAAGTGCCTTGAAAGTGCTGACACATAATAGGCTCTCCATGGAAAGTAATTAGCATAGTGTTACGGGCTAAATTGTGTTTCCCCAAAATTCCTATGTTGAAGCCCTAACCTCCAGTACCTGAGAATGTAACTGTATTTGGAGACTGGGACTTTAAAAAGGCAATTAAGGTATTATAGGTCATATGGGTGGGATCTAATTAAGTGTGACTCATGCCATTATAAGAAGAGGAAATTCAGGCCGGGCACAATGGCTCACGCCTGTAATCCCAGCACTTTGGGAGGCCGAGGCAGGTGGATCACCTGAGGTCAGGAGTTCAAGACCAGCCTGATCAATATGATGAAATCCCGTCTCTACTAAAAATACAGAAATTATCTGGGCGTGGTGGTGGGCGCCTGTAATCCCAAGTACTCTGGAGGCTGAGACAGGAGAATTGCTTGAGCCCGGGAAGCGGAGGTTGCAGTGAGCCAAGATCGTGCCACTGCACTCCAGCCTGGGCAACAAGAGCAAAACTCCGTCTCAAAAAGAAAAAAAAAAAAAAAAAAACAAAGAGGAAATTCAGACATATAAATAGACACCACAGGGACACATACACAGAGGGACCACCCTGAAAAGAAGCAGCAAGAGGGAAACTATCTGCAAACCAAGGAGAGAGGCTTCAATAGAAACTAAATCTGTGACACTTCCATCTTGGACTTCCAGCCTCCAGAGCTGTGAGAAAATAAATTTGTGTTGCCTATGCCACCCAGACTAATGGTGTTTTGTTGTGGCAACCCTAGCAAACTAACACCTATAGTGATTGCCACCTTCTTCAAAGTAGCTTTGTGTGAGGCAAGGAAGTCTAACATTTGAGTGACCTTTGATTGATGCAAATTCCTCGACTTTAAGGTTTTTTATGTCTTCGGAATTCATACCCACATCTAGTACAGGGGTCCTGGCACATAGTACACTCTCATTAAGTATTTGTTGAACATATTAATGAGTGAATACATGAATGAATGAATGGATATTAATCAGAGGAAAAGCCTGTAGTGCCAGGTATGCTACCACAGACAGCTCACAGATTCACAGAACAATGCCTAAGTACTTATTATATGCCAGGCACCTTGCAGTAAACACTGTAAAAACCTAATGCAAAAATATAACTCTTTAGGAATTTGAAGGTGTTTTGAATAAGGAAAAATGGTCCATGTGACCCCGTCATTATCTTTCCAACATGCTGTGTAATCACTGGTCTACAGGGGCAGTGCTGTGTATGAGAAGTACTAGGCTTAAAGCCAGAACACTTGCCTGCTTTCTTGTTCTCCCACATACCAGAGGGCATTTAGCCATGCTGAGCCTCAGTTTCCCTTTTGTAAAACAGGAGTATTGATGCCTATCTCACCCCTGGCAAAAAGCTGTGGTGAAGATAAACCAGAAGGCATGTGTGTGAAAATGATCTACAGACTGTTATGTGAATTAAAGGCAATTAGTTCATAATGGTAGCCTTGAATCATTAAGTAAATACTAGTTTATATTCTGTACATTAAGTTTTAATATGAAAGGAGGCACATAAAAGATTTTTAATGCATTCCATTTAAATAGGTGATCTGCTTAAAAAGTTCGGGCCACTTAAAAGTTTTTCTGGGGCTGGGCGCGGTGGCTCAAGCCTGTAATCCCAGCACTTTGGGAGGCCGAGACGGGCGGATCACAAGGTCAGGAGATTGAGACCATCCTGGCTAACATGGTGAAACCCCGTCTCTACTAAAAAAATACAAAAAACTAGCCGGGCGAGGTGGCGGGCACCTGTAGTCCCAGCTACTCGGGAGGCTGAGGCAGGAGAATGGCGTGAACCCGGGAGGTGGAGCTTGCAGTGAGCTGAGATCCGGCCACTGCACTCCAGCTTGGGTGACAGAGCAAGACTCCGTCTCAAAAAAAAAAAAAAAAAAAAAAAAAAAAAAAAAAGTTTTTCTGGAAAATTCACTTATGTGGAAGGACTCATTCTGGATGATTCTGGATAAATGTGGTCACTCTTCATTTTTTTTAAGATGGTATTTCTGGATGATAATTATTTGAAAGCTTTTTTGCTTTGGGCAGGTTTGACCCTTAGATTCATGATTTTTATGAGTATTGTAGTAGTATCAATGAACATGTTCCAGTGAAAAATAAAATTTATTCTATTGGATAACAGTGATGCAGGAAAAAAGACATCTGTGCAAATAGCAATGTATTTTAAGTTGTCTTAGTTGTTTATTTTTAATATGTTTATATTTCAGTTATTAATTCTAAAAGTTGAAAACGGAAAACATAAAACTTTATTCCATAGACATATCCACAACACATTTAGTCCTGAATTACACACAACCAATAGAAAGAAAAACAAGAATCAAGAAGGGGTGGGGGGAAGAAAGAGCAAAATAGAGAGAAATAAACTCAATATGTAGCAAAACCCTGAGGTGTAACAGTAGAATTCAATTTTTTAAAATATTGGCAACCTTTAACTTTGTAATAAATGGCAACAAAAATTTTAATGGATGTTTAGATTTCTAATTAAATATTTACAACACAAATCTTCTCAATATCTCCTTTTCTTTGTTTTCAGTGGAGAGAATACCTAGTTTCATGTTGTAAATGTGTGTAAAGGTCTATTGCATTGTTTTTATAGAAACAATACCTTAATGTTAATGCACTGACAGCATAATCACATGGTCTATTATGAAACCATAACAAATAACTTTAAAATCTAAGCTGCCTTTTCACAATTGAGGGCATAAGCAGTTTTTAAATATCTTAGTAATAATATGGAGAATTGGATTACTTTTTCCAGGGTATTTTTGGAAGTAAGCCTGAAACAAAATTGTTATCCATTCACTCTAATTGGGCTGGGAGTAATAATTGGTTTGGGTTCTATACTTGTAACCCATGTGTCATCATAGGCTAAGCTTCTTCATTAATAAATGGAAGCATAAATCCTTGACTTCTAAAATTAAAGTGTGAATACAGTCAGATGATTGGATATAATTGGTGGAGATACCTACATAACAGTAGGTGCATTCAGATTAAGAAAATAAAACATGCTTTATAAATGCAATGTACCATTAGTATAATGTTCCTGAGTTGGCCCCAAAGCATCATTACATAGACTTGTCTTCAGACCAGGAGGATGACATACCATTTTGTAAATCTAATAAAACTTGCACACAATAAGAAAAAAAAAAAAAAATCTTATGTATTTTCTAGGTGTCAACGGTCTTCAGACTATTTTATGCTATGAGAATTTTATTTTCTTTTGGGATAAGCTTTGTTCCTGTCCTTCTCAATCAACATATTAATCAACAATTCCTATGCCATTATAGATACATTATAAATACTATTGCTACATTAACAATAGCTTATATTTATCATAAATGTATTATTGAGTATCTTATATTATTTCCTGTTTAAATTTTTTCTAACTCATAAAAATCCAAACACAATAACTTGAAAAAGATAATACAATGAACACATATACCTTCCACTTATATTAAATAATTAATATTTTTTCATATTTTCTTTATTTTTCTTTGTGTAGATATATGCATACATTCTTAAATATGCCACAATATTATTATACCTAATAAAATTGAAAAATTATGTAATTTTTATGAAAAAAATTATTCCATAAATATAGAATATATAAATATAAATCCTACGTTCTAGATCTAAGTAGTTGTTGTCTCACTTTAACTTATACCTCTGTCTCCTATATTTTCTAAATTGGAGTTTAGGTTAGTGGTTTGATTAGATATAGATTAAATTTTTGGCCAGAATAGTTTATAAAAGTGATACTAGGTACTTCAAATCTTATCATATAGTAGCAAATAATGTCAGGCTGTTCATCTAGGTGTTATGCTAAGATTGACCATGTAGCAAAGGTGATGAGCACCTGGCCCCTCCTTTGTAAACATAAAATTTTCCCATTTCTGTTAGGCCGTGAATATCCTGCTCCTCAACACCCTTTCACCCAATGGCTTAGCATGCACTGATCACATGCACCTGAATCAATTATTACATTAGGGACTATAAAGTGAGAATTTTCTGACATTATCATTCTAAACCTGGGAAGCTGAGGTTGCAGTGAGCCAAGATCATTTATGAGTTAACATTTTTCTCTAAAGAAGAATTTTTTGGCCTGGCACAGTTGCTCACGACTGTAATCCCAGCACTTTGGGAGGCTGAGGCCAGTGGATCACGAGGTCAGGAGATCAAGACCATCCTGGCTAACACAGTGAAACCCCATCTCTACTAAAAATACAAAAAAAAAAAAAATTAGCTGGGCATGGTGGCGGGTGCCTGTAGTCCCAGCTACTCGGGAGGCTGAGGTAGGAGAACGGCATGAACCCGGGAGGCGGAGCTTTCAGTGAGCCAAGATCGCACCACCGCACTCCAGTCTGGGTGACAGAGCTAGACTCCGTCTCAAAAAAAGAAGAATTTTTCTTAGCTTTTTTCCCTTTCCCATAATTCAATATTCTTTTTATATTTTATTTTTTCATCTTGATAATTTGTCTAATGTAAATATTATTCCTATTTTATAAATGAAGAAACTGAGCCAAAAGAAGTTCAGCAACTTACTCAGCATAACTAGTAAGTGACAGATATGAACATGGAACTTAGATCTCTGACTCTTACTCCTATACAGTGGCAAGTATATCACAGTTACCTCCATTGATACGATGCATCTGTTCAACCCCTCAATAACCAAAGATTTTTTCCTGAAATACCTCAGCTGTGGAACTGTGAGTAAGTCTTTCCTTAGAAAATTCCAAGAAAAGACATGTAAATGTCCCCAGTATAGGCTACAGGGTTCGGGTTATTATAAATGGAAAATGGCAGAGATACCAGACAAGAATTGGAATGATATTCCTCACCCCACATTCCTGTAATTAAAAGTCACACTGAAAATCTTGCAAACTTTTAGAGGAGGGAAAAATGAAATATAAACTCATCCAGTTTTTGGACCAAACTCTTGAAAGCAGCAGTTACACAATTTCCAGGTAATTCCCTTATCGGCCTTCTCATAGGCCATTCCCTTTTTGACAGGGGAGAAGTGGCCTTTTTCAGTATGAAGTTAATTTTGTTCCATTATAATGAAACCTACAAATGTTGGACATATTTCCACCTGAACAACCAGTACAGTCTCCATCTACGTATTTTCTTTTGCTCCTTTTTTTTTAACCTTTTCTTATTTCTTTGTCTACAAAAGAGTTACTAATAAGAGCATATGAGGTTATGTAAAATAAATAGTAATCAAAGTTTCCAAATAAGCTTTTTCTACTCCTCTTTACTTCAGTTCCTTTTCTTTTCTCTCTTTTCCTCTTTCTCATTCTACTTTGATATTCCTTCCTGAAAAGAAGAAAAAAAGTTTGGCCACTTATTAAAAATACTTATTTTTTATTAACAAGCATTTAATACCAAGTGCCTGTGATTAGACAGATACGGTTAAAAAATATTAGGGACACAAACAGCAGTGAAAATTTTTCTAGAAACTGGCAGAGAAAGTATCTGTTATAATGTCATGTCATGAATGCAGAAATAAAAGTATGTGCACAGTGACTTAGGGAGCTCAGAGGAAGAATTGTCCTCAGCAACATGACTCAAAGGGCTTTCGAAGGTCTGTGCCTCCCGTAAGCACCGACAAGGGATGAGCAGTTGCTTCACTTCACTGTAACAGGGGAAAAAATTATGGCTGTCTGTTTATTTTAATTAAATAAGAATCTAAAGGGGAGATTATTATGAACAAGAGCTAAGCTCGAAGAGTGAGCCTGTAGGAAAAAAACGTTTCCTGGGTGATTTGTTGGAAAATGAGAGCAAAAACCCTGGGACCCTGAAAGTAATGTTCCTGAGCAGAATTTGCAAAATCACAGCCCAGCACAGGCCACAGTAGTGCATTCCCAGAATTATTCTTTCAGCCGTCAGCACCACATTTACCTCCCATCCTTCAGGAGCAGGGATGTTTCAGCTTATTTTATTAGATGATCTCAGATCCATATCAAGCCACAATTAAACAACAGAGCCCTGGGATGAGTGAACTCCCCCTAGGAAAGACCCCCCAAGACCCTAAGCCCATCTGTAGAAAGCCATGTTCTAAATTTCAATTGAAGTTGCCTCCTGAGTGAACTTGCTGTGTGACCTTGAGCAAGTCATTTAACATCCCTGTGTCTCAGTTTCCTCATTTGTACAATAGGGACCAGGCTGCTGACCTTCCTCTCAGGCCCATTAGCAATTATAAAGTACCTTGAAAATGTAAATGCTGAATTATAATTTTAATCAACAAATCAACCTTGGTGCTTTCCACTCAATCACTCCCTCTTGGGCAAACGATCAAAACCACTGGCTGACCCAGGCACTCTGAGCCCAACATTCACCCCTTGCACAAAACATGGCTTCTCTAGAGACCCACCAGGAGCCCTTTCCTTCCCCTGTCAGCACGCAGCAACTGCTTTTCAACCACTGATCAGGAAACTGGAACCCTAAATGTGAAGAGTATTCAAGTTCATGCTTAAGATATCTCAACCAACCCAAAGAAATTCTGATGAAGAAAATAACAGGCTCATGCCCAGTGATCTAGGAACCACATTTCCTCTGGATTTGTGAAAGTTTCTCAGTTGGAAAATTATATACATATTAATTAATTTTCTAACAAATATTTGCTGAACACCTAAAAAGTGCACACTGGAAGAGTTATCTCTTTACAGCTCAGCCAGTAGGAATCCTACAGCAATGAGACCAATGTTCTGTGGCCCAGTGATCCCTGCTAGATTAAACCACAGTTTCAAAGCTAGGCAGTCATGTTACAGGCCATCCAATGCCTAACAAGGACCAAGTGGTAGGGAAGAGGGGCTGTGCAAACACACAAGTACATAAGTCTTCGGTGGGTGTCTGCCTTTGCCTGACCCTCAGATCTCTCAAAGAAGTTAGTGTCAAACATTATCTTTGTAAAAATGACTTTAAAACAGATAAAGCAGTCAATCAAGCCTTGGATTAGATTTTAATTGGACACTCCTCAATTTAGAATAATAAGCATGCCAATTCCTTTAATACTAAATAGACTTTGAGCTGAAACCAGAGATGCTTCCCTTATCACTTGTTGAGTAAGTTGGGTCATAAACCTAAGTTCAAATAAGTGCAAAGAAAATATCACTAAAATTAATTAACAGTTTTAGACAGAGTAAAACATGGACCCTTAAAGCGGTTGTATTTTCTTTCACACTTAATGTGAGCCATTTAAGAGCTAATACACCTATCTTCGTCATTAGACATTTCAGCAATTATTAGCCATAAATTTGGTATGATTGCACCTGTCAGGAGCTTGCAAAATAAATCAATGTGTAGAATAGGCACTGGGCTAGGAGTTAGTAGATAGATTCAGGACCCAAGCAGACCACTTTCTAACTCTGTGACTTTGGGGATCACTTAAATTCTCTTATCTTGCATTTCTTCCTTTACAAAGTAGGAATAATAATAAGTGTCCTTCTTACATCCAGGGTCATTGTGAGGCACTAATGGGATGATGTATGTGAAAACACTCTGTGAACAACAAACCACACTCCAACTTTAAGGGATAATGGTGAGGATTACTTCTATTAAATCTTCATGGGATAGGTGAATTTGGAAGCTCCTCACTGAATGAATTTCAAAAAAGGTATACACATATTAGTATAGTGCCTGTGGGTAGTAATAAATATGCATTGATTATCATGAGGAGAAAGATATGAAAAAGTATTTTTCTCAGATTCTGTTTTTGATTAAAAAGATGTAACTGGCTTTAGTATGCTTTTCACAGCTATCACATTTATGATCTTTGCAATTAACTTCTAAAATATTCATATTTAAATGGCATGCTATAAAAATAATGGATTCAGAAAATTATCATATGTGGCAAGAGTAAAGTAAAAAACAAAACATTTCTCTCCATCCCAAGAATTTTCAGAAGTTACAGAATCATAGTTAATGAAATTCAGTGTTCTCTCAGACAGTATATACTCATGAATAGAATATTATTTTGAAGATAATTTAACTCCCCAGTATTACCAAAGCCTACAGAATACTGTTACTTGCTATGATTATATACATGACAAAATATAATAAATGGATGTACAAGCAAGTGAAATGCAATATAGATTGCCAAAAGAGTTGTGAAACAAGTGTGCAAATGTTAGCAATATTTTGGCAAGTATTAGTATAAACAAATTAATGTAAAAATATTAAAATAACATTTAAATGAATTATAGGTACATTTTATAGCAATGTAAGTTTAGTCCACATTGCACTTTCTCTGTAAAAAACTTTTTTCACATTTTTCTGAATACCTTTGAATACATTCACCTGCCATTTATTATTTATTTAGAATATCACAATTTTTGCTCTGTGCACAGAGAAGATTTAGGATAATTTTTAAATATTATTCTATATAACCAGCCTTCATATACTTAAAGACAAGTTTGGAAGCAAATATGCACTCAAACCAGCTGTCCAAAATGGCTAACTTACAAGACAGGGAGGATAAAAAGTCATTGATGAAGGGAAAGGAAAGACAGAATCAATATTCCTCTCTCTCTCTCTCCCCCCCCTTCTCTCTTCCCTCCTCTTCTTGCCCCACCCCTGGTCTCTGTCTATCTTTAGGAGAGTGTGCAAGAGAAAACCACTAAGGAGGCCACCGTCTTTTATCCTAATCTCAGAAAGGACATGCCATAAATCTTGCTGTACTCTACTCATAAAAGCAAGGCACTAGGTCCTGCCAATACTCAAAGGGAGAATATTACACAGGGTATGAACACTAGGAGGCAGAAATCATTAGGGATCCTCTTAAAATCTGCCTACCATGAATAGCATTGCATATGAGACTTAGATTACTCAGGAAATGCAAAGCAATGCCAGGTATATTTATTATATTTGTGATTAGAATGGAGCAAAATTAATATGATTAGCATAACTGACTCTACCATAAAATCTTTGATGAATCTATTTTTTTCCAAAATAACCCAATTTAATCATTTTCAAAATTGTTTTGCATCAAACCCCTAAACACCAGAGAGCACCTAAGATGTGCCAGGCACTGGGCCCAGTGCTGACAGAACAAAAAAAGCCTCTGCCTTCAAGGGGCTTTTCATTTTGAACTTTGCAAATTCTTCCTACATTTTGTAGTTATTTGGACTTTGTTTAAACAAGGAACAATTGCTCCACCAAATAAATATGGACTTACATGTGACCTTACAAAGAGCTGCAAGACACTCAATTATCAATGCTTCACTAAACTTTAGACCTCCTAGATAAATAGATGAAGACTGATTTTTGTTATACTAGTAAGTAAAAGAATTAGACTGCCTGTCCTAAGCCACAAGGTAAGAATATATATATATGAATATATATACATATGAATAAAATAATCCATTTTACCTGAGTGTCTATCCAGTTTCCTAATCACTAGGTATTACCACATTTCTCTGAGCTCAACAAGCCAGCCAGTATAGGATTATCACTAATTTCACAAACCTACTTATATAGTTCATTCTATCTCTTTATCCTCTTTATCCCTTGATTTACTATAATTGCAAAAGTCTTCACACTCTGCAACTCTGTTAGCATTAACTCATTCAGCTTTTCTCTGTCCTTGTTATTGCCTTAAAGCATTTAAGTATAACACCACATAATTGTTTTACACCTCCTCTTTTTCATTCCATAGGATCATGTTTTACCATAAATCTTTGAGACCACTTTCAAAAAGCCACATCAGATATATTTTTGTTCTTTGGAATTCTTGTTCTTTAAGGGACTTGTAATCAGTTCCGTTCAGCTTTAAGTTTCTCTTAGTTGACACAGCCTAAAGGACCATGTTTGCATTCTAAAGGACTTTGATCTTCATCTTATGCATCAAACCAAATCATGCCTATTCCAGTAGTTCACATTAGAATTTCCAGTATCTCCCGTTTCTTTCCCTTTCTGAAATCAGATAAAGGGATAGTCTACAGATGACTGATAGTCAGTTAGGCAAAATAGCTGAGTCCTAACTTAGAATTGGCTCTTTATCTAAAGTAATTTCAGGAGAATTCTCACATAATAACATGATATTCTGTAGTCCATTTACATAAAAGTGAATTCAGTTATGTTTCCCATAGTTTAGTAGGACAAGCTGGAGATTATAACAAATAGTTAAAGAATACTAACCTATTCATATCGCTGTTGATTTGACTATTCCATCGTGATATAAGATGCCATACAGAATGCATTTATGGTGTTTGACACCTACTTAAGCCTTTGACACTTCATCTGCTTAAGGCTTTGGCACTTCAACTCTAATTCATATGAATAAGAAGGCACAATGAGCAATATGACTATCAGGGATCTGTAACTCTGAAAAACTTAGAGAAAAGCATTTCTTAAGAACGGACCATAAAATATAGTTACTTACACCATCGAGTTACATAAACATCACTGGATCCATGAGTTTATACCATAAAATCTAAATGTATGTAACAGTGAATGGTCACAGGAACATAAATTGCTGTCACTGACAATTAGGCAATCTGGGACCTGTAAGGAAACTAAATGTGTTCATGGCTTCTACTGCAGTTAGTAATATACAATAAAGAGCAAAACAGAGCCTCCAGAGGGATTCTGAAAAAGGTTGTAGACACATGTTCTGAACCTTAAGGTCCAACAGAAGTGTATTTAGGTCAAGGAAAAAGATTGAACAAGAAAGAGCAGAAACAGAATTTGTTGTGTGACCTCTAGAAGCGGTTTCAATAGGAAATAGACTTGACTCATACTTTCTAAAAAAAAAAAAAAAAAAAAAAATGAAATTAGCTCTGAACTACTGTTAAACTGACATCAGAAATCTGAATCTAATTGGAGTTACATAAGAAATATTGTAGTATTTGAGGGTTCTATACACAGGCCATAGAAAATTGATTATTTTACAGGATTCAAAGCAGTGTTATTTTCTTAAACAATGCTTGTTTCATATCAGGCATTCAGTTGAATTAAACTTTCTTAGAAAAGCCATTTTAATTCTTTTATATAATCTTCCTCTTTCTGACATACATATAAAGATATAGAAATTGATATATTTAATAGAAATGCAAGTTACATTGAAGTTATTGAAATTTACATATATATGGATACATATATGTATTCAAAATTATGTCTGATTCTTCAATAAGAATAAGAAATACAAGAGAAGACTCCTGTGTAAACTCAGCCTATATCCTAGATGTAATCTTGCTAGTCCTATATATATAGAAGAAAACCATCTGTAGTATAGCTGTTTTCAGATAGCAGATTTATTTAAACAATTCTGCTTACAGAGAATTTACCAAATTTTCATCTCCCTTCCCTTTATTCCAACTTTATCACTCTCTTACTTCCACTACTTGCTCTCCTAACCCCTGGCTCATACACACATAGAGACACAAACATACCACTTATTCTAGACTAGATCACTGCCCTAGACTTTGTATTCTTGGCATCTAAAAATCCTTCAAGAACTACAGGATGATTGTATATTTAGAGTCTACCTTACCCCCAGCTCTCTCCATCCCTGTCATGAAGAGAATGAAAACATTACATCATTTATCCTGACATGGGAAAGGATCCATGCAATTCCTTAGTAATAGACAAGAAGGGTCAATTCATGATTGTACTCATTCTTGCCTCCTTTAAAAGGTGGACCCAGCAAAGAGTGGTTTGCTGTTTGTTAGGTACTAACTCCATGAGCTTGGGCCTCCTACGAAAGGAAACCCATGTACTAGTCTCAGACTGAATTATTTTTTCCTGTTTCTGAAAGTACACCACCAAAGAGAAGCATCAGAATATCAAAAGGCTACTATTGTAGCAAAAGTGCCCTATTATAAGAATAATAAAAATATATTTACACATGTAAACTATATTTCTACTGTCATGTTTTGAGCCATAGAATCTAGGATGGCAAGAAATTATATACTATATCTTTAAAATACAGAAATCGTATAAAAATAATAATCAAGAAAGACTGCACCTACCTCTTTGTTATGATGAGGATATCAACTTGGTTTTCATTTGAAATTTTTGAAAAAGAGTGGCAACCAAAAATACACCATATTACATCAAACATGTTTTTGGTTTTTGGGGGACTTTTGGGTTTTTTTGTTTGTTCAATTTTTGTTTTTGTTTTTGTTTTCTGAGATGGAATCTTGCTCTGTCGTCCAGACTGGAGCACAGTGGTGCACTCTTGGCTCACTGAAACCTCCACCTCCCAGATTCAAGCAATTATCCTGCCTCAGTCTCCTGAGTAGCTTGGATTACAGGCACACGCCACCATGCCCGGTTAATTCTACTTATAGTAGAGATGGAGTTTTACCATGTTGGCCATCCTGGTCTTGAACTCCTGACCTCGTGATCCACCTGCCTCGGCCTCCGACAGTGCTGGGATTACAGGCGTGAGCTGCCATGCCCGGCCCAAACATGTTTAAAGTATGAAATTTTTGCAACTGAAACACAAAGCTAAGGACCACAAAACCCTCAAACATTTAAAGAAAAGTGAGAGGAAAAGAAAAAAAATGACTTCTCCCAAACACCAAACTGAATTGTTGGGTTGTTTTTTTTTTTTTTTTTCTGTGTTTACTTTAATCGCCTTTTGTGATCCTACTTTACACATTCTGTCAACCTTGTTTACAAATTACTTTCTTTTCTTTGATAGTAAGAAGAAAGCCCAAAGACAAAACCAGAGATAACTGGCTGCTGCATCGCCCACCTAGTGGCAGTAGTGTGAGCTGTGGACAAAATATCTAAGTCTCCAGGACAAAGAGTTGTGAAGCTGCTCATTTTCCTGTTGACTTTTGTTTAAGACTTGGAGATGTTTGTAAGATTGGGACCTACCTACAGAGATATCACACTCCTTTTGGTCTAACTCACTCTTGAACTGACATTGATGGTGAATTTCTTTTGTCACTTAGCATATTAAAAGAGAGATTTTACTATAATTTTCACGATCAATCCAAAAGCAAGTGGTTAAAGGCTTTTTTGTACTTAGTTATCTCAGCACTATCAGGAATGGCTAAAGAAAATAAGCACGGCCTCTGCTTTCCATTTTTTTATATATGACAACTAAAATACAAAAAAACATAAGTTATGACAAACACATAATGCTTCCTCTAGACAAGCGTTGCAGCTTGGCATTGCACTAAGTGTTTTGATATTAATCCATTAAATTCTCCCACCACCCAACAATGTAGGATGTATCAGAGAGTGAAGCATGGAGAATTTATATAATTTGTTCAAGGCTACAAAGCTAATAAATGTGGAGCCAGGATTCAAATGTAGGCATTCTGATTCCCTAGTCTATGCTCTTACCCAGCACGTTATGCTGATGCTCAAAACAGTTGAGTGTTACATTAATTTAAATAAAAAAGATAAATTAGAGCTGGAGAGATTGCAATAGGCTCCATCAAGAAAGTCGAATGGATTTGGAACTTGGCAACTGAGGAGACCATGGCCAGACAAATGGCAAGAAATTCTGGCAAGAAGAACAATAAGCATGGAGTGTCTGCAGCAGAGGAAAGAAGCCAATCTCACTACAGTGGACAGAAACAAGGAGAAATTAAATGACATCATTAGAATAGAGAAGATTATAGAAATCCAGACAATTTATAGTGAAAATTGAATATCTAAGAGGGTGAAGTTAAAATTGGGTTAATAGACACTATCCCAAAAATGTAAAAAAAAATTCCTACAGAAACAAAGCTTCTCATGACATGCAGAGATCCATAAATGACTGTTTTACTTTTGGTGAAATTGAAAAGAGAATAATAGTGACTGCAGGGTCAAGATTAATGCATGTTGATTTTTAGGTAACATGGGAGAATGTTATCTAGAGAGCCAGAGTTTCACTACTGGCCACCAACAGTCCATTTTAATGTGTACTCAGTCTTTGTGACCTCTGTCCACTAGAGACATATCAAACTTATATTTAAACTGAAATGTGATTAGAGTCATGAGGCCTGCCTGGAGTTAAAGCAGGTTGAGAAAAATTTTCTCAATGACATCTTCTCTATGGAAAGTCTTTCTCAAAGGAAAAGAAATTCTGTCCTACTGGCAAAAAACAGAAAGAGAAGTGGGGAGGGGAAATGGAAAGACATCTAAACCATCTCTGGGGAAAAGGTGACACTAAATATAAACTGGCCATCAACATAGTGAAGCTGAAGAAGGCAAGGGGTGTCTAAAGATATCATCAGAAAAGTTAAGAAAGAGGGCAAAGTAGGCTAGCTTAGGAACATCAACAGAATATTGGAAGAAGAACAGGGAGCAATTTTATAACCTCTCAATCATTTCCAACTTCTTACAGTGCTCCAGAAAAGAAAAAGTGTCCTTGATAAGAATTATTTATTGAACAATTATCTCTTTCCGCCCTCAGCTCTCTGGAACTGGACAACTGACAGATATGGTGAATTATAATTATGGAGTTCTCCAGAAGAGCTTCCTCTCAAGGATGCCCAGTTTTCCAGTTACTCACGAGGCAGCATCACAAGCAAAACAGGGTTCTCTCTTTATTTAATAAGGCCTACCTTCTACACACAGTTTCTGCAATTTCCTCTTCTCCTTATGTGCATCTTTCTGCCCTTTCATATGTCCCATTCATGTAAGATTGTTTGCCCCACAGTCACAAACAATACAATCATCATGCTAACCCCCTCCCCCCAACCTTCCTGCTCCCTTTTCACTTCTCCCATTGCTCCTCCACACTAGTCCTACGCTCGCCTGTTTGCTCCCTGAGTAAAATCAGATCCCTGCATGTGCTGCTCATCTTCCCTTCCTCCTCCTTCCGCCATGCTCTCTTCACGTCCACATCTGCCTCTTGACAAACGCCCTGTGGAAGAGAGATTTTTCCCAGGCTCTCCTCCCCTGTAGGTCTCTTTGTGCCTCCGTATCCTGAGTTTCCTCTGACTCTTGTTTCTCTCTGCTTCTTGTGACTGCTATGGTTACAGATGACAAGCATGGGAGGAAGGATCTGAGGGAAAGTTGTGCTTTTGGTTCACCAAATCCTTAGATTTGATTTGGGTAGTCAGAAAGTGCTAAAAAGTTTGTTTCAATGGAACATCCTACAGTCCCAAATGGGGTAAACTTGTCTTGCTTTTCATCTGCTGTCATGGTTAACTGGCAACTTCCAGGTACAAGGTGACTGGCATCTCAGGTGCACACATGAAGGTAATTTCAGAAAGAATGCCTACAGATTAAGACCATTCAGCTAAATTTTATCTGGTACTTTCTGACAAGGAATATGTACCAGCATCTTAGATGAATTCTGACACGTTATTTTAAAAGTTTTTTGTTCCTGAGTTCCTGATCATTCCAATATTTTCTGCCTTACAAAGTCACAGGAAAAACAGGTTTGGAGTTGAGTATTTTCAGTCACCACTGACTTGGTGACAGATATTAACTCATTTCACTTAAGATTATAGGTTGAACTCAAATTGGGTTACCTAAAGAGAAAGACCAGTCCTTTATCCAGTACGTTAAGGAAAAAATTTCCATTACACAACCAGAAAAGGAAAGACAATGCAACAGCTGGAAGAGTACTGCAAATATCAGGGTTACAAAGAGTCACCCAGAAACCTTTAAAATAATTTAAAGTGGTGATAGACCTAGTAACACACTGCACTTCTATTAATGCAGTAATCCTTAACCCTTGAACCTAACTTGTACTTACACTAAGAAGTCAGAACTTTTTTTACTTGATCTACCAAGGCAATTTCCCATAGTTTGATTGGAAATAGTGCTGATGATTTTCTCATTTAAGTTATCTACAAAGCACTAAAAAAAAAAAAAAAAAAAAAAAAATAGTGACTCTGCTGGAATTATCCTTCTAAGAAAATAAGAAAAAAAAATAGAAATTACTTACAACTAAGAAATGGGTCAAAATAACATTACTCTGTGAGATTTAAATCTGTCAAAGATATGTGAGGATACCAGAGCTATGATTTCTTCAATTCTCTGCAAGGTAACCAAAGCAATTCCAAGAAATCTTATTTTATTAGAACTCAAATTTATTAAGTATGATCTATCTAAGGTCATGGTGGGCAGACAACTACCTTGGAAGTGGGGTTAAGAGAAGATAAAATTCAGAAGTTTGAAAGTAAGTAAAGGATAAGCAAGATTCTTTGAATCATTTACAGCACTCCACATGCACACAGAGATACAAAAGCAGCTAAAAAGGCAAGGACAAAATTAAACGGTAATGATGATTTATAGTAAGATACTCTGAGACATGACAGAAGTCTCAGTACACCAAAAGGAAAATCTTGTTTGCTCAAATTATTTGTTTCTTCTGTCTAATGAATGTAATTCTAATATACAAGCGATAACACTGGCATTTCTTTGAAATGTTGATTCAGTTTAATTATGAAAATCACCAAGGTATTTTCTAGCTGCTGCATCACTCCCTGTACTAAGATTAATCACATCAACATCATTCATTTAATCTTCAAAGAGGAAGCAGTTGTCCACAAAAGCCTTCAAATAGCTTCATTAGTGCAATTTTTCAGTCTCAAACACTTAGCTAGCAGCATATGATTGAAAGTAAGGTCATTATATTCATCTATTTCCTAATCTAATTTTTGTAATGTTTCTACATTTAATGTAGGAATGTGTAAGTGTGGAGTTTTTGCCTTGTCTTTGTTTGTGAAACTGCTCAAAATATGAAGAAAATAATGATTCTGATTATAAAATATTTGGTTGCTATGGCTTTAAGTTGTGAAATTTAATGTGCAGGCCCATGACCAGTTCATTTTTTCTTTTTTCTTTATTTAATGTGAAAAGGATTGAGTGTAGAAATGCTCTGTTTTCTTGTCTCTTGTAGACAAAGAAAAACTTAGAGCATGAGAGACATCTCTGACTTCAGAAACTGGAATGACAAAAGTCATTGCAAACAAAATATCTTTGATGTTTTAAAATGCAAGATGAATTTTATATTTAAAAGCAGAAGCCTCACTCAGGCTTCTCTTCTAAGACCCATTCTTAGCATCCTTTTCTTTGTTAAGAGCATTAATATTCCCTTTCCTTATTGGAAACCAAAAGGTATCAGAGTCCCACAGAATAACACTGTCTTGTTTGGTGCACTGATCAAATCATAGTTTTAATCATTTAAAATTACTCAGTTGCAATCAAAGAGGAAGCAGTTGTCCACAACATTCTCAGAGAGACTTAGAGCAGAGCCTGGCACCAACAGGGTGTGGTGATATAGTCATTTGTAATTACTGCACCTACTCTGAAGGGTTATAAAATGTGTCAGAAAGTAAAATTTGCTGAGTCCCATTACCAAGAAGCAAAGCTTACTAACTGGTGCTTTAAACTTTGCATCTTATAAAGGAATGATTTATTTGACTTTTGACTGGTCCACTTGCAGAAATCATTATATTGCAATATTCAGTGACTGTGCAAAGGGGAAAGAAAGGATAAATCATACAGAGACATTCTCAAGTTAATATCTGGCAAGCATATAATGCCAAATTTGTAAGGCAAGATCTGCCTACGATGGCATAAATAATGATGTGTATTTGCAGTTTAGTCAAAGAGATAAGGGCTTTTGATCATAAAAATAGTTCATAACCAATTGCAATGAGATGATGCAATTGTAAAAATTTTGTTTCCACAAATTATATAAAGACAATTACGACATTTTAAATATTAACCCCTTTGAATTGTTTTAAAGTATAACTATAACAGCTTCTTGTAAAACCAAATTCTAATTGACCCAATCGAATTTTAAGATAAACTATAAAGGCGAGAATAACCCCAGCTTGAAAATACCAGTTTGCCATTTGTCCAGCTATATGCAAAGTCACCAGAATAAAATAGAATTATATGAAAGAGGAGCAATAAACTACATTATTTACATGTGTTCAATATTATAATCAGAGGAAAAAGTGTGTTTTTAAATATTTGTACATGTAAAGTTTTATTATCTACTTTACATAATACTGTGTTAGACACACTGGGAAATGCAAAGGTAGAAAAGATAAACTATCTTCTCTTGAGAAGCCTTTACTATGGTAGAAAAGATAGGAGCACATGTCATTACAATAAGAGGCAATGTGAAATAAGTGAAAGAAGAGGATTTTTGTCTTAAAAAAATCCTAAGTTTTTATCTAAGAGTTTACAAGTAGATTCTTCCTAGCCAGAATACCGTGGAAGGTTTCCTGGCATGATGACATCTGAGCTTCAAGGAAAGGGTATTATGTTCAAAGCTCAAGATTGGGGAGAGAAGATTACATTTTATAGTTTAAAATATTTTATTTACTTTTCCCAACATTTATGCATTTGTATCATCTGCAGGGAATGATAAAACTTCTTTTGTTTTCAGAAGTGTCAAGATAATTTTTATTAAAATAAACAAATTCAAGAAGACTCAGCACTCATTCCAGTTGGCATTTCGAAAGTCTAAAATACCCATTTTAATGGTTAATGCCAAATATCTCATCTATATAATCCCTGAGCAAGTGTACTTAATCATATTTTAAAAAAATATATGGCTGCTTTTCATAATAACAAAACAAGTTTATTTCTATTTATGTACATCTGGCTGGAAACAAAAATGATCATAATTTAGAGAAAATGTTTAAAACTCTGAAGCATGCAGTTTTGTGGAGCTTGTATGGTTTCTCTCTCCCACCCTCCCTCTCTCTCTTTCTCCATACATATATATAATTCTTTCTTCAATATCTGCCTTGGATTAGAGGTAGAAGTTTGGGGGTAAAGGTGAATCTCATCAAAAGACCCGTAGTAATACCGGAATTTAAATATTATTTGTTGAAAGTAGAAAATAAAAAAATAATTAATAGAGCTTACTGAATTCATCTAATTCATACACACTTCTAATACGCTTACAGTAATTTTAACTATCATCTTAAAAGAACCTACCTTGCAATACCAGATAATATTGGGAAATCAACAAACTAAAATAGTCTTAGGAATAATGAATGTATATTCTTGTTTGCAAGCACATAAAGGATGAATATAGTCACCTTGACAAAATATGAAGAGTTCAGGAAACAGAAATGATCTTATACAAACTAATGTCTAACCTGGGTCCTATTCTGAGCCTCTCAAATGTGTCTTGCTAATATAAGAATATGCAGTGGCTCTTTTAACTCTAAGAGTAACTGAGAAGCCTCCTTCACAGAACTGTAAGGAGCTTAGAATCACCTTTCTGACCATCTTTCCTGTCTTCTATATATCCTCATAAAATATTTACTGTTCTTCTGAATGACCACTCTGATTATCCTTAGACTCCTTTCAGATTCCCTGATGATGTCATGGAAATGTTAAACCCATTATGCTAAGTTAGGACCTCCATCTGCAGTGACCTCTTGGCACACGCTTCGAGGACAGCATGATATTTTTACATAAAAGTTAGTCTTCATTCAAATCCTCAAGGCCTGATCCTGAAAAAATACTGACAGCTCAATCAACCTTAATAAATACTTAACTAGGTCCATGAAAAATAATAATAATACAGTTTCCAAAAAAAACCATTACACATTTACAATTGAGTCATAAAAATGTCTATTAAATGTACAATTATTTTACCATATTTTTATTGGAAAATAACATTTATCCTAATTTACAGGTTTAACCCAAAGGTGGTACATGACATTCCTTTTCATTAAGCTATTAGGGGAGTGATGAGTGACGGTGCCCAGCTCTAATTATCTTTAATGTAGTGTTTCAAATTGATCATGCATAATGCAATTACAAATCATAATTAAATTAATTTATATTGATTTAACATTTTATAAGTTGTTAATAAGTACAGTACAGTATATCTTTTTCCACAAGCTAACATTAATATTTTCGAACTGCCAAAGCACTTCCTTCTTTTTCCTCCAATTTCATTCTCAATTAAAAAGTTCAAAAACTTGTACCTACTTTATGTGGGTAAGGGCTAACTTCAAAACTCTAAAGGCAGTGTTGAGTATTTATAGAAATTTTCTCCAAGAAATGATGTCATATACATTTGTACATTTAGGATCATCTGAATTTGAAAATATATCTATCTCAGAAACACTTAGACCTGCTCCATCTACTAAGCATTCTGTTTGCCATACCTGCCTTCATGGCTTATTAGTATTGTCTGTGCACATAGTACTAGTTTCTCAATACGTGTTCTAATTGAGTGACTGACTTGGGAAAACCAAATGTAAATGCAAAAGTACTTTCCTCGACATTACTGATGGTTGCAGAAGAATCTGGAAGCCAAGGGGAAGCCCAAGCTAACGCTGTCCAGGCAAGAAAGCCCGGGGAATTGGACCTGTTTACATACTTCCCTTCTCTCCTCACCCAACCACATTTAAGAAATAAAATTCCTTCAGAAATCTCTACATAGAAAGCAAAGTGGACAATCAACGAGCGGATAATCCACAAATTCCAAGAACATTCCCTTTCTCTTATTTCTCTCTAGAACTAAAGGAGAGGTGGAAGAAAGGAAGGGCGTGAGAAAAGGAGCAGGATGGATTGACCCTGAAAGCCCCATCACTGTTTTTGCAACAGAAACAAATATTAGACAAATGTGTCGATTCACTCTGACCAGTTTTTTTCATATACTAAAGAATTATTCCTTCACCTCCTCATACCTGAACTATACATCCAGTCTGATTCGTGGCATTACCCACAGAAACATAACCTGGTCCTTCCACTTTCCACAAGCCTTGGAACTGGGGTTAGGGTTATGTGAATTTGTTGCTCTCAGGCGGCTGAGCCTACAATTGAGTATTCTTCCCGCTCCCCGCCCCCGCCATCCCCAACGGTGCCTTTCTCTGAATGTGTTAAATGCCTTAAGGTCCTACGAGGGGAAAATGAAAATTTGAAGTAATTAAACTTAGGTGGACTGGATTGGAAATGGAAGTGACATGTTTATGAGAAAGGTATAGGAATGGTTATTATAAGGTATAGTTTCCTAGAACCCAACATCCTCCCTGTAAGGACTGGTCACTAACACCATGGGCGTGCCCGCCCTAAGCAAGTAGAGACAGGAAGTCTGCCTAAAACCCCAGACAGCCTCTTCAGTGCCAGGTGTGCTGCTCACTAGCGACCCCTCGAGGTCTTAGAGGGAAGAGAGCACATGCAGAAGAGTGCTGGGGACAATTGCTGGGGCGAGAAGCCCACCAGGCTGACTGCTCTATCAGGGAGCATCGCAAGCTCGGGGTGCGAAAGCCTCTCCGCCGCCAACCAGTCAGTCCTGCCCTGTGTATACGCGTCGCCAGAGCTCGGCGCAGGGATCGAGCTCCGAGTGGCCCAGACGGGGAGGCTCAGAAATGCTCTGGGAAAGCACTCCCCTCATCACAAGACCGAAAAAGAAAGAAAGAAAGAAACTCGAGGTCTCAGGGATCCCAAGCGTGAAATGAATGGGAGAGAAAAGTCTGAGGAAAAAACATGCGAACACGGAAACTCAACGGGAACCTGCGCGGGACTTCGAGGGGCAGAAAATCTCCAGGGCAGGGCTAGGGTGGAGGCAGTGGGAGTCAGAGACCCTCCCTGTTTATTGATCACCTTTGGCATGAAATCTCTTGTATATGGGTTCGGACCATCGCGAAGGTTTCAGACACAAACAAGCTACAGCAATACTTTCTCTACACATCTCCTAGTTATTGAATAGTACAAACACACACACACACACACACACACACACACACACACACACACACACACACGCAGCCCTGAGCAAGAAGGCAAAAGAGAATCCAAAACTTAAGCAGGTCGCCAGGCCCTTTTCCTCTCTGAGCCAAAGTATGCCCAGTCTACACCCCCGCCCCACCACCCCAGCCACGAGGGTGGGACTGCGTCCATAGGACGCACCTCGCAGACAATGCAGCCTCCGTCCAGTTGTTCCAGCTTCCCGAGGCCCCAGCTGACCCAGTTCCAACGCCAACTGGCAAAAGCAGTTTTCTAGTCTGCCTTCTGAAGACGTCTCTTTTTATCCAAGTACTTTTGCCATAATATATGGGTAGTGTCTCACTTTCCCCAACTCTACAATGGACTCAAATGGACTGTTTTGCCTTTCACCAAAGATTTGAGAAAGATTATTGAGTTGTGGAGAGGTTTTTGCACTAAAAAGATTCTTGAAAGAGAAGGAGTAGGAGAGAAGCAATCGAATATTTTCAAGCAATATCCAAACGGGCTGCTAGACTGGGGAATAAAATTAATTCAATCAAATATAACACTTTATTTTCCTTAATTAATAATACTCAGAGATGGTGATATGGATTTCATTAGACTTGAGTTACAGTTTGGCTGTAGACCCAACACTGCATGAATTCTGTGCGCGCTATTCCTGAGACTGGGCTGAAGCCTTCCCCTACAGGAATTAGGACATTTTCGGGGAAGGTTGGATAATCCATTAATAGAAGAACTATTTTAAAAAAAACAAAACAAAACTCGTTTTAATAAAGTCTTCCAGTTGAAGCTAAATTTTAGTATTTGTCTGAGAAAAGTGGGTTCGGTTTGTCTGTGTGTGTGTGTGTTTCCTTTTGGCATCGGTATGTGTGATTTGCAATCCAGGTTGTTAAGTTTCCAAGCAGGAACCAGTTAAAAATGCATGGATTCTATTATATGTACAATTTAATCACAAGGTATTTAAAATAGACATTTCCATCTAAAATCCAATCCGAAATCAACACAGTTCCTCCAGGCATTAGATGATCATCTCGATTTTGCATTTGTAAACTGGGAGAAATAAATGTGACTTGTGGATACCAAGAGGTCAAGTACGGCTGCTCAAATATTTTTCTTACAAAATGACGGATTTATTAGACAAATAAGTAGCCCGGCTGATGCAAAACCCCCAGTGATTGAATTTTGACGTTAAGTCAACAACAACTCGAACTACATCAGTGGTTCAAGATTTAGTTATGATGGTAGAGATTACTGAACAAATAAGAGCCAGAAATGAATACAGATTTCTGAGGATCTGCCCCTGGCACCCTCTTCTTGACATTCTCTTCCATATGCTCCCCCATTCATACTGTATTATAATTAAAGGACTTAGCTATGCCTTGTGATTGGAAAGGAACTTTAAAATAATTAGGCATATTTTCCTGTTTTTTATAAAAAGAGCAGGCTCAGGGAGAAGAAAACCAATTCAGTTTCATAATAAATTCCTTTTTGGCCTGAAAGTCACCCAACATTAGAAGGCAGGTAGCATTCAGTGGGTGTTTTTCTTTCTCTCTCTCTCTCTTTTTCAGGTTTTATTTTCATTAAGAATTTTGATAACCTACTCTTTCTCTACCCCAGCCCCTACCATGCCCCCATCCCTCTTCCTCACTTTCCTATGAAACATCACTTTCTAAAATATTTGAGGACTTGGGCTTTAGTATCCCACAGAAGATCAGAATCTACTGCTAAATAATTAAATCGCCGGGAGATTTTTAGGAGTATTTAGATTTCACCTCTCCTGGGTCAATGGCTGCCCTCCCGCCCGCTCTTCCCTAGTCCCTCCCTGGAGCTGGCCGCGGTGCTGAAAACCTTGCGTGACTCATGTGAAAAGGGAGGGCACCACTCATGGAGGATTTGGAGGAATTACTTATCTTTGCTCTTCATGAAAGGAGACTTAAATAATTGAGACTACATTTAAACATAAAGCAGTTCATTTTCATCTTTTCATGGAGAAAGGGACTGATCTGCTTCTAGTGTGAAAATATGCCTTTTATTTATTCTATGTGTGACTTCCTTATTGTAGTGGAATCGTGACTCAATTTTCATTTGAGTCTTGTGGAGCCAGCCAAGAATCCATTCCTTACACCTTCTTCTCTTATTCTGCGATTTTTCAGTTATAGTTTGGTTCCTTCTAGTTCATGGAACTGCTTATTTTGCAGAGACAAATCTATATTTGATTTTAAGAATTCATCTGATCAAGGGCTTGAAACAATTTCTCTTTGTAGATAGAAATTTGTTCTTTGGGTATCCAGGCACAAACCGCTAGAGGCAATAAACTGGTGCCAGATTTTTATCCTAGATTTTATTTAAATACAATAATAATTCCACTCTGTAAAATAAATTGTCCATCCAGGTTTCTCTCCCAGTTTGCCATATATCTCTCCCGTGTATGCATGTACGGCTAATTTGTACAAATGTTTTACTTGTGCTGGGTTCTAAATCATCTATTGCATTGGTTATTTTCCTGATAAATAAACCCGGACATCCAAAATTACTAACCCTATAATAGTAATAGAATTCACTAAGTAGAACGAAATGTTTCATAATTTTTTTACCACTCCCCAGGATTAAATAATAAATTGTAAAAATGAAGCTCTTGTATTAGGGAGGGGGATTCGTTCTCTTTTCTTCTTCCTTTTAAAATACTGAGTAGTATTTTCAGTCTAACAGTACATCTGTTTACAGTTTGCCTGAACTTGTTTCTGAATTTATATTTCAATATGCTCTTTAGGATGCAAAATTCCTGTCAAATTAAAGAGTGTTCATGTCTTGCCCGCTTCTAGCAAATCACTTGCAGCACCTAATAAATCCAGCTGGGGTTCCTTCCATGGCCTGATGCTGCTGAAATCATTATTGTCCTGCCTTGTTTCATGTCAGAGGCCTCTTCGCCTCATCTGTCATGAAACCAATTTCACTTTATTTACATCCATTTGCTAGTTTAATTACTGTGCTGATGAATAGCCTGAAGGAATTAAGTTACGAGTCTTTGGAAACCCAAAGAGACAGATATATGGGCTACCTTTTAACTACAGGGAAAGAAATGAAGGCTAGTGGCATGCACCAAAATTTGAAGATAATAAGTGTTTCTCCCTACCTGCTACTGTTGAAATTCAGGATGATTCTTTCTTATGTATTCATCATCTCCTGGATGAAATATAGTACTTTAGAATCTGTCATATTTACAGATTGACTGCAGTTCTCTACAATACAATTTTCTATTTTTAAACTGTCTTTTTTTTTTTAACTAAAAGAGTCACAGATAATTTACTAGCCAAACCAAATAATCTGTAACAGTGGTGTTTTTAATTAAAAACACCTACCAATATTGACCTGTCCCTGTAACTGAGCACTTATTTCTATATAAAGATAGACGGGTGCCCTTGTGAAAATACAGAATATTTAATACCTCATATCTAAAACACAGTACAAAATACTCCACTTTTATACTGCAAATATTGTAACAGATCTCACTATATAATTTTTGTTTCTTATTGAGTACAATTTCACAATTATCTTTTTTTATTTAATCTTGCACTTTTTTCACAATTATCTTCTTTAATGTATTTTTGAATCATAAATAAAAACATTCTGTTGCCTGTCTATTTTACATGTCCAATACAATAGAGCACTATCAGTCTACGTTAATGACACAGGGCTTATGGGGTGGGTGAATAATCTGTGTTCTCAATATATATAAATAGTCAACATTTACATATGTATTTTTAAGCCTAAGATGAATAAACTTTTCAGTAATTCTATTATCTTATAAATTAACTACTACAGTGTAAACCTACTAATTATGACAATATTAAAAAGTCATTTTCAAGTGTATTCCTTCTTAAATGCTATCACTAATTATAGATTTTTTAACTAAAAGTTGATAGTCCAGAAATTAAGTATTCTTGTGGCCCATTATTAAAACAATAAGTAAATATGCTTGAATTGACTTTTTATTTTATATTTTCTCTATCCTCAGGTAGCATTGCACATGAAAAGAATGTAACTTTTAAATCCAAGAATCTATAGGTTTTCCTTTCATTGCTCTGTTTCTGATGTAGGTCTGATATTTTAAAATCTGTACTTCCATTTGATTTCCCTAAAATGAATTAGTTTAAGACACATGACAAATATGGTCATTATTTCAAGAAAGAATTCAAATATTTTTCTTACACACTTAGTATACTTACTCATTTATGCCCTCTCCATGCTGAGTATAAAATTACATCTAAGATTTTGCAAACTTTCTAAACTAGTTATTTAACTTAAAACAATTTTAAACACGCAAAGGCAAGAGATATTACTGAACAACAAAGAAATGAAAAAGATGGAACTTTTAATGTTTTCACATTTCTTCTTCTAAAAGAATAAAGTACTATTTTCTATCCTGTATATTTTGCAGTTTCATTTATCATAAAGCCAGCTTAAAGGAAGAAACAAAAATGTTAACACATTACATTTACTCTCAGAAGAACTAAAAAAAGTGAAAACTCTACTGTCCATGCAGATATATATTAATAAATTATATATTCATAACAAATCCCTCAGGCACCTCCCTCCTTGACCTTCTTACATCCCCTAAACATACAATTTCCCTATTCTCCTCCTACTACTTCTAATAAAGCACATTTATAAAACAATGTACATAACAAAAATAACTTTTGTGCCAACAGAGTCTTGCCTATAAAAGTTTTGCAGTAAAGCAAACCCAAATAAGACCCTTCAGGTAAAATATCCATCTGTTTCAGTAGAACCAAATGCTATGCTAATAATTTGGTAGACATTTATGAACAGTCTTTAACTTGACAGCAAAGAAATTTTATTGATGGAATCTTCTTTAGATATTTTTATTCATTTTTTATTAAAAAAATGAAAACATGTGAGTTTTAAATGCTTTTTTCTTTGCCCCTCCTCCTCCCCCATCTCTCTCATTCTCCCCCCTTCTGAAGACCCTCTCCTTCCTCTCCAGCTCTTTTTGATTAATAGATCCATGTGGCTAACGGCCTGACATATGGTGTGCGAAGCAGCTTGAGATAGTACCTAAGGCATCCCCTACGGCCATTAACATATTAGGGGCTTATGTGCAGTCAGACAGTCAGACCTCATTGAGAGCCAGCATTTTCAGAAAGGCTGCACCCCAGAGCTGTTTGATAGAGAGTTTCAATAATGCACAACTCTTCAATTTTAAGGGAGTTGCTTCTGGTGCTGAAACACTGGGACAGAACCAGAATAAAGTTTGGAAATAAGACTCAGTTACATTCAACAGCAACGGTGAAAAACTGTTTGCATATGGATATGCACGTGGAGGCACAGCTTCAAGCTCACGAACACACACCAGCTCCTGAGTATTATCAGTAAACAGGCAACGTCAGCTGCCTGGATTTATTTTGTTTAAAGATTTATTTTGCTTAAAGTCTTCTTTATACCCAGAATACTAGCATTACAGTAACACTTCAGTTACTGATAGAGATTTAAAAAGCAAAAACAAAACACAGCATCATATTTAAGAAAGACACTGCTCTGAATCATGTAGTTTGATTTTTTTCTCTAGTAGAAGAAATTAAGTGCATTTTTATATCTGTCGTAGCCTCAAAACAAGAAAAACAGGAAGAAAGTAATGAAAATTTAACGTTAAAGAATGCGATCGTGTTTTAAATGCATTTACAGGTCAAATCTATGGAGAGGTAATCAATCTTATTCTACAAAATCTGAAAGTTTACAAACAAAAAGTCTTGACAACTCTGAAAGCTGGGGAAAAAAAACTCTAGGATAGTTGTGTGTGTGTGTGCGCGCGCGCTCGTGTGTATTTGTATGTATATTATTTGTATATATACGTATATAAATTTGGGACAAGGGAAATGATATTCAAAATCAAAGCATATATCACACTTGAAGGTTATTTAATTCACTTTAACCTCGTAACTGAAGCTTGAAATTCGCTTTGCCCATGTTTTTCTCTTTCCAGCCTCCTGCTGATAAACCACTGTACCCCTTTTGAACTGTACTCTAACTGTTTGCTTGGCAAATAAATGCTGTTCCGCCCTATTAAACCTTTTAGGTAGTTTCATCTTCGGATTCTCAAATACAGAGCTAATAAGGAGGTGCTTTGATGCTGTTTTACTTTCAAACTATAGCCCCGAGGCGTTAAAACGCGCAAAAGGTAACTGGAAAAGTAAATTGCCACGAGCAAGGCGCACCCTCCCTTTCAAAACCGCTCCAACCCTCTGGGTGCACTGCGTGGAAGCCGAAAATCTCCCTGGTCCTGTGCAGAACCACGTCCCGTTGGCAGCCCCTGGGGTTCTGAACCGGTGCCACATTACCAGGGGAGTGAGGAGAAACGAGGCACTTTTAAGTTTAAAAGCCCTGGAATCCCTTGGGCTTTTAAAGACAGAGGTAGGGCCCGGAAAGCTTTACAAAAGTTGATTCTGGGCAAACAAATATCAGGTGAAGATTAGGAACCAGCAACTTGCTTAAGCAGTCAGTATTAAAACTTTTGCATAAGGCGTGGCAGTGGTGCACGAGAGAATCCGCTTTCTCGGCGCTAAGGCTGTTTTCAAGCCTCCGGTTCAGATAACACTCTGGAAAGAAGACCCCGGCGCGTACTCCCGCGTCGAATACAATGGAGTCCCTCTCCCCACAGTCAGCGCGCGCGCGCGCACACGCGCGCACACACACACACACACACACACACACACACACACACACACACGATCCTTTAGTTTCACATAAGCAAACGAAACAATTGAAACATATCTGTTTTATTTAAAACTGGGATGAAAGCGTCTGCCGTTCAAGGGCGTCAAAGGCGTCACATTAAGATAAATTTTCAGAAGAAACGCAAGCCCTCGGGAAATACCTCTGCCCAGAGTCAAATGGATCCTACCTGCTTTTTTAAATGCCTGCATTTCCAATGCTAACTCATACAACACATTTTACAATTGTGCAAAGTGCAGGACAGTTGAGCCCCAATGTCAGCCTCGGAGCTCCTTGTCACATTCAGCTTCTTTTTCTTTCTCTTTCTTTCATCACAACAACGCTATGGTTAAGTCACTTAAGTGGTCAAAATTAACATAAATCATTATTAGTTATTAGGATTTGCTCTAAATTACACTGTGAATATCGTACCAACCCCATCTGCCGCCCCTGCTCTCGCAGCAATAGATTGCAGATAAAATAAATGTCCTTACCCCATTAGAAGGTTCCTGTCTCTGTAGCCAAAAGCCAAACAAAAGCAATAAATACCGGGCTTTTTCTCTCCACTATTCAGCTGTGACTCTTTTCATCAGCTCTTCCTCTAGAAAAGCTCAATAGCTGCCTGAAAATATTGCATTTTATATCACCAAAGGGCGATTAATATTGCATTAACTGTATTTAACATTTTTTAAGCGCGAGTAATCTACAATGAGTTAGTTTTCGGTTAGTAAGGACAGGGGGTATCAGACCTACTGCAGACCACTTAAGATATCCGTACGATTGTATTATTTGTCTCACACGTAGATAAATATATATATATATATGGTTAGAGTGTACCACGATGTTTGAAGTGAAAGAGGCCGTGCTAATGGTCTGCTTAAAGTATTCTGACACTGTCTGGAGACAACCAGGTCTCTGCCTTCATTAAATGTTTATTGTCAACACTTGGTGGGGGCGGGGAGAGGGAGAAACTGGTTTAAGTGAATTTCCACGGCTGGAAATTGGCAACACTTTGTTTTATTCTAATCTATGTCTACAAAAGTTTGTACATATTATACTGCATTGAGGCCAGGCGTCAGAGGTATAAAACAAACTTTTGTTTGTAATTCCTTTTACCTAATCAATGCGAGGAGTCTCTCTTTCTCCACCACTCGTTTTGACAACTTTCGTTCCACGCTGGGTTTTTTGTTTTTTTGTTTTTGTTTGTTTTTGTTTTTGTTTGTTTTTGTTTTTGTTTTCCTCAATCTGAAAGCGACTATCTTTCGCTGATGAGGCTTGGGGAGGGGACTAGGACGTGGGCGCTTCTCCTCCCCAGCCGTCGGTTCGCGGGAGCGGGATGCTGGTCTTAACACTAGGGTTATATCGGTTTCTCACCGAACCGAGATTTTCAAATTCAGCTTTGCGATTCAGGATCCCACTGAATTCCCCGGGACGAAAGCCTAGCGGCCAGGCTGCATTTCGCCCCGGGTATAAATCCTTGCCGGATAAATTCAAATCTGTAGCAGGGTTTTGGTAACATGCACCTTAGCAACAAAACAAAAGCCAAGCTCGTATGCCTCCCAATTCTTTTCAAAAGGTGTACGGCAGTTGTGAAAGTTTTGTGGTGCTTAAGGAGACTGTTGACTTACGCAACTGGGGAGAGGGTTTTTTTAACCGCTTTGAGATACTGATCCATCCTTTCTCTCTCAGAACGTCCTCAAGGGCACGTAAGAGTTGGAGGGGACCTCCGGGAGCGCCTAATTTTGAGCCGCGGAACTTCTGCCCACCTCTCCGAGGGGACCAGGCGCGCGCCAACACGCATGTGCGGGCTCTGCGCGCTCTCCGCGCGCTCGGTGCGCGCTTCTTCCTTCCCGGCTCCCCGCGGTGCGCACCACTCCCCGCTGGCCGCTCTGCGCACGCGCGCCGGATGCCCCGGCCTAGGGCAGTTAACCTTCTCGGGTTCTCCCGGGCCCAGCCGAATCCACCCCAGGGCCAGCAGGCCGGTGGCTGTCCTGCAGTCCGAGCGGAACTGCCACCTCGGGCAGCGGGAAGCCTGTGGGCTGCTGCTTCTCCAGGCAGGCGGCTGAGGGGTGCAGGCAGGAAGCGCGGTGGTCCCTTCGCAGCCGCCCGGAGAACCGCGGCTGGTGCCCTTGAAGGCGCTGGGACGCCAGGGTTGGGTGGGTGGATGAACAAGAACCCTGCGTGAGTGAGGGGAGGGCGGGTCCCCTCCTGGCTTCAAATTCAACCCAATCAGCTCTGCCTGTGGTTTGAAACTGCACACGCCGACCCAGCCGCCCCAAAGTCTGAAAGTTATGCCCGGGAGACCTGCAAGCTGCGGAGTGCAGCTGGAGAGGGAGCTGCCCCACGAGGCAGCCTCCAAAATAACTCTCGGAGTCCGAACAGTGCTGGGCCGCTGAAGTTTACAGCCTCAGATCCGCGCCCCGCCCTGCAGATCCACCGGATTTCGGGGAGGGAATCGGGAGGCTGCCCGTCTTCCCATAAAGCTGACTTGACAACAATTACGAAAGTTTTTAATTAGCTTCTTGTTATCATTCATTTTATTAATTTCCAGAACTCTCTGGCCATAAATTATTCAAAGGGTAAGCCAACCCGAGTGGGGCAGCCGCCCGCCTTCCCCACACGCGCCGGGCTGGCTCTGGCCGCTCCGCTCACCCGGTGCCCTGTGAGCCAGCCCCGTGCCAGAAGCCGCGGTGGCACGATGGTTTGATCAAATATTAAATAACGTAATGTTTGCGACACGGCTTATCTCGCAAGTGGAAAAGAGGACCTTGTGAGAATTAGAATTCGGCTGCTATTTTAAAAAATCAATTAAGCTTGTGGTCTTTTTTGAAACAGCTCGAAAGGACCGCGTGGCTGTCATCGTGGCGCTAAGACTGAGATGGCAATAACACCGATGGCAGAACTGTACCAGTATTAATTGTCATCACCTTTATCATCCCACCAAGGCCGTTCGAATGGGGTGGGAAACGCTAGTTTTAGCCAGGATCAGAAGCCCCAGTTCCAACTTCACAGACGAAAAACTGCAAAAGCCTACCAACGTGAAAGATGAGTAGGGATGCTTCATGCACATGCCAGGTGGGATCAGGAGAGGCAGGGGCGGCGGGGCAGGGGCAGAGGGCAGGGCTCGCTCAGTGAGTCCTACGGGCTTGGGGCGCCCTATTCTCTCACGTGCCCGGCCACGTGTAGGAACCCAACCGAAGTAGTCTCATTATCACAAGAAAACAAAAATCGATACAATCATGGCAGTGGGTGCCTACAGTTTATTTATGAAAGTGTAATAGAAGTTGAGAGCAATTTCAGAACACGCATTAAACAAAAATTATTAAATTTTTGCATTAAACACGCATTAAACAAAAAGTTAGTTGATGGGTCTTGAGGACATCATTTTTTTAGACCTACAGAAGGAACAGGACCTGGAGCTAGAAATGGGGAAAAGAAGAAATTTAAGACTAATGGATGGCATAAATCTGGCAGATGATTTAATGCTTATTTGTCTTTTGCTTTTCCTATTCCACCGCCACCGCCGCCTGGATTTGCTGAGAAGCTGAAATGCAAACGGAGCCCAATTTTCCCACTCTCTCAAACTTATTTTGAGATTATTCTTTAAAAGAATCCGAGACACACATTTAATCATATTCACCCCAAAACTGGTGGAGGAATCCGCTTAGAGTGAACTTCTCTTCAGAACTAGAAAACTCTGAAAGGCCAAACTATCACTGATTGACACCCACCACTTCAATGATAGTTTGGCCTCTTCAGGAGGTCACTTTTTGTTTGTTTTTTTATGGATTGACAGTTAAAGGCATCTTAGAAAATAGTCTTATTACTCCTTCAAGCCATATATAGATTCGCTCACCAGAAAGCAAAGCATTTTGTTTGTTTTGCAGTTTCCTACTACATAAAATAGGAAATTCATTTTCATGATGTTTTATTAACATAATACTCTTATTTTTACTTGGTAAGGGTTTATTTAAAGCAAATCCTTAAATTCTTAATACCTACATTGGTCATTATTATGTAATACACATGTATTTGCCTGCAACATTTCTGCTTGAGGCAGACTTAAAAAAACAAAAAAACAAACAAACAAAAAAACCACCACCTTTTGTAAATCTTTTCATTTGTTCAGTCCTGGTTTTCCAACAATGAAATCCAGTCATACTTTTCTATAGAATAACAATTTTTTTTACAAATGCATTTTATTTAAAACTGATGATATTTCAAGTCAATAACAACTCAACTCTTTATGGAAGAGTTCTATTTTTAAAAATACCTCTAGTGCTTTTTTTTTTTTAAACAACTGTTTAAAATCACAGCTTTTAAAATGTACTATTCTTTTTGAACATCAAGTGTTTTGCTTCACAGATTTGCCGGTGATATTAAAAAGATTTGGCTAAAATGACTTCAGATGATATAATCCCAGCTCTTAAGAAACTTTGTACATCTGGCATCTGATCTAGTCCCAAGTTACCAAGAAATACTCTCTGGTCACTCTGGAGCAGTAGGTGGCACACTAAATGTTTTAAAATGTATTAACCTCCAAAGAAAAGCCATTTAGTTACTAGGTGTTTTTAGGCTAGAATATCACATCTAAACCTCCAAATGCCTCTGTCCCTGACCCTAAATTTAAATGTTTCTTGGGTGCCTGGTTATTTACTGGTTTTCACCACTCTGGATCAAGTGCTGTGGTTTAAGAGTTTCTGCAGTTAAAAAATAATAACTTTTATAAACACAGGCAACTAATATAGAATTCATTTTATTTAGAGCACCACT
This sequence comes from Macaca thibetana thibetana, assembly GCF_024542745.1. NCBI lineage: Eukaryota > Metazoa > Chordata > Mammalia > Primates > Cercopithecidae > Macaca > Macaca thibetana. Next base: position 58,562,563 of record NC_065594.1, read on the forward strand.
TTTCATGAGTTATCTGAAAGCGAATTCTGATTCAGCAAAAAAATACATCATTCTCAATCTTTCCCCTCTTTTCATCCCCCTTCAACACCCTCCCCTCCCCCCATTTCTTTGTTTTTTTGTTTGTTTGTTTGGTTGGTTGGTTGGGGTTTTTTTGGCTATATTGTCTCATTTGTTGAAAGGTTCTACCAGGACCTGGCCCAGTATAAACACAAAAATGCACCCAAATCATAAAACTGCTCTTCTTTCAGTTATGTTTTATTTGTAAGTGTACTGGGACACATCCCCCTGTTGTATTTTGGCGCACAGAATTGGTTCTGATAGAAGTAGGGGAGGGGAAAGGTAAAAGAGAAAAGACATAACCAAGGAGAAAGCTCAGCAGACATACATGGACAGGTAGATCAATCCGTGAGACATTTCAGGATGAACACTGGCAGTTTGTAACCACTGTGTGAGTGTGTGCATTAAATAAAATATTTACAATAATCTTCCTTTTTTCCTTTTCCTTTGAATACAAGAATATGACAAAAAATGTTGTGTTTTCAGTGGAAACAGGCAGTAGACTGTGAAATCACACTATCCACAAAACGGTCTACCAGAAAGCTAGCCCAGTTTAGTGCTGTTTCAAATGCATAGAATGTTTGCCCTGCAAACAATGATATACAACATAATTAAATAAATAATGCCTAACCAGAGTGAGACCTAATTGTGTTTCTTTCCACACCTTTCAGATCATGCATGATTTCAGTCTTGTTAATCGGCAGGTTTTTTCTTTTCTCATTTGTTCTGTTTTCAATGTTTTAGTTATGATTAAAGGATGGTAACAAACCATCTCCACAAGAGGTCCAAAGAGTATCTTGTACACAAAGCAGGCATTTTACCTAACCACCTTCAACAATCTTATTTTTTAAAATCCACCAGCAGCTTGTAAGGTACCTGATTATTACTATGAAATACTATACATGATTTTCTATTTGGGAGACTGGTAGTGCAAATTAAAGTTCTTGCTACCCAACATTTATCCCCAGTAATAAATGACTCTTGAATAATAAGAACAAGTAAAAGGAAACACAGTTGTTCTGTTTTCCCCCAACATGCAGACCTCTTTGAAACAAATGGGGGTGGGGGCACTTTAAATCTGTCTTCTTTTCTGGGATTTAGGTGATTTTCTCACAGCCAAGTCCTGCTCCAACAGAAAGCAGGAACTTCTCAACATTTCTATAATTTCATGTTCTCCAAGAGAAGAAGAAAGGGGACCTAGAAGAGCAAGATGAGAGAGTATCTCTCCTAATAACTTTCACCCCATCAGTCTATTTGAATCAACAGGAAAAAAAAAATCAGTAGTTTAAACCTCTCTAAAAAATAAAACTGAAAGGGTAAAAGTTCTATGAGTGGGAAAAAAGCTTATTTTGAAATTGTCTAAAACTGTATCTTTGACATAAGAGAAAAAAAAAAAAAAAAACTGTTGTTAAAATTGTTTCATTTTCCTAGAATATTTTGAAGTCCCGGAATTCTGCTTTTTAGTTAGCTCAAAGACTATGCCCCGATCTCCAAAGACCCCCACCCCACCAGGACCAGGCCACCAGAGTGTAGGCAGGGCCAGAGGAAAACTTGGATTCCACCTAAGCAAGCAGCCAGGCTCCCCCTGACCCTCTCTTTTCAGCTGTGCTCCCACTCACTTCCCGGGATTGGAGAGCAGCCATTGGCTTCTCATTGGAACGGAGGAAATAAAGAGGATATGGATGGGGTGGAGGTGAGATTTAGAGGGAAAAATTAAACACGCAGACAGAACAACTAGCTTTGATACCCAGAACTTCAACTTCCGGCTCATTTGGTTTTCGTTTTTTGACTCAGTTTGTGTGTGTAGGGTTGGGGAGGTGGTAATAATGGTGGTGCTCTTTTTTCTCTTCCATGGGGGGAAATGAAGCTGCAGATTATGGCTCCCCGGAGTTAAAATTTCTAAAGTATTTTCCTTTGCTTTTGTTCTGTTTTGTTTTAGTTTGTCTTTATTTGTCTAGTTTTTAGTGGTTGGTGGGTTTGTTTTTGTACATAGTTCCTTGGTCCCCAGGAGATTTAGGTAAGTGTCTCTGGTCAAAAACAGTCCATTTTCCTATCCTTCCGGCGTCTCCCCCCACCCAAACCCCAGAACCATCCTGCTCCTTAAAACCCCTGCTCGGGTCTCCTCTTTCCTTCCCCCCACTCCCCACTCATCCTAATGCTCTCCCCCTTCTCCCCTACCCTATACTCCAATCCCCACAGCCAGCACCCCAATCCTCAAGGCTGGGGGACAGCAAAGGCAGGAAAATCAGAGAGAGGGTGGAGGAAAGAGAGCGAGGAGGGACTCCCCAAACGCAGGCAGGATAACGGACACTCCAAATCCGAGGGGAGACAAGCAGAGGAAAGCCCCCCAAAAATGCCTCCTCAGCTCCCCACTCTGTCCCGCCCGACACCTCCCAGCCCACTCAGTAAGTGGCAGAGAATTTCATCCGCTTCTGCTTCTGTCTCTGGTTGCAAAACCACACCCGCACCACATTCTTTTTGAGGTCCAGTTTCTCGGCGATGGCAGCGATCTTCTCGGACGAGGGCCGGGGCTGCACGGCGAAGTAGGCCTCGAGGGAGCGCTTCTCAGGCGCGGCGATGGAAGTCCGCTTGCGCTTCTTCTCTCCACCGTTGAAGAGCTCGGGCTTGTTCATTTTCTCGCGCTGGGCGCCCTCGGCCTCCTCGAGCCACGCCTGCAGGATGGGCTTGAGCGCGATCATGTTGTTGTGCGAGAGCGTGAGCGACTCGAACCTGCAGATGGTGCTCTGGCTGAGTGAGCCCACGCCCGGGATCTTGAGGTTGGCCAACGCCGAGCCCACGTCGGCCTGCGTCACGCCCAGCTTGATGCGCCGCTGCTTGAAGCGCTCGGCGAACGCCTCGAGCTCGCGCGGGTCCGTGTCCGAGTCGCAGATGGACGCCAGGCCCGCCGCGCCCACCACGGCCGCAGCCGCCGACGCCGCCGCCACCTGCCCGGCCGCCGCCGCCGCAGCCGCCGCTGCCGCGCCGTGGTGCGCCGCCGCCGCCACCAGCCCGGGGTGCGGCAGCCCGGACGGCATGTTCATGGCGGCCGCCGCCGCAGGGTGCGACAGGTGGCCCAGGCTGTGCATATGCGGGTGTGGGTGCGCGGAGCCGCCCAGGAGACCGCCGCCCGGGCCGCCGCCGCCGCCCCCCGGGCCGCCGCCGCCGCCGCCGCCCCCGGGGCCACCGCCGCCCGGGCCGCCGCCGCCACCCGGGCCGCCACCGCCCCCCGGGCCGTCGTGGGCGCCGCCACCGCCGCCCGCCGCGCCCGCGCCGCCCGCGCCGGCCATGAGCGCGAGAGACGGCGAGGAGATGTGGTCCAGCAGATCGCCGGGCTCCAGCGCCTGATGGTGGTGGTGGTGGTGGTGGTGGTGCGCCAGCGGCACGGTGGAAGTGGACGTGCACGGCACGCTGTTCATCGTGTGGTACGTGGCGTCCGGCTTGAAAGGATGGCTCTTGCCCTGGGACACGGCGATGTCCACGGCCGCCAGCGCCTCGGCCCGCGCCAGCAGCGTCTCGTCCAGGCTGGCGAAGAGGTTGCTCTGCAGCTGCAGGCGACACAAACCAAACCAAACCAAACCAAAAAAAAACCACAAAACCAAAAGAGCAAAACAAAACAACAGAAGAAACACACACACACAAGCCGGAAAGCACAGCATGCGAAGGGCAAACACAAAGCAACCAAAGTAACAACGGGGTTGGGGGCAGCGGAGAGCGGGAAAGACGGAGAAGGGGGCACATTGGCGACCAGGCAGGGGGACAGACGAGAAGGGATAGGAGCCGTGGAGAGAGCGACAGAAGTAGGGAGGAAGGGGGACACAAGAACACATTCCGGGAACGGGCGTGGGAGACGAAAAAGAAGGGGGAAAAGAAGAAGAAATGGAAATGTAACTCGTAGCTGGGGACCCGTGTCACACACCCGAGCACGCACAGAGACCGCCTTTCTGAGGCATGAAATTAACAGAGAAAGTGCAGGGAAGTCGAGAGTCCTGGCCCTAGCGCTCCCCACTCCGATCGCAGGCGCCCGACGCGGAGGCAGAGGCACACAGGAACACGACATTAAGCGCCGCCGGACAAAACGTGCCTCGCAGCGGGATTGCTCTACACCCCCTGCCCGCAGTTCCCCGCACCGGGACCTGCACACACCAGCCCCCGACATGCAGCGTCTCGGAGACGGGGAGGGGCGGGCGCGCGGGCCGGGGCCGCGGACGTGGGGCGCTTACCGGCGGCGTGGGCAGGCAGGCCCGCCGGATGGCCTCGGAGCTGGAGTGCAGCGACGGGTACTTGTGCTCAGGGAGGGTGGGATGCATGGCAAAGTGAGGCTGCTTGCTGTTCATGGACATCATCGTGGCGGCTTGGCATGTATATCCACAAACACTCCGAAAGTCCGCGGGAAAGTGCGTACGCGGGCTCACCCGGCCTCCCTTCCGAGGCTGCAGCCGCGGCGGTCGCGGCGGCTGGTGGCGGCCGCGCCGCGGGCTGCTGCTACTGCGCCTGCTGCTGCCGGGCTCTCCCTCTGACCGCGCAGAGCGCCGCGCGCCGGCCTTGCGGTCCTGCTTCTCCGAGAGCTCTAGCCCCGCGCGCCGACGGGATGCACTCCTCTTACACCTGAGCCCCACTTCTCGCGGCCGTCCTGGGGAGCTCTCGCGAGAGCTCGCGGCCCCACCGCGCTGACAGGCATCAGCTGTCTCCGTCTGTCTGGCGCGCGCTCTCCTTCTCGGCGGCGCCGTGCGTCTGCGCGCGCGCGCGCTCGTCCGGCGGCTACCGGCGCGTGGGAGCCGCTCTTATATGACCACCAGCAAGGACAGCGCAGGTGATGCACCTGTAGCTACCCGGGCATGCGCACTGCCCGCCTCACCTTTCCCACCGCGGTCTGGAAAGATCAGAAGGTCGAGCTATTGTCTAAGGGTGGACACCTTTTAGAAGAAAAAAGACGAGATGAGCGCACGCCACTCTGTGTGTTTTTTTGTTTGTTTGTTTCTTCCCCCTGATCGTAAGCCCTGAATATATGCGCATTACTTAGGCACTCCTCCTCTCTGGGAGGCCTAACAAGCTGTTATATAATGTATACAGCTGGGCATTTGTATGTTAAATTATGCCCGCGCATTCCTCTGTATACAGTATAAATAACAACACAGAAATGCAGAAGGTGCTGTCTTTTGCTGCAAGAACCTGTTTCTTTCAACGTTTATAAATAGGTTCCTGGAGAATAATCGCGGTGACAGACATTTGTTTGAAGCAGTCAGACGCTATTGATTTCCATATAATTTAATTTCCTCCGCATACTTTTTTTGTTGTTGTTGTGAATATAACTGTGTCAGGCACCGCCAGTGACAGCCACTTAGGAGCCACAAGGAGCGTGTGCTTTCTACTCGGGAAAAGCTGTTGAAATGAAATTGTGCATTTCTCTTATTGTTTGTCTCCTTCAACCGTGTACAAACCCACGTTTCAAACGAGCTCCGGGTGATCTAAGGCTTCTAGTAATCAAAAGGAAAAAATAGTTAACAGGGTGTAGTTGGGATCCTTCCTCCCCTCAGCGTACACACACACACACACACACACACACACACACACACTTTATGCTGGGAACTCCGGGAAAACTGCTTCAGAGAAAAGGGAATAAGATGTTGAAAAGAAAACTTTCTTTTCCCTTCCATCGTTTTGGCTTTTCGCCTCTTATCTCTGCTTGCATACACACACACACACACACACACACACACACACACACACGCGCGCGCATATATATTTTTTCAATAGGAAACAGATCAAGCTAACTTATAGGAAAGCTTGATTCAAAAATATTAAATCAAGCCAATTTGAAAGAACGGGTACAAGCTCTGGTCCAGTTTTTAAATTGTTAAAACATTATTGTGAAATTAAGACCTAAAAAGAATAAATCAATTAGCCAACCTGTTATATGGCCCTTATGTGGCAGCAGATCAAAAGCCTCCCAGGGGAGCCACAGTTCAGGTGCGAAAGTCCCCAGAGACCGAGCACTTGCTCGCGGTGATAATAACCTAACAGCCCAGATGTTATCACATCTGCAGCAAGAGAGCTGGAGAGCAGCAAGGGGCTGCTTATGGAAAGCCGAGATCAGATACATAATCTTTTTGGTCTCTCTCACACCAAGGAGGTCTGTATTTCCACCAAAGAGCAGATCTCATTTCTATAAACCTAAATTTGCGTTCCCGTGGATTTTATCTTTCCTCTGCACAAACGCATGTGTATTTAGCGTACCCACTCACCTACTCAGATTCCAAGAAGAGCCCACAGGCGTCACCATGGCTTTTTTTTTTTTCTTTCTTTTCATGTTCCCCCCCACCCCCTCCCTTCCTTCTAGCTCCAGAGGGAAGTGAGAAGGATGTTCACTTGCTGGTGAGAGAAGGAGCTGGCTCCATCCATTATGCAGTCCCCTGGGAGCGCTAAATGCAACTTTATCTCAACGGGGAGTGGACGATGAGCAGGACGTCGCTAGAGGGAAAGAGTGAGTCCTAAGGCAGTCATCACACCGGCAGTCCGGGCTTAACCTAATCCTTCCTGACACCCCTGGTGGCAGTTCCCTGCACTCTCTTTTGAGGGGAAAGAAAGGGCCCCCACACAGGGTGAGGGCCTGAAGCCTGCTCCTCCCCTCTCAAGGAAGCGCTGGTCTTTAGGGACCCTGAAGGGTACAGGGGCGACAGAAAGACAAACAGTACAGGTTTGTGGCCGGGTGGGGCCTCTGAGAGCGCAGTGAGCTCCTGAGTACCCAAAAGGCACCTCGGTTCACCCTGCAACCCTGGGAGGCTTCCAATAAACCCTCCAACCCTGGGAGACTTCCAATAAACCCAGCGGAGAGATGCCAGTTTAGCCTGAAGTTAGGAGTTGGTCCCACCAAGGTTTCCTTCCCTGTTTACCTCTCTTTTGACAACAGGAATACCCCACCTTGGGGTGAGGACAGATCTTTGCTCGGGATATTGGGTGTTTTGATGGGACCAGAAATATGAGGGCGATGGGTACAATCCTCCCTCCCCCTGCCACCATGGATAGGAAGCCCATCTAGGACACATCCAACTTCACTATGGCACTTAGTGCGGGGTTTGTCACAGGAAAAGTACCCCACCAAACAACGCATGTGTGTAGGAAGGAAGAGAGGCCAGTTTCAGGTAGTCTGGGGAAGAGATGGTGGCCTAGGGGCTGTTCAACAATCCAGGGCTGGTTGGAGATTGCAGGAAGATGCTTGGGGGAGGGTGGTCTACATTCTCCTTAAAAAGGAGGGGTGTGTTTTCCCCAGGCAGAGCTGTAAATTTTGATTCCAGCCTGTTCTTTTTCAGGAGCCAATTATTTCACTCCTCCCTCATTAACTTGCTACCTTATCTTCCTTCCTCAAATGCCTGCTGAGCAGTAGTCTGGCCCAGTACAAGACACTGGAGATAAAATAAGGTATACAATATGAGTACCTGCCCTACAGGACGTGACAGTGTAAGTGCGTGGGGCAGCCACGAATAAAAGGCATCTATGACACAGTTATAACAGGTGTGATGAGAGGGACGTGCATAGAAATATGGGGCAGATGATCCTTGGACAGTAATCACGCCTCATCCTTGTTGGTTCTCAGCTCCAGGCTAAAGAATGGGGCATGCCGGCACATCTGCAGGCAGTTCCCTGGACCATATCAAGCCTCTCCCTACTTTCCTCCTGGTGCATAAAAGGAAAGGGTGGTGGGCTTGGGCTCAGCTCACCCATATGTCACTGTTTTGTTTTCCTGGTTTGGCAACTGCTGTAACTCGTTGGCCCCTGCCTGTGCTAATGATACCCACATGGGGTCTGAGTCTTGGCATAGATGTCTGGGCAATCTTTTTTTCCTTCTTATTTAATGACCAATACAGATCCCCTCCTCCTCCTCATCTCATAGCTTTGCATTTTATCAAGAGAAGGATAATGAATGCACAGCTATTGATTTCCAAGGAATTTCCGCCCCCAGGGACAGGGAGTCTATCATCTGGATCAGAGACACATTTCTTTCCCTCATTAATTAATTTTCTCCTCCTCCTTTGGCAGGCCTCACTTCCCGTTTCCTTTGGCAGAGCCCTTTTCCCGAGCTAAGGGAGCAGACCTTCGCTGGTTGGCGTGAGGACTGGCGGGAGAGGTTTTGTGCCAGGATCCACACTCTCTGGTGTGAACCCTCCTCATCTTTGACCTGAACCGCCACCTTCCCATCCTCCACTTCTGGAGAGAGCGCCTGACAGCTGCTGTCCACCTGGGCACTGACTTCCTCCTTCCAACGGGGTGCGGAGAAAGTTAGTATTTGACTCCGCAGCCACCACTTGTCCCATCTTCTCACCTCCGGGGTTTGAATCTGAGTTGTCTGTCGGGATTTAGGGACTCAGGATAGGGCCTGAGGGATGTCGACGTAAGTGTGTGGAGGTTGTGGGTGCACAGGGGAGAGCGCCAGGCCCCTCGCTCCTGCTGGAACCCGGAGTTCTTGCCCCACCTGCAGGCCCGGCCACCTCGGGTCCTGGTGGTCGAAGCCGGAGCTATGTTCCTCGCAGACTCGGGAAGCCACATTGTGCGTAGGCAGTTGTCTAGTTTGAAAGGAGGCACATTTCACCACGCAGCCAGCACCCTGCATGCAGGGGAAGCCCCCAGGGCCCAGGGTCTGCCGGCTTTAGAGTCCACTTAGGTTGTTTCAAGCACGGGTGAAAGGGCAGACAGCGAGGGAGCAGGATATGGGTAAGAGCTTCGGGTCTCGAAACAGGGGATGCTCTTGGGCTGTCCCGGCGCCCTCGGCTCTGACACTCAAGGGTGGAATGGAGGAAGGAATGGAGAAAGGAATGGAGAAAGGACGGTGGAACTTTCGCTTCCCCTCTGGACCGCCTTCCCAGAGTCATGCCCCAGCTGCTTTGATCCCACTGTCGTATTGCTACTCGCGCATCTTGGTCTGGTACCTCCGGGGCGATGGCTACTGGGCTCCTTGCCGGCCTCACTGGGGGCCATCGGATCTCCTCCCGTCCAGTCCCGGGACTCAGCCCAGCGCTGAGATTGGAGTTCCCCGGGCCGCGCTCCAGGTGGCTTAGGCTCGGACATTTCCCGGAGACCGTCGTCCTCCCTTTCTGCTTGTCACTGAGGAGCTCCTGCGGCCTCTCTCCTACCCTAAGGCCCAGAGTGGTTGGCGGTACTGGGGCCCGTCGTCATCTCTGCTTCTAAGGCTCCCAGCTGGGCATTCAGACTGGGCTCCAGCTGAGACAGGCAGAGGAGGTTCTCAAGGAAACCGGTGGGAAACATACTATTTTCTTTCGTCTGGTAGTTTAAATGCAACTTCCCTTGGGGACATTTTCCTGGACGTTAACAAGCCCACCTTGAGATGTCGTTGATGACCTAGCGACCCAGATGATGCGTCCCAGGAAAGTTCACTGCTGACTATTGTCACTCTTGACGTTATATCTATAGATACAGACCTATGTATGTATCTCCATCCTAATCTCTCCGTGGACATGAAACGCACCTACCTTGTGAAAGCCCTACGGGTGACACACGACTACTACGTCTCTGTCCCAACAGGGACTGGGCCTCCCCTGCCTAATAGTTGCCAGGAGTTTCGCAACTCAAGTGAACAATGTCTTATGGCTGAACATGGCCACGGACCCCTGTGATTTAGGTCCCAGGAGGAGCAGAGGCGTCCCCGCCCCGCCTGGGCCCTGATCAGAGGCGCTGCAAGAAAGCGCTGATCAGAGAAGGGGCTTCCAGGTCCTGGGTCAGAACAACAAAAACAAACGAAACTCCACAACAGACACGCCTGCCCATGATCCCACGCAAAGACACGGGAAGTTCTGTGGCCTTCCCCCTCCGCGGATAGCCGCCTGCTGGCTGCTGCCACCAGAACGCACGGACGCCTCGGGTGGAGGGAGCTCTGCGGTAGTCAATGAGCAGCAGGGGACCCCCAGCCCCCACAAGCGCGGCTCCGAGGACCTGGAAGCGGGTGCCTGTCGCTCTCTGCAAGCTCCGCTCTGCCTCCAGGAGCAAGATCCCCAAAAGGGTCTGGAAGCCGGGGAGAAAACCGCAAGGACGCGAGTCCAAACCCGAGAGTGCGGAGCTGGGTCCTGTCGCCGGGCTCCAACGCTCGCCGGCGCCGCAGCCAGCCGCCCCTCCTTGCCGCCGCCCGCACAAATCAAAGCCCCTTGCGAGGGACTGGGAAATAGTTGCCTTGTCATGTAACACATTGCCCTGATTTATTATAAAATTTTAACGAAATCATGCATATTTTAACAGCCTTTAATCACTGCATGAAAATTTAATTCATGGACTGTAGCGCGTTTAAATAAATGAAGTGTTAATTCATTAGGATTAATTAATTTGTTAAAGGATTGTGTGCAAGGTTAAGGTGGAAAGAAAACTCTTTGTTGGTTTCGCGTCTTAATCGCCAGGTTTCACGAGTAGTAATAAAATGAAAGGAAACCGCAGAGCGGGACGTTCGGGTGGGGCTTGGGCGGGACCAGCCGGGAGCGCCCTCGAGAAAGTGGGAAAATCGGGATGCAAGGGCCAGGGCGCTTCTGTCTTCCCAAGACTGGGGATTGGGGTTCCGGTGGGGGCTGGAGGGGAAGGGAAGAGCGGGCACCGGCGGCGGGAATCTGAGAAGGCCGAGTTCGCTGGAATCCCAGGGAGAGAAGAGGACTTAGAGCCGAGGCTAGCGGGCCGGACCCCATCTCCCCACCCCGAACACAAAGATGACCTGATGGGTTAGGCGAGGTCGCCCCTTCCTTCCCTCAAAAGGTCAAGTCTCATCTTAATGGACAGATGATGGGCCAACTCGCCACCGCCTAAGCCTTCCAGCGCCCAGGGAGCCGCTGTCTCGCCATCAGGCCGCCGACTCAGGAGGCTGGGGCAAGCCCAAGAGCCTCTGGGGACTCTGAGAGGCGGCGGAGCAAAGCCAAACGTGTAAACCCAGGCTGGAGCAATCCGGGAAACCTTTTTTCAAATAGGAGCCCTGATGTTAAGGAATGGTTTCTTCAGCACCTCTTCTGAGACAGAGGCTAAATAGGCGCCCCCACCAGCACAAACCGACACGCAGGAGATATCCTCTTCCGCGCGCAGAACTCTTACTCACCCTTCAAGACCCAGTACGAAAGTAACACCTCTGTGAAGACGCCAGACTTTCTCACTGCTCCATGCTATCCCCAACAGGGGCATTTTTCTACTCACAAATGATGTAAGAATTAAAATGCATTAGAATTGCATCCTCCCACATCCCAGTAAGTCTCAGTAAACAGCCAAGACAAATCCCTTGGGAAAAGGATCTTTATATCCCCAAATTACAAACGTCACTTAAGGCCCACACTTCTACACACCAAGAAGCTAATATTTATTAGAGAGGGTCTGCTCCTTATTAAGACACAACACCTGGAATCTAGGATAATGGAAAGAAAAAGACACAGCAGGTCTAAGAATCTGCCTTGTTTCTCAAGTGGAGCTGTAACTCAAGGCATTCTAGACTGTCTCAGTCATATAAAACTGAATATCGCCCTAACTTGCGCTCCAGGTGGGTTCTGTAAAGAAATCTGCATCTTCACAGATGCTTCCTAGCTGAGTGGGGTTCCGAGAATTAGGCAATAAATGTTCACTGTGCACTCTGAGATCATTGCTTAAAAGGTTTTCTCTCTGCCAAGTATTAAAAGGATCAGGTTACATCGTGATAGGCAAAAGCTGTGTTGTAGGACTCCCACAAATGGGAATGAAAGACCTTCTTATGAGGCTCTGGGAAACCCTTCTAATCTAATAAAGCACATCCCATAAACAGTTAATCTCAGTTTGATTCTCTTTACAAATATCATCCAAAGGTACAAAAGGGGGAAAAATCTAGTGTATTTCACTTTGAATCACTGAAAACCATTCAAGTAGAAACAAGAAGTTCCTGAAACATCATAGATTCAAGACCAAGTTGTCTTTTTCAGTAGTTTTTTCAAACCAATGTAGATGGCCAAGAGATGATTGGGAAACAAAGCAGACTTGAAATTAAGGGACTGTAAATCTTACTGTACCATGTTCTTTTTTTGTGTGTCAGCTGACTCCATAAAGCAGGAAAAAGACTTGTCATTTTTGGATGGAATGATTTTAAAAATAAAAGATGAATACTAAGTCATGACCAAAAAACCAACAAAACCACTAGCATCCTGTCACATTCCCATAGCCAATGAATTTTAAGCAAAAGATGGTTTTCTAAAAACATGAACTGTCTGCTTCCTTGTCATGAGTACATCTTTTTCTATCATAGCCTTAGTGAAATTAACCAAGACAAGGTTAACTTAATCTAAATGTCAGAGTCAATGTGAATCTCTTAAGTAGCACATACACAACTCCCACCATTGAGCTTGTTTAGTAGTCAGACTCAGGAACTAAATGCTACTGTAAAAGAAACATGCTAAACCCAAGAGGTCCAGGCTGAAGTGAGCTGTGTTCACACCACTACACTTCAGCCTAAGAGCGGGACCCTGTCTCAAATGTAAAAATAAAGAAACATGCTAATACTTCCAAAATACTTTAAAAATAATGCTTGAAAAATTTCAAATCCCTTTATCCTTTGGTCTATAAATGTGAATTCTTTATTACACAAGGGAGAAGAGAAGCTCTAGAGCCACAGACCCAGCTCCAAGATATGGTTCGTATCTCTTCCAGCTGTGTGATCACTCTTCCTCGATTTGTTTTTCTGTAAACTGGGGACAACAGTACTTGGTTCACAAAGTTTTAAGAAGGGATTAGATGAAATAAGAAGGGATTAGATGAAATAGAGATTAGCTTAGCAAGATACTTAGTTTTAGTATGAGGTATTTTTGTTTTTTGTTTTTGCCTGGAATGTGTGTACATAGTGGATACATTTAAAAATCTACGAAACCACTGTATTTGCCATGACATCACATTATAGAAAAGTGGTAAAGAGTGCAAATGAGAATGTGTGATTAAAATCAAATCCTACACAGATTAGACCCTTTAAATAAATGGCACATATTTAATATACGGAATATCATTTTAGGGAGAATGGAGGAATATTTCTGAATATAAGCAGCGGGAAAATACCTTAGTCCAACACAGATGCTCTCACCTAGGTTAGTCATTAGTAAATCAAGTTACACACTCCAGATATCCATGTCACAGTGTCAGTGTGTATTTGGACTAAAAAGACATATCCTTGATCACAGACAGAACTAGAATGAGGCTTACCCCTTGCCTTAGACCGTCCAGGCTGCTATGATGAAATGCTTTGGACTGAGTAATTTTTAAACAATATAATTTTATTTCTCACTGTTCTGGGAGGTCCAAGATCAAGGCACCAGCAGATTCTGGTGAGGTCTCACTATCTGCTTCAAAGATGGTACCTTCTAGCTGTGTCCTTCCACATGGCGGAAGAAGCAGGGAAACTACTCCAGACTTTTTTTTTTTTTTTTTTTTTGCGACCTCTCTCTGTCACCCAGGCCGGAGTGCAGCGGCACGATCTCGGCTCACCGCAACCTCCACCTCCTGGGTTCGAGCAATTCTTCTGCCTCAGCCTCCCGAGTAGCTGGGATTACAGGTGTATGCCACCATGCTTGTCTAATTTTTTGTATTTTCAGTAGACACGGCGTTTCACTGTGTTAGCCAGGATGGTCTTGATCTCCTGACCTCGTGATCTGCCCGCCTCGGCCTCCCCAAATGCTGGGATTACAGGCGTTGTGTCACGGCACCTGGCACCAGGCCTTTTTTTTTTTATTAAGGGCACTAATCCCATTCAGTGAAAGCAAAGCCCTCATGAACTAATCATCTACCAAAAGCCCCACCTCAGTACTATTATCTTGGGTGTTACAACATATGAATTTGGAGGAACGTAGATTTAGATCATATCACCCCTAAATTTAACCTGTGACAGAAGAATTTTAATTGCTACATGTGAGTTTCTAATATGTAGTCATATTATCGAAGACATTTAAAGTGCCAATAGCTCTGAATGTATCCATTAAACATATCAGAAAAATGATTGGAAAATATGTAACATAAAAAAAAATTCTGCTTTAAATTAGCTTTTTTTTTTTTTTTTTTTTTTTTTTAGACAGTTTCCCTCTTGTTGCCCAGGCTGGAGTGCAATAGCGTGATCTTGGCTCACCGCAACCTCCACCTCCTGGGTTCAAGCGATTCTCTTGCCTCAGCCTCTTGAGTAACCAGGATTCCAGTCATGTGCCACCACACTCCGCTAATTTTGTATTTTTAGTAGAGATGGGGTTTCTCCATGTTGGTCAGGCTGGTCTCGAACTTCCGGGCTCAGGTGATCCACCCACCTCCGTCTCTCAAAGTGCTTGGATTATAGGCATGAGCCACCATGCCAGCCTTTGGCTATTACTTCTATAAGTGGAGGGCATGATTCTTCAAATTACAAATGTGAATTGTCACTTTTATAGTTTCATTGAATCATCAGTCTATTGTAACAAGGGTCAGCAAGTTTGTCTGTAAAAGACCATATAGTAAATATTTTAGATGTTGTAGGTAATATGTAAACAAATGAGTGTAACTGTGTTCCAGTAACTTTATTTAGAAACAATGAAATGTGACTTTGATATAATTTTCCTGTGTTATGCAATAATCTATGGATTTTTAAAAACCATCGAAAACTGTAAATTCCATTTTTTGCTCACAGGCCTTTCAAGGGAGATTTTTATAAAATATTAAAATGCATAAAATTCAATTTTATGATTGACCAGGTGTGGTGGCTCAGCACTTTTGGAGGCTGAGGCAGGAAGATCACTTGGGCCTGGAAATTCAGGACCAGGCTGGGCGACATAGTGAGACGTTGTCTCTGCAAAAACTAAAAACATCAGCCTGACATGGTGTGTCCCTGTAGTCCCAGATCTGGGAGAGTGAGTGGGGAGGAAGGCTTGAGCCCAGTCCATCCAAGGCTGCAGTGGGCCATAACTGCACCACTGCACTCCAGCCTGGGAAATAGCCACAGGCCAGATTTGGTCCATGGACCATAGCTTGTCAACATATTATAAAATCAATTAAGACATGGTAGTTTTTTTGTAATCCCATCACTCTGGGAGGCCGAGGAAGGCGAATCACCTGAGATCAGGAGTCCAAGACCAACCTGGCCAACATGACGAAACCCTTTCTCTACTAAAAGTACAAAAATTAGCTGGGTGTAGTGGCAGGTGCCTGTAATCCCAGCTACTCAGGATGCTGAGGCAGGAGAACTGCCTGAACCTGAGAGGTGGAGGTTGCACTGAGCAGAGATTGTGCCACTGCACTCCAGCCTAGGCGACAAGAGTGAGATTCTGTCTTAAAAAAAAAAAAAAAAAAAAAAAAAAAAAAAAAGTAGTTTTTCCCAGTCTTTATAAGCTAATTCAATATATGAGACAAAGAATCATCATCAACATCAAGGAATACAGTGCTTATGACATTCTTTATTCAATTCACATAGAAAAGCATGCAGTATTAATGTAAAACAGTATAATATTAATGTAAAATGTTCAGTGCACATTAAACAGCATAGAAACCCATTTTTAAAGGCCTATATAGGCATACCAAATATGTTTAGAACAATACACTTTTTCAGAGCCTAAATTAAAAATTGTGCTTACCTCTTACCTATCCTCACCCCCTCAACACTCTTCACAGAAAAGTTTTGTCCTACATAAAAGATATTCTATCAGTCAACTGAAACCTCTTTAAGTATGGAAAACACAGCAAGCAAAAATGCTACCATGCATAGTTGCCACAAAGAACAGTAACATGCAAACAAGAAACATATTACTCAAAAGAAAACTCCCCTGGAATGTAAGGGGATCAAGAACTTGGCGATGAGTTCTTTCAAACCTGTACATCTGGAACAATGAAGCTATGATGTTTTAGATTCCTCTAAACCCAAGTGCTCCATGCCTTCTTTCTATAGTATGCTAAATTTCTGATTTTACACACATACACACACACACATACACACACAAAGATGAGAAAATATAAGCTACCTAACATAAAACAAATGTTTTCATATAGAAAATGTATTCTTTCATACTAGCAGAACATTTTCACAAAACTGGACAAAACACAATGCTAAAAAATGCAAACATATGCATAAAACCTAAAAAAAAAAAAAAGTAAATCAATATTGGACTAAGGTTAGAGTGCTATTTCTCCATCACGGCCCTGCAGAAAAATTAGGCCATCACTGAACATAAATAAAAAGGGACATGTAAAATAATTTCCACCCTAGGAAAAACTTGAAACTCAAGTGTCTTACTGAGCAGTGTATAGACAACACTAAAAGTTTTATTTAAGAAATCCAAGTTCTGAAGACAAGTGGGGCTTATCAACAGGCCACTGTATCTGACAGTTAAATAACATTTTTTAAAAAACAAAGTACACCCAACCGAAACACATATCAAATTCAGCAAAACAAAACAAAACAAAAAAACCCAACCCCCAAACACAAAAATGACCTCCTCCCTAACTTCTCTGGTCACAAAGACCCCCAAATAAAAATGAAAAGACCAAAATCTTTTCAAGATGAACAAAAAGCATTCTGGGTACAGGTTAATCCACCATCCTGACTTGATACTTGACTAAAGATGATCAATTCCAATTTGTATAGAACTTTTCTGAGGAAAAAAGGTAACTTTAACAACTTTTCTATTTCTCTCAGGACAAAACTACAAATGACACCTTTCTAATGAGTCAACTTTTAGTTGCTTTTGATGGGCTGGCATTGGAAAGGCTGCTCTGGATTTTTCTTTTTGTTGATTGATTCACATTTTTATTCCTCTTTTCAGGCACAAAGGAAGTAGACCAAGGAGACTGAAGGTGGTTATGAAGACTGTGCATCTCTGAGGACATCTTAAACAAAGATGACCCAAACCTTTGATCTTCAAATAGTCGATGTGAACTGCTTAACAAAATGCCCTGGGAAAACTCTGTCTGAAACAAGCAGCTTGGGGGTTTGATTTCATCAGTTACTGGACAAGAACTGGAATGGAGTGAAAAATCTTCATTCATTTCTTGGTCAGATGGAGAGAGGAGAAAAAAAGAAGTGGGTTTCCATTCATTTCCATTTTCTAACTGATCATTAGTTAGAGAACCTTTGGAAAGGTTTAGCTTAGTTTTTTCTTCCAACTTGTCAGGTTCCTCAAGAAATTCACTGCCTTGAGATGACTTTGATAACCCATCCAAATCCAGTGACTTAAAACCGTTATTACAAGGGCTCTTGCTGTTGTCTGACTCTGACATCATAGAATCCAACTCAGAGATTTTGTCAAGGTAAGCAGCATCCATCGATGCTTCACTGGATGTTCTTGTCCGGTTCATTTCAAAAGAACGAATAGAATTCAACCTCTTGGATACACATGAGCCTGATTTCTCACTCAATTTTGAAGCTATTTCGCCAACAGAATTTGCTATCGTGGTCCCCTCTGAACTTTCAAAATCTAAGTTTTGGGCATAGCTTGTGGAACAACATTCCCAAAATCCTGTCTTTGGGGAAGAAAAACATTCTGATTTCTTTTCATTTTCACTTCTACTTATATCATCTTCTGAAGAATCTTTATTAGAAACATTTGAAGAATCACAAAAATCATCAAACACCAATTTTCTGAGATGGTTTGAGTGCTTTCTGGAACCTCCTGCTTGGACCACAGAGCTCTCTCTATTTTCTGGAGTACTGAGCTGAAGGCAACTAAGGGACAAAGGAGTACAAGGAGCTGGAAGATCATAAAGTTCTTCATCTTTGTAGGGCACACAGTCACTTGGTTTATTCCCCCATTCTCTTTCCAAATAAGTATCCATACTTGTATCTGTCACATCTAACATTATTTCTACCTGTTTTTGATATAGGTCTTTGTTCTTAGAACAGTTAATTTCTGCTTTGCTGGTGCTTTCCTGCCTTGCAGAACTGGTGTCACACAGTCTGCTGCTGGAAGGCTTTGCTAGGTGAGAAGAACTGGTGGTGGATGAGCCAGGCTGCTTTCTGGCACTATCGCCTTGATTCTTTGATGCCACATCCTCCTCACTGCCTTTGCTCCCTTTGCCATCTGCAGAAGGTGCTCTCCGGCAAATGGAATTCATAGCTTCCTTCTCTTCACTTGAATTTTTTAGCTGTGCAACTTGAGATTCTAGTTCCTCTATATACTTATCACTTCGTTCCAGGGCTTTCTTGAGGCGATTGGTTTCACGCTCATACTGTTCTACTTTGGACTGAAGAGCAGCAACTGCAAACCTTCCAAACCTACAAAGAATGGAAAGATAGTTAATCTTATAACTCAAGCTTTTTTCTTTTCAAGGTTTGAGAGTGCAAACTGTCCCAGGCTATTCTAATTTCATCTAACAGTGACATTTCAGATCACTCAATGAGTAGGGCAAATGCCAGATGTATATTTGCAAAAAAAGGTTTCCCCACTTACATAATAATAAACATATGATAATAATAGCAAAACCTAATAAGATATTTTTGTGGTTGAATCAGACTAGTGGTAGCAGAGAGGCAGAAACGTGCTGATGATTTCCTCTCGAAGAGCTGGCTCTATCAATTCAGCTCATATATGCATGAAGAGTTATCCCCTAAAACAATGGCAAAGATTTATGATAACATTTGAACAGTGGTCTGCATCTTGAAATATTTACATTCAATCATTTTCCTATCATACAGCTGTGTTTTACAACACATTTCTTATACAATGTCACCTTGTCAAACATAAAATGCCAATTTGATATTCAGAAATCTTAGCACTCCCAGGAGAGGTGGTTTTAAATACTTATTTGGGCCCTTTCAATTACAGCCACCCTTGATCTGAAGCTTTTCAGAGCACTGGCCTTTAATTCATGGCAGCACTACTTATTTTTGGCATTTTACAACTGTGTGGGACATCAATCTCATTTCTTTCAACTTTGAAATACGAAGTCAGTGCTTGTGATTCCAATATACTAGGCAAAAAAAAAAAAAAAAAAAAAAATTGTACACTTTCTGAAAGAGAACATTTTGGAGAGTGACTGAAAAAGAATTCCTTTATTCATAAAAACATCTACTCCTTTTACTCGGGATTATCTTGCTTTTATTTCCATCAAGAATGAGTACTGGGTTAAGCTCAAGAAACAATTTTTGAGTACCTAGTATAGGTTAGGTGGTATATTTGGGGCTGGGAACCCAGAGATAAAAAAGACTGTCTAGCTCCATGGGACATAAAATATCTACCTTAAATGCAATCTTATCACCAAAAAAAATTCTATCTTTCAGGAAACTTCTTATGAGCCAGTAAATAACATAAGCCTTACGTTCTAATCCCATGAAAAATACCTTATCTCCTCCAGAGTTCTTTTCCAAAACCTATTCTCAATCATCTTTTTGATGATTTATATATTGGCCCATTTCTAAGAATTAAGGGATTGTCTGTTTGGAGGAAGCTATGAGAAGGTGACTTTCAAAAATTATTTTTATCTTTGGGTTTATCTTTTTCTTCCTTTTTTCCCCTAATTTAAAAAATAATTACAATTAAGAACATGTATTTAGTATTAAAAAAAAAAAACTACCAAAAAAGCAGACACCAATAGCAATTGCCCCTCTTAGAATCAACCACAACATGTTTTCAACTCCTACTTAATGCCCATCACCTCCTAAACCACTAGCCCAATTCACTTCCCATCTCAACCCCTACATTATCCCTGCACTCTTATCACTGAAGGAAAAAGCAGAGGCAAAGGTAAATATAGAATCATAAAATCTCAAGATCAGAAAGGGCTTTAAAAGACATGATTGCTGAATATTGATCTACTCAACTGCAATTAACTGAACCCCCAGAGAGAGCACACTCCCTTCAACTTCTAAAAAAACAGCAAAAACCACAGGTATAACAAAAACAAAAGCAACTATGATAACAAGCCTTCCCATTTTAAAGACAAAATTTACTACTGTATTTGGTTAAATGAATGATGGGAATTTTTCTTCTTTGTTAAAAATTTTGGCTTATAAATATAGTACTTCACAGAGTTGCAGTTCTGTAAGAGAACTTTTAAAAAGTGAGCAAAGACCTTTCAGTACATTAAGTACAAACGTTTGTGAGTTCCTGATTGTAGCTACTCTGGCATAATCAAATAACCCATGTTTTGAAATGGAAAAACTGTGTAGCATGCTTATTTAATGCAAATAAGCAAAAGTGACAGCCTTACATTTGCTTACCAAGATACATTTTTTCAAGTAAAATTTTTTTATAATAAAGTTATCTCCTCAGATAAAAAAATCAAATGACTTAAAAATCAAATAATGCTACTAAATAGTAAGTCAGTTGCAACCAAAGGATATCTTTGGGAATTCAGAGGCCTACACACAGAAAGACCAGTCAAAAATAAAGAATGCTTCCCAAAATATTACCAGCTTCTTGTTTCAGGGTTTTAGCTTGGAATTTCAAATATAGTTTCATCTTAAGATACTGTACTTGCCTCTTTTTTTTTTTTTGTTAGAAATTATGTTTTTAAAAGATGTAACATATGGTTTGGAGTTGAAGTCAATGAGAGCCCTAAACATAATTTTTGTGTTATTTCAGAGAGAAATAATAAAGGCCAGTAGCAGATCACATATGAGAAGGACAAGCAAGCAGAAGTCACTGATGGAGTTAGGCTGTTTTCTAAAAGGCCACTGCCCCTAATTTCCCTAAGTTTCATTTCAATACTCTATAAATCTATAATACTTTCAGTGATCAGGCCCTTCTCCCATGCTAATAAGGGACCTGTGCTGGTGGGCAGACTGACAGATATGTATATTAAAAGCCATGCAACTGATCAATTAATCAATTCATGTAATTTATTTGCTTTCGTTCTCCCACGTTAGAATAGAAGCTCAAGGAGAGCAGGTAGTTTGACTGTCTTATTATATTCACTGCCAGATTCCTAGAATAATTCCTTGTTGTTGTGTATTTCCTGAATAAAAGTCATTCTCTTACTTTAAGATACACTAGTGCCTTACACTGAGACAGGGTTGACACCACAGGATAAGTTAGAGGTCCTTGGCCTTCTTTTACATGTTAAGTATTATGACAGTCACTGTATTACTAAACTAAACATGTCTAGTTTACTACATTTGACTGTTGACTTTATTTCTCTGACACCCAGGAAAGCAACAGAGACTGACATATATACAGTAGAGCTTTCTTTGCTACAGGCTTGGCATTCTATACTGCTCTATCCCAAAAACCTTCACCTTAGTAAGACTGCAAATAGATGAAACTTTTAACATGTGTCAGGAGATTTTCAGCTTATCCAAGGTAACTATATTAAATGTGGCAAGGGGCAATTTACCTTATTATAGAGAAATAACAATTAGGGATAAGTATCTGATGCTATACTTCCATAGAAGACAAGGAGGATATGAGCTTATTTATCTTTGGGTTTTAATATTTTTTTATTCACACTAATTCTAGATATTTCAAGTACATAACACTAAATGAAGCTATGCCAAGGCAAGCCGGAGGGATTTCTAATATCATTTGCCATACTTCCTCCTTTTCTTCAGCAAATTTCAAAATGGTGTATTTTTATAAACATTCCATTAGAGACCAAAAGGCTTTGATTTTCAAAGTAGCAGTGATGGCCAAAGGCTTCATTATGCCAGAAAAAAACACTGTACAGCAGTTCAGGAGCTACAACTGATATCAGAAGTGTATTCTGCCAGAATCTAACAGAAGCTTAAAGGATTTTTCAGCTTGCAATATTAACTGATACATACATTCTGGATGAGACAAAAGGATGAGAGTTCCCCTTGTCCAAATAGCTAAAGAGATACAAGATCATTTCTGTCCCTAGTAGAAGAGAAATGGAAGTCCTATTGGTATGAACTTTGAGGTAGTATAACTAAACTAAAGAGCATCTCTAACAACAAAAAGTTCCTAAGACCATATTTTCTCATAGTCTATCAAACAGAAAAACAGGACGTGTTTGAAGAAAACAAATGTGGTAAATGAATACCACACCTGAGTACCAAGAAACTAATCAGCTCTAGTGCTATGCTACTATCCTTGAGCAATTCACTTTGCCTTTCTGGTTCTCAATGACAATTCCAAAAAAATGGGTAAATGCAGCAAGCCCAGTGGGTGGCCAAGACTGCCAAAATTCAGAAATGCCTTCTTGAAGAGGAACAAGGTAGGGGACACTGGTCTACTTGCCTCATCAAACTTTGACTTTATATGTTTTCCTTACTTGGTAGCTGAGGTAATGAAAGAAAGTGAAAGCTATCTTTGGACCTGGACCAGCTTTTGTGGTCTGGCCTGACAGGTTTTCAGTGTTGATATCCTTGCTTTATATGGGTTCAATATGTACAAATTTCAGTTACCATGGTTTAATTTACCAGTCACCCAACAACGTGATTCAAATTTCAGTTACCACACAATATTAATGAGTAACTGCATGAAGTAAAACCTTCACTTCTAGCTTTTCAGTTCACAAAACACTACATAAATAATAGACGTGCTTCATGATCAGTGACCCATCAAGTCACTTCTTTCAAGGTCAGTCAGTGATTAGTCACTGTGCATCTACCTGTTTTTCAGTTAACATACAGATAGCAAAGTGTGCAACTGGGCTGCCTCCTTGTCTCCCAGTAAAAAACCCACATGACGTTTTACAAAAACAGTTAATAAAAAGAACAGGTCAACAAAGATGAAGGTATAACAGAAATAAACAATGATAACACTGGAAGTGAAACTGCAATCAAATGTAAATGTAGTTATGGAAGAAATCACTGACTGTGAGAATATTACAACAACGTCAGTTCATTCAGGAAATTCTAGATATGCCAGAAGCACTTTGGAGAGGCAAACTTATTGACACGGATGAGAAAAGTTGCGGTGAAAAGGATGAAGATGTCTAGAGAAAGTGACAGGCTGACAAAACACTTCACACTAAAGCAACGTGGAGCTCTTTCACGACATTGAGAGCACAGGATAAAATGCTAGAAGCTGATGCAAACTTAGGAGTGTGAAAATTCATCAAGGTATCAGAAATGATGCTAGCTTAATATCATAAATTATATGAGAAGGGAAGCACTATTCAAATTATTCTCCAGAAGTTTTTCACAAAAAAACTCACTAATTCTCAATATTTCTCATGTTTCAAATTTTACTGCATAAATATTAATGTACTAAATATTAGTTTTACTGTTTTTGCCCATCCATATACATATATAATTGACAATAAGAGTTAATTGTTTTGACGAAAGTTTCTAAAGGTCATCAAACAACTGCGATTTTTCCCATTAATTACTAAGATTGCTTTGGTCCATGGCTCATGTCTATAATCCCAATGCTTTGGGTGGTGAGGCAGGAGGATGGCTTGAGCTCAGGAGTTCAAGACCAGCCTGGGTGACATAATGAGATCATGTCTCTACAAAAAAAAATATTAGGCACAGAAGCATGTGCCTGTAGTCCCAACTACTCACAAGCCTAAAGCTGGAGGATCGCTTGAGCCTGGGAAATGAAAGGGGCAAGTGGGCATCATAAAGTTACAGTTGATATGGGAGAAAAGCAAATAAATTTATGTGAGTCTCAAATATTTTTCTTTAAAGAACTGCCACTTAATCTGAGACAGAATGATCCATTCATAGAGTGGATTTTATTGTGGACTTGCCTGTCTACATGGCCGTAGTAGCTTCTCATTTCCTGAATTTCAGAAATATTAGGAAAGTATCTTTTTTATTTTAAACACAGAGAGGTAAGGTTTCAGAGAGAAGAGCTTTCCATTTGCCCTTTCCTTTCTTAATTATATCTCCCAATGCACAACCTACCAGTTTCAGATTCTCTGAGTTTCCTAACTCCTCTTTTTGATTACACTTAATAAGTGAGTAGCCTTAATAGGAGCTCTGTAGAAATCTGAGTTTTGACAGAAGTGGGAAGAAAAATGAAAAGGTCCTGGTAGTGGTATCTATCTCGTGTACATGTGTGCAGGGTGGGTGGGGCACATTTTAGGAAAAGTAGACAGGGAGGACCAGAGCTGTAGGAATATCAAAACTGTATTAGGTGGTGGGGGAAAAGGTTCAAAGCCTCTGGCATCCCTTTTCTCTCACCTGCTTCCAATGGATCATTTGTGCATTACCCACCCTTATATATGTGTTGGGAGGATAGAGGGGAAACATTCTGTCTTTAAACTACTAGGGAAGCTTTGGGAAGCAACCCACACATTTATATTGTTGCTGAGCTGTATAATTTGCCAATGTTTCCTCAAGAGAGTTTTCTCTTTTTAAAAAGAAGCTCTCAGTTACAAAACTGCTACATTCCTAGAAATTTGTTAATCATAAAAGTACTATCTATGGCCAATCCTAGTCACACGTGTTAGTTCCACAAAAATGTCAAATGAGATATACTGAAAGAGAACTTAAAAAAAAAAAAAAAAGGAAAGTGAACTTTTGGCTGGAATTTACCAAAAGTAAGTGTAACAAATATATCTTTAACTTGTATAACTGACTACTACTGACAATGATGATGACAAAAAGAAGAGCAGCTGCCATAGTCATTAAGTGTTTACTTGGTATCAAGCAGAGTGCTATATGGTTGATATATATTATCTCATTTAATCCTCGCATCAACTTTATGAAGCAAGATCCATTATTCTTATTTTAAAAATGAGAAATGAGAAGCTTAAAAGGGGCTTAGTGGCAGGAATAGGATTTGAATCCAAGTCTTTCTAACCCCATACACCATGTTTGAAACCATATTAAATACTGGAGCATAAAGTCCCTTCTTAAATAGTATCAGCACCTATTTATACTTCATATCAAAATATAGACTAGATTTTTCTAGACACAATGTGTATACAAGAGTCAGTGAACTAGCATCCTTGTGCTATTTATTGGTACATACATTCGCTAATAAAAACACAGAGGAAATACAAAGATTGTAGGAAGACGTATAGTATGTATGCACAAATTCAGTAAACATTTATCAAACCACCACCATATTTTAGGCACAAATCCAATAATATTTTGAAATTTTAAAAGATCATTTATTAAAGCGGCCTTGCATGAAAGTATAGCATTGACAGATCACCCTGGTAAACGACAACCCAAATATTTAACCAGAGATATAAAGACTAAGTTTGAAACAGAACTGAAAGCATAATAATTAAATGTGCTATGTGTAGAAAGTATGTATGATAAACTTGCCTAGCTCATGTACAATCAGCAGGTATCTTCAACTACAAGTAAAAGATGTTTTTAATATGAAATGAGAAAAACTAAATACAAAATTTCAAGGTCTAAACATCACATGGGTTATTTATTTCAGGGTATAATTAAGAGAAATAAAAAAAATACAAGCTACATTATGTTGCATCTTAGTTTTATCACAAAACAGAAAGGTTCCAATATTTGTAAGAATAAAAAAATGCCAGAATTTTCACCCTTAAAGACGAAGTTGATAAAGACAGGGGAACAAGACAAAGAATTAGGCCCTTGCAGTAATTCCTTATCCCTCCATCTTCTAAAAGTACCATTTAAAAATCAAAGTACAGTTTGCTTTGCAAGTTTTCAAATGAAGAGCAGGGTTAATAATTAATAGCTCATATTTACACTATTTTACTCACTTATTTTTGAGACAGGATCTCATCCTGACACCCAGGCTGGAGTACTGGAGTACAATGGCATGATCACAGCTCACGGCAGAACAAAATTTTAAAGGAAATTCTTTGTGTGTTTATCTTATTAAACCAAGTATGCATTTATAGTTAAAAACTGTGGTGACAATTCTAGCTGAGATACCTTAGAAATTAATAAAAATGACCTGAGTGTTGAGCAGCATATGTGAACTGAAGAGGAACAGACAGGTCCCTTTTGTGGTTAAGCCTCTAATAAGGGCTCTAATAAGCCTCTATTGGGTCAGCAGGTGGATAAGGAGAAATACAGAACTAGACTGTGTTCCATGCTGGCCAGTTTCATCCTACTTGCTTCTATGGCAATTGGGACTTGGTCTCTGGCCTTCTGTTTGGAAACTGCAACTAGTTAGCCTCCATTTCCAAGGCTTCTTTCCTTCTCTCTGGGCAGCACACTGGGCAAAGTTGCTCAAAACAGGATGCCTAACTCTAAGTACTACTTTCTCTGCATTGCCTGTGAGGACAGACTACTCCTTTTACTGTGGAATAAATTCCATTCTATTTGACAAATTTATCTCATTTTGATTCCAAGCAGAAATGCCCTCATTTTCTTCCCCAGCTCCCTTCAACCAACCAAGATCAGCCTTGAAATTTGCATGACATTAACAGGGATCCTAATCTGTCATGGAAAGGAGAGAACATTAAGACATCCTATTTCATATCTTTTTATTTCTAAGAGAAATAAAGGACTTACATCTTTCCCCAAAATAAAATAACCTTAACAACAAAATCTCAATACTGTGAGTGCAACTACTGTTGAGTGATAAAAAATATATTTAAAAATCTCTGGATTAGTATCTACCTGTCTATACATTTTTCACCTTAACTAAATTATCTCTTATTTTCTCTCAGCATGAAACAAGATCTGAAAGAAAATGAAACAAAACAAAAAACTGATCTAGATACCCTGTAATTATTACTCAGATGACAGTTATTGAGTACTAATGTGTGCTCAGGGGCTATGAAGAAGGAAAACAAAGGAAGTAGAAGTGATCATTCCTCTTCTCAAACAGTTCATAATCCCTCTGACAACCTTACTGCTTAGTCAATTAGCATGCACTACTGCCTCCCCAAGTACCTTATCAATACAATAAAGACAAACTGACAGAAAACTGCAGTACCTGTCTATCCCCCATTAGCTGAATATCCAGCGAAGGGTCCCTCAGGCAGTCAAGGGGCCTGAGTGCAACTGGCTGTCACAGTCTGGCCCCAGGGTATCATCAGACTCCCCTGACAGTCTACAAGTTCCCCTTCTGAGAAAACCAAAGGGCATAGCAGAATCAGTCATTGGATCAGGCTAGGGTCAAATACCAGGAATCACCACATTTGTCAGAGAAGAATCGTAAGAAACAAAAAAGGCCAGAATAGGTCAAGAAGGGACAACAGCAGAGCCAGCCAGAGCAGCGGTGTTGATGAGGAAGCAAAAGGTTAGAGCATTAGTACCACATCTTGAGACACAGTTTAGAAAGAGCAGACCTAGGAACTGGAACTGCACAGTTCAGAGTCAGCATGGAGACAGGTAAATGAAGGAAAATCTGGTTCAAGTACATAGATGCAGACAAGAAACTCAAGACTTAGCCAGGCAAGCCCCTACTATCACCTCCTCTGTTTCTCTTTCTAACTCTGATTCTCTGGCATAACTTAAAGAGGAAAGCTTCCGGAAATCCTATGCTCTAATTTGGAGAAAGTTCCAGAATCTCTGATTTCCTGTTCTCTTATAAATCCTTTGTACTTTAAGCTTCAAGTATTAGAGTATAAGGACACTTTCCTTCTGTAAGACTCCATAAAAGGAAGATACACACACATACATATGTATTTTGTACAAATACACAAATGTGCATTTAAAAAATATGTCTTGGTACCAAGGAGCTGCCAGATTAACTGGGTACGACAGTCATGGAACTGATCAATATACAACATGATCATTAAAACAATAGGGTAGAAGAAGAGTAATCAAAAGAACAAGAGGAAAATGCTACCTCTGGGAAAATTATGGAGGGTCTCACATATAAAGCAACAACTGGGCTAGATCTCAAAGGACAGACAGGGATTAACCAGGAAGAATAAAAACGAGAGAGGCTACTGTGGAGAACCAGGGAAAATACAATATGATGAATGTGGGCCCAATGAGAAATTCAGCATAGTCAGAGCAGAGCACAAGAAGAGAGGGGATAGAGAAGAGGCAAGGAGATTAAACCGAAGTTATATAATAAAGACCCTTTTATACTAGACTAAGAATATTGGGGCTGGGCACGGTGGCTCACGCCTGCAATCCCAGACTTTGGGAGGCCGAGGCAGGAGGATAATGAGGTCAGGAGATCGAGACCATTCTGGCTAACACAGTGAAACCCCACCTCTATTAAAAATACAAAAAATTAGCTGGACATGGTGGCAGGTGCCTGTAGTCCTAGCTACTCAGGAGGCTGAGGCAGGAGAATAGCATGAACCCAGGTGGCGGAGCTTGCAGTGAGCAGAGATGGTGCCACTGCACTCCAGCCTGGGCGACAGCATAGGAAAGAAAGGTAAGCAGTAGAAAGGCTGTTACAACAGGCTAGGCAAGAAATAATATGGATCTAAACTAGTGAAAATGAGAAGATGGATTAC
This sequence comes from Macaca thibetana thibetana, assembly GCF_024542745.1. Classification (NCBI taxonomy): domain Eukaryota; kingdom Metazoa; phylum Chordata; class Mammalia; order Primates; family Cercopithecidae; genus Macaca; species Macaca thibetana. Next base: position 58,590,823 of record NC_065594.1, read on the forward strand.
AGAGGCATTTTAAAAAGGTAGGCTACAGAGAACATACTAAAAAACACCAGGTGTGATATGAGAAGGAGTGGAGAAGCACAGAAGATTGAGGTTTTAATCTTAGGCAACTAGGTAAGTATTAAAGTCATTAAGAAGGACAGGAACAAAGCAAGAGGATAAATAATCTTTTGCATGGGATGGGGGATTATGGATATGATTTTTTAGATATACAAATTCTCCCATCCCAACTCTAGCCGTTTTATTCTAAAAAAAAAAAAAAAAAAAAAAAGGATACATGTGCAGAACGTGCAGGTTTGTTACATAGGCATACATGTGCCATGGTGGTTTGCTGCACCTACTGACCCATCCTCTAAATTCCCACCCCTCAGCCCCCACCCCCAACAGGTCCTGGTGTGTGTTGTTCCCCTCTCTGTGTCCATGTGCTCTCAATGTTCAATTTCCACTTATGAGTGAGAACATGTGATGTTTAGTTTTCTGTTCCTGTGCTACTTTGCTGAGGATGATGGCTTCCAGTTTCACCCATGTCCCTGCAAAGGACATGATCTCATTCCTTTTTATGGCTGCATAGCATTCCATGGTGTGCATGTACCACATTTTCTTTATCCAGTCTATCACTGATGGTCATTTGGGTTGGTTTCATGTCTTTGCTATAGTAAATGGTTCTGCAATAAACATATGCAAGCATGTATCTTTACAGAATGATTTACATTATTTTGTCTTCCCATTCTTTATATGACACATCATGTCAAGGTAATAGATTTCCTTTAATCCTCACAATAATGCACCCTCATCTTATGTAAAAAAAAAAAAAAAAAAAAAAAAAAGACTTCAAGGTTAATTTATCCAATGTTATTTATTTATTAATTCAATTATTCAAAAAATATTTATCAGGTATCTTCAGATACTGGGGGCTTTGGAAATGAAGGGGATAGGCAGCAAGGAGCTTAGAGTTTAAAATGGAGCTTAGAGTTTAGAATGAAGGAGACAGAAAACAAACAGGTCACACAATTAAATGAACAAGATAATTTCAGACAGTGATAATGGCTGTGAAGACAATACTAAAATATTAATTGCTAATTATGGACTCTGTTAAAAGGGTATTTTAAGTTTTATTTCATTTAACTCTTACTATTACTTACAACATAGGTAGTACTATTAACCCCACTGCACAAAAGACAAAAACTGAGATACAGAAAGGTTAAATATCTTCATCTAAATCACAGAGCTAGTAAGTAGACAAGATTAGTGTTCGGTCATACGGAGTCTGGCTCCAAGGTTTGTGCTCATAATCACCGTGCTCTACTGTCTTACCCAACCACGATTTTATTATGGTCTTCTATTAAGGGAGTAGAAAGTGCTGAGTGAAAGGGCTGCTTTAAATTGAATGATCAGAAAAGGCTTTCCTTCATCTGAGGATTGATGGAAATAGTCATGTAAAGATCTGCAAGGAGAATATTCTAAGTAAAGGAAATAAACACAGCATGTTTTAGAAATAAAGTCTAGTAGAACTGGAGTAGGATGAGCTGGAGGTGTTAAGAATGAGATGAAGAAGAGGTGGCAGATGCAGACTAGCCAGTGAAGAGTCTGGATTTTATTCTAGGAAAACACTGAATAGTTTTAGGCAGGAGATTTAAATAATTTGATTTGTACTTTATTAAAAGACAGTTTTGAGTATGGTAAAAAATGAATTGGGTAGGGAAAGGAGGGACAAAATGGAAGAAGGGAAAGTTGAATCCAGGAAGTCTGATTCTAGAGTTAAGTTCTTAACCACCATGCTCTGTGGTAAATTTGAGGTATATAATCTCTGGTAAAGGCACAAAAAAGATAGATGAAAACATGAACCTGTAGTTCAAGAGAGAATGTGAGGTCAAAGATTTTGATTTTGTTTTGTAATCTCTGACATACAGGCAGACAATTATTAAAGCCCTAAGATAACTGATTTTAAATTTCATTTCTGATGGCTCAAGAAATAAACATAGAGCAAAAAAGGAAGCAAGCCCAGGTCACAATCAATGAAGTCTATTCCTTCCTCTTCAGAACACTTCTTTTCATATATTAATAACAGGAAATATTACTTATTGCCCGGAGTATTTAGAGCCTTTATCCTCTCCCAAAGGGAGCTGAGGCATGGGTGAAGACTTGTCCATAAGGACAAGCCTTGGGGTTGCTATGCCATAAAATGAAATGCACTCAGGGAGACACTTATCAAACCCATAGATCTCACTAAAGACATAATGACAGAAAACATAACATTCCTGCATACATATTTATAGAAAGAAAAACCATTAATTCAATTATAACCAAGTTTGATACAAATGAGCTAATATCCCATACTATTAAGGTGAGTTAGTAGCTGAGGACAAAAATAGCTGCTCTACTAAATCTTCATAACAGTTGGTGACATAGCATGATCCCTGCCTCAAGTGGCTAGGAAAAAAAAAAAAAAAGTGGCACAACTGAACAGCGATATGGAGAGAGGGCATGGAACTTTCAGATGCCTTACAAGTCAATTCTTCACATCTCTTCAAATTAAAAAATCACTAAGGAACATCTAACTCTACCAATGATAAGTATATCCACATTGCTTGGCACAGTTTAGAAGCAGTAATTAAAGTCAAGGGAATTTAGGAATACGAGAAATCCAGTACTTAACTGTTCCCTTCAGCTTCTTCCCTTTCTTGATGTTTCTTTCCACGTGGAGGTATGACACGCTTCACATTCCCCACTACATATTCAGACTGAGAACAGGCCCTTCTGCTTAGAGTAGAAAGTGGTGGACATAGTGGAGTCATGCTACCAAGCTATAAAAGTAGAGTGATGGTGGTCACAATAGAGAGATGTAAAAATTACATGGACTTTTGCTCTGATAAATGTGAGAAGAAAGTTACTGTGCTTAACTGAGTAGTACCACAATATGTGGCTACTAGTACTGGAGAAAAAGGACTGGGGCTGAAGGGACCGCTTAGTATTCCTAACAGCACATGCTGTTTTCTCTCACTCAAATGCCTTTGAAGGATGAAATCTGCATTCTTCAAAGCTGGGCTTAAATCCTTTTTGATAAAGACCTTCCTTATCCCTGCAACCTAACCGCCATTCTCTGAACCCATACTGCTGTCTCTATTATTTGGCTTAGTATCTGTTTAGCATTCGTTTCATATATTTTCATGTCATGCCTTCATTAACTATGACTTTTCTGGAAGCAGGGACCATGTTTTGCTGGATGTTTTCCCTTAATATAAACAATTTTAACCATTCACAGAAGTAGGGAGAACATAATAAACTCCCATTTACTCATAATGCATATTCAACAGTTATCAAGATTTTTGTCTTATTTCCTTTGTATGTATGTCCTTTGTCTTTTGCTAAAGTATTTTATAGTCCATGTTTTAGGATGCATTTCTAAAAGAAAATATGGTGCCATGGACTAAATGTTTGTGCCCCCCATAAATTCTTATGTTGAAACCTAATCCCTAATGTGATGGTATTTGGAGGCAGGGCCATCAGGAGGTAATGGTATAATATTTAAAGGTAAGGTTCTGGGGCCTATAGGTCAAAAGGTTCAAGCCCTCATAAGTGGGATTAATACCCTTAAAAAGATGTCCCAGAAAGCTCCTTTGTTCTTTCTGCCATGCGAGGATACAGCAAAAGGACACAGCTGTCTATGAAGCAGGAAGCAGGCCTCACCAGACCAGCTGGCAGCTTGATCTTAGACTAAGTCTCCAGAACTGTGAGAAATAAATTTCTGTTGCTTATAAGCCAATCAGTTTATGGTATTTTGTTATAGCAGCCCAAAAGGACTAATATAAATGGTGTTTTCTTAAGTAACCATGATACTTAAACAAAATTAACAGTGATTCCTTGGTATCATTTCATTTAATTCTTGCTTCATATTCAAATTTACCCAGCTGCCTCTAAAATGTCTTTCAACAATCAGTTTGTTACTAATCAGTATCCCAACAAGTCCACAGTGCATTTGGTTAAGTTTCATAGTTCTCTTTTATTGTAAAGCAGCACTCTCCCTCAATGACTTAGAAGAAACCTAGTCATTCTTCCTATTGAGTATCCCACATTCTCGATTTGTCTCTATGTTTCCTCAGTCATAGGAGTTATGTTTTTTAATTCATTTACTCAAAAGATATGTAGTAGGAGCAGCACGGAAGCCAGAATCCTATAAAATGCAGTGGCTGCAATAGTGACTACATACTATAGCCCTGGCTCAAACAGAACAAAGTCATAAAACAATTACACAAAGTGTTAATTATTAGCAGTTGTGACATGTGCTAAGGGAAAGGACAGGTAATAAGAAATCACAGCAAGGGAACACAATGTTCTTTAGGGGTCAGAGAGAGTATTTAGCTTGTTCAAAGCATCTAGCACAATGTTAAGTAAGGAAAAATTCATTATTTCTGGGTTAGCAAGTGGAGTAAGTCTTTTTCATATATTACTCTTATAAACTTAAAGGTCATATCACCACCCCTTGAGCTCTGAAAATCAAATCCGAATCTCTTAGAAGTCCAAGTTAGGGGAAACCGAAGGGCCAAACAGGTGGTTTCCTCCAGGTGAAATAAATACATTTAGAAGCATAATAAGAATTCAGAAAGTGGCTAAATAGATAAAGCCAAAGGAAAAGACTGCATTTTCTGGACCATGAGTTTGGATATTAGGACAACGAATTTTTGGCAAGGAACAGGATGAATATTATTGAAACCTAGAAGAATATGCTTAGTAGGCTATCTGCCACATTGCTCAAGAGGGATTTTAAGTTAAAATCGAGGAAGGAAAAACGTCCAGCCAACACTTTCATTTTAAAAGATTATAGCATTGTTTTTAAAAGATTGTATGTAAAATATATTAGCTTTTATACAATATCATGTTCTTTAGACCAGGGTAAATATTATTTGAATCTCCTTTGTTCATACCAGATTTTAGTCAAGCTTTTGGGAAATAGCGTGATATCTGTTGGAGCATCTTAGAAAGAAATTCATTCTGCGATGGACTGAGTCATGTCCTCACCCTCCCCTCCAAATTCGTATGTTGAAGCCCTAACCCCTAATGTGTCTGTATTTGGAGATAAGATCTTTAGGAAGCAATTAAGGCTAAATGAGGTCACTAGGTGTTCTTTTAAGAAGAAAAGAGACCAGATTTCTCTCTCTCCCCCAACCATATAAAGACATAACAAGAAGGCCACCATCTGCAAGCCAGGAAGAAAACCCATATCGCAACCCGACTCTGCCAAATTCTGATGTGGAACTTCTGGCCTCCAAAACTATGGCAAAATAAATCTGTTGTTTAAGCCACTCGCCTATAGCATTTTGTTATGACAATCTGAGCTAATACACCTTCCTAATATTTTTTCCCTCTCTAGTGTGTAAACTTTAAAGCTCTCTCTTCTGTATGATTTGTAGAATATTTCTGCTCAACTTGTAGGATACATTGGAGACTAAGGCCAAGTGTATAAAAAAGTATACCCTGACACTTAACCAAGTAGAAAAGAGAAAAATAATTAGTCAAGGCATTTCCTAAACCAAGGGAATAAAATGGAATGGGTGATTTTTATTCACTTGTATTTATTTGTGAACTCTTGAAATGTCTTCTTTTCCATACAAATAGGAACTCTCCTCAGGTGAACCAGATGTGGGTATTTTCAGCCGTGGTCAGCTTTTCTCTGAATCCCACTAGGGTTTGGTGATGCAGAGTAAACAAGGCTATAAATCAAATGCAATGCATTTAATACCTCAATGCATTGCAAATTGATCTGGAATACGGTTTTCAGCTCAAATCACTTTTTAAGTGAACTGTTCCCCTCCCCTGAAGGGAAGCAATGGAAGTTAAAGATGGAAAATCCTAAAGTTATATTGGATTCAGATGTGCAGTTCCTTTTCTGAGAGTTGACAGAGGCCATGTTTCCTCAGGTGAGATTCTTCAGTTCTTTATCCAGTTTGACCCATGGATATTTTAAAATACACATCCTTGTGGCTGGCATTAAATGCGAAAGCTGGTGGGCAAGTTTTCAAGAAATAAGAGCTACAAACAAAATAGCTTTCGTTCCATTCAGCATGCTGTGGGAAATGGCTAATGGACAAGCATTACTATGACCAGCAAGGCAAGCTGCCAATAAATGATAGGCGTAGAGATTCAAACCACTACATAACAGTAACGCTTCCTAAGGTTATTTCACTAATTTGTCAAAGTAGGACATTATCTGAAGTGAAAGAAAAACGGGGTTGGAGAGCACAGGGGAAGAAACTATTTAAACGTAAAAGCCATGCTTCTTTCTCATTGGTTAGTTATCTCTGCCTCCAGTAATTATGGTTAGCGTCCGCCATTTCCTGATACCACATCTGGTTTTACCAAGGGCAATATTTCCTGCTTTTCAAATGACAAGCAAAGAGCTATTTCTGGTAGGATAAATTTCTATTGTTTGCTTATTCCTGCACTGTCTTTTTCCATTAGAAAGAAATGAAGTCCAGTGGTTGGATGGGAAGAAAGTGTGGAGTTCTCATATGCCATCCCTCAGAGAGGTTGCTGGACATTGGGGGCCATATTGTCTTCTCATCTGTCATTTTTTTTTCCTAGAAAAAGAAGAACCTTAAGTGTTGCCTGCGATCTTTTCTCTATTTGCAACCCTGAAATCCCAACTCTTTCTTAAAATATTGAACAAATTGTTAAGCAGTCCAATGCTTGCAAATTCTTATCTTCTGGAATGGAATAGAAACTATTCCATAAGGGAAGAATAAATTCACTTAATTGTATAGTTTTAAATCAGTAAAAAATTCAATGAACAATGTCCTAAATTCTATTTCAGATAGGCTTTTTAGTGTAATGGTTAAGAGCACAGACTCTGGGGTTGGGCTATCTAAGGTCAAATGCTACTTCTTTTTGCTTTTTTGAGACAGAGTCTTGCTGGAGTGCAGTGGAGTGATCTCAGCTCAATGCAACCTCTGCCTTCCGGGCTAAAGTGATTCTCCTGCCTCAGCCACCCGAGTAGCTGGGATTACAGGCACCCACCACCACACACAGGTAATTTTTTTGTATTTTTTGTAGAGATGGGGTTCCACCATGTTGCCCAGGCTGGTCTCGAACTCCTGAGCTCAGGCAATGCACCCAACTCTGCCTCCCAAAGTGCTGGGATTACAAGCATCAGCCACCGTGCCCAGCCAGTCAAATGCTATTTCTAACACTTCCACTTGTGCAGATTTAGGTAAATTAATTTAATCTCTTTATGCCTCATTTTCTCATCTGAAAACAGAGAATACTAATAGTTCTTCATTACAGGTTGTTGTATCTTGCAAAGAGAAAGAACTATATGAACATTAACTACTACTAAGACTATCTAAGAAAACAACTAAAGGGCATTACCTTAATCTCACTACTATGTTAGTACTATTAAACAGTTATATGTAAAACTAAGTCAATGCTCACTTGTGCTAGGTCACATTATTCATCAGATAAGAAAAAAGGATAGGCGTAAAATTCTTTCTTTAAAATTAGCCTTAACCGAGCCTAAAATTTTACCAACAACACGGAGTATAAACTTGACTTTTAGAGGCAAGCCATTCTACCTAAATCTATATGATTAAATGAAGAATAAAGCAAAAAACAAACCCTCACAGCAGCCTAGTCTGAAATATTGACATAAACTGAAACATTGCTCTGTGAGCAAAATACATACTTTTGAGGTGATCTGTTATCAACTTCAGCCTTCAGTCGTAAATTCTCCCTCACCAGGCCGCCATTTTCCAATTTCAATTTTTTATTTGCCTAAAAGAACAAATTGAAACTAAGCAAAAGCTAAAACAAAAGTGCCTTGTAAAAATTACAACATGAGCCATCTGTATTTTCTAGAGTGATAATATTATCAGAAAACTGAATAGTAGAACATGGCCTTCAGAAACTTAAAATCACTACTGGCAATGACTTCTGAAACTGTGAATACTACTAAGCATTTTAAATCCATATTCCCCAAGCACTTTGCAAATCTCCTATCCAGGGAAATAAACGAAGCTATGCTAGTTAGCTTACAGTCATTAAGGGACCATACTAATGGCAAACATATGTGGGATTTTTTTTCTTTTTCACATAACTGAATACTCTAGGCAAGGTAACATTATACCACATGCAGTATCAGCAAACTAATGCTGAAGAGTTAATTCATGAGCTATGAAATTGATTTCTGGGGTGCTGTTTAAAAATGTTTTTTTCTAGTGATAACAAATCTAATATCATTTAACCACTTGATTTTTTTTCTTCAAAAAGGCCTTTCCAATGTTCTGGCTCACAACTTCTAGGGCCCTCAAAATTGGATCTATCTATCCATCCATCCATCCATCCATCCATCCATCCATATATATTTTCTGAAACAGAGTATTGCTCAGTTGCCCAGGCGGGAGTGTAGTCATGTGATCTTGGCACACTGCAACCTCCACTTCCAGGGTTCAGATGATTCTCCTGTCTCAGCCTCCCGAGGAACTGGGACTACAGGCGTGTGCCACCACGCCCAGCTAATTTTTGTATTTTAAGTAGAGACGGGGTTTCGCCCTAGTGGCCAGGCTGGTCTTGAACTCCTGGCCTCAAGTGATCCACCTGCCCTGGACTCAAAAAGTGTTAGGAATACAAGTATGAGCCACTTCCCCGGCCTGGATCAATCTTTTCTAATAAATTCCATGAATTGTTCTTTGATTAAACAAAAACCTTCCAAGTATGATTTTCTTTCTTGAATTGTGTAACACCTAAAAATTACCTAACAGGACACCAATTGCTAGAAAATCTAGAGGCTCAACACTGATTCTGGACACATTGAAAACTAGTGTGCTTAAATTTTAGAGTCTTCTTAGAAGCTACTTCCTTTAAATTCCCTACTCACTGCTTTTATGTATTACAAATAAAAATAACACTCCCTAGACTAGAAACCAACTTCACTAACCTGGGCAAGGGAAATTGTTTGACTAGAACATTTATATTCAAAGTGAATGGGTCACAAGAATAACTGTCACCAAAAAAGGTTTAAACCAAGAAGCCTTAAAAATGTATTTCAAAAATTTGGCCATTACTTTTATGAATTTCCAGAACTTCTGACTGTATTACTTATCTACCCACATACACTGCATCGCAAGGATCACAGGAGAAATAAGGTAGAGAACATTATTGGGGGCATAAAGTCTAACTCCCTTACTTAGACCCATCCAGGTTCCCTCTGGGCTCTAGGCATCTGTTTATCTTTATGGATGCACACCAACCAGGACTGTGGAGAGTTAATTCTTTAAGTGATTGATAAACACCATTACTGCTTCTCTGAAGATATAAGGAAAGCCATTTACTTCCTCATATATGCAGACAATGAATTAAGCTCTCAAGCATAGCACCATAAGGGGAGGCACTTAGTGAATGCTTTTTGATGATGATGACAAACTTAAATTAGAAACTCATTTGATCTCCTTTCCCCTTCCCTGCCCCCTACCACTACTGTATAGCTGTATTTCGAAGTCTCTCAATAGTCCTTTGACTCTCTAATACTTCTCATTATAGGCTTGCTAGTTCCTCAACTATCAGAGATATTTTCAAGTTCAAGAGGGTTAGGTGAGTAAAAGTTATGAAGGGCAGAGTTCTGCCTACCTGTTGCACCTAAAAGAATAATGAATATTTCAGTTAACTCTTCTGCATTCTCAACACTGATTGGGTAATGACACTGGCCTCGTGATGGTTCAAAACTCATCCAGTCCAGGTAATATCAGAAAAAAAGTCCACATCATTCATGCTAAGTAGTCCTTTATTCTGAATCTTTTGTATTCCTGTATTTGATTTATAGTATGTTATTATTTTGCACTCCACACTTTAGTTTTTGTCTCTGCAATCAATGTTTCTTTATTTACTTATGTCCCAGTTTATAGCCTATTACCTACTAGCATCACTAGGCATCGAAAATGGACTTATTCAATATCCCAAATAATTCTGAAGTCTCAGGGTAGCTTTGAGTATTGAATTTAACATGTGACCATTATAAGAGCAAAGGAAAATTAACTGTGCTTTAGGTATTCTTCTTTAACATCCATCCCTCATGTCACCCTTATAAGCCTCATGTTCTAAGAAGTATTTACTGCCAAAACTTTAAACAAGTTTAATAACTACAAAGGAGACCATATATGCTTACCAATGGCTCAAGAAGAACCAGGGAAATTAAAGGGAACAAGGCAAATTGACAAATACTGTAATTTCCCAGTAGGCATTCCTTTTGGCATCCTCTTGTTTTCTAACAAATCAACGTACTAACGCTGGCCATCAATACCCAAAGAAACTACACACTTCCCCTTCCTACACACTTATAATACACTCAGTACAATTATGTCTGTAGTTTCTATTTTCTCTAAAAGCACTAGGTTCTCTTTTCTCCTCACCCTGGCCTTTTCTGAACCCAAACAACATTTATTTTATATGTGGAAGATAGCTCACATCTAACATCTAAGTTGCAGATATTTCTCTGCTACTTAACCTGAGGACCTCAGAGCCAATATACAGGAGAACTTCTTTAAAATACCATATGGATCTCATTAATAATTTTGGGAGATAAGACTTAGAAATTTCACATAGGAACAGTATTTTAAGGAAATGCAAATAGTTGAGTATGTGACTGCAGAACTGAGTACTACAAAGCCATCTCCATAGGGTACAAGAGAATTCCACTGTGGATAAACTTGAACTCAAGCTAAAGGCTGGTCACTTGGGTCAAGACAGCGTTGTAGGAGTTGACTGTAACATCTAGTGCTGATGGCATGGATCTTATCTCCCTTTCTAGGCTGAAAAATCCTAGAGGTTTGCCTTTCTCACCATGCTGTACCTTGTTCAAAGAATAATTGAAAAAAATGAACCAGTTTCATAAACCACAATATTCTTTTGCACGGAGTATTCTAAAGCAGCTGCTTATTGCTGTCCTGGAATTAGTCACTAAGCCTTTATTTGTCTATCTACAATATTAAAAATAAGAGAGTGATAGCAATAGAAAAGATAAAGTCAAAACTTTTCCTTTCATAGGTGCAAAAATGAGTACGTGTTTTAGGTACACAAGGGAAGTCGCTGATACAAGCTTAAAAAAACTATAGCAAACCACAAAGAGGACGAAACAGAAACACATCCTTTAAATTGGCATTACTCTTCTAGAAGAAGATGCAACCTTATAAAGAAGCACTACAGTCTCTAATTATAGTCACAAATGGAACCACCTGGTATTTCTTGGCAGTTAATGATATTTAAATGAGAAAAAGTATTCCTATTGCATATAAATGCTAATCCAGAGATTCTGTCCTTTCCTCACACATCATCTGATGATGAGTCAAGATAATACGGCTATTTATGCTTTTGAAGGTACTTATTTTAAAAACAACCATAATAGATTTTTAAAAACCACAACTTACCTCCTTTAGCTTATCCACATCATCTTTCACTTTTTCATAGATTTCATTAGCTGTTCTGAGTTTTTTCTTCCACTCTGCTACAGTTTCTGGGTTAATTTTAGTTGGATTATCTGTGACTAGATGTTTGTCTTCATTTTGGTTGCCCTGCACCAAGGTTAAAGGATCCAGAATAGTTTTGATCTGTGACTCCAAGCTGAGATTTTTACTCTTAAGCTCTTCTACTTCTTTCTGTAAACAATCTATTTCGTCCTGAAAAAGCATTGCATAGTCATGAGGCAGGCATAGACACTAAACACATACATACATATGCTAAACTGAAGCCAACATGGTTTGAATTTTGTACTTAAAATTCTGTAGACACATAGATTCTTTACACATCAAAAGAGTTTTGTAGGGAGAAAGTCACATACAGTTTAAATTCTCAAAATGTGGCCTGACTGATAAAAATTGGGATTTATATTGCCTTCATTTTAATTCAATGTTAGTTGTGATTTTTAAAAATGCCAAACCTTTGATTCTATTTAAGATATCATCCAGAAAATAAGAAAAGTCACATGAATTCCAACAGGCAAGTAGATTCCATTTCAGAAAAAAACAAAAAACAATAAAAAACATTAAACTGCTTTACTGGGGGAATTTAAAAGTACATTGAGGGGGGGCTGGGTTAAAAAAAAAAAAAAAGGTACAGTTTGTCCCCACCTAATCCCCACATCTACAGGGGATTGGTTCGAGGACCCTTAGGGATACCAAAATCCATGGATGCTCAAGTTCCTGACGGAAAATGGCTAGTGATGTATTTGCATATAACCTATGTACATCCTTCCATACATTTTAAATTGGCTCTATTTATAATAACTAATACAATGTAAATGTCATACAAATAGTTGTTAAACTGCATTATTTATAGTATTTTTTTAAAAATTTTCAATCTTGGTTGTTTGAATCCACAGATGATGAACCCTTGGATATGGTGGGCTGACTGTACAGAGTTATCAAGATGATCATGCCTGTAATTCCAGCACTTTGGGAGGCCGAGGAGGGTGTGCCAGCTGAGGTCAGGAGTTCAGGACCAGCCTGGTCAACATGGTGAAACCTCACCTCTACTAAAAATACAAAAAATTAGCTGAGTGTGGTGGCAGGCGCCTGTAGTCCCAGCTACTTGAGAGGCTGAGGCAGGAGAACTGCTTGAACCCAGGAGGCAGAGGTTGCAGTGAGCTGAGATCATGCCATTTGCACGCCAGCCTGGGTGACAGAGTGAGACTGTCTCAAAAAAGAAAAAGATGATCGTTAGGGTTTTGTTTGATATTTTCACTTCTATATTTGAAGTATGAGTGAAACCATCTATCATTTCCTTCTGCTTTTCATTTCAGAATAATATCAGAATAATTTTTAACTTTTCTGGATTCTGGTTCTTCAATTACTACTGTTACTATTGCAAGTATTAGCTTTCCCACTCTGGAACTGTTTATTATCTTAAAACCAGTCACTAAACATTTGGGTTAGAATTTCTTACTATGATGCCATTTATTCATCTATAATAAATATGTAACCTTAAATTGAGGTTTTTAAAAATTCTGTTAGAAAATAAACTTCCAAGTAGCTCAAGTGATCTTCCAAAGGATTTATTTGTTTACTATCTGAGTATGATATTCATTATATAAAAATACATTTTAGCATTAAATGTCACACAGATAGTACTACTTACTATTTTAAATTGCAATACATTTCAACTTAAATAGCATTTTTATAAAACAAGCAAATTCATATATGTGGGGAACACATATATGAATAAACATTTATTTAATAATGTATTTATGCCCCACTGCATTCCAAAAATTTTTGAGGCAGTTGAGGTAGCTTCCACGTATACAGTTAAACTGAAAGACATTTTGAGTCAAAAGAGGGGATCAATAATATCTCCTTCTGTAGTCAACACTGGGCTTAATGTGTGCTATTCAAAAGTGTGTGTATTCTATTTGCATGAATTTATTTGTAAAAATAGCATCACCATGTTCAATCATCCTGTTCATTCACCTTTAGACAATAATTAGGAAATAGCACATTTCACACTAAAATCTCTGTGCTGGCAGTTGACATAAGGTATAGTATTTACTTTACTAGCATTGATCAGGCTTATAATCATCAGTAATTTCATAGGCAGAAGCAACTGATGACTGTAGAGGTTGGACTGGCTTTCATAAGGAGATTTCCCTTTTCTCCCAACTTCTTTAGGAAGCAAATAAAAACGACATGTCTGTAGATGTACAAATTTTAACTTAAAAAAAAAAAAAGAAAGAAATGCTTCCATCTGTTCCTTTTTTCTGGAATCCCATTCCCCCCTTCCTTGGTACTTAAAGAAAAAAAAAATAAAACAAAAAATCTCTTTCCTCTATTTTTCAAAAGGAAAAAAGAAAAAGAATTTATCAAATAATTTTTTATAAGCTTTTAAAACTAAGTTTCATTGGATATTTACTCTAAGAAGTCTGGGGTCTGAGGTAGGTCAGTTTTTACCTTGAATTCACTGCTAATATAATTTTAAACTTTAATTATTGTTTACCTCATACTCTTTGTGTAATAATTCAAGTCTAGTTTTCCGAAGATGCTTCCTGACTGTGTGGCTTAGCGTAGGTTCACTTTCACTTGTTCCTCCTATAGGGAAAAAAAAAAAAAATCCTAATTTTTCGTTCTGATTCGGGAAGAATGAAAATGATCCTTTTTCATATTGTTTTATATAGCTTCCTAGCTTCATATCTACCCTTCCCCTTACATACACACTTGGGGCTAACATCTAGGCTTTTTCTCTATCCTAATCCTGAGGAAAAAAAAATACATCAAATAACACCATAAGAAATATCTTCAGTAATACATTCATACTGTGTTTACATATTTATATATCTTATCCCAGCAAACTCAGTAGAGGAAAGGGCTATATATTATCATATTTGGACTACTTCAAATTCTGAAAACTAGACTATATTTAAATAATAAAACCAATTATTATATTTACATTTAACCAACAGATTATATAAAAATGTATTACTGGCCAGGTGCGGAGGCTCACACCTGTAATCTCAGCACTTTGGGAGGCCGAGATAGGCAGATCATGAGGCCAGGAGATCGACACCATCCTGGCTACAGTGAAACCCCATCTCCACTAAAAATACACACACACACACAAATTAGCTGGGTGTGGTGGCGGGCGCCTGTAGTCCCAGCTACTCAGGAGGCTGAGGCAGGAGAATGGCATGAACCTGAGAGGTAGAGCTTGTAGTGAGCCCAGATTGCACCACTGCACTCCAGCCTGGGCGAGAAAGCAAGACTCCGTTTCCAAAAAAAAAAAAAAAAAAAAAAAATTACTGCTATATACCTATGTATGTAGATTAATGTGTCTCTTCACGGATTCTAACAGCCTACTTACAATGGACTGTAAGTCATGGCATTAACTATATGTCATGACTTGTTACAAATGCACTCACAATGAATCTTCCTGAGAGCTCTTCACTGATGCTCTGGTTACCTTCTTTGTACTTCTTAGCATTATAATAATAGCAAAGGCATTTTACAGATGTTCTTTTTCAGGATGTTCTATCCAAATGCAAAAACAGATGAACTATTTTCCTTGAGAGCATTTATGAAATATCACTTAGGTATGAATGAATAAAGGTAGGATATGGGATGAGAAGAAAAGCTGGGGGAAAATATTCAGATCATCAAAGTTCATATTCTGCAAGAAAAGACTTGACTCCTTGGTGAAATTCAGCAGGTAAAAAAAAAAAAGCAAAAAAACACAAAAAAACAGAGGTTAACCCCGTAGCATGCAACACAGCAGAGAACTAGTCCTCTACCAGACTCCACCCAGGTACCAAGAGCCAACTCTGATTGCTCCTTCATATCTCTTAATTTCCTAAGTACTACTAGTTCTTTTGCTCTGCAGCAAATATATTCCTTTCTATTTGCTTTGTAAAAATCTTGGCCGGGCACAGGGGCTCACGCCTGTAATTCCCAGCACTTTGGAAGGCCAAGGCGGGCAGATCACCTGAGGTCGGGAGTTTGAGACCAGCCTGACCAACATGGAGAAATCCCATCTCTACTAAAAATACAAAATTAGCCGGGCGTGGTGGTGCATGCCTATAATCCCAGCTACTCGGGAGGCTGAGGGAGGAGAATCACTTGAACCCAAGAGGCAGTTTGTGGTGAGCCGAGATCGCGCCATTGCACTCCAGCCTGGGCAACAAGAGCGAAACTCAGTCTCAAAAAAAAATAAATAAATGATCTTAATTTAAGTCCATTTTCCCTAACTTGGGACTATTAACAATGACTTCTTAGGTTTTCTGAAAAATGTTTTCTACTTGGCTAATTATAGATTCACTTTCAATTTTTCCTAAAGCAAAAACAAGTAGAAATCATTTTAATTTTTACAACCTAAAATAAGTAACTTATATGAGTAGAATAAAAACCAAACTCTGAAAAGGCTCTTTAGAAGTTTTCTTTTTCAAGGATCCTCTAGTTCAAGTTTTACTCCCCCAATGCCCCACCAATATTAGTGTGACACAGAATTTATTTTTTACCCTTAATCCACTTACATATTCTATCACCTAGGTAAAAGCCTCCTACCAGACCTACTCACATCCTGTCTACTCCTATAGTCCAACCTATGTATTACCACACGAGTAATATTCGTAAAGCACATTTTGGATCATACCATCATGCTCAAAACCATCATGCCCGATTCACCCTTCTTCTCAGTCCTACAGCAAGTCCCTGATTTAGCTGTCATTCAAGGTTCTCTGCACTAAAGTCTCAATTTACCTTTTGTCTTATTTCAGTAGTCGAATCCAAAGTAGACTACTGATCATTTCTAAAAACATGCTCTGTGTTTTCCTGTATCTAAACTTTAGTACATGCTATTCTTCCTGCAGGAAATGCCTTCCTTAATTTTCACCAGTTGAAATGTTATCCATCCTTAAATTTAAATGTCCAGCTTAAAGGCCACCTACCTTATGAAGCCCTTCTCAATGTTCTTAGCTGAAGTTTCTTGCCTGAACTCTCTGGGCTTTTTTGGGAGGCCCTTAGCACTCGCTGCTTTTCTTTTGGTTCAGTTGCTATGAAAATGTAAGTTCCGTGAGGCTCTCAGGGTTATTCCTCTTAGCACCTCTCAGTGCCTTGTGCTCCAGTTGCTCCACATACACATTACACAAATTACTCATCCACTCAGTATTATGTTGGCCAAATAGCATCATTGAAAATAGTCTATTTCAATCTTCCCAAAATATATATTATTTGGAGATTGTTTCAAACCTATTCCTATGTGTATATAAAACAGGCCCTTACCTATAATTTCTTTGCAAGGATTTTCAGGAGTGATGGGGACTCTGCAAGCTGGACACTGGCTATTATTCTTCAACCACAAATCAATACAAATTGAACAAAATACATGGTTGTTGATACATATGACAGGCTGACGTACCTTTGAAAAAAAAAAAAACACATCACTTTTAGTACAGGACAACAGTCATAATTAGAAGACCAAATGGTTTTGTTTAGAGCAAACTGCTTCTCTAGATTATAGCAGAGTAGGTGTTTAAGAAGGGACATATCTAGGGCTTTTAAAAACACTGCTTCTGTTGGCCACTTTTCTTTTTACACACATTTAACAGAGATACTAGCTGAGATACCGGATCATGGAGACTGAAGTTTTTGACATAAAATGCTTTATTTTGTACCTAAACCACAGAATTCATGCCAAAAAGAAAATGCTTTTTGTTCCACTAAGGCTGGGACAATTTTGCTCAAACTCTTCTATTTTAACATTATGGAACAGCAGGATTAGATTTTTGAAAATATCATTTAGCACAATCATCCATCTGATGCCTGAATCCTTTTCTCAATTCATTCCACTGTGTTATAGAGTAACAGCAACTATTAAGTACTGATATTTTACTAGAAATTCCCCAAAACCAAACAGTAATGAAAGCTAAAACAATCCAAAAGGCATGAGTTCCACTCTCCAGTAGTTTATAATCTAAACAGCAAACAATGCAGACAAAATTACTGAGATACACCAAATACACAAATCTTTGACTCCAGACTCCATTTAAACAAGCACAAATAATAATATCTTACATTTACAGCACCCCCTCCTTTTTTTTTATTTTTTATTTTTTTGAGTTGGAGTCTCGCTCTTTCACCCAGGCTGGAGTACAGTGGCACCATCTAGGCTCACTGCAACCTCTGCCTCCTGGGTCAAGCAATTCTCCTGTCTCAGCCTCCCGAGTAGCTGGGACTACAGGCGCCCGCCACCACGCCAGCTCACTTTTGTATTTTTAGTAGAGATGGCGTTTCACCATATTGGTCAGGTTGATCTCAAACTCTTGACCTCAGGTGATCCGCCTGCCTTGGACTCCCAAAGTGCTGGGATTACAGGCGTAAGCCACCAAACCTGGCCTATAGTCATATTTTACAAAGGGCTTTCACATGCATCTTTCACCGCCCCAACCCTTTTCCATCTCTCTTTTTAAAAATACCACAACTTGGTGAGGTAAACAGCGTAAATATGCTTTACAAATAAGAAAACAAAGGCATGAAGAAATTAGGCAGCTTACTCAGGGTTAACTGGGTGTTTCGACTGTTTGTAGCTGTTTTATCAGGAGGAAAAAAAGAAAAGAGAAGCTGTTTTGGTTTTCTCCACAGCGTTAATATTACCTGATATTATATGTGTGTTTACATATTTACTGTCTATCTCCCTTATCAGAATGAAACTCCATGAGAGCAAGAACTTCTTTTTTTTTTTTTTTTTTTTTTTTTTTTGAGACGGAGTCTCGCTCTGCCACCCAGGCTGGAGTGCAGTGGCCGGATCTCAGCTCACTGCAAGCTCCGCCTCCCGGGTTCACGCCATTCTCCTGCCTCAGCCTCCCGAGTAGCTGGGACTACAGGCGCCTGCCACCTCGCCTGGCTAGTTTTTTGTAGTTTTTAGTAGAGACGGGGTGTCAGCCAGGATGGTCTCGATCTCCTGACCTTGTGATGCGCCCGTCTCGGCCTCCCAAAGTGCTGGGATTACAGGCTTGAGCCACCGCGCCTGGCAGAGAGCAAGAACTTCTTTACTCTCATTCATAACTAAACCTTTAGTGCCTAGAAGATAGCTTGGTACTTGGCAGGTACTCAACAAAGGGTTTGTTGAATGATTAACTGCTATTAAGATAGTATTAACATTCAACTAGTTGAGAAAGTTGTCAGAAGGAAATAATGATTTAATATTTTTTCAAATAGCACAAATTTAACAATACAAACAAAAACAGCACAGAAAAATATAGTCTTTCACTTGATTTACATGTTATCTTCACGGTGGGACTCAAAACATTTCATAGCCATTTTCAATATTTCCCTATTCTAATAGTGATTACAGTGTAGAACCTTTCTGCACTAGGAACTGGAAGACTAGAAGGTCAAGGGAAAGCAGAATAAGCAGAGGGAGAATGAAGACGCAGAACCAACACAAACCACTTTTCTTGCAGAAAATGCTTGTGCTGCTCTCTGTCTGACTTAAAAGGATGCTACTGAGTATTCATTAATTTGAAAGGCGCCCCCACTCTCAAAGAAATAATAGATGCACGGCTATTCATGACGGGCAGGTAATCATTTGAGTCTCATTACAAAGAGTTCTCTGGTCTCAGTCCGGCTTTCTGAACATTCTGGTTCTCCCTTGATTATGAACACTAACCCAAGAAAACTAAACAAAGATAATTTGGAATTGATCTAAACTTCTTCTTGGAGAAACTTAATTCTAATCATTCATTTCAACTGGTTTGACAAGATTCATTTAAAAAAAAAAAATCATGAACCGTAGTGTTTCAAAGTCTTCTTTCAAAGTGGTCCTACCAGCAGCCAGGAGTGAACGCTTATCGCATTCCTGGTCAGAGTCTCAAATGGCAGAGAAACCTGAACTTTATTTGCAGGTTCTATTTTTTTTCTTAAAAATTCATGTGATTTACAAGTCCAGACCATAATATATTTACGTATGTTTTAATTTCATCTTTATGTCATGAAATCTTTTAAGAAGACAAAAATCCCAAACCAAGAAGATACTGCCAACACAAAAATCCCAAACCAAGAAGATACTGCCTTATCTATTCTGTAACTTCCCCCAAACACACACACACACACACACACACACCATATCCCTGCAATATTCCTAGAAGTACTATATGCCCCAAATTAGGAAGCTCAGGTAAAAAGGGAAGTTATCTACTGGTATCTACTTTTATATTAGTAAGTTATTTTTTATAAGTTATGAATTCATCTGAAAATGGATAAAAGCCAATGCTCAAGACATAAAAGTGTGCACATTATATCATTATATGAGAGGATTCAAGATGCTCTGCCTCCCTTTCCATTAAAAAAAAAAAAAAACATTTAAAAGCAATCAGTAGGCCAGGCACGGTGGCTCACTCCTATAATCCCAGCACTTTAGGAGGCCGAGGTGGGTGGATCACCTTAGGTCGGGAGTTTGAGACCAGACTGGCCAACATGGGGAAACCCCATCTCTACTAGAAATAAAAAATTAGCGGGTTGTGGTGGCGCGTGCCTGTAATTCCAGCTACTTGGGAGGCTGAGGCAGGAGAATCACTTGAACCCAGTAGGCAGAGGTTGCAGTGAGTCGAGATTGTGCCATTGCACTCCAGCCTGGGCAACAAGAGCAAAACACCATCTCAAAAAAAAAAAAAGGGCAATCAGTATTTTTCATGTATTTGCTCCCACAACAAAGGTTAAATATTATCTCCCCAATCTATGAAGTGGTTTTGAGCAACTCGATAGTTGGTGTTATCATATACTGAAGTGGCAAAGATAAGAAAAGCAGATTTCACACAAGGTAAAAATCAAGAATTCTGCTTTAGCCATGCTAAATTTGTGATGCTAAGCCCATTTTTAGGTGGACAAGTTCAGCACAGCAGGTTTTGAGTCACTGGCATAAAAGATATGGGTATATAAAGCCATAGGACTAGAGGAGATCCCATGAACCAACAAAATAGCTGGAGAAAAGAAGGCATTCCAGCAAGCAAAGGAAGAGGAAGAGCAACCAGCAGAGGAAACTGACAAGGAGGGGTCCTGTGATGTAGGAAAGGAGAATATGATATCACAGAAGTCCAGGCAAGGAAGTTTTTCAAGAGAGAGGCAGCGGCCAGATAAGTAAAATATTGATGAGAGATTGAGTTTGATGTGCACTGAGATGTGACTATGGGATTTAACTGCTTGGAAGTCACTGTGATCAGCTACCGACAAGCACTGTTTCAGTGAATGTTGGGGATGGAAACCTGACTGGAGGTTGAGAGACAATGAAAGATGAAGAAGTGAAGACAGAAAATACAGACAATTCTTTCATGTTTTGCTGTAAAGGAGAGAGCATAAAAATAAGACCACAGTTAGGAATGCCAATGGGAATGATAAAGAGAGGATATTAGTGATGGAGGAAGAGTGATGGGGGTATTACAGCAATAGGCAGCAAAGTCCCTAAAAAGTCAAGAGGGGAAAGGGATTCAAAGCACAAAAGGAGATTTTGGCTTATACAAGAGTGAGGGTTTGTCTTCTTTTGCAACAAAAGGGAAAGTAAGAGGTGTGTGAACGAATACAAAGGGGTTGGAAGATCTGTGGATGGTATAATGAGGAAATTCACGTTCCAACGATTTCAGCTGTTTATCTTTTGTCATTAAATATGGGGTGAGGTTATTAGGTGAAAACGAGAAGGGAGGTGGGTTACAGATTGAGAAAACAGGAGAATAAAGCAGTAATTTTGAAAAGTGAGAAAGCAAATTTACTAGGGATATGTAGTAGATTGGTATACATTGTTGAGTTCCTTTTCCAGGTCTGTGGTTTCTAATGCAAGGTAAGATTAATTAATGTAGGTGTGTATTTTTCTTATCAATATTTAGCTGTGGAGATTCAGGCAGGAAGTAGATGAGTAGTTTGGTTTATCCAGAGTTGGGGTTTTTGCCAAGGAGGAAGAGACAGGGACTGATGGTAACAAATGACCACAAATAATAAGGGAAACACGTAAGTGGTAATGATGACAGTGAAAAAGTGATAGGGTCAACAAAAATGTCTCGATAAGGTTAAAGTAATGGTGGAGAGTAAGTATGATGGAAACAGGATCGGAGAGTGTGATGCTTATAGTCAAGATACTAAAGGTAGTGTAACTGCTTTCGCTAACGTTTTGTCCTGGGCCATCTTATCTGATATGTTCTATTTTCACTCTCAATTTCATGTGTCACATGGCATTAACATCTATCCTATGCTGACAACTCCCAAGTCTCCCTCTGTAACTGGACCTCAGTAAGTGGCAGAGCTTAGGCTCTGACAGACAAACCTGGGGCCAACTGCCATTTATTGAGCAATCTGACCTTGGGTAAGCCCTTTAGCTACTGTGGGCATCAGTTTCTGCCTCTGAAAACTGTGGCTTAACCTAGCAACCTTTTCATTCAGGTTTAAGATAATACAATGGATGTCAGCACGGACACTTCCACAAAGCAATCCCTCAAAAAAAAAAAAAAAAAAAAAGTAATAATATTACTATATCCAAGTGCCTATGAGCCAACTACATATAAGGATACTGCAGCTGCCTCAACCATAACATGTCCAAAATCAAACTTGGCCTCCACACACACTTGCTCCTCTTCCTGCACACCCTCCCATCTAAGTTAATGAGATCACTACTTCTCCACTTGAGCTACAACAGAGCTATGTCTGAATCAGTCTTTCTACTTATCCTCACCATCCAAACTGTCACCAGATGCTGGTATTATACATTAAGTCTAAGAAGTCACAGATATGAAGATTCACCAATATTTTATGTGTCACTAAGAATGAAAAACTGTCAATTACAATTGTTAAGATACAACCAGATTCCAGAGATGTTATAATTTGAAAAAAAATGTACATCTCAGAATAGTCAAAACATGACAAATCTACCTCCAAATGTTATTTCACCTCTCATCTATCCTTTCCTTTGCATCTTCACCCCAATGAATTTAAGGTTCTCATTCTTTTACCTTTGATCTACTGCAATGACCACCTCCCAAGCTTACAAATGTTCATTTCAGCACACCTTTCACAATGATGCCAGAGCTACCTTCCTAAAATATGAATAAGCAGCTTTCACTCCTCTCCTACAAAACAGTAATGATTTTTTTCCTGCTCATAGTTCAAGGTATAGCCTTCAAAGAACATAATCTAATTCTTAAACAGCCATTTCCTTTGATATACCATTTCAATATTTGACACAATGCACACTTCAACTTCACAGGTCCACTTATGTTCACCAATAAGAATATGAACATTGAGGGCTCCCTGTTTATGGGCTCCCTGTTTATGGAGCTCCCATTTCTCAGCTTGATGTATCCTCCTGGTCTCTCCATCCTCCCTAGACAGTAACAGAGAAAAAAAAAAAAATTCCTTCCCTCCTTTTAAGATGCAAATAAAATGCTACCTCCTCTGCAAGCCTTCACTAATCTTTTTCAGAATTAACCAAGTCTTTGATAGGGCACTCTGTTCATTTATTTAATGTTCACCTCTTTCTGCATTGTGCTGTACTTAAAAACTGTTTACATCTTGTCTTCCTTAATAGATTTCAGGCTCACTGACCTGGGGGAGTGTCTTTCTCATCTTTGACAATAACTGTAAGATTAATAAAAGTGAATTTTGATGTACTATAATGAAAGGCTGAGATAATAATCCTAAAAATGTTTCAAGCAGCAAAAGGTCAACAGTCACTGTCAAACTGTGAAAAAGCAAAAGTTTAACCTCCACATTTAATATGCCAAAATGATACGGAACCACCACCACAGGCAGACTGCTTGGCTCTGTCTACTAAGAGCCATTAACAATGTCACCCACAGGAAAATTTTCTGCACTGTTGGATACCTGGTATTATCACCACCTTTATGTTGGAGGATTTCTGAAACAGCTAATTCATTTCTTTGGAAATGAATACTGGAATGAGTATTTATCAGATGAAGATTTCTAGACAACGGAATCAATTAATTTATCTTAGGAGAATAGAAATTTCTAAATAACTACTAAAACAAGTTACTTGTTATATATTTGACTGTAATCTGTGGTAGCAAAACACAAAGAATCTAGCACCCATCCTCTTCTACCCAGATCCTGCTCTGGGCAGAACAAAACACACACATGATTTTCTTTAATAAGATCTTTCCAAGACAAAAAAAAAAAAAAAAAGTCATCATTGTCACATTATTAGACTTTCTATCCGATTTACTCTCCAATGAGACCTGTTGCAATAAAACAGAACTCATGAAATAAAAATACAAGACCAAAAAATGGCAATGGTAAGTAACATACAATTCCAAACTCATCTGGAGTAAGCACATTAAAGTGGTATCCTAGGGAGTGGTCCCCAACCTTTTTGGCACTAGGGACTGGTTTCATGGAAGACAATTTTTCCACAGACTGGAGGGTTCCACCTCAGAACATCAGGCATTAGAATCTCATAAGGAGCACACAATCTAGATCCCTTGCATGCACAGTTTACATTCGGGTTCGTGCTCCTATGAGAATCTAATGTTGCCTCTGATCTGATAGGAGGCGGAGCTCAGGTGGTAATGCCACCTCGATCCCTGCTCACCTTCTGCTGTGCAGTCCTGGTTCCTGATAGGCCACTGACTGACCAGTACTGGACTGAGACTGGCGACTCTTGCCCTAGGGTATATCCCCCAGGTGTAAAGGATGGGCCCTTCTTACTGGAATGGGCCTGAGGGGGCAGTCCTTGGGGCAGATATATTAACCTTATAATCTGTTACTCTACTCTGATATTTCATTTCTTTTAAGGATGTTCCAGTCTTAAGAGACTCCAATCTACCACCAAATCCCCTTTCTTAAAAAAAGCAAGTATACTTGGGCAGAGACATGCCCAAGGCTGTTGTTCATTAATATCCATATCATCCTAGACTCACCTACCAGGAGTTATACATTGGCTTCAAACAGCGTTTCTCAGCTTTGGCATTACTAACATTTTGGACTGAAGAAATTTTTGTTTTAGGGGGTTTCCTGCATATTACAGGATGTTTGTCTAGCAGCATCCCTGGGCTCTACCCACCAGATGCGAGCAGCAGCTCCTTGAAAACAACGAGAGATGCCTCCACACACTGCCCCATGTCCCTGGGGGACAAAATCTACCTCTACCTAGTTGAGAACCACTAGTATGGGATATTCACAGGAATCTTACTAATAAGCTAGTGGGACTGTTAGTATCAAATCCATTTTCAGTTGTGGAAACTGAGACTCTAAGAAATGATGATATGGGTTATAAATGGTAGAGCTAGCATTTGTACTCAGTGTGATTCAACTGCAAAATCATGTGTTATTTCAACTAAGAAACAGTTATTTCTTCCTTGGAGCAGGGTTAGTGAACAATAATCTGGGAATAATAAATACAAGACGATGTGCCTGAAGGAAGTGAGATCCTGGACACTGATGGAGGTGATGGGAGGGAAGAGGGTATTGATGCACTTTACCAACAGGTCTTGCAATTATATCTATTATAAAATCAACCCCCCTGCCCTTCTAGCATCCTCCCCTCACTAGAGACAAGAGCCTACTCTGCTTCTAGAACGAATACTATTCTTTCTAGTACCTTGTCAAAACTTTATGGGTTTCTCTAGTGAAGACCTGGAAAGACAATAAAAAGGATTAGTCTTCGGTGTAAAAATGACTATGATAGGGGCACTACTACTTCAACATTAGGAATTTGGAAACTTTTCAAAGTAGAATTCCTGGATAGCTCTTGGTTACGTTTTAAGACATCCCTGGCTCTGGGCCAAAATTTAGGTCCTATAACTTAAGGAAAAAAAAACCTGTGTGAAATAAGTCACTTAATGCCTATAGTACTGTTTCCCCCTTCCTGTCCAGGTAAAAGGAGAGATGATACATCTCTTCTCTCCCACCTTCATCCCTACCAGAAATGCTTTAGGATAAACTGGAACTGTATTTGTCAAGTAAGTATGTCAGCTATTACATACCAACCCTGAAAATTACTAGGATACATCTATGATTTTTGAATTAATTTATTATACACTATGTAAAAATACAATATTGTTAGACTTTTCTGAAAGTGACTAAATCCTTCAAACTTATTTTAAACTGGAAAAAAGAGAAAAATGTAGAACTTGCAGTCCATATGGCTGTTTTCCAAAGCAAATTACTTATGACAATTATGTACAAGGCTGGTTCTTAAATCCACTCTTGGGAACTGAGAGGCAATCAGGACTCAAACATGGGCTCCATGTACTGACGTGGATGACTTGCTGGTCAATCAACAGCTCCAAGTGAACAGTGATTAATGAATTTTGTCATACTGGAGTGAGGACTCTAAGTTGCATAAGGCTTTGTCCCTAGCCCTATCTTTTCAATATTTTAAATAAACAATATGGGTGAGAAGCAGAGAGGCACCCCCTAAAGAAGGGATCCTTTTGATAGCATTCCTTATGGGAAACAGTCCATTAGAGGATACTCCAAGACAAAGGAACTCCTGCATTATAAGGAAGCTGATTTCATTTCTGGTTATTTCAGCCAGAAAGCTTGACCTTAACATTAAGTAGAAATCATTATTTTATGGAGCCACACAAGGCCTGAGTCCCTTCCAAATGAAATATATTTTAATTATTTAAAGATTCTCTATCATATCCATTCATTCCAGAACTATTTCAGTCCACCTACTTTCCAACCCCAATTTCATTCTCTCCCAGAATGCTTTCAAAATACTCTGGTTGTTTATCTTAAAGTGTAGGGCCCAAAACTGGACTCAGAGTCAAATGAGAAATAACCGAATATGATACATTTATGTTGAAAAAGCATTACTTTGCACTTCTCTTGAGAATCTCTTTCATCCTTTCATAAAACCAACTGCGGGCCACATTTGGCTTTCACTCATGGCAAAATGCATGCATGGCCAATAGAAAGTATTACATGCCATAATTTGGTTTCACAGTTTGAGTCTCAATTGAAAAGATAAACCCCGGAATTATCTAGAGGTAAACTGGTTTGTAACAGCCTGGTAGCACTATCAAAATGTCACTTAACAGATACCCTGGGATAGATCATTACTACATTTCTGCTGGCTGGCCCACCAGTCTAAGAAATTAAAAAAAAAAAAAAAGGAAGAATAGGCAAGAAAATATGTTATACAAAAATCATCCCATAGGATGGTACCTAACTTCTTCAGGCCACATACAGCTCTTACTTACAACATTTACAAAGTAACTAAAAACATTATTGGGTAGAGAATATTCACTTTTAAGACTGAAGTAGAGACAGAGCTCTGAATTTTCCAATTTTAAGTGCAAAGGCAAAGCATTAACAGGTGAATACTTAGGCTCTCTCTCCTTCCTCTCCATCCCACTGGCATCTATCTTTTCAGATTTAATGCCCTGCCCTCACCTCTCTCCCTTCATGGTATCCACTTTGTGACCCTCCATCACAAAGTGGAATAATCAAATAATCAAAAGAGAAGATGGTGACTGTGAGATCTGGGGACATACGGTGACAATGGCACAAGAACAAATATCTTTAAAAAAGAGCTAGGAAGGAAGGACCTTAGGACCATTCTCAGAAGTGGCCAGAGATGCTCTGTGTTAGGGAAGCAGAAGTGAACCTGAGGACAGGCCATTTTTAGTAGCTCACAGTATAATATGTGTAGAAGGGTGAGAAGCACAATCATATTGATTTTGCTTTCACTATACAAAAGGCAAGAGTCATGGAACCAGTTGAAAATTCTGGATGTACTGTGGCAATTTCCAGAACAAACAGGTCTCATTTGGTTGGGAATGCAAATCTTCATTTAGAAGTGCTCCAGCTTCATAAAGCAACTGGGAAGAACAATTACTGGAAAAGGCTGGTTTCCTCAGTTTGAGGGCTGGCCTCAAGGGCTACAGCAAAAGCTAACAGTTATTAAATATTATGTGCCAGACTTTATGCTGAACTTTGCACATGCTTTGTGTAATCTTCTGAAAACTGAAAGGATAGGGAATTCATGTTATTACCATATTTCTACTGTTACAGATAAGGAAACAGGCTCAAAAGAGTTAAGTAACTTCAGCCGGGCACAGTGGCTGTGCACAGAGGCCGAGGCGGGCAGATCACCTGAGGTCGGGAGTTCAAGACCAGCCTGACCCACATGGAGAAACCCCGTTTCTTCCAAAAATACAAAATTAGCTGAGCGTGGTGGCGCATGCGTGTAATCCCAGCTACTCGGGAGGCTGAGGCAGGAGAATTGCTTGAATCCGGGAGGCGGAGGTTGCGGTGAGCAGAGATGGCGCCATTGCACTCCAGCCCGGGCAACAACAGCAAAACTCCATCTCAGAAAAATTTAAAAAGTTAAGTAACTTGTAAAAGGTTGTATGACTGGTAAGATTAGAACCCGGCTAGTCTGAATGTAGAACTCAGGCCCTCACCGAAATTTCTGCTTCCATGGTGGTATCTGGCTGGGGAGGCGGATGGGGAAGCCAGTTTAAAAATCCTTATTTTTTCTTTTTTCTTTTCTTTTTTCTTTTTTTTTTTTTGAGACAAAGTCTCACTCTTGTCTCCCAGGCTGGAGTGTAATGGCGCGATCTCAATTCACTGCAACCTCAGCCTCCCAGGTTCAAGCGATTCTCCTGCCTCAACTGGGATTACAGGCGCCTGCCACCACACCCGGCAAATTTTGTATTTTTAGTAGCAATGGGGTTTCACCATATTGGCCAGGCTAGTCTCAAAACTCCTGACCTAAGGCGATCCGCCTGCCTCGGCCTCCCAAAGTGCTTGGATTACAGGTGTGAGCCGCCGCGCCCGGCCTAAAAAGTCTTAATCTTTTTATTTTTATCATCTGATTTTTATTTTATAATAAAGTTAACCAATACAGAAAAAAAAAAAAAAAAAAAAAAAAAAAAAAAACCACTAAAAGTGCCTGCTATCATGGATGAGCTTAGGTGAGTGTTTTACGAAGTAATCTGAAGACGAATGATGATAATGATAGAGGTTCAACTATGAAGACTCAAAGCCTTAGTACTCCGAAGACACAAATGATAGTATACAGGTTCAACCACAAAGACTCTAAGCTATAGTATTCTTATTTTAAAAATGGAAAAACAGCCCTATCTTAAAGCACTGGTGTGAAGAGTAAACAAAATAATATATGCATACAAAAGCACTCTGTAGTCTGCAAATCACTCACTATATTCTATGAGGTATCACTCTCATTAAATACAGAAAGTATAGGTTTGGTAAATCAGACAGAACACTGTCAACACAATTGCAAAAGACAGCCTGTAACCAACGGAAACTAGGTATAATGTGTAAAAAATTACTTCCCAAGCATATTTTTATCAGCCTTTAAAGCTAGTGTTGGAGGAAATTAACTCAGAATTTAACACCCATTTCCAGGGACTTTATGTCAGGAGCCAAATGCAGACTGCGGCAAATAGAAACATCGCTTCTTCCCTCCCCCTAGCCATGCATGCAGGCAGTAAGTAGTAGCAAATGCCAGCTCAAACACCACCCTCGAGGAGGCCATCCTTAATCTCTCCAGTCAAATTGATCAAGCCATCCCCAATACATAATCTCCCAGCACATTTGCTATTTCATTGGCATTTCATTCTGACTGCTATCAAGAATTATCAGTTGCTTCCAATGCTGACTTACTTCTACTTTTTGAACCCAGTAAATTCACACAGAACTTGAATCACCCCAGGCAGATCGTACTGGCCGGCACTCAAATGCTTGCTCTAGAAGTTTGTATTTCTCAAATCTAAGTCTACGGCTGTAGTTTCAGTCTGCGCTGGGGGGTAAACACACACCCAGACACACTACAGACGTAAAAATAATTCAGGGTGGAAAAAAATTGGTGGTTGTATCTTTCCCCTTCTTGATCTATTCGGTAAAGAAATGCTCTTTAAAACACCAAAAGTGAGGCGCAAATGGAAATGAAAGAGCGGAGGAATGCATTAGAATATTCAAAGCTCCGTTTCTAAGTCAGAACCACTTTCCCTACCTTGTTTCACAAACACAGTAGGCACCTCTTGCATCACAAAGAGAGTATTCTATCTCCTGACTGACCCATTCTTGGAGTTAAAGGCCACACCTCTTATTCTAATACCCTCCACAGGCACTTACTATTTACTTTTCAAATTAGGAATTCAGAGCAAAGGTCATCCTCAAGGCCAGGATAAGAAAAGGCAAAAGGTCTTGGAAATGGAAAAGACTCAATACACAGCACCATAGGCCCCAGAAGATGAACACTAGTTACACGGAGGAATAAAGAGCCCGAGGTGAGGCTCCCAGGAAATGTGTTTTAATAGGCTTCACTACACGCCACGCGAGCCTGCACAGGGAAGTTAAATATCGCTGCGACGTGTTTCTGATGGGGCCTCCTGCGAGGCCGGCGTCTTGCCGGTGTGAGGCCGCGGGCGGTGGCAGGGCCGTCTCGCCGCCCTCCTGGCAGACCACGGGCCGCTGTCACCCTCTACCGAAAGGCGCCCAGATGAAACCATTAATCACGGTGCACTGTCCCAGTCTCCCAGGACGCGGCTCCCATCAAGAACGCGGGTGAGCGTTTTCTCCCATCTCGGCGCCTCACGCCCCTTCCTCGCCCCCGCACGAGACCGCCCTCGGCCCGGCAAGCGACTTCATATCCAACCCCGTTTTGTAGCTGTGCCCACAATCACCCATTACCTTCCCCAAGCAAATGTGGCACGTGATGGGCAGAGTGAGCGACAATGTAACATTCTGCACGGTCTGAGCCATGGCAGCTTTCAGAATCCCGCCAACACGGAAGTCCCGCCGACCTACCGCGACTCCTCGCCAAGACTGGGCACGCGCGGACCGGCTACGGCGGCCCGATAGGGCCATAACCCGCCTGGGAGAGAAAACGCACTTTGGAAACGCGCGATCTCCAAGGCATTTTCCTTTCATTAAAAAATAAATAAATAAATAAATATATAAAATAAAATAAAACAAAATCACTGGTTAGGGAGCTGCAAGATACCTACGAATGTGTAGGAAGGTAGTTTACTACAAGTCTCGAGGATCTTGGAAAATCTAAAGGAATGCGTAATAGTGGAGAGAAGAGAGGAAGATACGGAAAGGCGATTTTTAAAATCCCCAAATTGTTATCGGGGATTGGATGGGGTGAAGGAGAGTTTTTCCCTAATTATTAAACCCCACACAGTCCGTCAACACAGCGCAATCAAAACATGAAGAGAAAAGACGTTATCTACACGTTTCAATTTTTTTTCAAAACAGCTTTCCACCTCTGTCAGTTCTCTTTCCACTCAAATAATATAATGTGCTTCCAGAGGGTACAATAATTCACTTAAGAAAACAGTGATTGTCTCCTTATCTGTGTCTGAGACGATCCGGATACATTTAATCGCAGCTTTCCCTGAAAATACGCTTTCCCTTGGGCTGTTCTTGGTTTTCCACCAAAAGGAGATTTAACGTTTTAACGTCTTGACTTCAGGTGCATGGTTGGATACGAAATGTACCGCTCTGCTGTTGAACCCCAAGGGAGAATTATTTGTGAGGTTATAAATTAGCTTTTCCTACCAACAAAAAAAAAGAAAAAACCTAAAAGTTCCTAAATTCATCTTAAATGAAGTATAGCAGATTTGGAATTTATCTGCAACTTACTTTAAGCGAGGAAGAGCTGATGTGATAAATTATGCTAACAAATAAAATCTGTGAGTTGAGCGATTTAAAAACAAGACCACTGAGACAACTTTTACTAATCTTTCTGAAAAAGAGGCAGTATGACTTCAAGAAGCAGCCTCATGGTTAAAAGAAACGGTTCTGGACCTGGGCTGCTCCAGCGGAAATCCCTGCCCCCAACAACTTCCTACCTACATGGTAGCTCCATGGCTTCAGGCAACTTTTGTTTTGTTTTGTTTTTTGAGACAGGGTCTAACTCTGTCACCCAGACTGCAGTGTAGCGGTTCCAACACAGCGATCTTCCAGGCTCAAGCGATCCTGTCCGCCTGCCACAGCCAGCCTCCTGAGTAGCTGGGATTATAGGCATGCGCCACCACGCCTGGCTAACTTTTGTATTTTTAGTAAAGACGGGGTTTCACCATGTTGATCAGGCTGGTCTCCAACTCCTGACCTGAAGTGATCTGCCCGCCTCGAGGGTCAGGGAGTGGTTTCCCCATGTTGCCCAGGCTGGTCTCGAACTCCTGGGCTCAATGGATTCCCCCTCCTTGGCCTACGGATTACAGCTGTGAGCACTATTCTGCTCTCTACTTTTATGAGATCAACTTTGTTAGATTGTACATGTGAGATTATGTGGTAATTGTCTTTCTGTGTCTGGCTTGTTTCACTCAACACAACATCCTCCAGGTTCATCCATGTTGTTGCAAATGACAGGATTTTATTAATTTTTTAAGGCTCAATAGTATTCTATTGTAAAGACATTTATTTTAAAAACATTTCCATTACTTAATGGGGCAATTCCATTTCCTTGTAAATCATCTTGTTGATGGCTGTCAATACCTAGTCACAAAGATAATTTTAAAAAACATATCCTGCATTTTAAGTATTAAAATCTGGACAATTTCTAACATCTCTTTCCACATTTCATAGCATTGCCACAGCTTCTCAGTGTTTCAGTGCACAGTCCATACAGCTATTTCTCTGCTGATGACATTGTATTATAGTTGGTCATGTGTTTGTCCCCACAACAGGCTATGTTTCTTGAGGTCAGGGATTGCATCCAATTTATCTAATGTCTGTGCTAGGTTACTGTTCCACAAATAGTAATATTCTCATTTGCGACAGCCTAACTTTATAATAAACCCAGGCTCTTTTATTTTAAACAGTGTCTTTACTTGTTTTTAATCTCAAAATGGAAGATTCTATTGCTTTTTGAGAATTATAAAAATAACACATGCTCATTTTAAGAAAAATAAACCATTAAAAAGTATATAAAACAATAAGTAAAAGTTCCTCCATATTTCTGCCTCAACTCTGTATCCAGTGTGGAAATCACTATTAACATTCTAGAATATATCCTTAAAACATATTAATTTATCTATTACTGTATACATAGGCACAAAATCACAGCATAATATAGGTATATATAAACAGGTGCTTTATTCACTTAATGTTTTATGAATCAATACGCATATACCCTCACACTTGCACACACATATCCAAATAATATTGTTAGCAATATAGATTGATTAGGACTCTTCCTCAGTTCAGATTAATGCCAGGCTGGTTCCCAGGCGTTGCAAGTGGCTTAAGGTCAGGAATTATCTCTTCTCTGCTCTGTGAAGGACATTTCCCATTTTTTGACAAATCATGTTCTAAATAGATGTCGTTTGGCCCAAATCACTAAACCATCCTACCATTACCCTAATAGGAAAACAAAAAGTACGTGGTTCACTGCTGCTGAATTTTGATCACCACATGTTGGTAGCTTTATGAGCAGCCCTGTGATCTGACGAGTTCTATTACATTTGACACCTGGAATGGGCTAAAGTTGTCCTACATCCTTAGAATTATAAATATTTAGAGCTAAAAGGGCTCTTAGGGATTGTTATGCAGGCCCTTCCTTTCACAGATGAGGAAATCGAGGCCTATGTAAGGTAAACCAACAGATAACAGTAGAATTGGGGCTAAATCCTAGATCACACTTACTAGACTTTCTGAGAATGTTGGCCCAATGCCTTTGTGTAAGTGCAAGATGAACTATTATTAATAAAGTAGCTCAGTAATAAAAAGTCAGTCATAATTGAATTTCTTTGCTAAGAAAACCATCAAATAGCCATGGAACACCTTTTACCCCGTGTTTAAATCAGATTCATTTTGATGATAAATTATTTAAAAGCAAGTTTGAAAAAATATAAAATCTTAAGTGCTATTAAAAATTGATTAGGAATGCATTATTCTTCCATTGACCCAGTTCGGATTGTTTTTTAATTTTTTTTGGTCAAAGCTAATAAATTTGAGTAGATGTTTCAGACAGAGATTTTGTAATCATTTGGTCATCAGTCAATTAATCACAACTTCATAAATATTGATTTCAGCTTACATTTATTTTTCATTCCTGAAAGACTTTTTTTGTTTGTTTTAAATTTGTACACGCCCCCACCTGGATTGTGGTTAACACTGAGGAAACTCATAAAGATACATTAAAAATTAATCAGGGGTGCTGGCCCAGTAGCATGAACGTCAGGTATGGTATTGTCCTCTCACAGGCTAGGAATTCTGAACTAAGGTGTCTCAAGATGTTGGCATGAAAAACTTGTTACTGCAGCAGAAAACTTGCGTTTCTCTTAAACAGTGGGTTTCGGTTTCGGTTTTGATTTTTTTAGAATAGTTTGACACATGTTGGTTGCTTTCACTGTAAAACTCCTAGAAGTTAGCAGTCATTCATTTAATGTATTTTTATTAAAAGCATTAAGGCACAGCTAACTCAGACAAAGCTCCATCTCATGGAGCTTACATTTTAGTGGGAAAAGTTATGTGGCACTGTTTTGGAACTAACTCTAGCCTCTTGAGTAGCAGTTGAGATTTTAATACTGAACCCGCACATCAACTTTGTATGTAATCACAGTATAGTAATTGCAGAATAAATAAATAAATAAAAATAGTTATTTATTTGTTCAATATGCCAATATTTTAAACTTCTTTCATGTGCCAGACACTGGTGTAAGAGTAGGTATACAACTGTGAATCAAACAAAAAAGACCCTTCCCTTCATTTATTCATTCAACAAATATTTTATTTACTACCAATGATGTGCCAGCCACTGTACTAGTAATGAACCACTTTATAAATGGAACAACTGAGCCCAACTCTTCTATTCAATCATGAAATGCCTATTTGTATAGTAATTTCTCTCTGGATGCTCTTATTTCTCTCTTGTTTAGCCTCTGGCCATTGTGACACAGCAAGTTATAATTTTAAATATTTTTAAATGTTGCAAATTGGGTGACTGTATTAAATTAGGTCATTTAAAAAAGAATATTTTAGTTCTACCTAAGGCTAAGGGGTGCTTCACAAATGTTTGTTGAGTGCTGGAGAATAAATGAAGCAAATATCACTTCTAGCAATATTGTAACAGGAACCACCAAGGAGGAGAGGCTGTGGGGCAAAGTAGCAGAATAGGGAACCCAACTCTGAGATACTGACTGCTTTTGTCTCTTAAGTTGCCCATCAGAGCACATTCATTTTCTTCCTACCTTATTTTACGTGTGAACAGAAATTCCAAGGTGACGCTCCGCCATAGGAACCCAAAGTCAGGCCCCTTTTAATAAAACTGATGTTTTCATTCTATTTACTGAAGCTCTACAAATAATTGCATTCTGTCTGAGGGTACCACTCCCACAAAGGCATGCTAAACTTAACCATGGAGTTCTCAAGTTGCTTTTCCTGGAAATAGGGCTCAACACCTCAATGCTCCCAGTCATTGTGAAGCAGACTCGTTGTCCGGGGTAAATACCAAGGTTCTTGATCTCACGGCCAAGGAAATAGAGGTTGCGGAAACACGCACACACACAGTGAGATTGGTGCAGGAGTTCAATAGGCAAAAAGAAAGAACAGCTTTCTGTCACAGAGAAGGGTCTCAAGCAGGTTGCCAAGTCGCGGTAAAAATGTTAGGGTTTTTATAAACGGGCTAGTGAGGAGTGGTGGGTGGGGAATTTATCTTCTTAAGACCCAAAGATTTAGTTGGGGCCAGATGTGCTGTCTGCATAGAGCAGAGATTTCTATCAGTTCTCACCCCATTCACCCCATTCCTTGATTATGTAGGCAGACTCTTGTTTTTTTTGAGCTGGAGTCTCGCTGCGTCGCCCAGGCTGGAGTGCAGTGTCGCTGTCCCGGCTCACTGCAAGCCCCGCCTCCCAGGTTCAAGCAGTTCTCCCACCCAGCCTCCCGAGTAGCTGGGATTACATGAGCGCGCCATCATGCCCGGCTTTTGTGTGTGTGTGTTTGTAGAGACAGGGTTTCACCATGTTGGCCAGGATGGTCTCGAACTCCTGACCTCAGGTGATCCGCCTGCCTCAACCTCCCAAAGCGCTGGGCGTGAACCACCGCGGCCGGCCATAGGCAAACTCTTAGTCTGTGCCGCTTTGTTTTGCTTATCTAGGAGGCAGGGTTTCTGTGTCTGTTCCTAGACATCTTCTTGCAGTTGTAGGTATCGCCCCTACCTCATCTCAGAGTTCGCTTTTAGCTTCCCTATCTTAGTGTGCCTAAAGGGAAAGGAATGTGCTTATTAAGTCCCACTGTTTTTACTGGGGCCCACTGTATGAGTGTGAAGTTTGGTAGATTACCCAGGAGACTCCCCGACTCTTTTGTGCCCAACCTGTTTATCTGTTTTTACAGCCCGATCTTTCTGGCTGTTCTTTGTTAGAAGAAACGTGATTTCTTTGAACTGCATGAAGTTAGAAAAGGAGCTATTTCTTAGCTGCTTTTTGTTAGAAAGAAAGTTTTCTGCCGGGGACTTTCTTTACCCTGTCTACCTAATAATTTCTTTCTATCTCCTATAATGTATTTCCCCCCTCAGGAATGGAATCGCTAACTGCTGTTAGGCGGAATTGGGCCACGACTTCTGGCTACTTCCTGCTGGAGAGGGGCGTGGTATGGAAACAGCAGCTAGGGCTCCTCCTGGGGTTGATTTAAGGGTCCTTGGTAGAAGAGCGGTTTTATTTTTGGCCCCATTTGCAGCATCATTTAAAGCTTGATGGTTTCTAGGTGAGAAGAGATAAACTTTACAAGGAGGTTTATAAATATAGGGTTTAAATATGAGTATTAAGACTACCATTATTAGTAGAGGCAATATAGGTCATGACATGACAACAGAGTTTGTTTTATACCTTTGAGCCATTTAGATGGGTTGTGCTGTTGTAGGTGGGTGTATGGGGCTTGTCTTTGTTAAGTTTTCTTGGTTTTACTCCCCACTCCCCCGCCCCAAAAGAAGGAAACTTTGGGGTTATAGGTTACCCGACAGGATTTATAGGATAATTGCCGAGAACTAGAACACTGTTCTGGATTTTTTTTTTTTTTAATACTTTAAGTTCTAGGGTACATGTGCACAACGTGCAGATTTGTTACATATGTTCTGGATTTTTACATTACCCATCCCTTTCTGTTTCCGTGAGCCACAGCTGAAGATTGGTGGTTGGCTTACAGGAATAAGTCTGGTTAGTTTAAAATGTAGGCAAGAATTTAAAACGACTAATGAGTCTAAAAGTTAATGACAGATGTATGATAAGTTTTAAAACATAATTTATGGCTGGGCGCGGTGGCTCACGCCTCTAATCCCAGCACTTTGGGAGACCGAGGCCAGCGGATCACGAGGTCAGGAGATCGAGATCATCCTGGCTAACATGGTGAAACCCTGTCTCTACTAAAAATACAAAAAATTAGCCGGGCGTAGTGGCGGGAGCCTGTAGTCCCAGCTACTCCGGAGGCTGAGGCAGGAGAATGCCGTGAACCCGGGAGGCGGATCTTGCAGTGAGCCGAGATCACGCCACTGCACTCCAGCCTGGGCGACACAGCCAGACTCGATCTCAAAAACAAAACAAACAAACATAACTTATCTCTCTCCGGTCATTGTTTTTGTTACAAACAACTTATGATAGGACTGAGCTGTTTGCAAAATAAACTTTAAGTTTTATACTTGGCCTGATTATTTGCATAAAGTACAGCAAGAATAATTACCTCTATACAGGCCTTTTTGATTGGCTTTGATGGAACTCTGTTCCACAAGGAATCTTAGATAGGATTTTTAAAACCAAGCCCAGACATGGGTTTGTACCTTTAAATACATGTAAGTTGGGTAAACTTCTTTCTTCTTGAGATTCCAGAAGCATGGCGTTTCTGGCCTGTTAAAAAGTGACATTCTTTACTTACCACAGGTCAACAACCCTTGTACACTGTGTAGAAAAGTATGAGGTCACTTTTTTTAAACGGGCTTTTATTGGTTTTGCAAGTCAAGCTTGCTTCCTTAAAAGGAAACCGACCCTTCCAGTCAAAGCTTTGGTAAAACAACCAGTTTTTCCAAAAAAGAATGGATTCTTGTTGCACTGATGCAAACAACTATATTGTTGTAATTTAAGAATACTTATAACTAGTTTCCAAATGTTAGAGGTACTAGGCAGGGAGAAACAAACATGCTTTAAATCTTGTTTATGGGAGTACAACTTGTTTAGGTGTTGAAAACTTTTAAGAGAGTTTCCTTGAATTTGAAAAACAAAATAAGTATTAGCAATGTTTCAAGCATAAATTAAGAATATTGCCTTAGTTTTCTATTCGTTTAGTCTATTTTGTTAACCCTTGTTCTGCTTGATATTCATAAACATTTTAGTTTTTTATGAGTCCTGTACATTTTTCTGTTATTAGAAACCTGCATTTATTATTAGAGCATCTGTTAAAGTTTCACAGCTTGATTATAAACCATATTTTGAAGAAAATTAAGACAATAATTGTCTGTAAATGACAAAAATGTCCAGTTTGGATACAGTCAGAAACAAAGAAATTTGGTGATTTTTGTGGTTGACAATAACACAACATAACAACCTTAATTGTGACTGATAGCACATATTTAGACGTTAGACGCCCCATACACTTTTGGAAGACATGTTAACATTATTCCCTAAATATAACCTGAAGAGTATTACATTATTTTGGCAATTCCATGTACCTAAACATGTTAAATAATTCTGTTTACTTTTCTTCCGGATGCTCCAGGGTCCCTCTGTAGCACCCAAAAACTAAGGGGTTAGGAAAGACAACCTTGAGGCTAAAGTTTGGTTTTGGGAAACATGTCAAATAGGTTTAGAATTTAAAACACTTGATATTATGAAATAGAATTTTAGATTACCGTAAGTTGTTTGTTTTGCCAAAATGATGAGTCAAAAATTTGAAACAGCAAAAACAATCCATCAGCCTTTTGTATTACATGAAAATCCTGTTCAACAGAGAAAGTTAAATTTCACCTTTGCATTAGTTTGCTATTAATGTTAACCCTAACTTTTAATGAAACCTTATAGACAATCCTATTTAATCTTAACCAGTTTGACCATGAAGTGAGATTTTCACAAACCTTTTATAACTCTCTTCAAGTTTTGCTAAAAAGCAGATTGGCATCTTAAGAAAACCTTGGGTGGCAGCTAACACCTGTAATTCCAGCACTTTGGGAGGCCGAGGTGGGCAGATCACGAGGTCAGGAGTTTGAGACCAGCCTAATTCACATGGAGACATCCTGTCTCTACTAAAAATACAAAAAATTAGTCCAGCATGGTGGCACGCGCCTGTAATCCCAGCTACTAAGGAGACTGAGGCAGGAGAACCGCTTGAACCCAGGAGGTGGAGGTTGTAGTGAGCTGACATCGCGACATTGCACTCCAGCCTGGGTGACAGAGCAAGATTCCGTCTCAAAGAAAGAAAGGAAGAAAAAAAAAACTTCGTTGTGCTTTTATTTTAGTGTTTAATTTACAGAAAAAAAAAAACAAATAATACTCT
Organism: Macaca thibetana thibetana; assembly: GCF_024542745.1. Taxonomy (NCBI): domain Eukaryota; kingdom Metazoa; phylum Chordata; class Mammalia; order Primates; family Cercopithecidae; genus Macaca; species Macaca thibetana. The sequence goes on from NC_065594.1 coordinate 58,629,729, forward strand.
TTTGAATATAGTTAGTGTGTTCACACAGAGTCTCTTTTGCAAGATTAATTTTTACAATCTTTTCACAATTTGCTTAAGCCCTTCACTTTATTTTATTTAATTTAAGACAATCCTTTATTTCTAGGCAAAATGTACATTTCCATGCCTTTTTATACTCTTTAAATGAAAACACCTTTTACTGGTTTGTATACACCTTGTGTGTAGATTTATATTCAGTAGTTTCAATTACGTGTCATAATGGTAACTCTTAGCAATTTTCAACTTTAATGTAAAACCCGGTAGGTTGTTTTAATTCTGTGCTAGATGTAGATAAAGTTTGACTTCTTTTAGTAAAGTTAGGGGCATGGTTGCTTCCATATGTTTGCAGGCCTTACCAATTGTGAAGCAGGCAAGTTGACAGTTTATAAAGGCTAAAGAAGCAGTTTACAACCTCAAAACATTTAGCAAACCTATAGTATCTGACCTGCCTAATTTAGACCACATTTTTACACCTTGAAGACATTGTATTTTAGAGCACCTGTTAAAGTTTCACAATAATTCCTAAGACTATTTTTATTTTTAAAGATTAAAGTTACATGAACTGAAAGGTACCACAGCTTTTACTTTTCCCTTAAAAATATTTGATTTAAGCACTTACTGTTCTTAGCCCAATTAATTAGAGATTACACACATAACACATATATAACCACACAGACCAACAGAAGAAGATCCACTTCTTGTAAGATTTTTTTTTTTTTTTTGAGACGGAGTCTTGCTCTGTCACCCAGGCTGGGGTGCAGTGGCCGGATCTCAGCTCACTGCAAGCTCCACCTCCCGGGTTTACGCCATTCTCCTGCCTCAGCCTCCTGAGTAGCTGGGACTACAGGCGCCCGCCACCTCGCCTGGCTAGTTTTTTGTATTTTTTAGTAGAGATGGGGTTTCACCATGTTAGCCAGGATGGTCTCGATCTCCTGACCTCGTGATCCACCCGTCTCGGCCTCCCAAAGTGCTGGGATTACAGGCTTGAGCCACCGCGCCCGGCCATAAGATTTTTTTATTTGCTAATTTCTCAATTGGATTATTGGCTTCCCGGTGAGACCCTTTAAGAAAAGGGCCAGGAATACAATTTCCAGGGCCTAGCGGACAAGCATAGCTGGAAAACAAAGACAGATTTTGAGAGGTACTTACTTATTGACCTCTAATTCCAAGGGCTCCATGAAGAAACCTGATTTTTTCCAAAATAGGATTTGTGGCACCTTTTCTGTTTTCCCAAGGAGTCCTAGGCCACCGGAAGTCATTCTAGGGTCTTTCATGCACGCACCAAGAGTGACAAGAAACAGTGAAAAAAGTAATTCAGTTGATAGCAAAAAATCTCTTCCAGAAAAACAAGATTTATGAAGAGAAAAACATAAAGCCCTTTTAAATATACCCATTAAAAAGAAAAGCCTTACTGAGGACTCCCATATCCTTGCTAACTGCCTAAGTGATTTCTCCTTAATTCTTATATCATAACCCTGAATGTGAAAGTATCTGAAGATAGTATTTAGATAGTAATTTAAGTTAATGAGGTCATAAGTGTGAGGACCTCATCTTATAGGACTGTGGCCTTCTAAGAAGAGGAAGAGAGATCAGAGCTCTCTTACTCCCCACAGTGTCAGGATGTATGAGAAAAGCAGAAGAGGGCTGTCTGCAAACCAAGGAGAGAGCCCTCAGCAAAACCCAACCATATTGTCATTCTGAGAAGACTTCTAGGCTCCAGAAATGTGAGAAAATAAGTTTCTATTGATTCAGCCATCTAGTCTATGCTATTTTGTTATGGCAGGCTGAACCAAGACACTTTTCCCCTTATTTATGTCTTATTCTTACTTATTTATACTTTTTTTTCTATTTGTGATTCTTATTTATGCTTTTCTGATTTTCTTAAACTTAAAAATTACTTTCATAACCACAAAAGTTTTAACAGTAAAAAAAATCAACCTTAAAAGCATCATCATTATACTATATATTTTACTAAATATGCTACCTGTGTTACCTTTACAGAGAGCAAAATTCAAGGAAAATCCACATGAAAACCAAATTTCAATTCAATTTTATGGAAATATATTGAGGGCCTGCTGGGTCTAGTCAAAGCCCTAACAAGTGCTATACTTAAGGGCCTCACAGAAATCTCATATCTGTCTTTCAACAGTTATAACACATACCATTTCTGTACTTCATGAACTTAAATGGTGACTTGCAGAATTGTTTTTGGTCTCCCTAGAGTGTTCCTTGAGATTAATGTGGCTGTAAAAAATTTATAACAGTGGCCACCAAAATCTGCTTCTCCTCCCCTTCCTGGAAGACAGTTATATTTACAGTCCCATTGAAATTGTCTTGATCATGGTGCTTTCTTTGGCCAATGAAATATGAGTAGAAGTAATATAGATAGGTGTCTTCCACACTCAAACTTTACAACTATGTGCTTACTTCCTCATGCCCCTTTTTCTTTTGCTGTGAGTACTGGAAGTACTTCGGTAGACGCTTCTCTGTAAGCCTGGCTCCTACCGTGAAGACAGCACAGAGAAGAATCTCAAGCCACATGCAACAGACTTGAAACATAAGTTAGAAGTAAGTCTTTATTGTTATAAGCCACTGACATTTTGGAGTGTTTTTTTTTTTTTTTTTCAATAGCTGCAAATACTAGCTCATCCTTCCAATATAACAGCCCTGCCCTCTAAGTGCTCATGTTTTGTGAGACTGTATATGTGTCTGTGTCTATGTATACAGTACAGGCTAGCCCTTTCTTGGAAAAATATGTGCTAAACACAGATAAGCCACATAAATTTTCTTTCAGGGGAATCTTGTTGCCCCGCTCATTGGGAGAACTCTCAGCAGACACTCTTTAGCCTTCATCCCCTTCAGGGTTTGCCTCAACTACAGAGAACTATCTCAATCAAGGTCATATTCTTCTTGGGGTGGCTCACACCTGAAGACTAATGGAGGCAGGGATATAAAGGCTTGGCTATTTGGGGACAATGCAGAACAACTGTAATGGGTGGCTTTAGCTCTGGAGCTCCCTGTGGGATCTGATGAAGTGTTTATGGGTCTGCATCCCAGCTTGACTTCTTCCTGTGCCCTACCCTACTTCCCTCTCCTACCCTTTCACTGGTATTGGTCACAAGGGCATTTCCTGACAAACATCCTGCATATTCAACTCTGTCTCAGAATCAGCTTCCCAGAGAACCCAACCTGCAACAACATACCTTGAGCTTGGTTTCTGGTACATAGGATATGCATGTGTGTGCATGCATGTGCTCGTGTGTGCATTAATGGACACGTATGTTTAATTATCTGTGCATCTAATCCTGGCTTCATGGCTATCCCCATAATTATTCTATAAAGAAAAACTGGGTTTAAGAAACAACAATAGGAAAGAAGAAAAGAAGGGAAGAAGGAGGGAGAGAAGAAGGAAGGAGGGAAGGAGAGAGCAAGAAAGAAAGAGAGTGAGAAAGAGAGAGATTGAAAGAGAATTGAGAGACATTTCCAGCCCAAAGTTCTTTTCTTTGTCCTTGTCCCAAATTCTACATGGATACATTTGACACTGGGCTTTTAGCTCCCATTTCTCCTGTTGTTCACTGGAATATCCTATCCATCTTTATGCTTTATCTCTCTGACCCCATATTAGGGCAACCTAAACACATTTTACTATGAGGTTATTGATTACACGTTCGATTCTCAGCAGTCTCAGCATTAAGTACCCCGGGAATCGAGGAGGCAGAAGGTTACGTTGGCACCACATCTCACCTACCTGCATGACGGAGGGCAAATCATTGCACGTGTGTGGGCCTCGGTACTCTCAGCTGCTTGTCAAGGAGATTGGGCAAAATAGCCTCCAAAGGTTCTTTCAGGTCTTAAAGGGAGCCTAAAACATTGAATCTAATTGCTAAATCTAATTATAGCACAAAAAGAGCTACCAAATATGGAAGTTCCTCCTATAGTTCTAGGGAGGGTATAATGGCTGAGGAATTCCAAGGGACCAGTGGGACACCCAAGAGCTTTGGGACATGGATAGAAGCATCAGAATAACACTGTAAATGGTGCCATCATTCTTCATAGTTGGCATCATGTTGGTAAACTCAGCTTACTTCAGATTTGACTCAGCCTTGAAAGTACAGAAACTGCAATATATCAGTTCAGTCAATACTTACCAGGTTCACTTTTATCAAACTGACCACCACAGATACATAAAGAATAATGCAAACGCATGAATTTACAAAGAAAGAAACGCCTTTCTGGTGACTTGCATCTTTCATTTGGCAGCCATTACTTTAAAGCAAAGGAAAATGGAGAGTCTGGAGGGTATGCTGTTTCTGGGGTGCAGAAAATTCTAAAGAGTTAAGACCGAGGATACTTCTCCTCTCTGATCTTTGCAATCAGTAGTTCTCTCTGCTGGAGTGGGTTGGGCACACACCTACTGCGGATAGGTTTTGTGCCTCAGGGTCTTCCCACTTTCCTCCTTTGGTTACCCATTTGTTGTTGAGATAGGTCATTATTACGGATAACTGCAGCCCCCTCTGCTCCTGTGGGCCTCAGACATTATCTTCTTCTAGAAGATACGTCAGAGGCGCAAGTTTATCTTTCAGAAGGAGACTTGGTTTTTATGTTGAGGGTCATTGAGGGAAACTCCTTATCAACTACAGGTGTGTAAGAAGGACCTATCAGAAGTCAGAAGGCGGGGCCCCTTTTTTGGTTTTTGGTTTTTATTTCTTAAGCTCCTCAGTATACTTTTTTTTTTAATGAAAGAAAATGCCAACACAGTATTACAGTATTGTAGTATATTTTGAAGATTTACATTTAACAAATGAATTTCTTTAACACAAAAATATAATATAAAAAAGTTAGTTCACATATTCCAAGATAATTATAGGATTTTTTGTAGAATATTAAATCCTGGGCACTACAAGAAGTGCTGTCTTGGGAAGTTTTTGGTTTTTTAAATCCATGGATCACATCTCCATCAGTGGATCATGAAATCAATTGTGGGTGAACAGCAGAGCAAACAAGAGCAGGTTCAGGTGTAAAAAACTCCTTCACCCTCTCTCCCCCAAGCCAGGGTGGATGGGTTGAAAATTTTTATGTGGGATTTGTGTTTTCCCCCCACTCACACCAGCCTGCAGAACCTTAGTAATTTATACTGCCTCCACCTTTTCCATCCCCTCACCTTCATCTGATTGCAACCTATACTTTAATATTTTTCCAGAAAAGAGAATGGAATACAAATATATAGTGGGTTGCATGTGGTAATTGTAAATATTGCTTTGTGCTGTTTGTGATGTATAATACATTTCTGACTGTGGTTTACAATAAAAAATTTCAGAGCTGGTATCATAGTATACAAGTTTAGGCTGAATGATCAGCATGTCCCTACAATGAAGTATTTACATTCTTTCTGAGATGATGTTAAATATCAAAACTTGGTTCACCTGATAAATGCAAGACTTGGGCCAAACGAATCTTCTAGTATTACCCCACCCATCCACCCTAAGCAAGAAGGTGTTTTACCAACCCAGTGGTGCCTTGATTAACCACTTTTTTTTTCTGTCCCCATTCCCTCCTAGCCTTACCCCTCCACCAAAATATAAAGTTAAACATTATATATTTTCAAGAAATAGTCACAACTTTATTGCTCTGGCTTTGCAAAAACTGAGTGCAAGCAAAAGAAAAGAGTATGACTTTTGTTGTAATTTCTTCCTCAGACACAAAATTCTAGCAGTGCTTGATATGGTTTGGCTGTGTCCCCACCCAAATCTCATCTTGAATTATAGCTCCCATAATTCCCACATGTTGTGGGAGGACCCGGTAGTAGATAGATGAATCGTGGGGGCAGTTTCCCCCATACTGTTCTCGTCGCAGTTAATAAGTCTCACAAGATCTGATGGTTTTATAAGGGGAAACCCCTTTTGCTTGATTCTCATTCTCTCTTAACTGCTGCCATGTGATACGTGTCTTTTGCCTTCCTCCATGATTGTGAGGCCTCCTCAGTCACATAGAACTGAGTCAATGAAACCTCTTGTTCTTTTTCTTTTTTCTTTCTTTTTTTTTTTTTTTTGTTTGAAACAGAGTCTCGCTCTGTCACCAAAGCTGGAGTGCAGTGGTGTGATTTCAACTCACTGAAACCTCCACCTCCCGGGCTCAAGTAATTCTCCTGCCTCAGCCTCCTGAGTAGCTGGGATTACAGACACAGGCCACTATGTCCAGCTAATTTTTGTATTTTTAGTAAAGATTATGTTTCACTATATTGATCAGGCTGGTCTCGAACTCCTGACTTCAAGTGATCCTCCTAAAGTGCTGGGATTATAGGCTTGAGCCACTGTGCCTGGCATACTTATTTTTCTTCATAAATGACCAAATTTTGGGTATGTCTTTATAAGCAGCCTGAAAACGGACTAATACAGTACTGCAAAAGGTAACCCAATATGAATAATGGTTCAGCCCAGCAGACATTCTGCCATGTCTACTATGTGTTCTTAGCAACAACCCTTATAGATAGCCTGCCATTCTTTCTGTTTTATAGTTCGGAGAATTGAAGTTCAGAGAGGTAACAAAACTACATAGCTGCTAAATGCCACTGATGGATTTTCTGATACATGTTCCAGTGGTTGCTCATTCACCAATCATTTGTCAAGGATGCACTAAGTCCTAGAAACTGTGTATTAGGAAACCTGGAAAATATTAAATTAAGACATAGTGTCTGCCCTCAAAGAGCTTGAGTCACTCTGTGGCTATAGATACATTTCATACTTAATCAAATATAGTGAGATAATATAGCCACAACAGCCATCACTTAGGGAGCATTAACTTTGGGCCAGGCTTGAGGCCTCCACTGTGCTGTGGGCATCCTGTGGAGAAGTCTGCTTTAAGGGTAGGGATCAGGCAAGTTTTACCATCTCTAGGAAATAGTGGTTAGAATATTCAGCAGCAACCAAGGACAGCAAAGCCCTCAGGACAGAGCAGACTGACTGTGCAGAGAAATTGGCTGGATGAGAGAGTGCCTTTTGTCATGGGGATGCAAGCAAGGGACAGAGAGCTGTGAAGATTTCAGGATTACTAGCTTGGACAACAAAGTGTGGGGGTAAGACATAAGCAATCACCGAATTTTGTAAGTTTACTCAAGATTCGGTATTGTGGAATGATCTCACTTATCTGTGGAATCTAAAAAAGTAAAACTCAAGATCAGGCACAGTGGCTCCCACCTGTAATGCCAGCACTTTGAGGGGCTGAGGCAGGAGGATCGCTTGAGCCCAGGAGTTTGAAGCTGCAATAAGCTATGATGGTGTGACTGCACTCCAGTCTGGGCAACAGAGAAAGACCCAATCTCTTAAAACAAACAGACAGACAGACAGACAGACAAACGAAACACTAAGTTTTAGGAACAGCTGGTTGATTTAAAAATTTGATTTTTCTGTTTGTTTATTTGTTTGTTTTAGGAGTTTATTTTGGAAAAATTGAATACATCAAAAATTGTACCCAAGATTCAAATCTTTCAGTGACGGGGACTCCTCTTTTGATTGAAAACCTGTACCTAAAAGTTTAATGAAATAGGAGAAGTCAATTTCAGAGTGTTTAGGCAGATATGGGTAACCGATGTAGAAGATGGATAATAAACAGGTAATTACCAGAAGATACAATCTAGTTGAATGACAAAGGATATCATTAAAAATAAATTTTGAAGTAATTCATGTTTGAATAACTCTTTTTTAAATTTAAATCATTATTTGGATGGATCTGTAAGGAATCAAACATCGTTGTTTTAAAATAAACTTTTAAAAGTGTGAAGGCACAAGTATCCAGGATTCAAAGTATGTGCTGAATGAAAAATTTTAAAATTTTAAACTGCCAAGAGCACTTTTTTAAACTGATAAAAATGTTTTAGAATATGTTGTGCTTTTTTAGGAATAAAATGGAAGCATTTTTCCTTTTTTTTTTTTTTTTGCATTCTAGAAAAGGAACGCAAAGCAGGAGAGAAATTTATGCACTCTGTAATTACGTTATGTTCATGCCGTATATGCATAGCTGTACCCACACTGCTCCCAACACCTGCCTTCGTATACCTAGCAAACAAACATCTGTTATCCAGAATTCAATCAACACTGCACAATTATAATGGGAATTCTTAATAATTCCACAATCCTGAATGATCCTGAAATACCTTTTGAGATTACCAAGGGTATATTAAATTATGTCAAAGTCAATATTATTGATAATTATATTTTATTATATTATTTAAATATTGATTCTCTCTCTGTGTCATACATTGTTGTTTTCATTGGCCCTATTTAACTATATTTTAATTTTCTATGTGTGAATATTTGTGAGAAAGGAATTTAATGAGCACATTTAATCTTATAACTGGTCACTATAAAATATCCCTTTGATATAAAAGGACTGCTACCTATAGATGTCCTACTACTGCCTTGTATATATGTTTGCTTCTAAATTAAATTTTTGAGGCAGTTGGTAGGCAAATGATGTTTCTTTGATTTAAGAAAAAAAATTGACATATGATGTTGGTGAATGGCATCTGTGAGCTCTTTTTGTTTAGTTGTTTGAAGTTCTAATATTTATTACTAACGCTTTATTTGCTATAGGCATCTCTGAGTAATCTACATTTGCCAGATATGCTAATTCTTTCTAGACTTTCAATCCATAGTAACCAAGATTGGGTGTTTAGGTTAGAAAACCCATACTTTTGGACCCCACTCTCCAGCCAGTTCCAATTCATAGAAATGATAAGAGATTGATTTTCAGAATGGTAAAAATAGCCAGTTTACTGGATTGCACTTACTGGATTACAGTCATTCTAAAGACCTATTAGTTATTCTGTTCATTTAATTCACAATACAACCCTATGCTATTGTTACTATTTTACTTTTGAGAAAACTGAGAGTCATTTGTTCAACAAATATGTATTCAATGTATACTGCATACCAACCACTGATCTAGGTTTGGGTAAAGAGCAATGAAAAAACAGACACAAAGTCCCCACCTTTCTGGACTTCACATTCTAGGGATGGCTCAGAGAGTTTTGAGACTTTGCCTAGGATAGTATAGATATTATGTCATGAGGCATACAGGATGTCTTCCTAACCAGTACTCTTTGATAGTATTTTTTCAGTCAGGTAAGTTTTCAAGGGAACTAATGGTAGTACCTTTTGAAATTTCCACCAAAATGTCACAGAATCTATTTGGTTCCACACGTATTTGAGTATCTGTTATAAATGGTTTAATGGCAACAGCATAAGACTAAAAGTTGGGCATTGTGGCTCTGACACTAATATTTAGGGGCAAGTCCCCAAGCTTCTCTGACCTTAATGGTATCAGATGAGATGACACTGAGCTACTCTAACTTTATGATGGGTTTATGTACCTAATACTTTTAGTTGCAATGTAGAAAAACATGTGTATTTCCAAAGCATGTGCCAGATGTTGAGTTGAAAGAATATAAGCCTTGAGTGAGACTTTGGAGTTTTCAAAGCACTTTCAACACATTATTTGACATTATAATGACCCCACAAGTAGGTTGGAAAGATGCTCTTATTCCAGTTTTACATTTGAGAAAACTGAGGGTAAGTGGCTTGCCCTGGGGTGCAGAACTAACAAACATTAGGGCAAAAACTCAAATTCCTCTCCTTTCACAAATTCTGTCCCATCTGTCTCTGGAGGATAAGACTGAGCTTATCTTGAAAATATTTGTTTATTAAGCTTTTACTATACTCAAGACAGTATGAACAAAGATAAGTCATATATGGATCCTACCTACTCTTATGGCATTTGTGTCAAACATGGGGAGAGAACACATACTCTAATAAATCCTAAAAAGAAGTAAGTCGATAAGGATCAAGAGAGATTCAAATATGTGACAATAAGAATTGGTAAGTGGGAAGGATTATTTTAAGTGTGCATAAAAGAGCAGATTTCATTCAAAAAGCCTTTTTAGCTGGTCATACATAGATGTATGCAGTAGGAAGAAGGGTATTCTAAGTGGAAGGGATAGCATAAGCTAAGTTATGGAGACAGTAAAGCTTTTAGAAACAGTCCACGGTTTAGCTTAGTTGAAACATAAACTGGGGAAAGGGCCGAAGTAGAGACACCAATGACACAGGCTGAGGCCACTTTTGAAGGTTCCCAGGACTTTGAACTTTGCTTTATAGGCTCTTGAGAGCCAATAGAAATTTCTGAGCAAGGGAGTGTGTGCATCTAAAAATGAACCTATCAACAGTGTATAAAATGAATTGGATTGTGGAATAAAAAGGTAGATTACTCTGTGCGATGCATGTAATAAAGTTAATTGAATGTACTAAGAAGTAAGAGTGATGATAAGCAGGGAATAAGAGAGATGAATCTTTATAGGTTAAAATATTAAATATTGAAATGACATAGTCTAGGCTTAGAGGAATGGTCAGATTCACTGAGGGGAGGTTTTGGTGGATGAGGATGAGGATGAAGATGGGTGAGATTATACCATTCATTTCCATCAGGGCTATAGTCATTTTGGGAAAAAAATGTCCTTTGAACAGCAAAGTGACTAAACAGGACCGCCCCCTGTGTGTTCAGAAAGAACTAGAATAAACCTATGATGCAGAGATAGGGGCCAGACGTTTCTTCTGGGCTGTGTGACCTAATCTGAGGTCAAGTTTAGGCAAAGAGGAATCCCTATCACTACTCTAGGGTTCACTAAAATGGGGCTCAACTCTAAGGAGAGTATCAGACTTCGTGATACTCTCAACAGCATTTCAACTTAAACAATCATCATTGGATTTACGGAAAGTAGGTGGAAGAAATCAGACCAGGTGGCTGGACAAAGCACAGAAGCTCAGCCTGAAGTAATGTAGCTCTGCTGTAAACAGCTGAAAAACAGCGGCAACTGATAGTCCCTGCTGGCATGCTGCTATTAAGGACAGGCATGCTCAGTACCTAGAAAAGCCACGTTGAGGCTTGCAAGGCTAAGTACTGGGGCATCAGGCTTTGCAGGCCAGGCCAGAGATAGATGTAATAAAGCGGGCCTGTGTCTGCTAGTTAGTTTATTGCAATTCATTTTTGCAGCAAGGGGAAAATATCAGCAGGTTATCTTCCTTGCTCTCAAAAGGAGATTAGGAAGCTCCATTTTTAATTTCTTAGATTTTTACATGCTATTGATATGTATACAGCAACCCTCCTATAATTGGCAGCTTTTAGTTTATTAGTGTGTTTGTGTTTTTAAAAACTGCCAAAGTGTTGTTCAAAGTGGTTTATCTTTTTACATTTTCACCAACAATGTATGGGAATTCCAGTTGCTCCACATCCTCACCAGCAAGTGGTACAGTCAGGCTTTTATAAGTTTAGCTATTATAATAGGTGTGCAGTGGCATCTATTATGCTATTAATTTACATTTCCTGAAAGGATCTTTTCATGTGTTTATTAGCCATTCATATGTCTTCTTTGATGAAGTCACTCTCAAATCTTTTACCCATTTTTAAAATTGGATGTTTGTCTTCATTTTTAGTTGTAAGAGTTTGTTATATATTCTAGATACATGTCCTTTATCAGATATGTGTTTTGCAATTACTTTTTCCCAGTTTATGGCTTGTCTTTTGATTTTTTTAGCAATCTGTTTTGCAGAGGAAAAGTATTTAATTTTGATGAAGTTGTTCTTTCTCCTTCCCTCTCTTTGATTCCTTCAAGTCTAGAAGTGGGACAGATTCTTTTACTCTATCTTGGCTGATGTGTGAGCAGGACCACGTCAGATTATTCCCTAGTTTAGTTCTGGCATTTCCCCTTTCTATATGTTTTTGATTCCCTGGTTTCTGTAGGAGGGAATTAAAGCATAGAGTGAAGGAGTCTCAGGTAAGATGAAGGCTTTATGGTGACAATCATAAGTTCACCCCAGACCAGCACTCAACCCACTCCAAAGGATTCTTTTTTGTTGTTGTTGTTGTTGAGATGGAGTGTCATTGTGTTGCCCACGGTGGAGTGCAGTGGCATGATCTTAGCTCACTGCAACCTCCACCTCCTGGGTTCAAACAATTCTGCTTCAGCCTCCAGAGTAGCTGGGATTACAGGCACGTGCCACCACACCCAGCTTTTTTTTTTGTACTTTTAGTGGAAATAGGGTTTCACCACGTTGGCCAGGCTGGTCTCAGATTTCAGACCTCAAGTGATCCACACACCTTAGCCTCCCAAAGTGCTGGGGTTACAGGCATGAGCCTTAGTGCCTGGCCTGAATTTTGAGAGAGCTTCTCTTCTACTCAATGAAAGGAGATTCTTTGACAAGAAATTTTCTCCGTAACTCACATTTTGCAATGATGTAAAATGTGAGTTATGGAGCAAGCCAGGGAAGATTTGAGTCTGAGCTGTGTGACCTGTGGAAGTAGATTTCTTTAAAGGACTCCTCTAGTGATTTTAAAGTACTGAATACTCGTGATCTATTTGCCTCATAACCTAAAACCTTCAAGTTAAAGCATCAACAAGTTTTCTTTTTTGACTAATCATTATTTAGAGAGAAAGTCAAGATAAGCATTAATTTCCAGAAAGATGTCTGGAATATTCTTTAAAAAATAATCATCTGTGTTTCTCTGAAAACTGTTTCTAAAAATATGTTCCTATGTCAGAATCATCTGAGTAAAAAGAGCTATTAGTCTCCAACCCCCCACTTACAGAATCAGAATTTCTAGGCTGCCGGTATCCACGTGATTCTTATGTACTCTGAAATTTGAAAATCATGGACAGAAATGTCTTTTCTTGTATGTGTGTTTAGTTATATAATGTGGATGCTGGCCTCTGTGCCAGGGCCACAGGGTCATTGGAAGGCAAAGTCTATGTTCTATCTCATGCCTTTTACAATAAAAATTTCATGCTTCTAAAGAAAATGTAAGGAAAACAGCAAGAGATTCCTACACCTGCCTCTGGGAGAGAAGGAGCTAACTTGCAGGATGCTAACTAGCTGGGCCAGATTATTACCTGCTCTAGGCAGGAATGCACCTAAATCTGTTGGCTGCAGGCAACAGAGTCCCTAAGGGGCATGGGGCAGAGGCATGTGTAGTTGGGAGGTATTATTTATTACCTATTCTACAGGGCTGAGAAAAGTGAGTGTCATTTTTTTGAAGTCAGAGGAGTGAAGGAGAATGGCAGAAGTCATTTCCTAGAAGTTTGGCCTGTGGTTGCAGAGATATAATACATATTAAAGAATGGCTTTGAAATTATTTTCTAACAAGATAAAAACTTCCCTGTAATTATTTATAGTAACCATTATGTTATTACAATGCTAAGAAAGAAATGGTATGTATTAGTCCATTTTCATGCTGCTGATAAAGACATACCCGAGACTGGGAAGAAAAGGAGCTTTAATTGGACTTACAGTTCCACATGGCTGGTGAGGCCTCAGAATCATGGTGGGATGCAAAAGGCACTTCTTTCATGGCAGCAGCAAGAGAAAGTGAGGAAAAAGCAAAAGTGGAAACCCCTGATAAACCCATCAGATCTCGTGAGACTTACTTGCTATCAAGAGAATAGCATGGGAAAGATCGGCCCCCATGATTCAATTACCTCTCCCTGGGTCTCTCCCACAACACGTGGGAATACTGGGAGATATAATTCAAGTTGAGATTTGGGTGGGGACATAGCCAAGCCATATCATGGTATTTATCATGAAATACAGAAAAAGTGCAGACAAATAAGACGTGTCTTTCATCCATCATGTAAGACCATGCAAAACTTTCCAGCCATATTGGACATGCACTGTCCTTTCCCACCTCCTTACTATTTTCCATGTATTTCCCCCTAATTCTTATCAACATTCTGTTTTCCTTTCAAGGACAAATTTAAATACCAAGCATTGTCTAACTGAACCCCATCCACAAACCCTATCCTCTAGCTTGAACGTTCTCCATATCTTGCTACTATTTTCAACCCTTCCTTTCTGCTTCCTTCCTGCCGGAGCTCTTTGCTTTGCTCAAGTATGTCTTCTCACTGTCTTTGCAATGCCAGGCACAATCTAACATCTGTTTCACTGTAATTATCATTTTTTTCCATTGTCTAAAATGTTTTTCAATTTTCTACTATTTTAACATGACCTGTATTTTAAGATCAGAACAAAGTCTATGTCCTTGTCAACTCCTTTCCTGGCTATGAAAGTCTATCATTATTCCAGCCTGTTCTGCTACACTGCGTCTATAACTCTTCTTTAGCATTTTTGTTATTTGTATGACTTATTATCTTTTTAATGAATTTTATCTTTCCAACTAAATTATAAGGTTTTTTTGTAGGCTGCTTGTCTTCAGCTTCTTCATTTTCTCCTGTAAGTCTGTAATAGCAGTCTTATAATTCTAATGTTTCATGGTGAAATTCAACATATGAAGGAAAGATTCTAGAGGCTGGAGTAATACACAGATTTATATTCTAATGTGCAGCTTAGTTCAATATCTGGGTCATACTTGAATTTCTGAAATCTCTCACCAGATGGTGAGCATCATCTAGATGGCAAGGTGTGTCATGTATCTTTGTATTCCTAGTTGACAGTAAATTAATATTTGTTGAATTAATGATTAGGAAGAACTTTCTTGTAACATCAGAAATCATGATATACTTCTGCTCCAACCTCACAGCATTGTCTCCTTTTTATTTTGGATGTGCTTTTAAAAACTGTAGTATTAATGGGGCTGCTTAGAACTGGACATAGCACCTTGTATATACCCTGTTATTTCATACCTCTATGTCTTTGCTCATGCAGTTCTTTCTACCTGGAATACTCTTTCCATCTTTCTTTACTTGGCCAGCTTTAACCCATTCTTCAAGCCCCAGTTCAGAGTAATCTCCTCTAGGAAATCCTACCAGAACCTTTAGGAGGTGTTGTCACTACTCTATATTTCCAGAGCACCCTCTACACACCTGTATTTTAGTACTTATTGTATAGTGCTGAAATGTTCTGTTCACATATCTGTCTCCCTTATTAAACTACACACTCCTCCAGGTTAACACTGCGGCATGGTCTGACTGTTATTTCTCAGTACAAACCTTACTTATCCCCCATCTTGCGCAGTCCTGTAAAATATCATAGGCATTCAATTAATGTGGTTCTTAACTAGGAGTGCTTTTGTTTGTCAGGGTTCATTTGCCAGTGCCTGTAAATATTTTTGGTTGTCACAACTGGGAGGGGGTGGGAGTGGCATCTGGTGAGGAGAGGTCAGGGGTGCTGCTAAGTATCTCACCATGCACAGGACAGCCTCCACTCCCCTGGAACAAATAATTATACGGTCCAAAATATCAGTAGTGCTGAAGCTAAGAAATGTTGGCTTAAACTGTGAGGTGAAAAAGCGTTGTTTGCTAGAAGCAATGCTTTGGAAATGTTAGAGGACGTGCTCTCATCTCTACATTATTTGTTTTTCAGGAAGACTTTTAGATATGCATTAACAGTTGGGAATGAACATGTAATAACAGCAACTTCTGATATGCTAGTGAAATGGCTTGGTGTCTAAGTGTGATCAATGTTGGAAATTAGAAGTTAAAAGCTTTTGTTCATGCAGGGGTCTGTAGGTTTCCTAAAAACCTCTCTACACAACTCTAGGAGTTAGATTCAGCTGAATTTTAAAAGACTGAATCTTTGTATGTGAAACATCAATCCCATAGGGATTTAGAATAGCTTCTCCTGGTCATTTATGAACTGAACCGGAGAACTTTGTGAATTTTATGTACTAAATGTAGCCGTACTCCCACATAAAACTGCAGGGGAACCGTACTTACGCAGGAGAGACTCTGCTATGTAACTGCACGCAAACACAGCTTTCAAATGACTTCGACTCACCTACTTAGACCAAAGAGGCTGTCAGTTAATTTAACAAACTATCCCTGTTCCCTGATCTTTGAGCCATAAAAATTGTTCATCTGCTCAGTCACAGGCCATTTAATTTTGGATGCATCGTTGCCAGTTGGTTACAGTAATTAGCGTTCCCTATATTGTGGCAGCTTCCCTGAAGCTATGCTAAATAGGGTTGCACTTTTGTGTGGAAACATAAGCTGGGTTGTACAAATGAGCCTGGCCACCCATCTTAGAGACAGAAGCCCTAACTACTGTCTTCTTGGCTCGGGGTGCCTTCCAGGCCCACCTGCAGATCTTATTTACTGATTATTAATGACGAGAACTGTAGGCAGCTGTGAAAGGCACAGCATGGCAACTCAAAACTGCAACTCAAAACTATCCTCTGTGGGACTGTAATTTTCTTGAATGACACCTGACTTCATTTTAATTTCTTTCTTTGCTCCAAATGCACTTGTGCTGGAGAAATGCAATAGAAATTCAATGAGCTCCATGTTTAATAGGCAGACTTGCAACATTTGTTGGTGCATCTGTTAGTTTCCTGGCAGAAGTGGGGCATTTGGAAAGGAAATACACGTTTGTGTTTGTTCCAGAGTTGGCACACAACCTATAAGGCGATGATTCAGCAGGACCTCTGTAGAGGTACCAAAGAACCAGGTTACCTGGTGGTTCACTAGTTGCCAGTCTATGGAGATCCTGTGAAATACATGGCTTCAAAAATCAAATTTGACTGAATAAATGTTCATCTTCAAACATCATCAGTGTTCATGCTTAGGAGATCATATTTTAATTTCAGTTTAGAGGGACACAGTTTTTTGCATAAATGTCTGAAAATGAATTGGTCTCATTAGGAATGAAAACTGGATTTAGTTTTGTGAAATGCCCACATCTGCATTTTTGTTTGTACATCTGCAGAGTTTTGGTTTCCTGGGAAACCACCATGCAAGAGTTTGTAAGAAGTGTTCACCACACGTTGCTTTATATTCAGGGTGATTTTATTTCTTTTTCTAATATACTAGAAAGTAATATTTCACCAGTGGAATTCATTTTTGCATAGTTAATTTTCAGATTAATAGGACAAACACCTTGAATGTAATTAAAAATAGGTTATATTGTTTTCTTCTATTTGACTGATGCTAACGCAAATATGGGGCTTTAGCTCATATGAGTTGCCTTCTTGTCTTTTACTGCAAGGCTGAATTGTTCGAATGAGTAAAAGCATCTTAAGGTGGAAGTTTGGGGTTAAGGAACTTATACATTTTATGATGGATTAGCCATTTTACTGTCCTATTTAATCATCATATTCTGTAAGCCCGGTGAACTCTGTTAATTAAAAAATGATCTACATAGTCTAGGTACAATTAATCTTTATTTGCATACATTTGGAGGTAAAATAAACAGTACAAATAGAGAAAAGAACCACTTTCAGCACTTGGTGATGGTGCATGCAGTGGGTAATTATGACTGACCAGATGAAGACGAGGAATACGCTGGTTAGTGTTGCTGTTTAACTTTACATTTCTTAACAGGAGTCTACAGAGGATCATTTTCGTAAATGTGAACACAAGCACCAAAGCTCAGTAAGACCAATGGATTTGGAGAAGAAAAAAATGGACCCAAGTCCAGTAATTTCTTCTTTCATTTGTTACCAAAAATAAAGGGAAAAAAGGAAAGACGGAATGCCCAGCAGAATAGTCGCAGTAGGAGGAGCAAGGAGAAAAAGGACTTCAGGACCCTATTTTTGAAATTCCTTTGGACTACATGACAAGAACTACAGTAAGAGAAAAAAGTGGAACAACTTCTTATTGTCCACGATGTATTTCTGTTAGAGTGGGTATCTTTTAATATCATACCAGGATAGAAAAACTAAGGTCTGCTTCCAATTGTCTGCTACTACTATTTTTTTTTTTTTTAAGGCAACAAAAATAGTCTTCCTTTTGATAGGGGAGGAGGAAAGAATGTAAATACTTGTCTAAGAGTATTGTGGTGAATGGCCTTTGGAAAGCTTTATTGACAAGCTCAACCTCAATTATAAATGAAGGGAAAGGCAAAGTGTTTGTAAAGGCAGTCTTTTTATTGGGGTCTCCCAGCAGGTAATTCTGTTCAATGTCCAGAATGAATCAAGAAAGTGAGGAATTCAGAGCCTCTAAAATTCTGTGCTTCATTCTATCATCCTCAATGGCTATGGAGGGTGAGGGGATAAGATTCTCTGGAGAGTAAGCAATTTTTTAGGTGGTTGCAAGGAACTTTTATTTTGGCCAAAAAGACTTTTTGTAGGGGAGTCAGTGGGATAGGAAGAAAAAACATTCTGAGTTTTTGAACTTCACAAGGTTATTTCTTGTATTGAACAATACACATATTTTGCTCAGTCTCATCTGTTATCAATAACAATTCATACCTCCTAACAGTATCTCAGCAAACTGTATCATAAGTGGTGAGAAAATAAAATGATGATAATAGTCATAAAATTATGTAAGAACTGAAAGGAATCTTTAATGTCGTTAAAACACAGAAAATTGATTAATAAGAAGTAAGCTTCTTCCCAGGAAATAAGTAAAACATAATTTTTGCTTTATTGTGGCTTGTTCTCAAAAATTCTCTGAAGGCAATGCTTATCACTGCAATTCTGAGTCAGGGTTAGGGGGATCTAAATCTGGCCCAACTTTCCATGAGGACAATATTCAATACTGGAAGTTATCCTTGGAAGGTCAATGAATTCTCCAGCCATTCCGGATTTTCAAATCTATTACCAAGTGGATTTGGAGTGGAAGTGGGGAGCATTTATCAATAATGAATACATTTGCACTCTGATGGTTGGTGATACTTTGGTTGGTGCAAATTTAAGGGAGTATATATTAAAAAAATTAATCTGAGGCAGGTTTGACTTGCTGGCTGGTATTAAAGTGTACTTGTTTTAATCATGTATAGCAAGACCAACAGGTCAGGAGAGGACTGTCATGAAGAAAGAAGTTATTTTTATTTTAATTTTTTTCTAACAGTTCCCTGGAACCAGGAGACGCAGCACACAGGATCATATGGGGGAGCACCTGGGTCAGTCAGGAGGCAGAAGAAGGGAGGGAAAGCATGGTCCCAAGTTTTACTGTGGTTCCTGTGGGAAGGGCAAGGCAGGGGAGGGTAAATACCTTAGGATCTTAGTTTAAATAATTTTGGTGGGCTCTGAGCTATAGTCATCCAGTACCTGGCCCTGGAGTGATTAAGGGCGAAGGAAATACTGACTTGGTATGTGAGACTTAACAAAGGTGGTGGTTAGGGATATGGGCTTGGGATGAATTGGTTTGCCTATGAAAGGTGTTCTAGTATTCTAGTGGGCAAGTTGTAAAGGAGTGAAGGATGTGCTACACCAATATGTGACTAATTAATATATTATTTTGGGTTGAAAATGATACAAACGGGAGGCAAGGAAATATTGGGCAGAAGAGGATGGTTCCCTGGTAAAGGCCTTACCCTCAAACCTGGAAACCCATGGCCTTAAATGGGAACAGGCATTCCTGTTTTGGTGCCCAATTGTTGCCTTTTGGCCCACCATGTCCCTCTATCCTATACCCATATAAACCCCAACCCCAGGCTCCATGAACAGAAGAGCAGACGAACGAAGAGTGGCAGAGCAGGAGAACAGCACAGCAGAGGAGGAGAGAAGGGAAGGAGTGTCCGAACGTTGAAAGGAGATTGGCTGAGGATGGTTAGAGACAAGATTGGCTGCTGGACAGCCAAACTCCAGGAGAAGGTCACCGTCCTACTCCATCCCCTTTCCAGCTCCCCATGCATTGTGCTGAGGGCCACTTCCACCACTCAATAAAACCCCAGCATTCACCATCCTTAAAGTCCATGTGTAACCTGATTCTTCCTGAACACTAGACACGAACCTGGGTACCAAGAGGGCACTAAGCTGGCTAACACTTAAGCTGTCTGCTGATGGCAGAGCTAAAGGAGCACTGTAACACACCAATTGGGGCTTCTGGAGTCACAGGCACCCACTTCTAGACTCTACTGTAGAGTCCAAAAGCACTTGCCTCAGCTCCTGCATCTGCCCATCTGCATGCTCCCTCTCCCACAACGGGTTTGAGCATGCGGCCTGAACAGACAAGTCACACATCTGTTGCATGGCCTGCGAGGGGAGCCAGGGAACTCTCCCATTTCAAAAACGTGGGAGAAATTATAATTTCAGAAAAAGTGAGCTGACCTGTCTCTTCCCGCATGGAGCAAAGTGATAAAGATTCCTCTGGGAGAGCTACTCTCTCCATACAAAGGTGAAAAAATAGCTTTTATCACCAGAGAGTTGGAATTGGAAGCTACGAAGGACCTGAATAACCATACTTAATGAAGTAACCTCCTTATCCTCCACATGTTGTATACTTTCCCCACATATATCTCCTAATGATACCCCTAGAAATTTACTGCCCCAGCCAGATTTTCTTTATTCTGTCATTTCTTCTTAAATTTATCACTTTTTGTCCAAAAAGTACAAAAGCATCTTGCTTTAGCCACTTCTTCAGACTTCACTCTCTTATGAAGATCCCCATGTACATGTACACCTAACAAAATCTACATACTTTTCTCTTGTTAATCTGCCTGGGGTCAATTTGTCTTTAGATCCAGCTGAGGATCCCACCAAGAGCAAAAGGAGGGTTAGGAGTGCTCTCTGACTCCTACATTTGGTATTGCCAGGAATTTGCTAACTCTGAGAAGGACCGTCTCTTCCCTGGTCTCCCAATATTTCAAAGCATAATGAAATACAAAAAAAAAAAAAAAAAAAAAAAGGAAAACATGACTAATACTCTGGCTCTACTTCAATCATGAATCCCTATTCTGTAGGGCTGAGTTGCAATCAAAGGTGAGATCTTGAAGTTGTCTAGATATTGAGCTTTCACTCAGAAGGGGAAGTGGAACCTTGATAACAGATGGGAAATTATTTTAAACGTTTGACCAAATAACACTCAAGGGAATATAATAATAATCACAATTATCTATTGATTCATCACTCTGTGTCAGATACTATGTTATGCACTTTGCATGTATTATTTGACAACCTCACAATGTAGATCCTGATATCTCCATTGTAATATGAATAAACGAAAGCTTATAGTGGTTTAGCAACTTGTCTATGGTTACTTTACCAACAAAGACTGTAGGAGCAGGAATTTGAATCCAGCCCTGACCACTGAGGTCAAGACGTATAGTCTTAACCTCCATACCCAGACCGATATTTCACAAAGCAGTAAAAAAGAAATAACAACAGCAAAGATAAAGGGACTGACAGCTGACAGCATTTTAGTTTTGCAAAGATAATCCATTTCAAAGAAGGCAATTTTAATATGCTATCCAAACAAAAGAAAGGACATTTTAAAGACAGGAAAAGAAAAGATACAATCTCAGAATACAAAGCAACTTGTTTCCACGGAAATAAACACAGTTTTATGAAAATTCACTACAGTGCCTTTACTGGGGATGGTCTCTGACGGGCATGAGTCTAGGATTGGTGCTGGGCTACACAGAAGTGCTGAGTGGTGATGGTGGGCCCTGACACCTACTGGCACTGCTTGGGATCTGTTATCAGGTACCCCAGGAGGCCATTCCCCAGTGTTGTAAAAACGGACACAAAGTTTGAGTGGCAGATGGGAGCTATAGAACTTTTTCTGGAAACACCATTTTCAGAAATCCAGAAGAAATTCTCAACAAGGGATGAAAGGAATTTAAGGAAAATATGAAGAGAAAGGAAAGGATTTGGTATTCTGTTTGAGTGAAAGGCAACAAGAAAAATGGTTTGTTCATAAGATAAAATTTAGCAAAGCTGATGAGAAAAAAGGTGAGGGATGATTGAATAAGGCCATGTGAACTTTTTGCCAAGATGACTGGTGACCAAATGTTCTACATCCTCATTAAGGACAAAAAGGGGACATTGGCTAAAATAGCAGCAGGGAGGTAATAAATCAGACATAAAGAGAGCGTGATGACTCTAAGATTTCTGAAATAGTGGAATTAAGAGTAAAAAGTCTCGTTCTGACTCCTTAACCTCATTAATTCTTTACTGTTGACCAATATGAACGATGGAATTCATTTTTCTGATCCTCTCATTGCTATTTGGAGCTGAAGTTGAGTTCTAAGACAGGTCTTTTCTATTTGTCACCTTGCATTTTTCACTCTGATTTTTTTTTTCATTTCTTTTTCATAACTATCTGCAAGATGGGAATAAGGAACTTTCTTTTTTAAAGTTGTAGGAGACAAATATGGTATATTGGAGAGGGAGAGATCTTACCTACATCTCAATTCGACCTTTAAAAATGATAGCAGTAGTCTGTCTATAGACATATAGACTAATACTAGTTATCTGTGACTGCTATATTATGTCAAGAAATAATTCAGCAATTCAGGAAATGACTTGGGGGTGGAGGCAAGTCTGAGTTTTATGATAAGAGCCTAGCAAAGTCAAATACAGTGTGTGATAGTCTGGTACTCAGGAAACCTAAGTTCTTGCTTTTGCTTTCTCCCCATCAATAGTTCTGGGAATGTTAGCTTTCTCTGCACATTTACGCCTTTGCACTTACCTTGCCTTTTTTTTTTTTTTTTTTTTTTGAGACTCCGTTGCCCAGGCTGTAGTGCAGAGGTATGATCCCTGCTCACTGCAACCGCCGCCTCCAGGATTCAAGTGATTCTCCTGCCTCAGCCTCCCGAGTAGCTGGGATTACAGGCATGCACCACCATGCACAGCTAATTTTGTATATTTAATAGAGATGGGATTTCACCATGTTAGCCAGGGTGATCTTGAACTCCCAACCTCAGGTGACCCACCTGCCTCGTCTCCCAAAGTGCTGGGATTACAGACGTGAGTCACCGCGCCCAGCCTGCACTTACCTTGTTATCCACTTTGAGTAGCAAGGTTACTGTCTCTTATTAACAAATACGGTAGAAGTCTTAAATTGTCTTTTTCCTGAATTTAGGGAGAAAGTGTTATTTGTTATTTTACCATGAAGTGTAATGTTAGCCATAGTGTTTTTGTAAATGCTGTTGATCAGGTTAAGGTAGTTCCCTTCTGTTCATAGTTTGATGGGTCTTTTTATCATGAAGAGATGTTGAACATTGTTAAATATTTTTCTGTATGAATTGATATAAGCATGTGAGTTTTTAAAAAGACAATATAATAATTACATTGATCAATTTTTGAATATTGAGCTAGCCTTGAGCAATAATTTTAAAATATTTCTTTTGCATTTAAATTATAATATAATATGTGCTTATTGTAGAACGTTCAGAAAATATAAAAATTATAAAAAATTAACTAAAAATCACCTGAAATCTCACTACCCAGTGATAATATTGTTAATACATCCACACAGTTTTTAAGGAATATTTATGTAATTATATTTGTATAGAGTTAGGATTAAAACCACATACATGTACAACATACATCTTCTTTTTGTTTAAGTGATGTTTTATCTTGAGGTTTTTTTTTTTTTGATTGTTAAAATGTTCCAGGTGTGCTTTTGCTTCTGCAGTTTTGTACTGTCTTTAGTGTGAAATGTTCATCGACAATTAGGTTTTGCTTTTTGTTTTGCTTGCTATTTGTTTTTCATCATTATAAAGTTGTACTAAGCATCTTCACACATAATTTTTGCTACATTTTAAACAAATCACTTAGGATTTACTACTAGAAGCAAAGTTATGGGCCCCTAGCATATCAATATATTTAAGGTTATTGATACCAAATAACTTTTAAATAGCAGTTACAAAAGTGTTTTTGTCATTTTTCATTAAAGAACTCTATTTTTTAGACCAGCTTTAGATTCACAGCAAAACTGAGCAGAAAGAACTCATCTGCCCCTGTCCCACACATGCACAACCTCTGCCACTATTGACTTCCTACACCTCAGTGATACCTTTGTTACCATCAATAAACCTACCTGGATACGTCATTATCACCCCAAATCCACAGCTTAGGTTAGGGTTCACTTTTGGTGTTGTGCATTTGACAGGTTTTGGCAAATGTTATTACCTTTTTAAATATTTTTATCAAATCGATCTGGCTGTCTCATATTTTAAAATTTGCAGTTTTATTTCCATTTAGGAGATTTTTATATATTCGATTGTATTTTTTATGTTTATTTACTTTGTCCGTGCTATCAAAATGCTTTTGTTACTGAATTGCAAAAAAAGCCTTTTTGTATATTAAGCCTTTTCATATCTTTTCTGTTCTTATTTATGTTTTCCTCTAATTTGTTATTTAATTTTGCAGTTTGCAGTATACACATACATATTTTAAATTTTCATTTAGCCAAATATTAATTTACTAAAATTTTAAATAGTTTCAATGGCTTTTCTATTGCATTAAAATGATTTTTCTGATCATCTTGCAATCTTCAAATAAGGACAGTTTTTTTCTCTTCCCGTTCCTTTCCTTTGCAATAGGTACACACATCTTGCTTCTTATTTTTCTTTGTGCATTGGCTAAGGTTTCCAGAACTTTGTTAAAAATAACAATGATAGTGAACACATATATCTTTTTTCTATCTTTAATTATCAAGTGCCTTACCATTTAGAATGATCTTTGTCATTGGTTCCTAATTTTTCACACAATGAGAGTGTTTCTTTCTATTTCTAGGTTGCAACGTGGTTTTATCAGCAATGGCTCCTTCCTGATTTCAGTGGGAATACCACTAATTCTTGACTCTGATTACTCTCAGCACCTATGCACTAGGATGGAACCTCAAACCATTTAGTTTAGTTTTCTAAGTAAGCATGTCTTAGGATTCTTTCTGGCAGCAGCCAAAAAGAGGGACCTATTAAGAGTCCCTCTCTGGTATTTTTGTACTCTTCAGCAGTACATCTAGACCACAAAAATCAATCCAGACTTTAGTTGCTGAAAGCTCAGTATTCACGAGAAGCTCCAGAGAAAAAACTAAGTCTCCCAATTATCAGAGGCTTCTACTATTGCCACCATGTGGCAAAACTCCTGAGAACCAAATACTCCTGTTTTTCACTCTTTTCCCCTTGGATTAGGAATCCCTCAGGACGATCGCTCCAGTCTCTTGCTTTTCAGGGCCCAAATACTTCCTACCACCCCCTGGGGACTGCTGATATCAATTGTTAGAAATCCTGTGGCCAACTAAATCTCTGATTCCAATCCACTTTTTTTTTTTTTTTTTTTTTTTTTTTTTAATTTTTTTAGATGTGGAGTCTCACTCTGTCGCCCAGGCTGGAGTGCAGTGGCACGATCTATCTCGGCTCACTGCAACCTCCGCCTCTTGGGTTCAAGTAATTCTCCTGCCTCAGCTTCCCAAGTAGCTGGGACTACAGGTGTACGCCACCATGCCCAGCTGATTTTTTATTTTTAGTAGAGACAGGGTTTCATCATGTTGGCCAGGCTGGTCTCCAACTCCTGACCTTAGGTGATCCACCCGCCTCGGCCTCCCAAAGTGCTGGGATTACAGGAGTGAGCCACCGTGCCTGGCCCGAATTGAAGATTCTTAAAGGAAATAGAAAAATCGGAGGTAGGGAGCAGGTAAGCCATTTGATTATCTCAAAAAGGATCACTGTACCTAGAGAGATGACTCCTTGGAATTCTGGAAATTATAGAACCTGCTTTACTGAGTAAAAGAAGTAGAGCAGAGGAGAGATCAGGGTATTATCCAATCTTTTGTCAGATGAAGGGGTTTGCTCTCTTTCTTGAAAGCCATTATGACAAAGTGGGTAACAACAAAAATCTGGGTCCTGAAAATATAAGTTTGAATACTGATTCCAACACATTTAAAAAGAAGAAACCTCCAATTTCAAATTGGAGTTTGTGAATAGAAGCAATTTCTGTATCTCAGCTAGAAACCAGTGAGAGAAGAATAAGGTCTCTATTGAAGTCAAGACCTAGGTTCCCGAGAAATTCAGCTATTTTGCTTTATATTCTCCATGACTTTAAAGTGCTTTTAAGACTGGGTAAGATCTAATGTGATCTGTGTTTGGCACTTTCTAATGAATGTTACTCCAGGTAGAAGAGTGATGCGATGTAATTACCATATTATAGAATATATCCCGTGTCTCTCATTGTAATCCTTGTTATTTTTATAAAGTGATGGCAGCCCACAGTCAGTGGAAGGCACCATGCTAGTGGTCCACTGGGAGAGCTTCCATTCTCAGTAATCAGCCTAGAGGCCTTGGCTCAGCACCTGGGTGATGGGCCTACATCTTAAAGAGCATCAGTGGAGCTGCTTTGAGAAAGACCTATGACCACAAAGTTCCCTAAGTTAATTTTTTTTTTTTTTTAAACTGCTGAGGAGCTGCCCTTATTTGCATTGACTCTCAATGACCTACCTTCAGGCAAACGTCCGCCTGCAGTCAGAGGTGTGGTTTAAAATAGAACTGTGTATTTAATGAATAACAATTTCTATGTATGCGTTTCGGTGGTATTTCATGCAAGCATTTACAAGCATGTGGTCCTGGATTAACTAGGCTGCCGGTAGAAGACTGGCACAAGTTAGTTGGTAGATGAGATAGTGCTAATGATAACAGGACTGCTACTCAAAGCCTTGTGGACTTTCCTCCTGAAATCCCCCTTGTTCATTTCATTAACGTGATTATAGCCTTTTCATTTTTTCTTTTATCTACTCACTTGTGACTTGGATCATTAGCACATGCCCTTTGCAACAGGGGATGCTGATTTGAGGTGAGAGAGAAACAGCAGGAGAAAATGAACTTGTAAAGAAATCAGACTTCATGGTAGCCTTGCAGTTTGAAAACAGACATAGAAAAATAGAGACAATATCACAAATAAGCAAAGGTATTGTTGATTCGAAATTTTACAAATAATTGCCTGGGTGTAGGCAATTCTTAATGTAGAAAAATGTCCTTAGGGGATTGGGGAATAAAAGGAAGCCACCTGAGATATTTAAGTTTAGGAAAATAACTATTTAGCATGCACAGTGGCTACTTTTTCTGCTGTATTCTAATGTATGTAAATGTAGTTCATATTGTAACAATAATCTCATAGCAGGTCCAAATGAAGGCAATATAGGTGGCACTTTGATGTTGTCTTGATTTGAAATTACACTTATGAGTGTTGACAACATACAGATAGTGCAGGGAGAGCATATTGATTTTTTTAATACTCATTTTAAAACAGAGAAAAGTGTTGTATTCCAAATGATGTGATTAGGCTAACTATTAACATCCTAAAGCTTTCTATAAGGTTTGCTTTTTATGTGTTTTGGACAAACAAATCAATATTGAATTCTATTGTTAGTCTACTATATGCTTGTATGTTTGGGCATTATTTAAATTAAATATTAAGAAAGGAGAGTGAGCTCTTGATCTTACATAACCAATTCAAAGATATTTTTTTCTAGAGCCTTTAAAATTTATTTCAACATAAGCCTTAAATATGTGCTGCTCCTTAACTTGATCATTATTTCTTTTTGTGTGTATCTGTGGTTGTAATTATGTTGCAGAAATCAGTTGACTTGGAGGTAGTAGTGATTAAAACTTGAATATTCATAGTCTTGCTAAAATATACTGATGTGATTGCTCAGTTATCAAGTGTACACTGTATGTAGAATTCTTTAGGTTGTAGAGGAATTATAAACGTTTTAGAAATCTTGATCCCTAGCCTGAAGGAAAAAGAAAGGAAGCTATCATGTATGTAGTATCTATTCTCCACGATTAGGTTATTTTTATGTTATCTGAAATAACTCATAAAACAAGCCCCTAAGGCAAGTATTAATATTATTATCCTTGTTTACAAAAGGGAATACTGAACCTCCAAAAAAGTCAGTCTTTCAAGATCATTCAACTTATTAGGGCCAGACCAGGATTCAAACTCAGTTCTCTCTCATGTCAAAGCCTTACCTTTCCCATTAGAAAGAAATAAAGCGTATGTTTCAAGATTTTGCCATCATTACAGCTTTATAGACCAGTGTATAGGTACAGATGAGGTGCTATAGGAGTCAATCTGAGTTGTAGTTAATACAGGAACACGTTTTGGAGAGGATATTTTAAACACCTTATTCGTGTGTATTACCAGCACCCTCCTCTGCCTGACATTGTTATTTTTCTACGACGACTCTCTTCTGGCTTGTAGAATCTTTATGCCAATTTACTAACAAAGCTGAAGTATGGCCATTTCCCTGAAATCATAGATGTAAAATAGCAGTTTCTATTTCTAGCGGTCTCTGTGGAGCCACATTTTTTGATTCACATTACAGCTCTACAAAATGTGAACTTTGAAAGCAGAACATCACGAATAAAAAATAGATTGTTCACTCAAGGCAAAATGGGATAGCAACAAACTAACTCACATCTCTACTGGTCATATCCTGGTATTATTTATTACAGCTCCTTCCTTTCTTCCCAAATTACGCACATCAACAACTTTGATGAGTTTATATACTTTGTTGATTTTATGTGGATTTCTCAGAAATGCTAGTAAACCAACTTCTGGATGGTAATTCTTAATAGTTGTGTTTACGGACAAGAGTGAAAAATAAGAACCCTCACAAGCAGATGAAATTAACCTGGGTAAGACTTTCCATGCAGTGGCATCTTCATGGCAATCAGTTTCAAAATTTTGCCACTGCTATTTCAGACTGGCACTGTCTGTTGTAGATAAGAATTCAGTTCAGTATTATGAGTGGCGATGCTCTCGCTATGGAAGGCTGTGCGACTTTCCTGTATTCTTGTAATATTTGTTTCCTGTTAAATTAAATAATCCCATCTTTGGTTTATATGAAATATTGAGTTTATTAAGGCAAACGTTCGGTCCCTATTTAGGGCATGGTCTCCTGCTGGGCACAAATAAGTAGATTCTAAAGAAACAGATATTTTGCCTCCTATAGAATGATTTGGGGGTCTCTGAGCTCTTAGGCTGATTATCTACAACTGATCCATAAATCAATACTGATATTATGATCTGAGAATGGCTTTATTGTATTTTACATATTAAAACATAAGCTTGTGATTTTTTTCCTTGAAAAATAATATGCTGATTTATCTTTTTTGAATTCATGACATGGTTCCTAAGAGCATAAAATTATTTTAAAAATTCAATACTAAATGATCTCTTTTGAGTCAAATGACAAATAAGCAACAATGATTAAGCATATACCGTTTAGAACAGATGCTAGTTCAATGTGAGTACAGTAAGAAATGCTGTTTAAGCTGCTATTAGTTATAGGTGGTCCATGAAATAATTTCAAAAACTCTTAAATGCAAAGGTATATTTCTTAAAAACAAGGTATATCTGTTTGGTCTGGAGCCAGGCTACTAAACCAAGAGTTGGAAAATCTTGATTCTATTCTTGATTCAGTTACTGTCTAATCATCAAACAAGTCATTAAGACTTTGAGACATGTTCTATGGGAATGTTTACCTCCCAAATATGTGAATTAGCCAAATATTAAGAAACCAGTGCTAATGTCCTAGCATGTTTCATTTCCTGAAACTTTAATTATTAATATATCTGATGGATGGATTTCACAACGACCCTTCAAAATTACTGATAATTAGGCTCATCTGTTTCATTGGCAGCTTTTCTTGTTGTTGTTAGATAATAACTCTGCTTTTAAAACTTAATCTTTTCCATGTGACTGTATCATCTCTACTATAGCTCCAATTCATAACTTACTATTTACAATGATATCAAAGATTCTACCCATTTTAGCTTCTCATTTTAAGCTTTCACAGAAGGTCCCTATTTGTCCTCATCTAACTTTTCCTGATTTGTCTTGTTTCTCAAAATTTGTATTTTATCTTTTCTTTTCACGTTGGGGCCCTCCTCGTATTGTTGATTTCATGTTGGGGCCCATACATGTTCTTTTCATGTTGGGGTCCTCCCCATACTCTTCATTGATGAAGAAGATATGTTCATATATCAGTTCTTCCTTTTAAGAAGGTAAGGCCCTGGAAAGAACATTTACAACTTAAATAAGATCTTATTTTATGAAATTTAAAATATTTAAAATCCAAGACAGGAAGTGAGAGACTGGGAACAAGTTTGTTTCAGAGAGAAAGAGGCAAAAATCCAAAGAAAAGAAAAGGTAAACAAAGAGTGGGGGAGGAGAAAAGGCAAAGAAGCTTTTGAAAATTTTACCCTGTCTTTATATATCAAGATGTGCCTCTTTGGCATTCCCCTCTTATCCAGGAGTCCTGTGCAGATTCTCTGCTGTGTTTTTCAACCATTCATAGGGCTAGTGAATGTGCTTAGTCATTGTATATGTTACAGAAGGTAGTAATATAGTTAATGACGTGTGTGTCATTAATCACTAGTCACAACAAAAACAAATGAAGCAGCTCATGTGTGTCTGGTCCCTATTTCTGCTCTTTTAACCTCGATAGCCTTCCTTTCTGGGCTTGGGAGGATGACGTGGGTCAGGACAGGTAGGATGCTGTTCCTGAACAAGTTCTCTGTCTAGATTCTAAGTGTCTATAATAGTGCCTGACCCATTGTAGGGATTCAAGAAGTGTTTACTGAGTGAATGGATGAATAATTCAAGGGCTGTGAGATAAACATGGAGTGATTCAAATCCTCTTAGAGGCTTAAGGAGGCAACTGTCCTAATTCTGCTCAAACTCCTAGCATGACCCTGGAAATACTAAAGTGAAATCATAGAGTGATTTCTCTCCATCTAACCTCACAATCGCATTTCTGAAAATGGCTTTATAGTTAATGTGCTATAAACAGTACAGATTTTAAGCATTCAGTTCAATACGTTTTGATAATTGTATAAACCTGTGCAACCACTATCCTGGTAACATATAAATAATTTCCATCATTCCGGAAAGTTCCCACATCCCTTTCTAGTTTGTCTTCACCCTCACATACACTCTGGATTCTTCTGTAGATTGGTTTTGCCTGTATTTGGATTACATGTAAATGCAATTTAGTTTACATTTTATATCAATAGATGTGTGGGTCCTTTCACTTTACAATGCTTTTGAGGTCTGTCTATGTTGCTGGGTATCAGGAGTAGTATTCTATTGTACGGATTTATCTCAGTTTGCTTTTCTATCTGTTAATTGGTTGTTTTCAGGCTATGGCTATTATGAATAATATTGCCATAAACATTGAACAATATCCCCAATTCGTAACCCCTAGCAACATTCTTCTGCTCTTCATTTCTCTTATTTTCACTTTTCAAGAATGTTATATAAATTGAATTTATGTCTTTGTAACTTTTTGTAGCTCATATGTAACCTTTTGAGATTGGCTTTTTTTTTTTTTTTTTTCCCACTCAGCATGATACTCAGGAGATTCATCCAAGTTATGGGTGAATTCAATCATCTGTTTCTTTCTATTGCTGAGTAGTATTCCGTGGCATGACACAGCACAATTTGTTTAACCATTCCTCAGTTGTAGGACATCTGGGCTGATTCTAGTTTTTTGCTGTTGTAAATAACGCTGCTATGAACCATCATGTACAAGTTGTTTTGAGTGAGCATAAGTTTTTATTAATCTGGGACAAAAGCCCAATATTTAAATTTCCAGGTCAATTGCAGTTGCACTGCAAACTTAGTTTTACAAGAAACAACCAGGCTGCTTTCCAGAGTGGCTGTGCCATTCCATATTCTCACTAGCAATGTGTGGACAATCCAGTTTTCCCCATATCCTCATCAGCACTTGGTGTTATTATTTTTTGTTTCACCCATTCTAATAGGTGTGCAATGATATTGAGGTTTTAATTTGCACTTTCTTGATGGACTAAGCTCAAAGTTCAGTGGTGTTGAATTACTTTTTATGTGGTTATTTGACATATATATTCTCTTTAGTGAAATGTTTGTTCATGCCTTTTGGCCACTTTCTGTTTAGATTATTTGTTCTTTTACTGTTGAGTTTTGAGAGTTCCTTATATACCCTTGATATTAGTTCTTTGTGGGTTTTTTTTTTTTACAATATTTCCCCCCAGTTTTCAGCTTGCCTTTTCATTGTTTTTACAGGTCTTTCAAAGAGTAAAAGTTTTAAATTTTGATGAGGCTTAATTTATCCATTTTTCCTTTCAGGAATCATGATTTCATGACAGGTTGCCTATCCCTATACACTGAAGGTTTTATCTTATGTCTTTTCTAATTTTTTTGTTCTCGTTATTGTTTAGAGAAAAAGTATTACTATGTTGACCAGGCTGGACTTGAATGCCTGGGTTCAAGCAGTCCTCCTCTCTCAACTTCGTGGGTAGCTGGGACTGCAGGTGCACACTATCACACTCAACCTAACAGTTTTACAGTTTTACATTTTACAGTTAAGTCTGTGACCCTTTTTGAGTTAATTTTGCACAAGATGTGAGGTTTAGATTAAGTTTCTTTTTTTTTCTTTGCCTCTGGATGTCCAATTGCTTTAACACCATTTGTTGAAAAGGCTATCCTCCTCCATTGAATTGCTTCTGCATCTTTATTAAAAGTCAGTTAAGCATATTTGGTGTGGGTCTATTTCTGAGTTCTCTATTCTGTTCTGGTAATTTACATATCTATACCTCCACTAATACCACTCTGTCTTGATTATGTTGGCTATGTTATAAGCCATAATATTGAGCTGAGTGATTACTTCCATTTTATTATTATTTTTCAAGAATACATAGACTATTCTAACACCATGCCTTTTCATATACATTTCATAAGCTTGCGTATGTCTACAAAAATATAGACAAAATCCTCTTGCTAAGATTTTGATAGGAATTGCATTAAACATATAGATCAATTGGGAGAATCGGTATCTTTATTATGACTAGTCTTTCAATTAATAGACACAGTCTGTCTGTCTCTTTATATATTTAAGTCCCCTTCGATTTGCATTAGCATTTTGTAATTTTCAGCATACAGATTGTGTACATGTTTTGCTAAATGTATACCCAAGTATTTTAATTTCATTGGCATGATTGTGTGAAGGGAAATTTTTAATGCAGTTAACCTTTTCCTATCCCACTATTATATTTTATGTGTGTTGGATGGAGGAGGTATACAACTTGTATTTTAGTTTGTAGGATGTCAGACCGATAGGAAACACATCTAGATGTGATGAAGAGAACTGCGCATCTTCCAGAATTCCAGGACATTGAGACACATTTAATAACTGGAAGAACTTTTTGGATTGTCTGTCTTGAGAAATGGGCATGTTCTACATATACGATGAGAGGTACACATGGATCTTTGGGTGTCGTGTCCAAAGAGGTGAACTATACCAGAAATTATCTCATAATAGTCTGTGGTTTTTTGTTTTTTGTTTTTTTTTTTAAATGTAGTAATACAATTTTTAGTTTGCAATATCACCTAATTAGTGACTTCATTTTCCGGCTTCTCTTACATTTTGGTGGGCCATGAGATTATCTCTGGTCATTGGGATAAAAGTGAATGTGATATATGGAATTTTGGAACTGTAACCTGAAAGGGAAGAAGTGTACTTGTCATATTCCCTCTTCCTTTTTACCTTCTGCCTGAAACACGAATGCAGGGTTGAGCACTGTTTGAGAACAATGATGGCAACACTGCAGAATACTGACATAGTGAGGTGGAAGGACCCTGACAGTGGGGAGCTGCTATATCCACCGAAAACTGCACTCATTTTTAATTTTTGCTTTCATTCTAACGTATAAGACTACCAACCAATACATACTATCACTATTTTGAGGCAATCATTTCTCTATGTGAATATCTTTATATGGTTGAAATTATACTCTATTTTCATTTCTGTATGCTTATTTTTACAAAACAACATATTGTGACATATTTCTTGGTCAAAAAATGTACGTCTACAATTACATTGAAAAATAATGACTGGTATTCCATTAGGCACCCACTGTAATTTGGTTTCCTCATATTGGACAGTTTTTGCTATGATAGTACTGCAATGAATATTTTTCTCTATAAATCTTTGACCATTTTTCTGATTATTTCTTTAAGATAGATCACTAGGGTTGGTCGTGGAGGCTCACACCTGTAATCCTTGCACTCTGAGAGGCTGAGCCGGTGGATCACCTGATGTCAGGGGTTCGAGACCAGCCTGAGCAACATGATGAAATCCCGTCTCTACTAAAAATGCAAAAATTAGCTGAGCGTGGTGGCCTGAGCCTGTGGTACCAGCTACTCAGGAGGCTGAGACAGGAGAAGTGCTTGAACCAGGGAGGTGGAGGTTGCAGTGAGCCGAGATTGTGCTACTGAACTCCATCCTGGGTGACAGAATGAGACTCCATCTCAAACAAAACAAAACAAAACAAAAAAGATAGATCACTAGAATTAGTCATGACTATTTGAGCAAGAGTATACGGGTTTTAAAACTCAAAACTGGCTTCCAGAAAGTTATACTAATTTATAGAGCCACACCACAAATGCTGCAGGAGAATGTATGTTTTCCTGCCTCCTTAAGATAATCAACATTTAAAATGTTTTGCTATTCAAATATGTGAAAATAATATTTTATTTTTGTTTCAATTTACATTTTTTTTATGACTCCTTAGGTTGAATTGGTTTTCTCACATTTATCAGACACATGAAATTCCTCTTCTATGAATTTGCTACTCATATTTATTTCTCATATTTATTTCTCATATTACTATTGATTCTTAGATATTGTTTTCATTATTTAATTTCTATGAATTCTCTACATAGTGGAATACTCATTCTTTATAAAATTATGGCATATGTTTCCAATTTGATCTGTCTTTAACTTTATGATTTTTTGATAAGCCAAAGTTCTAAACATAAATCTATTTCGAATATATTGACTTGTTCCTTAGTTATTTCTTCCATTACTTTCAGAGTTAGAAAGCATTTCTTTCTTCAAAAATAAGAAATTCTTTTAAATTTTCTTATATTTAAAAATTGTTTTAGTTTTGATATTGATTTCTGAAAGCAACTTAAAATGCATTTCACTGTGTGGTATAAGGAATCTAAAGAATTCTTTCTAAATACCTAGCTCGTTTTCTCGTGACATAATTTGATTATTTCATTTTTTCTCCATTGTTTCATGATGCTTGCTTTGTCACATATCTCAATTCAATTTGGGCAGATTTAACAAAGCACTGTGCTTTGGGTGTCTGAAACAACAAACAGTGATTTCTCACAGCGTTGGAGGCTTGAAGTCTGAGATCAGGGGCCAGGATGGTGGTGTTCTGGTAAGGACCCTCTTTCAGGTTGCAGACTGCCAACTTCTTGGATCTGCACAGTGTATGAAAAGAGAGAGAAAGCAAGCTCTCTCATAACTCTGATGAGGGCACTAATCTCATTCATGAGGCCTCTACCCTCATGGCCTCATCTAAATCCTAATGACCTCTCAATAACCCCACCTTCTACTTCATCACATAGGAATTTTGGGGGAACACAAGTGTTCAGTCCATAACATCATATATTAAAGTTTTACATAAACTAAGGCTCATAGGGACTATCTATATTGATTCATGTATTTATTCTTTAAGTGGTGGCTTTTCTTCTTTGTTGGCTCTTTTGAGTTATTTTTGAAAAGAATAAAACAGGAAAAAAGCCAAAGAATAATATAGAAATCATCTATATTCCCACTACCTAGACTTAATGATTAACATTTTAAATATTTGTATTGGTACAGTCATTTTAGTGATTTCAGCTTTATAATATTTTATCTGGTGGGGCAACTTTCACATCAGTTGTTTCTCCTGAAAGCTTCTTATCTACTTTCACTTATTAATTCCTTAAATAAACTTTAAAACCATTGTTAAGCTGCCCCCCAAATTCATTGAGAATAAAAGGAATTCTGTTGGTTAATAAAATAATTTGCAAAGAATTGATGTTTCCAACTAGAAAAATGCATATTCTCTTCTTTTAACAGACTAATTAGATCTTCTTTATATTTCTCAATATGCTTTGTTACTTTACCCAAATTATACAATGAAATGGAAAACTGAGATTTGTACCGATGTATTTTTTACTGAAGGTACAGTACTCTTTTTATAACATTACATTCTAACGTCTGGCAAAGGGCCTAAAATGTACTGATAAGAGCTAGAATACAAAGCACTGTGCCAAATGCTGTAATAGAAAAACAATATTGTATAAACTGGATTTTGCATTCAAGACACATTTTTTGGAAAACAAAAATCAAGTCTATGACACATGCAATTAATTAGAAAACAATGAAAGAGATCAGTGGAATTGTTTTGCAATAGTGGTTGCTCATGGACCTCTGTGAATTGAATGACTGAATGCAAGATGAGCTTTTGCTAAATTTTCTTTTTCTTGTTGTTGCCCACTCAGCCTCTTTTTTGGCTGCTGCACTTTTTACTGCTCATGCTTATTTTTGTTCTGGCTTTTGGATGCCCGTGGCTATGTATTCACCAATTTTAAATAAACAGTCTATATCCTCCA
The DNA here is from genome assembly GCF_024542745.1 of Macaca thibetana thibetana. Classification (NCBI taxonomy): domain Eukaryota; kingdom Metazoa; phylum Chordata; class Mammalia; order Primates; family Cercopithecidae; genus Macaca; species Macaca thibetana. The sequence continues at coordinate 58,665,846 of NC_065594.1, forward strand.
GCTGGATGCCCTGCTTTTTGAGAAATGTCTGTGGTTTTACTGCAACAAGTACTAATGGAACTTGGTCCAATTACATAAACTTATTAAATATTATATGAATAACGTTGCCACCACCACTGATGTATGTTGCGATTCACTCCCAACTCAACTGACAATAAATAGCCATTTCCCCAGACAGACAGGCTTTTGCAGATGACTACCTCTGTTCCTCGGCTGGCTGTTGTTCCCTCAGAAAGTGGACTTGGCTCCACAGCTGCAGAAACTACAGTATAACCAGGATGCTGATAAAAGCAAGCCTGAAGCAGGGCAGAAAGTGAATAATTGATCACGGCATAAAATTTATTCCCATCTTCAGGTGTAGGGAGGAGACATAGGCTAACATCAGGAGCAAAATTCACACGACAGTTTTTATTATTTTTATGCTGGAAATTGTATAATCAAGAGTTGTGCTCTTGAAGATAGTCAATCATCTTTGAATTTACATGACTTTCTTTTTTTTTTGAGAAGCTGTCTCAGAACATGCCTTCATTGTATTATTTCACACACCTTCAGCAGAACCTCATCTTGCTTCTTTTAGGGCAGCTTTGATTTCTGGAAATAGCCAAAATTCATATGAAATGAAATCTACTAGTTAAAATTGGTTAACAAAAGAGATACCTGATTTTTGATGCTGATGAAGATGTGACTCTGAAATGATAACACTGATTTGTATTTTGATTTTGAACTGGACTTAATGACTGGGAGATAAACATAATGGCAGCCTCATTGGTTTATACAGGTTTACTGGTTTATAATTCCTGAGGTTGCTTTTTCTAAAGTCAATGTTTATTTGCAGAAATACATTCTAGATTGCCTAATTTTCTGCCAATCTGAATTCTTCTTTCAGGCCTTGTCAGGAAATTGTGGGATTAAGCAGACCTCACTAGGTCCTTCTGCTGCCAAACTCAGATTGTCTCTCGTTTAGTTTGTTTCCTGTACAAGGGGCCTGATAAAACCGTTTTATAACATGGTCTCACCGAGCCGTTGATGGAGTAGACAATCTATGAGTATTAGAATGATTGATTAATTGTTGGGATACTTGGCTATTTTAGTGGTTTTCTTTTCTGGAAAATTTCAGCCATTTTGTCTTACTTTGTTATAGTTTGATGAAATCTAAATTAAAAGCTAGTCTCTTGGGTGACATTCTCTTTTTCTTATTCGTAAAGAACTCAAACCTTATAGGTGAATTTAATAAAATGTTAAAGGGCATACTCAGTTCAACTTTTAAACTTTTTTTAAAAATAAAGGCAGTCTAGATGCTGAAATTATGAAATCTAATTATTCAATGATAATAGTGGGACAAGCAAAGCCAGCTTTAAGAAGAAGAAGAGGTGGACTAGACAGAAATTTAAAAAAAAAAAATTCTGGGCCAGGTGTGGTGGCTTACACTTGTAATCCTAGCACTTTGGGAGGCTGAGGCGGGCGGATCACCTGAGGTCAGGAGTTCAAGACCAGCCTGACCAAGATGGTGAAACCCCATCTCTACTAAAAAAACAAACAAAATCAGCCAGGCATGGTGGCAGGCACCTGTAACCCCAGCTACTTGAGAAGCTGACACAGGAGAATCACTTGAACCTGGGAGGCAGAGGTTGCAGTGAGCCAAGATTGTGCCACTGCACTCCAGCCTGGGCTACAGAGCTAGACTGTGTCTCAACTCATGATTATCTCAATAGATGCAGAAAAGGCCCTTGATAAAATTCAACACCCTTTCATGCTAAAAATGCTGAATAAACTCGGCATTGATGGAACATATCTCAAAATAATAAGAACTATTTATGACAAACTCATAGCGAATATCATAGTGAATGGGCAAAAGCTGGAAGCATTCCCTTTGAAAACCAGCAAAAGACAAGGATGCCCTCTCTCACCACTCCTATTCAACATAGTATTGGAAGTTCTGGCCAGGGCAATCAGGCAAGAGAAAGAAATAAAGGGTATTCAAATAGGAAGAAAGGAAGTCAAGTTGTCTCTGTTTGCAGATGACATGATTGTATATTTAGAAAACCCCATCGTCTCAGCCCCAAAACTCCTCAAGCTGATAAGCAAATTCAGCAAAGTCTCAGGATACAAAATTACAATGCAAAAATTACAATTATTCCTTTACACCAATAATAGAGAAACAGAGAGTCAAATCATGAGTGAATTTCCATTCACAATTGCTACAAAGAGAATAAAATACCTAGGAATAAAACTTACAATGGGTGTGAAGGACCTCTTCAAGGAGACCTACAAACCATTGCTCAAATAAATAAGAGAGGATGCAATCAAATGGAAAAAAATCCATTTTCATGGATAGGAAAAATCAGTATCGTGAAAATGGCCATACTGCCCAAAGTAATTTGTATATTCAATGCTATTCCCATCAAGCTACCATTGACTTTCCTCACAGAACAAGAAATAACTACTTTAAATTTCATATGGAATAAAAAATAAGCCCGTGTAGTCAAGACAATCCTAAGTAAAAAGAACAAAGCTGGAGGCATCACGCTACCTGACTTTAAATTATACTACAAGGCCATGGTAACCATAAGAGCATAGTACTGATATCAAAACAGATATGTAGACCAATGGAACAGAACAGAGGCCTCAGAAACAATACCATACATCTACAACCATCTGATATTCTACAAACTTGACAAAAACAAGCAATGGGGAAAGGATTCCCTATTTAATAAATGGTGCTGGGAAAACTGGCTAGCCATATGCAGAAAACTGAAACTGGACCCCTTCCTTACACCTTATACAAAAATTAACTCAAGAAGGATTAAAGACTTAAATGTAAGACCTAAAACCTTAAAAATCCTAGAAGAAAACCTAGGCAATACTATTCAGGACATAGGCATGGGAAAAGACTTCATGACTAAAATACCAAAAGCAATTGCAACAAAAGCCAAAATTGACAAATGGGATCTAATTAAACTAAAGAGCTTCTGCACAGCAAAAGAAACTATCATCAGAGTAAACAGGCAACCTATAGAATGGGAGAAAAATTTTGCAATCTACTCATCTGACAAAGGGCTAATATCCAGAATCTACAAGGAACTTAAACAAATTTACAAGAGAAAAACAGCCCCATCAAAAAGTGGGTAAAGGGTATGAACAGACACTTCTCAAAAGAAGACATTTATGTGGCCAAAAAACACATTAAAAAAGCTCATCATCACTGATCATTAGAGAGATGCAAATCAAAACCACAATGAAATACCATCTCAGACCAATTAGAATGACAATCATTAAAAAGTTGGGAAACAACAGATGCTGGAGAGGATGTGAAGCAATAGGAAGGCTTTTACACTGTTGGTGGGAGTGTAAATTAGTTCAACCATTGTGGGAGACAGTGTGGTGATTCCTCAAGGATTTAGAACCAGAAATACCATATGACCCAGTAATCCCATTACTGGGGATGTACCCAAAGGATTATAAATCATTCTACTATAAAGACACATGCATGTGTGTGTTTATTGCAGTGCTATTTACAATAGCAAAGACTTGGATACAGGCCAAATGCCCATCAATGGTAGATTGGATAAAGAAAATGTGGTACATATACACCACAGAATACTATGCAGCCATAAAAAATGAGTTCATGTCCTTTGCAGGGACATGGATGAAGCTGGAAACCATCATTCTCAGCAAAGTAACACAGGAACAGAAAAACTAAACACCGCATGTTCTCACTCATGAGTGGGAGCTGAACAATGAGAACACATGGAAACAGGGAGGGGAACATCCCACACCATGCCTGTTGAGGGGTTTGGGGCAAGGGGAGGGAGAGTACTAGGACAAATACATAACGCATGTGGGGCTTAAAACCCATATAACGGGTTGATGAGTGCAACCAACCACCATGGCACATGTATACCTATGTAACAAACCTGCACGTTCTGCACATGTATCCCAGAACTTTAAATATATATATATATATATATATATATATATATATGAACAGGAATACCATTTGACCCAGCAATCTCACTACTTGTTATATATACAAAGGAATATAAGTCATTTTGTCATAAAGACACATGCATGTGTATGTTCATTGCAGCACTATTCACAATAACAAAGGTGTGGAATCAAGATAAATGCCCATCAATTATAGAATGGACAAATAAAATGTAGTACGTATACACCATGGAATACTATGCAGCCATAAAAAGAATGAGATAATGTCCTTTGCAGGAACATGGATGGAGCTGTAGGCGATTATACTTAGCAAACTAATGCAGGAACAGAAAACCAAATACTACATGTTCTCACTTACAAGTGGGAGTTAAATGATGAGAACACATGGACAGTATATATAGTACACAGTATATACATAGAGGGAAACAACAGCACTGTGGCTTATCTGAGAACGGAAGGTGGAGGGTGGGAGGTGGGAGAGGATCTGGATAAATAACTGATGGGTACTAAGCTTAACACCTGGGTGATGAAATAATCTGTATAACAAACCCCCATGACACAAGTTTGCCTATATAACAAACCTGCATATGTGCCTGTAAACTTAAAAAGTCTTTTTTTTTTTTAAAGAAAGCAAGGTTTTAAAGAGAAAAAAATAAAAGAATTCTGGAAGCACTACCAGGAAAGTAGTTGCCACTGCATACTGAATGTGTACTGCATGCCATACACTGTGTTTGGTACATTCTCTGTATTATCTCATTTGATTCTTGCAATTATTGTATTAGGAAGTTATTTTCCACCCTACAATAAATTAGGAAATTGAAGCATCATGCTCAAGATGACATAATAATCAGTGGTAGAACTTGGCTTTAAACCTATGTCTTTTAAACCACAAAGTCCATTTTTTTTTTCTCCTATGCTTTGCTTGACTATACATTGATTGTGACTATAAGGGACATGTCAGCCATTATGGCAGAGGAGAAAAAAAAAGGAGACTCTCATTTTATTCACTGGAACTCTTACAATTCATTTAAAACTTAGTTAAAGATGTTGAAGTGATATGAAACATAAAAATGTAATAATAGCTGGATTTGGGCCCCTGGAAATGCTGATCAATGAAAAAAGGCAGAATTGGCAACATATGTGGAATGAATTTTTATGTTAAAGAATAAAAACATTTCATAGTCATCATTTTATGTAGTACAGAATGTATGAGGGAAGGTTATCTTTACGCATCATGACACTTTGATGTTCCCATTCACTATGCCATTTTGGCTTTCTGATACAACATTTACTGTATAGTCTCTCTTCCTCTGAGGGCTTTCTTCCAGATCAAAAACAGATGGAGTAGCATGGATTATTTTGGTATGTGCATTGCTTCTTCTCTGAGGCAGAAATGTTTGCTTTTTCTACAGTAAGGTCACTGGGAGACTAACTCTGCACATAGAATTTCAAATATAGCCTTTGTACTCCATTTCACTTGGCTAATTTACATATTGTTGCTTTGTCACCTGTTTGCTTTGCTGAGAACATACATTGAAGTATGGCAGAAAGTTTTCAGTTGCCCAGTGACAAAGGCTGAAATATTTACAGTATATGGGAAACTAGATCTAGATGAGGAAGCTTCCCCCCCCACCACAAGATTCTTGTCCTCTCTCTCTTTTATTTAAACAAATTTGGAAACCATCAAGAGGGTTTTGCTTCACTTGATTCTTTGTTTTGCGTCATCTCTCATGGTAATATTATTTGTTCCCTTCCTTTTCATGTTTGGGAGTTTATTTTGTAATGTCCTATCATACTTTATTGTTAAATTGCTTAATTGTCGATCTTCCCCATTAGACTGTAAACTTTCTCAGTCCTGAGAGATTTTCTTCTCATCTTTGGGGGTTTATTTTGTAATGTCCTGTCATACTTTAATACTAAATTGCTTAATTGTTGATCTTCTCCACTAGAGCATAACCTCTCTCGATCCTGTTCAAAACTGCACACTCATCACATAGCCAAATACTTGACACTCATGGGTTGTTTGTAGAATGAACAAGTGAGTGTTAATTGAGTGGTTGGCTTCAGTGATTTCCCTACAGGATCAATAACACTTTCCCCTCAATATTCAACCAGATAATTTTGTTATGAGCACATCATATTTTATTCTTTTACTATAGTAATCTGAACACTTAAATATATTTTGCAAAGAATTTACAAAGAGGCTAACATATGCTGAGAAATTGAAGCAGGAACGGCACTGCCTCGTATGCAAACACAATGATCAGCTCCTCCCCATCACACCCCTCATTGAAGAGAGATTGAATCTTCTCCAGCTTAAATATCTCTGCAGCTGCTTGCCCATGGGGACTGCAAAGCTTCCAAAGCTGAGCAGCCACAAAACCTGCAGAAAGATTCTTGCCCACAGGGAACCTGAGGAGTAGTACTGACTTTGGCTGCTAATCCCACCAGAATTTATTTAGATTTTAGCATTATAATTTGTACACTGCATGCATTCTCAGAAAGATGTGTGTTTAAGAGAAATAGATCAACATGACAAAAGTCTACTTTTTTAAAAAATTTTTTTCATTTGAATTAAAATACAACAGGCTGGGCCAGGTGATTCAGACTATAATCCCAACACTTTGGGAGGCTATGGCCTCGGCGGGAGGATAGCTTGAGTCCGGGAGTTTGAGACCAGCCTGATCAATACAGTGAGACCTCATCTCTACAAAACTAAAAAAATTAGCCAGTCACAGCGGCAAGTACCTGTAGTCCCACCTACTCAGGAAGCTTAAGCAGGAGGATCCTTGAGCCTAGGAATTCAAGGTTGCAGTGAGCTGTGATAGTGCCACTGAACTCCAGCCTAGGCAACAGAGCGAGACCCTTTAAAAAATAAAAAAATAAAAAAATAAAAAAATAAAAAAAAGATCACACTGAAAACAATGTAGATTCCTAGTTGTTTAACAGATTTCCTTCATTGCAAACCTTTTTTTTTGGTAGAAAAAAAATGCAGGAAACATAATTTTTTTTTTTTAATTCTTGGTAGTAATACGAAGTATCTCTTACAGCAAAAGACTGATGTAGATGAGTTAGCTTAATTTTGGTCAAGTTTATTCCTTAATGCATTATCATGTGGCCTAACATTATACTATGGGTCCCTTAATTCGATTCTACACGTATTTATCAATCCCTTTTTTGTTTTGCTTTTTCAACATTTATTTTAGATTCAGGGGGTATACGTGCAGGTCAGTTACAAAGATATGTTGCGTGATGCTGAAGTTTGGGGTGTGATTGAACCCGTTGCCCAGGTAGTGAGCGTAGTACGAAATAGGTATTTTTTCAATCCTTACCTTCCTCTCTCCCTCCTACAGTCCCCAGTATCTATTTTTCCCATCTCTATGTCCATGTGCTCCCATTTATAAGTGAGGACATGCAGTATTTGATTTTCTATTTGTATTTTAGGTCACTTAGGACAGTGGCCTCCAGCTGCTCCACGTTGCTGCAAAGGACATGATTTCATTCTTGTTTACTGCTATGTAGTATTCCATGGTGTCTAAGTACCACATTTTCTTTATCCAACTCACTGTTGATGGGATTCTGGGTAGATTCCATCTCTTTGCTATTGTGAACAGTGCTGTGACAAACATATGAGTGCATGTGTCTTTTTGGTAGAACAATTTATTTTCCTTTGGGTATAACAGGTTTTCTATGAGTATGTTATCCATATAAATACAATAAATGTGTAAATAAAACTAAAAATAAGACAGATTATTTAAGCCATATTCACAAAAAAATGAACGCAACAAATTGTGGGCAATATAATTTAACAAAATCAAAGTAGAAAACAGATTGTTTTATGGAAATCTTTCCTTTTTTTTCCTTCTTTTATTCAGTGCTTGTAATTGCTATCTTTCTTTCAAAGTCTCTGACTGAGTCAATGAGCTGCCAACCCTATGTGCCTGAGATACTTGGAAGATAACTCAATGTTAACATTTCAGAGTTTGTACCATTCATTTCCTTAGGGAAATGATTGTTCTCGTGTTGCCAACTCCATTGGTGATCTTTTGTTCCTAGGAATTTTTGAAAAGGAAGTCCTCAGAGTTTTTATTTTTTCAATTAACTTGAAAAGGATAAGTTTTCCTGGTGTATTATAATAGTAGCCTCCTGAAGACTTCTTAGGAGAATGAAGTGATCAGAAACAAAAGTGATAGGAAACATTTCCCTTTCTTCACTTAAAGGACAAAACAAAGCAAAACAAAATGAAAAATAACAGAAGCTTATTATTCTGAGAAAATTGAAGGAAGCTAAAAATAGTAAAACTTCAGCTTACTAATATCACTTGGCCTTTGTAATTTCCAGTAATTTAACATATTTGAGAGATAAAATGATTCAGAGATTAAAAGATTGGAACGTAGTAACTTTGTATAGATATTCATAGCAATTACAAAGTTTTGGGGACACATATTTAGGTGCTCCCTATAATAAGTCAGACTCAATTAATTGGCTTGTGCTTTAAGACTGTCTCATTCTCTTCTTTTGTCTATCACTGCTGGGTTCAGCTGGGTCTGATCAAATAGAAATATAAGGTCTTAGTCCTGTGAGTACACAGCTAGCTAGCCCAAGTTAGATAGAATGACTAGGACTGTGAACATGAGACTAATGACTAATGTGGCCATACAATGACTCCTTCAGGCTGAATTGAGAATGAGTTTGGTCGGAAGAGAATGACTGTAGAAATAAGATGAAAGAGTAAAGCTAGCTTAACCATTAATAAATTAAACAAGGTTGAGGGAGATCCTACTTATATATTGCGATTTGAAGTCTATTGAATTTTTGTGGGAACCATTAGTTGGAACTTCTTTTAGCCTGTGGTACTGAAACATTCTGAGGCAATGTAACAGGACCGGTAAGTTTTGATGGTGTGACTGAGATCTGAATTAGAGGGTACTATTAGAAAAGGCAGACCTGACTAGGGTATCATGGTGAAAGGCAGTTGGCAGCACATGAACACAATGGCCTAGCAGGTGGATTTGCAAAAGGTCAGGTACGATTAAATGGAATCAGACATGCTAATTTGAGAGGAGCAGGTAATAGCTTTGTTTAGAAAACTTTTCGATGAGTCAATTTTAGTTTTGCATTTTAGACTCTGCAAACTCTTGAGAACCAATCTCAGTTTCAACACATATGTTACATGCTCCTTTGACTGAACAAGTAATGCTTTAGTTTGGCATATATTGTCCTTTAAAAAATTGGTATAATTGCCTATTTTATCATAGGCTAAAACTAAATTATTCTTTTAAAATAGTGCCTTCAAAATGTATCCTGTAAAATAAAAACAAAGTCAGATAGTTTTAACAAGTTTATATTGACATTTAGAGAATTTGTTTTGGCAACCAGGTCAATTTTCTTTTTAGTTACATATTTTGTTCCTCTTTAAGATCTGCTGGTATTAGAATTCCAAGGAGTCCTAGCCCCATGAAGCACTAATTTGCCAGATCCATTTCTCATCAGCTTGTCTTGTGCAGGATTCTGGAGCTTTTAAACCAATACTGAGACACCAATAGATCTCTCTCCCTCTCTTCCCCACCCTTTTTCTTTCTCTTTCTCTCTTTAATTCTTTTTTTTTTTCTTTTTTGAGATGGAGTCTCACTCTGTCTCCCAGGCTGGAGTGCAGTGGCAGGATCTCTGCTCACTGCAACCTCCACCTCCCAGGTTCACGAGATTCTTCTGCCTCAGCCTCCCATGTAGCTAGGTGTCAACATGCCTGGATAATTTTTGTATTTTTAGTAGAGACAGGGTTTCACCATATTGGCCGGGCTGGTCTCGAGCTCCTGACCTCATGATCTGCCCACCTTGGCCTCGCAAACTGCTGGGATTACAGGCATGAGCCACCGGGCCCAGCTTCTCTCTTCAATTCTTAATCAATAGATCCACAGATCTGGTGCTGAGTATAAGTTACACAGGAAATACTTGTTTCTTTTTGTTTTCTAACAGATTACTTGTAATACAGAAATAGGTGGTGTATTTTTCATCCAGTCGTCCGGCTTTATCCTTGGAAACTCATTCTTTTATTGTACACTATACAAGCATTGATTGAGCATCTACAAAACAATAGACATTGTGCTTGGCATAGGGTGAACAGATGTAAACAGTCCTCTCTATGCTCATATAGTTAAGTGGGGGATAGAGACAGTAAGCTAGAAATGAATTCTGTGTGGTAAGTGCTATGCCAGATGCCTGCACAGGGAAGGGCCTCATAATTTAGCCAAGGGAAGAATATTACAAAATAAAGAGGTCATGATTAAGCTGAGTTCTTAAAAATGGGGGTGATTAAGGTGGAGAAGGCTAGGCAGCATTTTTAGATCAACAGTAGAGTGTCAGCAAAGGAATAGAGTTGGGTGACATGAAGGAAGATCTTTATATGTGCCTGAAGCATTGGTGGAGCATGGGGGTATGGAAAGATGAAATAGGAAGGAGTCATTATTACATTGGCCTTGCAGGCCACACAAAAGAATGTGGACTTTAACTTAAAGGCAAGGGTGCTTTGTAGATGGGCACTGAAGCATTTTAAGTAGGTGAATGAGAAGATATTTACATTTAAGAAAGGTCACTCAGGGTAACTTTAATTGGGATGTGTTGCTTGGGATGAAGGAAACTTCTTTTGAAAAGACCTGTCAGAAGATGTGCGGTAATCTAGCTGAGATGTGAAGTTTTTGAGCCAAGGTACTAACAATGAATTGCAGCTAAAGAGGTGTGAGAGTTACTCAGGAGGAAGATTCTATAGGACTTGGTGGCTGATGACATTGTGGGGAGAAAATCTGAGAGACGGTGGAGTTAAAAATTATTTCCAGGCTTCTGGCTTGGGTAACTAGTGGTGCGATTTACTAAGACAAAAATAAGAAAGGAAAGGATTTAGAGTGCAAAATTATGCATGTGTTGAATTTGAAGGTCTGTGGAGTGTAACTGAAGATGTCCAAGAGGCAATTTATGTGGAGCTCAGAAGAGACAAGTGAGTTGGAAAGAGATGGGGGACCCCAGCAGAGAGGAGCTATTTATGACCATCGGTGCGATGGAGACACTGGAAGAGTGGAGGAAAGTTGACAGCATTAACATCCATATGAACATCGTTACCTATTGTGTGATCATTCTCTAGAAATGGCGCCTTGGTGGCATGTGTGAATATTTTGAGACCCTTAGAATAACAAACAAGCAAACATCTAGCTGATATTTAAATTAGTTCTTTCAAGTTCATTATGCCTATGTGCCCTTACTTTGGTTTCTATTATTTTCTGCAATGATGGGACCAGCTACTCTGTACTTTTCTAGTAGTAACAAAGCACATAGGCTGGGCGCAGTGGCTCACGCCTGTAATCCCAGCACTTTGGGAGGCCGAGGCGAGCAGATCACGAGGTCAGGAGATCGAGACCATCCTGGTTAACATGGTGAAACCCCGTCTCTACTAAAAATACAAAAAATTAGCCTGGCGTGTGGTGGGCGCCTGTAATACCAGCTGCTCGGGAGGCTGAGGCAGGAGAAAGGCGTGAACCCAGGAGGCGGAGCTTGCAGTGAGCCGAGATAGGGCCACTGCACTCCAGCCTGGGCGACAGAGCAAGACTCTCTCAAAAAACAAAACAAAACAAAACAAAACAAAACAAAAAGCACATATTACCGAATTAACTTAATGATTCTCTTCACTGCTAATGGACATCTGCTTTTAAAATTTACTTGTCTTTAATGATTATTGTTGTTCCTTTTACTTAAATGTCCGATGTATAGTTTTGCTGCCGCTAGTAAAATGTGAGCATTGTGCCCATGTTCATTGCAGCATGATTTACAATATCCAAGACATTGGAAGAAATCTAAATGTCTGTCACAGGATGAATAAAAAAGAAATATATATTATATTTCTTATATATAATCATATATTTTTATGTAAATATAATGCATGTATTTCTTATATACATATAATACATATGTTATATTTTTCTTATGCACATACACACAAAATGGAAAATTATTCTACCTTTAAAAAGTAGGAAATCCTGCCATTTGCCACAACACGAATGAAAATGGAAGACATTATATTAAGCGAAGTAAGCCAGACACAGAAAGACAAATACTACACGATCTCATTTATATGCAGATTTTAAAATAGTCAACTTACAAGAGCAGACAGTGAAATGGTGGTTACCAGTGGCTGTGGGGAGGGGTAAATAGGTGATGTTGGTCAAAGAGTGCAATGCTTCCATTACATAGGATGAATACATCCTGGGATCTAATGTACAGCACTGTGGCTGTGGTTAATACTGTGTTGTATGCTTGAAAACTGCCAAGAGGTTCATCTTAAGTCTTCTCACTCCACAAACAAAGAAAAAATGTTAACTATGTGAGGTGATTGATAGATAAATTAATTAGATTGATTATGATGATATCACAATGTCTACGTAATGCATATCTCAAAACATGAAGTTGAATACCTTAAATACATACAATTTTTATCTGTCAATAATGATCTCAATAAAGTTGCTAAAAGAATGTGAGCACTGTGGCTTAATAAAGATTGAAGTCAGCGCCTAATGTAATTGAAGGCTTTGTTCCTAACAACAAATATTTGTTGAGTGCCTACATTTTCTAGACACTTTCCAGGACTCAGGAATTCAAAAGGGCAAACCTTCAGTCTTCACACAGAGGCAGTGACGAGAAAGCTGTGACTTTCAGTAATAGACAGCGGAAAAGGAGACAATGGGAAAACATGCAATGGGCTGGAGGTGAGGAAGAACATGTACATTCAGCTAGAGGTGAAGGAAGAACATGATATTACACATTTCTTCCATTGTGTTAGTTGCAACTTTTCTTGTTTTGCCATCTGTACATTCTTCTACAACTTCAGGCAGTAATTGTGTCAACCCCTTTTTATCACAGTGCCTTTTGCATCTGCCTTTTACTGTTACTTGTTTTCCCCAGAGCCCCCATCCAGTGACCCATTTTCCTATGTCTGTGAGAAAGCAGTGTCCCTTTAGCTCATGCTACATGACACTGCAGCATTTGACCTCTCCAGGCAGTATCTAAGTACCTCATGTAATTTGCTATTTACATGTGTCCAGTTCTACACTTTGAAAATATGGATAAAAAGAGGCATAAACTTCCTTTAAGACCACTTTCATCAGAATGGCATATGTGTGCTTTCCTTCTTGGATAAGCATGATCTTAATTTAAGTCGCTATTAGTAAGGCAAGGGCTTTGATTAATTTCCCTATTTGTAACGGTACATATGCACAGTTCTCTACATAAATTTGCCTTCTTTTCACTTCGGACCAAAAGTGGTTGTTCATCTTTGGGCTGGGCAGCTGAGTGTAGTGATCTGGGAACTTTAGCAGTATCAATCCAAATGTTGCACGATGATGTATGCCCAACATCACCGTATCTCTCCTCTGGACATGCAGTGTGCTGCGTGGTTCTTCTCCATTCTTGCTGATTTTACCACTCCTTGGGGGCAGAGAAGATCTTCTTATTCTTGTCCTTTTATTCCAATATAAAGCCAAGTCAATTTGGCATAATAGGTAGAGCATCTACTATGTGTAAGATACTGTGCCAAATGCCAGACATAATATCCAAAAAAGATTGCAGTCGCTTTAAGAGAGGCTTATAAGTTCATGGGAGATACAGCTATTCACATCAGCGATGAAAGGGAAAGCATTTTGAGATGTTGCTTTGTTTTTTTTATTGGATTCTTGCTGGGAACCTATTCAATTTTACCCAGTGGAAAGAACTGAGTCCATTTCACACTTTCATTGTAGGGAGGCCTCTTGGCCACTCTTTTTTTTTTTTTTTTTGAGATGGAGTTTTGCTCTTGATGCCCAGGCTGGAGTGGAGTGCAAAGGCTCAATCTCAGCTCACTGCAAATTCCGCCTCCGGGTTCAACCAATTCTCTTGCCTCAGCCTCCTGAGTAGCTGGGATTACAGGCACCCCACACCACGTCCAGCTAATTTTTTGTATTTTTAGTAGAGACAGGGTTTCACTATGTTGGCCAGGCTGGTCTTGAACTCCTGACCTCAGGCGATCCACCCACCTCAGCCTCCCAAAGTGCTGGGATTACAGGCATGTTGGCCTCTCTTTCTAAAATTGCAGTCACCTGTCCATATATACTCTCTGTCCCCTTTCCCTGATGAACATTTCTTTTTAGTATTTATTATCATCGAACACAGTATATATTGTACTTATTTTTCTTTTATCTTTTATCTGTCTTCTGTGTTGTGAAGACAAGTTTTACTCATTGCTATATCCCCAGTGCCTCAGTAAATATTTGCTTAGTGAATGAATGAATGATTAAATGCATATACCCGTTCTTTCAATGAATACCTAGTGTGTGTAATGCTGTTGGTACAAACGGATAAAATGTTCTAAATAAAGTAAAAATAAAATAATCCTGCCCTCAAGTACATTTGGTGGGAGAGATTGAGATTAATTAAGTAGTCTCATAAATATGTAATTACGAACCCTATTTTGTATCTTGTCCCCACAAGTAATCAACTATGAATGACTTGCCTTTGCACTGTGAAATCTACATTGTCTAAATCTGTCTCTTCATTTGCCAAGTAGAGAGACTTATCATTACTAGATTTGTAAAAAGACAGTAAAATTTGGCATTTCTTGACAATGTTTAAGAATGATACAACATTATTCTGCCCTCTTTCAGTCGGTCTTGTATCTGGAAAAGTTAATTTGACAAAGAAAGTTTATATCCTACATATATCATGGTGTATTCTTACCTGTTCAGAGTAATTATTCAGTGGGATGCTACCCAGATTAAAGAGCTTAGAATGTGTGTGACTCCAAATATATTCTGAATTGTTTTCAGGGCAGTCTTTTATTTCAACAAATAAAGTTTGGGAACTTTTAGTGTTGTAACAAGAATATCAGATTTTTTAATATTAATTTTGAATATTCTAAGCCCATTGAGTTTTATTGGTTTTGTAAGCAAACTGCAACCAAACCTGAACTTCTGGTTTCAAAATACACATACTTTGTTCAAAAAGTATCTTCAATGCTTTATTATTTTAAAGGTGAACATAACATTTTTAACTAAAGATTGAGTTTTTGGATCTGATAGAATATTACTTTTGAAAGATTATTTTAAAAGTGTATTTTGGGAGGTTGAGGCGGGAGGATCAATTGAGTTTAGGAGTTAAAGGCTGCAGTGAGCTATGATTGTTGCAGTGAGCTATGATTGTGCCACTGTACTACAGCCTGGGCAAAAAAGTGAGACCCTGTCTCAAAAAAAAAAAAAAAAAAAAAAAAAAAAAGTTAAGTGTATTACAATCAGCAACTGCTCAAGTTCCTCTCACATTCATTTGACCAAAAAAATAAAAATTAGTTGTTTGAAATTTTTATCCATGATTAACCTCAACACTGTAATGCTACTTCTTGTTCAATCTCTATAATAAGCAATCTTCCAAGTAATAGTTAGTAAATAAAGTTGTCATATATATTGACAGTAATAACTACACTATCACTGCCCACAGACCCCCCTGCTCCGAATTTTAGGATTGCAGAATTAACGTAGCACATGGCTTTCTTTTTAAACTCTAAATACATACCAGCTGCAGTCTTTTAAAGTCTCATATCATTTTGTTAGCACAATGGCTGCCTACGTGAGCAAAAACATGGGAACTGCATTCTAATGCCGTTGACAAGATTTTTTATTTTCATGATTACTTCTCTGCCTTTTTTTTATTTTGCCTGCAGGCAAAGGTTGGCATACATGTCAAGAGAATGTTCTCCAGCTGGGGCCTGCAGTACAGAGAATTGTATATACCAGAGGGCTCACGGGACCCTAGGCAGATTATTATGGTAATATTGGAGGCTGTTGTCCTCTCCCTCCCACAGCTGGGCCGCCTCTCTCATTGTAAGTATTGAAGCAATATGTTTTGCAAATTATACGTTGGGAACAACAGGGACCCAGTAAAGTGAGGAAAAAGAGAAACATTGCAAAATGTTGTCTTTAATATTATATTTTTTTTGTTCATCAAGCAAAATAAATTAAAGCTTTAATTTTTTTTAATTAAATGAGGATCATATATTGAAAAAAGAGCTATATGAGTAAAAACTTAATATTGATTTTATAGAGTGAGAGTTTTAAGAAAATATTGTTACAGAGAAACTAGACAGTAGCCTGATTCAAAAGAATCATGGTAAGATTACATAATAGCCTTTATTATGGATTTCAAAAATCCTTTTGAGTCCAATGAAGCTGGGTTAGCAAAAATTGCACAAAAAATATCATTTTAATTAGTGCTAATGTGATCTCGTCATGGTCCAGCTGTTTCACACAGGATGAAAATGCGTTACTTTATTAGATATGCATCTTAGAAAAAAAGTCACTTCTGATTTCAAACATTTGTTATTGAAGTACATTTTAATACAATAGTAGAGCAACATGATTGATTTATCGAAATGAAGCATTAGTGAAATTCAGGCAAAAAAAGGCTTAAAAGCCTTCTTAATTGAGGAAGAAATGTTTTCTTTCCCTCTCGCCTTCCTTTCTGGGAATATTAATAACAAAACAAGAGTCATATTTCTATTATGGATTTTGAAGACATCATGTAAGAAAGACAGAGTTAAAATGACAATAATTTATAAATTAAAACTTCTCCCTTATTGTCTACAAAGTTTCCCTCCAAATTTAAAGTTTTAGGCTAATTTTAACAAATACTGTGCTGTTTCAGTTTGCAATAATGAATTTAAATTTATTCATCAGCAAACATTTCCATGTCTCTCTTGATAGAGTACACAACTCATTCTCTTGGATTCAGCCTTCATTATTTCAGCCAGTCTTAAACTTCTCCATTCAGATGTGAAATTCTGTACCCTAGAAAAAGAGCTGTATTATGATTTATAAACTTAGTATGGCTCAAATCTTTCCCTGAAATTCTTATTTGATTTAGCAAGATTGAGCCATCTTCCATGAGACAATATTAAGTACGGTACATTTATTTGTAATGCGTCTTCTATTCTTTCGCCACAAACCTATAAAACAGCTCACCATGTGCAATCCTGTGCCAGACTAATATATTTATCTGTTCTATTTATTTGAGATCATGCCAATATATTTTAGTTTGCTATTGATAGGGATGGTCACATACAATTTACTTCCCTCAGCTAGATATTCATTTAGGAGAAATTCAGTAAATAAAAGGCTGGTAGGAAGTGATATTCAGCATAAATGCCAGCCTCTATGATCTTTTGCTGAATTATAGCTATCATTTGGAAGTGGTAGTAGAGGGAGGTGGGGAAGCCAGCAATTTTCTATTGTTTTTCAGCATTGTTTCTCATTATTCCAATCACTGTCTCAGTGCGTAGTCAAAAAAATAACTAGAACTTCACTTGACTGATGCTATCAGGGAACTTACTTGTCTGTTTCAAGGCTCCACTGTGTGGTACAGGACAGATCTATTTTACCATTCTTTTAGCTCTTGTCACATGGACTCAAGCAAGTTTACTCCTTTGAAAATCTGAGATACTGAAACATAAAGCAACTTTTGATGATTTAAAACAGAGATTTTCCTCAAAGATTTCTTCCTGTGCTTTCCTGGTGTGGGATAGGCTTTGCAGGTAAAGCAATTTTTTTAATGAGCCTGTTTAAGCTGTTATGTAACCAATCCCTTTGAATGGGGGCCAAGAAAAATACATTATTTTTCCACAGATAATGTCACACTATAGTGAATGGTGGTAATTAACAAGTTCTCTTGTGATCTTATCGGTGAGAGGATGTAAGCACCGTGAAGCCATGAGAAAGAAAGAGGTAGAAGCTTACTTTCTTAATTCTTTGGTCATACTTATTCCTGTATTGCACACCCAGCACTAACAATGTGTGGGTGAAATAATATTCCACATTAGAAATATTGCTCTTATTTTTACTTCAAATTTTCAGTTATATTGATGCATGCTTTATTGGGTGGTATTTTTCATGTATTGAAAATATGGTACTACTGGCCTTCAAGCCAAAGAAAATAAAGACCAGTATTGGCTACAGACTATTTCTCTGTCTTTCTGACACTACTTAGAGATATGTATGAATAAAAATGGGTCCAGATTGAAGTTTGGACTTCTATCATACAAAAGATGAGAATCCCATAATGCCAAGACACTATCCAAAGCTCAGTGAGCTATGGAGAAGGTTATGTTCACTCTCAGTACTAGCAAAAGAAACCAGTGGCTTTGTATGTTGCCCAGCAAACACTCGGTGACTTCAGGACTAGCATGGCACTTTTGGGGAGATGTGTGAAATTCAGTATGCTGAACTCCTGTCAGTACATCTTTACTGAATGAATGCCTACTATGCCCAAAAGTGCAGGGCTAGGCATTATAGGGGTTCAGATGAAACTGAAGATATGGTTTCTGGCCTCTGAGGAGTTTATGATGTTGTTAAGGAGACAAATACTCAAGAAGGATAAAGTGTAGGCTAAAAATGGACAGGTTTTGAGTGAATGGCACAGGCATTAAGGGCTGCAGGACACCAGAGTGGTTACCACAAGCGGGAATATCTGGTTAGGTTTCAGGTAGAAGAGCTAGATAGGAAAGTCCACTTCTGGAGAAGAGTGAATGATGACAGTCAAGGGGCTGAAGTGAAGGATATGATGGGGCATTTTAGGGAAGTTCCTCAGCGTCAAATGAATCCCTATCCAGTTGGTAACTTAGCGGGCAACTTAGTGACATGTTCTAGTGGGCACATTCCCCCAGAACATCATTTCTGTGGGAATATTGAAAGATACAGATAGACTGAAGGCTGATTTTCCAAGCCTAGGAAATTAATAACTCATTTGTATTTTAAAGTCTTGTGACAAGGTTTTCTATCTATGGCCAAATTCTTCTGGAAGAATGCACTTAGCTCCATGCAGGCAGATTTACCTGGCAAAACTGGACATTGTCTCCATCATTTATTGAATGCAATTTCCTTTGACCAAAGTAAAACCTGTCTTTCTTTTCTTTTCTTTTTTTTTGGACAGAGTCTCACTCTGTTACCCAGGCTGGAGGGCAGTGGTGTGATATTTGCTCACTGCAAGCTCTGCCTCCCGGGTTCAGGCGGATTTCCTGCCTCAGCCTGCGGAGTAGCTGGGTCTACAGGCACCTGCCACCACACCTGGCTAATGTTTTGTATTTTTTAGTAGAAACGGGGTTTCACCGTGTTAGCCAGGATGGTCTCCATCTCCTGACCTTGTGATCCGCCCTCCTCGGCCTCCCAAAGTGCTGGGATTAGAGGCGTGAACCACCGAGCCCAGCCAGTAAGAATTTTTCTTAATGAACACTGGTGATGCGAGGCACAATAGATCCTTTCACAGTCCAAGAAAAATTGAAGAATGCCAAAGCAGTCCAGACAAACACAAAAGAAGTACCAACAAAACTCTGCCAATACTTCTTGCAAACAAGGGCTTTACCTAATTGTTTTTGAAAACCTGAAAATGTAGTTAAGTACTGAGAACTTCTTTCCAGCGACTGGTTCTGTGGCCTTCCTTTTAAAACTTCATTGATTTCTTTTTTAAGCTTTCTCCAAAGTTAACTTTTCTGCATTCCTTTTATTCCAAAGCATGCCTGCGGGAAAAAAAGTATAATAATCTGGGTAGCTTCTTTTTATAAAAATTTAAATAGTATATATTTAAGGTGTACAACATGATGTATTAATATACTTATAGGTGGTGAAATGGTTACTATATTCAAAGCAACGAGCATGTCTATCATCTGACATAGTTACCCTTTTTTGTGTGCTTTTTAGGGCCAAGAGCCCCTACAAAATCTACTCTCTTAGCAAAAATCTCAAAAACAATACAATATTATCAAAGTCCTCATATTGTCCATTAGATCTCTAGACTTATTCCTCCTACATATCTGCAACTTTGAATTCTTTGACCTAGATCTCCCAATTTCCAACTCTGCCTACTTCTGCCTACTTCCTCCTGGTAACCAAAATTACATGCTTTTTTTCTATGTAATTAACTTTTATTTTACCTTTTTAGATTCAACATATAAGTGAAACAGATCATGAAGTATTTATCTTTCTGTGTCTGGTTTATTTCACTTAGCATAATGTCCTCCAGGTTCATCCACAGCTGTGGCCAATAGTAAGAATTTTTTTTTAAAGACCAGATAATATCTCATTGTCCATATACAGTCATGTGTTGCTTGACAACTGTGATACCTTCTAAAGTGCATTATCAAGTGATGTTGTTGTTGTACAAACATTGCACAGTGTACTTACACAAATCTAGAGGGCTAGCGTACTACACACCTAGGCTATATGGTATAGCCTATTGCTCCTAGGCTGCAAACCTGTACTGCATGTTACTGTATTGAGTGTTGTAGGCAATTGTCACATAATGGTAAGGATTTGTGTATCTAAGCATACCCAAACATAGAAAGGTACAGTAAAAATATGGCATAAAAGATAAAAAACACACTTGCATAGGGCACTTACCTTGAATGAAGCTTGCAGGACTGGAAGTTGCTTTGGCTGAGTCAGTGAATGGTGACTGAATGTGAAGGCCTAGGACATTACTGTATACTACTGTAAACTTTATCAACATTGTACATTTAGCCTACACTTGATTCATAAAAATATTTTTTCTTCAATAATAAATTCACCTTTGCTTACTGTGACTTTTTACTTTATGAACTTTTAAAAAACGTTTTGACCCTTGCAATAACACAAAACACACACACCTTGTACATCTGTACAAAACGTTTTCTTTATTTATGTCCTTATTCCGTAAGATTTTTACTATTTTAAAATATTTTATTTTATATTTTGCCTTTTAAACTTTTTTGTTAAAAACTAAGACACACACACACACATTAGCCTAGGCCTCTACAGGGTAAGGATAATCAATATCACCATCTTCCACCTCCATATCTTGTCCCTCTGGAATGTCTATTAGGCTCAATAACACACAGAGCTATTGTCTCCTAGAATAACAATACCTTCTTCTGGAATACCTTTTGAAGGAGCGGCCTGAGACTGTTTTATAGTTAGCTGTTTTTTCTTTAATATAAATAGAAAGAGTATATGCTAAAATAACAATAAAAGTATATTACAGTACATACATAAACCACTAACATAGTTTCTTATTATCATTATCAAGCATATGCACTGTATAAATATATACAGTTTTGAGACAGGGTCTTGCTCTGTCACCCAGGCTGGAATACTGTGGTGTGATCATGGCTCACCGCAGCCTCAACCTCCCTGACCCAAGCAGATCTCTTACCTCTGCCTCCAAAGTAGCTAGGACCACAGGTGCGTGCCACAATGCTGGGCTAAGTTTTTTTTTCTTTTCCTTTTTCTTTTTCAATTTTTAATTTTGTAACATAGGGTCTCCCCATGTTACCCAGGCTGGTCTGGAACTCCTGGGTTCACATGATCCTCTTGCCTTGGCCTCTCAAAGTGTTGGGGTTACAGGTGTGAGCCGCTGGCCCAGCCTATATAATTGTATGTGCTATACTTTTATACAACTATCAGTGCAGTAGGTAATGCGCTGTGCTATGTGACATACTGAGAATAGGAAGTTTTCAGTTCCATTATAATCTTAGGGGACCATTGTCTTATGTGAGGTCCATCATCAACTGAAATGTTGTTCAGTGCATGACTGTGTAACACAACTTTTCTCCATTCATCCATTGATGGACACTTTGGCTGTTGTCATATCTTGAGTATTTTGAATAGTGCTGCAATAAACTTGAGATGGCAGGTATCTCTACGAGGTGGTGATTTCATTTCCTTTGAGTATATACCCAAAAGAGGGATTGCTGAATCATATGGTAGTTGCATTTTAAATTTATTTGGGAACCTCCATACTCTTTTTTGTAACAGCTACACCAATCTGAATAGCTTCTTTTCAATTCTCTCCTACACATTGCTATATACTATACCCAACTATGCTCTCTTTATTTTGTCACATACTAATTCAAGAATAAGTTTCAGAAATTATTTGTTGATATAGATTTGTATTTTTATTATGGGTCCCATGGCCTTTAGTGTCAAGAAGATATTAAAAGTATAGTCTTAACCTAATCCTCAGTAGGCTTCAGTAGCATTAGTGAATTTGGGGCTGAGACTGCACATATAGTATTTTAAATACAGGACTTTAAAGAATATATATATACACACACACATTGAAATGGAATCTATATATATTTATATACATACATACACACATATACATATATATACACATACGGACACACATATATACACATATATGGAGAAGGGGAGTGAGAGCGTACATAATGTTCAAAGTATGTTTTTCAATTCAGATTCACCAAAAGTGAAAATTTTGTGGCCCCACCATAGACTTTCTGAATCAGAATCTCTGTGAGTAGAATTTACAAAACCTGCATTTTAACAGTATCTCTACTGATACTTACATATAGTAAAATTTGAGATCTGCTAGTATAGAATTTGCACATTTGAAACAGTTTTGCATTTAATTTAAGAGAAAATTGGACTGGCCAATAAGCAGTCAAATACAGAAATATCAGGTTAGCCTCTGTGAAATTTAAGCTAATATGCTGAAAGCATCAGTAGACACCGGGTATGTTGCTAGGCTTTTTTATTCACATGGTTTCTTCTATTTCCTACAATACAGTTATGAAGGTAGCTGTCTTATTTTTCCCTTACATAGATAGGTAAATAAACTCAAAGAGCTTTATGACTGTCCGGCCATCACCCAGGAATTAAGTGACAGAGCTGAGATTCAGACCCAGCTACCTCCATGGTGCCCCACATTTGTTCTCTGTCTGCTGCCCAGCGTGATCCACATGTGCTGTCCTCACTAATCAGTTACTATGGCCTTAGGGAATTGAGATATTTTTACCAATAACATAAGAAATACCTAATTAGGAGGAAAAGTCCACTAATCTAACATTGTGCAATATACTCAAACCCTTTCTTTTGAATTGCTTCTGCCATTATTAGCATAGCTCTGTAAAGGCTGGGTGGCTGCATGCCAACAGATGCATGTAAAGAAAAGTTAACAGCCCATTAAAGATATTGAAATGAAACCTACATTTAGTTTATGAAACTACGGAAAACCAGAAGGGCAGTGTAGGGCCACAGTCATATATGTGCATGAGGGATGATGTCATTGCTACTCATCCAACCTGCAAAACCCCTTACCAATAAAGCATTAGTTTGCCATCAAGTACAATGGATAAGGACATGGGCTTTGGAGTCAGATTACCTGGGTATTACCTGGAGTCAGATTACCATGATCTTTTTCTCACTAAGAGATGTATGACAGCTAGCAAGTTACTTATATTTCCTGAACCTTAGTTTCTCCATATGTAAAATGGGAATAATGGTAGACTCATCCTTATATAATTGTTGTGAAGATTAAGTGAGATGGTTCATGAAGAACTTTCAGGACAGAGCCTGGCACATGTTAACATTATTCATAAATGTTGGCCGTGTTAAACAAAAACTAAGCTCAATGGCTGGACATAGTAGGTCCTCATAGACGTTGGTTGAACATAGGCCAACACAGAGATACTATGTCCTTTGATAGTTCCCCTTTCTTTCTCTCTATCTGCTTAAAGATTGATCTGATGTTAGTCATTTTACTAAATAAACGTTCTTTTTTAAGGAATGGATAGATCCTGTCCTATGCTTAGGAATTCTCTTTAAAAAAAAAAAATTTTTTTTTTTTATATGGAAGAATACTTTGGGGGAAGGAGGAGAAGGAGGGAGGAGGAGGATTCTTGCAGTCATAGTTCTAGTGCCTAAGCATGGACTGTACCAGATAACTGGTCACCCCGATCTTCCTTTTCATCCTTGCTTTCACCTTGGTCTTTGCTTTTTGCTTTAAGACAGGGTCCCCAAGCCCAGGGTTGCAATCGCTGACCTGTTAGGCACCAGGCTGCACACCAGGCCATGAGCGGTCAGCGAGTGAGCATTAGGAGTGAGTATTAACCCCTGAGCTCCGCCTCCTGCCAGATCAGCCAGGGCATTAGATTCTCTCAGGAGCAGGAACAGTTGTGAACTGTGCATGCGAGGGATCTAGGTTGTGCGTTCCTTATGAGAATCTCAGGTGGAATGGTTTCATCCTAAAACTATACCCCCACCCCAACCCCGTCTGTGGAAAAACTGTTCCACAAAACTGGTCCCTGGTGCCAGAAAGATTGGAGACCGCTGCTTTAGAACGCCCAGAGTCTGGGGAACACTGTCTTTTGTCATCTACTTTCCAGTTGTGCTTGCTCAGGATTTCAGCTCCCCCTTCCAGCCCCCTCATCCATCTCCCTCCAGCCCATGCACCCTGCTTTCTTATGAAATTGAGCCTTTAACCTTTCAAAACTAAAGTGTCAATAATTAATTCAGCTAAAGTTATGTAGGTAAAAATTAAGATCTTTTGAGTTGTTGCTTTTCTTTGGGGAGTAAGAAGCTGGAGGAAAGCTGCTCAGTGCTTGCATGTTCATCAGAATCTACATAGGGAGCCTTTTCAAACCACAGAGGCCTTGAACGCCCCGTCTCACCCACTGCTGCATTACTAAAAGAGTGAGAGATAGAAATGGTGGTGTGTGTGTACATGTGTGCATTTTTTAAATAAATATTTTTTATTTTTTAAATAAATTATTAGAAAGTAACAAAACGATGTTTTTCCTTTAAAATCTCTGAATGAATTTAGCTTTGTGTAACTAGGTTTTGCTGTGTCAGAGCCTTTTTTGAAAGAAGAATTAGTAGCAGACTCTCTTAATAACTTAAAATTGTGTTTTGAAACTGGTACCTGTAATATTTAGTATATTTTAATTTTATTTTTCTGTGACTACTTTGTAAGAGAAAAGAAATTGTTATTTGTTCTTTCACATTCATGACAATTGTGAGTATAGTCATCATGGGATTAAATAAGATTTCTAAATGCTCCAGAATTCCTGTTTATGTGTGCTCTATGAAAAAGTTTATTGAGGGAATTTTATTTGCTGATTCTTTATCAATTTTATTTCTCTATGTATTATGTGGTACATTACTGCTATTACTATTGTTTATCTTTACATCAGCACTGAAGGTAGTATTGCATTTTCCTTGCTAGATTTTTGTTTTGTCTAGCATAAACAGCATCACAATTTGAATATTTATGGCAAAGATCATTTTAAGAGGTATTTTTTTCTTTTCTTCCTAACCACTTTTAACAGGAGATATTACAAGAGAACAATATGAGGAAGTTAAGATAATATTTGTCTTTACTGGTGTTTTCATGCTGTTTTCTAGTTGATTTATATCATTATTTAATGCCAAAATGTGAGCCTTGATAAAATAATAATGCAAAATGCTATACTCTTGCTTGGTTTTTATTGTATCCATTTGTATTGAAAATACATAAAATCTTTTAAAAATAATAATGCAAAAATTAATTAGGTCTGATGAACACTGGGGTGTTCATCATTGACAGTTCTTGAATAACTGTGTTTTGGTTCTGAGGAGAGTGCACTGTTGATTTGGAAGAAATGAAGACATCGTTGAAGAAAGACTAAAATATCACCTGTCACCTCTCACCCCCAAGTGTTTTAATTTTCTTCAAGAATCCCACAGAGGTTTTATGGGGTTGTCAAAGTGGTTGTTAATAGGCAAGGATTAATCAACAAGTATTTATTGCAGGCATTTTTACTAAGTGTTTTTCATATGCATTATCTGATACAATCCTTATACCAATCTAAATTTGGAATTGTACCTCATCTTGACCTGACTTACCATGAACCCCATAGCTCATTAGTAGTAGGAGTCAGATTTCAAATTCTTACCTGTCTCTTTCTGCCAAATAGCAGAGCCTGTGCTAAGTTCTAATGAACATTGTCTATGATTCCCATGCCATTCTGTAAAGTGGTATTCCCAAGCTCATATTTAGAGATGATCAGATCAAAGCTCAGGGAGGTCAAGAACCTTGTCCAATACCACGGAGTTTGTGGTACCAGGATTGGAACTGAGGCATGCCTGATCCCAAGACCTGTGTTAAGACTTCATGCTGCTTCAGTGTCCTTTCCACTTGCTCCCAAAATAAACCTCATCATGTACTCTCTGTGTTTAATTATTCCAATCAGCCATTATACATCAACATTTCTCAAACTAACAGTAAGAATTATTAAAAGCATGTGAGATAGCCCCTCTCCTTTTCTATGGGTTAAGAATCAGAATTGGGATCTTTTGAAAATTTATTTTTGCCTATTAAAAATGCTAAAGAAGAATTTCCTTTAAGATCTATGTAGTAAGGCATATTAGTGAGCATTTGTGGTGGTACATTTTCTCAGCTAAGGCAAGATAAACAGACAAGCTGTGAAAGGAGAATGCAAATTAGTAATTACCACCATTTGTCCTGATTCTGCAGGATACAGGCTAGGGACAATGGAAAGATACATGAAAAACATAAGACAAAATCCTTGTCATTATGGTGTTTATAATCCAGCTGAGTAGACTAAATCTACTGTGTGTTCACTGTATGGGTCATATACCACAAGAGAAATCCTGCTCTTATTTGGGCATTTCATACTTGTCATCTCCTTGATGCAATTCTAGTTCCCTGATAGTATGAAACATCTATAATTAGGAAATTTTAAATAACCAAAAAGTACTTCTGCTTCCAGCCAATGTAGAGTAACAGAGATTAGATTTACTTTTCCATCTGAAACCAAATAAACCAGACAAAATATTTGAAGCAACAAAAGACAACAATGTCTGAGAGAAAGGGAACAAATGAGCACTCTGATTGCTCTAACTAACTGCATGGAGAGACTCAGAAAAAAAAGAAAGACCCAGGCTGTAACTGGCAAAATCCCTGAACTGAGGAGATAGAGCTATACGTCTGGGGAGATCAAGGCATCTGGAGTTCACAGGACAGAGTACTTGAGAAAGAACCCCAGAGATTTAGAGAGGGTCTTCCTTGAGTATTTCACTGATCATTACATAAATGCAAGGAAGCTACTCATAAGTTGAGGAAAAGGCCATCTGAAAGGATTAAAGCGAAGAATGCCTCAAATCCATGCAGGGCTAGGGCTACTGCCTATTCCCACCAGCCAGATTGGAAAATATTACAGTTCATGGGGCATTGAGTAGATAACTCAGAAGGGATTTACCTCAGATTCAGGAATAATTAGCCCCATTCTAAACAAAGCTCTGATCCCAACTAACGAATATTAAACCTAGACCTGAAAAGATCAGACTGTTTCCAGGTAACTTAACTGTATCCCAGAGCAAAGCTCAAGTGTATTTAATATTTATAGGAATACAAAATATGCAGCATTTAACTAGGTAAAATTTATAATGTCTGACATCCAATTTTAGATTACCAGGCATGCAAAGAAGCAGGAAAATATGACCATTAATGAAAAGAAAAATACATAAATGAAAACCAACACAGAACTCACATAATTATTAGAATAACAGACAAGGGCATTAAAATAGTTTTTATAACTATATTTCATAAATTCAAATAGTTAAGTAGGGACATGAAAATATAAGAAGTGATCCAAACTGAACTTTTGGAAATGGAAACTGCAATGTATGAGATTTTAAAAAACACACTGAATTGAATTAATGGCAGCTTATACATTTCAAAAGCAAAGATTAGTGAGATTTTAAGTGAGACCATAAAATTAGAAATTATAGAAAAAGAAAATCCAAATAAAAAATAAATGTTTAAAAATGAAATGAGTATCAAGGATCAGGAGACAACTTCAAGTGGCCTAACGTGGATGCAACTGCAATTCCCCAAAGAAAGGAGTGGAGTGGAAGAAATATTTGAAGAAATACTGGCCATTATTGTTCATATTTGATAAAAACTGTAAACTCACAAATCCAACAAGCTCAAGAAATCACAAGCGTGAGAAACATGAGATACATCATGACTGAAGTGCTCAAAACACAGGACAGAAAAGGAAAAAAAAAACAGTTATGTTGCATATAGAGGAACAAAAATAAAAATAACAGCAGAATTCTCTTGAGAAATAATGCAAATAAAAAGACAGTGAAGGCAGGGCTGGAAAAAAGTCAACTTAGAATTCTATACCCAGTGAAAATAACTTTCAGAAAAGAAAGTTAAAAAAAAAAAAAAAGGCTTTTCCAGACATACAAACATTGAAAGAAATAATCACCAAGAGACTTCTACTACAAGAAATACTAGAGGAGGTCGTTTGCACACAAGAAAATTGATACCAGATGGATTGGCAATAAAAAGAAGAGAGCTGAAAATGCTCTTGTGGGAGTGCCTTTTACAAGCATTATCCAATATAATCCTCACACCAGTTCTGTGAAGTAGGAGTTAAACCTCAGGATGAAATGACTAACATTGGCCACATAGCTAGTTAAGAGAGCAGCACTCAATGAATTAGAAATCATAAGAAGACAATTGAGAAAACCAAAGAAATTAAAATCTGTATCTTAAAAAGATTGATAAAACTGATGAACCTGTAGCCAAACTGATTAGGAAATAAGAAAAGAAAAGAAAAGTAACAGCCAATAGCAGAAATGATAAGGGTGACATTACTGTAGATGCTATAGGTATTCAAAAGATAATAAAAAATATTGAGAGCAATTTTATCTTAATACATTTCTACAACTTAGATACAATAGCCTTATTTAAAGATATAAACTACCAAATCTCACTCATAAATAAATAGATAACCTAAATTGCCCTGTATCTATTAAAGAAATTGAATATGTAGTTACAAACCTTCCTACAAAGTAAACTTCAGTGTGGATGATCTCATTGGTAAATTCTACCAACAATTTGATGTGGAAATAATACAAATTCTATACAAACTTTTCCAAACAATTAAAGAGAGGGCATGCTTTCAAACTAATTCTCTAAAGACAATATAATCTTGATTCCAAAACCAGCCAAAGACATTACATGAAAAGAAAATGACAAGCTAATATTTCTGATGAACAGAGATGCTAAGATTATAAACCAAATATTAGCAATTTAAATCTTATAATATATATAAAGAATAATATATTATGACCAAATGGGGTTTATTCTAGGAGCATATAGTCAATTTAACTTCTGAAAACCAAGCAATGCAATTATTTGTATTAACAAATTAAAAACAGCAACATATGATCATCTCTATAATGACAGGAAAACACTTAAAAATCTGCTATCTACTTTTGATTTAAAAAACTCTCAGTGAGTTAGGCATCATGGCTCACACTTGTAATCCCAGCACCTTGGGAGGCCAAAGCAGGAGGATCACTTGAGCCCAGGAGTTCAAGATTAGTCTAGGCAACACAGCAAGACCCCATCTCTATAAAAATACAGAAATTAGCCTGGCATGGTGGCACACACCTGTGGTCCCACCTACTTGGGAGGCTGAGGTGGGAGGATCTTTTGAGCCCAGTAGGTTAAGCTGTACTGAGCTGTGATTGTTGTTGTTGTTGTTTTCCTGAGACGGGGTCTCACTCTGTCACTCAGGATACAGGGTGACAGAGTGAGACCTCATCTCAGGAAAACAACAACTCGCAGTGAACTAAGAATAGAAGAAGAGATAATCCTCAATCTGACAAGAGAATCCACAAAAATATCTAAAACTACCACCATACTTCATGGAGACTGAGTGCTTTCCCCCTAAGGATTGGGAGCAAGGCAAGGATGTCTGTTCTTACTCCCTCTACTAAACTGGGAGCCTCTAGAGTCCCAGTAGAGTAAGGCAAGAAAAAGAATTCAATTCCATATTGGAATGGAAAAAGGAAAACTGTCTTTATTCACAAATGACATAATTGTCTATGTAAAAAATCCAATGAAATCTAAAAAAAAGCTACTAAAGCTAACAGCACTGTTTCTGCATACATAATGAAGTTATAAATATCCAACTATATTTCTATATACTAGCAAGAATGATGGAAACTGGGTTAGAGTATCATTTATAATAAGCTTCAAAATATGAAATACCTAGGGATAAATCTGATAGACTTATAGTCAAAGTTTTATTTGGAATAGCAAAAACTTGGTAACAGTACAAATATCCCTCAACAGAGGAATGAATGAACAAGTTGGGGTATATCTATACAATGGACTGTTTCTCAGCAAAGAATAGGAATAAACATGCAGCAAAATGGATGAACCTCAAAATAAATATGCTGAGTGAAGGAAGCCAAACAATAAAAAGCAGTATATATTACAAAATTTCATACAGTTCATGAATACTGTGTGAAAAAATTCCACTTTAAAAAAAATTTAGAGATTGCAGACTGATTTGTCATAACAGAAATCAGATCAGTGCCTGCTTGCTAGTGGGGGCAGAATTATAACCAGGCACAAGCAATCTTCTGGGGGTAACTAACTTGATTGTGATTATTGTTTCATGGGCATATAGCTGTCTCTAAATATCAAATTATAAATTTTAAATATGTGTACTCTGTTATATGTAAATTATACCACATAAGACCACTAACCTCCATCCCAAAAACAAAAGTATAGATAAGGCTAAAAAATAACAATAAAATAATTATTTTTAATAAAACTGTATTTTTAGCTGTTTAGCACCTGTGAGCTTATTCCTATTTTCCCATTTGAACATCTTGCTCCCTTGTTAGGATTCCTTTCTGTTATACTTTACTTTTACAAAACTTCCTTAATAACCTCCAGTGTGCCTCCTTATATGAGACCCTCTAGATATGTGATATTTGCCTTTTCTTTAATTTTCTGCTTTTGGGGATCTCATTGATGGTGGCCATCTCCCCAGTCATCTCTAGAAGTTATGTAAGCCTGTTCTAGGACATTTCTTTCTTTCTTTTTCAGACTTGTATATTGTTGGAAAAATCACCAGTAAAATATTTATATGTGTCTAGATTTTGAGACACTTTCTAATCTTTGAGCATATGTATTATATGGGATATATTCAATATATAACCATTATTAAAGTCATTGATCATATTAATTAGCAGATAGAGGTCAAGAACTCTGCATATATTCCCTTAAGGCAAGTAAAGATCAATGAGAAAGCATGTAGAAATATAGATTGGTTTAGGAACGGCTTCAAGGTATGCAGAAAAATAAATATTATAAGAACAATATAAAGCAATGATTTTCCAACCTGGATACATATTAAGATAGTGAGGAAAATTTGAAAAAATACCTGCGCATGGGTGA
The DNA here is from genome assembly GCF_024542745.1 of Macaca thibetana thibetana. Lineage (NCBI taxonomy): Eukaryota > Metazoa > Chordata > Mammalia > Primates > Cercopithecidae > Macaca > Macaca thibetana. The sequence goes on from NC_065594.1 coordinate 58,696,893, forward strand.
TCTCCAAATTATACCATTGGACTCAGAAATTTTGGTGGTGGGGCTCTGTGTTAACATTTTTAAAAATTCTCCCCAGATGATTCTAGTTGTGCTGCCAGAGTTTTAGGAACCATGGCTATATGTAGTTGTCAGGATCTTGGACATTGGAATACAAACACTGGCCTCTGCCACTTTCAACCTGAGTGACCCCAGGTGAGATATTAAGGAAGTGGTGCTCAAACTTTGACTGCACTTTAGAATCATCTGCACAGCTTTAAAATGTATTGATGCCTGATGCCTGGGTCACACTCCTAAAAATTCTAATTTCAGTAGTCTGAGGCACCCCTTGGACATGGAGCTATTTGTAAGGATCTTTTAATGTGACTCTGATGTGCAGCCAAAATTGGGAACCACTGTTCTAAGATGAGCTTCCTCAGCTATGGCATGCAAGCAATAACTCACAGTTTTTGTTGTTGTTGTTTGTTTGTTTGTGTATGTGATGCTTTATAAAATAATGCATGTTAAGAATTTTATATAGTTGTTTGGCTTATAATGAGCAGTTGATAGAAAGTGATTATTATTTTGGTGTTTTCTGAGTCCCTTCAACTCAAGAAAAGTGAGATCTATACAGGAGAACTCTAAACCCAGGAAGTTTTTTTTTTTTTTTTTTTTTTGCCAGGCTCTGAAAAAGTAGGCTCTAATCTATATTTTTAAAAAGTCTATACCCATGAAGGACCATATGAGGAGATGCTATCTTATGTAGAATAGGGCTGAGGCTTATTGAGGCTTTGCCAAGATTTCAGAATAAATCTTATTCCCTTTGAATAAGAAATTTGTCTTATGAGAAAACTATTGGCTTGAAATGTGGTGAATACAAGGGCTGAGGCAGATTCCAGTGGGCTTGTATCTATTCTCAGCCTCACCCAGGAGCTGGCTGAAATGGGTTAGTTGATGGAAAAATCTCGTTTGTGTGTGTCTGTGTGTGTGTGTGTGTGTTTAAAGTAAGTCTTTCTGTTCATAAGTGATGTTATTTTGGTTGTTAAATGTGATGTTTTTCTATTGTAAAAGAAAAGACAAATGGTACCTCATAAGCACCCCAACTTGAGGACCTACATAAAAGCCTGCACCAAATCTCCCTGGGACTGACTCAGGTTGACTGCTCTAAGCACTATAATAGAAATAGTCTGTAATAGAAATGCATTAGTCCTGGATTGTTGTCACCATCATCATTGGGGAACCCAAACTTTCCCCACACCAAATCAATCCCTTTCCCTCCAGCTTCTGTTACTCCACCTCTTCTACGGGCAAGGTACTATCTTCTCAAGGTATTACTTTAATATTGTGACTCTCTTGAGATCCTACCTTAGCTTTCAATTGGATCAAAATAAATTATCCATCTTGGGGTGTAAAACCACCCTCTAACTCCTTAATTTAATTTCTCTGCTTCCCAGCTCACTGTAATCCAGCTTGGCACACCTGCTTGTTATTATCTGTTTGAGCTCTTTTTCTCTCTCATCTGTAAGGCACCTCATGTCTCTGGAACCCTACTCTGTTCAGCGACAGCATCAGGTATTGTCTTAGTCACTTTGGGCTGCTCTAACACATTATCATAGTCTGGGTGGCTTAAACAACAGAAATTGACTTCTCACAGTTTTGGAGGCAGGGAACTCCAAGATCAAGGTACCAGAAGATCTGGTTCCCTGAGAGGATTCCCTTCCTGGCTTGCAGACAACCATCTTCTTGCTGTGTTCTCACATGGTTGATAGCGCAGAGAGATGAAGCTCTCCTGTTTCTTCTTATAAGGGCACTAATCCCATCATAAGGGCTCTACCTTCATGACCTACTTTCCTCCCAAAAGTCCTATCTTCAAATAGCATCACATATTAGGGTTTTGCATATGAAATTTGGGGAGACACATTCAGTTTATAATAGGCATAATGTCATTATTCCCATTTGACTAATGAGAATCTCAAGGATCAGAGATATTAAATAATCCAGCCCAGGGCTCATAGGTAGTAAGTGGTAGAACATGGCTTTTTCACTGTCTGTATATCACATACTGTAAATTTCTCCTTACCAAGCAGCATGACTTAAATTCCTGATTATAGTTATCGTAACAAGTACAGCTGAGATAGCATCCTTTATTCTATCTCCCTAGCTCCCCATATATAAATTCTAAAATACATAAGGTAGAACTTACTGAAATATCTTTTTTGTTTTGTTTTGTTTTTGAGACAGGGTCTCACTCTGTTGCCCAGGCTAGAGTACAATGGCATGGTGGCGCGATCTCGGCTCACTTCAGACTTGACCTCCCAAGGCCCAAGTGATTCTTCTGCCTCAGCCTCCCAAGTAGGTGGGACCACAAGTATTCACCACCATGCCTGGCTAATTTTTTAATTTTTAGTAGAGTTGGAGTTTCGCCATGTTGCCAAGGCTGGTCTTGAACTCCTAGGCTCAAACAATCCACTTGCCTTGGCCTCCCAAAGTGCTGGGATTATAGGTGTAAGCCACCGTGTCTGGCCTGAAATATCTTTTTGGCGGTGGGGGTGGGGGTGGGGTTAGGGGGTGGCAACTCGGGATGATTTTGGTATTGCTATCATTCCTATTTAAGTGTCATGCATTACACTGTGTCTCAAGGAGTGAGATTATTCCACTGCCTTTTCTTTTTTTTTTTTTTTTTTTTTGAGGTGGAGTCTCGCTCTTGTCACCCAGGCTGGAGTACAGTGGCGCGATCTTGGCTCACTGCCACCTTCACCTCCCAGGTTAAGCGATTCTCCTGCCTCAGCCTCCTGAGTAGCTGAGATTACAGACGCCCGCCACCACGCCCAGCTAATTTTTGTACTTTCACTAGAGACGGGGTTTCACCATGTTGGCCAGGCTAGTCTTGAACTCCTGACCTCAGGTGATCCACCTGCCTCAATCTCCCAAAGTGCTGGGATTATAGGTGTGAGCCACTGCACCCGGACTTCACTGCTTTTCATAGAGCTCGGTAAAGATTTGGTAATGAAAAATGTGTCAGCTACCTTAAAAACAGGGTGTTGTCTGTAAATTATCAGCCTACTTCCAGAATCCAATCAAATATATCAGTATAACTGGAGACTACTATGTGTTCCATGAAAACATAGCATCTGAATGATGAATGGTCTTTGCCTTCAAGAGATTTATATTCTAGCACTAACAAGAACATATTGAAAATAAGAGCAATAATAATTTCCTTTAAATTATCTTTATTAATTGAATTGTTTAAGCTATTTAGGTACACAACGGGGGCAGCTGCTTTAATTTGAACTTCTCCAGTGGGAAACCTGAACCACAAAGTAGATAGGTGACCTGCTTCAGTCTCCTGGTGGGATCAGGCAAGATTCACTGCTACTGAGGCCTCCTGCTTTCTGGCAAGCTGGGCCTGTGTGCCTGGCCATATCTCATTTATGACTGAGATCCAAGGGAAGATTGTGAAATATTTACTCCTAGGAATCTCTATTGACAATTGATGAACTTCTTGGGAATTTTCCCAAATTTGACAACTACATAAAAGGACACAGTAAATTCAATAAAATTTTAAATGAACTATAACACCTTGCACTTATGATTAGATGACCAGGTTTATTTTTATTTATTTATTTATTTTTATTTTGATGCCCCAGACTAGCTATGCTATATGGACAAGTGTTTCAAGTTAGTCTCACAATAAGAAATCATCAAGCAGTTCAATAAGTATTTCCTGAGGGCCTATAACGAGCTAGGTATGGTGTGAAAAACACAGGCAAAATCTCTGATCTCATAGAGCTTCTATTCTAGTTGAGGTGGGGTAAAATGGGGAAGATGGCAATCACCAAGTAAACTATTAAGAATTTGCCCTAAAGGAAATAAAATAAGACTATGTGATAAAGGAAAAATAGGAGACTAATGTAGCCAGAGTGGTCGGGAAGTTCTCACTTAGAGATATGCCTTGTGAGCTGAAACCTGAGAGGAGAAAGAAACAAGCCATGTGAATACCTAGGGGTACTCTTCTAGGTATTTAGAACAGCAAGTGCAAGGGCTCTGTGGCAGTGAGGAACTTAGCATGTGCAGAGCAAAAGGACAGTGTGGCTGGAGCAAAGAGAGGGGAGAGTAGCAAGAGAAAAGGAAAAGGACTCATTATTGGAGACATGATTTTGGCTCTTGTTCAGTGAGAAATAAAGAATAGGGTTTAGTGGAGAAGTGTTTTGTTTTGAGAGTTGTTGTACATCGAGAGGATCACCTGTCTCTTGTGTTGAGAATAGACTGTAGAGGGGTAAATCAAAAATAAAATTCTAAACCCCTCAGCTGACTGAATGGATCCTTTCTGTCAGCCAAGGACATTCCAAGTAAACCTCAGAAGCTAGTTCTGGCCATGATGGGAAGTGGGGTTAGAGATGCCTCATTATACCCTTCTCCCTCTGGAATTCAGGCCAACTGCCCAGCATTAACATTAAAACAGAGATCTTAAGACTGGCAAAACAGACTTTTTCTAGCAATAAGATACCAAAATCCAACCCGACCAGTATAACATCACATGACAGATAGCAGACCCTGAAAAAAATCAAAGTATTTTACCCCAAAATACTTTTCTTGAGAATGACCCTGCAAAGCTGTCTCTTGTAGGGAAAATCTACATTCTGCAGAGAATCCCCTTCATCTTCCAGGTCTTTTACTAATCCAGGAGAGAATTAACTAAGAGGCTGGCACCTTTACCGTTTATTCTCTGAAGCCTGCTATCTGGAGGGTTTATCTACATAATAAAATCCTTGATTCCACAATCTCTTATCTTAACCCAGATACTCCTTTCTGTTGGTTCCAGGTCTTTAGATAATAACTTAACTCTTTCAACCAATTGCCAATCAGAAAATCCTTGAAACCACTTATTTCCTGGAACCACAACACCATCCTCCTCCACTTCAAGTTATTCCACTTTTCTGGATTCAAACCATGTGTACCTTTGAGGTACTGATTGATGTCTGCCTGTAATTTCTGTCCCCGTAAAAATGTATAAAATCAAGCTGTAACCCACTAACCTTGGGCACATGTTCTCAGGACCTCCTGGGGCTATGTCATGGGCCTTGGTTACTCATATTTGGCTCAGAATAAACCTCCTTAAATATTTTAGAGTTTGACTCTTTTCATTGACAGAGGGCCAAGGAAAGGCAGGACATAACACTTGTTGTTTAGGATGTTACTGAAATAGCTCAGGAGAGGGAGAGGTGGCTTGGATTTTATGGTAACTGTATTAAGATGTGGTCAGAGTCTGGACTTGCTTGAATAATATCTGCATGTAAAAGAGAGATAGGAGTCAAAAAGTATTCTAAAGTTTCTGGCTTAAACAATTAGAAGTTGGATATTGCCATTGACTGAGATTGTAAAGGCTAAAAGTGGAACAGTTTCGGGGGATGATCAAGAGTTCAGTTTTGGGCATGTGAAGGATGAAGTGTCCAAGTGGAGGTATCCAGTAAGTCACTGGATCTAGAATTCTGGGGTTTGGGGAGAGATCTGTCCTAGTGATGTGCATTTGGGCATTGATCGCACATGGGTGGTGTTTAAAGCTATCAGACTAGATGAGATTGCCAAGAGAGTACCAGGTCATGCGGAAGGCGTGGAGAACAGATGAGGAGTATGTCTTCATGTCTTTCTTTCTAGGATGTATCCAGGAAGATTCTGGAGTCTCTGGCCTGTGAGCCTCTCCTTTCCTCTTGGTTGATTTGTTTGTATTTCAACCACTTTTCTTGAACTAGTCTGTGGCTTTAGTATCAGATGACAGTATTCACTAATTCCTGAAATAGCATGAATAATTAACACCAGGATAAAAAAATAGATCATAAGTGATTGGGACCCATCTAAGTATTTGGAGGAATCACCTAAATGGAATAAGATACACACACACACACACACACACACACACACACACACACACACACACATACACACACACACAATGTCAGAGGACAAAATTACAACAAATTGTTTAAAAATCTCAATTGGCTTTATTGTGATTCCAGAATTCTATTCTATGATTCCAGAATTCTATTCTATGGAACAGAGTAAGTGTTCCAATGAGTTGACCAGTAGAGATTGGCTTTATAGACAAAGAAGGCCTGAAGAAAGCAGAAATAAGTGGATCGGTCATTTCAAAGTTACTTTCCTTGTAAGGTGGGGACAGGGAGACAGAATAATAGAAAAATAACTGATTGGTTAATGTCAGATTACTTCAGGTTATGAATTAAAAGAGAGGAAACTTCATTATCATGCCCATTGAAGACTGAAACTGATCTGTTTGGGAAATTGGCTGTTACCTCTCTCTCCTGATTTTTCTGAAGGTCAGACAAAAATTTAATTTAGGTTTGGTGACATAGAACTTTGGCATGGGTGACTCCATTTTGACCTTTAATCTGTTCTATTGAGGCCTAGCGCAGGAGCTTGGTATGAAACAATGTTTTCCTATAACTTGTATTCAACAATGTTCAGTGGAGCCAGGACATCTCTTCTACTATGTTGTTAATAGAACATTTTTGAATTCGTGGAATCTAGGAGTAAAGACAGTTCTGCTGTAACATGTCTGCTTTGGCTTTGAAGTTGCTTTCTTGGCCCTGTCAATTATGGAGTCCCCAAGTCCAAGTTTTATTAGGCTTGGAAGATGGTAGTCACACCTGTGGATTTTTAAATTATGGGTTTGAATATTTCAATGCATTAAAAATTGTGCTTTCTCGGAGCCAGCGAACACATGAGTTATTTCTGTTTTAACTGTAAAATGATAATGTAAGGATAAATTCAAATTAAAGATAAGAGGCTTAATTATCCCTGTTGAAAAATAAGAGAAAAGATTTCCCTCTTTTCCATTTTCTTTGAGCATTTACTTTAGAAAACTTGTAATTGTACATACTTTCTCCTCTCTTTGAAATGTGCATAAATCATTTTGAAGACTATATTGGCATATTGTCAGCTTTTTGACCTGAGAATGTCTTTCTCAGGGACCTGGGAGCCATCTCTTTAAAACGTGAACATCAAGGGAGATGGCACCCCTACCCATTTCTGTGGAAGGGTAGAATCCTAACTTGGAGGTGAATGGGGCATCTTACTACAAGTTACAAAACTACCCTCTGTCATAAAGATATGAGAAGTTCCTTTTTTCTCTGGATAAAGTCAATTAGCTAACCCAGATGGCCACTTTAATTATCAGGTAAAGTTAAAACAAGCTATGTGTGACAAATGGTGCTGTCAAGTTCTATTACTTGAGGACTAGTTATTGTTTATCTTGACAACACGCATGCAATGGGTTTTTATCTGGGTGGCTGTATAGAAGGTGACATTTCGTTCTGTCTTTGCAGTCTCTTAGTGGATTGCCTGTGATGCACATCACATTCTGCTTTAATGCATATTCAATAATAAAACTGTTTTCTTTCTGTACCGTCTTTGTGGAGAGGATTTATGAACTGGGAGATTTTGCTTTTAATTAGATTTTTCCAATGTTTGTTTATGATACATATCCAAATTACTGACATGTTTTGGTTCTCTAAAATCTCCTTTCAAACATTCATGCATGGTTCATTTCCATTGGATAGTTTAACTGACTTTTTGCCCCCAAAAGTAGCATTAGTGTTTGAAGACTGGATTCTTTCTTTCTGAGGGATAGCTCTGATCACTGTATTCTTGGTATAATTAATTTTTGGTTCTTTTAAAATATTATGCTTATTTTCTGAAAATAATCGCTAAATAATTGAGGGCCCTATTAAAGGGTGTTCTGTAGGTACACATGTTAATGCCACAACAAACTACCACAGACTAGGTGGTTTACATAACAGAAATATATTTTCTCATAGATCTGGAGGTTAGAAGTCCAAAATTAAGGTGTCAGTAGGGTTGGTTTTTTCTGAGCATTCTCTCCTTGGTTTGTAGATGGCTGCCTTCTCTCTGTGTTGTCTCATGGTCTTCCCTCTGAGCATGTCTCTGTCTTAATCTGTATCTGAATTAGTCATACAATATGACTAATGTTCTTTTCACAAGAACATTAGTATTAGAGCCATATTGTATTAGGGCCTACCCTAATGACCTCATTTTATCTCAATTACCTCTTTAAAGGCCCTGTCTCCAAAGAGTCACATTCTGAGGTACTGGGGGTTAAGACTTCAACATAGGAATTTTTGGCAGACATAATTTAGTGTGCACCTATTCAATTTGTTATTTAAATATGTGCAAAAGTAGTTTCATCAAAATGCCCTAAACCACAGAATGTGACTGTCACTTAAACTAGTTTTTATGAGCTTAGCATTCAGCATTCTAGTTGTCTTAGTCACTAGAACCAGTATGTCCAAAATGATGCCCTATATTTTGTTTCTTGTTTGTTTCTAAGAATATAGAATTGTTTTTGAATTACAATATGTATTACTGACTAGTTCCTTCAAAGAAAGAACAAACTGTTTTATGGAAAATGTGCCCCAAATCTTAAATTGAACTTCAGTAATCTGAAAAGTATTCCCAAGTCTCTTTTCTGGCCTCAAGTTGGTAGAGTAAATTTCCTCTTAAACATAAATAAAAATGAATAAAATGTCTTTATGGTCAGCTCCACCCTAAATGACGTGCATGCAATGTTTGCCCCCCAAATGGTACTTATGACCATTAATTAAAATTCAATTCTCTCAGTGTTCACTATTGCATGTATGAGGGAAGAGATAACACATGTCCACATTTTCTGACCTTTGCATACACTTGCATTTATTAAGAGATTAGTGCCCCCCCCACAAGCACACTTTGGTGACCCACAAAGTAACTTGCCACCAGACCTGAGCCTTGGAAGTAGAAGAAGGAAGAAACATTAAAAGGTGGACATATTTTCTCCTTAGACGTTATATTTGTCTCCTTCTATTAGATTTATTTTTGGCACACAGAAGAGCACATCCATATGGGGAACATTTTAAAATTGCTTGTGAAGAACAGGCATATTTCCAAGAGGAAATGTAACCTTGCCTTCATCTGGTGTATCAGATCAATGCGCTGTAAAAGATCATGTTCAGTTACCTCATTTTTTTTGAATTAGAATTAATGGCTCATTAGTCTTGATCATATCAATATTATAACACCACTTACATTTGATAGAAAAGGGAAGAAGGCTGATGGAGTGCACTTATTCCCTTTTACTCTTAGTGAGTAGATTGTGTGCCAGCCTCAGGGAAAACCAGCAGGATCACGGAGGTGGCCCTTTTCAAATGGGCCATTTAGGGTAAATGTGGATTCTTTTGTATGAGGCTCTTGGAAGAAGAGTTAAAAGGTTCTCAAGGTTTGGGTCACTTGGGACATATATCAGTGTCTCCACCCCCTACTTTGGGCAGCTGGCCAGAGTGAGGGAACCAGACACCCTCAGCCTGTCTTTGGCCACATGTTGGACCATATGTTGGAAACTGAAAAAATAGACATTAAGAATCTCTTGAACATCTCTCCAACGAGGAATTCCATCTACAAAAAAGCACGAATTTATTCAGGGCTCAGAGAGAGATGCAGATGTACTCTTTTGAAATAAAAATAAGAAATATTGCCAGGTACTAGATGACATTAAGATTTATCTCTGCTCCCATCCCTACATTTTGCCAAAAAGGAATAGTAATGAAATAGACTCTCAAATTAAAGCAAACGAAAGCAAACCAAAAACTAACCTTATGGAAGGAAACACTAGACTAGGAGCCAAGGACTCTAGCCGCATTGTTGATGGCCATGATCTCATCATGTGGCTGTGGGTAGTGAGTACTCCTTGGTTTTTATCTGCACAGCACTTTTTTTGTCTTAGGAGCTGCCGGCTTCCCCCAGTCATAAGCATGCCTTACTGAGCTGTGAATCTATACGATATGAGTTAGTATCTTATCTCTTTGTCCACAGGGATTGGCTTAAAGATGAATGACCTTCATGCTAATTTAGTCTAATTAACGACTTCCCTGGGACTTTGCTGGGACTATCAGGAAACTGGCACTTGCTTTCCATTGGGTTTATGAATTGAAATGATAATCTAAATTGGTAGCTGCTGGTCTTCATCTTTGCCACATAAAGGCAACACCAAGAAAGGCAGCCTGAGAAATGCCCAGAGAGAAGCAGAGCTGGATGACACATATTTGAATCTTTGACTTCTACTGGGCCTGGAGCTGCTCACCCTTGGAGTTAGGCAACACATTTCCCTAGTTTCGGGTGGGACCTTGCCACTGGGAACCTGATGATTATACTTTGTATATTCAGATTCATTGAGTTTCTTTTTACTCATTTGTGAAGGAACAATCCATTTAGTGTATTTCGACATTTCTTTCTATCTCTGAACTTTTAAAGACTAAATCTATATATTTTGGCACACTTTACATAGTAATTTATTGTGAGAATCTTTATCCTAAGGCAGAGTGTAAGTCTCAGAAATTTCCAAAATTTATCTCAAAAATTTCTTCCAGTTATTTGGAACTTATATGTGGAGTTAAATTTATCTTCATATTAACAATGAATGAAATATTTGATGAGAAAATTGATAGTATAAACAGGATCAGAGAGTAATATTTAAAACCTTTTTAGGAATATAAACAGCTTTTAGAAGAGTGAGAGATGTGAAAATCTAACATCTATTAATTAAAGTATGCCCCAGTGTTAAATATAGCTATTACCTCTACTTGAAAGCAGTAAAACGAAACATTTTTCTAAAATCATAATGAATAATTAAGACTGGGCAATTCCTCCAATTATTTTAACTCTCTGCACCAATCAACATATAGAGTCAAAATTCCATTATGCAAATGTCCTAAAAATCTTTTTTTTTTTTTTTTTCAGTGACGTGACTACATGCTGGAAAAGAAATATCTTTTCAGTAGAGAAGGGAACACACAATTTGCCTTGAGAAAAGACAGTCAAGAACTTTGCAGTGTTGGTAAACATTAATCAACATGATTTAAAAAATAAATAAAAGGAGGTGTCCAGAGTTCAGACTTCTTTCATTGCTTCTTACCCAGCCTTCTTAAACTTAGGCAAGGAAAAAACTGAAATAAGAAGTAACTAATAGGCTGGGTATGGTGGGTTATGCCTGGCCTGTAATGCTAGCATTTTGGGAGGCCAAGGCAGGAGAATCACTTGAGCCTAGGAATTCGAGACCAGCTGGGCAACATAACAAGACCCCATCACACACACACACACACACACACACACACACACACACACACACAGATTAGCCAGGCCTGGTGGTACACGCCTGTAGTACCAGCTACTCAGGAGGTTGAGGTGGGAGGATCACTTGGAGCCCAGTGTTTGAGGCTGCAGTAAGCTATTGTGTCACTGTATTCCAGCCTGGGCAACAGAGGAAGACCCCCCAACTCAAAAAATAAAAATAAAAAAGAAACGACCTATATAAATATTCTTTTCTCTCTTAACCCTTGGAGAAGCTCACGAAATTTTACTAAGCTAATTTTTAAATGGAATTCAATCTCACTAGAAAAGTCATTTTGATAGCATTGAAAGTATGGCATCACTCTACAAAACAGGCTCAAAAGAACAGTAGCACTTAGCCCTTGTAGTACTTGAAAGCTGTTTACCAGTATACTTAGCACGCCTTCATGATATGTAAGTGTGGACTGTGAAATAAGGATAATCATAATTAGAGTGGAGGAAAAAAGGCTTGAATAAGTAGGACCAGTTTTAAAACTCATAGCTTTTGATAATGTGTTTGTACTATATGTTGGAGACCTGCTGTTTATTTAGATGGGGTCTTGCTGTGTTGCCCAGACTGGAGTGCAGTGGTACGATCATGGCTCACTTCAGTCTCAGACTCCCAGGCTCAAGTGGTACTCCCACTTCAGCCTCTCAAGTAGCTGGGACCACAGGCATATGTCACCACACCTAACTTATTTATTTATTTATTTTTGTAGAGGTGGAGTCTTGCCATGTTGCCCAGGCTGGTCTTGAACACCTGGGCTCAACCATTCCTCCCACCTCATCATCTCAAAGTGCTGGGATTACAGGCATGAGCCACCTTGCCCAGCCAAGACTTACTGTTTTGTATTGCCCTGTGAGCACTTTGCCTGAGGTTTTGGGAAAATGGCCTTGCTTTAGCTGTGGGGTCTCTAATGTATTATTAGGAGCCAGAGGGAGAAAGATAATCTATCTTCTAATGCAGAAGTGACTTAGGAAATCCCTAATGGGTAAGTTCATCTCTTAACTATTTTTGAAAGTGTTTTCCAGTGCTAATTTATAAAAGTAGACTCTGTAGTTTGAATGCCTCTGCAGAAAATATCACAGACGAAGCATCTGAGCAGTGAATGGATATTTGTGCATTATAAACTTTCTGTGGCTTTGTGGATGCAAGCAGGCATAAAAAGAAAAGTGACCATGTTCAATTCCTAACACACATCTGGCAGGCTTCCTCTTCATAAGCAGAGAATGCATTCATCCAACAAGGTTAGTGGCTCTTCAACTTTGATGTACATGAGAATCACCTGGGGAGTTTATTAAATTATCTATTCCTAGGTCCCTCCCCAGAAATACTGGTTCATCCAATCTGGAGCAGAGTTTAGGAATCTGATTTCCATGTGAGGGGTTCACAAGCAGGGTTGGTTCCCTAACACCACTGCTCTAAGTGCTGTGGGGAGAGTGTAAATTCCTTGGTGAGAATCACTTAGTCACAATGCCCACATGAGGACCAGTGGAACATACAGGTGAACCACATAATGGCAAAAACCCAAAGACCAGAAGGGACTGTTACTCAGGAATACACAGCCTCGGGAATTTTAGGTTATCATGGGCTAGAGTTGGACATGAAACAGTTGTAGGCTGGATTTAAAAAGTAACCTGGGCTTTAAAAGAAGTCAAATCTGATCCAACCTTTCTATCTTTTTTTTTTTTTCTAGATAAAATAAAGGAGATGCACAGAGGTTAAACGACTGGCCTATGACCACTCAGCTAAGAGTTGAAGGGCGAGAATTGGAAGCAGAGTCTTCTAACTGTATCCAAGCTACTTGTGGCTACAAGCAGCCCTTTCAGTTTGCCCTGGATACCATGCCAGAAAGTACACAGGGCAATATCCTATTAAAGAGACATGGGAAAAGATGGCTAAATATTGATACTGTTTTTAGATTTGAGTTTACACAGCAGAGGAGATAGTCAATAATTTTCAGCGACATGCAGATTGTGTTCCACCTGTAAGAAAGGGATTCTATTCTATACGTTTTCCTCACTGACTTTGATACACGTAGATGATATATTAACTAACAATTATTAAATGCCATTAGCTTTTTACATGAGTAAAATTATCTAATCTTCTCAAAAACAGACTGTACAAGAGAGATAGTATTATCCTTAATTTATAGAGGCTAAAACTGAGATACAGGGCTAAGAAGCTTGTTGAAGTTTGCACAGCCAGTAATGGCAGAAGTGTGGATGCAAGTAAAGGCTGTTTGCCTTCCCAGCCCTCTCTAAACCACCACTCTATACAGAAGCTCATAAATCTACATACAATTACTCCATGCTTGCAGGAGTGGCAAATTATTAAATGACAGGATGAAGATTTTGAAAAGGTTCTGTTCAATTGAAACTAATGATGTAACTTAATAGGTATAAACGTACATTTCTACATTTGAGTTAAAAGAAATCAGCTGCATATATATAAGGATGCTAGTAAGACCTGACTTAAACACCAATCCTGTGGAAGTCTTAGGGGTTTCCTCTGACTTTACATTTCTATGAACATGTAATGAAAAGTGGCTGACAAAAGCTTATGTAATCTTAGGCATAAGCCGGAACAAGGTAGATAAGAGTCCCACTGCATTTTAGGTATGTTAGATCTCAACAGAAGTTAACTGGAAAATAAAACAAATCTGTTCTGTTTTTTAATAAAACAGAACAACAAGTTGAGTTCAGACGTGGAGGTCTTTCATGTGGTAGAGATTTGTGAATTTTGGTGGCTCAGTATCTACTGTCTCAATTCTCTTTTCTTCTTCTTTCTCTTGATAACAGCACTGTATTTTCTTATGTGTAGGACATGAGACACATGTCCTACACCAGATTATATTGCACACACTCTTTCTCTCTTCTACTTTTGCTTTCTAATCAGTGTCTCCTGGGCCTGGTTTGCTATTCATGTAGATTTACTGGGTGGAAAATCTGGAGTGCTCATAAACTGCATCACTTGTCAGTCACTAAGAGCCCTCTCAGCCAACCAAAATGCAGGTGGCTATGTTCTGACCAGGTCTGTTGTTCTTCAATGTGAAATCAAAGCCCACCCTCACTGCATCTTGGTCATCATGATTCAACTCATAGTGCCCTTGCGCCTCATCTTCCATTCCTGCCCTTTAGCCAAGGGGCAAGTCCATGGTCCAAACTGGCCATACTTTATCTTTTTAGGGATTGTAGTTTATTTTTGAACAGAGTGATACATGAGAAAAAGTGGTTGGAGCAGAATGATTCTGATATTGGCATCTGCAGGAGACTATCTGTGCACTCCTCACCGGATTTCCGTACACCACTACCCTGGTTCCTGTGTTTTCTGAGGCTGAAAGCCGAATATGAACCCAGGTACTTTTGCATAGATCACTCTTTATGAGCTATCAGCCCATTTATTGAAAGGACATTAACACTCATCATAAAGTCTCACAAATATTGGCTTCTACTTTTGCTTCTTCTCATCCTCTTCATCCTCTTTCTCTTCCTCTTTCTTCTTTAGAAAAGTGCTAGGTTCCAAACTTGTGTATAGAGGTGAATATAAATATGGAAAGTAATTTCTTCTTAGTAAATTTAATAACACAAAATTGTGTTTCTGAACTGTTTCAGATACAAGAGGTCATGTGTCTGGCCCCAGGTGGGTGATGGACTGATCGAGAAAAGCCTAACTCATGTACCAGTTGAGGAAAGAAAGAAACAATTTCCAAGGCTGACATAGAGTTCTGCATAAAAAATCCCACCCTAATTGAAAATAAATAATCAAGAAAAAGAGGTAAAATTATAAAAAGAGAAAGGGTAAGAGAGCGATGATGACAATGATGATGACTAAAACTGTGTTTTTAGTTTGTCAACAACTGTCACAGATTTCCTTTCTTGCTCCTTGTGAACTCTTTAAGGTCCCTGTTTTCTAGGCTAGCATCCAGAGGGCTGGACAATTTGACTTGCTTAAAGCCCTAGAGCGATGAGATTTACATGGCTAAATCACCCACTCACATGCACCCTCCTATCCTCCACCATATCTTCCTGCCAACCCCTTTCCTTTTCCCACCTTTCAACCTTTCTGAGTGTGACTGTCTGTTAAAATAAAACTATTTTAGAAATCCCCGAGCTTCCTCTGTCTTTCCCTCTTTGAACATGCTCTGTGCCTCTCATTTTGTTTAGAACCAATTACAAAACTCATCTGTCACTCATGAGGCACGTGTCCTACACCAGATTATACTGCACTCACTCTTTCTCTCTTCTACTTTTGCTTTCCAATCAGTGTCTCCTGGGCCTGGTTTGCTACTCTTGTAGACTTAATGGGTGGAAAATCTGGAGTGCTCATAAGCTGCACCACTCGTCAGTCACTAAGAGCCCTCTCAACCAACCAAAATGCAGGCGGTTGTATTCTGACCAGGTCTGTGGTTCTCCAACACAAAATCCAAACATTGTGATACTGTGCCCCTGTGACTGAGCTTTCAGGGGCTGAAAGAAAGGAAATGTTTTTTAGCAGTAGCTAGAGATGTTTCTGAAAGCAAAAGACCTAAGCAAAGAGATGGTGTTCTGAGTGGAGTCTGTATTAAGTACCTGATTCCTGCTGTAAACAGTGAAATGTGGTTGTTTTATAAATTAGCCACATTTGAATTCTAAATCACTATAGGTGCAGCAGAGCCTTTGATATAAGACTAAGCTTATTTTTCAACCAACAAAATAATTGCTCAACATTGGTGAGTTGGTTGGTGGGGGAGGGGAAAAATCAGCTTTTTGAAAAACTATACCTGCAACCCAGATAATATTCTAAATACCTGACAGTACAAAATAATGGTATTGATAAGATGAATAAATCTGATCCTGGCTATTTTATGTCAAATGGGTAGAAGACAAATTTTTTATGCAAGTATGCAGAAAAGTAATAAACCTGCTTAAGGAACAAATTTAATGGTTTCTAAGACAATATATTTCTAATAATTGTTTATATTTTTAATGTAATACTACTATTCCTAGCAGGAGGCTTGTTTCAAGTTGTGGAGAGATTGGAATAAAACGGAAGAATCAGAATTTTCCAGAAGGCAGTTTCAAAGCAATTCAATGTGATTAGATCCATTTCCTGTCATGTTCAATTCTTCTTTGTCTCAAAGATATTTTTTGTAATAAACCATGGACAGTCTTCAGTAGCTAGCTCTCCCCTGTCCTCCCTCATGTATGTGAGAGATGAGAAAGGAGGGGTGGGTATTAGATGATTTTTTTTTAAATTATTTTTTGGCTTCTTACTAAAGGCATGTCCACAATTCACATTCATACATTTTGGGTCTATTTTAAGATGTTAAAAACATCAAGCCTTAACCTGATGGTATTTTCAAAAATCCCATGAGTGTTTGGCAGCAGTCAGCAGAGAGCTGCTAAAGGAAGTTAAATGAGGCATCAGGCAATCAAGATAATCATTTCTGGGTTTTCTTTGGTTCATGAGAAATTAATTTGGATTCACCTAGTTGTACCATCACACCTTCCAATTCAAATCACCTCTCCTGGCCCTACAATTAAAAGTAAAAAAGTAAGCTTTACAAATCAAGCTGGAAGTCTCTTGGCAAGCCTTTGTGGAAAACTCCTGCTGCTATTGCATAGGTTCTGTCTCTTCTGGGGATATTTAAAACCCTCTGTGTCCAGGGTTGCCAAGTCAGCACTTTCCAGGAGCACTTAGAAATGAGGCATCCCCACCTCTCCATCAACGACAGCCGAACGCCCCAGCTACTAGTAATAGCATAAGGAGGAGCAAAGGGGAACTTTAGAAAGGGTCTCAGGAAATACTTTCCTAGAGCAAGTCAATACAAATGTGAGGTTGTCTTTCAGAGTGAGCAGTGAAGTCCTATCTTTGGGATTCTGCCTACTTGCACTCTTAATACTGCTACTGCTCTTTTGGCTCTGCCCGTTGATCAAGCACCACTCCTGCATTAGGCTCCCATGGAACAGGCTTAGACAGAGTGTCTGCAAGACGAAGCACTCTGAAATGTTCCGCAGGAAACAGCCCCACGCTGACAGGGAGAGAGGAATGGATGGTCTCCTTCTCAAGTCTCTGGTTCTATTATAAATTAGATGCCTACTTAAAAAATGAGCCAAGTATAAATAATTTAAAACAAATCAAAGGCCTTTATTACCACCATTGTACCCAGGCTTTTGAAGATGACTCATCTATCCTGGTACATTTATGGATGCTTGTTCTGCTTTGCTCTCCCCTATTTCTCTCATAAGGACCCGTCCGCTATTAAAAACAAACAAACAAAACATAACAAAAAGAATGAACAGAAAACACCCAGTACTGTCTTTAGTCTAATCGCACTTACAAGTCCGAGGCTCCAAGGGAGCCAGGGTTTATTCTTGAAATAGTCCACATCTGCATCTAATGTAAGTCTATCTCCCCTTTACTCCCCAAAGGGATGGGAGATCCCAGGGCAAGCCACCAGGAATTTCCTGGGAAGCATTTAGAGTTGAGTATTCATTGGTCCACCTCTTCCCATCTAGCTTTGTCACTTATGCCAGCTCTGGAAGTGCTGAAACTTTGTCTACCTTCTTTCCTTTCCTTTTTTTTTTTTTATTTCTTGTAGTGATGACCACATCCCTGTTTATCCTATTGCTGATATTTCGTTATTTAACTGTTTAAATTATTATTGTTTTCTGACAAAATGATCTGACTCCCATAGAAACAAAATGCAAGGATAGTTTTTCAATGGGAGAAAAGGAATCCAATAGAAAATTAGTAAAAACTGCAGCAATACAACTCTCTCTAATATATAAAAATATTCCAGAAGCTTAAATGAGAAAGTAAGAATGGAAAACTGGAAGTAAGAATGTGAAAGTTTATAAGGCTGCTGCTTTTGTAAGGAAGAAAAGAGATGGATAGGGTAGGTAAATTTGAGAGCTCTGACTGAAGCAAAATACTCTTAGTTCCCAAACTCAGCTGCCCATTATACCACTTGGGGTCTTTATTACAAATTCAGGTTTCCGACAGAGTAGTGACTCACGCCTATAGTCCCAGCACTTTGGGAGGCCAAGGCAGGCAGATATTTGAGGTCAGGAGTTTAAGACCAGCTTGGCCAACATGGTGAAACCCTGTCTCTACTAAAAATACAAAAATTGGCCAAGCGTGGTGGTGAGCACATGTTATCCCAGCTACTTGGGAGGCTGAGGCAGGAGAATCACTTGAACCCAGGAGGCAGAGGTTGTAATGAGCTGAGATCTCGCCACTGCACTTCAGCCTGGGCAACAGAGGGAGACTCAATCTTTTTAAAAAATCAGGTTTCATAGATTTACACTGGGAATTCTATACTGAGGATTCTACATCATAAGATCTGGGTAGAGGCTTAATAATAGGCATTTTGGGAATCCCTGCTCTAAGAAGCAATAATATGTTACGTTGGTAGTTACTTGCACTGTAGCTACTAACCTTCTGAAACAAGTTAGATCAGACAAGACTAGTCTATTAGTCCCTTCTTACACTGCTATGTAGAACTGAGATTGGGTAATTAATAAAGAAAAGAGGTTTAATTGACTCTCAGTTCCACAGGCTGTGGCATGGCCTGGGAGGCCTCAGGAAACTTACAACCATGGTGGAAGGGTGAATGGGAAGCAAGTACGTCTTCACACAGTGGCAGGAGGGAGAAAGAGAGAGAGAGAGAGAGAAAGAGAGAGAAAGAGAGAGAAAGTACTACACACTTTCAGACAACCAGATCTCGTGAGAACTCAGTCACGAGTTCAGTCATGAGAACAGCAAGGGGGAAATCCCACCTCCATGGTCCAACCCCCTCCGACCAGAGTGCAGAGGCTGCAGTTATCATGGCTCACTACAGCCTTGACCTCCTGAACTTAATTGATCCTCCCCAGTCAGCCTCCCAAGTAGCTGGGACTATAGGTGTGCAACACCACGCCTGGCTAATTTAGGTATTTTTTGTAGAGATGGTTTTTCATTATGTTGTCCAGGCTGGTCTGGAACTCCTGGGCTCAAGCAATCCTCCTGCCTCAGCCTCCCAAACTGCTAGGATTACAGATGTGAGCCATGGTACCCATCCTTAATTTCTTTGTAAAAGTCGTTAAGAATATACAGAGTAGCAATGTATTTATTTGCTAAAAGAGAGTCAATTTTGGGATGCCCGTTACCAATATGAGGATCTCCCTACAAACCCCAAATGTCAGTTTTTGTAGCATGAGTGTCTGAAGAATCTTAATCTCTTAGCCAAGATGAAATCTTAGCCAACATGGAAAGCAAAACAGATGACATCCTTCTACGATAGAATATCTCAAACTTTTTGAGGATCCCTTATCACTCTCAAGAATTATTGAGGATCCAAAAGAGCTTTTGTTTTGTGTTGGTTTTTGAATGGTTTGGATGGGTTATTTCTATTGACATTAACCATATTTTCAATTAAAACTGAGAATTTAAAAAATATTTTAATTCACTTAAATATAACACAATTAATTCATTACATGGTAGCATAAAGTTTTTTTTTTTTATTAAGTAAATGTATTTTCCAAAAACATTTGTAAAGAACAGCCTTGTTTTACATTTTTTGCCAGTCGTTGAAAAATGTCTAGCTTTACAAATGACAGTTGGATTTCCATATCTGTGTCTATGTTCAGTGTGTTGCAAGATGTCCTTTTGTTTGTTTTTTATAAATAAAGTCTTGCTGTGTTGCCCAGGTTGGAGTTGAACTCCTGGGCTCAAGCAATCCTGCTGCCTCAGCTTCCTGAATAGTTGGGACTCACTGTAGGTGTGCACCACTGCACGTGGCTTGAAAGATGTCCTTTTGACTGAAGTGTGTAAAGAAAATCTTGCTTCACATTGATACATAGTTGGAAGATGAAAGAGCTTATGGGTCTCAAGAAAGGATCTCAGGGGCCTGGGTTCCATGGACTATGCTTCAAGAACCACTTTTCTGATGGTGAGCCCAAGTCATCAGCAGAAGACAAGAGTTTCAGATCTAAGGACCAAAACTTGTCTACATAATCCAGGTTGACCAGGAGGCAGCAGTCAAGGAGAAAGATGTGTGGTCCCTAGAATGTGGTAAACCATGGATGTTTATGGGCAGGGGTTGGGGATGGGGACGAAGGGTACATCTAGTGGAGGTGTCTGAAGTGGTTGTTGCAAAACATTTCTGCTGTTTTATAGGACCACTGTTTTAGGCATTAAAAATATTTCTGTGTAGTCTCTCCAGGACATTCAGATGCCTCCTGAAGCCTTGTTGAATGTTTCTGAAGTGTCTTTGTGAGATGATCAGCAGTTAGGCCCTTTTGTTCAGTAGAGTAAGTTGTTCTCCATAAGCTTTATTCAGAATTTTCCCTAAGGAATTTTTTTCCCCTGTTTTGCCTTTTTCAGAAAGCTCATAATCTCCCCTGGTTTTGAGCAATGGTGTCTCTTGTTGTCTCATCTCCAGAGATTAGTCAATTTAGCAGTCTGAGGAATCGTCTGTAGGTTCAGAGCTTTTGCAAGTTGTCTCATTTTCCTGGGAATCTGGCTGTAGAAGTGATTGAATCTCATCAGTTCTGTGACCGTTTTTCCTGGTGCCTACTTCAGCTTTCTGAATCCAGTCATTAAAACGGCCAACAGGTTGAGCAGCAAAGTCTATTAAGGAAAGACCCCCTGCCTTATGGAATGAGGCTCCATGACCTCTCTCAAGTGGGTTTAAAATCTATTGGTCCTTTTCTACATTTTAACTTTATAGTCCAGATTAGTCACAAAGTCACATTTTAGCATGTGGTCAAAGACATCTCCAAGATGTTGACTGGTGGTTTGTGAAGGAACTTTGCACAGAAGGATCATCCCCTATTTAGCATGCCTTCACATTGAGCCCTGGCAGAATGTCCGCCCCATCACAGAGCCAAAGAAACTTCCCTTTCTCTTCAAACATCTTCCTTTCTCTCTCCCTTTCTACCCAGCCTTGCCTGGCAGATAGAGACAGAGATGTGCATGGAGCCAACTCCATCCTCGGTCTCTGCTTCTTAACTCTCACTTCTCTTCAAGTCCCCTGTGGAGTTTCTAAAAACAGAGCAACTTTGGCCAGAGGAGGAGAGGTTAACTCTCTGTACTAGCATCTTTTCCCTCCAGTCTCCATCCTTTCTCCTCCTCTCTTCTACGCTCACTGACCTTTTCAGCAAGAAAGGAAATTAATGTTAGTTGAGTGCCTCCTATGTCCCAGCCACTTCTGAAAACATTGTCTATTTCATTTAATCTAAAATCACCCTACAGATCTTTACTTTTTAGATGGATAAACTAATACTGCACAAAGTCACCCAAGGATCTGTCAGGTGACATTTGTGCTCTTGGATCCCTCAGTGCTGTGCTGCCTTAGCCCAGGAATGCCCTGAATTGTCTTCCCTCCAGAGACAAGATCCGCTGCATTTGAGTTCTCTTTCTCATTTTCTTGCCATGTGAAATGAAAGTAATTCCTTAGTCCTGTCAATGCCACCCTTTTCATAGTCCTCATGGTTGTCTCCCTGCACCACAATTCTCCTTCGATCATTTTATACTTCAGGCCTTGTTCAGTCTCAGCTGCACTCCGATGACGGCTGCCTCACCGATCCCCCTCACTCTACTCTCATCTTCTGAAGCAGCAGAACCTGTGACTAATGGTCAAGGGCATAGGTACTGCAGCCAGACTCCCCATTTCATACCAAATAAAGATTAAACCCTTGAGCTTGGCCTTCAGTGCTCTTATATTATCTTCCTCCAATCTACTTTCCAAACTTCTTTTCCATTAAATTGCCACATACACCTTCCAGCAACCAGAGCTGCTGGACATCTCTGTCTCATATTTTTGCTTCCTTGTCTTTATGCCTCTGCAAAGCCAATTCTCTGCACGTTAAATTTCCATTCTTTCTTCAAGATTCAAAAACCAGTGGAATTCTTTCTCAAGAGTGCTTTCCTGATCTTCCTGGCAGACAGTAATCTATTTGCTTTGTTGACTCTGACAGTGTTTTATTAGACCTCTTTTGGCACTTCATTGTGTTTTATTATTGATTATAGTTATTTATGTATCCATCTACCCAACTGGAATGTAAGCCCCTCAAAAGAGGGAATGTGTTGTATTAATATTTGCATTCCCCTAAGCGTCTATACAGTGTCTTGCTCGTAATGAGAATTCAATAAAAATTGTGTTTAAATGACTGGGATATGAGTTTTATCTAATAATAATAGCTACCATTTATTGAGCTCTTCCTCAACGCTGAGTACTGTGGAGGAGAGCTTAATGTGTATTATCTCATTCAATCTTCACAATTTTACAAGGTACTTGTTTTCATTCTTCCCATTATTCAGATGAAGATATTGAGTCACAGATAGGTTAAGGAATTAGCCCAACATCACACAGCTGATAAATGACATAACCTGAACTGGCCCCCAGTGCAATCAACTCCAAGCCCAAACCGCATTAGAGTACCTCCTCTGTTGTTAAAGGAAGACTTTATGGAGTTAGATCAATGCACACACACGTATACAGTCATGTGTCAGTTGACAACGGGCATATGTTCTGAAAAATGTCTTTTTAGACAATTTCATCATTGTATGAACATCACAGAGTACACTAATACAAACCTAGAAATATAGTGTAGTCCACCATATACCTAGGCTACATGGTATGGACTATTGCTTCTAAGCTGTGGACCTAGGCTACATGGTATGCCCTGTTGCTGCTAAGCTACAGACCTGTACAACATGTCAATATACTGAGTACTGTAGGCAATTGTAGTATAATGGTAAGTATTTGTGTATCTAAACATATCTAAACATAGAAAAGGCACAGTAAAAATATGATATGAAAGATAAAAATGGCACCCCTGTGTAAGGCACTTAGCATTAATGGAGCTTGCAGGACTAGAAGTTGCTCTGGGTGACTTAATGAGTGACAGGTGAGTGAATGTGAAGGCCTAGGACATTGCTGGATGCTACTGTGACTTTATCAGCACTGAAGACAGGCCACACTAGATTTATAATGAAATACTTTTCTTTCTTCAACAGTAAGTTTAAAACCTTAGTTTACTGTAACTTTTTAACTTTAGAAACTTTTAGTTTCTGAAACTTTTTGACACTTTTGTAACAACACAGCTTGAAACACATTGTACAGTTGTACAAAAATATTTTTTCCCAATATCCTTATTCTATAAGCTTTGTTCTAATTTAAATGTTTTAAAATTTATTTTTACTTTTAAATATTTTTGTTAAAACTGAAGACATAAACACATACATTAGCCTAGGCCTGCACAGGTCAGGATCATTGAGCTATCATTAGGTGATAGGAATTTTTCAGCTCCATTATACTCTTATGGGACCACCAATGTGTATGTGGTCCATCGTTTACCAAAATGTCATTCTGTGGCAGGTGACTGTGCTTTCTGGTACCTTCTGGCATCTCAGCAGTCACATTCTGAGCACTCGTAGCTCTGTCTTAGCTAAAATGCACTTCCTTCTTTTTGGGAAGGGTAGACTCTAAGAGCAACCACAGGGAGACCTCTCCTGCCAGTTGTGCTCCCAAGCACAGGAATTGAGCTCCACTAGGTGGACTGACTGCTGTGAACTCTCCAAAGGGTATGTCAGCATTTACACAAGGCTGATTAAAATGCAGCAAACAAATCATTCACTGCCTAATGTGCAATGCATTATAGCTTATTTGATAGCATATTTATGCACACATCTTCAGAAACAATATTCTTGTAAATCTTGTATCAAACCCTTGGGGAGATATTGGTAGTAAGTAGAAAATCAGCAACACATTGATCCTACATGCTCTGTGATGTTAGCAGTAGTCATGAAATTGAATTTCATCTTAACATATTAAAATCAATATACAGCATTCAGTTTAATTCAGAATGTAAATAGCATCAAGGGTTTTCAAGACAGAGAAAATTATAGTTCCTAACTTGGATATGTATGCATTATTATACAGGCAACTTTCCATTATTTAGAACAAGTATGACCCTGAAATAGAAAAATACCTTGCTCAGCTTATCAGATTAAACAGGAACTCAAGTTCTCAATTGATCAGAATCAGTGGCTAAAAAGGGGTTCTCATGTTAAATTAACATGGAAGGTTTAGTCATTTTTCTCTGCAATTATATTTCAAAATAAAATTTTGCCCCAAATGGCACTTATCACTTCTAATTCTCTAAACTGTATGTTACTGCATTACCTTGTGTAAAACTCCAGTGGGAGAGTGTTGAGAATATTTTTTCAGCATGTTACAAAACAAAACAAAATTCTCTTTGTCATTGGTATGGTTTGGGTCTGTGTCCCTACCCAAATCTCATGTTAAATTGTAATTCCCAATGTTGGAGGTGGGGCCTGGTAGGAGGTGATTGGAACACGGACGTGGATTTCCCTTTTGGTACTGTTCTAATGATAGTGAGTGAGTTATGGCAGTATCTGGTGGTTTAAAAGTGTGTAGCGGCTGGGCACAGTGGCTCACACCTGTAATCCCAGCACTCTGGGAGGCTGAGGTGGGTGGATCACGAGGTCAAGAGATTGAGACCATCCTGGCCAACATGGTGAAATCCCATCTGTACTAAAAATACAAAAATTAGCTGGGTGTGGTGGTGCGTGCCTGTAGTCCCAGCTACTCGAGAGACTGAGGCAGGAGAATTGCTTGAACCCGGGAGGCAGAGGTTGTAGTGAGCCAAGATGGTGCCACTGCACTCCAGTCTGGTGACAGAGCGAGACTCCAACTCAAAAAAAAAAAAAAAAAAAAAGTGTGTAGAACCTCCCCGTTGTCTCTCTTCCTCCTGCGCTGCCATGTAAGACATGTCTGCTCCCCCTTCACCTTCCACCATGATTGTAAGTTTCCTGAGACCTCCCAGCCATGCCTCCTGTACAGCCTGTGGAACCATGAGCCAATTAAACCCTTTTCTTTTATAAATTACCCAGTTTCAGGTATTTCTTTATCACAGTGTGAGAATAGATTAATACAACCATTATGAGGGATGTGGGCCCAAGTGATGCCCCTTATTTTGGGATCTGGGAATCTGAAGTTCAGAGTTTGAGGACTCCCAAATTCTCTTACAATATTCTTCTGCTTTTCCTCCACACATCTCTAATACCATGGAGAAAGTGGGGAATAGCAGTTATTGTGATTATTACTGTATGATTAGTGTATGCTCATTAAAGACATGAAAATATGCCAGGGATGACACTGAGTTCTCTACACGTGTGATTTAGTTAATACCCTTACTACCCTCCCCGAAGTAGGCATTATTATTTCTATTTAAATGATGAGAAATAGAGACTTAGAGGAGTAAAACGACCTGTCTGAAGTCACATGGTTTTAAGGAACAACTGAGATTCCCACCTGGGTTTGTGTGACTCCACCTCTCTCAGGCTTTTTTCCATGACTGGACTGGAGCAGGGATTGCTGCTCTCTTGGACAAAATTGTATCCAACTTCAAATAAATAAAGCCTCACCTTTAGTGAGACTTGAAATCAGAAGATGAGAGAACGGTTTATGACCTGAGCATGAAAGTATGTATTTTCCAAAGCCCAAATATAGGAAAGGGTTGACACAGGCAATGTTCAGCAGCAGTGATTCTGTGGCTAACATATTCTTCTATTTTCAACATTGCTGCTGGCCCTGATGGATGTGATACTTCTGTAGGATCTCTTTTAAATGTCTGAAAGGCTAAATAGGAAGTATGTAGTCTACTGGCTAGTTTGTCAAAGTGCCTGGCTGTAGGAGTCAGGCTTGTGGAGCACATTCATCTTTTTACTCTCTCATACTGGTATGTGTGATGTCCAAAGTACACGTAATCATCCAGTCAAAAAAGCTTATTGCCTGTATTACCTAAGCACTCTGAAAAAAGTAAAAAGCTCCTCAGTGGTATTTAAGTAGTCCCGCTTTTATCCTTAAAAGAATATATATTACCCGCTGGTTTCTAGATTTCTTGTGGTGATTGAGGAGCGCTGCACTTTTAGGAGCCACTTCTCAGGTTAGAATCACAAGGATGTTGTGAGGTAATGTCTGGAAAGCACTTTGAGCTCCTTTGAGAAAGGTGCTATATCAATACCATGTATTATTATTTATTATCAGCCTAAGAGAAAAGCACGGGCAGGAGATGCCTTTTTGTTCCCTTCCCTGGATACAACAGTGCAGTGGCTTACATAGATTTCAGCCGGGGGATGTTCCAGCATTTGCAGTCTTTGACTGGAAAAACGCAAGCTGCTCAGGAACACTCTAGGGACAGAAGATCAGTTTAGTGCTACAGATGAAGAAGGACAGACTCTGAGGTTGTGCAGGCCAATCACACTCTTTCTTAATAAGCAGAAACTGTTTCTCCTGTTGGGAAATTTAATTCCCAGAGTGTGTGTGGGATGGGGGAAGGGATGGGTTTTGCATATCTGGCAATTCTGAAGCACTCTCTGAAAAGAAAAAAATCAAAGTGCTCAATACAGTATCCTGTGAGCTGGGTTATGTTGCTTCCCGCCCATTCTATTTGTAAAATGAATATGCTCCGTGAGTTGAATAGCTTGAGCTCACATAGTCTCCTCAGTGCCCTAAAATAAAAATAAATCTCATCCTTCTGGCTGCAACAAAATTCAAGTCAATTTTAAAGTTCCAGGTCAGATGCCATTATTTCCTCTTTAAACTTTAAAAAATAGTTGTTACGGATTGAATTTTGTTCTCCCGTAATTTACATATTGAAGTTCTAACACCTAGTACCACAGAGAGTTACTGTATTTGGAGGAAGGGGTTTTAAAGAGGTAATTAAGGTTAAATGAGGTCCTTGAGGGTGGACCCTGATTCAATGTGGCTGAGGTTCTTAGGAGAAGAGGAGATTAGATCCCAGACACACAGAGGGAAGATCATGTGAAGACAGAGAAGACAGCCATCTGCAAGCCAAGCAGAGATCTCAGAAGAAATGGGTCCTGATGACATGTAACTCTCAAACTTCTAGTTTCCAGAATTGTGGGAAAATAAATTTCTGTTGTTTAAAGCCACCCAGTCTGTGGTACCTTGTTGTGGCAGCCCTAGCAAACTAATACAATAGCCAAAAAGTAGTCAGTATAAAACATCGTGTACTCCAAATTTTGCCACTCAAAGTATGGTCGCCAGGCCAACAGTTTTGGTGCCACCTTGGACCTGGAAAACACCTTTGGAGTGATCTGCCTTTTAACAAGCTCCACAGGTGATCTGTATGCATATAAAGGGCTTTTGTTTGGGTTTTTTGTTTTGTTTTGTTTTTTGTGGATTTTTTTGAGACAGAGTTTTGCTCTGTCACCCCTGCTAGAGTGCAGTGGTGCAATCTCGGCTCACTACAACCTCCACTTCCTGGGTTCAAGCTATCCTCCCAACTCAGTCTCTCGAGTAGCTAGGACTACAAGCGCTTGCCAACACCCCTGGGTAATTATTGTATTTTCAGTAGAGATGGGGTTCTGCCATGTTGCCCAGGCTGGTCCTCAAATCCTGGCTCAAGTGACCCACCTGTCTTGGCTTCCCAAAGTGTTGGGATTACAGGCATGAGCCACCATACCCAACCCATATAAAGGTTTGAAGAGAGCTATCTTTGAATGATTCAGCTTGCCTTAATGGGTAACAAACCACTCCAAAACAAAGTGTTTAAATTAGCAACAATGTGTTATTTCTCAAGATTCTGTGAGTTGCCTAGGTAGTCACTCTTCCAGTTTCATTGGGGCTCTCTCATGTAGTTACATTTGTGCAACCTTTGCTAAGCAACTTTATCTCACAAGACTTTTATAACATGTTTTTTTTTCGTTACATGTGTTGGTATGGCTACCTTATATTTATGACTAATGGCACTAAATAGTGCCATTATTAACTGTATGTTGTTCAGGGAAGGGCAGGGCCAATGGATTGAATGGTATGGAGGACTTGCTGGACCTGAATCCACGACCACTGCTTTGCCACACCAGTGTCCTTGGTAGCCTTGCATTATGATATTGGTAGAGGCATTTAATAACTGAATTTATGGCGGGAATAAGAAATTTTATTTTTAAGTAAGTGCGTTTTTTAGAAAGGGAAGTCAGTGCAAAGACCATTACTAAGTAAATGATGTTCTAGGCTGTATGAGACTATAGCAAAAAGCACGAAGCTAGTATGTAAACTATCAAAGTTTGCAAAACACTCTCTTAGTTCACAATTTGCAAATTTTGTAAAAGGTCAAAGGCCCACCTACTACTTTCGATATATGTGGGGGTCTTTGAGAAGATGATAGGAAAATAAAAAGATGTGAAGTCATTAAGATATTTCTTCTTCCTTCAACCCCAGAACAGGATGGAGGTGAGAAAGTACCTCCCTACTTCCCTTCTTAGCTGTATTTCTTCTCACCCATTCTTATCATTATTATTTTATATTTTAGTTTTTTGAGATGGAGTCTCGTTCTGTTGCCCAGGCTGGAACGCAGTGGCGCGATCTCGGCTCACTGCATGCTCTGCCTCCCAGGTTCACGCCATTCTCCTGCCTCAGCCTCCCGAGTAGCTGGGACTACAGGCGCCCACCACCATGCCTGGCTAATTTTTTTGGATTTTTAGTAGAGACGGGGTTTCACCGTGTTAGCCAGGATGGTCTCAATCTCCTGACCTTGTGATCCACCCTCTTCGGCCTCCCAAAGTGCTAGGATTACAGGCTTGAGCCACCGCGCCCGGCCTCACCCATGATTATTATGGTAATATCAGCGCCTGACATTTATGTGGTATTTTATGGTTTGAAAAACTCTCACACACGCTTGATGTCATTTGATCTGTAAAGTATTTGATCTGTATGGCCTTTTAACCTATATAGAAAGTAAGCAGAGTGATTGCTTGTCTTTGAAGGGAAAGAAGGTCTGGGTACTGTTGGAATCATTCTCTCAGTAGGGGCAGAACTTCCCCTATATGCATAGTTTTCTATAAAGCTGATCCTATTTGTTGGAGGCCAACAGTGCCTTTGGTCTTCTGGGAATCACTGGGTAAAGCACAGTCAAAATTAACCGCATGTTTTCCAGGGAAGGGCAGGGCCAATGGATTGAATAGTATGGAGGGCTGGCTGGACCTGAATCCAAGACCACTGCTTTGCCAAATCAGTGTCCTTGGTAACCTTGCATCATGATACCGGTAAAGCCATTTAATAATTGGCAACATTGGCACAAAGTAGTGTGCCATCTAAAGCATTCCTGTTCTTCAATTTCTAGTTCAAATTGTCATTTCTTCCTCAGGTCCTTTGATGTGGAATTTCTTTCCCTCTTTACTTGCAATTCATAGAAATTTTAAGGTTTTTCTACTGTATTTGTCTTAAATGACTTTGTTTGGAGTTGCTTATATTCGTAACAACTTCCAGTGCAAAAAGTGGGTCCTTAAGAGCAGAAACACAGTCTTACCAATGTTTATGGTGACCACAGCCTCCAGTACCATGCTTTGTACATAGCAGGTGCTGAAGGAAGCTTATGGGCTTGAGATTAAAACATAAGACACAAAGTATTACCAAAAAGAGAAAAGATTCTGATAGTATGTTGTTTTGCATCAATATTCTTTTGAGACTTTTATATTTTGTAAATTGTAGCCTAAGTATAAATTTTTCATGGTCCAGTTCACCTTTTTAAAAAAACTTTCTGTCATCCTTTCTAGATGTGAGATTTAGGTTCATTTAGGAGCTGTGGCAGAATCAAATGCTGCTATCCTGGGATCTTTGAGCAGACTTTTATCTTTAATTTTTAAATATGTAATCCCTATTTCTCCACTGAATTTTGAAAATTAAGGGTACACATTTTGTGAAACATTCCTACTTTTCTTTAGTTGCATGTACATTAATGATTATTTATACACATGTGTTAAAATTATCTCAGATAATGTCACTTGAATAAGATTTTTATAGGTAGAACTAATATAGCAATTTAATAATTTACATCAGCATTAAGATTGACTTAACATTCAAAATAAAAGCTATTTAAGCAGGCACAGAATTTAGCAGTAGCTTTTTATGTTTTTATGTAACCTATAATTAAAATTATTAACGGTAGAAATCTTTCAGAAACTCTACAGAATAACAACTTGAATTCTCATGAACACTTGGTTACTGTCTCTAATATTGAGGATTGTACTGGCTCATTTCATCCCAGGTCCTAAATTTACTAAGGAATAGTGTCACACCAGTATTTAAAGGCTACACAGTTTTCTGATCATGTGCTAACCCCTGAGCATATTTTGTTTGTTTGTGTAATTACTCCTCTTAGCTGTGAGAATTTGGAAGTGCAAGTACAGGAACAATATCTGTATACCATATTGTATTTGTTCCATATTTTCATTTAAAAAACCCACACACATTCTGCAGTAAGATGATGACAAGCTAGAAATAGTCCCTAATAATATAACCTTTTCCAGCTTCCCATGAAAATACTTGCAAACAGCGCAACATCTTTTAGAAAACAGAGGCTCTTGGAAAATTCCAAAATGTCTCGTGGGGGATTGAAATGTATAGACAGGAAGAGCTAGTGAAGAAAATAACCATTGATTGATGCTTCAAAAAGCAAGGGAAAGAAGGTCAAAATGCATGTATTGTAAAATTAAAAGTATATTAAAGAGAATGAAAAGGTTCGAATGCTCCTGAAAATTAAAGCAAATGCTAAACCATGTGAGAGAGTGTGAAGTGTGAAGGGGTTACCATCTGTGATTTGGAGGCACTGGTTTGAAGAATCCAGTTGTAGCCTACACATGCATTTGTACCTGAACAGCATGGCTCTCTGGCATGCAGGATGCAGGACGTGTTGACTCATCAGTCAGCCTCTTGGATGAAAGAGTAGGGGCAGGTAACTGGACATCTATCACCTACGTTTAGGACACATCTTTTGCATTGGCCAACACAGAAACAGCCTTTATTTTGTGTATACCGTTACTTACAGACTCCAATCATTCTGAGTTGGGTGGTAAACAGATGCATACTGAAATTGTAGAACATATTTTGTTATTAAAGATCAAGCCCAGACACACATACACAGACACACACACACACACACACACACACACGCACTCATATATATATATATGGATGTGCGCATGTGCCCTTGGTAACATTTTAGAGAATTTGGAAACTATAATTTGTAAGGTTATATAGGCCAAATTTTCTCACCATAATAAATGAGAAATTCTATTTTAAAAAATTTAGATAGAAATGTTCAGGCCCTTAAAAGCTAAAAAATACCGTCCTAAAACTTGGTTAACAGAAACCAACCATGCAGTTGTCGATTAATTTAAACATACAAATATGAGAATATCATACATCAAAATGTATGGCATATTTAAAGATACGCTAAGAAGCATATTAACTATTAGAAGATAAAAAATGTAAGTCATTTAATTGTTAAATTCAATACTTAGAAGAAAGCAAAGAAAACCCCAGAAAGAAAGCAAAAAGATAAAAATGATAAAACTGAGACAGGAGCAATACCAGGTAGTCGCAGGAGAACAGAAAATTCCTGAAGGCAGTTTCACATGACTGGCAAAAGGGAACTGTTGGAATAGCTGCAGAAGCTAGGGGTTGATAAGACCTGAAAAATCAGGGTGTGGGCCAAATTTGCTAAGACTGACTGGACCCAACATGTTACTGGAGTTGACTTAGGTTTCACCTAGGACCTCATTAGATGCTCACGAACATACTAAATCACACACACACACCAGTGCCATGACAGTACTGGGAACACACATACTTGATGCAAAAATGGGCAGCACCACAGTTCTAAGAAACCTCCACCTATTTCCAGGAATTTTTATGAATATTTTACCCCTTGGTTAAAGAAACCCATAAAGTTAGCAGCCCCAAACCCCTTTGCGTGACTCTCTTGAGTACACTCACACTCTCCTTTCTTGAATGTGTACTTTTCATTTTGTAATTAATCTCCACACTTTCACCATTTTCCAACTTGTCCTTGAATTTCTCCTTGCAAGATAGTGTCAACAGCCTGGACGCTGGCCAGGGTCAGAGGTCCCACCAACATTTGGAGACCTCCCTTAGCCCACCGGCATCAAAACTAACTGTAGAAATTAGTAAATTAGAAAGTAAAATGTGTGATTAGGAAGTAAATCTGGCTGGGCGCGGTGGCTCACTCCTGTAATCCCAGCACTTTGGGACGCTGAGGTGGATGGATCACGAGGTCAGGAGTTCGAGACCAGTCTGGCCAACATGATGAAACCCGGTCTCTACTAAAGATACAAGAAATTAGCTGGGAGTGGTGGAGTGTGTCTGTAATCCCAGCTGCTTGGGAGGCTGCGGCAGGAGAACCACTTGAACCTGGGAGGTGGAGGCTGCAGTGAGCCAAGATCATGCCATTGCACTCCAGCCTGGGTGACAAGGTGAGACTCCGTTTCAAAGAAAAGAATAAAACAAAAAGTGAATCTAAGAACTGCTTTAATTTTTAGGAAATTCAGCAAGATAAATGTTTAACAAAGCTAATTCATAATTAGATAAAATACATAAAATTAGAAATAAAAGTTACAAAAACTGTGTATATTAGCATATTATGTACAATTTTAAATTAATAATTTGAGTCTAAATGAAATATATGATTATTTGGGGGGAAAATATATATGCTCAAAATCAACCTAACAATTGAAAACCTGCATAGATAACTTTTTTAAATAATAAAAAAAACTCTCCCAAGGTATTTGTACAATCAATAATTTTAAAAATATCTACAAAACTTACTGAGAAAAAAGTTACAAAGCAAAAATGACATGCACTTGGGCAGACACAAGCACGGCTTCACTAATCTCTGAAGCAAGGTGGACGTGGGTCCTCTGTCAACTGTCAGCCAAAGTCCTTAGGAGACTTTGATAAACAGAGCCCCCTACTGACCCACACTGAACGTATAACGTGAATGAGAAATAAACTGTTTTGTTAAGTCACTGACATCTTGAAGTTTTTTATTACTACCTATTTTGTCTGATATTGACACTAATATAAAAATTTATTCAACAATGTAGAATAAATAACCAGAAAACAGCTCCATTATCTAAAACAACATAATATGCAATAAAGAGAGGCTAGGTGCAGTGGCTCACACTTGTAATCCTAGCACTTTGGGAAGTCAACGTGGAAGGATCACATGAGCCTAAGAAGTTGAGACCAGTCTGGGTAACACAGTGAGACCCCATCTCTACTAAAAATTAAAAACATTAGCTGGGCGTGGTGGCACATGCCTGTAGTCCTATTTACTTGGGAGGCTAAGGTAGGAGGATCTGTTAAGCAAAGTAGGTCAAGGCTGCAGTGACCCATGATTGTGCCATTGCACTCTAGTCTGGGAGACAGAGAGAGACCCTGTCTCAAAAAACATACAGCAATCAAACAAAAGTAAATAAATAAATGAGGCATCATAGATAAGTGGGAAGGCACAGAGATAACTTGTTATATGGAAAACTAGAGATTTTGATTCTTACATTATACCATAGAAGAAAATAAATTTCACACAAATTAGAGATAAATTTGCATGAAAAGTCAAGATATAAAAGTAAAAGGCATCATGAGGGTGAATACTGAAACTCTGAAGAGGGCTGTAGGCTTTTGAGGGGATTTAAAAAAATTTGGAACTGGAAAAAAAGCTAACTCCAAAGAAAGTTGCATAAAATTTAAACTAATAAATATTAAATTAAATATTAAGAAACCAAAACCTAGTCAACTGCCACTCAAGTCTTACATACAGTAATTATATGAGTTCCAATCACAAAGATAAAATCAAGCAATGTCTTCTTAGTAAAACTCATAATTTAGCTTATAAGATCTTATGATCAACATTGAATTCATCTTGGAGAAGCCCAAAGCAACATTGGCCAGACTTAGAGCTTGGGTTTTCAACTTGGCTCTTCTGCTTATCAGAGATGTGAGCTCTGATAGTCACGTAACTTCTTGAAGACAGCTTCTTTTTCTGTGAAGGCATTGAATCAGGTGATCTTTAAGGTCTCTTCCAATTGTCAAATACTGTGATAATGTAGTTATCCATATCAATCAAAATATTTTAAAATATTGTTAAACAGAGATATAAAATAACATAAAGATTGTTTAAGATTGGCTTAAAAGAAAAAGCATATATTTATAAAAGCATAGCCTTTTGGCCAGAACCACCATCTTTCAGTAAATCGCCAAAATGATAAACAAAAGGGAAAGAGGAGAGGCATCTGATATATGTTCTCTAGACCATCTAGAAAACATGGAGTTGTTTCTTTGGCCATGTACATATGAATCTATAAGAAAAGTGATATTGTAGATATCAAGGGAATGGGTACTGTTCAAAAAGGAATGCCCACATGTGTTATCATGGCAAACCTGGGAGAGTCTACAATGTTACCCAGCATGCTGTTGGCATTGTTGTAAAGAAACTAGTTAAGGGCAAGATTCTTGCCAAGAGAATTAATGTGCGTATTGAGCACACGAAGCTCTCTAAGAGCTGAGATAGTTTCCTGAAGCGCGTGAAGGAAAACGATCTGAAAAAGGAAGAAGCCAAAGAGAAAAGTACCTGGGTTCAACTGAAGCCCCAGCCTGCTCCATCCAGAGAAATGCATTTTGTGAGAACCCATGGGGAGGAGCCTGAGCTGCTGGAACCTCCTCTATGAATTTATGGCATGATAGGTGTTAAAAAAAAAAAAAAAAAAAGGCCTGTGGACTGTAAAAAAGAAAAAAAAAAGCATGTATTAAACAAGTTAGTCTTATTTTCCTCTTGGAATTTGACAATTTGATGCATGTGTATACTTAGATAAGATACAAAGAAGACATGTGAGTCTTTTACTGAAGCAAAACTCCAGAATTCCACAGTCATAAATTCAGTCTTATGACCTGGTGACCTACTTTTGATGCACAGATTTTTTGCGAATTACCCAGTAAGCAAGTCAACACACAAAGTAAAAGGATAACATATCATGACAAGTACTTAGGTCATTTATTTTGATATGCAAGGTTTGATTTTAATTATTTATACAATTTCATAGTGCAGGACTAAGTGTCTTGTGGTCTTTTTCTAAAAACTAATGAAGGTGTGTAAAGATGAGCTCTCACTAGAGCGCTTTTCTGTTAAATTCTTACAGAAACATTTATTTAGTGAAACTTGCCAAATTTAGATTAAATTACATCAAAATCAGTGCGATTTGGACAAACTAAATGTGTTTTTAACTTACAAAGTAATAGAAAGTAGATATGTGCTTAAGAATCGGAAATGAAGTCACCAAGTAATAGTTCTGATCTTTGCCCATTCAACCACTACTGCCCCTTTTCAAGTCCAGCAGTCAGACTGGACTGGGGGATGAGATCCTAGGCTTTCTTTTCACATTCAAGAGAAAGAATAGCTTTTTGCCAAAGGCTATGAAATAGTAGATGATGTCAACGTCTGTCACTGATGGGAACATGATTGTCTAAACATTTATGAAGAAGATACTCTGTGCTAAGCACCGTACCAGATTCTAGGAATATAAAGGTGAACACAACCCAGTTCTTACGGTCAGGGAGCCTGAAGTCTATTGTAGAGATAAACACATGTATTAGTAAGGATGAAAACACTATTCCCTGTAATATACAAACACCCAAAGTTCATATGACTCAACATAATGTAAGTTTACTTCTTACTTGTGAGTGGCCTCCTATGTTGTCATTCAGAGACTTGAGATTCTCCCATTGTTGGCTTGCTTTCTCCTAGATCTGTGGGGTCTTCTGCCGGATCTTTGTATCCAATTAGAAGAGAGAGTGTGGAGAACTGCACCAGAGGAGTTTATGGTAAGGACAGGGAGTGATATACATCCCTTCTGCGCACCTTCCATTGCCCAGAACTTAGTCACAAAGTCATACATAACTGCCGTGGAAGCTGGAGACTGGGGAACATGGGCCAATTTTGTACGCAGGAGGTGGGAGAAACGTGTTGGTTTGCTGTACTATGTGAAGAAAATGGATCACAATTGTGCTCATTATTATAACAGAGATGGAAAGCATTGTGCGGTGGAGGTCAAAGGAAGGAAGAAATGACCTCAGCTGGGATAAGCTCACACAGGATAGAAATTAGTTAAGGGCACCTATCAAGTTGCAATTGCAGTCATAGACTCAATAAATCCTTGTAGAATAAATAGAATTTAAAG
The DNA here is from genome assembly GCF_024542745.1 of Macaca thibetana thibetana. Lineage (NCBI taxonomy): Eukaryota > Metazoa > Chordata > Mammalia > Primates > Cercopithecidae > Macaca > Macaca thibetana. Next base: position 58,733,089 of record NC_065594.1, read on the forward strand.
TATTCCTAAATCAGGTTAAATGAAACCTTGAGAATTTTATAATAGAAATCCATAGTGTTCATTATGAAATTGTTAAGGAGATAATTGTTGATTTTTACACTGTTGTAAGATACAAAGGATTTCTTGTACACTCTAACCAGTTTCATCTAATGGTAATATTTTGTAAAACTATGGTAGAATATCACAACCAGAGTATTGACATTGATGAAACCCACCATTGACATGGTCCCCATTTGAATAATTCAAATTATTCATATTTTCCTAATTTTACTTGTACTCATTTGTGTGTATGTGTGTATTTCTATCAATGTTATCAATTGTGCACTCCCCACCACATGATACAGAACAGGACCTCTCCCCCTCTGCTAACTTCTAGCAACCCCTCTTCTTTCCTCTATTTCTAAAATGCTGTCATTTAAAAAATGCTATATAAGTAGAATCATACAATTTTAACCTTTAGTGGTTGGCTTTTTTCACTCAATATAATTTTCTGCATAGTCAACCAAGTCCTCGTGTTTATCAACAGTCCACTCCTTTTTATTGCATGATATATTAATTCCACCATATGAATACATCACAGTTTGTTTAACCATTTGACATTTGAAAGACATCTGGACTGATTCCACGTTTTGACTACTGCAAGTACACTGCTATGAACATTCATATACAGGTTTTTGCAGGAATATAATTTTCCATTTCTCTGGTATAAATGTCTAAGACAGAGTGAAATTTGCTGGGTTGTATCATATGAAAATCACATATTTAATTTTATAAAACACTACCAAATTGTTTTCCAAAGCTGCTGTACTATTTTACATTTTCATCAGCAATGTAGAGAGATCCAGTTTATCTGCATCCTAACCAGCATTCTATGTTGTCATTATTTTTTATTTTAGTCATTCTTAATAGGTGTGGTTTTAATTTGCGCTTCTCTGATGGCTAATAAAGGTGAACATCTTTATCAGTGCTTATTTTCCATTTGCATATCATAACCATGTTGTTTTTTATTTTAAAGGAGTTTAGAGGTTTTCCAGTTCTTACAAATAATTTCCCCTTCGTTTTATTTTAATTTTTTAAAATTGCGGACAATTCCTATTCATCTTTGTACACTCCATTTGAACGTCCTGTTTTCTTTGAAGCTATCTTCAACTGTCGAGCCTAGTTAATTAAACCTTTGTCTGGCTTCTACAGGCAAAATGAATCTCTGGCTTTTCTCGGTTCCAGTTTGTTTTTCTTTCTATTGTAGCGGTTATCAAAGCATATTTTCATGAGGATGATTACCTGTCTGTGCTTCCCAGTAACCTGTGTCCTGAGGGAAGCGACTGTCTTACATATTTTTGTCTCCTCAGCACCTAGTGTGATATCTTGTGCACTTAAATCCTTAATAAACATTTTCAATGACTTTGGGTACTTTATGTTCTGCCTCTTTCCCCAAAGGATTTGAGGGTCTACTTTTTGGGCAGGCACCATGCCGGACACTTTCACAAATGCTATGTCATTTAATTTTCAGAACCACCATGAGGTATAAGGATTATCTCTCTATTTTGCAGCTAATGAAGCATAAACTCAGAGGTTTAAGTAATTTGAAAGTTAAGACATCAGTAAACAGCGGAGCTAACTCTTGGCTGTGGATACTTTCGTTGCTATGCCATAATTGCACGGAGGGGGCGCAACAGAGCTGTGTTCGCTCCCCTGCACTATGGCGCCCACGCCCCGAATCACGCACTGTCTGCTCTAGCGCTGGTTCGTGCATCCTACTGACAGTCTGTGACTCTCTGGCCCACCACCTCAGAATGGGCATTGGCCATTGCTACATTGCCCTTCCCTGACCTACCTTTCCCAGAACACTTTCTTCCCCACTAGCTCCGAGGCTTAAGACTTCTATTAACTTCACTAAACAACTCTGCCAATGTCATCATGGCTCTCCATTTTCTGTGGTGACGCCTGTGCCTTTAGCCTTTGAGTTTTTCCTTCCAATTTCACCTCTAACCTCCCCATGCCATCTTCCTAGTTTCATACCACTTATTTCTCAATGGAATTAGATTCCAGTTAATTGGATGTTTTTGAGGGCCTATTGTGGAAAACCCGCAATAAGATGTATGAGGAAGACAAAGATGAAGGCAGTGTCTTTTACTCTCAGAAAATTACCATCTAAGGCAAGTACAAAAAATAAAACCCCTATTCTTACTATATATGGCACTCTTTCTTTAGTTAATTCTGCTCTCAAATGCCCCAAATTTATAAAAACGAAAAGCCAAAGTGGACAGGGCTCTGGTACTAACCTGAAACCTGTCCCATCACCAAGACAAGACTGTGTTCCACCATGCTCCATTTAATGATGCTAACCTCACTTTTTTCCCGCAATACTGTTTGAATACTGAGAGTTTAGTGATTTTTTTTTTTTCATGTGAAGGGAGCACTGATGAAAAATAGACTCCAGATAGAAGGAATTACTATTATTTATGTATCAATTTAATAAAAAACATCTTGCACAAAGTTTATAGTATACTATGACTAAAAGATAAACTCTAGAACATTATACCTTGAAACAACCTAATAAAAGCAACAAAATGTTAACATTTCTTTCTTTACTTTTTCTGGGAACAAACTGGTATTAATAACACCTCATCAATTCTATGATGAACAGTTTTACCTCTGAAATTGAGACCTGTCTTAGAGGTAATGACACTGCATAGTTTAATTGGCACCATTTTTTCCTTCTTAGTGTTACAAAAATGGTGCATCTTGCAATAGACGGTGTCTTGGATTCTATGATATACAGTATCTGTTTGCCAGGTCCTAAAGGAAAAGAGAACTATCCCCATCCTATTTGATCGTATAGCTCTAGTGGGGGAGACAGATGTGTAAGGAGATAAATTATTAGGTAAAGGGACAAATGCAGACAAGTGTGGCTGTGCAAATATCAAGAGAAGTAATGAGGTGTCCGATTCAAATCCATTCCTTTCTTCTTTCTTGTTGGCAGCAGGTACTCTCAGAGGGGAGGAGAGTGGAAATGTCTTTTACAAGCTGAGGGAGACTGCAAACACCTGTAAAGATGTTTAGTCATCTGTCCTTGCTGGGTGCCCTGCTCCAATTTTTAAATTTTTATTTATGTATTTATTTATTTTTAACCAGAGGCCAAATGGATTCTCAAAACCATGGTTGGCAGAATCAAATTTCATTTGGGTGTTTCCCCTACCTCTTAGGCTACAGTCTACTCATGGAAAGAGCTTCTCTCCAGCCCCAGGGGCACAAATCCTGATTAGGGAAGGCAACCAAAGTCAGCCATCCAGTTTCCTTTCCAATGACTGGTGGAGGCCTGAGCATGTGACTTCATCTTGGCCAATGGCATATGGAGAGCAGTCTATGGGATAATTTCCAAAAAATGTTTCCTCGGTGATAAAAAGATGCTCAGAAAGAAACATTCTTTTTTCTTTCAAAAAACTTGCTTTGAACCATTATACCCTTCATCCATATAACCAAAGCCACTGGTACCCCAAAAGCTATTGAAATACAAAATAGGTAAAAATATATTTCTTATATATATATATGCTAGTGACTCTGTTAGCTACATTTTGTTTTACATCTATGATCATAAGTGAAAATGGTTTTATAATTTTATTTTTATATTATCATTATCTAATTTGAGAATTTAAAATTCTAGTCTCATTTTTAAAAAGCCCAAGTGGTGAAGATTGCAGAGGGGAAGACTGGTGAGTGTGTATCCTTGATCTTAGATGTTACTGAGCTCCCGGGTTAACCTACCTGAAAGCCCAACTTCTTCTTATGTGAGACTGTATGTTTTCCTCATTGTTAGGACCTTTCAAGTGGATATTTTCTTCATTGCAACCTAAAATATTTTAAGATTGTGGCTAACACTGCCTAGGGGTATTGGGAAAACACTATTCAAAATAGGTAAAATTCAAATCGGGTCTTGTAAAATAAATGAAGACAAGCCATGGGGAGAGGAAAGAGTACTTGCAAAGGCAAGAGAACAGTGCTTGCAAAGGTAAGGTGTGATTGACTAGGCTATGTTGGTGTAACAATAAGAAATTTCATTTTGCCATAGAATAGAGATAAGGCCAGGAGATGCCAGAGAAGGCTTTTTTTGTATCATGTTGTGGAGTTTACTTTTTTTTTTTTTTTTCTCCCTGTTGGCAACATGGAATCAGTGGAGCTTTAAAATAGGTGGACGCCTTTAAAAGATTTACGTATTAGTCATCAAACTTTGGTGGCAGAGTGACACCTGGAGTGAGTAGAAGCTGATGGCAAAAAGATTAGGGGAGATCAGACTCTTTTAAGGTGTTTGTGTTTGTAAATGAAAAAACCTCTTCACATATCTTCACATAAACTTAAGCAAAAAAAAAAAAAAAAAAAAAAAAAAGTCCTATGTCATTGAAAATGTGGAGACAGAACTTGCTACAGAGCTGACTGGATTCAGCTGCTCCTACGGTGTTGTCAGGATTTTGCCTGTCTCTCTCTTGCTCCTTGCATTTTCTGGTTTGCTTCTCTCTGGGTTGGCTTCATGCATAGCCAGTTCCCTGACTGCATTAATTTTCCATCATTGTCAGAAAATCATCCCAGAAAAAAAGAACACCTATTTCTCAAGAGCTCCAGCGAAAGCCCTGCGATGCATTTTGTTGGCTTGCCTTGGGCTCCATATCATCATCCTCAAATGAATTACAATGGCCAGAGAATTGGCGCATTCTAATTTTTCAAGCCTAGTCATATATCCACACCTGGACTCAGGGGGAAGAATCACTGAATGACAGATTGAGAAAGGGAGTGATTCCCCCGAAGGGAAGAGAAATGTAGAGATACAGAGCAGACTTAACTAGTAGTTATGCTCCATGAAGAGAAGATAGTCCATGCCAAAAAAAAAAAAAAAAAAAAAAAAAAAAAAAAGATCTGCACAAAGGCATGGAACTAGGAATTGAGAAAATAGGCTGACCTTCAATGTGGGAGATGATACTATTTGTTGTTAGTTTTACAGCTGAGGAAACTGAGGCTTAAATAAGAAAAAAGAATTTGCCAGTAGTCCCATAGCTTGTTATTTTTTAGTTTTTAAATTAAATTTAATTCTTCTTTTGAGGTGGAGTCTCACTCTCTCTCAGCCTGGGGTGCGATGGCACGATCTTAGCTCACTGAAACCTCTGCCTCCCAGGTTCAAGTGATTCTCCTGCCTCAGCCTCCTGCAGAGCTTGGATTATAGGTATCAGCCACCACACCTGGCTAATTTTTGTATTTTTAGTAGACACAGCATTTCACCATATTGGTCAGGCTGATCTCCAACTCCTGCCCTCAAGTGATCCGCCTGCCTCGGCGGATCCCAAAGTGCTTGGATTACAGGCGTGAGCCACCGGTGCCTAGCCAGTCCCATAGCTTGTAAATGGCAAATCTAGGATCCAAACCAGGTCTGTGTGACTCCAAAGCCCATGGTTCTAACCCTTAGGCAACAAGGCCTCCTAATGAACAGCTGAAGAAGGGGAATGGGAGTGGAAACCAATTTACTGGTATGCTCACTCCAGCTGCCTAAATGGGAAAGGAATAAAAAGGAAATCATGTGCTGTCTCTGTTACCCGACTTCATCCTCAGTAAGACTGAGGGAAGTTGGAGAAGAAAGGTGTACAGGGAGGTCCTACCCTAAACCGAGGTTCTTCAGCCTCAGCCCCATTGACATATTAGGCCAGACAACTCCTTGTTGGAGTTGGGGAAGGATGTCCTGTGCATTGTAGGATGTTTAGCAACATCCCTGGCTTCTACCTGCTAGATGTTTGTAGCACCTTCTTCCTTTGTGACAACCAGAAGTATTTCCAGAATTCTCATATGTCTCCTGAGGGGCAAATTCTGCACTCCCTAACTGTATATCCTTCCTTGTCCCTACCTCCACTGGAAAAAAAAAAAAAAAAAAAAAAAACCTCCACCTTAGAGGCTGAGGCCTGCCAGGCTACCCTGAGCTGTGCTGTCCTCTGCCTTAATGGAGGCCCTGCCCCACTGTGAGCTCCAGTATTTTCAGTGTGCCTACTGTCTCCCCAGAGGGGACTCAGACCACACCATCCTTCTCCACCCTGCAGACAAGGTAGATTGCATCTATTTGCTCTTGGCCTTTGGAACTGTATGATTTCTGGGAATGTTTTTGGGTGAGAAATTCATAGTTCCCAGGGTCCTGATATTTTCTGTTTCTCAATGACAAAGACCACATAAAGAAGAAAGACCACATAGACGGTAGGTCAAAAGCAAAGGCAGATTAGCCATCATTGGTTAATTCAACTGAGTTTTGCCACTTAGATTGCCTGCACTATATTGGAGGCCACAGAGTGAGAAGGGAACAACCTAATTTCACCATTTACAAGAATTGTGACCCAGGGCAACTTAACTTCCCTGAGCCTCAGTTTTCTACAACATGAAACTGATAAGATGCCCATGCCTCTGAAGTCATGATTTTATGGAGCAATAGTGCTGAGCAATTACAAATTTGACTATCTTCAATAGGCCAGATAGTCAATATTTGCTATTTTACATATAGAGGAGCGTAAGAACTGTGCTTCCAAATGAAACAGCTTCTAAAGATGACCACTGATATGGTTTGGCTGTACCTCATCCAAAATCTCATCTTGAATTGTAACAATCCCCACGTGTCAAGGGAGGGACCAGGTGGAGATAATTGAATCATGGGGGCAGTTCACTCCATACTGTTTTCATGATAGTAAGCGAGGTCTCACGAGATCTGATGGTTTTATAAGGGGCTTTTCCCCGCTTTCATTCTGCACTTCTTGTTGCCACGATGTGAAGGGTGTATTTGCTTCCCCTTCTGCCATAATTCTAAGTTTCCTGAGGCCTCCCCAGCCCTTCAGAACCGTGAGTCAATTAAATCTCTTTCCTTTATAAATTACCCTGTGTCAAGTATTTCATCATAGCAAGATGAAAACAGACTAATACAACCACCATCAAAAAAAAAAAAAAAAAAAAAAAAAAAAGAAAAAAAGGAGGAAGAGAAGACAGAAGTAAAGCATTTAAAAATGCTTCTGAAAAAAAAATCACTTCTGTGGAGTATTTGTTAACCTATGTGGGTTAAATAAGATATTTTTCTATTTAGTTTCTGATCTTTTCAAGTCCTAAAAGAGGCTAATTTTCAAGTTTTGATATTATCTTACATAAGAAAAGTTAATATGGAAAGACAATCTATTACTTTTATTATTATTTTATTATGGAGAACTTGGGCCTCTGAATCTCTAACTAGAGAAGGAAGAGACCTTTCAAATTCAGATGTAAAACAAAAGCTGGTGACTTTCTGAAATAGAAAGGGAGAGAGAAAGGGGTAAAAACTTGAATGCTTTTGTCCTTATGTCTAAACTGGTAACATAAATAATGTTTTCTTCTAAAATATTTTTTAAGTGTTAATGCTCTCACAAAATTTTAAATTTTAAACCACTTTGATATCAAGTAACAGACTAAGATACTAAGACACTTGAGTGAAATTCACTAATCTGTTTTTGCCAAAGAGGAGACCAGCTCTTTCCGTATGGACCACAGGGCTCCAACTCTCTAGTATCCCCTGGCTATTTTTTCACTTGGACTCCAATAATTACCCCTCTACTGATTTAGTACAGCTTTCTTAACTCCTTGTAAATCTCAATGTCTTTGCCCTCTTTGCTTCCTCTTTTTATTCTGGTTAGAGATTGTGTGTTTTGCAATTAGACTACGTTTATTTGGTATCGCCAGGAAGTGAGTTCTTACTAATAAGAAAATTTCAGAAACACTATAATTTTTTAAAAATATACTACTGACAAAAATCTTTGCAAACTATATCATTCATTTTCATGCATTAGTTAACAATGAATTGACCAAATGTGAATTTTGCTTAAAAAGCAGTCTGGTGGAAATACAGATGATATCCTAGAAACTGAGGTTTATAGGATTAATTGACTTTTTAAGTATTTATTTCAACAAAGATTTATTGAGAAATCATTATATTTTATACACTCTCCTGTGTCAGTATTGTATTCTTCCTGATTGCCATGATATTGAAATTACACAAAATCTAATATGTAAGAGTCAAGGGTTATACAGTTTTCCTATTTTACTTTTTTTAATTTTCAGAAAACAAGAGACAAAAATCACAAAATGCAGTCAAAATGCACTAAAATTTGACATATTTATATATGTATTCAAGCAAGTTTTTTTTTTTTTTTTTGGTTCCAGCAACTTTCACCTTTCTGTGAGATCAAACAGAAATGCAAAACAGAAGAAAGCAGAAAATGTAACAGTCTGATAAAATAATTGTAGCAAAGACCTAGAATATCACTCTAATGAGATGAAAGGACCAATACCCTGCTTTTATAAGAATAGACAACAGTTGATTGAATTTAAACACAGATGAGACTATGCTTATACTTCACATCCTTCAGTTCTAGGAGGAAGCAAACAGCAGCGGTTACAGATTATGATAATAAGACTAGTGATTAGTATGACTGCCAGGGAGGCTGAGCAGCACAAAAGCCCACTGATAGACTGCAGCAAGAATTAACTGAAGTACAACTATCAGTTCCACTGATAAAGGCTCTATTTTAACGTGAACTTTGAGAAATTACAAAGAGCAACTGAAAAATCTTCAAAAGTTATTATAAAGTCCAATTAAAGAAAAATTGGTTGTTGATCACGGAAATGGCAAGGGCACTGCATATACCAAAGGCTTAGTGAAAAGAGCAGTGTGTGGAACAGAAAGTAACTATATGATTAGGGGAACAGTATGGTTAAAAGATGTGGCTAAGAGAGTTCAACAAAAGTCAAATCAAAAGGGCCTCTAAGCAATCTTACAGGTGGGTAATGAGAGCCACTAATGGCCCAAGTAAAGGAATGACATGATCACATTTGTGATTGAAGAGATGATGGGCGGTAGTGTGAGAGCGAAAGGGAGAGGGTGAACCTAGAGGCAGGAGACATTTTGAGAGAAAACAACTCAGGCAATAGGGGCTGGTGGGTTGCATGAAAATGGGGAGAAGAGGACAGGTTGCAGAGACACTTGGGAGGCCAAAGCGTTACAACTTGATGGCTGATTGGGTGTTGTATTTAGATGATATGTCATAAACAATGCCTTAGTGTTTTCCTTGGGTAACCAGGTAAATGGTGAGACCATTCCCAGAGATGGGACAGCAAAAGAGCAGGTTTGGGGAAGAAAAAGATAATGAATAATTTGAGACAATTAATTGGGGAACATCCACGTGAAAATGCCCAGGAACTATACACAAGTGTTTGAAGCTCACTGGGGAAGAGATTTAGGCTGATGGTAAATATGCAAAAGCTATAGAATTGAAAACACTTTAGTGCAGGCTACATTCCATTATACATATTTGTTTTTCTTTCTAATTTAACTGCTCTTAAGAAACTGCACAGAAAGCACTTACAATTCCATCTTCTGTCCCTGAAATTCAGTTGGGTCTGCATTAACTTGAAATATTGATCAGCATATTTGATTTGCAATATCTACTTCCTATTTGGAACTTTAAAAAGCAGATAGGAATGTAAAAAATGTGTGGAACTTGTGGAAATTGACATCTAAGGCTTAAATTTCACTGTAATTTAATAGTGTTTTAACTGGGAATCAGTCTGTATGGTGTTTATAGTTTGCATGTCATGGAAGAGTTATTTTTAGGGACTTAAAACTTCTCAAAATTGTCTTCTTTCATTGAGAAATAGATTGCTGGTGGCTACATCCTGTATAACTGAGGTCACAAAGAAATAATTTGATGAAATTAATAAAGAAACTTGATGTTCTCTAGGCAATTGTATGCTGCCAATGTGCTAAATCTTTGTCTGTTAACTTATTATTGTTTTATGAATCTTTTGCAAGACTATATCCAAATTGAATGTTTTGCCAATATCAATCTCCCACTGGTTGTTCTAACAAAGAATTCTCTTTCAGGGACAGGTCTTTTTCCTTGGGGAAGTAAATAGAGCCAGTGATTTACTGATAAATCCACCCAGTATATACATTATTTCTGTCCCATATATCAATGTCACTGGCAACAGCTTGCTTTACTAAGTGATTCTGCAGTATCTTCTCAAAGACTATTTTGTTTAGTAATCCGATCAAAGGGCCAACATGAATACTTTTTAGCATTGTATGAATTGTTTTTATCTTTAATAGCACAATTGGTTCTGAGACACCTATACGAAATGATTTCCACTGCTGAAATTTTAAGTAGACCATATTGGTCTAATTCTTTAAAAAATGTTAGTTTGTGTATCACCCATGTGTAATTGAGCATGGATTATTTGCTACACACTATATTTAAAACTGAAATGTTATTCTTGTTTCCAATTAGGAGAATTTTCCCATTTGCAGCTCTTCCTAAGCTGCCCAGTTTTCAATTTCAGGTTTATTATCTAAACATTTTGGGAGACTAGACAGCCTCCTTGTTTCATGCTATTAAATGGCATTAAACATTCTCTCCAAACCTTGAAAATGGATTGTGAAACTAATGAGTGATAGCTTTGTGAAAATTTACATGGGGGTGAACAGAAAACCATAAAGGAAAAGGGCTTCTTTGATGATGACTGACAGATAGTGACAGAGCTTTCCATCTTGGTTTTAAAAAGGAGGTTTTACTGAGTGGGTAGTTCAGTTTAACATCTTTGTAAGTTGATCCTGGAAAGGACTTTAGGAAGACAATCAGAAGGACACAGATTTTTTTTTTTTTTTTTGAAATGAAACATTAAGACAAAGAAAAGTTTTTAAAAATGGTACTTAAAAAACATGCTATTGATTTTCTTCTTGTGTTTGGGATGCAGGCATTTTAGCATGTTCCATTTCAAACTGGCTCTGTGGAAGTGTGTTGTGCTATGTACATAATCTTCAGTAAGAGATTCTACTTGCAGCATATTTTTCTTCAAAGGCTTTGCATTTCTGCATAAAAAGCTTATTAATTATTTGTAGCTGCTTGTCATCGTGTTCTGATAATAGAAGTCTGGTCAAGGATAATAATTACCACTTCACCTTTTTGGATCATATATATCCACTATTCCTAGTGCAATATTACCCAAAGCATCTCTTCTCTCCCTGTACACAGGACCAAAAGTGCAGGCACATCATTTATTGATAAGACAAAAAGAATGTAATGAAATTATCAATGTTCTTGAATTAATTATGAACATGATTAAGAAAGCTAAAATCTCAGGAGCCAGGATCTCATTACCCATTCAGTCTTAGGGATTGCTTTCATTCAGCGAGGCAAAAAGGCTTTGAGCAGCCCCACAATTGCCTTTCTCTCATTTATTTGTGCTAGAATTAAGGTTTATTTGTTTTCTGTTTTCTTCTTCTTCTTCTTCAGATTGTTTCTCTGTCTTTATCCATTAACAAACTGTTTCCTCCTGTATCTCAGAAGGATGCACCTTCTAGGGCCTACATCTCTGTCTGCAGTCTGAATACCTTCTTTTGAGTGCATTTCTCTCAACTCATTTTGCTGGAGCTCCTAAATATCTCTCAAGGTAAGTCTGAGAATGTAGCCAAAAAGTTCTTTCAGATTTATGTCTGCAGCTATACAGCAGTTCTGTCTGAATCCCATTCAGCTAGGAGTCTTAATGACATCATTATTACGCTGTCTGGACTGGGCTAGATTTTGCTTGGAGCCTTCACTGTAATTTTACTTATCTTTCTGTGTGAACGTACAAACAATACATGTTTAGGGTGGGGGAAATGATTCAAAACTAAGAGGGAAATACGTTTTTCTTCAAATCAGGTTTCCAAGAGTAGTATAAATGATAAGCAAAAAGTAAATCCATTTTCAATTTATGTTTGGTGTACAGATATTCTGATATCTCTAGAATGCTTACCCTTTCATCCTTGAGAGTATAACTGAATTGAGAAGGACAACGGCAATGTAATACCATGTTTGGGTTTATTTCTAAAATTTCCAAAAGTTCCTTTTTAAAAGACATTCTGAATTTCTGGTAGTATAATGTCCAATGCAAAGGAATATTAAATTACTGTCTGTTAAAAAATGTCTTGGAATTGTCCTAATGGCACCTCAATGAAATGATACTTTTTGTAAAATTAATCAATGGTAGTTTGGCAGCAAACTTTTCTGAATTGGATAATAGGTCATTTATAAACAAGGTTATTGGCAAAGCAGGTAAAATCCTGTCAGTATGCATTTAACAGGCAGATACAGAGTGATTAAAAACAATCACACGGTTGGATGTTATTTTGGTTTAAACATATTAATAAGGGGCACATATTCTTCCATAAGCAAATTTAGTATTGCAAAGAGAAGAGAGAAGAACTATAGCTTCAGGCCATTGAATACAGTATATGTGATACTAAATCCATTGATTCTGCTTTTCTTTAAAATGGTGATTTGATAAGATTGCTAAAACATCCAGGAATCTGAATGCATAAAATCATTGAAAATCCAAAGCATGTTAGAGCAATAAGTGACAAAGTGATTTGATTATAGCACACAATACATAAAAATGATCCTCCCTCTAATCTTAGGAACAACCTTCACATTTCATGATTTTTTAGAAAATGTGGTTAAATAACACAAAGGGAGAAGGCTGTTTGACTTTTTCCACAAACCTACAGCCTGTGGATACAATATTTAATTATGTATTTTGCATAAATTTTTTTCATATTAACTAAATATCCAAGATATTGAAATATACTGCTGGAATATGCTATGGTTTATGAACACCGTACTTTTAAATTTGGGGGCACTTTAGAGATTTTTGTCCTTGTATATGTTCTACTGCGTTTTTGAATGCTATTAACTTAATAAGCAAATGGTTATTAGAGCTTACTAAAATCACAATTGCTAGGCATTGTTCATCTTAGTTCTTACGTTAACTAAATTAATTGAGATAGGCAATTTAATTTGACAGTGTTAAAAATGCAAGGAGGCATGGAATCTTGTTTTCAGGCATCAAAGAAAAAAAGCAGTAAAGATAATTTTCTCACTTTATGAAGCGAGAATGTCAGGGAGAAAAAAGCATGTTTCTTAAGTAGAAGCTCCCTGTACTTCATCTCATTCTGAGAAAATGGAAATATCTCTGAATTTCTTTTGATATTTCTTTCATACTTATCAAAAAGGGAAAAATGAATCATAAAATATCCTGCATTCTGTTTCTACATGAAAGGAATGAACAGAAGTCCCATGCGGCTCTCTCAAGGGGAAGCCCGTTATTGTGGTTCTCTAGGTGGTCGCCGGCACTTCAGCGATTGGACATGATCAGGCAAAACAGTTTGGAAGCTGAAAGACACAGATAGCAGAGGCTGAGGTGAAGGAGAAGGAAGTGCATCACTAGCAAAAAAGTTGGTAAAGAGTACTTTTCCTTTAGTTTCTTAGTGTCTAAGTAGTAATATATTTCCAAACAACAAAATAAAAAAAAAAAATCAATTATGAGTGCCATAGTGGGCTAGATGTGACTAATTAATAAGCTGTTAATAAACGTTTAAAAAGTGTAGTATAAGTAAAAAGTATGTAAATGCTGATCTTAGAAAATCAAAAAGCATACTCCCGTTTTACCAAGTAACTGTCAGAAGCTTTGTGGTTTGTGTTGTCGTTAATTTTTAATCTAATAAAATGTAATGATAATTCCGTGTGTCATCACTAACTTCACAGAGTTCACGGAATTTGAAAACTAATAATTGTATATCAGCGGAGAAGATTGAATATTTATTCCATTTTTTGAAGGTAACATTATGTGGAAAAAAGTAGGGATAGTATTTGAAATCATGCACAGCTGGTACCGGGTTTTTTTCTTTTTGAGTTTATCTTTGACACTTCACACTTCTGATACTGAGTGAAAAGGTGAATGTATTCAAATCTAATTGATATGGAAATAAAACTTCAACTGAGAGTCAATATAAGTAATCTTAAATATTTAATATATGAATACTGCTTCGCTCATCGTTTGAATGAGTTCTGAAATTCAGAAAGTGCTGAAACCCCCTATGCACGTGAGTTATACACATTCACAAAGACTTTGTAGCTTGCTTTTAAAGAAGCAAGCTACAGGAGAAAAAGCATTAGCAGATGTTAGGAGATTTCATTTCTGTCAATTTCTACTTGTGACCTTGGATAAGTTATTGAACCTTTTCAAAGCCTCTATTTTCTCTCAGCAAATCTAGTGGAGCAAATTGATAATATTTAAGACTCCTTCACAGACTAAAATCTATTATTTTGCATCTATATTTGTATTTGTGTATGTATTCATTTGACTGTATAAGTAAGCCTAAAATCGGCCTTTAGCATTTATTTATCCAAGTCTTAAGATATTAGAGAACATTTTTCCTTTAGAACATGAAACTCTAATATTGTATGCCTGTATGTCGCTGGGACTTTAACATCTGAAGTCTCTGCTAACTTAATTCCTGAAATGCAGGGCTTAATTTGCTCTTAAACATTCCTCCATTCGCATTTATGCTGATCTGTACCTCTAAACAGTAGGACTTTGCTTCCCAGCAAATATGTCTTTAACGAAATTCCCCTAGTGTAGAAAGAGCGAGTTGTTTCATCTTCACATTCCTCACAGCAAGTTGTTGGGTCTTTGCAAATTGCTAATAGGCTCATTAAGCCCCTGCTATGTACATCTACTGAGTGAACACGGAATTGATAATTGTTACTAAAACTGAATTTCAGTTGTTGGTCAGTAGCCTTAATTCTGCAATCTTTCAGAGCAGCAAGTTTTTAAAAAGACACTTAGTATAGAAGATGAGAAGCAGTGTTTTGCAGTTTCTTCCTCGTAAGTTTCAGGACTGGCAGTTTCCAGAGAGAGTTTGAGGGTGCTCTGTGGTGGGGCTTAGATCTGCTCCGAATGGGTTAAGGAGAACTACCTGCTTGAGATTGATTTAAATCAGTAATGGATCATCTCATAAAGCTGCTGTTACTAGATATTAGCCTGCTATCTCCGTCCTCTGATAGCACAGATAAGAAGTGCTTACCGCAGAGAAGGTTCCTAGAGGACAGATATTGTTTCCTGTACCTCAGGGAGTAAAAAGCCATACTGCTGGATCAGTGACTTTTCCTAACAGCAAGTAAATTCAGGCCTTATCAAGTTACAGCACAAACTGCACTCATGTTTTATTATTCTCATTAGAGATTTAAGGACTAATTCCAGTTGTTAGCGCTTAGCAGTTTAATGTTTTCCATAGATAAGAATTAAGATTCTTCTGGGGGATTTTTTTATTTGCTAAAGCTTGCAAAATATAATGCGGTGATGCACTTACTGTGATGTAATGCGGTTGATTTTCTAAATGTCCTGAGTGTTTTCAAGGCATACATTTTAAAAATTTAAATCTAATGACGGAATTTTTCTGAGTTGGACATGCAGTCATTTCACTGAAACATGACTTTCTTTGGGATCCCAAATCAGCTCTCCCTCTGGAAAGAGTACCAAAGAGGCTGAACTTGACGCTTCCAAAGCTTGTCCTTATTGCTGTGTATTTTCGCAAAGTAAACTCACTTAGTTGAGACTAGTAGGGTCTGATTCAAAAGAAAACCTTGAACAAGATCTATTCTGTAAGTAAACTGGGCTTTAAATTACTTCCTTGAAGTGAAACTGACTTTCCTTTCCCAACCAGGTGGAGAAAAGCTGTGACTGTCATGTTCATTTTGTTTCTGTTTCAAAGAGGTTACAAAGTTTGAATTTACAAGTAAAAATCCAGGCTCCTGTGAGCTTGGATACTAACATTGAATCAACACTTTAATGACTTCCCAGTAATGGGAATCTGCTGTTGCCCCACGTCACTCTTCCTAATGTTCTTGAAGGGGGAAAAATCATTTATGAATACAAAAGTTTAAGTTGCAATGTGATAACATTATTACTGGAATTAAAGCTCAATGATTAATGATATTTTTGATCATGTTTATTGACATTCTTCTTTTTGTATAGACTCTATCATGAAAAACTTTATTTCCATCACCCTTGTTTCCTTGGGTTTGTCTAAAGATCTTTCATTACATGTAGTATGTGGCTGTATGGTATTTAAGAGGTGGCTGAATTTCAATAACGTAAGTCATGGATACTATAGTTGTCAAGTTTGGGGATCAGGTCACTTAAAAGAAAATGTGGTACATATAAATAAAATTTGCTGTCATTATGAGATATTCATTGGCTGACCCACTTTGATATCCATTCTTGGAAAACCATTTTCCTAAGGTAAAAACAGTTCTAGAATCAATGACAGAAGAATGGTGTACTTTGTGGCAGTTCAGGAATCCTGAGTATACTTACTAGGTAGGATTCATCATGTAGTAACAAAAATAAGAATAGCAGCGATCATTTCTTGTGTGCTGGATGTTGTGACAGATGTTTTAAATGCCTGCTTTTATATATCGATCATTTTCAAAGAAATTCTCAAAGTGTCAAATTTACCTTTTTAATTTTTTTTAAGACAGGAGGACCTATCCTGGTTAATGTTTCAGTTATTCCTGGATTCGCAGGTTTTGTGCCTGTTTATGCCCCAGATTGTTTCCCTCTTTTTGGCCAGTAATCCTCTAACTGCCAGAAAAATGTAACATGCTTGTTCCAGTTACGTTACTGGGTGCAATCCTCCCTTATACAGGAAATAAATTTATTATGAAGAACTCCCAGTAGAAGCCTTGGAAAACTTACACAGAGCTGTGCTGTGTCCAAAATGCTGTTCAGTAGGTTTTCCAAAGCACCCAGGTAACAGCTGGTGCAGGCCATGTGCCAGCTCTGACAGCCCATATGCTCTCTTTAGTGCAGTAATTATCTCAACACAAAACTCTGATAGCCTAGTCTACTGGGTCTAGTTTCCCTAGGTTAAATTGACTCAGTGGCTTTGTTAGTAAGTTCCTTTGGCACGGTGAGAACTTCATCAGGAGTTTAAGTATTGGGATAGGCTTCAAAGACCAACATGACTGCTACTTTCAAGACAGGTGGCTTATTAACCCTCAGAGATTCTAGGTGGCAGTTCGTTAGGCTATCACCCCACAGCAGCAATCTAGTTAAAGGTCTGCAGTTGTTTCTACCAGATATCCAGCTTAGGGGCGGTAGTAATGCATCTATTTTGGTCACAGGCTAAGAGTAATTTTGGTATTTCAGTTCTCAGGCAGATACTAGGACTCCTGTATTTCAGTGGTAGTGTTCATAGTGGAAGAGTTGGAGTGAGAAATTGTAAGAGAGAAGAGTCAAAAAAAAAAAAAAAAAAAAAAAAAAAAAATAGGTGAGCTGGATCAAAATGTGTATAGCTGTTCTTATTTACAGTATCACAGAGAACACTTTTTTAAAAAAAGTTCCCGTGCCTCTGAGATGTTAACAATCCATGTCTGTGTACAAAATTCACTTGTTGGAGGCTTGAAGTCTGTATTCATAATCTCTTTTTTTCCTTCTGTCCTCCCTCCCTCCCTCCCAACTTCCCTTCCCTTCTTTCTTCTTTCCTTTCTCCCCTCCTTTCCTTTTCCTCTTTTTTCCACTTTTCTTTCTCCCTTCTTTTTTCTTCTGAGAAATACAATCATTGAAAGGACCAGCTGCAATAAAACTATAGATGCAGCCCTGCAATTTTAGTACAGACAAAGCTGCTCATAAATTGAGTAGCAACAATCTTGAAAGATGTTGCTGGTATATAATTGAGCCATAGACATTTGAAACTAAACGAAGGTGATAGGATATTATCACTTTTGCTTCTTTCTGTCCCCTGTTCTCATGGAATTTAGTGGAGACCTTGAATGACGACTGTGTTTGTCCTCACATGATTTATGTCAGGCACAAGTTTAAACCTCACTTCTGATCTATTTATAAGATGATACTGGGCTTGTAATCTTAACAAGAAGGTTGAGTAGCTAGATCTTTTGGCCAACATCAGCCTTCCCTGTACTGAGATCATCTGCTAAGATTGATGGGAGCAACATAAATGGCTGCTTCTCCACCGGATCTTTTGTGGGGAATAGTTTCAGATACCCCTGAGAAGAGAGATGGTGTTCCGGCCCATTTTAATCATCACGTGGTGTGAAGTAATTAGAGTATCTTAATTATTACTGAACATAAAGATGGATTCAAGAAAGTGCTATCTCCTTTGTCAGTATAGCTTTAGTTTCTAGAGTTGAAATGGAATTCTGAAGTAGAGAGAAGTGCAACAAAACAAGTGGAATGTAAGTTCCAAGAGGAACTGGTTATGTTTTATAATTCTACGGCATCTGATTTATTTCGTCTTTCACCCCACACAGGTTAATCTGGTTCTGGCCAAACCTTGCCAGTATTTCTCACTACTGTTACTTCAGAGTAGTGCCTGGCATGTAGTCAATACCATAAATATTTGCTGGATGAATACAAAAATGGATGGATTGGGGCTTTTTTTTTTTTTTTTTTTTTAAGTGAAGATGACTTCGCTATAAATGGAAGTATATAATGTGGAGTAGGTTGTTGGGATGGAGGACAGTGTGGTCCTGAGTGTTGGACTATCCATGTAGGTGAGAAGATCTGACTCTCTTGTTGATAATTTCTGGTTTAAATGATCCCAGGGGATATCCAAAGCCCTTTACAGTGACCAAGGTCTAGGGGTAGGGAGGTGACCAGAACTGGTTTATTTCAAGTCAGACTCTAGGTTGAAATGGATTCACTAGTAATATAATCTCATTGCATTACTGTGTTTTCTATTTAATAAAGCAAATTATAACCCAAAGAGCTCCTATAGAAAACTAAATCAGCTAGTTCATAAAAACCCAAACACGGACTCTTGTTATTTAGTTTTCAACTACAGGTAGTTATACTTCTAAAGTCATTATTTATATGTTGTCAGGAGTACTCACCAAATTTATTGACTTGTACATTATTCTTTGCAAATAAGTTCTGGCTGCTCTCTGCATATTATAATTAAAACGACAGGGACTTTAATCATTTATGAAATTTTAAACTACATACTGAATATAAATGTATCATTCAATGTGATAGAATGAATTAAATTTATCACTGTCAAATAACTGTATAAAAGATGAAATAGCTCTCATCCCACATCATTAACTTATTTAAAAAAAAAAAGACCCAGATCTGCAAGCATTGTTATAGTAATTTTATGGTATTTTAAGGACACTTTGAAAACTAAGACATTTGGCATATACAAGAAAAATGCTTTTGACCAAAAAGTTGATTTCTAATTTTATCTGTAAAAGCTCTAATTTGAATTTGATGATAAACAACTTTTACTTAGACAAAATCAAATAATCAAGATTAAAACACTTCTAAATGAACATAAAACTTTTTAAAATCATCATGATATAAATATGTGTACAGATAAAATACAGTTTTCTCAATCCAAATCATGAAGGCAAAAATGCTTTCTGTAGGTCGAAAGGGTGATTTGGGAAGAAGGGTAATTTAAATATTTATCTGGAGCAGGTAAGTAACTGACGCCTGATTATTTCTCACTCTTTTGTGCATGCCCAGACACAGTGTCAACACCTAGAGTTCCAAGGAAGTCAAAACACATTTGGGAAACAATTCTGAACATTATTTTCACTTTCTAGTTTGTTATAATCAAATTACTGTCTTCTGTTAATATCTATACTTGATAAATAACATAGAATTAAACTCAAAATAAATTTTACCAGATAATTTTACGTCAAAACTCTTCTTCAAATGTGAAAAACGTATTATTTATTGATTATATTAGGAAAATATCTGCTTTAGCCTTTTTAAAAATCCTTCCCTAAATCTTCTGAGTCTTTGAGTTTCAATTATTTCACCTATGTTTCTTGATTTTCATCTCTTCTTGGGCAAGATGTTTATTCATTCATTCACTGAATAAACTTTTATAGAGCCAGGTGGGGAGTGGGAAAGTGGGGGCTTGGTTTGGAATGACATGAAAAGCTGAGTCCCCTTAAGGACTTTAACGGGGGCTACACAGTCTTGGAAGTGTTTCTATAAACTTATGAATTCTAATTTGGGGAAAACGTATAAATTAAGCCACTTACAACCATCTTACCATATCTCAATTTGTTTCAGTTCATAGTCACACAACCTTATGCAATTTTTCCAAACAAATGTAAGGAAACAGGACATGAAAGGAAAAGTCTATTGTGGTGTTCTAGGATACACATGTATTTTCACAGAAATGAAATTAGGAAAATCTCAAGCACAGACAAAATATGTTACTGTGGAAACCCAATCCATGAGTTTTCAAAATGATCAACATTATAATCAGTGATATAATTTTATCTTGTCAAGAATTTTAGATTGCTTATTTTGGTAGTATAGATAATGGTATTAAATTCCTCCTAGTCTCTGTCTTCTTGAGTTCTTGTCACATAACATCAAAAAACAAGAAAAACAATGCAATTTAGAATCTTATATATTGTTATATTTGCTACATGATATCTGATTGTCCTGTAGTTATCTGAAAAATAAATTTTTTAAAGTAAGAATTATTTTGGGTGGAGGAGCAGAGTGAGGAAGTGTGTATAAGACTTGGGGGTGTATAGCAAAAACACATATTACCATTGATCAACATACCCTGTCCTGAAATAGCTTGTTAAAACCTATCAACCAGTGTAGCTTGGTTTTCATGTTATGAAATTAACTTTACCTCTATTTTAATTAGCAAGTTTGAATAACAACAGCACTACCAAAATGTAGAATTAAAAAGAAAACACACACACATAAAAATCTGGAAATCGGAATCAATAAATTGAAAAAATTTTAAATTTAAAAAATTTGTTATAAAAAGTATTTCTATGGTAGTAGCAATATTTTTTCCCCAACACATGGGTTTGTATCTGTGACATGTATTCCATATGCATTTTCCTTGCTTTTAAAATTGGCATCACTACTTCCTTTGTACTTTTGGTTTATACTTTTTTTCAGTGTGTGTGTTTTCACAAAGCAGTGCTTCCTCATTAGCCTGCTTTAGGAACTTATAATGGACAAGTTTTCGTACCTACGACATTGTTAAGCACCTGATGTGAAAATCATCAGTCTGTTTGAAGGCAAGAAGCCCTGCTGAAATGCTTTCCCAAGATTTCTAACAAGGCACAGCTACATGATTAGACCTGTAACTGTATATGGTGGTAGTTGGTATGAAGTAACAAAGCATGGCCCCGGATAAAAAGACACATGCAATTTAAGCAACCTTTTCTAATAGCTTTATAATAAAATCTCTTTGTATTGAGAGATTTTATTAGGTTTGAAATAAAATTTTCACAAAGTTGCCACAGAATCGGAGTTAAAGTACATTCTTTAAACCCTTTACATTCTGTTCCCGTGCTTCTTAGTATTGTTTCAGTATAGAGGTGAAACTGTATTCCTTGGTGTGCAGTTTAAAGTCAAGAGCAGCAATATTTAGCACATGCTTGGGCAACCTTGTTTGAAATCCATGCCGCCCCTCTCTGGTGTTCTGATGTGCCTTCAGGGGATGCTTGCCTGTTTGTAGTTTGTTTTCTTTTGTTTAAGGTTTCAGCTACTGCATTGACTAATGATTATATAGCAGTAAACTCTCATCCCTGCTAAATTCAGTAGTGATGCCTCAAAAGCATTTTTCCCTTGTGTGACATAAAACAATAAAAGAACTAGACAAACCCCTTTTGAGGAAGAATAATCCTTTGTTTAAAGAAAAAGAAAGAAAAGGCATTTCCTTGACGCCAGAGGGTGGAGAATTCAAATCAAAGGCTTAGCTAATTGATAAAAAATAAAACAAGTGTTAATCTGACAATTTTTTTACTCAGTTACTATTTGTGGAAAACTGTTAATATAACGTTTTATCTATCCATACCTCTTTAATGATAGCAACTACACAATATATATTTAATACATAATTACTTGATTGACTCCTGCACTTCGATATAATGTCTAAATAATAAATCTGTTTCTTCAGAATGCTGTTACCAGCATAATTTATCAGCAGAATTTTGGTCAGTTATATTTTACATTGATGATAAATAAGTATATCATTTTCCCCCTGCATTTGTTGTTTAATACAAATTAAAACAGTTTATTTTGAAATATAACACACATTACAAATTTGACTTAAAAAAAAAGCAATAGATTTACATAACGCATATGCTTAGCCTTTAGATTTACCAATGCCAAGTCCAAAGAATTCGAACATGCCATTTAATTGTTCTCCCTGCAATTTTTTTAATGAGACTTGTGGCCATGATTCCAAGTGATAAATTCTTCTTGATTTGCCTCCAGTTGTCACTGGCCAAACCTTAGGGAATGAAAGATTAGTTACGGTTGCAAAAGACTTATTATTTTAAACTGGAGAATTTTTAATGTTCTTAACCCAATTAAGCAGAAAGTGAAGAATCTATCAATATTGTTGTCAGTTTATTAGAGGAAAAAAATCACCCAAATTTTAATTTAGCTGTAGACGATGTTGAATTTCTGCCTTTAAATTAGAATAGAATAAGATTGTATTAAATTGGAGTTGGCTCTGGTGCCTAAATGTCGCATCCCTAACAGGAAAATTGCCTTGTGATTTAAACAAAGATTTCAATCGATGAGCAGGGTTTCAGCGCTCATCCAATTTTTAATAGCATTTGTCTTTTATCACCCAAGTCCTTGAATAATGTAAGCAAGCCGTACAACACTTTGCATATGCTTGGTCCTGTAATGAGACTAATATGTTTATTCATAACTTAATTTTTTTAACCCCCAATTTTAAAACTCCAAGGGAAAAAAAAAAGTTTCCTTGTTAAGTTTAAGTAATGAATCTGAGAGACCACTTTCAGGCCATAAAATAGTCCAAGTTGGCCCCAAACACAGGTGCTCCCAGTTTGAACATTGTGCCTGGCTTTTCTGCAGAGAAACTAAATGAAAGAGCAACTTCAAACACAGGTGCAAAATCCCGCATCTGTGAGGGACAGCCCGAAACCATGGCTTTCCCCTGACCGTTTTCGGCTTGTAAACCTCATCCTCCATGGAGCACCTGTGTCAGAACCAATCAGGGCTGTGTATAAATGTTATCAACACCTACACATCATTACTTATTCATCAACATCAGCACCAAATATTGATGTAAACATGGGAGGGTTTTTTTTTTTTTTTTGTTTTTGTTTTTTCCTATGGAGCTGCTCTTGTCTGGAGCTTCAGTCCTTTTACCTGATGGCTGATGGGAAGAAGTAAAATACACAGATAAGAACATTCGGAGTATTTCAGGCTCTAAGTCTGACGATCGTTTGTGTTTGTGTCACTTTTTAATCTTTGCATCTAGTTCCTTTGGTGTGAAAAAACGGAGAGCACACAAAAGGTTCGGACACGTTGACTGCCGAAAGGCCTAATTGCAGTAATTCCATACTTTGTGGCGTACTTTCGCGCAGCCACCTCCTCCCTGGTTGTCTGTTGCCTTCTCGCTGTTTGATTAGCACTCAAAGAACCTACATTTGAAGCTGTGTAAGATTTTGTTTTTCATTAGCAGTAACAAGCAGCAGAAGCAGCAGGATCTGGCTTTCTGGCAAACTCCACAGGCATTTGGGTTGGTGGCTTTGTATTTGCCTCTGGGCCTTTCCTGCACAGGGCTGAGGAGGGAGCTACCAGGCTGTTAGGAGCTTTGGAAACCATTTCTTCTTTGACAATTTAAATTTATGTGGTTTTTAATTGTCTGTAAACAAAGCCTTTTACATCTAGCACTAAATCTCCATCCGAGGTCAGCTGGCATCCAAAGGGATGGTTGCTGATTTAGTTTGTCTGCTTTTCCTTTTCCAAAAAAAAAAAAAACCCTCTCAATCAGTTTATTGTTCTCCAATAGAGATACACAAAACACACAAATCACTTGGCCCCTCCCCCCCACTTTGAATGAAAAGATAAAAATCCATCTGTTTTTTTATCTGCATGTTTCAAGGGCCAAATCTGTGTCCTTTGTAAAAAATGGCCTCAGCAATACAATGTCCTAGCAAGCAGCTAGGAAAATTGACCAATACTTGGGTCAGCAATGGTTGTAGTTGAGAAACTTTCAGTATAGTTTTGGCTCTAAATGGTCATTAGATCTAGATCATTTAGGCTGTGAATAATTAAGAGATAAAAATGTAGCACAATACGTATATACTGGTTATTTTGGTTCACAGTTAAATTACTAATTACATGAGTTTTAAAAAGAAAAATATTTAAAAATTGGGAAAAAGTAGACTCGTGCAAATGTTTGGTTTCCTATAGATTGTCACACAACTGACTACAGTCTTTCAAAAATATAATTTAAGACACATACAGATAAATATCTGGCTGTCGGTCCCTGGCTCCTGCTAGCTCCCGAAAACCTTGGACACACTTCCTGTTTGCGCATGTTGAGCTCCGGCTGCGGCTCCTCTCCTGCCTGCCTCCTACCTGCAGAGTCAGGGCTGCAGTTCTCCCATTTCTCTAAGAGCCTGCTCTCTCTGTCTCTGCCATAAGTGAGAGGAAAAAAACATTGGGCCATTACGAATGACGAGAGACATAGAGCTCTTAGGAAAAAGGGAACATAGAACCCACAGAGTTTAAATAAAAGCTGTCACTGCTGAGTGAACCGAATACTCCAACTCTGGCACAGGATCGCTTTTTAAAGCAGCCCTGGCTCAGTGAGGAATAAAGAAGAGCTTTCGAATACTTATTTCTTTGTTTCCTACAGGTCTTCTATTTCTACTTTGAAAAAGAACCAGAAAGCCAAAAATAAATACTTTGGATTTCTTTTTCTAAATCTCTGTCTATATGAGTTATCGCATATGGAAGATTGATTTTATTTTTTCCAAGCCTATCTCCAATGTACAGTGATGCTAGGTAAAACAGAACCTGCCCATGCTTTTAGAAGACAGTGGATTGGTTTCCTACTTTGCGCGTTATAAAGCCTTGGACAAATTATTTAATTTTTAGGTCCCCTTTTCTCATTCACAAAATGGGAATAATCATGTCTACCATGAGGGAATGAAATATAAATTAAGATAATTTGAAAAACAATTTTTTACATTCCCTAACACATAGTTACACCAAAGATATTTTTGGCCAAGGAACAATTTGAAAACAAAACAGTAGAAATGAAAGAAAAAGAAAAAGAAATTAAAACACTCAAGTAAATAAGAATATTCTGAGAGGGAGTCTCAAAAACAAAAAACTATGGGAAGTAAGTTAAGATTTAGAAAAAGTCAGGAACTAAAATAAAAACTGCATGTCATGCCATTGCAGGTTTAGATAAAGTGAATGAAATTTGGTGTTTTAAAAATAGTTTGTGGCCAGAGGCAGTGGCTCACACCTGTAACCCCAGCATTTTGAGAGGCCAAGGCGATTGCTTGAGGCTAGGAGTTTGAGAACAGCATGGGCAACAAAGGGAGACCTCTGTCTCTACAAAAAGTAAGAAAGTAAAAAAAAAAAAAAAAAATAGCCAGGCATGGTGGTGCATGGCATGCACCTGTAGTCCCAGCTACTCAGGAAGCTGAGGCAGGAGGATCACATGAGCCTAGGAATTTGAGTTTGCTGTGAGCTATTGCACTCCAGTCTGGGTGACAGAGTGAGACACCCTGTCTCTAAATGAATAAAGCTCATTATGGAGAACAGATGCTTGAAACGAAATAGATTGCCCTGCTGATGCAGGGATGAAGTTTGAAGCATGAAAATTGTAGTAAACAGAAGCTAAAAGGTTTAACAGCTCTGGTCACCCTGAAGACAGTGGGCTGCAGTTCCTACCAGTGTGGTTCTCACAGTGTCTTTGGGGAGGGCCTACGTCTTCTCCACAGATTCTTGCCATCTGTCAGTCATCCTTGCTGGTTCTTGAAAAGCTCCATTTTGTGAGTTTAGATCCAAATCAAGCAAGTCAGGGGCTCAGCTAACTTTGAGTTCATGGACTTTAGTTTAACTGATCTGCAGCAAATTCATTCTAGCTAGAATTTCTAGTTCATTCAGAACTTATAATGGTATATAAATGGTAGCATATAATGGTAGAAAAATTATGGGGCTACAATTCATAGCCATGAATTTTCTCCAGAGCCGACATTCTCAACTCTGAATTTTGTCTCCTTCAACCATCCTGCCTCTCTTTCTTTGACCAGATTTAATAGGCAAATTGATTTTTATCTTTTTTGTTGTCTCTCTGGGATTCTTTCTGTCTTTTGACTTTTTCTTCAGAAAATTCCAAGCAAACAAAAACAAAAGAATGGTATAACAAACCCTGTATATGCATCAATCTTAGATTATCTTTACTTTCACCTGATCATAGTTATCTTACAGATAAACCCTGAATTTATATCTCACTGCTGATCTGAGTATTTGATTGTGGCATTCTTGATATTTTTACTGTACTCCAACAACCATGGTGGTTCAGAAGGACTGATCGAAGGATTTTTCTATGATGCTTTACCTCTAAGCCGTAAATTATCAATCATATGATCCTAGGGCTTCCCATCTGTTGAAAACTGTAGTGCAATACACAGACAGATCAGCATGTTAATTGCAAAAGGCAGACTCTTAATGAATGCTTTTTAATGAATTAATTAAATGAAACAGGGTGAAGTACTTAAAAAATTGTGACATAGAATAAAGAAGACATAGGTATGCTCTTAATTTTTGTAGTGAGGATAAAAGAGTTTGCACTTTTTCTTTCGTGCACCAGGGGATTTTCTAAAGAAGTTTTCTCATCTTAGGGAAAGATAAAGTTGTCCATAACCTGTTCCTATCGAATAAGACTCCCAAGAGGAGGATTTTTCATGGCAGCATTTGTTAAAGTGTTGATAAGGAAGGGTTGGGAAGGGTTCTACTAGACTTCGATTTAGGAGGGATAAAATACTGATGGGAAATAACATGAGTGAAATTATACAGCAGGCATGAACTTGCAAAAGCACTGCCTTTGAAGTAGCCATCTCTTTCATGTTGTGTTGGTTGCTGTCTGAAGTTTGATCATTCCCTTCCCTCTCCCCTCCCCCCCCCCCCCCCCCCCCCCCCCCCCCCCCCCCCCCCCCCCCCCCCCCCCCCCCCCCCCCTCCCCCCCCCCCCCCCTCCCCCCCTCCCCCCCCCCCTCCCCCCCCCCCTCGCCTCCCCCCCCCCCCCCCCCCCCCCCGCCTCCCCCCCCCCCCTCCCCCCCCCCCCCTCGCCCCCCCCCTCGCCTCCCCCCCTCGCCTCCCCCCCTCGCCTCCCCCCCCTCCCCCCCCCCCCTCCCCCCCCCCCTCGCCTCCCCCCCCTCCCCCCCCCCCTCGCCTCCCCCCCCTCCCTCCCCCCCCCCCCTCCCCTCCCCCTCCCCCCCCCCTCCCCCCCCCCCCCCCCCCCCCCCCCCCTCCCCCCCCTCCCCCCCCCCCCCCCCCCCCCCCCCCCCCCCCCCCCCCCCCCCCCCCCTCCCCCCCCCCGCCTCCCCCCTCGCCTCCCCCTTCGCCCCCCCCTCGCCTCCCCCCTCGCCTCCCCCCTCGCCTCCCCCCTCCCGCCTCCCCCCTCGCCTCCCCCCTCGCTCCCTTTCCCTCCCGTCTCCCTCCCCCCCCCTCCCTTCCCCTCCCTCCCTTCCCCTCCCTCCCTTCCCCTCCCCCTCTCCCCTCCCCCTCCTCTCCTCTCCCCCCTTCCTTCCTGATGAGTATTTTCAGTTCTCTTCAGACCCTATACATTAACCTTGGAAATCCCACTCACTCTGATGGACTAAATTAACCAATATATGGAGATGATTCTTAAATGTCTAATTCCAGCCCTACCTTTTTCTTATCTCCAGACACATTAATTCAACTGCCTTTTGGAAATTGCCACTTAGATGTTCTCACAGTTTTCTCAAACCTAGGATGTCTGAAATAGAATTCATCATCTTCCCATTAACCACTCCTCCTGCCATTTTTCCTACCATACAAAATGACGTGCCCCAATTGCCTAAGCTATAAAACCTGGACTCCTCATTGTCTCTTCTTCTCCATTTGCCATTAATCACCGTGTCCTGTTGAATCAGCTTTCTAAATATATCTCCAATCTTTCACCTCTCTTCATCCTCACTACCGCGCATACCAGGCCTCCATCATCGCAGTATTAGAGAGTACTGTTAGTTTTCTAACGACATCTTTCTCTAGTCTTGCTTCCCTCCACTTCTTGCTCCTTCCCACCAAAGTGTCACTATAAAATGCAAATCTGCCTGTATATGGCCTTCTTAAAACTCTTCACAGAGTCCACATTAACAAAGTCTAAACTTTTCAGCTTAGCAAATCACTCTAAGGCCTTCTTCCTGTATGTTTCCTTGCACCCTGGATTTCAGACATATTAATCTGTTTGTAGCTCCCAACACACTCAGATGGTTCCTCAGCTTTGTACTTTTGCTCTTAATCTTCCTTCTAAAATGAAGCCTTTAGCTTTTCTCCTTCTTCATACCCCTATGAATGACAGCTGACTTATCCTTCAAGACTTTCCAGGTTCAGCTCAAGGGGTCCTTCCTCTGTAAAGCCTTTCCTGAACCACTCCAGTAGTTTCTACCTTGAAATTTGGTCAAGGGTAGAATTGAACATGTGCTCTACTGTATTCATTAGAACCTAAAACACATCTAACTTTTATTTTGCTGACATTTTAATATATCCATACCTATTTATGAACAGTGTTTTGTTTCTTCTACACCCAGCACCGTTTCTGGCATAGAGTATACTAAAAATATATTTTGGTTGTTTGCTTGATGGACAGATTGAATAAATGAATGTGTACTCCTGACTAATTTTCTCTTATTATGAATAGGTTCTTATATTTTGTTTCCTTTTCATTATTATGAGTCTTTCCTATGTCTTTACTGCTAGATACTGTTATGGAATTAACAATTTATATAGAATATTTATCTTGTTTTAGGTTGCTTCCTATTCTTTCTAATCACTGCCCCCACCCACCCCCCCAGATTTATTTACTTCAATTTGTTTACGTAGATAACACCTCAAAAATGTTAGAATTTAAATCTTTAAAACAATTACTACAATACTTTTTAAGGGAATTCTTACAGTTTTTGTTATTATCATCTTTAAAATATCTTTCATCTTATTTAGACACCATTACCTCTTGCTAATTACAATAAATTTGTGGAGAGAGTCAACCTCTTATCACTTCTAATTTGGTAATTTCACTTGGTTCCTTTGGGCACTGTTATTAGAAACTGATATGAGATGAGATTTGGTGGATTTGATTGCTTACTTCAAGATGGAATCTTCTTTACTCTTTATGTTGGAAATTTTATTCAGAATGTATTGAGAGCTGAAGGTTTTCTGGGCTCTTAGTAGGCAGGAGTACATCATGAATAAGCAGAGCTGCTTACCTGAAGGAGTTTATACTACTGAAGGAAGAGAAGACAGTTAGAGAGCTGTAACACTGAGATGGGATAAACGCTAGGAGAAAAAGACAACGTGCTGTGGGAGGAGAGAACAGAGACATTTCCAGTAAGGAGATCTAAGGAAAGCTTCATGGAAGAAGGGAGCTTGCAAACTGAGCTTTGAAAATTGACTAGGATTTTAACAGGTGATGATTGGGAGAGGACATTACACACTGGGAAATATGTGTGTTTGATTGAGGTAGAGAAAATATGTAAGGTATGGGGAACAGGGGTACAGAGTAGCCAGAGGGTGGGGTGGCAGTCCTACCGGACGGTGAAAACTGGAATGATGGCCATATTAAGGAAGCCCTTACATACCTCACCATCAACCGAGGCCCACTAGGGGCTTTTGAGTAGGGCAGTGAACCTTCTTTCCTTTTGTTATTATCTACCTACAGCAGCATATCATGTCCCCCATATCTTTTATGCTTTGCATTTGCAAAGAAATTGCCAGGCTATCACTTCTGTTTAAAGACCTTCTTCTCTAACCACACTAAATTATACTAATTTTTCCTTACTCAATCTTTTGACATAATGTTTTGCTATTCAAACTTCAGCCACACTTTGTTGTTGTTGTTGCTTTTGGGACACTGTTATTAGGAACTAGCTGATTTGGAGTAAAGATTGTTCTGCAATTATATTCACTGTAAGAAAGGATTCTTATCAAAACTTTCTAGCTCACTACATGTCATTTGATTTAAATATTATAATCTCTACTTAATATCTGTTGTGTCATATGAATGATGCACACCAAGAAATGTTCTCTTGGGAATGTCATCTTGCTTCTTTTATCTTACTCTTTTTAAATTAAAGATTTAGATTTCATTCACTTTTTGGGGCGTACAGTACAAGTCCTGTCAGACATACATATCGTGACTCTTTCCTCCTGGTTTATGTCTTGCTGTTTAACTTTCTAAGCTGCTTTATTCAGATATGATCTATATGCCATAACTTCATCCATTTCAATTGTCCAATTTAGTAGACTTTAGTATATTTACAGAGTTGTATAACTATCATAATATAATTTTGGAATATTTACATTTCTCTAAAAAAAGACATCTTGTGCCTAATTACAGTTATTTCCCATTTTTTTCTCCCAGTCCTTGGCAACCACTAATCTACTTAGTTTCTCTTATTCTTTGCTTTTTTGGACACTTTATGTAAGGAGTTATACAATATGTGTTCTTCTATGCGTGTGCTTCAGTTAGTAGAATGTTTTTGAGGGTTATCCAGCTTGTAATATCTGTTAGTACTTTTCTTTTTTATTGCTGATAAAATTTCATTATATGGATATAACACATTTTATTTATCTGTTTGTCAGTTGATGGACATTTAGGTCATTTCCATTTTTTTGGCTATTGTGAATAATGCTGCTATGAATACTTGTGTACAAGGTTTTGTGTGGAATTATTTTCATTTATTCTGAGCAGATTCCTAAGAGTGAAATTGGTAGGTGGTATGATAAATTTATGTTTGACCCTTTAAGAAAGTGCCAAAATGTTCTCCAAAGTAGCTGTACCATCTCAGATTCCTGCAATAAGTATTTGAAGGTTCTAGTTTCTCTGCATTCTTGTCAATACTTGTTATTGTGTGTCTTTCTGATTATAGCCATTTTAATTAGTGTGATGGTATCTTATTGCAATTTTGATTTGCGTTTCCCTAATGATTAGTGATGTGGAGAATGTTTTCATACGCTTTTGGTCTTTTGTATATTCTCTGAATAAATGCTAATTCAGATACTTTGACCATTTGTATTGACTTATGTGTCTTTTTGAGATGGAAGAGTTTTACATATGTTCTAGATATGAATCCCTTATCAGATATGTGCTTTGCAAATATTCTCCCACATTCTGTGGGTTATCTTTTCACTCTCTTGATAGTGTCTTTTGAAATACAAATTTTAAAAATTTTGACAAAAGTTAAGCTGTTCATTTTTTTTCTTTTATTGCTGTGCTTTCAGAGTTCACCCACTTTTTCTGAGGTGTGGGTCAGATTAACTTATAAAAACTCTATTTGCTACGTTTATGATTACATAACAAATGGAGGCCGCTTTCACCTTAATTGCAGGGTGAGACTGGGCCTGCTTACCCTGAAACACAGTTGATTTACTGTGGATATCCTGAAATCACAGCAGTGAATTAAAAACTACTTTCAGCTTTGGGGATTCACTGCCTTCACAAACTTCTCCTTCTTCCTCTTGCCATCCTGCTCTTATCCTTGAAGTAGTAAGCACTCTCTGTCCTGAGAGCTCCAACACACATTATCTGCTTGCCTCCTGAGGGATCTAGGCCAGATAATCATTTGTTGTTAAAACCTGTCCTGTGCTTTGTAGGATGTTTGGCAACATCTCTGGTCTCTACTACAACATGTATTAGTGTTCTCCTGGCTGTAACCACCTAAAATGTATCAGTCATTGCAAATGTTCAGAGAAGTGGGGGTGGAGGCGGAGAGAAAGCAGGAAGGGAGGAAATCACCCCCTACTGAGAACTACTGCTTTTATCATCCACAGTATATTCCAAGATAATCCATGAGCCTGGTATTGTTGGAAACAGACTATTCCAAACCTGCTCTCCTTGACTTTGTCCAGGTCTCCAGAACTCAAAGCAGCATAACTAAGTTATAAAAGAGTTTGGACTGGGAGCCAGAAGACCTGGGTTCTACTCTTTGCATCTGCATCTTACTTGCTTTCTTTGACCAAATTACTTAATCTTACTGTAATTTAACCTTCTCATTGAGAAAATGAGGTTTGGGATGTCAACTATTTCTCCTTTAAGGCAATGGTTCTCAGTCAGGGGTGATTTCCTCCCTCCCCACTTTCTCTCCCCTTCCACCCCCACTTCCCTGAACATTTGCACTATCTGATACATTTTAGGTTGTTACAGCAAAGAGAACACCAATACATGTACTGGTAGAGACCAGAGATGTTACTAAACATCCTACAAAGCACAGGACAGGTTTTAACAACAAATGATTATCTGGCCCCAGTTGTTTTAAAAGTGTTGAGCTTGAGAAATCCTATTTTAGAGTATAGTTTTTGTTACCGTTTTGTTAGAAAAATTTCCTATCTTGTTTTATCCAAGTACTTCCTTTCTTTCAAAGTTCAGCTGTACAGCGGGGCCTTCTTTGTCCTTCCTAATTCATAATAGTTATTTTTTAAATTTTCTGAATTCCTATGGCACTTATTATCCTATTAATAAGTGTAATGTAATATATATTACACTATGTAATGCAGTATAGTAATAAAAAATTATACACAATGTTTTAAACCATAAAAAGTATATATTTATAGGCTAATCAATTAAATATCATAATTTATAAGATTTTCACTTTTGTCATCAAACTAATTGTGGACATTGTGAACTTTCTTTATCTCAGCTGGTCTCTTGAGGTACATGCATCCCTGCTACTCACAGCTAACAATAACGTAGAGGCTAAAGATTTTGCCAACTTACATGTAACGATTATTTGAGGATCTTTCCCTGGCCCAGTCCACTCCATGCTCTTCACTAGAGGGCCAATCCCTCAAGGAAAGTCTCAGATGGTTCCACTTCGGAGAAAAGAAAACCTGCTCAGGCTCTTCTAGAAACAAGTCAGCCAAACAAATGAGGGAAGGGCCTGGGTAGGGATTTTGTGCAGGACGGCTCATTGTCTGTGCAGGGAATCTATTTTCTAAAATAAATTTCCTCACACTTTCCCTCTGTATAGCAATCTGTTCAAGCATCTCTCTGTTTCTCCACCATATCATGTGGGTTGTGAATTATTATTTTTACAAGAATATGAGCCAGCTTAAGAAACACAATCTAAAGTCCATCATTGGAGTCATTTGTGAAAACATTAAACACCACCAGGTGCAGGGCTGACCCCTTGAGGACCGCTATTCAATATGCCCCCAAGGCTGAAATTTAACCATTGATGACTTCTCAGTAGGGCCCTCTGACCAATATTAAATCAATCAATAGTGTTCTTCCAACTCCACATACTCAGAATCCCACTTCCTGTCTTTGGATCTGACTCCACTTATTAGTTATTCTACTCAGATAGGATAGCTAAAATGTTAAGGTACCTGCAAATGACTTATAAGAATGTGAGTCTATACTCATGTATGATTTTGTGTCAATGACTTACAAAGAGTACAGATTCAATTGCATGAAAGGCATCAGTTGGCTGGTGATATGGTTTGGATGTTTGTCCCCACCCAAATGCCCAATGTTGGAGGAGGGGCCTGTTGGGGGGTGTTTGGATCGTGGGGATGGAACCCTCATGAACGGCTTTGTACCATGCAGTTCTCGCTATATAAGCTCAGGCTAGATATCATTGTTTAAAGAGCCTGGCACCTCTTCCCCCTCTCACTGTTGCTCCCTCTCACCATGTGATGCACCTGCTCCTCCTTTGCTTTCCACCTGATTATAAGGTTCCTGAGGCCTTACCAGAAGCCAAGCAAATGTTGGTGCCATACTTATACAGCCTGCAGAACTGTGAGCCAAAATAAGCCTCTTCTTTAGAAATTACCCAGCTTCAGGTATTCCTTTATAGCAAAGCAAATGGACTAACACAGCTGTCAAATATTTAAAAAATGACTTTTCAGTTGTTATTTTACCTTAACGGGTTACTGAAACAATCTCTGTCTCCTCCTGTTTGTGAAATCTTCGTTCCTAATTGTCTTCATTAAGCCTTAACTCAACAATATGGACTCTGTGCGTGGGTCACGGCGGGGTAGTGGGGGCATGGAAAAGGGTTAATCTGTTCAATTAGTATTAGATTTTACATTGTATTCTCTCTGTAAAATATTCACTACTTAATTTTATAATTTTACCAAATAAATCCAACCAGGAGACTTTCCACTTTATTTATTTTATTTTATTTATTTTTGAGACAGAGTCTCGCTCTGTCGTCCAGTCTGGAGTGCAGTGGCGCGATCTCGGCTCACTGCAACTTCCGCCTCCCGGGTTCGTGACATTCTCCTGCCTCAGCCTCCCGAGTAGCTGGGACCACAGGCACCCGCCACCATGCCTGGCTAATTTTTAAAATATTTTTAGTAGAGACGGGGTTTCACCGTGTTAGCCAGGATGGTCTCGATCTCCTGATCTTGTGATCCGCCTGCCTCGGCCTCCCAAAGTGCTGGGATTAGAGGCGTGAGCCACTGTGCCCAGCCTACTTTATTTATTAATATACTTATAATTTGATAAAATATTTTTAGAAATAAGTCAATAGACTTCATATTTGGAGGAGTTTGTTTGTTTGTTTGTTTTGAGACGGAGTCTCGCTCTGTCGCCCAGGCTGGAGTGCAGTGGTGCCATCTCGGCTCACTGCAAGCTCCGCCTCCCGGGTTTACGCCATTCTCCTGCCTCAGCCTCCCGAGTAGCTGGGACTACAGGCGCCCGACACCACGCCCAGCTAATTTTTTGGATTTTTAGTAGAGAAGGGGTTTCACCGTGTTAGCCAGGATGGTCTCGATCTCCTGACCTCGTGATCCTCCCACCTCGGCCTCCCAAAGTGCTGGGATTACAGGCATGAGCAGTTTTAAGTTTATAGAAAAGTTGAACAGAAAGGACAGAGAATTCCTATAATGCTCTCCTTCCCTGCTTCCCCCCAGTGTCCCCTATTACTAACATCTTGCATTGGTGTGGTACCACAGATAAACCGATACTTATTATTACTAATGAACACCCATAGTTTACATTAATGTTCACTTTTTGTGTTATACAGTTCTGTGAATTTTGCAAATGCATAAAGTTCTGTATCTAATATTATGGTGTCAGACAGAATAGAGGCATATGAAGGCATGTTCAGTAGGGTTTGGTTTCAGGACACTGAAATAAAGTGAGTATCTCAAGCAAGTCGCAAAAAATGTTTTGGTTTCTTAGCACATATAAATATTACATTTACATGATACTGTGGTCTATTAAGTGTGAAATAGCATTATGTCTAAAAATGTGCAAAACTTATTTTAAAATACTTAATTGCTAAAAAATGCTAACAATCATTTGAGTCTTTAGCGAGTCATAGCCTTTTATGCTGGTGGAGGGTCCTGCCTGGATGTTAATGGCTGCCCACCAATCAGGATGGTGGTTGGGGTGGCTGTGGCAATTTCTTGCTGAAGGTTGGGGTGGCTGTGGCAATTTCTTAAAATAATATAACCATGAGGTTTGCTGCACTGATTAACTCTTTCTTTCATGAAAGATTTCTCTGTAGCATGTGATGCTATTTGATGGCATTTTAGCCACAGTAGAACTTCTTCCAAAATCGTCTTAAACCCTGCTGCTGCTTTATCAACTAAGTTTATATATATTTTAAATCTTTTGTTGTAATTTCAATACTGCTCACAGCATTTTCTCCAGGAGTAGATTCTATCTCAAGAAAAACCACTTTCCTCGCTCATTTATAAGAAGCATCTCCTAATTTAAGTTTTGTCATGATATTTCAGCCACATTCAGTTCCATCTTCAAAGCATCACTTCAAATTCTACTTCTCTTGCTGTTTCCACCACATCTGCAATTACTTCCTCCACTGAAGTCTTGAACCCCTCAGTCATTCATGAGGGTTGGAATCAAGTTCTTCCAAGCTCCTGTTAATGTTGACATTTTGACTTCCCCTCATGAATCATGAATGTTCTTAATGGCATCTAGAATGGTGACTCCTTTCTAGAAGGTTTTCAATTTACTTTGCCCAGATCTATCAGAGAAAGTACTATCCATGGCAGCTATAGCTTACAAAATTCTTAAATAAGACTTAAAAGTGGATTTTTTTTCTTAATCCACAGGCTGAAGAATGGATGTTATGTTAGCAGATATGAAAAACCCATCAATTTCCTTGCACATCTCCATCAGAGGTCTTGGATGATCAGTTGCATTGTGAATGAGCAAAGATATTTTGAAAATAATATTTTTTCTGAGAAATAGGTTTCAACAGTGGGCGGCTTCAATATTCAGTAAACCATGCTGTAAACAGATGTGCTGTTATCCAGGCTTTGTTATTCCATTTATAGAGCACAGGCAGAGTAGATTTAGCATAATTCCCAAGGGTCCCAGGATTTTCAGAATGGGAAATTGGCTTCAACTTAAAGTCACCGCAGCATTAGCCCCTAACAAGAGAGTCAACCTGTCCTTTGAAGCTCTGAAACCACGTTTTGACTTTTTCTCTCCAGCTATAAAAGTCCTAGACGGAATCTGCTTCCAAGAGATGGCTGTTTAATCTACATCAAAAATCTGTTGTTTAGTGTAGCCACCTTCATCAATGACCTTATCTAGATCTGAATAACTTGCTGGAGCTTCTACATTCAGCACTTGCTGCTTCACATTGTGCTTTTGTGTTTTTGAAGACGGCTTCTTTTCCTAAACCTCAGGAACGAATCTCTGCTAGCTTCCAACTTTTCTTCTGCAACTCCTTACCGCTTTCAGCCTTCATAGAATTGATGAGAGTTAGGTCGTTGCTGTGGATTGGACTTTAGCTTAAGGGAATGCTGTGGCTGGTTTGTTCTTCCATTCCAACTATTAAATTTTCTCTAAATCAGCAATAAGGCTGTTTTCTTTTTTTCTTTCTTTTTTAATTATTGGTGTGTTCAGTGCAGTAGTGCTCTAAATTTTTTCAAGAACTTTTTATTTGCATTCACAACTTGGCTAATTGGTGCAAGAGGCCTAGCTTTCAGCCTGTCTCAGCTTTTGATATGCTTTCCTTACTAAGCTTAATTATTTCTAACTTTGATTTTAAGTGAGAGATTTGCAACTCATCTTTCACTTGAACACTTAGAGGCCATTTTAGAATTATTAATTGGTGTAATTCCAATACTGTCATCTGTCAGAGAATAGGGAGACCCAAGGAGAAGGAGTGAGATGGTAGAAGGGCTTATTGGTGGAGCAGTCAGATCGCACAAAACATTTATCAGTTAAGTTTATGGTTTTATGTGGGGATGGTCCATGGCATCCCAAGACTGTTACAATAGTAACATCAAATATCACTGATTACAGATCACCATAACACATATACTAATAATGAAAAAGTTTACAATATTGTGAGAATTACCAAAAAGTAACAGAGCCATGAAGTGAGCATGCTGTTGGAAAATGGCACCTATAGATGCTTGAGGCAGGGTTACCACAAACCTTCAATTTGTAAAAAGCATGGTATCTACGAAACGCCATAAAGCAAAGTGCCACAAAAAAAGGAATGCCTGTAATTCCAGTATCCTAAAAAATCCCCTGTGCTCCCTACTCACCACCCCATTTCCTGGCCACCACTGATCTTTTTATTCTCTCCATAGTTTCGCCTTTTCCAGAATGCCATGTGGTTAGAGTCACACAGTATGTAGCTTTTTCAGACTGACTGCCTTTGTTTTTTTGTTTGTTTTTGTTTTTTGACACAGGATCTGGCTGTGTTGTCAGGCTGGAGCGCAGTGGCACAATCTCAGCTGGTTCACTGCAACCTCCACATGCTTGGCTCAAGCCATCATCCTACCTCAGCATTCTGAGTAGCTGAGAAGTGCACACTTTCACAACGCCAGGCTATTTTTTTTTTTTTTTTTTTTGGAGAGACACGGTTTCCCCATGTTGCTCAGGCTGGCCTCAAACTCCTGGGCTCTAGTGAGCCCCCTTTCAGCCCCCCAAAGTGCTAGGACTACATAACAATATCCATTTAAGATTCCTTCTCTCTTTGTGGTGCAAAATAATATTCCATCTGTGGTGCATAGATGTACCACAGTTTGCTTATTCAGGTTTTGAAGGATGTCTTAGTTGCTGCCAGTTTGGGACAATTATGAATAAAGCTAATATAAGCATTCTTGTGCAAATTTTTGTGTGGATATAGGTTTTCAGTTCACTTGGGTAAAGATCTAGTGGTGCGATTGTCAGATTATGTGGTAAGAATACATTTAGCTTTGTAAGAAGGTGCCAAATTGTCTTTCAAAGAGGCTGCACCATTTTGCATTCCCACCAGCAGTGGATAAGAGTTCTTGGTGCTCCACATCCTTCTCAGGATTTGGTGATGCAAGTGTTTTGGATAGTAGTCACTGTATTAAGTGTGCAGAGACATTTCATTGTTGTTTTAATTTGCAATTCCCTAATGAAATATGATGTTAACCATCTGTATTAGTCCGTTTTCACACCAATAAAGACATACCCAAGACTGGGTAATTTGTTTTTTTATTTTTTATTTATCTTTTATTATTTATTTATTTGTTTTTGAGACGGAGTCTCGCTCTATCACCCAAGCTGGAGTGCAGTGGTGTGATCTTGGCTCACTGTAACCTCTGCCTCCCGGTTTCAAGTGATTCTCCAGCCTCAGCCTCCTGAGTAGCTGGGATTACAGGTATGTGCCACCATGCCCAACTAGTTTTTGTATCTTTTAGTAGAGATGGGGTTTTGCCATGTTGGCCGGGCTGGTCTCAAACTCCTGACCTCAGGTGATCCAGAGACTGGGTAATTTATAAAGAAAAAGAGGTTTAAGGGACTCACAGTTCCACATGGATGGGGAGCCCTCACAATCATAGCAGAAGTTAAAAGTCACCTCTTACATGGCAGCAGGCAAGAGAGAATGAGAGCCAAGCAAAAGGGGAAACCCCTAACAAAACCGTCAGATCTCGTGAGACTTATTCACTACCATGAGCACACAACTATGGGAGAAACCACCCGCATGATTCGGTTATCTCCCACCATGTCCCTCCCACAGTACATGGGAATTATGGGAGCTACAATTCAAGAAGAGACTCAGGTGGAGACACAGCCAAATCATATCAGCATCTTTTCTTATTCTTATTTGTTATCTGAACATATTTTGTTGGTGAGATGTCTGTTCAGATTTTTTACCGAGTTTTAAATTCAATTATTCATTTTCTTCTATTTTTTAAAAATTTACTTATTTGTTTTAAATGGACAGATAAAATTGTATGCATTTATTGTATACAACATGATGTTTTGAAGGATATATACATTGCGAAATAATTAAATCTCACTAATTAAAACATGTATTACCTAACATAGTTATCATTTTTATTGTAAGGACATTTAAAATATACTCTTTCAGCAAATTTCAACAATACAATACATTGTTATTAACTATAATCACCATGTTGTACAATAGAACTTTTGCACTTATTTCTCCTATCTAATTGTAATTTTCTATCTTTTGAACCACGTCTCCTCAAAATTCTCTGCCCCTAACCACCCTAGTGTCTGGCAACCACCATTCTACTCTCTACTTTTATAAGATCAAATTTTTTAGATCCCACATAAGAGTGAGACCATTATTAGCTTAACACGATTCGTGATGTTAAGCAATTTTCCATATACCAGTTGGCCATTTGTATGTCTTTCTTTGAGAAGTGTCTATTTAGGACTTTTGTCCATTTTTAATTGGGTGACTTACTGTTATTGAGCTTTTAAAATTCCTTATGTTTTAAATACAGGTATTAATCTTTTATCAGATGTATAGTTTGTAATTTTTTTCTCTCATTCTATAGGTTTTATCTTTAGTCTGTTGATTGTTTGCTTTGTTGTATAGAAACCTTTTAGTTTGATGAACTCCCATTTGGCTATTGTTTATGTTGCCTGAGGTAATATTCAATAAAAATATTTCCTGGATCACTGTCATGGAGCTTGTATTAGTTGGTTTTCATACTGCTATAAAAAACTTCCCAAGACTGAGTACTTTACAAAGGAAAGAAGTTTAACTAACTCACAGTTCATCATGGCTGGGGAGGCCTCAAGAAACTTATAATCATGGCAGAAGGTAAAGGGGAAGCAAGTACCTTCTTCATAAGGCAGCAGGAAGGAGAAGTGCCAAGTGAAGAGGGAGGAGCCCCTTATGAAACCATCAGATCTCATGAGAACTCACTATCATGAGAACACCACTGGGGAAACCACCCTCATGATCCAATTACCTCCACCTGCTCTCTCCCTTGACCTGTGGAGATTATGGGAATTATAATTCAGGATGAGATTTGAGTGGAGACACAAAGCCTAAACATATCAGAGATTTTCACCTATGTTTTCTTTTAGTAGTTCATTACATTTACATCTTTAACCCATTTTGAGTTGATTTTTGTATGTGGCTTTAAATTAGGGTCTAATTTTATTCTTCTGCATGTGGATGTCCAGTTTTCCCAACACCCCTTATTGGGAAACTGTCTTCCCTATTTTGTGTTCTTGGCACCTTTGCCAAAAATTGGTTGACCATAAATGCATTCATTAATTCATAAGCTTTCTATTCTGTTCCACTCGTCTATGTATCTTTTTATGCCAGTACCATGCTGTATTGGTTACTGTAGTTTTGTTCTCTATTTTAAAGTCAGGTACGTTGGAGTCCTCTAGTTTTGTTCTTTTACTCAAGATTGCTTTGGCCAACATGCTCCTCAGTGACCCAAGGATCAATGAAGAAATTATGAAGGAAATTAAAATATTTCTTGAAACAAATGAAAATGGAAACACAACATATGAGAACCTATGGGATACAGTAAAAACAGTACTAAGTGGGAACTTTTTTTTTTTTTTTTTTTTTTTGACACAGAATCTCACCCTGTCGCCCAGGCTGGAGTGCTGTGGTACAATCTTGGCTCACTGTAACCTCCACCTCCTAGGTTCAAGCGATTCTCCTGCCTCAGCCTCCCAAGTAGCTGGGACTACAGGCGCATGCCACCACACCTAGCTAATTTTTGCATTTTTAGTAGAGATGGGATTTCACCGTATTGGCCAGGCTGGTCTTGAACTTCTGACCTTGTGATCTGCCCACCTTGGCGTCCCAAAGTGCTGGGATTATAGGCATGAGCTAGTGCTCCTGGCCCTAAGTGGGAATTTTATAGCAATAAACACCTACACCAAAAAAATAGAAAGACTCCAAATAAATAACCTAATGATTCATCTCAAGGAACTAGAAAAGTAATAAAATCATTAGAAGAAAAGAAATAATAAAAATCAGAGAATAAATCAAATTGCAACTAAAAATACTGTACAAAGGATCAACAAAATAAAAAGTTTGCTTTTTGAAAGAATAAACAAAATCAATGAACTTAGCTATATTAAGAGAAAAAGAGAAGATTAAATAAGACCAAAAATGAAAAAGGAGGCATTACAATGGATAACACAGAAATAAAAGGATTGTTAGAGACTATTATGAACAACTATCCACCAGCAAGTTGGAAAACCTAGAATAAATGAATAAATTCCTGGACACATACAACCCACAAAGATTGTACCATGAGGAAATAGAAAACTTGAACAGACCAATTATGAGTAATAAGATTGAATCAGAAATAAAATCTCCCATCAAAGAAAGGTACAGGACCTGATGGAGTCACTGCTGAATTCTACCAAATACTTTAGAAAGAACTAAAGCCATTCTGCTCAAAGTATTTTCAAGAAATGGAAGAAGAGAGAATGCCTCCAAATTAATTCTACAAGGCTTGCATTATCCTGATACCAAAACCAGACAAAGTCATAATAAAAAAATTACCAGCCAATATATCTGATGAACACGGATGCAAAAATTCTCAAAAAAGTACTAGCAAACAGAATTTAACAATACATTAAAAAGATCATTTGCCATGATCAAGTGAGATTCATCTCAGGGATGTAAGGATGGTTCAATTCATGCAAATCAATTAACATGATACATCACATCAAAGATAT
This sequence comes from Macaca thibetana thibetana, assembly GCF_024542745.1. Taxonomy (NCBI): domain Eukaryota; kingdom Metazoa; phylum Chordata; class Mammalia; order Primates; family Cercopithecidae; genus Macaca; species Macaca thibetana. Next base: position 58,774,918 of record NC_065594.1, read on the forward strand.
CAAGGACAACACCATATGATCATTTCAACAGATGCTGAAAAAACATTTGGTAAAAGTCAACATTGCTTCACAATTAAAAAAAAAAAAAAAACCTCAACACATTGGGTATAGAAGGAATATACCTCAACATAATAAAGACCATATATGACAACTCCACAGCTAATATCATACTGAATGGGGAAAAGTTGAAAGCCTTTTAACTAAGATCTGGAACAAGTCAAAGATGCCCACTTTCACACTTGTATTCAACATAGTACTGGAAATCCTAACCAGACCGATTAGGCAAGAGAAAAAGGGCATCCAAATAGAAAATTAACGTCAAATTATTTTTGTTTGCAATTGACAAGATCTTATGTTTAGACAAAACATAGACTCCACCAAAAATTATCTCAGAACTGATTAGTAAAATTGTACAGTACAAAATAAAAATACAAAAATTAGGAGCGTCTCTATAAGTTAAGTGCTCAATCTGAAAAGGAAATCAAGAAAGCAATTCCATTGCAATAGCTACAAAAAACAACAACCTAGGAATCTAACCAAAGAAGTAAAAGATCTATACAAGGAAAGCTATAAATTACTGAGGAAAAAAATTGAAAAGGACACAAAAAATGGAAACATATTCCACACTCATGGATTAGAAAAATCAATATTGCTAAAATGTCATTGATTAGAAGAATTAATATTGCTAATATTGTTAAAATGTATTTGGGTATATTTCTGTATACCCAAAGAAATACACAGATTCAATGCAATTTCTGTCAAAATATCAATGATATTTCTTGCAGAATAGAAAAAACAATCATAACATTTGTATGGAACCACTGAAGACCTCATACTGACAAAGTAGTGCTGAGCAAAAAGAACAATACTAGAGGCATCACACTACCTGGTTTCAAATTATACTGTAAAGATATAGCAACCCAAACAGCATGATATTGGCATAAAAAGAGACACATAGGCCAATGAAACAGAATAGAGGACTCAGAAATAAGTCCATGCATTTATAGCCAACTCATTTTAAATGAAGGTGCCAAGAACATACATTGGGGAAAGAAGTCTCTTTAATAAATGCTTCTGGGAAAACTGGATATCCATATGAAGAAGAATGAAACTAGATTTTCATCTTTCACCATGCATAAAAATCAATCAACCAACTCAAAATTAAGTATGTAAATACAGGACCCCAAACTATGAACTAATGGAATAAAATATTGGAGAGTGTCACAGGACATTGGTCCAGGCAAAGATTTTTGGGGTAAGACCTCAGAAACATAGGCAACAAAAACAAAAATAGGCAAATGGAATTATATCAAGCTAACAAGCTTCTGCCCAGCAAAGGCAACAATGAAAGTAAAGAGACAACCTACAGATAGAAGAAAATATTTGCAAGCTCTTCATTCAGCAGGGAATTAATAACCAGAATATATAAAGAACTCAACCCAATGGCCAAAAAATACATAATCTGATTTTTTAAACGAGCAAAAGACTTGAATAGACATTTCTCAAAAGACATACAAATGGCCAAAAGGCTTATGAAAATATCCTCAATATCACTAACCATAAGACATGTGCAAATCACCACTATAATGATATATCATCTCACCCCAGTTAGAATAGCTATTATCAAAAAAACAAAAAAATAACAAAAGCTGATGAGTATGTGGAGAAAGAGGAATGCTCATAGACCGTTGGTGGAAATGTAAAGTGGTACATTAAATAGAAAACAGCATGGGGTCTTCTGAAAAATTAAATACAGAGGTATCATATGATCCAGCAATTCCACTACTGGTATATATCCAGAGAAAATTAAATCAGTGTACTGAAGAGATATATGCATTCCTATGTTTATTGCAACACTATTCACAATATCCAAGATATGGAATCAACTTAAGTGTCCATCAAGGGATTACTGGATAAAGAAAGAAAATATGGTATATATACACAATGGAATAATATTCAGTGTTTGACAAGAAGGAAAATAGGTAAAACTGGAGGACATTATGTTAATTGAAATAAACCAGGCACTGAAAGACAAACATCACATGTTCTCATTCATATGTGGGAGGCTAAACACCATGGCCTCCTGGAGGTAGAGAGTAGAATAGTGGCTACCAGAGTCTGAGGAGAGAAGGAGAAAGGAGGGAATGAAGTGAAGTTGGTTAACAGGCATGAAAATACTGTCAGATAGAAGGAATCAATTTCAGGGCTCAATGTTATAGTAGGGAAATTATAGTTAATAATAATTTATTGTATAGTTTAAAAGAGAAGAATTTTAACATTCCCAACACACAAAAAAAAGAAATGTTTGAGGTGATGGATATCCTAATTACCCTAATTTTATTATACATTTTACACATGTATAAAAATGTCACATGTACCCCCAAACATGCATAACTATGATATAAAATTAAAAAATACAAAAGAAGACTGCTTTGGCTCTTCAGGATCTTTTGTGGTACCGTATGAATTTTAGGATTGTTATCTTTCTATAAAGAATGTCTTTGATATTTTGGTAGGGATTGCGTTGAATCTGTAGATTTCTGCGGGTAGTACGGAAACTTAAACAATATTAATTCTTCAATCCATAAGCATGAGGTATCTTTTCATTTATTTGAGTCTTTTTCCATTTCTTTTCTCAAGCCTTCTCTTTTATAGATTTTAGTATAGAAATGTTTCACCTCCTTGGTCAAATTTATTCTTAAGAATTTTATCTTTTTACATATTGCAAATAGAATTAGTGTTTTCTTGATTTCTTTTTCAGATAGTTTGAAGTTAGTGTATAGAACCTCTACTGATATTTTTATATTGACTTTGTATCCCCCTACTTGACTGAATTCATTTATTCTCATAGTTTTTTCATGGAGTGTTTAGGGTTTTCTATATATAAGATCCCTGAAAACTGGGACAATTTAACTTATTCCTTTACAATTTGGATGCCTTTTATTTTTTATCTTGCTTAATTGTTCTGGCTAGGACTTTCAGTACAATGTTGAAATAGAAGTGACCAGAGTAGGCATCCTTATCTTACTCCTGATCTTAGAGGACAAGTTTTCAGTTTTGCACGTTAAATATGATATTAGCTGTGAGACTGCCAATATATCATCTTTATTGTGTCAAGGCACATTTCTTCTATACCTAATTTGTTGAGAGCTTTTTTTCATGAGATGATGTTAAAGTTTGTCAAATGCTTTTTCTACATCTCTTGAAATAATCATTTTTTTCTTCATTCTATTAATATGATGTATCATGTTTATTAATCGGCATAGTTTGGACCATTAATACACCCCTGAGATAAATCTCACTTGATCATGGTGAATGATTTTTCTTTTTTTTTTTTTTTTTTTTTTTTTTTTTTTGAGACGGAGTCTCGCTCTGTCGCCCAGGCTGGAATGCAGTGGCCGGATCTCAGCTCACTGCAAGCTCCGCCTCCCGGGTTCACGCCATTCTCCTGCCTCAACCTCCCGAGTAGCTGGGATTACAGGCGCCGCCACCTCGCCCGGCTATTTTTTTGTATTTTTTTTTTCAGTAGAGACGGGGTTTCACCGTGTTAGCCAGGATGGTCTCGATCTCCTGACCTCGTGATCCGCCCGTCTCGGCCTCCCAAAGTGCTGGGATTACAGGCTTGAGCCACCGCGCCCGGCCAGGTGAATGATTTTTCTAATGTGCTGTTGAATTTTGTTTACTAGTATTTTCTCGAGGATTTGTGCATCTATGTTCATTAGTGATATTTTTTCTGTAGTTTTCTTTTTATGTAATTTCCTTTTCTGGCTTTGATATCAAGGTAATGCTAATCTCATGAAGTTAAGTTTAGAGTATTCCTTCTTAAATTTTTTGAGAAGAATTTTAGAAGAATTAGCATTACTTTTTCTTTAAATAGATTTATAATTTAGGTATGAATTGGCTAAATTTAGACATGAGCTATCAAGCCATTTGGTCCTGTGCTTTTCTTAATGGGAGACATTTTATTACTGATTCAAACTCCTTGCTCATTTATTGGTCTGTTTGAATTTTCTATTCATAATTTAATATTGGTAGGTTGCATGTGTCAAATAATTTGTTCACTTCTTCTAGGTTAACTAATATGTTGTCATATAATTATTCATAATAGTGTCTCACGATCCTTTGTATTTCTGTGGTATCAGTTTTAATAACTCCCTTTTCATTTTTTTGTTTTGTTTGAGTCTTCTCTCTTTTCCTCTTAGTCAATCTAGATAAAGGCTTGTCAATTTTGTTTATCTTTAAAAAAAAAAAAACCATTTGTTTCATTGATCTTTTGGATTTTTTTAAGTCTGAATTTCATTTATCTGCTCTGATCTTTATTATTTCCTTTCTTCTAATTTTGGAGTTATTTTGCTCTTATCTTTCTAGTTTTTTGAGGTGCAACATTAGATTACTCATTTGAATTTTTCTTCTTTTTTGATGTAAGCGTTTATTGCTAGAAACTTCCTTCTTAGAACTGCTGTTGCTGCCGTTCTTATAAGTTTTGTTATGTTGTGTTTTATTTTTTTGTCTCAAGATACTTTTTAAATTTTGATTTAATTTCTTGATTAGCCCATTGGTTGTTCAAGAGCAGGATGCTTAACTTTTATGTATTTTGTAAATTTTCTGAAGTTCATAGAAATTATTGATTTCTAGTTTTCTACCATTTTGGTCAGAAAGGAGATTTGATATGATTTTAATATTCTTACACTTGTTAAGACTTGTTTTATGGCCTAACACATCATCTATCCCAGAGAACGCTCCATATGCACTTGAGAAGATGTGTATTCTACAGCTGTTGGACAGAAAGTTCTATAAATGTCTATTTGGTACATTTGGTCTAACATGTAGTTTAATTTTGAGGGTTTTTAAAAATTGATTTTCTGTCTAGATGATGTGTCCATTGCTGGAATTGTGTTGTTGAAGCCCCCTACTATTATTATATCTCAGTCTATTTTTTCCTTTCAAATTTTTAATGTTTGCTTTATATACTTTGGTGCTCTAATGTTAGGTGAATATATATTTATAATTTTTATATTATTTCGGTGGATTGACTTATTATTATAGAATGACCTTCTCTGTCTCTTTTCACAATTTTTGATTTAAAGTTTTCTTCACCTAATATAAGTATAGCTATTCCTACTCTTTTTGTTTCAGTTTGAATGGAATATCCTTTTCTATCTCTTCACTCTCAGACTATGTGTGTCCTTACAGATGAGTGAGTTCCTTGTAGGCAGCATGTAATTGGGTCTTTTTTCTTAAATTCATTCAACCACTGTATGTCTCTTGATTGGAGAATTTAATCCACTTACATTTAAGATAATTGCTGATAGGTAAGGACTTACTACTGCCATTTTGCTAACTCTTTTCTAGTTGTTTTGTATATTTTTGTTTCTTCCTCGTTTGCTGTCTTTCTTTGTTGTTAAGTGATTTTCTCAGTGGTATGTTTTGATTCCTTGATTTTTACTTTTGGTGTATCTACTATTGGTTTTTACTTTGTGGTTACTATGAGGCTTAAAAAAACGACTTATTGTTATAGCAGTGTATTTTAGACTGATAACAACTTCATTTTGATCACCATGAGAAGCACTCTACAGTTTACTTGACTCCTTCCATTTTGAATTTTTGATGTTACAATTTATATTTTTTATATTGCATACACCTTAACAAATTATTGCAGTTATTAAACAATTGTCTTTTAATGTTTATACTAAAGATATAAGTGATTTACATATCACTGTTACAGTACTAGAGTTTTCTGAATTTGACTGTGTATTTACTTTTACTAGCAAGTTTTATACTTTCATATATTTGTGTGTTACTCATTAGCACGCTTTTCTTTTACCGTGAAGAATTCTCCTAAGCATTTATTATAAGACCGGTCTATTGTAGATGAACTCCCTCAATTTTTGTTTGTCTAGGAAAGCGTTTATCTTGCCTTCATTTCTGAAGGAGAGTTTTGCTGTGTTTTGTTTTTTCTTCTTATCACTTTGAATATATCATCCCATTCTCTCTTGGTCTGTAAGATTTCTGCTGAGAAGTCTGCTGCTAGGCATTTTGGAACTTCCTTACATATTATTGGCTTTTTCTGTATTGCCGATCCTTAATTTTCAACAGTTTGATTATGTCATAGGATAGTCTTATTTGGATTGAACTTGATTGGAGACTTTTGGCTTGCCCACACCTGGATATTTGTATCTATCTTCAGGATTGGAAAGTTTTCTGCTATTATTTCTTTAAGTAAACTCTGTTTTTTTAAAAAAAATCTCAGTTGTATTTGTTATAACTCCCCAGTTTATTTTGAAAACAGTCTTTTCTGACGTATTTATATAAATTTGAGATGAGTTATCTCAGCATACACAGACATCTTCTATACTTTCTATAATTTTTAAATGCTGATCAAAGAATGCACATTAACATATCAATATTTAAGCATGCCAATGTAATAGAACTTTTCTAACTTTTTAAATTAAGGGGTTTGTTTTTTTGTTTTTGTTTTTGTTTTTTTTGAGACGGAGTCTCGCTCTGTCGCCCAGGCTGGAGTGCAGTGGCCGGATCTCAGCTCATTGCAAGCTCCGCCTCCCGGGTTTACGCCATTCTCCTGCCTCAGCCTCCCGAATAGCTGGGACTACAGGCGCCCGCCGCCACCTCGCCCGGCTAGTTTTGTGTACTTTTTAGTAGAGATGGGGCTTCACCGTGTTAGCCAGGATGGTCTCGATCTCCTGACCTTGTGATCCGCCCGTCTCGGCCTCCCAAAGTGCTGGAATTACAGGCTTGAGCCACCGCGCCTGGCCTAAATTAAGTTTTTTAACTAAGTGTATTTATATTTGACATTTTGACATTTGGGTTACATGTACTTGTAAAAATAGGTATATTCCTCAACTGACCATAATGAAAATCAGCATGTACCATTCTTTCTTAATTAAATTTTCTGAGACAAAGTGGTTTAAATGAGAGCAAATAAACTGAACTCCTCATGAAATAAACTAGACAAACAAAAATCAAGAAGTGTTAAAGGTATTACAGGTTAATTTAATAATTTTTTTCTCTTTCATATCCTTTATGTATTTATTTATTTATAATTTTTTGAGAAAAAGTCTCACTCTGTCATCCAGGCTGGAAGTGTAGTGGCACAATCTTGGCTCACTGCAACCTCCGCCTCCCAGATTCAAGTGATTCTCATGCCTCAGCCTCCCGAGTAGCTGGGACTAAAGGCGTGTGCCACTATGTCCAGTTAAGTTTTTGTATTTTTAGAAGAGAGAGGGTTTCTCCATGTTTGCTGGGCTGGTCTTGAACTCTTGAGCTCAGGCAACTCGCCAGCCTTGGCCTCTCAAAGTGCTAGGATTACGGGCATAAGCCACCGTGCCCAGTCTAATATATTTGAAATATATAAGTGTTCACCATGGGTGTTTGTGAATTAAAATACTTCTAATCTAGACTGTGAACTCCTGTTGATGGGGCTACTGTTACACAATACAAGGCCCTGGGACAAAAAGAAAGAGATGGCTCAGTAGGCTAGATTATCTAAGTCTCAGCGGGCTTAGATGTTGACCTGCACCTTAAAGTGATGTTTTACTTCATTATGTTTGTTTCATTGTTCTAGATGTTGTTTGTTTCACTATTTTTATAGATGAGGCAAAGTGGGAGGTTCAACTAGTCTAATATACCTCATCAACTGTCTGAATCAGATTTTTATTCTTCTGCCAAGCACACTGATTTCCATCTACAATTCTTTTAAGATAAGAATCAGTAAGTTAACTGGAGAAACAGCTGAGTTCTTGAGCTATGGAACGTTATTACACTTTAGCACATTGTCTGAGAAATGCAGCTCCTTGGTGGTGCTTCTCCTGGTACTTCACTGAAATATACATACTCTCAGACCATGCTGCAAGATGGGGCCTTACTTAGGCATTTGAAACTTCAAAGTAAGTGAATGCCCTCTTGGCTGGCCCTTTCTTTCTTCTTACAATTTCTTTGGGGTTTCTACCTGCTTCTGGTTCCTCTTTTACAAAAACCTTCTAACGCTTCTTTTTATCCCCACAGTGAGGCTTGATGGACACTAGTCCAGAGTCCAAGACCCTATCAAGATTAAAAAGTATTGACTCTGAGAGTTTAAAACAAGCCTTTAGCAATCTAAGTACTTTTTAGAGAAACTACTTAACTTATGTATTGGTACATGGATTATAACATACATTGGTTAGTACCTTATTACATTAGTTCTAATTAGTAATTAGTACTAATACATGTACTAATGTACTAACGTACATGTATTATTACATGGGTTAAATAGTCTTTCTTCCCTGGGAAAAATCAGTAAACATAAATACAATTGAATTTTGTATTAAATGCAAGTTGAACTTTTCATATCTTGCCTCTTTTCTGCTACACAGCTATTCAATCTGCACAGCTTGACAAGGTCACCAGTTTTGATCTGCTCCCTTTTGCAGGATCAAGCAGAAATGCAAATGGTTCCATTTTCCTTCTGGATCATTCTTGCCTCATTGTTCAATATAAGTCTCTGCAGTGATTAAGAGATCTATATCCGTGGTTATCAAACATTTGACTTGTAGCTAGTGTCACGGCAGAGCTGAATTTGTAACTTTTGTAAGTCTAATACATGTATTTATTTATTTTGAGACAGAGTCTTGCTCTGTTATCCAGGCTGGAGTGCAATAGTGCAATCTCGATTCATTGCAACCTCCACCTCCCAGGCTCAAGCGATCCTCCTGTGTCAGCCTCCCAAGTACCTGGGACTACAGGCATGTGCCACCATGCCCAGCTAATTTTTGTATTTTTAGTAGAGATGAGGTTTTGCCATGCTGGCCAGGTTGGTCTCGAACTCCTGGGTTCAAGTGATCTGCCTAGCTTAGCCTCCCAAAGTGCTAGGATTACAGGTGTGAGCCACCACACCTGGCTGAGTCTAATAAATTTAAATTTACACTTAAATAGTCACATGTGGCTATCACATTGGAAACTATCACATTGGAAAACATAGGCTTAGGTGTTCTGGAAAGCAACTTAATAGCATGTATCAAGAATCTGAAAATATTAATATTCTTTTAATTCAAGAACTATATTTCATGGTAAAATAGTAAAAGATTCCTATTCAAGAATGTTTATTTTCATGCTTGCATTCTAAACAAAATTGGAAGAGTCAGATAAGTTATGATATATTCCATGGCTGTTAAATATTGGTTTAAAATGAAATTTAAATACATAGGTTAATGCTTATGTTGTTAAGTAAATATACATGGATTCAAACTTTCCATAATGTTATCCCAAATTTATTTATGTGTGTATGTGTGTGTGCATCTATATATGTGTGTGTGTATGCATATGTGTGTGTATATATATATATAAAATTAAAGATATATTAAAGAAAATAAGCCAAAAAAATTAATGGCTTTATTTTTAAAATAATGAGCAGTAAGCGATTTTATTATTCTATGTTTTAAATAATTTTAAACTTTTATATACAGAATAGGAGTTGCTTTTTAAATGAAAATATCCCCAGTAAACATTATTCTTAAAACAGTTGTAAGTAATATAGAAGACACGAAAGTAAAAATTGAGAAAAGAGCATTGTATTTTAGAACTAGAAGGTAAGTGATAGAAGTTGAGAGTGCAGATTTAGGTAGACAGTGTCAGAAGTTGAACAAAATGGATTGGAAAGTGAGTAGGGAGGAAATATCGAAAGATTCTTTTCTTTGGAAGGTACAGCTCTGAAAGGAAGGAGGAAAATACATCATAATCATATCATATCAAACACTTGATGTTTTGAGCATCTACTAGGTATTGTACTTGACTTTTTACATTTAACTAACAAAACAATTAAGTATCGTAATGTCCATTGTAATAAAACTCCTAGTTTTCTTATTATAAAACACAATAATGAAACCTCCTAGTTTTCTTTATTATAATGGGCATTACATTAGTTAATCAAATTACTCAGAGAAACTGAGAAATTGGTCTTGCCAAAACAAAGCATCTGCCACTAAAACTTGGTATCTTTGTACCATGCTCCACTGTCTCCTACAGGATGAGACAAGTAAGGTCAAGTGAGTGGTGGTTTTTGTTGTGTTGTTGTTGTTCGTTTGTTTTCCAGCTAGTGCATATCTATCTAAGCAAGGAGCAGCAAATCACCATGGCACATGTATACCTATGTAACAAACCTGCACATTCTGCACATGTATCCCAGAACTTAAAGTATAAGGATAATAAAAAAATCACACAGCACTGTGCTTTCTTATAATACATATTTCATTTCCTCATCAGTACGGCGGAATAGTTAATGTATTGAGGATGGACTCCGGCCAGCCTGGATTCAAATCCCTCCACTCCACCTTGTACCCTCTGCATGACTGGGTACGTTATTTAGTCCCACCAGCCTCAGTTCCCTCATTTATCTAGTGGAGATAATATCTATCTCAAGAGCTGTGATGAAGATTAGGAGGACAATATATGTAAACACACAACACCTGGCAGAAAAATTACCCTGATGCACATTGGATGCAGTTATTGATACTGTTTTTGCTGTAATATCACTGAGGAGTTGCCCTGGATTTTTTGGAAGTTATAGAGTGCAAGTCTTGAATCTGTTACCATTTTAAAACGTGCTATATTTTACTATACAAACACAAAATTTTCGTCACTGGCTAATTCATTTTCTCAACAAACATCTCTGAATCCCAACTGTGTGCCCAATACAATACTAGGAAATGGAGATGGAAGAATGAATTCGACATTGGCCCTCTGCTAAGAAGAAAATGGAGAGACATTTATGTACAGTGGTTATTTAAAGTGATGTAGTGGATGCTCTGCTAGAGATAGATGCTTACTGCTAAGGAAGCTTGGGGGAAGTAACACTCTGCCTGGGGTGATGCAAAAGGCATCAAAGAGAAGGTGGCTTTTTATAATAATACTTAACACCATTTTCCAAGAGTTTCACATATTTTTTGAATTTCTCTTCATTGTGTAACTCTGCCTCCTATCACATGACCCTCTACAGGAAGTTGCAATATAAGCAAATCTCCTCATATGCTATTGAGAAAAATTGAGGGTATAGGCTTCTCCAAGTGTATTCTTCTATGGGAAGCTACCCCTCATAGGCACTACCTAAAAATAATTCTGTAGTCAGATATATTTGAGAAATAAGTAATACTTTTGCATCTTAGAGTACTGCAGTGTATGGTAACATTTGCAGGTTCTAAGAAGACTTGAGATTTTTTAAACTCAAGACTTTCCCCAAATAGCAGCTACAATTAAAAAAAGAAAAAACTATAAATACTTCAAGGAACTAAGGTTTGTGGAACTCTGTGGAGGTGCTGATTTAGGATATATCTCTACCTTCTAAACAAACATCTGTATAAGTTCCAGAGTACTCTGTTTCATAGGAAGAGGCATGGAGGATGGTGATATCAGGCATATATTTTGGAATATTTCTAATGAAAATGACACACACTTGGCATGGTGGGAATGGTAGAAGCTGAGAAGTTAGTGAAGTAGCATAAAGTACGGAACCAGAAAATGGCAAAGCTGTAGAAGATTGTATTATTTAGAAAAGAGGGGAATATGTTGAAAGTTTAAGTTAAGCCCTTGTGAAATTACAGAAAGATGATGACATTACAATTTTTAGAAAAGATATACACAATTATTATTACATTAATATGAAAGAATATACTATTACATTTTGTGCTGGTTGTACTCTATCTTAAACTATTTCTAATTAAAATTTCTTATTTCCTCATATCCTCCCCATATTCCAACATTTGGTTTTATAATATTATCTGTTGATTAACAAGCCTTTTGAAATCACTGAAAAATATTTTAGGAAGATTATAGTATTTCATTCCGTGAATGGTTTTCAATGATACTGTGGTCATGACCTGAATTTTCTTATCAAGTATAACAAATCCTTTTTGATGTCTGGTTAATTATTGAAATTTGATGAATGCCTGTTTAATGAAGTTGAAGTGATTCTAACACTTATGTTTTACCTTAATATTGTTATGTAAATGGTTCTAGAAGATGATAAAATGATAAAAAGGCATGTTCCAGGGATGACTTTTTCTCTATTCTGATTCTACCTTTTGCACTTTGGCTCTTTAAGTTTTCTAATTGTCATCAAATCAGAACTTCCAAGAGGTAGTAAATGCTCCACTGGATGATCCACACATCAAAACTTTGGTCAATAGCTTAAACACACAGGCCCTCAAAGGAAAATATAAAAGACCAGAACGGGGGAGATGAGGTTTGACCGCATAGCAGCAAAGCGTATTCCAGGGCTAAGCACCAGGTGTGGTCTGGGAGCCTTCGTTGGTGTCAGTGCTGGAACAAGCTTTCCCAGACTCAGGGAGAGGATTCCTAGGCACTAATGAGTAATTTGCCTCCACTGGGAGGAAAGGGGGTTACAGACAGCCAGGGTCAGAAGTGTTCAGGGATCTGCTTTCTTTTTCTGTCCACTGTCAGCCCAGATTTTACAATCCACATCTCTTATTTTCCCATACTTACAGTAACAAAAAAAAAAATTAACTGAGGTTTACTTTTTAATTAAGTGTAGTACCACTTAGGAAGATGTATGCTAATCTGAGGCCAAATCTGCCGCCCTCAGCTTTACAAGATGCTGGCCCCAGCAGAGCCTGTAAAGCTCTCGATAAGAGAGGCGAGGAGCAAGGTGCAGGTCCCTCTGCGATAACCTCCTGACTCCGACATTATAGGTCTTTCTGCTGGAATTGAGTTCTACATCTTACTCGATGGGTTATTGTCACAGATGAGTAATGAACGCACCCTTCCCGAGTCCCAGGGTGCAGGAGGCAGTCGGTCAGGCTACAGGGAGGCCCAGCTGCAGGCCCGGGGCGGGCAGATAAAGGGAAGGCAGTTAAAGGCACAGGGACACCAGTGACTGCTCAGAGAGCGGCCACAGGACGGGCCTGTTGGCAGGGGCAAGGAGCGGGTGCATTAATCACAATGTTCCCTGGGCTAATGGGCAATGCCGAGAAAGCAGCCTGGACCTGCAGAACAAAGACAGAATATGATGGAGAGGGCACCTCTGCCAGCTGAGGGTTTCCAGGGTTGGATTTTGGAAGGAGAAATTAAAAAATAGCTACCATGAGCACAAAACTGCAGATGGAAGGCATGATTAGGTAGCAGGTTGAGGTAGCATCCTTTGCAAAATGGGTCTGGATATACTCCATTTGGATGTTTGATTTCCTTGCAGCTTCCTAGGGAGCTCAGCTCAGGGGTGAAGGGCATCCTCTTTGAGGAAGAACACTGCAGGCTCGATATGAGTTCTAGTAAGTGGCTGGTTATAATTTTAAAAATAATGTTGGAGGTAACTCCTGAGATATAACAGGTGACATGATTATAGTTTTAAAATCCTTATTTGCAATGCATTATATATTATTCTTAAAATTACAGTTGCATTGATTTATCAAACAGATCTTCATTTTTTAAAAAAGAGTTACCTAACTAGCATGGCTCTCCTTGACTGTTCCCTCCTGAGTTTTCTGAGACAGATAAAGAAAGAAAAGAGAGAAAGACAGTAGTACATCCTTCTAGCCAAGAACAGCAAAACTTTAAGAGCAGAAATGAAAATATATGACCCAACTATTTCCTGGAGCTTAAAATACTCCACAACTTTCAGGAGTAATGATTTAGAGGAGGTAAACCAATTGACCTTTTTTTTGTATTTTTATAGCAATGGTATTGCCCGAGTTGATAAGATGAGGTGATTTATTTATAGTCATTTTTATTCAGAAATATTTTTATAATCTCCTTCACATTTTTCAAAATAATAGCTTTAATGGTTGTTTAGAAAAAGTTTTAAGTCAGAAATTTTGGGAGAACAAGGAAGGAGAAAGGGTGGAAGCAAGTAGTAAGTGGAACAATTCATTCCAGCTGGGTCAAATAGGCAGCACACAGTTTCTATTCTGTCAAACTAGGAGCATCTCCTGAGAGTGTCAGGCCTGAGTGGCACAGCGTGATGAGCTTCCTGTCTAACCACTCACTTGGACCATAGTAGGAACAGTATTTGATATTTCTTTTCTTTGCAATGGTGAAATTGTATTAGAGATAGCTAGTGGCCTGAGAGAGCTATGTTTTCCTTTTCATTCAGTTTTATTTTTAAAAAATTTACTTGCTTCTGACTGGGCATGGTGGCTCACGCCTGTAATCCCAGCACTTTGAGAGGCCAAGGTGGGCGGATCACGAGGTCAGGAAATGGAGACCATCATGGCTAACACGTTGAAACTCTATCTCTACTAAAAATACAAAAAATTAGCCAGGCATGGTGGCACGTGCCTGTAGTCTCAACTACGCTGGAGACTGAGGCAGGAGAATTCCTTGAACCTGAGAGGTGGAGGTTGCAGTGAGCCGAGATCGCGCCACTGCACTCCAGCCTGGGAGACACAGCAAGACTCTGTCTCAGAAAAAAAAAAAAAAATACTTGCTTCTTTTTCACTTTTAGTAACTGTAGTATAGTAATATTCCTCCTTCCCACCCTAAATTCTATGCTTATTAATGTGGCAGCATGTTAGAGACATCAAACTAATTGTCAGCAAACTTAAGAATCTAGTTCTGCTCTGCCGATTGCTAATTGTTTGGGCTTCGGCAAGTGGTTTCATTTGAGGGTAAAGGAGACTTCCTTTTCTAATCTGTAAAATGTAGACTTAGCAATAGAATTTCATTGATTTTTTGCTCCTTCCCCTCAAATGCAATTAAACTACAAAATCTTCACGTTTCTCTATTTGCCTTTGAACAAGGGATTCAGAAATCTACATAAAAAGTTATCATGAATTAAAGTATGCTATGTATTCCATTAGTAAGAGTTATACTAAATTCATGTGTATAGTATGTGACATGAAGTACCCTAGTGGCTCAAATATAGGAAAATCTTAGATTTTTAGATACCAACAGAGCATTCCAGCAACTGTAAAATTAATATATCAATTACCATAAATTGCGGTTCATAATTTGCAGGAATTGTAATCATGAATAGGAAGAGTAGATACTAGGGAATTATTTATGGTAGATTTATAAATTCATATATAAATCCATACATAAATAATTATATATATTTTATATATATAGATCAAAATATTTCTTAGAAATGTTCAAATAGAATGTATAAATTTATGTATTATATATATCCTATTTGAACATTATAAAATAATATATAAACATATATTTTATATATATATCTATATATCTCTCTCTCCTATTTGAACATTATTTGTAAGAGAAGTAGTTTGGACCTATAGCCAAATTTGGAGAAGGTATTTGATTTGAACCATAACCATATTTTTTTTTTTTTTTTTTTTTTTTTTTTTTTGAGACGGAGTCTTGCTTTGTCGCCCAGGCTGGAGTGCAGCGGCCAGATCTCAGCTCACTGCAAGCTCCGCCTCCCGGGTTTACGCCATTCTCCTGCCTCAGCCTCCCGAGTAGCTGGGACTACAGGCGCCCGCCACCTCGCCCGGCTAGTTTTGTGTACTTTTTAGTAGAGACGGGGTTTCACCGGGTTAGCCAGGATGGTCTCGATCTCCTGACCTTGTGATTCACCGTCTCGGCCTCCCAAAGTGCTGGGATTACAGGCTTGAGCCACCGCGCCCGGCCTCAACCGTATTTCTCCTGTGATTTCTTCTTGAAGCCTATCTGCGTGATTCTTGCTTATTTCCTGACTGCAGGAGGACCCTCACTTTTCATTGTAATATAGTGACCTGAGTCCAAAGCAGACCCATCTCCTTCACAACACGGGGGCATGAGTTAGAATGTATCCTCTGTGAAGAAATACCCAGACCTTTACGGGGCTGCAGAACTTTCCTAACTCCTGGGTTATTATCTGGATGAATATATTCAGTTTCCATGCATGATTCCAGAAATAAAGGAGGTAAATCAGAGGACTCATAGCTGCTCTCATTTCAGAACAGTTGACTGTCCATTATTTAGAGTAAATCAGGGAGTCCTATTTTGAGCCAGGAAAGAGGTGACTGAAGGAGTACATCATGATTTGAATAATCAATTCTGTTAGTTAACCTTCAACCCTCAGCAGTACCCTAATAAGCTTAGGTCAAATGAGTATTAATGAATGTTTTTCTGAATATGTGATCTGAGTGGGTAGGATCATCATAGTAATATCAGTTTTATGCTAAAATTTTAGATTTTACAAATGGCTGAATTGGCTTAAGAAACGTACAAAATGCATAATTTCCTAAAGAAAAAAAAAATGCCACCCCCCCCCCCAAAAAAAAGTAGAAGAATAAGCCTAAAATCCTGGACAGAATCTGAAAAGTCTAATTTATTATAAATAAAGATATTGATCATGGATGAAAACCAAAAAATGTTATTTAGCTTCAAAACACATCAAATAATACATGTGCGTGTGTTTGTATATGTGCGCATTTTCCCATGTTAAAATTTGCTCCTATGGTGTTCATTTTGAATCCTGTAGAAGTATCAAGAAGCAAACTTCTTAATATGTTAAAGACTGATAAAACAGATATAATGGTAGCAAATTTTATCATGTATTAAAGCCAGATAGGATGGTTATAATCATGGAAGGTATACATGATTGTTTATTTCTTGCTATGTAAAGATTATAATGGTGAGAAAAAAATATTCTGGATTGAAAATAATTCTGATGCTCCATTTTCTAAAATGAGATTCTTTTTTAGAGTTTGCTGTGGTCTGTGCCATTACACATTTTGATGTATTTGAAGTGCTGCTAAAAAGAAACCAAGTTCTTGTTAGAATTTAAAACACAAGGATCCATTTCTGCCTAACAGTCTCGTAGTTGTACATTGCCTGAAGTGTATCCCATCTGCTTTTGGGAGCTCTCATTGCAATATGCAGTGATTGCAGGATAAGCACACCATTTTCCTGTCAATACTTTCCTATTAGCCTCCTGGATCCATACATCATCATCTTGCTGGCCTGCAGTTTGCTTATCTTTGTCTCCGAGGTTGCCTTTGATTTATCTAACACCCAAGCTAATGAGGCATGGAGCCCAGGGTGGCTCCAAGGATAATGCACTCCTGTATAAAAATGCTTGAGGAAGGATCAAGTGCTAATCCATTCTAGACTAAAAGGCCTTAGTCCTTCAACAAATGTTGTATTTCTTAATCGCTAAACTAAGACTATAATAGCTCCCCCTTAAGCTACTACCATCAGTAAAACCACACACACTAACTACATGCAATTTACCAAAAGAACTAAAAATTGGATTTTAATTTGTGCTTCCAAAAAAAGCCAAAAAATAGTTTCTATCTTAGCAACAGTTATCACCATTATTTGACAGCATTCTTATGCAAGAATAAGTTAGCTTTAATATTTAATTTACAGTAATAGTTTTATATTCCCTCGCTGGGACCTATGTTTTTCTAAAGACAAAAATAACAGAAGCTACAATGTTACTGTGATATGGATAAATCAAGCCAACCATTTCAATAATGGAGGTAATTACAAAGTGTACATATCTGAAATGTACCGAGTGGTTAGGGGTTGTTTAATTAACAGAAAAATTTCAGTATCTTCAGCAAGTGTGTTGGTATCACAAAAGCATCGTTAAGAATGTATTTTAAAATAGTTATGATTTTCACTATTTTATACACCATTTAGCTATAGAAACACTTTTAACTAATACACAGTGGATTCTACTTCATTGCAACAACACAGCACAACATGAAGAAGTAAGTGATTTAATTTGGTCAATGTAAATAATCAACCTAGAAATATAGGTCCAAAATATTTCTCTTAGAAATAATGTTCAAATAGGATATATGTATTATATATATGATATATATATATATAAAAATCTACATATATAGATAATCCCCAAATATCTACTTTCCCTATTTACTTTTTCAGTATAAAGAATCTTGAATTCACTGTACAGAGATTTTCTTAAACTGTTTGCCTTTTTCTATTAATCATTTGCCATAAAATTAGGATGCAGAAGTTTCTTCCCTTTAAAAATCTTCTGCCAGTACTAGGATCGAAACTATTCTAGAGAAAAAGAAGAGAGAAAAGAGAAAGGAAGGGAGGGAAAAAAGAAGCAGGGAGGAGGAAACAAAAAAACCAGTCCGTAACTAAATTGTGGCAAAAATTCAAAGAGAAGAATGGCTCACTTTCTTTCATTGTGCAACAATAAAACCCTTCACCCACTGGTTCACTCTGTGCCCCTGAGGACCTGACCAAGGTATATAACTCCCTTTATTGGTCACTAACCAACGTTATTGAAAACCAGAGTGGAATTTAATAATGTGACATTATTAGGAATTGTTATTGAAATGTAAATGATCTTCAATTCATTTATTTAAGTCACATAAAGAACCTAGTTTAGAATGAAAATTACTTATTGATTATTAGAGCAATTAACAGAATAAATTTTAGTGCTGGTATTAACATTTTCCTAAAGTCCAAACTGTTGCTGCTTTAACTCAGCAAGACAATTAGTCTGGGACTCAAAGATTATCTTCTTTGAGAGAGTTACCTTTAAAGGATTTTTTTAAAAACAAGAAATTGATTGCCAACATTATTCTAAAATATCTGAACTTTAAAAATTTTGGCTTTTAGCAGGGGGAGAAACATCTCAGAATAAGATGGAGCTGCATAGACATAATTGCATAAGTAAAGGAATAGAATATTCTAATTTTGCTTTACTAAAAGAAACATTGAGGTCAATGAAAGTGGAATCTGTAATGTCAATTTCCTTTTTTTCCCTTTTTGCTAGTTCTGTCAGTCAGCACCATTTGATATTTTAGGGGTTGACTTTTCTTAGTTGTAATTCTTTCCATTAGTCTTTAAAGATAAGATCAGTTCTTAGAATATAGCTTTGTCAGAACTTGAACATCTTTTTGGATGAGATGTGATCATGATGTACACTTACATATAGAAAGGTGTATAAAAAATAATTCGGTGCATAATTCAACACCCAAATCTTTGAGATTTGCTTGAATTATTTTGATGTCACCAGCAAAGCTGCTGTTTCTTTTTTTTAACCCATATTATTACAATTAGCCTCATCCCAGTTCACCTGTCTACCATTGTGTTGTGCTAGAGACTCTTCAAAGGGAATTTCTAATTTACTTAACAACTGTTAACTGACATCATTATTATATAGTCTTAAAAGACATTGTAAAGTCCGAGTGAGAATTTTGACTAAATTATTGTGTCAGTTTCTTGATGCTGCCATAATCAAGTGGCTTTAAAAAATAGAAATTTATTCTGTCACACTTCTGAGGGCTAGACATCCTGAAGGCGTCAACAGAGCCATGCTCCCTTAGAAGTCTCAAAGAATTCTTGAGCATGGTATGTTCTTCCATTTGTTTGTGTCCTCTTTTATTTCACTGAGCAGTGGTTTGTAGTTCTCCTTGAAGAGGTCCTTTACATCCCTTGTAAGTTGGATTCCTAGGTATTTTATTCTCTTTGAAGCAATTGTGAATGGAAGTTCATTCATGATTTGGCTCTCTGTTTGTCTGTTACTGGTGTATAAGAATGCTTGTGAGTTTTGCACATTAATTTTGTATCCTGAGACTTTGCTGAAGTTGCTTATCAGCTTAAGGAGATTTTGGGCTGAGACAATGGGGTTTTCTAAATATACAATCATGTCATCTGCAAAGAGGGACAATTTGACTTCTTCTTTTCCTAACTGAATACCCTTGATTTCTTTCTCTTGCCTGATTGCCCTAGCCAGAACTTCCAACACTATGTTGAACAGGAGTGGTGAGAGAGGGCATCCCTGTCTTGTGCCAGTTTTCAAAGGGAATTTTTCCAGTTTTTGCCCATTCAGTATGATATTGGCTGTGGGTTTGTCATAAGTAGCTCTTATTATTTTGAGGTACATTCCATCAATACCGAATTTATTGAGCATTTTTAGCATGAAGGGCTGTTGAATTTTGTCAAAAGCCTTTTCTGCATCTATTGAGATAATCATGTGGTTCTTGTCTTTGGTTCTGTTTGTATGCTGGATTACGTTTATTGATTTGCGTATGTTGAACCAGCCTTGCATCCCAGGGATGAAGCCCACTTGATCATGGTGGATAAGCTTTTTGATGTGCTGCTGAATCCGGTTTGCCAGTATTTTATTGAGGATTTTTGCATCGATGTTCACCAGGGATATTGGTCTAAAATTCTCTTTTTTTGTTGTGTCTCTGCCAGGCTTTGGTATCAGCATGATGTTGGCCTCATAAAATGAGTTAGGGAGGATTCCCTCTTTTTCTATTGATTGGAATAGTTTCAGAAGGAATGGTACCAGCTCCTCCTTGTACCTCTGGTAGAATTCAGCTGTGAAACCATCTGGTCCTGGACTCTTTTTGGTTGGTAGGCTATTAATTATTGCCTCAATTTCAGAGCCTGCTATTGGTCTATTCAGGGATTCAACTTCTTCCTGGTTTAGTCTTGGAAGAGTGTAAGTGTCCAGGAAATTATCCATTTCTTCTAGATTTTCCAGTTTATTTGCGTAGAGGTGTTTATAGTATTCTCTGATGGTAGTTTGTATTAAGAATTCTTCCCTGCCTCTTCTAGCTTCTGGTGGCTCCTATAAATCCTTGATGTTCTTGAGTTTGTAGATGCATCACTTTAATCTGTTTGTCTTCACATGGCCTTCTCTGTATGTCTCCTCTTCTTATAAGGACACCAGTCATTGGATTTACAGTCCAGTATACTGGATTTAACCCAGTATAAGCTCATTTAATGTGAATATATCTACAAAGATCCTTTATCCAAATAAATTTACATTCACAAGTGTCAGGAATTAGAATGTTATCATATCCCTTTGGGGAATACAGTTTAACCCACTTTAGTCATATAAATAATGATCCTCAACTTCCACCTGCTTCATTTATAATAGCTACTGTGTAGTGAGTACCTAGCATGTGCCACTTTGAATGCTTTTTAAACCCATATAAAAAGATACTATAATTTTGATGGCACACAAAGAAACTGAGTTTTAGATACCTTACCAAAGACCAAAAAGCTTGTGAATGGCAAAGCCAGTATTTGAATTGAGCCCTTTTCCAAAGCCCCTATACTTTTCTCCTGTGTGATCTTCATGAATTAAAGGGAACATGAAGTGCTTTTATTTGGTTTTGTGGTAGGCTCACTCTTTAAACAAAGATGAGCTATATATGTAAAACTTCATATATAATAAAAGAAGGCAATGTATAATCAAATCCATGAGTGAACACTACACTCAATACAGACCATAAATTTGGAGGTACCCTGAAAGACAATGGAATAACTTGAAGGTTCCATCTAATGTCCACTTTTATGGTTTCAATGTTACTGCATATTTTAGAAGAGATATATGTTAAAGGATATTTATAAAGCAGACCAGTGAAATTTGTGAGGTTGAAATAGCTGAACAGATATCATTTCGGAAAGATCTTATAGGGATAATTTTAGATGTGGGCACTCTGTTTATATTAATATGTGTTGTATTTTCAAATTGTTGTGGTGTATTCTAAATCAGCATTATGCATACTGATGCTTCAAGTACTTTATGAAAACAGTTTATTCTATCTCCAAGCGAAAAAGGTGGAATAAAGTTTTTTGTTTGTTTCACTTAGCTTTTATTTTTGTTATTGATATGTTTTGTTAGAACACACCAATCAAACAACTATTTTATTGGTGTTGACAGAAACCCACAGACAAGTTATGAAAAGAAGGGTACATGTGCATGTTTGTTACATAGGTAGACTTGTGTCATGGGGTTTTGTTGTACAGATTATCTCATCAACCAGGTATTAAGCCTAGTACCCATTAGTTATTTTTCCTGATCCTCTCCCTCCTTCCACCTCCACCCTCCAATAGGCTCCAGTGTATGTTGTTTTCCTCTATGTGCCCATGTGTTCTCATCCTTTAGCTCCTGTTTATAAGGGAGAACATGCGGTATTTGGTTTTCTGTTCTTGTGTTAGTTTGCTAAGGATAATGGCCTCCAGCTTCATCCATGTTCCTCCAAAGGACGTAATCTTGTGTAGAATGAGCTTTAAACTTTATTATTTCCTTATTATACAATTATTATTAACAAAATATTCTTATTGGACTTTGCATTTGTTTGGTTATTATAAGTAAAAACGGGCATTTAAAAATTCTATTTCTTGGCCATTTACAATGATTTTTTTGCCTGTTTACATTCCAAGCTCTTTGTGTAATGTGTATGTTGAAGGGATGGCTGTTTTTTTTCCCTGCATGTTTTGCATGAACTCTTCTATATTAACCATCTCTCTAGACCTATTGCTTAATATTTTTCTATACTAACCTGTTTCTCTTTAACTTTGGTGCTTTTATCTTAACTCTCCCTCTCCATTTTAATTATTACATAATCAAAGTTATTGTTTTGTTTCTTTATGGTTCTCTTTTTAAGGTCATATTTTAAAAATCATTCCATACCTCAAGGTTATATAAGTATTTTTCTAGTATTTTTATGGTATTAACCATTGTCATGATCTTCTTCATCATTATAATTTTACATTTCAATATTTGATCCATGTGCTGGATGACTTCATTAAGTACCAGGAAGAAATACTGTTTTCCTTAAGTAAAGTAGCAACTATGATCTGCCAGACTAGAGAAAGATGCTTCTTGCCAAGAAAGCTGCTGCAGAGTCTCACTGAATCTCAGGTTCTTCTGCCTGCATTTAGTAATACGAGATAAAACCCATACGCTGTCAAATTGCTTTCCTCATCCTGGTCTCAGTTTCTCTATTATTGAACTGTGAAGTATTGCACTTGTCTCTAATTCTTCAGAAGTTATTGTCCATCACACAACTGCCCTTTGATTGTGTTATGTGTTAGTTAAGAGTACTAGATCATGTTTAATACAACAGATGAGGAAAAATTATGAGTGCTTAGCATAGCCTCTGAGCCTGTTTGCTAATGTATAAAGTGGAGATAACAATACTGTGGTTGATATGAGGAATAAATAAAATGATTTATGCAAAGCAAGTAAGTGTTATTGGAATTACTATTAGTGTTATTAATGCTATTAATATTTTTCAAATCTGATAAAAGATTCGACTTTGGGGAATTTTTAATATCCACTAAGTTAGGGCTTATTTTTGGATTTCAATTATCTGTACCAACTCTGTTCCTATTGGAGGGTTAATATAGACCATGTGGGGGCATTGTTATTTAACTCAAGGAAATTCAGATGTCTTTATGGTAACTAAATAAACTATGGTTCGATTAAAAAAAATGAACTTTTAAAAGTTCACCTGGGGGCACAGCTACCAAATGCTATCATCTAAAAATGGTTGGAACAGAGAATAAGAACAATAATAACCTATATACTTGAAAACATCACCTAGGGATACTTTGAGAATTCTTGAATACATTTTATTTTGCAATATTTAGTGTTTTATAACAAGTTTCCTTGCATTACTGTGTTTCAAAAGATAGAATGCAGATGGCATTACAATTTATACCTTATTCATTTTTATTTTTTAAGAACTGAATTGCAAGATTGAATCAGACAACTTAATCATCTTCTTAAGACTAATAACAAAATAGATAAACCAGGTGGAGAATTTAAACTACTTCATTCTCTGGAGCACATGCAAATTCTTAATTTTACTGGAAATTTCATTTGAATCAGCAAAAACATACATGGGCTTTGTTCTCTGAACCAATCCACGCACATTAAGTCAATAGCAAACAATTGAGCAACTGTCACTCTCCTATAACTTCATCCATCAGAAATCAGCTTTAATTACAATGTTCCACAGCACTTACTCAGTATTCTAAAAACTACAGTTATTATAAAAGGATCTTGTCAGAGGGGAGTAGGATTTATTAACCTATTATTTTTATTAATCTTATTTACCAGCAGGCTTCATTGCCCTCCACAACACTTCAGAATAAAAACTGTCTCAGATCATGCTGGAATCTTTTAAAGTTTATTCACTACACCAGGAAAATCTTAATTTCATAACTCATGTGTGTGTGTTTGTGTGTGTGTTTCTGTTTTAACTATTGAAGATATGTTTGCTTCCTCTAGTCCCTAAAATCAAGCGTGTTTTCAGATGGTTATATTTTTCAGTCTACATAATATTCTGTATTATATAAAAGTTGCTCCACGTTAATCATGGGCATTATTAATTAAAAACCACATGCTTAGTAATTAGCCTGTAGGGTTTGTCCTCCAGCCAGGACAGGGAAGACTCTCTGGATGGAAGATGTCACACTGACTAAGCTGATGCTGTGCTTGCTCTTAACCAAAAGGCCAAGCAGTAAGGCAGCCAATTGGCTGGAATTTAGCAGTCAGTCAAATGGTTCGGTCCCTGCTGGATGTAAAGTCATGGAGTAGATGCCATGGGGGCTCTGTGATGAAGCGGAAAACACAAAAAGAGGTTCAAAATCTAATGAAGAGAAAGGACTATTGAAAATGGAAGTAAACAATTATACAACTAACAGAAATAATGAATAAATGATTGGTTTTAGTGATTAAATATTCCAAACTATGTAATTGGTGAGTATTACAGACACAACCAAATTTGTGTTTTTAAAAATTCTTCTCTGGGCAGTTTTTTGCTTCAAGACTTAGAGCTAGACTACCTTTAGCCATCTTCAACAAATACTGCTGATTGTCTGCCCAGTGGCTGCTCCTCTCTTCCTCCCTCCAACCAGAATTCCAGGTCTGTTCAGGCATCTGTTTCTCCCCTGACAGCCCATGGAACTCAGGGGAAGCTGAGTCTATCTGTAGCTTGAAGGGACTCCAAATGCCATTGGTCCAGCTGTGGTGGGCATATGACCAAGTTGGACCAATCAGATGAAAAGAAAGGCTTTCATTCCACTCTGGGGAAAGACAGACTTTCCCTTTCAGCTGGACATGAATGAGGAAGGTTGGGTCCCAGCTGCTGCTGGCAGCCCTCCTGCAACCAAAAAGAAAGCCAGCTTGAAAACAAAGCTGACATATACTGAAGCCATAGAACCAAGAGAAATGCCAAAAGATGGAGCTGCAGCCCTGACTGTGGAAGGTCTTGAGGGTTGGCTCTGTTATGTGAGATAAGATATTTCTAGCTTTTAAAAGCCAGTTGTAGTTGAATTTCTGAAATCCTAACTTCTCTATCACCATATAAGGAGGCATTTATCATTGAAGACAATTATGTACTGCATTTTACATAACATTTTAATTCATTGTATGATTCTTGGTATGTCTTTTTTAGGTACATATTTATGGGGTACATGTGCAATTTTGTTACATGCATAAATTGTGTAGTGGTCAAGTCAGGGCTCTTAGGGAATTCATCACCCAAATAATGTACATCATACCCATTAATTCCTTATTATCCACGCCTCACCCTTCTAAGTCTCCATGTCTTTGAAAGCTGCCTGACTTAGCAAGCCTGCTGTCTACTAAAGAATGCCAAAACCTCTGGACAGGTAATAATAGATGTGCAGGTAAATAATAGGCAATCTCTATAAAGTATTTAAGTTTTTTAAAAAGCAAAGATAAATGCGACATAATGTCAGGTAATTATGTATTATTTTTACTTGTTGGGCCTCCAAATTCAACACATAATAAGAATATGTCCTTTATACCATACACTTGACTTAATAGAGATCATTGGGATATCAGTTTATGTTAAATATGATCCTCAAAATCTAAAAGGAAAAGTCTTCAACCAGTCTAGTTCTTCCTTTTCAGTCAAAGTTTTACATAGATCATGTTGATGCAGGTAAAAGGTGAGACTCATAGTTGTGCACCAGGCTAGAAAAATTGCTTTAGCCCAAAAGATTGAAAAGGCTTCACATGGCTGATACACACATCAGAACAGAAGCACGCCTGGTTGAGAGCTTATTTGCATGAACTCTTGCTCCCCAGGTAGCGATCTTAGCTACTAGAAGAGTAGGCTTTCTTTCTCCATGGATTCTGGGGCTCTTCTGAAGACTGACCTTTTCCAATTGCAAATCCAGTATCCATATTCTATAATTTGTGCAGCATGGTAAACTGGATGTCGTTCACTTAAGTGAGATCTTGGGGTAGACTGGGCTTTCTGGGCACTTTCTAGTACTCTTTCACCTTGAGTTAAGACTCATCAGATACACACTATTCATGTTGGAAGGTGTGGTTCAGTGACTTGCTTATATAAGGGATAAATCTCTGAAATTAGGCAAAATATAAGATAAAGATAAACTAAATTTTGAACATCTCTTTTGGAAGGGAAGTGGACTATTGTTTTCTATATAAATTATGAGGGTACCTCTGGCAATATGTGTAAATTTCATTGGGTAACTCAGGAGAAAGTGAATATGTTATTGGTCTATATCTTTGGAAATAAACCTTCAGACTATTTTCATTCATTAACTCTACCTTTGCAGATTTATTGAGCATGTACTTCACATCCTGCAATGAGCCGGAAGCTGAAGATTTGTAAAATAATGGTCATGGTTCCCACACTAAACACTAATGGTGATTATGGTCTGGTGAGGAAAGCAGACAGAAATCAGATGATCATACAGGCAAAGATAATATTAGCTGTGCTTAAGTTCTGTAATGGAAAGTCATATGGTGCTAAAGAACGGAGAGAGAGTTTGCTAGAGAAAATTATTAATAGACTGATCACAGAAGGCTTCTGGGGAAGTTAACAAGGAAAAGGAAGGAAAAAAATATACAGGGAAATGAAACATCCTGTGCAAAGGCCCAGTGGTTTGTGGTTGAGGGAATTCATCTTTACATTGTTACCATTTAGTTGATTATTTGGCATGTAGTAAATGCTCAGTAAATGTTTCATAAGTGAGTGACTAGAATGGCTTAGTATGTATTTTATCTTTTAACCATTGCCTTCTGAAATGAAGTATCCAACAGCAATTTTTCATTAATTTATTCACATGGTAGGTGTTCAATACATATTTATGGAATGATTAAACAATTTTTAAAAGCTTTTTTACACTGCCCAGCCCACAATGATTTATAACTTATTTGAATTCCTCTATAGAAATATTTAGGAATAAATATGGACAAAACAAATTTATTTACGTTAAATATATTCTATTCTTAAATATAATTTAAATACAATGTTTTATAAATTATTATAAATTATATTTAATATGATTTATTATAAATTATTACATTATATTTAATATAATTTATAAATTATATTAATTTAGGAATAAATATTTATTTGCTTTACCCATTTATTATCAAGAGCTCTTACACAGGATGAGTTAGAACTCATCTCCACTCTGAGACTCTGAAACCCAAAACACTGTTGGTTGAACCTGAATATAAGGGTGAAGGAATGAGTGAATGCACAAGTAAATGCAAATGAAGTGAAAGGCTGTGCTGAGAAGGTTTCAGCAAGCTTTTCCGTTCCCCCCCCCCCCCCCCCCCCCCCCCCCCCGTTTATCCATGGAGTGTTTCTTCTCTGTACTCTCTGAATTCAGGTCACATGTTGCTTGTGGTCAGTTCAATATGGATTCATGACTTTCCTCCCCCCAAAGAAATTCAAAATAAAAGGATAAAGGCAGATAGAGGAAACCCTCTTTCAAATGTAATTCACAGAGAATGTGCCTCAGAATCACTATGGATGGAGCAGGTCATGCTATGAAGAGGCTTTTTAAAAATTCAGATTCTGAGTTCTGGCTCTGATATTCCAAGTCAGAATTTGGGGACGGGGGGAATATCACAACAAAGTGAATCTGCAGTCTTAACAAGCTTCCTTGGAAATTCTCACACTAAAATCTGAAACCTGGTACATTCTCTGACTAAAAGGTCTTTAATGAGGACACTTAGTCTAGGGCACTGTCCATGGTGCCAGAGATGGTTCTATGGCTCCAGTGCAGAAAAATCCAGAAATTGGTCACAGGGAATCCATTTCCACTGGGAGGTTTCTGCTTCTGAACTAAATTGCACACTCAGTCTATTATTAATATGTAGGGAATTCGAGGTAGGAATTCTGGATTTCTAGGTGAAACAAGTTTTAAAGAATAAAAATATGACTACTATGAATTTAGAGTGGTTTATAGCATACAAGGATTTTAGGACTAGAAAAATAGAGCTAAAACATTTGCACTGTCAATGAAGAGAGGGTCCTGGCTGTGGTCTGATGGGATTTACATAGGAGATTATAATCCTGTGACTATACCCACCATTCTCTATCCATGGGAAGAACAGAGGAAACTGAGAACTACAGCAACATGAATTTGAGTTCAGTATAATGTGTACTTTCCAGATCCTGACACTAAAAAAAAAAAAAAAAAAAAAAAAAAAAAAAAAAAAAAAAAAAAAAAAAAAAAGCTGAATTGAGTTTTCCAGAGAGGGAAGTTTTAGAATCTCTTTCATTTGATATCTTTTTATTTGTTTGTTTTTGGGACAGGGTCTCCCTCTGTCACCCAAGCTTGAGTTCAGTGGCACAATCATGGCTCACTGCAGCCTCAACCTCCCAGGCTCAAGTAATCCTCCAGCCTCAGCCTCCAGAGTACCTGGGACTACAGGCTCATGCCACTACACTTGCCTAATTTTTAAATATTTCCTTAGAGATGAGGTCTCACTATTTTGCCAGGCTGGTCTTGAACACCTGGGCTGAAGTGATACTCCTGCCTCGGCGTCTCAAAGGCTTGGGATTACAGGCATGAGCAACTGTGCCCAGCCCAGCCACTGTCTTTAAAACGGGATAAATATGCATCTGTCTGGGTTGTTTGAGGAGAGGCATTGTAAGGTAGAGGCAGGGACTCGATTAGATTTCAGATCCTCTCTGGTCTCTAAGTTTATAATTTGAAATATTTTCATAGTAATATTTTACAGATAATATGATGACAAACAAGGTATATAAGGGTAGAAATTCAATGAATACAGAAAAATTCCAGTGGCAGCCATTTGGGAATTTGCATTCTGTAAGTTGCAGGGACAAAAATTAATTTTGGCTTCCATGTCTCTGCTAAATTAACTTGATCATGGGCAAAATGAGATTTCTGATTTTCACCTACAAAATGGCATAGGAGGTAGTGGTTAATTGTATGTACTATTATCAAATTAACAAGCAGGTGTATTCAATAAGCAAATGGATGACTTTTTTTCTAAGTTTGCTTCTGACAGTCTGGAAGAAGATTCGTTTTATGGATTTCTTTTTGTTTTCTGGGATTTTTTATATGACATAGAGTTTAAAATAGTTCCATACTAAAACCTAAAGTGTAGTAGATAGAGAACTTGATCTGCCAAAGTAGAAGCAACAGTAGCAGACAGGCTGATTTAAAAATTTTTGTCTTAGAAAAATATTATAAATTTTAAATGTAAATAGTGAATTTCTCCAAGTCATTATGAAATGTGCATTTTTACTTTAATATCATTTAATGTGTTCAGTTTTAAATTGGGGAGCCATTTAAACATATACACATTATTTAATTTCAAAACCATTTATTTGCATATTTTGGTGGTGGTATATAACAGTCAATCACATATTATCTATTTTGTAACTGTTTCTTATGCCTCATTTGGAAAACTATTCAGATATATGTCTAGGTGAGATGTGTAGTCATTGGAGTTTATAAATCATGTTTCTAACTCCAAGCTGTGGCAGAAGCACATGCACATCTTCAAGGCCTGTGGCTGATCGTTGTGGAATGAGACCCTGACTGAGGAGACCCGTCTTTAAGAGAATTCCAGGGACCTCCAACCAAATTCTGAAGGCATGTGGTTTTTATGCAGCCACCAGCCTCTTTAGAACTTGGCTTCCAGCTGGGTTCCTGTGTAAGATAAAAATCCTGGTGCAGCATCTTCCCTCTCAAGTTTCTGGCAGGTGTGTGCTAGATCCAGCCTACTAAATACTGCGTAATTAGAATGCCTTGGGCAATCACTGTCATCCTACATCTGTAAGGCAGTGAGGGCAGTGTTAGCATGACTGTGCTCATTTCTTTAACATCCCATGCTTATAGACCCAAACACAGCTGCCTGAAAGGCCTGTGTTTGATGCATGAACTATAGGAGGACCTCAGAAATGAGTCTAATTATATCAGTATCTGAATGCTTTGTGGAGGCAAGATGCATTATTCATAAGACTGCACCTCTGTATAAGGAAAAAATAGTCCATCATATGTACTGCCACTTTTAAAATAGCACTTGTCAATTTTTATGTTTATTATGTTTATTATCTGCCTTCCTAAGACTGGACTGTCAGTTGCTAGAAGGCAAATATTTTTTTTTCTATTCCAGTTAGTGATGGAGCCATAACTACTGGAACAAAGCCTGACACGAAGTTGGGGATCAAGGAATAAATAAATGAATATTAGCTTTTAATATTAACCATGAAATTAGGTTGGTTGTGGGCAAACCATGTGTGTTTAAACTATTCCATCCAATGTAATCAAGCGAGGGAGGTATCTTCCTCCTAAACTTCATATTGAATATATAATCAAACGCCACCAAGAAAGTGAAGAGAAAAAGGCAATATACTGTTTGTGGAAACTGTTGATCTGAAGAGCTCCAAATTCCTGAAAAAGAGTTGAATTTGAAGATGCCCAGCCTGGAGTATGGGCACATTTTTAGTGATTACTGCATTAAAAGAATAATGATGAAATAAAATTATGTCAATATGATGTCACTTCATAATGACTTAATTGCTAACCTACGCCTGTAATTATTTTCATAGTTAACATTGCCATGTCATATCTACAATGTTATCTATCTTTTTTAACATATACATTAAATAGAATTTTGGTTTTTAACTTTGTTTCATGCCCCTTTAGAGAGAAAAAGCTTTATTACTGCAACTAAGAATAAGAACCTAAAATGTCCATATATTTCTAAAAGAATGTTGTGTGCATTACTATTTTAACATAATTTTGGATTAAACCTATTAGCATTTCAGACTATTTGGTGTATATGCAAATGGTCATTTTTCTGAATAAAATAGCTATAAAAGTAAACATCTCTCCTTTCTTACAAATATATTCGTAGTCCCATAACCATGAATAATATACATTTGTTCATTGTTTCACTTCAGATTTCTCTCTTACTGTCAGACAATGAACAAATACACATTGCTTATCATATAATCCCCCAGTTTCATCCTTCATTTCCTCTGGTCCACACCTCATTCACTTACACACTTCCTTACGAGTATGATTAAAAAACACACACCATCTTTAAAGGCTCAGAAGACACAGGAATTATCTGAAATACTAAAGAGACCTTAAAGTCCAGCCAGGCTAGCTATTTTTATTTAAAGAAGCTAAAGGCCAGAGAAATGAGGGGCCAAAGGTTGTGCAGTTACTTCATGATAAGATGGGCCTGAGGTGTCCCGGTTTTTTGGCAAAGGCTAATTTCCTTTGCTTTTCCTTGGTGACCCCTTGGCATTTAGTTGAGAATATGAGGGGAGCTGAATTAATACTGGTTGGTTTACATTGAGCTGAATTAGAATACATTCCTTTGCATTTATATGGAATTAAAAATAGTCAACCTGTTTCTTATTAGCAGTCTGAAAAACATCTTTAAAGACCATGCATGCATGTGGTATTAAGCATAGACACAGAACGATTAAGGAATGTGAATATTTATTGCTAGACAAACTGCTGAAGTATACATACCAGTGCATTTTCCCAGTTAATTATTGATGGTCAGGAATAATCACAGGAGACAGAGAATGAACATCAGAGGGGGGATAAAAGGATTGGAAAAATTACAAATGGTCACCATAGAACTCTCCAGCAAGCAAGCAGAACTTTATACAAAAAGAGATTAATAATTTGAATGAAGTTGGTGGGAATGGTTTTAGCATTTACTCTTCACCATTTATAGAATTGAGTCGACATGTTTGCTTATTAACTATATTCCTTTAGACTTCCTTCCAGTCTGTTCCAGCAATGCTGTAGTTTTGCAATTTTATTTTTTGGGACTCTCAAGCTAGAAGTCTACATTTTAAACTCTTTTTAAATTGAGTAATTATTTTCATTATATATTAATTATATATTAAGTTTTATAAAGCAATGAGGGATTTGCAGGTTGGTCTGGTGCTGTTTATACTTCTTTGTAAAAATATATAGGTGACAAAATCTTTACTTTTTAAGCTTTACACACAGGCAAATGCAGGTCAGGAATGCTTTGTATAAAGAGGTTTTTCCTGACTTCAGTTGCATCTGTGTGGTGAGGACTGATTGACTGAGGGAAAGAGAATAGCTCCCCCAGCTCATCGGAATCCCCAGAGACGTCTCAGCTTGCATCTAGGAGGTTAAAACTCCTTGATGGTCCGATTGTGACTTGACACAGGAGGCTGATGAAGAAAGAGCAAGGTGATCCCTCGAGGGTCTGGGATACAGCTCAGGACATTTCTTCTAACTTACAAAAAAACAAGAAAATGTCACTTGATTGGCTTTGAATCTGACTCTGTGCCAAGAAATCAAGGTGAAATTGGACAAACTTTGTATGCGTAAACATCTCAGAATTATTTTCTAGTAGCTTTATTTTCTAATTTGAACAAAAGTTCTCACAGGGCATTTGACAGCAGTTGCTTGGAAATAGAATTTGTTTGGGAAGTAGAAATTTTGGTAGAATTTATTCATTCAACAAATATTTTCTGGATTTGTTTACTATAAGAAGTAATAAAGAGATAGAGAAATGAATGAGATAACACCCGTATAAAGAGATTTCACTGTAGTGCCGTATGTAGTGTTTTAGAACACAGTCGGTATTGTAAGATAAGAAAAATAGAACTGCTTATTGTTGGTGCTAGAATGTCTTCAGTGACA
Organism: Macaca thibetana thibetana; assembly: GCF_024542745.1. Lineage (NCBI taxonomy): Eukaryota > Metazoa > Chordata > Mammalia > Primates > Cercopithecidae > Macaca > Macaca thibetana. The sequence continues at coordinate 58,807,570 of NC_065594.1, forward strand.
ATGAGATAAATTTTCATGTAACATTTTAAACTAAACCATGAAAGAGAACACAATACTTGGAATATTGCGTACCCTTATTCCTTCCTTTCATTTCTTCTTGCCTTGCCTTTCTTCCCTGCTTGCTTGTAGCTCTAGCTTTTAAACCATCTTTAATTCCTTCTACTTTGTGCTCTTGGGAGGGCATGCACTTTGAAAATACTTGACATTCAGGAAAATACACTTTATATGTTAAAAATCAATGGTGACACAATATTTACAGCCCAAAGGCCAAACATTTGGAGTTTCTTTATAGAGAGTAAGTGCTCAGAGACCAGCTTTGTGCTACTAAGCTGTAGACATCAAAGAATAATAATACAGCAGTTTTCAACTTGATGGCCCGAATGGGCTTTATAGCCCAGTGAAGTGAAGTATTGAGCTATTTCACAGATCTGTAATAGAGAGCCGATGTGGGAATCCTTATTTTATCTTAATTACTAAGGAGCCCTTTATGTCTCAGAAGTCCCCATGTTTTGTTTCAAAACTTCTATCTGGAGAATGAGTTTATAGACTTGTGTCTACAAAAGAATGACAATACTTTGAATTAGGTTTTAAGAAGATTCAAAGTGCAGCCAGAAGGGGAATTCTTTTTCTAGTCCCTGCTACATTGCAGCGTTTCAAAGAAAGCTTATGGTAGGTCTATGATTTAGTAGAAAGAAAAGAAAATGTATTCATTGGGAACTCCCATGCCACCTAGCAAGTTTAATTTTCTTGGGTTAAGCGTGTACCCACAAACAGAAACACTCACACACATGCATACATGTGCACACACACACACCCCAAAGCATTTATTAGCTCCTTAGAAGCTGTATTATGTGTCTGGGCGAGGAGTATTATTTGGTGTGCACGTTTGACCCTTCATTGTTATTAGCTGCTCTTTAGCAGAAAGCCTCTCTTTCAGCAGAAAGAGTGAGGATGGCAATAACTATTACTAAGCTAATAATAATTACAAGGACCAAACATGATTATTGATGGCTCCTCCATCTTTCATATGTGTGTGCTCTGGGTAATACTGACATGCTACTCCTGTTATTGGGCATGAACTTTCTGTGACCTATCATTTATCATCATATGAAGTTCAGTCCAGCCTAATAGTTACATTATGTAACAGAGCTTTCTGGTGGTGAAAGGAATCCACTTAAAATACTGATGTGCTAGGGTTTCACATGGAGTGTGGAGTGTTCATTCTCTTTACTTGTAAAAGAGACTTAGAGGAGGCTATCCGGGCATTCACCTTGGAGAAAATTGTTGATGAAGCCAGATAGCGCTGATAAAGTATCATTTTGGGAATCACTCCAAGCCTGCAATACTGGAGCATACAAGACAGAGGAACCCCTCAAAGTGTCAGTAATATAACGATCAGAGAAAGGATCTAGAGATTTTCTAGTACATTTTCCCCTCATTTTTTGGATGATGAGGTTGACAGTCTCAAGGTCACACATCTTAGTCACGCCTTTTTCACCAAACATTGTCAGGGGTGACAGGAAGGACATGACCTATGACCAATGTCTCTGGGACATCTAGGATATCGGTGCCTCTAAGATCACTGCCAAGCCAAGAAGTATGTTTTTTAGGTCCTTCCCTGAAATTATAGTGAAGAGTACATTAGTAAGGAAGCAGCTGGCTCTGGGGTGAGGTGCGACTGACTGCTTCCTTGGCATTCAGATCATATAGTAATAGCATATGGGGGTCTTGGATTGGCCTCACAATCCATCAGCGGCTATGTCCCACTCTTCTATGGAGATGGATGGTACAACAATTGTGCTAGTGTGTTTGGGTGAATGCACTGTCACCAGAAGACCGATGGAACCTATTGAAACTACACATATATGAAGATGGCTTTTTTGGGTGGCTGTAATCATCATAGAGAAGCCTTTGTGTTGTTTCCCTGGATGCCGGTGTTAGGTAATGTTCTGAAGCTTAGGAAGTTCTTTTATTCCAGCAGGCTTTGAACGTCTAGGTCCCTGAAGTCCAGAGGCCAGAAGCACTTGCCAATGGGTAATTATGTCCCCTTGCTGTGCACAAGCAAGAAAGTAGCAAGCAATTCAGAGGCTGCAGTGCAGAAGGCAAGGCATCTGCATCCCTGAAGTTCATCTTAAGGAGTCTCCTGAAGGCACTCCTGGGCAATCCGGAAGGATGGGAGAGAGGTGCTGAGGATCTAGCCACTGGGAGTAAGACTTCCTACTTAGAAAGCTATTTATTTCCTAGTGCTGGCATAACAAACTGAGTGGCTTCAACAACAGAAATAATCTATTCCTTTATTTTTAAGTGGCAGGTAATAATTGTATATATTTATGGGGCACAATGTGATGTTTTGATATTGTTTACATTGTGTATCATTACACCTGACTAACATCCATCACCCCACATACTTATCATTTTTTGTGTGTGGTAGAAACATGTAAAATCTACTTTTTTAGCAATTTTGAAATTGATAATACATTAGTTTTTTTTTTAACTTTTTAAAAATTATACTTTAAGTTCTGGGATACGTGTGCAGAACATGCAGGTTTCTTACATAGGTATACACGTGCCATGGTGGTTTGCTGAACCCATCAACCCGTCATCTACATTAGGTATTTCTCCTAATGATATCCCCTTGCTCCCCATCCATGAGAGGCCCTGGTGTGTGATGTTCCTCTCCCTGTGTCCATGTATTCTCATTGCTCAACTCCCACATATGAGTGAGAACATGCGGTATTTGGTTTTCTGTTCTTGTGTTAGTTTGCTGAGAATGATGGCTTCCAGTTTCATCCATGTCCCTGTAAAGGACATGAACTCATCCTTTTTAAAAAAAAAAAATATTACACTTTAAGTTCTAGGGTACATGTGCACAACATGCAATTTTGTTACATAGGTATATATGTGCCATGTTGGTTTGCTGCACCCATCAACTCATCATTTACATTAGGTATTTCTCCTAATGCTCTCCCTCCCCCAGGCCCCCAACCCCCAACCAGCCCGGGTGTGTGATGTTCCCCTCCCTGTGTCCATGTGTCCTCATTGTTCAACTCCCACCTATGAGTGAGAACATGCGGTGTTTGGTTTTCTATCCTTGTGATAGTTTGCTTAGAATGGAACTCATCCTTTTTAATGGCTGCATAGTATTCCATGTTGTATATGTGCCACATTTCCTTTATCCAATCTATCACTGATGGTCATTTGGGTTGGTTCCAAGTCTTTGCTATTGTGAACAGTGCTGCAATAAACATATGTGTGCATGTGTCTTTAAAGTAGAATGATTTCTAATCCTTTGTGTATATCCCCAGTAACTGGATTGCTGGGTCAAATGGTATTTCTGGTTCTAGATCCTTGAGGAATATTATGGGCGCCATGATGTGTAATAGATTTTTAAAATTTATTCCTCCTAACTGAATCTTTGTATTCTTTGAAAAACATCTCCCCATCGCCTTCCATCCCACAGCCTCTGGTAACCACAGTTCTATTTTCTACTTCTAAGAGTTTGACTTTTTTAGATTCTACATATAAGTGAGATCATGCAATATTTGTATTTGTATGCCTGACTTATTTGTTTTAGCATAATATCCTTCAAGTTCATCCATAAAACAACAGAAACGTATTGTCTCACAGTTCTGCAGGCTAGAAGTCTGAGATTAAAGTATCAGGAAGGTTGGTTCGTTCTGTGAAGGAAGGATCTGTCCCAGGCCTCTCTCCTTGATGTGAAGACAGCCATCTCCTTCCGTGACTCTTCATGTCACCTTCCCTCTATGTGTGCGCCCACATTTTCCCTTTTTCCTAAGGACTAGCCATTTAAGATTAGGGTCTCCCACTTCCAGTGGCCTCATTTTAACTTGGTTACTTCCCTAAAGACCCTATGTCCAAATAAGGTTACATTCTAAGTTACTGGGAGTTAGAATTTCAAAATATGTGGGCAAGAGGGATGCAATTCAATCCATAACAGGAACCTTGCCCTGGCATCTCTGAGGTTCATTTCTATGACTGATGGCCAGAGGCTGTGTTTGGATTCCACAGACATTCTTGAATGTGTGTGTGCATGTGTGTGTGTGAGTGTATGTCTGTGCATGTGTGTGTGCACCTGGATGTGCATGAGCTGACTTCTTCCTTAGGATGGAGTTCACACGCAGTCTGTATTCTTCCACAACTTTCACCCATCTGAAAGCAAATCAGTTTCCTTTTTAAAAATGGAAAAATATATCTCTTTCTCCATGTCCTCTTAACGTCCCCCACCCTGCACTCTCCTTTTCCTTGTTAGTACGTGTCTTAGGCCATTCAGGCTACCATAATAAAATACTATAAACTGTGTAATCATTCACAACAGAAATGTATTTCTTACAGTTCTGGAGTCTAGAAAGGCCAAGATCAGGAAGCCAGCAGATTGCAAGTTTAGTGAGGGCCTCCTTCCTAGTTTATAGGTGCTGCCTTCTTGCTGTGTCCACACATGGTGAAAGGGGCTATCTCCCTGGGGTCCCTTTTGGCACTAATCCCATTTGTGACCTAATCACCTCCTCAAAGCCCCCCTCACAATACCATCACTTTGGGGGATTATGACTTCAACATAGGAATTTGGGGGGACACAAATGTTCAGACCACAGCATCACCTCTTTTCTCTGACTTCCCTCACTTGCTTTTATTAATTTATTTATTTTTATTTTTTATTTTTATTTTTTTTAAACAGTCTCACTCCATCACCCAGGCTGGAGTACAGTGGCATGATCTCAGCTTACTGCTGCCTCCACCTCCCGGGTTCAAGCAATTCTTATGCTTCAGAGTCCTGAGTAGCTGGGACTACAGGCGTGCGCCACCACGCCCAGATACTTTTTGCAATTTTAGTAGAGATGGGGTTTCACCATGTTGGCCAGGCTGGGCTCAAACTCCTGACCTCAGATGATCTGCCCTTCCTAGCCTCCCAAAGTGCTGGGATTACAGGCATGAGCCACCACACCTGGCCTCCTTATATATCCACATTGTGCTGTTTGTGTATTGATTATTTCACTGTCCTTCATATTCCTTCTTTCATCATCATAATTAATTTTTAAATGTTTTGTTTCTTCATTTACCAACATTACATTCCTATTGGCTCAGATAGTTTTCTTCTGATTTCACTCTCCCTTAAGTATTTTTGTTTTTCCTCCATGGGTCTCAGAAAGGCTGAAGCAAAGACCCGAAAAATGTTTATTCATTTATGTTATTGGATTGTGAAATTTTTATTCTTTCTACTGGAATGTTGTCTGTCCTAGGTTTTAATTATCCAGAGAGTAGCCTCCCAGTATGTGTAGATTACTCGTTAACAAATGCATTTTGTTAATGGTTTGAAGTCTTGAGGATTTTGAAAAGAACCTTAAAACAAGTTTAGAAAGAGGATGTTTCATCCTGAGACTTCTTTGAGTTCACCCATGATTAGAGTTGAAAACATAGATACCACAGACTTGCTTGACTTCCAGAGAAAGGCTATCTTCATGTCATGATATTATTAGAAAAAAGCAGAACTAATTGTTGGATTTTTCTCATCCATTATTTTCCCTCCTGTCTCTCCTTTTCAGCTCCCAAAGCTAGTGTTCCATGATACATTGCTGGTAAATATTTAATTGCCATTCTCAGAAATGTGTTTTGCATTTTCACATTACCCTCCTCCTCATGGTGATGAAAGACAAGATGGGTAATATATGTGTGCCTGTGTCAGTGAGTGTGTACTCTAGGTATTGTCTTTATCATAAAAGATAATATATACATTAGATTTCCTGTAATGGAGAACTTCCTCGCCTGCTTCTTAATGAGAGGTGCTGATGTGAAATGACCCTAGCTTTCCTAAACACACAGCAATCTAATTTGAACCTGTATGCCAATTACAGGCCTCAGTGGAGCACTTTATGGTGAAACAATCACGTCACAATAGGATTAGAACACTATGCCCCAGGACCGCAAGGGAAGCCAGCCCGGGCATAACTGCAGGTTTATTCCTCTAAATTGTCTGTAAACAGCATTGATAGCCACCTTGGTGCCACCTTGGTATTGTTTCTATAAATCCTCCATGGAAACAATCTAAAATTAATAGACAACGAGTCAGTAATGGCCTGTTAGTTCCCAACACAGGGTTGCGCCACTGAACTGCCTCATGAATACCACTCATAGGGACTGATCTTCGGTAAACATTCACAAACGGCAGAGCAGACGGGCTCTATGACAACAATCAGGTTAGAGAGTCTGAGAAATCATTGTGAATGGTGCCTTCCCCCCGATCTTTCCATGCAAAAAATTAGCTTCAGAACGGAATCGTTTTAGTTCTCTTAGTAAGTTTAGACAGTCATATACTTTCCAGAGTCTCTTCAATTTCAATAAGAATTTTTTTTGCAGTTACCTGACAATGCTAACTGCTTTTGACTAATGTAAAGAAAGCTAAAATTGTTATGTCTTGATCATGAGGGCAGGCTTGAAGAAGAAGATGAGACATGTAGAAGTCAAGCCACTAGACTGGAAATTAATCACCAGGTTGTGCTGGTAGAGTAGAAGCAACTACAGGATGTACAGCAGATGATCATTGTGATGTGGCAATACTAAAGGGCCAATTATATACTCTTGTAAGTTAAATCCAAGTAGAGTAAAATTGTGCCATTAAACTCTAAAGAAGTATTAGTTATTGTTCCCAATATAGTATAAAATCCCTGATATCAAACCTCACTTTTTCTTTCATATATAGAAATAAAAGTAAAATATTTCATTTGCCCTGCTTAATATTTTTCTTCATTTTGGCTATTTACAGACATTCAATGTTTTGTTTTTTTGTCTGAACAGGCTAAAATAGCTTAGCAAAATAGAGCTACTATTCCATATTTGTTAATGAGCTGCCTAAAACTATTTCTGTGTTCTTTATTTAGTGATGTCGGTTGAATACAAGAAGTATTTTTAACTAGAAGAGAATTTATGAAACAATATATCTTGGGGAAAATGACATTGCATATTTCCTAGATTGTTGTCATTTGGGTCTCTGATGATGGTTAGAGGTTTTTAAGAGCACTCCTGCTTAGGTTTAGGTGTAGTGGCTTTTCTACCACCCAGGCAGAAAAATTAATAATGCTCATTCACTCAGAAAAAACAAAAACAAAAACAAAAAAAACGAGTGCCTTCTGTGTTGTTAGTTGCCATGGTAGACAGAAGGCCAGTTCTACCTCAAGAATGGTACAGACTTTTGGCCATTCAAGAGTTGAGAGCATTTAGTTAATTCAGATTAAAAACAAAAGCAAAAACACAAATGAAAAGCGTATTTTCTGCTTGAGAGTGAGAGGACAGCTTGGGTTGGAGTGATAACTCAGCTCCGTACTGTCCTGTGTGGAAGCATGCAGGTTTTAACTCAGGCTGCCATAACAAAATACCACAGAAAAGGCAGCTTAAACAACAGAAATTTACTTTCTCACAGCTCTGGAGTCTGGAAATCTGAGTTCAGGGTGCCAACATGGTGAGATTCCGGTGGAGGATCTTTTCCTGGTTTTTTGACTTCTAATTTTTCACTGTGTCCTCCCATGGCCTTTCCTTGGTGTGTGTGCAAGGGGAGAGAAAGCGATCTCACTCTCTTCCTCTTGTAATAAGGCCACCAATGCTGTAGGATTAGGAGTCCACCTTTTGGACCTCATTTAAACTTATTTATCTCTTAAAAACCCCATCTCCAAATACAGTCATATTAGGGGTTAGGGCTTCAACATATGAATTTTGGAGAGACACAACTCAATCCATAGCAGTGTATCACTTATTTCAAACTGTAGGTGAAATTTATTTCAATAGAAGATTTCCAACAGAAGCCAATTATTCATGCGTTAAAAAAAAAAAAGAGGGCTATAGTGTCCCCAAAATAGCACTTAGTTGGAAGTCAAAGATCTGAATTTGAGGACTCGTTGGGACATTTGCTGGCTGTGTAAAGTTGGGCATTCTAGACCCAACATAGTCAAAATAGATACCTTAGTTTTATCTTACACATGTACATTTCTTTCACTTAATAATGAACACAATATTCTCCAGCAGCTAAGGTGGAAAACCTGTTTTTGTTCATTGTTTTCCTTCTGAGAGCCCTAAATTCACTCAGTTGCCATGTCCTGTTGGTTCTATATGTGACAGATCTTCTCCATCTACCACCCTTGCGTCCCCGCCACCCTGTGTCACACATTGCCTCTACATTATTGAAGGCTAGTGTGATCTCAGACTGGACAATAATGGCTTCCTCACATCCTACCACCAATCTTTTTCCACAGGTCTGGTGATGTCCTTGCCTATTGAAAAATGTTCAACCAGTTCCCCATTTATATAAAGAACAAAGTCCAAACCTGACATCCCAGGTCTTCTAATAGTTGTCTCCAGCTCAGATTCCTCACTTGGGTTCTCACAACTCTTCTTCCAACTGCTATCGCCCCAGCAAACTCAGCTCATCACCACTTGATACACTGTTTTTGCCCCTCCTTGGAGCTGCCACGATTTACCGTTGTTGTACTCGTTCCCGCTGTAGTCATTCAACATTCAATAAACATATGTTAGTGCTGTTTCAGCTCCTGTCTTAGGTGCTGAGGTTGTACAAAGGGATTGGACCTGGTCCTTTCGGACTTCATTGTCTAGTGAAACAGAGATAGACATGCAAACCAATAGTTACAATTTAATATGGTAGATAAGAGCTCAAAGCTGTAACACTTGTCATATCCATCCCCACAGGTCTGTATCTTACTCATCCAGTCCTATTTCACATGCTACTTAATCTCTTATTCCCTTCTCTTATTTCCATGGCACTTATCTGTGCTTTTCTTGTAATCTTAATCACTCTTGTCTGTTTTAAATGCTTGTGTTCTCAAGTCTTGTTTTGCTCAATTAGACTTTAAGCTTCTTGCAAGCAATATTCATGTTCCGTATTAACCTTTGTGTTTCCGTAGTGCCTAATACAGAATTTTATCTAGTCCTCGTGAATGTGCTGACAAAAATAATTCCTGAGTTTGTGAAATCACACATTAAGACAGTGGACCCTTGAATAATATGAAAACTTTGTTGTTTCATCAGGTTTTAGCTTACTAATTTCGCTAAATAAAAGCCTGATTAGAGGTGTAGAAACATGCATTTCAAAATTAATTCCAAAGGTTGAACATTGCATACAAAACAGTACATGAAACAGTAATTATTACTAATATGTTCTAAGCATTAAAAATAGATTTGATTATGATACTCTTTGAAGTGTTTCTGGAGAGTATACAAGAAAAATAAAAGACTCTGGAGGCAAAGTTATATTCGTTAAAGATATAAAAAAAGGAAATATAACTTTTAACAAATATTTCCTACATTAAAGGAGTGTCAGCCCTTAGGAGTTTTTGTGGTTTTACTTGCAAATGTTATTCACTTTGTATTTTAAATTAGAATTTTCCCTTATAAAATCCTTTTCAAAAAAAGGAAAAGGTTAATCTATACTCTCAGAAATATAAAATGATTGTTTATTACTTGTTTGACTGATACTGTAATAATTGTGAATAAGAACACAGTGAACTGGCACTATTTTTTTGGTAGAGAGTTAGTATATATTCAAAACATTCCCATTTCATTCAGATAACTGACATAGACTTTCATAGCAACTCAGCTAAACAGTAACATATAATTACATGTTTTTTGTTTTTAAATTTAGTTTTAATATGTTAATTAACTAATTAGCTTATTTTTGAGACAGAGTCTCATTCTGTCATCTGGGCTGGAGTGCAGTGGTGCAATCTCAGCTCACTGCAGTCTTGACCTCCTGGGCTCAAGTGATCCTCCCGCTTCAGCCTCCTGAATAGCTGGAACTATACGTGTGTGCCACCATGCCCAGCTAACTCTTTAGTTTTTGAGGAGACAGGGTCTCACTATATTTCCCAAGCTGGTCTTGAACTCCTGGACTCAAGTGATTTTCCCACCTCAGCCTCCCAAAGGGCTGGGATTACAGTTTTGGGCCACTGCACCCAGCCTCTCTTTAGCAGATAAAAGAAAAGGGGATATACATACATACATACATACATACATACATACATACATATATGTGTGTGTGTGTGTGCATATGTGTGTGTGTATATATATAGAGTCAATTTTGCAACTCACAAGGTTATTGTAAAACTTAGAAAGGCTAAATTTAGAAATTTTGAAATTTTAGAAAAACATTTAAACGTATGGAAAATAGAAAGATTTAAAATGTTGGCATAAGTCCTCCCAGTCTTGTTTTTTTCTGTACGTTAAAAAAATTGCATAATGAATTTTATCTTCCTTCCTCTTTTCTGTTTCCTTTTTCAATATTTACTAGTGCTGCAAGGAATAGTAAGAGATGTTGATGTCTGGGACACAATATAAAGAAACTATACAAGGAATTTCACTGGTCTTTTTTTCCTGCCATCTCACATTTGATGTTCTCCAGGCTTCTGTGTTTGACAAACATCTGTGAAAAGTAATGTATGTGCTCAACTCTATGCTGATCTCTAGGTCTAGAATGATAAGACAATGTCCCTGCATTCAAGAATCTTGAGGGACTGTCAAAAATCAAGTGCCATGTGGCGACTGTTGCTTAAGGTCATATGGCAGAGCAGTGCACACAGGAAGAAGTAGTCAGTTCTTGTGATTTCAGATCGTCTTGTGGCCTCACATAAGCTAAATGATCTCATCTATTTTGCTAACCTCAAAGCTGTTTTGTTAATATTTACTTGCCACTTGAGCCAACACTAATGTCCCAAAGTGAGGGGAAAAAATTACAGATAACCTAGGTTAAAACATGCTTGGGACTGACTATTCTGAAAGGGACATGATCATAGGACATAACTGCCCTTATTCTTCTAGCTCATGCAGGCTCCAACACAGGGCTGTTTGATGAACTCAGGTCCCAAGCACAGATATTGCACAGATACTGGAGTGCAGTGACATCTCAGCTAAAAGCTACGCCTTCTTTTACAATTCTCCTGCCTCAGCCTCCCGAGTAGCTGGGAACAGGCGCCCGCCACCTATTTTTAGTAGAGACTCACCATTATTAGGGATGGTTACACCTCGTGAATCGATCCCAAAGTGCTGGGATTACAGGCTTGAGCCACCGCGCCCGGCCATAAATACTTCTTACAATGAAATATACTTATTAGGAATTACAATGATTGTTTGCAGTGACACTGTTTATCACATATTGTTCATCATTCCTTCTCCTTCTGCCACTTTTATAAGACGCTGATCACACTCTGCAGGGAGGTACTATGTCTTGTTTATCATGTGCTCCTTACCCCATACTAAATGCCCAATATGTGTTTGTTGACTTGAATGAAACCAACCTAAATTATAACTGAGTTTTTAAAATGTGATCCATGTTGAAAACTTGGCAATATAAATCTAAGTGTGGAAGTGAAAGCATTTCATTTTGAATATTGCAATGACTTTTTTCAATTCTTTGAGGACAGAGGCTATGTCCTCTTCATCTTTGCATTTTCAGTGACTAAAATATTACTGAGTGCATAGGGGGTACTTACCTAATGCTCGCTGAACTAAGTTAAATAGAATTGAATTTTCTTTGCTACTCTATAGCAAATCATTAGTACCTGAGCAGGCTTCTACTTCATGCAAACTATTCGCAAATCTTTACTGTCTATTCTCCTATTTTTAGAAGAAAGCAAATAAATTGACTATGCAGTAATTTCCTCAGTTTTCCCCCATCTAACCTATATTAGATAACTTCTAGATGTGCCTCGTTCTCAGCATCAGCACAGATCTTATCTTGGTATCATTCTAGGAGTTTGAGTTTTAAATTATTTATTTTAAGGGAGTAAAATATTTACATTAATAAAAGTATTTGTTAGAAATGAAGGAGGCTCTCACTTACAGAACAAGGAGGTAACCCCCCAGACACAAACATAAAAGTCTCACAGGCTGAACTTAGCTGAAAGCCCTGTTGATGAGCTTTAAGGGAATTTGAAACTTGGTATAATAAAATCACACCCCTGAGTTTTGCAGGAATGATTGCTGCACTGTAATATGTATTGTACTTAGATACTTAGGTTAAAGATATATTTTTATTTTTATTTTGTTATCAATTATGCATCCAGAAGAGGAATTTTACTACTAATGGAACCATTGAAATAGATACCTAGAGGAGTGGATGCATCAGTTTATTTCTTGTCAGGTTCTATATTAGGCTTTCCAAAGCACATTTGAGTATTTGTCTACTATTGTTATTGTTGTGGAGTAGTGTACCTTGGGGAAATCTGTAAAGGAGAATGAATAAGCCTGAATTCTATACCTGATTCTGCCTTTTCTTGCTGTATGTTTTTAGACAAGTAACCTTATACCAGCACCTGGTCCGTTCCACAATAGGGGAATACTTCATTTAGATTTTCATACCTAAAACATTACCTTATTTTAAAGTAACACTATCAGTTTTTTTAACAGAGGCATAATTTTATCTTCATATAAGTTACTAGGCTGGACATATAGTTGAGAAAATAGAGGTACTTTTTGTCAAGGCTTAAAAGCTGTGCAATGGTAGAACTGGCATTAATAATTGGCTTCGGAACATTTGTAGTCAAGGTACTTTTCTCTTGCTTTGTAATTGAGCAACTTGAGATTTATGAGTGAATGAAATGCCTAACTTCTGGAAGGACTCAATATCTGATTTCAAAAGAAATGATTTCAAAACATTTCAGCTCTCGAAAAGGCAAATGAAGAACTAGGGTAGTGGTTCTCAAAGTGAGGTCTCCAGACAAACAGCAGCAGCATTACCTGACAACTGGTCATTGGTAAGAAATTACCTGACAACTGGTAAGAACTGACGTTCTCTGTTCCCACGCAAGACCCACTGCATCAGAAACTCTGGGGGTAAGGTCCAGCAAACTGATTTAACAAGCCCTCCTGTCCTCTAGGTGATTCTGATGCCTGCTCAAATTTCCGAAGCACTGCTAGGCATAGAAAAACACCTTAGACCCTGTAAAAGGGTGAAAGTGCTTTAGAATTTATTTCCAGCCCTGTGATGACCAATGTAGAGGTCAACTATGGGAGAAAGTACCACTTCCAGGCCCAGATCAGATCAAAAGCAGGATGGGGCCTTTAAGAACCAGTAGCCCCTGGGGACTCTAGGACCAGCAGAGAGCACCCAGCTTTTCTGAGAAATTTCGGGACATTGGAGGTCTTCAGGTTGTACACTTAGCATTTGCAATTTGAATGTGGAGGTGTTGCTATAATCAGAGTCTGTTTTGGATTGGAAGCTGTTGGGGATTTAATCTTTCTCATCTGAGGCCTAGAAATGGACTTCACTTGAGGTTCTCACTAAACAATAACTCACATTGTTCTGGAATTCTCACATAACAATAAGTACACTGAACTCATTCAAGTTCAAGTATAACAGAGTAAAGATGTGGTATAAGTTACTACATCTCAAATAGGATCAGACAGCAACATTTTTGTGGCTTCAAAAGCAGCACCATTTGTTTATTAACATTATTTTGCTTAATAAAGCAGTACTCTTAATTATGACAAAATTTAGAAATAATTCTATGGGATGTGATAAAGCTATTTTCACTTTGAATTTTAAAAAAATGGGCCCTACACTCTCTCCTTCCCTCACCACCAATGACCTGTCTCACTGTGCATACGCCCTGCTGCAGCCCTGTAGAAATGCTTCAACTACCCACAATTTTTTTTTTTTTTTTTTTTTTTTTTTTTTTTTTTTTTTTTTTTGCCAAATAAGACTGGAGTCCAGGGTACTGAAGCCTCATCTTCCTCAGGCTGATGCCAAAGATGTAAAATTTGGTGCAGATGCCCAAACCTTAAAGCTTCAAGGTGTAAGCCTTTTAGCCAATTCTCTAGCCATTACAATAGGGCCAAAGGGAAGAACCGTGATTATTGAAGAAAGCTGAGGAAGTTCCAAAGTAAAAAAAAAGATGGTGTGACTGTTGCAAAGTCAATTGACTTAAAGGATAAATATAAAAATATTGGAGCTAAACTTGTTAAAATGTTGCCAATAATACAAATAAAGAAGCTGGGGATGGTATCACCACTGCTAACATACTGGCATGCTCTATTGCAAAGAAGGCTTTGAGAAGGTTAGCAAAGGTGCAAACCCAGTGGAAATTGGAAGTGTGTGAGGTTAGATATTGATACTGTAATTGCTGAACTTAGGAAGCAGTCTAAACCTGTGACAACCCCTGAAGAAATTGCTCAGGTTGCTACAGTTTCTGCAAACAGAGACAAAAAAAATTGGCAGCATCATTTCTGGTGCAATGAAAAAGGTTGGAAGAAAGGTTGTGCTCACAGTGAAAGGTGGAAAAACATTGAATGATGAATTAGAAATTATTGAAGTCATGAAGTTTGATTGAGGCTATATTTTTCCATACTTATTAATATATCAAAAGGTCAGAAATGTGAATTCCAGGATGCCTATGTTCTACTGAGTGAAAAGAACATTTCTGGTGTCCAGTCCATTGTACCTGCTCTTGAAATTGCCAGTGCTCACCTTAAGCCTTTGGTCACAATTGCTGAAGATGTTGATGAAGAAACTCTAAGTATGCTCATCTTGAATAGGCTAAAAGTTGGTCTTCAGGTTGTAGTAGTCAAAATTTCAGGTTTTGGGGACAATAGAACAAGCTTAAAGATGTGGCTATTGCTACTGGTATTGCAGTGTTTGGAGAAGAGGGGTTAACCCTAAATCTTGAAGATGCTCAGCTTCATGACTCAGGAAAATTCAGAGAGGTCATTGTGGTCAAAGATGATGCTATGTTATTAAAAGGTAAAGATGACAAGGCTTAAATTGAAAAATGTATTCAAGAAATCATTGAGTAGTTAGATATCACAACTAGTGAATATGAAAAGAAAAAACTGAATGAATGTCTGGCAAAACTATCAGATGGAGTAGCCATGTTGATGGTTGGTGAGACAAGTGATGTTCAGGTAAAAGAAAAGAAAGACAGAGTTACTGATGTCCTTAATGCTACAAGAGCTGCTATTGAAGATGGCATTGCTCTGCTTCAGTGCGTTCCAGCCTTGGACTCGTTAACTCCAGCTAATGAAGATGTTTTAAATGGTTTAGAAATTATTAAAAGAACACTCCTGTAATCCCAGCACTTTGGGAGGCTGAGATGGGCGGATCACAAGGTCAGGAGATTGAGACCATCCTGGCTAACACGGTGAAACCCAGTCTCTACTGAAAAATACAAAAAACTAGGCAGGCGAGGTGGCAGGTGCCTGTAGTCCCAGCTACTCGGGAGGCTGAGGAAGGAGAATGGCGTGAACCCTGGAGGCAGAGCTTGCAGTGAGCCGAGATCCGGCCACTGCACTCCAGCCTGGGCGACAGAGCGAGACTCCGTCTCAAAAAAAAAAAAAAAAAAAAAAAAAAAACACTCAAAATTCCTTCAATGACCAATGTTAAGAATGCAAGTATTGAAGTATCTTTGATAGTTGAAAAAATTACGTAAGATTCCTCTGAGGTTGGTGATGAGGCTGTGATTGGAGATTCTGCGAATACGGTAGAAAAAGGAGTCACTGACCCTACAAACGTTGTGAGAACTGCTTTACTGCATGCTCCTGGGGTGGCTTCTCTGTTACCTACAGCAGAAGTTGTAGTCATAGAAATTCCTAAAAAAGAGAATCCTGGAATGAGTGCAATAGGTGGAATGGGAGATGGTTTGTTCTAATTCCTAGAATAGTGCTTTACCTTTGTTTTTGAACTGTGACAAGAAGCTCAAAACAGCATTCTTCAACAATAACTTTAGAAGTCAGGTGAAGAAAATGACTGAAGAGAAGGCTGGCTGAAATTTAAGAAAATCACCATAACCATCAGTTACTGGTTTCAGTTGACAATATACAATAATTCACTACTGTCATTGCCCATGCCTACAGATAATTTATTTTGTATTTTTGAATGAAAAAACATTTGTACATTCTTGATATTGGGTGCAAGAGCCATGAACCAATATAGTGCTTTCAACCTAAATCACTGAGACGTTTTTTATTGCCGTTCTATTAAAATCAGGATTTTAGTGCTTGCCATCACCAGAGGAGAAGTTAAGAAGCAGCCTTTCTGTGGAGAGTAAGAAGAATTGTGTACAGAGTAGAGAAATATCCAATTATGTGACAGCCTTTGTGTAATAAAAATTTGTTTAAAATTTTAAATAGTGCATCCTGAAGAGACTTTTAAATTCTCCAAATTGGTTCTCATGCAAAAAGACGTATTCAGTACTTTTAAGGACCATTTGAATTGTGGGTAAAGGATTATGTTAGATGCTGAGTATTTAAGACATAATGGTTGACATTTGCTCACTGCCCACCATAGGAAGCTGACAACTAGGTAAGAGGGGCAACTCTTCTGGAGCACTTGAGTCCAGAAGAAAAGAGTGGCCAGAAAAAGAGGTCAAAGGAAAAAGGATATTAAGCAAACACCTGAAGAGAGAATCCTTTGTATTCCTGAGATGGTAATCTGTGAGTCTGCTTGTGAATATAAGCTGGGTACGCTGCCAAAGAACAGGGTGAAAGGAGTAGTAGGCTTATTTCTGTTTTAGCTTACTAGAAATTAAGATGTCTCCGGTCAAAAAATAAAAATAAATGAACTGGTAAAGAAGCTGTAAAATTCAAGAGTATGAAGAGCAATTTAAAGTTAATTACACTAGGTGACAAATACCAGAGAGAAAAGCTTGATTGTTAATTGGAGTTCTAAAAACTTCTATTACAAAATAGGTTCAGGGAGTGCGAACATCAGCAAAATGGAGAAACAGAACTCTCCAATGCTTGTCCCCTGAAGAAACATTAATGCAAACAACTATCCACACATGGAAATATCTTCCCAAGTGCTAAGGAAACCTGGTGAAGGACAATAGTGTCTGAATGTAGCACAGAAAGAAAAGACTCATTGAGGAGAGTAGGATGGACATTAGGCACATTGCCCATTCTTCAACCCTGGACAGCACAGCATGGAGAAAGATACTGCCTAGGAGAGGAAGAAGGAAGTGAGCAGAGGACTTTGCCTCAGACTCTAAAACTAGGCCCTCTTCAGTAAAATCTAGCACTGATCTGACCCCATGGCCTCAGACTTTAGGCCCCTACCCAAGGACTGGGTTTCCAGGCCTGCACTAGAACCAGGCTAGATCCCCCACCAGGCTCTAGGCTTTTCCAATGAACTTGGTCTCCAGGCTGCCCCACTGCCAACCTGACTTCAACAACCCAAGAGTCCAAACCACCCCTAACAGTGAAGTGGCTCCCATGGCCCCAGGCTTCAGGCCAACCTCAGCGCCAGACCAACCCTTGTAGTCCTAGTCATCAGACTGGCACCCTCAGACCCAGCTTCCAGGCCAGCTCCTGTAGCTCCTCACTCCAACAGACCCAGGGTTCAGGTTGCCCCAATAGATTCCAGCATTTGACCAACCCCCATGGACCAAGGCTCCAGGACAGCCCCTGTATACCCAGGTAAGTGGCTATTCCCAAGGCCCTAAGACCTAGGACAGCCCTCATGGGCCTATCCTCTAGGCCAACACCTGCATGCCCAGACTCCAGGCAAACACTAGTGGACATAGGCTCCAGGCCAATACCAGAGTCTAATGCACTAAACCAACACCTGCAATCCTAGGCTCCAAACTGTCTCCTGTGGACCTAGGCTTCCTATCAACTACAGCACTGAGAAAACCCCAAGTGCCAGGCTGGTCCCTGTGGTCTCAAGCTTCAGATGACCCAGGGTCTAGGGCTGTACCAGCAGATCCAGGGCCCAAGCTCACCCCAGTAGACCCCAGTAGCAGGCTACACCACACAGACTGAGGCTCCAAGACTACCCATGAAGACCTAAGTTCTAGGCCAGCAACTGTAGGCCCATAACCCAAACCCATCCCCACAGACTCAAGCTCTAGGCCTATTCCAATACTGAACCAGCCTCCATGGACTCAGGCTCCAGGTCTATTCCAGTGCAAGATCAGCCCCCATGGATCTAGGCTTTATGCCCAACCAAGCAGACCCAGGCATCAGGTTGCCTACCTGCTGACCCAGGCACCACACCAGCCTATCTGAGGACTCCAGCAGCAAGTTTACCTTCAGATTATGCCCAATGGTCTGCCTAGAATCTCTAGGCAGGCTGCCTGGAGCAGCTTTTCCACCCAAAGCCAGTCTGCAAAGACTGGAATAAGTCCTTACTTTTTGAATGTGCAGTCATCCATGTAAGGTAATGAAAACACAAAACACCAAGAAGGCATAACATAACCAAAGAACACACCAAACAATAATCTCTTAGTAGCTGACCTACGGAAATAAAGATAGATGAACTGCCTGACAAAAAATTCAAAATAATTTTTTAAGTAACATAGGACGACTTCAATAAATACTTAAAACACCTCAATAAGATCAGGAAAACAAAGTACCAATATTAAAAATTAACAGAGAAATTTAAGTTATTTATAAAATAGTAATTCTGAAGTTGGAAAATACAATGAATAAAATAAAAAATGCAATAGTGAACATTAATAGCAAAATTGATCAAGCAGAAGAGAGAATCTATGATTTTGAAGACAGGTTATTGGAAAATATAAAGTCAGGGAAGAAAAAAGAATGAAAATGAAGTAAGATTATGAGATTTATGAGCAATTGTTTGGGTAATAGGAGTTTGTGAAGGAGAAGAGAAAGATAATTAAAATGTTTAAAGAAATATTAGCAGTACTTTCCAAATTTGGAGAAAGATATAAATATCTAGGTACGGAAATGTCAAAATTCTCTAATCAGATTGAATCCAAACAAGATTACACCAAGACATAATAAAATAAAGCTATCAAACTCAAGGAAAGAAAGAGGATCCTGAAAACATCAAGATAAAAGAAGCAAATGACGTATAAGGAAGTTCTGGTACACATAGAAGTTAATTTCTCAGCAGAGGTATTACAGGCCAGGAGAGAACAGGATGATACATTCAAAGTGCTGGAAAAAAAATACTAAACAAAACTGCCAAGTAAGAATATTGTATCTGAAAAAGGTGTGGCTCAGAAACAAAGGAGAGAGAAAGAGTTTCCCAGAGAAACAAAAGCTGAGGTAGTTCACTCACACCAGAGCTGTTTACAAGAAATGCTAAAAGAAGCTCATCAGCCTGGAAAAAAAGGATGCTAAAAAGTAACACAAAAACATCTCAAAGTATAAAACTCACTGATAAAAGTACATACACAGTCAAATTCAGAATAATACTGTAATTGTGATGTTTAAATCACTTATATCTTTAGTATAAAGATGAAAAAACAGAACTATTAAAAATAATAGTTATAATAATTTGTTGTGGCATATACAACATAAGAACATGTAAATTACAACATCAAAAATTTTAAATACATGAGGGAGGTGGAGAATATAGTAGAGGATTTTTTTTTTATGCAATCAAAGTTAAGTTGTTACCAACTTAGCCTGTAATAACAATAAGATTAAAAAAATAATCCTCGTGGTAACCACAAAGAAAAAACCTATTGTAGATATGCAAAAGATAAAAAGTAAGAAATCAAAGCATACCACTAGACAAAATCACCTAATCACAAAGACAACAAAAGAGTAAAGACAGAACAAAAGATCTGCAAAACAAACATAAAACAGTAGCAGTAGGTTTTTATATATCAATGCCTACCTTGAATTTAAATGAATTAAATTAATCAAAAGACATAGAATGTCTACATGCATAAAAGACAAGACACAACTATATAGTGCTTATAAGAGACTCACTTCACATTTAAGGATACATATAGATTAAAAGTGAAGGGATATAAAAGATATGGATGTGAATGGAAACTATGTGAATGGAAACTATGTGAATGGAAACTAATGGGGAGCAGAAATAGGTACACTTAAGTCAGATAAAATGAACATTAAGTCAAAACTGAGAAAAGAGACAAAGAAGGTCATTATATAATGAAAGAGGGGTAAATTAAGGAAGTGGATATAACCATTGTAAATACACACACACACACACACACATACATATATAACTAACATTAAGGCATCTAAATATATAAGGTAAATATTAATAGATCTGAAGAAAGAGGTAGATGGCAATACAGTAATAGTAGGGGGCTTTAGTACCTCACTTTCGGCAAAAGACAGATTACTTCAACAGAAAATTAATTAGGAAACATCAACATATATTGGACACCAAATGGACCTAACATCCATATACAGAACATTCTATCGAACAACTGCAGAATACACAATTTCCTCTGCTGCACATGGAACATTCTCTGAGATAGATGATGTATTAGGCCATAAAACAAGTCTTAAATGTAAGAAGATTGAAATCCTATCAAATGTCTTTGTTGACCACAGTAGTATAAAATTCTAATTTCCAGGAACTTTAGAATATTCACAAATACATGGAATTTAAATGACTTGCTCTTGAACAACCAAGGGTTAATGAAGAAATTGAAAGAGAAATTTTAAAACATATTGATACAAAGGAAGATGGAAACGCAACATACCAAAACTTATGGGATTCAGCAAAAGCATTTCTAAGATGGAAGTTTATAGCATCCATCAGAAAAGAAGAAAGATCCCCAATAAACAACCTAATGTTACACCTCAAGGAAAAAGAAAAACAATAAACTAAACCCAAAGTTAAAAGAGGTTAAGAAATAGTAAAGTTCAAAACCCAAATACCTGAAATAGAAACTAGAAAACAACAGAAAGAACCAGCAAAATTAGGAGTTTTTTAAAAAGATAAACAAAATGAACAAGCCTTGAGCTAGAGTAAGAAAAAAAAAGAGAAGGTCCAAATAAATAAAATTATAAATAAAAAGGAGACATTACAACTGACACAACAGAATTACAAAGGATCACTAAGAAACTATTGTGAACATATGCCAACAAATTAGATAACCTAGAATAATGGACAAATTCCTACAGACGTTCAACCTACCAAGACTGAATCATGAAGTAGAAAATTTGAACAAACCAATACCAAGTAAGAGGATTGAATCAGTAATAAAACATCCCCCACCAAAGGAGGGCCCAGGACCTGATGGCTTCATGGACAAATTCTACCAAACACTTAAAGAATACCTAATACCATCTTTTTAAAATGCTTTCAAAAAATGAAGACAAAAGAATACTTTCAAACACATTTTTCAAGGCCAGCTTTACCCTGATATCAAAGCCATACAAGGACACTACAAGAAAATAAGATTATAGGCCAATATTCCTGATGATCATAGATGTAAATATCCTCAAAAATATTAGCAAACCAAATTCAATAGCACATTGAATGAATCATATGCCATAATCAAGTGGAATTTATCCCAGAGATACAAGGATGGTTCAATGTACACAAATCTGTAAATGTAACATACCATATGAATATAATAAAACACAAAATCATATAATCATCTCAATAGATAAAGTTGTTAACAAAATTCATATCATCTTGTGATTAAAAATTCTCAAGAAATTATATACAGAAAGAATGCACCTCAATACATTAAATGTCATATATGACAAACCCACAGTTAACATCATATTCAGTGGTGAAAAGTTTAAATCATATTTTCTAAGATCAGAAACAAGTCAAGGATGTGCACTCTTGCCAGTTCTATTCAACATAATACTGGAAGTCCTAGCCAGAGCAAAATAAATTTATCTTAAGAGTAACAATTTAATTTACTCTTTTACAATTTGGATGTCTTGAGACGTATTTGCAGATTACATGATCTTATATAGAAAACCTTTAAAAACTTGCAAAAAAGCTGTTAGAGCTAACAAAATTCAGTACAGTTGCAGGATATAATATTAACATACAAAAATCAGTAGTGTTTCTATAGAGTAACAATGAGCTATTCAAAAAGAAAATCAAAACAATTCCATTCACAATATCTACAAAAAGTAGTAAGATGGAAATACATTTAACCAAAAAGGCAAAAGACCTATACACTGAAAACTATATAACATTGATGAAAGAAATTGAGGAAGACACAAATAAATAGAAAGATATTCCATGGTCATGAAATAGAAGAATGAATACTGTTAAAATGTCCATATTAGCCAAAGCAATTTACAGATCCAATGCAATATCTATCAAAAATTTAATGCCATTTTTTACAGAAATAGAAAAAAAGCTAAAATTCCTATGGAACCAAAAAGATTTCAAATAGCAAAAGGAATATTGGGCAAAAAAAAAACAGAGCTGGAGGTCTCACACTGCATGATTTCAAAACGTACTACAAAGTTATAGTAATCAAAACAGCCGGATTCTGGCATAAAAACAGACACATAGGCCAATAGAGTGAAACATGGTGCCTAGAAATAAGCCTATAATTTATGGTCAGTTGATTTTCTATCAAGGTGCCAAGAACACACAGTGAGGAAAGGATAATCTCTTCAATAAATGTTGTTGAGACAATGAAATAGCCACATGTAGGAAAATGAAATTATATCTTCATCTTGCTATGTACAAAATCAACTCCAAATGAATTAAAGACTTAAATGTAAGTCCCAAACATTTCAAACTGTTAGAAGAAAACAGGGGAAAATCTCCATGACTTAGCTTTGGATAATGATATTTTAGAAATGACCCCAAAAGCACAGGCCATGAAAGTGAAAATGGACAAATTGAATTACATTAAACTAAAAAGCTTTTTGCGTATGCAAGGAAACAATCAACAGAATGATGAGACAACTAATGGAATGAGATAAAATATAAAATATTTAAAAATCAAACATCGGATAAGGTGTTAATATCTAAAATATATAAGAAACTCAAACAATTCAATAGTAAGAAAACAAATAACCCAATTGTAAAATGAGCAAAGCTCTGAATAGATATTTCCCCAAAGACATGCAGCCAACATGTATACTAAAAACATTCAAATCACTAATCAGAGAAATGCAAATTAAAATCACAATATAATATCACCTCACACCTGTTAAAATGTCTATTATCAAAAAGATGCAATATTACAAGTGTGAAAAAGAATGTGGAGAAAAGAAGACCCTTATACATTGCTGGTGAGAATATAAATTAGTACAGCAATTATGAAAAACGGTATGGTGGTTTCTCAAAAAAATAGAACTAGTATGTGATCCAGCAACCCCACTTCTGTGTATACATGCAAAGGAAATGAAATCAGTATGCTGAAGAGGTATCTACATTCCCATATTTATTCCACCACTTCTTACAATGATTAAGATATGGAATCAACTTAAGTGTGATGAGGAGATGAATGGATAAAGAAAATGTGGTATATATACACAATGGAATACTATTCAGTCTTAAAAGGAAGGAAATTTTGCCATTTGCAACAATGTAGATGAACCTTGAGGACATTATGTTGAGTGAAACAACCCAGGCACAGAAAGACAAATACCACAAATCCTCACTCATATGGAAATCTAAAAAAGTTGATCTTATAGAAGCTGAGAGTAGAATGGTGGTTACCAGAGAATGTGGTGGTTAGGGGGAGGGGAGTTTGGGGGAGATGTGACACAAAGGATACAAAATTACAATTAGGAGAAATAAGTTCAAGGTATCTATTGTACAACATGGTGATTATAGTTAATAACAATGTATTGTATTGTTGAAAACTGCTAAGGAGTTTATTTTAAGGCTCCCCACTCCAAAAAAAAAAATTACATATGTGTGGTGGATGTGGTGGCTCACACCTGTAATCCTAGCACTTTGGGAGGTCCAGGCGGGTGGATCACTTGAGGTCAGGAGTGCGAAATCAGCCTGGTCATCATGGCAAAACCCCATCTCTACTAAAATACAAAAAGTTAGCTGGGCATGGTGGTGGGCAACTGCAATCCCAGTTGCTTGGGAGGCTGAGGCAGGAGAAATGCTTGAACCCAGGAGGCAGAGGTTGCAGTGAGCCCAGATTGTGCCATTGCACTCCAGAGTGAGAATCTGTCAACAAGAAAAAAAAATGCATATGTGAGATAATGTGTATGTTAATGAGCTCAACTTAGTTATTCCACGACATGTACCTATTTCAGAGCAACATGAACGCAATAAAGAAATATAATTTTATTTGTCAGCTTCAAAAAAAATTAAAAAATTGGTAAATACCAGTTTAAACAAACTTTAACAGGATTGTTTCTTACAGGGTTTTTCATAGTTGTTAAGAGTCTAATACATTTAACTCTTTAAGACAGAGTTCTAGCATGTAGGTCTTCCTAAACTTCCTTAACTATGAACCTTCCTTTTAAAATGGAGCACTTTAAGAGTCTAGTGTCCCACAGAGCACACTGTATGAATGCTACACAATGCCACTGGACAACACATAAAATCAGCAATTTGTCTAGTGGAGGGTGATTCTAAAGCTTTCAGATTTGACTTTTAATAAGGTCTTTTTCAATTTTAAAATTCTACAGTTTCTAAATAGGCTCCCTCATCTCTCATAACTACAAAATTGGCAAGTCGTGAGGGAAATACTCTCAGATCCTCCCTTATCTCCCTTATGAAAACAGAAATCCAGAAATCCATGGCATTTTTTTTTTTTTTTTTTTTTTTTTTTTACTATTTTCACAAGGTTTCAAACTATATAGCTAAAACGGGTGGCATTAAAACAATAACATTTATTTACAAAGGACCTTCATACTAAAAGGAAGATGTACATATAAGTGCAAGCCATTAATACAAATTGCCTGTAAGAAAAAGATCGTAATCCTTAGAATGTCTAAGAAAACACAGAATTTTTTCCCAACCTTTTCCAGTATCATCTGCTCCCATGCCTGCTCCCATGTAGCAGACATGATCATTATGCTTCTGTGTTTCAAAACAGTGCCTCTGCTGAGCTCACACTTTGCACATCTGCTGGAGTCAAGGTGCCCTTGAAAACCCAGCTTTCAAGCCATTTTCTCTGTGCTTTGTCCCAGTGTTGGGGTCAGCCTGTCTCTTCCCAATGCTGCCGTGGTACCACAGAAGTATTTTGTTCAGCTCTTGTGCAACCCTTTATTGTGGGTATTTATTAATGTGTCTCTCTTTCAACCCCATCCTAGAGCATTTTGTCATCTCTGTATCTTCAGTGTCTGGAAAATAGCAGATATGGATGAGTAAGTAAAGTAAGATTACTGTTTATGTAATCTTTTGGAAAGGATATTTAAACCTCTGAATGCTTATAACAATAAAACCTATAGATTTTGGATCAAATATTAAGTCTGTCTGTGTGTGTGTACACACATATGCATAAGACTTATTTGCTTCACCTGTGAAATGGGATGATTGTGGACATATGCCCTTTTTATAGAGATATTAAGATTAGTTCATTAAAATAAGATGGATTGATATCCTCAAATAAAAAACTTGAATCATTATAATCCATATTATTAATAATAGTTAATATTATAAATTATGGCATATCTGTAATAATAGGCAAAAATGATTTATGGGGCTATAATAATTTTTGCAAGGCATCATAAAGGATTGTAAAAACCACAAGAGAAAAGGTTGAGTGGTTGTGATCACATACACCTAAAATAGAATTATTGCCTCATAATTCAAAATCCCTATGCCTCTTATTCTTTCTGGTTATAAACTGCCCAAGAGATGAAATTGGCTCTGCAGGTCCTAACCAATCCAATTTAATTGGTTAGACTCTAAGTCTATGTGACCAACAATATCCTTGCTTCAAATAATTGCAGCATCTTGGAATATTAGAGTTGGGATTAGTCACTGAGATCTTCTAATCCAATGATTCTGAAGTCTGGCTGTGCATAAGAATCACAGAGGCATCTTTACAAATTACTAATGGTTAAGGTGCCACTAGACAGCCTGGAAAAAAACTTTAAAGTTCAGGGTCAGTATTTTTTAAAGGCTACACTGAATTTTAATGTGAGATTCTCTGATCTTGTCCAACCCCCTGTGTTACAGATGACTCACGCAGATATAGAGAGGTGACAAGAGAGGCCCAAATGGCTGGCTGTCAGAATCAAGTTAAAGTCTAATTCTTGTGACACCTGTGTTCTCATTACATTAGAGATGGCAATGAGTGTCCAGTTGCTATGCTCACTCTGATTGATTGGTGGTGGCTTCCTGCAATGCTCTGATGAGAAGATTTCGGTAGCTGCACGTGGCTTGGCAGGAGAGAAAGTGTTGATTGATAGCAATGTCCACTGTGGAGTTAGGGCCCAAAAGTGTTGTGAAGGGTTTGTCATCCTTATACTCTCTGTTGCAAATTTTCAACAGCTCCATTCTCTTATCTATTGTAATCCTTTTAATTCTTAGAGCTTTTCTGTTTAATGGAAGTAGAGAATGCAATGCCTGCCTTTAGCATATCATGGTTAAATATTGAGCAAAAGAAAAGGGCATCTGGAAAGGAGAGGCAGACATCCTAACTGTTTTGGGACTCATGTGATTATTCTAAGGGCCTCTGACAGATCCTTGGTCAGCCTGTATGTATTTCTTTCAGTTTATGGGCTTTGACTCATTGCTATGATTGACCAAAATATTGGTAGCATTGATAAAAACAGACCTTGTCATAAAAGCATTAATATTTAACCTCAAGATACTCAGGCTTTTTATTGGCCTCCTAAAGTATTCTCAAGCTCTCTGTGATGACAGATCACTTTAAAAAAATTCCAATTCCTTGTGGATTGATACTTTTGTGAAATATAACAAAAATGATTACTGGGAAAATGAAGTAAAAATCCCAAAGATATACAGAAGTCAAGCTTCAATTTTTAAAATAATTATATTTAAGACATGATGAGTTTGTCAGTTGCTATACTCATTTCTTAATGCTTTCTCTCAGTTTTAATCATTCTCTTATCACAGATTGGCTGGAAACATTTCATAGATGAGCACCTGTCCATCGATCACACTTTGAGTAGAACTAGTCTAGAGCTTGTTTTTCTCTAACTACAGCTATAGTCAGGGTGACTGATTGTCCTAGGGACCTAAGTCCTTGAGTATTCCTGGCCTCTAGGAGATAAAATTGGTATGCATCAGTTACTCAGGTTCTGTGACATATGCAGTTTATCCAAATCCTAGACTTCTAAGAACATTAATTTGAAATGTACACTTGAAAATAAAATTCAGTATATGCATTGTCACATAAGATGCTTTGGTTCTCTCTCTCTCTTTAAGCATTCTTTATCTGGATAACTTTACATAATTAGAGATGGTTGATAATTATTATTTTACTCCTGTGCACAGGAATACACAAAACATTTGGCACAGACTGCAGAAGATGGTTCATTTAAGAGTTAACCATCTGGAGCATTGAACAACTGTATGCTACAGGCTGCAGTTCCTTCCAATGACTTTGGAAGGGTTGACTGTCCTCTGGGAAGTGCAATGGTTTCTCTCAAGGGTCAGCAAACTTTCCTACAAAAGGCCAGATTGTAAATATTTTAGGTTTTGCTGTCCAAACATAGTCTCTGTTACATATTCTTGTTGTGTTTCATTTTGTTTTTTACAACCTTTTAAAACGGTGAAAATAATTCTTAGTTTGAAAGATGTACTAAAGAGGATATGGGGTAGATTTGGCCCACAAGGAATGGTTTGCCAAACCCTGATTTATCTCCTGGTAATACGGGAAAGCCAGCTTTTTTGATTCAGTTGTATTGATATTAGTTATCTATTTATATATAAATAATTATCCCCAAACTTAGCAGCTGAAAATAACATTTGTCATTTTACAGTTCCATGAGCCAGAAATCTAGGTGCAGGTTACCTGGGTGCCTCTGCCTCTACGTTGCTCCAGAGGTCAGTTGAGTTGATAGCCTGAGCTGCTGTTCCATAAAAAGATTTGACTAGTGGGGAGGATCCACTTCCAAGATTACTCGTGTATTTTTTTTTTTTGGTAGGTCTTGGTCTCTTGACATGTGAACCCTCCATGAGGCTACCTCATGATATAGCAGCTGACTTCCCTCTGAGTAAATGATCTGAAAGACTGATAGTAATTAAGCAAGGCAGAAGCCACAGTCCTTTTATCTCCTAAGCTCAGAAGCAACGTCCCATCACTTCTGTTGTGGAAACTAACAAATCACCTCACCCATACTCAAAGGGAAGGGATTCCACAAGGGCTTGAATACCAGAAGGCAGTGGTCATTGGGGGTTACCTTAGAGTCTGCCTATTTCACTGGCTAAATCACTTTTTATCAGTTCCAACAGAATACACATCTCTCAGTTACGATTTTATAATACCATTATAATACCATCTGGTTTCTACCATAGACTTATTATACTGTTATTGTAATTAGCACCATGACATGTAAAGATATATTTGAAAGGCACAATAGGAATTTTTATTTTTGGATACTTAACTATACAAATATGCTTTCTAAATTAAAAAAAGGTAAGAAATTATTTCTATGCAGTAGGCTTAAGAGAAATAGATGGAAGTGGCAGTAACTGAGAACACTTTGGAATAGATTTAAAATGAACATTTAACACTAGGTACCTTGAATTTTTAAAATATTTTCCTAATCTAATTCTTACAGTCTAAGTTCAATTAGATCCCCATTTTATAGATGGGGAAACTGAGGCAGGCAGAGGTTGGGTAAGTTAGCCTACATTACACAGCCAATAGGTGATGGAGACAGGATCCAAAACTGGGTTTTCCAATTCCACAGCCCTCACTGTCTTTAAGACACAAACACAGTCACAGAATCTAAATATAAATTGACAATTGGAAATAGTTATTGTAATAAGTCAATACACTTACCAGTTAAAATACCACACAAGACCTTTTCTGAAAAATATTTTAAGGTGGTCACTGGCCTCCGTGACAGAGGAAATAAATCAAAGTAGTCACCACTTTGATATTATTGGTTTTCTGCTAAATATCATGGAGAAAAAAACATCAACGAGAACTTACTTCTCCATCTTGAAAGGTGCATTTCTGGGAAGATGCCCACTTTTTCAGATTCAAAATCTATAATTCTTATATAGAATAGATTCCTGCTGCTTGTGGTAGTCCCATGAGAACTCTGTGTAAAGCAAGGATTCCAGAAGCTAATGTGTGTGGAAATGCACAATCTTATTTCCAATGTTGACAAACAGTTTATGGAGCTATGTCATCGTATGAGTTTTTCATCAGTATTACTCGGATAGTATAATATCACTGATGATGAGACTGACATCAAGAAAGAATTATTCTAGAATAAGCACAGATTTTAAGCTGTTAAAAATATACTCTGGAGGAAAGCTCCAAGATGGCCAAATAGGAACAGCTCCAGTGTACAGTTCCCAGCGTGAGCAACACAGAAGACAGGTGATTTCTGCATTTTCAACTGAGGTATTGGGTTCATCTCACTGGGGCTTGTTGGACAGTGGGTGCAGCCCATGGAGTGTGAGCCAAAGCAGGGCGGGGCATCGCCTCACCCAAGAAGTGCAAGGGGTCAGGAAATTCCCTCTCCTAGCCAAGGGAAGCCATGACAGACAGTACCTGGAAAATTGGGACACTCTCACCCTAATACTGCACTTTTCCAGTGGTCTTAGCAAACGGCACACCAGGAGATTATATCTTGCGCCTGGCTCTGAGGGTCCCATGCTCACAGAGCCTCACTGACTGCTAGCACAGCAGTCCGAGATTGAATTACAATGTGGCAGCAAGGCTGGGGGAGGGGAGGAGAATGGAACCAAGCTGGAAAACACTCTTCAGGATATTATCCAGGAGAACTTCCCCAACCTAGCGAGGCAGGCCAACATTCAAATTCAGGAAATACAGAGAACACCACAAAGATACTCCTCAAGAAGAGCAACTCTAAGGCACATAATTGTTAGATTCACCAAAGTTGAAATGAAGGAAAAAAATGTTAAGGGCAGCCAGAGAGAAAGGTCGGGTTTCCCACAAAGGGAAACCCATCAGACTAACAGTGGATCTCTTGGCAGAAACTCTACAAGCCAGAAGAGAGTGGGGGCCAATATTCAACATTCTTAAAGAAAAGAATTTTCAACCCAGAATTTCATATCCAGCCAAACTAAGCTTCATAAGTGAAGGAGAAATAAAATCCTTTACAGACAAACAAATGCTGAGAGATTTATGTCACCACCAGGCATTACCAACAGGAGCTCCTGAAGGAAGCACTAAACATGGAAAAGAACAACCGGTACCAGCCACTGCAAAAACATGCCAAATTGTAAAGACCATCGATGCTAGGAAGAAACTGCATCAACTAACAAGCAAAATAACCAGCTAATATCATAATGACAGGATCAAATTCACACATAACAATATTAACCTTAAATGTAAATGGGCTAAATACTCCAATTAAAAGACACAGACTGGCAAATTGGATAAAGAGTCAAGATCCATCAGTGTGCTGTGTTCAGGAGACCCATCTCATGTGCAGAGGCACACAGGCTCAAAATAAAGAGATGGAGGAAGATCTACCAAGCAAATGGAAAACAAAAAAAAGCAGGGGTTGAAATCCTAGTCTCTGATAAAACAGACTTTAAACCAACAAAGATCAAAAGAGACGAAGAAGGCCATTACATAATGGTAAAGGGATCAATTCAACCAGAAGAGCTAACTGTCCTAAATATATATACACCCAATACAGGAGCACCCAGATTCATAAAGCAAGTCCTTAGAGACCTACAAAGAGACCTAGACTCCCACACAATAATAATGGGAGACTTTAACACCCCACTGTCAACATTAGAGAGATCAAAGAGACAGAAAGTTAACAAGGATATCCAAGATGTGAACTCATCTCTGCACCAAGCAGACCAAATAGACATCTACAGAACTCTCCACTACAAATCAACAGAATATATATTCTTCTCAGCACCACATCACACTTCTTCCAAAATTGACCACATAGTTGGAAGCAAAGCACTCCTCAGCAAATGTAAAAGAACACAAATTATAACAAACTGTCTCTCAGACCACAGTGCAATCAAACTAGAACTTAGGATTAAGAAACTCACTAAAAACCGCTCAACTACCTGGAAACTGAACAACCTGCTCCTGAATGACTACTGGGTACATAACGAAATGAAGGCAGAAATAAAGATGTATCTTTGAAACCAATGAGACCAAAGACACAACATAGCAGAATCTCTGGGACACATTTAAAGCAGTGTGTAGAGGGAAATTTATAGCACTAAATGCCCACAAGAGAAAGCTGGAAAGATCTAAAATTGACACCCTAACATCACAATTAAAAGAACTAGAGAAGCAAGAGCAAACACATCCATAAGCTAACAGAAGGCAAGAAATAACTAAGATCAGAACTGAAGGAGATAGAGACACAAAAAACCCTTCAAAAAAATCAAGGAATGCAGGAGCTGGTTTTTTTGAAAAGATCAACAAATTTGATAGACCACTAGCAAGACTAATAAAGAAGAAAAGAGAGAAGAATCAAATAGATGCAATAAAAAATGATAAAGGGGATATCACCACCAATCCCACAGAAATAAAAACTACCATCAGAGAATACTTAAACACCTCTATGCAAATAAACTAGAAAAGCTAGAAGAAATGGATAAATTCCTGGACACATACACCCTCCCAAGACTAAACCAGGAAGAAGCTGAATCCCTGAATAGACCAATAACAGGCTTTGAAATTGAGGCAATAATTAATAGCCTACCAACCAAAAAAAATGTCCAGGACCAGACAGATTCACAGCCGAATTCTACCAGAGGTCTAAAGAGGAGCTGGTACCATTCCTTCTGAAACTATTCCAATCAATAGAAAAAGAGGGAATTCTTCCTAACTCATTTTATGAGGTCAGCATCCTGATACCAAAGCCTGGCAGAGACACAACAAAAAGAATTTTAGACTAATATCCCTGATGAACATCGATGCAAAAATCATCAATAAAATACTGGCAAACCAAATCCAGCAGCACATCAAAAAGCTTATCCACCATGATCAAGTTGGCTTCATTCCTGGGATGCAAGGCTGGTTCAACATATGCAAATCAATAAATGTAATCCAGCATATAAACAGAACCAAAGACAAAAACCACACGATCATCTCAATAGATGCAGAAAAGGCCTTCAACAAAATTCAACAGCCCTTCATGCTAAAAACTCTCAATAAACTAGGTATTGATGGGACGTATCTCAAAATAATAGGAGCTATTTATGACAAACTCACAGCCAATATTATCCTGAATGGGCAAAAACTGGAAGCATTCCCTTTCAAAACTGGCACAAGACAGGGATGCCCTCTCTTGCCACTCCTATTCAACATAGTGTTGGAAGTTCTGGCCAGGGCAATCAGGGAGGAGAAATAAATAAAGGGTATTCAGTTAGGAAAAGAGGGAGTCAAATTGTCCCTGTTTGCAGATGACATGATTGTGTATTTAGAAAACCCCAGCCCAAAATCTCCTTAAGCTGATAAGCAACTTCAGCAAAGTCTCAGAATACAAAATCAATGTGCAAAAATCACAAGCATTCTTATACACCAATAATAGACAAAGAGCCAAATCGAGTGAACTCCCATTCACAATTTCTTCAAAGACAATAAAATACCTAGGAATCCAACTTACAAGGGATGTGAAGGACCTCTTCAAGGAGAACTACAAATCACTGCTCAACGAACTAAAAGAGGACACAAACAAATGGAAGAACATTCCATGCTCATGGATAGGAAGAATCAATATCGTGAAAATGGCCATACTGCCCAAAGTAATTTATAGATTCAATGCCATCCCCATCAAGCTACCAATGACTTTCTTCACAGAATTGGAATAAAACTACTTTAAAGTTCATATGGAACCAAAAAAGAGCCCACATTGTCAAGACAATCCTAAACCAAAAGAACAAAGCTGGAGGCATCATGATACTTGACTTCAAACTACACTATAAGCCTATGATAACCAAAACAGCATGGTACTAAAACAGAGATACAGACCAATAGAACAGAACAGAGCCCTCAGAAATAATACCACAGATCTACAACCATCTGACCTTTGACAAACCTGACAAAAACAAGAAATGGGGAAAGGATTCCCTATTTAATAAATGGTGCTGAGAAAACTGGCTAGTCATATGTGGAAAGCTGAAACTGGATCCCTCCCTTATACCTTATACAAAAATTAATTCAAGATGGATTAAAGACTTAAATGTTAGACCTAAACCATAAAAACCCTAGAAGAAAATCTAGGCAATACCATTCAGGATAGAGGCATGGGCAAGGACGTCATGACTAAAACACCAAAAGCAATGGCAACAAAAGCCAAAATTGACAAATGGGATCTAATTAAACTAAAGAGCTTCTGCACAGCAAAAGAAACTACCATCAGATGAACAGGCAACCTACAGAATGGGAGAAAATTTTTGCAATCTATCCATCTGACAAAGGGCTGATATCCAGAATCTGCAAAGGACTTAAACAAATTTACAAGAAAAAATCAAACAACCCTATCAAAAAGTGGGCAAAGGATATGAACAGACACTTCTCAAAAAAAGAGATTTATGCAGCCAACAGACACAGAAAAAATGCTCATCATCACTGGCCATCAGAGAAATGCAAATCAAAACCTCAATGAGCTACCATCTCACACCAGTTAGAATGGTGATCATTAAAAAGTCAGGAAACAACAGGTGCTGGAGAGGATGTGGAGAAATAGGAACACTTCTACACTGTTGGTGGGACTGTAAACTAGTTAAATCACTGTGGAAGACAGTGTGGTGATTCCTCAAGGATCTAGAACTAGAAATACCATTTGACCCAGTCATCCCATTACTGGGTATATACACAAAGGATTATAAATCATGCTGCTATAAAGACACATACACACGTATGTTTGTTGCTGCACTATTCACAATAGCAAAGACTTGGAACCATCCCAAATGCCCATCAATGATAGACTGGATTAAGAAAATGTGGCACATATACACCATGGAATACTATGCACCCATAAAAAAGATGAGTTTGTGTCCTTTGTAGGGACATGGATGAAGCTGGAAACCATCGTTCTCAGCAAACTATCACAAGGACAAAAAACCAAACACCGAATGTTCTCACTCATAGTAGAAACTGAACAATGAGAACACTTGGACACAGGGTGGGGAACATCACACACTGGGGCCTGTCGTGGGGTGGGGAGCTGGGGAAGGGATAGCATTAGGAGATATACCTAATGTAAATGACGAGTTAATGGGTGCAGCAAACCAACATGGCACATGTATACATATGTAACAAACCTGCACGTTGTGCACATGTACCCTAGAACTTAAAGTATAATAAAAATAAATAAATAAATAAAAGGAAAAAAAAGCATTTCCAAAAAAAACAAATCTCTGAAAATACGTTCTTCATTTAAGCTATAATTCCAAGGATCTTTGTGGCTATGCAATTCTTGCTCTTTGATCAAACTTGTTTTCATTTAAGAAAATAACACGTGTAAACTCTGTTTGCCTGAGTAACAAGACTCAGTTACATTGTTACTGTGATATAGTTATCAATGGTTATTGTGTTTACTAAAATTTAGGTAAAGTCGTTAGAAATCGTGGTAAACAACATCCTAAGACAAAAAGCTTATGACAGTGAAACCAAAGCCCTTAGGGGACACTGTTGGTGTGGGAATCAGCTCCAGTAGCAGCAGCATCTTCGTGGGTAGAAGATACAGAGACACCAGAAATGGAATAATGTGATATACTAAAAAAATAACAAGACAGAAGTGTGGATGCAGAATGACTACAGGACTAGTATGTTTTACATCATGACTTTAAGGATAACTCCTAGGCTACGTATGTACCAATCTCTTTTATTGGGCTTTTATTTTTTTTTTTTTTTTAACTCCATGACACAAGAAAAGATGATTCAGGATTCAGGAGGCCTGGATCTGATCCCTGTACCTAGAAAAATTTATTTCAATCCTAACTTTATCATTTGTAACCTGAAGATAGTATCTATTAATGCAAGTTAAAGGGAGAATGAAAGAAGAGTGTATGTCACACAATAATCACTCGATTAAGTTAGTCTCTTTCTCTGAATTTTATTTTAGCAATCTAAGAGCTTTAGACTTTTCTCTATCAACCATGGGGAGCCTCTGTTATCTCTTCTTAGCTTAGTGCCTTTCAAGGTACACCTAGGATGACTATGGGACTTTCTTCTGCTCTGACATATTGCCGAGGAATTCAGCCAAAAATAGCCTAAAATTCCTGAACTCCCAGAAATGAGTAAAATAACACGCTGAGGACCTCAAGAGTCACGTCAATGAAGAGAAGAGGCCTCCATCCAGCAATGAGGTGGGTTAACCCCATGGGTTAATATTCACATGTGGAGGAAATACAGATTCCACACAGGGGAAAAGGAAACAGAAGGCTCAAGTTGCCACACACAGCATTCAGCTTGACTGGAACCTTCCCTGCCTGATGAGATCAGATCAGCCAGTCCAATTCTGTCATTTTTTCCTTTCTACCCAGAATCAAAGCCACAGAAAGTCAGACATTAACTTACACTCCAGCTCCGTGAATCACAGCTAAAGCAGTTGAGACAAGGAAAATGCTCGGAATCATAAACAGTCAAGGTAAAAACGCAGGCTTCCCATCTCCCCTAAATTGCCTCTTTTCAAATCTGAATGTCTGACTTTCTGTTCTAATTAAATCAATTGTATGATAAACTCAGGAATTTGTCTTCAGTGTCATATTAGTTTGGTGCAAAAGTAACGGCAAAAGCCACAATTATTTTTGCACTAACCTAATGTGACACTGAACCGAATGTGTCTGAAAATGCAAAATCTTATTTCCAGTGTTGATAAACAGTTTACGGAGCTATGTCATTGTCAATATTTTAATGTGATCACATTTCACAAGTATCTGTTTGCCAGGTGCCAAGATAGGTGTGCTGTAATTCACAGAGATACCTATAAAAAATGCAAATGAGATAGTCCTAGCTGGGCAGGATGATTATGGGCTCTCCCTAACTGCTAACTGAAAACACTATCCACCAAAGCCTTCTCTGTGCATCAAATTCTTGCCACAGATCTTTCATTTCTTTCCTAATGGCTTTTGCACAGTAAGAAGTACACTCATCAATAATGTACATTTTTCAGGCACAGTAAAAACGTTTGTGAAAGGCTATTAATGCAAAAGCAAAATGCCCACATCATTGAAAACATGAATCCCCCATTTTTTAAACGCTGTTTTCTTTGAAAATACTTAAAACTAAGTCTGTATCAAAAAATATATATATTCACTAGATAAAGGTCAGTGGAAGGAATAGCAAAAGCACACTCATTTGAAAGCTTTAGATGTTCAGGAGTTTGTCCAATAGATAATATTGTTTCTTGGATTCTACAAGTCAAACAGTTAATTTCTTTTTCTTTATTATTATTATTATTATTATAGTTCTAGGGTACATGTGCATAACGTGCAGGTTTGTTACATATGTATACTTGTGCCATGTTTGTGTGCTGCACCCATCAACTCGTCAGCACCCATCAACTCGTCATTTACATCAGGTATAACTCCCAATGCAATCCCTCCCCCCTCCCCCCTCCCCATGATAGGCCCCAGTGTGTGATGTTCCCCTTCCCGAGTCCAAGTGATCTCATTGTTCAGTTCCCACCTATGAGTGAGAACATGCGGTGTTTGGTTTTCTGTTCTTGTGATAGTTTGCTAATAATTTCTTTTTCAATTGATATGAAAGATTATAAAAATACGCATGAGCTAAGATCCAGCATGAACAGTTTTCTAAAAAAGTACAGTTTTACTATGGAGTTGTAAAGCCCCAGAAAAGTGGGGTGTATAATGGGAAAAGTGACAGATCCTTAACACTGTAGTAGAGATGGTACCATTATAATGAGAGAAACTATTGCTTGGAACTAGAACAGCTATATTCTTCTCTCAGCTTCCACAGTCCCCACACCCCTGGAGTACCATTCGAGACAGTGATGAACAGTGGTCTCAATTCCCTTATTAGCTGTAAGACCTAAAAATTATATGTGCAATTAAAAGGCAAAATGCTGATATTACTCATAGGAAGCCCTTTGTACATTAGCAAGGTACAAAAGTCTGCTGACACTTTGCAACAGAGATAGTCAGCAGGGCAGAAGATTAATAGAGCCTCATAAATTTGCAGGGTGAATACAGTAGATGGGGCAGAATAAGCATGTTGTGTTAGAGATAAATAAAGGGCATGGTCAGCTTGACAAAACATTTAACAAGGAACACAACCAGTCGTTTTGCGCAATTTGCTTGGCTGGCATTCGTCCATTTTATATAACTACATATAATTACCCCACAGCAATTGCTGCTCATGTCACAAAGGCCTCCAACATGACCCAGAGAAGGAGCATTGGCAATGCCACCAACACCAGTGGCTTACACATTGTGTCACACTGCCCTGTTCAGTTACTTTTCTTAATCAAAGGTTTTGATGGTAAAGGTAGCATCCAGTCCAGTGTTCTCCTGGGGTTAATGGGCTGCAATCTAATTTCTTTGTGTTTGGATTACTTGAGTGAAAGCAAGAGAGTGTGCTAAAATCCCAAAGCAAGACAGTACAGGAAATACTTTGAAATCTACTCATTATTTCTGAGATTTCTGTGATAGGAACTGGTTTCATCCTTTTAAAAACAGATGTATAATGAGTTCATTACATAAATCCTACCTACCTATTTTGTGATTGCTAGTCTAGGAAGCACTATTTGTTTTCCTATGATATGTCGATTAGCTATAAGAAAACCTCAAAATATTTCCAATTCGCTTTCTCTTTTAAACGATTCCCAAGGGAAGAAGCTTATTTTAATGTCTATATGTGAAAAGTGATGTGAAAATTCCTCTTAGGAATAATTTGTCTTGCAAGGAATTGCTGTTTTCTGGTTCTAGAAGAGCTTGTCTCCTCAATTGCAGATCATGCATTCATTGAACAAGTGTCTATATGCCATGTTCATAAAACATGCAAGATCTACTGCTATATAGAACATGAAGTAGCCAGAAATGAATGTTTATGACTTCTAAGTAGCTAGATGAATTAGTAAACAATAGTCACGTTTAATTACAACTGTCAAAGGCAGCCCGAGATTTTCTACATGAGAAGATGCCAGACACCTAAGACCAGGATATTACCTGTGCAAAGTCCTGTTAGAATAGTCCATCAGAGATTGAATCTATTTAAGTTTTAAGAAACTTAATTTTCTACTCAACCACTCATTCATTTGTGTTCCAGTCCCTATTTGGAAAGAGGAGTTCAGTTGAAGATTGTTGACAAAGCCATTAGCAAAGCTATGGTGAAGTTTTCCACATTTTGGTAATGTAAGGACTATTCAAGGAGATTGTTAACTAGGCAGGTACTTAAAGAGTTTGTGTTCTAACTCCTTTTGTTTCCTCTGATAGAACTGGTAGATATGGATATATGACAGTCTTCCCTGGGGTCAGCTTGCTTGCCTTTTGAATTTAATAAGCCCCAGCTCACCATAAAGTCCTCATCTGCCAAATAACAGGTTCTCATTCCTTTTTCTGAAGGTTATTATGAACTTTCATCTTGGGAAGGGCACTTGACCATTCGAATAAAAACCCTCCATACATGCCCTGGGGCAGTGATTTGTATGAACTAATCCTCTCTGTAAATTTAGAAGCTGTATTGAAGCTCCCACCATTAAAGAGTTTGGTAACTTTTAAAGTGAGGCAGCTGAAAGACCAAGGAAGAAATGGAATATGATTTGAAAATGTGCTTACATTTAAAAGCGTACATTTGCTAAAATGATAGTTTTTTTCTTGTATGATCCCTCAGCAAGAAGCTGTAAAGAAAGGGAGAGTCAGATATGAAAATCCAATGAAACATCTTTTACAGTACAGCAGATGAGTCTTCCAGAACCTTCCTCCATAGTGACAGAGAATTATAGCCACACAAAACTCCCTGCTTATAGACTGCTCTTCATACATACTCATAAGTATCCCCACAACCTATCTAGGGGGTTGTTTTTCATGACATGATTTTCTCAACTGCAACGGTCTAATAAAGTAGCAATCACCTACCTGTTTTGCTTCTACTTAATGTTCTGAGTCTGCTTTTCTCTTGGGTGTGTTGGGGGTAACCTGTTACAGTGATTGGTCTTTGGACTCCGCCTTCTGGGTGAGTATATCTAGATCTAGCAAAATAGATGTCAGTGAAAACTCTTTAAGAGACCTTGGGTTGGAAATACACTTCGGTGCCCTACTTAACAAGAACTATACTCTAATAGAACTCTCACTTCATACTTCCATGTTCTGTTATTAGTAAACAAGCCTGAATTCTTTGAAAGGCTTTTTTTTTTGGGTCTCTTTTAAATTTATGAACTAAATAATGCACCCTCGCTAAGGGAATAGGCTTGCCACAGACTTATTGCGAGTAACATTAAGGAACCACAGACATTCACATGTTTAAATAGGTTTGCTAATCAGACTGTACATTGTTCACCATGTCCTGGATCCTCTTGGCAAAAAAAAAAAAAATTAATCTAAAAATAACATGGCATTTCATTTACAGAAGACTGGGCACTTGCTCCTTCAAGATGAATGGCATTTCAACATTTGAATCCCTTGTTAACCTTGTAATGTGCTGCAGATGTAACTCTTTTGACCAAGTATTTGGAAAGAACAAAAATAAATCCCTCTTGACACTCAACTCCGTAGAGCATACTTTCTCTCTCTCCCTCATGTGTACACACGCATACACACACATGCACATACATATACAACATGTAAACAGAACTAAAAGGAATTTTAATAGTGTTAAAAGTAGAAGAAAAAAGTCAATAAAACTTGAAATTTAATAAACAGATAGAAGAAACATGTCTTCTATGTACTGTCTGATATGAAGCCTGGAAGACACAGATTTTAAAAAGTAAAATAGTTCTTTCAAATCTCTTTTCTATGATTAGGATCTGAAAAGGTGTATTTTATTGGTAACTATCAGAAACAAAGAATAGTTAATTTCATGCTGGGAATTGACCTTATATAAAATGAGTTATCTTTCCACCCAGTATGGGGGCACCTTTTAAAAAATTCCCTGAAAGTAGGTTATTCAGTTTTGGGTTGGACATCTCCAGTGACGAGGAATTTGCTCTCTTATAAAGCAGCCCTTCACATTGTTAACAGGCTCTGCCACAAAATCCTTTCCTTAGACTGCAAATCTTTCTCATCAGATTACTAGACTTGGGCAGATTATTGTGTGAACTTGGAAAAGCTGCTTTCTTAGATTGAAAGCAAAGATTCATGTGATTATCCACATGAAGGAATGATTCTTCCAAAGGGATGGACTTGTGAGCCATCATTTTTTCCAGGATTAGGATGTTGAATGGTGTCTCGAATTCATCTTGTCCAAGTCTCCTTAACAAGGATATCGGACTCCATCCTCTTCAACTCTTCAGGCTCCCTCAAGACATATCTCATCTCATTCTAGCCTATTGCACTTTGTTAGTGTCACTTTAGTAGTAGATATCTAAGTTGGTACTATAATTATTTATTAAACATGTGTTTCCTCCAATATGATTCCTTAAAGGCAAGAACTGCAGTTTATTCACTACACCATTTAATATATTTATACATTTATTTAACAACAAATTATTTAACATACCACTTGGCTCTGGGAGCATAAAGCAAAATAGATTCTGTCTATAGGGAATTTATTTTCTAATAGGGGAAATAAACAAGTAAATTGATTATTATAGCACAATGTGGTAAAGACTATGATAATGTAACATACAAGATTCAGTGGGAATTTGGATAAATGCTGACAAATTATATCTAAATAAAATTCCAGGGAGTATTTTTGTGAAGATGAACAAGACTAGATTGCAGTTGATCACAGAATCATTTTAAATGGTTTATTAATATCTTGCAGTAGGTATCCCTTAACATACAGCAGGAGATGAAGGGCTGGAAAAATTGGCAGAGTCCTAGACATTAAATATTTTATGTTCTTCAAATTTATCCCTAATACATCAGACATTATGAAGTGATTTTTTGAAGGAAATAGTGAAATAACTTTTATACTTTGAAAAATAATATTCCGAAAGCTGAATTGAGAATTCATATAATCCAGGAAAGAAATGAAGAGGCCCCGAATTAAGGTGCAATGGTGGGAATGTAGCTATGCGGGGAAAAATTTGAGAAATATGTAGGAGGAAGCCATAGGCCTTGGTAACTGAGTGAATGTGTCAGGGTAAATGGTGAGAGGGAGGCACTGCCAGTGTTCTCATTGGAGGGGCAGGGAGGATCCCAAGATGGGGTGAGCTTAGGGAGAGGTATGTTCGTGGGAGGTGAACTGGTGAGTCCAGATTTGGACCTATTGAGTCTAAGGTACTTATGTGATACCTAGGTAAAGAGGCTAAGCAAGTAGTTGAATAAATATGCTTAATAGAGTGTCTTAGGCTGTGGGAATACACTTAGAAGTCCATAGTTCACGTGGGTTCTTTTCTATTTCCCTAAGTGTCGGCTGGTCTGAGAAATAAAGGGAAAGAGTATGAGAGAAATTATCAAAGCTGGGTATCTGGGGGAGACATCACATGTCAGCAGGTTCCGTGATGCTCCCTGAGCCATAAAACCAGCAAGTTTTTATTAGCGGTTTTCAAAAGCGGAAGGAGTGTACAAATAGGGTGTGGGTCACAGAGATCACATGCTTCACAGGGTAATAAAATATCACAAAGCGAATGGAGACAGGGTGAGATCACAGGACCACAGGACAGGCGAAATTAAAATTGTTAATGGGCCGGGC
The DNA here is from genome assembly GCF_024542745.1 of Macaca thibetana thibetana. Taxonomy (NCBI): domain Eukaryota; kingdom Metazoa; phylum Chordata; class Mammalia; order Primates; family Cercopithecidae; genus Macaca; species Macaca thibetana. Next base: position 58,849,119 of record NC_065594.1, read on the forward strand.
GCGGTGGCTCAAGCCTGTAATCCTAGCACTTTGGGAGGCCGAGACGGGCAGATCACGAGGTCAGGAGATCGAGACCATCCTGGCTAACACGGTGAAACCCCGTCTCTACTAAAAATGCAAGAAAATTAGCCGGGCGAGGTGGCAGGCGCCTGTAGTCCCAGCTACTCGGGAGGCTGAGGCACGAGAATGGCGTGAACCCCGGGGGGCGGAGCTTGCAGTGAGCCGAGATCGCGCCACTGCACTCCAGCCTGGGGCACAGAGCAAGACTCCGTCTCAAAAAAAAAAAAATAAAATTGTTAATGAAGTTTCGGACATGCATTGTCACTGATAACATCTTATCAGGAGACAGGGTTTGAGAGCAGACAACCTGTCTGACCAAAATTTATTAGGCAGTAGTTTCCTTGTCCTAGTAAGCCTGGAAGCACTACAGGAGACTATGGCTTATTTCATCCCTTCATCTTCTATCATAAAAGATGGCTGCCTCCAAAGGGGCCATTTCAGAGACCTACCCTCAGGGGCCATTCTCTTTCTCAGAGATGTTCTTTGCTGAGAAAAGAATTTGGCGTTATTTCTCTTACTTGCTTTTGAAAGAAGAGAAATATGGCTCTGTTCCACCCAGCTCACCAGCAATCAGGTTATCTCCCTTGTTCCCTAAACATTGCTGTTATCCTGTTCTTTTTTCAAGGTGCCCAGATTTCATATTGTTCAAGCACACATGCTCTACAAACAATTTGTGCAGGTAACACAATCATCACAGGGTCCTACATCCTCCTCAGCTTACGAAGATGACGGGATTAAGAGATTAAAGACAGGCATAGGAAATCACGAGGGTATTGATTGGGGAACGATAAGTGTCCATGAAATCTTCACAATTTATGTTCAGAGATTGCAGTAAAGACAGGCGTAAGAAATTATAAAAGTATTAATTTGGGAAACTAATAAATGTCCATGAAATCTTCACAGTTTATGTTCTTCTGCCATGGCTTCAGTCGGTCCCTCCATTTGGGGTCCCTGACTTCCCGCAACATACTTTGAAAAATAATATTCTGAAAGCCAACTTGAGAATTCATATAATCCAAGAAAGAAGTGAAGAGCCCCTGAATTAAGGTGCAATGGTAGGAATAGATACGAGGGGAAAAATTTGAGAAATATGTAGGAGGAAGCCATAGGCCTTGGTAACTGAGTGAATGTGTCAGGGTAAATGGTGAGAGGGAGGCGCTGCCAGTGTTCCCATTGGAGGGACTGGGAGGATCCCAAGATGGGGTGAGCTTAGGGAGAGGTATGTTTGTGGAGGTGAACTGGTGAGTTCAGGTTTTGACCTGTTAAGTCTAAGGTACTTATGTAACACCTAGGTAGAGAGGCTAAGTAAGTAGTTGAATAAATATGCTTAATAGAGTGTCTTAGGCTATGGGAATACACTTAGAAGTCCAAAGTGGCAGGTGAAGCTATAGATTTGGATGAAGTTGCCAAGAGCAAATTGTTTAGAAAAAAAGTATAGGGCTGAGAACAAGTTCCTGAAGAACTAAGATGTAAACAGCAAGTGGAGAAAGAATGGCTTAACGCTGAGCACCAAAGAAGAGGGTGTAAAATTGGGGCGGGGGGGCAGAAATGTCATCTAAGTTTTAATGGAGAGGGCAAGCTTGGGAATTTGTGCCTGTTTTCCCCATAACTCCTTTCAAAGTGATTGTCTTTCACAGATCACTGTGGAGGGAATCAGCCCTATGTCGTTAATTATCCAGATACACAGATGACTATGATCTGGGTCATATGGTCTTTCATCAAAATTCAACCAATTTATAGTTCTGTAAGGAAGTCCTGGTGTGAGAACCTTGATCAAATAAATCAGCAATGACCAAGTGGATCAACAGGGTTCTTTTTACCAGGAATCTGGGGTTATACAGACAGAAGTGGCGGGAGGTGTTGTTATGGTTTAAATTTTGTCCCCCCCAAATTCATATGTTGAAATGCTAACTCACCATATCTCAGAATATGCTCTTATTTGAAAATAGGATTGTTGCTAATGCAATTAGTTAAGTTAGAAAGAAGTCATACTGAAGTAAGGCACCTAATCCACTATGAACTTGTGGCCTTATAAGAAGAGGGATTTTGAACACCAACACACGCACAAAGGAACATCATGTTAAGATGAAGGCAGACATGGCCGGGTGCCGTAGCTCATGCCTGTAATCCCAACACTTTGAGAGGCTGGGTGGGTGGATCACAAGGTTAGGAGTTCAAGACCAGCCTGGCCAACATGGTGAAACCCCGAGTCTACTAAAAATACAAAAATTAGCCAGGCATGATGGCATGCGCCTGTAGTCCTAGCTACTCAGGAGGCTGTGGCAGGAGAATCACTTGAACCTGGGAGGCAGAGGTTGCAGTGAGCTGAGATCGTGCCACTGCACTCCTGCCTGGGTAACAGAGCTAGGCTCTGTCTCAAATAAAGTGCAATACAATAAAATAAAATAATAAAAGATGAAGGCAGACAGTGGGGATAATGCTTCTACAAACCAAGGAATGACAACAAATACAACAATAACAACAAAGCAGACACTGTGAGAAAGACATGGAACAGATTCTTCTTCACAGCCGTCAGGAGGAGGAGGCAATCCTGCCCACACTTTGATGTTAGCCTTCTAGCCTCCAGAACTGTGAGACAATATCTTTCTGTTCTTTAACCAGTTTGTGGCACTTTCTCACGGCAGCCCTAGCAAACAAAATACATGTGTTGAGAAACACATGCAGAGGAAGTAAGCGGCAGGGTTCATGAGGTGACCAAAGCACATGCAAGTAGAAGCCATGAGAAAGAAGGTGGGGTGAGGTGGCTGCTTGGCAAAGAAAGAAGCCAAGCTGGAAAAACAGAACTGAGTTTCTACCATGGTGGAGCATGAAGGTGGAAGTCAACAGCCTTCAGCTACTAGAGGGAGAATAAGATAACCTGGTAAATTACGGGTGAGTTAAATCCTGGACTACATTATGATCCCTAAACTGTTTCAATCTTTGAGACAATAATACATTGCTTTTTCTGTTCTTGTTAAGAGACCTCATGGTTTACTTTTTAACTGTGAGGTCTGGTTACACAATCAAGAGTCCCATCTTCCTCATGTCTAGGTATATCCTCTTTATGACCACCTGTGTTAGTTATCTATTGCTGTGTAACATGTTACCTTAAAACTTAACGGCTTAAAACAGCCAACATTTATTGTCTCATAGTTTCCGTGGGTTAGGAAGCAGTGCAGTTTAGGTGGGTGCATCTGCCTCAAATTCTCACAAGGCTACAATCCAGGTATTTGTCAGGCTGCAATCTCACCTCAAGGCTCAACTGGGGAAAGACTAAAATCCAGGGTCACTTATGTTGTTAGCAGGATTCACTTCTTCATGGCTGTTGCACTGAGACCCCAGGTTTTCTACAGCTGTTGGCCAGAGGGCTCCATCAGTTATTTGCCAAATGAACATTTCCATAGAGCCGTTCATATGACAGCTGGCTTCATCAGAGCAAGCAAGCAAGAGGATAAAATGGTATGGCAAATGGGGGTGACTGTCTTTTTGTAACTTAATTTCAGCAGTAATGTCACAGGATCCTTCAGGTGTTGCTTTGTTAGCCAGAAACCTCTGTGACTGGTGGTGCCTCTGGTTGAGTTTTGCTGACTCTCGCTGGGCTTGTTCTACCCACTCAGTCCTACAGGCTGCGTTCAGCTTGTGTTACCATCCCAGATCCCATGCCTGCCAAGGGTGAGCCAGGCATGGAGCGGTGAGGGGTGTGTGAGTGACCAAGCACGGGGTCCAGCCACTGTGCACAGCCAGGCATGCCAGCTGCTGTGGCGGGGCAGGCAACTCCAGATGCCAGTACAGGTGCTGGCTCTGTGAGAGGCTGTGGCTGGACCAGACACACTGCAAGTGGCTTCTACTGTGACCGCCAAGGGGAATGTGGTGGTGCCTGAAAGCTCAGAGATGCCAGGAACTGCAAAGCCCCAAAGAGGGTGTTTTAGTCACCAATCTGGCTCAGGGAACCCTGAAGTCTGGGCTCCTAGAAGGGCCACAGGTTTTTTCTACTCATCGTCCACATCATGGTGAGTTGCTGGGGGGCATGTTCCAGGGGGCGTGTTTCAGCCCATTTGTGTTACAGCTCTTTCAATTCCACCACCCTACTCTGGCCTGAGGCTCCTGAAATGGCCCAGCCCTGCCACTGCTTCCTGTCACATGGGGCAGCCACCTGGTGCCAGCAGAGGGCAGGAGGGCTATAGTATTACAGCAACTGTGGCTTGGAGAATCCCAAGTCCTGGGCCCCCAGAAGAGTTGCCACTCTTCACTCCTGCAGTCCAAGAGCGTGTCACTGACAACACCTTGGTAAGATGACCAGGAACATGTTACAGTTCCTTTCACTTCCAACATTCAGCAGGTCCCAAATTCTTTCCCCAGGTCCAGGAAGAATGAGGTTACGTGGACAACTGGAGGGTCAGCAAGGCAGAGAGGAGTTTTATTGAGTGACACAACAGCTCTCAGCTGAGAGGAGACCCAAAGTGGGTAGCTCCCATCTGCAGACAGGTTGTCCAACTAGTCTGAGTCTGGGGTTTTTATGGGCTCAGAAGGGAGGGCGTGCATACTGATTGGTCCATGGGTGGGCCTGGAAAAAGCATCACCTGATTGGGCTAAAGGCATCAAGGAAGTTCTCACTCCCTGTCATAGACACCAGTGGTAACTGGCAGCCCAGCCCCCAGGCTTCAGGCTGTCTCTGGCTTGAAGGTAGAATTTCACTGGGGACCTGCCCCCTCGTACCCAGGAAACTGTCTGCCTCCCACTGCCAACAACATGCTGTCCACAGCACCCAGGCTTTCTGTGCCAAGGGACACCTGCAGGCCTGTGCCGAGCTGCCCTCAGCCACCACTGCCAGCCTCTTTTCTGTACTTATAGGTGCCCAAAGTCCAGAGGGGGGCTGAGGCAGCAGGGAGCTGGTGTGTCCATGCTGCCCCAAGTGCATGCACACCTGGCTGGGTTGCAACAGCATCCAGGCTTGGCCATTACTTTGCTCTACACTGGAATAGGCACCGGGAGTGGGGAGAGGCCAGAGAGAGAGAGCAGGTACTTCCAAGTCTGTGGGGCCAGGGAGCTTCCTGGGCCCCTGAGAGTGCAGGGATGCCCAGGTTTGGAGCTGTGACTGGGCAGCTGCAGCTGCACCCAGCAGCATAGGCTTCCACCCTGGAAATTTGGTAGGGCCTGGGGCTCCCACTAGGATCACCTGCTCCCGGCCCTCGCTGGCTCCACAGAGTGCATAGCTCCAGCCATGCCTATCCTGCTGTGGCTGAAATCCTTGCAGCAGCTGCTCCAGATGGGCTGCCGCTGCCATCAGTAACATGCCATCGCTTTGGACATGTTCTGTTCATTAGAAACAAGTCACTAGGTTCAGCTTACACACAAAGGCCCATTACATAAGGGTGCAAATCCAAGGAGGGGAAATCACTGGGAGCCAGGTCAGAAGTTGCCTACCACACCACCCATTAGTAGATGGAAACTGAGGGAGGTAATCTCATTACAAACCGAGGAGCCCAATGAATGGAGAACATAGACAGGAGACCTTTCCCACTACAGGTTGAGCAGTCAGGTAACAAGAGGCCAAAAAGCAATCACTGGATTTGGCAATGTTGTTATTATCGGTGACCAGTGAATGCCAGTAAAGGTAACCAATTCAGAAAAGAGATAAGTGAGGAAAACAGATGGTGGTGGGATGAGAGTGACCAGGAGTGGTGAGGTAGATACAGTAGTGTTCAAGATCATTGGTTTATTAGTTTTCTATTGCTCTATAATAAATCATCATAAACTTAGTGTTTTAAAACTATACAAATCTATCATCTTGCAGTCTGGGAGGTCAGAAATTTTAAAAGTAAGGTATTTAAAGGATTGCTTTCCTCTGGAAGCCCTGGAAGTCAGTCCCTTTCCTTACCTTTCCAGGTTCTGAAGGCTGCCTGCATTCCCTGGCTAATGGCCCCTTCCTCTGTCTTCGAGACCTGAAGCCTTGCACCTTCCATGGCTTTCTGACTTTTGCTTCCAACATCATATCTCTTTCTCTGATTCTAATCTTCCTGCTTTTTACAAGGAAAGTTGTGATAGATTGGGATCACCTTGATAATTCAGGATAATCTATTTCAAGTTCCTTAATCACATTACAAAGACCCTTTTGCCACATAAGGTAATAAATATAGTTTCTGAGGATAAGGACATAAACATCTTGGGAGGTCATTATTCTGCCTACTGGAGTTAGCTAGAGTTGGAAGAAGAAGGATAATATTTGGAAGTTCAGAGTTCAGGAAAAGTATTCCGTAAACTGTGTAAATGTGTCCATTTTATCATATAACACGCTCTGTGGATGTAGAGTTGAACAATTCTGTCTCTTTTCTTGATTGATTTACAGCACCAGTAAGGGTCTACAGATGTTGAATGGAACAAAATGATGTCTAATCTGCTCACCTTTTTCAAAATTCTGAATATACTCTGAATATTAAAAGTAAAAATGAATACTCATGTTTGATGTTTGGTGAGATTAGACTTCTCAAATAAATATTTGTTCTCCTTTCTGTCCAGCTGAATAACTGAGTTCTAATATTTTGCTTAACAATCCATGTTTTTAAATCAATGCATGGATAGTTGCAAAATTCAGTTCACATGACTACAGATGGTACAGCATTAATATAAAATGGATATTTTATTTATATAACATTAAATCTGGAGGTTTCTGGGCAGTAAAACTGTCTTTGGATATTATTACCTATTTATAAAATATGCCATTTTTATTATAGGCTTACTGGGCCTATTCTTCTACTGTAGTAAAATGAATACTTTCTACTCTAAAAATGAAACTCATGTTCATGAGATAAATTGAAATATTTAATAGAAACATCCAAACACAGTGAACTGCCATTACCACATTACCATATAGTGAATAATATGATGGATAAAAAATAGTCTAAGAAGTGCATTCCACAGGAACTAAAACATTATTTTAATTATAATCCGGGCTGGGCGCGGTGGCTCAAGCCTGTAATCCCAGCACTTTGGGAGGCCGAGACGGGCGGATCACGAGGTCAGGAGATCGAGACCATCCTGGCTAACATGGTGAAATCCCGTCTCTACTAAAAAAAATACAAAAAAAAAAAAAAAACTAGCCGGGCGAGGTGGCGGGCGCCTGTAGTCCCAGCTACTCCGGAGGCTGAGGCAGGAGAATGGCGTAAACCCGGGAGGCGGAGCTTGCAGTGAGCTGAGATCCGGCCACTGCACTCCAGCCCGGGCTACAGAGCAAGACTCCGTCTCAAAAAAAAAAAAAAAAAAAAAAAAAAAAAATTATAATCCGGTGTGTTGATTACTAAGGAAATTTTTTTTTAAATGTAACTATCTGATGATAAGGGACAAACCCTTTTCTTTTGCAGCAATTGATTGAATAATTTGAAAAAAGCCCATAAGACACCAAAGAAATAATAGTGATATGTCTTGACCATTCACAGGGTGCATATAGGTAGATATCACCTCTGTTCTTATTTAAGTAAATTATAACTTAGTTATGGAGGCTACAGAGACCCATGAATAAATAGATATATTTGATAATGATAAGCAAATTCACCATAGGGCTAAAGAATGGCTAAGAGGAGGAAGGAACACATTTAAAATGCATTAGGAAGTAGATAGAGGAAAAATTTCCTGATATTCTTCTAAGGAAGGATGTTAAATAGTTCCCTCCTGTGCTTTTTTTCCACTCAAATTTTATTAGAAGAGGGCATAGAAGGGGTATATTTTGCCTCCCCACCTCTGAATCACAGCCACTGTTACTGATTGTTGTGGGCTGGGGCAGCAAAACTGTGAAAATAGCTGCTGGCCTACGTGATGCTTTAGTCTATCTGCTAATCCCCTGATTCCACGCAAATATTCAATTACCTTTTACTCCCAGTCTTCCTAACTCATATCCTCTTTGGTAATCTGAACAGCTACTTCACTGAACCAAGAAAAGGCCAATTTCGTTTGTGCCTTCATTCTCTTTTTGCTTTTACCTGAAAAAACTATTTCATCCTCCTCCTGTATTAATTCAAACTACTTCTTTGACACTCTCCTCAAGAACTTTCTCTCTTGAAGCCTTTCCTGGCTATATATTCTCTTGTTTCTGGAAATTTCCGTGTATGTGTGCGTGTGTGTGTGTCTGTTAAGTCCACAGTTTGTACAATAAAATGGAGTGCTTAATTTTGTAAAGTATTACCTAGTTCAGCATTTTTTAAAGATTATATTAAAACACCTACCTCGCCTTACCCCAGCACACCATAAGTCTTTAGCCAAAATTTGTCTGATAGGTGGATTACATTTACACAAGTCCAGGAACTGACGAATAACAAAGTTGTCATTTGAAGGTAGATCAACTCTGTATTCCTTAACTGTATGCCACAGTCTCTGACCACAGATTAAATTTTCTATACCTGGAGGCAGTTTTAGGGAAAGAGGACTACAAATCAAATTATTGCTATCCTACTCGTTTGTAAGAGTTTATTCTGATTGGGTGTGTAACCATGTCAGTAATTTGCCAGTTTGTTCTCAGATTCATTTCCTATCTTTGCTGTTCTGTTCTGCACTTTACAAGACCGTTCCCCAAAACTACACTTCCCAGCGTTCATTGCTCCTGGCTTCCTGCCAGGTTTGGCCAGTGGGATACATTGATAGGGGATTGGAGGGTAGAAAAAAAATACTTCCCTGATCCTGTCCAACTCCTGTTTGAGTAGCATCTCTGGCAGACGTTATGTCTCCTCCATGGCTTCATTTCCTGTCAAAAACCATTTCATTTTATGGCTTCTGCTTCAGCTGTGTAGCTTCCATCGTATTTCAGACTCCCACCATAATGGCTGGTCTCTGAGATCTGGTCACAATTTATCATCCCCATATCTTTTCAGCCTTTGGAGTTGTGGCAGCTTTTTGCTGTTGATAATCTCTGGTTGCCTCCCAGTCCCCTGTTTGGCTTTCTAGCTCTTCCAACACCTCTCTATCTAATTCCACATATTGAATTTCCTCTATTGAATTACATAGCACAGGGTCTGTTTTCCTGATTGAACTGTGACTGAAACAATATCCGGGTCTCATATCTTTTCTTTGCCAAGCAGACACTAGCACTCTGGTGTGTCTGTGAGGGAGATACAAAGGCACTTGAGGGAAAAGGAGCTTAAGATTTTTGTACTGAATGGCAGAAAAAACTTACACATACTTAGAGAATGTCCAGGTGCTTAATTTAGAATGTATTCAATATTTCCACCTGAATTTTTTTAGAGGGGTAATCACAACGTTAATCTAAGGTTCTCCTAACTCTGAAACAAATATACAAATATGGTTTTCTCAATTTGTTTTGAATGTATTTCTGCATCTTGTACAATGGTATGTGATGTTTATCTTAACAGGGCTGACACAAAAACCAAGCCCCCTTCACCACCAAAAAATAATTTTATCTTTCTGGTCTTCCTTGGCTTCAAAGAGCAGCTAAGCATACCCAAGTTCACTTAGGGAAACAGAACTGTTAAGTTAAAGGATCTATGGACAGAAAGAGAAAGAGAGCAATAAAAAGTCCGAGTCCAGAGACTGGGCTAGTACAAGACATGATAATCAGACAAACTCTCCCTGTATATCACCTCCTTGGCTTCGTTTGGAAACTCTATATTTTCTCAGTCACAGCTCCTACATGTGGGCTTTCAGCTGTTGGCAGCTCTCCAGTTGAGCACTTCATTTCACACAACAGCTCCAATTTTCAAATATTGACTTGAGAACTTAGTCTCCCTGGTGCCAGCTCAATTCCTAAACATTATTGCATTTAAAGCTTTGATTATGATGATGTACTATTGGGGGTTCCAGTTATCAGACTAAATTCATCTTTATGGCATTCCTCTTATTGTAGTTCACCAAAAACACCACACCTACATACAACTTTACATGAAGGATGCCAAATCTGTTTTTAAATATGCATTTATGAAAAGATGTATATTTAAAGTGTACTTGAACTATGCATATTATATATTGAGGGTGATGAATGTCACATAACGGAACATGTAAATACAATTGTGTGCTGCCCATTTTAAAGGCAAGATGGTCTGTTTTTAGTATTTTAGAAGCAGAGCATTTTCATTAGCCTGACATCAGAAGTCACATACTGCATTTGATCAGGGCTCTTGCTGAGGTATAGTACATGGCAAAAGAGAAAAATAAGATTAATATTTATAAGTTGGTAATTGTTTTTCATAAGAAGAAATACAATATTACCACATTTCTTTTTTTCTTTTTCTCTTCTTTTTTTTTTTTTTTTTTTTTTTTTTTTTTGAGATGGAGTCTCACTCTATCTCCCAGACTGGAGTGCAGTGGCGTGATCTTGGTTTACTGCAACTTCTGCTTCCTGGATTCAACTGATTCTCCAACCTCAGCCTCCTGAGTAGCTGGGGTTACAGGTGCACACCACCACACCCAGCTACATTTTGTATTTTTGGTAGAGATGGGGTTTTACCATGTTGGCCAGGCTGCTCTGGAATTCCTGACGTCAGGTTATCCACCCGCCTTGGCCTTCCAAAGTGCTGGGATTACAGGCATGAGCCATGGCGCCCAGCCCCACATCCCTTAAATGTGAGAAAAACATAATTACCATGGAGAACACTACATTTCAATAAAGTGCTCAAAATATAGTGATGGAAGTAATGGACTTGACATTCTAGAATCAAGAAAATCAAGGGTAACTGATTGTGAAATAGGTTATGTAGAACATAATTCAATGTAATGACTGTTGTTCCTTATTTCTTTTCCACTTTATTCTCAGGTGGTTCTACCTGAGCCTAAATTGTTGAGGTGATAAAACATATTGATTATTTAAAGATCTGATTAATAAATACCTTGTATTTGATGATTAAAAACTAAAGTTGGGCAAAGTAGATATGTATTGGGGAAGAATATTCAGAGCAGTTGATACATTATGCACAAAGTCTTAAAAATGTGGGATAGCATGTCCCCTTTAGAGATTACAATAGATCCATTATTCCAGGAGGGACATTTCCAGGAGAAGGACAGCAGGGATAAGGCAAGTGTGAGAGGCAGACTTCATGAGCCCAGGATCTCCAGTGCTGTGATTAGAAGATTAGCCTTTATTCATGGGCAGACAGGAGCTAGCAGCCTGTTTTAACTGGGGGAGGGGGCTCACTGGGCCACCTCTGTCACATTGGTATTACTGAGGAACAGGGAATGAATGGCAGAGGGTGTGGGGAAAACAACACCAATTCAGAAGCTATTGCAGTTATCCAGGGGAGAGTTGATGAGGTCTGAATTAAGAGTGACAGTAGAAGAGAAGGGGTGAATGAGGGTATGGGAACAATTCTGAAATATTTAACAAATATTTAAGAATGGAAGCTGATTAATATTATTTATGTTTCTCTTCATACTCTTCCATATACAACTGGTTTTAATGCATATCAGTAGAAGTAGAACATGAATAAATGTATCTAGGGAAGAACTGAAAACGTTTCAATCATTTATTTGAGTATCATTTGAAAATAGGTGTACTCAACACAGTTAAAGGATCATATTGTCAGAATAGACATTAACAATAGTTCAGTCTTATCTCTCCTATTTATACATGAATCTCATGTATGAATCTAACAGATCATTCTTTTATTCAAGTGACTCTTACCTCTCTCTACAGGCAGCCCTTCCATTAATGTACAGCCCAAGTTATTCGTTGTTTTCTCTTCTGTTAATTAGAAAGTTGTGTTGGTAAAATTTCCACCCATTGGTGCTTGTTCTTCACTCCATGAAACCAAGAAAGAATCTAAATTCTGTTTTGTTTTGCTATTCTTCAGACATTTAAAGATGGTTATTATTTCAGCATTTAAATTATCTTTGGTTAGTCATCCACAGCTCCTTCATTTGCATCTTCAAACTCTTTTCATTCAGGTTATCCTTCTCTGATGACAATGTCCTTCTTAGAATGTGATGTTCCAAATTCCACAGTATTTTAGATATGGTCATATCAGTTACATGGATGGAGATCCCCAGCCAACAAGTCAGAATTCGTAAGTATAACTCAAATAAGTATATTTGACAACATATTTGAGAATAAGTATATTTGAGATATACTTATGAATTCTGTATAGATTTCTGATCCAGAAACCTCTGACCTTACTTATTTTTTCTTCAAGTTACTTACCAACATCATATCTTTTCTTTACCATTTTCTTCATGTTTCTATTACCTGGTCCCCACCTTCTTCAAGATGTCATAGGATTATTATTATGGATGGAAGAACTTTTATTATTAGAAATATTTTGTTTTTAGCAGATTCTGAATGATCTCAAGTCTTTGGAGAATAGAAAAGAAACATTCTCACAAAGTCTTGGGTAATGCTCTGACTCCTACCAACTGTGATAGATGACTCCTTGTGGAGCAATTAAATTAGCATTGGGGCAAGGGAATTTAACTGCAGAGAGGGGGGAAAATTGCTCAGTTAATCTCAAAATATATGACTCCAGAGGTAGTAGCTGTCTGACTCAACAGCCGATCAACAGCTAAGCAATTTGCTCTGATACATACACCTTTCATTTACCAGGGGTCATTCTTTCATTCTTGTTTAGCTGGCATATAACTGATTCCCTCTTTCCTCTAACCACTCATTTTTATGGTTTTATTCTGAACTCCCTCCAAGTTGTCTTTATATTTCTTTGACTAAATGCCCCAACTTGTTATAAAAGTAATCAGAGAGGAACATCTGCTAATTTTTTGATGAAAATACTGTTAATATTAAACACCCCCAAGCTTCATCATGTTTAACTCTGCATATGACCTTCAAAAACTTCAGTTCCTACCCTCAAAGAGTTTCCATTCCAGGAGGCTAAATATAAAAAAGGTACAGACTGACTTTAGATCACATCCCATGTCTTTCCTAGGCTATTCTGAATAACTTTTCAAGGCAACAATATTGATTCATTCTGTCTTTGAATAGTTCCATTAGGAGGAGTGTAATAGGGAAAGTATCAGACTAACCATGGGGTATAAGGCTGGCCCGCATGAAACTGGCACAGGATTCAGTCGTATTACTTAGGGTTGTTGCTGTCTGAAGGGTGTTTGGTGATCCTGTTTAGCAAGAAGGATGGCATTGCCCAACTGCGAGAGGGGTTTTATCTTCTGACACTAGTCTGGGGAAAATATTTCCTTCAAAGGACATTGCAGCTACCCACGACCCTTTATATTACCAAATGGCACAGACTGTGCAAGTAGAAACCAGCCATCAGAAATACCCCAGGCAAGTACACTCAGGTTAGAGAGAGCACTGCAGCATTTTGCTGAACAGACTAGAAGAAAGCCAAGCCTGTCATAGGAATCAGTGATAAAAAGGCTTTATCTTTTAAAGTTTGAGCAACAGCTTGAACAAACCCAAGATTTAGTATTAAGCATCCAGAAGCAAGTAGACTTCATAGCACACACTGGAGCAGTCCTAAGAAAGCGTAGGGCATGCTGACTGAATTTGAATTCTGTTTTCTAGTCAGTGACTGAAAATGTGCTAGTGAAACTGCTGCAGTAACAAGTCTCCATCCATCCTAAGGCACTAAAATTAGGTGTGTAGAACAAGATCTCTCAACCTCGGCAAAACTGACAATTTGGACAAATAATTCTTGATTGTGAGGATTGCCTCATGCACTGTAGAATGCTTAGCAGCATCGTTGGCCTCCACCCACTGTGCCAATAGCACTTCCCATACAACCTGGGGTATGTTCTTTGATTTCTTTAAGGCTCAGTTTTCTCATCTGTTAAATGGGGCTAATAATAGTACCTACTTTATAGGGCTGCTGTGAGAAATAAAGATGTTATAAAAAATCCATTAGCAGACTTACTACCATGCAGCAAGTCCAGAATGTATCTGACCTATATGTCATTTGGTTTCAGTGTCATTTACATTACAAAGAAGGGGTTCAGAACTTCTCAACATCTTCCTTCATCAGCCTCCCAAGTTAGAGGCCCCTTTCAGATATTGTTAAAATTGAAATGAATTGTATGGAGTTATGTAAGTCTTCTGATCAATATTTTTAACCTAAAAGAAGATACATTAGGAAAGATGACTCGGGTATGACAGATTGTTGTTATAAATAGGATTTCTTCCCTTTCAGTGTGCAATATTTTACTCATGATTGATAGAAAAAGAAGGAATAGAAGTCTGGTTGAAGAAAGAAAGAGAACAATGGTTGTTCCAAAGGATTCTTTTTTTTTTTAATTAATTTATTATTATTATACTTTAAGTTGTAGGGTACATGTGCATAACGTGCAGGTTTGTTACATATGTATACTTGTGCCATGTTGGTGTGCTGCACCCATCAACTCGTCATTTACATCAGGTATTTATAGAGTATCCATCCTAGATTGTAAATTCTAAAGAATAAAGATAAGCATCTGTATGGAATTCTACCTCTGCTTTGCATTAGCTCTTGATAATGAAGAATATTTTGTTTTCTTTAAAATTCATTACAGAAACTTTTGTTGAACCAGCTTGTTAAGATAGTTACCAGGAAAGGCCGGGCATGGTGGTTCGGGCCTGTAATAGCAGCACTTTGGTGGTGCCCGAGGCAGGCAGATCACTTGAGGTGAGGAGTTTGAGACCAGTCTGGCCAACATGGTGAAACCCCGTCTCTACTAAAACTGCAAAAATTAGCCAGGAGTGGTGGCGGGGGCGTGTAATCCCAGCTACTCGGAAAGCTAAGGCAGGAGAATCACTTGAACCCAGGCGGCAGAGGTTGCAGTGAACCCAGATCTCACCACTGCACTCCAGCCTGGGTGACAAGAGCGAGACTCCATCTCAAAAAAAAAAAAAAAAAAGAAAAAGAAAAAAAAATTGTTACCAGGACAAGTCATTTCAGTTAAAGAGTAAGTAAGCTCTTACAAGTTTGTGTTTTTGAGTTTTTAATCTACCATTAGATCATATTTCTTCTTTCTCATCATTGCTTCCAATTTCCACATACAAACACATACAGTCTCCAGGGCTGCCAGTAATTCCTCTCTTAAGGTTTATCAATGTGCAAAGGGAAAACACTTAATTATAGTAAATAATTTGATAGGGTGTATTGGCCAGAAAATTAATTCATAATAGCTGGGAAATGAATGATGACAGTGGTTTGGAATGTGATTGGAGCCCTGCTCAGGAAAAAAAAACAAAAGGGTAGAGAGGAATCTGTAATCATGATAAATAGCAGTTTATCCTTTTAGAAGGAGTCATGCAGAGACACCAGAACAATCAGTATTAAGTCACTCTTTAGGGTCTACTATGATCTGAATGTTTGTATTCCCCTAAATTCATATGTTGAAATCCTAACCCTCACATGGGGAGGGGATTAGATCCCAGTTTGTGCCCTTATAAGAATAGTAACCTTATAAAAGAGGCTCCAGAGAATTCCATCATTCTTTTCATCATGTGAGATTACAGCAAAAAGATGGCCAGAGAAGGCCGTCATCAGACATTGAATCCTCGTGAACTTCGATCTTAGGCTTCCCAGCCTCCAGAACTGTGAGAAATAAATTTCTGTTATTTATAAGCCAGCAGTTCATGACACTTTATTGACAACCTGAATGGACTAAGACAGGGTCTTAATTAAAGATGTTGGAAGTATCATAAACAGTGTACCAATTAAATTGTAAGATGTAATAATTGGATGGATACTATGAATACAACAGAAGATAAAGAAATGGGGGCAAAAGTGCTGGTGAAAAATACTAATATCAAGAAATAATGTCAAAATGAGAAGATGAAGTCTAATATATTTGGAAACAAGTTCATTTTAAAACCCCTGTATTTAATTCCATTCCATTAATAATGCAGCACATCTGGGAAGAAGCATTTGGAAGAGAGTAATACTTAGAGATTTACATATGATTGTGATTAAGACCAAAAAGTAGATATGGTTTTGCAATGTGAATCTGGAGATATTGCCAGTGTGATCTGGGATGCAGACCCTGCCATTCATTGTCATACAGAAAGAGCATGAACTGTTTTTTGACTGTTGTAGAGTGACAGTTGCCCTCATAGAGGCCTTGTTTAAAAATTAAAATGAATTAGAGCAGTGTCCAAGCAAACTACACAATAGATCCTTTAAGGAACAAAGTTGATAAATATAAAACAAAAATATGATTGCTAATATTAATAAATAAGTTGACCTTTTAAAATTTATCAATTCAGTTTAAGGTATTGTGGTAGGCATTGCAGTTATAAAGATCAATAATAGTGAAGGCAGAGTAAGTAAATAAGTTACTTCTTGCCCACACAGAGATCATAATTTAGTAAGTAAAATAGGTATCTACACAAACCAATACAAGTGTGTGTTAGGGGACAGTTAACTTTCTTTGGAGGTGCAGAGTAGGAAGATATTCAATAATTTTAGGGAAATACCAAGAAAAGCAACAGACAGAGGCATTTGAATAGGACATTGATGATAAAGAGGATTTGGAAAGGTAGGTAAGAAAGCCATAGGCAGACTAAGCAAACAGAATGGGTGAAATGTGGAGGGCTGAACATACAAAGGGTGTAAGATGAAGGAAAGGTGGAGGGCCAGCCAGACCAAAGGAAGAGGATGTCGTCTCTGAGGAAAAATGGCAGAAAGAATGTGTTCTCATGAGAAAGATCTGAACAGTTCTTTCAACAAGAACATCACCATTCTAATAGACAAAAAAGTGATTTCAACTTGGAGATGAATATGTTTAGAATGACCAGTTAGGTAGGAATAATAGTATTTTCTAAATTCTATACTTTTAAATTGTATAACTCAGGTGACAGCAGTTGATGAAGCATCTTAACATAAATGCACCGTAGACTCAGTAAAGAAGGGGCACATACTTGGAGTAAGAAGTGGGCAAATCCTGGCTATGAACCTTTCTATCTACTGACCATGGGGAAGTTAATTAGACTTGTTGAGCTTAAGATTTGTTTTCTATAAAAATAGAGAAAATAGTTTCTCAGGTCCTGTTGAAGCTATGTTTCAGTAAAATAATATTTGTAAGTGAAATAATGTTTGCTACTAACAAGGCAAGTGCTTAATCAATAGCAGCTATGGCCTTATTATTATTATCATCACAATTTTCTAACTACATTATAGTGGACCTTAACAAGTGTATGCTCTGAAAAGCTAAAAATTTTTACACTAAAGTATGAATTCCCTTATTCTTTTTAATTTACTCCTTTGTCCTAAATCAAAACCCTAAGAAAAAAGCTATTATGACTGCAATAACCTCAGGAACATAACTGCACCCTGGGAAATCTGACAACATTTCTCTCTTCTACTGTGTTTACACTTAAGGCCAGCAGATGACTGAGACGCTAGGAAGAATACACATGTTATATCATGAGTTTAACATCATGTAGATTATTGCGAATTAGTTTCATCCTCCAAATGCTAGGGTTCCGTCTCTTTATAAAGGAAACAGTTAAAAATTGACATTCGTTGACTGTGTTGGTGCAAACACCATTGAATTAGATGCCAAGATACATTAAAAATGTACCTATTGGAAATAATTCAACCTATCAGAAATATCTTGAAAAATTAATGGGTTTTTTCCTGCATGTTTAATTTCTCTTTCCTACAAGCCATGGTGTAGGTGGAAGTGGGAGAATTTCCTTTCTGCTCCTTCCATCCCTTAATGCTCCCATTTACTATGCTCTGTAAGTCTATTCCCATCCTCTGCCACCCTCATGGTCTCACGCCTCATCACTACACACTTGAGCTCTTCAAAAGCATCCTAACGCTCCCACTTTATCTCATCCCTCTTTCCCTTGATCCATCTTGTGACATTCCTGTGGGGTAAAGCCCATGCCACCTCTTCATCTCAAAGATATCTGTTGAATTCCCATTGCCTTTAGGAAATAGTTGACCTCCTCATCCTACATTCAAGAACACATACAATGCAACCCACCCAACTTTATTGCCCTCCCTCAACTCCAGTCAGGGTGGTCTCTTTATTGACCAACAAAGATTCCATGTCTCTAGTCCAAGTCTTGTTTTTACCATAATTTTCTTCCTAACCAGTAAGTTCTCCTCTGTCAAATAAATCCCACCTAACCTTTAGGCCCGGTTATATCCGATAAACAACAGGAGTTTAGTGACTCATAGCAGAGACCCTAGAGTACTCCAGACCTGAGTTTCAGATCTGACCCCATTATATGCTTCCATATTAACCTGAAAGAATTACTTAACTTCTCAAAACCTCAGTTCTCTGTGCTATAAGATGGCTAGAATAATAATATTACCTTTCTCAATAGCATTGCTTTGAGGGTTAAACAAAATCATACAACTATACCAATTCCTAGCATAAAATGATAAGTAAAAGTTTGCCATTGTGTATTTTTTCCTTGATTATCTCAATCCCTTTGCTAAAGTTATATTTAATGAAAGTTAGCTATCCAGTATTACCAACACTAGGTTAAAAACATGCTATTTAGGAAAAAATTACCAAAGTATGCCCTAAAATATTAACAGCTGATGTACTTTTGGTGAAGTTGTTAATAACTTTGCTTTTTATCTATTTCCACCTACTTTCAAAATTTATGCTATTGAGATGCTTTTTTTAAAAAAATCATCGTAACAATTTTTCTTGGAAATACGTTTAAATTAAAATGACAGACAATAATGTGTTGGCATGAATGTGAAGAAATTAGAAGCCTCACACATTGCTGGTGGTGATGTAAAATAGTGCAGTCACTTGGAAAACAGTTTGGCATTTCTCAAAATGGTAAACTTAGGGAGTTGCCATATGATCTCTCAATTCCACTCCTAGGTATGTATTCAAGGGAGTGAAAGTATATGTTCACATGGGAATTGTATACAAGAGTTTGTAGTAGCCATATTCAGTAGAGTCAAAAATTGAAACCACCCAGGCAGGCATGGTGGCTCACTCCTGTAATCCTAACATTTTGGGAGATCCAGGAAACAGATTGCTTGAGCCCAGGAGTTTGAGACCAGCCTGGGTAGCATGGAGAAACCCTGTCTCTACAAAAATACGGAAAAAACATTAGCCAGGCATCATGGTGCATGCCTGCAGTTCCAGCTACTAGGGAGGCTAAAGTGGGAGGATCATTTGAGCCCAAGAAGTTGAGGCTGCAGTGAACTGTGATTGTGCCACTGCACTCCAGCCTGGGCAACAGAGTGAGACCTTGTCTCAAAAAAATAAAAAAAATTTACAAAAAGAAACTTTTCAAATATTCATCAGCTGATGAATAAACAAACCAAATGTAATGTATCCATACAATGAAACTATTCAACAATGAAAATAAAGTGTTGATGCATGCTGCAACATACATGAACTACAAAAACATGCTATTAGAAGGGAGCCAGACGCAAATGAACACATAGTGTCTGATTCCATTTATATGAAAGTTTAGAATGAGTAAAACTGTAGGGACAGAAAGCAGATTAGGGCTGCCTAGGGTTGCCTCGGGCTGGGGGTGGGTGGGGAGAAGCAGGGACAGGAGAATTCAGTGTGACTGCGAATGGGCACAAAGTTTTCCCCCAACACCAACCCACCCAACCCACACCACACCCACCCCCCACCACCACCCCCCCCCACTGAACACCCACACCCCACCACAACCCCCCACAACCCCCACCCCCCCCAACACCCCCACACCCCCAACACCCCACCCCCCCCACACCCCCAACCCAAACCCACACCCACCAACCACCCCCCCCCCCCCCACATACCCCCCCACCCCACCCCCCCCCCTCACCCAAACACCAACCCCCAACCACACCCCCCAGGGCAGTGTTGAAAATGTTTTAACATTAGATAGTAGTGATAGCTGCACATGTAAAATGTTTCGGCCACTTTCAGAAACAGCTTGGCAGTTTCTCAAAATGTTACCATCTGACCTAGAATTCCTAAGTTATCTGGTGAAAACATATATCTACATAAAGATTTGCACACAAATGTTCATATCAGGATTGTGAATAACAATCGAAAAGTAGAAACAACCCAAATGTCCATCAAACTGATGAATGAATTTTTAAAAAGCGACTGTATTAAAAACCACTGAATTGCATACTTAAAATTAGCGAATTTTATGATATGCAAATTATTCTTCAGTACAGTTGTTTTTTAAAAAATTTCAATTCTATACACAATGGGAAACCACTTAAGTTCATAAATGAGAAAAACTGTTGAAAATAGTTTGCCATTAGTTATTAAGAATTGTTCAAATAAAACATTTAAACTACATTTAAATAAATTCACATATCATTTTGAAGCTCTATAAATTATTTTTGAAGTGTAATAGCAATAGTTACAATTTGGGTAATTTACTCTGTGCTGTGTGTAATTTGCACCAGCTATGTTAGCCCTAATCATGCCAACAGTACAGTAAGTTAGGTACCGTTAGCAACCTTTTGCAGGTGAGCAAAATAGAGCGAATAAATAACTTGAACAAGGTCATAGATCTAGTAAGTATGTAAGCCTGGTCTTTCTGATTTTTAAAACTCACTTTCTTTCCAATCCTATAAGCCACCTTGCAGTGTTACCTCATTTCCTCTCTGTTTCCTCCTGCCTCCTCAGTTTGCCTAACTCATTACCAGGCCTCAGCTTGGATCCCGCCCCAGACACATTGTAAATTGGATTAGAAGCTGGTCCCTTAGGCTCCTAAATATTATCTCTGCTTATCACAGAGTATTTTATTTCTGTGCTTATTTGCCTTTGTCCTCTGGAGCTCAAAGGTCAACCTTTTTGCCACTGGAACTTCTGCACCTAACACTGTATTCAGTGCATAGTAGGTACTTGGCAAGTTTTTGTTAAATGAATTAGTAAATGAATGAATGAAGAGATGAATGCTATTGATCAATTTATTATGGCAGGGAATAGATGTGATCAATGACTGTATAACTAAGTCACTCTAGTTATAATCTACCAAATATATGTTATTTATTATGCCCAAATCTTTAGCCACATGCTAGGGCTACAAAGATGAATGTGACCTAGTTTCTTTTCTTGAAACTCATAATATAGTCTTCTATGACAGGCCTATATTTGAGTAACATAATACAGTATTTTAAGTTCCATGTTATTCACATTAGCAGTAACAACTAGGTTCTGAGTGGCTGCAGTGAAGATAATGAATAATTATATATATATATATTTATATTTCTATAAATATATGTAATATTTTCTTTTTGTGAAGAAAGTCCTGGACTGTTTCACATATTTTATTTTGAATCTTATCAAAAGTTTTTATATGCTTGGGGTCCTTACAAAGAATCAAGGACTTCCTTATGGCACCATTGTTGCCAAGGGTGCTACCAGAAGCATCTCTACTCAAATTTAAACTATTTGAAGAAAAATAGTTCCTTGTTTCTATAAATATTTGAAGTATTATCGAAATAACCTGAGGCAGGCAAGCTTCAACACTCAAATATAATCTTCATTTCTTTCATGTCACTCTAATTTTCCTCGCTTGAGATAAATGTGGTCTGACATATTGGTTATCCATTCTTGACCTTGGGGGGACTTTTACTCACATACTGATCTAACTATTTAGTTTAGGGGAGTTTGTTTACATAGATGTCCTATGATGCTTCAGAAATGTTGTGCTTCAAAAAGACGTGTAGCACCATTAAACTAACCGCTACTATACTGTGACAGCTGCACATTCACTGGGAATAGGCCTGGTCCTCAGAATCTATCCTGGAAGGGTACCACCCTCCTGATCTGTCTGCTATGGACATTAAGAACTTGACAGCAACTACCACGTACCTCTGGTTGAAGTAGGTCTCCTCAACAATACTTGTTGAAATATTTAACTTTATGGAATTGTTTAATTACACATTCTGAAATTCACTTGTTTTAAGTTTACAATCTAATGATTTTTAGTAAGTTTACTGAGTTATGTAACCATCACCATAATCCAGTTTGGGAACTTTTTATCCCCCAGTAGGATCCCCATTCTCATTTATGGTTAATCCCCATTTCCATCCCAAGCCCTGGACCACCACTAATCTACTTTCTGTCTCTCGAGATTTGATTTTTGTAGATATTTTATATAAGTGGAAACATACAACAGGTTTTTGTATTTGACTTCTTTCAATGAGCACAATGATTTTGCATCTTATCCATGTTATTCACATATCAGAAATCCATTCCATTTTGTTGAATAATCTTCATTGTATGAATGTACCATATTTTGTTTCTCTATTCTCCATTTCATAGACATTCTGATTGTTTGCACCTTTTGGCTTTTATTAATAATGCCGTTATGAACATTGTGGGCAAGGTTTTTCTTTTGTGAACACATTTTTTTACTTCTCCTGGGTGGATACCTGGGAATGAAATTGCTTGGTCATATGATAACACTAGGTTTAACATTTTAAGAAATGCCAAACTATTTTCAAAGTGGCTACACTATTGTATATTCACATCAGTAATGTATGAGAGTCTCTTTTTTTTACATCATTGTCAACATTTATTATTGTCTGTCTTTTTTATTATAGCCTTTCTAATGCATGTAAGATGATACATCATTGTGGTTATGGTTTGCATTTCCCTAATGATATTGAGCATTTTTTTTTTTTTTTGACAGAGTCCTACTCTGTTGCCAGGCTGGAGTACAGTGGCACGATCTCGGTTCATTGCAACCTCTGGCTCCAAGGTTCAAGTGATTCTCCTGCCTCAGCCTCCCAGGTAGCTGGGACTACAGGCATGCGCCACCATGCCTGGCTAATTTTTGTATTTTTAGTAGAGATGAGGTTTCGCCGTGTTGGCCAGGATGGTCTTGACCTCCCGACCTCATGATCCTCCCGCCTTGGCCTCCCAAAGTGCTGGGATTACAGGCGTGAGCCACCGCGCCTGGCCAATGTTGAGCATCTTTTCATGTACTTGTTAGCCATTTGTGTATCTTCTTTGGTGAATAATCTACTCAAATAATTTGTTCATTTTAAAATGGGGTTGTTTTCTTATTATTGTATTGTAAAGTTATTTCTATGTTCCTTTTAAAAGTCCCTTATATAAATGACTTGCTGTTATTTTATCCCATTCTTTTCAGCTTTTCAAGTAGTGTCTTTTGAAGTGTATACATTTTTAATTTTCATGAAGTCTAATTTTTCTTTTATGGTGTTATATCATGTTTTGGTATCCTATCCAAGAAATCTTTGCCTGATCCAAGGTCTTAAATGTTTTTTATATGTTTTATTCTAAAATCTGTATAAATGTAGCTCTTACATTTATGTCTCTCATGCACTTTGAGTTAGTTTTTCCATATGGTGTGAGATGGTTCTAAGTTCATCTTTTCACTTTTGGATATTGAATTGTCTCAATGCCATTTGTTGCAAAGATTATCACTTCCCCTATTGAATTGCCTTGGCACCTCCATGAATATCAATTGACTAAAAAGAGTTTATTTTTGGACTCTCAATTCTGTTCCATTGATTTATATGTCTATCTTTATGCCAGTACTACACTGCTTTAATACATAAGTTTTGAAAGGTGATGGAAACTGTTAAACTAAGAGATTACTTTGGAATGACTGAATCTACCCCACATTTTAAAAAGTCATCCCATCAATATCTATAGCAAAATAAAATATGAGTGGATGATAAAAATATAAGAAAAATGAAAGTAGGAAAAATAAAGCAAGCCAGATGACATGGTTTGGCTCTGTGTCCCCACCCAAATCTCATCTCGAATTGTAATCCCTATGGGTTAAGGGAGGGAGATGATTGGATGTGGGGAGCGGTTCCCCCATGCTGTTTTCATGATAGTGAGAGAGTTCTTACGCGATCTGTTGTTTTTATAAGGGCCCTTTCTCCTTCTATCTCTTCATCTATCTCTCTCCTGCCACCTTGTAAAGAAGGTGCAAAGAAGGTGCCCTTCCACTATGACTGTAAATTTCCTGAGGCCTCCCTGGCCATTTGGAACTGTGAGTCAATTAAACCTCTGTATTGGTCGATTCTCATGCTGATAATGAAAACATACCCAAGGCTGGGTAATTTATAATGGAAAGAGGTTTAATGGCCTCACAGTTCCACATGGCTGGGGAGGACTCACAATCATGGTGAAAGGTGAAGGAAGAGCAACAGCATACCTTACATGGAGGTAGGCAAGAGAGTGTGTGCCAGGGAACTCCCCTTTATAAAACCATCAGAGCTCATGAAACTTCTACACTATCACAAGAACAGCATGGGAAAGACCACCCCCATGATTCAGTTACCTCCCAACAGGTCCCTCCCATGACACTTGGGAATTCTGGGAGCTACAAATCAAGATGAGATTTGGGTGGGGGGACACAGTCAAACCATATCAACCCCTTTTCTTTATAAATTACCTAGTCTCAGGTATTTCTTTATAGGACTGTGAAAATGGACTAATACATCAGATTATTACACAAAGTCTATATCATATGTCTTCAACATTGCTAGTTGTGAATTACTATTGTGACTCTAAGCTTGCCAACAATCAAGAAGGAAATGAGAACATGTGCATAAAATATGTTTAATAAAATGATACAATTCAATTTTTTAGTAAAAGCATAATTATTCTTGCTTTTTGAACTAGAGGGGATTTTACCCTTTGTGTGCTCATAAAAAGGAAATTGTATAATGTAGTAAACAGCATCCTCACCAGAATCCTTGCTTTGAGTAAAGCAAGACATTTCTGATTTTCCTTAATGTGTTGTGCAAAGTAAACCAACTGCAATTAGTAAATTCAGGTCTTTGTAGACGTCAAAGGGGTTTGCTCCTGATTTTGTTAATCCTGGGACAGATAGTTTATTATTTAAATTATTCCTCCACAAATTTTTTTTTCAACCAAACCTTTTGATGTATAAGGTAGCAAACAATTCAGATATTTACTTCTGGGAAGAATTGAAAATGCAGTGACAATGTGTTGTACATTAAGATCAAACCTTCATATTTTAATAATAAACTTGAGCAAGGAATTGGATTGACATATTTTTATGAAAGGGCATCTATGATGAGAATATTTAACTCATTGAGATAGTTAACTATCCCTTCCCCTGCAGAATGAGGTGAGGCAAAACCTGTTCTTCCAAGGCAGGACCAAATTAGCCTGAAGAATAAATTTCCTGGACTTTGCACATATAAAGGTTACAAACCTAGCCATACCTCTCTCTTTCCCCCTAAAATAAAGAGGGATAATATGGGTAATTATTGATAATATTTATTCATATTGTTTAGATATAGATTATGAGAAAATATTTGGGTAAATATCCTAAAATCTAGGTTTCTTTTGGTTAACTAATAGTAGAATTCTATCAGAAAACACAAACATATCAGGGATCTTAACCATACAGCATCATTTTGCAACATTCTCCAAGAGGACGATGAGTTGCTGAGAGGTATAAATCTCCCAGGTATAAAGAAAGTATAACCTTATTGTGCTTAACAGCAGATGAAGTCACTTCCTACTGATGCTGCTTACTTTATGTCTGAAAAACCAAAGTCACTAGGAGAAAAATAGTTCTAGAATTGAGAAGACTTTTCTTGATTGACTGTTGAGTGGGCAAATGTGGAGTATCATCAAGCACCGTGTCTAGGGAGGGTGTTGTCAAACCGTGGATTTGGTTAGCTCAAGAGCCACTCCACTTGTCAGGAAAGAGCTAGGAAAGAAATATTTCTTGAGTGTGTGTAGAATGTACTATCCCCACGTTGTGTAAAACTGAACCTTGATCAGGTTATGCAAGAGAACCTGAGAAAAGTGCATAAAAACATGGTTATAATTATGGCCTAGGCTTTGATGATTAATTTAATCACTCTTGAGAAATAATTATCTTCCAACATTTGGGAAGCTGTGTTCAGTCACTTGAAAGTGTATTAGGAAGTTTCCTGGGGCACTTAAGCCAAAAGTTATTTTGCTGTGTCTCCTGTTCACTTTTGTTTCCAATCTACTGGACAAGATTGGGTTGTCTAATTTAAATTTTGTCAAAATAAGAGAAACTTTCTTCTGAGAAGGAATGAGAAGGAAGAATCTACAGTTCATGTAGGCTGATGGCCAACATCACAAAAGCATGACTCCCAACTGTGTCTCCTCTAATGAGCAGCTATCAGCAGCTTCATAATCACCCATTTCTTCACTCAGAATAGTCCAAGGCATAGAAAACTTTCATCAAGAGTCATCTTCTCTTCATTATTCCATTCTGACATGGTGTGCACAATTCTCCCATATCCTTGGCTTCTATGTGTTGGAGGTTATGCATTTTTAAATGTCCCCCTGGATGGTATAAGGCAGTGGTTATCAAAGTGTAGCCTCTGGACAAGCAACATCAATTATACCTATGAAAATTTACAGAAATGCAGTCTCAGAATCTACCCAAGGTGTAATAAATCTGGAGCTTTGAGAGTGACTATGATGCATTTTGCATTTTAACAAGCCTTTCAGATGATTCAGAGGCACTAGTATTAGAGAAAGACTTTTGTAAGGTATCAGGAGCATCTCTGTTTCAGTAAACAAAATGATCTTTGTGTACTGAAAGACTTAAAGTCCTGTAACAGGATTATACTGCGGATTTGTGATGAATAACAGGTTTAGATTTTGTATCATTGCAAAGTCTGGGGCAGAAAATCAGTAATAATATGGCTGAACTGAAAAGCACCATCAATCAACTGAATCTTATTGATATTTGTAGAACAATTCATCCAACAACATCATAATACACATTCTTCTCAAACACACATAAAACATTCAGCAAGATAGGCCACACTTGGGGCTACAAAAGTACTTTAATAAATATAAAAGAATGAACATCATACAAAGTATTATTTCTTACCACAGTAAAATTATACTATAAACCAATAGTAGAAAGGTATCTGAATAATTCTAAATTATTTCATGATTAAAAAACATGCTTCTAAATAAAACATGAGTCAAAGAATAAATCTCAAGAATTTTTTAAAAATTCAAACTACATGAAAATTGAAAAATACAACTTATTAGATGTGTAGGACGCAGCAAAAGCAGAGCTTAGAGGGAAATTTATAGCATAGAATGCATATATTAGAAATAATACAGATTTAAAATTGATTACCTGAGCTTCTACCTTAGGAAACTAGAAAAATAAGAGAGAATTAAATCCAAATTAAGCAAAAGTGAAGAAATGATAAAATCAGAGCAGAAATCAATAAAGTTTTAAATAAGAAAACTATAGAGAAATTCAGTGAAACTAAAAGCTCATTCATTAAAAAGATCAACAAAATGTGTAATCCTCTAACCAGGCTAACCAAGAAAAAAGAAAGATACAAATTACTAATATCAGAGAAGAGAAGCCATTACTACTGATCTCATGGACATAAAAAATGAATATTGTGAACAATTCTATACCCATAAATTTGGTAACTTAGATAAAATGGACCAATTCCTCTAAAAATACAATTGACCAAAACTCGCACAAGAATAAATAGATAATCTAAATAGGCTGATATCTATTAAGGAAATTGAACTAATGATAATAACCTTCCAGAACAAAAAGCACCAAGATTAGATGGTTTCCCTAGGGAATTCCACCAGACACTTAAGAAACAAATGATATCAATTCTCTACAGTGTTGTCCAGAAAACAGATGTAGAGTGTGAGCACTTGCTAATTCATTCTATAAGCCCAAACTTTAATACCAAAACCAAACAGGGAACATTACAAGAAAGAAAATTGCAGACCATTGTCTCTTATGAATAGAGATGCAAAAATCCTGAACAACAACAACAACAACAAAACAGTGGACTGTGGGACATTTTTAAAACAGTTTATAATATACACAATTGGAGTTTCTGAAGCAGCAGGCAGAAAAAAAACCTGATAAAATAATGATCAAAAATATTCAAATTTGGTGAAAACCATAAACTTACATACCCAAGAAGCTCAATAAACCTGAAGCATTAAAAAGATAAAATAATATTGCAGCAAAGAATTAAATTATTCACCATAGGTGAACAGTTGAAGATATTTAAAACAGCCAGTGTAAATATAAACATTAAAAACAGTGAAAAATATTAAGATAATTGTATATTTCTTATTGGAAACAAGATAAGTGAAAAGACATTGAAGCAACATCTTTAATGTACAGCAGAAAGAATCATCAACCTAGAATTCTATGCCTAGCAAAATATCTTTCAAAAACAAAGATGAACTAGAGATTTGATTGCCATAAATATATCGACAGACTTAATCATCAAAATCCCTCACTGTGAAAAGTATTAAAGTAATTTCTTCAGATAGAAGAAAAATGATTCCAGATGGAAATATGAATCTATACAATGCAGTGATGAACACTGAAAATGATAACTGCAGGAATAAATACTACCACTTTTTCCTGTTATTTAAATCAATTTAAAAGGTAACTGACTATTTAAATACAAGTAATGACAATGTAGTCTGCAGTTTATAACATAGGTAGAAGTAAAATGTATGACAATAATATTAAGGTTGTGAGAGGAGTAAGGAAGTACACTGCCCTAAAGTACTTGTAACATAAAGTATTATAATACCATCTGAAGATAGATTGTGACAAATCACATATGTAAACTTTAAACCACAATGTAACCACTAAAATTATAAAATCGTTGTAGCTAGTAAGCCAACAAAGTAGATAAAACTGAATCATAAAAGCAAACTCATTTCATCCAAAAGGGACTGAAAAAGAGAAAACAACAGGTGAGATAAATAGAAAACAATAGCAAGATAATCATTTTAAACATAACCATAGTAATACTTACATTAAATATAAAAGGTTTAAATAATTAAGAAGCCAATTATCAGATTGAATAAAAAATCAGAAACAAATATATGCTACCAGGAATATGCTTTTAAAATAGACACAAGTAGGTTAAAAGTAATGTATTAATGGTCCTAGAGAGGTTTAGAATTAGTCAATTAAAATTAGTGCTTAGTAGTGTGTTCAATATCCAGTGGATTTTTCTAAGAAATAGTTCTTAACAGGTTTTCTGCTGTTTAGTTGGGCAAGCTTCATATGGTTTATGAGATAGTTGAATGTCTTTTTCTTATGATTTCCAACACCTTCACTATGTTTGGCTTACTTAAGGGCATCAATTCTTCTTTTGTAATGATTAGAGAGTTTTGGTTTATCCCCTACAAGATGGGTTATTTGGATATGAGCTCATGCAACACTATAGGTAGCTTAAAGGTGTTGATGAGAATACTTTTCTCTAACATACTAACAGGTCTATGTGAAGATTGATCTTAAGGAGGTGACAAGGTAAGCAGAACAGCTGACCGCGATTTGGTTTAAAAGCTGATGTGTATATTGTTAAAATGGTCATAATGCTCAAAGCAATTTATACATTAGATGCTACTCTTATCAAACTACCAATGGCATTCTTCATAAAATTAGAAAAAAGCTTTAAAAAAATTCATATGGAATTTTTTTGAAAAAGCCCAAATAGCCAAGGCAATCCTAAGCAAAAAGAAGAAAGCTGGAGGCATCTCATTACCAAGCTTCAAACTATTCTGCAAGGCTATAGTAACCAAAACAGCATAGTACTGGTACAACAACAGACATATAGACCAAGGGAACAGAAGAGAGAACCCAAAATAATACTGCACACCTACAACCATCTGATCTTTGACAAAGTTGACAAAAACATGCAATAGGGAAAAAAACCTCCCTATTCAATAAACGGTTAGCCATATGCAGAAGATTGAAACTGGACTCCCTTCCTTACACATACACAAAAATCAACTCAAGATAGATCAAAGACTTAAATATAAAACTTAAAACTATAAAACCCTGGAAAGTAACATAGGAAATACCATCATGGACATAGTCTCTGTTAAAGATTTCATTATGAATACATCAAAAGCAATTGCAGCAAAAACAAAATTTAACAATTGGGACCTAACTAAGCAAAAGAAACTATCAACGGAGTAAACAGACAACATACAGAATGGGAGAAAATTTGTGCAAACCATGGATCTGACAAAGTTCTAATATCCAGAATCTGTAAGAATTTTAAATCAACAAGCAAAAAACACAAACCCCAGAAAAAAAGTGGGCAAAGAGACACAAACAGATGAAGATATACACCAGGCCAACAGGCATATGAAAAAATGTTCAACATCACTAATCATTAGAGAAAGGCAAATCAAAACCACAATGAGATACCATCTCACAACAGTCCATTTTGTCTTATTAAAAAGACAAAAAATAACAGATGCTGGTGAGGTTGCAGAGAAAAGGGAATGCTTATATACTGCTGATGGTAATGTAAATTAGTTCAGCCATTGTATTAAGCAGTTTGGCAATTTCTCAAAGAACTTAAAACACAATTACCGTTCAACCCAGCAACTCCATTTTTGGGTATATACCTAAAGGAATATAAATTATCCTCCTACAAAGACACATGCACATGTATGTTCATTGCAGCACTATTCACAATAGCAAAGACATGGAATCAATCTAAATGCTCATCAGTGATAGACTGGATAAAGAAAATATGGTACATGGAGTACTACACAGACATAAAAGTGAATGGGATTATGTCCTTCACAGCAACATGAATGAAGCTGGAGGACATTATCTTTAGCAAACTAATGTGGAAACAGAAAACCAAAAAGACACATGTTCTCACTTGTAAATGGGAGCTAAACATTGAGTACATATGGACACAAAGAAGGGAATAACATACACCAGAGCCTACCTGAGGGTTGAGGGTGGAAGGAGGGTGAAGATTGAAAGACTACGTGTAAAGTACTATGCTTATTACCTGGATGATGAAATAATCTGTATACCAAACTCCCTTGACACACAATTTACCTATATGGCAAAACTGCACATGTATCTCTTAACCTAAAATAAAAATAAAAAAACAAAATGAAAGCTGATGTATTAGCCCAGAATGTTTAGGATGATTCTTTAGCATTTATCAGTCAGACATATCTCCTTCAACCCAGTTAAAACTCTGCAGTCCCATCAGCCTCAGTTCTCACAGTAGTAAGAAAAATGTTGGAAGAAGAAGATTCAAAATGTATTCTCAGTGGTCATACTGACATATCTGGCTTTTAAAAAGTGATTATAAATGAATGGTGAATGCGTTTTCAAAGAGACTTGAATAGTATTATGAACTCTAAAATTTTTGACATTTTCAGTAAGTATCTAGAAATTCATATAGGATTTTAGATAGTAATTCTCATATTTTCTCTGGTAGACTCTAGAATTGGTATACATTTAATGGTGAGCTACTTTTGCATTTCCAAGTTTTCAATATTTCCATCTATCACAAAAGATCCAAAAGAGCAAATAACCACAACAAATATACACTCAAATCTATATTTAATGTCAGAGAGCTCTCTCTTTGCTGTATTTTGTTGGACATCTGAGAGGGGTCTTGAGAGAAAATCCAATTGTTTCTTTATAGTTTATTTTTGTGTTCCTATATATTTATGTTTAGTGACTAATGTATCAGCACACTTTACTTTTATTCTAGCTTTCCTCTTATGTGACTCTCCCTTTGTTTTTTCTCAGATTTTAGTGGAATTTCTTTTTATTTTGTAAACAGATCTGTTATTAAACCAAGATACAAGTGAGTGTGTAATCCTTTGTATCTATTTCTCAAAAAGGAAAATGCATTTAGTTTGCTGTTTTAATCATTCAGACTACACTACACTGATTCATTTACTCATTTTCTTTCCCAGGCCTGACTGGGGTAGTTGAATGAACTAAGAGCTCAGATGATGACTCTTATATAGAACAAACTATGGATGATGATTACACATGTAGCCTTCATATTACTAGTCTCTGTGTCTATAGTAATTACTGTCATCAAATTTAGAGTTAGACATTGAGTTGTCATTGTTATTAGTGTTGCTTTGGCATGAAGAGATAAAAGGTTCATACTATAGAAAGCTTCTTCAAACCAGAATTTGCAGGTTCTGATCTTAGCGTTTGCCTTAATATGGTTTCTGCTTTCTTAACATATTCCAACCTTTTTCTTCACACCAGTCTAATCACTGTTATGACTAGTAATTTCAAACAAACTCAGAATATACCTACAGTTACTGTTAAGGAGGAGATTAACAGATGTTAAAGACAGCCATCTAATTGACAATTGCTTTCTAATCATAGTATTTTGAAAATGATACTTCACGGAGAAAAAAAATGGGCAAATATTTTTTAAAAGTATATACTTGTCTTGCAGAAACCTACATAGTTTCTTACATGAATGCCATATTGTCAAAATCTTTTCTTTATAATTAGCCCCTGAAACAGAGGTCCCTCTTCTTGGGTACGTGGATGGGCTTCAAGGATAAAACTACCTGAGCTATGTACAATTTGTTTGTGAGTCAATGTGTCTCTCTGTGTGTGTATAAGTGTGCATGTTTTCATTTTTCTGGAGACTGGCTCCAGATAGTTCCCATCATATTTTTCAAAGGTCAACATAGCAAATTCCCCTTGTGTGCTCTTCCAAACTCCCTGAGCCCCACCTTGTACATTATCACTGCTCTAGGGCCAACTCTGCACTGGTTTTCACCAGCTTTTTGCTTGTGCAACCCAAAATCACTTCACCTTACTTCACACCTCTATGTCTTTCATTTTTCCCTGCCACCATTAATGCCCCTCTGGCATTCAGATCCATGGGCCACTGCTGACCAATAGGTATCAGGAGCGAACAGAACAATGGTTCCCTGTTTTATCTCCAAAGGAAAAGTTCTGATTTCCATGTCATGACATTTATAAGAAGTCCTTTTAGGCTTCATGCATGACCAACTCAAAATACATTTTGGGGTCAGGCTTCTCTTTTTTCCTGCTTCATGCTCTCTTGTCCCACTCTTGCTTCCAGCAATCACATTCTCAAATATGTGATTGCCACACAAGCTTCTGTCACAAGCTAAGACACCTAATGTCTTGAAAAGTCTTAAGGTCCGCTATCCAAGGACCTAAACAATTTCCCACTTGGGTACCATATAGTCCAAATGTTTGTTTAACAGGACCCAATAATTGTGGCATCTGAATTTACCTGTAATGTATCCTTAATGTGACCAAGTAAAATCTCCTCTCTAATTTAACTTTGAAGCTCTTTGTTTATAAAAAATCTGAAGTAAATTTTCTCTCTGGGCTGGGCGCAGTGGCTCATGCCTGTAATCCCAACCCTTTGGCAAGCTGAGGCAGGCAGATCACTTGAGTTCAGGAGTTCGAGACAAGCCTGGGCAACATGGTGAAGCCCCATCTCTATTGAAAATACAAAAGTTAGCTGGGCGTGGTGGTGGGTGCCTGTAGTCCCAGCTACTTGGGAGCCTGAGGCAAGAGAATCACTTGAACCCGGGAGGTGGAGGTTGTGGTGAGCTGAGATTGTGCCACTGCACTCTAGCCTGGGTGACAGAGTGAGACTCCATGTCAAAAAGAAAAGACAAAAAATTTCTCTCTGAGTGACACAGAAATACTCTAATGATCATGACATTGAGGAACCTAGTTTGTCTACAGCTCACCATTGCCCATGGCCTTTTCTTTGCCTTATTTCTCCATAACCAGACTGTATTCATTCACTACTGCTTTATTAAATATGTCTCTTCAGGAATGTGGTAAACAAAATTATAAGATGATGCCCAGTGACCTTATACTCTTATATATCTCTCTCCCCTTCAGTGTAGGCAGGATCTGTGGATATGATAGGATATCACTCCCTGATTATGCTTACGGTGAATATACAAGGGTTTTGCGGATGTTGCCAAAGGCCCCCATCAACAGACCTTGAGTTGGTCACAGGGAGATTATCCTGGATGGGTCTGATTTATCATGTGAACCCTTAAAAGAGGATGTAGGGCTTTCCTGATCTGAGAGACTCTCTCCTACTACTCTTGAAGAATAAGACAATTTGAGTTTTACAGCTTCAAGAAATGAATTGTGCCAACAACTACATGAGTCTGGAAGAGGATCCTAAGCTTAGACGAGACTGTGCCTTGGCCAACATTGATTGCAGCTTTGTGAGATCCTGAGGAGAGAACCCAGCTAGGCTCTACCCAGACTCCTGACCCCCGGGAACTATGAGATAACTGTGTGTTGCTTTAAGCTATTAAGTTTGTAGCAACTAGCTACATGGCAGAAGAAAACTAATACATTGCACTTGTCACATAATTTTTGTTTACATTAATGCTTCCTGCTAGGCAAAACATTCCTAAAGGGCAGTGACTATGTTCTTTTTATCTTGGTTTCACCAATATCTAGTGAAATGCTTATGTATAGCAAATATTTAATAAACCTTTGGTTAATAAATGATGATTAACATTCTGAAATGAAAAGGACAAAAATATCCATTTTGATCTTTGTAGTGCCTTTTCACATTAACTCTTTGAAATTTCAAATCTCAGCATGTCTTGGAAAATTGTATAAAGTACTTTCGGTTTTCAAACTTCTTTCATGTATGTAATCTTATTTTGAGCTCTGCTAATATTACCCATGGCAAACGAAGGTGCTAGATCCCCGGGGGCCTTGACAATTTCAAGAAACATCCCCAGGCCATGCTTTAGTTCTATAGTATTGCTCACCAAAATTAATGGAGCAGCTCTTTACAGAAATCTAAGACTGTGGTATGACCTTGCCAAATTGGTGTCAGGTGCTCAAGATGGAAAACTGAAGGAAATTTAAATCTTGAACATAAATTTCTTAGTCTTAGAAAGGGATAAAACAGCATACATAAGTCTATCATACTGAATTTTCCAGATATTAATGTTTAATGCTTAATCTCTCTGCATAGCTCAGGAACTATTGAATGAATTAATATTTCTAATGCACCTAAAAGTACCTTGATTAAAGATATTAGAGAAATATAAAAATCTGAACTTCTAATAAGATAATGACAGAATTGTCAAAAAATGAGAAGCATTTATCAATTGAGAGTTTAGAAATTTCAAAAAGATAATACAGATATGATTTTACATGGAGAGGCTTTATTTTTAAAGTCCCCAACCAAAATTAATTGCTGGAAATTAATGGGGTCTTTTTGTATCTGTTATTCTTGTTCTTTCTTGAAGAGGAGATAACTGAAGATCAATCTAGCTGTACAGATGATAGAAACAAGAATAAATAAGCTATCTTTTTAATAAATATGGTGAGTTCATACTTTCAGACTCAGAAACTATACCCTTGGATACAGCAAGTTCCATATCTGCTCTTTCTTTAATAAATATATATGAAATTACACTTTGATACGTTGATGTAGCTATGATTACAGAATTAACTACTTAGGAAATAACTATCTTATCTATTTTGAAAGCTTGTCATTATGGTTCTGTTGAAGCCTCAAACCCCTGGGCATAAATGCAATACTGAGATCAGAGGTAAAATTCTCAAAAGAAAAAAAAAAGGCTATTTTGTAAGTGAGAGATAAAAAGTTATTACAGGCTTACCCTTTCTCATGTCAATTTCTTAAATGTGAAAAATATCCAATGAACCCATTAAATACATTTTGACAGAGTAACAGCAGGAGGCTTGTTGACCTTTCACCTCATATTGATTTCCCCTTCAGTCGTTTTCCTTGGTGATTTCCACTTTTCCTGCATATATTTTGCCCCCTAGTCCACTCTCCACATGCCACTTCTGTAATCACTTGCGATGGAAACCCACACAAAGCCCTGAGCTACACTGACACTTTGGGAGAACCTTGAAAATAAAGCAGCCGCATCACTTACGTCTATCAATAAGTTCCTCAATTGGCAAATATTTTTATAAAACATAGACACACTTGCCATCTCTATGACTTGGGTGACTCAAAAGGATTATTGATTATTGTTTATTCATATGCTCATCAATTCCACCAGCATTGATTAGTGGGTCAATCTAGTTATGACACCAAAATGGAGACCCAAGAAATAGAAAGGAGGTGTAAAGCAACCTTCTCCCAATCTAGTGATAGAAAAATCCCATGTATATAAAACAACCAGGAAAAAAAAATCTCATGGTAAGAAATAAGTAACCAGGGTGTCATTTATAGGTGCTAGGGAGTTGAAATTAAGTGAGGAATCTGAGTGAGCTTACTTAACCCTGAAAGAATCAAGAATAAAACTAGAAGAGGCTAGAGTTGTTCTGATTTTGTTTTCTGAAAAGCATGATTATATGTCACATCTGT
This sequence comes from Macaca thibetana thibetana, assembly GCF_024542745.1. NCBI lineage: Eukaryota > Metazoa > Chordata > Mammalia > Primates > Cercopithecidae > Macaca > Macaca thibetana. Next base: position 58,885,196 of record NC_065594.1, read on the forward strand.
TTTCAGTAAAGAATAGTCAGGGGATATTCAGCAGTAGATGTTAATAAGCAGGGTCAGACTCAGTAACCCTGCAACAGAAGCTCTTGTGAAAGGCAGAGATGGCCAGAGTCGGGAGGGAAGGACTTGTGAGTTGTAAAAGTACTTTAAAAATAATCTGCATCTGTTATCTGCAAAGTAGAGTAAATCTCCAAAACGAGCATGAGTCAAAATTAAACATTTGGGTCCTGGTGAGAGTCATGTTAAAATTTTGCACGCTTGTTGGTTTTGTGTGTTACCTTGTTGAGGTCGTGGACATTCTTCTCCAACATGTGGTTCTCTTCCTCTGGTTTCCTTCATGCAGTGATTTTAAAACAGCTCTCCAGCCTCCTCACTCCAAGAAAAGCAAAGTCATTCCACATAGCATTAATATGCATTAGAAGTTTGGTTGGAGATTTCTTGTGGAGAAGGAAGCACATGTTTATATGAGAAAGAAACTCTTACAAATCCAGAGACATGTAGGATCTTGCCTGGGTCCTTCTTTGGCTGCTAGTCACAGGGGCTCCTTCCCCCCTCCCTTTTCCCTGTGCAGTGTCCATGGCCTCCTTGTGTCTGCTTCCTGGCTCATTGGTCTTGCCTAGCTTCTCTAGGATATCTTTCCTCTTTTAATGTTAAGCACCTCAGCTCTTACTTAGCTCCAGGCTGTCTTACCAGCTGTCTTACCAACCAGCCTTAATGGCTGTCAAATAAAGAAAAAGTGGAAAAGTAACTCCTGCTGCTGCAACATGGCATCCATGGAGACCCTCGCCTTCGATTGATATGGGCCCCCTTTCCTCATCAGCAAGGATCAGGACCACAAGTCCCACCTTATGGGACTTGAGGCCCTCAAGTCTCATATAGTGGCAGCAAAGGCTGTAGCAAATACGATGAGAACATCACTTGGACCAAATGGGCTCGATAAGATGATGGTGGATAAGGATGGCGATGTGACTGTAAGTAATGATGGGGTCACCATTTTAAGCATGATAGATGTCGACCATCAGATTGCCAAGCTGATGGTGGAAATGTCCAAGTCTCAGGATGATGAAATTGGAGATGGAACCACAGGAGTGGTTGTCCTGGCTGGTGCCTTGTTAGAATAAGCCCAGGAGTTGCTAGACCAAGGTATTCACCCAATCAGAATAGCTGGTGGCTATGAGCAGGCTGCCTGTGTTGTTATTGAACACCTGGACAAGATCAGCGATAGCATCCTTGTTGATGTAAAGGACACCAAATCCCTGATTCAGACTGCAGAAACCATGCTGGGCTCCAAAGTGATCAACAGTTGTCACTGACAAATGGCTGAGATTGCTGTGAATGCCGTCCTTACGGTAACAGATATGGAGCAGAGAGGTGTTGACTTTGAGCTTATCAAAGTAGAAAGCAAAGTGGGTGGCAGGCTGGAGGACACTAAATGGATTAAGGACATGATTGTGGACAAGGATTTCAGTCACCCACAGATGCCAAAAAAGTGGAAGATGCTAAGATTGTAATTCTCACATGTCCATTTGAATACCCAAACCAAAAACAAAGCATAAGCTGGATGTGACCTCTGTAGAAGATCATAAAGCCCTTCAGAAATATGAAAAGGAGACATTTTAAGAGATGATTCAACAAATTAAAGAGACTGGTGCTAAAATAGAAATTTGTCAGTGGGACTTTGATGATGAAGCAAATCACTTACTTCTTCAGAACAACTTGCCTGTGGTTCGCTGGGTAGGAGGACCTGAAATTGAACTGATTGCCATCACAACAGGAGGGCAGATCACCCCCAAGTTCTCAGAGCTCTCAGCCAGGAAGCTGGGCTTTGCTGGTCTTGTACAGGAGATCTCATTTGGGACAACTAAGGATAAAATGCTGGTCATTGAGCAGTGTAAGAACCCCAGAGCTGTAATCATTTTTATGAGAAGAGGAAATAAGATGAGTATTGAGGAGGTGAAACAACCCCTTCATGATGCTTTGTGTGTCATCTGGAAGCTCATCCGTGATAATCATATGGTGTGTGGAGGAGGGGCTGCTGAGATATCCTGTGCCCTGCCAGTTAGCCAAGAGGTTGATAAGTGCCCCACCTTAGAACTCTATGCCTTGAGAGCATTTGCTGACGCTTTGGAGGTCATTCCCAAGGCCCTTTCTGAAAACAGTGGCATGAATCCCATCCAGACTATGACCGAAGCCCGAGCCAGACAAGTAAATGAGAGGAACCTTGCTCTTGGCATCGACTGTTTGCACAAGGGAACAAATGATATGAAGCAATAGCATGTCATAGAAACCTTCATTGACAAAAAAGCAACAGATATCTCTTGCAACACAAATGGTTAGAATGATTTTGAAGATTGACAACATTCGTAAGCCTGGAGAATCTGAAGAATGAAGACATTGAGAATACTATGTAGAAAGATCCACTACTGTAATTAAATAAATGGGTGTCTCATGATGCATCTACAGTTATTTATTATTACATCCTTTTACAGACACTGTAGATGCTACAATAAAAAAAAAGCTGTTTGGTAACCATAGTTTCACTTATTCAAAGCTGTATAATTGTGGGCATACTATCAAACTGTGAGGTTAGCACCAGTCTCTCTAATTTGTTGATCACCTCTTCAAATTTCTCCTTCTCATATTTCTGAAGGGCTTTATAATCTTCGGCAGAGGTCATGTTTTTGTATTCATTATATTAAAGGAATCTCTTTAAACAAAAAACAAAGAAAAGAAAAGCTACCAGGATCCACCTACTCTCTAAGTCAATGGGAGATTGCACATTAAGGATAATAATGCCCTTACCCAAATATTTCCGTCACATAAAGTTTGGAATCATGGAGAGATACAAGTAATTTAGCCTTACTACAGAAAATATAATAGGATGGAAGGTATTCATGTTCTTAATTCATTCCCTTTCCCATTTCTTCAACAAATACCTCAAAGTTTCCCTTTTCTTCACAAACCCCTATTATGAACTGAATGTTTATGCTCCACCCAACCCCTAACTCCCACTGGGACTGCATTTGAAGATACTGCTTGTGAGGAGGTGATAAATGTCAAATGAGGTCATAAGGTAGGGCCCTAACCCAATAGGGCTGGAGTCCTTAGATGAACAAGAGACATCAAAGCTCTCTCTGTCTGCCATGTGAGGACACACAAGAAAGCAACCATCTGCCAGAGACCCCTCACCAGAAACCACATGGGCTGGCACCTTGATCATGGACTTCTAGCCTCCAGAAGTCCTCCTTTCTTCCTTTTGCATGTGCAGTGTCCATGGTTCCTCATCTGTCTTGAAAGATGAGCCAGGAAGCAGACATAAGAATAAATAAAATTTCTGTTGATGAAGCCAACTAGTTTGTGGTATTTTGTTATAGCCGCCTGAGCAGACTAATACAAGCTCCTACTCCACAATCTCTCCATTCACTGTTAGCAGATAAGCTTGCATTTTGCTTCACTGCAAAAATTGAAGCCTTTAAGTATTAATTTCTTCAACTACCTCCTACACTACTTATGAAAGTCTCGCCTTCCACCTGTTCTTTCCTGCTTCCCCCATCTCAGTGGAAGAGTTAACAGCACACCTGTTCAAGGCACATTCCCCTACTTTGCATTGAGATCCATCCCTTCTCACCTTTGAGCTGATAGCAATCTCCTGCTTCAAGCCCTCCCATGGCCACCCATTGCACCTTAAATAAAATTCAAACTTCTTAGTGTGGACTACAAGACACTGTGACCTCACCCCCTGACTATCCTCCTGACCTCATCTCCCACCACAATGTAGTCATTGAATCACTGTGGCTTCTGTGTCCCAGTCACACCAAGCTCATGTCTACCCTATATGCATACACTAGTTATAATTCTATCTAGAATGTTCTTCCCCAGAGCTTCCATGGCTAGCTCCTTGTTTTTATTCAAGTCTCAGCTCAAATGTCAGCCCTTTGAAAATAATATCCAATATAAAGCCTGTCTACAGCAAGAAATAAAAAGTAGACCTTCCATTCTCATCACATAACTCTCTGAAATTACTTATTTCTCTGAAATGCCTATTCTCCTTCATTTTATTGGCTGTCTTCACCCAATAGAGTATAATCTCCAAGAAACAAACATCTTGTCTATTATTCACTTCTGTGTCCTCAGTTTCTTAAGGCAATGCCTGGTACCAGTATAGCTTCTGAAATCACTGGTGAACCCATCATTGCCTCTCTCCTGTATTCCCAGCTGTGGTTATTCATCCCTGTGGTTATTTTTTCTCAGCATAAAAACATAATCAAACCTTTCCCATTCTAAAAGCAAAAATTTCCATCTGACCACACATCTCATATTAGCTGCCTGCCTATCTATTTCCTTCCCATCATGGCCACGCTTCCTTAATGAGGACACTAAACCACTTATTTCCACATTCTCAATACTCTTTCACTCCACAACCCCCTATAATCTGGCTTTACTATCAACCCACTCACCCCCAATATCTTTTACTAAGATTATAGGTGATCACCAGATTGTCACATCCAAGAGATCCTGTTCTTCCCTCATCCTGCTTGACCACTTTGGACATTTGATTTGCTTGACTATCCTCTTTTTCCGGAGACTCCTTCAATTTTAATGAAGCCACATTCTCCTAGCATTTCTTTACTTACTTTATCTTTATTGACTTTTTCTTTTTCTACGTGGGTGTCTTTTCCACCACACTTTAGGGAATGCAGTTCTAGTGCTTCTAGAGGGCCAGGAGGAAATGTACAGGTGTAAAAAACCTGCAGGCAATTAGCAGGAGGTGGTGGGGACTTTGAGGGAGTGCAAAGTGTTCCTTATCCTTTCCAGAAGCCATTCACATTCAAGTTTTTAAAAAATGCTGTCTTAGTCAGGCACAGTGGCTCATGCCTGTGATCCCAGAACTTTGGGAGGCGAAGGCAAGAGGATCGCTGAGCCCAGGAGTTCAAGACCAGCCTGGGAAACATGGCAAAACCCCATCTCTGCAAGAAATACAAAAGTTAGCTGAACATAATGGTGTGTGCCTGTAGTCCCAGCTACTGGGGAGGTTAAGGAAGGAGGATCACTTGAGCCTGGAAGGCTCAATGCTGCAGTGAGCCTCGATCATGCCATTGCACCCCAGGCAAGACCCTGTCTTTAAAAAAGTAAAAGTAAATGTGATGTTAGCCAAATTGTATCTGTGGGCAAATGGAGACCACTGATTTGGAGCCTGTGCATTAAATGTTGGTATTTCTTGAGGCCTGTCCTTGGGTTTGTTATTTCTCCTACATTCACTCTGATTTGATAGCCTCACCCACAACTACAACTTCAAATACCACAGATATTTCTTCAATTCCAGAGCCTCTATATAGCATAGAGATTATGACACAGGTAGAAGGTCAGAAATATATGAATTTGCGTCCCTTCTCAGCCATATGCCAGATCTGTGGCATTAGGTAAATAACTTTACTCTGAGCCTCAGTTTCCTTACATGTAAAATGAGGATGACAATAGATATTCTTATGAGTCTTCCAAAGATGAAATTCATGCATGTAACATGCTTAGTACAGTATCTAGCACACAGTAAGTGCTCAGTGAAAGTTAGCTCTTTGAACCTCTCTATGGAGAAGGCCAACAGATAATTCGAATTAAACATTTCAAATCCACAATTATCTTTCTTACACAGCTTGATCCTTGCATCACATGCATCACCATTTATGCAGTGTCCAGGCCAGAAGCCAGGAATCATTCTAGAGTTCTTCTTTTCCAGCTCGGCCCCATCCCACCCAGATGTTTATCTCTAAGAGGCCTAGACATTTGACCTGCATTACAGCTTATCAACTCCATACCCTTTCCTTCAGTTCTACCATACCTAGTCTTTACCTTACTGAGGAATAATTGACAAATATGGTGAACAACATGATGTTTTGATATCTGTATTCATTATAAAATGATTACCATAATCAAGTTAATTAACATAACCACTTCATATAGTTATCCTTTTTGTGTGTTTGAAACTAGAACTATTTTCTTAGCAATTTTCAAGTATACAATGCATTATATTAGCTGTAGTCACTACGCTGTACTAGAGATCTCCAGAACTTATCCTGTCTAAATGAAACTTTGTACTTTTAGAGCAATAGCTCCCCATCCCCTCCATCTGGCCCCTGGCAATCACCATTGATTTTTTTCAGATTGCATACATTAGTGAGATCATGCAGTATTTGTCTTTCTGTGCCTGGTTTATTTTACTTAGCATAAGGTCCTGCAGGTTCATCCATGTTGTCACAAAATGGCAGATTTCCTTTTTTTGGTATATATAAATATATATGTGTGTGTATATATATTATATAAAAATACATAAATATGTATACAAATATATATAATATATATACACACATACACACACACATAGGAATCTTATTCAGCTTCACACACAATAGAATAATATATGTGTTCACATTCATGTATGTATATATATGTACACGTATGTGTGTATATATATGTATTATATTTTGGAGTCTATAATATTCCATTGTGTGTGTGTAAAGAATATTACAGACCAAAAAATGTGATACACACACACACACACACACACACATACATGTATGTATTATGTGTATATGTGTGTGTGTGTGTATATATATACATCACATTTTTTGGTCCATTTATCTGTTGATAGATACATAGGTTGATTCTTTATCTTGGCTATCGTGAATAATGCTGCAATGAACATGGGATTGTAAATATCTCTTTGACATACTGACTTCATTTCCATTGGATATATAATCTGTAGGGCATGGCTGGATCATATAGTAGTTCTATTTTTAATTAAAAAAATCTCTTTAGTGTTTTCCATAATGACTGTACTAATTTACATTCCCACCAACAGTTTGCAAGAGATCCTTTTCTCCGCATCCTTGCCAACACTTGTGATCTTGTGATTTTTCGTCTTTTTGATTTAGCCATTCTAACAGATGTGCTTTGAATTTTCATTTTCCTGATGACTTCCGTTGTTTGCTCCTCTTTAATTTTTACCATAGTCTTAATTAGTCTTTATCCTTTCTTCTCCATATTACTGCCATGGCCCCTTAACTGAACTCTTTACCTCATGTGTCAACTCCCTTCAATCCATTCATTCTTTACATCTTCGTCAAAGTAATCTTTCTAAAATGAAAGTTTAATCATGTCACTCCTCTGCTTGGAAACATTTCAAGTCTTTCTCCCCTCCCCCATTACCCCAATGTAATAAATAATACATTTCTGATCTGGACCTTGTTTTTACTTGAAGTATTACCTTCCATTGTTCTTCAGCCTGAACTCTTGCTTTAGCTATTCCCTATGACTTTGACCTTTTTGATGCATGTTTCACTTTTCTAGGAGTGCCCTTCCATGCTCCTCTATCAGCCTAATTGCTACCTATCTCAGTTCAAGCATTATTGCTTCTGGAGGCCTTTCCTGGCATGCCAGCCCAATCTCCCCTGGAGCATGCCTGGTGAACAGTGCTGTTTCAATTATAATGAATGAAAACAGAGAGAAAAACTGATATTCCTGGGTGAGAGGAAGGGCTAACAGTTTGACCTAAAAGATTTGACATTCTTTTATTGAGACCAAGAATGAGAAAAAATGAAATCAGTGAGTAGTATGCAGATAAGAAGAGAGAGCTAACTGGATGATTTTAGTTTAAAATATTTTTCATTTGGAAAAAAAAATCAGTATTAAAAAGCTTAAGTAAATGATCATATAGCATCTAAATCATATCTGAATAAAATAATGTGCTAAACTGATATGCAGACACTTATAAATGACTTACCCATACACTTGACAACTCAGACTACCTGGGAACTGAGGAAAACCTATCAGAATAAGTTATAGGAAAACTTAGATAATAAGAATTCATAAGGGTCAGCTAGGTTATTGATATGGTTTGGCTGTGTCCCCACCCAAATCTCATCTTGAATTGTTGCTCCCATAATTACTACGTGTTGTGGGAGGGACCTGAAGGGAGGTAATTGAATCATGGGAGCAGGTCTTTCCCGTGCTGTTCTCATAACAGTGAATAAGTCTCATGAGATCTGATGGTTTTATAAAGGCAGTTCTCCTGCACACACTCTCTTGCCTACTGCAATGTAAGTCATGCCTTTCTCCTCCTTTGCCTTCTGCAATGATTGCGAGGCCTCCCTAGCCACTTGGAACTCTGAGTCTATTAAACCTCTTTTTAAAATAAATTACCCAGTCTCCAGTATGTCTTTATTAGCAGCATAAGAACTGACTGATACAGTTATTTATTTAGGTTAGTTAAAATATCTTTATGTTAGGAGATGAATTAAACTCTTTGAAATGAATATTAATATATACTGCCACTTTAATATTTAATATGATTTAACTAAACTGTATATTATTACTATTTTTAACTTTTATTTTTGGTTTGAAGTACATGTGCAGGTTTGTTATATGGTTACATTGCATGTCATGGTGGTTTGGTATACAGATTATTTTGTCACCCAGAAAATAACCATACTACCCAACAGATAGTTTGATCCTCACCCTCTTCCCAACCTCTACTCTCAGTTACACCCCAGTGCCTATCGTTCTTTCATTTGTGTCCATGTGTACTTAATGTTTAACTCCCACTTATAAGTGAGAACATGTAGTATTTGGTTTTCTGTTCCTGCATTAGTTTTCTCAGGATAATGGCCTCCAGTTCCATTCATGTTGCTGCAAAGGATATAAAGTCATTCCTTTTATGGCTGTGTAGTATTCCACGGTTCAACTGTATGATTAAAAAATATTTAAATATACTTCAAGATTTCTCATGAGCTTAGGCAAGTTATTACTGCATTTATAAAAGTTTATATATACATTTTGATAGGACATATGTTTGTGGATGTATACTGACTTTGATATATCACACACATTTGTATGTGTATACAAAATACATTACATTTTAGCATTTTTCTATGTTTTACAAAAATTCTGTATCCATTAGCACAATGTTTCTCAAAGTGTGGGTCCCCATTAATTAGAGACTCAAAAAGTCAACTTAGTGGGCTTTGACCAGAATTTTTAAATCAAATAAAAATAGAATCAATAAGAAAATCTCAGAGTAATACATAATAAAGGTTTTTTTCAAACATGAGTGGCAGTTAACATGTTTGAAGAATACTTAGTTAGGCTTAGAAAGAAAATAGATTCGGAGCATGTGTGGCCTGTGAGGTCTCTTACTTCTCAGCCAGTGTTGAAAGCGGCTTGAAAACACCATGTGCCTGTCCAGTTCATGCACAAAGACATCCTTAATGGGTGGGGCATGCCAGCTTAACCCTGTAATTCCAGCACTTAGGGAGGCCAAAGCAGGAGGATTGCTTGTGACCAGGAGTTTAAGACCAGCCTGGTTAACATAGCAAGATCCCATGTCTCCAAAAAAATAAAAATAAATTAGCTGGACATGGTGATGTACACCTGTGGTCCTAAGGTGTCTAAAGTGAGAGGGTCACTTGGCCCAAAGTAACCTATAGCAGTGAGCTATAATTGTACCACATTTGGCAATGAGAACTCAGTAACCTGTTTGCTTTCTTTTCTCTTCCAGTTGCTAGCAAGTGAGAGTTGAATTCGACACTGTTGATTTTCCATGTGCCCTCTTTATCATTCTCCTGATTGCCCCCACCCTTTCCTTTTCCCCAGACCCATTACCTTATTTGATTCCTATTTGTGTCTTCACTAAGTTTTTATTCCTGTGATTTTATTATAAGCACCACAAAACTTTTCTGAAAGTTAATGGTCCTAAGTAATTCATGAGATAGAAGCATCCATTCAACTTATGAGCAACCCTACAAAACTGTGAAAATAACCCTGCACAAAAAATTAGGATATTCTTTCCTATTGCCTATGGACAACTTGCAGGAAAATATGTAGGTGTGACTTCATAGTCATGAGAAGAATACTTCTTCAATCTACATAAATTTCATTTTGTGTAATTTCATTGCAATTGTGGAAAAGTTGGACAATTTTAGCTGTCTTACCTGAAAGAACAGTGAAAAGGGGACAATATGAACTTTTTCTTCTGTAACAGTAAAGTGCCTCTCTCATTTCATACATTTTAGGTGGAAATTAAACAAAAGCTGAATGAATTACCTTCATTTGATTGTAAAAAACTAAACTTGTAATGCATCTTCCAGTGCAAACGTTCAGATGTGACGGCTGTGAGAATTGCCAATTTCTTGGTGATCCTTAAGGATGCTCAATCTTACATACATATTAAGGATTCTGGAAATCCCCATTAAAGTTTTAACAGTAATTTTGAATACTCGTTCATTATACAAAACTAGAAATCATGCATCATGTTTACTAGACTTCGACATTGTCCTCATCACCATTAGAACTTCTTGGAAATGATTACCAGACCTGAATTGATTACTAAGCCTGAAAACATCATGTCCCAATAGAGATAATGTAGGTAGATATTTCCAGATTCATACAATTCTAATCAGAAGGCAAAAGAGTCTGAGCTAGCCCAAAGGAGTTTATCAAGCCACTACTACACCTGATATCTTATTCTGGTTTTTAATTATGGCTGCTAATTATTCAGAATAATGCCCTTTCTCTATTTTTTAATAATGTAAGCAACAAGAAGCTGATCTGAGACAGAGCTGTGAGAACGCTAATCTATGTGGAAATAATTAGATTCCAGTTCTCTCCATAGCAGTGGCATTGCTTTTTAAAAAAATCAAAGAAATGTCAAAATGTAACAATATAAACAGTCATCATTACTGCAATTACTCATATGAGATAGTAGAATCTTGAGTTTCCGGGAGTTTCAGTTTAATCTCTTCCAGAAAGAGAAGTTGTGTTTTGGTTCTTCCAAAGCACCTGGATGCTGATTTCCAGGCCTCTTCAATGGAAATAAGAATGTGGTTGAAGAATTCTAAACAATTTTAGACAGGTGTTAAAAGAAAGACTTCAGCCAAATTAAATTTAAAGGAGTTTAATTGAGCAATGAATGATTCGTGAATTGGGAAGCCCCCAGAATCACAGCAGATTCAGAGAGAGTCCAGGGGTCAGAACAAATTTATAGACAAAAAAGTAAGGTGATGTACAGAATCGAAAGTGAGGTACGGAAACAGCTAGAGTGGTTACAGCTCCGTGTTTGCCTTGTTTGAACACAGTTTGAACCTCAGCAGTGTATGAGTGGTTGAAGTGTGGCTGCTGGGATTGGCCAAGACTCATTATTGTTACAGGCGCACACTCCTAGTTAGGTTTTCAATCTTGTCTACCTATTAAGTTAGGTTGCAGTTTATCCACAAGGAGTCATATATAGAAGTGTGGAATCCATCTCAGGCTATATTTAGTTTGCTTTAACACAGATGTGTGGTTTAACATATATCTGCTTTTGTAGGCACACGTTCTGCTGACTGTACATGTGACCTCCCCTTTTGCAATGTCAGGGAGGATGGGGAGAAATGTCAAGTTCCACAAAGGCCATGAGGGACAGGGCTTGTTTGCTTCATGAAGTTAATTGAGTATGGTGAGATGACTGTGATACAGGATCATGGAGCAGCTCATCTCTCCAGGCAGGGCTACCAGATTGAGCAAATCAAAATATAGGATGCCATTTAAATTCAAATGTCAGAAAACCAATAAATACTATTTTAGTATAAGCATGTACTAAATTATTGCAATTATTTGCTATTTATCTGGCATTCTAACTTAACTAGGTGTCCCGTATTTGATCTGGCAATCTTATTTCAGGAGGTGAATAGAGTTTTTAACAATTTTAGGCTTTTTTTTTTCAGTCTAATTTAAGTTTTTATGGAAAATATTTCAGGTTGTCAGAATCTCTATTTGCCAGTAAAATGTGAGCATACACATGGAGGTACAGACAGCTCCCACCCGCCCTTGCTACAACCAGAGGGGGTGGATTGAAGAATGAGGCATTGCTTTGACTTCTTTCTGTAATTCTTCAGGTATTAAAAATATTGATAGTCCCCAATAAAATAGTTGAAAGGGGTAGTATTTTAGTGTTCTCTAATTCTAATAATGCATTTTGTTTAAAGACAATTTTTGTGAGATAAATTTAACTTATATTCTATGATCTAGTTGCATTAGAAACATGTATAATCTCAAAATATTTGCATTAATGGCTTTTAAACATGTCTATATAAGCACATACTGTCATTTGGCTTGGAATTTTTGGTTCAGACTATGAATGATTTCAAGTTTTCAAACTGATCTCAGAATAGCTAGCACGGGATTATATTCTTACACACTTATGGAAACTATAAGGATTTTGCTCTGAAAGTTACTTTTTTGAATTGTTTTTTTCTCACTATGATAATGCTTCACAATTTACAGTGTCCAGGCACTTTGCATATATTATCTTGGCTCATGCTCTCTGGACCCTGTGAGTGAGATAGTGTTATCTTCCTTTTAGAGAAAGGAAACTCAAGCTAAGCATCTTGCCTAAGGTCATTGGACAAGGAGGTGACAAAGGCAAGAAAACCCCTCAGGTCTTCTGACCCCAGTGCACTGTTCTTTCTGATAGGCCAAGCTATGGTCTCAGTAATGAGACTAAAATTTAAACCTTGGATATCCCCTGAGAATATACCTCTGAAAAAAGATGTGGACATACTTTTCAACTATATAAAGACAATAATGTTTGATTAATAACATCTCCTCCCCTCCTCAACTTTATTTCATTGGTGGCTTTATTTAAGATGCAGGTTGTCCTGATTCTTGTGCATATCAGAGGCTGAAGATGTACTGATTACCTCCTAGCTGCCCCCTTACTGTCTGCCATGTGCCCTCACCTCCCCCTTCACCTTACTCACATCTTGATGTATTTGGTTCCAATTCTGCCCTCATAGACTTTATGACAATGCAGTGGCAGAGAATAAGGAAAGGGAAGAATAGTCAGAATGGAGAAGATGAGAGAGGCTGTGTTTTCTTCCGCCTTACTGTTTGAAGGATACAGGAGGAGTGTAAGTCATCTCTTTGTCTTCAGTCTTCATTTCATTTTATCAGAATCCCTCTTTCTTGCCGTACTGTTCTTCACTGTACACACTGCATCTTATCCCAACACCCCTAGGGAAATGTCTAAGGTAGTTTGAGCCTTGGTGTTTTTCTGAAATGTATGATTAATATTATTTCATTTCTCTATATTCCCAACAATTCTTTATTAGCCTCTGGTTAGAGATTTGTCTTTCTCAGTAATTTTTTAACCAAAACAAAAAGATAATATATCATGGTTAAGTTTTTACTATCCTATCCTTTTGTTAGAAGAGACAAAATCTTACCTTACTTTAAAATATACTACAATGCTATAGTAATCAAAACAGAGTGGTACTGGCATAGAGACTGACACATAGACCAATGTAACAAAGCAGAGAGCCCAGAAATAAACCCACACATTTATTATGATCAATTGATTTTCAATAAAGGTGCCAAGAACACATACTAGGGAAAGAAGAGTCTCTTTAATAAATGGTGTTGGAGAAACTAGATATTTTCATGCAGAAGAATGAAATTAAACCCTCATCTCACCCCATATATAAAAAATCAACTCAAATTGGATTAAAGATGTACATGTCAGACCTGAAATTATGAAACTACTAGAAGAAAACATAAGAGAAAGCCTGCATGACATTGGTCTGGGTAATTATTTTTTTGATATGACCCCAAAAACATAGGCGACAAAAGTAAAAATAGACAAATGGGGTTGCATCAAATGAAAAAGCTTCTTCACACCAAAGAAAGCAGTTGACAGTGAAGAGACAACCTATGGAATGGGAGAAAATAGTTGGAAATCATATATCCAGTAAGGGGTTAATATCTAAAATATGTAAGGAACTCAGCTCAATAGCAAAAAAAAAAAAAAAAAAAAAAAGTAAGAATACACTAGTAACCAGATTTAAAAATGTGCAAAGGACCTAAATAGACACTTCTAAAAAAAGACATACAAATGACCAATGTATGTATGAAAAAATGCTCAATATCACTAATCATCAGGGAAATGCAAACTAAAGTCACAATGAGATATCACCTCATACCTCTTAGAATGGCTATTACAAAAAAGACAAAATATAACAAATGCTGGTGAGAATGTGGAGAAAAGAGAAACTTTGCACACTGTTGGTGGGATTGTAAGTTAGTACAGCTATCACTGAAAATGATATTGAGGTTCCTGAAAATATTAGAAATAGATCTACCATATGATTCAGCAATCTCACTTCTAGGTATGAAGTCAAAGGAAATGAAATCAGTATGTGGAAGGGATATCAGCACCTCTGTGTCTACTTCAGCACCATTTTTTATGTACATATACTTTATTTATTTATTTATTTTTAATTATACTTTAAGTTCTAGGGTATATGTGCACAACATGCAGGTTTGTTACATATGTATACATGTACCATGTAGGTGTGCTGCACCCATTAACTCGTCATTTCCTTTGGTATATCTCCCAATGCTATCCCTCCCCCCACCCCGAACCCACAACAGGCCCTGGTGTGTGATGTTCCCCACCCTGTGTCCAAGTGTTCTCATTGTTCAATTTCCATCTGTGAGTGAGAACTTGAGGTGTTTGGTTTTCTGTCCTTGTGATAGTTTGCTTAGAATGATGGTTTCCAGCTTCATCCATGTACCTACGAAGGACATGAACTCATCCTTTTTTATGGCTGCAAAGTTTTCCATGGTGTATATGTGCCACATTTCCTTAATCCAGTCTATCATTGATGGACATTTGGGTTGGTTCCAGGTCTTTGCTATTGTGAATAGTGCCACAAAAAACATACGTGACTTCAGCACCATTTTTGCATCAGTTCTACTTCCCAGCCCTATCTGCCCAAGACGCACAGTGGTGATCCAGTATGAGCCTAGACGGGTATCTGCACCTGCAGTTGGTTACATTAGAGGAGAGAAGCACTGGGCTTGAGGAACCTACACTTTTATGGCAGTCAGTAACCAAGTGTGTTCTTTGTCCCAGGAGACATTACCTCATCTCTTAAAGTTGCTGGCTATGAACACAACCCTGAAAATGCCCTGGATAAAGAGCAATCAGAGCCTTTTAGGCTTATCATTTCCAGCCAGAATGTACAGGGATGCTCAGAGAGAATGGTGGATTGGCACTTCTGACATCAAACACTGTTATAAGGACTTCACATTGACCAACTCATACTCCTCAGAATGACCCTGTAAGGGAAGTATTTGATCTTCAATTTTTACACGAGATAATCGAGGCATAGTGAGGTTTAAGCAACTCAGCTGGGGTTCTACTACTGGTAAGATGTGAAGTCTCGACATCTGGCTCTAGGTTATTCCTTCTTTTCCAATGTACTATCACTTTTATTGCCAGGTCAGTAAGGATAATGTACATGTTTACCAACTAGATGTTCCCCTAGCCACTCAGGTAAGAGCTCTGGGCCTATGTAGATCCACACCACACCTGCTCCCAATTCTGTGCTTTGTTCATGCTGTTTCATTATCTATAATCCACCCCCCAAACCCCACACACCCCGGCCCCCCACAACCCCCCTGCCCCCCCCACCCCGCTACACACACACACATTATTCCCTTTTCCTGCATGGCTAAATTCCTTTTCTATATTTTCAATGTCCTACTGAGCCACTGTACATTTCCAACCAACCATTTTCACTTTCTGTGCCCTAAATGTAGCAATATGGCCTTGGTTTCTCTTTTTCAAAGGGAGAAATATATTTTTATGGCTAAGTGCCAATGTATGACTCTTTACTTATTTTACCTGTTTTCATACTAACATGGGTTACATGGGGGAAATGTTGGCCAAAGGGTACAAAGTTTCATTTAGACAGGAGTTCTAGGAATGTATTGTATAGCATGGTGACTATGAGTTGGTCATTTCACAATGTATACATACATCAAATCATCACATTGTACACTGTAAATAAGTACAATTTTTGACAATTACACCTTAATAAAACAGGGAGGAAAAGAAATATCTTCTAAAATGCAGATCTGCCATTCAGTAGAAATACAGGCAACCTCTTCTTAGGGGGACACTAACAGACACCCCCCTTACTTGAAGTGTACTGGGGATATTCTTGTTTCACCATTTTATGCCCCTATTATGAAAGTTACATTTTCATAACTATGTATATTCTTCATTTTGGCTTATATCACAGAATAATATTATATATATATAGTTCAGTCTTATCTCCAACTGGACTCTGGACACTTTAAGAACATGAACCTATCTTATTACATTTTCATTTTTTGGTCTCTCCAAATTAGCCCAATGCTCAGTTCATAGCATGTGTTCAATAAACTGCACACAGAAGTGATTACATTGCTCTAAGTCTGGCACTATATTTCTATCCTATAAAGCTTCCTGGTTTAAATGAAGTTTGAAGAGAGGAGATAACCTGGAAGCTTATCGACCCAGTAGAGCTATGTAACTACATAACTTTGGTAAAATGTTTTATAAATTTTCAAAAAATGTCAACAATTGTCTTTAGGATAAAATCTTTTTAAAATGGTTTATTTGTAAAGGTAAATATCACTTGCATAAAAATATACCTAGTTGTTTAGTTAAAAATAAAAAGATCTTAATTAGTAAGCTATAGTTCAATTTTCTTCTATGTGTTCACCTAGCATGCATTGCCATCAAATGGTATATGTGACACTTGACTTGGAACACTTAATGCAGATAGGGCTGGGAAGTAGAACTGATGCAAAAATGGTGCTGAAGTCACGTATGTTTATTGCGGCACTATTCACAATAGCAAAGACCTGGAACCAACCCAAATGCCCATCAATGATAGACTGGATTAAGGAAATGTGGCACGTATACACCATGGAATACTATGCAGCCATAAAAAAGGATGAGTTCATGTCCTTTGTAGGGACATCAAATCAATATGTGGAAGGGATATCAGCACCTCCGTGTCTGGATAAAGTCCTTCCCATGGTGAAAACACCTGCCATTATTTACCTATCATTTGTTTCTAAAGCATTTTAAAATGTAGTCTAATTTCTACTCTTCAGACCTGTTCTGTCTCAAGCATTTTGTAAATTCAAGGAAATTAATCATTTCAATTTGCCTTTGAAATATATAAAGAAGATTATCAAAGTATCTCAAGAAAGAGAAACTGCACTCAGAGGGGTTAAATGAATCGTCTAAAGTCATACAGGCCTTTAAATGAACGGTTAAATGAATGGTTTAAAGACATACAGGAATATCTCATTTTATTGCACTTCACTGTATTGCATTTATTACACTTTTTATAAATTGAAGGTTTGTGGCAACCCTGTATTGAGCAAGCCTTTCAGCAACATTTTTTTCCAATAGCCTGTGTCCACTTTGTGCCTATGTGTCACATTTTGGTAATTCATGCATTGTTTCAAACTTTTCATTATTATTACATCTGTTATGGTAATCTGTGATCAGTGATCTTTGATGTTACTATTGTAATCATTTTGAGGAATGACAAACTGTGCCCATATAAGACCATGATTTAATCAATAAATGTGTGTATTCTGACTGGTCTACCTACCAGCTGTTCCTCCATCTCTCTCCTTCTCCTCAAGCATCCCTACTCCCTGAGACACATCAATATTGAAATTGGTCCAGTTAGTAGCACCACAGTGGCCTCTAAGTGTTCAAGTGAAAAGAAAAGTTGCATGTCTTTTACTTTAAATCAAAGCTCCAAATGATTAAGCTTAGTGAGGAAGGCATGTTGAAAGCCAAGAAAGGCCAAAATAGCTAAGTCTCTTGCTCTAAACAGCTAACCAAGTCGTTAATGTAAAAGGATACCTGTTGAAGGAAATTAAAAGTGCACTCCAGCAAACATATAAATGATAAGAAAGCAAAATAGCCTTATTTCTGATATTGAGTGGTCCGGTTAGAAGATCAAACCAACCCCAGCATCCACTTAAACCAAAGCCTAATCCAGAGCACAACTCCAACTCTCTTCAATTCCATGAAATCTAAAAGAGGTGAGAGAGTTGCAGAAGAAAAGTTTGAAGCTAGTGGAGTTTGGTTCATGAGTTTTAAGTAAACAAGCCATCTCTAAAGCATGAAAGCACTATGTGAAGCAGCAGGTGCTGGATGGAGAAGCTGCGGCAAGTTATTCAGAAGACATAGCTAAGATCATTGATCAATGTGGCTATACCAAACAACAGATTTTTGATGAAGACAAAACAGCCTTCTTTTGGAAGAAGATGGCATCTAGGACTTTCATAGCTACAGAGGAGAAGTCAATGCCTGGCATTAAAACTTCAAAGCACAGGCTGACTTTCTTGTTAGAGGCTAATGCAGCTGGTGACTTTAAATTAAAGCCAGTGCTCATTTTCTATTTGAAAACTTTAAAGCCCTTAAGAATTATGCTAAATCTACTCTGCCTGTGCTCTATAAATAAAACAAAAAGTCTGGATGACAGTACATCTTTTTATGGCATGGCTTATTGAATATTTAAAGCCCACTGTTAAGACCCAGAACTCAGAAAAAAAGATATCTTTCAAAATATTACTGCTAATTCACAATGTACATTTATGCAAGAGCTATGATGGAGATATACAAGAAGATTAATATTGTTTTTGTACCTCCTAACACAATACCTATTCTGTAGCCCAGGTATCAAGGAATCATTTCTACCTTCAGGTCTTATTTTTTAAAAGATGCATTTTGTAAGGCTATCTGCCACAGATACTGATTCCTCTGACAGATTTGGGCAAAGTAAGTTGAAAACCTTCTGGAAAGGATTCACCATTCTAGATTCCATGAAGAAAACTCATGATTCATGGGAGGAAGTCAAAATATCAACTGGAAAATATCAACTTGGAAAAAGTTGCCCCCAATCCTCGTGGATGATTTTGAGGGTTTCATATCGCTGAAGAAAGTAACTACAAATGTAGTAGAAATAGCAAGAGAGCTAGAATTAGAAGAGGAGCCTGAAGATGTGACTGAGTTGCTGATTCTCCTGATAAAACTTGAATGCTAAGGAGTTGCTTCTTATGAATGAGTAAAGACAGTGGTTTCTTGAGATGGAACCTACTCCTGGTAAAGATGCTGTCAACAGTGTTGAAGTGATAACAAAGGATTTAGCATATCACATACATTTAGTTGGTAAAGCAGTGGCAGAGTTTGAGGGGATGGATGACAATTTTGAAAGTCCTTTCGTGGGTAAAATGTTATCAAACAGCATCACATGCCACAGAGAAATTTTTCATGAAAAGAAGAGCCAATTGATGTGGCAAAGCTCACTTGTCTTCTTTTAAGAAATTGCCATAGCCATCCCAACCTTCAGCAACTACCATCCTGATCATTTATCAGCCATCAACAAGCAAGACCCTCCAGCAGCAAAAGAATTATGACTTGCTGACAGTTCAGATGATTATTAGCATTTTTTAGCAATAAGGTATTTTTAAATTAAGGTATATATATTGTTTTTTAGACATAATGCTATTGTATACTTAATAGATGACATTATAGTGTAAACATAATTTTTATTTGCACAGGAAAACCAAAAATTCATGTGACTCACTTTCTTGAGATATTTGCAGTGGTCTAAAACCAAATCCACAATATCTCTAACATATGTATATGTTATTATCAATTGCTTTCTAACACTCTGCAAAACCATTTGGAAGATAAACCGTTGATGTCCAATCCAAAAGAAAGCAGATTCTAGAACACACAGATTTTTCTTTCCTGCTCTTACCATCTTGTAGTGCCCATCATGTTTTCAAGTTTAGCTCTGGTGGTTATGCTAGCATCTTCTTCATTTATAAACTGGTGAACACATAGCTTAACCCACTTCCTGTTCTTGGTTCACAAATAAAAAGTGTGATCTCTTATGACAAAAATAGTTTTCAGTATTAAGCGGTGGAAAGTCTGTAATATCTTTTCATTTTAAAGGACAAAAGATACAGTGAAATGTGTCATTATCTGACCTGGGATATCTAAGGTCCATATCTCATTAATTGCCTGTTTGATGGGGAGACAGGGTAGGCTTCTTGCAATATTAACAGAGTTTGCTTTCCCTTGTGGCTTTAATCCTTAAAACGTAAAAGATACTGTAACCTTTCTGACCATCTACGTGGCACAGCAGAGAGGTCCACCTGCCTAAATTGATCACTGAGAGCAAATTGGAAATGGCCATGGCTGAAATAGTCCAGGGCAGAAAAGGAAATCCATGCCCCGCATTGCAATAGGGCCCATGCTTATTTAGATGTAAACTTAGGGCTTCGCTGGAGAGCCATCTCGTTCCCAGCCTCTGAAACATGGCATTAGTGAAATGTCAGCTTGCGTTAAGATCACCAGTGGCCTTTGCTGCGTAAGTTCTTCCATGTTTCTGCACAAAGCTAGCGGAGCATGGCCATGCCTCTGCTCTGGAGATCGATCCGCCTTCATGTCTGATATTACCTTATATCGCTGGGGCCAGGCGGGTGTGAGAGGGGGCAGAGAGACCGTGTTCACTCACTGAACCTTGAGGTAGAGCTTTAGCAAGCAAGTGGCCAGGCAGCTTTGAGTCGCTGAACTGACTGCAGTTGGGGCCCCCTTTTAGGGTTTGCACTGATAAGAGCAGATCTCGGAGGAGTTGAATGTCTGAGTGATCTAAAACCAGGGCAGTCAAGCTGAAGAGGATGTGTGCACTAACCTGTTTGCACTGAATACTCTCCATAAATAATTTACAACTATGACTGCTAGCTATTATTACAAAAATACCGGATTGCATTTTGACACATGCATCCAGCTTGTAAGTCAATAGATATGGTTTCACCTAGTGTGTGCAGACTCGGCTTAAGTCACCCAACCAAGTGTGTTTTCCAACAATGTAATTTAATACTGCCAAACCAGAGGGAGAAAGCGCTTCCCAAGAAGCCTGTGCCTTCAACAAAATGATAAATTGTCCTTCCAAGTGCTTATTTTAGTATCCCTTAATAAGATTCTGATTTTCTTCTCCCACGGATAACATTCTTGTGAATTTCAAGTCAGTCGCATTTAATGTTAAAGTGAAAGTGAATGTGAGAAATATTCTTCTTTTTCTCACATTCAAAGGATATCTTCTATATCACTAATTGGTGTTTTCTCTGAGAGGCACTGGAACCAACAGGAAGCATTTCACTACTGGCTAATCTTAACCATCCTCCTCGCCTCTCCAAAATAGCAATGTGGCTTTCTTTAGACTGGCATTTTTCCCAAAGAGGATAGTATTGCCTGATGAAGACAACCCAAGACTTTGTAAATTCTCTTCAGGAAGTAGAAAATCACCTCCTACTTTCTGTGGTCTCAGAAATCTGAAGCGAAGCAGCCTAGTAAATATGCAAGAAAGGAGTCACATTAGAGCTCCTCATGATGGCTGGCAAGGTTACATGACTCTTGGTGGTTTTTATGTTTGTTTGTTTGTTTGTTTGTTTTTTAAGAGAAAGCCCTAGAACACCATTCAGATATTACTGTCTTTATGAACAATCAATAGCAGTGTTGCAGGGTCTTCCTTATTCTTTGATGAGGTACATTTATATGCAATGAGGGATTGCATGTATATTTAATAAGAAACTCCATTATGTGTACACATGGTGAGAAAAAGGAAAAAGATGTTTGTGCTGGCTGTGGTAATGCTATAATAAGAAATGTGTCTAAAAATTACTTGCTACAGATTTAAAAGAATAATCTTAGGTGGAGGAAAAGGCAGGTAGGAAATGGTGGTTCCAGGCATAGATGGCTTTTAAATATTCACATGCCATAAGTAGAAAGTATCTGACAATGAGCTGTTGATAACACACAATATTCTCACAATACAAACCAGCTATTCTACTAGGGTAAAATGCTTAGAATTTGGGAAAAAGGAAATTTGTGGAACAGGTAGAATTTTCTGTCAGAATGGTCTTTTTCTGCATCTGCTCACATGTAAAATACACAGAAATGTTAGCAGTCCTTTCATTAAACACTTATTTTCCTTGATAAGGGATTATTCAGTAGCAGTGGTCCTGGGTTGGATGAGGAGTCTCCTGTGCAGATACACCTGCACTTCATCTGAAAAAAATAATTTTGGAATGTATGACACTTTAAATAGGCTTGAGTATCTGGGTAATTAATTGACTCATAAACTCTTTCAAAGCTGAAATCTTAAAAGAAAACATCATTGTCAACAAATACCATCCAATAGCATTAATCCAATTGTAAGAAATTTTTAACATGTGAATTACATGTTTATTAAGGTTTGAGTAGCCTAATATGCTAACTGGAGAAAATCAGGCATATATATAATAGAAGAGAATAATTTTATTTTTAAAATAAGGTGATATTACCTTTGTGGATTTTTATATATCTGTATCTACCTTAATTATACTTTCTTCCTTGTGTCTTCCATTCACCCTTAAACTCTATCTCGATTTTCCTCTACTTTCCACTTAGCAAAAGAAGATCTTACCAACTGAACAGCTTTCTGGATGCTTGCCTTGACTCTGGGTGCCCCCTCTTCCTATTTGTCACCTGTGCAGATGCCACTCTCCACCAGCCTTCCCCAGGCATTTAGCCTCTTCAAGCACAGGGACTCACAGGCTCTTCTGATTGCCCACAAACCCTATCTCACCTTCTCCTAAGCTGCCAGGGCCTCCCAGTAGGAGCATCTTGCTGGCTGATTTGCTCTTACACATGGCTTCAGGGTAAGTGAGTCTTCACAAAGGGGCCCCAAACTTCTTACAGCTCCCTTCTATGCCAGCCTGCAGCAGTCGCTGCTTCTGGATCCTACTGGCATCTAATGCCCCTCCTCTGTTCAGGTTCAATTCCTAAGACTTTTCAACACCTACTCATTTCATCTTTTCCATGAGGAATTTCCTGCTAACTTGAACTCACCTCATTACTACCTAATATGTACAAGCTTTACATATTTGTGTAGTCTCTGAGTCTTTCAATTATGATTTCATCTGCCTGGAATCAACCTTTCATACTGGTTTCTTCCCATCCTTACCCCTTACTTATCTCTTAAAAAATTCAATTTGGACAGTTCTCCTGCAAAGCCTTTGATGACTCCCTAAGATAGGGGCATTCAAATATTGAATGCCTGGTGCCAGGGTGTGAGTTTTCAGAGGTCCATGATGAAATGAGCTAAACAAATATTCACAAAATTATATGTGATCAATTTAAAAGATTGTCCTTTACTCCAAAATCATAATGTATTCTTTTTGAGTTACAACATTTTATGAAATGAGAGTAATAGTAGAAAAAAGTTTTAAATGTTTTGATTTCGAATAATAAAACTTGGCCACCCATATCAGTTGCCCAATTTGTTTTTGAAAAAATTTTAGTCAATGAAACATGAATCTGAAAAACACTCCCCTAAGGCTAGTGACCTATGTATAACACTACAATAACACTTACCATGCTATAGTATAATTATTGACTCATTCGTTAGTGTCTCTGGACTGTGAATACGTGCATGATATTCGCCATGGTATCCTTAGCCACCAGCACAATAAATACTCGTGAAGGAAATGGTATAAAAATGTTCTGCATTTTATTTGCCAAGGATATTCATTTATTTTCCTCAGCAAGTGGTTCTTACTCCAAGTTTTGTGGTCCACTAGGCAGGTCTGTGGAAGAACTTTAGAAGGTCCAAGAATAGCCTAAAATTTCATGCAAATGTTTCATGCACAGTATATGACTGTTTGGTGGTGGTGGTTGTGCTGGGGAGAGAATTTATAACATTTTCAAAGTCATAACCCTCAAAGACTAGTGATCACACTGCAAGAATTATGTCATTCACTGTGGACTGATTTAGCATTTCCAGAATAACTGAGATATGCAAGATCCTATACTGACTCTAGAGCTACAAAAATGCATTAAGTGAAGTCCTTCCCTTCAAAGAACTCATTCATAGCGTGGCTGTCCCAATAGAGCAGGCAAATAAAAACTACTAGAGGTAAAGGCTATAATAAATGTGTGGAGCTTCCCTATGGTGGTGGTAGTGAAGGCTACCCAGAGGAAGTGAGGTTGAAGTTGGGCCTTGAAAAATGAACAATTTATTATGCAGCAAATGAAAGAGATAGGAAAGGTATTCTAATTATTCAAATTAGAGTCAAAATAAAACAAAAGCAAGAACAAAACTGCCAAGTGCGCACAGACACACACATCTATGTGATGCATATAAACACACATGGCTATAATTGTTTTCTTTTTCCATTCCTAGTAGCATCTAACCTAGCACTAGCTATACTGCACTAATTTTCCCAAACTTGAAATGCTACAGAATATGGATAAGCCATGCCATGCTGTAATAGCAAATTCAAGTCATCAAAAACAGTTTCAAATGGAAGGGCAACATGAAAACTTGTACTCCTCCAAACTAGTTGAAATTAAGAGGTGTCATGGATTTCTTTGAGACCTGATTCTACAGATGGCAAGAATGAGCTACGTGCTTAGGAAGGCAAGAGAGCATCTAAAAGCATGAAGGCTCAGTTGGTCCCCTAAGCTTGGTTTGTGTGAATCCTGCTTTGCACAGGTCTGCTAGCAGATGATCTGGTGCCTTGGTGCAAATTAGAATTGGATGCCGTTTCCTCTGAGTGTATTCAGCATCATGCCAGGGCACACAGCTTGAGGAGTAAAAGTTGGATTCCAGTCCCCACTTATCTCCCAGGTGGGTGCTTTGAATTCTCAAGTCCTAGAGATGCAACAGAGACAGAATAAATGACACATTTTACCAAATGTCACGATGTGATGAGCCAATCTTGGAATGGTAAGTGTTGAGAGAAGATCCCCCAAACCTTCTTCCTCATATCAAATAAAGTGTGTGTGCAAAGTAATGAGCAGCAGCAGCTTAAGCCCCAAAAGACGTCTATCTACTGTGGGCCTTTAAATATTGCAACATTCTTGCAGGCACAATACATTGTGATAAGAATAAAGAGCTAAACTCTGCACATTTAGGATATGAGGCTCCAGGGAATAGTAATTCTAAAGAGAAAAAAAAATCATTTTGTTTGTCCACTGGTTGGAAGGAAAATTTCAGGGTTAACAGCAGATTATGGATTTCCAATCAGAACAGCATTATACTGAATGAAAAATGGTGCTAGCTGCACTCATAATGTAATGCTGTTGTGTTTTTTCATAGCATTTCAACTATCTCCTCTAATGAGTCTCAGTAAATACAGAGAACTTTAAAGCAGATATGACTTTGACTAATTCAATGTGTAAAATACACTGATACATAATGTCTATCAATTATATAAATATATAAAATCAAATTTAAAAAGTTACCTTGTGACCCAGCACCAGGCAACTAAATAGGAAGAGTATAAGCCTCTTAAAAGTATCTTCCTGACTTGTTTCATGTAGGTCTTTTCATTTTTTTGTAGTGGGAATTTAATATTCAAGGAAGATGGTACCTGAACACAAGCCATGAGATTGTCTTCAGGGGTCACCTGTCAACTGCTCCCACTACCTCAAAGGACACAGGAGGCCTTCAGAGCATTCTCTATAATTCCAACATTAACATGCATCAGTTTATTGTATCTTCTATTTGCTACCCTAAAAGACACAAAGTTCCCAGCTTAGAGAATGAGGAGCATAAGTCAGCATATTTCAAAAGGAAAATAAAATAAGGATACATGAGTTCAGCATCTTCAGACAGACCATAAACTCCTAGAATGCAGTATCTTTTGCCTGTACCCAAAGAGTAGATGCTCTGTTAGTATTTTCTGAATGACTGTCTTAAAAGAAGAGAGGAAAAGCCCTAGAGAACATGATGACTTATGTGGGTCCTAAAAACTTTTCCCTGTTCACTTAGAAGAAAATATTCACATTTTTCATATGTTAAGTTTAATCTGTATTTTTCATGATTATTTCTTTTTCCATTTTTAAATGAGTCTTAAGTGACTTGGAGTTAAACATCTGAATGCTTGTTCTCAAATAGTTCTTTTTTTTTTTTTTTTTTTTTTTTTTTTTTTGAGACGGAGTCTCGCTCTGCCGCCCAGGCTGCTGGAGTGCAGTGGCCAGATCTCGGCTCACTGCAAGCTCCGCCTCCCGGGTTCACGCCATTCTCCTGCCTCAGCCTCCCGAGTAGCTGGGACTACAGGCGCCCGCCACCTCGCCCGGCTAGTTTTTTGTATTTTTTAGTAGAGACGGGGTTTCACCGTGTCAGCCAGGATGGTCTCGATCTCCTGACCTCGTGATCCGCCCGTCTCGGCCTCCCAAAGTGCTGGGATTACAGGCTTGAGCCACCGCGCCCGGCCTTCAAATAGTTCTTTACTTAAGGTTGCACAATGCATTCACTACGTCTCTTGGCATTTCACCAGTGAATTGGTAATGGTGCCTACCTAATAAATGCTAAATGAATAATTGCAACAAATTCTTGCCCTAGAGAATGAACCAGATCCTGCTGGAGGGAATTTTTATTAAGCTGTCACTGGATCTTGGTTTTTAAGATTAGAGGGCCATCAAGAAAACACATTTTTCCATGTCTGTGAGCAGCAATCCACCTTTTTCACTCTCAGGTTTATGGCTAGTTCAATGCATCCAGTTCCTTTGACCCACAGAGGCATTACTGTTCATGTACTATCCCTGGCTCGCATAACAAAATGCTTCCCACGAAATCAGCAAGCTCAAAGACACACTAGATCCCACAGCCTTAGTTTTGCAATATCTTTATTCCATTTTCTCACTTCTTTTTCGTTTTTCCTCTGATCTTCAATTCCACTTTTCAGTCCCAGTGGGTGAGCTGTTGGCAGCATTCTGAAATAAGCAGAAAGCCTTTCTGATTCTCTGTGGGTGGCACAAGAGAACTGTTTTACTAGATGCAACCCATACTTAATTGCTGCCAAATTTGGGACCACAAATGTGGCCTTGATCATCCATAGGCATGAGTGATGGATAGCTACTCCATCAGTCTGCTCAGCCATCCATCTCTGTAGGAAGACGACGGTGAAAGCCGAAGAGAGTGGAGCTGACATCAGCAGAAATGACCACAAGAGTCAGATGAAAAGGCAGTGGAGGAGGGAACTTGTCTTTAATCTCCTTTCTGAGGCCTTTTGCAAATGAGGGCAATTCTAGTCACTTTGGTCTAGACAGTTTGCAGATCTTTTAGTGTAAAAAAGAAAAAAAAAAAAGCATATCTCCTGGGGTAGGCAGGCATAAAAGTTGAGCAGAACCGGTAGATCAAGACTATTTATCATCTAACTTTCTTCACCCTCTGAAAGATGGAAACTTAAACTGATGTGAACTATACACACCAATCCATCAGATGCTTGAGTCAGTTTTATGGATTGATACATTATTATTGAATGAGGCTTTCACTGTGTCTACAGCAAAGCTGATGAAAGTGACACAGTGCCTACCCTCTGAGACATACAACCTTGATATAATTTTGCTTTGAGCATAAAGTTAAAATTAAAATGGGTAACAGTCCCAGGTAACTTTTGTGATTTATGAAAGGGTAACTTGGTTGACAATGGGTTATGTAATTCTATGGTGAGTGTAATTCTCTATAAGGATGATAGTGTAAAGCAAACAGTATCTTGTAGTGCTACTTATATCAGTTATTAACGGTAGAAATAGTATGAATATTATATTTTAAAAATATTTTTGCAGTGGGTTGAATAGTGTCCCCCACAATATTTGTCTACCTGGAACCAACTCCACATTTAAACTTATTTGGAATAAGGATTTTTGCAGATGTATTTAATGTAAGGATTTTGAAAGGAGATCATCCTGGATTAGGACAAGCCCTAAATCCCATGGCAGTGTCTTATAAGAGACAAAAAAAGAGAAGACACAGAGACACTGGTGAGTAGACCATGTGAAGACAGAAGCAGAGAGCAGAGTGATGTCTCTGCAAGCTACGGAGCACCAAGGGTTGCCGGCAGCCCCCAGGAACTTGGGAAAAGGCTTGGCACATCCAGAAGAAACCAACACTGTTGCCATCTTCATTTCAGAATTCTTGCCTCCAAAACAATGAGAGCAAGAAATTTCTGTTGTTTTAAGTCACCCAGTTTGTGATAAATTGTTGTGGCAGTGCAAGGAAACTACTACAACTATATATCATTCTAATTTTATGATAGTTACTTCAGTCCAGATTTGTACCCAGCTTTTTGCCTAAGCTTCAGATCTCATATATGCAGCTGCCTTCTTGATACTTCCACTTAGTTGTGATACTAGTCAGGGTTTTCCAGAGAAATAGAATTCAACAGTTGTTTGGTCAAAATATGAGAGATTTCATATATGTGAGAGAAATCTCATATATATATATATATATTTCATATATAAATCTCATATATATATATATATATAAATATATATATATATTTCCTCACACTGCTATAAAGAAATACCTGAGACTAGGTAATTTATAAAGAAATGTATTTCTCACAGATCTGGGGACTGAGAAATCTAAGATCGAAGTCCTAACCAATTAACTTCCTGATGAGGGTTCTCTTCATGGTTTGGAGATGGCTGCATTTCTTGCAGTGTCCTCACAGGACAGGGACATAGAGAGGTTGATTTTCTCTCCCTTCTTTTCCTTCTTTTCTTTTCTTTTCTTTTCTTTTCTTTTCTTTTCTTTTCTTTTCTTTTCTTTTCTTTTCTTTTCTTTTCTTTCTTTTCTTTCTTTCTTTCTCTCTTTCTCTCTCTCTCCCTTCTCTTTTTTTTTTTTTTAAACAGTTTCACTCTTGTCACTCAGGCTGGAGTGCAATGGTGCTGTCTCGGCTCACTGCAACCTCCACCTCCCAGGTTCAAGCAATTCTCCTGCCTCAGCCTCCTGAGTAGCTGAGACTATAGGCAACCACCACTATGCCCAGCTAATTTTTGTATTTTTAGTGGAGACAGTGTTTCACCGTGTTGGCCAGGCTGGTCTCAAACTCCTGACCTCAGGTAATCCACCTGCCTCGGCCTCCCAAAGTGCTGGGATTACAGGTGTGAGCCACCGCGTCCAGCCAAGATTGATTTTTTTTTATAAAGCCACCAATCTCATTGGATTAGGATCCCACACTTATGACTCCATTTAACCTTAAGTCTCTCTCTCTTGTTTTGTTTTGTTTGAGACAGGGCCTCACTCTGTCACCCAGGCTGGAGTGCAGTGGTGCAATCTTGGCTCACTGCAACCTCTGCTTCCGGTTTCACAAGATTCTCTCCTTCAGCCTCCAGAATTGCTTGGATTACAGGCATGAGCCACCATGCCTGGCTAATGTTCTTCTATTTTTAGTAGAGACGGGGTTTCACCATGTTGGCTATGGCTGGTCTCAAACTCCTGCCCTCCCAAAGTGCTAGGAATACAGGTATGAGCCATGGCACCCAGCCTAACCTTAATTATCTCTTAAAAGCTCATCTCCAACCACAGTCACATTGTGGGTTGGGCCATCAACATATGACTTGGGGGTACAGGAGCACAATTCAGTCTCTAGCAGGGGGCAGTAATTTCTGCTGCCTTTCCCCGTGAAACAGTTGCTGATTTGTGGCACACATTCAGAAGCTAAGTCAAAAGCAGTGGCTTGAAGCATTCAGCAGCCTCATGGGACTTCAAAGACAAAAAAGTGTATTTCAGGGTTACTAAGGCCCGAAATTTATTCAGACATTACTATTAACTCCACAAATAAAAGGTATAAGTCTTGAAGGAAAGGAAACTTCAGAAACGTGAGTTCAACATTCTATGCTACTTTTTTCCTCAACATATCTGCCAGTTCTTAAATTGCAGTGGTTGAGAAGTTTAGAAACAACAGCAATAAAGTAGAAATTAAGGCTCAATTCAGTGGCTCCCATCTGTAACCCCAATACTTTGGGAGGCAAAGGTGAAAGGATCGCTTGAGGCCAGGAGTTTGAGACCAGCGTGGTCAACATGGAGAGGCCTGGTCTCAACAAAAATTTTTAAAATTAGCTGGATGTGGTGGCATATGCCTGTAGTCCTAGCTAGTTGAAAGGCAAAACAGGAGGATCTCTTGAGCCCAGGAATTTGAGGTCACAGTGAACTATGTGTCACTGCACTCCAGTCTGTGTAACAGAGCAAGACCCTGTCTCTTAAAAATAAAAAAAAAATTAAAAAAAGATACAAATTAAGAGAGTAAAAATCTGAGCAGAACTTTTGACAATTTCACAATGCCAAGAAGATAGAAGTTTGATTTCAGGGCCTGCCAAGGTGGGGGATTCATGTTAAACTTTCCAGGCTTTCAGCTGAAACCTCTAAAAGGATATGACCTGGAAGTAAAAACAAACAAGAAATAGATCAGTTCTGTGAAGACTGAACCCAGTCAAATTATCTCACCCCTCATTGGATCAAGTTGGCCTGCTCCTTCTCCAAAGTCCTGCCAGAAGAAAATTAAATCCCCTCTGGAGGAAGATAACATAACACAGAACTGTTGTATTTTTCATATATAATTTCTGACATCCCAACACAAAATGCCAGGTTGTTAGTATACGGAGCCAAATGTTGAAAATAGAAAGTAATAGATAAAAACCTACCACAGGAGATCCAGATATTGACATTATCTGATGTAGATTTTTAAATAACTATAATTAATATATTCAAGAAAATAGATTGCAAAATGGAGAATTTCATCGAAGAACTGTAATCAAACAAAATAATCTGATGGAAATTTTAGATACAAAAAAATTGAAAAAATAATAAGTAGATCTAGCAGTGGATTAGAAACATAGTAGTAGAGATTAGTGAATTGGAAGATAAGTTAGCCCAAAATATCTAAACTGAAGCACAAAGAATAAAAAGGGTGGAATACACAGAAAAGAGCATACAAAAAATATAGGACATGGTGATAAATTCTAACATATTGGAGTTACAAAAGAGAGAAGAAAGGGAATGGAACATAACCAGCATTTGAAAAGATGTTGACTAAGGATTTTCCAATACAGATGCAAAGTTACTTAGGATCAGATGCAAGAATTTCTACAAACGTCAAGGAGGATAAATACAAAGATATCTATAACTAGACACATCATAATAAAACTGCTAAAAAAGGAAAGAAGAAGAGAAAAATCTAATACTCACAGTGGAGTTTTCAATAGAAGAGGCAGGTATCAGGGCAATAGCATCTTAAAATTCTAAAAGAAATAACTAACCAACCTAAAAGTCAAAGGAATGTGAAAATGAATGTAAAATGAAATGCTTCAAAAGTACATGTGAAATATAGATGGTTTGAGACAAACAGACACAGAGAATTTGTTACCAGCAGCCCAAACTGAAAGAGAAACTGAAAGGATTCCTTTAGAGAGCATTCCAGAAGGCAGCATAAAATGGGCAGGAAAAAAATGAAGAGTAATGGAAAGGAAAAATAGGTAAGTCTAAATGAATATTGATCATGTAATACAATAATAATACCTAGAATTTTTTTTTTTTTTTTTTTTTTTTTTTTGAGACGGAGTCTGGCTCTGTCATCCAGGCTGGAGTGCAGTGGCCAGATCTCAGCTCACTGCAAGCTCCGCCTCCCGGGTTTATGCCATTCTCCTGCCTCAGCCTCCCGAGTAGCTGGGACTACAGGCGCCCGCCACCTCGCCCGGCTAGTTTTTTGTATTTTTTAGTAGAGACGGGGTTTCACCATGTTAGCCAGGATGGTCTCGATCTCCTGACCTCGTGATTCGCCCGTCTCGGCCTCCCAAAGTGCTGGGATTACAGGCTTCAGCCACCGCGCCCGGCCAATGTCTAGAATTTTATATAAATGATATATGCTCTTAATAACATGGACTCAATATATAATGACTGTTTGCCTTTTCATCACTCATTTCTCCTCTTAAATACTACCCACTTAGTTAGAGGCCTTCCCTGGCTACCCTATGAAAATACTCTCTTACCTCTTACCCTACAGTCACTCTCTATACCAACAGAGGATTCTGATTCTCACCTTCCCCCAGGAATCCTCAGTTTCCTTCCTTCAGAACTTCTTTCTCTAATTCTTCCATAGCTTCATTAGGTAACTTCTTGCATGTGATGCTGTGTTAGTCACTGCATTTAACAAGCAGCATAAGCATAAGCCCCTGACCATAGCAGTCTGCAACACAGAATGAACAATGGCATCTGAGACTTATCTAAAAATCCAGTAAATACTTATATACTTAATTATATAGTTAAATACTTAATTTTAAAGCAAAATGTATAGTTAGTGGAAGTAATAAGATTCCAAAAATCAGGAAGATTAACACCATGACAGAGTGTACAGCACCAAGATGCTGAGAATATGAATCTTTTTATTCCTGCATTGAATTTTCTTAACATGAGTTCTGCCTCAAATCTAAAGTTCAAGAGTCCTAAAGTATAGCAGTCAATTCTTATTCTACTATTGGCCCATAAGTCCAGCAAAAACACATTATTGAGAGAGATTCTACACTATTATTAATTTTCTGTAAGCTTTGAAGCTCTTTTTCTCGTTGAATCTTTAGAATATAATGCAATCATTAGTATTGTACTTTATCATTTATAATACATTTTTACATTTTCTGACCTCGCTGGATCAAAAAAACTACCCTCAGAGGGGCACTTGGTGAGTTTTGTAGTATGAATGAGAAAACTGAGATTCAGAGAGGTTAAGGGACATGCTCAAGGTTGAATAGCATGTAAATATCAGATTTGAGACTTTTTATCATCTACTCTGCTTTTAGATTATAACCTCTAATAGTTACATATTACATTCCAATTTATATAATTTGTTTATAAATATATGTGTGCACATACATTACAGTTGATATTTCAGGTTCTTTGACATATAGTGGCAAATAAACCACCTAAATAAGCTGGCAATTTTGGAAGGTTTGAGATATGAAAATAGAACCCCTGGGTAGATACTAGGGGTGCTGTTAAACATCCTACAATGCATGGGACAGCTTCCCAGAACAAAGAATTATTCAGCCCAAAATGTCAATAGTGCTGAGGTTACAAGACCCTAATCTAAAGTAGTTAAGGTCTCTTGAGGGGTAGGAGTACCTCACTTTATCTGCCAAACCACCGCTACTGCACCCTGGTTCCATTTAACCAACTAGACCAATTTGCTAAAGATCCCAAACAAGCCTGAACTTAGTGAAATTAAATCCATACTTCAGTGATAAAACCATGGAGAAAGCAGCAAGGAAATTGCCATAAAAGTCAAGATGGCAATTATATTTAGGAAGGAGGGGAGGGGTTATGATTAAAAAGGTGAGTGTGAAGACTCCCACGGTGGCCGGCAATACTGTATTTCTTGACTTGAGAGCTGGTTTCTGAGATTCATTTTGTGATAATTCATTAAACTTTTCTTTATAGTTTATGCACTTTTCTTGATGTGAGTTGTATTTCACAATAATAAAAGGTTTTCAGAAAACGCGCTTCAGTGATTATCCTAGTTGTTTCCTGAAATAACTAGGATAAAGAAATATTACTGCCACGAGTAAGCCAACTGTATTTATATTGAATAACAAAGAATCAGAAAATGGTAGAAGCCCAATACTTAAACTAGAAATCGTGGTACAACTTCCAGCTCATCTTTCCTCTAGGTTCCCAAATCTGGTTATTTACTGAACTCTATATATGCATGTAGGCATGCATACATGCACATACACACAGACACACACAAACTTGAATACTAAATTATTAACAGAGATTGCAAAGTAACTGTCAAAGAGGCCAAATCCCCAATAGCTAATGATCAGTGCATTACTTCCTAAAGCCCAGTGATTCCCAGCCAGAGGAGGTGAGAGCAGGTCCAGCTGGAAAGGAGATAGCAAAATAACCTGTAAAGTATTAGTATTTCTCTTTTTTAAAGTTCTGGGATACATGTGCAGAACGTGCAGACTTGTTACATAGGTATACATGTGCCATGGTGGTTTGCTACACCCATCAACCCGTCATCTACATTAGGTATTTCTCCTAACGCTATCCCTCACCTTGCCCACTACCCCCCGACAGACCCTAGTGTGTGATGTTCCCCTCCCTGTGCCCATATGTTCTCGTCATTCAACTCCCACTTATGAGTGAGAACATGTGGTGTTTGGTTTTCTGTTCCTGTGTTACTTTGCTGAGAATGATGGTTTCCAGCTTCATCCATGTCCCTGCAAAAGACATGAACTCATTCTTTTTTATGACTGCAGAGCATTCCATGGTGTATATGTGCCACATATTCTTTATCCAGTCTATCATTGATGGGCATTTGGGTTGGTTCCAAGTCTTTGCTATTGTGAATAGTGCTGCAATAAACATATGTGTGCATGTGTCTTCATAGCAGAATAATTTATAATCCTTTGGGTATATACCCAGTAATGGGATTGCTGGATCAAATGGTATTTCTAGTTCTAGATCCGTGAGGCATCGCCACACTGTCTTCCACAATGGTTGAACTAATTTACACCCCCACCAACAGCGCAAAAGTGTTCCTATTTCTCCACATCCTCTCCAGCATCTGTTGTTTTGTGACTTTTTAATGATCACCATTCTAACTGGTGTGAGATGGTAGCTCATTGTGGTTTTGATTTGCATTTCTCTAATGACCAGTGATGATAAGCTTTTTTTCATATGTTTGTTGGCTGCATAAATGTTTTCTTTTGTGAAGTATCTGTTCATATCCTTCCCCCACTATTTGATGGTTTTTTTTTCTTGTAAATTTGTTTAAGTTCCTTGTAGATTCTGGATATGAGCCCTGAGCCCTTTGTCAGATGGATAGATTGCAAAATTTTTCTCCCATTCTGTAGGTTGCCTGTTCATTCTTATGATTGTTTCTTTTCTTTTGCTGTGCAGAAGCTCTTTAGTTTAATTAGATCCCATTTGTCAATTTTGGCTATTGTTGCAGTTGCTTTTGGTATTTTAGTCATGAAGTCTTTGCCCATGCTTATGTCCTGAATGGTATTGCCTAGGTTTTCTTCTAGGGTTTTTATGGTCTTAGGTCTTATATTTAAATCTTTAATCCATCTTGAGTTAATTTTTGTATAAGGTGTAAGGAAGGAGTCTGGTTTCAGTTTTTACATATGGCTAGTGAGTTTTCCCAACACCATTTATTAAATAGAGAATCCTTTCCCCATTGCTTGTTTTTGTCAGGTTTGTGAAATATCAGATGGTTGCAGATGTGTGGTGTTATTTCTGAGGCCTCTGTTCTGTTCCATTGGTCTGTATATCTGTTTTGGTACCAGTACTATGCTGTTTTGGTTACTGTAGCCTTGTATTATAGTTTGCAGTCAGGTAGCATGATGTCTCCAGCTTTGTTCTTTTTGCTTAGGATTGTCTTGGCTATACGAGTTCTTTTTTGGTTCCATATGAAATCTAAAGCAGCTTTTTCTAATTTTGTGAAGAAAGTAAATGGTAGCTTGATGGGAATAGCATTGAATCTGTAAATTACTTTGGGCAGTATGGCCATTTTCATGATATTGACTCTTCATATCCTTGAGTATGGATTATTTTTCCATTTGTTTGTGTCCTCTCTTATTTCCTTGAGCAGTTGTTTGTAGTTCTCCTTGAAGAGGTCCTTCACATCCCTTGTAAGTTGTATTTCTAGGTATTTTATTCTCTTTGTAGCAGTTGTGAATGGAGTTCACTCATGATTTGGCTCTCTGTTTGTCTATTATTGGTGTATAGAAATGCTTATGATTTTTGCACATTGATTTTTGTATCCTGAGGCTGCTGAATTTGCTTATCAGCTTGAGGAATTTTGGGATTGAGACGATGGGGTTTTCTAAATATACAATCATGTCATCTGCAAACAAAGACATTTTGACTTCCTCTCTTCCTATTTGAATACCCTTTATTTCTTTCTCTTGCCTCATTGCTCTGGCCAGAACTTCTAATACTATGTTGAATAGGAGTGGTGAGAGAGGGTGTCCCTGTGTTGTGTGGGTTTTCAAAGGGAATGCTTCCAGCTTTTGTCCATTCAGTATGATATTGGCTGTGGGCGTGTCATAAATAGCTCTTACTATTTTGAGATGTGTTCCATCAATGCCTAGTTTATTGAGTGTTTTTAGCATGAAGGGGTGTTGAATTTTATCAAAGGACTTTTCTGCATCTATTGAGATAATTGTGTGGTTTTTGTCATTGGTTCTGTTTATGTGATGAATTATGTTTATTGATTTGTATATGTTGAACCAACCTTGCATCCCAGGGATGAAGCTGACTTGACTGTGGTGGATAAGCTTTTTAATGTGCTCTTGGATTCGATTTACAAGTATTTTATAAAGGATTTTCGCACTGATGCTCATCAGGGATGTTGGCCTGAAATTTTCTTTTTTTGTTGTGTCTTTGCCAGGTTTTGGTATCAGGATGATGCTGGCTTCATAAAATGGGTTAGGGAGGAGTCCTTCTTTTTCTATTGTTTGGAATAGCTTCAGAAGGAATGGTACCAGCTCCTCTTTGTACCTCTGGTAGAATACAGCTGGGAAATCATCTGGTCCTGGGCTTTTATTGATTGTTAGGCTATTAATTACTGCCTCAATTTCAGAACTTTTCATTGCTGTATTCAGAGATTCAACTTCTTCCTGGTTTAGTCTTGGGAGGGTGTATGTTTCCAGCAATTTATCCATTTCTTCTAGATTTTCTAGTTTATTTGCATAGAGGTGTTTATCGTATTCTGATGGTAGTTTGTATTTCTGTGGGATCAGTGGTGATATTCCCTTTATCATTTTTTATTGTGTCTATTTGATTCTTCTCTCTTCATTATTAGTCTTGCTAGCAGTCTATCTATTTTGTTAATCTTTTCAAAAAAACAGCTCCTGGATTCAATGATTTTTTGGAGGGTTTTTTGTGTCTCTATCTCCTTCAGTTCTGCTCTGATCTTAGTTATTTCTTGTCTTCTGCTAGTGTTTGAATTTGTTTGCTCTTGCTTCTCTAGTTCTTTTAATTGTGATGTTAGGGTGTCGATTTTAGATCTTTCCCACTTTCTTCTTTGGGAATTTAGTGCTATAAATTTCCCTCTAAATACTGCTTTAGCCGTGTCCCAACTTCTTGTATGTTGTGTCTTTTTTCTCATTGGTTTCAAAGAACTTCTTTATTTCGGACTTAATTTCGTTATTTACCCAGTAGTCATTCAGGAGTGGGTTGTTCAGTTTCCATGTAGTTGTGCAGTTTTGAGTGAGTTTCTTAATCCTAAGTTCTATTTGATTGCACTGTGGTCTGAGAGACTGTTTGTTATAATTTTTGTTCTTCTGCATTTGCCGTGGAGTGTTGTGAAGACCGTGGGAAAAGCGTAGTACCTAAGCTGTAGTGCACCACATCGTTACTCACAGCACAGTCCCTTAAGGCTTCCCTTGGCTAGGGGAGGGAGTTCCACAGCCCCTTGCACTTCCCCCTCCCATGCCCCGCCCCCCACCCCCGCCTGCCTCTCCCTCTCTCCCCCTCACTTCTCCCTCCGCCCCCCCATACTTCTGCTCACCCTCCAGTGGGCTGCATCCACTGGTTAACCAGTCCCAATGAAATGAACCGGCTACCTGGGTAAGAAATGCAGAAATCACTCACCTTCTGCATTGGTCTCACTGGGAGCTGCAGACTGGAGCTGTTTCTATTCTTCCATCTTTTTCCCTTGCCATATTTTTTGTTGTGCCTCAGGACACCATCCCAGAGGCCACCACTGCTAAGTCTTTTGGGTGTTTAATATTCACCCTCATATTTCTAAATAACATGCTCATCTTGTAGACATTATCTCCTTAATTTCTTATTAGGTAGATGAAAGTTTTCTGAACTTTTCTATGATAGATTTGTAACATTTTTTTTAAATCCATAGACCACATTTATATTAATATGAAATATGAATATTCTTTATTCTTGAGCCAAGGAGTAAACTTTAATGATGACGTTTTCTAGTTCAACTTTTGTTTTTCCCTGAGTAAATATCACATTATTTTTCATTTGCTTAATTTTCTATAAATCCAATGCTTATTTATTTTTTACCAGGTGGTTCAATAAAACTATCTGATGTCTATTAATATTGTCTCAAAGTATTGAAATGGATACTGTATTGCTTCCATTATTTCCTCTTGGAGACTTCAGTCTTACTGCCTCTTCTCTCTTCTGCTTTCTGGCATTGACACAAAGCTATTGCTTGGAACTGTTCTATACTCAGGAAAAATTCTGATGTCCTTCTTGTATGTTCAATTTTGATTTACTTCCTCACTTTGCTGGAACACATGCTCCAGCATCTAAGAAAATCCTGCCACATCTAAACATGTCTTAAGTTTACTCTCAGACATGACTGGTTAGAAAATTCTGATTTGGAAATCATTTCCCTTCAGAATTTTGAAAGCGACATTTTGTCTATTAGCTTCTTGTGTTGCTGTTGAGAAGGCTGATGCAGTGTTGATTCTTGATTTTTTTTACATTGTCTTTTTTTTTTCCTCTCAATACTTTGTTTGTTTGAGACGCATTCTTGCTCTGTTGCCCAGGCTGGAGTGCAATAGCACAATCTTAGCTCACTGCAACCTCCACCTCCCGGATTCAAGTGATTCTCCTGTCTCAGACTCCTGAGTAGCTGGGATTAGAGGCACACACCACCACACCCAGCTAATTTTTGTATTTTTAGTAGAGACAGGTTTCACCATGTTGGCCAGGCTGGTCTTCAATGCCTGACCTCAAGTGATCCACACACCTCGGTCTCCCAAAGGGCTGGGATTACAGGTGTGAGCCACCACACCCGGCCTAACACTGTTAATATTACTTATTTGTCTCTAGAATTCTAAAATTTCATGGTGATGGGTCTAGGTTAGGATTTCTTTTTTGTTTTTTGTGTTGATGAATTTTGCATTGAAGAATTGGTGGGCCCTTCCATTTTATAATAGAAACTCATGTTTAACCATGTTAGGAAAAGTATTACTTTATTAATTTGACAGCTTTCCCTCCTCCATGTTTTTTATTTTAGTTATTTTGTCCCTCCTCAATGTAATGTATTACTAATTTTCTAATAATCTCTCATATTTGTTGTCTTCTAACCCTTCTAATGCATTTTTCAGTGTAGCTATTTAATTTTCAATTTTCAATAATTCTTTCTGTTATGTGGGAGTTTTATTTCATGAGTGGAATATTTTCTTACATCTCTGAGAACATTAACTTTTCTTCTTCTCCTTATCTTGGTAGACATTTCCAAATTTTCTTGTTCTGTTTTTTGCCTTTTCATTTTGAAGGAATTACTCAATATCCATTCACTCATAATTAAAAGGCAAAACTACAGTTGTACCTGATTGGAAGCTCTGTCTGCATGAGTGAGTCACGTCAGCTTCACCGTACGGTGACAAGGCAGCAACCTGGCTGTCTCATGTCAGTATCTGGAAGCTCTGTCTTTGTGGCATTTCAGGCTCTCCAAACAAAAAACAAAAACAAACGAAAACGAATCTAGGAATTGAAGGGGGTAGGGGGAGAGAAGATCTTCTGACTATAGGGGTTCTGGAAATAGAACTGAAGAACAGGTTGGAAAGACGGGGTATTCTACCATTGATTGTGTAGAATTTGCACACTCTTCATCTTCAGCACCCAACTTTACTCATTTCTGTACCTCAAGTCTGAAGCTTTCCTGGCTGGATTTGTTCAGTGACTAAACTTCCCATTTTTCTTAAGATAGTAGAAAGAAATTGTGACTTCATTTTGTAGGGAAGGAGTGGGGATCCAGGACAGCAACTCCTTTGTGTATAGGCTTTCAACCAACATCGATTCTTTTCATCTAAGTCTCACCTGTACTTCCCACATGACTTGGTGTCCCCCAGGTCTATTCTGCTAGGCAAGTTGTTATTGGGTATTTTTTTTCCCTGTTTTTGCAGTATATACAAGCATACTTCAGAGATATTGTAAGGTAAATTCTAGATCACCAGAATAAAATGAGTATTCCAATAAGGCAAGTCATACAAACATTTTGGTTTCCCAGTGCATATAAAAGTTATGTTTATGCTATACTTCAGTCTATTATGTGTGCAAGAGCATTATGTCTAAATAAATGATGTACATGTCTTAATTTTAAAATACTTTATTACTTAAAAATACTAACAATCTGAGCCTTTTGTGAGTTGTAAGCTTTTTGCAGGTGGAGAGTGTTGCCTTGATGTTGATGGTGCTGAACGATCATGGTGGTGGTTGTTGAAGTTGAGGAGGCCGTGGAAATTTGTTAAAACAAGACAGTGAAGTTTGCCACATTACTGTATTCTTCCTTTCATGAAAGATTTCTCTGTAGTATGTGATGCTGTTTAATAGCATTTTACCCACAGTCAAACTTCTTTGAAAGTTGGGGGTCAATCCTCTCAAACCCTGCTGCTGCTTTCTCAACTTAGTTTATGTAGTATTCTAAATCCATTGATGTTATTTCAACAATGTTCACAGAATCTTTACAGGGTAGATTCCATCTCAAGAAACCACTTTCTTTGCTCATTCATAAGAGGCAACTCCTCATGCATTCAAGGTTTATCATAAGATTGCAGCAATTCGGTCACATCTCCAGGCTCTACTTCCCATTCTAGTTCTCTTGCTTTTTCTACCACATCTGTAGTTACTTCCTCCACTGGAGCCTTGAATCCCTCCAAGTCAACCATGAGGATTGAAATCAATTTCTTCCAAACTCCTGTTAACGTTGATACTCTGACCTCCTCTCATGAATCATGAATGTTCTTAATGACATCTAGAATGGTGAATCCTTTCCAGAAAGTTTTCAGTTTACTTTGCCCGGATCTGTCACACAAATCACTCCCTGTGGCAGCTGTAGTATTATGAAATGTATTTCTTAAATTATAAGACTTGAAATTTAAAATTATTCTTTGATCTGTAGGCTGCAGAATAGATGTTGTATTAGCAGGTATAAAAACATTAATCTTCTTGTACATCTCCATTAAAGCTCTTGGGAGACTAGGTGCATTGAGAATAAGCAATAATAATTAGAAAGGAATGTTTTTTCTGAGCAATAGGTCTCAACAATGGGCTTAACATATTCAGTAAACTATGCTGTAAAAACAGATTTGCTGTCATCCAGACTTTATAATTCTAGTTATAGAGCACAGACAGAATAAATTTAGCATACTTCTTAAGGGCCCTAGGATTTTTCAGAATGGGGAAAAAAATCATTGGCTTTAACTTAAAGTCACCAGTTGCATTAGCCTAAGAAGAGTCAGCATGTCCTTTGAAGCTTTGAAGTCAGATGTTGATTTTTCCTCTCTAACTATGTAAGTCCTAGATGGTGTCTTCCTCCAGTAGAAGGCTGTTTTGTCTACATTGAAAATGTTTAGTGTAGCCACTTTCATCAATGATCTGAGCGAGATCTTCCGGATAACTTGCTGCACTTTTCCATCAGCGCTTGCTGCTTCACTTTGCACCTTTATGTTATAGAGATGACTCCTTTCCTTAAACCTCTTGAACCAATCTCTGCTAGTTTCAAACTTTTCTTCTGCAGCTTCTTTACTGCTTGCAGCCTTCATAGGATTGAGAGGAGTTAGCGCCTTGCTCTGGCTTAGGCTTTGACTTAAGAAAATGTTGTGGCTGGTTTGATCTTCTATCCAGAGCACTCAAACTTTCTCCTTATTAGCAATGAGGCTATTTTCCTTTTTTTTTTTTTTTAAATCATTCATGTGTTTGCAGGAGAAGCACTTTTAATTACTTTCAGAAACTTTTCCTTTGCATTCACAACTTGGCTAACTGTTTGGAGCAAGAGTCTTCGCTTTCAACCTGTCTCAGCCTTCAACACATCTTCCTGACTAAGGTTAATTATTTCTAGCTTTTGCTGTACAGTGAGAGACTAGTGACTCTTCCTTTCACTTAAGCATATAGAGGCCATTATAGGGATTTTAACTGGACTAATTTTAATATTGTTGTGTCTCAGAGAAGAGGGAGGCCTGAAGAGTAGGTGAGCAATGGCGAACAGCCAGTCTGTGGAGCACTCAAGAGAACACACATGTACTGATTATGTTTGCCATTGTATACGGTTGCAGTTCACGATGCCCCAAAACAATTACAGTGGAAACATCAAAGATCACTGATCACCATAACAGATATAATAATAATGAAAAGTTTGAAATAATGAGAGATTTACCAAAATAT
Organism: Macaca thibetana thibetana; assembly: GCF_024542745.1. NCBI lineage: Eukaryota > Metazoa > Chordata > Mammalia > Primates > Cercopithecidae > Macaca > Macaca thibetana. The sequence goes on from NC_065594.1 coordinate 58,927,063, forward strand.
GACCAGGGACACACAGCGAGCACAAGCTGTTGAAAAAATGGCACCAATTAGACTTGCTTAACTGGTGCCACAAACTTTCAATTTGCAAAAAGCACAAATTTGTGAAGTGCAATGAAGTGAAGCACAATAAACAAGTTGTGTCTGTACAGATTTTACTTTTGGATGCTGATCACAGATTTTTAGGTTTCCTTTTAATCCCTGCATGCACATTGGGTTCTTGCCTCTTTCTGTCTTTTAAAAATCTCTTTTCTTCACGGTGTTGTCTGCCATTCTCTTGGTCCTGGTGGCTATATACCTTCTTAAAATGCCATTACTGTCACATTAGATCTGTTCTACAAAGAAGAAAAAATAAGTGTGTAGTCAATCCATCATTTCCCTGTCATTTCATTCTTCTTTTAAATTATATCTGTGAACTGTCTAGAGGTAACTTGGTTTTATGGAAATATCCTGAACTTGGGCTTAAACCTACTTGTTTAAAATTCCTGCTTTGTAACTTAGTGAGTGTGTGATGTTCTGCCTGTCACTCAGCTGTCCTGCTGCATCCAGCAGAGGTGCCTAGTAAAAGGATTGACCGAAAAGCATCTATTGCATTGGGTAATTAGAAGGTCAGTGGTGACCTTCACCAGAGTAGTTTCCATAGAGTAATAAGGGCAGAAGCCAAGCTGCACTGGGATTTACTCATTAATTATGCTTCTGTCACTGACTGTTGTGCAAGTCTTCTCCAGCGCAGTTTCTAGCAAAGCTGTGAATTACTTGCACCTTTTGGTCTCTGCCTACTTTACCAGATGCTTTAGTGCTTCAAATATGCTGCCACGTGTATGCATGCTTGTCCTTCAAGGCTCATATAAGCCAGCTGTTGTAACAAGCTTCAAAATGCTTCCTGCAAACTGGCAGGAGTTGGAATGCCCTCAGAGTTGCAAAGGGACCAGGTACAAGCAATGTAGCAGGAAAATTGCTTTGGGAAGGCAATAGGGGAGAGAAGGTCTGAGGAAGGAGTAGCTCAGTACAGAAAAAAGAAAAAAAGGACTTTTGCCAGTAATATTAGTGAGAGGAAGATAATAGAGAACTGGGAGAAAAAAATATGGCAGCAAGAGCAAAGAGGAAAAAGCCTCTGTTAGTCTTCCTTGCATGATACCCTGCCAAACCTGACCTAATTAGCCTGGATCTTCTAACTGCAGTCCAAAGCAGAGAAGCCAGCGGCTACAGATGTGTGAAGGATGGAAGGCAGAAAATGAATAAAGTGAATAGTTTTAGATTACTTGTAACTCTTCCTAGACAGACATGTGTTCTGGTCTTCAAGGGAAAAATTCTATAAGGGACCATTTCAGGAAGGCTTAGATTGCTAAGTTTTATAAACAGCCCCAAAGCTCCTTTTTGGGGCCCTAAGTTCTAGTCAGTGTTTTGTTACCTCAATTGCAATGTTGTTTGTTTGTTTGTTTGGTGGTTTTACTACACAACCCATTTTCATGAACTGTTGCCCAGCTGCATACACTGGTGGAAAACTAGTCGAAGCAAAAAATGCTGTTATTTATTCTGTTCAGAAACAAATTTAAAATTCTGTAGACTAGGGAATATCAAAATGAGAAACTAAAAAAATACTTTTTAGTGCAGAAGTTCAATGCCAATTTTGGGATCTTTGTACCTGAGGAATAATTCTTATGAATCTTTCGTTTTAATAGAGCAAGGACTCATATATAATGTTATCTAATTGAAGTTTATTCTACTTTTAAAAATAATTCTTAATATCGCTTATACAATTCTCCTAGAAAGTGCTCATTTTAATCATCAGTCAGCATTTTATTATATTATAATCCTTAATTGATTGACGTTTAATCACAGTCTTTGTATTTTACTATCCCTCGTCTCATAAGAGGCAATTTTCTCTTTACTGTAGTTTAACAGCTGATGAAAAAGATTTAAGGAAACCTATAAACTTAAGATTGGTTAATGGTCCCTTATAAAAGAATATTACACTTCTAGGATCCATTGCACAGATGTGATACTCAATTGTAGAAATGTGCATGGGGTTTATTAAATTACAGCACAAATCTTCAGGCTTCTGAGTTATTGTCCATGTTGGTATTGTTAGGCAAATGGGGAGACACATTATTGCTTCCAGTTGTTCACATTACTGTGGTGTAATGCAGTCGGAGACAGCTGGCACTTCGCTGTAGGCAAACGCAGAGCTGCAGCAGCTGCCGAGAATTGGACCCCAAGTGAAGGTCCAGCTCCGCTGAGTCAGTGCTGGGTGGCTCATCAAAGGTGTCCAGAACATGGAAAATAAATAAATGAACCAAGCTGGCTATCAGAGCAGGAGGGAGGGGCATGAGAGAGGGGAAAAGAGAGAGGGAGGGAGGGGCATGAGAGAGGGGAAAAGAGAGAGGGAGGGAGGGGGAGAGGGAGAAAGAGAGAAAGAGAGAGAAGAGAGAGAGAGAGAGAGATTGCCTTAAACATATATAGATCTACTTTTCTATTGTCTTATTTCTTGGACACACTGAGAACCTTTGCAAAATTGGTTGCTTAAAAACAGACTCTGGACTTCTTTGTTGGACAGTGCTTAGTTCTGTTTGGTGATATTTCTCACCCAAGTTAAGAAGGTGCTGTTGTGTTTTGTTTTGCTTTGTTTTTGTTTTTTGGTACTTGTGGTACTGCTATATTTGAATGTAAGGAAAAATAACATGAAAGTAGAAACTCGTGGACTTGGGGATCTGAAAAGATGCAAAATTCCCTCCTAACCACTAATTATCTCTGTAATATTGGAAGACATATATATAACTTCCTAGTGCCTCACTTTTCTCCACTCGATCTTAGCCAAAAGGCCGAGAAGCGATCTCACTTTTCTCATCTGTATATGGGGACAATGATATTTATCCTACATAGAACAGAGTTAATGGATGTAAGTGCCTGGCACAGTGTATGGGATCCAGTAAGTGAACAGTAACTGATAGTTCTTTCATTATTGTATCTGTGACTTTTTTGATAATAGAACTAAGGTTCATAACAGTTTGAATAGAAACTTGAGTGAAGCATTCTCCTGCCCACATCATTAAAAATTGTATCTCAAAGATGAGCACAGAGTAAAAGGTCACATTCTTGAGTCACACGTGGCTTTAAATGTGACAAGTGTAAATCTTCTCCAAGTCTTAGTTTTCTCATCTGTAGAATGAGACTAATAATGTTACTTATCTAATAAGATTGCTCTGAAAATTAAAGTAGTCCATATAAGTACATCATTTAGCACAGTTTCTATAAAAACTAAGCATTTAATAAATGTTAGTCACTCTTCTTAGAGTAATAAATCTGTGTATGAACTCAATTCCTAAAAGTAACAAGTCTAAACTTTGTTCTTTTATGCTTCTCCTTTATAAATTTTTTATTATATTTCTCAAGGCTTATGTGTGTTTAAAATCTCCCTTCTATATACCCAAGTCTTAGGCTATTCTTTAGTTGGGCCTGAAAATTTTAGCTAATTTTAGAAAAAAAAAATGAGGCAAATATTGTTATCTGATAAATATTTATTCCTCCAACATTTATTGACTGAGTCACTCCTATATTCCAGAAACTGTGTTGAGGTCTCAGGATACAACAATGAATATGACAAAATCCTTTACTCAAAGATTGTATGGTTTGGTAGGGGGCAGAGATCCAAGTAAATAAATTAATGCTGCACATGTCATTGCTGTGGAAGATACTTATGTAAGACACCATGGGGTCCAACAACGAAATTCAAGTCTACATGGGCTGGGGTAAAGGACCAGGAAATTTGTATATTTAGGCAACGTTTATTAAATGACTACTATGTATTAGACAATGGAGGTACAAAAATGGTACAAAGATGAATGAAACAGAATGCCTGTCTTTTTATTTTCTGCATTCTCCCCCCAGGAAAAGCCTTTGTTCCCATCATTCCATCCAAATATACTTATTAAGGTCTTCATTGGCTTCCCCTTGCCGAAGTTCACAAGCAGACGGCAGTTGATAAAACTGGGCAGTCTTTTCTTCTTCACACACTTTCTTTTCTGGAATACTCCTACCTAACGGGCAGTACTCCTCAATTTCCTCTGAAGCCTCTTCTGCTTCTGTTTCACCTCTGAGTGCCTAAGTACTCTATCACAACACTTGATATTTGAAATTATTTATTGTTTACTTGTTTACTATTTTCTCCCTTTATCTGTGTATTTTTTGTACTTGGAATATGGCCAGGCACATAACTGCTTAATGAACGTGAGTTGAATTTATGAGGGAAAATAAGGGAGTCACTCTTGCAGACTCAGTTACAGATATGAATAATTATGATATAATAATTACCATAAATGTCAGGGAAAAGTTTTGTGAGCAGAAACTAGAACTAAATGGCTCAATAGAGGCTTACATGTGGAACAGTGTGAAGATTTCCAGATCCAGGGACCATGAAGGAAGCATGAACCAGGATGCCTCAGGAGAGAAAGCACAAAAAGGTAGTGGTTGTAGCCAAGCTGGCCACACTACTTCTGATTTTTTATTTTTATTTTATTCTTATACACTTACATTATTCTCAAGTCTATTATCTCCAGTGAGCTCCTCTGACATTATAAAATGCAGATGCCATCACTGTGAGTTAATGGGAATATCTCATGAACCACTTTGAGTTAGTGTGTATACAGTGTGTATTCAGATGCATGCAAATCGTACGTGACAGCTCACATTTCCCCCTCCTCCTCTCCCAGTCACTGCGCTATCTGCAGAAGAGAAGGTGATGGCAAAGATCTTCAGGCATTCACTCTAAACCTTCGTGTTGCTCAGCAAATATTTTACCTCTTAACTGCCATTTGTCTTTGTGTTTTAGGGATGAGGAACTGAAATACAAAAGATAGAAACAACTTGGTTAATTTAGTTATTTTGTTTGAAAGATCAATCATTTCCTATGAGAAATTTTCCGGGATGGGAACCAAAGTACCTGGGATGCAAAAGCAGCATCGCCACCACTGGCTCTGACGGTGATGCTGCATTAGCTGTCTGCAGTAATCACACTTACATCCTCTTTCCAGGCCTCCAGCTATGAGGGACGCCATTACACTCTCCCTGTCTAGTCGCAAAGCACTCGACAACAAACGCTCAAGCAGACAAGGCTGAGCGGCTCTCCAGCAGGTGTGCACTAACTGAGTCATGCTGCACTTGGCGCAGGCCATCAGGACCCATAATTGGGCACCCCCATAAGGAATTTGTCTCCATTCAGACCTGAACTGCAAACTCCACTTCAGGACAGCAAGCCACTGTTGAAACTGGAGAAGTCTCTTAATTACTGAATGGCAGGAGTATCTACCACCTCTGCTGTTTAAGTGGCCAGTCATAATTCTTAAGAAAGGTTACTTTGCCTTAGTCTTTCAAAGTAACATCTGTATACATGCATACAAGGTTAGGTTCTGGTGCTTTTTGCTTTTCTCCTTTAAATATTTTAGTGACATAGCCAAGTATTCATTCACAATAAACTCCCTCAAGGAAGCATGAACAAGCTCAGAACATGTTGGGTTAACTATTTTTCCTCAGGCTTTTGATTTACGGAATGTATCTCAACTGCTCATTTTCAAATATGAATAGCTATGGCATCGCAGCAAGCCTTGAGCATGAATTCCTTATTAAAAAGGACTTCCAGGTACCTTTGGGCTCAAGGAGGGCCTCAGGCCAGGGTAATTAAAATGTAGCCTTGAACAACATGGCCAGATGATATGTGGCCCCATAATGAGAGATTATAAATTTAATTACAGAAAAAAGCTAAACACTTCCAAAATGATTAATTGCCTCAGACTCCACATTTTATTGAATGGGTGACTATCTAAGGGGTTAATTTTCTTTTTTTTTTTTAAATTTATTTATTATTATTATACTTTAAGTTGTAGGGTACATGTGCATAACGTGCAGGTTTGTTACATATGTATACTTGTGCCATGTTGGTGTGCTGCACCCATCAACTCGTCATTTACATCAGGTATAACTCCCAATGCAATCCCTCCCCCCTCCCCCCTCCCCATGATAGGCCCCGGTGTGTGATGTTCCCCTTCCTGAGTCCAAGTGATCTCATTGTTCAGTTCCCACCTATGAGTGAGAACATGCGGTGTTTGGTTTTCTGTTCTTGTGATAGTTTGCTAAGAATGATGGTTTCCAGCTGCATCCATGTCCCTACAAAGGACACAAACTCATCCTTTTTGATGGCTGCATAGTATTCCATGGTGTATATGTGCCACATTTTCTTAATCCTATCTGTCACTGATGGACATTTGGGTTGATTCCAAGTCTTTGCTATTGTGAATAGTGCTGCAATAAACATACGTGTGCATGTGTCTTTATAGCAGCATAATTTATAATCCTTTGGGTATATACCCAGTAATGGGATGGCTGGGTCATATGGTACATCTAGTTCTAGATCCTTGAGGAATCGCCATACTGTTTTCCATAATGGTTGAACTAGTTTACAATCCCACCAACAGTGTAAAAGTGTTCCTATTTCTCCACATCCTCTCCAGCACCTGTTGTTTCCTGACTTTTTAATGATCGCCATTCTAACTGGTGTGAGATGGTATCTCATTGTGGTTTTGATTTGCATTTCTCTGATGGCCAGTGATGATGAGCATTTTTTCATGTGTCTGTTGGCTGTATGAATGTCTTCTTTTGAGAAATGTCTGTTCATATCCTTTGCCCACTTTTGGATGGGGTTGTTTGTTTTTTTCTTGTAAATTTGTTTGAGTTCTTTGTAGGTTCTGGATATTAGCCCTTTGTCAGATGAGTAGATTGCAAAAATTTTCTCCCATTCCGTAGGTTGCCTGTTCACTCTGATGGTAGTTTCTTTTGCTGTGCAGAAGCTCTTTAGTTTAATGAGATCCCATTTGTCAATTTTGGCTTTTGCTGCCATTGCTTTTGGTGTTTTAGACATGAAGTCTTTGCCCATGCCTATGTCCTGAATGGTACTACCTAGGTTTTCCTCTAGGATTTTTATGGTATTAGGTCTAACATTTAAGTCTCTAATCCATCTTGAATTAATTTTCGTATAAGGAGTAAGGAAAGGATCCAGTTTCAGCTTTCTACTTATGGCTAGCCAATTTTCCCAGCACCATTTATTAAATAGGGAATCCTTTCCCCATTTCTTGTTTCTCTCAGGTTTGTCAAAGATCAGATGGCTGTAGATGTGTGGTATTATTTCTGAGGACTCTGTTCTGTTCCATTGGTCTATATCTCTGTTTTGGTACCAGTACCGTGCTGTTTTGGTTACTGTAGCCTTGTAGCATAGTTTGAAGTCAGGTAGCGTGATGCCTCCAGCTTTGTTCTTTTGACTTAGGATTGTCTTGGAGATGCGGGCTCTTTTTTGGTTCCATATGAACTTTAAAGCAGTTTTTTCCAATTCTGTGAAGAAACTCATTGGTAGCTTGATGGGGATGGCATTGAATCTATAAATTACCTTGGGCAGTATGGCCATTTTCACGATATTGATTCTTCCTATCCATGAGCATGGTATGTTCTTCCATTTGTTTGTGTCCTCTTTTATTTCACTGAGCAGTGGTTTGTAGTGCTCCTTGAAGAGGTCCTTTACATCCCTTGTAAGTTGGATTCCTAGGTATTTTATTCTCTTTGAAGCAATTGTGAATGGAAGTTCATTCCTGATTTGGCTCTCTGTTTGTCTGTTACTGGTGTATAAGAATGCTTGTGATTTTTGCACATTAATTTTGTATCCTGAGACTTTGCTGAAGTTGCTGATCAGCTTAAGGAGATTTTGGGCTGAGACAACGGGGTTTTCTAAATATACAATCATGTCATCTGCAAAGAGGGACAATTTGACTTCTTCTTTTCCTAACTGAATACCCTTGATTTCTTTCTCTTGCCTAATTGCCCTAGCCAGAACTTCCAACACTATGTTGAATAGGAGTGGTGAGAGAGGGCATCCCTGTCTTGTGCCAGTTTTCAAAGGGAGTTTTTCCAGTTTTTGCCCATTCAGTATGATATTGGCTGTGGGTTTGTCATAAATAGCTCTTATTGTTTTGAGGTACGTTCCATCAATACCGAATTTATTGAGCGTTTTTAGCATGAAGGGCTGTTGAATTTTGTCAAAAGCCTTTTCTGCATCTGTTGAGATAATCATGTGGTTGTTGTCTTTGGTTCTGTTTATATGCTGGATTATGTTTATTGATTTGCGAATGTTGAACCAGCCTTGCATCCCAGGGATGAAGCCCACTTGATCATGGTGGATAAGCTTTTTGATGTGTTGCTGAATCCGGTTTGCCAGTATTTTATTGAGGATTTTTGCATCGATGTTCATCAGGGATATTGGTCTAAAATTCTCTTTTTTTGTTGTGTCTCTGCCAGGCTTTGGGATCAGGATGATGTTAGCCTCATAAAATGAGTTAGGGAGGATTCCCTCTTTTTCTATTGATTGGAATAGTTTCAGAAGGAATGGTACCAACTCCTCCTTGTACCTCTGGTAGAATTCAGCTGTGAATCCATCTGGTCCTGGACTTTTTTTGGTTGGTAGGCTATTAATTATTGCCTCAATTTCAGAGCCTGCTATTGGTCTATTCAGGGATTCAACTTCTTCCTGGTTTAGTCTTGGAAGAGTGTAAGTGTCCAGGAAATTATCCATTTCTTCTAGATTTTCCAGTTTATTTGCGTAGAGGTGTTTATAGTATTCTCTGATGGTAGTTTGTATTTCTGTGGGGTCGGTGGTGATATCCCCTTTATCATTTTTAATTGCGTCAATTTGATTCTTCTCCCTTTTCTTCTTTATTAGTCTTCCTAGTGGTCTGTCAATTTTGTTGATCTTTTCAAAAAAACAACTCCTGGATTCATTGATTTTTTGGAGAGTTTTTTGTGTCTCTATCTCCTTCAGTTCTGCTCTGATCTTAGTTATTTCTTGCCTTCTGCTAGCTTTCGAATGTGTTTGCTCTTGCTTCTCTAGTTCTTTTAATTGCGATGTTAGAGTGTCAATTTTAGATCTTTCCTGCTTTCTCTTGTGGGCATTTAGTGCTATAAATTTCCCTCTACACACTGCTTTAAATGTGTCCCAGAGATTCTGGTATGTTGTATCTTTGTTCTCATTGGTTTCAAAGAACATCTTTATTTCTGCCTTCATTTCATTATGTACCCAGTAGTCATTCAGGAGCAGGTTGTTCAGTTTCCATGTAGTTGAGCGCTTTTGATTGAGTTTCTTAGTCCTGAGTTCTAGTTTGATTGCACTGTGGTCTGAGAGACAGTTTGTTATAATTTCTGTTCTTGTACATTTGCTGAGGAGTGCTTTACTTCCAATTACGTGGTCGATTTTGGAGTAAGTACGATGTGGTGCTGAGAAGAATGTATATTCTGTTGATTTGGGGTGGAGAGTTCTATAGATGTCTATTAGGTCTGCTTGCTGCAGAGATGAGTTCAATTCCTGGATATCCTTGTTACCTTTCTGTCTCGTTGATCTGTCTAATGTTGACAGTGGAGTGTTGAAGTCTCCCATTATTATTGTATGGGAGTCTAAGTCTCTTTGTAAGTCTCTAAGGACTTGCTTTATGAATCTGGGTGCTCCTGTATTGGGTGCATATATATTTAGGATAGTTAGCTCTTCCTGTTGAATTGATCCCTTTACCATTATGTAATGGCCTTCTTTGTCTCTTTTGATCTTTGATGGTTTAAAGTCTGTTTTATCAGAGACTAGTATTGCAACCCCCGCTTTTTTTTGTTCTCCATTTGCTTGGTAAATCTTCCTCCATCCCTTTATTGTGAGCCTATGTATGTCTCTGCGTGTGAGATGGATCTCCTGAATACAGCAGACTGATGGGTCTTGACTCTTTATCCAGTTTGCCAGTCTGTGTCTTTTAATTGGAGCATTTAGTCCATTTACATTTAAGGTTAAGATTGTTATGTGTGAACTTGATCCTGCCATTATGATATTAACTGGTTATTTTGCTCGTTAGTTGATGCAGTTTCTTCCTAGCCTCGATGGTCTTTACATTTTGGCATGTTTTTGCAATGGCTGGTACCGGTTGTTCCTTTCCATGTTTAGTGCTTCCTTCAGGGTCTCTTGTAAGGCAGGCCTAGTGGTGACAAAATCTCTAAGCATTTGCTTATCTGTAAAGGATTTTATTTCTCCTTCACTTATGAAACTTAGTTTGGCTGGATATGAAATTCTGGGTTTAAAATTCTTTTCTTTAAGAATGTTGAATATTGGCCCCCACTCTCTCTTCTGGCTTGTAGAGTTTCTGCCGAGAGATCTGCTGTTAGTCTGATGGGCTTCCCTTTGTGGGTAACCCGACCTTTCTCTCTGGCTGCCCTTAAGATTTTTTCCTTCATTTCAACTTTGGTGAATCTGGCAATTATGTGTCTTGGAGTTGCTCTTCTCGAGGAGTATCTTTGTGGCGTTCTCTGTGTTTCCTGGATTTGAATGTTGGCCTGCCCTACTAGGTTGGGGAAGTTCTCCTGGATGATATCCTGAAGAGTGTTTTCCAACTTGGTTCCATTTTCCCCCTCACTTTCAGGCACCCCAATCAGACGTAGATTTGGTCTTTTTACATAATCCCATACTTCTTGCAGGCTTTGTTCATTTCTTTTTCTTCTTTTTTCTTTTGGTTTCTCTTCTCGCTTCATTTCATTCATTTGATCCTCAATCGCTGATACTCTTTCTTCCAGTTGATCGAGTCGGTTACTGAAGCTTGTGCATTTGTCACGTATTTCTCGTGTCATGGTTTTCATCTCTTTCATTTCGTTTAGGACCTTCTCTGCATTAATTACTCTAGCCATCAATTCTTCCACTTTTTTTTCAAGATTTTTAGTTTCTTTGTGCTGGGTACGTAATTCCTCCTTTAGCTCTGAGAAATTTGATGGACTGAAGCCTTCTTCTCTCATCTCGTCAAAGTCATTCTCCGTCCAGCTTTGATCCGTTGCTGGCGATGAGCTATGCTCCTTTGCCGGGGGAGATGCGCTCTTATTTTTTGAATTTCCAGCTTTTCTGCCCTGCTTTTTCCCCATCTTTTTGGTTTTATCTGCCTCTGGTCTTTGATGATGGTGATGTACTGATGGGGTTTTGGTGTAGGTGTCCTTCCTGTTTGATAGTTTTCCTTCTAACAGTCAGGACCCTCAGCTGTAGGTCTGTTGGAGATTGCTTGAGGTCCACTCCAGACCCTGTTTGCCTGGGTATCAGCAGCAGAGGCTGCAGAAGATAGAATATTTCTGAACAGCGAGTGTACCTGTCTGATTCTTGCTTTGGAAGCTTCCTCTCAGGGGTGTACTCCACCCTGTGAGGTGTGGGGTGTCAGACTGCCCCTAGTGGGGGATGTCTCCCAGTTAGGCTACTCAGGGGTCAGGGACCCACTTGAGCAGGGAGTCTGTCCCTTTTCAGATCTCAACCTCCGTGTTGGGAGATCCACTGCTCTCTTCAAAGCTGTCAGACAGAGTCGTTTGCGTCTGCAGAGGTTTCGGCTGTGTTTGTTATTGCCCTGTCCCCAGAGGTGGAGTCTACAGAGACAGGCAGGTTTCCTTGAGCTGCTGTGAGCTCCACCCAGTTCGAGCTTCCCAGCAGCTTTGTTTACCTACTTAAGCCTCAGCAATGGCAGGCGCCCCTCCCCCAGCCTCGCTGCTGCCTTGCCGGTAGATCACAGACTGCGGTGCTAGCAATGAGGGAGGCTCTGTGGGTGTGGGACCCTCCCAGCCAGGTGTGGGATATGATCTCCTGGTGTGCCTGTTTGCTTAAAGCGCAGTATTGGGGTGGGAGTTACCCAATTTTCCAGGTGTTGTGTGTCTCAGTTCCCCTGGCTAGGAAAAGGGATTCCCTTCCCCCTTGCGCTTCCCAGGTGAGGCGATGCCTCGCCCTGCTTCAGCTCTCGCTGGTCGGGCTGCAGCAGCTGACCAGCACCGATCGTCCGGCACTCCCCAGTGAGATGAACCCAGTACCTCAGTTGAAAATGCAGAAATCACCGGTCTTCTGTGTCGCTCGCGCTGGGAGTTGGAGACTGGAGCTGTTCCTATTCGGCCATCTTGCTCCTACTATCCCCTAATGAAGACTGGGGTTAATTTTCATCTGGAAAAACTCCTATTCACTCTTGAATACCCTTTTCCATTATTACTTAATTTGTGAAGTTTTTCCACGTCAGAGTTGATCATTTTTTCATTTTTACTCCTATTAAATTATATTTACAAGTTTCTTTGGAGTTATTAACAAACATGTAGAAATACTCTTTTCCTGACCTCCACCCAAAATTATACTCTTTCCCATTTGTTTTGAAAGAGGCAGGAAGCACTCTTGATCCTTCTTGTATTTTCTCATCTTTGACTTTGACATGAAAATGGAGAACGATTTCTTTACTGTATGAAAAGAAGAGTCCAAGTGTAATAATTACTGTGGATATAAAAGGGAGTTGTGGGGATTGTGGAGAAATGGAGAAGACATGATCCAACAAAAAGCAGCAGCTGCTCCTAGAATGAGCAAATTGTTACTGTTAGAAATGCGGGTGAAGTCATCCGTGTCTTTGAGAAGAGCCAAAAATGAAGATGAAAGCCAAAATGAAGATTTTACAGATATAAAACATAAATATATTACATATATTTTCATGTTAACATATTTAGGTTATTTATATAGAATATAAATATATTACGTATATTTTTTGAATAAGCTGCTGGGATAGAAGACGTGATTAACAGCCCCGAACAGAAGGCATTTCAGCTTTGTTTAATAGTTTCAGTAGGAGAGTAGAGGTCAGAGGATTAGATTTATCTGAAGGTGGAGGGAAGTTGTTTTAAGGACAGATATAAGGAAGAAAATGGATTGAGAGGTTTGTGAGTGCCCAGGAAGAAAGATTGAAATGAAAGACCAGTGTTCATGATGGGAACAAAACAAAAGTTAAACCAGAATGGACTGATCAGTTAGGAACAATTGATGGGAATAAAATTCATAGAATTGAAAGAATTGATGCAGATGAATAGCAAGCACAATAATAGCAAAGGATAGTAGATTACAGGAGGAGCACGGTATATTGTGATTTGCTTTTGAGGTGCAGCAATCCTGAGTTGCTCATTCCAATCTGTTATTTGTAAGCATCTATCCTCACTCTGTGAGTTGCACAGTAGCTGATGTAGAAAGAATGACCAGCTAGATGCCCATGGGTTGTCATTTTGTACCTCCTCACTTGTCAGGCTTCCCTCCTCACTCCTCAGTTTTATACTCCTGATCTGATTTAGTTCAGTTGGTTAACTCATCATCGATTTGTGTTTCCAATCTAAATACCATCAGTTTGATGGCTGGTTAATTTCCTTCTAAGGAACCCAAGTCTCCTTATTAACTATTGTTTTCTTCTTTTCTCTATGACTCTCTGAATAAACTTAAGGATAGTATCTCCATGTTTTCATCCAACCTCTGTACCTCTCATCCTTAGGTTTTCCCCAATGGGTCTACCTCATCCTCTCCAAAAGGACTCACAACTGGATAACCACAGGGTGTAGGGTGTGGCAACAGTGGTGGTTTGTAGATGTGGGTTGACATTGAAAGCCCAATACTTGGTGGGTTGACATTGAAAGTCCTTGGGAGGACAAGAAGACAAGAAAGTATTGAGCTAGAAGATTGGATGAAATTGATTTTCAGGTTAGCACTACATAAAAGTGGCTCCCCCAACATTGCTTCTCAATCCTACAATCTTTCACTGGAATGTTAACTTTCTTTCTTATCAAGATACTTTTTGTATATTTCTCTTTTTGAGATTTCAACTCTTCCTCTTTTGATTCTCAGCTAATAATTCACATATTATGTCACAGGGAAAAAAAGAAAATCAGAGAGAACTAGCTCATCTTACCACCAGCAAATCTACCAACTGACCTTTATCTTTGGGCACAAACTCTATCCTGTTTACTTTTAAATCTTTCTCAATCTTCATTCCCCCTGATTATTGCCTTTTTTCTAACTTTCCTCCACAACTAAACTTAACAGTCCACACCCATCTCCACTTTTCCACTCCCCGTTCACCCCTCATCCCACTGCAGTTTCTGGCCCTATGCTCCACTAAATATGTTCTAAGCCTCAAATAGTTTCCTCAGAGCTATGTCCAGTAAATAATTTTCAGGCTTTAAATTTCACTTGGGGCTTTTCCTAGTACTCCAAAACTTATTTCTTCTTGGAACCTCTGGTGCAGCCATGGTGAAGTACGTCCCTTACAGTCTGTCTCTCCTACTATGACTAAAGTCTTTATTTGAAGTACAAAAAGCAACTACTTGAGGACTCTGAAAAATAAACCAAAGCAGGTAGATTGGGGAAGGATGTCAAGACATTTAAAAATGATCTATATGTAAGTTAATTTCCCTTTTATTTTCTCTTTTTTCTATCATGGACTTGAGCCAACACAGTCTTCCAGTGAATCTGACACAACATCACTATGGGCATCTAACATGTTGAGATAATTCTGTCTTTCTCTCTAGAAGGCTAAGATATAGGCCTCTATGAGCAAGAGAACATGAGGGGAATCACCATTTATTTTTTTGTCTTGTGGCTTGATAAGAGTGGAAATGACACTTCCAGTGGTGCCTATATCGTGGGCAGTGCTGTAAAGCTTAAACTCCAGTAGAACCCATATCCTGTTGGCTTGATGAATAGGTTATATGGAACTCTTCAATCAGGAGAGTATTAGGATGAGTCCCATTTTCTTTCTGTCTTTATTCTTGCCTGAGATGGCCGCAATCATTGGAGTTATTCAGTATGCAAAGGCAGCACGGAATTTAACCCCAAGTTCAAATCCATATTTTTGGCCTGAAGATCAGGGAAAGAGTCCCTTCCAATGGAAAAGTGTGGGGGAAATCCTGGAGGTGAGAGATTTAGAGAAAGGAGTCCCCTAATTCTGCGAATAAACAAGTTTAGCTTCTGGGCTTACTCTTGAAGTGTACTTATGCAGGATAGATCCAAAAGTGCACAGCAAAAGTTTTGATAGTGGAACCTTAATTTTAAAATATCACCCAGGTCTTACACTAACCCCTGAGTGGTACATGCTCACAGTAGACCCCAAATGGCATATCAAAGGCTTTGCCAATTGAACTGACATTGGAACAATCATTTCCATAAAGTGAGACAGAAATTGCCATCTGAACCTAACTTGGTGAATGCCAAACAAACCACCACAACCACCAAAAAGCATGTACATTTTCCTGAGGATTTTAATATAACCTAGAATGTAAAGAACATATTTAAAATGTCTAGGTTACAATACAAAAGTATTCAATTTACAAAGTACTCAAAAAATGTGACAAATTCCAAAGGGAAAGATTATCAATAAGTGCCAATCTTGAGATAATCCAGATGTTAGAATTATCAAAGACTTTAAAGCCGCTATTATAAGTATGTTCCATCAGATAAAGGCAAACACTCCTGAATAGAAATATGAAAGTTCTCAATAGAGAAATAGAAATCATAAGTAAAAAATATTGCAACTATCTGAAATAAATCTTATAACTTATTTTTTAATTCTAACAATTTGCTTTCTACAGTGCAATTCCTCTCACATTTTCAATCTGAATCTGATAGATCCTTCTCTGTCTTCCTTACTGATTTTTCTTCTTCCACCAAGATCTCATTTTTGTCATTGATTTCTTCTCATTTTACTATATATTTTCATATGTAAGCTTATACACAACTTATCTACTCCTACTATCTTTTCTCTATACCTACCATTCATTCTTTATACTATGGCTTTTATGCTTTTTGCTTTCAACAATCCACAGAAGTTGCTCTAATTCAGTTAGTCAGTGAAACTCCTTATGGCTAAATGCAATGCACAATTTTTAGTTCATATTATTAATATTCTTAATGTGTTTCTGGTGGCCACAGTACCGAGTTAGATGTTCAATACATTTATTATTTAAATTAGTGAATGGCTACTCCCTTAGCTCCCACATAAACAAAATTTTTCTTTTTAAGAAATGCAAATCCTTTTGGCCATTTTTCTAGGTTTCCCATACGGGTTCCTCTTGCTTTCCCCACCCATTAATTGTTGGTGTTCACCAGAGTTTTATAATCAGCCTACTCATCTTCCTTTTCAACAGAAATCTCCTGAATATTACTTACTCTCCTAATTTGGCTTAAAGGCTATATGCTATTGACATTTAAATTATTTATCTGTAGGTCGAAAAATTTTCAAATCCTCATTTCCACTTAAAAGTCTTAACAGCACTAACACCCCTAAACCTGATTCTCTTTTTGCGTTATAAAATGCACCCTTGGTGGTACTATCATGCTCCTGAGACCCTAGGAAAAAACTTGATGAAATCATCCCTCGTTCTTATCCTGGCCCTATCTTGTCACATAGATTTGCTGGTTTTACTTCCTAAGTATTTCTCAATTCACTGTTTCTGTCTGTTGCACTCTTATTGTTTATTCAATCTTAATCCATTTCTGACCTACAAAATTGCAATATACTCCTACTATCAGCTTCCTTTCTTTTTCTCCTACAATTCCAAACAGTTCCTATGTAGAGTTCTTAGCAATAGAAATATGATTACTATTCTTTTCTTTTTTTTTTTTTTTTCATTTTGAGAGCAGGTACTGTTTATTAAACTGACGAGACTGGAAAAATAATCATGGTAGACACCTTAGTTCATTCTTCTAATAAGCCTGTTGATCTGGTCCTCCCTGTTGCCAGCATCTCCACCTTCTACAAAATGGGTGGTCTTTTTCTTCATTCCACCTCGTGGAGAAGATAACTTGAAAGGCCACAGGAAGTTATTTGCCTCTTTGAAGCGTTTTCCAACAGTATAGATCTCATGAATCAGATCCTCCATGCAGATGATGCCATATTTACCAAGAGATTGAGCAATCAAAGCATTATCTGTCAAAGCAATTCGCTTCTTATTGATTTTGCCATAACCACGCTTGTAGATTAGCTCATTTACTGACTTCAGATTGGGGTACCCCCATGCAATATATGGCTCTACAATCCTCAGCATGTTAATCGAAGCCTTGTTGAGCTTCACAAAGGTTCCATTGAAGATTTGACGAAGGCGCAAAAGCTGCAATACCTTTCGGACCTTTGGGCTCACGCCATTGATACCTCTGATCCTGATGACAAACGCCAATTTGGGTTCAGCAGGTACATAGAAGTTGCCAGCTTTTCTTGCCATCCTCGCCATTCGAATTTCAGTTCTGTACATCTGCCTATATTCCTTGTGATAGTGCTTCGCTTTTTCATAGATAAGCTTCCTCCTTGCCTTTCGAAGCATCTTTTGGGCAAACTTCTTTCTCAGGCGCTTTATCTTCAGCTCTGCGAAATTCTTTCGCTTTTTCTTAAGGGTTTCTGGCACAGCAGGAACCTTCTTCTTCTTCTCTTCCGCACCCTCCATGGTTCCAGCCGGAAAAAGAGGTTATTCTTTTCTTAAAACTTATAATTGCTGCTACTTTCTGTGAAATAAGTTCCAGCTCTGTGTTATTTCCTCTCTGGCAGTCCTTCTAGGCTCCTTTCTTGCCACTCCCTGCCTCACATTTTAAACTCTAACAGTAGTAAACTACTTACAATTATCCAAATAACCCCGTGGTTATGATTTCATAAACATTTGTTTTATGTCTGTTGTCTGTAATAGCCTTCCCCCATCCTGCCTCTACAAATAATAATTATAATAGTTGATGTTTATTGAGCACTTACTATGTCTAGCTATAGCTTTGTCTTGATAGGGACCCTTTCATTTAATCCTCAGGACCACGTTGAGATAGGTATTGTAGAACTACTATAATCACCATTTTAGAGATTAGAAAACCAAGGAACAGAAAGGTTTTAAGTGACTTACAAAAGAAAATAATAAGCCCAAAACCTACATCCATAAATTATAACTCCAGAAACTGCAAATTACTATACTTCATAGTATCCAGAGATCTTCTATCCAACTTTCCACACTCAGCTCAGAAATCACTTTTAAGAAAACATCCTTGAATAATAAACACAATCACCCTTCTAAGCTCAGTTCAAGGTCTCTCTACTGATCTCCCAGAGTACTCTGCACATCTTATAATAGAGGCCACCTTGCAGTATCATTACCTGATTGATATCTGTTGTACTTCCACTAAACGTAATTCCTCAGTGGCATGGGTTACGTTTTATCTAACTTTGTATCCAAAGCACCTTGCAAAGTACTTCATACAGTGGTCACTCGATAAATACTTGTTCAACTAAATGTAAATAGCTCTTAGCCCAGACCTCTGTGCTTTTAGACATCTACTGGACACCACTGTTTAAATCCTCCCATCAGTACTTAAAGACTTGGATAAAATTAGATTCCTGTATTTTCCTTTCTATTGCTCGAGATTGTCCTTGACTCTGCCATTCCTTTCTTGACTAATATACTAATGTCTGTCTGATTAACCAAATCAGAAGTCTGGGAATCATCAAATATTTGTGTCTTGTTTCCAGTGACTAATTGGTCATCAAGTGCTTTGAGTTCTATCCTCTCTATATTTCTTAAGTCTTTCATCTTTCCCATAATCCCATTGCTTCTGGTGCTTCCCTCCATCTCAGAAATTATTTTGAGGCATTGCCCCTTCTTATATGCATATCATTACCTCTTTCCTCATCACTGGCCTGCAAGATTCTTGAGAAAAAGGATAATCTTTTCATCTTTGTACTTCTCAGTCATGCATATGTCCTCTTGACTCATGAGTAGAGACACGAGTCAAGCAGCTCATCTCATTGGCTGGTAGCTATTAACTTATACTCTGCAATAACCTAAAGAGAAAATTTCTCTCTCAAAGGGCTATGCCTATAATAACCCCCAGAATTGTTCATAAATATTGCAGCTATACTCTCTTTCCAAGTGTATTGTAAGATTGCACTTCCTTGCCCATTTCAAAGTTAGGTGGGCATGACATGATTCAGTCAATGAAATAGAAAGGATTGGATGATCTCTGGACAGAAGCTTTAAAAAATAGTTCATAATTTGACACATCCCCTTCTTCTTGCTGCAGTGATTAAGGAAGGATGTGTGAATGAAAAATTTGTCGCATAAAATGTGAGAAATAAACTTTTGTTATATTAAGGCACTGATGTCTTAGGATTATTTGTTACTGCAACATAACTTAGCCCATCCTAACCAGTATAATGTCCTTGGGTTCCAATATTATTTCTCTTCTAGAAGAGTGATGTTCAGGGCAAATCGTGCTGCATGTCCCTTTCTTGTCCCACAGACATTTTTATCTAAATGAATTCAGGTTAAAATTAGCATCAAGGGAAGCCTTGAAATGGAATTCAAAGTCCCAATTTGGCAATATTCAACCTAAGAATTATGTGTGGAATGAAAAGGGTAATCGTATTTGCTTTGAAGGATAATTATGAGCTAATTGTGTGCAAGAATAATGTAACCACTTTTATTCATAACTCTTCTTTTCTCTCTGCTGAGTGTGTAGCACACAGGCTGACCCAGTCAGGGATAATATACCTTCTGGAATACTGGTAGAGTGATCAAAATAATACATGCCACAGATATTTTATTGGGGTTTCATAAGTAGGACATTAAGTAAAAAGTTTATCCACCAAATAATTCAACATGGGAAACATGATAGCATTATAATCACGCTTACTATGCATTTAGAGTTTGCAATGAACCACTGATTATATATAGTCTATATCCTGGGAGAAAACTATCTAGGGGTGTGTGTGTATATGTGTGTGTGTATATATATATATATATATGCATGTGCATATGTGTGTGTATATATGTGTGTGTGTATATATATATACACACATGTATTTTTGATCATCAGTTCCTCCTTGCTAGAAGAAGTAGGAAGCTGAGTCTAAATCAGCCTTCATTAACCACAATGCTCACCCTCTGCAAGGAATCAAATGTCAGATAATCCCAGAGATTTAAGGCATTTCTAAAAGTCATTATGAGCCCACTTGTCATTTTCTAAATTTCCTCTCATGCATATGTTCAGTGTCCTGGAGCTTCTTGTTCTTTTATATTTTCTAATATTAGTATTCTCTGTCATATCAACACTGTCCATTTCTTTTTGTTGTTGTTGTTGTTGTTGTTGTTGTTGTTGGTCTACTATTCCTTAATTCCTGTTTTTACTTAGAGGATTGAACTATTTTTCTCCCCTAAGAAAACTGCCATTGATCAGAAAACAGTTGGCTTTTGGTTTCAGTTCAGATGGCCTCTTTCCCTCAGAAAGCAAACCAAACTTTGTAGGGTCCTTTATGTTTGGGAATCACAGAACACACCAGCTCTAGGGACACCTCCCTCATTAAGCGTCTCTTTATTCCCTGGGACAAAACTACCTCCTTACATTAGACAGTACTTTGTTCTGTTTTCTATAATAATACCACACTGCTGTACTGTGACCTGCCCTCTTAAATGTCTTTCTCCTACACGAGACATGAAACTCCCTAAGAGCAGAAAATGTGTTTTTTCCATCTTTCCACCGCTGGTTGTTCAGAGTCTTGTACATTATTTTTAGAATAGAGCCCGTTAAGTCACACTCAACGTTAAAAAACAGAAGTCTCAAATTGCAGTCTTTGGGACCAGCAGGCATATTCTGTTCAACTCAAAAAATTGCCCATCACAGGGCTTTAATATTTTCAAATAATTGACAACTTTAAGAATTGACAGATTTATCATTTTTCAAAATCCAGAATCCTAGCTCAATATTTAACAAACAAACAGAACAACAATTAGGAGATGAGGCAACACCGAGTTCACGTTTCAACATGGAAGCAGCTACTGAAGTTTAGTGATGGCCGCCATCTTTGAAATGGACACCATGGGTCCAGTTCTTCTTAGTTTACCACAGTTTGCCACAAATGTCATGTACAGCTCATAAGCCATCAGAATAGCCCCTAAACATTATAGCCCTTTGGGAACAATTTTCAGGTGAGTGGTTTCAGAATGGAGCAGTCTTCTGATTGTCAGACCAAATATGAGGAATGAATGTTGACATACCTGGACCCTCTGACCAGGGAAGCCCTGGACTGGCTTCTTCTGGCCTCCAGGGTGAGGTAGCTTTGAATGGCTGCTTCAAACCAGAGCATACTTTGCACACTTTCTGCTACTCTGAAAACTCTACTCAGAGTTCAGCTTAACTGTAAGGATTTAAATAACAAGAGAGCAAAGTAGTAACCTAGTTACTTTTTAATGCAGATGCCTTGGGAAGTCCAGGGTCTTGGTAAATTTTGGGGTATGACTCTGGAAAATTACTTACATCAAAGCCTTCAGTGTCAGTCTGCCTGTGTGTCTTTTTCTCTTTTGTTCCTAACTCTTCTCTTTTCCCTCCTATGTTTCATAATTAAATGTATTTCTGCCCTATTCATGCAAATGATCTCCAGTAATTTTCTCATCATCCTAATATTCAATTTTATTCACTTTTATTTTTTATCTCTGCATATTTCTTGTGTCTTAAGTGTGTGGAGTTAGAAAAAGTAAGACCACAACAAAAAAAAATCAACGACTTTTTAAACTATGAAGGTAAAAGAAATTTCTTTTGGAATTTTCAACAAATAAAGTAACAGAAAATCAAAATGGTTCAGTCCTCTCTCTAACTTTTCTTTGTGATTATATATTTCATAACGGAAATCACGTTGCACAAGGTTCTATTAACCTTATCTTTTGATCATTTTTCAAAATTATTTGAAAACATTATTTTTAATGTTTTCATAGATGGAAATATGATATTCCACCTATTAATGTATTTATTCCATGTATAAACATTGAAATTACATCTGGCTTATTTTTCATTTTATAAAAAAGTCTTTGCCCCAAAATGTAAGTAATTCTCTGGAGTTTGTTTCTCAAAGTGAAATTACTGGCTCAAAAATTAAGAATATTAAAAATACATCCAACAACATGTATTGCCAAACAGCTTTTAGAAAGTCCATTTCTGGCCTGGGGCGGTGGCTCACACCTGTAATCCCAACACTTTGGGAGGCCAAGGCAGGAGGATCATCTGAGGTCAGGAGTTCAAGACCAGTCAGACCAATGTGGTGAAACCCCATCTCTACTAAAAATACAAAAAACAAAACAAAACAAAATTAGCCAGGCATGATGGAGCACACCTGTAGTCCCAGCTACTCAGGAGGCTGAGCCAAAAGAATCACTTGAACCTAGGAGGCAGAGGTTGTAGTGAGCCAAGATCACTCCACTGCACTCCAGCCTGGGAGACAGAGCAAGACTCCATCTCAAAACAAAAAACAACCACCACCACAAAAATGAAAGTCTATTTCTGTTGCATTCTTATCTGCTGAACATTAGAACACAGGGCTGTCTCACGTACATTATGAAATTGAAAAATCTTTAATAACCGTAATTGAAAAAATCATTGTAACTTGTATTTGATGACTACTGACTAATTTTTATATCTTTATTGTCCATTGTATTAACTGTTTTTATCTTAATTGTTAATAGTTGTTGCCTACTTTTCTATTGGCACATTGAGGATTTTCTAACTAGCCTCAAATATTCCTTATTCATTTAGGATGGTGGTTCTGTGTCTGTTACATTCACTGCAAATATTTCTCCCAATTTGACAATGGTCTTTTTATTTTTTATGACTCTTTTATATACAAGAGTTAATTTTTTTCACTTAAAATATCCATTTTCCTTTCCTTCCTTTTGTGCTTAAAAGTCCTTTATATAATTGAGATCAATTAAATAGTTACTGTATTTTCTTAGCTTGTTTTGGTTTCAGATTTTACATTTAAATCACCAGTTTATTTTATACTTATTGTGGCTCACAGTGCCAGTTGAGTATTAACTAAAATGATTTCATCTGTAAAAGGAAAGGCTAATTGAAAGTAAAATCAGGAGGGACCTCAAACAGTAGAGGGAGTATCACACCAGTGAAGTTGCATCTCCTCACCTGCAAACCAAAAGATACGACTACCTGACAGTGGGGAAGAAATAAGACTTCATGTAATGCTTCATAGAATAGTGAGTGACATAAAAGGACACCGAGGTCTTTTCCAAACAATTGTTTTTAAACACCATTTGGTATTTGATACTTTCTTATTACTCAAAGAAGTTATACTAGGTCTGTTGAAAGACTATATATTCAATTTGCTGATTTTTCTTGTAATTCTTCCTCTACTGCTCCTGTTTTATTAGTCTGTTTTATAACAAGTAAAAGAAGTCCCCTGAAGACCAGCCTGGCCAACATGGCGCGACCCCATCTCTACTAAAAATACAAAAATTAGCTGGGCCTGGTGGTGCACATCTGTAATCCCAGCTACTCAGGAGGCTGAGGCAGGAGAATCTCTTGAACCCAGGAGGTGGAGGTTGCAGTGAGCCAAGATCCGGCCACTGCACTCCAGACTGAATGACAGAGCGAGACATTTTTGTGTCAAAAAACAAACAAACAAAACCTGAATCCTTTTTATTTTTTGAAATGTTCTTAATTATTGGTTTTATTCTTTTGAATTAATTTAATACTTGTATTAATTTATCTCCCTCCACTCCATATCCCACTGGGATCTTTGTTGTAATTTCATTAAATCTAAAAATTAAATTGTAAAGATATGTCATCCTTATAATATTGATTTACCCATAAGGAAAGAAAAATAATGGCTAAGTTTTGTGAGGGCTTGCCATATGCCATGTGCCAATACCAGGTATTTTCACTACCAAACTCATATTATCTCCATGACAGTTTTCAGAAGAAAGTACACATTTACAAATGAGGGCACTCAAGCACAATGCGGAAAGCAATCCTTAAAAAAATCACTGGCCTAACTAATTGTGTGTTTGTTTTTCTTTGGTACACATTATCACAGCCTACTCTCTCTCTACCTCTTTCCCACTTTCTTATCCTCACATTTTTTTCTATTTTCCATTCCTTTCCAAATTCTCCTTTTTTTATGAGACAGTCTCACTTTGTCACCCAGGTTGGAGTGCAGTGGTGCCATCTCAGTTCACTGCAACCTCTGGCTCCAGGGTTCAAGCAATTCTCCTGCCTCAGTCTCCTGAATAGCTGGGATTACAGGCACAGGCCACCACACCTAAAGTTTTTCTAAGGAAACTTTTGTATTTTTTAGAAGAGACGGGGGTTCACCATGTTGGCCAGGCTGGTCTTGAACTCCGGACCTCAAGTGATCCTGCCACCTTGGCCTCCCAAATTGCTGGGATTACAGGTGTGAGCTGCTGCACCTGGCCCCAAATTCTCCTTTCTGTGTCTACTTTGTCTTCCTCATTTTTCACCTACATAATTGATTATATTATACTACTAAGAAGTTTAAATGTAATTGATTTGAATTATTATGCTTTATTAAGGAAACAGCGTAAGGCCTCCCCTGACTTTTGTTGCAGGCCAGCCTTCTTTATCACACCCTCAACAACATCTCCACAAAGGGAATCTACAACTTCTGATGTAGACTCTGGAGCTAAATAGAAAATCAGAATCTGTAAGACACAGGGAAGAGAGAAGAGGGAGCAGAAGGAAAGTTTCAGGATGAATTTCTCCCACCTACGTTTAACTTCATGGAACCTGAGACCTTATTTGTTCACTTTAACATTATTTAGCACCTACTGTATACTGGCATGAGACTCCTGAGGCTTTATTGTTTATCTGTTAAACCTACTACAGTGTTATTCAGTTGGAGAGGAGGAAAACCTCCTGGTTCCTAAAACGCCCAGACTATGTCAGGGAGGAGTGGAGCACTGTCTCCACTTGGCCCCTATGGGAGTAAATCGTCTTCACTTCACCATTTATCCTTGAGCAGAAGAGGGCTGTAGTTGGTTCACAGGAGAGGATGACAATTCAATCTCAATTAGCGTAGATTCTTGAAACATTTCCAGGTTGAAGTAGCTATTCTCAGCCCTCCATAGGCTGGACTGTCCTCCCCAGAGGACTTCTTAGAATTCATTTCTGGTCCACAAGACCAATACCAGATCTAAGCCTAACTGGGAGTACCTGAAGCCTCAGCATGCCCCAGTGTAACATGCAGGCGCTTGGCCATATGGTGTCCCCTGAGCTTGCTGTTCTCTGATTTATGCCAGAATGGGCATATGCTGGGATATTTCAGGACCCTGAGGGGAGAGTCAAAATGTCACAGAGCCAGTATGAGGTTAAGCTTCCATTTCTCTGGTTTATGGCATAAGTAGAAATAGAACCGGAGGGGACAAAAAATGCCATTATTGATTCTAAAGCCTAGAAGGTTGAGGTTAGGGCATATAAGATAAAACGTTTAGGTTCTCTTAGGTATGACCTATTTATACCTGTAAAATAGCCTTTAAAAATGTCCAACAATGAAAAACATTGTATATTTGTAAACTTTACCCACTTGGCTTCACTTAAGCCTATTTTCTTCGTATTCTGAAAAGAGAAATATCTAGAATCTGGTTTTTAGGTGGTGCCTTTGTTTTTTTTTTTTTTTTTTTAAAGGGGGACTTAGTAGGGAAGGATGCTCATAGGAATGAGCCATCACTTCAGGATTTGTGCTTATTAAAAAGTAAATGTAGACTTTTCTCTGTGTTGCTATTTGAACTCCCCATGACTAAGTGATGGTTTAGTTCAACCAATGTTAGACGCTGCCTGTATGTAGGGGCTAAGTATGCTTCCCAGTTGGAGAGGGTTGCCCTCCCAATAAGCATTCTGACAGGCATATTGGACTAAGGACAGAGGATATCATGTGGGGGCAGGAAGGCTGCCAGATGGCAGAGGCAGAAGGAGGGAATGCCTAGAAGGCCAAGTGAAAGGAACGATTTACAGGGAAATACCCCATTTGTGGAGAGATGTGAGCATGGAAGCATGGAGGTATACTATGGAAGGGAGCTGCCCAAATACTGGAAAACAGGAGGTCCATTTTCAATCTAACCTTCCACCTAAATGACCCAGAAAGAAATGATAAATACAATAATTCACATGAGGGAAATTGGTTTTATTCACAATTGAAGGGTAACTAATTTTAAAGAGTTTACTTGGTGGCCATGAGAAGTGTACTTTTTGGGTATAAAAATGATGCCAATTGTGAGCACTCACAGGTTGTGATGAAATGTTGTCAGCTTGTCTACACATTGTTCACTTCTGTCATTAAGGTCTCTCATGAATCTTCATATAGCCAGTTTCATAAAAGACAAAGGCATGTTCTCTTTTCTCTTAAAGAAAGAAAAATACTAGTGAATTCGTGGCCTTTTCTTTATAATGGAACCTGCAATATAAATCTAATGTGTAACACATCAGAAATTTATAATGTCCTTTTGAATTATATGCATGCACACCACTCAATACTAGTAATTCATTTTGTTAATTTTGACCAAAGAGTTAATTACTATTTGAATGAAACTCTACTAATGAATGAATATAAAATTAAGGTCTTCTTCTCATGATGCAAGTGGTTACAAATAAGACATAAGAAAGATGCAAATCATGAGGCTTCATTTAGGTTTCATTAACCAAATGCTTCTAACAGGAAGATAAATACAGAGCTGTATTCAAGTCCTCTGAAGCTTAACCAAAACAATATTAATTGTATAGGTGAGGAGGGGAGAGGGGATAAAAAGAAAATGGAAACAAGCAGAGTTCTCAGTTTTCAGGCGTAGGAAGAGGTTTGTTTCTATGTAGTTGAGGAAAGACACAAATGCATAAATGCATGTATGTAGTGCAATCAGCAGTTACCTTCACAAATAAATCTGCTTGGATTCAAGAGTAGAGCTGACAGACCTCGGTCGATGTTAAGACTGTGCCACCTTCTGGTTGCCGTGTGTATGACAGGTGCTCATACTGTTTACAGACTAGCATTTCTGTTTTATGCAAAACTTATATTGAAGGGAAACAGCAGATCCGTTCCTGGTGCTGTTCACTATCTCCCCTGGGGACTGTATTGGAATGAGAACACGATCCATAAATGTACTCCAGTGACTGCTGTGCTTGAAAATCTGAGTTTGCTTTTTAAGCTTGATCAACTGTAATGGTATATGATAGTCCAGACACAAGCTCAGACAGCACTGCAGTTGTGAAAACAGGAGATTTGGTTGCCTGTCTTTTCCCTGGTTGCCACTTTCTGAATTTCTTAGAGCCAGAGAAATGGAGCTCCAGCAACCGAAACAAGGCCTCTGTCAGTCAAAGAAATCAGATGGGGGAATATACTGTTGTGTCTGCAAAGCTGCAAAATAACAAATACACGTGTAAGCTAATTTCTGTGCAACTGTTAACATGCAATTGTGGCCAAAAGATGATTTGAGGAATTATGTTCTGCTTAAATTCCTCCACAGTCTCAGTTGGAGCAATTATTGGATCATAGCTTTTGGAGTCCTGGCTGGATGCTAACATACCTTTGTCACGAAGCTGACCATCCTAGCTGAAGGACTTCTAGAGGACCATGGCCACTCATTTCATAAATGTATCTGCTGTAATTTGCATTTGAAACACTGGAGTTTGAAACAGTAGTCACAAAGGAAAGGTATTGTTTTTTTCAAGTGCATTGCTTAGGGGTTTGTGTCTTAAAATTAGCCCTGGAAACCTTAAAATCCTGTAACATTTTAAATGTGTCTAGATAGGCAAATAGATTTACAGAGACAGAGCAATCTGAATTGAGTAATTGTTCTTTACACTTTATCAATGTAGCCTGCTAAGGTTCTTGGGTAGGGTAGGTGGCCCTCTCCCACACTACCTTATCCGTCTTCCCCTATTCCATCTGATGCCCACACGCCCACCCTCTGCACCCACACATACACTCTTAGCCCTGAAAACAAACAGAAAACCAAGAATACTCTTACCCACAGAAAGAAGTGGTACTTTACTGTAATGATCGAGATGATTTCTTCGACTTTCTATTTCACCTTGCCTATGATGATCGAAACTCAAATATTTTGCAAATTCAGGCATTTCTGAATCTACAAATAAAGTGATCAAGAATGAAATAATCAGAAAAAAAAATCAAAATGCAGGTTTGCTTTAAAACACGAAATTCAGCTGCTGTTACTGTCCTACATTATCATCCTAAATTGATATTGGGATTGGCATTATGTAAAATTTGATTATGAAGAAAATCTTCAAAGACAAGGTTTTAAGAGTATCCCAATTTTTGATTACTTATCCTTCTTCATTGAAGGGTACACATGGCTGCTTTGCAGTGTTTACAAAACTAAAAGAACAACAAGATCAAAGTGTGAGGTTGGTAGGGATGTGAATATAAGATGCAAAGAAAACCACTTGAAAATGGATTAAAAATCAGTGAAATGTGTCCAGGTATGGTGGTTCACACCTGTAATCCCAGCACTTTGGGAGGCCAAAGCAGGCGGATCATGTGAAGACAGGAGTTTGAGACCAGCCTGGCCAACATGGTGAAACCCCGTCTCTGCTAAAAATACACAAATTATCTGGGCATGGTGGCAGGCACCTGTAATCCTAGCTACTTGGGAGGCTAAGGCAGGAGAATTGTTTGAACCTGGGAGGCAGAGATTGCAGTGAGCTGAGATCATGCCACTGCACTCCAGCCTGGGTGACACAGTGAGGCTCTGTCTCAAAATAAAATGAAATAAATGAAATTTAGGAGCCAGCCTGAGGGGCCCTCACTGGACAAGTCTGAGACCATTTGGAATCAAAATAAATAATGACAGTAAAAGTTTGTAACCCACTGAATAGGGTAAAACTCCATGAGTTCATGTTAATATAAACACATAAATGAATGAGAAGGAAGAGAGTTTTCTAACAATAGGAAGGCAGTATTTGTAATAAATGTGAAAGAAATTATGAAATTAGAAAAATCACCATTTGGCAGCCTTAATAATAATAATTGATTCAGGAAAGTATCATTAATGGACTACAACCTGTGGATAAAAGTTTGAGAAGAATTATTGATATCATATCATAGTATCTCTCCACTTTTAAAGACTTGAAAGTAGAGGATGGTGGTAAATCTCCCTTTAACCAAGTGCTCAAAGTTAACGTCAACAACAAATGCACAAATCTAGTTTATGCCTCCTGAGATAAAGCACTGAGAATTAAGTATTGCTTCTGTGTTATTCCTACCAAAAGCCCAAATCCTAAATCTAACTTCATGAAGAAACATTTGACCAACCCTATAATTGACTTATACTAATAAAATGTCACTGTTGTGAGCCACAAAGAAATAGTAAATACTGTTCTAGATTTTAAAAGACTAAAGACCCAGTGGTTAAGTGTAGCACATGACCTTGTGTTTTCTTTCTTAGAAAAGACATCAAGTCAATTAGCAAAATCTGAATAAAGGTTGGTTGTTTAGGTAATTGTATTGTCTCAATGTTAGTCTCTTGACTTTATTTATTGTATTGTGGTTACATAAGAGAATTTTTTGTTTTTAAGAATTACAAACTGAAGTATTTAAAGGGAATGCATTTTCATCCCTACAATTCTTACATTATTTAGTGAAAAAAAGATAAATTTTAATATTAGGATATAAGTATTATTTGTATTATTCTTGCAACTTTTCTACAAGTCTAACATTTGCAGAAAGTAAAAGAAAATAATCAGTAAAAACAGGATGACACTGCCACATCTTTTGGCTCATAATGAGTAACTGTTACTTTGCCAAATAACAGGTAACTAATTTTTTATTTAAAAAGCAAGTTGTTTTAGTCTTATGCAGACTCGACTTGAAACATTGAAGACAGAATTTGGAAATCATGTCTTTTCAGAGTACCCTCTTTGCATATCCAGCTGTACATCAGTTCCTGTCCTATTTGAGTCTCACATTTTCTCTTTTCTTTCCCACACTTTCTTCTTTTATTCAAAAATCTTTTTATTGTGCCCCATTTGCAACCAGACCCTGTGAATTTCTGGGAATTCAAAGATAAGTCAGACTCAGCTCCCAGGTGAAAACACACATAGCTAATTCTAGGAGAGTATGTATGTTTCATAAGTTTAACAAAGGTAGAAAAACCAAGGGGGAACATTGTAAGGGTTGACATTAAGGAGGAGTCTTGGCAAGGGAACAGAAGTATATTATGCAGGCAGAAGTTGGTGGGGAGCAGTGGGGAGATTGAAAACACTGAGGGGTAGCAGGTGGGCAGTTTATGGAGGGCTCTCCCAGTGACCCACTATTGCTGGAGCACTGGGTCGGTGGCCAGGGATGCAGCTGCACAGGAGGTAGGCTCTATGTCAGAAACTGTTTGCCCAACTACAGAATTTGAATTCTATTGCTTGGTGATGGGAAACCATGAGGGTTTTAAGCAAGACTGTGATGTACTTAGATTTATTAGAAGGTTCTATGCTGCTCAGTCTCCCTGTCTAGTTGTTTTGTTTATCTACTGTTTCCTCACTAAATGACCATTTTAGGTCAGATGCTGCACAAGTTTGAGGTACATATGACCAAAAATATATGGTTTCCGTCTTTATAGAATATTCTCATTCTGGAGTCTCTGTGGCTTTTTTGGTTTGTTTGTTTCCCAGTTGTTTCTACCACACAAAATTGGGCCACATTTAAAGACCACTGTAAGCTGTAGTTGGTCTGCCCTTTTATTTATTTGTGCTTCTTAACCTCTCCCTAGAAATCTTAAACCTGCTGTCTTTATTAAGCTAGAGGAAGAACGTACTTGATATGAACTACCGTGCAACATAAGGCAAACTTTGCCTTTCCCTAGCCAACCCTAAAGTAGCCAATTTAAACTATCCTCAAAGCTTTATGCTCAATTCTAGCAAGTAATATTGAAATTATAGAATTCCCTAAAATTCATCTTTTTAATTCATTTACTTAACAATATTCCTATCACCTTAACATTTATAAGATAATTGTATCTTTTGTATAATTCTGAAATGTGGCTAACCATTATTTTCAATTATTTTTTCACAATATAGTATAACCATTTATATTTCCTGCTTAGTATACTAATTAGGTTAGTAGCCTCTGGTTCTACGTTCTGTAGTATTTTATTTTATAATGTTTGACAGCTATCTTGTATGGAATATAATTTTCACAGTATAAATTCACATATTAGCATTATTTTTAAGGTATATTTTTTATTATAAGTCAGCAAGGAGGAAATACTCATACTCAGGTACAGTCATAGACCACATAATGATGTTTTGGTCAACGAAGGACTACCTATCTGATAGTGGTACCATAAGATTATAACAGAGCAGGAAAATTCCTATCACTTAGTGACAGAAATATGAGTTGTCATAATGTTGTAGTGCAATGCATTACCTTTTCTGTGTTTAGATATGTTTAGATTCATACATACAGTATTCAGTACAGTAACATGCTGTACAGGTTTGTAGCCCAGGAGCAATAGGCTATAGCTTGGGGTGTAGGAGGCTATACCATCTAGGTTTGTTTAAGTCCACTCTATGATATTAGAACAATGAAATCACCTAACAATGCATTTCTCATGACATATTGCATCATTAAGCGACACGTAACTATAGTTTTTATTTTCTCAAAAAACATTATTTCACTCAACCAAAGCACCTACTATGCATAAAACATTTGGTTAGGAGCTCTCAGAGGACACTGAAGAAAGAGAATTAGACAGAGGGAGGTAAGAACAAAGGTGGCTTCCCTAGGAAAATATATTTGGTAATTAGAGAACTAATACAGGTTTCTCTAATAGATATTTCCACAAGTTTTGGACTGGAATTTGAATCTTCATGCTGGTGTAAGTTCGGCCAAGTTACTTAACTACTGTGAAGCTCCATTCTTTGTGTATGAAATGGAGATCATAATGATACCTCACTGCCTATTGATCTTCTTCTGTTCACTCCTAGGCTCAGAAAACAACAAAGATTTTAAAAGCTGAAGAAAAGGGTATACACTGTCCTTGTTGCAGCTCTGGCTCCTTGTGAGTGTGGCAGTCCATGGATTTTTCCTTCCCCTTTAATCCAAAACCCAGAAGCTTCTGGTCTTCTTGAAATCTCATTTAGAATTGTAGATATTCTAGCAATCACTTTAAAATAGCTTCTGCTAACATATCAGATTTCTGCCCCAATTGTCAGTGCATAAAATAATGACATTTATGTTACGACTAGTATTCCGTTAAATTTTTAAATAAGCAATTGGTTTTAAAATCCAAGTTTCGGCTACATCACTTTCATCAGAGATGCTTTACTAGCAAATAAAAAAACTTTAAATTGTGCCTATTTGGATTTTTTTCTCCTCTCCTGTTACCTCATCTCATGTAAATACTATTGAGAGAGGGTTGACTAAAGATTTGTCAGCAGGAGGAAAAAGTTGGAGGAGGAACAGCACTGCCTCATGTGCTGGCTCCATGTTGGCAGATGGTGGGAACAGGACACCATCTTTCTTGCCATGGTTGCAAGTCATTCCCGAGGCAATGAAGAGAGAGGGTCCTGTTGAGACCTCTTCATGGAAAACACAAAGTATCCCGGCATCTTGTGCATGTCATATTGGTGTTTCTGGTACCCTGACATAGTGTGCATGGCATGCTACTGTATTACAGGTGAAATGGTGTGAGCCACTTTTGGACTGGTGCTACTCTTCCCATTCCAGTTAACTTGGCCATGGTCATTGACTACTTGTGGATATGGGCCTCTAAGTTAGAGAAGAAAAGTCCAATATCTAATTCAGGGTTTACTCAGTCACAGAAAAGAAATTGGTTACAGTGGTCCAACCTCGAGTCAGACAACCAGCACGTGGTGTAGCCTCAGGATGCTGGCCCCTCTACTCCTCTCCTTTCTCGCTGCGTGACGGTGGGACAGTTACCTAGCCTCCCTGAGTTTTGGCTTCCACACTTGTCAGTTGGGAATGACAAAACTTACTTTGTAATAGTGGTGAGTTTTAGGAATAATCTTTTACTGAGGACCTGACAAATGTTGGCTCTTTAATAAATGCCACTTATAATCTTAGTTTTAAGGTTATATCAAATAGAACTATTTCTAGTCGTGTATTTTAGCAATTTGGTTTTAAGCCATAAATATAAGCGGCACTATTGAGTCCATTAACATTTTAGAAAAATTTATTTTCAAGATAATTTCTTCACTGGCCTATAACAATAAAGTGGAAACTGATGCTTTTTTTTTGGGGGGGGGGGGCTGTAAAGTCATTCCTGAGGCAATGAAGAGAGAGGGTCCTGTTGAGCCCTCTTCATGGAAAACATAATACCTGCCAGAGCAGGTATCATGAAACATCAAAATGGTCAGAAAAAATTGGCAAGTGAATTTTTAAAGTCTGGTTTTTTGTCTCAAAGATTTTTCTTTTCCCCAAAAGAAATATATATTTTGCATGTCTAGAGATATAATTTCTTTCTGTACAGACATTTTAGGGGGATATATCGTGTTAGGGGTATTCTGGTAATAGCAAATGACTGAGCCTCAGCTCCTACACTGGACAAGTTTTTAGATGAAATTCTTCTATATTATATCATATCATGTCATATTTATATTATATTTTAGTATGATGAGTTCCAGCGGAGTGTAGCCACACCTAAGGCAGAAGGATGAATTTAATGATCCCTTGATTTCTATTCCAATTGAATGGTTCTGTAATGGAGAATTAAGGTATCAAGATACCATCATTTTTGGAGGCCATTCCCTGCTATAACAGGACAGAGTATCATGTGCTGATGGGAAAGGATAACTAGAATAAAACAATTGTCAAGCACTTTCATTTTTGCAAATGGTTAGCGGTGCAAAGACTTCCATTTTTCAATGGATTGTTACTCCTTAATGATAATGAAAAATTTATCATTCTTTGTAGGCTACTTTTTTCCACTATTCAAATTATAATCATTAATTCTCATTCATTTAAATAAAAGAAACACAGGCAGGTAACCTAGAAAAGCGACTCTTGAATTTGCTTTTCTTCCCTGGTGGAGATAGGGGTTTGGGCTGTCAGGTAGACTGAATCTAAGGGACTTAAACAAACGAAGATTTGGGAAGCCACCTCCAAAGGCAGGCTCTGAAACAGAGACTCAGGCCTCTTACATTCTGCCAAAACTAGAGTCGTTCTCAAGCTGTTTAACTTGTGATTATTTTCTCTTGTTGCCTTTTCTTTGAAAATTAATTGTGGATGTGAAATGGCCATGTTTAAATAATTCATAAAAAATAAATCCAGAGGAAAGTGGCAAAGGTATAGAGAAACGCGGTGAAGTACAAAGCAGGGGTCGAGTCAGTTGTAGTTCTCTGAGAGGTTTTCTTACTCTGGAGTGCTTAATTAGGCCTGTCTGCCTGTTTGGCCCTAGGTTGGTTTTGTTCTTTCAAGAGAGCTGTTGACCTACTACTACATTAAAACACACTGAGCAGTAGCTTCTCATGGTTCGTGAAAACATTTGTAAATACTGTTATTTTGGCACTGGAAAAAAAAAATCAGCACCTTCTGACTGAGGGAAATTCATACATTTATAATTTTATTTTTTAATGTTACGGAATAGCCTTTTAGCTCTACCAATTATGCAAACCAGTTAGACAACATTGTTTAATGTAAGCAACTAAATGCCCGGAAGATCCTTAACTATAAAAACAAGAGCTACTGCAAGTTTCGGAGATTCTTCCAATCAGACAATTAATTTAACTAACTCAGCGAAGGCTTTATAAGGTTTATAGCTCCTGGAACTATTGCTATGCTTACAGAAGCATTTTAAATGTTACATCCTTAAAACTTCTAGATCAATTAGTTTGTGATAGAAGGCAATCTTTAGGCCTAAAATTACTTTTTTTGTGCTGATATAGGATTTCAGTAATAAGCTTTTTTTTTTTTTTTTTTTTTTTAATAAAAAGGAACTAATTAGTAACTCATACCCTAGAGAAAGTACGTGAGACTGGTTAGACTTTCACCATCATGCTGCCTGAGAACTTTTACTATGCTCTTCATAGCCCCTCCTCAAATATAAGTGAGTAGCTAGAATAGTAAGAGCGAAGTGTTTCAATGGCGCTTTGAGGAGATAAGTTAGGTTTCCATCTACTATTAAGTTTGCTGAACACCCCAAGATTTTAAAACCAAAGCTGTTCAAATATGCACTGCTTCAATTATTCAATATGCCTGCTTTAATTTCCCATAAAAAAATACCACGGTGTTTCCTCTTTCACATAGTACCAAATATGTTTTCATCTAATATTCTCTTATTGAAAAGAGGTCTTCAAAAAGTTCAAAAAAATCCATCTGGCTACTTAAATGCTATCATGTCTTTTTTTGTTTCCCCGAGTCTCTGATGAGGAGATATTTGTCATTTAATTGCTACCGAGGATCACAGATGATGGTTTATAGGTTTAGGCAAATTGTGGGCAGCACTTTGTTAACAAACGGAAGAACACACTGGTACTTCATAATTATCCTATAGAGCTCAATTGGCCCTTAACGGCACCTGCTCGAACAGCATCAGGGAGCCTTGTTTCAACACAAAACCTCCTTCTTGTTAATTAACCTGTGTGCACTTGTTACAAATAAAAGCTATTTGTTCCCCGTTAATATATTTGCTGCTACTTTAAATATTCATTTATTATTATGCTTGTTAAGTGAAGGGTGGCGGAAAATAGTTTGCATTACTTCCATCAGAGTGCACTGAGCTTTAAGAGATCAACAAATAGACTTATATTAGTGAATTGTGTTGCTATGTGCTTAGTAGACCCCCAAATTTGCTTAAGAAAAATGAGTATCTCTCAACCATGAAAGCAATACAAGGGGCAATTGAAAACTAAGGCATCCATGACAGTAATCAGTGAATTTTCATTAAAGGAGAATTTTCCATGCAATTAATGTGAAGCTTGATTTCATTTCTCAATCTGCCTCATGGCTGTTTTATATGCAAGGGCATAAAGGACTGGACACGTGCAAGTAGCTGTGTCTTGATTTTCCCTTTGGTTAGTTTCAACTGAATGAAAATAAATCATTTGCTTGCTCTTTGTGACACTTTTAGCAAAAGCAACTTGAACATTATAAAGAAATTAAGGTATAGATACCATAATATGTCAAGATATGCTAAATGAAAAAGCAGTAGAAACAATAAATATGTATTTAGCATATTTTATATAAAACCTGGAATTAAAGTAGTGATTCTTGTAGAGATTAACAAAATTATCACTCAAAATTCTACATCCTTAAATTTTGCATTCTTACATTCTTCTTTTACATTCTTAAAGTTCTGGCAGTCTAAAATTGGTCTTACATATTTGTATTTCTTATTCAAAACTCACTTCAGAAACTTTTCTAAAATATATTTTCTCAAGGTGAGAAATAGCCTACTTTACAAATTATTTTCAAAGATAAAAAATTATTTTATACTAATGTCAGCAAGGACTTTTCATTTTTATTTGAATAAAATATTAAAGAGATGTAGCTTTAAACTTTTTCCTTCAGAATATTTTCCTATTTTCATTGCATCAACAATCATGTGTAGGTGTCTTCAATTAGGTTTGCTTAACTGTATATAGAGAATTCAAAATACATGTAAATATTGATGGGAGGACAATCCCACCACCATCAATCAATTACTTTGATTCTTCTGTTTTAAAATTGGTTCAATAATGCATTTTAGAATAGGTCAATACTGCCTGCTACATAGAGTAATATGTGTCATTTGTTTCTATTCATCATGATCACATAGTTAAGAACAATATGCTTAAAATCTCAACTTGTCACTGTGGAGAATGATATGTAAAATTGACAAAAGAATTTCTAAAATTGCTATACGGGCATAAGATTTGTAAAAGATCCATGTTCTTGCCTCCTGGTTTACCATGGACATGTAATACCTTGGATGTATTATTCATTTGTATCAATTTGTTGGAACAGCACACCTGCACACTATGTTCTGTATTTACCAACACAAAAGAGACTGTCTCTGTGCCTAGGCTGAAAAATGTCTCACTGTCCCCTGCAGCACCATTCAGAAAAGAAGTTATTAGAGGAGAATGGTTTTCATTCATGCCTCACCAAATCACTTCTCTTTTGAATATGAATTCTTCATAAGCAGCACCAGAAAATATTTATTGAGTAACTGTATGTGAAAAGTATTGTGGAGCTGTTATGAGAAAAGCTAATAACACCCAATATCATTATACTATTTTAAATTCAACTATCACCCCTCATGGATGGTTAGCATAGAGGGGCCCAAGGGGAAAACATGGAGGTACGTCCTCCTGCCAATGTCCTCTATGAACTTTGCCCATTAAAACATTTAAATGCGTTATGCAACATCCTCAAAAAAAACAAAACAAAAAACACTGCCTTGGGAATCAGGAACCCTCTCTGTTTCCCTTGTGAAAGTAACACATATCCTCATGCCTCAGTTTATCCTTTTATTCTTTCTTACTTAGTATAACTGGAAAGCCAAGGGGAAAAAAAAACCCAACAGATTATTTCACTTGAGTACTGGTGTATATTGAACTCACATAGGGATGCTTTAATCCTTTTAGAGCAGGAGGGCTATATTTAGCACTGTAATTAGTATAAAATTATTCACTTTCATACTAATTATTCACCCATAATTAATTATTCACCCTCATATTAAGTGGGTATTCTTATATCCTTAGAGGTTGCTTTAGTAGCAGAAAAGAACTTTAAAATTCATAGTAATCTATCTGAACTCCTTATCTGAACTCCTATATTACCTGTTATCCATGTCGTTCTGATTAACAACACATATGCTGCAAAAGATTGCATTTATTTATATAATACTTTGAATTACTACAAAAGATTGCACTTATTTATATAATAAATGCTGTAAATATATATAATTTATGCATATGTTCTGTCAGCCATTAATAGAAATAAACTATATAAATCTAGCACTCACATATAAACTGAGCAATCACATAGCATTATGAATAAAAATTATAACACTAAGTCCCTGTGCCTTTTAGTAATAGTCTTGTTACTGATCTGAGCCCATTTAGGCATTTGCAATTACTTAGTTCTTCTGAGTAGATACACAAAGCTTCTAATAGTTAGAGGTAGGTGCAAGCTAAAATTTTTCTCCCTCAACATTGCTATCTGATGATTTTTTACAATGGAAGCAATAATTAATCTTGCAACACTTCTCAATATCTATCAGTAAGCAGGAACAAACACACACACAATCTGTTCTGTGAAAACCTCATTATAGAACTTATTATACAAATAAATATGTGTCTACCAATTCAAGCAGTACATATTGTATCTTTTGCTGTGGAACAGTTGTGGTAATGGAGAAAACAACCACAAAAGAAGTTAAACTTGAACCTGAGTCCCAAAGAAAGTCAGCAAAGACATTCTAAGCAGGGAGGAACAAACAAAAGTCCAGAGGTGAAAACACTTTAGGCACACTCACTGTTTGTGGAATTGGACTTTTCCTTCTTCAAGCCATCAAAGTTGGAACAACATTTTGAACATAAGGAATATTATTATCAAATTATAGGTGTCTTAGCAGCCATACCACCAAAATTAATTTATTCTAATAGGCCACACAGGCATAAATATTGTAGATTTTCTATCTTATATGGGCAACTTGACTTTCAGTTCAAATATTTTATAACCTATTTCCTTAAACATGAAGGGCTATGAAAGCACCACCTATAATCCTGTTAGCAGCTCAGTGTGTTCCTGCTACTAATAATGCTGAGGAGGCAATAGTCTTTTCCTCATGTTTATTCATTCATTTATGCATGTGTAATCAGGAATCAGGGTTAAACAGGTATGAGGTATCCGGCTTTATGCTAATCCATCAGCAGCTCCAATGAGTGGAGGGGAATGGTACTTGGTATCCCTTATCACCTAGTAACTATGATGATAGTTAATGGACTAAGGTAATCATCCAAGGCTATGACCAATGAGTGGTAGATGATAGTAACAAGGAGACAGCAGGGTACATTCACTGACCAAATAACTACCCCCTCCTGAGCCCCTTACCCTGCAAAGATTGTTAAATATTTTCCCATTGGTAATATGAAAAACTAAGACTTCTTTTAAG
Organism: Macaca thibetana thibetana; assembly: GCF_024542745.1. Classification (NCBI taxonomy): domain Eukaryota; kingdom Metazoa; phylum Chordata; class Mammalia; order Primates; family Cercopithecidae; genus Macaca; species Macaca thibetana. The sequence continues at coordinate 58,965,820 of NC_065594.1, forward strand.
GGTGGCCAGAGTGCTGACTCATTTTGACAATTTCTAAGAGGTAGGCCTACCTAGGACTCTCAAACTAAATTTAAAATAGAATTCTGATGTACAAAGTAGAAGGTCAGCGAGGTGACTCTATCTTCATAGTATTTGTACTTATTTTGTAAGGGCATCAGGAGAATCAGCAGGATTGCCACCTGCCCTTCTGTCTGCACTATAAGAAAGCCGAGCTTCTGATTTTGAGGTACACTACCAGGCTGATTATATGCCCAGATTTGACCAAGACAGTCCCAGTTTTTGTCAGTTGCCCAGGTGTATAATTATTAATAGCACCTTACTTTCTTCTTAAAAGCGCCCCACTGACACAATAAATTATACAGTCACATTAATACTAGCTGACTTCACCCTTGGATAATAGCTATCTAATCTTATCAACTATTTTGGAAAGAAGACTTCTGATAGGTTAAAATGCTTCTAACTGAGGAGAACTGCTATAAGGGTTTCTGGAGCTAATTATGTGATACTAAACACAGTTTGATTGGCAGAGCTATTAATAAATCAGGGAAATGAATTACCATAGCCCAGTGGTCAAGAGCACAGACTCTAGGGCCAGGCTGTCAGGTTCACATTCCAGTGCTGCCACTTTCTGCTCTTTGTGACCTTGTCCTCCCTAGTCTCAGTTTCCTCATCTGTAAAGTGGGAATGATAAGAGTACCTATCTCATACTGTACCAGTACATTTTCACACTGCTGATAAAGACATACCCAAAACTGAGAAACTTACAAAAGAAGAGGTTTAATTGGACTTGCAGTTCCATGTGGCTGGGGAAGCCTCACAATCATTGCAGAAGGCAAGGAAGAGCAAGTCACGTCTTACATGGATGGCAGCAGGCAAAGAGAGAGAACTTGTGCAGAGGAACTCCTCTTTTTAACACCATTGGATCTCATGAGACTTATTCACTATCATAAAAACAGCATGGAAAAGACTTGCCCCCATGACTCAATTACCTCACACCAGGTCCCTCCCACAACATGTGGGAATTCAAGATGATATTTGGGTGGGGACACAGCCAAACCATATCATTCTGCCCCTGACCCCTCCCAAATCTCACATCCTTACATTTCAAAACCAATCATGCCTTCCTAACAGTCCCCCAAAGTCTTAACTCATTTCAGCATTAACACAAAAGTAAACAGTCCAAGGTCTCATCTGAGACAAGGCAAGTCCCTTCCACCTATGATCCTGTAAAATCAAAAGCAGGTTCGTTACTTCCTAGATAACAGTGGGAGTACAGGCATTGGGTAAATTCAGACATTCCAAATGGGAGAAATTGGCCAAAACAAAGGGGCTACAGGCCCCATGCAAGTCCAAAGTCCAGCAGAGCAGTGAAATCTTAAAGTTCCAAAATGATCTCCTTTGACTCCAGGTCTTATATCCAGGTGATGCTGATGCAAGAGGTGGGTTCCCATGGTCTTGGGCAGCTCCACCCCTGTGGCTTTTCAGGGTTCAGCCTACCTCCTGGCTGCTTTCATGGGTTAGCATTGAGTATCTGCAACTTTTCCAGGCACACAGTGCAAGCTGTCAGTGGATATGCCATTCTGGTGTCTGGAAGACTGTGGCCCTTTTCTCACAGCTCCACTAGGCAATGCCCCAGTAGGGACTCTGTGTTGGGGGCTCTGAGCCCACATTTCCCTTCTGTATTGCCCTAGCAGAGGCTCTCCATGAGAGTCCTGCCCTTGCAACATACTTCTTCCTGGACATCCAGGTGTTTCCATACATCTTCTGAAATCTAGGCATAGGTTCCCAAACCTCAATTCTTGACTTCTGTGCACTGGCAGACTCAAAACCACGTGGAAGTTGCCAAGCCTTGAGGCTTGCACCCCTTGAAGCCACAGCCTGGGCTCTACATTGGCCCCTTTCAGCCACAGCCAGAGCAGCTGGGATGCAGGGCACCAAGGTCCAAGGACCGTGTACCCAGACCATGAAACCACTTTTTCCTCCTAGGCCTTGGGCCTGTGATGGGAGGGGCTGCCACGAAAACCTCTGACATGACCTAGAGACATTTTCCCTGTTGTCTTGGGGATCAACATTCGACTCCTCATTACTTAGTAAATATCTGCTGCTGTCTTGAATTCTCCTCACAGAAAGAGATTTTCTTTTCTATCGCATTTTCAGGCTTCAAACTTTCCAAATATTTATGCTGTTTTCCTTATAAAATTGAATACTTTTAACAGCATCCAAGTCACCTCTTGAGTGCTTTGCTGCTTAGAAATTTCTTTCACCAGATACCCTAAATCATCTCTCTCACGTTCAAAGGTCCACAAATCTCCACGGCAGGGGCAAAATGCCACAAATCTCTTTGCTAAAATATAACAAGAGTCACCTTTGCTCCAGTTCCCAACAAGTTCCTCATCTCCATCTGGGACCACCTTAGCTGGGACCTTACTGTTCACATCACTATCAGCAATTTTGTCAAAGCCCTTCAACAAGTCTGTAGTAAGTTCCAAACTTTCCCACATTTTTCTGTCTTCTTCTGAGCCTCCAAACTGTTCCAGCCTCTGCCTGTTACCCAGTTCAAAAGTTGCTTTCACATTCTCCGGTATCTTTTCAGCAATGCCCCACTCTCAGTACCAATTCACTGTATTACTCTGTTTTCACGCTGCTGATGAAGACATACTGGGCAATTTACAAGAGGAAGAGGTTTAATTGGACTTAAAGTTCCACGTGGCTGGGGAAGCCTCACAATCATGGTGGAAGGCAAGGAAGAGCCAGTTATGTCTTACATGGATGGCAGCAGTCAAAGGGAGAGAGCTTGCACGGGAGATCTCCTCCTTTTAAAACCATCAGATCTTGTGAGACTTATTCACTATCACAAGAACAGCATGAGAAAGACTTGCCCCGTGATTCAATTACTTCCCACTGGGTCCATCCAACAACACATGGGAATTCAAGATGAGATGTGGATGGGGACACAGTTAAACCATATCACATACCCTCAATAGGGTTTCAATGAGGATTACATGAATTAATATGTGTAAAGTGCCTAGAACAGTGCCTGACATACTGTCAATCATATAATAAGGGGTTCTTCTCACTACATTATCAATTAAAAAGATAGACATGCATAAATTAACAGTCCTACTATAGATGCAGCCTTCATTGAGCAATGCCAAACATAACTTCAATAGACTACAGCCAATTTAATAGTCTACAAAACAAATGACAGGTTGCTATAAGCTATAATTAAGATATTTGAGATCTATATCATAATAAAAATAAAGGTTTTGTTTACAGTAACACTTCGAGCTTATGTGAAGTGAAACGTTCTGTCTTTTTTTCTTAATCTCGCTGACCAATACAAAAATGTTACTGTGCTATTGTGCTCCATTTTATTATTCTCAAGATAAAAAGGATTCTAGTATCTTAATGTTACATAGCATATTAACATTTTTTATCTTCTAATATTCTAAACCCTCACTTATGTCTCCCCAGCTCTGCATAAAAGCTTCCATATATATTTTTGATTTGGATATGCCACTAAACCAGATTTATTATACACTTTAGAGAAAATACATGTATAACTTGAAAAAGAATCACTGATGAATAATAGGATACATTAAATAGATAATATTTGACTGTTGGTTGTTGAACTGGGGATTAAGATATCAGACAGTTCCCCAAAGTAAATACCTTGATTGAATGATCACAATGGAATTTATAAATTAAAAACAAAAGATTATGTTAATGTGATATAAATGGGAACATGAGAAAATATCAAAGTTGAAGTTTTTGTTGGAAAATGAATTTGAAATGATCTCTTATGCATATGCAACTTTTTAATACATACTCTCTGAGGTACATTTACACTCACATTTAGAAGTCTAATTAGTAATAAAAAGGGAAGAGTTTGTACTGATAGCACCCTGCTCTTAGGGTCCTTATTACAGATTCTGAAAACAAATTCATTAATATCTTAATCTACATTATATCATTTTCAATACTCAAATACTTCAGCCCAGAAGATGTAAACTTTATTTATCTACATTTAACCTGTAAGGCTGAAGCCTAGGGACCTTGTTTCTTTCAAAAATCAGGTTTTGACATTTTTCTCCTGCAAGACAAAAGATTTAAAAAAGAAGTAGCCAACATGCTTTCAAATATGTCCCTTTTTCTGATATGTGCTATTTCTTGAGAAGGCTAAGAGGCATTTAGGTAGAGAACCATCAAAAACATCACTCCTAATGCTTCTCTTTTAGGCTATTACTGGTAGAATCCCTCTTAACCCTTGAGGCAACTCAACAATTGAGTTAAGGAGATTTTCGTGTATCAGTTTTGCCTGTCATATGGTTGACTTAACTTCAGAATGTACTTTGCAGCTGAAGGTTCATTTCCCTCAATTTGTTAAGTGGCTAATTACAAAGGTTCACAAAAGCATTGACACAAGGGAAAGAGAGGAGCCTGACTTCTATCAGCTGCCCCAAGAGACCTGTACAAGTGTCATCTGTAAAAACAGAGCACAAATTAAACAATGGCCATAATAAGCTGCCAGGAGCAGGGGTGTATTGAAAGGGGAATTCTTATGTAGATGCAAAGCAGGCACTAAATGGTTGGGACTTTTGTTTATTTTTTTCACATTGACAGCTAAGGTCTAATGTAAGTAGTTGTATTTAAGCTTCTGCTGCAAAAATAAAATTTTAAACCCGAGTTGACCAAAACAAGCAAAATAAGAAGACAACCTTTTATTTTGTATCTGCAGCTGATATATACATATTTTTCTCTCTACAATATATTGGAAATAATTTTTAAATCCAAGAAAAACCTGGCCATAATTTCTGAATAAGCAGATATTTCAAATAAAGTTATAAAAATAGTGACCAGAAATATGGTTATGAGATGAAACATCTATTTTGCATCAGATCAGAAACAAATATTTTCCATCAGAAAACTTGATTTTCTCTTTACAGGCAGTACCATAAATTCTAAATATCTGCATTTTTAACTTTTGAAAAAGCATAAACAACAAAGAAAACTCTCTTTACTTGGAGCTAAGATAGCTAATGAAACGAAATGAAAATTGCTGCATTGTTTCTACCTTTCATCAAAACATCTCTGTGCATAGTATTTGCATCATTATGTAAGACATTTGCAAATATGTATAATGGTTTTGCCTATGGGAAAAGTCTCCTACCCTAATGTATTCCTGAAAGATGAATGAACAATTCTTTAGGTATGATAAAAAAGATTCAGAGAGTTGGATAGAGCAGTGATATTAAAACTACAAGCTCATCATTTAATTTTTTTTTTTTTTTTAATGTCAGTTGCTAACACTGCAGGTCTGTATTTTACTTAATTTTTTTTCTCTGCAAACTCACCACCTCTTTTCCAATTTTTTTTTCTGATTCAAGATACGCAACATCCTGTGTGCCGGAGCTGCCTGCTTTGATACGTCAGCAGGGATCTTGTGAAGTTAAAAGTATTTTGTTTCAGATCTCAGATCTGAATTTTTGCCTGAACTCTGAGTTTTCAGTTGTCTTGAAACAATGGCTGAAATTTGGCCATCAGCAGATATCCAATCCATTGCATTGTTTATTCATTGAATTTAGTAATCAGAGCAAGACCTGATTTTTAGAGCATATTACCCACTGATATTGAAATTATAAAAATGTGAAGAGAGATTTTATCAGATTTTTTTAAGATAGGAAGTAGATGAAGGGTGATGGATTTAACCCACGGGGTAACAGACTTACCAGAGTGGAAGTAGAGTAGGGTAGAGCAGAGTAGAAGTAGAACATACCTGCTGGCACAGGTGGGGCAGCAACACAGATGAGCTACATTGTCCAATAAACCCCTAAGAGGTTCTGCACTTGGAAACATCAGGCATCTGATGGGTACAAAGCCAAGAAGACATGCTTGGGCTAAAATTGTATGTATGGTCATTGAATCTCCCAAGGAGACTAGAATTTTATTTTTTGGGAGAAATTGGGCAGAGTGTTCCCAGATTCAGGTACAACAGAAACAAAGGCGGTCAGGATTGGGGTATGGAGCTGATAACAGAATAATTCCTTTAAGAGAAAGCAGGCTTATAGAATACTCCCACCAACCAGCAGAAAGCTGAAGGAGTCTTCTGTGGAGGAACTGGTCTTTTAGCGATCTTCCAGTGAAAGGGTCATCTTGCTTCCTGTTGAGCCCACAGTCAAGCCCTTCCGTGCACAAGTCCCATCCACACATTTGGAGCCTCCAATCTGCTTTTAATGCCTCATTCATAAACCTTAACAAGCAACAAGGGATCATAGGGCATTGGGTTGAAGCTTCCATTGTGAAAATATTATAAAACAATAATACAAGAAAAGAATTCAGAGCAGAAAGACAATACAGAGAACAGAAGAATCAAAAATATCTTTGGAGAGTCAAGAACAGATATTGTGTTCATAAAACAAGAACAGGGTGCTGTGAAAAGAAACTATCAGAGAACCACAAAGAGCTATTATAAATTAAGAAAAAGAAAGGCAAAAATGACAATTTGACAGAAAGGTTGATAAAGGTAAGAAAAAGTCTTCAAAGTATATTTAAAAAACCCACAAAGACATGGAAAGTGTACAAATTTTAAAAATTAGTCAATTGAGAAGACACAACATTTTATTAATAGAAGGTCTAGAGAGAATAAGGGAAATAGAGCAAATGAAATTACCTAAGAAATAAAAGAGGAAAAACATTGAGAACTGAAAGACATTTGTCTCCTGGTTATAAGAATATTTCAAATACCCAGCCCAGTTAATAAAAAAGAGAGACCAAACCAATGCACTATCAAGGCACATTATCATGAATTTTCAGAACATGGAGGATAAACACAGTATCTTAAATACGTCAAGAAAGAAAGAAAGAAAAAAATGGGATAAGAAAAGAACCTAAGACAAAACAATAGATTGCATATAGAGAATAAAGAATTAGAATGGCATTGAATTTCCCAAAAGCAACACTGGAAACTAGAAGAAGAGGAAAAATTGCTTCCAAAATTCTAAGGCAAAATGACATAAACCCTAAATTTTATATTATTAGTATTCTCAATTGAGTCTGAGAGTAGAATAAATATATATTTAAACATATTAGGACTCCAAAAATGTTACCTACCATCACATTTTTTTTGGAACCCACTGCAGGCTATATAATTCAGAAAAAGTAGGAAATCAAGAGAGAATATAAATATAGAATATAAATACTCTAATGTTAGAGTGAAAAGATGTCTCGGTTTATTTAACAGTCTTGGTTTAGCACTAGTGTTTGGACGTAATTGTTAGTAGCACTCCTTTTATTCTCAAAAGTGTCCTACTTATTTCTAAAAGGTGTATACTAATCTCATATTTTATGATGTTCAAGATTTTTAATCAGATTTCCTCATTTTGGTTCAATGTGAAAAAACATGATGAAACCAATGACTCAATTTATATAAATTCTGGGAAATGAATTAGAAAATATGCATGATTATCTTGTAACTACAAGATAATTATGCTGGGAGTAAACCTCTCACTAGCAGATGCAAGTTTCCTTCAAGTAAAGTTAGTAATGAAATAAGACAAAAATATATAAAAATATGTTTTCAACATTCATAAACTTTATTCAGATATTCTACTCATTTTTGCTTCTCATATAGGTCAACAGAAAATGCTTATCCAAAGATTCCTCTCATAATACATAATTTGAGGGTGATCATAAGATGCTAATATGTCAATCCCAATGATGTAACTTTTAAGTTCTTTGGTTTTATTGCCAGTTGCCTTTGCAGTAGCTAAAATATTGATCCCTTTATTTGGAGTCTAAAAAGGAAAATGTCTAAAGCATTTATTTCTTTTTAAAGATAGCCTAAACATAAAAATTAGCTCATTCAGAGATCTGAGGCATGCACCCATCCCAGCCACTGTGTTAAGTGCTTTCCGTACACCCAGGGAGATAGATGGTTTCATTCATGAACTCCAGAAGGTCTGGTTGACAGTGATTCAAATTATGATTATGCCTCTTATTAGCTGCGTGACCTCTGGGAAATTTACAAAACCCTCTATGTTTTAGTTTCTCTATCTACAATTTCTCACAATTTGGTGTTTTACATTTTTTTGCCAATCTGTTTTGATACATATCAATATTTCCCAAATATGGTTATATTACTAAGCCTTTACTGGAGTCATGTTGATAGGTTCATCTTCTTTCCCCCAACGTTGAAAGAAACTATGCTGCATAGTTTAAAATATTAGTGCATGTTGTAATATGATCACAACCGAGCAGTAATTAATATAAAATGAAAGATACTGTGATTGTCGCCACACTTCCCTACCCCCGCCTCCCTTACAGGGTGAACAAGCAGTTAACTTGATGACCTCGCCAGGCTGCTGAGAGAAGCCATGGATTCCAGGTACTTCCCTGTTGATAGAGTTAAATATAGCAACCAAAAAGCCAAGAACCTAGAAAATGTGAGGAGGAGAAATAACTCACCTGGCACACTATGATTATAGTTGGTATGTGTTGGTTTTGAAACCATCACATGAGGTTATGTGGTCAAACAGCAAACTGAGTTACATAACCAGATGATGAGTTTATGCTGGCAAAGTTTCTTTACAAAGATGAAAGAACTAACTTCCTAAATACTTATCACCATCTTTTAAATGGGTAGCTATGTGATAATTTAAGCATAATTTTGATGACATCATTTCTTTTAAGATTTTAGGATAAAATATATGGTTTGTTGTTTTCTGGGCTTTTTTTTTTTTTTAATTCTTATTTTATTTTCATGCAGCAAGTGATGATTAAAGAATTAAAGTTTTCTGGTGAATGAAACAGCCAGACCACTTTTCATGACAAAGTTGGTAATTAGAAGGCCAATTTAATGGTGAATCAGGCAGAAATATTCAAACCATGACAAATGACTTTAATAATGCAGCTTGCAATGCTTGAACAGAAATAAATTTCACTTCCTCAAACTCTCGCCTTTTTCTGCCTGCCTGGAAGATAGAACTGTCCAGGAGGTATTTTGTCCCCTTTATTCAGTAAAGCTTTTACTAGATTTTAAGCGACCAAATAGCTTGCAAATGCAAAACATCATTCAACTTCATATGATTTTTTTTTTCCTGAAGGTAGACCGTGTTCAGAATTCTGAGTAAGTCAAGATTTATTTTTCTTCTGTTCTGCTTAGCCTTGCAATAGTGTTTTATTGTTGCCACTCTCTGACTTGAGGTATTAAAGGGAGCTACATTGGCCTCAAAATTGAAAGCTAATTTTGGTGTTTGTCATAAGTTTGTTAAGACCACATGCATTCCACAGTTTGAAAAATTTCATTATTCTGTCCATGCTGGGGCTTCGTAATTGGATAGTAAGGATGTTCAAAGACTAATTTAGTGAATTGCACAATATTTTAAATGGAATTATGCAGGTTTATGGGTCCTTGGGGGATTCAGCTAGGAGCCTCTCGAGAAAATCTGTTTATCAGTAAATGATATTAGCAGCTTTCACCTAGCTTTTGTCTTCATTAAATTGCTGCTCTCCCAATTGAGGGTCACATCTGAGGCCTGCTTTGATAATTTGTCATTATTGTCTTGTTTATTGGAGCATAAAGTTGATACAGGCTGGGCTGTGCTGTTTATACACCATGTGCAAAGAAGTTTTTATTAACAATTCCACCAGTGCTAAATCAAAGTAGAATTTTTTAGGGTTCAAGAAAGGGAATCATTTGTAGCATTCTAATTTCCTCTAAAACTCTCTGAGTCCATGCCATGCCCCCTTCTCTAATATGTATAACACATAATGGCATTGCTAGAGCCAATTCTCCACAGGCATTTTTTAAAAATCCATTTTTGTCTCTAAAAATAAGGTTAAATTTTGAAATTCTTTTCATAGTATTGGCCTGTCATATAAAACCGAATTCATGCGATAGACTTCCCTTAAAGTATAACATTTACAAAGAATTACCATTAACTATTTATCTTAAGAGACTTGGGGTATAGTTGAGATATTAAAATTGTTAAGAAACATGCTATTTATTGCAGTGCAGTCAAGCATACTTTTCATTGCACTTACATGTTTTAAGTGGTAAAGGAGAATTCTTTAAAAGTGTGTTCATGACATATTTGAGAGTATCACTGAGTATGTTTAAAATCATACCCACATAAATGCACAGTTTGTTTCTGACTATGCTTTACATGTGGATTTCCATGATGTGTTCTTTCCCAATGATGATGTGGAGCCTAGAACTGGGAAACAGGGCAAGTAGACTCTATTTTCAAACAAGTCTCCGGTTCAATTTGCACATCTGGGCAGTTTGCGCATGTCATGACTGCCTCTTTCCTAGTAGAACCATCTGGTGGACACTCATCTTCCCTTTGCATATGAGCTGAGGTTCATTCATCTCATTGATAGGTTCAGACAAATCTGCCTTTCACCTCCATCTTTTGTGTCTTCACCCTCCATCCTCAGTCCCTTATCCACACCCACCCCACTATGAAGCAATAATGTTTATTTTTCTAAGAGGGACTGGGTGTAGCAGTAAGGAGAATACAATTTCAGCAGTCGACACACATCGTGCTTTCATGATACAAGTTAGGAGGAAAGAATGCTGATTCCCAGCAACACCAGTGGGGAATTCCTTGGAGTCCACCTGGGCTAGCTGCCATTTTGCAGGGATTTTATTTTCACAGCCAGTATTCCCACTTTCTGAACTGCTCTTAGCCCTACTCTCCCTGAGAGGGGGGTTAAGAAGAGCCAGTACTCACTTGCAGACCTAACTGTATCCTACACAGTGTCCATAGCGGTGGAGAAGATGCCAGAAAGGAAAAGACTAACCCTTCAAGTATAAGGACAAGAAGAAGTAGTAAGTTTCAACCTCTCAAGGGCTCAGAATAATGGCTTAGATTTTCCTTATGGTGGCTCACACCTGTAATCCCAACACTTTGGGAGTCCGAGGTGAGCGGATCACCTGTGGTCAGGAGTTCGAGACCAGCTTGGCTAACATGGTGAAACCCCAACTCTACTAAAAATACAAAAATTAGGCATGGCGGCAAGTGACTGTAATCCCAGCTACTTGGGAGGCTAAGGCAGGAGAATCACTTGAACCCTGAAGGCAGAGGTTGCAGTGAGCTGAGACTGTGCCATTGCACTCTCCAGCCTGGGCAACAAGAGCAAAACTCCGTCTCAAAAAAAAAAAAAAAAAAAAAAGAAAGAAAAGAAAAGTAAAAGAAAGTTCTCACACAGGCCAGAAACCCAACCAATCTCATTTTTATATACTATTACCTAGCACATATTTTCAAAGATTTATGGTTATTATCGCCATCTACTCACCCACATAATCACTAGCCTTTCACTTTAAAATGGTTAAAAATTGTCTCATGGATTGCAGACCATTAATGTAAATTAGACTATTTCTATATTTGATTTCTTAATTTTTAAAAGGAAAAGAACAGCTCACTCTCACACACATACACACACATACTCTCTTTTTTTACTTGAAAATTTTAAATGGCTCTCCAGACACCTCTTTCAATAACTCTTGCCCTCCAAAGCTGGGCTGCCTTTTAATTTCACTTTAAAATAGCTACATTGGGACCATAATATGATTAGAACTAATGAATATGTGGAGAGAAGCAAAAAATTTTATTTAAAATCTTTAAAAAGTATAAATACTTCATGTGAGTAAGAACCTGCGGTTTATCCCAGCCCAGTCAAGGACTCAATTTTGATTCTAAGGATAAATCACTGAGCTCATCAGACCTCATTTTCTTCTGCTCAAAAGGATCATGGCTCCAGAGGTTTCTTCACAGAATGGTAGAAAGCAATCATATTAAAATAAGTTGCCATCTCTAAATAATAATTATAATAATGATGAGAATTTTTTAGGTGTCAAAGCGGCCAAAACTACTCACATATTGGATCTAATAAAATTGTGCTTGTTTTCTTTCTAGACACCAAGAACATTAGCAGAATGGCATCAAAGAGAAATTATTTAAAAATTACCAACATATAATGAACATTCTAAATTTAGCTAGTAAGGTTTTTTTTTTTCCTTCAGAAAAATTCTTTATTCTTGACTAGTTTCTTCTTAAACTGATATCCAAAGCTTAATCTAGACCATCTGGAACTTGGGTGGTAGTCTCTAAATCTAAGATGGCTTTATCAGAAAGAGTTGTCAAAAAGCTGTACTTCTTAAGGAAGTTGCCTTTGGAAATAACTGTTGTTCTTGAAACATCGTTCACCTCCCTAAGACCTTTGCAAGCCTTAGCAAGCCCTGCTGCAGTGGAGATCTTTTTCAGGCTTGGGCACTATTCCCAGCTCCTCTGTTATAAGGCAAGAGACAACTTCTCCATGCTTCCTCTCATCACCCATATTCTAAACATTTTGAGGCAATTTCTTCATGAAGCATGTTAAGATCCTTAGGTCAGGTATTTTGAATAGAGATAGCAAGAACTGTCTTCTGAAAATCAGCAGGATTAGTACCTTCTACAGAGTTTTGAGAGGCACCATCACAAAGAAGCCTGAACATAACTATTAATCTAGATGTCAGGGACCTGAAGACAAATTGTGATTCTGCAACCTTAGGCAATCATCCCCACAACCTGGCTTCATTGCCCTCTGTCATGGAATGACGAGGTATTGGCTTTGGTTTATTGGCTATTCGCCATGATGACCCATGAGCCACCTCAGTTGTTCAAAGAGAAGGACAGCTGAGATTTCCCTCATGATTTAAACAAGGCGGGGGTGCTCAGCTCTGCAACAGTTCAGCGACTGAGTATGGAGATTCCAGTGCAACCGCTGGAAGCCTCCAGCTTCGTAGGAACACTGACCTAAAGAGAGAACTACAAATTGGCTTGTCAGCAGAAACAAACTAAGCTACATTCATTTTTCTTCTTCTAGCTTCGGCATTCTGATTTTCTGCTTAGTCTTGAGATTGTTTAATTCTGCTATAGAATTTTAAAAGCTAGGCATTTCTGTGGCAGTTCTTATATTTGGTGAGAAATGATGAATACACAAAATGCTTCTGGCTTTAAAAACATTGGATGTTTTGATGTGGCAGATTATATAGACAGACTCTTAAATTGGGGGCAAAGAAGATCTACAAGTTCATTCATTCATTGCCTTGAATGAAGTTCTATTCATTCATTTCTTTTTTTTTTTTTTTTTTTTTTTGGGTTGGAGGTTTATTTGCATTCTTGTTCATGTGACGATATTAGATACAATTGTTACAAATCCATTGATGCTATGTTTCAGGAGCTGGAAGCAGGGGCAGGAAAATCAGGGAAAGTCTAGGAAGAGACAATGTGGAAAGAAAGGGGTCAAGGCTTAGAAGACAGCTGATACAGTAATTGTTAATAGAGGTTTCAAAAATAAAATTATAAATATTTAAATGAATAAAATAGGTTCTATTGTTCTATTAAGCATTTTAATTACATGGCTTTTCAAGTTATTCAGGTTAATCTACAAGATAAAGAAGTACAATTTATAGGCATGTTTCCTATACCAAGATAAACCACTTTAATGAGAATTCTGATTGGTAATGGATGTATCTGGTTCTGGAGGGAAAGGGAGTCTTGTTAAGCATGCCCCAGAGAGAAGAGGTCTGTGCTCTCCTGCAGGGTAACATGCCATCTAAGCAGGATGGATGCCTCCGTGGCCACATTTCTTCCCCAGTGAACTGCCCTTCCAAGGCAAGTCACAATTCCCAAAGCTGCTTTGTCACAGGAGAATAAAACTTCTAAGACCTTCATGCTCCTCACAATTTTCACAATGTGGGAGCATCTCTTAATCTCTCATCACCCTTGAAAACTGACCAGGCAACCTGCAAGAGCGCAGGTGGAGGCAGTTAACCTCTGTTCTCCCTTGAATTTCTGTACGCTAGTCTGAGAGTTTTTCAAAACTATTCATAGTGTCAGTTCACATTGAATTTTTATTTTTCTATATTGCTGCCATCTCTATTATGGTTCTCTTTTATAGTATGTTCAAATGGTAGGTATTGCAGATCATTTTTAAGGACTGCTTTCATTTGAAATTGAGCAATTTAAATGTTTGGCCAAGTATGCTCTATAGAACATCACTCCTACAAAATTCCCCTAGATTAAATAGTTGGACAAATAAGGTTGGTAAATGCCACCGATTTTCTATCTCTTTTGGTTAGCCACAATGCACATTAGTAATTAAAGCTCTGAGAAAAGCACCTATTTTATTGTTTAAATAAATTTAAACAATTAAACTTATTAGTAAGTTTAAATGATAACTTATCATTTTTGGAGTAGCATCTATTTTCTTGCTGTGTAACCAGTTTTGTGAGGCATACCCTTTGGCAAATCCCATCTGAGGTACTCCATAAATGAAAGAAACTAACATTTGAGATAGAACAGTGCAGTAAACAAGGACCAAGAACAATTTGTGGAGACAATAGATATGGCCACCCATTTTTTAACCCCACTTAACGTCCCACCTACCACCTGCCCAGAATTGGCCAACAGAAAAATTGGTATTCCTAACATTACTGCCTAGAAATGTTGGGACAAGATTAGCAACAACAGTTAAACATAAGTGTGTTTTGCAGCAAAACAAAATTCCCCCAAGCTACCTAATCCTTAAATCAGGCAGTAGAATTTATGATATCATCATTCTCAATACCCAAACTGCTATAACTCAAATTATTATTCATATTTTTAAAGCCATTGAAAGTTGTTTCAGAGGCTGTCAAGTTGATTCGTCATGTAAGTGTACTCCAAATTGACCTGACTCTTAGGGTTCATACTTCATGCTTTAGTTTCTTACAAGAACAAAATTATAAAAATGCAACCTTCAAATCAATGAGGTGACATATTTTTTAAAAAATCAAGTTCTTCTAGCCAAGGAGACTCCTCTGGTGACTGTTTTATAATAGTGACACCCTCTATGCACCACACACACACCCAGCAAGATGGGAGAAGTTGACAGAAAATGTAGATATTTTTAGTCCTGCATTACAGCTGAAGACCTGACCACACAATGATGTTATATTCTGTGAGACTGAATTTTCTTTCTTTTTCAAAGCTACCTTGCTTAGTGAAATTGGACAATTTATCATACAATGGCCTGCAGCAAGTTTAGTATATGCAAGTGATTAGTTTGTCTCTTCCCCAAGCAGCTTTGATGCAGTTGGATGAGAGTGGCAGCAGAAAAGGAAGGTCACTTATAACACAAACTCTCTGGGGAAGTGCTAATGGGCTATTGACCCTCCTCACTTTAGGTCGATGTGTCATATTTGATTCTGGTTTCTTGAGATGCAATTTCCAAGTGGTGATGTTTCAAAGTCTACATGAGATGGGTTGTTCTATCAAGTTTTAAGTGTGGTATTATTCACACCGTGAATGGCAGAGGCCAGTTGACTGGACTGGAGATAATTTTGCCATTTCCAGCTAGCCCCAAGGCAAAAGGAAATACACTATTGACAACATTGGTTAAGTTAATAACCAAGTGTAAATTATATCTTCACCATTGTACTTAACACCCTTACTCCCTTCCCGTTTAGTCTGTTTCCATGAGGTCTAGAAAACCAAGTCAACATTTTTGATATGTCACTTGGGTCTATTATTTAAAGCAAATTTAACAGCACTCTTTCCTGTCAACTAATAACTTTTATTGCATTTCCATCAAAAAGTCTGTGCAGGATGTAAAACTGTTGCAGATAAAATGCTAGATTTCGACAGTAATCCCTGAAGGTGCAGATAATCCAAAATGCCAAATGGAACAATTGGCCATACTGTTTAAATTAAAGTGTAATATATTTTTACCCCTGGTAGATTTATCTTTATAATTATACATTTCAAGAACAAATATTAGGGTGCAGTGGCTCACACCTGTAATTCCAGCACTTTGAGAGGCCAAGGTGGGTGGATTACTTGGGCCCAAGAATTTGAGACCAGTCAATACGGCAAAACCCCATCTCTACATTTTTTTTAATTCAACAAAAGAACAAGTATTAAATTTGATAAGCATTTGTGAAGCACACTCACGTCAAGGTAATATCCCTATAGCTCATTTCCTCTAACAATGGAGGAGAAACCAAAGAACACTCTGGTGGGGAGGTTGGAGGAAGCGAGTGTGGTAACAAAATGCTTTCTTGGCTCAATTGTACACTGACAATTAAGAAATTGTTTTAGGGAGAATCTTTCAGAGGTGTAATGGTTGAGATGGGAGAAAAGAAAGAGAGGAAGAAACAGTAGAGGAAGAGGACAAAGTAGGTAAAAGGAAAAGTCTTAATGGCTCAACAAATGTGGAATTACACCTTGTCCCTCACACTGTATTGCATGCAGCAGAGATCACAAAAGACACAGATTTTTCTTGTGCTCCCAATGTGTACCATAGAGCTGTGGAGGCATGCCCTGCAAACACAAGGACATGAACATGGGGAAACCACAATAAGAGTTGAAAATCAAAAGTTTTCTCAAATTTTCACAACCTCAGGCCATGGTAGTAGATTTAGAAAGTGGGTATATAGCAATCTCTCCATGTCTTGTTGCAGTAAACTTATTTTGAAATCATTTAGAAAGAAAGATGGTTTAGCTTTCCAAGACCCACTAAATTAATGAGCCAGGCCAATTTATGGTCTTCCACGTGTTGCTGCAAAGAAAATTCTCCCTGCAGGTAAACCGTCTATCTAGAGTCAGAGATAATAGCAGCAATTTTATGAGCAGGATCATTAATTATGACCTATGAAATTTTAATAGGTGCCTTCTTCGGATCTTTTGTAGAAGCTCAGATGAAAGTGGCTCCAAACCATTGACACAAACTTGGTTATCAGGAAGTCTGATGAGCTTTCAAAGATTTGAAATCTCTATGTATTCTTTTATTTCCTTTGCTGATATTTTGTTAAAGGCGGCATTATATATAAATATATATATATAATCAGCTCACATAGAATTTTATTTATTTACTTCTGGTGACTTTACCAGACCTCATCTGTTTCATACACTTATATTTCTAAGAGAAGATATTTTTTTAAATTATAATTAAGAGAAGGCATGGTATTGTTGAAAGATAAATGAACATGAAATGACTTACATTTATTCCAGGCCTGTCATATAACAAAAGCAAGCCCTTAGGCAACTGACATAAGTGGTCTGGACCTCAGTGTCTTATTTGTGCAAGACACTGGTGTCTAATTCATTCTCATTTGTGTGAGACACTGGTATGGCATAAGAGCTAACTGGAAAACAGGGCAACATGTTTGCTAACACGTCGTTCAGATCTAAAATCCTGTGGATTCCAGGAAGACAGAGATAATAACAGTACCTACCTCATAAGTTTGTGAAGACAGATAAGATAATCTGTGAAAAGCAACTCAAAGGATACCTAGGACACAGTACACAGTACACATTCTATAGGTGTTCATTCTTCTCTTATCATCTTTATTATTTCTGCTACATAGGAAAAACTAGGCACTTATACAGAAAACCTGGTTCAAAATTCTCTAACAAAATGGAATAAATAAAATTAAAGATCAATTACCTGCTGCATTGGGAGCTTCTAATGTCATGTAGTAACTCGACTAGATAGTGTACGTGTTACAGGTGTATAAGACCTTGCTCCTATTATTCCAGAATTTATACTTTTTTTTTGTCTGTGTGCATGGAGAATGGAAGCTCTTCAAGTAAACAGAAATAGAGAAAAACAACAAAAAAAGCAAAAACCAACCAACCAACCAACAAAAAACCTAGGTATTCTTAAATGCCTCTCTCAGGATCCTGCCAAAATTGACTGACAGGACAAAAGGACTTAAGGGCGAAATTGAAATCATGGGACTGGCCTGGCCTGGCCAGTTTTCTACACGACTAGGCTGGTCAGATGAACAGTTAAGTCAAATGAGCTTCTATATATGACAGAAGTAATCAGGAATTATTTTATTGTTCATTTAATTCTTGAGTCCAGCTTGGAACATTTCTTACTACTTATCTAGGAAAATTTTCCTATGTCCTAAACCCTGTAAAAATTACAAATTATTATCAAAATTATTTAGCCATCTGGTTAAAATTATTTTTAATTTTCTTTAAATAAATGGCCTACCAATCAGGCATTGTTTTCCAGCTACCTGTTTCACATCTCAGCAGTGCGCCAAATCGATGACTAGTGTACTTTGTCAGACTGGGATTTCCAGTCTGGCTCAAAAGCTACCCTGTATGGGTGCTGTGATATTCAATCTCTGTCTTCTCTATACACCACTGGCACTATGGATGACCTTCATCTATAGTCTAGGTCCCTTGAGTTCACGTTCATCCTGACCCTGTCGGAAGGTCAGCAGCAGTTCAGCCCACAGTGGCAGGAAAGGGGCCCTGCTGCCACTGACTTCATCTCCACTGTTTCTTTCTCTGCTCCCCTCTCTTTTGCACTAGACCGCAGACAGGATTACAAACTTGATTTCCCTCCAGGACTCCAGTTGCAGCTGGAATTGAAACTCTGTTCTAATCTCTGAGCTGTTTGAATGAATTTCCATATCCTGGCCAGTGGCTGGGTCCTGGCTGTGAAGGAACTGACCAGCCACCTGCCAGGCTTTGATATCACCTGCTCCCTGGATAATAAGTGCAGATCTGCATGTCTAGACTTATTCAGATACAGGGCAAGCTCAAGAACACCACACCCCTTTGCATCTTGTATGCAAAGACCAGTCTCTGAAACTAGTTTTATTTCTCCAAGCCCTTTTCTTACCTTATCCAGCATCTTCCTCACCACCCAGCAGGGTTACTGATGCCTCCACTGGCTCATCAGTCAGATGACTAAGACTATTCTCCTGTGAACCTTTTGCTTCTTCTCTGCACCATCTAAATCACCACCAGCAGATATAAGGATATCACTAGAGTTCCCATTCTGTATTAGTCCGTTCTCATGGTGTTGTAAAGAACTGCCCAAGACTGGGTAATTTATAAAGGAAAGAGGTTTAATTGACTCACAGTTCTGCATGGCTGGGGATGCCTCAGGAAACTTAAAACCGTGGCAGACAGGGAAGTAAATATGTCCTTCATATGATGGCAGGGAGGAGAAGTACAGAGCGAAGCAGGGAAAAACCTCTTATAAAACCATCAAATCTTGTGAAAACTCACTCACTATCTTGAGAATCATGAGAACAGCATGGGGGAACTATGCCTATGATCTAATAACCTCTCATGAGGTTCCTTCCCCAACACATGGGGATTATAATTCAAGTTACAATTCAAGATGAGATTTTGAGTAGGGACACAGCCAAACCATATCACTTTCCTTTCTGCAACAGTAACATAAAATGTCAAGAACTCATTGTTTTATACTTATTACCTCTATGCCCATTTCTGTTTATGGGCATAGCCACCCCTTGGTCTTACTACATTCCTACCTTTCATGATGCTTTTGTGACCCTGCTCTATATCCCTCACAGCCTCTTGGAAATGCACTCCAGGGAAAATGAAATGTCAAGTAGGTGGCAAGTATGTGGCATTTCACTGACTTCTTGGATGAATTGAATCAATGAATATTCAGGGATGGTATTTCATAGCTGTCTATATTTTCATGTAAAGGAAAGGTCTTTGACTTGCTTACCTTGCAGGCTATTGAGTGGACCAAATAAGATTAAGTACATAAAACCACTTGTCAACTCTCAAGTGCCATACAAACATAGTTACTCAATATGGTTGAATAATGTTCATTCATTACTAATTTTAGTTTCTAATATGACATTGGATTTATTTATTCTGCTCATGTAGTGGGTACACATTTCTCAGAATTTAGATATGCAAAAAAAGAAAATGTAATTTTATTTTTCTACTATTCAACCTAATCTCTACATTAAGCCTCATTTTACCTAGTAGCAGAGAACTTAATTTTTGTCAAACTGGTGCTTTCTGACATTCCAGGATTTCCCCTTCACCATTCTCCCCAGAGTTAATTTAAGTTCTGGGAAACTTGTATCACAGCTAGGCTACCGGGAGTGAGGGCAGGAGAGAGTTCTGGTTTTTGGCTCACATTACTCTTTGGTTTAGCCACTCACTGCTCATGTCTGAGTTTTCATCAGCCTCCAGCTGATAGTGCACCCTGCATTCCTCACCCTAGGCCCACAGGCTGTCTCTTTGGTACCCTTTCCTCTTTTGGGGTGATGAGATATTTTGGGATGCTCTCACGTACCACTCCTAAGACAACCAGAGGTTTGAGAAACTGATCATCTGTACTGAAAAACACCATATCACTTTTTCTACCATCCTCCTACTCCATAATACTGGCGTAAACTGGCGAATTCTTAGTATTTCTGATTCAGCTTCTTCTCTACAGCCCAATAAATTCTTTAAGCAAGACTAAGAGAGGAAAAGATTCCTATAGAAAGCTCATTCAGCATTTTTCACAAGCCTTTTGGATGGCTAATTGGAGCTTTGGCTCTCATACTCCAATGCCCAAACTTCTGAACCTAAACTCTCTTCCAAAACCAATATCCTCAGTTAAGATTTAAAAAACTCTATTTAGAGTTTATATTTTGTTCCTACTTTTCTCAATGCAGTTTCTATGTCTGCTTCAGATGCTGCCTGCAATGAGAGAAAAAGGTTCTTAGTTAAAAAGAAATAGTCTGCATCTTGATTGTGAGGATTACATAGGTACATGTATCCTCAAATCTCATTGAACTCCATACTTAACGTATGTACATTTTCTTATTTGTAAGTTTTTTGTCACTCAAGTTGATTTAAAATATTCAGCCTCAAGTTGATTTAAAATATTCAGCCAAATTCATGCATGCATGCACACACATACACATAGTCACACATAAGAGGCCATTAAAATATTATTCCCATTACACTTACCTGATCAACTTTTCCTTCTTTCCTAATCAGCAAATCCTAGCTACTGCAACACTGGAATAGGCCTTTTACAACTTGAACATTTTTTTTCTTATGACATTCCTTTAATCTTGATTTGTTTTTTCACTTTAGAACCACATCAAATTTACTCATTTTTTTTCTTTCCACAATTTTGATTATATTAGTTTATATTAGTTTCTTTCTGTTCTGGGTATAAAATATATGTTGTTATAGCTTATTCCATAGACATTTGTGTTGAGCTAGGTAAATGACAGTGTACTCTGGAAACTACTGAAATATTCCAAATGTAATAATTAAGATCCTTGGACCAAAGAAAAATGCAATTATATAGCTACATCTCTCTGTCTAACCCCCATGTAGGCATCAGATATTAAATTTTCTATGGCAGTGGCTGTCTTTCCATATTGGTGCCTCTTTTTCCCAATCAAATTTTATTTTGCTCTTGTTTTGTCTTTGTTATTTTTAACTTTTATTTTAGATTTGGAGATGCACATGCAGGTTTTTTACCTGGGTATATTTGATCCTTTCACCCAGGTACTGAGCATAGTACCCAACAGTCAGTTTTTCAATCTTTGCCCGCTTCCTCCTTCCCTATCTAGTAGTCTCCAGTTTCTATTGTTACCATCCTTATGTCCATGAGTACCCAATGTTTAGCTTCCACTTCTAAGGGAGAATATGCAGTATTTGGTTTTCTATTCCTACATTAATTCACTTAGGATAATGTCCTTCAGTTGCATCTAAGTTGCTTCAAAGGACATGATATTCTCTTTCATGGCCAGGTGATATTCCATACTGTATATGTACCACATTTTCTTTATCCAGTCCACTGTTGATGGGCACCTGGATTGATTCCCTGTCTTTCCTATTGTGAATAGTGCTGCGATGAATATCCATTTCTTTTGGATATATACCCAGTAATGAGATTTCTGAGTCAAATGGCAACTCTGCTTTTAGTTCTTTAAGGAATCACCACAGAGCTTTCCACAGTGGCTGAATCAATTTGCATTCCACCCAACAATGTATAAGCATTTCCTTTTCTCCACAGCCTCTCCAGCATCTGTTGTCTTTTCACCTTCTAATAATCACCATTTTGACTGATGTGAGATGGTATCTAACTGTGGTTTTGATTTGCATTTCTCTGATGATTAGTGACGTGGAGCATTTTTTCATATGTTTGCTGGCCACTTGTATGTCTTCTTTGGAAAAATAAGTTTATGTTCTTGTTCATGTCTTTTGCCCATTTCTTAATTATTTATTAAGAAAATAAATTTATTTATTTGCTTGTTCAGTTGTTTAAGTTCCTTACAGATTATGTATATCAAACCTTTGTAAGATGCATAATGTCTTAATATTTTCTCCCATTCTGTAGATTGTCAGTTTACTCTGTTGATAGTTTCTGTTGCCTTACAGAAGTTCTTTAGTTTAGTTAGGTCCTAATTGTCAATTTTTGTTTTTGTTGCAATTGCTTTTCAGAACTGTCATAAACTTTTTTCCCAGGGCTAACATCCAGAATGATGTTTCCTAAGTTTACTTCTAGGATTCTTATAGTTTGAGGTCTTACATTTAAATCTTTAATCCATCTTGAGTTAATCTTTGCATATAGTGAAAGCTAGGGGGTCCAGTTTATTCTTCTGCATATGGCTACCCAGCTATGCCAGCACCATTTATTGAATAGGAAGCCCTTTCCCCATTGCTCATTTTTGTCAACTTTGTCAAAGATCAGATGGCTGTAGGTGTGCAACTTTATTTCTGGGTTCTCTATTCTGTTCCATTGGTCTATGTCTCTGTTTTGGTACCAGTATCATGCTGTTTTGGCTATTGGATCCTTATAGTATGGTTTAAAATCAGGTAATGTAACACCTTCAGCTTTGTTCTTTTGTTTATAATTACTTTGACTATTTAGGCTCTTTTCTGGTTCCATATGAATTTTAAAATAGCTTTTTCTAGTTCTGTGAAGAATGATGTTGGTAGTCTGATAGGAATAGTGTTAAAGCTGCAGATTGCTTTGGGCAGTATGGCCATTTTAACGCTATTGATTCTTCCAATCCATGAGTATAAAATGTTTTTCCATTTGTGTCATTTCTGATTTCTTTCAGCAGGGCTTTATAGTTTTCCTTGTAGAGATCTTTCATCTTCTTGATTAGATGTATTCCTAGGTACTTTTTGTGGCTATCGTAAGTGGGATTATTTTCTTGATTTGGCTCTCAGATTGAATGTTATAGGTGTATAGAAATGCTGCTGATTTTTTGTACATTGATTTTGGATCCTGAAACTTTACTGAAGTTGTTTATCATTTCCAGGAGCCTTCTGTCAGTCTTTAAGGTTTTCTGGGTATAGAATCATATCATCCATGATATGAGAGATAATTTGACTTTTTCTTTTCCTATTTGGATGCCTTTGATTTCTTTCTCCTGCCCGATGAGACTTGCTAGCACCTCCAGTACTATGTTGCATAGGAGTGGTGAGAGTAGGCATTCTTATCTTGTTCTAATTCTCAGTGGGAATGCTTCCAGTTTTTGTCCATTCAGTATGATGTTGACAGCGGGTTTGTCATAGATGGCTGTTACTATTTTGAGGTATGTTTCTTCAGTTCCTAGTTTATTCAGGGTTTCTAATCATGAAGGATTGTTGGATTTTATCAAAAGCTTTTGCACATTTGTTGAGATGAGCATATGGTTTTTGTTTGTAATTCTGTTTATGTGGTGAACCACATTTATTAATTTGTTTATGTTGAAGCAACCTTCAGTCTCAGGAATGAAGTCTATTTGATTGTGGTGAATTAACTTTTTGATGCACTGCTGGATTCAGTTAACTAGCATTTCTTTGAGGATCTGTGTATCTATGTTCATCACAGGTATTGACCTGTAGTTTTCTTTTCTGTTGTGTCTTTGGCAGGTTTTGGTATCAGGGTGATGCTGGCTTCACAGAATGAGTTAGGGAGGAGCCCCTCATCCTCAATTTTTTGGAATGTAGAATTAATACCAGCTCTTCTTTGTACATCTGGTAGAATCATCTGTGAATCCATCTGGTCTGGGGCTTTATTTTGGTTGATTAGTTTTCAATTATTCATTGATTTTTGGAACTCAATATTGGTCTCTTCAGGGTTTTCATTTCTTCCCAACTTAATATTTGGAAGTTGTGTGTTTCCGGGAATTTATCCATTTCCTCTAGATTTTCTAGTTTGTGTGCATAGAGATGTTCCTAATAATCTGAGGATCTTTCTCCTGGGCTGGATACTTCCTGTCCTTGAACATCAGATTCCAAGTTCTTCAGTCTGGGGACTCAGACTGGATCTCCTTGCTCCTCAGCTTTCTGATAGCCTTTTATGGAATCTTGTGATCATGTAAGTGAATACTTAATAAACTCCCCTTTGTATTAGTCCTGTCCCTCTAGAGAACCCTGACTAATATAGTGTGCAAATGAGAAGGATGTATATACCCTAGTTGATGGGTGGAGTGTTCAATACTTGTCTACTAGGTTCAGTTGGTTAAGTGTTAAGCTTAAGTCCAGAATTTTTTTGTTAGTTTTCCACCTCAATAATCTACTAATGCTATTATTGGGGTGGGGTGTTGAAGTGGGGTGTTGAAGCCCCCCACTACTATTATGTGGATGTTTAAGTCTTTTTCATATGTTTAGACAAATTCGTTTCATGAATCTGGGTGTTCCAATGTTGGGTGGGTATATATTTCGAATATTTAAGTCTTCTTATTGAATTAAACCCTTTATTATAATGTAATGTTCTTTTTTGTCCTTTTTTTTACTGTTATTGGTTTAAAGTCTGTTTTATCCTATATAAGAATAGTGACTTCTGCTCTTTTTTTTTTTCTGTTTGCATGGTAGCTATTTCTTCAACCTCTTACTTTGAGCCTATGAGCATCATTACATGTGGGATGAGTCTCTTGATAACAGCAAACAGATGGGTCTTGCCTCTATCCAACTTGCACACTGTGTCTTTTAAGTAGGGCATTTAGACCATTTATATTCAAGATTAATATTGATATGTGAGGTTTTGATCCTATCATGAAGTTGTTAGCTGGTGGCTTTGTTGTTTTTATTGTGTGGTTGTTTAATAGGGTCTGTGGGCTATGTACTTACATATGTTTTTGTAGCAGCAGGTATTATTCTTTCATTTCATGTTTAGAACATTCATTAGGATCTCTTGTAAATCTAGTCTAGTGGTAACAAATTCCCCTAGCACTTGCTTGTTGGGAAAAGATTTTATTTCACTTTCACTAATGAAGCTTAGTTTGGTGGGATGTGAAATTCTTGGTTAGAATTTATTTTTATTTAAGAATGCTGAAAATAGGATCCCAGTTTCTCTTGACTTATAAGGTTTCTGATGAGAAGTCCACTTTTGGCAAGCTGGGCTGCCTTATACATGTGATGTAATAATTTTCTCTAGTTGCATTTAAAATACTTTATTTGGCATTGACCTTTGACACTCTATTGACTATATACCTTAGCGTTATTGACTTTTTTATAGTATCTCACAGTAGTTCTCTAGATTTCTTATATCTGGTTGTCTATGTCTATAGCAAGATTAGGACAATTTTCTTGAATTATTCCCTCAAATATGTTTTCCATGTTGTTTACTTTTTTCTTTCTCCCTCAGTAATGTCAATAATTTTAGGCTTGGTCACTCTCCACAATGCCATATTTCTCAAAGACTTTTTTCACTTTTTATAATCTTTTAAAAAATTTCTATCTATGTTAGTTTGAAAGAGCAGTTTTCAAACTCTGAAACTCTTCATTCTGCTTGGTCCAATCTATTTATAGACCTTTCAATTGTATTTTAAAACTTTTTAAGTGAGTTTTTCAATTCCAGAATCTCTAATTGATTTCCTTTTAAGATGTTTATCTCTTCCTTTATTTTCTGGATTGCCTTAGAAGTTTATTTGTGTTGATTGTCAACCTTGTTTTGGATCTTATTGAGCTTTCTTGCAATCCATGCTTTGAATTCTTTATCCATCTTTTCTGAGTTTCCATTTTGCTTAGTGACCATTGCTGGAGAGCTAGTATGATCCTCTTGTAGTGTCGCTACATTCAGATTTTTTAGGGTGCCAAAATTCTTGAGTTGGTTCCTTCTCATCTGAGATAATAGCACTTCCAATGTTTGTAATTTGTGTGTATA
The DNA here is from genome assembly GCF_024542745.1 of Macaca thibetana thibetana. NCBI lineage: Eukaryota > Metazoa > Chordata > Mammalia > Primates > Cercopithecidae > Macaca > Macaca thibetana. The sequence continues at coordinate 58,991,746 of NC_065594.1, forward strand.
CAGGGTTTTCCCCTTTTTACCCCCATAATATTGGGTTTTTTCTTTCCCTTTTCCTCCCCCTTGCTCCTTAGGGGTGAGACTATAGAGAATGCTAGGTAGGGTCTTTTGGTTTTGCTTCCTATAGCCCTATGTACCTTTGTCTGCAGGTTTTATATTGGGCTGTGCAGTTTGTTTTGCAAGCCAGTAGATGGCAGTTACAGGTAAGAACCAGCTGTGTACAATGTGGCTGGGTATATGCTTGATCCCTGTTTAGTGGGAGAGGTTCTCTGTTGCCTCAGGAAGTGGGCTGATTGTGGCATGCACCGTGGTCTGAACTTCCTGTTCAGGTCAGGGTGAGTGGGGGCCACAATGAGCAGGGCCAGACCAGGAAGGTCCACCTACAGGTCACCCAATGACAAGCACATGCACCAGTACTGAGGGAGAATGCAATGGGTGGTCACCAAGTGCCCAGAGGTGTGCCTTGGCATGGAACTGGGATAGCAGCTCCATGGTTTCCTAGCTCCATGCCTAGGCACACCTCCGGGCACTGGTGGCCACCCATTGTATTCTGTCCTAAGTTCTATATATGGGGATGAGGGTGGACTAAACTCCTAAACCAGGAGATTGGGTGTTCCTGATGCCTGGAGGTCTCCCTAGGTATGTAGCAGAGTGGGTCCCCTTACACTAAGATCTCTGTACAGGCAGGGTGGGGTGACTCAGGCTGCTGAACTGGGCAAACAGGTGCTCTGAATACCTGAAAATCTGCCTGGGCATGGAATGAGGAGGTCCTCACTGCACCACAATCTATGTCAGAAAGGGTAGAGTGGCTCAGGCTGCTGAACCAGGTGAATGGGTGTTCTGAATGCCTGGAGATCTGTCTGGGTGTGGAGTGGATAGAGCCCTGCTGCTCCATGACCTATGTTCAGGAAGGATGGGGAAGCTCAAGGCTGCTGGTTCAGGCAAGCATGTGCACCAAATGCCCACATATCTGCCTGGGGATGGAGCAGAGATGGCCTTTCTGCACCATGAACTCAGGGCAGCATGCTGGAGCACCCAGCCATGGCACATGCAGACCGGTTCTTAGTACCAACTTGGTTCTGGCTGCAAGTCTTGCCATCCAAGAGAAACTGCAGCTGTAGCAGCTCTCCTCCTGCCCTAGGCTTACAACAGGGGAGAGCACAATTCCAGTGCCTACTGCTGAGGCACTTTCCACAGTCCTGGCTGTGGAGGCCTCTACCCCACTGCAATCTATGGCCCGAGAGATGCTCCAATCTCTGACCCGGGACTAACGTGTCTGTGCAGCCACATTGCTGGGTCCCCAAAGAATGGCTGATTTTGTATGCACCTGGATTAAAAATGGCATCCTCTTCTAGGTGCTGGGTCTGTGAAAATGCCCGTAGCTTTTTCCAGTGTCTTTCCCTCTCAGAGCCTCCAAACCTCTCCCCAAGTTAACTCCAGAGCTTGGGATAAACAAAGTGCTCTTTTCTGGCTTGAGTTGCTTGAATTCCAGGTGGAAAGGTGAGTCACAGGGGGAGGCACTCTGCCTCTCTCAGGTACTGGGGCTTCACTCAGTTTTTTCAGCCAGATACTGTCACAGAGGCTGTTTGCTGGCATCCTCCTGCTAGGATTTGGGGTATCTTTCATGGTTCCAGTGTATTGCCATTTTTCTTCTTGCATTAGAACTTACAAAGCTGATCTTTATGTATTATGTTGCTATTTCCAAGTGGCTGAGGCATGCTAAAAGAATCTAATCCACCATTAAGGGTCCATCCAATCTCATGTGTGATCCATCATCATCTTCCCCAACTGAAATTTATTAATAACCCACATTCCTGCAAGAGTTGTTCACAAAACACATTAAAAAATAATTTTTGTCCTCAAATAACTGCTAAGAACATGAAATATAAATTGAGTTCTATATTTCTGGTTTGTCAAAGATGAAGTATTGAGTATCTATTTGTGCTCACTATTGAAATGATGAATTTTTAGGTCCTGCTGTATTTTTAATTCCACAGTTTTGAGTTGAGAAAAAGTGGACCAAAGTATCATCACGGAAAAGTATTATATTTCCTTCTCACATAAAATTTTGTGAGTTCTCAATACATCAATATTATACATAAAAAGGCATAGATATTTCTTCAGATTCAAATCATTATAAAGTCGTATTATTAATATAACTTCTTTGTTGCTACATCCTTTTTAATGACACTGGTTACCAGTAAATGTCAATCATTCTCCAGAATGTTTGAGTGGATCCAGGGATCTGGAAGTAATTGATAACACCAGAAAGATGTAAGGAGGCAAATTGACAAAGCTGACTTTTAAAATAATGACAATTCACTGTTGGTGAGAGAGTAAATGAGTTCAACCATTGTGGAAAGCACTGTGGCAATTCCTCAAAGAGCTAAAAACAGAACTACCATTTGACCCAGCAATCCCATTACTGGGTATATACCCAAATGAATGTAAATAATATAATATAATATAGAATATAAATATTCTGTAAATATTATCAAGACACATGCATGCATATGTTCATTGCAGCACAATTCACAACAGCAAAGACAAGGAATCAACCTAAATGTCCATCAGCAGTTGACTGGATAAAGAAAATGTGGTACATATACACAATGGAATACTATGCAGCCATAAATAAAGAACAAAATCATGTCCTTTGCAGGAGCATGGATGGAGCTGGAGGCCATTATTCTTAGCAAACTAATGCAAGAATAGAAAAGTAAATACCACATGTTCTCACTTATAAGTGGGAGCTAAAGGATGAGAACACAGACACAGAGAGAAACAACAGACACTGAGGCCTACCTGAGAGTGGAGGGTGGGAGGAGGGAGAAGATGAGGAAAAAATAACTAATAGGCACTAGGTTTAACACCTGGGTAATGAAATAATCTGCACAACAAATCTTCACGACACAAGTTTACCTATATAACAAACCTGTACATGTAACACTGAACTTAAAATAAAAGTTTAAAAAAATGGTGACATTGGCCAGGAGTGGTGGCTCACCCCAGCATTTTGAGAGACCAGGGTGGGAGGATCACTTGAGGTCAGGAGTTCAAAATCAACTCAGACAACATAGTGAGACCCCATCTCTACAAAATGAAAATAATAATTTTTTAAAAATAAAGGAGTAAATAAAGGGTAACACACACATGTAAAATTGATATCAGCACAATCATTTACTAAACAGCCAATTGAGCATGATGTTTGGCTTCTATCAACCAGGAAAAACCTTGTCAATAAATAACTTCTCACATGATCATCCTTGGTGATCAAAATCCGCCAGTGGTTCCAGAGGGATATCTGAATTTGATGAAGTATATTTGGGCTCCTGGCATTCTTTGTCATTGACTCATGCAATACTAAATATTTTGTTTTGCCATTTTCAAGGTGAAATTATACTTAAGAGTCTGGAGCTGAAAAATCAACTGATTCCTCCTGACCTTCACTTACCACCTGGGAAAAAATTACTCTCAAAATACAGATATATTTGTTGTTTTATATCTGTCAGGCCTCTGAGTCCAAGCCAAGCCATCGCATCCCCTGTGACTTGCACATATACGCCCAGATGGCCTGAAGTAACCGAAGAATCACAAAAGAAGTGCAAATGCCCTGCCTCGCCTTAACCGATGACATTCCATCACAAAAGAAGTGGAAATGTCCAGTCCTTGTCTTAAACGATGATATTATCTTGTGAAATTCCTTTTCCTGGCTCATCCTGGCTCAAAAAGCTCCTCCACTGAGCAACTTGTGACCTCCGTTCCTGCCCGCCAGAGAACAACCCCGTTTTGACTGTAATTTTCCTTTACCTGCTCAAATCCTATAAAACGGCCCCACCCTATCTCCCTTCGCTGACTCTCTTTTCAGACTCAGCCCGCCTGCACCCGGGTGAAATAAACAGCCATGTTGCTCACACAAAGCCTGTTTGGTGGTCTCTTCACATGGATGTGCATGACAATATCATTATGGATTATAATGCATATTATTGCTACTACTGCTTTAATATTAAGATCTTAAGTCAATTAGAATTAAGTAAATCAAAGACATCATATGATCAGTATGTACTTTCATCATTATATATTGTTTTATAAAAATGTAAAGAACAAGAACCCGACCTATGGGTGGTGAGGGTGGTGGTCAGCAGAGCTGCAGCCAAAATCTATTTTCCCACACAGAGTAAGAATTTATCTCTATTTTAAGAAAATTCCCAAATTATTTCTTATATAGCTTTGAAATTGTCTCAAGTCAAAGTTGAAAGAGTAATAGGCTTAATTGTAGGTTAGCCTTATAACCAGTCTAAATATTCTACATTATAGAGATAAAATATGATTGATTTTCCCTTTATATTTGTAAAACTACAGATGAAATAAAGAGTCATCATATCATAGAGCATAATTCTGCCTCTTTTATAATACATTAGATGCCCAACTCCTCAGAGAAAGTTAAATTAAGTCAATCTCTTAAAAAAAAAAAAAAAAAAAGGATGGATCCTACAGATTGCTTCCAGTCTTAAATTATTAAGATTATTGAGAGACTATTTTTCAAAATAAAAAAAAACCTCCAGCTCATTTCAATTAATTTCAAATCATAGAATATAAACAAAATAGTGCTTTGCTCGATTCAAATATATGCAGAATTATTAGGTGTGGTTTCCTTTATTATAGTTGAATTTTAAATTCATTTTCTCTGTGTAGGATTTCATTATGAGGTACACATTCTGATTTCTTTCATTCTTTGGAGCTTTGTAATGCCCAAGGCTTTTTTCAAGTAGATATTTTTTGAAACAAACAAAAAATATTTCAACTATAACTTCAGCTCGAAATAAAAACCTTAGGGTTTTGCTAGGCAAATAAATTCTCAAAATGTAAATCCTGAAAGAAAAAAGAATTGAAACTTGACCCATTTAACTATGAGATCTCAACAACACTTTTAAGCCTCATTGAAACATTGAGAGATTCTGTGGCATTCCCAAAGAAACTAAAACAGAAATTGATTAGGTTATGCATGAAAACACACTCCCAAATAGTTCATTGCAAAGTAATGCATATTGAAAAAGATCATTTAAAGTTCCCACACACTAATGGGTCTGATGGGCTCTGAATTAGCTGGCACCTCTCACGAAAAAGATCTAGGCGTCATTATGAACAACTCAGAAAGATGTCTGCTCAATGGGCTACATTGGGCCAAAAAGCAAATAGTCTGCTTGGATGAATTAATAAAGGCAGAGATAATGTGGAAATACTATAATGGCCTTGCATAAACCTTGATGAGTGAGGCTAGTTTCAATACCTCCTGCCTATATTTCGACAAATAAATCAGCTTCTCCTATCATGGATCAGTTGACTCATTTCCAAAGCAACTCTCTGGGTACTGTTTTCCCGAATCAGGGAGGCAGTAGCCAGGTGCCTTCTAACATCAGAACCATCACTCTTACCACATCTGTTTGGCTGCTGATGCTTTTGGATGGGATCTGCTCACCTTTTTTCTTCTGACTCAGCTTAGGCAAACTTCCGGCCTATTTGTAGAATGAAAATTGGGAAGAGAAAATGGGATGGCACACAGAAGTCTAACACCCCAGGAGCAACGTCTTTATAAACATTTCACGGATTTATAATTCTGTCTTGTAGATGGGTTCAAAACGTTTTCAAATACATTCAAGTTTTCCCCAATTAAAAAAAAAAATGAGTATGTTCATATAATGGACATTGTAGAGCAATGAGTATAGGCAAACCACAACTACAGGCAACAACAGAAATGAATCTCACAAACAATGTTGAGCAAAAGAAGTCAGCCAAAAATGAGAACTTAGTGTATAAGTCCATTTATATAAAGTTCAAGTACAGGCAAAATTCATCTATTGCATAAGAAGCCAGGATATAATTACCCATGGGGGATTGGTGATTGAAAGGGAGATTAAGGGAGGGAGAGGTTCTAGGTTGTTCATATTCTTCAGTCACTGAGTGCTGGTTTGGTGGGTTTATGCATTTTATAAAAATTCATTGAGCTGTTCTCTTACAGTTTATACACTTTTCTATGCGTGTCAACTATAATTAAAATATGTTTTCTCAGAAACACCATGTTTCCCATTGCAAATTATAATAAACTAAGTTCATCCAAGCCACACCTTTTTCCTCCAACAGCTTCTGCCTCAAAATAAGGAGGAAAAAAAATGTACCTAAGGTAAGCATAATCAGCATTATGCAACCCACTTTCTGTGTAAGAAAATTTACATTTCTTTGAAAAAGCCTAAAATAATTTAAAAGAAGACACATTTAATCTCATGTACTTTAGATCCATTTGGGCTTCTTGGACCAATTCTTGCAAGAGTCACACATATCTACAATGGCTGTATTACATGGATGTCTGTATGTATGTGTGTATGTGGGTGTTTAGTTTTATGTTATCTATTATTAATGATTCTTTCCAGCAGTTCAGTTAAGAAACCAATTTCCACAGAAAATGTTGAAATCAGATGCACTGAAGTTGTTCCCAGTTACCAAATGAGCTGGTATCAAATTCTCCCACCAGCTTGTGTGTCATGCTTAAACATTTTTAATCAAAGCTGGTTAACATCTAACATCTCCTATGATATAGAAACTTAAAGCTTAAAAAAGCCAGAGTCCTAGGAAAGCTAAATGATCTGAGTTGTTTGGACTTTTAGCATTCAAATCAAGATTAGTCCCAATCTCTAAACTGTCAAACTAATGTTTAGTTCAGTAGACCAGTACTACTCAAATTGTTTGTTACTGGCACAGAGATTGAGAATACATGATTAAAACCTTTTATAACAATTTGGCATTGCCATGACAGCCAAGAGCAAGATTTTGTATTTTACCAAAATATTAGTCTATAATAGATTAAGGTTTAAAAATGAACAGATTAATAATGAAAATGACTTCCTCCATGGATTCTTTGAATGCTGGGGTACTAGGCTATGTGGAATCATAGCCTCCGGAAGAGTAATTTAGCATTTCAGTCAGGATCTCCTGCACTTTCAATTTTAGCCTCTGAAGCTCCAGGTAAGAAAAGAAATAAGCAAATTGACATGAAATCAAAACACACCCACATGGGAAATGCTGAGACTCACCTTTCCACACTTTGACATATTCATATGTTTCAACTTTCTATTTCCCTCTGGTGGCTCTTGGTTCATAAAACTGAGGAGGGCCTGAGAGACTAAACACCAGCAAAAGGCAAGATCGACTAAGTGCCTTGCCTTCCTCTTAAGTTGGTAGATAAAAATCTTGAATTCTTTTTGGTATTCTTGTTTCATCTGAGGTTTGTTTCTGATTTTTTTTTCTTTGTAAGATTATCTGCCATATTTGGGTGTTGTCGGTAAAGAACTGCGATTTTTAAAAACTGTAATGTGGAGATATATATATATATGCATATCAATTACTTAAGATTAACAATCATAACCATCAGGTATGCAAAGAGAGGGAAGTGGGTAGAATATCACAGCAATCTAAGAAATAAGGAAATTTTTTTGTTGATAGTTTGTACTTCTTTCACTTTGAAGGAGGGATACTTTGCTATCTACCCTATCGGATGTCAAATCATTAACATCTACTTTTTGGATGAGTGTTTACCAAAATGTGAATTCAGAATTGGTCTAAGTGTGGTCCTTTAGAGCCTATCAATAGAGGAAATGCAAAACAGCATTGATTTCACTGCTGCCAAAGTGCCCAGCTTCGATCTATGACCATATTGACCCCATTCCCAGAACAAAATGTAACAAAATTTATACAACAGCAGCATCAAGTTGCTTCAGTTATGCCATCTGTGATCATCAAAGAGAAGTTGAATTTTCAGACTGTGCCAAAACATTGGTTGAAAATACTGCAATTCCTGTCAAAACAATGCTGTGGGAGAATAGTACAGATGCATTTGATAACTTTGATTTCCTCTTGGCTAATAATGTCATATGCATCCTCTCAATAGAGTTACAGTAAGGAGATTTTAAGAGTTCCTGGATGGGGGGATGTGTTGTTGAAACCAATTATATAATTCTTAAGACTACATATTCCATGTTTATATTTAGTGACACCAAAAGGTGTTTATAATGTGTTTTTAATAAGAGACAAGTTATAACATAATATAATGTGATTCCATTTTGCTCCATGTGCATTGGGGGAAAATACCTAAAAGACAAATATTCAAATATTTAATAGCAGTGTTCTCTGAGTGATAGTATTATTCAGTTAGAGCTCCTCTAAAACACTTAGAATTGTGCTAGAACGGTATAATACAGTGGTCCCCAACCTTTTTGGCACCAGGGACCGGTTTTGTGGAAGACAATTCTTCCACAGACTGGGATCGGTGGATGGTTTCAGGATAATTCAAGTGCATTACATTTATTGTGCACTCTATTTCTATTATCATTACACTGTAATATATAATAAAATATTAATAATTATATAATTCACTATATAGAATTGTAGAATCATTATAGAATCAGTGAAAGTCCTGAGCTTGTTTTCCTGCAACTAGATGGTCCCATATGGGGGTGATGGGAGACAGCAACAGATCATCAGGCATTAGATTCTCCTAAGGAGCACGAGACCTAGATCCCTCACATGCGCAGTTTGCAATAGGGTTCGTGCTCTCATAAGACTGTAAGGCTGCTGCCGATCTGACAGGAGTAGGAGCTCCGGCAGTAATGCTCACTGCCTGATCATTCAGCTCCCGCTGTGCAGCCTGGTTCCTAACAGGCCACAGACCACTACCAGTCTATGATCCAGGGTGTGGGGATCCCTGCTATAATGGAGGTCACAGAAAAAATGGACACTTGCTTCCCTTTCTTTCCCTGGTTATAGAATCTTCACAAGTGCTAGCAGAAGCAAGTATAGGATTCAGTAACCAAATTTCTGAAAGATTATGAAATGTAAAAAGGGTGTGTGAAATTGTGTAGAATTGTCTCAAAAGTATACAAAAACTTCTATTCTTAAAAATGTTTCTTTTAAAAAGAAGAAGAAAGGAGAGCTTGAAAGAGTGTTGCTGGTCAGCTGGTTTGATTTCTGTCCCTAACACTTATGAGCAGGTTGCTTAACATCTCTGAGTCCCAGTTTTCTCTTCTGTAAAATGAGGATAATAGTAACAATGAGGATAATAGTAACTACCTCATAGAGACTTTAAGTAAAAGCAGACTCTGTACTAAAAAGAGTTTATCACATTGCCTTACACATATTAAATCCTCAGTAAATAGTCACCATAAAAATAATTGCTATTCTGCTGGGCGTAGTGGCTCACGCCTGTAATCCCAGCACTTTGGGAGGCCGAGGTGGGCGGATCACGAGGTCAGGAGATCGAGACCATCCTGGTTAACATGGTGAAACCCCCTCTCTACTAAAAATACAAAAAATTAGCAGGGCGTGGTGGCGGGCACCTGTATTCCCAGCTATTCGGGAGGCTGAGGCAGGAGAATGGCATGAACCTGGGAGGCAGAGCTTGCAGTGAGCCGAGATCGCGACAACTAAACTCCAGCCTGGGCGAAAGAGCGAGACTCCGTCCCCTCCACTCCCCGCCGCAAAAAAAACAAAAACAAAAACAAAAACAAAATTGCTATTCTTAGAGAAGAGTTTTGCTTCTAACCCCTCCAGACTCCTGTCATGGCCAACAATGCACCCATTCCTCTGCTCCTTCCTTTGGCCCTCTTCCCATTTGGGGCCATATGGCAAGTTCTATCCCTGCACCACTGTATTTGTGCATAGAGAGGAAGCCCTTTCTCTCCTTTTACCAACATTTCCTTTGGGAAAAATTGAAGGCAATATATTATCCATATAACCAAATGTCATTGAGTCTAGTATACTCAGAGGAAAGAAAGAGAACACAATATCAAAATTTTTAAAAAATTAAATAGAATAATGATGTTAATTAGGGATGGTAGAATAGTCTACATAATCTGCTCTGAACATTTCTGAACAAATAGGAGCTCCTCCGAAAAATCAGAGGATCTTAAAAAAGGAACTCTGTATAGAGCAAGTAAGCATGTTGCAAATTATACATAACCCATTTTGGACAAGCACATTTCTTAGGTTCTTTATGGTAGTTCCTGAAGAAATTTGAGGTGGGTGAGAGGATTCCATTCCTACCTCTGCACAATACAGCTTTGCCAATGAAAACTACTTCAAGCCCAATTCTTTCACACATTCAGCATTCATTAGCAAGTAACCCTCAACACACTTCATACAATCTGTTCAGTGAACTCAGTGTCCTTTTAGGCAATTCTGAGATGTGACCCATATTTTAGAAGCAGATTTTTATTACCCTTATAGTTGGTACCAGGCCACTAAGCTTCTTAAACCAATAGCTGAGCTCAGGGCCATTTGGGGCTTCATTTCCTGTGCCTAAAGGCACTGGCTACCAACAATACTGGATTCTTAATCCTCGTTCATGCAAGGAGGAGGAAAAGGGGGTAGGATTTTTAAAAATATTTTGGCCAATTCACATGTTTTGTATACTTTAACATCACAGTGAAAACTCATCTCTGATATTAAATATACTAAATAACAAGCCACCAATTTCACCAATAATAACCCATTTTTGACATTCACTGTGTTAACTAACATCACCTAACATGTTAGTTGCAATATGGATAGTTTGCTATACATCTTGGAGTAGCCATCTCTGGAGTGTGGCCCGTCTGATAAAATGTTAGCCCACCATCTTTGGAGAATGGATTCTTTATAAAAACAACTGATTGTTTCTGGAACTAAACATTAAACCAGTTGGCACATACAGAATACTAATACTCTACTTTCTCTACACTGAAGTATTATATAATAGTAAAAACATGATAATGAAATATGCATTTGATTTAATTAAAAATGAGTAGCTCTTGAACACCTACATGTGTGAGCCCTGCTAAATACTTGGGGAGGATAAAAAGGATAAACAAGCACTTTAGTATCTAGCCATTCATTACACCAGCTTCAGTATCCTTGACTTATCAATCTAGAGATAGATATGATTGAATCATTCATCAGTTATTTCCAGCCTCTTGTTAAATGGTCTTCACATCCAAATTCATTTTCAAGAATCTGATTTGTCACTTGACCAGAATTCTCACTTTCTTGAGACCAATAGATAGAGCCTGTTTATAAATTTATTGTTTAACTAATATTGCCTTACCTGTTTCCTGGGGGGAAAAATCAGCTCTCATCTCAGTCCAAGAAGACTATAGGAACTGAGGCCTGTCCTAAAGAATAAAAATACTATCTGCAAATTATGCCCCAGCCAAGATCAATTTTCCAGTTGAAATGAGTTTGAACAATCTCAGTAAAGTAGCAGGATTATGATCTACATCGTATCTTTCCCTCTATGGGAGAATTTCACAGTTTCGTATGGGTCTCCTCCTCCTCTTGCTTTCATCCTTTGTGAACATTTTAAAACTAACACTTAACAGAATGTGGCCTCTTCATTTCACACAATGTTAACACAAGGGACTACAGTGTGAAGTAATGAGACTTTTGGGTTCTTGGTAGTAGATACAACTGTATCTACATATTTACTACTTGTTGACCACTTACAATGAGCCAGATGTTTTGCTAAATACTTTACAAGTATGTCATTTAACGCTCACATCCTTTGAGGGGGCTTTTATAATCTCTATTTTACAGATAAGATACTGAGGTGTTAGAAATTTAAGCCACTTACCAAAGTTACACAGTCAGTGAATGATGGAAGTGAATTCTAACTCAGGTCTCAGTCTCACAGCCAGTCCTCTAACTACTTCATTCTACCCTTAATCAGTCCTCTTCCCACACGGCACTAGGCCAGACACAGTCCTCTTGGCCACACTGCAACTACGTATTTACAATTTAAGTCAACCCCAAGGCTGGAACATGCACTTCATAGTCAGGTCCAGGTTTGTGATTTAGTAAATTTTGAGTGAGGAAAATGACATTCCCTAAAAACATTATTTTTAAAAGTTCTCTTTTGTTGGTTTTATTTCCATGATCACTTCAACAGTGTATCGGGTAGAAATTTCCATTTCTGTGTGTCATTGAGTAAATAAACAATGAACTGAAGTATTCCACCAGGTAATCCTGCCTGCAGAGTAGGCATCTTTGCGGCCCCCTTCCATAGTAGTCTTTGAAGAAAGTATAGACACCCTTCGTAGAGAAGCCAAAGTCTAATCTCTACCACTTGCTTGTCATTCCTGCAATAGTGGAGGCAACTCCAGTGAGAAAGAAAGGGTATATTCGGAGAAAAGAAAAGAAAAAAAAAAAAAGAGAAATGGAGAAAAAAGAAAGGTGGTTTTGTGGTCTTTTTAGAATTCCAAATAAGTATGTCATGGCATCTCAGACAAAATGCAACAATATGTCTTGCAACTCAGGGCTAACCCCAGGCAAAAACGTAAGCTAGGGAAGCTCTATCCTTGGACTCTCAAGTCCTTTGTTCTAGTTCGGGTTTTATTCTCCCCAGGTCTCTCCCTTTTAAAGCTCAAGTAGTACCTCCCTATTAAAGCTTATTCTTAAAAAGAAAAAGATATCTAATGGGCAATATTTTTTAAAAATACTAATGTCCAGTGTTGGAAAAAGCAGAAAGACATCTATTTTCTCACAAAATTTTGGTAAATTTTTATATTAGCATATTCTTTGTGGTCAGAAACTGGTAACACTTTATCAACTGCATGTAAAATATGTATACCTGTAACTTAAAATATTCCACTTCTAGAACTTTATCGTAAGAAGTATTAACTTATGCAAAATTTACAAGCTATAAATGTGACATCACAAAATTTCACAAAAAAAACAAGCTAAATAAACAAGAATATAAGGTTGGTGAAAACAAATTATGGCACAACATTATACTAAAATATTAAACAGCTACTATAATTATATTAGAAAAATACCTTATTTCCAAAAATATTTGATAAAACATTAAAAACCATATAGAAAAGTAAAATATTATATGCATAAAATACAAATTAAAGAGTTTAAGTTCCCCTAGAATTTAAACATTAACTATCATTAAGTAGTAGGAATTCGGGTGACTTATGTTTGTTTTTTTTTCCTGTTTATCTGTATTTTGTAGTTTTTAAACTGAACATGAACTACCACTGTAATAAGAAAAAAGGGCATTAATATTTAAGAAGAAAAATCAGATACCCTAAAAGTTGTGCATTTAAATGGTTCTATTACTTTGTTTTCTGTATGTGAAATAAAATATATTTTTTTTAATCTAGGAAAGAAACTGTTAGCATTAGAGACTGTGTGCAAAAGGATTTTCTCTAACAGACATGCTTTCAAGGAAATAAAATAGCAGCTGCTGAGAGGCTCAGTCAGGCCCCGTGGAAGGCTGAGACTTGCCACATGTGCCTCCTTGTGTCTGGGAGTCCCTGCGAAGAGATTTATATCTGCAACTCCAAAACCCAGAGTGCTGTAATCTTTCCAATTTGCACTCAGTAATACATGGCATATGTTTTTCTTACCTGGAAATGATAGACTACTAAGATGAGAAGATGAGGTGGTAAAGGAGCTTTCAAAGGAAAAAAAGCAAATCACCTTAGAGTATGCTGAAATTCCTCAGATAGGTGCTCACAGTCATGCCAACCAGATTCCCCAGATGCACTGTGTCCATCAGCAGAGAGGGTCTCAGCCTAGGGCAATTCCACCTCGTTTTCAAAACCCAATTCAAATATCTCCTCCTTCCTAGTCACTCCCCTGCAGCCCTCTGCCATGCTGCTCACTACTCCAAGAAGTCAGAATCGGAATTAATGTCTCCCTTCTATGATAAAGTATTGCCAATACAGAACATATCATAATGCCTCATGAGAGGTGCCTTTACAGTTTATTTTTCCTTGTCCCACTATCCAATCTATTCCTACCATTGGGAGCTTTTAGCAGAGAAAGGGCAGGTAGAAGAGGACTGTGACACTAATTATTTAGTCCCTACTATTTATCAGGCACCATCTTTAATAAATGCTTTTACTTATACTACCTTATGTTACTATCCCAATAATCTCAAATGTGTGCAGTATTATTTTCACTTTATAGTGGAAGAATTGGACTCCCGGAGAGGTTATACAATTTTATCAAAGTAGCACAGCTGTTGCAATGAACTGAATTTTATCTTCCCAAAGTTCATATGTTGAAGCCCTATACCCTCAGTGTAATAGTATTTGGAGATGGAACTTTTAGGAAGAATTCAGGTTTAGATAAGGTCATGAGGGTGGTACTTCATGATGGGATCAAAGCCCCTATAAAAGGAAACACCAGCATTCTGGCTCTTTCTCTTTCTCTCCCTACTGCATGAGGACACGTGCAGAAGGCAGCTAGAAAGAGTCCTCACCAGAACCCAACTACACCAGCACCCTGATCTCAGACTGCCAGCCACTGGAAGTGTGAGAAAACAAATTTCTCTTGTTGATAAGCCACCCAGTCTGTGGCAAGTTTTTTTTTATGGCAGCCCAAACAGACTAATGCAGCCTGTTGACCAATCACTTACAGCCTGACTATTTTTTCCCCTGTAATACTGTGATGTCTTGCAATGTGAACTGTTCATCAGTTGTCTTTATAACTCCAGTTTGTAGCAGAGTAACTGGAATATAGTAGACAGAAATCTAACAGATTGGCATTGAGTGTTGGATGAGTGAATAATTAAACGACTGAAGAAAGAATGAAAGATAAACACTTCAAACTGAATTTTACAATTCAGATATACTCAAGTTTACAGATTTTTAATTTGGGGCAAATCATTTCTGATATCTATCTATACCTATATCCATCTAGCAAATCTGTGCAACTTTCCAAGTTGCAGAAAATTTACCTGTGTGATCTGGATGGTGTATAGAATATCACGAGCATTTGCTCAAGAAGATGAGTTTTTCCTTGAGAATCAGTTGGGAACGTTGGAAAGACACATTAACCTTTAGAGGTCACTGCTTTTATAAAGGAAATCATGCTTTTAGAATGTAGACATAGGAGAGATGGGTCATACAAAGAGATTTAGGCTTGATTAAGCAGTCATTTTTACAGCAATGACTATTATAATATTTACTTAAAGAATTTTATTCAAACTAGAGCTTGAGCCTTACTGAGGTGACTTTCAGAAAGTATGTGGATATATACTAAATGCAAGCATTTTGTGTGAGAGTAATGACAATTATGAGTTTATTCTTTTTTTCATCATTTTTACAATGTTTAATTTGCATATAAAAGTGAAAATGAGAATATTAAAAAGTATCCTATCATTCTTTGTATTAGTGATATAGTTGCGAACCTAATGATCGATCATTTCTCCCATCAACAGGTCAGGGTTATAAGAAAGTAGTGCTTCCTATCATCTGTAAGTTGGTGAGTAGGACAGAAGAGATCATTGAACCTCCTCCCAGCTGTCCCATCCAATGATTCTGTTTCTATAGCTGCAATGATCAAAGTCAGAAAAGAAGACTCTCTCTCACCCTTCTCAGGGTCATGAAATTCTATCCCATCTTCAAAACTCAATCCAATGCTCCCCCACATCTTCTCCATTATGTCCCTCGACTCTCTGCCCACAGAGAAGAATCAGAATTAACTTTCCTTTTCCATAAGCATCCACAAGCTCTTTGTTCACATTGCTAATATGGAGTGAATCACAGTGTGTTAAGAGAAGTGGCATTCTAGTGACATTTATTTCTCCTCGCTCCACCCTTTCCCAGTCTCCCTCCGTGCGGGAAGTGCTAGGAAGTTACCAGGAGACCACTCTCCATCAGATTTAATCATCCTGAGGTAGCAATTGAGTGGTTCACAGCCTGTGTTCTTAATCTGTGCTTTTCTTAAAGTATGGGGCAGAAGTTTTTTTATGTCTTTAAAAATTAAAATGGCCAGAGCTTAGCATTTTTAAAGATTATAAATGCAAACGTCAGCCCACTCTTGATTAGAAAATGCATAACCTTTCTTATTTGAAGTGGTTATTTATACTATGATGTAGTTTGGAATCACATCAAATGTTTTTTTTTTTAAAAAAAGTGATTCTTATTCTGCCACATTTTCTATAATTCCACTTATATAAGCATTAAGAGAACCACCTTTCAAAATACTCTTGGTGCCATTTGTTCATTTAATTAGCTATAATATTTGCAATGCCACCCTTGAAGAATGACCCAGGATAGGAATTTTAGAGGGGAACAGGAGCTTTCCTGTCAGCTTCAGAACCCGCAAGCTGAGAGTCAGCAGCCCTCAGTTTACATTTGGAGACCAACATCATCAAAATATCATCAAATGCCCATGACAGCAGCAAGAAGAAAATCCGATCTCATACATCTATTGTTCTCTCCATTAAAATTTCTTCCTTTCCTGACTATTCATTGAGTTCTCTCTTGCAAAAGAGTAATATGTATGCATGCCTCCAAACATACAGACGACTTATAGATCTCGATCTCATTCTTAGTTCCATAAATGTATTAATGTGTGTGTGTTCGTGTGCTTAAATTCTACTCTATCAGTCAATATTTGTTAAAGATATAAATGTTGAAAAAAAAGATGTAAAAAGTAGAGTTGATAGGAATCTCATAACAGAGCCATTAAGGGATATAGCTAAAAGATTAAAGGTAAATATATATTATGAAACATAGTAATAAGGTGGTCAGGCATTCCTGAAATTAAGTTGAAATGTAATATACAGAGAAGAAAGGAAATTAAATATGAAACCCTGAGATACTTATTAAGCCGTCAGTGGGAATCTAGATGATGATGTCACAACCAGGAGAGGAGAGACGTCTCATGCAAAGTTGGACGAGATCCAGTTTGCGCTGTAGATTTATGCAGTTAATTTTGTCCCCTGACTGCATTCAGATGAGCATTTCTCCTCGACATACACCAAGAAAATTGCTGCATTATAGCTGTGTTAATGGTAATCAGCATGCTAATGAGCACCAGAAGGTCGTTACAGCAAAGAGAGGTTCAAAGATGTATAACCTAGAGGAAACAAGAACGTAATTCTTCAGGGAATGCAAGTGTCTTGTTTGTAGGTCATAGATTATTTGTTTTGGTCACTGCATTGCACAGGGAGTTTAATTTAAGCAAGAAAAAAAATGAAGCTGTTTGAATTGTGAGAGCAGCCTAGCTTAATTAAGAAAAGTAACACTGGATAGCTTTGAATTTGTGGTTAAAAAAAAAAAAATAGAATGCTTCAGTAAACCTAGGATGATACTAAATAGTGCTGTCCAATGTAGAATTATATCTGTGGTTTTGCAGAATGTGAAGCTTTTATTTGTATTGTTTTTTAGTCAGAAGGTGCTTTGTGGCTCTCTGGCAAGGACAGGATCAAAATATCAGGGGTGAAAAAGGTAACGGTCAGAAATTAAGTCATAGTATGTAAAACAATTTCAGAGTCCAAGCCTTCTTAGAGAATCAGGAGATATTTCATTGTTTATTTCACATGCATGTTTTGGCTCCAAAAGGTTAAGTATTTATTGATACTGACCAAGGAGAGTATTCAATCAGAAACCCCACTGCTATTGCTTATTAAAAAGCTCAGGGGCACAAATGCTGTGTAGATTTTAGGTTAAGCTAGGTAGTTCTTGTATTCCCCCTAGGAACTTCCTTGCCACCACAGATTTGGGGGACAACATTAGCTCATCAATTCCTATATGGTATCAACAGAAATAAAATTATAATATCACTTGCTTAAATTATTATAGAGCTTCTGTGTTTTTGTACAAATAGTAATTTGAATACACTATTTTGCTAACATGCTCTTTGGATAGGTTTTATTTTTTTTTTTTTTTTTTTTTTTTTTTTTTTTTTTGAGACGGAGCAGGCTGGAGTGCAGTGGCCGGAATCACTGCAAGCTGCCTCCTGGGTTTTTAGCCATTCTCCTGCCTCAGCCTCCCGATGAGCCGGGACACATGCCCGGCTGTTTTTGTATAGTAGAGACGGGGTTTGTGTTAGCATTTCCGCCCGTCTCGGCCTCCCAAAGTGCTGGGATCGAGCTTTTATAAGCAAAGAATGGTGCCTTAGAAATGAACAATGGTGATAATTTGCATTTCCCTTGTCGGCTAGCACATGGAATTTTTCATATATTTCAAATGAATGTTTCTTTAATCTCAAAAAGTACTAGTAAAATGACTCCTGACATATACGTAGATAATAGTTGGATATAGGTATATACACATACATACATATACACATACGCACACACACACACACAGTTGACCAGTTATAATATAATAATGACATCTTACAACTGCCAACCTAATACCTCTCAAAATTAGAAGTCCATATTTTTTTTAATGTCTGTGAGTTACCATCCTCCGTGATAATAAGGAACTCCCTTTGTTCTAACTTCTCAAGTTTAAACACCAAAGAGCTCAGTCCTAAAACTTCCTCACTGCAAAGGAAAAACAAACTTTGGATTAAACCAGTGTTTTAATTGTTTGAGTCCATGCTATTACCTTTTTCCCAGAACATTTGGGATAGATATTCACTCATAAAATCTATGATCTCATCTCTACTGAATAATTTGGCTGGAGAGGAATTGGTTTAAGGCCAATTTAGAAAAAAGAAAAAGCAAAAAGAAAAGAAAGAAAAGAGGAAAGACAGCTGGTGAGGGATGGAGGAAGGAGGGAAGGGAGATAGCGGGAAGGAAGGAAGGACAGAAAGACGAGCTGGGCATGGTGGCTCACGCCTGTAATCTCAGCACTTTGGGAGGCCAAGGTGGGCGGGTCACTTGAGGTCAGGAGTTCGAGACCAGCCTGGCCAACATGGTGAAAACCCCCCCCCACTACTAAAAATACAAAAACAAGAGGGGCATGATGGCGCATGCCTGTAATCTTAGCTACTCAGGAGGCTGAGGCACGAGAATCACTTGAACCCAGGAGGCAAAGGTTTCAGTGAGTCGAGATTGTGCCACTGCACTCCAGCCTGGGTGAAAGAGTGAGACTGTCCAAAAAATAAAAAATAAAAAGACAAGAAAAGGAAGAAAGAAAGAAAGAAAGAAAGAAAGAAAGAAAGAAAGAAAGAAAGAAAGAAAGAAAGAAAGAAAGAAAGAAAGAAAGAAAGAAAGAAAGAAAAAAGGGAAGGAGGGAGGGAGGCAGGGACTATGGCAGTGCAGGAATATAAGAATAATAAATAGGATACTTTAATTATTTATTAGTATAATAGTATGTCGTTGAGGAAATATAATTTAAAAATGAAAATCTTCCACCCAGAACACCTCTCCACAAAGGTAGTAGAGAAAACAGTTTCATTGTTGACTAAGTATTAAACCAGAATGTGCATCAGCACATTATAGGTAATCCACTAAGAGATTGCAACAATAGTAAGGAATTACACCCTTTTATAAAGCTAAGCAGATATAATGTTCTGGAGATAAGCAATAACTAGTCCTGAAGTAAGAGGACCATATTTTGTCATACTGTTCATTCTAACTTTATCTGGTAATTAGGGTTACCATCTGTGTTGGCTAAGTGACTTTATCCAGAGCAAAACGAACTTCTAATGTCTTAAAAATAGAAGGTTTGCAGCTTGGAACACGGTGCACACCTAAGTTAGGATTCTTCCTTCTCACAGAAGCTGGGAGACAGCAACGCTGGCTCCCTGTACAATTACGTTTCAAAGAGATGTCTCCCAGGTTCTAGAGAAAGCATTCCTGGGTCATAAAGCTGACAAAAGGCCTATTTAGTTTTCAAAAGGATTTGTATACATTTCAAAGAGATAAGAAAGTACAGGCAATTAGGGGAATCTCTTTCCTCATTTCAACAGGGGAAATTAAGCTTTTTAATTTGCATTTGTTCTTACAATGGGCACCACCGATTTTAACCCAAAATAACACATTGGGTTCACTGTGATTTTAGCTACTTGTCTGTATAGGAGGGTGAGGAGGAGGAGGAGGAGTCTCAGCTGCAGGTGCTTTGGATCAGAGAACGCAACTGCCTCCCAGGTAGGAGCTCTCTGGGTCCACTTGGGAGTCTAACATTTACAGGAGTTCTTTAAGTGTCCAGCTCCGTGTGTGCAGGAATACCTTGAAGATCCTGTTGGCGTGCTGGCCTGAGAATCCCAGGGGGTGGGGCTAGGAGTCTGCCTTTCTAACCTGCTCCCAGGTGATGCTGTTAATCCTGGCTCCAGCCCCACACTCTCAGTAGCAAGCATCTGGCTCAGGTATCCTCACAGGTGTAAAAACCCACCATTTACCTGATCTATGCCTTGAGTATATCACTTAGCCTCTTCAATTTCAGGGGAAGGAACCCCATAAATGGACAAATGTTCTACTAGAAAGTTGCAGGGACATGGATAAAGCTGGAAACCATCATTCTCAGCACACTATCACAAGGACAGAAAACCAAACACCGCATGTTCTCACTCATAGGTGGGAACTGAAGAATCAGATCACTTGGACACAGGGCGGGGAACATCACACCCCGGGGCCTGTCGAAGGTCAGGGGCTGGGGGAGGGATAGCATTAGGAGAAATACCTAATGTAAATGACAAGTTGATGGGTGCAGCAAACCAACATGGCACATGTATACCTATGTATCAAACCTGTGCGTTGTGCACACGTACCCTAGAACTTAAAGTATAATAAAATATTATTTAAATTATAAAAAATAAAAGTATCTAAAAATAAAAGAAATTGTGTCTTGGAACAGTGGAGACCTAGAGCCTTACAGAGGTCTTAAAGCACATCCACCTTCACCCTGAAAGAGAGAGCTCCACCCTGTCCTTGATTTATCTTGATTTATCATGGTTAAGGTAGTACATTCTGCTGGTGAACTTCTAACAAGCTGCTTCCTCTTACTTTTTACCCATTGGGTCTACTCATGCTGTCTGGAACTAGAGAATAAAATAAAACATAAAGAGATAATACCTTCATAATGCTTTAGAACTTATAAAGCAATTTTACATTGATTGTGATTTTATCAACAGAACCTTTCATAGATCCATAGCTGGCAATTTATCCTCACTCATACCAAGACTTAACTTCGTCTTATCTTCCACAGGTGAAACTCCCCCAGCGTTTTCAGATTTATCATCCCCTTGACTCCCCACATTTATACTCAACTACAGTTTTTAGTGCCTACTATTTAATTGGGTACAAATTAATGGCAATTAAAGAATTAGGCTTTATCTCAAAAATACCTCCCAGTAAAGATTTCCTTAGTATAAACACTTCTTTTCGTTACATTAATATGCTATGTTAGTAATAAGTACTTTATTCTTATACATAAGAACAAACAAAATATTCCTATAATATGGAGGAGGGATCATACAGGCGTGTTAAACATTTTCCTCCTTTTCCTAAACAGGTATGTCATAAGTATGTTGATATTTTTCATGTCATACCACACTAGAGGAACCAATACTTCAGTGAAAAACGAACCATGCTATGAAATCCTGAACTGTCTCCAAACTCCACCCCGTGTCCATAGACAACATGGAGGGAGTGTGTCTTAGTCTGCTCAGGCCGCTACAACAAAATACCATAAACCAGGTATAACTTGTAACAACAGAAATTTATTTTTCACAGTTTTAGAAGCTGAACGGTCCAACATCAAGGTGCCAGCAGATTTGGAATCTGGCGAAGGCCAGCATGCTGGTTCACAGACGGCCGTCTTTTCACTGTAACTTCACATAATAGAAGGAGTGAGGGGTCTCCCCTGTGCCTTTTTTGTAAGGGCACTAATCCTATACCTGAGAGCTCTGCCCCATAAACTAATCACATCCCAAGGCCCTACCTCCTAATACCATGACTTTGGGGGTTAGGATTTCAACATATGAATTTTTGAGCAACATAAACATTCAGACCATAAGGGGGTGAAATATTGACTCACTTCATCTTGGTTGGTGCAGGCTCTCAGATAGCCCAATATCTTCCTTGCTTCTATCCCAGATAGAGCTTCCACATATAAAGAGGAAGGAGTAAGTGGCTTCACGATTCTGGCGGAGGATGGAGACTGGCACTAGCTGATATGCTATTTCTTGGTATGCCATGGCTAGCAACTGCACACCTCTGATGAGAAGTCCTGAGTTACCTGTCGGCTGTGAGTCCTGTAGGTGATGAACTTGGGGTTATTCTTTTGGCTCCTGGGAAAATTCTGCATCTCCACCATGTCCACTAGCCAGTTCCTTTGCTCATGGAACTCAGTCCTCCGCTGTGCTGTCCTGAAGACGGGTCGGCTATGTGTCCACTCAGTTTCTACTGCGCAGAGAACCTGAGAAAGCCTCAAGAGTGCCGCCCGGACGCGGTGGCTCACGCCTGTAATCCCAGCACTTTGGGAGGCCAAGGCGAGCGGATCACGAGGTCAGCAGATCGAGACCATACAAAGAATTAGCTGAGCGCGGTGGCGGGTGCCTGTAGTCCCAGCTACTCGGGAGGCTGAGGCAGGAGAATGGCGTGAACCCAGAAGGCGGAGCTTGCAGTGAGCCGAGATCATGCCACTGCACTCCAACTTGGGAGACAGAGTGAGACTCTGTCTCAAAAAAAAAAAAAAAAAAAAAAAAAAAAAAAAAAAAGTGCCAGCAAGTTATTTGTGCTGACTGCAATGCTAGTCCCTCCTAATAAGATTCTTGGCAAATTAGCATTTTTCCAGAATTCCAAATGTGAGAGTGGGCTCCCTAACACCTACTTAATGTCAGTGCCCCTCTCCCGCAGGCACGTCCCCAGACCAACCCCAAGAAGGGAAAACAGGACAACATCTCACTCTCCTCCTCTCTTTCTCTCCACAATCTTTTGGAGCCAAAGAAGACTATGTCTTCCCCCTTCTCCAGTCTGAAGACCTCTTTTACATCAAACTCTCACCTGCTAAACCTGCTTAATGGCATGCCAGAAGAGCAGATGAAGGAATTTAGATAACAAGTCTCCGTTCTTGCTGTAAAAATCCTATTTTTTAAATGTAAGAAGCTAAATATTACCTTATTTCTCTATGCATTCTGGGCAACACTTGTTATTGCCTCTTCAAATGCTTCCTGTCATATCTCGCCACAAGAACCCTTATTTTGTATCATGCAGACATGTGCATTAGAAGAGGCTCAACTCCTCTCTGATAAGTTTGCTGATATTGTCTGTCTGCCAATGACTCCTGGGATGTGGCAGCCAACTTGAGACCATGAAGGGATCTACAGGTATGGGAGACAGATGACACTGAGGATGGTGGAGCAGAGAGATATTCCCCAACACATTGATGCTATAGTCTGTGATGCCCCATGGCCCATACAGAGGGTTTATCAGGTGCTTAATGTTTGCAACAACTGTGGAGCCTATGCACATTACCGCTTCCCACATATATCCCACAGCAAACCATAAATGTATACATTTAATCTGATCCCCAAGCTCATCTCCTGCTTGATCCTTGGGACTGAAATGATGTGAAGGCCTCGTGAGAGCCCAAGAGCAAAAAGTATTAGTTGACTGAAAGTCAACTTTCCGTTACATCATGTAAAAGTCATGTAAAAGAATCCTGGCCTCTGCATCAGAAAACAATGCTGTGAGCTGTATTGAGGTCAGGTAACCTGACTGAACCCGTTTCCATATGGAAAAAGAAGGCAGTAAAGCCCATTTCACCTACCTCAATGAGCAGATACAAGAAACAGGTGAATTAAAGTATCTGAATGTTCACTTGTAAAGCACCTGATAATTTGTAAAGCGAGAGTTTTGCTAACTACATTATCCAAAATCTTCTCTGAGCTGTGCAGCGTGAGTTTCCTATGGAACCCTCCTGTAATACCCTCAAGAGACACTCCCAGTATTTGAGACCTTCCAAAGACCTGACACTAATGTAGTGTGTGTGTGTGTGTGTATGTGTACCTGTGAATGCCTGATATGTCTATTTGCCACATTGTACTTCACATCTTAAAAAATCAAATTACTTATTATATCAGAAATAAAAGAATTTTTTTCTAATGGCTACCAGATAGTAGAGTAAAATATGCTTTAAATGACTAAGAAAGAGCATAATGTTCTAGTTTACTAGAAGCCTAGGAAACCTAGTATATCCAGCAGCAATTTTTCTTCTTTCTTATTCTTTCTTTGCAGTGAAGCTGAGAATAATGCCCTTAGGTTTTTCTCACTATGTATGTAGATGGGAAGCAGCAAGGAGCTGCAATGGTACAAATTCAGAGACACTACAATTAAAAAGACTAAGGATAATTTGATGATCTTTTAACATGGAGTTTCTTTACTATCAAAGTCACCTCAAATCAACAATTTTATCCTAATGGAATTCAGTAAAAACATCATTTTAGCATAAGAAAATTCTATAGAAGGAAACATATTAGATGAAGTATTGCTTGTGGTGTAATTTTAATTCTGAAAGATCTTGCTAAGAGGGCTTATTTAAATAGGTTCTCCCTGAGATGAATATTTAGGGGAAAAATTCCTACAGGATGATTTATAGCAAAATTATATGAACAGAATGAAGGACAGAAGAATTTTATTAGAAAAGGGTCTCATTTCCACAAAATATAAATTATACCTTTTAGAAAATATATTGAATTTTATTAATATTCTGTAGACAGCCTGAAGTGTTAATCTCCACCCCTACCTATAAGACTTTCATTATGATGTACAAGGTGTATTTACCCTTTAACCAAATAATTTTTGAGCAACTCAGTGGAGCCTCTAGTTTACATATCCTACAAAATATTGTTATTGCAGTTAGAAAATTTATACTTTGTATTGTTCACCACTTTTAATGATCTGTATGTGAGTAGTGTGTATTTTACATATGTATTCATGCTTTTTGGTATTACCATAGAAGAACACATATTAATGATGAACTTGTATTTGATATCTGAGAAAAATATGTTTCCAATGTTCACTGTTACCGTTACTATTGTTCTGACAAATTCTTATAGTAGAAACACAATCAGTTTGAGTTTTTTCAGTGCAATGATTAAAATTCTGCCTTCATTCATCTTGAAATTTATAGTCAGAGAAATTACTTAGGGTAAACTATTGAGTATTCTATTTCCACTTGGCATTTAAAAGTGACCTCATTTAGACCTTGGTAACTAATATTTTTGATGAGGAAATTGACTTATTCTGATGCAAAGAAATTGGTGATAAATCCTCTCCCAGTCCCTATCAGTCTTGAAAATTGAGGCTTTCTTAGGATGGTGACTTGTTGTAATGAATATAAGCAAACTGACCACTGGTACAGTATAGGTTTCAGCAAGAATAAGCTAGAATTTACATTATATATTATTTGAAAGTGAAAACTGGAAAGAATGAGGACAAAACCAAGAGACTAAGAGGGAAGACTAGGCCCATTTGGACTTTTAAATAAACATTAATGTTAAATGCTTTCTTTAATAAACACATGTAGAATAGAGTAATTGACATATTTCACCCATCTAGGACATTGATCAAAATGGAACACAGGCTTTCTCTTTCATTCAAACTATCTGTAAAATATAATACTACAAAAATTATTATTATCTATTAATAAAAAATGAGCAACTTGGTTTTAAAATCTGGGCCTGGGTTAAAAACAGTTGCCAAACCTTTTTTACACCTTTTCAAACACCTTGAAAAAAATATCTCATTGATTTCTCACTGAGTGCCAGTCAAGGTCAGCTTCCATTAACATCGCCATCAAGAGGAGAACAATGAAGACAGAGCTCTTCAAAGTACCTGGCTATTTGAAAACATAGCCTTGGCATTTACCCAAATCTTTAGATAAATTTGAAGCCCAGATTTACACAAATGCATAGGAGGGAAATCTCAGGCATTTATTATTGGTCGAAATGGTAAACATCTCCAGGCAATAAAATGGAAGTCCAAAGATACATTTTTAGCACAAATATTTCTGGCCAACCCTAAGAATATATGTTCAAATCTAAGAATCCACAACCTCTTAATATGGATTAAAAACCAGTTTAAACAAAACATTAGATGTGCTAACATTACTTAACACAAGATCCTCCCTATTAGCAAATGTGTAAGTATACAATACAGCAGTGGTCCCCAATCTGTTTGGCACCAGGGACTGGTTTCATGGAAGACAATTTTTCCACAGACGGGGTGGCGTGGGGGATGGTTTCGGGGTGATTCAAGTGCATTACATTTATGTGCATTTTATTTCTGTTATTGTAATATTGTAATATATAATGAAACAATTACATAATTCATTATAATGTATAATCAGTGGGAGCCCTGAGCTTATTTTCCTGCAAATAGTCAGTGTGATCTGGGGGCAATGGGAGACAGTGACAGATCATCAAGCATTAGATTCTCATAAGGAGCACGCCAGCTAAAATCCCTCGCATGCACAGTTCACAATAGGGTTCGCACTCCTAGGAGAATCTCATGCTGCTGCTGATCTGACAGGAGGCAGAGCTCAGGCGGTAAGGCTCGGTCACCGACCGCTCACCTCCTGCTTGCAGCCCAGTTCCTAACAGGCCATGGACTGACTGGGCCTGGGGATTGGGGACCCCTGCAATACAGTATTGTTAACTCTAGGCACTCTGCTGTATGTTAAGTGTTCTTACCACACACATATTAATAATAAAGAGGGTAGAAGGAAATTTTTAGAGATAATGTATATGTTTATGGCATAGATTGTGGTGATGGTTTCACTGGTATATATTTATCTACAAACTTATCAAGTTGTATATATTAAATATGTACAGTTTTCCGTATTACGCATACTTCAACAAGGTTGATTTTTAAAATAAGTTAAACCTGAAGAACTATAGGGACTTATTTTATATGTCCCTAAAATAATAATTGGGACAGTAAAGAGAGAAAAAAAAATTTTAGGATTATCAAATTGTATGGAAACACCAGCATCACTCTCTAACCATGGGCTTTCAGAGCTGTGTGAATTCTGAAATGATATTCTTGTTTACGATGCACATTTTCACAGTTGAGATTACAAACTCAGAATTGTGACATGTTTAAGGTCACACAGCCAACTTATGGCAAAGCTGGGACTTGAATCGGGTCTACTTATAT
The DNA here is from genome assembly GCF_024542745.1 of Macaca thibetana thibetana. Taxonomy (NCBI): domain Eukaryota; kingdom Metazoa; phylum Chordata; class Mammalia; order Primates; family Cercopithecidae; genus Macaca; species Macaca thibetana. The sequence continues at coordinate 59,018,621 of NC_065594.1, forward strand.
CTACATATATTTTCAACTTCGCTGTTTTACAGAAGCACAGGGCTCAGGCAAAGTTCAATAATGATGATCCAGGACCTCAAATATAAACTTTGCTTTTAAGGGTAAACAAAGCAAAGCAAAGTTATTTTCAATCAACAAAATTTGATTCTTCTTTAACATCCTTCCTGGTGCCCCACTCTGGTTTTCATAACTTATCCTCACCAATAAAAAAATTGAAGTGCAGGCCAGGCGCAGTGACTCACCTCTGTAATCCCAGCACTTTGGGAGGCCGAGGCAGGCGGATCATGAGGTCAGGAGATCCAGACCATCCTGGCTAACATGGTGAAACCCCATCTCTACTAAAAATACAAAAAAATTAGCCGGGCGAGGTGGCTGGTGCCTGTAGTCCCAGGTACTCGGGAGGCTGAGGCAGGAGAATGGCGTGAACCCGGGAGGCTGAGCTTGCAGTGAGCCGAGATCGCGCCACTGCACTCCAGCCTGGGTGACAGAGCGAGACTCCGTCTCAAAAAAAAAAAAAAAAAAAAAAAAAAAAAAAAAAAAAAAATTGAAGTGTGGAGATATGAAAACTGGTGACTACAGATAAATCTTCAATAAATTTCAAATAATATGTGTGTAGTGTGGCCTCTTTTATTGTCATTTCTTTTAGTTTTATTTATTTATATATTTGTTTAACCTGCATCATATTCCAAAAATCACTTAAAAGGGCATAGAAGTAACCTATCATGGTACCCTTTTATTGAGTCTCAACATTTGTCAATCAAAAATTAATATAATAATAAGGTAACTGAACAGTTTTCCTTCTTGGTTCCATCTGATGACTCCTGGTGACCCATCACTTCTCTGAATATCTAAGATCTGCCCAAGGCAACATGGAAAAGTGAGGTCACAGTTACCCACATAATGTAATTATCTAATAAATCAAACACAAACTTCTTGCTTCATTCACGCTGCTTGTATTTTCACAGAACTGACCCAAATAAGAGAATAAAGATTATTCATTGTAAGATTTATTGCTAGATGCTGTATTTTAGGTCTTCATTTAAATAACATGGGTTTCCTAAAAGCCTCTCTAAGCAATTGCAAGCCCTTAAAGTAACCAGTTCTGTGGAAACTTCTTTGCTTATTCAATCACATGCTTTGGTCACTCAAGCTTTTGGCAGTGAAAATCTGGGATACCAAAGGGAAAAAAATAAGACACGAAATATTCTCTTTTGGCAGGATTTGGTGACTTTAAAATAAAAAGTGAGCATCCCCTCTATTCTATAAGCTTAAAGAGCCACATTCAGTGGCATCTTTTCAAATGATCTGAATTGTATTCCTCACTTCCCTTGATTTATCCCTCAGTTGGCCCCTGCAGGAGAGCATCATTTTTTTTCTCTGCCCTCTGTCTTCTATATTTCATTTTAGGTGTCTATTGAGGCAACGAAAGAAAAAGCTCTCTGCTTTCCCTTGTACTAAAGTTCTATATGGAATCAGTTCACCTGTCTGTCACTCCTCATTAAATTCTTACCCTCTTCATTCACATCCTGATCTTTGAAAATGAACATTTGCTTAATAAATGTTCCCAAGACTAACAGTGCAGAGTGAAAATCCCACACAGCAGTAAATTATTAACTCAGTCACAGAGGGAGTGCCATATATGACTTTTCAGAATGAGTTATTATGTGGATCATCATGTAATTATGAATTTTTCAAGCCATGATAGAGGAAAATTGAATATTTAATATTTTATGGACATATTCTACACTGAGGACATCTTTCAAAATTTTATGATAATTTTTAGAGTGAGCAAAGAGCAGAACAAAAGTTACAAAATAATTGCAAACTTGAATATTTAATCACTAGAGACATTGTTGGTTATTTCTCAAATTATATATTGTTACCAAGGCTGTGAACTTTCAATCATAGTGAATTCAAGTGGGGAAAAAAGGTGCACTAAAATCAATCTATAGATATGTTTTCGTTGTTTAAGAAATAAGAATATAGAGCTTAATGTTGTCAAATTGAAACCTTGCAGCATAACTATTCATGTGAGAGAATATCTTGAGTGATTTGTTCTAAATGAGCTATTGTTGAACAAAAAAAAAATTTTAATGACCCATTTTTAAATATTCAAAATCAACACCAAGGAATAAACACTAAAATATCATAAAATTCTTGATTGAAAAGAAAATGGAAAAATAAAATTGACATTTTTCAAAAAAATGTTTAAAACTGTAGAAACTTTTATAGCTTTGATAAAATATTAAAGGAAAAATAAAAGACAATTTTATGTCAAATATTAAACATAATTTTTAATGAATTTTCCTATGTAATCCATAGACTCATATATTCATATGTATAGCATAATATTTAGTACTTCAAGTATCATTAATGTTTCAACTTGGAAAGTAAGAATATTTAGTGATCCCAAATTATTTCCTAATATGTCTTCCTTGTTGTTGGAGAGAATCATTTGTTTGGTGCTAATACTAATAAACCTTAAGGACACTTAAACCTGGAGGTTCTCAGTCCTGGTTGCAAATTGGCATTGCCTGGTCCTACTCCTAGAGATTCTGAATTGACTGCTGAAATGATACTGGGCCCTGATATATTTTTAAAGCTTCAGATTATTTTAATTTTCAGCCATAGTCTAGAATCACTGCAGCCTATAGAGCTGCTGTTCAGCTTCCAAAGGTCAAAACTTCCAATTTCTAAAATCCCCAGAGAATCAACCTTTTGGGAGCACTGAGTATATGAGCACTAAAAATACAAAAATAGCTAGAAAATAGTCCTGGTCCTCAAATTCCTCATAATATAAAGAAACACATGCATAAATAACTGCAATTCAGTGTAATTGCTGCTACTAGAAATGTGTGCACCAGGTGATATAGCAGTGGAGGGGAAAACCAACATTCAAGGTATCAAGATGAATTGTTTTAAACCTGAAATTTAAGAAAAAAATTATACTGTTTCATTCATTCATTTGTACATTCATTTAATTATTTATTCAACAACTATTCATTCAGTGACTACTATTTTCAAGTATTATCTTATTTTCCTTCTCATAAACTATGAAAGGTGATTGGAAATAAGAAGAGTGTATCAGTTAGTTATTGCTGTACAAAAAGCTACCACCCAATTCAAGTGACTTAAAACCACAGCTATTTATTTGCTCATGGGTTCCACAGATTGGCAGTTTAGGCTGGGTTTAGAAGTTTCATGAGAAAAGCAGGTCTGAGTCACAGAATGACCTGTTAAGATATTTGAAAAAAGTGAGATTTGATAATGATGACACAGCACTTGCCTGCAAAATTGAACCTGTTTAGTAGAGTGAACCATGAACTGTTTTTTTTTTTTTTTTAAAGAAAGAAAGGAGGAAAAAAACCCCAAAAATCTATGCATTGTAGAAATCTTTAGGGGGGAAATCAATAGAACAGACTATCAGAGTTGGGACACCAATTTTCTGCTCACTCTATCCATTGTTATTTCCTAACTGTATATAGAGAAGGGATGAGCTATTCCTCATACCCTAAGAGTCTCCCACTAGAGACCTCTTTCTCACTCACTAGGACAACAATCCAGAAGCAGGGTAAAGAAATCTCACAAACTGATACTGATCTCCAACTTATATTAAATAGAGTGGTGATGCAGGAACAGGAGCCCCACAAGGTATGGATTCCCACTGGAGTCCTGGTACTTCCACAAGTAGACTGGAGATTTGGAGGAAGGGAGGCTCAGGACTTTGCACTTCAGTGGGTGGATTGGTGAAAACAGCGTGCTGAATATTTGATGCCAGTGATTTTTTTTTTTTTTTTTAAAGATAGTCTCACTCTGTGAGTCTCCCTCTGTCACCCAGGCTGGAGTACAATGGTATGATCTCCACTCACTGCAACCTCCTCCTCCCGGATTCAAGGGATTCTCCCTGCCTCAGCCTCCTAACTGGGATTACAGGCGCCCACCACCTTGCCCAGCTAATTTTTGTATTTTTTTTTTTTTTTTTTTTTTTTTTTTTTTTTTTAGTAGAGACAGGGTTTCTCTACGTTGGCCAGGCTGGTCTCGAACTCCTGACCACAGGTAATCCGACCACCTCAGCCTCTCAAACTGCTGGGATTACAGGCGTGAGCTACCGCACCCACCTGAGGCCAGTGTACTTTTAATCAGAATCTAAAGCTATGAAAAGCAATATACCTTAAAATAATCTTAGTGAAGAAAACTTCCAAACATTCTAAAAGAATGAGGTTTGCAAAACTGGCAGGAGCAATGATGTGTCTAATGGGAAGACTAAAAACTATGAACAGTTCTTTCCAAATCTATTATAGATTTAATGCATTTCTAGTCCCAGTAAGAATTTCTAGAATGCAAATTTGATGAAACTATTCTGAAATTCATTTGAGAAAGTATTTCTAAAATATTGCTAAAAGAAGCAGAAAAAAATGTGAATATGGGTGATTTTTCTCTATTCTCTATTTTACAAACGTTTCTGTGATTTTTAAAAGAAATTTATAGTAAAAATTTTAATTTGTGAATATTTGATAAGTAAATATCCAAAATAGTACCAAAGTCTTAATATATACAAATCTTGAACTAAAAATAATAATATATTTCTATTGATGAATCTTAAAAAATTAGATTATGTCAGTGCTAACCTTGAAAGAGGGACTGTGCTAGTTTCTGAAGATCCAAAGATAAATAAGATACAGCCTCTAGTCTCAAGAAAGTTCACAATCCTGTGAAAAAAGGAAAGTAAATATATAATTACAATATGCTATTCTCAGTTCTAGGATGGCGATACTCACAGGGTTCTGTGGGTGCATATACAACAAATCTTTAGGGAGAGGACACACAGCTGAGACTCAGAAGAAGGTGAGATAAAGGAGGGGAACATTCACCAATGAGGCTGGAGAAGCAGGCAAGCACCACATCATAAAAGGCCTTTCACATCATGCCAAGGACTGAATCCTCTCTGCACTTAGGCATCAGGTATTGACTGAGGAGGCTGCCAATCCATCAGACTCCCTAATCCTTAATAGCTCTATGCCTGGAATTACTGCCTACCTCTAATAGAGAAGCGCACAGGTTGTCATTCCTCAAGCGCATTTTCATCAGTACACGTAGAGTTTGATCCAAAATAACACTTAGAACTTAGGGCATCAATCATTGTTTATTTAAAAAATTTAGTATTTACTGGTAAACTCTTATTTTATACAATAAAAATGCTGACTTATTAAGACTTCTTTTTACCACCCAGTCATCAAGTTGAAGACATCTAATGACTACCAAGCAAACTGAACTGAGAAAGTGCCATAAGATGTTGGAATATTGAGAGCACTTCAAGCATCACTTTTGGGCTGACACTCAAAAAAATTTCCTTTCTCCTTTTGCCCAGGCATGAAGAATTTCAACCAGACACGCATAACTGCAGCAAAGCTGACCTGTACATTGCATCACTTTTGGGCTGACACTCAAAAAAATTTCCTTTCTCCTTTTGCCCAGGCATGAAGAATTTCAACCAGACACGCATAACTGCAGCAAAGCTGACCTGTACATTGCAGGGAAAAGACATCCACGGCATCTGAAATGTCTCTGTTCTGTCTCAGCAGGAATGGCTAATTTATGGTGAGCAGAGTAGTTCTTTTTCAATGTAATGACATAAGATCACCAGAATTTACAGGAAGAAAAGAATGGGAGAAAGGGTAGGTGTTATAGAACTAAGGGTGCCAATGATGACAGGAAAGGAACCAGAAGAGCAAAGTAAAGAATGCTGCAGGTAGCTGAACTCCAATCCCTCATGAGACTTAAGGCCAACAGGCATGGCCCACATGGGGTGTAATGGTTAGGACTGGCTCAGAGACCAGCCAAGTAAAACATCAAGACCCAAAAGTAGATCTTTCTATTTCAGTGAAATGGGTCTCTTTATCAGGCAAGCATCACACTGATTAATCTGTACGCTCAAATCATGCCCTCTAAGTATGTTTTTGAGGAACATTCAGTGTCCCTAAGGTCAATAAAGAGTCTGTCCCTTTAAAGCTACTACTTTTTGATATTTAGAGTAAAAACAGATTTACTAAAACTTGGCTAAAGTCAAGAAGACCTGGGAAATTATTGCTCTTATTACAGCTGCTGCTAGCATTTGATAGTCACTGCTAGCACTAGACGCAGACCCATCTTTCCCTTCACTTTGTAGACTCAGCCTGAACTCTTGATACTATGCACCTGTAAGTTATTTCAAAAAGTATTATCTAGTACTTCTCTTGGGTCTAGCAACTCCGCTGGGAACACATAGAATGGACAAGGAAGAGTCCTCACCCTAGTGGAGAATTTAGACGCATAGAAAAGCAACATTGATACATCTTATGACTCTCACACCATGGGGCTATGAACTGGATGGTTAAGGGTATCAAGAAGGAGACCCTAACCCTGTGAGGCTGCTGGAGGCTTCCAAGAGGATTGGCTAGGTTTGACAGGTGAAAAATGGTAGAAAAGTCTTTAAGACAGAGCTAATAGCAGTCATAGGAGCAGAGTACATGGCCCATCCAGAGGACTTTAGGCAGGTCAGAATGGTTGGACCACAAGGCATGAGAGGGGGTCAGTAAGAAAGGAGGAGAGAGAGATAGAGACAAGACCACGAGCCACTTCAAGAAGGCTGAATGATATCCTTAAGTCCAACATAAACCAGGAAAAAGTTTTAGGGAAAGGAGTGATGTGCCCCTCAAAACTTGTTATTTCAACAAGAAGTTGGATCTGAATATTTTGATAAAAACAAATTGATAAAATCAATTATCTGACTAATTTTCGGAATTCACTGAGCCCACCTTGGCAAAGATATTTCAAATTCTTTGTCTTTCATCCCATCTCAGATCCACTGAACCTCATTCTTTACTTTTTTAAAGCAGTGTGGTTTTTAAAGACATTAGCATATTAGTCAAACCCTGGCTTGGAAAGTTGAGCAGCATTCCTTCTGTATTGGCTGACCTCAGAATGCTGGGTCTTCAACCTGAGGCTTTTCAGCACCCTCTTCTGGGAAGATTAAAATCATGCAATCCACACCCTATTCTGTCTCATTTATTAATTGTGAAACTCACTATCAGAAGGCTTTGGATATTGTGGGACTTGTCTGATTGATGGTGATGGACAACATGCTGATTTTAACAACAGTCAGTAAATTCACAGGGTGAGTCTTCACCTCCCCCCTTTTTAATTCAAAGAACTATAAAATAAAAATTGCACTGTACACTTGCTAAAAATAGCAAGGGAGACTTTATTCAATCAAGACTACTGCAATGGGGAGAGAGGCTGAACTCAACTTCGCTGAAACAAAAGGCAGGAGTACTTTAACCCTGAGGTAAGCTGATGGAAAAGTACCACAAGACATTAGGGGGAGGGTAGTCAATGTGATTAGGCCATCTGTATTTGCTAATTGTCCTTTGTAGAAGTTAGGCTCCTATCCTCCCGCAGAGACCACGAGAGGGGTGCTATCACCTTCAATGGTTACATTTCAGAGAGATAGATCCCAGCTCAGGGATAAACACATTGCTAGGTTGTAAGAGATTTACATCTCATAAAGGCAGAGAAAGAATTTACAATTGCAAATTTTCTAAAGTAAAATATTCTAAGAAAAGGGAGGTCAGGGCCCGAGAGTTGCCTGGCTAAAGTTGAGTCAAGCTGAGGGGGACCTTTTGGCCATCTTGGTCAAAATGCACTTCTTATCTTATGAGCAGTGTTATGCTTGAGGCAGTATATTCAGAAGGGATTATTCCATTTCTTAGGTGAATAAAAAAATTCAGCCTCTCAGACTCCAGAGTTATAACACTGCATGAGCTATGCTATACTTGCCAAGTCCTGTATTGCCCCAAGTGCTTTTTGCTTAAAAGGTATCTAACTCCTATGCTAGTTTCACCTATGATATCTCCGGGAGTGGGAAAAGCAGAGAAGCAAAGGTGATATTGGCTGATGCGTATATTGACAGATTATCACTCTTTAAAAGGAGAGTGGCCATTTACTTTTGTGTCAGCAAACACAAGTCATCTTGCCTTGTGTTTAATAACAAAGCTTACTAAACCATGTATGCAAAATGTCTTCAAATCACCTAAAATCATCTCATTCCACTTCCTCTTTTAATGTTTATTCATTACCCCCTTTATTTAGTAAACATTTATGTGCCAGGTCTTGTGGTAGGCAATAGATGAAGCATGTACTATCTTCCAAAACAGACATAAACTGGACACTCTACCTGCAGAAACCAGAAACTTACAGTCCCCATAGCTAACATGATATTACTATGGTAATAATAAATATTTACTAAGTATTTCTAACAAGTCCTGTGCAAGTACTTTCCATCATTTATATAATCTACTGTTCATAATTGCCCGATGAGTTCAGTACTTTTATTATCAGATCACTGCTTTACAGATGAGAAATCTGAGTCTTAGAGTAATTAAATGAATTACCCTAGGTTAAGTGGCTATGAACAGTAGAATAGGAACTTGAAACCAGGTCTGTGTGACCTTAAGCCCTTGCTCCTAATCATTTTATTATGTTCCCTGCTGAAGGCTACAGAGAGCATCGCACACCTCCTTCATTTATTTGGTGTAAATTCAGCGTGTATGTATTATGCACCATAGAATTTAGAATCTGTATTGTTAGTGGAAATCCCCTTGTTGAGAGATAGAGAAGGCAAGAGATGACCTCTAAGAAAGGATGACAGTAGCAGTGCATGAAGCTGATACTAAAAACTCACAGTGCTCCCAGAGTACCAGCAGGGAACATGATTTGGTGGAACAAACATCTACCAAGCATCCATTCTGCCAGGCTTGTGGTGCTACATACCAGGGTGAGAGAGAGTCGTGCATCAGGTAAGTTCTCTGTCCTGGAGAAGGCCACATTCTCTAGCACCACATGTCCCCAACCTCAGACCATATTCACAATATTTGCTATATCCACACATCACATGCACTATTATTTGTTTAATATTTATCTTCAGACAGACCCACTTCATAACATCACAGTGAATGGAGGAAAAGACACAGAAGTAATTATTGGCAATAACTAGAATAAATATAACATCATCACAAGGTCGATATTCATCTGTGCACTACCTAAGTTCATCTCCAGTGCCACTTTGGGAAGGAATGCTTGCCTTCAATTTTCTCTTGGTTTCCTCTTTCCCATCTAACTGTAGACATCATTGCACAGCTTCCAGGCCCAGCTCTCACTCTGGGAGAATGCTCTAGAACTTTGTTACTCTCCTTCATTTCTACTCTACCTGCCACCCACTGTACACATCAATGAGTGTTCAAATTCCATTTCCTCATGGCCTTCATGGGTGGCTCACTGAGTAGTCTGATAAAATAACTCTCCTTGGAAAGTGCTCATAGAGTAATAGCTATCAATAATAGGAAATGTGCAATGAGCCAGGCATTGGACCATAGATCACTATCTTATTTAATCTTCACAACAGTCTAGGGAGGAAAATACTATTATTATCCCCTTTTTACAGGTGAAGAGACTGAGGCTGGCATTGTGACTATGTAAAAGGAGCTTACCTAATTTGCTTCGGATGCCACAGCTAGTCATTTACAGACCTGTCCACCTTTCAAATCTACATGTTCTTAAACCGAAAATTGGTCAACTTTTCTGTAACACAATGAATGGAAGGCCTACATTCGAACCTATGCTGTATCTCACAGAAGATATAACATAACTCACTCGTCATCTCACTAACCCACCCACCACTACTACCCTTCTCTGAAGTTCATCTGCCACACATTGCCATAGTTGTCCTTTTTTTTTTTTTTTTTTTTTTTTTAGTCGGAGTCTTGCTGCTCAGTTGCCCAGGCTGGAGTGCAGTGGCACCATTTTGACTCATTGCAAGCTCTGCCTCCCCAGTTCACGCCATTCTCCTGCCTCAGCCTCCCGAGTAGCTGGGACTACAGGCGCCCGCCACCATGCCCGGCTAATTTTTTTATATTTTTAGTAGAGATGGGGTTTCACCGTGTTAGCTAGGATGGTCTCGATCTCCTGACCTCATGATCCGCCAGTATTGGCCTCCCAAAGTGCTGGGATTACAGGCATGAGCCACCGCGCCAGCCCATAGTTGTCCTTCTAAAAGATAAACATAACCCCCTCCCTCCCTCTCTCTCTCTTAATCTCACCCCGTCTTTGTCTCTCTCTCTCTCTCTCTTTCCCTCATGCAAGCACACATACTCAAAGACCTCCAATGGCTGGCTTCCCATTGCCTATAGGATACAGTACAAAGTTCAAACGTCTTACAGCCTTCAAAGCTCTTCACAATCTGGTCACAACCTGACTTCCCAGCACCCTCTCTCTCTCAACTCACAGCCATGTTAGATCTCACCCATTTCCCAACAAGTCATACTTCCCCATGGTTCTGCCATCTCCCAACAGGTCATACTTCCCCATGGCTCTGGAAAAAGGCAGCGGTGAATGCTGCAGGGCCACAATAAGAGCACTGGCTGGGGAGTATATAGCCCTATGTTCGAATTCCAACACTGGGCAGGTTAGTTAACCTCTGGGGGCCTTCTCTGTGTTCTGACACATAAGGCACTGACAATGCTCCTCCCTTGTAAGAATTGGACTGGATGATGGGTCTAAAGCACTTCACACGGGGCCTGACCCTTCGCACAACAATTGGCATCCAGCAAGGATTCAAATACATATTGTCATTGCTCCCTCAAAAATTAACTGGAATTGTTTTTTTCTTCCCATCTGGATATAAGTTTATCCATTCTTCAAGCTCAGAAAGTGTCTTCTTTCTGAAGCCTTCTCCAATCTCTTTGGGCAATATTAATCCTCCTTCCTCTCTATTTCCCTACCGCTCAGCACTGGCCTCAACTATAATACTTAAAGTTGGATTTTAATTATCTGTCACTTTTTTTCTTGCTACCATTAGACCATGATCTCTTCTACAGCCTTTATATCTATCAAGTGCAATACTCAGCACATGGTAAGCTGACAAATGTTTGTTGAATAACCTAACCTGTTCCTCCACTCTCACAGACATTATTTGCATGTCGATAATGTTACAGAATTAGACTGGAACTTTAGGCACTGAAGCTGGAGCAATGGGGTGTGTATAGAAGGTGAGCTCTTCCTTAGAAATCCCCAAATGCTTACATTCATTCCCTATGTATAAAGCCATTTTTGTTCCAGAATCATTGTCTGCAAACTGTATTGGTCTTCCCTTAGAAACATGAGGGGATTTTTGTGACAGGAAAAGATAATGCTTACAAAACCTTTTCATTGTAAACGTTGATTATTTATGAACTCTTACAGGAAAGGGACCCTCTCGATGCTGGCACATGGGAGAAGCCATCCCCCCCTCCAATTTATAATAAATGAATGTTGAAGTAAATCTCTTCATTAACTAGATGGAGAAAGGAATTTATGCTCCAGAGTAATCACTCATCTCTTCAGCACAAAAACCCCAAAGATTCCACTTCCTGAACATTCTCTCTAATGGGACAGACCTTTGCTGACCGGCTGGGCACAGGCACGACTTCAGCAGGTAAACTCCATGGAACTCGAAGCCCAAAGCAAACACACAGCAATACTTCCTGGAAGCCAGTGTGTGGCCTTGGCTGGTGAAAGCTCGTCCTTCAAGCAACTGAGGCAGGAGTCCATTAAAGGTGTTAATTTTACATGATGTGGCACGGCAAGTTTATAAATAAATAACAAATGAACATTCCCCACGGTTCCTCTCCTCTGAGTTTCTGTGTACCTGCTGCAGGCCTGGCAACAGCAGAAGCCACTCAGATGCCAGATCCGGAATTGCCCTTCAAAAAGTGAAGAAGGAGGCCTTTCTGTCACCAGGACCTGATAAGTTTTGATGCTTTGGTTGCTGGATCCAGCCACCTTTGAAAGCTAGCTACTAATTCATCCTCTATGGTTGGACGTGCTCAATTCAAGATTATTATCATAAGCTACAAGAACAAAACACAGATGTTAGAGTTTCAGAAAAATGTACTGTTGGGGACCATTAGTAAAAAATACTGTTTAAAATATATAACATATGTAACTATTAAATACATAAAAATCCTATGTACCATGAGGCAAAACATGATGAAAGTTGTTGAATATTTTAAATACCTATATTGCTACATAAAATGGTTCTATGCAGTAGAATTTCCTATTGCAGGAGATTTATGAAATTTTGTCAAAGTGGTAGATCATGCTGAAGTCAGGGGAAATACTAGCACACTTTAGGTTGCTTCCTATTTTTAATTAAGTTTGAAACTGCATCTTTGCACTTGTGAGTGTGCATATAAATACATGTAAGTGCAGATGTGATGAACAATAATGCTGATCTATGCAGACATTCAAATTCACTCACAAAATGGCCCCCTCCCACTGCAGAGAATATTACTTAATTGAGGCTAGGTCTGTGTAATCATAATGAACTAGACATAGAGCGGCAAAACTCGACCAGCATGGTTTACCCTCATTTATTTCAACAGCCTAAGAGGAAAGAATTGAGCAAGTTCTTTTGTGTCCTGACCTGGATTTCCAACATGGAGATTAATCATGACAACTAACTGTTATGGTGCTTGTCATGTTGACCCATGTCAACAAAGGTGGAGACCGACTGAGCTTGGGTAGGTTGGCTGAAGTCCATCTAATTCTTATTCCGAGGGACTAAGACAGGGAAATGGGCTCAAAGGTACACTTGAGGACAAACTGGGGCCCAAGTTACTCAAGAGTCCAAAATACTAAGCAAGTGTTAACAAAGGTGGACAACCAAGGGCAAATGATAAGGTCAGGTACACAGTAATGAAAGTCTAAATAAAGGAAAGTGGAGCAAAAAGAAGCAAAAAGAATGCAAGCAGTGGGCTCTCTAAACACAATTTGAGTTCTTTTTCTCCAAAACCTGCTCCCTGTCCACCCGGATCAACTTCTTCGAATTTCCACAGCACCTGGAATTCATATCGTATCACCTAGCATGTAATCATGTACACGTATATGTTTGTTTTATCCTAACTCAATTTAATTGTTTAGAGTTCAGTAACTATATCTCACATATCTGTGTTTTCTCCAGGGTCTAGCACAGCTTTATGTACATTAAATTTTCAGTAATTGCTCATTGGTTGAGCTAAAAGCGATTTTTGGCCTCAAGCAAGGATTGATAACAAGCTCCATCCATTTTTCCTCCATCATGTCGAGTCTACATATCTGTTCCAATGTTCCTACAAAGCATATAAACATATACTCTAAAATACATGAGGGTACGTTTCTATTTATTCTATACTTTTTTCTGTAACTTTTTAATACAACCATACATGCAGAACCAACTAATTTTTCTGATAACTACATAAAATTCTATGGTGTGGCTCCATCACAATTTAAGTATAGGCATACCTCATTTGGTTGCATTTTGCTTTATTGTGCTTTATTGTACAGATAACGCATTTTTTAAAATAAATTAAATATTTGTGGCAACCTTGTGTCAAGCAAGTTTATCAGTGCCATTTTTCCAACAGCTCGTGCTCACATTGTGTCTCTGTGTCATATTTTGGTAATCCTCACACTATCAAACTTTTTCATTATGATCTTATTTGTTATAGTGATTTGTGATTGGTGATCCTTGATGTTATTATTGTACTTATTTTGAGGTGCCATGAATTGTGCCCATACAAGACAGCAAACCTAATTGATAAACGTTGTGTGTGATCTGACTGCTCCACCTACCGGCCATCCCCCCTTCTCTCTCCCTCTCTTCAGGCTTTCCTATTCCCTGAGACACCACAATATTAAATTAGGACAATTAATAACCCTTCAATGGCCTCTAGGTGTTCAAGTGAAAGAAAAAGTTGCACATCTGTCACTTGAAATCAAAGCTAGAACTGATTCTGCTTAGCAAGGGAGGTGTGTTTGGGTAAGACAGGCTGAAAACTAGGCCTCAAGTCAAACAGCCAAGTTGTGAATGCAAAGAAAAAGATTAAAAGTGCTACTCCAGTGAATACACAAATGATAAGAAAGTGGGCCAGAAGTGGTGGCTCACGCCTGTAATTCCAGCATTTTGGAAGGCCGAGGCAGGCAGATCACCTGAGGTCAGGAGTTCGAGAGCAGCCTGGCCAACATGGTGAAGCCCTGCCTCTACTAAAAATACAAAAATTAGCCAGGCATGGTGGCATGCACCTGTAGTTCCAGCTACTCAGGAGGCTGAGGGAGGAGAATTGCTTGAACCTGGGAGGCAGAGGTTGCAGTGAGCTGAGATCATGCCACTGCACTCCAGCCTGGGTGACAGAGCAAGACTCTGTCTCAAAAGAAAAAAAAAAAAAAAAAGTGAAACAACCATATTGCTTATGTAGAGAAAGTTACAGTGGTCTGGATAGATCAAACCAGTTACAACATTCCCTTAAACCAGAGGCTAATTCAGAGGAAGGCCCTAAGTTTTTTCAGTTCTCTGAAGACTGAGAGAGATGAGGAAGCTGCAGAAGACAAGTTGAAGGCTAGGAGAAGTTGGTTCATGACGTTTAAGTAAAGAAGCCATCTCCGTAACAAAAAATTGCAAAGTGAACCAGCACGTGCTGATGTAAAAGCTGCAGCAAGTTATCCAGAAAATCTGGCTAAGATCATTGATGACGGTAGCTACGCTAAATAACAGCTATTTAATGTAGACAAAACAGCCTTCTATTGGAAGGAGATGCCATCTAGGACTTTTCATAGCTAGAGAGGAGAAGTCAACACTCGCTTCAAAGCTTCAAAGGGCAAACTGACTCTTGTTAGGGGCTAATGCAGCTGATGGCTTTAAGTTGAAGCCAATGCTTATTTGCCATTCCAGAAATCCAAGGGCCCTTAAGAATTATGCTAAATCTATTCTGCCTATGCTATATAAATGGAACAACACAACCTGGATGACAGTGTCTTAGTTTACAGCAGAGATAACTGAATCACTTAAGCCCATTGTTGACACTTACTGATCAGAAAAAAAATAATACTCTTTCTAAATATTACTGCTCACTGACAAGGCACCTGGTCACCCGAGAGCCCTGATGGAGATGTAAAGGAAATAAACATTGTTTCATTCCTGCTAATAGAACATCTATTCCCATAGATCAAGGAGTCATTTTTACTTTCAAGTCTCATTATTTAAGAACTGTATTTCAGGCTGGGCGCGGTGGCTCAAGCCTATAATCCCAGCACTTTGGGAGGCCGAGACGGGCGGATCATGAGGTCTGGAGATCCAGACCATCCTGGCTAACACGGTGAAACCCCATCTCTACTAAGAAATACAAAAAACTAGCTGGGCGAGGTGGTGGGCACCTGTAGTCCCAGCTACTTGGGAGGCTGAGGCAGGAGAATGGCGTAAACCCGGGAGGCGGAGCTTGCAGTGAGCTGAGATCCGGCCACTGCACTCCAGCCTGGGCGACAGAACGAGACTCCGTCTCAAAAAACAAAACAAAAAACAAACAAACAAAAAAAAAGAACTGTATTTCATAAGACCGTAGCTGCCATAGACAGTGATTTTGCTAATGGATCTGGGCAAAGTAAATTGAAAACCTTCTGGAAAAAATTCAGCCTACCAGATGCCAATGAGAACATTCATGATTCATAAGAGGAGGTCAAAATATCAACATTAGCAAGAGTTAGTACTTGATTACAAACTTCTTGGGTGAGTCTGAGGAGTTCAAGACTTCAGTGGTGGAAATAACTGCAGATGTAGTAGAAATAACAAGATAGCTAGAATTAGAGGTAGAGCCTGAAGATGTGACTGTGTTGCTGTGATTTCCTGATAAAATTCAAATGCATGAGAGTTGGTTCTTATGAATGATCAAAGAAAGTGGTTTCTTGAGATATAATCTACTTCTGGTGAAGATGCTGTGAAGTGTTGAAACAACAAAAGGATGGATAGTATTACAATAACTTAGTTGCTAAAGCAGCAGCAAGGTTTGAGAGAATTGACTCCAATTTTCAAAGAAGGTCTGCGGTAAGTAAAATGCTATCAAACATCATACGCTACAGATAAATCTTTTGTGAAAGGAAGAGTCCATCTTTGTTACAAACTTCATTGTTGTCTTATTTTAAGTAATTACCACAGCCACCCCAACCTTCAGCAACCACCACCCTGATCAGTCAGCAGTTATCAACGTTGAGGCAAGATCCTCCAGTAGTAATCAGATTATGACTCACTAAGGACTCAGATGATTGTTAGGATTTTTTTTTAAAGCAATAAAGCACTTTATTTTATTTAATTGTTTTTTATTTTTTGAGTCTTGCTTTACTGCCCAGGCTGGAGTATAGTGGCGTGATCTTGGCTCACTGCAGCCTCCACCTCCCAGGTTCAAGTGATTGTCCTGCTTAAGCCTCCCGAATAACTGGAATTACAGGCATGCACCCCCACACCCAGCTAATTTTTTGTATTTTTAGTAGGGACAGGGTTTTGCCATGTTGGCCAGGCTGGTCTTGAACTCCTGACCTCAGGCGATCTACCCATCTCGGCCTCCCAAAGTGCTGGGATTACAGGCGTGAGCCAGCATGCCCGGCCAATAAAATATTTTAAAATTAGAATATGTAAATGTTTAGACATAATGCTATTGTACACTTGATAGACTACAGTAGAGTGTAAACATAACTTTTACAAACTCTGGGAAACAAAAAAAAAACTTGTGTGACTTGCTTTATTGTGATATTCACTTTATTGTGGTGGTCTGGTATGCCTGTTGTCATTTCTCCATTGATAGGTATTTTTCTTGATACCATTTACTACAATGTGATAACCAATATTACAACAGATACATTTATCTATGTCCTTTCATAGTCATAGTTTAATTTATTTTAGATTCCCACAGTAGGACTCCATAGTTAAAGGTAATTTTGCAAAATCTTTAATCATTAAAGATACCTCTAGTTTACTTTCCCAAAATATTTGGTAGGTCATCCTCCTACTATTAATATATTTGTATTTCTGTTGCTCTACACTCTTGACAATAATGGACATCACCAATCCTTTTAATATTTACCAACAGAAAAGGTTTAGAATTAGGATTAGGATTCAAGCAAAAAATGGTATCTCACAGTTGTTTTGTTTTGCATTTCTCTGCCTGCTAATGAAATTAAGTCAATCCATTGTGTATTTGCATATCTTCTTTAGGAATTGCCTTTCATTTTGCCATTTTTTATGTTTAATGTTTAGGAGTTCTTTGTATATTAGGAATATTTTTCATTCATAAATGATACATATATTGTTCTCCCAGATAAATCTGGTATTTCATATTTTCTAAATTCCTTTTGGCCAATTACTGCCTCTTAGAACCTGCCTCCCAATCCCTTTTTGCTGGCGACCCAGGCATAGCATATAATAATGTATCCATTGAGATTTAATACCTTTATTTAACAACTTCAACCAACATCAATCAATTATATTTGGCCATATGGCTAGACTAACCATGCAACTAATCATTGTAGAGTAGAACATTTAATATCCTAAAATGACTACTGGATTAAGTGAGGCAATTTCTTTTTAGTCCCAACTTAGCTTTCAGGTTAAATACTTATATCCTACTGGTGGGAATGTAAATTATTACAACCACTATGGAAAACAGTATGGAAGTTTCTCAAAGAACTAAAAATAGATCTATCATTTGATCCAGCGATCCCGCTACTTTGGGATCCTACCCAAAGGAAAAGAAGTCATTATGTCAAATAGACACCTGCATGCTCATGTTCATCACAGCACAATTTGCAATTGCAAAGGCCTAAGTGCCCATCAATTGATGAGTGGATAAAGAAAATGTGATATATACACACACACACACACACATACACCATGGACTACTACTCAGCCATAAAATGGAACGAAATAATGTCTTTTGCAGCAACTTGCATGTAACTGGAGGACATTACCTTAAGTGAAGCAACTCAGGAATAGAAAACCAAAAACCGTATGTTCTCACTTATAAGTGGGAGCTAAGCTATGGGTATGCAATGGCATACAGAGTGGTATAATGGACACTGGAGACTAAGAAGCAGGGAGAATAGAATGGAAGCCAAGGCTGAAAACTTGCCTGTTGGATACAATGTACACTATTTTGGTGACTGGTACACTAAATGTCCAGATTTAACCACTATACAATTCATCTATGTAAACAAAAATCACTTGTACCGCTAAAACTATTGAAACAAAAAAAAAATAAATACATAACAATAACAAACAAACTTAGCTCCTAGGTCAATGCCCATTCTTACCTCCAGCTTCACCCCTGCTTAGTCCAACAAAAAGAGGACTTCCCAGAATGCATTTGAGCCCAAAGATAATGTGTGAAACTATAGCTGTAAAGAATATTTGAGAAAAAATATGGAGGAAAGAAACTAAAGAGACGCTTTTGGCATGGCACGTGTGAACACACACACACGCAGTCACACACACACACACACCCCAATGCGGAGCAGTGTGTTAATTCTAGCACAGATCTGTCACTATGTTATGCAGACCCTGACTTTGTTGATTCAGCAAAGGCAGAAGATTTAAAAGCACACAAAGGAAAAGCCCAGAGAAATATATAAAGCTAGCAAACATTTGCACTGTAAACATCAAGAGGAAACTGAATTTGTGTGATGGGAAAGAAAGGTTTAAGATCTTCATTCTAGCAAAATTCACGTGATTTCTGGGATTTGAGAAACTGTTTAGATTGAGGTAGGATTTGGAGAGTTTGTTTGAATGAGGGAAGAAAGTAAACTAAAAAACTTACAATGCAGGTGTAGGGTTTATTTCATCATGGGAGTTTGAAAAGAAACAATTGGAATATAGATAATCCAGGATGCTCTGAAGAAAGATTTTAGATTTGAAATGGGGCAGATAAGACTTATCCATCCCATCAGAGAGAATTAAGGTCTGGGTCACCACCGTGTGGGTTCAGTTAGTTTCATCCACAGCCTATGGAGTCACTTGCATCCCTGCCATCAATCCCCTCTCCGAACGGGTGTATAGAAACCCCATGAGTTCTGCCATAGAAAAACATTACTTCAGTGAAGTACGTTTATTAACTAGATGCCATTGACTAAGCAATGTATTATAAATGGAAGACTCCTTTTAGTTGATAAGTTATATATATAGGAAAAGATCAAATTCTAAAATGCCATAGAACTGAATAAAATATAGCAAAAAAAAATTTAAAAATGTTTAAACAAAGGGAGAAAATGCTCATGACATGTGTAGTGAAAATAGCAAAATTTAAAAAATTGTATATAGACTGACTTTATTTCAGTAAAGGACACACATATATTTTGTATACAGAAGTGGAGAAAAAACTGAAAAGAAAATACCACAAAATGTCACCAGTGGTTAACTCAATAGGACTGTCAGTGACTTTTACTTTCTTCTTTACAGTTCCCTGCATTTTATGAATAAGTTTAAGATGAACATGTATTATTTTTTAAATTAGCAAAAGCTATTTTAAATAAATATCTTTTTATGATATATTTTAACTGTTTTTTTGACTAGTATGATTCTCAGTCGTGTTTTCTCCTTATTTTCTCTCAGTTCATTAATCTGAAGTCATTCCCATTCCCATAGCTCTCATTCTTACACGATCTTGACTGCCTCTGGAGGGGAGTGGAAAAACGGCATTTCTATCATTCTTTGCTCCCAACATTTCTGTACTATCTAACCTATAGCAAAAACAAATGAAATAGAAATAAAAAATTATAAAAACTGCTTTCAGATACAAATTGTACTACCCTTTGTTTTTACCATGAGGAAGTTTTAGAAGACAATTTCTAAGCAATAACTTTAACAAACTTGGTTTGATTTGTTTTTGTTTTGAGAGAAAGCAAGCTACAAACTCAAGCATATTTCTTTTCCTTTTTTTTTTCTTTTTCTTTTTCTTTTTCTTTTTCTATTTTTTCTTTATGGAGTCTCACTCTGTCACCAGGCTGGAGTGCAGTGGTACGATCTCGGCTGACTACAACCTCCGCCTCCCGGGTTCAAGCGATTCCCCTGCCTTGGCCTCCTGAGTAGCTGGGGCTACAGGCATGTACCACCAGGCCTGGCTAATTTTTTTGTATTTTAGTAGAGACGGGGTTTCACCATGTTGACCAGGATGGTGTCCATCTCCTGACCTCGTGATCCGCCCGCTTTGGCCTCTCAAAGTGCTGGGATTACAGGCGTGAGCTATCACGCCCAGCCAAGCATATTTCAAAATCCCTGCGCATGTTTTAACATGGCATTAAGTTTAAAAAGTGAGCAAAGGCTTTAAATAGAAATACGTGAAGGTATTTTATCACATGGAAAATTCATACAGGGTTGATAGTCTCTGTGCAATTTTGTGACCCTTGATTAGTTACTATTATTATTTAAATTATGCATGACATGGTGAAATTTGTCTCTTTATAAAACTGAGGTGCACTTAATGGTGTTTCTGCCTTGTCATACTTGCTACTTGACACAGGACAAATGGACAGATTATTGACTATAGCTTCAACCACATAAATATTGAACTTTTGTACATATTGTTATGATGAAAATTCACTGATAGGGTTTCTCAAACCACCAGGAAAAGGAGGTGAGATAAAATCACGGTTCTTTTCTCATCTACAACAAAAATATAGGTCTTACTCCCAGATATTTTGCTTATGTGGGGAAATTTTCAGACAAAGAACAAATCCGATCTTATTGGCTCTTCCTCAAAGGATCATCAGAGAGTGTGTGTCGGAACTACTGGAACAGCTAGTACGTGGTAGAACCTAAATGTGAACTGGGCATTCTGACTCCAGAGCTCTCACACTTCATCCCTACACTATAAGGATGAACAAACCCACAATAACCTGTGACACGCTTTCTACCACTATTTGCATATACCAGGATTTTGCTTTAACCATGAGGACAACTTTCTAATAGTGAAATTTCTAACACCAGTGAAAGTGCTGATAGGTTCCTCAAATTAAATCAAAGTACTCATTACTTGTCTCACAATTAAGAAACATTAGCCCTGGTCACTGAATAATGAATATAATTCATTTTGTTTTTACTTCCCATTGACTAGAAAATACACATTTCTCAACTTTTTGTGGAAGTGTAAATCACATTCAAAAATGCATAAATCCTAAGTGTTTGACTTGATAAAGTATCATAAAGTGAACTCCCCCATGTGATCACTATCCAGGGCAAGAAAGAACATGGCCAGCCCCCAGAATCCCCCCTTAAGCAACCACCTAATCCCTTCTCTCTTCCCTGGAAAGGTAACCACTATCTTTACTTCTAACACCATAGATTAGTTTTGTCTGCTTTTTAACTTTATTTAAGTGAAAACATAATGGGTATTATCTTGAGTCTGGCTTCTTCTACCCAGCATTATTATGTTTGTGAAATTGATCCCTGTTGTTACAGGCAGCTGTAACTCATTTATTCTTAGGTTATTGTTAATAGTATTCCATGAAGAAATATGTAACAATTAACTTTTTGTTTACCCAGTCTGCAAATAATAGACATTTGAGTTAGATATCAACATTGTTTTTTAAAGTTTTCTCCTGTCAAGGTACAAATACAGAATGGACATAACATGTAAGGAATAACCACCAAATGAAATATAATGTCCACTCATTTATCTCTCACAGACAAATGAGAATAAAGGCACATGAAGTCCTTACACACTGAGTTGGAACGTAGGCAGATTCTGACGGAAGGACGCTAAGATTTGGCATGAGGGAAATATGAGGGTCGTCAGGTGAAGGATTGACAGTGGGAGGGATAGCGGCAGGTCCCCATGAGGGTACTAGGGTGGTTCAAGAGCTGCAGTCACAGGTAGATTTGTAGCCATGGTGAAGGTGGGGAAAATTAAGTTCAATGAAACAGATGGAAAAAAGTCTTCAGTGAAGTACTCATGATAGATAGTATTGTGATAAGACAGCAAAGTCCTCATGATAGTATTATGATAAGACAGTGCCATGGTTCTGGGTGATGGGCAGTTTAGTATAAGACCCACACCAGAAACTTCAGGTGTGGGGCAGTGACTTCCAACTCCAGTACCATGGGGAAGTTGATCTAGGGAAAGTGAGAAAGGATTTCATAGCCCTTGTCCTAGAGGCTACAGGTTCAGTGCAACTCTCCAGAGGTCATCTGGAACTCTAGGCAAGGAATATAAAGCAACATGGTAGGAGGTAAAGAATAATGGGATCTGCAGATTAAATGGTTGCCAAGACTTCCCTCCCAGCTGTCAGCATTCATTCTGATTGGTTAGTGCTCAGCTGTGCAACCTGTTAATACGTTGCTTATCAGTCTTTTGGCTTCCAGCAGGTAAGAAGGGTAAGTGGAATCAATATTTTTTGTAAATTTATCCAAAATTGTACTGCTGAAATCTCAAGTTGGAGAAAACTATAAATAGACTCTTGCTTTTCTTTGCCTTTGATCTTTACCTTTTGTGTGAATTGGATTTTAATGAGAAGTAGAGAAAAATAAAATTTAATAGGGAGTCAGGGCATCTGGGTTCTGGTTTTAGTTCTGTCCGAGGTAACTAACTGCTTTTGCACAAATCAGTCTTGAGTTTCCTAAACAAAATGACAGTTGAAACAAATGATCTCTGACTTGATAAGTCTACAACCAGTCCCTGATGTTTCCTGCCATCTCCTGCCTCCAAGACAAGCGTTGAGAATAAGCGTGTATGTGTGTTTGTGTGTGCAAACGTGTGTGTGTGCACAGATGTTGCCCATACTTTATATATGTGAAGTAAAATCTGCTTGGAAATATGGGAAAAGTTGAAAACAGTTAAATAAGCACTTTTAGATGATAATCTGGGTCTCTTGGGATGGTAAAAGAATTTCCTTCATTTTCTGCAATTGCTAAAAGTACAAATAGGAATTCACTTAAAATTCACTTTTTGTCAATTACATATATCCCTTTAACTTCTAACACCTAGGACTCTAAAGTGTATGTGACAACTGTAATTAGAGCAACAGAGGGAAGGACAAAGCTTTTCTGAATTATATCATTTCACAGAAGAGGCATTCCTTGTGACCTACAAGAGCTGCAGGATAAGCACTAATCATGACTCTGCCTCAACCCTGTGAAAACTGACTCATGAATAAATTGGACCATTTATTCATTTCTAATTATAGAAATGAGGCATATCTTTCTTAGAACAAGCCTTGGAAAGTATAGAATTAAACTTTGATCTAGAGAAACAAGGTCACAAAATACACTATTGCCTTACACATAGTTTGTGCTCACTAATTACTTACTAATTAGTTACTTTATAGCAGTGGATCTTTTGGCCTGATTAATCTTGATACTGCTTTAAACCTCTACTCTGTCCATGTAGCTATTCGAATGAAAGATCTCCCACAAATTAAATAGCAATACTTCAAAAAGGCAGTGTTGGCCTATATCTCAAAATCAAACTATACATGAAAAATACAAGATAGAACCTTGAAATTCAGATCTACTAAGAAGGCATGTTTGCTTTTTAACTGACATAAAACACCTCTCCCTCAACCACCTTTCCCTCGTAGAAATAGGTAACATTTTAAAAATCCTTTTTTTAGCCGCAAGTTGCTCATATGTGTTTGTTTAAGGCCACTTGACTTCATAGTCCATTCAAAATGCAGTTCAAAGACACTCACCTGAATCCATTTCTTCTAAACAATGAGCCTAGTTTGACTGTGGAAAGAGAAATATTGAAGAATCTTCTAGAGAGGCTTTGAACACTGCCCAGGGAAAGGGCACCTTCAGGGAATGGTTAAGTACTTTGAAAACCCTAAGGAGCTTTGTAGCTAAGGATGACCTTCTAACCTCTCAACAGCTTTTTGCAAACAAAATCTTTCAAGCTTCATCTAAAAGACGGGTGAGCAACAATTTGAAGAATGAGGTTTTCCTTTGTGTCGGATTATAGAGCTCAGCAGTTCTAACCTTTTTGTTCTATTATATTTCTGATCTAAATAAGGAATTATTTATTACCAGAAAATGGTGGTATTCAGATCACAAGTCTCCGCTGAGCATTGACTTTGATCCTCAACCATATGTAGAGATTTAGGGAGGAGAAGGCTGCTTATTTGGAAAGAATCCTAAGATCCACTCTGAGAAGTTTTCTGTCCAGGCAAAATGCACTCAGGGATCTGGGCGTTGACACTGAACCTGTCTTACAACTTCTTGATCTTAATTTGATTTTGTAATGTACATTTCCCCAGTAGATTGATGTTTCATTTTTCATGTAGATGAAATTTCGTCTCCATGCCAAGAAAAAAAATGGATTTACTAAAATTTTAATTCAATGCAGGTTTCTGATAAAAATCAAAGGGATTTGTTTATATTCTTCCTTTAATATGTCCTGGTGATAGTCTAGAGAGAATTTTATACAAGAGAAGACAGTCTCGTAGGAATGGACATGTTATACACTATTTCACTCTTCTCCCACATGGAATTGGGGGGCTATTGTTAAAACTAAGCCCTAAAAGATGTTTAAATATTAAAATATCTGGAAAATTTTTGCTTTTAAAAGCAACATTTAATACTCTTTGAATGCTGTTTTGAGAGCAGAGTTTTCCTTGTGTTCTGGGAAAATCAACCTAATAGCCCTTTTTTTTTTTTTTTTTTTGAAGGAAAATTTGTATTTTAATTATTTTTATGTACAGAAAACTCAACAGTGTACATTTAACCCAGCTTAGTGGCAAGTTCTTTAGCCTTTGCCTTTTCGAGCTTGGCGATACGAGCCACAGACTTGGGACCCAGGACATTGCCGCCCCAGTGACGGCGGATCTCATCATATCTGTCGTTGTAATTGGTCCTGATAGCTTCCACCAGCTTAGCCAAAGCGCCTTTGTCTTCCGAGTTCACCTGTGTGAAGGCGACAGTGGTGCAGGTCTTCCTGTGGACTAGACGGCCCAGTCTGGCCTTACCCTTGATAATGCAGTAAGGGACCCCCATTTTAGGACACAGGGCAGGCAAGAAGACAACCAGCTCGAGGGGATCCACGTCATGTGCAATCACCACCAGCTGAGCCTTCTTGTTCTCCACCAAGGTGGTGACGGTGTTAACTCCTGCTCGAAGGACAGGTGGTCTCTTAGTGGGGACATCCCCTTTGCCAGCAGCTTTCTTCTCGGCCCGGGCCAACAGCCTCTGCTTCTTCTCTTGCTTTGTCTCTGGTCTGTACTTGTGGGCCAGCTTAAGCAGCTGAGTAGCTGTTTGGCGGTCCAGGGCCTGGGTGAACTGGTTAATAGCAGGAGGCACTTTCAGCCGCTTATAGAGGATGACTCTCTGCCGCTGCAACCTGATATAGCGAGGCCATTTCACAAAGCGGGTGAGGTCTCTTTTGGGCTGGATGTCCTGTCCAATGCCAAAATTCTTAGGTCTTTTCTCAAACAGGGGATTCACCACTTTCTTGGCCTCCTGCTTTTTCACGACAGCAGGAGCCGGAGCCACCTTCTTTCCCTTGGCCTTCTTTCCTTTCGGCATCTTGGGCGGCGGGAGGAGAGAGCAGCCCTTTGAGTTTTTAAATATAAAGACCCTCTTCTGAAGTAGAACTATTTGAGGCTAGCAGTTACAAAGAGCTAAACTGCTCTGGGTGTTATATATAAAGTTGCCTCTGGTGTAGACAACATTGGATCTCTGCAAGTTATGCTTTCTTCAGAGAAATGTTATTTTTCTCATTATGGATTGAGTCTTCTCTGTGCCTGTTCTGGGAGTCTGGGAGGGATGGAGGTAGCAATGGAAGGAAGGAGCAATAGGGAAAGAAAGGGAGCAAGGAAGAGAGACAGACAGACAGACAGACAGACAGGGACAGAGAGAAACAGAAGAAAACAGAGAGACAGAGGTAAACAGAGACAGATAGAGGGAGACAGAGAGTTAGAGAGAGAGAGACAGACATAGATAGAGGTAGAGGGAGAATAAGAGGGAATCAGTAGCTGACAGGAAATCTGTATCTGTGGGCCCAAGGTTGAAGGAAGAATTGTTTTCAGAGGAGACTGTGAGACATGGAGAAATATCTTGGCTATCTATACTGGGAAATGGAGACTCAAAATCATTATAATTTCAATACCAAAAGAAATATAACCTCATTTAGATATACTTTTTATTCTGAAGAGTTGATGAAACTGAGACATACACTGGTACATATCAAAGGAAAAAATATTCTCATTGTTACAGAGCTTTTTACCAAATTAATATTTGACCTGTGTTAGAAGAAAATATATGGTCATTTTGCATTTATGTGTTGTAAGTTACATTTAGTCTGATATTTTAATTGATTAGATTGAGCAGACTTTAAAGTTGTAAAATAGCTTTAAAAAATTGCTTGAGTTGAGGTTCTCATTACCTAATGTTTATCCTTTAATCTGTAGTTTATTTATTTAAAGGATATAATCGTCTATAGTTTTCCAGGTGGCTCAGTAAATATGTATTGATTCCTGCAATGTGGCAAGAAGTATGCTAGGTAAGTCCTGGCTTTTAGGAGCTCACAATTTCTTTGGCAGGTAGAAATGTGTACAAATAATTGCAAGACAGTGAGAAAAACATCATAACTGAGATAATCATATATGGTCAAGAAGTCCTGAGGAGAGCAGTACTACATCACCCCGGAGTCCTTGGGAGCTGTGAAGGTTAGGGTGGGGAGCAGTGAAAGGTCAGGGAAGATCTTCCAGAGGTAGGAATGGAGGAGTAGCCTTACAAGGACCAAGAAGGGGGAGTAAGGTGTTCTAAGACAGAAAATCATGATTGACACAGATGGTCATAAACACACAAGGTGTATGTGCAAACTTAGCTCTATTTGAGCACACCATTTTGTGGAGGGCCAGTAGCCAAATAGGTAGGGGGACTAAGTGGGGGCCAACATGTCTGTAAACTTGGAAATAAGAACAAAAGTCCCGGCAGAGCCAAATAGACGTCACCAAAGCCAAAGCTAAATCTATAATAGTCCATTTGTTTCTTACCTAAAAACGTCTATGACATTTTGTTACTCATTTTCTAAATTCATGGTAGTGTAAAGCAACAAATAAGGTGCTATATACAGGAACCCTTATAGCAATGAAGAGACAACTCCTTATTCCCTTCTATTTATTGCTTGGGTGGTGATTACATGGGAGAATTAACTTTATGATAATTTATTAAATGATACGCCTATGATTTGTGCTTTTTTCTATATGTGTGTTACATTCCAATAAAAAGTTGGAAAATGTGTTTTCTAATAAGTAGGAAATAAAATAAATTATACTAAGTATTCAACGATCAGGGCTACTGTCTTTCTAGTGTGAAATAGATAATGAGCACCTTGATTTGATGTGAGGACACCACCAACCTTTCCATTGGTGCCAAAAATTTTGCCATTAGAAATTTAACCCTTGCAGTTAAAGCAAGATCCTGTTATATGCAAACATTGGTGTCACAGATTATTGTGGGACTGTTCATCTTTAGGGATGAAGTGTGAGAACTCTGGAGTCAGAATGCCCAGCTCCCATTCAGGTTCTACCACTTACTAGCTGTTCCAGTTACTTTTGCTATGTAACAGAATACTCCAAAACTCAATGATTTTTTGTTTGTTTGTTTTTGTTTTCTTGCAGATTCTGTGAGTTAGGAATTTGTGGAAGTGTTCATCTCATTGATACTTTTGCCCTTTGTAGCACTGATTAAGGTCACTTGGTGATTCTCAGCTGGTAGGTGAGCTGATATGGAAGGTCCAAGACAGCTTCATTCATGGTCAATGTTTGGCACTGGCGATGAAATGACTCAAAGGCTAGGATTGCCAGTCAGAGCATCTACATGTGACATCCCCATGTGATTCGACTTCGTCACAATGATGTAGCCATCTCAGGGTAATTAGAGTTCTCACTTTGCAGCTCAGAGCTTCAAGCACGAGTGTTTCAGTGACCAAGGCAGAAGCTACTGTGCCTTTTGTCCACATCACATCAGCCAGATTCCTTTAGGTGGAGTCATCATAAACTCACCTAGATTCAAAAGAAGGAAAGGACACAGACCCAAACCCTTAATGGGCAGAGTGGCAAGGTCACATTATGGAAGAACATGCAGGATGAGAGATGGTGCTGTGGTCATCTGTAAAAATTACCATCTGCCACACTAGCTGTGTCACCTTGGGCAAATCTTTTAAACTAAGATTCAGTTATTTCATTTGAAAAATGATGGTGATAATAATAGTCAACTCATGGGATAGCTTTAAGGATTGATGAGGTAGTACATATCAGGTGCTTAGTGCAGTGCCAGAGTCATAGTAAGAGATCAGAAACGCTTCCTATTTACCTTCCTATTAAGGTGGCAGGAGCTGAGGAAAGTGGGAGAGGATAGAGAGATGTCTCTAGAATAAATGTCAGAGATAAAGTCTGGATAAAAGGACCCAGAAGGAAGAAACAGGCAAGTCACACAATAAGGGAGGCTTTCCAAGATGACAAAGTAGCTCTGAGAACAATGACAGGCAAGGAATAAAAGCAAACTTTCTCAGCTTCCCAATTTTCCCTAGGATTGGCCTTGGTATTTTGTCAAGCAATCGGTGGGGGAAGACTTGTTTATAAAAGTCACTTTCATTAGAAACATCAGATTGTCTTCATTCACAGGGTTTACCAAGTAAAAATAAAAGGAGGACCCCTGTTATGACACATTCTGACACTGACCGCAAAGAGTAATCTTTCATAAGTCTCTAAACAAATGAACACCAACCTTTCTGGGCTATAACAGCACCCTGGGATTTGCTACCGAAATGGAAGGATGTAACAAACTTTAAGTAAAATAAATGGATCTCTTCCAAACAATTCCCAGATGAGCCAGGTAAAGGGGATCTGTACTCCAGGATGTTTTATTAAAACTTAATGGAAAGAGCCGAAACCCCTTTGCCACTTGGCAGTTGTGAAAGAAACCTTTTTAGCAAATGACAAAAACAGGAAGTTATGTAAATTAACACTTGGCATGGTACTAAAGCAAGATTTTCAACCAAAAAAAAAAAAAACTGGTTTATCAAACATCCATTGACTAAATTTTGTGCCCCCCTTTTTTTTTTTAAATTGCAAGAATACAGAAATAAGTGGATAGCAAATGTTATTACAGATTCTGTACACAGACTTAATGCCACCCTTTCAGCTTGTCAGTCAAGAAAACTTATTGAACACTTACTGGATACTAAATCTGAGTCCTGTGGAAAGCACGGCATCTCTACAGTGTCAATAAACACACAAATTGAAGAATGGCAAAAATCGCGGTAATTGTGACTCAATATTGGAGGAGTTGATTATAATCTTGGATTTTGACCTTTCAATGAACAGAAAAAAAAAAACTACAAATATTTACTCATTTCCTACCATGAGCACAAGCCTTGCTATGCATTAGGAGGTATACAAAGTTGAATAAGATCAAACTGCTATTGTCATAAATGTCAAAGTCTTACAGAGGAGACAGAGGTATATATCTGTAACTTTATTATGAAGCTCATAAAAATGAAATGTTATAATGTAGATAAAACATCATTCTTGCCAACATGGGTGTAGTTAACATAGAAAGTTTACTAGATAAAATAGGATTTGAATGGGAGCCTTAAAAAAATAGGTACTG
Source organism: Macaca thibetana thibetana (assembly GCF_024542745.1). Classification (NCBI taxonomy): domain Eukaryota; kingdom Metazoa; phylum Chordata; class Mammalia; order Primates; family Cercopithecidae; genus Macaca; species Macaca thibetana. The sequence continues at coordinate 59,048,091 of NC_065594.1, forward strand.
CTGTGAAGGAATATTTAAGGTATAGGAATATTTAAGTATACTAAGAAAATGGAGCAAGTTTCCAGAAGCAGAATACAGAGAATATTCTAGGAGGAATGAGCTGAATGCACTACGAGTTCCTTGAAGGTAGGGATTGCTTTTGCTTATTTTCAACACTTCTGGTTCATGGTAAAAGCTCAATAAATGTTTAATAAATAAATATTGGACAATGTTCACTTGGCATTAGGCAATGGATACACAATTAAAACACCACATAGAGGCAACAAATAAAAGAAATATTTCAATGACCAGGCCAAAATTTCAGATATTATTTTATGTGATGATGTGATAGATTGATACTATAGGACAACTTAACCATATGGTACAAAATGAATGAGAACAAGAGGGAAGTTAGTGGAAGAGATGAACTTCTCTTCTGTTTATATCCCACCAACTCGGTCTATTCTCACAGTGGGTATTCAGGAAGGGAGCTTTACCTAATTCATTAAAATAAAAGAACGGTGTAATGTACAAAGGTAAATTATCATAATTTAATTTTCAGCTATGTTGTTAGACTTTCTCCACTATATTTTCAAACATCTCTGGACTCAATCTAATTTATTTTTAAAAATAGCTGATTGTGATTATGTCTTAAGTCTTGAAGACAGATGGGGACAAAACTTACTAGAAAAAACATCAATGTATTTGGCTATATACAAAATGAGAAAACTTTGATGCAAGTAAACAAAGGCTAAATAAGAATGCAAACAACATACAGTAAAAGATGTTTGTAGTAAATAAGAGCAATAAAACCTATACTACATTTATTATACGAAGAAATCATTCAACTTGTTAAGAAAAATACTAAGAGGCTGGGAGCAGTGGCTCACGCCTATAATCCCAGCACTTTGGGAGGCTGAGGGGGGCAGATCATGAGGTCAGGAGACCGAGACCATCCTGTCTAACACGGTGAAACCCCGTCTCTACTAAAAAAAAAAAAAAAAAAAAAAAATCAGCTGGGTGTGGTGGTGGGTGCCTGTGGTCCCAGCTACTCGGGAGGCTGAGGCAGGAGAATGGTGTGAACCCAGGAGGCAGAGCTTGCAGTGAGCCGAGATCATGCCACTGCACTCTAGCCTAGGTGACAGAGCAAGACTCCAGCTCAAAAAAAAAAAAAAAAAAAAAAAAAAAAAAAAAAGAAAAATACTAAGAAATCATTAGATAAATACCCAAAAGTCTTAGATAACTAAGAGATGATTCACAGAAAACAAATTATAAATAAAAAAGAGAAGTGTTAAACCAGGGTAGTAAGAAAAAAAAAATACATGTTAAAACAGTAAAATGCCATTTTCTACAGACAGTGTTAAACTAACAAAAACTATGCTTTAATGTCAATAGCCAATTCTGCCAAGAGTGCAATAAAATTATTATATTTATACATTGTTATTAGAGTACTGATGCAACTCTTAGAAATCTACTTAACGAAATGTACCAAGAGTCATAAAAATGGTAAATCCCACTCATGGAACTTTATCTACAAAACAAAACCAAAAAAAAATCCAGGCTGGGCATAAAGGCTCATGACTGTAATCTCAGCACTTTGGGAGGCTGAGGCAGGAGGATCACTTGAGCCCAGGAGTTTGAGACCAGCATGGGCAACATAACAAGACCCCATCTCTATCAAAACTAAAACAATAAATTAGTTGGGCATGGTAGTGTGTGCCTGTGGTCCCAGCTACTTGGGAGGCTGAGGTGGGAGATTTTCTTGAGCTTGGGAAGTTGAGGCTGCAGTGAACTATGATCACACCACTGTCCTCCAGCCTGGGTGACAGGGCAAGACCCTGTCTCAAAAAAATTTTTTTTAATACAAAAGAAAGAAAATGTATAGATTTGAAATTAATTTCAATATAATTATAACAGTGAATACCTGAAAAAGGCAAAGTAGATTTAACAAGCAGTTACCGGGTGACCTTCTATATTGCCCTGCATGATAGCAGTAAAGGAAGCCAAGAATACATAGCTACTGCCATCAGGCAGCACTTATTATTCTTGTTCAAAACTAAGCATCATATAAACCTTATGGTAATCACAAAGAAAAAGCCACAATGGATACATGAACAAGAAAGAGAAAGAAACAAAAGCTTAGCACTGTAGCAAAACACCAAACACAAAATGTGCATAACAAAGAAAGAAAGGAATAAAAAGATTTACAAAACAACTAGAAAACAATCAACAAAATGTTAGGAGTAAATTCTTACCTACAAATAATAACCTTAAATGGAAATGGGTTAAACTCTGCAACCAAAGCACATAAAGATTAAACTCTGCAACCAAAACGGAATGAATAAAGAAAAAAAATAATAATATCCAACTATGTACTGCCTACAAGAGATCTAGCTTAGCTTTAAGGACACACATAGGCTATAAGTGAAGGGATGGAAGAAGATAATCCAAGCAAATAGCAACGAAAAGAGCAAGAGTAGTTATATCAGGTAAAATAGACTTTAAGTCAAAAATTGGCAAAAGAGACAAAGAAGGACATTATTTAATGATAAAGGGGTCAACTTATCAACAGGACATAATAATTGTAAATATATATGCATCCAACATCAGAACAACTAAATATAAGAAGGAAACATTAATGAACACAAGGGGAGAGATAGATAGCAAATATAATTGTAGCATGAAACTTCCCCACTTTCAAAAATGGATAGATCAACCAGACAGAAAGTTAACAACAAAATATTTACATTAACTGCATTTTACACTAAATGAACCTAATGGACATATATAGAACTTGCCATCTGATAGCAATAGGATATACATTCTTCTCTGCCTCACATGGAACATTCCCTAGGATATACCATATGTTAGATCATAAGACTAGTCTTTAAAAATTCAAAAAGATTCAAATCACATCTGGTATTGTTTCTGATCACAATGATATAAAACTAGAAATCAATAACCACAGGAGGAATCTTAGAAAATTTACAAATATGTGGAAATTAAATATGCTCCTGAACAATCAACTGGTCAAGGAATAAATCAAAAGGGAAATTTAAAAATATCTTGAGACACATAACAATGGAATCACAACTTAGCAAAACCTATGGGATGTAGCAAAAGCATTTCTAAAAAGGAAGTTTATAGCAATAAATGCCTACATTAAAAAAGAAGAATGTTTCCAAGTAAATATCCTAAAATTATGCCTCAAGGACATTTTCAAATAATAAGAACAAACTAAATTCAGAGTAGCAGAAGGAATAAAATAATAAAAGTCAGAACAAAAATAAAGAACAAAAAAATAGAAAACATAATAAAAGCAAGATTATTTTTTAAAACATAAACAAAATTGACAAACCTCCAGCTAGACTAAATAAAACATAATGAAGACTCAAATAAAATCAGAAGTAAAAGTAGAGATATTACAATAGAGATATCTCAGAAATTAAAAAGATCATAAAGGACTGTTATAAACAATTATATAGCAAAAAAAATGAATAATCTAAAAGAAATGAATACATTGTTAGAAAAATATAACCTACAAAGATTGAATCAGGAAGAAATAGAAAGCTTGAACAGACCAATTAAAAAATAAAGGCACTGAAGTAGTAATTAATAACCTACCAAAGAAGAAAAGCCCAATATTAGATGGCTTCATAGCTGAATTCTACCAAACATTTAAAAAGAAGTATCACCAATACTTTATAAACTTTACTTAAAAAATAGAGCTAAAGGGAACATATATAAACATGTTTTACAAGGCCAAGATCACCTTGATAACACCTAAGCCAGACTAAGACACTGCAAGAAGAGAAAACTACAGACCAGTATGTCTGATGAAAATTGGTGCAAAAATCCTCAATGAAATACTATGAAACCAAATTTAATAATACATCAAAAATAGTATATATCATGACCAACTGGGATTTATCCCAGGTATGCAAGTCTGATTTAACATATGTAGATCAATCAATGTGATATGTCACATTAAGAGAATAACATAAAATTCACAGGATCATCTCAACTGACACAGAAAAAGCATTGGACAAAGTTCAATCTCCTTTCTTGATTAAAAAAAAAACTTAACAGTTTACATATAGAAGGAAAATTTCCCAACATAATGAAGTTCATTTTTGAAATACAGCTTAAATCCAAACAAACGGGAAACAACTGAAAGCTTTTCCACTAAGACCCACTACAAGGTAGGGATGCCCACTCTTACCACATTTATTCAGCATAGTACTGAAAGTACCAGCCAGAGGAATTAGGCAAGAAAAAAATATAAAAGACATCCATGTAGGAAATGAAAAAAGCAAAATTGTCTTTGATGCTGATGATATCATCTTATATACAGAAAATTCTAAAAACTCCATCCCCCAAAAAAGTTAAGATTGATAGATAAATTCAATAAAGTTGTAGGTTATAAAAACAACATACAAAAATCAGTAACATTTCTATACACCAAAAATGAACAATCCAAAAAAATAAATTAAGAAAACAATCCTATTTACAATAGCATCAAAAAATAAAATAAAACACTAGGAGTAAAGTTAACCAAGGAGTTGAAAGATCTGTACACTGAAAGCTATAAAACATTAATGAAAAACAATCCCATTTACAATAGCATCAAAAAAAAAAAAAAAAAGATAAAATAAAGTACTAGGAGTAAAGTTAACCAAGGAGTTGAAAGATCTGTACACTGAAAGCTATAAAACATTAATGAAAAAAATTGAAAAACATAAAAAAAAGATATTCCATGTTTATGGACTGAAATAATTAATATTGTTAAGATGTTCATATTACCTAACACAATCTAAAAATTCAATACAATTTGAATCAAAATTCCAATGGCATTTTTCACAGAAATAGAAAAAGAAAATCCTAAAAGTAATATGGAACCAGAAGAGATCCTTAATACCGAAAATAATCCTGAACAAAAAGAACAAAGCTGGGAAGCATCACACTACCTGGATTTAAAATAGATTATAAATCTATTGTAATCACAACAGCATAATACTGGCATAAGAACACACATATCTCAACCAACAAAACAGTAGAGAAAGCAGGAAACTAAACATAACTATTTACAGTCCATTGATTTTTTGAAAAACAAGAGTACAAAATGGGGAAAGACAGTCTCTTCAATAAATAATGTTTGGAAAACTGGACATCTACATGCAAAAGAATAAAACCAGACCCTTAACTAATACCATATAAAAACTCAACTCAAAATGGATAAAAGACTTAAGTGTAAGACTTAAGACTACAGCTGCTAAAAGAAAACTTAGGGGAAAATCTCCCCAACATTTGTCTCGGTAATGACTTCCCAAATAGGATTCCAAAAGCACAGGCAACAAAAGCAAAATAGCCATATCTAATTATATCAAACTGAAAAGCTTCTGCATCACAAAGAAAACAATAAAGTGAAGAGATAGCTCACAAAAGGAGAGAAAATATTTCCAAACCATATATCTGGCATATCCAAAATAAATAAAGAACTCAAACAACTCAACAGGAAGAAAACAACGTAATTTAAAAATGGGCAAAGAATCTGAACAGACATTTCTCAAAAGAAGAAATACAAATGGACAACAGATATATGAAAAAATGCTCAACATCTCTAACCACCAGGGAAATGTAAATTAAAACCACAATGAGATGTCACCTCACACCTGTTAGAATGGCTGTTACAAAAAAATGAATAATAACAAATGTTGATAAGAATGCGGAAAAAAGGGAACCCTTGTACACTGTTGGTGGAAATGTAAATTAGTATAACCATTATGAAAAACAGTATGAAAGTTCCTCAGAAAACAAATAGAACTACCGGGTGATACAGCAATTCCACCTCTTGGTATATATCCAAAGAAATTAAAATGAGTATGTAAAAGAGATAGCTGCACTCCTGTGTTCATTTCAGCATTATTCACAGTAGCAGAGCTATGGAAGCATTCTAAGTGTTCAGAAACAAATGAATGGATAAAAAATATTTTACATATGTGTATATAGTGTTTGGGATACTATATATGTATATATAGTGTTTGGGATACTACACAGTCTTAAAAAAAAAAGAAAAGGAAATTCTGTCACTCACAACAACATGGATGAATACAGCAAACATTATGCTAAGTAAAATAAGCCAGGTACAGAAAGACAAATATTGTATTAGCCACTTATGTGTGGAATCTAAAACAGTTGCCCTCATAGAAACAGAGAATAGAAGGTGGTTACCAGAGGTTTGTGGAAGGAGGCAAAAGGAAAGGCAAAGGGATGATCTTGATCAAAGGGGACAAAGCTTCAGTTACACTAGAGGAATAAATTTTGGGGAACTATTGCACTGCATGGTGACCACAGTTAATAATAATGTATTACATATTTCAAAATAATTAAAAGACTAGATTTTTAATATTCTCACCACAAAAACAATAAGTTGGTGAGATGATGGATATGTTAATTTGTTTGATTGAATGTTTCTATAATGTATATGTAGATCAAAACATCACATTGTACCCCACAAATATACACAATTATTATTTGTCAATTTAAAAATTAAATTAAAAAATTGTAAACCATGATCCTTTACCATTAAAAACTCTAATGCATTTTTCACAGAAATAGAAAAAAATCCTAAACTTTATATGGAATCACAAAAAACCTGGAATAGCTGAAGTCAATACTGAGAAAGATAAAATTGAAGGCATCACATTTCCTGATTTAAAATTACACTACAAAGCTATAATAATCAGAACAGTTTGACTCTGGCATAAAAATGGAAACATGGATGAATGGAACAGAATAGAGAGCCCCAATATAAGTCCAAACATATACAGTCAACTAATTTTTGACAAGAGCACCAGTAGGACACAATGGAGAATAGACACTTTCATAACTATGGTGTTGGGAGAAAAATTCTTTTTCCGCATGCAAAATAATAAAATTGGTCCCTTATCATACCTTATAAACAAAAATCAACTCAAAATGGGTAAAAGACTTAAATGTAAGACCTGAAACCACAAAATTCCTAGTAGGGAACAGAGAGAAAACTCCTTAACATTGGCCTTGACAATAATTTTTTGGCTATTACAACAAAAGCTCAGGCGACAAAAGAAAAAAATAAATGAATGGGACTACATCAAACTAAAACACTTCTGCATAACAAAGGAAACAATCAGCAAAATGAAAAGGCAACCTATGAACTGGAAAAAATATTTGCAAACCACATATCTATTGAGGGGTTTGCAAATATTATGAAGAACACTTACAACTCAATAGCAGAAAAACAAATAACCCGATTAAAAAATAGACAAGGAGGATCAGGCAGGACTAGATTTCAGCTCCCACTCAGATGGAGAGAGCAGCACGTGGAGTCTCACATCATGAACTTTTGCTCCAGAACTGCTGCAGGAATAATTCAGGAAAGCCGAGAACCCACAGACAAGATTGCTCCTGCAGGACCTGGGAGACATGCCAAATACTGTGAGTGCCCAAACTGTGGAAGTGGGAAAGGGGGATTGTCTGCCCCCAAACACACACCCTCACTTGGGAACTTCAAGGTCTAGATCATGGGAGAGGATTCTGACCTTACCTGGAGCTGAGTCAATTTAGAGAGCTGAGTGAGATACAGGAGTAGAGGAAGCAGTGGGAAAAGTCCTGTGGGATCTCTGGGTTCCCAGGGAAACCATTTCTGACTTGTCTTATAGGGCTACCTGGAGGGGGCTGTCAGTGGAACTGGGAAAAGGACACAGAGAGAAGAAAACTTCCAGCTGAGCTTTGTAACAATTCCAACTGAATGAGAAGTCTCCTGGCCAGAACTCGGGGGAAGCTGTAAATCTTGTGTGCAGACTCCACAGGTGGGGAAGCACAAAAGCCCCACTTGCTTTTGCAGCTGGGAGGCTGGTTGCCTGGGGCAAGTTCTCAGTCCTGCTCACCCACTGCCTGGAAACAGACTCAGTCCTGTTGTAGGGGGCATGGTGAGAGTGATAACTGCCTTCTGGGTTTTGTGGAAGCTGGGTGAGGCCTGTAACTGCCAACTTTCCCCCACTTCCCTGACACCTGCATGACACAGCAGAGGCAGCCATAATCCTCCTAGGAACGTAACTCCATTGACCTTGGAACCACACCTGCATCCACCAGAGCACCCACAGGAAGACCCACCCAAGGCAAGATTGAGCTCAGATATGCCTAGCCCTGCCCCCATCTGACGGTCCTTCCCTACCATCCCTGGTAGCTGAAGACAAAGGACATACCCTCTTGGGAGTTCTAGGGCACAGTCCACCACCTGATTCTACCCATACTACCACAGCTGATGCTCTGTTGAAAGTGCCACCTTCTGGCAGGAGGCCAACTGGCACAAAAATAGTGCATTAAACAACCAAAACTAAGGACCCTCACAGAGTCCATTTCACCCTCCTGCCACCTCTATTGGAGCAGGTGCTGGTATCCACGGCTAAGAGATCCACAGACAGTTTGCCTCACAGGACTGTGTGCAGACAACCCCCAGTACAGCCTGGAGCCTGGAAGACCTGATAGGTGGCTAGATTCTGAAAGCAGATAACAATCACTATAGCTCAGCTCTCAGGAAGCCACATCCCTAGGAAAAGGGGAAGAGTACCATATCAAGGGAACACCCCATGGGACAAAAGGATCTGAACAACAGCCTTGAGCCCTAAACCTTCCCTCTGACAGAGCCTACCCAAATGAAAATGAACCAGAAAACCAACTCTGGTAATGTGAAAAAACAAGGTTCTTTAACATTCAAAAAAAAAAAAGAAAAAAAAAATCACACTAACTCACCAGAAATTGATCCAAGCCAGGAAGAAATCCCTGATTTACCCAAAAAAGATTTCAGAAGGTCAGTTATTAAACTAATCAAGAAGGCACCAAAGAAAGGAAATTTAAGGAAATAAAAAATGATACAAGAAATGAGGAGTGAAATCTTCAGTGAAATAGATAACATAAGTAAAAAACAATCAAAACTTCAGGAAACAAGGGATGCACTTATAGAAATACAAAATGCTCTGGAAAGTCTCACCAATAGAATAAAACAAACAGAAGAAAGAATTTCAGAGCCTGAAGACAAGATTTTTGAATTAACCCAATCCTACAAAGACAAAGAAAAAAGAATAAGAAAATATAAACAAAGCCTCCAAGAAGTCTGGGATTGCGTTAAACTACCAAACCTAAGAGCAATCAGTGTTTCTGAGGATGAAGACAAGTCTAAAAGTTTGGAAGATATATTTGGGGAATAATTGACGAAAACTTCCCCGGCCTGGCTAGAAAACTAGACATCCAAATACAAGAAGCTCAAAGAACACCTGGGAAATTCATTGCAAAAAGATTGTCACTTAGGCACATTGTCATCATGTTATCTAAAGTTAAGACAAAGGAAAGAATCTTAAGAGCTATGAGGCAAATGCACCAGGTAACCTATAAAGGAAGACCTATCAGATTAACAGCAGATTTCCCAGCAGAAACTTTATAAGCTAGAAGGAATTGGGGCTCTATCTTCAGCCTCCTCAAATAAAACCGTTATCAGGCAAGAATTTTGTATCCAGTGAAACTAAGCTTCATAAATGAAGGAAAGATACAGTCTTTTACGGACAAACATATACTGAGAGAGTTCACTACTACCAAGTCAGCACTGCAAGAACTGCTAAAAGGAGTTCTAAATCCTAGAAACACATCAAAACAGAAACTCTTTAAAGAATAAATCATGCAGGACCTATAAAACAAAAATACAAATTAAATTAAAAAGATATGCAGGCAACAAATAGCATGATGAATGGAATAGTACCTCACATCTTAATACTAATGTTGAATGTAAATGGTATAAATCTTCCACTTAAAAGATACAGAATCACAGAATGGATAGGAATTCACCAACCAACTATCTGCTGCCTTCAAAAGACTCGCCTAACACATAAGGACTCACATAAACTTAAGGCAAGATGGGAAAAGACATTCCATGCAAATGAACACCAAAAGCAAGCAAGAATAGCTATTCTTATATCAGACAAAACAAACTTTAAAGCAACAGCAATTAAAAGAGGCAAAGAGGGACATTATATAAAAGTCCTTGTCCAAAAGGAAAATATCACAATCCTAAATATATATGCACCTAACACTGGAACTCTCAAATTTATAAAACAATTACTAATAGAACTAATCAATGAGATAGACAGCACCAAAATAATAGTGGGGGACTTCAATACTCCCCTGACAGTACTAGACAGGTCATCAAGACAGAAAGTCAACAAAGAAACAATGGATTTAAACTACACCCTAGAACAAACAGACTTAACAGATATTTACAGAACATTCTACCCAACAACCACAGAATATACATTCTATTCATCAGTGCATGGAACTTTCTCCAAGAATAGGCCATATGATAGGCCACAAATAAGCCTCAATATATTTAAGAAAATTGAAATTATATCAAGCACTCTCTTAGACCACAGCAGAATAAAACTGGAAATCAACTCCAAAAGAACCTTCAAAACCAACATATACATGGAAATTAAATAACCTGCTCCTGAATGATCATTGGGTCAATAATGAAATCAAGATGAAAATTTAAAAATTCTTTGAACTGAATGACGATAGTGACACAACCTATCAAAACTTCTGAGATACAGCAAAGGGGATGCTAAAAGGAAAGTTCATAGCCCCAAATGCCTACATCAAAAAGACTGAAATAGCACAAACAGACAACCTAAGGTCACACCTGAAGAAACTAGAGAAACAAGAATAAACCAAACCCAAATCCAGCATAAGAAAGTAATAACCAAGATTAGAGCAGGATAAATGAAATTGAAACAAAAAAATACAAAAGATAAAGGAAACAAAAAGCTGGTTATTTGAAAAGATACATAAAACTGATAGACCATTAGCAAGATCAACCAAGAAAAGAAGAGAGAAAATCCAGACAAGCTCAATTAGAAATAAAATGGGAGATATTACAACAGATATCACCAAAATACAAAAGATTTTTCAAGGCTACTATGAACACCTTTACATACATAAACTAGAAAACCTAGAGATAACTAAACTCCTGAAAAGATACAACCCTGCTAGCTTAAATCAGGAAGAATTAGATACCACGAATAGACCAATAACAAGCAGTGAGATTGAAATGGTAATTTAAAAATTACCAATAAAAAAAAGTCCAAGACCAGACGGATTCACAGATGAATTCTACCAGATATTCAAAGAAGAATTGGTACCAACCCTACTCACACTATTCTACAAGATACAGAAAGAGGAAATCCTCCCTAAATTATCCACAGAAGCCAGTATCACCCTTCAGGAAAGTGCATAACCAAAATAAATAAATAAATAAATAACCAACAAATATCCCTAATGAATATAGATGAAAAAATTCTTAACAAAATACTAGCCAACCAAATCCAATAACATATCCAAAATGTAATCCACCATGATCAAGTGGGTTTCATACCAGGGATGCAGGGATGGTTTAACATATGCAAGTCAATAAATGTGATACACTACATAAACAGAATTAAAAACAAAAAGTACATGATCATCTCAATAGACACAGAAAAAGCATTCAACAAAATTCAGTATCCCTTTATGATTACAACTCCCAGCAAAATCAGCATACGAGGGACATATCTCAATGTAATAAAAGCCATCTATGACTAACCCACAGCCAACATTATACTGAATGTGGAAAAGTTGAAAGCCTTCCTACTCAGAACTAGAACAAGACAAGCATGCCCACTCTCACCACTTCTCTTCGACATAGTACTGGAAGTCCTAACCAGAGCAATAAGACAAGAGAAAGAAATAAAGGGCATCCAAATCAGTGAAAAGGAAGTCAAACTGTTGCTGTTTGCTGATGATATAATTGTATACCTAGTAAGCCCTAAAAAGTCCTCCAAAAAACTCCTAGAATTGATAAAATAATTCAGCTAAATTTTTGGATATGTATACAAATCAGTAGCTCTGCTATACACCAACAGCGACCAAGCTGAGAATCAAATCAAGAACTCAACCCAATAGTTTTACAATATTTACAAAAAATGAAATAAAATACTTATGAATATACCTAACCAAGGAGGTGAAATACCTCTGCAAGGAAAACTCAAAACACTTTTGAAAGAAACCATAGATGACACAAACAAATGGAAACACATCCGATGCTCATGGATGGGTAGAAACAATATTGTGAACATGACCGAACTACCAAAAGCAATGTATAAATTCAACACAATTCTCATAAAAATATCATCATCATTCATCACAGAACTAGAAAAAAAAATCCTAAAATTCATATGGAACCAAAAAAGAGCCCACATAGCCAAAGCAAGACTAAGCAAAAAGAACAAATCTGGAGGCATCACATTACCTGATTTCAAACTACACTATAAGGCGATAGTCACCAAAACAGCATAGAACTGCTATAAAAATAGGCACATAGACCAATGGAACAGTATAGAAAACGCAGAAATAAACCCAAATACTTACAGCCAACTGGTCTTTGACAAAGCAAACAAAAACATAAAGTGGGGAAAGGACACCCTATTAAACAAATGGTGCTGGGATAATTGGAAAGCCACATGTAGGAGAATGAAATTGGATCCTCGTCTCTCACCTTATACAAAAATCAACTCAAGATTCATCAAAGACTTAAATCTAAGACCTAGAACTATAAAAATTATAGAAGATGGCCGGGCACAGTGGCTCACGTCTGTAATCCCAGAACTTTGGGAGGCCGAGGCAGGTGGATCACTTGAGGTCAGGAGTTCCAGATCAGCCTGACCAACATGGTGAAACCCGTCTGTACTAAAAATACAAAAATTAGCCCAGCATGGTGGCTTGAGCCTGTAATCTCAGCTACTTGGGAGGCTGAGGCACAAGAATTGCTTGAGCATGAGAGGTGGAGGTTGCAGTGAGCCAAGATCACATGACTGCACTCCAGCCTGGGCAACAGAGCAAAACTCCATGTCAAAAAAAAAAAAAAAAATTCTAAAAGATAACATTCAAAAAACCTTTCTGGGCATTGGCTTAGGCAAGGATTTCATGACCAAGAACCCAAAAGCAAATAAAATAAAACGAAGACAAAGAGCTGGGACTTAATTAAACTAAAGAGCTTTTGCACAGCAAAGGGAACAGTCAGCAAAGTAAACAGACAACCCACAGAATGGGAGGAAATCTTCACAATCTTTACATCTGACAAATGACTAACATCCAGAATCTATAACTAACTCAAACAAATTAGCAAGAGAAAAACAAACAACCCCATTAAAAGTGGGCTAAGAACATGAATAGACAAGTCTCAAAAAAAGATATACAAATGGCTAATAAACATATGAAAAAATGTTCAACATCACTAATGATTAGGGAAACACAAATCACAACCACAATGCAATACTACCTTACTCCTACTAGAATGGCCATAATAAAAAAAAATAAAAATAAATAGATGTTGACATGAGTGTCATGAACAGGGAACACTTTTACACTGCTGGTGGGAATGTAAACCAGTACATCCACTATGGAAAACAGTGTGGGATTCCTTAAAGAACTAAAAGTGGAACTACCATTTGATCCAGCAATGCCACTACTGGGTATCTACCCAGAGTAAAATAAGTCATTATGCATAAAAGATACTTGCACATGCATGTTTATAGCATCACAATTCACAATTGCAAAAATGTGGAACCAAATGCCCACAAATCAATGAGTGGATAAAGAAACTGTGGTGTATGTGTGTGTGTGTATGTATACATACATATAAAATGCAATACTACTCAGCCACAAAAAGGAATGTATTAATGGCATTCACAGCAACCTGGATGAGATTGGAGACTATTACTCTAAGTGAAGTAACTCAGGAATGGAAAACCAAACATCATATGTTCTCACTCATAAGTGGGAGCTAAACTATGAGGATGCAAAGGCATAAGAATGACACAATGGACTTTGGTGACTCAGGGGGAAAGGGTGGGAAGGGGGTAAGGGATAAAAGACTACAAATTGAATACAGTGTATACTGCTCAGGTGACGGGTGCACCCAAATCTCACAAATCACCACTAAAGAACTTACTCATGTAACGAAACACCACCTGTTTCCCAATAACCAATGGAAATATAAAAAAAAATTAAAAGAAAAATAGAAAAAAAAATAGCCAAAGGACCTGAATGGGCATTTCTATAAAGAACACATAAAAGTAGCCGATAGGTATATGAAAAGGTGTTCAACATCACTAATCACTAAGAGAACTGAAAGTTAAAATCACAGTGAGATATCACCTCACACCCATTAGGATAGCTATTATCAAAAAGACAAGAGATAAATGTCCGCAAGGGTGTGGAGAAAACGGGACCCTAGCACACTGTTGTTGGGAATGTAGGTTGGTGCTGCCATTATAGTAAACAGTATAGAGGTTCCTAAAGAAATTTTAAATAGAATTACTATATGATCCAGCAATCCCTCTTCTAGGTATACATCCAAAGGAGATGAAATCACTCCCTTGTAAAGACAGCTGCACTGCCCTGTTTACTTCAGCATTATTCACAATAGCCAAGATGTGAAAACAAACTAAGAGTCTGTCAGCTTTTAAAAGAATAAGATCCTGCCATTTGCCACAACACAGATGAACCTGTAAGACATTATGCTAAGTGAAATAAGCCAAGCAAGAAACAAAAGTATTGCATGATCTCACTTATCAGTGGAAACAAACAAATAAACAAAAAGGTCAAATGTATAAAGGTAGAAAATAAAACGGTGGTAATCAGGGCTAGGAGGTTGGGGAGCAGAGATGGTGATGTAAGTCAAAGTATATGAAGTAGCAGATATGTAGGATGAACAAGTCTAACCATCTAACACACAACATGAAGACTATAGTTATGAATAATCAAATAAAATTGTATTGGATTAATAATTTTTGTTAAATAAATAGATTTTAGCTGCTCTTGTCAAAAAAACTGTATGAGATGAGAAGTATGTTATTTTGTTTCATTATAGTGAACATTTTACTACCTATATGTATCCAATAGTATCGTGTTATAAACCTCAAATATGCATAATAAAATTTATTATTTTAAAAACTAATTTTAAAGCATGTTTTAAAAACACAAAAGTTGTTTGTAACCCAGAGGGTACATGCTTGAGGGAATGGATATCCCATTCTCCCTGATGTGATTATTATACATTGCATGCCTGTATCAAAATATCTCATGTACCTCATAAATATATACATGTACTATGTACCCACAAACATTAAATAATTTTTTAAAAAAATTTAAAGGAAAAGATTATTAAAAATACAAAAATTAGGGAGTCATTCAAAAACAATAAAGGGAGGCTCCGAGCCTGCGATGAGCTTCACACTCCCCTAACCTCTAAAACCAAGAGTCTGCACGTAGGAAGTCCCTCAGAATTTCTTGCAGCGCTTTCAAAATATATGCATGTCTAAGTCTCACCCTCAGGAGATTCTGACTCAGATTCTACCAATTTCAGTTGGTTTGGGTTCACTTAATTACACTTAAAACTGTAAGGAAAATACACCTGGATACAGATATATTTAGACATTGCTAACCGGATCATTAAGCTTGTCAAATGCTCTATAAAAGAATAGCAATCCAAAATCATGAAGAATTAAATTGCAAAAACCTGGCCTGTATGCACAGGATGCTGGTAATTCTTAAGTGATGCTTTGTTTGCATGAATGTTGAAAGGCTTTAAGTTACTGAGAAAGTATCATCATAAATATGAGCAGCAAATTTTGTACTAGCCATGATAAGAATGAGTGACTAAAAGCTAAATGGACTTTTACGGTTATTCTTAGGTTTTACTACTTTTCAAAACTTAGTGTCTATTATTAAAGTCATTCATAAAAATAAATAATTAATCTAAAATTTGATAGTATCCTTTCCTTCTCTCTCTTTCTCTCTTCTTTTTTGCCCATTACAATTGTCTCAAAAAGGAAATTACATTTTGTATATATTATGTATCCTCTGAACTATTTCATTTTCCATATTATAATTCTCGAGTTGCTTCTGACATGTGTGATATTAACAAATCCTAATTGGTTGCATAATAGGAGCAGACAGCCTATATAGTGTTAAGCTACTTCTACACCACCTATTTTCTGTATGCAAATCAGACAGAAACAAATGTTTGGCCCCAGCTGGGCAAAACGTCCCATTTAAAATTCTTTTCCTCTTCTTTGTTCTTTGATGTTCTGCAAATGAGCTTTAGAACTCCACTCTTCACACAATTCAATTTTACAGACCCATTATCTGAGATATAATGTGGAGGTTAAATATATCAGGGCAGCCATTATGTGAAAATAATTAACAGTAATGAATAATGCACTAATTCCACTGATGAGAGATGGTTATATGTGTAATGAAGTGTTGGGGCAGCCCTGACAAATGAAATTAAAATATTTAAACACTGTTTTATGATATTACTTTGCTCATATAATTTCCTTTACCTACAATGAGCCACTTGGATTATCGTCATTATCTTGACAGCTCTGAAGGATGAAATAGTGCGGGTTAATGTGACAGCGATTAGTCAGAGGAAAAATCCATCACCCAGGGCAGAACAGGCTGGAGCAGAAAAGACCTTTACACTGTCCTGTTTCCAACTCCAGAAGAATGATACTATCAACATCACTTCAATATTAAATGGATAGAATTATCTTGTCACTCAGTAACAGCCTCTGAAGAACTACCTATTTGTACCTGCAAAAGAAAGGTCAGCCTTTCTTAATCACCCCATAAAAATGTGTTGATGGTTTCTTTATATCAATAATAGTGACAGGAACAGAGACAGAAAAGAGACGTGACAATTTAAAAGCAAGAAGTTTTTCCCTCAAGTCTTTGCAGCCCTTTCTCCCCACAATTTCTGTTCAAATTGAATCTCAGGGTCCACTCTATTGAGAAGGAGACCACTGTTGGCTGCTTACTGTCTTTACTCTGAAATTACTACATCAGACTCCTAATTTGTAAGCAGATTCTACTTTTACTGAACTTTATTCCAGGAATATTATTTGGAACAATCATTCCTAAGCCTATGTATAACTGCCTTTCCAGATGCAGCAAGTTTGAATTTTTAAAAACCTGGGAATGTGATAATCTATCTGTTCTTCATTAAAACTGATATGAAGTTCACGTTAAAGAATACAGCGGGAGAGGAAGTTATTGGCAACATGAGTGAGAACCACTGCATCACCAATGTCCATTCATATTGTTATAGTTTAGCTTATAAACTGACAACAGGGCTATTATTTCCAAAAATCTTTTAACTATATAAAATGTTTTTTTAAACCCTTAAAAATTATAGTTTTTACTTTTTTGGGGCTTCAAAACAATTATCAATACATGGAGAAATTGCAGCCATTAGAACAGATTTCTAGAGAATTTTGATCCAGTGTTCTTTCTGCTTTTGATTACACGATGACTTTCTTTGATTCTGCTCACACGGGAGAAAAAAAGAAAAACCAACAAGTTCATTTAAACAATATGACTCAAGTTCTATCCACTTTTCCTTAACTAGTTTCAATATGTTGGAAAACTTCCTACTCAAAAATGCATCATCATTTAGAGTGTGAATAGTAGCATGTTTCATTTGCTAGTATCTAAAGTGGAGTTCAAAGGTTGATCTCCTTTATGTCAAACCAAGTCCATTTTCTGAATAACAAGAGCAGCAGCTTTGCTGTCAAACCTTTCCTGACATGTCCCTACTAACACCGGGACACAACAGCACAGCAAGGAAAAAGTCATATATTCACAACACTTTTCCAAATGTAAAATACATCGCTCAGTATCTCCTTTACTGTATAAACATAGTACAACACCACTAGAATAAACAAATACCAATACAGTCTCATTTAGGGACTGAAATACAATTATCATCTGGGCAGACAATCAAAATTTTTGGAGAACCAAACGCACAACATAAAGCCTTGTTAACACTGATACTGAGGGAATAAGATGATACCTTGTAAAAGCTAAGATTAACTATGCAACATCAGCATATTTATAATTTAACCTGCAGTTAAATCAAAATAGCAAGGCACTTTATGTAAGAGGTGGTGGTGTAGCTACTTGATAGATTTATGTATATATCAAATCTAATTTGCAACATCATTTTTGATTGTAATTCATTACCAACTCCTATTTCTACCTCAGCTATCCTTAAGGAAAAGCCAAAAAGGGAGAGAAATGTACATGACTCAAAAACAATCTATGTTTGCAAACTTGAAAAGTGTATGACATCACATTTAATGTCTCTCTACCCCAATAATAATATTTCCCAATAGGAAACAATTATTCAAAATAACGTATATTTCTTTCCTGCACTTCTTGCATTTGGTTTGAAAAAAATACAATTTACTTCAATTATCTGACAATGAAGTGCCTGGGCAATAAATCTAACATTAAAAAATCATTTCCAGCAAATTACTCCAATAAAATCAATGAAGGTCAGGCTCAGCTGTAGCAACAAATAAATGACATGCTATTGACAGACTAGATGGACTTAATTGTCATTTATGAAGGTTAAGGGGATAAAACAATCTAATAGAAAGCAGATGTTTACTAAACAAAAAAAAAAAAAAAATGGAAGCAGGTGAAATAGATCGAGAAAGGTGAGTTAGGTATGAATAGCCTCAATATTCTCCCGGCCTAGTCCCAGAGCAAAAATACAAGTTATTCTAATTCTCAGCAGCATGTGTGTTTGACTAGTTCAATATTTATCTGCTTCAGGCTGCTTTGTGTTCTTTTATATATTGAAGTCATGAAACAGATTTTCTGCTAATACAAAATGAAGAATTGATAAAATTGAGCAATGGTAGCCAGGTTAAAAGCAGTTTGACCCATTTCAAATTTCCAGTAGCTGCATCTGTAAAAACAGCAAACCCTAAGAGAAGAAATTTTCCATCTCTCTAATATGGAAATAACTAGCTAATTGTGGCAATATTCTATCAGGTACGAATCTAGATTCTAAATGTTAATATCAAGTTTAAAATGCACATTTTAATGTAAGCACTAAGAAGTAAATCTAGAAGGATCTTCCTGGCTGATCATTTTCCTCTCGTAATACATTTTAGCAAGGTTTACAATGACATGGGTCAAGCTGCTTTGTCTATACAGATTTCTGAGTACACTTTGAAACTTGCTTTCCCTGGGAATATCTAGCCAGGGTCTTTCCTCTTTCCTCAGAATGAGCTCTGAGCTGTTGCTTTAATCAAAAAGAAAAGAATAGAAAAGGAAAGGAAAAGAAAAGAGAAAAGAAAAGAAAGAAGGAAGGGGAAGGAAGGAAGGGAGGGAAAGAGGGATTGAGGAAGGAAGAGGATCATCTTGAAAAGTTCCAGCTATCCTGGAAACCATACCTTCAAAGAATCTTTAAAAGTAAAAACAAAAAGGATCATAGATCATTGAATCCCACCACTTCAACTTACAGAAGGGGGAACAGAAGCAGAGAAAGAGAATCTTCTCCTTGGGGTCTTCAGATGTGTCTAGGTCAGAACTGACCCCAGGTCACTAACTCCCAGGTCAAGGACCTTACCAAACTGTAGATCTCTTGACCTAAAGTGTTAAAAAGGCAGAGGAAGTACTGTATGCTTCCTACAGACCACTGTTTTGTCAAAATAAATAATCTACTGTTCTCAAGTGAGCCTACAATTACACGTTGAATTGATTAAAGGAGCAAGGACCAAATTATTCAAATGAAGAACTTTCCCTCTTCCCCTCAGAGCATATGAGCAACTCCAAAAGCATCTGGTCCTACTTCTCACATAGATAGTCCAGACACTCCCAAGTCTTCAGAAAAAATAAAGAAAAAGAAAGGAGGGAGAGAGAGAGAAGAGAGAAAAGAAAAGAAGTCTTTAAATTTGACCTAGTAGCCTAAAATTCTTTGAAGAAAATAAATAAGCAAATAAAAACCTTTCTACAACAAAATAAAATAAATGTAAATTCTACTTGTGTTTGGTAGTATCTAAAAATTATTTTTGTCCTAGAAAAAGATTTGATTAGGGCATTTCTTAGAGAAAAATAAAATTTTTGAATGCATCAAAAAAAAAAACAGAAAAAAATGACATAGTAACATAATTGGGACAATATGAACTCAGTATTTCATTTTTTTCTTTTAATGACTGTCCTCAATGTTGGTAAACTAAAATCACTAAGCATTCTCTCAATCGTTAATAAAAAGAATACTTGCTCAAAAGTCAAGCATTAGTTCCCAATTCACATTCTTTATTATTAGACTTTATTTTGAGTACTATTTCATCTATGAATACAAAGTTAAAACAAAACCACCAAAAACAGTTTTATGCATTAAAGGCATAATTGATAAGAGTCAGCGGGGACTAACTATTCAATATTAGAGTTGGGGACTGCTCAGGCAAATTTCTGGTTAAGCTAACAGCTTATCAAGAGAACTTCACCCATGAATATGCCTAAGGAGTGTTTTCCTGGAGAAAACCAAAGTGAGAAAGGGAATTTGTTTTTAAATTGAGAGTTATATTATAAATGTTTAATACTAATACCCCAAAAGTAATACGTCTTCCTCAAATGTGGAAGACGTAAGTTCTGGAAGCTAAGGCTTAAGGGAATTGAGGATAATTTCTGACTCTCGGTAGCCCTGTTAGTTCCATCCAAGTTGAAAGAAACTTTTTTCCTGATTTTTTTTTTTCATGTGGACTTTATAAAGATGTGTAAGTCCAGGTTTAGCACCCTCAGCATATAGGTGCTAAAGAAATACAGAAAGGCTTGAACAAGATCCAAGAATAATCACAAATGGTTTAAGTTTCTCCCACTTTATTCCACCGACTGGCAATCCACTCGCAGGCACACCCACCATGAGAGTCAGGTGTCTGAATTGAGACTATCTGCCATTCAACCATAAGGTCAATACAAAAGATTTTCAAAACTTTCACCTGAGCACTGATTTCTCTCCCAATATCCCATTACCTTTTTGATTTCTACCACGATGACTTCACAATCAACCTATTGGAGACAGAAATCACCTTCCACAGAACAAATGTCTTCCAGAAAATTTCCTATTTCTCCTAATGGCACGATCATCCTCACTTCAACTTCTCCAGCCTTTTCTCTTCCCCCAAGCAATCACCTACCAACTCCTATTAAATGTCACACGAGCACTAGCCCATTTCCTATCATTTTAATTTTTATCACACCAATGTGGTTCAGCCCACGTTACTTCGTAAAAACATAATATACCAAGATAGGCCTCCAATCTTTTCTCCTTCCACACAGTCTATCCTGCACATGCCTCCAAGATTTGAACTTGACTATAGATTACAAACTTTATACCAGACCCTCATGTTTGACTCTCATTTTTCCCAACTGACCAAAAGTGTTTTCCTCCCAGTTTTCTCCACAGGACCCCTTTTCCCTCATCATACACCTTTTCCCTCACCATATCCTTGCTTAGTGCTTTGCCCTGAATAATGGAGACTCCTGCACTGTGCACCCCCACAAGTGCAGAACTGCCCCCTCTCCATCACTGCCCATCCAAATCTTACCCATTTCTCAAGTCCAGCTGAATGGACTCCCCTCCTGCAGCTTTTTCCTCTCTCTTCCCAGAAATGATTATCTTTGCATTCATGTAACATTGACATAATGTCTACCATGTGAATGATACCACTTTTGGTGCCAAGTGAAGATGAAAAGGAAAGAGTTGGAAAAGCCTCTTAAAGTTACAGAGGTATACAAGTTAGGTTCTTAAATATCTTTCTGGTATTAGGTAGGAAGTGAGAAGCACCATAAGAGCTCTGAGAGTCACGGAGGCTTAAGGGTAGTTGGGTGCTGACGAGTTGATGGGTGCAGCACAGCAACATGGCACAAGTATACATATGTAACAAACCTGCACGTTATGCACATGTACCCTAGAACTTAAAGTATAATAATAAAAAAAAAAAAAGAAAGCTCTAAAGCCACTAAGGTGGAGGCGACATTTGCATTTGAAAATGAGGGATAGGCAAGGAGCTTTTTGCTGGAAAGCCTGTGCTGCGGCATCCCCTGGCCTGGGTTCTGCTGCTGAGCATCATCGTCTGTGTGAGCACACAGCTTAATCACCTAAATAGGGCCCTGGATGTATTCAACACTTCCATTGTGACTCCAATGTATTATGCAATCTTTACAACATCGGTTTGAACTTGTTCAGCTATCCTTTCTAAGGAGTGGCAAGTTATGCCTGTTGATGATGCTATTGGTACTTTGAGTGGCTTCTTCACAATCATTGTGGGGATATTCTTGTTGCATGCCTTTAAAGACATTGGCTTTAGTCTAGTAAGTCTGCCTGTGTCCTTTTGAAAAGACAAGAAAGCAATGAAGGCAATCTCTCTAATATGTATGAAATTCTTAAGAAGCTTAACCTGTGGAATCAAAAAACAAACCGGTGAAAATATCTCCCAAGGAAATGGAAATCTGACAGCTTTTTAAGAAATAGGTAATTAAAAGATGAATCTGTGGGGAAAAAAGAACACGAGGGATAGGAAGGTTTTGGACAGGTGGAGATGGAGAGAAAAGGCATTTTCTGTATAGAAAATTGGACACAAGAGCGCTCTAGTGAATAGCAAAGTATATCAAAGGGAAATGGCTTTCCTATAAATTCTCTAATATTAGTTTTAATGGCAAAAACAGTAATTAATTTTGTACCAACCTGATATTTTCCTTTACTTGTGGAGTGTACCATAGTTATGGCCATAATAAGAATGACATATGGGCATATTATATTTTACATAATGTCCTTACTCTGCAAAAGTATTATTATCCTCACTTTATAGATGAGAAGGCAAAATGACTTAGCTAAGACAATATACTCTACTAAGTTGTAGAGGTGGCATTTGAACCTGAGCCTGTCTGATTCAAAACTGCTGTACTCTTTTCATCATGCCATGGATCGCCCATTATTGGTCACACAAAGATGAATAAAATACAGTCCTCATATTTAAAAAAGTCTTTGTTCCAGTGGAGGACCAATGCTTAGTACTTATTATTTGCAGCCTAATATTCTAACAATGCAACTAGGACAGCCTTATTTCCATCATCTTAATTTAAGTTCTCATCCTATCTGCTTGCTAGAAGTCTGATTCTTCATCCTACCCTCAGAGACAGCTTTCTAAAACACAAATCAAAATATATCTCTTCCCTGTACAAATGCCTTCAGGGACTCTCCACCTGCAACAGAAAGCCCAAATCTCACAGCCTCATCTACAAGTTGATTGACATTTTAGGAGCCTGGGGTAAGCTTCCTTTTTCCAGTGTCACCTCCTCCACAGGCAACCAACATCTCAGCCAGAATAAGCAACTTCTAACTCCCCTTTTGTGTCTCCACTATTGTTCCATCTTCCTTTATGCCCCTTCTCTGTCTTGTCCCCCTTAAAACTCATCATCACTCACAGTAAAGTTTAACTATCATTTCCTCTTAGAAGTGTCTCTGCCCCTGCTCATATGTTAATCAGCATATATGACTCTGAAGCATAATTATTTGTGAATTTTTATCTCCACACTGGACCATAGAATCCTTTGGATGTACAGCCACAACCAAATTTCAGACTCATAATTGGACCTCAAAAAATGTTTGTTAAATGAATTAGCAGTAAAAATAAATGCTACATTAATCAATGGATAGTAACACTGAGTAGGGAGAAGTTTAATTGCATAAATAAAATAGTGCTGTTATATGCCATTGCGTAGCAGCAGGGAATGCTACTGTTATATGTGTAACATACAACATACATCTCCATACACCTTTTCCCTTACCATGTCCTTGCTCAGTGCTTTGCCCTGAATAATGGAGACTCCTGCACTGTGCACCCCCACAAGTGCTGAATTGCCCATTCTCCATCACTGCCCATCCAAATCTTACCCATTTCTCAAGGCCAGCTGAATGGACTTCCCTCAGCTGTTATATGCCATTGCATAGTAGCAGGCAACTAGAAATGTAGCATAGGCAAATACAATAGGACTTAAAATAAGTCTTAAGACTTCTGTTAAAATTTAATATGTCATTCCCCAGTAAATCACCTGCAATACAGATAATTCTCTAAACTATAGCCTTTTCACTTAGTACTATGTGAGAATGATAAGATGATGGAACATACACTACATAGTCACGATTCCATTCATCTTACTACAAAGTAAAACCACATCCTTTAATGATAATTACAATTCACCTACAATGTATATACACGGAACATGAAGCACATATGGTGGGCTCTGATGACAGTTTCCTATTCATTCTCACAAGGAATAGTTGATGACCCTTAGTGTTAGTTCTGTATAGATGCTCTTCTGTGGGTACTAAACTGCTTCTTGCACTTCACACTGACTTACACTGGGATATCTACTTTTGGCCTCTTCATTTCTAACTATAGAAATTCCCTAGTCTTTGCTAATGCATTTGTTCAAATCAATGTCATTAAGTACTTAGCCTATATCAATCAGATACCAAGAAAGGATTTCTTCTCTTCAATAAGTTTTGATTTTCTCCCATGTGCTTTGCAAAATGCTGGCACCTGCCTTACTAGGTCTAAAGAACAGCCCTACGGTGCCAGAGCTATCTGGTCATCTGTCTAAACCCACGTTCATTGACTGAGCGTGCAGCGCAGCCTGCATCCTCCTAGTTACCAGCAGCATTCTTTCTTACAGAACAGGAAAAATTTTAACACCTTTTTTGATGGAAAGAGTAATTTCCTGCTTACGATCTGAGCTGAAATCCTTGGCATTGGACCTCTGATGAGGGGTCCTTGGTAAAAGCAGTAGCTGGTAGATAGCTTTTTTTTTTTTTTTTTTTTTTTTTTTGAAACGAAGTCTCGATCTGTCACCCAGGCTGGAGTGCAATGGCATGATCTCGGCTCACTGCAATCTCACCTCCTGGGTTCAGGTGATTCTCCTGCCTCCTGACTCAGCCTCCCGGATAGTTGGGATTACAGGCACCTACCACCATGCCCTGTTAATTTTTGTATTTTTAGTAGAGACGGGGTTTTGCCATGTTGGTCAGGCTGGTCTTCAACTCCTGACCTCACATGATCTGCCCACCTCAGCCTCCCAAAGTGCTGATGTTACAGAGGTGAGCCACTGTGCCCAGCCAGATAGCTTTTATCATGAAGCCATTTCATGCCTAATATTGGTAGGTGATCCAATCACAACTTAAAAAGAAAGATCTAATGATCAACTTTACGAACCATCAAATATAAGCACACCTGCAAAACTGTACTCTTTTCATACCTGATTGTTGAATGGTACAGGGTGGAACAACTTTGAGGTAAACACTGCCTTCAAATTTCAGGCTTCTTTTAATATGCAAGACGCAGAAAATGTGACTACATTTTTCAAGGATGATGTTGTAACCTGTGGCTTAAGGAATACTTTTGGATTGATGGAGAAACAGTTTTCGTTAAGGTGAATGTAATTATGGTAACTTGCCGGGAGAGGGGAAGACCAAGTCACTACTTGATAACTGTCATATATAACCTACAGGGGATTTTCACCGAACGTGTGGCATGGTTAAGCCAAGACATAATGACACAACTAAGCCAAGACATAATGCTGAGTGTCATTCAAGCCATGGATTTTTAAAAATATTACCATTTATATAGGCATAGAGAACACACTAGCAATAAGTACAGTGTCATTATACAAAGATCATTCCAGTTCCCACTGTTTTCAGATCTAGTCTTCTTCCACAAACCTCACCTGCTGGGTGGCACATTAAGTCAACTGCAAAAGATGGCTGTCAGACAAACACAGTTGCTCATCTATCTAATCAGGTTTCTTCAAGAGAGGGATTTGGTCCACATAGATTTAAAAGAACAGGCTTACTGCCTCAAAGGCAAACTGGTATTGACTGCATTCTCCCTACACCTCAATTTCCAATTGATTGGAAATTGTGTCTCTGGAGTAGGGTGTATTTTAACAATTAGTTTTACTTAAAATATTTAAAAATAGTAGGGGAAAAAAGAATCACACATCCTCTAAAGTAAAAAATAGATAAATAAATAGTAGAGGATATCCAGAATAAATTCACCTTCAACTGAGATTTTAAAAACCAAAATTTAGCCAGGCGTGATGGCTCACACCTGTAATCCTAGCACTTTGGGAGGCCGAGGAGGGTGGATCACCTGAGGTCAGGAGTTCGAGACTAGCCTGGCCAACATGGTGAAACCCCATCTTTCCTAAAAATACAAAAAATCAGCTGGGTGTAATGGTGGGCGCCTGTAATCCCAGCTACTCAGGAGATTGAGGCAGGAGAATCGCTTGAACCCAGGAGGCAGAGGTTGCAGGGAGCCAAGATCGCACCACTGCACTCCAGCCTGAGCAACAAGAGCCAAACTCCATCTCAATAAATAAATAATAAAAAAGATAAAAAATAAATAGAAAATAAAAATTTAGTTTATTCTTATCCAAATTATTTCATTCCAGGTCCTCAATGCATTCTGGAAGTTCTTGATATGATTATGGTATTTGATAAAAAGACTATGATAAGATGATAGCATCTTTCACTCTACCCAGTGCCAGGTGAATAGGGGAGTCAAAACTGCTCATCAAATGTTTTCCACTGCCTACACCAATTCACAAACAAGTAAGAAGGTGAACTTAAATGGAAAGAATCATGATGCATTCAAAAGGCCAGACAGAGCGCACATAAACTTCTTCAGCAATGAAATTAAGATTTCCCACATACAGTTTGTTTTAGGATGCACTTAGCTGCAAATATCAGAAAGCCCAACTGATAGAAGCTAAAATAAAGGAAAGCATTTGATTACCTCACATAACAAGAAGTCTGGAGGTGAGTGGTTCCAGAACTGGCTCAAGAGCTCAATGAAGTCAGGAAGCTGGGCCCGCATCCATGCTATGGGGCTTGCACTTGCAGGAAAAGGAGAGCGGCTTCACCTCCAAGAATCTCACACTCAGAGAGCAGTGATCTGAGCGGGACAAAAGCCTGGAATTATTATATTGCTACACAAACAAAATTGGAATTCTGTTAGCAAGAAAGAAGAGGGAATGGCTCTTATAAAGTAGGACTCACAGGGGCTAAGGATACTCTGCACTCTAAGTGTTCTCACAAACATACATTTGAAATCAATAAATTCCTCATGTCTGACACTACAACCCTTTAACCCACGTGGCTCTTTGAAAAACCTCAATAGAATTTTCCCATCCATCAACCTAGTTCCTTCTGTGTATTTCCAGGAATTTATCTCTTTCCTTTAGATTTTCTAGCTTGTGTGCATAGAGATGTTCATAGTAGTCTCCGAGAATCATTTGTATTTCCATGGGGTTCACTGTGATGTCACCATTGTTATTTCTGATTGTGCTTATTTGGATCTTCTCTCTTTTTCTTCGTTAATCTAGATAGCGGTTTATCTATCTTGTTTATCCTTTAAAATAACAAACTTTTCATTTCATTTATTTTTTGTATTTTTTTTTTTGAGGTCTCAGTTTCATTTAGTTCTGCTCTGATTTTAGTTATTTATTTTCTTATGCTAGCTTTGGCTTTAGTTTGTTCTTATTTTTCTAGTTCCTCTACATGTGAGATTAAGTTGTTGATTTAGACCTTTCTATCTCCTTCTGCCTAAAGAAAAGATAAACTTTCCATGTAAAGTTTTTCCACATCAAAAATAGTAATGCAAGGAACTAGTAGCAAGTTCAAAATAAATGACAGGATGGCTTGATCACAGGGGAGGCTGTAAACTGATAGTTCACTGAAGGAATGACATTGCTTTTCTAAGATTGTAGAGTTAGTTGGAAGCAAAACTGGTAGCAGAACCAAAATAGCTAGAATTACTGCTCTATACTCACCTCTCTGTTCAATCATCAGTTCACACATCTCTACTCACACTCCATCATCAATTCAAACATTAACAATTAAATGTTAATATTTTCACCGTTTAAAAACTGGTAAATATCCAGATAGATAGATAGATGGATATATGATGGATAGATGATAGATAGATAGATAGATAGATAGATAGATAGATAGATAGATAGATAGATAGACAAAAACAGATATCTCCCCACTGGTAATTCTACATTCATTTTTTCCTGGAGTTGTAAACTGTCAGGCAACATTTGTTTACTGCAGACATTTTCAACAAGAAAAATATTAAAAACTTATAATGTTATGTTTTAATGGTCAGAAAATTACTTTTAAAAATTATAGCTGTATTTTTGACATCTGAAAACATATGAAGGCCTGAGTTTCCAGGACATCCTGAACCAAAATAGATTTGTATTTAAAAGTGCAAGTCAAGATTCCAGGAAAAAAAAAGTAATCAAGTAGAAATACTCAATAAGATGACAGTATTGCTAAAAGGAACTAAAACAACAAATTGATATTACTTTGAACAAGCCATAGAAAAGGCCAGTAATTGATTCTATTCTAACCAATAATATGTCAGAGATATTTCACTTTTAAAATTCTTACTTTGGGAGCTAAGAAAACAGAGCCCTCTAAAAAAACAAATCTCGTCTTTATGTTAGTTTTTTTTTTTTTTTTAATCATTATCACTCAGAGCTCAAAACTCATTCCTCTGAGGCAGTTTTAGGATTATAAAAGTTAAGCTATGGCATGGATTAAAATTATGGATTTTGATTTCAAAGAGAATTGAATTTGAATGCCTATTCTACCATTTACTTGTTAATACCAGTTACTAAGTATTCTGAGCCACTTTAAAAAAAATAAAAAACATGAAAAATGGCAATGAATAAAATAGTTAATTTGTTGGAATGTTAAAGAATTTAATTTGAAAGTATATATAAATCACTTGGCACATGGTAGGCACTCAGAAAAGAGTAGCCATTCATCATAATAAGAGAAGATAGTGCAAATTTGTAAAAGGAGAGTTTCACAACTTCCTGCAATTGCAAACAGATGTCTGTAAGAGCAGGGACCTCTTAAACAGAAAATGCACTTTGGGTGAAACAGACTTCAGTATGTTTTCAACTCTTCCCACATGAGGTAGACTGGATTATCATTCAGAAATTTTCTCTTCCTCCACCTTACTTTCAGAGGAGGGTCATATTTCCCATTTCATTGGCATTGGACCTGACCATGTGACTTGTTTCAGCCAATGGGATGTCGGCAAACATGAGGCAAACAGAGTCTCTTAACAGTCCAGCAATTAGCTTGCTCTCCTAGCCTCTGCCATTGACCTTAAAAGAAATGTATGGACTAGCCAATTCGTCACTGAAGCTCCAAGAAAGACACTTAATGTTCATACAAGCTGCCTTCAGTGAGCCCAGCCAAGATTTTTTTTAATCCTCAACACACAGATACACAAGTGTGCCCAGCTGAACATAGTCTAGATTAGGAAAATCACACTAATATAAAAATAAATATCACTTTATACTACTGAGTTGTGGGGACAGTTTCTTAAGCAGCAATTCTCTGGCAATAACTCGCGTATGTACCACATTTTTGCTATTGTACTTGGAGAATTGCTGTGGGTATATTCATCCATTCATGCAATGGTATTTATTTAAGACAGATTTCTCGAAGTTACCATGTGCTAGAACTGTACCACCTATGCAATTAGAGTGGTAAACAAATGGGCACAACCTGAGTCTAGGCATGTATTTAGCATCACTGGCTTCAGCTGGAAAACAGATTCTTCCAATGGTTCCTGTCGGCAAATACTACTGAGGATTTCAGATAGCAATTTTAAAATGAGAAAACAAATATAAAATTATAACGTATTTATTTCTTCCTTCTTGCGTAGAATGTAACATAACAGCAAATTTCTCCCAATTAGTTCGTTTGTACCCCTCGAAAACGGTAAATATTTTTTGCCTCTCAAGTGAACTTGAGGAGGATAGTTGTTCTCAGTGAAGAAAAGCAAACAACTTTAGCAAATATTCAAAGCAAGGTGAATTGATTTCTTTAATGGAATCAGAACTAGACTTTTTTATGAATATGTTTAATAACTTATTCTTGTATATTCTTAATATGTTTAATAAGCTTATTACATATATATAATATTTTAATATTTTCCATAAACTTTTTTCCTTTAAATAATAGTTTAGCCTCAATGCTAACCTTACATCAGATTGGGTTAGTAGGCACACCCTCCAGTTACAACTTATAGATGCGATAAAATTCCAGACACTAGATTAATGATATTAAAAATTATGTTTAAATATGTAGCCAAGGTGAAAAGGAAGGTAAGACCTCTAGAAGCAGGAGTGAAGAGGGAACTTAAAGCCAGGGTAGCGGTTTCATCCAAAATGCTGGATGCATTTTAAAGCCAGGTATGATCATAAGAATTGTAGGATTGCAGTTTTAATGACAATGCAAAGACAAGAAATGTTATCGTGGGAGAAGAAGTGGGATGAAGATCATTTAATAAAGCCAATATCCTTAAAAGCTCACCTAGTCACTGAAAAGAAATTTTTTAAAATTCTAACTATTGGCTTGTAGATGTAGTTAAGACTGCTATACGTCCCTGTTTCTGGTGAATTCTTGAATTTTTTTTTTTTTAAGGGGGCCAGGCACAGTGGCTCGTGCCTGTGATCAGGACTTTGGGAGACCAAGTTGGGTGGATCATGAGGTCAATAGATCGAGACCATCCTGGCCAACATGGTGAAACCCTGTCTCTACTAAAAATACAAAAAATTACCTGGATGTGGTGGAAGGTGCCTGTAGTCCCAGCCACTGAGGAGGCTGAGGCAGGAGAATCACTTGAACCTGGGAGGCAGAGGTTGCAGTGAGCTGAGATTGTGCTACTGCACTCCAGTCTGGTGACAGAGTGAGACTTTGTCTCAAAAAAAAAAAAAAAAAAAAAAAAAAAAAATCTTTTTCTCCACAACCTCACCAGCATCTGTTATTTTTTGACTTTCTAATAATAGCCATTCTGACTGGTGTTAGATGGTATCTCACTATGGTTTTGATTTGCATTTCTCTAATGATCATTTATGTTGAGTTTTTATTTTCTCATGTATGCCTTTTTTGAAAAGTGTCTGTTCATGTCTTAGCCCATTTGTTTTGTGCAGTTGTTTGGTTTTTTTCTTGTCATTTTAATGTCTTTATAGATGCTGAATATTAGACCTTTGTCGGATACATAATTCGCAAAAATTTTCTCTCATTCTTTAGGTTGTCTGTTTACTCTGTTGATAGTTTCTTTTTCTGTGCAGAAGTTCTTTAGTTTAATTACCAATGAAGTTATGATAAGAAAAACAAAAACAGTAAACTGTATTTGAAGACAAATTGCATATGTGTGTGTTTGTCTTATAACCCTCTCACCTAATTTCTGCTAACCATAGGACATAATTTATATTGATACTTATCATTCATTTTTCACCAGGTCTGGAATGAGAATGTATTGTGCATAACTGTGCAATGCCATTATCCTAAACCAATAAATAAGTTTCATTATGCTACTACAGTTTGTTCTTATAGCTTACATTAATAAAAGGGTAAAGAACAAGAAAAAAAGGAATCAGAAGCAAATGATCAGATATTTTTTCTTAATATAGTTGAATAAAATATTATGCACAAACTTTCTTTTCTCTTTTAAAGAATAGTTCAGTCTCAGTGTTGACATCATTGCAGATTGAGAAAAAAATATGCATAAAAATGAAAATTCCAACCTTACACTTTGCACGGTTATGGAAGGCTAAATGCTATCCCTGTGGTGTTGGAATCCCAAACTGAGAAATTAAAATCTCTAATATCTTGGCAAAAATTGTGCGGTTGCAACATAGGAAAATATATTCAACCCAAGGCACATGAAACTTTCCAAGAAAACAAAGAGAAAAAATTATCTGCCAAACACAATAAAACACAAGGAAACAGGGAGGGTCAGCAGATAGAACAAATGAGAAATGGCACTATAAAAAAATAATTTGAAGAAAAAAATTTAAAATATGCTTAATATAATAAGCATGTAACAAAGAGAAACCATGATGAAATACGACTAATGAAGTAGAATTTCTAGAAGAAAATCTTGCAAGCTGGAAAGAGGGAGGAGGAAATTACCCATTAAAAAGGCCAGAAAAGAAATTATACTGATAGAAGCCAAAAGACATTGAAATAATAACTTCAAATAGTTGGTAAAAATAACTGTCAAATTAAAAGTCTATAGCCAGCAAAGCTATAATTTTTAAAGGAACAAAAATAAAGATACTTTAACAACAAAGGTGGAAAAGATTTGAACAACACTAGACGTATATGGAACCTCATATCTCACAATCAGTGGACAGCTATGTTCTGGAGCCTGTATGAAGTATCAGCAAATAAAAAAGAATCGATTTTCTTGATGACATATGATGTATAGCATCTTTTCACATGCTTATTTACCATCTATGCCTTTTCTTTGATGGGGAGTCTGTAAAGGTCTCTCATCATTTTTTCAGTCAATTGTTTGTTATGTTGAATTTTAAGAGTTATTTTGATATTTTATATAACAGTCCTTCATCAGATATGTCTTTTGAAAACATTTTCTTCTAGTCTGTGGCTTATCTTTTTCTTATCTTTGCAGTGTCTTTTGTAGAAGAGAAACTTTCCATTATAGTGACTCTTTTTCTCTCATGGATTACGCCTTTAGTGTTGCATCTAAAAACTCCTTGCAAACCCAAGGCCATTGAGATTTTCTCCTATGTTATTTTCTAGGAGTTTTATAGTTTTGTGTTTTACAGTTAGGTCTGTGATCCAGTTTTAGTTAATTTTCGTGAAGAGGGTGAGGTCGGTGTCTAGGTACATCTTAATATTGGTATGTAGATGTCAAGAGTATCTTTGCTTCACTGTATTGCCTTTGGTCTTTTGTCAAAGATTAATTGACTATATCTGTGTAAGTCTATTTCTGGACTTTTTATTCTGTTCCATTTATCTATTCATCTATTCTTTCTTCAATACTACACTGTCTTGGCTGCTATTGCTTTATAGTTAAGTCTTGAAATCAGGTAATGTCAGTCCTCCAACTTTGTTCTTCTCTTTCAATTTTGTGTTGGCTATTCTGGGAGTTTTTCCCCTTCGTATAAACTTGAAAATCAGCGAAATAGGTCATCAGGGAAATGCACATTGAGGCAACAATAAGATAAAGCTACACATATATTAAAATGGCCAATACCCAGAACACTGGCAACACCAAATGCTGATGAGGATGTGGAGCAACAGGAATTCTCATTCACTGCTGGGCAGAACATAAAATGATACAGCTACTTTGGAAATTGGTTTAGTAGTTTCATACAAAGTTAAGTGTACTCACACCATACAATCTAGCAATCTTACTCTATGGTATTTCCCAACAGGAGTTGGAAAGTTACATTCACACAAATATCTGTACACAGATGTTTATAGCAGCTTTCTTCATAACTGCCAAAACTTGGAAGCAACTAAATTATCTTTCAGTAAGTAAATAGATAAACTGTGACACATCCAGACAATGGAATTCATTTAGTGCTAAAAAGAAATGAACTATCAAGTCACAAAAATATATGAAGGAAACTTAAGTGCATATTGCTAAGTGAAGTCAGTCTGAAAAGGCTATCTACTACATGATTCCAACTCCATGGCACTCTAGAAAAGGCAAAACTGTGGAGTCAGTATAAAGATTAATGGTTTCCAGAGGTTAGAGGGGAAGGGGGAATAGATAGGCAGAGCACAGAGGATTTTTAGGGCAGTGAAACTGCTCTGTATGATACTACAGTGGTGAACACATGTTATTATACATTTATCTAAATGCACAGAATGCACAACATTTAGAGTGAAACTTAACATAAACTATGGTCTTTGGATGATAATGATGTGTCAGTGTGGTTCATCGATTTTAACAAATGAACCACTCCAGTAGGGTTGTTGATAACGGGAGAGGCTATGCATGTTGGGGGACAGGGATATATGGGATATCTCTGTACTTTCCATTACATTTTGCTGTGAACCTAAAATTGTTTAAAAAATAATAGTCTACTACATTTATGCAGCCAATAAACATGAAAAAAAGCTCATCATCACTGGTCATTAGAGAAATGCAAATTGAAACCACAGTGAGATACCATCTTATACCAGTTAGAATGGCAATTACTAAAAAAGTCAGGAAACAACAGAGGCTGGAGAGGCTGTGGAGAAATAGGAACACTTATACACTGTTCGTGGGGGTGTACATTAGTTCAACCATTGTGGAAGACAGTGTGACGATTCCTCAAGGATCTACAGCCAGAAATATCATTTGACCCAGCAATCCCATTACTGGGTATTTATCCAAAGGATTATATATCATTCTACTATAAAGACATATGCACATATATGTTTACTGCAGCACTATTTACAATAGCAAAGATGTGTAACCAACCCAAATGCCCATCATTTATAGACTAGATAAAGAAAATGTGGCACATATATACCATGGAATACTATGCATCCATAAAAAAGGATGAGTTCATGTCCTTTGCAAGGACATGGATAAAGCTAGAAACCATCATTCTCAGCACACTAACACCGGAATAGAAAATCAAACACCACATGTTCTCACTCTCAAGTGGAAGTTGAATGATGAGAATGCATGGACACAGGGAGGGGAACATCACACACAGGGGCCTGTGGCGGGGTGGTGGTCAAGGGCAGGGAGAGCATTAAGACAAATACCCAATGCATGTGGGACTTAAAACCTAGATGATGGATTGATAGGTGCAGCCAACCACCATGGCACATGTATACCTATGCAACAAACCTGCACATTCTGCACATGTATCCCAGAGCTTAAAGTAAAAATTATTTTAAAAGTCTGTTAAAAAAAGGAATCCATGTCACTTGGATGATATTCTCTAACAACAATATAAATAGCAATATCAATAGTAAAATATTGCTTAAATAAACAATCATTTGAAGAGTGAAAAATATGCTAAATAATTTACTGGTTACAAAAATAATAGAAATTGGAAAATACTTAGAAGTGAATATGACAAGTAAGTATACTTGGATTCAACAGATGGTAGAGACCACCTAGGGAACACAGTAGAGGTGCTTCTAAGTGGAAGAATCCTTTATAAATTTATGTTTCAGGATTTAGAAGTTAATTTTCATGATGGATCATTATTGTACAACAAATTGTCCAACCAGATAATTTTTTTAAAAAATCAATAGATACAGCAAATGCCCAGAGATAGGAGAAGTCTGGCAAAAACTTATCAAGTATTTGCAGCCAAATCTATCTCAGCTTTTAAATAAAGAATGCTTCTAAATGAATGGAGGTTCTTACAGGGAAATGTAGTTACCTATATCCTCTGCCCCCATTTCAGTTCTGTTAAATAAATACGTAAGGGCTAAGATGTGTAAACACCAAAATAGGTAATAGGAACACACAGATGAATCAGACACAGTGCCTGTCTTCGAGGAGATTTTAGACTACTGAGAGAGATACACCTAAAAATGTATGGATTGAATCAAGTGTGAGAAGTGCAAAGCTTTGCCCTATGTGTTGTGGGACCACAGAGGATGGACACTTAGTTCAGCATGGGGTTCAAGAATGGCTCTTGAAAGAAAAGGCTATGCAGGTTTCCTACAGCATCAAATCACTTTTCCTATACATGACCTAACCCTCACAATTCAAGCAAAATGTACTAAATTTTTTTAATGTCTCTGAATTTTTTCTGAAGTAGCTAGAACAAGTTCACAAGTAATTTATCAACTTCGAGTGCATTGCTCAAGACAATTCCAAAAAGGGGAAAGAAAAAAAAAATAGTTACTTGTTTCAGGAGTCATCAGCAGAAATAAGGACTCCACTGGGGCATCTCCTGCAAGGCCCTTCCTAAAACTTCGTAGAGGTTTTGGAAACAGCTGTTTAGGGTAAGCACCAATATATAACAGCACAAAAATATTACATTTTTTAAGTTTCAGTCTTAAAATTAGCATTCCAAAAACCAGACTGGAGAGAGGACAAGGACGCAGGTAAGCATTATGATGCCTGTTTGCTGCTTGCCCTCTGGGTGTAAGCACAACAGTAGGTACTTACACGGGGCAGACAGATTGATCAGAAGATCATGGTCCAACCTCGCAAGGTTGACTGTCACAAGGCCTAAAGAAAGTGATTGCCACATTTGAAATGTTTTATTTAACCATGTGCAAGTTTAAAAGCAAAACTGATTAAATTCGCTCAAGTAAAATTTCCATGTCTGGTCTCATCCGTATCTGCCCATAAACGAGACTTACTAAACCTCCCCTGACTCTAAAACCAGAATGAAAATTTACAAAGAAAGCACCAGATAACACATTGTTTAACAGATCTCAGTCACTTTGCTGTCATGAGGTCCTCCTGGGTCACTTTCAGTTCTAAAAATGTATGTGGCACCTTAGAAAAAAATACCACCTAACCCAGCAATATTTTCAGA
Organism: Macaca thibetana thibetana; assembly: GCF_024542745.1. Taxonomy (NCBI): domain Eukaryota; kingdom Metazoa; phylum Chordata; class Mammalia; order Primates; family Cercopithecidae; genus Macaca; species Macaca thibetana. The sequence goes on from NC_065594.1 coordinate 59,084,400, forward strand.
GGCCAAGCCTTGCTCAACTGGACCGTCTGGTATGATGAGTGTTTTAACAGCTGCCACTCTGTAAAGGGTTTCTCCATTACCCACTCCTGCCAGAGTTGCTGGCTTGCTCTAGTTTATTTCCTCTCCAGTTTTTCTTCTTTGAAGATTTGTGTTTGTGCAACTGTGGTGCCCAGTTAATTGTATTTATTTTAGGTATTTTCTACTTTGTATGGGTTGAACTGGCTTGAGAGATCATGCTGCTTTTGGCAGGGGGTGGGTAGTTACAAAATTTTCAAGATAGGTCATCACATTTTGAAATATGTGTAAGTATGTGTGTGCATGTGCATGTGTCTTAGTGTTGCAAATAAGTCCCTCAGAGTGTGTTTTGTTTGTTTTTAGAACACAAAGAACTTCTGAAGTTTGGTTAATTTCCATGCCAAGAGTTCTGTGGAGTCAAGAAGCAGCACGCCCACTGTGAAACCAATGGAACTCTCTTCACGGATGCTCAGTGAAAGATAAAATTTAAAAATATACAGAACACAGAAACTCACCAGCACCTGCAAAACCAGACTCGGGATTTGCCACTTGTTTCTTGGAATTTAGGCTGCCCTGGGCTATGGGGGCTTTCTGTTTCTTTGCCTAAACATTCTTCTACTATTAACGAAAATCAGACCTAATTTTACTTAGCTTCCCTTTGTTTTCAAGCATGGTCGTTGTGATGGTTGATACTGAGTGTCAACTTGATTGGACTGAAGGATACAAAGTATTGATCCTGAGTGTGTCTGTGAAGGTGTTGCCAAAGGAGATTAACATTTGAGTCAGGGGACTGGGGAAGGGAGTCCCACCCTTAACCTTGCTGGGCACAATCTAATCAGCTGCCCAGCGTGGCTAGAATATAAGTAGGCAGAAAAATGTGAAAAGAGAGACAGGCCTAGCCTCCCAGCCTGCGTCTTTCTCCCGTGCTGGATGCTTCCTTCCCTTGAACATCAGACCGCAAGTTCTTCAGTTTTGGAACTTGGACTGGCTCTCCTTGCTCCTCACTGCAGATGGCCTATTGTGGGACCTTGTGAGTGTGAGTTAATACTTAATAAACTTATATATATATACACACACACACATATATATGTGTATATATATGTATATATATAAACTCATATATATGAGTTTATTAAATATTATAAGTATTACATTTTTAAGTATTATTTTATATATATACACACATATATATATAGAGAGAGAGAGTTCTGTCCCTCTAGAGAACCCTGACTAATACAGCCATCATTGTTACTTTAAACACAGGTAAACTCTCCCACTGGTTAGGGAAAAGACAGAAGCATCCATGTTTCTGGTGGCAACATGATGCTAAGTTCAATTTCTATAGTTAGCATAAAGAAATGGGAAAATTGAAAGCAAAAAGTCATATTTAAGTATCTCTGCAATGGGAATTCAGTATTAAAAGAGATGTCTGTATTACAGCAAACACATTTCAGTAAGGGTTTTTGTTCTATGACCTATGTCAGCTCCACGCTGTTTCTTCTTCTCGAAGGAGAATTATCCAATCCGACGCCATTTAAGTAGATGTCATAAAGTCAGAATCTCTATCTATCTATCGAAAGAAAACTTGCTAAAATGTTGTCTTCATTTTAGCTGAGCTAATGGCTTCCCATCTAGCTCATTTTAAAGTAAAGGAGGGGGCTTCATTAATTTGAACTCTATAATTACAGGTCTAGAATCACAAATAAATTACTTCTAAAAATTAAATTTTAGCAGCCAGGTCACTTAGCAAAAAACTATCATAATAGAATTTAATTGAAAATGCTAAATAACATGAAGATATATGATTCTTATGGTAAAGAATATGTCAAAGTAGGAAGATCATCATCGCTCCATTTAACGTAATGTAGAACATTCTTGTGTCGGTAGAGAGAAAAGCAGTGAGAGAGTAGGAAGGATTGCAGGATTACGAAAGGACAGGAGTAGGAAAGTGCACAGGAAGGAGCACTGTTGATTTTTTGGGGACCTCATGGTGGGGCGAGGGCTTGGTGGTGATGTTCATACAGTTAGTTAGAAACAGACATAAAAGATGCATAGATTCATAGAGGCACAACATGCAAGAGACTATACAGTGATCCCACTGGAGCTTTGGAGTTAAAAAGCCAAAAGTTTGATCCCAGACTCAGTCATTTTCCAGCTACGAAACTGGGGCAGTTACTTAACTTCCCAGGGCCTACATTTTCTCATGTGAACCCCATGAGATGTACATTTCTTCCTTGAAGTTATGTCATGAGGATGAAATAACAACTGGCAAATGGATTAGCACAGGACCTGGCACATAGTAGGAAGTCATTACATACTTTCTTCCTTTCTGCTAACTCTGCACCACTCCCCACCGTCGTCATTTGTACCAAATTCAAGAGTTTGGAAATTTTGTCATCTGTAATAACAAACTCCATTCACCATGGCTACATTCTTAGAGCAAGCTACGTAGTGTCTAACAAAGCCACCCAGCCATCACCTTCATCACCTATTTAATAAAACTATTGTGAATCAATTCCATGCTAAGAATTATGTAAGTGAGCTATAACGCCTCTAATCAGTCTTACTGATTACACAAGCTTTCTGGAAAGTGGAAGAATTGTGAAAACACAGAGACGAAGTCAGTTCAGTTCAATGGCAGAACAACTGTGACATCTAAAGGCAGACAGCCAGGCTGAAACACAGTGTTGGAAACATGCACAAAGCTATCATGCACATGGCAAATGGCATTGCTATGCACTAAAAGAGATTAAATATTCTTTTCTGCTCTTTCTTTTATTGCTCTTTCCAATTTAGTGCAGAACCCTTTTGCAATAAAACCAGAGTCTTTCTGAAAAGTAAATGTGTCCTTTCATTAATCACGACTTTCCACTTGTTTTTCTCAATTTTGCCATCAAGAAGTCTGCAGTACCACAAACCTTTGACTAGTGTACTACCTTGATTAAGGCACAAAACGTTAAAAGCAAATTACCATGAAAGTATGAAACAATTTGCACTTAATGTTTCAGTCATATCTGTAAAAAATATGACTTAAATATAGTTTTATTAATAATACATATTTTAATTAAACGGCTGGAGGTGCATCTAGCAGGAAAAAATTGAATCTTCTCTGGATTTCACATACCGGTATGATTCATGGGCAGTAAATATGCAAAGCTTTATGCCCATAAGGCAATCAAACTCCAAAGCTGATATGCATGTTTTTATCTAAAAGAATGAAATCTTGTAAGGACTAGAAATAAAAATAATAACAACAGACTGGTGTACCATTCTAATGAATTGGCTTTAGCCAACAGTATCTTTCTTATATAATAAAATCATCCTTTCAGCTACAATTACATCCACTCCAACATTTTATGGAAGTAATAACTTACTTCCATTATTCTCATTACACAAGAAAATCATGTATATATACTTATACATATTGAGAAACTTCACACGTATTAATAATAAAATCCTGGGATATGAGTGACCACCTTTGCAAAGCAGGAAATGCTTTCCCTTGCAGACAGTTTAGGTGTTGCTTAATCCCTAAAGGATCTCACTTCACTCCTGCTCCTTCCCTGGCATTTGCCTAGTGTATTAGTTTGCTAGAGTTGCCATAACAAAGTACCAAAGATTGGGTGGCTTCAACAACCGCAATTTTGTTTTCTCACAATTCTGGAGGCAAGAAGTCTGAGATCAAGCCATCAGGAAAACTGTTTTTCTCTGAGGTTTCTCCCCTTGACTTACAGTTAGCCACCTTCTCCCTCGTCTTCACATGGGTCTCCCTCTGCGTATGAATGTCTGTGTCCCAACATCCTCTTTCTACGAACATATCAGTCATATCGGATTAAAGCCTTACCTTAACGACCTTGTTTCACCTTGTTTTAACTTAATTATCTACTGAAAGACCCTGTCTCCAAATACAGGCACATTCTGAGGAACTGGGGGTTAGGACTTCACCATATGAGTTTTGGTGGAACAGAAATCAGCCAATAACACCTGGAGATTATTTTTCAGTTACGTACAGTTATATTATCTGCCTCTATATCACTTGGCAGGGTATTTTGTCAACAAGAAAAGCCTGTTAAATTTTTAAGACTATGTAGACTGAACTCAAAAGCTAAGATTTTCATTTATATTTTATCTTTAGTTTGAATTTCTCTGAAAAATTGTATTATATTTGTGATCATCACTTTAAAATACCTGAACAATTAAAAATGAAAAGTTGACTACTATTTAGCTAATGGTGAGAGGACATAGCCTTTGTAACTATGCCAGACTCAACTGGCATATATATGCCAGGACCCATATATATCAGGTACCACTGAAGCCATGCTAGTGAGGATACCTCACAGAGACAAAGCAGACTTGGCATTGACTTTCCCAAGGTGACCACGTGATCTGAACAGTACCTTTAAAACTCTATGGTTAAAAATTGGCAAATGGGATCCAGTCAACTAAAGAGCTTCTGCACAGTGAAAGAAACTATCATCAGAGTGAACAGGCAACCTACAGAATGGGAGAAAATGTTTGCGACTTACCCATCTAACAGACATCCAGAATCCACAAGGAAGTTAAACGAATTTACAAGAAAAAAACAAACAATCCCATCAAAAAGTGGGCAGAGGATATGAACAGACACTTCTCAAAAGAAGACATTTATGTGGCCAAAAAACATATGAAAAAAAGCTCATCATCACCGGTCATTAGAGAAATGCAAATCAAAACTACAATGAGATACCATCTCATGCCAGTTAGAATGGTGATTACTACAAAGTCAGAGAACAACAGATGCTGGTGAGGCTATGGAAACATAGGAGCGCTTTTACACTGTTAGTGGGAGTATAAATTAGTTCAACCATTGTGGAAGACAGTGTGGTAACTCCTCAAGGATCTAGAACCAGAAATACATTTGACCCAGCAATCCCATCACTGGGTATACACCCAAAGGATTATAAATCATTCTACTCTAAAGACACATGCACACATATGTTTATTGCAGCACTATTTACAATAGCAAAGACTTGGAACCAACCCAAATGCCCATCAATGATAGTATAAAGAAAATGTGGCACATATACACCATGGAATACTATGCAACCATAAAAGAGAATGAGTTCATGTCCTTTGCAGGGACATGGATGAAGTAGAAGCTATAATTCTTAAAACACACACAGGAACAGAAAACCAAACACCACATGTTCTCACTCATAAGTGGGAGCTGAACAACAAGAACACATAGACAGGGAAGGAAAGATCACACACTGGGGCCTGTTGGGTGGTGGGGGACAAGGGGAGGGAGAGCATTAGAACAAATATTTAATGCATGCAGGGCTTAAAACCTAGATGATGGGTTAATAGGTGCAGCAAACCACCATGGCCCATGTATATCTATGTAACAAACCTGCATGTTCTGCACCTGTATCCCAGAACTTAAAGTAAAATAAAAATTAAATTACACTTAAAAAGCTATGATTAGATGCATAGACATTTATAATTGTTTTGTCTTCCTAAGGAATTGTCTTTTTAATCCTTATAAAATATCTCTCTTTATCTCTAATACTTTGAGTCTTGAAATCATCTTAACCTAAAATTTTAAAAAGTCACTCCAACCTTGATATGTTTATAATTTTTATGCCATATATTGTTCCATCTATTTACATTACATTTACATAATTAAGATACTCATCACCTCAAGTATGTATTTATGTCCTCATATTTAGCGTGCATTTCTTACAGGGAGTACGTCCCAGATTCTTGCTTTTTTATCCACTATATCAATCTCTGCCTTTTAATTTTAGTGTTTCAGCCATTAATATTTAATATAATTATTGATATGGTTGGATTTAGGTCTACCATTTTTAATTTGTTTTCTGTTGTTCCCTCTGTGTTTTGTTTCTGTTTCTTTCATGCCTTCTCTTTGGTTACTTGAATATTTTTAGTATTCAATTTTAATTTATCTGTTACTTTCTTAGCTATCTCTTATTATATTTAGGGGTTTCTCTAGGGATTATAATGTATGTATCTTATCTTTCACAGTCTTCATAGAGTTAATACTGTACTACTTCCTGTAAAATAGAATAGTCTTGAAATCAAATAGTCCCCCTCTGGCTGAAGTCTATGTTATAGTTGCTACATGAATTACATCTACATATATTGAAAACCTTACCCAACAATGTTATACTGTTTGCTTCAATCGGTCATATGTATTTTAAAGTACTGAAAAAGGAAAATGGTAGTATTTTATAATTATCCAACTATATACCATCATGTTGTTCTTTTCACATTCCTAAAGACAGGTTTACCCCTAGTACCATTTTCCCCTTCATTTTAAAAGCATCCTTTAGCATTTCTTATAAAGCAGGTATGCTAGAAACAAATTTTCTTGTCTCCTTCATCCAAAAATATCTTTAAAGTTCCAAAAGATATCTCACAGGACTTAGAATTTTGTTAATAAATTAACAGCCCTTTTCTTTTAGTACTTTAAAGATGTCTCATTGTCTCCTGGCCTCCATAGATTCCGATGAGAAATCCACAGTAATTCAAATCATTGTGCACCTATATGCAAGCTTTTGTTTCATGTAACTGCTTTTAGGACATCTTATTTATTTATTTATTTTTAATTTATTTATTATTATTATACTTTAAGTTGTAGGGTACATGTGCATAACGTGCAGGTTTGTTACATATGTATACTTGTGCCATGTTGGTGTGCTGCACCCATCAACTCGTCATTTACATCAGGTATAACTCCCAACGCAATCCCTCCCCACTCCCCCCTCCCCATGATAGGCCCCGGTGTGTGATGTTCCCCTTCCTGAGTCCAAGTGATCTCATTGTTCAGTTCCTACCTATGAGTGAGAACATGCGGTGTTTGGTTTTCTGTTCTTGTGATAGTTTGCTAAGAATGATGGTTTCCAGCTGCATCCATGTCCCTACAAAGGACACAAACTCATCCTTTTTGATGGCTGCATAGTATTCCATGGTGTATATGTGCCACATTTTCTTAATCCAGTCTGTCACTGATGGACATTTGGGTTGATTCCAAGTCTTTGCTATTGTGAATAGTGCTGCAATAAACATACGTGTGCATGTGTCTTTATAGCAGCATAATTTATAATCCTTTGGGTATATACCCAGTAATGGGATGGCTGGGTCATATGGTACATCTAGTTCTAGATCCTTGAGGAATCGCCATACTGTTTTCCATAATGGTTGAACTACTTTACAATACCACCAACAGTGTAAAAGTGTTCCTATTTCTCCACATCCTCCCCAGCACCTGTTGTTTCCTGACTTTTTAATGATCGCCATTCTAACTGGTGTGAGATGGTATCTCATTGTGGTTTTGATTTGCATTTCTCTGATGGCCAGTGATGATGAGCATTTTTTCATGTGTCTGTTGGCGTATGAATGTCTTCTTTTGAGAAATGTCTGTTCATATCCTTTGCCCACTTTTTGATGGGGTTGTTTGTTTTTTTCTTGTAAATTTGTTTGAGTTCTTTGTAGGTTCTGGATATTAGCCCTTTGTCAGATGAGTAGATTACAAAAATTTTCTCCCATTCTGTAGGTTGCCTGTTCAGTCTGATGGTAGTTTCTTTTGCTGTGCAGAAGCTCTTTAGTTTAATGAGATCCCATTTGTCAATGTTGGCTTTTGCTGCCGTTGCTTTTGGTGTTTTAGACATGAAGTCTTTGCCCATGCCTATGTCCTGAATGGTACTACCTAGGTTTTCCTCTAGGATTTTTATGGTATTAGGTCTAACATTTAAGTCTCTAATCCATCTTGAATTAATTTTCGTATAAGGAGTAAGGAAAGGATCCAGTTTCAGCTTTCTACTTATGGCTAGCCAATTTTCCCAGCACCATTTATTAAATAGGGAATCCTTTCCCCATTTCTTGTTTCTCTCAGGTTTGTCAAAGATCAGATGGCTGTAGATGTGTGGTATTATTTCTGAGGACTCTGTTCTGTTCCATTGGTCTATATCTCTGTTTTGGTACCAGTACCATGCTGTTTTGGTTACTGTAGCCTTGTAGTATAGTTTGAAGTCAGGTAGCGTGATGCCTCCAGCTTTGTTCTTTTGACTTAGGATTGTCTTGGAGATGCGGGCTCTTTTTTGGTTCCATATGAACTTTAAAGCAGTTTTTTCCAATTCTGTGAAGAAACTCATTGGTAGCTTGATGGGGATGGCATTGAATCTATAAATTACCTTGGGCAGTATGGCCATTTTCACGATATTGATTCTTCCTATCCATGAGCATGGTATGTTCTTCCATTTGTTTGTGTCCTCTTTTATTTCACTGAGCAGTGGTTTGTAGTTCTCCTTGAAGAGGTCCTTTACATCCCTTGTAAGTTGGATTCCTAGGTATTTGATTCTCTTTGAAGCAATTGTGAATGGAAGTTCATTCCTGATTTGGCTCTCTGTTTGTCTGTTACTGGTGTATAAGAATGCTTGTGATTTTTGCACATTAATTTTGTATCCTGAGACTTTGCTGAAGTTGCTTATCAGCTTAAGGAGATTTTGGGCTGATACAATGGGGTTTTCTAAATATACAATCATGTCATCTGCAAACAGGGACAATTTGACTTCTTCTTTTCCTAACTGAATACCCTTGATTTCTTTCTCTTGCCTAATTGCCCTAGCCAGAACTTCCAACACTATGTTGAATAGGAGTTGTGAGAGAGGGCATCCCTGTCTTGTGCCAGTTTTCAAAGGGAGTTTTTCCAGTTTTTGCCCATTCAGTATGATATTGGCTGTCGGTTTGTCATAAATAGCTCTTATTATTTTGAGGTATGTTCCATCAATACTGAATTTATTGAGCGTTTTTAGCATGAAGGGCTGTTGAATTTTGTCAAAAGCCTTTTCTGCATCAATTGAGATAATCATGTGGTTCTTGTCTTTGGTTCTGTTTATATGCTGGATTATGTTTATTGATTTGCGAATGTTGAACCAGCCTTGCATCCCAGGGATGAAGCCCACTTGATCATGGTGGATAAGCTTTTTGATGTGTTGCTGGATCTGGTTTGCCAGTATTTTATTGAGGATTTTTGCATCGATGTTCATCAGGGATATTGGTCTAAAATTCTCTTTTTTTGTTGTGTCTCTGCCAGGCTTTGGGATCAGGATGATGTTAGCCTCATAAAATGAGTTAGGGAGGATTCCCTCTTTTTCTATTGATTGGAATAGTTTCAGAAGGAATGGTACCAACTCCTCCTTGTACCTCTGGTAGAATTCAGCTGTGAATCCATCTGGTCCTGGACTTTTTTTGGTTGGTAGGCTATTAATTATTGCCTCAATTTCAGAGCCTGCTATTGGTCTATTCAGGGATTCAACTTCTTCCTGGTTTAGTCTTGGAAGAGTGTAAGTGTCCAGGAAATTATCCATTTCTTCTAGATTTTCCAGTTGATTTGCGTAGAGGTGTTTATAGTATTCTCTGATGGTAGTTTGTATTTCTCTGGGGTCGGTGGTGATATCCCCTTTATCATTTTTAATTGCGTCGATTTGATTCTTCTCTCTTTTCTTCTTTATTAGTCTTGCTAGTGGTCTGTCAATTTTGTTGATCTTTTCAAAAAACCAACTCCTGGATTCATTGATTTTTTGGAGAGTTTTTTGTGTCTCTATCTCCTTCAGTTCTGCTCTGATCTTAGTTATTTCTTGCCTTCTGCTAGCTTTCGAATGTGTTTGCTCTTGCTTCTCTAGTTCTTTTAATTGCGATGTTAGAGTGTCAATTTTAGATCTTTCCTGCTTTCTCTTGTGGGCATTTAGTGCTATAAATTTCCCTCTACACACTGCTTTAAATGTGTCCCAGAGATTCTGGTATGTTGTATCTTTGTTCTCATTGGTTTCAAAGAACATCTTTATTTCTGCCTTCATTTCGTTATGTACCCAGTAGTCATTCAGGAGCAGGTTGTTCAGTTTCCATGTAGTTGAGCAGTTTTGATTGAGTTTCTTAGTCCTCAGTTCTAGTTTGATTGCACTGTGGTCTGAGAGACAGTTTGTTATAATTTCTGTTCTTGTACATTTGCTGAGGAGTGCTTTACTTCCAATTACGTGGTCGATTTTGGAGTAAGTACGGTGTGGTGCTGAGAAGAATGTATATTCTGTTGATTTGGGGTGGAGAGTTCTGTAGATGTCTATTAGGTCTGCTCGCTGCAGAGATGAGTTCAATTCCTGGATATCCTTGTTAACTTTCTGTCTCGTTGATCTGTCTAATGTTGACAGTGGAGTGTTGAAGTCTCCCATTATTATTGTATGGGAGTCTAAGTCTCTTTGTAAGTCTCTAAGGACTTGCTTTATGAATCTGGTTGCTCCTGTATTGGGTGCATATATATTTAGGATAGTTAGCTCTTCCTGTTGAATTGATCCCTTTACCATTATGTAATGGCCTTCTTTGTCTCTTTTGATCTTTGATGGTTTAAAGTCTGTTTTATCAGAGACTAGTATTGCAACCCCCGCTTTTTTTTGTTCTCCATTTGCTTGGTAAATCTTCCTCCATCCCTTTATTTTGAGCCTATGTATGTCTCTGCGTGTGAGATGGGTCTCCTGAATACAGCAGACTGATGGGTCTTGACTCTTTATCCAGTTTGCCAGTCTGTGTCTTTTAATTGGAGCATTTAGTCCATTTACATTTAAGGTTAAGATTGTTATGTGTGAACTTGATCCTGCCATTATGATATTAACTGGTTATTTTGCTCGTTAGTTGATGCAGTTTCTTCCTAGCCTCGATGGTCTTTACATTTTGGCATGTTTTTGCAATGGCTGGTACCGGTTGTTCCTTTCCATGTTTAGTGCTTCCTTCAGGGTCTCTTGTAAGGCAGGCCTAGTGGTGACAAAATCTCTAAGCATTTGCCTATCTGTAAAGGATTTTATTTCTCCTTCACTTATGAAACTTAGTTTGGCTGGATATGAAATTCTGGGTTTAAAATTCTTTTCTTTAAGAATGTTGAGGCCGGGCGCGGTGGCTCACGCCTGTAATCCCAGCACTTTGGGAGGCCGAGGTGGGCGGATCACAAGCTCAGGAGATCGAGACCACGGTGAAACCCCGTCTCTACTAAAAATACAAAAAATTAGCCGGGCGCGGTTGTGGGCGCCTGTAGTCCCAGCTACTCGGGAGGCTGAGGCAGGAGAATGGCGTGAACCCGGGAGGCGGAGCTTGCAGTGAGCCGAGATCGCGCCACTGCACTCCAGCCTGGGCGACAGAGCGAGACTCCGTCTCAAAAAAAAAAAAAAAAAAAAAAGAATGTTGAATATTGGCCCCCACTCTCTTCTGGCTTGGAGAGTTTCTGCCGAGAGATCTGCTGTTAGTCTGATGGGCTTCCCTTTGTGGGTAACCCGACCTTTCTCTCTGGCTGCCCTTAAGATTTTTTCCTTCATTTCAACTTTGGTGAATCTGGCAATTATGTGTCTTGGAGTTGCTCTTCTCGAGGAGTATCTTTGTGGCGTTCTCTGTATTTCCTGGATTTGAATGTTGGCCTGCCCTACTAGGTTGGGGAAGTTCTCCTGGATGATATCCTGAAGAGTGTTTGCCAACTTGGTTCCATTTTCCCCCTCATTTTCAGGCACCCCAATCAGACGTAGATTTGGTCTTTTTACATAATCCCATACTTCTTGCAGGCTTTGTTCATTTCTTTTTCTTCTTTTTTCTTTTGGTTTCTCTTCTCGCTTCATTTCATTCATTTGATCCTCAATTGCAGATACTCTTTCTTCCAGTTGATCGAGTCAGTTACTGAAGCTTGTGCATTTGTCACGTATTTCTCGTGTCATGGTTTTCATCTCTTTCATTTCGTTTATGACCTTCTCTGCATTAATTACTCTAGCCATCAATTCTTCCACTTTTTTTTCAAGATTTTTAGTTTCTTTGCGCTGGGTACGTAATTCCTCCTTTAGCTCTGAGAAATTTGATGGACTGAAGCCTTCTTCTCTCATCTCGTCAAAGTCATTCTCCGTCCAGCTTTGATCCGTTGCTGGCGATGAGCTGCGCTCCTTTGCCGGGGGAGATGCGCTCTTATTTTTTGAATTTCCAGCTTTTCTGCCCTGCTTTTTCCCCATCTTTGTGGTTTTATCTGCCTCTGGTCTTTGATGATGGTGATGTACTGATGGGGTTTTGGTGTAGGTGTCCTTCCTGTTTGATAGTTTTCCTTCTAACAGTCAGGACCCTCAGCTGTAGGTCTGTTGGAGATTGCTTGAGGTCCACTCCAGACCCTGTTTGCCTGGGTATCAGCAGCAGAGGCTGCAGAAGATAGAATATTTCTGAACAGCGAGTGTACCTGTCTGATTCTTGCTTTGGAAGCTTCCTCTCAGGGGTGTACTCCACCCTGTGAGGTGTGGGGTGTCAGACTGCCCCTAGTGGGGGATGTCTCCCAGTTAGGCTACTCAGGGGTCAGGGACCCACTTGAGCAGGGAGACTGTCCCTTCTCAGATCTCAACCTCCGTGTTGGGAGATCCACTGCTCTCTTCAAAGCTGTCAGACAGAGTCGTTTGCGTCTGCAGAGGTTTTGGCTGCGTTTGTTATTGCCCTGTCCCCAGAGGTGGAGTCTACAGAGACAGGCAGGTTTCCTTGAGCTGCTGTGAGCTCCACCCAGTTTGAGCTTCCTAGCAGCTTTGTTTACCTACTTAAGCCTCAGCAATGGCGGGCGCCCCTCCTCCAGCCTCGCTACTGCCTTGCCAGTAGATCACAGACTGCTGTGCTAGCAATGAGGGAGGCTCTGTGGGTGTGGGACCCTCCCGGCCAGGTGTGGGATATGATCTCCTGGTGTGCCTGTTTGCTTAAAGCGCAGTATTGGGGTGGGAGTTACCCGATTTTCCAGGTGTTGTGTGTCTCAGTTCCCCTGGCTAGGAAAAGGGATTCCCTTCCCCCTTGCGCTTCCCAGGTGAGGCGATGCCTCGCCCTGCTTCAGCTCTCGCTGGTCGGGCTGCAGCAGCTGACCAGCACCGATCGTCCGGCACTCCCTAGTGAGATGAACCCAGTACCTCAGTTGAAAATGCAGAAATCACCGGTCTTCTGCGTTGCTCGCGCTGGGAGTTGGAGACTGGAGCTGTTCCTATTCGGCCATCTTGCCATCTTATTTATTTTTGATTTTCAGTGATACAATTATAATGTGTCAAAGCCCGATTTTTTAAAATACATCTTATTTCCTCTTCACTGAGCTTTGTTTTGTACATTTTTACTGTTCGCCAAATTGGGCTTGGCTATTATTTCTTCAAATATGTTTATTGTTTCAATCTTTCTCCTCTCCCCAGAACTCAATTTTCACATGTTAGACCTTGTTATATTGTCCCACAGGTGCCTGAATTTCTGTGTTTTTTTGTTGTTTGTTTCAATCTGCTTTGTTCATTGTTCTCTTCATTTTGAATAATTTCTTTTTTTAAAAAAAAATAGTCATGCATACTTATGAGGTAAATATATTTTTATGTAAATATTTCATTTTTCATTATTAAATCAGAGTAATTAAATACTCATCACCTCAAGTATGTATCATTTCTTTGTGTTAGGAATATCTCAATTCTTCTCTATGTATGTATATACACATATAGATATATACACACAATAAATTATTGTTGGCTACAGTGCTCTGTTGTGCTATCAAATACTGGATCTTATTCCTTCTATCTAACTATTTTTGCACCCATTAATCAGCCCCTCTTTAATCCTTCCCATCTCTAGTAATCACTTTAATCCTCCCTCGTCACTACCTTTCCTAGTTTCTAGTAACCATAATTCTACTCCCTATCTCAATGAGTTAAATTTTTTTAGCTCCTACATAGAAATAAGATTATGAAATATTTGTCTTTCTGCCCCTGGCTTGTTTCAATTAACATAATGTCCTCTAGTTCCACCCATGTTGCTGTGAATGACAGGATTTCATTCTTTTTATGGCTGAATAGTATTCCATTGTGTATATATATCACATTTTCCTTATCCACTCATCTATTGTTGGACACCTAGGCATATTCCATATCTTTGCTATTGTGAATGGTGTTACAGTAAACACGGGAGTGCAGATGTCTCTTTGCTATACTGATTTTCTTTCCTTTGGGTAAATGCTAGTAGTGGGGTTGCTGGATCATATCGTAGTTCTATTTTTAGTTTTGTTTTTTGTGTTTTTTTTTTTTTTTTTTTGAGGAACCTTTATGCTGTTCTTCATGGTAGCTATACTGATTTACATTCCCAACAACAGTGTACCAGACTGAATAATTTCTATTGATCAGTCTTCAAATTCACTGACTCTTTCTTCTGTCATCTCCATTCTGCTATCGAACCCACTCAGTGAAATATTTATTTCAGATATTTAACTTTCAATTCTAAAATTTCCATTTGGTTGTCCTTTATAATTTTTCTCTGCTGAAATGTATGTTTTTCCTTACCTCATAGATCATAGACATTATAGCTTCTTTAATATCTTTGTCTATTAATTCAACATGTGAGTCATCTAGGGTTTGGCATCTGTTCTTTCTTCTTTCCCTTGAAAATTAGTTCTTTTTCTGCTATGTTTGTTTGATCTGAGTAATTTTAGATTGATGAATGTGATGTTCTGTAGACTCTGAGTCCTACTGTAATTATCTGAGAAGCGTTGTTTTTGTTTTAGCACACATTCAAGCCATTTAGGTTCATCATCTGAGAGCAGCAGTTAAAATCTCAGGTTAGGTCTCCCAAGCTGTGCTACCTCATTTGCGACTGAGCCATACATGTATAGCTTAGGGGTTAGTCTGATACTTTTGTGGATTCACTCAGAGAAATAGGGGTCTTTTTCCCTAGGCTCTCCTTTCCAAAATTCTTCTCATACTCTCTGGCCCACAGATGCTTCTTTCCCTAGTTCTCCCAGACAGAGAAGTAAGATTTTTCCAAAGTTTCAGCTACCTCTGCCAAGTAACTCCACACTGAGATTCACTCTCAGGGCAAAGCTAGGAGAGAAAAAAGAAAACGAGGGCTCACTGTCCCTTCCCCATATGAGTCGCCTCTTCACAATCTGCCTACCTTTGTTTACTGTAATATCTGAGCCTTTGATAGATATTTTTTGTATTTTATCCAGAGTTTTTAGTTGTACTCAGCGAGTGGGATAGGCTGTATAGGTTTACATCAACATAGTGAAACAAAAATTCCCTAACCTACCTAGAATTTCCCTTTGGGACACAGCAAGGGAGACAAGCTGTGGGGAATCTTCCTGTCTAGCTAACCTCACTCCTCCTGGGTCATGCAAGAACCCTAGAAATTACCTACAATTAGATATGGGTATGGATTAAGGAGGCCCAATTAGCCTGACATTTGCCTAAAGTGTGAGACCATCCACCCAGTTTTTAGTTCAGGATCAGAAGTAGCTGATTCCAAGGACAGGTGTGGTGGCTCATGCCAGTAATCTCAGTTAATTGGGAAGTCAAGATGGGAAGATCGCTTGAGCCCAGGAGTTTGAAACAAAGCCCAGGTGTTTGAGACCAACATGACAAAGAAAGAAAAAAAAAAGAAAGAGAGGGGGAGGGAGGGAGGGAGGGAGGGAGGGAGGAAGGAAGGAAGGGTAAAAATTAAATTAAAAATTAACCAAGTGTGGTGGTGCATACCTTTAGTCCCAGCTACTCGGAAGGCTGAGGTGAGAGGATTGGTTGAGCCCAGGAATTCAAGACTACGGTAAGCCTTGATTGCACCACTGCACTCCAGCCTAGGCAACTGAGCAAGACTCTATCTCAAAAAGAACAAAAAACAAAAACAAAATCAAGAAAAAAGAAGTAGCTGATTCCAGTTTCTTCTCTTAATGGCCCAGATATATGCATTCAAGTAACTTTTTTTGATATTATGGATTTAAACTTACTACTCCTATACCCAGACTAATTTCAAACAATGCCATCAAATAAAAATAAGATTAAATAAAGAACATCCTGAGGATAACACTTACTTAACCCTAAAGAGAAAGCCTCATATTGCCCTAAAACCAGGTTTGAAAGTTTGGGATTCATTTTTGTAAATCCATTATTACTCCAAGGAAGTAATTATAATTTCAACAAGGTTGTAGAATGAGTACTGGCAGTGCCTGAAAATGCATTTATTCACTTAACAAATATGTACTGAGCACCTGAATACATTAGGCAATGTTCCAGGCAACAAAATTATTTTAAGATAGAAAAGCCAATTGGTAGACTCTGAAATTTATTGCCACACCTGAATGAGCAACTGTTCTCTCCTTTTTCACGCCATTACACTACCATTTTTGCAATTTGCCTTTTTATTTATTGCAATGTATTTTTCTGATTTGACTAATGCATGTTATATGAGACTGCAGTACAGTTAAGACTGTTCTCAAAGAGCATAGAAAATCACTGATTTGATGTAATACTGGTGGCTTGGTGTGCATATGACACTTCATTGAATGCTGCCAATGTGTGACAGTCCTAATAATCAAAAATACAGTTAGCATATACAGAAGTCTTAAAGGAAATGATAGAGCTAAGTTATCATCCCTCCTACCAAAACCAAGAGAGGTATAGGGTGCTCTCAATCCTTTCCCCTCGTCAGTTTTCTACCCTCTTTCCTGCTACCTGGAGTGCAGGAGAAAAGTTGGGTATTGCTGTGTAACCAGAGCAACAGCCCCACACAGTGCCACTTTCCAAGATCAGTAATCTGATAGCAGTCATCCTGACTCATCAGCCTGCTATCCCCACCCACAGGACTGAACGGGCTTTCAAAATCTGCAAAACATTATCATACATAAACACTATTGAGAAAAAAGGGTAGAGACTCCCCAATTCACTGGAGCATGAAGTCAAGGTTTGACCATGTGCAGGAAGCTGAAGGCCAATTTGGATGTTCAGCAATTTACAACTACAGTATCCACCCTCCTTTTGGGTGACTTTGTTCTTTCTCCATTATTTCCAAGGTCTTCACTTTCTATTCATTACTTTATCAAAGTTCTTGGTTCAAGTTTCATCATTTGTTCAGTAAATATTTTTTTTTTGCAGAGCAGTTTGTGCAATGCCTGGTACTAAACATGGGAATCAATAACAGAGAGAGACATGAAGATCCCAGTGCTCAAGGAGATTTACTCCTGGTTCACAAACAGTCCTGATGAGACCCTGGGTCTTTTAGAGCTGTGTCCTCTTCCTAAAGGCCTGCTGCTCCCTTTCACCTTTATTTGCCACCCTCACACCGCTCCAGAGGGAGGCTATTATGGGGACCCATTTGCTTGTCTGATTCACAGTCCCCCATCCTCCCTGTCAGTCTTCCTCTGCCTCAGGAAGCCAAGACTGCTGCTGAGTCCTGCTAAAGTTTCTTTTTGTCACCATGTTCATTAAAAAGAAATTAAGTCCAAGTCTTAATTCCTGCTCCCTCAAAGCCTAGAGCATAACAAAGAGCTTATTCTACAGAAATTAAAAGCACAGAAGTTACGAAAGTACTAAGTTCAGGTTTTTCATGTTTCCCAGATCAATGGAAGGAAGAGGCTCTCCCTGTGGAAATTAATTTTAATTCTATTTATATTAATAGTCTATTTTTCTCAGGGAAGAAAGATAACACTTCTAGAAGGAACATCTCTAAAAACTATCTCCCTTTCTCTCTCCCTGACCCCAACTGAATGTACTGAGTTAATCTCTGTTGATGAAATGTTAAACTCCTCCAGATTACTCTAACTTCACTAGGTAGGCCACAAACCCCTGTACTGATTCTTATAACACCATATCCTCTCCTATTTACCACTTACCATAGCTGATATTTAATTTGTATTTGCATGATTCTTACATTAATGCCCATTTTCCCTCCTAGATTCTAAGTCTCATGAGACAAGAGAGACTGCATTTTTTTCCTTCCTTTTTTCCTCTCTTCTTTTTCTTTTCTTTTTTTCTAACCATCACATCTCTAATGCCAAGCACAGAGGTGGTACATTGTGGGTGCTCATTAATTAACCCAACAATAATCTATATATGAATTAACTAATTATGTCTATGTCTCTACCTTGAGACCCTAATGGATACATTCGAATGAGAGTCACTGTTTTGATCGATTGATTGATCAAACTTGAGTCACGAGGAAAAAAGTCACAGCCTTCAAGTGTCTTTTGTTTGACAGAAAAGTGACACCTGTTTAAATTCCAGAAAATAAGGGCTGGGCTCTTTGGCCCCAACAGACTTCTCTAAACATGAAGCTACTTTCAGTCTCTGAGATCCCTAGAAAAGTGACAAGGCCCTGGAATCTGGAGGAACCAAGTTACAGGATTAGAATGTAGAACCCACCAGGTAAACCCTGATGCTTCTCCATGGTCTAGAAGGAGTCTTTAACACTTTTAGTCCATTCCTCAGAGTTTCTCTAAATCTTTCGGACTCGTTTGGATTTAGGAGATAAAGTGTAAAAATGCTGGACCAATGTCAGGCCTCTGAGCCCAAGCCAAGCCATCGCATCCCCTGTGACTTGCACATATACGCCCAGATGGCCTAAAGTAACTGAGGAATCACAAAAGAAGTGAAAATGCCCTGCCCCACCTTAACCGATGACATTCCTCCACAAAAGAAGTGAAAATGGCTGGTCCTTGCCTTAAGTGATGACATTACCTTGTGAAAGTCCTTTTCCTGGCTCATCCTGGCTGAAAAATCTCCTCCACTGAGCACCTTGTGACTCCCACTCCTGCCGGCCAGAGAACCCCCTTTGACTGTAATTTTCCTTTACCTACTCAAATCCTATAAAACGGCCCCACCCTTATATCCCTTCGCTGACTTTCTTTTCGGACTCAGCCCACCTGCACCCAGGTGATTAAAAAGCTTTATCGCTCACACAAAGCCTGTTTGGTGGTCTCTTCACACAGAGGCGCGTGACACCAATAAAGTAATGAAAGCCCAGGTTCCAGCTTTGCTTCAATCTTTTAGCAATACTGTGATCCTGAGCAAATCACTCAACTTCCTTAACATTTTAATTTATCTACTGGTATTAACAGAATGCAGTGAATAATGCCTCCCTTGAGCATCCATAGGCTTGCTATAAGGTTAATATGGGATAACACATATACAAAACGGACTGAACAAGCAGAATGCTTTCAACGTAAGCCAAAAGCATCTTCTGCATCTTTTTTGTTTTCAATCTGCCTCATTAAAACTTCTCAATGGGGCCAGGTGTGGTGGCTCATACCTGTAATCCCCACACTTTGGGCAGCTGAGGTGGGTGGCTCACCAGGTCAGGAGTTCAAGACCAGCCTGCCCAACATAGTGAAACCCCCGTCTCTATTAAAAATACAAAAATTAGCTGGGCATGGTGGTGCGCATCTGTAATCCCAGCTACTCGGGAGACTGAGGCAGAAGCGCTTGAACCCGGGAGGCAGAGGTTGCAGTGAACTGAGATTGCACCACTGTACTCCAGCCTGGGCGACAGAGTAAGACTCTGCCTCAAAACAACAACAACAACAAAAACTTCTCAATGAACTCAACACAGGCAGCTCATCACCTGTCACTGGATAAAAATGCAGGCAAAGCCCAAGACTTTGCAGGTCACGTCTAGATAGTGTGAAGTCTTGCAGATGCTTTAATTCAAAAACCAAACATTAATTCAGTAATTAAATTTCCGGTCTCATTTATTCATCAACTCTTAAAACTTGATTTAGAATTAAGAAACCTTTTCCTCTCCCAGAAGCATCTTGTTGCCTGCAGGTGGGATCACTGGAGCTGATCACACACAGCTTCTCCCCATCTTGAAATGGGGTGTGTAGCTTTTCTCGCTCCCTCACTCACCTCTTCTGCCTTCTTCTCTCTTGCTAATCCCCTCTCCCATTTCTTCTATCTTACTAATTTTCTCCTTTACTTGCCAGACCTGTTTTTGAAAGAGAGAAAGAAAAAAATGCATTAGGATAGAATACTCACTGCTTGACTGGTACTATCAATGAAGGCTTCTCAATGTCTGAGCTGGGGAGGTGTTTAAGGAGCACTTATTCTCACACAGTACTTTCACATATTCGACAGACAGTCCCATGCACTGAGTACCTCTCCTGAAGTCCTTTCGACGATAACGGTGCATTCTACTTCCTCTCCTGCTGTGCTACCTTGGTCCCCAGTTTGCTGACTGGTAAATGCCAAACAAATTTTCTCCATGGGAATCTCATTGCCTTTCCACAGAGATCCTCTTGAGTAAAATTTTCTAAACTTTCTTTTAGGAACATGAGTAATCATTTCCGAAAAAGAGAGAATGAGACAGTGAAGTTTCATGCACTGTTATCCAGTTTCAACAATTATCAGCATTTTTACCTATTGTTATTCCCCTGGGGGTATTTTTAAGCAAATCTCAGATTTTCTGTATTTCACTGGGTGTGTATATATATATATAAAATATATATAAAATATATATATATATATATTTTTTTTTTTTGAGACAGAGTCTCGCTCTATCACCCAGGCTGGAGTGCAGTGGCCTGATCTCGGCTCATTACAACCTCCATCTCCCAGGTTCAAGTGATTTGCTTGCCTCAGCCTCCTGAGTAGTTGGGATTTCAGGTGCACGCCACCACACTCAGCTAATTTTTGTATTTTTAGTAGAGATGGGGTTTCACCATGTTGGCCAGGCTGGTCTCAAACTCCTGACCTCAGGTGATCAGCCCACCTCAGCCTCCCAAAGTGCTGGGATTACAGGCATGAGCCACTGTGCCCAGTCCACTGGGTAGAATTTAAAATGGCTCCAGGCTAGCTCTTTCTCCCAAGTGGCCCTCATCTGGCCCAAAGGAAACACTCACAACCTTTCTGTGCTGACCAACTTCGGGGTGCAAGTCAATCCCCCAGCAGCACTCTTCTTCACTCTGTTGCCAAAATGGTTCAATGGTCCTTCTTTCTTGCCATCTAGATTTCCAAGGCAGTATGTCAGAGTACATAGCTGACTGCAGGAGCTGTGCAGTAAGTGTTATAGGTAGATGTCATGAAGCCCTTCTCCTCAGACCAGGGCTTAGAAAATAGCACTTATCTACATTCCTCCCTCTTGCAGAGAATAGGATACACAGGATAGCTCTCTCCGAAAAAAAAAAAAAAAAAAAAAAAAAAAAACTCATCATCTCAGTATATTATCTCTCAATACTTTTATATCTTCGTATTTTAAGGTATCTTCAGTGGGTAAAGTAGTTCAAGAGACTCCTAACTAGTTTTCTGATGCCTCCCTCATAAATTCTGTATATTGTCCACCATATCCAACAGGACACAGAAATTATTGTGACTTGGCGTCTTGCTCAAAACTTTGATAGTCTGATTTAACTTAGATCCAAAAGGGTAAGCTACAAAGTAAGTCCCCATCTCTACAAAAAACAGAATAATTAGCAGGGCATGGTGGCACATACCTGTAGCCCCAGCTACTCAAGAGGCTTATGTGGGAAGATGTCTTGAGCCCAGGAGTTCAAGGCTGCAGTGAGCCATGATTGCATCACTACTCCAGCCTGGGCAACAAAGAAAGTCTCTGTCTCAAAGATTAAATTAAATTAAAAATGAGAACAAAGAAGTTTCACATGGTATATATCTAACTGTATTTGTTTCAATGACATTGATGCTAATAGAATTTTATTTTATCTTCCAGTATTTTAATTATCCTAAATGATAGATATTTGTAGATTTTTCCACTTATAGCTACTACCAAGTCACTTTATCCTACATTAACCTGTCAGTAGTAAATTATTATTGGTTTCCCACTTAATTCTATTAGTATTCTCACTTTTGAAATTAAAATATGATTATCTGCAGAGAGGGTCATGCTTATTGACATTAAATATGATTAGCTTCTGGAAAAGTGATTAGCTACATTTATGTTCTATTTTCACAGTTCCACTGAGATTTGCAACTTGTTAACTCATGATACAGCTAAAACTGAATCATTGTATGATAATGAATACATTCACATACCATTGGTTAATTTCTTTCATGTATAGAGAAGCATAATTTGCAGATGTGGGTGACATAGAAGACCACCTAACCTTCTTCCTAAGTTTACCCTCATACAAATTTAGAGTAAGGTGACTAGTCATTGATGCTATATTCCCTACAGGCAGGATTGCCAAAATTTTGCAAGGGACTTGAAGAAAATTTTGGGCAATTGCATTCTCCTTCCCAAAGGTATTCTGAGCTACATTACACAACAGGCTTCCACAGAGCAAAAGTAATGCTTATCTTGTTCACTATCTATCCCTATAGCCCAGCTTAGCATCCAACACTTAATAGGTGCTCAGCAAATGTGTGTTGAATGAATGTGTATATCAAACAATCGGGACTTGTGGGATTTAATCATAGTGAAACTTACTTTTGTATTCTTCTATCTCTTGAAGGTATACATGACAGGAAAGATTTTCCCCTCATCTGGATAAAAAACATGGGCAGTCCTATAACTGTGTTAGTCACTCTTCAGTAATTCAAAGTCCCACTCCGATTTTAAGTCACCAAGCAGTCTCTCAGCTCTGTACTCTGAATGTAAAGATCAGTGTAATTGCCAAAGCTTTCATCCTCATTTAAAGTTATATCTTCTCCAGCTGCGGCCTGCTACAGGGTGAAAGCTCTGAATCAGGGAAGGACTGTAGTCAGTTTTTTCTGCCTTTTCCTGCTTCTTCTTTTCCAGTTTGTTACCTAAGGTTTCTGAAAACTCTGGCAATTAGCCATAGGAAAAGAAGAGAAGAAACTGGAGCAAGAAAGGTCTTAATTAACAAGCCAAAACCTGGGCAACGATTTGTGTGTTTACAATGCATATAATTGACAAGGAATTACTATCCAGATACTTTATTTTTAACTTTTGGAAAAGAGATAATAAGTTAAAGGCTAACAATTTTTAGAAAAATTGAGAACAGGCATTTTTTTCTGAAGAGGAAACAGATGGCCAATAATTATTTTAAAAGATAATTGAGGTCATTGAAACAAAAGATGAGCAAAATAAACCATCAAGGAGATACAATTTCATACCCACCAGTCAGGCAAGTTATGAACTCTGATGATACAACATATCAGCAAGAACCTGGGGAATCTGTGGCTTGGATTTGTAGAAATAACAACTGGTACGACCACTTTAGAAAATAATTAAGCATTGCCTACCAAATTAGAAGAATTACATAAATAGCTCATCAATTCCATTCCTAGACAAATACTCTGAAGAAACACTTGTATATGTGCATCGGAGACGTGTATGAAAATATTCATGGGAAACATATTTGTAGCAGAAAAAATATGGGGAAATCCACATCCCTATTGATAATGAAGTGAATTTATTGTGACATATTAGTAAAATATTGGGCCATGAAGAGAAAAAACTATAATCACCAACATTAAAACAGATGAATCTTAAAAGTTATACGTTGAACCGGAAAAATAAAACATTTTAAATATATAGGAACACCTACACATATGGTAAGATCTTGAAGGAAGACAAGAAAGTGCTAAGCATACAACTCAGACTAATGGTTATCTCCGAGAAGAAGGGGGAGACAGATGGGTTCCAGGAAGAGCAAACAGTGACTTTACGATATTGGCATGGTCCTATTTGGTAAGATGTGTTAGCAAGTATATGGCTTTTCTCTTCTTTAAATTGCACTTATATATAATTTATACTTTTTTGCACATATACTGCATTTATCAATGTTGAAGGCAAAGACAAAAATAAAACAAGAAAATAAACAGTTCAGTTTGATCGAGTTTACTGAATCAATTGTGATTTTAATTTTTTTACTTTCAGTACTGGAGGCACAAATTTTCAAGCAAGTTCAGGAGAGATGCCAAAGAGAAAGAACAAAACGATGTGACATTTTGTCCAAGACTTGGATATTTATGAAGTATATCATGGCCCTCAGATTATAACACAGAGAAAAGCCATGCAGAATTATCAGCAGGATTTTGTGTAAACATTCCCAGTGTAGGGGGAAAAGCTACCATCTTACCATGAGTTAAATGCAGTTACACTCCACCTCTGTTCATACTCAGTGCTCCTTTATGACTAATGTCCTGTGGTCAACAGGAGTGCACAGGCTTTGGTCACAGTCAAACCTAACTTTCATTCCCAGTTCTACTACTCACTTACGTGACGTTGGGCAATTTCCTCTATCTCCCTGTGTCTTTCCTCATCTGTAAAATGAGAATAACACCTACATTACAGGGTTAGGAAGGTTAAGTGGCACAACACATACATGGCAAAAGTGCCGAAGTACTTGTACGGCACAAGGAACTGAGAATTGCCATTTTTAACATCAGTATCATCACACAACATCATGTAATTAGTAGAAAGGAAGAAAAAAAATCTATTAAGTAATTTTCATAAACCTGGTTTAATATGAACTTGAAGG
Source organism: Macaca thibetana thibetana (assembly GCF_024542745.1). Taxonomy (NCBI): domain Eukaryota; kingdom Metazoa; phylum Chordata; class Mammalia; order Primates; family Cercopithecidae; genus Macaca; species Macaca thibetana. Next base: position 59,108,644 of record NC_065594.1, read on the forward strand.
CTTCTCAGAGCATCTTTGTAGTTCTATAAATTTTAAATACCTCATATTACATATATACTGAATCACTACTACTGCAGACTCTATAAAAATCCTGTTATATTTATTTGTTCATACCCCAAGTACCTGAACTAATAAAATGGTATTAATGGCTATTTACATAAATTTACAATTCTAAATTAGACCTTTAATTTCTGTAATAAAAAAGAAAGTAGCTCATGCAATTTCCCATTTTTATTTTCCTACATGGAATACAGTAGCTCTAACATGATGTATGACTTTGTGAATATTTGCAGGGCTGCTAATATTTTATCTAATATTATATCTTATGTTTTTTGATCTCTGACCCTCGTTTGTACTCCCAGAACCCTTATGAGCAATGTGTACTATGATAACCCTTGGTAGCAGAAGCAGGACTGAAATTGAAGGTAAATCATCCACAGCAAGAATCATTCAAGGAGGCCTCTCAGGGTCACTAGTAATTTTTTTCCATGTATATTTCTCCACTTAAAGAATGTTTCTTAAATATTTGATTTATCAGGACCGAAATACATGACTTATTTTGAAATAGATCACTAGTAAACACTATAGAGTATGAATATGACCCTAAATTCTTCTTTTTTTTATTTTCACATTATTCATTATATCAATATATATTCCCACATCCTCTGGGGAACAACAAAATGAAACAGCAGAGCACATAAGAAAATTATGAGACAATACAGCTTTTAAAAGCTGGCAAAGGTAATTTATTGACAAAAGAAGAAATAGAAAAACATTATTTTTAAAATTAAATTGAATCGTTGCCTTAATATTTACAAAAGGTGAAGAGCATTTGAAACCAAAAATGGATATACTTTCCTCAAGGGAAGAAAAAGAAATATTAGCAGGAATCAGAAACACGTGAGGACCAGATTATAAAGAATTATAACACATTAGGAGCAAACACAGGAGGGTTATGGTATAAATGGCAAATGGGCTAGAAAGGATTTACACAGTCAATGGAAGCAAATAAGGAAAAGGCATTAGTGAAAAGAAACGTTGCAATTTTAGCACAAAGACAGCCATAAAATCACTAGAGTAAGCTATAATTTAGAAGAGCAGTTAGAATTACTAGTGATAATTTTCAAATGTTATCAAAGGTACCAATTTTCATGTGATTACAACCCAAATCAAATCATTGAGCAAAGTTAATAATGTAGCATCTCCCACTTATTTACCAAAGGAAAAGTGGCTTCAGCTTTCAATTTACAGCAATAGTGTCTACACCAAAGAGTCTCCATTCTTTCTCCCATTCCCATTACTTACACCTGATACATTTCCTCTTCAATATCAATAAATTGTTTCTTTTTTTAAATTTTTTTTTATTTGTCAGACTGAGTCTTATGCTGTCACTCAGGCTGGAGTGTGGTGGCATGATTTCGGCTCACTGCATCCTCCACATCCTGGGTTCAAGTGATTTTCCTGCCTCAGTCTCCCCAGTAGCTGGAATTACAGGTGTGCCACCAAATCCAGCTAATTTTTTTGTATTCTTAGTAGAGACTGGGTGTCGCCATGTTGGCCAGGCTGGTCTTGAACTCCTGACTTCAAGTAATCTGCCAGCCTTGATCTCCCAAAGTGCTGGGATTACAGATGTGAGCCACCCCACCTGGCCTCAATAAATTGTTTCTAAAACCAGATTTAAACCTAGGATTCTCCTGCTTAAAATTTCCTGCAGTTTCTCCATCACCTACAGGCAAAGCCCAGATAAAGTCAAATTCCTCAGCTCGAGTCCCTTTGATTTTGCCTCCGTTTGCTTTTCTACTCTGCTTTCTGCAATGACTCTGGACCCTCCAGGTAGACTGAAACATTCAAAACTCCTAAAAGCATAGGCCTGAATGCTTCGCTGACTTTGTACCTGCTTTTCTCTCTACCTTGAACATCCTTCCTCCCCTTGTCCACCTGGGAACTTTCTCATTTTTCATGACCCAGAACCCTGTCAATGGCAGAGCCTTGTTTTTCTCTGTTTTGCATGTCTCTAGGACATAGGAGGGTGTCTGTCCCAGAGAATGTTCAGTAAATGTACATCAGGGGCATGATCACAAGTAATGTTCAAAGATTTTATTAACAGGTTTTTTGGTTGCTGCTGCTACTTCCAATCAGTGTAATTTCATTTTCCTTTGTTAGAATAGGGTGTCATGGATTGAGGTATCCTACCATAAGCATTTCAAAACTGACAAGATACAATGAACAGTGGGTTGATATGAGGAGGGAAAACAGTGAACCAGAAATGACTACTTCTTACCAGCTATATGATTTGACTCAAGTTTCTTAAAATTTCTCAGCTTCAGTGTCCTCATCAGCAGAATTGTGATATTCTCACTGGGAACTGTTATGATTACAAAATGTGATTGGGAAACTGCTTGTTTGCTTTTTTGTTTGTTTGTTTGTTTCTAAGACATCACCTCTCCTCTACTACTGATTGATTTTAGTCAATGAGTTCCCTCATTTTTGGCCTATTTTTATCCCTTCAAATAGATCAGGGTTATTATATTATCCTCCCCAGGATTTTGGTACTGCAATAGCCTTGAGATCAGAGTCATAGGTAACTGGTAGCATTAAAAGGTTAAGAATTTGTTCTTAATCAAATAGTAAGACAGTAATGGCACTACAAATAGAACCACATTTTTTATATTCTCATTTCCTTCCATGGAAATGAGCATACTTTTCATTTGCTAATGAACTACACGAAGGTCATAGCCATAGTCACACTGAAATAGACACTCATCAGGTAATGCACTGCAGCAGTGTTTATAGATGGAATAATTATTCAATCAATCAACTTGCTATTAAATGAGTACCTACTCTGCACACGACATTTTGCTAAATCATGTGGCAGACACAAAGAAGTAGAGGACACCTTCTCCCACAGTCTCAGAGCCCAAAATAAATCAGCATGCACCTTGAAAAAAATTAAACAAATCTTTCTCATAATACAGTACCTAAAAGATAGCCAAACAGTTACATATAAAATATAAACAGGTTCGTCAGATGTAGTGTATCAATATAGTCAATGATTCACCCTCAAAGAAAGTTTTTTGGGGTGGTTAAAATCATATAAGGTAAGTCTAATCTCAAATTTTCAGCCTGGACTTATTGACACATTCACACCTTCATTCATTCATTCATTCATTCATTCACTCAACTACAATGGAGTGGCAAAACATCTATTACCAAAATTTCAGGAAATCGTGGAAAGGCCTACCTTCCTGGGTGGTGAGCACGACAGGGAGAAGCATGGATTGGGGATTTAAGGCAGGAGAGCATAGACAAAAGGAATACCAGAAAGGAAGAGTGGGAGGCTATGAGTAACAAAGTCCTCCCCATAAGTCCTTAAGATTTCAATAAAATTGACAAATTCACAGTATCCTAAGTGAGGTAGGAGTGTTTGAGAGAAAATGCCAAAAGATGATACATAGGATTAACCAATATGGCAGACTACCATGCAGAAATAGAGAAAGAAGAAACAATGAGTAAATAAGAGACATACATGGAATTGCAGAGAGTGCTAGCTATTCAAAGGCCATGGATGACCAAGGTACATGGAGGCCCCATACATCTGGGTTACTGTCTTAAGTCTGTTCAGGTTGCTATAACAAAATACCATATACTGGGAGACGTATAAACAACAGAAATTTATTTCCCACAATTCTAAAGGCTGGGTGGTCTAAGATAAAAGCACTGGCAGTTTGGGTGTCTGGTGAGGTCTCACCTTTTAATTCATGGACAGCCATCTTTTCACTGCGTTCTTACCTGGTGAAGGGGGTGAGGGTTCTCTTCCGGGTTTATTTTATAAGGACACTAGTCTCATTCATAAGTGCTATACCATCGTGATATAATCACCTCTTAATGCCATCACCTGGAGGGTTAGGATTACAATGAGTGATTTCGACAGGGCGAACAAACATTAAGACAATGGCAGTCACATATCAAATATTTATTAAGTACCTACTATGTGCCAGGCACTGTGCTGGGTGCTAAGAATACAAGAACAAACAGTCCCTGATTTCATAGTGTTTACAAACTACTTGGAGACACACAGAATGAAACAAGTGATTATACTGCAGAGTAGTAAGTGTTAGAATAGAGACTGTGTGATACACAGATGAACATAATGAGAAAGAACAGTTGTGCCAGATGCTTTCTGGAGCAGATGATATCTAAAGAGAACAGGCTCCAGAGTCAGAGACCTGGATTGAAATCCTAATTCCTTCACATACAGGATCCATGATCTCAGGAAGATTACTTAAACTCTCTAAGCCTTAGATTTTACGTGTGTGAGAATGGGATAATAAGAGTTCCTCGTTCACAGCTTGTTGTGAAGATGGTATGTTTAAGCAACTAAAAGAAATTCAAAATGGCTGGGATACAAATTTAGAAGGTTGAGACTAGAAATGATTTGGAAGTAGTAGTCTTGGGCCATTAGATTTGCATTCTCAAAGAAGTGTCTTATTACTAAAGGACAGTTCTCATTAATGCTTTCCAAAACTAGAGATGTGTTAGTGGAGATGGAGTGCGATAGATTGCTTTGAGGAATATTTCAGAACTTGGGAATTAGAGGTGAGGAGTGGGGAGAAACTGGAAAAATCAATGATAACGCCAGATCTCTGGCATGAGCAAGGATTGTAGCATCATTTCTTGAGACGGGTAGCAATGAAGAAAAAGCATGTTAGGGGGAACGTCTTAGGAGAAATGGTAGATGCATTCTGATTGTATCAGGATGGAGGTGCCTGTAGGATCTCCAGGTGGGAACATCTAGCAGGCAGGTAGATACGTGAATCCAAAGCTCAGAAGAGACAGTTGTTTGGGAGTCATCAGAAAAGAGATGATAATTAAAGAGTAATTGAAACCATCCAAAGAATGTGTGCAGAGCCCCCCACCCAAAAAAAGGCCCAAAATAAATAATGAAGAAAAGACCACCTAAGAAACAGGTAGTTTAAAAAAAAGGCAATGACTTATGTGAAAAAGGACAATTTCTAAAATATCACAACGTTAGAAGAGAATTTTTTTCTTACATAAACCACATCTTTAAAATGGAGAACATTCTTTTTGATAAATTTGTGGAAAGTTTCCACACTCATGAAATTACTTACTAACATTTACAGAGTGTTTATCATCTGCCAAACACTATGCCGTCACATTTGGAAAATGAAGAAACTTGGGCTTGGTAAAGTTAAGTAAATTGCCACAACTCTTAAGTCTTAGAGCTTATTTTCAAACCCTGCAATCTGGCTCTGGAGGCTACAATTCCAACACCTGTATAATTCAGTAATTATGAATGTCGGGGTCGGATGGGGCCTTAGAAGTCATCTAGTTCAAATCTCCAAGTCAGAAGAACAATCCCTCTTCAATAAGTTCTAGCAGAACTCATGAAAAGAAACAATACCTCAAAGGACATCTCATTTGTTATTAAAGAAATCTAGTTCCACATTTACAGAAAAAATTGCCTTCCATGTAGCTTCTACTCTTTGGAATTAGAGGTCCAAATAAACAGGGGTATGAAAATGATGAAAACATTAGTAAAAGTTGCTAATATTCAATACCTAAACTTGATACAATAATATAAAATGACAAATATATATAAAAATTTGACTTATGATATGGATAAAAGTTCTAAATAAAATACTAAGTAATTGAATCCATAAGAAGTATGACACATAGTATTTAGTCCAGAAATTCATAAATGATTAAACAACATGATCACATCAAAAAATTAAATATTATCCATATGATTATACTGACAGATGCCAAATAGGCACTATTTTTAAAATCGGCAATTATTTCATAATGTATTTTAAATATAAGGGAAATAGAAGAAAATTGCTTAAGTGCGATACAGTCTATTACAAAACGAGCTACAAAGATCACAATTAAATACATACTTAAATCACTGTTACTAAAACTAGCAATAAGACAGGGATGATACCAACCTCTACCATGTTCAACATTGAGAGGTTTCACTTACTACAATAAAAATATCAAATAATTGGTATAAATATTAGAGTAAAGGCAACACAAATTTCTACATTTGATCCATGAAACTCTTACTATCAAACTGTAATAAATGAACTTGGGAAGATGTCTTGATGCAGGGAAAATACACAAATGTTCACTGCTTTTGTCTATAATACTAGTCAACAATCATTATTTGAAGTAGAAAAATATTCCATTTGCAATAGCAATAGAAAATATAATTTAATCCAGGAATGAATTTAACAAGAAAGATACATGACGTATATGAAGAAAGTTACAAAATCCTATGGAAAGATAAAAAACTCATTGGAGAGTATATTATTGGATATGAAGACTTAGTCTCATAATGTGGTCTATCCTTATGAAATTTATGCAATTTGGACCAGAATTCCAATTTGTTTTCTGAGAACTGGGTAACATTATTTTATATTTTATATTTAAAATGTTTGAGATAATCATAAAAAGCATTACAATATTATAAAACCATGACTAAAGTATATTATAACTATTAAAACTATAAGAGGTACTTAAAGCTCTTATAATTCAAAACAATATAGATTTGCACAAGAATAAGAAAGACAAGTAAAATAAAAGTTGAGAAGTATATACAAGTTTCTATGGGAAATTAATCTTTTACAGAACTGGCATTTCCACTGAACAGGGTCAAGAAAGTTTTGTGGTTTTTTTGTTTTTTTTTTTTTTTTTTGGTGCTGATGTCAATCTGAAGAAAAATGCTTAGATTCCAATTTATATCATATTCAAAACCAAATTTCATATGAACTAAAGATCCAAATATATAAAATAATATTAAAAGAAAATTTAAGAAATTATTTGTATAATTTTGGGATGGTAGAGAACCCCTTAAGCAAGACAGAACACCCAGAAGCTATAAAGGGAGAGAAACATATTTTTTTGTAATTATCTGATAAAAGATACCATTAACAAAGCCAAAATATAGATTAGAAAAAAATATCTGTAACTCATAAGACGGATAACAGATGTAGTAGACACTGTCATTTGTGGTGCACAAACTCTTTCGAATATCCTCCCTACATTTTTAATGTATTATCTCATTCTGAATCCCACCTTTACATAGTAGAAATCAAAAAACTCATTTTCCCAGCCCCCCTTGCAGATGGGGCACAGCCATGTTCCCATGCTCAGCCAATGATATGCAGCTTCCTGATGCCTAACTAGACCACTTGAGGGAACAGCCTTGCGGAGTTACTTGACTTTGCAGGAGTGCGCGGCAGCAGAGTCATAGCTGTGGGCCTGAATGTTCTCCCCCGGCCAGTCCTTCAGTGCTATACTGTGTGCTGTTCCTGGAAATTCGGCCTGACCCTTTTTCCACTGATTGGTCAGCTGCTCAACATTCTTCAATAGATCTCAGACAATCTCAGCCCACCGGTTTCCATTGTTATCAACTGAAAGCCCTGACCAAAACGAAGAGCAAATACCTCCGATACAGAGAGAGCTTCTACAAATTGAGTTTTAAGAAGAAGAAGAAAAAAAGACAGCTCAAAGAAAACTGAGCAAAGTATATAAACAGGAACACTGTAAAAATAAATAAATAATAAGCATATAAAAATGCGTGTTCTCACTAACAGCACAGGAAATTCAAATTAAACAATGAGATAGACACCTCCTTTTTACTCTTATATTGGCAAAATTGAAGAGCAATCACATCCTGTGTTGATGAAAAAACCAGAAAGCTCATATATTGCTGGTCAATACTTTCATAACTTTAAAGCAATCTGGCAATGGCTAGAAAGCTAAAAGTACACCTAAATTTGAACCCAGCAATCTTCAATTGGACAATTTATTCTTCATAAACAAAAGTTGTCATATGTAGGATACACAGAGGATGTTTGTTGCAAGATTTTTTTGTGATGTCCTAAAAGCAACCAAATTGTTCACTCATAGAGTAATAGTTGAGTGAATTTTATTACATTCATTATGGAATATTAAGAAGCTTATATGACCAAATTTTTATAAAATCTTCACAACAGGATCTATTAATGTCTTTGAATACATATGTTAGGAGGCATATAAATTGATTAGTATGAGCTTAGATAATACCTTGGTTTATCTAAGGTATTATCTAAGGTAAACTACTCAATGGTTTATCATTGAGAATGAATCAAATGAAGAGAAGGTATTCAAAGTGAGGAGGTCATTAAGAGTTAACATCAGAAGGAGGGGAGAGCAAGGAGGGAGGAGGTGAAAAAAATAGTCATAAAATGGAGTTTGCATGGTATAACATTAACTGAGAAAGTAAAAAAGGATGAAAATAAAAATTATAGGGACAAATGAAAACACAGATCTGATTTTCAGTATGGCATTTTAAGGAATTTTTATTTGGTTTCTAATATGGCCTCATAAACACAGTTTTGAGAGAAAGAGCAAGTTGCAGAATAACCTGTTTAGGGTGATCCCATTTTTTGGAAAAAAAACACACATATAATATCTCTTCTCTAAAATGCAAATCGAAACCACAATGAGATACCATCTCACGCCAGTTAGAAGCACAATCATTAAAAAGTCAGGAAACAACAGATGCTGGAGAGGATGTGGAAAAATAGGAACACTTTTACACTATTGGTGGGAGTGTAAATTAGTTCAACCATTGTGCAAGACAATGTGGCGATTCCTCTAAGATCTAGAACCAGAAATACCATTTGGCACAGCAATCCCATTAGTGGGTATATTCCCAAAGGATGACAAATCATTCTACTATAAAGACACATGCACACACATGTTTATTGCAGCACTATTCGCAATAGCAAAGACTTGGAACCAACCCAAATGCCCATCAATGGTAGTCTGGATAAAGAAAATGTGGCACATATACACCATGGGATACTATGCAGCCATAAAAATGAATGAGTTCATGTCTTTTGCAGGGACATGGATTAAGCTGGAAACCACCATTCTCAGCAAAGTAACACAGGAACAGGAAACCAAACACCCCATGTTCTCTCTCATAAGTGGGAGCTGAACAATGAGAACACATGGGCACAAGGAGGGGAGCATCACATACCAGGGCCTGTCATGGGTAGGGAGCAAGGGGAGGGATAGCATTCGGAGAAATATCTAATTAAGAGATGACGGGTTGATGGGTGCAGCAAACCACCATGGCACATGTATACCTATGTAACAAACCTGCACATTCTACACATGTATCCCAGAATGTAAAGTATAATAATAATAAAAAAAGTCTTCTCTTTAGTTACTTCAGAGAATTCATATTCAGAATGTATAATGAGGAGCTTGTTAACTTTTGCTTTCTTTTTTTTTCTTTTTTTTTTGGAAATGGAGTATTGCTCTGTCGCCCAGGCTGGATTGCAGTGGCACTCCACCTCCTTGGTTCACGCCATTCTCCTGCCTCAGTCTCCCAAGTAGCTGGGACTACAGGCGCCCGCCACCACGCCCAGCTAATTTTTTGTATTTTTAGTAGAAACGGGGTTTCACCATGTTAGCCAGGCTGGTCTCCATCTCCTGACCTCGTGATCCGCCCACTTTGCCTCCCAAAGTCCTGGGATTACAGGTCTGAGCCATCACGCCCAGCCTAACTTTTGCTTTCTATCTGCATTATTATTATTATTATTTATTTTTTTATTTTTTTTTATTTTATTTTATTTTTTGGAGACAGAGTCTTGCTCTGTTGCCCAGGCTGGAGTGCAGTGGCGCGATCTCGGCTCACTGCAAGCTCTGCCTCCCAGGTTTACGCTATTCTCCCTCCTCAGCCTCCCAAGTAGCTGGGACTACAGGCACCCGCCACCACGCCTGGCTAATTTTTTTTTTGTATTTTTAGTAGAGACAGGGTTTCACCATGTTAGCCAGGATGGTCTCGATTTCCTGACCTCGTGATCCGCCCGTCTCGGCCTCCCAAAGTGCTGGGATTACAGACGTGAGCCACCGCGCCAGGACTCTATCTGCATCATTAGACGTAATTCAGAAATCAAGTCATACTTCTGTAATTTTTGTGTATAAAGGGCCTGAACACTTCTCTGGATCCTCTAGAATTCATGCAGGATTACTTTATTTTATTATTATTATTATTGAGACAGAGTCTTATTCTGTCACCTAGGCTGCAGTGCAGTGGCACAGTCATAACTCATTGCAGCCTCAAACTCCTGGGTTCAAGGGATTCTCCTGCCTCAGCCTCCTGAGCAGCTGGGAATACAGGTGCATGCCACCACACCCAGCTACTTTTTTCATTTTTATTTATTTGTTTATTTATTCTAGAGACGGGGTCTCACTATGTTTACCAGGCTGGTTTTGAGCTCCTGGCCTCAACCTATCCTCCTGCCTCAGCCTCCCAAAGTGCTGGGATTATAGGTGTGAGCCACAGCATCCTGCCAGAGTATTACTTTATTCACCCTCACATCCTTTGTGATAAACACAGTGCCTGTCACAAAGTAAATGCTCGATTCATAGTTTTTGGAGAGCGGGTAAACTATTTGCAGTACTGAGGGAACACAGTAGGCAGCCAGTAAATGCTCACCACCCTTTTTAACTAGGAGGTTGCCATGGTCTGAAAGTATGTGTCTCCTCTAAGCGCATGTGTTGAAAGCTAATCCCCAATGCAATCGTATTAAGAGATCGGGCCTTTACGAGGCATCAGGTCATGAGGGCGCTACCCTCCTGAATGGGATCAGTGTCCTTATAAAAGAGCCCCAAGGGGGGCTGTTTGCCTTCCACCAAGTGAGGAAGCCTGAGAAGGCGCCATCTATAGAGCCTAGAACGAGCCTCACCAGACACCAGATCTGCCGGCACCTTGATTTTGGACTCTCCAGACTCTAGAACTGTAAGAAATAAATTCCTGTTGTTTGTTGTTTGCAAGTTAGCCAGTCGAAGGCATTTTGTTACAGCTGCCTGAACAAACTGAGACAGAGGCCTTTTATATTTACAAAATCTGCTATTTCAATTTTAAAAATGATTTTTATTGCTCAAAATTATGACTCATATTTATCTTTTATTAGAAAATAGTCTAATTATTTACTTAGAAAATAGTCTAATTACTTAAAGTGCTATAAGGTTCATCAAAGAATCTGAGTAAAATTTTTACTAAAATGGACATAAATTCATTTCTTATATTATCTAATGAAAGGAGGCAATGTGCACATGAGATGCATTGGACAGAATGTGACTCCTGAGTGGTGCTCAGTGAGGGTTCAGTGTGAATCTATAACAGCGTAAATTGCATTTGTAGTTTAGCTTGAGCAACACACACAATGGACAGACTTTAGGGATTTCTTGACTTGGGTTGGCAGCATTAATGCGGTGTAAATAACATCCAAACACTAAAGGGGTGACAGAGAAGTCAAGGACTTTTTAAAACTAAAAGAATTTCCACGACTTTGGCATGTAATGAAAACAATAAAGTTTCCCAAATACAGATTTTTTTTTTAAGTGCTGTGGAAAACTAAGGTAAATTGCATAGAGGATTCAAATCTCATCATTCCCTTACCAAAAAGATTTTGCTCTTCGCACTGAAATAAGCTGCTAAGGAACAAAAGAAATTAAGACATATCTGCTTTTGAAAGAAAATCAGCTTAACTACAATTAATACAGTGAAATCATAATAGCAATAATAATATGACGTATAATCTAAAGACTCCAAGATTTTAGATGAAGACATCAAATGCTTTGCAAGCCTCCAGACCAGTTTTATTTGAGTGTGAGCTGCTTTTAAAACTCATTCCTTATGAGCGAAGAACAAACACAATAATTCGGTTTAATGGGAGATAGCAGGTGGGTGAGTGGGTGGATGGGTAGAGGATGTTTCCTAACTTCTCTATCATCTGTGAAGAAACGGTGAAGAGCAGTCTACCTCTGGGGAGAAGGAGTAAGGTAGATAAAAGACAGCACATGAGTTAAAGTTGGACAGCACGATCTTTATCACACCTGCTTCTGGCTGAGCACGTTATTAACATTGTTCATAGCCAGGATATGCCACATGTCCTCGTCCACAGCATGTTGAAAACAGACAGCATATTGTGCTTGCAAAACTTTGATATCATATTACCTTTAGTTAATCTAATAGACACTGAGTTTGTCATAGCTTGTTTACTACCATAATCAAACACAAGGCTTAAATAACATATAATAAAATGATTAAGATGAAGGCGGTTAAATGAATGCTGTTGATTTTCTTTACGCCAAAATGGGACTCATGAACTTAATGCTTTTCTCCATCAAAGTGCACCACGTTTAAAGCCAGAGTGAGATGCTATCAATGCCCACATTACTTTCAAATGCTTTGATAAGGCTTTATCAATGCCATTCATTTTTCTTGGAGTAATGAAGTAATGAAGCCATTACTTTAGTAATGCAGGAAGCATCATTTTATTTCAGCATCACACACACAAATGGAAATAAAACTTATTTTCTCTTCTTCCAGATTTAAGTAACATAACATTGCTAAATCAGAGAAAGAGGTAGCTGCCCCCATCCTTTCAGGATTCACAACTCTCCTGTGCTGAGGCAGGTCATGTGATGTTTCCCCCTTATTTATGCTTTTCCCTAATGAAAGGGTGCTTCTTTGTGCGCCAATAGATAGTTTAGATTTTTTAATATTGTTAGTGTTGAGAGATAAACACTTTGGTACATATTGGAGAGTAATAAATTGTGTTGAACATTGATAAACTAACGCAATTACCAGCAAGGTCAGAGAGTCAGCTAATTTAGAAATATCAGTCCTAGGATTTTGAGTTGTCCCCTGGAGAACTGCAGCCACTTTATTACAGCAGGAGGGTGAGGAGAAAATGGTACATTAGGATTGATCTTTTGATCTAATTGTGGAACTCTGCCATTCCTTGTTTGACCAAAAATGCTTACCAAGCAAGAGGAAACATAGCACAACTAATTGAGGACTATCCCTTACAAACCAGAGGAATTCTGGGAAATAAAGGACAAATTACACCTGATATTACTGGTATGAGGTAGCTGTCACTGAGGTGCATGTTTGTGATTCTTTTCAAGGATGTTGTTTAAATCATAATTACAAATAAAATTTAGTATATTCAACCAGTTTAAGGGGAAAAATTCGATTTTACATTTGTCACCTGTGCTGGTAAAATTCTAACAAATTTTGAATGAAATATTTAGCACCCCTCTTTGGAAATGGGGTTTAAATTAGACTTTGGGGTACTTAGCTTTCAAAAAGCTTTCATCTCCAGGAAATGCTTTATGGGCCTTGTATATTTTTTAATATTTATCTCTTTGCTTATCAATGATACAAAGAATATGCATTGCCTAACTTATACCTAAAGTTACATTTATTCTAGACTTTCTAAATTCTAGACTAAAATGTAAGTACAATTTTCTGTTTAATGTATTATTGTAACTCTTAACATGATTTAGTTTAGCTTTCACCCAATATCTATCAGGTCCTGGCCTCTAGGACTAGGCTAATTTGACTGATTGTGTTAAAGTCAAACTGGGTAACATCCTGATTCCAGAGTCCAAACAGGGTTCAATTGAAATAAGATTCGTGTTTAGCTACCAGGCACATCATAGGCACCAGCAAATTGTGTTACTTGGGAAAGCTGTTTTCAAATGTAGTCTCTTTTAATACATAATCCCATTTGATAAGGGAGTCACACAGGAAGCACTGAGACTGAAAAATGATTAAAAGGGTATATACGAAGCATCTTTAAAAGGCATGGAATTGACAGCCTTTCAGAAGTTCAGATTCTCATATTGGACAATAACAAAAATGTCCTAAGACTCTGCCCTGATATTTGCATGCAAATATGTAAGTTACTTACAACTAGTAAATTCTGATAATCTAATAAGTTTGGGTTACATCTGAAAATCTTCCCCTATTATGCTTCCAAAGTAGAAACGTTTTAATACATGAATTTGTGCTCAAATGGTTATAAGACCATCAGGAAATATAAGTAAAAATGTGGTATCGTCCTGACGTAAATGACGAGTTGATGGGTGCTGACGAGTTGATGGGTGCAGCACACCAACATGGCACAAGTATACATATGTAACAAACCTGCACGTTTTGCACATGTACCCTAGAACTTAAAGTATAATAATAATTTGTTAAAATGTGGTATCGTTTACTGCAATTCTAATTTCAAATGGAATCAAGTTTTCCAAATAGTAAGGTAATTAACAGGAAGAAAAAAGTTCTTAAGAAGCTGAGTAAGGGAAAAGGTGTCATTGTTGAATGATTATGGACCACACTTTTAGTTCTTTGCCAAGATTCAACTCAGTGCCTGCAATTTTCAGACTCACAGACACGTCTTGCAGAATCCAGAGCCCTTTCAGTTTCATTAAGTTTTCCTTCTATATCCTCCGTTGCTGTGAATTTGGCTATATTATTGAGTACTTAAAGTTCACTCAAGGATGTTCACATTTTCAAAACAGGGTCTTGAGAACACAACTAGAATGCTGACAATTCTGTACCGTGGCAGCAGATTGTACTAATGTACACAGCAAATAACCGATGTCAAATTGATGCAGCTGCCCAGCTGTCTGGCCTTTGTCTGCAGGTTTAATTCCCAGAATGGGACTGGGGTAATCCCTTTGTGATACAATCAGCTCTAGGGGTTTAGTCACTTATATTACATTATTGAAGGGATGATGAGCTGATGATGGGCTGATAACAGGAAGATTGCATTAGGCAGAATATTAGCCCAAATACCTCTGAGATGGTAAACTGCCTCTGTTGCTGGAACATTACACACAGTTTTTGTTTCTTTGTTTTTTCTTTTCTTTTTTTTTTTTTTTTTTTTAAAAGCAAATTGAATCATGTTAGGACAAGTCTGAAGTAGCTTGCCTAGATGAGAGTCCATATTTAGCATATAGAAGATAATTTGCACAATAAATGGATAACAGAAAAATTTGGAATAGAGAGTATATTTGCATATTATATATTGTGTAAAATACATATATAACATATACATATATTATATACAGATAATAACAGTATAATGTTATTTTGGTAAAGTCATACCTACCAATAGACTTGGCACAAATTATATCATGATTTAAAATACAGACCGCCTTTAATTTCAAGAATTTGAAGCAAATTTCACTTTCAACATTATTTTGAGACTGGCATCATGCGATAGTGTGTCTTTCCTCTATCAAAGTTCTCACCAGCAAAGGCATTAATACTTTGATTTTCCGAGGGGAGCGATGGCATGTTCTTTGGGTTAGTTAGCAGGCCAGTCCCCTTTGATCTTATAATTCTTTGAGAATGAGCACTTCAGAATCTGTGGAAGCAATCTTGTTCCAAATAGAACAATACTACTTTTCCTAGTCTGCAAAATGGAATTCCCTCAAATAAATTGTTTAATTGGTTTAACAAACCATTTAACAAATCATATTTTTCATTAAAATTAGTTTTGAATTGGTTTTCAAAAAGTTGATGAGTTTATAACATGATAATCAATGTGTTCATTCACTCAGAGAGGGCTCTAGGTGAATTGCTCAGAATGAAATTGTCCCAGAAGTTTCAGTCTCTTCTAAGAGCATATGGAGTAATGTGTATTTTGGAAATGTGTTCCAGGGACAGTAAAGAGAGAAGTGAACTGGATCTTCTGGTCCCAGAACCTCTGCTTAGTGGCTTGCTCAGCACTGCTAATAGGTAAAAACCCAAAGTGAATACATTAATATTTTGCTATCCCAAGACTTTGCATTTTTATCTTTCATTTTTTCTTTTTTCCTTGAAAACAAATCATCATCTCCTCAGTCACCAGTATGGGGTCTTCCTATTCAGTATCAGGCACAAAATACATTTGTAAATAAATAAACTAACATGCTTTTTCACAATTTTCTGAACCAAAATCTGTACAGATTCTTCACTCAAGTTGAAAAAGGATATCTTGCTCCTGTTAATCATCTACACAACCACTTCTAAGTTTAGGACTTGATGATCTTTACACACGATACTTCAGCAATTATTTTTAAGTAAAAGCAAGTATCAGCTTTTTGGGTTTGTTTGTTTGTTTACTTTTCTTTGAGATAGGGTCTCACTCTGTCATCCAGGCAGAAGTACAGTGGCACAGTCAAGGCTCACTGTAGCCTCCACCTCCGAGGCTCAGGTGATCCTCCCACTTAAGCCACTCGAGTAGCTGGTGCTACAAGCACACACCACCATGCCTGCTTAACTTTTTTATTTTTGATAGAGACAGCTTCGTTGTATTTCTCAGGCTATTCTCGAACTCTTGGGCTCAAGCAATTCCCTCGACTTGGCCATCCAAAGTGCTGGGATTACGGGTGAGATCCACCATGCCCGACCTGTTTTTTTTCTTTTACATAAACTTTATTTTTTAGAACAGTTATGGGTTTACAGCAAAATTGAGTGGAAAGTACAGAGAGTTCCCATATACCACCGGGCCCCATACATAGACACACAGCCTCCCCCACTATCAACATCCCACACCTGAGTGGGACATTTGTTATAACTGATGAACCTACATTTACACATTATCACCTAAAGCCAATAGTTTATATAAGGGTCCACTCTCAGTAATGGACATTATGTGGATTTGGATAAAAGCATAATGGCATGGATCCACCACTATAGTATCACACAGAGTAGTTTCACTGCCCTAAAAATTCTCCGTGATCTGCCTATTCAACCCTCCCTCGCCCCAACACCCAGCAACCACTGGCCTTTCTACTGTCTCTTTTCCAAAACGTCATATATTTGGAATCATATCGTATACAGCCTTTCCAGATTTGCTTCTTTTGCTTAGTAATAGGCATTTAAGATTCCCCCATATCTTTCATGGCTTGATAGTTCATTTCTTTTTATTGTTGATTAACATTCTCATGTCTGGTGTACTACAGTTTATTTATCCATTCACCTCCTGAAGGACATGTTGTTGCTTCTAAGTTTTGGTATTTACGACTAAATCTTCTATTAACAACATGTACAGGTTTTTGCATAAACATAAGTTTTCCATTTATTTAGGTAAATACTAACAAGCATGATTGCTGGATCGTGTGATACGAGTACATTTAATTTTGTAAGAAACTACCAAACTATCTTCTAAATTGCCATTGCCATTTTGCATTCTCATAGGCAATGAATGAGAGTCCCTGTTGCTCCACATCCTTATCAGCCTTTGGTGTTGTCAGCATTCTGGATTTGGGCCATTTTAACAGGTTTGTAGCAGTATCTCATTGTTGCTTCCATAAGACATAGGATGTTGGGCATCTTTTCATGTGCTTATTTGCCATCTGTAAATCTTCTTTGGTGAGGTGTCTATTCAGGTCTTTTGCCCATTTTTAATCAGGTTTTTTGTTGTCTTATTTTTTAGTTTTAGGAATTGTTTATATAGTTTGGAGAACAGCTCTTTATCAGATATGTCTTTAGCAAATATTTTCGCCTACTCAGTAGATTGTCTTCTCATTCTTTTGTCATTGTCTTTCACAGATCAGAAGTTTTTAATTTTAATGAAGTCGAGCTTATCAGTTACTTCTTTCATGGATCACGTCTTTGTTATTGTACATAAAAAGTCAACACCAAACCCAAGGTCACCTAGGTTTACTCCTATATTATCTTCTAGCAGTTTTATAGTTTTGTGTTTTACAGTTAGAACTGTGATCCTTTGAGTTAATATTTGTGAAGCGTATAAGGTCTGTGTCTAGAGTCACTTTTTTGCATGTGGATGTACAGTTGTTCCAGCACCATTTATTGAAAAGGGTATCTTTTCTACATTATATTACCTTTGCTCCTTTGTCAAAGATCAGTTGACTACATTTATGTGTGTCTATTTCTGGCTTCTCTATCTTGTTCCATTGATCCGTTTTTCTATTCTGTCTCCAAAACCACACTGTCAATTACCGTAGCTTATAGTAAGTCTTGATGTTGAGTAGTGTGATCCTTCAATTTGTTCTTCTTCAATATTGTGCTGGCCATCCTGGGTCTTTTGCTTTTCCATATGAACTTTAGAATCAGTTTTTTTATATCCATAAAATAACTTGCTGTGATGCGATTATGGTTGGGATTTCATTGAATTATACATCATTAGTTAGCTTTTATTATATAACAAACCACTCCAAACCTTAGTGGCTTAAAACAACAACCGTTTTATTTCATTCACAATTTTGTGAGTTGGCTGGGCCAATTTCACTGATTTCTCTACTGAGCTAGCTGGTGAATCAATTGGGAATTGGATAATGTGGGATGGTCTCACCCCATGTCTTTCATTTGGCTATGTCAGTGAAGTAAAGGGCTAATTGACTGTACTACATGTCTCTTACCCTCCAGCAGGTTAGCTTGAGCTTCTTTATATAACTGTGCTTACAGTGTTCCAAATACAGCAACAATGCAGGTCCCAATAGATAGGCACTTTCCAAGCCACTCCTTGTGATGTATTTATTAAATGACCCATCAGATAAAATAATCTTACATGCTCAGATGCAAGGAGTAGGGGCAAAAATACTAACTCTTGATGGGAATAGACGCAAAATCATCCTGAAAAAGAAGTGTGCCTACAGGGATGGGAAAAATCTTGACCATACATAGTATATGCTTTATATGTCTTTACAACCATGACAAACAAACTAAAAGAACGTTATAATTGATGACTGCAGTAGACATGTATTAGTGTTTGTCTACACAGTATCCAACTCCTGTTTCTAGTTTTGGAGAATTCCTCATTGTTACAACTACAAAGTCTCAGTGGGATATCCTTCTCCAGTTTGTGATACAAAAACTTACTCCTCCACACACAGGACTACTAGCGTCTTGGAACATAATGGGAGGTGGGACTTTGAATCTTTAGAAAGTGAGGCAAAACAGGGGACATTGGACTGCATACTATACTCATGGTGAGTTCTCAGGTTTCATTTGTCATCTTAACACAACTGATTAATCCTCATCCTTATAACAAGTTATTCATTTACCTTCTAGAAAATCACTTTCTCATTGTTCCACCTATTTTACTGTCCATGTAAACAACTATCTGCTTGACATCTTCACATGAATGTTGTTTTGATGCATTGGTGCTGCTCTAGCAAAATACCTAAGACTGGGTAATTTATAAAGAACAGGAAAGTATTCTCTCACAGTCCTGGAGGCTGGGAAGTTCAAGATCAAGGAGCCAGCAAGTTTGACTTCTGGTTCATTGTAGATGGCTTCATCTAGGTATCCTCAAATGGCAGAAGAATGAAAAGCAGAAGAAAACAAACCCACTCCCTCAAGACCTTTCATAAGGACCCTAATCCCATCCCTGAGGGCTCTTCCCTTGTGGCTTAATCACCTCCTAAATGTTCCACCTTTTAATACTATTACATTAGTGATTAAGTTTCAATATATGAATTTCGGAGGACACATTCAGACTATAGCAAAGGTCTAAAAGTTAATATGTCTAAATCCAAACTCCTAATTTCTACCCCTAAACCTGCTTCTCCAGCAGTCTGTTCCATCTCAATAAGTACAGTAAATATAGCTCCAACATTCCAGGTGCTCAGGCCAAAAGATTTGGTACTTGCAGATAGTGATTTGGAAATAAAAGGAAAAAAGAAGAAGCCTTGAAATTATTTTTGCATTCCCTGACTCCTCTCTTTCTTTTACATTTAATTCATCAGCAAATTCTTTCAGAGGTACCTTCAAAATATATCTGGGGACTAATCACATCTCAGCACTCCACAGCTTCTTCCTGATTCAGGCCCCATCACAACTCACTGGGATTACTCAATGGCCTCCATATGCTCCTGACTGAGCCCTTGCTTAACCCCCACCTCATATACATTTCTTATCTCAACACTGTAGCCAAAGCAGTGTTATTAAAATATAAGTGATATCACATTATTCCTCTGCTCAAAACCTTACAATAGCTTCCTATTTCATTCAAAATAAATGCCAAGGTCTTTATAATGGATTTCAAAATTCTACATGACTTAACCCCTCCCCACCTTTTTTGGTCTCTGACCTCATCTGCTCCCCCTCTTTCCCTCCCTAATTCTGTTTCAAACACATTGGCCACCTTGTGTTTCCCTGAACACATTTGTGCCTTAGGGCCTTTGCATTTGGTTTTTTCTCAATCTGAAATACTCTTCCTCTACATATCCAAATGGCTTTCTACTCGTTTTTCTTCAGGTGTCTGATTTTTAAAAATCTCACCCAATCTGTAGGAGCCACCCTAGATATCATATGTCAAGTCGTAACCCAATGTCTGCAAACCCTGACACACAATTCCTTTACACTGGGGATAAAACATATTTCAGAGCTTTCATTATTATCTGATGTATATTTACTTGTTTATTTATTGTCTGTCTCTCTCCTCAGAATGTAAATTTCAAGAAGGTAGTGACAGCTGTATTTCCAGTACCTAGAACAGAATCTGGCATGTAGTAGGTTCTCAATAAACATTTCAAATGTTTATATGAAAAAACGAATGAGGCTGGGCACAATGGCTCATGCCTATAATCCCATCACTTTGGGAAGCTGTGGTGGTCAGATTACCTGAGGTCAGGAGTTTGAGACCAGCCTGGCCAACATGGTGAAACCCTGCCTCTACTAAAAATACAAAAAATTAGCCAGGCATGGTGGTGCATGCCTGGAATCCCAGCCACTCGGGAGGCTGAGGCAGGAGAATCGCTTGAACCCAGGAGGCAGAGGTTGCAGTAAGCCAGGATCGCACCACTGCACTCCAGCCTGGACTACAGAGCAAGACTCCATCTCACAATAAAAGAATAAATGAATGAATAGCTTTTCTATAGCAGCAGTGGCAGTGGCCTGTGGAAGCAGTTTCATCCTGGACAGATTGTCTGTGCTTCCCAAATACTGCTTCTTGGTACCTCCGAAACTGTCTTGATCTCTGACCATCTTCCACATGTAATCCTCTAACTTCCCTTTGATTCTGTTATCTTCAAAATCTTTCCAATCAGTTCCCTCTCTTTTTCTCCTAAAATCAAGTTGGTTTCATTCCTTGCAACCAAGAACCCTGATGATACACTAACATACTCTACTATCTCCCAAATTTATTGTACAACATCCATCTCTCAGAACCCTCCTCCTCAACTGAGCAAATGTGATCAAATAATTAGCTATGTATGAATTGAAACTAGTTTTATCTTCAATAGAGTATAAGATGAGAAGAAAAAGTTCTTATTTTCCAACTTTGATAAAGGAAACATACTGTTTTTTGCATCTATTCCAAGTCAAAAACAACAACAGAACAGTTTTAAGCCCACCCAAATCTGTCAAACATAGATTTTTTCCAGTGCTCCTGAATGTCAGCAAATCCCTACACTCCATACTTCCTCTAAACTTAGTAAAAGATTACTCTTTGCTTTGTTCAGAGACATTGTGTTTCATAAATACAGTTCCCTTTTGCATAGCAACTAATGATAAATTATAATAAGTTCAGTTTTCTTCCAGATATATTTGAGTGGTGGGCTCTTCCTTTGATAGGAGGTATTAAGGAATAAAATATTGCCAGTGGAATTCAAACTGTTCATAAGCTGTCACCTTCATTAACTTTCTATATTGAATACATTTTATGGAGAAATTATGTAGTTATTGTAGAAGGTAGTCATCATGTTTCCATGACAACCCCAAATGCAGGATATCTAGGATTTTATTTAGAAAGAAAAATGACTACTTACTCTTAGGTTTGGTGAGGTAAAATTGAAAATGATGCTGAAGAAACACCTGTCAAAAGCTATAATATATGCCAGAATAACACATCAACTGAACCCTTTTCTCCACAAAAGCTAACCAAAGGTTTTGACAAAATTTCTATAGTGGACTCCAGGCCATCTTTAAGGGAAATCTCTTAATTGCCATCAACTTTTCAAAATAACTCAAAGAAACTTCCAGCTTTAACCTAAAAGTAAAAAAAATGGTAGTTTCCCTCCCACCCTAACAACAACAAAAAAAGCCATATAATCTAAAAAGCTATGTTTTTTCTTAATTCTATCAGACACCAGAAGTTGCAGGGTAATCAGTTAGTCTGAAATCTAAGGAAAGGTAAGTAAGTACCACGTAAGTAAGTGTCTCCAGGGAGACATGGTGCAATAGTCCTGCCTCATTTGTAGCAGCCCACAGGAGAAAGGTGAAGCTACCATACAAGTGGAAGACAAAAAAGGAAAATAATGGGGCAGAAAAAGTATTTGAAGAGATAATAGCTAAGAATTTTCCAAAATTAATAAAACACATCAAACCACTGATCCCATAATTTCTCAGAAACAAGAATAATTTTAAAAAACAATCTATATATGTTACAAAACCCCTATATATGTCATAATAAACTACTGAAAACCAAAGATAAGAGAAAATCTTAAAAGCTGTCAGAGAGAGAAGCCATGTTATATACTGTAGGTTCTCAATAAAGATTTCAAATATTTATATGAAAAAAATGAATGAGGCTCGGCACAAAAGCAAGACTTACAGGATATTTCTCATCAGAAATTATGCAAGCTGGAAGACAATGGAGTGCTATCTTTAAAATGCTAAAAGGACATAATTCAAACAGTACCTTATTTCTTCCAAAACCTCTGCCAGAGCTTTTCAGTCATTATTTATAAGATACAACTTTTCCAACAACATCATTTCTGGAAATGGTCTGCATTTGCATTCGTTGAATTAAAGAATCTGTAGATTGGAATTTTTCAAGTTTTAAGATAATTTATATGAAGAATATCTTATGACCCTTGGGCAAATTTAAGACAATGCAGACTACTTAGAGCATGGTTTGAAACTTCAGGGCAGCCAGCAGAACTAGCTGGGTTTCTCATCGCTCCAGAATCATAGGAGTCAGTTCTACTAATTTCCATGAAGTTATAGATGCATTGATCTCAGTGATTAACAGTCCAGACTTTGAGTCAGAAAGATCTGGGTTCAAACTCTGGCTCTTCCACTTAATAACTCCACAAGTTGGGGCAGAGCCTCTGACTCTGTAAAAGAGGATTATCAAAACCTACTTGAAGTGGTTGTATGAATTGAATGAGATACACATAAAGTGCCTAACAGTAATAAGCTCTCACAAAATGGTAGTTCTTATAATTAGTGTGCTGTTAAGATTTGTGTCAATAATTAATATTTAGACTCAAGTCTGTATAACAAAAATGAATGAAAATGTATTTCAGATGAGGATTTTTCAGTAGCTACTTTTGTTAGTTTTTCTTGCAGACATTAGCCTTTGGAGGAAATTGTGGTACAAAGCAAGTGATTTTTATTCCACTGTGAAATAAGGAGCCTGCAAGAAATCTTATAAAGTCTCATGATTGAAAGTGACCTGGTGGGTATTACCACAGGAATTAATTACTAATGTGTCATTTGTCACTGATATCTAAAATGATATTCAGTCATTGCAAAGTGTTTTGAGTCCCTTCCATAAAAGATACATACAGACCACAAGTGTTATGGTTTAATAAAACAATCCCAAAGGTAATGATAAATTTCATCAGAAAAGTCAATATGTGTAATTTGTATATGTAATTCTATTGTTAAGATTTTTTGTTGGCATGTATAAGCAATATTGATATAAGTAACCTCTAATTTTATACCACAATACATAGTTGTCTTTTTAAATTTAGTGCATTATAGGAATCTAGAGTATTGATAAAATAAAAATCATTTAAAATCTATTGTATTTATTTCATAAGTTGTAAAACATAATTATGATTCTGTATATAAGTATTTTATCCCTAATTGTAGTTTCATAATTTTCAGAAATCAAGTTTTCTCAGCATCCAGTAAATAGTTTATAAATAACAGCCATATTATTTTGAATTTTTTCTGCTTTATAAATGTCATTGAGCAAGCATTCAATAATATTGAGCATCCGTTCAGTGCAGGTCCTTGTTCTCAGTGCCAAATAAAACTAGTAGCACATTATTCGAGTGACTTATATATGGGCTACTTTTTGAACTACACTAAGATAATTAAAACCAGATGTTACATTAAATAACCTCATTTAGTGGAGAGTTTTTAAAAAATCATTTCAAGGCCAAAGAAGATTTTTTTTTTGCTCCTATTTACTTCTTTAATAAAGCAGATACTCTCCTTTATGAGCAAAATGGTGATTTGCAGCAAATGATAACTCAAATGATTAAATAATAAAGGAGATGGGATGTATTGTGCATTATCTTACACTCAAGTACTTAAGATGATTTGCTACAGGTTTTGTTTTGCAGATTCCCAGGGCTTGAGAATAATATGCACAGTCATTTCATTGCAATACTACCTTTCTGACTATTGGCATAAAGGGTTTCTATACTACAAAAGAATATGAAATTTCTGTTACTGAAAATATAAAGTCCCTTTTTTGATAGAAAAAATGCATGTATACTTCATTAGATCACCATCTATCTGCTTTTCTCGAAGACATTAGTCACAAATCATTGAATTTATTTATCATCTGGTCTAAACTTCTTATTTTACAGATAAAGTAGTTGAACTGAAGAGAAACTGTGACTTCACCACAGTCTCAAAGACATTTACTGAGACTTGTAGAATCAGAGTTTTCAGGGCTGGGGCCTCAGAACCTGCATTTTCTGGCAAGCCCAAAAAGCTGCTTTCAAGCAGAGATGAAAACTATGGGTCTGGCAAGAAATACCAGACCATACGAGTTTTGTATTCAGGCAGACCTGAATTCCACATCCCTTTGTCCCTTAGTATTTTGTAACTTTGAGCAAGTTATTTACCTCTCAAAATCTTCACATCTCAATTTCTTCATATAGGAAAACAAGGATAATACCTGCCTGATGGGCTTAACATACATATGTACGTTAAGTAAGTTGTGCAGTGCACGGGATGTATCCAGGGCTTATAAAGGACAGCTTTTATGACTGCTCAGCTTCCCTACAACTTGTCTGATGCTCTTCATTGCTTCCACCCGTCTTAATCTTGCAAGTGTCTCTTCCTGTGGGCTCTCGGAGGACCTTGGTGGTTATCCTGCTGCCTCCCTAACTTCTCAGACTCTCCCACGGGTTCTTCTTCCTCTCCCTCCCATTAAATGTGGGCTTCCTCTAGGTCTCAGTCCTCCATTCTCTTCTCTGGCTATTTTGTAGAAGGTCTTTTCCTTTCCTATTTTGTTATCCAACGCCTACTTTCAAAGACCCTTAAATTTATATATTTAGCTCTAGCATATCTTGAGTTCCAGAATTGCATTTCTTTTTCTATTATTATTTCAATAGCTTTTAGGCTATAAGTGGTTTTTTGCTACATGGATGAATTGTACAGTGGTGAAGTCAGGGATTGTAGTGTACCTGTCACCTGAGGAGTGTACATCGTACCCAACAGGTAGATTTTTATCTCTCATTCCCCCACCACCCTCCTCCCTTTTCTCCAATGTTCTTTATACCGGGGGTCTCCAACCCCTAGGTTATGGAGGTACCAGTCCGTGGCCTGTCAGGAACCAGACTGCACAGCAGAAGGTGAGTGGCAGGCAAGCGAGCATTACCACCTGAGCTCCACCTCCTGTCAGATCGGCGGGGGCATTAGATTCTCATAAGACCAGAAACCCTATTGTGAACTACGCATGTGAGGGATCTAGGTTGCACTCCCCTTATGAGAACCTAATGCCTGATGACCTGTCGCTATCTCCCATCACCCCCAGATGGGAACCGTCTAGTTGCAGGAAAACGTGGTCAGAGATCTCGCTGATTCTACATTATGGTGAGTTGCATAATTATTTCATTATATATTACACTACAATAATAATAGAAATAAATGCATAATAAACGTAATGCTGTTGAATCACCCCCAAACCATCCCTCCCACCCCAATCTGTGGAAAAATTGTCTTCCACAAAACCAGTCCAAAAAGGTAGGAAAGCACTGCTTTATACTACTCTGTATGCCATTACATATCCATAACTTAGTTCCCACTTATAAGGTAGAACATACAGTCTTTGTTTTTTCCATTCCTGAGTTACTTTGCTTAGAAGGGCCTCCAGCTCCATCCAAGTTGCTACAAAAGACATTATTTCATTCTTTTTAATGGCTGAGTAATATTCCATGGTATATACATATATATATATAGAGAGAGAGAGAGAGAGAGAGCGCGCTCACATTTGCTTTATCCACTCATTGGTTGATCAGCACTTAGTTTGGTTCCATATCTTTGCAATTATAAATTGTGCTGTGATAAACATACGCACACAGGTGTCTTTTTGATATAATGACTTCTTTTCCTTTGAGTAGACACCCAATAGTGGGATTGCTAGATCAGATGGTAGATCTACTTTTAGTTCTTTGAGAAATCTCCACACTGTTTTCCATAGAGGTTGTGCTAATTTAATTCCCACTAGCAGTGTGTAAGCATTCCCTTTCACCATATCCACACCAACCTCTATTATTTTTCAGCTTTTAAATAATGACCAGAAGAATAGCATTTCAAGCTGTCATTAAGTATTTCCCCTTTTTGGAGTCCTGTACATGCATCAAACTCATCCTACCTTGAACTGAACTTGCTGATACACACACACACACACCCCTCAGTTCTGCGCCTCATACTGTTTTTTATCATAACCCCACTTTATTTAAAATTTTGATATTTTGCTCATAATGGGTTTTTGCATTTGATTTTTTAACATATTTATCAAAATATTATTTGTCTTGATTACTAGTTTTTTGAAGTCCCTTAAGTTATGTGCACAAGGCTAGTGCTGCACATGCCTCATCCTAGTTCTGCCCTGGGCATTACCATCTAAATGTCACTTGATAAAAATTGTTATTAGCTGTGGGTTCTGCCCTTGATTGTTTCTAGGAACTGATTTTGGCTGTGGTTCTGATTGTATAATATCTCTCCTCTGAGCAGTCTCTGAGCTCAATTCTCCACCTTTAATACCAATTTCATAAGATCCAATAACCTTTCAATAAATGCCTGTTCTACTTAAGTGTGTCAGAGTCTTTTTCTATAGCTTGCATTTAAGAAGAGTGAATAAATGGAAGAAAGGAGTAATAGTACTTGAAAGGATACTACTAAGAAGTTGCAAAAATCTTACTCTGGCATCTAGGAACAAGACATTTTGTATTTGTATTTTGTATTTTTCAGATTTCTATAGTTTGATCTTCTTCATAACATTCTCACATAAAAGTACTCAAATTTCAGACACAGTAACAGTACAAGTACTTGTTGGCCAAGAACCCCATGATACAAACTTCAATATGGGCCAGCAGGAATTGTTTAATGTGCCATCATAGTATCACAGCATAGCATGTACAGGCACCTGCTTCATAATGGAGAAACCTGGGTTGGTTCCAATTTCTGAGCTTCAGCAGAACATTACCAGCTGTATTACCTTGAGCAAGTTAGTTATCTTCCTAGACCTTCATTTTCTCATAAGATTATCGTGAGGGTTAAATTTAAAAGTTTAAATTAGTTAACATTTGTCAGGCACACTACATGCTCAATTAATGTTTGTGGAGGTAGTGGAGGTAATGATCAATTTCATCTCCTTGTTGTATAGAACTCCTAATCTCAAGAAATTGGACTGTTCTATGTAATAAGAATAAGTTTACATTTGTGTTCAATAGAAAACAGGTCTACAACCTTTTCTGGAAAACAGACATCTTACTGGTCATTCTCTCAAGGCCTCCAGCTCAGGGAACCCTCTTTTCCAAATCCACAATTCCATTTACATTGTATTCTGTAGAAATGTTGCTCCTTAGAGTTGTACAATATATAGCCTGTGTATAACAGATCTGCTTCTGCTTTTGATTTATGCAGATGACTTCTTTACTCTTTTAGTATTACCTTCATTTTAAACAATAATTACTACTGTATCAGAATACCAAATATCAATTCAACCTTTTGTTGTCTGTGTTTTCTTTTTAAAATAGGCATCAAATAAGTGTTCTTAATTTTAGAATGTTGATAGAATATTTATTAGTAGTGTTGATTTTTTTCCTTCTGATTGAATAGGACTTGCAATCTTAGCAGTATGCCTCTTTACCCAGAGTGAATATTAAACATATGGGGAAGTAGTTAAGTACCTATAATTTTGTTACTCTCACAATGTATATATCAGGCTTATCACCAACACAGGAAAACCTCAATGAAAATGCTTTATTGAAAATACAGAATGGAAATGCATCTGAAGTTAAAAACAAGACGAAAAAAGAATACTGTGCTTTTCCCTTAGAAACATTTGTTTGTTAAAAAGAAAATTGTGTTCAATTTTTGGGAATATATATTGGAAATAAGTTTCTTCAGTTCTCAGATAATTTCTTGCCAAATGATATGTCTTCACATTAAATAAGTGCATATGAAACACTGGCATTAATTTGTGATGTAATAATCAAGATATGTAGTTATTTAGCAGGTTACTTTTTATTCTTGTAAGCAAAGAATTGAATATGCAATATAAGCTCACAGTAAACAAACTTTAACATAACCTAACTGAATAACCCTCATTATTTCACCATCATTATTATTTTTGTAGATCTCTATCAAAACTGCAGCTTGATGAGTCAAAGATGATAGCTGAGAAAATAAGTGTTCCAAGCTGTATTTGTGCCTGATTGGGTGGGGAAAGGGAGGGGAGGAAGAAGGAATGAGGAAAACAACCAGATACAAAACTCTTAAAAATCATTACACTTGTTGATATGAGCAAAAGTACAAAAAGAAACACACAACTAGAGTCAACTTACACTTAAGAATCAAAACCAGAATCTCAGAGAAGAACTTTGTATCCTGCCTATATTTGTTTTTGTTTTTGTTTTGTTTTGCCTTTGGCTTGTCTTTTCTACTTTGCAAGGCTTTTATCACCACCTAGGGGCAAGCTAAACACATAAGGGGATCCTTTTTCACTACTAAGTCATTCCTAAATTATGCATTTTCTGAGTCAAAAAGACGTTTATGATTTCAAATGACTGTTTTGCTTTTCCCCCCAAAATAAAAGTCAATCTTTTATTATGTATTTCTTTTTCATCTCAAATATGATTTTAAAATATAAACTGATTTTTGTATTACATGAATATCATCTTTTAGTTTTATCTTTCTGTCTCTTCTTATATGTCATCTTGTCAAAAACTTTTACATTTATTTTAAGCAAATTTCAGCTTTGTAGAATAAGCCCACTTCTATAAATGTTCAGGACTAATCCTTTAAATTAATTACTTTGCAAGGCATTTACAAAGTATGTAATACAGTAACTTTGGATTATCTATATAGTTCAATGATGAATCATACTAAAGAAACTCTTCTGTTAAAATTATTTAAAAGTAACTTAATTTCAAATGGTAACAAGAAAAATACATTGTTTTTTGACAAAATATTAAAATTTCTCAGTTTCAAGTATCTTCATGTGAAAAATGGTTTTGCCTCATGGTACTTATAATAAACAAGTTCATATGAATTGAAAATAGAAATGAAAGAGATGTGTAATTTATGATGGTGTTAATGCAATTTCAAATCATTTGTCAACTAAACTATCATAAAATACAAATTGTACCCAGAAAACAAACCTGTAATTTTCCATACTTTAGAAAAACTACAGCATCTTTGGTAGTTAATTAGGAAATTGCAATTTGGCAAGGTGCTAAGGTAGTTTCATATGAGTAAATGTTATTCTTCAGATGTCAATTTTCAGATAAACAGAGTTTCAAAAACCCAAACTAAGCAACCTTTTCTCTAGGTCTTTTATTGGCTAAAGTGTAAATAGGTTTTCACATACTTACAGAAATTGCATTTTAAAGATTTTTGATGGTATTGTGCTCAATATGTATTAATATTTTATCAATAGATAAGCAAGAGGCTAAACAAAGCATTGTGAATACACCCATCATATTGCAACCAAGCCATTTGTTTTCAATCCTTCCATCTTAATAAATGCATTTTGAAAATGTACAAAAATTCTAAAAATTTTTATTTTTGTTGGATTCCTAATAATTTCTTATTTTTCAACAGTAAACACTGTTCAACGAAATTTTTTAAACCATTAGTTAATAGGCCGCACGTGGCGGCTCACGCCTGTGGTCCCAGCACTTTGAGAGGCCAAGGCCAAGATCAGCTGAGGTCGGGAGTGTGAGACCAGGCTGGGCAACATGGTGAAACCGCATCTCTGCTAAAATACAAAATTAGCCGTGTGTGGTGGTGCATGCCTGTGATCCCAGATACTCAGGAGGCTGAGGCAGGAGAATCGTTTGAACCTGGGAGGCGGAGGCTGTGGTGAGCCCAGATTGTGCCATTGCACTCCAGCCTGGACAACAAAAGTGAAACTCCGTCTCAAAACAAACAAACAAACCCATTAGCTAATCAACAGAGTTCCCACAAGCATGATTTTTTTCTCTCCCCAATAAATACAAAAACAAACCTCAGCACTCAAAAAAAGAAGAAACATGTTAAAATCCAAAGACAAAGACAGACTTAACTTCTGGCATGTCTAGCCACGTGCCACACCACCTTGTTAATATAGGCTGCATCTCAACATGGACATGCATAATGAGGATCTTCCAGATGCCAATTCCCTACAAGATTGGTCTTATATAGAGCTCCAGTCCACAGAATTCTCCAGATCAGCTCTTAAAGCTAACATTTTACATTTCAAGGATATTTTTGAAGAGTACTTCCTCAAGCCCCCACTGCAGACACTGAAAAGGCCAGACCTACTATCCTTGGAATTGCCTCTAAAAGTGAGACATCCTCCTTGGAAAAGAAATTTCAGTAACTAAGGGTAGTGGGCTTGCTAGGAAACAAGCAGATACTCAAAAAAAGGGGAGGCCCTATTTTACTTTGCTTTTTAGAGAAAACTAGAAAAAGATGAGAATAAAACAAGATGGTCTACCATTAGACTAAGTGAAATAAGTTAGGCACAGAAAGATAAATATTACATGACCTCAGTTATATGTGGAATCTAAGAGTCAAACTCACAGAAGCAGAAAGTAGCATGGTGATTACCAGTGCTAGAGGCCTGGAGGAGATGCTGATCAAAGGACACAAAATTTCACTTAGGAGATAAAGTTCAAGAGATCTATTGTACAACATTGTGACTATAATTATTAACGATGCAGTGCATACCTGAACATTGCTGAGAGAGTATATTTTAAGTTTTCTTACCACAGATAAATATCTTACCACAGAGCAATACATATGCTGGTTAGCTTGATTTAGTCATTCCACAATATTTCGAAACACCATGTTGTACACCATAAATATACAAGGTGTATCTGTCAATGAAAAATAAATCGGTGTTTTAAAGAAGAACTTCAACAGAAAAACAAAAATGAAGTGGACTACAAGGAGATTGTTGTTAGACTTTATTATTATAACCAAGCTCCGTGCTGAAGGCTCTTTCTAAGTGCTTCACACACAATTTTCTTATACCTATTTGTATATTCAGGACTTAGAAACTCTATTTGTTACCAGTCCATGGCAATAGAATTTGAAAGTATGCATTTAAGAACCTGTATACCAATTTGTAAATTTTTATAGATACATAATAATTTTACATATTTGTGGGGTATATGTCATATTTTGACACATGCAGACAATGTGTAATGATCAAATTGAGATATTTAGGATATCCATCATTTCAAACATTTATTATTTCATTGTGTTGGGAATATTTCAAATCTCTTCTAGCTCTTTTAAAATGTACAATACATTATTGTTAGGTACAGTCACCCTACTGTGCTGTTGAATAGTAGAACTTATTCCTTCTGTCTAATTGTGTTTGTACCCATTAACCAACCTCTCTTCATCCTCCCAACCTCCACACCATTTCCAGCCTCTGTTGACCATCATTCTACTCTCTACCTTCATGAGATGAACTCTTTTAGCTTCCATATATGAATGAGAATATGCAATATTTGTCTTTCTGCACCTGGCTTCTTTCACTAAACCCAGTGACCTCCAGTTCTATCCATGTTTCTGTAAATGACAGGTTTTCAGTCTTTTTATGGTTGAACAGTATTCCATTGTGTGTATATACCACATTTTCTTTCTTTCTTTTTTTTTTTTTTCCTTTTTTTGAGACGGAGTCTCGCTCTGTCACCCAGGTTGAAGTGCGGTGGTACAATCTTAGCTCACTGCAACCTCCGCCTGGTTCAAGTGATTCTCCTGCCTCAGCCTCCTGAGTAGCTGGGACTACAGGTGGGTGCCACCATGCCCAGCTAAGTTTTGTATTTTTAGTAGACATGGGGGTTTCACCATGTTGGTCAGGCTGGTCTCAAACTCCTGACCTCAGGTGATCCACCCACCTCGGCCTCCCAAAGTCCTGGGATTACAGGCATGAGCCACCACACCCAGCCCCCACATTTTCTTTATCCATTTATTTGTTAATGGGCATTTAGGTTGATTCCATATATTGGCTATTGTGAATATTGTTGCAATAAATATGGGGGTGCAGGCATCTCTTTGATATGCTGATTTCCTTTCCTTTGGATATGCTGATTTCCTTCCCAGTAGTGGGAAATCTCCATACTGTTTTCTATAGTGGTTGTACTAATTTACATTCTCACTAACGTTTAAGAATTCTGCAAATGAGATATTACTTTCTCCACAAATGACATATTATCTCACCCCATTAAAATGACTATTATCAAAAAGACAAAAAGTTTAAAATGCTGGCAAGAACTTTTATAGTAATTTGAAAGTGTAATATTGTATCTGTTGGATCTAATAATTGGAATTCTAGGTTTATAGCTGTCTTTTTAAATTTAATTTTTCTATTAATTTATTTTTACTGTATTTTACAAAAATACTAATCCATGACAGCTGAAAGAATGATTTTTAACTGGTTCTTTACTACAATAGTATGGAAAGCTCTGGTTTATGTACATTTTCTCATTTAATTTTCACACGAAACCTACAAGGTAAATACCACTACTACCCACATCTTTCAGTGAGGAAACCAAGCTTGGAAAGATGAACTAATTTAGTAACTGTCGGAGTCTGGATTCAAACCCAGGTTCCTGTCTTTTGAGTTCATTCAGCACCTGATATCATTTCTCCATTTTGGATAATGTTGCCATGCCGGGCACCAGATTCCAGTATTTTCACCCAGTGGCATATTTTATCTTTGAATGTCATCAAAGAAATTATGAAAGTTATAGCCCAAAGAGCATTTTTTACATAAAAATTATGAATTAATTACTTGTGAATTTTTCTACACTTTTCTTATACCTATTTGTATATTCAGGCCTTAGAAACTCCTAAAGAGTTTGGCAGATGTACCACCCACAATGTTAAGTAACATTTTCCTCTTATTTCCATTAAATTTAAAGCATATTGCCCCTGATTACACTATTCTGAAAATATTTTGTTCATGTTTTAGCTATGAAGGCTGGACTCTTTTTTTTTTTTTTTTTTTTTTTTTTTTTTTTTACTTCTCATTTTGGAATAAATATAGACTCATAAGAAGTTGCCAGGTTAGTACAAAGAGGTCTACTGTTCCCATCACTGTTTTCCTGGATAGTAACATCTTATGTAACTATAGTACATTGTCAAATCCAGAAAATTACATTGACACATTACAATCAACAGACCTTATGGGGATTTCACTAATTTTTGCATGCACTCATTTTTTGTCTATTGAGCTTTATTCCTTTTTGCACTATTTAATTAGAGTGTTCTCTAATTTTACAATCAACATATGCAATATATTCTGCTAATCTGTTTCCTTTTGGGGCAGCTCTCAGAATCAACATCTTAAGGATCTAGATCATCGTTAAATTTATGCTTATGTTAGCAGTTCTTAGTCACATAAAGAATCCCACACTGGGTGCATGGCTACAAGCACATTTATATCACTGGTCTTATGTTTCTGGTCTCATTGATTCCTTCGAACTTCAATGAAAGGAAGCCCTACTGATTACAGTGGCTTCATGGTCCAGCCAGACCCCAGCCTGACTATTACAGCTCTCTAGTCTGCTTTGACAATTCCACAAACTTTTATTGAGATCCAGTTTTTATGGTATTTGCTGAGATGCAGAAATGAATAATTCACCATCCCTGCTTTCAAGTAGCTCACAGTCGAAAAGACGAGAAAGAAATGAGCCTTTGATTTCTGTAAAGGTGGTGAGCCAGCACTGGCTACAGGATTTTTCCCTGAAAAATACCTTGGAGAAATTATAAAGAAAGAAATAAGCAAGGATGTGGGAAACTAAGATGGAAATTGCAAGAAACCTCTGAGGGAAGGAAGGCTATCATGAACTGTTGTCAGGTTTACTTATAGTATGGATGGAGGGAGGAGGATGGACAATGACAGAAGACCGGGTGGATGGAATGGGGAAAGTCTTCAGATTTGCTCTTCCTTCCCCCATGTGCACTGGGGAAATGATGGCTTACCCTATTGTCACTGATAGGTAGAAATCCACAGGTGAGAGCCCAGCCCTCTTAAGGTAATTTAGTAACATTAGGGTAGCACCAAAGCTCTAAGAAGATGAGGAGTGAAGAGAGCAGATGCTGGGAAGTCAGCCACCCTCAGCAATACTGCATGTATTCCCAGGCAAGAGGGGCCCTTGCTCTTTATCCTTACCAGAGTCCATGCATCCCCTCTGGATCACATTCCAGGTAGTAATATGGTCTTGATCTCATTGATAGGAGCTGTGCAGGCCTCTTCCTCAGTCCCATCTTTCCAAGGGTAGACCAGGTCCTCATCATTAGTGTGTACAACCCTAGTCCATGGGGTGACTCTTGGTGGAGAATGTCGTCAGAGTTTGGGCATGCAAAGTTGCAGTGTCTATGGACATGCATGAGACTCCTTTATGCTAGAGTAAGAAGATGCCCTGGGGGTCAGTTTGCTCCACTGCCACACTGTGGCATGAAACTAAAAGGAGACTAAGAATTCTAAATTTAACCTAGTCTTCCAGGATATTATGACAGTGCATTTGTCAATGTAGAGGTATAGAATATATTTTACTGAACAGTTTTTTTTTTTTTACTTTATTTATAACTTTTAAATATTTAGACAAATAATATGTGGGCCTTCATTTTACTCCTGCCCTAGGCCCTACAAATGTTAGGAGTGTGCCTTGTCTGGGGGCATTCATTTCCTCACCACTGTTCTGTTGAATCCTCAGCTGTAATGTGTTACAGTCTAAGGAGCTTGTCTTTTTTCCAGGCTGCTTTGCTCAGTGCTTAAGGAAATATTTCTGACCACTGAGTTGTTTGGTGGAGTAGCAGCAGAGGATGGTCAGCACCAGGATTTCTGTGGTATCTAGGGCTCTCCATCCTGTTCTGCCCTCCATCTCCTCTCTTTGAGCTCACCTGTGGATTCACAAACAGAGGCCTGGGAATGAGCTCCTTCTCTAATGCATATTGCCAGACAAGGCAGCTGATACATCCAAGGGAATATGATGTCTATAGGCCAAATTGACTATATCCTGAAGAATGCAACCAATATAGAACGCAGAAAAAACTGAGAAACACATACTACATAAAATTAAATTACTAAAACTTGTCAAGGATTTAAAATGAGTGTATTTTCTTAAAGGGATAAAAGGGGTAATACACAGCTGAAACAAAAACTCACAGAAAGGAACTTAGTGAAAATATTAGCTATACAAAATATAATAAAAATAATTGGCTTAATAGACACAATAAATAACGGAATGGATATAGCCAAGGAAAATTGATGAGTTGAATAAATTACTTGAGAAACTCTTACAGAATAGGAAGGAATAAAAAGATAGAATGAGAAGTAGAGAGCAAGAAAAAAAGAAAACTAAAGTACATCAAGGATAGAGATAGAAGTGCTAATGGAATAGCAATAGTCTAAGCATGAAAGAAAACAATTAATAGAAAAAGAAAACAATTACATTTCCCAGTAGTAGTGACAGAAAGACCTGAGATTAAAAGTGCTCATTTAATGCTAACAGGTACAGATGAGGAAGATCCATACCTAGACACATTATGTCTAATGTATCTGATTAAAAAAAAGATCAAATGCAACAATTCCAAAGAAATAGCCGACCACCTATAAAGGAAAAATGATTTGAGTGACCGATTTCTCAACAGCAACACTGGATACAAAAAGGATGGAGCAATATTTTTAAAATATTGAAGAAAAAACTTTGTACCTAAGATATTATATGCAGTCAACTGCCATTCAAATGTTAGAACCATATTTTCAAGCAGAGGAATCCTCACTTAGATGCATTTTGAAAACACTCTTGCAAAGTATACTCAAATGAGCAGATACAACCAGAAGGATATTGCAAGAGATAAGGGAAGTTAAAAAAAATAAAGCTTATTAATCTATTAACCAAAGAAAAACAAAAAAATCTGTAATAACCCATAACTAAAGTTCTAGATAATACCAAGATGATAAGAGTGGGAGAAGGAGGCCAGGCACGGTGGCTTATGCCTGTAATCTCAGCACTTTGGGAGCAGAGGTGGGCAGATCACGAGGTCAGGAGATCAAGATCATCTTGGCCAACATGGTGAAACCCCATTTCTGCTAAAAAAAAAAATACAAAAAAAATTAGACAGGTGTGGTGGTGCGTGCCTGCAATCCCAGCTACTCGGGAGGCTAAGTCAGGGGAATCACTAGAACTCGGGAGAAGGAGGTTGCAGTGAGCTGAGATCGCACCACTGCACTCCAGCATGGCGACAGAGCAAGATTCCATCTCAAAAAAAAAAAGAAAAGAAAAGAATGGGAGAAGAAAATCTTGCTAAAGAACTTGTATTTTTATAGCGATATTTATGTTTAAGAACATAATAGAATAAATTAACATAAATACTAGTCTTAGGAATATGTGCAAGCACCATAAGAAAATGCATTAATTTTAAACCAACAAAATAAAGTTTCATCTAACAGAAATGAAGAAGAGTTTTAAAAAAGTATAATTAGTAACAACAAAAAAAGTATAATGTCAAAAAAACACTCATTATGCGACAGCATTTAAAATAATTAATTATCATTATTAAAAAGAGAAATTCTTGGCCTAGATTTTTAAATAAAGAAGGTTCACCAATATTTTATCTATAAAGACATATTGATTAACAAAATGATACAGAAAGGTTGAAAATAAAAGGTTGTGAAAAGATGTACTAGACAAATATTAACTAAAATAAAGCTCATATAGCAATCATCATATCTCACAAAGTAGTAGTTAAAACATAAAATATTAATAAGAACAGAGAGACAATATTTACTGATAAGAAGCAATGGAGTCTCTACATGTGTAAAGCAGGAATAACAGAACTGCAGAACACTCTGGGGTCTACCTGAGAGAGGAGGGAGAGGAGCAGAAAAGGTAACTATTGGGTTCCAGGCTTAATATCTGGGTAATGAAACAACTTGTACAACAAACCCCCGTGACACACGTTTACCTATATAACAAACCTTCACAGGTACCCCAAACAGAAAATAAAAGTTAAATAATGATTATTTTTAAAAAGAACTGCAGAGCAAAATACATAAATCAACGATTGTAATGAGAAAAATCAACATATCTCTGAGACACATAGATCAAGCAGATCAAAAAGCCATAATACAAATCTAAAAAATACAATTATTAGCTCAAACTATATATGACATATAGAATTGTTAATCTAACAAACAAAAAAGATATATTGCTTTTGAGCACACAAAAATATTTATAAATATTGGCTATGTACTCGCCATAAGGAAACTTCAAAAAATTCTTAGAAATTGAATACTGTATAAACTATGTTCTCTGATCATAATGTAATAAAATTAGAAATAACAGATATATAGCTAAAACATATTGTATATTTAGAAATTAAAATGCTATAATTAAAAATAAAATAAGAGAAATTACTAAATACTTACACGTTGATGACAATATAAATGTTCCCTGTTGAAATTTTGTAGGCATAATATTTAGAGTAATATGCAAATATAAATACATTTATTGGACAAGGTAAAGACAGAAAACAACCAACTCAGTGTTCACAAGATGTTGGCAAAAAAGCAATATTGCAAACCTGAAGAGATAAGGAGAAACATCATCAAATTTGTATATATGGTGGGCGTGGTGGCTCACGCCTGTAATCACAACAGTTTGGGAGGCCAAGGCGGGTGGATCACTTGAGGTCAGGAGTTCCAGACCAGCCTGGCCAACATGGTGAGACTCCGTCTCTACTAAAAATACAAAAAAATTAGCCAGGCGTGGCAGCAGGTGCCTGTAATCCCAGCTACTCAGGAGGCTGAGGCAGGAGAATTGCTTGAACCTGAGAGGCAGAGGTTGCAGTGAGCGAAGATCATGCCACTGTACTCCAGCCTGGGAGACAAAAGAGAAACTGTTTAAAAAAAAAAAAAAAGTATATATACATTACCTTATAGGATAGAGACAGAAAGAGCTTAACAAAAACCAAAATGTGGTTCTTTGGAAAATTTAAGAAAATAAATTTATTTTGAGTGAGAAAGATAAATTCAAAATGGAATAACGTAAATAAGTACTAAAACAATACATTAAAATGCTAAAGGGATATTATTAACAACTGTAAGCAAATTTTTAAACCTAGGTCAAAATATGAATTATCTAAAAAATATGAACTATCTAAAAAAGTAGAATAGAAACTTGACCAGAACAATAAACATAAAGAAATATAAATAGTAATATAAGACTTCCTTTGTAAAAAACAAGAAGAAGGAGAAGAAGAAAAAATAAAAATAAAAAAACCTCAAATACAGGTTTATAGACAAGTTTTACCAAATTTTCAAGAAATCTATTAAGACGTATCTAAATTGCTCCAGAAACTAGAGAGACCATGAGAGGCCGCCCATTTCATTTTATAAGGCTATAAATATGATCTCAAAACCAAGCAAGAGCACTTGAAGAAAATCACAAGCCTATTTAACTTGTTATCACAGGTATGAATATCAAAAATAAAATATTAGCTATCTGTATCAATAGTGTATCAAAATAATGCATAGAAACCTAAGGTCTCCAGAATGACAGTCACGGGTTTGGTGGCCAGAGAGGTTGCGGTGGATGTGCTGCTGTATTTTGATCAAGGTTCTGAAGCCCCTGGTGTACAGTGCTTGTGGAAGAGGACACTCACAGACACTGAACTACTAAGAACTACCTGAGCTACCTGACAGCCTTGGATTATTCTGCTTTTGAAGACATAATGAAAAATGGATTTGAAAGATTGGCCCCTCGACAGCCAATTGAATTGCTTCATATGAAATGATCTGAGCTTCTAGCCCCTTCCTCCGGCCAGAAAAATGACATTACTGCATGGCAAGAATGTGTAAACAATTCTATGGCCCAGCTAGAGCATCACGCATTTCGAATTGAGAATCTGGAACGAATGTCACAGTGTGGATGTAATGCCTGGAAGGTATATAATGAAAATCTAGTTCACGTGATCGAACACACACAGGAAGAAGGCTTCAGAAGTTAAGGAAACATATTCAAGATTTAAACTCGCAGCCAAAGAACATGAAACTCACAGCTGGAGCTAAATCAAGAGAAATCGAATCAAATTGGATATCCCTGATCAGTAAGAATTACAAGATTGAACAGACTATTGGACAATTGTTCAACTAGAAAATGAAAACCATCAAATTAAGTAGCAATACGGAGAGGCAAACAAAGAAAACATCCAGCAAGACTTCTGAAAAGACAATTTTGTGGGTGGAAGAAAAGTTTGGCTTTCACCAAAGCCATCTAAACTTTCTCTAAACTGTGAAGGACAACAGCATCTTCCAGAAACCATTAATGTTTAAATGTTTAGAATGTGTGGACTGTTGTAGTAATTTGATTTGTAATTCTGTTCTATCTTAGCAAAATAAAAATGTCTAGGCTGGTGGTATTTTTATAACCATTAACAAAAAATTCTAGACATTCAAAATAAGTATAACTTTAGCATAATATTATGTCACTGAATTAATTTTGAGCTGTGTAGACCATATTTTGTATCCAAGAATCTTTATTTAATCCTTTCAACACGTATAGGAAGTTGGAAACTTTTAGTTTATGTCTTTGTCTAATAAAGAGATACTTCTAAACAGACACACAAAATTCTACATATATTAAGTTTGTAAGGCTCTTACCAAATAAGAATAAAAAGGAATTCATTAATTCAGTCAAAGTTATAACACAAAAGCCTAGAGCAGCTTGGCAGCAATTAGTAGAAAAACACATCTATTTTAGGATAGGAAGGCAGAAGGAATGTCATATTAAAATAAAAAAGAAATAGGATTAAGAGGAAGAGAAAAATATCTATTTATTTACAAACAATGTGATTATCTACATAGAGCAACCAACAGTCACCATACATTTTGAGAATTTACTAGAGTGTTCAACAAGACAGGTGAAACAAGAAAAGACAGACGTACAAACCAATAGTTATAACAAAAGAGTGATGTGACAACAGAGGCTTGTACAATGGAGAGGAAGCACAGAAGTGGGAACTTCACCTGGAAGTGCAACAAAAGATTTCTTGGAAGTAGTTAACAAGTTAAATTTCGAAAGATTGTGGCACTGTAGGCAGATGTGGCTGCTTGCCCAAAGACTAAGAGATATGAAACAGTAGTTCGGAAAGTTTGGAACTGGGAAGGTAGGAAAGGGTGGGCCAGCATATGACACTGGAGATGTGGGATAGAGTCTCATCCTGAAGACATCTGTGTGCTATGCTAAGATGCTTGGATTTTAAAATGAGTGGAAAGATACTGGAGGGTGTTAGTTGGTGCTAAGATATGGTCCAATTTGGGGTATTGGAAAGATTACTTTGTTAGCAGTATGGAAAATGAG
The DNA here is from genome assembly GCF_024542745.1 of Macaca thibetana thibetana. Taxonomy (NCBI): domain Eukaryota; kingdom Metazoa; phylum Chordata; class Mammalia; order Primates; family Cercopithecidae; genus Macaca; species Macaca thibetana. The sequence continues at coordinate 59,149,258 of NC_065594.1, forward strand.
CTGAAAAGGGTTGAGACCAGAGACAAGAAGACATGTAAATTAGACCATGTGAGTGGTGGCTCACACCTGTAATCCCAGCACTTTGGGAGGCCAAGGTGGGTGGATCACCTGAGGTTAGGAGTTCAAGACCAGCCTGGCCAATATGATGAAACCTTGTCTCTACTAAAAATACAAAAATTAGCAGGGCATTGTGACAGGCACCTATAATCCCAGCTATTCTGGAGGTTGAGGCAGGGAGAATTGTTTGAACCCAGGAGGCCGAGGTTACAGTGAGCCGAGATTGTGCCATGGCACTCCAGCCTGGGCGACAATGCGAGACTCCGTCTCAAAAAAAAAGAGAAGACATGTAAGTTATTGCAGCGGTTCAAATAAAAAATGATGATATCATCTGAATTAAGGCTGTATCTGTGGGAATGGAGGAATCTGGAGATGTTTAGAACATAGAAGCAATTGGATTTTAATGAAGAGAGTGAAAAGGAGGGAAGACTAATATGGCTCCCACGTCTGCATTTGGAAACACAGTGACAGTGATGCCATCAGTCTGCCAGGAAGAATAGTCTTCACCAATTACTATCTGGGCCAATGGATTATTCTTAATTTTCTTTACATTTTAAGTCACACTAAAAATAATCTACCTCAGGGAGGCTATTCATGCGTCAGGGCAGAAAACGTGGGATATTTCTGTACCTTCCTCTCAACTTTGCTGTGAACCCAAAATTGCAATAAAGAAATAAAGTGTTTTAAAAATAAACAGACAACCTACAGAATGAAATGGTATATTTGTAAACTATGAATCTGACAGGGCTTGATATCCAGAATTTAGAAGGAACTCAAATAACTCAACAATAACAACAACAACAAAAACAAACAGATCCATTAAAAGTGGGAAAAGGACATGAATAGATATGTTTCTAAAGAAGACATAGAAATGGCCCACAAGCACATGAAAAAAACATTCAGCATCACTGATCATCAGAGAAATACACATTTAAACTCCAATGAGATGTCATCTTACACCAGTCAGAATGGCTATTATTAAAAAGACAAATAGTAACAGATGTTGGTGAGGATGGGGAGAAAAGTGAACACATGCATTATTGTTGGGAATGTTAACTAGTACAACCTCTGTGGAAAACAGTATGGAGATTTCTCAAAGAACTAAAGATAGAATGACCATTCAATCCAGCAATCTCACCACTGGGTGTCTACTCAAAGGAAGAGAAATCATTATATCAAGCACTATTCACAATAGGAAATATATGGAATCAACCTGTGTCCATCAACAGAGGACTGGATAAAGAAAATATGAGATAGATAGATAGATAGATAGATAGATAGATAGATAGATAGATAATGAAATACTATTGAGCCATGAAAAATGGAATCATGTCTTTTGCAGCAACCTGGATGGAACTGGAGGCCATTATCTTAAGTGAAACAACTCAGAAACAGAAAGTCCAAAAATGCATGTTCTTATAACTGGGAGCTAAATAATCCACACACATGGACATAGAGTGTGGAATAATAGTCACTGAAGACTCAGGTGAGTGGGAAGATGACAGTTGGGCGAGCGATGAATAATTACTTAATGGGTACAATGTACGTTATTTGGGTGGTGATTGCGCTAAAAGCTTAAACTTCACCACTACATATTTCCAGGTAACAAAATTGCCCTTGTACCCTTTAAATTTATATAAATAATTAAAAATTTAAAAATGAAAATAATTTAAAAAATAATCTACCCGAGGAAGAATCAATAGAGAAAATGACTTTATTACAAATTTTTAATAAAAGTTTAAATGTAGCACATTCTAATATTTACTTCTCAGTTTTCTGGTTTTGAAGGAGTATATACCCAGAATAGGCAACATATTTTGAATTCAACCAAACTACTCAACAACTGTCATGGGTAAACCTGGAACATGGGCATAATGTAAGTATTGAATCTAGATTTCAGATGCATCTCTAATAGTTTTCATTGCTTTAGCAGCTTGCATTTTTTTCCTCAACATTATCTTCATATGATTATCCATTTTGCCACATAGAGCTCTCATTTCATTCATTTTAATTGCCATATGGTAAAATACATTGTATGATATAATTCATTCATAATAGTTTATTTGGGTTGTTTTCCATTTTTCTCTATTACAATCAATACACTTATAAACATTCTTGTATACGTATGCTTATGTACACTGTGCAAAAGTTTCATCCAGACTATATAGCAAGAAGAAGAATCATGAGGTCAGATGGCATGCAAATCTTCAACATTACTAGATATTGCCAAGCTCCTCTTCAAAGAGGTTGGGCCAGTCACACTCCCACCAGCACACTATAAGAGTTCCACTTTCCTCATTTTTCTTGAAACATTAGATTTTATCAGACTAAATGCCAAGCTGATATTTAAGAAATGCTACCCTGTTGAAGTTAGTGAGTTTTTAAAATTTATTTGACTGCAAATGAGCTGACCATCATTCCACATGACTTCGACCATTATGATATTCTTCCTATGAGTTGTTTCTTTGCATCCTTTGCCAATTTTTCTGTTAGTCTTTTTCTTGTTGATTTTAGTTCCTTGTATATTTTAGATACAAATCTTTGTCAGTTATATATGTTTCATGTATCTTCTCCCAGTCTGCGGCATGACTATACATGGTGTTTTTTGATGTCTCTATAAAAAAATTTCCTGTAACATATTCAAATTTATCATCCTTTTCCTTTGTGCTTACAGTTTTTGTGTCTTGTTGAAAAAAATATTCCCCCATTCTGGTTTCATAAATATACTATTTTTAAATTTAAAAGTTTTTTCTCATTCAGGGATTTAATCCCTCTAGAATTAATTTGTGTGTGTGGAATGAGGCCTAGATCTAATTTTATGTGGAAAATTATTTACCCTAGCAGAGCACATTTATTGAATAATCCAGTCCTTCATCACAAATTTCTAATGCTATCTCAGACATAAATTAAAATTTCATGTATGTATGTTGTAAAGGCCCCATCAAAAAAGAGGATTTGATCAGGTGCCTTAAATGTCTTTAATGAGGGGGACAATTTAGGGAGATAAGAACAGGGTTAGGAAAACAAACAGTGGTATGGAGGCAACCAGTGACAGCAGGAAGTCCTTTCCACCCTTAGCACTGAAGGGAAAAGGAGGATTTAGCGTTATTGGATCCCACTGAGAGCAGTGTATTGGAGGAGGGCTGCCCAGCAGAAGCTGTAACTGCAGAGAAACAGAGCTGCTGCCTTAGAAGCAATCTTGAATCTCCTCCTACCCTCTGATTCTCTGCAGTTGCCATCCATCAGTCAAATCCAAAGTGAAGCCAGAGGTCAGGGAGGCCCAGTAGGCAGTCTTTAGATTTCAGCTTCCCATAGTGCAGGGCTAAGTAGGGGTAAGTAGAGGATAGAGAAAGTGGGTGGGAGTCACCAGCACAGTCCACTTCTTTTGCCATTCAGCATCTATTCTTGCCTTTTACTGGATTTAAAACAAAACAAATAAAACAAAACAAAACAACCTCATTCTCCACACAGGTGATCCACATAATCCAGTCAATTACAGTATTATCAAGGGATGAGGTTAATTCAATTATACACCCACTTGGAACCTAACTTCAAATATTAGCCTCCACCTGTTCTCTTGATAAAAGGTAATAGGAAAGAGGAGTAAAAGAGAAACCATCAATTGCTGTAAGATATCCATGGCTCCTTTTGTTCTTCCTCTGATTATGCTTTTGAATTACACTGATTACTGTCCCTTTTGTCTCTGATTACCAAGCAAAAGTTGGCAATCACAACTTCCCCTTTCCACCGCTCATTTCCTCTTTTATCACTTTGGCCACAAAGTGACCCAAACTTCATTCTTTTCGGATCTGAGCCCTTAGTGGCCCTAATATGTTACCACACGTTTTTTTATTTCCATAGGCTTTGGGGAAACATATGGTGTTTTGTTACATGAATACATTCTTCAGTGGTGATTTCTGAGATTTTGCTGCACCCATCACCTGAGCAGTATACACTGTAGCCAATTTGTAGTCTTTTATCCCTCACCTCCCTCCCACCCTTTCCCGCTGAGTCCCCAAAGTCCATTGTATCATTCTTATGCCTTTGCATCCTAATAGTTTAGGTCCCGCTTATAAGTGAAAACATACAATGCTTGGTTTTCCATTCCTGAGTTACTTCCTTCTCTTAGAATAATGGCCTCCAATTTTACTCAGGTCACTGTGAATGCCATTATTTCATTCCTTTTTATGGCTGAGTAGTATTCCATGGTGTGTATGTGTGTATATATATCTATAGATAGATAATCACAATTTCCTTTTTATTTATTTTTTTTGAGATGGATTTTCACTCTTCTTGCCCAGGCTGGAGTGTAATGGCATGATCTTGGCTCACTGCAACCTCTGCCTCCTGGGTTCAAGCGATTCTTCTGTCTCAGCCTCCTGAGTAGCTGGGATTACAGGCGTCCACCACCACACCCAGCTAATTTTTTGTATTTTTAGTAGAGATGGGGTTTCACCATGTTGGCCGGGCTGGTCTTGAGCTCCTGACCTCAAGTGATCCACCTTCCTTAGCCTCCCAAAATGCTGGGATTACAGGCATGGGCCACCACGCCCAGCCCTAATCACAACTTCTTTAACCACTCATTGATTGATGGACATGTGGGTTGGTTCCATATTTTTGTAACTGCGAATTGTGCTGCTATAAACATATGTGTGCAAGTATTTTTTTTGTGTAATGACTTCTTTTCCTCTGGGTAGATAGCCAGTAGCGGGATTGCTGGATCACATGGTAGTTCTACTTTTAGTTCTTTAAAGAATCTCCACACTGCTTTTTCACACTGGTTGTACTAGCTTACATTCTCATCAGCAGTGTAAAAGTGTTCCCCTTTCACCATATGCAGGGGCCTTTGAAAACAGTATGCTGAGAATAGATAGGGCTCAAGGACAGTATCTCCAATTGAACTTTTAATGAACTCCCGTAGGCGCCAAGAAGGCGGGCAGATAAGGAAGAGCATAGAAACAAGGAACTGAGTAGAAGGTTACATGTGGGAAAAGAAAGTTTGTTTTGCATTGCATTCTTTCTGCTGACGTGGGGTTTATGGAGTATAAATAAAGTGAGGCGGAGGCTCTGAGTGTGGCCGCCATGTTCTCTGTGTGTCTTTGTCTTTTGTGTGTTCTTTCATTCTCCACCACCCCCGGCACGGACCCCAACACCATATCCACGCCAACATCTTTTTTTTTTTTTTTTTTTTTTGATTATGCTTATTCTTGCAAAAGTAAGGTGTTATTGCACTGTGGTTTTGATTTGCATTTCCCTGATCACTAGTGATGTTGAGCATTTATTTCATGATTGTTGGCCATTTGTATATCTTGTTTTGAGACATGTCTATTCATGCCCTTAACCCACTTTTTGATGAGATTGTTTTGTTCTTGCTAATTTGTTTGAGTTGCTTTTAGATTCTGGATGTTAGTCCTTTGTTGAAAGTACAGATTTTGAAGACTTTCTACCACTCTGTGAGTTGTCTGTTTACTCTGCTGATTATTTATTTTGCTATGCAGAAGCTTTTTAGTTTAATTAAGTCCCATCTATTTATCTTTGTTTTTGTTACACTTTCTTTTGGGTTCTTGGTCATGAAGTCTTTGCCTAAGCCAATGTCTAGAAGAGTTTTTCTGATGTTATCTTCTAGGATTCTTATGGTTTCAGGTCTTAAACTTAAGTCCTTGATCCATCTTGAGTTGATTTTTGTATAAGGTGAGAGATGAGGATCCAGTTTCATTTTTATGCATGTGGTTTGCTAATTATCCCAGCACCATTTGTTAAATAGGCTGTCCTTTCCCCATTTTATGTTTTTGTTTGCTTTCTTGAGATCAGTTGGCTGTAATATTTGGGTTTGTTTCTGGGTTTTCTATTCTGTTCCATTGATTTATGTGCCTTTTTTTTTTTTTTTTTAAAAAAAAAAGGTATTCATATCATGAGAGTGACACTGAATAAAATAAAAACCAAGATATTCAGGCAACAAACAGCATGATGAATAAAATAGTACCTCATATCTCAATACTAACGTTGAATGTAAAGGGCCTAAATGCTCCTCTTAAAAGATACAGAATGGCAGAATTGATAAGAATTCACCAACCAACTATCTGCTGTCTTCAAGAGACTCACCTGACACATAAGGACTCACATAAACTTAAGGTAAAGGGGTAGAAAAAGATATTCCATGCAAATGGACTCTAAATGTGAGCAGGAGTAGCTAGACTTACATCAGACAAAACAAACTTTAAGGCAACAGTAGTTAAAAAAGACAAAGAGGGACATTTTATACAAAGAGGATAAAAGGACTTGTCCAATAGGAAAATATCACAATCCTAAATATATATGCACCTAACACTGGAGCTCCCAAATTTACAAAACAATTACTAGAAGACCTAAGAAATGAGATAGACAACAACACAATAATAGCGAGGGACTTTAATACTCCACTGACAACACTAGACAGGTCATCAAGATAGAAAGTCAACGAAAAAAATGGATTTAAACTATACCCTAGAACAAATGGACTTCACAGTTATTGACAGAACATTCTACCCAACAACTGCAGAATTTACATTCTATTCATCAGCACATGGAACATTCTCAAAGAGAGATCATATGATAGGCACAAAACAAGTCTTATCAAATTTAAGAAAATTGAAATTATATCAAATATTCTCTCAGATCACAGTAGACTAAAATTGGTCATCAACTCCAAAAAGAACCCTCAAACCATGCAAATACATGGAAATTAAATAACCTGCTCCTGAATGATTATTGGGTAAACAATGAAATCAAAATATAAATTTAAAAATTACTTGAACTGAATGATAATAGCAATACAACCTATCAAAACCTCTGGGATACAGCAAAGGCAGTGCTAACAGAAAAGTTCATAGCCTTAAACGCCTACATCCAAAAGTTTGAAAGAGCATGAACAGACAATCTAAGGTCACACCTCAAGGAACTAGAGCAACAAGAACAAACAAAACCCAAACCCAGCAGAAGAAAAGAAATAAAGATCAGAGCAGAACTAAATAAAATTGAAACAAAAATATACAAAAGATAAATGAAACAAAAAGCTGGTTCTTTAAAAAGATAAATAAAATTGATACACCATTAGCCAGACTAGCCAAGAAAAGAAGAAGGTCCAAATAAGCTCAATTAGAAATTATATGGGAGATATTACTACCAATACCACAGAAACACAAAAGATAATTCAAGGCTTCCATGAATGCCTTTATGTGCATAAACGAGAAAACCTAGAGGAGATGGATAAATTCTTGGAAACATGCAACCCTCCTATATTAAGCCAGGAGGAAATAGAAACTCTGAACAGATGAATAACAAGTGGTGAGATTGAAATGATAATTTTACAAATTGCCAATAACAAAAAACTCCAGAACCAGATGGATTCACAGCTGAATTCTATCAGACATTCAAAATGAGAACAATTGGTACCAATCCTATTGACACTATTCCACAACTTAGAAAATAGTGTCCTCCTTAAATCATTCTATGAAGCCAGTATCACTCATTCTATGAAACCAGTATCACCAAAACCCATAAAGGACAAAATGAAAAAGAAAACTACAGACCAATGTCCCTAATGAATATAGATGCAAAAATTCTTAACAAAATATTAGCTAAATGAATTCAATAGCATATCAAAAAGATAATCCACCATGATCAACTGGGTTTCATACCAGGGATGCAAAGATGGTTTAAGATTCACATATCAATAAATGTGATACAACATATAAACAGAATTTAAAACAAAAATCACATGATCATCTCAATAGACACAAAAAAATCATTTGACAAAATGCAGCATCCCTTTATGATTAAAACCCTCAGCAAAATTGGCAGACAAAGGACATACCTTAAGATAATGAAAGCCATTTATGACAAACTCAAAGCCAACATTATACTGAATGGAGGAAGTTGGAGAATGGGAGACAAGGATGCCCACTCTCACCACTTCTATTCAACATAGTGCTACTGGAAGTCCTAGCCAGAGCAATCGGACAAGAGAAAGAAGTAAAGGGCATCCAAATCAGTAAAGAGAAATTCAAACTGTCACTGTTTGCTGGTGATATGATCATAGACCCTAAGGACTCATCCAAAAAGCTCCTAGAACTGATAAATGAATTCAGCAGTTTCAGGATACAAAGTTAACATACACAAATCATTAGTTCTGCTATATACATCAACAGTGACCAAGCTGAGAATCAAATCAAGAACTCAATAGCAGCAAAAAATAAAAATAAAATACTTAGTAGGATGCAGTACAATAGCTGCAATAAAATAAAATACTTAGGAATATACCTAACCAAGGAGGTGAAAGGTCTCTACAAGGAAGACTACAAAATACTGCTGAAAGAAACCACAGATGACACAAACGATTGGAAATACATCCCATGCTCACGGATGGGTGGAATGAATATTGCGAAAATGATTATACTGCCAAAAGCAATCTACGGATTCAATACAATTCCCATCAAAATACCACCATCATTCTTCACAGAACTAGAAAAAACAATCCTAAAATTTATATGGAATCAAAAAAGAGCCCACATAGCCAAAGCAAGACTAAGCAAAAAGAACAAATCTGGAGGCATCACATTAGCTGACTTCAAACTATACTATAAAGCCTTAGTCACTGAAACAGCATGGTACTGGTATTAAAAATACATTGCCACAGTTTTCCACTGAGGGCAATCACCAAACATTGTAATAAGGGGTGCTCTAGTGAATGACCTGAGTTTCAGAGACATTGTTTCTTTTTCATGACATAACAGCAACCCCAAACCCCTTGGTAAAAGGATCAAACACCCTGGCAAGAAGAGTAAGCTCTGCTTTCTCTGTCTGAGAATTTAGTGTCATGAGGAACTAAAAATGTTTAGGAGTAGTCTGAGCTTACATACCATTAGAGCCATCACCGTTGGAAACATTTCTTCCTTGAGAACTAGGCTTTCTAAACGGTTCAGCCCCAAGTTGCAGAGACAAGAAGCAAAACTTCTCTAAATAAGTTATTAGGTCTGAAATGAGACTTCCTCACTTCTGACGCCAAGTACATTATCAAACAGGATCCCAGCAGCAAAGAGAATTCACACAGATAATTTAAGTGATGATATTTACAGAGGTCTGAGCGGAGTCAAGGCAAGAAATAAAGGACACTGATACATCCAGGGATTACTTAAACCAGGAAGCTATTATCAAAGGGAAAGAACCCAAGTACCGGAACCCAGCAAAAGCTGGAACCCAATGAGAACCGGAACCATGGAGCAGAAGCTTCCCATTGGAGCTAAAGTTGTAGAAGAATTCAGCTGCAGCCTGAGAAATAGAGCTAGAGGGAAACAAAGGAGGAAGAAATTCCCTGCCCTCTCCTCTCGCTCTTTCATCTCCTGCTATTGCCTCCCATTATCCATTGTCCAAATGCAATTTGAAAGAGAGCCTAGGTGATGGCTTTCAGGAAACATAGAATATCAAAGAAAGATAGACAAGAGGTTGGAGCCTGGTATGTCAGAAAAATAACCAAAACACAGGGATCTGTTTCTGGGCCTTCTATTTTGTTTCATGGGTCTTTTTGTATATTTGTGGGTCAATATGCTGTTACATATGCACATTTTTCTAATGATCTGAAATGTCACTGTTATATTAAATTTTAACATGTGCTCATGTCTATTTCCAGAGTCTCTATTCTGTATTGTGTATATCTGCACCAATAATCACACCTTTTTCATTATATCTCAACAGAATATTGTGACATCTGATAAGGTGAGTCCTTCCCCTCATTGTTTATTCATTTTGTTGCTTATTTTGTTTTCAATCTGTTTTTTATTATTTCTATTTCTTTTCAAGATTACATAGTGGATCGACTTCCAAAAAATACTGTTGCTATTTTTATCAGTATATTGATTTATAGATAAATCACAAAGAAATTTAATATTTTCACATTATTGAATCCTCTCAACCAAAAGCATACTATCCTTTACATTTCTTAGATCTTCTTGTATTCTTCAATATCAAGATGATTTATATGGATTTTTAAACTTTCATCTCATGCAAGTGCCCTGAGATCTTGCCTATCTTGTTCACACTTTTTCCCCAGTACCTAGAACAGTGCCCTCCTCACTATAGACATTTTAGAAATATTTCCTGAATAATTGTATAAATGTTAATAAAGAATTTATTGATTGTGGTTAATTATATTGATGGAGCTGTAGTGGTGATTCATATTTACATTCCTAGGATAAATCCCAAATGAATTATTCTTTTGATAGATTGCTGGATTTAATTTGGCACTGTGTTTGCATATTTTTTAACATTGGTGGATAAATCGTATGTATTTATCAGGTACAACACGATGTTTTAAAGTACATCTACAGTGTGGAATGACTATGTCTAGCTAACTAATATATATGCAATACCTCACACAGTTATCATTTTTGTGGTGAGAACACTATATCCACTCTCTGAGCATTTTCAAGAATTCAATACAAGGCCAGGCATGGGGACTCGGCCCTGTAATCCCAGCACTTTGGGAGGCTGAGGCGAGAGGGTTGCTTGAGCCCAGGAGTTTAAAACCAGCCTGGGCAACATAGTGAGACCCCATTTCTGCAAAAAGATAAAAAAATCAGCCAGGCATGGTAGCACATGCCTGTGGTCCCAGCTACTCAGTGGCTGAGGTAGGAGGATTTCTCAAGCCCAGGAAGTCAAGGCTGCAGTGAGCCATGATTGCACCACTGCACTCCAGCTTGGGAAACAGAGACCCTGTCTCAAAAAAAAAAAAAAATTACAGTGCACTATTAACTATAGTCGTGTTGTACAATAGACCTCTTAACTTACTGCTTCCGTTTAACTAAAAATTTATGACCAACATCTCCCCAACCCACCCACCCTCTCCAATCATCCCAGCTCCTGGTAACCACCATTCTACTCTTTACTTCTATACAATCAACTTTTTTAGATTCCACATATGAGTGATATTATAAAGTATGTGTCTTTCTGTGACTGTCTTATTTCACTTAACATAATGTCTTCCAAGTTCATCCATGTTGTCACAAATAAGATTTCTTTTCTTTTAATGGCTGACTAGTATTCCATTGTGTGTGTGTGTGTATATATGTGTGTGTGTATATATGTTTATATGTATATATATACACATATATGTGTGTATATATATACATATATGTGTGTGTATATATACACATACACATACACTACATTTTACATATGTACATACATATATACATATATAAACATATATACATATATGTATATGTATATATACATATATATGTTTGTATATGTATATACACACATACACATATACATATATGTGTGTATATATACACATACACATATACATATATGTGTGTATATATATACACATACACATACATTACATTTTCTTTATTCATCTGTTGATGGACAGTTAAATTGATTTCATATCTTGGCTATTGTGAATAATATAGCAATAAAAATGTGTTACATATAAAGTTTCGGTGCCACAAAAGTAATAGCACTCGAATATAAAATTTTCTTTTTCATTCTCAGCAGGGCAAGTTACTTCTATACAGAAGGGTGCACCCTTACAGATGGTACAATGGTGAGCACACACTTGGACAAGGGCGGGGAAGGGGTTCTTATCCCTGACACACGTGGCCCCTGCTGCTGTGTCGTTCCCCTATTGGCTAGGGTTAGACCACACAGGCTAAACTAATTCCGATTGGCTAATTTAAAGAGAATGAAGGGGTGAGTGCTTTGGCGGGAGTCAGGACAGAGCAGGTAGCAGGTAATTGGAATGAGTTAGGGTGAAGCAGGAGATTGGAATGGAGGGTAGAACAGGTGATCAGAATGAGTCAGGGTGGAGTAGGTAATTGAAAAAGGTTGCTTTACGAGGAAGTTAAGATTAAAAGTAGAAGGCAAAGAATTGAACATACTGGCACATAATGACATATTAATTCTTTGAAAAGAAATTTAGAACTCATATCTAATAAATGGAATTACAGATAGCTCTTGGATGTAATGATTCTACTTCCTTTGGAGATACACCAAAGAGTGGGATTGCTGGATGATATGGGAGTTCTATTTTTAATTTTTTTGGAAACTCCATGCTGTTTTCCATAATGGCTTACACTAATTTACATTCTCACCAACAATCTTGGCATTCTTCAACTTAAGATTTTTATTTCTGTGTTCATAAGTTAAATTGTTGTGTAGCTTTCTTTTAGAAGCTATGCTTATCTAATTTAGGCACTAAGATTATTCTATCCTTAAAAAATAAGATAAAAAGCTCTTCATCTTTAACGTTCTCTGGAAAGAAAGTATTTTTTTTTTTGAAGGACTGATAGAACTCATACACTAAACTCTCCTTTTCTGGTGCTTTTTAAATAAGTACTTATTTTTCCTTTCATTTTCTTCTATCTTCATTAGCTTATTTACATATATTATTCCTTCACAAGTCATTCTTACTATATATAGTAGCCCATGAAAACATCCATTTTATAATATTTTTATATTTATTGATATATTATAATTATCTCAAATTTTTAAAATATCTTTTATATGTGAGTTTATGTTATATTTTCTCATTTCTGATATTATTTATGTCTTCTCTCCCTTTGTTTCTTAAACTTTTCTAGAGACAGGGTCTCACTATGTCACCCAAGCTGGCCTCAAACTCCTGGTCTCAAGCCATCCTCCCACCTCAGCCTCCAGAGTAGCTGGGATTACAGGTGCAAGCCACCATACTTAGCACCTTTTACTTCTTAATACAACTTGCCAAATGTTTTTAAATACTTTACTGATTATTTCAAAGAACAAATTTTAGACTAGTATTATTTACCATATCTACTATGTTTGGCTTCATTTTATATGGCATATATATGCTTTTCCTTTTTTCTACTGTTTACTTTGTTTTCCTTTTTTCAGGTTCTTGAGTTGAACACTTTGCTTATTCATTTTCAAATTTTGTCTCCTAATCAATGCATTTATTTCTATAAAATTTCCTAAGTACACTTTTGGCTGTATCCCATGGTTTTGAAATAAATACAAATCAATTTGCTGGTTTTGTTTCTAAATGGCCTATAATTATAGCTTTGGTTCCCTCTTTAAAAATGTTTGGGATCTTTTTAAAAAACTATCTTTTTGTTGTTTATTTCTAATATGATTTGCATTATGGGCAAATATTTTGACCAGCATCATTTCAGCTTTGGATAATTATTTTGTGGATTTTTTAATCAACTATATGGTTCGTTTTTGAAAAGTTCTCTGTATTTTGAAAAGAATGTGTACGCCTTCAAGATCTGCATATGTGATGGAGCAATCATGTTGATTGTTATTCAGATATTCTAGGTTATTGTTTATTCTTTGTTTAATTTTCAGAGAAGTGTCTATTTTTTTCCTGTCCTAATTTTTCACTTTCTCTCATAAAATATAGGACAGGGACAAAATAGCTTCTACTATTGAGCCCCCAGCACCTGGAACAGTGCCTTCGGTATGCAAACTATGTGACTTACATTCAGTGCTTTGCCATCTCAATAGAAAAGCTCTTTTCAACATTTTCAAGTTAACTCTTTCCTGTTCCACCGTGGGTGGGTTTACCTACACAGGCAAATGAACTAGGACTCAGACACTGTTATTCTGTCATAAGAGACTCCTTAAGGTCAGCAACTTTGTCTTATTCACCAATATATACCCCCGAACCTAGAATATTTACTGAAACATAGTATCTATGGGATAGATGAATAAATATTTAGCTCGCCAGCATGCAGATGGGTCATTTTCAAATGGCAGAGTGTTTAAAACTTGGCTTCATTTTCAAATCATGTATCCTCTGTATATCTGGAATCTATTAAACAGTTTTCTTACACAGAGCAAGAAAGCTAACCTTATCAAAGTGGAAACAAATGTTCTCTTGTTACCGCCATATCAATGGAGCTACAGAGAGTTCACTTAAGCTTCCTCATTCTTTAAAATGTTGAAGTAGGCAATGCTCTCCAATCCAACTGAGGCTGACTTCCAAGTTCTGTTTCCAGGTCAGATAGGAGTGCCTGATAGAAAGACAGATTGGGGAACAGCCATTCACTTTAGATGGTATTAACTATTGGTCCAGGTCACAGCTAAATTGACTTGGCTTAGGCTGTTGGTGCATGTTTAATGTGAAGATGAGTTAAATGAAGAGACTGGTCTCTCCTCTTGACCCCCTTCTCTATTCAATTCTTGTCTTCTCATCAACACCTAAAATTTGGAAGATGCTTTAATCCAAGAGCATACAAAAAGGAGCATCGTTTTTTTTTTTTTTTTCCACCTACGTTCTCCAGAAGCTGAAGCCTGCTTTTTTTTGTGCACGTTCTTGAACTGACCCTACTGGATCCAGAACTAGCTTGTCCCAGGCCACATGGATATGCATTAGGAGAGCTCCTTAACTAGACAGCTCCTTAACACTTAAAGACTTTTCAGATAAAATTGGTAGTGACATCAACAAATGTAATTTTTGATACATTACATATATGTGTAATGGAACATGAGTTATAATGCATTCATTACACAAACGTGCAGGAGTAAAAGATCTATTTTCAATGTAAGACGGATCAATATATTTCAATATTTCACCCCAAACTCTTACAGTGTTATTTCACTCCAAACTCCTACAGTGTTCCAGGACATATAAAGCTTTTTACAGGCCAATGGATTTGTGTGACTTGTCAAGAAGGAATTTAGGATCCTGTATGAAGATACAGCCAAAAGTGTAGCACCTTACTGAAAACTGTAAAGATAATTGACTTTTAACCTATTATGGTGCCCTCATTGCTGTTGCAGATTGAGTTCCCTGAGAAGCAGACCCTGAAGGCTTTGTTGTGCAGGATGTTTACCAAGGAGAGCTCATGGGATTAACACATAAGGAGGGAGGGGAAGGAGAGAAGAAAGGGCAAAGGGAGAAGTCAAGCACTGATGCAGGCCAACTGACACCTCAGCTGACCCCACCAGGAGCTCTGGAGTTGGAATGAACTCCAGGAGTTGCCCTGAGTTAAACAAAAATGGCCATGTCTTTTTACACCTGCATCTATCAACCACTAGATGTGGGTCACTCTGGGAAAGGATGCGACCTTTGGTGAGGTGGCTCTCTGCAGCTGAAACAATCCTTGAAGGGACTAACAGCTGAAAGCTGTCAGTGAGCGATACTCCCAGCAACTAGGGCAGTATGTTCTTCCTCAAAGGGGAGATCACAGCACATCGCAGTGTTCTCACACATTAGTGATCTAGACTTGAGATCAGCATCTCTATTTGGACAATAGAACAGCAGCAATCCAACGTTTGGGTCTCAAGATCCCTCTCCACTCTTAGAAACTATTGAGGACTCCAAGTAATATTTGTATAGATTATATTTACCTTTTAAAAAAATTAAGGCCAAGTGCGATAGCTCACGCCTGTAATTCCAGCACTTTGAGAGGCTGAGGCAGGTGGATCACTTGAGGTCAGGAGTTCGAGACCAGCGTGGCCAACATGGCGAAACCCCATCTTTACTAAAAATACAAAAATTAGCCAGGCATGGTGACAGGCATCTATAGTCCCAGCTACTCAGGAAGCTGAGGCAGGAGAATCCCTTGGACCCGGAAGGCGGAGGTTGCAGTGAGCCAAGATCGCACCACTGCACTCCAAACTGGGCGACAGAGCGAGACTCTGTCTGAAAAAGAAAAAAAGAAATTAAGATCATATTTAAAATGTATTAACTTATTTTTAAATAACAATAAAAATCTATTATCTACCGGAAAAAAACTATATTTTCAAAAACAAGAAAATTAGTGATAATACTGAAATTGTTTTTACATTTTTTTGTCTATCTCTTTTTGTCTGACTTAATGGAAGACTCCTGGATACTTTACTTCTGCATTTAATCTATTTCAATAGTCATTTTTAGTTGAAGTATGTGAAGAAAATACGTCCTCACACAGACATGTAGCTGAAAAAGGAAAATTCATTTTCATAGACTCAGGCAGAACACAGTGGCTCGTACCTGTAATCCCACCACTTTGGGAGGCTGAGGTGGGAAGATCACTCAAGCCCAGAAATTTGAGATCAGCCTAGGCAACACAGGGAGGACCCCCGTCTATACAAAGAATTTAAAAATTAGCCCTGGCATGGTGGTGTGCTCCTTAGTCCCAACTACTTGGGAGGCTGAGGTGGGAGAGTCACCTGAGCCTGGGAGGTCAAGGTGCAGTGAACAGATATTGTGTCACTGCACTCCAGCCTGGGCAACAAAATGAGACCTTGTCTCAAAAAAATAAAAGCCTTTCAGTTAATTAAGAATACTCTTCTTTAATATGCCCCAAAACTCAACAAGAGGTAGTTTATTTTATTTTATTTCATTTTATGAGACCGAATCTCACTCTGTCACCAGGCTGGAGGGTAGTGACATGATCTCAGCTCACCACAACCTCCGCCTCTCGGGTTCAAGTGATTTTTCTGCCTCAGCCTCCCAAGTGGCTGGGACTACAGGCACATACCAATATGCCCAGATCATTTTTGTGTTTTTAATAGAGACAGGTTTCACCATATTGGTCAGGATGGTCTCGATCTCTTGACCTCACGATCCGCTCACCTCAGCCTCCCAAAGTGCTGGGATTGTAGGCGTGAGCCACCACACCTGGCGGATGTAGTTTCTTCAAAGCTAGTTGTACATGGAAACTGAAATCGTACCAATGAACTTTACAACTTTGATCACTACTCTGTTACATTGAAATATATTGATTGGTCTTACATTACAAATGGATCTTTTACTCCTGCATGTTCGTGTAACTAATGCATTATAACTCATGTGTTCCATTACACATATATGTAATGTATCAAAAAATTACATTTGCTAATGTCGCTACCAATTTTATCTGAAAAGTCTTTAAGTGTTAAGGAACTGTCTAGTTTACAGTGGCATATACAAGTTTTCCAAAATTCTAAGTTTTGCTTGAAAGCCTGAATTCTATCATTTCAAACAAAAAATTGTCAGTTGTTTTCCTTAAAGGGACATGTTCATTTTGTTTACTTTTAAGAAATATCTGCTAAATATCCAAGTCTGAGTAACTCTAGTGTATCTGTTAGTTATGCTTTCCAGTAGAAATGGAAATTCATGGAAAGGGAGCTAATTCAGCTGACAAGGCAAACCATCCCACCAGTTCTTTTTCCTGAAATGTCCATTGTACTTTGTTATGCCAGCAATGTTTCTTGAATGCTTCCCACTTCAACAGTAGAATATTAAAGAGGTATACTTAGAATGGATACTTCGTAATATTTGTAATTTCTACTGCTTCATCAAAGACATCCTGTGAGTGAGCGAAAGTGAAGAACACAATGACCATCACCAGAGCAGGCACCACTGCCTTTCTTGGTATTGAGACACCAGCACTTTGTCTCTTAGAGGTGGCAACGTGCTAGCAGCCCTTGCTCTCAGCTTCTCCTTGGCCTCGGCGTCCACTCTGGCAGTGATTGAGGAGCCCTTCAGCCTGCCAAGGCACTGTGGGAGCCCCTCTCTGTGCTGGCCGAGGCCGGAGCCGCCCCTCTCTGCTTGCGGGGAGGTATGGAGGGAGAGGCGCAGGCGGGAACCTGGGCTGCGACGGGCGTTGGCAGGACAGCGCAAGTTCCGCCAGGCGAGGGCTTGGCGGGCCCGACACTCAGAGAGGCCAGCCGGCGCCGCCGGCCCAGGGCAGTGAGGGGTTTAGCACCCCAGCCAGCAGCTGCGGAGGTTGCACCGGGTCCCCCAGCACTGCCGGCGCTGCGCTCAAATTCTCACCGGGCCTCAGCTGCTTCCCCGCGGGTCAGGGCTCAGGACCTGCAGCCCGCTATGCCCAAGCCCCCCCTAGGCCGTGGGCTCCCGTGCGGCCCAATCCTCTGGAGGAGCGCCGCCCTCTGCTCCGTGATGCCCGGTCCTACCCACCGCCCAATGGCTGAGAAGTGCAGGTGCAGCTCGGGACTAGCAGGCAACTCCGCCTGCAGCCCCCGTGCGGGATCCACTGGGTAAGGCCAGCTGGGCTCCTGAGTCTGGTGGGGACTTGGGAAACTTTTATGTCTAGCTAAGGGATCCTAAACGCACCAATCAGCACTCTGTGTCTAGCTCAGGGTTTGTAAATATACCAATTGGTACTCTGTATCTAGCTAACCTAGTAGTGGGGACTTGGAGAACTTTTATGTCTAGCTAGAGGATTGTAAATGCACCAGTCAGCACCGTGTCAAAACGGTCCAGTCAGCTCTCTGTAAAGTGGACCCATCAGCTCTCTGTAAAATGGACCAATCAGCAGGACTTGGATGGGGCCAGATAAGGGAATAAAAGCAGGTTGCCCGAGGTAGTCAGCGGCAACCCGCTCAGGTCCCTTACCACAGTGTGGGAGTTTCGTTCTTTCAGTCTTTGCAGTAATTCTTGCTGCTGCGCCCTCTTTGGGTCCACGCTGCCTTTATGAGATGTAACACTCAACGCGACGGTCTGCAGCTTCACTCCTGAAGCCAGCGAGACCACGAACCCACCAGGAAGAACGAGCAACTCCAGACGCGCTGTCTTTAAGAGCTGTAACACTCAGCGCGAAGGTCTGCAGCTTCACTCCTGTCAGCAAGACCATGAACCCACCAGAAGGAAGAAGCTCCAGACACATATGAACGTCTGAAGGAACAAACTCCGGACACACCATCTTTAAGAACTGTAACACTCATTGCGAGGGTCTGCGGCTTCATTCTTGAAGTCAGCGAGACCAAGAACCCACCAAGTCCGGACACGCCAGCATGGCTTTTGCACAATCAGTGCAAACATCAACACAGTGCAAAAGACAAATAATGTCTTACTATGGTTATGTCAATAATTTTGACTATGAGACTTCAGAGAGGATCTCAGTGAACCCCCAGCAATTCAGGCCATGCTTTGACAAGTGAGAGAAAGTTTCCAAAACCCAATACAAGAAGGCTATTTGTGAAAATCATTATGATAAACTGAGCATCTAAATTAAGAGTCCAGTGATTCTGTATTTCTTTACTACTCTCCCTGAAAAATGGGTTAAAATTATGTGAATAAGTGTCCAGGGTAATACATTGTTTTTCTTCTCTCAAAAAGAGGATGCCTTTGGGGGTTTCCCCTAGAAAGTTCTAGAGTGTTTGAGACCCTTTACCAGAAAGCACAGGATGATGTCCAGTGCCTTGTGGTCTCAGCAGAAAATAATGGAAATGCTGCCATTTGTGTTATCAGACCTGCAGAAATCCTTAGAACCTGAGATTCAATGTAATTGAAATCTGAGGAGAAAAGAGGAGAAGGCAAAAAACTTTACCAGCTATTTTGGTCTTTACCAAAATAATATTAGGCCTTTGATTTCTAAATCTAAATATGGTAGTCTAGGGTCTAACAACTTTAAAGATATTTTTTCATTAATGTGTTATAAGAAGGAATTTATAGCTGTTATGATGAAATAGAAAGCAGCCAGAAATAAATTCCTTTAATAAAGGAAATTGAGTATGCTGTATATATCCCTAGATATTCCATTTAAAATATGTCACCGTCTTAATCTAGTTACCAAGTAGTAAGGCGATTACATGATAAAGATTTAGAGTTGATGTAAATTTAGGGTTCAATTGTGATCTTGGATGCTTCTAAGAAAATACTTCTTGTGGGAAAGCAAGCCCCTTGGCAATCTTTGCATTGTTGTGTTCAATTAAGTGACAATTTATTCTGGTTTTGTTTTTAATGGGACTCATCTTTTACTGTCATTACTAGTCCACCAGCAAGAACACTTGAGTGTTCTATTTTTCTCATTAGAACAGAATCTAAAACATTGGAGTTTGCCTTTCTCTTAAAGAAAAAGCTTGTGACTTATGGAAAGCCAGCTCCATCTAGCTTTCCTTCTTGTTCCATGTATCTGTCTATGTTCCATCAACTTAAAATAATGGGTACAAGCTGTTATCAAAGTATAATTTCTTCTAAAATAGATCCTTGCTAAATGGACAGATTGGTGGCCTCATGTATAAATGTACTTTTAAAGATACTCCTACATATCCGTTCATTTCTATCATATTTTTCTCCATTTTGTCTTCCAAGAATATAAATGGGAGTTGGTTATTCTGAGGAAAAACTAAGATCTGCATTATATTAAAACTACCTCACACAAACACACACTTCACCTCCTTTATTACGTTTGAAATCTAGGTCTAACATTTTATGAAGGTCAAAAGGCAACCAGATTAACTGTTCAAATAATATTACACTTGAGGTTGTTTATTATGTGCATATAAGTTTTTATCAAAATATGCTAAAACAGTTCTCCTGAGACTTTTGAAGGAACAATCTTCAATCTCTCTTGTTGAAATCAATCTAAAAATATTTAGCATTGTGTAAATCTTGTAATAGCCACATGCATCTTTATTAGGTCATGCCAAGATTAAAGAGATTAACAAGAAAAAAATTCAGTCATTGTAGCATATATTTCCTACATTGTTATTATTAAATTATTCTGAAATTTGGAAAATTAATAAACCCTGTAGTGAATCTATGCTCTTGGGTGAGGTTAAGAATTTACATGTCACCACAATTTTATCACTAAAGAGATGAGCTAACAACTTTATTAATTCACTGAAAACCATTATTTCACTTCAAAGAGTTCTACATACATTTCAAAATATGTTGCCTTAACACATTTTCAGTACATTTTCATCAATATTTTATTTTGCTATCACCCAGCCTTACCCCTCGTCACAAACAATAAAACAGGGTAGCCACGCAGTTTAACACAGCTTGAGTTCAGCAACAGCCTTCCACTACGATCTTCATTCAAATAGCAAAATACACTCCAAGGGACAAAAGAAGATATCTGCAGTCAGAAAACATGACTTCATAAATCGCTCAGAGTTTATAAAAGCTCCAAAAACACTCACTGTATATGATTTCTTAGATTCCATGTTCTATTTGGCTCAAAACCTATATTTGTACAGATAACATTGCTATTCATGAAGAGTAAAAAGGAGGCTGTCACAAGTGGAAATCCACTTAAACTGCCTTTCTGCTGAGGATGAATGCTGCCCATCAACTCATTCATTCATCCACACAATACAATTTTGCAAGTGTGCTATACACACAATGTTCTGCAGTGCTCTATCCTCAGACTCTCAAAAGAAAATACATCCTAAGTTTTCCCACCCACAGGCATTGTACAGGCAATGTAAAAAGTGATGACAAGCCTTACATTTCTGCCATTAGTTCTTTTCAGGGTTAAGACCTATACCTTTGCTAAAAGACATTGATAGCCATTAAATACCATCACATGATTTTGATTATTGGAAAAACCAGCAGAAAGAGATGCACCATGGAACAGAAGTCAGGACTCATAACTCTCAGCAGTATGACAGAACACCAGGCAAAATGTAGAGTAATGGTGAATTTCATGGGGAGTAGTTAGAATAGCAGAAAGAGCAGGTGTCTGGAGTCAAGGACATGTGTTGACTGCTAGCATCACTGTCACTGGCTGTATGATGATGAGTAATGCATTTCGTCTCACTGACTTTCTGTTTCTTCATAGGCAAACTGGAAATAATAAAATACTCCTGAAAGGGCTGATGCAAAAATTAGTATATGGAAGTGGAAGGCACAGAGAAGATACTCAAAACATTGCAGCTGCTTTTTCCTCCTTTCTTTGAGATGAACATGAGTGTGAAGCAGAGGACTACCAGAAACTTTACAGGTCATGGAGGGGGAAGGGATAAATTTGGGTAATCTAAATTCTATAAGCTTAAGTGTCTGAAAACCAACTTCAAATTTGCCTAGAACTAGGACATGCCCTATCTTGGGTCCCAAAGTCAAAAACTGTTTTGGTCAAGCACACACAAAAAAGGACTTGGTAGATGATTTTGATTAAGAGCTCTAAGTATTTACAATCCCTACCCCAGGTATTCCCAAAATCCATTTAAGCCTCAAAAATATGTTTTTATTGGGGCAGGAGAGGGTGAGGTGAGACAATGTCTTGCTCTGTTGTCCAGGCTGGTTACAATCTCAGCTCACTGCAACCTGCGCCTCCTGGGCTCAGGCGATCCTCCAACTTCAGTCTGCCAAATAGCTAGGACTACAGGCATATGCCACCACGCCTAGCTAATTTTTGTTTTTGTTATTTGTTTTTGTTTGTTTGTTTGTTTTTTGTGGAGACAAGGTTCCGCCATGCTGCCCAGGCTGGTCTCGACCTCTTAGGCTCAAGCAACCCATTCACTTTGGCCCCCCAAAGTCAAAATATGCTCTTACCAAGTCGAATTTCTCCTTGGTAGCAGGACACTGTCAAACTTATCTTTTATGCTTTTTCCTTCTTCTATGTTTTCTCTCATCACAACTTTTTTTGTTTATCACCTTCTAAACAACACATCTTTGAATGAATCCTATTATTATAGAACCACCACTTTTGTTTATGGAAAATATAAGCATTCCCCTTCTTTAAGTTTCAGGATCCTTTAAGAAGAGATTTTAAAGAACCAATTAGACATGCTATAACTGAAAATGTTTCAAAATGAAATTCTAAGCATTATCCAAATCGGCTACATGGCAAACTTTCACAAAACACGGTAGACAACAAACCATCTCCTCTCTCCTCATATTGGTCTTTGTTTACAAGATTACTAGTATAGAACCTCACAAGGAGTAGAAACAACCTCTATACGTTGTATAAATATGGGCAAGTTAGCCAAACCTCAGGGTTCTAAGGCTTTTGGTTCATTTGTTTCATATAGTCCATGGACCCAAAGTGATGGGACTGATTTCCATAGAGAAATCTGTTATAGGACAATAACACACATTGTTCTCTTCCATTCTTGAATTTGACAAATGTTGTAAGTAGTGTTATAACTGACTCTTTCTACAATTAACAGTGTCATCTTTTGTTTATAAATTAAATTACAGCCAGACACAGTGACTCATGCCTGTAATCCCAGCACCTTGGGAGGCTGAGGTGGGCAGATCTGTTGAGCTCAGAAGTTGAAGACTAGCCTGGGCAACATGGTGAAACCCCATCTCTACAAAAGATTTTTTAAAAATAGCTGGGTGTGATGGTGTGCATCTGTGGTCCCAGCTACTTTAGAGGCTGGGGTGGGAGGATGGCTTGAGCCCAGGAGGTGGAGGTTGCAGTGAGCTGAGATCATGCCACTGCACTCCAGCCTTGGCAACAGAGACAGACCCTGTCTCAAAAATAAATAAATAAATAAAAACAAATTAATTAAATCACTTTGCCTTCAGTTAACTTACCATAATCCTTTGTTAATCGATATATAAATTCTCATTAGTATTCTCTATAGTTTCCTTACATTTACATTGGTTTCTCAGTTTGGATAACTTTAGAAGGCTATTTGTGAGTGGTATTAATTGATATTATAGGAGAGTACCAGAAGAGACCCTGCTGCTTTAAGATGTGAAACACAGGGATGATTACCTGGATTATAAATGATCAACGCTAAGTCATTTGTGAATTTTGGCAAAGGTGGTTTCGTTTACTCTAACACTTTATTTATTTAACAAAGTTCTCATGCAGTGCTCACTGTCTACCAGGCACTGCTCTGTGTGCTTTATCAATATGTACCATCTATGCAGAAGTTACTTTTTAAAAGTATAATGTTGAAACTACCCGTATTCTTTCATTTGAAAGATGGGTGACAACAGCAGCAAAAACTATATTCAGCCGCTTTGTTGTGTCATGAGCAAAACAGAAAACAAATTAGCATCGATGGCATTAGCTTTCATGTAGATCAGTGTGGTATTCTTACATATTCATAGCATTGTAAAAATTGATGGTTTTTAAATTTCTCTACAAATCAATCCGGATTATGAAACGTGATGATCAGAACACCTAATTGTTACCAATCCAACTTTACCCACTGGAAGAAAGTGTTGTTTTCATTATATTTCTGTCTTACATTGATTTTGTTTCCTGTTGAGAACCAAATTTCAAGCATTTACGGACTCCAGGTGGTTCACACCTCCTAGGAAGATTTCTCTAGAGAGCCATTTACTTCATTTTTTCAGTTCCTTCAGTGCCAGTAAACCTCGCAGAGGAAATGTTGTATAGTGGGAACTGAACAACAAGGGAGGTGACTGCCTTAATGCAATAATAATTCAGCACACTCCAACCACACTGCAATGCAGAAACCAAGTAAACAAGCCATTGCTTTCGCATTCACTGTGCTAAGATGTGAGCATATCAGCAATACACCTGACAGAATCAACCTCCTCTGAACAACAGAGAGCTCAATGGTGCCAAAGCAGAAGTTGGCAATAGCACCAATAACTCTAGCGCTTCCTGTTCCTATCCTCTTCTGTATAGTGCTTCAAGAAATGGGTTCCTCCATAAGAAAAACAACAACAACAACTAAAGATGAGACTTCTGCAATCAAAGAGGGATAGAGTTAGGCTAGTCACACTTATGAGGAAGTTCAATGCCAAAAACACAGGGCAAAACAAAAGTTAAAAGAACTGAAAGGCAATGCCATCTATGCTGATACTGAATTCCATTTTAGAAAAAGAAGAAAGAAATTAAGTGGAGTAACTTGTTGGAGGGGAAAGCTCTGCTCTTCTTTATTTCTTATGTTTTCTTCCTATGAAACAAACATGTTAGCGTCACTCCAGCCTCTCCCTGCCCTCTTCCTCACTGCAGTCTAGGGGAAGAGGAGTGGCATGTGTGCTTGCTAAATTTAGAGAAGAATTTGGGAACTTATCTGGCCTATCCCAGTCAAGTGACACCAAAATGTGCAAGGGGGGAGTAAGTCTGTTCAGTTCCAGGCTCAAAATCAACAGGCTCACTAGAGTAATAGACTCTAAGCTCTGTCATCCAATCTGAATTCTATTAGTGGCAAGAGGGACATTTTTTATTCCATATTTACTCTTTATTCTATTTCTCAACTTGCTTGGAACCCACGTGGGAAAGAGATTAGCCACTCATTATAGAGCACCATGGAAAGCCCTCAAACTTTCACTGTTAAAATAAAATACTCAGGATGTATCCTTCTTTCTAGAGAGAATCAGGTCACTTGTTCAAGCTCTCTGTTCTTCCACTCTACCACTCCTTTTCCACCAGTGAATCTCTAGCCATCGCTTTCCCAAGCTCCTCATACCCTCTTGCCATCTTTCCTGCCCCATCAAAGCTTGCTTTCATTTGGTGTATTCGTATCTAGATGTAAATGACTAATAACAATTTATAACATGTTAGCTCATCAAAATTCAGCTTTTCAGATCCCTCAGGATTCTTTAACATTTCAAACTCAGAAGACCTCAAAATACAATGTCCTTGTAGAAAATATAGTAGCATCAAGGTAATGGCAAATAACAAAGGCACCTGAGAGAAGTTACAGATTGTATCCAGTGTGTCTTTGTGGTGGGAAGGAATTTGGGGTCTGTGCTTTTCAAAGAATATTTTTACTAAATAAGAAAATAATTGGAGAGAGACTAGGTCAAAACCATAATTTTTTTTCCAGCTACCTTGAGTCATTCTTTAAGACTGATTTTAAATGTTGCCTTATTGATATGAACTGATCTCATTTTCCTACATAGGGCAGTTCTTCCTCACCTGTGCCCCTCAGAGAAATCACAAGGCTCTTCTCTCCCCTTTTGCTATTACAGTGCCTTGGGATTGTCTGCATATTCATCTGCCCACTAGCTTCTGATCCCCTCAAGAAAAAAGGACTGAACTATTGTCTTTGCATATCAGTCTGACAGCCAGAAGTATTCCATAAATTGTGGGGGGAGTTGGATGGAATTGTACCAAATGGTAGGAGTTCAATGAGAAAGAGAATAAAAAGGCTCATGTATTTTGAAAGTATTAATCTTTTCTTGAAAAAAACAAGAAATATTAGAGAGGCTCTAGGAGGCAGAAGACAGAAGATGAACTGAGAAGAAAGGTTACAGAACACAATAGAAATGGCTTTAGGGGTAGATAAGAACATGACAGCCACATTTAGAAGTGTCAAAGAGATTAGAATACTCAGAAATGTGATATGGGAGAGCAAAATTCCCCCAAAGAGACAGCATGGGGAATGGCTGTGCAATAGCAGTGCTAACAGGGACAAAGACAAGACATGATTAGGACTGCTCTGACCTAGGGGCAAACAACCACTGCCAGGGACCTTAGAAGGTCCATCTTTCACTATCTAGAAAGCTGGCTTAAAAAGATGTTCGTTCTCTTAAGCAGTAAAGCCAAGTTCAAAAACCTGTACCCTTAAACTAATGAGTTAAAACCCCAAAAGAGGGATTTTAATAATTATGAAATAATTTGGGGACATAACAAGGCCTTCTACTTAAGAAATAGAATCTTTTGATTAATAATAAAAAAATAAAGACAATATGGCATAAGCATCCAAAAAGTCAAATGTTAATAATATTCGGCCTTGAAAAGGAAGGAAATTCTGACACATGCTACAACACAAACGAACCTTGAGGACATCCTGCCAATTGAAATTAACCCGTCATAAAAAGACAAATACTGCTTGACTTCCCTCATATGAGGTTTCTATGTGTACTCAAGTTCATCGAAACAGAGTAAGTACACAGTGCCAGTTTTGCAAGATGAAAAGTTCTGAAGATTGGTTACACAACAACATGAATATAGTTAATAGTACTAAACTGCACACTTAGAAATGACTAAGGTGGTAAATTTCATGTTATGCATTATTTACCACAACAAAAAATAAAAATAAAACGTTTAATTTTTAAACCTTTTTAAATAAACCAATAATGTTACAAATGATTTTCATTCAATTAGCTTCAAGACACAAAGGAAAAGATGAAAAAATATTCAACCATAGCCCAAGTTATGTGGGTATATTGGAATCATTTGTTCATCTTAACTTTTCACAGAAGTAACAAGGACTTCTCCTTAAAACAAAAAATCAAACTTTCAAACCAACAAGCAATATGCTGTCAGTTTATTTCATGACTACATCTTGAATTTAGCTAAAAAACACAAGGTAAAGATTCTCTGATGCTGGAAGTCTTCAATATTTGCCCACCTACCCCGAAACTAGACAGGTTTTGCATTCTTATGCATTTTTCTCAGATTTTGTGCTTAGATTACTCTTTTTTTCTTGCTTTTCAAAAGTGCCTGAAACCTATTTCCTTATACCTATGCTATAATGAGGGGGAAAAAAACAGATTTGTTTGATTAGAAATATTTAGGGGTGAGCAAAAAAATTTGCATTTCTGCTGACAGCTTCTATACTAAGTTTGGCCCAGTGGGATTAGAAGTCTCTGAGATATGAAGCCTTGGAAAGAAGAATTTGTAATGGAAAGGCTGAAAGAACTTAATTATAGCCAGTAGCACCACTCAAATACTTTAAGCATACTCAAATGTGCTGTGTTATCTTAAGAGAAAAAAACAAAACAAAACAAAAAACAGAAAAGATGGAGGTTATGGATCAGGCACAGGCATCACCAAAAATGCAGTTTCACTTCTGGGTAATTTGGGACAGCCAGACTAACCACAGAAGAACATCTGCAGTGCTATTTAAAGAACTAGAGATGTCACACTCATTATGACACTTGCAATCATCAAATCTGAAAATGACTTTAGCTAACTTCTCACAAGTGCCTCACTCAGGGCACCTTCCTTGTGTGTATTTAAGATGCAGAGTAGGAAGAGTCAATTGAGTTTCTCCTATCTTAAAGTAAAAGACAAACATCAGAAGGTCTCTGCTTTTATTTGCAAAAAATACAATTATCCTATAATATATACTAGAGTTGACCCTGGAATAGATTGTTCTGTCATTTTCCTCATTTCTTGGTTTTCCTCCCTTTTAGCAGCAAAGTCTTACCCATTCCCCCACTCTCAGTGTCCCCTCTGAGCTGAGAAACTTGATGATCTCGTCACAGGTAAACAGGCAAAAGAACATCCCTGCACTTTCCACTGTCCTAGGCATGCGGCTGAATGCAGGGCTCTGCAGAGAGGAACCATCTCCATGCTGTTGTGCCTGTAGTGTTGGGGCACCAGCTCCTCCACCTACATGATGAGAATAGTCTTTTAACTAATAATCCTTATATCAGAATAATTAGACAAACCTTATGTTCTGAGGGGTGCTGTCATTCTCTTAACCTAATTCCTGGAATCCAGTCCCTTATCTGTCTTCATCAAATTTTCTGAAAGTTCCTTCTCACTTCCGTTGACTCAATGACTATTGTAGCTTTAGCTTCCTTTTGCATCCGAGACCACAGACTTCCAGAAGTCTGCTTAATTTTCCTTTCCAAATACAAGGAATGATTTTACTCATTGATTGCTATCAACCTATGACTCCTGATAGGCCTTATCATGTTTTAAAACCCTCATCCAAATTCCAATAGCTCTGTTTTCTGGAACCTGAACTGCTCTTCCACCCCCAGCCACCCAAATCTCTCCCATTCCTGATTCCCTGAGAGTGTTTTCCCTCTCTCATCCATTCCATGAAGCAACACATTCTGTCATGGATTTACTGGAATTCGAGGGGACTGACATTGCAGGTAAATCTTTCACACTCTTATGATGAATTCAGAGTTCCAAGGTAGCAAAAGTAACATAATGAAGTCCAGATTAAAGTATTTTGTTCATCATTCTGATGGATTTTCACAGTCAGCTTGTATGTAATGATTAAAGTTGTAACCAGGAGCAGACCCCACGCCATTTCTTGCTTTGCCTGGGAAACCTATTTAATGTAACAACTTCAGATCACTCTGTCCCTTGAGGCATCTCTCCTGCACCTATTAAAGAACACCACCAGTAGAGATAGCTACCTAGAAGACAACTCTAAAAAAGGAAATTTTGTCAAAGACAACCCCTATCATGGGGCTAAAATAATCAAGACTCTACCTAATGTCAAGCAACTCCCTTCTTAATATATACTATTAGCTCCTATACATATTTATTTATTTTTACTGCAAAATGTGAGACTATCATGTGCCTATCATACTCTAGGCACTGGGGATAACTGTGTGCTGCTAGGCAGGAGGCCTGCCCTTAAGGAGCTGACCTTTCCCTGGCTGCTTGATTCTTTATCTTTTTTATTGGCCATATCAGAAGCAGCTGTGAAACCAATTCGTGCTTATGGCTACTCTGCACTAACCTCTTCATTCATTTATTTACTCTCTTCCTCGTATCAGTGCTTCTAGATGAAACATTTGTCTACTCTTAACATGCTTTTCCAAAATAAATTACTCATTTTGAGGTGCTTTTAGCACCATGAAAGACACTTTAGTGGCCCTCCTTAAAGCTGTCAACACGCACCCACATAGCCAAAGGTACCCTGTGGAAGTTGAACTGTACTATCCACAACTCAATATAACATGAGATAGTTGGGTTTCAAATGGTTTCGTAAGGTTGCCTTTCATTGGCAGGTGGTAGTTCATCTTCCAATCAGGCCATCATCAACAAAAACCCTTTGTAAGTAGAATACAATAACTCCTCTTTATACACTCCTGAGGTTATCGGAGTAAAATTTCTCATACCAAGCAACCTTTCCTTAGTCTTTGAGCTTGGTCACCTTTCCCCATTCTTATGTTCTCCAATCTCAGCCAGTGTGATACAGAAATAGAAACTCATTTTAGTACCCTCCTCGAGAGACTGCTGTGTGTGCCACCACCACTTCGTCTTTCAAGCACTGGTATGGATTGGCTGTGTCCCTGCCCAAATCTCATCTTGAATTTTAGTTCCCATAATCCCCTTGTGCCACAGGAGGGACCTCGTGGGAGATAATTGAATCATGGGGGCGGTTACCCTCATGCTGTTTCCATGACAGTGAATAAGTCTCACAAGATCTGATGGTTTTATAAAGGAAAGTTCCCCTGTACAAGCTCCATTGCCTGACACCATGTAAGGCGTGACATTGCTCCTCATTTGCCTTCTGCCATGATTGTGAGGCCTCTCTAGTCATGTGGAACTGTGAATCAATTAAACCTCTTTCCTTTATAAATTACCTACTCTCAGATATGTCTTTATTAGCAGCGTGAGAACTGACTAATACAAACACACACACATACACACACACAACACATAGTGTTACTCAGAGTGCTTCTGTTATCCACATGGCTACTAAAAAGTCAAATTAACATATAAGGAAATCACTCTCATCTATTGTGTCAAAACTGGCTGAGCCAAAGGCAAACCTATGGAAGAGTCAGAAATCAGTTTATCCTGAACTAACTTGAAAATCCTTACTCTAGACTGCAAATCAAATTTCCAGCTGATTTTTAGTGATGAACACTGCAGCTGCACTTTTTGGGTAGCCTATGTACAATAAAATACCAATACATAGTTCTCTTCTGGTCCATATAGATCAAAGCAAAGCCATTTACAAAAGATTTTCCTGCTTCATAATCCCCATGAAATTGGAATTCACCTCTCTCAGACTTAATATTGTTTCTTTTTTCCCCCAGTAAAGACCCGCTGCCTGCGAGATGACCCAGGCAGAAGTTCAACACTTTGGTACCTCATGCCTCAGGCCTTTCACTAAGAAAATTGAGTGTGAGAACTTTATCTCCAAAAGTGTCTGCCTGTTGTGACATTTCTCCCGGGTCTCTTCACCCCTAAATTCTTCATTTCTTTTCAGAATTTAGCTGAAAAGCACTTTTTGCTGCCTGTTTATCTCAATGTCTGTCTCTCACTGCTAGTATTTATTGCTTATCACTGTAAGTCTTTATTGAATGTAATCTGTTTGGGGATATAGTTGGCATGAAAGATGCTCCACCAAATGAAGTTGTAAAGTATTATACATAAATACTTAATTCCTGGATTTATTTATTATCATCATTACTTATTTACCACCATAGGCATCCAGGACACCTTTGAAAGAAATAAATCTGGTGGGTTGCTCTCCCAAATTTTATCAGAATATCTTGTACGATATAAATTAATGTCATTATAAGTATTAATATTCTTTATATGGCTAGTACACATTTTAGTTTACAAAAATTTGTACACATCTAATCTTCCCAGCCTTCCAATGGTGAATTAAGATTAACCTCTATTAAGTCTCCAGTTTACAGGTCAAGAAACTAAGACTCAGAAAGTTTGAGTGATATTCCCAAGGTCACGTGAATAATGAATTTCAGAGCTGGGCTCAAACCCAGGTCTCCTCCTCCGGGTCCTAAGCCCTTCTCTCTCCCATAGCTGTCTATAGGATCAGCAGGATGAAAGTAAACCCAGCAAGGGCCAAATGAGAAACAAAACAGGCTCCATTGTCTCCTTTCTCTGCTTTGTGAAGCCTTCATGACAGGGTACAGTTTGGTATACACTGAATTTACATTTTATATCAGCTAAATTAACTTGACTTTGTATTTAATTCAGGGTCATTGAACCTTAAGTTTACATTTGAGGTCCCCATACGGAATTTTTATTTGCAATAATAGGCAAGCTAGAAAAGGCCACTGTAACTAGCCCTAATTAATACAGTAGTTAGTACAATTAATGAGTTCTTTTCTCTATGTGCCCAAGAAATACTGGAGATAACTGAGCTACAATTATGCCATTTAGTGGAAAGAGTCCTGTGCCAGCAAAGGGGGACACAGATCCATGTGGAGCAAAGAAACAGTGATATTTGTTCATATGAGTGGAGTCTGTGACCTTTATTACTTTTAGATTATTAGAATGCATTTAAGTAATGGCTATACATGCTTGAAAATCTGATGGGCCTTGGAAATACAATCAATTACATTTATTCCATCCAATACATCCTTACTCTGCCAATGACAGACACAGAGAAAAAAAACTATGCAATAAGAATTTTCATGGCTAAGGAGTTATATCAATTTTAGGGGATGTTTTGAAGCATTCTGCTTGGATGGTAAACTCATAGTCTCTTGCAACTTCATTTGTTTGTTTAGGAGAGTCTTTAACAGGGAAAATTACCTTTCCATCAGTTTTTTTGAAAGCATTCCAGATTTTACCATCCTTTTCAAGAAAATGTCTACCTCTTATTCAAGTAGTCCTATACTAAATCCAGTCTCATACCCTTGTGCATTCCCTGAAAGGAACAGGAACATGAGCCCCGAATTCCCATGGGAAGTCTGCTGCACAAACCAACAGAGAATTTCAGAATAATGCTGTTCTTGTCACTGAGAGCTCTGCAAATAACCTTTGCTTATATAATACAATTCAATCTAATTGATGTTACAATGAAACTCCAGCTCTGCAAATCTGTCTTATCTTTAAAAGTCATCCCATGTTACCCCTTCCTAAAGGAGTATTTCAGCACAAACCCCAGAGGCTGTGGACACGCAATTCCTCAAAAGGAATAAATTAACTATTGAATCTTATACTGGCAGTCGATGGAGCATATTAAGTCCCCAAATAAATACACTGCCTGGAAAATTTGATTCGTTCATAATAAAATAGATTAAATTGTCACCTTGAGCTGAAAAATAATTACTCTTGAACTAAGTGTAACAGACCAAATGCATCTATTTTGGACAAGAAAAAAAGAAGAAAGGGATAAATAGAAAATGCAATGCCTCAGTTTACATAGAAACCATTTGAAAGAAATTAAAAAGTAGGAAATAAGGAATATAATATATCATGCATATGGGCAAACAACGTAAGTGTTTTCCATGCTTTCTATTCACATCATTGATTTTAGTTCTATAATCAAAATTAGGAAGCATGTGAGTTCAAAATTGAGTACCAAAATAATTAACTTACTTTTGATATCAAGTGGGTAAAAATTAAGGTATTATGATAAGCATGTATGATATATTAATCCACAAGTCATTAATAAAGTTTTTAGTAATTTAATGTACCAAATTAATTTATATCTCCAAAGGAATGGATTATAATAATAATTGGGATTTGTGACAGTTTACAACAAAGGTTATTTAGACAAGCTTAATAAAATGGAAAATAGAAAATCAAAATTGTAGGTAGCCAACAAGTAAAGCTAACTGTGAAGACGATAACATTATTACAAATAATTAACAAATTTGGCTCTCAGCATCCATTGAACAAGGACAAAAAGTAAACATTTCTGTCATTTCACTTTTGTTTCATTCTGTCATTTCATTTTAATTATCTCATAGAGGAAACATCAATTTTCTTTGAGGTTACAATGTATTTCTGGGCACTAAATCTTTAAATAATGTTCTCAAGTAGAACTTTATCAAGAGTTCCAAGTAAAGCAAAGGACAAAAAGTCTTCAATAACAGTATTGCTATCATTGGTGGTGGTGGTGGTGCTTTTCACCTTGTTTCTTTTAGTCATAAATCTCAAAACCCATTGCCATTCCATAAATGTAAAATGTATTATACATAAATAAGGCAGCATAGCCATGCATTAGATTTCTGGTGGCCTACCTTCCTCTAAGAGTAGGAAAAGCATGTTCCTGAGACTACTTTCTTTAATTGCATATCATGTCTCTTCCATCAGGTTGAAGGTAGAATCCAGAAAGATCATCATTGGCACTTATAGTATCCAAAAGGGTCTGGAGTGCTAAGATGCCATGTTGGTTACTGAAAACTATAAGAAGTAACCTTCAGAAATCTTACTAAAGCTGCACCCATTGTAAACCAGGCATCATTTGGGGCTACCCTGTCCCTCAAAGACTTGTCAAGCTGGCTCCCCTGATTTCACTTCTATGTGAGTCCAGAATCCTCCATACATTTTTGGCATATTTCTGGCCTGTCTGCTTTTCCATTCCTAATGGGATCTGCCATCTCAGTTTGACCCTGCACTATTTCCCATGGGAAAGCCAATGACACTCGTGAATACTGTGAGTTTAGCAAGTCAGCTCAGCTTGAGAGTTACAGAAAGAGAGGTCATTGTTACCCACACAGCTTTCTCCAGTCCATAGGCCTGCCTCCTGCTCCTCCACCTCTGAGAGAACCAAGACCCTGACAAATGTCCACGCCCACCATGGTCTACATCCACCGCTTCTAGGAGATATCCATGCCCACCATGGTTTACGTCCACTGCTTCTTGGAAATGTCTACGCCCACCAGGGTCTACGTCCACTGCTTCTGGGAGATGTCCACGCCCACCGTGGTCTATATCCACTGCTTCTTAGAAATATCCATGCCCACCATGGTCTACATTCACTGTTTCTGGGAGATGTCCGCACCCACCGTGGTCTACATCCCCTGCTTCTGAGGGAGATGTCCACACCCACCGTGGTCTACATCCCCTGCTTCTGGGAGATGTCCACGCCCACCATGGCCTACATCCACTGCTTCTTGGAAATGTGCATGCTCACCATGGTCTACATTCACTGCTTCTGGGACATGGAGCAGCCCTACACTTTCACTCTGAAATTCGGCGGAATAACACATCTGCTGTCTCACTACAACTTCTCACCCTGAAGAATCGGTGAGAAGAGCCGTATTTATTTATGGCTGAGGCTTCTCCCCCAGCCCAACTGCACAAGTGGTCTTACTTCTTTTCGGGAAAAACAATAATGGTTTCAGGAGCTTCTCCTCTCTTAAACCCAGAAGACCTCATCACTCTTCCTACTTCTGTCCAGATGTTCATTTATTGGAAACTCCTGAGGGACTACTTGCAGGTAACAAGGTAGCTGCCTTAACCACAAATGAACCTGACAATTGATTCATAGAATCCGAGGCAGTTTAAATATTTTCTTAATCTACCTGACACGATACTGAAGACTTCCAAAGGGCAGGAGGTAAATAAATTCATGTGCTTACACGTGTTAGAGAGATCAGCTTCTCACAAGAGAATCACAGATGTGAGAATAATCACTGTTGGAAGGCTTGAGCCACCTTTGGGTCATCTCCTCACCAACGGTGAGAGGTACCTGTTCTTCCCCTCCTCCCTGTTCTTTCTTATATAGATAGGTTGGCGGTGGGAATGGAGACATGGAAGGTAATCATTCCCATACCAACTCCCACTGTTAATGTCTGAGCTGGTACCCTGGATTGCCACTTTTGTTCAGTCTTACTCCCTCCGATTAACCAATTTTGTGTCCATCTTTTCCTCTTCCAAGATCAGTTTTATCAGCCCTGAAATCTAGGGTGGCTAAAGTGGCATTTAAAGAGACCTTACCTCTCTCGGTCTGTGTTTCTCCAGTGAAACATCTACAAAGAGCTTCTTCTGCAACTAGCACTGACCATTAGTCTAATTTTCTAGGACACAAGCTATGACATATTTTCTAATGGCCCACTACAGGAGGCTGTCAAATAGTGGTATGTGTGTAGAGCCCTTTCTTCTCTATTTTGTTTTATGAACAGGAGCTGGATAGTAGGAAGCACATGAGTCCAAAATTGGGTACCAAAATAATTAACTCACTTTTGAGTCCCAGCAACAACCACATGGCTGAATGAGTACTGTCAGAGGATGTGACCCAAATGTCACATACAGCCTTTCTGCCCCCTGAATATTAGCTCAACTTTGATCAAAATGCCCAGTTTCATAGAACCTGTGAATCGAGCTCTCTCCCTATAATTTTTATGGATTATTTTTTTCCCAAAAAGGGTAACACAATGTTTGTTGTAGATTCTTGACTTTAATTCCTCTGGCTGCTCTCAATTCCTCTATGGGGATCTAACACCCAAGTTCTGCCCTCTCACAAGTCAGTGTACAGACCAAAAATAGTTCACTGTTTTCCACAAGAAATGCAATTGCATTCGTCAACTTAGTGAATTCAACAATGTGGCTGAAGCGCTAACAGGCTACAGAGAGTATCATGCCTCACACAGCTTTCCCCATCTCACTGGCTCCCTCCATTAGTTGATGTATAACCCTTCCTCACACAGTCCACCCATTGAAAAATAGGATCCAATCCACCTGCTTAATACTGTTTCTTCTTCAGGTAGCCACATCTCGAGGAAAATCCATTTTCTCTAAGTCCCTTGGAATTTCAAAACTTAAAAATTTTCTTCAATCACCTACATTATGTTGTTGGGGGAAATGCTCCTGCCAAAAGCCAACACTGAGGGGTCAAAGAAAAATTAAATGCAATCATGTGTCCCATAATATCTTGCTCAATGATGGACTGCATACGCCATGGTGGTCTCCTAAGATTGTAACAGAGCTGATAAATTCCCATCCCCTAGTACCATTGTAGGCATCATAAACATCATAGCACAACACGTTATCATGCATTCATGGTGATGCTGATGTAAACAAACCTACTGCACTGCCAGTTGTATAAAAGTGTTACATATATAATCATAAACAGCACATAATACTTGATATGATAATAAATGTCTATGTTACTAGTTTATGCATTTACTATGTAGTTTTATACCTTTTTAGAGTGTACGCCTACTTATAAAAGAAAAGTTAACTGTAAAACAGCTTCAGGCAGGTCCTCCAGGAGGTATTCTAGAAGAAGGCATTGTTATCATAGGAGATGACAGCTCCATGAGTGTTGTTGCCCCTGAAGACCTTCCAGTGGGACAAGATGTGGAGGTGGAAGACAGTGATATTGATAAATCCGGCCCCACGTAGGCCTAGGCTAATGTTTGTATCTAGTTTGTAACAAAAAAGTTTAAATGACAAAAAATAAATGTTTAAAAATAGAAAAAAACTTATAGAATAAGGACCTAAAGGAAAGATTTTATACAACTGGGCAATGTGTTTGTGTTTTAAGCTAAATGTTATTACAAAAGAGTCAAAAGGCTAAAAAAATTAAAGTTTTATAAAGTAAAAATGTTACAGTAAGTGAAGGTTAATTTATTATTTAAGAATAAATAGTTTGGGCCCGGCGTGGTGGCTCATCCCTATAATCCCAGCACTTTGGGAGGCTGAGGCAGGTGGATCACGAGGTCAGGAGACTGAGACCATCCTGGCTAACATGGTGAAACCCCATCTCTACTAAAAATTACAAAAAAATTGCCGGGCCTGGTGGCGGGCACCTGTAGTCCTAGCTACTCGGGAGGCTGAGGCAGGAGAATGGTGTGAACCCAGGAGGCGGAGCTTGCAGTGAGCCCAGATGGCGCCACTGCACTCCAGCCTGGGTGACAGAGCGAGACTCCGTCTCAGAAAAAAAAAGAAAAAAGAGTTTTTAATAAATTTACTGTAGTTTTAATGTACAATGTCTATAAAGCTTACAGTAGTGTCTAGTAGTGTCCTAGGTCTTCACATTCACTCACTGCCTCACCCAGAGCAGCTTCCAATTCTGCAAGTACCATTTACGGTAAGTGTCCCACACAGGTATACCATTTTTAATTATTTAAACTGTATTTTTACTATGCTTTTTCTATGTTTAGATACACAAGTACTTAACATTGTGTTACAGTTTCCTACAGTATTCAGCACGGTCACATGCTGTACAGGTTTGTAGCCTAGAAGCAATAAATTATACCATATAGCCTAGGTATATAGTAAGCTATACCACTTAGGTTTAAGTAAATATACCCTATGATGTTCACACAACCACCAAGTCACCTAACAACATAATTCTCAGAATGTATTCCTGTCATTAAGCAACACATGACTGTATACACAGCAAAGGAATTTTTTAAAAATAATGCATGTTTCTTAGAAGGACTGTTAGTATATGGCTCTTGACAAAGATTAGTTACAACATCAGTTAGTATTACTATTTAACAAATAAGTATCTACTATGTTCAGGCACAGTACTGTGTGTTAACAGTTCAATAGAAAACAGAGTCCTTCTCTTACGGAGTTGACAAACTAAAAGGAAAAACAAACATTACCAAAACACGTGATGACTATTATTTTAAAAATAAGTAAATTTTTATCATCAGAAGGAAATACTGGTAAGGTTATATTAAAAACAAACAAACAAACAAACAAAAAAACACTCTGGATTCCATGTTAGAAATAGAAAAGAGGCCGGGTGTGGTGGCTTACGCCAGTAATCCCAACATTTTGCGAGGCAGAAGCGGGCGGATCACCTAAGGTCAGGAGTTCAAGACAAGCCTGGCCAACATGGTGAAACCCTGTCTCTGCTAAATAGACAAAAATTAGCCGGACGTGGTGGCACATGCCTGTAATCCCAGCTACTCGGGAAGCTGAGGCAGGGAGAATTGCCTGAACCCAAGAGGCGGAGGTTGCAGTGAGGCTGAGATCGTGCCACTGCACTCCAGGCACTCCAGCCTGGGCAACAGAGCAAGATTCTGTCTCAAGAAATAAAAATAAAAATAAATAAAAAATAAATAGAAAAGAAAAGATGACTTTTAAGGGCTTCTGACCCATAGAAAAATATCAAGGAGTCTGATTTTTTTGTCTTATCTGTTTCGCACTGCTGTAAAGGAATACCTGAGGCTGGGTAACCTATAAAGAAAGGTTTATTTGGCTCACAATTCACAGGCTGTACAATAAGCTTGGCACCAACATCTTCTTCTAGCAGGGAACACAAGAAGCTTTCAAGCATGGTGGAAAGGGAAGTGGGAGCTAGCATGTCACATGGAAAGAAAGGGAGGAAGAGAACAGGGAGGAGGTGCCAGACTCTTTTTCTAACAACCAGTTCTTGGGGGATCTAAGAGAAGAACTCACTCATTACCATGGTGATGGTGGGGAAGGCACCAAGCCATTCATGAGGGATCCATCCCCCTGACCCAAATACTCCCCACCAGGTCCCACCTCCAACACTGGTGATCAAATTTCAACACAAGATTTAAAGGAAACTAATATCCAAATGATATCAAATACATACATAATTAAAATCACAGAAGAGAGAAATATTGGAATAGAAAAATCTAAGAAATATGGTGGCAAATGTTCCAAATTTGATGATAAATATCCACCAACAGATTGAAGAAGACCCAAACAGGGTAAAAACAAAGAAAACCGAATCTAGGAACGTGATAGACAAATTGCTGAAAACCAAAGGTAAAGAAAAAAACTGAAGAACAGAGTTGAGTCCTATAGAAAAAAAAAGAAAGAAACTAAGTACAGCACAGAGGACATGTTGGCTCTTTGAAAGCAAGAAGATCAAAGAGAAACAAGTTCCTATGCTTTTGAAGTGTGTGTTGACACCAGAGAAAATGAAATTATTCCGTTTTTATCTTGCATATACATTATCAAGGGGAATTACATGCAAACTGAAAGTGAAACATAAAGCTCATTAGGATTCGCAGAAGAATAAAGAAATAATTGTCCATCATGTCTTAATATTATGGCATAACTTTCAGAAGGCAATCTTATGTGTGTAGGTGTTTTTAGTATATATGGGTAAATTGTCTGTCACCCTGCAATTTAGCCTATGGAAATAATCTAATTGTCTAACCAGAAGAGAATGATTAAATAGAATTGTGGTTGAACCGCAGGACAGAATGTTATGCATCATTGTAAAAGATGCTTCAAAAATATCTATAACAACATAGGAAGGCTTTTATTATATTAAAGTAAAAAATAGCAAGGTATACAGCTGTATATGTAACATGATTGTAACTAGTTTGGTGGAAGATTAAAGCATGTAAAAATACTGAAAAGAAAACAACAAAATGCTAAATAGCAACAGTTTTTATGAGGAAGTTTGAAGTGCTGCTTTACTTTCTAGTTCTGAGTCCAAGTGTTTTCTATTATAAACACATATTATCCTTACAGTCGTAAAAATACAGTGTTTAAAATAAATGAAGTATATGATTTTGTGAAGTACTAGATTTTCTATCACATGATTAACTGAAGCTGTCTGACCATCAGCCTATAATAAACAGGGTTCCTTTACTGGAAAGAAAGATGTACGTAAGGATCTAAGCCCTCTCAATTCTGAGATGCCATAACTCTGATTATTCTCTATTTTAAAATTTATAAGTAATTTGGCAATTGAAAAAAATGGTAGTAATTAGTTTCTTCTATTCCAAAATTATAGGTCAGTAACTTTTTAAGGAAATACACTTTATAAAATGCAATTTTCAAAATCAAAAAGGTTCTCATTTGGCCATGCCATCTCTCTGCAGTTCCTGCTTCTGAGCTTTCTCTTCGTGAATAGCAGCTAAGGTTTTCAAAGTTTGACTCTATACATTGGCCCCTATTAACTGGATAATATTTAATATCTAGCATCTGTGTTTACTGAATTATCTGGTCTAATAATAGATCTAGTTTGGGTTTACTCAAACTAAACTGAAAATAACTGTCAGTTTAACTAATTTGTCATATTTTTGGTTTAATCAAATAGCCTGTATGCAATCAATAAATTGATCCAAAAATGTGATCAAAGTTGTGTTAAATCTGGTTAAAATTATACTCTGAAACAAAAGGCCAGTGGGTCTCTGTGGCAGAATGAATTTTGGTGTCTCACCCAGATTTCCTTTACTAGGGCATACAATATACCCATCTCTCAAAGAAACCAACTAACTACTTACTGGTAAGTTGGTGGCATCAGACATCTCCCATTCTGGAAAGGGAAGCCGAGCCTTCTAACCAGGATTGACAAACAGTACACGTTTGCCCTTGTCACCCATAGGTTCTGAGCTAGCAACACTATCAAAGGGTTCACAGAATGTGTGATCTATAGTCATGGAATCTATGTAGTATCACTGCAGATCAAGGGACCCACTTTATGGCTAAAAGGTGTGGCAATGGGCATGTATATGTGGGGCACACAGTCCTACTACATTCCACATCATAAAGAAGCTACCGTCCAGAGTGATGAACCCGTCTCTTAAAGATGTAGCTGAGACACCAGCTTGAAGATGAGATCCTATGAAGACAGGTGCTGTTCTGCAGGATTTAGTAAATTCCTTCAATGAAGGTCCATTACGTAGTGCTGTGTCTCCAATAGATAGAATACCTTTGAGCAGTTATCAAGTAATGGAAAGGTGGAAGTAGCTCCATTCACCTCATTTCTGATGACTCACTTGAAGAATCTGTGTTTCTCATCCCCGTATGTATAAGGTCTAGGAGTCTAGAGCTTCTGATTGCAAGACGAGGAACATCCCCACCCAAAGGACACAGCAAAACTCCAACTAAAATCAAAGCAATGACTACCACCTAGTCACATTTGAATTTTTATGTTAATAGGCCATTAGGTAGAAAAAGGAGTTACTCTTATGGCCAGGAAAATTAACCATCGTCATCATGAGAAAGTAGAAATGTCACTGAATAATGAGAACATAAATGAATATGTCTGGCCATCTGCCAGTACATCTCTTGGTGCATTTGTGGGCCCATTTATTACGATAAATGGGCAAGTTTAACAACCCCAGTTTCACAAAGACATGCTAACTGGGAACTCAGGCTCTGCAGGGATGAAGGCCACATAAACCCAAAATGCAAGCCACCTAGACATCAGTCAGAAGCGCTAGCTGAGGGTGGGGGGTCAGGAATGGGTAATACAGAGGGGAGATGATGAGTATCAATTGCAGTAGTGGGGGTTGTAGTTTATCTCATCAACCCTTCTATTATGTTTCCCTAGAAATTGTGATCTCAGGATCCATATGTTTGAAGTGAATTTAATATGTGATGCAAGTGGACCTGAGCGGGGCTGAACTGTGAGGGTCCTGTTTTGATAACCCCACCGACATCTCCTTAACCCTTCTTAACCAGATCAGAGCATCCATCTCTCAGCTGCTGTGAGTTTTGGCTGCCAAGGACACGCGGTTGCCCACCCGCTTCTCTGAAGATCACCCTCTGCGAATAGGAACTGCCTCACCAGGTGTACGACAGACACACCTGACGGCAATAACTTAAGCATAACCTGAGAATGACCCAATGGTCTAAGAAGACTGTGTGTTTGGAGTTCTGAGCTATGAAATCAGGAGTGGCCAACCTGCAGGTTCATTCCTTATCTGTGAGGAATAGCTGAACCCCTGGCCCATGCTGTGGAATGCAGGCTGCACAGGGGTTGAGGCCCTTTGTTCTAGGTTAAAGGAAGGTTGCTAGGAGGAGGGTGCTACGTGAAAATGCTATATAAACCGCATGTTTTTACAAGTGGTAGTGGTTCTTCCGTCCAGCCCACCACCACTGGGCTGCCCTGTAAGTTCCCTCAAAAAACCCTATGTCTCTTTCGCGGGCTCCAGGTCTTTTTTTCAGCCTCTTGAACTTGATGCCATCCCTGTTGAAGTTAGTAGGGGCTCAACATGGCACCAGGGAAGAACTGCATAAATCTCCCCCACCTCCTAACTCCACGCATCCCACAACATGTGACTGACTGAACCGAAGGTACTAAATACTGCCACCCTTGCCTCAAAGGGAGACACCTTCACAGCCTGCCCCTGAGGATCCATTTTACTTGAGACCACACCATCGCTCCACTTTTTCCTCTTCTCCATCCTGCTTCACTCTCAACCTCACAGATTGTTCTGAAGAGCACTTCCTCAGTAAATCATGTGCCAAGATTACAACTACCGTATCAAAGGCTCTGCTGCTAAGGAACGGGGACTAAGATAACCTCAAACTTTATTTTGTATAGCAATTGGTAATCAATAGGAGGGTTAATTTAAAATGCAGATTCTTTGGCCTTACCTCCAAAGAAGTAAATTTAATACATGCATGGTGTGCCTGGAGTTGGGTATTTTTAAGAACTCTGAATATGGATTAAATACATCAGTCTACTGACCACTCTGAAATCCACTGGTCTAGATCATCAGTGCACCACAGACATGGCAATACTCTCAAATCAATGCTAAGAATAAGTTTCTCTGCATTTGCTCTCAGGACTTCCATATTCTAACATATAACAAACCTCTAACCTCAACTTTGGGATATGACTTTCACTCTACTCATGTTTATGACTTCAAAATGTTAATAAAACATGATAAGTGCAAAAGTCAAAATAAAGTAGGAGAGGTGGCATGAAAGTAATGGACTGCATATGCTTAATTTAAATCATATATATTTATTCACTCAGTAACTGAATCCTAACCAAATGAATCTGTAATATATTCCAGTCTAGTTTTATTAGGATTTGTGCCATATGTATAATGTGAAAACAAAGAAAATATATTGCTACCTCAACTTATATTATTCATGCATATAAAGTTCTGTGTATCTGCCCACACAATTGAGAAGATGCATTAGGAAGTCGATTACAATAATAAAAAAAAGGTTATTTGAGTCAAATCAAAACAATAAATAGGCTACAGAAAAAATTGTAAAATATTTGTTTTACACTTTCCTCCAGTGATACATAAAACATTATCTTCTTCTCTAAGCGATTATGAACATTTCTACTCTGTCATATGGCATAAAGTGGAGGTTTGTTTAAAATCATTTATGTCTGTAAAGTTACACAAGCTTCCTTGTACTTCAGAGAAAGTATATTTTTGATGACTTCAATTGTTAAGAGCTCACAGTTCTTATTTGTAGTTATACTCAGATAGATAAAAATATAAAAGCGGTCTTAACCAACCTCTAATTAACTAATCTATCAGATTCACTACACATTCCCTTCCCTCTATGAAATATTCCAGCAGTTATTGACAGTATGCAGAATACTCTCGAATGTTAGGTTTCTCTCTACTACACCCACATCCATTTCCTCTCCTCCAGGTGGGTGGCACAGTACGTCAAGAGTTAGTTGTGCGCTGGGCACAGTGACTCATGCCTGTAATTCCAGCACTTTGGAGGGCCAAGATGGGAGGATCACTTAAGCTCATGAGCTCGAGATCAACCTGGGCAATTTAGTGAGACCTTGTCTCTAAATTCAAAAAAATAGAATAAAAGAGTTAGCTGTGTATATTCACAAGGCGTGTCCATGATCTCAGTTTTTATTGTATTATTTAATGTGTTACTACATCAACCTCTAAATACAAGTTCTAAAACAGATGTTTCTTTGAAAACTAAGATGAATACTTTGAAGAGACATACTAATGTAAAGCTTATTTAAAAAATACTCTGAAGGCTGGGAGCGGTGGCTCACACCTGTAATCCCAGCACTTTGAGAGGCCGAGGCAGTCAGATCACTTGAGGTCAGGAGATCGAGACTAACCTGGGCAACATGGTGAAACCTCATCTCTAATAGAAATACAAAAATTAGCCAGACATCGTGGCGTGTGCCTGTAGTCCCAGCTAGTTGGGAGGCTGAGGCGGGAGAATCTCTTGAACCTGGGAGGCAGAGGTTGCAGTGGGCGGAGATTGCGCCACTGCACTCCAGCCTGGGGGACCAAAAAAAAAAAAAAAATGCTCAGAAATTATAGAGAATTATGAAACGAAAAGAAAAATCGGAAAATTCTAAGGGAATTTTGTGCTCTCTCAAATTGCTTTCCAGGGGTCTTTAACTTTTTGCTGTTCTTTAAAGAATCCCAAGCTGGAAATTATCAAGGATCCAGTATCAGTGTGGTGTGCACAAGAAATCCTGGCCCTGTAATGAGAATCATACACAAAGGATAGACCTCGGCTCCATCTTACTGGTCAATGAATTCACAAGTATGCACATTTATATATGGACTTGTAAAAGACCGTTAAACCTTTAATCAATTTTCAATAACGTCATGCTTTAAGTGATTCTTTTTTCCAATTAACTCCCAAATGAGCAGTCTTAATCACAGTCCCGTTAAAAGCTTCTACCATACCAGCTGGCCCTGACGATACAGTCAAGATGAGAAATAGTCATACAACTTTTCAAAGTGTTTAATAAAAAGGTCAAAATAGAGATGTATTCATGGCAGTTCTCTCTTTTTTTACATTAACAGATACAATTGTGTGTATTTACTGTGTACCACATAATGTTTTGTATATATACATTGACAGATGATTAAATTTAACTAATTAATGTATGCATAACCTCACATACTTATTTTTATGGTGCACTTTCATCGCATTTTTTGAGAATGTAACACATTATTACACAATAGATCTCTTGTGCAATTTATTCCTCCCATCTAACTGAATTTTGTATATTTTGACCAACATCTTCCCAACCCCCACACCCAACCAC
This sequence comes from Macaca thibetana thibetana, assembly GCF_024542745.1. Classification (NCBI taxonomy): domain Eukaryota; kingdom Metazoa; phylum Chordata; class Mammalia; order Primates; family Cercopithecidae; genus Macaca; species Macaca thibetana. Next base: position 59,194,024 of record NC_065594.1, read on the forward strand.
CCTAGCCCCTGGTATTCTATCTACTCTCTCTGTCTATGAGATAAACATTTTTAGATTCCATATTTGAATGAGATTATGTGGTATTTGTCTTTCTATGCTTGGCTTATTTCACTTAGTGTCCTTCAAGTTCATTCATTTGCCATAAATGACAGGATTTCCTTCTTTATGAATGAATAATATTTCACTGTATATATACACCACATTTTCTTTAATTATTCATCCATTGACAGACACTTAGATTGATTCCATGTCTTGGCTATTGTGAATAATGCTGCAATAAACACAGAAGTGCAGGTATCTCTTCGACGTGCTGATTTCATTTCCTTTGCATATATACTCGACGGTGGGATTGCTAGAGCAGATGGTAGTTCTATTATTAATTTTTTGAGGGAACTCCATACTGTTTTTCATAATGATGCACTAATTTACATTCCCACCAACAGTGTGCAAGGGTTCCCTTTCCTCCACATCCTCGCCAGCATTTATCTTTTGTCTTTTTAATAACAGCCATTCTAACAGGTGTGCTATCTCATGGCAGTTCTTCTAAACAATTTAACTACATAGAGGGTAAAGCAAACACTGAGAGGTTCAGCAGAGCTGGAGAGAGTCGAAAGTTAATCTTTCATGTGAAGACGCATAAAGGTGCATGATTAAGGGTTTGTTTGTTTTGTAATGCTGGCACCTTGTTTAGGAGGCAAAATTTCTGAGGAAAAGCAAACAACTCTTCTCTGAGAAGACAGGTATGTCATTCAGACCTGAATTTCTATAGTTCAAAGAGCATTTAGATGAGAACAAATCATACAGTTAGAGATCGGTCAAATAACCTTTTATCGCATTAGAATTTGATGTTATTTCAAAGAACAGTGCAGTTTGCACATTTACACCGCCTTCTTTAGATACATGGTTGTTGATTTGGTTTAAGGAGAAAAGAAGGGAGTTCAGAGAAGCAACCACATTCCAAGCACTGTTAGGCTCTCCACCTACATTAAGGTATTTAATGTATCTCTATTCTTTACAGCTGAAAAAAGTAAGGCCAGCTGCAATTACTCTCTCCAGTCATATAACTTGAAAATACTTGTTTTCAGGATTAGAACCCAGGAGTTTTAACACAACATCCTGTGCTTTTTTTCCAATATACTCCTCCCCTAGATTCATTGATTTTCTATCTACTCCTTTTCTAATTCTTAAAGAAAGAGACTTTGAAAACATATGTGGCTTCAAACTGTGCTTCCATCATAATGAGACATTGTACAAACCACTAAATTTTTTAAGCCTACTTGATTGCTTTTTAAAACAAAATAATCAAAACATAAAAAGGGTAGAGAAGAAAGCAATAACACCGTGTACCCAATGCACAATTTTGTTATATTTGTATCAGATCTTTTTTAGTCGGTAAATAAACATGACATAGATTTAAAGCCCCTTCTCTCTCTAGAGATAACCACTTTCCTGAAGTTTAAATATATCACTCTCCTCCATTGTTTTATATATCATATAAATATATAAGTAATATTTGTAAGAGTACTATAAAGAGTATACATAGTACTCAATAATATATATGATACTTTATATAGTACTATTTGTGTGTTTAAACTTTCCATACATGATATGCTATACTTATCATTTTGTGAATTTTTTAATTCAGTATATTTTCAAGATGTAGATCTTTTTTTTTTTTTTTTTTTTTTTTGAGACAGAGCCTCACTCTGTCTCCCAGGCTAGAGTGCTGTGGCGTGATCTGAGCTCAACCTCTGCTGCATGGGTTCAAGCGATTCTCATGCCTCGGTCCCCCAAGTAGCTGGAATTACAGGCACATGCCACTACACCCAGCTAATTTTTGTATTTTTAGTAGAGACGGGATTTTGCCATGTTGGACAGGTTGGTCTTGAACTCCTGACCTCCAGTGATCCTCCTGCCTTGGCCTCCCAAATTGCGAGGATTACAGGTGTGCACCACCATGCCTGGCCGGATTTATCCATGTTAATAAATACATATGTAGTAATGTATATAGTTTATTTCAATATTATTTCCTTGTACCACAATTTATTCATAAATCTGTTCATAGATATTTAATTTCCAAATTATAGTTTTTAAAAACCATGCTGCAACAAACAGCTTTGCATACTTAGTCCAACATTTCTTTAAGACAGAATGCCAAGCTTCATCTCAGCCTTTCCAGATCATAATCTCCAGGGATAAAACTGGGAAGATGTATGTTTCACAAGTCCCCCACTCAGCCACTCTGAGTGATTCTTATCCTCGGGGAAGCTTTGGGAAAACCACTCTAGACAGAAGTAAAACTTTCATCATAGTATGTGCTCATCTTCCACTTTTCGAGATATTGCCAAATTGTTCCCCAAAGTAGAATAAGGTACATGCCCACAAACAGGATATGATTCTAATTTCCCCACATCATTGTCAACACCTATCATTGTCAAAGTTTAGGTCTTTGCCATTCTGGTAGAAGTAAAACAGTATTTCACTGTTGTTTTAATTTTCAAGCTGCTTTCTGTTTACCTGTAAAATTGAGCAAACTTTTACCCATAATTGGCTATTTGAATGTTCTCTGGGAATTGTTTGCCTCTTTATTAGTGAGTTTTCTTTTATTGATTTGTAGGAATATATATTCTGGAAACTAAAAAGTTGAATATTACAAAGCTTAATAAAAATGAAAAATCCTATGCCCAACCATATCACTCCTGAATTTTTCTGTTGAGAACGAATCATTTTATATAATTTTAGTGCTTTTTATAATATTTATCTTCATATTTCTAAGAAATATAATTATATATGTGATTATTATTGATTTCCTATATAGAAGGTAAGGGTTTAGCATTCTTGCAACATTACCTTATCCTCCCAATAAAATTATAACTCAATTTCTTCTTAAAAATATTATACTTTAGAATGTTATGATCATATAAATATTGATCACTGCTTAGATCATTACTATTATTGTATTTTTTCTTTTTTTTTTTTAGAGACAAAAGTCTCACTCTGTTGCCCAGGCTGGAGTACAGTGGCAGGATCATGCCTTGCTGCAGTCTCTGTCTCCTGGGCTCAAGTGATACTCCTGCCTCAGCCTCCCCAAGTAGCTGGAACTACAGATATGTGCTACTACACCTGGGTAATGGCTAATTTTTTTTTTTTTTAAGAGATTAGGTCTCACTATGTTTCCCAGGCTAGTCTCTAACTCCTGGGCTCAAGGAATCCCCTCACCCCAGACTCTTGAAGTGCTGGAATTATAGGTATGAGCCATTGTGCTCAGCTGTATTTCCTTTAAAAAGAAAAAAACAAAAAAAAAACAAAAAACAAAAAAAAAAAACATAACTTTTGTCTTCCTGGAGTTAATAATTGCTTCATTTCTACATATGGTAGAATATATATGCTTTCCTTTCGATAATTTTCCATAAAGTTTCCAGCCTCTCTCAGTACTCTTTTCTACATAAATATATCAAATGATCTTCCTTTTTCTTCTGCACCTCTTTGTCCTTCTGCTCCAGTTTGGACTGGTTATTGTTTTAACTGGGTACACACACGGTTCTCTGTCTGGAACCCCCTGTTTTTACCCTGGGAATTCTCTTTGCTACTCCACTCTGAAATCCTCTGGGTTTTGGGATTCTGTCTTGTTTTTTCATGTATTTTATTATTTTAGTGGAGCACATCCTCTAGTACCTTTGTGAGACATTTTTTGACATCTTTCAAATCTGAAAATGTTTATTCCATTCTCAAAAGTGATACATGCATACAAACCCACAGCTTGGTATACAATTCCGAGGTGAAAATTATTTTTCCTCCTGTTTTGACAGTTTTTCTTCTTTGTGGCCTGGCTTCCGAAGTTGTTGTTGAAGAGTCTAATTATCATTCAGAGTCCTCCATATTTAACCTGTTTTCCTTTTCTTCTCTAGGGGCTTTTAAATTATTTTCTTATCTCCAGTGTTCTGAAATTTCATAGTAATGTTTGTGTCTTTTTTGGTCTTTTGTTTGTTCATGATGCTAATCACTTAGGATGGTGGGCTTCGGCCCCTTTAAATGTAGAAATTTAAGTTCTTTAATTCTGAAAAATCATTTGTGTTATTTGTTTGATAATTTTATACCCTCCATTTTCTCAGCACATGGGCTTGGTCTCTCTTTTTCTCTCTCTCGAATTTTTGTTCATTTTATATTGGAACTCGTGGGATGATCTCCTAATATTCTTATTTGCCAATATAACAGAATACTATAGACTCAGTTGCTTAATCAACAAATATTTCTCACAGTTCTAGAAGGTGGGAAGCCCAAGATTAAGGTGCTGGTAAATCCAGTGTCTGATGAGGGTCTGCTTCCTGGTTTGCTGACAACCACCTTATCATTGTATCCTCATATGGTAGAGACAGAGAAGAAAGAGTGGAAGCAAGCTCTTTCATCTCTTCCTATAAGGGCATTAATTCTATTTATGAGGGCTCCATCGTTGTGACCTAATTACCTCTCAAAGCACCAACTCCTAATACCATCACACTGAGAGTTAGAATTTCAACATATGAATTTTGGGAGCACACAAACATTCAGTCCACAGAACATACATTTATATGAATATATATTCACACACACATATACTTCCAGGAGTTCTTTCTTGTTCTTTATTCCTTTTATGGTATTCTGTTCTTGTTTCATGAATGTAATATCTTCTCATCTTTCTGATTTTTTCTTGTACATCCTGCTTTGCATATATTTCCTCCAAATTATTGTTTCCATGTTTGTTTTTGTCTCTTTGATGTTAGAGGCTTTCCTTAAATGTATAATAAGGGTCGATGGTGAATTACTAAAAAGCTGCTTAGAAACTTTGTGCAAGTGGATAAGGCTTATAGACTTTTAAGGTTGCATTGTGGAGTAATTTTAATAGGAGAACCAATAATATCAGTGTCTATATCTATTTTCTTTGCTACCATTCAGTTTGTCCAGAAGTATACAAACCTGGCTTTCAAAATTCTGGATACCAATTGAGGGTGGTGGTTGGGTGCAGGGGGTAACCACCTGGGTGCAGCGGGGATGGAGTCTCTCAATTCATCCAGTATAATTTAATTTAACCCTTCTGTTTTCAACAAAGAGCCTTAAGATGACCCTCTGCTGTGCCAGAGACTACTCTGGAGAATAAACTGCATGTCTCCTGCCAGCGTCTAAGAAACAGTTACCAGACAATACTGGGTAACATTGGGAGTCAAGGGCATAAGTGCTCCTTGGATAGAGTTTAAGTCAAGTGTCCTATGTTCAGCTCTAATCTCATTCTTTCTAGTCCCAAGGGCCTCTCTTTCCTAAGCCCTTCTAGGGTTCTGTGAAGGGAATCAGCCCGTTTCTTTGGGCAATCTTCTCTCCAGGCAGTCGAGTTTCAGTTTTCTCTACTCTCCTACATCAGTTACTTCTCCTCCACGGGTTTTGTATTTTCCCAAAATGTGAAGTTGTCCCTTGTCCTTGGCCATTTCCTAATTCTGTTTTTGTGGATCTTGTAGGAGAGGGTATAGATAAATGCTAAGTTTATCTTTACTTACCCGTCACATTTAAGTGGAAATCCGTTACAGTTATCTTCTCCTAGCCTATAATTAGTCTTTGGAGTTGATCTTGTTCTCTTATAAAATGAGCATAACAATAATAATAGCAATAACAATCCTCATTCATCTTCGTTAGGGTGTTCTTGTGAGGCTCCAAAAGAAGTAAATGTATGAGACCACACTTTGTAAACTGCAATGTGCCATATGAATTCTACTTGCTATTACAAATATTAATGTTAATCTAGTGGAGGAGAGGAAACCTATGAAAACTTAATTGTATGTGAAATAATAAGAACAATGATGGAGATGTGTGTGTGCAATTATGGCAGCAGAGAAGTGTGAATGAATATCTGGCGATGGAACCAGTGAATGAATATGTCAAACCAGCTTGGGTGTTTGTGAATGCCTTCTTGAGAGTATCAAGACTGAGTTATTATTTAAATGCATCAGAGGGTATTGTTCATCTCCTCCTGTTTCAAAAGACTGAAGAATTCTAATTAGTTTTAAGTGAAAATGGCCAAAGAAGATCAGCAACCTATTCCCTTCTCTAAATGAAAGTATCTGTTCATTCACCCAGATAAGGCACATTGCCTCAAGGAATTTAGGTTGGAGAATATAGTTTTATAACAGAGAAAATAAGGTAGATAATAGAAATAAAAGTTCTGATTGCGCAGATAAATATTAAATTTGTACTTGATTTAAAGGGGACCTGATCTTCCCAAAGGGATAGTGAAATAATGCCCTTTCCTTCAGAAAAGCTTCTGCTACTTTCCAGACATTTTCACAAAGAGAATCTTACTTAATCCTCATCAAAATCATTTAAGGTATTTGGATTCAATCCTGTTTTGCAGATAAGAAACTGAGGGGTCAAAAAGCTAGGTTATCTGTCAAATTTAGAGTCAGATATTGAATCCAGATCTCCAAATGCCAAGGAAAATGTTTGACGGATTGCCCTACTCCAAGCACCGGCCACCAGTCATCTCCGCAACCATCTCTCATGATGGAAATGTATTGAGGCACATACTAGGGTGAAGGATCAAAGTGGGGACCACTCACAGCCCAGGGGATTGTTGGCAGATGTCCCATGGCATATGCCAGCACATTCTGGCAGCCCCTTGAGGGTACCAGAGCACCAGGCAATCAAAATGACAGGTTGTACAGAGATCCACACTCGTTACAAATGGTCTTCCTTTTCCTTTTGTTTCATTCCTTCTGAGCAGATGGCATCTTTCAGCAAACTATCAGTATTATATTTAAGACATAGCACATCATTAAAATAAAGCTTGAGGCTAATAATTATGTCTTGTTCAGGTGTTTTATGACTAAAGATTCTGCCTTTCCCCTCAAGGTTTCCAATTCACTCTTTTCCAAATTGCTTCTCTCAGGACATTTGTTACATTGTGGACACGTCCCCAACAATTCAATAGCAGCTTAATCCTTCTTCTGTAGGTCTTTGTTTTTGTGTTAGTGTCCTGATGCCTAAGCTGCTTCCACTTTCAAGGTGGTATTTATGGAGTCCTCATTTGGCTGTGTAGGTGTGACTGCACACACGAGCTTATCAAAGTGGAAAGCTGGCTCCCCGCCCTCATGTTGCTCACACATCATGGTCTCATTATTCATCAACAATACTGCTGACTCCCCCTCATCCTGCCTCCATCTCAACCGTTGTTCAGCAGTTATTAAGACACTCAAAATGTCAAATAGGACCTATATTAGACAAGCATTTGATCTCTTAGCCTCAGCTATTTTATCTTTTGGGGTTGATAATAGTCCCCACCATTCAGAATTATTGTGAAGATCAAATAAAGTCAAGTATGTAAAATTACCTTGTAATTTGAAAAACAAAAAAGAAAAGAAATAAAAGAAAAAGTAGTACTTAAGAGTTAGCAAAAATCATTTTTATATAGATGACCTCATTTAATACTCTTCATGAGCTTGTGAATTCTGTTACTTTATAGTGGAGGAGAAAACTTTGGTATAGGTTGGTGCGAAAGTAATTGTGATTATTATTATTTAAAGGTGCAATTACTTTTGCACCAATCTAATAGTTTACATTTAAAATGGAAGCCTCTCTTTGACCTTGTGGTCTGGACTAAGGCTGTACAGTGTAGCAAAGCGAAAGGAACATGGTGGGGCAATTTTCTAGGCAAACACAGCAGGAGCACTACATGTACTTTCAGGGCCCTGGAAACAGAACTCCAAATCAGCATTTCTACTCACATTTATTGAAATCTGGGTCTATGTAAGTATTCTTTCACAAATTATTACTTGTTAAACTGCTTAGCTTTCCTACTGTTTCACATTCACCAAAAGCATTTGGATCCAAACATTCAAATCAATGCCCTTTACAGAAATCCTCTTAGGTTGTATCTTAGTCCATTTTCTGTTACTATAACAGAATTCTTACGCATGAGTAGTTTATAAAGAAAAGAGGTTTATGGTCAGGCGCGGTGGCTCAGGCCTGTAATCCCAGCATTTTGGGAGTCTGAGGCGGGCGGATCACGAGGTCAGGAGATTGGGACCATCCTGGCTAACATGGTGAAAGCTTGTCTCTACTAAAAATACAAAATATTAGCTGGACATGGTGGCACACGCCTGTAGTCCCAGCTACTCAGGAGGCTGAGGCAGAAGAATCGCTTGAACCCGGGAGGTGTAGGTTGCAGTGAGCAGAGATTGTGCCACTGCACTCCAGCCTACACGACAGAGCAAGACTCTGTCTCAAAAAAAAAAAAAAAGAAAAAGAAAAAGTTTATTTTGGCTCATGGTTCTGAAGACCAGAAAGTCCAAGATCAGGCAGCTGCATCTGGTCTGCTTCTGGTGAGGACCTTATGCTGCATCATAACATAGTGGGAAAGTGGCAGGGGAAGTGGGTGCATGAGAAAGGGGCAAACTAGAAAGGGGTGGTCTCGCTTGATAACAACTTGCTCATGTATAATAGTAACAAATCAGTCCCGCAAGAGTGAGAATTCACTCATTCCCTCAAGAACTAACCCAGTCCCAAAGAAGAGCATTAATCCTCCTTAATGACCTAATCACCTTTTAATGGTCCCACCTCCCAACACCACCACACTGGGGTGGTGAACTCTGGGGAATTCCCAAATTTCCAACACATGAATTCAGGGGGAACACACTTAAACCATAGCAAGTTTTTTCCACTCAGATCACTCTAGTTAGCTATTCAGTCACAAATAGTTGAACTACTTTGATCTTTTGGTTTACCATCAGAAATAATCACCTTGCTATAAACATCCACATCTCAAAGCCACATACAGAAAACTTTTTTCATGTGATATATTTTATATATTTTTTGTATAATTTAGAATTTTCAAGGAATTTTTACTTTGGACCATTCATTAATTCTTTTACCAAATATATTCAGCCTCTTTTAAGAGCAAGTGCTTTCCTGTGGTCTGATGATTCAGAGGTGAGTAAAACCGAGTCCTTTCCACCAGCCCTCATAGGACTTGCAGTTTAGTAGATGTATCAGTCTTATCTGTCAAGAGACATTCCTCTCCACTCACCTGACTGGCTTAATCACCAGGTTACATACAGGCCTGCCAAACTTGGTAAGTTAAACTAGCTATGAACAAATTGTTACAAAATATTTTAATGCAAACAAAAAAGACTAGAAGCACCATTTAATCCACATAAGTTTCCCTTGGCATTTGATATTGTTCAAACTGATGAAATCAGCAATGTTCTAAACTTTTACAGACACTTTAAACTTAGTCATTCTCAGACTTGGTCAGCTTTGCAAAATAGCAGGTATTGTTAGCATTTACATAAATCATAAGAATTAACATGTACTAAGAATTAACAACATGGTATATCCTTAACATGGATTATTTTCCCTAAAATTCCTAATAACATTACTTACATGATGAAGGACTAAGATTATCTCTATTTCACAGACAGTAAATATAGTGAGTCCTAAGCCAAGAATTTCTCACCAAGTGTAGCCCTTAACATACTATTGAAATAAGTGAAATATTCCCATGCTTTGATTGATATGATTTGGATATTTGTCTCCTCCACATGTCATGCTGAATTGTAATTCCCAGTATTGGAGGTGAGGCCTGGAGGGAGGTGTTTGGACCATGGGGGCAGATCCCTCAAGAATGGCTTAGCATCATCTCCGTGGTGATTAGTAAATTCTCACTCTGAGTTCACATAAAATCTGGTTGCTGAAAAGCATGTGGCACCTCCCCTCTTTCTTTCTTGCTCCTGTTGTCACCATGTGACGCACCTGCTCCCCTTCACCTTCCATCACGATAATAAGTTTCCTGAGGCCTTCCTTTCCTGTAAAGGAAGCTGTAAAGCTATGCTTCCTTTACAGCTTGCAGAATAATTAGCCAATTCACTTCTTTTCTTTAATAACCCATTCGCCAATATTTCTTCACAGCAACACAAAAATAGCGTTATACACTGATACACTTATTTTAACTTCGTGTTTATTGAGCACCTACTATATGTAAATTTCAGTGCTAAATTTTGGAGAATGGAATAAAAATGGGGAAGATACAATGATACAATGACTACCCTCAAAGGAATTTAAAATCGAATAGAGCATACAAACACATACAGAAGTAATATAAGTAAACTAAGTAGGCAGAGGCAGTGGCAAGGGGAGTCCTGGATATGGATCAAGAATGGAAATGAGGTGGCCTCAAGGTTTCACATGAGAACACACTTATTGTGGTGAAGTTGATGCTTGAGTACTCTAAATTCCCTTCCCGGAAGCATGGTTAACAGTGTGTAGAGCACCCCTCTGAGTCTTGGACAGGAGAAGAGACTGGCTAGAAGGATCCATCCTAAATCTCTCCCAGCATATCTCCTGTGTCAGTTCTCAGTCCCCTCCCACATCCCTCATCTGCCCTTGGGTCTTTCTGCCATGGCCCTACCCACTCAGGCCGCTTGTACTGAGCTTCCCCTTTGACATTCCCCTTTCTCACCTTCCACCCATGGGAACAGACTCTCCCCTGTAGAACCCAAGAAACTCTTGCACTTTACAACTTATATTATTCAGGGTCCTCTAGAGGGACAGGACTAGCAGGATAGACGTATATATAAAAGGGGGTTTATTAAGGAGTATTGACTCACATGATCACAAGGTGGAGTCCCACAATAGGCCCTCTGCAAGCTGAGGATCAAGGAAGCCAGTACAAGTCCCCAAACCTCAAAAGTAGGGAAGCCCACAGTGCAGCCTTCAGTCTGTGACCAAAGGCCTGAGAGTCCCTGGCAAATCACTAGTGTAGGTCCAAGAGTCCAAAAGCTGAAGAACTTGGAGTCCGATGTTAGAGGGCAGGAAGCATCCAACACAGGAGAAAGATGAAGGCCAGAAGATTCAGCCAGTCTAGTCCTTCCATGTTCCTCTGCCTGTTTGTTTTTTTTTTTTTTTTTCCTAGCTGTACTAGCAGCTGCTTAGATGGTACCCACTCAGATTGAAGGTATGTCTGCCTCTCCCAGCCCACTGACTCAAATGTTAATCTCCTTTGGCAACACCCTCACAGACACACCCAGAAACAATACTTTGCATCCTTCAATCCAATCAAGTTGACACTCAATATTAACCATCACACCACTCTAGGGCAACAGGTCCAGGACGCACCTCTCTGCTCCTGGAGAACATCTAGGCATCCTGACTAATCTTAGGTTTGGCTAATTTTGATTGCCTTCGAGACACAATATGCTTCCCCTCCTCTGTAATAATTGTTAGGGATTGAATGGATTTCCCAAAAAAAAAAAAAAAAAAAAAAAAAAAGTATGTTATAGTTCAGCGTTGATGCAGATGTAATTGGTCAGGGTGAAATTAGGTCATATTAGAGTAGGGTGTGCCCTTAATCCCACATGACTGATGTTCACAGGGAGAAGATGACTATGTGAAAACTGAGGCAGAGACTGGAGTCATGCAGGCACAAACCAAGGAAGGGGACTACCAGGAGCTGGCAGAGGTAAGGAAGGATTCTGCCCTAGAGGCTTCAGAGGACCATGGCCCAGCCAACACCTTGATTTCAGACCCATAGCCTCCATAACTGTAAAAGGGTAGATTTCTGTTATTTTAAGCAATCAAGTTTGTGGTACAGTACTTTATTACAGCAGCTCTGGAAACTGACATCATAACTAAGGGACACAATGGGTAGGAATTCCAGAAAAGATAGAGACAGAAAGTAGTGCCATCAAATGTAAGAACGGGAATGTTGTGTTGCATTAAATATTAAAGGTTATATATGCTACCTTTTTGCTGGTATCCTCTACAATGAGGGTTCTTGAGGCATTCCCCAAACCCAATGAGAATGACTCCAGTTGGGCTATGAGACCTCAGGATCAGAGACAAGGAAACAATTTAATCATCAAGGTTACTCATGGTCTCCAAAATACTGTGTGATCTCATCCATAGAGTCCTCCTCTCTCAACTCAGCACACTCCAGTGGAATAGACCAGTCCTGCTCCCTTATAGGGAGCAAGAGTCCAAGGCAAGAGCTCAAGTCTTTGCTTCTACACAGAACCTTGCTATAACTTTGAGCACCCTGCAGGCATCTTAATCTCTACTCCAGATTCCACACTGGTGGGCCCAAGTTCTGTGCACGGAGCTAGAGATACAGAGATGAGCAAGTGGCAGCCCCTCTCCTCAAGCTCACAGGCTACTAGCAGACGTAGGTAGACATGCAAATGGCTTCAGCACATAGCCTGTCCTATTAAAGAGGCAAAATTCAATGTTAGAACTACAAAGAAAAGGTGTACCTAACTTACTTACAATGTCCTCCTGCACTGTGATGTGATGAGGGTGAGCACTACAGAGCCTTTAAATCACTTTAAAAGAGCTCCTCTGGCAAAATGAGCAAGGTGAGGTGAGGTGAGAGGAGGAAGGTGAGATGGGGTGTGCAGAAGTGATGGGGGGCAAGATGAGGCAAAGGGTGTTGGAGATTGTGTTGGTCTTGCTTTCAGAAGAACAGGGGTCATACTGTAGTTTTGAATAAATGACTTAACATTCTAAGATCCTCAGTCTCCCTACCTAAAATGGGACTTAAAATGATAGCAAATAAAATCTGCCATGAGTATCAAAAGAGGTGATGGTGCAAAACAATTTTAGAAAAGTGACTGCCACCTAATGGATAGATTTTTTAAATATTCAGAGAATGTTGTTTCTAGGTTATCATTATCAATCATTGCTTCTCCACCCCCACCCCAGCTTACAGAGTAGGAACATAGTATATAATAAGTTATATCATAAGGCACACAGTCATATCATAAGGCAAAAAAAAGACTTTCATGACAAGAGTATGGTTACATTTATATGTCATTCATATAAATCAACCAAATCCAATGTGTCTGCAAACAGGGACAGTCAAGTCCAAGACAGCTAGGGATTTAAAAAATAATAATGAAATATGAAAAAGCTTACAGTGCATGTCATGTGCACAGTAGGAATTCAAAGAAGGAAAGGAACTTTAAAGCAAGACAAACTAAAGAAATCAGAAAAGAGACAATGTGAGGTTGAATTTTAAGTTTCTAGAAGAAGAAATTATAACTGAATCATGTTTCTATCCCTAGAATATAACACTATACCTTACACAGTAGCCACACAATTAATATCTGTAGAAGGGAGGGAGGAGGAAGGAGGGAAGGAGGGAAGGAGGGAGGGAAGGAGGGAGGGAGGGAAGGAAGAAAGGAAGGAAGGGAGGGAGGGAAGGAAGGAAGGAAGGAAGGAAGGAAGGAAGGAAGGAAGGAAGGAAGGAAGGAAGGAAGGAAAAGAAGGGAGAGAGGAAAAAAGAGTAAAAGGAGAAAGAATAGACTTGGATTGATAGAAAAGAGGAGAAAGTGTTAACTTAGGAAAAGAAAATTGAGTGAGAAAAGGGGAAGAGGTAGAAAAAAGTAGGAGGCAGTAAAGACACCAATTTGACGATCATTTCCATTTGATTTGAGGACTAAGAGTAGATAAATAAGAAGCTGTAAGACAAAGACAAAGCCAGACCCTTGGAAAGAAAGAAAGAGGCTTTAACCTGCACAATTTCCCTCCTAGGTCTACTCATTGAAAATAGCAGGGATCCCAGTTTGAGCTTCAGCTCTGAGAAAACCAAATCTCAAACCTGTCTTGTTATGTCTGGAGTGAGCCAGGTTGAGAGATCCTGGGATGCTTCCTCGGGAGGGGGCGGAGGGCATATTCCTGTGGAAAGAGGCCAGGAATGTACAAGACAGACGTAGGGAGCTGTATGCATTCTCCTCAAACAGAGTCCTGCAGGGAACAGGAATTGTCATGGACCCTCCGTGCCTGATGCTATTCTGTGAGCAGGAGGACACCCATCAAAATGTCCGTGTCTAGTCTGAGAGCAATGTCTCACTCAGAGTAACGCACTCGCAGTGTGGGCACCAACATTTATGGTGATAGAAGATGTGTCCTCTGCTGAGACCTCCCCCTCAGTGGGCACCAGCATTATGGGGAAACAGAAGACATTCTCTACCCAGGCCTCCCCCAGTAGGCACCAGTCTCAGATATCATTGCTGGTGAGTGAGAGGGACAGAGTGGCCACACAGAGTTTCCCAGGGAACAGGAACATCATCACAGCAAGTTGGATCACAAGAAGAGGAAGATGCTGGACATGCTTGACAGTAAGTAAGACTACAGAGCACGAGACACTCCCTGAGGGCTCCTAGGATTACTGGAAAGCAATTTGCCATGGTTGTAAGTCCCTCTGAATGCACTGCAACAGAACTTCAAGAAAAGAAAAGAAAAAAAAATACTGCTTTATAGCTGTTAGCCTGACTCCCAGTATTCTGATCTGGGAAATGTGGGGTACACAAGCAATACAAATAAAGAACTCCTGCCAGGGCAGATTTGACCTCGAATCTGAGCTCTCCAAGACCCTGACATCAGCAGGCCGCAGAGAAGATCTCTCTCCCACCGCTTACTACAGCTGGTATCAGATAGCATGAAGAGACAGCCAGCCCCAAAGAGTCAAAAACAAGAGCTGCAATTAAACAGTCTGGGGAATATAGACATTTTCCTTGAGGCAAGTCACAAGATACTCTACAACAGAATACAGCTGCTCAAATAAACTCATCCTTATTTCAAAATCTCCACTGACAGAGTTCTACCATGTGGACCAATCAAGTTAAAAAAAAAAAAAAAAAAAAACTCTGTACAAGACAAAAAGAATTGAGTGTGTGTGCCTTGTTTTTTAAAAACAATAACCACAAAGGGTAGGAAGGCAAATTGCACTAAATACTAGGTGATTACCAAGAGTGACCCTGGTTATATGAGATTTTGGCTTACTAGGGAAAACGCATGCAATTAGGAGACAATGAGAAAGACCAGCACTCCTCAGGATACGGAGTCATAAAACGAGGCATTGCCCTCACTCGGCCTTAAATGACTTTATCAGGAGATGAGACATAATTTGCAGAATGGTGTTTGTAAATGTTTACATTTTTGTAACCCAATTGCCATGTTTCAAAATTATATGCATTCCGTGTTATTGCTTTTGGTAGATTTTTACCTTTAGTTCTATAAAACAATGGCTGGCTTCCTTTTTTAAAGATTCAAGGTACCTCGAATTCAGTTCAAGGTATTGATCTTAATGTCTGCTTGAGAGGTCCAAGATAGAAATATTGCATCTAAATTTTTAAAACATCTGACTCTCAGTTTGAAACAATAATAGAATGAACCCTGTAGAACACGATTTGGGGCAAATCTAGACAGAAAAAAAAAAAAAAAAAAAAAAAAAAAAAAAAAAAAAAAAAAGCCCTTTCGTGAGAGAAATTCTGTATGAGCAAAGAATAACTCTTTTTTTTTTTTTTTTTTTTTTTTTTGGTGTCTTCAAGAGCAGCAGACTCCCCTTGGTGTGACTGGACCTCACAGACCTCTTCTGTCATCGCTGGTGCTCTTTGGTTGCAGAGAAATGCTGTTTTCCGGAGTCTTTAACTCCTTTTCTGGCCATCATCCCAGAAGTATTGATCACCCTCAGTCATTGTCCTATTGTGCCTCAGAATGGCGCCAGAGTGATTCCTAAAACCCAAATGTGATTACGCCTCTACTGCTTAAACCCCTGTGGCCATTCCCTGTCTTTCCCCAGATGAAAAAGCTCAATGTCCTTAGAAAGGCTGGAAGGACCATCCCAACCTAGGTGCTGCCCCGGCTTCCATTTCCCCGTCAGAAAACGGAGAGCCGTCTGGTACAAGAGCTCGCGAGGTCACCACTAACTGATGACAACCATTCCCAAAAAGACTCTCATGCCATGAAACTGTGCTGGGTTTGTGATTTAAATGTTCTCTGTCAGAGCTTCTGCATTCCCTTCAGTGAAAGCCGAAAGCTCTCCTTTTCGGGTTCACTTAGAAAAATACCATTAGAATGCTATTTCTAACATATTAATTATTTGAAAACTTTAGTGGCAGTTGAAGGCAGGTAGCTAATGACGGTGCTCAGAGAGCCTTTGCAACTCATTTGGAAATAAAGTTAATGGCTTTCTTTGTTTCAAAACTTTCTTCATCTGATCAATTTCAGCATAGTGTTTGTTCTGCTTAATCCCAACATATCTGGTTTCTTTTCATTGTTTTCTACCAGGCAATATTTCCTAGATCATGACTATCATGCTGACTCTGGTATTTTACCAGCTTTACAGGGGCCTGTCTCACTGAAGAGCTATAGCTAGTGCTTTTGTACCTTCCTGTGGTTATCAGACCCTCAGCAGAAAATAACTCTGTGGGAGGCCTCCTTCTTCTATTGCTCTAGGTGCTTTCTCTGCAGACTATCGTTTCTGGCTCTAATAATTCCTACAAAGATAGCAAAAGACCCAAAGCCCTAGCATCTCAAGACTTTGCTCTGGCATGCAGAACCAGCTGTGGAGACTGGCTTCACGGACCCCTTTGCTGCTGCGGTGGTGTTCCTTGCCCAGCAAGTGGGCGCTGCTCCAAATCAATTGAGGTGTATGACTTGGTGTCTCTTGATGTGGCCAAGATCTAGAAACTCTATGAGGATGACTCAGCCCTGGCACAGGGGCCCCCCAAGGACTGGCCTCAGTGCCAGTTAGCTCGCAGCCCCAACCTAGAGTGCCCTGCTCTCTTGGGAATGTGAATCTGAGGTTCCTGCAGGCTCAGCTCATGGTTAGGGATGCCTATTGTTCCATTTTGACCTGTACATAGACAAAGGTCATTGTTATGCTTAGTAAAAAGCATTTTATTTTGAAATAATTAATAGAACTATTTCATTACTCCATCAAAATTATAAAATCAATGTATCAGTAAATAAAAATATATTTGAAAATATTGTATAATTATAGTTATTTTAACACCCCCTTCTGTCTCAAAAGTATTGCAGTAATAAAAAAGTAACAAAATTCCATGGTCACTTTACTTGGATGAGCGATAAGAAGAGCAGAGACCTAAGTTCATATGAAGAACAAAGTACATTGCATTAGTCTGTTCTCACGCTACTAATAAAGACATACCCGAGCCTGGGTAATTTATAAAGGAAAGACGCATAATGGACTCACAGTTCCATGTGGCTGGGGAGGCCTCACAATAATGGCAGAAGCCAAAGGAGGAACAAAGTCACATCTTGCATGGTGTCAGGCAAGAGAAAGCATGTGCAAGAGAACTCCCATTTATAAAACCGTCAGATCTCACAAGACTTATTCACTATCGTGAGAACAGCACAGGAAAGACCCGCCCTCATATTCAATTACCTCCCACCAGGTCCCTCCCACTACACATGGGAATTATGGGAGCTACCATTCAAGATGAGATTTGGGTGGGGACACAGCCAAACCGTATCACCCATCTTTCCCCCTTTGTCACAGGGTCACTGCAGAGTGAATCAACGATCCTTAAAGGCAATTCACACCAACCCAACACTTAGCCACAGCAAACAAACTGCATGGTGTACAGGCAGAAGGTAGTGAAATAGCACTTCCTTGGTCGCTTGCAGGTCACAAGGGGTGTAAGGATGGGACTCAGGATGCCCCATGACCCTCGCCCTCCTCTGAGGGGAAGCTCCACAGACACAACGAGCTGTGGGTCTGACCAGGACCTGCCTCAGACCTGAGAGGAAACTGATTCATTGACGGAAAATTTCCAAGTCCTGGCCAAGCAAGAGAGACCAGTTCACACAGCCTCAATAACCAGTGGGGCAGCGTGCACCCACAGGACAAGGGCCGCTGACGCAGGACAGAGCAGGGATACACCGAAAAACTCCGGGGCTCCTCCCCAGCATCAGAAAACACTCCCAGGACAGACAGACAACTCTTGGAGTAAAGAAGAGGGAGGAGAGCAAGCACGAAGGCCTATTTAAATTCTATCAAACTAGGTTTAAACTATATGCCACCTTTAGTTATTTGTTTTCTCCTCCACTTTCTTGAGCAGATTAGTTATTTTTCCGAGCACATCTGGGTGTAATGCATGTAAATTCACAACCCTACTATATAAGTAGCCTCATATATATATATATACACACACACACATATATATGTGTATGTGTGTGTATATATATATACGACACATATACAGGTAACTTCTGAAGCTTCTTCTTCATGATTAGATCCATTAACTAGCTCTTCTGAGTGTTACCAGGTCTTGATCGGAGAATTTCTCCCAGCTGTGGCTCAGAAGTTAGCGGGTGTGAGAGTTCCGGGGGTCTGTGGACTGTAGTACAGAGTGGAAGAAAGAGAGAAAGGACCCCCTGAGATTAAATATGGGAGAAAGGTGTTAAAAGAAGACGTAAGAGAAACTGTGTCTGCATTTCCTACTGTCAGTCCTGTTAAATATTAACAAAGGCTTTCTTTTTAATTATCATATGTTATAAATGTGAAACTGGGCATTGAGGAAATGATTTGAAATGTTTCCAAATGCTGAACAATAAGAGCTTTCAGGTGCAGAGTCTATGGGCCCAGATACCTTTAGGGATTTACTGCATGTGCTGTTTGGTTTTGTGCTGAAACACAAAAGATATCTCACACCCAAGAGTCTTCCCAGAGTTTAAAAACTTCAGATCGTACACATCACTGTCTCAAGTGTAAAATTATCATGTCCTACGCCCGATCTCTCGCTCTCACTCTCTTACTCTGATGACAGTGTGGGGAGTATGAGAGACATGTGCTAATCTGTTTGGGGAATAAGGGAAAGGTGTTGGAAAAATGGAGAACGTATTCCCTGGGAAACTATTTGAGTTCCACTAAGCAGAAAAATGTACAAACTCACTTCTAATTCACTCTGAAGTGGTGCATTTCAATTCCCTTATAAAATACAGAAACACAAAATTGGAATATGTGTCCCAGCAAGAGCTCTCTTTTGAGTGCTTAGGCCAAAGACAGTGAAATTTACTCAACAACCACACACTATAAATCATAGTCCACAGAACACATAGTTCTTGCTTGCCGATTTTTTTTTTCAAAATAAAAATGATTGTTGTGCTTTATCCACAAAACTAAAATTCTATGAGAATTTAGAAGAAAGAAGAAAGACAGACAAGCACAGTGGCTCACACCTGTAATCCCAGCACTTTGGGAGGCCCAGGTGGGAGGATCACTTGAACCCAGGAGTTTAATACCAGCCTTGGCAACAGAGTGAGACCTCACATCAAAAAAAAAAAAAAGCAAAAAGCCGAGCATGGTGGTGCACACCTGTGGTCCCAGCTTCTTGGGAGGCTGAGGCAGGAGAGAATCACTTGAGACCAGGAGGTAGAGGCTGCAGTGACCCATGACCATGCCACTGCACCCCAGCCTGGCCAACAGAGTGAGATCCTATCTAAAAAACAAACAAACAAAAAAAAAGAGAAACAAAACAAATGTATTTTCCCCAGCTCACCCTTTTATTCCATATCTCAATTCTTCTCCATCATCACCATCCTCACCAAAGCTAAAAAACCTCAACGTTATCTTTGGCTCTTACCTCTCCCTGAGCCCACTACGTGACTATCCTTCCCAGACAGTCCTTCCGTTCCTATTCCACTTCCGAAGCATGGATCTCATCAGGATCTTACCCAGCTGTCTCCCTCTTTTTATAACCCTTCTCTTCAATCCTCTCTCCAGGATAATCAGCCCTCATTCGTCCTTTCTGTAAACTGCCCGTGGAGCAATCTTCTCACACACAGCTCAGCTGTACCCCTCCTCGGCTCAGGATCTTGACATCTTCCCAGGCTTGCACAACGAAAACCATAGAGACATCGAATGACCTTCATGACCTGCCCCTAATTCTCTGTGCTACTTGTTTCTTGCCCTACACCTTTGGGAAAATCTTCTACTGGATTGACATCAGACAGTCAACAGAGTTATTCAAACACCGTCCCACTTTCAACTCTTTGTCCTGCATTTTTTTCCTGGAATGTCCTTTGCTCTACCTCTCAAGCCCCAAACAGATTGAGATTTCTTGAACTCTTACCCATATGGCAAACTCAGCTCCAAGAAATCTCCCTCATGATCTTGTTTTGATTTCTCTGGTTGAAATTAATATCCCCATTCCCCAGGCCCTCATAGTTTCTGTACCTCCCTGTCTACACGTACCACTCTCTGCCCTGTAATGTAGATAATTGGGTTCTGCAGCCTCTTAATTTGCTTAGGAATTCTACGAATATTTCAGAAGTCACACCACCATTTTGAAGACAAGAGAGTAGAAGTAGTCAATAGTTGTCAATACAATTAAAAAATACTTTGATTTTCAGGCAGTATCAGCAACATAGAACTACTGTGGATCAACAGGCTTCCAGATAACTGATATTTTAACTTTTTGGATGCCAAAGATCTCAAATACTTTTCAATCGTTTAATGATTTCCCAACCTCCCTTCCTTGGTGAGCAGAGTATAGGGCTTCTACCCAGAGGAGACTGGGTCTTCCAATCCACCATGCTCTCTGAAGACTTCTGCCTTTGCACACACTAGCCATCCCCTCTACCTGGAATGCAATGATTCACCTTCTCTAGTTGCCAAACTTCTATTCCTCCTGCTCACCTCAAGTGTTCTGTGAAGTCATCTCTGATATGCTCAGGCAAAGTCATTAATTCCCTCCTCCATCACGCAAGTAATCTTTTCTTATTACTGTTTTAGCACTTAGGAATTATATTGCGATGCTGCCATTTTTTCTGTAAACTGCAATAAATAGAAGATTTCTTGCACAGTGGGCCTGAAGGTCATCTCTCTGTACATAAAAGTATCAGAGACAAGTACATTGTGTGTACATAGTAAATATTTAGAAATATTTATTACATAAATATATGAAATATTATCACTAGTGAAAGTTAATTATTGTCTTCTTAATGATGTCATTGAGAGTTATGTCCCACTTGCTTCTATGCTGAGTTTACACAGAATGGTGTGCATTTCTACTCAGTGTTTTCTTTTCTCCTCCCCTGTGAATATCCTTTTTTGCTTTATAATTTAGGTGAGTATAATCATTGTCCTTTTCCACTTTTATTGACCCTGTTTCTATTCTCTGCTACTTCCTTTCTCTTTCCCATTTTAATATATCTCTTATCCTCTCTCTGTCTTCTTTTTATGAATTCTCAAAGATTTCTTGGCTTAATGTATTTCTTGAGTTGGCATACTCCTTTATTTGCTTTCCATATCTGTCATGTGCCATCTTTCTGCAGGCAGAATTATGATTGATCAAATCATATTCAAAATATCCTTTCCTTTCTATTCCTACTGCATCCACCTGTGCTCTGGTTCTTCCTTTGCACACCTAAGTTACTGCAATGGCCATCTCACATCTCCATCTTCATCCAATTACTCCCTGTTCTAATCAGAAACGTATCACAACTAAGTTACTCTTCCTAAAACACTAATTTCCCTGTATTCATCCCATGCACAGGAGTCTTTGATTTCTCTTTGCCTACATTCTGGCATTCGAAGTTCTCACAATCTGGTCATATCCTGTCTCTCATTTTATTTCCCATTCCTCCATTCAAAACATGTAGTGGTAATTGGCTGCAAAGATGTTGCACTGTATAACCACACTGGTATTCACATCCTTGTGTCACCTTTTGTCTCTGGGCTGGGCCTATGACTTGATTTTTACCAATGGATTGTGGTGGAAGTGAAGCTGCAGGACTTTGTAGGATAGGTCAGAAGACGCCTTGCAGTAACTTAGCCTTCAATTTTCAGGAAGACTGTTTCTCTTCTTACAACTGCTCTGATTCTATTCTAGTCCAAACCACAACTTCTCTCCTAGGTACCATGAACACAAGAGAAAAGATCCTTTTGATCTTGTCTTTCCAAATGTAATACCAGAGCTCAGGAAAAATGCAACTCAAGACACCATCTGATTTCCTATATAGTACAGACTGACGATCTCTAATCCAAAAATCCAAATTCTGAGATATTTCAAAATTCAAAACTTTTTGAGGGCCAACATGATGATGATGTGGTTGGTGACACTGCATTAAAAGTGCCTGCAGATCACATGGTGAAAATGTACAATGAGCTTATTGAAGGACTAGAGCAGCATGCATTCATAACAGAACAGATGTCATGTCAGCTTACGAAATCAAAGAGAGACTTCTCAAGAACTTTTGTTAATGAGGCAGATGACTCCAGAGGAAACATTTTAAAAAGCCATCCAGCAGAAAGTCTCCTCATCCCTGAAGGATTCACTTCCTGGTCCTACAACTGCCTCTGATGCTTTTTCTCACCTAAAAAAATAAAATACAGTGGACAGTAACCTCTTAATCAAAACACAGCATAACAGGTGGAGACCAAAAGCCTGCATTGTTTGTTGTTGCTGTTATTTAGCAGCTAATCCAAGTATTCTGGTGGTGCTACTCTGCGGCTTAGTTACCCTGAACACATTAATACACCTGTATTAATGGTATTTAT
Organism: Macaca thibetana thibetana; assembly: GCF_024542745.1. Lineage (NCBI taxonomy): Eukaryota > Metazoa > Chordata > Mammalia > Primates > Cercopithecidae > Macaca > Macaca thibetana. The sequence continues at coordinate 59,216,345 of NC_065594.1, forward strand.
TGGTATTTCTGTGCGAATAAGTGTAAGAAGATTATTGCTTAACAGAGGTATATAAATTTAATCAGGAGTAATGGTGATGCCGAACAACCACAGATTGCCTGTGTGTGTGGGTGGCTGAGATACTGACACCTTTGCTTTTTGATGACATTTGTGACACCTTTGTACACAAAGTCTGTTTATGCACAAAATAATTTGAAAACGTTCTATAAAATTACCTTCAAGCTATGTATATAAGTTGTGTATGAAACATAAATGAATTTCATGTTGAGACTTGGGTCCCATTCCTCAAGATATCTCATTATATGTATGCAAAATCCCCAAATCCAAAAGAATACAAAATCTAAAACAGTTGTAGACCCAAGCATTTCAGATAAGGGCTACTTAACCTGCAATACAGTTGTCCCTTGGTATCAGTTGGGGATTGATTCTAGGACCGCCCACAAATACCAAAATTTGTGTTCAAGTCCCTCTTGTAAAATTGAGTAATATTTGCATATAGCCTATGTACATTCTCCTGTGTACTTTAACTCACTTCTAGATTACTTACAATATCTAATACAACGTAAATGCTATGTAAATAGCTGTTATGCTGTATTGGTTGTATTTGTTTCATTTTTATTGGGTTTTTCCCAAATATTTTTGATCTGATGTTGGTTGAATTCACAGTGGCAGAACACACAGATATGGAATGCTGACTGTAATTGGTGCACAGATCACACCTAGAAAGTAACTTCTTGGCCAGGTGTAGTAGCTCACGTCTGTAATTCCAACAATTTGGGAGGCCGAGGCGGGTGGATCACCTGAGATCTGGAGTTTGAGACCAGCCTGGCCAACATGGTGAAACCCCATCTCTACTAAAAATACAAAAAATTAGCCGGGCATGATGGCCGGCACTTGTGATCCCAGCTACTTGGGAGGCTGAGTCAGGAGAATCACTTCAACCTGGGTGGCAGAGGTTACAGTGAGCCAAGATCGTGCCACTGCACTCCAGCCTGGACAACAAGAGTGAAATTCCGTCTCAAAAAAAAAAAAAAGAAAAAAAAAAAGAATGTAATTTCTCCTAGCCTCAGTTTCCTCATCTAGTTGTATCAAATCATTGCAAATTCTCAGATTGTTGATCTATAAAATTAGGTCTTGCAAATTGCCTTCTCCAGCTTCAGATCTTAACTAGTTCAAATCTCATTCCCCTCTTCAGACTTCTGCTTTCTGTCAAAATGAAGTAACAGACCAGATTTACCATTTTACCTGAACCAACCAAAAGTGGACAAAATATATGAAACAAATGTTGTCAAGACATCCACCATCAGACAGCTACAGATTATAATCCCTGGGAGACAGAAGACAAATGAAGTGGCCTCTGTGATCATTCCAGTTTACTGCCTTGAGAGAGTTTTGAAGTCACAGCACACAGCAGAGGAACCCAGGCCGAGCCTAGTGTACTCTCTGAGTTAAGAAGATGCAGCTGGGAATTCAGGGAAACTAAGGAGCCTGAAGCTAGAAGACAAAGTAAAAGGGAAGAGAGAATTGAACAACGGAAGAACCCCCAGAGATTTGCAGATGGTCCTGCTTGAGTATCCCACTGATACCGATCAGCATATCCATGTGAGAAAACTACAATAAAATCAGATAGCCACATATACCATACACAAATATCAATTCCAGGTAAATTTAATAAAATAAACTCAAGAAGCAAAATGCGTAAACTTTTAGAAGAAAATAAAGAACATCTCTATCACATCAAGGTAGAGAATTTTTCTTAAACAAGACAAAAAAACACTAGCCATAAAGGAAAAGATTAATACATTTGTGTACATTAAAATTAAACCTTCTGGACTACAAAAGACAACATATAAAAAGTGAGACTGGGTCGGGCACGCTGACACATGCCTGTAATTCCAGCACTTTGGGAGGCCAATGCTGGCGGATTGTTGAGCTCAAGAGTTCGAGGCTGGCCTGGGCAAAAAAGCGAAATCCCATCTCTATAAAAAAATACAAAAATCAGCTGGACATGGTGGTGTACACCTGAAGACCCAGCTACTCAGAAAGCTGAGGTGGGAGGATGGCTTGAGCCCAGACGTGGAGGTTGCAAGTGAGCTGAGATCACACCGCTGCGCTCCAGCCTGGGCAACAGAGAGAGACCCTGTCATAAATAAATAAATAAATAAAGAGACTGACACAAGCCAGACACAGCAAACAGATGTTTACAATCCCTAAAACCAATAAGAAATTTTTAACTCAGTGTATACAATAAAATATAAAATATATAATAAAATAAAATTCCACATATCTATTTTTTTAAAATACAGCAACCTAATAATAAACTGTGGACTAAAGATATAATTAGTCAATTTTAGAAGAGAAACAATAAATGGGCAGTGTGTGTGTGTGTGTGTGTGTGTGTGTATGTGTGGGTTCAAATTTCTCAGGAAAATAAAGCCACTTTCACACCCATCTCATAGATGTGTTGTCATTTCTTCATTCGGCACAGATTCATTGGGTCACGGCTCTGTTAGGCACACAGAAACATTAAAAAGGTAAATAAATGACCATTATTTTATTTACCTTCTCTGCTAGCATGGGAACTCGAAGAGGTCAGGCACTGCTTCTTCTTCTTTATTGGATCTTCCACACATAGTACATTCCTGGCATCAAGTACAAAGATGATGCAACTCCTGCTTTGAGGATCTGGAAATGTAAGGAGGAGGAGGAGGGGGAGGAGGCAAGAAAGTAGCAAAGCCCAATACCTCTCTGGCATGCCTGGGAGGCACAAGGAGCTAGATTTTGAAGGACATGTAGACGTCCACCAGTACTTTGGTTACACTCTTTATATAAAGAGTCACATTGGAAATGGGCCTCAAAAAAATGTTTTTCCTAACACGGCTTCTTTTCAAATTAGCACAGAATGTTTACCATATTATAAAACACACACACACACACACACTCTCTCACACACAACTAGTCTCAAATAACTAATTCCCTGATAGTATATAGCTTCAACTACAAAATGCCAGGAAAAGGAGAAGAAAGAAGAGGAGCAGTAGGAGGGAATAAAAAGAGGAGGAGGAAGAAGAATCAAAGCCATCTACATCCACACAACTTACTATGTATTATGTTAACGTTGCTTCACTGCTAGCTATCTTTACTCTCGTTAGCATTGCTTTATTACTTCCTGTCTTCAATGACTTTACTAATTCAGAAAACTCTTGCCCAAGAAGACAACAAAAAGCTGCAAGTAACTTTATTGTTAGTTTCAGCAACTTCCTAGAAATCCCACTTAAGTGAACATCTACTGTTCACCTCTTCAAACGACTGCTTACTCCCCAAGATCCTTCAAAACTCTCAACTCTACCAATTTTAAACTACCATATGATAATCATTACTCAGTCCGATTAACATCACCCTCCTACACTCCCCTAAGCCCTAGCCCTCCAAACTCCCCAATCTCCACTACACCTCAGCTTGAAAAGACCTGTCTTAAGCCAGACTTGCTGATTTTACCATGCCACTCAATACTAGGGCTCTGTGGGGTCCTACAATAAACTAGGATGCAGTAAGAATAAACTCAGCCTTTTCTTATCAACGAGTTGTTTTGGCGATATTTTTGGAGTGCCAGTATTACATTATCATCATTATCATCACTAACAAGGATTGAGATCTGACTACATACTGGGTAATTTAAATGCTTTAAATACCTGATAATCACATTTTGTACAGGAAGGGTTTCTAAACAAATAATTAAATTATAGATTGTATATTCAAATGAGATTTTATAATACCTTTCAAAGAGGAAGTTTGTATTTTCTGCTGTCCTTCTTCATAAAGATTAAGCCAAATGGACCCCAGCCTAAAAGATACTCTGGGGCAGAATTCCTTGGTGCGTACCACCGGAAGTTATCGTGATTATAGTGGCATTAGCCTTCATAACTCAGCTTCATTGAGTTCTGTTAAAAGAATCCCAACAACAGAAATAAATGTGCCTCTTATTTCAACATTAAAGACAAGTGACCTTCTCATAGAAAATATTAGCTGATGAAGTAAATAAAGAAGGTGTTGGAAACATGAACAAAATAAAGGTAGGGAATTTCAGGAAGAGAAATGCCTGCATTTTGCCCTTCACCTCCAAATAAAGAATAATAGATATTTCCTTGGCAAACTGAGCGAAGAAAATGGGATGACCGAGCTTCCCAACTAAAATAACATCAACTATATATTGTAATTTTGCCTTTGCCACACCACACTTTTGACTTCGTGGCACTGAAAGTAAAAATTCATTTTCAAGCAGCCCACTGGAACAGCCTGGGCCTTTGCCTTAATTCACTTTTCCTGCTAAGAGCCAAGAGGAGAGGTAGCCTTGTCTAAGGAGGACGGACAGCAGTGCGCTCCATCGGAGGAGGCTGAATACTAAATTAATCATGTTCTGGCTAGAATTTGCAATTCTTTGAGAGATGCTCAAGATGGTATGAAAAATTTAAAGGTAACAAGGAAAAAAGGAGAGAGGTTGTGAAGCAGAAAGCTTCACAGGGCACTTTAAATGTGAAAGATGCATTATAGTTTCTCACACATGAACAAGATAGCTTGCCTTATCCAGAATGCCATAAATAAGTACTGCATTCTCACAGATGTGCCCTGTGAATGGAGCTGTCATCCTGGAACACAGAAATTTCAGATACAATGGTCATTTTCAGTGATTAGTATTAATATGAAACCCATCCACCTGAAACTAGCATTAATTGGTCAAAACCATATGCTCGTATAATGTCAGTACAAAATGACAAGCTCTGTTTAAGGGGGTCCCGGCACTTTTGCACAGATGAGTTTTAGAAGTTTTTCATTATTTTTAAAAATGTATACCTCCCCCTTTGTTTCTACTATTCTCAAACTAGTTTTCTTTCTGTGTTCCTAGGATCCCCACTTTGCACTGCATGCTTCACCATTGGTCTGCTACATAAATGTAGCCAAATAGGGTCTCTTCTGTAGTTTCTTCATCTCAAAAATTAAACAATAATCCTGAACCATTATAAATTAAAGCCATGAGGGATTTTTCTGAGATGAAACACGTTCCCTAAAGTTACTTCTGATATTTGAAGTGGTTTTTTTTTTTTTGAAAAAATGAATAGAAAAACAAATGCCCTAACGAAAATAACAAGAAACATAAATGCAGTGCCATTTACTGCAATATTCCATGAAAATTATAAGTTTTTTAAAAAAATTGTTCCTCTCTCCCGAAGGCACTGAGGTAATATATCCTTCCAGGACTATTCTATTATACCTTATTCTCAATCCCAAAAAACATGTCTTCCTACCGATGCTGAAATTTCCTTTGTTGTGGAAAATGGCTTTCCTGATAACCATAGAAGAGGGAACAACGGCAAACTTCATCTCTAATAAATTATGATGCCTCCACCTTCAGATGCAGATAGAGGTATCCACTGTCACCCTAAGTGGTTTGGATAGTGACAAGATGGGTGAGTAATTGAAGCCCCTGTGCCCCCTTATCCTCATGGAGTCTCTGGCTGCCCAAGTCTTACGCTTTCTCCCTCTCTTATTCAGTAGTTTAGTCCCATCTCTTCTCCATTCTCCAAATCCCCCACGGAATTTCCTGCCCCAAATCCCATGTTCTTAGTCCTCTGTCTTAAACCAACAGCTAAAAACTCGTTCCTAGAAAGCTGTTAATAACGTCTGATAAGGAGCCTGCAATACAGTTCATATCACTCTCAGGAGCTCAGTGATTCCTTGCTTGTGGAGAGAAATTTTACCTTATCATCAATTAATATTTTATACGTTGCCTGTTCTTTACATTACCTCCGTCCCAATCTTGTTTTTGAACTCTCTTCCCCGTCACCTAATCTCTGCTGTGACAGGGTGGACGGGGGCTGGGGCTACCCCAATCCTAGCGAGATGTGATTTGTAGATAGTGAGCTGCTCCTAACCAGCTCATCTTTTCCAGTCACTGAAGACAGCCATGAGCAGCCACTGCAGAGCAGCCCTTGAGATTCACCATCTGGATGAGAAAGAGGAACTGAGTCCAAATTGGCTTAGGGCTTTCTTTTAGTTCCTCCAATGCATGACTCACCTCAACCTTCATCCAAACTGTTGTTCCATCTTCCTGGGACACTCCATTCCCTACACTCCAAGGGCTAACTTGGTGTCACGTTTCCTGTCTCAACATAAACTTTATTGCTTCAGGGAAACCTTTGCTAACCCTGACACATACACACTAAGTTAATGTCCCATGTTTAATGCTCCCACACCACCCAACACTTCTACTTTTATGACAGCCAGCCCAACTTACCCTGTTCTGTCACATTCCCCATCACTTACTCAGGTCGTCTTCCACACTGGACCGAAAAGATCACTGTGGCTGCTGGTTTGGTATTGTGTTGCCAGTGGATAGCAAATATTTATCAAACGAATAAATAAAACGTAAGAATAGTACTTGTTTCATTCTTATATCTGCTATAACATCTAGCAAAGTAACTGAAACTTAATTAGCATTCAATAAAATGCTTATGGATTAAATGCAGGAATAAGAACCCTAAGGATGTCAGCTGAATTCAGCACTACCCCAAATCAACTGGGAAAATCCTTCCTACCACCGTTCTTTCCTGATCTCTCAGTGGGTTTCTTGCCTTGCTACTTGGCTCAGATAAAAGCTAGAAAGAACAGCACTACAGGAGGAAAAAAATGGTAATATGCAATGGAGACTAAACTACTACAATCAAAAGTAATATTCTTCTCTCTTTCTTTCAACTCCTACTATTGAATACTACCCCCATCCCCAGAGGAAAAGATCACTGGAAACACACCCATAAAAAAGTCACCCCCACATTTTTTTATAAAAAGTATGCTATTTAGGTTCTCAGCCATGAATATGTAGCTAATATTGACTAATGGGAAATGTAAAAGGAAGAAAGCTACAGCTTTTTAAAGCATACTCATTGAAATTAAGGTCATATGTAAGAAATTTGTTTTAAAAAAATTTCTGAGCCACATCCAAAACTCTAGAGGGCATATTAAATAATGAAAATGTAAACTATTGGGATTTGGTGCTGGTTACTATGTTGGCACAGTACATAGCTCCCTGTGTGGCTTAAAAAATTAAGGAACTTTCCCTTTTCCCTTTATCTAGTAGCCTCCAAAATTAAAACAGTTTTCTTTTCTTTGTGTAGTAATACAAGCTAACCAAATTATACTCTAATATTTTCATTCAATGACTTGGGAAGTCATGAAAATGCTTGTTTGGGGAGTTGCCTATATAGAAACAGAAAGAAAAAAACCATATCAAGAGGATTAAAAAGAGAGAGGGAGATAAAACAAAGAATTCCAAGGATTGTCACAATCTGATCTGCATAAATAAAACATAATGGCTTCAGTGAGCTGGCCAACCTTTCTGTGGAGTGATCGGTCTGTAGAGAGTCATGTCTAAGAGGCTGCAGGTCATTATGGCAGGATAAAGCCTATTTCTCATTTATATTAAAGAATCTTGCCTGTTAAGGGCTTGATTTGGATTTCAGACATAAATGTGCACAAGGCTCCACACCTTGTTAAGTCAATTGCTACATATGCATTCTCTCCCTAATACACATGCAGATTTTATCATTCACAACTCAACCATTACACCTAACGTACTTTTCTTGATTTAGAAAGGATAACATTTAGGTAGATCAGAAGTACTCAAATTGGGGGAATTGGATCATAAAATTTTCCCTTGACAAAGAAATTATTTTTTAATTTTGTACAGAAGACACAAATTTCCTTCCTTTTAAACAGGGCTTGCTACATCAAGAGAAGAAGGTTAAACTGTTGCCATTTTTAAATATGTTTGATTCACTTTATTATAATATCTGGTTCCAGGCAAATGGATTGTTCCAAGTCAGCAACTGGAAACCTAAGCAATGGAAACTTTCACATTAAAAAACAAATAAATCAGACAATACAGTAAAAAACCCTGACTATAAAAATGGTTAAATACAATATAGGAAACTCAGTAAAGTCAAGGATACACCTTGGGTCCAAAAAGGAGCTATATGTGTAATTGAAAGACTTCCTTGACTGGGCCTCATGAGGTGGCTGTAGCGTTAGTGGGGTCCCTACTTTGTAAGTCTACAGCGTTGAGAAACTCAATGGGTACCTTCACCCAGGCACAAGCAGGTCCTGCTGTGTTGATTTAATGGTGGCTCATGCCTATAATCCCAGCACTTTGGGAGGCCGAGGCGGGTGGATCATGAGGTCAGCTGTTCAAGACCAGCCTGACCAACATGGTGAAACCCTGTCTCTACTAAAAATACAAAAATTAGCTGGGCGTGGTGGCACGCGCCTATAATCCCAGCTACTCAGGAGGCTGAGGCAGGAAAATTGCTTGAACCCAGGAGTCGGAGGTTGCAGTGAGCTGAGACTGTGCGACTGCACTCCAGCCTGGGTGACAGAGCTAGACTCCATCTCAAAATAATAATAATAAATATATAAATATACACACACACACACACATATCTGGACACTGATTTCCAAATAACAAGGCAAATAATAAAATTTTGGTGTTCTGTTTGTTTGTTTTGTTTGTTTGTTTTGAGAAAGGATCTAGCTCTGTCGGTCAAGCTGGAGTGCCATGGTGTGATCTCAGATCATTACAACCCCCGCCTCCCAGGCTCAGGTGATCTTCCTGCCTCAGCCTCCTGAGTACTTGGGACTACAGGGCGCACAAACTCGCCCGACTAATGTTTGTATTTTTTTGGTAGAGATGAGGTTTAGCTACATTGCCCAGGCTGATTTTGAACTCCTGGGGTCAAGCGATCCACTTGCCTCCACCTCCCAAAGTGCTGGGATTGAGCCACCACGCCTGGCCAAGAATTAATTTATAAGGCAATAATAAGATGACATAGTAGGAAATATCTAGATAGAAGATAGGGCCTCCAGTCCTGGTCTACTCCGTTTCCATCTCTGGGACTCTGTGAGTCACTTGATCTCTCTGGTTCTTTATTTTCCTTATATTTCCTAATTGAGAGGTATTCAGTTCATTCAATCAATGACAAAATGGTTCAATAGAAATATGGGCAAAGACAAGAATAGAAGGCAGTATGGCACTATGGTTTTCAAACAAAAGTCTGAGAAATTTGGAAGTCCCCAGATGTATCAATAAGGGAAGAACTTGTACCAAGAAGTCCCACAGCATAGATGTTGGGATGATCTGAAAGTGCTATATGAACAAAAGGCTCATTTTGCAAATGGTTGCCAAATATGTGATGGGTGGACCTGGGAGAGATTATAAACATATTTTATGGGAAGGTACTGCCTAGAACAATGGTTCTCAATGGGAATGCTACGGCCCCTTAGGGGAAGTTTTGGAAATTAGATTGGGGCTTAGTCGTCACAATGACTGGGGACACTAGTGTCATTTAGTTGACAGGAGGCAGAGGCACTGTGTGTCTTGCAATATACAAGATAGTCCTGCACAAGGAAGAATTATTCCAGTTCCCACAAAACATCATGACATTAATGAAGGTATGTTTATAATTACTTCACTTAGTTTCACATATAAACAATAGTATTATTTATGTCAACAAACAAACAAAAAAAAAAGATTGCACTATTGACTTCCCAGAATAATAACTGCAAAGTAAATCAAGGGATTATCATACTTTATGTTCAGATTTTTATCAAAAGGGTTCACAGTTTTAGAAAGTCACTCCACTCATGATATTCGAGTCAACAATGAGACATTTACATCAGTCTGCATTTGTGGCTGTAGGATTCATAGTGGTTCTACTGGCTACAGGATTCATGGTGATTCTACATATGGGGCAAACATCTTTTCAGAACAAATTCCTTCCCTTTTATTTCTCCCTTATAATAAAGTTTTAACATAGTTTTAACACTTGCTGTCAAAGAGGTATTCAAAGTATTTGTTATATGAAAGTGGAGCCTTGGGTACGACAATGTTGAGAACACTGATCGGGGGCAAAGATCATCTGTATGGCAGAAAAAGAACTTAAAGGAAGTTCTCAATAGACATCATGGTAAGAATTGCCCTTTCTGGGGGTGAGAGAAGGAGATGAAAATTTGAAGAAAGAGAGTGGGTGGAGAGACATGTCTGGTTCTTGAAAACCTGGTGAATATATAGCCATCCCAGAGAGATGGAAGGTTAAGGCAGGGGCCTTTGAGCCTCTTTTCCATTTGGAACCCTGGGAAGAAATGCCACTTTGCATTCTGCTCCCACTCAGAATATGGTAATCACAGTAAAATAGGAATCGCAGAGGGGTACATATAGGCAAGAAGCCAAATTTGGTGGCCCTGAGATTCCCAAGGTTTCATGTGGAGGGTGTGGAAGGAAACCAGACATTCACAGGTATTCTCAGTGAGACAGTCATGTGGCATACTCAGCTGAGAGTAGCAAGCCAGATGGTTAACCACAAACGGTCCTGTTGAGAGGATGACCCTGAAGCAGAGGCTCTGGGGTAGATGGTCACACCAGAGCAGGACAGAGTCTGTGGCTGAGATCTGCATACTGCAGCACCCACAGAGCCAGGGGAGGAACCCGTGACATTGCTAAGAGAATAGATCACAGCAGGGGAGCCATCAGGTCCACAGTGTCCAGGGGAACAGGAAACATCTCCAAAATGGCCAGCAAACAGACCCAGACCCCACACTGTTACCATCAGGTCACCGATCCCCTGTGCCCAGCAGCCATCTCACATAGGGGAACAAGGAGTAGACACAGCCTGAAAACCTGAGTCATCACCCTAGAAGTGGGAAAGTTAAGCCATTAATTAGAAACGACAGAGACACTGCACAATCAGGTTTCAGTCCTCCCCTCTGCCAAAACCTGCCACCTTCACTCGACTGGAAATACCCAGCAAAGTGAAAAAGAAATAAGAAACGATTTTTTGGAAACATCTCAGTTTGTCAAGTATTGCACTTTTACCCTTCTCTTGAGTATGTTCCTCTCCTTTCCATGTGCATCCGAAACTGGTCAACCTGAACTTGGACTGTGGGAACCAGAACCAAATGTGGGTCCGGTATATAGTACACAGCATTACATTTATCACGAACCTAAGACTATTAAAATAAAAACAAGAATAAGAATGCCATCTACTGGTGTGGAAAGCAGCAAGGCCCCTAACAAATCTGCAGTTGGTTTAAATGGGAGAAAGAATGAAAAGTTTTGTATTATTTTGTTATGAAACAGTGATAATAGCTAGACAAGAGAGATTTAAATATAAGTAGTATTAAGGGGACAGAGCACAAATAAATTTCTTTTAAACTAGTAAATCTTTCACAGTCATTTCCCAATTTTGTGTTTGCTACTATAAACTCCATCTGAATGCAAAATAGATAAATACAGTAAAATGGAGGCTTTGTTTGTTTTACTGATTTATCAAACTGTTTAAAAGCAACCTAATGTTGATCTTTATTCATCACTTTTTAAAATGTGTTTATAAATTGGTTTGCTTGTGTAAACAGAATGATAGAATATGTGATTCTATTTGGTTGTTCCTATTTTCTATATGTTGAAATGGAATCAATTTTTTTTTTTTTTGCATAGAAGGCAAACCAGATACTGATGAACCATACTTGTCAATATTGACTACCACTTATATGATCATTTGTATGAATTTTCCTCAGTTGGTTGATGATAATACAAATTTTTTAACTTTTTCAGTGGAGAATTTATTTCTAATCACTTACTTATTCTTTGAAAACCCTACTCAAATCATGATATTTTATTAGGTCCTCAATAATGTTTCCTTAAAATGTTCACAGTATCCAGGTCATTTTATTGCCTATAAATATCTCATTGTTCTAGCACCATTTGTTGAAAAGATCTTACTTTCCCCATTAAATTGCCTCGCCACATTTGTCAAAGAGCAATTGACTGAATGTGTGTGTTTATTTCTAGATTTTATATTCTGCTCCATTAATCTATTCATCTATACACCAATTCCAAATTTTCTTGATAACTATAGCTTTATAGTAAGGCTTGATATCAGATAGTGTAAGATTTACACTGACTTAACACTGTAAGTCATCCAAATTTGTTCTTTTTAAAGTTGTTTTGTCTATTTTGGGTACTTCCTATTACCATACAAATTTTAAAATAAGCTTGTCAATTTCTACAAAAAAATGCTTAGGGATTTTAATTGGGATTGTGTTTAATTTATAAATCAATTTGGGGAGAATTGCCATCTTAACAGTACTGAGTCTTCCAATCCATGAACACAATATAGCTTTCCATTTATTTAGGTCTTCTTAAAATTGTGCTAAGCAATAGTTTGTAGTACAAAATTTAATTTAAAAAGGATTATAGACCTAAATGTAATGGTTAAAAACCACAAAAATTCTAAAAGAAAACAGAATACATCTTAGTGACCTTGGGTTTGACAAGGTTTTCCTTTTTTTTTCCCCCCCAGATGTAGTCTGACTCTGTTACATAGGCTGGAGTGCAAGGGTGCAATCTCAGCTCACTGCAACCTCCGCCTCCCGGGTTCAAGCGATTCTCCTGACTCAGCCTACCTACTAGTAGCTGAGATTACAGGCACACACCACCATGCCTGGCTAACTTTTGTATTTTTATTAGAGACAGGGTTTCACCATGTTGGACAGGCTGGTCTCAAACTCTTGACCTTGTCATCCACTCACCTCAGGCTCCCAAAGTGCTGGGATTACAGCTGTGAGCCACTGCACCCAGCCCAAGGTTTTCTTAAATATGACACCAAAAAGCACAAACTCTAAGGTAAAAATAATAAATTGGACTTCATCAATTAAAATTTTGTTCTTGTAAAGACATTGCCATGAAAATAAAGGGCAAGCCTCAGACTGGGAAGAAATATTTGCAAAGCATATATAAGAAAAAAAAACTTGTATCTAGAACATACAAAGAACGCTTACAATTCAATTAGAAGACAACCCACTTTTTAAAATGAGAAAAAGACTTGAACAGATATTCAATCAAAGAAGATATGCAGATGGCAAGTACATCAAAAGTTGTCCAGTACCATTAAGCATTAGGGAAATGCAAATTAAAACCACAATGAGATCTCACTACATTTCCAAACATTACTTTGTTTGTTTGTTTGTTTGAGTCGGAGTCTCGCTCTGTCGCCAGGCTGAAGTGCAGTGGCGCCATCTTGGCTTACTGCAACCTCCACCTCCCAGGTTCCAGTGATTCTCCTACCTTAGCCTCCTGAGTAGCTGGGATTACAGGTGCATGCCAGCATGCCCAGCTAATTTTTGTATTTTTTGTAGAGATGGTGTTTCACCATGTTGGCCAGGATGGTCTCGATCTCTTGACCTTGTGATCACCTTGTGATCCTTGTGACCTTGTGATCTTGACCTTGGTCTCCCAAAATGCTAGGATTACAGGTATAAGCCATTACACCCGGCCCCAAACATTACTTTTTTTAGAATGGCTAAAATTAAAAAGACTCTCCACATCAACTGCTGGGGAGGATGTGGAACTACTAGAACTTTTATATACTGATGGAAGAAATATAAAATTGTACAATAAATTTGGAAAACACTTTGACAGTTTTAAAGCTAAATATATACATGCCATACAACTCAGTGATTTCATTCTTAGGCATTTACCTAAGATAAACGAAAGCAAAGACTTGTAAAGGAATGTTCCTAGCAGCTTTATGTGTAATAGCCAAAACTGGAAACAACCCAAATGTCCCTCAACTGGAAGACTACCCAAATGTCCCTCGACAGAGGAATGAATAAATAAATTGTGCTGTATCCATATAATGCATTGCTATTCTACCATAAAAAAGACTCAAATTTTAAAAAGAATAAGAATGTTGCTATGTGCAACAACATAACTCAAAATAATGTGCTTTCTTACTGTCCGAACCATCCAAAAAAAAAAAAAGACCAAAATAATGAGCTGAATAAAAGAAGACAGACAAAAATAACCACATATTATATTATTCCATTTATATAAAATCTGATAAAATGCAAACTAAACTATAGTGACACCATGCAGATAAGTTGTTGCTTTGGGAAGGAGAGGGAGGCTAGGGAGGGGAGAAAAGATAGATTACAAAGATTCACAAGGAAACTTTCAGAAATGTAGATACATTCACATATCTTGATTGCGGTGATGGTTTCATGGACATGTGCATATGTCAAAACTCATCAAAGTGTACATTTTAAATACACACAGTTCACGGTGTGTTCATTATACCTCAATAAAGCTATAAAAATAGTGTCACACAGCAGTGGCAAAAAAAAAATTGGTTAGATAATATATTAATTTTTAACTTTTCAATTATTCTTTTTTTTTGAAACAGAGTCTCACTCTGTCACCAGGCTAGAGTGCAGTGGCACGATCTCAGCTCACTGCAACCTCTGCCTCCCAAGTTCAAGCGATTCTCCTGCCTCAGCCTCCCAAGTAGCTGGGATTACAGGCACCTGGCACCACGCCTAGCTAATTTTTTGTATTTTTAGTAAAGACGGGTTTCACCATGCTGGCCAGAATGGTCTCGATCTCCCGACCTCATGATCCGCCCGCCTTGGCCTCCCAAAGTGCTGGGATTACAGGCGTGAGCCACTGCACCTGGCCTCAATTATTCTTTACTTTGAGGAATTTAATTTTGCTTTGATATTTCTGGTGTTTTAATTGCCAATGACACTATTAACACAGTACTAATATAACAAATCTCATATTGGTGTACTTGTGCACAGGGTAGAGCTGCAGAGTAATGCAATTGCATCTTCAAGCTTGATCCCACCCTCCCCCGCAAAAAAAAGTCTGTCATTGCACTCTACCTATATTTTTGATAAACAAATTAAGAATTCACAGATTATCTCTACAATTGAGTTTCAGCATTCAATTATTAAATCCATCTATGCTGGTAGATAGAAAATGCAACATTTGGCAACTTTTGAGGTTCTTAAATGCTCCAACTGGTCTCACAGATTAAAATAAAGCCAACGATAAAAATGCAAGCCAACCTCACATAGTTGCTAGCTAAGTTAGCATGAAAATAAAACCACTTCCCCCACCCTAGAGTTGGCCTTGTTAATAGGGCAGAAAGGTAAGCTTTCAAGTATTTCTTGGGTTTTCTTTTTTTCCAGTGGTGACTGGGCCGGCTTCCCTTTACTGAGAATGAAGTTAATAATAGAATGACAGGAAACAGGCATTATTCATTTCACATGTGGACAAGAGAAGCGAAGGGAGAACTTTCTTCTATTTGAGCTTAGAAGGAAGAGATTAGAAGTGGCCGTTCTTAGAATAGCATCACAGTGATACTGTAATTTGTAAAACACCTTTGGAGGCATGAGAGCTCATCATCCATTTCCCTCTGTCCCAACAAGAAAGTTTTAAACAATCTCAAAAGACTGTAATAATTTACAAAAGTCTTCAAATCTTTGGAAGAGATACCCTGAATCTCTTTTAGAAACATTCTTTTTCAGCCAGGGTTCATCCCAACTTTAAGGGAGACTCTACAAGGATCAAGGAACTCATTACTTTTAGTTTCTTCTTGTTTCAGAGTCCATGACCAGCTCTTAGACCTGGCTATAAACACATTCCCAGTTCTTCACACTCTGGCTACCAAGAGTGATTCTTCATGGGAGGAACAGCTGGAGGAGCATGACTTTGAGGGCCTCACAAGGCCCACCTCCCTCCTCACCCAGGCTAAGCATTCAATAAATATATGTTAATGTAGGATTAAATACACTCAAGCATAGACACACTGAACTCAAAATGTTACCTTTAGAATCCAAAATGGTTTAGACCAGCAGTCCCCAACGTTTTTGGCACCAGGGATTGGTTTTGTGGAAGACAATTTTTCCATGGTTGGGGATTGGCGGGGGGCTGGTTTGGGAGTGAAACTGTTCCATCTCAGATCATCAGGCATTAGATTCTCATAAGGAGCAAGCAACCTAGATCCCTCACATGTGCAGTTCACTATAGAGCTCGTGCTCCTATGAGAATCTAATGCCGCCGCAGATCTGACAGAAGGCGGAACTCAGGCGGTAATGCGTGCTGGCAGCTCACCTCCTGCTGTGCAGCCCAGTTCCTAACAGGCCACAGACTGGTACCTGTCTGCAGCCTGGGGATTGGGGAGCCCTGGTTTAGACCAAACAAGTGGGAAAATTGTCTCCAGAATCAGAAAGTATTTACTTCATAGGGTCACTGTGAGAATCAAATGACGTTTCTGCAAGGAAGCACCTGATAGGCACTATCTGGAAAGGAGGCACCTCAGAGAATATCAAGACAACAAAAGTGAGTTGCAGAAGGTTGAAGCAACCTGTGAAAGTCACTCACTCAGCTCGTGTGAGAAAGGGCAGGGTTGGAACTCCTATGTCGTAGCTCCTAGGCCAGTGCTCTGTACTTGACAATGGCACCATAGAACTCCAGGAATTCCACGGAACTTTCCAACAAATCCAGGACCTTCAGGGTAATGAGATCCAAAATGGGAAAATTTCAGTGGGGAATGACATGTGAAGAAAACAGAGCAGGAAAGAGGAAATGCACAAGATTATCTTCAAGTTCAGTGTTCGATCATTTGTTTTCTCACTTCCCACCATGCTCTTGATGTGCATTTTTAGCTTTGTTTTATGAACGAGAAAACTGGGGTTCAGAAAAGTTCGACAATGTATCTGAGGCATGGTATCTTCTGATTCCAAGTTTAGCTCTATTTCTACTCCATAGCAATCCCAAGGCTTGGATGGAAGCATGCAGTGAGCATCATAAAGGAGTCAGGCTAGGAGAGGCCACACAGGGTGACAGCCTGGGTCTGGGGAGGACAAGGAAAGTCCTTGGGAAAGGAGGACACAAAGACACATTGACCTGCTTTACAGTGGGCAGGGGCCCTTCTAAAATTGAAGCATGGAATACGGCAGCCTGGCCGTTTTCTAGGACTGGTAACTACATCTGTCCAGTTGCTCAGGCCAAAGAACTTGATGTCAAGCTTGACTCCTCTCTTTCTCATACCCTGCAACCAATCTGCTGTGAAATCCTCCTGGTTGTCCCTCCAAACAATAGCAGACTCAGAACCCTGTCTCCACCTCCAGTACCACCGCCGTCTCCAAGCCACCAGCTTTCCCCTGGATTATCCTATTAGCCTCCACATCCAGTCTCCCTGCTCTACCTTTGACCCCTTCAGCCTCTTCTCACACCATCAACCAGAGTGAATCTTTTTCCCCCAACATTTTATTATGAATGTTTTCAGACTTACAGTAAAGCTGAATTAATTTTTTTTTTTTTTTTTTTTTTGAGGCGGAATCTTGCTCTGTTCCCTGCACTGGAGTACAGTGGCGGGATCTTGGCTCACTGCAACCTCAGCCTCCCAGGTTCAAGAAATTCTCCTGCCTCAGCCTCCCAGGTAGCTGGGATTACAGGCACCCACCACCATGCCCAGCTAATTTTTGTAATTTTAGTAGAGATAGGATTTCACCATGTTGGCCAGGCTGGTCTTGAACTCCTGACCTCGTGATCTGCCTGCCTTGGCCTCCCAAAGTGCTGGGATTATAGACACGAGCCACTGTGCCCAGCCTGAAAAATTTTTTACGGTAAACACGTATATCCACAACCTAGATTCTATCGTTAACATATGATGATGCTTGTTTTGTCACATTATTTATCCCTCTTCAGAGATTATTTAAAAATGTAAGTCTGATCACATTGCTCTTTTCCACAAGAATCTCTAAAAGCTTCCTGTCTCTCTAAGAGTAAAAGCCAAACTCTTGTAATGACCCAATAAAGGTGCAAGCAATCTGCACCATCCCACACCCTACATCTTTACATCTCTCCTCCGTCTTCATTTCCCACTGCGTCCTGCCTTCTTTCCTCCACACACAGCTCCTGCCCTCCAGCCACACTGGTATCTTTGTATATTTAAAGATACAGTAGGCTCTTCACTGTTCTTTCCCTCTGCCTGGAACTCTCTTCCTACAGATTTCTATGTGAGTCATTCCCTCACTTCTTTCACAGCTTTATTCAAACAACCCCTTTGGAGTAAGATCTTTCCTGGCCATCCCATTTAAAGTCGCAAATCATCCCTAAAATTGCCTTCCTCTTTTCCCTGCCATTTCTTCCCCTCCATAGCCTTAATTACCCTGACACTCTACATTTTAGTTATTAGTCTTGTCTATTGTTGGTCTCTCCCCATTGTAATTTGTTATTAATAGCTTCAACATACATTGCATCCGGCAATTTAGATATACTGACCTCAGTTTGATTTGTACAATAGGTACCTGAAATGACACTTCTTATTCTCTTTTAATAATAAGGAAATAGCCTCAAGGAAGCTAAGTAACTTGCCCAAGACCACCAGTGTATGTGGGAGCAAGAATTAAAATTCAGATCTCTCAATCTGCAAGATCCATTGTTTTTTGGATGGGCGCTGTAGCTCATGCCAGCACTTTGGGAGGCTGAAGCCAGCAGATTACTTGAGCTCAGGAGTTTAAGACCAGCCTGGACAACATAGAGAGACTCTGTCTTTACAAAAAAAATTTTAAAAATTAGCCAGGTGGCCGGGCACAGTGGCTCACACCTGTAATCCCAGCACTTTGGGAGGCTGAGGCAGGTGAATCACCTGAGGTCAGGAGTTCAAGACCAGCCTGGCTAACATGGTGAAACCCCATGTGTACTAAAAATAAAAGATTAGCCGGGCATGGTGGCCCATGCCTATAGTCCCAGCTACTTGGGAAGCTGAGGCAGGAGAATCGCTTGAACCCGGGAGGTAGAGGTGGCAGTGAGCCAAGATCGCACCACTGTACTCCAGCCTGGGCAAAAGAGGGAGACTCCATCTCAAAAAAAAAAAAAAAAAAAAAAAAAAAAGATAGCCAGGCTTACTTAGAGTCTCACTCTGGTGTCACAGTAGTCATGCCACTGTACTCCAGCCTGGGCAACAGACTGAGACCCTGTCTTAAAAAAAAATCCATTTTTTTTTTCACCATATGGCACAGGAAACTCTATGATGAGATTGGTGGAGCCCCTCGGCAGGCACCCTAACTAAAGGCCTTTCTCACATTCATCCCTCATTTTGTACTTAAATGGTTGGTTCTTCAAGATGTCCCTCTTGAAACTCTAATCCTGAAAGGGAAGAAATATCAAGAAGGAATAATCAATATTTCTTTAGGGATGGATCAGATGACAAATAAAAAGAGAACCTGTGCCTTGGGCAAGGTATTCAGGGTAAGGATCTGGAGTGAATAGAGTAGAAAATCAAAGATTACAGAAGTGTCCAGGGCACTGATGGGCCCAAAGATACGCTTCACAAACTTGTCCTTTTTCCCCAGAGACAAACTAGGACTAATTCTAGGAAAACCATACATATATCTCTGCTACATTCCTCAATAATAGAATTTATTACATAACATAGTAATATACCTGTTGCTATACTGTTGTTTTTGTTCACTAAACTGTGAGCCTCTTGAGCCTGGGGAATGTAACTTACTCATCTTTGAATCCCCAATGCTTAGCACAGTTTTGGGCACATAATAGGAGCTTAATAAATGTTTGTTGTTGAATTAGTTAATGAAGTAAATGATTGAATAGATTATCATACAAGACCTGGGAGGAACCGAGAAAGGAAACTCTACTAATCAGCCATGAAAACTCTTGTTGAGCCTTTCGTCTTTTCTCCTGACTTCAAACACAGATAGAACTATCTTAAATAACACCATTGCAATGGGATTTTAAAGTGATTACTGCATATCACAATAACTAATGTTCCAATTTAGAGCTGTGGGTGATTGGTTCAGTATGAAACGGCAGTGAATGCTGAGAAAAGTGCCTGAAATCCAGTAGCTCATTGGTTAAATATTGGTTTAATTTAAATCTGAATCTTAATCCAGGCACCCTTCCCCTCCCCGTGCAACCTTTTTTTAGTTCTCCCTATTGTATGACTGTATCTGTGTCTGTGCACTATATTACACCATAAATTCTTGAAATCGGGGACCATGGTTTATTCTTACAACTAGAAGAGCAATGCTTTAAAGACAGCAAGCATTCACACAGTATTTGTGAAAACTAACAAGTTAGATGTACTCTCTTCCCATTCACTCCTGGTTAGAGTAAGTGAGAACGGGCTTTTACCATGACAAGTCAACCGTGATTACTAGTTCAAACCCATATTAGGGTGGGAAAAAAATAGAAAGTATCAGTCAGATAACTTCATGAACATCGCATCAGCTATCTGATATGGTTTGGATCTGTGTCCCCATCCAAATCTCATGTTAAAATGTAATCCCCAATGCTGGAGGTGATGCCCTTGTGAGAGGTAATTGGATCATGGGGGCAGTTTGTCATGGTTTAACACCATCCCACCTTGGTGCTGTCATCACAAAAGTGAGTTCTTGTGAGATCTAGTTGTTTAAAAAGCGTGTGGTGTGGCACCTCTCTCCAAACTCCCTGCTTTCTTAGTCCTGTTCTTGCCGTGTAACACGCCTGCTTCCACTTTGCCTTCCACTATGAGTAAAAGCTCCCTGAGGCCTCCCCAGAAGCAGAGGCTGCCGTGCTTCCTTGTACAGCCTGCAGAACCATGAGCCAATTCAACCTCGTTTCTTTATAAATTACCCAGTCTCAGTGGGTAATTTGTTCATAGCAGCACAAGAAGGGACTAATACACTATCCCACAAGAAAATCTAATGGATTATGTGTAAGAAAATGATGATTATTAAGCTTGATAAAGCAATAATAATTATTAATATTAACTAACAATTATAGAACATTTGCTCTTTGTCAGAACCAGTGCTAATGTATTTCCACATGTCAGCTCACTTAGTCCCCACAATACAAAATTCATTATATACAATGATTATGCCCCATTTTCTGAATGAGCAAATAAAGGTCTGGAGTCATTGAGCACATCTCCTGGGGTCCTCCGAGGGTTGAAGCAGGGTAAGAGCAGGCTTGTTTGGGCTCGGGCGTTCTGCAAATCTATGATATCAACATAATTTCTATTTCTTTACTTTATTCCAAGTTTATCTTTTGTTTTTTTCTACTTTTTTCTCTATTTTTTTTTTTATTTCATCAGGCTCTTTTTTAGTCCTTTAGAGATAGTCTACAACTATAGGATCTGTATCATTTCCAGAGTGCCTGTAGCTCTTTGTAGGAGTTGAGAGAGCTGATTTCTTGAGTGTCCTGAACTGTTCTATCACTTATAGTAATAATTACAGAACTAAAGGTATAATAAAATGGGATGTTTTAACCCATATTTTATGAGTCACAAATGGGCTCTAAAAAGCTGCCATTTTATTATTTCCTTTAGAGATACTTAATAGGTAATGTCAGTAGTAAAGTTTAGTGTCCAACCAGCACTTAATATTTCCTATCTCCAGAATTATCAGCCCTCCTTAAAGGAAGAATAATCAAAGGAGATTTGTGATGTATACATGTGTCAATCTAATGTCATATCACCTAGGTTAAATACTGAAAAATAAAGAAGTAGAAACTAAAGGGCTGCATCAACTATATAGATTGGGCAATAAGAAAAAGCAGTGAAACGAACCAAAATGAGGATATTATCCAGAAAATTAAAATTGTATGTGGCTGTACATATTGCATCTACTACCTGGAAGAAATGGCCTTAAATTGTAGACACAGCATGAAACAGCCATTGCAGAGTTGGTTAGTTTCACATTAACTCATATAATCTGACCTCTTCTGACATAGTTCAACAACTAAAAATTTTTCATTCTGTTCTAATAAACTAAACATCTCTTCACCTGGGTTCAGCTAGATTTCCAGTAACTGCCCTTAACTAGAAGCTGGACTCCTACAGCTGCTGATTAACTGAATTCTTTTCAGCCCTTGCCCAGTTGCTTCAATTTCAATTCCTTCTTTGCATTTTCTGCAACAGGAGTATACATATTTATATCTAGGCATTATTGGAAGTAGTTTGTCAGCTCATAATTCAGCTCGCAACAAAGCCTATTTGTTCCTTCCCCATACACCACTAACCTAAGATTGTAAATTCATTCAGGCACTACTGAAGTCTCTCCATATGGAGTTAACACACACAGGAGCTGTTGCTCAGAGGTTTACCAGAAGGCCCAAGAACTTTTGAAGATCTAAGAAATGTAGGTGATTGATCAGTGTATATAATACCAATTCTTTGAGATTTGTTGAGACCTGCTTTTCAATCTAGTTTATGATCATTTTTTTGTAAACATCCCCTGTGTGCTTAAGAAGAATGTTATTCCTTATGTGCAGGAGTATTTGGTGTAGATCTCTATTTGATCAAACTTGTTTATTGTGTTGTTCAAAGATTCATATCTTTATTAATCTTTCCTCTTAGATATTATGATAATTGAGACAGATGAAATGAGTCTTTTCCTATTTATGGTGGTCTTATCTTCCTGTGGTTCTATCAGTTTTTGCTTCATATACTTAAAATATTTCGTTAGAGATGTACAAGCTTAGAGTTGCTGTATCTTCCTGGTGATTTCAGTATTTTATTATTATTTAGTGACTTTCTACATTCCTATTTGTCCTGACATTTTTGTTATTTCAATCCTAAAGCAGTTTATATGTAAATTGCCATATGCTATTAGGTTAAACCAATAGAATCCTGTCTATGAAGGACGTGTCATTTTGTTGTAAACGTGTATAACAACTGATGGCACAAACACTTGCAAGAAAAAGAGGGAAAATATAATAATAATGCTTTTTGTCTTAAAGCCTAACCTGTCTGATAATGATACATCTCTACAACTTTTGTGTTGGTTAACATTTGCTTGGTGTATGTTTTTCCATCCTTTAAATGATTCTATGCCTTTATACTTCAGATGTCAGCTAGAATGTTTTTAAACTGATCACTCCTGTCTTTAACTAGCATGTTTAATCTATTTTTCCTTATTACTGATATGGTTGGACTTGTTTTTGCAATCTTTTTTATTTGTATTTGCCCCATTCTTAGTGCTTCTTGACGTTTTGTGGTTTGTGTTGTTTACTTTTGTTTGCTTATTTATTCTTTTGTATATATTGAACCTATTGTGTATACTTCTTCAGAATCTCCTGCTCTACCTATCTTTTATTCTGACTGCTGCTGCAGTGACCATTTCTAGGTGGGCTCCATCCAGCTTGACATTTTGCAACCTGACAGCACCTTGCCTCAGCCCACATGTGTTTCTCACTTCCTGCCCTGCCGCTTCTGTGTTAAGCCGTGGCTGGGGATGCCACACATGCAGGCATAATAGGGAAAAAGGGGGAAGCACCAATGGATAAATGCTTTTTTAATTTTTTTGGAAGGAAAGCCATGAAATTCATTTCATACAGCCTTCAGCTGTATCCCAAATGTCCCTAATGTGGAAATAAGTAACCAGTTGCCTCTAGCAGCAGAGAAAAAGAGAAAAAAAGAAAAGAGGAGGAAGAGTTTAAATGAGAAGATTCTGACTTCTTACAGCTCAAAATACTGGCAGTGGACAGATGTTAGCAAGTCATGAGGCTCCATAGTTTTATAAAATAGGGACAATAAGGTTTGTTTACCTCACAGGATTCTTGTAAGAATCAAATGCATAATGTAGGTAAACGTTCTATATTTCAAAGTCATTCTCTAATTTTAAAGTGCTGTTTTATTTGGAAGGAGTGTTATTTATTATTGGCAATATGTCAGGGTGGCAGGCAGCATAAATGATTGCTATGCTTTCTAAAGATGATTCTAATACTCGACAGAAGCAAAATATTTCTTACATGCTACAACAGTGGACTTGCCTTGAAATTATTTTACCTGTTTGTCAATTCACTTCACAAATATTTATTGAGCCTAATGTTGCCATTAATGCTTCTGTTTAGGAACCAGTTAATTGCTGGCTCCACCCTGTAGTATGTGACAGGGACAAATTACTTAACATCTCTTAGCCTCAGTTTTCTCCTCTTTCAAATGAGCATAATAATAATAATAATAGCAACAATGCAATACTAACTTCAAAATTAATATGGAGATGAAGACTAGCTGTTTTCCCTCTGACTACATACACTGTGCTGTGTGAGACTAGGCCCTATGGAAGCAAGGGATGTTCACGTTAGCCTTGAATACTTCATTGGAGAAGGTTTTAGAAAACACTTGAATTATAACCTGGAAGGACTTTGGGTTTGGGCTGCCCTGTCCCCCTTGCTACTTCTTTTGCCTTATTTTGGCAAAAGTGCTGTGAAGAAGAGTAAGGCTGCAGGAAGGAATTACTTGAAGTCCTCCTGAAGATCTTCCCAGCAATGAAGAGCAGAGTCTGAAATCCATAGTTGGGCTGTGAGAGACAGTACAATGTGAGTAATTGCCAAGACTTAGTACCACGCCACTCTGGGAGTACATTATTTATAATTAGTGCCAGTAGGACTAGACACCTATCTGTCTGCTCCAAAGGCATGAAATGCACACGATTTACCTCCATTCCAGCATTTCATCAAGAAAGAGCAACAGACACCTCTGTGCTTGAAAAGCACAGCTTGACGACTCCCTATTGACCCCTGCCCAACTTTTGAGTTAATGCAAAAATTTCTCTTTTTCTGGTTTTATCTTTTTTTATGGCTGGGATATGTTATCTAGATCTTTGTACCGCTCATATTAATGTAGTCTCTAAACACAAGTCAAAATTCATTCTCTGATCCCAAAAGAGACTATAACTACTTTAAAGAATTTCTCTCCACCAGTTCTTTTTTCAAGGGAATCCAGCTGACAAGCCTGAGTTATTTCAGATGGTTTAGATACAAAATTTTATGCACACATTTGTTTTTATATATACTCCTCGGTGTTCACACATATCTTTCACCTCTTTCAAAATTTAGAAGGAATAAAAACACGAGCCTTGAGTACATCATACAAAATCTACTATCTGTCTGGCACATTCTTTGTTCAGACATGTCTCCTTTCTGCATCGTCTTCTTTGCCGAGCCTATTTTATTCCATTTGAAGAGGCCCGTATAAGTCTCTTCAGTTTGCACTCACTAAGGACCTCGTACTCTTACTGTATAACTTGGGAAAGCAATCTGAAAACCAGCCATCTTTCGGGACCTCAGAAGCACCAAATCACAGTAAACTCCACAGAGGGAAGCAAAATAGAATGAAGAATTCAGCCAATATTTCATTCCATTCCTATGAGGAAGGCTAGGAAGGAAACTTGTTTACACAAAAGTCAGTACATCCAGAACATTCTTACACTTTCTAGGTAGGCTTCATATGGGGTTACAAGACAAAAGTACATTGCAGCAGTCAAATTATTTACCAAATAAAACAGTACTCACCCAGAAAGTGAATACACAATTCCAGCGGTGTTGCATAGCGTCTCTGGCAACTGCTTTGTGCAGTATCAATCACAGTTTTTAATAATTTTAATTTTTAAATGGGGCAATAAATTTAAGTGGTATAAAAATATCAGCATATTTAACATTTCTTATTTGTCCTGACATTTTTATTATTCCAAACATAGAGCAGTTTATATGTAAATTGCCATATGCTGTTAGGTTAAACCAATAGAAATTTGTCTATGAAGGACTTGCCATTTTGTTGTAAATGTGTATAACAACCCATGGCACAAACACTTCCAAGAAAAAGGAAAAAGTATCACATGAAAGTAGCAAGCAAGCAAACTTTGTACCTATCTCAACAGAGTGGTAAATAATCTTGTGTTTGCCTTTGATTATGTTCTAACAATGGCCATGTTCTATGTTTTACTTGAAGGACATTAGGTAATGAAATATTATTTTTATTAGAAAATTTAGCAATTAAATACAGGATATGTGGGTTTCCTGGTGGCAGAGACTGTGTCTTTAACTGTGTAGTTATCTCAGCTTTTAAAACATACTTGTGCATACATCCACCCACACATACTTACACTTACACACAAGCACACACGGTGCAAGCCACAAAACAGGTAACTAGATATTTACCCCAGCTCATATTCAAAGAGAACATTTTTTATTTTTTATTTTTATTTTTTGAGATGGAGTCTTGCTCTGTTACCCAGGCTGGAGTGCAGTGGCACAATCTTGGCTCACTGCAGTCTCTGTCTCCTGGGTTTAAGCGATTCTCCTGCCTCAGCCTCCTGAGTAGCTGGGAGTACATGTGTGTGCCACCACGACCAGTTAATTTTTGTATTTTTAGTAGAGATGGGGTTTCACCATATTGGCCAGACTGATCTCAAACTCCCAACCTCAGGTGATCCACCCACCTCAGATTCCCAAAATTGCTGGGATTACAGGTGTGAGCCACTGGCCTGAACATTTTCTATAAGATAAAATAATTAACTCAAACTTATTTCCTCTCTAAAACTGTTGTCATAGAGTTTTGTTCCTACACAAAGCCTGCTTCACAGAAAAGTCCACATTAGCCATATTTTAAGTCATTTAATTATCTATTTATTATGTACTTTATTTTACTATCCAGCATTCTAAGCCATACTGAAATAAATTAAATAGAGCAATAGAACAAATGGCATGACTTTAAATTTTATATATCTAGCAGATCTTTGGGAGAGTGGCTATTTTGGATGACAAAGGGGGCCAAAGTAAGCAGTAAGATTTCAAGAAACAATTACATGATCCCAGGGAGGGGCTTCTTCTGATATTGATGAATCACTCATTCATTCAATAGTTACTAATGCCTCTTAAGTACCAGGTCCTCTCCTAGGCACTGGGGATATGGAGGTGAGCAAGACCAACAAAGTCCCTGGTCTCATGGAGCTTACATTCTGGCAGTAAAGAACGTAAATTTACAAATTAGTAGTTATATAATGTCCAGTAGTGGTGAGTGCTGTGAAGTAAAGACAGCAGAACAATGTGATGCTCTTAAGCAGAGGGCAGTGTAATCTGATTTACACTTAAAATATCATTCAGCTGCTGTGTAGAGAATACACTGCAGTAAGCCACTATTGAGGACGAGCTAGGATGGTATTGTCTCGGACAAGACAGGAAATAAGGACAGCTTGAAGTAGGGTATTATTGATGAAAGCCATTGTAGGGGTTATAAGTGGAATCTATTCTGAAGATAGAGGCAACAGTATTTGCTAATGAATTGGATGTAGAGTGTGAGAGAAACAGACGTGTCAAGGATGATTTAAAGATTTGGAGACTGAAAAAATACTGAACGAAGAAGAAACCATTTACAGAAGTGAGTGACATTAAGAAGAGTAGGTGTTCATGGAATACTACTCAGCCATAAAAAGGAATGAAATAATGGCATTCACAGCAACCCGGATGGAATTGGAAACCATTATTCTAAGTGAAGTAACTCAGAAATAAAAAACCAAATATTGTATGTTTTTACTTACAACTGGGAGCTAAGCTATGGGGATGCAAAGGCCTAAGAATGATATAATAAGTTTTGGGAACTGGAGGGGATGGTGGGTGGAGAATAAAAGACTACACATTGGGTGCAGTGTATACTACTCAGGTGACAGGTGCACCAAAATCTCTGAAATTACCACTAAAGAACTTATCTGTGTAACCAAAAACCATCTCTTCCCCAAAACTATTGAAATTAAAAATAATAATAATAATAAATAAAGGAGGAGGTATACAGGGAAAAATTCAGAGTTCTTTTGGGCCTCATAAACAGCTTTTCATTTCAGAGGCCTGTTATACAACTGAGTAAAGATGCAGAGAAGGTAGTTGAACATGCCAGTCTGAGATTCAAAAGAAAAATCAAGCTAAAGACACAAGTGTTGGCATTATCAGCAAATAGATGATATTAAAGCATCAGGAGTGGATGTATCATCTAGGAAATCAATGTTCACAGAAAGACAAAAAGGTTCAGGGACTGAGCTCTGAAACATTCTAAGAGGTAGAGATCAAGAAGAGGACGATGATCTGGAAAAGAAGTAGAGAATGAGTGAGTGGTTTACGAAAGAGGAAAAAAAACCAACAGGGTGCAGCCAAATGCCAGATAGTGTTTCCAGAAGAAGGGAGAAACCAACAGGTCCAAATTCTGCTGGTAGACTGAGTAAATGAGCACTGAGAATTGTTCAGTGGACTTGGCAGTGGGACGGTCCTCCGTCTTCTTGGTGAAAGTAGTCACAATAGAGTGCTAAATGCAAAAGACAGATTTGAAAAGGTTCAAGAAATAATGTGGGATGAAAAATGAAGAAAGCAAAATAGACAACCGAAGGAACTTTGCCATAAAAGGAAGGAGAGACAGAGAAGTGTAGCTATATGGGGGATCAGGATTCAAGTCAGGAATTATTTTTTAAGAAAATGGAGACTATTGACTGGGCACACTGGCTCATGCCTAAAATCCCAGCACTTTGGGAGGCTGAGGCTGGTGGATCATCTAAGGATGGGAGTTCAAGACCAGCCTGACCAATATGGTAAAATCCCATCTCTACTAAAAACACAAAAATTAGCCAGGTGGGGTGGTGAGTGCCTGTAGTCCCAGCTATTCAGAAGGCTGAGACAGGAGAACTGCTTGAATCCAGGAGACAGAGATTGCAGGGAGCTGAGATCGGGCCACTACACTCCAGCCTCGGTGACAGAGCGAGACTTCCTATCAAATAAATAAGTAAATAAATAAATAATAAAATGGAGACTATTATACCATGATGTATAGTTACATACATTCTACTGCAACAGAGGGAAAAAATGATGATGAAACAGTCTTCAGGTAGGTATGAAGGCCTAGGATCCAGTGCCCTGAGGTGGAGTTGGCCTGAGTTAGGAGAAGGGATAGTTCATCCAGTGCAACAAGAGGAAGCACAGGGTGCTTGGTATGGATACCTGTGGGTGGGTTGAGTAGAAGGGGAATGTGGAAGCTCCTTTCTGATCGCTTCCATTTTCTCAGTGACAGAAGAAACAAGGTCTTTAGTTGAGCATGAGTAGGGAAAAGAGAGTGTAAAAGTTAGAGGAGATCAGAGTGAGTATAAAATAGCCATCTGGAAGAGTGGGAGCTAGGAACTACAGCAACATCTAAGAAGAGAAGTGATCAAGACTGGGAATGAAACAAAGACTGTGAATTCACGATTCACCAAGGAGACATTTCCAACAAGAAGATGTGTGAGGCACAGGGAAGCAAATTGAGTGCCAGAGCAAGAAGGAGGATGGCCTTCTTATGCTCAAGTGTATCACGAGGCTGCCTATCTAGGGACAGAACTTTAGCTCTGCTTCCTATAAGTAGCTAAAATTCCAGGATGCTATTGAGCTAACATGATGACTTAATATAATGTCTTTCACATGAAGAGGCACTATGGCACCACAGAAAATGATGGGGTTTGGGAGTCAGATGGACAGGGTTCAAACCCAATCTCAGCAACTTGCCTGTTAAATGATGCAATTGGATCAATTACTTGTTTTTTTCTGAAATTCAGGTCCCTCATTTACAAAGTAAAGGTGCTAATATCTCCTTTTGAAGATTGTTGTGATAATGAGAGTTAACTATAAAGTATCTTACAGAGTACAAGTAAAATTACTAAATTAAGTGTTTGGGCCTCTCTTTAAACATGTCAGTTCAAACATATGCATTTACCTTCACTATCTCCAAAAATCACACTAAAGCAACAATAAAGAATAAAAAGAAATCAGAAATACTCAGGGACAAAGATAATAGGAGAGAAGAAAAGAGCACAACAGATCATGTCAAATTTTGAAGTGCAAAAGTTTCTCAAAGTGTTTAGTCTGACATATAGGAGTTAAAACCTGCATATCTTCTAATAAGAAGCAAACTGTCTTCAGTCACAGAGCCCCAGAAAAGTTCTGTAATTTGAGGTATCAAATACATATCAAGTGGAGGTGAAAAACAGGGCTAAAAAGGGGGCAATCAATGAAAAGCCTAAATAACATATCTCTATTATATGAAGTCAAATGACCACCCCTCCCAACTTCTCAAGAAAGTTTATTAGAGGACATGAAATTTGGGAAAATTGAATCAAAAAGGCTACAGGCACCAGGGACAGGTAGGGGTGAAACATCAGACTGAAAACATTGAAGCCCCCACCAGGCCTCTCAGCAAATACTCAACCTGTCAGGTTCCAAATCTCTGGTAACCAAGTTTCAACTCCAAACACTTGTCTCAAGATAAAAAATTCAAGAATTTGTTTGCTGGGAAAATCGCATGCTCCAGAGAAAATACCCATAGGCATTGATATGTAATACCTCTCCTAAAAAATATAGGCTAGCCATGAAATCTCCCTAGAAACAGCTCACTATTTCACAAGTCCCATTCACACTCAAGTCAATTGAATTCCAGGTAAAAAAATATACAGCAAAAGGGTATCACAATTTGGAGAAAAACCTTGAAAATGAAACCTAGAATACAAAACAAACACAGGATGGCAGGAGGAGGGAGGGGGATTGAGAAACAGAGACCTTAGCAATGACAGAAGCATATTAAAATTGATGTGAAGAAAAATGAAAGGAGGGAGGAGGAGAATATCCTAAGAGAAAAGGGGAGATCGCTTCTATAAAACAAGAACTAAATGCTATTTATTAGAAAGGCACAGAGGAGACACTCAGAGAATATGAAAGTGCCCTAGTATATTAAATAAACCTCGAGAAGGTTTGAAAGACTAAGTGAAAGTAGTAATCAGAAAACTAAGACAAAAATCAAGGTGATGACTAACAAGACACAAGAGACTTTTTTAAATGAGGGCATCAGTCTAGGAGGCTCCACAACCAAACAGTGAAGTACTGGAAAGAGATCATGAAGACAAAGAAATTATCAAGGAAATAATAAAAGGACATTGATTCTTCAGGTGGAAAGGGACAATAAGAATTTAGTACAACAAATGAAAAAGATCCAAATCTAAGAAACAAATATTTTTGAACTCAAATTTTATACCCAGCCAAATTACCAATCAAGTGTGAGGATAGAATAAACATATTTTCATCCATACATCTTCCCAAATTATCTGTTTCCCTTGCACTCTTTCTCATAAGTTACTATTATAGTCTTTAAAGTAAATCAAGAAAGAGGAAAACATGGGATTCAGGAATCAGAGGATCAAATACAGGAATAATAAGCAAGAATTTAAGGGTGATGATAAAGGAAGGACCAAAGATGATAGCATTAATCAGCCTAGAGACGATCCTAGATTGCAGTAGGTGGATGGAGGGCTGCAGGAGGGATGTTTGGTTGTGATAAAGGGGAGAATGCACTTGCTAGATGTATTAATGTGTTTTCATGCTGCTGATAAAGACATACCCAAGACTGGGGTAAAAACAGAGGTTTAATTGTACTTACAGTTCCACATGGCTGGGGAGGTCTCAGAATCATGGTGGGAGGTAAAAGGTACTTCTTACATGGTGGTGACAAGAGAAAAATGAGGAAGAAACAAAAGTGGAAACCCCTGTTAAACCCATCAGATCTCGTGAGACTTATTCACTATCAGGCGAATAGCAAGGGAAAGACCAGCCGCCATGATTCAGTTACCTCCCCCTGGGTCCCTCCCACAACTCATGGGAATTCTGGGAGATACAATTCAAGTTGAGATTTGAGTGGGGATACAGCCAAACCATATCACCAGATGATCAGATACATTTGATCACTTTGAAAATTGCATTGAAATGTTTTAGCAGGATTAGGAAGAATTTATGAAAATAACAGAAAACTTAGCAAAAGAAAAAACAAAGTTGAAGTAGTAGTCAAAAAACTAAGGCAAAAATCAAGGTGATGGCTAATAGGACACAACTATTAATACCAGGAAAACAACATTTACTGGAAAAGAAATGTAATCATAGTACACTATTTTGCTCAGCAGTAAAAATATTTACATTGCCAGAATAAACACTAAAATGTTTAATTTTAAAAAACAACATATAAAAATCCCTGTTTGGATATCTGCCTTGAGTTCTCCCAAAGCCAAGATTCATGGCAGATATCTTGGTGTTTCAATGTGGAGATAAAGCATGTTCATTTGTGAGTAAGGATTCTGGAGATCTTGTACCTGGATGTCTCCTGAACCTTTGATGTTAGCATGCAGTCTTTTTCTCTTAGTGTACTGTATCCCTTGCCTTTACATAAAAGCCTTATGTGAGTGAAAAAATTATCACATAACTGTATTGAAGAATTGAGATGTAACTACATTGATATGGGGGAAAGGAAGGGTGACAAGAGCTATGTCCTCATCTACCATGACAATAGGTCAATACATATTTCTAAAATTGCTAAATCAATTTTAAAATGAGTAAATTAAATTAAAATAAGCAGTAGCTTGAGCATATTTCCTAGAAATACAGATGTAAAGACCACCAGAAACAACTAAAAAACTTGAAGGTAATGGTCTCCGAACAAAGGAGTAGGGAAGAATAGGGCAGGTAGAGGCTACAGTTTTTCATTATACACTTGCGTGAAAAGCCTTGACATTTTAAACTGTGTGTATTACTTTGATAAAAATGGAAAACAACTTTATAAAATTAATTTTCTTTTTAACTACTCCACTCCTTCCCTTCCCTTAGATTCTAAACACTCAAAAACACACACACTTATAATAAGCAACACAGAGCAGGAAGGGAAAAATCATAGTGGCTATTTCTGTAGCATACATCCAATGTTTGTTGAGTCGAATTACCTGCTCTTTTTATATTTGTGTCACTTCCAAGATTTTAAATTTTACAACTTTATGTTCAAAAGATGAAACTTGGGGGACATGAAAGTTTCTATATCCCAGGTAAGTTTTCCCCATCATCAGGACCTGAAATACAATAACAACTTTAATCCCAAAATTAGGTCTGTATGACATTAAAGCAATCAATTAAAGACAAACATGAACATTTTAACAAAGGCAATAATGTCATATAAGCACAAACTTACCAAATACCTATTAACAGAACTCCATAGAAATTTGTTTTTATGAATCAAGACAACCTAAAAGAGAGACTTGGGTTCTCTCCATGGGTGGAAGCTCATCAATATCATGAAATAAGACAAAGAATGATGCTATAGGCCCATTGTCTGGAATATCAATTCCTTACATCTGAAAACAGAAAATGCCTTTGTCTCTTAAAATTCATCAAAGCAACCTATATTTGGATGCTGCAAAACATCTGACAGTTCTTCTCATAAAGATAAAAATTCATACTTATATTTTATCCTCCCCAGATCTAATGGTGAGGGGGTTGTTTTGGTTTGGTTTTTATTCAGGGTGCTAAATAGTACTGAAAATTGATAACAAATCAAGTCAGCCTAATTTACTGTCTCGAAGTTAGCTGACATTACCTTAAACAGATGATCAGCCATCAAAATTACTACAGCAGTGTTTATTTTCCAGATCATATTTTGCAGTCTTTGAAATGTCAGATATGCACTCCCACTGAGAAGCAAATGTGGATATACATATGCAAGGATGTCATCAACATGGAGAAGATTGAAAGCAAATGTACAAGGATTCATTACAGATTTAATCCTTCCAACAATTCTGATTAAACAAGGGACCGACAGGTTGTTTGATTCTGGGGATTTGGGTTATTGATTATTGACGTAGGAACTGGATCTCCTGAATGTTTCACCAAATGGAATTTTGGATTTGAAAGTTTGTGGCCTCCAAATAAAGGACATTCATTTATAGTGTGTTTTATTCATATTAACATTACACACTTTCTTCTCACCTATAACAGACTGAGAGCTGTTACCTGAGGCACTGTCTTCTTTTTTATCACCTTAAAGAGCAAAAAGCCACAAGCAGCTTGTTAATGAGTCTTAAAGACCCTTGAAAACACAGAAGAAACCCTCTGAACTAATAATGGGAAATGTTAGCCCAGACCCCATGCCAATCACTCATCCCAAGCACTTACATTGCCTTTGCTTTCTGGCTGTGCCAACACCATACCCCTCCCCAACCTCACTAGGCTGTACACACTGTGTATGTTTAGCCGTGACATACAGGTGAGTGGCTTCTCCCAGCAGTCACCCTCCTCAATTCACCTGATCCTACTCCCAGCCACAAAACACTGGACATTAATTGGGAAAGATGGCTCTCCTTCCTTCAGACTCCTTGTGCCTTTGTCCTTACACTGTGAGTGGGGACAACAGCATGCATTTCTTTCTTTGAAGGGCTCGTAGTTTGTAGGAGGCAACAACAGACAAAAAGACAATTGCCAGATACTGAATGAGGACTAGCAGAGAAGTCAGCATGAGAATGAGCCGAGTGAAGGGAGATGCTCACTCTGGCCCCATCTGAGGCAGCACTGGAGTGAGTCCTTGAATTTTGGTGGGGTGGAGGACAGCAGTCAGCCTAATTCAAGGGCAACATTCCAGTCCTGGGAACAGCATCTGAACAGCGAGGCATTGCCTAGAAGGACAGCGTTTTCTAGAACCTATAATTGGGTTTCATGTAACTGAGGCTGAAATAGGTGAGTAGGGAATGGAAAGGTACAAAGTTTAGGGATACATTCCAAAGGGCCTCATATGCTGGGCTAAGAAGCTTGGGTTTTTATCTTGTAGGTAACAAGGAACCATTCAGAATTTTGAAGTAAGAGAATATAGTCCTGTAAGTTTCAAAATGAATCTGCTTCTTCATGTTTTATCACATATTCACCTAAGAAGACTCTGAGAAGTTTCTTTTTTCTGTTTCAGAGTTTATAAGAGGATTCACCAACCAACACAAATTCGTCTACTGGTCTTAAATCAAAAGCCCATAAAAAGAAAGAATACATCTATTCTATGTATTTTATACCCTTTCTAATTCTTCTTAGCCCTAAGCAAAGGGGCCTTAACTGCATGCTAAATCTATTCCTAGAATTTACTAAAGTAATTTGCAGCTTTGAATTTTCTATAATTAATACTCACCAGATAAAACGTTCAAATGCCTCTCATCTTTGTTCTACATATTGCTTTGGTTTTTAGGACATATGTCTCCCAATTTTAAAAAGTCAACATATTAGGAATTGTGTGCCCTTTCACTAATCTGACATGTGGTTACCCAGCATGGAACACCTTCATTCCTTATCACTCTACTTGTGCCACAAACACTTGACTCTGTGTCACATCTTAAACACAGGTGAAGATCATTTTCTTGCATTCCTATGAAAAGAGGTTCTTTTAAGAAACATAATAAGTGTTCAACAAATGTTCACTGACTGCCTGACTTATGAGCACTTCCTGCTAATTTCTAAGCAGATTAGAGACACAAAAAATGTCCAGGCAAGGCCACCTTCCTAGGACTGATCTAACCAGAGCGCACAAAACCAATCAGCACTAAAATTAACCTCAGTTACACTGCTGGCTAAAGACAGTTCTTTGAAGAGCCTTGCTGTACAGTGCCAGATCAACAGATGTAGTTTATCCAGAAATCTCTCCAGAGAGCCTGAGGCTAAAAACTGCTACTGGGGCTCAGGAGAGAGCCAGTCCAGGCCTGGAGGCCATGGGCCTGAGGCCAGTGCACAGTTACAGCTTCGGCTTCGTATACTTTAGAGAAGTGGGAACCAAGCTATCCCTCTGAGTCAGCCAGCACATGTTAACAATGACCCAGGACATTATATTGATGGAGGTACCATGGTTAACATCAACAGCTACTGACAAAGCCACACAATTACTCCACACAGATTTTTTAAAATTCTCCCTTGCAATTTTTAATATTTTAGGGTAATTTTCAGGTTAATGAAAGATAGGGAACTGAACTACTTTCTAAAGCACTGTTATATGTTCATCTCATTTCATCTTCATATATCCCTTATAATAAATAATTTTATCTCCATTCTAGAAATGAGAAAAATGAAACTGAGAAGGTAAGTGACTTGTCTATCACACATTTTTGAAGCCAGGAAACCAGAGCCACCTCCTAGGTTTTTCTGTGCCCTTGGTCAAAGCTCATTCTTCTGTGGCAAACCACCCGTTAGGGTAGGCCAAGAAAAGAAAGGGGAGTCAGTGAGGAATTCAAGGATGGTTAGAGATTTCCTCCTGGAGACTGATTTCAGATGTTTGATGACAGATAGAGAGAGAGAAATAGAGAGAGAGAAGGAGGGAGGGAGGGAAAGACAGACAAAGAGAGCAAGGGAAGGAGGAGGGAGAAAAAGAAAAGGAAATGAGAGAGGATTGAAGGGAAGAGGAGGAGAAATAATTTAACCTACTATGTCCTCTACTTCTCCAAGTAGACCTCATAATATATTTGCGCAAAACGTACAGCATTTTTCACAGTGAGAAATATGTCTAGCTTCAGTCAAAGGAGCTAGAATTTACAAATGTGTTGGAAAGTCATTTCATAATTTTAGAGTGACTTTTGCCAGACCAAGTGTTGTGTGTATTGATTTCCTTCCTTCTCTGTCACTGGACATTGCCACTGTTTTTCTGACATCATGGCCATAAGTGACACAGTGGCAGGAAATCCATGAGGCATGGCAGCAACTCCACTCCAGGGGGCTGCTGAAGGCCTTGGGTGTTATGTCCTGGTGGTGGAGGTGATGGGGGATGAAGATGCAAAACAGAGGCATTAAATTTACCTTTTGCTATTGATTTTCCACAGAAATCTTATCTTGTTTTCCTAAATCCTTGGCTATAAAAAAGCTCATTCTTTTTATTTATTTCCTAAGAACCTAAGCCTTCTTCCCATGTTGTATCCAGAAATTTTTTTTAGGGACAATTTGAGGAAATAGTTTGTGAAATACAAAGAGAAAGACCACCCCTAACTGCTCCTTACATAATAGAGCTTCTGGGGGCTGGTGTTAGAAACATCAAGTTATAAATTATAGGCCTTTTGATTACTAAAGTATAGTAATTAGATTATATAGAAATGTCCTTAACTATGGTGCTGAATGGAACAAAATAACTGGTAATTGGTCTCAACCAGAGTAAATAATGTCCTTCCTTTTATTTACATTTGGTTTTTCTATAAACTGCCTACTGGGTTGTGTGGAACTCAGAGGCTAGCAAAAAACTGAATCCCCATCCATCAGTATTAATCTCACACTTTACTGTGGCTCCATCCATTTATCTTTCCGACACAAATTAGAAATTCAAGAGTTTTAACAAATGAGCCTGCAAATGTAAACTTATTAGGCCATATATTTTTACTACACACTGTGCAGTGCCCTCCACAAAGCTGTCCCTTCAGAGAGCATTTTCCTATTTTGTGTTATTGATGGCAGCTAACTAATCACATTTTTAATGTTGTCTTTGGGGAGGGCTGTTTGAGTGAATGTGCAAGCTAAACTACCCAGAATAAATCTACCTTATTAAATGCTTGAAATTATGTGTCTTTTACGATAAAGAAACTCCCGAGCATTGTTACATTTGCTAACCTTCTTTTTGCAGGAATCAAAAGACTGGGATTAATTAAAATAATACATCAAAACTGGGGTGTTGTACAGAATGTGTCTATGTGTGAGGAAAGCCCAAGAAAAATTGGTTAATTGGTCTCTTCATCCCTATTCAGTCCCCTCCATCTAAATAGCTTTAAGTGTTGCTTTCTGAAATGGAACTACAATAACATAAGCTGGGGAGGAGGACTCACTCCAACTGTTCGCTAGACAATGGCTGGCCTCTACCCCACCCCCTTGCCCCCCAGAAATTCCTTCTGGTTGACACGGTGCATACTGATTAACAAAGAACTCCAAAAAATTTGGTCCTTAGACTTGAATGCTTGAAAACCCATAGAAAACATAAATATATTGTGACCCTAACATTGCATTTCATCTAAACAAAGATGCGCTTATTTAAATGCCTCTGAATAATGTAATCTTTCACGAGCATCAAAAGAAAACATCTGGCAGGTAAATGCTTCCCTCAAAGCCCAGGTCTGCTTTTCCTTTAGCTATGATGGGCAATCTAACGGTGGGCCTCTCTCAGTCCTGGGTACAATCACTCCATTATTGAGAGGTGGGTTAATTACTGGCAGGTCCTTTATTACTGAGCTCAAGTACTAATCTGAGCCCCGAGTGCATCTACTTTCTACCTCTTTGTAAGTTTTGTGCTCTCAGAAGCAAATGCAAATATGGCCACAATTCTGGGTTGTCACATAAATTTCAAGGATAAGGAATGAGGTGTAAGCTTGAGTAGAGGGAATGGGATGGTTTGGGAATCAGAGCTCTCAGTGGCACAAATGGTAGAGAATTTGGAGTCTATATCAGTACGTACCCTTCAGGACATAAAGAGGTGTAATAGTAATTTACCTAAAGGAACAAAAAAAAGTTTGGAAAGTGGGAGGATAAAGTGAGAACTCAAATTTCTGCCAGTTATTTTCCAGTTACTTGACTGTCCCACTTAAGAAGGCAGGCTTTTGTGAAACTGACATTTAAACACAATAAGCATATGCTCGTCATCGAAATTAAAGTCACAAGCATTTCAAGGCCATGTAATCGATGGTTTCAGTGTTCCTCTGCAATCAGAGTTCTTTTCTTTTACTTAGCTTGGAGGAGAAACATAAACTTGATTAGCACTTAACTGAAGTGTAATGGCTGATAAATTGTCCTTAATGTTTCAAAACTAGACAACTATGCTAAGCTTGCCTGGAATTTACTTCCTGACTACACAGACACACTCATTTTTTCTCACTCAGTCATGGGAATCAACAATTTAAGAACACACTGGCTTTGTTGAAGCATATTTCTTGTTTATCTTAGATTACTTAGAGTAATTATTTAACTGTTGTGTTTAGCAAAGGTGCAATCCAAAGAGAAAGACTGAAGAAGTAAAGAGTGTTATGAATGGCAGAGGTAAAATTCACTAGAAAAGTCTTTTGTATTGGACTTTGGCTTGAAAAATGCAAAAACAATGTATATTTTGCTCACTCTGCAAATATTTACTGAGGGCCTATTATGAGCCGTGTCAGGTGCTGTTTACAGAAAGACAAAGATACTGGGTTGGTGCAAAAGTTATTGAGGTTTTAGCCATTACTTTTAATTAATATAAAAAGGCAATTATTTTTGCACCAACCTAGTAATAGCCCCTGCCCTCTAGGAGTTTCTGGAGGACACAGCTCTGCTCCACAAGCAGCTAATGAAACTTGCCAGGCACTATTATAGAAACATAAACCAAGAGTTTGGGAGCTCAAATAATCACTAAAGAAATGTTCCTGTCCCTCAAAATTTTACTTGTTATAAGGCATAGAATCTAAATTACCCTTGCTTTCATTGCATTCTCAGGGGGGAAGAAATCCATTTGCTGTTAACATTAATGGGATCAATATTCACATTTTAAATAGTAACATTGTTACCTTCATTGTAAAACAGATGAAATGCCACATCATAGAAAAGTTTTTTTTTTTAAGTTGAGTTTAAACAAAATTAAATATTCATTTCAAACATCCCATGCTAAGGGATATTTACTCTTAAAGACCACCCTTCAATTAATCCTTTATATAGCAAAGAACCCTTTTGCAATATGAACAATCTCCATATGTATTTGCACCGTAAGCCTGGATTTTCATATATTAGATTTGAATGGCGAAAATCTTAGTGATTGGTCCCCAGGCAACATATTGTATTGTCTTCTTGGGTCATGACACTGCCTGTGCTAGCAACCAATAGAACAAAAGACATTAAAAACACTAATCCTTCTTGCCCTCAGGATAAGATCCAAGCTCCTTAACCTTTCATGGATCTGGTCCCTGCTTAATCCTCCAGGCTTTGGTTGAGTGACATAAAATAGTGGCACCTCTGTCAGCCTGGTTGCCGAGTGACTGCATGGAACAGAGACAGCCCCATCTCCACCACTGCCCCCTCTGGTCATGTTGGATATATAATGTGAGCCATAAATCAATCATGTTTCCTAAGCCCCTGGATTCAGGGGCTGTTTGTCACAACAGCATAGCCTAGCCTTCCTTAGCTCTTTGTCAACCATAGTCTAATGTTTCCAGAGGAATATCTTCCATACCTGAGCACTCAACTGCCATCTTCACATATTTTTACATGCCATAATACTGTCTTCACTTCCATCAATTTAAATTTATTTACCCATATACATTTATGTTAAAATAAAACTTCAGATTATTATTGGAAATTGAAAACCAGTATTACTTCCAATAAGTAGAAACCGACTGTAAAAACCATAATTCTTAAAATAAGGTGTTTATCAATGTAACACCTTCAAATTTCTGATGTACCACTGGTATACATCTAATACACTCTTAGCAATGCTGGTCTAGAAAAGATAGACATGGGCCATGATGTCCAAAATAATTCAGTTTTAGTACCAACTTCACCACCTACTTTGTGTCTTCAGGTAAGTTACCTGACTTCTCTGAACCTCAGATATTTTATCTCTATTTTAAAAAGTGGAAAACTATTACATAAAATTAATTTGCAGATTAAAGGAGAAATAGATGTGAAATTCTTGGCACATATTTTTAAGGGCACAATTTAGTGGTTTTTAGAATACTGGCACCTTTTTAATGCTCAGAAATATTAGATATTGTTGTCAGTGATGTCACATAAGCGCTAGATTGTGAGCTCCCTGAGGTCCTGTGTTTATTCATCTCTGGGTCCTCATAACACCCAGGGCTGTTTTTTGCACATTGGAGGTGCCAAATAAATGTTTATTGAAATAGTCTGCATAGTCAATGATTTCCCATCTTATCCGTGGAGTTTGTTTTCCATCCCCAAATGTATTTAATCAACCAACCAGTTAATTGGTTCTGAGGGTAAATTGTTTTGTAGGTAAATCCACTTTGACTAAGCTTTGTCTGCTTCTCATTCATAGACTAATTGAGGGATCTCTTCTTTTCAAACTGCTATTATTTCTCAAAACAAATCTGTATCTTGTCTTTTAGTTTGAAGATTTACTAATTAGTAGCAGAAAGGATCTCAAGTTTGAAGGTTTGATTAATGTAATTATAACAGAAGAAAAAGTGGATTTTACTTACAGTCCACAACATTTAGAGTGTTAATTACTGCTCACCTTTCAAGTGTTTAAGCACACAGAATCTAAACTTGGACAAACATGGGTTTGAACCTTGAATCCCAAGGTTCAAGGACAAGTTAATCAACCTGTTTGGTCCTTAGCTTCCTCCTCTGGCCTTATTAATGGCAGTCTCCTCTTAGAATTTAGACAGGAGCAAATGAGAGAATGAACAGAGCTAAAATGGGTTTAGAACAGGCCTGGGACATAGCAAGAGCTTAATAACTATTAACTATTATTACAATTCTGTTTACACCTGATGATTATGATTACAAAAGTTTAGATTCTAACTATAAGAATTTTTTTTCTTTTTTCTTTTTTTTTTTTTTTGAGATGGAGTCTCACTCTGTCACGAGGCTGGAATGCAGTCTTGCAATCTTGGCTCACTGCAACCTCCATCTCCCAGGTTCAAGCGATTCTCCTGCCTCAGCCTCCCGAGTAGTTGGGACTACAGGTGTGTGCCACCACGCCTGGCTAATTTTTGTATTTTTAGTAGAGACAGGGTTTCACCATGTTGGCCAGGATGCTCTCGATCTCCTGACCTCATGATCCCCCTGCCTCAGCCTCCCAAAGTGCTGGGATTACAGGTGTGAGCCACCGCACCTGGCTAAGTATAAGAATTCATACATTGAATCACCGTAAACATTTCAAGCAGCTAAAGAAAGAGTTTTGGGCATCCTACAACCACCTTTTTTATATTTTTGTTTCAATTCTCTCATTTTATTGACCAGGATAAGCTAGATTATGCTGTGATTTGAAAAAAAATTAATATGAGTCTGACAAAAGTGTATCACTCATTCTTCCAGGTCTACTATGGGTCCAGATGACAGACAACAGTCCAGGGCAGCTGGTTACTTGTTGGTTTCATTCTCTGTTTGATATGGTTTGGATTTGTGTCCCCACCCAAATCTCATGTCAAATTGTAATCCCCAGTGTTGGAGGAGGGGCCTGATGGAAGCTGATTGGATCATGGGGGCAGATCTCCCCCTTGCTGTTCTCGTGATAGTGAGTTCTCATGAGATCTGGATGTTTAAAATTGTCTAGTACCTTCCCCTGCTCTCTTCCTCCTGCTCCAACCATGTAGGCTGTACCTGCTTCCCCTTTGCCTTCACCATGATTGTAAGTTTCTTGAGGCCTCCCCTGCCGTGCTTCCTATACAGCCTGCAGAACTGTGAGTCAACTAAACCCCTTTTCTTTATAAATTACCCATTCTCAGGTAGTTCTTTATAGCAATGCAAGAACAAACTAATACATTCCTGCTTCTGTCTCAGGGCACCTCCACAGCAACATGCACATCCCTCATCAATTGCTGTGGGAGGGAAGAGCAGGCTAACAGGCAGTCATGAGTAACACGTACTACTTCCCCTCACTCGCCTTGGCCAAAGCGTATCGCAAAGCATGCCTATCCTTCAGGTGCAGCAGGTGGGAAAAGCAGCCCACTCACCTGCCGAAAGTGGAGGAAAAGCAGACATCAGAGAGGAGTGGTAATGCCTGCCATGATTGTAAAGGATCGTATTAATCACTTGTCCAGTGACTGGGGCTTGGCAGTTGTAATTTCTCAAGGCTCTTAATAAAAAGTTATCATTACATTACAAATCCAATAGAACACTTAACAAAATTCCATAGCAGGTGTTAAAGGTCATGAAAGGAGAGCTCTACTAAAACACTGTTAATTGCCACCTAATTTGAGGGATTTGTGGTAGCTTCTTTTCCCACTCTGAATGCTAATCTTGTCCCATACTAGAAGGAAGTAAGTTTCTACCTCTCTGTCCTCACAGCAGCAAAAAAGAGACCTAATTATTGGATCCAATTCAATGTAGAATTTGGACTTTAATCCATATGATTATATGACTTTTTTAAGCAGGGGAACAACCCACAGAAAATCACCTATAGAAGAAAGAGATGTTCCTATTTCAATGGCTTCTTTCAACTTCCCTCCCTTCTCTTGAAAAATAAAAAGCTTTCTGGTTATTCTCTGATGTGTTCAAACTGCCTCTTTAGCTTTTTTTTTTTTTTCCATTCACTGTCAAACTACTGAAACAAGTTGTATCTTCTAATTCTTGTTCATCATTTTCTATTTCTGCCTTTAATGTAATTGTCAAATTTGATCTTCAAATCTGCATCCAATCTGAATCACCCCAGCTACAGAGACACTCTACCACTTGAGTATCTCACTTCACATATCTAGAATCATGTTCATACTTTTCCCCTCCAAGCCAGTACTCTTGGTTGCTTATTTTAGTTAATATTTTGCCCAAGTTTGAAACGTCAATAAACTTTGAAACCTTCATTCATTTTAGCCCCAAATTGTGTCCATCCACAAAAGCTATTAATTCTTTTTATGAAATGTCTCTTTTGTATGTTGTTCCCTTTCAGTTTTTCACCATCACTATATTTAATGTGGTGCTTAGTACCTCACACCTGGATCATCCACAGCCTCTTCTAACTGGTCTCCTTTGCTGTAGGCTTTTCTGCATCTTCCAATTCCAGCATGCCACCTGCACAATCATCCTAAAACATCACTCTTGTTATGTTAATTTCCCAGCGCAGGTGGGAAGGACCCTTTTATAGCCTGCCACTGCATACAGCATAAATACCAATCCCTTTTCATCATTGGAGCTTTTGTCTTGGGCATGAACTTCCTCCTATAGAAAATCAAATTGCTCATTGGCCTTAAGAAGGATCATCTATTTTCTCACTCTCTGCCTTTCCCCACCCATCCCTCTGCCTGGCACGTGGCCTCCCATCCTCACTTGGACAAATCCCCTTTGTCATTCACAGCTTAGTCCCAGTGCCTCCATAAACTTTTTCTGAATCATGGTTAGCTCTATAATATAACATCATTTGTGTACGGGTAGTCACAGAACAGCATCCCACAGAATGCTACTCAGATGTCTTTTTCTTGGTCAACATGGTGATGGTGTTTTTGCTACTATTTAAACTAAATTTTACTGTTTTCAGGGACCACGTATACTCTTCAGGTCCCTTAGCCCTTGAGTTCAAAAACCCTTGTCCATGTCATGTCATGCTGGTGGCATTACTTCATGATTTTTACCTGCAAAATTTTTTAAATGTTTTGTTTATTTTTCCAACTAACTTCTAAGTTTCCTAAGGTCAGGGAAATGTTTTATACAATTAAAAATTTACGTAGGGCAAGA
The DNA here is from genome assembly GCF_024542745.1 of Macaca thibetana thibetana. Lineage (NCBI taxonomy): Eukaryota > Metazoa > Chordata > Mammalia > Primates > Cercopithecidae > Macaca > Macaca thibetana. The sequence goes on from NC_065594.1 coordinate 59,260,197, forward strand.
GGAGTGGAAAGCACATTGTAAACATAATTAGCCAAAGAGTTGCTGAGTGCTACATCTCTTTTATTCCAAGCCCTTCAACACTAAGACCAGGAGAATATCTTAGAGCCACTCAGGTGCAGAAATGGTTTCAGTCACTGGGGAAGAGAAATGAACGTTTTCTCTTTTTTCCCCTGCGCTGCACCAAACTGAAAACACTCATTTTCATATTAATTTATGGATTCCTTCAGCTTTTTACCCCCATTTAAACTTAATTACTCAAACAAAAAATTTTACATGTAAAAACATTCATTTGGGAGATCTTCAAATCCCAAATAAAAGAAGTACGTGTCTAAGCAGGTAAGTCCAACATGAAAAAATGAGGAAAGATTATTTTAAAAAAAAAATCAAATTCAGCAGAAGGGAGCAAAGAATCCCAGTTGTTTACAATGGTTTGAAGATGAGAGTGAAAAAATATTTGCAGGAAATATTTTGAGAAAAGAACAGGAGTAGGAATATAGTAATGATTAAGATAGTAAAGAAACTACTATATATGAAGTGCCTGACACCAGTCAAGATTTCACAGACCATGTATCACAGTAACCACGTGAGGCTGGGATGGTTGTTTTCATTGCAAAGATAAATAACTGAAGTTCAGAGAATCTACCTGAAGTGACACCACTGATGAGTGATAGCATTGGGATTTCAACAGGGATCTCTCTCTGATCCAAAAGCCTGTATTCTCAGAACTAGAATACACAATGTTCTGATAGAAGAAAATAGAAATAGTAGGCTTAGTAGATGACCAGTGATGTACTAGTTTAACTAATACAAACTTAGAACTTTATTTAAAAAGAAGTACGCAATTCAGAAGAATGTTTCTCACACTGTCATGACATAAACAATGACTGAGAAGAATTACTGTCATATGAAATGAATAAGAAAGGGAGTGCTAGACATAGACGTGGTATTACAAGAAAAGACTATGGCAGTAGTTTAGAGAGTGCTCAGTCTGGGTTTGGCTTTGGCTTTGAGGTGAGGGAGACACAAGACAAGAAATGCTAGCAAGAGGGCAGAGGTTGCAGCTGATATTATGAAACGGTTCCGTCTTTTTTGGATGATGATTTTGCAATATAGTTCAAAATCAATGAATGTTTATGCCATATGAAATGGGAATCTCACCTCTGGAAACTTAACTCGGAAGAGTAATAAAAACGCAGGGAGGGGAGTGCGGGGAGGTAAAGGAGCATGATTGAACAAAGATACTGACAGCTGCATGTATTTATAAAAGAAAACAAAAACTAGTAATAATATGGATGGGTGTGGAAATATTTGGTAAACTACAGAATATTATATAAAGCTGTGAAAATGCTAAATGTGATTGCTTAGAAACCTCAGAAACTATTTAAAATTGGTCAAAGGGAAAAGTAAAGCATTAATATCGAAGGCACTATAATACTAGCTACAATTTTTGGACACTTAATATTTGCTGAATTCTGTTCCAAAGTGTCACATGCATTAACTTACCAAAAGTTAGTAAGCAGGCTGGGTGCTGTGGCTCACACCTATAATCCAAGCACGTTGGGAGGCCAAGGTGGGGAGGATTGCTTGACCCCAGGAGTTCAAGACCAGCCCAGGCAACATGACAAGATCCAACCCTGTCTGGGCAAAAAAATTAAAAATTAGTTGGACATAGTGGCACATGCCTGTGATTCCAGCTACTCAGGAGGCTGAGGCAAGAGGACTGCTTGAACCCAGAAGGTTGAGGCAGCAGTGAGCCATATTAATGCCACTGCACACCAGTCTGGGTGACAGAGCAAGACTATCACAGAAAGGAAAAGGAAAAAAAGGAAAGGAAAGGAGAAAAGAAAGGAAAGGAAACCAAAAATGACTGAAGAGGAATTAGCATGACTTAGAAATAGAATATAAGTGGAATAGACTACTTTGTTTCTACTCTGTATAAGGCCTTGTAGTGTTTTAAGAGATTTCTCTGGTGATGGTTTCATTCAATCCTTCCTGGGATGTTAAATTAAGTTCTGCAGTCTTCTCGCAATTTTTGGTTTCGAAACATAAAAACGCCTCATAAGCAATATTTACCAATATTGTTCATATGTAACTAGTTGAAATATATACCTGCAGACACAGAGACCTGCATTCACAAAACAAGAAATTATAGTAACAATGACATAAAAATCAAGCCAACCTTGTTTTATTGCACTTTACAGACATGGTGTTTTTTTGGTTTTTTGGTTTTTTTTTTTGGAGATGGAGTCTTGTTCTGTTGCCCAGGCTGGAGCGCAGTGGCCTGATCTCAGCTCACTGCAACCTCCACCTCCTGGGTTCAAGCAATTCTCCTGCCTCAGCCTCCCAAGTAGCTGAGATTACAGGCACCCACAACCTCACCTGGCTAATTTTTGTATTTTTAGTAGAGACAGGGTTTCACCATGTTGGCCAGGCTAGTCTCGAACTCCTCACCTTAGGTGATCTGCCTGCCTTAGCCCCCCAAAGTGCTGGGATTACAGGTGTGAGCCACCGCGACTGGCCTCTGTTGTTGTTGGTTTGGTTTAAGGACGAGCTCTCACCATGTTGTCCAGGCTGGAGTGCAATGGCCACTCACAGGCCCCATCATAGCTCATGCCTCCAACTCCTGGCCTCAAGCAGTCCTCCACAGTAACTGGGACTACAGGCATGCAGTACTGCACCTGGTCTGACCTTGCATTTTTTACAAACAATGGAAGGTTTGTGGCAACTCTGCACAGAGCAAGTCTGTTGGTGCCATTTTTCCAACAGCATGTGGTCACTTTGTATCTCTGTGTCACATTTTGGTAATTCTTACAATGTTTCCAACTTTTTCATTCTTAACGTATCTGTAATGGTGATCTGCGATCAGGGATGTTTGATGTTACTATCGTAATTGTTTTGGGGTGCCAAAAACCACACCCATATAAGGTGGTGAACTTAATCAATCGATGTCTGTGTTCTGACTGCTCCACCCACCAACCATTCCCCTGTCTCTCTCCCTCTCCTCAGGCCTCCCTAGTCCCTGAGAAATAACAATATTGAATTTAGGCAAGTTAATAATCCTGCAGTGACCTGTAAGTGTTCAAGTGGATGAAAGAGTCATGAATCTCTCCTTTTAAATCAAAAGTTAGAAATAATTAAGCTTAGAGAGGAAGGCATGTCAAAGCTGAGATAGGCCAAAAGCTAAGACACTTGTGCCAGTTAGCCAAGTTGTGAATGCAAATAAAATGTTCTTGAAGGAAATTAAAAGTGCTACTCCAGTGCACACATTAATGATAAGAAAGCAAAACAGCCTTATTGCTGATATGGAGAAAGTTTGAGTGGTCTGGATAGGAAGATCAAACCAGTCACAACATTCCCATAAGCCAAAGCCTAATCCAGAGCAAGGCCTTAACTCACTTCAGTTCTGTAAAGGTTAAGAAAGGTGAGGGAGTTGTAGAAGAAGAGCCTGAAGCTATCGGAGGTCAGTTCATGAGGTTTAAGAAAAGAAGACATGTCTATAACACAAAAGTGCAAGGTGAAGCAGCAAGTGCTGATGCAGAAGCTGCAGCAAGTTTTCCAGAAGATCCAGTTAAGATAATTGATGAAGGAGGCTACACTAAATAGTAGGTATTTAATTTAGACAAAACAGCCTTCCATTGAAAGAAGATGCCATCTAGGACTTTCATCTCTACAGAGGAGAAGTCAGTCCCTGGCTTCAAAGCTTCAAAGGACCGGCTGACCCTCTTGTTAGAGTTAACACAGCTGGTGACTTTAAGTTGAAGCCAGTGTTCATTTACCATTCTAAAAGTCCTAATGCCTTTAAGAATTACGCTAAATCTATTCTACTTGTGCTCTAGAAATGGAACAACAAAGCCTACCTCCCATCTGTTTTCAGCATGGTTTACTGAACATCTGAAGCCCACTATTGAAACCTCAGATAAAAATATTTATTTCAAAATATTACTGCTCATTGACAATTCACCTGGTCACCCAAGAGCTCTGATGGAGTTGTACAAGAAGATTAATGTTTTCCTCATGCCTGTAACACAACATCCCTTCAGCAGCCCATGGATCAAGGAGTCATCTGAACTCTCAAGTCTTATTATTTAAGAAATTCATTTTGTGAGGCTATAACTGCCATAGATTGGGTTTCCTCTGATGGATCTGGGAAATGTAAATGGAAAATCTTCTGGATACGATTCACCATTCTAGATGCCATTAAGAGCATTCACAATTCATTGGAGGAGGTCAAAATATCAGCATAACAAGAGTTGGAAGATTGTTAGCATTTTTTAGCAATAAAGTATTTTTAAATTAAAGAAGGTACTCTGCTTTTTAGACATAATGCTATTGCAGTTAATAGACTACAGTATAGTGTAAACATAACTTTCACATGCTGGGAAACCAAAAAATGTAAAAGTGTGATATTCACTTTATTTTAGTGGTCTGGAACCAAACTTGCAATATCTCTGAGGTACACCTGTAGTAAAAAGCCTACACAAAATGTACCAGGAGTGAAATATTTCCCGAGCTCTGTTAAAAAGAAAATTCACCTCTTAAATGTATCATTTATGTTTCAAAGTAGTAAGCATTTCGTACTATACTCTTTTTTTAAATAAAATGGGATGAAACATTGTAAAAAGATTTGTGCACACTCAAATTTTCTTTTTTTTTTTTTTTTTTTTTTTGAGACAGAGTCTCGCTCTGCCACCCAGGCTGGAGTGAGTGGCCGGATCTCGGCTCACTGCAAGCTCCGCCCCCCGGGTTCCCGCCATTCTCCTGCCTCAGCCTCCCGAGTAGCTGGGACTACAGGCGCCGCCACCTCGCCCGGCTAGTTTTTTTTTTTTTTTTTTTTTTGTATTTTTTAGTAGAGACGGGGTTTCACCGTGTTAGCCAAGATGGTCTCGATCTCCTGACCTCGTGATCCGCCCGTCTCGGCCTCCCAAAGTGCTGGGATTACAGGCGTGAGCCACCGCGCCCGGCTGGCTCAAATTTTCAAATTAGATTTAATTCCTCAGCATTTCGGAGATTGTAGCAAAGAGAAAGACATACTGTTTTCTCTAGGATATGACTGTATAAAATAAAAGAGTTATGTATGTGTTTGTATATATATGTGTGTGTGTATATACATATGTATATCTATTTAAATATTTCTTCCATTAGTCATTTCATATGACTTACTAAAAATAAATCCCAAAGGCATATTGCAATAAATGACACCACATCCAACTTTTGCAAACTGCAAACTGTCACTGCAATGTCACATTTCATTTCAACCCAATTTCAAGACTATATCCTTCCAATTCTCAAAGGTGATTTAAGCTATACTCAAGCTTAAAAGGTTTCAACTTTAGTTAATGGCATCTTCATTGTTGCCTGAACCTAAACTATTAGGAGCAAATTAATGCAGCAAAGCAGTCAGTTATGTTGTTATAAACAAAGGAGACATTTTCTTGCATGACTTCTAGAAAATAAGTTTTTGACTCTAGACAAACCACATGTGTATGCTTTAATGGACATCGAGAAATTACTAACATAATGCCGGTAAAAAGAAAACAGTTAAAGCTTCTATATAGCAAACACTGAACTGCATTGTGCATATAACACATACAAGTTTTTTTAAATACCCATATTACATACCATTTAAAAGAGGTCCTGTGATTAAGGGTTGTAGGCTAAGGAATTTTATCTGTTGTTTCTAATACTATTTCAAATGGGATCATTTGAAACCTTGATTAAAAATGTATACTGGTATGTCAAGTCAGATATTAGGGAATAGGAATGTGCTTTTAAAGACCCATTATACAATTTTTGTTATTTGAGAAACAGAAAGTAAGAAACAAAATAACACATACGTTTTAAAAACATAAAGCTTGCAACAGCACCCATCTTTAAATTTCTTCTACCAAAAGGTTATATAAAGAAATAAAATTATGAAATGGAAGAGCACATGGAGGCATACACCAGCATTGTAAAAATCAATTTAAGAAGTGCAACTGCAGTTGTCTTTCCTGGGTTTTTAATTATGTGTTTGTTTGCCATGGTGGCCTAATTTAGTCAAGAAGATGAGCCAACATTAAAAGCTGGTAGGAGAGGTAAGTAATCCCCAGGGTGGGCTGCTTGTGCTCAAGAGTTTAAAAGCTACATAGACAGAGGCAGAAGCCAAGGCACATTTGAGAAGGGGGTCCGCATGACAAACAGTGAAAGGCGAGCAAATCAAATTTTTCACAATTAGTTGAACAACAACTGTGACAGGTTTAGCGCTTAGCATTTTCATTTGTGTGCTCAAATTTGGTTATCTGTCCTCTTTTATGCAAATGCGATATGACAGGAGAAGCTGGGAGCACTGGAGCAGGCCAATCATTCACAACAGGGGCTAGGGCTGAGCGGCTGAGAGGCCCGGATTAAATGGACTGAATGCTGATGGATAAATGACATGAGCCACGCTGAAAGCCTCATGAACTGATTTAAAACTTCTAAGGGAGGATGCCAAGAATATAATTATGCTTTATGCCCTGGCCTAAACTGTCAAAAATAAAAAGATAAAAGAAGAATATAAATTGTACCAAATGAATATTATCAGCATTCATAATTTAACTAAACCCAATATGTTTATACTACATTGGAAAATAGATAAGATTGGAAAGCTGTGTTCTTCTACCACCGGCCTTAGGACTGAAGCAAAGTTTAAAAATTTACAAGTGAAGCACAATGAAAAGGAATTCCAGGCATCCAGACTTCTTAATGGGGTTCCATCTCTAGGAGGGCAAACGTCCCCTCTACAAAGTTGGTATAGCCAGTTCATCTTTAAATGTATCTTGACTCTATGGTACTAATGTGACTTTGCCAAGGGGGCAGGTTCAGGGTGGCATCTCCTTTACGTATAGGGCCTTGGGAGCACACCTACCAGCCCCGAGCAGACTCTGAAGGACCATTTTAATGAATTTGTTGCATGTCTGTCCTCTGTCCCACCCAGCACTAACATTCTATAATTCTATCAGTTTGAAAAAGCTGAAAAACACTGGAGCTTGTTACCTTATTTGCCTCACTTAGATCTTATGATTTTATCATCTCTCCAAGTTCTTAATAGAATGCTTTAAAACACTCAATTTCTTAGACAGCAGCTGCCTGTCTGCAAACGGGAATCTCAACTATTGTCTTTGGTTCTTTTCAACATGACTGCAATTTCTCTATGATATTATTCATATCACTACACATACACGCACACAACATTCTGAGAAGACATCAATGATTTTAGACAAAAAGACAGGAAAAGTTCACATGTATGTATCTTATAAGTAAGTAGCATAGACATAAAGGGAGAATGTAATCTTAAATTCTTTTTAGAGAAAGGGAGGATTCCAAACAGTACAATACAATATGAAGGGAGGCAGAAAGTAAAGATGATAGCAAAGTCAAACTATGTTTGGATGAGTTGTGTAATGCCTATATTCAATAAAATAAGTACATAAATGTTAAAATAAAATATAATTTTCCTTAATAGTTGATGATATTAGCTAATAGAAGTTTTTCCATTCTAGAAGAATCTTTGACATAATTTGTTAGTCCATCTCTTAAAATGTATCATTGTTTGCCACAGTATTAGCCACCATAAAGAATGTCACAAAATTCAGCAAATGTTAATTGGTACACATATGTATTTAAAGGAACATCAAAATCAAAATACTATTACCTTGTGCAATGTGCTAATATGTACAAAGTAATTAAATGTGTCTCACATATAAGACACCAGAATATTACAAATAAAAGGGCAAACCACTTTTAAAATTTTTTATAGAAGTAAAAATATATGCACAGAAAAGTGCCCAAATCATAAGTGTGTCTAGTGGTGACATTTCATGGTAAACACACTGTGTAACCACCATCCAGATCAAGAAAGGGAGTGTCCCCAGTAGAGCAGAAGCCCCTGCCATGTCCTTTTCCAGTTCCTGGCTCCCTAAATTCCATCAGCGCAGCTCGGTTTTGCCTGCTTTTGAAATTCATACAAATCAAATTACGTAAAATCTTTTATTTGTGTTTGTCTTCTTTTGTGTGGGAGTGTTGAGGGTGGGAGGTGTCTGACTTTACTCAGTATGTGGCATTTATCCATATTCCTGTGTACGCAGCAGTTTATTCTTTTGCTTTGCATGACATTCCATTGTATTTACAGAATATTCTACCATTGGTGAACACCTAGGTTATTTTCAGTTTAGGGCTATTACAAATGCTGCTATGGACATTCTTGTACATTTACTCTGGTGCTCATGTATTTTCATTTCTACAGAGTGTAGACCTAGGAGTGGGATTGCTGTGTCTTTGGAAATACACATATATTTTAATATGAATTTATAGCATTAGTGGATTCTCCATAGCAGTTTTCTGAAATGGAACCAAGCATTCTAGATAGTAAACAAACACACCATACCCTGTGAAATTTTCTTTAAGGTTACAAAAAGAAAAAACCAGTAAGAAAAAAAAAAAAAAATTGGCCAAAACTAAATACACACACCATATGCACAACTAAAATTTAGAAAATAATGCGCCTAAATCAAAACCTAAATGTTAATTTCTCCTAGCCCTGCCCCAACTGTGTATGTCTCACTGTGAAAGGATGGGGGGGATAGTTTTGCTTGTCACCTCTGATGCAATCTACTTAAGGAGTTCATTAATTGTACTGTAAAATGATGATCTTGTTGAGGGGCCTCTCAAAAAGCGCTGTGAGGCTAAAACTAGATATATCTGCCTACAAAGCCTAATCTTTTTTTTTTTTTTTTTTTTTTTGAGATGGAGTCTTGCTTTGTCGCCCAGGCTGGAGTGCAGTGGCCGGATCTCAGCTCACTGCAAGCTCCGCCTCCCGGGTTCACGCCATTCTCCTGGCTCAGCCTCCCGAGTAGCTGGGACTACAGGCGCCCGCCACCTCGCCCGGCTAGTTTTTTGTATTTTTTAGTAGAGACGGGGTTTCACTTTGTTAGCCAGGATGGTCTCGATCTCGTGACCTCGTGATCCGCCCATCTCGGCCTCCCAAAGTGCTGGGATTACAGGCTTGAGCCACCGCGCCCGGCCTACAAAGCCTAATCTTTTATGGCAGACATAGCACCCAATCTATAGCATTCAGAACATGGACCACATTTTTATTGCTCTAACATGTCTGGTTTTATCTTTTGGGGACAACAAAAGGTTTGTTGCGGTCTTAATCTGTAAATGTGCTTTTCCAGTAGGTTAAATGGGCAGAGTGCTCACTGTTCAGCCTCTTATCTATGCTTACCCAAGAGAGGGCCCAGACTACTCGAGAAGCCTAATCAGGCTGCTCTGCTGCCATGATGGGAACACGAAGTTTAAGATGCAAATCCAATTGCTACCTTTATCGGCTGCGCATGCTAACGAATGGCGACAGCTCCAAGTATCAGCGATGAAACCCTCCAGACAACGGTGAAGGCTATGTCAGGGAAAATTACAGTCGGGTTCACCTTGCTCTGCCCAACACTTTTCCGTTTTCTTTTTCCTTCTTTTTCTTTCTTTCTTTCCTTTCTTTCCTTCCTTTCCTTCCCTTCCTTCTTTCCCTCCCTCCCTCTCTCTCTCTCTCTTTCTCTCTCTCTCTCTCTTTCTTTCTTTCTCTTTCTTTCTTTCTTTCTTTTTTGACATTTCACTGATTTTATTATTCTGAGTTTGGGGAAAGCAAAAATCAAAAACGGTTGTTAAAGAAGACAAAATCTATCATGAGTATATAAATACAAGAAATATTTATAGTTAACATTGCAAAATTACACAACAAACCACAATGATTATTACAAATGTAACCTTTTTTTAAAAAAAGCAAAGACTCAAGTTAGCCAGATCTGGTGGCACATGCCTGTAGTCCCAGCTACTCAGGAGGCTGAGGTGGGAGGATCACCTGAGCCCAGGAGGTTGAAGCTGCAGTGAGCCGTGTTTGTGCCACTGTACTCAGCCTGGGCCACAGAGCAAGACTCTGTCTCAAAACTAATTAAATAAAAGTAAGAACTGTTGTCAAAAACTATTTTAGAATATATGAAAAACCAACAACAGTTAACAGATTATTTTGGTGACAAAGGGAAACCTCTACTAATATGGGAAGAGAATAATTTAGTTATTTTAAAAAAATCTAATTTTACTTCTTTTGTTCATTATTCATATAGTAACTTGTAGTAAAGGATTTGTTAATATAACTTCATGTGTATGTATTTAGTCATACATGGAAATATAAATACAGATAGGCAACAGCTTTAAAGTTTTTGGCTATAGTTTCAAAATAAAATTAACAATATGATAAATAAAATAATGTATACATTAATTATAGCATTACCTTCTTGATAAGCTATAACTTTTTAATAAACAAATCATGTGTCATCTGCTATACATATTCATATTTGTAATTATTTTCCCTTGTATAATCAACCATTCATATTATCTTTTTTCCTTTTTTTAACTGCATGAGTCTATGAAGTCTATGTATGTAGTTTTTTATTTAAGCATGAGTCTGGGAAGCCTATATATGAGTATACGAAGTTGACAAAACTATGTATAAGTAGACAAAACTAATATCTGATGATAAGACTCAGAACAGTGAGTGCTGCTTTTCCCCAGCAGTTTTCAACAGCTCATAAGGAGAAGGAGCTGGAATCTGCATCTCATCCCTTCCCAAAGGCCTCAGGCCTGAGAATTCTACTTCTCTCCAGAAAAGAAGATGGTTTTTTTTCTTAATTGTTTTTGTTTTTTTCTTTTTCTTAATTGTGTCTTAGGTTTTGGCTTTTCACACACATTAATAGTGAAGTCTACACTCGCTAGTACCCAATCAACTTGTCCTCCACAGGTTCCACATCACCTTTCTTCGAGGGACAGACTCCTCTTGTTGACCTCCCTCTCACTGTTCCCTCATGACACTTTACCATCATTCTCCAACATGAGACACTCTTTCCATTGCTACCTCCCTGGAGAAGCTAGGTCCCCTTCTGGGAAGTCACTCCTTCCCAGAACCACACACGGATTTTCTGAGGAGCAGCCCCAGTGTCCCTTTCTCAGCCAGCACACCCACCTCCATTCTCTCTGAGCATCCAGTTTTGGTCAGCACAGTTCTGCTCTCTCCCTTCCAAGCTGTTCCCAAGGTTATCATCCAGGGATATGTAAGTTTCCATCTGAAATGCATCATTCTTCCTCTCCTAGGCAGTCAAATCTCATTTCCAGGCCCACATCATCTGCTTAATTTCTTAAACATCAGAATAATCATTAACAATGGTACATCAGTTTTCTAGACTACATCTTAACCAAAACAACACACAAAAAAATCACAAACAACTTCTGAGAAGACATTATTTTGTCAATAGCACCAAAATGCTTAAACTATTCTCTCGAGGATAATTTTTATTCATTCTTAACACTCATCTCAGGTGTCACCTCCTCTGTGGAGCCTGCAGCAAATTCCTTAAGACAGAGTTAGTCATTTCATTTTCTGGGCTTCACAAGATCATTATAGCATTTAACACGTTGTATTATAATTACCTGCTAGGAAGTCTGCCTTTCCCACTGGGCCATGAACTCCACAAGAGCGACAACTGTGTCTTATTCATCTTTCAATCCTCCATTTCAATTCAATTCAGCAAATATTCAACACCCAGCACTGTGTCAATTTCAAAGTTAGTACTTAATAAATATTTCAGGAGAGAATGAAAGAGTGAAGGAAGATAAATTTACATTATCTTAAAAATTCTTTCAAAAAATGTTCTGGCAGAAACTTCCTTTTTTATTTCTACTTCCAAGGAAAAAGTGTTTTTCCAAAATCCATACTTAGATAGGGACCCTCAAGATTTGTTTTTCCAGGTTTTTTGTTGTTGTTGTTGTTTATAAATTTAAATTTAAGTGATAAATATCTTGAATTATATGGCATAGTACAAGTGACCTTGGAGGCAATCTCATCCAAGGAGACAGCTAATATATGGCACTTGTGGCCTGCTCTCCACCTCCTGCACCCATAGCAGACAGCACTAATGGATCATGGCGTACTTCCTTATTAAGCCCATGGTCAGCCTAGAATCCTCAACTCAGCACTTAACAAGCTGCTTTCTGGAGTTGGTGGTCAACATGAATCCTGCTTGCCATCCTTGATCTAGTTTATTCTCTCTTATTGCATATAAGCAGAGTGAGGTCTAGAAAGGTAAAATGAATAAGCTCAGATTCCAAAGCTAATTATTAGAGCCTGAACTAGACCCAAGTCACCTAAGCCTCTTTCCACTAGAATACACTTTAATTTTATAGCTACAGGATTGAATACTTCATAGAAAATGTTAGTTGTGGTCATCACGTTATATGTATATATGTATATATTTATATGTATACAATTATGAACAAAACCAACATTTTTACATTATATACATATGTATGTGTACATATATGAACAAAACCAATATGTTCTATGAATTGTTTATTCCTATTAATCAGCTATAGAATATGTTATATAATATATAATATAGCCACATAACATTTGTGTGTGTTATATATTACATTACATATTATAATATCTATGTTTTTAAGTCAAAAGTGAGGTAGCTCTAAAAGTGTGCCATAAAAAAACAGTAAAACCCAAAAGAATACAATAAAAAACAAGCATTGGTCAATTTAACTGTTTGGTGTTTTTCTTATAGCTTCTTGGCATATGCAGGACCTATCTGGAAAAAAAACAGCTGTGGAAATCAGAATTTAAGACTGTTTATGTACATTATTTTAGTCAAGGGTTATGGAGTTAGTAACATATACTAATTTTCACTGTATAAATTCAGTTCATCCTCCTCCATGTGGTGACACTGCCACCAATACAAGGGGGAATCAAGGAGGATCCCCGAACTGTCTTAACGTTACTGTTTAGGCAACTCCAATGCTAGAAGTCTCTCTCTTTATCACACACGAATGTGTAAAAGAATGTATGTTACAGAAAACAAGAAATATATTAAGAAGTGAGTACAAACCACTGTTTTCTTTTTCAGAGCATGAGTTTAAAATCCTCCAAAGGGATAGAGTTGTTTCTTCCAAGTGGGTCAGCAGGGGTATGAGAAAGAAACAGAGAAAGTTGAAATACATAAAATCTCAGATTCCATAGCCTCTTTTTCTTTGCATGGCAAACCGCAAGATACTCTCGAAGAATCAACACCCAGGATACCTCATTACCAGAGATAGACAAGCAAATGAGAAAGGAGGTAAAGAATAAGCAGCCTCACAGCCTGAGAATAGATAAAAGAAGACAAGCAGAGGTCTTGGACATGGAATCACACAAAGGTTAGCCATTTGAGGATAAGAAATGAAATAAACTATTAGCAAATAACAATGGTAGCCTCTGGAGAGGAAAAAGAGGTCTGATTTCTGTGGACCAAGAAAAAATAGTTGTAACTGACTTCTGGTTGATATTTGGGCTACATGTGTCCATTTGTATCACTGCATGATTTACAGGTGTAGTAGACTTATGACAGTGGCCGCACAGACATGCCTCTTCAGAGACCAGGGGTACTAGAGCAATACTAGTTTGCCAACAATCCCTGGGAGAAATGGTGACGGCAGCTCTGGTGGTTATTTGCCTACTGTCTCTCAGACCCATTCCAACCCTTCTGTATTCAACTCTGTAAATGCCACAACTAGGTGTCTGAAAACTGTATTTCCCACACTAACTTGACAACTGGCTTTCAGTCAGATTCCACCACTGGGAAGCACTATTGAGAGGCTGCAAGATGGGGAAGAAAGAGGCTGCTCCAGTGGGAGCATCTTCCATCTCCTGTGTGCATCCCTCCAGCATCTTTTATCACCTTTAGAACCAGGTGTGTGTGGTCCCCCCAGAAATCAAGGCACCAACACCAAGTTGGTTGCTCTTCCATGACAGCTATCTGTTCCCTTGTATTCTTAGCCCTTGAAGCAGCAGCAACCCCTCTCCTTAATTTCTAAGCTGTTGTAACTAACATTGCGTTAACCATTTTTGTAAAATGTTACATGAGTTTGTCATTGGTAGACAAGAAAGCAACACAAGTATGTGCTTTGCTGTATATGCAGGTACTGAATAAAAGATGCACAGTAATCAATCACTGACAGACTTTGAAAGAAGCAACATGACTATTCAGGGATCAAGATGCAGGTCCCTTATTTACACAGTGATTTACAGATTAAAGAGCTAATGATGAAGTTTGTACTTTATACAATTAACCACAGTTGATATACTATGGTAACTGATTTTTAATTATGGTATTGGAGGATTGGTGTTATTTACATAAACTGTGGTAACTGAAATTGGTGCACATGAGAAGGGTCTACAGCAAGGATCTCACTTGGCTATTTGTTAAGTCTCAACTATTTGGGGGTTCATAACTTCATTCATGTTGAATTATAACTCATCTGTTTCAATAAATGCACCTCCAAACAGACTAGACTGGTCTTTTTTCTTTTAGAAACAAATTCATGGTGAAGCTTTATGAGTAATAAAAGCAATCTGTTCCCTTTTATTCTTTTTCCTCATGCTATTTACACATTTCCTGGTGTTCACACACTAGATATGTGAGTCATGCTGAGTCAAGCCCATTGGCCCATGGGCACTGTGGCCTATGCTATTCAGTTGCCTTCTGTGTAAGTACATACAAAGATTAGATGAGAGTGGGCACCTCATGCATATGGATTACAGTTGTTTCAATCCTCGTTTGCAATTCTTCAAAATTTCCTGCCTTAGAATTCTGCATCCATGGCCTTTGCCAGTGACATTGCTTTATGAGAGTAGGCAGAGTGTATGTGGCTTGGCTGATGGACTGTGGGTGGATGTGACAGTGTGCCAGACCAAGGCCCCGAGAGATATGACATGTATCTAGTCATCCTCTCATTCTACAACTACATGCAGGAAAAAGAGAATGCCTAAGACTCTGCTACTCCTCCTGCCTGAGCCCCAGTGTGAATATTTGTGGGACAGAAGTAAAGCAAGCGCTATAGCCTTGGAGCAAATCTTTCCAGTTGACCTCAGGGTAGATCAGCTGAACTGCAGTTAACCTGCAGACGAGCAGAATGAAAGCTTATTGTAAGCCGCTGAGTTGTTGAATGTTTCATGATTTTTTTTTTTTTTTTTTTTTTTTTTGGCAATAGCTGATGAATACAGGGCAACAGTATGCATGAAGCTAATTAGAAAATCCCCCCAAAAGTTATACTGAAGAACACAAAGACTTTCCAGCTGGTAGACAGAGGAAATGCAGTAAAGACACAGACAAAGCTGAGGTGCTATGGAAAAAGACACAGAGTGGTTGCTTTTCACCTAGAGTAAGTTTGGACTTCCCAGCCTTTTTTGCTTATAGCAGCCTGAATTCTCTGAAACATTAAAGAGCTCACTGTCTCTGTTCCATAGCCTTCATGCCTTTGAAGGTTGGATCTCCAGAGAGTGGAAATGGAGAAATGCTGAGACTTTCCACAGGAGTCCCTATATCTAAATCTAACCAGGCCGGAAGGTAAATTCAATTCACCTTTACAAATGAGGCCTTGGGAGTGGATGGTGGAACTACCCAGCATCCACTTTCATTAGAACCGTCTGGGCCTTTCCTTTTCACCAAGACATGGAGCTCATAGGAGAAGGTGAGCATTTTATGAAAATTACTAATCCATTGAATTATTACCATCTCTCAAGTAAATCTCTAATCTACACAATCTCGTCTGATTTTTCTCAACAGCTCAGTGAAAAAGGTGCTATTTTTAGCTGCATTTTACATATGAGGAGACTAAAATATATATCCTAAGTCATTTGCTTGAGGCCACACAGTTAGTAAATCCAGATGCTTAACATCTCTACTCTAGCCATATTATGCTACTTGTTTTTAGGAAGCAGTGGTAGACACCAACTCCTGCCCTAGAAAGATTTTCATTATCCTAGGCAAGAAGATACAGTCCTTGAAATAAACAATTCACAGCAAATAAAAAAAATTACTTTGTTTTGTACTTTACTTATAGCAAACATGGACAAAATGCATTTCTTCCTTGCATCAGGTGTTTTTATTCTCTGCTGGGCTTTGTTATCTCATCTTTCTCCCCTGGGATTCTTTTTTTCCCCAGCACTCCTTTCTATGCCTTTAGTACTCACCATTTTCCTTCTCCCAATCCCTCAAAATATCCAGAGCAGCCTAATTCACTTATTTTACAAATATTATGGGTGCTTATTATGGGCAAGTCACTTTAATTTTGTAATGGACAATTACAACATTTCAGTTGTATTAGTATTTCTGGGGATTGGTTGCCAATGGCAATCAGCACACTTCAGTACCTGATACCTGTCCCAGTTCCAGTCAAAAGAACTTTCTCTCAAAAGTGACTTAAAAACACAGTCCAGTTAGTTCCATGCATTTCTGTCAGCCATGTCACACTTGAGCAGTCCTTGAACAGTTGGGCCTCGAGCACCACATTCTTGCACACTTTCATCACTGTTTTCACAACCTCTTTTCTCCATCCCTTCCCATGGTGCATCCTGAAACCTCTGTCCATTATAAACAAATTCCTTTACATTTTTAACCTCTTCCTTTCCACCGTCTCTTTTCTTTCAGTCTATAAAACATGTTCATGGAGTTCCCTACGTCTTTAGTATCCACCATTCCAGAAAGAAATAAACATTCCTTTACCTAGCAAAGTATAAGCTTCCATACTAAATTTTGCCTTCTTTCCACTGTTTACGTTGAGTTCCCTACATTCAGTCTCCACTTAACTTCCCAGTTACTCCTCATTCTATATCAGTCTGTCTTCTCCTCCCATGAAACTGCATATGGATTTATGAGTTGCTAGATCCTCTCCATCTTGATCTTATTTGACTTCTTACTTGATCAAGCCGTGGTTTGTGACGTTCTCTCCCTTCTTGGCTTTTGTGACACCACCTCACTTAGCTCTTCTTTTCTTCTAGCAATTTTTTTTCATCTGCTTCATGTGTACCTCCTCCTCTAGGTCTTGTAAATATTGGGGGTTCATCAGGATTCTATCCTTAGCCTTCCCTCTTCATGTGCTACATGTGCTCTCTGAGGAATCTCTTCCATATATATGGTTCTCACACCTATGTCTGCAGCCTAAATGACTCTTCTGTGCTTCAGATAGCAGATATCTGCCTACAGGATATTTCCACTTTGATATTCCATAAGGTCAAAATGTCAAAAACGAAATCAACTTCTTCTTTTGTCTTATAAACCTGTTCCCAACCCCATATGTTCAATCTCAGTGTATCACACGGCCATCATCTTTGTTGCTCAGCCCAGAGACTTGGAGTCTCCTAACTGTCCCTTTTATGCCCAATGTTCTCCATGCTTCCAATTTATCCTCCTCACCATCGTAAAAAAGATCATCAAAAACTGCAAATCTAATCATTTTACTATTCCCCATCCTTATCCCTGTCCTCCTCCTCTCCCAACCTCTTTCTCTCAAACTTTCAGACATTTCAGTGGCTCCCCAGCACCTCACAATGAAGTTCAAAGTTCTTACCATGCTCTGAACTTTGTTATTCAGACTCCTGCTTTGATTTCTCCTATTTTCCTTAAAACCGTTTACATTCTAATCACTTCATGATCCTTGCCACTCCTCTGAGTACTTATTTTCATGAATTGATAGTCATGGGAACTTTAAAAATATAAGATATTAGGAAACAGAGTGGATAAAGCAGAAAAGAATAATTATGGAGGGATGGCAAGATGTTTGTCAACACGCTAGCTGCAGAAGTTTACATAGAAAATAGGAGCTGTGTTCAAAAGACCCGCTCTGAACAGATGCTGTACACTGGGTCACAGCAACAAAGACTGACAGAGTTGGGATGGGTCATTGACTTCTTCAGACCACAGCACAGCTCTGGTGCCCTGAAGGTATAGGGTAGAGGTAGGGGGATAATGGGGACTGAGTAACCCCAGCATAGCAGTGCTTTCACAGAGGCCACTATGATTGGAGTGAAGACCATGGTGAAGGGTCCTGATGAGTTTGAAATGGAAGAACATGAGGGGAGTAGTTGAGACCAGATATTCTAGAGGATTACCAGGTATAACTGGGAAAGATAGAGAAAGAGGGGTGATATTCAGGAGTTATGCAGGTGGGGACTAGGTGGCAAATTACATGTCTACTGGGTTGCAAGGAAAACTGAAGCCATCTAATGGGGACTCCCTTAATTCCACTGCCAAATCTAAAAGTAGAATGAACTTTTTTTCCCCCCACCTTGATTGTTTCTATTCCTGTCTAAGGGCAGTTCCTATAACTGTGCTTCAGATTTTTTCTCATCCTATCTTTTTGGCTGCCTTAAACTATCATTATTGCTCACTCTGTCTTTTTATTGACACTCCTTTCTGTAGACATTTAAACATAATTCCCTGGCTTCCTTTTATCCCACCTGACTTTCAAACTACAATCCTATCTCTCTTCTACCCTTAAAAAATCTTCTGAAAAAACTTGCCTATATGCTCTCTCTTTGTCCTTACCTTCCTTTGACTCCCATATTCATCATTAAAAAGCAAGCAGGCAGAGGGAGGTTACAAGATGGCTGAATAGGGACAGCTCCAGTCTACAGTTCCCAGCGTGAGCGACACAGAAGATGGGTGATTTCTGCATTTCCAACTGAGGTACGGGGTTCATCTCACTGGGGCTTGTCAGATAGTGGGTACAGACCACAGAGCAGGGTGGAGCATCACCTCACCCAGGAAGCACGAGGGGTCAGGGAATTCTCTTTCCTAGTCAAAGGAAGCCATGACAGACAGTACCTGGAAAATTGGGACACTCCCACCCTAATAATGTGCTTTTCCAATAGTCTTAGCAAACGGCACACCAGGAGATTATATCCCACGCCTGGCTCAGAGGCCCAGAAGCTTGAACTGGGTGGAGCCCACCGCAGCTCAAGGAGGCCTGCCTGCCTCTGTAGTCTCCACCACTGGGGGCAGGGCATAGCTGAACAAAAGGCAGCAGAAACTTCTGCAGACTTAAATGTCCCTGTCTGACAGCTTTGAAGAGAGTAGTGGTTCTCCCAGCACGGAATTGGAGACCTGAGAATGGACAGATTGCCTCCTCAAGTGGGTCCTGACCCCTGAGTAGCCTAACTGGGAGACACCTCCCAGTAGGTACCGACTGACACCTCATACAGCCAGATGTCCCTCTGAGACAAAGCTTCCAGAGGAAGGATCAGGTAGCAACATTTACTGTTCTGCAATATTTGCTGTTCTGCAGCCTCTGCTGGTGATACCCAGGCAAACAGGGTCTGGAGTGGACCTCCATCAAACTCCAGCAAATCTGCAGCTGAGGGTCCTGACTATTAGAAGGAAAACTAACAAACAGAAATGACATCTACACCAAAACCCCATCATCAAAGACCAAACGTAGATAAACCACAAAGATGGGGAGAAACCAGAGCAGAAAAGCAGAAAATTCTAAAAATCTGAGTGTCTCTTCTCCTCCAAAGGAATGCAGCTCCTTGTCAGCAATGGAACAAAGCTGGACAGAGAATGATTTTAACGACTTGAGAGATGAAGGCTTTAGATAATCAGTAATAACAAACTTCTCCGAGCTAAAGGAGGATGTTTGAACCCATCGCAAATAAGCTAAAAACTTTGAAAAAAGATTAGACGAATGGCTAACTGGAATAAACAGTGTTAGAGAAGACCTTAAATGACCTGACGGAGCTGAAAACCATGGCCTGAGAATTACATGATGCATGTATAAGCTTCAGTAGCTGATTAGATCAAGGGGAAGAAAGGGTATCAGTGATTGAAGATCAAATGAATGAAATGAAGCAAGAAGAGAAGTATAGAGAAAAAAGAGTAAAAAGAAATGAACAAAGCCTCCAACAAATATGGGACTATGTGAAAAGACCAAATCTACGTCTGATTGGTGTACCTGAAAGTGACAGGGAGAATGGAACCTAGTTGGAAAACACTCTTCAGGATATTATCCAGGAGAACTTCCCCAACCTAGTAAGGCAGGCCAACATTCAACTTCAGGAAAAACAGAGAACACCACAAAGATACTCCTTGAGAAGAGCAACTCCAAGACACATAATTGTTAGATTCACCAAAGTTGAAATGAAGGAATAAATGTTAAGGGCAGCCAGAGAGAAAGGTCAGGTTTCCCACAAAGGGAAGCCCATCAGACTAAGAGCGGATCTCTTGGCAGAAACTCTACAAGCCAGACGAGAGTGGGGACCAATATTCAACATTCTTACAGAATGGAATTTTCAACCCAGAATATCATATCCAGTGAAACTTAGCTTCATAAGTGAAGGAGAAATAAAATCCTTTACAGACAAACAAATGCTGAGAGATGTTGTCACCACCAGGCTTGCCTTACAAGAGCTCCTGAAGGAAGCACTAAACATGAAAAGGAACAACTGGTACCAGCCACTGCAAAAACATACCAAACTGTAAAGACCATCGATGCTAGGAAGAAACTGCATCAACTAACAAGCAAAATAACCAGCAAACATCATAATGACAGGATCAAGTTCACACATAACAATATTAACCCTAAATGTAAATGGGCTAAATGTTTCAATTAAAAGACACAGACTGGCAAATTGGATAAAGAGTCAAGACTCATCAGTGTGCCGTATTCGGGAGACCCATCTCATGTGCAGAGACACACATAGGCTCAAAATAAAGGGATGGAGGAAGATCTACCAAGCAAATGGAAAAAAAAAAAAAAAAAAGCAGGGGTTGCAATCCTAGTCTCTGATAAAACAGACTTTAAACCAGCAAAGATCAAAAGAGACAAAGAAGGCCATTACATAATGGTAAAGGGATCAATTCAACAAGAAGAGCTAATTATCTTAAATATATATGCACCCAATACAGGAGCACCCAGATTCATAAAGCAAGTCCTTAGAGACCTACAAAGAGACTTAGACTCCCACACAATAATCAGGGGAGACTTTAACACCCCACTTTCAACATTAGACAGATTAATGAGACAGAAAGTTAACAAGGATGTGAACTCAGCTCTGCACCAAGTGGACCTAATAGACATCTATAGAACTCTCCACCCCAAATCAACAGAATATGTATTATTCTTAGCACCACATCACACTTATTCCAAAATTGACCACATAGTTGGAAGTAAAGCACTCCTCAGCAAATGTACAAGAACAGAAATTATAACAAACTGTCTCTCAGACCACAGTGCAATCAAATTAGAACTCAGGATTAAGAAACTCACTCAAAATCACTCAACTACATGGACACTGAACAACCTGCTCCTGAATGACTACTGGGTACATAATGAAATGAAAGCAGAAATAAAGATGTTCTTTGAAACCAATGAGAACAAAGACACAACATACCAGAATCTCTAGGACACATTTAAAGCTGTGTGTAGAGGGAAATTTATAGCACTAAAAGCCCACAAGAGAAAGCAGGAAAGATCTAAAATTGACACCCTAACTTCACAATTAAAATAACTAGAGAAGCAAGAGCAAACACATTCAAAAGCTAGCAGAAGGCAAGAAATAACTAAGATCAGAGCAGAACTGATGGCGATAGAGACACAAAAAACTCTTCAAAAAATCAATGAATCCAGGAGCTGGTTTTTTGAAAAGATCAACAAAATTGATAGACCACTAGCAAGGCTAATAAAGAAGAAAAGAGAGAAGAACCAAATAGATGCAATAAAACATGGTAAAGGGGATATCACCACTGATCCCACAGAAATACAAACTACCATTAGAGAATACTATAAACACCTCTTCACAAATAAACTAGAAAACCTAGAAGAAATGGATACATTCCTGGACACATACACCCTCCCAAGACTAAACCAGGAAGAAGCTGAATCCCTGAATAGACCAATAACAGGCTCTGAAATTGAGGCAATAATTAATAGCCTACCAACCAAAAAAAGTCCAGGACCAGACAGATTCACAGCCCAATTCTACCAGAGGTACAAAGAGGAGCTGATACCATTCCTTCTGAAACTATTCCAATGAATAGAAAAAGAGGGAATTGTCCCTAACTCATTTTATGAGGCCAGCATCATCCTGATACCAAAGCCTGGCTGAGACACAACCAAAAAAAAGAGAATTTTAGACCAATATCCCTGATGAACATCAGTGTAAAAATCCTCAATAAAATACTGGCAAACTGAATCCAGCAGCACATCAAAAAGCTTATCCACCATAATCAATTTGGCTTCATCCCTGGGATGCAAGGCTGGTTCAGCATATGCAAATCAATAAACGTAATCCAGCATATAAACAGAACCAAAGACAAAAACCACATGATTATCTCAATAGATGCAGAAGAGGCCTTCGACAAAATTCAACAGCCCTTCATGCTAAAAACTCTCAATAAACTAGGTATTGATGGGACAGAATCAAAATAGTAAGAGCTATTTATGACAAACTCACAGCCAGTATCATACTGAATGGGCAAAAGCTGGCAGCATTCCCTTTGAAAACAGGCACAAGACAGGGATGCCCTCTTCACCACTCCTATTCAACATAGTGTTGGAAGTTCTGGCCAGGGCAATCAGGCAGGAGAAAGAAATAAAGCATATTCAGTTAGGAAAAGAGGAAGTCAAATTGTCCCTGTTTGCAGATGACATGATTTCATATTTAGAAAACCCCATCGTCTCAGCCCAAAATCTCCTTAAGTTGATAAGAAACTTCAGCAAAGTCTCAGGATACAAAATTAATGTGCAAACATCACAAGCATTTCTATACACCAATAACAGAAAAACAGAGAGCCAAATCATGAGTGAACTCCCATTCACAATTGCTTCAAAGAGAATAAAATACCTAGGAATCCAACTTATAAGGGACGTGAAGGACCTCTTCAAGGAGAACTACAAACCACTGCTCAATGAAATAAAAGAGGACACAAACAAATGAAAGAACATTCCGTGCTTATGGATAGGAAGAATCAATATCGTGAAAATGGCCATACTGCCCAAGGTAATTTATAGATTCAATGCCATCCTCATCAAGCTACCAATGACTTTCTTCACAGAATTGAAGAAAACTACTTTAAAGTTCATATGCAACCAAAAAAGAGCCTGCATTGCCAAGACAATCCTAAGCCAAAAGAACAAAGCTGGAGGCATCACGCTACCTGACTTCAAACTATGCTACAAGGCTACAGTAACCAAAACAGCATGGTACTGGTACCAAAACAGAGATGTAGACCAATGGAACAGAACAGAGCCCTCAGATATAATACCACACATCTACAACCATCTGATCTTTGACAAACCTGAGAGAAACAAGAAATGGGGAAAGGATTCCCTATTTAATAAATGGTGCTGGGAAAACTGGCTGGCCATATGTAGAAAGCTGAAACTGGATCCCTTCCCTACACCTTATACAAAAAATTAATTCAAGGTAGATTAAAGACTTAAACGTGAGACCTACAACCATAAAAACCCTAGTAGAAAACCTAGGCAATACCATTCAGGACATAGGCATGGGCAAGGACTCCATGTCTAAAACACCAAAAGCAGCAGCAACAAAAGCCATAACTGACAAATGGGATCTAATTAAACTAAAGAGCTTCTGCACAGCAAAAGAAACTACCATCAGAGAGAACAGGCAACCTACAGAATGGGAGAAAATTTTTACAATCTACCCATCTGACAAAGGGCTAATACCCAGAACCTACAAAGAACTCAAACAAATTTACAAGAAAAAAAGCAAACAACCCCATCACAAAGTGGACAAAGGATATGAACAGACATTCTCAAAAGAAGACATTTATGCAGCCAACGGTCACATGAAAAAATGCTCATCATCACTGGCCATCAGATAAATGCAAATCAAAACCACAAGAGATACCATTTCACACCAGTTAGAATGGCAATCATTAAAAAGTCAGGAAACCACAGGTGCTGGAGAGGATGTGAAGAAATAGGAACATTTTTACACTGTTGGTGGGAGTAAACTAGTTCAACCATTTTGGAAGGCAGTGTGGTGATTCCTCAAGGATCTAGAACTAGAAATACCATATGACTCAGCCATCCCATTACTGGGTATATACCCAAAGGATTATAAGTCATGCCACTATAAAGACACATGCACATGTATGTTTATTGTGGCACTATTCACAATCGCAAAGACTTGGAACCAACCCAAATGTCCATCAATGATAGATTGGATTAAGACAATGTGGCACATATACACCATGGAATACTATGCAGCCATAAAAAGGATGAGTTCATGTCCTTTGTAGGGACATGGATGAAGCTGGAAACCATCATTCTGAGCAAACTATCACAAAGACAGAAAACCAAACACTGCATGTTCTCACTCACAGGTAGGAATTGAACCAGGAGAACACTTGGACATAGAGTGGGGATCATCATACACCAGGGCCTATTGTGGGGTGAGGGGAGAGGTGAGGGATAGCATTAGGAGAAATACCTAATGTAAATGATGAGTTAACGGGTGCAGCACACCAACATGGCACATGTATACATATGTAACAAACCTGCACGTTGTGCACATGTACCCTAGAACTTAAAGTATAATAATAATAATAATAATAATAATAAAAGCAAGTAGGCAAAACAAAACAACCACCTTCCAGGGTTACCAATGGCTTCCTTATCCTAAATTCCAAGGTATATTTTATGTTTCGTTGTCTTACTTTGCAATCCTTGATACTGTTTGTCATTCCCTCATTCCTAAAGCCATTTTATTTTATTTTTTTACTTTGACCTCTTTAACTCCCTTTCTTGTTTTCTTCCTACCTTTTTGACTGCCCCTTCTACTTCTCCTTTGCAGAATTAGCCTACACTACCTAGATTAAATGTAGAGCTGCTCATTCTATATTTGATCTCTAGAGAGTCTAATTCTTACCTATCAGTTAAATTTAGATTTCCATATCGATATTTCTCAAATTTTATGTCTTTGTATGCAGCCACACTGGCCTTTCAGCTCTTCAAATGCATCATTTTTAGTCTCCCTATATTTTTGCACAAACTGTTCATTCTATCAAGAATAATACTCCCCACCTAGCAACTCTTTTTCAGTTTTCAGATCTCAACTGAACTTCTTATAAGAAGCCTTTTCTCACATCATCCTAGGTCAGGTTCATTTGCCTTGCACTCCCATAACACTGTCTCTTTCCTTCAGAGCGTTTAATTTACAGTTACGAGTTTTTTCTGTGTCCTCCCGTTTCGGATGATTTCAACCTTCCTGATCTATGGTAAAGGCAGAGAGAGCAAAGCAAACGGTTGTTTTCATCATCATCCACCTTTTTGAGGTAGGTGAGATCTGCCATTTCTTAGTCTAGAGTCTCTTTTAGTTAGCAATACTGGTGGAAGTTTAAAAGAAGCAACATGCATGTGGCACTTACTGGCACTGGTTGCAGTGAAACAATTGGGAGAAATGAGTCTGCAGTGCCTCCAGAAACTCTCAGGTGAGCACACTCAATTTATTCCTTTTCTATATCTCCAATTCTTGCTTTCCCAAGTTCATTCTTATCAGGGAGCACATATGCCTCCAGGGCATTTCTGCATGTCCAATATGTTGCTAGTTAGATGTTATTCTGCCTTTGATTACTTTTTTTCTCTTTTCCAAATTAAATTTTTTGAGATATTTTAAATTCACAAAGATGTAAGCAATAACATACAGAGATCCCATGTGTCCTTTTCCAAATATCCCCCAATAGCGTTGTCATGCAAAACTGTAGTACAATATCACATCCAAAATACTGACAGTGATACAGTCAAGATACAGAATGTTTCCATCACCATAACGATCCCTCATGTCGCCCTTCTACAATCCCACCTACTTCCTTCCCACCCCCACCACCTTCATAACCCCTAGCAACCACAAGTCTGTTTCTCACTTGCATAATTGATTTCTGTATGTTTATCTTTTTTGGTTTTGGAGTTTTTGCTTTTTTTTGAGACAAGGTCTCACTGTGTCGTCCAGGATGGGGTGCAGTGGTGCCATCATGGCTCACTGCAACCTCTGTTTCCTGGACTCAAGCGATCCTCCTACCTCATCCTCCCAAGTAGCTGGGATCACAGGCATGTTCCACCACACCCAGGTAGTTTTTGTAGTTTTTTGGTAGAGGCGGTGTAAGGAACATGGAAGTACTTTGGTCAAGGATAGGCCGAGGTAAATATCCAGAGTGACTCAGCGAGTCTAGAGTGCAGGTGTATAACTTCACTTGTTATCATAGCCACATAGACATAACAGAAAGGAGTTCACCACCATAGCCATAACATAGGGAAGGTTCATCACTTGGCTCTATGCCACTATTGTCAGTGAAAGGTATAATTGCCCTGTTGACACTGTGCAGGCACACTGGCACCCAGAGAAAGAGAGAGAGCCAAAGCTGTCCGTCTTTGCAGACAGATAGAGGGGAGCCAGGACACAGCTTGGCCCGCTCGTGCCCAAAGAGAGAGAGTTTAGCTGCTGACCCCGAAGGCAAGGGAGAGAGAACTGGCTGCACAGCTCTGTGTGGGGGCCGCCTGACTAAGCAGCCGAGACAGGGCGGAGAGAGCTGTTTATGAGAGCTGCTGAATAAAATCATCTTTCACCTGTCTATGGTTCCCCAAGTGTTCTTTCTGCTCATCTACCCACTCCCTTGAACCTCAGCATGGGCTGGAACCTGACCCTGGGCATGACATTTGGCATAGTCATGAAACTGACAGACAGGGTTTCATTATGTTGCTCAGGCTGGTCTTGAACTCCTATACTCAAGCAGTCTGCCCACCTCAGCCTCCCCAAGTGCTGGGATTACAGGCATGAGCCACTGCGCCTGACCTGTATGTTTATCTTTTATTCTGGAAACTTACTGAGCTTGTTTTACATATTGGATTTTGTATGTAAACAATGTTATCTGCAAATAGGGAGTTTTAATGTTTTAACTCTTCCTTTCCAATCTCTATTTTTTCTTTTTGCTTTTTATCACATTAGCTACAATTTCCAACACTATGTTAATTAACAGACGTAAAAGCAGACTTCCCTGCCTTGTTTCCTATCAGAGGGAAGTAATTCAGTCATTCATTATTAATGAACATTAGCGGTAGCTTTTTTGTAGGTGCTTTTTATCAAGATGAAGTAGTTACCCTCTAATTTCTAATTTCCTAAGTTTTGTCATTTCTGTATCACAAACACTGAATTTTGTCAAGTGCTTGTTCTCTGATTGATACAATCATGTGATTTACTTTTATTCAGCCTGATAATACAGTAGTCAATTCTAAAATATTAAACCAGATTTCTATCTCTGGAATAACCCTCATTTGGTCTTTAAAAAGTATTGCTAAATTCTACTTGCTAACATTCTGCTAAGGATTTTCACATCTATATTCATAAGGATATTGGCCTGTAGTTTTCTCACTTGTACTGTCTCTGGTTTTGGCAACAGAATAATTCCAGCTTTACAAAATGAAGTATTCTCTCCTTTTCTATTTTCTGGAAGAGATTGTATAGAATTAGTGTTAATTCTTCTTTAAATATTTGGTAGAATTCTCCAGTAATTCTTCCATCCCCAGACACTCTGATGTTATTAGCATGTAGCATGACCCAGGCGTGGGGATTTTAAAAATCTCCCCAGGTGATTATACTTTGCAGTGTGGGAACCACTACCTTATTGTATAGAGTGAATATGGCTAAGCCTATTATTATTTCATCTGTGCTTACCTTGTCTGCCTTGATTACACCTGTAATCCTAAGGCAGGACCAGGTCAACTTTTTTTTTTTTTTGAGCATGGATTGATTGATCAACTGATTGAATATTAGGCCCTTATGTGCTTATGATTAACCAGTGTTAACAGATAATTACTGTATTGGATTGGAATTTCTCTTTAGGGGGAGATTTAAAATTATAAACTCATCTTCCCTAATGGTTATACGTCCTTCACACTTTTAAAAAACAAAGGTGGGGGGCCGGGCGCGGTGGCTCACGTCTGTAATCCCAGCACTTTGGGAGGCCGAGGCGGGCGGATCACGAGGTCAGGAGATCGAGATCATCCTGGCTAACACCGTGAAACCCCGTCTCTACTAAAAATACAGAAAAATTAGCCGGTTACGGTGGCGGGCGCCTGTAGTTCCAGCTACTGGGGAGGCTGAGGCAGGAGAATGGCGTGAACCTGGGAGGCGGAGCTTGCAGTGAGCTGAGATGACGCCACTGCACTCCAGCCTGGGCGACAGAGTGAGACTCCGTCTCAAACAAACAAACAAACAAACAAACACAAAGGTGGGATGAGAGTTTGATGAGGGCTATATTGGAGACAGAGTACAACATACCAAAATTTGGGGATTCAAATGTGGTAGAGAACATTGGTTTTCAGTATTTTAAAAACGATGGATCCTTTACATCAAATGAAACCTGACATAGAATCCCAATACAAGACCAGAGACTCTGGTAAAATCTTAGGTAGGAACCTTTCCTTCCCTCCCCCAACCCTTCTTAGGGCCATAAAATCTGGAGGCATGCTGTGGTCGACCACAGTTACATCTCCACACAGGAAGGCCCTTTGTACACACACTGGGAAAATTGCCAGGTACAATTGGGCAAGAGTGGTCACAGGTAAGTTATGTAAACATAGCATAGAAAAAATCTTGGAATGTTGACATTAGGTCGCAGGGTATGGTTATGCCCTTATGTGATAACATAAATTGTGCTGCTTTTCCGGCAGGAAAGAAAAAAAGGAGTACCTTAGTACCCACTCAGATTGCTGATCATTACCTCTATTTTGAGGGCTCCCCCAGGAGGAACACGAGAGAGAGACCTTGAACAGATGTGCTCTTGGATGCACCCTTTTCTATGAAGTTTTAATGTCACTTGATGATCAATAAACCTTATCAGTTGGAGAAGCAGTCAAACTGGACTACTTGCTTCCAGGCAGCTTATAACCTAAAACAGAACTTTCACAAATGCAGGATTAAATTTGTCACCCATTTTCCTCTTCCCATCTATGATACCTTACATGGCTCTATTTTGTAAGCATCCCAAATTAAGGATTCTCTCTGCTTCACTGGAGATCTTGACAAAGCAAAAAAGCCCCTTCTTCTTTCCATTAACCAAAATGGTTGTTTAGGATTCTATACGATTTTTAATATATGTAGTCTTCATTTTAGTATGACAAATGAGGGCTCATGATTAATAATCAGATCAGTAATCAAGAATATTTTTTGCCAAGAGTTGCCTTTTTGATTTTTTTGAAATTACCTCAGACATAACCACTGTTAAGTGCCAGTCTCCTTCCTAACATTCCTTAATTTCTGTTAAGTTGATAAAAAATGTAAAATTGGAACATTATTCAACTACTTTGACAATTTCTAACTCCAACATTATAAACATATAATTTTTAAGTATTTCTTAACATTTCCAATTTGAAAATACAGGAAATTTTTCAAGTCTGAAGTCACAGATAATAACCTTCAGAAACTGGTTTGAAATGTCCTTGACATTATGAATATTTACCTGTATTTCCAGACAGATTTGGTTTATATATCTCTGGGATAAACAAAAAACATTTTAACATTAAAAGTTAAAAGTTATAAAGATTATCTCCCATATCTTTCAATAGATACTCATGATGAGACTATCAAAGTTTTCTTGACAATTTATAAAACATCTGTAGTTTCAAGAAAAAAAAATCTGCTATGGTATACAAAATCCTGGCAATTATATATTGTGTAAAATATCCATAATAGTGTCACTACTACAGCAGAGCTTAACCACTGTATTAGGCATAATTTGGTTTCTGTTATGAATATGGAATAAATTCAGTAAGTTCTAACACATTTCAGAAAAAATAACATGCTGTTAACAAAGCAAAATTATTGCTTAGGTATTTATACATATCTGCTTTGTAAAAGAAAATGCAAAATGTATCACGAGTTTTAAAAACTATATAAATTGACCATGAAGTTCTGAGAATATATCATGAATAATCAAAGGCATGATGTTCACAGCATTGTTCATACTAAAAAGTGGAGAGGTTAAGTTCCCAAAATGAGAACTGATTCATTACATTGATTCATCTTCAAATAATGGAGGAACCATTAAAAATAGTATCAATATCATAAGGGAAAAAAGGTTACAAGGCAGAAATTATTTAATTCCAGTTTTAAAATGTCTGGAGATCATTTATAAATGACAGGCTATCATATTACCTCCACACTTTTAAAAATGTTTAGCTTCTCCACAATATTACATGATTAAAAAGAAGATTAAAGGACAAATTCATTCATTGTGCAGAAATACTTTTCAGATAAGTGAAGGCTGACAACATGCTTAATCTGCAACTACTCCACGGGGGCTGGTTTGTATATACACACAAACATGTAACTTTTAAAAATAATTGTACCATTATTAACCAAAGTCCTGTACTTCACTACATCTCTTTTAACTAGACTTTTATCAAATTTGTGATCTGTAGATGAGAATGTATTTTCTTGCAGCAGCAGTGTCACGTTACCATGTCACAGATGACAGAAAATACATATGTGATGAAAATCGAAATAATTCATCATTCAATAAACTATATAATATGAAATGAACATGCTGAATGATGGAAAAGCAGGCCAAATCAGATCGGGGGAAAAATGGTCCAGATGAACTGTGGAAATTACAGAAGTTCTGAAAACTTTCAACAGCTTTGCAAATTGACATTATAAGCACTTTGTGTCTAATTGCACTTCAGGAACTATGGTATTCCTTCTTTAACATCAGAATAGTATTTTTACACTTATCACTTACAATAAGGAGAATTTTTTGGCTGCCAAGCGGAATAGGAAAAACTTCCAAGCAGTAAAGGAGTCAGGAACTGGGGGAAGGGTCATGAGGATTTGTGTATGTGTGAAAGGAGGAGACATTAAGCCAGTGACATATTGGTGCCAAAATTGACTTAATACAACTTAAAATGGAGGGTAAAGAGGGGAAGAGGAAATGTGAAGTCATTTCTTTGTATAAACATTCTCAGAATTCTCAATAATGTAATGCCTAATGAATGCAATTTTTTTCCAGTATAAATTAATATAACTGATGCAAGATGTAGGACAATTTTAAAACATTAACTGTTTTTAGTAAGACTTTTATTTTAAAAATTTTCAAAATATAAAAATAATAAATATGGATTTAACAAAACATAATTCAACTATAAATAATAAAAATGTTGACAACCCCACATAAACATTTAATACTATAAACATTCTAAGCATACAAGAGTAGTTTTCTAGTTCAAGTTTTATCTTTTTTCAGTTCAAGTTGTATTATCACTTTAAAAAAATAAACAAAAAAGCTGCTACAGCTTAACCAATTGCTTTCGCTCCACTCAAAGAGCAGGGAAATTTTTTCCCCATGCCAACACACATTCATGAAATGGGATACTTATGGGCACAGGTATTTAAAACTGGAACAATCCAGTCTCCAAACAAGAAGACTCCTTTGGTGTTTTTCAATTCAACAGTCCACAGAAACTGAGTTAAAATAAACCACTTATTAGAAGAAATCTTGTGCCAGACAATATGTTCTGAAGTAGCATCACACCCAAAACAGGTTTAACCTTCTGAGAATGAAAAGCAGGCATCCATGAATGCTTTGATGATACTTAAAACATTCTATCATGTGAACATTCATTAAGGTGCTGGAAGGAAATCTTGGGGACAAAACAAAAAAATCGACACATCAATGCAAAAACCTACAATGCAATAATACATCTCTTTATAACTCACCAAATGTTCTATGAATATTTAAGAATCACTATGCCTCCTCTTGAGTGATGGATATGGGAATTTAAAGCAAAGCAGGATTATGTATTTTAGTATTAGAAAAGTTTTTCATTTGAAATAAGGGAAAAACAGCCATGCTGAATGAGTTTTTGGATTCTAGCCAAATTAACTGCCTTCCTCTTAACAAAACAATTTTCTTTTTGGGAAGCTGGGCACAAGTAAATGTAAGGTCATTCTGCATCATATTCTTAAATTACAAAGTGTTTCTAATGGGCTGAGCTCTTTATCCACACATCAGAGACCACTTTTATAATTATGCTGCTGCTACATTATCAAAAATCACAAGCAATCAGATTAAAACCTAGCAGAGTCTGAACAACGGGTTCAAAAATGATATTGAAAGGTTTTATAGCACCAATGACTTTTTCCTAAGACACTTGAGGGGCCTGTATCATTTTAAAGTATGATTTATCTTGTAAACAAGACCAAAAATATTCAGTTGATCTGTATTTTGAGCATAAATATTTATAAACTCTATTTTTAAAAAAACAAATATAGCATGACTAGAGCAGCTTAATAGTGTAAAATCTAAGTATATTGAAAAATATAAAGATATATAAAAGGCTTTCATTATGCAATCATGCAGAGGAAACTGCTTCATTCAATTACACAAAAGTGATTCTGTACAGTTATCTACAATAGCTCCATGAGAATCCTACTTAGGAAAATAATGAAAACCTTATCTTTAATTAATCAACATATGGGGATTTAAAATATGTAACTGACTAGATCTCACAGCAATTTTCAAAAAGCGCAGTGATCTTCGTGAGAGTTAAGTCATCTTGACTTCTGATTCTCAACGGTATCTTCAATTTTGTTTTGCTTTGTTTTTAATTTTAAAAGCAAAAATGAAAAACCAAACCCAACCAAACAAAACCACCAGGATGACAAAGCTACAGGTAGTGGCATGTGGTCCATATCCATTAAGCAATCAACACTGTTAACACCAAGTATAGTGTCTTCAGACAATAGTCTTTACCCTAGCAGTAAGCCACTGTAGTAGGGCAGAAAATTCTTTGTTCAAAATTAAAAATACTCAACTATTTTGGGAAAATATTAATGAACACCCTGTGGCTAGTTTGCAAATGTGAACCAAAAGTCTTAACAATTTAAAAAAAAAAAAAAGTGCCTTGTAAGCTACCAGGTCCTTAAAATATTAGAAGACTTTCTAAATGATGTATTTTCTTTAACCAAGCCTAGAATTAACCATGCTGTGTCCAACCAATGTGGATCAAAACAGATAATTTACATTATGACTGATGTGTTTATTACATTCTTTTTATTTTTCATGACAAATGCAATGCATACTCAAGGGGAAAAAAAATTTGCAGAATATTCAGCTTTGCACCAAAAAAAAAAAAAAAAAAAAAAAAAAAAAGGTGATGAGGGTGAATAAAAATCAGTGTAAATTGCACTTTTCTAATATAGCTACTACCAAGTATAGCTTCCAACTTTTTAAATGCCTCCTGAGAATCTATGAAGGAATACTCAGAAACTAAGTGAAAACATTTCTTATGGTGCCCATTATAGAAAGGATATTGTGGGTACATATTTAGGATGAGATTTAATCATATTCTTTATAAGTAATTCCAAGCCATATTAAGCCATACTGCTTATAAATAATTTGGACATACACTTCTTAAAATGGGTAAAAACTAGTCTTTACCAATTTTAGGCACACGACACTATTTCCTCTTGCTTTAAAGGTCGTCTTTGATGTCTTGATTGAAAAGTCCAAAAAATGTGAAAAAATTATGTTAAGACATACAATAAGTTTTAAAAGACTTGTAATCTACAGATTATCATTTGTCACTTGGAAGAAAATTATTTTCTTTGTTGGCTTTGAAGAGTTAAGAATTTTTAAAAAAATATTTGGGTAAATGACCTTGGCAACATCATCAGAAAGTATAGTCAGAAGAAATGCACAAGCTATTACAGTACATAAAAAAGTACTTTATCATCTATTCAAAATTATTTTAAGTGGCTATCCTACTCCCAGAAATACATCTTAAGATCCCCCCAAAATTAAAACCAAACTCATGTTTAACTTTTTAATTCATTTTCATTTTAAATTGTTCATGCTAATGAACACAGTAGTATATGGCTTTACAGATTTCCTAGACACAATCCTCAATTTGGCTCAGACTGAATATACGTCATCCAAGAGAACTTTTTCATTCCTTCTTAAGGTGTTTAAAAAATAAATGGCTATAAAGTACGGGGAGAAAACATTTAAGAATAAGGTCAGAGCACACATTCAGATACACTTTGAACTCAGATGTACTCTTAGAGAACTGTAGAGATAAAATGCTAATTATAGTACATGTAAACATCTGTTCAAATTGATAAAGAGTGAACATAAAATAATAGGATGATATTATTGTAACAGTCGTCTCCAGACAGGAACTGGTCTTGCTCTTGCAGTCACAAAGCTAAGGGAATTCAGGCAATGATGATCTCTCTCTGCTGGAAAAAGAGAAGACTATTAAAAAAAACTTTGAAAATAGCAAATAAATCTAAAACTTGAATCACATCATAAATTGACCTCCAACTTTTCTAAACATTAAAAAAATCTATTTGAGAAAGAAATCAAAATCAAAGTTGCAGGAAAATTACACAAAGCTTTGGGCTAAAATGATTTTAACAAAACCTCTCTGCATCATGCTTCCTTCAAACATTAGGCTGCAAAAAATCACAGCATACAACATATCTATGGTCTAAAATTTTCATTAGAAAAACTAGTAACTGACATGGAAAATTTTCACAGAGATGTGGGTAGGCAAAGAAATTTTAAGAAATCATGAACAAATTCCAAGACTTTGTAAATAAAAATGAAAACAGAAACAATTTTCTTAAGGTTTCTCAAAGATGTCAAAGTAATTGCAAGATACATCTAATTTCCTTAAACTCCATATGATAATCACTTCATTTGTTAATCACATTATATGAAGTAAAAGTATACTAAGCACAAAGGCCCACAGTAAAAATAAAAGGAATACATGGAAATCAGACAGTGCCTGGTATATAAGGAGAGGCTTACTTTGGATGATGGGAAAATGAGTAGATGGATGAAATAAACAGTGAGGGAGGAATTTAGGAAGTAGCAAATATAAAAAGTAGATACAAAAAAAAGTAGAATTTTAAAATGCTTTTAATTACATTAAGTAACAAGCACATAATATGGATAAACGGCAAGAAAGTTAGGTGTTTTTCTACTACGCAAGTTTGATGTTTTTCATTAGCAATTATTGGGAATGGCAGTCATGTTTACCAGTTTCTTTCCTAGGATTTTTAGGTAGCAATTTTGGAAGATTATCTGTTGTCATCTGATAGGTATATAATGATCAGAAAGGAAAAATTTAAAAACTGCTCTTCTCTAAAGTCCTGTATACATACCTTTGAGCAACTAGGCAGTTCAAGAAGTTAACAGGAACAAGGTAGTTCCTGAAATCTGGGAAAAGGAAATTTTCTTCTTGTCTTACAAATATTGTACACTAGTAATTTAATTATGCATTAAATTTTCATTTGTAATTTATAGTATTTTATAAGAACTAGAAAAGCCCCGAGAGAAAGACCAAAAAGTTAACTAAGCCAGAATTTCACGCAGGAAATTTTTGTTTTAAAAGGCTAATACAGACTTTTGTAAGTGGGGCGGGGTGTGTGTGTCTGTGTGTGTGTGTGTTGGGTGGAGCTTACAAAATTTATATAAATTCTAGAAGAACTAAAACTAGTTTTCTATCATTAGTCTACATTGTAAGGGGGAAAAGAGAAAAAACATTGATAAAGTTTGCTTCATACTCTAAAATAGCCAGTGATATTTCAACATACCAAATAAGCAACTGTTGCTTCCTTTTTGAACCCTTATAGGCAACGGTTAGTGTTCCAAGTAAGAGTGGATAGAGTCCCCCAAAATCAGTTCTAGTAAGAAGACATTTCTTTCCATTAAACTTAGCCACACTTTCTACAGGAAATCAGCTAAAACAGTGAAGTCCTGTCTTTAAACTATTAGTTGTCATACTTAATCAAATCACAATAAAACAAAAGCTATGGAATATTCTCCCATTCCTGCAACATGTTTTCATCGAATGCTTGGGTATCAGTTAAATATAAAATTTAATTTGATATGTTACAATTATCCAGTAACATTTAAAACAACAATGCTTAAGTAGAGACACAAAATATTGCGTGAAATATGTAAAACGACAACTCAACCATCCCTTGAAATAATCCTAATCAATCTTTTAACCAGTAATACACAATGTTCCTCAATTTTTTCCTGTAGGAAGAGGTGACCTACATTGCTGTCCTCAATCCTTTTCCAACTCCCAACTCAGCCTGCAGCCCAGGTCTGTACTAAAGCAAAATAATCCGTTAGGAGAGCTGCAGAATTAAAAATGTGTTTCTAGTTTTAGGTAGCATATATATATATATATATATATATTTTTTTTTTTTTTTTTTTAAAGAATAAACTGAGATGGAAAGGAGAATTTAAATCCATACTGGTGAGAGAACTGACTGTATCTGCATTACTAGCAAGTACTTCTACTTTAAAACTCTGAATTTAGACAGAAAATGAAAAGTTACAATTGGGAAAAGGAAGTGCTAGTGAATACAGAAGTTCATCTCTATTTTATAGGCTGAAAGTGATTTGTGCTGGCAAATGCAAGCATGTAGGAACACTATACACAAAATTGTACCAAGAGGCATCATATAAATTATCATAACCAAATCCAAGTTGTTTCCAATGATAAAATGATAGAAAACAACAACGACAACAGGGAGAAATGGCTTATATTAAATTGTTTTGTATCAAACACTAATATAGTACCAGGGAAACTACAGATGTAAAAGGGACCTTAGAGATCATCTAGTCCAACTCTTTTTACTTTACAGACAAGGAAACCACCCTGGATAAGGCAAGAGACTTGCCTAAGGCCACAGAGTTAAGTTGCAGAACTGGGACCAAAAGCTAAATCTCTTATAAACCTTGTCTAGTATTCTAAACTAGGTCACCTTTGGATATAAAAATTAGTGGGATGGACTAGACTGGTGACTCTTAGCATTTCTAATCATACACACTGACAGAAACGAAAAGTGTATTTTACCTCTGAAACAGACTACAACATTTATTACCCCAAAATATTAATGCCTTACTAAATGTTCTGGAAACTCCACTAAGTCTACATATGTGTATACCTCCATCAGTACTTGTTACCCCACCAGTGACAAACTTGAACTGTATCAACTGCTTAGCAAAATGCTCCCAGTGACTCAGGATATCTTCAAGAGATTTTTGGAAAATTGATAAGAATTAACAAGGGAGGTATCTGTCACTCTATGATTGGATATTTAAATATGCATTCATTCATTCATTAATTCATCCAACAAACATTTGAGTGCCCACTATAAGCCTGGCTTTGTGATAAGCACTAGAGATAAAATGATGAATAAGACATGGTCCACCTTCCTAGAGGAGCTTGTAATCTAGTGGGGAAGACAGACATAAACCAGATAAATTATATTACAATGTAAGTACTGTAACAGAGATATGAACAAAGTGCTGTATTAAAAGGGAGGGTATAAGTATGAACTGGCGAATGACCAAGTAGAATGTCTACTACTTTTGTGCGTACCTTTGAGGCAAGAACTACCATATTTACTATAAACACAATCTCATGTTCCACTCCATCAATAATTAGGAAAGCAGCAACAACACAGAGTTTAAAAAAAAAAAAAAAAAAAAAAAAAGTTGGCACTGAAATCAGAATACTTGAATTCAAATCTATTTTCATCCACTAGCTATGACTGGGCAAATCATTCCATCTCTATTAGCCTAAGTTTCCTTATCTATAAAATGGAAATTAACAATTCCTTCCTAAGTTTTAAATAAGAACATATGAAAGTACATGTAGAGTACTAGTATTTATAAACAAGTAAAATATTCAGTAGCAACTTAATACTAAGTAATATTTATAATTAAAATCATATTAATACTATGATAATATAACTGTAAACCTAATTAATGTTCGTAAGATTTAATCTCCATTCTTTGGGACCACACTGAAACATATTTGTCTTCTGATTCATTAAAAGCAACATGGCTTAAAATATTTTAAGTTCTAGGTTACTTGGAAATTTTAGGCTAGGAAAACAGATTAGCTATTCATGGACTGAAATAAACAGAATATGTATTTTCAGTTACATTATAAGGGAATTTTTAAATTTTTGAAATATCAGGCTAAAACATACTAATCAAATTATAAAGCCAAAAATCAGCATGGAGATTTAACTGGCCTTTGAAAGATTTACTTTCTTTATAATACCTGTTTGGTGTAAAGAGAAGAAACGTGAGCCTCTGCCAATTTGGCACCTTTCACGACTACTAAAAAGAAAAGAAAACAAACTTACCTAATGAATCAGAATAGCACATAGTCAACATACAAGAGACTACATAAAAATAGATCTTTGATTTAAATATATAAGTAAAAATAGTGACTTTTTCAGCAAAGTCACTATTTTGACAACTGAAATCTGATTTTGAAATTTTAAATATAAACGTATACACGAATTGCAAGGCAAAGCATTTCTATGAAATAGTGTTACCATCAAGAAAATACACACAACTTCAACCCCAATTAGTGGGGTATGGGGAAGAAGAAAAAGAACAGCATCCTTAAGTTACTCCACTGGCAGAAGACTATGGTGGTGGTGGAACAACAGCTTTTGATTGTGAGGACCCCAATATGGAAGAAAGTAATTTTTTAAATGTGATTTTTTTAATATTATCACTATCATCTTAAGAGAGGCAGAAACACTTGCAATCGAAATGAATTTTAAAATATAAATATGTAATCTCCCACCCCCATTCTATAAAGAATGCATTCATTTCCTGGAAACTGCTGTATCAACTTGCAATGATGATGTTCACTTGCAAAAGAAATCCACTTAAAAAAATCACAGTATTGTTGCAAACGTCAAAGATTTTTATACAAGTATAGGAAGTACACACTTAAAATATCAGACTGGAACACTTACCAAACAGTGTTTTCCTAAAGTAGTATCTATAGTACATTTCTTTATTCATTTATCTTCAAATGGTCAAGTTTTCTTTCATACATCCAAAATGTAATGTGATGTTTTCTTATTCACCAAATGTTAGCTCTACTTGTAGTCTGGTTCCAAACTAATCAGCCTGCTTTTAAATTTTAAGACATTTGTTGAAAATTTATAGGATCAAACCAAACTCAAGTGGTATAATTTTTAAACATTGGATTGTACATTATTGTAAGGGTACCAGTAACCATTATTATTAAGAATAAATTAGTGATTATAGCTCCTTTTGTGATAATTGGGGGGAAGGGTAGATCACCATCTGGAATGGTCTATTTTAAGTTTTTTCTTTTGTTTTTTCTTTTCTTTTCTTTTTTTAAATCAAGGAACATTGTCTTGGCTTTTTTTTTTTTTTTTTTTTTTTTTTTTTTTTGTCATTGCTTTTTTCTTTTCTTTTCTTTTTTTTTTTTTTTAAGAGACCATTCCACTTTATTATAACATCCGGATGCATAAGGACTCATGTAAAGCAGTCATACACCATTATCATTAAAACCCATATGGTAAAATACATACACAGTCCAACAAAAGGCTAATACATAGTAAAGCCTAAGCATACTACTATGTAATATTATAATACATAACTTGGAGACTTTAGTTAGAGTACTATGTTATCTATTCAGTTTTGAAAACATTCATTAAGATTTTAAATGCAAATTCATTCCTTATTTGGAATAAAACAAAATCCTCTAAGTTATAACAAGTATTGGTCATAAGTTTTCAGACCTATTCATTAAATTACAAAGAACCCAAAGAATTCTGTAATGTCCAGTAGAAGTATGTAATAAAAACATTGCATATGTTTCTAGTGTGATGTCTTTAGCAATTGTTTACTGAAATAAAATGCAAACATCAATCTTTCAAAATACAAGATCAGAAGGTAGTTTTCTTCTTTTTTGTCTATTTGTGAAATCCATCTTCATCACATTTTACCAAAAATTGTTTTTACAAATATGTAAAAGTACATTAGATAATACTAATGAAACACAGGTAGAGTTCTAGCATATGTAGATCAATGATCAGTCAAATCATCTTCTCCAAGAACGAGATTCATTGTCCTCTTCTTCTTCATCATCATCTTGAAGTAATGAGTCATCCACCAAAGACTCTTCCTGAAACTTTAGGTTAAAATGTATTTAGGAATTTACCCAAAAAAAAAAGAAAAGAAAAAAAAGGTGACACTTTTAAATACTGATCTCTCTCAACAGAGTTGAATACAAAAGGCATTTTTATAGCTAGAACATTCACAAAACAAGGAAAAGCGACATTTAACCACTCGATGGTTTCTCTATATGATCTATTCTATTGCTTGCATGAAACACACTAAACAAATTATCAAATTAAGCCTTTGTACATGCCATTTTTTCCTGCCTCTCTTTAGCAAATTACGCCATCTTCTGTAACTTTAAAATATTGGTCAAACTTTTTTAAAAAAGAAAACAGTAAGTTTTCTCTAATTTACCCTCCTAACCTTGAATACTAAAATCAACCAATGACTTGTATAAAATTCTACCAGGATTTATATTTATATTTATTTTCTGCTGTATGCAACAAACATTTTCTAATATTGCATTCCTTTCTTTTCCCCATTCCCTTCATAAACACTTCTCAGACTGCTATTTCAAACTTTTCAAAATACCTAATACCAGGAGCTCTCCTGCTTTTCTCCCCATTCAATTCAAACTCATGGAAGGACAAAGGTATAATCTAAAATATAAAATGACAAATCATGTATATGAGTTTCAAAATATACATTTTTATTCTTGCATTTGACTATGGATATGTATAACAGCCTTGAAATGCTCTTCAAACAAAATGAAGTGCCACTATGAAGGTAAAACATGGAATCATTTAGTTTCCCCACCTTACCTTTATTTCTTAAGTTAAACTTTCTCCTAAAGTTTATTTGGTGATTAAATAAGAGTTGTTTACTTTTAAGTTTTTGCTTTCAAAGGGTTCTACCACTTCACTGGCCCGTACCTCTTAGCCATCAGACTAATTGTTGTTACTCAAAGAAAAATGCACACTTCCATTTTTCCTGATGCTTATCCCTCCATCTAAAATACCTCTCAATTATATTCCCAGCTCCAGTTCTAGATTATGAAAGCTATCTTATTGCTCAGGGCCCAGTTCCACTGTCAATACCTCCTTTAAAATTTTCCGGGATGGAAACAATCACTCCTTCCTCTGAGTTTCCAGAGCATGTTGTTCAAATCTTTATTCAGCATTATCAGTCTGACTTTTATTGTAACTAGTTTCTTATGTGTCTGCCACCACCCCCCTTTTCAGATTATAAGCTCCTTGATGATAGATAGGGACCGTGTCTTATTCATTTTTGTGCCTATGACAGTTATCTACCATATAACAGGCATTCATTCTAATGACTAAAATGATATATGAATTAAAATAAAGGAAAGTTGAAATGTTAATAAAGCAACTGAGAATAGATTACCCTAAAACTTAAGATATTACAAGATTTCCTGTGGATAAAAAGCTAATGAATAATTATTGTCTCTAAGGGTAAATAAAAATGGAGTATATATATGATTTTCATATATTCTTTTTGGATTAGCAATCCACAGTTCTTCTCATTATCCAGAAAATTTAAAGTTGTTTGCATTTATCTGATATCCCCTGCCTGGACTATGGGTCAGGAATAAAAGTTTTATGTTAAAATCACAGCCACAAAAATCACATTTTATATAAAAGCTACGAACGATTAAGGGTAAAAATAAGTGGAAAAAAAAAATAACATACTTCTTCTTCATCAGGCTCAACTTCTTCTGTTTCAACAGCTGAAATATTAGTTACTGGTTTATTCCATGCCAGTTTTAGATCTTGCCCTTTGAAACGAGCTCCATGAACTGCAGCCTAAAACGATTAAAAATATTGGAATATAAGACATTAAAAATTTCTGAAGAAAAAAATAAATTTCATAATGCCTAACATTAAAATTAAAATAGTTAAAGACAACTGAAGATGGCTATCTACCTGTTTGCTTTTTATTTACTATTCAATTTACTATTACAATTTACACTTTACTTTTTATGGTTATTTACTCCAACAATCAGACTAGTAATAGCAAATCCCTTTAAAAAGAAAATAACGATAATACCTCATAATAAAATAGAGCTATTTCACTACTGGCCAATATTTGACTAAAACAAATATGTCTACATGTTTATAACACAATGACGATTGCTATTTAAGATGACAATCCCAAGGTACTTCAAGATCCTAGTTTTAGTGTCTGAATCAATGTCTAAATTAGGATCAATATGCTAAATATATATTATTTCATTTTAATTACTGTTCATTTACAAATGGTATATAGTAATTATTAATCTTTAATAAATAATATTTTGCATGTGTACATTATTTTCAAATTATATCAAATGACCAACTACCATGAAATGTTTATTGTAAAACTAATATGAAATGTAAGTGTCTCCATGAAAGGAAAAAAAAACCCTCTGAACTTTTCCATTGAAAAAGTTTTTCCTACTAAGCTTTCATAACTGAATATAAAACATGAACTTACAAAACAGTCATGTCTAAGTACTTGCTATACCAAGTGGCTGGTTTGGAAACTGCATTCAAATTAGAGTAATATGAACTAAGGTAAATCCACTGTTAGCAACATACTGCAAATAACTTATACTCACATGAGATTTATAATACAATCTCAAAGTACAGCATAATATGAAATGTAGAAGCAATGACATATTCAATGATATTTGACATAAGTTGTGTGGTATTAAAATCCCCAGGTATAAATTTTAAATCTACACATATAGATTTATGATAAATTTAAAAGATTTCATGCCTATTAAAACGCTGCTCAGGAGTATTTTTGTCACAATGTCATACAACTAGAATTTTTTTAAAAAGTACTTACATATATTTCAATTCCAGGATAAGTTGCAATTTTTTGAAGCTATCACTATTACATAAAAATGTTTCATATTACTATAAGGAATTCCAACTGTTTAATGCAAAATACCTACTCATAAAACTCATCCTTACATTCAGCTAAAAAAATTCACCTAAAAAGCAAAGAGTTACTGACATTTAAAAAAATAAGTTATTGACAAAAATTTCCGATGATCTAACTTTACACATCTCTATATTCAGCACAAAGCTCCTCAAATCTATAAGATGAGCCTAAAACTTTCTAAAGTTTCAACTTTAATTACAAGAGGATTTTCAAAGTTTTTATTAACATTGCTCCATTACAAACTTGAGAATCAGGCTGTGTAAATTTTTGAAAGAACTGAGTTTTTGCTTTCTGAAGATGTAAATTTACTCAGGAAAACTAAGAACTTCTGATGTTATAAGAAACATACTCCATAATTATACTTTCATTTTGATAAAACTATGTTTTTATATTAGAAAAGTTCAAGAAACCAATATTTCAGGTAAGTACAACATAAAATTTTTAAAGTTTAAACAATTCCTTCTGCAAACCACCCATTTTATTTTTTACAAAGATTCAAAATTTCAGGCCACATAATGTAAAAAAGCACAGTTCATGATTATCCCTAGCCCTAAAAGATAATCACTATTCTGTGAGGAATTCGGAGTCAAATCCTACATATATTTTTCTATACACATACTAAAA
This sequence comes from Macaca thibetana thibetana, assembly GCF_024542745.1. Taxonomy (NCBI): domain Eukaryota; kingdom Metazoa; phylum Chordata; class Mammalia; order Primates; family Cercopithecidae; genus Macaca; species Macaca thibetana. The sequence continues at coordinate 59,303,600 of NC_065594.1, forward strand.
ACTTCTGTATACAAATATGTATGATATATATATGGGAACATACTAGTTTATAACTTCATGGTTAAATTATTAACTCAATTCTTTTTATAAATATCTCTCAATGTCCATACCAATAAATCTGTCACTTTTCTTGAATGGCCATATATAGTATATATTTAGCATAACTAAAGCAATTTCTACAGATATGAACAATCTTGTGTATTTGTGCATCTTGTGTGACTTTCTATTAGAAGCTAAATGTTTCTTGACTTTTTTCACAATCTGTGCTGCTTGCATTTTTCTAATTGAATGAAATTTGGTGATATTTTGGGCAAAATATTTTCCCCAATTGGACTTTGATTTTATGATGCACTTTTTATTGGACAGAAAGGCGTTATTGTTGTTCGTTTTTGTCATAAACAAGTTTAAAATTTTTCAGGTACTGAAATTTACCAATGTTTTCCTTTATGAATATCGTGCCATACCCTAAAAAGCCCTCTCAATATTATTTTCAAAAAAAAATCCCTAGGTTTTCACTATTTTTTAAAAAAGAATTTTGTAGCATGTATTAAATGTTTTATGTATTAAAAAAAGAAAAAAAAATTCATCCAATTTATATGTATTTGGATATTTAAAAAAGACATAATGCTGTCTTTTTTCCAAACAGCTAGTCAATTGTCCCAACATCATTTACTGAATAACTTGTTTTATTCCTTGACTTAAAACATCTCCTTTGTGATCCATTAAAATCCTCATAAAGTCAGGCACCGCAGAACAATGTTTTGGTCAACAATGACTATATACCACAGTGGTCCCCTAAGATTTTAATAAACCTGAAAAATTCCTATTGCTTAGTGACCTTGTAACTATCATAATACCTTGTTCACACGGTGATATTGGTGTAAACAAACTGATTGTGCTGCCAGTCCAGTCATATAAAAGTATGGCACGCACAATTATGTACAGCATAATACTTGAATATGGATGGCAAATGACTGTTACTGGTTTATGTATTTACTATACTCTTTATCGTTATTTTACAGTGTACTCATTTTTTTTTTTAAATTAATTATAAAACAGTCTCAGGCGGGTTCCTCAGGAGGTATTTCAGAAGAAGGAATTGTTATCGTAGGCCATTGCCTATGATACACACATTGCCTATGACAACTGTGTGTGTGTTACTGTCCCTCAAAACTTTCCAGTGGAACAAGACGTAAAGGTAGAAAACAGTGATACTGATGATTCTGACCCTGTTTAGGCACAGGCTAATGTACGTGCTTGTGTCTTAGTTTTTAATTAAAAACTTTAAAAAGTAAAACATTAAAAAAAAGTTAAAAATAGACAAAAGCTTATTGAATAAGAATATAAAGAAAGAAAATATTTTTGTACAGCCGTGCAGCGTGTCTGTGTTTTATGCTAAGTAGTGTTACAAGAGTCAAAAAGTCTAAAAATCGTAAAGTTTAAAAGTAAAGGTTATAGCAAACTAAGGTTAATTTATTATTAAAGAAAGATAAAATGTTTCTATAAACTTAGTATAGCCTAACTGTGCAGTGTTTATAAGGTCTAAAGTACAAGTTTATAAAATAGGATAGTAATGTCCTAGGCCTTTACATTCACTCACTAGCTCACCCACAGCAATTTCTAGTCCTGCAAACGCCATTCATGGTAAGTACCCCATACAGGTATACTATGTTTTATCTTTTATACGCTATTTTTACTGTATCTTTTCTATGTTTAGATATGTTTACCTACACAAATACTTACCATTGTGTTACAACTGCCTCAGTATTCAGTATAGTTAACACAATGCCACAGTTTCGTAGCCTAAGACCAACAGGCTATACCATATAGTGTAGGTGTGTAGTAGGTTATATCATTTTAGATTGTGCAAATACACTCTGTGATGTGTGCACAATGAAATTGTCTAACAACACATTTTTCAGGTCATATCCCTCTTAAGTGGCACATGACTGTATAAACTTAGGTCTATTTCTGAACTGTATTGTATTGTATTAATCTGCTTTGTACTGCTTTTTAACAGTACAAACAGGACAGGCGCGGTGGCTCAAGCCTGTAATCCCACCACTTTGGGAGGCCAGACAGGCGGATCACGAGGTCAGGAGATCGAGACCATCCTGGCTAAGACGGTGAAACCCCGTCTCTACTAAAAATTACAAAAAAAAACTAGCTGGGCATGGTGGCAAGTGCCTGTAGTCCCAGCTACTCCGGAGGCTGAGGCAGGAGAAGGGCCTAAACCCGGGAGGCGGAGCTTGCAGTGAGCTGAGATCCGGCCACTGCACTCCAGCCTGGGCGACAGAGCAAGACTCTGTCTCAAAAATAAATAAATAAATAAATAAATAAAACAGTACAAATAATATAAATAATTTTCTAAAGTATGCTATGGCGGTGCTTCAAGAGTTACGCATGTACTTTAAAATTTCATTAAAATATATTTTTAAAAGTCAACTGTATAGCCATTTATAAAATGTTAAGGAACACCATGTTTAAACGTGCTCTACAGGATGCCTACTTGAGCAAGGAGGTAGTGGTCAAAAAAGGTGAAAGTGGAGCTACAGATACAAATCCACAAAATATGAAAGGGGGGAAATAGTATCGGATGAAGATAAAATTTGCCTCCCAATGCAAATGTAGCTGATAATCTAGATTAAAAAGATAACTTTTGAAAAAACTACCAAAGTACTAAACTAAAGTCAGAAGAGATAAACCTAAACCAATCATTTCTACAGAACAGCCTGTAAAGACACGTTTAACCATTAGATGCTGATAGTTTCACAAATGAATTCTATTAAAATTTTAAAAAATGTATTTCCAATGCAACTTATCTCAGAAAGCAAAGAAAAATGGAAACTTTCCAATGACAACTAACAGAGATACCTGACAAAAATATCCCTCCCAAAATTTACAAACCAATCTTACTTTTGAAAATAATTTTAAAAAGTAAAAAGAAAAAAAGAAAAAGAAGAGTTTAGTGATTTTTAAAAATACAATACTATGGGATTTAAAGTAGGAGAGAATGATTAGAAGCAGTACAATGAAATAAGGCGAAAAAAAAATTCATTGTTATATAAACATCAAAAGGCATTATAAAAATCCATTTCTAGCCTGGGCGTAGTGACAGAAACCTGTAATTCTAGCACTTTGTGAAGCTCGGACAGGCAGAGTGGTTGAGCTCAGGAGTTCAAGACCAGCCTGGGCAACATGGTGAGACCCCAATCTCTACAAAAAATACAAAAATTAGCCAACCGTGGTGGCGTGTGCCTATAGTCCCAGCTACTTGGGAGACTGAGGTGGGAGGATCACCTGAGCTCAGGACATCAAGGCTGCAGTGAGCTGTGATCATACCACTGGACTCTAGCCTGGGTGACAGAATGAGAACCTGTCTCAAAAAAAAAAAAAAAAAAAAAAAAAAAAAATCCATTTCTGATCAAAAATCTTAACAGCTCTTAATGAAACAGAGTCATTTGTATTCTACCTTAAGACAAAAAGCCAGCATCACACATAATACTGAAAATACTAGAAGCATTTTCATTCCGCAAAAAAGTCAGTCACTATTATTACTGTTTTTAACATTTTTCTAAAGGTAAACAATGAAATAACAAAGTAGTAAGTGTAGAAATGTGAAAGGTAAAACTATCATTTTTAACCAATGATAAATTGGATGAAACCCAAAAAACCCGAGAGCAAAATTAAAATCATCAAATAGTTTGATAAGATGGCAGTTACATATTTAATAAAAAAAGATGAACAGTCTTCCTACATTTGAAGAACCAGTAGAAAATATTATGGAACAAAACATATCATTTAAAATAGCAATAAAAAGATGAATTATTATGGGGAAATTTATAAGCAATATATGTTGTCTATATACAGAAACTATAAGCAGGGAGGGTGGGAGACAGATGAGGGTTGAAAAATTACCTAATGGGTACAATGCTCACTATTTGGGTAATGGGTATACTAGAACCCCAAACCCTACCAGTATGCAATATACTCATTAACAAATGTGCACATGTACTCCCTGAATCTAAAACTTAAATTAATTTTTAAGAAAACCTGGCTGGGTACGGTGGCTCAAGCCTGTAATCCCAGCACTTTGGGAGGCCGAGATGGGCAGATCACGAGGTCAGGAGATCGAGACCATCCTGGCTAACATGGTGAAACCCTGTCTCTACTAAAAAATACAAAAAACTAGCCGGGCGTGGTGGCAGGCGCCTGTAGTCCCAGCTACTCGGGAGGCTGAGGCAGGAGAACGGCATAAACCCGGGAGGCGGAGCTTGCAGTGAGCTGAGATCCGGCCACTGCACTCCAGCCTGGGCGACAGAGCGAGACTCCATCTCAAAAAATAAAAATAAAAATTATAAATAAATAAATAAAAAAGAAAACCTTAACATCAGTAAGTAATATACACTGGCTATATTAAAAAAATTAAAATGCTCTTACAATGTAAAAAGTACTGAGAACTTGAAAGACAATGAGCTTTCAGAGGAAGGTTTGGTATTTGAGGAAAATTTAGTATTACTATGTTCATTCTCCCATAACTTAGTCTATCCTTTGAAAGTTTATTCAAAAGTTTACACAGAAAATAAACACTTAAAACATACCAGCAAGAGTCTGAAAGTGAGTAATAATTGGGTGTGAGAGGGAATCCAAACAACTGCCCTGACAAACTACTGAGATATATGAGAAAGCTAGTTTAATTAAAACAGTGAGAAACAGGCACATGAAGAGAAAACTTATCAGTGGAAGAGTCTGGAACACCCAAATAAACATACCGGAAATTTATATATTTCACATAAGCTTGGAAAAACTAGACTTAACTAATGAACCCAATAGGCCTCCTATTGCACTCCTTAGACCAAATAAGTTCCATGTAAATTTTTTAAAAAGTGAATGTAAAGTCTTCAAAGAAAAAAAAAACCTATTAAGAGTACTAGAAAAAACAAGGGAAAATGTTTATCATCTCAGATTGGTGAAAGCCTTTCAAATTATAAAAAAAGATTAACCGACAATTAACTCTTATTGTGGAAAATACAGCATAAATGAAAATTCATAAAAATATAACCTATGAGCTAATTTCCAAATATACAAAGAGCTCCTGCATCAAGAAAAAAAAAAAAAAAAAAAAAAAAAAAGAATAGACTACTCAGCAATATAATAGAATGGGCAAATGACATTAATAGTTGATAGACATAAAAACAAACAGCATTTAATTAAACGTGAAAATGGCTCAACTACAATCAGAAAAGTGAATTAAAACCTAAATGAGTTGCTATTTCAGTTTGATAAAACTGAAGATAAAACTGATATCCCACTCCGATAAAAATGAGGACAAACTACACATCTATGGATTTTTTTCATAAGAAAAGTAGTAAAACCAGTATGTAGCATGCACACTATGGCAAGAGTGTTGCCCACATCTTTGGTGGGCAAGTAAGTATAACCTGTATGGTGGGCAATCTTCATTAAAATTTAAACATACATATCCTTTCACCCAGCATGTTGGTGTCAGTGAGAAAGGTGGAAAAAAGTAAGACACATTAAGACCCATGAGATTAAGAAAGAACCATATAGTCTAGAATTAACAAGCATCAGAGTAAATTCTGAATTTATCTTTATCTACTTGCATGTGTGTATATATGTGTATGTATTAAAAACTTTATAGCCCAAATTAAATCCAAAGTATCAGTATGAGCTCTAAATTTATTTCATCTTTATACATGTGTATATATGTGCATATATATATATATATATATATGGTTTTTTTTTCACTCCCAGCTCTGACAACTGAGAAGGATTAGTGACAGTAACATACTTAATAGTAATGCATACCCCTAGTACCCAGACTAGTGTCTAAATACCTTTGCCTAATAAATAAACCAAAGCTCTTTAGAGAAAGGGTCAATTCCAGGTCTGGAAGAGACAGTGTTTAAAATGAACCTAGAACACCTATTCATACCAGAAGGAACAAAACTATCACAGACCACTCGGGTCCTGTCAAAAGAACTCAGGAGCCAACCTGTAGTCTCCTGGCCAAAGATGGAATAACTTTAACATTAATAACTGACAGCAATGGATTTGTACCCATAAAATATTTATGAATTTATGACTGCATAACACCAATCAAGCTATATCAAAATATGAACCTCATTTAGATCCTAATTTTTAAAAAGTAAACTTACAAGAAATTAGACAAATGTCAACCCTGACTGGATATTTGATATTTAGAAATATAATTTTTAGGTGTGATAGTAGTACTGTATTTTTTTAAGGCTCTATCATTCGAAGAGCCAACCTACGTGAAAAACTAAATGAAAAAAGAAGGAATTGAACCTCCAGAAACTGGTTCCATCATTTAAGGTTCTATCATCTAAAATGTTTACAGATGAAATGATACAATGACTGTGAATAGCTCCAAAATAAGGAGTGGGCAAGTTGTAGTGAGTGAAATATAGACGAAATAAGATTGGCCCTAAGTGGATAATTGCTGAAGCTCAATGATGGGCATGTGGGAATACATTTTACGATTCTGATTTCTATACTATAAAATGTACAAAAAAATTGACTTTTAAAGTTGAAATATTTTATTTAGAGGCTTCTCTCTAGTCTTTTGACTACTCTTACACACATTCATTCAAAGCTTACAGCAAATTAAGGAAAACAGGCATATACACAACAGAAAGCAAAAAGGTTAAAGATCTAACAAAGGAGGAAAAAACTATGAAAAGTAATTGTGGATTCCACATCTTACATGGAAAATGTTCTGGAAATAATTAAATTTGGAAAAATGTTGGGTGAAACAAAATTAAACAGGTTTGTTTACCTCTGGACTTAGTTCATTTAGACTACACTTCTAAATGGAATATAAAAATGCAGCCTTTCACAAACTTATGTGACAAGAGAATCCTTTGTTAGGGGATCTCTTGCAGAAACAGTGTTTTGCAAAAACTATGGAGAAAAGTGACTTGAGATATAGATAATCACCAAAGAGTAAATTGCAATCCTACGGTTCCTTACATTTTTAGTAACGATAATATAACTAATATATAAAAGAAGTCTAAAAGCAAGTTTATTAATATTTGTAATGCTATAGAATGTTAAAGCATGAGTTATGAATACAAATACTTATAATTATATAATATATATGACCACGAATTTTTTAAAACATGCAAAATGTAATTTTTAGAAGCTACAAAGAAAAGACGTCCAGTTCTTTAACTCCTGTGTTCAATGCACATGGCTACTTTCCCACAAGCTTCACACCTCAAGTTACTAATTCTGGTAGCACAGTGCCCATCACATAGCAGCACTTAATAACTATTAAGTATCAGTCAAAACACACACACAAAAACTCTGCTATGCACATAATTTGACTTCTTTTGGTTGAATCCATTTACTAAAACATGATTCTCTTTCCCCCTATTTTTTGCTAAGATAGGGTCTGGCTCTGTCGCCCAGGCTGGAGCACAGTGGCATGATCTCAGCTCACCACAACCTCTGCCTCCTGGGCTCAGGTGATCCTCCCACCTCAGCCTCGCAAACAGCTGGGACTGCAGGTGCGTACCACCACACCTGGCTAATTTTTTGGTAGAGATGGGGTTTCTCCATGTTGCCAAGGCTGGTCTCGAACTCCTGGACTCGAGACCAACCCCACCTGGCCTCCCAAAGTGGTGGTATTACAGGTGTGAGCCACTGCGCCTGGCCCCTCTTTCCTTTTGATATAAAAAATTGCACCTCTCGGCTGGGCACAGTGGCTCACGCCTGTAACCCCAGCACTTTGGGAGGCCGAGGTGGGTGGATCATGAGGTCAGGAGATCAAGACCATCCTGGCTAACATGGTGAAACCCCGTGTCTACTAAAAACACACACACACACACACAAATCAGCCAGGCATGGTGGTAGGTGCCTGCAGTCCCACCTACTGGGGAGGCTGAGGCAGGAGGATGGCATGAACCCGGGAGGCAGAGCTTGCAGTGAGCAAGAGTTTGCAGTGAGATCTCACCACTGCACTCCAGCCTGGGCGACAGACAAAAAAAAAAAAAAAAAAAAAAATTGTACTTCTCTGAGTTTGGGACTATAGGTTTCATCTTTGGTCTGATTATTCTAAAACAGCAACTTAATTATTCCTATTCTCAACAGGATCTAGGGCTCCTACAAAGGTACAGTAACAATTCAGGGCAGAAAAGATAATATTCTCATCAGGTCATGGAAGAGACTGTTTCTTTATTCTTGTCTGAGTACTTATCCGACTTTAGTACTCTGGCATGCTGATATACAAAAAAATAGAAAATAAGGTAATAGGAACCATCTTCTAGGTAACAAGACAGAGTCAAACCATAAACCATCTTAACCTAAAGCTAGAAGGGTTCTGCTTATAGTCTTTAAAATGCTTCAATATTTTTCCTGAGGAAAATTTCTCACTTTTCAGTTATATATGAATGTCTCGATTACCTTATTTATTCCTGTACTTTCACCTTGAAATACTATGCATCTATTGGTTATAGAAAATAAATTCATTCACTCATCTAGGACAATGGTCCAGAAAATAAGAACAATGTAATATTTGAAAGTAAACATTGGCAAGAGTTGACAATTTTTCCTTGGGAAGTCTATCTTTTATTGCGAGTTTATGTTCTCCTACATTTTCAGTGTTAAAATTTCCTTTATTTTATATAACAATGGTGACAGTACATGACAATCTTTTTGTATTTTTAAAGTATTCTTCCCTGGCAAAATAAAAAATTGCCACCTCTATGACAAACACACAAATTTTTAAATTCCTAAACTTTACTGTTCCCTGAAATCCAAAAGTTTGAAGACCACTGCTCTATATGTATCCTGCTTGTATAAGATAAGCTTCAACTTAATTTTCTATTCTTTCCAACACTACAAAATTTTAAGAAACTTTCTGGTTTAAGGTTATGTTTATAGTTTAACAATTTTTATAACTAAAAATCTAAACATTTATCATAGCAGTGGTCATTACTCTTTTTAGTCTATTAAGTAAATCCAACTAAAGCTATTTCCTCTAAATAGGTAATTCTCATTAGACCTAATTTGACCTTAGTTATTCTGTCACTTATTCAACCTTCCTGTAATTCAGTGTTAAAGTCTTCCTTATACATTAATCCCTGGTATTTTTGATTGCTATTCATTTTGAAAAATACATTGTATAAACATCTAAGGTACAAAAAGCAAGACCCAAGAAAGAAGGTATGTGTCAACAGGTCTCAGCCTATATTTCTCAGCCATGTAAGCAAGCAAGGGAAGTAGTACATATTTAAAGTTCTTACTAAATCCACAAATTTGGCAATATTTTAACCATTTGTACGTAATAACTATCATTGTTTTACAATACCACTGTTCCCTAGAAAATACATAGAACATAACTACCTATCTAGCAATAGACTAAAAATTGTCAACTGAAGCCACCACTGAAAGGAAGTTTATTCTACACTTGCACTTAACAATACCCTGGAGAGAACATTTAATCAAAGATATACCCTTTTCAATATAACATACACACATATAAGAGTTTTAAAATCTCATCAATTTTAAATTACTTTTTACTTTCACAAAAGATCATTAAAGAAATGATTATTCAAAACTAGCTTTAAAAAGAGAACACCCTAAGATCAGGAATTCCTGTTTTATAAAATAGTGTACTACCCCCTACCTTCACCCCCAAAACTAGATTAAGGCTCCAGTTGAATGACTTATCAGACCCATAGTCTTATACTGGTTACAATGCTCCAAAGGCAACTTCTATCAGGTAAGCAATGTACCACTGTGCTGGCAGAGAACATTCACTACAAAGAGGATAAATAAATTTGGAGGTTTTTTCAAAACTTATTTAAGTTGCAATCAATTTAAAACTTGTGAAAAGCATCCCACTCTTTCATTTGGAAAACTATTTCATCCCTGAAACAATGGCAAGGACAAAACAGTGACATTGTCTTCTCTATAATTCCTGAAGAAAGAACACACAGGGCAAAAAAGGCTCCTATGAATCCCCCACACCTCACTCCCATTTTCCTTTTTTTAAATCTTTGGAACCCAAATGAAAGACAAGGTTGCATATATTCCAGTCAGTCCTTGGAAAGACAATTCAAGATTGATGGTTTAAGGTAACCTTACTAAAAGTACCCTCAAAGTTAGAGGTATATACCATGTCTTAGGCAAAAAGTCACAGAAGTCTAGTTGGGGCTAAGCTGAACTAGGGACACTTCTTTTAGAGTTCACCCTGATGAGACCAGAAAGCAGCAGATGAGGAATGGTTAAGATGGGTAGACATTAGAACTGCTTGTACCTTATCCCTCACCACTCATTCGGCCAAAGCAGATCCTGTTTTGGGTCAGCTGAAAAAAAAGAATAATGGGTAGTGGGGTGGCCCTATCTACTATGAAAAAGAAAGAAAGGAGAATCCCTGGTATCTCATGACAACACAATTTGACATTCCACTTGGTGACTAAATACGTATTTTAATTGTATTACGTTATACACAGAATTGCTTAACTGCATTAGGACATTCTTTGAGGGCATGAATTCCACTTCAGGTGTTCTACCTATTATCAAAGCATATTATCTAGTAAGTTAAAAACAATTCATTTATATTAAAACTTAAAAGTAATACTTATAAATCATTTAAATCTGAATTGATAAATTATTTTGAAAACTTACTGCTTCAGCTTCTGCTCTTGTCTTGAATGTAATTACTGCATGAAGTGAAGAATCATCAATCTGACAATCTTCAATTTCACCATATTGCTTTAAATTAAAAAAAAAGTATTTCCTCCAAATAAATATTTTGAAATATCCAAAAATCCTAATGGTATTAAAAAACATTAAAATACTAATAAATATAACCCATAATACATACCAATTCATAATGGTTAACAGAAAAGTATAGTGAGCAACTTATTTTAGTGTTTGATATTATAAGATAAAAGGTGGTCCTATATTCCAATCTTACTCACAATTCACACTTCCCAGAATTAATAAGACTTATACTCGACTGAAGTATGCTTTAAATGAAGGAAATAATGGTCAAAGCCTGAGCTTTCTTGCTAACTTTCCTCTTATACTCATTAAACCAATCCCAAGATAAACTCTTTCTTAAGCAACATACTGAATCCTCAGAATTTCTATGAGTTTTTGGTATCATTCCCAACAAATGGTGAAAGAAAGAAAAAGAAAATTTAAGTTAACTTCCTCAAAGTTAATTGTTAATTACTGGGACGAGATTACAGTTCTCTTGATTCAAAAGTTTAACATTCTAACTGACCATGGTTTTGCTTACTACACACTCCACTGTACTTTATACTTGTTTAGAACATTTAAACACTAAAAACATTATATTATTCCTGTTTGTGGTTTGTTGGATTTTTTCCCTCATGTGTGGGAGGATTTTTCTACAAACAGCAACCTTTATCCCACAAAATTCTAGTCCTTTATATATCATTACCAATATCTTCCTTCTTACACCCCCAAAGTTTATAACTAATCTCCTTAGATCCACACATATCATAAAAATGTTCTGGAGAGCACAGTAAAGAGAATGTCCTAGAGCCACTAAGATTCTAGCTCTGCCAGTTATTAGCTGTGTAAACAAGTTACTTAACCTCATCATGCATCATTTTCTTCATCTCTAAAATGGGCATAATAAAGGTATCTACCTCTCAGGGTTATCCAAATAACTCATAATGAATTATCATAAGGCACTCAGAGGGCATACCTGACACAAAGTAAGTATTCTACAGGTTTTCAGTTATAATATTTATTACTATTACTACTGGTACTGGAATATACAGCATTTTTGTTAATCACAATTTGTAATAGTTAATGGCCCTTTAATATTACAGATATTAAATAATGTCAATTTTTTTCTTTGACATCCACCATGTGTTCAAATTATAGGTTGAGAGAAAGAAGCTAAACTTCAACTAAACTTAAGACTAATAATTTAAATGTGAACTTTGGAGTGAAATTTGAATGTCCAAATGCATGTCAGAATTTTTATTCAGAGGCTCTGAATACTTCTCCAGCCAAAAGAACTTTAGTCTCACCAAAACATACTCACAACAAACTCACTTTGTCTGTTTGGATTATTTTAGCACATTCGTTGTTAGTTTCCTGATTAGTTGTAAAACTATACACAACATACAAATTATCTGGATCTCCTTTCTCTTGTGGAAGGTGTGGAAGTGGGGTACACAGCAGGGAAGAGTTGGGCAAGATTTATCTCCAAGCTCCTTTCTAGTTCTCTAATTCCTTTCTTTATCCCTTCAAATCCATCAAGAACAGGACTTTAGATTTCTCATTCTTAAATACTAATCATTTTGGTTATTTCTTAAACATAAACAATTTCTGTCAATATCTGCTTATGTCCCGACAAAATATCTGTAACTGCTGCAAGCCTCCAATAACACCTAAGTCTGAATTTTCAAAAGGTTAAATCATTTATGTACCTACCTACTAGCTTACCTATTCTTTAAGATCCAAACTACAGTTTTACTACTTCATGAAACTTTCCTTTATTGTTTTTTCCATCATATGCCAGTGTGATACTTCTCTAAGTTACTAAAGTATTCATAGTGCTTAATAAATTATAATTTCATTATAAATTATGTCTGTAGTTTACTCTGTGTTAAACTGATATATTTAAAAGCCTTGAGGATAAATAACTGATTATTTCCTTCATATCTCCAGAGCAACTACTATTAAATATAATGCTGAGGGTAAAACTGATGCTTAGTAACCAACCTCTGGGATACCACTAAGAATCACAGCATTTGGGATGAAAGGGTCATTCAGCAGGTATAATCTTCATTTTGAACACGAGCCTAATAAATCCCAGGAAGTCCAAGTTAAATAATGGATTAACAGAGACTAGAATCCCATTCTCCCTTCTTGTAGGTCAATCTATTACCATTAGATAAAGTCTTTTTCATTACACCCTGACACAGACTAAGGCAACTTCTAGATCATAGGTCAAAATTTTATCTTGTTTCAATACTGGGTCAGCTAGATCAAGAATACATTTTTAACAAATACAAACCCTATTTTAATTTTTAAAAATCTGGATGGCCCATGCAATATGTTAACTTTTTCTTTAAAAGTAAATATCAAATAAAACTAAACTACAAGTCTTCCCTCTCTGAAATAATAAAGTTTATATTGTTCACTTCACAATACTTCATGGCCTACTAAGTGTAAGAATAGTAATGTCTCTTCTAGATAATTACACAAATCCTACAGTTTGTTTTTAAATTAACAAAAAAATTAAAGATTATTCAAACCCTTTGTTCAGATTAACGAGTTGGAATTACTTATGTCCTTTTCATAACATCCTCTTTAAATATGTCTACTATCCCCAGTGATGATTATCAGTATTTGTTTTGTTGAGCAGTAAGAAAGTACCGCAAAATGAGGAAGAAGATCTTCTCTATCGCTCTCTGTAAATGCAGAAATCTCCAATGCCCTGGGACGGTGATCCACCACAGCATGACCAGGCACACCTCGTCCTCGCCCTCGCCCCCTGCCTCGGCCATGAACTGCACCTCGACCTCTTGAATGAATTCCTCTGCCCCGACCAGATGAAAGAATCCCTCGCTTGGCAGCCTAGAAGAGATCAGACACACAGGTTAAACAATGCTGCGATTACTAACACAAGCCAAGCATTACACTCTGGCAGATAAATAAAACTTTAATGCAATTTGACAATGTATTCAAATGCTCTATAGAAGGATCACATAATTTAAATCGGGATTTTAGTTTGGTGAAAGTAAACGTAGGTGGCTAGTAAATTGAAACAAAAAAATAACACTGAGGCCTTGGAATTACTAACTGTGCCTTTTTCTAAGTTCTTGCTCTCTAAGATATCAGGATATATCACCAAAAGATCAGCAACTCCTGATTTCCAAGTATACAGTGTTAAATGTTACTACAGAAGTCAGGCTAATCAACAGATAAATAATACCTACATTCACAATAAATATTTTTTCCAGTTATGATTTTCAAATACAATGTTTCTATTTGTTTGCCAGTTGACTTCAATAGGTACAGTTATCTCAAATCATTTTAATTACTTATCTCTATCATTATAGAACCATTGTAACATATTGATATTCTACCACATTATTCTGTATGATGACAGCACACCATTCCTTCATTCCACAAATACTTAATGTGCACTTTCTGTGTACAAGTCTTTACTCTCACAAAACTCAAATCCTAAGTGTAAAGAAGCATTAAACAACTAAGTTATGGCCGGGTGCGGTGGCTCATGCCTGTAATCCCAAAACTTTAGGAGGCCGAGGCACGCAGATCCACTGAGGCCACAAGTTCAAGACCAGCCTGACCAACATGGGAAAACCCCATCTCTACAAAAAATACTGAAAATTAGCCAGGCTCAGTGCCTGTAGTCCCAGCTACTCGGGAGGCTGAAGCAGGAGAATCACTTGAACCCGGGAGGCGGAGGTTGCGGTGAGCCGAGATCACGCCACTGCACTCCAGCCTGGGCGACAGAGCAAGACTCCATCTCAAAAAACAACATGAACAACTAAGTTATTTAATTGTATTAATGAGAAGTGACTCAAAAAGTGAAGAAATGCTTTAAGATTTAAAAAGAACTTCAAAGATTTGCAGTGAATAACCCACTAGAATGTATGTCCCCTGAAACTATTTTTTTTTCCATTTTATTCTCTGCTTTATTCCCAGCAGTAGCTGGTGGATTGTATTTAATACTTGTTCAATGAATCAAAGGAGGAGCAAAGAAAAAGGTAAGAATGAGGTAGGGGTTACGGCATGAAAAAAAAGCACCAACACTGAAAGAAATGTAATTTCCCAAAGAATGAATATAATTCAGTGTAGTTGGATGGGGAGATAAGCCTGGAGACAGGCAGAGTCAGATTACACGTAACTTTACGGATCATGTCAAGGATTTTGAGTTTTATCCCAAGAGCCATGAAAATAAATTAAAAGATTTTAAGCAGTAAAAGAGTGATGTAACCAAATCAGTGTTGAAGAGGATATTCTGGCTAGAGTTTTAAGAACAGAGTAGAAGGAAGAAAAGAAGCTGGGAAACCATTCAGTATGCCACTACGAAAGACCGGAAGAAGGAAGTCTGGACTACAGTAGTGGCAATGGAGATAGAAGTAAATGCATTTAAGATACATTTAGGAGTAACATATGTAAAATTTGATAATTAATTAGATATAGACGCTGAAGGAAAGGGGAAATCAATTAAGACTGCCAGATTTCTGGTTTGCTTAACTGTACAGATGGGGTGTAGGAGCAAGATAAGCAAAACTCTGAAGATGTTGAGTCTTAGATGTGAGATACCCAATGGAAGTGTGAAGCTGGCACAGCTGCCAAATCTCTGCTAGTATAAGTATTTCAGTTTCTTCATCTCAAGACAGTTAATCTTAACATTAGCTAAAATAATCATCTAATATCCAAATAATAATGCTAAGTGAAATAAGCCAGGCAAAGAAAGACAAATACTGTATGATCTCACTTATACATGGAATCTAAAATGATGAAACTCATAGAAGCAGACAGCAGAATGGTGGTTACTAGCGGCTGTGGGGGCACGAAGAATGGAGAGATGTTGGTCAAAGTATACAACATTTCAGTCAGATAGGAAGAGTAAGTTCTAGAGATCTATTGTACAGCACTGGTTGGTGACTACAGTTAATAATAATTATTGTATAATTGAAAATTGCTGAGACAGCAGATTTTAAATGTTCAATTTTCATCAAAAAATCACAAGTATGTGGGGTGATGGACATGTTGGCTTGATGTAATCACTTCACAACTTATACATATATCAAAACATTTTGGATTATCATATATATAATTCTTCATTTGTCAGTATAACAAAATAATACATAATAATAAATTTTAAAGGTCAAGGATTAATATTAGTAATAGAACAGTATATACAAAAGTATGCTCTGAGGAATATTAATGCCTCAAAATGCTCCTTGAAAAGGGGGGTCCCTGGACAAATAAATTTGAGTAACACTGAATACTTAATATGTATTTTTAGAGATTCAGAAATTAAAAGCCTCTAAGAAACCCCACAGTAAAAACGCACATCCAATACAACCTGTTCTAAGGTTATATTATTTAGCCTAAGAACCTTTTTCACTAGTTTTCTATTAACAACTAATGGAATTACTGTGGTGAACGAACACACTCTGGGAAGTATTGCATTACTGCATAAAACTAATAATTACTGAAAACTAAACATAAGCCATGATAAAGGAAAAACAGAGAATGTCATTCAGTGTTTAGCTATGTTATAATAAAAAAGCAAAACACAGAATAATAAGGAATTTTGTTAATGCTATTATTTGTTTAAATTATGGGCCAGAATTTTGAAAATGATATTTTGTTTCAAAGATTCCACCAACACTGGCATAAAATTGCTACAATGGGAAAAACACAATTTCTCTGTTAACATAAAAAAAATATTTTTCAAACCTTTTTTTCCCCCAAAAAATATTGGGCAGGACACACATGCAACCACTTCAAGTTTCCAGAGAATACAAAGGTATACACATTTAGGACAACATCCTATGGCTTCCTATGACTTTCAGAGAAGACACAGCTTTAAGGCAAGTCTGGTAGCTACTAAAAGTTAAGTCTTTAATACCTGGATGATAGTATTCAAAATAGATTTCTACCATGTCCAAAAAATGATCAAGTTGCCAACAAATTCAGAAAAAAGCATTAATCTCAGACAAAGCTAAATAATCTAAAGTATAAAAATCTTAAATTCCTGTATCAAACCACAATATAGACATGTGCCAACTGTATTAATGACGTCAATGTCTATTTCAAAATACAGTTCCAAATTTTGAACATCGTCTTGCTATTCAAAAATTCTCATGTCATATAACAGGAATTAATTTCACCAGGAGTTGTTTCTTATATAAATAACCATCTAACTAAATTACAAGAAAGCAGTTTATTTCTCTTTTCTAAACATCCACAGCACCATCTATAGGCAAAACTCAAGTAAACATATTCTTCAAAATAGTTCTCAATATAGTTCTCCAACTAAAACTGTCATACAGCAACTCAATTTATATGCAAAGAATATCTACATAAGAATACCTGAAAAGCCTTTATTATAAGGTTTCTATTCCAGGGAGGACAGAACAAAAATAGAAAAGAAATAAAATTCATTAGAAATGGAGGAACTTGGGGATATAGGCTGAATTACTGCCACTCCTCATTAAGTAAGATTTTACCTAGCAGCTCTGAAAAATCTGTTGACCTCTTCCCTCTTTCCTATATTAACATCTCAATATATATGCCAGGGATTACCAACAATTACTAATGAGAATGAAGGGAAGGGAATATATTTTTAAATTGACCACTACAACTGCATTTGCTTCTTTCAAGCCTACTGTGTAGTTGTGATTAAACATACTTCCAGCTGTAATTCTGTATACTTTCTCCTAAGTTCAGTGACTTCTTCTCCAGCCTGCATCTTCTTATATAAATCCAGTTCTGTGTCAAGTAATTCCTTCTGCATCTAAAAAATAGTAATTAATATTTTAGGTGACAGTAATTATTATCCTGTACTGATACAAACCTTTTTATAATAACTTTTACACAGTCCTATTTAATCCATATATTTCTATCTCCAGTATAATCACTCTAGTACAAGCCAAAATACTCCACACCTCCACAATACTGCAACAGCTTCCTAACTTGTTGCTACTTTCACTGATTTTCCTATAATTCATTTTCCATATAGTAGCCAGAAGGAGATTTATGTAGACTGATATGGGGTAATTTAAAATAGGAAATAACTGAAAGGAAAAGTAAGTAACAAACCCTAAAAAACCAAGGCGCTAATGAGCATAACGGAGTATGTTTTTATGTAGAAAACATACCTATCTACATAAATACATTTGCAAAAAGAAAATCTAGGATAAAACAGAACTAATGATACTGGTGTAGAAAACATACCTATCTACATATATACATTTGCAAAAAGAAAATCTAGGATAAAACAGAACTAATGATACTGGTGACCTATAAGGGGTGAGGACAGAGTGCCAGGAATCAAAGGGAAAGGGGTCTTTTATGTATTCCTTTTTACATAGTTTTTCTTTTGAACCATGAGAATTGTTTCATTTGTTCAAAAAATAAAATATAATCTGCAAGAACTGGGGCCAGAAAGAGAGGATCCAAAACTGAATACAAATGCAAATAGATTTAACTTTATCAAATTAGCAACTACACAAAAGGGGGACAAAAGTAATTTTAGACCATAGTTCTGACTTCACACCTTTAGTGGAATACACCTAGGCTTTAAAGAACGTAAATAAATTTTGAATTTTATATTTAGTTAGCTGTTGGGAGCGGTATTGTTGTAGCAATTTTGGTACTACTTTGAATGTATTATAGTACTGTGTTTAATAATAATATATTGATATTAGTGAAACCAAGTTGTCATTATGGGAATATAAATAAAATATGAAATAAGGAAGAACCACGTGGTGTTGGGTTTGAATTTAAAATATCAACTGGAGTCATGACTTTATACATATATACATACATACAGACACACCAAGTATAAACACTGTATAACTCTGTGTTTTCTTAATCACTTATTACCATCTAAAACTATCTTGCTCACTTATTTGTATCTAATAGGTTGATCTACCTGAATTTTCCCCTTTCAACCCACTGTGGACAGTGTTGTCAGAATGTTATTAATACTTTTCTATTATTAACCCTCTATATCACCAACTATTACTATATAAAACTCAAACTCTCAGTCAAGCAGTCAAGTACCTATATCACTTTGTCCTCAAGCTGCCTTTTCAAGATTACCCATGACTATTTTTCTAATTACTGACTTTCCAACTATAACTCCACAGAATTTAAAAAATTAGTAGAGTTTACTTGTTCATACTTTTTAATTTATGGCAGGGGGAGAATGGTACATACAATGGTCAGATTTTGAACATAAGATATTACCTACAAGAAAAACTGAATCTTAAAAATGTAGTGTCTAATACTCTTTAGTAAGTAGTAATATGAACAACAATACAAATTAAAATACCTGAGTCTTGGTTTTTATACTTTTTGGAAGACAGCGCCCAGGAGAAGCAGCTTTGACCTCATCTTTCAACTTGGTAATATTTTTTGTCAAAACCTCTAAAGTTTTCATTATTTCTGCTTTATCTTCAGACTTCATTGTTTTGTTTTTCTCCAGTTTTGAAATTAACATCTGCCAAATTTTTAAAAAGAGAAAAATAAAGCTAATTACTCCTACTATCATTAACAAAACAAACACTGCAAAGTAAGTTTAAAAATAAATATTACTACTTTTTTTAGTTTATGCATTTGTGAGAAGGCTAACCATGACTAATTATCTAAAGATAGCAGAATAGCAGATTCAGTGATGCTAACTGTATCTCAATTCAAGTTTTACTCTTGGTTAAATTTGTGAAGAACTGTTACTATTCGGGTCTCTCAGAACATAAGTTCAAAGCACACAACCAGAAGAAACTCAATTCTATCACTGAAAAATTATCATTTTTGAAAAATATATTAACAATTTTACTTTCTAATTCATTTGTTGATGTTACCACCTCTAAGTATTCCCACTATCAATGTCATCTCCAGCCCAGAAAGAACGAGAGAAAAAGCTTTATGGTTTCTTTCATACAATGAGATATTAGAAAAAATGAATGTTTAATTACTTTTTCACCTGAGAATGATATTCCCAACATGAACAGGAAACAATAAGATAAACAAGATAATATGGGGTAAAAGAAGCCACATGATTATTGTAGGTTTCCTGAATTAGGATGGCTTCAGTTTTTGGTTTTGTAAAGTACTGTGATTTCTCTTAAGTACATCCAACTTTAAATTAGAAAAGATATACATTTCAAATCAAAATGCAGTTTCTGTATTTTCAACATTTTGAAATGTCATACTACTAACCTTCATTACTAGACATAATCAAGAACTGAGACTAATTAAATGTTATAAATTAGAGTAACACGGTCCAAAAGAAAGAATGCAAATCACATAAGTCATTTTTAATTTTCTAGCAGTCACATTAAAAACATAAAAAGAAACAAATACAATTAATTAAATAAAATATTTTGATTAACCTAATATATCCAAAATGTGACATTTCAACAATTGTGATGTTTTACTTTTTTCTTTGTACTACCTTTTGAGATCTAGTGTATATTTCTCATTTATAGCACATCTCAGTTTGGACTAGAGACATTCCAAATGCTCAACAGTCAGATGTAGCTATCAACAGTCAGATGTGGTTACTAACTGCTATACTAAACAACACAGGACTAGAGGATCCTAAGCGAGTAAAGAAAGGTACATATCAATACTGAGAAAAAAAGTTCCATTTAATTATCTGTTGAACAAACTACTGTGCAGCAACACAGCTGAATAAACACCTTAATTTCATTTTATGTTGATAACTATAGTACCAGTTAAAGTATAAGTATACCCACCATTTGATGTATGCTCTTCATCTCCAATATTATCATTGACAAATATTTGTTTTACCATTACCAATTACAGCAAATCTTTTTATGACTATGCAGTATAACATTAAGTTCACTCCAAATTATAACATTTGCAATTCTGCCAAATCTAACTCTAATATTTTACCTTCTGTGTTTCAATGTGCTTTTCTAAAATTTCTTGTTTCCTTTTCCTTACATCCTGCTGAAGTTTCAATGCCTCCTAGAATCAGGGATCAAAAATATCATTAGAATATTACTAAGGATAAACAATACTATTCAAGAGAAGAGAAATGGTTGTAATCGCAGAAGCCTGTCAACAAAAATTATATGCAAGCCTTTTCTATGTAAAACTTAAAATATGTATGCAAGTTTCAAAGATTAATCACGGGAACCTTTCTTTCAAAGAAAAAATTTTTATTTACTGCTATACTATGGAAAATAAAGGTTCAGTGGCAGCCAACAAACACCCTTTTAGTCTTATTTTGCAATAAGCACTGAAAAAACACATACACAAAGAAAACTTTTCTTATATGCAAAAATTTTTTATACTATACCAGTTGTACTTACCTGTTTTTTTTTCTGTGCTTCATTATTATCAACTGCAGAGGTGGAAACAAGTAAGGTTTTTTGTGCAGCCTTCAAAGCAGCTGGATTATAAACTGTTTTTGTTAGGCCAGTAGATGTAGACAACACCTACCAATACAAATTTAACTTTTAAAAATATGTATCAGCCATTCATGATATCCTATTTTCTATAAAACTCAACTTTAAAGCACTACTGTCAAACTTCAGCTTCAAAACACACTGAACTAAACGTATTTTATACTTATAAAAATGAAATCATATTTGGTGATTTGAAAGGTAGAGTATAAATAAGCTCTAACATTTAAAAAAAATTAACACCAAATACCTATAGAAAAAAAAATAAAGAAAAACATAAAAATGTCAAAAACACTGCTATTACTGTATCACTGAGAAAGTATTAGTTGTGGAATATATTTACTAATATTTTTAGTGACTAAAGCAAAAACCACACTCAAGAGCATGGCACAGGAGGAAACTGGTTGCTGTCCCTCAATTTAACATGATCATTTGCAATCTCCAGTTCTGAAACATACCCTATTGCATTCATTCTCCATTCCTTTGGTAGCAATGTTCCTTCAGCTTGAACTGACCTTATTCCCCAAAACCCAGCTTAGAATCAGCCTAACAAAATCAAGACCTCTACAAAGCCTGAATCATTTCTCTCTTCTACCCAGGTCTTCACATGAAATTTTATTCCTTTGGCTATTAGGTAAAAATGCTATTAGCTATTTTTAGTTAGTGTTAGCGATTTAGTAAAAAAACGACCTGATAATATATTAATTAATGTGTCTTTTCCCCATCTACATTGTAAGGGCATTAACATAAAGACTATGCCTTTCTCTTCTGTGCATCTTCCAGTACCTAAGTCTTGTCACCAACTAATTATGAGACCACGGGTAAGATCAAGTACCATTTTGGGCCTCAGTTTGCTCATCTATAAAATAAGGAAGATGAACATGATGGTGTCTAAAGTCCTTACCAACCCAAAACTTCATTCCAAGATGGCAGAGATTTTGCTTGTTTTTTAACTTGGTTCAGTGCTACAAACAGTGCCCAGGGCACAGGATAAGTACTTAAAAAACCATTTCTGCACTAAACTAGACTGAAATGACTACAGGTCAGAGTGGACAACCTTTCCTACACAATGGTCAGCTCAAAAAACAAACAAACAAAAAAAAGGATTGGGTACCTTTTTTACCCTTCAAAAGCAAAACAGTTTAAGTTCCATGGGGTGGTTGGTTACTGGTTCTTAAAAAGAAGCCTAGGGATCCCTGCAGGGCCATCTACGAACGCTATAAAACTAAACATCAAAGCATGTGTGTGAACACTGCAAGTTTTCTGAGGAAAGACTGTTTCTAAAGTCTTAAAGGAGTTCATGACCTAAATAAGATTAAAAGAACTACTCAAGTTTAAGAGTATAAATGAGAAAAGTGGCCCTATTTTTTAGCCACTGAAACATTAACATCTGGTTATAACAGGTAAGTAGCAATCTGAAGACTACTTTCTAAGCTTTTATCATGAAATTTTATTAGGGAACATCACGAATCACTATTCTAAGTATTCAAGAAGGTGTCAGCCTCTAAATGAAATAAAAACCTAAAATACTATAACTGTACTAGTTTCATACAGTACAGCTGACATTTAAAAATAAAGGTTCTTAACAACACTTGATGTGTATTAAAATTTGATCAATTATTATACTTATGAGACAGGGTCTCACTCTGTCACCCAGGCTGGAGCACAGTGGCACGGACCTTGGCTCAATGAATCTTCCACCTTATGGGCTCAAGTGATCCTCAGCCTCCCAAGTAGCTAGGACCTCAGCCGCGCACCACCACACCCAGCTAATGTTTTGTATTTTTTGTAGAGACAGGGTTTCGCCATGTTGCCCAGGCTGGTCTCAAACTCCTGAGCTCAAGCAATCTTCCTGCCTTGGTCTCCCAAAGTGTTGGGATTATAGGTGTGAGCCACCACAACTGACCAATTAAACAAAGATTTTGTTTGTGGTCAGACTTCAGTGACCCTTCTTTGCAGTTCTAGAGAAAAATTTCTTCCATGCTACCTTACCACAGCACAAAACGCCAAACCATATGACTATACAAAGATAAGACAATAACTGTATTAGTAGGGAAACACAGGATAAGCTGCTGAAAACAGAGTCTAATTAAGTTTCACAAACTGTTTTCTTCATGAGGATTCTATTAGTTGAAAAGTTGTGGCCAAAAAAAAAAAAAAAAAATTCCTAATTATTTAAGTGGGAAACAATGAATATCGTAACTCAATTTTCCAGTTTTTATTTTATATTATCTTCATAATAAAAGCAGTGAGAAGCCCAGAACAGACCCATATAATTGATTTAACCAAGTATCTCCAGTTTCAGTGAGAATACTTCTTTTCAAATCATTCTTAACATGTAGTATCAGGCTAAGGAGTGCTGGTTCAAAGTGAATAAAAGTATCTGACAATGATAAGACTCCTTTATTCCTAGAAGCATTCCCATTTCCTTTTTATGATCTAGGAACATCCCTCTGTAAACCTAGAACATGCGCGAATGTGACTCACTGAGCCTACAATTCAGTGACTGCAAGACACACTATCATTATGTACCCCTTCTAAAGAAAAAAAGGTTGCCAGTCATAACCTGTGTCTAACAATTATAAGACACAGCCCAATGTCAGAGGTGTTAAAATGTAAAAATGTGACTTATAAACAATGAACTGTGTTGTTCACTATTTGAATCTATTTGATTCTGGAGATCAGATAGTTTGGATAGTAAGAAACACGTGTTTTCAAAAGAAGAAAATCTATTAAAAATGAAATAAGTGGAGGGAAGTAACAAGCCCAACAGAAAAGAAGATACTTCAATTCCTAAGAACACACACACTGACTTCTCCAAACAACCACATCTCTATTTTCCAAATGCATTTCTATATGTGCTGTAATTTTTACATATTTACTTCTATACATCTTACTACACTTAATCTCAACTGTGTGTGAATTATTTTGGATTTTCTGTATCTACAACCATGTCATCTGCAAGCAAACAGTTTTGTTTATTTCCAATCTTTATATGGTTTATTCTATTTTCCTTTCTTAGTGTACCCATGAGTCTCTCCAGTACGAAACTGAAAAAAAAATAAAAGTGATGCGAATGGACATCCTTGTCTTTCCCAACCTCAAGGAAAAACAATCAATATTTGACAATTGAATATTATGTTAGTTGTAGCAGTTTTTTTTTCTTTTTTTTGCAGATTTCCTTCATCAAATTAAACAGTTTTTCTCTATTCCTCCTTTGCAGAGTGTTTAATGTAACTAAGTAACGGATTTTATCAAACGCTTTTTCTACTGAGGTAAATCATCTAGGGTTTTTCCTCCCTCATTCTACTAATGTCAATTAAACTGATTTTTCCAATGGTAAATCAACCTTGAATTGCTGGAATAAATACTACTTGGCCATGACTGATTATATATTTCACGTATCACTGGGCATTTGCTAATATTTTGTTTAGGATATTTGTGTCTATGTTCATGACAGATGTTGGTCTGTAATTTTCCTTTTTTATAGTATATTGTCAGGTTTGGTATGCTGAACTCAGAAAGTAAGTTGAAAAGTATCACATGCTGTGTTGTTAAAATGTATACCACTAATACCTTTAGTTTTCCCTAAAGAGAGGGAGGTTACAATCCATTAACACCTCCTTATTTTATTTCCTATGTAAAGTATTACCAGTCATAACTACAGGGAATTGTAAAGAAAGAGAAAAACAGCTGTTTTTCATAGATAAGAATGGAAGGGGAAAAAGTGTTTTGTAAAATTAAGTTATCCAAGTATCATTTTTAAATAACCAATGCCCAAGTAGACATTACATACAAATATAGTTATGATGTTTAACAGCCACACTCACAATAAATAGCTCCAACAGGTTTTTAAAGCAGAAATACCTTGGTTTAATGCAATCAAAAGACGGTATCTGAGGAACTATGTGTAGGAAGTGTATTAATACAGTTACTGTATGGTCAGTCTTCATAGTAAGTAAATAGTCACCTGTTCAGTAAATCTGAATGTTCGTTTATGATATTCACTTAAAGCAGCACATAGATGTGCGTTCTGTACCAAGCCTGAGAATTCTGATGAGAAGAATGGGATTTTGATTTAAAGTTAAATTTATACATACTTTTAGATATTAATAGTTTTTAAATTCCAAGAATACAAAGTATGTTTGAATGCACTGATCTATCTTACCTTTTTTGTATCTTTCAAAATTTTATTCTTTTAATTGACAAAAACTGCATAGAGATGTTCCTTAACTTATGATGGGGCTACATCCATTGTAAGTTGAAATCCCATTTAAGTTGAAGATACATTTTTAACTTGTAAGTAATAAATGCATCATCAAATTGAAAAGTCGTTAGTAAAATCACTGTAAGTTGATGACTGTATATTTATCATGTACAACATGCTGTTTGAAATATACACACTGTAAAATGTCTAAGTCAAGCTAATTAACATTTGTATTACCTCACCTTTTTTTCTGTGGTGAGAACACTTAAAATTTACTTTCTTGGCAATTTTCAAGAACGCAACACATTGTTATTAACTATAGTCACCATGTTGTACTATAGATTTCTTTATTTCTCCTAACTGAAGTTTTATATCTTTTGATCAACATTTCCCAATCCCCTGCCCTCAGCCCCTGGTAACCACCATTCTACTCTCTGCTTCTATGAGTTCAACTTTTTAAGATTCCACATATAAGTGGAATAGACAAAGGGATTAAAAGAAACAAAGACTAAAAATCTTGCAGAGATATATTTTAACAAACATCAAAGTAAAAAATATGTACAGCTAGTAATGAATTTTTGCTACACAAAGAGCCTAGTTACTACAAAGTTCAGCAAAGCTAATATATTCAAATAAATTAATTTCATATTTTCCTGTAAAAAAATAATCGAGATAATCCCAACAGAGGCCAATGCATTAATTTAAAAAAATTAAAAAGTCAGTAATAGTTAAGAAAAAAAAAAAAAAAAAAACTATCACAAATCCCTCCTTTTTTTTTTTTTGAGACAGAGTCTAGCTCTGTCGCCCAGGCTGGAGTGCAGTGGCGCCATCTCGGCTCACTGCAACCTCTGCCTCCTGGGTTCGAGCGATTCTCCTGCCTCAGCCTCCCATGTAGCTGGGATTATAGGCACCCGCCACCAGGCCCACCTGATTTTTTTATTTTTAGAAGAGACGGGGTTTCACTGTATTGGCCAGGCTGGTCTCGAACTCCTGACCTCGTGATCCGCCTACCTCGGCCTCCCAAAATGCTGGGTTTACAAGTGTGAGCCATGCGCCCGGCCAAATTCCTCTAAATCTTTAAAGTAGCAAAGTTACACAACAAATCCAAATTTCAAAAATCCAAGGAAACATAGTAAGATTTGCTTAGCATCTACACAATGGCAGCTGCTAAACCAACAGCTGAAGTTTCTCTATGACATGCAATATTCTTTTAATTATACCAGACAATTTTCCTTTTAAAAGTTCCATGGTATAGATGTTAATATACCATCAAGCAAAGAGACCAAGATATATTTTTAAACTGCAAAAGACATGAGTAAAGAATAATAACATCCTGTATCATAAATTCGATATCTAAAGCTGATATGATAAAAAAGATTAAATATTCCATTGGTTATTCAGTTTACCTTCTTAGAATTTAGAAGGCATTTAGCAAGATAATTTGAACAGTTAAAAAAACTAACCAGGACAGTACATACAGATGTAGCCCTTTATTCTTCATGAATTTCTTTAGTAAGCAGAGGCACTCAAACACAATTTATTAAATCTATTCACATAATAACTAAATACCTATTGCAAATCTTCGTATTTACCATCAGCAATTACGTTTTAACTTTAATCTCTTCTAGCCCCCTCATGAAAATGGGGTCTCAGAATAAAGAATAATCACTAAAGGTTTTACTGCATGTGGTTGATAGGGAAGGTATAAAATGTTACATTTGCGCATTCATTTACTTTAATAATGACATAGGATACTGTGTAGATACAAGCTTTGGGTTTTCCCCTGCCTTCATTTTTTTTAAATAAAGAATCTTTCAACTAATATTTGATGATGGGGGACATTCTTCTATTCTTTCTAAGACTTCTTTGAATCACTGCCCTGTAAGTGTTTTGGACCCAAACCCCCTAATGATTAGGGGAACAGAAACAACAGAAATAAGCAAAAATAAAATGTTTCTCTGTAAAGACACTCACTGAAGACAAATAAAAGTTACATACTTACTGTTTTCCTTAATAGGCTGTTTACAGTATTTATCAAAAATATTTTTCCCCATAAATAGCTTGCTACCACAAATGAATTTTTCTCCATAAAAATTCAGTTAGTGGTTTATTGCATTAGCATAATATATATATATTAGTCTATCCATTAGTAAAGTTATATTATCAACTAGAAATCTGTACTCACAATACACTGCAAAAATTTTATAAAAGCTATCAGTACATACTTCAATTTTAAAAGTCCAAATCTTACATTACACAGACTCCAAATATAACTGAGTATTTCAGATGTCTCTAGAATTGCTCAGTAGTACACTAAGTATAGCTGAACTTAGTGTTAAGTTTTATTTTACTTTTAATTGACAGAATTGTACATATTTATGGGGTACAGTGTGATGTTTTGATACAAACATACATTATGTAATAATCAAAATCTATCACCTCAAACACTTCCAGTGTTTCTTTCTTCTGCAATACTTATTTTCAAGGAGGATAAACCTAATCAAAGTAAGTATTTGATACTGCTAAATTTAGTGGCACAGACTAAGCAGCACAGAAATTCCAAGGAGGAGGGGGGATAACAGAAAAATCTGGAGGTTTCATGGGAGATGTTAGAGAGACTTTCACTCTTTAAAGAATGACTAGAATTTAGTTAGGTGGGGGAAATGCACTCCAGAAAAATCACCCCCCCAAAAAACAATAATAATAAAAGTCAGGAAAGGCCAAAGGACAATGAGCAGAAAAGTACTCCCTTGGGTAGAAAGGAAAGACTAGAGCAGAAGTAACAGAACTAGAATTATTGAGTTATCGATGAGCTGTGAATCAAGGAAAGTAATTTAGCTGAGAAACTCAAAGTTTCTATAATGAATTAACACCAAAATAAGTCTGAGTGTAGGATGGTGACAGTACAAACTAGAGGAGGGGAATTCCAGGATTCCAGTTAAGACACTGCACCCAGAGGCTAGGGAACTGAAGGTGGCAGAAAAAGAAGTGGTCTGCAAACACAAGTAAATGATTGTAAGGCTGTTAGATCACACAGCTTAGAAAATGGTGGTATCACTTTCTGATCTAAGGGCTAGGATAAGTTAATTTATACGGGAAACAACGAATTCATTTTAGGCACATTATGCCCGAAGTAATGCTGAGATGCCCAAGAGGAAAGTCTGATACACAAACTCAGATTCAAATATCTAAAACTGCCGAAGTTTAACACTGTAAATAAAGAAAATAATATACTGAAGAATATAGTGAAGACAACAGGGCAGCTATCTCACTGATGTACTGTTTATTTCTGAAATCGATTTCCAATCTTCAAACTGAAAAGAGCCATGGACCAGAAATAGGAGCCCCAAATTCTAGTTCTGGCTCAGTGACTCACAGTATACAGATGAAATCATAACACTGTTTGGGCCTTGATTTTAAGATAAGCATCTAGAACTAAGAAAGATTATTTAATTCTCACATTCTGTGATTTCATATGCCTCAAATAAAATTAAAGACAAAGCATTTACTCATACCTAAACAGAAAAAAAATAACATCTACACAAAACTATAAGATATATCCATAAATGGTCCTGATTTAATAAATATTTACCCCCTTCATTAAAAATGACTAAACGCATTGTTATGCTACATCAATTACTGTTGAGTAATAAGTAAAAAACTTACATTTACATCATCCTTTCCATTTTACGAAAATCTATGTAAACAAATGATTTTATTTGATCCTCAGAAAACCCCATGAGCAAGACAAATATTACCATCACCATTTTACCGATGAGTAAAAAGATTCAGAAAAATTAAGAACACTGCCCAATGTCATGCAGTTAGTAAGTGAAGAGCCAGGGCTCAAACTCAGGTGAGTGAAATTCCTAATCATGGCCCTTTCTATTAGGCTGCCAGAGTTGTCAAATCAAAATGCACAGTATCTCTAAGGAAAACAAAGTAAATAAAAAGAATAAAACAAAGAAAAGGAATGGAGTACACGGAAATATAGTGGGAGGCAAGTATTAAAATGCTGATGCAAAAGTAAAAAAAGGAAAATATTTTTCTTTTTCAGCAAATGGAAAGCAAAAGGTAGGAAAAGATACAGATACTATTAAGAAGCAAGAGTTTAGAACTATGAAAAAAATTAAAAATTAAGATGCCACCTGAAAACATTTATGAAGCCAAGACAAACACATCATGCTATTCTTCTTACCTTTTCAGTTGCTGAAACAGATGGCTTTGATACAAAACCCAACCTGTCCTTCACAGATAACTTAGTTACATTCTAAAAAAATTAAAATGGACATATTCAGTGTTTCCCCAAACATATAAAAGTCTGTTGGGATCTTGAACATTCTGATTCTACTAATATATACAGAGCCTATGAGTATACCAACACTAACCACAAAAACTTGGTTCTTCTTAAAAGAAAGAGAAAGAAAATATGTGGGAAAACAAAAATAAACAGTATGCAATATTATTCAATCATGAAAAATGATGTAAACTAAGAGGTCTGAGCCATGTGGTTGCTAAAGTCCCTGCCACTGACACAGAATAAATTAGGAGAAAATCTCAAATTTTAAAAATTAAAATATATGCCCATTTACTGAGCTTAAAAATAGTGCCAACTTCTTCTAAAGTATGTTTATTTTATATCCAAATATACTGTATTTGGAGATAATTTGGGATGTTAGGACTGGGCATTTTTAAAATTAACTAATAATTTACCAACTGATATTCTGCATGTCCTTGCAGAAATTCAACATCTTACTCTTCAGGAATTATCTAGGAAGAATACTTTAGTAAGGTGGCATCCATTAGCTAAGTAGGATACTACATCCTAACTCTATTTTACACAGCAAATGCTGAAACATTGGGAGACAAAGGAAAGCTAAGTTTCAGAGACTGAGAGTATAGAAACAAGAAACTGCCACTCAAGTGTCGAAGGAAGTGGGAAGGAAATGATACACGGAGAAAAGAATCCCAGAGTCAGGAATAAGTGATGCAAAGTTATGAGAGCGGTCTAAGTACTTAAAACAGTATAATATCAAGCATGCTTAACTTGATGGTTTAAGCCTTCCCTTCCCATAAGCTTTTAGTCAGTCTACTACACAATTATCTCTGGAACAGAATTCTAATTAAGTAAAAAGATGATAGAAAAAATAAGATTTAATGTACTCAACTTCACTCTTCAGGCAGTTTTGCTGAAATATATCTCCTCCACAAAGTGAGAGAGAAATCTTTCTCATAAATATTAACTGGAGAGAAGAATTTAAGATTCAAATACTATAGGAAAAGTAGAGACTGAGAAAATGTTATGGTAATGGTAAAAATTAAAAAAAAAACAAACCTTATAGGTGGGGTTCAAATATGTAAAGACTATCATATTTCTATGTAAAATATATATAATTAACTATAATTCAAATCACCAAGGGAAACTAAATTACTGAGAACCTATTACAGGCACAATCGTAAGATCTTCGCTTTACCTGAGGAAGGTCTGAAGTGGCACTCTGGGCTTCTGCAGGTTCAATAGTATTTGAAGGTACTGGACCCAGTCGCTCTTTGACTGACTGCTTCACAACAGGCAAAATGGGCTGCTGGACTAAAGGCTGCATTACCTCAGAACAAGAAAAAAATGTTAAACAAGTTGATTCATTCAAGAGGATGGAAAGCGACCTGTGTTATTTTGTTACTAAATTGCCCATGCAGAGAAAGTTTTTAAAATACAGCTTAGAGTCAAAACCTAACTGCCTTCTAATTTCATCCACACATATATAAAGATGTTATCTTTGCATAAAATAACTTATTTACTGGAAAAGATTAAAGTCCATCTTTCACTGTCTTCTGTTTTAACAATCAAAACCCACACTGCTGTTAATAAACCTCTATATAAACACTGACTGATTCACTGATGGGGTTGGGACAGAAAGGAGAGAGAAAAGGGAGAGGGGAAAGAAGAGAGAATTTCTAAGATGAACCTACAGTCTAAATTTCTGGAATATACATAGCTATCATTTACTGAGTACCTCCTATCTGCCAGGGACTATTCTATATGCCTCACACACATCATGCTATTCTCTCAACTAGCAATTAACATCACAATTATATGAGAGAACAGGTTAGAAAGGTTGAGTAACTTTTTCAAGTCTTTACAGGTAACGGAAGCTAAATGCAGAACTCAGGTGTGAACTCAGGCCTACTTGATTCCAATGCCTCTACTTGTAAACACTATGCTAAGAGCTTTCTAAGAAATGCACATACTTTTACACAAATTTCTATCTTACCTTTGGAGAAGTAGTTTGTAACTGCTGGGTGCTTCCTTCTCTGTGCCAATAAACCTTAATAAAGCGATTGTTTAATACCGCCTCCGTACTTGATATTGCTTTCTTTGCTTCTTCGTATGTTGCAAATTGGATAAGGGCACCTTCAGGATCACCATTATAAGCAACCTAAGATTTAAAATATTAAGAACAGTGAATTTCCAAAGGAATCTGTTGCTTCATAGAGTAAAATTCCTCAAGAAGTGAAATACTGGTCCCTCCAAGTAAGATTCTGTATTTATACTTCCTAGTATCTAGATTAGTAGACCACAGTCTACTTTTGCTCCAGAAGAAATAG
This sequence comes from Macaca thibetana thibetana, assembly GCF_024542745.1. Lineage (NCBI taxonomy): Eukaryota > Metazoa > Chordata > Mammalia > Primates > Cercopithecidae > Macaca > Macaca thibetana. The sequence continues at coordinate 59,335,601 of NC_065594.1, forward strand.
TAACCAAGGATTGTTCACAGTATAAAAAGAGTCCCTCTATATAATAGCAGAGAAAGCCAACTGCATAAATGTTATACATAGGCATTCAAAGTGTTTCTCTTTTTATTCCCAATTTTAATAGCGACTATGAGAAACAATCCCGATTGTCAATAAACGACATGGCAAAGATCCACAGAATCTGAAGAAGGCAGTAAACTACTTTGCAAGGGGTTAGCTCTAATAAAAAATTACAGAAAAATCCATCTGAACAACTGCCCAAATTCGTAATTCTCACATTTCCAAAAGCACAAGAAAATTTAAGAACAAAAAAAGAGACCATATAATAACAGCATCAATCACATTTGATACATGAGAAAACTGAGATTTCAAGGAATGTGATTCTATAGACACTTACAGCTAATAAGTAATAAATCCAAGACTTTTCACTTCAAACTTCCTATTCTTTCAATAATAGAGTTTTCCAAAGTGTGGTATATAAACCACTGTAGTGTGCAGCAATACAGAACAGATATTAAGAGTGGCCTGGGCCAGGCATGGTGGCTCATGTCAGTAATCCCAGCACTCTGGGAAACCAAGGCAGGAGGACTGCTTGAGCCCAGGAGGTCAAGACCAGCCTGGACAACATATTGAGACCCCATTGGTACAAATAATAATTGAAAAAATACTAGCTGGGTGTGATGGCACACAACTGTGGTCCCAGCTACTCGGGAGGCTGAGGCAGGAGAATCACATAAGCCCAAGAGGTCGAGGCTACAATGAGCCGTAACCATGCCACCTCACTCCAGCCTCAGTGACAAGAGTGAGACTCTATCTCAAAAAAACAAAAAACAAAAAACAAAACAAAAGAGTAGTTGGAATCAAACTGCCTGGCTCAAACTTTGGCTACTACTTTCACATGAACATGATCAGGTTACTTAACCTTTCTGGGCCTTGTTTTCTTTTTCTACAAATGAGAATAACCATACTCACTCTTTAGGGTTATTTTAAGAATTAAATAATTCACATAGAACAGAGAGTATACACAGTCAGAAGTATTCAATAACCATTAACTATGAAGATAATTTTGGTAACATTTTAAAAATTATACATTTTTTAAGACTTTATAAACATCAATTTTATCACTATGTTTAATTAGCATGAAGCTAAAGAGTTTTGAAAACTGATTTTGAAAAACATGTTTTAAGAATAATGCAGGTAGTACATAGACATGGCAAAAGAACCAATCAACAGAAGATTTCAACCTCACTAGTAATTGAGTAAAAGCAAATAGAAACAACAGTGAGATATGTTTTGCCCCTCAGCTTTAAAAAAAATTTTAAATATTAGTAGTTAATTGTGTGAAGAATATTTTGAAAACCTTTTTATGACTAGATATAGTGGTAGATCAAATAAAATTGCCATAAAAAGATAACTCAGAGACATTCAAGATCTAACTAACCACAGGGTAATGTGTATACTATGGGCTCATAAATACTTTTAAGTTTGTGTGCAGATAAACAGACACAGAATTGTGTAACAAAAAATCTAAAATAACATATGATAAACTGTCAACAATAATGTAATTATAGATGGGCAGGGGAATGGAACAGACACAAAGAGTTTTTGAAAGGGAACCACTTCCTTTAAATTCTATGTATATATTTCTGTCGCCCTACCTGAATCAAACATGAATTTTTCCCCTCTATTACTTTTATAGTACTTTTTAATGGCAAAAAACATAAAATTTTCCAAAATATCCTAAGTTGTTAGGATGAATCGTATCCTCTAATATTTGTTTTTATTAAATTATAAAACATAATTATTTTAATTGCAAAAAGAACACCATACAAAATGGGGGTAAAATTCAACATACTATTTCAACACTTTCAACACATCACATAATATAAACTCAATACTAAAAAAACACCCAAGTTATATATACCCAAGCCAAGGTCTAATTATAGGTGCAGTCAAATACAAATTACTGTTACTGTTACTTACGTTGAAGGATATTCAAAAGTGGTAAAGAAAAAGTAAACGTTTAAACTAATTACGGATTACAAGGTATCTGGGCCCCAAAAGTCTCTATTAAGTGTGTCCCGCCATACGGGTGACAAAAATAAATCTAATGATTTTGAGAAACTGAGGAAATGAAAACTATTGTAAGATTGGATTTTACCACTGTGATTAACTTTGCTGTAGTTTTAGGACAACCTTTATTAGACAAAAAGTTTATAATATGATTAATTGAAACACTGAAAATTGTATTTTTTCTAAAAGACAGAGTTCCATTTCATGTCCAATTTTCCCAATTGAGAGTAACAAATTTTCTATTTTTTTTTTTTTTTTTGGAGACGGAGTTTTGCTCTTGTCGCCCAGGCTGGAGTGCAGTGGCATGATCTTGGCTCACTGAAACCTTAGCCTCCCAGATATAAGCGAATTCTCCTGCCTCAACCTCCCGAGTAGCTGGGATTGCAGGTGCCTGCCACCACACCTGGCTAATTTTTGTATCTTTAGTAGAGACGGGGTTTCACCATGTTGGCCAGGCTCAGGTGATCTGCCCGCCTTGGCCTCCTAAAGTGCTAGGATTACAGGCGTGAGCCACCACGCCCAGCCTTATAGTATTTATTTCTAAAGGTAGTTTTCTTATTACATTAAGTTCCCTAAACAATAAGAAGAGATAACAAAACCATTTCATGGCTCTTACCTGTAAGTTAACCAAGGTTCCAAATCGACTAAAATGTTCATTAAGTTTGCTGATATTATTTAATTCTGGAGGAACTTTTCTAAGTTCAAGTTTGGTATTTTCATTTCCAAATTGAACCTTCTTCTGAAAGCCTGGGCTGTTTGTTCTATTAAAATTTGGTCTGTAAACAAAATTCAAGTTAGCCAATACATTTATAAATCCTGACCCCGACCAAATATAAGGGAATAAAGTTTAACAAAATAGATATCCGATTAAGTTCAATTTTCCCCCAAATTGAAATTACTGGTTGATAAAGGAAATTTAAATTTTCTTCCAACAATGAAGTTTCCAAATGAGCACTGTTAGCACCTTTCATGGAAGCCAGCTGAGAAGGGTTCTGCCATATCACTTGTTACTTTCCACTTCTGATCCACCTCTACTTAATATTCCTATCAGGAAAAGTCTCAGTACCCTCTTTTAGTCAATTTGCATATATAACCTTTATTCTGATTCTGTAAACGCCAGCTTACTAAAAAATATCCTACCTTAAAACTTTAAGTTTTAAATTTGATTTTAAATTTTATTTTCTTTGATGACAGTCTCAACCTCTTTCCTACTTTTTTAAAAAAAGAAAAAAAGAATTGTTGGAACTATAGAGAATACATTTTGACACTTGAAAAAAGGACAAAACTGTGGCCTGGAGAGGTTACACTGCATTAAATCACAGAATTAATCACAAAGAACCAGAAACTATCCATTATTAAGTAGATGTTAAAGCTCTAAAAGTGATCCTAGTTTCTCTTCACACATTTATTTATAAATGAATCATTTCACACATATCTTAACATTCTGATTCCTTATCCCTTTCTCTGAAGCTCTTCCTTGACCATTCAATGCCTATCCAGATTCCCTAACCCCCACAAAAGCCCTTTCTAGCTCCAAACAGCAACCTTCCACATATGAAAGTGTCTTGACAGGTCTGATCTATACCTCCTTTCTCTAATGATGAGAGGCTCATGATTATCCTGTACATAGCTAGTACTCAACAGGTCTAAGTTAAAGAGTGAGTTTTTTGGAGGAGGGTAAATGATAAGAGGAAAAAATTAGGCCCTCAACTACCACACCATTTCTGTAAGAAAATGCTTTTCTAACATCAGACAACTAACTTACGAATTTTTAGAAAACTCACACTTAGGAATTGTTTACAGAATAGAGTAACATTTTTGGAAGAAAACAAACCGTATTATCATAATAATACAGAAACGATCCTAAAAATCAATGCACAACTACACTCCTCAATCTTCCCGGCCACCTTACTTATCAAACCAAGTCTTCTTTGTAGGAACTCCAGGCTCTCCAGAACCAATGGTTCTTTTCCTTGATTCTGAGTCCACTACTATCCTCATACTGCTTTTATTAGGAGGCTTTTCTGTTTTAAAACAAAAGAAAATGAAAAAAATAAGCATAGGTTAATCTTTTCTATTTATCATAGATACCTTCTTCATACAGAAAAATTTCTGGGTTTTGTCTAAACATATATATATATTTTTTAGAAGAAATATATATAAATGTATACTAGTAGAAATAGAAATAAATGTATACTAGCTCCCCCTCATCCAGTTTCACTTTTACGATTTCAGTTACCTCTTGTCAACCACAGTCCAAAATTACGGAAAACTACAGAAATAGTAAACAATTCCTAAGTTTTAAACTGCTTGCAGTTCTGAGTAGTGTGATAAAATCTCACACCATCCTGCTCCAACACTCGATCTCACCATGTAGGCATTTTATCATCTCCTATCATCCCAAGAAGGGTAAATACAATAAGATATTTGACAGAGAAAGACAGGGACCATTCATATAACTTATTATAGTATATTGTTATAATTGTTTCATTTTATTATTAGACATTGTTGTTTAGCTCTGTGTCTGATTTACAAGTGAAACTTTATCACAGGTGTGCCTGTATAGGAAAAAGCATTGTGTATGTAGGGTTTGGTACTCTGTGTGGTTTTACACACGAGGAGTCTTGGAACATATGACCCACAGACGAAGGGGAATTACTGTATATTCAAATACAGTAATCTAAGGGTTTTCTAAAACTTATTTCAATATATTCATTTCACACCTAACTATGAAAAAGAATCAATTCTCATATGCCAAATTAAAATGTGATTCTGTAGGTCACTTCTTTGTAGATAAAACCCAAGTCACCATTCCCATCTACCATCACTACAAATATATATATATATATATGTGCACACAAATGAGAAAGAATCACTTTGAGGCTTTAAGTTCACAGTTTTGAAATCAAATGCACAACCTAAAAGGTTCGAAACTTAACACTAAACCAATAACCTTTGAGAAGTGATAGCTCAGAGTTACGATTTGAAGTGAGCTGCTTTTAAATATGGAATAGATTCATAAAATATGAACATAATGAAAGCATACTTGCTTTAAAAAGGAAAAGATTCAAGTCTAAAATACAGTGTAAAAGAGATGTAAAAGTCTGTTACTTTCAACATTTTATATTTACTTCATGGCATGTAATGAGCATAGCACATTTAATCTGTTATTCCCAAATGACTCCAAAGTTTAAAACATGCAAACCTTAATCCACAGAGAAAAATGGAACTTAAAAACTCCTTTTTTATAGATGGTAAAATTGATTGTCTAAAATCCTATTCTTACATATTTCTAAACACATAACTAACCAAAAGAACTGAAGATCTGTTTCAGCACAATCTCTGTCATGGCTACAGCTATGGTCTCCTTCAGGAGGACAGCATATAGTCAATTCTAAATTTCAACTTCTTGGTTCTCTCTGGAAATCCTACAGGTATCTCAAAACTCAGTATGCAGAACATTCAAATTATCTTCATATTAAGTCTACCTTTCTTTTTTCTTAAACATTTCTATTAAAGAAACTACCATTTTCCCAATCATTCCAGTCAAGTCATATTTGATATATAACTACCCACAGATGCCATACATACAGAGACTCAAATCAATGCTTGGGACCCTTGCTACTTTCCTCCATTTTGAACCTTTCCCAGGACACTGAAACCTCCCATCAACATTCAAACATTACAGCTCAAATTACTCCATTTTAAACAAAAAGAAACGCTCCTAAAACCAGTTTTCCCTTTAGCAACAACATCTCTCTCCATACCCCCACAGCCCTTTCCTAATCAATGTCCACACTTACTAACTTTGCTCTCTTAACACCCACTCACTAATCCTCTGAAAACTGGCAGTTGCTCCCATTACTGCACTTTACTTGCTCGTGCTAAAATCACTCATGTCCTCACTTGTTGCTTAAGTCTATGAATACATCCCAGTCCTCTTACTGGACCTCACAGGAGAATTTGTGGCTGTTGATCATCTCCTTTTCCATCTTAGATATTATATTCCCTGGGTTTTTAGGAATCCCCACTCCTTGCTTTTGTCTGCAGCTTTTGGGCTTCATTTCTAAGTTTTCTATAAAGTTCCCCTTTCTCTGTCCATTTACTTTGATGCTGATATTTGTCAAGCAGTTATACTTGGGTTTTCTCATCTCACTTTATGTAGCCTTCCTAAAATAACTTTCTTATCTACTGCCATGGCTTCATTTATCTTTTTCAGTGATTCTCAGTTGGGATGGGGAGAGGAAGATTTTAGAAACACACGAGAAAGGTTTTTAAAATTATGTTCAGACCTACAGATTTTGGTATGGCTCCTTCTATTTCCCTTTACCTCCCACTGGTACTAATGGGACAGAAGAAAAGATAAAGGACTGAAGTTCTACATATGCATGATTCCAAAATCTGTATATTCTAGCCAGCTGTCTCTCATGGGCCTCAGACTTCCATATCCTATTTCCCACTGGACTTTTCTACTCACATGCCCCAGGGGCACAAGAAGTTAAACACTTTCAAAACTAAATTTATCTCTCTGTCAAAGCTGTTCTTCTCAATGAATGAGAATTCCTGCCCAATTATCCAGGGCAGGAAACGGGTGTCTAATTTCATCCTCTTATTACCCCTATTCTAAGCCTCCAAATTCAGTAAGTTACAAGTTCTGTCAATTCTTTCCACTAAACTTAATTTTTTTTCACTTCTATTATTACCCTAGTCCAGCTACTATCATCGCCTCTATTCTAAAATTCTGTAAATGCTTTAATTAGCCTCTTACCTCCCTCTACATTCTTTACTTCTCTTCCAGTCACAAAATTCCTTCAGTTTCTTAAAAGTATCACAGGGTACATAGGCTGTATCTACTCTCTTCCTCTAACTCTGACTTATCCTACATCTCTAAAGCAGATAGGGTGGAAACATCCTGTATCTAGCTCCTGTGATGTTTCTCTGTCCAGTGGTACTTTCACAGGACCGGTTCTGCAAAAGGATTTTTGGTCTTATTCCTGCCTCCCAAGCCTGGTTCACCGGCCCTTTTAGAGAATCTGTGACCTATCCAACATCTTTCGTTTTTAACTTTAATATGTTCTGTACCTGAAGGTTTACTAAGAGAAGGAATAACGTGTTGTGCCTCCAGTAATTGAGATGGGTTTGTTCCATCTCATCTGTATTCTCTAATTCAGAATCCCTTTCATCGATATATATTTAAAAGAAGGGTATTAAAAACACAGAAATTCCTCTTGGTATATAGTCAGCAAATGGTCTAATATTAAATAGTTTTATGTAATGTATTTTTCCCCAATAATCCTTTTAATGAATTGTTTTTCTGCCTATAATTGTCAGCACTGGTTTTGTTGACTAGAAATGGAAAACTACTTAACCCTTCCTCCTGCCTATATTCAATCATGAGATCATCTATCAAGTTTTCCACCTCTTTAGAACTCTGCAAAACATAACTGTCAGGGCCTCCAGGTAACTTTTACATTAGTAATTTCAATGCATCAAAGGGCCCAAATTTCCTTCCTTTTGCTGAATAATTCCCCTCAAGATTTAAAGCAGTAAGCATAAAAGTTTAGCTATCACATAACAATAAGTCTATGACAAATTCAAATTAAGGCCATCTATAGGCTATTAGGAATGTGTAATAATTATATAATTAACAATAAATAAGCTTTTTAGGTATCTGTCACAATTCAGGACAGTAAATTTAAAATCCAAACTGGGAATAGATGAGAACATATGGTGGGAGGATGGAGAGGACTAAAAAGAGGTAAGAAAATAGAAGTACTATAGGCAATCCTCAATTTAGACGGGTTGCTAAATCAGTTGTTTGGTACATAAAATCAGTTACTAATGGAGAACTCAATCCTAAACTAGCTCACAAAAATGGTACATGATGTATCTAAAGAAGAGTACTAAAATAATCACTACATACAATGATTCTATGAGAAAAGGCATTCAAATTTCTAAGTAGGTATGCCAGACATTTATCTCTGAACAGGACCACTTCCTATAACTATAAGCATTAAGAGCTGCAATTACCATAGATTCAACTTGTACACGGTAAGATTTATATGCAAGGGGTTTGATCCCCTTGTTTCTCTTGATCACAACCAGAAACTGCCCTGGCATGTGAATGGATCTAATAAATATTGACCTGTAGTAGCATATATTTATAGCACTCCAAAGCAGCAAGGTAGAAAGAAATGACTTTAGAGGGAATTCCCAATAAAAGGTTAACTGAGGTGGAAATTCCCACTAAAAGGTTCCCAGTAAAAGCAAGGAGTACTGGTATGAGGGAAACAAAACTACATGCTAAATAGTTATCCAAAGAAGAAAAGAGGGTTTCTATGAACTAGCCAGGTGGGAGACAGGTTCAGGACATGGGTAAGCATCACATAACAGTTAAATTCTTAAGTGGCCACTTTTCAATTACAAGCAATCCCTATATTCCTCACACAGAACAGAAACTGTTAAAAAAATCTTTTTTTCTGTTGTTGTTAATAGCTATTGAAATTCCTCCAAGAGAATTTAAGAGGAATGGGCATCCACATTAAATGCTGTCCTATGATCTCAAAGAGGATATAAATCTGAATTAAAACGTTCCTTACACCTTCATTACAAAAAGTCCTTTAAACATTCAAGGAAGATGCTCAGAATCTGATCGCTTCCAATGAACAAAAGAAAAAACACAAAGTGTATGTAAGTAATCACACATTTACCAAACTCCATTAGGTACTGTTACTTACTTAACTAAGATTTTTATTCACAACCGACGTAGCATGATTTTTAATTCTGACTAGGTAAGACAAGAAAAGACTGGAAAGAAAATGGGATTTAAAACTTAATTGAGGTGGTTAGGGAAAAAGACATATTTTTCATTAGCCCAGGAAATATTTTCCATTATGTCTGACAATCCATCATTTCCCCATATCAAACGTGATCTGTAGCAAATACTGTATTTTCCAAATTAATGTGAACTTTCTCCCTCTGAATGTTATTAGTTTACATTTACATCTCTAGTGTAGCACTTTTGCTGCCCTAGGTTGTGACTATGTCAACCCAAACTGTACCTTTTAGAAATTTTATCCAAAAGTCTGCCTCCTCTAAGAAAATTTTGAGTCATTTCCTAACACACAATATCCTTTGCTTAAAAATACACGCAAACTAATATTAAATTTTAACATGTGAAAAGTCAGTAAAAATAAATAACAAGCACAATTTTTACAGATGATTTTCCAAACTAGGAATAAACTTCTTAGGAATTAAAACGTTATTCTCAAGAGTTTAAATGAATCAATTAAGATTACAAATGATACAAATTACAAAAAAAAAAAAAGCCTACCCAAGAAAATGTGCTTCTTTAAGGAACTTCCTTTCCCTCTTGGACAGTGTAATAACTGTATAATAAAGTGTCACCTCTACCACAAATACAGAATTACACAATATATTTTCTCTAATGGGGGAATGAAGGATACAGGGAACAAATAAAATCACCATCCCAGCCAGTCACAGTGGCTCAAGCCTATAATCCTAGCACTTTGGGAGGCCAAGGCAGGCGGATCACTTGAGGTCAGGAGTTCAAGACCAGCCTACCCAATATGGTGAAATCCCATCTCTACTAAAAATACAAAAACTAGCCAGGCATGGTGGCATGCGTTTGTGATCCCAGTTACTCAGGAGGCTGAGGCAGAGGTTAGAGTGAGCTGAGATCATGCTACTGCACTCCAGTCTAGGCTACAGAGTGAGACTGTCTCCAAAAATAAAATAAAATAAAGTAAAATAAAATAAATCACCATTCCTTATCCAACCCCAATAAAGGCAAGACCAACTGTTCTTTATAAATGTTTTCCCACTGTTTATATTACGAAAATGACAGGAAGGAAAGATTAATTATAGTACCTCTGGGTGGCAAATCCATATCCCCTGATGTTAGTCCTATCAAGTTGGGCCTTTGTGCATGCACTCTGTGTCTATACATAGGTCTGGAAGTGTTTGTTATGCTTGGGGCTTCAGGATTGTAGCCATCTGTGTCATATGTATCTGGTAATACAAAAACTGTAATTAAAAAACAATTATAAAACTCCACTTGGTAATTTTTTAATATTGATAAGAGAAAAAGTAAACAATATAACATATTAACATATAACATGCTTTATATGTATCAAAAAGAAAATAACTTTATTTTTAAAAGTTATTAAAAAGAAACATTTTGAAAACATTCATAACTGAGGGCTTAACGTTCATTCACCATGCCTACATAATTTTAGTGAGAAAAGTAGTCCTCACAGAGCAATTCTCTCTAGACATTTTAAAATTCTTCATCTAAAACTATATTACATTACGAATATAAAAAGGGCCAAAACTGTACCTGCAGTAAAAAGAGAGGGTGGAGCAGGAGGAGGCTGGTGATGAATGCCAGTTGTTACCACAGTAGGAACAGAACTGGTTGCAGAGTTTGGAGGAGCATCCATGCCAGATGGCTGCAAAGGAGGAAGTGGAGGTGGTGGTCCTGTCAAAACCAAAGAATAAGAAATATCATCTGAAAGCAAACAAATAAAACAAGTTATTGCACATCTGAACATAATCTTCTCATTTATCAAACTATAATATCTATAAACACCAAGCTCTTACAACTAATCAGATATCCTTTTAACACATTCCAAAGCAGGTTTGCCTTAAGCCATGAAGGCCTGCAGGCAGCTGGGTTTTACCAGTGATGTACTTAATTTACAAGGTCACTCCAAACCATAGTAACTGGCTTGGCACAGGCTACAAAATGGAAGTGTATTCCAAATGGAAGTATATTGCTATTAATTTCTATTAGGCAGTTCTGGGATTCCTTTAGATACTTTTAATTTAAGAATCTATTAAGTTTTAAAAATAGACTGAGAATGGCTAGATAAATACAGGCAAACAAACAGATTTACTTACCTGTAACAGGTGGGAGACTGGGTGGCAATGGACCTGGAGGTGGCACTGGGGGCCTGAGATTCACAGGTGGGGGTGTAAGAATTGGTGGAGGTGGGGGGAGTCCAGGAGGAGGTGGTCCTTCCACAACAGGAGGCTGTGCTGGGAAAGGCAGCATACCAGGAAGATTCACATCTTCTACAACCACTGGATCACTTCCATGATCGAAAGGACACATGTCTCCTCTCATACAAAAACCCTTTTCTATGGGGAAAGAATAGTTAGAAACAAATGTCAAAAGCACTGGAGATATATATTTTCTCTAAGTTAGCAAAAGTAAAGTATTTAAAAATATGAATATTATTAATATAGGACAAAAGGATAATTAACCATTTCCCAAGAGCTACTTGCTCTTCTCCAGTAATATAAATATTTGTCAAGTAAGAGTATATTTAACATACTGACATAGTTACTACGTTTATCGTCTCCACATCTCATGCTGAAATGTGACAATCTGGCCAGGCATGGTGGCTAACGCCTATTAATCCCAGCACTTTGGGAGGTTGAGGCAGGTGGATTACCTGAGGTCAGGAGTTCGAGACCAGCCTGACCAACATGGTGAAACCCCGTCTCTACTACAAATACAAAAATTAGCTGGACGTGGTGGCAGGCGCCTGCAAGCCCAGCTACTAGGGAGGCTGAGGCAGGAAAATCGCTAGGACCCGGGAGGTGTAGGTTGCAGTAAGCCGAGACTGCGCCACTGTACTCCAGCCTGGAGGACAGGGTGAGACTCCATCTCCCGCAAAAAAGAGAGAGAAATGTGACAAACGATGTTGGTGGTTGGCCTGGTGGGAGGTGTTAGAGTCATGAGGGTAGATCCTTCATGAATAGCTTGGTGATCTTCACAAGGTAACAAGTGAGTTCGCCCTCAATTAGTTCAGAGGAGCTGGTTGTTTAAAAGAGCATGGCACTTCCCCCACCACCAACCCCACTCTTGCTCCCTTGCTCCCTCTTTGTTGCTCTCCCTTTGCCTTCTACCATGATTGCAAACTTCCTGAGGCCTTCACCAGATGCAGATGCTGGCACTACACTTTTTGTACAGTCTGCAGAACCATGAGCCAAAGAAACCTCTTTTCTTTATAAATTTCCCAGGCTCAGGCATTACTTCAGAGCAATGTTAAACAAACTAACACGTATACATACTAAACACACACACACACACGAAAATAACCTAACAAGAGATATCAGACTTAAATATAATTTTTGTCATATTTTTGTCTTTAGAAATGTCCTTCATTTAAATCTCTAGCTTAAAACTAAAAAGACTGCAATTACGGTTTAATACTACTTACAAATCTTTTACAGTAAATCCTTAAAAGTCTTCAATTCTTTGTTTTTTTTGAGATGGAGTCTCACTCTGTCACCCAGGCTGGAGTGCAGTGGTGCGATCTTGGCTCACTGCAAGCTCCACCTCCCAGGTTCATGCCATTCTCCTGCCTCAGCCTCCTGAAGAGCTAGAAAAACAGGCTCCCGCCACCACGCCTGGCTAATTTGTTGTATTTTTAGTAGAGACAGGGTTGCCCACCATGTTAGCCAGGATGGTCTCGATCTCCTGACTTCATGATCCGCCTGCCTCAGCCTCCTAAAGTGCTGGGATTACAGGCGTGAGCCACTGCACCCAGCCAAAAGTCTTCAATTCTTTAATAAAATTCTTACAAAGGTGACATTTATATTTCTAGGTACATTTCTACTTGTAGTCCAATAATCACTCATTCAAAAGAAATGAGTTTTGTCAACAATGTTTCAGTAGCAGATTCCCTCATAATAACTCAGTAGATATTTACTCATTTGGTAAACTCCCAAAATTTATTAAGACTTACTTGCAAATAAATATTATCTTTAAATTGATACTAAAATAATTAGTGGCAACTTCATAAATGTTTCAATCATATTGAGGAATTCAAAAAGTGATTAAGGCTAATTTCCCCCTTTTCAGAGGTAAGTCTTTGAATAACTGTGTACAACATAAACACAGAATTTAGGCAGCTGGAAATGTTAATTAAATACTTCATGAAACAGCCGAAAGACTTACCATCATAGTCTCTACACCGTTTCTTTGGCATGGGTGGTCTTACGTAAGAGTTATGGTCCACCTGGTCTTCATGAAATTCAGACCAACTTTCGGTAGTGTTGTTACCATGATGAGTAGGAGCAATTACTGTAATAGTGCTGCTCAAAGTAGGTACAGGGTAGTGGCCAGATGAAATACTAGGTACCGAAGAGACTGGAGTATAATTATTTTCTAATGGATCTGTTCTATCCAGGTCATATTTAGGTTTCACCAGATCCCTTTCTGCAACAAAAGATAAATGACATATAAAACTACACTGTATTAAAAAAACAAGTCCCAGATCTAAGAAATAGTGATATTTTTATAAACATAGAAAAAAAAGTTTTAAATTTTGCATAATAATCCTTTTCTTTTAAAAAATATTTAATTAATACACAATGCTAAAAGGTTATTTCTTTTCAATATAACCCCAGCTACAAAACCAGGTAACGCTGCCGTATTTAATGATTTAATGTTTTTCCTTAGAGTTTTGTTTATAGAAAAAAGAAATTTTTTATTTTCTTCATCACAATCTTAGTATGCATAACTGCAGACCACAAAACAAAACATGCAATAAAGTAGAGTTATTTTTCCTGTGGTGAACATTTTGTAGTCATCCATCTGAAGTTACTACAATGGCTGTTTATTAAGATAAGAACGGATGAGCCAAAAGGAGTTCATATTAAACATGCACAAAGAAACTAACTAGACTATATATATGGTCCTCAAGAAAAAGAAAAGAAATTAAAGAGATTAGTTAAGTGAAGCAACATTCCAAGAAGCCCAGTATACCTAGATCACAGCAGCGGAAAATTTCTAAGAGTAACAATACAGGGCTTATACAAAGGCCATAAATAGTATTAAGAGTAGTAAAAAAAGTTTGAGAAAAGGTGTTTCACTGAAAAGTGTTTAGGTGTTTTACTAAAATATCTTACTTTCAATAACATGTACTAGAAGAAAAATTATACATGCTGGGAATGACATGCTCTTGCAGAAATATGTATCTGAAATAACACTTTTTAAACTTTTAAAAACAGTTTTGAAGTGTAAGTGATACATAATAAACTGAACATATTAAATTGTGTAAGTTTTAATCAAAGTATACACCTCTGAAACCAATACCACAACTGAAATGATGTACATACTCATCACTTACAAAAGAATCCTCATGCCCCTTTGTAATCTGTAATCTATCCCTCCTTTACTCCCATCTCAGGCAACGACTGGCTTTGCTCTCTGTCATCACAAATTAGTTAGCATTTTTTAAAACTTTACGCTGGGCACACTGGCTCAGGCCTATAATCCCAGCACTTTGGGAGGCTGAGAAAAGTGAACACCTGAGATCAGGAATTCAAGACCAGTCTGGCTAACATGGTGAAACCCCCAACATGACTCTTACTAAAAATACAAAAATTAGCCGAGCATGGTGGCACTCGCTTGTAATCCCAGCTACTCAGGAGGCTGAGGCATGATCATCGCTTGAACTCAGGAGGCAGAGGTTGCAGTGAGCTGAAACAGCGCCACTGCACTCCAGCCTGGGCGACACAGCGATACTCTGTCTCAAAAACAAAGACTGAGAAAAAAATATTTGGATATACATACATATTGTTTTCCTGCTTCTTTCACTCAGCATAATTATATTGAGATTCATCCATTTTGTTGAATGTATCAAAAGTTCTTTTCTTTTCATCCATGTTATGGTATGGATATACTACAACATGTTTATACATTCACCTGTTGACGGGCATTTAGGCTGCTTCTACATCTGGCTCTTACAAATGAGTCTGCTATGAACTTTGTGAACAAGTATCTGTGCGGACATAAACTTTCATTTCTTCCAGGTAAACAGTAAGATGTAGAATAGCGGACCCATATGTTAATTTTTACATACTGCCAAAATGTTTTCCAAAGAGTTCCAGCTGATCTACATTCTCACCAACACCAAACAGAATCAGTCTTTATCATTGTGGCTATCCTGTTGAATGTGTAGTGGTAACTGTGATTTTAATTGCACAGAATAAAACTTTTAAAGGAATTTTTAAAAAGCATTCTCTTGGACCACAGAATACATCATAATAGAAAAAAATGAAGAAAACGCTGACAAAATGTTAAGCAATTTTTAAAAACACTTAAACATGGAGTTTTTCACAATAAAAAGATAACCAAAATATACATATATATGTACTATTTACCCCTGCTTCGTGTTCTGCTTCTGCTTCTAGTCCTGCTTCTATCTCTGTCCCTTTCACGAAGCCTCTCTTTACTCCAACTTCGACTTCGACTTCTGCTGTAACTGCGACTTCGCCCTCGTCTTCTATTGTACCGGTCTCTGTATGAATCTCTTCGAGGAGGGTTTCGATCATAATCTCTTTTGCGAGAACGATCATCTTTTTTCCTCTCATCACGGCTTCTAAAGAAATATATGGTCACTTTTATACAAATAATTTTTAAGTGACACAGGAAAAAGCTAATTAAATGCAAAAGTTATATTTAATTCTTGTAACATAACTTTTTATCCTACCATCAGACACTTGAAAAAACTGAGCTTAATATTTAGTACTCTAAATCCCTTTTAAATGAAAAACAATCTTTTTAAAGCCTTAACCCTTAATCTTATACACATTGGCAACTATAAAATTGGGCATCTGTAGATAAAGGCATCTATACACATGACTTACAGTACATATAGAACATACTATCCCGTACATATAGTCACACACTTCCAGACATGTATCGCATGCATTCTATTCTAAGGGTTTTTGAAGCCTGAATGAGAAAAACAATTTAATCACACTAAAGGGAAACAGCAGGCAAAAAAAAAAGAGCCACACATTAAGATTCTACTGGAATCTGAAGTTAGGAATAAAAAGATTAGCAGCTAATATATGTCAAGCACTGTTCTAAACTCACTCCCAAGATCTACAAATCTGACCTAGATTTTCAAGATAGAAACGGACCTAGTTATATTTTCCTAGACCAATAAGAGTAGATATTACTTGTCTCTGCATAAAAGATAATCTAAGTCTAAACATTCATATAAAAGGTAACTTATGTCAAAACACTGAATATGGTTCAATGAACCGCTCACCTATTTTCCCTGTATCGGGAGCTTGACTGTGGAGGACTATGATTTAGCCTTCTAGAAAACTTCTTCTCTCGCTCTTCCTCCTTTGTGATCTGATATACAAAAAAAAAGGTGTACAAGTTTAGTAGTTATTCCACTGTTAAACAGCCTTAGATACGGCCGGGCGTGGTGGCTCACGCCTGTAATCCCAGCACTTTGGGAGGCTGAGGCGGGTGGATCGCGAGGTCAGGAGTTCGAGGCCAGCCTGGCCAACATGGTGAAATCTCGTCTCTACTGAAAATACAAAGATTAGCTGGGCGCAGTGGCGGGTGCCTGTAATCCCAGTTACTCTGGAGGTTGAGGCAGGAGAATCACTTAAACCCAGCAGGCAGAGGCTGCAGAGAGCTGAGATCGTGCCACTGCACGCTCCAGCCTGGGCGAAGGAGTGAGACTCTGTCTCAGGAAAAAAAAAAAAAAAAGCCTTAGGTAGACACATTACTACTTTAAGACTTTATTAACATTAACATTTAATTAATATTAAAATTAGTTTCTATAATGTAGAAGCAAAATCATCATCTCCTAAAAGTATCCAAACAAAGTAAATTCCTCTACTAAGTATCATCATTTAACTGTAATGAAATGATTACACTGGTGAGAAAACATTTTAAGCAAGTATGCTCATTTTAACATAATTAATGGAAATCCAATTTTATTCCTCTTTCAAAAGTCTAACACATATTCGTGTTTTGGTTTCATGGATTTGGTCTGGTACCAAACACATCAAAGAAAATAGGAGAATACATTAGAACTCACCAAGTCATAAATACAGATACACACACATACACACATATATATACACATTTATATATATACTTATATATAAATATAAAAATATAAATATATATTTACATATACTTACATATTTATATATACATTTATATATATGGGAAAACAATGTATAAGATGAAGGAGTTTTCCAGTTTCTCATAGCAGCATGACAGCTATATATTCCTGTTTCCTACAAGGTGCTTCCATTCACATCATATAGCTACTAGAAAGCAACCCTGGAAAATATTCTCAGTGCTGCCTTCTCCAGACTATATTGTTGAGAACAATGGTCCTCAACAATAGGAGCGATAGGAATCACTATTTTTCTAGACAATTAGGAAAAAAGGACTTAGAGGTTAAACAAATTCAGGAAATGTTGTGCAAGTGGCTTCCATAAATAAGACAGGGCTCAAGATTTTGCGTTACTGAGAACCATAAGATATTCTTATGCAGGTAGTCTACGCACAGGGTACACATGTCCCAGATTATGCCAGCTGTTCCAGCATCCCTTTGGTAAGACCTTCTGTCAAAATGTGCCACTTTAGGCCGGGCTAAGTGACTCACACCTGTAATCCCAGCACTTTTAAAGGCCGAGGTGGGTGGATCACTTGAGGTCAGCAGTTTAAGACCAGCCTGGCCAACACGCTGAAATCCCACCTCTACTAAAAATACAAAAATTAGCTGGGCATGGTGGCACGTACCTGTAATCCCAGGAAGGGATTACAGGAGGGATACTCGGGAGGCTGAGGGAGGAGAACTGCTTGAACCCAGGAAGCAAGAGGTTGCAGTGAGCTGCTATGGGGCCACGACACTCCAGCCTGGGCAACAGAGTAAGACTCCGTCTCAAAAAAAAAAAAAAAAAAAAAGTGTGCCACTTTAGATGAGAAATCAGATGGAAATCCTATTAACAGACCAAACTAGGAGAAATAATCTTGAAAGCATTCTTTCAACAGTTTGCCTTTTTAAACTCAAGTACTTTTGTACTCTTTCCACCTATTCCAGCTCTCCTCCCAGACCAGACAAAAAACTGGGTACTAATACAACCCTTCTGATACACTCTTTCCCTTCTATTTACTCAATGCACTTTTGCAAGTAATCTAACAGATCACCATATTCCACAGTACATGCCCATCTTAGTATAGCCACAGCATTTTAAACGTAGATTGCCGTCTGGCACTTTGACAATTCTGAAAGATCAGGGATAAGTATCTCCCACAATTGATTGAAAAAACAGGAAGTATTACATCAATAGATAGTAAGACTAAAGCTTTGCTACTACCCGATTTGGGGGAAGACTACTTCTCAAACCAAGGGACTGTGATCTACTCAAGATTTTTTGAGAATTAAAACATATATATATATATATATATTTTAGATGGAGTTTCGCTCTTGTCACACAAGCTGGGGTATAATGGCGTGGTCTCAGTTCACTACAACACTACAACCTCTGCCTTCCAGGTTCAAGCTATTCTCCTGTCTCAGCTTCCTGAGTAACTGGGATTACAGGCGACTGCCACCACGCCCGGCTAATTTTTGTATCTTTAGTAGCGACGGGGTTTCACCATGTTGGCCAAACTGGTCTTGAACTCCTGACCTAAGGTGATCCACCCGCCTCAGCCTCCCAAAGTGCTGGGATTACAGGCGTGAGCCACCACGCCTGGCCAAAGTATAATTTTTAACAGCAAAAATCTGAAACCAACCCAAAGTTCCACCAATAGACAAAACTTGAATAAACCATTGCATATCTCTATGTGGCATAAGCAATTGCCAATACAATATCCACCGTCCCTTTCTTCCTAACAGAACCCCTATACTGTTAGGTATGAAATATGTTCACTTATAAATTACATTTCTGGTATTCCCAGGCAGATAAAACTGATTGGGATGTTACATGTGGGTATGTGTATACGAAAATATACAAATATACATGTGTGTAAATATATTCAGATAGAGATAAAAATATATTTGAAAATTATTACATATTATATATATTTTATTGCATAATAAAATGTATTATTTATATATAATCTGGAAAAAGCATAAAAGGAGAAAAAGAGACAAAGGTCACAACAGCAACATCTCCTACAATCTCAAAAATGACAGCAGCTACCATTGACTGGGAACCTACCATGTGCCATGTGTGAGAAGTAAGTAAAATAATGTATGTAAAGCACTTGATTGGTGCTTTACATACATTATTTTACTTAATCCTCACAAGAATCTTTAGTATTTCCATTTTGCAGCTGAGTAAAATGAGGCTCAGAAAAGTAAAGTTTTCAAGGTCACAAACCAGTGATTTGTAGAACCAAAATTTTAACCAAGATTTGTGTGACCTAAAGCTAGGGCTAAATGCAGAAACATAATGGCTTAACTGCAAACAATTATTTTCACTAAAATTATAGGTTCTTTTTGTTTTTAAGACAGGGTCTTGCTCAGTTGCCCAGGCTGCAATGTAGTGCTTCAATCTGCACCCTCAGGCTGTGGGGCTCAAGCAGTTCTCCCACCTCAGCCCCTCAAGTAGTTGAGACTACAGGCATGCACCACCCCATCACACCTGGCTAATTTTAAATTTTTTTTCAGAGAGATGAGGTCTCACTATATTACCCAGACTGGTCTCAAACTCCTGGGCTCGAGCGATCCTTCCGCCTCAGCCTCCCAGAGTGCTGGGATTACAGGCATGAGCCACCACGCTCACCCTGGCCAAATTATCTTTTAACATCAAATTGAAAAGATATAAATTATTATATGACTATTAGAGTGAAGAAAGGAGGTTATAAAATACACACAAAAATTTCAGGACCTCTTGAAGTATGAAGTCAGTTCCACTGTCCTGTGAAGGTCCTTGTGTTTTACTACCTTAAAAACAGTCCCCTACTAAAATGCACGTAGGACAAAAGCAAACAGACCAACTGTCAACCTAATTATTTTCATAGAACAGATGATAAGACTCTATTTCTGTAAGATATTGTGCAGAGTAAAAGCGGGCCTGACAATACTATCCTTAGAAAGCCAGCATGCTTGTAAGGCTGGCCTTTGGCTGGCTCCTGGGCACTATGATTTCTTGAGCATTCCCATTACTCCCTGATAAGGAACGGTTCACTATGCCTGAACTGTTTATGAAACAACATGGTCTACACTGAACATCTGCTTTCCTCCCAGGAGTCTGGAATTTTGGTACATACTAGGTAGGTGGTGCCTATGTGACCAGTTCCAAGTAAGAATGCTGGGCAGAGTATCTAAGGAGCTTGCCTAATCCCCATGTGTTGTTACAGTTCACTGCTAGGGGAATTAAGCACATCCTGTGGAACTCTGAGGACTTTAGAAGCTTGCGTTTGTTTTCCACTGGACTTGGCCTCATACACCTTTTCCATTTGCCGACTTTGCTTTGAATCCTTTTGCTGAAATAAGCCAGGGCCATGGGCATAATTACATGCAAAGTCCTATGAGTCCTCCTAGAGAAATCATTTAAACTGGGAGTGGTCCTGAGGACTCCCAACAAAAAGATATAGAAGACAAAAACTCAGTTTAGTTATTCCTCTTATGTGTTTAAATAACCTGTAAGGTATAACACAAATCGTTACCTCTTCTTTCTTTATATCTTTTTCTTGGTGCGGGAAAAATTCTACCTTCAGGCTTCCTGATGATGGCTGCTCTGGAGGAGGTAGGTAACTCTTTGTATTCACAGCATCAAAAAGTTTTTCCACAAATATCTGTGTCTCTAAAAGTAAAACCAAACACCATAGATTAAAAGACATTTGTTAAGATTAATTCTCCGCTTCCACATCTCTTATCTCTAATATGATGAAATACACCTTGACTTTTATAAATTAGAAAATATACTAGTACTGGCCGGGCATGGTGGCTCACGTCTGTAATCCCAGCACTTTGGGAGGCCAAGGCGGGCGGATTGCCTGAGGTCAGGAGTTCAAGACCAGCCTGGACAACATGGTGAAACCCCGTCTCTACAAAAACATAAAAATTAGCCAGGCATGACGGCAGGTGCCTGTAATTCCAGATACTAGGGAGGCTGGGGCAGGACAATCACTCGAACCCAGGAGGCGGACACTACAGTGAGCCGAGATTGCGCCATTGCACTCAAGATCACGCCACTGCACTCCAGCCTGGGTGACAGAGCAAGACTCCATCTCAAAAAAAAAAAAAGGAAGAAAATATACTAATATCAACAGCTTCCCAACCAGTGTGCAATGGCACAAGTCCTGAGGCAATACTGATTCATGCTATTTTCAAGATGGCAGGGGCTGGAATGGCCACAGCCTCTGGGTCAGTCACTTCCAGCCATGACTAAGTCTTCTCCATGTAGCCTACTCAGTGTGGCAAACACAAACACTATCATTATCTAGATGTGGCAAGGTGCAAAAAGCTGAAAAGCAATGTGCTAGGTAAGATTCAAAGCAGTTTCCTAAGCAGTATTAGCTTTAAATAAATAAGCAGTCATTTTCTTAATCTTTTAATCTACATAAGAAAAAATATCAACATGCTTTAAGAATAAGCACGTGGACATTACTGAGAGGTGGCATCCATTTTAAATAAGTTATGGATATACTCAGTACTAATATTGTTTATTTAACTTTGTTAAAATTAGGGCTTCTTACTAAGTTCCTTTAATATTCTGTGGATAAACTTATTTTAAATAACTTTATTTTTTTTTAGATGAGTCTCACTCTGTCACCCAGGTTGGAGTGCAATGACGCGATCTTGGCTCACTGCAACCTCCGTCTCCCAGGTTCAAGCAATTCTCCTGCCTCAGCCTCCCAAGTAGCCGGGACTACAGGCATCCACCATCATGCCCAGCTAATTTTTATATTTTTTGTAGAGATAGGGTTTCACCATGTTGGCCAGGCTGGTCTTGAACTCCTGACCTCAGGTGATCCACCCACCTCAGCCTCTCAAAGTGCTGGGATTACAGGCGTGAGCCACTGTGCCAAGGCTTAAATAACTTTTTAAAATATAGTAGTATTTTCAAACCAAAGATCTTACCTTTCTGAAGAAATACATCCAGCTGATCAATACATAATGCCTTTAACTCTTTTTCACTTTTGTCTTTCTTTACCAAAGCCAGAACATATTTTGCTAGGGCAGATGGATCTGCATCACAGCTAAAGAAAAAAACCAACGTTGAAGAAAATTTAGCCAACTGCACATTCTACAAATTCCAGTTACAAACTGAATTAGTGAGAATAACAGTTAAGTGAGTTAATACATGTAAAAAGCACCTGGGTCACAGAGGACCTTGAAGAAATTTAAGTTCTCTTTATACTAACACTTCTTAATGCTACGTGTAGCCATTTTACTTCTTAAAAACATACCCATCAGTATATTAGTTTAAACAGCAAAAAAAGAAAGTCTAGAAATGGATCCAAACGTACTAGGAATTCAGATTTTATAAAAGTGGCATCCAAACCAACAAAGAAGAGATAAATTATGCAATAAACGTATTGAGGCCAGGCCCAGTGACTCAATCCTGTAATGACAGCACCTTGGGAGACTGAGGCGGGCAGATCGCTTGAGCCCAGGAGTTCAAGACCAGTCTGGGCAAAATGGCAAAACCCAGTCTCTACCAAAAGAAAAAAAAAAAAGAAAAACAAATTAGGTATGATAGTGTGTGCCTATAGTCCCAGCTACTCGGGAAGCTGAGGGGGAAGAATCATCTGAGCCCAGAAGTTCAAGGCTGCAGCGATCTGTGATCGCATCACTGCATTCCAGTCTGGGTGACAGAGTAAGACCCTGTCTTAAAAAAAGAAAAGAAAATGTATTGAGACAACTTGGCAGTTATCTTTACAAAATAAAGTTGGAAACATGTTAGAGGAAAACACAGTTTATTTAACCCTGGAGTAAGAAAGACATAACATCCATATATCAAAAAAGTTATGTGATTATTAAAAAGAAAAAAAAAAACTCAGAATGAAGAGTCAACAAATGAAAAACAAGCTCAGTTTATCTCATCACAAACAGGCTAATTCCCCTAACCCACAGTGTTTTTACCAAGACCAACATTATAAGAGAAAAAAAGACAAAGGATATGAATAGATGCTAAACCATAAAATAAATAAAAATGATTCCTAAATGAGTAAAAATTCAACCTCACCCATAAGAGAAATACAAATTTAAGTTACACTGAAACATTTTTCAGTTATCAGGTTGGCAAAATCCAATAAATATGAAAATGTATACTGGTGGCAAGACTAATGAAAAAGCAATTTTAAACATGAGCTGGTGTGAGTGAACTGGTAGATGATAGAGTATTCTGGTAGTATCAAAGTCATAAATGCAAGTTACATCTATGAATTCTACAGATATACTCACGTGTTCAAAATAACATGCGTACAAGTTACTTATTGTCATACTGATTGTAAAATCAAAAATGTGCAGATGTCCATTTAGAGAGGACTGGAAAAATAAACTATTAAAATCCACACAAAAGAATGACATGTAGCAAAGGATACAAGAAACAGGTAATGAAGTTTTCAACCCTTAAGGAAATCTTCATATCAATTTATTAAATTCAAAATGCAAGACAGAGAAAAGGTTTGTATAGTATGTACCACTTGTGTTGGGGGAGAAGGGAGAAATCTGGCTTATATATATGTGGAAGGATAAATAAACTATGGTTATTTGGGCAGGATGATAGTACGAACTATAAGTAAAGGAAGGACAGGGTCAGAAGGGAAAATTTTTAAAAAATAATAATAATAATTCTATGTATTCATAGAGTACAATGTGATATTTTGATACCTGTATGCAAGGTGTAATGAATAAATCAGAGTAATTAGCATATCTATAACCTAAAACATTTACTTCTTTGTGTTGGGAACATTCAAAATCTTCTCTTCTAGCTATCTGAAAATATATAATAAATTAACTATAGTTACCCTACAGCGTTAAACAACACTAGAACTTACTCCTCCAATCCAGCTGTAATTTTGTATCTGTTAACCAACTTCTCCCTGTCTCCCTACCACCCTTCCCAGCATTTGGTAACCACTATTCTACTTTCTACTTATATGAGATCAACTTATTTAGCTTCCATATATGAGTGGTAACATACAGCATTAATCTTTCTGTGCCTGGTTTATTTCAATTAACAACATCAGAATGGAAAATGTTTGATGTCTGAACTATTTTCATCCAATTCAAAAAAACGATATAATTGTTTATAACTAAGCTAAAATTATTATGTAGGTTTTACAAGTTAGAGTAACTAACAATAAAATAATAGCAGTAGTTAATTACTAACACTTACTCAAGACCTAGTTTGTGCCATGAACTGCATTTCTAATTTTACATACTATATTGGGCTCTCACTTTACTGACAAAGAAACTGAGGTTCAGAGAAAAGCTAAGTAGACTGCCCAAGACTATATAGCAAGGAAATGAATCAAGATTTAAAACTAAATCTCGTACTCCAAAGTCCACATTCTTAACCACCACACTAGACTGCCTCTTACGAGGTGCCAGAAACCTGACTTCCAATTTACTTTTTAAACACTTAGAGTTACAGTCACTCCCTATTCACCTGATTACTCCTTTTAAAAGTCATCCACAGCCAAGCGCAGTGGTTCACACCTATAATCCCAGCACACTGGGAGGCTGAGGTGGACAAAGCACGAGGTCAGGAGTTTGAGACCAGCCTGCCCAACATGGCGAAACCTTGTCTCTACTAAAAATACACAAAATTAGCCAGGCGTGGTGGCGGGCGCCTATAATCCCAGCTACTCGGGAGGCTGAGGATGGAGAATCGCTTGCACATGGGAGGTGGAGGTGGCAGTGAGCGGAGATCGCGCCACTGCACTCCAGCCTAGGCGACAATAGCAAAACTCCATCTCAAAAAAATTCATCCACAATGCTTCCACCTCCCTGTATCCTTAGTTGCTGCCATGACACAGTCCATGCTCACCTCTTCCTGTACTCTCTCCCCTTCTTAGCTTAATTTTCAAAGACCATTATTTCAAGCAGTCTCTAAACAATGCCTCAACCACGTATGACTCATGGTCCTCTTACCATCCTTTCATCTATCCAGCTGGGTAAAATGCCAACAGAGAATCAACCCCTCAACTTAGATTTAATTTCATAGCTTGGCAGCATAAAAACAATGGCTTAATTTCACACCCATAACATAAGTGAGGGTCAGTAAATAATATCTTCCAAGGATACTGACGATACAAAAAGGTTTAACAGTAATAGCTTTAAAAGGATATAATAAAGATATTAGGAAATCACAGTAGGAAGATGACTACAAATGAGCACAGGGAAAGGATAACTTAATAGTTCATTTGAAGAAAAAGAGATACATACAATGATATATTTGACATGACATCCTTCAATCTCTTTATCTGTTAGCAATTTTAACTAATAATAAATACAAAATAGAGATTCTACATGTTCTACCTAAAGTTGAAAAGCAGAATGTTAATAAAATAACTGATACACATCCAAGTAAAGCTAGCAAATACTGCAAGACATATAGAAAACATCTCAATTCCTATATGTTTCTGGCATATAATAGTTCTATAAGAGTAAACAGTAACATATGTCACTGAATCAAAAAGTACATCTTAAAGAGTGGATAGCTTTGCTTGCACAGAATTTGTACAGAGAAACTTGACTGTAAGTCAATCAACAGACGGATTTTACTTATTATAAAGACCACAAAGGCAACTGATAAAGTGTCAGAGATAAGAGCTACTTTCTTAATGAACTAGTAGTTTATTGTATATGCTATAAGACTCACTTGATCAACATCACTGTGGTTGTTTTACAGTATCCTCAAATTCTTCATTCCTCCCTTCAGAAAGGTAAAGCCTAATTTCCTACCCCATGAACATAGACTCAATTTAGTGACTTGTTTTTTAACAAATAGAAGTGACGGTGTGTTTGACTTCTAAGACTAGGTCTTAAAAGTTACTGTGACATCTTCGTGCAGGCTTTCTTTCTTTCTGTCTCTCTCTCTCTCTCTTGTTCTACAGAAATCACCTGCTATGCCCCAAGGAAGGACACTAAAGCAGCCTTAGGGAGAACACCATGTGGCTAATAAATGTGGCCTTCAGTCAATGGCTAGCAAAGAACTGAGGCCTCTTAACCAACAGCCACATGTGAGTGAGCTTGGAAGTAGATTCTACTGTCCCAGCACAACCTTAAGACTACACGTGTGCCCAGCAGCTTGACTACAATCTCATAAGGGACACTGAGTCAGAAATATCCAGTTAACTTGCTCCCAAATTCCTGACCCACAGAAACCGTAAGATAATAAATGTATGCCGTGTCACCAAGTTTCAGGGTAATTTGTCACTCAGGATTCACAGATCAACTTTTCTCATAAAGCTATTTCCATTTATTTACAAAGATTTGAAATGAGTTATGATCTATGCAACAAGAAAAAAAATCCACTTCGATGGTACAAGAGGTTTTTTAAATACTTTCACTTTTTCTTTCAAAAATTTACTTCCATATACTTATTTCAACATTTTTAAATACAATGATTTATGATACACTAAATTTTTGTTTTATCATAATCAGCATGGGAATACTCAGATCTATGATGAAATAAGGATGAAGAATTGGAATAATAACCTTTTGATGTATCTCGAGATATACTTACATCTGGCCATCTGGTAATACTGTATGAGACCATGAAACAGATATCCTGAATAAGCACAACCAACCAGACATCAACCAAACTAGACATCAAGCTAAACCTGTTTCAATTTACTGGAAATCATTATGATACATAATACTATTACTGCGTTTTATTGAACTGCTGTAAATAAACTCAGTCTACACTGAGTCTAAATGCTGTAATTTAATATTGGTTTGGGTGTCATGGTGAATTTTCAACTTATTAGTGGTTTTTCCAGTAACTTACCTGCCATTTTTCAATTCTCTCAACGCAATACCAAATCTGTTTCATTTTCACACCATTATTTTTTAAATAGGACATTTTAAAAATGAATTAAAATGTTAGCAGCTAAAAATCTAGAGGAAGCCTTTCATGATTTTTTAAATTATTATGGTCTATAAACCAGTTTTATAAAAAAGCAAGACAGAATTCCAGAAGAATCTCTGCTCAACATCTTCTGTAGAAGCAATCTGAACTGAAACAAAAACCATTAGCCACAACAAATAAACTACCACATACAGTTCTAAATCCTTGAAATAATCTGAAAGGCAGATGACTTTTTAACATGTGTTAAGAGTTCAAATTACATAGAAGCAGGGGTTAAAATTTCGCATTTAATGGCAAAACAACTGAATTTGCATTTAGGAGGCAATTTTCCTTAAGTCCTATAAGAAGTTCCATTTTTACTTCAATATTTTTGAAAACAAAAAGCTGAGTAAAAAATATAGACCACAGAAATTTAGTAATATACTGAAATGGTATATATCAGGAACAGAAAGGCAAAACGTATGTTCTCTTTTCTATTCGTCTTTTGTGTTATATTATCTGAACATCTAGTAATGATGTTATGCAAAGTCAATTAAATATTCAAATTACCTAATTAAAAAAACTATATTCATATAGCAAACTATTTTTAAAAATTATCTCCATGGCTAGCAAGATTGTTCGAGGTACTTTACTATACCAGTTGCCACTGCTGATAAAAGGTTTGTAATTTGAATGATCTGTATCTTGTCAGAGCTAGACTTTTCTTTACCCCTGCTATACTTCTAGCATCCTGAAAATGCGTGAAAGAAAAAGTAGAGCTGAAACTGCCTTACAGATCAAGGAAAAAAAGAATCAAGTTTTGAAAAGTACTTCTTAGCTCCCACAAACAACAAAATCTGCCAATAAAGTAGGATTCTGACCACCAAGTGCTCCAACTGCAATTACTCTTGTGTGTGTGTTGGGGCTGGTGAGGGGACAGAATACAAACAAAAGCAAAAACTACAAAACAAGGCATGAGATGTGACTTAACAATAGCATTTGTAGAGGGCAAATAGAAGGTGAACAACTTAAGTACTTTAATAAATGGCTAAGTTAAAGGAAATGAAAGTGTGAAATGGCTGGGAGGAAACACAAACTCTAAACATGCAATAAACAGAAAACTGAGAACTGGACAGGAAAGAGTGCTGCTCTCCTATGCAGTAGAGTGTTAGTGCTTTCAGTTCTAGGTACCACCTTTATAAATCCATAAACAAACTCAAACAGATTCTTAGAAAATGAACAAGATGGTACATGGATGTCATTATTAGATGGTTTTCTAGGGATTCTCAGCCTAGAGAACTGAAACGTCAGAGAGAACTTGGTAAGTCTTCAAATAATTGAAAGGTTATCACAAGGAAAAAGGATTACATTTGTCCAATATATCCAAGGAACGTAACTAAAGCCAGTAAGCAGAAGCAGCCAAACAGGTTTTGGCTTAAAATAGAGACAGACTTTTTTTTTTTTTTTTTTTTTTTAAATAATCAGAGGCCTCCCAAAGGCAGAACAAAATGCCCGAGGGTTCTCCATCATTAGAATGGTTTCAAGCATAGGCTGAACAGCTCTTGGCAGATAAGCACTGGATTGGATAGTAAATCCCTCACAAATATCAATGTGTATAATCATTAGGTTTAAATTTGTTCATGAGATATTGTGCATATATATGAAATATAAGATAATACAGTAGTCTGTTCAATTACTGATCTACATATATTAGTAATAAAAAAGCATTTTTTAAAAATTACACTGTAGATAAAATATACCTTACAAAAAATCTGAGACATATTAATAGTTACTAAGCAAGAGAATATACGTACAAATATCTGTTTCACTAGATCAATGGCTCATTTCTGTCAGGGATTATCTTTCATCTTCATATAGTTTGATGAATAAAATAAGAAAATATGTTGAGTTTGGTGATTATCGTCCAAATATCGCATTCATTATTCAAGAACATTTTAAAAGCACCTACTCTGTCACTGTTCTAGATCCTGAAAACACAACTTTTAGAAACGTCACTGTTGCCACAGAATTTACATTGGTGGGTGGGGGGAGACAATATGCATATTACACAAACATACGTTTATACTATGTATTGTCAACATGTGCTCTGAGGAAAAATCCAGGTTGAAAGGATAAAGTGTAAAGGAGGAGAAAGGAAGAAAGGTAAGGAGAAAGAAAACAGAAAAGATAAAACAAGTATTATTTAAGATCATCAAGGAAGGACTCTGTTGAAGTGACATTTAAACAGGGATCTGAATTTAGATAGGAATGGAAATGGAATGCAAGCATGCTTTATGGCTATCTAGGAAAAAAAAAAAAAAAAAATTTTAAAAGCCCAGGCCAAGGGAACCTATCAGAAAGAGCCTAAGGCCTACTTGACCTACTTGACACATATGAGGGATAGGAGTCAAGTGAAATGGAGCAAAGTGAGCATTCATGAACACTGGAGTTTCCAATTTTAATTCTCCAAGGATTTCAAATTAACTGCTTCAGTGAGCTCTGGCAAATTAAATCTCTAAATCACTACCAAGTCATTCACATCAATGATTTTAAAGGCATAAAAATAAAACTTTGTCAATTCCTGAATATACTGTGTTAACGACACAGCTAATAAAGCCTTTTTCCCATTTTACTTTTTTAGAGACAAAGTCTTGCTGTTACCCAGGCTGGAGGGCAGTGGTGCAATCATGGTTCACTGAAGCCTTGAACTCCTGCCAAGAGATCCTCCCACCGCTGCCTCCCGTGTAGCTAGGACTACAGGTGCACACAACTACATCTGGCTCATTTTTGTGTGTATGTAGAAATAGGGTCTTGCTCTGTTGACCAGGCTGGTTTTGAACTCCTGGCCTCAAGTGATCCCCCTGCCTCGGCCTCCCAAAGTGTTGGGATTTACAGGTGTGAGCAATAGTGCCCAGCTGGCATCTTTGTTTTTTAAAAAATAGTTCAGTTGGAGACTTCCAGCTTCATGCATACCCTTTAAAAGCATAGAAGTGACCATCTAAGAAGGTCATTCTCTGCCAACTATATCTGGGATGGAGAGGGAAATACACACACTAAAGTTACAGAAGCCAAAAATAATACAGAAAATCAAATGTTATAATAAAATATCTTTAAAAACTAAATATTCTTAATAAGAAACAAATCACCTTTAGAAATAAAGGTCATACTAATCCCCCAACACACTCATAGTGTGTTTTAGTTTTTGAGATTTTCAAAACAGTAATGAGACTGTAAAGAAATCTTTAATACTCCAATACAATATTTCAAAAAAATTTGTTTTGCACGAGTTTCTTGGAGACTTTAGACATTTAGTAGAATGTAACTCACGGAATTTAACCCAAGCTTCCATTTTCAGTAATCTTGAAAAGGAGCTGGAGGTGGCAGTGGGAATTAAAAATTAAATTTAAATATGTTAACTGAGTAACTTTAGAACACGGATATGCACCCACGTCTGTTCCTTCCAAATTTTCATTTTATATTCAGGAAAAATATCTAATTTGCATCAAAGTCATGATTTTATATTCTGTACTTCGAATTACTCTTTTAAAAATCCAAATTTCATTGCAGCAAGCATAATACATACATTGAAATTTTCAATTGCTGTAATTTATTACATGCTTCATTCAATTCGAACAAGAAAGCAAAAATAGATTACTTATATACAGCAATTAGTTACAGCAAAGACTACTCATTAAGAATTATTATACACCCAGTTCATTCTACAAAATAAAATCATCTAAACATGATCCATCCTTGAGCATCACACATTCTATTAATACTTCTTCATCACTGCAAAATGTATCACAATACATGTAATTACAACACTGAAAACTACTGGCCAGTCCTTTTATTCCCCCACATCACTCCAAGAAATAGCAGTGATTCCATCTTACTTTTAGAACAACGATTCTCACATTTTTGGTATCAGGAGCCCTCTATGCTTTACAAATAAGGAACCAGTCCAAACAGCTTTTTATTTAAAAGAGTTATGTCAATATTTATTAAGAATTAAAATTGAGAAAAAATTTAGTTTAGTTTGAAATAATAAATCCATTGTAACTTAGCATAAAAACCCTATATATTTGTTTGAGTAATGAGAAGAAGAATTTATTCGTGCAAACAAACAGGAAGCCTATATGTGGGGCTGGCTTTTTTTCTGAATCCAGGAGTTCAAATCATATCACCAGGACTCTCTATTCTGCATTTTCACTTTCAGAAAGGCTCTCTATGTGTGGCAAAAATGATGGCCCCCAAGCAGTTCCCAGCTTACATTATTCTCACAGCTAGTGAAACCAGAAAAAGGAGGCTACTCTTCTCTCCCCCAGCATCCATACTGGCCTCTGAAAATGACTCATCTTTCCCAGCTTAGGTCATATGCCCACTGCAGGTCAGGGATGGGCGGAGCTCTATGATAAACAGCCTCACCTGAAATTAAATACCATATTTTTTAAATTAAAAAAACCCAAAAACTATTTTTCCAAAATAAAACACAACTTTTCTGAGAAGAGTGACCACGTTTTACACTTTTTGCAAATACCTTTGTCTGGCTTAATGGAGGACAGGCCGATTCTTATATCTGTTTTTACATTCGGTCTGTTATGATATGTTATATTGCTTGAAGTACATGAAGAAAAACTGACCTGACGCAGATACATAGTTGGAAAAATAAGGACCTCACAGACACCATGAAAGGCTCTCAGGAAATTCCAGGAATCCTCATACCACACTTGGGAACCATACCTTTAGAAGTTACATAACTTCTAAATTAAATTTAAAAAAAAAAAAAAAAAAAAAGAAGTGTCCATTAAGTGTCAAAGACCCAACAATCAGATCACAAAACCAAAGTAAAAGTTTGTGCTATTCAGTGCAAAGAGCAGCAGCCCAAATGACAAACTAAGCACAGATCGTTGTGGTTATAAGTATGGTTATAACATCAAGCCACAGAATTCTCTCTTTTAAAAAAAAAAAAAAAAAAAAAAAAAAAGGTGGATCTGCAATATGGTAGCCCATGACTAATCTTCATATTTAGTTTTAGTTTTTTTTTTTTAATTCCTATTTATAGTTGAGGAAGAATTGAGTTCTCTGAGAAAAGACTGGTTCTAGAGGCCACCCCCACTCCAGTTACTCACATTCTATCTAGTTAACAACAGAGCTCAGATAATCTCTCCCTCTGGTTACTAAAATTAGAGAGTAGAGGCTAGTGAACATTTTCTTTTAAAACCAAAAAGGCAAAATTATCCAAAAGAAATAGCACTAAAACTAGAAATACAAAAAACCTAGTTCTATCATCCTGTTGGATAAATTTGGCTGAGTCGATTAAACCTTTAAACTTTTTCTGATATTTCTTTAAAACGTCTGGCTAATGCTGTGTGGTTATGTATGCTAGAGATTCATTTTTAAGTCTTTCTCTAACATTGCTACCAAAATTTTCTGATACGGTTACCAGAGTCATGCCAAAATCTTTCTTTAAAAAGGAGAAATTGTTACAGACACTTTTCCGCTCATGAATCTTAAGACTAAGCAAACTAAGCTTCAGTTTCTTCATCTAAAAGCTGACCTCCCAAACTAGAAATAATTACCAATAAGTATAATTACAAATAAGAAGCACTTTATTAACCTGCCAAGCACCCTAACAATCGTTAAGGAATTACTAAATAATGAACTATGATTTAAAAATGCCTATAATCGCCCCTAAAAACATACTTTAGTTAAATTCTGGTTGTCATATTTTAAGTCCTATATTCCCTTTCAAACCTACTTTGTCCCAAGCCAAATTGTCAGCCTTTCTATGAAGCGGTCTGGTATTGAAGAAAAGCACTGAACTGTACTCCAAAAAACACAGAGTTTTCAGATTTCCAGTCTGGTGTCATTTCTACTTTATTCACTAGTTATATAATCCTGTGTTAGCATTTTATTTCTCTAGGCTTTAGTTTACTCATTTTAAAAATAAAGGCACTGAACCATACAATCTGAAGAAGTGGGTCATTTTTGTGAAAAAATATTAAGCTTTTACCACTTTGCACTCTTTCTCCCTTCTCATTCCCAGTAACTTTTAGTTAACTGAATTTCAGAATAATTCAGCACAGAGCATTAGAATCATCAAGAGATTTTTTTTTTTCCTTTATGTCTCTCTGAAGAGTCACAGAATCCCATTTCCTCAGCACTCATGACCAAATTTTGAGCCCTTGGAAGGCATAAATAGATAGATTCTACTTAATAGAAACATTTTGTGTATTTCTCCTAAATTGTCAGACCTATGTATCTATACATTGTTTCTACCACTGTTATATAGCAACTACCGGTATGTTTGTCTGTTTCTCCCATTGGTATACAGATAACTATGTCTGCCTTTTCCCTAGAACAAATCACAATGTATTGAGAAGGAGCTTCTAATTACCAACATTATACCAATCTAAATTCAGGCATTCACAACTCAGTCTTAAACTAGACTAAGAAATGGCTAAGTAGTCTTCCTTTGTCTTCAAAATGTTTTATCTAATCAAACCTCTACATGCCATAAACTGGAGTGCAGTGGCAATCTCGGCTGACTGCAACCTCTGCCTCCCGCGTTCAAGCAATTCCCCTGCCTCAGCCTCCCCAGTAGCTGGGATTACAGGCATGTACCACCATGTCCGGCTAATTTTTGTATTTTAAGTAGAGATGGGGTTTCACCATGTTGGCCAGGCTGATCTTGAACTTCTGACCTCAGGTGATCCACCCGCTTGGGCCTCCCAAAGTGCTGGGATTACAGGCGTGAGCCACCGTGCCCAGCAAGCAACATTCTTAAAAAGAGATCGGATCAAGTAACTCCTGTTTTAACCTTCACCACATCTCATTAATATAGCTCCAAAACTGTCCGATCACTTCAGTATGGCAATAAAACTTTCTCTACATCTGAAACCCACAGAGGTTAGGTGGATTCAAGAGCCTTTTCCTAATCACAATGTATACTCATGATTCCTCCAAACTTCATGTATTCTCACAGAACTTAACTGTTCCTCCAATTTGGCTGTTTAACCTCATCAGAGGCATCCAAACTCAACATGATTCAATTTAGGAAAGTACATTAATAACTTTGCAGACTGGTAACTGCAAGTTTATAAAGCAGTTTTCAAAATAAGGTCTACCTATTTCACAGTCTGCCGGCTACTATAAAAAATTAAACTTTTTAAAAAGGTAAGATAAGTATTTGAGAGATCATTAAAGAAAATAACAGTAACATACAAGAAACGTCACAACAACCTCTTACAAAATATGCCCACAAAAAGATCACAAGTTATAGACCTTACAGCACCTGTTATTGCATTTATAACTGATACAAAGAGCAACCAAAAAACGATCTGCTGAAGTATATATTAATGCAATGTGGAATCTGTAATCATTCAAACACTTTTCATTTATAAGTGACTTCATTTAAGATTTTATAAATGTTTTTTATCGACTTTTAAATTGCCTGTAAAATGGAAAATAAATAAATGCAGAATGTATGGAGCAGAGATATAGAGAACTCAAAAGCAGACTAGAATTTACGTTGATACACTATCTCCTGTCACTTCTTTTAAAATGGCTCTTTAAAAAACAAAATGAGGAATTACTAATAATGCAATACATAACATCATAAAACAAGTTCATCTGAACTACTGGATTTAAACCAAGAAAGTACACTTAATACTAAGAAAGCCCCCAATAGCAGCATTAGCTGACTTCTAGAAAATAACTTCTACTAATGAGAATAAAGCAAACCATACACACAGAGGAAGATGTTCATTGCAGAGTTATTTAGAAAGTCAAAAACAGTGTACCAGTTGTGTTGTTAAAGAAAAAAAGAAACAGGGAAAAAAAAAGTTATTTGGAAAGCCAAAGAAAAAAGAAAACAACCTAAATGACAAATAAGAACAGAACGGTTACATAAACTATAGTCTCTCATCCACATACTAACCAAGCCTAATCCTGCTTGGCTTCCAAGTTAGATGAGATCAAGGGTATTCAGAGTGGTATGGCCGTAGATGATTTGGTCATGCAAAAACACTGGATATCAGCCATTGTAACAGCATAAAAACTATATATTAATAGTAAAAGTTCAAGGATGGGAAACGTGAAGAGGATTTTGCTTTTCATTTCAAAGTCTTTAAGTTTTCCTTGACTATGTACAGGAATTACTTAAATAATTCAAGAAAATAAACTTTTTCCCCCTAAAAAGTAATAATTACATCATAAAGTACTATTTAAACAAAGTGCAATATACTCACATAATGGAATTCTATGGAACCACTGGAAAGAACAGGAATCTACCTAATAGTATACTTTTATGGGATGATGTGCAGTGTTACTGGAAATACTAATTGCAGTAGTAACATATAAATGATTCTATCTATGAAAAAAAGTTACGTATCTTCATAAATAGGTGGCACATGTATGCTTATTTTTACAAATATGTTTACATGTTTACATATGAAAATCAGAAAGCAATAAGAAGACTCATTTTTGGTTTCTATTTCTATGCTGTTTAAATTTTTATTAGAACCATCACGTACTATTTTCAATTAATAAGACTTAAGAAATTGTGTTAACTAATCCAGCCTAAAAATAATGAGAGCATTATTATTAACTACTATATATACCATGAATCTGACAACAGAATACTACTCAGAAATACTAAGAAGCAAACTACAGATATATGCAATAATATGAATAAATCTCAGGCATATTACAAGGAGTTAAAAAGAAGCCTTGCTCAAAATAATACTCTGATTCCATTGGCAGAAAGTTTCACAAGAGGTAATACTAATATACGTGGAAAAAAAGAACACTGCTTCCTTCTAGAGGTAGGTGGGGGCACAGGAAAAGAAATGAGTAAATTTTCCAGGGCTATAGTAATGTTCTTTATCTTAACAGGTGACTGGGTTACAAAAATGTATACACTTGTCAAAATGATGAAATGGTACCCTTAAGATCTGTGCACTTGATTGTATCAAAATTCTAAAATTAAAATAAAAACTAAAATCCTGAAGTAAAGCATGGTATGCATGCTTTAGGGGTAAGTGCACTGACATCTGCGATTTATTCTGAAATGAACCAAAGGATAATAGTGACAAGCACACTAAAATGTTAATGGCAGAATCTCAATGATGGGTATGTCACTGTAAAATTCTTTCAACTTTTCTGTATATTCAAAATTTTCATAATAAAGTTGAGGGGCAAGGGCAGTCAAGCATACCAGGCAGGAAAATTCTAAAAATGAACATTATTGGCAGGGGACTAGCCTTTTATCACCAAAAATAAGAGAATAGTGTAAAAGACATAGATAAATATAACATATAAAAAGTCTAGAATAAACCCAAATACATATAAGAACTCAGTATCTATTTAAGGTTGCATCTCAAATCCTTGGGAAAACATGGATTATGCAGTCAAGTTTTATAGAGATACCTTTGTGTGCATCTGGATAAAAATACATAAATAAGGCTTTATCCCTACTTCATACTTGGATTTTCTTTCAAAATAAGATAATAAAGGACATGTGTGATACTACTTGAGAAAATACAGTGACTGGTTTCCATTTTGCCTGACTTCTCGTGGTCACAGTATGATTTATAGCACACATATTGTCAATTAGAGTTCATTAATTGACTGGTAAATCAATTAGTACACTGGCATACAGTAAGCACAACTAGTGATAACTTTTGCTATATTATCACTGGCAATAATTTCATCTCAAAACAGGGAAAGTTTTTCTGACTATGACTACAATAGAAAATCTAGACTCCATGGAGTAAAGGATAAATTCAACTACATAAAATGAAGCATTTCTTTGTGTGTGTGTGTGTGTTTTTGAGACAGAGTCTTGTTCTGTCGCTCAGGCTGGAGTGTAGTGGCCCCATCTTGCGTCACTGCAACCTCCACCTCCTGGGTTCAAGCTGTTCTCCTGCTTCAGCTTCCCAAGTAGCTGGGATTACAGGTGCCCACCACAACACCAGGCTAATTTTTATATTTTTAGTAGAGACAGGGTTTCACCATGTTGGCCAGGTTGGTCTCAAACTCTTGACCTCAAATGATCCACCCACCTCAGCTTCTCAAAGTGCTGGGATTACAGGCGTGAGCTACCGCACCCAGCTGAAGCATTTCTATATTAGAAAAATTAACACAAGCCGGATCAAAACATAAATGTCAGTATGGAAAAGAGAAAGTTGCAGCTCATATCATAATTTCCCTAATACATGAAAAGCTCCTACAAATCAACTTTTTAAGAAACCAACAATGTATCAGAAAAACCAGGGAGTGTAAGAACAATCAACAGAAAAAAATACATAATATGTAACATACAACATATAATTATATATTACATAATTATAATTATATATGTAATATAATTATATAATAGTAATATACAATTAGTAATCATACACAATTACATTATATATTATTTATGATGTAACCGTTACTTTTTAGGGAAAAAAGCTTATTTTCTTAAATTATTAATCTCTGAAGCATTATATATTATTATATATTATATATAATAATTATATAAGTATGTATTATATATAAGCATCATAAATCATAAACATATTCTAATATATTAGTTATATAATTATATATGTTATACATATAAACATATCTAATGCATAAAATACATATTATCTATATATAATAATTTACATAAATTTATATATAAAATAAACATAGGAAAAATTTTTTCAACCTAACTTTTATAAGATAAATGCACATTAAAACTACATTAGCCATTCCATCTTGGGCTGGATGTGGAAAATCACAAGAGACCATTGCTTTCACCCCAACAACAAAAAACAAGCCACTTTAACTACAAAACTATAGTATTTTTTAAAACCTAAAGAGCTTGAGGAGACCAAAAAAAAAAAAAAAATTCATAAATGAACTAAATTCCAGAAATTCTCTTCCCTTCAGAAGAGCAAAGAAACCCATGTTTATTCTCATTCCTGGTGGAAAGTCAGGAAGAAAAATATGACTCCATAGATGGAGGTAAAGAGAAACCAGCCAAACTTTAAATCATCTTTTAGCAGTCATATATATGTGCTGTCGAGAGAGATTAGAATCAGAAGTACCACAAGCCACAAAGTGAGTCTACAGCCACTCATCAACACTTACTAACCAAAGACTCGTGAGTAATTCTGGGAGCAAGGAAGAACTAGAAGTGATCACCAAGAAACTAAAAGCTTCCAGCTAACAAAGTCTGAGGGTAGAGCACAAGGGCTGAGGGAAACCCCTCTGAGGCATTCTTGGGTGGGTTACCATTCAAAAGACAAGGAAAGGAACAACACTGTTGAAAAATAGTTCCAAAAGTCATAAAGGCAGGAGGTAAGACTGAAGAACAAAGATCTCCTCAGCAATTCAAAAACCTGGAACCAGAGGCACCGGCTCTCTCAAGTTGCCCACTTGGCCCTCTTCCAAGTGTACTTCCTTTCATACTTGCTGTAAAGCATTTTAATAAACATTCACTCCTGCTCTAAAACTTGCCTCAGTTTTTCCTTCTGCCTTATATCTCCTTGGTCGAATTTTTTCTTCTGAGGAGACAAGAAGTGAGATTGCTGCAGACCCATACGAATTTGCAGCAGTTAACATATGTTGGTGCTGCATGACCTGGGTACATTCCCTACTCATAAGAGACCTGTACGCAGTGCCGTCTTCGGCTGGAGGCATTCAAACCACATAGACACAGTTTTATTCTCCCATTCACTGTCTAGCTTACTAACCAACCATCAGAACAATTCCTCTTGGTCACAAGTGGCTCTGCTCCCCCATCTGACCACTGAGATCACCCTACTGAGTGGCTCGTGGTGGTGGGAAGGACCTTGGGGTCTACACCGAGTAGAACTGAGGCACTAATGACCCTCCTGGACACGAGGCTCACGAGAATGATAGGGCTAAAGCCTAAACCCGTGTAGTGCTTTGGGTTTCCTCTTTTTTCAACTAAACTCAGTTTTCCCCAAGAAGCGGCACTGCCTATTCTTTTTGTGCATGTGTGTTCTGCAAATGGCTGTGTGCGCCTGCTGGACTGTTCACCTTGGGAGAAAATCTGCCTGTTTTCACTCTGCATGCCACATGACTTCTTAAATACACACTTCTTATTTGTGCACCTGCGGCTTTTACTGAGTTTACACAGTAGCAAAGGCCCAGGATCCCCTACAGATATCCCAAGATGTATACCTGTTCTTATCCTACCAGCTCAAATGACCTACAACCCTTCCCCTGTCTGCTGGCACATTGCTGGGACAAACACTAATTGGAACTGCGGCTCTGTCAGCTCCTTATGACTTACCATATGCTTTCCATTCCTGTTATGCCCCATGGTTGAGTTTTCTGGTGGCTTTTGAAGCAGTTTGTCAACCTGCATAAGGGCTCACTCTGGCCCTTTGATTCCACCTACTTGCTTTTTGAATTAGCACCCCTTTAGGAGGAAGAGAAATTCTTCTTTTGCCATTTGCGAGTGCTTACCTCAAGCCCTAAGTCCTCTAGAGGTTACTACTTTCTATCAAGAGGACAAATAAACATTGCCCTCTGGAATCAAAGTGCTGTTTTTGGAAGCATATAAAGGCTTTCCATAAGTATTTCTCTCGCTTCCTCCCAACTTCCTTCTGTAGCATCCATTCCTCTATTCCATGCCTTTCTCAACATGCATCAAGACTTTCAAGGTCATATTTGAATGAAAGGAAGTCCAGCCCCCTTGCGGCAATTAGCTAAATTTTATTTTATTTTTATTTTTGACAGTCTCGCTCTGTTGCCCAGGTTGGAGTGCAGTGGCACCATCTCGGCTCACTGCAGCCTCCGCTTCCTGGGTTCAGGTGATTCTTCTGCCTTAACCTCCTGAGTAGATGGGATTACAGGTGCCCATCACCACACCCAGCTAATTTTTGTATTTTTAGTACAGACGGGGTTTCACCACATTCGTCAGGCCGGTCTTGAACCCCCTGATGTCAGGTGATCCATCCACCTTGGCACCCAAAGTGCTGGGATTACAGGTGTGAGTCATGGCACCCAGCCCCAAAGGGAAAATTCTGATTCTGCCCTCAAAGCATTTGAAGCCAATAGTGAACTGATTCAAACGAAAGTTGTTACAAAGCCCAGAACCAATTAGACTACAGGGCAACTAAATGACTCAGCCTCCACTCAAGTGGCCTAACAAAAAAAAAGGCATGCCCTTTACTGAAAATAAATCTTATTTACTTCAGTCTCTACAGTCCTTTTACACAAAGGATCTAGCATAAAACCAACTGAGGGGAACACAAAATAGTAAGCAAATGTGATCTACATGAGATGAAATAGTCAATGGAAACATACTCAGAGACTGCCCAAATAATAGATTAGATGGGGACTTCACAATAATGATAAAAATGCTAAAGAATTTACTGCAAAATGTGGACAACATGCATGGAGAGCTGGGGGAACTTCAGTGAATACATAGAAACTATTAAAAAGAGCCAAATGGGAAAACTTAGAAATAAAAAATTTGAATCAGAAATAACTCTCCTTTGCAGACTGGAAACAGTAGAGAAAAAACAATAGTGAACTTGAAAACAGGGAAAGAGGTTCATATCTATAATCTCAGCACTTTGGGAAGCTGAAGTGGGAGGATTACTCGACACCAGAAGTTCAAGACAACTCTAGTTAACATAGCGAGACCCCATCTCTACAAAAAATAAAAAATAAAAAATTTAAATTAAAAAATCAGCTGAGTGTGGTGGTGTGTGACTGACATCCCAGCTACCAAGGCACAAGAATCCCTCGAGCCCAGGAGGTCAAGTCTGCAATTAGTTACAATCACGCCACTGCACTCCAGCTTGGGCAAGAGAGTGAGATGCTGTCTCTTTAAAAAAAAAAAAAAAAAAAAAAAACAGGAAAATAACAAATATCCAAATCAAAAGCAAAGGGACAAAAGTAATTTTTTAAAACATACATGAGATTTGTAGGATACTATCAAATAATCTAACATACAAGGAACTAAATATAAAGTCTCAGAAAAAGAGGAAAGAAAAATGGGGCAGAAAAATTTTGAAGATATAGTGAACACGAACTTTCCAAAACTGATGAAAGACCCAAAACGGCAAATCTAAGAAGGGTAAAACACAAACACAGACACACAAGCCTACCATAGTCAAATTGCTGACCAAATAAAAGGAAGTGAATCCTAAAGGTAGTCAGAGGGGGGAAACAGACATATTACATTCAGGAGAACAAACACTCAAATGACAGCAGATTTCTCACCAGAAACAACAGATGACAGTGGCAATGGAACAACATCATAAAATAGCTGAAAGAAAGGTGTAAAACCAATGACCTAGGTTCCACTTTAAGAAGAAAAGGACAGCAAATTAAACCCAAAGTGCTTTCAAAAGGAATCATAAAAATAAAATACTGAAATAGAAAATAGAAAAAAAAGTTAACACAGTTCTTTAACAAGCTGAGTAAAACTGAAAAGCCAATAGCAAAATTGATTAAGAAAATAAAAGAGCAACCAAAGGTATAATTTAAAAGGTGAAAGGAAGCATCACAGTAAATCCTAATTAAATGAACAGTAAGGTTACATGCAACTAACTTTATGTCAATAAATTTGGCAACTTCAGAAAAATCCTTGAATATCATAAATTGTCAAGAGTGACACAAGAAGGAACAGAAATTCCTACACAGCCCTATAACTATCAAAGACACTGATTTTATAATCAAAAAATCCTCACAACAAAAATTTCAGTCCCAGATGGCTTCACTGAAGGATCCCAAAAATTTTAAGAAAAAAAAAGTACAAATCCTAAATAAATTTTTTCAGAAAAACAGAGGATCGAATACTTCCACTTGTTTTAATATTATCAAATCTAGTGTAATACAACATGACCAACCCTGGTTTATCTCAGGAATACAAAATTGGCTTAATATTTGAAAATCAAT
This sequence comes from Macaca thibetana thibetana, assembly GCF_024542745.1. NCBI lineage: Eukaryota > Metazoa > Chordata > Mammalia > Primates > Cercopithecidae > Macaca > Macaca thibetana. The sequence continues at coordinate 59,377,427 of NC_065594.1, forward strand.
CCTCCGGTGGATCACGAGGTCAGGAAATCGAGACCATCCTGGCTAACATGATGAAACGTCGTCTCTACTAAAAATTAGCCAGGCATGGCGGCACGTGCCTACAGTCTCAGCTACTTGGGAGGCTGAGGCAGGAGAATCACCTAAACCTGGGAGGTGGAGGCTGCAGTGAGCTGAGATCATGCCACTGCACACCAGCCTGGGCGACAAAGCCAGACTCTGTCTCAAAAATAAATAAATAAATAAATAAAATGAAGGTATAAAAATCAGAAAAGATGGTCATTATTCATAGATGATGAGATTGGTGTAAGAAAATTCCACTGAATCTATAAAATAGCTACTAGAATAAGTACACTTAGTAAAATTTCAGAATTCAAGGTCAATATACAAATATATTTCTTTATACTAAAAATAAAAATTAGAAAATCAAAAGTTTAAAAGCACTTGTAAAACATGTCACAGAAAAAAATATATAGCAAAAGAAATGCTTCTATATAGGAAAAATATCTCAAGAAGAATCACTAAGTCACAGACCTTGAACTTACTCCATTATTTAATACACACATAAAAGATACTAAATAAAACCCTAAGTTAAAAATAAACTTTTACCTATTTCAAAGTTACGGTATGTAAATTGAAAAGATTTTTTTCCACAGAAATAAGGTAGGTAGTAGGAGAGTAATGAGTAAGTCTATTAGGAACAGCTTACCATTCATTCATTTCTCTCATTCATTCTTTTCTCTGGCACAAAAGAAGCAAGAAGAGGGGAAAAAAAATCTTAGAAGCTATTTAGCTCAAGCTTGGGTTAGTCATTCTCAAGCTTAGGTTATGTATATACCTAACATGGGAATATTTTACATTTTGCTCATAATACAGTCCCTGTCTCTTGGTTTAAGCATGTAAAATAATTTTGAGAAGCACTGTCAGCCAACAATAAGGAAGTGCTAAAGCATACAGAAAAAAAGTACTAAATGCATTTAAACTCAGCATTCAGACGGAAAGGCCAAATAAGATTGCAGCAGCAAAATGTGATTATGAAAGTCAATTCATCAAAAGTTAAGGGGATAAAGAGATAAAGAAAAATGTTTTAACCAATAATTATAGACTACTAACTCTTCTACCAGCTATAACATTCATCGGGTTAGAATTACTATAATTCTTTTATGTGCAGCTCTATGGAGACAGCAATCTTGCACATAGCAACATTCAATAATACTTTAACAAGTAAATATTAATATACTTCAGTGACCTTTCCCTCTAAGAAGAAAAAAAAAAATCTGAACTAAACTTAAGCTTTACCTAAACCAAAGGTGCTAGGAGTAAAAATACAGAAGTAGACCCAAAGACTACTTAATCTTCAAATGGCTCACATATCTGCTGTTCTGAAGTAGGGTAGATTCTATAGTTTTACCCAAATTATTGCCTCCTCCCTTGGCTTTAGGTACACAACCTTGAAATTTCAACTAATGCACTTAATCAGATATATACTACACACAAAGCATTGTGCTAGATAATGTATATAATGAACGGGAATATAGTTAAATCTTAAGAGTTGGAGTCTGCCATCAAGGACCTGAGACTCTAATAATAAAGCTAAAATAACACAACTAAATAATTTAATGTACAAGTGATGAGTGTCATGACAACTGAAACCAGTGCTGAGAGAGAAGTCATGGTGGGAGGAGTCACTTCGTCCAGCTGGACAGATCATAGATAGCTTTCTGGAAGAATTGGAATCACACTTCATCTTTGACTTCAACACACCAAAAGGATATAAAGACAGTACACCATAACACAAGGCTCTGGAATCAAAACGTCTTCTTTTGGATCCTGTCTCCATCATTTACTAGCTATGAATAAAGTACACTATTTCATCTTCCTAATACTCAATTTCCTCATCTTCAAGAAACAAGAACCTATCTTGCACACAATGACTGTATAATGATTAACATATATTAAGAGTAAGCACTCAATAAATGGTGCCTACTACTAATGTTCAGAAAAAAGAAACAGTAAAAATAACATGACAGTGAATCACGAAAGTTCAGCTTTGCTGAAATTAAGACATATAAAAAGTAGAAAGATATCAATGGAAAGATAATTTAAAGCAAATCATTAGCTTTCTTAAAGGCAAGCTAAAAAGAATGCAATTTATGATCTGGGAATGCTGAAGGTTTTGATCAAGCAATGGGATATAAACAAGGCTGGGCATCCATGTCAGAAGAACTGGAAGGGAGAAAGGCCTAGAGATAAAAATAGATTTGTTAGAAAGCAAATTGCATTCATTTAGATACGGAGTGTGAGCCCCCTACTAAAAGCAATGTCAGTAAGGATTATCAAGAGAGAACCTCATGACTAAGTGAATGGGAGGGAGGAGAAGCCAAAAAATTTCAAGCCAGCATAATTTGGAGAAGTGAAATTAAAATAAGTGAATCCAGAGAACACTTCTTTTCAGAAATTAGTTTGAAGTTTAGATGAGAGATCCAAGCAGATATACAGCCAGTAATTAGAGATAAAAGCTTAAGACTGTGAAGAGTGGTTAAGTCTAAATATACTTATGTGAAAATAAATGCAGAGTAGAGGTTCTAGTTTGGAATCCATTAACAAGCTCAGGGTGAAAAGCTCTGAAATTCAATGCAAATGTGTATGTATTTGCAAATCCTAGGGAGGCTGTCTTTAATCAGACTTTAAAGGATCTACAATATACACTCCCAAAGAAGTTTTTAAGAACCACTGGCATGGATTACAAAGAAAACCATTCATGGGAAAGGTCTTAGTCCGTTTGTGCTGCTATAACAGAATACGACAAGACAGGCAATTTATAAAGAAATTTATTGGCTCACAGTTCTGGAGGCTGGGAAGTCCCATATCAAGGTACTGGCAGGTTTGAAAATTCTGATTCCAAGACAGACCTTGAACACTGCATCCTCTGGAGTTCCTCCCATGGCAGAAGTAAGTCAGAGGGGCAGAGGCAAAACTAACCTCTTATAAAGGCATTAATCCAATCAACAAAGGCAAGCCCCCGTGACCTAATCACCTCTTAATACTTAATGCAATTAAATTTCAACAATAATTCTGGAGAAGACAAACATTTAAATCTTAGCAGTAATTAATGAAATGTCAGAAGTAAAAAATGGATGAAGAAAAAAATATCAATGAAACAACACTGAAAAACACAATTAGAATCTGAAGAAAAGGAACAAAAGAGGGTAAGACTGATTTAAGAAAAGGAACCAACATATTAGGGATTCAAGGTAAGTAAGTTAAAAAGGCGGCATCAACACTGATGTTATACATGCATAGGGCAAAAAACATAAAAGTTTGGGCCTTTATTTTAATAAATATAAATTGAGTGGTAACACTGAGGTAAGCAATTTTGGTTCTAATTATATTACAACGAAGAAATTCTATTCCAAGACATTAAGAAGTAAATGGTTGAGGTCAAACTAACAAAAAATTAAAAGTCTGACTACTACTTCAAGATTTACCAGCGACAGGAACAGAAAGCTAGCAAGAAAGTGACTAGAAGCATTTTATTTTTTGTTTTGTTTTTTGCTGCTATTGCTGAGTTTTTCCTAAGGAATGGGAAATGGACTTACTATGCCAAAAGGAGCCAATTGAAAAGCAAAGGTCAAAGGAAGCAAAAATACTCAAAGGTTCAGGAGTAAAAAGATCATTTAGCAAACCCAAAAGAATAATTCTTCCTATCAGACAGGAACAAAAATAAATTTTAATATGGTGAGAAAGGTGTAGTAACAAGTACAGGTGAAGGAAAAAATACTACAAAAACTCCAAAGATGTTTATTTCTTAAATTCTAAAGCACTGATAACCATGATGCTTTAGAATTTTGTTCTTTTAGTAGCCAATACTATGAAAATGTCATAGTAAAAAAGTATATACAGTAATAGAAAACACTAGGATGCTGCATTGTGTAGCAGTAAATTAAGAATATGCATGTGGCTCTAGAGTTTGCCCACAGTTTAAATCACTGTAGGCAAATAAATCTTAACTTCATGCTTCAGTGCCTCAGTCTCATCACCTGCAAAATGGAGAGATAACAATGCTTACCTTATAAAACTTAAGTACAATAATACAAAATGTTTAACAACAATGCATACAGTTTAGGTGGTAGCCACAGCAGGAGTGTTGGTGATAATTCTAACAGTAGCAATAGTAGTAATGTAACCTATCTGTGTTTAATCAACCAATTATCTAAGAAAGGAGGGGAAGGGCAAGGCTCTCAAACAAGTGTCCCATTCAACCCTTTCCTATTATACCAATAAGGAAAGAGGAGGTTCCTTTGCCTAGACAGCTAATAAACGGCAGAAGTGAGATTTGAATACTGATCTATCTGGGCACAGAGACCTTCTTTCCACCACACACTTCCTCCACAGCACTACACAGTGGCAGAAGCACAACACTAGGCATTTTCTTCTTTACTACTCAACTCACAAAACCTGAGTACATCATTACACCCATCTGCCCCTCAATTTTATTTTCTAAAAAATTAAAGTTTCATTAGATCTTTCGGTGTCTCTTCAGAAAATAAAACAAACAAACAACATGACTTTGATGAGTAAGTCCACTTAAAAGTTTTAAATACAGTAGAAAGTTTTTTGTTTTTTTTTTGTTTTTGTAAGTTTACTACAACAAAAGAGCTTAATTTTTTTTCAGGACTTCTTATCATCAAAACGAAATATTAGAAAAAAGATTAACATTTAGTCTCATATTATTAGCAAGTATGACTAAGCAAATCTTTGAGATAAGAAAACATCAGTCTTAAGTGTTTCAAGATGACAATAAAGTTCAAAATTTTCAATTTGATGAAAAAGACATTGAAAATTATTTTCAATAATTTATGAAACTCAGAACCCTGGTACATGTACAGAAGTTATTAAAGAGTAAAATACAGATATGCAGACTTCTATTCCACGCTGAAAACACAACCAGGCTTTTTTTTTTTAAACATCCATCTGAAAACCCTTTTGCCCTAAAACCCTTCACTGGCTTCCCACTATCAATAACATCCAAAGTCTTAAACATGACTCAACAAAGTCCTGTGTGATCTGACTCCTTTCTCTGGAGCTTTCCACTGCCATTCTTCTCCCTTGTTTTTTTCTATTTCTTTCACTTCCTCCAAGATATCTTTTTTTGTCCATTTTTAGGACCTCCATACAATCTGTTCACCAAACCTACAATGCTTTCACAGGTCTCCAATCCCATCCTTTTTTTCCCCCGCAAAGTGTTCTTCATCCTTCCAAGCTGAGATAAACATTACACCAGGGAAGTGTTCCCAGACTTCAACACCTATCTTTCCTGCTAAATGGTAAATAAAATGAAGAGAGTCATTTCACGTCTTGTTACCTATTTCCCCAATATCTTGCACACTGCTTAGCATAGAGTAGGTTAAGTACTCTTAAAATAAATGTTTGCTGAATTAACACGTTCAAAATGTGGAGTAAGTCCAAAACCATGAAGTATTTAACCAGCACAGGTAACTAAAAAGTTTTATGTAAGTTTCAAGTTACAGCTTACCCTTGGTCCTCTGTATGTTCCTCTCTCAAACAGAGTAGTTTGGTAATCACAATGTTAAAGCAAAAAAAAAATAAAAAAAATAAAAAATCCTTTTAGATAACAGATCATAACATTTCACAAAACCAAGGTTAGAAATCACTGATCTTAAATAACTGGGATCAGCTTTTATAAATTATACAAAAGAATCCACCTGAAATGCAATTAAAAGGACAAGAACTTGGATAAGGGCTCAATTTTACCACAGCTACATACATTAGAAAAGGACCAATTACAATTCCCAGTGTCTAGGCTCTACTAGCAGTGCCTTATTTACGACAACATAATGACTGCAGTGCTACAGCCATCGAGAGTAGGCTTTATGATACATGGAATATGTTTTATTAAGACTAAAGAAAAATTACAAGCATACACTCTAAGTGGCTACAGTCTTCTCATTTAGGTAAGACGGGGGGATAGGCAGTAAATCTGATATGAAACTGAACGCCTAAAGGAAAGCTATTTCAACCCAAAACATTTATAAGTTTTGTGTTCACCTAATAACTACTGAATGCTAATTACACACCAGGCAGTAGTCTAAGATTTCCTTAATATATATTCATTATTTTCCCAATTTTACAGTTGAGGAAATGGAAGCCCTGAGTTAAGTAACTTACCCAATATCATACAGCTGGTAAGCGGCAGCGGCAGTATTCAAAACCAGACATTCTGCTCCAGAGTTCTTCTCACCCCTATACTATGATGCCCACTCTCCAATACACTGAAATAGGGCTTCCATCTGCACAACTCCACTCCAGTCAAACTATTTTGCTAAGGTTACCAACGACTTCCACTTTGCTACATCTAAGGGCCACCTATTTGCCTACATTTTTTCACGCATTCTGCAGCATTTCATAAACTCCTCTCTTTTGTCACACACTTGTTCTTTAATGACATAAAGCCCAGTTTTCCTCCTGCCTCAGTACTAGGTCCTCTTCTCTTCCCTATCTACACATTTTTCGTAGGAAATTTCCCACAATGTCATGGTTTTAAATACCATCTGCATGACTCCAGATTTCTCCAGTCCTGAGTTCTAGACTCATACATTCAATGATCTCACACTTAGATGTATCCCACAGACTTCATACTTACTGTATTTATTATCAAAACTAGCCAACCCCTTTCCTTCTCTCCTTAACCTGTTCTCTGCCTTCTCTACTATAACCCATTCAGTTGCTTGGTTTATCTAAGGCGATCATCACCCTTGATTTCCCTTTCCCTCATCTCCCACATTTAATCCATTAATTTTACTTACGAAATGTATTTGGATCTGCCTGTCTCCACCATCACTCTAATGCAAACTAGCCACATCTCTGCCTACAATAAATTCTAATGCAAACTAGCCACATCTCTGCCTACAATACCCTTCTGAATAGTCTCCTTACTTCCATTCTTGTCCTCTCAGTCGCTACAAAATAGGCAGACTAAAAACAAAATTAAATCAGTCCTTGTCTGCTTTAAATCATCTCACATCTTCCCATACATGATGTGGCCCCTACCTACTTGTCCAACTTCTCTTACATTCTCTCCCTCATCACAAGGCTCCTTGCAGCCACAGTGGCCTTTCTCTTCCTGAAACACACCACAATTACTTCTGCTACAGCGCCTTTCATTTGCTCTTCCTTTTGCAAGAAACGTTCTTTTCCAAGACGTTGACACAGATGGTCCCTTCTCTTCTTTAGATGTTGCTCCAATGTCACCTTCTCTGAGAGTCCTTCCTTGACCAATGTGAAGTAGCCTCCCTCATAATCACTCTTTTACATGATTATTAAAATAGTCACAGCTCTATTAATATCTGGATTTATCTCTTGTCGATTTTAGAATTTAAAAGCTCTATCCCCAAAGCCTCCCGTAGTACATAGTAGGTACCTAATAACTTCATTAAATGCGTGAATTTTCCTCATTGCATTATAAATCAACCAATTCTGATAAAGCACTTGGTCCATGTTATATTTAGTATTAACAAGTCGTGAAAACACTCCTTAAATTTTCCAATCTAAGACTATTTCAGCACTCTAAGGCCCCCCCAACACAAAGTCTATCTATAGCATCCCACTTAAAACTGCTAAATATTCCATATGTATGAAGATTCAATTTTCTTTCTCCTCTCCAAGCTAACGAACGTGTAGGCGGGAAAGGGGAATTTTACTGGCCACCTCAGCACCTGTTACATCTTCAATCAGTGAAGAGAGGTGCAGATGAGCCAGACAGCACATGGGAGACGTGGCCTTGCTTTCAGGAATTGTATTTAGGTGAAACGTGAGTGATTTAAGCTAGAACTGCCCGAATCCCTAATAAAGGCCGTCTACTTCATTTAGAAAAACAAGGTAAAATAGTCTGTAGGAAGGAAAATACAGTCGGTTTCACTAAAAACCGATTTTGAGGCCCTCGGAAAATATTGGGGGTGGGGGGTTGGAATCGGTCTACATATAACGGGAAAAGGAGACCAGCTCAGCAATAAAATAAAACTCGAGTCAGGCTCTTAGGGGTATCCTGAACCTAGAAGCGAGGTGGACGAGGAGGAAAAGCCACAGAGCCCTGGGACCTCCGTTCACCGCTTCGGCCTCCACCGTGGGCGCTCGGGGAAACCGCACAGATCTGTGGATCCGCCTATCTCCCACTGCCATCCCTGCAGAGAGATATCCCCCGGATACTCACATGGGCTCGAGAGTCTTGCTGAGCCAGGACTTGAGTGCCTCGAAGTTTTCAATGATCATTTTAGAAACCATCCACAGCGGCCCTAAGGCCCGTCACACTCCTCCGCCCGCCCAGGTCGCAGCCGCTACAGCCGCCGCTGCCCCCGCCCCCTCCTCCTCGCGCCGCCCGCGTGGGCCGCGGTGGGAGGCGCCGGTGGCAGGTTCCCGCGGGCCCCGGTCGGCGAACAGCTCTGCAAGGACCGCCGCAGGCCGCAAATGCACGGGATGCCAGGAGCTCCCCGTCCCCGGACCCTGGCCCGGGCTGAAGCAGCAACGGTTTGCCCGGGCCCTCCCCCTTCCCTCTTCCCCAGCAAATCTACCCAGACCGGAAGCGCGACACGCGCTTAGACCCAGGCGTTCTCTCGGCCTCGGGACCAGGTGCTTGTTGGCTACGTCGAAAAGGCAAAAGTAAAGAAAGCGAAGGCGAAGGGCAGCTCAATGGGAACGATTCAGGGGGTCTTCCTGCCTCCCAGCACCCCCAAGAAGATGGCTGCCGATAAATCTCGCGATAATTGATGAAGTCTCGCGGTGGTTCCTGGAGCCTGCTGGGAAGAGACGTAAGGTCGGCGGAGAATGCGCGGGTCGAGTGCTGTAGTTCGGTTTTTGAGTGTGTGCTTTGCTTGCGGCCTTTGTGCCTTTTTATTCTTTGCTTATCTTTATGATATAAAGAACTTATTTCTTACAAGGAGGGAGTCCTAGCTCGTCCCCGAGCTAGAACTTCAGAAACAGCGGGAGCCCTAGCTCGTCCCCGGTATGACGGCCGTGGCCTGTCAGCTGGAACGGATCTGCCGGATGGATCGCTTGTTGAGAGCGTACACACCCGCGTGCGCGACACCAGGCGGCCCGTAGGTTCCAGGTGCAGAGCGCGCTTCCTCGTCAATTTACCCAAGTGCCCTACCAGTACCATATTCTGTGTATGCTGTGATGTGAACGAGGTTTATAAATACAGGCTGGTCTGATGGAGCCCAACGAGACCGCCAGATGATTAGTGCCTTGTCCAACAGTACTCGACTTGTTGGTAGAGCCCTAATGACTCAGGGATGCTCCAAGGGAAAGGTGAGAGAACCTTCACGTCTCTCAGGTAGTTTCCAGACTGCACTTTCCCCCAGATAAAGATAAGTTTTGTTATTTTTAAAATGCTCTTTATTTAGAGCAAATTCAGCCCTATCTCACATCGGGAGATTATATAGTATCAAAAAAGAGAGTCTTCATATCAGCAACCCAAATAAACTCTTTTCCTGGGTGATCAAATAAGTTTGATTCCTGCTTGAGTTCTATTTAGATACTAGGTGGAATTTTACGAAGCGTCTACGTTCCATGAACTGTAGTGGAATGAAAATATTCACAATCTAAAGACATTTTCAGTAAGGAGATCAATGAAAGCTCTTTATGAGAGACACCGGTAGGCTAAATTGTTCTTAGAAACTCTGAGTTTATAATTTGCTAGAGTGAAGTCTCCTCAAGGATTAAATGGAAAGATTATGAACTACAAAGCAAGACATTTGTTTTAAAATACAGCATATAGAGTAGAATACAAATTAGAATCCAGCTACTGAATAACCAGGGTGTTGATTAAAGTGATTTAGCTAAGTGAAATAAACCAGACATGAAAGGACAAATATTATGATTCTACTTACATTAAGTATCTAGAGTAGTCAAAACTTCTAGAGACAGAAGCTGGAAAGGTAGCAAGAGCAGGGGTGGAGAGGGTGCCCAGGAGAAGGGGAAATGAGTTATTTTTCAGTGAATAATAGAGTTTCAGTTTAGGATGATTTAGATTCTGGAGATGAGTGGTGGTGTGTGGGTCGCACAATATGAATGTACTTAATGCAGTGGACCATATACTTAATGAAAACGGTAGGTTTTATATGTATTTTACAACAAAATTTGTTTATAAATTTAATACTGCCAAAAGTTAAAATTATATTTGTTTAGTCTGTTGTAGCCTTGCCACAGGCTGATGTCACCAGTATTTTCAGCCTTATCACCAGCTATTCCATGACTCTGGTTCTCCACTTCAGCCTTCCAAAGCTTCTATCAAATACTGTATACCCCAGGTAAACTGATTTGCTCACCCTCCCTTTCTCCAAACATTTGTTCACTTTATTTTCACAGAGAACGCTTCTACTTCTTTCCCTGACTGCTCAAACTTTGCCCATCCATCTCTCATACCTGTCACTGTCTTCTTTAAAGTTTATTCTTCCTAAATAATAGCAAAAGTCTTTTAATATCTTTGCCTTTTATGCTGACCTCCATCTCAGTTTATCTTCAGTTACCCTCATAATCATTGCCTTTAATAGCAATAATTCAAAAATTTGGATCTAATCATGTCACTTTCTTGCTTAAAATCTTCACTTCCACATTATCTTTAGAATAAAACACATTGTTTAACATCCTATAAAGGTTCTTTCATAAATCAGACACCTTCCTTTTTGCCTAGAAACTCCTTTCAGTGCCTTTCAGTCTTTGCTCCAGCCATCCTAAACTATTTTGAGTTCCTTAAAAGAAGTTGTTCCATGAAAAGACCCTTTATGCAAGGTGCCCCCCAGATATCAAAGGAGAAATCAAATGAACAAAGCAGACAATCCAGTTTGGTCAGTAAAGAGTGTTTTGTTGGGGGTAACTTACAGACAGAAGCATGGTCTTGAGTGGCAGCAAGACAGGTAGATCTCTGCCCTATTACTCCCCAGACCAGTACTTACGTGCCATAAGGAAAGGGTGTACGTACTCTATAGAGACATTTAAAGGCAGCCCTCCAGACAGGCAAGAATGCTATATGCATCATAGCCTGTAATTTGTGTGATAACATCAGGGTTGCTTTGTTCTTACACTAAGGACAGTAAATAAAGTAATAATCACAGGACTGGGCCTAATCAGAAGTCAGCATGACAAATTAGCATTCAAGATGGAGTAACCGTTTGTCTCCACAGAAGTGTGTCCTCTCACTAAATTGAGCCATTGCAAAATGCATTTCCCTACCTTTCATTTGATGGATTCGTACTTACACGTCAAAATGCAGTGCATTTTTGCAGTGCAAAATGCAGCACCACCTTTGGAAATCCATCCTTCACCTCCCTTATCTGAAGCAAGAGTCCCTCTGAGATGTTCTGACATCAGCCTGTGTTTGCTTCTTTTATAGCACTCATAGCTTTATTTTTGCAAGTATGTGATTATTTGTTCTTTAGTGGATTATAGCTTTGAATCCCCTGCTTCAAGAACAGCCACTAATATATACAGCCAATTCTTATTCACAGTGGTTCTGTAAAAAGCCACAAATAATGAATTAGTGAATATGGAACCATTGCTACTAGGAGAAATACAGGATTAGGTTCCTTCAAGCCTCTTATCAAATGTTTGTCAACCAGCCCATAAATACCTTGCTTTATGTGTGTTTCTTTTAAAAGGCACCTTATGTAGGCAGAAAAAAATTTTTAAGGTACCTTATTTAATATAGTTGATTCATTAACATCGAACTCATAGCCAGTGGCACTGTAACTTATGCTTACATGGTGTATGTATTTTCTCTTTAAAAAGAAGAGCCTTCTGGCACTTACGGAACTAGATAGCCTCATCACTACACTTGGGGGGCATTTTAAACAGTGAAATCACAAAAAGCTCAAAAATGCAACAAATATAGCACTAAATAGACCATGAAAAGGACACTTGTTTCCAGTGTGAGGGCTAAAACAGGAACGCAAAGCATCCCCTTGTTTCACCAAAGCTGGGAACATGTGTATCACGTGACTCAAATTTTTTGCCTCTGTTCATGTCGACAAGTGACTGCAAAAGCATTCTAAGTATTGATTTGGGCATTGCAAATAAATTTTAACAAGTAGGCAAACTCACAAATACAGAATCTGCAAGTAATAAGGATCAACTCTATTTTTTGAATGACCAAAGGAAGCCCTACCACTTCCATGAAGCCTTTCCTGGCCACTGTGGCTGATAGCAATATCTTCCTCCTCTAAATTTATAGTACAGTGTTTATTATCACTCCACGGCGAGTCATTTTTGCTTCCTAGAATGCTTCTCTTCCTTAACCATTAACATTTATCCTTCATTTATCCCTGCTTCATCTTCTTTGGCCCTGCCTTCAAAGGTAACAATTAGCTGATGTAATCATCAATTCTACTAAGAGAAGACTAAACAGCTGCCATAGACTACTTTCTCTATTCAGTAACGTACATTTTGGGATGTCCAGTATTAGGTTACCTGCTTAACATTTTCCAATACACCATGTTCTTTCAAGGCCTTGTGACTTTATTAGCGCTGTCCCTTTTGCCAGAATGATTTTCCTTATTGCTCAAATGCCAGTACCTCAGTGATACCGTAGACAAAGGTCTAGCTCCCTACCTGTAGAACAGGAGTTAAAACATTTACTGGGAAGAGATAGTGAGGACAGATAAAAATAAAACGTTTTACTTAGTTTTCTCATCTTTCTTGGCCTTATGAGCTCTTTTAAGGACTGGACTTAAGTTTATTCCTCTCTACTATCTGCTCTTAACTCTGTCTGAAACTCAAAAAATGTTTATTGAAGACACATGCTTTGTTTTAAATAGGAAGGAAGCAGAGGCAGGAGAAAATATTTTAGATAGGCAAGAGAGTGATATACCCTCTAACAGACCTATATTTCTTTATGGTTTATTACCATAAGTTGCCTTCATCTTTCAGCTGCACTGATCCCGGGAATATTCTCTATAGTGTGCTGAATTCCTCCTCAGGTTTTTCCAGCTGTCTTCTCCAGTTGAGTACAGTCTTACTACTTTCAATAGTGCTTTTGAAGTCTTGTTTAAAAACAGTCTGCATTTCCAGTGATTTCCAGATCACAAAGAGATTCTGTATTTTCTTCTATTTCTTTTACAGTCCATTACTCTACTTAGAATCACACTTAAGTCTTTATTCTCTCTGTAATACATCCCTGTTTGTGGTGTAAAGTGAGGATCTAGGCCATTTTTTTTTCTATAAGTCTACTCAGTTTATTCCTTCCTGTTGATTTTCTTTTTTTTTCTTTTCTTTTTTTTTTTTCCTGAGATGGAGTCTCTCACCATCTCCCAGGCTGGAGTGCAGTGGCACAATCTTGGCTCACTGCAACCTCTGCCTCCCAGGTTCAAGCAATTCTGCCTCAGCCTCCCAAGTAGCTGGGACTACAGGCGTACACCACCATGCCCATCTAATTAGAGATGGGGTTTCACCATGTTGGCTATGCTGTTCTTGAACTCCTGGCCTCAAGTGATCAGCCCGCCTCGGCCTCCTAAAGTGTTGGGATTACAGGTGTGAGCCACTGTGCCCAGTCTCCTTCCTGTTTGATTTTTGATGCCACTGGTATCTTTCTGTTTTCATTTCATTTGTGTTCTGCTTCTGACCTATTTTTCAATTGGTCATTTTGTCTGTGACTACACCAGTACCATGTTGTTTTTATTTACTATTGTATTATGTTATAGAATATCTTAATATATAATAAGGCAAATCCCTCTTCTTTGCTCTTTTTCAAATTTAACTTGGCTAAATATTAATCTTGGTCTGGCACAGTGGCTTACACCTATAATCCCAGCACTCTGGGAGGCCGAGGCAGGCAGATCACTTGAGGTTAGGAGTTCCAGACCAACCTGGCCAACATGGTGAAACCCCATCTCTACTAAAAATACAAAAATTAGCCAAGTGCGTTAGCACATACCTGTAGTACCCAGCCCAGAGGCTGAGGTGGGAGAATCGCTTGAACCTGGGAAGTGGAGTTGTCAGTGAGCCGAGATTGTGCCACTGTACTCCAGCCTTGGCGACAGAGTGAAACTACATCTAAATAAATAAATACATAAATAAATATGAACCTTTAGTTTTCCAAATACATAGAACAAGATGGTTGAACTTGTAAAAAAAAAATCTTCATTGAAGTTATGGATTAATTTGGATTGAGCTGACATCTTACAATGTATAGCAGTCACAGGGGTGTGCAGCTCAGATCTCCCTTCAAGAAAGGACTCACTGCCCAACTGCAAGGAGCATAGATACATGACAGCCTCCAGTTGTTAATTCTTTCTGGGTTCACCTCAGCTTTCACGTTGAAGTTACACTATTCTCAGGGCAAACCCTCTCTCGCATGCCCATCCCCAGCTCAAGACTGAGCAAGGGATAAGGACCTGCTCAATATTGGGATGGCAGAAGTATTGTCAGACCTGCATGGTAATCTAATGGCTCTCCCACCCAATTCTGCTTCCCCGCTTTCCATTTCACAGGTGCTACTCTCCAGTAAACTTTTTGCGCTTTTAACCCCATCTCAGCATCCACTCCCCCAGAGAACACTATAACACGAATTTAATCATCTGATTCATTCTGTTTTTGTACATTTAAAAAATCATAGTTAATAATAAAATTTTAAGTATTATGAAAGAGGAAACTATGAACCATTTTAGCAATTTAGACTGTAAAGGCTCAAGCATGGTTTCTCTAAGGATATGATACTTAAATGGTTAAGAAAAGTGAATTATGAGTAAAAGTCATGTGAATCAAAGTAGAGACAAGAACATTCCAGCACACATAATAGCCTGTGGGATGTTCCTGATATAAAGAAGAGTCAGGATCTTAAGGACAGAGTGGTGGGAGGGTATCAAATTAGGGACATGGGAAATGGCTGTCAGTCAAGTTAGAGGTAAAAAAAATTTCATGTTAAGATTTTGGAACTGGATTTTATTTAAAATAATGATGTGAAGCCATTGAAAGGTTTTTGGTGTTGCAGGATGAATTTAAAATAGGAACACACCAACGCATACTTCTTTTAAGAGAGAATCTGATTAAATTTGGGAATTTTAAAATAAAAACAGGAAGCATATCGTACTCTTAATATAATAATTCAAGGGTTTTTATTTTCCTAGAAGATCAAGGTCATGTTAATAAAGGGAATATAGTTTTCTTATCTAAGACTAGCCACTGATGACTTGCAAAGAAAAATAACACTTTCTGTGATATCCTTAGGTAATTCAAGAGGAAACACTTGAGCAATTACTGATGTTGTAAACTGAGATCAGAAGACATACATAGTATCATATCCCAGAGCAGGCACAGTGGCTCACACCTGTAATCCCAGCACTTTGGGAGGCTGAGGAAGGCAGATCACTTGAGGTCAGGAGTTGGAGACCAGCCTGGCTTACATGGTGAAACCCATCTCTACTAAACAAAAAAATTAGCTGGACATGGTGGTGGGTTCCTGTAATCCCAGCTACTTGGGAGGGAGGCTGAGACAGGAGGATCACTTGAACCCAGGAGGCAGATGTTGCAGTGAACTGAGATTGCGCCACTGCACTCCAGCTTGGGCAACAGGGCAACAGAGTGAGACTCCATCTAAAAAAAAAAAAGACATACTATCATATCCCCCTAAATTGGACCAGAGCACTTCTGGCATAAAAAGCTTTTTTAAGGCCGAGTGCTGTGGCTCACACCTGTAATCCAGCACTTTGGGAGGCTGATGGGGTGGATCACCTGAGGTCAGGAGTTTGAGACCAGCCTGGCCAACATGGCAAAACCCTGTCTCTATTTTAATACAAAAATTAGCCAGGAACGGTAGCACACACCTGTAATCCCAGCTACTCGGGAGGCTGAGGCAGGAGAATCACTGGAACCCAGGAGGCGAAGGTTGCAGCAAACCAAGATCACACCACTGCACTCCAGCCTGGGAAACAGATTGAGACCCCATCTCAAAAAACCAAAACCAAAATACAAAAAGCTTTTTTTGCTTTTGTTTTGTGTGTGTGTGTGATGGAGTCTCTGTGTCACCCAGACTAGAATACAGTGGCATAATCTCAGCTCACTACAACCTCTACCTCCTGGGCTCAAGTGATCCTCTTACCTCAGCCTCCTGAGTAACTGGGACCACAGGCACATGACACTCATGCCTGGTTAATTTCCTTTTTGTATTTTTGGTAGACGGGGTTTCACCATGTTGCCCAGGCTGATCTCTTGAGCTCAAGTGATCTGCCTGCTTGCCTTGGCCTCTCAAAGTGCTGGGATTACAGGCATGAGCCACCACACCTACCTAAAAAGCTTTGAGAGGCAATCACCAACTCTTCAGGGGGCACTCTGTTTATACCCATGATGAATTATGACTCCATCTCTATAGGTGCTGTGGAACTGCTTATGGATATGGTTATGGTGAGTAATAATCATAACATTAAAAAGGTACATATACATATATTGCATGTTCACACACACAGACATGCAGACACAAAGTCTCCCATACAAACAGTCAAATGAGGACAGGTAAGTATAAATCTCAGCATCCAGAGGAAAAACATGTATGTAATATTATTAAAGATGTAAGTGAAATGATGTGATACTTGTGCTATCAAAATGATTTGAAATGGAATAAGGAGAGAGAGTAGAGTATCAATGAAATAAGATTGGACATGAGTTGACTGTGGTTGAAATTGGATGATAGGGATGGTTATAATTCTTTGAGCTCTTACATATTGAAATTTTCCATAATAAAAAAACGTTTTTTTAAAAAATCTGTTAAGGCAGAGAGACCCAGAAAACAAAAAGATCTCTGGGAATGTCTAACAGACTGGCTACAATGGAAGTTTCAGGAAAGCAGAGATTTTGCCTGTCTTTTCTACAACTGTATCTCTTGTGCTTAGAGAAGTTGATAGCACGTGGCAGGTTCTGTTGTTGAATGAATGAACGTTGGAGAATAAAACCCATAACCTAGGTGACAGTCTGTCAGCTCAGACAAAGTCAAGAATCCTGGGGTTCACTCACCTGTCACACTACAAATGGCATTTGTTAGTTATTATAAGAATAAATAACCACTCCAAGAGAAAGCAGATTCACAAACTTTCACCATGGATTTCATAAGTAGATATGCACATGTTTATATGCATATGATCCCACCTAGAAAGCTGCTATCGTATCATTTCATTTCATTCCTTTTTTTCCCAACAAATATTTATTGTAGAGGTATCTCTGTCCTTCAAGCCAAAAATCGGGGAAAAAATCAGAAAAGAAATCTTATTTGCTTACTAATTGAAGTGTGGAAAGGCACAGATAATCTTTTGAAGAAAATTCACCTTTGCATATTGTTCTTAGTTCCTTAGTAGCCTTGGGACAAAACTGAAAAAGGTAATGATGTAGAACCTTAATTAGGGCTTTTGAAATTTGTGGCCTTTTTTGTTGTTGTTGTTGTTGTTGTTGTTGTTGTTGAGACGGAGTCTTGCTTTGTCGCCCAGGCTGGAGTGCAGTGGCCGGATCTCAGCTCACTGCAAGCTCCACCTCCCGGGTTTACGCCATTCTCCTGTGAGGCCATTTTTATTGGGGGTCAGAACCTAAGCCAGGAAAACAACCAATAACATTGCAATAACAAACATCAGGCATAATGAAATGCCCTTAGGAGACACTGTCGAAAGTTTTGAAGCTGCACTGTCCCATCCTCCAGACAACAAAGAGAAAAAACAGTCTGCAACACCTACAAACAATAGTACATAAGTTAGGAAGAGGCTAGGTTTGGCTGCAGTAATGAACAACAACAAGGGTTCATTCCTCTCACACCCTGCATGTCCATTACAGGTTAGCTACACCTCTACTCCACGTGGTCCTCCCTCCAGGTCCCAGACTGATGGAGCAGCCTCTGTCTGTTTGGAACATTGTCAGTCATAATGGTGGACACAAAAGAGATTATGGCAAACCATGTTTTGTCTCCTACAATTTCTGCTCACTTCTCTCCACATTTCATTGACCAGAGCAAGTCATGTGACCAAGCCTGATTCAAAATAGGGTGGAGCAAGGAGGAGCAGCAAACATAAGTGAGTTTATAATATAATCTACCATACAAGGTGAACCAGAATTTAGGAATGAGCTCACAGCCTGCATTTCATGTAACTGCCAGAGCTCAGACAGGATTTGATCCTTCCTTCCCAGAAGAAAGAGTTGACTCCCTTAACAGCATCAGCTGGACCAATTCCTGGCTGTGGAAGCAGCATTCATCATGTGTTTTCATAGTAAATGAATAGTAAACATAGGGGGTAGAACAAACTACACTGCCACATACCATAGCCACTACCAATTTGTGGCTGTTGAGTTCTTGTGGCTATTTGGCATTGTGGTGTGCAGTAAGTATAAAATGTGCACCAAATTTCAAAGCCTTAGAAAAAACGTGAACAATGTTTTTCATGTGTTGTTCTTCAACAACAAAAAAGTAAAATATCTTCATTTTTACATTAATTGCACATTGAAAGAATAATATTTTGGATATATTGGCCTATAAATATGTTAAATAAAGTATATTAATAAAATTAATTTCACTTTTTTTTTTTTGAGATGGAGTTTCACTCTGTTGCCCAGGCTGGAGTGCAGTGGCACAATCTCTGCTCACTGTAACGTCTGCCTCCCAGGTGCAAGTGATTCTCCTGCCTCAGCCACCTGAGTAGCTGGGATTACAGGCAGCTGCCACCATGCCTATCTAATTTTTTTGTATTTTTCGTAGACATGGGGTTTCATCATGTTGGCCAGGTTGGTTTTGAACTCTTGTCCTCAAGTGATCTGCCTGCCTCGGCCTCCCAAAGTGCTAGGATTACAGACGTGAGCCACCGCGCCTGGCCCTCACCTTTTTATTACTATTTTTTATTTAAAAGCGTAGCCCCTAGAAAACTTAAAATTACATATGCAGCTCACATATTTTTGTCGGACAGTGCCTTCCTAAAAGGTAAGAACTTTTTCCTCTCATGTGAAATAAAGGAGAGGAATAAAGAGCTCAGTGTATTAATAGAGTAACTCTTAGTCCTCTTACTCTGTACTGCTTTGGTATGTTTTAGAATGCTTCTATGAAACTACTACTGAAAACACCATTGGCATTTGTTCAGTTTGGGAAGCTCAGGTGTGGTAGGACCCAGGGAGGGAAGAGTACCTGCAGGGGGACCAGCCAATACTGAGAGCAAAGTGGGGGCCACCACCCTTCCTTTTGTAAACTATTAAGTAATAATAAACACTTACCAGCAGATGAATTACTGGATAGAGATGAACACTCACCAGCAGTGTGAGGCCCCATAGCTTCTCTGATCTCTCTCACCAGAGAATATTAAGAGGTATACCCGTTCTAGTTCAAGAAGGAAAAGCCTTCTACAACTGGCTTAGATGAGTAAGGGAAGGCTATAATTAGATTTGTATGGAGTGTATATGGGGCTGAGGGAGGGGTAGCCAAGAAAGATACAATGGGGGTGGTAGAAGAAGGAAACGAGAATATTGTAATGGTCCATGTGAGATGTTGGAAGTTTGAACTAGAGTGTTAATGGTGTTGATATTTTCAAAATGATAGACATTATGTGTCTATCATTTAAAAAACAACTATTCAGCTCTATCAATTGAAGATCTGCTTTCAGCCACCATTCTTTTCTCTTTACAGGCAAGCAAGAGTTGTTTGTACTCACTGTCTCAGCTTCCTCTCCTCCCATCACTCCAGTATGAACTAGTTCTGTCTCCACCATTTTACCAAAACACTTCTTGCCAAGGTTATCAGTGATTTGCTTTTCACTGACATTGACTAAATGTAATGTCCACATTTAGTCCTGTGTTATTTGACCAAATATAACATTTGACAACATTGTTCACGTTTTTTTCTTGAAACGCTTTTTTCCCCACTATTTTTACTGTATCACAATCTTGGTTTTTTTTTCCCCCTGATTTTTCTGAACCCTCTAAAGTATCCTTCTTGAACTTCACCACACTTCATATGGATGTGCCTTGGAATTCCTGCTGGTCCTTTTTTCAATCTAAACATGATCCCCAACCCATCTTACCTATTTTTACTAGTTAAACTCCTATATCCATGCTGATGTTTCCCAAAGGTCATTACTTGGATGTCTTCTAGGCATTTCAAATCAGTCTCCAAAACTAAACTCATTATCTTCACTAACCAATTTTGCCCCTTTCCTGTGATATGTCACTCATAGAAAGCCACCATGATCCAATTGCTCAAGTCAAAAATTTAGGTATCATCCTTCTTCTTTTACCACTATCCAATTAATATCCCAATTAATATCTATTGAGTCTTCCTCCTAGGCATACTGCTCATTGTCATTCAACCCAGATGATACACTTCAGCCAAAGAAACCCATTAAAGCCCCCTCTAAACATGTAAACCTTTATTGGCTTCCCATATCCCAGGTTAAAGTACAAATTTATTAATGGTAATACTTAATTGAAATTAACTGTGTTTTATGGTATTAAGCACTGTTCTAAATGCTTTACATTTATTTATTCTCACAATTTAGCATTCCCAGTTTACAGCTGAGGAAATTAAGCTTCAAGTTGCCCAAGTGTATAGAATGAATCAATGGCAGAGGTTGAACTCAGGTCAGTAATCAACACCACATCCTTAACCACATGCTTTCTTACATCTTTCATTAATTGACACCTGCCTAGCTTTTCAGTTTCTTCCATTCTCCACTTTTTACATTCTACAATGGTGTCATACCATGTATCTGCAGTTCCCAGAATAGTCCTGCATTATGCAATAGACGAACTGGTATATGCTGAATAAATCATCAACACAGGGGCAGTTTTTAGAGTATTTATTATTTTTTAAATGATGAGAACATGGGAAAAATCAGAAAGACTTCCCTACATGTAATTTTATAATTAGCATTATTTTTATTTTGAATTTCAAGTGAGAGAGCACTATAATATTTTGGTGCATAGAGACTGTAAATTCCTTAATCTATTTCTACAAACAAGCCATGGTGTCCCTCATTGTGTTCTTTGCACAAAGAGCCCCTTCGGTTTAGAACATTTACCATGCCCATCCCTATCCTTCATCTAACTCCAGGACTTACCTTAAAAGTCACTTTCTCCAGGAAACCTTCCCTGACTGGGCTGAGTGTTCACAGTGTTTATCTCTGTTACAATTACATCATGTTGTATTATTAAAAGATTAGGTTCCTTGAAGGCAAAAGCTTTTGTTCATCCACTGTTTTATTCCCAAAATCTAACATAGGATAGATGATACCTTTTTAAAGTCTATCACTTTTTTCCTACATTATAATCACCATTTTTGAAATGTTGATTGACACTTGTCTGACTCTCAAGGTGCCATGAAGTGAAACATTAGTCCACAAGAAAGGCGGGTTTTTTTTTTTTTTTTTTTTTTTAAACGGACTTTCTTTGATATTTGTAAATCTCCCAGAGAAAGAGGAAAAAATAAAATGAACTAGTTAAAAAAAAAAAAAAAAGAATTACAGGGTTTTTGTTTGTTTTGCATTTTAAGGAGCTAGAAAGGTAGAGGAGGCTAAAAGCCATCTCTACTCATATTTCCAAGCACCTGACAAATTTCTACAGTAATATCCTCTCAATTTGTTCACACTTCCCATATTCAGAGCTTTGAGTAGTGTCCTCCCACATTGATTCTGGATTTGTCCAAGTGATTTGCTTTGCTAGTGAGATTAAGGTAAATATTATGAGATAAAAATAAATGTGATGCAAGCAACAACTAGAAAAGTGCTTGAATGCTGAGGCTGCCATGTGATGAGGTCCCAGTAAGATCCAGCCTGACAACCACCAGGCATGTGAGTGAGACCAGCCTAAACCAACCAACTTGCACAGGTAGTGCAAACCAAAAGAACTCCCCGGCAACTCACAGAATGGTGAAAAGTAATAAATGTTTTTAAGCCACTAAGCTTGGGGTAGTGAACATTGATACAAAGCCTAACAAACACACACTGAGGCTCGCGACCTCTGTTGACATATATTTTTCTTATAACACAGCTTGTACTTCCATTCATTCAACCAATATCCATAGTCAATTTACTTATATAAGAATAAATTCTTTTTTAAAAAATGAAATTCAGGTAACTCATTGCATCAAAGGAAATGCTGAATAGGCTTCCAAGGCAACAGCAACCATCAAATCTCTAGGAATCAGAGCTGCCAAAGCTTGTTCAGTCATGGGCTTTTTCTATAGAATGCTCCTGCATTCAACTGACTCAATAACAATCACCCATCCTGGGTGTTGAGATACAAATTATCAAGATAGAGAATCTAATTGACTTTGCTTAAGTATATGCCTATCACTTTGAGTAAGGAAGAGGGATTTATTACAAATAGAAGTTGGGAGATCACTTGGCATGCTAAAAGTTGTGACTCTAATACTTTAACAAGAACCAGATTCTAATTCTTTTTCTTTAATAAACTATTAACTTTTTGCATGTAATTTTCCAGAAGGTAGATACTAATTTATATGAGTTGGAGAGCTGTATGTTTGAAAGACAAATTCAAATCACAGACATACAAGTACACAAAACACCAAAACAAACCTAGTGCAAATTATCATTATAAGACTTTCTGGGAGCTAAAAAAGCAATAATGATCTTATGAGGTCTTGCTTGGATTTTTCTATCAACTTCAGATTCTTTAGATTCACACTGTGTTCTGTTTCCTCTGAGTTTCCCTAACCCCTACAGCCTCTACTCCTTTCTCCTCCTTGTGACTTCTTCTAATACTTTACTGACCAGCTACTTCTTTATATGAATTTATTTTTGCCAAGTAAATTTTAATCTGTTTCAGATAAGAATTCAGTTTTTATTTTTTTGTATCCTTTTATATGATTAGTATTTTATTCAATAACTGTTTAAAAGTATAGAAACTGAATAGGAGTTTAAGAATAACCTAAATCAGTATCTTCATATTTACAGATGACAAAATTGGGGTCTGGGCATGTGCAAGGACTTTTCCAAAGTCAGCTGGAAAGCTAATAGAAGAAACAAGTTACCTGCTGTAAGACCCAGAGCCAGATTCAATTCAGGCTTTGTTAATTGACAGAATGTGATAGCTGTTTAATTCAGGCTTTGTTAACTGACAGAATGCAATAGCTATTTAGTTAAAAATAGACAAATAAAATACTAAAATTAAAAAGCTAACCACAAAATAGCGATATTAAATCACGTTATTTATGCATTAGTTCATTTCCTCAATATTTGGACTATAAATATATGAATATATCAACAAAAAATGTAAAATGGAATGTCTCTAATAAAGGATACAAATAATAGATACAAACGGCCTTGGACATTTTGGTAATTATGATTTGGTAGGTATGAGAGGCAAAACACACAAGACTGTTGGTCTGCTTCCCTTTTTTAGTATATTTTTCCATTAATATAAAGTTAGGAGAAAGTTTTAAAAGGTTTATAGATGGCCCAAAGGCATGAATACAATAAATGCTGGCCTTCATTTGTGCTTTTTCATGAAAAATATTTAAACTGAATAGGAAAGAAATTATTACACGAGATTTGTTGTTCTTTCATTTTCTCAAATAATGGATGTCTTTAAAACCTTTTTACCTAATTTTATTGACTTTGTTTTACTTTTTGGCAATAAGATTACTATCTCATATATGTGTGTGTGTGTGTATATATATATACATTATATTATATATATTATATATATATATAAAAATACAAGAGATTCTTAAAAAATAGCAACTTAGCCATAATTCCCTTTCCCTCTCTTCCAGCTCTAAGACATTTGCCTCCCTTGAGCCAAATCCTTGCCAAGGCCTATAGGAAGGTAGGAGAAGGTGGGACCTTGACCTCTGTTGGGGACTCTGCTATGAGAAGTTGGTCCACGACTTGCTCCCCCATGGATTAAGCAAACAAATGAAGAACAGTGGTACTGGTGGCTTCTGAACCTCCTTAATCCTGAATAGAGTTTGGTTTTCACAGATCTCTGGGAAGACACCCTTCCTTCAACAAAGTTGGTATAGCACCATATGAGAGAGTCTTAGATTTCATTGACTCCCAAAAGTCCAAGAAGTTTAATGGGGATAATGAGTATTCCCTGCTCATACTAGTTATCTGTTGCCATCTAATGAATTACTCCAAACCTTAGGGGCTTACTTAAAGCAACAAACATTCATTACATCACAGTTTCTGTGTGTCATAATTTCAGGAGCTGCTTAGCTGAGAGGTTCTGGCTCAAAGTCTCCTGTGAAGTTGCAGTCAAGATGTCTGCTGGGACCCCAGTCATTTGAAGCCCTGTCCGGGGCAGGAGAATCTAGGTCCAAAATGGCTGTTGCAGGAGTCCTCATGCACACCATGTGGGGCCTCTTCATAGATGTTCGAATGTCCTCATGGCATGGCCACTGGCTTTCCCCAAAGCAAGCAGTCCAAAAGAGAGTAAGACAGAGCCCACAATGTCTTTTATGAATTAGCCTTGGAAGTCTAACACGGTTACTTCCACCACATTCATTAGTCATTAGGTACAGCTCACATTCATGGGGAGGAAAATCAGGGCTTGTCTTTAGATAGAAGATGTGTCAAAGAATTTGTGGACATATTTTAAAATCATAGCACTACTGTTGATGTACTAAGTCCGTGACTCCCCCAGGAGTCTCACAGAGAATTGACTGCTTGCCCACCTATATTACCTTTGTGGGTAGAGACTCCAGTAGTGTGCTGGTTAATGTTCAACCAGTGGCTTTCTATAAAACAAAATGTATGGATACATATATATGTTCTAAGTTTTACTGATATGAAGAATGTGTAGCACAGAATTTACAAATAATAAGATATACAGTATTATTTATTGTAAATTCCATAGAACCTATTGTTTTTCACAAAAGGTTTTAGTTTATTTTTCCCAAATGCTTGTATCGGTAACATTTTCTGTATCACTTTTTTTATGTCCAGACAATCAACAAAACAGTGAAAAAGCCCAGCCTTGTAGCATTTGCCAGTTATTGTGTAAATGTCCCCACCATGGTGGATTTCAAGTTACCACTATGAGATCACAGAATGCAGAATTGGAAAGAGATTCACAGCAGCACCCCATTACACTATATTTTCACCATACAAATGCAGTTGATGTAAATTAACTGAGGAGCATAAATAATAATAAAATGAAGTTAAATAATTAGGAAATGATTTTGAAAATTGTGTTGGTTTTTAATATAAGTAAGTTTATGTGTCAGCTTTAATAAAATCTGTCTTTAACAACTAGCTTGAAGAATTCTTGAAAAATTAATAATCAGCTCTCATAGGCTAGTGACAACTGCCTTCAGCACACCGCTGACTAGAAACACCTTTGCCTTCTACCACATGTGGAATTCCCAGTATTTCAACAATCAGAATTGAGCTTCTGAGCAAACCAAGAAAAATAGCATCTTATGTAAGAGACAGCAATTTGAGAGAGGAATATCAGTCAGAAGAAACAAGGGGAAAGTAGAACTTGTAAAAGAGAGATGAAAATTTGAATTTTTTAAAAAGGCATCATTAAGCAGATTTAAGTACAATACAAAAAGTTAAAGAATTTAGTAGATAAATAGGATGAGATGATCACCACTGAGACACAGATCAATGATCTGGAAGATAAAAACAAATCATAAAAATAAAAGTATCTTGAAATTTTGCAAAGTACATCATAAATCAATGCATCAGGGATTATGTGTCATGACAAAAAATTTTATAGATACTCAGAATTATATGTCACCACTTACTATGCAAATATTTTCTATTTTTCCTAGCTTTAAAATATGCATATGGGCCAGATGTGGTAGCTTATGGCTGTAATCCCAACGCTTTGGAAGGTCGAGGTGGGCAGATCATTTGAGGTCAGGAGTTTGAGACCAGCCTGGCCAACATGGTGAAACTCCATCTCAACTAAATACAGAATAATTAGCTGGGCGTCGTGAGCATACCTGTAATCCCAGCTACTCCGGAGGCTGAGGCACGAGAATCATCTGAACCTGGGTGATTCTGCACTCTACTTGGGCTCTGTCTCAAAACAACAACAACAAAAACTATGATATTTTTAATGAACTAAATATTAATATACTAACACAACATGGTTTTATGATTACTGCAATTCAAAAGTCATAATAAATTTTAAAACTAAAATCCTCCTGTACCTGTTGTGGTGCATGCAGAAACTTTTCCTGTTCAACACACTTATGTGGCACTATATAGGAATATACCAAATAGCTCAGGTACATAATGAATACAACTTTAAAATTTATATTGAAATGCTAATCTTACTTGCCAATATTAGTGGCACATTAGCATAATTTAACTTTTATAAAATTATGGAAAACACATTTTAAAACTATTCTTCTTAATATTAGCAAATTGCATTAATGGCATGTACCATGTGCCAGTTTGTTTCCAAATAAACAAAATGTACCTTGATATGCCACTTCAGGGCCAGCAGAGGGAGCTCATACTTTTTTATTATTTTCAACTTACTAAAGAAAATCTTTTAAAAGCTACTATGTTATAACCAATGAGTACCAAGAAAAAAGACAAAAAAAAAGCTGCTGGATTCTGAAAAATAATGCAGATGTTATTTAAATAATGAAAATATATTAGTAAACAAAACACTTCATACTTTAGGTTGAAATAATCTATTCTAAATAAAAAGATATTAATGATATTTATTTTATGTAAAAATGCCAATTAAAATTTCATACTTTCAAGTTATTTTTCTTTTATTATAATTTTTTTAGAAACAAGGGTGTCACTCTATCACCCAGGCTGGAGTGCAGTGATGTGATCATAGCTCACTGCAACCTCAAACTCCTGGGCTAAAGCAATCCTCCTGCCTTAGCTTTCCAAGCAGCTAGGACTACAGATGCATTCCACTATGCCTAGCTAATTTTAAAAATTTTTTGTAGAGACAGGGTCTTGCTGTGTTGCCCAGACTAGTCTCAAACTCCTGGCTTCAAACAATCCTCCCACCTCAGCCTCCTGAGTTGTCGGGGTTACATGTGTGAGTCACTGCACTCATCTGCACTCAGCTATTCAGTTTATTTTTCCAATAGCCTATACTTAAAAAAAAAATGTTTATAAAAGAGATTTCTGGAGTAAACTAAAATGGAAACCTTCCAGCTACAAGCATAAAACATAACAGATAAAAAATGACAAATATGACACACTTCAAATTTAGTTATCACACATGAAATTAAACACATAATTTAAATACATTCCCATTCACTCAATTCTCAGCCCCTCCAAAGACACAGATAAATGCCATTATTCGTTTCTTTTTCTTTTCTTTTTCTTTTTTTTTTTTTTGAGACGGAGTTTTGCTCTTGTTGCTCAAGCTGGAGTGCAACGGCGCAATCTAGGCTCACTGCAACCTCCATGTCCTGGTTCAAGCGATTCTCCTGCCTCAGCCTCCCGAGTAGCTGGGATTCTGTAATACACCACGCCCAGCTAATTTTTTGTATTTTTAGTAGAAATAGGGTTTCACCATGTTAGCCAGGCTGGTCTCAAACTCCTGACCTCAAGGGATCCACCCGCCTTGACCTCCTAAAGTGCTGGGATTACAGGCATGAGCCGCCACATCTGACCCATTATTAGTTTCTTATGTATCCTTTCAGAATTTCTTTATTAATATACAGACATATATGAACATAAAATCTTACTCTAATCGAATTTTTCTTATGCAAAAATAGCATATCATACACACTATTCTGTATCCTGCTCTTTTTACTAATATATATTGGAAATATTGGCATAAGTCTATAGTAGTGACCTTACTCCTTTGTTTTTTTTAGGTGTGTGTAGTGTATAGCAGACAAATTGTAAGAATATACAGTAATTTATCTATTCCCATTTAATAAATTTTTTCAGTTGTTTCCATTTTCAATTACAGAAGATTCTCCAATAATGAACTTGTATATATTTGCCATTTTCTACATGTGAAGACTATGTGTGTGAAGGATAAAGTCCCAAAAGTGGGATTGCTAGGTAAAAGGACATAAGCATTTGTAATAATGATGGATACTGCCAAATTACTTCACTATGAAAATTATAGCTACTTATACTCCCTCAGGAGCAATATGT
Organism: Macaca thibetana thibetana; assembly: GCF_024542745.1. Taxonomy (NCBI): domain Eukaryota; kingdom Metazoa; phylum Chordata; class Mammalia; order Primates; family Cercopithecidae; genus Macaca; species Macaca thibetana. The sequence goes on from NC_065594.1 coordinate 59,405,503, forward strand.
CTATTTCCTCATAATATTGCCAACTGAGTCTTATCTAACTTTTGATGTTTGCCAGTCTGATAGATGAAAAATGTATCCTCTAAGTATAATGTACTATTCTTATTATGAGTGAGTTGAACATCTTTAGAATGTGTCAAAGCCATTTGTATTTCCTTTCTGTTAACTTTCTGCTCATTTTTTGCTCACTTTTAGGATCCTTTCCTTGTTCATTTGTAGAAGGCCTTTATTGAGTAGGGAGATTAGCCTTTTGTGATATGTGTTGCCACTTTGTTAAGTCATTTGTCTTATGGTTTTTATTTGGCATGCAGTTTTCATATATATGTAGCCAAATTTGTTAATTTTGTTTAATGCCTTTTAAATGTGGGGTCATAGAAAAGCCACCCCTAACCCCATAGTATAAAGAATTCTTCCATGTTTTCTTCTAGTATTTTCATGTTTTATTAAATTTTCATTGAAATATTTAGATTTGGACTTTATTCACAAATAAAGTACTGTGTGAGTTAAGGATCCATATCTGTTTTTCCAAATGGTTACCAAAATGTTCCAGTACCACTTAAGCCAAATAGTAAATTTTCTTACACTTCTGATTCTATTTCTGTAGTTTTTACTGTAATCACTGGTGCTTATATAATTTATTTTATTGCTCTGTAATTCTGGCCCTTCTTCATTGCTCTTCCTTTTCAGAGCTTTCCTGGCTATTTGACTGTTTATTTTTCCTATGAGTTTTAGGATCAAACTGTGTACTGAAAACAAAGTTGATATTTGTTACTTGCTTTTTATTAATATTTTAAATAAAATTTGTAAAAATGTATACATATAATACTAATTCTTTTCTATTTTTTAATGTCTTTCAGAGGCAGTTTACAGTTGTTTATATACATATATTGCATTCTTTTTAGTTTTATCTTTTTTGTTGCTATTATAAATTGGATTTTTAAAATTACATATTATATTGTAATATGTATATAAGAAAGCTCTTTATTTTCTACCTCACTACCCTACTGAATTTTTCTATTCTTATTTTGGATTTTCTGTGTACTAATAGTAATACTACTAGTGATAGTTTTAAATTCTTTCCAATTTTGTACCTCACATAGATTTCTCTTGTATTATTTATTTTTTCAGTAGCTAGACTACAATAATAATTATAGCGATGAGAGTTGGCAGACATGTCTTGTCCCTGGCTTTAATGAGAAATGCTTGTAAAGTTTGATCACAATTATGATGCTAAATTTTGGTCTGGGATAAGTAAAATTTTCATTTTAAGGAAATATCAATGAATTTCTATTTCATTAAAATTTTTTTAATAATAAGTAGTTGTTGGATTTTGTCAAATGTCTGTTCACCATCTGTGGAGGTCATTATATGATTCAGGATTATGTTGTTTTTCATTGTATATGTATTAATATTATATGTACTAATAAAGACCTGTGAAAGTTGTCAGAATCAAAATGGGAGTTATTTGTGTTAAAACCCTGACAAATGGAGTCAGGGAAGGCCATGAAGGAAGAGTTGTCATGCATGAATGCCTGACAACAAGAACTATCACAAAAGACTGCAAAAAACACAACCTTGCACGAAGGGCGTTGCAATCTTACACACACAAAAATACTTCCGTGAGGTCGTCTGCCCAGCAACTGCCTGTCCAATCTCAGACTGGTATCACTCTTGTTACCAATCCTTGTAGCCAAGGATAATTATCTCAAAACAATTATTTAATCCTCCTCATTTTTCCTTTAAAAAAAAACCTTTTTCTTGTTTTAACTCCTTGAGTACGCACATAGTTTACTGTGGCACATGTATTCCCATTGCAATATCCATTCTCTAATAAATAGCATTTTTTAAAAGAGAGCCTCTCTCTATGTTATTTAGGTTGACAACTCTAAGATTGAAGCTTTCTTGCATTATCGGAATAAATCCCAAATGGTGATAGTTTTTTTTTTATTGCCATCCTGGGTTCTCTTTGATACCATTTGTTTAATATTTTTGTACCAGTATTCATGTAAATCAGTATACAGGTTTCTGTGCATTTTTTCAGATAGTGAATCAGTATTTACTCACTTTATAAAAATGAACTCAATAGTTTTTTTTCTCCTTGCTCTGGAACATTTTAAAACAGCACTGGAATTATATGATCTTAAAAAGTTTAGTTAAATTCCCCTAGAGCTGTCTGGATCTGGGCCTTTTGAAGAGTTAGGTCTTTACTTCCTCTATTTCTCCTGTGGTAGTTGATCTCTTTAAAAGTTTTCTGTCTTCAGAGTTCAGCTTTCACAAATAATTTTCCTAGAAAATTATACTCTTTTTCAGGTGTTCTAACATTTTGGCATAGTTTTAAGCAAACTTGTCTCATGATTCTAAGTTCTGTTTCTTACTTATTTTCCCCTTTATTTTGTATTATTTTTTCTTGATTATCTTAGCTAGTTAACTGATTTTCCAAATTACTCTGTAACTGTATTCTTGAGCTCTACTTTTTCTTTAGGCTTTCTAACTCACCAATGTTTGTTTTTATCTGTGTTAGTTCCTTCTGTTTTCCTTTGCTTATTTTGTAATTCCTTGTCAATCCTTTGAGTAAAATGCTTGATTCATTTATTTTCATTTTTTTTCTATAACCATTAATGCTAGACATTTTTCTTCTCAGAATTTCTTGAGAAAATTGTTTTAAAATCCTAGTTAAGCTTGCAACAAAGAAAGTACTATGCCACTAGTAACAGAAATGAAAAAGAAAATTCAAATCAGAGTCATAAGGGCATGAGCTGAGGCTTCTGGCAGCCATGGTAGGGAGGAGGGAATATCTCATAAATCAAAACCTCAAGCCTTTACTGATGTAGGTTTTTAGTCTTTATTTATATTATCTGTGTATGTATACATATTATGAAAACTCATTCCAGAAAACTGGACTAAAACTAGGTTAGTGATATATCTGGCCTGGATACTTCCAACACTTCAAAATCAGGACACAATGAAATTCCAATAGAGAGAATGTGATCCAACCAGGATCACCTCCTATTTTTAAAAATTACGTTTCTATAAATACAATAAAGATTTAAAACAGCATATAAAGAATCTTACCTCATGCCAAGATATTCGAAAATTTAGGTGAAAAGGACAATTTCCTAGAAAAAATGAGGAAAAATTAGAATTCTGAATAGAACTAAAACTGACTAAAAGATTGAATCTGTAATTAGAAATCTATCTACCAACTTACTCTCTGTGACACAAATGCAATATATCCAATATTCACTTTACCATCGTTAAAATACCATCCTTCCATGGCAATGGAATGTTTACCTGAGCACATTACACTTAATAAGTGTGACAAAAGAGTGAATAAGCCACTATGATATGTAGAAGTGTTATAGTTTTGTTGTTGTCATTAACATGAGTTCATTATTTGTTTATATTATGTCTTGATAAAATTTACATATCTTAAGTGTACTATTCCATGAGTTTGAACAAATGACTGAGAAAGAAAATACAGAAAAATACTATCACCACAAAAGTTGCCTCATACTCCCTTTACAGTGAATGCCCACCCCTCCACCCATAGACAACCACTGTTCTAAAACAGAATCATACAGTATGTACTCTTTGCATAAACTTTCTTTCACTTAGCATTGTTTTAGAGATTCATCCATGTTGTTGTATATATCCGTATTGCATTCATTTTTATTTTTGAGTAGTCTCCATTGCATGAATATACCAACATTTTATCCATGCTCTTGTAGATACTGTTTTGCTTTAAGAATTAAGAATAAAGCTGCTACAAGCCTACAAGCATTCTTGTACATATCTATTTATACATATACATTTTTATTTCTTTGGTGTAAGGTTTAGTTTATATTTATTTGAAAATACATGTATTTCTTATTTGTGAAGGATCTTTTCCATGGATATAAGTTTTATAGTAATCTTCTTCCAGCCCTTTAAAAATGTCGTGCCACTGTCTTTTTGGTCTCCCTTGTTTTTGAAGAAAAGTTGGCAGTCACTCATACCATGATTCTCCTATATGTGATGTGTCATTTTACTCTGGCTGCATTCAAGATTTTCTTTTTCTTTTTGATTTGCAGCAATTTGATTATGATATTATTTTCTTCGTATTTTCCTAGTTGAGATTGTCTGAGGTTCTTGATTTTGTACGTTTATATTTTTTAACAAATTATTAAGTCACATATTTTTTCAGGTTCAGTCCCACTTGCTTCTCTTTCTAGAAATCTGATTTACATATATTAGATTTTTTTCAATTGTCTCACAATACCGTGAGGTTTTTTTTTTTCAGTTTAATTTACATCTTTGTTGCTCTCTGTTTCTCAGAGTAGATAATTTTGATTGCTGTATCTGAAGTTCAGTGACTTTCATCATCTCTAAACTGCTGTTAAGCCCACACAGTATTTTTAAAATTTCAGATATTATTTTTGTTTTTTTCTCTGATATTCCCTATTTGTTCAAGCATTATGAGCATATTTTCTCTTATATCCTTGAGCACAGCATAACAGCTGCTTTAAAATCCTCTGCTAATCCCAACATTTGAGTCATCACGAGGTTGGTCTTCATTGATTACCTTTTCTTATAAGTATGGCCTGTAGGTAGTAATTTTCTATGTGTTCTTGAAAAAAATCATATTGTAGAGACTTTGGATTCTATCATATTTCTTAGAAGATTATAAATTTTTAAATTAACAAACTTTATTTATTAGAGCAGTTTTAGGTTCACAGCAGAATTGATCAGAAAGTTCAGAGACTTCCCATACACTCTTGTCCCCATACATGCACAATCTCCCCAACTATGGACATTTCACACCATATTAGAACATTTGTTAAAATTGAACTTATACTGACATATTGTTATCACCCAAAATACATAGTTTACACTAGAACCCACTCTTGCTGTCGTACATTCTATGAATTTTGACAAATATATAATGACATTTATTCACCATTGTAGTATCACACAGAATAGTTTCACTGCCCTAAAAATCCTCTGTGTTCTGTCAATTCATCCCTCCCTCTCCACAAGTTTTGGCAACCATTGATCTTTTTTGGTGTCTTTAATTTTGCCTTTCCCAGAATGTCATATATTTGGAATCATACAGTATGTAGCCTTTTCAGATTGGCTTTTCTCACTTAGTAATACACATTTAAGGTTTCTCTATGTCTTTTGATGACTTGATAGCTCATTTCTTTCTAGTGCTGTATCTCATCTGTTGCCACTTTTTTCCTTTAAGTGTTGACTTATATCCAGCTTCTACCTGATTTTAGTTACTCTCCAGTTCATTTAGGTAGTTGTTTTTAAAGCAATTTTAAAAATCAGAATGTATATTGAATGGTTATTCTGATGTCAGTGCAGATAATTAGACTTAGTGAAAAAGATTTAGATACAGGAAGCCCCAAGTAACTGACTAAATGATAATGGCCTAAAATGGGACAATAATAGTAAACATAAACAGAAGGTTAAAAGTTGAGGAGATCTATGAGCTCATATTGGCGAAGCTTTTTGATTCTAAACTGCCACACATTGACCTATCCAAATTTTTTGTAATAATATGGAAAAGATGAGATTAAAAAGTTGAGATAGTAGTGGCCGGCACTGATTGCTTCTCACCTAAAATTCATAAATGAAGAAAAATAAAGAGAAATACCTATCATTTTAAGCAAAGATATTGTTACATAATTTCTCCTTATATCACATCCACACGAAATAACCAAAGTATTTCATTGATGTCTGATTGCAGAGAAGTATCATATTAGCAAGAAATGTTGTCAGCTACTAGAAATAGAGACCTAACTACAATGACTCAAATGCCTAAGATTATATTATTTTACATTAAAAAATGGTTCAGAAATGGGAGTTCCACAAAGACAGCAGGAATCTAGGCCTTTCTTAATATATGTCTTTCATCCCCAAGGTTATAAGATGGCCACTGGAATTGCAACTGATGGCAGTGGTGGCCCATCTGGAGTGGCCGCTGTCATGATGCTGCCTGCAGCAGGGGAGGCACAGCCAGGGCTGCACGCTCCACAGAGCCGGCAAGAGCTGGCAACAGGCAGAAGTCCCATCCCCTTCTGAGCTGGCAGGGTGGGGGAGCCTTGTGCTCCCTGGTGCAGCTGTGGACCTGGGCATCTCTGCACTCTCGGGGGCCGGGAAGTTCCTGTGCTCCCACAGGCTCGGAAGTGCCTACTCCCACTGCCTGGCCTCTCCCGACTCCTGGCCCCTGCTCCAATTTGGAGCAACGTTATGGCCTATCCCAGGCACTGTCATGACCTGGCTGGGTGTGTGCATGCCCTGGGCAGTGCTGACAACCATCCCCCTGCCACTTGGGCCCCTTTTGGACTTTGGGCTCCGATCAGCATGGGAGGGAGGCCAAGGAGGGTTAAGGGCAGCTCTGCATGGGCCTGTAGGCACCCCTAGGCATGAACAGCCTCTGCTGTTCAGAGATGGCGGATTGATGGCAGCAAGAGGCAGACAGGCTCCTGGGAGAAAAGGGGCGGGTTCCTGGTGAAGCCCCACCTTCAAGCCAGGGATGGCCTGAAGCCTGAGGGCTTGGCTGCCAGTTCTGTGGACTGGAGTGAGAATTTAAGGTACATTTTCTGGGCCCACCCACGGCTGCCTATGGACCAATCAGCATGCACTTTCTCCCCTCTGAAGCCCGTAAAAACCTCAGACTCCACCCGACTTGGCAGATGACGGGACAACCTGCCTGAGGAGAGGAGCTACCCACTGAGGGTCTCCTCTGAGCTTTTCTGGCTCTCAATAAAGCACCTTTTTGCCTTGCTCACCCTCCAGGTGTCTGCATACCTAATTCTTCCTGGAGGTGGGACAAGACCTCGGGGCCCGCTAATGACGGGATTAAAAGAGCTGTAACACAAACAGAGCTGAAACATGCCCCTGCACTCGCCATGTTGCGGGCGATGAGGAGAGAAGAGGGAAGAAGAAAAGAGCTGTGGCCCTTTGGGGATCCCAGACCTGGGGGCTCCCTGAGCCAGGGCTGTGACACCTGCTCTTTGGGGTCCTGTGGTTCCTGGCATCTCCAAGCTTCCAGGTAGCACTGTGTTCCCCCTGGCCAGATGTAGATGCCTGCAGCAGAAGCCACGTGCAGTACATCTCATCCAGCCTCAGCCTTGCACGGAGCCGGCACCTATGCCAGTGCCTGGAGCTGCCTGCCCCACTGCAGCAGCCAGCATGCCTGGGTGTGCACAGCGGCTGGACCCCGCACTTGCTCGCCCACACACCCCTTGCTACTCTGTGCCTGGCTCACACTTGGCAGGTGTGGGATCCGGGCTGGTAGCGCGAGCTGAGTGCAGCCTGCCAGGCCGAGTGGGTGGAACGAGCCCAGTGGGAGCAAGTAATACTCAGGCAGAAGGCACTGCCAGCCACAGAGGTTTCCGGCTGGTGAAGTGACACCCTAAGGATCCCATGACACAACCATCATATGTCCATTTCAGGCAGGAATAAGCAGAGGCGCAAGGAGCAAATGAACTCATCTGAGCTTCTGTTAATAAGAGCCTTCTAATAAATTCCATCCTATAACTTCTGTCTATATCCCTTTGGCCTGTATCTAGTTACATGGTCATACCTATCCAGGAAAGAGGCTGTGAAGTGCATTTTTAAAGGGGGGGGGTCATTGACATCTTGAATAAAACTGAAGTTACGTTGCTGAGAATAAAGGGGGAAATGGATATTGAATAAACAACTAGCTGTCTCTACCACATGTACCATATGATTTGGTCAGAGCTCTATCAACAAACTTAAGCAAAAAGAGGAAGAAGAGGGAGAAGAAAAAGGAGAAAGAGAAGGAGACAGAGGAGGAGGAAGGAGAGCAGAAGAAAGGCAAGGAAATATATTGACCCACATTAGCAAACCTCAGGTATCTCTATATAGGCATATCCAATCTAGGTGCTTAAATAATCATTAAATAAAAGGAAACTTATTCCTTTTATTTCTCAGCTCTTCTTTCAACTGGATTGGAAACAGGCTTAGACATATCCCTTCCTCAAGTTAGTGAGATAGCTGCGAGAAAGACCAGGCTTCCATTTTCCCAGTTTAGCAATCCCAGTGGAAAGAGATCACCCGTTTCTTAATAATTTCAGTATGAGTTATGCGTGGGACTCATGGTCCTTGGTATCACATTTCGTTCCTGTAGATAGGACATGTGCTGCTTTGATTGGTCGGACCTGCTTCATGGACCCCATCTCCCTGGGTCAGTCCCAATTAAATCAGATAAACTAAGTTGGTGGAGGCATATTTTCTGAAAAGAAACTCAGCATGCTGATGCCAGAAAAAGGGTGACTAGATGCCAGGAAGGCAAAAATAGTATGCCTGATGCAGAGGGTAAAAACTTGGAAGAAAAAAATTGTAATTTAGGCACTTCCAGTCTAGAAATGAAAAGGCAAAATAGGAAACATACTGGATATTCAATAAATTCCTTGTATGATTTTCTAGTGTCTTTAATAATATTCAATAATACAATATCCACAGGGAGAAAGTATACCACAAGCCAATGCCAGTAATACTGTGAGTTTTCTGAAAAGCATTTACAGTTCTAAAACAACCACCAAAATATCAAGAGGAGGATTTGCATAAGCACACTATTTTTAGGGATATTTATTTGTGGCAACTTCTTTAATACCTAAATCATGGAGATTCAAAGAGATGCACAATCATAAGTTAATCCTGTCAACACTCGGTAATACAAGCTCTGGGAAAAGATTATGAGGAGAATAGGGCACAAAGCAATGACGTGGTTTTTTCCAAGGTCATGAATTGAATCAGTGGCCAACCAAAGCTGCTGACTCCCAAAACACATGACTCATTCTTTTCCACATTTTCCATACCTTATTTTAGTTTATCACAACGATTGGTCTTTCTTTTGCATGTGATTGGCAGAAAATAAAGATGGCCATATGTTTGAAACTGAGCATCATCTGCCCTAGGGAAGCAATAAACAAAACACGAGAGCACAAAGACTCAAATAAAGAAGCAAATGGGGCACATCAAAAAAAGTCTATGGAGAAAATTTACCCCAGTAGCTAAAGATAACTGATAGTAGAGTATAAATTGAAGTATCAGAACTCTCAGTGTTCAGTATGACAGTGAGTACACTTAAGACTAAGTGCCTTTTTTTCTCATTTAACATAATTTCATACTCATAGAAGTTTCAAGAACTGTAAAAAGAATTTCAGAATAATCTTTACCCAGATTCCCCAAATGTTAATTTTTATTTCTTCTTATCCTCCTCCTCCTTCTTCTCTCTCTCTATCCCCCTCCCCCCCAACACACACCATGCAAATACATTTTCTTAACCATTTAAAAGTAAGTTGAAGACAAACATTTTTCCAAAGAAGACATAAAAATGGCCAAGAGGTATATATAAAAAGATGCTCAACCTCACTAATAACAAGGGAAATGCAAATTAAAACGACTGTGTGTTATCACCTCACACGCATAAAGATGGCACCCATAAAGAGATATTAAGTATTGGCAAAGCTGTGAAAGAAAAGGAATCCTGGCACACAGTTGGTGGAAATGAAGATTGGCATAGACATTACAAAAACCAGTGCAAAGTTCCTAAAGAAATTAAAAATAGAACTACCATATGACCCAGCAATTTCTCCTCTCTGTACATACCCAAAGAAGATAAAATCCCCACCTCATAAAGATATCTGACTTCAATGTTTATCGCAGCATTAGTCACAATAGTCAAGATATGAAAACAACCTAAGTGTCTATCGACAGATGAATGGATAAAGAAAATGTGTGTGTATGTCTGTGTGTGTGTATATATATATACACACACACACACACACTGGAATATTATTTGGCCCTACAAAAAAGGAACGCCTGCCATTTGCCACAACTTGGAACAACCTGAAGAACATTACGTTAATAAGCCAGACAGAGAAAGAAAAATATTGCATGACCTCACTTACATGTGGAATTAAAAAAAAAAAAAAAGATTTCAAATACACACAGCTAGAGAATGAAACAGTGGTTACCATGGCAGGGGAGGTGGAGTGGGGGAGAAATGGGGAGATGAAGGTCAGAAGATACCAAATAGAAGGTATGTAGGATGAACAAGTCTAGAGATATAGTGTACAACATGAGGACTAAAGTCAATAAAATTATATTGCATTAGAAATTTTTAATTAAGTAGATCTTAGCTGCTCTTACCACAAAAATAGAAACTATGCGAGATAATAAATATGTTAATCAGCTTCACTATAGTAACCATTTTACTATCTGTATGTATGCCATAACATGTTGCAACTCTCAAATATACACCATAAAATTCATTTTTAAAAGGATAAGTTGTAGATAAAATGTCTTTTTCCTGCTACACACTTTAGGGTATATTTCCTAAAACCAAGGACATTTTCTTACATTACAGCGTAATTATAAAAATTAGGAAATTAACTCTGATATAATACTGTTACTTAATATACAGCCCTTATCTCTTTACTTGCCTATATTATGGAATTCCTGAGGCTTTCTTTGTAGAAAGTCTTTCGTGTATTTCATGAAGCTGCCTTTTTTTTTTTTTTTTTTTTTTTAGATGTAGTCTCGCTCTGTCGCCAGGCTGGAGTGCAGTGGTATGATCTCGGCTCATTGCAGCCTCTGCCTCTCGGGTTAAAGCGATTCTTCTGCTTCAGCCTCCCGAGTAGCTGGGATTAAGGTGTGCGCAACTACACCCAGCTAATGTTTGTAGTTTTAGTAGAGAAGGGGTTTCACCATGTTGGCCAGGATGTTCTCTATCTCTTGACTTCGTGATCCGCCCCTCTCGGCCTCCCAAAGTGCTGGGATTACAGGCATGAGCCACCGCGCCTGGCCTCTTTTTTTTTTTTTTTTTGACAGAATCTCACTGTGTTGCCCAGTAGCTGGAATCACAGGCAGGTGCCACCATGCCTGGCTAATTTAAAAAAAAATTTTTTTGTAGAGACAATGTCTTGCCGTGTTGCCCACGCTGGTCTCAAATTCCTGGGTTCAAGCGGTCCTCCCATCTCGGCCTCCCAAATTGCTGTGATTACACGCATGAGTCACGGTACCCACTGAAGCTTATGTTTTTAAGGGTATGGGACAATTATTTTGCATGCTGTCCTTCACATTAGGGTTTGTCTTATGTTTTCTCCTGATTAGATTCAAGTTATATACTCTTGGCAGGAATACCAGAGAAATGATGCTGTGTTCCTCTCGGTGCACCATCTTAGAAGGCATTTGCTGTTGATTTGTCCTGTTATTGGTGATGTTAACCTTGACCATTTGGCTAAGTTGATGCCTGTTGTGTTTCTCCACTTTAACATTGTTATACCCATTATAATTAATAAATGCCTTACGCAAAGATATTTTGAGATTACATAACTATCCGGTTACTCCTCAAACATTTTCACACTAGTTTTTGTATCCATTGATGACTCCTGCCTGAATCAATTAGAATATTTTAAAAATTTCTTATTTATACATATTTGTACATATTTATAGTGTGTATGTGTAATATTTTGATACATGTATAGAATGTACAATGATCAAGTCAAGGTATTTAGGATATCCATCACCTTGAACATTTATCATTTCTTTGTGTTAGGAACATTTCAAATCTTCTCTTCTAGATATTTTGAAATATACAATATATTGTTAACTATAGTCAAACTACCGTACTATCAAATACTAGAACATGTTTCTTCTAACTGCATGTTTGTAACCATTAACCTGGAATGAGTATTTTTAAATTAATTTTGTTTCTAAAATGTCATGCTATGGTGTCAGCACTGTTGCAGAATTTTTATTATAGACTCACTTTTATAACATAAAAATATTTATAATCAATTGCATTCTAGGTGGAATGCAATTTCAATATGCCTAATAATGAGCTAAAGACTGTAAATGGGCATGCAGGATCTGATTGCAGACATGATAATGTTCTAAAGGTGACTTATGCTGATGGTTGCACCACTTGATAAAGTTATTACCATTATTGAATTTTACACAATAAATAGGTGAATTTTATAATATATGATATATTTTGTTAAATGTGTTAAAAATAGGAAAAAATTTAGTTGAAAATAATAGAATTATTTAAGTGAAAACATAAAAGCAAAGGCCAGTGAATGTCATTATTTACATAGACAGAAAGTAATTTATACCTAACCAGAGTTTCCTAACTTTTTTTTATATCATGGGGCCCTTGGCAGTCTGGTAAAGTCAATGTACCCCTATTAAGAAAATGTTTGGAATATATAAAATATATAAGAAACATATAAGATTACAAGGAAAAATCAATTGCATATATATATATATACAGACACACACATACACACACACACACACACACACACACACACACACACACACATATATACACATTTAGATGCAGTTTCACTCTTGTTGCCCAGGCTGGAGTGCAGTGGCATGATCTCGGCTCACTGCAACCTCTGCCTCCCGGGTTCAAGCATTTCTCCTACCTCAGCCTCCCCAGTAGCTAGGATTACAGACATGTGCCACCACGCCCAGCTAATTTTTGTATTTCTTATAGAGACGGGGTTTCACCATGTTGGCCAGGCTGGTCTCGAACTCCTGACCTCAGGTGATCCACCCACCTTGACCTCCCAAAGTGCTGGGATTACAGGCGTGAGCCACCACGCCGGCCCGAAAATATTTTTATAAGATAGCAAAATATGAGCTTCTAAAACATGTTAAATAACAATAGGTTTAAAATATTGGCAAGTCAAAGTTAAATTTTATTTTTACCATGTTCATCAGTGTGAGGCTGTTGTTGCTAAAAATGATAAGAATGATAAACTTTGATAAGGCAATGTGCATGTCATGTAAAAACCCAGTTGACTTCTAGCTTTTGGTATTTTTAGTTCAAGTATTGATAATCCAGATTATTATTTTTTTTTTTTTGAGATGGGGTCTTGCTCTGTCACCAAGGCTGGAGTACGGTGGTGCAATCATGGCTCACTGCAACCTCCACCTCTTGGGCTCAAGCCATCCTCCTACTCAGCCTCCTGAGTATCTGGGACTAAGGAGTATGCCACCACACTTGGCTAATTTTTGTATTTTTGGTAGAGATGGGGTTTTGTCATGTTGGTAAGGCTGGTTTCGAACTCCTGGCCTCAAGTGATCCACCTGCTTTGGCCTTCCAAAGCACTGAGATTACAGACATGAGCCACCACATCTGGCCTCCTGATGGTTAAAAAATATATTACCATAAATATAATTAAAGTTTCCATGGTTTGCTTAATAAGAAACGGATAGGTACTCTCAAGAAATACTATGTTAGCCAGTTTGGACTGCTATAGCAAACTACCATAGACTAAGTGACATTAACAACAGAAACATATTTCTCCCAGTTCTGGAGGCTGGAAGTCCAAGATCAGGGTGCCAGCATGGTCAGGTTCTGGTGAGGGCCATTGTATGGATTGCAGACCGCTAATTTCTTCATGTATTCTCACATGGTGGAGAACAGAGAAATCTCTCATGTATTTTTATCAGGCCACTATGCCCATTAGTGAAGGCTCCACCCTCATGACCTAGTTACCTCTCCAAAGCCCCACCTCCTAATACCATCACACTGGGGGTTAGTATTTCAACATGTAAATTTTTTGTGGGGCGGGGGGCACAAACATTAACTCCATTGCAAATATGAAAATTATCCAAATCCATTGAGTTAAACTTCTATTATGAGGTTACACAGCTTCACCATTTGCAGGCCCAGCATTGCACTCTGGTTGGCCAGCTCTGGTGCATGAGTGTCTGTAGACAGGAAAGCTGAGATCTAATGCACTCATGCATTCACTGTGACAGGAAAGTATCTGTAATTTCTATTGGTGGCAAGGTCACAGGGACTAAGATTCTTGCAAGCATTTATACTTGAAGGATTTTCTATATTTCAGTTAAATGTTACTGAAAATACAGATGTGATTTTTTTTCCTCATTCAAATTCAAGGACCCTCTGAATTCTATCCATGCAGACCCTTTGTTCATCCAGGGACTCCAGGTTAAGAACTCCTGATATAAACAGATAAATAGAATTTATGACTCTCACATTTTGGCTATTTGGTACAGTTACAGAATCCTTAAAGACAGCAAAAAAAAAATACCTATAAAATCAGGACATTTTAAGAGAAAAGGAAAATTCCTGGTTTTGTCTATGTCAATTCTAAAGCTTTGAATATAGAATCCTCAGTCTTTCGAGATTCCACCTCATAAAATATGGTCAAAATACTTAATGGTGTTTTTAAAAAATATTGGTGATGAGACATCTCTTTCAGCTCTTCCATTTCTAGGCATTATTCCAGCCCTGGGGTTTTTCTGCCTTGTCACTTAGGATAGGAAGAAACCGATCTGTTGTTCCCTATTCTTATGTGCAGTTTGGGGCTCTACTATTATTATTTTTTGCATTTTCGTATAAACTTTGATGCTGAATTCTTAAACTCATTGTAGGAAGAAGTCATCCAGTTACCTGTTCGTGAGCAGTTAATTCTTTCCTATTACAACACTCAGCCCCAAAATATGTTCTCTAGTCCTTTAGTTCTCTGAAACATATTAGAGATAAGATTTCTGCTACCTGTATATTAATCAACAGAAGAGTTTCTGGAAGTAAACAAGAATTACACTATGATAAAAATTGCATTTGCTGGAAATGAGATTTGTGCTTTAATCCAAATTATGCCAAATTGGGTGCTTCTGGGACTGTGTTTCAACTCAGTTGTCCTTATGTGGAAAAGGAGTGGTAATTTCTTATATAATCTCTATGGTACTTTCTACTTGTAAAATTTAATAAGTCATTATCATATCTAACACAGTCATCTAGTGCAGCGGTCCCCAACCTTTTTGATACCAAAAACCAGTTTCATGGAAGACAATTTTTCCATGGACCAAGGTGGTGGGGATGGTTGCAGGATGATTCAAGTATATTACATTTATTGTGCACTTTATTTCTATTATTATTACATTGTAATATAATGAAATAATTATACAATTTACCATAATGTAGAATCAGTGGGAGCCCTGAGCTTGTTTTCCTGCACCTTTATGGTCCCATCTGGGGGTGATGGGGGACAGTGAGGAATTATCGGGCACTAGATTCTCATAAGGAGTGTACAATCTAGATCCCTTGCATAAGCAATTCCCAATAAGGTTTGCACTCCTATAAGAATCTAATGCTGCTGCTGATCTGATAGGAGGCAGAGCTCAGGCAGTAATGTGAGCAATGGGGAATGGCTGTAAATACAGATGAAGCCTGCCACTCACCTCCTGCTGTGCAGCCCAGTACTGGTTCATGGCCCGGGAGTTGGAGGCCCCTGATCTAGTGGACGCTGTTGGTGCCCACTCCCCTGGCCTTGGTTTATTCCTTAGCTCTTATGAGTATTTGCTGTTAACAACTCACAACTGTCACCATTTCAGGAGAATTGGTCTCTTCTCAGGGGAACAGAAGACTAGAGCAGCCACACCTTCAAGGGTTATAACCCCATCCAATAATTGACTGACATGAAGCACAAAAGGTGACTCCCTTCCCTGAAGGTGGTACCAGAGTTTCCCATCAGACTGGACAGAAAACTGTGTCCTAATGAGACTACATCCTTGCTAAGCTTTTTCCTCCTGCACTCTCCTGCCTCCCACCCCCCACTTTTCCTGAGCATTTCCTCAACTAATCATTTAAATAAGAATCCCCATTTTGGGCTGGGCACAGTGGTTCACACCTGTAATCCCAGCACTTTGGTGAGGAAATTGGTCAGAGTGGTGGGAAAACTATAGGGAAAGGATGCAAACCTTCTGAAAGCTCGGAAGGTTCTGCAGAGCCCCTGGGGAGAACGGCTGAAGGCAGCTGTTCTATAACTGAGAGGCAGAGGGCAAGGTGTAGGTACAAGGGAGTGTAGGGGAATTTATCTTAAACAGGCTTGTTTACTTATGTTGACCAGGAACTGACCTTTGATCAACCTCGCACAAGACGTTCCCTGAAAGGGGAACAATAAATGTTAATTACCTATAGGTTGTGTTTGCTCCAGGCTTTCGGCATTATGCCTGTACTGAAAAAAAGCAAGCAGCTCCAGCTTCTTGGGGCTGCTCTCTGGCCACTAGAGTCAGGCAGTCACCTAGCTGCTTTTACACTGCACACCTGTTTCTGAGTACTCATTTCATCCGTCAGCCAGGGTCTGCGGGACAGACCCGGCACTTTGGGAGGCCAAGGCAGGTGGATCACTTGAGCCCAGGAGTTCAAGACCAGCCTGGCCAACATGGTGAAACCCTGTCTCTACTAAAAACACAAAAAATAGCCAGGTGTGGTGGAAACATTCCTATGAATCCACAAACTTGGGAGGCTGAGGCAGGAGAATTGCTTGAACCTGGGAGGCAGAGGTTACAGTGAGCTGAGATTAAGCCACTGCACTCCAGTCTGGGCAACGGAGTGAGACTCTGTCTCTAAAAAAATAAATAAATAAACAAGAATCCCCATCTCACACTCTGCTTCTAGGGAACTTAATGTAGATAATATCTTACCACAGGCATTTAACAAATGTTTGTGGACTGACTGACTCAATGAATGGAATTAATCTTGTTTAATTTAATCATAAAACATAGAGACACAGCCTAAGAATGCTTCACATTCAGCAATAAGTATGTTTTGGGGACATTTCTTAGCAAGTACTATAAATAAACATGTCTGTAAATCTGCCTCTGTCCCTTTATGATAAAATTAATTAGTTCATTTCCAGAAGGAGTTTCCCCCAAATGCTTATTTAATATTCAGCAGGGAGTGGGCTAACTGTAACCACTGGCTCAAGTAATAAAAGTCATGAACTCAATATTTAGGGAGGAAAGCAAAGCTGACTGCTCATATTCCCAGAGTTTAGCACCTTTGATTAATTATTTATTTCTAATATAAGGGGGTACGTTATCAACAATGTATTGCTAATACATTATTAGCAATGCAGAATTAAGAATGTATGAGAAGACAATGCAGTAAGTGCCCAAAAGTGAGGCTAACTTTCAATTATTCAGTGATAGAGATGAGTAATGTAGATGAGTGGGTTGGAATGGATTATACAGCTTGTACCAATCCACAGAGAACAGACGAAACTCTCATTTACTAACATATCTTCTTTTAAGTAATACCCCAGGTTTTTCTTTTTCTTTCTTTTCTTTTTTAAGTGGATAAAAGAAGTTGTGTAGGCCTCAAAACTTCTTACTGGAGAGAAATTCTCTGTAATTACTCCTCAGAACCATAACAAATACCAGAGCCACTCCTGTTTTATAAGAACAGAAAGGCCGGGGGCGGTGGCTCATGCCCGTAATCCCAGCAGTTTGGGAGGCCGAGGTGGGCAGATCACGAGGTCAAGAGATAGAGACCATCCTGGCCAACACTGTGAAACCCCGTCTCTACTAAAAATACAAAAATTAGCTGGGCGCGGTGGCATGTGCCTGTAGTCCCAGCTACTCAGGAGGCTGAAGTAGGAGAATAGCTTAAACCCGGAAGGTGGAGGTTGCAGTGAGCTGAGATCGTGCCACTGCACTCTGGCCTGGCGACAGAGCGAGACTCCATGTAAAAAAAAAAAACAAAAACAGAAAAATCCTGGGTATCACAGATGGGAAGATAGTTCCATTGGTGCTTGGACTCTGTTCTCTACTCAGTTCTAGTTATCAGTGTTCTGGCCCCAAATTATTATTTTTCAGTGGGTACTCAGTTGATAATAAGCACCTGTTTGGAAATTACTGGGACATTCTCAGTTAAAGGCAGTATAAGTTTCACTGCTTTTGCTTTGGTATTTCTTGTGATAGTGCAGTTGAATTGAAAAAATTCTTGTCTTTCATTAATGCTTTTTCTGTGAATAAACTATATGTGCATGTTATTGAAAGATTTTATGTATTAGAGTTCAAACAAATGCTATCAGATGTATTTTAGCCATCATGAAGGAAAAAAGCCCTCAAATTTCTCATCTGCTTATTAGAGAATATAAGATCTACAAATGTGGTCTTCAACCCCCATAAGCATGAATATCCCAAACGTGAGTGAAACAATCGTTTCTTAAAACATTTGTGTTTCTCATAGTGTATAGCATATAGTAGGCATTTTCAACACAGGTTGAGAAAAATGTCAAAAACTCCTTGTGCTATTTTGCTATGGCTGTCATAACAAAGTAATACAGACTGACTATGGCTTAAACAAGAGAAATGTATTTCTCACAGTTCTGGAGGCTAGAAGTCCAAGATCAAGGCATCCACAGGGTTGGCTGGTTTCTTCTGTGGTCTCTCCTTGGCTTACAGATGGTCACTTTCTCACTGTGCCCTCACCTGGTCTTTCTTCTCTGTGTGTATGTGCACATGTCTATCTCCTACCCTCCTTTTTTTTTTTATAAGAACATTATTCTTATCGGATTAGGGTTCACCAATATGACCTTATTTCGGTTACCTCTTTAAAGGCCCTATTGCTACAGTCACATTCTAAGATACTGGGGATTAGGGCTCCAATATATGAATTTTAGGGGGAGGCACATTCAGCCCATAATATTTCTTTATATTGGTCTTACAGTTTTGACTTTTATCAAGTTTCTATGCTAAAATAAATAAAAAATAAGTACAAGTTATTTTAAAATAAGAGATATGAATTACAAAATCACCCTTTTCTAGCTATTGTTTGGAAAACTGTATATACTAATTACAATTCAGTAGTTTTTATAAGCTATATTAACATTCTATCTGGGCAAAAGTAAATATTAATGAGGCTGATGAGATAAACTGAGTTTTCATTTCCTAAATTCTTCATATAAATAGAATATAGAACTCTGATTAAAATTAAATCTGGGTTTTTTCTTTTTTAAAATGGAAATATTTAACAATTTTTTTTTTTTTTTTTTTGGAGACAGAGTCTTGCTCTGTCACCCAGGCTGGAGTGCAGCGGCAGGATCTTGGCTCACTGCAAGCTCCGCCTCCCAGGTTCCCGCCATTCTCCTCCCTCAGCCTCCCGAGTAGCTGGGACCACAGGCGCCCGCCAACATGCCTGGCTAATTTTTTGTTTTTTTTACTAGAGACAGGGTTTCACCGTGTTAGCCAGGATGGTCCCGATCTCCTGACCTTGTGATCTGCCCACCTTGGCCTCTCAAAGTGCTGGGATTACAGGCATGATCTACCGCGCCCGGCCTTAACAATGTTTGGAGCAGGTATTTGGAATTGCAATACATCATGTGTTTCATAAACAAGACAGTTATATTTTCAGCATAAATATTATATATTTATAAATATAATAAATATTTTCAGCACAAACATTAAATATTAATATTAAATAAAATAAATATTAAATTATAAAATTACATTGAGTGTGATATTAGTAAGAAAAATTCTAGAAGTGTTTTTTACAAGACTAATTTTCATTGTTGTAATTATAATTAAAGCCATTTCATTTATATGAGAAACTTTGACAAACTTTGGCCTTATAGCTAGTGAAAAAATAAAAAGGACAAACTATGTGGAAAGTTTGGTATAAACAAAAAACATTAGGATCATCAGAAGTTCATATCATAACTTGCTGGGAAAAAGGAAAGAAGGGAAATATTGTCCACTTTATGTATTATGTATGCAAATATGTGATCCATGTCATCCACTAGAAAAAGATTTTATATCAACTTTATAAAATATGAATATCTTATCCATGGTTTTGGGTTATTACACCAGGTAAAGAGGCTCAGTCAGTTGATATTTTTCTGAAAGCAAGGGAAATGTGGAAAGGATAGTTGAAGAAGGATGTAGATAGCAATTACAGCCTCATGACCTATTCCAGAAACAAGGACTGTAGAGGCTTAGTATATTTTCTATTTGCTTGGTATGCGTATGCATTTATTTGTATGTATTAGTGGTTTTCTTCTCTTTCATTTATTATTTTACATACAAGTTTCTGAAGGTTGCATTTACAATTTAGCCTTTAGATAACAGAGTATTTGGTGGGACTTTGAGTGACAATAACCCTTAGAATAGTGTGTCCTCTCATTTTGGGAAGAAGATCAGAACTTCACTTGTATGAAGGATAGCTACATCTGGTTGGATGGAAAACTTGAGTGGTTTTGTTTTTGAGTAGAAGTCTAAATGTGTGTAGAAAACTGTAAGTGGAAGCTAAGTGGCCAAAGGGTGGGCTGTACAGTTATTAATTTATTGTCTCTCAGCTCCAAATGCACTATTCTTTGCCCTGTTTTATGATACTGCAGCTGGACTCAACAGTTCCCACTTGCCTGCGAGGGGAATGTTAGACTTCGCCAGTAGGGGGCACAGGTGTAACCATGTCAGGCAATAGCAGCAGGAAGACCCTTCCCCTTCCCGATTCCAGTCCTTAAAGAGTATTATTCAGAACAGGAGATGAGTAGCCAGCCGTGCAGATGAGCTCTCGTCGTACCCTGAGCCCATGATCTCCTTATCAGAACCCACTTCTGAGCAACACTATTCTGCCCACTCCTTCTTTCCTGACAACTGTGAGCCTTTTTTTTTTTTTTTTTTTTTTTTTTTTTTTTTTTTTTAAGACAGAGCCTTGCTCTTTGGCTCAGGCTGGAGTGCAGTGGTGAGATCTCAGTTCACTGCAACCTCTGCCTCCCGGGTTCAAGAGATTTTCCCACCTCACCCTCCCGAGCATCTGTGATTACAGGCGCTGGCCACCAGGCCTGGCTAATTTTTGTTTTGTTTTGTAGTTTTAGTAGAGATGGGTTTTCACCATGTTGGAATGGCTGGTCTCAAACTCCTGAGCTCAGGTGATCTGCCTACCTCAGCCTCCCAAAGTGCTGGGATTACAGGTCTGAGGCACCGCGCCCGGCCTGTAAGCCTCTTCTACAGTCCAGAGCCAATCTCCACTCTGGCAACCTCATTCACCACCTGCAGGCTGTTGCGCTCCATGGCAATGGCTTGATCTCGGAAGAGATCAAAATCTCAGCCTGGGCTCAAGAAGCAGCCTTCTCTTGGTACTTACTTAGTTCCTTTATTGTCTGTGTTTTCACAGACAATAGGTAGGTAGTAGCTGCTGTTTTACACCCAATACTTCTGTATTCCTTTTGCCCATATTCGCAGATAACCCCTTCAACTAACAATTTTTTATATTGAACTTTTGCTTTTAAATAACTGCTGTGGTTCTGTCTCCTGCCTGGACCCTGGCTCATAAACCCTATGAAAAGAAAATCATGTACTTTCTTTTTTTCCAAGTAAATTGTCTTTTGCTCATTGGATTTATTAGGATAGAAATACAGATCCTAAATCAGATTACATTTTGTTTTATAGTGTATAGTATTTTTTTCTCTAAGCTCCTGTCCCCAAGAAGAAGAAGAGGATGTGCTATGGAAACCTGACTTTATCTATTATGAAATACACAATAGGAACCTTGATACTTGAATTAGCATTAAGATTTTATGAAATAGTATTGCAAATAATTGCCAAAAGTCATAAAACAATAGCTGGAGTGAAAAATTGATGGTGGTTCATAAATTGTATTGGTTGGTCAATAAAATTCGACGCAGCAAGTTCACTAAATTTTCATACAAATGAATCAGCCGCAAGTTCACTAAGTTTTCTCTTTTTAGGTCTTTTATTTTCAGAACTATAAAAAGCACTGTAACTCTCGGTGGCTAGGAAAAAACTGGCATTCTTTTGTGTAGCAGATCTTTTTAGCAAAAGGATTTGTGATTGATCCCTGGACTCCAAATGCAGGGTAAAGATTTTGGATGGCTTTTTAAAATTTTAACATATAACAAGGCAGAAACTGGCCATTGGAATTACACTGAGCTCCCTAATCCCATTAAAACAAGCTGCAAACTCTAGCTGATACTCTAGGGAAGCAGTTGTCCAACTTCAGTGTGCACTAGAATTGCTTGGTGGGCTCATCAAGCCACAGACTTCTGGATTCCACCCTGTTTCTAATTCAGTAGAATTTGCATTCCTAACAAATTTTCATGTATGCTTGTCTAGGAACCAAACTCTAAGAACCAATGTTTTAGAGCAAGAGTTTATCTTCTCCCACTTTCACCCTTTCCTCCTATTTCATCCCAAACTGTTTGCATGTGCTATTAGTTTCCTGGGATCTATATTTTCGGTAGGGCATTCTGCCTTCAATTCCTGCAACTTTTTTTCTAGTATTTTTGAAACTTGGCAAAATTTTTCTTTTTCTTTTCTTGATCATCTGGCCTAAAGAGCTCACATTGCTATAGACTTTCTGTTGCCTGCTTCAATCTCCAGTGTCATGTTGCACTAACTTTCATTGCAGCCCCTTGGTAAATGTTTCTCTTCTCCTTCTCTCGTCCCCACCACTCCCTCTGCAAGCACACAGACACACTCTCTAATGTGGGTAATGAATGGTAGAAGTGGGATTTGGAGAGACTAGGATGCGTTGATCTTTTCAAATTAATCCATGCTGGGAACTAGAGACCTTGAAGCATTCTTTAATAATCCAATTTAGAATCCTCCTTGGGAAATGTGTGGAATGATCTTCTTATCTCTTTTGAATGTTAGATAATCTTTATTATATTCCTGCATCTTTCACAGTCCCTCAAGTACACTGATACACATACAAGTTCTTATTCACATCACTTTGTTATCCTTACCCTGCTTAATCTATCCTGAAATGTTCTATTCATCTCTAAGGTTCATCTTAAGCATTGCCTTTTCTGAGAATCCCTCCCAGATGCCTTTCTCCCCACTGGAATAGCTAATATGCATCTCACAACTGACATGGAATTTATGCAAGTTACCAGACTTCATTCAGATTATTGATATGCTCTTTGCAACCTGTTCTTTAATTGTGACTTTCTACTCTTGACTAATATTAATTTCATGATTGTTCATTAAAAGATTGTTCTCCTTTTTTGGAAAACATGAGAATAAGTAATAAAGAGTATTCTTTCTCTGTGTCAGCACACCACTGAGTCTCATTTGGGGCTCATTCTGTCAAGC
Source organism: Macaca thibetana thibetana (assembly GCF_024542745.1). NCBI lineage: Eukaryota > Metazoa > Chordata > Mammalia > Primates > Cercopithecidae > Macaca > Macaca thibetana. Next base: position 59,428,405 of record NC_065594.1, read on the forward strand.
TGGTGTTTGTGCCATGGGACTCAGGCCTGTTAAGAACAAGTTTGCAACATTTCTTCCTTGTTTAGACTTGATACTTTCTTTCCTGACCACCATGGTTCCTGCTGCTTTTCCTCACTTCCTGTTTATGACCTTATCTTTGCCTCTTGGCCCTAGTGACTGACATTGCTCTTCTAGTACTAACCAGAGGATTATATCTGCCTATATGTGACCACTCTGAGTAACCCCTATTCCTGGGACTATAGTCTAGAGTGATAAATTAGTCTCACAGAAATTGGCTTGAAGATTACTACTAGTTAGTACTCTAACACATGTATTTTATACATTTGATTGTGTAACTTCCAGTGATACATTTTCAGCAAAGAATAACAAGATATGAGAATAAAGGAGTCTTTCTCAACTAGTTCCATGAGAGAATTAGGCCTTATTGCACTAATGCATCCATGATATACAAATAATTAACTTCTATCCTATACATCTGGAGTGGTATTAGTTATGTGACCATCTTGGGCTAATAGAGAAAATTGTCACCGAAAACATTTTTTGATGCTGTGTGGCTCAGATAAGCAGAGAATGTAGCTTCTTGATTTCCCCAGAGGACATGTGTTTGGGTGGTGCTATGGTCTGAAGGTTTGTGTCCCCTAAAGTTAATATGTTGGACACTAATCACTAGGGTGATAGTTATAAGCAGGTAAGGCCTTTAGGAAGTTATTGATGCCTTTATAAAACAGACCTCAGAGAGCTGCCTTGCCCCATCCCTCATGCAAGGAGACAGGGAGAAGATACCATCTGTGAACAAGAAAGTGAGCTGGCACCTAAGTCTTGGTCTTCCCAGCCTCCAAAACTGTGAGAAATAAATTGCTGTTGTTTTTGAGCCACTCAGTCTAAGGTATCTTGTTATAGCAGCCCAAATGGACTAAGGCAGTTGGTGGCAATAGTTTTGTAATTGGCCATGGGAAGGTTGTGCCACATCAAAGAATGTGCCCTATTGGAGCAGAGGAATATCTAAGCTTAAGCTTTAGAATCTCTCACTTGCATGAGCCTTTCCCAAGGCCTTGGGAGAGATCACAGAAATATTGAATTTGTCGGTTTTTATTTCTTGTTAAGTAGGGCTCTCCCAACAAACCGTATGAGGACTTATATGGCATCTAAACCTGTCTTAAGTAAACTATGCTATGTGGATCATCATCCTGGTTCTGGGTACAGTTTTTTAATGTCATAGACACAATCTTGCTACATGGTCCATAGAAATGATTGCCGTTATCTGTGTACACTGGCACTACAATCATTTCTCATTGGCACTATGCAACAATGACCAATCTGCAAACATGCTCAAGGGGTGGCTGGCTGGGACCAACCACATGCACATGCCAGCGTTGGGAATGCAAATTTGATCTTCGCCCCTCTTGAAGTTACCTTTTCTTCCTTCCTTCCTTCCTTCCTTCCTTCCTTCCTTCCTTCCTTCCTTCCTTCCTTCCTTCCCCTTCCTTCCCTCCTTCGTTCCTTCCTTCCTCCTCCCTCCCTCCCTCGCTCCCTCTCCTTCCTTCCTTCCTTCCTTCCTTCCTTCCTTCCTCCTCCCTCCCTCCCTTGCTCCGTCTCCTTCCTTCCTTCCTTCCTTCCTTCCTTCCTTCCTTCCTTCCTTCCTTCCTTCCTTCCTTCCTTTCCTGTTGTGAAATGTAACAGAAAAGGAAGAAGAGAGGAAAGGCACAAACAAGGGAGGCAAGCAGGAAGGAAAGAAACAACTTGCTATGTATGGTATTTAAAAATTAATCTCAGTTTATTATTTAGGCATTTGGTATCCTAGGACTCCTAGGGTTGCCTTAGTTATGTGTTTTTATTTTCATAATGTATACATGTCTATGTGTGTGTGTGTGTGTGTGCATGTGTGTATACAAAATAAAACTATGAAGTTTTAAATGTGAGATTGCCAAAATGTACACTCTGAATCATATTGTTTCTTTTGATATTTCCCCATTCACTCTCAGACTCACACATATGCTAAACCAATGAAACTCTAGTATAGAGCATTTACTTAGCATCTACTCAGTAGTAGTGTGATTACTGTGCCATTTGAATTATATAATGAGAAATATATTTCTGTAGTTTTTAACTCTCTTGAATTATATAAAAGTCTTACATGTTTTTCCTCTGAACTTTACCAATTTCGTAAATTTGAGAATATAAATTTCAAAATGAAATGACAAAAATGTAAGCTCCTTAATGCTGTCTCTCTTATATCACCGACCGTTCTCACCTTCACACTTTATATTCCAACACAAATGAGCTGCTTATACTTCCCTAGCCCAGTTGGTTCCTAGGGATAAGAGTTAAGTGCATAGCAAAGGCACATCTTCCATATCTCATCCATATATATTCTCCTCTGTATGGGGAGTTAAATTGTTAATCGGCATGCCAAGAATTCTGACTTATGAAATATTGGCAAGGAGGTTTTCAATTCTAAAAGGTGGAGGATATTTAACTATGATAACATCTTTAAACTATAACAATAAAACAAAGAAACATATACACTAGGATTAAATTTTTAAATAAAACAAATCAAATGTTGCTTGTTCTTACTCATAAGTGGGAACTAAATAATTTATACACATGAACATAGAGCGTGGAGTAACAGATCTTGGAGACCTGGAAGGGTGGGAGGGTGGGAGAGAATTTATGGTTGAGAAATTACTTGGTGGACACAATGTACATTATTCAGGTGATCATTACACTTAAAGCCCAGACTTGACCACTATGTAATATATCCGTGTATGAAACTGCACTTGTACCCCTTAAATTTATACAAAATTTTTAAAAAGATTTTTAAAAATTACTTACTATTGCAAAATATTGCAAAGATTGGATGCTTCAACTTTGCTTGCACTGGCAATCCTATTCATTCTAGGGAAGGTATTGTATGTAAAGCTAGGAATAAACAGGTTCTAAATAAGACTCCTAGGATTGTGGCTCTTTACCTTGTTTTGGACACTTACTGATAGCATTTTTTGGAAATATAATCTTGACTGTCCCATAGGAAATAAGATCATCCTGCACTGTTTTTTCCCTAATGGAAACTAAATATTTTATCTGAAGCAGAATAGAAAGCCAATTTTATATAAATGGTATGAAAAATGAATTTATCGGTTTTAGACCACTGTTGCTTGTGTTCAAATAAATTAAAAAAAAAAAAGTCCTACAAGAGAAATGACCTTTAAAAGGTCACTAAAGAGAAAAGAAGATGAGTCACAAACCACCTCAGCAAAGCTGAAAACTGGGGCCTTTCCCCAGAACTCAGCATGTGGGAGGTGGTGGTGGAGAGTGTTACCACGCAGCTAACAAGCCCCTAGCAACAACAGGGTGGTGACTCAGGGCAGAGACTCTCTTCAGCAAGAAAGGAAATGGCTCAGCCACTTCGAAAGACAGACCTGAGATCTGCATCTACACTATCAGCACATGACAGCCTCCATTGTCTTCAAAGGAAAAGGTTGGACTGTCTTTCCCTTATGCTTCTTAAACAACACTCCAGTTGCCACTAATCTTCACGTTAATGCCGTTCCACCTGTATAAAAACTTTGGTCCATTAGCTGGAATGAAGCTGTGATGTTTGTCCCAGATCAAGCTGGTGTAGAACTTCATAAAGGGAAATTAATACAGTTAGATCTTTTAGGGAAAGAGAAAGAGAGAGATACTAATCAAGTTTAACTTGACGACTAGATAAGGTACAAAGAGTTTTGCCTACTTGGTTGTTCTTTTAAGACAGATCTAAAAACAAAAAACAAAACAAAAAACCTAAGCAAACTACAGAGCGTAAGATTTACCCAGTTATAAGAGTCATAAACAAGAAACTGAGGAAAATCATTCAGTGTGATAAAGTTGTGAATCTCAATTATTATTGTGCATTTAGGTGTCTCTTGAAACTGAGAAAACTGAACAAATATCTATAATCTCTATGATATTGTTGGGACTCAGACATACCATCCCAAAATATGACTGGAGGAGACAAGAATATGCCATGCCAAAATATGCTTCGTTGGAATATTTTGAGCTAGTTATTCTAAGAATCTACAGACACAGGGGTAGCTCTGAAAAGCTCCCCTTGTGTAAGAGAAATTTACATCTATAAAACAAATCTAAATTATCAAAGATATTGGTATCAGGAAGAGGGCTGCTCCATACAACTTTTATTACTCGAGAGACTTTTATCTGCATAACAAGACAAACTTCATTTACCATACATTTTCCCCCATCAGCTTTCCATAACTTGGTGCCTCCTACCACAAGAAGCCCCAGGATGCTATATAAACTTCAATCATCTGGCCTTTCTTCGAGTCTCATGTTTTCTGGGACTCCCATGCATATGCACATAACTAAAATGGTTTTTCTTCAGTTAATCTGTCTTATGTCAATTTAATTTGTAGCCCAGCCAAAGAACCTACAAGGATGGAGGGGAGCCATTTTTCTCTCCCCTGCAAAGCTGTCTGAATTATTTCTGAACCTAAGGAATCCTGCAGCCAGAAAATTGGAAGACAAACTGAAATCTAACTGGATTGTTTGTTACTGGTGAGAGCCCAATACTAGGAAAATAATCTTATTTGGTTAGAAATCATTATCCAGTCCATCAGAGTATCTAATGCCTGTTGTAACCTAATCTACAGATTTGTCTTATATCTAAATGAAAATTGTATCATTATTCCACAGCGTTAAATAAGCACAGTCCTGAAGCCACTTTGAGAAGTAAGAAGTCTGATTCTATGTTATTCCTGGTATTTTCATAGAAAGTGTTATAGTGTTTTAAGTCCTCAGATTTCTCTAAAGAAGGCTGCCAACCATCTTTTCCCAACCTGATCCCCGAATACCATATCCTGTTATATACCTTTCCTTCCACAAGATATTGCATCCATAAAAAACAAAGACACAGGATAAAATGAAAAATAACAAAGAGTGCTCAGAAATTACAAGTATAATATAAAAAAGAAAACCTTTCATAGAAGAGATTAAAGATAAAGTTAATCAAATCTCCCAGAGAAACAGAAGAAAAAAACAAAAAACAAAAAACAAAAAGGCATTCTTAGAGAAAACATAATAGATTCTAATGATCAAATTGTAAGAACATCTGAAGTGAGGGGAGTCCAGAAAAGCAGAAAAAATTTCTTGGAACTGAGGCCATGAGCCTACAGATTGAAAGGCCACTGATACCAGCAGAGTAAATTTAAAAAGATCCACACCAAGGCATACTGTCATGAAATTTCAGAACACCAAAGATGAACAAATCTTGAAAATGACTTTAAAATTAGTCCACATGCAAGGGAAGAGAAATCCACATGGCATCAAAGTGTGCTAGCAGCAATTTGGCATCCTAGAGGATGCTAGAGGAAAATGAAGCCATACTTCAAATGCTTGTGAGACAATTATTTTCCCCTAGACAAATTAATGGTCAAGTATGAGGGTAAATAAAGACATTCGAAGACACATAATTCAAACATATAACTGTTGTAGGAAACAACTGGAGAATATATGCCAACAGAAGAGGGAGTATCCATGACAGAGGACTCCAGGATCCACAAGAAGAAAGAGATCCAATGCAGGCAGGAGGCAAAGGATATTCTCACGTAATAGCAAAAGGGCATCCTACATGACTGCTGTGTAACAAACCAGAAATCAATAACTCAAGATTGGAGCAGGAGGGCTGGGAAGAGCCTCCAGGAAAAAATAGGATTGACAGATTATCTGATATATCTGAGCACTTGAAAAATATTGAGAAGTAGTTGAGAGATGTGATGGAGCATGTATAAAAATTTTCCATGAGAAATCGAGGAATGAGGCAGCTATTAATGTTAAGAAATGACAAAATGCGGCAATTATTAACACTAGGAAAAACAATGTTTTATATGAAAGAACTTGGCTCTGAAGGGTCAATATTTACCACTCATAAAAACGTCAACACTGAATACTGGCATAGCTAAAAATCCCAAAGATGGGATATGTCTTACTCATTTCTACATAATCAGCTTCTATTAATGAACAAGGTTCATAATAAACGCTCAATGACAGTTTTCACAAATGAATGACTGATCTATTAAATTTGTAAAATCCTCCTTGCTTTCTGTCACTAAAAATGTTATTCCTTCTACCTCTGAGAAGTATTGAATTAACTATCTCGGGAGAGTGAGAGATACAAGGAAAGTGGGATTGGTGGTATATGAGATGTACATCCATATTTATTATTAATAGGATATTAATAAATTTGAAATTGATAAACAAGACATACCAGTATATGCAGATTGTTTGGAAATATGGAGGTAAATACCAAAACAACCCCATATGAGTTGTGTCATCCAAAGTCTTTTGGCTAAATAGCAGAAAGAAGAGCTTTATTAGCAATACCAGCTTGCAAACCAGAAAGAGAGAGTCTCCAGCGTGTACTAAAGGTGGTCTCTCTTTGAGAAGGGAAGGGTGGGTTTGGTTTTGATGCCTCAGAGTGCCCATATTACACAGTACATCTATACATATTTAACAGATTTAGGGGGAAAAGCTACACATATTTATGAGAGAAGCCAAACACATGTGCAATAGGTAAACATAGATGTAACATACATGCCATATTCACTTTGGGTGGAGTTTTAGCATTAAAACGAAGTCAAATTTGGCTGTTTATGTCAAAAGGTGAACTATTAGACACAAAGACAATTTGTGCTCAGCCTCTAAGCTGGCTAAAACAGGTTCAAGGTTTGTAGTTTCTTATTAGAAAAGAATGTTTGTAAGGCCAGTCCTCTGTCCAATCAGTGCTGTAGTGGTCTGTGTTGTAAATCAGAGTTAGGAGGGGTCTGATAGGAGCTATATGACATTTTTATTTTTATTTTTATTTTTTATTTTTTTTGAGATGGAGTCTCGCTCTGTTGCAGTGGCGTGATCTTGGCTACCTGAAACCTCTGCCTCCTACTTTTAAGCGATTCTCCTGCCTCAGCCTCCTGAGTAGCTAGGATTACAGGTGCCTGCCACCAGGCCCAGCTAATTTTTGTATTTTTACTAGAGGTGGGGTTTCACCATATTGGTCAGACTGGTCTTGAACTCCTGACCTCAAGTGATCTGACCACCTCGGCCTCCCAAAGTGCTGGGATTATAGGCATGAGCAACTGCACCTGGCCGCTATATGGAATTTAACAAGAATGTGGTTCTTCTTGTAGCCCTAGGAATTTAGAAATCTGCCATGCCAGCGGGGCCCTGAATCTTCCACCCATAGGTATCTTTCATTTCCTTAACCTTAGAGTTCATCTTAGTTGATAAAGGGGCATCTATTTTGGTCTCTCAGATCACCGTTGAAAATACTTTCCTCTGGGGAATGAGACGGAATTGGGCAAGGGATTACAGGACTACCATAATTTTAAAATTGTTATTACAGTACTTCACTAAGAGTTCTCTTTCTCTCAGACACACATCCCTCTGAATTAAGACTTTGACTATGCAAGTGTGTCTTGACAAGAGAGAAAACCAAGAATACAGACTAATTTCTACTTTTATTTAATTGAGTTTATGGACTTCATTGACTTGTCAGATGAGAGAGTTAATTCCAATACATCGTAAGCTCTCTGAAACAGAGCTTGTTGCGTTCAGGTTGGAATAGGACTGGGTTAGGGATGTTGGGGCGCTTTCAGTGGAAAATCACAAGCCAGAGTGCCTGAAGTGGGAAGCAGAAGCATATAACCAGACTTACCACTAGTCCAAAGAGTGTCCTTGTGCAAATTCGGAAAAAAAAAAAAAAAAAAAAAAAACAAACAACAAAAAACACCCTTTCTCAAGACATTTTACTGCCATCAGCCAGAACATCACGGTGATAAATACCAAAATTCAATGAAGACAATGGGTATGAACAGCTCTCCCCAGAATCCAGCATTGCGTAATCTTGCAAAACTTTATGCAATAGTCCTGCCTATAACTAAAGCTGGGGATAGGATTGATGAGGGTTGTGAGGGCCCTGAAGAAAACTTTCCCTATCTCATAATGTACTTAAGATTATTAAAGTAGAATTTTAGGGATATTCAATAGATTTTTTTTTTTTTTTTTACTTTTCCTATGGTGCTGAGGTAGATGTTAGTGACATAAGAAATATTTCCTAACCATTCTCTCCCCTAAACCAGGAGCTACAAAGATGGGACACATGTCTTATTCATTTCTACATAATCAGTTTCTACTAACAAGTAAGGCTCATTAAAAATACTCAACAACATTTTCACAAATGAATGGCTGATCTATTAAACATTGTAAAATGTGCTTTGCTTTCTGTCATTGAAAATGTTATTCTTTCCATCTCTGAGAAGTTAAGAGCCAGGGCTCTTCTGGAACCTTGTCTGGGTTTAAGTTCAACACCACCACCTCCTAGTGCTATAGCCTTGAGCACGTTACTCCTAAGCTCAGTTTTCTCATATGAAAGATGAACTAAATACAGTATCTACTTTATGGAGTTATTGTGATCATTAAATAAGACAACCTTTAGAAAGTATGTCAGAGGTTGGCACACAGTAAACACTCAATAAGCTTTACTGTTATTACTAAGCCAAGCAATACTCATCTTTTTAAATTTACCATTAACAGCTGTGTCAGTTGGAACTTACATTGGTAGCTAGTAACAAACAACAAAAATAACGTGATCTTTAACTGTTTTTGTCTCAAGTAAAAGAAATTTGAGGGTTAATGGATCTGTACCCCATAGAGTAGTACCATACTTATCAGAGACCCAGTCTCTTCTTATATTCCTACTGTGTAATTTGTAGCGTGCTTCTATCTTTAAGGTTTTCTCATGGTCCAAAGTGGTTGCTGGAGCTCCAGCCACCATGGTTGAGTTCCAGGCAAGAAGCAAGGGAAAAGGACAAAAGTATAAAAGAGTTTGTGCAATCTGGCTATGCTTCTCTTAAGAAGCCTTTCTGGAAGTTTCGTGTTCAGCTGCCATGGAGGCTGTGAAAAGGAGTAGTTCAGCTGATCATATAGAAGAAGAGAATCAATATTGGTTTGACAGCTTGTCTCTTTCATAACTGTAAATTAGGACTCTAACATTGTCATCACAATAATGGTTTAATTGATCAAAGCAGGGCTCCAAAATTAAGTTATCTTCAGTTTTTCCCCTGTGAAAGATATGCCGAAGCCAGTAGAATGCAGATTTTCTTAAAGTTTGTTTGTATGAGGGTAATTAACCTCAAGGTACAAAACTAAGATTTTTGAGTTCTGAAAGTAAAACAGGTGGCCAGTCATTTATGTTTTGCATTTAGTATACAAATATGTACATATATATATGTATTTTGTCATTCTGTAAGTTGAAGGATCATAGGATATCTCCAAATTGATACAATATATATAAGGGATGAAGCCAGCCTATATGTGAGGATCAACTCTTTCCTTGATCTAATGATTTAAAAATTACATCACTAATAATTAGCCTAGAAAAAATATGATCTGATAATTAACACACTTTTCTCATGAGAATGTTCTAAGGACTAGAATGTGATATAGAATGAAATATGAAAAATGTACCTTTTCCTTTGCAACATCTTACATTTTACATAAAAGAAGTCATGAAGATGAGGTGTTTTTGGAGAGAAATATTATAATTCTTGTGAGAATTAAAGCTTAATGATAAACACAGAGATATGGGCTTGAAGGACCCCAGCATGGTCAAGGCAGACTGGGATAGAAAATGCTGATTTCTGGGGTCAGAGGTGAAGGTGGATGTCTTGGGAAATGAGACAGAAGTAGGAGGAGAGATGCAGCTCAGCTTTTGTGATCTAATCAGTACTGCTTGGGTTTGTTGCCATGTTATGAGTGTGTGCTCATGGCCCTGTCTGCTAGCAGTGAATCATGCTTGCAAATAAATAAACATTAATAAACGAAGATGATTTGCATAGTAAATTCCAACTTTAAGTATTAAGTCATAATCCTCACATCTGATTTTTCAAGTTCTCGTATAAAGTTGCCAGATAAAATACAGCATGCCCAGTTAAATTTGAATTTCAAATAACTAAGGAATTTTTTTTAGTTTATGTCTGCAATATTGCATAGGACATACTTATACTAAAAAAATTATTCATTGTTTATCTGAAATTCAAATTTAGCTGGTGAACTGAATTTTTATTTGCTGAATTGGGTGAACTTACATGAAGAAAATCACACAATTGTGCCTACTGGTACCATGACTAATATAAAGTTCCTTAACTCAGCAGGACATTACCTCACCTTTTTGTTTTTTTTATAAGACACAGAGATCTTGCTATGTTGCTCCAGCTGGACTCAAGCTCTTGGCCGCAAGAGATCCTTCCTGCCTCAGACTCTGGAGTAGCTGGGACTATATACGTGTGCCACTCTGCTGGCTTAGTAATATAACTTTTCTCTGTCTTTTATGAGCCCCCTCTCATCTTCTCCATGACCTTTATAGTTTTCTCAAACATCTTAGCTTTCTCAGAAAAGGGAAAAAGGGAAGCAGGGACAGCTTAGATAGAATTCCCTCAGACTGTTCCCTATCCCTCCCTCCTCAAATGTCCGTGTCTGTTTTCCTATCCTTGAGTCATTCCTTCTTGTCTCAGATCTGAGGTCCTCTTCCTGTTGAAAATCTTTCCCCTGGGCCAGGCGCAGTGGCTCATGCCTCTAATCCCAGCACTTTGGGAGGCTGAGGCAGGTGGATCACCTGAGGTCAGGAGTTCAAGACCAGCCTAACCAACATGGTGAAACCCCATCTCTACTAAAAATACAAAAAAGTAGACGGTCGTGGTGGTGGGCACCTGTAATCCCAGCTACTCGGGAGGCTGAGGCAGGAGAATCGCTTGAACTCAGGAGGCGGAGGTTGCAGTGAAAGGAGACTGTGCCATTGTACTCCAGCCTGGGTGACAAGAGCCAAACTCCATCGAAAGAGAGAGAGATAGAGCGCGCGCGACAGCGAGAGTGAGAGAGAGAGAGAGAGAGAGAAAATCTTTCCACTGCATGGATTCCAGAAACTTAGCAACTCAGGGATATAGCTTCATCTCCAACTTCTCACTCCCTTCTGCTTCTTTTTCTTTGGCACATGAACAATCCAGGCTCTTTGATGTTTAACCAAAGGTCCTCTTGGCTTTCTGTCACTCTTTCCCCTTTTCTTGGACACTCAAGCTCTTTGAGAAGCAGTCTGCACTGGTGGGTCCCAAACCTGACTAATCATCAGCATTACCTGGGAAATTTATTTAAACTATTTGTTCAAGGTCCTTCTCCAGACCTACTAAATCCTAGGGAAGGACCCTCCTATGCCTAGCCAGTTCTACCTCCTCAATCCCTTTGGGCTCTGTCTCTGCCTTTGAGTGCCCACTGGCTCTGCTTTGGCTCAGGCAAGCATGACTCCTGCTAGGGATACTGTAGCTCTCTTTCAGTTGCCCTACCATGCCTTACATGCCTCTACTCTCCTGCAACACACTTCCAACTGATCCTCAATTTGAACGTCATAAATTCATACATCTTGTCACATTCCTAATTTGAGTCCTTAAAGGATTTCTCTTTGCCTTCAGGATACAATCCAAATTCCTTGTCATGCCAAGCAGAGCTCCTATTTATGCCACTCCTAACTGTGCACCCCAATCATTCATCACTCCCCACTCCCCAAGAATACTTAATCACCTGCAATTTCTCCAGGCACTGCACCTTCTCGCTCCTCAGGTTTTACTTGTGCAACGTCAAAGCTGCTTCTACTTGGAAAACCTTTAGTCCACCTCTTAACCCCGCTCTTCCTTATCCTTTAAGACACAGGAATTACTCATATGCCTGTCTGCCCTTACTACCAATAGTGAGCTCCTTGAGAACAGACAAGGTATCCGATTCATTTTCGTGGCCCTCACTGTATACCACAAGGTCATAATATTTAATAGACTGTTGTAGCTGCTCGTTAAAAGAAAGGATGCCCAGATGAACCATTTAATGATTAAATTAAAAAATATTTAAGGCAGGGGGTAGTGGCTCACACCTGTAATCCCGGTACTTTGGGAGGCTGAGGCGGCAGATCACGAGGTCAAGAGATTGAGACCATCCTGGCCAACATGGTGAAACCCTGTCTCTACTAAAGATACAAATATCAGCTGGGCTGGTGGTGCATGTCTGTAGTCCCAGCTACCTGGGAGGCTGAGCTAGGAGGATCGCTTGATCTCAGGAGGCGGAGGTTGCAGTGAGCCGAGATGCACGGCTGCACTCCAGCCTGGTAACAGAGCCAGACTCTGTCAAAAAAAAAAAAAAAAAAAAATATATATATATATATACACACACACACACACACACACACACACACACATATACATATACATATACATATATACACACACACACATATATTTAAAAGTCAACAAGTTATATCTGAGGGAAGAAGTGTTGGAATGTAAATTAAAATTTCTAAAGGCAACTGAAACTTAGGGCATAGATTTAGAAGTGGATAGAATTTCAAAGTTCATATAATCAATTTTACAAATGCCAGCACTTTAAAAAAAATTAAAATATAAAATGTAATTCAGGGCTGGGCGCGGTGGCTCACACCTGTAATCCCAGCACTTTGGGAAGCTGAGGCAGGCGGATCGTCTGAGGTCAGGAGTTCGAAATTATTTTGGTCAACATGGTGAAACCCTGTTTCTACTGAAAAACCAAAAATTATCCAGGCACAGCGGGGGACACCTGTAATCCCAGCTATTCGGGAGGGTGAGGCAGGAGAATCGCTTGAACCCGAGAGGCAGAGGCTGCAGTGAGCCAAGACTGCACCACTGCACTCCAGCCTGGGCGACAGAGTGAGGCCCTGTCTCAAAACTAAAACAAAACAAAACAAAACAAAACACAAAAAACAAAAACACGTAACTCAGGTTTACACATACAGCTCATTAAAACCAACTGGAAGTGTATTTAACTGTTTCCTGTTTTGTTTTGTACCCTTGGCTCTCTCACGTTTCCTTTGTTTATCTTCCTCTTCCCTGTAAAGTCCTACAATGGCTACCAAATTTTCCTTTTTTTTTTTTCTTTTTGAGATGGAGTCTCACTCTGTTGCCCAGGCTGGAGTGCAGTGGCATGATCTTGGCTCACTGCAACCTTGGCCTCCCGGGTTCAAGCAATTCTTTGGCTCAGCCTCCTGAGTAGCTAAAATTACAGGTGCCTGCCACCACACCCAGCTAATTTTTGTATTTTTAGTAGAGATGGGGTTTCACAATCTTGGCCAGGCTGGACTTGAACTCCTGACCTTGTGATCCACCCAACTTGGCCTCCCAAAGTGCTGGGATTACAGGTGTGAGCCACCGTGCCTGGCCTTAAATTTTACTTTAAGTTCTGGGATACATGTGCAGAACGTGCAGGTTTGTTACATAGGTATACACGTGGCATGGTGGTTTGCTGCACCTATCAACCCATCATCTAGGTTTTAAGTCCCACATGCATTAGGTATTTGTCCTAATTCTCTCCCTATACTTGCCCCCTACCCTGCGACAGAACCTGGCGTGTGATGTTCCCCTCCCTGTGTCCATGTGATCTCATTGTTCAACTCCCACTTATGAGTGAGAACATGTGATGTTTGTTTTTCTGTTCCTTTGTTAGTTTGCTGAAATCCAGCTTCATCCATGTCCCTGCAAAGGACATGAACTCATTCCTTTTTATGGCTGCATAGTATTCCATGGTGTATATGTGCCACATTTTCTTTATCCAGTCTATCATTGATGGACATTTGGGTTGGTCCCAAGTCTTTGCTATTGTGAATAGTGCCGCAGTAAACATACCTGTGCATGTATCTTTATAATAGCATGATTTATCATCCTTTGGGTATATACCCAGTAATGGGATGACTGGGTCAAATGGTATTCCTGGTTCTAGATCCTTGAGAAATTGCCACTCTGTCTTCCACAATGGTTGAACTAATTTACACTCCCACCAACAGTATAAAAGTGTTCCTATTTCTCCACAGCCTCTCCAGCATCTGTTGTTTCTTGACTTTAATAATCACCATTCTGATTGGTGTGAGATGGTATCTCATTGTGGTTTTGATTTGCCTTTCTTTAATGACCAGTGATGATGAACTTTTTTCATGTTTGTTGGCCGCATAAATGTCATATTTTGAGAAGTGTCTGTTCATATCCTTCATCCACTTTTTGATGGGTTTTTTTCCTGTAAATTTGTTTAAGTTCCTTACAGATTCTGGATATTAGACCTTTGTCAAATGGGTAGATTGCAAAAATTTTCTCCCATTCTGTAGGTTGCCTGTTCACTTTGATGATAGTTTCTTTTGCTGTGCAGAAACTCTTTAATTAGATCCCATTTGTCAATTTTGGCTTTTGTTGCAATTGCTTTTGGTGTTTTAGTCATGAAGTAGTTGCCCATGCCTATGTCCTGAATGGTACTGTCTAGGTTTTCTTCTAGGGTTTTTACGGTTTTGGGTTTTACATGGAAGCCTCTAATATATCTTGAGTTAATTTTTGTATAAGGTGTAAGAAAGGGGTCCAGTCAGTTTTCTGCTTATGACTAGCCAGTTTTCCCAGCACCATTTATTAAATAGGGAATCCTTTCCCCATTGCTTGTTTTTGTAAGGTTTGTCAAAGATCAGATGGTTGTATATGTGTAGTGTTATTTCTGAGGTCTCCGTTCTGTTCCATTGGTCTATATCTCTGTTTTGGTACCAGTATCCTGGCTTGTAGATTATAAAATCTTGAAGCAAAAATGATGTAAATAATATTATCTTTCTTCAAGGTATACAGGGATCACTTGTGTATGGTGTATGTATGTTGGATTTGCAAGCACATGTGCAAAATATGTATTAATCTATCTTGTATCATTCTTTATGCACAAGATTTGTCTTCTGTTGCAAATAGGATAATATTATTTTTCCCTCCAATTTTTTTTACTGTGGTAATACACATAACACAAAATTTACAATTTTAACTGTTTTTAAGTGTAGAATTCAGTAGTATTAGGTACATTCATATTATTGTACAACTGTCATCACCATCCATCTCCAGAACTCTTTCCATCTTGCAAAACAGAAACTCTACCCATTAAATAATAACCCCCATTTTCCCCATCCTACAGTCCCTGGCATCCACCCTTCTACTTTCTGTCTCTATGATTTTTACTACTCTAAGTACCTCATATAGGTGGAATCATTTGTCTGCGATTGAATTATTTCACTTATCATCATGTCCTCAGTGTTCATCCATCTTGTAGCATGTGACAGAATTTCCTTCTGAGTAATAATGTTCTAAGTATATACCACGTTTTGCTTATTCATTCATCCATGAAAGACACTTGGTTTTCTTTCATGTTTTAGCTATTTTGAATAATGCTACTATGAACATGGGTGTACAAATATCTCTTCTAGACCCTGTGTTCATTTTTGGGGGCTATATACCCAGAAATTATTAATAAATTGCTAGATTATATGGTAATTCTATTACCATATTAGTTTTTTAGAAATGGCCATACTATTTTCCACAATGGCTATACCATTTTACATTCCCACCAACAATGTACAAGCGTTCCAATTTCTCCAAATCCCCATTAATACTTGTTATTTTTTTTTTTCAGTTGTTATCCTAATGGGTGTGAGGGGGTGACTTGTTTTTATTACTAGGATTATTTAACCTAAATTGATTAATTGGATAGCTTAAAGTACTTTTGTTTCTACTGATAATATTTTAGTTTGCTTCTGAAGCATTTTGTTGTTATTAGCAAATGATAGATAAAACATACTGCTTTCATTTCCTGAATACTGATCTATAGCGTTTCTTTTTTTTCCCCTTCAACTTGTAAGTTCCGGATCTATAGTGTTTCTAACATCAGATGATCAGTGACCTTAAATTGATGACATAATCACAGGTACTTCCCAACCTTGAAATTTTGTGGTAAAGTAAAAAAAACTAAGTGTTTTTGTTTTTAAAAAAGGTCACATTTAATGACTATATATTTGATAATATTAAGAATTACTGTTTAGGCTTTTTTTCAAGCTATGATCATGGATATTGTGATTATGTTTAAAAATGTTCTTATATTTTAGTGGTATGTGCTGTCTTAGTTTGGGCTGTGTAACAAAGTACCATAGACTGTGTGGTTTAAATCAGCAGTCTCCAACCTTTTTGGCACCAGGGACCAGTTTTGTAGAAGACAATGTTTTCACAGAGAGTGGCGGGTGAGGAGATAGTTGGGGATGAAACTGTTCCACCTCAGATCATCCCGGTATTAGATGCTCATAAGGAGTGTGGAACCTAGATTTCTTGCATGCGCAGTTCACAATAGGGTTCGTGCTCCTATGAAAATCCAATGGAGCTCAGGCGGTAATGCTCGCTTGCCCACCGCTCACCTCAGGCTGTGTGGCTCAGTTCCTAACAGGCCATGGACCAGTACCAGTCTGTGGCCTAGGGTTTGAGGACTCCTGGTTTAAACAACAGATATTTATTTCTCACAGTTCCAGAGGCTGGAAATACAAAAATCAGACTGCCAAAATGTTTGGGTTCTGGTGAGGACACTCTTCCTGGTTCCAGACTTTTCATTATATTATTACATGGCAGAAAGAAAGCAAGAGAGCTGTCTAGGGTCCCTTTTATAAGGGCACTAATCCATTCATGAGAGTTCCGCCAGGACCTAATCACCTCCCAAAGGTCTCATTTCCTAATATCATCACACTGGGTGTTAGGATATCAACATATGAATTTTGGGGAGGAACAACTATTCAGACCACAACACATACTAAAATGTTTACAGACAAAATTATATCATGTCTTAGATTTGCTTCAAAACAATACAGTAGAGGATAGGTGGTGAGAAGAGGGAGGTTATAGATGAAACAAGATTGGTAATCAGTTGATAATCATTGAAACTGAGTGATAGATTCATGGAGGTTTATTATACTGGTCTCTCTACTTCTGAGCAAATTATAATCTTTTTTTAAAACTTTATTTTATTTTTTTATTTTTTTGAGACGGAGTCTCACTCTGTTGACCAGGCTTGAGTGCAGTGGCACAATATCAGCTCACTGCAAGCTCCACCTCCTGGGTTCAAGTGATTTTCCTGCCTCAGCCTCTTGAGTAGCTGGGGCAAATTATGATTTTTAATTTTAAAGACTTTTTTTTTTTTTAAAAAAGCTGTATTAAATCCACTTAATTTTTAAGTATTTGAAAAGATTACATTGGTAAGTATATTGAGAGTTGTTTTTCCCTTAATGCAGAAAAGAAAAATGTAAAATAAGATCTGTATATTATACTCACATATTGCTTTTCTCATATTTTATTCTTACCATAGATGATTGATTATTCTCAAATGATATTAAGCTTGGCTCATACTAGAAACAATGTTTTTCTCTTCTCTCCCTCTGTCTCTCCCTCTCTTCCTTCCTTCCATCCCCAGGATAGACTTGAACTCCGGGCTTAAACAATCCTCCTGCCTCTGCCTCCCAAGTAGCTGGGACTGCTGGTGTGCACCATCATGCCTAGCTAGAAACAATTTTTAATGTCTAAATATTGCATAATGAGTTGCACAAAATTGTGACAAAAACACACTGCTCTTGAATTGACGCATAATCCAAGCATGCCACTCTCTGGCTACAGACATAGTGCAGTTCTGTACAACGTAACTTCCTGCAATGATGGAAATTTACTATATCTGCTCTGTCTAATATGGTAGCCACTAATCACATATGGCTATTAAACTGACTAGTGCAACCAAGTGGCTAACACAACTGTTGAGTGGTTAATGCAACTGGGAAATTAACATTTAAATCTACTGATTATCATTTATATGTTTAAGCACTTTCCTTTAGAAGATTTGACAAATTATGTTTTTTGTTTGTTTGTTTGTTTGTTTTGAGACAGAATTTCACTCTTCTTGCCCAGGCTGGAGTGCAATGGCGCAATCTCGGCTCACTGCAACCTTCACCTCCTGGGTTCAAGCGATTCTCCTGCCTCAGTTTCCTGAGTAGCTGGGATTACAGGCATGTGCCACCACATCCAGCTAATTTTGTATTTTTAGTAGACAGGGTTTCTCCATGTTGGTTAGGCTGGTCTCGAACTCCCAACCTCAGGTGATTCACCCACCTCAACCTCCCAAAGTGCTGGGATTTATAGGTGTGAGCCACCACACCCGGCCTTGACAAATTATGTTTTTCAGTTAAGATATACATCCTTTGACAAGTGGAAAATAAAATAAAAAGGTTAGTCCATAAATGAAAAAAATCAGGGATTAGTAGTTATACTACTTGACATCAAATACTTTCTTGATGTTAAAACTTAAACTGAAAAAGCATTACAAATAAGTTATCTATAAACAACTGTATTAGTTTGAAGAGCTTCCATAAGAAAACACCACAGACTGGGTGGTTTAAGCAATATAAATCTATTTCTTACAGTTCTGGAGGCTAGAAGTACAAGATCCAGTTGCGATTAGCATTGGTGATCTGATAAGGCCTCTCTTCCTGGCTTGTAGATGACCATCTTTTCACTGTGTCCTAATATGGCCTTTCTTCTGTGCATGCATGCAGAAAGAGAGATCTCTGGTGTCTCTTCCTTATCCCATAAAGACAACAATCTTATCAGATTAGCGCCCCATCCTTGTGACCTCACTTAAACTTAATTGCCTTGCTTAAAGGCCCTATCCTCGAATACAGTCACTCAGGGGTTAAGGTTTCAACACATGAATTTTAAGGGGATACAATTCAGTCCACAACAATAACGATATAGATTTTAAGTGCAGTTAGTTCATTATTAATCTACCTTCTTTTAAGATTTCATTATTTACATGTCAAACCAAGGATTTTAAATAGCTAATGATAAGTAAACATTTATAGAATGCTTACCATATGTGAGGCACTATTCTAAGTATTTTATATGTTTTAACACATTGACCCCATACCAACCCTAAAAGCTAGGTATACCATTAACATTCTCATTTTTCAACGAAGAATCTGAGACATAGAGAAGTAGTAACTTCCTCAAGTTTATGCTAGCAACTGGTGGAAGTCAGAATTTGAACCCAGAAATTTGTTTCGATCCTTTCTTTAATTTCTTTGCTATACTATTGCTCTTGAAATAATTTGCTTAGAGAAGGATTAAGAGAGAATGATTAAGTACTTGTTAAAAATGTGTTCACAAATTTTCTCATCACTTTGGAAAAATCCCATGTAGGTAATTATATTATAAAGTTAAGTGAAAAAAGGATACAAAATTGAATATAGAGAATTGTTCATTATGTTTAATCTCCCCCTACCCTCAAAAAACTATGCTTAGAAAAAAAGACCTGAAATAAATCTGTTGTCTACCTTTTGTATGTTCAAAATTTCTTTTATCAGAAAAGTGTTTATTATAAAACTTTAGTTATTAAAATTATGAAGAATATTTAGAAGTTATTTATGGTTGTATTAATAACCAAAGTTAGAGGCAATCTAAATCTAGTTTGTTGTAAAAGTTCATTAAAAATCCAGCTGAAAAGATTTGGCCATTTATTTTCCCAGATGTTTACCCTGATAATTAGAGTAGTTTTAGTTGAGTCTAAAGATGCTTTTATTTATAATGAATTATTAAGTCTATATTCTTAAAGGTGTGATTTTATTTTTCAGATAAACAAAGTAAAACAGTTATCCCCAAAGACAAATCATTGGTACTCCTTAAATTGAATTTTTTGACTTGACTTTTCTGAGGTTACCAAAGAGATTGTGGGTAGAAAAGAAAGCTCATGTTTTACAAATGATTCCTGTCTTCCTTCACTGATTTCAGTATTTTACAAGCTAAAAATATCTTCAGGACATGCCACATATACACAACCTAAGATGACTTTTAATAAAGCAAGAGACACATTGCATACCTTAGTCTGGACTCCTGAGATGTCTGGAACTGACTTGAATTGTCTTCTCTTGCCAGGAGTCATGTTTCTAGCTGCTAATTGTTGGATACCTACTATTTGCAGGGTTTATTCTAGGTATCTCATTATTTTATTAAATCCTCACTCCAGTCCAGTGAGGTAGATATTTTCACTTCCATTTTACAATGAGGAAATTAAGATACAAAGCGAAAATTCAACTTGGCCAGGGCCAGCTGCTGTGTAAGTAACAGAACCAACTTTAAAATTCAGCTCTGCCAAGGGCAGTAGTTATGAAGATTAAATAAAATAACTCAGGTAGAAACAACCCAATGTTCATTCGTGGATGAATGGATAAAGGGAATGTGGTTTATAATGCAAGTGTATATTATTTAACCAAATAATTCTTACACTTAATACAACATGGAATGAAATTCTGACACATACTACAAACAAAAAGCAATAGGATTTTGACATATACTATAACATGGAAGAACCCCAAAGACATTATGCTAAATGAAATAAGCCAGACACAAAAGGACAGATATTGCTTGCTTCCAGTTATGTAAGGTAACTAGAAGTGTGACAGTCATAAAGACTGAAAGTAGAAAGGTGGTTGCCAGAGGTTGGAAGGAGATGGGAATGGGGAGCTAATGTTTAATGGGTACACAGTTTCATTTTGGGATGATAAAAAAGTTCTGGAGATGTGGTGGTGGTGGCCGTGGTGGCATAACAATGTGAATGTACTTAATGTCACTAAAATGTACATTTAAACATAGTTAAAATCATAAATGTTATGTTATTTATATTTTTTCAGAGTAAAACAGTCACCCATAAAGTCTCTTCAGTAGAGTTCTAGCTCATTATAGAACCAACATATGGTTGAGGATCACAAGAGACTATCTGTAATAATAAACAAAAGGAGGTCATTAATGAGGTACCATTTAAGTGGTCAGACCTATTGACATTTAGAGAAAAAACAGGGAAAAATTTAGAGAACTGTACTTACACTTAGAGAAAATCAGAGAAAAATTTGTGGAGAACTGTCAGAAGTTTTCTAAACCTCGTTTGCAAAGTATGATACTTTTTTTAAACCTCCTGAAATACTCCTTTCTTGAAATTAAAAATTCTTAAGAAATGACACAGCATCTTATGGTTATTTCTACCTAGCAATGGAAGGGAAACTTCAACCAAGTTTAGTCAACAAATCAATAATGAGGCCTTTATCAGGGGAACCCCACCCCCGATATTCAGCGTGGGTTCTTTTCTATTTCCCTAAGCGTTGGCTGGTCTGAGAAATAAAGGGAAAGTGTACAAAAGAGAGAAATTTTAAAGCTGGGTGTCCAGGGGAGACATCACATATTGGCAGGTTCCGTGATGCTCCCTGAGCCGTAAAACCAGCAAGTTTTTATTAGCAATTTTCAAAAGGGGAGGGAGTGTACGAATAGGGTGTGGGTCACAGAGATCTCATGCTTCACAAGGTAATAAAATATCACAAAGCAAATGGAGGCATGGCAAGATCACAGGACCACAGGATGGGGTGAAATTAACATTGCTAATGAAGGTTTGGGCACGTATTGTCATTGATAACATCTTATCAGGAGACAGGGTTTGAGAGCAGACAACCGGTCTGACCAAAATTTATTAGGGGGGAATTTCCTCATCCTAATAAGCCTGGGAGCACTACAGGAGACCAGGGCTTATTTCATCCCTTTGTCTTTGACCATAAAAGACAGCCGTCCCCAAAGCAGCCATTTCAGAGGCCTACCCTCAAGGGCCATTCTCTTTCTCAGGGATGTTCCTTGCTGAGAAAAACAATTCCGCGATATTTCTCCTATTTGCCTTTGAAAGAAGAGAAATATGGCTCTGTTCCACCTGGCTTACCGGCAGTCAGAGTTTAAGGTTATCTCCCTTGTTCCCTGAACATTGTTGTCATCCTGTTCTTTTGTCAAGGTGCCCAGATTTCATATTGTTCAAACACACATGCTCTACAAACAATTTGTGCAGTTAATGCAATCATCACAGGGTCCTGAGGCGACATACATCTTCCTCAGCTTATGAAGATGACAGGATTAAGAGATTAAAGACAGGCATAGGAAATCACAAGGGTATTGACTGGGGAGGTGATAAGTGTCCATGAAATCTTCACAATTTATGTTCAGAGATTGCAGTAAAGACAGGCATAAGAAATTACAAAAGTATTAATTTGGGGAGCTAATAAATGTCCATGAAATCTTCACAAATTTACGTTCTTCTGCCATGGCTTCAGCCAGTCCCTTCATTTGGGGTCCCTGACTTCCCACAACAGGGTTTATTCTATGCAGGTCTTATGTTAGATATTGAAAGTGGAAACATCCAATCCTCTGCAGCCAGAGCTGGACGGCAGGGGAAGCAAGCCCAGATAAAAAATTATAAAGAAACGAGGTGAGCAGGCAAAACTGATAAAGTGTTCTGAAGGGAACATCAAAAGAAAGAGACAGATAGTCACTGGGATGTTCACATGGACAAACACACTCCCTGAAACTAAAGGTCAAATACAGAACCGACAAAATAAAACAAAACTTCAAAGAGACCATCTGCTGATGGACAGTTCTGTACCAATTTATTCCTCCTCTCCCTATTTTGTAGTATGATTTTTCCTCTTCTACCTTGGGCATTTTCAACACAGGCATAGAGAAAGAGGCAGAAAGTGAGGCAAATCGGCCACATCTGACCATCCGCCTGAAGCCTGGTTCCTAAAGCCAAGAAGAATGAAAAGGGACGTCAATATCTCTACCTCCATTTCTATATCTAACAAGGGACCCATTTCCAGAAAAATAATGTGTTGCTGCAAATCCAAGAAAAAAAGTAGGAGACTCAATACAAAAATAGACAAATAAATAGGTCGGCAAAGATGACCTCCAGATGGTCAAGAAGCATATAAAGAAGAGTTTAACAGTCACTGGAAAATCCAAATTAAAATAACCAGATACAACTATAATCTCATCAGAATAGCTAAAATAAGAAACAGAGACAATACAAAATGTTTGTGAAGCTGTGGCTCACCTGGAATTCCCACACATTGATGATGGGAGGAAAAACTGGAATAACCATTTTACAAAACCATTTAGCAGCATCTACTAGAGCTGAATATACACACATGTGTCTGTGTGTGTGTATATATATACACACTATATTCATTTGCAGGAATATACTCATCAGAAATTGCGCATATATTCACCACAACATGTACAAGAGTATTCTTAGCAGTATTGTTTCTAATAGCTCTCTTATGGATTGAACTGTGTCCCCTCCACCCTCCAAATTCATAGGTTAAAGTCCTGGCCTGAGAATGTGATCTTGTTTGGAAATGGTGTTGTTGCAGGTTTTATTAGTTAAGATGAAGCCATACAGGAGAAGTGTAGGTCCCTAATCCACTATACTGGTGACCTTATAAATTGAGAAAATTTGGATATAGAAATGTACATAGAGAAAATGCCATATCAAGATGAAGACAGAGGTCAGGGTGATACTTTTACAAGCCAAGGAATACCAAAGATTGCCAGCAAACCACCAGAAACTATGGGAGAGGCATGGAACATATTTTTCCTTACATCCCTTCAAAGGAATCAACCCTTCTGACACCTTGATCTTGAACTTCTAGCCTCCAGAACTATGAGACAATACATTTCTGTTGCTTAAGCCACTTGGTTTGTGGTGCTTTGTAACAGCAGCCCTAGGAAACTAATGCAAGACCCCAAACAGAACAACTCAAATGCTCACCAGTCATATTTATTTAGTAAAACAGGTAAATAAATAGTGTATTTACACAATGAAGTACTGTACAGCAACAAATATGAATCAACTATAACTACACCCAACAATATGAATAAATCTTACAAACATGAAGAAAATGAATCAGACTCAAAAGGATACATATAGTATGATGCTATGTACATAAAGTTAAAAAACAGTAGAAACTAATTTATGGTGTTACAAGTCAGGATGATGGTTACCCTTTGCACAAAGGTAGAGGCAAGAAGTGTACTGGGGTCTTTTGAGGTTCTGGAAATATTTTGTCTCTTAATGTGGGTGCTGGTTTCATGGGTTTGTTCAGTTGATGGAAAAATCATCAAGGTGTACAAGTATATTAAAGTATACATAAGGTGTATACTTTCCTGTATTGATGTATATTGTGATAAAAACGTTGTTAAAGTAAAAAAAAATAATAATAATAAGCCAGCAAATCTTCCTTCTCTAGTTGTGACCTTTGTTAAAATTTCTTAAGATTCTAAGACTCAGTTTCCTGCTATGTGAAATGGTAATAACAATAGTACTTATTCTGTATGTTTGTTGTGAGTTGATACAATGAAGTTGTGACTTAATACATATGAAGCACTTAGCAAAATGCTAGCAGCATTCAATAAATGTAAGCTATTATTGCCATAATTATTATGATCGACAAACATATAATAGTTTCACTTCTGGATAAACAACTAGTGACATATTTTCCATGGTTGCACACACTGGAATCTATTAATTTTGTGACGAGTCATTATGTAAGGTAAAAGCTCAGACACATAGCCTAGAAAAAATATGGAGCTAAGTTGGGAGACGTAACCGACTTGTCTGTTCTATTAGATAGCCTCTATCCTCCCTGAATTACAATTTTTACTCCACATTTTAAGTGCAAAATATTTTAAAATTTTTCTTTTTTTCTTCTTTGGGAGCCACTGGAAAATGAAAGAAAAGAAAAGCACCTCTAGGAATTATAAGCCTTTATATTTGTATGGTTATATTTTCACTTGAGCCTCACAACAACCAGACAGGGATGGAATTAATATTCTGATATTAAAGATGAGCAAACCAGCTCAACAGGTTAAGTAACTTATCTGGGGTCACCTTGCTAATATACAGCAGAGTTGGGACCAAGGCTATTACAAAATTATTTGGATAATTCAGGAAGTGAAGGAAGGAGATGCTTTGTTTTTGTTGTTTTTGAGACAAGGTCTTGCTCTGTTACCTTGGTTGGGGTGCAGTGACGTGATCATAGCTCACTGCAACCTCTAACTCCTGGGCTCAAGGGATCCTCCTGCCTCAAGTTCCCAAGCAGATGGCACCACAGGTACATACCACTGCACCTAATTTTT
This sequence comes from Macaca thibetana thibetana, assembly GCF_024542745.1. NCBI lineage: Eukaryota > Metazoa > Chordata > Mammalia > Primates > Cercopithecidae > Macaca > Macaca thibetana. The sequence continues at coordinate 59,453,328 of NC_065594.1, forward strand.
TTATTCATCTATTTTTTGTAGTGACAGAGGCTTCACTTTGTTGCTGAGGCTGGTCTCTGGGTCTTGCTCTGTTACCCAGGCTGGAGTGCAGTGGTGTGATCATAGCTCACCTCAACCTCTAACTCCTAAGCTCAAGTGATCCTTTTGCCTCAGCCTCCTAAAAGTGCTGGGATTACAAGTGTGAGCCTAGCTGGGAGGAGAATAATGCAAGGTGAATAGTAAGAGAATATCTGCTTGAGCAATGATGTCCAATAAACTTTCTGTGATGATGCAAATGTTCTATATTTGCTCTGTCCCATATGGTAACCACTAGACACATGTGGTGACTGAGCACTTGAAATGTGGCCAGTATGACTGAAGAACTGAATGTTTAATATTTTAACATTTATATTTAAGTGATCATACGTGGCTAGTGGCTACTATATTGGACAGTGTAGCTGTATTGTTTCAGGAATCATGGTAAAGTTCCATGGTCAAAATTTGGAGGCTGGACCAAGTGACGTAGGCTCCCACATACTTTACGTGTTTAGGTTCTCTTTTATCCCAACCTTACATAAATGGAAATGTATGTGTGGAGTTGGGATTCTTTGGTTTTTAAGCTTGAATACATACAACTAATGTTAGGTACTCATCGTATTTTCAATGATTATTTGTGGAGGACACTTTTTATTGTACTTTTAAAAGTTGATGTTTTACTTGTTTTAAAGCGTCAACCCCTGAGAGGATTCACAACTATCTTAGAATTTATCCTTTTTGGTGACAATACAATGCCTGCAATGTTTCTTCCAAAAGCATTTTTGACATGTTGAGTTTATAATGTGTTTGAGTTCTTTTAATTTTGATTTTTATTAGTGCTGTTTTGGAGGGCTATTTCTAGTTGGATGAGGTAGGAATGGTCAACGGACTATTTTGGCTTGTTCTATTAGTTACCACATTTGAATCAAGCTGGAAATGGCGTGGTAGTTGCTTCCTAGATATCACTCTGAGGCTGCATTTACCTCTCTAAGGCTCAGGTTCCATAGCTTCAAAATTAAGCTTTGGGGTGGGTGATCTCAAAGTTATAGGGTAAATAAAGGCTAAAGTTTTATTGTTCTATGAAAACATGCATTTTCTCTCTTTTCTAAACCTGCATGTTATGCACATGTACCCTAAAACTTAAAGTATAATAATAATAAAAATATATATATATTTAAAAAAAAAAAAAAAGAATGTACAGGGACTACAGGGAGCCACATCATCTGTCTCATTTAGACAAAAAAATTTTGATTTTCTAGTACATGTGCTGTATTTGTGTGTGTGTGTGTGTGTGTGTGTGTGTGTATGTGTGGTTTTGTAACATTTATGCTTTTTTAATTATACTTTAAGTTCTAGGGTACACATGCGCAATGTGCTGGTTTGTTACATAGGTATACATGTGCCATGGTGGTTTGCTGCGCCCATCAACTTGTCATCCACATTAGGTATTTCTCCTAATGCTATCCCTCCTCCTGTCCCCCATCCCCTGACAGGCCTCAGTGTGTGATGTTCCCCGCCCTGTGTCTATGTGTTCTCATTATTCAACTCCCACCTATGAGTGAGAACATGAGTGTTTGGTTTTCTGTCCTTGTGATAGTTTGCTTAGACTGATGGTTTCCAGCTTCATCCGTGTCTCTGCAAAGGACATGAACTCATCTTTTTTATGGCTGCATAGTATTCCATGGTGTGTATGTGCCACATTTTCTTAATCCAGTCTATCATTGATGGACATGTGGGTTGGTTCCAAGTCTTTGCTATTGTAAATAGTGCTGCAATAAACTTAAGTGTGCATGTGTCTTTATAGTAGCATGATTTATACTCCTTTGGGTATATACCCAGTAATGGGATCTCTGGGTCAAATGGTATTTCTAGTTCTAGATCTTTGAGGAATCGCCACTGTGTCTTCCACAATGGTTGAACTAATTTACACTCCCACCAACAGTGTAAAAACGTTCCTATGTCTCCACAGCCTCTCCAGCATCTGTTGTTTCCTGACTTTTTAATGATCACCATTCTAACTGGTGTGAGATCATATCTCATCGTGGTTTTGATTTGCACTTCTCTAATGACCAGTGATGATGAGCAGTTTTTCATATGTCTGTCGGCTGCATAAATGTCATCTTTTGAGAAGTGTCTGTTCATATCCTTTGCCCACTTTTTGATAGTATTGTTTGTTTTTTTCTTGTAAATTTGTTTAAGTTTTTGTAGATTCTGGATATTAGCCCTTTGTCAGATGGGTAGATTGCAAAAATTTTCTCCCATTCTGTAGGTTGCCTGTTTACTCTGATGATAGTTTCTTTTGCTGTGCAGAAACTCTTTAGTTTAATTAGATCTGATTTGTCTATTTTGGCTTTTGTTGTCATTGCCTTTGGTGTTTTAGTTATGAAGTCTTTGCCCATGCCTATGTCCTGAATGGAATTGCCTAGCTTTTCTTCTAGGGTTTTTAGGGTGTTAGGTCTTACATTTAAGGACCTCTTCAAGGAGAACTACAAACCACTGCTCAACAAAATAAAAGAGGACACAAACAAATGGAATAACATTCCATCCTCATGGATAGGAAGAAAGGTAATTACAGATTCAATGCCATCCCCATTAAGCTACCAATGACTTTCTTCATAGAATTGGAAAAAACTACTTTTTTGGTTCCATATGAACCAAAAAACAGCCCGCACAGCCAAGAAAATCCTAAGCAAAAAGAACAAAGCTGGAGGCATCACGCTACCTGACTTCAAACTATTCTACAAGGCTCCAGTAACAAGAACAGCATGGTACTGGTACCAACATAGATATATAGACCAATGGAACAGAACAGAAGCCTCAGAAATAACACCACACATCTACAATCATCTGATCTTTGACAAACCTGACAAAAACAAGCAAGGGGAAAGGATTGCCTATTTAATAAATGGTGCTGGGAAAACTGGCTAGCCATACGTAGAAAGCTGAAACTGGATCCCTTCCTTATACTGTATACAAAAATTAACTCAAGATGAATTAAAGACTTAAATGTATGCTTTTTTTTTTTTAAAGTCAGTATCTGGAATTGCACTTGGTGTCTTCACCTTCACTGGGGAAATCATGACAGATTTCTCAATAATCACCTTCATAAACAGAATTTATAGGTATTTCATGAAAATTTCACATATAATTGATAGGTGAAGTGAAATGCAATATAAATATTTTATTTTTTCTAGGATATACCTGCCAGATACAAAAGGAACTTCCTTTTTTTCCCCAAACATTATCTTGGCTTACTTTGGCTTTGTCAGGCCAGTAGTTTTTTCCCCTATTTGAATGTTAAAGCCAGGAAATGGGTATAATTTTCTTCGTAGTTCTAGAAAGGCAGCATCTGGTAAGTTATTCCATCTGATTATCATTGTCATTTTATTCTTCAGATATTTAGTGACCTTTATCATCAGGACTGATATCAGGCAACCTTCTTATATGTTGATCTTATTGTTGTGTCATAATATGTTGCTAATGGTGAGGCAGTGTACTGACATTAGACTGTGTTAAACAAATGAGGCCTGGTTTCTGTTATGAAATAAAAAGAGCAAATGCACATTAACATGTTAAGAAGATCTGGGTGCATAGCACACATTTCTCTTTCCTAATATTTTGCACATACAGACACACACACATACCACAGACACACACACACACACACACACACAGTATTTGTCTTCTTATACAATAATCACATTAGCCAGTTAAGGGACACCTGTCATAACAGCCCTATGCTCAGTGACTGTGCTGCTCTTCTATGGCTTACAGAGTAAAAAGGAGATAACATCATAGAAAGTCCTGCTTTAGTATGGTCAAAGAACAGCCTTCCATACCCAAGGTAAAGCAAAGATTATTTTAACAACTTATGAGTTATTCCAAATTCAAATATGAATTCCCCAAAGCAACATGGCTACTGATTTGCTCACATTTGTTGCCTGTTAACAAATAAAGGAAAAATGAAAATGCTAAATAAAAATATTGTTAGGACTGAGATGTAGCTTATCAGGATTCAGATCTTTTCCAAGTGTTTACTGGTGATGCCATCATATATAACTATATGTATTATATAAAGCTGATAGAAAAACTTAAATTTAGGAAATTCATTTAAATTTCTAAGCTAACTCTGTGGTAATTCCTTCCTTTCTCCTGTTCCTTCCTCTACTTTTATCTTTATTATATAGATACTATATTAGTTTGTTGTATTTACATAAATAGGGAATGTCAGTTCTCTGTATCCACTTGGCTAGATTGTAGCCCTAATTATTCAAACACTGACATAGGCATTGTGGTGATTTAATAGATGTAATTAAAGTCTTGAATCAGTTGACTTTAAGTAAAGAAGATTATCCTCAATAATCTGGGTGGGTCTGATTGAGTCAGTTAAATGTACTTAAGAGCAGAACTGAGGATTCCCTGAGGAAGAAGAAATTCTGCCTGTAGACAGCAGCTTCAACTCCAACCCTAGAGTTACAGGGGTCTGCCCTGTGGATTCTGGACTTGCTGGACCAGCCCACAGAACTGTAAGCCAATTCCCTGCAATAAATCTTTTAAGGTATGTCTTCTACTGACTCTGTTTCTCTAGTTGAATCCTGACTGATAAAAAGTTTTATTTCAGATTCTTCCAACATAGTGGAGGAGAATAAAGAGAGGAAAAACAAGTAGATACTTGATTTTAAAATTGCTCACTTAGATATCCTCTCTAAAATTATAGAGCTGAACAGATGACAGGAATCTCAGAACCAGTTAAATAAGAAACACTATGTGAAGCTGAACTGAGGTTCAAGCCTACAAACTGATTAAAAAATATATATACACACACACACATTATAAAAGTTTCAGAGATAAAACTGGAGTCATTATTGTGTTAATTTTCATTTATATATGAAAAGCAATGGTTTCTTATATTTTCTAAAATACACTTTAGAATTTAATGTCCAGAAAATGATTGCTAGTGAATTTTCATTAGGTAGAGATAGAAATTTTCAGATAATACAATTTTACCTCTTTCTAGTCATTCTTCAGGTAATTATACAAAAACCATACATATTCCAAATGTGATTCATTACTAAGATCTGTGATCACACTAACCATCAATAGCTACTTTGAGTAGTTCTATGTGGTAAAGGAAATGATAAGAAACTAAAAATCAGTGAAGTAGTAAGGAAAATTTGGAACATCGCCTCCCCGTGATTTAGGCCTGTGTAGATGGCTTTCTGTAGGCAATGGCATGTCTTATTGCTCTTTAACTGGTGGGAATCCCAACAAAGAATCCTGGCATTTGGGTGTGCAGCTCAATATATCTGACGGTATAAGAAAGAGGATGATGAATGTTAAGTTGCTAGTTTACCTCTAGAGGGAATGACCCTGCTTCTGGGAAGGTGGGAGGGGTTCCCAATGGGAAGTACGCCCCAGGCAAAGAGATCCCCATGACCTCTATACAGCATCACACTACAGAACAACATCAAAGTCATTCTTAGTAGGAAGGCTTATGGATACATTAAATCCACATGAGAAAATGCTAACAATGTAGAGTCCTGAGGGTTTTTCTGAAGATGAAACACCAACCATGTAGAATGATAGTTGAAATTATCTAACACAATTTTGATAATGCTCCTCTATCACTATACATCTTGGTACTTGTCTTAGTTGGGTTCTCCAGGATGCAGATGCTGATATAAAGTTTTAAGTGCAACAGATTCACTGGGGAGCAACATCTGTGAAAAGAAAAAGGACTGGGTAGGGCGAGCTGTCACAACATGCTGCAGGGCTGGAAAAGTCTCTGCCAGCTTCACAGGGAACTCTGAAGCAAAGTTTGTCCCTTAAAGGGCTTCAGTGTCTAGCAAAAATAGCCAGAGCCTTGTACCACTGCCTTGCTCAGTTAGTGGCTGGGTGCCACCCTGAAAATAGCACCTCCTCAGGTTGAAAGCTGAGGGAGACCCTGACAAAGCAACCAACTGGAAGTTGTCTCACAGCCACATTCCTTCCAGCTGGGCAGAGTGTGCTTTCTTGAAAGGGAATCTGGGCAGCTTATCTCCATGTCTTCTCCAGTACTGCAGAGCAGCACTAGTAAAATGTTGGGTGGCTGTGTGTTTGGAGATGAAAATTGATCAGGCCAGAATGAGAGGTGTTAGTGAAGTGCACTAAAATTCTACAATTCTACTTGAGGTAGCTTCTAGTGCTGCACCACCGCAAATTCCTTAGATAACTAGAGTTGTCACCATAATACCAGAGACTGAAAATATTACTGGATGTTGCTTAAGGTCTGTAAAATGGTAAAGAATATTGTTATTCCCATCGCATCTCAAGTAAGTTTCTCTTAGTGGGACAACTCAGTGCCTCTGCTTGTAATGGTCCATTATAGGTCACACGGGCTTAGTTGTAAAGTGGGCAAAAGCAGCTCAGAATGGCTCTTTTGGGGATGATGAATAAGAATCATTATTTTACATAGATCAAGAAGGTGGGATTTAAAGAAGTCAGATTGGCTCTTTGTGATACATTGCTATCTTTTTATGTCTTCTGCACGTTTCACGGTAGTGGTGGTTAGGAAGAAGAAAGAGACAAGGACTCTTTTTATTAGGTACATTACACTTAATATCAGCTTAATGTAGTGCTTAATATGGTGGAGGCTCTGATGTCTGTCATCATCTACTAGTGATTTGGCATTAGCCAAGTTCATGGAACTCTTTGTGCCTTATTTTCCCTCTTCATCTGTTAACCCAGGAGTGCAATTGTGCCTATATCATGAAGTTGTGGTGAGGCTAAAATAATAGATGCATAGTACTGGCTTAGAAAGGGCTCTATACTAGTAAGCTGTTGTTCTACTTCTCCTTCCTGTTTCTCTTCCTCTTTAAAAATACGGTTTCCTGCTGAATTTGTTACTTCACTAGATTAGCAAAATGTTCAGGGAATCTGAGAGGAGGGTAAAATAGAAAGAATCTGTTACTCTATCAGGATTCAAGACGTCTGCTTTTCATCAGGTCTTTGATTTTTACGGTTATGTTCTCAGTGCTGCGTTGGGTGTAAGAAATGGCCGTCTATTTGAGAAACAAATGAACACATGAATGATTAACGAAAACACATATACATATAAAATTAAGTTCTAAATAAATCTTATAGATCGTAAGTGATATAAGGATCTAATTTCAGTCTGCTGACACTGGCTGTTGTTTTGGTCATCGAGAAGCAATACCATTTGGAGTGAAATTGTGAGAGTGAGCGTTTATACCAGTTATACCAATAAAATGGCATATGTTTATTGGCTTAGAAACTAAAATACATTAAGATCAAAACAAGGCAAGTTTAACAATATTGAAGTATGAGATATCATTGCCTCTTATTGTTAGCACAGTAACGCTTTCTACTATTAGACATGTCAAAATGGCACAAATAGGAAGAGTTGATGAATGCTTTAAAAAGAACTACGAGGAAGGCTTACCTTTTCAGTTGTCAATCTCGCAAAGAGTTTTTGGGTTTTTTTGTATCTTGCTATTTTAACCAGTTGATTAGGCTCACCCAGTGGCAGTCTTCATTTCAAGGATGTCCTCTGGACATTCATGAAGGAAATAAAGTAAATGGGGCTCCAGATTCCTTTCCTTCCCTTCAGGGGGCTCCACTGTAAGATCATTTTGGGAAAATGTGGTGTTATCTTAAAAACATAGCTGGGCCACATCAAGCAGCACCATAGTTTTGAGGGTATAGAACGTTGGTCTTCAGGTTAAAAGGCACTTTTCACTGCTCTGTCATACTCTTCTACTTGCTAGAGAAATATGTTTTATGCCGTGTCATGTGTGGTTAACCAGACACTGAGATGCTATTAACAATGCTCCCAAGTGATTCCTTGCTGTTAAATCCATTGGAATTATTATTACCACAAAATAATCCTATCTGATTTCATTACTTTCTTCTAACGTCCTTCCAGTAACCTAGAACTCTAGAGACCTCTTCCTTTGAGAGCTGTCTGGAGAGTCTGTTGAATTTTTAAATCTCTTATTACCAAAAAGTGGAAAAAAATTTAAAAAGTAACCAAAGAGCTGGTGCCTGTAGTCTCAGCTACTCCAGAGGCTGAGGCAGGTGGATAGCTTGGGCTGAGGAGTTCGAGGCTGCAGTGAGCCATGATTGTGCCTGAGAACAGCCACTGCACTCGTCTGGGCAATATAGTGAGACCCCGTCTCTAATCATCCCACAGAAGAATTTCAGGGTAGTGGATAACTCTGTAGGATACTACAATGATGAATACCTGCCATTACACATTTGTCGTAACTCGAGGAGTATACAACAACCTGAGTGAACCCCAAGGTAACTATAGACTTTCAGTGATGATGATGTGTCAATTCGGGTTCATCAGTTGCAACACATGTACCACTCTAGTGGGGGATGTTGATAATGGCGGGGTTGGGGGTGGGGTTATGCATGCGTAGGAGCAAAGTGTATACGGGATATCTCTGTAACTTCTCAATTTTGCTGTAAACTACAACTACTCTATATTAGTCTTTTAAAAATCCCTTATCTTACGAATGATTTTTGAATAAGCGTTTTAGCAATGTTCTAGAGATGAATCTCCTCCCCACGTCCTACGCTGGGTGAGTAATACGAGGAAGTGTCGGGTACCCGGGAGACCTGTCCTCAGGTGTTCCAGGAACGCGGCCCCATACCTTTGTCAGCCTCTGTCTCTGTGTGGTGAGAAGGCGCACTGGCTCGTGCCTGCGCGAGACTCGCGCACATAGAAAAGACCAATCAAGGACGGGTCATTCCCGCCCCCCGCGCGCCTTCTGCGACCGCCCACTCGACAGGTTGACAACCTAGACAGCTCCCCCGGACTTGCCTTACTTTTCCATCTCCTCCCACCTAGCTACACCCTCCCACTGGCGGCGCGGATGGGACGCCGGCGGAGCCAGCGAGTCTGCGCGAGCGGCCCGAGCATGCTCAATAGTGCGCGCGGCGCCCCGGTGCTCCTCCGCGGAACCGCGACCAACGCGGAGGTCTCGGCGGCCGCTGCGGGAGGCACAGGAAGTGAAGAGCTTCCGCCGGGAGACCGCGGCGGCAGGAACGGAGGCGGAAGGGGCCCTGCGGCGACGACGTCGTCGACGGGGGTGGCCGAGGGAGCTGAGCACGGAGAGAACTCCCCCGCTCGGAAGCCGGATCCCGAGCCGGGCAGGATGGATCACCACCAGCCGGGGACGGGGCGCTACCAGGTGGTGAGTTCCCGGCCTCCTGTGCTTCCCGGGACTGCCTCCCGCCGGGGCGTCCCGAGAGTCCCTTTCCTCAGGTTATTCCCAGAGGAAACGCTGTGGCTTTTGTTTTGTTTTCTTTTGGATCTTCTGACTGGAGCTGCTTCACTCGCCTCTCCTGCGCACTCCTGCCTAGGACTGCTTCGAAACCCTTCCCTGTCGCCCCAAGTCTCCTCCTAGCTCCTCACCCGTACCCTTAGCCCCCTTTGAGACACCTCCCTCCGCACACCTTACAACTTGTATCTGTTTTAATTTCTCACTTTATCATTTTCTTATTCTCTGACTCAGTCACTTCTGAGACATTCTAGTCGATTGTCTACTGGAAGTGGGGCTGACTTCACATACCTGCCCGGAAGGTGATCGCCGTCATAAATGGGGTGGGTGGGTGGGTAGGTGGGTGAAGGTGTAAGTACTGTGTAGAGTGGGATTTGGCAAAAATGTGGGTTAGGAATTGTGGAACCGAAGAGAAAGACTAGCCATAGTGCTGATCTTGTCTGCTCGTTAACCTTGTCACTTTTGTCCTTTTCCATTATGTTAGTATTAAAAATGACTGTATTTTTTGTAATCCCCAGTTTTTTGTTTTTGTTTTTTTTTGTTTGGCTAGAGGGGAAACAGAGGTAGTTTTAGTAGAACAAATTCTAATCTTGTTCGAAAAATTATTTTTCGTTAAATACAAGGTTTTCCAGCTTAACTGTGTAAACTTTGGTAACTGTATGTTGAAAAAAGTGAAATATGTTCCTCTATATTTTCAGTGTCAATTTTTAAATATATTTTTCTTTGTGTATTCTGGTGGTGACGTTGAAGATTCCTGTTGTAAACCTTAGTTAAAAATGGACTGAGCAATAGTTGACTGTGCTGTTGTGCTGTTGCAGCTAGGTAGCATGTCATTCTACAAACTTTCAGCCCATTTACTGAGGGAGACGAGATAAATAATACATAGCAGTGGTGGTGCAATTTATGGTTTATAAAATTTTACAAATTTAGGTATGTTAACCCCAGGTTTCAACTTTCAAATCTATCTGCACATGTAAGACTTAGTTGTAAGCCAAGACTTTCTATTAATAAGTACATTTTGGCAATATGAAGGACACTGTAAGATGAGATCCCAATGTATGTAATTTTGCATTTTTCTAAGATAAAAGCTCATGAGGCTTCTATTTTCAACTGGTTTGCATTCTTTAAAACCTACAAAAGGTCCGTGTTCCGAATTCTTTGAAAATGTAGCAGCTTTTCTCAACAACTTGGGAAATACTGTTTCTCCTAGTATGGAAAGCATATTTCAAGTGTACACCCTTTTGATGGTTTGAAGGGCATTTCTAGGTTTGTAAATGTTAGCAAAAATAAAATGATACAAATATTGAATAATATCAGCAGTGGAACTTGTTTCATTTTTCTAATCTTCCTGTTAGATTAGAAACATCAACCATGTTCTCCTACACACGTCACTACTTAAAACACTGTTAATTTATGTAGCTCTCAGTTTTAAGATATTTGTTTTCCCTACAGCTCCTTTCAAAATAAATGGACATATTTTATTGCTGCCCCCTCCCCTCATTTTTTTCAAACTGATGATGTGTCCCACATAGACTTTGAATGTTCCTTGAGAGCAGAGGGCAAAAATCAGTTCTTCTAAAGATAATGCCTACCAGTCCCTCTAAAGATAATACTTTAAGTAGGTAGGACATCGATTTGTTTTCCTTGTAAGGCAACAGTGTTAGGGTTACACAACTTACATAGTCATTTAACCTATCCAGTATAACTCTTGGTTTTGTTTATAATGGCCTGATTAATAACATCTAAGTGTATGTCAGAGAAAAAGCTGAATTGACATTTTCAGTAGACTTTTTAAACTAGGGATCAGTATTCAGCTCTGGCTTATATGATGAACATAACTATTTTGTGGTTGCCTTTAGCTCAGTTTTTGGGAAAACTGGAATGTGTAATAAACTGGAGCAATAAACAGCTTGAGTTGTCGAATGTTAAGGGATGACTTAAGTCAGGAGATAGGCAAGTATACTTAGGGGTGAGATGGTATACAATGTTAATTTTTCACTTATTTAAAGAATTTAAATACAACTTTTCATACTGGAAAGCTAGCAGTGATGCTCAGGGTCATCAGAACGACCTACTACCATTAGCCAGTGCACAAGCTTTATCTGGAAACTGCTTTTTCTGTGATCTTTCCTTTCATTGTTAAAAGCACCCAAAATTTATTAAGTAAAGCAGTTAACAGTTTAGAGCTACAAAAATTCTTGATTGTTACCCTTCTAATTTCAGAAAAAGCCAGGTATGGTACATAATTTTCTGGGAAATTCAGTTTTGTTCGTTAGTAAATGAGCAGTGTTGCTAACTATGATAAAGTTGACTTGGCTTGCAGCTGCTAGACCACATTCTAACTTTGATGTTCTTATTTTATTATTTATTTATTTTTTGAGATGGAGTCTCTGTCACTCAGGCTGGAGTGCAGTGGCGTGATCTCGGCTTGCTGCAACGTCTGCCTCCCAGGTTCAAGTGATTCTCCTACCTCAGCCTCCTGAGTCGCTGGGACTACAAATGTGCTCCACCATGCCTGGCTAATTTTTGTATTTTAGTAGAGATAGGGTTTCACCATGTTGGCCAGGCTTGTCTCAAACTCCTGACCTCAAATAATCTGCCCGCCTTGGCCTCTCAAAGTGCTGGGGTTGCAGGTGTGAGCCACAGAGCCCGTCCAAAGTTCTCTATTTTGAAGGATTATGTACTTCTACCAAGCTGACTTCTAAGATTGTACCTGTACCAAGCTGACTTCTTATTCTGTGTACAAGTTAAATTGGCAGTGTTGATTGTAGCAGTAATTTCCCAAACTATATTTCAGAATGAGAGTAAGTGTAACTGGAAGATTTACAATACATTAGCATATTAAAACCATGAAAAATTCTGCAGTAAAGACAGTGATTTGGATTTCTTTAACCTAGCTCTTCTTAATCTTTGTTTTGTTTTGTTCTTTGTTTTTAAAAATTTAAGATTATGTTAACATTTCCAAAATATCAATTTTCCATGGAACATAATTTGAAGTATTCATTCTACAAAGATCTGAGTACTTTGCTCTTGTATCTGGGGAATTAGAGTTGCCCTCAATAAATCAGCTGGGAAGGAGGCTTGAAGGAGGCCTGACTATTAACGGGTAAAAAACCTGCAGGTTTTAAAGCCATCTGGGCTTATATATTAGATGATGCTGTTTGCAATTTGTGAGACCTTGGCTTAGTTACTTTACATCTTGAAGCCTCATTTTCCTCATATTAGTACCTACCTGACTAGGATTATTGTGAGAAATAATATAATACGTGTGTAAAACATATAAAGACTGGTACATGATAAATAAGTACCCTTTTTACAAGCTAATAAGTTAGTGTGCTAATGTTTCACGGTTGCTGGCAAAAAAGAGGTGACCTCCAGGTTAGAGACCGATCATTACTCATGGCATAGCAAGCAGCAAGAACATCAGCATATTTGTGTAGGTTTTCCTAGCTACCAAATTCCACAAAGGGGCTGGGTGTCCATATGGATGCGTGCAGTGGGTTTGCATCACAGCTGAGGAACTCAAAACCAAGGGTGCAGCCTTTTTTTTTTTTTTTTTTTTTTTTTTTTCTTCAAGCAGCAAATGTCTTAGCAAACAAAAAACAAACTAGTTTACCTTTTCCTGGGATGGTAGTTACACACTGTGGTTGCCTGATCTTTGTTCCCGATGTAACTTATTAGAAGAAACAGCTCAGTATCAGGAAATGGAAAGCTTTACAGACTGACACACTCAGCAAGAATGTGCAGGGACATTCAGGCCCATGGCTGACTGCCTCACCCAATAGTGCATGTTCTGGATGAGATAATATATAATGAGTTTTCGGTATAGTCATTTCATTTTCCATTGGAAGGAAGTGTTGCAGCCTCTTACCTTTCCTTACTGTCTAGTTGTCACCTTTTCTTGCCAACCTTATTCCTTTGATCGTCTCTTGTTTGTTTCTTTGGAATTTATCAGTGTATTTTATCTGGTTTATATTCTTACTATACCTTTTTTACATTATCAAGGTTACCCAACTGCATAGTCTAACAGCTACTTTTCAGTTCTCACGTTGCTTGATTTCTCTGTTATATTGACAGTATGAACATTCTTTGAAAGTCCATCCTTATTCCTGATAATAAGAAACTTCCTACTTCTCTTGACTTCTTCTGACTTTTCTTGTCTTAGTGAACTCTTTTTGTACTTAATTCCTTCTCCTTAAATATTGATGCATTACCTGGTATGGAATATTGTCTATTAACTTTCTTCCTCATTTGACCATCCCTGAGGAATTGTTTGTACTATGTGAATCGTATTTGTAGAATACAGGTTGAGTATTCCTACTCCAAAAACCTGAAATCTGAAATGCCCCCAAATCTGAAACTTTCTGAACACCACATGATATCACAAGTGGAAAATACCACACGTACATATTCAACACAATTTAGTTTCATGCACAGTCACGTTCATCTTTGGGATCCATTCCCAAGGTGTTTCGTTATGTGTATGCAGTATTCCAAAATCCAAAAAAAATCTGAAATCCAAAACATTCTGGTCCCAAGGGTTTTAAATAAGGGATACTCAACCTGTATCAATCTTATTTTTGTTCTTTTGCTCAAAAACCTTCAGTGGCCCCTTACTGAACCTGCCCCCAACATTTAATAACATTTAATATTTAAACTTCCAAATTTATAAAAAAGTTGAAAGAATTGTACAGTTAACCTCCATACAAATTGTAGGCTCTACAGTTGTTAACAGTTTATTTTATTTGTGTTGTGTATTTATCAATCCATCTTTTTTTTTTTGATCCTTTTGAAGTAAGTTGCAGGGATCAGTGTACTTGCCTGCAAGCCACGAATTTTTCATTAGCCTACATTTTAATATTTGTTTATGGTTCTTTTTCTTTGGGGTAAAATCAGTGTATATTGAAATGCACAAATCTTACATGGCCTAGTGGATGAACTTTGGCAAATTTATATACTCATGTAACCCAAACCACCTTTGACATGTAGAGCAGAGATCAGCAAACTATGGTCCAACTCCTGGTTTTGTAAATAAATTTTATTGGCACACAGCCGTGCCCATTCATTTACAGTGGTAGAGTTGAGGACATTCATGTACTGCATAATGACTTTTCATTCAATGAGGGACCTCATATACTAGGGTCCTGTAAGATATATTTAGATAAATACTGTTGTGTTACAATTGCCTACAGTATTCAATGCAATAACTTGCTGTACAGGTTTGTAGTCTAGGAGCAATAGGCTAGACCATACGGCCTAGTATGTAGTAGGCTATATATACAACCTAGATTAGCAAAAGTACACTCTCTGATGTTAGCACAGACACTCATCCATCATAGGGACCCCACCCTCATGACCTCATCTAAACCTAATTACCCCCCAAAGGCTCTAACTTCAAATAACATCACTCTGGTGATTAGGGTTTCAACATACACATTTTGGAGAGACACAGACATTCAGTTTGTACCACTACCTTTTACAGATAAATTTTACTGACCTGATACAGAACATTACCATCACCCTAGAAAGTTTCCTTATTATTCTTACTAGATCAATTCCTACCCCCCAGGTGACTGTTCTGATTTTTTCACTTCAAATTACCTAGTTTTGCCTATTCTAGAATCATACGGCATGTAGTCTACAAAGCTTCTTTCATTCAGCATGAGGTTTTTTAGATTGATCCATGTTTTTGTGTGTATCAGTAGCTCATCCCTTTTTATTGTATATTTTTCATCATATAAATCATATGAATACACTGCAGTTTATCCGTTGCTATTGATGGATATTTGGCTTGTTTTTAGTTTTCTTTTGCTGTTATGAGTAAAACTGTTACATTCTTGTACAAATCTTTTTGTAAAGCTGATATGAATATTCTTGTACAAATCTTGTTGTGGACATATGTTTTTATTTGCCATGGGTGGAATTACTGAGTAATAGGGTAGGTGTATGTTTAAATTTTATAAGAAACCACCAGACTTTTTTCCAAAGTAGTTATGCCATTTTATACTTCCACCATCAATGTATGAAAGTTTTGGTTGCTCCACACACTTGCAAACATTCTGCTGCTGTCAGTCTTTTTAATTTTAACCATTCTGGTGGGTTTATTACATTTTTGAAGTTTAAAATTTCTGTTCTTAGCATACAAATTTTTTTGAATGGGCCCTCCCTACCTGCACAGTGACATATCTCAGCAATCTGTCTTCTTAATTTTTATGCACTCATTTCTCATCTGAAGTTCTGTACTATCTCTGGTTTGTTTGCCTCATAAAATCCTGTTCTTAAATGTAAAAACTCCTTCGAATCTATAATTGAAAGGGGGAGGTAAAGAGAGCTTCTTACCTCTCTCATCAGCATCAAGGCAGAAGAAAGTTAGGATAACTCGTTATACTGAATTATGTGTTCGTGTGTCTTTCTAACCTTGTAGACTCTTGCTTTTTCTCAAAGGTGTATCAGGGTTATGTCAATGTCTGATTTTTATTTCATCTTTAAAATAGATCTTTACATGTTGAAAAAACTAATTGAGGAAATTTACACTCAAATATGTTGTATACTAAGTAGTACACCAAGTTGTACACCAATACTCAAATGTGTTGTATACCAAGTTGTTGCTTCTAACTTGAAGACCAGTTTTATGTTAATTTGGGTTGCGAGGGTAAATTGCTTTTAAACATACCCCAGATTAAAGTTTCTCTTGCTATTTTTGTGCATGTCATGATATTAACTGTAAATATGTTATTTATTTGTTTGAGTTTAGCTCATTAAAAAAAATTATACAAATGAGTACACACCTGAACAGTGCTGAATCAAATGGTAGCCTTTGCTTAGGCACATTTGAGCAGTACATGATCTAGTACTGGAGGGCTATATGTGAGTGGCAAATAATTGCATTGGAATTATATCATGAAAATACCATATTATAATTTATAGCTTATGTTTTTGAGTGCCCTTTGTCAGATTTATGCTAAAGATATGGTAGCAGTTTTTAGATATCATTATTAATTATGAAACAAAGATCCTATAATTCATTCATCTGACATATAATAGCTTATGAAGTACTTCTGTCTGCTTCTGTTTTAGGTGTTGGTGAATAAGACAGTTAAGTTTTTGTCTCATGGCTCATGCTTTGGTGGAGGGAGTGCAGATAGATAAGTAAGCCTAATTTCAGATAGTAATGAATTCTTTGAAGAAAATAAAGCAAGTTGATGGAATAAATAATACATTCTATCAATTATGAAATAGCAATAATAGAACAGTAATTACATTATATTAATAAAATGCTGCTAAATGCTTTATACATATTAGCACACTTAATCCTTCCACTTCTATGAAGTAGATAATGTCATTATCCTCATTTTGCAGATGAGAAACATGAGACACAAGTTAAATAAAGGCCCAGCTGTGATGGAGTTGGTATTCAGACTTGGGTGTTTTAGTTTTATATTGCTGTGTAACAATCATCTCTAAATACAAGCATTTTATTTTCTTTTAAGATCCATGGGTTGAGTGTGATCAGGGAATTGTTGAGTCTAGTCTACATGGGGTTAGCTGGGGCTTGAGCCATTTTGGGGCTTGATTGGGTTGGAATTTCCAGGATGTCTCACTCACTTGGCTGCAGTTGATGTTGTCTATTTTCTGGGAGCTCAGCTGGGACTGCTGACTTAAGCATCTCAGTTCTCCTCTGTGTGCCCTCTTGATGTGACCTTGGCTTCCCACAGCATACAAGGAAGAGGAAGCTGCCGTTCTCAGGGCCTGGGCTTGGAAATTTGTAGTGTCATTTTTGCAGTGTCCTATTGGTCAGAGCAGTTGAAAGACCCCCTAAATTCAAAGGAAGAAGGAATAAATTCCATCTGTCAGTGGGGGAGAAACATGCACATACATGGAGGGAAGAAAGCGATAGTGGCCATCTTTGGAGATGATGTACCACACCAGTCAATTTGACCCCTTAGTAAATAGGGATCAGCTTAGTCAGGGAACTCCATCCACTCTGAAGTTGTGACAGTCAGGCAGACTTGATTGAAATGTGAAGATCTAGTTCTAGTTGATGAGGATTGTAAATGTAATAGTAACCTGTAGTGAAAATCAGTTTGTTGATTGAAGATATAGGAGGAAAGCTGTATGGCTGCAGCAAAGTTAAGGGGATGGCCTAGAGTGGAATGGGACAAAACAGAAACAAATTTTATGCTGGATTCGATAGACGAATGCAACTCTCATTTATAACTCTAGTTTATAATTGTTTCGTGAAAGCAGTTAGGGCCACCTACATGATTTGCAAAGTCTAATGCTGAATGAAAATGTGGGGCCCTGGCCTGTGATGAGGAAGTCAATCTCCCCTTTCTGCAGAGCTCGTCTTTGTACAGGTCTATGGACCCCTAAGCAAATATGGAGTCTCCACGTCAGGACATGCTCATTACCTACATCAGTGATAGGCAAGAGGCCACCCTCTGAAATGTGCCAGGGTGCTTCTAGCCTAGGATGGAGATGGCTGTCACCTTGCCTTTCCCCGAGTTGTGGCGTGAGGACTGGGAGGTCAGACTGAGCCAAAGGGTTCAATTGAGTGAGAACACTTCCTGGAGAGGCAGACTGCTGGTAAGCTGAGGTGTCAGGCCCCTGGCACATGCTCCATTGGAGTCCTATTAGAGTTTACTTACAAAACTGATATTTAGAGATCAAATTATTAAGAATTTTAAGACAGTGATCACAGGGTATTAAACTCCAATCATGGGTTCCTCCTGACTGGTGGTCCCATGTGACTACAGTGATCACATGCTCATGAAGATGGCCCTGAAGGCTGTGTTACTTGGGATGGTGGTGGTGGTGATGTAGACCGGGGGTTAGTAAACCCTTTCTGTAAAGGGCCAGATAGTATTTTCGGCTTTACAGGCCATGTGGTCTCTGTCACAGCTACTCAGATCTGCCATTGTAATGTAACAGTATCCATACCAAATATGAAAATGAACAAATGGGCTGTGTTCCAGAAAACTATTTGCAAAAACAGTGTGCTGGATTTGGCCTACTTGCTCTAGTTTGCCCACTCCAATGTAGATGTTATAGGAATGTACCTCATATAGTCCTGAAGCTTGGCATGTTGAAGGGCACTTCAGAAAAATTAATTTTTTTTTTCTTTTTTTTTGAGACAGAGTCTCACTCTGTTGCCCAGGCTGAAGTGCAGTGGTGCGATCTCGGCTCATTGCAAGCTCCGCCTCCCGGTTTCATGCCATTCTCCTGCTTCAGCCTCCTGAGTAGCTGGGACTACAGGCACCCGCCACCACACCCGGCTCACTTTTTGTATTTTTAGTAGAGATGGGGTTTCACCGTGTTAGCCAGGATGGTCTCGATCTCCTGACCTCGTGATCCTCCCACCTCGGCTTCCCAAAGTACTGGGATTACAGGCGTGAGCTACTGTGCCTGGCGCAGAAAAATTAATTTTTTATTTCACCCAGTCTCTAAATAAATTCCTAACGATGTGGTGAGGTTGTTTTGCATCCCTTATTTGCACCTGATAATCAGTCAAGCACCTAGTCTGTCCCTAGAATTGGGATGGATATGAGTGGATAGTAGAAGAGAATATAATACTGCCTGTGAGAGTGGCAAAGACAGCTTATTCAAATATGGTGTAATCTTCATTCTGTTAGTGTGATCTCCTCACCGAGGTTATTCTTGACTACCTTATTTTAAATCACTGTGTTTTATCCAGAGTACTTACCACCATCTGGTATTCCAAATATTTTGCTTATTTATTTCCTACCTCCCTTCTTCCTCCCTGAATTTAAGTCTCATGATGATAGAGAGATTTTTGTCTGTTTTGCTCACTACCGTGTATATCTTTCCATACCTGGCATGTGGTAGACTTTCAGTATTTGATAAAGGTGAATGAATGGTGCTAGTTCAAGGCCAATCTTACAGACATAAAACCTTGCCTATGTTATTTTATTCCTTTTTATATTTGTTCTGTCTCTGCTACTGAGACCTGGGCTCTTTAAGGTGGGGGTGATGGTGGTGGTGGTTTTTTTGCATTCTCTTCCAGCTTAAAATATATTGCTTAGTCTTCCTCCGCCTCTCCTCTCTCTCTGAATCTTCCTCCGCCTCTCCTCTCTCTCTGAATCTTCCTCCGCCTCTCCTCTCTCTCCGAATGGTGTCCTTTAGAGTTGTTCAGTAAGTAGCCTATGGAGCCATATGCAGTGGCCCTGCTTATCACTTTCATAAACTCTGGAGTTGTGAATACTGGTTTGATTTTCCTTATCTTTTTAATATTGATTACTCAGCAACTATTTTCTTCTTACTATTTTCTTAATATCTGACTTTCATTCTAAAACATTGCTCAATTGTATGTGTATCCACAGTATGTTATTTTAGGATTTTGTATGTATTCTATATATGTCGGCCTAACTTGAGTTTAATTAACTGTGGAATGGTATGGAATCTTCTGCTGATGTTTAGTCAGTGTAAATTTACTGACAAGATCACTGTAATTAAGGCTATGTAATTGTAAATCATTGTATGTCTCTGTTTTTGGGCCTTGTTGTTATGGTTTTGAACTTTCAGATGTTTGATCACTTAGCTGGAATTAGGGTGTGGGTAAAATTCTTGTTAAAGACATGCTAAATGCAAGTTGGGAAATGCAGTAGTCTAAGATGTACTATCAGATTATTTCAGGGTTTTGACTTGCTTTTAAGATTTGTTTGAACATGTACAGTTTAATATTTTAAAAGTTCAGTAATGTGCTGTGGTTTAGTTCGTCTATGATGTTTCTCCAGAATTACTCATAACATTATGTAAAGAAATTGTGCTGTTTGGACAGAGGTTTTGAGAATAAGGGAGTGAACTGGAGTTCATTGTGTAAAAGAACCTTTCAGTGTGATGGTATTAACCCCTTTACTAATTTTAGGGGTCTTAGGACATATAGCCTGTTGGATATTGGACTGAGGAAATCCAGTAGTGACACTTTTTTTTTTTTCCTTTCTTTACAAGTGTTCAAAGTGACAGCTTTTATAGAACATTTGTTCTCACCTCGGGAGAGCTTTCATCTATATCAGATGACTTTTTGTGTGATTTCTCTCCAAAGGGAAGAGTCTTGAAATAACACTTGAGAGTTTTGTGTTTTTTGAGGCAGAGTCTCGCTGTGTTACCCAGGCTGGAGTGCAGTCTGGTGGATCACAGCACTGCAGCCCCAACCTTCTGGGTTCAAGCAGTCTTCCCCCTCAGCCTCCCAAGTAGCTAAGACTACAGGCATGCATCACCACACTTGGCTGATTTTTTTCTTTTTTAGAGATAGAATCTTACTATGTTGCCCAGTCTGTTCTCAAATCATTTCCTGCCTTGGCCTCCCAAAGTGCTGGGATTACATACATGAGCCACTGTTCCTGGACACACTTAAGACCCTTTTAAGTTTTTGTTTTTAACCTTTAGAGAGCAACAGGAGCACCCGCATACCTCATCCCTGCCTACTTTGTTGTTGCATTGCGTACTTTGGCCATGTTTTAAACTATAATGCTTTTGTTTCTTCTATCACCATCCCAAATCATGCTATCTCTTGCTTTGTAGCTTTTAAATGTATCTTTCCCATTTTTTCTTTTCTCCCTCCTTCCTCCAGGACTAATTTCAATTCTGTATTCAGATCTATATTTAGATCTTATTTTCTTCGAAAAACCTTTCCTTCCCTTTTACCTCTCCATCTCCATTTCCTGCTCTTTACTTTCAAGTTCTGTGTGTTCTTTTAACAGTGTGCACTTATCCTTGTTATAGCCCTTATTTCATGGTGTGTATTTCCTCACTAGATTGTAAACTCAGTGGGAAGCAGGGCTTAGATCTGTCTTGTTTATAATAGTTTGTCATTGTACTGGTCCTGTTATAGGTGAAAAATAAATACTTATTAAAGAAATAAATGGATGTCTTTTCTGAATGACTCCAAGTGTATGCATGGCAATACTGGTATATTTTCTTATGTTTATAAAGCGATATGTAGTTTTAGAGAATTCTGTGCTATAAAAGTAATAATGTTTTGCACAGCCTATATACTGTTGATATTCTTGATGTTCATAATTAGGCTATATCCTTTGCTTTTATAATAGTGCTGATTAATCAGTTTAGATGAGTTCTGGTATTTTTGAAAAATTCCTCTTGTGACCCATGGCTTGCATTTGCAAGACAGTAACTATGGTTAGGTTATTTTGTCTACCCATGGAAAACAGAAAAGGAAATTGTTTCCAGATATTGTGGAAGTAGAGGAGTCTTTAGTGATCATTTTCTTCAATGTGCTCATTTTACAGAAGACTATCCAAGGGAGGTTCTGTTCAAGGTTATGCAGGAAAGCTTCGAGGACAAATTTTATTACCATAAACATAGCAACAGAGTTAAAATACATCAAGGATCCTGGGAAATAAAACCTTTATGATAGCTAACTTTCTTTTATTTATGACAATGCCAGACATAGGGAGCATGGATGGTATAGCATAAAAGTCTGCTACAGTGAACCCAGCCGATTGTGTAGCACCCACAACTCAGTAACCTTTCATTGGGCTGGGTTTAGCTGGTAGGTAAGTTTTCTTTAACTGTCATTAAAAAAAAGTCAAGTAGTACATGTACAGTTTTAAAATTCCGAGCACCAAAAGACAAATAATTAAAAACAGCAATCTCCTTTTCACCCTTTATCTTGTAAGTTTTTCTCCTTGTAGGGGAAGAACCCAAAAAACCTTTGAACTATTTCAGCTGCTTTATTTTACTCTGTATTTTTAACATATGCAGTTTCAGCCACTAATTTATTTTTATTAATTTTACTTTGCTTTCTTACATGTCCTTGGTTTCCCTACCCAAATCATGATCTTTGTAGTCCTGCCTCTTGGGTTCAAGTGTTGACTTCTCAAAAACATTGTGACCTTGGGCCAACTATTCTATGTTGTAGTTTCCTCATCTGTAACGTACGGACAGTACAGAATTCTATCTCAGAATTATTGTGAAGATTAAATGTATGAAAACCATCTAATTTTTGCTTAAATCAGTGACTGATATTTACATTTTATGACTGAAAAAATAACTCATCACTGAGTTAAGCAGTATATTTTGTATAATTTAAAAAATGTTTCATGGGGCTACTTAATTTTTATTTCTTTAGTTATCTATATATTGTTAATTTTTTGCATATCCTCTGGTGACTTTCCCAAACTTACTTTTCATGTTAATTTTTGCATGGTCAGAGTCATTGGATTAGTTCCTTTTTTCTTTGAAGACATTCTTCCTAGAGCCCTCTATTCTCCTATTTCAACTGTACTATTTGCTCTCTAGGCCTGATGCACAGCTGTCATACTGAGACTTTTCCCTGTAGATGTGTTATATTTCCTGTTTGTTGCACTGTAAGTGTAAGTCTTTTGTTGTTTTTGTTTACTCGTTTATTTTGCTGGAAGATGTTTTCCCATAGGTTCTTAAGAAGGGATACTTGGGAGGTTAAACATTTTTTAAGACATTGAGTTTGCTGACGTAAAGCTCATTTTAATGTCATTTTAATGTCTGTAATACCTGTAGTGATAATAACCTCTTTTTCATTCCTGGTATTGGAGATCTTCTGTATTCTTTTTTCCTTAAATGGTCTAGCTGTGATTTTCTGTCAATTTTATCGATCTTTTTAAAGAATCATCTTTTGACTTTGTTAAATTTCTGTTGTTTTATGTTACCGATTTCTGTTTTTACCTTATTTACTGTTTTTCTCTTTGTGTTATGGTTTACTTTTTGTGTGTGTCTAATTTCTACTTATTTGATATTTTTCTAGAAATCTTATTTTCTAATTTGATTTTATTCACTTTAAATTTCTTGAGACATTTTTATGGGCTAATATATCCAACTTGATATACTGTGTGCACTTGAAAATAATGTATATTCTTCAGTTGTTGGATGTAGTGTTCTAAAAATGTCAGATCAGGTTCATAGTATTGTTCTGATCTTCTTTGTCTCTACTGATTTTGTTTTTATGTTCTACTAATTGCTGAAGAAGAGTTATTAAAATCTGAAATGATATAATGATCCTTTAATGATCTGTTTCTTGTTTTCTAAATTTTGCTCTCTTATGAAATGCCCCACTTTATCTCTGATAGTGATCTTTGTCTTCAAGTCTATTTTACATGATACTAACATAGGCTTCTTATTTTATATTTAGGTTGGTGCAAAAATAATTGCAGTTTTTGCCATTTCTTTGAAATATTTTCAAATGGCAAAAACCACAAATACTTTTGCAACAACCTAAATATTTTTGTGTGGTGTATCTTTTTCTGTTTACTTTCAACCTATCTAGGTCCTTTAAATATGTCTTTTGTTGGTACCTTATAGTTAGGTCCTACTTTTAACAGCTTCTGCCTTCTCATCGGAGTGTTTGTATTTAATGTGATTGTTGATATGATTGATTTACTGTTTGGGTGAGGGAGAAGGGACAAGATGGAGGAAGGTAAACAAGAAGGCACCGCCCCTGTTGCTTCCGGGTTCTTCATCACCAACTTACCGCGCCTGGGAAAATGCAGATCAACTGAGCAGGCGCCACCGGACCTCAATCCGAAGAGATCGAAACTTACCCGGCCACGCCTATGGAGACGCCCCTATCATGCCCTAATCCCGCCCACTGCCCTCCCCCTTCAAGTACCAATGCATAAAAGTCCGCTGCGGGCAGGAGCTGGCCTGACTTCTTTGGCCCCCGCATTCGTGGACTGGAGAACCTCACCGGAGAGCGAGAGCGCCAGTGCGACTTCCCTGGCCCCCCAACACCTGAGGACCAGAGAACCTCGCTGGAGAGTGTGTGCATATTTGCAATAAAGGGCTGCCGCTTTCATATGTACTTTGGCCTCATGTTTAATTACTTAGCTCTCCTAAATTAAGTATTAAATTAAGTTACATTAAATTAAATTAAGACAGTTTTGTTTTAGCAGGCAATCAGCTCTCATAGATTCAGATTGTAAGCTGGATCTCTTATGCTGTGTGCAGTGATTCAAATCTTAGCTCAGATCCTTAGGCTTTTACTAGTATCAGTTTTGGATCAGTCCTACATATGCATGGCTTAAGGGTTAATGGTTTCCCCTTACTTTCTAGTTTGCATGGGCTCCATTCCATGCTTCCTCGGGCTAGAATAGGGTTTCTAGTGGAATTTTAGCATCCTGTATCTCTGTTCCTCTCCATAACTGTGGCTTTACCTTAGAACAAAGCTGCAAAAAGAAAGGGAAACTTACCTGGTACAGGTTACTTTTTCAAGTTTAACTTCCCTCTACGTCTTTGCCTGTCTTTTTTAATATTGAGAATGCCCAGGTAGTTGTGTTTTTTTAATTTTTTAAAATTCTTTTTGTATTTTGTCCTAAGTTCATAATTGCTCTCAGTTGGGAAGGCTGGACTGTAGGGGGCTACTGCCATGCTGGAAGTAGAACCAACTGTAGATATTTGAGTTTGTTTTTTTTTTTTTTCCTTACTCACTGCATTAACTTTCCCCCTAGTATTTTTGTTTTTTCTTTCATATTGGAAGTTTTCTTTAAATTTAGGTGTTCCTTCCATGCCCATTTATATCCTATATCTGTGGGGGTGTGTGTGTGTGTGTGTGTGTGTGTGTGTGTGTACTTGTTGATCTTGGTTTCGATGTTTTATCATGTCTTGGTGAACCAGCCTTTTCTGTGGGACCCTCCCAGATGTCAGTGTCTGCAATTTATTTAGGAAGTTATGGCCGTAGTTTAGGTAAAGGATAATAGTGGCTTGGATTAGGGTAGTGTCACTAAAGAGAAGTGGGTGGATGGATTCAAAGATGTGTGTGTTTGAGTGTGTACCTTCAAATCAGCTTTACAAATACTCATAAAGGTCAATTTGTGCTGAGAGGAGATTACTACCTGTGAATTTTTATTGGAGGCATCTTAAAATAGAAAGAGCTTGAATTTAGAGACCGTTAAACCCGGGTGTGAATCTTTTTGTTTTGTTCATCTTAGTTCCTATTGCAGACAAATGAAGTAATGAAATTCAGGTTTTTACATTTTTACTAGAAAATGCTAGTCATGTTGTTTTCTTTAAAAACCTCAGTATGGCAGTGTTTTTAAATTGTCTAGTGCCTTAAGAGATATGGCATTATAATGGTCAGTATAACTTGAAAATGGGTATTATTAATACAAAAATAAAGGAATATGAACCTTTCAAAACAGAAAGCACCGGGTCCGAATGGGTTCACTGGAGAATTCTTCTGTCCTAGTCTGATTTTGTGCTGCCATATCAATACCACAGACTGTGTAGTTTATAAGAAAAGAAATTTATTTCCCACAGTTTTGGATGCTGGGAAGTTCATTATTAAAGGTGCTGCCATCCGTTGAGGGCTTTCATGCTATGTCATTCCACGTCAGAAAGTAGAAAGGCAAGAGAGTATGAGAGAAAAAGAAGGGAACTGAACTCATCTTTTTATCAAGAACCTACTCCTGCACTGATTACATTAATCCGTTTATGAGGACAGAGCTGTCATGACCAAATCACCTCTTGGAGATTCCATCTCTCAACATTGTTGCACTGGAGATTAAGTTTGTATCACAGGAGTTTTGGAGGACATGCTCAAAGGATAGCGTCTAACAATAATTTAAGGAAGAAATTATTTCAGTTCTCTACAGTCTTTTCTAGAAAATTGAAGGCTGACTCATTCTCTGAGGCCAGCATTTCCCTAATATCAAAGCCAGACAAGATATTTTAAGAAATCTACAGACCAATAGTTCTTATAAATGCAGATGTAACAGTCCTCAACAAAATAACAAGTAAAATTCAACAATGTGTAAAATTAATTATGTGCCATGACCAAATGGGATCTTTTCCAAGTATGCAAGGGTGGTTCAACATTCAAAAATTAATTAATGTAATCTATTACATCAGTGGCTAAAGAAGAAAAATCACATGATCATATAACAGCTTCAGAAAAAGCATTAAATTCCAACACCCATTCATGATAAAATTCTAAGCAATCTAGTGATAGAGAGGAACATCTACTAAAAACCTATATCAAACGTCATACTTTGTACTTAGTAATGAGAAACGGAAAGTTTTCCTGATTAGAACAAGAACAAGGCAAGGATATCCTCTTCACTGCTTTTCAACATCCTACTAGAAGTTCTAGCTAATGCAATATGACAAGAAAGGAAATAAAAGTTATAGATTGGGAAGGAAAAAATAGAATTATCTTTGTTTACAGAGGAGTTGATTATCTGTGTAGAAAATCTGAAAGAATTGACAAACCAAAATAAAACAGAACCCTCCTGGAAGTGATTATAGCAAGATTGCAGGATAAATAGTTAATACACAAAAGACTGTTCTCCTAAATGCTAGCAATGAGCAAGTGGAATGTGAAATTAAAAACATAATACTGTTAGCATCCCCCCAAAAGAAATACTTAAGTATAAATCTAACAAAATATGGACAAGATCTATATGAGGAAAACTACAAAACTTTGAAAAAAATCAAAGAACTAAATGAATGGAAATATATTCCATGTTCACAGATAGATAGACTCAATATTGTCAAGATGCCAGTTCTTCACAACCTGACTTGTATTTTCAGTGAAATCCAAATTAAAATCCAAGCAAACTATTTTGTGAATATTGACACACAAATTCTATAGTTTACATGGAGAGGCAACAGATTCAGAGTAGCCAACTCAATATTAAAGGAGAAGAACAGAGTTGGAGGACTGACACTACCCAACTTCAAGAGTTAACTGTAGATGCATGGTAATCAAGACAATGTGGTGTTGGTGAAAAAACAGGCAAATAGATCAGTGGAAGAGAGTGGAGAACCCAGAAATAGACCCACAAAATTAGAGTAAACTCGTTTTAACAAAGGAATAAAGGCAAAACAGTGAAGCAAAGATAGTCTTTTCAACAAATGGTGCTGAACAGCTAGACATCCACATGCAAAAAAAAAAAAAAAAAAAAACCACAAAGAACTTAAGTACAGACTTTTACACCCTCTACACAAACTCAAAACGGATCACAGATCTAAATGTAAAAGGCAAAACTATGAAACTCCTAAAAGATAACATAAGAGAAAAGCTAGATGACCTTGGATGTGGTGATGACTTTTTAGAAAAAAAAGGTAAAAAGCTAGATTTCATTAAAATTAACAATTTCTGCTCTGTGAAAGATACTGCCAAGAAAATAAAAAGTCACAGTCTGGGAGAAAATCTTTGCAAAAGACATCTGATAAAAGACTGCTATCCAAAATATACAAAGAACTCTTAAAATACAACCCTATTAATCAGGACAAAAACCTTAAGAGACACCTCACCACAGAAGATATACAGATGACAAGTAAGCAAATGAAAAGATACTCTGCATCATTTTGAAATGATGGTTAAAACAACTAGGTACCACTGCATGCCTGTTAACGATGGCCCAAATCCAGAACGCGGACAACAGATTCTTGTGAGAATGTGAAACAAGAACTCTCATTTGTTGATGGGAGTCAAACTGGTACAGCCACTTGGGAAGATAGTTTGACGGTTTCTTATAAAGCTAAACATACTCTTACCATACTATCCAGTAGTCATGCTTCTTGATATTTACCTGAAGGAGTTGCAAGCTTACAGTCCATTCAAAAACATGCACATGTATGTTTATAGCAGCTTTATTCATATTTGCCAAATCTTTGAAGCAACTAAGATGGCTGTCAATAGATGAATGGATAGACTGTGAGACATAGAGAGAACAGATTATTATTCAGAACCAGAATGAAATGAGCTGTCCAAATACAAAAAGACAGGGAGGAAATGTAAATGCATATTCCTAAGTGAAAGAAGCCAGTCTGAAAAGGCTGTATGCTATGTGATTTAAACTGTATGACATTCTGGAAAAACAAAACTATGGAGACAGTAAAACAATCAGTGGTTGCCAGGTGTTAGTGTGGAGGGAGGGATGAATAGGTGGAGCACAGAGGATTTTTACGACAGTGAAAGTGCTCTGTATGGTACTGTAATGGTGGATGCCTTATATGTTTGTCGAAACCCATAGAAACAGCACCAAGAGTGAACTCTAATGTAAACTGTAGACTTTGGGTAAAAATGATATGTTATTGTAGGTTCATCAGTTATAACAAATGTTTCACTGATGAGGAATGTTGTTAATGGGGAAGGCTTTGCCTGTGTTGGGAAAAGCGGGTATATGGGAAAGCTCTGTACCTTATGTGGACTTTAACTGTGGATCTAAATCTCTAAAAAGTGAAGTCTGTTAAAAAATGTGATTTGGTGAATTACTATGGGGGTTACATGATTGCTGACTTTGAGAGAGGGAAACAGAAAGAGTGAGTGATAGTGTGTGTATG
The DNA here is from genome assembly GCF_024542745.1 of Macaca thibetana thibetana. Lineage (NCBI taxonomy): Eukaryota > Metazoa > Chordata > Mammalia > Primates > Cercopithecidae > Macaca > Macaca thibetana. The sequence continues at coordinate 59,481,926 of NC_065594.1, forward strand.
TGTGTTCGTCTTCGATATTCTGAAGTTATTCAAATTATGTGTTTAGATTTAGCGGCCAACTTTGGAGTTTTTGCTTTGGCATATAACACTTTGATGGATCAACCCCTTAACTATCGTCTGTAGTGGTGTCTTGGCATTTGCTATGCTTCCTGGATGAATCACTAACAACAGTATGTCTAAGTAATTGATGTTACTGTATTTACTTTTGCTTGAGTATTCTGTTGTTAGCTTCTCTGAGTTTGTTGAGGGAAGAATGAAACTTTCTGTGAAGGAAGTTGGTGTTTCAGGCCTGGTCCTTACTGGTTTCAGCTCCTTGGTTTGCCTATGGTAGAATATGTTGACTTTTCCTTTATTCCTCTTGCTGAAGTCATACTTATTATGACCTTGCCTCAGAGCTTCTAGTTGTTAGAAGCTAGAAGTTGTAGGGATTAATGAGATGGGATTTGCACGTGTTTCCTACACCGAGTATTGTACCTGGAACATATTAGGCTTTTAGTAAATGTTAGCTGAATGATGGATGATTAACTGACTGAATGAAAATGCACGAATCATAGAAAGAAAAAGAGGCTCAAAGAGATTAATAACATCAAGGTTATCCAGCTGGTAGGTGGTGGATCTATATCTTAAATTTAGATTTCCTGGCATCAAATCGTGTTCTTTTTTTAGTTTATTCATTTAGCAACTAACTTTTTTTCTAAAAAGATGTGAAATTAAGTAAGACAGTACATCATGCTAATTTTTAAGAAGGACAAAATAATTTTTCTAATAGTAACTCTAACAATATTACGTGGGGTTAATTGCTTTAATGCCCTTGCAAATGAAACTTAAACCAAACCAATTACACACTATCCAGCTTCAGTCCAGTCCCTGGGTCTGAGACAGTATCCGTAGCTCTGGATTTAGTTTTAGATAAGACTCTTTAAAGTTGGCTGAGGAGAATAAAGCCCCTTACAAAAGAAACAGAATGAATGGTTGAAGATAGAGGGAAAATCAGAAGGGAATAGTTAAAGAAAAACTAATTAGAAGTACAGTTAAGTGTGTTGAGTATATTAAATATTTAAATAGTATGAGGACTGAAAATAGGCTTTTGGATTTAATAATTAGAAGGTCATTGTTCTAAGCAAGAGATGTTTGGGTGAAAGCTACATGGTCATGAATTGGTGAGGAAATAAAAAAAGTGCAGAAAATGGGAGTATATACATACGTATATATATTTCTTTTCAGGATGTTTGTCACTAAAGGAAAGAGGGAGCTATGGAAATAGTTCAAAAAGCAGAAGAAAAAGTGTTTATTTTTAGCTGGGGGGAGGTTTTTTTTTTCTCTCTCTCTTTAAAGTATGGTGTGAATAGAATATACACGTGGGTAGGGAGAAAGAAGTCAGTGTTGAAAAGGAAGGAGAGAGAATTTAAAGAAAAAACTATCCTTTGGGAGGCAAGATCTTCTCTGTACAGTTGTCTGGCATTTGGGAGTGAAGAACATAAGTTAGGATGGATGCCATAATGCTAAGTTTAGAGCTGCAGAGGAGAGAAGTTAAAGGAATTTTTGCTTGAAAGCTTATTTTCCTACATGAAATAGGAAGCAAAGATTTTGACTGAGAGTCTCATGGTTGGAAGTGGAGAATGGTGGAATTGGAACACCTGCCACGATGTCAGTGAACTCTGATGGCCTTGTTGGAATTGGAAACTAAATTTGCTGTGGCAGCCATCTACATAGTCACGTGGTTTGTTTTCCTCCTCCACCAGAAGGCAGTAGACAGACTTATCCCAAATTGAGTCTTAATGGGATAGATGTGGCCAAGGATAAGAGGACTAGAGAATTGAGGGTGCAGTTGAATGTCATGCAAGTTTTCCATTTTATAGTCCAGACTACATAGGGTAGAAGATAAAACCAGGTAGCGGGGAATAGAGGGCCCAGAGAATAGGCTCCATGGAAGTAAGGAATGAAAAATGTTGAGGCCAGGAGGTTGGGATCAAGAACCAAGTTGTGTGAATGTAATGTTTTCGAGAAGAAGCAGTTCTAGGTGACCAACCAGATCAGGCATTCTGTCAGAGGATAGAGAACTGAGGTGTACTGAACCACCCAACTCTAGATATCATTACTTCTTGTTTTGTAGCTGAGGTGTTAGGATGGTTTAGTTGTCTTGTATTACAGTAGGATTTAAGGTTGAGGGGATGATATTGTGGGTGGAGAGCTGGCTTATAAATCTTACTCCCTGTGAATAAATGGACTTCTGTCAATGCCACTGATAAGAATAGGGCGATAGAGAGTCTGGCAGGCTATATGGACAGTGTGAACTTCAAAAGAGCCTCTTGATCTAGATTGAAAATATCCAAGAAAATTTTCCTTGTCTTGTTCCCAGATAAGAGGGAGAGAGGTGAGGATTAGCACTCTTATTTGAGAGGGCTTTGAGGGATGTAGTCCCATTCATGGAAAGTTGGAGTTCAGTTAAATGTGGAGAGATCATTTTATAAAATGGCTGAAGGTATAGAGGAGTTAATATAGGGGTTCTAGAGATAGAGTGAAAATTTTTAGATACTGAATCGTAGTGTTTTAAATTAATGTATTTGTTTTTATACAATATATTCTGCTTTCTTACTATATAGCATTTTGCTTTTTAAACTTTATTTAAAAATAATTTTAGACTTACAGAAAAGTAGCAAAAATAATACAAAGAATTCCTGTGTATATTTTACCCATTGTCCCCAAATAATATTTTACCACATTTGTTTTGTGATGAGTTCTTTATGTATATTTATATACAAGTACATTTTTTCCTTGAAACATTTTAAAGTAAATGGGAGAAATGATGTTTCTTTGTATCTAAATGTTTCAGTGTGTATTTCCCAAAAACAAAGACATTCTCTTATATAGAGTGCAGTTATCAAAATCTGTAGCATTGGTGCAGTATTAAACATACTTCACTGGTTTTCCTACTAGTGTTACACAGCAAAAGAAAATACATTTTTATAAAAAATTGGGATCTGATCTCTGATTAAACATTGCACTCAGTTATCAAGTCTCTTTACCTGCAACAGTTCTCTAATTTTTTCTTTTTTGTCTTTCATTACATTAATGTTTTAGAAAGGTTCAGGTCAGTTATTTTGTAGCTCTGTTTTATTATACTTTCACTCACTGGTTTTAAAATTCATTGGTGGTTCTTGCCTTAAATAGTTATAACTTTAGTGGTTGTCAAATGGTGATTTCCTAATTCCTTTTTTTCTATGTTTATTAATTAGAATTCTGTAACAGTTTTCTCTTGCTCCCAATCTATTAATTTATATCGGTATGTATTCATGGATTCATGCTTTATTTTATGAGTTATAATCTGATACTGTCATAATTTATTTTGAGGCTCATATTATCGCCGATTTGGCCAGCAGGAGCCTGTTCCATCTGCTCTTGCATCCTTGTAACATGTTCTTGGCATTTTTGTACTTTCTTACCATAGAGCATTCAGATAATGTGAATATGTCTGACTTCTGGAGTTTAATTTGGGTTGAAGAAGCACTGTTTACACTTATGCATGGGGCATCAATGGGAGAAAACTGACCAACACAATAGTTACTGCCACAATAGCTTACTGCTACTGTGCTAGGTGGATAATGAACATTTTCTCACAGAGTTGCTTGTGGAAAGGTTGCTAGAGTCCTTTATTAGCTGGATTGTTGAATAAAGCAGTTGGAACTTTGGTGGCATGTTGCTCACAATGTGGGTGTGTCATCCTTACTATTGGAGTTCTAAAGAATAGGTAGTTGCCAGTGCAGCAGCTCATGGCTGTAATCCCAGCGCCTTGGGAGGCCAAGACAAGGGTATTGCTTGAGCCCAGGAGTTCAAGGCCAGCCTGGGTAACATAGCAAAACTTCAACTCTACAAAAAAAAAAAAAAAAAAAAAAAAAAAAAGTAATAAATTGACCAGACGTGATGGTGTCTGCTTGTCCCAGCTGCTTGGGAGGCTGAGGCGGGAGGATTGCTTGAACCCAGAAGTTAGAGGCTGCAGTGAGCTATGATTGTGCAACTGCACTCCAGCCTGGGCAACAGAGAAAGACCTTGCCTTTAAAAAAAACCCCAAAATCCAAAAAGCTCCCAAAGAATAGGTAGTATTGCTGTGAAACTAGAATGCCATTTTAGATTATATAAATGAATATACAGTGTAGGTAATAACTAGTTACAGCAAAAGGGCACTATGAGGAAAAATCTTGTAACAAGTGGGAAAGAGAAAAAGAAAAAAAAAAGCCCTTACGAATCATTGTAACTTCTAAACTGGGTTTCATTAGAAAATCATCACCTTAAAGTGGATACATGCTGGTTTTTACTCTATGTATTATTATTGTTAAATTATTGATGGCAACCAACATCATATCTTGTGTTTATGTACTTTCTTGTGAAGATGAAAATATCAGAGGTTTTTGAGTGGTTGTAGAATCTGTGATGGTCTTGTTTATCATCATGGAGAAATTTAACAAATATGAGTTTTCTGACTTGTAGAAACTTATTCCTTTAAGCACAGATGGAAATCTCTTTAACATGTTACCTTCTGTCCTACATTAAAAACAGAAAGATATGTTCCTTTCTTTATCCCTATTCTAGGGAACTTGGAAAAAATACAGAAAAGTGAAAAGTAAAAAAGAAAATGCAACTTGTAAGCAACCATGATACCTATTTTGTCTATTAACAGTCATTTAAAAACTGTTAACATTTTTGTCTTATTTAAAATTGGAATAATATATGATTCTCACAGACACAGACACAACTCTGTTACTTCTTTAACATCTTTTCATGAACATTTCCTTACACTGTTAAAGAGTCTTTCAAAACACCATTTAAAATGGCTGTATAATATTTTATTACCTTGATACAGCGTGTTTGTTTAACTCTTCTATTTTGGACAAGTAGTTTTTTTTTGTTTTTGTTTTCAGTTTCCTATTATTGTAGTATCATGATGAACAACATTAGAAAGAAATCTTGTTTAAGTTTCTGGTTAGTTCCCTAGGGTATAGTTTTAAAATGGGAAGTGTTAGACTGACATGTGTGAGCGTTTTGTGTTCGAAAAATAAGCGATATATACTTTATTTTTTAAAAATATAGCAGTACATATAAGTATAAAGAGACAAGCAGTCCAGGCACCCAGATCTTACCTATGTTAACATTTGGTGAACATCGTCTTATTCATGCTTATGTGTAGACAGACAGGAATAATTTCATAATTATGGGATTATGCTATTTTAAAAAACAAAAAATTTAAATTATGATTTTGTTTGAATTTAATAACAAGGGAAAAATACCTTAAGCTCTAGGTAAATGCTGAACTCTAGGTAAAGGTTTCTTTGCCACAAAAATCTTAGGTTCTATAAGAGTTCACTAAAATTAGGAAAATGGTTTATAAAAAACAGTAAGAAATCGGAGTATTTTTAAAAACTGCATGTTTAAAGTTTAGATATGAGATATGAAATCCCTGCCATGAAAGATGAAGTTGAGTGCTGTTCATACGTTCTGTCATCTCTTTCTTCAGTTCTGAATTTTATGTTGTATTTTTGCTTTTTTAGGGCATATAATATTTGCTTTCTGTTTACCAGAAGTTAGTCTTTAGTTCTATGTTTAGCCTTAGGTCTATATTTAAATGGATTTAGTGCTTACCATTGTATCTTTTCCATGGATTTTCTGTTTCTGTGGTTTTTGTTCTGATTGAGTTTTTAGTTGTCTTGTTTTCATCACGGGGAGTTGCTTTTTCAAGGACACATGGGTGCTGTGTATTCTGTCTTCTTTCATGTTTAAAAATGTCTATTCGTGGAAGACAACTTGGCAGGATGAACTTTTTTAAAAATTTAAACATTAAAACTATGAAACATTTCAAACATAAAGTAAAAGATAGTTCTATATCCACCATGGACATAATAGGTGTTAACATCTTGCTGTATTATTTGTTTGAGATCTTGAACTTTTTTTTTTAAAAGCAATGAAATAAAGCATTACATTCTATGCTTTTCCTCATCTGTTTATCCTCTTAACGTTATCCTGAAGCTGATATTTATCATTTCTGTGAATGTTTTTCTGCTTTTCTTTTAATACTTACATGTATGCTTTATTATAATATGTATTTTAGTTTTAGATTATGTGAAAATGTATTTGTTATAGTATTCTGTTTTATACTTTTTGAACTTTACTCATTCAGCATGTTTTAAAGATTTATCTGTGATGGTTAATATAGATCTAATTAGTCTTATAAATCATGGGATAATAGTTATTTATTGCCTACTGGCTAGAAAGTTGTTTTAAGTTTCTCACCATTACAAATATTGCTGCCTTGAACATTCTTGTACATACCACTTTATTTCCATGTGAGAATTTCCTAGTGTTAACATTTGGAAGTAGAACTCTTGGGTCCTGCACACTTTTACCTTTACTAGTGTTACTGGAAAGGGGTCTGGATCAGAGAGGGTTCTTAGATCTCATGCAAGAAAAGAATTCAGGGCAAATCCATAAAGTGAAAGCAAGTTTATTAAAGAAGTAAAGAAACAAAAGAATGACTGACTACTCCATAGACAGAGCAGCCCTGAGGGCTGCTGGTTGCTCATATTTATTGTTATTTCTTGATTATATGCTAAACAATGGGTGGATCATTCATGCCTCCCCTTTTTAGACCACATAGGGTAACTTCCTGATGTTGCCATGGCATTTGTAAACTGTCAGGATGCTTGCTGGTGGGAGTGTAGTAGTGAGGACAACCAGAGGTCATCTCTTGGCCATCTTGGTTTTGGTGGGGTTTAGCCAGCTTCTTTACTGCAGACTGTTTTATTAGCAAGGTCTTTATGACCTGTAACTTGTGCCAACCTCTTATCTCATCCTGTGACTAAGAATGCCTTAACCTTCTGGGAATGCAGCCCAGTAGGTCTCAGCCTTATTTTACCCAGTTCCTGTTCAAGATGGAGTTGCTCTGGTTCAAACATCTCTTGACAGTAGGAATTACCAGATTGCTCTTCAAGGTGATTGAATTTATTTATACTGTTACTAGCTAATTCAGCTCCAACTCTCTTCTTTCCAACGTGCAGTTTTACTTCCTTCATTACTAGAAATATTTTATTTTTATTGATTTACATTTCTTCTGTGTGCTGTTGTTTCATGTGTTTTGTGTAATAAAATTATTCTAGAGTTGGCGTTTTTACTGTGTCACCCAAAAAGTATCTGAAACAGGTCTCAATTAATTTAGGAATTTATTTTGCGAAGCTTAAAGATATACTGGCGACACAGCCTCAGGAGGTCCTGACAACATGTGCCCAAGGTGGTTGGCCTACAACTTGGTTGTATATATTTTAGGGATACATAAGATATCTATCAGTATGTGTAAGATGTACATTTATTTGGTCTGGAAAGGTGGGACAATGGGTAGGGGGGCAGTGGAGAGTGGGGACTTCAGGTCATAAGTGGATTAATAGATTTTCTGATTGGCAATTGGTTGAGTTATTATCTAAAGACTTGGAATCAATAGAAAGAAGTTATGATAAGAGGTTGTGGAGACCAAGGTTTTATCATTCAGATGAAGCCACCAAGTAACAGGCTTCAGAGAGAATCGATTATAAATGCTTCTTATCAGACCTAAAGAGTCTGTTCTATCAGCCTTAAGGTCTGTGTTGATTTTAATGGTAATGAGGCATGTCCACTCCCTCTTCTCATCATGGCCTGAATTAGTTTTACAGGTTAACTTTGGAATGCCCTTGGCCAAGGGGAGGAGTTGTATTAGTCATAGAGAGAGAGAGAGAGAGAGAGAGAGAGAGAGAGAGAGAGACAGAGAGAGAGAGAGAGAGAGAGGTTTATTAACTCACACAATCACAAGGTCCCACAGTAGGCCTTGCATCTGCAAGCTTCAGTTTTCAGTTTTGGGACTCAGAATGGCTCTCCTTGCTACTCAGCTTTCCAGACCAAATAAATGTACATCCAGCACAGGAAAGAGATGTAGGCAGGGCACGTAGGCCAGTCTCGTCTTTTCATATTTTTCTGCCTGCTTTATATTCTAGCTGTGCTGGCTAGATGGTGATGGAGGTCAGGAGTTCGAGACCAGTCTGGCCAACAGAGTGAAACCCTGTCTCTACTAAAAATACAAAAATTACCCAGGGTGTGGTGGCACACACCTGTAATCCCAGCTACTTGGGAGGCTGAGGCAGGAGAATCGCTTTAACCTGGGAGGCAGAGGTTGCAGTGAGCTGAGATCTTGCCACTTCACTCAAGCCTGGGCAACAGAGCAAGACTCTGTCTCAAAAAAAAAAAAAAAAAAAAAAAAATTGGTCTCAGTTAAACTTTCCTGGATTGGACAAGGGAAGGCCCTCAGAGAAAGCCTGGCTGCGTCAACGTAGATTTTCTCTGTAGATGGAAATCTCTCACAAAAGATGGCTTTTCAGGGCTACTTCTGTTTGCAGGCCCTCTGAATAGCAATCTCAAATTATGTCAAAGCCGTATAATTTGGGGTAAAATAGTTTGATTTCCTTAGCTCTCTCGTCTAGCTATGGTAAGCATGGCCGTCACTAAAGTAGTAGTTATTATAAAGGCTTGGGTGATGTGGGGTTGGAATTTACATTCTTGTTTAGGATACATATTGAGTGACCTGTAGTTTTCAGAAACCATTGTTTAATTTTGTAAACTTTTAGGGGCACATATTTACTTACTAAATTATGGTGACTGCTTCATAACAGTTGAATATGAAATATTTCAAGTTTATATATGTAAAGCGCTGTGGCAATTGTAGAAATCTGTGAGGTGTGTAATACTGAATCTTGATGTATTCAGTGCATATTGCATCCATTATTTGACAAGCTCCCATTTCCATGAGGGAAAAACTCTACGAGGTTTAGAGGACAGTATATTTAATGTGAAGCCAATTCTATGCCCTAAACTCTGTTACCTGATTTAGGGGATACCAAGATGAACAACGCATATTTCCTAAATATCAAAAGCTTATGATCTGATTGGGAAGGCAGACATAATTCCCAAATCTAATTAGAGATGGCCAGGTGTCCCTAAGCCCCCAGGGACTCAGAAAGCAGCACAAACTTGTGAGTGAATGTTTCCTGGAAGGAAATGGTTGCAATTAGAATTTACTAGTTCTTGTTTTCTGTTCTTCTCCCTAAATAGTTTTGCTTTTAAAACCTCTTAATGTTCAGATTCTGATTGCTGAATATTTTGATATTTTTCTATGCTTTAATGTGTGAGACCTCAGTCTTTTATTATTATGTATATATTCTTTGCACAATTTGACTTTCAAACTTTATTAGCCACCCCATTTTTGACTAATTTTTGGTACCTGCAAATCAGAAACTTTCTGGAGAATCTGTCAAAATGTCCTTACTTAATTTGATTAAGGAAACAAAACCTTTGATTACTAGTTACCATTATCATTATATTGTCGATGGCTTTGTTGGATAGAATACTAGTATGTTAGCTTGTGAAAACCAAAGCACTGGAATATTTTGAAAACTTGAAAATTTAAATAGTTTTATAAATTCAAACACTATCATTTAAAATGTCTTCTGCTTTTAAAAAATGCATTGAAACAGCCTTGTTATCAAGCACATGGGCTTGCTGTTGCTGCCTGATGGATACACAGAGACCCAGTAGTATGTGGAACTGGCTTTTGAGAAAAGAAAGGCTTTACTACAAAACTGGTAAGCAAGAAGATAGGAACAGATTCAAAACCGTGTCCCCAGTTTAGGCTCTAAGGCAACTTTTAAGGGATCAGAGGGCCAGGAAAAGGATTTAGGAATGTTGGCTTGGCAGGGTCTGATTGGAGAGCTGCGAATTTGACCATTTGTGGAAAGGTATATTGATGTGGATTGTAGTCTCAGATCTTCCAGGCCAATGGACCCCTGTCTTTGGTCACATCCCAGTCTTCTTGGTTCTGAGGGGAGGATTCTTTGGTTGTGGGGATTGTTAGAAGTCAAGCTTTTTCTGTTGCATATGCCCAGGCTACATGTCTTGCAGTCTCTGAATCTGTTACACCTAAAAGGTACTTGACATTTTGTTATTGACAGAGTAGGCTCAGTTTGGGCTGGTCCTGTGGTTGTAGCTTCTCCATTTTGGTTTCTAAATTATGGTCTCCAAGCCACTTAAGGAGGGAAATCTTAAAAACTAGAATCACTCTGTGTTGTCATTTTATTAAAACAATTTGATGAAAACCATATTTGTCTTGGAAATTAGCTCAATTAATTTATGTGAATATTAAAATATGCCATCATCTTTAATTGGATCATTTTAGGTTACCTTATCACCTAGCTTTGACCCAGGTATCCTACACAGGAGGAAAGCCATGCTGGTTGGGAACCAGTTGTCATGCCAAAGGAGTATCCTGATTAATGTAGTTGGGGTTAGGCTTCGAGTAGGGTGGGTTAATTCCCACAGAAATTACTGTGGACTTACAATGAAAGAGTTATGGAAAGGATTTTAGGGAGACAATCACATGTCTACTCTGTTTAACACCCAGCATAGTCGCCAACAAATATTCAAAAAGTTCCAGGCCTTAATGAAATCAAGATATTGTACTGTGGAGAGACACAAACTCAAGTTCGTTGCCAGACTTCAAAAAATGCCATCTTTTAAAGGTAAACTTAAAATATATCTAACACATATTGTGATATAAAACTACAAAAAGTGAGCTGAACATCATCCCATGATGAAACATATAGACATTAATGACATACATTGTGGGCTTTTCATGATAAATTGATGGGAGCTAGATTGTTGGATTTTCAGAAGACTTTGAGAGGGTGAGTGGAGTCCAGCAGGGAGCAGCGTCCTTGAAGATAGACAACCTTAGAGGGAAAGAAAGCGTGAGAAGGTGTCAACCCAGCACACTCAGATGTTTTCTCTCCTTTATGTTGGTTTTTTCTCTTCTCTCTCTTTTTTTTTTTTTCATTAAGGATTAGGAGATCAGCAAGCCATATGTTCAGATCATATTGACCTATTGACAAAGAGTCATAATTGTAGGACAGATTCGTAAATACTTGTTTCCTTAGATAAGATCTGAGTAAGGTAAATAGAATTTTGAAGAGAGTATGTTTCTCTTGATATTTTGTAAGATTTCAAGAAGCGTATCTCTCCTAATCAAAGGAGTGTAAACACAACAAATGAATGTGCCATAGAGAGCATGTTGTGTTCCAGGAGGGAATCTTGGTATTTAGTATATTTACGTTGCAGTCTTAACACATGAAAAGGAAGTTGACCAGAGTTGTGATTCTTTTTTAAATAGAAATTTATATAAGATCTTTATTCCACCCGTTTGACTTCTTTGTTCCTTGGAGGTCTTTGAGAAGTTAATGTTCTTCAGCCCTCTCTCTTTAATTTATTAGGTTGGTGCAAAAGTAATTGTGATTTTGCCATTAAAAGTAATGGCAACATATTAAGGAAAGTAGTACTAACTGTTAGAGACGTCAAAATACTTGTGTTAGCAAGGTTTTTCTCTCTCAGAGCTTTCCATCTTATGTCATTATGACTGGTGACCTATATTATATTTTCTTTTAATGTTAACCAAGGCTGAATCAGAGTACTTTGGGGGACTTACTTCTATTTAATATTTTCAGAGTGTTCGACAAGACAGACATAACCTCCACTTATGGAGAGCTGTTACTTTAACAGGGTCGCCCTGTGTTGCCCAGGCTGGTCTTGAATTCCTGGGCTCCAGTGATCCTCCCATCTTGGCCTCCCAAAGGGATTACAAGGTGTGAGCCACCACAGTCAGCCAAGTTTTTTATTGAGCTAAAATTTATCTCATTGCAATGACTCTTATTCCTGGATCTGCCCTCTGATACTAAACATAGTAATAATATGATAGTATACATATTCATAGGCTGTTTAGATCACTTTTTTTTCCTACTTTAAAAATGATTTGTAAAAAATTACAGTTCTCTTCCTGTAGGTCTAACCTACATCCAAATTAAAACAGAAAAGAAATGAGAAGAGGTCACATTGCTGGCTGACCCACCAGGCTCTAATGTAGTGCACTGCTTGCCAAGCAACACTTGATAGCGCATCTGCACAGTCTTATCTTGTTACTTTTAGAGAACATTCAGTGAGGTCTCTAGCTTCTCAAAAGCAAAGCATCCAGTTATTACATTAATATTTTATCACCTTAAGATAGAATGAAAGGTTATTATACAGGATAAATGCCAATAAAAGTAAAAGAAACAATCTTTATACACTAGAAGGCTGTGCTTCCAGCTAGAGTTAATCATAATGCTTACAGTTTTCTTGTTATTAAAAACACTCAGTATACATCTGTAAAGACTAGCTACAAATGCTTTTAAGACAGCTCTGTTGTCATTTTTTTTCTTTAAACAAAAAGAAAAAAATTTTGGTTCATTCACTGTGCAACTTTTCACCACCCTGGTTGATATATTAAAGACAGTTTAGTTCTCATGTGCTATTTGCCCACATTTTTTCAGGAGACTTATAAGTAGGAAAAGCTGGAAGCTTTTGAGGTGATGTATAAATCGGGCACAGAGCTTAGCGCATTACGGTATACAGGTAGGTCCCCTCTTCTCCTGCCTCCCCCTCCTCCCTTTTTGCTATTAGGTAATTGTTAATGAATGTCAAATAGAACCATTGGAGAACATGTTTAAGAGAAATTATTCTCAAGTGGAATTGTCTAATTTGATAAATATGATTTTCTTTTAACCCTTGTAATGAATTTGTTTAAAAGGCAATCAAAGTTGGTTAATTCATAGAGTCAATTTTATTGCTGGCACAAAGATATCAAAATTGCATAATATTATTTAAAGTAAATTGAAAGTTATATATGCTACAGTAGGTAGAGGTCGTTGACTGAGTTAGTGAGTTTTACTGTTGATGCATGGTAATATTCACATATTATAATTTTGTCAAAACCGTAGGTGTTAGGTAGGGCAGTTGAAATAAATTAGGGCATGTTTTATAGGCTCCAAAGCTTTATTTTGGAGCTTATATATAAAAGTGTTTGTAGTTATTCCTTTCATTTTAGTTATTTGAGTAAATTCTGACAGTTTTTGAAAGTAAGTTGGTCATTCTGGGGAGCACATTTTTGTATTTAATGTGGTAAAGAGTGTTTTTTTGTGAGAAACTGGAAGAATGCTGTTTTGCATATAAAGCTCGCTGTATCTACATTTGCAACTTTAATAAGAGATGTGGAAAAGTGGTTTTCCCTTTTCGACACCTTCACAATTAATTGTTTAGGTGATATTAACAAGTAGATATCTGTATTGTACTTTTATTTGACTTTCTTTGCTCATCTAACATTTTTGGTCTTAAAATATTATCACTTAAAGATAATTAAGTGAGGAATTCTCCTGGATACCATGTAGTAGGAAGACATGGGAGACAGATTGTAATACCAGGTGCAACATGTCGCTAGTCAAGAGGGTGGTCATTTAGTGCCTACTTGAAAAGTGCTTCAAGAAATATAAATTTCATAAGGCTCATAATCATAAAATTCACTTATGTTTATTTGGTTTTAGAATTCAATTTATGTGAATTGATTTAATTATGTAACTTTTAATGTTATGTTTGTGGAAAGAGTGGTCTTAGTAATTTCAAAAATGATTTTAGACATGATTGTGACAGTTTTGTTAAGTTATACTACATTTACTATCTCACAAAAATGTTTTGCTAGTGTGATCATTTACCAAGACATGGAAAAGCAATGTGTAGTAAATTGACCTCTTGTTTTCTTTGCATTTACTTATTTATTTTAAAGATGAGTGACTACTGACTGGATTGTTAGAGAGTACCGCATAATTTCTCCTTGAGGTGATGAACTAAACTAAATAAAAGGGAAGAAGTGGGAGAATAGTATTTGTTAAATCCTTCAGTGTGTTGGTTGTTATATTAGATGCTTTCCAAATATTATTTTACAACCCTATGAGGATTTTGACTGCATTCAGAGCTAATAAGTGAACACTAAGGCATGGAGAAAATTTTATCAGAGGTCCTAAATGGTAGAGCAAAAATTTACATGCTGATCTTTCTTTTTTAGTTTTTTCTTTTTTTCTTTTCTTTTTTCTATTTAAGACAATGTCTTACCCTGTCATCCAGGCTGGAGTGCAGTAGTATGATCATGGCTCACTGCAGTCTCATCCTCCTAGGCTCAAGTGATTCTCCCACCTCAGCCTCTTTAGTAACTGGGACTGCAGTCACATGCCAGGCCTGGCCAATTTTTGTATTTTTTGGTAGAGATTGGGTTTCACCATATTGCCCAGGCTGATCTTGAACCCCTGAGTTCAAGTAGCCCGCCTGCCTCAGTCTCCCAAAATGCTGGGATTACAGGTGCAAGCCTCTGCGCCCAGTCCAACATGCTGCTCTTTCTAAATTCCAAAATTCATTTTCATTTTGCTACTTCACATTCAAATTGGTATGTATACTAGCTCTGACAAAATTTATTTGGGGGATTATTTTTAACATTGAATTTCTTAGAGTAACAGGAATACATCAAAATATGAAAATTAAATAATATGGAAAACTAGTAGTTTCTTTTGAAATCGAGATTCCAGTTTTAAAAGTATCTTAAAATTTTTAGTAAGACTTTTTGCCAAATATATTTAAGGATCAAAGTACTTCTTGATGAATCACTTTTTATAGTTAGTATTGATGCCTTTGACTCATCTTAGTTTGTCTGCATGTAGTTATTACCAGTTCCTGAAGAATGACCATTTCAAAGATTACCGTAAGTAAGCAAAAGGTCTTCAGTCGCACTGCTTGGCTTTACTTCCTTACTTTACCCATTCTTACTGTTGTGACGTTTGGCAAATTAGTTTCTGTACTCCCTGTTTGTTTATTGTTTTCCTTTTATTGGTGATAATAACAGTCTCTGTCTCCTAGGATCTCCTAGGTTGTTGTGAAGATTGAGTTAAGTGATTAAAGATCTCAACATGTTATTAACATTTATTGAACTCTCAGTGAATTTGTTGAGATGAAGAACATTTGCTAGAGTTTTATATACACATCAACTCGTTTTGCTTTAGTAATTTTTTTGTTGGTTTGTTTTTTTTTTGAGATGGAGTCTCGCTCTATCGCCCAGGCTGGAGTGCAGTGGCGCAATCTTGGCTCATTGCAACCTCCGCCTCCCGGGTTCAAGCAATTCTCCTGCCTCAACCACCCAAGTAGCTGGAATTACAGGTGTGCGCCACCACACTCAGCTAATTTTTGTATTTTTAGTAGAGACAGGGTTTCACCATGTTGGCCAGGCTGTTCTCAAATTCCTGGCCTCAAGTGATCCACCTGTCTTGGCCTCCCAGTGTGCTGGGATTACAGGCGTGAACCATTGCGCCCAGCCTTGCTTTAGTAATTTTTTTTGTACTTGGGAAAACCTACTTAGAGTACTCCACATTTTTAGAATGTTTATCTGTTTTATTCCATTTCATTAATTCAGCTTTCATTTCTAATTATTCTAGATTCACACATTTTTTCAGGAGGCTCATAAGTAGGAAGAGATGGTAGTAGAGATGGTATTGTGGCTATGTTATTAGGATTTTTGCTTTTCTTTGTAGTATGCAATAACTGTTGTCACAATTGCATACTTCTTCTTTCCTGTAACACCAAACCTTCTCCTTCTACAGTCTCTCTGATTTCAATAAATGGCTTCAATAGGCCAGAAACCTTGGAGTCTTCTTTTGGTACCTGATTTTAAAATTACAGTAGGCCCCCTTATCCAAGCAATGTGGTGGACCTTTGATATCTACTGTAGGATCATATGAATTTGTATCTATTTTGAATCATGATATTTTCTTTATAAATTCTTAATTTGAACTTTATTGTAAAGAAACTGAAAATTCTGAACTTCTTAATAACTAAGTCTTTACAAATTGTTTTTCAAAAACTTTGAAATACTAGTGTGATTTTGTATACTATCTAAAAATGCCATTTTACTTTGTGTTTGGCCAAAAAGTGATCCTGTGTCTGAAATGATAAAATTAGCCTAAAATTAGCCTAAATTTAAAAAATAATTAGCATTACATGAATGTTTTCTTTTTGTTTTGTTCTCTTAGCTTCTTAATGAAGAGGATAACTCGGAATTATCGGCCATAGAGCAGCCATCTACTTCAAACCCAGCACCGCAGATTGTGCAGGCTGCCTCCTCAGCACCAGCACTTGAAACTGATTCTTCCCCTCCACCATATAGTAGTATTACTGTGGAAGTACCTACAACTTCAGGTATGAAACAGCTAGTAATGTTTTTATTAGTTCTTTTTTTTTTTTTTTTTTTGACATTTTGGTTTTGTGTACTTATCAAGTCTGTTAATGGACTTTTAAACATATATGCACATGGATGTTTATATATGTGTATACATACTGTGTGCACATATAAATATACAAATGTATATACCCATATATATGTGTGTATGTATATATGTGTACATAATTATGTAGCCATAAAACAAGACGATGATGAGTGTGAGAATGTGGTATGTGTGACTACAGGTGAAGGGTGTATATAGTATTATCCCATACATATGATAATTCTTGAATACAAGTCATTAATTCCTGTTTGCTGCTGTTCATCTTATTCAGGTCACTCTAAAGAACTAATCTGTTTTTCTGACTACAATTTTTATTTCCTAAGCAATGATAAATTATTCAGTTTGATCACTTTTGTATACCAGTGTGATTTTGTATACTATCTGATGATTGTTTAATTTTGTATGTGATTATAACTTCTCTAGTCTAATAATTTCTAAATAAATTCTAAATAACTTCTCTAAATATTTTGTATACTCATTATGAAAAAATTTCATTTTAAAAATCAGTTACTGAAAAACATTTTAACAGTAAAAATTTTTCACTGGAACTTTTCATCTTATTCTGTAGTTAACATCATCTACTGCTCTCAAATTAATGCCAGCTTTCTCTGGTTACCATTTTTACATTTGGAATATGTAAATTCAATATTTCTTCTACCAAATTCATTTACTTTTTTTGTGTAGTTACTGAAAATCATTTTTTCATGGTGTCCTCACTAATGAAATTAATACATGCTTACTCCTTTTATTTGTATAAAATGTTTATTTGATGAATATGCTTGCTCATTGCCCAGTTTTATGCACAGTTTTTATGTTGATAACAATTTTGTCTTTAAGATTTAACAGCTGGTTTGATGTCTGTTAAAATTTATTATATGCTAAATACTTCTTCAATATTTTACAAATTTTCACAATATAATAATAAGACTTTGCTACCTTAGATTTAAAAAATTAATTTGACTATAATTTTGAAGAAAGAAAATGAGTTGTTTTCCCAGTGATGTTTGTCTGAGTAATGAAAGATGCTGTGAATAATTTTAAGAGTGAAATTGTGATCCCTTTGTTGTGACTACCATTGCTATTGCTGTGTAACAAACTACCCGAAATGTAATAGAGTAAAATATCAATCATTTATTACTGTTAATTCTTACTGTTCTGGGCATGGACTGGGTTGAACTATGCTATTCTCTCCTAGAGTCTTATGTGACTGTTGTCTCATGGCGGCTTGGGTTGGAATGATCTCAAAAGCTTCCTTTTTCACATGTTTGGTGGTTTATACTGGCTTCAGCTAGGACCACAGCTGGGGCTACTGGCCAAGACAGTTAAATGTGGCTTCTTATTGTGGCTTACACTTCCTCGGTAGATGGTGGCTGGGTTCCAAGAACAAGCATTCTGAGAGAAAGTCAGATGGAAGCTGTATCACCTGTTATGATACTGTCTCAAATGTCACATGGTATTACTTCTGCCATATTTGGTTGTTAGAAATGAGTCACTAAGTTTAGTCCTTATTCAAGAGGAGAGGAATTCATCTCTACTTCTTGATGAGAGGAGTTTTAAAGAACTTGAAGACTAACTTTTAAAACTGTCACAACTGCATACTTACTCTTCTCTGTAGCACCAAACCTTCTCCTTCTACAGTCTCTCCTATGTTACAAATGGCTTCAGTATGCCAGAAACCTTGGAGTCTTCTTTTGGTACCTGATTTTAAAATTATAGCAAGCCCCCTTATCCAAGGGAGATGTGTTCTCAGAACCCCAGTGGATGCCTAGAACTACAGCTAGCACTGAGCCCTATAAATACTGTGTTTTTTCTATACATACTGTTTTTTCTTTGTTTTTGTTTTTGTTTTTTTTGAGATGGAGTTTCCCTCTTGTTACCCAGACTGGAGTGCAATGGCGTGATCTTGGCTCACTGCAACCTTCACCTCCCGGGTTCAAGCAATTCTCCTCCCTCAGCCTCCCAAGTAGCTGGGATTACAGGCATGTGCCACCACACCTGACTAATTTTGTAATTTTAGTAGAGACGGCATTTCACCGTGCTGGTCAGGCTGGTCTCGAACTCCTGACCTCAGGTGATCCGCCTGCCTCGGCCTCCCAAAGTGCTGGGATTACAGGCATGAGCCACCGCGCCGGCCCATACTGTGTTTTTTTAATACATACATACTTATGATAAAGTTTAATGTATAAATTAGCCACAGTAAGAGATTAACAACAACTAATAATAAACTAGAATATTTATGGCAATATACTGTAATAAAAGTTATATGAATGTAGTCCCTCTTTCTCTCTCTTGGAATACCCATTCTTCTTCATGTGATGATATGAGATGATAAAATGCTTATATGATGAGATGAAGTGAGGTGAATGACATAGGCATTGTGATGTAGTGTTAGGCTACTATTGATCTTCTGATGATATGTCAGAAGGGGGATTGTCTACTTCAGGTGATCCTGGACTGCAAAACCATCATGATGTCGATGAGTGGGGATCCTTGATAATTGAAGGTTATTTTGCTGAAACCTTTTGGAAGAACATTGTAACTGGAAGTTGTTGTCTCTTTTTTATTAACTCGTTGAAGTGTTGCTGCAGAGGTTGTAGTGCTTCAGTGATTATTTGGGTGACTTTGATACTATGTCCCATTAAGGATCATATTCAATAATTTTGTCATTTAATGTCTGTGCAATTTGAAACACTTCAGCAAATTTTGGTAATGGCCTCATTACTGATTCTGCTTCATTTTATTCTTCGTCTTCCTCTTCCTCTGTAGATGACTCTAACTCTTCCATGGCCTCATTTATTAACACTTCTTGATGGCCTTCAGTTATGACCTTCTACTTCTTCATCAAGGATATTGGCAAATCCTTCTCTACCAACTTGTCATGCTGTATGATTTTCCGGACTTCTCCATTGATCCCCAAGAAGCCTTTAAAATCATTCATAACTTTGCTCCAAACATTCTTCAAGGAGACATCTACAGTTTCTGGTTTTAATTCATCAGTTGCAGCTTTGATGAATGTTACTGCATCAGCAATAGTGATTTCCAGCACTGTATTATGTCCATATTAGGGTCTGCATCAATTGCTGATCAAATGTGATTAAATACTAGGCAAGTATATGTGGCCTTGACAGACCAGATGATGCGCTGGTCAAGGGACTGAAGCAATGAGGTTATATTTGGAGGTCAAAATAAAACCTCGACATTTTCATTTTCATAGCAAACAGGTTCAGGATGGTCAGCTGCATTGTCTGTTATTAACAGGACTTTAAATTTCAACTTGTCTTCTTTCAAATAGTTTTTCACTTCGGGGATGAAGCATTGGTGGAACCATTCCATGAACGAGATAGCTGTCACCCATACTTTCTAATTATGTTGCCAGAATTTGGGCAGATAATTTTTCATTTTTTCTTTGAGGGCACATGGATTTTTCACTTTGTACAGTATGCCTGGCTCTGTCATATGCCCTGCAGTGTCACCACACGGTACCTGAGTTAATCTGTCCTTCCACGTTTTATGCCTTAATGCCTCCTTTGTACTTTGATAAATGTCAGTTCTGTCAGGCATCTTCTCCCAGAAGAGCCCAGTTTCATCGCAATTGAAAGCTTGTTTGGATGGTATCCTTTCTCCTTAATCAGCTTCTTCAACTCTGCCAGAAATGCGACAGCAGCTTCTTCATTAGTAGACACAGACTCTCCAGTAATTTTTTATTTTTTAGTCCAAACCTAATCCTCAATCTGTGTGACCATTCCTTATTTGCAGTAAATGGCTCAGTGTCTCTGGTTTCAGGAGATTCCTTGCTGAAATCTTCGTATAGGCTCAGTGCCTTCTGGTGCAACACATTGCCGTCAATCGGAACATGTTTCTGCTTGTGTCCTTCACATACAAATTAATTCCTCTTCCATCTTAACTAAGCACTTATCACACACTGTGGCCAAAACTTTTGCAGTTGGGGATGTGACAGCAAAACTAGCACAAATTTCTTTTTCCTTCACAATTTCACGGATAGAAGATTCTTTTTTACTGTAGATCTTAGCAACCTCAGCCTACTATTTTTTTTTCTTTATTAAGGCAAGAACTTTCACTTTTTCACTTAAAGGTAGCACTTTATGGCTCTCTTTGGCATATCTGAATTGCCAGCATCTCTACTCTTGTGTTTTGGAGCCATTATTAAGTAAAATAGAGTTACATGGACACACGTACTGCAATACTTCAATCGTAGATTTGATAACATAGAGTTGCTAAATGACTGATGGGTGGGTAGTATTGACATCATGTATACACTGGACAAAGGGATGATTCACATCCTGGCCAGGACACAGTGAGTTGGTTTGGATTTTATCGTGATATTCAGAACAGCGCACAATTTAAAACTTATGAGTTGTTTATTTCTACAGTTTTCTATTGAATATTTCTGGATTGCAGTTGACCTTGGGGTCACTGAAACTGTGGAAAGCAAAACCATGCCTAAGGCAGAATTATTGTATATGGTTTTTCTCTTTTAATTTTTGATGAAATGAAATATATTATTATATGTCTTTAAGCTAGTCCAGCTCCATGTTCTGAAATACACAGTTTTCATGCCATGTTCTAATCTCTTCTGGATTTAGATTTGTGAATATTTTAAAGTTTTTGCAATATTAGTGAGATCTATAATTTTATGCTCTTAGCAGATGGAGAGAAGAGGTGGAGCTGCTAAAACTTCAGACAGGAGATGCTGGTAGTTTGGACTAGAGTGCTGGTGGTGAAGAGTATGTGGATTCAAGCAATATGTGGGAAGTAAAAATCAATGCCTTGGTGACAGATTGGATAAGGATGAGGGAGAAGGGGTTAAGAATGATGCCCAAGTATCACTGAAAAGGAACAGGTTTGGGATGAAGATCAAAATGTTATTTTTTGGCCATGTTGAATTTTAGGTGCCTTTGAGAACTAAAGAGGAGATAGCAAATAGGCAGTCAAGTGATAACAAATAGACCCACATCAAATAAGCCTGAAATTCAGAGGAGAGGTTTGGGCTAGAAATAAATGTTATAAATCAACTGTGTGTAGTTGGTAGTTGAATTCTTAATCCATGAATGAAATAGCAAAGGAGAGAGTAGAGAGGAGGAAGAAGTTGTCTATGTTGAGGAACTACAACATTTAACAGTGAGTAGGGGAAGATTAGCAGATCAGCGAAAGAGAAGCTGGAGAGGTATGAGAAACACCAAGATAGAGTCATCTAAGGACCTTCAGGAGAATGAAGTTAAATAAAGGGTAACAGGAGAACCTTGAAGACTAGCAACACAAGTAAAGAAGAACTATTAGGCAGGTAGGCGAGGACTCTGAAAAGAATATTCTAGAAGCCAAGAGAGGAGAGAATTTTAAAAAGAAGTGGCTGGTCAAGAATTTAAAAAGATTATACCTAGCACTTACTGTGTGCTTACTGCATACCTGCCCTTTCTCCAAGTTCTTAGGTATATAGCTCATCTGATTTTCCAGCCATCCTGAGTAAATCACATCTGCAAAAATGAGGTTCAAATTACAGAGGAGAAACCAATGATGGAGAATTAAATAACTTGCCCGTGTTCACATAGCTTCTCAGTGGTAAAGACAGAATTCGAACTCAGATGTATCTAATTCTAAAGTCCACAGTCATGTTTTATAATTGCAGTGTCCTATGATTTTGGCTATTTGAAGGTCATTAGTGACTTTTGCCATAATGGTTTCTTTGGAGTGTTTCAAATAGAAACCTAGCATATAATGGGTTAAAAAGCGCACAGGTAGGGAGAAAGCGAAGACAGCAAGTGACTTTAATAACTAACAAATGGAAGCATCACACATGCCCAAAATAGGGGAATCATTAAATACATTTTCGAATAATAGCATGTTTATTGCATAACCATTAAAATTAGGTTTTTTGAAGACCGTTTACTGATATCACATACTTTGAAACAGCAAATTTAAAAAGTAGAATATAAAATGACATATATGATGTGATCCCCATTATTTAAGAAATAGATGAACATTTCCATGTAAAGGAAATTCCAAGATATGTTAAAAATAATCACTTAGTCTCGATGGTATAGTAATTGGGTTGTTTTCACTTTCTTTAAAGAGATTTGGTCATATGCTGCATAACAACATCTTGGCCAGTGACAGACTGCATGTACAATGGTGCCGAAAAATTTCCATCACCTAGTGACGTGGTAGCTGTCATAAGGTTGCACTACTCAGTGTTTGTGGCAGTGTTAGTGTAAACAAATCCACTATGCTGTCAGTTGTGTACAAGTCTAACACATACAATTATGTACATTATATAATACTTGATAATGGTAATGACTATATTACTGATTTTTATATTTATTAATCTTAATTATTATTTTAGAGTGCATTCCTTCTACTTATAAAAAACACATTAACTGTAAAACAGCCTCAGGCAGATCTTTTCAGGAGGTATTCCAGAAGGCGTTTGTTGTCATAGGAGATGACAGCTCCATGTGTGTTATTGCCCCTGATAACCTTCCAGTGGGACAAATGTGGAGGTGGAAGACAATGATATTGATGATCCTGACTCTGTGTAGGCCTAAGCTAATGTGTGTGTTTGTGTTGCAGTTTTTAACAAAAAAACTAGCCATGCATGGTGGCACATGCCTATAATCCCAGTGCTTTGGGAGGCTGAGGTGGGAGGATCACAGCCTAGGAGTTTGAGACCAGCCTGGGCAACTTGGGGAAACCCCGTCTCAACAAAAAATACAAAAATTATTTAGGTGTGGCAATGCACACCTGTAGTCCCAGCTACTTCGGAGACTGAGGTGAGGGAATTGATTGAGCCTGGGAAGTTGAGGCTGAAGTGAGCCGTGTGCCACTGCAATCCAGCCTGGGTGACTGAGTGGGACCTTGTCTCAAAAAAAAAAAAGTTTAAAAAGTTTAAAAAATTTAAAAAATAGAAAAAAGATTGTGGAGTAAGGATATAAAGAAGAAAATATTTTTGTACACTGTACAGTGTGTTTGTGTTTTAAGCTGTGTTCTTATAAAAGAGTCACAAAGTTAAATTTAAAAGTTTATAAAGTAAAAATACAGAAAGCTGAGATTTATTATTGAAGGAAGAAAAATATTTTAAAATAAATCTAGGGTAGCCTAGGTGTACAGTGTTTCTAAAGTCTATGGTAGTGTATGGTAGTGTCCTAGGCCTTCACGTTCACTCGTCACTCATTCACTGACTCACCCAGAGCAACTTCCAGTCTTCTAAGCTCCATTCATTGTAGGGGCCTATCCAGGTAGGCCACTTTTTAATATTTTAGAACATATTTTTACTGTACTTTTTCTATGTTTAGATGTATTTATATAACACAGATACTTAACATTGTGTTGCAGTTGCCTAGAGTATTCAGTACAGTAACATGCTGTACAGGTTTGTAGTCTGAGCAATAGGCTATATGCCATATAGCCTAGTTGTGTAGTAGGCTCTACACTCTAGGTTTATGTAAGTACACTCTGTGATGTTCCACAAAGACTAAATTGCTTAACACATGTCTCAGAATATATCCGTGTTAGTAAGTGATGCATGACTGTATTTTAAACATGAACTGTGCTAGATTTTGCAGAGATTATATTCTCCATTGGGTCACTTTTTGGCTAGTTTTTAATAGATCTGAGCAACGTAAATAATAATACGTGACATTTGTGTAATGCTTCACAGTTTACAGAGTCCTCTTGAATACTCTTCTATTTTATCCCGTAATAGCAAGTAATAGCCCTGCTGTGTCAGTTTTATGGATGAGAAAGTGGAGCTTTATAGTGCTTAAGTGATTAGCTTGAGGTCACACAACTTCTAAGAGGAGGATTTGGAGCTGGAGCTCGCCAGACTTTAAATCCTTTTGTTGAGAACTACTCTCTTAAAAGGGTAGAGAAAAATAAGTAAAATTTAAAAGTGAAAATTAAAGCTGTAGCAGTTGAGTTTTCCTACCCAACTTTCATCTATTAGTCGTAGGGATTTTTTTTCCTGTCTCGAGTATTAAAACCTTTCAAAAATTTACATCCTTGTTATTATGAAAGATCACATCTCCTCGGATAATGTGTGCCATTGTTCCAGTTTTTAAAATTTACAGTTTTAATGTTACTACCTTAGAATTTGTGAACATTGTTTTTACTTAGGTTTTGCTTCTACTCTTTCAGAACTAAAGAAATCTGTTTACTTGACCACTTACGTTTTTACATTCTGATAATAAATCTTTTCTAAGAATTTGACTCTTGTCTCTTGTGTTTGATAACATTCAGTATTATACTGCTAGTACCAATTCCATGTGATTAGATTAAAAATGACCTAACTTCAGGTTCTTAGCTCTTATTGACAGCACTAAAAATTGTTTTAAGACCTATATGCATGAAAATACAGTAGAAGTATTGCTAGAGTAAAATGTGTTTTTAGGTTGGAAATGCAAGAAATTCTGTTAGAGAAAATTGTAAACAAATGTAAAAAAATAAAAGCATACTTCAGAAATATTGCTGGTTCATTTTCAGACTACTGAAGTAAAGCGAATATCTCAGTAAAGAGAGTCATATGAATTTTTTGGTTTCCCAGTGCATACAAAAGTTACGTTTACACTATACTCTTAAGAGTGCAGTAGCGTTGTGTTTAAAAAATGTACATATCTTAATTTAAAACTTTACTGCTAAAAGATGCTAATGATCATCAGAGCTTCCGTGAGCCATAATCTGTTTCCTGGTGGAAGATCTTGCCTCAATGTTGATGGCTACTGACTGATCAGGGTGGTGGTTGCTGAATGTTGGGGTGGCTATGGCAGTTTCTTTTCTTTTTTTAGAGACAGGATTCAGTGGCGCTATCATAGCTCACTGTAGTCTTGGACTCCTGGGCTCAAGCAATACTCCTGCCTGGGCCTCCTGAGTACTACAGGGACAGCCATTTTTTAAAAAAATTAATATTTTTAAAGATGGAGTCTCCCCATGTTGCCCAGGCAGGTCTCAAACTCCTGGCCTCAAGTGATCCTTTTGCCTCAGCTTCATGAGTAGCTGGGATTACAGGTGCCAGCTACTGTGCCCAGCTCCAACTGTGGCAATTTGTTAAAATAAGACAGCAATGAAGTTTGCTACACCAATTGACTCTTTGTTTTACGAAAGAATTATCTATAGCGTGCAGTGCTGTTTATGGCCTTTTACCCACACTAGGACTTCTTCCAAAACTAGAGTCAGTTCTCTCAAACCCTGCCACTGCTTTGTCAGTTAAACTTATGTAATCTAAGTCCTTTTTTGTCATTTCAACGATGTTCACAGCATCTTCACGAAGAGTATCTCCCATCTCAAGAAATCACTTTCTTTGCTTATCCGTAAGAAGCAACTTTTCATCCATTCAAGTTTTACCATGAGATTGCAGCAATTCAGTCACATTTTCAGGCCTCACTTCTGATTCTACTTCTCTTGCTGTTTCTCCCACGTCTGCAGTTACTTTCTCCACTGAAGTCTTGAACCCCTCAGTCATCTGTGAGGGTTGGAATCAACTTCTTCCAGCTCCTGTTAATATTCATATTTTGACCTTCCCCCACGATCCTGAATGTTTTTAATGGCATCTAGAACAGTGAATCCTTTCCAGAAGGTTTTCAGTTTACTTTGTCCAGATCCATCAGAGAAATCAGTATGGCAGCAATTGTCTTAGGAAATATAGCTGTAAAATCGTAAGACTTGAAAGAATGACCCTTTGATCCATGGGCTGCAGAATGGATGTTGTGTTAGTAGGTATGAAAACAACATTAATCTTCTTGTACATCTCCTTCAGAGGTCTTGAGTGACCAGGTGCATTGTCAGTGAGCAGTAATATTTTGAAAGACATCTTTTTTTTCCTGAACTTTCCACAGTGGACTTAAAACATTCAGTAAACCATGCTGTAAACAGGTGTGCTGTCATCAGGCTTTGTTGTTGCATTTATGGAGCACAGAGTAGACTGAGCATAATTCTTAAGGGCTCTGTGATCTTCAGAATGGTAAATGAGCATTGGCTTCAACTTAAAGTTCCCAGCTGAATTAACTCCTTACAAGAGAGTCAGCCTGTCCTTTGAAGCTTTGAAACTAGGAATTGACTCCTCTCTAGCTATCAAAGTCCTAGAAGACATCTTCCAGTAGAAAGCTGTGTCATCTACATTGGAAATCTGTTGTTTAGCATAGCCACCTTCATCAATGATCTTAGCTAGATCTTCTGCATAATTTGCTGCAGCTTCTACGTCAGCACTTGCTGCTTCATGTTGCACTTTTATGAAGATGGCTTCTTTGATGTAGCCTCATAAACCAACCTCTGCCAGTGGCCAACTTTTCTTCTTTACCTTCCTCACTTCTCTCAGTCTTCATAGAATTGAAGAGAGTTAGCACGTTGCTCTGAACCAGGCTTTGGCATATAGGAATGTTGTGACTGGTTTGATCTTCTAACTGGAACTAGAATTTTCTCCATATCAGCAATAAAGTAGTTTCCCTTATTACTCATGTGTTCACTGTAGTAGCACTTTTAATTGCCTTCAGGAACTTTTCCTTTGCATTCATAACTTGGCTGTTTGGAGCAAGAGGTCTGGCTTTCAGTGTGTCTTGGCTTTTGACATGCCGTCCTTGCTAGGCTTAATTATTTCTAGCTTTTGAATTAGAGTGAGAGACATGCGACAAAACAGATACAGTGTTTATTAATTAGGTTTCCTGTGTTCTATGGGCACAGTTTGTGGTGCCCCAAAACAATGACAATAGTGACATCAAAGATCACTGATCACAGATCACCATAAAAGATATAATAATAGCACTGGAAACGTTTGAAATGTTGCTAGAAGTACTAAAATAGGACAGACACACAAAGTGAGCACATGCTCTTGGAAAAGTGGTGCTGATAACACCATTTTTCGATGGTGTTATCGAAATTCGATATGTTGTCTATTCGATGCGGAATTGCCACACACCTTCAGTTTGTGAGAAATACAGTATTTGCAAAATACACTAAAGCAAAGTGTATAAAACCAGATATGCTTATAGAAAACTACTATAGTTATAATGGAGGAAAATACAAAAGTGATGTCAGACAATGTGGTGTATGCTACTTTTAGAACCTACTTTTTTGTGTGTGTGTCAGTGACTCTAGCATCAGTCTAATGAGTTGATTGACGTGTAGCATTTTACTTTACTACTTATGTTGTAATAAGTGATGGGCTTTATTTTTAAAATAAGCAGTCTGTACTTTCTATTGTAATGTATTTCTGGATATTATATTTCAAAAATTGGAGAGAGAAATACTTTATAAAAGAAAATCTAAAGAAACAGATGGATAAAGGAAAAATGGGAAGAGAAAGGCACAAGAGTGAAAAAGTAAAACTTCAATCTTTTAGCAAAGGGAAATACTGAATTTGCTTAAGAGATTAGGGCAGTTGCTGAAATCAACATATGTAAAAAAATTACCCCTTGTATGTTATTGGAGCAAAGGATTTGGGGTCAGGAGCTTCCTTGTCTGCCACTTAATGTTTAATATTGTACAAGCAACTTTTCTGAACCTCAGAGATGCTAAGATCAATGTATATAGAAGTGGTATATGAAATGGTTAGTGCTGTGTAAATGTTTTGTTATTATTATTATTCCTGACTTTTTCTTTTTGCTTCTTTGGCTGTGAGATAGTAGGCAAGTAAACTTAAGTTATTTGTGCATACTAATAAGCACATAGAGGATGCTCATGTGCACCGAAAGCCTATACACCAAAAGCCAGACCTCTTGCTCCAAACTGCCAAGTTATGAATGCAAAAGAAAAGTTCCTGAAGCAAATTAAAAGTGCTACTACAGTGAACACATGAGTAATAAGTATTGTGAGATTCTTAACTTCTCTTGTCTGGCACTCTTTTTCAGAATTTCAATCTAGAGGTTCTTGTTTAGTGTATTAGCCTTTAAATGGTATTTATCCATTCTTTCTCTTTATAATAAATTTGGACTAAAATAAGATATATGATTGTAATAGTAATTTATAGCTTATAACATAGGACTATAATAGTAGTCCTGTATTAGTGGCCTATTGTAAATTGTTAAGTATGGCTACAAAATTAAATAGATTTTATTGGTGGTTCTTTTTGAATTCTTTCTTCAGATACAGAAGTTTATGGTGAGTTTTATCCTGTGCCACCTCCCTATAGCGTTGCTACCTCTCTTCCTACATACGATGAAGCTGAGAAGGCTAAAGCTGCTGCAATGGCGGCTGCAGCAGCAGAAACATCTCAAAGAGTAAGAAAATTTTATCATTTCTTTTGATAAAATTATTTTTGTTAATTGATATGTACATTTAGTAATACTAAAAATAGTTCTTTGTGTTTAAGTGTGTATGTAGATTTTTTTCGAGCATCATGGGTTTGAATTGCACAGGTCTACTTGTATGCAGATTGTTTTAAATAAGTATATTGGAAAAACATTTTGGAGATCTGCAGTAATTTGAAAAAACTTGGGATGAATTGCGTAGCCCAGAAATATTGAAAAAATTAAGGCAGGTAATGAATGTATAAAATGTATGTAGATACTAGTTTATGTATTATTGACTGTTTATATTATCAGTAAGGCTTCTAGTTAACAGTAGGCTGTGAGTCGTTAAGTTTTGGGGAAGTCAAATCACTCAGATTTTCTACCACATGCAGGGGGGTGGGTGTCCCTAATCCTTGTGTTGTTGAAGGGTTACTGTATTTGTTCTACTTTTGCTTATGTGTGTGGTCATTTTTGTTGAAATTGACATTCCCCTAGTTAAATTCACCTTCTCCATCCCTTGACTTCCTCTTTTCTATTGCTCTTCCCCACTTACCATTTCCTAAATTTTGATTTCAGGCACCTCATGTGTTAGCCTTCACCTCGCATCCTAACTCACTCACTCTGGTTACCACCACTTGGAAAGTTCTTCTCTTTGCCTGGACCTCAAGTCCATGGACCCTTTGATGTCCATGTACTTATTTCTCTGCTTACGTAGTTTGAATTCTATGGCCTATCATTTTAATTGTGAATCATCTTTTTTTTCTGTTTATGTTTTCTATATTAGCATAGCCGGTTTAGTGACTGTGAAAGAACTCAAGGTAGCCAAAAAACACACAGAAATGTTACAAGGCCTTCAAATTATTTTTGTCAGCTATTTTTTTAAATAACATATTCTACTCTAGAATTTTGGAATGATGATCAAGCATTCTGTCTTCCTCATCTACCTGTTTTAGTAATAGAGTTAATGAGATACATGTATATTATTCTTTGCTCTGGTAAAAGGAGTGGCTGTCTCAGTCATGGAGAGTCAGTGACATGCATATACAGCTGCTATTCTGCAGCCAGGTAAGAGGCAGAAATTATTTACATTTTAGTGTGGCTGCAAGGAGTGCTAGAATTTTTTGCCTTTTTTTTCTTGCTTCAGACTTGAGAGATGCCATTTCAGATCCCTGGATTCACCCCATTTTGTTCGGGAAAAGAAAAAATATCAATTCACCCAGGAAAGGTAGAATTAGGTGAAGAATCAAGGGAGAGAGATGTACTTCCATGTATGGCATTCTCCTCTAGCTGCTATGAGGTCAGAGCCCAGCGAGCAGATCCTCTTGAGAGATGAGCATGTGCCCTGGATGTGTTTCTTTTATCAGCAACAACCCTTTTTTTGCCTGCTCCCACTACCCTCTTCCAGCACACACAGGGTTAAATGTCAACATAAATAAATAGCTTTGGACACAGTTATGGAGGTAGATAAAGACAGTAAACTCCAGATTTATTTGTTATGCCTTTTCCTTCACAGAGGAGGAAAGTAAGTCTCTTAACACAGTGGCATAATATAGCTAAGTCAATAAGAATTTTTGTTGCTGTGAGGGGAACATCATAGAGGAGGATAGATCTAAATAGGGTGTTTCTGTCTAAATCAGTTCTAGGTTACTTAGAACACATATATTTGTAAATGCACATGCCCATCTCTCAGTGAAGTAGATTGAGTCCTCTCTAGCTATGAAAGTCCCAATAACTCCTTTTCTCAAGGGGTGTTTCCCTAGAGACCTTGGCAGTGGCAAAGGTCCTTAAAGAGTATTATGGACCTTAGATCATTTACTGCCCTAACTTCCATAGAATAGGATAGAATTCTAAAGACAACGTAGGAAGTATTAAGTCTTGCTAAGTGTGCTTTGAGGAAAGTTGGTTTTACCCCTTTTGGAGAGAAAAGTCTGAAGTGTTACTGTTCCGTTTCCTCATTGTCATCATTTCCAGCACCCTGTTTTAGAAAGTAAATGTAATCCTCAGCGGGAATTGGAACATGTCCATAAAGAAAAATTCTCTGTTTTCACCTGCTTCTGATATCATTGTAACTCCAGCTTGTGAGCATTGTGGAAAATTTCATAGACAGCCAAGTATTAATAGAATTGTGTACAAGAGACTAACTTAGGTCTTGTAAAAAATCTTTTAAATTTACCAGTGCTTCCTTAACCCAGTGCTTCAGTACCCTCTTTGTGCAGAGTATGAATGTTTGCATATGAGTCTCCATTACCTGATTGAGATTAAAATATTGGTCTGTGCTTGAAAATTGCTAGGAGAGTAGATTTTAAGTGTTCTTACCACAAAAAAAAAATATTTGAAGTACTGTACATGGTAATTAGCTCAATTTAGCCACTCCACAATGTATACACATTTTAGAACATCATGTTATACATCATACATATATAGTTTTTGTCAATTACAAACAAAATTGAAAAATTGAAAAAAAAGTCTCATCGAATTAGCATTTGAGTACATTCAGTTGTAAATGAGTCTCAGCTGGGTGTGAAAGCGTATGTCCTAAATCAACTCTCATTGGGAGAATATAGATAGTCAAGAGACTTTAAAACTACTGTTTTTTACTATTTCCTATTTCTGATGCGTAGAATTGCATGTATGTCACGAAATGGTTAAGTAGTTTTCTGAAAATGACAACTCATTTTTAATATTTCTATGAAAAATGCTAATTCCAAACCATTAATTTTATAAAATGTTTAGAACATGGCTTGTTCTTCAGGTAGTCTCATTTCATCATCTTATAATGGGTAGGGCTCTTTTTTTGTAACTTGTTTTAAATTGTTGCAGTAACTTGTCTTTTGACATTAGAACTACCACTGGATAAATCATGAGCGATTCCAGGACAGAGATCTTGCATTTACATTCCCAGTACCTAGTTATTACCAGGCACATTTTTGTTGTTTAGTAAATGACAGTCGATTATGTTAATGAATGCTTTCTCTGTATTAGCCAATGTGGGAAAATAGGAAGAGGAAAATACCACAGGTGTTCTATTACAGCTCTCTATTTTAAAATATTTCGATGTCTTTACCAATTTCAGGATTCAGAAATTAATGTTTAATGTAGTTGAAATTATTGCCTAGATACCATTTTATTTTTTAAACATCTTATATAAACATTTCCCTGTTACTTAATAGTTGAGTTAAATTCCCTGGAATCAATATGCTATTGAAATTTAGTGGCCATTCCTCTAGAGTGAACAATTAGAGTATTTTCAAATGTTTGTGTTTTGGTTTTTTTCTATTAATATTATAAAAGACATCTTTGGGCATATTGCAGTGACTCACTCCTGTAATCTCAGCACTTTGGGAGGCTGAGGCAAGCAGATTGCTTGAGCTCAGGAGTTTCAGACCAGCCTGGGCAACATAGCGAGACCTTATTTCCACTAAAAAAAAAAAGTTCAGCCAGGTGTGGTGGCATGCATCTGTACTTCCAGCTACTTGGAAGGCTGAAGTGGGAAGATCACTTGAGCCCAGGAGATTAAGGCTATAGTGAGCCCAGATGAAGACTGCAGTGAGCCATGATTGTGCCACTGCACTCCAGCCTGGGTGACAGAGTGAGATCGACCTTAAAAAAATTTTTTTTTAACGACTTTTGATAAAATTTCTGTGTTGATTTTCTTGTTGTCGTTTTGTTTTGTGTTGTTTTTGAGGCGGAGTCCCACTGCGTCCCCCAGGCCGGAATGCAGTAGTGCGATCTGGGTTCAGTGCAACCTCTGCCTCCCCAGTTCAAATGATTCTCCTGCCTTAGCCTCTTGAGTAGCTGGGACTACAGGAGCATGCCGCCATGCCTGGCTAATTTTTTTGTATTTTTAGTAGAGATGGGGTTTTTAGTAGAGATGGGGTTTTGCCATATTGGTCAGGCTAGTCTTGAGCTCTTGACCTCACCTCGGCCTCACAAAGTGCCGGGATTACAGGCATGAGCCCCTGTGCCTGGCCTGGACTGATGTTTTAAAATACACAGTATGAAATATATTTTTGCCATCACACTGACAGTTTTTTGTTCTTACTATGCTTTAATGTTTATTCCTTGAATTAATTTGAAATTATATAAAATTTTATAAATATATACTTAGTCATGGCCAGTGATTAAATTTAGTATATTGAGTTTACCTGTGATATATGATTGCACAATTTAAGGGATTTTTGTACCTAAATAATAAGCAATATAAAATGATTTTGAAAGTTTTTAAATTTGAGGATAGCAGTATGCTTAGTGAGGCTACCATGATTGTGTGGAAAGAACATCAGTGCCCTGGATTCAGGTTCCACTTTGACCCTCCTAATTATGTGATCTTGAGCAGAACCCTAGCTTCTCAGACTTGGCCTCACAAAATTGAGTTATTCACACTCAACTGAGATGATGTGTAGCATATTAGTTCATTTTCACACTGCTATAAAGAAATACCCAAGACTGAGTACTTTATAAAGAAAAGAGGTTTAATTGACTTATAGTTCTGCAAGCTGTACAGGAAGCATAGCAGCTTCTGGGGACGCCTCAGGAAACTTACGATTGTGGCAGAAGGTGATGGGGAAGCAGGCCTGTTTTACATACCTGGAGTAGGAGAAAGAGAGAGAGTTGGAGGGGTGATGCCACACACTTTTAAACAACCAGATCTCAGAAAAAAACAATAATGCACTCACTCACTATCATGAGAACAGCAGGGAAGTGATGTTAAACCGTTAGAAACCATCCCCATGATCCGATCACCTCCTACCAGGCCCAACCTCCAACAGTTGAGGATTACAGTTGAACATGCGATTTGGATGGGGACACAAATCAAACCATGTGATTCTGTCCCTGGCCCCTCCCAGATCTCACGTCCTCCTCACATTTCAAAAAACAACCATTCCTTCCCAACAGTCCCCCAGAATCTTATTCCAGCATTAACTCAAAAAATCAACAATCCAAAGTCTCATCTGAGACAAGGCAAGTCCCTTCCACCTATGGGCCTGTAAAATAAAAAACAAGTTACTTCCTTCTAAGATAAAATGGCACTATAGGCATTGGGTAAATATTCTGGTTCCAAAAGGGAGAAATTGGTCAACAGAACGGGATACAAGCCCCATAGAAGACCAAAACCAAGCATGACAGTCATTAAATCCTAAAATTCCAAAATGATATTTTTTTTGAGACAGTCTCACTCTGTCACCTAGGCTGGAGTGCAGTGGTGTGATCTCGGCTTACTGCAACTGCCACCTCCCGAGTTCAAACGATTCTCACTCCTCAGCCTCCTGACTAGTTGGGATTACAGGCATGTGCCATCATACCTGGCTAATTTTTGTATTTTTAGTAGAGCCAGGGTTTCACCACGGTGGCCAGACTGGTCTTGAACTCCTGGCCTCAAGTGATCGCCTGCCTCGGCCTTCTAAAGTGTGGGATTATAGGCGTGAGCCACCACACCTGGCCAGAATAATCTTTGACTCCATGTCTCACATCCAGGGCTTTCTGGTACAAGGGATGGGCTTCCCAGGCCTTGAGCAGCTCTGCCCCTGAGGCTTTGCAGTGTACAGCTCCTGTGGCTGCTTTCCGGGGCTGGCATTGAATGCCGGCAGCTTTTCCAGAAAAAAGGCCGCCAATGCCTTTACCTGGAAGACATGTAGAAACATGATAGAAGTGTGGAGAATATCTCCTAACATAGTCTGCTGTTGATGGGCATTTAGATTGTATCTAATCTTTTGCTCTTATTAGCATTGCTGGAATGAATTATCTTTAATACATCATTTTTATAAGAGGGAATATGTGTATGTATGTATATATCTGTGCAGTATATTTTAAGAACTGGAATGGCTGGATCATAGGGTATGCACATTTTTATTTTTGATAATTATTGCAAAATTGCCAACCATAGAAGTTGTACCAATTTATACTCCACCACTGGTTATGAAAGTTCTTATTTCCCAATCATTACTAATGCAGCACTGTCACATGTGTCTTCTTGATACCATTTTTATGAGTTTGATGTTACTCATCTTTTGTCTTTTTTGTGTTTGTCTTTAAAGTTACTCTTTTCAAATGTGACTGTGAAAAAATAGTACTTGCTAATGCTTATTGATTACTCTGTGCCAGACATTGTACTCATTATTTTATTTGTCTGTACAACAAATTGAGAACATTAGATTTTGTTGAAGTTCTTATGCTTACATTTAAGATGGTAAAGTTGTAATTTTTAGTGAACTATTCCAATGTTACATATTTACAGATTCAGGAGGAAGAGTGTCCACCAAGAGATGAC
Source organism: Macaca thibetana thibetana (assembly GCF_024542745.1). Taxonomy (NCBI): domain Eukaryota; kingdom Metazoa; phylum Chordata; class Mammalia; order Primates; family Cercopithecidae; genus Macaca; species Macaca thibetana. The sequence goes on from NC_065594.1 coordinate 59,516,671, forward strand.
TTCAGTGATGCAGACCAGCTCAGAGTGGGTAATGATGGCATTTTCATGCTGGCATTTTTCAGTAAGCAATCTTTCCCAACTATTTTGATTTTTTTGCATGTATTGATTTTATGTGTATTAAAGTAACATAGTGAAGAGAAGCAAATATTGTTAGCATGTGTCTACCTTTCTTAAAATGTAAATTGTTTCTGATATTGAACTAATGAATACTGTGATCATATGTTTAAATACAAATCCTAGAATTTATTAAACTCTTGTTTGCCTAAATATGCATTGCAGCCATTATGAAGACGCTGACATGTAAAAGTACCTAAGCGTATTTAAGCTATTTCATATTTTTAAAGAGAAATACTGCTATATTGGTGCCCATTCAGCTCTCTAGGAGCATATCGAATGAAACTATAAATTCCACTTTGGGGGCAGAGGATTTCCATTTGAGTGTCCTTAAGCTAGAAGAAGGATTGGAAAAAACGACATTCTGGGCAACTGGAACAGTGTCACTTGAGACAGACAGTTATGAAAGTATAAGTCTTATTTGGGGGAATGGTAAGAATTAGAAGATCAGAAACTTAGTAACATTTTAACATCTTGCAGAATTCTTAGTATTTGACTTATAAAGTAAATTTAATGTTCTTGAGAGAAGACTGTGTCAAAGTCTTCATTATTTCAATTCTTAATACAGGGATTGACATAGTAAACTCATTAAATAATAAGATGCCCAATAAATTACTAAAGCCAGTGGTAGAAACCTAATATTCATTTAAGTAAGTTTATTAATCTATGATATAGTTAATTTCTGCCCACCACCTGGTTAAATGATCAAGCTTTCATTCTTGGATAGAATGCTGATTTAATTCAGTTTAGTTATAAGCTTTATTATGATCGTAAAACCGAGAAATAAACTTATTTAAAGTGTCACATTCAACTTTAAAAAGTAGAAAATACAAACTTCATGAGTTGACACTTTTGAGTCTGAAAGTTCATGTAAACCTTGTCCTCCAAGTTTGAAATGGTTTCTTGCTTCCCTTCTATTTTCATCTGCTGAAGAAAAGAGGGGGAGAGGAATGAGGAAGGAGGGCGGGCAGCTCCTCGAATTTACTAATTGTAATATTCAGGTTGTCAACCAGCAAATGTATATGCAAGATTTAAATCTTAAATTGGTTTTAGTTACAATTTCTAGTTAGATATGTTAGTTATAATAAAAAGGAAATAAACTCTGGTTACAAATGAGTGCTGTTTTGTAATATTAGTCCTGTGAACCTTGGTTTTTATCTTAATTTTGGTTTAACTGGTAATCCTATATATTAGTAACATTTTAATAACAAACTTCTCACATAGTTTGTTTACAAAAAAGAGTAGCTTAAACATTCATTGCTTTCATTGTTATTATACCTTTTAAGAAACCTTAATTAGAAAAGAAAGGATCTAAATATATTGTACTAATTTTAGTATAAATACCTGTTTCTTGGGAATAAAAACATGTTATTTGACACCTTCTAATTATGTAACTCAGAAATCTTGTTTCTCCGTTTCTTTATTTCATTTACCACCAGTATCTTCTTTTTAATTTTTATTTCTTAGATTTGAAGGCCTTTCACTGATGTGTTATAAATGCGTGGTAACTTAGACACACTGGATGACTTTATTCTTAGCCAGTGATAGTATTATTAGCTAATATAATGTAAATGTATATATTTATATTTAAGATTTAATATAAATATTTTACTAAATTTTTACTAAATTTTTTCCACAACTCATATATGTAACGCTTCCTGTTTTACAAATATTGTGCCAATATTGTGACAGTAAATTTGTTTTTACCTCTATTTCCTGGTTTTTTTTTTTTTTTTCTGGTAGGCTATAGGCCTAGAGTTTATTTGCTTGATAAGCATAGATTTGTTTGTCATCACTACCATCTAGTGGCTGTTTTTCAGATTGCAACTTGCTATATTTTCCAAGTTTCTTAAACATCTAATAGCTACTCTGGGTAAAACGGTCCAGAAAAAGATTTTATTTTTAGTGTGGTTTATTTATAACTTAAGCATGTCATGTTACATAACTTGCACAAGTAAAATTACAGTGAATATCAATAAGACTATTTCAATTAAAACCTTTTGGTGGTTTAATTCTTTCCTTCTTTATTTTTAGTGTTTTACCTCATATAACCCTAAAAAAAGTTTACACTTAAATTTGGTGAGATAATTGTGTATTCTTGTTCAGAAAATGTAAAAGAAGAAATGTTTGTAATAATGCTTTTGCTCTCAAAATCCTTTTAAAGTGTTACCATAAAATGCCTCAGATACATGCATAATATGCGTATCTCTGATCTTATTTTTAAGAAACTTTCTAAGAGAATGGAACAGAATTTGGTTATTTGCCAAACACTAGAAATGAAAAGTTTACAGATGATTGACAGTCTATGGAAATGACCTTAAATTTTAGTACTTTAAAATGTAATGGGCTCTTATTTGATCCTGTTTAGAAAACTTTTCTTCTGAGGTTTAGCCATTTGTACCGTGTGTGAATTTTCACGTCAACATGCCATGGTAATAAGTAGTCACCTGCACTATTCTCATTTTAGACTTGCGGGAAACAGAAAGAGAAGATACTTGTAACCTTAAAAGAATTAGAGGAGTGTTTTGAAATGTGAATTCTGATTTGTAAGAAATTGCCAAACTGTCTTCCGAAGTAGCTGTAGTATTTTGCATTCCCACCAGCAATGAATGAGAGTTCCTGTTGCTCTGTGTCCTCACCAGTATTTGGTGTTGATGATTTTTTTTTTTTTAGACATTCTAATAATTTGATGATGGTATCCCATTGTGGTTTAATTTTATTTCCCTAACAATTCATGTTAAGCATCTTTATTCAGTTCATTCTTTTGAGCACCTACCATATACAAGTCAAAAAGTTACAGTTTTTAAAGGGGTTATCTGGACACTACACATCTTGGAAAACAAAAATTGATGACTTATTCTGTCCATTAAAAGCTGTTTTTTATATAGCTTTTAGATGACATTACATAGCATAAGTAAATCCAGAAAAGGAACATCTAAGAATTGTAATTACAGCTGAAGAAACCCATGAAGTTATTTGTGAAGTATTGAATTTTATTGTTTTGTTTACCTTTTTTTTTCTTTTCTTTTCTTTTTCTTTCTTTTTTTTTTTTTTTTTTTTTTTTTTTTTTTTTTTTGAGCCAGAGTCTTGCTCTGTTGCCCACGCTCCAGTGCAGTGGTGTGATCTTGGCCCACTGCTACCTTTACCTCCCAGGTTCAAGCAATTCTACCTTAGCCTCCTGAGTAGCTGGGATTACAAGTCCCTGCCACCACGCCCAGCTATTTTTTTTATTTTTAGTAGAGACAGGGTTTCATCATGCTGGCCAGGCTGATCTCGAACTTCTGACCTCAGCTGATCCCCCTGCCTCGGCCTCCCAAAGTGCTGGGATTACAAGCGTGAGCCACTGCGCCCGGCCTGCTTTTATTTACCTTTTTTAAAAAGCCAATTTTGTTGGCTGTTTGCTTAGGCTGGACTTCTTGCGTGGAACCACATGTGAGCTACATTGTGATCTGGTTTTAAGCTAGTTTAAAACTGCGGTTTCAACTATTAATGATAAGCTTTCAGGAATGGATTCCTGTTGGCCAGACTGACGAGAAACCAAGCTTACCCATTTGTTGATATACAGTATAGCAAATAAGCCGTTTGCAAAAAGTAGGCTATAGTCTATAAAGAAGGCTTAATTGGCAGAGTTAAAAGAAAGGGAACTGCTGTTTCCATTGAGCAATGAAATATTATTAATATGTCTATGTTAATTTGTTTCCAAATTGTGGTTTATAAAATAACTGTTTCTGTTACTTTTAGTGGCATTTATTTTCAACTGGCTTGGATTTTGTTTATCCTTCTGTATCACCAATACCATAGCTGGAAGGTATGGTGCTATCTGCGGATTTGGCCTTTCCTTGATCAAATGGATCCTTATTGTCAGGGTGAGTGTCTTGATAGCCTGTATCTCTTTTATCTCTAAAATGAGATGTATGAAATTTTCTGTGTGATTCATAAATGGGCACTTTATTTTCATGAATTCAGTTATTTGAAGGCTTATTCTTAAATCCTATATTTAATCATTATAGTGAGCTCTGCGGTATGAACACTTTATCATATGAGAAATTGTTAATATAGTGGAAAGAACTTTGAAATCATAAAAATTTAAGTTTGAGTCTCAACTTTTTTATATGTCTTTTAACTTTAATTGTTCTGAGCATTAGTTTCTTTATATTAGGCTGATGATAGCTGCCTTGTGGCATTTTTATGAGGTATGGAAATAATGTAATTAAAGTACCTTATCCAGTTACTGCACAAATATATGTGCTCAGTAAATCATGGCTACTATTATTGTGATATAGTGCAGGTATGCCTAAAATCAGTTAAAACATAAAAATTTCTCATTTAGTCACATTATCATGAACTTAAATATTTTCTCACTCTTTTCTTTTGAAAACATTGAGAGCTCAAAAGGCCTATGAAGTGGTTATCTGAACCCTTTTTTTCCTTCATGCTTCTTCTGAGCCTTCCTTATTTTCCTGTTGTTCCCTGAAGTCACCCTCTGCCTTCTTCTTATCATTTACAAGATAGTGTGTAGCGAGACAGTGATAAGTCCTTTTCCCCACCTTAACAACTTTTCTAGTCCCAAAAAAGTTTTCTGTAAAAATTGCTTAGGCATTAGTGTTGTTAGCATCATCTTCCCCCAGCTCTTTACCTTTGCCTTTTGAAGGCCTCTTTTCACTTCTTTTTACAAATGTTTCTTCCTAGTTTTTTTTTTTTTTTTTTTCTTTTACGATAAGATCTAGGATAATGATCAAGAATGGCTTTACTTACTGTTTTAATAAGTCTTTTGAAAAGTTACCTACACATTTAAAATGCTATTATACAATTAATAAATTAAAATATATACATTCTGCATTTAAACATTCATTTCTTATTGAATGAGCTAAGTCCTCCTAAAATTTTTAGTAGAATCATAGATCAAATATATTAGCTTCTCTTAAATGTTCACTTTGATAATATATCTATATTACTAAGTTGATTTAAAAGTCCCTATTATGAAAATATTAATGTTTATAGATGTGATGCATTTCTTCATTATTTTAAAACTTATAGCCTCCCAGGGTTTCAGTAATCCATAGGTTTTGGTTATTAATCAATTAATTATTGGTTGGGACCTATGGACTGGTTTCTTCTAAGAAAATTAAAATTTGAGCCATCGTGAGAACTATCCCCTGACAATTTCTTGTTTTAGTTTTACTGCAAAAGATGTACAGTGGGTTCCTAACACAAGTATAAATCTATTAGGTGTTACAGAACATACAAAGATAAAGACACAATCCCTTCCCTTATAGAAATTATTATTAAAATACCTCGAAGTTGGGCCTAGATAAGTCCAACGTTGATTATGATACTCTTAAGCACTATTAATCAAATGGGATTTCTCATCTAAATCACAGAACACAGAAAATGATATGAGGACTATTTTCTCAATTCTCCCAGTTAGTAAATTGCTAGTATCATTCTAGATGTATAAGAAAGAAGTTAATGCATCCTATACAACTTATGCCCTTAGAGTATTACAGCTTAATTTTCTCATAAGAACCTCAGGTTGAGAAGGGATTAGATTATCTAGTTATCAACTCTAGTTGATGTGATAAGATGGGGAACTTATATTCAAGGACTGGAGTTTCTTACAGTTTTGTAAGGTATATACTGTCATCAAGTTTGATCTCCAGGACTGTTTAGTTTCCCTTAAAGTACTTTTACTGAGTTAGAGTTAATGTTATGCCTTTAGTGTGTATTAAGAAGTGTTATAAGAAAAGGATTTTTAAAAATCTTTTGTATAAAATAACAATAACTGTCATTCATTTAACCCTTAGTGTGTGCCAGGCATAATTTGTTACAAATAACGAGTTTTCAAACTTTTAACTGTATCTCTGATGCTGGTGATGATCTAGCCATTTTATTGGTGATGAAAGTAAGAATAAAGAGTCTAATAATTTGCTCAAGGTCCCACAGTTGTTTTTCTTGTGGAGACGGATTCTCACTCTGCCACCCAGGCTGGAGTGCAGTGGCGCCATCTTGGCACCCTGCAACCTCTGCCTCCTGAGTTCAAGCGATTCTCCTGCCTCAGCCTCCAAGTAGCTGGGACTACGGGCACATGCCGCCACGCCTGGCTAATTTTTTGTATTTTTGTAGAGACAGAGTTTCACGTCATTGCCCAGGCTGATCTCAAACTCCTGAGCTCAGGCAGTCTGCCAGCCTCGGCCTCCCAAAGTGCTAGGATTACAGGCGTGAGCCACCGTGCCCAGCCAGTCCCACAGTTTTCAATGTGAATTGGCATCTACCTTGGTCTCAATTCATCGCCTATGTTCCTACTTCTGTACTGCCTCTGTTACACTGTATTTTGACTTTTACTATAATGCTCCAAGTAAAACATTCCTTTCAGAGTTTAGTGCTGAGAGAAAAGTTTTCCCCTAAAAACCTGGTGTTTCCTTTCATTAGACAATAAGTAATTTATAAATCATACTGCTGCTGTCCATTTTGTGTCTAAGCTGCCATGAACCTCGGATTTTGTGTAAATATCTTTAGCCTAGGCTTCCAATACTACTTCTGTCTAAGGTTTTTATTATTTGGTTAAAAATACATATGTGTTTTATTAAAAACTAAGAAATTACATTTCGAAAGTAGGATGTAAACAATGAAATAGTGATGTTGTATTAATATAATAAAATCAGATGAATTCTTAATGTTCATTAATTTATTTTCCAAAATTTGATTTCTCTAGCCTGTGACTGGCCAATCAACATGATTGGTTTACTTATATTAAAAAACAACAACAACAGTTGGCTTAGGCTTATGATTTTAGTATTTTAAAACATTTTTGCTAACACAGTAATGAGTCCAACATTACTTTATCCTTTTTACATAGCGAATCCTTCTCTTTCAAAGTATTTTGGTGAAGACAGACTCTGTTCTGGCTGTTCGGGTTGCCTGTTACTGGGTAACACGCAGAAATTTAAAATAAAAACGTATTGCCTTGGTTCTTTATTCTTTTTTGTTCTTGAAAAGCCTTTAAGACCTATATGAAAGTGTTTTATTTCTAACTGTGAATCACTTGACTAAAAAATAGTATAGTACAGTCCTGTGTAAGCTGCATCTTTTCCAGTTCAAGTCCCTCCTTCATTGTACACATATTTTAAAGATGTAGGTGTATGTGGGATCTCTGTGTTTAGTAGTACTTTGAAATTTTAAATCGCTCAAATTACTATACATTTTTAAAAAGTACTATAAAATGTAAAACATGAAATTACTGTAAATACTGAAATTACTATAAATGGTTGATTTATTAATTAGAAATACTTCCTGAGAAAATACTTAAAAGGCTATAAAAAGTAGACTTAGGTAATCTTTATTTGATATGCTTACTAAATAACATTATTTACAATTTGTAAGCATTTTTTATTATTGCCAAAGCCTAGGATTTTTAAGCTTATATGGAAATTACCAACAAATAATTGGAAATCTTTACCTATAAAGTTACAAATACTTTTAATTAATATCAGATTTGGGAGCAAGTCTGCATTTAACAAAATCATTTTTAGTTACATCAGATTCAGTTTGCAGGCCAGTGGAAACAGGGTGGGTAAATACAAGCTAATTTTTAATAATTTTAGAGTAGGTTATATTAAACACTTTTTAAAAAATCATTTGAGGCATTGTTTTAGGTGCTAAAGTTATCTGAAGTAACTGAAGAAAATCAGATTGATTTTTTAAAAAGCCTTTTAAAATTAATGAAGTGTAATGTCTAGAGTCTAATCAAGGAAAAGATAACTGTGTCCAATATCATCAAACTCTGCCTTCCATCTGCCTGTTCATATTCCCACACCACAGAGAATATAAAACTGTCTGCCATGGCCACTAATAGGAACTGTTGAAATGCCACTTTAAGGTTCATTTAGCTGTTCTCAGCTCACTGTTGGGAACTGAATGCTAGAGCATCTAGTTTGAAAATAGAAAGACTCTAATGGGGGTCTTTATGCACCTAGTATTTTTGGCAGTGATTAGCAGTAGGGAGTGTACAGAAGGTCAAAAGCTCTTCTTTTTGGAGGTCAGCAGGATACCCCCATCTGATAAGATTAAACTAATGTGGCTTTTGGTGTTAATATCTGAAGCAGCGGGTTGCTATAGTGTGTTTGGGATGGTAGTTGTGGTTTTGAGAGATTATGAAAGAAGGACTGATGTGAAATTTTTAATAAGAAAATGTGTGATTCAGACATACAACATTTACTTGTATTTCTTGCAGGGAGTTTGAAACTGGTTTTTGTTTCCAAAATACTTCATTTAATTTTTTTTTTTTTTTTTTGCTATTGCATAAGATGATTTTTTTCTCAAATAATTTATATATATGTATGCCATTAGGTGTTTTTATTTTTCCTTTGTGCTATTTTTAAGTGTTAAAGATTATTTGAGGTAAATCATTCTGAAACTGAAGATAATCTATGATTTTCAAATTCAGGTGTACGAATTTGGTTAATATATTTATGTTCACTCCATAGTTTTCTGATTATTTTACTGGATATTTCAATGGACAGTATTGGCTTTGGTGGATATTTCTTGTACTTGGTAAGTTTATTCTTAATGTATTTAGTTTAACTTTGATATTTCCAAAAACTGTAAATATAAATAAACTATGGCACAATTTATGTGGAAATTATTTTTCTTCTGTAAAATTCTCATATTCAAACACATCATCTCACATTTTTAAACTATTCTACATAGCACTACAGATTTCTTAGATTTAAAATCCAGAGGCTATCAGTGTAAAGAGTCAGTGGTGGGATGATCATTGAATGCCACAAAATTTTAAAATAACAATGTGATAAAAAACTGTCTTAGCATTTATCTCAGAAAATATACACAAATAACTTCTTTTAATGATCTTAGGAAATTTGAGAGTTGGATAGTTTGGTTGTTCTGTCTATTCTCTTATTTTTCGATCGTGGAAACATTCTTTATGCTTTTGAATTGTGCCTTGAATTAATTATTAATCAACCAGGCATAAGGAAAGGCTTTATGCCTAATGATCACAGTACTTCTCTTGAGTTGTCTTATAAGACATGTCTTTTTATTAATATTGATGGAATTTTATGGATTTTCAATTTTTGTTCCCTTTTGTTTTTTACCTTCGATGTGAGATAATTAAGTTAATCATTAAATCACATTATACCTTTAATCCACTTTTCAGATGTATTTGCTGACATAAGGAATACATTTTGTTTCTTGTTAGGATTAAAAGCCCATGTTTCACTCAGAATTGTACCAGAAAATAACAGCATTTCAGTAGGTGGCAGTCTTCTCTCTAAGTTTTTATTTAGTCGTACTGTTAGATCTTTAGGATCTTTTGGGAAACAGATTATTGTTAAATAAGGTCACTTAATTCTTTAATAGCTATAGTGAAATTATTTTAGTGTTATGACCTTGTTGAGATGCATCTGGAGGTGAAGCCAGTTTTATATTGTTGTGTTCTAACTGCCTGAATGCCGTGTTCTTTATTGAGTTTTTTACCTAAAAGTGAGAAGGTTTATAAAGTCTGTTAAGTATTTAAGTATATTAAATGAGTACATTTGTGTGTGTATATATATTATTTAGAGATTGGAGGAATCTTAGGGAGGTTAATGTGGGGCAGAGTAGAATACAGAGGACAATGCCAGTTCCACTTCAGAGCCGTAATCTAGTATTTATTTATTTAGGGGAATGTGAAAATGTAATAAATGCTAAAAATGTTGCTCTCACATATGCTGAAAAGAATGTTGAGCACTTTGTAGAATGCTCAGAAACAGTAGCCACTGAGTGATTGGTTTTTAGATATGAACTGGGTGACTTCTTTTAGAAAATGCCTGAAAAGTAAAATGTGTGTTAGAAAACAGCAGCTTTAGAGAGAAAGGAAGGGATCCCACAAATAAGTTGGTTTACATTTTTCAGTAATAGTTTTACATTTGGATAACAGTATTACTATCTTTGAACAGCATCCGGAAGGGTATGAGGGTGGAATGCAGAGGGAGTCCCAAACGGAGGGAGTTAGGACATGGGAAGCAGATGCAATTGGGTTTAGCTGAAATTTATACCCTTTAAGTCATCATTTGTAGCTCTCTTCTGTCTTTCCTCTCCAATTTACTACACACATGCTTCTTTTTTTTAGTGATTTGATTATTGCCTTGCAGTTGGGGTACAAATTTAGTTTGAGACTTTGTATTTTAAATTCACAAACTCCTTTTCCTCCTGGTGAGGAAAGTCATACACATACAGTAGATACCTTCTGTTTTTGTTTTTGGATCCCCCACCCCAATTTCCTGATTAAAAATTTACTGGGGTTAATGTTTCCCTAAGAATCATGTGCTTAAGTATTTCAAAGGCTTATACTAATAATGGTAATGTTTTATATTGATCTAATATTTGTTATGTGAAACTTTAGAGAATTTCACAGGTATTGCTTTTTAAATTATTACATATATCTGTGGTTATTTTAAAATACTACTTTACAAAGGAGAAAACTGAGATAGATATAAGAAGAATCCCAAATAATCTAAATCATTAGAGTAATTGTCTTCCAAGTTGTCTTTTCTAACTCTTCTTAATTTTTTATTATGTTAGTTTCTTATTATTACTTCAAAATAAGAACTCATAATTGAAAACATGTACATAATGCACATATCTTCAAATACAGATTTCACAGATGACAGGCACTTGATACTGCTGTACAGGCTTATTGTTTTTTTCCCCACAGTTGTTAGCAACCACATGTATGTTTTTCCTTTTTATGTATTTTATATAAATAACTATGTCTTAGTTCACTCAGTAGTTACATTAATTGAAAAGATTGAACCCATGGGCTCAATGGGAGTTTTATGAGTTGAATCAGTTTAAGTGCATCAGGTAACTTTGCTATTTAAGGAAATTACTTAAATGTATGTTTTTATGTAATTCTGGATTTTTATAACTAGATTTGCTTTAATTTTGGTACATCTAGGCTTAACAAATTGAAAAATTGTATTTCCTTGTGACAGAGTTTATCCTTATAGTGTAAAATATATTACAGAAATGAATGGAAGTCTGCAAATAAAATTCCTTAAGCCAAGAGGATCTTGTTCATAATCGTCTACTTTAAATTTATCTTGCCCCTTTCTGTATAAAAACATATATATCCATATTATTTCAATTTTCTCAGGTCTGCTCCTTTTCTTCAGAGGATTTGTTAATTATCTAAAAGTCAGAAACATGTCTGAAAGTATGGCAGCTGCTCATAGAACAAGGTATTTCTTCTTATTATAGAGGTAAGAAATATTAATCTGTGAACTCTGCCTATTTCCTTTATGTATTCAAATTTACCAGATACATGTTAAATGCCTAATGAGTATTCATGATTTTTACTGTTAGCATATTTAATATTTTTTAATACTGCTAATGGTTAGCTTATTGAAATTTAATAAGTCATAGACCTTTTTAGATAACTCTTAGATTTTTAAAATTGAATTTCATAAATTTTAGTTTTTAAAATACATAACGAGTAAACTGAAATTTTAAATCAGACTTTTAAAACTTCTCTTTAAAGATTAACCATAGAATGTATATGAAGTAACCACCAGCACAAAATTTGAAAGCTTGAAAAACAACAAACTATGACATAGTACTTAGACTGAAGGAATGGGCATTTTTGTATAAAACAATGTGAAATTCGCATAGATATCTGGTGGAAAAAAAAATCTGTGATTGAAAAACAATTTGTCTTGCAGTCCTTTTAACAGTCTGGATCAAGGAATAAAAGTCATGTGAAGAAAATAGTTCTGTTATTGTTTTCTTAATGTGTGCTGGTTTTTATCAACTATGAAGGCTACAACTTGAATAAGTAGGAATATGAAGAAATGAGTAGACGTTGTCTTACTAGTTATCCAGTGAATTTCTGGAGGCCGTGGATATAGTAATAGTATTTATTTATTGTGCAGCGGGAGTATCTTCACATAAAGTGACTTCCTACTCCCTATTCTATTTTTTAAAGCAAGTACCATATACTTTATGCCTATAAATAATGTAAATTGATAAAGCATTTGAACTCCATAACCAAAATGTCTACTAGTGCTTAACTTCTGAATGTAGGACTATAAGGAACAAAGTGTTTCAAGTTTACTAAGTATTCTTTTTTCAAATAAATTTTATGCTTTGTGATTTGGTTGCTTACATTTTATTTATCATTTATGTAAGTTATACATAAGCTTATATAATTTACTTATTTCTGCTAGAGTACTGTGAATACACTTGTATTTCTAGATCATGTTTAAGTATCATTTTAAGTGTTCTATTAAAGTCTCCCCCAACCACTCCCAAAGAAGTCGCTGTCGCTTTATTTTAACAAGCAAAATATCTTCGCAAACAGTGGCATTAAGAATTTGTCAGTATTAATAATAAGATTAAAAGGCAAAGTAATTTTGCTATTTTACTAATTTGTGTGGTTATCTTCTGTGCATTTCAAAGAGTGTAAAATACAATGCAAATATTTTCTAGATGAAAGTCTGCTATAGAAACCTTACACTTTAGAATATATTCTGATTTATAGACTTTATCAAAAGAATATTATATACTTGATATAATTCTTCTATAAAATGTGTTGTATTATACTGTGATTTAGATAAAGACAACTTAATACATTTTAAGACTAATTCCTTCTTTGTCTCCAGACTGCATCAACCTGACATTCCTTTCTTATACCAATGTGAAATTTCTGGATCATCTGTAAACCTACAACTTTAATAGAAGACTACTAATAACAGAAGACTAGTGAAGAAAAGACGGAGCTTCAAAATTGAATGGCAGGGTGGTTTATGCTTACAAGCCATTTCTGTTCATTCTTTAAGTATCTGTATTTCATTTGTTTTGCACATACGCATATGTGCCCATTTGAGAGATTTGCGTATACTTGATAGAAACCGTAAAGTTGTAGCAGTTAAGTCCAGTCACATTTGGTTAATCAGTGTTTGATATAATTGAAAGAGTTGAGTGGATAAACAGTCTTCCAGCTTGTAAATGCCATTGACTTCTGACCTGACATTTAGTATAATAAAAATGAAATTATTAACCATGTCTAATGATTTAGTTTCTGGCTCTTAGACTCATCTGGTAATTCTACACATGAAACATCTTTTGTTACATAAGGTTTATTGAAACCTGCAGTGCTGATTATTAGAAAGGATTTGTCAGATTTTTGAACATGACATTTACATTATTATTTAGGAAAACTCTTCCTGTAAATAACCATGCATAACTTACTTTCTGCAATGTTTTCTTAGAAATTGTGTCCAGATAGCTTCCATTAATTTTAAATTAAGTGAACTAAATATATATATGTATATGTATACATATATATACACACACACACACACACACACATACACACACACATATATATATTTAGAAACCTGAGTGTTAAAGATAGAATTTCTTTTAGGACAAATTTTAAGAAAATGTGGGAATACCAAATGTCCTTTATAAGATAAAAAAAAAATTTTTTAAGGGACATACTAGTTTTAGGGATTTTCAGATGAGAAGCTGGGTTTTTAGGATTGCCCGTCTTGGAGATTCTTGCAGGAAGAGATTGTATTAGATATTATATTTATTTCATTTAAGATAATTTTGAAAGTTAATTTTCTAAATAAGATAATTCTCATTTGTGTTTGTCTTTTAAAAAGCCAATAAAATATCTGTCAGTATCATTGTAATAATTTTTTTAGAGTTTAATTTGTAAAGCTTAGCAAATAAAATCTTGTACTATTAATAGCTTCTTGCTTTATGACTTTAGGATTAACTTGTAAAAAACATATCCTGAACTGAGATATGCAAAACACTCATTTTCAAGTTATGGAAATGTGTTTGTGGCATATAGGACTGTGGGGTCTGTGTGTGTAGTGAGAGTATGTAACCATTATTACAACTGGAAGTTAATTTACATTCATAAACTACTATATTTCCCATCTTGCAAATCATTTTATGTCTCATCTGTTTTTCCTTTCGGTTATATCTTTGGTTTTGAATACCAACATTTAAAATGATGGTATTTTATCTTTTAAACTTAAAAATTATTTAATACAGCTATATGGAACGTATAAAATTGATTTCTTATTTATTATTAGACATTACTACTAAAAGGTACATCTAACTATTCAGGGACATTTTTCCATTTCCAAAAAATAAAATTTATTATGCTTTATAACCCCTTCTGTATTTCTCTGTATTTTCTGATTGTTTCATTGTCTTTGATAAATAAAACATAGTTTAGTTTTGCTAATATAGCCTATTTTTTGTTTTGTCTCATTCAGTTTACTTTCCTGCATAGAATTTTTATTGTTGTATTAAAATTTTTATTGTTGTATTAAAGTACCTGTGTTACAACCCTTGAAGTAAGACAATAGCATGGGGTAAAGAAAAAATACTTGGTTTAGTTGCCTAATTTGGAAATTAATTAAAATTAAACTGTACTAATAACATATTCAAACTCATGCTGTATCTCTTTCGTATTAATTTCTTATAGACCTGTACTTTATTCTTTCAATAATTTTTAAATTAAATTAAAGCTTTGCTACATGGTAATTAAATAATTACTAGGAAGCTTAGCTGTCAAACATCGACTTACTAGAATTTCATTTTAGCTTTTATGGTATATGTGCTTGTTTTCTGAATATGGATATGTTACTTTTGATCCAGCATCAAAACTTCACTTTTTGTTTTGACTTTTTCCCCCCAAATCTATAAGGTTCAAGTATACATATGACTTAATCCTCTATAATTGGCATAATTCAATGGTAGCCTTAAATCTCATCACATAAGCAAGGGAATCAGAATGTTATTTTCAAGAAATTAATGTTCCCTTCAGATATATCAAATCCTGCATACTTCATTTCCTGTGACCTTGAACAGCTGCTGTTGTGTTTTGGGGACACTTGATCATCTTTACACTCTGCCTTAAAGATTGAAAAATCAGAACTCTTGTTAGGGTATCTAAACATTTTTGAGTGTGAACTGGGGATTGGAAGTTAATACAAAAATTTTTCAAATTACTTCTATTGTAAATTAATAAGCTGGTCATGGCTAGGATAATCCATTTTCATGTATTTATGCAATAAACTGAATTTTAAGGCAAAAATACACTTTTCCATATGGTGTATGCAGGATAGATTTTAGGAACTTAGATTAAAATAGAAATCCCATTACATTTGATTAAAATGAAAATCTCTGCTTAATAGAAAAAAATACTAAACTTTAGCCTATTATTTTAAGTCTGTAAGATATATTTCATTTTAGACATGCCTTTGAAGTTGTTCACATATTTTTACCTGCTAAAACAATATTATTTCCAGTAAAATCTCTCCTAACAGGAAAAGTGGAGTTCCAGATATCCAGTTGGAGAAAAATTCAGAGTTCCTTCATTTAATATAATTTTTTTCATCTAGTATGCACTATTTCCAGAAGTGCATAAGGTAATGATAGTGAATGTGACACCGTACTTAACTAAGGTAATATATATCCTTAGTTTGCTCAAAACTGTCCTGGTTATTCCTGTTTTCTTAGCTTAATAGTGCCTCGTCGTACTCGAAAGTGTTCTAATTTGGAGGATAAGTTATATGATCGTCCTGTGTATAATTGTAGACCGCACCAAGAAGCAACTACCTTAGCTCCACTGCCCTTTGAGGGATGGAACTGGGGTAAGGGTAGGAGCCAGTTGTTATTGCCACAGTGTTTTCTAATGAACCATTTGGCCTGTAGAAGAGGAATAGTATTTTTTTTAATAGTTGTATTTGAATCCAGCTTATGGTAAATATTAAACTGAATGGCTTTTATATTTTTAACTGCTGTTAAATGTTATTTTAGCATTTATTAGTTGTTTAATTCTTCAAATAGTCATATGAAATATTAACATATATTTGATAAAGGTCAATTGTTAGATGATAATGTGCCATTCATTATCATAGGAATGTCCTTGCCCATATATAAAACATGCTGGCATGTATTTTACTTGTTAATAAAAGTTGTATAGATGTGGAAGTGTGAACCTGTGATGCATCCTTTTCAAAATCAGTTTAAGATTCACTTCTTATCACCACTTTGGCCTCACTAAACTGTTTATGTGACAAACCTTTCAAGATTGGAGATGGAAACAACACTTCTGAAATTAGGTTGGAGTTTAAACATCTTTTAACTTCTCAGTTATTTGTATGTCAGGAGATAAATTGTGGTTTAATTTTAATAAACACAAAATACCAGCTTTTTGAAAATAATTTGTTCATTTCTACTTTGTAAAGTATCATTGGTCACGTAGGTCGGACCTGCTTATGGGTGTGAATTCTTATTGGGGACATAATACCTAACATGCAAAAATTTCCAGCAAGTAAATAAGAAAAATAGAAAACTCATTTCATACTTTTAAAAACATGTTTTTAAAGTTTACTTCAAGCTCAGAGTATGTGCTGCTTTTACTTTTTTAATGTTTTGAGCTTATATTTCATTATTTTTGTTTTGAGAGATTGAGTTGTGCTTTAAAAAAAATTCTCCTTGTTTTATTAGAAACTGTTATTTAAAAAAAAAAAAAAATTCACCTAAATAGAGAATATATGGGGTATTACTCCTTTAACAGCAGAGGTTATAGCACACCAAAGCAATACTTCCAGTTCACAGAATCTTAGAGGTTTTCTCTCTCTTCAGTCTTGCAAAGAACCACTTTACTACTCCCTAATTAAATTCATATTTGCTCCTTATGTCTTGTCTCCTGCAAGTGGAATTAAAGCAAAAGTTACCTAGATGACATTTGATCTTAAGGGATGCAATTAGGTGAAAGGGGGAAGGCAGTTGCCTGTTTACCAAGCAGTAAAGCATTCTAGCTGGTAGGAAAAGTGGAAGTTTGACATACCTCTCCAGGCAGAAGGGTGGGGAGCCCAGAGGCCAGTCCCTTAGATTTTCATTCTGAATTGACTTAGATGATACTATCCTATAACTAGTGACACATTTATTTTGCTCAAAGAGCCACTGCACTGAAATCCTTGTTAGAAGTGATCAGGAAGTAAGCTGGTGGGCATATTGTTTCTGATTCTAGGACAAATTACTTCACCGGCTTTCTCTTTCAATCATAGGTCAACCTTGGGTTTATTTTCAAAAATGGCTGTTATGTCAAAAGGGAAATAATTAGATGGGAATCAAGTTCTCCAGACTCTACCCTGATCATACTTTGGATCATTGAAATATTTTTGAGTGCCTGTTAATAGTTCTTGAAGGGATTATGCTGTTACTGCCACATAAAATCTGTCTTTTACCCTATTCTTCTTTCCACCTTCTTTGAAAAAAAAAAACACACACAAAAAAACAAACCTTAATTGCTATCTCTTTCAGGAAACCTTTTCCTCTCATCCTCTTTAATTTTCATCATCTTGGTTTCTATAGCCCTATGTGTGTGAGGTACTTACGAGACAGTGCTGGGAGTATTAATTTTTAGGTTACTATCCTCAATTATAGCTTACTCAATTTTGCATGTCACCACCCCCCCCTCCCCCCCGCCCACAACACCTAAGCACAAAGCTCAATACATTTAGTGAATGATTGGATAGGATGGATGCCAGTGTGAGACTGTGTGCTGGTATATATAAAATGTCTTCTGGCCTTTATCTCAATGTCTAATAGAGGAAGATTTATAAAGAGGAAAATTGCCTAATATTGAGGTATGAACAAAAATTATGGGTCAGAGCAATTGAACTCCAGGAGAAAATGGTCACTCTTCACTGCAGAGGTGACACTGGAACTAGATCTTTAAGTAGAAGCGTGCAGTGTGTTTAAGCATTTCATGCATTCTCATATTTTTCCATCTCTTGCATGATGTTCTCTGCCTTCCTTGATTGTCCTCAGAAGGAAGGAATTATCTTTCCAATTCTCATAACACTTCTTCTGAGGCTCTTTATTAAACCACTTTCTACTGTGTGTCTCAGTAGTGTGCATTCATGCCTCACCACTTCTGCTAGAGGGCAGGATCTGTGTGAGGTATAGAATCGTAGCCTCCAGTGAGCCTAGCACATACTAAACACCTTTAAAAGATCAAGATTTTCCACATCATTGTGAGCCACTCACTTTACCACTGCAGATACCACTGCAGATGTCCACAATGGTACAGCCTTCCTTTTCTCCAAAACACTGTACAAGAAATATGTAGAGTAATTGTGAACATCTTTTTCACATATCTCCCAACTTTATCTCCCTCTCTAGAAGTAACCACTGTTAACAATTTATTACACACTCTTACAGATGTTTTCCACATAGATTTTTCTACTAGGATGATCCTGTGCTCTATGATGTCAGCATAACTTCTGGTTATGAAGGTGAGAGGATCCCAGGTATAAATGTCTGAAAAAGTGTACCTCTTGCTTTGTATTTATAGGAGACTGCTCTCAGGGGAGAGTAGTGTTTCTTTATTGCAAACATAGTTTATTTACTGCGAAACCAAGGTTTATTTTCTTGGTCCTTTAGTCTCTAGATGAAGAATGACTTGTGGTTTCGAGGCCTTTGGGAGCTGAACTATTCCTGGATCTGATATATGCAGCATGTAAATGTCCTATTTTATGAACTCCTTACAACTCAATTTGGTGAGAAGTTCTCTGAAACGAGGTCATTTGGAGGGAAAAGGTCAGAGTTGGCAAGAAAGTCCAGCCTGGGTAGGCTGAGAGAAGACTAAAATAATGCTGAGTTTAGGCTGGGCGTGGTAGCTCATGCCTGTAATCCCAGCACTTTGGGAGGCCAAGGCAGGTGGATCACATGAGGTCAGGAGTTTTGAGACCAGCCTGGCCAACAGGGTGAAACCCTGCCTCTACTGAAAATACAAAAGTTAGCTGGGTGTGGTAGTGGGCACCTGTAATCTTAGCCACTTGGGAGGCTGAGGCAGGAGAATCACTTGAACCCCGGAGGCAGAGGTTGCAGTGAGCCAAAATCACACCACTGCACTGCAACCTGGGTGACAGAGTGAGACTCCCTCTCAAAAAATAAAGTAAAGAAACAAATAATGCTGGACTTAAAATGAATTCCCTTTGTTTTGGGACCAGCATGTCCCAGGATGTGGCAGTCACTGTTCTCTGACTAAACCTACAGCCATTTAGAACCCCTCTGTATTAGTGTTCTCCAGAGAAACAGAACCAATAGGATCTATGTATGTATGTATATATGTATGGTCAATAGATCCATCTGTCTAGGTATTTATTATTGGAATTGGCTTATGTGATTATGGTGGCTGAGAAGTCCTATTTACAGTCTGCAAACTGGAGAACTAGGAAAGCTGGAGGTGTAATTCACTGAGTCAGAAGGCCTAAGAACCAGGAGAGCCTATGGTGTAACTCCCAGTCCCAGTTGGAAGTTGGGAGTGGGGTGAAGAAATGGTGTGAGTCTGGAGTCCAAAGGCCCAAGAACCAGGAGCTCCAGTGTATAAGGGCAGGCAAACATGAATTGTCCCAGCTCAAGAAAAGAGGGATAGTTCACTCCTCTTCCATATTTTTGTGCTATTTTGGCTCTCAATGGATTGGACAATGCACATCCACATAGGTGAAGGCAGATCTTCTTTACTCAGTCTACTGATTGAAATGTTAATCTTTTCCAGAAACACCTTCACAGACACACCTGGAATAATGTTTAATCAGCTATCTGGGCATCCGTTACCTCAGTCAAGTTGACACATAAAATTAACCATCACACCCTTCTTCTTCCCCAGTTTTTCCTGCCTGAATGCCAGTATGGTATCTGGAGGTGAAGCGGGACCCAGATACACAGTTTGGGTTCTCTGTACTGTGTAGTGATAAACAGTTTGGATTGCTCTTAAACATGACCAAAGTAAGTAATATCCTCAGTGGCTAAGCCAGTGGCTCACAGTGATGTGCAAAATCTTGCACCTTGTTTTTTAAAGGTGCTTACAGTAACCTATGTTCTATAGAATTTACAGGAGAGCTGCTTAGGCCTTCACAAACCACCAACATGAAAAAAAAAAAAAAGTTGCAAGTCTTACCTTCCCACAGGGGTTACTGACCAGACTCCTCACGCATGGTTTGATTTTCAGTCAACTCACTACTGTGGCAGTGTGTAAGTAGTTTAAGTAATGGGTTTATATCTGCTTGATTCTCGCCCTTTTATTCTCTTTATTCTTCAACTGTGTTCCAGTTGGGAACCCACTACTTCCCAGTCGCTTCTGGAGAATGGCTTAGTGAAAATGTCAGCAGCCATGATTTCAACAACTATCTCAAAGGTCATTCCATGCTGTCCACATTAACCACCAACAAAACTTTGCCAAGCGAAGCAGGTGCCATTTTCTTTCTTCCCTCCCCTTCCCTTCCCCTCCACTTCCCCCTTCCCCCTTCCTTCTCCCTTCCCTTCCCTTTTTTTCTTTTTTTGGCCACCTTCCTGGCTGGGAAAGCAGGTGCCATTTTCAGATATCTGCTTGGAAAAACAACAAATCAGAATGGCCGGGTGAAATCAACACTCCCTTTTATGGTAGTCCAGCTCCCAAATACGTAATGTTGGCTTTTCAGAGAAGAGTTAAAATATGGCAGGAGTGAAGCAAGATGACTGACTAGAAGCAGCTACAATGTGTGACTCACAGAAAGGAGCAAAAGGGGTGAGTAAATACAGCACCATTAACTGAAACATCCAAGTACTCACACTGGGATTGATCAGGGAAACGGCTCGACCCATGGCGAATGGAGAAAAGCAAGACAGAGTGACGGCCCACCCAGGAGTGACATGGAACCAAGAGAACCCCAATCCCTGGCCCAGGCAAACAGTGAGTATGCAACCTCAGGAACCCATGCTTTTCCTATGGATCTTTGCAACCCTCAGATCAGGAGATCCCCTCATGAACCCATTTAACCAGGGCCTTGGGTCTGACGTACAGAGCTGCATTGAGTCTCAGCAAAACAGCTACTCAGGCGTGCACAGAGATCTGAGAACTTTACATATTTGGGATCTGGGATTGCTGACAAAGGTGACTGCAACTTAAGCAGGGTAGGAGGTCTGTACATACCCCTGGGAAGGGGGCTGAATCCAGGGGGCTGGGCATTTTTGGTCTGTGAATCTCACTCCCATGGCACCTCACAAGATAAGACTGACTGGCTTGGAATTCCAGCCAGCCACTGGCACTTAACCTGAGACAGGACAGAGCCCCTTGGGGGAGGAGCAGGCCACCATCTTTGCTATTTGGATGACTCAGCCATTTTAGCCTGCAGACTTTGGAGAGTCCAAACAGACTGGGTGTGGAAGGGATCCCCCAGCACAGCACAGCTGCTCTAGCCAAATGTGGCCAAACTGCATCTTTAAGTGGGACCCTGATCTATTATTCTGCATTGAGTGGGACCTCAGCCGAGTCCTCAGAGGTGGACTGTAGGAGGCTACCTCCTACAGGTGTGTTCAGGCTGCCAACAGGTTTGTGCCCCGCTGGGATGGAACTCCTAGAGGAAGGAGCAGGCTGCCATCTTTGCTGAATCACAGCCTTCACTGGTAGTACCTCCAGGTACTGGGAAGTCCGAGGCAAGTAGGGTCTGGAGTGGATCCCCCAGCAAACCACAGCAGCCCTATGGAAAAGTGTCCAGACTGTTAAAAATAAATAAATAAATAAATAAAACAAAACCCCATTCAAAGGTCAGCAACCTCAAAGATTGAAGGTAGATAAGCCCACAAATATGAGAAAGAATCAGTGCAAAAACGCTAAAAACTCAAAAAGCCAGAATGCCCTCTTTCCTCTAAATAACAGCAATACTTCTCCAGCAATGGTTCAGAACTGGGCTGAGGTTGAGATGGCTGAAATGACAGATGTAGACTTCAGAATGTGGATAAAAACAAACTTCACTGAGCTAACAGAGCACGTTGTAACCCAATGCAAGGAAGCTAAAAATAATGATAAAACAGTGCAGGAACTGACAGCCAAAATAGTATACAGAAGAACATAACCAACCCGGTAGAGCTGAAAAACACATTATGAAAACTGCACAATGCAATCCCAGGTATTAGTACCAGAAGACACCAAGTGGAGGAAAGAATTTCGGAGCTGGAAGACTGTCTTTCTGAAATAAGACAGGCACACAAGATTAGAGAAAAAAGAAAATGCAAAGGGATAAACAAAACCTCAGTGAAATATGGGACTATGTAAGGAGACTGAATCTACAACTGATTAGGGTACCTGAAAGAGATGAAGAGAATGGAACCAATTTGGAAAACATTTCAGGGTATCATCCAGGAGAACCTTCCCAACCTAGCTAAATTGATCAGCATTCAAATTCGGAAAATGCAGAGAACCCTGGTAAGATATTCAATGAGAAGATCATCCACAGGACACATAATCTTTAGATTCTCCAAGGTCAAAATGAGAGAAAACATTAAGAACAGCCAGAAAGAAAGGCCAGGTTACCTACAAAGGGAAGGCCATCACACTAACAGCCAGCCTCTCAGTGGAAATTCTACAAACCAGAAGAGATTGGAGGCCAATATTCAGCATTCTTAAAGAAAAGAAACTCCAACCCAGAATTTCATATCCAGTCAAACTAAGCTTCATAAATGAAGGAGAAATAAGATCCTTTTCAGCTAAGCATATGCTGAAAGGATTTGTTACCACCAGACCTACTTTACAAGGGCTCCTGAAAGAAGCACTAAATATGGAAAGGAAAAACTGTTACCAGCCACTATAAAAATACAATGAGGTACACAGACCAGTGACACTATAAAGCAACCACATAAACAAGTTTACAAAATAACCAGTTAGCCTCATGTTGACAAGATGAAATCCACACACTAACCTTAAATGTAAATGGGCTAAATGTCCCAAATAAAATCCACAGAGTAGCAAGCTGGATAAAGAACGAAGACCCAAGGTATGCTGTCTTCAGGAGACTCATGGGCAAAGACACACATAGACTCAAAATAAAAGGATGGAGGAAATTTTACCAACAAATGGAAAACAGAAAAAAGCAGGGGTTGCAATCCTAGCTTCTGACAAAATAGACTTTAAACCAACAAAGATCAAAAAAGACAAGGAAGGGCATTACATATAATGGTAAAGGGATCAATTCAACAAGAACTAACTATCCTAAATATATATGCACCCAGTACAGGAGCACCCAGACTCATAAAGTAAGTTCTTAGAGACCTACAAAAAGATTTAGACTCCCACACAATAATAGTGAGAAACTTTAACACCCCACTGACAATATTAGAAGAGATAGAAAATTCACAAAGATATTCAGGACTTGAACTCAGCTCTGGATGAAGTGGACCTGATAGATATGTACAAAACTCTTCATCCCAAAACAACAGAATAGACATTCTTCTCATCACCACACATCATGTACTCTAAAACTGATCACATCAGAAGTAAAACACTCCTCAGTAAATGTATAAGAACTGAATCATACCACACAGTCTCAGACCACAGCACAATCAAGTTAGAACTCAAGATTAAGAAACTCACTAAAAAACACACAACTAAATGGAAACTGAACCACCTGCTCCTGAATAACTGTTGGATAAATAATGAAAATAAGGCAGAAATCAAGAAGTTCTTTGAAACTAACGAGAACAAAGATACAACCTACCAGAATCTCTGGGACACAGCCAAGGCAGTATTAAGAGGGAAATTTATAGCACATCATAATAAATACCCACATCAAAAAGCTAGAAAGATCTCAAGTTAACAACTAAACATCACAACTGAAAGAACTAAAGAACCAAGAGCAAATTCCAAAGCTAGTAGAATACAAGAAATAACCAAAATCAGAGCTGAACTGAAGGTGAGAGAGATTAAAAAAAAAAAAAAAAAAAAAAAAAAAAAAAAAAAAAAAAAATTCAAAAGATCAATGAATCCAGGAACTGGATTTTTGAAAAAATTAATAAAATAGATAGACTGCTAGCTAGACTAATAAGAAAAGAGAGAAGATTCAAATAAACACAGTCAAAAATGATAAGGGGGGTATTACTAGTGGCCCCACAGAAATACAAACAACCATCAGAGGATATTAGAAACACCTCTATGCATATAAACTAGAAAAATCTAGAAGAAGTGGATAAATTCCTGGGCACATTGATTTTTCCAAGACGGAACCAGGAAGAAATGTAATCCCTAAGTAAACCAATAATGAATTCTGAAATTGAGGCAATAATATATAGCCTACCAATCAAAAAAGGGCCAGGACCAGATGGATTCACACTAAATTCTACCAGATGTCCAAAAAAGAGCCAGTACCATTCCTACGGAAACTATTCTAAAAAATTGAAAAGGAAGGACTCCTCCCTAACTCATTCTATGAGGCCAGCATTATCCTGATATCAAAACTGCGCAGAGTTACAATAACAAAAAAGAAAACTTTAGGCCAATATCCTTGATGAGTGTTGATGCAAAAATCCTCAACAAAATACTGGTAAACCGAATCCAGCATCATGTCAAAAAGCTTATTCACCACAATGAAGTGGGCCTCATTTCTGGGATGGAAGATGGGTTCAGCACACACAAAACAATAAATGTGATTTATCACATAAACGGAACTAAAGACAAAAACCACATGATTATCTCAATAGATGCAGAAAAGGCTTTTGATAAAATTCAACATCACTTCATGTTAAAAATTCTCAGTAAAATAGTTATTGAAGGAACATACCTCAAAATAATAAAAGCCATTATATGACAAACTTACAACCAATATCATACTGAATGGGCAAAAGTTGGAAACATTCCCCTTGAAAACTGGCATCCTTGAAGACAAGGATGACCTCTCTCACCACTCCTGTTCAACTTAGTATTGACCAAGGCAACCAGGCAAGAGAAAAAAATAAAATGTATTCAGATAGGAAGAGAGGAAATAAAACTATCCCTGCTTGCAGATGACATGATCCTATATCTAAGAAACCCCATGGTGTCAGCCCAAAAGCTTCTTAAGCTGACAAACAACTTTAGCAAAGTCTCAGGATTCAAAATCAATGTGCAAAAACCACTAGCCTGCCTCCCTCCCTCCCTCCCTCTCTCTCTCTCTCTCTCTCTCTCTCTTTCTTTCTTTCTTCCTTTCTTTCTTTCTTTCGATGGAGTCTTGCTCTGTTGTCCAGACGTCCAGGCTGGAGTGCACTGGTGTGATCTTGGCTCACTTCCAGCTCCGCCTCCCAGGTTCACGCCATTCTCCTGCCTCAGCCTCACTAGTAGCTGGGACTACAGGCACCCACCACCATGCCTGGCTAATTTTTTGTTTTTTCAGTAGAGACGGAGTTTCACCGTTTAGCCAGGATGGTCTCGATCTCCTGATCTCGTGATCTGCCTGCCTTAGCCTCCCAAAAGTGCTGGGATTACAGGCATGAGCCACCATGCCTGGCCAAAAATCACTAGCATTTCTATACACCAAGAACAGTTAAGCTGAGAGCCAAATCATGAGTGAACTCCCATTCATCATTGCCACAGAAAGAAAATACCTAGGAATACAGTTAACAAGGGAAGTGAAGGACCTCTACAAGGTGAACTACAAACCACTGCTCAAAGAAATCAGAGATGACACAAATGGAAAAACATTCCATGCCATGGATAAGAAGAATCAATATTGTGAAAATGGCCATACTGCCCAAAGCAATTTATAGATTCAATGCTATTCCCATTAAACTACCATTGACATTCTTCACAGAACTAGAAAAAACTTTTTAAAATTTATATGGGACCGAAAAAGAGCCTGAATAGCCAAAGCAATCCTAAGCAAAAAGAACAAAGCTGGAGGCATCATGCTACCCGACTTCAAACTATGCTTCGGGGCTACAGTAACCAAAACAGCATGACACTGGTACAAGAACAGACACATAGACCAATGGAGCAGAAGAGAGAACTCAGAAACAAGACTAAACACCTACAACTATCTGATCTTTGAGAAACCTGACAAAAACGAAAAGTGGGGAAAGGAGTCCCTATATTTAATAAATGGTGCTGGGATAACTGTCTAACCATATGCAGAAAATTGAAACGTCCTTACACCACATAAAAAAATCAACTCAAGATGGATTAAAGACCTAACTGTAAAACTAAAAACTATAAAAACCCTGGAAGAAAACCTAGTTAATACCATTCAGGACATAGGCACATGGAAAGATTTCATGATGAAGATGCCAAAAGCAATTGCAATAGAAGCAAAGACTGACAAATGAGATCTAATTAAACTAAAGAGCTTCTGCACAGCAAAATAAACTATCAACAGAGTAAATGGACAACCTACAGAATGGGAGACAACTTTGCAAACTATGCAGCATCTATAAGGAACTTAAACAAATTTACAAGCCAAAAGCAACCCAGTTAAAAAGTGGGCAAAGACTGAACAGGCACTTCTCATGCAGCCAGCAATCATACATGTGGCCAACAATCATATGAAGAAAAACTCAACATTACTGATTATTAGAGAAATGCAAATCAAAACCACAATGAGATACCATCTCACTCCAGTCAGAATGGCTATTATTTTGACTATAAAAGTAAAACAAACAAACAAACAAAAACAAACAAACAAACAAAAAACACAAAAACACAGATGTTGGTGAGGTTGTGGAGAAAAAGGAATGCTTTTACACTGTTGGTGGGAGTGTAAATTAGTTCAACTATTGCGGAAGACAGTGCGATTATTCCTCAAAGAATCATCTAGAAACAGAAATACCATTTGACTCAGCAATACATTACTGAGTATATACCCCAAATAGTTCTATTATAAAGACACATACACATGTATGTTCATTGCAGCACTATTCACAATAGCACAAACATGGAATCAACCTAAATTCCGAACATCAACGCCAAACTGCATAATGAAAATGTGGTACATATATACACCATGAAATACTATGCAGCCATAAGAAAGAACAGGATCATGTCCTTTGCAGGGACATAGATGGAGCTGGAGGCCATTATTCTTAGCAAACTTAACACAAGAACAGAAAACCACATACTACATGTTCTCATTTATAAGTGGGAGCTAGATTATGAGAACACATGAACATATAGAGGGAACAATGCACACAGGGGCCAAAGAGAGGGTGGAGGTTAGCAGGAGGGAGAGAGGACCAGGAAAAATAACTAGTGGATACCAGAATTAATACATGGGTGATGAAATAATCTGTACAACAAACCCCCATGACACATTTACCTATGTAACAAAGTTGCACATCCTGCACACGTACCCCTGAACTTAAAAGTTAAAAAATGTAAAGAAGTCCTACAGAGAGACACACCTCTTGCCTGTTCAGGTTCCAGATTTTGAATTTGACCTTCTCTCAACTCTGTAGAATGCAGTTGAGATGCATAGAAAAAGTATAGGACTATTCACACCTATTTGCTAACAGTAGGTGTTAACTCTTTTCTTCTTTTGTTCCTACTGCCTTACTTCTTGACCTGTCTTCCTTCTCCCCTCCTCCCTCTCACCATTTTCTTGTATCATTGCCTGAAGTCAGGAGTAAAGCCCAAATATTAAAACATCCAGAAGAGGCCTGGTGCAGTGGTCACACCTGTGATGCCAGGGCTTTGAGAGGCCAAGGAGGGAGTTGGCAGAAGACCAAGAGTTCAAGGCTGTAGTGAGCTCTGACCATGCCACTGTACTCCAGCCTGGGTGACGGAGACACTGTCTCTGGAAAAAAAAATCTGGAAGAGAAATGAAAAAAAAATTACTTGCAATATAAGTACATTAACTTTAGCCATTCATATGCATTGTTAAATCTCCGGGTCTTTGAATTCTAGCAAAATGTTTCTCATTTTTCATAATGCTAATATCTTACATGTCTGTGAACTAGAGGTTTATTTTTATTTTTTTAGATTTAGTATACTGTTGGACAGTGGGAAGGGAAAAAGTTCCCCTCTTACTTTTGATGTTTCTTCCATGTGGAGGGAATGTAATTACTGTAACTCCTGATCTTCCTCCACCTCTTTATTAGCTCTTCCCCAGGGGAGTCGTTTATTTGATGGGTAAATTTGAGATGTAAATACCTGAGTATGCTCTGCTCAGCTTGTCTTCTTCCTTTGGGGAGCTCAGTTCACAGCAGTTGTTGCCATGCTGTGTTCTCCAGGGTCGGCTCTCCTGTATCCCCACCCAGGGAAGCGGCTCATAGTCCACTACTTCCTGGGTAGGGGACAAGGGGGCCCAATTCTGGAATTCATCTAGTTAACCTATTTTTTCCAATCTACTTTTATCAGTAGTAAAGTTAATATTTTGTTTGTCTATGTGCCACTGCTTTGTTTCATTATTTACGCATATCTCAGGTAGGAAAGAAGGGTGCTGTATTGGAATCCTCAGTGACTCACCATATACATCCCATTAGATCTGCTGTTGGCTAGAGGCCCCATTAGCCACCTTCAATATAAATGAATCAAATGCAAGACTATCTGTATTCTCTTATATTTGAAGTCTTTTAGATAAGGATTTTTTTTTTCTTTTCCAAGATCATCAAACAGACACCACCTGACTTGCAAGTAGAAGGCTCAGAAGAAATTAAGAAGTTGTCCTCTCAAAAATAACCCACTATCCCTTCCGATAGTTTTACCACTTGAACCAATACAATCAACTTACTGATCTTATAATGTCTGCACACTCATTTGGATTTAGGATGCCCAATAGTCAGTATATTCCACAGTGTCTATTTACAGTCTATATTATTTATGCCAGACATATACTAATGGATCCTTGATGCTGGCAGTAACATGACTTCCAGATTAGTGAAGCAGGAGGAGATCTGAGTGAGTGTCTTTCTCCTCTGAACTTCCATACCTGTCTATTGGATCTTCTTTTGTAAAATGCTTTATTTTCTACCATGTTTTATGATTATTTCTGGTTTTGGTTATCTTCTCTGACGGCGTTTCAGCAAGTCTTGTCAAGTTATATGTCTCTTTGGTCTTTGTTTCCCATAAACGATGTAATATTTCTCAAAATTCTGTAATTATGTTGAAGAACAATAGAGAAAGTGGGGCAAAGGAAGAGATGAAGAAAACTAGGAGGGAGTGATTCTCTACAGCCATTGGGAGAAACATTCTCCATATGGAGAGGTGCAGCAGCAAGATCAAAGGCCCATGCTCACTCAAAATCTTACGTAGAGATACTCCATGCAAAGGCTGAGAAGTCTTTGCACTCAGCCTTTGCACAGATTGGAAACATAAGCAAGCTGTTGGAAGGATATAGGGGTATCTGACTCATGAAACCCAAGGGCAGGGCATGTAGCCTGGATACACAAGAACATGGAACTAGCAATGGAATAGTGATGAGGAGCCAAGTCAGAAACACATTCACACAATCGCTCTCTGGAACTCCATGGTTTCTTATTTCTTCTGCTCTCTGGGTGTCTGCTTTATTCTTTTTCCTTCTGTAGATTGGTTTCTTCAGTTTATTCCACTTGTGCCTGGCTCATCACAGTCACCTCCAAATGCCTGGCTCAGCCCTTTATTGACCTGACCACATGAACTCGACAGAAACAAACTTATGAAGTCTCTCAAGTCCCAACCTCAAATTCACAGGAGATAGAATCCGCTGCACCTCTCTCCCAGGAACCCTCCAACTCTGTGGGTCAGTTGTATTCACCCATAATGCCATCTGGCACTGGGCAAAGGGCAGGGTCATACCTGCTTTTATTTGGAGCCTTGGTAGGAACAGACTCTTGTGTAGAAGTGGGCAGAAAATTATTGGTATCTTTAGCACACTTTTTGGTCCCAGACACATGATCAAACTGAAGGATCCATCCTGCCTAGGATGACCTTTCATATGTTTGGTGAGAACTGATTGAAAAACAACACGTTTGGGTGTGAAGTTAAATGGAGTTTTAAAATATGGCCCTCTAGTAATGATAGTTTCTTTACCTTTTGTTTTAGGTATACTACAGGTTAAAAGATAGTAACGGAGAACTTCTGCTTCTAGGAGGATGAAGTAGATACACTTTTCCTGTTTCCCACTAAGTACAACTAAAGACCCAGGACATTATGTAAAAAATGAACACTAGAAGACATCAAAAGGTGGAGGGAAGGCAGTACATTGGCTTGGAGCCTTATGATATGAGAAACAACACAGGTGAAGTTCCCTGAGTTTTCTGAGTTATCTCAGACATGGGACTGAGGAAGCCAGCAGCCTAGAAATACCAAAGGGCAAAGACACAGAAGGCCACCTGTGAAACTCTGGCCTCTCTATGCAAAGGACCAGGAAAGGGACAGACTAGCAGATGGAAAACTTCTAGACAATAGCCACTCTACTGCAACCAATCACACAGGAAAAATTGTGGTTCTACCCGTACCTCCACCAATGAAATGGGAAGTCTAGACTTCTACACTTGCCAGGTTGTCACAGGCACCCTACACCCCCAGCTGGAGTGAGGAGACCAAATAAGGTATTAGAGGCTGCCTAGTGGGGAATCGGGATCTTCTCCAGTACCCAGCAGTAACAAAGTTAACCCCTCCTTGGTGTCGGTGGAGACCACGGAGCGAGCTGAAACACGCTTCCCTCCCCAGCAGTAATGAGGAGTGCCCCTTCTCAGGCATCAAAGCAGACTGAGTTGAGAACAGGGACTTCTACCTCCATTAGGTAGTAACTGAAGAACTCCCTTCCTTTGCTAGAGAAAACCAGCAAAAGCAATGTTTAAGTAACATTCAGAGTCTTAAAATATGAAGTGATCAGATTTTACAAAAATTACTCATCATAACAAGGATTTCAGTTTTGCAGTTACTAAAAATCTAAAACCAGGAAAAAAAAATCCATAAATCCTCATGTGACTGTTAAAGTTTTCAGGGGGGGGGGGTCGTGGGGGAGAGGAGCCAGGTTCTTGTTTTATTACCCAGTCTGGAGTGCAGCGGTGCAATCATAGCTCACTACAGCCTCCAATTCCTGGGCTCAAGGAATCCTCCTGCCTCAGCCTCCTGAGCTGCTAGGACTATAGATGTTCACCAACAGGCCCGGCTAATTAATTTTTGTAGAGATGGGGTCTTGAACACCCAGCTTCAAGCAATCCTTCTGCCTTGGCCTCCCAAAGTGTTAGAATTATAGGCGTGAGCCACTGCACCTGACCACAAGTGATTTAGATTGGAGAAAAAATACAGCTGATCAGTCATTTGTTATTTATTTGTTTCAGTGTCTTTGAAGAACGTTACTAGAGAGAAGCAGGTACAGCCTTGTGATTATTATGCTTTGAGCTTGATGCTTTGTTGAACACATAAAAGAGCCCTCATGATGAGAGATTGGAAGGAGAATGAAGGAAAGGGAGCAAGATCATCCAGAGAACCATGAAGTAGTGACCTTGAATGATGAGATGAAATGTGTCCAGACAGAATGAGACCTGTATACTTGGATTTTTTTCTAGAAATATCTGGAAAACAAAACAAGAGAAGTATTTGTAGCTTTTACTGGAAAAGATTTTTGTATTTTTCTAAGTAGATATGTTAGTTGCCCATGTTAGTACAATTTTAAAATGTTTTAAAAATCTTAAACATTTGTATCTCTAGTGTACATTGTTGCTGATTTTTACACAGTTTTGGGTAAATTTTGAACAGCTTTTAAAATAGAAAAAGATGACATTCTTAAGAAAAAAAAGCACTACTAACTCCTTATTTTACATCCTCCCATCCCCTAGGTCTGGCATTCATCAGCATTCACACATCTGCAGAAGGGGTATGAGGGAGAAATGACTTCATCAATTGTGTCACCAAGTTTTTCTTCTCTTGATTCCTGAGAAGAAGAAACAGAGATTAGATGTGTTTACTTAAGGGTAAGCACTAACTGAATGCTTAGTGAGTGGCTAGATGAATATCTGGAAAAAAAAAAAGGTTTCTGTAGGCTTTGGATTCTGCTCAATGCTTATGCCCACCCAGAATGCTCTATAAAACCTTCACTGTTGTTCTCCTCAGGATCAGCCTTCCTGAATTCACCCTATAAACTTTTAATGAGTGACCTATTTGTAAAACTCCCTTCCAGACTGGCAACTACAAGTTGTTAGAGAACTTGAATGCCTTTTTTCTTCTAACCTCCTTTCCTTATACCTTCCCCTATTGAATCTTACAAGAGGGAACACACATGCACACACACATACACACACACACACACACACAACTCATCAGCCAAAAAAACTTTTAAAAAGTAAAAATAAAAAATAAAAAAAATACAGTACGCAAAGCAGCAGTCCACAGCATTTTTGTGCTGCGATTTCTAAGGGAGATGAATTAGGCACATTGTTTAGTTTGTTTGTTTTTGTTTTTTAACAGTATCTGCTTTTGCCCATGTGGAAGTTTTTTGATGTAAAACAAAAGCTCTCGATTAAATGCTAGAACCTACCTAATTGTTGAAGTGTAGAGATAAAGTGACATACAGTGATACTTGGAAACAAAGAAAGAATTGGGGTCTGTTCTATTTTGATTTAAAGTAGGCAACTAGCATGCATTAATGGCTCTTAGCTGTCTTTTAAGATAATTTTACAAATACAGGAAATGTCTTATTCTCTTGTCCACCCAAAGAATAGCCACTAAACCCCATCCCCATTTTATTTCTTTCTTATTGTTTATTTTGTCTTTCCTCTGAAATGTATATACAAAATGTAAATTAAATTAAAATCTGAATAAACAAGAACTAAACTATAAAAAATTACTATTCATCTATGTTTAATTAGTAGATCAGCTGATACTATAACTCCCCAAATGTGCATAATTATGGGAAGAGTAGTACAATATAAAAGGGTACTGTTTCTTTTTTTACTGTTATTGTTCCTTTGATACTTTTCAAATATTGAAACCTCCAGCAAACAATGCAAGTACAGTTTGTCATTAAAAAGCTATAATGCGCTAAAGAAAAGTCATTCTTTTTCCATATGCTCTTTACAGAATCAGAACAATCATTTCAATGCGAAACTAAAGTGCTCCTCTAATTAGAAAACTTCAGTGGTCTTTTAAAAAATTCCAACAAAATTTAACATCATTTTATAAATTTTCTAAAGAAAAAGGAAATTATTTATAACCCCATTATCTTGGTACAATGTTCATTTTGGCATGTTCCTTCCAGGCCCTTGACCACAAGCACAGTTATTGTTATTTATTCAGGTAAATTTGCATTCTATTTTTCTTAAGTGTTTTATCTTAAATTCTATTTTTATACAATTGTCATAATTATCATTTGTAATCATTTTTGTAATCTCCTTTATGGGAATTTAACACATGGAAAAAATTCAACAGAAGAAAAAATATATAAAGATGTCATGGTAGCCTTATTCAGGAAAATAGCAGGATGAGCATATTCCTTGGCTGGCAGTGATAAATCATGGCCTGTATGACACTGGATGGAATATGATGTCAGTGCTTTCAACAGTAGCCGGAAGAATGAAGATTCTAATCATGGCTCTTGGTCAGCTCAAGGGCTCTGATCGTTAAGCTGAATTTCACAGGAGGTTGATTCATCTTTCAGTGCTGCCTCATGTGTTAGGTCTCTTACAAAAAACCTCACTTAACAGATTGAATTATAGAACTAGAGGAGGCCCAGGAATGGCCCAACCATTTGTGAACATTTAGAGTAAAACAAAAGTGAAACAAGCCCCCATATTTGGCAGTACTATAAGCAGAAATGAGTGGACAAGTTGTAGACATTATTCTTTCCCATCAGGTTTTTCTATAAGGAAGGACTAATGTGCTGTGTTGACTTAGGTCACCTGGCTGTGGAAACCAGAAGAGGAGATAGGTAAAGGAAAAATTTAGAGAGACTGGATTAAACTACTTTGAAATGTTGGATGCTGGCAGCCTGAGTGAGGCTGGTTCAGTTTAGTTCAGAATTTTCAGCTGCCTGTGCTGAGCACAAACTGCAACTGTTTCTTCAACAGAAAGAGCCAAGATTATGACTGATGCCAGGGTGTCTTTGAGTTCCGAACAATGTTCATATAGGTTGGGCAAATTGGCTAAGTCAAATCGAGGTGTTGGGTTTTCATTGGATACGGTTGGTTATTGTTCCTTAGATGCTTTTCAAATATTCCATTGCACTGGAAATATGTTTAAGAAATGTTTTAATTAATGTCATTAACTTTAATAAAGACTCTTAAAATGTCAAAACAAAACCCCCAAATAGAGATGGATCAGACGGTTCATGCATAGGTTTGCTGTTCACTGATATATCATTAATAAATGTTCCATTTCACTCATTTATGGTAAGTTAAAGGAAAATATCTTATAATTTTAAAGGCATACTTATTTTAAAATAAAGTATCAAGAATAATTACATACTTTTCTTTAGTGCAATGAGATGATAGCCTGAAATGTTAATCTGTGCTTTATTCCTTGGTCTTTCTTGTGACTTCCTGCCATGTGCTCCTTAGTCAGACAGCAGGGAAGGTAGTACCAACAGTTTTCAAGGTGTGTTCATTATAGTAGTGCGAAGACTAGCAAGTAAAGGCCTTAACTAACAAAAAAAGTCAATGTTCAGTTTCAAATTCTGAAACACAATCTTGACATTCATGGCAAGGATAGTAGTGTAAGAAATAAAGGCTTTGAGTTGTAAGAAAATTGATGTCAAAGTCAGAATGCTGAAGTCTATGCCAAAGAAGAGAGACACAGAAGAATATTGGACAGATCCAGGTAGCCCACCTTCCTAGACTAGATAATGTTACTGCAGTTCAGGGAAAGAATAGAAAAAAAGAGCCATAGTTAGATGATGGTATGAGGGAATAAAGAACTCCATGCACACACTTAAGGATACAGGAATTCTTTGCAACTTTGCTTTGTTCCTGGGTGGATCTAGGAGAGAGAGGTGAGGTTTCCAGTGTTTTTCCACATCATGGTGCGGGTCATATTATCTAGGCAACATGACATGGATAACATCTAAAACATTGCCCTGTTTTTAAGATGGTCACAGAAACAGGTAGAGAAGGCTGTTGGGCCTGCAGAGCCCCAAGGTTAGCACAAGGGTGACACAGAGAAATACTTTAGGAGTTTAGACTGAAGACCAGATGGAACTCAGGTCATTGGTGGGTGTTAGCTAGATAGATGTTCCACACTAGGGCCCAGTGAGAGCAAGGACCAGCAAGATATACCAGCATGGACAGATGGGGGCAGATGGGTGGTCAGAAGGCATCTGATCACCCACCTGCCCCCATGCCTGGATATTAGAGATCCTTTTGCATCTTGGAATCAATCTCAGAGAAATGGAAAGAGAATGGGGAAAATGTTCTGAACTGGCAGAGGAAATTCTACTTGATTAGCATTAATTTTGTGTCATTCATAGGATAACAGCTCAAAAAAGAAATTTAGTTATGGAAAAATATATATATTTTTTATTTTGAGTTTTGGGATACACGTGCAGAACGTGCAGGTTTGTTACATAGGTGTACATGTGCCATGGTGGTTTGCTGCACCTACTGACCCATCCTCTAAGTTCCCTCTCCTCGCCACCACCCCACAACAGGCCCTGGTGTGTGATGTTCCCCTCCCTGTGTCCATGTGTTCTCATTGTTCAACTCCCACTTATGAGTAAGAACGTGCAGTGTTTGGTTTTCTGTTCCTGTGTTAGTTTGCTGAGGATGATGGCTTCCAGCTTCATCCATGTCCCTGCAAAAGACATGATCTCATTCCTTTTTATGGCTGCAAATTATTGCATGCAGTATATGTAGTATATTTTCTTATCCAGTCTATCATTAATGGGCATTTGGGTTGGTTCCATGACTTTGCTATCGTAAATAGTAATGCATATCTGTGCATATGTCTTTATAGCAGAATGATTTATATTCATTTGTATTCCTTTGGGTATATACACAGTAATGGGATTGCTGGGCCAGATGGTATTTCTGGTTCTAGATTCTTGAGGAATCACCATACTGCTTTCCACAATGGTTGAACTAATTTACATTCCTACCAACGGTGTAAAAGCATTCCTATTTCTCCACAGCCTTGCCAGCATCTGTTGTTTCTTGACTTTTTAATAATTACCATTCTGACTGGTGTGAAATAGTATCTGATTGTGGTTTTGATTTGCATTTCTCTAATGATTACTGATGTCGAGCTTTTTTTCATGTTTGTTGGTAGCGTAAATGTCTTCTTTTGAGAAGCATCTGTTGATGTCCTTTGCCCACTTTTTGATGGAATTGTTTTTTTCTTGTAAATTTATTTAAGTTCCTTGTAAATTCTGGATGTTGGACCTTTATCAGTTGGGTAGAATGCAAAAACTCTCCCATTCTGTAGGTTGCCTGTTCACTCTGATGATAGTTCATTTTGCTGTGCAGAAGTTCTTTAGTTTAATTAGATCCCATTTGTCAATTTTGGCTTTTGTTGCAATTGCTTTTGGCATTTTTGTCATGAAGTCTTTGCCCATGCCTATGTCCTGAATGGTACAAAATGTCACTCAAGGATGCTGGAGAACAGCAAAGATGGGTGCCTGCTCCTTCTTCTTGGACCTCTGACCTCAAGGACCACCAACCGGATAACAGTAGGATTGCTTCTGTAAAGGGTGTCTGAGAACTCCTGTTGGAGGGTCTCACCCATTGGGTGGCATGGGGAACAGGATTCATTTAGTGAAGCACTTTGTCCCTTGGTGGAGGGGGTGTGCTTCGCTGGGGGAAACCCACTATTCTGGGCTGCTGGGATTCCTCAGAACTACCAGGAGGAAAGGCTAAGTCTGCTTGTCTGCAGAGACTGTGACCACCCTCCTTCTAGGGGCTCAGGCCCAGGGGGGTCAGGGTTCTGTCCCTGAATCTCTGGCTGGAATTGTTGGAGCTCCTGCAGGGAGGCCCCACCCAGTGAGGATGGATGAGTCAGGGTGAGGCCTAAAGAGCCATTCTGGCCGCAGTCAGTCACAGCCAGTGTGTTGGGCTGTGGGGGACACCTCTTGTGACCAGGCCATCCAGACTTCCTGGCTCCAGCGGTGTAAAAGCACAGCCTGGAGCTATAGAGATGGATGTCTTCCTTCCCCTGCCCAGGGAGCTTAGCAAGTTAGGCAGTTATGAGTCCCAGTGCTGGCTGCTGCCCCTGTCCCAAGGAGCTCAAACGGCTTAGACAGCAGGCAGCCACAGCTGTGGTGCTGGTTGCCCCTCCCACCAGGAACTTGGCAGGCTTAAGCAGATTGTAGCTGTTGAGAATCTGTGCAGCTCTGGGGTTGGGATCCTAGGCCCCAGTGGCATTGGTTTGTGAGTGGGATCTTCCAATCCTTGAGTTGCACAGTTCCGTGGAAAAAGCAGTTTTCCCGGCTGGATAGCATGCTCACTCACCGTCTCCCTCCACTGGGGTGGTGGGGTCTCCCTTGCCCTGTGTGGCTCTCAGGTGGGCACCATGCTGCTCTTCCTTCCTCCCTGTGGATCATGCTGACGTAGTCGGTTCTGATAAGAGAATCTGGATACCTTGGCTGCCAGTGCAGGATTTGCATGCTATTGTGGTTCTTTTTGATGGGAGCTTCTGATTGCCGCTGCTTTTAGTCAGCCATCTTTCCACTTTCTGGAAAAATATTTTTTACGTGCCTGAATTGCAGCCTATGAGATTCAATGTCTCTACATAGTTATTAGTATAAAGATCTAGTCAAAAATTTGTATCAGAATCTTACACATTCAAATAAAATAAAATATCTTAAATTATATATAAAAGTTTAAATATCAACCTTTGGGGAGTAGGTTTTCACTTTATAGCTTAGTTCCATCAAGATTTAATACATTTGGAAAGGGTTCCCCTTCTAATTTCAACAGTGTTCTTGTGAAATAAATGTCAGTGCTATTACAGTAGTTTTCTTGGTGGAGAAAATAATATTGTGATATAAAACTAAGTTTAAATGAAGACCTTGATTCAGAAGAACCAATAGGCTACAACTAGGCTTTTGCCCTCCCCTTTCTGGGAAAATGTAAATCCTAAATACTGGGTCCCTGTAATGATGCCTCTGTTTCTGTTTATATGAGAAGAGCCTTCCCCGTAAACCATGGACATGCTATTTCAGCTGTTGTGTTTCTACAGTCCCATGGCCATAGATAATTGACTCAAAGGTGGACAACTGATCCAAGCTAGGTCAATATAATTTTCTCTTCTGGAAATTCAAAATGTAAAATACACAGACTAGGAGTTTTAGTAGCTGAGACATATGTGGGGAGGAAGGAACTCATGTAGTGAGGTTCCCACTGGAGTCTTGAAGCCTTGATTTTCAAAAATCTTTGAATTTCATGAGCCAGTCTAAAAATCTTTCCATTGTTTTTCCTTAAGTTAGTTACATTGGTTTTTGGTACTTAAAACTGAAAAAGTCCTCAATCATTCTTCTTACAATAATATCTTCACTTAATGAAAAGAAAGAATTGACCTTAGGCAACAAGGCCCTACTACAATGTCTTGGGTGAAATCAGATTTTGACTGGGGTGGTGGCCTCTATTTCCCTGAATACACAAGACTTTTCCCATCCCTCTTCAAACATATACAGAACACACATAATACAAAGTGTTCTTTTTGAAATCAGCTCACAATTGTTGATGAGCCAGACCTGTACAACTTAGTCCTTGTCCCAGATTATAGTTGAAAATATTCTTGAAAGTTTGACAAATCTGATTTAGAGAACATTCGTATCTGCAGATGTGTTTAGAAAATATTAGGTTGGCTTGAAATTGAAATTAAGATTCCAGGTGCTCTTTTATGGCTTATTCCTGCCAATTATGTATATTATATATTTTTACTATTACAGAAAAATAATAAAGGGGTTTTGAGAGCACTTATGGGACAGCACATCCTCCTGCACAGCTGCTTTTTTTTCTTTTTTCTTTTTTTTCTTTCTTTTTTTGGTTCTCAGCTCTGTCCGCTGTGTCCCCTGGAGTGACCCATCCAGACCAGTGGCCAATGCCTTGCCCATCAGGAAACCCCTCATACCAGACAGTCCTATTACTTTTGATTTTTTTCTCTTTCCTTTTCTATGGATGCTGTAAGTGTGCTATTTAGGTAGAAGGGAACAAGACTTAAATATTTTAATTATAAATTTTATTTATAAAATTTAGAAGTTTGCAGAATGAACTGTGAGCTGCTTGTTTTTTGTCTGACATGTAAAAAGCTTGTAAGTCACCATGGTTGTCCTCACAATAAGACAAAGCTAAACAAACTGAAAGCTAACAAAACTAACAGTTCTTCTTAGATCTGTCAGAAGATTGAGATAATGGGGCAAGATGTTGCCCACAAAATTGGAGAGACAGGCAAATACAGAGAATCATAGCTTACTGTGAGCAGAAGCCAGTATTGGGTAGGAAGATTTGAACTATAATTGACCAATTACTGGATAAACTTAAGAGTTAAACACTCTGGGGGACAAGTTTTAAGGGTTTACCATTTTTTTGTGTGTGTGAATTTTACTTCCAGGAGCCCCAATGGGTTCTTAGCATGAATACTGGAGAAAAATCTGCTTATGTTTCTGGTAGAATTAAAGGGAGTGGCCATTTTGAAATATGCCCAGAACATTCTGTTTCTCTCAAGGGAAATTATTATACCAGACCCTAATTATCACAGGTTTCATTAGGGCCTAACTGACCTAGAGGAAGGGAAATATACAACTTCATCCCCCTCTAGCCTTTCTATTTTACCTAAAGAGGAAAAAAAAATTGACAAGCACTGTGAAGGTCACAGCCCAGGGACACAGGCTCACAAAGACAGGGACATAATGAGGGGAGAATGTTTCCCCTCTCCTATGCATTACCACGCATTACCACCACATAAATCAGGCCCCTGTATATATAATAACAAGGAATTACACCTGAACGGACTGCAAAACTCAGACTCTATTTAAGAAAGA
Organism: Macaca thibetana thibetana; assembly: GCF_024542745.1. Taxonomy (NCBI): domain Eukaryota; kingdom Metazoa; phylum Chordata; class Mammalia; order Primates; family Cercopithecidae; genus Macaca; species Macaca thibetana. The sequence goes on from NC_065594.1 coordinate 59,556,489, forward strand.
GTCTCTAGGGAAGCCCAAAGACAACAGAGGAGGAAAAAATGAGGACACTAGGAAAAATTTTAGCTTCTGACACCTACGTCTACAGCAAACAATTAATACAACCTAACTCCTAGCCAGACAAACATAAAATCTCATATTAAAGACCTATTTACTTCATCATGTCTAGCTATCAACAAAAAATTATGAGCTCCACGTGGCTTGGGATTCTTCCCAACATGGTGGCTGGGTTCCAAGTTAATCATCCAGTGAGTAAGATTATATGTGTGTGTGTGTGTGAGAAAGAGAGAGCTTGTGAGAGAGAGAGAGAGAGAGAGAGAGGCAGAAGGCATTGCCTTATATAATCTAGCCTCAGAAGTCATGCAGCTTCATTTTTGCAACATACTATCAGTTGGAACAATTACAAGGTCTGTGTGCTGATGTCACTTTGTAAGAAGAGTATATGGGATGGGATATATATTAAGTGTGGCCACCTTTAGAAAATATGACTTGCCAATTATGTGTCAGGCCCTGTTAATACATTTTTCTGTGCTTTTCTTTAGAATATTTACTTACTTTTTTTAGATGATTGAATAGAAATTAATGGGCTGGGTGCAGTGGCTCACGCCTATAATCCCAGCACTTTGGAAGGCATAGGCGGGTGTATCACCTGAGGTCACGAGTTCGAGACTAGCCTGTCCAACATGGTGAAACCCCATCTGTACTAAAAATGCAAAAATTATCTAGTCGTGGTGGTATGCACTTGTAATCCCAGCTACCCAGGAGGCTGAGGCAGGAGAATCACTGGAACCCGGGAGGCAGAGGCTGCAGTGAGCTGCGATCGTACCACTGCACTCCAGCTTGGGTGACAGAGCAAGACTCCATCTCGAAAAAAAAAAAAAAAGAAGAAATTGATGTTAGCAACATTCTTTTATTTCTGTTCTTCTATATCATGTTCTCAGGAGTCTAAAAAAGTGGAATGTAATTGGTCATCTTCTTTCATGGTTCAAGATGGTTCATTTGTTCAACAACTATTTATTGGGCATCAACTGCCAGGCACTAAAGCTAGGTGTGGAGGAGAGAGGTGAACAAAACAGAAATGGTTTCTATCCACATAAAGGTTGTGGTCTGGTTGGTGTCAGAAGAATGCATAACAGACACCATTTTTGGTTGCAGAGTCAAGACAGAGTTGAAATAGTAGAATCATGGATTGACAAGGCTAAAAGGGACTTTCATGAGCACCTTCCTTCTTCCATGGAGGTCATGTAGACCAGATGTTTGACCATTATGTTTTTAAAGCTATCCAGGATATAAAAGAGGAAGTTTCTACTCTTAAAGGCTTATTGCAATTTAAGCTCATCCCTCTCTTCCCTGTTCTTGTGTGAAGCTGTAGAAGTGATCAGTGTCTTCCTTACAAAAACTTGTTATATATTAAGTGAACTTATTGAATCACATACTCAGTTTTCCTTTTTCTAGCTAAACTTTCTCAACTTTTTGAGATTTTTCTCATGGCATATTATCTATTCTTTAATTTTAATATTTCATATTTATTTTTCTGTAGGGAAATTCAAACTGTCCACACGATTTTGAGGAAATCTAAAAAGCCAAGGAAAGTGAAAGCATAACTTTTTGTCTTACAACTGTGACCTTTCTCTGGGGGTATGCACGCTATCAATGGCTTTTAATGTGAAACCATATTGTCTATATGTATTTGAAGGCAGGACTGCTCATTGACTCTTCTATTCCTCCTCTTTCTTATGTGGGTTCCAACTGGTGTTTCTATTTACTAGAGATAGGGTCTTGCTCTGTTGCCCAGGATGGAGTGCCATGGTGCAATCATGGCTTACAGAAGCCTTGAACTCCTGGGCTCAAGCAGTCCTCCCACCTAAGCCTCCTGAGTAGCTGCAAATACATGATACATGTCACCATGCCTGGCTATTTTTTTTAATATTTGGAAGAGATGCTGGTCTCAAACTCCTAGGTTCAGGCAATCCTCCTGCTTTGGCCTCTCAGATGTTGGGATTTATACGTGTGAGCCACTGTACCTGGCCTTAATTGGCACTTTTAACTTTGCTCTAGTTTTGCTTTGTTCTTGAATGTCCACATTGAACCCTACTATTAGAATTAAAACATTATTGAAAGAGGCTCTGTAATTCTATTTTCCTATTTTGATATTTAAAATATTTTAGCATCCTTTTTGACCTAGGATTGAATGTGTTGAATTTAATTAGTTTAGACAAACCAGTTCTAAACACTGGACCTAATTACCTTCACTCAGCACATATTTATTGAGTATCTACTACATGATAAGCACTGTACAAGGTCCTAGAGATTTAATGCTCAGAAAAAACTGGCATGGTCTCCCTTCCCAGAGCCTACAGATTCTGGTGGGGGAGACACTAATTGAATTACAGACTTCTCAGGAAAATGTTTGCTTCATACAAGGCAGAACAGTGTGTTTGCTCGTATGGAAATATTTGAGGGTTGGGACAGAGAGCCTGATTTTTTTTGTCTAACAACTTTTTAATTTTACATCAGTTTTAGACTTCGAGAAAAACTGAGAGTCAGTAATAGCATTCTCATATATGGAGTGCAGCACAGTTTCCCCTCATATTAATATCTTTCACTAGTTTGGTATATTTGTTACAATTAGTGTGACTATATTGATACATTCTAATTAACTAAAGTCCATACTCCATTCGTATTTTCTTTGTTTTTCACATAATGTTCTTTTTCTGCTCCAGGATTCCATCTAAGATACCACATTATTTATATTCAGTCATCATGTCTTCTTAGCGCCTCTTGGCTGTTAGTTTATCAAACTTTCCTTGGGTTTGGCGACCTTGGCACGTTTTTTTTTATTATTATACTTTAAGTTCTAGGGTACATGTGCACAAAGTGTAGGTTTGTTACATATGTATACATGTGCCATGTTGGTTTGCTGCACCTATTAACTCGTCATTTACACTAGGTATCTCTCCTAATGCTATCCCTCCGCCCTCCCCTTACTCCAAGACAGGCCCTGGTGTGTGATGTTCCCTGCCCTGTGTCCGGGTGTTCTTATTGTTCAATTCCACCTATGAGTGAGAACATGTGGTGTTTGGTTTTCTGTCCTTGCTACAGTTTGCTCAGAATGATGGCTTCCAGCTTCATTCATGTCCCTGCAAAGGACATGAACTCATCCTTTTTTATGGCTTCATAGTATTCCATGGCTTATATGTGCCATATTTTCTTAATTCAGTCTATCAGTGATGGACATTTGGGTTAGTTCCAAGTCTTTGCTAATGTGAATAGTGCCACAATAAACATGCGTGTGCATGTGTCTTTATAGTAGCATGATTTATAATCCTTTGGATATGTACCCAGTAATGGGATCGCTGGGTCAAATGGTATTTCTAGTTCTAAATCCTTGAGAAATCACCACACTGTCTTCCATAATGGTTGAACTAGTTTACACTCCCACCAACAGTGTAAAAGAGTTCCTGTTTCTCCACATTCTCTCCAGTACCTGTTGTTTCCTGACTTTTTAATGATTGCCATTCTAACTGGTGTGAGATGGTTTCTCATTGTGGTTTTGATTTGCATTTCTCTGACGGCCAGTGACGATGAGCATTTTTTTCGTGTGTCTGTTGGCTGCATAAATGTCTTCTTTTGAGAATTGTCTGTTCATATCCTTTGCTCACTTTTTGATGGGGTTGTTTAATTTTTTCTTGTAAATTTGTTTAAGATCTTTGTAGGTTCTGGATATTAGTCCTTTGTCAGATGGGTATATTGCAAAAATTTTCTCCCATTCTGTAGGTTGCCTGTTCACTCTGATGATAGTTTCTTTTGCTGTGCAGAAGCTCTTTAGTTTAATTAGATCCCATTTGTCTATTCTGGCTTTTGTTGCCATTGCTTTTGGTGTTTTAGTCAGGAAATCCTTGCTCGTGCCTATGTCCTGAATGGTATTGCTTAGGTTTTCTTCTAGGGTTTTTATGGTTTTAGGTCTAACATTTAAGTCTTTAATCCATCTTGAATTAATTTTTGCATAAGGTGTAAGGAAAGGATCCAGTTTCAGCTTCTCCATATAGCTAGCCAGTTTTCCCAGCACCGTTTACTAAATAGGCAATCCTTTCCCCATTTCTTGTTTTTGTCAGGTTTGTCAAAGATCAGATGGCTGTAGATGTGTGGTACTATTTCTGAGGCCTCTACTCTGTTCCATTGGTCTATATCTCTGTTTTGGTACCAATACAATGCTATTTTGGTTACTGTAGCCTTGTAGTATAGTTTGAAGTCAGGTAGCATGATTCCTCCAGCTTTGTTCTTTTGACTTAGGATTGTCTTGGAGATGCGGGCTCTTTTTTGGTTCCATATGAACTTTAAAGTAGTTTTTTCCAGTTCTGTGAAGAAAGTCATTGGTAGCTTGATGGGGATGGCATTGAATCTATAAATTACCTTGGGCAGTATGGCCATTTTCATGATATTGATTCTTCCCATCCATGAGCATGGAATGTTCTTCCATTTGTTTGTGTCCTCTTTTATTTCGTTAGGCAGTGGTTTGTAGTTATCCTTCAAGACGTCCTTCACATCCCTTGTAAGTTGAATTCCTAGGTATTTTATTCTCATTGTAGCAATTATGAATGGGAGTTCACTCATGATTTGGCTCTCTGTTTGTGTGTTATTGGTGTATAAGAATGCTTGTGATTTTTGCACATTGATTTTGTATCCTGAGACTGCTGAAGTTGCTTACCAGCTTAAGGAGATTTTGGGCTGAGACGATGGGGTTTTCTAAATATACATTCATGTCATCTGTAAACAGGGACAATTTGACTTCCTTTTTTCCTAATTGAATACCCTTTATTTCTTTCTCTTGCCTGATTGCCTTGACCAGAACTTCCAACACTATGTTGAATAGGAGTGGTGAGAGAGGGCATCCCTGTCTTGTGACCTTGGCACTTTTGATGAATACTGGGCAGGTGTTTTGTAGTATGTCCCTCAGTTGAAATTTGTCTGATGTTTTTCTCATTATTACTTTGAGGTTAAGAGATTTTGGGGGGAAGACCACAGAGGTCAAGCGCCATTCTTATCACAACAGTTCAAGGGTATATATTGTTAACATGAAGGATCACTGTTGATATTCACTTTCATTGCCTGTTTGAGATAGTGTTTGTTGGGTTTCTCCACTGTGAAATGACTTCACCTCCCAACCGTAATTTGGAAGGAAGTCATTATGCAAAGCCCATACTCAAGGAGTGGAGAGTTATGTTCCACTTCCTTGAGGACACAGTACCTCCATAACTTATTCGGTATTTTTCTTCATGGGAGATTGGTCTTTTCTCCCTTGGAAACCTGATTTTAATAACCAGCTTTGTCTTTGCCATCCATGCTACCTCTGGCAAGTCCATTTACCTTGGGTTTATTTCCCTATCTTTCAACTCTGCCTTCTTCACATAATTTTGTGAGATATGGTAAGGCAAAATGCTTTATGCTTTATAGAGTATGACTATATGAAGGTCTTACTAATTGTTTCTCCTAATTCAGATTCCTTGTCCCCCCAGAGAGAGATCCTCTCATGGAGGCCACCTAAACAATGCGTTTCCACTGGGTATCAGGAGTACTTGAGCAGCTATTAGTGGAAGAGGAATTATAGCCTCCTCCATAATTAGGGTAGGGTGGAGGCTGGTGATTTCTGCCTTGGGGACAGACAGTTAGGCCCAGACAGTAAGGATTCCTGCGTTGCTTTAAATTCCTTCCCTTTCTGCCTGGTACACTCCCAATCTGGGGTGATTGCTGCGGTTAAGATTACCCAATATACATGTTTGAAGGCTGTTAACCAGGTCAGAGGTATGAGAAAAAGAAAGGCTTTTTCTAATTGGGTGCTATGAAGAGAGTCTGAGGTCAGAAGCATTTTGACCCAAGGATTTCATTAATAGCCTCCTTCTCCTACTCTTTTGGGTTTACTTCTACCTCAGACTTTCTTGAGCGTATTTTTGGTTTCGGTTTTGTGCCAGCTTCTAACACCATGGCAGGTTGTGATTAGGATGACTGTCTTTATAAAAGTTACTTGTAAGTCAGGTTTGAACAAGACACTCACACGTTCTTTGCAGAGGATGTTAAGCTTGTTGACTGGAAGCCTGCCTGCCAGAACAAGATCTTCTGCACACACCAGAAACAATCTGCTATTGTCTCCAGGGGTAAAATAGTGCCAATAAAAAATGAAAACTTTTAGCCAAGAGGAGGAATACTGCATTAACTGCTTCACCACTAAAGGTAATTATGGGAAAGGATTGAGAAGGTAAAAAACTCTTTTGTTTTCAGCCTAGAAATACACACATTGCACAAATGTGGTACCCAGAGCAAAGCTGCCCTGTTACAGCAGAGTGAGTGGTTCATTCCCCATGCAGGAACTTGTCAGGGTTAGAGCTCTTCCCTTATTCTGAAAGTTCTTAATGATGCCAGGGGAGGAGGCTGAGTGCCCCCCACCCTGCCCCGTTTCCTCTGTGCTGATCTTGATCCCAGAAACTCTTACCTCAGGGAGAGTTCCATGCCAGGACTTTGGGGAACATAGAAGAGTGTGCATAGCTTTTCAGACATCTTCAGGGAAGAGCACAAGATGCAGTGTCTATGGCGAAAACCAGGGAAGGAAAAGCAAGCAAGAAAAGATAAAAAAAAGTAAACTGAATCAGGTAATGGGGAGGCTTGTCTTAATTTTATTAATTTTCAGTTTGTGGCTTAATGAGTGTGGGGGCAGAAGATAGGACAGGGAATTACAATTTTCAGAGCCCCCTGTCCCATTTTCTCCCTTATCCTCTGATGAATAAAAATAAAGGACTATTGATTAAATCTTTATGGGGGAAATCCATTTACTTTCTTCCCACAGTCTGTGTTGGTGTCTGACCCCCACCGTAACTCATAGGAAGCACAATGTTGATATTCCGAGCCCTTATTATTCACCTACCAGGTCTGTCCTAAATTTCCCATTCTCTCACACAATTCAGCTTTACCATTAAAAAATTCATGTACTGGCTGGGTGCAGTGGGTCATAACTGTAATCCCAGCACTTTGGGAGGTCGAGGTGGGCAGATCACGAGGTCAGGAGTTTGAGACCAGCCTGGACAATATGGTGAAACTAAAAATACAAAAATTAGCCAGGCATGGTGGTGTGGGCCTGTAGTCCCAGCTACTTGGGAGGCTGAGGCAGAAGAATTGCCTGAACTCAGGAGCTGGAGGTTGTAGTGAGCCAAGATTGCATCACTGCACTCCAGCCTGGGCGACAGAGCAAGACTCCATCTCAAAAAAAAAAAAAAATTCAAGTACTGTGTACTGTTCAATAATTCCAGACTCTGAGAACTTTGAGAGGTCCTGACTTCATGAACAATCACTAGGTAGTAAAGAAATGAACCTCTGGGCAATAGTCAAAGTTCCCTCTTGTTAAACAAGGACTACTCACTCAGAACAACAGCCTTCAGAGGAGTTAACAAGGAGTTCATTCCTGAGTTACCAAGATTTCTAGCCAGGTCCCCTTCCAGTTTCATATGTTACAAATTCATCTATGATCCTTTATAAACTATCTGTGGTTGGGGGCGGGGGTGGAATTTGCCCTTGTTTTAAAGTTTGTGTCTGATTATTTCAATATCTGATTTACTACAGAGTCTGGTTTGTTTCTTAATTGTCTATCTGGGTATGTCTGATAATCTTTCATGGGAGTCTGGACATTATGTGTGGAAAATGGTAGAGGGTCTAGACGGTGATCTGTTTCTTCGAAAGAATGTTATTTATCTTCTGGGAGACGGTTAGTATATCAGCAGATCACATTCATCTAATTAGGGAGCAAGGCATTTGAGGCTGTGCCTGTCTTTAAGGCTCTGACTACCTTGGGTTCACCCTATGTCTAGGGTGTAGAAAGTCTCAAATGAAACCTTGGTTTGTTTACTTGACAATATGGTTTGGCTGTGTCCCCACCCAAATCTCATCTTGAATTGTAGCTCCCATAATTCCCATGTGTTGTGAGAGGGACCCAGTGGGAGATAATTGAATCGTGGGAGCGGTTTCCCCCATACTGTTCTCTTGGTAGTGAATAAGTCTCACGAGATCTGATGATCTTTTAAGGGGTTTTCCCTTCTGCTTGGCTCTCATTTCTGCCTGCCACCATATAACATGTACCTTTCGTCTTCTGCCATCATTGTGAGAACTCCCCAGCCATGTGGAACTGTGAGTCCATTAAACGTCTTTTTTTTAAAATAAATTACCCCGTCTCGTGTATGTCTTTATCAGCAGCCTGTAAATGGACTAATAATACCCTTGAGCACCTCCACCTGACAAGTCCCTGAATGCCATTTTAAAAAAATCCCCTGGCTGGGCGTAGTGGCTCATGCCTGTAATCCCAACACTTTGGGAGGCCAAGGCAGGTGGATCACCTGAGGTCAAGAGTTCGAGACCAGACTGGCTAACATGGTGAAACTTTGTCTCTACTAAAAATACAAAAAAATTAGCAAGGCATGGTGGTATGTGCCTGTAATCCCAGCTACTCAGAAGGCTGAGGCAGGAGACTCCCTTGAACCCAGGAGGCGGAGGTTGCTGTGAGCCAAGATCGTGCCACTGCCCTACAGCCTGGGTGACAGAGGGAGACTCCATTTAAAAAAAAAAAATCCCCCTAGCACACTGAGATTGCCAATAGCTCTGCTCAGTTTTTCAGCCACCTAGCAAGCACTTCTTGGATCAGCTTGTCTCCCTCTTGGGTTAAGCCACAAAGAAATGGATGACTGTCTCCAGAGGAATAGTAGCTTGAATATCAAAGTTATTCTCTTTCTCTCTAGAATATTGCCTCCTCTCAACATGGGACTCTTGATAGTCTTGAACTGCAATTTCTGTTTCTCCAGCCCCATGGGGTTGCTAAAAGCTTTGCTCAGCTTCTCAGTCTCTGCTTAGGCTTAATTTTTTCTTCTGAAAGAAAAAACAAGGAAATCAAGGATCTTTACCCCTGAAGTTTGACTACTTTTGTAGTTCAATGCCATTAAATAGGGTTGTGTGTTTGTGTTTGTTGTCCTTTTCCAGTTTTTCTAAGACTAGTAGAAGCATTACTCTGCTATAAGTCAGAAAGCAAAGTCTTTCCCTTGTTTTAATTACCACAGTTGGAAATGTTTTATAGTTTTGCAATAGACTGAATGATTATGTCCTCCCCCTGCCCCCTGCCCAAATTCCTATGTTGAAATCCTAACTCCCAAAGTGATGGCATTAGGAGGCGAGGCCTTTGGGAGGTGATTAGGTCATGAGATCGAAGCACTCATAACTAATTAGAGATCATAACTAATCCCTTAGTGGGATTAATTCCCTTATAAAAGAGATCCAGAGAGATCCCTCTTACCTTTCCACTATGTGAAGACACATGTGAAGACTGCCAACTGCCATCACCAGACAGATTTGGTGTCTGGTGAGGAATTGAGACCTCTCCAGACTCCACACCTGCTACCACCTTGTTCTTAGACTTCCCTCCATCCAGAACTGTGAGAAATGAATTTCCATTGTTTGTAAGCCACCCAGTCTAAGGTATTCTATGATAGAAACCAGAAAAGACCAAGGCAAGTTTCCTTTCTTGTCTGCCTTATTTCCAACCTTTAGTTTTAACCCAAGGAACCAAAAATATACTTGTTCTGACTTTACTTATAATTTAAATGTAAGAGGGGTTATATTTGGGATTGTGTATGTGTTTCTAACAAATAGGAGTTTGTATTTCTTGCTTCTACCATTGTGACTTACAGAGTAGATGCTCTAGAATAACTGGAATAAATGAATTTTGTGGTTACCATCTTACTCATGAGAAATTCCCCCTCCCTGGGAATCCAGCTGAATCACTTAGGGTGCCAGCCAGATGGAGATTTCCTGCCGGAGATAAGACAGACCATCTGCATCTCTCCTGAGGCAAAGGGGAGAGGAAGCCAAGAAACAACTCATTTAAGTTTCTTCTGCTGTCAACTGAACAGGATGACTCTAGTTGGTCTCAAAGTCCCTTCCAACACTAAGAGCCTCTGCAACTATTAGTGAACCCATTCCTCATTCTTTGATTTCTTTTTTGAGGATTTTGTTAAAGACCATGCCACATCTGCATCTTTGTTTTTGACAGGCCATGCCCATGCTCAGTGGCACTGTGATAAGGGAGACTTCAGTGTGGGTAGTCATTTTTGCATTAACTCTGTTCACCACTGTATTAGTTTCCTAGGGCTGCCATAACAAATTACCATGAACCATTACCATAACAAATTACCATGGTGGCTTAAAACAACAGAAATGGATTCTCTCACAGCTCTAGAGGCCAGAAAGTAAATCAAGGTGTTGAAAATATTGTTTCCTTCTGGGGCCTCTAAGGAAAAACTATCCCAGGCCTTTCTCTTAGCCTGTGGCAGCTGCTGGCAATCCTTGGCCTTCCTTGGATTATAGAGGCATCACGCCAATTTCTGCCTCCACCTTCCAGTTGACTTATTCTCTTTGTGTTTCTCTGTGTCTGCTCTTCTTACAAGGACACAAGTCATTGGATTTAGGGTCCTAAATCCAGGGTGACTTAATCAAGATCCTTAGCTAGTTATATTGACAAAGACCAGTATTCCCAAATAAGGTCACATTCTGAGGTTCTGAGTGGACATGACCTTTCGAGTTACACTTTTCAACCTACTGTAACCACCAATAGCAGTCTTAAAACAATAAGCTTTATGAGGGCAGGAATCGTGTCTGCCTTATTCACTACAGGATCCTCAATACCTAGTACATTCAAGGCACTTAATATTTTAAAAAATGATTGAAGCTGAAATGAGAGGAACTCATTACATGTTGCTGACATTCAAATTAAGATGTCATTCATGGGCCAATCTGGGATGCCTGTTCTTAGAGTTTTCGATATATTTATATAAGCTTCTACGCCTCATTGGATAGATGGAAATGTAACCTACTATTGAAAACAGTATTACTTTGTAGTCTATTTTTGAAAAACTTATCCTTAAATTCTTACTTTTACTTTCTATCTTCTTCTCTTTCTTTGATTTCTTCCTTTTTTATTTTCTGTTAGATTACCAGCTACTAGTCCTGTTTTCTTCACAGTTTTTTTTTCAATTCCTCATAATTGTGCTTTTAAAAGGCATGTGCCTAGAATGATGTGCATGTGTGTATGTATGTCTGTATGTATATATACACATACTAGTATTATATATAAATTATATGTATAAAATATTAGTACATATTACTAATATGTATTAATCATATATATACACATATATATAATGACTTAAATAAGACTGAAATCTGACTTAAGTCTTGTATACTTAAATAAGATTTAGATCAAAGGAGTCTGAAACATTTGGGCAGAATCTGAGAAAAGGGGATGCTACTTAATTAGCAATTTTATAGTTTATCTGGAGAAAGGAGAAGCAGTTCATTTTGTATTTTAAATGAGTCATAAGAGGAAAAGAATTTCATGTTTTCCAGCATACACTCTTTTAAGGTAATACTGTCTGCATCTTTTCCAACTATTAAACTAGGACATAATGAGTGAGGTGACATTATACATAATAAGCTGCTAGTCTTCCAACTACGAAATCCTTTCTCACGCCATTTCCTGCAGAGTGAGATTGTATGGATGCCTGCAAGTATCTAAACTCGCTGCACTGTTTGAACATCCCTATTACCTTTCCGAGCCTCAGATCTAGTGCTTTGATTTGTTCTCTCAAGCTCCTTAAAGCTTCTTCTATGCCAGTTTGGATGGTATTTAGGAATCTTGATGAATCTGTTCATTATCTAATACAAAGTGACATAAAAAACTCCTGCCATGAACTCTGCCACATAAGCAGACCCTGCTGAACTCCTGTGATTCATTTGGTACTAGATTAATAGCATTTATGTTATTCACATATCTCTGTTGACCTTGATCTGCTAGAAACTCCCTCCTTTTTATCTCTGTTCCATACTGGGGAGGTTTTGTCCCACATTAACAATGGTTCTTTTGTACATCAAAGCACACCCCGCCCCTCAACATCCCGAGTTTTAATTTTCCTTGCATGCATAATATGTATCTCTCTTCTGTTCGCTGTCTGTTACTTCTTACCTATGTTTAATTGATGGATAATAGAATTTTCTACTCCTTTTGCAAAAGAAAAGCACTTAAAATTAACCTTTTAGGATCTGAATAAAAAAGACTGCAGCTTTGTGAATAAAAATATTCACAGAAATGATTTTTTCCTTCTCTTTTACAAATTTAAAAAGTACAGACTAGACACTTCAGCAGAAATCTAGTCTCATATACTTCCATTTGCCTAGCATCTTTCGAATAACAGTATTTATTTGTCTTGGAAAACAAAAGTTTTAACCAAACTGTAATATCCCTATTTGGAATTGAGTATTAAAAATTATATATATTATACACACAATTTTTCTACAAGTAACATTAAGACATTGAATAAAGGTTTGTGGGCAATAATTGAGTTTAATTCAGTCAATCAATTCTGCCATACATTTTAGGAAACTTCATTGAAAGGCAAACAAGCAAAATCAACAACAAAATCTAAAAATTAAAACCTCATAACCTAGGAATCATTTTGTAATGTGTATCTTCCTTATTCTCAATAAAACATCTTAAATGTGAAGCATTCCCCTTTGGTTATGTTTATGTTCAATTAGCTTATTTTTTTGTAATCAGTGAATACTAATCTGGTATTTAGTAGTTCCATGTAAAATACCTGTAACTCAGTTTTCCAGCAATTACTGTAGTGGTACCAGTTGGTAAATAAAAGCTTTTTAAAACTTCTCTCATGGAGTCTGATTCAGAGTGTTCAAGCAGCTTCTTGTTTTTACTTGAATTCAAACCTTCATTTAATGTATTTATTGTTCTGGTATATTACTTCTGTGAGAAGGTAGCTCATAGCCATTATTGGTGGCAAGGTGTGTAATGAGAATTAGCTGCCTTACATGGTTTTTAATTATCCCAATTTTCAAACTTTAGTGTGTATAAACGTCACCTGGGCAGCTATTTAAAAATGCAGATTCTTGAGCTTTCCCCATTTTGAGAAATGATGACTTTGTGGATCTGGGGTTAAGGACCCAAGTATGTGTTTTAAGGAAGCAGCCCTGTTGCTTCCAATGTGCTTGGCTACAGACCACACTTTGAGAAGCACTGTTCTAAAATATGATGGAGCCAAGTGCTTAGTTCTATTGCTGATGGGCTTGGAATCTGAAGGTTTGAAGGATGCAGTGGAACTGCATCCTCAATGCATAAAGTTGAATCTAGAAACAAAAATGTATAAAATATATAAACTAAGAAGAAGAAATACTCCACATACTTGGCTTTTAATACTTTGCCAAAAGCAGGAAGAGGGAACTCCTGAATAAACTGATTTAGAAAGTGATATGGAGTAATGAGTCTTGTTGGATGTAGGACTGATAGGATATTTTCTTCTTTACTTCAACTGGGCCGATTTAAAATAAGCTGGGCCCCATAATTACTCATGCAAAAGAATAGGACAGGCTAAAATTGCTCCATGGGAATGAAATATTCACCCAATCATTTGTACTTGTTTTTGTTTATTTAAGTCTTCCCATAACTGTGCTATAGGGATACTTTAGAAATGAAATGTTTCAAATCAGTTTTTAAACAGTTTTTAAATTCCTCCATGATAAATTGCTCATTTCCCCAGATAAATATGTATGGGAATATTCATAATCTGCATTAACATAGTGTAGAAAGTACTTTAAAAAATTAGGTCATGTAGTTAATTGTTTCTATCTACATTTGTCTTTAGTTAATTGAGTGAGAAAATACATGTGAAAGGACCAACAGAATATGGTACATGTTAAGTACTTGTATCCAATTGCCCATTTAACATCTTCTCTTGGGTACCTTGCAGCATGTCAAATTCAACATAAGCTATATTGAGCCATCTTTTCTGTCACTTTTCTAAACCATTCCCCAAACTACCCAGTTGTTCAAGCCAGAAACCTTTGTTCATCTCCCCTCCAAATTCTGTTGAATTCGTAAATACGTCTTAAACCACAGACTTCATTCACTCATTGCTTTTGGAATAAAGCAGTGAACCAAACAATTTTATCTCATACAGAGTTTTTAGGTAGGTTATGAGTGATCTTCCTCCTGTCCCAAGAGCTTGGTACCTGTAAAGAACAGAAAGGGTGAGTATGCAAGAGGAATGGGGCCAGAACACAAAGAGCTCCTTAAGCCATGTTAAGAATTCTGAAATTTTATCCTAAGTACAATGGGAAAGGCTTAAAGAGTTTTGATTCTGGGAATGACACGATCAGATCTATGTTTTACAAAAATTGCTCCCTTCCATGTCTCTCCAACCCCGTTTATCATAATACGAAGCCTGATCACAACCATCTGACCTCAGGAGTATTACATCTGGTCTCCTTGCCTTATTCCTTTCCCAAATGCATACTCCACATTGCAACCAGACAAAGGAAACAGAATAAACAAAACCCCTAGAAATCTGATTACATACTCTCCTGTTTCAAATCTTTTAATGATTTCCCAATGCCCTTAGGATAAAATCCAAATCCCTTGATAGGGTTCTGAGGCTTATGGTTAATGTTGACCTTTCTAGCCTCTTCACTCAACACTTTCCCTCTCTCACTCTCCAGGTACACTGAACTTCTTTCAGTTACCCTAACGAACTGTGGTCTCTGTCACTCAGACCTTCCTGTTCTCCATGCCTGGGCACCATCCCCGTCTAGCTCTGTTTGGGCTGGCAAATTTGCTAAGCTTCACTTGGCTCGAGGTGATTTTTTCTAACCCTTGACTATGTGAGGTCCCTGCAAATAATCTTTTCCAGTTGCAACATTGATCACATTTCTGCTAGACTTAAGCTCTACCAGTGTTCTGTCCTGGTCATTCCTTCAACCACAGATCCCTGCACAGTGCTTGCCACCTGGCAGGTTCTCAATACACATCTGCCTAATGAATGTTTGAACAGTACCTATTAGCTTCCTTGTAAAGAGGTCCTTGGGAAAAGGAATACTATATGTTCATAATGACACATCTGTTTTGAGTTTATATGACAAATATCAGTAGAGTTGAAAATAAAGGTAACTGAGTTAAAATTTAGACAGGGATGTGGGATCTGATAGATGAGGCAAATGAGAAAGGACAGACAAATGGAAAGTTATGTCTATTCTAAATGAGTGATACTAAGTAATTGTTATACATAATTGTATCAGTTGTATAAGGTTTCATTTATTCCTTTCACAATCATATATTTGAAAAATGTTTTATATTTTCTAAAATGCTTTTTATACACATGATCCTTTTAACAACCTATACTATTATTATCCTACCATAAATTAGAAAATTGAGGTCTAGCAATGATGCAAAGTGACTCCTCAGCAATAAGTGGCAAATTGGGACTTGAACTCATTTCCTGACCACAAATCCCACCCTCTTCAGCTACAGCACATTCCCTTCCTAAACATCTGAAAGCAAAATAATAATAATAATAATAAGTTGGTTACTTCTGGGCATGGTTTTATGTACAAAATTATTTAACCCATTAAAAGTCAAAAACAAATGGGAGGGAAAGATAGACAACGGGAAAATGACTGCTATGGCCAGGAATCAAACCAGTTTCTGAAATATTTGCCTGCAGAATAGCAGTGCAAAGGTGTGCCACACCTAACTGGGATTCTCATTAAGCAGACTGACCACCTGAGGAAGAAAAGCCTCGTGGAGGGAGGTTTCTAGTTGCCGTCACAATTTGCCATTAAACAGTCAATCAACAGTGACGATGAGATTCTACAAGGCACTTAGGCAGGCTAAAAGAAAAAAAAAAAAGAAATAAAGCCCTGATGAAACTTTTGCCCTATGGGGGAAATGGATAAGCCCTCCAAACCTCTACCAGCATAAGAATAGCTAAGACTTAATTGAGAACAGATGGCTTAATGAAGAGGCTATGCCAGTGGTCCTCAACCTTGGCTGCACATTAGAATCACCTGAGGACTTAAACGGTTCTCCCATCCAGACTGCAGCCCAAACCAATTAAATCAGAATCTTCGAAGGTGGAGCCCAGGCATCAGTAATCTAAAAGACTCCCCAGGTGATTCCAATGTTTGAGGCAAAGTTAAAGTGTAAGAAACACGGCCCAGAATACTCTTCTTTTGCTAATTCAAAAGGAGTTATCCCAATCTTAGTTTTATGACCCCCTTATGCTATGTTTCTGATTATCTTAAGAAGTGCTGAAAAAGTTTCTAAATATTGAGCTGAAAATGCATCTGAATCTGCCTTAATTAGATGAGCATACTACAATGGCCAGTATCCACAAGAGCGCCCATAAAAGCCCAGCACAGCGTTAAGGGCTTTATCTAAATTATCATCCTGTTCCATGATAAGTGAACTGAGATTCAGATAATTACATTTCCTGCCTAAAGTCATATAACTGGTAAAGGGTGGCAGAGACTGCTATGGTTTGAATGTGGTGTCCCCTCTAAAATTCACGTTGAAACCTGATCACCAAGGTGATGGTATTGGAAGGTGGGGCCTCTGGGAGGTGATAGATCCTGAGAGCTCCTCCCTCATAAATAAATTAGGGAACGTATAAAAAGAGCTTGCAGGAGTGGGAGTGGGTTCACCTGTTTTTTTTTTTTTTGGCAAGTGAACACGAAGTGTTCCTCCCCTCCAGAGGATGCAGCATCAGGGTGTTGTGTGGGACCCCTGCGAACTTCAGTAGGGACGGCACCAGGTTCAGGAGGCTGAAGAAGAGACCTAGAGCCAACAAACAAGACAGAGTCTTACTGGGAAGGACTTACATACAGGAAAGGTCCAGTGGTGGCAGTCTGGACGGGAGAACCACAACCACTTGCAAAAAGCATGCAGTTTATACAGCACCTTCACTTAGCACCCTCCCCTCCCCAGCAACCTCCATGTGGTAACCCTCATTTTGTAAGTCACATTATTAGGTGACTCTAGCATACAGGGTCATTCTCAGGGTATGCTTAAGTTATTGCTGTCAGGTGCATCTACCACACACAAGATACCATCTTGAGAGTGGAGACTTGGCCCTCACCAAACAATTGAACCTGCTGGCACCTAGACCTTGGAACTACCAGTCTTCAGAACGGTGAGTAAAAAAATTCTGCTCTTTATAAAAATTACCCAGTCTTAGGTATTCTGTTATATCAGCACAATTGGTATTTGTTATATCAGCACAAATGAATTGGAACTTGTCTGCTTGATTTTTTTTTTTTTTTTTTTGAGACGGAGTCTCGCTCTGTCACCTGTCCGCGTGATTTTATAGTCACCAGCCTGTAAG
The DNA here is from genome assembly GCF_024542745.1 of Macaca thibetana thibetana. NCBI lineage: Eukaryota > Metazoa > Chordata > Mammalia > Primates > Cercopithecidae > Macaca > Macaca thibetana. Next base: position 59,573,735 of record NC_065594.1, read on the forward strand.
CCATTCTGTATAATCACTAGGCAAGAGATATTAACAGCAAATGATGTATCTGCAGATGTCGGGACTTGCTGGAACTCATACTAGAGATAATGTATTGTAGGCTTAGGTTTTATTTCTACTGCTTTCAAAACCTATAAAATTTGCATTTTTATGCTCTAGTTTTCTAGTTAAAAATGGGCAACAATGCTTTTTACAACTTTTATGTATTTTTTCACACATACATGCCCATGTAACAACATTCGAAGAATTCAAAGGGGGTATTTAGTGAAAAGTAAATCTCCTGTTTTCCCCTATCCCCCAGCTACTCAGTTCACCCAGAGGCAGTGGTTTGGGATATTTTATTGCATTCCAATAATGAAAACAGAATGACTGTTGTTGGCATAGGCTCTTCAAGATGAATCTCCTGGGGCTGGGGAGAGGATTAGTGAAACTAGTCTGTTGGCGAAACAGAAGACAAACAACAGTATCAGCCATGGTTTAGATCATCTGTTACTTATTTAGTAAAATGCGCTATTGATGGCACTTTCTAAACTTTTGCTACAGTGAATATCTTTATATAAATGTAATTTTGCAAGTATTTCTGTAAGATAAATTTTTAGAGGTGGAATACCTGGGTGAAAACTATGTGCACTAAAATTAAAAAAAAATAATTTCAACTTTTATTTCAGACTCAGGGAGTATATGTGCTAGTTTGTTACCTGGGTATATTGCATGATGCTGAGGTTTGGGGTATGGTTGATTCTGTAACCCAGGTACTGAGCATAATACCCAATAGTTATTCAACCCTTTTCCCCCTTTGTCCCTCCCTCCTCCAGTAGTCCCCAGTGTCTATTGTTGCCATCTTTATGTCCATGACTACCCAGTGTTTAGCTCCCACTTATAAGTGAGGACATGTGGTATTTGGTTCTCTCTTTCTGCATTAATTCACTTAGGATAATGACCTTCAGCTGTATTCATGTTGCTGCAAAGGACATGATTTCATCCTTTTTCATGGCTGTGTAGTATTCTATGGGGTATTCCATGGTGCATGTGTACTACACTTTCTTTATGCAGTCCACCATTGATGGGCACCTAGATTGGTTCTGTGTCTTTGCTATTGTAAACAGTGCTGCAATGAACATACAAGTGCATGTATCTTTTTAATAGAATGGTTTATATTCCTTTGGGTGTATATCAAGTGCTTTGGGTGTATACCAACCTAGGATTGCTGGCTCAAATAGTAGTCTTTTCTGTTTTTAGCTCTTTGAGGAATCATCATACTACTTTCAACAATGGTTGAACTAATTTATACTCCCACCAATAGTGTATAAGTGTTCCTTTTTCTCCACAACCTCACCAGCACTTGTTATTTTTTGACTTTTTATTTATTAATAGCCATTCTGACTGGTGTGAGATGGTATCTCATTGTGGTTTTGATTTGCATTTCTCTGATTAGTGATGTGGAGCATTTTAATACTGTTTATAATAACTAGCTTGATAATTGATTTAATCCCTAGGAAGGCTAATGTCCCCTGACCACCATTATCATTTCAGAAATTTTATAGTTATTTTTACTGTTTTAATTTTAAATTTTTATTTGCTTTTTCATCAGTTTATCAAATTTAAAAAATCCATGCATATCGTCATTAGAGTTAAGTTAAATTTATAAGCGAACATGGAAATCCTAGTTGACATTTTGCCTTTCTATCAAAGGGAACGGTATATGTACTTTCCACTTTTTTCTACTAGTTTTTGTTTTTAAACTAAAGAATGTTTGATTCTCTTTCTCACAGGAAATTTGTCTTTAGGAAATAGAAAAATACTTTTTTGTTGTTGTTGTTTTTGTTTGTTTTGGTCTTTAGATTTGGCTAAAATGTTCACCCTGAACTCATTCACCGATTTTATGACAAAATTATAATGGAAAAAAAAAGTTTGCTTTTATAAAGTTCTGTGAGTAGTTGGTCTTGAATCACAGCAATGCCAAATCTGCTTTTTCAGTGTTTTGCAAGTTCTTCTAGGGTATCCTATAGCTGTCTGCCAGGGATTAATATACCTTATTGTGTCTTAGGACTTCAATAGCAATGGTGAGGTCCCCAGATCAAGCACCACCAAGGCACACAGCATGTTTACATTTCCTAACCAGCCTCATTCTCATGCCAACGTTCAAAGAGGACAACCTAAATAAATACTTATTAACTTGTTTAAATCTTGTCTTAAATTCTGCAAATGAAACCTGAACCTTCCTGAAATCAACTCCCTAGGTAATAAAAACATTCTTATCAATGTTGGGCATGTGCTATTATCACAGTATCATTGTTTGGAGAAGGACGTAGATTACGGCCAAATATCCCTTTCAGTTTGTGAGGAGCCACCGTGCAAATCTTATGAAACAGTTCTGACTTCTCTGCATGCTCTGACTTGCCATGAAATAAAGTACTTCCTGTCACAGCTAACCAAACTTTCTTCATTCCTCACTGCTTTAAGATTTAAGAGTGCCTGTTTCTAAGAGGTGTAATTTAAAATTATTATGCATTATACATCAGAGTTTTAATTGAAATTGCTCCTGTTCGCAGCTTCTAGGCCAATACCTCTATTCTAGGGATCAGCAGTTTTTCTATTTTATATATAAACATATATAAACATTGATTGTACTTTGGGGATGAATGGAAAATTAAAGGTTAATGTAAATTAACTTTATTTCATGCAAACATTTAACTTGAGAAAAACATCCTGAAATGTATTTGAAACTTTCTTATTTCTTGCTGTGGAGCTGCACAGCATCCAATCAGGGCCCATGGCAGCGTTAGAAGTCAAGATAAGTTTCATGCCCAGATAAAAGTGGAAGTGGAGGGTACTGGCTTCTCTTAATTTATTTAATGCAGCACATGTTTGGGGAACTCATTCTACTGTCTATTAACTTGGCCAGCTCTTAAGCGTTCTTGTTTGTTTTGTTTTGATTTGTTTTTTGTTCCTTCAGGAAGAATCAGAAAGAGTGATTGTTTTGGTAACTTGGTTTCAAATCCAAAATAAAATTGAGGTATGGACTAGAGAGGAATGGGTGAAGATCATACTGTGGTTAGTGTGTTCGGAAGGCAGTGATGTCTGAGCAGATGCATGAATTCCTGAAAGGGAATCAGCCACATGAAGAGCTGGGGAGAAAGGGTTTTAGGCAGAGGAATAGTTAGGGAGAAGGCCCTAAGGTAGAGTCAAGCTTAGTGTATTAAAAAGACAGGAAGGCAGCCAAGGTGTCTGGCACCTGGAGTACAAAGGTGAGAGGAGTTGGAGATGAAGTTCAAGAACAGATGTGGTGTGCAGGTGGCCTCTGGTGATTCCACCTCCTGGAATTCATGCCCTTGTGTAATCCCCTCCCTTGTCTCCGAGCTGGACTTGGTGACTCTCTTTTAACAAATAGCATATGGCAACAGTGAAGCAATATCACTCTGGGATTAGCTTATAAAAAACTATGACTTTTTGCTCTCTCCCTGTATTAGTCTGTACTTATGCTGCTAATAAAGATATACCCAAGCCTGAGTAATTTATCAAGGAAACAGGTTTAATGGACTCACAGTTCTGTATGGCTGGGGAGGCCTCAGACACTCAATCTCTGACCTTTCCCTGTTTTTATCTCCATGTGGATATATTATCTGCAATCATGGTGGAAGGCAAAGGAGAAGCAAAGGCACATCTTACATGGTAGCAGGGAAGAGAGCTTGTGCAGGGGAACTCCCATTTATAAAACCATCAGATCTCGTGAGACTTATTCACTAGTATGAGAACAGTATGGGGCAAACTGCCCCCCATGATTCAATTATCTCCACCTTGCTCTGCCCTTGACATGTGGAGATTATTACAATTCAAGGTGAGATTTGGGTGGCGACACAAAGCCAAACTATATGATTCCACCGCAGTCCTTCTCAAATTTCATGTTCTCACATTTCAAAACCAATCATGCCTTCCCAACAGTCTCCCAAAGTCTTCACTCATTTCAGCGTTAACTCGAAAGTCCACAGTCCAAAGTCTCATCTGAGATAAGGCAAGTTCCTTTAGCCTATGATCCTGTAAAATCAAAAGCAAGTTAGTTACTTCCTAGATACAATGGGGATATAGGCATTGGGTAAATACACCCATTCCAAATGGGATAAATTGGCCAAAACTGAGGGGCTACAGGCCCCACACAAGTCTGAAATCCAGGGGGGAAACCAAATCGAAAGTTCTGAAATGATCTCCTTTGACTTCATGTCTCATATTCAGGTCACGCTGATGCAGGAGGTGGACTCCCACAACCTTGTGCAGGTCTGCTCCTATGGCTTTGCAGGGTACAATCCCCTCTTGGCTGCTTGCATGGGCTGGTGTTGAGTGTCTGGCTTTTCCAGGTGCATGGTGCAAGCTGTCGATGGATCTACCATTCTGGTGTCTGGAGGACAGTGGCCTCCTTCTCACAGCTCCACTAGGCAGTGCCCCATTTGGGACTCTCTGTTGAGGCTCCAACCCAACATTTCTATTTTTTAATTAAATTTTTTTATTTCCGTACATTATTGGGGGAACAGGTGGTGTTTGGTTATATGAGGAAGTTCTTTAGTGGTGATTTGTGAGATTTTGGTGCACCCATTACTCAAGCAGTATACACTGCACTTAATTTATGGTCTTTTATCCCTCACCCCTTTCCTATCCTTTCCCCATGAATCCCCAAAGTCCATTGTGTCTTTCTTAGGCCTTTGCATCCTCATAGCTTAGCTCCCACATGTGGGTGAGAACATACGATGTTAGGTTTTCCATTCCTGAGTTACTTCACTTAGAATAATAGTCTCCAATCTCATCCGGGTCGCTGCAAATGCCATTAATTCATTTCTTTTTATGGCTGAGTTTTATTCTATCATATTCATATATGCACTCAAATTAGCAAGAAAAAAATATATATGCCACAGTTTCTTTACTCATTGATTGATGGGCATTTAGGTTGGTTCCACGTTTTTGCAACTGCAAATCGTGCTGTTATAAACATGCATGTGCAAGAATATTTTTCATATAATGACTTGTTTTCCTCTGGGTAGAAACCCAGTAGTGGGATTGCTGGATCAAATGGTAGTTCTACTTAAGGAATCTCCGTTTTTCATAGTGGTTGTACTAGTTTACATTCCCACCAGCAGTGTAGAAATCTTTCCTGTTCACTGCATCCATGCCAACATCTATTTTTTTATTTTTTGATTATGATCATTCTTGCAGCAGTAAGATTGAATCGCACTGTGGTTTTGATTTGCATTTCCCTGATCATTAGTGATGTTAAACATTTTTTCATATGTTTGTTGGCCATTTGTGTATCTTCTTTTGAGAATTGTATATTCATGTTCTTAGCCCATGTTTTAATGGGATTTTTTTTTCTTGCTTATTTGTTTGAGTTCATTGTAGATTCTGATATTAGTCCTTCGTCAGCTGTATAGATTGTGAAGATTTTCTCCCACTCTGTGGATTGTCTGTTTACTCTTCTGTTTCTTTTGCTCTACAAAAACTCTCTAGTTTAATGAAGTCCACCTATTTTTATTTTATTGCATTTGCTTTTGGGTTCTTGGTCATGAAATCCTTGCCTAAGCCAATGTCTAGAAGGGTTTTTCCAATGTTGTCTTCTAAAATTTATAGTTTCAGGTCTTAGATTTAAGTCCTTAATCCATTTTGAGGTAATTTTTGTATAAAGTAAGAGATGAGGATCCAGTTTCATTCTCCTACATGTGACTTCCAATTATCCCAGCACTGTTTGTTGAATAGGGTGTCCTTTCCCCACTTTATGTTTTTGTTTGCTTTGTTGAAGATCAGTTAGCTGTAAGTATTAGGGTTTACTTCTGGGTTCTCTATTCTGTTCTGTTGGTCTATGTGCCTAGTTTTATGCCAATACCATACTGTTTTGGTGACTATGGCCTCATAGTATAGTTTGAAATCAGGTAGTATGATGCCTCCAGATTTGTTCTTTTTGCTTAGTCTTGCTTTGGCTATGCAGGCTGTTGTTGTTGGTTTTTTTTTTTTTTTTTTTTTGGTACCATGTGAATTTTAGGATTGTTTTTTCTAATCTGTGAAGAATGATGGTGGTATTTTGATGGGAATTGCATTGAATTTGTCGACTGCTTTTGGCAGTATAGTCATTTTCACAATATTAATTCTACCCATCCACGAATATGGGATGTGTTTGCATTTGCTTGTGTCATCTGTGATTACTTTCAGCAGTGTTTTGTTATTTTCCTTGTCTTTCACCTCCTTGGTTAAGTATATTCCTAAGTATTTTATTTTTATTGTGGCTATTGTAAAGGGGTTGAGTTCTTAATTTGATTCTCTGTTTGGTCACTGTTGGTATATAAAAGAGCTATTGATTTGTGTACATTGATTTTGCATCCAGAAACTGCTGAATTCTTTGATCAGTTCTAGGAGCTTTCTGGAGTAGTCTTTAGGGTTTTCTAGGTAAACAATAAATCATCAGCGAACAGTTTGACTTCCTTTTTATTGATTTGGATGCCCTTTATTTCTTTCTCTTGTCTGATTGCTCTGGCTAGGACTTCCAGTACTATGTTGAAAAGTAGGGGTGAGAGTGGGCATCCTTGTCTTGTTTTAGTTCTCAGAGGGATACTTTTAACTTTTCCCCCATTTAGTATTATGTTGGCTGTGGGTTTGTCATAGATGGCTTTTATTACATTGAAGTATGTCCCTCGTATGCCAATTTTGCTGAGAGTTTTAATCATAAAATCATGTGGAATTTTGTCATATTTTTTTCTGCATCGATTGAGATGATCATGTGATTTGTGGTTTTGATTCTGTTTATGTAGTGTGTCACATTTATTGACTTGTATATGTTAAACCATCCCTGCATCCCCATTTGATCACAGTGAATTATCTTTTCAATATGTTGTTGGATTTGGTTAGCTGGTATTTTGTTAAGGATTTTAGTATCTATGTTCATCAGGGGTATTGGTCTGTAGTTTTCTTTTTTTGGTTATGTCCTTTCCTGGTTTTAGTATTAGGATGATACTGGCTTCATAGAATGATTTAGGGAGAGTTTCCTCTTTCTCTGTCTTGTGGAATAGTGTCAATAGGATTGGTAACAATTCTTCTTTGAATGCCTGGTAGAATTCTACTATAAATCCATCTGGTCCTGGACTTTTTTTTGTCGGTAATTTTTTTATTACCATTTCAATCTTGCTGCTTGTTATTGGTCTGTTCATAGTATCTAATTATTCCTGATTTAAGCTAGGAAGTTTGTATCTTTCCAGGAATTTATCCATCTCCTCTAGGTTTCCTAGTTTATGTAGATAAAGGTGTTCATAGTAGTCTTGAATAATCTTTTGTATTTCTGTGGTGTCAGTTGTAATATCTCCCATTCCGTTTCTAATTGAGCTTATTTGGATTTTCTTTCTTCTTGGTTAATATTGCTAATGGCCTATCAATTTTATTATATTTTCAAAGAGCCAACTTTTGTTTCATTTATCTTTTGTGTGTATGTTTTTTTTGTTGTTGTTGTTGTTTTGATTTCATTTAGTTCTGCTCTGATCTTGGTTATTTCCTTTACTCTGCTGGGTTTGGGTTTGGTTTGTTCTTGGTTTCTCTAGTTTCTTGAGGTGTGACCTTAAATTAACTGTGCTCTTTCAGACTTTTTGATGCAGGTATTTAGGGATATGAACTTTATTCTTAGCACCACCTTTGCTGTGTCCCAGAGGTTTTTTTATAGGTTGTATCACTATTGTCATTCAGTTTAAATAATTTTTTAATTTCCATCTTGATTTTATTTTTGACCCAATGCTCATTCTGGAGCATGTTATTTAATTTCTATGTATTTGCAGGGTTTGAAGGTTCCTTTTGGAGTTGATTTTCAGTTTTATTCCACTGTGGTCTGAGAGAGTGCTTGAATATAATTTCAATTTTCTTAAATTTTTTTAGGCCCATTTTGTGGCCTATCCTATGGTCTATCTTGGAGAAAGTTCCATGGATTGTTGAATAGATGTATATTCTGCAGTTGTTGGGTAGAATGTTCTGTAACTATCTGTTAACTCCATTTGTTCCAAGGTATAGTTTAAATCCATTGTTTCTTTGTTGACTTTGTCTTGATGACCTGTCTAGTGCCGTTAGTGGAGTATTAAATTCCCCGCTATTATTGTGTTGCTGTCTAAATCATTTCTTAGGTCAATTAGTAGTTGTTTTATAAATTTGGGGGCTCCAGTGTTAGGTGCATATATATTTAGGGTTGTGATATTTTCCTGTTGGACAAGGCCTTTTATCATTATATAATGACCCTCTTTGTCTTTTTTAACTGCTATTGCTTTAAAGTTTGCTTTGTCTAATATAAGAATAGTTACCCCTGCTGGCTTTTGATGTCCCTTTGCATGGAATGTATTTTTCTATCCCTTCACCTTAAGTTTATGTGAGTCCTTATGTGTGAGGCATGTCTCTTAAAGGCAGCAGAAGGTTGGTGAATTCTTATCCATTCTGCAATTCTGTATCTTTTAAGTAGGGCATTTAGGCCATATACCTTCAACATTAGTATTGAGATGTGAGGTATCATTCCATTCATCATGCTGTTTGTTGCCTGTATATTTTGTTTTCTTTTTTAATTGTATTTTTGTTTTATAGATCCTGTGAGATTTATGCTTTAAAGATGTTCTGTTTTGATGTGCTTCCAGGATTTGTTTCCAGATTTAGAGGTCATTTTAGCAGTTCTTATGGTGCTGGCTTGGTAGTGGCACATCCTCTCATTTATTTGTCTGAAAAAGACTGCATCTTTCCTTCATTTATGAAGTTTAGTTTCACTGGGTACAAAATTCTTGGCTGATAATTGTCTTGTCTGAGGAGGCTAAAGATAGGGCTCCAATCCCTTCTAGCTTGTAGGGTTTCTGCTGAGAAATCTGCTGTTAATCTTATAGGTTTTTCTTTATAGGTCACCTGGTGTTTTTGCCTTACATCTCTTAAGATTCTTTCCTTTGTCTTAACTTTAGATAACTGATGACAACATGCCTAGGTGATGATCTTTTTGCAATGAATTTCCCAGGTGTTCTTTGAGTTTCTTGTATTTGGAAGTTTTAGTTCTCTAGCAAGGCAGGGGAAGACTTCTCAATCAGTTCAAATTGTTAAAAAGTTCATTTGGAGGTTTTCTTCTCTCTGTGGTCTTTTCCCAGTGCCTCTGGAAGCCATCCTCAAGGACTCTTATTAGGTGAGGAAGAAATGGCTTGCTGGGGACCCAGAAAGCCCACAGGGATTTTTCCACTGCTTCCTCTTGCCCTGTATTTCACTAAGCTCTCTAAACTGACTCAGCTCCAGGTAAAGTCAGAGTCTTCTCCTGTAGTCTAGACCTTCAGGTTCCCCAGTGAGGATGTGTGTTCAGGGGTGGACGATATCCCTTTCCTACTTCCTCTGTTTGAGCACTCACAGCATTTGGGTCCTGCAGGAGCAATCTGCTTCCTTCAGAGGGTTTGTGGATTCTCTTGGCTTTCCTAATGAATTTCTGCAGTTGCTCTGCAGCCGAAGTTCATGCTGCCAGCCTCCACGTGCTGTTCTGTCCACCTGAGTGGGAGCTTAAGTCTAGTCCTGCCTCCCATCTGCCATGATCTTTCCATCTAGAAGTAAGTTAGTTTTGGAAGCTGGGAAGTCCAAGATCTAGAGGTCAGGATATTTGGTTTCTGGTGAGGGCTCAGTCTCTGCTTCATAAATGGCACCTTGTAGCTGTGTCCTCACATGGGGAAAGGACCAACCCCACAGTTCCGTTCCATACAGCCATAGCAGAGGTTCTTCATGAGGTTCCCCCTACCCCATAGCAAACTTCTGCCTGGACATCCAAGAGTTTCCATACATCCTTGAAATCTAGGCAGAGGTTCCCAAACCTCAATTCTTGACTTCTGTGTACCTGCAGGCTCACCACCATGTGGAAACTGCCAAGGCTTGGGGCTTGTACCCTCTGAAGCCATGGCCTGAGCTGTATCTTATCCCCTTTTAGCCATGGCTGGAGCAGCTGAGACACCGGGCACTAAGTCCCTAGGCTGTACACTGTTGTGGGTACTGGGCCTGACCCATGAAACCATTTTTTTCCTCCTAGGCCTCCGGGCCTGTGATGGGAGGGCCTGCCATGAAGGTCTCTGATGTGCCCTGGATACATTTTCCCCATTGTTTTGGTGATTAACATTTGGATCCTCTTTGCTTATGCAAATCCCTGCAGCTGGCTTGAATTTCTTCTCGGAGAATGGCTTTTTCTTTTCTGTCACATCATCAGGTTGCAAATTTTCCAAATGTTTATGATCTGCTTCCTGTTTAAACATAAGTTCCAATTGCAAACCATGTCTTTGTGAATATATAAAACTAAATGCTTTTAACAGCACCCAAGGCATATCTTGAATACTTTGCTGCTTAAAAATTTCTTTTGCCAGATGCCCTAACTCATCTCTCTCAAGTTCAAAGTTCCACACATCTCTAGGGCAGGGGCAAAATGCCACCAGTCTCTTTGCTAAAGCATAACAAGGGTCACCTTTGCTCCAGTTCCCAACAAGTTCCTCTTCTCCATCTGAGACCACCTCAATCTGGACTTTATCGTCCATATCACGATCAATATTTTGGTCAAAACTATTCAAGTCTCTAGGAAGTTCCAAATTTTCCTACTTTTTTGTCTTATTCTGAGCCCTTAACACTTTCAACCTCTGCCTGTTACCCAGTTCCAAAGTCATTTCCACAATTTTAGGTGTCTTTACAGTAGCTCCCCACTCTATCAATACTACTTTACTGTATTAGTCTGTTCTCATGCTGCTAATAAAGCACACCGGAGACTGGGTTATTTATAAAGGAAAGAGATTTAATGGATTCACGGTTCCACGTGGCTGGGGATGGTCTCCCAGTCATGGCGGAAGGCAGAGGAGAAGCAAAGACACATCTTATGTGAAAGCAGGGAAGAGAGCTTGTGCAGGGAAATTCCCATTTATAAATCAGATCTTGTGAGACTTATTTACTATCATGAGAATAGTATGAGGGAAACCACCCCCATGATTCAATTATCTCCACCTGACCCTGCCCTTGACATGTGGGGATTATTAACACTCAGGGTGAGATTTGGGTGGGGACACTGTCAACTGTGTCATTCCCTTTCTGTCTCTCTATTCGGCTCTTTTTGGCTCACCCCTTCTGGTGGAGCAAGCTGCAATGTTTTGAGATGTGCTATGGAGAGATCTATGATCTGTATCCAAGGAACTGGATGTGGCCTGTATCCAAGGAACTAGATGTGGCCTTTGTCCAATAGCCAGTGAATAATGAGGCCCTCACACAAACATCCCACAATGAACTGAATCCTATCAACTACGGCATGAGTGAACTTGGAATGGGATCTCCCCAGGTTGAGCACTGAGATGACCTGCAGCTCTATGCAATTCTTTGAATGAGACCCTGACACAGAGGACCCAGTTAAGCTGCCTTTGGATTTCTTATCTACAGAAACTGTGAAATAATAAGTGTTGTCATTTCAAGTCACTATGTTTTGGGGTAATTTGTTATACAGTAACAGATAAATAATACAGGTAGGTAGGGTCAGATCATATTGAGATTTATGGGCTATGGTAAGGAGTTTGTATTCTCATTACAGTATAGGGAAGGATATGACCACATTTTAAAAGATCACGTTGACAGCTGTGTGGGTGAACTAACAGCACAGAGGCAAGAGTAGTAGTGGAAGAACTAACTAGGAGGCTCTCACAGAAGTATAAATGTTTGGACATAGTACTGATATAACTTGCTGGGTATTGGATGTAGGGGACAAATGAAACAGAAGAATTACAGTTGACTTTATGATTTTGACTTGATTAACTGGATAGATGAATGGGCCATTTGCTGAGATAAGGTTAGAGGAAGAATTAAGTTGGGGTAGATATGGGAATATTCATTTTGAAGATAATATATCCACATGGAGATGTAAATAGGGAAAGGTCAGAGGTTCAGACATGCCTGAGTATGTCTAGAAGATGGGTGGAGCAGTTCTTTGGGTGAATCTACTTACATGAGTGCTCAGAAGCCTCTTGAGAAAGAACTAGCCTAGCCTAAGAGAAGTCAAGATACTTTATTTGTTTGAAAGAAAAGAAGCCAAAGTTAGGGTTGGTAAGCCTGTGTATACCACCTCATCTACTAGCTTAAGCCACATGTGCTTAAGGGGGATACAATAACAGTCTCAATAAGAATAAAAATAAACACTTTCAATAACATCTCCATTGATTCAGCATTTTTCAGTCCAAGGGACAGAAGTTCTGCAGAAATGGGAGATGGTGGTTCCAGCACAGACATCAGCACTTATGATATGAGGCAGCCTTGACTTGCATATTGATGGGTCTAAGCAGTGTTATTGGTGGTGGTGTCAACCACTGGTGATGACCACTTCTGTGAGTTGCAGTAATATGGCTGCCACTATTGTCCTCAGTAGTGATAGGAACTATCACTGCAGAAACAGGAGAGAAAATGATGGATGCCTCATTTTAGCCAAGAAGGCCCTTCTTGGGAACTTTCTTTTGTTTAGGAATTTGAAATGGGCTGAGCTTCCTCAAGTGGGGTGGAATTGGACTTTTATCAGGAACCTATTTTTATCTTTAGGACATATTCTCTAGAAAACAGGGGCTATAGAAGAGTCATTAAGCAAAAAAAAAAACTTGTATATTTGTTGGAAAATTGTCAAGAACATTAGTTCTTGAAGCATACACTGTACATATATAAAATCCTAGATGATATTAATTACTATTTACTATTTAGACAAGAAATTGATGTGCTTTATGCTTTGAGTGTTTATGTTCAAAACAACATCATAGGTGAGTGTGTCTATTTTCATCCTAATTCTCAGGAAAATCATGGATACATTTTACTCTCAATTATGTTTATACTTATGGTTGACACATTTGATTTCTCCTCAATTATTAGTTTTTATTTTATAGTCTCCTTTCTTAACCTTGTTAAGATTCTTTTACTGTACGTCCTTTCAAGTTTTTCTTCTTCCAAGAAAAATGAGGGTGTTAAATAAAATATTTTAGGGTGACTCAATATTGAATTATAAATACCCTTAGTATTTTTTAATACCATGCAATATGGCATAAATTTTGTTTTCATATGTCACTCTTTAGTTTTAAATACTTGTCATTTCTAAACAGGAAGAGATTCAAACTGTTGAATTCCTTTTTGTCTTTGACCCCCCTGCCTTTTTTTTTCAAATATAAAGGTTTGGACCATTGAACTTTTCAAGAGTTACCTACTTTGAGAAAAAATTTGCAGCCTAGGGGAGGTTAGTTTTGTTTCTTTTCTTTTTTTTTTTTTTTTGAATGAGAAAGTTAACTGAGTAGAAAGAGTATAAAAATATTAGCAAATGTGCTCCAAATATTTGCTCTAATATCCTCAAAATAAAACTTTTCTTTAATGTAATGTTGATTTGTTTTTTTGAAACTACCCTTGTTTTTAAAATTTCCTGTCATAGCACATATTATTTTCTTGAACACAGCATTTATTACTTCTGAATTTATTACTTCTGATATGATTCATGAATTAATGACCAGCAACTTGATTGTGTAGAAAAAAATATTATATATTAAAATTTCAGATGTGATAAGATGAAATTATGAATAGGGTTGATACACATTGTATTATTACACTACTTATTGAGAAAAAAATCTTCTGAATCCTTACCTACTATTATATTTTTCTGTTGAAATTAATATTATATGTAGTTCAACATTTAGAAAAACTGATGATAATGGAAAAGCCTGGAAAGAGATTCTTCTGTTAAAATTAGATGAGGCTGTGACTTCTCTTTCTAGTTCGTATTCCTAGACCTGGCCTTAAGGCTTAATTAGAGTGAGTCAGTTATTGCCTAAAAATGTTCAAATGAGTTACCCACTGCTTGAAAATCAAGAGTTGGCCATATATTCACCTCTTTAGAGGTGTTAAGTTTTGAACACTGGAACACTAGTTTTTCAAGTGGAACACTAATCACTTGAATTTGCAATCTGACGTTTATACTCTGCTAACCTACCTTCGGGGAAAACATGTCAGTTTAGGTGGCAGAATTAGAGACAACCTTAAAAAGCAATCAGATTCTTACATGATCATTCCTTCTCTATCAAGAATAAAACCAATCTCAACTTCTAGTGGGCACATATATTTAGCATGCATTGTTATTCCTGGCCTCATTTGATATGTTTACTAGTTAGCTGACTTTTACATTGCTAATCCAATATCTATGCCATGTTTTTGGTATTATCTGCTTTTATGTGAAATGATACAATAAGAAATTACCCCCATAACCAAGAATATAAGTACAATAAAATAGGTTGGGTTTATCACCCTAAAATATAAATATTTAATAACATTTAAATTTATTTACTTTTTCGGAGGTGCTAATTTCAAATAGCATCATACAATGGCCTTACATTATGAAAATAATAAGGTGCTCGCATGTGCCAGCCTGCATCTAACAGAATACCCTACACATAGTAGAGACTCAGTAAAAATTTATGGGATAATTAAATATGACTGACTTGAGATTTGACAATGAGCACAATTTTGAAAGTTAAATTTTTTATTTGTGTTCATTTAACAAATTCTTTTTGATAGATTTACCTCAGTAACTAGGGATGTAGCTGGCCTCAGAGATTTCAAAGACCAAAACAATGTTGTTGGGTCTGTCTCTCTGTTCGTCCTGCTCTGTTTCTCTCTGCTGGTTGCCACATTCTCCCTATTTCAGACGAACTTCCTTCATATGGTGAGAGCAGGAGTTCATGGCCATCAGCTGGTTTAAGTTAGGGACCCAAAGGGAAGAGGGATCTCCTCCCTTTATAGGGCCCATTTATAGCATCCCAGAGAAGGACTCTGTTCCTATTGGTCTGGCTGGGATCATGTGTCTATCCTTGGCCCAGGTATGATGGTCAAGGAGATGCACTGCTGGCTAGGGCTGGGTCACATGCCCACCTTTGTGCTTAAGGGTATAAATTATTGTAATTAGCAGTTAGAGACACATAGAGTGTAGGGGGGAGGTGGGGAGAAGGTGGTAGTTCACCAAAAGAAGTAGGGGTGTTGTTACAAGAAGAACGTTGAAAGTCCATCTATGCAGACAAAACAAATAGATATCTCTGGCACACGTCCCTGTTTGTTGGGGTCTGAGCTAGATAGTGGTCTTTCTGCTCTGAGTGCACTCAGTAAAGTGGGGGAGAAAAATATGAATGTTGACAAATGACAAAGGGGAAAGTTCTAGGAGGGCAGGCCCCAAATGCCACAGCCCAGAGGAAATATGTCACTTGGGGAAGCCTACAATCCCTTCTCAGAGATGGTGACATGAGGAGTGGATGGGAGTTTCCAGGGTGTGTGTGTGTAGCATTAAATACACATTTGTTGGCTGCATGAATAAAAGAATGATAAAATAGCATTTGAGGCAGAGAATCAGCTTATACAAAGGCACAGGCTGTGAATGGCTGTCATATTGGGGAATGGTGAGAAAGTCACTGGGTCTGTCCTTTTAAATGAGAAGTATTTGGGCCAGGGCCAGGGGCTCATGTCTGTAATCCCAGCACTTTGGGAGGCTGAGGCAGGAGGATCTCTTGAAGCCAGGAGTTTGAGACCAGCCAGGGCAACATAGTGAGGTCTTGTCTTTACAAAAATATTAGCCATGCATGGTGGCACGTGCCTGTAGTCCTGGCTACTGGCGAAGCTAAGGCAGGAGGATTGCTTGAGCCCAGTAATTTGAGGCTGCAGTGAGCTATGATCATGCCACTGCACTCCAGCCTGGGCCACAGAATGATAGATACTCTGTCTCTTAAATAGATAGATAGATAGATAGATAGATAGGTAGGTAGGTAGGTAGGTAGGTAGGTAGGTAGGTAGGTAGATAGATAGAAGTGTTTGAAAGAGAAGGTAACAGGAAGAGCTGAGTCTTGAGGGCTTACGAGGTCCATTCATTTATTCAACAACTATTTACTGAGCACCTATGTAATGTGGCAGGCACATATAATAAAAATAACCTAAAACTATTGCATTGAATTTTATTCAGTATGCAATAAGAGGAGTAACATGATCGGGAATGAGTTTCAAAAGATAATTTTGGCAACAATGTATGAATGTACCTTACAAAGGAAAAGTAAGATACTTGTTCATTTTTTTTCCTGTGATTTATTTATTCCACTCTGATGTGTCCACTTCTTGAGTCTTCTAATTCCTTCTTCACCATCTGCCTTGATAATTCTGGCATTTCTATTTCATTTAGTGAGGGCTATCATTTTCTCCAAGCTTCCCAGAGCCACCCTACCAGTGCGTTTGGATTGTCTCCCTGGATCCTTGCCAATGTGCTGAGTTCTATGTCACAGGAGTGCTGCCATGACATAAACTCTTCCCCGTCCAGTTTATGTTCTTCTCCTGGTGATCTAGTACTCTTAGACTCCAGTCCTTTATGTACTCTTCTGGTTTCTGTGTGACCTCTTGGGGTCCTGTGGCAATATTAAGGTATAATCCCTTTGTTTTCTTAACAGACCCAATACTACTTCAGTGGGATTATATTTTGACTTGGTTATTGGTCTGGTGGCCACGAGATGGTAGTAGATCAAGAGTGACCTGTGTATTCATATGTGTGTGTTTAATATTGTAAGGCAGAAATCTCTTAATACTTTTTAAGAAAGGAGAGGGTCACTAGACTTTAACTGGGAGGAGTAGGCCACTTCTGCAGGCCCAAAGGGCTGCGGAAAAATTGAGGATATAAGATTTTTGAATGTATCAATGCAGATATCCCATGTCTTAACTTCCCACTACATCCCAGTCAGGGCTCTGATCTTGATGTAGCATACGAGTCAAAGTTGAGAGTACAACTTCCCCTGGAGCTCTGCTAGTCTTAAATTAAGTCATAAGTCTAACCTTCCCAAGTTTTTCTTGCCCAATGATATGGTTTGGCTCTGTGTCCCCACCCAAATCTCATGTTGAATTATAATTCCCAGTGTTGCAGGTGGGGCCTGGTGGGAGGTGATTGGAACATGGGGATGGTTTCTGATGGTTTAGCACCATTCTCCTAGTTCTGTCTTATGACAGAGTTCTCACGAGATCTGGTGGTTTGAAAGTGTGTAGCACACCCCACACCCCTCTCTGCTCTCTTCCTCCTGCTCCAGCCATTTAGATGTTCCTCCTTCCTTTTTGCCTTCTGCCATGATTGTAAGTTTCCTGAGGCCTTCTCAGTCATGCTTCCTGTATAGCCTGTGGAACCACAAGCCAATTAAACCTCTTTTCTTTATAAATTACCCAGTTGTAGGTAGTTCTTTGTAGCAACGTGAGAATGAACTAATACAGCATCTGGTTGTAAAAAACGAGTCTCTTTATATACTGCCTAGGGAGGGTCCCCTCTGCCCTGCTTAAATAATTATACTTTAATTAACGATTACTCACTCTCAGCTATTTACTATCCTTTCCTAAAACATCAGTTGATCCTAGCAACATGAACTACAAATCCCTGCTATGCTGCATCAGCCCATGCATTACCTTCCACTGGTACACAGGTCTAGCTCACCACTGAGAAAATTTTGACAATTGAACTGCTACTTATGCCAGGGGCTCTCTGTGCTCCCCCTACTACAAGTGAAGGGGTCCTATGAGTTGGCCATCTAGTGATACAGTTGATACAACATCCCACTTCAGAGTCCGCTTCCTTGGACCAACATCTGAGACATATTTGGGTGCAAGAACTTTATCAGAAAGTGCAAGAGTTCAACACCTAGGGTGACTAGGAAGCTGGATTGTACCCAGAAGTTGAACTACAATGCACTTGCAACAGAGTCCTCAATCAACCCTGAGGCCTGTAATGCCTTTGATTGATCAGTCATTAGAAGCAAGGAGTGGGTGAGGGAGCTGTCTTTAATGCAGAACAATGCCTGGAGACAGATGTGGCTGAGAACTGTTGGCCACCAATGCACACAACAACTGCGGAGTAAATTCTTGAGCAGGATCTGGGCCAGCATCTGGGACCTTGAAGCATTCAGTGGGCATGGAGAGGTGGGGCAGGTCTTCCCTTGCTAATGAGTTTAGTCTTCATCCTGCTGAAGGAGGTACAGGAATCCCAAGGAGGCTGATTATCCTAACAATAAGAATGTTAAAGGGATAAAGAATGTGCAGAAAAGATGTAGAAAAGAAATTGCCTTTTATCTTGAACAAAAGCTGGGGAGTTCTCAGCATTGAGTATGTTCAGTAAATTGGTCTGACTTTTTAAAAGCTGGCTATAGCAAACACTTTATTTAAAAGTTTCCTACAGAAAAATAATAGCTTTTTCGATGAGTTTGATAATCTGTACATTATGAGTTCCTTCTTTTTAGACTCTGGCTGAAAGAGTAGCTTTTATAATGTGATTTTTGAAAACATGAGGTTTCATAGGCACACAAAGCCTGCTTCTTAGGAGTAAGGGAAAATACTATGCACAGACTCTAAAGAGTGCTAATTTGTCTTCTCTGATAGGACTAAAACTGACTTGGTACATGTGTAAACAAGAGATCATTCATAATTTGTAGGGTTTTTGGAGAAAGCAAGATGTCTGCATTACTGGTAGCATTTCTTCTATATGTAATATTACTTTTTTGAGAAGTCATTTTGTTGCCTTGTTTTTTTTTATGACAAACTCTGATTATAACAAAACAATCCCCCAAAACCTTACTTTATACACATAATTTTGTATACTTCTTATTTTTATATACTTTTTTGTTACATTAAAAGATAAACTTAGGCACATTAACATTTATGGAGATTATTTGAGCAGACTGATTTATGAATTGGGCAGCTCCAAACAGACCACGTGTGGTTGGAGGCTCTGCCCAAGGGGAATGAGGGGAAGGCTTTTATAGGGTGAACATGGAAGCAAAGCAAAAAAATATTTGTTGGTCATAGTGGAGCAGTAGCCTTATTTGGATTATTTCAGTGGAAAGTCCCTAGTTAGAGGTTAGTTGACAGTTTATGCTTGGTTAAGCTTAAATTTTGTTTTACTGTTTACACTGAGTTGGGTTTCAATTTGCTTACATAGGAACCTGGGGTGCAGGAGCCACCTCAGTCTAAGGACCTCCAATTAATCATTTTTAACAGTTATTATTGCCTACTTTTAAAGATGAGGACACTGAAGCTCTTAGGAATTAAATGAATTGCCAGATTCCACAATTCTGCCTCCCAGGGCCTGTTGCCTTTTCTAATACTACAAGACCTGGGATTTATTTATAGTCTCTTACAGCCAGATAACTTAGCAGTTTACCTATAATTCAGAAGCAGAAGAAGGGGGAGGAGAGGGTGGAGGACAGAGAGTGTGAGTGCTTCTGAAATGAATCCAATTACATGGCATAAAAGAAGTTTCATTCTGCCTTGGGCAGTGAAACACCTTGGACCCACCCTGGATATAGAAAGGGAGAAAAAGACCAAAGGGATGTGAAGAATTCAAGAGATTTACCCCAGGGTAGGGAAGTGATTCTGATGAAATGGCACCTGAAAACCACATTTGTTCTGGGAGCCTGAGACCAGGAAAGATGTAGACATTTTCTTGGAAAAAGTTCAAACAAGAAGTCAGGAAGATGATTGAGGGGTTGAAGGCACTGACTTAGGAGGACAGGTTAAAGGAATTAAATAGGTTCACCTTGGCTTAGAGAAAGCAAAGATAGTCCTTGATAACCATCTGCAATTATTTGGATGTCTAAATATCAAGGAAGGTAAAGTGCTACTTGGAGTAGAACAAAGGAGTATAATTACATGAAAATTAAGACAATGAAAAACCGGAGTATGAAACAATTCGTGTTTACAAGAAAGTTCACAGCAGGTCTATTATCAACTTTGTGGTGTTAAAGGACCATTTTACAATAGACAAAAACTGCAGTACATAGTTTCATTACCTCAAAAATATTCTTGTTGTTATGCTGTAAATTGTATTGAACTTGAATTCAGTATTAGCTATGAAAAATGCTATGGGATTGTACTAAACAGATTACATCATCATTCAACTGGGCACCAGGGACACCCCTTTTGCCATTTATTCCTGGCCTGCGAGTGACCGAAGGTGATGGGAAAGGCACTGGACATCCCCTCCAGGAAAGTAGTTCAGTGACCAAAGAGGGTAGCTGAACACCAGAGGACACCTGGAGCGGTCAGTGCAGGGGCAGGGGCTAGGCAGGGTTGTGGTTTACTCTGTGTTCCGTGATGAAGCAGCTATGCCCTTGATTTGAAGAATCTTGGTTTGAATAACCTTGGTTTTGGATTCTGTCTTTGACTCTTCTGCTATTTTAAAGTGTAATCTTTACCTATTTGTGCGTTATATGCTGCTTTTGTAAGGTGGTCAGAAAATGCTTGTATTTGATAAATGTTTGCATTCCTTAATTACGTATAAAGTATTTTGAAATAGTATATGGAATTCCTAATATATACTTATTTTTACCCATACCCTTGTAGCTTGAGTGTTGATTTACTTTTGGGAGGAATGTCCCTGTTGAGACAGAGCAGGGACCCCTCTTAGGGGCTTGTTGGCCCCCCAAAGCAGGGTAATAAAGGAAAATCTTGAGCTCCTTTGAGGGATATTCCAGGCATCTAGCTAGCCTTGAAGAGTAAATAAGCAGCTCATAAGTAAGAAGGTAATAGTAACTTAAAACAATCACCAAGGAGGTTGGAGTCAGGAGATGTTTTGTTCCCTATAGAAACTAAAGCTAACATCTTAACCATGTCACTGAGTTGTTTTTCAGAATCCAGACCCACACCAAATAGATCCACTGGCACGTAGATCTCAGATAAGGAGAAACTAAGGACTGAACTCTGACCTCTGCTTTTTGTTCTGAATTTCTTCCTGAGGGGCCTGGAGGAGGTCATGCCTACAAGCTAGAGCTAACATTCTTTTCTGCTGATCCCAAGTTTTTAGACAAAGCTTTGCCTCCTTAACCAATCATGAATCAGAAAGTCTTTGAAGTCCACTTATGCTGGGAGTCCCCACTTCTAGGTGTCCTATCTTTTTAGGTCAAATTAATGTTTAGCCTCCTTGTATTGACTTATGACTTTGCCTGTAACCTCTGCCTCTCTGCTTTTTAAAATTCTTACCTTTATACCATCAGGGAGTTTGAGTTTTAAGCGCGAGATGCCCAGTTCTCCTTGATTGGTATCTTGCAATAAATGCCTCACTTTATCTCACGGCTTTCCTGATGTCAGTGTTTGGCTTTGCTGCACCAGGCATGTGGGCCCCAGTTCTGTTCAATAACACCATCATGAAGGATTCATTCATTTTTTTTCCCCCAAATTCTTGTGGATCAATACTTTTTAGAATACAATTCAATTAATTATGAGAACAATGAAATTAAAAACCTCTAAGATAAACAAACTACAAATCCTTGATTTATTTATTTTTATATTTAACAGGGCAATCATAAATTGTTACAAAATGTCTCAGCACTTAACAGTTCTGTGTTCCACACGAAAGTGCCTGGTTCTACTTTGGATTCTGCCATTTCCTGATCATGTTGCCTTGGGCAACACATTTACCCACCTAGAGCATGAGTTTCCTTGTCCCTGAAATGGACATAACAATTCCTGTCCTTTGCGCATGGTGAAGATCACGGGGCAGGAAGGGAGGGAGCTTGGCTTGTAACTAGTGAGATGCTAATTACACAGGACAGAGCGTGTGGGCGAAGTGGATCCTATGGGTGTGATGTAACTGAGAAAGTTCTCTTTCATTCATGGCAAACAAGTCAGCTGTTTATCCAGTTATATTTCTTACATTGAAGGAACTGCCTTAAATTCTGAACTATGTAATTTTGAATATTTTTCTTTCAGGAATTTTTTTCATATTTTACTGGCCGGGGGCCCGCTGATGTAGGTCTCAAGAAGTTATATGTATCAGAGTAACTTTGGAGCTTTGTCAAGCTGTTCCCATTGGCCCCTTGCCCCAGATTTGACATATCCCCCTGTTCCCAAGCTGGGATATACTTTTTGTAAGTTAATACGTTATATGTCTTCCCCATGATTTTGGCAGGTGTCCCATAGTACATATCAAAACATGAAAGGGGTGAAACAACGGGGGCAGGGCAAAGTTATATAGCTTTGAAATTTCTCACAGGACATTCTAATACCCCAGCCTTCAACCCTCATTTGAAGACAGTTACTCTCTACGTAGTGATAGGAGGGCTCACAGGTAATTTTCAGGGACTCACGTTGAGAACTTAAGAAGTACAGGTGTTAGTAGCATGAGGAGTACCTGCAGATTAATTGGGGAAATAAACTGGGGACAACTAAGTAATATGCAGGCCATCTATGTAGCCTGAACTATCACTGCGTGTTCAAGTAACGGATTCACCATCATTAAGATTTAGACAAGAGGAAGACATGCTTAGGTTTCAATGGGCAGGAACCTGCTAAGTTACTGAACTTTCAATAAAGGATATAGTGGGTCTGATTTTGCTTGGCCGTTTTTCAGATTTTCTGTGCTTTAAAGATTTTCTGAATCATAGAATGTCTTCTGTTTCCTGGAGGAGTTGCTGTGAACCTTCCAAAGAAGATGGTATGCCATTTTACCACTTTGTTTATAAAATTTATTCATATGGGTATATTCATTCACTTACTCATTTAATAAATTCTTAGTCATTAAATGTAGAAGACAATAACAAAATGAGATGATTGATACATCCTTTCATACATTATTTTGTGATTGTTATATGACAAGTGGTACATACATGCAAAAGAAAACTTCAAACAGCATTCTCAAATAGTAACTTAGAATCATGAAGCTGCTCAGAAAATATTATACATGCAGTTTAATCTCACATCTTTTATTTAGCACACAATTATGTATTAGATTCTTATGGTTCTGTTGGTTTAAGACTTTGTGAAGTGTTTGGAAAAAGGTGTGGCTAAAAATAAGACATTTGAAATGAAGTCATCTAGTGCAGTAATATAGGGGGAAGAGTTTCTAAAATTTAAGTTCACTGTTCAGGCGGCGGGGGGTTAGAGATTCAAACAGAGCTAAGTACTTTTTGGGGCTTTATAATTTCCTAGCTCTATGACCTTGGGCCAATTAAATAATTTATCAGATCTCCATTTTGTTCACCTGTAAAATGGAGCTAAACTTGCCTTTCTTAAAGAATTGTTATAAGGTTTAAATAAGAAAAAATTTAAAGGCAACTAGTATGTTTCCTAGTAAAAGAAAGTTATTATTAAATATGAGTTTCCCTTCCCTTTAGGGGGCTTTTGAGATTTCAGATTTGCACCGTTCATTTGTCACCATTGATGAGACACTTAAACTGAACTGAAAATTGCGAAGTCTACATACCCTTGAATAAATGAAGATGACAGTCAGATTTTTGCTTCTCAATATACCAATACTGTTTCTACTTCAGTGAGAAAATAGTTTCTTAACCTCAAATTTAATCATTTGATTCGTATCTTAATAGTAGTTATTTTAACAGTCCTTTTATTTGTTTTACGTTCATTTCATGTCCCACGGAAGTACAATGAGATTGATTAAAATTGGAGTAATTTTAAAGCTAACTTGAATGTTGCAGTCAGGGGCTGCTATCCTCAATCTTGTAGCAGTTCCCTCACTGACCACTTCTGACAGGTATTTTCATGATTCTCACACAAGAAACAGTAATAGTATTTATTCCAACAATCCTGCTCAGGAGTTAATGTAGTATGAATACAGTAAGTCCTCACTCAACGTCATCAATATGTTCTTAGAAACTGCAAACTTCAAGTAAAACAAGATATAATGAAACCAGTTTTACTCTAGGCAATTTTTTCCCTCTCATTAACTTCATAACAAAATGACATTGAATAAAACAATATTATTTGAGGACCTGCCACACTTGTTTTTGCAACAATTTGCCTTTAAAAAAATGCTTATCCATGTTCTGATAGACTTTGCCTGTCTAGAACTTTCCAATCATGTATTTCTCTTTTTTTGTGTATCCTTCTATTTAAAATGATAATTTTAAATCTACCTATTATTCTCAATGAACTTCAGGATATAACGCTGTTGTAATAAGTTTCTTTTCTTTCAGAGAAACTGTTAGTTATCTTTCCTCAGTATCACAGGCTGATATTCTGACAAGACCAACCAACAGGTATTGAGTGTTAGTTGCTTTAACAAAATGTTTGAATGATATAACTGAAGTTGTATATCATTAAATAAATACCAACAACAAAAAAGCAGAAAACAAAAAGTTTCTAGGCATGATGTATAATGTATGGGGAATCTTCTTTTAAAATATAATTTAATATTTTGGTAGAAATGCGTACCACATTTTTGTGGTTAATCGTTCCATGTTACTCAATCTTCCCATTCCATTCAGCGGAATGTGAGCCACTTGAGGTTGCAGGTTTGTTTTAATGAATGTGGGTGTGAGACACAGTTAAGCATGGGATTAAAACAGAAACGCTAGTCCATAGCAGCGTTATTCACAATAGCCAAAAAGTAGAAGCAACCCCAATGTCCATTGATTAATAAATAAATGGATAAACAAAATGCGGTATATACATGTAACAGAATATTACTCAGCCTTAAATGGGAAGAAAATTCTGACACATGCTACAACATGGATGAAACTTGAGGACATTTTGCTAAGTAAAATAAGGCAGTTGTAAAAAGACAATTACTGTATAATTCTACTTAAATGAGGAGCCTAGTGTAGTCACACTCATAGAGACAGAAGATAGAACGGTGGTTCCTAGGGGCTTGGGGAGTGGGGAAATGGGGAGTTGTTTAATGGGTACAGCTTTCAGTTTTGCAAGATAAGAGTTCTGGAGATTGTACAACAATGGAATGTACTTAACACTACTAAACTGTATACTTAAAAATGGTTAAGATGGTAAATTTTATGTTATGCTTATTTTACCACCATTAAAAAAATGACTCTATCTTAAAACCCAAAAGGGCTAACAATAATTGGGCTAGGTGCTGTGGCTCATGCCTATAATCCCAGTGCTTTGGGAGACTGAGGTGGGAGGATAGCTTGAAGCCAGGAGTTTGTGACTAGCCTAGGTGACATAGTGAGACTCCATCTCTATTAAAAAGAAATATATAGCTGAGTGTGTTGGCGTGTGTCTGTAGTCTTAGCTATCAGGGAAGCTGAGGCATGAGAACTGCATGAGCCTAGGCATTCAAGGTTGCAGTGAGCTATGATCTTGCCTCTGACTCCAGCAGCCTGGGCAACACAGCAAGACCCTGTCTCTTAAAAAGAAAAAAATACTTTGGGAGGCCCAGGGGGGCGGATCATGAGGTCAGGAGATCGAGACCATCCTGGCAAACACGGTGAAACCCCGTCTCTACTAAAAATACCAAAAAAAAAAAAAAAAAAAAAAAAAAAAAAAAATTAGCCGGATGTGGCGACGGGAGCCTGTGGTCCCAGCTACTCGGGAGGCTGAGGCAGAGCTTACAGTCAGCCGAGATCGCGCCACTGCACTCCAGCCTGGGCGACAGAGCGAGAAAAAAATGCACTGTAGTCTACAAATCCTTTTTCCCCTCCACTTTATGACGTTACATACTGTAATAACCTTAGTATTGGGATATCAGGAATGTGATTTGTCCAGTTAGAAATGTCTGTCCATGTGATTCTCATTGCCAGTAACACGATTATGTAAACAGGATTGTGGGAAGGTTAAAAAAGGCTGCCAGAACTGACTAGTTTGCTGAAACACAGAATGTGTCTATCAGTTTTCTGTGATCTTGGCCATGGTGGAGGACACACCTCATTAACTTTTTGCCATCTTTTCTTCAGTGTCTTTTCTTCATCGGTTTTGATTTCTGTCAGTCAGTGTCACATGGCACTTCCGGCTTCATCCCTACTTGACAAGGTTAAGCCAGTTGATGCTCTGCAGTTCTGTTGAGCTTTATTTTCCTTAGATTTCTCCTGATAACCGTAAAGTGAACCTAGAGTATGTGTTAGGAGCTGAAAGAAGCCAAAAAGTTTTTTTTATTAGAGTTTGTATTCCTACATTCACTAATTTTCTGAGAGGCAACAATGTGTCAGTATCCTCTCTGAAAAAATATAATTCGGATGAAAACATTAAAAAAATTTTTTTGCCCTGTGTTAAACAAAACTCAGGGATAATTTGTATTGATGACATCTGCTTTTTGCGCAGTCTTCAAAGTGAACCTATTTAGAGTTTTTCTTGCCCTCTCACTTTTTAGAATACAACTAGGCATTTATTGTGTAGCTCTTTGCTTTGACATATTCTGAGCTAATATGGAAATTGCTATGATCAGTTTGATCTTTCAGCTTTGGTAGATATTTTAGGACTATTTGCATTTTGTATTAAGTGTTAAAATAAAGATAAATAATGCTTTCTTTAACTCTTATTTTGTGGTAGATAGACATAAACATGACCAGCAGATATTTTGATTAAGTTCAGATTATAGCAGAGAAATAAATGTAATCCTCTGTACTAATCATGACTCTTTTCCTGTTACACAGAGGGTGAGTGTGATTGACACACTTGATGTTAGCTTGATGTTCTCTCAGCACACTGTTAATCATCTCCTTTGTCCACTTTAGCTGATGCATTATTTTTACAGTATTTGGACATAGGTATACTGACAGATAGTGATCTTTATTTTGTTATTTTGATAACTAGAGTGGATTATCAATAATTTCCATAAACCAACGTCCAGTGCTTTTTAATGGTTTGTAGGACCATAAGAAAAAACTTATTCTGATAAGTTTATTGTGAAGTAAAGCAACTTTCCAGAGTCCATATTTGGGAACAGTTAATCAGGATAAAGACATCACTTGTGTATCATAAACAGTTCTAGCCATGAAACAAGATGGCAACTCCTGCTAAACTCTAGGGGTGGAGCAAGGTGATATATTATTGGCAATGAGGGTGTGGAGGGAAGAGAGTGAAAGCTGGGATGGAACTGTGTGAGGCACAGTGGTTTCTCATAAATTCATGGATAAAGGAACAAGTTTAGGTCCAAATCCCAGGGAGAAGTCAATGTGGAAGTTCTCATCTGCCAGGGAGAGGTGATGGTACACCTTAGACTTTTTTTTTTCAGCGACAGCAATATTCTACGTAAAAAATAATAAGGTTATGAATTTGGGTTTTGTATCAATGAAAGGGCTACTGAAACTTGAGCCCATAAGTATGCAGATTGAACTCTGGAGGAACTAGCTAAAACCAAGAGCTTGGGTCCTATCTTCACAGTGAACTTTAAGTGAAAACTAGCAGCTGGCTACCTGAAGAAAATCCATGTGCAAGTGTACCCAGATGCCCAAGTCTCACTGACCCAGGGGAGAGGCTGCAGGTAGAAAAGAGCATAATAGGTAGCTGGAATGTGGTGATGGCAAGTGGGAGCTTTCATGAAGTAATGTGAGGGGAACTTGATGGATGCTATGGGCCTGATCTTTTTCTGTCCTTTCTTCCTTGAAGCCAGTTTCATTCCTACCAGCAGGTTTAACCTTTCCTGAAGTCTGTCCATTTCTGCTTTTCAGTAGGAGATCCCTCTAAGTTGGCATTTCTTGACTCAGCAGTACGTCTTTCCTGCTGATTAGGTAGAAGTGACATTTTAGTTCTGATAACTGAGCTTCACTATCTCAATTTAGATTCATACCCAGCTCTGCCATTTAGCAAGTAATCCAGAACAAGTCACTTAAACTTTCTGAGTCTCAATTTCTTTCTGTGTAAGTTGCTCAAAATAATACTTCCCTCTTAGGGTTTTTGAAAGGTGTAGGTGAGACCATGTATTTCAAGTACTGGACACACAGCGGGTACAGTGCTGGTTCTTTTCTTTTTTTGACAGCCTCATTGTCCATTTCAGAGTGACAATAATCGTGGGGAGAGAACAGGACAAGGCTAGAATTCCTATTCTGTAGATACAGAAACTAAGCCTTGGATGGTTGTGAGTTACATCAAGTGGCTACCGGGCAGAGGAGGAGGCAACATGAAAAGCCAAGGCTTCTGACTTCTGTTCAATGCCTTTTTCATTCAGAGGTGCTGCTTTTACCCCTGACCAAAAAGAAAGAAAAAAGAATCAAGATACAATTTGCAAGAAAGCATCTACCATCACTTGTTACTTATTCTTTTAAAAATGTTGGTCAAAATGGCTAAATAGCTTGTAGTTCTTTTTTCTTTGCTCAATTCCTGCCACTGATCTTTTCATGTTCATTTATCCATGGTGAATGCACACGCTACTTGGGAAGGAATAACAACCATTTGGCAATAACCGAGCTGGATTTAGTTTTCACTATGTAGTAGGCCCTGAAAGTATTTTAAATGTTTGTTTATTTATGTCCTTCATCCACATTTTAGGACGATAACATGGAAATAAAGAGAACTTACATGAGCCCATGTTTGTAGAGCTAGTAAGTGGCAGATTGTGAGTTTGACCCAAGTCTGCCTGGCATCAGAGCCCCAAACTGCTTATTTTCTTAATTACCTCTTTATGTAAGTGCTTAGTACACTTTTAATTTATTGCCATCTGTCTTAGCATTTTATATTGGTAAACTAAATACCTGTTTATGCTAGCTTGAACTGAAGGGGGCAGAGCCTGCCCAAAATGAAAAGAAGACTGGATTTCTAACTTGATGCCAACTGGAACAAGTTGGAAAACTACTTTGCTGCAGCCTCGGGCTATTTTTTATGAAAAAGGAAGGATGACTCAGAGGGTAGAACCAAGAGCATAGCATAGAGTCAGGAGGCACCAAGAATTATTCATAGGGAGGAGGACTTGACTGGCCTGTAATCAAGAAAGTGGTCCTGGCTTGTTCAGTAAGATAGAGACAGAGAGAAAGAAAGGAGGGAAAGAAGAGGATAGGAAAGGAAGCTAGAAAAATATAATTTGTTTTAGATTGTGTGATTATTCATATATAAAGTCCCAAATAATTTATCAATAAATTATTAGATTTCATAGGTTACGATTAAATTCTCAAGGCTTCCAGGTAGATGGCCAAATAACTTTCAAAGGCAAAAGAATTAGACTGGCATTAGACTTTTTTTTTTTTTTTTTAAAGACAGTTTCACTCTTGTCACCCAGGATGGAGCGCAATGGCATGGTCTCGGCTCTCTGCAGTCTCCCTGTCCCAGGTTCAAGCATCCTCCTGCCTCAGCCTCCCTAGTAACTGGGATTACAGGTGCCTGCCATCACGCCCAGCTAATTTTTGTAGTTTTAGTTGAGATGGGGTTTCACCATTTTGGCCAGGCTGGTCTTGAACTCCTGACCTCAGGTGATTTGCCCGCCTCAGCCTCCCAAAGTGCTGGGATTACAGGTGTGAGCCACCGTGTCCCACTGCATTAGACTTTTGAAAGCTCACAAAGTAAGACAAGAAAGCACTTTGAAAAAAAATCTGTGAAAAAAAGTGAAAGCCAAGGATTTTTCAGCCAACTAAGGTATCTGTCAAATATGAAGCCTATAGAAAAACAATTCTCAACATGTGAGGAATTAGGAAATTCTGTACTCATCATCTCTTCTTGAGGAATCTACTAGAGGATTAAATCCCACCAAGTGCTGACTGGAAAAAGTTCAGCAAAAGGACTGATGGCGAACACTTGAAAATATATAAATGTGCATCTAAGACTAAATGTAAGTAGGAACGAGGATGAAAAATGAATTTACAAATGCCATATACTGTAACAAAATAGAAATAATGCGTCAAAAAATTGGGAGATGAAGGGAAAAAGAAAATGGAAAAAAGCTCATCGTTGTATAGGCAATAGGTGGACATAAAGGATACTGGGGTGGCAACTCAAATCACTGGGAGAAAGGCAGGTTTTTAACAAATATGCTAGAACAACTAGATCACCATTTGGAAAACAATAAATTTAAATGTATACCTTGCACCATACATAAGAATAAACTGCAAATTCTAGATTAGGATCTAAAGTGTAAAAAATACAAAACCATTCAAGTATTGGAATAAACTATGAATGAACTCTTATTAACCTTGAACTCTCATTAACCTTGATACAGGGAAAATCTTTATAACTATGATTCCAAATCCAGAGACAAAAAAAGATTGAAAATCTGACTATATAAAAATAAAAAAATTTTCATAGAAAAGCAGCCCCATATCAAAAGCACCACCAAAAGGCAACTGATGAACCGGAAGAAAATTCACCACACATAGTAGAGACAAAGAACTCTTAAAAGTTGAGAGACACAAGATCAAAAACCTGATAGAAAAATTAGAAAAAACATGGACAAACAATTTACATTAAAAATGATACAAAAGTGGTCCTTAAACATCTGAAGCCATTCAAATTAAATCATAATTAGAGAAATACAAACTAAAACAGCACAGAGATAACATTTCTCATTTTTAGAGTGGTAAAAATTAAAAAGCAATAACATTTTGTTTGTGAGGTTGTGCAGAAATGGGCATTCTCATACATTGTTAGTGGGAATGCAAAATGGTACTTCTCTTCTAAAGGGATCTATGGCAAGACTCAACAAAACTACATATTCTCTTACTTTTTGGCCCAGAGATTTCATTTCTAAGCATCTGTCCTGACTCTAAACCTCCAACAATATGAACATTCATATGCACAAGACTATTCATTGAGACATTGCCATTGCAGACTATTGGGAATATAAGCATCTATACATAATGGAATAGTACCATAAATTATGGTATATTTACCCAACAGAAAACTATATAGCTATAAAATTGAAGGTGGGTGATTTCTGGGAAGTGACTAGTGATTTTCGGGATATATTAAGTGTGAAAGCAAACTATTAAAGAGTATGTAAAGTATGACAACAATCATATAAGAAAGAAGGAGATATGAGAAAGTATGTATATACTAGTTCATGCAAAATATAGGATAAATCTGTAAACAAGGAGATTGGTTACTTACAGAGGTAAATGGAAAGAGGGTAGAGAGAAGGGAGGAATGGGAGTAGGATAATATGGTTTAAGAAGAGGTATACTCTTCAATGAATTCAACTTTTCTATAGCTCTGACTCTAATAACCATAGTAATGTTTCATGTACTAAACAAATTAAGTTAACCAGGGTATACAGATGTCAAAATGGAGTATAAATAGCCAAAAAAAAAAAAAAATGAACCTAACTGCATTACAAATAAATAACATTTTACTGAAGGGGATGGGGAAGGTAAGGCCTGATCTGAGTAACTCTGGAAAAAGTGTAGTTTAATTGGATATCATAAGGTTAGACCAAAAAACAAAAGCAAAACCCAAAACAATCCTGTACACAAACACCATGCTCTAGTTAGTAAATCTATAAGAGTATGGATTAGTAATTCAGTAACTATTTTATATGTATAATAGGATTGAAGAAAAAAATGAATATATGATAGATAATGAGAGTTGGGTTTCCCAGTCAGAAATAGAAATGTAAAAATAAGGAAAAGGGGAAGGTTGCAATGAATATTGTGCTGACTGATGGTATCATAAACTCAAATTGTTTAATATATATGCACAGATACAGAAACAGAGATACATGTGTGAGTTAGTACACAGGCATATGTTTCTTATCTGCACATGTTCAGAAAGCATAGGGGCAATGGCACCACAGAAAAGTAAACCTAGCACTCAAATCTTTGTTTCCAAATACTATTACTCTCTAGTAAGAGGAACTAGGGATTCTCTAGTTGAATGCATGATTGGGCCAGTGAATATACAAGATGAGCCTGGACCATTTTGTGGTAGCAGAAAAAAAAAAGTGGTTGAGGAAAAAAAGGTAAAAAAGTATGGGCCATGCCAAAAGGACACAGAATCAAATTGAAGTTCCCTATGGCCCAAACTAGACAAATCTGAAGAACAGAATACTCATAATAGTGTTGGATTTTAGTCCACAGATTAAAATAGATATTCATGAGTCTATATAGACATAAATAAATGGGAATAAGGGATGGTCTTTGCTTATGGAATAATTGAAACTGATAAATCAGAAAAATGACAGTGATAAACACCCATTAGACAAAGAGTTCAGTAATTGTAGCAAGCAAGATCTAACAGTAGATGTTTGAAGAGGAGTAGGACATTAGAGGAGTAGGACAAGATCAAACAGTAAAAGTTTGAAGAGGAGTAGGACATTAGCATAGTCTCAAAGTATCTCTGCCAAGATATTTATCAATTACAAAGGGGAAAATAGTAACATTACAGTGGAGATACTTGGAAGGTACCACCTTAATGAAGTAATCATGGTTAAGATGTTGAGATTATGAACCCCTTGAGATGAAGAAGTGAGAGATGCCATCACATCTATGGCATTTTTGACAAAAATGCCTATCTTATTTTAATCATCAGAAACATGAGAAAGTTCAAAACTGAGATACACTCTCCAAAATAACTGACCAGTACTCATCAAAAGTATTAAGGTCAGAGAAGACTTGAGGAACCCTCAACAGTTCAATGAAATGTAGGATTTTGGATTGGATCCTCAAACATAAAATGGATCTGAGTGGGAAAACTAATGAAATGTTAATTTTTTCAGTAAACAGTATTGTATCAATATTAATTCCCTGGTTTTGATAACTACTCTGATTATGTAAATTGTTGACATTAAGGGAATCAGGGTGAATTAATTCCAGCGGATTAAACCTTTAATGTGAAAGGCAAAACTAAAAATTTTAGAAGACAGTACTGAAGCATAACTTTATAGCCTTTGGGAAAGAAAGACTTTATTAAGCGGCCAGAAAATCAAAAATTCAAACTATAAGTGCAATAGTTGAATTACCAATTAAAACTATAAGTGCAATAGTTGATGAATTACCATTTAAAATTAACAGCTTTTGATCCTACAAGCAGAATAAAAACATGATCCAAACCCAGGAGAAAATATTACAAACATATATAACTAATAAATAATTGTGACTATAAATATATAAATAGTTCCTACAAATCAAGAATTGAAACACAAATTTACTCAATAGTAAAATAGGCACAAGACATAAATGGATTTTCATAGAAAACAATATATGACTGGCTTAAGCATATTAAAAATGTTTAATTTCATTAGTAATCCCTAAAATGAAATATACAACTCTAATGAAATGCTATTTAACTCTCATCAGACTGGCAAATATGAAAAGTTAGATGCGGTTGGACCTGGCGCAGTGGCTCCCGCCTGTAATCCCAGCACTTTGGGAGGCTGAGATGGGCGGATCACAAGGTCAGGAGTTCAAGATCAGCCTGGCCAACATGGTGAAACCCTGTCTCTATTGAAAATACTAACATTAAGCTGATCATGGTGGCATGTACCTGTAATCCCAGCTACTTGGGAGGCTGAGGCAGGAGAATTTCTTGAACCTGGATCCAGGAGGCAGATGGGTTGCAGTAAGCCAAGATTATACCACTGCACTCTAGCCTGGCCGGCAGAGCAAGACTATGTCTCAAAAAACAAACAAACAAACAAACAAACAAAAAGTTACTGTTAAATGCTGGAAAGAATATAGATCAATGAGAATCTCATCCACTGCTGGTAGGAGTGTTACCTGGTAGAGGCTCTTTGCAAAACAGTTTAGTCTTACCAGTAAGGGTACAATTTGTGCTTAGGATATGACCAGCTCTTCCCCTTCCTGATATAACTCCTGGAAAATTTCCTGCACAAGTGTATTATAAGACATGTACAAAAATGTTCATAGCAGCATGATTCTGAGTAGTCAAGAACCAGAAAAATTCAAGTGTTCACCAACTATAAAATGTACAAATAAATATTGGTGTATTTATACTATATGTTCATGGCATGGTATATAGTATAGCATAGAGTATATATTATGTATATAGTATACATAAATGAATGAAAGCTGCAAGTGTCGACATGGGTGAATCTTAAAATCTGTTGAGTGAAAGAAGCAAGCCATGTAAGCACACATTCTATGATTTTATTTATGCAGAGCTCAACAAAAAACAGTAATTGTTCAGTGATGCACATACATTAAAGACATACATATAAAGCAAAATTATGAAAAGAAGTGATTAATGAATTTATCACAGTGATTGTCCCTAGAGGGAAATAAGAGGTTATCAGGGAGGGGTACCGTGGGTTCTTTAATCTATTGATAACATTTCTTTATATATGTTCTATGTAAAACATAAATAAAATAATGTTTTATATACTATTTGATATGTATTATATAGCATATAATAATAAAAAGTAGTTTTAGATGAAACAAAAATATTGTCTGAAACATAACTACTAATTTATCAAAAGCCTTCACTGTTAGGATTTTCTTTGTAGCTGAGAGATAAATATATAGAATATAGTGTCTTGCGGGTTTGCTACTTAAAATGAACCAGTATTTTAAAAGACATTTCACTGTTTAAGAATGGGGTCATGAGTTTCAAGGCTGCTTCTCTGATCAAGAAAAAAAGTGAAGATAATAACTTGGCTTTGGTTCCATCCCACACTTAAGTTACTAAAGAACATTAGTCCACACTCGGCCATCTGCCATGCAATGTGCAGACAGGGCAGGGAAAGTAACTCGTGTGAATTCAGAAACTTATCTCTCTGACATTCTGGCCCAGAAAAGAGAACCAGAAATAGAGTACTACCCATTGAGCCAACATTTTCCCACAGTCTGTCTCAAATTTCATAGCCCTTGTTAAGTAAGTTGATAATATCAGTCCTATTCCCAGTGAGCAAATGTTAATGTCATTTAAATAGAATCTGAGGAAAGGATTTGATGAACCAAAAATCTAACTGAAAGTATTGAGAGATCAAGAGTGGAGAATATATGGAGAAACACAAATTATTTAACCCTGTTCTTAAAGGAGAGAAGGCAAAGAGGGTCTGACATCATTTTTTCTCCTTTAAGCAGGTGCAAACTTCTCTAGAATGTCCATTTTATTTTCTTATTTCTCTGGTCCCTTTCCTGTTTTTTTGTTTTATTCTTCCCAGTTTTTTTTAAACTCTTAATATTGTTAGCTACAGATCTATTCAGTAGGGACAAGTCAAGGCTAAAGATTAAGTAGGGTGATTTGTTTTTCCATTTTGCTTCAAATACTGACTACTACAGACTGAGTGTGAGAATAGATAGCTCAGTTTTCATTGCCACTTACATCAGGACCTAGAAACAAAGTAAGCAAATATGTGTCCTAAATTGTGCCTCTTTGGTGGAAAGCCTTTCTGTTAAATATGTCTTGTTGAGTCTTAAGTAAATGTTAAATGGCAGAACTTGAGGAAACAACAAAATGGGAAGTTAGTATGGTCCATTTTCACATCTGAAGTTCCATTTTTATGAACACAGCTTACAACTTTCTGTTTGGTCATGTAAGGAGATAAAAACATCTATATTGTAAATTCTAAAACATCATATTCTGTGACTTGGAGATAAGATGTTTTTGGTATTCCAGTTCTAGGAGCAAAATTAATAATTCTGCATGATTGCTAAAAGGAATAGCAGATAAATTGTATAAATCATTATTTTTTGAATGAGCTCCACTTACGTTAAATAAAAGGTCACAGTAATTTCCTAGAGAAAAAAATTGGTACATATTGAAGTTTCCTGTAGTTGGAATTTTTGACCAACTTCCATGTGCATCTCTAAAACCATATGCCAACCCAAAGAAGTGAAATTCAAGACATTGAGAAAGAGTGATGATCACGATGGGAAGATACATCTGCAAAAATATTTTCTACTATTGGCTTGAAAATTTTACCAACAAAATATACTTACAGAGGACTACTGTTAAAATAGAAATTACCTTGGACAAGTAAGACGTTAGGTACCAACACATATATAATCACAGTCCAGTGTGGCTATGGTTTTCAAAGTAAGGAGCCAAAGTGAGAAAAATGTGAATACGTGAGCATGCTACAAATATGGTAAGAGAGGAGATTAGTATAAATTGCACCAAGAGCAATCCAGCTTGATACTTTGCTTTTAGATCCTTTGTTACTCTTCTTGTAGGGTTTTCCATTTTAATACAGGATCAAACTTTTAAATTAAAGGCTGCATAAATGTCTTCTTTTGAGAAGTGTCTGTTCATATCCTTTGCCCACTTTTTTGATGGGGTTGTTTGCTTTTTCTTGTAAATTTGTTTAAGTTCTTTGTGGATTCTGGATATTAGCCCATTGTCAAGTGGATAGACTGCAGAAAATTTCTCCCATTCTGTAGGTTACCTGTTCACTCTGATGATAGTTTATTTTGCTGTGCAGAAGCTCTTTAGTTTAATTAGATCCCACTTGTCAATTTTGGCTTTTGTTGCCATTGCTTTTGGTGTTTTAGAAATGAAGTCTTTGCCCACGCTTATGTCTTGACTGGTACTGCCTAGGTTTTCTTTTAGAGTTTTTATGATTTTAGGTCTTACGTTTAAGTCTTTAATCAATCTTGTGTTAATTTTTGTAAAAGCTGTAATGAAAGGGGTCCAGTTTGTTTTCTGCATATGGCTAGCCAGTTTTCCCAACACTGTTTATTAAATAGGGAATCCTTTCCCCATTGCTTGTTTTTGTCAGCTTTATCAAAGATCAGATCAGATGGTTGTAGGTGTATGGCATTATTTCTGAATCCTCTGTTCTATTTCATTGGTCTATCTATCTGTTTTGATGCCAGTACCATGCTGTTTTGGTTACTGTAGCCTTGTTGCATAGTTTGAAGTCAGGTAGCATGATGCCTCCAGCTTTATTTGTAAATGAGACTCTCCCAGGTAACTCTCCCACCAGTAGTAGATGAGATTCCCTTGATCTTATTCTTTGCAACATTTAACAGTATCTTATTATTATTTTTTTTTTGAGATGGAATCTTGCTCTGTTGCCCAGGCTGGAGTACAGTGGCATGATCTCTGCTCGCTGCAACCTCCGTCTCCCAGGTTCAAGTCATTTTCCTGCCTCAGCCCCCTGAGTAGCTGGGACTACAGGCATGTGCCAACATGCCTGGCTAATTTTTGTATTTTTAGTAGAGACAGGGTTTCACCATGTTGGCCAGGCTGGTCTTGAACTCCTGACCTCAGGTGATCCACCTGCCTCAGCCTTCCAAAGTGCTGGGATTACAGGCATGAGCCACTGCACCTGGCAGCACTGAGTTTTGAAAAGGAAGCAACACTGTTTGAAAGTGGCTCTCTATCTTGTGACTGTGTTCCCCACATACTTTTTTCTCTATGTGCATGCCTCCCTAGGTGTCCCTTCCTCTTCTTATGAGGATGCCAGCCATACTGGATTAGGTCCTATTCTTCTTACCTCGTTCAATCTTAACTACCTCTTTACAGACCCTATCTCTCTAAATAGAGTTACATCCTAAGGTACTGGGGTTTAGAATTCCACCATAAAAATTTTGAGGGCACACACTTCAGTCCTTAACAGTATATAACAGGCGGCTCATGGAAAGGGAAATCTGTATGATCATTAAATACATGAAAGGATGTACATTAAAACATCACAATAAAATGTCATTTCATATGTATCAGTTTGACTTATTTTGGAGGAATATAGAGTGAAGAAACCCAAAAGAATAACTGAGAAGTATAAATTGGTACAAGCACTTTGCAGAGTAATTTTGCAATCTCTAGTAAAGTTGATATTTTCAATAATCCAGAAATTTCACTTCTAGATATACACCCAGAGCTTAAACAAATATTTTTATTTTGGCGTACAAGGCAACATATATAGAGATGTTCACTGCGGTGCTGTTTTTAAGAGCAAAATTAGAAGCAACTTAAGTGGCCAAGAAAAAGGAAATGAAGTATTACCCTTCAGTGGAATGAACCAGATCCATATGTATTTATGTGGCTAAGTCTCAAAAGCAGAAGTCTGTGTGAAACAAAGATGATTTTAGATGGAAAGAAAAGTGGCTTTCACACTTATTAGCTGGTTCACTTTGATTTATCTCAGAGCCTATTTAAGCCTCAGTTTTTGTACTAGTGAAATGAGAATAATAATACCTATTGTGTGGGGTTGTTCTAAAATTTATTAGAAAAAGTTTTATGAGATAATGTAATGGTTGTGATAGATGAGATTCTAATGTTTAAGGAAAAATAAAACACACAGTACCTTTCTCAGAATAGGCTAAAAATGAATGCAGTATTGACATGTGTGAGGTCAACCTAGACCAATGGTTGGGAACCTTCAAATAATTGTTAGAGAAAGATGTTAATAAAATACTTTTCATTGATGTTGTCTTCAATGCAATGTTAATGCAATGTAAAATGCAATGTTAAGGAGGAATAGATTCTTCCTCAAGGAAATCCTCAATCCCATCTGTATTTTTTATATATGTGTGTGTGTGTGCGTGTGTATGTATGTAATATATATTTGCTGCTTGTTGGTACTTTTCATTATTGTTGTAACATTGATGCCATTTTTATTTGCTGAACTGGGGTTTTTGTAATTATTTTTCTCATAATGAAGCACATGTATAATTCCATGTTGCCTTAAGAACTAGAAGATATGTCTAAGAACACTGCATGGGTGGCTACCATTGGTAGTTCACCATTTAACCTAGTCCTGTTAGCTATTTTTTTTTAAATGATGAGAAGCTTTTGCTTAATTATACTCATAGGCTTATCACAGACGATGAGTAAAGTAAAACTGATGGCAAAGATGGTATTTCACAGGAATTGGGTTCTTTCAAAAATTTTCGTTGTTTTGCTGAAACGTATTCTCTTCCTCACCTGCTAATTCAGCTCAGATCCAAAATTAATTGAAATCCATTTCTAGGTTTCTTCAGTACTTTTGAAATAAATACTCAATACTTATCTGGGTAAGTTCTACAGCAAATGTCTTCTCCTGAAGTGACAGCAGTGCTATACATGATCCTCCTGAGGGAACTGGGCTGCTACAAATACCAGCTTTTCTTGCCAGGTGGTGTTGCTATCAAGTAGAACCTTCTTCTGCCTGAGACTTTGCTGGTCTTCACTGGAGTAAGGTCTCTGTGGCTCTATGAGAAACTGACACATACAAACTGAGAATGGTCAGAATATATATGAAATCGAGCTCTAACCTACAATCTGCAGCAACCAGCCTAGAACTCAATCATTTACAGCCACCAGCCCAGAACACCAGCCTATCTCTAAGTCAGACTTGTAGGAAGTCAGACCAGTGTGTGTAGCAACCAGCCTAGAAACCTAAACAATAACCCCTGCAACAATCAGCTACAGATGCCCAGGACTTGATGAGTAACCTCTTTCATTTTTGTCTCTGCATTCAACTTCAGACCAACCCAAGAAAACTTAATCTACACCCCTAACCAATCACATAGGGTGCTTTGCTTCTAGACAGCCCACCTAAAGCTTTCCCATGCCAATAGCCTCCAGTCAGGGCACACCTGAAGCCTTCTCTTTTGAAGGTTTCTCTTCTACTCCTTTGAATTTCTGTTTACAGACAGATGATGGCGGCTAACTCCCTTGCTATAGCTCTGAATAAATAGCCTTTATCTGTTCTCATTTGCTTGGTCTTCATTTATTTCCATGCCTGGCTCCTGGCACAGGTCAGCATGGTTTGTCAGGCTGATTCTTACAAAAGTGTCATACCTGATGAAAGATGCCACTTCTCAGGGACAGGGGTTGCTTGCTCCATCTGAAGTGTTTGGACCCAGTTGGCTACTCCTTTCTAGCTCTGGTCATGCACTCAGAGATCAGGCTGCGTTCAACCTGCTGGAATACAAAGAGCTGGTTCTGTGTCTCCTTGTCACACTGGATTGCCCACTGTGCAAAGCCTAGATGTCAGATACCACATGCCTCTTTAGATGGGGCTTGGGGCACACTCTCCTCCCCTCAACACAGCCAAAATGCTGTTTTTTTTTTTTTCTTAAAAAAAAAAAGGTAGGAAAAATTAAAGTGCAATTGGAATGTTTGGTATATCCTCTTATCAAAATTAATCAAACCTCATTTCACTGGCATTCCAACAGCTTCTTCAAAAGTCACCTGAATGTTTTAGTCAGATAGATAATTAGCATCTGAATGGCTCAAGTTAATCTTTCCTATCACTGAAAATCCTATTATGAAATACTCAGGACGGAACAATTTGTATTGCCTTTCATATATTACCTGGTATATGACAAGTTTATATATATATATATATGCATACGTGTGTGTGTATATATATATTTATATATATAAATTTGAGACAGTGTCTTGCTCTGTCACCCAGGCTGGAGTGCAGTGTCATAGCTCATTCTATCCTCGAACTCGGCTCCAGTGATCCCCCCATCTCAGTCTCCTGAGTAGTTGGGACTACAGGCACATGCCACCATACCCAGCTATTTTTATACATTTATTTGTAAAGACAGGGTCTCACTATGTTACCCAGGCTAGCCCTGAACTCCTGGGCTCAAGTGATCCCTCCTGCCTCAGCCTCTGAAAGTGTTGGGATTACCAGTATAAGCCACGGTGCCCAGCCTAAGTAACATATTTGTACATATCTTAATGACAGCTCTTTTAGCCTCACTCCTCCCTCCCGCCCCACCATGAGCCCCAGTTTATCTTCTTGGGGCTATCTGTAATTTTCAGAGCCTGAAAAACACTAGCTGATTGTTTCATGGTAAAACAGTTTTCCAGGGGCTAATATGTGCTTAATTTATGGTAAATTTGTGTTCTCTGGCTTTATTTATTTAATATATTTATTGTTCTTCTGCATATACAATGTCATTGTTTCAAGGCTGCTTTGTAGTGTAATCTCTATGCAAACATGTTAAGTAAAGCAAATTAAGATACACCATGTGTTGTGCAATCAGTGCAAATAGCCTAGGTGACTATCTGATGAATGGATAGATGTCTTCCACCTTGAGCCAATTTCACATATTTATAAGGGAAGACAATGTTGTCACAGCTTCTCTAGAGTTTTCCTTTGACATTGATTGTAAGACACATATCAATTTCAGAAACACCAAACTGCAGAAAAAATGCATCTTAGCATTGAGAAATATGGTCATTATAAAATGACAAAGTCTCATCCTTCCCCAGTTCAGAAGCTGAGTTTGGTCCTGTTGCGAAAGCCAAAACCCTAAGAAGCCAAACTTAATGCGTTCCTTTCTCTTGTTCCTCAAAGCTCACCCACCAGCAACTTCTATCTCCCAAATGCATCTCAACTCTACACATTTAACTTCTCTGTCTACCACTACCATATTCCAAGGTATCATCTCATCCCTGGGCCACTGCAGTGCCTCTCTGCCATCATCCATTCCTTCTTCCCCTCTATTCTCCATAGCACCTGCAGGATATATATATATATATATATATATATATATATATATATATATATTGTTTTTGTTTTGTTTTGTTTTTTGTTTTTTGAGATGGAGTCTCACTCTGTCACCCAGGCTAGAGTGCAGTGGTGCAATCTTGGCTCCTGGGTTCAAGTGATTCTCCTGCCTCAACCTCCTGAGTAGCTGGCATTAAGGTGCACACCACCACGCCCAACTAATTTTTGTATTTTTAGTAGAGACAGCGTTTCTCCATACCTGTAATCTCAGCACTTTAGGAGGGCAAGGTGGGCGGAACACGAGGTCAGGAGTTGGAGACCAGAATAATCTTTTAAAAAAGGTGATCATATTACTCTTCTGCTAAAACTCTTCAGTGGATCCCAGTTGTCAATCAGATAAATCTTAACTCCTCTATGTTTGGGCGCACACATTACTGCAAATTAATCTCTGCTCCCCTCCCTGCCACACTTCAGGTACACTGGCCTCCTTCTCATTTCTTGTACTGTCAGGCTTTCTTAATCTAGGGACTCCCAGCCCACCAATATCACCACTTTCTTCTCACCACTGACATCAATTTTCAGGTCTTGGCTTAAATGTTAGCTACACAGAGAAGTTTTCCTGACAGCTCTGCTCAAAATAGATTTCCTGTCCCTATGTCGCCACCTCCGCCACCCGCTTGCTTCTATTGCACCACTTATTATTTTTTTTTTGTAGCACTTATGCTTATGTGAAATTATACATTTATTTGTTGGTGAATAGACTAACCCCTGAATGGGAAGCAGCATGTTTGTTTTGTCGCAAACCAAGTGCTTGACTCCTAGTATTGATCCATAATTATCTGTACAATAAAGACATTAAAGGAATAGAACTCTAGACATGGAGGACTAGAAGGCTGTGTCAGCAAGCAGGGCCTCAATTTTGTCTGCCTTATTTTATCATAATTAAGCTTATGGTGACATGTAAGTTATTTACTGTTCAAACAGGTCAGCACAAGTTATATAATCTAAATATCGGTGATGGGGGTTAATAAGCAACAAATGTTATAATATCTATCAGCATTAGCAGAATAAATTTTTCTAATATGTAAATCAGTTTGGAGTCTATTTTTCCCTATCTTCTAAGATGACTGAACTGCCAAACTTGAATTATGAAAACCTGTGAAGCAAGGTAAAGGCTATAATCTTTGTATCCTTCAGCCAATGATGATTTATTTTTATTTTTGACATCGCATCTTCCTGCTCTTTTTTATTCTTGTCTGCCTTATTGTTTCTAATATTACTTTGAGAGTAAGCCAGAAGGTGGTAAAAGCCTATGTTTCTCCAAGTCACGGAAACAGCTGACATCCTGTCTCTCTCTATTAATGAGTAATA
Source organism: Macaca thibetana thibetana (assembly GCF_024542745.1). Lineage (NCBI taxonomy): Eukaryota > Metazoa > Chordata > Mammalia > Primates > Cercopithecidae > Macaca > Macaca thibetana. The sequence goes on from NC_065594.1 coordinate 59,616,117, forward strand.
GACAGGTGGATATTTACCAGTGGCTCCAGCTGAATTACGACAAGTCCCATCATGAGCCAGGCTGGGAGGCTTGTCTACTGTGTGGGTAAGGGTAGCTCAGTAGAACAACCCCTGAGTTTCTCAGCAAGTGGGGACAAGTTCTAACATTGCTGGCTCTGGCTAAATAGTCCTAACAGTTGTTTTTGTAAAGGGCATTACAATTATCCTCTCTGCTGATGTTTGTTCTGTAGGAAATCTCTGTTAGGTCTTTTGTAGGTGAAGCTAAAACACACAGTTTCAAAAAAAAATTGCTGAGGATTAACCACAGCTTTAGAATTCAATGTTCCTGAGAACCCTACATGTTGTTGAGGCCCCTGACAAAATACCAGCTTTTACATGTAGAAGCACCAACTAATGATTTCAGGGCGAAAGGAAGAGCTTTCTTGGTGACCCAGCTTGTTAAAGTGTTACCTGGGTAAAATCTGTATATGGTAAACTTAGTTCAGAAAGCTTCTAGGATTTAGAGGGATTATCTCATTCATTTTTTCAACAAACCCTTCGTTGAGCACATGTGAAATATTACCCCTTCAGAAAAGTGGTGTAGACAAAGTACATAGTTTGCTGAAGATGTTTTTCACAACCAATGTTTTCCTTAACTTTCCTGGGGTTATGTCTCATCTACATGACTGAATGTGTGAATGAAAGAGGTGAGGTTTGGAATGACTGAGGGAATCTTAGAGCAGGCTATTCTGTTATGCAGACTCTACTTAGCATTAAGAAAGTACAGATTTTGCAATTACTATATAATTCTTATCATAGGCAATTTCTTAAGTACAGTCAACCTTGATTGCAAATGTTTATTTTGCACATCATCAGTCTAACATATTTAATAAATAATAGCAAAAATCCCTTGCATTGCAACAAGGGAACTCACTAACTCCATAAACACTCACAACTTACCGATGGTTGTAGTTAAACAGGTGAAAATAGCTGTTGGGGATCAAATAATATAGCGATAAAAATGATTATAATATGTTAAGAAATATACAGAAAAATGAGTTGCACAAGGAAATTGAGGGAAAACAAGAACAAAACGCAGGCTACATACATGTCTACTAACTTTGATGGCCTAATGGTCAGAACGCTTGCTGACCTGGCTTGCAGAAGAGATGGGGCCGATGCTAGGGTAATGGAGCAATTGAGCCTTTTCAGTTTGAATTTTTGTACAGAATATTTCACAAGAGAGGCATCTGTTATAGCGCAAAACCATGAGCTTTAACTTCACTCAAGCTTGCGTTTATATATCTGGCTCTGTCACTCAACAGTTCTGTGAGTTTGGATTTCACCTCTCATTGCCACAGTTTCCCTATTAACAAAATGGGTTACTTCTATCCTTTTTGTAAGTTACTCTTACACTAATTATTATTTTAGTGCATTTAATTACATTGTTTGACTAGTTATTTGAGAGCAAAGTATCTTAGAAGATGAATTATCTGAGAGAAAAATTGTTTTTTTCTTGTTTAATGATTGTTTTTAAAGACTTTTCACATATCAAGTACCATTCTCATATTTACTCAACTTTAATAAAAAAGTTGCATATACATCCATCATATAACAGATTATGTGAAATATATGATTTGGGGATTCTGTAGTGATGACTGAATTATAGTCACTCACCAGCTCATTAGCACAGCCTTGATCCCACGCCTAATGGATGGAGTTCATAAAGTAATGTGAAACAGTACTATTGGAGGTTGAGTGTAGATGAACTTAGGAGTATTAATATGGAATAATTTAATTTGCATGACTTCTATAAATGTAGAAAGAGATAGATATCATCTACAAATTTATACATAGCACAAATCTATTTCAATAGCGATCACAGCTGTCTCCCGTGTGCAGTAGTTATAAATATCACGAGACAACTGTTTAGTAAACAAATGATGCTTTATGTTGAATTAGTGTGTCAAAATCAAACTTCTTATTTCTAATGGTTTCTTAATAATTGACACTTAGTGTACATCAGTAAGGTGTTTCTGTATAACTGTCAGGAAAAATGTAGTTTGGGACACTTTCTTTTTTCCATTTTAATTTTTCTATTCCATCAGCTTTAGGGGGACAAGTGGTTTTATCTTTACATGGATAAATTGTACAATTAGTAAAGTCTGGGATTTTACTGCACCCATCACTGAGTAGTGTACATTGTAACAAATAGGTATTTTTTTTCATCCCTCATCCCCCCTCACCCTCCCTGCTTCTGAGTCTCCAATGTCCATGAAACTACTCTGTATGCCTTTGTGTACCCATACCTTAGCTCCCACTTATCAGTGAGAACCACAGTACTTAGTTGTCTGTTCCTGAGTTACTTAGAATAATGGCCTCCAGCTCCATCCAAGTTGATGCAAAAGGTATTTCGTGTTTTTTTTTTTTTTTTTTTTTTTTTTTTTTAAATGGCTGAGTAGTATTTCATGGTATTTATATGTATACCACATTTCAGGACACTATTTCTTAACCTCCTTGTCTGATTGAAAGTTACTTTTTTCTTAACATTTTCAGTGGAAAACTTCAAACATATTTAGTAGACAGCAAAATCTAACAAATAAGTTTACTAGACTATGTAATGAACAGCGTAATGAATCTCTCTGTACCCATATCCCAACTTTTAGAATTATTAGTTCTAGGACAAATCTTGTTTCATCTATTCAGGCATCAATTCCCCATCCCCCAACCCCCATCCCATATTTTAGAAATTTTTTTAAAGAATAATTTTAGATTTGCAGAAAAATTGAGAAGATAGTGGAGAGGGTTCTTATATCAATCACACCCAATTTCCCCTATTATTACTATCTTATGTTATTATGATGCATTGGTAACAAATAATAAACCAATATCAATACATTATTATCAACTAAAGTCCATTGTTTATTTAGATTTCCTTATTTTTTGCCTAAAGCCCCTTTTCTATGTCAGGGTCCTACCTGGAATACCATGTTCTATTTAGTTGTCCTTGGCTGTGACAGTTTTTCTTGCTTTTGAAGACCTTGACAGTTTTGAGGCGTTCCACTCTGATATTTTTAGAATACTCTATTAGAATTTGATTTTTTTTTTCTCATGACATAAGATTGAGGTTATGGGTTATGGTTTATTCACAGAGGTGAAGTGTCATTTTCATCACATCATGTCACATCGCAGTATCAACATGATTTATGACTGCTGACGTTGGCCTTGATCACCTGGCTGAAGTAATGTTTATTAGGTTTTTCTACAATAAAGCTACCCCACCCTCTAAGGAAGTCACTTAAGGTGACTTAAGTGACTTAAGATATGTGAAGTTAAGTCCACACTTAAGGTATGTTTCTTCTTGAGGGGATATCTACATAAGATATTTGCAATTCTTTTGCATGGGAAATTTGTCTTTTCTCCCCCATTTAATAATTGATTCAATTATAATTTTTAATTGATAATATTTGTACATATTTATGGAATACATGTGATATTTTGTTAAATGCATAGACTATGTAATGATTCACATTTTAAAGCAAATTCCAGATGTTATACATTTTCTGTTACATATATTTCAATGTTTATCTCTGAATGATCAGGATTCTGTTTTTAACATAATAGCCATACATAATACATCATGTAAAAATTAATAATTCCTTGATATATCATCAAATATCCATTCTGTGTTCACATTTCCAATTATTTTATAAATAACTTTAAAAAATGTTTAAATCAAAATTAAGATTTATACATTGTGTTAATCTTATTCACTCTTATTAACTCTCTTTTAATCTATAGTTTACTTTCTGCATTTCTTTCTTTTTTTTTTTTTTTCCTGTAATTTACTTTTTGGAAGGTCAGTTACATGTAAAAAATTTTATTTTAAAAAACTTTCATTTATTTGTCTGGCCAACAGGTTTATTTTTAATTTGGAACATAAATTTACTGAAAAATTAAAATTAAAATACATTTAAAAATCAAAGACTCTAATACCCATTAACTCCTAAAATACTCATTAACTACTTGCTGTACATCTACTATGTGCCAAGTGCTGGAAATATAATGATAAATCAGAATTAGAAGAAGAAAAAGAAAACCACAGTTGAGCTAATTTCACTTATCTTGCTTTGTTTTCCTCAACATAAATAATGGAAGAAAATATTTAATTGGGGGTTTGTTTTGTGCCAGAAACAGGTAAATGTTATTTTCTCATTTAGAAGATGAAGAAGCTGAATTATAGAGTTTTTGCCATAAGATGTCCTAATGTGACTTGATCTCAGTCAGTGTAGCTGTGAAGTCTAACCAGGGCTTGGCAAACTATTTTTGTAAAGGGCCAGATATTTAATATTTTACTTATAGACCACATATGATCTCTGCTGCTGCTGCTTCTCCTCCTTCTTCTTTTATAACCTTTAACAAATGTAAACTTTAGTTTCAGCTTGCAGGTCTTGTAAAAACAGGCCATAAGGCAAATTTGTCTCACAGATCGTAGCTTTCTAACTAACCACTGCACTATACTGCCTCTTGTCAACATCATAATGGTCACACTCAAAATAACCTCAGAAATTATGCCATCTTAAGGGCTTAATTCTTCTTTTGTCATGCATTGGATCTACCTCCTCTTGTTTTCATCATTCATAAAAGTATGCAACAGGGAGGCCAAGACGGGCGGATCACGAGGTCAGGAGATCGAAACCATCCTGGCTAACACAGTGAAACCCCGTCTCTACTAAAAAATACAAAAAAATAGCCGGGCGTGGTGGCGGGCGCCTGTAGTCCCAGCTACTCGGGAGGCTGAGGCAGGAGAATGGCATCAACCTGGGAGGCGGAGCTTGCAGTGAGCTGAGATCCAGCCACTGCACTCCAGCCCGGGTGGCAGAGCCAGACTCCGTCTCAAAAAAAAAAAAAAAAAAAAAAAAAGTATGCAACAATAGGCCCAAGTTCCCAGGTAATTTCTCTATCAGCTATATCCCCTTTAGGGACTGGTTAAAGTAATATAAGGAACTCAAAACCTCTAAATATCAAGGAAATCTAAATACGGGGGTAGTTGATCTGAATTATTTCCATAGTACCCAAGGATGAGTGGCCTAACTAAGCAGGAGAAGTGAACTATTTCCTCTTCACAAATGAAGAGGGCAACTTTGACTTTTGTGGTCACAACTACTCTGCAGGGTGGTCTTTGTTGTTTAGGCGGGAATCCACTCAGCTATTGGGAGTGTTGAAGAGGCTTGAAGAGATGCTTTCTGATGGTGAAAGACATCCAGAGAACTCTACATCTGATTTTGTTTTTTGAGACAGAGTCTCACTCTGTTGCCCAGGCTGGGGTGGTGCAATCTCGGCTCACTGCAGCCTCCGTCTCCCAGGTTCAAGCAATTCTCTTGCCTCAGCCTCCTGAGTAGCTGGGGCTACAGGCACCTGCCACCATGCTTGGTTAGTTTTTGTATTTTTAGTAGAGATGAGATTTTGCCATGTTGGTCAGGCTGGTCTTGAGCTCAAGTGATCTGCCCGTCTCGGTCTTTGGGATTACATGTGTGAGCCACTGCGCCCAGTCCATCTGATTTTAAAGAAAGACTTTCTTCTGTCAATTGCGAATAATGAGGGCTAGACACAGTCGAGGGCCTGCTCATGGTCATGGCTCTACCACTGAAGGGCTGTCAGTTCATGGTTCTTTCTGGTCTATACATCTGAAAAATCAAGCTAGGCTAGGATCCCATGGTAAAAACTGAGGTCTCCCCACTGGAGACCTGATATCTCCAGCTACATTTATTGGGCATGCAAAGTGCCATGAGCCACGCTAAGCAATTTACACAGTGTTTCACTTGATCCTCTTACCTTAACGTGATTAGCATCATTATATCCATTTTATATATGAGGAATTTGAGGTGTTGAAAGTTAAACAACTTACTTAAAAATCATAGAATTAGTAAGACTGATACTCAAATGCAAATATGTCTGATTACAAAGTTTCAATGGATAAATTTTGAGTAGTAGTGAAACCCCCAATGGTTATTCACCCAATCAAAGGAATCAAATACCTTTTAAGTACCAGGCATTGCACTGGGGATATCATGAATAAAAAAACAAAGTCCCCGCCCTTATGGAGGAATGTACCTTCTTCTCCCTCATGGATCATTGACCCCACCTTTCATGTATCTTTCCACCTGCATGTGATAGCATTCATTATACACATGGTCCATACTCATGTAGTTAGATACACACACCTGCTATCTTCTTTACATTTTTCCACCAACAGGAGAAACCAAATGTAGAGAGTGATGATAAACATGAATATCTTAACAATGAGTCCACACATCACCTGAAGAGGCCCCTGATTCACATTTACTGATTGGAACCTCAGTTTCTCTAGCTGTAGAGAGGATTAATTACACTTGACAACTATTGTCAAGGGAAACAGAAAGCTTATACTTAGAAACATCCACAAGGATGAATATGTATTAAATATTTTGAAATGTGGATGATACATATAACACATATGTATATATATGCATTCTTGCCATTTCTTACTCAATTTATTTCCCTATTTCTCATCTCCATTGATACTAGAATATACTTTTTAAATTTGTGGAATCAGACCTGTGATTTTACAGTCACAAACACATAAGCAAGCTATAGTTGTTTAAAAATGTGACCTACTCAGCTATCAACTTTGATCAGATTCAATTGTTTGATTCAAACTTTGAAAAGATTCAATCACCTGACCTATTGCAAGGTTTCCAAGTTCATGTGGTCTTGAAGTTTTATACCATTTAGAAACTCAGAGCTCTGAAGCTAAAAATATGGTTTTTGTAATCAGATAGCCTGTATTTAGATTGTAGTTCCTCCGCTTTCAAACAGTTGACTTGGAGAATTTGCTTAATCTCAAATCTCAATTTCCTCACTAATAAAATGGTGTAATACTACCTCATAAAGTTGCAAGGAAGATGATACAAAGTGCTTATTAGTATCTGTCACACATAAGTAATAAATTAGTCATTAATAATATTTACAATGACATTATTAAAACGTATAACTCATAGTCTAATTTTGAAATCTAACGAACTGATTTTGGTCCTGAATTTTGATCTGCTTTGTCTAATTTTTTTGTTTTATAACTGTTCATTCTCTTAAAATAATTTTACTTAAGCTTTTTTTCAAACTGCATAATATTTTCTCTACTGTGGTTGTTGTCATGGAAAAAAGAAGGGAATAAGCTAGTTTCTGCTCTGAGATGATAATTTTGCTGGAAGATTGGTGTTACAGATTTGTACTTCTCAATCTTTGAGATGCAGGAGAGCACGTGAGGATGTCAATAAAATGCAGCTTCTGATTCGGCAGGTCTGGAATGGCGCATGGGAGAGCACGTGAGGATCTTGATAAAATGCAGCTTCTGATTGGGCAGGTCTGGAATGGCGCATGGGAGTCTGGAGTTCTAGCAAGCTCCCAGGTGATGCCAATGCTGCCGGTCCACAGAGCACACTTGGAATGGTATAAACAGCTGTAGGAATTCGAGGAGGACAAAGATTAATGTTGACTCTGCCTTTTGCATGATATTAACAAAAGAAAGACACAAACAACGTGTACTTTTTTATACATCATTTCATAGGTAGAGGTTCAAAGTTTTTTTCACAATAATGACAACAATGATATTTTTACCAGGAAGAGTGGAGCAATGCTTGCAACTCATTTGCAACAATCTTGCAAATCGTAAAGCATAGAGTGGTCATATCTTTGTCCTGGGCTCTAATTATTTTTTAAGTTTCTAATATTTTAATGAATATCTACTAGATTTTACCGTGTAGCTTTTCTGCTGTAAGTCACCTCAAATTTTGTTTACTTGAAAGAGGTAAAATATGAAGAAATGCATTCCATTCTATTGTTTTAGTCAGATAGCACTGATTTAAAACATTGAAGGCTTTAAGTTGAAAGTTAAAGAGACCATCTTTAAATAATCTTTTCACTCTTCAAGTGAAAGAGACCATCATTAAATAATTCTAATGATGTGGCATCTTTTTATCTGTTTAATTCAGAAGTTCTTATTTTTTTGTGGGGAAAAAAAAGCTATGTGTTAGAGCCATATTTAAAATGCAATCTTCATATATTTTAATTTAGGTACACTGTATTGTAAAGATCAGTTAACAAGCTATGATAATACTTATTAGAAATGACGAGTATTAATAGGATATGACTAGAACACTGCGTGGAAGATTCTGCTAAGATACATCTTCAGACTCAAGTGCTGGAATGTCAGCAAGGGTTGTTAAAACATTGCTGAGTTGAAAGGAGAATGATTTTGGTGATTCTCTCTTACTTATTTCACAAATATCTCTCTGCTATTCACTTTTATCTCAAGAGTTGCTATTATTTCTGCTTTTGTCTGACTTTACTTTCATCTTACATATCAGGGACTGAAACCCTCATTCCTCTAATTGTGTCTGACGTGAAGCTGTCAATCTTATCTCCAAGTCTTTTATTGAAATGTTCCAGATGTGTGGGCAGAGTCTAGGATTGTAAGCGCGACTGGCCCCTGATTCTGAAATGGTCAGTGCATCCTCTTTTTCTCTAGCTTCCAGGGCTGTCCACCAAAGTCATGCATGTAATGATACTTCAAAGCACCTTTTTTATCTAGCCTTTTATTTTCCTTCTTCAGAAAATGACTAGCATAGTGTGTCATTTTCTCTTATTGTCGGTATGCAAGTCTCCAGTTCCCAAGGGAGCACACAGATTTCTCCCAAAGAGTTTTACATTTTCAGCTCACCAGTCTAAGCTTCTTTGAATTGGGTTTAGAACAAAATTGCAAATATTATTTCCATTTTCACATAGGCCAAAAGTTAAACGTAAGTATTCTAAAGGGGAGTGTCATAAATCTCTTTAATCAAATGCCCATTGTTTCATTATTTGTAAATGACCTTTAAAACTTTAGATCACCAGAGACCTCCCTTTTAGGTATAGAGGCACACATATTTTTATTTTACTTTTTTTTTTTTTTTTTTTTAAACAAAAGTTTCTCCCTTTCTGTTCTTTTCCAATGTGGACTCTGGGCAGATGTATAGTCCAAATCATTCATTTCTGTCCAAATGATTCATTTCCAAAATGTCCCACTCCAGACTCTCAGATCAGTGGGGCTTGTCTAACATCTGGATGTACTCATTGCTCTTCTGTGTTTACTGTTTTGTTTTTAATATCATAAGCTCAAGACAATATTGCTACTTTCCCACCCCCCATTTCCTTTTTGTTTTTATAGCTCCAACTTGTTTTTCCCTAGTAGACATAATTAAGTCTAGAGTTTGTTGCTCCAATATCCTTCCTCTACTTCTGAGTGATAAAAAAAAAAATCAGTAAGGTATGCAAAGATATTATTGAACACTCTTTATTTCACCAAATAATACAAATAACAGAATTTGATTAGTTGTGGCTCCTTAACACTTTTTGCCTGTATTTGTACCAGTTTTACATATTTTCCCATTCAACTGCTTATTTGTCTCTCTCTTTTACTTGACTGCGTGCACCTGGAGGCATAGACTCCATCTTGACTTTCTCCAGTGAAGACAGGTACTCAGTGGGAGCTTAGTTCATTGCTATCAAATGACTAAAAATATACTCTTACGAAAATCTTTTTATGCCGTAGTTCAAGTTCTAAAATAAAGTAACAGCAGATAATTTTGCTAAATTTTAGATTTTGAGACAAGATCTTTGTTGTCCAGGTTGGAGTACAGTGACACAGTCCTGGCTCACGGCAGCCTTAACCTCCTGGGCCCAGGTGGTCCTCTCACCTCAGCCTTCTGAGTAGCAGGGACCACAGGTATAGGCATGTGCCATCATTCTTAGCTAATTTAAAAACAACAACAACAAAAACTCACCTCTTTTTTTTTCTTTTCTTTTTTTAAGAGACGGTGATATGGTTTGGATGTTTATCCCCTCCAAATCTCATACTGAAATGTGATTCCGTGTTGGAATGGGGCCTGGTGGGAGGTGATTGGATCATGAGGTCAGATCTGTCATGAATGGTTTAGCTCCATCTTCTTGGTGATAAGTAAGTTCTTGCTCAGTTAGTTCACATGAGAGCTGGTTGTTCAAGAGTCTGGGGCCTCCCCTCTCTCTCACTTGCTTTTGCTGTTGCCATGTGATGTGCTTGCTCCTGATTTGCCTTCTGCTATGACGGTAAGTTTCCTGAGGCTTCACCAGGAGCTGAGCAGATGTTGGTGCCGTGCTTGTATAGCCTGTAGAACCTTGAGCCAATCAAACCTCTTTTCTTTATAAATTACCCAGTCTCAGGTATTCTTTTCTAGTAGTGCAAAAGTGGACTAATAGAGATGGGGTCTCACTACGTTGCCCAGGCTGGTTTTAAACTCCTGGACTCAAGCAATCCTCCTGCCTTGGCCTCCTAAACTGCACAGATTACAGGTGTAAGCCACTTCACTCAGCCTTATTTTTTTTTATTATTATAACAAGGAATTACATATGCCAGGAGAAGAAGGCAATAGTTAACATGGGTAGCCAGTGCTTTTCCCACCTTAGTGTGAACATGGATATAGACACAGGATGGGGCTTAAGATTCGGCATCTCCCAGAATAACCCAGGTCATGCTGCTGTTGGTGTTCTAGGGACCACATTTTGAGTGGAAGGCCCAATGGAGCTAAGGCTTTCTCTGTTTTCAAATCACAACTAATAATTGGCATTGATTGGTAATTAGTTTTTTCTTTTTTCCAACTACCAAGATCTGACATAAAAATATTACACATGACAGAAATACAAAATGTAGGGATCAAAAATTCCCAATATTCTTTCCTCCTAAAGAGAGCTGCTGTCAAAATTCAGTGTGCAGTCTTCTAAATTATTATATATATAATATGTATATTACATATATAATATATATGATATTATATATTATATATATGACTATTTTTCAGAAAACAAACTCATACAAAACATTCTGTGGTTGCTTTTTTACTTTCTAGCATATTTTGGGCTTTCATCCCATGTAAGAACCTACAGGCCTTTCATTCTATTTAAAAGATAGTTAATACATGCCACAGATGTTGTTTAGAAGTTATGTCACTAAGAAGATACTTATGTAAACAAAGCTTTTAAAAATAAAAACAATTGCATTTTTGGCAGGAATCAATGTTATGTAAACGAATAGTTTAAAACAGGAAGAAGTAAACTTGCCTCCAGATCCCGCGATGATGACACTTTTAAAGAAATGAACAGGCAGAGAGTTAAACTAGACACTCTGGTTGGGTATAAAGAAGACGTGATCATCTTCCTGTAAGAAATGGCAATCTCACGGGCTTCCCTGGAGGCCTAGTCTGGGTATCTAATGACAGTGACTAGATAAGGATATAAAGATATAAAGATGCCCTGGGTTAGCCCAAGACACACCATTTAGGGTTGGAAGATCAGTGATGCCCCGAGGGCAGATGCCCACCCCTCACCCTGGAGTCACCAGAAGCCTTTGCCTCAGGTGGATGGGGGTGAGTTGCACCAGGCAGCTACATGGCAGCAGCTGATTGTTCCTGAGCCCGAGGCAGTGTGACTTCCAGGCAGTAGCCGTGCTGGATGCTGAGCGCTGCACTACAGCTCCAGCTGAGAGGCCCACATTACCCTGAAGGTGAGGTGGGCGGCACACGTGGTGGGTGCACCTGCGACCCCTGACATAGACTGCAATTCCCCACCCAGGAAGGGGTGGGTGTTGCAGCAGAGGAGCTGTTTCATACAAATAATAGGCAGAATAAATTAAAAATTGCTCTTCAAATAGCTATTTAGGCTGTAGGGACACATGTGTTGGCTTGAAGCTGTGCCTTCAATTCTACTCCAGAAATTCATAAACGCAAATGTCTATGTCCTTTCCCTGTCTTGCACTTAAGAATAAGGATTTCTGGCCAGCAGATTCTTTAAATTCCAGTCAGAATTGGAAGGACCAGCCTGAGATCTTAGCAATTCATTTGACTGAGAATCTTTCTGCAATGAAAAGACGCTCTTCCCTCCCTCCCAGTGAAGCTGGAAATATGATAGATTCAGTTAATCTTCAACAGGCAATTTCAGACGTTTCAGATCTACTTCTGCTGTGTGATTAATTGCTTCAGAGTTTGGCAAGTATTAAGTGGGAGAGTTCTGTGGGGAGGAAGTCGGAGTGCAGGCTGCAGCTGGCCCGCTGTTTGTTTCTGCTCAGGCTGGGCCTCTGTTCTCCCTCAACAAAGCACAGCTGGTTTATGTCTGTCACAATCAATGGGATGACATTTCCGAACTGGTAATTACCAAAAGGATTCCTGTTGATGCCTTTTGGAACTGCCAATCTTAAAGGTAGCTCTTGGCTCTTGCTGGGTACAGTATGCCTGCGTTTGGCTTTTTATCTCCCTTTTCTTACTTGAACTGAAAGAAAGGTTTGTGTGGAGACTTGTAGCTCACTGCCTCATACCTCTTTTCCTTCCCCTCCCATCTACATGTTAAAGAATATCACAAAGACTGGAAAATCCTCTGCATGTCCTGAATAGCACTGGCTGAGGAGTCATCTAGAAAAAACACTAATGAAAAACTAATGTACATTGTAAATGAATGTATTTATATTTTCATGTTCTACGGAGAAAAAGGTACAGGCTATTTTCTAGGGGCTTTGAGTTTGTTGGATTCAGCAATCTAGGAAAAACACTCCAAGTTGACATATATATCTTTCTTTATATTTTATTATAGCCTTTTAAGCACCAGGATGGCATTTAATAGATAATGTTTGAAGGAAAGTAAATAATGCTCGAGCCACATGGTTCTATGGAAGGGGCAGACCAGTAGACATCACAGAGGAATATGTTTATTCCTTTCACTCAACAATGATTTACTGGGGCATGCTATATGCCAGGCATTGTGTAAACGCTGAGAATTAGAACAGTACCCGCTGGAGTCTGGGGTGGAAGTGGGCATAACACTATCCTGATGACTTCCTCAAAGGAACTTGAGAGACACTCTCAGTCTACCTACACTTGCCCTAGCAATCCCAGACTTAAGCATACACTAGTTTTTCTCACTCATGTTTTGATGATAAGATGGCCATTGCCTCTGAGCCTTGGAGTCAAAAGAATTAAGACACATTGAGGCAAGACAGGTTAGAAAGTGTGGGAGCCAGCGTGTCAGCTACGAAGGACAGGCAAGGAGAAATTCAGGGCAAAGCAGAGATTTAAAATGGTAACAAAAATGAAAAATACATGAGAAAGAAGAGGAAAGAAGAAAACCACAGATTACTTCATACAGATTTCTTTAAAAAATGAAGCACTTTGATAAGAGTGTCAAGACTGAAAGTAAATGAGTGGTTACCAGGCGGGTGGTGGAGAATGGGGTTAACGGGTTTAGGATTTCTTTTCAGGGTAATGAAAATGTTTCAAAATTAGAGTGGTCACAGTTGTACAACTCTGTAACCATACTAAAAGCTACTGAATTATACAGTTTAAAGGTAAAGTTTATGATATATGCATAACTAAAATATTCCTGAAGCCCCCGAAGGGAAGGCAACAAGTCTACTAGTTTCAGCTGATGAGTGGAATCTGCCGTATTCTCTCTCTCTCCCTCTCTGTTTTCCTTTTGCTGATGTCCTCTGCTGTTGAAATGACTGGAGGTATCTTTACTGTTAGCAGTGCCTGAGATCCATCACGGAAATCCCAGCATCCATACTAAGGTGTCACGGTCCAATTCTTTCAAAGCCAGTACTCTTGGAGGGTGCCAGACTGTTGCTGGTTTTCATGTCAATGTAGAGAGAGAGTCCTTCCAGTTCTACATGTGACTGACCCTCACCAGACTCCTAAGTCCTGCTGTTTCTGATTCTTCAGAGTGGATTATTATAAATCAAAAGCTTAAATTGACATATTGACATTCTTTTAAAATGCAATTTCTTTTTCTTTCTTTTTTTTCTTTTTTTTTTGTATTTTTAGTAGACATGGTGTTGTACCATGTTGGCCAGGATGGTCTTGATCTCCTGACCTCGTGATCTGCCTGCCTTGGCCTCCCAGAGTGCTGGGATTACAGGCGTGAGCCACAGTACCTGGTTAAATTTTTGTATTTTTAGTAGAGATGGTGTTTCACCATGTTGGCCAGGCTGGTCTTGATCTCCTGACCTCAGGTGACCACCCTCCTCAGCCTCCCAAAGTGCTGGGATTACAGGCGTGAGCCACCACGCCCAGCCCTTTAAAATGCAATTTCTATGAGTTATTGTGAATTTATTTCACACCCAGGCAGTGGAGGGGATGGAACAAAGAAATGAGAGGAAAATCCTGTCTTATCTCATGGAATTCTTTCGATACATAGAAAAAGGTAAAGCTTTTCAAAGATAAGCACTTTGTCTGAGTCCACTGTCTTCTCGAGTGTCAGTAAAATCTTGTGCCAATAAAAACCTATTAGATATATTAGAATGTATTATCTTCAATGTTTGTTACAGGAAGAAGGAAGCAAACTAGTATTCATTAAAGATCTAATATGTGCCAGATACTCTCAATATGCTATTTCATTTAATCTTTACAATGGCCTACAAAGCCTTACAGAGGAGGCAGTCAAATCTAAGAAAAGTTAAACTGTTTTACCAGGTCATACCATGAGAAGGTGATGAAAATCTGGGTTTCACTCCAGATCTGCTTACTTAGACTCCATTCTCTTTTCTCATGCAGCAACGCTGATTTTTAGGATAGACCTAGAGGAGGTTATTTTAAAGTAGCAGCACCTTGGCCAGAGAGAAGCCTAGCAATTTATAGTACTCTTGCTTTTTTAGAGAATATATCTGCTGCAAGAATGAGAAAATCATTTGCCCATGGATTCTGTAATATAAGTTAATTGAATTTATTCTGAGGTTACAATACATTTAGATCCATATTTACCAGCCAAAACAACTATTAGCCTTAGGGGAAATAAAGGCTTGTTAAAAAATTTCTCACACATTTTTGACATCAGATAGTTCTTTGAAATTGCATTTAGGGACTGGGTGTAGTAGCTGACACTATAATCCCAATACTTTGGGAGGCTGAGGCAGGAGGATCTTTTGAGACCAGTCTGGGAAACAGAAAAAAAACACTGTCTCTAAAAAAATAAGAATAAAATAAAAATTGCCAGGCATGGTGGCATGTGCCTGCTACTTGGTAGGCTGAGGCAGTGTGGCGGGAGGATTACTTGAGACCAGAGGTTCAAGGCTGTAGTTAGCTATGATTGTGCCACTGCACTACAGCTTGTTGACAAAGCAGGACCCTGTCAAAAAAAAAAAAAAAAATACACTTAATACAAACAAGCAATAAATTACATATACCTTAAAATATGGGTTTAAAACCAAAATCATTTAATTAACACTTCAGATTGTCTTTAACCTACGATCATCATTTTATTTTAGAAGATTAGAGACACTCAGATGTCTGCTTCTTAGACACTTAAATAAGTAAAGTTGGTTGTTGAGCTTCTTTAGGATAGTTTTTCAAGCATTCTTTTGAGTCTTTCTCTCTTATGCTCTTTAATGAAGCTAGTTTAACTTTAGCCAAGTTGTTACTTTCTGGGAGACATCATTTTCATTCCTGCTGCCACTGCGGATCACTTAGAAAAGTGTTTGAACAAACAGCTGTGTTATCTTTCTAACTGGGCATTGAGCTTTCCTGTTGCCTAAGGACCAATCTTTTTAGAATTCATACTCAACAGAGTCTTCATGAGAAACTGAAATGTAGTGAAATAAATCATGAAGAGTCTGTTTACTCCAGGTCAGATATTGGGAACTAGTGACATGTAGCCATTAAGGTGAGTGGAAGTAAACATCCTAACTATCTGGGATAAAGAAAGTTCACAATAATTTTTCTTGTTCCTTATCTCTCTTTCAATGAGGTGTCACCAGATGGCAGACTGTGGCACACAGCCACTTCCCCTGCTATGTACTCATCGGCAGATCTATGTCTGCTTACTTTAGGTCTAGCTTTCCTGTTTAGCAGTAATAGAATAACTAGTGATAACTTATTTAATCAATACATGTTCTTTTCCTAATATACTTTAAATGTAATAGAAAGTAGCTTTATAAGGTATTAACCGATTTGGTTCTGTCTCCCTTCCTTTTCCTGTCTTACTAATAAACCTTTGATCATTAGAATTCCGCATGTCTGAAAAAAAACATGATATTGAGCTAAAAGAGTTACACAGAGTAAGAAATGATTTCATGGGCTTGGTTTGTTACATTATTTGGTACATTTTATAAGAATTTTTCCAAAAGCACATTTCATCTAATTATAAAGCATTCTGTCACATCTAAGTATTTTATAATATTGGTCATATATCTTTAATCTTTGAAGGAAAACCATTATATAACTTCTATACTGACATCATCATAACAGGTTGACTGGTTCACAAAACAAGTTGCACAGCCATAGCTAAAAGGAATAGTACCGAAGACTAAAAACACTACAGACAGCAAGTTCTATATTTAGACTTGACATGATATCATGGCCAGGGAAACATTTTACATAAGCATTTTTAAAGCACGCTTGAAAGTTTCTCTGACATGATATTAGTTAGAGAACCTCCTAGTGATAGCATGACATGACTCTTTGGTGCTAAAGGTATGTAGTATGCTGTACATTCACATAAGCAACTGGCTTACAAAAATAACTACATGGATATTGAGTATAAAACCTGATGGAAAATCTTCAAACGAGTACATTCTTTCCCTAGGTAAATGTGTTAACCAATGTAGTTGTTCCAATAAATTCATTTCACTACATAATTACTTTTATTTGTAAAACTTCTACAATAGTCTTTCTACAGTAAATACATTCCTCCTAGGGATGGGTATTGAACACACTGTGTGAAAGGCAGTGTGCCACAAAAAGGAACGAGATCATATCCTTTGCAGGGATATGGATGGAGTTGGAAGCCATTATCCTCAACAAACGAATGCAGCAACAGAAGACCGAACACTGCATGTTCTCACTCATAAGTGGGAGCTGAATGATGAGAACACAGGGACACCTGGTTGTAAAAACACACACTGGGGTCTGTGGGAGGGTGGGAGATGGGGGAAGGGAGGGCATCAGGCAAAATAGCTTATAGATCCTGGGCTTAATACCTAGGTGATGGGATGATATGTGCAGCAGACCACCATGGCGCATGGTTACCTACATAACAAACCTGCACATCCTGTACACATGTACCACTGAACTTAAAAGTTGAACAGGGCGTATGGAGAGGAGGAGGCAGTATGCCCAGAACTGTGGATAGAACAATGTATAAGATGCAGTTAGTTTTATCTTTGAGGATTTTAACGTAATGAGGAAGAAGGACAACAATATATTGTGATTAAAATAGAATCAGATTCAAAGAGGTATGAAAGTACTAAAGAGGAAACTTCTAACTCCTATAGGCAAACTATCTGGGTAGATTTTTCAAAGGACACGCGCTCACCCTCATCTCTAATTCACATACATGCCCCCTCCCACTTGAGGTTGGGTCAGACTCTTCCAAAGACAGCCTTCCCATGCCCAGTATATTCTAACATCTCTCCCTGCTACACTCATCAGAATCTTGGTGATAGTGGGAGATTAGTTTAAAAGGTGCTTCCAGATCTTTCCTCTTTATGGACAACCAAACTTAATCTTGTTTTACTTTTAATAAATGGTGTGGTCTTGGTAATTTGTCATGGGTGTCTAGTGGTATGTGTTGTGGCACAGGCTTAGGGGGAAGTGGGGGAAAATGAGGAAAAGTCCAAGGGATTTCTGCAGAAATTGTTCCAGATATTTTTCCTTTTTGATGACTTTAAAATAGAGATATTTGTCAATGTATTCGGGTAACTCAGGCAAAAATCTGGGAGACCTTGCTAACGACCTCCTCAACTGTTTTTGCCCAGGCTTTCTGTACAGTTCTTCTGGCCGCTTTATTGTTTTCACTAATGGTTTGCGGTTAATTCCTAAGAAAGCCAAAAATAAATGCACCAAAAGCCAACGAAACAAGCCTAAATCCTAAAATTCAACCTAATGGCATAATGATGATGGTTCTACTTAAGCAAATATTAAAGACAAAAACATTATTTATGTTGAGCCAAACCACTCCAACTATCCAAAGGGTCGTAACATAATGAAGTGATCCTCATTGAATATCTGCTGAGGGTTTAAACCTCACACAGTCACGTATTCCCTCCTGACCACAGGGAATTACTATAACGATTTCCAGAGTTAACGCAAGATAGTTGTTAAACTAAATCTTCTTAAAATCACAACAGACGCAGTCCAGCAGATTAATAGGACTCCTTGGAAAGAACCCATCTATCCATAACTCGGTACAGAAGGATTTTGTGAATATAAAGTCTAAATACTGCATCATGAAACAGTGCATTCAAGTGTCAAGGCTCCATTTGTAAATCCTGAGGTGCTGACTGGCTCTCAGAGACGTCATTTATTTATTTTTGAGACAGGATCTTGCTTTGTTGCTACACTAGGCGGGAGTGCCATGGAGCCATCACGGTTCACTGCAGCCTCTACCTCCTGGGCTCAAGCAATCCTCTTACCTCAGCCTCCCAAAAAACTGGGACTATAGATGCATACTACCACACCTAGCTAATTTTTAATTTTTTTTTTGTAAAGATCAGGGTATGCCTATGTTGCCCAGGCTGGTCTTCAACTCCTGGACATAAGCTGTCCTCCCACTTAGCCTCCCACAGTGCTGAGATTACAGGCGTGG
This sequence comes from Macaca thibetana thibetana, assembly GCF_024542745.1. Lineage (NCBI taxonomy): Eukaryota > Metazoa > Chordata > Mammalia > Primates > Cercopithecidae > Macaca > Macaca thibetana. Next base: position 59,634,768 of record NC_065594.1, read on the forward strand.
GCCACCGCACTCGACCCACAGACATCATTTTAAAAACAACTTGGTTGAGGTATAATTTACATTCAAAATTTTCACTTATTGTAAGTGTACAATCCAGTGACTTTTAGGACATTTACAGAATTGTTCAAGTACCACCACTATCCTGTTTTAGCACATTTCCATCACCTGAAAAAGTTTCTCCTTATCTGTTTAAGGAAAGGACACACTACCACTTCCCATCCTAGGCAACTGCTGATCTACTTGTATCTCCAGAAATTTGCCTTTTGTGGACATTTTATATAAATGGAACCACACAGTGTGTAGTCTTTTGTGTCTGCTTTTTGGACATAGTGCATTGTATTTTAGCTTCATATGAATTACAGCATATGCCAGTTTGTTCTTATTGCTGTATAGTATTCCATAACTGCTGTAGAGTTATATGTGTATGGAATCTCATGTGTGGAATGTATAAACATTTTGTATATACATTTTATAATTCTTAGTGTTCGTTCATCAGGTAAAAATGAGCTACGTGTTCATGAGCCCTGGCACTGCTGGAAAATTGTTGCCATAAATGGTCATAAAAACAGACTCATGCCATGTCATGCTCAAAATCATTCTCAACATCTCCACAGAATTTGCAACTGAATTTTAAAACGGAGTCTCAATTGTCTTTGGAAAGTAAGAATCTATTAACTAAGCTTTTTGTTTGTTTGTTTTCTTTGGATAGATCACATATTATTTACTTAAGACACACATATCTGATGAACCTGCTAACATGCAGATTATAGTTTTCAGAGACAAATGTTAAACAGATGGATTTAAAGAAATTCAGAAATTAAGAAAGGCTTGGAGCTTCTAGGCTACCTGGGTTCCTGAGGACTGGACATTGTAAATTTTTTGAGGCCCCTGGTGCCTTAGGAGTGTGGAATTATCAAGAGGCAGTGTGGCATGGGTGGGACATTAAAGACGCCATGCTGTTTCACTTGGGAATATGGGACAAGGCTCTGACCAAAGGCACAAAGCACCCCAAGTGACAGAACCTGGTGGAATGTTAATAAAATAAATAACACAACAATGAAACAACTAGGAAAAAAGCTTGTTAGCATATTGTTGGGAGAAAGGAATAGAAATGCTCGTTTACATTTTGGCTAGAAGGGGGCAGGGTAAAAAAGTGATTCTTTAGAGTATTTTCCCCATATTTCTCTTTTTTCTAATTTGTTACAGATGTTTTTATTATACCATTTATGTAATTAAGGAGAACTCATTGAGTACAGAAAATAGTCAAATGAGGCATTTTGCTCCCATTTTAAAGAGAGTTTGGGAACGGGAAGTCAGGAAATGTGGATTTCGGCTTTGCATTTCATTGGTGAGCTTCCTTTTGGACTTCTGTCATCCCGTGTGTGAAATAATAGTAAAATCCATCTTATATTTTTCAGTATAGTTTTGGATAGACTCGAATAAAATAATACACACTATTCTTAGTTTAGTCTGAAGTAGAGCTAAAACTTATTGGCCTTTGTTTATCCACTCATTTATTCAACAAGCATTTATTGAGGTTGGGCCACATGTGGAGCATTATGGAGTATAGTGTAAGATGGACCTTATTTCTTCTTAGGACTGTAGTGTTATGGGGGAGACAGTTAATAATCACACAAATAGCAATATAATTACTATTATGGTAGGTGGTATAAAGAAAAAGTTCAAAGAACTTATATGACAGGGAGATCAAACCTTGGCTAGGGCTTTGCCAACAGTATCTTTCAGTTCTTTCAAGAGCACTGCATAGTACTCCATAACACAGTAGTAGATAACGTCTCCATTTTATAGATAAAAAGACTGAGACTTAGAGGGATGTGTTGGCTTCATTTCTTTTCTCCTTAACTGTGCTTTTCTTATATCCCCTGCACAGTGCTGGACTTAGCATTAGGAGCTCTTGAATGCTTTTTTGTTGATTTATTTCGTGAATGGTCATGGTATTCCTAATCCTCAGAAAACTTACAGGACTACAGACTGCTTGCTCTTGTAATCTGAAAAAAGGACCTGGAGTTACAAAGGGAAGTAACTGTTTCCCAATTTGACCATTAAAAAATTCCTAAACAAAGCATCCTTGTTTAGTGCCATATCACAACACTATTTCCTCGAACGCTTAGGAAGAGATATCTGTAGTTCAGAGTTTAGTGGATTGAGAAAAAGAATATAGAGCTCTGTAGGGAGATTCAGGATAATGTACCAATGAATGTGTGATCTGAAAGTAGGGATTCATCTCCTTAAATACCAAATGATACATTTAACATTGGTGTCATTTACTGCACGTGTGTACAGGCAAGTATTGAGGAAGCTGCAGTAGTTTTCAGCCTTAGTTGGCCACGTGATAAAATGATAAAAGGCGGTAAAATCTGGAAAGAAAATGGTAAGGCAAAGTTTCATTCTGTCTGTCCCTTCGAGGTGGGAAAGTTTAGGATTGAGGTAGGATGATAAGATAAAAGCGGACACAAACCTCTCCCACTCCTATTTACGCTTAGAAAAGTACAGCTTCCTTATAATTCAAAGTGCGCTTAAAACTTTCACGTGGCCCATAATTTAGATAAGAAAAATCAGTTTCTGCCTGAGCTCTTTTCAGTAATCTATCTGCTTCTGAGTTCCATTGGGGGTGGTAGCACTGTTGCTTCCTGCAGACATAGTGTACTTTAGAGAGATCCTGAACTTGTGACCCTGGAGCTCAGGGAGCTGAATAAGAAAAGCAAGAAAACAGTGCTGGACTCAGAAGTAGGGAGATGTCAGATGTCTTTCTTGGACCAGAGGGTCAAGGTCAAGTTCTATAAGGAGAAAAGGACTTGGATGGCAAATGAAGTGAGCCAAGAGAAAAGAAGAGAGGCACAAGTAGAATTATTCCTTGATAATTGGATGTCAGACAGAGCTCAGGTCTCAGATTCTTCAGACGTGGGACAGATGAGCTGTCTGGGACATTACAGTTACCTCCAAGATACAATGCCACTTTCCTGCTAGAATTTTGGTTTTGCCATTACTTGAAATAGGTGGCTGATCAGATGATCCTGTGCCTCAGACAGACATGGTCAGATAGAGGCAAACCTTCCATAGCATGGAATCTGAAACTCTCTCTTCATGTGAAGAATCACACTGCAGAGACTCTTTAGTGGCAGGGGGGAGAAAAAAAAACAAAACTCTGAGTGTCTCATTTATTGGCAATTAGTATCCTTGGAAATATGCTTTATAACAGCAAAATGAAAAATAGAAATTATTTATGTTCTCTTGCTCCCTGTCCTTGACTTGCCATCCTTGAACCATGGAGTCAGTGACTCCCTTAAAATTCCATGCTAAAATTTGTTTGTGTGAACATTTTTCTGGGGATATAGATGGTCCATAGCTATAATCAGTTTCTCAAATGGTCTGTTACCTAAAACAGTTTAAGAGCCAATCTTATTGTTCTATTTGTTTCCATTCTTGACCCACTTTCCTTCTTACTCTATATATTTTCTTTGGAAAATACCCACTTTCATAGCTTCCTGGCTTCAACTACCCTCTGTGTGCTATGACTGATGTCCGTATTAACCTCCAACTCTTTACCTACTTAGCAAACTCTGGATCTGATTGTGTAACTATCTTACAGATACTTCTATTTGCATGTTCCATAGACACTTTCTACACTTTACGTCCTGAATTGAACATTTAATCTCGTAAATGCTCCTCCTCCTGGTTGTGCCATTCTGGTGAGTGGGATCATCACCCAAATAGCTTCCCAGTTTCTTCTTCCCACTCTCCGTTCATATTTAGTGGTCAGCAAAGCCAGTCAATGATATTTCAGAAGTACCTCTCATATATGTTCCCTCCTCCATATCCCCCAGCCATCCCCTTGTTTTGAGCCCTTCTTCTGTCTTGCTTAGACTCTTGCAGGAGCATTCCACCTGTTCTCGCCACTGCAAGACTTGCTCCCACCAGCCCATCCCCACCCTACTGCCAACATGATCCCCTGCTTTAAAACCAGTGCCTGGTTGAGCTCACACCTGTAATCCCAACACTTTGTAAGGCCAAGGCAGGAGGCTTGAGTGAGCACAGGAGTTCAAAACCAGCCCGGGCAACATAGCAAGATTCCCGTCTTTAACGCCCCCCCCCCAACACACACACACACAAAAGCCTGGCATGGTGGTACACATCTGTAGTTTCAGCTCATTGAGAAGCTAAAGTGGGAGGAGGATTGCTTAAGCCTGGGAGGTTGAAGCTGTAGTGAGCCATGATCAAGCCACTGCACTTAACCTGGGCAACAGCATGAGACTCTGTCTCTTTAAAAAAACAAACAAACAAAAAACAACAAAATCTAAAACGTAAAACATATGCTGCTTCCCATTGCTTGGGATGAAGCCTAAATCCTGATACACATAGGACTCCACACAGCGTGACCCCGTGGCCTTGTGGCCCCAGCTTCTCTCTCTGGCTCATCTGTGGCCATGCCTTACCATGCACTGAGTTTCAGCTAATCCACACGTCTCTCAGTTCCCAAATGTGTCATTCCTTTTCATATGTCTGTGCTTTGGAAAGGCCAAAGAACTTCCAGCATATTATCTTGTTACACATTCTCTCCTCTATGTTTGGAATTTTCCCCACCCAGAACCCCTTATCCTGCCTTTTTTCTCTCCTGGACTACTATTTAACCCACAGGGCCTCATTCAGCTGTCACCTCTTTTGCACCACCCACACTCCCATCCCCGGGAGAAGGTAGGATTCCCTCTCTGTATGTTTCTCAAACTCCCCTTCTTCTGTGGATACTTGTTTACTTGTCAGTCTCATGTGGGCTCCTGGAGGCCATGGCATTTTATATATCTGGCGCCTAGCACAGTGCCTGGCATATAGTAGGTTCTCAGTAAATACTGAATAAATGAATAACAAAGTTCGCAAAGAGAGTGGTAACTTTCAGCTTGCCTTGCTAATTTTACAAATGAAGAAGTTGAAACCTAGTGGAACTGGGAGTATTATGTAATGATAGGTTGATTCTGGCATAGAACCAAGGTGTTTTGAGTCGTAGTTGAATGTTCCTTCCACAATGCAGCATAGTATGATTAATTTGATGGTCTTCTAAGGAAGGAATCTCTAGTTTTAGCAACAAAATGTAACTTAGGATGACAAGGAGAAGTATTGGTGAAAAAAAGAGAAAAAAAGCAGTTGATTTTATTTCACAGGAGTTACCATATTGTTTTATTAATCTTTGCATCCAAGGCAAACGAAGTATGAAAGTGCTGGGAAGAGGCTGGGCACCGTGGCTCATGCCTGTAATCCCAGCACTTTGGGAGGTCGAGGCGGGTGGATCACTGGAGGTCAGGAGTTCGAGACCAGCCTGCCCAAAATGGTAGAACCCCGTCTCTACTAAATTAGTCAGGCGTGATGACATATGCCCATAATCTCAGCTACTCGGGAGGCTGAGGCAGGAGAATCTCTTGAACCCGGGAGGTGTAGGTTGCAGTGAGCCGAGATTGCGCCACTGTACTCCTGCCTGGGAGACAGCAAGACTCTGTCTCAAAAAAAAAAATAAATAAATAAAAAAAAAAGGAAGTGATGGAAAGAGAGCAGTAATGCCAATCCCACAGAATGACACTAACAAAGAAATGATAGTATGTTACCTAAACTGATTAGTTAGTACTGGGTAATTTGGAAAGATTTTTCCTTAAGCTCTGAAGTAAGTAATTGAGATGTGGAAACTTCACAGATCTCTGGGGATCAATGCTTGCCTTGAGGGACTGGCAGTGAGAGGAACAGGGAAGCAGTATTTCTTTTGAAAGGTAGCCAAACACATGTTTCATTGTTCTGGGTTCCCTGTTTAAGGCCAAGTGACTTTTGATTGAGAATATTCTGTTCTGGAGGGAACCTGTAGTGTTTGCTTATCTTTTTATGAAAATTTAGATACACAGAACTAAAAAGTCTGGGGAGAAAAACTAAGATTAATATTATGTTCCCCAAAAGAAGATACTAAGAGGGTATACATTGTGGAAAAGATGAAATTTAGAATATTTTTGTTCCCCAAAAGAAGATACTAAGAGGGTACACATTGTGGAAAAGAAAAGATGAAATTTAGAATATTTCTTTTATTTAGAGTGGAAACAACTACAAATGATAGTAATTTGCTAAGGAAATAATCATTCTAAATAACACATCTCTCAACAGAATCTGTCTATCTCACTTTGCTCAATTGAGAGAGATACAGATTACAAGGGAGAAATACACTTTATAACTAAGAGATAGATTTTAGGAATTATACATTAATTTTAAAGCATACAGACTTGGAAGATGATGAATTTTAGCACCCTCAGTTCAGTTGCTTTTAGAGGGAGGCAGGGGCATGGCGAATTCACATCAGGGGACCTGCTGCTGCTCTTGAGGAGGATAGAGAGGAAGGGAGCTAAGAGGAAGCATGCTGGGCATGGAGGTGGCAGGAGCAACCAAACTGAGAGCCCAAAAAGAGTAGAAGTCGGTCTAAGTTGAGAGCTGAAAGCAGAGATGCCAACCCATTTTCAGCAGGAAGGAAGAACAGACTGGAAAGAGTGGCGAGAGCATGTTAAGAGAATTATTATTGGGAACAATTTCAGAATGGATAGATCTGCTGTACTCTTTACTGTATTTATAGCAGAGCTTTGATGAGATGATAGCAGCATCAGAATTGACTTTCACTCAGTCTTGTTTTACAGCAAAAAAAGTCTTGTGCATTTCCTAAAATCATCACTAAGAATAACAAATTCTGGTGCAACTTCCAGCTCCATTACTTCGTGAACAACTGCTCTCAGCAGTCAGGGCAGCTCTACTAACCCACTAATCCTCCTTATATGGAGTCCAATAAGCTCAGCTTGAGTTTGGGGAGTACCACTTTCTTTTAGATTATTCATCCTAGAGCTTCCATTGACTTCATTTAGTGACTGTGTTGCCCAGCAGTCCCATATACTGCTTTTTTTAATGATCTGGAAGTTTCATCTTTTTTTTCTACTCCCCACAATCTAAATTTATTCCCTTTGTTTTCATTTTTTTAAGTACATTTCTCTCTACTTTTTAAGAGACCAGCCTTTATCTGACAAAGTACTCCATCAGTTTGTGATGTCTGACGCATCCCAGAAAATGCATCAGTATTTTAAAAATGACCTGTTGGAAATATACCACTTTAAGGAAGGAGGACCGTAATGGTTCAGGTATCATGGAGGCAGATAGGTGGGTGCTTTGGGACTAGAACCTGAGGAAATGTTAGAGAGACAGGAGGCCTGCCTGAAGCATTTTTAAAATGCAGAATTCCAGTAAGAATTATAAGGAGATAATATGCGTGAAGAGTTTTGGGTACCTTGCATGGAAAGTCCTAGTCAAAAGCTAAATATTAGTATTCCTGTCATTATAGAATCCCAGGGCAGGGAAGCACTGAGGAATTTGCAATTGAATATCCTCCTCCAGGCCCTTTAGCACCTTCTAAAGATTTCATAAATCAGGGAATATGCCACGGTTTGCTGAAGGGATAAGTGTTTGAGAGGTGATGAAGTTTACTTGGAGAATTTAGAGTTCAGTTTTATTTGAACTAAAGCGTGAATAGACCCACAGTACTGAGGATCCTTCTGGGCCTGTTTAAATAGTAGCTCCAATTCCCTTTTTGAACAGTTTGCATGTCAGCCAGTGAGTGCTATAAATGCTGATCTGTACTGCACGAGGGCCTCTCCTGGGACAGGGCACGGTGCAAACTTCTTGCAACCTAATCCTTCAAGCACCAGCTCAAGTCACACGCCTGCCATGAAGTTTTTCTTGACAATTCCAGGGCCCGCCGATTTTTCTCTCCTTTGAACTCATATGCACTTGTCGAGATCGCACTATTAATTTAGCTTTTCGTGTTTGTGTAGCAAGGTGGAGAATTTTACCCAACAGAAATTCTGGGGGCTGCTGCTGCTTGTGTAAAGAATGACTTTTTAAGTGGCTGTCTGGCAAGAAAGGTCACTCGTGGAGAGCAGAGTGGGTGAAGGCAGGCTGTGAACTGGCTCTGAGAGGACAAAGGAGGAAGAACACAGAGAACACTGCATATGGGTGAGGACTCCATGAAAGAGGGGGCAAGGAAGAAAAGGCAGGTGACTTTTCTCAGTGTGGGCTTTTGGGGAGAGGGACAAATGGCTATCTGAAAATAATGAGCAGGAAGATTTTTTTGTTTTTGTTTTTTAGTTTTTTGGCATGGTGCTGCATAAACATTCCATAACCGGGGTCTAGTTTAGTCTTAGGGTGACTCTCACTTTTCATTTGTTCATTTATTCACATATACATCTGTTGCATATTTATTGACTTCTCATTATGAGCCAGGCACTGTTTTGGGTCTGGACATTTAGCAGTCAATAAGACAGATAGATATTCTGGTAGGAGAGACAGACAATAAGTAAAGTGGAAACAGATGAGATAATGTCAAATATTATTAGTGCTCTGATGAAAATAGAACAGGAACATGTGGTGGAGAGTGACTTTGTCTAGCTTTTATGAGGGGCACACATAAAAATAGGAGACTTGTGATTCCAAAGTACACTTGAACTACCCAGGACCATGCCTTACACATCTTGATCTTCTCCATTTTTCCCACAAACTACCTTATGCCTTCCTAGGTATTCAACATTTCAAATATATCAATGAGTTCAAGAATAGAGTTTTGCAATGAGACCACTGATTTTGTAGGATTTCTTAGCCTTTTTCTGGTGCCACGATGATTTTTTTTTAACAGTTTGTTGAGACCCATAGTCTTTATTCAGAATAATATTTTATATATGCATAAAACATAAAACATAGGATTTCTATGGAAACTAATCACATATCATCTACAGTTCTCTGATCCCAGGCTGATAACCACTAAAAGATAATACAAGAATTTTCCATAGGAAATATTTTGATGGGGAAATTAAGCTTTGGGGATTATAGCTCTTTTTATTCTACAACACAGACTAAATTGAGCACACATGACAAAAGCAAACTATGTTTGACATTTAGGGGAAGATGATTGCCAACAAGTCTTTAGGACTTACCCATCAGGTGAAGCTGAATATAAGTTTAACTAGCTGGTAAAACAGAAGAAAGCACAGGTCAGTTCACTGGTTTGGTATTCCCCTAGCTGAGCTCTTGGGCACTGGGTTAGAACATGAGGTAGACACCTGGGAGGGTAATCAACTTACTGGAAATAATTGCAATGACACAGATTGAAAAGGAAGTGAGCTATAAGGCCCAGGCAGGACAGAGCTTGCCTAGAGCTCGTCTACAAAGGACCCACTCAATGTGGCCAAAGCTGAACAAAGGCATCAGGTCAGCACGGGATAAAAACCAGACCCCAAATTAGAGAAGTGAGGATCAGTGCCAGGGTCCAGAGGCCGTGATGAAAGATGCAAGTTAGAAGTCTCTAGGCTCTCCCAGAAGTCCAATTTTACATGAAATTCCTTTTAAAATTATAGATCATTCAGAAGCAAGTCTAGTTTTTCCATGGAGTTGTGCAATTGAATAGGGTTTCCTCTTTAGTTTTTACTTGGGCGATTTAACAATGCATAGGATAGCAACAAAGCCACATGCCTGGAGGCTCCTGATTCTCAGAAAGCAAGTAAGAGCCTGCAGCACAGTGGCTGCCACCATTTACTTAATTCTTTCCATCCTTTTCTAGTCTCATATGGCCCATCTTCCACTGGACACGCTCCACAATGACCTGACACTCAACATATCCGCTGATCTTATCCTCCTCTCCCTTTCCTTTGTTGGTTTATGATAACATTCTTTTCTAAGTTACATTAATTCAAAAACAATGGAGCTTTTAAACTTTTTTCTTCATGACTTGCCATATGCAAACAACCACGCAAGTTCTATGGATCATACATTTGAAACTGATCTCTTCTTTGTTCAAGAGCAGCAGTTCTTGAGCAGAACATTATTACCTCATTTCAAGATTTCTTCCTAAATCTTGTGACAGAGGTTCTACTTTCTTGCATCTTTCATTAAAATCCTTCATTTTCTACCCCTAAACCCCAAAATCTCCCTTTCAAGAAACCAAGGACAAAGCACCTCACATGATGTTTATGATTCTTTATATTAATTTATATTTTTCTAGCTGTAGCTTATATTGCTGTGCCTGATAATTTTTTATCGAATGCCAAACAGTGTGAATTTTGCATTGCTGGCTGCTGGATTTTTTTTGTATTTCCTTAAATCTTTTTGGGCTTTGCTCTGGGATGTAATTAAGTTGGTTAGCATCAGTTTGATCCTTTTGAGGCATGCTTTTAAGCATTCTTAGGCAGGTCCTGAGTAGCCTGTAGTCTATAGTCCATGCCCGATTTAGCACCACTACTAGGGTAGTAACCTTTCGGAGGACACTCCTCAATGCTCCGTGTATTCTGAGGTCTTTCTTCTCTCGCTTGGTGGGAACAGGAACTCTTCCTAGCTCTTTGTGAGCTCCAGGCATGGTTCCTCCTGCTCCTTTCTGGTAGTTCTTTCTCTAGCCTTGATAGTTTCCTACACGCCTTTCAGTACTCAAAGAAGCAAGGCAACACTGCGGATTCCTGAGCCTGCTTGCTTTCTGCGCATGTCTCTCCTCTATGGCGCTCTGTCCTGCTAATTCTAGCCGCCATAGCTTCCTATTATTTAGCTCTGTGTCTTCTACTTAGGGAGACTATGAGGCTGTGCCTGGGCTCCCTCTACCTCTACCGCACTGAAAACACTCTCTAGGCTTGAGACAGGAGTCAGCTACAGTTACCTGTAGAGCTCACCTTGTTTACCTTCTCTCAAGGATCATGTCTTACACTACCTGCTGTCCAAAGTCTGAAATGTGTTGTTTTATGTATTTTATCTGCTTGCAATTAAGGTAGATGGGTTAATCCAGTCACTGCTACTTTACCATGAATAGATGACTAAAAGTAGAAGTCAATACCTTTATATCTAGGTCACATTTGACCTATCTGTCTTTATCTCCTACTTTTGGGTTTGAATTGTATTTTAGTTAGATTGCTTATTCACTGTGGTATTCAAGCCTAGCATAACCAACACTTCATGTATCTTTGGATGGGTAAGAAAAAAGAGTGTTTTTCCCTCTCCCTTGCAGATGTTATAGCCTAGTAGATAAAAATTTGCTACATAAATTCTAGATGTAGTAGTACTAATATTTGAAAAAGCACATTTATCTTTCAAAATACATACGAAATGAAACCGATTTTATCTCTTCACTTGGTAAGATGAATAACAGATAGTAAGTGAAAACCAAGCTGCTACAATTATTTTTAACACCCATCCTCCCATCTCAATATATCTTCCCTCATTTAGTAGATGCTTGCTAAATATTATACCAACTTAAGGGGCAGACGGAGTGATCACCAATCCCCTGTGGCCCTCTGAGTATGACTGGCCTGTGGGAGCCTTCTGGACCTAACAGTGATTGAGATATCTTATAGTTGGGATACAAAGATGTTGAATCTGCCATAACTCACATTAAGTCATATTAAAAGGCTATTAAGACAAGATCCATTCTACAGTTAACTGAGGGTTAAAAGTAGCAATGATCTAATCTCTGAGGTTTACATTTCCAGACTCAAGGAAAATTTTCTTAAAGTACAGATAAATCAAGTAGACTTTGTTCTTGCATGTTCAGACACACTCAGGAAAAAAATTTACTTGGAAAATAATGAACAGTAACTTTATAAAGTTCTGAATCTTGGATTCATTGCATGAGTTATTCATAATTGATCTATATTAAAATAACTCCTTTAGTTGACTAGCATTTTTTCCTTAATTTTATGGTAGATAAATACTTGTATTATAAAAAATCTGGAATAATAACTTAAGAAGTGACTATAAAGTATTGACTCTTGAATTACGTAGATCTTACTCAAATGGAAAAATAAGGAATTTTTGAAACACAAAAATGTAATTACATTACATGAAAAGTATCCTACCACCAGTATTTTACTATTCATGAACATTAATACAGTTGGAATGCTATTTTCTTTTCTGTTTTCAAATAAAATGTGGACTCATGACTTTTTTTTTTTCCAAAAATACAAATCCTACTAGTAGCTTTTAATCACCAAATGTCTAAGTTCAGAAATATGTCTAGTCAAATGCATTGGGATTAAGGGGCACGGCTACCTTGTGTATTTCCATGCCTAGTGCCTCTGCTCCTCTCCCTTTGTCCCGAGATTGGTTTCTCTATAGTTAATTGAAGGGAGGAAGGAGAGGTAGAAGGGCAGAAGGAAGTGTTCTTAAACATCTCAGACACGACAAAGGTTTACTTTGACCATGGTGGCATCTCAGGGGTGTTTGGGTTCTTGGGAGACATTCTCTCTGTCCCCTGCCATTGCATTGGGTCTTACACACGCAGTTTCTTCAATGTGGACATACCCATCCTCTTTCATGATCATTGGGATTCAGTTGTCATTTCCCGAGAATGCTAGCGGTCCCTCCAGCATCTTTCCTTTGATGTTTCTTTGCTCCTCCCAGAGACTCTGTTGCACAGGATCTAAGATAGCTCCTCTTCCTCTTGCTTGCTCATGACTCACATTTAGTGTATGAGAAATGCACATCTGAGACTCTGTCCAAAGGAATAAGATTATTTTTCAAACTACAGTTTGTTCTCTGCCCCAACCAGACCCTTGTCTTTTCGATTACTTAGGTATGAGTCAGATACACCAGTCCACTCTGTTTCTCAAACTTCAGGGGACACATTTCAAGCTCTCTAAGTGATCTCCATAAACCCCTTTTAATTAGGCTTTAAGTTAGGAGACAACCTGATGCTCCCACTCCACTCTCAAAGTGTGGGTGGGTGGAGACTTCACACAGTTACAGCAGTCTTCAAAGAAATCTTCTCTCTCATTTCCAATTCCTTTTGGCTCTTCAAATTTAATCTTTTTACACCTTGTAATAGGTTTGAGGGGTCAATGTTGCAACCTGGTTTTGACCCACTTCCTTTGCTAATTCTGCCTAAGTGATATGGGATTATAGTTTTGAATGTCAGAGTAACTGGCGTTCCCTTGTATTAAGACTTCAGCTGAGACTGAGACCAAAATAGTTCACGTTAAAACCCTTTTGCACTTACAACTTAAGACACATTAGCTTGTCCAGACCACAGAAAGAAAAATATACCCCAAAGGAACATTGAAGAAGTGACATTAAATATTTGTTTTACATTCTTAATATTTGTAAAGGCAAATTTTGTGTTTTTAAAAGTGTATTTTCTGATCAATTTTGCTATTTTTATATTACGTTCTAGTCCAAGAGTGGAGTCTTGATTTACGACATTGCGCCTTTAGGAAATAAGGTCAGGGGACCAACTAGGTTGTAAATCAGGTGTTGTGTCTTTTTTTGTGCTTTGTACAGAAAATTCCACTGTTGGTGTCGTTATCAAAGGTGGAAATAACGCAAAAGAGTGTTCTTAACATGTGGAGCTCTTTCTACAAGAGCTCTTGGTAAGACAAATGCCCCCTTGGAAGGGCGAGATTATTTCCCTTTTGTGTTCTTTGCCATAGCTGTGAAAGTTAAGGCTTCTGTCTTCTTAATTTCCCACCTTTGCCTCCCTTTAGAACATAAAAAGCCATTCCACCTTGAATGGAAAACATTCTCAGCAGCTGGTAGGAACTGGAGTCCAGAACAGTGAGTCAGTGGATGGCCACTAGGGGGCAGCTACGTAAAGCTTTTATGCTTAGTTTTGTAGGCACTTGGGAATTACGGAAGGTTTCAGAGCAGGGTAGTGACCTACCAAAATGTGTTAGGAAGATTAATTTGGCAGGCAGAATGAGGGGGAAAGAATAGGTACAAAAAGTCAGATCTAGGACTACCACTGTGATTTCAGGGTAAAGAGGGAAGCAGTGGTATCAAGGAAGATACGTAAGAGTGGTGAAAGAATTCCAGACAGATTATGAAAAGAAATATTAATATAGAAGCATGGCTGCATGACTATGGAGAGAGGAAAAAATGGAAAACACATTTTCTGTTTGGAGAATGTTAATTCTGAAGATGGAAATAAACCCACTTAGCCATTTTTTTCCTCCTCTAGGTGTAATCCATTTAAGTGAAATTTATCAAAAATTTAAAGGTATTCTTGAAATGTTTTCATTTATCAAAACAAGTTTTTTGGAACATTAACAATTTTAGTCTGACAGTTTCTGGAGATTTAGGAGAAAAATGTCAGTTGGCTCTTTTTTCTTGTGGAAGGGAAAAGGAATCAGTAAGACAAATATGGTGTCTACCCTTGTTTTCTAGCTCCCCATTTTTTCTTCTTTATTTAATCATAGATGTTTAGGGAAACAAGTTTCTGACTACCTCTCTGGTTGGGTAGAGAACAAACCAGTGGAAAAACTGTATCATGGGAATACACTGTCTCAAGAGATCTTTGTATTAATGTACAAGTCCATATAGCTTCATGGAAATTACAACCTCATTTGACTAATAAGATGGATATTAAATGAAAATATTTCCCCAAATGTAAATACCTGTCACACATCTAAGGGGAGATCTCAATATATTACAACTTTAAGTCAATACTGCTACTGCATATTTTAAAGGTTAAAGAAACCCGAAAGATGGAAGCTAAAAGCTGGACTGTGACAAGAACATGCTTACCCGAGCTGATGTGTATTCTGAAGTTTTCAATTTCTGTTTTGCAGTTTATCCTGGTCTTTAATGTTTCATTTTCTATGCTTTTATGCTTTTGGCTAAACTGAAGTTAAAACATACAAGCTACAAAACTTAACTCATGAAATTTTGAGGTTTTGCCATTGGGGAACCTGAATCAATAGTTTTAATATAGAATCAGGACAGATAGCATCATGCCAATGTAATTAATTTTAGCAAATAGTGTTTACGATAAGAATTTTCAACAGCTGTGTGTGCCTGGTTTCTCTGCTAATGCTCCCCGTGGAGTTCTGGGACAACCAGCTCCAGGTCTCTGCTGCACTGGTGCTTGCTTTACTGTGCTACTGCACATTTCATGCTCCATTGAGACCACTTATATGGTGGCACTGGTTCTCCTTGGGCTATCTATATTGCTTTTGCCACCATCTTAAAACTCTCACTCCCTACTCATCTCTCTCTTGGATCAGTAAAGAAGCACTTTTTTCTTCTTATATTTTTCCAAACATACTCAGAGACATTGCTTTTCACTTACCCACTGCTACTACCATTGACAAACCACCACCATCTCTTACGTGGATCACTGTGATTGCCTTGGATTGGTCTCCCTGCCTCTACCATTGCTCCCTTCAGTCTGTTTGTTGACATTGCAGTCAGTGATTCTGGCTGTCAGATCTTGTCACTCCTTGGCTGAAAATTCTACAGGGGATCCTGATTTCACTTCTAATCAAAGACAAAGTCTTTATGAAGACCTAAAGGTCTTTGCAAATCTGATCTCACCTTTTATGGCTCACCCTTCACTCACTGAACTCTACTCACACGTGACCAGAACATTCCAGGCATGGTGAAATGCCTCATTTCCCTTATTGTAATGCTATCCTGTCATAGAGGCCAGCCTTGGCCACCCTGTTTTAAATTGCAAGTTGCTCTTCGTACCACCCCAACCTTCTTTATCCTGCTGCACTCTCCCCTATAATTTTTATCTGTACAGTAGTCCCTCTTATCTGCAGGGGATATGTTCCAAAGTCCCCAGGGGATGTCTGAAACCACAGATAGTACTGAACCTTATATATACTATGGTTTTTTTTCCCTATATGCACATACTTATGACAAGGTTTAATTTATAAATTAGGAACAGTACAATACTAACAATAACTAATGATAAAATAGGACAATTTTAACAATATATGGTAATTAAATTATGTGAATGTGGTCTCCATCTCTATCAACGTATCTTATTTTACTATAGATCTTAGTAACCTTGACATACAATCTCTTTCTTTCCTTATGAAATTGAGAACTTTCACCTTTTCACTTAAAGGAAGCACTTTCTGGCTTATCTTCGGCATATCCGATTTGCCAGCATCGTTACTCTTGTGCTTTGGGGGCCATTATTAAGTAAAAGAAGGATCATTTGAACACAAGCACTGTAGTACTGCAGTGTGCGGAGTGAGACTGACCTCGTACTGTGGCTTTCTGAGCCTCAGTCCCGACCTCATCAAAACCATGTTACATTTAATTATACACAAGGAGCATAGTGTTTTCAAAAATAGAATTATTCTTTTCAATTGTGGCGAGGGTTGGGAGATTCTGTGGGGTAGATGAGCCTCACGAATTTCTAGGGTAGGGGACCCTCACAGAAAAGCCTAATTTTCCTTCATCTAAGTATGCAATCGTTCCTATAAACATAGGTTGTGACAGAGATATTTGTGTTCCTGGTGTGGGAGAAAGAAAAATAATTTTCGTGATGAGTTCCAAAGTCAGTTATTTTTCAAAACTGTGAATGGCTTAAAAAATGACATTTATTTTGTTCGTTAACCTGCATTTTGAGCAGGGCTTGTTGGAGATAGTTTGTTTTTCTCCAACTTGGCCTCAACTGGGGCAGCTTGAAGTCTGGATGCTGGAATCATCTGAAACTTGCTCATCCAAATGTCTGATAGTTAGTGCTGGCTGTTGGCTGAGACCACGACTGAGACCATTACCAAACATATACCTGTAGTCCCCCATGAGGCCTGGGTTTTCTTACAACATAGTGACTGGGTTCCGAGGGTGAGCATCTTGAGAAGAGAAGAGAGATAGAAAAAAAGAGAGATGGAAGCCATATTGCCTTTTATGGCCTAACCTCAAAAGTTATACAGGCATCAATTCTGCCATATTTTATTCTTTCAGGAAATCCCACAAAAGGTGGCCCAATTGCAAGGACAACAAAAGAAATCTCACCTTTTGATGGGGGAGTGGCAATTTCTGGAAGAGCATGTGGGACTGAAAATGTTGCTTTGGTCATTTTGGGAAAACAAAATGTCTACCATTAGCCCTCTGGCTATTGCAATATAATAGTAAGATACACTTGCCCTCTTCCAGGGCTTCTAAAATCCCATTTTTGTTTCAGCATCAGACTTAGTTTTGAGGTTCAGAATCTCACTATTAAAATGAAATCCATATCTGTAATATGCTCTATGGGTGTAGATTATCAGGTCTCTGAGGCCTATTTTTCCTGGTCTAAAGATCTGTGAACTAAAGAGATAAATGACCTGCCTCTTACATAATCCATATGCCATGGGAGGGCAAGCACAGACAACTGCTATTGACATTCTCCTTCAAAAAGTGTAATGGGAGGAGGGAAATGGGAAGAATATAGCAATGAGTGGTCCAAAGAGACTTTGAAATCCAACTGGATGTATCTTTCCAATTCCATATTTAATTCTCAGTCCTACTACCTAACAGTAGGTTGAAAAATCTACACAAGGCCTCTCCATGGGGCTTGGGCTTCCTCACAACATGGATGCTAAATTTCAGTTGCGATAGTCAGATAGTGAAGAAAATTGGTAATTTTTAAGCTATGTGGAAAATTACCTTAGTCAACACCGTAAGACAGTCTATTGAAATTTTATCTATTTTTTACTAAACAGGATAGGAACAAAGTGGCATTTGCCAGTGAATGGGTAACATGTAATATATACTGTGGTTAAAAAATAGAGCCCTCTGTAGAATTACAAGTTCAGTTTTGGCAGCATAATTTGAAAGAATAAAATAATAAGAAACCCTCATGTTTGTAGTAAAATGTTTTTACTACATACATAATAGTTTCCTGTAAACTATTATCTAATGTGAAAGGAGAAATACTCTTTATAAAATGAGTTCTACAATTAGGGCAATTCTAGAAGTATGCTTCTTTATATCTTACTGTGGCCTAAAAACTTGAACTCATGGGAAAGATTCTAAAAGGGAAAGATTTCAATTTGGGAGGGAATACGGTAGGAAAACAAGCATGGACAATGTTCTGGTTATCTACTTGTGTATAACAAACTGTCGAAGCTTAGTGGCTTAAAGTCACTATTTCTTTCATTTCCCTCTCCATAATGTAGATCATGAGTTTGGGAATGGCCCCACAGGGATTACTCCAGGGCAGTTCAGGCTGTGGCATCCACTTCTGAGATGGTTTCTTTATCCATATATTTGGCACATCAGTGCTCCTTGGCCTTTTACTCTCTCTCTCCACGTGGTGTCTCACTGCTATGGACTGAATGTTTGTTCCCTCCCCTGCCAAATTTGTGTGTTGCAATCCTAACCCCCACTGTGATAGTACTAAGGGTTGGGGTCTTTGGGAGGTCGGGAGGGTTTGGCCCTCACAAATAGGATTTGTGCACTATAAAAAGAGGAGGATACATGGGTTGCTCTCTCTACTCTCTGCCAGAGATGCCACCTGCAAACCAGGAAGCAGGCCTTTACCAAGCATTGGATATGGTGGCACTTTGGCCTTGTACTTCCCAGCCTCCAGAACTTTGAGAAATACATTTCTGTCACTTAAACCTCCTACTTCATAGAATTCTGTTATAGCTGCCCCAGCTGACCAACATATCTTCAGGGCCCCTGCAGATGAATTATGCTTCACACAGCTAGGTGGCTTTAAGATGGTGGCCTAGGGCTGTCAGAGACTGGTGTTCCAATAAGCCCTGGCAGAATCTGCAAAGCTTTTCCTACTTGCCTCAGAAGTCCCAGCATGCCACTTCTACTATATTCTCTGGGCCAAGCATGTCATTAAGGCCAGTCAAGATTCAATGGGAGAAGCAGCAAAGATTCTGTGGACAACTTTAATCCATTAGAGTCTGCTTTTGGCCACAAATTATTTACATTCCTACCAAACACACAATACATTCATATATCCCAAAGCCCATGGAACTCATTCTTTTTCAGCATTGGCTTGAAGCCTAGGATCTGAATAGTCAAATCAGGTCCAGATGTGCATGAGTTCCTCAGGTGCAGTTCCCTGAGTACAATTCGTGTCAACCCGAAGACCTGTGAACTGCAGTCATATTTCCTCCTCCTGCCCCCAACACCCAACATAAAATGGTAGACCGGGCCTAGGAAAACCAGGTAGTCCCTCTGGTTCAAAAAGAGGGGAACAGAAGTCACATAGGTAGTCACAGGTAAGGAGCAATTATGAAATCTGGCCAGACATGTGTGACCTGCTTCTTAATTAGGGCCCAGACCTGTTCCCTGGGGGTGACTCTCTGTGGTTATTCACTCTTCCTCATGGATTCTTGCCTCTGCCCTTGGTCTCCCTCCCCTTTCCATGAGTAATAGTCCCTTTTTCCAGCTAAGTAGTTTTTTGCCTGCTTTCTCCTCAAAGAAATTCAAAGATTAGAAGGTCTGTTTCATTTTGTAGTCTCTTTTTCCCTCTCAGATGAAACTAATACAATTTGTTGGTCAGTCAATGTACCAAAGCCAATCCATATTCAAGCAAAGAAAAGGGAATTTTACTGTAACTCTATGGCAGGAACAGCAAAGAGTTTGCAATCACCATTAAAGATTTCAAGAATTTGAGGCTTGAGAGATTAGGGCTGTCCATTAGATGTTAGAATTTCATTCATGCTAAAGATATTTCCCCTCCTTGAATGCACCATTATGTTGTCTTGAAAAAATGTTCAGAAATTTGTAGAGTCAATCAGGGAACAGAGATGGCAATAGTTTTTAAAGATACCAAAATTTATGTATGTATTCATTAGTTTTGCTCTTTTACTAAATTTAAGGTCACCACAATATGGAAATCAATTATTACATTTATTGTGGAATATTCCTAGGCACTCAGACACTGGATATTTCCGTAACTGATAACTGAATTTTACTGGGTATTTGGGTTTCCTTGAATCCAGAGAAATATAGCATTTTATTTATTTATTTTTGAGATAGAGTCTCACTCTATCATCCAGGCTGGAGTGCAGTGGCACGATCTTGGTTCACTGCAACCTCCACCTCCCAGGTTCGAGCGATTCTTGTGTCTCTGCCTCCTGAGTAGCTGGGATTACAGGTGCCCACCACCAGGCCTGGCTAATTTTTTTATTTTTAGAAGAGGTGGGATTTTGCCATGTTGACAGGGCTGGTCTCAAACTCCTGACTTCAAGTGATCTGCCCTCCTCGACCTCCCAAAGTGCTGGGATAACAGGTGTGAGCCACTGCACTCGGCCAGCACTTATATTTAATGTGACAGATAGTATATATTTGAAAGCATGTAACCAAAGGAACAGAAATTTCCAGTCTTATGTGGTGCTGGCTTAATGGAGAAAAATCCATGGAAAACTCACACTTTTGTCTGTATTCCCACAATCTGGTTAGTGTCATTTGTGAAACTCCCGCAGATATAGGAGGAAAAGGGATCTAGGATCCCCAGTAATTAAGACCTTGTAGGAAGAAAGAAAGCTCCTGTTAAAAATCCCCATTCTTCATATTTCTGATATTTTTTTGATTAAAAAAATTCTTTCTCAAATAAAAAGGGAGCAAGATGAAATTTCTTTCCCAGAGATAATGGGAACTTCAAGACACATTTCTAACTACCATCTATGGTCACCATGAACTTTATGAAACATGTTTTCTATTAAGTTTGTAGAGATGTCGGGCTTTGCTGAAAAACTGATGTATTTATGTGTGCATACTAAAACTTTTAAATATGTTAAAGGGATGTAAAATCAAACTTATTGACCAAGCTTTCTCAATTTTGTTGCATAGACAGTTGAATCTTAATCTTACCACAGTCTAGCTTTTGCCATTTTCTCAGCAGCCTGATAACTATTTGGCATTAAGGTTTTGTTCTCACACTTAGCGTAGACAGACATGTTGTCCAGCACACATGTAGAACTGATGGCAGTAATGAGATAATGACTTGATAACATGCATATGTTCCTCACTTTGAGTATGAGGTTGGGCAAATATCATTTATGACAGATTTGGAACCCTTATCCAAGTTGGACTAAACCAAGCCAAATATCATTGGCAATTTTCTTCTATGAATCAGATATTTCTCATGAAGCAGCTAACTTCTGACTTAGAAATAATTATTTCTAAAACCAATGCACTTCTGTTTACATATTCAGAAGTAACTATCGGTGAAATGCAGATAATCCTTTGCAGAAGCTCTTGCTAATTTGGAAGCTGGACAGTGATCAGACAAACAAAATAAAGAAGGCATGTTCATAAAAATATAGGGTTTAGAAAAAGCAATGAACATGTTTATATTTTACTGGAGGGAGATGGTATCTGATAAGTTATTCTAATCAACAGAATTGCTGCTGCCAACGTGTGAGAAAATAAACTGGTCACCAAACTCCAGCGGAATTCTCTGCAGAGTCTGGTGTTGTCGATAAAAAATTGTTGCGTGTCTTCCCCTTCCCCCACAATATGATACTGGAATTTGGAGTTGGATAAATACCTAAAGTTGATCTAGTGATTCCATGATCTAGGCAGTTTAAAATGCTTTCTCATTGCTCCTGGAGTTAGTGGCGAGTCAGGTCTTTCCACCCAGCTTAACCTGTCGTAATGAGCACGTAATGCTGCCAACCTGTATCCCACTGTTTTTGTTCTTCCTCAACTATATTTTTTATGAGAGTGATTTTATGAATTGAGTTATTTAAGAAACATGGCTGCATTGTGCCAGGAACCACAGATACAAGAATGAAGAAGAAAATTTTTATGTCCTTAAAGATGTTACTCTCTAGAAGGAGATAAACAGCAAACAAAATGTTAAAAATATAATGACATTAGTAATAAATAGGAGTATTTAAAAGATGCTATGAGAGTATGAAGAAGATAGAACTCTGCTTTGAGGATCAAGAAGAATCTTGCAGAGGAGCTAACATTTGAACTGGGATTTAGAGATGAATAGACATTTCTAGGCAAAATAGAAAGAGGACACTCCAAATGGAGTGAAAAGTATGGACACTGGAATGGGAGTTTAAAGAAGCAAATGCTCAAGTCTTGTTCTCAACCCCAGCAAGGTGGGGAACATGGACAAGGCTTCTACTGTGGACAGACTTGGAGAAATGTTAGATGTCTGATGGTCTTTCAAAAGACCAGAGAGAGGAGACATTGGTATGAGGGACGCTGAAAGACATTAGTAGGAATACAAAATTGAGGGATAAGGTCAAGTAGAGTCAGACTACAGTTAGGAGAAATAGGATTCGTCACTATTCTAGATATATGTGTGAAATTAAGACATGAATGGAAAAGGAACCCAAGGTTCAGCATAAAGAAAAGAAGTCGGCATAATGAATGAAAGGTAGGGAGAGAGAAATGAGAAATAGGGTACCAGTGGATAAAGCATGACAGTTCTACAGCACTTTTTTGAGAGCAGGAATCTGTTTTCTAATCACACCCAAAATAGGCAAACACGCTATAGGTGGTTACTTAAGGACCTGCATATTTGGAAAACCTATAAAATATCTGTGTATGGAAGAAGTTCTGAGAGCATGTCGTAGCATGGAGGGAAATGAGGATGGAGAGGCAGACAGTGATAATATCACAAACATCCTTATAGTCTCTGCTAAGGAGTTGGGAATTCCTCTGAAGTTATTTAGAAGACATTGAGGGATATTTAGTGTGATTTTAATTTTAGAACATTTTTTGGAAGCAGTGTCTAAGATGAAATTATGGGTATAGTCCAGAACTGGAATATAGGGCAACTAATTAGAAGACTATACCAATAATTGTTTTTCAATTCTGATGCTCTAAAGAGTGCTTTTAGTTCTTTTTTCTTTTTTTAGAGTTGAGGTCTCACTTTGTCACCCAGACTGGAGTTGCAGTGTTATGATTGTGGCTCACTGAAGCCTCAAACTCCTGGGCTTAAGTGACCCTCTCACCTCAGCCTCCTGAGTAGCTGGGTCTACAGGTGCATAGCACCACGCCTGGCTACCTTTTTGAGTAACGGAGTCTTATTTTACTGCCCAGGCTGGTCTTGAGATCCTGGCCTCAAGTGATCTTCCCACCTTGGCTTCTTAAAGTGCTGGGATTACAGGTGTGAACCGCTGCTCCAAGCTTGTTTATTTTTTTAATGACCAATAATAATTGTATACATTTATGGGGTACAATGTGATGTTTCAATATATGTATACATTATGGAATGATTAGGCCAAGCTAATTAGCATATCCATGACATCCCCTACTTATTATCATTACTTTTTGTAGTGAGAACATTTAAAATCTATCTTTCAGCTATTTTGAAATACACAATACATTATTAATTATGGTCACCCCTCTGTGTTATACACAGCATATGTTATATAATTATCTACCTCCTGTATAACTGAAACTTTGTATCTTTTGGCCAACATCTCCCCTTTTCCCTATTAGCTCCCAACCTGCACGTATCCTGGGCTGTGGTAACCATGATTCTACTCTCCCATGATGTTGACTTCCAGGTTTTACATATGGGTGAAATCATACAGTATTTGTCTTTTTGTACCTGGCTTATTTCACTTAACATAATGTCCTCCAGGTTCATTCATGTTTTCTCAAATGACATTATTTTTTTTAAAAAAGACAGTATTTCTTTGTTATATATGTCACATTTCCGTTAGGCATTCATTTATTGATAGACACTTAGGTTGCTTCCGTATTTTGGCAATTTGAAGTCTTTTGTGGCTCCATACATTTTAGAAACTTTGTTTTCATTTCTGTAAAAATGGCATTGAAAGTTTGATGAGAATTGCACTGAATCTGTAGATTGCGTTGGGTAGTATGTACATTTTAACATCTACCATTTAAGATGGGAGATTTGGGACATTTGAATCTCCCAAACCATGAGCAAGGGATATCTTTGCATTATTTTGTGTTTTCTTCAAATTTTTCATTAATATTTTCTAGTTTTCAGTATATAGATTTTTCAACTCCTTGGTTAAATTTACTCCTAAGTATTTTTTAAGGCCATTGTTAATGGGATTTTTTTAAATTTATTTTTTGGATAGTTCATTGTTAGTGTACAGAATGCTGCTGACTTTTGTACATTGATTTGATGTACTGCAATTTAATTGAATTTGTTAATCAATCCTAAAAGTGTTTTTTTTCTTTTCCTTTCTTTTTTTTTTTTTTTTTTTTTTTGGAGTTGTCAGGGTTTTGTATATATAGACAGTCCCTGACATGATGGTTTCACTTAGTTTTTCAACTTTATGATGGTATGAAAGCTATACACCTTTAGTAGAAACTATACTTCTCTCGTGATGCTAGGTGGAAGCAGTGAAACACAGCTCTCAGCCACGGATTTTCAACTTATGATATTTTCTTGGGACATAACCCTATTCTAAGTCAAGGAACATCTGTATAAGATCATCATGTTGTCTGTAAACAGAGACATTTAACTCTTCCTTTCTAATTTGGATGCCTTCTAATTCTTTCTTTTGCCTAATTGCTCTGGTGAAGACTTACAGTACTATGTTAAATAGAAATGACGTAGCAGGCATCCTTGCCTTGTTCCCAATCTTAGAGGAAAAGTTTTCAAATTTCCACGCTGAGTACAATGCTAGCTACAGACTTGTCATATGTGGCTTTTATTGTATTAAGGCACATTCCTTCCATAGCTAATTTGTTAAGAGGGCTTTTTCTTTTTTATCATGAAAGGATGTTGAATTTTGTTAAATGATTCTTATGCATCTATTGAGAGGTTTATGTGGTTTTTGTTTTTCATTTTGTTTATATGGTGTATCACATTTATTAATTTGCATATGTTGAACCATCCTTGCATTCCAAGGATAAACCCCACTTGACCATGGTGAATATCCTTGTAATATGTTGTTGAATTTGATTTGCTAGTATTGTGTTGAGAATTTTGTATCTATTTTCATCAGGGATATTGACCTGCAGTTTTCTTTGCTTGTGTGTCTTTACCTGGTTTTGGTATCAGGGTAATGCTGGCTTTATAAATGAATTAGAAAGTTTTCCCTCTTCTTCAATTTTTTTTGGAAGAGTTTGAGAAATATTGGCATTAATTCTTTTAAAAATGTTTAGTAGAATTCAGCAGTGAAGCCATGAGGTTCTGAGCTTTTCTTTGATGACAGACTTTATTACCAAACCAATCTCCTTACTTGTTTATTGAACTGTTCAAATTTTCTATTTATGATTCAGTTATGGTAGGTTATATGTTTCTGTACTTTTTTACATTTCTTCTAGGTTATCCAATTTGTTGGTATATAATTGTTCATAATAGTCTCTTATGATCTTTTATATTTCTGTGGTATCAGTTTAATATCTCTTTTTTATTCCTAATTTTGTTTGAGTTTTTTCTTTTTTATTGTTAGTCTGGCTAAAGTTTTGTCAATTTTGTTTATCTTTTCAAAAAAAAAAAAAAAAAACTTTAGTTTTATTGATACCTTCAATCTTTTTCTAGTGTCTATTTATTTCTGCTCTGATCTTTATTATTTTCTTTCTTCTATCTCTAGGCTTAGTTTATTCTTTCTAGTTATTTGAGGCATAATGCTAGGTTGTTTATTTGAAATACTTTTTAAATGTAGGCATTGATTGTTATAAACTTCTTAAAACTACTTTTGCTGCATCCCATATGTTTTGGTACATTGTATGTCTATTTTCATTTGCAGAGACTATGTCAATAATTCTGGTGCAAGCTTATGAGGACCCAAATTAAGGCAGTAGTAATAGAGATAGTGAGAAAAAATTGAAAAATATTTAGATGCCAAAACAGACATATAAAAATGATCATATGTAAGAGATGAGTGTATTAGTCCGTTCTCACACTGCTGTAAAGAAATACCCGAGGCTAGGTAATTTAGAAAGAAAAGAGGTTTAATTGATACATGGTTCCATGGGCTGTACAGGTAGTATGGCTGGGGAGGCCTCAGCAAACTTTCAGTCATGGTGAAAGGTGAAGGGGAAGCAGGTATGTCTTACATGACTGGAGTAGGAGGAAAAGAGAGTTGGAAGAGGTGCCACACACTTACAAACATCCAGATCTCGTCAGAACTTACCCACTATCATGAGAACAGTGAAGGAGAAGTCTGCGCCTGATCCACTCAGCTCCAACCAGGCCCCACCTGCAACATTGGAGATTGTAATTCGACGTGAGATTTGGGTGGAGACGTAAACCCAAACCACCTCAATGAGAGAAAGTGGAAAACAGAATTACTTTCAGTGTTCAGCTTGAGAGATCTATTAGAAGAGATTTACTGCTGTAACAGTAACTCATAATCTTAATGTGCTTAACCCAATAAAGGTTTATTTTTTCTCATGGGACAGTCCAATTTGGTATGGTGGATAGGGGTGTCCTTGCTGTATACAATGATTCAGGGCACCAAACTTCTTCTATTTAGTGGCTCTGCAATCCCACAGGGCTTCAGACTCTGCTTCTGGGTCAGAGTCAGATGGTTAATAAAGAACGAAAGCCTCGGGGATTGTGAAATGTTTTTTAGAATCCAGGCATGGAAATGGTTCATCTCACTTCTGCTGAAATTCCATTGGTCAGAACAGATTCATATGGCCATGCCTAATTGCAAAGAAGCCTAGAAAAGTTGGTCTCTCTGGGTGTCCAGGAGGAGAAGAAAATGAAGTTTCTGGAGACATAAGCACAGACTGTCTTTCCAATGACCAAGTATATTTATCACTATTCCTCTCTCACTTAGACATTTATCCTTTTTCCAATGGAGACAGCTTAAAGTCCCATCCAGTCACTCATTCTGCTCAAAGTGTAGAATCTTCAGATGATTTACCGTGAGATATGTGTCCCTTCCTAGTCTGGTGACTTATGGTCTGTAATAACAAATTTTCTACCTCCCCCACACCTGCATACCATTGTGTGATAGAGACTGAATAAGCACAGATAAACACTCATTTAGAAAGAGACAGTGGGAAAACATGTAGTCACTGGTGTATAGCAATTCTGAAATCCACTAGACAGACATTGTGAAAAGCCCTTTCCTTGGAGGCAGAAGAAGTTCCTTGATTAGTCCTGGTTCTCTTCTCTGGGAGCAGCTTCTGGTCTATGATCCCTTTCTGCCCTCTGGGATGTTGCCTATTTGTATATTCCTTGACCACATTTGAAGTAGATGTTGGGGAGTTTGTCTTTCTTGAAGAAAGCATTATTTCATAGTCCATTCTTGCTTGAGGGATGTTTTAAGGCTCACTGAACATTCACATGCATTTTTAGACCAGGGTATTCATTTTTTTGTCAGAACCACTTTTCAAAAAAAAAACAAAAAAAACCAAAAAAACAAACATAGTAGCCTCCTGATTTTGTTTCCAGACAGTTCCATGTGCCAATAACCACATTCAAGTTTCTTTGCTAAACTAGTTCTCAGATTCACTTTTTTTCATTTTAAAATTATTTCTCATTTCCGTGTTTTCCTTTCAATATAACAGAGGCTACCTATGTCTATATGCAATAATTAGCATGGATAGGAGGTTAGGACACTTAATCAGTTTTTGCCAAGGTTGAGATGTTTCGTTTAACTGAGAAGCTTTACTTGACATTTTTTGCTTTCTTTCTCAATTTATCTCTTATTATTAAAGGTCTAGTAACAGTAGCTTTTTCTAAACTTCTATACTCTCTTCCATTTCTACTAGTAAGCAAGCCAATTCTTTTTTGAGCTCATTGCTTTCCTGTAATACCTTGCCTAAGCAAGCCCATAACAGGCATTCTGATTCTTCCTGGCTACTTCTCCTAGATCTTGAGATTTTGTTGGCAAGTGGTCTGTCTTCTGAATTGTCATGGGCAACAGTTTTATTAAATATTTTCATGTTGCATAACATGATTTGCCATCTTTTCAGAACCTATGACAGCTAAAACCTATGACAGCTGTATCTTTGCTGCTTGATTTCCAACTGCTAAGCCAGTGCCATGTATTTTTGGTATTTATTATCATAGTTTCTCACTTCAAGATACCAATTAATTAGGAAAGGCAAACGTTTATGATTATAATCTCCCAGACCTCAATGTCCCAATACAATAAAGTTTTTCTTCCTTATATGTCAGTCTAATAATAGTCTGTCATGGGGAATGGTTCTATTCTAAATAGTCATTCAGGGACCAGGGCTCTTTCCTTTTAGTGCCTTTGCCATATCTCAGTGCCTTGCTGTCTTCACTAGATTCTGTGCATGTGACTGTCAGACAAAGGGAGGTAGAATATAAAGAATTAAGAACCGGGAGGGACAAACGTATTTTGTATCCACATTCTACTATTGATAGAGTCAGCTACATGGCTACACCTAACTGAAAAATCTGGGCAATATTTTAATTTTTTCTTAGATTGGCAAATACAAATTGTATATGTTTATACAATTTGTACAACATGATATTTCAATACATGTATACATTGTGGAATGGTGAAATCAAACTAATTAATATATGCATTACCTCACATACTTTTTTGTTGTTGTTGTTTTTTGTGGCAAGAACACTTAAAATGTACTCCCTTTGGCCAGGTGCAGTGGCTCACAGCTGTAATCCTAGCACCTTGGGAGGCCGAGGTGGGCAGATCATGAGGTCATGAGTTTGAGACCAGTCTGGCCAACATGGTGAAACCCCCTCTCTTCTAAAGGTACAAAAATTCAACCAGTCATGGTGGTGCACACCTGTAATTTCAGCTACTCGGGAGGCTGAGGCAGGAGAATCACTTGAACCTGGGAGGTGGAGCTCGCAGTGAGCCGAGATCACGCCATTGCACTCCAGCCTGGGTGACAGCGTGAGACTCCGTCTCAAAAAGCTAATCCCTTTGCAGTTGTCCAGGATATTATATGTTGTTGTTAACTATAGTTGCCATATTGTACAATAGATCTCTTGAGCTTATTCTTTCTATGTAACTGAAATTTTGTATTCTTTGACCAATATCACCCCTCCCTGCAACCACCCCAGACCTTTGTAATCACCATTTTACTCTCTGTTCCTATGAATTCAACTTTTTCAGATTCTACATATAAGTGACATCATGTGGTATTTGTCTTCCTGTGCCTGGCTTATTTTACTTAACATCATATCCTCCAGGTTCATCATGTTGTTTCAAATGACAGAATATCCTTCTTTTTAAAGACTGAGTAGTATTCTATTGTGTGTATCTATTACCTTTTCTTTAGCCATTCATCCATTGATAGACACTTATGTTGATGCTATATCTTGGCTCTTGTGAATAATGCTGCAGAGAACATGGGAGTGCAGATATTTCTCTAACATACTGAATTTATTTCCTTTGAGTATGTATCCAGAAGTGGGGTGGCTAGATCAGATGGAAATTCTATTTTTGGTTTTTTGGAGAAACTTTCATATGGTTTTCCATAATGATTTTACTAGTTTCCATTCTCACAACAGTGTAATCTGGTTTTTTTTTTTTTTTTCTCCATGTCTTTGCCAACACTTGTTTTGTTTCATGTTTTTGATAACAGGCATTCTAACAGATGTGAGGCGATATCTAATTCTAGTTTTAATTTTCATTTTCCTGATGATTAGCGATGTTGAACATTTTGTTTCACATACCTATTTTAGCCATTTTATGTCTTCTATTAAAAAAATGTCTGTCTGGGTACTTTGTGTTTCTTTTAATAGGATTGTTTTCTCGCTATTGGATTGTTTGAGATTCTTATATATTTTGGGTATTAACTCCTTATCAGATAAGTGGTTTGCAAATATTTTCTAATTTGTGGCTTGTCTTTTCACTCTGTTAAATCTTTCTTTGCAGTGCAGAAACTTTTTAGTTTGGTATAATTTCATTTGTTTATTTTTGTTTTTGTTCCCTGTGCTTTTGGGGTAGTATCAAAAAAATCACTTGGCAATATTTTCTATTTATGTTCAGGAAGTAAAAAAAAAAAAAAAAAAAAATAGGGTTTACCACAACTGCCTAGGTAAATGACTACGAGGCACAGTACTACTTACTTTGATTTAAAAAAAAAAAAAAACTGGGAGTGGCAGGTTTAGATGTATACATTTAGGGAAAAAGGGTGTGTTCGGATAGATGGTGTGATTTTAACCTGTTGATTTTGAAGTGTCTCTGACTCATCCCATGAGCGAGTGCAGAAAATAACCATAAACATCAACCTGGAGATCAGATGGAAGGTATAGTTTTTAGCAATAGATTTGTTAGTAATTTACAAATAGGTTAATAACTTAACCATCCAATGCAATTTTACTATATCTATTGCTTCTCAACCTCAAACCATCTCTTACTCTCAGACTACTTCTTTGCCCCCATTTTTTGTTCATTTTCCATTGTCTCTCCTTCTTTATTAGCATTTTTACTTTTCCTATTTTTTACTTTCTTCTTTTTCTTTACTCTCTTCACATTCTGCTAGTATTCCTCTTTATTTGAAGTATGTCAGTCTGTATCCTAACAAATATAATTTTAAAATAATAGCGTATTTAAGTTTTAAATTAAGAAATATGCTATTAAAGATAAATGCATACATTTTAGAATGGGTATTTAATAATAACCTAGAAAAGCCATAGGCATTGATTATTACCATGTGTATTCATACTTAAGTTGGCAAAATGTTTTCTGAAAGAAGCTGGGTAGCAACTCTGGATTTCACATTTCTAAACATCATACTGATATTTTTCCAAGTTGGTGTCCAATATAATTAATCTCTAGAGTTTTTTGGGGTTTGCTTTAACTGTGGCAGATGTTTGTATATTCTCCTTTCTCTCTTGTTGCAAAAGACACACAAGAAAGATAAACTTTGTATTTGATTTCATGTACTTAATAAGCAGTTACAAAAGCTCTTCATCAGACTTATTCTGGTCTTTAGCAATGACTTAAATACCTTTTGGTAAGCCGTATGTACCTAATGAACCACTGGTTCTATGAAAGAAACAAAAATAGTATAGAAAAAAAGACAGTGATATTAAAGGTGTCATTGGTAATGTCATGGAGTTGTACCTAAAGGAGCTGTGCCATGAACTTCTAATCAACATTGTGCAGTTCGTACTAATAGGAAAGTACTGGTTAGAAATTAGAAAGAATTATATCAGTCAGCAATGTCACAAATTAAGTTGAAATGAGTAATCTGTATGTATGTTACCTCACTGTGAAGAATCCGGGATGGCAGCACTAAAAACAATCTGGCCCGGAAGTATTGTAGCAGTATCTTCACACAAAAATTGTTTGGGGGATGTTCTTTTTTTTTCTTTCCTACTTGATTTTAGGGCTCTGTGGTATCCTTTTGAAGAGTTGAAGGTGATTTCCTTTCTTGGTGTGACTTCTAAGTCTGACCTGGTGAACAACGGAAGGGCTTTCTTCAGTCCATTGCTTTTCTGAAGCAACACTGACAAGAAACCAAGTGCAAATTTGTTTCATTTAAAGAAGTTAACAGTTACCTGAAATCTGTGTGACTCCTACTTCCAGCAATATGAATGGAATACGTATTCTAAAAAGTCTTCACACTGAGAAATATATGTGTCCCGAATAAGCAGCAATAACAGCAAGACATGTATTGCCCAGATCACAAAGAAGGAAGAGGAGCTTCCCCTCTGTGGATTACAAAAAAGGGAAAATAAAACATAGTAAGGAAAAATTAACTGAAATAAGGGTGGTAGGTAAAATAGAAAACTCAAACTGCCTTAGGAGTAAATATCAAAGTCAGGAACTTAAAGTTTGGAAATTAATGGCAATGAAAGAAAATGAGAGAGACATGAACTGGACCTGTAGGGAAAGCAGCTGAACTTAATATGATTGAAGTGATGACAGATTTTCTTTTTTGATTATGACTGACTAGATAAATGTACTAACTCATTGAGAGCAAAGGAGTAACAATAATACTGTCAATGTTCATAAGACTTCTCTTTTTTTTTTTTTGACGCGGAGTCTCGCTGTGTCGCCTGAGCTGGAGTACAGTGGCACAATCTAGGCTCACTGCAAGCTCCGCCTCCCAGGTTCACGCCATTCTCCTGCCTCAGCCTCCCGAGTAGCTGGGACTACAGGTGCCTGCCACCACGCCCGGCTAATTTTTATATTTTTAGTAGAGACAGGGTTTCACCATGTCAGCCAGGATGGTCTGGATCTCCTGACCTCGTGATCCACCCGCCTCGGCCTCCCAAAGTGCTGGGATTACAGGCGTGAGCCACCGCGCCCAGCCAAGACTTCTTAATAAAAACTAGGGGAAGCTAGGACACAATGGAATAATAGATTCTAAGTGCTGAAAGAAAATACACCATCTAGAATTCCATATTTAGTGAAAGTATCTTTTAACAATAAAGGTAGAATGAAGACATTTTCAGAGAAAGAAAACTTGAGGGATTTTTTTCACCATAGTATTTGTGCTAAAGAAAATAATAAAGGGTATTCTTCAAGGGGAAGAAGAATGATGAGAGATACAGAAAAGGCGTAAAGAGAAGTGAAAAGTTTAAACATGTAGATAAACCTAAGTAAATATTTGATGTTTCAAATAATAAAAATACTATCTTATGAGACATATATAGAACTAAAATACAAGATGAAAGAGCATGAAAGCCACAAGAAGGTGAATGCAACTAAGGAATTATAAGGTTCTTCCATCATAATAGTACTAATTTATGTCTCCCATCAATTTAGATGCAAACATACTTAACCAAATATTAGCAAATGAAACCCACCAATGTATAATAATAATTTTACTTTGTGACCAAGTGAGGTTTATTACAGGTATGCAAGACTGGTTCAATACTTGGAAATAAATCAGTTTAACCCACCAAATCAGCAAGCTAAACAAGAAAAATCATATGATCATAAAAATTGATGCAGAAAAATCATTGGCAAAATCCAATGCTCAGTCAAGATAAAAACTTTTTACAAGTCGAGAATAGAGGGGAAATTACTCCAACTTGAGAAATAGCCTTTACAAAAACAAACAAATTTACCACTAATATTATTCTTAACGATGAAAGATCGAATGCTTTCCCTCTTGACTAGAAACAAGGCAAATATGTGTGTTCTCCCCACTCTTATTCAAAATAGGGCTGGAACTAGTCCAGAAAAAGAAAAGGCATAAGGATTGGAAAGAAAAAGGGAAACTTTTTATTTACAATTTTATTTATAGGAAATGCCAAGAAATTTATAAATATTCCTAGAACTAATAAGTGAATTCAGTAAGGTGTCAATATAACAAAAATCCATTTTGTTCCTATACACTGTCAATGAACAGGCAGAAACTAAAAATAAATATGATACCATTTATAATCACTCTAAATGAAATGCTTAGGTATTCACTTAATGAAACAAGGAATGTATATATACTGGAAGTTATAAAATTCTGATGAAGAAGCCAAAAGAAGATCCAAATAAACAAAAAGTCCTATCTTGTCTATTGATTAGAAGAGTTCACATAATAAGTATATCAGTTCTTCTCATATCTATCAGTTTAGTGTGGTTCCTGCCAGTGCCCCATCAAAAGTTTTGCATAGACATAGACAAGGTTACATAAAATTTATGTGGAAAGGAACAGACCCTAGAATAGCTAAAGCAATCTTTATAAATAATAAAAAGTTGGGGGAAATTACTCTATCCAATGTTAAGTCTTATCATATGACTGTAGTAGTCAAGACAGTGCCATATTGGTAGAAGGGTAGACATACAGCTCAGTGGAACACAATAGAAAATGTAGGAACAAAGTCCCACAAATATGTACCATTAATTTTTAGGACAAAAAACCAAAAAGTCGAAGAAGGATAGGCTTTTCACTTTAAAAATGACAAAATTTTGGAAATAAAGAGCCGATTAATAGTTGCCAGGGATTAAGAATGGGGGTGGGAGCAACATGGAGAATTTTTGTGGCATTGGAACAGTTCCATATTTTTATTGTGATGATGAATATGCGATTCAGACAATTTTTAGTCTTTGAAAGCAAACCCAAACCTTGTAAGGTCAATGTACTTTCATCAAAAACTTTGTACAGTCACTTCACCAAAAAACACTGAATCTACATAAATGTTTCCAACCAAGTTAGAATCATTTCCACTTTGACAGTGTGACAGTGGATATATTTGACCACAGCTTCAATGATTACCGGGCCATTAGACACAGCTCAGAAAATTTATCCAAAGTATATTAAGAAAAATGTTACCTATTTCATTTTGAACTTCATCAATGTGTTCAATTGCTTCTTGCTGTTCTTTTTCTGCAAAAAAAAGGAGCAAAAAACTTAATTCTACAATAAATTTACCTAATTTCCAGATGTTAATACTAAATATATGGGCCTACACAAGTGATAAAATTATATAAAATTATATAGAATTTAATATACAGATACAAATGAGCAGAAGTACACTGGGGACATCTGAATAAGATCAACAGATTATATCAATGTCAATATTTTGATTGTGACATTATACTATAGTTTAGCAATATGCTATCTTTTAAAAAAATGGAGCAAAGAATACAAGGATTTCTCCATATTATTTCTTACAATTATTTCAACTGCATGTGAATATATGATTATTTCAATAAATAGATGAAGTTTTAAAAAATGAACCAAAAAACACGAAGAATAGAAAAAAAAAAACCCATAAGTACAGGTCAAATAAAAACCTATTGTGTTTAGATGAAATACCAAATACAATAGCGATTATGTCAAATGTAAATGGACAAAATAACAAAAAGATAAAGCTTGTAAAATTGAAAAATCTGTAGCTCAAAGAGGACACACTTTAAATGTAAGAACATAGAAAGTTTGAAAGTGAAAATATATAATTAAAAGGATAATATATGCAAAAAGACTAGTATGAGTATGATTGTATTATATAATACAGATTTTAGGCAGAAAGCATCCTCAGAGCTAAAGAGTGGTATTTTACAAAGTTACCTGGGAAGTTATATAATTCTAAATTAGTATTAATTTGAAGAAATTAAATTCTTTCAAATTTATTCAGAACTAAATAAAACCAGAAATAATGAAGACTAGCTGAGGAAGAACAAAGTAGGAAGATGTACTTTATTAAAACACTAATAATTAAGATTGTGGCATTAGTATAATTATACACATATAAATGAATGGGACATTTATATGTGTATAAAGTTCAGAAACATACTCAAACATAGGTAGACAACTTGGTTAAAAGAGTGACTTTTGTAGAGAATTAGGGAAGGATGAACTTCTTAATAAGTGATACTGGGCTTATGGATATTCATATAACCCCTACCAAAACCTTATACCCACCTCATAGCATATACAAATATCAGTCCTGAATGGATTGCAAATCTTAATGTGACATATACAACATACAACTTCTAGAAGCTAATATGGGAGGGAGGATATCTTCATAATCTTGAGTCAGCAATTACTATGCAAGCAGAAGAAAAAGTGTACTAACCACAGAGAAAAAGATTGTTAAATTAGACTGTATTCAAATTTTTAAAATCTGTTTATCAAAAACCACTATTAGGAGAGTTAAACAGCAGAACTCCAGAATCAGATAAGATTTTTTGTAGCATATATACTTGACCAATTACTCATATCCAGAACATATAAAGGATTTATACTAATCAAATTAGATAATCCAGTGGAAAATCAGCAAGACGTTTGAATGGGTACAGGAAACAGTATATCCAAATAGCCAATACACATGTGACAACATGGTTGAACCCACTGCAGGTCCCAGGGCAGCCACTGTGTTTGCTCTGAGAGACGGTCCTGCTTACATGATGTCACAGAAGAGAACTTCCTAACTTGAATTATGACATGAGAGAGAAACTGTATTCCATCTCATGAAAAGCCATTCTAATTTTGAGTCTCTGTGTTGCTATAGCTTAACCAATATATTAAAAAACAAATAGCAAAATCTGTCAAGCTTACCATAAAACTAATATAGAAAGATTAATTGCATTTCTGTGCTCTGGCAAGATACACAGAGTATAACTTACAAAAACATTAGATCTATACAAATTGATATGTAGAATCAAACCAAATTTAATAACAGAATTTTTCACAAAACTTGATAAATTATTCTAAAATGGCCATGAAAGAGCAAAAGGCCAAGACTCACATGAAGAGCAAGGTGAGGGGGTTTAATTTAAAGACATCAAAAGTTATTATAAAACTGTAGCAATTTAATAATGTAACAATAGTACAGGAAAGGATACACAGGTCCATGCAAGACATTGAAATATTAGAAAGTGACCCATTCGTGTCTAGAAATCTGTTATATAATAAGCAAAGAACTGTAGAGCAAAGGAAGAAAGGTGAATTCTTCAATAAGCTGTGCTTGGATTATTGGTTACCCATATGGGAAAAAAAGTAAAATTTCTATTTCACACTATACTAAAAACTTTATTCCAGATATTTAAAATATATTAATGTAAAAACACTAAAAAAGTTTTAAAGGAAATATAGGAGAGAAATTTCATGACCTCATGAAGGGAAATTTTTCTTAAGAAAGACACCGAAAGGCAAAATCATCAAGGAAAAGATTAATACTTATCCTTTGCTTAAATTAGAAACATCTGCTCATCAAAGGACATCATTAAAAAGCAACAAGACATCACAATTCTGGGAAAAATGTATAAAGCCAACAAAGGATTTGAGCCTGTCAAAAATAACCACCTATAAGTTAATAAGAGGAAAACAAACAATTTAGTAGAAAATGTGGGCAAAAACAGATAAACTTTTCTTACAAGAAGAAACAAAAGGCCAAGAAATATATGAATATATACCTAGCCTCACTGGTAATATGAAAGACAAAATTAAGACCAAGGTCAAGTAGGATTTTCCATCCACTAGATGGCCACACATTAAAACAGTGAAGGCTGGGCGCAGTGGCTCATGTCTGTCATCCCAGCACTTTGGGAGGCTGAAGTGGGCAGATAACTTGAGGTCAGGAGTTCAAGACCATCCTGGCCAATATGGTAACACCCTGTCTCTGCCAAAAAATACAAAAATTAGCAAGGCTTGATGTTGCGTGCTTATAATCCCAGCTACTTGAGAGACTGAGATGGGAGAATCACTTGAACCTGGGAGGCAGAGTTTGCAGTGAGCTGAGATGGTGCCAATGTACTCCAGCCTGGGTGACAGAGTGAGACCCTGTCTCAATATAAACAAAAACAAAACACACTGGAGAGTATTAAGTATTTTTTAAGAATTCTCTTATATGCAATGGATGGAAGTGTAAATTGGTATAACCATTTTGGGAAACAAGTTGTGTTGTCTTGTAAAATTGAGTATCAATTTTTGGCATGGGAACTGAGCTACTATAATATACTCTAAAAACCCTCGACTATGTTCACTGTTTATAGAAGCATCAATTGTAGTAGTGATGAACTGGAACCAACAAAAATTACTACTTTGAGAATGGATAAAGTGCGATAGAATGGAATAATTTATGGTAGTGAAGATTAGTGAACCATAACTACCAATGTCAACATGAATTAATTTCAAAACATAATGTTCGGAAAAAAATCCACAAATCATAGGAGTGATGAGGGGAACATAATAGGGAAAGACACCCAGGGTTCACCAGTTTGGTATTGCTTGATTTCTTAAGCTTAGTGGTAGTTGGTTCATGTTCATTTTATCATTGTTTATAATAATACATGAATAGATTATACACATTGTATATATTTATATTGTATTATACATAAAAATGAATAAAATAATCAGTAGTTTCAGGTCTGTGACATGTAGTTAGGTAAAAAGTTAGACAGGAACACTTGTCATCAGATGACTTTATCCTCAGTTTGCTCTGCCATTTATTATGACATGATATGAAGAAAACTCAGTGTGTGATGTTCCCTTATGTTGACCTGATTATATTTATGTTGCAAAAGTATATAAAAGGCAGCTTCTCAGATGTTTTAGACCAAATTTGCCATTGATAAGGGTTGAAGATGTTGAATGGGTTGGAGCTCCTTCATCACTTCTCCTGTTTGCCTGACAAATAATGTTCACCCACTGACAGCAGTTGATCTCCAGTCCCTCACAGGGTGTCTTAGTCAGCTCATGCTGCTATAACAAAGTATCACAGATTGGGTGGCTTTAACAGCAGGTGTCTATTTCTCAGTTCTGGAGGCTGAGAAGTATGAGGTCAAGGTGACAGCAAATTTTATTTTTGGTTTACCGACAGCCTATTCTCCCTGTGTTGTCACATGGTGAAGAGAGAAAGAGTGTCTCCCTCTTCCTCTAAGAGTACTAATTCCATCACTGGGGCTTCACCTTCATGACCTCATCTAAATCTAATTACCTCCCCAAGACTCCACCTCCAAATACTATTACATTGGGAATTAAGGCTTCAACATACACATTTTAGGGGGATATAAACATTCAGTCTATAACAGAGAAATTGGACAAAGTCACAAATTCTTTCTATAAATACTACCCTGGGTAGCTACTGTCAACTAACAAAAATTAACTCTCATACTGGAACTCATCTGCCTTCACTATACTAGACCACAGTTTAAGACTAACTACCGTACTGGACCACACATGTGTAAAGGGAAGAGTAGTTTTGTTTTAGTTATTCTAAGTTAAGAACCAGAACAAATGAAAAAGTTACAAAAAGGTAAAATCTGGAGGGAAAAAACCCCAAAACCAACCCTTTCATTGTTTACATTTTTTTGACATAAAATGTGCATACAGTTAAATGTACAAATATTAAGTATCTACTTTGATATGTTTGACAAATACATAAATACATGTGTCTCCCATAACCTATCAAGTTACAGACGTTTCCATCACACCAGAGAGTTTCTTGGTGACACTCCCAGTTAATTTCTTCACTTTTCTATTTCCCATCACAAATAGTTTTACTGACAGGAGAACTTTATATAGAGAATCATACGGTATGGTCAATAATCCCCCCTTATCTGCGGTTTTGCTTTCTGCAGTTATCCTGTCAACTGCTGTCTGAAAATACTAAATGAAAAAGTCCAGAAATAATTTCTACGTTTTAAATTACGTACCATTCCTAGAGGTCAATCAGGTTTGGTGGTATCCGAGGTTTCAGGTCTTGAACCATATTTCCCGAGGATAAGGCTGGGACTACCAAGTCTGATTTCTTTCACTCAGGATATTGGGTATGAGATTTATCCATGTTGTTGTGTATTAAAAGCTCACCCCTTTTTCTTACAGAGTAGTATTTTTTTGTGTGACCATATCACAGATTGTTTTCCTGTTGATAGACATCTGTGTTGTTCCCAGTTTTGGGCTTTTATAAATAAAGCTGTTATGAACATTCATGTACTAGTGTATTTTGTGGACATGAGTTTTCATTCTCTTGGGTAAGTATCTAAAAGTGAGATGCAGGTCCTAGGTAGATTTGTGTTTAATCGTATGGGAAACTAACAAACACTTTTCTAAACTGATTGTTTCATTTAACACTGCCCACCAGTCTATGAGAATTCTTATGTTTCACATTCTCATTAATATTTGATGTTGTCAATATTTGAATTTTAGCTATTTCAGTGGGTGTGTAATAGTAGCCAATTGCTCAATTTAATATTTACTAGCAGTCGGGTGTGCGTGGTGTCTCACGCCTGTAATCCCAGCACTTTGGGAGGCCGAGGGGGGTGGATCACAAGGTCAGGAGATCGAGACCATCCTGGCTAACACAGTGAAACCCTATCACTACTAAAAACACAAAAAATTAGCCGAGCGTGGTGGCGGGCGCCTGTAGTCCCAGCTACTCGGGAGGCTGAGGCAGGAGAATGGCGTGAACCCGGGAGGTGGAGCTTGCAGTGAGCAGAGATCGCGCCACTGCACTCCAGCCTGGGCGACAGAGCGAGACTCTGTCTCCAAAAAAAAAAAAAAAAAAAAAATTTACTAGCTAATTTAATACGCATTTTCCTGATGACAAATTATGTTGAACACTTTTTCATGTGCTCATTGGTCAGTTGTATATCTTC
Source organism: Macaca thibetana thibetana (assembly GCF_024542745.1). Classification (NCBI taxonomy): domain Eukaryota; kingdom Metazoa; phylum Chordata; class Mammalia; order Primates; family Cercopithecidae; genus Macaca; species Macaca thibetana. Next base: position 59,674,406 of record NC_065594.1, read on the forward strand.
CTTTGTGAAGAATCTGCTTAAGTCCTTTGCCAATTTTTATTGTATCTTTTGTCCAGATACATGTTTTGTGAATATTTTCTCTCAGTTTATGTTTGGCTATCATATTCTTCATGGTGACTTTTGGGAAGTATTTTTAAATTTTGATGGAGTTTACAGATATTTTCATTAATGGTTTTTGCTTCCTTTTATTCTATCTAAAAAAAAGTCAGCCCATGTCAAGGTCACAAAAACTCAAATTTTTTTTAGATGTTTTAAGTTTTGTATTTGTCTTTAGACTTATTATCCATCTAAATTATCTTGGCTTCTGTGTTGTGAGGTGATGATCAACATTCCTTTTTTTTTTCTCAGCTGTATGCCAGTTGAAAATATTATACTTTTCCCAATGAATTACCTTGACGTTTTGTAGAAAATCAGTTGATTTTCTACGTTTTAGAAACGTAGAAACGTTTTAGAAACAGTTATAAGTGAGTCTATTATAGACTTATAATAGACTTATAACTGTGAGTCTATTTCTGAACTCTCTATTCTGTTTTGTTGAACTTTTTAATCTGTCTTCATGTTAAACCACCATATATTTATTATTGCAGCTTTATAGTAAGCCTTGAAGTCATGTGGTATGAGTCTTTCATCTTCATTCTTTTCAAAAAACGTTTTTGCTACTAGGTTATTTGTACTCCTATTTAAATTTTGAGTTAGCTTATACATTTCTGTTTAACAATGGCTGCCAGAATTTTGATATGAGCAGCTTGAAGTGCAGAGATTGATTGAAGTGCAGAGAAATTTTTTTTTTACAATCTTAAACATTAAATATTTCACTATTATTTAAGCTTTAGGTTTTCTGTAAAATCCCTTTGTCATGTTGAGAAAGTTTGTGTTTATTATTAGTTTTGCTGAGAGCTTTTTACCAAGAACGGATTTTCAATTTTATCAAATACTTTCTCTGTATATATTGCAGATCATATTTTCTTTTGCTGGTCTTTTTATATTATAAAAAACAATGATTGTATATTGAATGTTGAGCTAACCTTGTGTTACTATGATGGTCTTCACTTATTCAAGGTGTACTATCTGTTTTAAATATTCTTGGATTTTATTTGGCAGTGGATTTTTTTTAAAGATATGTATATCTATATTCTTGACGGATATTGGTCTGTAATTTTTTTCTTGTAATATACTTAAGTTTTCATACTGGGCTGTACACTGGCCTAAGCAGGTTGTGAAATGTTTTCTCCTATATTTTCTGAAGGAGTTTATGTAATATTACTATTGCTTCTTCTTCAGATGTTTAATAGAATTCACCATGAATACATGTAGATTTTAATATTTCCTTTTTGTTGCTCTTTCCTTTCTAAGATTTCCACCTCAATCTTTGAGCTTCCTCTGGCAACCTCAGTCTTTGAGCTTCTCTCGCTAATAAGATTATGGCTTTCTACTTGAGTTCTAGCCTGTCCATGCCAAATGAGCAGTAGAGGACTTAAGTGAAAAGCCATATAAATGTAAATTTTACCTTGTGCGGTTCCGTTTTGTTTTCAGTCTCCTCTCACCAGTTTTGTTTGTTTTTGATTATTCTCTAGTGCCTTCAAATAATGTTTTTATATTTACATTTTTCCAGAGTTTATGACTTTGAGGAAAGTTATGTCCAATATAAACGTCTCTATTACTTGGAAGTCAAATAAGTTTCTATCAGAAAAATGTTTTTAACTCCTAAAGCCAACCTATCATTTGAAGTAGCTTGCTGCATGAAGTATTGAGCTAACTGGACCCAGAATACTCAACAGGGGCTATATTAGCAGTTAATTTATCAATAATAGTTATCACATAATAGACAGCACATGGTACTAATAAAAATGAGTTTCGGATTAGAAAAACAATGGATTGGAGAATATAAATATACATATCTTAAAAAAAAAAACACTGGCAAATATTTATCCCTTCAAATTATGTCTGAAGGTCTGAACATTTCACTCTTGTAATCAGTAAAATACAGTGCTTTAGGTACTTGTCAGAGAATGTAACCTCAATTTCACTGCCACTAAGACTTATTAAATGTTTTACTGAGAGAAGTTGCATTTATGTATTGTTTTTAAAAGAATATTCAATTCACACAAAGGTTCATGGTCATCCTGAGGGTAATCCGGATATAATATTAATATACTGTTGTGTTTACAAGTATTGGCCCTGGGGTTACACACCATGGACTCTGCTGCTTTTTACCTATGTGATCATGGGCAAAATACTCAAGTTTTCCATACCTGAGTTATCTAATATATAAAATAAGGGTGAGAATAATAATCCTTATAGGCTTCTTATATTCAATGTGTAATGCATGAAAAGTTCTGAGAAAGTTTCTGACACATAAGGTATATTAAAGGTACATGTTATAACCACAGACCTCAATTCCTGAACCCAAATATGTTCTTATTTCATAAACCTGCTTTCCATTACGCTATCACTTTGCAGTAAGGGTCATTAAAGAATATTTTATAAACTTGTTATTATGTGTAGGTAATGACATTGTTATCTCCACTTTGCACATGAGAAAACAGATGCTTGGAGAGTTCTGTAATTGATCCAAGGCCATTTTGTAATACTTATACCCAGACCTGCATGATTCCATGCTCTGCTGTTAACCATGAGGCCATGTTTTATTTGGCCTGACCAATCTCAAGCATGACAGAGCACTGACTGGCTTGCTATGCATCTACAAATACTGAGTTTTTGTAGTTCACACTTATTTTCTTATGACTTTAATGATGTGGCTTAGCTCTTCTGTTCAGGGTCAAAACATGCATTTAAAAGGATTACAGTGAACTAACATTAGGACAAACTCACTTTGACAGGTAGAAAATAAAATCACTACTATTGTTATCACTGTTATTATCATCCCTGGTAATTAATACGTGTGATAGTAATGATACAGAATCATATGATTGGAAAGCCCATGAAATGACACTTAGTGTCTCTCCTCCTTTAAACATTTGCAACATCAGATGACCCACTGTCCAGGTTGGTGCAGGAGTTTCCCAGGATGGGATCTTCATTGCTAAAACCCAGAAAGCCCTGGGCAAGCTTGGACAAGCTGGCCCCACTATAAATGAATGCTAACATTTCCTGCTTAGTTTTTGCCTTCTATCTTTGTACCAAACTGGGTGGAAACAGATGCAGCTGGTTACCATTTAAAAAAGTAATAACGCTTCACGTATCTGAAGACCATTGTCATTCTTTTAGCTGTTTTCCCCCCAGGTCAACTAACAGGCCTTTACCAAGGACTCCCTTCACCTGGTATTTTATACTCATGGACCGGGAGATGGAAAAGAAACATGATGCAAAAGCCCTGTCTGAAGGAGCTAAAGAAGGGAGTGCTAGTTCCTTTCACCTTTGCCCACAGGCCTTGTTTCCCAACCCTTTAATTATCTGTATTGATTTGCTTTGAACATTGTGCTAATTCAACATGTCCCTTGTAATTTGTGGAAACCAGAAATGTGCACAATATTTAACTGTGAAGCGACTGTGCCATGCTGCATAAAGTAAGATCCCACAGAAGCTCTGAGAACCCCTGAGATGTCTAAGGAAGTACTTCTACATTTCTATTTGTTATGTCTGCTTTGCAACCATTTTAAACTAACTCCATACCATAGCAGATTGCAGCTTGCCTGGAAGCCCTGTATGACACTCGCAGTAGGAGCTCATCGGTACCAAGATGGAGATTTGTGTTACAAGGAGGACTATTCATAAACCGCTCAGCCTTGTGTTAATCTCTGTGGTTTGAAATTAGAAAATTATACTTGATCTTTCATTTATAAATACTTTTCATGACAAAAAATTGAACTGCATATATTCCATTATTCTAACCATCCCCTCTTCCAATTTGCCATCTGCCTTTTATTAAATTGCATTTGGACAACTTTCTCTAGAAAAAAAAAAAATTCTACGCTTGCCAATTGCTGTCTCACATATATTAGTTTAGGAATTCAAACCTATGTCATAGTGACCTTGTTCCTTGATTCAAATCTTTTCACCATTTAAACGTAGAAAATGTTTCTTTGGAACAGGTGTTTAGAAATACCTAGGAAACTCCCACAGCTTACAAAGGAATGAGTTTACTTTGTGTTTCTAGATTAGACTCTGGAAATACATAATCATTTAGCATTTTGTTTTTGAAATACAGTATCATTTATGGTCTAGACACCACAGACAGCTGTTCAAATTCAATTCAAATGGGCCTTGTTCCTGCTATATTTATTTAAGATGTCTAGCTAAATATCTGAGTAATCTTGGCTTGAGTCCTTAAACAGGGATTAGAAAATTCCAATTGTTGATTTTCTTTCTTTCAAGCTGTATGCTAATGGAACTTTCCTACAAAAGTTTGGTTATTTTAAGTAAAAAATGTTGTTGCTTTTTATTTGCTCTTCTTTATATGGCAGCCAGTCAGCCTTGCCAAAAATTTAGGGAAAATTAATAAAAAATGAAATGTAAATGGAAATTTATCTTGAAATAAAATATCTTTTAAAAATAAATGTTTGGGTTTCCCTTCTCCCTGTTGACCATATTGTATGTTGCCACATTGGAAACTATAGCTTTCATGTTTGAGAAAACTGCATCATTTACCTTATAAACATTTATTTTAAAAAAATGTTTTTTTTTTCTGTTCTACTCATTGACACATATTTGTGTAAATTTCAGTACACCTGGCAATATTATTAGAGTCGAGATGTTTTCTCTTAACTTGGGTTGTTCATTAATTTATCAAAGAATAGTAAAAATTTGGATATGTTACAATACTTCAGCATATAAGCATAAAAACACATTTCTGAGTAATGTTACATTTAAAAATGATTTTACATTAATTTACACTTGCTTCTGGAGCATTAGGAACTATAAAATTATACATGCATTATAATAAGTTTGTCTCATATAGTTGGATAAATAGAGGTGTGTAATCGCCACCTTTCCTTTCGCACCATAAGAGAGAAAGAAGAGAATCAGTCCAGGGTTTTGCGATGCCAGCACATAGTTTTGTTTTGTTGTGAAATAACTGTTTTTTGCCTGAAATCAGGCAAGCATAGCCATTTTGTGTTTCCTATGCCCTGAGGGGGGGAAATTTTCTATCTCTGATGTAATTAAATTTTTCCTTGTGGTTTTTGGTTCTCATCGTCGGGCGGGGGCGGGGGGAAGCAAGTAATTATTTCTGATGAGTATGATTAGTTCCACACATCTGCAATAATGCTTTGATTTATTTTTTTGAAATAAGGCTTAACTTACAGTGAAATTCACTCCTTTCATTGTACAGCTTTGCAACAGAAGCATACAATCATGAAACAACTGCCACAATCAAGATATAGAACAATTTCACTACTTGCTTGTCTATTTTTAACATGTAAATTAAAAGAAGTCCAGTACTTTCAACAGACACATTTGGGCTGAGTGGTTCAGGTACATGAACAAGGACAAAGAAGCCTACAGGATTAATCTAAACATTTTCTTATTAATCTAATCCTTGTGGTTATAATAGTGATGATGATGGTTACAAATCACTGAAGCTAATTATGTGGCAGGCATTACGCTAAGCATTTAATATGCATATTGTATTCAACTGCATTAATAATCCAAGATCTTTCACACACATTTCATAGACTAAACAAATCTTAGATGCAGGGAGATTAAGTAACCTTCCCTCTATCACATGGCCAGAAAGTGGTAGAGGTGGGATTTGTACTCCTATGATTGCTAAGTATGTGTTCTTAAACCAGGACATTATTCTACCTGGATTTCAATGATGCCACTGGTATTTAAAGGACTTGATCTTTTCTTGCTTTTCCTGATCCAATATTTATGAACAATTGATAAGTCATTGAACTATGTTGAAATTACTATCCTCACAAGATTAACTAAATGATTCAACATATATTTATTGAATGCTTACAATATGGTAGGCAATGAGTATATAACAGTGAATAAAAGAGACAAAATTCTCTGCCCACTTGCAACTTCATTGTTGGCAATGAGCAAAATTAATGAGTACAATATACAGTATGAATGTGGATTATATAGTACTATGTAGAAGGAAAAGCTGAGAAAGTGGGTAAAAAACTGAGGGAATGTTTCCATTTTTGTCATGTTGGTCACTGAAAACCTGTCATCTGAGTAAATACTTGAAGAAGGAGGGGAAGTAAACCCTTTGGACATCTGAGGGAAGAATGTTCCAGGCAGAGGGAAGCAGGAAGGCCAGTTAGAAGGCTTTTGCAACCACCCTGATGAGAGCTGATGGTGGTTCAGATCAGTTGTTGGGAGAGGAGGTGTTGAGAAGTGGCAGGATTTTGGATATATTTTGAAAGCAGAGCACTCATTATCTGCTAGTGGAGTCGATATGGGTTGTGAAACAGATTGAGAAATTAATGATGGATCTAGGGTTTTGGTCTAAGCCTGGAATTGGCCAGCAATGACCCATGGGCGAAATCTGGCTTATGATCTGTTTTTGCATGACCCAGAAGCTAAGAATAGTTTTAACATTTTTAATAATTGTTCATAAATCCCCACAAATAATGTGCATCAGAAGCCATAATCTCTAGACTTTTACTGAAAAATTTCTCTGACCATTGGTGGAAACATTGAAAAAATATATGTACTATCAATGAGATGAGAAAAATTGGGGCAAGAGTAATGTTTAAGGAGGAATATTAGAAATTGAGCTTTCGACATGGTGAGTTTGAGATACCTAGCAGACACTCAGATGGCACTGAATTTCTGACTCAAGACACAGGACCTATGCTAGAGGTAACATTCCAGACTCGCCCATGTAAAGATAGAATTTCAAGCTATGATTTAGATGGATCATCAACAAAGTAAGAGTACATAGAAAATAGAAGGGAAGTTCAAAAGGTGAACCCTGGGATGTGCCAGCAAGAAGATGTGAAGGAGATAGGAGAGAAAATTGAGACCCCTTAGTTTGGAGTAGCAGGAGATAATGGTATCCTAGAAAAAAGGAAATTCAATAGATCATGTGAGTTTTAGTTCTGGGAAAAATATGCACAGTTCATGTGCTTCAGAAGCACCTACATGGAGTGGAAAATTTGAAAGTATTTCTTATTGGCAAGGATGTAAAATATTTAAAATTGGAAACTGTTCATAAATGACACATAGGTAATATATGGGATGTTAATCTGTGATATATCAACACATCATTGGATATCGCTTTGCTGGATGTTAATTATACACAAACACATATAAAAAAACCTTTTTCTCTTTTTATTTGAGAGTTTAGATTGCAAGATTGCACAAATACATGTGTAAACAAAAAGACTTTCAGTGCTTAACAAATGTTACCTCCAGATTCTCTAACACACGAGATGTTTTTTTTTTCTTGCTCATATCTGACTACTTATTCAGTGGTTTAATTTCTCAAATATCTGGAAAAGATTTTCATGGTTCCTGATACAAGAAGTTTACACTTTTGATCATAGTCAAAGGGATAGGCAAACAATTTAGAATGAATATTATCATGGGGTTGTATCAGGACAAAATCTGGCTCTAATTGTAATGTTCTATAACATGAGGAATGGACTTAAATCTGAAAATTATTGGATATAAAAGTTCAATATATTAACTGAGAAAACTTTTGTATAAAAAGTTTCTACTACATAATGGAATTAAAAGAATAATGAGAGGATGAGGAAGATAAAAATTAACCAGGATACCAAAAATAATTAACATGTCTTTATTAAAAATAAGGTTTCTAGTTAATAAACACACTGGAAATAAATTCTTTTTACTAATGGTTTCTGAATTTACCTAGTCGTGATAAACCATTAGCCCCACACTGAAGTTGGAATAGATAACCTCTACAGTTCCTTCAGCACTAACGTTCCCACCACCCACAGAAAGTATGAGATTCTATTTCACTCAAATATGTATTTTCTTTAAGAGATATTAATTATCCCAACAAATCAGAACATAGCCTATTCTGAGTTTTTGGAACTGAGACTGCATGCTAGCATGAAACTTTAATTTGAAAGTAAATTAAGTTGACTAAATAATGGAAATTGAATAATTACCCATTTAAAGTTTGAAGAAAAAGGTGAAAGATTTATACAATCTGAATTTTAAAAAATGGGATTGCATCAAACTAAAAGTTTGCACATCAAAGGCAACAACAGAGTAAGAGGCCATACAGACTGGGAGAAAATACATGCAAATCGTATATCTGATATGGAATTAATATCCCAAAATACAAGGAACTCGAACTACTCAACAAGAAAACAAATAGCCCTATTAAAAATGGGCAAACAGCGGTGCGCAGTGGCTCGTGCCTGTAATCGTAGCATTTTGGGAGGCGGAGGCGTGTGGATCACCTGAGGTCGGGAGTTCGAGACCAGCCTGACCAACATGGAGAAACCCCATCTCTACTAAAAATACAAAATTAGCCGGGCATGAAGGCACATGCCTGTAATCCAAGCTACTCGAGAGGCTGAGGCAGGAGAATTACTTGAACCTGGGAGGCGGAGATTGCAGCGGGCCGAGATTGCACCACTGCACTCCAGCCTGGGCAACAAGAGCAAAAACTCCGTCTCAAAAAAAAAAAAAAAAAAAAAAAAAAAAAGGCAAAGAACCTGGTTAAACATTTCTTGAAAGATACAAATGACCAGCAGATGAATGAAAAAATGCTCAACATCACTAATCACCAGGGAAATGAAAATTAAAACCATAATAAGATCACATTATTCCTGTTAAAATAGCTATTAACAACAATAACAAAAAATTGATAACAGGTGTTGTCAAGGATATGGAGAAAATGGAACTCTTGCCCACTGTTGGTGGAAACATAAATGTGTACATCCATTATGAAAAGTAGTATGGAGGTTTCTTAAAAAGTCTGAAAATAGAATTACCATATGATTCAGCAATCCTTCTAGGTATATATCCAAAGGAAATCAGATTGTCAGGGAGATACCTGCGTTGCCATGTTCACTGCAACACTATTCACAATAGCCAATTTGTAGAATAAAGCTAAGAGTCTATCAGCAGATAATACATAAAGAAAACATGGTGTAGATATATACAATGGAATACTATTTAACCTTACAAAAAAGAGAGATATTCTGTCATTTGAGACAACATGAATAAATCCAGAGGACATTACAGTAAGTAAAATAAGTTAGGCACAGAAAGACAAATCTCATTATCTCACGTAAAGGTAGATCTGCATGATATCACCTAAATGTAGAATCTAAAAAAGTCAAATTTATAGAAATAAAGAGTAGAATGGTGGTTACCGGGGGTAAGGGTACAACATTTCAGAGAGGAGGAATATGTTTCAGTGATCTAGCGCACAGCATAGTGATCATAGTTAATAATAAAGTATTTTATATTTTGAAGTAGCTAAAAGAGTAGATTTTTAAATTGACTCACCACAAAGTAATGATAAATATGTGGAGGTGATAGATATGTGAAATTAGTCTGATTTAATGCTAATGTATCCATGCACTCCATAAATATATACAATTAATATTTGTCAGTTAAAAATGAGATACAATTTTTTAAAGCTTGATGTAATAAAGACTTTTATATTTGTACTTTATCTCAACATATAAATGTCCTTATCACACTTTAGAATTATGTCATTTGTGTGGCATGCTCATGACCTTTTGTCTTCTAGTGACTCCTTTATCAAGTTGTCTGCTAAAATCTTCCTAAAACACAACTCTAGTTATGCTATCTCTGCTCTTTAAGAACCAAAGTATCAGTCTATTTTCACACTGCTATACAGAAACACCCCAGACTGGATAATTTATAAAGGAGAGAGGTTTAATTGACTCACAGTTCCACATGACTGAGAAGGCCTCAGGAAACTTACAATCACAGTGAAAGGTGAAAGGGAAGCAGGCACCTTCTTCACAAGGAGGCAGAGGGAACAGAGAGGGAGCGAAGTGAGAAGCACCCCTTATAAAACTATCAGATCTAGTGAGAACTCACTCACTATTACAAGAACAGCATGGGGGAAACCGCCCCCATTATCCAATCACTTCCCTCCTTCGACACGGGATTACAATTCAAGATGAGATTTGGGTGAGGACACTGAGTCAAGCCGTATCACAGATTCAAGTCCAAATTCATTATTAGCTTGCTATTCATGATCACACATTAGTTGGACCCATTTATTTTCTCTATCCCCCCTATTTCCTCTACTTTCCAATACTTGCCATTCACTCTTGTTAAGACAACCTCACTAGAGTCCGCTTCATACAGACACGCCATGGCTCTTTTTTCTTTCTTAGTGTTCTTTCTCATTGTCTATGCCCTCTGAATTTCCCAATTAACATGTACTCATTTGTTCAATCAACAGATATTTTTAAAATACAAGGTACAGGGAAGCACAGGTGAGAGCCTATATATTACATGTGTGTCTCCTTGCAGCTTTTGTTACTGGAGCTGCTTTCATGGTTTCTTCAGCCTGTTGCGATTCCTTCAGTAATACCACCTCCCATTCAGACTGAATGATTCTGTGGTTAGAGATCTGTGCCTATTGTAATGGTCTTTTTCAGCAATCTGTATTATGAGCATAAAGACAGGTCTTTTTTCGCTAGGTTTAATAACCATAACGATAATAGTAGTAGTCAATGTTTATTAAACACTATGAGCCAAGCTCTGTTCTAAGCATTTCATGTATATTAAGCCATTGAATGATGATGACATGAGCACAAATATATTAGCTTACATACAGTAATGAGGCACCGAAAAGACTATTATGAAACTATAGGCTCGGAACTCTTGTCAGTATAGCCAACTGAAGTATGTTATTTGCTTAATCCAGTCAATAGTTGGATGCCATGGGGACTGAATACTTTGTAAGCAATAATGTTATAATGTCTTTGATCCATAATGTGTATCATCCATAAATTTTATAAGCAGACTTTCAGTGCATTTACCTACATCAGATAAACACTTGAATAGGACAAGTAATGAAATAAAGCCTTGGGAAACTTCTCTTTAGTTGCTATGAGTCCATCAGTTAATCCATTATGAAATAATCTTAAAACTGATTGCAGATTGTCTACCTGCAACATTGTACAAGCCATATTTCTTTGTCTTGTTCACAGCGTATCAAAAACCCTCTCCAGTGTCTTGTTGAAACCCATGTACACTATATCTATTGGATTCCCATAATCTACCAGCTTAATTTATTTAGATAATAAAAGCTCAATTTATCATGGTTTATTGGTGAATTTGTGCTGGCTTATAATGAATGCTATTTTTATTTCCCAAAAACCTCATCAAGTCATACTATGGTATATGGTAGAAACTCTTCTAGAGGCTCACTTTAGTATTCCTTTCTTGAACTTTGGTAGGGTCAGCTTTTCTTCAATTTCTGGAACCATCCTATTCTTTTGCATCATTTCCCTGATTCTAATCTTTCTATGATTCTCTCATTCTGCATGATTCACTTTTATCTTAATCTCAATTCTGTGATTACAATGGCAAACTCTGGTCATTTAGAACCATATTATTTTAAAACATTTCTCTGGTTTCTTATAGACGTCTTTGGTTTTTACTGGTGAAGATTTGAGGTTAGGCAGAAGCAAGGATTGCTAGAAAAGATAATATTAGAAAATAAAACTGTGCAGCATATCAGTCAGGTTCTTAGTTGCAAGCAATGAGGTGTCTATTAAGTATATTTGCTAGATTAGAGTCATTGGAAGGGCTGGAGAATAGGGCTCAAGGCAAAGTTCCCAAGCACGAGATTCAAAACCAAGCTGCCAAACCATTCGTGAGTAAACTGCTCTCTCTCTCTGAGCACCAGAAGTGACTGTTTGCAATGCAGCTACCTCTGCATCAGGAGTTTGAGCTTGTAGTCTTTGCCTTTGTAGGTACTGCCAGGGAGAGAAAATGTAAACTGCCTAGATTTTTGCTCTCTTATATCCCATGTCTAGAATCTAAGTCTGGCACTTTGATTGACAGATTCAAGGTTACATGCCTCACTCTAGGTGCAACGGAGGCTGGAGAAATAAGTATCCAACATATCGTGCTCCTATAAAGGGAGCTGGTCTTGGATCGCAGCCCAAACTCATGAAGTGAGGCGTTCCCCAAACATAAAGAAGTTCAATATAGACAGTAATGTATAAGAAAAAAAACTCTAACTCCAAGAGTTCATCTGTCTGGGATCATCTCATGTCAGTGAAATCAGTCAGTCCATATACCTTAATATCTTCTGACAGTATAATTGAGATAGATTACCGCTTTCAGTGTTCGAATATAGAATTTGAGACTTGGAAGGCTTAAGTTACTTGTCCTAAGTCACACACTCACAAAGTTTCAGAGTGAGGATATGAACTGAAGTCTCTATTTTAAACATCTGTGATTTCTTCATTATAGCATTGAGAGGTTTTTCATAGAGAAGTATTAAGTAGATGTTGGCACTAATAATCTAACAATTTTTTTCCAGCCTTTATTTTAGGTTCATGGTATATATGTGCAGGTTTGTTACATGAGAAAATCGCATGTCACACGTGTTTGGTGTATAGATTATTTCATCTAAGTAATGAGCATAGTACTCTACAGGTAGTTTTTTTATTTTTACCCTCCTCCTACCCTCCACACTTAGGTAGTTTCTGGTTTCTGTTGTTCCCTTCTTTGTGTCCACGTGTACTCCCACTTATAAGGGAGAACATGTGGTATTTTGTTTTCTGTTCCTGTGTTAATTTACTTAGGATAATGGCCTCCAGCTTCATCCATGTTGCTGCAAAGAACATGATCTTATTCTTTTTATGGCTGCATAGTATTCCACAGTATATATGTACCACATTTTTTTTTAACTTGTATCTTAAGTTCAGGGTACATGTGTAGGTATGTTATATAGATAAATTTTGTGTCATAGGAATTTGGCATACAGATTATTTTATCACCCAGATAATAAGCATAGTACCTCACAGGTAGTTTTTCCATCCTCACCCTTCTCCCATCCTCCTCCCACCCTCAAATCATCCCTGGTGTCTGTTATTCCCTTCTTTGTGTCCATGTGTACTCAACATTTAGCTCCCATATATAAGTGATAACATGTGGTATTTGGTTTTCTGTCTGTGTGTTAATTTGCTTAGGATAATGGTCTCCAGCTCCATCAATGTTGCTGTAAAGGTCATGATCTTGTTCTTTTTTACGGCTCCGTAGTATTCCATGGTGCATTTCTACCACATATTCTTTATCCAGTCAATGGTTGATGGACATTTAGGTTGATTCAGTGTCATTGCTATTGTGAATACTGCTGGGATGAACGTATATATGCATGTGCTTTTATGGTAGAATGATTTATATTCCTTTGGATATATACCCAATAATGGGATTGCTGGGTCTAATGGTAGTTCTATTTCAAGTTCTTTGAGAAATTGTCAAACTGCGTTTCCACAATGGCTGAACCAATTTACATTCTCACCAACAGTGTATAAGTGTTTCCTTTTCTCCACAACCTTACCAGCATCTTATTTTTTGACCTTTTATAATAGCCATTCTGAGTGGTGTGACATGATATCTCATTATAGTTTGGATTTGCATTTATCTAATGATCAGTGATGTTGAGTATTTTTTCATATGCTTTTTGGCCACATGTATGTCTTTTGAAATGTCCGTTCATGTCCTTTGCCCACTTTTTAATAGTGTTTTTTTCTGCATATTAATTTGTTTGTTTCTGATAGATTTGGGATATTAGACCTTTGACAGATGCGTACTTTGCCAATATTTTCTCCAGTGCTGTAAGTTGTCTGTTTTACTCTGTGGATAGTTTCTTTACAAATCTTTACTGATATTGCACTGGAATTTTGAGAAAATGATTAACATACTCAGTTGGTTATCTTGAACCCAAATCTCCCTTACACATATTTTTGTAGGATTTGATTACGGTACACTGCTTGAGAGTTCAATAAAAAATTACATCATATTTAATATGCTTTGAATACTAACTCAGGAATGGTATAACATTTTATAAAAATCTTCACTTATAATTTAGCTAAAATGTAAATTATTGTAGAATGGGATGTTTCAGGTGCCTGAACTGTCTATTCTACTGGAGTATTTCATTTTTCAAATATTTCAGTTATGTGCAGTATCATTGTATTTTATTATTATGATTTATTTTACATTAGTATTAGGAGAGTATTATACTTATGTCCTTATCTTCCGAATTCTGATTGTTACATCTGTGTAACCATCTATTTTTTTCTCTCTTATTGCTTTTAAATCTGTTTGCCTCTGGTCTTTAGCAATTTCACTGCAGTATATCTGGGGTGGATTTATTCTTTTTTATTCTGCTTAGGATTAAATATGATTCTAGAATCTGATAATTCATGTCTTTCATAAATTCTGGAAAATTCTATTTCCTATCTCTTTAAGTATTTCCTTTTTGACATTATCTCTATTTTTTGTTTTAAAAATACCACTGGATATATGTTGGATTTTCTCATTCTACCCCTTGGGTCTTTATCTTTCATATTTTCCATCAACTTTACTCTCTGTGCTGAAGAAGAGTAATGTCTTCAGCTGTATCTTTCAGCTCAGTAATTTTCTCATCAGCTGTATCACATCTACACTTACCCATTCATTTGGTTTTATATTTCAGTAAGTGTATTTAAAACAAGTTTTGAAGTTCCACTTGGTTCTTTTTAAACTTTACTGGGTTGTCTTATTTTTCTTAGTAGTATATTGTTCTTTATAAAATTTTGAGTCCTTCGATTATACCTTTAATCACATCAACAGAGTCATTTCAGTTTTCACTGTTTATTTCGGAGAGTCCTATCATTTGTGTTCTCTTAGGGTAAAGCCGCTAATACTGCTGCTACATCTGCTATCCCTTCATATGGATCGTTCAATCTGTAATTCAAGATTATAAATTCATCATAAGCAGGCCTTTGTCTGTGAGAATCCCTGCATGAAGGATTGTCCCTCTCAAGGAGTTTTGAGTTTGCTTTTGTGGTAATTTTTCATGTTAATTCTCATTCTGGGCTTCCCAGACCACAAGAATATGATCATTTCAAATCCCAAAGCCATGGAAGTTGTTGCCCCATGATAAGAAATTCTCAGAGGAGATTGGTTTTACTTTTTTTTTTTTTTTTTCATTTTTTCCTTGTAACTTTATTGCAATTAGGATACTGAATTAGTTGCTCATTTTGATTTTGGTATGCATGGGTCAATTTTGAGTAATTGATATAACTTTTATTTAATGAACTTAAATTATCCTCTTAGGCTTGTGTATTGATTACATACTTTCTTTTATTTATTTATTTATTTATTTATTTATTTTTTATTATTATTATACTTTAAGTTCTAGGGTACCATCATTCTCAGCAAACTATCGCAAGAACAGAAAACCAAACACCGCATGTTCTCACTCATAGGTGGGAACTGAACAATGAGATCACTTGGACTCAGGAAGGGGAACATCACACACCGGGGCCTATCATGGGGAGGGGGGAGGGGGGACGGATTGCATTGGGAGTTATACCTGATGTAAATGACGAGTTGATGGGTGCTGACAAGTCGATGGGTGCAGCACAGCAACATGGCACAAGTATACATATGTAACAAACCTGCCTGTTATGGTTTTACTCTTGAATCTAGACTGAGATAGACATGGTTTCTTGTTGTCTTATTGTGTGATTGGCTGTATTGTTATTTTCTAACTGGGATTGTAATCCCTTGAGTGTCCTGACATTACATGGAGTTCTTACAAGTTTCTGGTCCTTATAGGCCCAGGTCACATTTTCTGTCCAAAAAGTTGGCTTTAGAACTCTGATTCCTTTTCTTTTTTCTTTTATTTTCTCTCTTTTTTCTTTCTTTCTGTCTTTTTTTGAGAAGGAGTTTTGCCCTTATTGCTCAGGGTAGAGTGCCGTGGTGTGGTCTCGGCTTACTGCAACCTCTGACTCCTGGGTTCAAGCAATTCTCCTGCCTCGGCCTCCCAAGTAGCAGGGATTGCAGGCACCTGCTACTAGGCCTGGCTACTTTTTTTGTGTTTTTAGTAGAGACAGGGTTTCACCATGTTGGCCAGGCTGGTCTCAAACTTCTGACCTCAGGTGATCTGCCTGCCATGGTCTCCCAAAGTGCTGGCATTACAGACGTGAGCCAATGCGTCCAGCCAGAACTCAGATTCTTGATAACTGAACCCAACAAATACAAACCCACTGGGACATTTGCAGTTTCAATATGAATGATTCCATTTTGTTTTTTAGATCTGTCTTCAGGTGTGTAAGAGTCCATCCTTAGTTCCTTACAAGCTTGCCTTTCTTTTTAAAGGATGCAGATGGTATTTTAGCCAGAATTTCTAGGTGTTTTGTAAGAAGAGGTTTGCCATTTCTTTTTGCAGATTGTCTTTTCTGTAATTTTTCAAGAAAATGTAGTGTACAATTTTTTGAAAATTACATAAAAACTGTAATTTTAAAAGAATACTTTCCTACTATAAAAATCTTATTTTGGTATATCCTCTATTCTTTGAAACTAAAGTGTATTTTCTGAAGAAGAAATGAACAGCAAAATAACAATTGAAATCATGACGATTTCAGCAGTTTTAATGGTGCTTCATTCTTGGCAAAATGTTAGTAGTTATTACAATTTGAAATCACTTTAATAAATACCTTCCATGTGTTAGAAGACAACCTTATATTTTCAAAAACAATGCACATTTTCTTAATGACAAGAATATATTTTAATAAATTTATTAAGCTATAACTGACACACAATAAATTGTGCATATCTAAAGAAGATATAATTAAGTTTTGACATATGTATGCACCTGTGAAACCAGCATCATAATTAAGACAGTGAACATATTCACCACTCCTGAAAATCTCCATGTGCCCCTTTGTAATCCGTTTTTCTGGCCTGTGTCTAACACCTCAACCCTGTTTCTAGGCAACCACTCATGTGCTTACTGTCACTATGAATTCATGTGAACTTTCTAAAGTTTTATGTAAATCGACACAGTATATTCTCTTTTATGTCTGTCTTCTTTCCCTCAACATAATTATTTTTAGATTTATCCATGCTGTTATATATATGAATAGTTATTTTTATTGATGAGTAGTATTCCATTATACTGATATGTCATACTTTGTTTATCCATTCAGCCGTTGATGGACATCTGAGTTGTTTCTAGTTTGGAGCTCTTATTAATACAAATAAAACTTCTATGAACATTGGTGTATAAGTCTTTGTATGGACATATAGAGGTAATGATCATGGTCATTGCTTATAGAATGTGAGAAAAAGAGATTTTTGACCTGGGCAACGGAGATAGTGTACAATCATGCATTGCTTAATGACAGGGATACATTCTAAAAAATGCAACATTAGGCAACTTCATCATTACGGGAACATCATAGAGTGTACTTACACAAACCTAGGTAGTATATAGCTTACTACACACCTAGGCCACACACCTATTGCTCCTAAGCTATAAACCTACATAGCTTGTGACTGGACTGCATACTGTTAGCAATTTTAACACAATGGTTAAGTATTTGTATATCTACATAATGAAGAGGTCCAATAAAATACAGTATTATAATCTGATTGGACCACCAATGTAAATTTCTGTTGTTCACCAAAATGTCATTATGTGGCACATGACAATACTTGCCATGGATTAAGAAGCAGAAAGCTGCAGGAATGACAGGTTTTGCCGCATTTAGGGTGTTGAGTGTAATTCAGTAATTTAACTTTGGGCAGTCTGAGTTTGAGACGCTAGTTAGAAATCTAGGTAGAGATGTGAAATAAACTATTGGAAAACTAAGGCTGAAGTTCAAGGGTGAGGTCTATGCTTGAGATATAAATTTGAGAGTTGTCAAAATATATGTTACTTAAGGTTTTGATAGGCAGAATAATAGCATCCAAAGATATCCATTTCCTGTTTCCCCAAATCTGTGATTATATTTTCTTATATGGCAAAAGGGACTTTGCCAATGTGATTAAGTTAAAGATTGTGTGATGGGATTATTATCCTGAATTAACCCAGTGGGCCCAATGTAGTCACAAGGGTTCTTATAAGAGGAAGGCAGAAGGGTCAGTGTGGGGATGGGGCCAGGCAGGAAAGAGAGAGAGACTTGAAGATGCTACACTGCTGGTAGTGAGCATGGAGGAAGGAACTATGAGCCAAGGAATGCAGGCAGCCTCTAGAAGATACAAAAGGCAAGAAAATAGCTTCTCTCCTAGTGCATCCACTAGGAACCTAGCCTGCTAACACCTGGATTTTAGCCCAGTAAGTCTTCTGACCCTCAGAACTGTAAGATAACAAATTTATGTTGATATAAGCCCGTAAGTTTATAGTAATTTGTTACAGCAGCAATAGAAATTAATATAAAGCCATAAGATTGGATGACATCAGCTTATGGAGTGAGTGACAACTGA
Source organism: Macaca thibetana thibetana (assembly GCF_024542745.1). NCBI lineage: Eukaryota > Metazoa > Chordata > Mammalia > Primates > Cercopithecidae > Macaca > Macaca thibetana. The sequence continues at coordinate 59,692,784 of NC_065594.1, forward strand.
TATACATGTTTAAAACATGGCAGAATATACCTAAAAAGTACAAATTTTGAAAATGTTTACTATTTTAAAAGTGTGTATAGTTCCTTTTCTAGAACTCTTCTCAGCAAGTGAATGTCTAGGTAACTTCTCCTTCAGAGGACACATATCTGTGAGACCATTCCATGCATGAATGTGATACAATTACAACATTGTCTTCTTTGCAACCTTAATTTCTATTTCCTGTGGATGTTTTATTTTTCACCCATGCTGTTTTAATGGCCAGTGTGTTCCAAAATGTGCTATTCCAGTTATTTGCCCTTTATCTATATTGCCATGTTCTCTTTTGTCCCACTGGTTACAGAAGCTACATGGACTAAATTCAATTCTCACTTCAAATCACTTTCTGCCCTGTTGGGGGTGCAGATGAGGCAAGGTTTGCTTACTGTGAAGTTTTAGCCTTGGATCTAATTGTTTTTCTTCACTTCATCTCCAAGATTTTGAATTGTTGTAAATCTTGATCACTAGGTCCACTTCTTGGTCTCTAGCTGTTTGGATACTTTTCTGGCTTTTGGAAAATTACACCTTGTTGTTTGTCACTATACTGCCTTAACTTCTTGGTTCTTAGTTGTTTACCTGTTTCTGAGCATATATTCTCATCTTTGATTTGTCTTCCTGGTTTTGAGACTTTTGCACATATCTTTTAGGTATCCACTGTTTTGTTCAGTCAGCACAACATGACCACAGATGGTTCTAAATTAAACAAGATTTAGAGTTTAGACAATATATGCTCAGGGATCCCAGTGGCAAAGCCAGGTTTGAATTGCAAATTGGTCTGATGGAAAAGTCCGTGTTCTTTGTTACTATGCTGCTTGGACTCTCTTACTCTCAGCCTTGTGACAGTTGACTTGCTTGTGACAACTTCTTTCCCTCAGGTAAACCAAGGAGGACTTCATGCTTCATGTGTCAGTCCCAACCCAACTTGTCACTGCTGCTCTTCTGACAAATGAACATGATTCTGCTGCTACCTGCCTCTATCTGTTTTTATGTTTTATGAGCTATTTACACATTTTAGCTAAAGACATTTAGAACATCTGAGTTTGCACTGATTATGTTTTTGACGATTGATTTACTAGTAAACCTTCAGTTCTTCCTCTAGCTAACATAGTTGGAAGGAAGGTTCTTTTATTATTGAAATAACCAAATTCCTTCAATCCATTGCTTGAAACTCCAAAATTTTACTTAACAAAAACGATGTCATTAAGAATGTCACAGTTTCAGAATGTTACCATTATGCCTAACAAACTTATTTCTGTAACTGCTCCACTCTTTTGTTATATCTTACTTAACTCCGTGTCGAAGACCTGGCTCTCCACTAAAGATAGAAACCCAAGAGGTGCAGAAGCCAATGAGTCAGCAATACAGTCTCCCTCCCATCCCAGGAGCTTAGTTGCAAGAGATGAAATGTGAAACTTCTATAATAAAAAAGTAGCATCAGAATTGTTATTTTTATTCAACGTTTACGTAACTTGAGTATTCTCATTCTCCAAATCTAGGCTGTTTCTTCTCGCGGTGGCAGGCCTCCAAGGAGAGCTTTCACACGTCAGGAGTTCTGGTGGGTCTGAATAATGTCTCTTGAGGTCGTTTCTGATTTCCTCAATGGGCCCCTATTGGCCTTGCTATGAATCCTGGGGAAAAGTAGGACTCTGTATGAAGCAGGTAAATGCTCAGAGCTCTTGGGAAGGGGCCAGCATTATTGATGATTATGTAGCAGGTTGAAAGTGATCTTTGGGCTGTTTCCCATGTCAGGAATACCTCAAACACAGCTGGTGTGGGAGGCTCTGCAGACCCCAGAAGCACCAGTCATGTTTTAGGGGGAGTAAACTCCTTTTCACACTACCTCTGCCGTAAGGACACACAAAGATGAATGGCCAGCCTGAATGACAGGACTGCTTCTCTCTGCAAGCTGCATACAGAACGCTTTGTGCTCATGACGATTGCAATACTTCCCTTCTGGCAGAGGGAAGCTGGCTTCTCTAGAGCAGCGGAAAGTAATGCTTGTTTCTGAGTTGGTTAGAGTTCAATCTCAATTATGTCTGGAAACAACACACACTCCTTTCCCCCTTCTGTATGACTGCAGTGTTAATTTTCAAGTGAACTTGTGCAAGTTACTTTAAAGTTGAAACAGCTACACAACACTGACATTTATTGGGCACTCCCTTTGGAGCCTTCCTGGCAGCATGGCCACAGAAGGTGTTGCCTCTACGCCAGAGGCTTGGAGGCTCACTCTTTCCAGTCTTCGTGTTCCACCCTAGAGCAAGGTTGGAAGAGATTATTTGAACAGGATCACATTCAATTCTGCCTCTCCTCCACCCACACAAAGCCTAATTTCAACTTTTCCCCAAGTGGTATGAAGCTGGAACCCCACACCAAGTCCAAGAAAGAAAAGAACAGATATTATAATTTAATTTGCTTGCCAGGTAAAAGTCATTTTTATTATGCAGATGGCTGGATTCTTGGATTTTCATAGGGTAGTATGCTCACCAGTATTAACGTAACTCAATTTTTTCTACCATTATTGTGTTTTAAAAGGCTTAGTATTTCAGCTGACCATGTTTCTGAATTCCTTTATGCCCCTCTAAAACCTACTTTATATAAACCTTGGTCTGGTGAAGAAATGCATGTCATTTGTTAAAAAGGCACACAGCACAACAGTCATGAGGTGCACCTGTTTTTAGTATCTGCACATACTCAGCCAGGGCGTGTCATCGAATCTGCCCCTGCAGCTGTTGTTTTGCCATTAAAAAATTACTACTGTGTTCATGTAGGTTTAAGCCTTGTGAACTCTGTAACTTGGACTTGTTAAAGGGAGGTTCTAAGACTCTGTCTGGACTGCTGATAATAGGTTAGATAAAGATCCAACACCAGCCCTCACACAATTACATTTACAGGAATGGGAGGAAATCTCTCAAACAGTATAGAGTCCAGAGGACAGCAGATGTGGACCATGCAAAATTAATGATTAACTGCATGCCAGTGTGTTTGTCAGGGAACAGTGCTGCTCTTTAAGGGCTTATATAGTCTATGAAAGAAATTAGCTCATGAGAGGGCTCATAAGGACAAAAGAAAAAAACTTAAGTAGAGGCTCGACAGATCCTGCTTTTCTCACAGGACAAAAAAATTAAACATAAAGCTCTCCTTTTAATAGTGTGACGTTCTGATTCTGAAGCTGGGGCAGACCATCCACTTGTTAAAACAAGATATGAACATTCTTGTTATTACTTAAGGGGGGAGGGGATAGTGTGCACTCAGAATGAACTCTAAGTGTACCAGAAAGAAAGGGGAAATTATTGAACAATTATCCTAGGCATTGAAGACTGTGAAACCAAAAATTATAGAAGTGACAGGAAAGCAGTAAATAAGACTTGATGTTCATAATTTGTTATCCCCTTTGATTATATGGGCTTTGAAATGCCCAGAAAGTCTAATCAAAATTCATAAGTAACACTGGAGGTAAGTTATGAGTTAAGTACTAGTAGGCTTGTAATTTATTAAAGATGTGTTGCAATGGACATAATCTTCTAAAATATCTAGTGAAAATGAATTTCATAATGATAATTTCTTCACAAGACCTAAATTCCCTTTTAAAAATCCCAATGATGGTTCAGCAGATTAAAGATAGTAGAAATCCAGGAATTGTAAGACAAATATAAATCCTGTAATGTTCATTTGGCTGAAGAACTGCTGGGATCCCAATTCCTTGCCTGCCCTGCAGCCCCTCCAGAATGCATTTACTTACTGCAGCCAGCACATCTTTGTAATGACAAGATTCAGTCCATAAGACTGGAATGATTGTTCACAGTCTGGTAGTTTATTTTTATTTATTTTTATTTTTTAGGGAGGAGTAAGTTCAGTAGAATTAGGAAGAGAGAGATTGGAATTAGTAGTAGGAGAATATTCTAAAAGGAACTAATAAAAGAGGAGGAAATGCTTTGATTTTTTGCCTTACATCCAGGTTCTTCTATCAAGTTTCTAAACTTGTTCTTCTAACAAGTTTAGATGCCATCCTCCTGCCCCCATCCTGATTCTCCCATCTAGAGATGCTGGCTTGTTTGCCGGTTCTCCACATGTGTTATCTTTATAATTACTATCTACCTCCTGAAATTAACAATTCCAACATGCATTACTATTTTTCTTTTTTGGATTTAATTTACTTTTGTCTTTATTACATTGTTGAAGTAGTACATTCTCTTACACTATTGATTTTTGTTTCTTTTAAAACGTATTTTAAGTTTCTTGGGGACTGAAAACAGTTCCTTGTGCATTCCCTGAGAGCTATCTGGCAGGAACTAGACATGATGAAATCAACGATTAAATAAAGCTGAAGAACATGTGTTTTATTACATTTAATTCCATTTACATTATTCTCCTTTCGATGTTAGATGGTATAGTCTGCTTTGTATAACAATAAAATGGCCACATTGTGGCTTCTGAGACTACTCCTCTTCCTATCAAATCTCCTTTCCTCTGACTCCCTGATTTTGGTCCTGAGATTGTTCCTGCCTCCCCAGGTTTCTTGCATTCCCTCACTACCCGGGCCAGTGTCAGAGGACATGGGATTGGACACTGCTTTTAAATATTATACATGCGGTCTCCTTTCTTTGTGTTTATAATTGATAGCTGTCTTTATATTATCTGAATGTGAAAAAAGATGCAGTATGGGTGATATGGTTTGGCTCTGTATCCCCACCCAAATCTCACCTTGAATTGTAATAATCCCCATGTGTCATGGAAGGACCCAGTGGGTGGTAATTGAATCATGGGGGTAGGTTTTTCCCATGCCGTTCTCGTGGTAGTGAATAAGTCTCACGAGATCTGATGGTTTTATATAAGGGATTTCCCCTACACACGCTCTCTTGCCTGCTGCCATATAAGACATAACTTTGCTCTTTATTTTTGATAGCACATCTGCCAAAATACCATAGTCATGAATGTAGGAGATGGCCAGTAGATGCCCTGAGGGGTTGGAAAACTAGAATTTCATATCTGGAAAAGTGATTTCTAGATTTTGGAACTTTATCATCTAGTAAATTTTTGAAAATTGGGGTATGGAGTTTAAAAGTATTTCATTTTTCTAGTAAGGATGTTAAGAAAATAAACAAAAATAACTGTTTCACATTGTTCTTTAATAATTTTTGATTAGAATTAAAATTCAATATATCTCACTTTCTGAAAAAAAGACACATTATCTTAATTTTTCTTATTTTTCTAAGGACTGGGAACTTCATGGACCACCACTCTTTCATGGTTTAGCATTAGGAACTTCTGGCCTAGAGCAAGCAGAAGAGAGTTAAACTCAAGTTCCCTTTTGTCCCTTTGCTGGCTGGGAGAGGGGGCCGTATTTTGTCTAGAGAGTCCTTGCCATGATCTCTTACTGAATAGGTGAAGAGAAAATCCTCAGGAGATACTTGGGAAGAGAAAGGGCTCAAACACAAGCAAGGAAAAATAGGAGAGCCTGTAAGAGAGCCCAAGGTATAGCTTTGAATATCTCACATTTCTAAATCTGTTGGGAAAAGCTGGGGAGACTCTTGGAGGATGAAGCACCAATTGTTGAGATAAGACTTTATCCCATCCAAGATATGTACAGTCAATTCTGCTACAGTGTGACATACATTTTTGCTGGATCAAATGGCAGTTCTATTCTCAGTTATTTGAGAAATATCCATATTATTTTCCATAGAGGTTGTATTTACATTCCCACCAACAGTGTATAAGCATACCCTTAGTTTTTCTGCATCCACATCAACATCTGTTGTTTTTTGACTTTTTAATCATAGTCATTCTGACTGGCGTAAGATGATATCTCGTGGTTTTAATTTGCAATTCTATCATGATTAGTGATGTTAAGCATTTTCTCAGATGTTTATTGGCCACTTGTATGTCTTCTTTTGAAAATTGTCTTTGCCCAATTTACTTATTTTATTTTATTATACATTCTTTGAGATGAAGTCTCACTGTCACTCAGAATGGAGTGCAATGGTATGGTCTTGACTCACTGCAACCTCCACCTCCTGGGTTCGAGCGATTCTCCTGCCTCAGCCTCCTGAGTAGCTGGGACCACAGGTGCATGCCACCACACCCAGCTAATTTTTGTATTTTTAGTAGAGATGGGATTTCACTATGTTGGCCAGGTTAGTCTTGAACTCCTGACCTCATGATCCACTGGCCTCGGCCTCCCAAAGTGCTGAGATTACAGGTGTGAGCCACTGCGCTGGCCTCTGCCCAATTTTTAATGAGTTTGTTTGGTTTTTATCTTATTGAGTTGCTTGAATTCCTTATAGATTCTGCATATTATGTCTTTTTTGGATGCATAAATTACAAATATTTTCTCTCATGGGAACTTAGGTTTACCATATCCTGCCTACTGTTGATGGGCATTTAGGTTGATTCTATGTCTTTGTTATAATGGGTAGTGCTGTATGTTGTCTGTTTATGATTTTGATTATTTATTCTGCTGTGCAGAAATTTTTAATTTTAATTCCTATTTGTCTATTTTTGTTTTTGTCAGATTTGCTTTTGGAGTCTTAGTCATAAATTATTTGCTTAGGCCAGTGTCCAGAAGAGTTTTTCCTACATTTTCTTCTAGGACATTTATAGTTTTGGGTCTTCATTCAAGTCTTTAATCCATCTTGAGTTAATTTTTGTATATGGTGAGAGGTAAGAGTCTAGTTTCATTCTTCTGCATGTGGCTAGCCAATTTTCCCCAGAAACATTTATTGAATAGAGTGTCCTTTCCCCATTTTAAATTTTTGTCAACCTTGTCAAAAATCAGTTGGTTGCAGGTTTTTTTGGCTTTATTTTTGTGTTATCTATTTTGTTCCATTGGCCTATGTGTCTATTTTTGTACCAGTACCATGCTGTTTTAGTTACTATGGCCTTGTAGTATAATTTGAAGTCAGGTAATATGATGCCTCCAGCTCTGTACTTTTTGCTTAGGATTGCTTTGGCTATTCAGGCTATTTTTTGTTTCCATGTGAACTTTAGGATTATTTTTTAAATTCTGTGAAAAATGTTTGTAGTTTGATAGGAATGGCATTGAATCTGTAGATTGCTTTGGGCAGTATGGCCATTTTAATAGTATTGATTCTTCTAACACTTGATCATGGGATGCTTTCCCATTTGTGTCATCTATGATTTTTTAAAAATCAGTGTTTCATGATTCTCTTTGTAGAGATCTTTTACTTTCTTGCTTAAATGCACTTCTAGTTTTTTTTGTGTGTGTGTGTGTGGCTATTGTACATGGGATTGTGTTCTTGATTTGGTTCTCAGTTTGAATGCTATTGGTGTACAGAAATACCATACATTTTTTTTCATCGGTTTTATATCCTGAAACTTTATTGAAGTCATTATCAGGTCCAGGAGTTTTTGGAGGAGTCTGTTGGGTTTCCCAGGCATAAGATCATGTTATCAGTGAACAAGAATAATTTGATTTCTCTTTTCCAATTTGGATGGCTTTCATTTCTTTCTCTTGCCTGATTACTCTGGCTAGGACATCCAGTACTATGGTGAAAGTGGACACATTTGTCTTTTTCCAGTTCTTAGGGGTAATGCTTTCAACTTTTCCCTGTTCATTATGATGTTGACTGTGTATCTGTCATAGGTGGCTCCTATTATTTTGAGATATGTTCTTTCAATGCCTAGTTTGTTAAGGATTTTTTTATCATAAAGGGATGTTAGATTTTATCAAATGACTTTTCTATATCTATTGAGATGATCATATGGTTTTTAAAACATTCTCTTTATGTGTGAATCACATTTATTTATTTTAGAATGTTGAACAATCCTTGTATCCCTGACATAAAACCCACTCAAGTGTCATAAACTATCTTTTTGATGTGCTTTTGGATTCAGTTTGCTACTATTTTGTTTGCTAGTATTTTTGCATCTACATTCTTCAGAAATAATGGCCTGTGAGTTTTCTTTTTGGTTGTGTCCTTGGCTGATTTTGGTATCAAGCTGATACTGATTTTGTAGAATGAGTTATAGAGAGATCCCTCCTCCTTGATTGTTTGCAATAGTTTCAGTAAGATTGGTAAGCTATTCTTTTTACATGTTCAGGTTTTTTATATAGGTAAATTGCCTGTTGTGGGAGTTTGGTGTACACATTAGTTAGCCAGGTAATAAGCATAGTACCTAATAGGTATTTCTTTTATCCTCTCCCTCCTCCTAACCTCCACCCTCATGTAAGCCCCAGTGTCTGCAGTTCCCTTATTTGTGTCCATGTGGTGTCATTGTTTAGCTCCCACTTGTAAGTTAGAACATAATAGTATTTGGTTTTAGTTCCTGCATTTGTTTGCTTAGGATGACAGTCTCCAGCTCCATCCATGTTGCTGCAAAGGACATGGTCCCATTGTTTTATGGTTTTATGATATTCCATGATGTAAATGTACCACATTTTCTTTATCCAGTCTACCATTGGTGGGTATTTAGATTGATTCCATGTCTTTTCTAATGTGAATAGTGCTGCAATAAACATATTCATGCATGTGCCTTTATGATAGAATACATTATATTCCTTTGGGAATATACCCAGTAATGGAATTGCTGGGTTGACTGGTAATTCTGTTTTAAGTTCTTTGAGAAATCACCACACTGCTTTCCACAATGGCTGAACTAATTTACACACCCGTCAGCATTATGTAAGTGTTCCCTTTTCTCTGCCACTTTGCCAGCATCTGTTATTGTTTGACTTTTTTCATAACAACCATTCTGACTGGTGGGAGATGACATCTCATTGTGGTTTTGATTTGCACTTCTGTAATGATTAGTGATGTTGAGCATTTTTTTCCATGTTTCGTGGCTGCATGTATGTTTTCTTTTGAAAAGTGTTCATGTCCTTTGCACACTTTTTAATGGAGTTGTTTGTTTTTTGCTTGTAAATTTAAGTTTTCTGTAGATTCTGGTATTAAACTTTTGTTGGATGCATGGTTTGCAAATATTTTCTCCCATTCTGTACGTTGTTTGTTTACTCTGTTAGTAGTTTGTTTTGCTGTTCAGAAGCTTTATAGTTTAATTAGGCCCCATTTGTCAATTTTTGTTTTGGTTACAATTGCTTTTGGCATCTTTCTCATGAAATCTTTTCCAAGCTTTATATCCAGAATGATATTTTATAGGTTTTTTTCTAGGGTTTTCAAAATAGTTTTGGATTTTATATTTAGGTCTTTAATCCATCTTGATTTGATTTCTGTATATGGTGTAAGGAAAGGGTCCAGTTTCAATCTTAGGGATAGCCAGTTATCTCAGTACCATTCATTGAATAAGGAGTTCTTTCCCTATTGCTTGTTTTTGTTGCCTTTGTCAAAGATCAGATGGTTTTAGGTGTGTGGCTTTGTTTCTGGGCTCTCTATTCTGTTCTATTGGTTTATGTGTCTGTTTGTTTTACTAATACCATGCTGTTTGGGTTTCTGTAGCCTTATAGAATAGTTTGAAGTTGAGTAACATGATGCTTCCAGCCTTGTTCTTTTTTCTTAAGCTTGCTTTGTTTATTTGGGCTCTTTTTTGGTTCATGTGAATTTAAAATTGCTATTTTTCTAATTCTGTGAAGAATGTCTTTGGTAGTTTGATAAAAATAGCATTGAATCAGTAAATTGCTTTGGGACTATGGCCATTTTAATGATATTGATTCTTCCCATTCATGAGGATGAAATGTTCTTCCATTTGTTTTTGTCATTTCTGATATCTTTGAGCAGTGTTTTATAATTCTTGTTGTAGAGATCTTTCACCTCCCTGGTTAGCTGTATTCCTAGGCATTTTATTCTTTTGTGGCAATTGTGAATGGGATTGTGTTCCTGATTTGGCTCTCAGCTTGGATGTTGTTCATGTATAGAAATGCTAGTGATTTTTGTACATTGATTTTGTATCCAGAAACTTTGCTGAAGGTGTTTATCAGATCAAGGAGCTTTTGGGCAGAGACTCTGGAGTTTTCTAGGTATAGAATCATGTCATCTGCAAACAGGGATAGCTTGACTTCCTCTCTTCCTATTTGTATGCCTTTTATTTCATTTTCTTGCCTGATTGCTTTGGCTAGAACTTCCAGTACTATGATGAATAGGAGTGGTGAGAGAGGGTATCATTGTTTTGTGGTGGCTTTAAAGGACAATGCTTCCAACTTTCACCATTCAGTATGATGTTGGCTGTGGGTTTATCATAGATGGCTCTTATTATTTTGAAGTATGTTTCTTCAAGGAGTAGTTTACTGAGGGTTTTTAACATGAAATGATGTTAATTTTATCAAAAGCCTTTTCTACATCTATTGAGGTGATCATGTGGTTTTTGTCTTTAGTTCTGTTTATGTGATGAGTCACATTGATTGATTTTTGTATGTTGAACCAACCTTGCATCCCATGAATGAAGCCTACTGGATCTAGGTGGAATAACTTTTTGATGTACTGCAGGATTTGGTTTGCTAGTATTTTGTTGAAATTTTTGCATCTGTGTTCATCAGGAATATTGGCCTGAAGTTCTCTTGTGTCTTTGCCAGGTTTTGGTATCAAGATGACACTGAACAAGATGACATTGAACAAGGTGGGAAGCAGTCCCTCCTTCCCAGTTTCTTGGAATAGTTCCAGTAGGATCAAAAACAGCTCTTCTCTGTACAGCTGATAGAATTTGGCTGTGAGTCTGGTCCTGGGCTTTTTGTGGTTGGTAGGCTTATTTTATTACTGATTCAATTTTGCAACTCATTGGTCTGCTCAGGGATTCAATTTCTGCCTGGTTCAGTATTGAGATATTATATGTGTCCAGAAATTTATCAGTTTATTATAGGTTTTCTAGTTTGTGCACATAAAAGTGTTCATCTTAGTTTCTTTATTATTTTATTTTATTTTATTTATTTATTTATTTTTTTGAGACTGAGTCTCACTCTGTCGCCCAGGCTGGAGTGCAGTGGCCAGATCTCAGCTCACTGCAAGCTCCGCCTCCCGGGTTTACACCATTCTCCTGCCTCAGCCTCCGGAGTAGCTGGGACTACAGGCGCCCGCCACCTCGCCCAGGCTAATTTTTTGTATTTTTTAGTAGAGAAGGAGTTTCACCGGGTTGGCCAGGATGGTCTCGATTTCCTGACCTCGTGATCCGCCCGTCTGGGCCTCCCAAGGTGCTGGGATTACAGGCTTGAGCCACCGCGCCCGGCCATCTTAGTTTCTGAGTGGTGGTTTTTTTTTTTTTTTTTTTTTTTTTTTTTCCAGTTTCTCTGGGGTCAATGGTAATGGCTCCTTTGCCATTTCTAATTGTGTGTATTTAGATTTTCTCTCTTTTTTTCTTCATTAGCCTATCTTTAAACTTTTTTTCAAAGAAACAACTGGATTCAGTGATCTTTTGTATTTTTTTGTGTCTCAATTTCCTTCAGTTCAGCTCTGATTTTGGATATTTCTTGTTTTTGCTGATTTTGTGGTTGGTTTGCTCTTGCTTCTTAGTTCCTCTCATTGTGATACTAGGTTTTTAATTTGAGATCTAACTTTTTGATGTGGGCATTTAGTACTATAAACTTCGCTCCTAACATGTCCTTAGCTGTGTCTCAGAGATTCTTGTATGTTGTGTCTTTGTTCTCATTAGTTTCAATGATCTTGATTTCTGCCTTAATTTCATTATTTACCTAAAAGTCATTCAGGAACAGATTGTTTAATTTCATGTAATTGTATGGTTTTGAGTGATTTTCTTAGTGTTGATTTGTAATTTTATTACATTGTGACCCAAGAGTGTGGTTGGTATGATTTTGGGTTTTGTTGTTTTTTTGTTTTTTTTGAATTTGCTGAATATTGTTTTATGTTCAATTGTCTGGTCAATATTTGAGTATGTGCAATGTGGTAATGGGAAGAATGTATACTCTGTTGTTTTTAGACGGAGAGTTCTGTGGATGTTTATTAGGTCTATTTGGTCAAGTGTTGGGTTCAGGTCCTGCATATCTTTGTTAATTTTCTGCTTAGATGATCTTTCTAATACTGTCAGTGGGATATTGAAGTGTCCCACTATTAATGTGTGGGAATCTGAGTTTCTTTAAAAGTCTCTAAGAACTTGCTTTATTTATCTGGGTGCTCCTGTGTTGGCTGTATATATATTTTGGATAGTTAGATCTTCTTGTTGAATTGATCCCTTTACCAATATGTAATGCCTTTCTTTGTCTTTTTTGATATTTGCTGGTTTAAAGTCTGTTTTGTCTGAAATTAGGATAGCAATCTCTGGTTTTTTCTGTTATTCATTTGCTTGGTAGATTTCCCCCATCCCTTTATTTTGAGCCTATAGGTGTCATTACATGTGAGTTGGGTCTCTCGAAGACAACGTACCATTAGGTCTTGGTTCTTTATCCAGCTTGCCACTCTGTGCCTTTTAAATGGGGCATGTAGCCCATTTACATTCAAGGTTAGTAATGATATGTGTGGATTTGATCCTGTCATTGTGTCATTAGCTGGTTATTATGCAGACTTGTCTGTGTGGTTGGTTTATACTTAAGTGTGTTTGTGGTTTTTTTTTTTTTTTTTTTTGAGATGGAGTTTTGCTCTTGCTGACCAGGCTGGAGGGAAATGGTGTGATCTCTGCTCACCTCCTGGGTTCAAGCAATTTTCCTGCCTCAGCTTCCTGAATAGCTGCGATTACAGGCACCTGCCACCACACCCAGCTAATTTTTTGTCTTTTTAATAGAGATGGGGTTTCTCCATGTTGATCAGGCTGGTCTCGTATTCCCAACCTCAGATGATCCGCCTGCCTCGGCCTCCCAAAGTGCTGAGATTACAGGCATGAACCATCGTGCTGGCTTTGTGTTTTTGTAGTGGCTGGTAAAGGTCTTTCCATATTTAGTGCTCCTTTCAGGACTTCTTGTAAGGCAAGTCAGGTGATAATGAATTCCCTCAGCTTTTGCTTGTCTGAAAAAGATCTTGTTTCTCTTTCACTTATGAAGCTTAGTTTAGCTGGATGTGAAATTTGGGGTTGAAAATTATTGTCTTCAAGAATGTTAAATATAGGCCCCAATTTCTTATGGCTTGTATGGTTTCTTCTGAAAGGTCTGCTGTTAGCCTGATGAGGTTCCCTTTTTAGATGACCTGTCCTTTCTGTCTAGTTGCCTTTAACATTTTTTCTTTTATTTTGACTTTGGCAAATCTGAAGATTATGTGTCTTGGGGATGGTTGTCTTGTGTAGTATCTGGCAGGGGTTCTCTGCATTTTCTGAATTTGAATGTTGACCTCCGTAGCAAGGTTGGTGAAGTTTTCATGGATGATATCCTGAAATATGTTTTCTAAATTGCTTGCTTTCTCTCTCTCTCTCTCTCAGGGACACCAATGAGTCATAGTTTTTTTCTCTTTACATAATCCCACATTTCTCAGAGGTTTTTGTTTATCTTTTTTTCTTTATTTTTGTCTGACCGAGTTATTTCAGAAAGCCAGTGTTCAAGCCCTGAGATTCCTTCCTCAGCTTTATCTATTCTGCTGTTAATACTTGTAATTGCACTATGAAATTCTTGTAGTGGGTTTTTCAGCTCTATCAAATCAGTTTGTTTCTTTTTTTTATAATGGATATTTTATCGATCAGCTCTTGTTTTATTGTAATCCTTAGGTTAGGTGTCAACTTTCTTCTGTATCTCAATTATCTTTATTCCTATCTGTCTTCTGAATTTTATTTTTGTTATTTCAGCCATTTTAGCCCAGTTAATAACGCTTGCCAGGGAACTAGCATGGTCATTTGGAGAAAATAAGCCATTGTGACTTTTTGAGTTGCCAGAGTTTTTGCACTAGTTGTCATCGTGTGAATTGGTGTGCTTTAACTGCAGGGTAATTTGAGTACAGTCAGTAGACTTCTTTTCAGGATGTTTTCAGAGGGCTGAGGCTTTGTGCAGGGTCTTTGTAGCTGAATTCTTGTCCTTGGTTTCATACTGGGGTATAACAAAGTATTTTTGGTGTTGAAGTTTTCATCTGTGATCCAGTAGGTGGCACTTAAGTGAAATGGCCAGTAGGTAGACTGTTGCTCAGTAACATGGCTCCTCTGCATTTCCTCATGATCGCAGCTGTGCTCCCTCTTAGTGCTCTGAAAGTGTGGGCTCTTCTCCCACTCGAGTGCTGGCTGCACATCTCAGCTTGGCATTCCTAGGCTGCACTCCTGACCACAGCTCTGGGGTGAGCTGAGGCTTTATGTTCTCTCTCCAACCTCGAGGCAGCAGGGGAAGGAACCTTAGCAGTGATTGGTGTCAGATAGCCTTTCATTTGTCTCTTAGGGCTCCATACCAGAGAGATGTGGAGCCACTATCAATCAGTGCAATCAGCCTGATATAGTGAGGCTGCACGGTAGACCCAAGGTGGGTCAGGGGTTCTTGTTAATAAATGATGGGGCATGTGGGTCACAAGGGAGAGACTGGCCTCTTCTCCTTAGGGCACCTGCAGCTTGTTGGAGGTATGGTTAAAGCACTCAGGGTCTTTGCCCCTTCTCAGTCCCAAGGCAGCAAGGAAAGTACTGCTGCAGCAGCAGTGGAAGAAGGGTTTTCAGTTGCCTCTGGGAGCTCCACCTCAGAGAAATGTGGAGCCATTGCTACTGGGAATGTTCAATAGCAATGGCTCCTGAATGGTGGCCTGAGCTGGGGTTTTGCTTGTTAAGGAGCAAAGTGTTAAGGGCTCATGCAGAGGAGAGACTTAGCTCCTCTCATGTGGTGACTATGGCATGCTGGGAGTGCATGTGAAGTCCATAGGCTCTTTGTATCTTCCCCAGCCCAGTGGTAGCAGGGACACAATCGCTGCTGTGATAGTGGCAGAGGAGCTGTTGGTTGGCTCTGGGAACTCCTCCCCAGGAAAACTCAGAGACACTGTCAGTGGGTGTGCTCAATCATGGGTGGGGTGGCAGATCTATGGTCATGAGCTGGGGGCCCTGCCTGGTGAAGGGTGGATGGGGGTACTGACAGGGAAGAGGTACTGGATTCCTCTCCATGTGGTGGCTGCAGTGTGCTGGAGGTGCCAGTGTAGTGACTAGGCCCTTTTTCCTTCCCCAGCTTGAGGGCAGTTACGGTGGTACCACTGCAGATCCAATGGTGAGGGCTTCTGGATTGTATCTGGGATTTCCTCACTGGAGAACTGCATAGCCATCTTCAACTGATGTGTTCAAGTGGGGGTAGGATAGTTTTGCTGGAGTGCCAGGTCAGGAGGCCCCACCCAGTAAGGAGAAGTAGATTGAGGACCTGTGTAGAAAGTGGTCTGGCCACCTTTTCTGTGGGATGGCTGCATTGTGCTGGGAATCCACACCTGCCCTTAGTCATCATGCACCCTACAAAGACTGAAGGCAACAATGACAAAGATTGTGAGACAGCAAAAATGGTGGCTTGCCTTTCCCTGTGAGAGCTTGGTCCTAGGGAAGTGCAGGGCTACTACCAGTTGGAAAGCCCAGTCAGGGGTAGCTGGAGTCTTGGGTTGGGAGGTCCCACCCAGTGAGGAGAAACACTTAAGAAACAGCCTGGCCACTTTTCTGGGGGATGGTTGTGTTGCTCTGGGAATCCACATCTGTCTGTAGTCACCATGCACCCTTCAGAACCTGAAGGCAACAGCAATGAGGGCTGAATGACAGCAAAAAAATGGAAGTTTGCCTTTTCCTGTTGGAGCTCCATCTCAGGGGCGTGCATGGTTGCTACTGGCCTGAGAATCCTAGTTGGGGATGGTTGGAGTCCCAGGTTAGTGAGCTTTATTCTGTAAGGTGCAGTAGAGGTGAGGCCTGCAGTTCATTGCTGCTCATGGATTTGGTCTTTTTCTTGGGAGTGTGTGAGGGAGCCTGACCTCTGCTGTTGCTGCTGGAGCTGCAGCCACTAATGCTGGGATGCCTAGGGGTCCAAGGCTCCCATGACTCTGCATGTGGCTTAGTGGTGGCCCTGCCCAGACTTTATATAGCTCTGTGAGACAGTCAGAAGGTACCAGTGGGGTAGGCTCACAAGGGAATCTACTGAGCCCAGGGTTGCAAAGGTCCACGGAAGAAGTATGGGTCCCTGGGGACTCTCACTTACTCAACACTTTTCCAGTGTTTGAGGAGAAGCCTGCCCTGAATTTGTGCCGCTCCCAGGTGGGCAGTCAACCTGTCTCACTCCTCTCCATTCTCTGTGGGTCAAGTTCTTTTCTTGATGAATCCCAATATGTCCACCTGGATGTTTGCAGTTGAAGATCTAGTGTTTATGTGCCAGTTTTCATTCTCTCTGTGGGAACGGTGCACACTAGCTGCTTCTAGTCAGCCATGTTGGCCCTAGCCTTTTCTCTTTTCTTCTTGGTTAAACTAGCCAGTGGTCTATAAATTTCTTTTTTATTTTTCAAATAAACAGCTTTTCATTTTGTTGCTCCTTCATATCATTTTTTTGGTCTCAATCTCATTTAGCTCTGAGCTGATTTTTATTTCTTGTCTTATGCTAGCTTTGGGTTTGGTTCGTTCCTGTTTATCTTGTTCCTAGGGGCATGACAATAGGTTTTTAATTTTTGATCTGTCTTTTTGATGTAGTCATTTAATACTGTGACCTTTCCTCTTAGCACTGCTTTTGCTGTATCAGACATTTTGCTAAGTGTGTCTCTAGTTTCATTCATTTCTAATTTTTTTTTTTCCTGACTTGATTTTGTTGTTTACCCAAAAGTCATTCAGGAACAATTTGTTTAGTTTCCTTGTACTTGTGTAGTTTTTAGAGCTTCTCTTGGTATTAATGTTTAATTTTATTCCACTTTTGTCTGAGAAGATAATTAATATGATTTTGATTTTTTTGAATTTATTGAGATTTGCTTTACAGCCAAGCATGTGGTCAATTTTAGGGAATGTTCTATGTGCAGATTAAAAAAATATATATACTCTGCAGTTGTTAGGTACAATGTTCTATAAATGTCTATTAGATCCATTTGGTCTATAGTACAGTTTAAGTCCAGAATTTCGTTGTTGACTTTCTGCCTTGATGGTCTGTCTGTTACTGTCATTGGGGTGCAGAAGTCCCCCACTATTATTGTATTACTTTCAGTATCTTTTCTTAGATCTAGTAGTATTTGTTTTATGAATCTGGATTTTGGGTGTGTATATATTTAGGATAGTTAAATCTTATTGTACTGAACCCTTTATCATTGTATACTGGCCATCTTCTTATCTTTTTTTTTTTTAATTGTTATTGGCTTAAAGTTTGTTTTACCTCGTATAAGAATGGCCACTTCTGCTCACTTTTGTTTTCAATTTGTGTGATATGTCTTTTTCAATTCCTTTACTTTGAATTAGGTGTCTTTAGCCATTAGATGGGTCTCTTGTAGGCAGATTTTCTTTTTTAAAAAAATCCTATTTTTTAAATAGGATTTGCCAGTTCATATCTTTTAAGTAGGGCATTTAGACAATTTATATTCAAGGTTAATATTGATATTTGAGGGTGTTTTTCCTGTCATTGTGTCGTTAGCTAGTTGCCTCAGAGTCTGAATTGTGTAATTGTTTTATAGAATCTGTGAGCTTTCTCTCACCCTTTTTTTTTTTTTTGAGATGAAGTCTCACTCTGTCACCCAGGATGGAGTACAATAGTGCAATCTCAGCTCACCGCAACCTCCACCTCCCAGGTTCAAGCAATTCTCCTGCCTTAGCCTCCCCAGTAGCTGGGATTACAGGCATCTGGCACCATGTCCAGCTAATTTTTGTATTTTTAGTAGAGTCAGGGTTTCACCATCTTGGTCAGGCTGGTCTCGAGCTCCTGACCTCAGGTGATCCACCTGCCTTGGCCTCCCAAATTGCTGGCATTACAGGTGTGAGCCACCATGGCATTACAGGTGTGAGCCCACTTTCCTACTTTTTTCTACTCTGATTGACAGCATGTTCTCCTGGATGATACTCTGATTTCAAGGACATTAAGATAGAATTTATTTATATAAGGCCAATCAAGGGTTATGGCTGTTCTCAAAAATTAGGGACCAGCACTGTTCCATAAATGGAACAAAAATGTTAATCACATTAAAATGAGATCTCAATTATTGAAACAAGTAAGGCTGCAAATCAGAATGATTAATTATGAGAAAACAAAACAAAAGAATCTGAGTTTTCTACTTATGTGTACTTTTATGATGGTAAATGTTGTCTTTTCATTTCCATATTTAGAACACCTTTGAGCATTTCCTGTAGGTCTCGTCTACTGGTGGTGAATTCCCTTAGCGTTTGCTTATCTGGGATACATATTAATACATTTCAAACAACAGCAAGTTCAGTAAACAAGGGATGTAACTTGAAACCTAAGTAAACTCTTTGCCTGTGTGCAAACCAGACATTAAATTTAGACTCTGACTCTTGGTATCTAGAAAGAATAGTCTTAAACCCCTGATTCGATAGCCTGGGGAAGTCTAAGCCTCCCAAGATTTCCATGGGCCTCCTAGTTTCTGGGCTTCTGAATTCTCAATTTTTTAAATCCATTGACCCAGATGTGAAATTCAACAGCCCCAAAGAATAAGCTCATAAAAAGAATTGGCTTCCCCTTGAGTTTTGTCAATGGGGTGGTGGGGAGCCAGTGGAAAGAGGGAAGGGTGTGTGTATTCCATGTTCTAAGCCCCCAGCTTCCTCTCTGTGGTCACCATGGGCTGACCATGTCCCAGACTGAAGGTCATAGCTTCCAAAAGATGGTCTTCATCACACAATTCACTGATAACCACTACCTCCTCTGCAACTTTGTATGAGGATAGTAACATTTCTACAGGAATTAGCCATGGAAGTACTTTGTGGCTTCCTTGCACCTTCCTCATAGATTTAAATTCTCTAAGTTCCAACTTTTAAGTGTCATCTATTTTTTGCTACAGCCATGATTAGAATATCTGGATATGAATTTTGCTTCCATTACTTAGAGTTTAACCTTAAACAAGTTACTTAAATTGCCTGGTTTCAATGACATCATCTATAAAATGGAGGTTTATTGTAAGAATTTAAATTTGCTCTTAAAGTTAGATGGGATTAGATAGGTAGATAGATAGATCAGTATAATACAAAGAATATAATAAATAGTGAATTGAAGTAATAATTATTGTAATTGTTACATGTTTTATTACATTTGCTCCTTTCTCATTGTTTCCTATTAAATCTGAGTAACAACTAATCTTGTTTGTGCAATAATCTGAAGTTTCAACTTAAGATGGCCGAAATGTCACTTTCTTTCAAATTTAAATAGCTTCATAAAGTTTACTTCAGGCCACCGTCTTATTAATAAAAGTTAAGTACTGATTATGAAAAGAATGACATAGAATACCCTCACACTAAGAGATACATCTTTGGCCTGCCTCCCATAAATGTGTCATGCTTGTTTATCACTTCCAACACGAGAGATCTTTGCTGTTTGGGAGGGCAGGTGTTATTACAGTTTTATAGAGGAGAAGTTAAAGTGAAGATTTACATTGAGCATCCCACATGAAACAATTTTTAAGCCTGTATGAGACATTTCTCTTCCTTAAAGTATTTTCTGGCCCATTTCTATACTGGATTTCCTTGCTTGTTAGTTTTCTTTCTCTGGACTATTCCTTTTACAGAATCCAGCCTTGATATTTACTCTTTTTATTTTCTGCTCAAATTATCCTCATTACCCAGACCTTCTAATTCCATTTCTTCTCCCCTTTATATTTCTGGATCCTACTCCTAAACTTACAAACACAAACCCATCTCCATACAATGAAGGTCATCCAGCCCCCTTAGACAGTAGGCAGAATTTCATGTGGCAGACCATTTCTTTTTCTGATATACATTCCTTTTCCTGCCACCCATGGACTTTAATCATTTTTCACAGCAGCCCCTTCCCTGTAACGGATCATTGCACATGGCAAGTAGTGGAGTCAGTATACCTTCAGGCATGTTTTCTCCTCTGTTTAACATTTGAGATAATCTCGGGCAGCTACAGTGGCTGGTGAAGATCAAAGGTATTTTGCCTACCCGAGGTCAAGATCACTGTTGCTTTGCAAGCCTATGAGTCTGAAAGTTACGTCAGCAGATACACTACTTTCTCTCCAAAAAAGTTTTGGCAAAAAACACTAAGTGAAATATTTAAGTATTTCTGAGGCAGCTCCTAAGTCATATAAATTTGTTTCTCTGCGCTCTTTTCCTGAAATATTTTGTATGTTATAAACTTGAGGTTTCTGATGCATCTTGACTGCATGTGAGGCATTTTGGTGGTACCTTTTTGGACAGAGAAACTAAAGAAGCCATCCTCTAATGAATTATTTACCTAAGGCCCCACTTGAACACACTCTGCCTGTATCCACAGGTTGTATAAATGAGCTAGACTATATTATTCAGAGATTTAAAGTTAAAAATTAATAACTTCTGGTCAGTAGCTTTCTGGAATTTTTACCACAGATAAATATATGTGTTGTAGAAGAAAAGAAAGGGGAAAATAGCAAAATTATCAGAGTATTTCAGTGCCACAGTGTGTTTGAGAAAGAAGATTAGGGAGTTCTAAAATGATTCAAATCATCTTAACCTGTTGCTGTTTTTCATACCTTGCACCTTTAAGTTGCAAGTAAAAAATTCTAAACAAATTACCTTAGGTGAAAAAGGGGGATTTACTGAATGGACATATATGCATGTATCATAGAGTTTAAAGGCAAGAAATAACTGAGTCTTCCTAAGTGCTAGAACAAGGGCCTAGAAAGTAGAGGCAGCCAACATCCTACCATTGCTTTGCCTCTTGTTTTTACTTCTGTCGCACATCTGCTTCCTTTCCCTGTACCTGCTTACAGGCTTTCTCTACTTCTCCCATCATGTGATAGGTTGGTGTTATCCAAAAAATTTCTATAGTGAGGGAAAAATTTGCTCTATTCCACATTTGCTCTGTTCAATATGGTAGGTCACTAGCCACATATGTCTACTGTGCACTAGAAATATGGCTGGGGTGACTAAGGTTCAAAAGTTTTAATTTTTAATTATTTTAAACTTCAAAATTCCACAAGTCTAGTGATAACCATATTAGATGATAAAGTTATAATGTATGACTCTCCAATGGTGTCAGAGCTTGCATACCTGAATCCCAGTTTGAAGTTCTCAAGATAGAACCATCGATTGACCTAACTTGCTTCAGGTACCTCCCAGGTTCAACCAGCTTTGTCAAAGTAATACGTGTATATGGTATAAACATGACAGCCAGGGTCAACCCTTATGTGTGGAGAAAGAGATACAATACTCAGAAAAATGATTATGTTCTGGGCAGTCAGTCCAAAAGATCTCTGCTCCTCATAGTAACTTCCTACCCTGATTAATTTTACTGATTAATTTTCATTTCACCTTCACTTACTACAGGCAAAAGAGATTTAGGATTCTTGTTCATGCAACAGCAGGAATTACAATTTCCCTGATATCATGGAGATATGTCAGCAATACACATCTTGCCATTCAATGGCAAAGATATAACAACAACTTAGGAATGATTCGGAAATCAGAAATCAATATCTGGAGGCATTTAGCCCCATTTCAGCTTCCTTTTTTACAGATAATTTAATTTGAGAGAACATAGGCAATTGGATTAGGACCCTCAGAATATGGAAATATTATTCTTATATACATACTTTTTTTTTTTTCTGTCAAAAGATAGCTCTAGTTTTTAAACAATGGAAGCAGTGGAAGAGTCCACATAGCTGGGCAATAGTTGACCCTGGGATGGAGCCCTCTGCCCCAGGGTTAAGCAACCTTTCTAGTGTGGGTAGATGGGGAGTGTCAAGTGTAATCTGAGGCCAAAGCTTTCTGGGAAGCGTGCCCCTGATGTGGGCTATCTGAATGCTCTGACCTTGTCCATCTGCCTACCTCATCTGTCCTGACCTAGGAGGCCTGTAGCTCATTAAGATCTTGGCTATTGACATCTGACTTGCTGTAGCCTCAAGCTTTGCTTTCTGGCTTTCCACTCTTCATGCTCCTTGATCTCAGTTTTTAAATCAGTTTCCCAATCTCTAGCTTGCCATGATCATATCAGCCATGGTTCCTGATTACTCAGCTTTTCTGTCTTAATGATCTTCCCTGAGGGCTCTGGCTAATGAGTCCTAGTGCCTGGCATAATGGATGAGCCTTTTAGCAAATGCTTTCAGTAAACATTTTTCCTTCTTCTTTTCTGTTAATAAGTACACATGATGCACTGATACCTCAACTAATGACAAATGCATTCTAATGAGACTTCTTAAATATTGTCAGAAACTTACAAACTAGATTGGAATAACAGCATAGTATTAGGACTTGCATTCCTACTATAAAGAAAAATTATCTAAAACCTGTAAATAAGGTCCAGAGGATAGATGCATTATCTTTTAGTGTATATTTTAGGCACACCCTTAAATTATTTGATTTTGTAGGCTGATGTACCACTATTTGACTTTACCATTTACTGTTGATTAGTGCACATACACTGAGGAGTTATGTCTTTACTAGTAGTTTTTGTTCAATAGAGATGTGAATAATTTCTGTGTGGTAAAAAAGATAAGCAATAGTTTATTACCTGGTAGGACACTAAGTAGTTTTGTGTTTAAACTGAAAATAATCTTACTCTAGTATTATTATTTTTTAAATTGCCTGTAAATAGTTTCTCAAAATGTTTTGTTTGAAGTAACTTTATATCTACTGATTCCCTCATTAATACATGAGTTGAACACATTTGAACATGTTCGTTGTATATTTGTATGAGTCATGTCCTTAAGTTATGACAATTGTATTTTGCCACTGCAGATGAAATAAAAAGGTTAATAATAGTAAACTAGTATTAGCAACAAAATCAAACATGAGTCTTCAGGAGTGGGAAGATGTTGCATTGAAGATAGTGAGGTTGAAAGGAGTGAGAGAGTACAAATTGGCACTCATTCAGGGACAAACATACCAGAAAGAGGACATTTACACAGAACATGGAGCTCCAGTTGACACATGAGGGTTATCCTGGGCTCATTCTTCCCCTTGCTTTTATCACTAAGAAGCCATGGAAATAACTATTTTGGGGCTTGTGGCTACTCATCTTCAGCCAAGGAAGAGTTAGTAGAGCAGTGTCCCTCCTGCCTAAGTCTAGGGTGCTGAAAGAAGGGCTAGGAGACCATCAATTATGATGCTATTCAGATTTATGTCCCTAAGAGACTCTGCACAGGTACTTTCGAAGACTGGTCTAAGGACTTTGAATGTGAGCTGCAGCTAGAAGTTTCTGAGGGTCTCTGGAACACTTAGGGAAAGCCCGCTCTGCTTGGGTCTGCCCTTCAGAACTGTGGAAGGCAAGAGCCTCAGATAAGCAGCAGCTTGGAAACACCAGAAGCCCTCCCAGGAATCTGCAGAAAGAACCAGCCTAGGAAGAACTTATTCCTTGCAGACCTCTACTTCCATTTTTCACCTCCAATTAATTTGTATGTTGATAAGGGGGTCAATCCATGGTTTAGTGAGTGTCTATCTACATGGATTGTAGACATTGTTGGCCTGTTAAACCCCTCAGCAAGGAAAAAGAATCCATTTCTCTCCCAGAAGTCAAGTTGGATGAGTCTCAGCAAGTTACAACAAGGATCTACCCTACTCCCAAAGTAACCAAAAACTCAACTATCAGATTCCTGGCAGAGAAAGGATGGAGGTAAACATGACAATGAACTGAGAAGCTTCAGGCTCCACTGGTAAAGCAAGTGGGAGAAAAAGGCAAGGGAAGCGCTTCTGCAGCCTCCACCCAGATTTTAAATTTATTTTTGTGTCTTTTGAATAGGTACTCAAGTCTCTTGGTAAAATGACAAAATAAGGTTTTCAAATCTTCCTTTCACATCTCACAGATATGAATGGTACTAGGTTTACCATTTTAAAAAGTCACAGTTGAGCTTCCAGCCTGTGTTTTTTTTTTCCTTTCATTAATGGGTTCTTTCCAAGTCAGGAAATCAACAAGAGACGAAATTTATAGCTAGACTAAGTTAAAGAATGCTGTTCTGAGCACTAATTTTCTTTTCTGCTTTTAAATATCCCCATTTGTCTTCACATTTTCTTTTCCAAACCCCTCCCCGTCCTATTCCATGTGGCTGGAGGCTTAATATGCTAACACTTAGGAGAACAGAAGGCTTTCTCCAGAGAGAGCTACAGAGCTGTTCTGTGTAACTGCCAGAACCGCCAACCTGAGCCTCCCAACACAGACCAGCTTGGCCCTGCCAGGATGCAATCTGTCTCCAGTCCCACAGCAGAAGAGAGGCCCAGGGGCACCTTGGACTGGCTTTCTTCCTCCAGCATTGGAGGATGGCTTCAAAGATTGAGCAAAGTCTCTGGAAAGTTTTTTTTTTTTTTTTTTTTAAAAAAAAAGGTTATCTATTGAGGTGACCAGTTGAAAAAGATCCTGACTAGGAACATATGACTTATTTTTTCTTAGCCATTTCTCTGTTCACACCAGGCCCTCTTCTCACCCAGGTACAATCAAAGAAGGGATTTTTTTTTTTTAATTAGTTTTTTCTTTTGTTCCTTCTAGTAATATGTGCTGAGATGACTAAGAAAAAACTCTAATCTTACCATTATACAATTAATATAATTTAATTTTTATTCATTTCTTGGAATTGTGAAAGGCCATAGAAGTAAAGAAGAGGATATTATCTCACACTTCACGAAATTTCTTTTTTTCTCATTGTTCTTTTTAATTCAAAAATAAAATGAGATAAATTTTACCAATAAACTTGGCAAATATTATTTTTATATGATCATACCTACTGGTATAAGGAGGTAAGGAAATGGACGTCTTAAACACTGCTCATAGGGAATATAAACTGCATAAATTTTTAGAGAACAATTAAAAATATACATATAATTTACAGATGAAATGACATCACATGAGGAGTTTGCTCTAAAACTATCTAGTAAGACATGAGTAGAGAGAAATAGGGTAGGAAGAATAAAACAAGATTGATCAGATATTAATAACTTTTGAAGTAAAAATGCATTAAATAATTTTCTGTAATTTGTATATGTTTTTACAATTCCATAATGAACATTTAACAGGAAAAAAATATACAATGCACAACCTTTCGTTCATTTGTTTATTCGTTAAATGTGTTTCCCAGGTGCCTGCGATGGTGCTAGGCACAGTTTTAAGTACTGAGGATATAGTAGGGAACAAACACACTCTTTCTCTGAGTGAGCTTAATTCCAGGCACAAGAAAAAGGCTTTAAGGGCATTAAAAAATGTACATAAAATATATCAAGCAGTGATCACTGCTATAAAAACAGGAACAGATAAGGGAATAGCAGGTGCAGTTAGTTTTGTGCTTTTTAAGACAAACCTCTCTGGTAGCATGATATTGAAGCAGAGACTTAAAGCACTTTAGAAAGTAATCTCTGAATACTGTGTGGAAGAACATTCTATAAATGTTCCAGGAAGAGGTAACAGTAAATGCAAAGGTGTGCTTGGTGTGTTTAAGGGCTGGCAAGGACAGTCTGTGAGGAGGAGAGTGGTGTGAGATAAGAATAGAGAGATACCAAGAGGCAAGGTTTTTGGGGACCTTGCAGGTCATTGGAAAGACCTTAGCATTATTCTGAATGAGATGAGAATCCACTGGGGTTTTGAACAGATGGATAACATAATCTGGTTGGTCTAAGAAGAGTCTGTTGGAGGAGCAGACAAGCAAATGTAGAAATCAGGAGACCAGTTAAGAAGTCTTTCTCTTATCTAGGTGAGAAATGACAGTAGAGAGTTGATGAGAAGCTGTTGGATTTCTGTCCATCTTGATGTCAGTCAACAGGATCTCCTGAGAGATTGGACATGTGATAAGGGAGAAAGAGAGATGGCTCCTGGGTTTTTGACCTAAGATACAAAACAAATGAAATTTCCATTTATACATTTACAGGTAAAAACAATTCAAGTGTTAGTTCTACATTTATGAAAATAGAGATAATTCTGGTTGAGATGTTGAGTAAGCAGTTGGGTATATGAGTCTGGAGTTTAGGGAAGAGGTACTAACTGCATGTATACATTTGGAAGTAGCTGGTATAAAGATGATAGTTAAATCCATGGAAATAAAGGAAATCACCAAGAATAAGTATAAATAGAGAAGACAAGAGGTCTGAAGACTGGGGCACCTACCACTTCCATGTCAGAGGTTAGGAAGGTTAAGAAGAACCAGCAAAACACAGTGGAGAGCTACAGATGATGTTCTGGCAGTGAAGTGACCAAAAGGTGTTTCAGGAAGGAAAGGCCAAATACTGCTGATAGCTCAAGAAAGGTGAGGACTGAAGTCTTGACTTCCGATTTAGCAATGTGGGGTGCACTGCTGTTTTGTGATTATGATAGGACAGAAGCATGATGGAAGTTTTTCAAGATAGAAAAAGAAGAGAGAAAGTGACAGTAAGTAATGAAAACTCAACATGAAGGGATTTGCTGTAAAGCGGCTGGCTCCATCAGTGGCATGGCCATGAACTGATGGCACACTCAAATTAGGGAATCTGGAATTTTAATAAATGGACTACATACAAAAGTTTGAACAGAGAGTAGAGAACCCACAAAGGATGGTGCACTACCATGGTGCCACCTAACACTGGGCTCTGTTGCTATGCGACACCAGATGAGTGAGGGAAGGGAGCCATGGCTGGAACCTGGAAACAGAAGGGAGAGGAGTTGCTAGACAGAACTTCCTGGCAGGACTGTGATGCTTAGTAGAGGAATCAACCAGCCCATGGCAAAGCTCCAGGGGAGTAGAGTCAGCACCCCAACTTCACTGTCCTCTCTCCATCCTCCAATCTTTGCATCATGCCATGGTGGCTAAACCTAAACAAAAGCAAGAGAGCCAGGGAGTTTGTTAATGAAGTTCATGCAGATCCACCTTCTGAGACACTGAAGCAGCACAGGAAGTGAATCTGAAGAGTTAAATGGGAGATACTCAGCACAAAGAAGATCAGAAATGGACCACTGAGTGGAGGAAAGATATAGAGTTAAGAGAGCAAGAGTTGATGGTAGCAGCACTACAGAGCATTTCTTCTAAGGATATAATAATTGATACATAAAGGTTTTAGCTATAAATTACCATCTCAAGATAGCTAATAATAGCATGAAGTAGAAAATTTATGAAAATTTATTGACACAATGAAATACTATCTAGCAATTAAGAACAATCACGTAGAAAAATATAGAATAACAAAAACAATCATGATAAATCATTAATTGGGCTGAGTACAGTAGCTCATGCCTGTAATCCCAGCTTTTAGGGAGGCAGATGCGGGAGGATAGCTTGAGCCCAGGAGTTCAAGACTTGTCTGGACAATATAGTGAGACCCTATTCTCCACAAAAAGGAAAAAAAATCATTAATTGAAATAGATATATAAATGCATTACATATATTTTGATTCTAATTTCTAAAAAAAGAAATATATCTGTTTACTTAGAAACAAAACTGGAAGCATTTGTACAACATGTTAAATACCATTCTCTTTGAATAATTTTATGGTTTTCTTTTGACTCATGCTCTTTATGGCATAGACTGCATGATGGCTCACTTCCCTTGAATGAATGCACCCCAACATCCACACCACCACGTAGTCCATGTGTATTTTAAGTTGGCCACCTCATGCTGCTGCTCTTAATTCTACAGATGCATCACATTATTTGAAGTTGAGCTCCAAGGCATCTACATGGGGCCTTAATCACATGTTCTGCTTTGACTATTTCTTACAATAAAATTCACATATTATATGTCTGACTGCCACATATCTTTCCCATGAGGACCAAACTGGAGGAAGCACCAAGCCAGGTCTAGGGAATGGGAAACACACCTGAGTCCCATTGTTGGTGATGCTAGGATAGTAATAGATAGTAACTGCAGGTCAAAGGCAGAGCTGAGAGAATCAAGCACCAAACAAAATATTGCCACATTGTAGCTTGATTTGTGGGCCCTCTGTATGGGTGGTTGATGTAAAGGTAAATGGTGATTGTGATAAAACCATTTCAATTATCAATTTAATAAACAGAAGTATTCATTGAACCTGATTCTGTGCTGAATGCTAGGTTGGGAATTATGGGGGAAACATAGGAAATGGTCTTTGCACTCAAAGAACTTATTATTTAGCTAGACATAAAATTAATATACAAACAAATGAGAATGGTAAGTAGGATATAATTAAATATGTAAAATTGTTTCTTACAGGACATAAATTTTATGCATTTTCGAGGAAATAAGGGTAGGATTAATCAGGGATGTGCTATTAAAATGTTGAGCTGAACTCAGAAGGAGGAGTAGGGCTGGAAGAGAATCAGGACAAAATTTTGTGAGGGAACTAGACAGCCATGGGCCTGTTAGGGCTAGATTTAAAAATTCAAGGAGCAAGCAAGGGCAGAATGATGACAGACAAAAACTTTTTGGTTTGTTTTTTTAATAAACACGAACTTTCCCAAGTTAACATGTGTGCATCAGAATACTCCTGTCCTGGGAAAATATCACATTCTTTAGCCGACTGACTGTAACAGGACAAGAGAATTAACTTTAAAAAAAAATCTTTAGAGAAAAAGAACCACTTGGTAGGGAGATGATTTAGTTTAACAGGCCACTGAACAAGTTAGGAAACATAAATTTTAGTTCCCATAACAACTGTCTTTTGTTACTAAGTCTGTTAACCACCTTGACCTTGCATCAGATGAGACAATTATTTATTGACTGCTTCTTCTGTGCTAGGCCTCTTATATACATTATATTATTTAATTCTTATAACAACCTTGAGTAGGATTTTTAAAAATTATTTTAAAATTTCCATTATACAAATGAGCAAACTGAGATGCAGAGAATACAAGAAACTTACCCAAGTTCACATAGCTAGAAGTGGTAGAGTTGTGATTAAACTGAAGCCATCTGACTCCAGGACACCATAGTGTCTCAAATAGTCCTAGTTTCAGAATGTCAAAGTGTTCCACAGTCATGCAATGAAAACACATATGGGAAGGTTTACACAAATTCCACCTTTCTAACCCTTGTAGGTTTCTGTTTTTCCATCTTGTGATAGGGCATGACTTAAATCATAACATAGCTGCACACTTCACAAGAGAACTCCTTAGAAACTGAAGTATCTGTTTCCAAATAGCACTGAAATTCTAGAGGCCAATATGTTTTCTAAGAGTGAGAAGTTCTTGGCCCGGTACCCAGGCACAAGAGTCTCCTGCTATGTGCTTCCATGGAAACAAGCCAGGGATGTCCACAGCTACACAGCAGAGGAATGTAGCCCTTGCAGAGATAGTCAGGGAGGGTGCTTAACAAGACTAGGAAATGGCTACATTTCAGTAACCTGCAGGAATTGGAATTCACAGGAAATGATTTCTTCCCTTGTGGGAGCTAAGGCATTCAAGTAAATCTGAGCGCCTGTCAGAGAAGCAGCCGTCACTAGGCTTGCTGATTACATTTGCAGTTAAAATCCAAAATCCCCACTCCTAGTAGTTCTTACTTTGAAAATTACATCTTATAGGTATCTTTGCTAATGTCTCCCCTACAAAACAGATGTAATCTTCACTGAAAATCCTTGAACTCAGAGATAAGCTACCCATGCAGATGCAAAGTAGAATGTTTTCCCAAAATGTAGGTGGAATTGGACTCCAGTGTGTTAATCAATTTCTACATACCCAGATCTGCCTGGAAGGTTAGGTAATTCTTAACAACACCACCTTTTACCTCAAATTCACAGAAGGCCATTCATGTTACTTTTGGGTTTTCAACCTGGTGTCTGATTGGTTTTTCCAGTGGGGCCATGGTTTGGTTAAGAGGACTATATTCTTTAGTCAGCCAAAAAGCAAACTATTCAGCAACCCGGAAGATGTTGGTGTAGATTATTGAGAGTTCCTTGTGAAATAATGCTGGTTCTTCTGGAAGCTTATGCAGCCAGCTAGGAAAGTCATTGCAGCAGTCT
Source organism: Macaca thibetana thibetana (assembly GCF_024542745.1). Taxonomy (NCBI): domain Eukaryota; kingdom Metazoa; phylum Chordata; class Mammalia; order Primates; family Cercopithecidae; genus Macaca; species Macaca thibetana. The sequence goes on from NC_065594.1 coordinate 59,722,592, forward strand.
TTTTCTTTCAAAGCATTTGGAATTTCAGAAATTTTTGGTGTGTGAAGGGAGAAAAGAAGCACTTGGTAAGAAAATAATCTTTAAAAAACATATGTCTGTTCCACAAACGTGCTCCTCAGAATTGTAAAAAGGCCCCTACAAAAAAGTCAGACTAGAAATAATGATTTAATTCAGCTCCTTTGACGTGAGAACCCATCATCTTTTGTTCCATGACAGCAATCTCCATTAAATAATAATAATTTAAAGATATCCCTGGCCAAATATCAGTTTCAGAGTGAAACCCTCTTTTGAGTTATTCCCTTGCCTCCCCTTAATGTTTGTGAGGTCAGATGGGCAGGCTGCACATTTAGAATTGGAGATGGGCTTTTCTTTACAGCTTCAGAACCATAGCCTTTTTCTCTTTATCAGCCTTTTCTCTCTATATCTCCCCATTTCTTCCTCTTAAGACCTTTTCCCTTACCCTCTCCCTTTCAGATCACCCTCACTTCCATCTTTTTTCTCTGTTTTCACTTTTTGCTTTCTTTCTCTCCTTTTTCTTCTTTCTTCCTTTAAGTGTCTTTCTTCTTCTCATTCTCTTTCCCTCCCTTCCTACTTCCCTCTCAAAAATGAAAAATGAACACACAAACACACTCATATCTGCTGAAATGTCCATCGTGATGGAAGAACACAAGGGCTTCCAAGGAGGCAAACTTGAGCTTCAGTTTAGCTCAGCCTGTTTTGGGTGCAACCTGAGCAGGGCAGGGCCCGTTTTTAGTATGCTCTTGCTTTTAAGCTACTCTTCTAAAATTATTTACATCGCTGTAGAATTGTGAACAATTTAGAATATTATCATTGCTATGGTTTAGATGTTTGTCCCCCAAAACTTCATTGAAATTTGATCCTGGATGTTAGAGGTGCAGCCTAATGGCAAGTATTTGGGTCATGGGGACAGATCCTTCATGAATAGGTCAATCCCCTCCCAGGGGCTGGGGGTATAGGGTGTAAGTGAGTTCTTGTTCTGTTAGTTCCCATGAGAGCTATTTGTTACAAAGAGTCTGGCACCCCGCCTCCCTCTCTCTTGCTTCCTCTCTCACCGTGTGATCTCTGCACATGCCAGCTCCCTTTCACCTTTACCATGAGTAGAAGCAACCTGCAGGCCACAGAGATGCCCACTCTTGAATCTTCCAGTCAGCAGAACCGTGAGCTAAATAAATCTTTTTTCTTTATAAATTATCCAACCTCAGGTATTCCTTTATAACAACACTAAATGGAGTAAGACAGTCATGGGTTATTTATCATACAATTTTAAGAGTTTAATGGGCAGAAGTCATATCTTCATAGAAAAACTAGGTACTGGGTGGTTAATAACTGAAATCCAGTTTTAACAGAAGACTGTAACAATCAAGAGATCAACAAAACATTGTTGAATTCCTATTATGTTTAGGACATTGTAATAAGCAAGATGGGGGATACAAGCAAACATATGCATTCTCAACCTCAAGTAGCTTGTGATCACATTTGAGATGACAAAGAACTTATACAAGAAAAAATAGCTAGAAGTGGCTCGATATTTATTGAGCATTTACTGATTGCCAGCCACTGTGGTGAGCTATTTACATGTGTTCTCTCCTGTAATTCTTGAAACAAATATAACGAATGCCACATACCATTATGACCTACATTTTATAGATGAGGAAACTGAGGCTTACAGATTAAGTAACTTGCTTAAGGTCTCACAGCATATGACAAGGTTGGCAATTGAACTAGTACAAGTCAGCAAATGTTAAGCACCAAATGAATGGGATAGAAGAATATTTATCCAGTTCAGAGCTGGAAAATCACTGTGTACTTGGTAAGTTACAAAAAGACAGCATCTCAGAACTGGAGGAGAACTCAGACACCTGAATCTTCCCCACTCTTGTCAGACTTGGAGACACTGGAAGCCAAAGGCAGGGATAATTTGCCTAAAAAGGTGGAATATAAGTGGTATTTGGAGGATGAATAGAGGTTTGACAGACAGAGTGTGCCAGAGAGCATTTCCAGGGAGGGAAACAGGAATTTTGGTTTCTTGAATAATATTCCGATTGTTTCTGATATTGTTTTATTTTCACTAAGAACTTTCTTCCACATCTGGCATCCAGAGAGAGGAGTTTGGGGAAGAGAAGAGGAGTACTTTTAACTGTTACCATCTCCTGCAGTTTGAAAGTTTTCATCCTCATGGAACTCTGGGTCACTCAATGTGACCAATTCTTGTGTATCTAATGAATGACTATGGATATATAAGGGTATATCCAGGATAGGCAATAACACGAATGAGGTAAAGCTATGGTAGAAAGATAAATAAAATAAAAAATATGTTAGCATACAACATAAAGTATTGAAGCAGAAAAAGTCAAACTTGCAGGAAAATCTGCCCTGGACTCTTTCTTCTGTGTTGTCCTAACAGAGCCTAGTTTTATATAGAATGTTTGCTGCAAAACGAGACACAAATAGTTCCGAGGATTAACTTTGAATTTCCTGGATTTGGTGGGCATAAATCAGGGCCTTCATGCTATTTTAACACTTTTTGAAAACAAGGTCCTTATGAATAAATGGCAAAAGTGGGTCAAGAAATGCTTTATTCATTAATAAGTAAAATCTAGAACTTGGAGTAATGCTCCCTAATTATGAAATGGGCAGCACTGTCTACTATGTTCTGATTGGCTGACATCAGTTTGAATGCAAAGCTTTATTTCACTGCAGAGTCCTGGCATACTTTACACATTAAAATTCTAAGCTGTCTAAGTAGGTGTGAAACTAATTTTGTGTTTATTTTTTAAAACCCACCTATGATCACTTAGGACCATCCACTTCACTTTGGGAGGGCAGCACCCGGTTGTAGGTAGGCCCTGGGAGACAATAAAGGAGAGGATAATTTCTTAAATGCCTTAAACCAGAATATTTATAGCTTCCTGGAATAGTTGTAACTACTTATCCATTTTTCCAGCCACAACTTTTCTTAATAAGAAGGGCTTTGAAAAACCTGCTAAATCTGGGCATAAAAGGAAACGCAAGTTTTCCTAGAGCAGTGGAATTTTTTAAAGTCACATAGTAACCTTATTGATGAAATCAGGAAGAGAGCACTTTCAGATCAGACTTAAGGGAGGTTATTTACAAAACATAGGCTTTTCTCAGCAGAGCAGGCACATTCTGCGAGGTTTCTTGCAATACAAAGATACATACTATAGCTGGTTTTAAGCAAGTCATATGGTCTTGTGGACCCTTCTTCAATGGGAGGTGTTAAATAGCATTACTAGCAAGTGATTCATTCAGAACCACCAGCAAGACTATTTGCAGAGGTCGCTCGACACTTTAAAAATAGTGATAATAATAGAGTCAGATTCATTAGCAGTTAAATTGGAAAAAAATATTTTTTTCTGCTTAAATAGAATGTATCTTCCTTGAATTAGGCTTTTCTTGAAAGCACTTTCTTGTTTATGAATGTCTATTCTGATAAAATCTAATTTTTAAATTTTATTGGGCCATGGACAATCTAACCTAACGTACATTTTTGGAAAAGCTATATTCACACTGATCACTAAAAGCAGATTCTTTGGTACCTTCCCCCATAAAGATTTTAACTGATATATTTTCTCCTAATATTCATTCTCCTTTAAAAAAATTAAGTAAAATAATTTTGAATGTTGTAAAATGTTGTGAAACAAAATCTCCCTCTCTGAACTAGTGGCCTTCCATTCTGGAGGCCACCATCCTTTTATTAGATCTCCTTCAGTTAGGTCCTTTGAACCGGAACTGATAAGGAAAAGGTTAAGTGTGGTCTATGCCTTTTGGCTGTAATCTCTTCACACTGCTGAGCCTGGCCAGGGTTCTGTAGATGCATTTCATTAGTTCTGAAACTGCTGAGAAACTGGGAGTCCATCACCATGGCACAGGTTATATAAAACACACAGATCAGCGGCATCAACTTTGAATGCAAAAAGTGTAGATCATAGCTAAATAATGAGACTGATCTTATAATAAGCACATTATATTAAATGCAAATCCCTTTTATTTTCCAACAAATATTATGAGACACTATACAAGTTATTACAAAGCATTAAGGAAAATGCAAAGATGAATAAGATGTAAAGCTTTCCTTCAAGAATGGTTGAAGGAAAATTTTGTTTCCAGAACTGTACATAAGATGATGCATGAACACCAACAACTGAAAATAAATGGCTATAAAATAGCATAAGAATAGCATAAGGAAGAAACTGTAAGATTTAGGAAGGTTCACTTTTAGCTAAGAAAGACTGAGTAGGGGCAACTAGTAAAGATGTAAGGATGCTGAATGTCATGAACCAAGCTAGAATGTAGGCAAATATATGTGCAATAAAAATAACATTAACGGGTGGCTCCATTATTGAGGCCTGATCTCCCAGTTACCCTCAGAGACCCTTGGGTCAGATGTTCCGTTTCTCATAACCAAAGAGGAGACATTAATTACAGTTCAATATTATTTGGTTAAAGAATAATTAGTTGACTCTTGCTAGAAATTAGATTTAGAATTCTGAAACTATATGGATGTTAATTGTTATGACTTTTCATTATCTTCATGAAAGACCAGGGCTATTAAAAATCCCATCTGATTCTCAGGAAGCGAAGGTGAAATAAAAGGTTTTAAAACTGCATTGATTCCTGATGAATTTGTTAATATTTTCCCTTAACTATTGAGTTTTCTTTAACTAATTAGGGGTTTTATTTTGAACTTCCTAGCCAAATTTGGCCACATCAAAGAACACTTAGTTTTTAAACACATTTTTGAAGTGACTCATTACTATCTTATTTAAATTGTGAACTATAATGCCTTACTTAGGGAGTAAATAACTGTCCATGCTAAATAACTGAACATTTTCACAGAAATTATTTTGAAGACAAGTCTTAAGCTAAATAGTTACTGTCATCTTCAAACTGAGGGATATACATAGCAACTAATAGTGTGGAACTGTGGAAGGTAAGTCACTTTCTCCCTTCACCCACTTCCCTTATTTTCTACTCTAAACTGCCACAATCTGTATCCAAAATGCAGCCTGGCTTTTCTTAGTGAGCTAAGCACATTCTTAGACTTTATATGCATTTACTAAAGTCTTATAAAGGAATTATTAGTCGGAGACTGCTGGGAAACAAATCAAACACATTTCTTGCCCTCATGAAAGATAAAATCAATTAGGGTAGGCACATATCAAACAAAAAATTACACAAATAATTATTTAATTGCAGTTCTTATGAAGGGAGAGATGTGTCCTGGGAGGCTATGAAGGCAATGAGTGTCTGTAGCTTTTCCTGGTGCAAGGTGCAAGCTGTCGTTGACTCTAACATTTTGGGGTCTGGAGGATGGTGGCCGCCTTCTCACAGTTCCACTGGGCGGTGCCCCAGTAGGGACTCTGTGTGGAGGTTCCGACCCCACGTTTTCCTTCTGCGCTGCTCTAGCAGAGGTTCTCCATGAGGACCTTGCCGTGGCAGCAACTTCTGCCTGGGCATCCAGGCATTTCCATACATCTTCTGAAATCTTGGCAGAGGTTCCCAAACCTCAATTCTTGACTTCTGTGCACTCACAGGGCTCAACACTATGTGGAAGCTGCCAGGGCTTGAGGCTTGCATCCTCTGAAGCCACCACCCATGCTCTACATTGGCCCCTTTCAGTCACAGCTGGAGCAGCTGGGACACAGGGCACCAAGTCCCTAGGCTGCACACAGCATGGGGACCCTGGGTCCAGCTCATGAAACCACTTTTTCCTCTTGGACCTCTGAACCTGTGATGGGAGGGGCTTCTGTGAAGACCTCTGACATGCCCTGGAGACATTCTGCCCATTGTCTTGGGGATTAACATTTGGCTGCTCATAAGTTATGCAAATTTCTGTAGCTGGCTTGGATTTCTCCTCCGAAAATGGGATTTTCTTTTCTATTGCAGTGTCAGGCTGCAAATTTTCTGAACTTTTATGCTCTGCTTCTCTTATAAAACTGAGTACCTTTAACAGCACCCAAGTCACCTCTTGAATGCTTTGCTGCTTAGAAATTTCTTCTGCTAGATACTGTAAATTGTCTCTCTCAAGTTCAAAGTTCCACAAATCTCTAGGGCAGGAGCAAAATGCCACCAGTCTCTTTGCTAAAACATAACAAGGATCACCTTTGCTCCTGTTCCCAACAAATTCCTCATCTCCATCCAAGACCACCTCAGCCGGGACCTTATTGTTCATATTACTATCAGCATTTTTATCAAAGCCATTCAACAAGCCTTTTAGAAGTTCCAAACTTTTCCACATTTTCCTGTCTTCTTCTGAGCCCTCAAAACTGTTCCAACTTCTGCCAGTTACCTAGTTCCAAAGTCGCTTCCACATTTTCGGGTACCTTTTCAGCAGTGCCCCACTCAACTGGTACTTATTTACTGTATTAGTCCATTTTCACACTGCTGATAAAGACATACCTGAGACTGGGCAATTTACAAAAGAAAGTGGTTTGTTGGACTTACAATTCCACATGGCTTGGGAGGCCTCACAATCATGGCAGAAGGCAAGGAGGAGCAAGTGACATCTTATGTAGATGGCAGCAGGCAAAGAGAGCTTGTGCAGGGCAACTTCCATTTTTAAAACCATCAGATCTCATGGTATTCACTATCACAAGAATAGCATGGGAAAGATTTACCTCCATGATTCAATCATCTCCCACTAGGTTCCCCCGACAACACGTGGAAATTATGGGAGCTATAGGATGAGATTTAGGTGGGAACACAGAGCCAAACCATATCAGATACCAAGTCTAAGCCGAGGGCAGGAGAGGAGAATGAGTAGGCAAGAAGAGGGGCTGACAGAGGCCAAAGCAGGGAGGGGTCATGTGTGGAGCTAGTCCTGTAGCTCAAGACTTTGGCACCATCTGGGGATAGGAGACACGAGAGATGGTCAAAATATTTCAATGTAGACCGGGCATGGTGGCTCACACCTGTAATCCCAGCACTTAGGGAGGCCAAGGCGGGCGGATCATGAGATCAGGAGATCGAGACCATCCTGGCTAACATGGTGAAACCCCATCTCTACTAAAGATACAAAATATTAGCCGGGCGCAGTGGCGGGTGCCTGTAGTCCCAGCTGCTCGGGAGGCTGAGGCAGGAGAATGGTGTGGACCCAGGAGGCGGGGCTTACAGTGAGTGGAGATGGCGCCACTGAACTCTAACCTGGGCAACAGTGAGACTCTGTCTCGAAAAAAAAAAAAAAATTCAATGTTTCAGGCTATGATGGACTGAAGAGATTGGAGAATATAAGACGAGAGAAGAGAAGAAACCAGACAAGAATGAGAGTTTCAGGAAGGGGAAGAGACAACAAGACCAGAGAGAGAGCCATTTGCAGTGGATCAGTGACAAGTTAAATTTCAGTGGCCGAATGAGAGGAAGACGTACAAACAATGAATTGAATGACAAAGTAGGTGGAGACAAAAGTCAGAAGGCAACAGGGTCCATGAAAAGCTTTGTTTGTAAGATTGGAGTAACTTGAAGGGAAAGAGCCAAAGAAAAGATGAGGGAGTGACATAGGGAGCAAAATGGGAAACATGTCACAGGTTGATAGATTGGCCTTGAAGAGGAAAGTGGACTGCTATACTCAGAAGAATTTGCATTTTAATAGAGAATAATACTTTAATTCAGAGCAGTGTAGTCTAATAAAATATACAATAGGAGACATATATGTAATTTGACATTTTCTTTTATTCACATTAAAAAAGTAAAAGGGAACAGCTGAAATTTAAAAAAAATTTATTGTTATGGATACATAGTAGGTATATATACTTATGGGGTACATGAGATATTTTGATATAGGCATGCAAGGTGTAGTCATCACATCATGGTAAAGAGGTTATCCATCACCTCAGGCACTTATCATTTCCTTTTTACAAACATTCCAATTATTCTTTTAGTTATTTTTAAATGTACAATAAATTATTGCTGACTGTAATCACCCTGTTGTGCTATCAAACGCTAGATCTTATTCTTTCTATCTAACTCTACTTTTGTATCTGTTAACCATCTGCATACTCCACCCACTACCCTTCTTAGCCTCTGGTAACCATCATTCTAGTCACTCTCTCCATGAGTTCAGTTGTTTTAATTTTTAGCTTCCACAAATTAGTGAGAATATGTGAATTTTTTTTTTTTTATACTTTAAGTTCTAGGGTACATGTGCATAACGTGCAGGTTTGTTATATATGTATACTTGTGCCATGTTGGTGTGCTGCACCCATCAACTTGTCAGCATCCATCAACTCGTCATCTACATCAGGTATAACTCCCAGTGCCATCCCTCCCCCCTCCCCACTCCTCATAATAGGCCCCAGTGTTTCATGTTCCCCTTCCAGACTCCAAGTGATCTCATTGTTCAATTCCCACCTATGAGTGAGAACATGCGGTGTTTGGTTTTCTGTTCTTGTGATAGTTTGCTAAGAATGATGGTTTCCAGCTGTATCCATGTCCCTACAAAGGACATGAACTCATCCTTTTTTATGGCTGCATAGTATTCCATGGTGTATATGTGCCACATTTTCTTAATCCAGTCTGTCACTGATGGACATTTGGGTTGATTCCAAGTCTTTGCTATTGTGAATAGTGCCACAATAAACATATGTGTGCATGTGTCTTTATAGCAGCATGATTTATAATCCTTTGGGTATATACCCAGTAATGGGATGGCTAGGTCATATGGTATTTCTAGTTCTAGATCCTTGAGGAATCACCATACTGTTTTCCACAATGGTTCAACCAGTATACAATCCCACCAACAGTGTAAAAGTGTTCCTATTTCTCCACATCCTCTCCAGCACCTGTTGTTTCCTGACTTTTTAATGATTGCCATTCTAACTGGTGTGAGATGGTATCTCTCTGTGGTTTTGATTTGCATTTATCTGATGGCTAGTGATGATGAGCATTTTTTCATGTGACTGTTGGCTGCATAAATGTCTTCTGTTGAAGAGTGTCTGTTCATATCCTTTGCCCACTTTTTGATGGGGTTTTTTTTTCTTATAAATTTGAGTTATTTGTAGGTTCTGGATATTGGCCCTTTGTCAGATGAGTAGATCACAAAAATTTTCTCTGATTCTGTAGCTTGCCTGTTTACTCTGATGGTAGTTTCTTTTGCTGTGCAGAAGCTCTTTAGTTTAATTAGATCCCGTTTGTCAATTTTGGCTTTTGTTGCCATTGTTTTTGGTGTTTTAGACATGAAGTCCTTGCCCATGCCTATGTCCTGAATGGTATTACCTAGGTTTTATTCTAGGGTTTTTATGGTTTTAGGTCTAACATTTAAGTCTCTAATCCATCTTGAATTAATTTTTGTATAAGGAGTAAGTTTCAGCTTTCTACTTATGGCTAGCCAATTTTCCCAGCACCATTTATTAAATAGGGAATCCTTTCCCCATTTCTTGTTTTTGTCAGGTTTATCAAAGATCAGATGGCTGTAGATGTGTGGTATTATTTCTGAGGGCTCTGTTCTGTTCCATTGGTCTATATCTCTGTTTTGGTACCAGTACCATGCTGTTTTGGTTACTGTAGCCTTGTAGTATAGTCTGAAGTCAGGTAGCGTGATGCCTCCAGCTTTGTTCTTTTGACTTAGGATTGTTTTGGCAATGCGGGCTCTTTTTTGGTTCCATATGAACTTTAAAACAGTTTTTTCCAATTCTGTGAAGAAAGTCTTTGGTAGCTGGGTGGGAATGGCATTGAATCTATAAATTACCTTGGGCAGTATGGCCATTTTCGCGATATTGATTCTTCCTGTCTCCATGAGCATGATATGTTCTTCCATTTATTTGTGTCCTCTTTTATTTCACTGAGCAGTGGTTTGTAGTTCTCCTTGAAGAGGTCCTTCACATCCCTTGTAAGTTGGATTCCTAGGTATTTTATTCTCTTTGAAGCAATTGTGAATGGAAGTTCATTCATGATTTGGCTCTCTGTTTGTCTGTTACTGGTATATAAGAATGCTTGTGATTTTTGCACATTAATTTTGTATCCTGAGATGTTGCTGAAGTTGCTTATCAGCTTAAGGAGATTTTGGACTGAGATGATGGAGTTTTCCAAATATACAATCATGTCATCTGCAAAGAGGGACAATTTGACTTCTTCTTTTCCTAACTGAATACTCTTGATTTCTTTCTCTTGCCTGATTGCCCTGGCCAGAACTTCCAACACTATGTTGAATAGGAGTGGTGAGAGAGGGCATCCCTGTCTTGTGCCAGTTTTCAAAGGGAATGCTTCCAGTTTTTGCCCATTCAGTATGATATTGGCTGTGGCTTTGTCATAAATAGCTCTTATTATTTTGAGATACATTCCATCAATACAGAATTTATTGAGAACTTTTAGCATGAAGGGCTGTTGAATTTTGTCAAAGGCCTTTTCTGCATCTATTGAGATAATCATGTGGTTTTTGTCTTTGGTTCTGTTTATATGCTGGATTACATTTATTGATTTGCATATGTTGAACCAGCCTTGCATCCCAGGGATGAAGCCCACTTGATCATGGTGGATAAGCTTTTTGATGTGCTGCTGAATTTGGTTTGCCAGTGTTTTCTTGAGGATTTTTGCATCGATGTTCATCAAGGATATTGGTCTAAAATTCTCTTTTTTTGTTGTGTCTCTGCTAGGCTTGGTATCAGGATGATGTTGTCCTCATAAAATGAGTTAGGGAGGATTCCCTCTTTTTCTATTGATTGGAAGAGTTTCAGAAGGAATGGTACCAGCTCCTCCTTGTAACTCCAGTAGAAACCGGCTGTGAATCCATCTGGTCCTGGACTTTTTTTGGTTGGTAGGCTATTAATTATTGCCTCAATTTCAGAGTCTGCTATTGGTCTATTCAGGGATTCAACTTCTTCCTGGTTTAGTCTTGGGAGAGTGTAAGTGTCCAGGAAATTATCCATTTCTTCTAGGTTTTCTAGTTTATTTGCGTAGAGGTGTTTATAGTATTCTCTGATGGTAGTCTGTATTTCTGTGGGGTGGGTGGTGATATCCCCTTTATCATTTTTTATTGCATCTATTTGATTCTTCTCTCTTTTCTTCTTTATTAGTCTTGCTAGTGGTCTATCAATTTTGTTGTTCTTTTCAAAAAATCAGCTCCTGGAGTCATTGATTTTTTGGAGGGTTTTTTGTGTCTCTATCTCGTTCAGTTCTGCTCTGATCTTAGTTATTTCTTGCCTTCTGCTAGCTTTTGAATGTGTTTGCTCTTGCTTCTCTAGTTCTTTTAATTGTGATGTTAGGGTGTCAATTTTAGATCTGTTCTGCTTTCTCTTGTGGGCATTTATTGCTATAAATTTCCCTCTACACACTGCTTTAAATGTGTCTCTGAGATTCTGGTATGTTGTATCTTTGTTTTCATTGGTTTCAAAGGACATCTTTATTTCTGCCTTGATTTCGTTATGTACCCAGTAGTCATTCAGGAGCAGGTTGATCAGTTTCCATGTAGTTGAGTGGTTTTGATTGAGTTTCTTAGTCCTGAGTTCTAGTTTGATTGCACTGTGGTCTGAGAGACAGTTTGTTATAATTTCTGTTCTTTTACATTTGCTGAGGAGTGCTTTACTTCCAACTATGTGGTCAATTTTAGAATAAGTGCGATATGGTGCTGAGAAGAATGTATAATCTGTTGATTTGGGGTGGAGAGTTCTGTAGATGTCTATTAGGTCCGCTTGGTGCAGAGTTGAGTTCAATTCCTGGATATCCTTGTTAACTTTCTGTCTCTTTGATCTCTCTAATGTTGACGGTGTGGTGTTGAAGTCTCCCATTATTATTGTATGGGAGTCTAAGTCTCTTTGTAAGTCTCTAAGGACTTGCTTTATGAATCTGGGTGCTCCTGTGTTGGGTGCATATATATTTAGGATAGTTAGCTCTTCCTGTTGAATTGATCCCTTTACCATTATATAATGGCCTTCTTTGTCTCTTTTGATTTGATGGTTTAAAGTCTGTTTTATCAGAGACTAGGATTGTACCCCTGCTTTTTTTGTTCTCCATTTCCTTGGTAGATCTTCCTTCTTTTTGAGCCTTCCTTTATTTTGAACCTATGTGTGTCTCTGCATGTGAGATGGGTCTCCTGAATACAGCAAACTGATGGGCCTTGACTCTTTATCCAACTTGTCAGTCTGTGTCTTTTGATTGGTCCATTTAGTCCATTTACATTTAAGGTTAATATTGTTATGTGTGAACTTGATCCTGCCATTGTGATATTAGCCGGTTATTTTGCTCATTAGTTGATGCGGTTTCTTCCTAGCATCAATGGTCTTTACATTTTGGCATGTTTTTGCAATGGCTGGTACCAGTTGTTCCTTTCCATGTTTAGTGCTTCCTTCAGGGTCTCTTGTAGGGCAGGGCTGGTGGTGACAAAATCTCAAAGCATTTGCTTATCTGTAAAGGATTTTATTTCTCCTTCACTGATGACTTAGTTTGGCTGGATATGAAATTCTGGGTTGAAAATTCTTTTCTTTAAGAATGTTGAATATTGGCGCCCACTGTCTTCTGGCTTGTAGAGTTTCTGCCGAGAGATCTGCTGTTAGTCCAATGGGCTTCCCTTTGTGGGTAACCCGACCTTTCTCTCTGGCTGCCCTTAACAGTTTTTCCTTCATTTCAACTTTGGTGAATCTGACAATTATGTGTATTTTGAGTTGCTCTTCTCGAGGAGTATCTTTGTGGTGTTCTTTGTATTTCCTGCATTTGAATGTTGGCCTGCCTTACTAGGTTGGGGAAGTTCTCCTGGATGATATCCTGAAGAGTGTTTTCCAACTTGGTTCCATTTTCCCCCTCACTTTCAGGCACCCCAATCAGACATAGATTTGGTCTTTTCACATAATCCCATGTTTCTTGGAGGCTTTGTTCATTTCTTTTTCCCTTTTTTTCTCTAGACTTCTCTTCTCGCTTTATTTCATTTATTTGATCTTCAATCATTGATACTCTTTCTTCTAGTTGATCGAGTTGGTTACTGAAGCTTGTGCATTTGTCACATATTTCTCATGTCATGGTTTTTATCTCTGTCAGTTCGTTTATGGCCTTCTCTGCATTGATTATTCTAGTTATCCATTCTTCCATTCTTTTTTCAAGATTTTTAGTTTCTTCGTGCTGGTTACATAGTTTCTCCTTTAGTTCTGAGAAGTTTGATGGACTGAAGCCTTCTTCTCTCACCTTGTCAAAGTCATTCTCTGTTCAGCTTTGATCCATTGCTGGCGATGAGCTGTGTTCCTTTGGAGGGGGAGATGCACTCTGATTTTTTGAATTTCCAGCTTTTCTGCCCTGCTTTTTTCCCATCTTTGTAGTTTTATCTGCCTTTGGTCTTTGATGCTGGTGATGTACTGATGGGGTTTTGGTGTGGGTGTCCTTTCTGTTTGTTAGTTTTCCTTCTAACAGTCAGAACCCTCAGCTGTAGGTCTGTTGGAGATTGCTTGAGGTCCACTTCAGACCCTGCTTGCCTGGGTATCAGCAGCAGAGGCTGCAGAAGATAGAATATTGCTGAACAGTGAGTGCTGCTGTCTGATTCTTGCTCTGGAAGCTTCGTCTCAGGGGTGTACTCTGCCGTGTGAGGTGTGAGGTGTCCATCTGCACCTAGTGGGGGATGTCTTCCAGTTAGGCATCTCAGGGGTCAGGGACCCACTTGAGCAGGCAGTCTGTCCGTTCTCAGATCTCAACCTCTGTGCTGAGAGATCCACTGCTCCCTTCAAAGCTGTCAGACAGGGTCATTAACATCTGCAGAGGTTTCTGCTGCTTTTTGTTTAGCTATGCCTTGTCCCCAGAGGTGGAGTCTACAGTGACAGGCAGGCCTCCTTGAGCTGTGGTGGGCTTCACCCAGTTCGAGCTTCCCAGTGGCTTTGTTTACCTACTTAAGCCTCAGCAATGGTGGGCACCACTCCCACAGCCTTGCTGCCGCCTTGCAGTTAGATCTCAGACTGCTGTGCTAGCAATGAGGGAGGCTCCGTGGGCATGGGACCCTCCCGGCCAGGTGTGGGATATAATCTCCTGGTGTGCTGTTTGCTAAGACCCTTGGTAAAGCACAGTATTAGGGTGAGAGTTACCCAATTTTCCAGGTGTTGTGTGTCTCAGTTTTCCTTGGCTAGAAAAAGGCATTCCCTTCCCCCTTGTGCTTCTCAGGTGAGGCGATGGCTTGCCCTGCTTCAGCTCTCGCTGGTCAGGCTGTACCAGCTGACCAGCACCGATTGTCCGGCACTCCCCAGTGAGATGAACCCGGTACCTCTGTTGAAAATGCAGAAGTCACCCATCTTCTGTGTCACTTGCACTTGGGAGCTGGAGACTGGAGCTGTTCTTATTCGGCCATCTTGCGCTGGGACCCCCCTCGAATATGTGAAATTTGTCTTTCTGTGCCTGCCTTATTTCACTTAACATAAAGTCTTCCAGTTTCACCCATATTGTAGCAAATGATAGTATGTCATTCTTTTTATGGCTGAATAGTACTTCATCGTGTATATGCACCATATTTTCTTTATCCATTTGTCTTTTGCTGGATGCTTAGGTTGCTACCAAATCTTGGCTATTGTGAATAGTGCTGCAATAAATATGGGCATGCAGATATCTCTTTGATACATTGACTTCTTCTGGATATATATATAGCAGTGGGATTGCTGGGTCATATGGTAGGTCTATTTTTAGTTTTTTGAGGAACCTCCATACTGTTCTCCAGAGTGGCTGTACTAATTTACGTTTCCACCAAAAGTGTATGAACAAGGGTTTCCTTTCTTCCATGTCCTCACCAGCATTTGTTATTACCTGTCTTTGAGATAAAAGCCATTTTAACTGGGGTGAGATAATATCTCACTGTAGTTTTGATATGCATTTATCTGATGATCAATGATATTGAGCACTTTTTCATATGCCTGTTTTGACATAGAGAAATGCCTATTCAGATCTTTTGCCCATTTTAAAGTCAGATTGTTAGATTTTTTCCTGTTAAGTTGTTTGAGCTCCTTATAGACTCTAGTTATTAATCCCTTGTCATATGGATAGTTTGCCAATATTTGCTCCCATACTGTGGGTCATCTCTTCACTTTATTTATTGTTTCTTTTTCTGTGCAGAAGCTTTTTGATGTGATCCTATTTGTCCATTTTTATTTTGGTTGCCTGTACTTTTGGGGTATTACTCAAGAAATCTTTGCCCAGACCAATGTCCTGGAGAGTTTCTCCAATGTTTTCTTGTAGTCATGTCATAAATTAAGGTCTTAGATTTAAGCCTTTAATCCATTTTGATTTTATTTTTGTATATGGTGAGAGACAGAGGTATAGTTTCATTCATATGGCTATCCAATTCTCTCAGCACCATTTATTGAAGAGACTGCCCTTTCCCCAATGTATATTCTTGTAACCTTTGTTGAAAATGAGTTCACTGTAGATTTATCAATTTGTTTCTGGGTTCTCCACCCTGTTCCATTGGTCTATATGTCTGTTTTTTATGCCAGTACCATGCTGTTTTGGTTACAATAGCTCTGTAATATAATTTGAAGTTAAGTAATGTGATTCCTCCAGTTTTGTCCTTTTTGCTCAGGATGGCTTTGGCTATTCTGGGTCTTTTTTGGTTTCATATACATTTTAGGATTTTTTTTTTTCTATTTTTGTGAAGAATGCCATTGGAATTTTGGGTTGCATTGAATCTGTAGATTGCTTTGGGTACTATGGACATTTTAACAATACTGATTCTTCTAATCCATGAACAAGAAGTATCTTTCCATTTTTTTGGTGTCCTCTTCAATTTATTGCATGAATGTTTTATAGTTTTCATTGTAGAGATCTCCCACTTCTTTGGTTAAGTTTATTCTGAGGTATTTTATTTGTAGCTGTTATAAATGGGAATACTTTCTTGATTTCTTTCAGCTTGTTCATTGCTGGCATATAGAAATACTACTGATTTTTGTATGTTGATATTTTTTCTCTGCAACTTTACTAAATTTGTTTATTTATTACAATAGGTTTTTGGTGGAGTCTTTAGGTTTTTCCAAATATAAGATTATGCCATCTGCAGCACAAAGGTAATTTGACTTCGTCATTTCCAATTTGGTTGGCTTTTATTTTGTTCTCTTGTCTGACTGCTGTAGCGAGGACCTCTAGTACTGTGTTGAATAACAGTGGTGAAAGTGGGCCTCCTTATCACGTTCCAGTTCTTAAAGGAAAAGCTTTCAGTTTGTCCTAATTCAGTATGATACTACCTATAGGTCTGTCCTATACGGCTTTTCTTGTATTGAGGTAGGCTTCTTCTGTAACCAGTTTTTGAGGGTTCTTTTTTTTTAATCATGAAGGGATGTTAAATTTTATCAAATGCCTTTCAGCATCAGTTGAAATGATTACGATTTTTGTCCATTCTGTTGATACAATGTATCACATTGATTGATTTTACTTATGTTGAACCATCCTTCCATCCCTGTGATAAATCCCACTTAGTCATGATAAATGATCTTTTAAATGAGTTATTGGATTTGGTTTGCTAGTATTTTGTTGAGGACTTTTGCAGTAATGTTCATGGGGAATATTAACTTGCAGTTTTGTTATGGTTTTGGGATCTTTTTTTTTTTTTTTGGATGTGTCTTTGTCTAGTTTTGGTATCGGTAATATGACGTCATAAAATAAGTTTGAAAGTATTCCCTTCTCCTCTCTTTTTTGAAATAGTTTGAGTAGTATTGATATTGATTCTTTATTTGGTAACTTCAGCAGTGAAGTCACTGGGTTCCAGGGTTTTCTTTGCTGGGAGACTCTTTATTATGGCTTCAATCTCATTACTTGTTATTGGTCTATTTAGGAGTTGGATTTCTTCATGGTTCAATCTTCGTAGTTTGTATGTGTCTAGGAATTTATCAGTTTCTTCTAGGTATTCTAATCTATTGGTATATAGTTACTCATAGGAGTCCCTAATGATCCTTTGAATTTCTGCAGTATCAGTTGTAATGTCTCCTTTTTCATCTCTGATTTTACATATTTGGGTAGGCTCTCTCTTTCTGTCTAAAGGGTTGTCAATTTTGTTTATCTTTTTGAAAAATCAACTTTTCATTTTTGTTGATCTTTTGTGTTTATTTCATTTCATTTTCATGTATTTCTGCTTTGATTTTTATTTATTTCTACTAATTTGGGTTTTGTTCTATTTTCTAGTTCTTTAAGATGCATTTTTAGATTAGTTATTTGAAGTTTTTCTTCTTTTTTTGTTGCAGGCACTTATCGTTTTTCTCTAGTACTGCTTTCACTGTATCCTATAGGTTTTGGTATGTTGTGTTTCCATTTTCCATTTTTATTTTTTTCCAAGAAATTTAAAATTTAAAATTTTAATTTGTTTATTGACTCACTGGTTGTTCAGGAGCATATTATTTAATTTTCATGTGTTTGTATAGTTTTCAGTGTTCTTGATATTGATTTCTTGTTTCATTCTGTTGTAGTCAGAGAAGATATGTGATATGATTTTAACTTTTAAAAATGTTTTAAGACATGTTTTGTGGCCTAACATATGGTCCATCTTCAAGAATGATTCATGTGCTAAGGAGAAAAATGTGTATTCTGCAGCAATTGGATGAAATGTTCTGTAAATATTTATTAGATCCATTTGGTCTATTGTACATATTAAGTCTGATGTTTCTTTTTTCATTTTATGTCTGGAAATTCTGTCCAATGCTGAAAGTCGGGTGTTGAAATCTCCAGCTATTTTATTGGGGGCCTGTCTCTCTTTATAGCTCCAATAATATTGCTTTATGTATCTAGGTGCTACAGTGTTGGGGGGGTGTGTGTGTGTGTTTGTGTGCATATATATGTGTGTGTATATATATAAAACAATTATAAATATTTTTGTTGATCTTTTCATTGTTTATTTCATTTCAATTTCATACATTTCTACTCTGACCTTTATTTTCTTTAATATTTATGTGTATATATATATTTATAATTGTATCCTATTGCTAAATTGACCCCTTCATTACTATATAACGACCTTCTTTGTGTCTTTTTATAGTTTACATCTTGAAATCTATTTTATCCTAAATAAGTATAGCTACTCCTGCTCCTTTTTGATTTCCATTTGCATGGGATATCTTTTTCCATGCCTTTATTTTCAGTCTACGTGTGTCTTCATAGGTGAAGTGTGTTTCTTGTAGGCCACAGATCACTGGGTCTTGTTTTTTTAAATCCCTTCAGTGACTCTTTTGATTACAGAGTTTAGTTCATTTACATTCAATGTTATTGATAAGTAAGGACTTACTCCTGCCATTTTGATATTTGATATTGATATTTTTTATTTTGTGGCCCTGCCCTTCCCTTCTCTTCCCTTCCCTTCCCTTCCCTTCCCTTCCCTTCCCTTCCCTTCCCTTCCCTTCCCTTCCCTTCCCTTCCCTTCCCTTCCTTTCCCTTCCCTCCCCTCCCCTCCCCTCCCCTCTTCCTTTCAGTTAAGGCAATTTTTCCAGGTGATATGTCTTAATTTATTGCTTTTTATTTTTTGTGTATTTGTTGTAGGTTTTTGGATTTGAGGTTACCATGAGGCTTACAAATAACATCTTATAACCCATTATTTTAAACTGCTGACAACTTAACACTGATTGCAAAAACAAACAAAGATAAAGCTAACAAAAACTGTATACTTTAATCTCATCACCCTCACTTTTTTAACTCTCTGCTGCTTCTATTTATATCTTGTTATATTGTCTAGGTCTTAAAAAGTTGTCATAGTTATTATTTGTGATAGGTTCATCTTTTAGTCTTTCTACTCAAGATATGAGTAGTTTACACACCACAATTTCAGTCTTATAATAGTCTATGTTTGTCTGTGTATTCACTATTACCAGTGAGTTTTGTACCTTCACATGATTTCTTATTATTTGTTAATGTTATTTTCTTTCAGATTGAAGAACTCCCTTTAGCATTTCTCATAAGACAGTTCTGGTATTGATGAAATCCCTCTGCTTTTGCTTGTCTAGGAAAGGCTATTTCTTCTTCATGTTTGAAGGATATTGTTGCTGGATGTAATATTCTAAGATAAAAGTGTTTTTTCTTCCTTTAGCACTTTAAATATGTCTTGCCACTCTCTCTTGGCCTGGGAGTTTTCCACTGAGAAGTCTGCTGCCAGACATTGGCATTCCATTGTATGCTATTTGTATTTTTTCTCTTGCAGCTTTTAGGATCCTTTATCCCTGACCTTTGATAATTTGATTATTCAATGTCTTGAGATAGTATTATTTGTGTTAAACCTACTTAGTACTCTACAACCGTCTCGTACTGTAATATTGATATCTTTCTCTCAATTTAGAAAGTTCTCTGTTGTTATTTATTCAGATAAAATTTTTACCCCAGTCTGTCTGTCTACCTCCTCTTTGAGGCCAATAACTCTTAGATTTGCCCTTTTGAGGCTATTTTCTAGACCTTGTAGATATGCTCCATTCTTTTTTATTCTTTTTTCTTTCATTTCCTCTGACCACATATTTTCAAATAGTTTGCTTTCAAGCTCACCAATTCTTCTGCTTGATCAATTCTGCTGTTGACAGACTCTGATACATTGTTTTTTGTTTTGTTTTGTTTGTTATTGTTGTTGTTTTTGACACAGAGTTTCAGTCTTGTTGCCCAGGCTGGAGTGCAATGGCACAATTTCGGCTAACTGCAACCTCCGCCTCCCAGGTTCAAGCGATTCTCCTGCCTCAGCCTCCCAAGTACCTGGGATTACAGGCATGCGCCACTACGCCCAGATAATTTTGAATTTTTAGTTGAGACGGTGTTTCGCCATGTTGACCAGGCTGGTTCTGAACCCCTGACCTCAGGTGATTCATCCACCTCGGCCTCCCAAAGTGTTCGGATTACAGGCGTGAGCCACTATGCCCAGCCTGAAATTAGTTTTAATATATTTTATTTAATCCAGACTATCTAAAATGTTATCCTTTTTATATGTAATCTATTATAACTTATTAATTATATATTACAGATTATATGTACATATTTATACTGAGTCTTCTAAATCTAGAATATGGGTTGTACGTACAGCACTTTTCAGTTTGGGCTTGCTACACTGCAAATGCTCAATAGCCATGCAAGGCTGGTGGCCACTGTATTGGATACTGTCAGCTCAGAACTCCCCAACTGTTGACAAATATTTTGGTCCCCTCAACCCTTGGAACAGCTGTAATGGACCTGAAGCCCATAGCGTATTTGTATGGAATGTGGGTTAAATAGAGGAGACTGGTTATGCTTCAGATGACTGAAGCAAAATAAGGCCACTTATGCTATCCAAGATGTAAAGGTAGGAGCACCTTATCTTGCTTGACTACCTAAAGTCTCATCTTTTTTTGTTTCCCTCATTAAAGTTTCCTGGGAATGTTGAGGGAATGCTTCCATGTTCCCCCGAATCCATTCTGATTATCCCTTGTGCTTACGGACAGCTTTCAACTGCCCTACTCTTTTGAAAATCATGTTGGGCCACCATAAGTCCAGCTGCTCGCAGGTTGCTGTCACGCTGTTAAACTTTTTCTCTCCAAGAGTAGCCCAAGGTTGACCCTGAATTTCCCATGCAGAGTTTACATTCTTGTAACTTTACTGAAGACTTAGAGAGCCACAGAAGGGAATCTGTGCACAGACCTCAAGACTGAATGCTAGATATGGGTGCTCTGAGAGTCCTCAGATACAGGCCCCTTCCTGTCTTTCTTGTGGGCACCTCTCTGCTGAGCTTTTGGCTGGCTTCACCTTGATAGGTTTCAGCTTCTCCTCCTTGCCTTAAACTGATTGGGGCTGATTCACCTGTTCCACAAGGAGTCTATCCTAATTGATGTCTTTTCTATCTGCACACCCCCAGGTCCAGGAAAGAAGGCATTTTACTAAAAGAATCCTCATGTGCAGAGATACAGTTCCAGCCACAAGAAAATGTTTTCCTTCATAACCTAGCTCTTGTAAGATCTTGCAATTTCAGCAAAAAAGAAAGAATCTGAGGCTCCACTTCTAGAGAAACAATCTGCTTGTCCTTTAAAATGAGAGCCTATTTAGCAATTTCGGGAGATAAGTACAGTCTCAGCTAAAACTCCTCGTTACATAATGTATTTCTGTGTACATCACTTTATAAACCCATTAAGGAACACTAAGTTTTGTAGATAAATTCTAGGATATAAATTAGATATTAAAATATAAATAATGCTTTTTCTGATATTTCTTAAAATGGGTTTTAGTATTATTTATCAAGATTAAAAATCAGTTTCACTTTGAATTCTTTTTCATGTAAAATTCTTGAAATAAGGATGTGTGAGCCACTTTGGGGTCTAATTCAGGCTGCCTCACAGTGGCTGGCTATATTTCATTTAGACATCCACCTATCACACTTTTACTGGTGTTCAATAATATGCTTAAGCAGCATAGGTGCTGAACAAACTCATGGACACTGAGAAATTTCCAAGGTAATGTATAATCATATCCAGTACTTCAAATAAATACAAAATTTACTTTATAAAATGTTGTCAGTTTTGTACTCAAAACTAATGATAAACTTTAAAATGATTTTCTTTGGCAGCAATCTAATATTTGTATTGTTTAGCTAGGGCTATAAAATGGTGAATATTATTTTCATATACTAGCATTATTTTATTTGTATTACACTTACATACATTTTTAACTGAGATATTATTTTAGGTTAATCATCAATGTAATTTAGCAGACAAAAATGATAAATGTATACAGACAATGAAGAGATTTTTCTAGAGCTGAAAAATCAGAAGCCTTTGTTTCTGTCTCTTTAGCTCTGGATCTACAATTTATTTCCTAGGATATCAGGAGGCAGTCTCCTTTCAGAAAATAGTGACATTGCTTTGATAGAGTAAAGCATTTATGTTAGTAAAAACTAGTTATGACAGACTGTGTTTCCTCCACTGACTTAACTGTATTTAGATAAACAAATTTATTTGAAGAACAATATAGACAAATCTCTTCTGTCTACATTGCTAATGTTTTTTGTCCTCTTTTTCTCTTTCTCTTTCTGGATTTCCTTATGGGATGGTAACACACCCAGTTAAACAATGCAAATCTGAAGTAGACCATGTTTCTTTATGTCTTTGTACCTGTTATCCAAATTTGATTGATTACTTCTTATTGGTTGTCTCAATATTAGGTAACAATAATAATAAAATGATAATTGCTTCATATATTTCATTTTACAACGATTTTCCAGTTTAAGTCTCTGTGGAATAATATTATTTTAATTTTATAGGTATGGGAACAGAATTCAAACAGTTGAATGATTTCCTAAATTTTTGGAGCTGGGACTCAGACTCAGGTTATCTGATTTCAAATTCTATTCATGTTAATTTCATTATACCACATTGCTTTAGTCTATTGACTTATTCATTAAACAATTGTTCAACACCTTCTAAGTATTCAGCATTTCAAGAATGGAATGTTGGTAGAGGCCAAGATAAACCAGTTCATTAAGATGTTTGATAGTAACTAATGTTTATTGACTACTTAAAATATGCTAGGAATTTTTCTTCTATTTCCTTTAGCTATCATCATACACTATGGTAAAGATTGTTTCTGACTTACAGATGAGGCAACTGAGGCTTGAAAAGCTTAAATACCTTGCCCAAGAGGCAGAATTTGAAGCCCAATTGCCTGACTCCAGAGGCTTATGGTTGGAGGAAGCTCAGTTATACACAGCTGTTTATTGAGTGCTATGTACCACATATTTTTACTAGGTCCTGTTCACATAAGATGAAGAGACAAAGTGCCTGATTTGAAAGACTAAACCATCCTATTAAGGGTATAGAAGAGTAAATAATGAGTGAGACTATCATTACCAAGGGGACAAGGTGTTCATTAGAACAAACATAGGTGAGCAGGCTCATCACTAATGCAAAGAAGTAATTGCAGAAGTATCTCCAGCTATTTTCATTTTCTATTATTTATTTGTAAACTTCTAAGTATGTATTTATCACAAACTTCTAAATTATTTTTTGTCTCACACAACAAAATGCTACAAGGATCAGAATAAAGACAGTATTCAATGAATCCTTTCTAATTGAATATATTATGTGGAAGAATTATTTCAAATAAACATGATTTGGTGGGTTGCTAATAGTAAGTGCCTTGCTCTTAAGATTCTTAAATTTAAGAGGCTATAAGATAATTTCTCATTTGAATAATTTATCTTTGAATAAAAATAAAACACATATATTTGCAAAACTATATTGTCAAAAAGCACTATCCAAAATATCATAATTTGGCCTTATGTTTCAGTTTGCTAAAGATCCTAGAAGAAGACATGTATATGCCTTTCTACGGCTGCCACTCATGCTGTCAGTTTTAGATGTTTGTCTATTATAAAAGACTTTGTAAAATAACAAATAGTTTTTCTTTATAACACACATAGTCAATAGTTAATAGGCTGAATTTTGCATTTCGTGTTTAAGAAGGTCCTCACCTGAAACTCCTCTTAAAAGTGAACAAAGTAAAGCATCTCTTTGCACCATTATTATTACTCCTGGTTTGGGCAAATGGGCTTTCTTCCATATTGTGCTTTTACTAACTGCTGACAAGAGGATCTTACAGATAAGGAAGGTGGGTTTCTGATGAGTTTGCTGTCAGTTAGGTCATTTAACCTTAGAAACTCTCCTTGTTGTAAAAGTAATAGTAATAATAAAATAAAAACATTGCAAGCCTCTAACACAAGGTGACATTCACAGCCCACGGGCAGACAGAATTTAAAGATGGTCACTGTAGTTGTTAGCATTGAATTTTGCATTTCGTGTTTAAGAAGGTCCTCACCTGAAACTCCTCTTAAAAGTGAACAAAGTAAAGCATCTCTTTGCACCATTATTATTAATCCTGGTTTGGGC
Source organism: Macaca thibetana thibetana (assembly GCF_024542745.1). Classification (NCBI taxonomy): domain Eukaryota; kingdom Metazoa; phylum Chordata; class Mammalia; order Primates; family Cercopithecidae; genus Macaca; species Macaca thibetana. The sequence continues at coordinate 59,746,381 of NC_065594.1, forward strand.
AAATGGGCTTTCTTCCATATTGTGCTTTTACTGTAGGTTTTTTAGAGAGGTTCATAATGAGCTCAAAAGTACAAAAAGCTCAAAGATTTATTTTGGATAACTCAGGCACCCCTTTACTTAAAATCAGTGCTCTTGATTTCCAACTGCAGGGAAAGAAGGCCCTTGTTGAATCCACTTCCAGACGCTTTTCCAGTTTTGAAAATCCATATTCTCTTATGGATATAGAAAACCTACACAAAGGCATTGACCCTGATTACCCTGAATGATGGCTAAATCTTTGCAGATGGCTCCTAATGAGTCTACATGTAAAATCTTGGTATTGGGTCCAGAAAGAGCTTCTATAAAGGATGGATGAAGAGGAGGTGCTAGCATTGGTTCATTTAAAAAAAAAAAAAAAAAAAAAAAAAAAAGGAAAAGATACATTTTTTTTTAACTCACCATGAATTCAACATGACTTCTCAGTTTTTGGTAACTCTCCTCCCAATACTGCTTTACTGCTTTACTTTCGGCTAATTCACGAGAGACACTATTTCATAAATGAGAAGGTGAAAGTTTGGCTGGTCAGAGTTCTTGGAGGATTGTGCTTCGTTTAATTCTCAGAACAATCCATGAAGTGTGTATAATTTTTATTTGTGTTTTACAAGTGAGATGATTGGGATGCAGAGAAATTAGGCAATTTGAAACATATCACATAAGTCACATACCTAGTAAATGGATGATCTGGAATTAAATATATGTCAATGTATAATAGAGCATGGTAAAAAAAAATTACAAATGTTCTAGAAGAAAATAAAATTAAATAAAGTTTCTACTTTCAATGATTTTTTTTCTTTGCAGTCCCACTTACTAGAGATAACCAAACTGGTAGAGTTAAAAACGAACTCTTATTGTTTTTAGTCTTTCTAGGGATGACTACTAGAACTCCAAATAGTATGGCCTTATTTCTTGACCTATGATTGTAAACAGTTTTGATAATGCTCTGCTCCAAGAAGTAAGACGTTTATTGTGTTATTTCCTTTCCCTCATTTCTTCTCCCCTTTGAATCCCAGGTTTCGTTGGTTATGTTTTTTAGTTCTTCTATTTTTTTAATCTTGACTTTAAATAATGTACTTAAATCTCATTCTTGTTTTTTCAAATGTTCACTGTATCTTTTGATTTCCCACTCTCAGAATCTATCAGTTAACATCTTTTTACATCTCTCCTCTTTTCCTCTCCATCTTTATTTCAGGCATCTGCTAGCTAAGATGTTATTTTTCATTGTTGAGATTTTTAACAATTGCATTCTAATATGACACTGTAGGTAAGTCTTCTGTGCTTTGTAGATTGATTCTAAAATTAAAAAGTAATTTAAAAGATTTATAATACAGTAATTATGTGTATATTTTTTCTGAAGAACCAACTAGTATAATTTGAATCACAGATAAGTAAATAATAACTCTTTTATCACTAAACAAATATCAAAGATAGATTTTTAAAAAATTTATGCTCAAAATCATTTCTCTTTTTAATTTACTTGTTTTCATTTTAAATTTTTTTGAACTTTTCCCCTGAAATTTTCAATGATCTCTCTTTATTTTTGTTGATATAAGAAACATTTTTATATAAACCCTTTTTTATATATTTAAAAAGTTTATAAATCATTAAGAAGTTTAAGCTTCTTAATAATGCTATTTGTCAGGAAGTTCTAGAAATTTTGACTTCTCAGAGTTCTAACTGTCTATTCTAATTTGGTCTGACTCATTTCTGGACCTGCCATAGAAATCTCAGGATTTATTTTCATCATGCTCCTGGATTAAGTCCTCTATGTCTTGAATCACATTTCTTTTTTTAGTGGATATCATCTTGGGAACATTTTGTGCATTTCTGGAGAATATCTTCAAAAGATTTTTATTTTTTCAGAAAGATTGCACAGAAAGTTAGGTTTCTGTGGCCTTGTGTATTAGAAAATTATTTAGCCTCTGTCTTGAGGTTGCTTTGCAGTGGGCAGGATCAATTCTCCACCCAAAATTGATTTAAGTGTTGAGACTGATGACATCATACATTCCCCAAGTTGGTGTAAAAATACATAATGAGGCTTTCTGAGGATAGCAGGGCAGGTACCAAAGCCAATCAGAAATGACTTGAATGAAGGAACAAGTGACTATGACTTTATTGTGGTTAGCAGGTAAAGCCAGGGTGAGAATTTGAAATTCCTGATAGTGCCGAGGAAGGAAGTGCAGGGTCCTTCCTATCAGTTTGCCGACATATGGGGCAAGAGGGGAAGAGAGAGGAGTGGAGATTGAAAACGTCCAGTGTTGAAATATGAAGAATGGAGTCAGATTCCTTATTATATCATTTATTATACCCTCAAATGATAGTTTGGTTGAATGCACAACTTTACATTGAAACTCATTTGCCTATAGAACTTTAAATACATTCTTAATACGTTTTTCTAATAGCATCTTCCATTGATGATGAAAAGTCTGATGAAAATTTCTTTTTTTTTTTTTTTTGAGATAGGGTCTCGCTCTGTCGCCCAGGCTGGAGCGCAGTGGCCGGATCTCAGCTCACTACAAGCTCCCTCTCCTGGGTTCACGCCATTCTCCTGCCTCAGCCTCCCGAGTAACTGGGACTACAGGCGCCCGGCACCTCGCCCAGCTAGTTTTTTGTATTTTTTAGTAGAGACGGGGTTTCACGATGTTAGCCAGGATGGTCTCGATCTCCTGACCTCGTGATCCGCCCGTCTCGGCCTCCCAAAGTGCTGGGATTACAGGCTTGAGCCACCGTGCCCGGCCGAAAATTTCTTTGTAGATAAAAATTCTTGTATTTTCTTCTTGGAAGCTTGTTAGATCTGTTCAGTATTCTTACATTCTGAAACTTCCTTATAATGTGCCATACTATAGACATTTTTTCCACTCATTTTGTTTGACATTTAGTATTTCCTTTCAGTTTCATGTGTATGCTTTACTTCAGTTCAGAGGTGGAAAAAAGCTCTCTCAAATTTTTTGGTTCTATTCTTCCATGTGTTCTTTTCTCTCTAAAGATATTATTGGACCAAATTTTGTGCCCCTGTTTATCTGCCATTTATCTAAACTTTCATTTCATATTTTATGCTTCTGCTGTTTGTTTCATAATGACAGAAAATGATTTTACTCTTTTAGTCTTCCCATTGTATTTTTTTTATTTGCCAATCTTATGTTTCAAATTCTCTGGTTGTTCCTTTTTCATAGCAAACTGTTCTTGTTTTAAGGATGAACTATCTTATGAATCTCTTTGAGGATATTGTATCAATTGTAAGTGTGTTTGGCCATGAGTAGTAGAAAATCCACTTACAGTAGCTTCAAAAACAAAAGAGTATATTTATCTCTTGCAGCAAGAATCTGGGGATAGGCAGATTGGAGTTGTTCTAGTAAAGACAGTCTGTCCATTTTGAAGGTCTGTCATCTTTAGCATGTGGGCCTCTTTCCTCATGCTTACCCCTGCATGGTCACAAGAGAGTTACTGAGCTTTTAGACATCACATCAGGTTCCACACAAGAAGAAGAGATAAAAGTCAAAGACTGAATTTAATCTATATCTTTTCTTTCTTTTTCTTTTTTTTAAGACGGAGTTCCACTCTGTCGCCAGGCTGGAGTGCAGTGGCACAATCTCGGCTCAGTGCAACTTTTGCCTCCTAGGTTCAAGCAATTCCCCTGCCTCAGCTTCCTGAGTAGCTGGGACTACAGGCGTGGGCCACCATGCCCAGCTAATTTTTTTGTATTTTGGTAGAGATGGGGTTTCACCATGTTGGCCTGGATGGTCTCAATCTCCTGACCTGGTGATCCGCCTGCCTCGGCCTTTCAAAGTGCTGGGATTATAGGCGTGAGCCGCCGCTCCCAGCCCTAATCTATATCTTTTTATATCTAAAGATATCTACATATTTTAAAATACTTTCCTGAAAGTCCTACACAGTGACTGATGCTTACATAGCACTGTTCAGAATTAAGTCACATGGCTACACTAGATTAATCATTGGGAGGTATTTCAAGAGGTGTTGTGAGTGGAATTGAGTCAGTAATTAAGTGTCCACCAAAGATACTAACTGAAGTTTTAATAGATGTCTACTTCTTTCTTTCTTTTCTCTTTATTGTTCCGTTTCTTAAATAACTGATCATACTTGGCATTACTTGTATCTCAAGAACTAGATAGATAAATTTATGACTGTCCTTTTTTGTTTCAAATTATTTTTCTCTTTTTGTGTATTTGCCACTTATGATAAAGATAAGGTTCCTCAGGTTTTATTATCTATTCAAGCATTTCTCATTTTGAAAATTTGCTATATTACTTTTTCTCTTACATGGTGAGATTATGAGAGTCACAAAACGCTGTCACATATGAGAAAAATTCCAGGTTTTACCTGATTACCAAAGGTAGCTTTTTCTTCAATTAGATGTGTAACTGTTTAGTCCTCCACTTAGTTTTACACTATATACATTTTCACTTTTCACTGTGGGTATGTGATCTTGTTCTTATTTAATACTGGATCTTTGCCAAAAAACTTGAACTGAACTAGAACAGCTCGTTTTCCAAGGTTTGCAAAAACATTTAGCTTATATTTGTTTTCATTCTTTTTCTTTTTTTCATGGGCTTCTGAAAAGATTCTGCTTTGGGTTTTGGGGTGAAGGAAAGTGAGAAGACAGAAATAAAAAGATTAGGGGATTGGGCCTATAGAAAAAGAAAAGTAAAATGTTCTTTTTGAAAGTTTCCCTTCCTTGAATTAGTATCATTTTACAAGTATAGTTACATATTTTGTTTGTATAAACGCTAAGCTATACTAGTTTGCAAAATATTTAGAAATAAATTTTTAAAAAGTGTATTAGGAAGATACTAATTAACCCTATACTGACATAACAAGGCCGAGAATGGGATGTAATGGTAGGTGGAGTGTGGGGAGGAGAGAAGACGGGGAGTGTAAGAGAAGCACCTCTGGCTTTCTTGTTTGGGCCTTTGCTAGAAGGTAGGAAGAGAAAAACATATATTAATAGATCTTGATCATCTGTTAACTTTTTGGAAGCTCAGCAGATATGTATCCCTAAGATAAGATTTGAACGAACATTTAGATTTTGAAGTGTTTTAATGGTAAAATCCACGATGCTTTGCAGAGCAAGTCTAAGAATTCACCCAGAAATGGCATCTGTATAGTCCAGATTGATTAAGATGGTTTTGATTTCATATGCATTTTTTATTTTCAACATACATTTTGTTAAATATAACTAACTGCATTTAATGGATATAGTTTCACAAAATATATTCCATATAAATATTTATAAAAATATTCTGTCATATTAAATGTACACAGAGACTAGGTGGCTACTGGAAGGGAAAAAATAGGTGAAATTACATTCCTAAGATTATTCACTTAACAGCAGAGGCAATACTAAGTAAGAAAAATGATTAATGTTTGAGCCACTGCATTGTGTTAGATGCACAGTAGGCTATGTATATAAATCATTGTTTTTAATCTTATAACTTTCAAAGAAAGTATTATCTCTATTTTAAATATAAGGAGTCTGAGAGCATAAATACCATTGACTCTTGAACAATGCAGAAGTTAGGGGTACTGACCTCTCTACGTTGAAAATCTGCATATAACCTTTAATTCTCCTCAAACCTAACTACCAGTAGTCTACTGTTGACTGGAAGCGTTACCAATAACATAAACAGTCAGCTAGCACATATTTTGTATACTCTAAGTATTATACGCCGTATTCTTTTTTGTTTGTTTGTTTGTTTTTTTTGAGGAGTCTCACTCTGTCCGCCAGGCTGGAGTGCGGTGGCGCGATCTCGGCTCACTGCAAGCTCCGCCTCCAGGGTTCACGCCATTCTCCTGCCTCAGCCTCCCAGTAGCTGGGACCACAGGCGCCCGCCACCACGCCCGGCTAATTTTTTGTATTTTTAGTAGAGATGCGGTTTCACCGTGTTAGCCGGGATGGTCTCGATCTCCTGACCTCGTGATCCGCCCGCCTCGGCCTCCCAAAGTGCTGGGATTACAGGCGTAAGCCACCGCGCCCGGCTATATGCCGTATTCTTACAATAAAGTAGCTAGAGAAAAGAAAAAAATATTAAGAATATCAGAAGGAAGATAAAATGTATTTAGTATTCATTAAGTGGAAGTGGATTATCCTAAAAGTCTTCATCCTCATTGTTTTCATGTTGAGTAGGCTGAAGAAAAGGAGGAAGAGGAAGGGTTGATTATGCTTTCTCAGGGGTGGCAGAGGAGGAAGAGGTGGAGGAGGTGAAAGTGGAAACAGCAGAGTCAGGACAGTCCATGCAACTTTTACTGAACTCGATCCCTGCAGTTCAAACCAGTGTTGTTCAAGGGCCAAACTGTTCAAAAAGTCTCAGAGTTAGTTCAAGGGGTGTATGAATTTGCTATGGTTGCTGTGACCAAATACCATAGGCTGGGTGGCTTAAACAACAGAAATCCATTTTCTCACAGTTCTGGAGGCTTGAAATCCAAGATCAAGGTGTCAGCAGGGTTACATTCTTCTGAAGACTCTCTTCTTGACTTGTAGATACTGTCTTTTTCTGGTGCCTTTTTGCTGTATCCTCATGTGGTCTTTCCTCTTTGTGAGCACACTCTTTGTGTCTCTCTCTGTGTCCAGATTCCTTCTTCTTATAGGAATTGAATTAGGGCACACCCCCAACAACCTCAGTTTGACTTAATCACCTCTTTGAAGACCCTGTCTCTAAGGCAGTACCATTCTAAGGCAATAGGGGTTAGGTCTTCAACATGAATTCTGGGGAGGGGGGGCATATTTAGTTTATAAGATGGGGGATAGTTGTATTTAAGAATAGTGAAATGGACATCAGCCATATGAAGAAAAGTTATAACTTTTTTCTTATTATTTAGTGTCCTGAAATATAGAGGGAACACATGGCTGGAGGGACTTGATCTCCAACCATTCATGCAGCATAAGGTTAGCCCAAATACAGAAATGGGTCCAACTGGCGTGGGTAGAGAGAATGCCAAATTCAAATGCCTTATGCTAGAATATTCAGTGTAGGAGGAATCTAGAAATTACTTAGTCTAAGCTCTTCATTTTACAAATGAAAAAACAAAAGTCCAATTATGAAATGACTTGTAGAATACTACAGAATTAGTGAGTGTAACAGGATGAACATTTTTATAACTTGCTATATGCTATTCATTGAGTGTATATATATGTATATATAAAAATATTCAATGAATATATATACACATACATAAATATAATTTTTAAAATGAAATTTTAAGGTAGTCATTTTTATCTCCATTTTACTGAAAAAAGAAATTCTGAGGATGAGATCTAATTCTGAGTTTTTATATGGATTCACTTTTCTTCTTCTTTTTACTTTATTTGACACAAGGAAGAGTTCACAAAATCTCCAGATGGGAGAGAATCTAAAGGAATCCTGACTGTCACATGTGATACATGCTAGTAGGTGCAAAAGACAGTATCTCCTTGTCACTCATTTTCACGTCGATTATGTAGCCATGAAAATCACAATTAGATGTGACTGAAGACTAGGTTAACTTGCTTCATTTTGTTTCCTTTGGTTGCTTTGTGAGTAGAAAGGCTGATGCTTTAAAGTTCTTGCCCTTTATAAGGTGGTTTAAATAGCATGCCATTGATGAAAGAAGTGAAATTTGTCACAGTTAATTTCATTTTCTCAGAGAGTTGCATCAACAGTTTATGGATACCGACTTTATTTTTAACGAGGAAAAAACTTGCTTTGTTGAACTCTGCCTTTGAAACATGAAAACCTGTGTTCATGTCCCTGCCCTTTCTCTTGAGATTGGGCCTATAGGTGGCAGCAACTGTTAGCTATTGAGCTTGGGTGACATGTGCCAAAAGTTCTCTTGAAATACTTTAAATAGTTTAAATATTCTTGGGTACTTGAAAATGAAATTTTCTCTAGATAAGAAAGTGAAAGGTCAAACTTGAATCGTGACTATTGAAGGATTCATACACTACAGTCAACATTATATAGATTAAAAATGGTGTAGGGCCTTGGACATTCTATATTTTAAAAGTTTGCAATGTGATGATGGTTGGGTTCAATCTTTAAGATTTGTGACTGCTGTGGTCAGATTGGTTATCCTTTGCTCTCCATTATTTTGTGTAAAATGGGCTTTTGAACTTAGAGTAATCTAGAATAAATCAGTTCCTCTGAGCTTAACATTCAATAAAAGTTGAGAGTTTGATTCATGTACCATCTGTTTTACACAATGAATGTGTCATAGAAATGTTTAGTACAATTTAAGTTTTTGCAAATCAAACAATGCTTACTTGCATAAAGCAGTTTATACTTTAAGGGGAACTTGCAGGGAAAATTCTAACTCCAGTTTGAATTAGTTCATAGGAACTCCTCTGAGAATTTGGAATTTTGTTAACCTGTTTTCTTAGATGAGGGACACCTGCATTTAATAATGCCTTCCAACAGCCTGTTAGATTGGGAGAGAACTGAAACAATATGGACTTTAGCAGGCTGTCTATAGGTGACTGCTAAACTCCACTTTGGCATGACTAATCTAATCACACCAATTATCTTCTTGGTTTATATTACTTGTGGCTCAGTCCACCGAGGAGACAGTGGATTGCATCAGCCCCATTTCAGTCAACTGGATCCAGCCTTTGTGTTTCCTTATTCTGAAGATTACTTAAAATGCTGCTTCTGTATTCACTAAGCTTTTATAAACCTCCTAAACTACCATATATGATAGAAGACAAGCTGATTTTAATATTGACCTTTGGCCATTCCTCAAAAACAAGCTTATTTCATTTAATTTCCTAAGAGAATTTTTGTGTGCACTATTTAGTTGGGCTACTTCTGTTGTGTGAAGAAAACATCATTTCCTTTTATTACAGTGACCCAATTTGAAAAAGAAAAAAAAAAAATGGCATCACATTTGGAACTAAAGTTTTAGCGCATGCCAACTGCAAGACTCACTGAATCAAAACAGATGGCTAAAAAATAGTTTGGAATAGATGTATCTATCCTATAAATGCCTGTTAAAGAATTTTAGAAAAATGAGGTATGGCTTTTTCATACTATAACCTTGGTAATAATTTATACATTTTGATTTTTTAAAATATATTTTGATATTGAAATAATGTGGCTAAAATTAAAATTGAGTGTGAACAACTGAACATTGTTTGTACTGGGATTTATCGAAGATTAAAATCAAAGGGTTGATTTCCTCCTTTGGGACTAGTCTGCAGTTGATCTGTTAGGTATTTGTTGTTGGTTTGTTTGGTTTTGGTTTTTTGAGTGTGCTGTGTGGATGGATGAGGGCATAACAGATCCATGGACATTGACCTGCAAAAGCAAATGTTATGTATAATCAAATCAGCTACAATCTGTATTACTAGGCAAAAGATATTAGAACCCAACAAGAGTGGACTGAAAAACAAAATATCACATAACTCTTAGGGGAATGCAGAAGAAAGAGCCTAATACAAGGCAAAGGTAAAGAAATAAAGTACTTCAAACAGATGGGCCTTTTCTACAGAGAACTTCCCTATTGTCCTTCCACTTGAAAATACACTATACTGCATTTAATCCTTTAATCCTTATCTTTAAAGATAAGGATTTGTCCCAATGATTATTTTATTGTTGCTCTGAACTTCTATAAAATGTAACAAGTCACACCTTACATTTTTAAAAGAGACTACCTTTCTACTTTTCAAATCCAGGTTGTATCATCATTAGGTAATACTTTCTCTATTTCCATGCACCAACCAATATTTAGCAGGAATAGTGCTGACTAAACGATTAAATTCCAGATGCATCCTCTCCTTGGTAATAGCCCCTCATCTATCTGTGGACTTGGTCTTCATTATTACTTCCTTATACTCAGTGCATCTTCTTGATACAGTTCTCCTTTGCCTTGAGTGGGATGAACTGCAACCATGTGGCCCTAAACGAAATGTCCCAGGGGGTTCCAGAAAATAGATATATATTTTTAGACAATGCTGTGATTTTGGATGAAAATACTATAGAGTGCCTCCAAGATCTATCACCTCTCCCCAAAATAATTCCTTCTCGCTGATATCTTCTGAATTCCACATTTTAAAATGCCTCTCTTGTCCACCAACACACACCGCCCCCCGCCACAAAACCCATCAAATTAAGCTCTGCACTACATCACATCAGATGTCTCTTTTCTTCATAGATTAATCATAAGACTTCAGCATTTTACCTCACATATACCTTGTTAGAGAAAAATGGCCAATCTTTTCACTCTCAACACTGTTGTATTTATTATAGAGCAAAATGATAATAATCTCTAAGATATGTGATTGTATTTATTTTACAGCAAAATGATAATAATCTCTAAGATATAACCTTTATGATGGCAGGATTATCGTCTATTTTGCTCTTTGCAGTTTGCAGTTTTGCCAACACTGTAACAGAGCTTGGTATATAATAGTTTCTCAATAAGTACTTGTTGAATGAATGAATCACTAAGAAAATTAGTGGAACAAATTTATGGTTTTGCTGTGATACAATCTCTAACTTCTGCCCAGTTTAGAATTAAGCTCCAGTTTCATACAAATGCTCTGGTACTCTAACTTCTCATTAAGCACCTTAATTTACCAGAGACTTATTCTGTTCCTATTATCTTGCCAGTGCTATCGTACCATGACTAGAATAACAGCCATTTTCTCTTCTCTTCAATACATAAAAAGCCTACCTTTACCCCAAGAATGAATGCTTTCGAATTTTTCTCACTCTTGAGTGCTCTAAGGCATTGCAAGGCTTTGCTGTCCACTTGAACAGCTGATAATAGTCCTTTGATGTAGAGCTTTGAACAAGAGATAAGAAACAGTAATCTAACTATAGCTTATGCTGATAGTCAACAGGACCATCTTGCTATTCATGCCATTAAAGATTATTTTCTACCTTGCTGTCCGATTAACATAAAAACTCTCAAAACTATGTAGAGGCTATAAACTATACCTTCTAATTGTTCACTTCTCTCTCTCCCTCTCCTACCTTCTCCTACCTTCTAGTATCCTCTATCTTTTCTGAGTCTTATCTGCACGATAAGACATCGTATGTAAACAAGAGTGGCATTCTATGTCAACTCTCCTTTTCATGGACAGTATCACCTGAAATGAAGTAGAGTCAGAGTGTAAACATATATACCTTTCTTTGTGATTAAACAATTTCAAAGAATAATCCACAACAGAAGTGTTATTTTTAAAAACTGTTGATCATAAATATTGGGGAATTTTTTTTTTTTTCTGAGTTGGAAGGAGATTTGACAAAAAGTCACAGTTGATGGTACCACGTTTTTGGTGCTGAGACAGGAATTGTGCGACCTCCTCATTCAACCCAGATTTGGGAGGTGACAGACCCAGTGCAAGTCTACTTTTGCACTCTTATGCTTTGAAGAATCTTGAGATAAACTCTCAGAAACGGGCTAACTAGCCACAGGAAAGTTTAAGTTATCTTTAAAAGACTTAAACATCTCACCTTCATCCTTTCTTCATTTGGTCTTCACATTGCCCAAGAGAAAACCAGTCAAAGGGCTCATTTAGAAACATTTTCATTCTGTTGAGACTGGTTCAAACATTTTCCCAAAACTTCTTTCTAGACCAATCTGGTTTTCCTGCCAAGAAATTCACTCTCACTGCTCTGCTTCCTGGGATTTAGGCATTAGCTATTGATCTCTTTCTGTGGTTTTCTCTGTTTTTGTCTCCATGTTCAACTTACTTTCCTTAATAAATCTAAGTTATCTCACTCTTTGAAACTTCTTGGTCCACATTGCTCAAAAGCAGAGCCAGAAGGAAACGTAGTTCACATCTCATTACTGTGGCAGAGGTTTGGACACTCCCAGTGGGCTCTCTGTTCCTCCTCCTCCCGCTGGCTATTGCAGCAGGTTCCTGGAGTCAGACAATGCATTATCATGCGGATTACACTGATCAGCACTAAGTCAGTTAGGTAACAGGAGCTCTTTCAATGGTGTCCTAGGATTCTGTCAGGTTGACTGTTCAAACACTGGTTTTTGGGATCCCCTCCAGCATTCCTTAATGTAATCCAGGCATGTTATTGCAGGTTCTATTTGAGAAGGGGCTACTTACTTGTCACTTAGAATATTTTCAGTTTTAAGTCAAAACCTTTCCAGAAAAAAAAAAAAAAAAAAAAAAAGGCAAAAGCTATAAGAGCCCATGTAGGAGAGGCAGAAAAGAACAAAATGCAGAATTCTATCAAATGCCAAACTTACATTAAGTGCACGTGTGCTCCGGGGAATGAGGTTTCTGTTTTGTTTTACATAGAAACTGCGATGATTTTGCACTGTTTTGGTAACTACTGAGTAACTACTAAGTCCAGTGAATTCAAAGGCAGAGGAACACAGGCAAGAGTGCAGGTCTGAGGTGCTTAGAAGACTCAGAGATGTGTGTCTGTGTTTGACCCTCAGTGGGAGGAAGTGCTATAGGCTCCTGATAGATGCCCAGTTTTACCATATTATACTGTTGGACTAGATACTATTAAGAAGACAGGCACATTTCTGGGTGCCAGGGAAGAGAGAGTGGTTCCAGATGAGTCAGACTGCTGCTGTCACCTCCTCCCTGCTGGAAAGACAAGACTCAGCAGCTCCTTGGAGATGTTCAGAACTTGGAGTGAAGGCGTAAAGAGATGAAGTTTTCAAAGACCAACCGTTTGCCAATGCTCTTTAAGTAGATATGAGTTGTCATATTTTGGCAGAATTTTTCTGGACAGAAACCCTTTAGATCTCTACTGTGATGCAGCAGGCTCTTCCCAAACTCGCATAGAGAAGTGAAGTGGCTAGGTACAGAGCAAGGAGAGAGAAGACACTGTCTATAGATTCCAACGAAGGACCTTTTCCAGATCCTACTCTCTCTTTTTTTTATTTCTCATCCATTGTAATCTCATCCTGGGGTTCTATAAAAATACATATTCCTGGGGTGCTATTTAAATTATGGGATATGAATATAACATACCCCATAGTGACCTCCATTAAATCTAATGGAAATTCAGACTTCATGGAAATCAACTATGGCACTTTTCTTGAGTATTTCTGGATATTTAGTAATAATATATCTTTCTTAACCCCAGCCCCATATATATTATATATATACCCACTTATATACAGCACTGAATATTCTGAATTAGTAATAATTTGTTCATTTTTTATCAGACTTTACTAATAGGTCAGGATGATTTGGCGCAGTCCAAGAGGCAATACGGCAAAATATAAAGTGCAGGCAGAGTAAAAAAGAAGAAAAAGGTCTTCTCTTTAAAATGTAACTATCATTTACGGCCTTGGGTAGTTGATATCAACTCTCCACAATTGAGCGTCCTAGTTAGTAAAAAAGGCTTCATAGACTTACTGTACAACATTACCTTGTGGTTTATATATACATGTTTTTATATATATTCCTTTTTAATTAAAGTGTCAAGCTCAGTGCCTGACACGTTCTAAGTACCCAATAAATGACATCTCCATTTTTCTTTCCGTATAAGTTAAAGGCCTTCTTATAAGACTTGGTGCCTAAAAGAAATCAATGCATGAATATTTTAAAAACTGAAGTGCTTTAAAGAATGCGTGTCTCCCACTCTAAATTTCCTTAGATCCCTAGTCTTCTTTGCAGTTAAAAATGTCATCAGTATACTATGTAGATTCTGCCTTTGATTTGTAGTGATTAGATAGGCTTGGTGAATCATTAGCTAACTCATAAGATTGTTGAATACTTGGAGACAGTGAGACGCAAGCATATCTCTAGATCTCAGTTGGTCCAAGGTACCTGTCTCTGCTCCTAAAATTATGCCATTCTTTCTTAATTCTCTCAAAAAACCCTAAAATAGATAATCCATCTCTGATGTTATGTATTGGCCTATTTTCATTCCCTGTGGGTCTGAGTCCAACTGTCTAGCAAATGCACTTAAAAATAATAATGCTTTCGTCAACACCATATTCGGGGCTCCCTGCCAGTTAGATGCTTTCAATGTCTTCTTCTTTCTTTCTTTCTTCTGGCTTCTCCCAGCTGTTGGAGCTGTCTCACGATGCTGCCAACCTCTATAGCCCCCTGGAGAAACCAACTCAGCTACAGGTTGGGATGGGGGTAGGGAATGGGAATGTGCAGCTTTATTCCATCTGAGACGGGGGCCATATGTGCTCACATCCACGCCTATGTATTTTTTCCTCACCAGTAGTTGTTAAGTTGTTAATTCTGTTCTTGATAGGTTTTAAAAGAAAGGGGGGGAAAATGCTCAGGCTAAAAGACCCAAGAGAAGGAAGCAGGAGTGGTTGCTATGAGCTTTGAAACATGCACACGAGCGTGCGCGCACACACACACACAAATACATGGACAAAAGGATAAATTGAAAAAGAATGCGACAACGCTTGCTTGGTTTAGCAGTCCGGTCAGCCCCACAGATGAGGAAGTGCTGCTTTGTCCCAAGCTAAAGCCTTGTTTTCTTGTTCATTGTCTTTCAGGGTAAAATCTGGGGGAAATTCACCTGTCTGATGCAAAGTTAAACTGCTGGCTTTAATGTGACTGCATGGGAACTTGGGTTTATTAATGAATACAACATACCCTCTTTGATTTGAAAGCTTTCACCCTGCTGAAAAGATTCAAAAGGCATCGCTTCCTGCACCAGCGGCATTCCTTTATCCGTCTCAGTGGTTCACCCCTACCCAGCTGCTATATCTCATTAACAAGCATTTGACCACTGCAGCCGGCCTGGGAGTGTTGACACTTGAAAAGCCCAGGCAGGCGTGGGCAGGCCATCAGCTATGGCAACAGGAAACTGCCCCGGAGACAACACTGAGAAAACAGCAGCTGCAAAAGCCAAAGTCAGAGCAGACATAAAGGGCTGCCTATATCCACGTTGGTCTGGGCTATCGGTGCGTGCCTGTGGGTCTGAATCCACATATCTATTTACTGCATTCATAGGATAGAAAGGTTGCTATCAGCATGTATCAGAGTCAGGGCTTTTTGACAACCCAGAATAACTTTTTTGGCTTACGATGTTCTTGGATCCTTAGGTTTCTTATTCTCCTAACAACCTAAATTCTTGTTTGTGTACATAAGAATATTCACCAGAGGCCTCAAACTTGATATACACATTTACTCTAGTGGAAGACATATGCACAATTAAAAAAATGTATATGCATGAATGCTTATACATTTTTCATGCTGCTATATTATTTTTCAAGAACAAGTCAATTTGTGAGACTGTCATTTGAATATATAAGATTACTTTAAAGCCTTTGGCTTAGGAATCAAAGTGATAGTTTTGTGTAAAATATTTAAGAAGGAAAGCATTGTTTCATTTGTGCAATAACTTGTAAAATTAAGTGGGTTATTTCATATATATTATTGATTATAGTTTTCAATACCTATTTTAATATCATTTATTGACTATTCATTTAATTGTAAGCCTTTCAATCCCGTGTTGTTTCTACATTTATCAGAATAGCTTAAAGTATAGACTGTCTCATGTAATATTTTGAGCAAGTATTTTTCCATATCTCTGTGTCCATTTCCAAGCCTGTAAAAGCATTTTTAGTGGCTAGGTAAGCAATAGCTCAAAATTCATCCATAAGGAAAGTAACCCTTCTCAGAACAGGAAAGAGAGATCACTTCATAATAGCAGAAGAAAGCAAGCTAAATGAAAGCTAAATGAAAAAAGACACTAATGCAGTTACAAGTGAAGTTAGTGGTCTGCCATTCAAAGAGTGGTGAATTATTTTCCTGTCATCATCAGTACAATAGGCAATTAGTGATTATCACATTGAAGTATACCATTACTTGATTCTTTTCAGTAACTCAGATGTATGTTTGCCTATCACTCATCATGAAAGCTCTTTTAATTTATTCACATTGTTACTCTAAAATAATTAGATGTTAAAAAGATGTGAACGTGTTTTAAATTATCACAGCTTCTTTTGGGGAGGTTAGAATATGCTTCTTGAGGGCGGTGAATTTTCCAGTTCTACTTTCATTCACCTTTTACGCTCCAGGGGAAGAGAAGACTGTACCAGCCTTCACTGGAAATTTATGTTTTTAACAAAATGATAGTGATGGAAACATCTTTCCTGAGAGCCATTAAGATATTTACATTTGATGTCAGTTTTTCTGACCCAGTCATAGGGGATCACATTCATTTCTGATAGGTAGGATGCTGCCCAGGCACTGGACTCAGACAGCTTGGGAGCAACTCTCAGTCCTGCCACCTACTAGCAAGGCAAACCTTGAGTAAGTGACTTAAAGTTTTCTGTGCCTCAGACTCCCAGTCTGTTTAATGGTGGTAAGATGAATAGTATTTAATTAATAGGGTGGTGTAAGGATTAGATGGATGTACACACACATACACTTCAAAAATTGCCCATCACATACTAAGCAGCCAATAAATGTAAACTGCTGCCATTATTAATACCAACCTCTTCCCTCACCATATCACACTTTATCCTTTTATACTCATTTATATTTCCATAGAACTCATTCTAGTTTATATAGTTATATGTGGGTGTTGGCTTATTTATTTTACAACAAAATTCTTTCCCTGTCTTCCCCTAACCTAAGACACACACACACACACACACACACACACCACTACAGGCTTTATGAAATCATGGACTTGCTGAGTGAATGCATTTGTGTAGATCTAGCCTTGGAGACAAAAAAGAACCAAGGATGAATTTTGATAAATTAATCCCATAATGGGAAAATGTCTGATGTATACAGTTTTAGGAACAGGATGATTACTATTTTAAGACATATCTATGTTCATCTATATTGTAAAGATTATGCCCATGCCCTGGCAAATCTTACTTTGATGCTATTGCCACATAATTAATTCTATTAGACTGATGATTCACAGTTTCTGTCCTATATAATATTATAATCTCAAGATTGAGTTGTTTATTTTAGGGCTCATATATTAAGTTCTGTATAATGTACAATGTTCTTAATAAAAATTGACATGAATTTAAGTATCATTTAGAGTTCCTGTAAGTTGAACTTTAATTTTTGTTTGAAATTTTTTCCTGGTAGTTAACTGGGGAGGAAAGGGGTGATAGGGAAAACTATGGTGGTAAAACAAGAGCATCTAAAATCCAACCAAGATATTTGTGAGTGGACCAAATTTTAAGCCATTTCAAGAAACATCCAAGAACTTCTACAATAACATTTTCTTTTTAGCTGCACCCTGTGCACTTTCTGGACTACAGTGATTTCCACATGTTTTTTGTTTTGTTACCCTTGCCTTGTTTATATATTTTTTGGAGGATATGATGGAATTGGAGAGCTTATAATAAAGTAACCTGCCTTGGAATTTACCTTGCAAACAGAAGGACTCAGATAAGGAAATTAGAAGTGTCTGTGAGCAAAAGAGGAAACATAGCTGATACATGGGGACAAACTAGGTGCTCCTGGGGACAAAGTAGAGGCTAATCTGAAGGCCTTAACTACATTGAGGCTTGAAAGTGATGTCTCAATGTTTGCAAATGATGGACTTCAGTCTGCCTAGGGCAGGAACAAACTGTGGGTCATTTTGGGAAAATCGACATTTTAGAGTTGAAAATGTTCCAAACCACCCAAAAAAGTATTTATTATGAGGAGAAACAATCTGATGCCTATCATAAGTCCAGGTTCACTCAGACTGTGATGTACAAAATAATTCACTCCACCTTAGCATTAATCGACTTGAATTCTATTTTTTTATAACTTCACTCATAAACAGAATCTCCCTGACCCCTAAATCACTCATTTTGGAAAGGAGGTAATCAGCATATATGATATACGCTGTTCTGGGATTACATGTATTCTCTCATTTAATCCATAGCATAGTTGATCAATATTGGTATTTTTATTTTCATTTTTGAGATGATGGCAGAGACTAGTTTTAATAAAACAAAGTTTTAATAGATGAATAAACTAGTTTTAGCAGAACAAAAACGTCAAGTTTGTTCTAATATTTTTACAATTCAGAGATATAATTTTTAAAAAATGTTTCCAAGTTGCTGGCTCCTGAAGGAAACCAAGTGGCAGTTTCAACACTCACTGTGAGGTAGCAGCTGAGGGAATGTATTACATATAGGGTAGGCAGTTGTGTTATGTCACCCCTATAAAAAGAGCTTGAAGGAAAAAAGGACTAGGTTGCTCTAGCTTTGCAGGCACATTTTGGATTTGGAGAATATAAGGTCTTTTAAAACTAATTAATTTTTTAAATGACAAAAATTATATGTATTTATTATGTATGACATAATGTTTTGAAATATGTATGCATTTATGAAATGGATAAATCCTGCTGATGAACACATCTGTGATTTCCTCTACTTATTTTTTTGTGTGGAAAGAACACTTCAAATCTACTGTCTTAGTGATTTTCAAGTATACAATACACTGTTAATAACTATAATCATCATGTTGTACAATAGATCTCTTGAATTTGTTACTCCTACCTAACTGAAATTTTGTATCCTTTGACCATGATTTCAGCCAACCAGTCTTGTATCCCCAGGCTCTGGCAACCCCCATTGTATTCTCTACTTCTACTTCTTTTAGATTTCATGGGCAAGTGAGACCATACAGCTTTTGTCATTCTGTGCCTGCCTTATTTCATTTATCCCAATGTCCTCCAGTTTCATCCATGTTGTCTCAAATGACAGGATTTCCCTTTTAAAGCTGAATAGTAGTTCATTAGGTATATATGCCACATTTTCCTTATCAGTTTATCCATTGATGGGCACTTAAGTTGACTATTGTGAAAAATGCCACAATGAACTTGAGAGTGCAGATAATCCTTTGACTTAACTGATTTCATTTTCTTTGGATATATACCCAGTAGTGGGATTGCTGGATCATATAGTAGTTCTATTTTTAATTTTTGGAGGAACTTCCATACTGTTTTCCATAATGTCTGTGCTAATTTACATTCCCACCAATACAATGCAAGGGTTCACTTTTCTCTGCATCCTCACCAGCATTTGCTCTCTTTCATCTTTTAGATAATAGCCATTTTAGCAGGTGTGACTTCATTGTGGTTTTAATTTGCATTTCTCTGATAGTTACAGATTTTGAGCATTTTTCCTTATACCTGTTGGCTATTTGTATGCCTTCTTTTAAGAAATGTCTATTTGGATCCTTTGTACATTTTTAATTGATTGTTTTCTTTCTATTGAGTTGTTTGAGCTGCCTATATATTTTGGATATTAACTCCTTATAAGATGTATAATTTGCAGATATGTTCTTCCAGTCCTTAGGTTATCTCTTCTCTCCTTTAACTGTTTCCTTGGCTGTGCAGAAGCATTTTAGTTTGAAGTAATCCCATTTGTCTATTTTTGCTTTTGTTGCTAGTGCTTTTGAGTGCATATCTAGAAATCATTGCCAAGACCAATGTCATCAAGTTTTCCCCTTTGTTTCCTTCTAGTTTCTGGTCTTTAAGGTTTTAATATAATTTGAGTTGATTTTTGTATATGACATAAAATAAGGGTTTAATTTCATTCATCTGCGTGTGGATATTCAGTTACCTCAACATAATTTATTGAAGGAACTGGCTTTTCTTCATTGTACGATCTTGGCACCCTTGTCAAAAATCAATTGACTATAAATACACAAATTTATTTCTGAGCTCTCTATGTTGCTCCATTGGTCTATGTTTTTATTTTTTTTTTCTAATACCATGCTGTTTTAATTACAATAGCTTTGTGGTATATTTTGAAGTCAGATAGTGTAATGCTTCCAGTTTTGTTTTTGTTTAGTTCAAGATTTCTTTGGCTATTCAGTGTCTTTTTTGGTTACATGCTAATTTTAAGATTGTTTTTTCTATTTTTGTAAAAAAAAGTGATTGGATTTTTTAATAGGGATTGCATTGAGTATGTAGATTACTTTGAGTAGTATGAACATTTTAACAATATTCTTTCAATCCATGAACATGGGATTTTTTTTCATTATTTTGTGTCTTCTTCTATTTCTTTTATCAATATCTTATAGTTTTAAGTGCATAGGTATTTTACCTTCTTGGTTACATTTATTCCTAAATGTTTTTATTTTTTCTATAATTTTAGTCATTATAAATGAGATTTTTAAAAAATTTATCCTTGGTTATTTCTTTGTTAGTGCATATAAATGCTACTGACTTTATGATTTTTGGTCTTGCAACATTACTGAATTTCTTTATTCTAACAGTTTTGGGTAAAGTCTTTAGAATTTTCTTATATGTAGGATCATGTTGGAGGTATACACATTGGAAAGAATCAAGTGAACAACTTAACCCATAAAGAATGGAGAAAAGTAAGGCAGGATGACTGCCCACCTGGGAGTGACACAGAACCAGGGAAACTTCTCCCACCCAGGGAAGTGGTGAGTGAGTGAGCAACCCCAGGAATCCACACTTATCCCATAGATCTTATCCCTTGGGTCAGGTGATCCCTTTGTGAACCCACTCTGCCAGGGCCTTCAGCCTGACACACAGAGTTTATGTGGAGTCTTGGCAGAACAGCTGGACAGGCACATGCAGAGCCCCTGTAGCCTTAGATACCCAGGCTTCCCAGAAAAAGCAGCTGCAACTCCACCAAATTGGGGGGTTAGACCCCTGTAAGTACCCCTAGGAAATGGATTGAATCCAGGGGCCAAGCAGTGATGGGTTGCAGGTCTTACTTGCACTGTACCTCACAGGATAAGGCCCACTGGCTTGGAACTCCAGCCAGCCACTGGTAGCAGTGTTACATCTCCCTGAGACACAGGGAGAGGCAGACCACCATCTTTGCTGTTTCACAGCCTTAGCCATTGTTGCTTTAGGACTCTAGGGAATCTGAGACAACTAGGGACTGGAACAGTCCCTCAGCACAGCCCGGAAGCTTTATGGAGAAGTAATGAGACTGCTTATTCATGCAGATCTTGGTTCCTGTTTCTCTTCACTGGGCAGAATCTTCCAACAAGAGTCTCCAGTCACCCCCTCTTGTGTTTTCCAGTTGACAGTGGTTTCAAACCACCCTAAGATGGAGCTCCCAGTGGGAGAGGTAGTCTGCTATCTTTGCTGTTTGGCCACTTTAGTCGTTCATGTCTTTGGGCTTTGGAGAGTCCAAGGCGACCAGGAGCTGGAGCAGATCCCCAGCACAGCGCAGCTACTCTATGAAAATGTGGCCAGACTTCTTTTTTAAGCAAGTCTCTGATACCCTTGTTCCTCACTGGTGGGAACCCCCGAACAGGGTCTCCAGCTACATCTGCTGGTGTTTTCTGGCCAGCAGCTGTTCCAAACCTCCCTGGGGTGGAGTTCACAGAGGGAGGGGTGGCCTTCTATCTCTGCTGTTTGGCTGCCTTAGCCATTCTTGCCTTTGAGCTTTGAAGAGTTTGAGATGACTAGGGCTGGAGCAGACCACTAGCACAGCACAGCTGCTCTTTATCTCTCCATTTCTGAAAGACAGCTTTTCTGAGTACTGTAATTCTTGCTTGCCAGTTTTTTTCCCTTTAGCATTTTGAATTTAACATCCCACTCTCTTCTAGCCTTTGAAGTTGCTGCTAAGAAATCCATTGCTAACCTTATTGAACCTTATATGTGTTTGCCTATCTTCTCTTGCTGACTTCAGGATCCTCTTTTTGTTTGATTTTTAACAGTTTTATTTTAATGTCCTGGTGTAGTTTTGTTTAGATTGAGTCTGATTGGAGACTTTTGACCTTTCTGTACCTGAATATTTTAAATCTTTTCCAAATTTTGAAAGTTTTCTTCCATTATTTCTTTAAATAAACTTTCTACCCCCTTGTCTTTCTCTTGTTTGAAATGAACTCCTATAACTGGAATAGTTGCTGTCTTATAAATCCTATAAATTTTATTTCTTTTCTTTTCTCTCCTCTGATTTTATATTTTTGAATAATCTATCTTTGAATTCAGATTCTTAATTCTGCTTTATTCTTGTATTGATGCTATTACATTTTTGAATTTTTATTCATTTTATTATTTTAGCTCCAGAATTTTTGTTTGATTTTTAAAAAATATAATTTAATCCCTGTGTTTAATTTATCATTTTGGTCATTTGTTTATTTGATTTCACTGAATTGTTTTTCTATATTTTTCTGAAGTGTACTAAGTTTCTTAAAACAAGTATTTTGAATTCCTTGTCAGGCATTTCATATATTTCCATTCCAATATCAGCTATTGGGAGATTATTCTGTTCTGTTGGTGGTGTTATGTCCTCTTGATTTCTCATGTTTCTTGTTGCCTTAAAGTAATGTCTCCATATGTGAAGAAGTAAGGGCTTATTCCAGTCTTTGCAGAATGGGTTTGTTTAGAAAAACTTCATCGAACAGCCAAACCAGAGATTTTAGGCAGGCTGTCTTATGTGGTCTGCAGGTAGAATTGCTGCTGGAGTCCTCAGGCGGGCTGGTCTGGTGCCTGGGTCAGCAGGAGGACTGGCCAGGCTCCAGATTTGGTCCTGGAGCCTGGATCCACTAGAGTAGATCTACTGATTGATTGATTGATTGATTGAAAGATTCAATCAATAGGTGAGTGACCCTGTACCATGTATCTGAGGGGGCTGGCTGAAACCTGAGTCCATAAGACTGACCTGGCACTGGGGTAGGCCTTAAGTCTGAGTCTACAGATGTTGGCCAGGTTCTGGGATGGGTCAGTACCTGGTTCCACTGGGACGTGCCTGGAGCTTGATTCCATAAAGGCTGGCCTAGTGCTGGAGCAGGTCTGGAAACCAAGCCTGGTAGGGCAGGCCCAAATCTTGGGTCCAGGAGGCTGGCCTGGAGCCTGAGTCTGGAGGGATATTGCTAGATCCTTGGTCTGTGGGAGTTGGCCTGGCACAGGGGTCTACTGGAGTAAGTCTCAACCCTGAGTCTCCTGGAGAAGGACTTGACCCTTGGTTACTAAATCCTGGGGCCATGAGGACCAGCCTGATGCTGGGGCAGGTGTAGAGCCTGGGTCTCTGGTGGCCAGCATGATGTCTGGGATCATGAGTGCTCTCTTAGGGCCTAGAGTCATGGGAACTGGCTGGGAGTCTGTGTCTTCTGGAGTTGGCCTGGAGGTTGGATGTGTGGGTGCTGCCCTGGAGGCTAGGCCCATAAGGGCTGCCTTGGGTCCTGCAGGCTTGCCTGGAGCCTGAGTCTGTGAGGGCTGGTCTAGTCCTGGATGAGCCTGAACCCTAGGTTCTGCTTGAAGTTACTGTGAGTCTGTTGGAGCATGGGGCCACAGGTGCTAACCTACAGAGTGGGGCTGCAGTGTCTACCCAGGCACTGGGCAGACCTGAAGTCTGTGTTTGCAGGTGCCAATCTGGTATCTGAGACCAGGCGTACTGACTTGGTGCAGGGAAGGGTCTAGGACCTAGGGTTGTGTGGGTAAACCTGGTTCTGGGCTAGCCTGAATCCTGAGCAGGCTGCAGGATCTGGACTACAGGCTGCTGGGTCCATGGTGCTAGTCTGATGATTAAGACTGCAGAGGTAAGTCTGCTGTTGGGTCAGGCCTGAAGTTTGGGCCACTCTGGCCACTCGAGTGCTGGGGGTGGTCCAGAGCTTGGGGCCACTGAAGCCAGCCTGGCCCTGGGGTGGGCCCACAGGCTTAGTCCACTGATACTGGCCTGAAGTCTGGCACAATGGGGACCTGCCTGGCACTGGATTTTCCCGCAGTGGGCTTGGTGTTGGACACCAAGGCAAAGTTTGGTCTTCACTTTCCTCTCCTTCCTCCATGTGGAAAATATCTCTTTCCACACTGGACTGCCTGGGTTTGGGAAAGGAGTGACTTAGGTAATGTGAAATTGTCCTTCCTAGCTTCTCCTACATGTCTTAAAATTTCTGTGCTATACCCAGGTGTTCTAATCTCTCATCTGGTTTCCTTAGCTCTTGTGAAGGTGGTTTTGCAGATAGTTAGTTGCTTAAATTAATATTTCTGCAAGAGGAGCAAGTGTTACTAAGTCCTATTTTACCACCTTGGTGACAACCACTCCTGGTCTTTCTTCTTCTGCCCATTGCTCCCTGCAACAGCTATCTTAGCACGTGTTAGTCCTGGGTATAAAGTTTTAGTTATGCAAGATGAATAAGTTCTAGAGATCTAATATATAGCACAGTGACTGTAGTTAACAATATAGTACTGTATACGGAAAGTTTTCTAAAGGGTAGATCGTAAGTACTGTCATCATACACACACAAAAAGATAACCGTGAGGGGAAGGATATGTTAATCAGCTTTGTTGAGTGGTTATTTTACAATGTATACATATGTTAAAACATCAAGTTGTACACCTAAAATATTTACAATTTTTATTTGTCGGTTATACCATAATAAATCTGAAGGAAAAAAATAATGTTGCAGCTGCCCAAGATGTGGTAGATTAGTTGCAAAAGTGGCCCAAATTAATGGTCTCTCTTTATCCATGTCCTTCAATGTGTCTTTGCAGTTACTCTCCTCAAGGGTTGCAGTCTATTTTCCCACCCTTTGGATTTGGGCTGTATTTGCTTTGGCTAATAGATTGTGGCACATGTGACATTATGTTAGTGAGAGATGACAACATGCTAGCAGCCCTCGCTCTCGGTGCCTCCTCGGCCTCAGGGTCCACTCTGGTGGCACTTGAGGAGTCCTTCAGCCTGCCATGGCACTGTGGGAGCCTCTCTCTGGGCTGGCCAATGCCGGAGCCGGTTCCCTCTGCTTGCGAGGAGATGTGGAGGGAGAGGCATGGGCAGGAACCGGGGCTGCTCATGGCACTTGTAGGCCAGCGCGAGTTCTGGGTGGGCATGGGCTCAGCGGGTCCTACACTGGGAGCAGCCGGACAGCGCCACAGGCCCAGGGCAGTGAGGGGCTTAGTACCCAGGCCAGCTGTTGCAGAGGGTGCGCCAAGTTCCCCAGCAGTGCTGGCCATTGGCGCTGTGCTTGAATTCTCACTGGGCCTCAGCTGCCTCCTGTGGGGCAGGGCTCGGGACCTGCAGCCCACTATGCCCGTGCCCGAGCTTCCCCACCCCGCCCCGTCCCCACTGCCATCGTGGGCTCCTGTGCAGCCAGAACCTCCCCGACGAGTGCTGCCCCCTGCGCCATGGTGCCCAGTCCCATCAACTGCCCAAGGGCTGAGTAGTGTCCGTGCATGGCGCCGGACTGGTGGGCAGCTCCGCCTGCAGCCCCAGTGCGGGATCCACTAGGTGAAGCCAGCTGGGCTCCTGAGGCTAGTGGGGACTTGGAGAACCTTTATGGCTAGCTAAGAGATTGTAAATATACCAATCAGCACCCTGTGTCTAGCTCAAGGTTTGTAAGTACACCAATCAGTACTCTGTATCTAGCTAACCTAGTGGGGACTTGGAGAACTTTTCTGTCTAGCACTCTGTCTAGCTAAAGGATTGTAAACACACCAATCAACGCTCTGTGTCTAGCCCAGGGATTATAAATGCACCAATCAGCACTCTGTCAAAATGGACCAATCAGCTCTGTAAAACAGACCAATCAGCTCTTTATAAAATGGACCAATTAGCAGGATGTGGGTGGGGCCAGATAAGGGAATAAAAGCAGGCTGCCCGAGCTAGCCAGCGGTAACCTGCTGGGGTCTCCTTCCGCACCGTGGAAGGTTTGTTTCTTCACTCTTTACAATAAATCTTGGTGCTGCTCACTTTCTGGGTTCACACTGCCTTTATGAGCTGTAACACTGGCCACAAAGGTCTGCAGCTTCGCTCCTGGAGCCAGCGAGACCACAAACCCACTGGGAGGAGAAGAATGAACAACTCCAGAGGCACCGCCTTTAAGAGCTGTACCACTCACAGGGAAGGTTTGCAGCTTCCTTGCTGAAGTCAGCGAAACCACGAACCTACCAGAAGAAAGAAACTGTGGACACATCTGAACATCTGAAGGAACAGACTCCAGACACACCATCTTTAAGAACTGTAACACCCACTGCAAGCGTGTGTGGCTTCGTTCTTGAAGTCAGCGAGACCAAGAACCCACCAATTCTGGACACATTCGTTCCCAGGCTAAGTCTCAAGAGGCCATGTATAACTCTACAATGCGCTGGTAACTTTGCTTCTCCCATGAGAAGCAAACAAGCCTGCTGGAGGACGAGAAAACTAGGTAGTAGAGATGACTTATCCCAGCTAAGGCCATCTCTCAGTGACAAGACCCAACCCAACACTGACCAAAAATGCATAAGCAAGCCCAGCCCAAACCAGCAAACTTGACCCAAATCAGCAAACTTGACCTAAATCAGCAGAACTACCAGTTTCCATAAACTAATGAGCAAGAAACTAGTGATTGTTCCATGCCACTGAGACTTTAAGGTTGCTTGTTATGCATCATTATTGTAGTAATAGCTAACTGATAGAAAAGAGCACTCTACTAGAGGGTAACAGAGATAGGACCTACATTCTGAACCTACGTTCTGCCTCCAGAGTCCATGCTCTTAACCACAGCATAAGTGCCATCCTTAGAACATCCATAATCTAGTAGAAAAAACAAAATCTAAGCAAGAAATAACATTGTGATAACTGAAATAATTCAAGTACAATTTGTTAGTACCTAGAGAAGAAAGTAGTTAATTTTGTTTGGATGCAAGAGAGCAAAGAAAATTATATAATCAAAAACAGTGTAATGGGGGAGTTATCATCAGAGCTGTGTTTAGGTGGAACTAGCCAGGTGGACAGGAAGGAGAAGGACTTGTGTAGGCTATGTGAAAGAATCATTAAAAGCTTTTAATCTAGGAAATGCTATGATGATGTTCATGCTTGGAAAGACCAGTCTGGCAGCAATATGGTAAATGCATTTGGAGGTGACTGTGATTAAAAGGAAGCGGAGCCTTCATAATAATATATGGTTAATAATAATATAGATAGGTCATAATATAGTGTTCTGAGGTCATAATATAGAATTCTGAAAATACTGAATAATGGTAATGGTGAAGCTGGAGATGACAGAACATCAGTACTTCCTTGGGGGGGAAGAGTGGAGACAAAAGGCTATTTGAGGAAGTGCTATTTGACTAGGTTCTTGAAGAATGGGTAGACTTCAGTAGTAGACTTGGAGATGATATTTTAGCCTGAAGAACTGGCACAGAAGATGCCATGAAGGTAAAGAATTATAGGTTATTCTCAAAGTACATGTATTATAGGTAGATAAGTTCACGTGAAGCCTAGAATACGAGGTTGATTACTGAAGAGAAATAAGGAAGTGTATATAGGGTTATAAAGCCATGGACTATTAGATCTTTCTCAAATCAGCAAGTTGAGTTGAAGTTGTAATATGCAAGGTCTTGAAAATTAGGCTAAGAGGTTTAAATCAATTTAGTCATTCTTTGGAATCACTTTTAATTTGTGAATAGCTGTGAGCAAGCATTTTGTGAGCCATAGTTGATTTAATACTAGGTAGGTCTCTGGCATTTTGTAAGAGTCTGGGAGAGAGATTAAGGTTCTTCTGGCGGTGGGGAAGGTAAAATGTGGGTTTGAAACACGTTTATGGGTTCTTGGCTCGCAAGAACTTATGGGAAATGATATATGATTCTACTGACAAAATGACTTTAGGATATTAAGGTTTATTCATTGTCTTTAATAAAAATAATGCTGAGAACGAGGGACAGATGACTTAACTGAGTCTGGTTCTAGAAAACCTCTAAAATAGACATATGGAGCACTGAAACAGAACTGTATGTCTGGAGCTTTGGAGAAAGAGCAGGGATAGAGGATTAATTTGGTAGACATTCATATTGAGGTATTATTTTGATGCTGCAGAAATAGATATTACAGAAGAAGAAAGGGAAGAAGGCAAGATACGGAGAAGATGACCATATAAATTTATCCTCCAAGGTTGGGCACTGTTGAGAGTGAAATGCATTACTATTAATAATTATGCCAGAACAACAAGCTACTTTAGGATAGTCCCAAGGCAACTGAGATATATTGACATATTAGAGAGAGAGGACAGACTGTGGAAGCTCTTTGAGGTTGGTAATTGACAAGGAGGAAACTCAGAAGGGCTAGGAGGAAAAGTACTAGAATAGGGAGGGGTTGGCTCCTCATTCTGAATCCACTCCGAGTAGAGAGACTGAGCAATCAGGAGGTGTCTGTTGAATTGGACTAAAGAGCCCAGGTGAATGACTATGAGTCCTGAGGAAAGCAAATGTCACTGGAGCCATGGTTTATTTAAAAGCTTCCACTAACAAAATAGTATCTGCTTTTGAGGGGTTAAACCTGGCTATTCCTCAACTCTCTGCCATCCATATTTTTCTCATGTCAGAAAGAACTTCCTACTCTCTCCTTTGAAATATCTTTAGGCTCCTCCTCAGCATGTCCCAGGACAGTTTTATAGCTCTGTATGGAATGCAGATGGATGGCTGCCTGTTTCCATTTCATGCTTTGGATTTACAGGTGCAGGTTGTATAGCTTCTCAGCGTTACTGAAATTGGAAAACGTTTCTAAAGCTTTCAGCATGTCAAGCCCTGTGATTTTGAATAAAATTGGATTTTACAGTCTGTTGTGTGGCTTGAATATTTCTTGTGCTGAGAAAATTATAAAAATAAAGCAACACACAACAAAACAACTGCTCTGTGTGAAATGTCTTCTGCGTTTTATTTGAAAATAAAGTTTGAATTGGGAAGGTGAAACTGTTTTGTTAAGTATAAACTGTCATGAAAATATTAGTTCCTATATGGTTATTTTTCTTATCATTTAGGAATATCATGGTATCCAGTGCGTCAGGAAGGAGCACTCTATCATTGGGTGGTAGCTTTTAAACTAAGCTGCTTCTCAGGCAGGGGTTAGCTTGACCCTGGAGGGATCGCTTTATGGCTGAGGTGGTAAATCACTTTGACATAAGATGGTTCTGAAAGGGTCTAGGAAATTTTCTTTGAGGTTCCTGGGCAGCTCTATATCTTGCCACTTGCCCTAGTTGGGTAATGAATCCCACTTATTCAGATGAACAGTTCCGAGCAGGCAAAATCGTCATTTTCTACCTTTTCCCTAGTATTTTTCTCACTATAAAATAAGTTCCACTGAACTCTTTCTGTTCACTTAGATCCATTATTGATCTGTTCAACCAAATTTGCAAAATTGAAGGTTAAGCCCCCGGCACCGGCCAATGGCTTGTATATTTTAAAAAGTATACAGCAGTTTAAGATGTTCATAATGTATCATTCATTTGTTGGAGGGTGGATGTCTGCTCAATTTTCCAAGTAAAAAGTTACAAAAATTTTTCTTAAAAGATACAACACTCCCTCAGGTATCTACTAATAGAATTCCACAAAAATGCTCTCAGAGTAGATTGAAGTCAGTTACCATTATCCTGTTTGATTGTAAAATTATATAATCCCAGGTGTTTTGAATTGGATAAGGACTTTAAAGCTCATATAATCAAACGCTCACCTTTCAAGTGAGGAAGTAGAGGCTGAGAAACAATGGAACTAGCCTACACCCACACCCACACATCCTGGTGGCCAAGTGAGGCCCAGACCCCAATCACTGGCATCCCAGCTCCATGATTTCCCCACTGTGTGACTAGCATGACAGGTGTCTCCTGATCAGAAAACCAGAGCACTTCAGAGAGCAATTGTCTGACACTATGGGTGATATGTGAGCCAGCTGCATGGCATATGCTTTGTGTTCCTTAGAGAAAATTTCAGAAGCTCAACTGTTTATAGACATAGGGCACATTTTTGGATGCATAGGTCATTCGGAAATGGCAAAGATGCTCTTCAGGGTCACAGATCTGGCTTCAACACCTGCAATTTGTGCAGGTGACAAGTGGATCTTTGATGAAAGGTTGAGACATTTATAGGAAAGGAAGAATGTAAATTGTTCACCATGCAAATATTTACCTGAATTGTCTTTCCTTAGTGAAGGAAGTATTTTAAGCAGGATCACTTGCTTCTATGGTGTGAACTCCCTTGTAGACTGATCAGTCTTGTCCTGATTCCTTCAAAATACCGTGTGATGCCATGATTGAGATGACAACATGTTCAGTAAGTGCTGCTCAATTGTTACATATGTCTTGTTTCCAAACCTCAAATCAGGACACAGTTTGAGTAGCCTGACTGTGCTGAGTGTGCTTATGAAAAAGAATATTTGAAACTACGCTGTTCACAGAATTCTGCAGTGAATGATTACCTTGACTACACAGCTAAAGAGATGTTCATGGAAGAAAACTTGGATGGCTTTAGAAAGAATTTTGTGAAAAGACTTTTAAAAAATGATGCACTCCAATTCTGCCTCTAATTCTCAAAGATGACACCCATATAGGTATCCAGAAGATACCTCTAACTATGAGTCTACAGTCCTCCTATTAAAGAGTCATTTTAACCATGAAATTGCAAAAATTTTAAGTGTACAGTTTGTTTAAAATTCTGCAATTGACTGTAAGAACTAAAGACTCAAGTTCCAGTTGATTAAGAAATGACATTAGAAGTGTTCGTAATCTCTTTGTATAAAATAGATACATAAGCAAATATTTAGCTCTAAAATAATATCTGGATTGATTTTGCCTCTTTGGATCCCACTGGGTAGAATAAAATATACTGTCATGATATAGAAGAAGGACATATATACAAATATATCGTTTTTTTCTTGGTGCTATGGCCATATGAACTTTAGGAAGGGGAGTTTTGATTCCTGAGCACTAGCCGGAGTGCTGTTTTTGTGGCACCCTCCGCGAGACATCAAAATACAGTAGTGTTTTCTGGGATGAAATCTACAGAGCCAGATCATAAAGGCTGCTTCTGTAGGATGAATTTCTTACGGAAAATTCTTAAATATTTTGTGGAACTGAAGCAATGACACTCCATTGGAAGGGATTTGAGGATGACCAAAAGGTTGGGAATTAGGAGCAGCAATCATTTTTCTGAGGACTGCTCAGGCACATGGAAATGAACAAGGGCAGTTCAGGAATACTTTCTGGCTCCTATCTCTGTTTTTGACTGCAGTGCATTTCCAGAATCAAAGCCTTCCATCCCCATTCCTTCTATTTTAGAATCCCTGAATAGAGGATCATTAATAATTTCCTAGAGCAATTTAATATGATAGAATTAACTCCAAGAAGAGAAGGGAGGTAAGAAGAGGAGGGAGTCTGTAACAGAAATCATGCTGCTCAAACAAATAGTGTTGAGCTTTCCAAAAAAATTCCATTGAAATGACAATGTGCTCTCTGAACTCAGTTAAAATAGTTTAGTGATTATAAGCAGATTATTTGGATTCTGTATTATTACCTATTTGTCCTTAGCCCGTTGTTCGACCACCTTACCTCAGTTCCCTGATCTATAATCTGGGCAAAACAAGGTCTCCCTCACAGGACTATTATTAGGATCAAATGAGACAAAGTACTTATTTCAAAGCACATTTACAGGCTGGGAGCAGAGGCTTACACCTGTAATCTCAACACTTTGGGAGGCTGAGACAGGCAGATTACTTGAGTCCAGGAGTTTATCAGTCAGGAAAATATACTGAGACCTTGTCTCTACAAAAAGAAAATTTTAAACATTCACTGGATGTGGTGAAGCACACCTATAGTCCTAACTACTCAGGAGGCAGAGGTGGGAGGATGGCTTGAGCCCAGGAGGCAGAGTTTGCAGTAAGCTGACATTGCACCACTGCACTACAATCTGGGTGACAGAATGAGACCCTGTCTCAAAACAAAGCACACCTACATTAGCGCCTGGACTTGGTAAAAGTGCAATAACTAGTAGCTATATTATTGTTAGTATTATTACTACTAGTACTCTTACTACCACCACTATATAAGATTATCCAGTGCATGGCTATTTATGTAAACCATGGGAATTCTCAGTTATTCATTCAACAAATTTTTTTCAGAAACATTATGTGTCAGCCTAAGGACTAAAGAGACAAGATATTAAAGACACAGGCTGGGTGCAGTGGCTCATGCTTGTAATTCCAGCACTTTGGGAGGTCGAGGTGGGCGAATCACTTGAGCTCAGGAGTTTGAGACCAGCCTGAGCAACACAGTGAGACCCCAGTCTCCAAATAATAAAATTTTAAAAAAGATATACATATCTACACATATATAGAGGGACACTATAGTAACTGAATATGAAATATGTATAAATAAATATACATTTCCCATGTTTGGCTCAGAAGGACCTTTATTTTTGTTACACAGCAAAATGAGCTTTGGGTTTAGGGCATTACTGACACAAAAACACTGATAGGGCCATGGCCAGATGTCATATTTTTATAATTTAGTCCCATGACCCAATATTAAGAATTTAAATAAGCTTCAAATCAATAAGGTCATCATAAGCTAATGACAAGTATTTTGACTTTATGTGAGAGCCAAACCAGAGAGGATAAAAAGAGTGAACTCAACTTCATTTTGTTTTTGTTGCAGCTGGATTGCTATCGTTTAGGAACCATTTAACAAACAGACAATAGACACATGGCTTTATTTATAGCAGTCTGGAGGGAAGGAATGCAGTCAATTGCACATGTCTTCCGCAGTAGTTTAACTACAGAATTATCTCTGTCAGGTGGAGGATGCATTAGGCAAACATAAGCTCATTCTGGAATGTAGGCAAATTGATCTCTAAATGGGTGTGCTGGTGAATTAGGCAGGGCAATGTCACCTGGAAAGTGACACTTTTACAAGTTGGAGAAATTCAGTGCAAGAAATTTTTCAAAAAACTTCCTGAAATAAGCATCAGAATTTTGTAATTGTTCTGCCAATTCACAGATTTTGAGTTAAAATTGTCCTAATGAATAATACCAATGATACTTCCCACCATGTGTGGGTAATGCCTGGCCTGTTTCAATTGCACTGCTCTGATGGTATCACACTTATACCCTTCACTCTGAAATAAACATTCTCCAAAGCTCTCAAACAGATAGTGCTCAGAGTTTTCCCCTGGGTCCTCTTTTGAATTAAATCAATTAGGAGAAGGCCATATGTTCACCATATGTATGTCAGCTTGCCAGGGATTCTTAAAAAGAGACATTTAAAAAAAATCACAAATCACTTAAAAACACACAAACTGAGAAAGAATTAATCAGCTAGTCAAATCTCTATATAAATCAAGAGTTGATTAAAATTAGACAAGATAATGTCTGTCCTGATTATTGTTATATTGTACTTCCATTTTTTTCTCATTCTCATATGCAATTAATTTCTCAGGCAGTCTAGGGAATCAATCACTCTTTATCAAATTTTCTTTACCTGTTTATTCACCTGGAAAGAGGGAAATGATTGCCAGGCCATTGATAGTTAATCTTAACAAAATTCTTCAGGGTTCAATAATCTACAGATTGTATGCACTAATTGGTGAATATTTTTGGCTGTCCTTCATTAACTGGATTGTGAAACTGTTATGGCATGTTAGAGTTGGGATGTACAGAACAGGTCTCTTGGTCTGACTTCTTAATTGTACAGATGCTGTTATTTAATTTTGAGTCCCATAGAGTACCTCTCATGATGCTTGCCACATAGCAAAAATTCCATACATATTTTGAAAATGGAAACATTAAAACTGAGGGTTAGAGAAGTGACATGAGCAAGGTTATCTAACTAGAGAACAGATCTTCTGACTCCTAAACATTTTGCTTCTACGCTACAAACACTAACGAATATTCTCTTCCATGGGTTACCATACCCTACTGTATTGTCACCCATGCTAAGTACAATGTTTTCACCAGGGCATTTCTCATAACTGTCCAATCCCATCTCTCTCACTTTTCTTACCTGTATTTGTGTTCTAGTCCATATGTTACCAGAATTTACCCTCATGTCTCCTTTTTTTCTACTTTTGCTTGAGCTCTTCCCTTCACATTGTTCATTTTTTCTACTCATCTCTACTTTTTAAAATCTTCTGGGCGTCTTAATGTGATTGGGGATGAATTCGGTAGAGGGTAGAGAGCTGGGACTTCATCTGGTTTAAAAGTAGTTGATTATAAACAGCAAATACCCTAGGTGATTTCCAGAAGGGTGGCAGAAGCATGTCCTTGAGTATATGCAGTGAGATGCATTTGTAGCTCTGATTACAAGGAATTGAGGGACTAAGAATGTGGACAAAGATTCTTGAGTTAGTCTGGTTGGACTCAACCCTGAAAAAAGGTAAAGCTATGCAGAAATTATTTTTAA
Source organism: Macaca thibetana thibetana (assembly GCF_024542745.1). Classification (NCBI taxonomy): domain Eukaryota; kingdom Metazoa; phylum Chordata; class Mammalia; order Primates; family Cercopithecidae; genus Macaca; species Macaca thibetana. Next base: position 59,780,396 of record NC_065594.1, read on the forward strand.
GGCATCACTCTTCTTCCTTTCTCCCTTTCCTTTGTTCATCCCCCAGATGCCATCAAAGTTGTTCAGAATTCCAGTGCTATCCCTATGTTGGTTGACTTCACAAAGGTCAAAATAATATAAGTTCCTTCTTGCTTCTTGGTTTTGTCCTATACCAAAAACAATAACAACAAATTCCTATGTAGTGCTTCCCATGAGTCAGCAACTGTTTTAGAAAATATACATGTGTGTATGTATGTATATGTGTGTGTTTATATATGTGTGTGTATATATGTCTACATATATATTTACATATATACATGTGTATATATCTACATATATGTAGACATACATGTATAGATACACACATATGTGTGTGTATATATATAAATATGTATATATATAAAATATATGTATTTTCCCCTTTAGTCCTCATAATCAATTTTGAGGTACATTATTATTATTCTCTTACAGATGAGGAAACTGAAACATGAAGAGGTTAGACAACTTGGCTAGATTACCCAGCTAGTAAATGGCAGAGCCAGGATTTGAATCCAGTCAGTCTGGCTTTTTCGTGTGCACTTTTAATGGACACATATACCCCTGATGTATATCCTCTTTTCCTCTAGGACCTGCTCACTGGGGTATGGTAAATGGGGTAGAGTTAATTCTACTTCTACCTATCTATTCTGGCTGGAATTTCTCTTTGGCTTTTGAAGAAGTAAGCTTTTTTCCTTTCTTTATATCTTTTCAAGATTGAATATAGTTCCTTTTATGCTAAATTTAGTTTTCAAATAATTCAACTCATTTAAATCACATTAAAAAGTGTTTTTACTTACTTTCCACTTTCAGTCTTACAAATTATTCAGTTAATTGTCCATGACTTGACTTTAAATTTCCCATTTTTGTTCTCCACCTTCAAATCTCTTGGTTTAGTAGGAGTTCCTGCAGCTCTGCACAGCTATATCTTTGGGCAGCACTCACCATGAAATGCAGTTGAAGCTATTTTGCTCTTCTACAGGCAGACCACCATCTTCCTTTTCAATATCTTCTTTCAGATATCCATGATGACTGCTTTCATCTAAAAGTCCACTGATTGAGGGTTTTCTTTTTTAAAAAATAACATCCTCCAAATACCTGAGATCTATTATTTACATGTTGAATGAGACGTTTTAGCTCCTAAGTTATGTACACAGGTACAGAAGAGGCTTGGAGGAGAAGTATGTAAATAAATTTATTTTTCTACTGACATTGCGGCAAAACGATACAGAGACAACTATGTCCTATATATTTTTATTTTGGCAAAGATCCTTGAATTGAGGTTGGGCAAAACATTGTTACCATAAAAATGATGGAAATGCTTATAGTAAACTAGAATGAAGACAATGAAGGTAATCATAGGCAAGGGAAACATGATAGTTCAGGTGAAAAACAAGGAATAGCTGTATAAGACAAATTTACAGTAAGAAATGCTGAAACATTTTGGGAAGAAGAATCATGTATTTTATGGAGAGAAGTACTTATATTTGAAGAGGACATAGATTCAAAGAAAAAATAATGAATGGAATGGAAGTATTTCATTGTATTTTATCTCATTATAATAGGAAGTAAACAGACAAAATGAAATTAACACTTGGGACTCAATGCCCTGGTGGGTTTCTTGGAACCTTGCAAAAGGAAGGGCCATATGGTAAGGAGTGCCTCTGTGACAACATAGGCTCAGCTGAAATTTCAAGGATTATAAATCTTCTTGTTTCATCTTATAATTTGATGACCAGCTGGCATTGGGAAGTATAACATTGCACAATTAAGTGCTTATGGGTTTAAAAAAAAAAATAACTTCCTCAGTAGCATCCGGATTTGGCCCCCGAAAAACAGAATGTGGCACTACTCCAGGATAATCATTAATCTGCCTCAGTAGGGCATCTTCCCACATGGGGGCCCATCCATAATGGTCTGTTGTAGTGATCTGTCACACCATATGGGGAAAGATGAAACAAGAGACTGAGCAGCAGAGGGACACACAACATAACTTGGAATCCTGGCAAAAAATGGAAAAGAAGGAAGGAAGCATTGCGTATCATCTGTCCACATAGCTGAGCAGAGGTCAAGTAGTTAATTACATGCCCATTGCTAGGTCGCAGAGTGTCATACAGACATAGAGGGGAAAGAGAACCAGCAGGGAGGGTAAATCAGTGTTTCTGGAGAGGTACCAAATTAAATATCAGGGAGCAGTTGAATGGGAGAGAGCGAAGCTCCTGGAAGCCACTGCTATGCTATGTACACAATGCCTGCTCATGTAGCAGGGGGATTACAGACAAGGCCTACAGGGATAGGAGATAAAGTCATGAGTGTGTCTAACCGTTCTTTATTATGGTAGCTGATGAACTCTATGCCCTTTTACAGTTCAGTTTTCACCCATCCCTTGTCCTACCCTATGCTGCAGCCACACCAAACTACTTATAGTAATTCACATTTGTCTACTTTTTAGAGCTCAGGCCTGTCTGGAAGGGGAAGAGATGAATAGTTAAATGGGTAGTTGGGTGGGTCGGAAGAATGCATGCATGCGTGAATGAATAAATGCTTGCATGCAGCAACACTTCCCATAACAAGTCAGCTACTTAGCACAAATGCTAATGGCAGTTAGAATGTTCATCTCCTGGAAACAGAGTTGGTAGGATACTAAAGCAAGCAGGTGAGGTGGGGTAGTAGACACAGTAAAGAGAAAAAAAGCATGATCCTTTGGGGAAAAGCATGTGATTTTCTTATTTAGATCAGAACTTTCTCCATATAGTTTACTTCTCCATGGTGCTTCAATTATTTAATATATGGTTTTCCATTAGCTCTGAACATTTTAAAACAGCAAACACAGGTACATTTTTAATGCAACATGTAGGAGTCATAGACTAACAGGTGTTGGCAAACGCAGTCTGGGAAATGATTGCAATCAAATGGGGTAGACGGTATTACAGCACATACTCCCTCAACCTTCTCCAGGTAAAACTGAACTAACGTGAGCTCAGCTGCAGCAGTCACAAAAGGGTTTGGTGACTGGGGGGAAGGAGAAAGGGTAAACAACCTGTCTTTAACCTTTCAGGAGATGTAGCTCACTCAGCGGGCAGGATCTCAGGGCTATGGGACAGCAACTGCACTGTGCAAGCACAGCCAACAGGAAGTGAACGCAAACACATTCTCCTCAACATAAACACACACAGACTTCACCTACGGCCGAACTTCTGCCCTCGGGTGACCAACACCACTAGGACACGGGTCAACAGGTTGCACTATGACAGAAAATGCAGCCTTATTGAACGAAAAAGAAAATGAAAAATTCTTTTGCTTGCTTTACTCTGTGGTTTGCGTAGCTAGTGTGATGTCATAATGGAGTTGAGTGGGAAAAAGAAGTCCCTGCTCTATCACAGTCTGAGAAAGGCCGTCGGAAACTGTTAGGCGTGAAAGAAAAAATCGTATGGAAGACCTACACAAAATAAAAGCAAGTCTCACTGCTTTTCAAGGGAAGTATAGAAGTGATTAGTCTCTGATGATAATAAGGTATGAGAGCAATGTCAGAAAATTTATCTTCCCATTATGCAGAGGATGGAGGAAATACAGATGCAGAGACACAGCTTGCTGACACACTCCCCTCCCTTCCTCTCCAAGGCACCCTCATCACAGTAGGCCAGAAAAAAAGATTTTATGCTTAAAGCTGCATGATCTGGGAGCACATTTTTTATGTATGTGTGTGTGTGTATATATATACACACACACATATGTATATAAATGTATACACACACACATATATACACAATATTTAAACATGTATATACGTGATACATGTGTGTATTTCCAAATACATATATACAAATCATGTACAAAAAGGCCTGTAAGCATGAAGCTTACCTGGCAGATTGAATAACCTCACAAAGTGTAAGAACTGGGGATCTCCTGGTGTGTTTGGCTATTTCCATCCGTTCAAAATTTAAGCAACTCTGCAAGTTCTGGATGATTCTATTGCAGAATGTGTCTTCAGGGTAAAAAATTTTGATCATTTATGTGGGTAAAAAATCCTGATCATTTGAATGAGAACAGCCTGTGTTCAAATTCAATCAATCATTCTGTTGGTAAAGATTACATTTAAACAAAAAAAGAGGGGGGAGGGATAGCATTAGGAGATATACCTAATGTAAATGACGAGTTAATAGGTGCAGCACACCAACATGGCACATGTATACATATGTAACAAACCTGACGTGGCACATGTACCCTAGAACTTAAAGTATAATTTAAAAATAATTAAAATAAAACAACAAAAAAAGGAGACTACATTGCATTTCTGAGGTTGTGGAATTCCAAAATGTCTGATTTTATTCTAGAACCTCTATTACTATGTGCCTTCTGATAGGTTGGACTTTAGCTACATATTTTTTCTTCTTACTATCTGAACAAATAATGAACTATTGATTTTCAAAATGAATTTATATTGGAGATAATTGAGCAAGTTTTTGGAAACACATACTACTATTATTTTTTAATGCAGTTTTCAGTAACCTGAATTAGAGCATTCATGATTTTTGTTTCCTAGGGGTACTCTTGTGTAACACAGCACAAGCTCTCAGAAGTGAGACTTTAGCTCCTTACAAATGCTGAGCAGACATGAACACCCTCCTGGGAGATTGATGAGTCCTATTAACCTTGTTGCATAGATGGAAACTCAGAAACAAAGTGACTCTGAGGATTAAGAGGAAGTCAATGTCAGCACCAGGATTAGAATTCACACTTGCCTGGTTTCTCAGCCCATGACCAGCTCCCCCATGGATTCCTTCTTTGTCTTCCTCCCCAAGTGAGGGGACAGGGTGTTTCCAAACTTTAAAAGAATCCTGTTATCCTCAGGCCTCTGCCTTGTAGGAAGGTCCTTTCTTTTAATAAATTACAGAGCTGAGAAGTGACTTTGAGGTGATTTATTCTAATCTCCCTATTTTATAAGTGGGAACAAGGTCATAAAAATGCTAGAAACAATAAGAATGCACAGTTTGCAGAAATATAATTGAGAGGCAAGTGGGTGTGGTGAAAAGTGCTGGATAGAATAGGCTTTAGGGGCCTGGGTGTGAAGCCTGACTTTGAATCACTGAACCTCAGTTTGTTGTCTGTAAAACGTAGAAAGCAATATTGCCTTTAGTGTTTTACGAAAATTAAATATGAAGTTCATAGATGTTGTAGGCACTTCTTCAGGTTTTTTGGCCATCCATGTTTTCATTTTCTTTCCTATTGTACTTCTAAAATTTCTCTCTGTGAGAAAAACAATACTCAAGATGTTCTCACTTTAGGGTTTAATCCCAGGTCAGTGGGATTTTGTGAGACTTTAGTTTTGGAACTTCGTTGAACCCAGTGTCGGGAATTAAGACCTGACTGTAGCCCTCGGCAGTTTAATGCCCAGAGTTCTCAGTGTTTTCTGCAAGGTTAGCATTTGAAGAGCCCCCACATACAGAGTCCAGGGGGCTAGGCAGGCAGGTAGGTAGTCTGTGGGGTGGGGGTCACATCGAGTGTCAAAGTTCTGGAAGGTGTCACTCATTGGATGGGCACTGATGCAGATCCGTAACTGAAATGTTTTCTCTACAGTCTGGGAGCCCCGTATTCCTTATCTCATTGCCCATTTCCTCATTTTCTTTTTTCTTTTTCTTTTTCTTTCTTTCTTTTTTTTTTTTTGAGGTGGAGTCTCACTCTGTCACCCAGGCTGGAATGCATAGATGCGATCCCGGTTCACTGCAACCTCTGCTTCCTGGGTTCAAGCGATTCTCCTGCCTCAGCCTCCCGAGCAACTGAGACTACAGGCACGTACCACGATGCCTGGCTAATTTTTATATTTTTAGTAGAGACAGGGTTTCACCTTATTGGCCAGGATAGTCTATCTCTTAACCTCGTGATCCACCTGCCTTGGCCTACCAATGTGCTGGGATTATAGGTGTGAGCCACCATGGCCGGCCCACTCCCCCGTTTTATTTTGCCAGTCCTCCAGGAGAAAATCTACTTCTCGCTAGCACGGTCTTTGTTCTCTAAGGAATCACTAAGCATACTTTGCCTTATTTCCTCTGAAAGGGGATTAACAATTCATCTTCATGAGTCTGAAATGGGTGCAATATCTTCTTTTACTCTTCAATTTTGAACTGGGAATTTCCAGTCAAAAGCCTTGAGAGGATGTTTGGAGGAGGAGGGCACAGAAAGGAGACCTCTGCCAAGTAAGGAGAGTCTCTGGCCTTCCGCCTCCTGGGGGAGGCTCTAAGCTTACACATTAAAACTATGCAAAACCAGAATGGCCACCAGGAGGGAGGATTTAGAGCAGGAAGGACTGGGAAATTTTTAAGAAATAATCCTCTCCACGTAATGAGATTATTGTACCAATAACAATGACTGAACATCTTCTAAGTGCTGTGCTCTGTGCTATGCTCTTCAGATACAATGTCTCATTTAGTTATCAAAACAACTTTCAAAAAACTAAAAATACAATTGCCATTCAAGCTAGCAATCCCACTACTGGGTATATACCCAAATGGAAAGAAGGCATTACATCAAAAAGACACCTAGCTGTACTTGCTTGTTTATTGCACCATTGTTCACAAGAGTGATGGCAGCAGTGGCCTATCTAGAGTGCCTGCTGCCAAGACCCTGGCTACAGTGGGGAGGGAGGTCAGGCCTCCTACGCCAGAGCCTCACCCTCCTGGGTCTCTGTAGTCTGTAAACTCAGGGGCCCAGAAGGCCCACCTGCCCTACCCCCATCTCCACAGGCTGGGGGTGTCTACTCATGCTGCCTGGCCTTTCCCTGCTCATGGTGCCTGCTCCAATCTCAGAGTAGTGTGGGGCTGAACTTGGTCTCTTTCACAGCCTGGCTGCATGTGCACACACTTGGGGCAGTGCTGACATGCCAGCCTCCTGCTACCTCAGCGCCCTCTGGGCTTTGGGTGTCAAAGAGCATAGGAGGGGAAGCTGAGCAAGTGCTGAGGGCAGCTTGGCGCTGGCCTACAGGTTCCCCTTGGTTCAAGCAGCCTGGGAACCATGGACGACTGCAGGAGGCAGACAGGCTCCTGGGTGGAAGTGGGAAGGTCCCCAGCAAAGTCTCTTCTTCAGGCTCAGGGAAGGCCTGAAGCCTGGGGACCAGGCTGCCAGTCCTGTGCAATGGAGGAAGAACTCATAGTGTTTTTTACTGGGACTGCCCATGGCTGCCCATGGACCAATCAGGATGCACTTCCCCCCCCACTGAGGCCCATAAGAGCCCCAGGCTCAGCCAGAGCCAGGCGGACGACAGGTCGACCAACTGCAGAGAGGAGCTATTCTTTCTGCTGACAGCTGGAGAATGTTGGGACAACCAGAAGCAGAGAGGAGCTTCCCACTCCAGGGATGACTTGCCTGCACAGAGGAGCAACCCACTCCAGGGCCTCCTCTCTGCTAACAGCTGCAGAGATGATGGGATGACTTGTCAGCAGAGAGGAGCCACCCACCCCAGGACTTCCCTTTTCTGCTGAGGGCTGAACATTTGTCAGGATACTCTGGCTGCAGAAAGAGCTACCCATGGTGGATTTCTGTGCTGTTCTACTGCTCAATAAAGCTCCTCTTCACCTTGCTCACCCTCTACTTATCTGTGTGCCTCATTCTTCCTGGTCGCAGGACAAGAACTTGGGGCCTGCCAAATGGCAAGACTAGAAGAGTTGTAACACAGACAGGGCTCAAACATGCCCCTTGCTCACCACATTGCAGGAGAAGAGATGGAGAGAAGAGCTGCGGCGCTTCAGGGAGTCCAGACCTGGGAACTTCCTGAATTGGGGCTGTGACTCCCTCTTTGGGGCCCTGCATTTCCTGGCATCTCTGAGCTTCCAGGTGCCACTGCATTCCCCCATGCCAGCTGGGGAAGCTGTTTGCAGTGTGCCTGGTCCAACTGCAGCCTCACAGAGAGACAGCACCTCTGCTGGCACCTGGAGCTGCCTGTCCCACTGTACCAGCCAGCAGACTGTGCACGGTGGCCAAACCCCATGCTCTCTCACTCACACACCCCTCACTGCTCCATGACTGGCTTGCCTTTGGCAGGCGTGGGACCCAGGTCAGTAGTGTGAGTTGAGTACAGCCTGCCAGGTCAAGTGGGTGGAACAAGCTAAGCAGGCCTGAGCAAATGTCGGGCAGAGGCACCACTGGCCACAGAGATTTCCAGCCAGAAAAGCAACACCCCACAGATCCCATAACAATAGCAAAGGTATGGAATGAACCTAAGTGTCCATCAGTGGAGGACTGGATAAAGAAAACGTGGTATCAGAAATACAAACTACCATCAGAGAATACTATAAACACCTCTACGCAAATAAACTAGAAAACCTAGAAGAAATGGATAAATTCCTGGACACATACACTCTCCCAAGACTAAACCAGGAAGAAGTTGAATCCCTGAATAGACTAATAACAGGCTCTGAAATTGAGGCAATAATTGATAGCCTACCAACCAAAAAAAATCCAGGACCAAACGAATTCACAGCCGAATTCCACCACAGGTACAAGGAGGAGCTGTTACCATTCCTTCTGAAATTATTCCAATCAATAGAAAAAGAGGGAATCCTCTCTAACTCATTTTATGAGGCCAACATCATCCTGATACCAAAGCCTGGCAGAGACACAACAAAAAAAGAGAATTTTAGACCAATATCCCTGATGAACATTGATGCAAAAATCCTCAATAAAATACTGGCAAACCGAATCCAGCAGCACATCAAAAAGCTTATCCACCATGATCAAGTGGGCTTCATCCCTGGGGTGCCAGACTGGTTCAACATATGCAAATCAATAAACGTAATCCAGCATATAAACAGAACCAAAGACGAAAACCACATGATTATCTCAATAGATGGAGAAAAGGCCCTTGACAAAATTCAATAGCCTTTCATGATAAAAACTCTCAATAAATTCGGTATTGATGGAACATATCTCAAAATAATAAGAGCTATTTATGACAAACCCACAGCCAATATCATACTGAATGGGCAAAAACTGGAAGCATTCCCCTTGAAAACTGGCACAAGACAGGGATGCCCTCTCTCACCACTCCTATTCAGCATAGTGTTGGAAGTTCTGGCCAGGGCAATCAGGCAGGAGAAAGAAATAAAGCATATTCAGTTAGGAAAAGAAGAAGTCAAATTGTCCCTGTTTGCAGATGACATGATTGCATATTTAGAAATCTCCATCATCTCAGCCCAAAATCTCCTTAAGTTGATAAACAACTTCAGCAAAGTCTCAGGATACAAAATCAAGGTGTAAAAGTCACTAGCATTCTTATACACCAGTAACAGACAAACAGAGAGCCAAATCATGAGTGAACTCCCATTTACGATTGCTTCAAAGAGAATAAAATACCTAGGAATCCAACTTACAAGGGATGTGAAGGACCTCTTCAAGGAGAACTACAGACCACTGCTCAATGAAATAAAAGAGGACACAAACAAATGGAAGAATATTCCATGCTCATGAACAGGAAGAATCAATATCGTGAAAATGGCCATACTGCCCAAGGTAATTTATAGACCCAATGCCATCCCCATGAAGCTACCAATGACTTTCTTTGCAGAATTGGAAAAAACTATTTTAAAGATCATATGAAACCAAAAAAGAACCCATGTTGCCAAGACAATCCTAAGTCAAAAGAACAAAGCTGGAGGCATCATGCTACCTGACTTCAAACTATACTACAAGGCTACAGTAACCAAAACAGCATGGTACTGGTACCAAAACCGAGATATAGACCAATGGAAGAGAACAGAACAGAACCCTCAGAAATAATATCACACATCTACAACCATCTGATCTTTGACAAACCTGACAAAAACAAGAAATGGGGAAAGGATTCCCTGTTTAATAAATGGTGCTGGGAAAACTGGCTAGCCATAAGTAGAAAGCTGAAACTGGATCCCTTCCTTACACCTTATACAAAAATTAATTCAAGATGGATTAGAGACTTAAATGTTAGACCTAAAACAATAAAAACCCTAGAAGAAAACCTAGGCTATAATACCATTCAGCACATAGGCATGGGCAAGAACTTCATGTCTAAAACACGAAAAGCAATGGCAACAGAAGCCAAAATTGACAAACGGGATCTAATTAAACTAAAGAGCTTCTGCACAGCAAAAGAAACTACCACCAGAGTGAAAAGGCAACCTACAGAATGGGAGAAAATTTTTGCAATCTGCTCATCTGACAAAGGGCTAATATCCAGAACCTACAAATAACTCAAATTTACAAGAAAAAAAAACCCCATCAAAAAGTGGGCAAAGGATATGAACAGACACTCTTCAACAGAAGACATTTATGTTGACAGCCATAACAAGACATTATGTTATGCTGCCAACAGTCACATGAAAAAATGCTCATCATCACTAGCCATCAGATAAATGCAAATCAAAACCACAGAGAGATACCATCTCACACCAGTTAGAATGGCGATCATTAAAAAGTCAGGAAACCACAGGTGCTGGAGAGGATGTGAAGAAATAGGAACATTTTTACACTGTTGGTGGGACTGTAAACTAGTTCAACCATTTTGGAAGGCAGTGTGGCGATTCCTCAAGGATCTAGAACTAGAAATACCATATGACTCAGCCATCCCATTACTGGTTATATACCCAAAGGACTATAAATCATGCTGCTATAAAGACACATGCACACGTATGTTTATTGCAGCACTATTCACAATAGCAAAGACTTGGAACCAACCCAGATGTCCATTAGTGACAGACTGGATTAAGAAAATGTGGCACATATACACCATGGAATACTATGCAGCCATAAAAGAGGGTGAGTTCATGTCCTTTGTAGGGACATGGATGCAGCTGGGAACCATCATTCTCAGCAAACTATCGCAAGAACAGAAAAACAAACACCGCATGTTCTCACTCATAGGTGGGAATTGAACAATGAGAACACTTGGACACAAGAAGGGGAACATCACACACCGGGGCCTGTTGTGGGGTGGGGGAAGCGGGGGAGGATAGCATTAGGAGATATACCTAATGTAAATGATGAGTTGATGGGTGCAGCACACCAACACGGCACATGTATACATATGTAACAAACCTGCACATTGTGCACATGTACCCTAGAACTTAAGGTATAATAATAATAAAAGAAAATGTGATATATATGTACCATGGAATACTACTCAGCCATGAAAAGAATGAAGTCATGTCTTTTGCAGCAACATGGATGGAACTGGAGGCCAGTATCATAAGTGAAATCAGAAACAGAAAGTCAAATACTGCTTCTCACAAGTGGGAGCTAAACAATGGGTACACATGGGTATACAGAGCAGAATAATAGATACATGACACTCCAAGAGGTGAGAGGGGCTAGGGCTCGAAAAATTTACCTGTTGAGTACAATGTTCATTATTTGGGTGATGGACTCAATGAACAACCAGACTTCACCACTATGGAATGTATGCATCTAATAAGTCTGCGCTTAGCTGAGCGTGGTGGCTCACACCTGTAATCCCAGCACGTTGGGGGGCTGAGACGGGTTGGTCACCTGAGGTCAGGAGTTCGAGACCAGTCTGGACAATATGGCGAAACCCTGTCTCTACTAAAAATACAAAAATTAGCTTGACGTGGTGCGCGCCTCTAGTCCCAGATACTCAGGAAGGTGAGGCAGGAGAATCGTTTGAACCCAGGAGGCGGAGGCTGCGGTGGGCGGAGATCACACCACTGCACTCCAGCCTAGGTAATAGGGTGAGACTCCATCTCAAAAACAATCTGAACTTGTACCTCCTAAATCTATGAAAATAAAAAAATTAAGAAAAAACAACCTTGAGGTAGAGGTGGAGAAATGGCTGCATATTTTTAAGACTCTACCAGTTAATAGAGCCTTTAAAGAACTCAGGGAGACTATGAGACCCTCTGAAGTCAACCCTATTTTGCAGATGAGGGGCTGTGGTGCAGAAAGCTGCATATGGGTTTCAGGTCACGGATCTTAGGGACTGCACAGCACAGATTCAAATCCAGAGGAGTCTGTTTTCAGTCTGAGCTCTTGACCGCCATATCTTACCAGTGGTCTGTCAATCTTGGCTTAAGTAAACTAATGCATTCTCTTTTCCTTCCTTCATCTCATCCTTCAGCGTCTAGGAACTCCCCTCTCCTGATCTGAGAAATAGATCTGCTTTTCTGTCTGCTCCTTAGTCCGTCCTCCAAGGCCTGGGCCAGCAGTGCGCATAGAGTCTAAAAAGGTGCCATACAATGTGCCTTTGGCTCCCAGGTGGTAGCCCACTCACCTGGGCTGATGGCTCAGTGTGACTGGGATTTGGGTGTGATGGGGGATGAACCAATTTGGGGGGAATTAGTTGGCTGTGCCAGGCTATGATATCTGGCAGCTTACGAACAAGCCCGCCATGACAGTGTCTCATACCTCTATGCTTCGAATAAAAGCAAGTGAGGGATGTGCTGAGTGCACATTCCCCAGTGTGGACGGAGCCCTCTCAGGCTACCCTCAAGGCCATGCATTTGTTTACCTCCCCCTACCCTTCCCCACCGCGCCCCCGCTCCCGCCCCGCCCCGCCCCGCCCATGGGATTCAGGGCACTCTTGTCTCACCCACAACAGTTCTCTGTCATCACAAAATCTGCTAAGATTTTATTTGAAAGGCTTAGGTTTGGGGCTTTCTGGGGCCAAAATATTTCTATCATTTTTCACTTCTTAAAGGCTAGACAGAGTGGACTTCAGGCCCACTCTCTTGATCTTTTATTTTGCTCTTAGTGATCTCCTTAGGTTTTTCTCTGTGGGTAATTGTGCAATGTTTTAAAGATGCCTGAAGGTGTCTTGACCGTGACTTGATAGGGTCTGACTTCAGAGGGTCTTACAGTCTCCCTGAGTTCTTTAAAGGCTCTATTAACTGGTAGAGTCTTAAAAATATGCAGCCATTTCTCCAAAACTTGCGTATTGGTTTGGGAGCATTTTAAATAGCAGATGCTTTTGATCCACCTTTCTTCTGTCTCTGAGATGACTCCCACCCACTGCACGTGGTCTATGCACAGGTTATCAAACCGGAATTGACCTCCCCACAGAGAAGGGAGGTTTAGAAAAACGACACGGAAATCCTCTTTCTTTTTATCATTGTCCACTGTTACTCACCTCATATAATAAGCGGACAGCTCTTTCTTTGGTCTTCCCCTTGAGGCTGCTGTATTTAAAAATGTAAAGAATGCAAAGAATGCTTACTGTGATCTATAAGAGTGTCTTTCAGCCACAAATGCTCTTGTCACCTCTTAGCTTCCAGGCAAAAATACACTTGTAAGGGAAAGGCAGCCAGAAGTGTGGGGGCCTGGGGGCCCTGAGGTGGGGGTATATGTGGGGGCTGAGGGTTGATATTAATGGAGTTTGTTCTCCTTTTCTCCCTCAGACAGACTGTCATTTTCTGTCTTGAAAAATTACTAAGTAGCATTTGAAATAAACTCCCCCAGGGAAAGTGACATGGATATTGTGAATTTTAAGTAAAAATCACTTTCTGCCTCTCTGCATGATTAATTCTTCCTTATATCTTCTTTTCCAAATATCGTGTGTTTAAAACAATATTGAGTTTACATATAGTCCTAAATAACCATGGCTAACAGCAAAAGAAAGATAGTTCTTTGTCTGACTAAAGCAAGTAACTTTTTCAGTGCAGACTCTCAGGTGAAAGACTGGAGATGGTGGAAGTTTCTGTTCTGCCCTCTGTTTCTAGAAAAAGAAAGTTTTTCTGAGACTAAAAAGGCAGCAGAGGACACAATTCTGAAAGGAGGAAAGTTTTCTTACTGATGATTAGGACTTTATTAACTTTACCCTGGAAATAACGAGCTTGGTTCTTTCTTATATCCTCAGGAAGACTTAAAAGATACCTTAAGTTTATTTTGCCCCTTTCTTCTTTCAGAGATCCTGCACTTCACTATACTAATGCCAATGTGGGGAGAACAGGTTTCTTTAGAATCCAGTGGGCCCAGTGGAAAGTAGTATTCTTCGTCTCTGCAAAACTAAAATAGTAAGTATTTCTTGCAGGTAATAAGGCATGAGTGCAGGCCACACAGAAGCGGTGACCCAATCTGGGCACACACGGGACTCTTTGCCATTTTAGGATGTCCTGTTGGAATTCCAAAGAGCTAAAACCAAGCTCAGAGCCGGTCATATTTAGGAGACAATCCTCTAGCAGCCTTGGCTTTGCCTGACCTGTTTCACGTAATACAGTCCAGATTCATTCGTTTCCACTTCCTTGCCTGGAATGCCTTCCTTTCCTTTCATGAGTTTGAGTCTGGTCCTTTCTTCCAATGTGCTGCTCCAGTTTTACCTACTTGCAAAAGCCTTTCAAAGTTTCCATTTCCTAGTCTTAAGGGATTGCCCTTTTCTCTGGATTCCTATGCCCCTTGGATCTCTCGTTCATGCATTCAGGCAGTCATTCATGATTTTCCTCTCTCTGGGATGGTCTTTTCCCCGGTCTTTGCATGATGGGCTTCTTCTCATTCAACTGAAATGCCACTTTCAGTTTCCCTCACTACCATTCTAAAGTAGGAGCCTTTTCTATATATTCAGAGACTGTTGAGTTGAGACACATCTGAGGATATTGAGTTGAGACATCTGAAGATATTCTGTATATTCAGAGACTGTTGAGTTGAGACACATCTGAAGATATTAGATCCACACCTGTTAGTATAAGAAACTGAGAAATTTCCTGGAAATTTCGGGTGGCTAAAATATGTGAGATGCAAATGTGTATTTTAAGGATGGTAGTTTAATGTGAATAAGCAGGAATGACTGCATGTTTAGCTCATATTATTCTCTGGGTTCTTCCCCTAGTTGTTCTCTGGATGAAGTTTCTTAGTATTGAGGATTGACAGAGTCTGTACCTAACCTGAAGAAGTAAAGAAAGTAAAACCTTAAATGCCAGTAAACGTCATACAGTTTAGGTTGAAAAACTCTGGTAGCTCATTAAAAGGGTTCACAGGAAGGTTTCAAAAGCAGGGTATTGAACCAGAAATGTAGGTCTGGGGAAATGAAACCTAAGCACAACATAAATGGAAGTGAGGAGTAGAAATAGGAGCTAGAAAGAAAGTAGTATGAAAATGGAATAGCTATGGGAGAAAATTGTTTACAGTGCCATTGGGGTGCACATCCTACTTTTGTAAAGAAAATTTTAAAATAACATCTTTATTAACATATAGTTCACATATCATATAATCACCCATTTAAAGTGCACAATTCAAAGGTTTTTAGTATATTCACAGATATATGTCACCATCATCACAGCCAAATTTAGAACATCTTTATCACCTCATAAAGAAGTCCCATATTTTTTAGCTACTACTCCCCATCCCTCCTATCTCCAGACAAACACTGAAGTGCCTTCTGTCTTTATGGATTTGCCTGTTGAGGATATTCCATGTAAATGGAATTATATAATATGTAGCCTTTGTCTTATGTAATTTGCTTCTTTCCCTTAGCATAATGTTTTCAAGGTTCATTCGTGTCAAAGCATGTAACAGTACTTCCTTTTTTTGGTTTGTTTTTGTTTTTGTTTTCTGAGACAGAGTCTCACTCTGTCGCCTAGGCTGAAGTGCAGTGGCACGATCTCAGCTCACTGCAACCTCCGCCTCCTGGGTTCAAGCAATTCTCCTGCCTCAGTCTCCCAAGTAGCTGGCATTACAGGCCTGCTCCACCATGCCAGGCTAATGTTTTGTATTTTTAGTAGAGACAGGGTTTCACCATGCTGGTCAGGTCTTGAACTCCTGACTTTGTGATCCACCTGCCTCGGCCTCCCAAAGTGCTGGGATTACAGGCATGAGCCACTGCGCCCGACTGCAGTACTTCCTTTTTATGGCCAAATAATATTTCATTGTATGGATGGATGTATAATGTTTTGTTTGTTTATTCATCAGTTGATAGACATTTGGGTTATTTCTACCTTTTGGCTATTATGAATAATGCTGGTATAAATATTCATGTATGGGTTTTTGTGTGGATGTATGTTTTCATCTTTCCTGGTAGATATCTAAGAGTGAAATTTTGGGTCACATGGTAACTCTATGCTTAACCTTCTGAGGAGCTGCCAGCCTGTTTTACACAGTAGCTGCACTATTTTCCATTCTCACCAGCAGTCTGTAAGGATTCTGATTTTTCCACATCCTTGTCAACACTTGCTCTTATCTAACTTTTTGAGTATAGATATCTGGGTGGGTGTGAAATGGCATCGTGTTGTGGTTTTGGTTTTGATTTCTCTGATGACTAAAAACATCAAGCATACTTTTATACATTTATGACTTCTTTGGAGAAATGTTTATTCAGATCTTTTGCCCATTTTTAAAATTAGGCTTTTATTATTTTTATTATAGAATTATATGAGCTCTTTATAAATTTTAGATATGTTTCCTATCAGATATATGATTTCAATTTTTTTCTCTCATTCTTTGGATTGTCTTTTTACTTTCTTGATCATATCTTTTGAAGCAGAAAAGCTTTAATTTTGATGAAGTCTATTGTTTTGGACTATTTTTTCTTTTTCTGCTCATGCTTTTGGTGTCATAACTAAGAATTTATTACCAACTACAAGATCACAAAAATTTACCTCTATATTTTATTCTAAGAGTTTTATTGTTTTCACTCATATATTTAGGTGTTTGACCTACATTGAGTTAATTTCTACATATAGTATAAGGTAGAGATTCGATTTCATTCTTTGGTATGTGGCTATCTTGTTATTCCAGTATCCTTTGTTGAAAAGATAATTCTTTTCCTTTTAAAAGGCTTGGAACTCTTGACAAAAATCAGTGCACCATAGGCAGATGGATTTAATTCTGGATTCTTGATTCTATTCCATTTCTCTGTATGTTTGTCCTTATGACAGTGCCACACTGTCTTGATTACTGTTGATTTGTAGTAAGTTTTGACACTGAGAAGTTTTAGTCCTCCAACTTTATCCTTCTGTTTCAAGACTTTTTTTAAAAAGCTTTTTTGGGTACCTTGCAATTCCATATAATTTTAAAGTCAGCTTGCCAATTTCTACAGAAAAAGCCAGCTGTGATTCTGATAGAGATTGCATTGAACCTATAGATGAACTTGAGGAACATTGCCATCTCCATAATATTAAATCTTCTCATTCATGAACATGGGTTATTTTTAATTTATTTAAATCATTTAAAATTTAACAATACTTTGAAGTCCTTAAAATATAAATTTTGCATTTTTTGTTAAATATTTTTCTAAGTATTTTATTGTTTTTGATTTTTTAAATTTTATTTTTAGATTGTTAATTGCAATTGTATAGAAATACAATTGATTTTTGTATATTGATCTTGTAACCTACAAATTTGCTGAACTCATTACTTCTAATTATTTTTTTAAAGTAAATTTCTTAGAATTTTTAATGACAGCATCATGTCATCTGCAGATAGAGATGGTTTTACTTCATTCTTTTCAATTTGGATACTCCTTTCCTTTTCCTTTTCTTATAAATTGCCTTGGCTAAAACCTCTAGAACAACACTGAATAAAATTGACAAGAGTGAACATACTTATTTGTTCCTGATCTTAGGGTAAAACATCCAGTTATTCACCATTAACTGTGGTGTTAGCTCTGGGTTTTTTTCATTGATTTCCTTTATCAGATTGAGGAAGCTCCATTCTGCTCTTAGTTGGTGAAGTGTTTTCATCATGAAAAGGTGCTGGGTTTTGTCAAATGCTTTTCTGCATGTATTGAGATGCTCACATGGTTTTTGTTTTTCATTCTATTGATATGATATATTAGTTGATTTTCAGATGTTAAACTAACCTTGTATTTCTGGTATAAATTCTACTTTGTCATGGTGTGTAAATCTTTTTTTCTGTTGCTGTATTTGACTTGTTGGCATTTTATGCAGGGCTTTTGTATCCTTATTCATAAGACATATTGATCTGTAGTTTTCTTGTAATGTTTTTGTCTAGTTTTGGTATCAGGGTAATAATGGCTTCATAGAATAAGATGGAGAGTGTTCCCTCCCATTTTATTATTTTTGGAAAAGTTTGTGAAGATTCGTTATTAATTCTTCTTTAAATATTTAATAGAATTCATCAGTAAAGTCATCTGTCCCTGGTCTTCTCTTTGTGGGTAGTTTTTTGATTCCTAATTTAATTTCTCTACATGTTATAGATCTATTCACATTGCCTGTTTCTTCTTGAGTCAGTTTTGGTGCTTTCTATCTTTCTAGAAATTTTTCTACTTTATCTAATTTTCCCAACTTAATGTTATACAACTGTTCATAGTATTCCTTTACAATCCCTTTTATTTCCATATGATCAGTAAAATTGTCCTTTATTATTTCTGATTCTAGTAATTTGAGTGTTCTCATTTTTCCTTGATCAATTTAACTAAATAATTGTCAATTTTGTTGTATTTTTTTAAAGAATCAGCTTTTTTTCTATTGTATTTGTATTCTGTATTTCATTAATTTTCACTATAATATTTATGATTTTCTTCTATCTGTCTTTAGTTTGCTCTTGTTTTTCCAGTGTTTTAAATGGAAGATTATGTTATTATTTGAGATCTAATTTGTGTTTTTTTAAACATAGGTATCTACAGGTATAAATTTTCCCTGAAACCCTGCTTTAGCTATATCCCATAAGTTTTAATAAGTTTTTAATATATTGTGTCTTCATTTTAACTCATTTTTAAAATTTTTTCTAATTATTACTTTTTTTCTTTGATACATTTGTTAATTTCCAAATATTTATTTCCAAAATTTGTTATTGATTTCTAATTTTATTCCATTGTGATTAGAAACTATACTTTGTATTAGGTCTGTCTTTTTAAATTTATTTATTTTTAAACTTTTATTTTAGGTTTGGGGGTACATGTGAAGGTTTGTTACATAGGTAAACTCAGGTTTACCTATGGTTTGTTATATAGGTAAACACCAAGGTTTGTTGTACAAATTATTTCATCACCCAGGTATTAAGCCCAGTACCCAATAGCTATCTTTTTGTACTCTTCCCCTTCCTCCCACTCTCCACCCTCAAGTAGACCCAAGTGTCTGTTGTTTCCTTCTTTGTGTTCATAAGTTCTCATCATTTAGCTCCCACTTGTAAGTGAGAACACGCGATATTTGGTTTTATGTTCCTGTGTTAGTTTGCTATCCAGCTCCATCCATGTTCCTGCAAAAGACATGATCTCATTCTTTTTTTTTTTTTTTTTTTTTTTTTTTTTTGAGGTGGAGTCTCATTCTGTTGCCCAGGCTGGAGTGCAGTGGTGCGATCTCAGCTCACTGCAAGCTCCACCTCCCAAGTTCATGCCATTCTCCTGTCTCAGCCTCCCAAGTAGCTGAGACTACAGGCACCCACCACCACACCTGGCTAATTTTTTTTGTATTTTTAGTAGAGATGGGGTTTCACCATGTTGGCCAGATTGGTCTCGATCTCCTGACTTCATGATCCACCCACCTCAGCCTCCCAAAGTGCTGAGATTACAGGTGTGAGCCACCGTGCCCAGCCGATCTCATTCTTTTTTATGACTGCATAGTATTCCATGGTATATATGTACCACATTTTCTTTATCTGATCTGTCACTGATGAACATCTGGGTTGATCCCATGCCTTTGCTATTGTGAATAGTGCTGCAATGAACATTTTCATGCATGTATCTTTATGGTAAAATAATTTATATTTCTCTGGGTATACACCCAGTAATGGAATTGCTGGGTCGAATGGTAGCTCTGCTTTTAGCTTTTTGAGAAATGCCATACTGCTTTCTACAATGGTTGAACTGATTTACACTCCCACCAACAGTGTATAAGTGTGTTCCCTTTTCTCCTCTACCTCACCTGCATCTGTTATTTTTTTGGCTTCTTAGTAATAGCCATTCTGACTGTTGTTAGCTGGTATCTCATTGTGGTTTTCTCATTGCAACCCTGTAGTATAGTATGAAATTGGGTAATGTGATGCCTACAGCTTTGTTCTTTATGCTTGATATTGCCTTGGCTATTTGGGCTTTTTCTGAATATGAATTTTAAAATAGTTTTTTTCTAGTTCTGTGAAGAATGTCCTTGGTAGTTTGATAGGAATAGCATTGAATCTGTAAATTGCTTTGGGCAGTGTATGGCCATTTTGATAATATTGATTTTTCATATTTATGATCTTGGAATGTTTTTCTATTTGTTTGTGCCATCTCAGATTTCTTTGGGCAGTGTTTTGTTGTAATTTTAGTAGTAGAACTCTTTCACCTCCCTGGTTAGCTGTATTCCTAGGTATTTTATTCTTTTTGTGGCAATCATGAATGGAATTGCCTTTCTGATCTGGCTCTTGGCTTGGCTGTTGTTTGTGTATAGGAATGCTAGTGATTTTTGTACATTGATTTTGTATCCTAAAACTTTGCTGAGGTTGTTTATCAGCTGAAGGAGCCTTTGGACCAAGACTATGGGATTTTCTAGATATGGAATCACATTGTCTGTGAACAGGGATAGTTTGACTTTCTTTCTTCATATTTGGATGCCCTTAATTTCATTCTCTTGCCTGATTCCTCTAGCTAGGACTTCCAGTACTAGATTGAATAGGATTGGTGAGAGAGGACATCTTTTCCTTGTGCCAGTTTTCAAGAGGAATGCTTCCAGCTTTTGCCCATTCAGTATAATGTTGGCTTTGGGTTTGCCATAGATGGCTCTTATTATTTTGAGGTATGTTCTGTCAATACCTAGATTTTTGAGAGTTTTTAACATGAAGGGGTGTTGAATTTTATTGCTAGTGTTTTCTGCATCTATTGGGATACAATGTTGCTTCCTTTTTAAATTTATTGAGGTTTGTTTTATAACCTATCCTATGGTCTACCATGAAGAATGTTTTATGTGTACTTACCGTAAAGAATGTTATATGTGTACTTGAGAAAAAGTTCTAAATATGTCTGTTAAGTCTAGTTGTTGTATAGTGTTGTTCAAATCTTCTATTTCCTTGCTGGTCTTCCTGCCAGTTGTTTGTCCAGTATTGAAAATGGGGTAATGAAGTTAGCAACTAAGGAGGATTGTTTTTGAAATGCTCAGCTTCAGAGATACGAATTGTATTGGTAGAGGCCTCTTTTGAAACTGCATCTCAGCTCAACTTCTCCTTCTGCCCAAACCTGCTTCTCTCACTTTTTTATAGGTTTGTTTTCAAGGGCTCTCCTAACAAACTCTCTGCATGAAATCTCTGTATCAGTGTCTATTTCCCAGGGATTTAAAATCTTGAACGGTCTTAGAAACAAACTTACTTTGGGAGGCCGAGACGGGCGGATCACGAGGTCAGGAGATCAAGACCATCCTGGCTAACACGGTGAAACCCCATCTCTACTAAAAAATACAAAAAACTAGCCGGGCGAAGTGGCGGGCGCCGGTGGTCCCAGCTACTCGGGAGGCTGAGGCAGGAGAATGGCGTAAACCCGGGAGGCGGAGCTTGCAGTGAGCTGAGATCCGGCCACTGCACTCCAGCCTGGGCGACAGAGCCAGACTCAGTCTCAAAAAAAAAAAAAAAAAAAAAAAAAGAAACAAACTTAAAGTAAGATTTTGGAGCTGGATTCATCAACAGTTGGCTAGCTGGCAATGAAGACTACAGCACTGGTAGTCTTTGAAGCACTGATACACACTGACATGCTGTAGCAGTGTAAAAAAAACAAAAAAAAAAACAAAAAACAACCCTAACTGTGAACTGAAACGGGATACCAGAGGAAGGAAATGCACTGGAGAATGTTGTATTTTAGGCACTTAGAGGTTTGTAAGAAAGAAGAAATTATAAAGATTATGGAATCATATGGCTCTCATTGGTTTCCATTGATGCACTGACAAAAGCAAATGAAAGGCTGAGGATGATTGATCACACATTTAAGGTGAAGCCTAAAAGCCAGAGAAACTCCTTGGCAGCTTAGAAACAGGCTGTCTTCTTTTGTAGCTCAAGGTCAAAACAAAGGTAAGGATTAGGCCCAGAACTTAATTAGAGGAGTACTATAACTCTACAGATACTGAATTTTCCACTGGGCCATATCTGCTATGCCAAGATCAGTGCTCTGGTTGGGTAGGAAGAAAATCCTGATTCTTAGGGTAATGAAATCTGTGTTGATTCATTCAAAAAACTTTGAATCCCAAGATTCCTCTGAGCCTTCTGGGCTTGAAGAACTGACACACTCCTACCTGTTAAGCCAGATGGCTGTTAAATGCTAATACTTCTCCTCTTGCTTGAAGAAAACACAGAAGCTTCTGACCTTAAAGACAACATGCTATTTCCACACAATTGTTCACCCTTGCTCACTCACCTTGCACCAATAACTGGTGAAAACTTGAACCTGCAAAAGGAAAAAAAGAGATCTATGCTAACACGTACAATCAAGATCCATGTGTCCCAGGTCATGAGGGACCTAGATGAAGGGGGTGAGTAGAGAATATAAAGATGAGTAAAAGAGGGTCTGTCAATATGGGACCACTCCCCTATCATACAGATTAAACAACCTAGCAGAGTCTCTGAGAGATGGTGCTAACACACTACTAGGTTGGCTCTTGAAAGCCTTGAAAAAGCAGTCACACACCAAGTCAAGCAGAAATTCCAGAACTGCCATGGCAGACAATGGTGAAGAGAGGGACATGCCAGACTGAATATACTATATAAGGACAGAAAACCTACCAGCTCACTTGTTTTATGGGAGGGGCCAGAAAACACTGGAAGGAGAAACTCTAATATTTTTGAAAAGCTCAGTGGTGGCTGTCATCTGTAAGCCAAAGCTGATGGTAGGAAATGTGGTTACAGAACTGGGCTCTCTGAGAGCAATGCAGATAAAAGGATATTAGTATAATAAGAGCCAGGTGGCTGTGTTTAACTGTCAGCAGCAAGGTGAATACAATTTTAAAAATGAGCATCAAGGTCAAAGTGGCACCTAGGTGCAGACAGTTATGGAATTGATTAAAAGAACACTGTTCTTTTAGAGGCAATATAGATGGGCAACCAGCAAGGGTATTACTTAATTCTTGTAATAAAAAAAAAGTATGTGTATTCAAATGGCTGAGGACAATTGCCCTTAATATAGTCAAGATTTCTTAATTTCTAGATTTGAGCCAATTTTCGTACTCAGAACCATCGAATGAAGGAGAGGCTGGGTCACAATGAAAAAGACCCTGCAATAACAGGGCAATTAATTATATGTAGTGATTTTACCTCAGTTTTTCCCCAAAAAGACTTATGGTTATTTACTTGAATAACCATACACAGCAGAAAGAGGAATATTCAACTCAGATGTTTTTAGGACTGTTGGATACAGGTTCTGAGTTGATTCTGATACTTGAGGACACAAAGCATTCTCTTCCCTCTGCCCCAAAAGAGGGGAGGTATGTATGGGGGGGCAGGTAATAAAGGGAATAGTTGCCAAGGTTTGGTACACCATGGGTCTATTGGGTCCATAGAGAAACCCAGAGGTCATTTGCTCCCAGTCCTTGAATCTAGGGAGAGTTTATTGATATGGGACATATCTTGTGTTAGAAGAACTCTTCCCATAGTCCTTTGGGGAAGGGACCATAGTGGGGAAGGCCAAATGGCCTTCTGAAACTGCCCTCTTCCCATCAACCAAGATCATACATCAAAAACAGTATCCCATTCTGTGCGGAACGACGGGGATGACGGCTGCCCTTAAAAACCTACCAATTACAGGTTGTACTGTTTCCCACTCAGGAGGAAGAAATTCTGCAATTTGTCTGAGATTTTAATGGTACATCTGTTCCATCTACTTTGTGTACAAATAGAAGTGGTCTATGGTTATATTATTACAAATCTTGAAAAGCAGTGAATGGTGTGACTGATTGTTAAGGTGCCTGAAAGGAGAAAAATGACATAATCAATGAGGAGGTCTGGGAAACATGTATACGGATGTATAGGAGGGGGCACAACCTGTGAAGGACTTTGTGTTGCATGTTTACATCCACCAGAGATTATTCTTACAGAAGGGGCACCAAACACCAAGAAGACAGACTGGCCTATGCAGTCGATATAAGCCAGACTCTGGCATTAGCCTTTGAAGTTGCTAGGACTACGGGATCATGAACAGAGTAGCCGTAGTGGCAGGACAGGATGCTATGCATGGGCCCAACAGCCAGCATGGGTTCTTATGCACCAAGACTGTTACAGCTACATATTGCTGATGCTGAATGTCCAAACTGCCATCAGCAGAGGCCAACACTGAGACCCCAATATGGCACCATTGCTTCAGCACACTAATCAACTGGTGGCAAGTTGAACTATTGCCACTTTGGAAGAGATAGAGATTTATTTTGCCTGGATTGACATGTATGCCAGGTATGGATTTGCTTTTTCTATTCACAGTGGCTTGGCCATCACCACTATATAAAAGTGTATAAAGTGTTTGATCTATTAACATAGTATACTGGAAAATGTTGCATTAGTCTAAAGGACCAATTTTACAGCAAAGTGAGAACACAACCATGGGATGCACTAACCCTATCACATATTGCACACACCAAAAGCTGCTGACCTGGTATAGTTACAGTATGGCCTTTTGAATGCACAAATGACCTGTCAACTTAGAGATGATAATCTGTGATGATGGGGTAGCATTATCAGCATGCACTTTAAATCAGTAACTATTATATAGTTCCGAGTTTCCAGATAGAATACAACATTTTAGGGAGCTAAGGAATGGAAGTAGGATTGACCCTTTTACCATCTTTCCCAGACTCACACCTGGGGAATGTGTACTTTTTGTCCCTTCAGATGTCAGCTTTGTGGCTCCAGAAATTTTAGTTATCAGAGATCAACTGTTGCCGTTATGGACACAGTCAGAGTCTCAAGAAAAATTTAAGCAATGGCGGCTGCTACCAAATTACTTCATGGTCCACATTCATAGACCAGTGTCAAGAAACACAGTCACATGACTGGATAGGGAAAATTGGCCCTGGTTACCAGGAGAAGCTGTTATACAAAGTAGGAAGAGAAGAAATTCAGGTTCCTGGTGTTCCTCTCAGATGTTTCTTGGCTCTTCCCTGCTCGATTTTATTAGCATACAAACAAATGAAGCATATATGACTTTAAAAGGGCATAGTGACCAGAGGCTGAGACACTCCTGGGATGAGAATCTTGGCGACCCAAAAAAGTAAGTCATCTTGGCCAGCCAGAGATACAAGCTGGTGATGAGAAAAATTTACAATAAGTACAGTAGAGCAGCCAGAAAATGTGTATCACTTGTAGCCTCAAAACTAGTTGTAGTAGTAGGGGCCATACATTTTTTCACTAATCTTCCCTTCTTAGGTTTCCCTAAGGCAGGGCACCAACCAGAATCTTGGAGGAGCATCCCCTAAATGGAGTAAGCATACTCTATAAAGCCAGTGGATCTGAGAAGTACAAGTAACTGGAGACTGTAGTGGAAGTTTTGGTGCACTGCACAGAGGCCTCCTTCAGACTGAGGCCCTTATACTCTCTCAGCCACCAGAGTGTGGGCTGCTGAGAGCTCATAACTGGGTGTCACACATAGAATTTCCCTGGCTCAAGTGAGCTGCCTCACCCAAATTACACCCCTCCCTGTGAGCAGCCAGAGCTCAACGACTGATCAATGCAGGGAAACCAAGTTCCTGCCACCTTGACTTGATTCCTGACAACTCTGCAAGGCCATCCTAGTTCTGGAGCTTCCTGTAGCCTCAGCTGAGTTATTTATTGCGACTACATCACCATTTAACTTTTCTTGTTGTCCAGTCCTGCTTCCCTCACTCCCTTGTAAGTGTGGCTTCCAAGAGTATTTCCCAATATTTCTCCTGCATCCGTCTCCAACTCAGAACTTTTCTGATTCTCTTTTTATTATTTGGAAACCTGCCCTTAAGATACACGTAGAGCGGGACTCCTAGCCATAGTGGGACTCCTTCTTTTCTGTGAGATCAATAGCAGCACAAGTAGTCTCCCTTTAAACTTATGCATTCCACCTAATCATTTGTTGGTAGTTAATGGGCTGTGGAAATATGGGTCTGGTTGTAAATTTTGAAACTGGAACATGACCTTGTAAACCAGCTTGGAAATCAGATAATTGGGCAATCTGTGGATGTGGAAGATGGATGAGATAAATAGAGTGGAGGTGGCTTGTATAGATGAAGGCAAGCACAGGTCATGAAAATTGTAAATATAATAATATTTGTATGATATTTGGCTGGAGGATTATGTACCCTGCTCTCTATTAATCAACTTCACACATGCACACATGCGCGCGCGCACACACACACACACACACACGCACACGCACACACATACACACACGAACGGCTAACAAAGCAAGGCAAGTTAACATTTTGCTATTTGCTGTGACCTTTGCCACAACTTTAATAAAAAACTCTCATGAGCTACATATACCTTATGAAAGATTGCATGAGGTTGGTTCAAATGGCTTTCAAATATATTTCCAGTGCAAAACCAAATCTGAATTTCATATCAATACAAGAAAAGGTCAACATAAAGTATACCCCATAGATTCAGGGGGAATATAATTAAAGAAATAGCATGTTTTCCCTGATGAGCAGAGCTAGCCTGTTCTGCCTGACCCAGAACTTTCCCAGGTTGGGAAGACCGTCTGGTCAACATGCTGGTTTCCAAATGATAGAACAGAAGGATGAAATAAATCTTGCTATTCTGTAGACAGCATGAAAGAAACACTGGAAAGGACAAAAAGGTGTATTCAGGCCTTCTCTGTGAGTGGACCAGGTCCTTGCTAGCACTGGCTCTGTGGAGATAAGGCTCTATTCCCATGTGTTGTTGGTGAAAGTTATGTCTTTGAAATCTCTACCCTTAGGAATCTAACAATACATTTCTATAAGTATATTACCAATCCATATCAAACGGACAGGGTGTCTTGTCCTTTATCTTGACTAATTTATAAAGAAGCATGAAAGTGAGGGAGGGTATAAAGGTCAGCCATGTTGAGTTGTATATTGGATGTTTTTGTATGTATGAAGAGCTGCAAAATAAAAATTAAGATGGTATCCTCAGAATGTTGGACAACTTTGACCATCTGGGTCACCTAAATATAGATGTTATACTGCTTATCTCTATGGGCTATGTATATAGTTTTCAGTGTTGTTTCATGTGGTGATAATCATTTTAAAGTTTGGCGGCTGAGTCTGCTAACAGGATGGGTTCTCTGCACAAGGTACACTTCTGGTACCTCTGGCTCCGAGTTCCAGTCACCTGCCTGCTCACCTGTTTTCTCCTGTTAACATTCACTGAAGCCAGGCAATTATAAAATTCTTCTGTTAAGAACTGTTGGAAACCCATGCCAACAATGGTAAGGTCAACTCAAAAGTATGGATAAGTTACAATTGTTAAAGAATAAAGCCCATCTACACTGGCTTCTACCAAACTTTCATGCTGGCCTCAGTCCATTAAACTGAAGAGTGCTCCGTCCTGCATTTACTCAAGCTTCCTCCATGCACTCAGTATAATCCTGATTACTATTTTGTGATGGGATAGCCCATCTCCGTCTGGAAACTTTCTAGACAAGTGGATTTAGGGACTGAAATTACACTCATATTTATGTTGGGGTCTTCTTCTTTCAGGGTGGGCTGTACTTAGGTGTAAAGATGTCAGTATTGATAGCATAGGGTGCTATTTAGCCATTCTATAATGTATACATATTTCAAAATGTTGTAAACCATAAATATATACAACTTCTATTTGTTAATTAAAGAAAATTTAAATATACACATGCACAAAAGAAATACATAGAAATAAAATAAAACTTAAGAGAAACTCTGGGAAGCTAGATAAATGCTTCATTTTCCTCATGTTAAAAACTATAGTTATATGTACTATAAAACATATATAATTCCTTTATATAATTATAACACATAATTATTTATATAATTATATATAAAGGAATATTCCAATAAATATATTTTATCTACAGTTACACACACACACACACATACACACACACACACACACACACGTATGAATACACCAATAAGAGGAAAACATCCTATCAGAAAAAAGCAAAATAAAACCCAGAAGACACCAAAGAAAAATGTAATACATAGACAGGGTCAGTGTTTTCTTTTATTGGTTAATTTCAGAATAGCATATTCACAGGTGTGTATGTGTATATATACATATGTGTGTGTGTCTTTGTGTATATTTGATACAGTACTATACTTAATATATATAATTATATATTTTATATATATGATTATACCAATATGAGAAAAATACCCTGTCAGGAAAAAAATAAAATAAAACCCAGCAGGATCTCAACTGAAATGTAACACAAATGAGTGGTCAGTGTGTCACACTGGCCTTATATAAATATAAGATTCTATGATAAATTCACAGATAATCTGAGAATAAAAAGTACTCTCAATGAGGCAATCAGTGAGTCCTTCTGCCATTCCTTCCCCAATTATTTATGAAGTTTAGTTTTTATGAAAGATAAATTAGTTTTTAAATTTTTTTTCAGTTGATGGCTTTATAAAAAAAGCTCTTTGTTTAGCCATCACTTCCTAAGACAAGATTTGGTATGGATCTGGTGGCAGTGAAGACTGTCCCTATATCTCCCCAGCAATGCAAGTATTATGAGGACTTCTCTATAGTAGAAGAGTAAGGAGGAATTCTGGGGTATTCTGGGGAGCCAGCTAGGGTGGCTATCTGAACCACAAGTGTGATGTTAAAAATAGAAAAATAAACAAAAAATAAGTAAACTTACTGTTTTAGCCAGTGAGATTTAGGGTTAATTTTTGTTTCCTTATTGCAGCCTAACCTAGATAAGCCTGACTACTTCAGATTCTCAATGAATAATGGAACCCAAAGTAAAGAGGAGAGAAAAAAGCTTGCAACACTCCTTTATTACACATTTTTCCTAAAGAGGGCTGGATATTACGGTAGGTTACTTGGCGTTTAAAAGAAGGCCCTACCTTTATTGGTTTACTTGAAACACTGGCCCATTGCACATTTTTGCAGAACAATGACCAAATAAAAAACACAACAGAAAAAAGCAAATGTTGAGGGCCCCGAGGGGATCATGTTATATTACTTCATTTTCTAACTGAGTTGATTTTTCTGTTTCTGAATCTGGAGAATTCTGGGCAGATGCTTCCAAAAGGAGAAAAATAGATAAGTATCCAGACATCTCAGCAAAACAAGAAGCCAGGAAATCTAAAGAAGGCTTCAGCCTTCAGATAAATGGGAAAAGGTTGAATCCTCTGGAAGCGAGCTGGTGCATGTGTGAGTTGGGGGTGACTCTGGCTCTGACCCTGTGCCCCTGGCATCACAGGTGGTGAAAAGAGCACAAAGGCAACTTGGATGAGATGTGGCTTGGAGCACTTTACAGGGGCCAGATTGTAAATTTATCCATTTAGGAGTGTCCTGCAGGGGTTCCCACCAGCTCTGTGGACAAAGCTAAAGCTGGAAGGAACAAAACCTGTCCATAAAAGTTCCTCTTATTGCCACTGTTTATTAAAGAGAGGCAATAAACAAATTTATTATGTGCTGTTTCCTACTCTAGATGCATTTCTACCTTTTTGGCTAAAAGTGTGTACACATGTATGCAGTTATGATGGCCCGGATTTTATTTCCTAGAACTTTCTGTTTTTTTTTTTTCTAGTGACAGTGTGCCTATTGGAGGTACACAGGCCTCTGAATATTCTCCCAGCTCTTAAACAGATCATTCTGTGATTAGAAGAGACCTCAGTCCTTTTTTGCCAGGAATTCAAAGCAGATGTTGCTCATTATTCTTTTTTTCAATAAAGAGAGGGAGCAGTGACATTTGGATTACCTTTCTACACCAAAAGGTATTAGTTGAACAGGAGAAATTATTTATTCCTCATTAAAATTGGCTACCCAGAAACCCTAAATGTCATAACCATGACTTTGCACTACATTAGGATGACTAATGGCAATATGTGGCACTAAATGACTTGAGTGACAAATTGTGGCTTCTTTGGCCAGGAAAAAATCTCATGTTTTGGATTAGATGGCTTATTTTAGGTCAAAAAAGAGGCAGGTGAATTAGCCAAGGCATCAAGGGATTTGAATGCCCTTAACTAAGTGGTCACTTTTGCAGAGTTCTTTATTTTAAAAAGACCTCATTTACTCAAAATTTAACACTGTATTTGCTGAGAGAAAATGCTGCTATAGCTTAAAGTTTATCCCCTTGCTGCCTGCTGTCAACTATAAAACTCTGTTCTGAAAATTCAAGAAAGCACTGTAAACAAACTTGAATTAAAATACTCTGGAATTCTAGTTGTGAATGAAGCCTTTCCATAGAGGAGCTGGGGTTTTACATTCCCTATCAATACTCCTGAAAATTAAAGGGTATGAGCTGGTGTAAAATTATAGATAGAAGTAATGGCGAAAGAGACAATTTGCATTTTTAGCTCAGGCAAATGCAGCTCATTTCCTTTTTATTTGGGAAAGTAAATCTTGCCAAAATTTGTCTTATTGGTAGAAGTGCTTGTCAGAAAAAAAAAATTGAAAAATAGTAAGGATTCTTTTTCTGCTCTCAAGGTATCTAAATGACGCACACAGATCCCACAGTTATTCGAAGTTTCTATGCCTGTATCACAGATAAAGAAAATACTGAATTTTAAGTAGATCTTGTATGTTCTAAGAGTGAAAATAGAATCTGCCTCTTTTTACCTGCAAGACCTATATCTTTTGTTTTTTTCCCTTTTCATGTCTTGGTTTGTAGAGTGACGTGGCAGTTCTTAGCCTGAATCCTGGGACCTCATTTACTTGAGTCAATAGTTACATGGCTCTGTGATTTATTCTCATTAGTTAAAAAAAGAAATGATGGTACAGTTATATTATATTACAGCTATTTAGAGATATAACTACTAACTTCAAAGTGCTTTAAGAAGAAGTCTGGATGAAAGGAAATGCAATGGAAAGCAGAACATTATTGTTTGTTCTTTTGCATTTTTATCAGGTTTGAATAAAACCTCCTCTTCATGAAAAAGTATTAGCAGCTGAGAGTGACAGACATTTTCCTTAGAAATCTGAGGATTTAAAAATGGATTCTGTGTTATTAAAATGTGGAAATGATTGCATTGAAAAAGTATTTTTAAAGTTTTCGTGTATCAGACAACACGATGACTTGCAAACATACTTTCTGCACAAAGAGAGGATAGGGGGCATTCTGGGTCTTTTCTTAGTGTTTAGTCTGTCTCCAGATGGAAAATTGCCAAATAAAAGTTTGGTTCTGCTTTTATACTTTTGGTGGGAATGTAAATTAGTTCAACCATTGTAGAAGACAGTGTGGTGATTCCTCAAGGATCTAGAACCAGAAATACCATGTGACCCAGCCATCCCATTACTGGATATGTACCCAAAGGAATATAAATCATTCTACTAGAAAGACACATGCACACATATGTTTATTGAAACACTATTTACAATAGCAAAGACTTGGAACCAACCCAAATGCCCATCAATGATAGACTAGATAAAGAAAATGTGGTACACATACCCCATGGAATGCTGTGCAGCCATAAAAAGGAATGAGATCATGTCCTTTGCGGGGACATGGGTGAAACTGGAAGCCATCATCCTCAGCAAACTAACACAGGAACAGAAAACCAAACATCACATGTTCTTACTCATAAGTGGAAATTGAATATTGAGAGTACATGGACACAGAGAGGGGAACAGCACATACCAGGGCCTGTTGGGGGGTGGGGGGTGAGTGAAGGGAAATTAGAGGATGGGTCAATAGGTGCGGCAAACCACCACGGCACACGTACACTCATCTAACAAACCTGCATGTTCTGCACGTGTATCCCTCCTGTTATTTTTTAGAAGAAATAAAACAAAAAGCAACAACAAAAAGTTTGTTTCTATGCGTAATCACTGATGCTTTCTCCTCACTCACCTGCATATAGCTTCTTGCAGTATCCCTTCTTTCCCCAGCATGGCATACTTTTCAGCTTCATTCTGTCCATAACAATATAATCCCTTCATCAGGCTCAGGTTATTGCTGAGAGCCCCTTTCTAGAGTTTTCTGATCCTCAGTAATCTCTCTTGGAAACAGTTATTTCACCAGCATGCACACTGAACTCTTGCACATTTTTATTGTTTTTGTTCTTTTTCATTATGTTAGTTTTATCTCCTTGACATCATCAGATGCTCATAGGAGCAAAGGTCATATTACATTCCCGTCTAGGTATATCCTGAGATGATAGTGTTATTTTTCAACATGCAGAATAACAGTTACATTTGGCTGATAACATTATATACAATAGGATGGGAGTAAAGACAAAGAATAAAATACCAAAAATGTCTTCTAATAACATTAACATAGAAAACAAGAAAGTACAATTAGAGGCTTCAGTTGTCATTTCTGGAGCTGATCAGAACTGTATTTATGACTTTTCCATTTCCTGGTTGATTCCAGGTTCCCTCTGCCTCTTACCAGGACCTCAGTGGGTCAAAGCTCTTTATTGGTGCAATTACCTTCTCTCAGTTCTTCATGGGCCTGAACCCTCAATGATCCTGCCTGCCTGGGTGCCAGTGCTCTTCCATTTGTCTTCATCACTAGGCCTGGCAGTGCAGTTAAGTCCATCAGACAGTCTTCTGGGTAGTTTTGTCTGTTTTCCTATGGACATGAACAACTTGAAATGACCAAGTGTTTCATCTCAGCTTCCAATTCTGTGAAGTCATTAATTTTTCTTTGGTGGGAGACTCTCTCTGGATGACTAAAACCTCCAAATAGCAGCACAAGTCAAAAACCTGAGACAAGAATATTGAGAGTGAGTCACTGTAAGATAGAGGTAAAATTCCCACCTTGACCAATGGTTCCCCTACCCATGTATTTCGCTTCAGAGAGAGAGAAAAAAAGCAGCAGCTATTCATCTTTGGTCCAGAGTAGACAATAAAGCTCCCAAAACAAAACCCAAATTGACAAAAATTGTCTCTTAACAGGTACCATTTAACTTTTGTCTACGACAATTAGGAAATTCCTTTAAACGGTAAAAAAGCTAAGAATGCAGTTAGCTGTGAGCAACCGTAGCTTGAATAGTAGGAAGGTTTATGTGACTCATTCAACAGGAGTCCAATGACAGATGGCTTTCGTGATGACATCAGGAATATTTCCATGTTTATGGGCCACCAGCCTTAGCAGTTATGCCTTCATCCTCATGATTGTGGTGTCATGGTTACAGCTGCTGAAACACCAGGCATCATGTCCGTGTTCCAGCCAGCAAGAAGGTTGAGGGAGGGAGGAAGAGGATGGGATCAGGAGAGCAAAAACTTTTCCCCAAAATCCCAACAGACTTCTGTTTTCA
Organism: Macaca thibetana thibetana; assembly: GCF_024542745.1. NCBI lineage: Eukaryota > Metazoa > Chordata > Mammalia > Primates > Cercopithecidae > Macaca > Macaca thibetana. The sequence goes on from NC_065594.1 coordinate 59,813,641, forward strand.
TCTCATTGGTCTGAACTGTGTCACATGACTCCATGGGAAATTTAATAAATACATGGTTAATGGTGCTGACAGAATTATGACAAGGAAGGAAAAAACATAATAAGTCTTTATTTTTAACAAGGACAAATTATTGCAATTTAGAGGTTCAGGAAAATGGACCTGTCACTGGGTGATTTCTGGCTGGTTTCCTTGAACTATAGCGTGAGCTCTCAATCATTTTACTAGTATCAAATTGAGCACGTTCCTGTAGAAATAGCCTAATCCACCTTTGTGATGGGATCTATCTGCAGCAGGCCCACCATGGCCTCCCTCCTTGTGAATTCATTGAGAGAGTACTGGGTTGCCTGGGAGAGGAGGATGACGGATATCCATCAAATGACTGTCCAATCTACATCTTGTGGGACAATGACCACAAAATGTGTTTGAGTCTCACTATACCCACTGTAAAGACAAAGGAGGTCAGATGTTAACACCTGGACCTTCTATCCTTAACAGACATTCCTCTGCAGCAGGTGTGGGCCCATTCTCAGAGTTCATTCACATAACCTTTTCTCAAAATTTCATATCACAAACTCAGATGCATCTCTTTTCAAGTTCTTGACCATGGAACCAAATCAGTAGTCATATCCCAGGAAATCAAGGCGCTTATGTTGAACCTGTTCTTCTAGGAAAAGGGAAGAGAAAAATTAAGATTATACTCCACAGTGTTTCAGGGTAACCCTGAAAAAGACTTTCCTTCTACAGCATTCTTCTTTCACCTAGTGCCTTCCTATATCACTTTTAAGCCAAGCCAAATGAAGCAATTCAATGATGAGTCAACAGGCATCATCATGCCTGTTCATTTAGAGAATGTTTAATTGCACCAATCTCATCTATTTCCTCAGGAAGTGGTATTGATTTATATACTCTTTGGATAGAGAGGAGTTAAACCAATGAAGTCCACTTGGCCATTACTTCAAAAGCTAAGAGCCGTTGTGGATATTCTGATAGTCATAGAGGAGACCCATTTCATTTATACATGGGGAAATTGGAGGAAGGGTCACAGGATGTGTTTGAGTTTCACTATACCCACTGCAAGGGCATGGGAGATCAGAAAGTTAACAAAAGACAGTCTGATGAGTGGACCCATGACACATTTTATTCTGGGATGCAGGTCTTAGTGTTACTTCAGAGGCAGTATCTAAAACAAATCTCAACTTACAGGATTTTCTTTTCACCTGGATTAAGGGTAGGCATGAAGTTCACATTATAACAGATAGTGGTAAAAGAAGGAGGTTCTCCACAGGTACCCAGTATTTCTTTTATACAAGCTGCTGTGTACTTGGGAACTGAGTGTGTCTGGTGCCTACAGAGGCCATGACTCTCTAGGGGGTGCTTGAGTCAGGATTCAGGTATAGGTTCTACCTATCACAAAAAGCCATCATCTTAATGCCTACATACCCAATATTAAATAGCCACAGGTCTATTCTGCAGGTCAGATCATTCTCTAACATCGGATTTCCAAATTAGGAGCTCCACCTATTATTGCAATTATACCCCCTTTGCTTCCTACTTTTGGTTTTCTCCATTTTATTTGGATCCTCTACAATCAACACTTGCAGTCTACTAAGCCCAATTATTGAATGCATTTTAAAGATTGGGTCGCTTCCCTCCCCATTCTATTCCTTATGATAAAGGAGGAGGTCAACTTTTGGGCCTTCTGAGGGATGGGTAAAAAAGTGGGTTGTTGCAGTGAGCTGAGTGTGCCATTGAACTCCAGCCTGGGTGACAGAGCAAGACTCCGTCTCAAAAAACAAACAAACAAACAAACAAAAAGTGGGTTGAACGTTTCAATCCAGTTTACTGTTCTCAAAATCTTTTAAGGCCCCCCTCCACATAAAACATGGATCTTCTGCCCTTTTGATGTCACGTGGTGTGATCCTTTGTTTGATCTCAGTTTGAATGAGCTACCAAGCAACCAGTTTGGACTATAGCCAGCTGCCTAGGCCAGTACACAGCATGCAGACACCATGGTGATTGTGCCTGCATCAGTGGTGATTACCCTCTAACCAAAGATTATGTTCTGCACTCTTGGGGCCAACATCTTCAAAATGTATGACATACACTTTCTGTACATTTTTAAAAATATAAATTAGGAAATCCCTGTCCTTCTGTCTGGAAATAACTCTCTCTCTTTCTTATTCAGATGCCACATTTTACCCTTTGGACAACATTGAGATCCAATGCAAGAATAATTAGCAATAATGAGAAAGTCTTAAAGGAAATTGTAAAATAGGAAGCATTTAAATAAGTCCTCTGAAACTTCACAGACAGCCAGTCTTATTGCAACTGCAAGGATGCCTCATTTTTCCAGCCAGTGCCTTAATGTTTACACCAAAGACCTGGTCAGGTTGTTATTTTGATTGGAATTACAGTCTAATTTAGCATATTACAGCGTCAAGATCTGCTTTCAGTTGCTGGAGTTCCCAGACCTGTGTTGACAAACAGTAAGGAATTCTTTTCAGACAGTCGCATTATGACAAGGAAAGAACTATGAATTCAGAGTGAAGCAGGGAAAGGACATCACAAGAGGCAGGGAGACCAGAAGATTTTTATTTAAACTAGGATAGTGTCAATGGAAAGGATAGGTATGGATAGTTTGAAGAGATGTTTAGGAAGTAGAAGGAATAGGACTTGGTAAGATGAGTAAGGAAGAAACAGGTTTCTAGCTTGTATAAACTGAATGGATCGCTTTACTGAGGCAGAGGGCACAGGAAGAGGAACGAGACTGGTAGGGAAATTGATGAAGTTAGCTTTAAACATTTTTGGTTTGAGATGCTTACTAGTTTTTCTTGATGAGAACCTCAGGGAAACTTTAAATTTTTGAATTCAAGTTCCTTAGCACATGGAGGGGAACAAGAAGGCATGACTCCTCTATCCCTTGTCAAGACATGACATCCATCACTCTGACCCTGTTTTTCCTTCTATTTAGACTTGGAGGGGCTTCTTTCTAAAGATCTATGGACTGTCTACTTGTCTGCTAATATTGATTCAGTATTGCACACGATCTGGAATTTCCACATATGGAAACCTACCTAGTATAGTCAGTCATTTTTATTAGCTTAGCCAAATTTTCCGGGCATCTCTAGTTAGTAGGGACTTGATGAATAAAAGAAAGGGAGATAATCTTGTAGAATTCCTCACAAACCCTATGTTTTTAAAGCAATTTCCCATTCTGATTAGCGGATTTGAAAATTCAGCTTCACCCTTCAGGACTTTCAATGAGATTTCTTTCCTTCAGTCCTAATTGTACCATGACTCTTCCCTGATTTTGAAACTAACAAAACTTTCCCCAAGCATAATCCACTTCTAAATATTTTCTCCTAGACACTGAAAAACGCTGAAAGCTTCATCTTGCTGTTCCCTGAGTAACTCCACAATGTTGTCAGAGAGAATGGCCCTGAATTCTGTTTTGGCTGCAGGTTCCCCATGGCTGGTCTTTAGCATTCACAATCCATGCAGGAAGCATGAGAAAAAATGCCATGTATTGTGAAAACTTGTGTTTCATTAATCATATTCCACCTTGGTGCATATAAAAGGCTGACCTGTAAACACCATACAAGACCATTTCAGGTCTTTATATATGTTTCACACAAAATATTTCTGGTAGTTGAACTTGTTTGGCTAATATGAAAGAGGTTTGTCATCGATTTCTTTAAAAAGCCTATGCCGCACAATTCTATTGGTGTTAGTGCCTGGCAACAATTTTGGAGAGAGAATGAAATCTGGCTTGGCTGGAATTTATAGATTGCAAGCACAGTCTGAGAAAGGGCTAATCCCATGTTCTCCATCTCAAAAAGATTACCACGTGATTTTGCCCCCATCAGGCCAGGATTCTGAGAGCCATGAGAGAAATAGCCAGGAGAAACATTCAACATTCCTCTTCCTCATTTCTTTTGGATTCAACTTTTCCTGAAGTATCTAGAGACAAAAATGACTTCCAATGGTTTAGTAGCAGTATGTGGACAACATTCTTCTCAATTCTTTTTTTTTTTTTTTTTTTTTTTTTGAGTCAGAGTTTAGCTTTTGTTGCCAAGGCTGGAGTGCAATGGCACAATCTTGGCTCACTGCAACCTCTGCCTCCCAGGTTCAAGTGACTCTCCTGCCTCAGCCTCCTCAGTAGCTGGGATTACAGGCACTCATCACCATACCCGGCTAATTTTTGTTTGTATTTTTAGTAGAGATGGGGTTTCTCCATATTGGCCAGGCTGGTCTCAAACTCCTGACCTCAGATGATCTGCCCGCCTAGGCCTCCCAAAGTGCTGGGATTACAGGCGTGAGCCACCACACCTGACCCTCGATTCTTTTCTCTAAACTCTGAGCTACACATTCTCTCATGGATTGACATTCAAGAGATCAAGCCCAAAATACAACTTGTATGACTAGATTCCCTAAAACCAGTTCATTTTTCAAAAGACTTTGCTTTAAAAAACAGAATACTTTTTAAATGAATTTTCTTGGAAAAGTTTCTGTGGAAATGCATGGTGGGGGAGGTGGTGGTGGAAGGAGTCCTTACATCTACAATGAGTATTACATTCTGAATAAGATGTGTGGGTTTAAAAAAGAATACATATTTATAGCCAATGGCTCAAAGAGGCATATTTTTGGGTTATACATACTAAACATGAAATAAATGTTGAGGAGCTTTAGCTAGGCAGCCTGATTCAGCCTTTTCTATGTACCATAGCACTGCTCAAAGTCATTCCAAGGTCATTTTTGGTCATTTTTGGATTTTCACAATCCAAGCCATTTTCTGCAAGGCCTTGAAGCCTATCTGTATGTAAAACCCAGTTGAGTTTTTCCTTCTGTTCAGTGCCACTGAACCACGGCCTTAATAATAAAGCCACACAAGTATGATATTCTAGATATAACACTAAACACTCTACTTACTTAATCTTCTGTACTTGTGAACAAAGGCAAGGACTCATGATGTCAAGATGTGCTGTTCACGATCCTAGGCTAGCAGCAACATTTGTGTGTTGTTGTACACTGGGGTCATGGAAGGAAAATGTTGGTAGTTGAAGCTGGAAAGGTAAACTAGCTGACTGTTAAAAGATACTCATGACTCATGCTAATTACTCTGGCCCAGAAGAATTTTTTCTCCCCATTTCTTCTTCCCTTTTCTTTGGTCCTTATCTTCTCATATTTCATTTTTTCTTTAGCTCCTGTTCTTTTATCAGCCTGTGACTGTGAACCCTCAGCCTCCCTGAGTCCCTGGGGCTCTGTATCTCTGTACATCAGTCTTGGCCACTTCTAACTCGTTCGGTGTGAACTGTGTCAGGGTACCTGTGCTACACAAGGCATTGTTTTCTCCTACAGGGATGATGCAAGAAGGTATTTGGGGAGAACTATATTCTGTCCTTGAAAGGCCCTAGGATGCTATATGCCTTCATAAAATCTTCCCTTGAGCTGTATTTCATGCAGGGAGGTGGATACCTTGTAATACGGGCATTCTTCACTATAATCTCTAGGATGATAGAGAAAGGCTCACCATGGGGAGAAGATGCTGTAATGTTTTCCGACGAAAGTGAGATATTTAAAATAGTCACCTTCTGTTTTTTCTCAAAAACTTATTTTTTAAATTATTTTTGGGGATGTTCTTCAGCTGAGGGTCACAGCTGTCAAGGTTAAGGGAGAACCAAGGCCCAAGAAAGGTGAACTAATTCAAAGAGTAGTGGGTTAAATAGTTAAAGTGTACCATTAGTTCTGAGACCAGCCAAGGAACTTGTAAATATATCGTCCCTGAATAATTGCCAATAAATCATAAAGGTAATTGGACTGCACATATCATGTGGAGCATATGAAGGTGGTAAAATGTGAATCCTGAGGCTATAGAGGTATGAGTGTGGCTTCTACTCCTGGCAAAATGCTATCTATGGATAACAGAAGGTGTGGTATATGAGGACTTAGAATGAAGTTGTAAATACTAAGAGTCACATTCACTTTCACTAAGAATCCACATTAAACCAGTTGCATTTTTTTTTTTTTTAATTTTGGAAAGCACTAGGTTAGTTAATAGGGAGAGTCATAAAAAAGTTCACTTTTCAGCACAATATTTGACAAAATTTCAAGGAGAGGTTAGGAGTTCTGGTTCTGGAGTCTTTGAGAGCTGAGTTGAAATCCCCATGCCATCACTGTCTGATCCAACATTTTAATTGCTCTGTGTCCTAGTTTCTTTATATAAAAAATGAAAATAATAACATGGCCTATTTCATAGAGTTATTACAAAGACAAAATGAGCTAATGCATGTAAACCTCTTAGAAAGATGTCTAGCACATAAAGACTCACGATGTGTCATACATGTTAGCTGTTATCATAACTATGATTTGAGTGTTAACTGTGTATATGACCTGAAGAAATGTGGGTAGTACTCTGTGTTCCAGAGAATTAGAGCTTCTGGAAAGTGGTGGACCTAAAGAGTGCTGGTTGTTTAATTGATATCAACCTCAATGGAATTCTTTGGTTTGTATTCTTGGCCCTGACTCAACATTTTTGCTAATAATTTGCATTATGATAAAGGAGGATAAGTGCTTACCAAACTTACAGCTAAAGAAAATTGAGGCAGAATAAGTAAGCTGAATGTTACAGCTGTAATGTAAAAAGAACTAAAAATTGAAAAGATGACCCAAGCCTTATAAAATGCATTTTAATAAGTCTAAATGTGAAGCCTTACATTTAGGTTCCAAAAATTAGCCATATATTTCTAGGGTAAAGGACACCTGATTCAGAAATAACTCATATAAAATTATGAATAAAACATGAGTCACTATAAAGAAAGGATTATAAAAGCTAATGCAATCTTAGGCTAAGAAATATAACTAAATAATCATCTTCTTACACTATGCTCTGGTCTGGTCAGACCCTGGGGGAACATTGCATTTGGTTCCAGGTCATGTGGATCAGAAGGGACATGAGCATGCTGTTACTCTATTGGAGAATGTAAGGAAGGTGGAAGCCAAGACAGTTGATCAATAGTTGAAAGAATGTTGGATACTTGGTCTGGGAAAGAGTGATAAAGATTTAGGCTATCTATTGTAAAATATCTCAAAATACTGAATGTCAGGGAATATTGATTCAATATTTCTGCATAGCACTTCAAAGGGAAAAAGTTGTATACAGATGTGAAAATTGCAATGAGTAGATTTAATCTAATCATTAGGAAACCTGTGTTAGAATATTGGAATGTCTAAGAGTGGGAAGTGTTTTCTTGCAGAACAGTGAGCTTCTTGTCAAGAGAAGTGTCTGTGTATGGGCAGAAAGACATCAGTGTTGGAGAACAGATTTTGTTAGATAGCATCTAGGGTTCTCTCCATGTTAAAATCCTTTGGTTTTTAACCCAGTAGCCCTCACTGTCTACTGAATCCATTGTGAATAAGGAGACAAATTTGAACACGATCAGTTATGAGCCAATCACTTAGTAGTGAAGGGAGAAATGCAGCCAAACAAAGCATGGAGCCCTGGAGTCACTATTCGCTGGACTCCTGTGGAAGTTTCTGGACTGGTCTTTCCACTTTAAGTCCCTTCACTACTCTCTACAGTAATAAGTAATAAGTAAGGGTTCAAAACAAAACCAAAAGAAGGCCCCACATAAAAACACCCTTCAAACAAAAAACATCTCAAAGATCTTGTTAAAGAATTGAGTAAAGAAATCAAGGATGGTGGGGGGTAGGTAGGAAAGTGAATAGTTCTCAGTGAGCCATGAAGCAAGGTCCAGAATAAGTAGATGGAATCAGTGTTACAAGACACTTAGGCCGGGCATGGTGGCTCATGCCTGTAATCCCAGCACTTTGGGAGGCAGAGGCGGGTGGATCATGAGGTCGGGAGTTTGAGACCAGCCTGGCCAATGTGGTGAAACCCCATCTCTACTAAAAATGCAAAAAATAACCAGGCGTGGTGGCAGGTGCCTATAATCCCAGCTACTCGGGAGGTGGAGGCAGGAGAATTGCTTGAACCCAGGAAGCAGAGGTTTCAGTGAGCCGAGATCGTGCCACTGCACTCCAGCCTGGGCGACAGAGCAAGACTCCATCTCAGGGAAAAAAAAAATACATTTAAGGAGAAAAACAATCAACCCATACAGTATTCAGATATGGAAGATGAGGAATGCCAGTGGAGCATAGCAATTAGAGAAGTCCGAATTATTCTTCCTGAAGGAAACCAGCCTGTGCTCAGCCTACCCAGAGGGATGGAGCTTGGGGGACTTCTATTTGATTCCTTTTGGAAGAGTACCTGGAGGCGTGCCTTTTTCCTCCTTTTACCTGCTAGAAGTATAGACATTGTGCAGTTCTAGCTGAAAGACACATGCTGCTAGACATTCAAAGGGAGGAGAAAATAAAACCAACTCAAAAGAAAGAGTAGTTAAAAAAAATGTTTGAAGGAATAATTCCCACCTATACTCTGTAAGAAAGGGATATTTTCAGAGACAAGAGTTTCCTAACAAAGGTGAATTAGCAAGGGGGATGCCAAAAGCAATGATCCAAGCAGCAAATAATTTGGAGACTGGTTTAAGAAGCTTGAGTTGAAGGATAATTCTCAACCGATGCCAGTGCTAGGGAGTTCATTAATAAGAAGGGAAAGGGGACAAGTGGAATAGATACAATCTACTTAAAAGAAAGCATAGTTAATAGACAAAATAAAGCAAAGCAGGTGTGTAATGGAAGTAGAAGCAATTAACTTTGAAACGGCAGGATTTGTCAGGGGAAAGGTAAGCAGACTGAATAATTTTGTTTGGAACAGGAAAAAAGGAAGATGACAGAAACACTGATAATTACAGACTGAGAAGAATGTTCTCTTTCAGGATACAAAAGATTATTCGGAGACCTGGGTAAAGAAAGATGGCTCTGAAACAAACATGTGAAATAAAATCTTAAAATTCAGGATGATGGATGAGAGTTGCAAAGTCAATAGTGCAAGTTTATTGAGTACCTACAATATCACAGACCTTGCGCTCTAATAAAGATGGCTTTTACTTAGGAAGGTCATCGTCTAAGTGAGAATAATAACAGTGTTTGTTGAGAGCTTCCTATGTGTCAAGCCTTGTGATAAATGATTAAAATATATAATCTCATTTCATCCTCAAAGTAACTCTTTCAGGTGGGCACAATAATATCACCATCATACAGATGAAGAAATGGGTCAGGCATAATGGTTCGTTCCTGTAATCCCAGAACTTTGGTATTCCAAGGCAGGAGGATTGCTTAAGGCCAGGAGTTCAAGACCAACCTAGGCAACATGTCATGACTGTCTCTATAAAAAAATAAAAAATTAGCTAGGTGTGGTGATGTGTGCCTTTAGTCCCAGCTACTTGAGAGATGGAGGCAGGAGGATTGCTTTAGCTCAGGAGGTCGAAGATGTAGTGAGCTGTGTTCATACCACTGCACTCCAGCCCGAAGCCTGGGCAACAGAATGAGACCCTGTCTCAAAAAGAAGGAAGGAAGGAAGGGAAAGAAAAGAAAAGAAAGAGAGGCTGAGGGTCTACATAGTATGCCTATTATAACACATCAAGAAACCAGTAGAACTGGTAGATGAATTTGGGAACTTTGATTCTAGAACTTGTGTTTTTATCCACTGTTGTTTTTTGGCTCTTGGATAGAGATACCTTTAATTGGGTCATATCAGGGGGCTAAGGCTTTCCATGCCCTCAAATGTCTCCTTTGAGAGAGAAACACAGTACCTGAAATATCACCATTAGCCATTTCCCCTTTAAGGTGAATTCATTGCAGAAGAGGAAACTTATTATACTATTCCTGACCACTGACTCCTTAGAATGTATCTCAATTTAAGGCCAAGGCGGGTGGATCATGAGGTCAGGAGATTGAGACCATCCTGGCTAACATGGTGAAACCCCATCTTTACTAAAAAAATACAAAAAAAAAAAAAAATAGCTGGGTGTGGTGGTGAGCGCTTGTAGTCCCAGCTACTCGGGAGGCTGAGGCAGGAGAATGGCATGAACCCGGGAGGCGGAGCTTCTAGCGAGCCGAGATCGCAGCACTGCACTCCAACCTGAGAGACAGAGCGAGACTCTGTCAAAAAAAAAAAAAAAAGTATCTCAATTTATTCAACAATCATTTTCTGAGTTCACTAGGTACCACAATTGTGTCATACATTACAGTTGCCAAGATAAATTAAATGTTTTCCCCACCCTGTAGCCTACCATGTTTAGGATACTGTCCAGTCCCCTGGTCCCAAGTCACTATTCTCCTCTGGACTCCTGTGGAAGTTTCTGAACTGGTCTTTCCACTTAAGTCCCTTCAATTAATTCCCACATGACAGTCAGAGTTGTCAGTTTAAATGCACATCTCAGTTTGTGAATTCCCTATTGGAATCCTTTGATGGCTTCCCACTGCTCGTGGGATTAAAACTCAAGTCATAAAATGGCCTACAAGGTCTGATATGATCTGGCCCCTACCTAACTTTCTAGATTAACCTTGCTCTCCTCTGCCCCTTACTCTTCCAGTGTCTTCATGATTTCATGGTTCTTCCCAAATTACTTTTGCCCTGTTGGATTTTTTGGATCTCCTTTCCAGTGTCACCATCCCAGGTAGTCTTCATGGAGCTCACCTGCAGTGCCTCCACGCTAAGTCAACTACTCCCTACTTATTTTATCTTGTAACTCCCTGTGTTTTTTGCTTCTAAGCATTTACTATGGTTCATGTGATTGTTTTATTAACGTATGGCTCTTTTAGGAGACTTCATGAGAATGCAATTTTTGTTCTTTTCACATTTGTATCTTCACATATAGAAGATGCCTAAGAAACATTTGTTGATTGATTGAATTAATGCATTTTTTTCTCTTGCTGAAAGGTATTCGTTATTCTTCTTCACCAAGACCCCTACTCCTTTTGCTATCAATTCCCCACTGTCTTCACTCTCCTAACAGTAGATACCTAGGCATGGCTTCTATTGCTTCATGGCTTGTGCGTGTAGTCATATCTCTCTTTTGCCTTCTACTCCACTCTACTTTCTGCTCTCCTCTCTGTACATTTGACATCTAAACCCTCTGAGAGGTTCTTGCAATGGTTCAATTAATTATTATCCAGTATAGAGAAGCATTTTGGGCATTTTATATACACTATTTTGTAAACTGCCAGAAGGCCAATAGATGGCTGTGTTTGGGTCAGTTGCTGATTTCTGATCCAAATAGATATAATCATGGTATCAGGGTTATAGAATACCAATCACTGACATCTATATGTAAGGAACTGCCTATACCATCTTCTTGGAAAGGTGTCTCGGACATGGCAAACTTCTGGAGCCGGCACGCAGCATAGCATTTGGAAATGTGTTACATTTAAGTAATCATTGAAAGATGAAGTATTGAATAAATTAAAAATGGCTGAGCTGAGGATATACAATAGTAACACCAGGTCTTCCTGCTTCCGTTAGCACTTATACCTCCTGTACAACTATTATATATAAATAAAAAAATCAATGTGTAAATAGAATTTTAAAAAGAACTTGTACTTCCTGATTACCTTCCCAGTATTTTCTATACCATTTTGTATCCAATGATAAAATTAAATAATTAACTAGTCAACAGGTGAACATTTAGAGAAAGTAATCAGACCCTGAATGTAATGTGAGCATGTTGTAAAGTACCGTTTGTCTTTTTATATATTTCTTTGTATTGTTTCCTTGCTTCCCTTGTTTAATGTTACTCTTTTTTAACTTCTAGACAAAGGTGGCATGATGGTTAATATTGGGTGTCAACTTGACTAGACTGAAGGGTGTCAAGATGACTGATGAAGTCCTGTTTTGGGGTATGTTTGTGAGGGTGTTGCCAAAGGAGATTGACATGTGAGTCAGAGGACTGGTAGGAAAACCCACCCTCATTGTGGATGAACCTCTCTGAGTGGTCAAAAATTGTGAAGATATTTGTGTCCCATGTGAATGCTTACCAAATGGTGACCTTGGCAGAGGGGGATTTTAATAATCAAATGAATAGGATGACCCTTTCCATGGACACCACTCAGCCTCTTTCCCAAGTCACCCCTGTCATTGCTCAATGGGCTCATGAACAAAGTGGTGATGGTGGCAGGGATGGAGGTTACTCATGGGCTCAGCAACATGGACTTCCACTCACCAAGGCTGACCATGCTGTAGCCACCGCTGGGTGCCCAATCTGCCAGCAGCAGAGACCAACGTTGAGCCTTCAATATAGCACCATTCCTCAGGGTGATCATCCAGCTATGTGGTGGCAGGTTGATTACACTGGACCATTTTCATCATGGAAGGGACAGTGGTTTATCCTTACTGGAATAGACACTTAATCTGGATATGAATTTGCTTTTTTTTCTGCACATAATGCTTCTGCCCAGACTACCATCTGTGGACTCAGAAAATGCTTTATCTACCACCATGGTATTCACATAGCATTGTTTCTGACCAAGGAACTCACTTCACAGCCAAAAATGTGTGGCAATGGGCTCATGCTCATGGCATTCACTGGTCTTACCATGTTCACCATCATCCTGAAGTAACTAACTTGAAAGAATGGTGAAAAGGCCTTTTGAAGTCACAATTACAATACCAACTAGGTGACAATATTGCAGGGCCAGGGCAAAGTCCTCCAAAAGACTATGTGTGCTCAGAATCTGTGTCCAATAATGGCGCTATTTCTCCCATAGCCAGGATTCACTGGTCCAGGAACCAAGGGGTAGAAGTGGAAGTGGTACTACCGACCATCATCCAGTAGCAAAATTTTTACTTCCTGTTTCTGCAACATTATGTTCTGCTGCCCTAGAGGTCTTAGTTCCAGAGAGAGGAATGCTGCCACCAGGAGACACAATGATTCCATTGCACTGGAAATTAAGATTGTCACTGACCATGGTGTATATGTGCCACATTTTCTTAATCCAGTGTATCATTGATGGACATTTGGATTGGTTCCAAGTCTTTGCTATTGTGAATAGTGCTGCAACGAACATACATGTACAATACTCCTTTGGATATATACCCAGTGATGGGATTGCTGGGTCAAATGGTATTTCTAGTTCTGGATCCTTGAGGAATTGCCACACTGTCTTCCACAATGGTTGAACTAATTTATGTATACACCATGGAATACTATGCAGCCATAAGAAAGGATGAGTTCATGTCCTTTGCAGGGACATGGATGAAGCTGGAAACCATCATTCTCAGCAAACTGTCACAAAGACAGAAAACCATACACCACATATTCTCACTCATAGGTGAGGATTGAACAATGAGAACACTTGGACATAGGGTGGGGAACATCACACACTGGGAAGTGAGGGACTGGGGGACGGATAGCATTAGGAGAAATATCTAATGTAAATGACGAGTTGATGGGTGCAGTAAACCAACATGGCACATGTATACCAATGTATCAAACGTGCACGTTGTGCACATGTACCCTAGAACTTAAAGCATAATAAAAAATAAAAGAATATCTTGGGGACTTGAGAATAGTGTTATAACATGAAACAATGCTGGAGGGCCTTCTAAGTCAAAGAGTAATTTTGAACCTTATCCAAAATGGCAATTGTAAGCCATTAAAAAGCTGAATGTGAGACCTGATTGTTAACAGAAAATCTGTGAGCCAGTTGTTAAGCACAGCCATTATTAAAATTAAATTATATAAATTTGCAATTAAACAAATTAAAATGAAAGGTAATAAATACCACTCCCCCCACCACCAGAGTAAAAAAAAAAAAAGATTGTTACTGACCACTTTGAGCTCCTCATACCTCTAAGTCAACAGGCTAAGAAGGGATTTACAGTGCTGACTGGGGTGATTGACCCAGACTATCAAGATGAAATCAAACTATTACTTCACAGTGGAGATAAGGAAGAGTATGTCTGGAATACAGGTGATCCCTTAGGACATCTCTTGGAATTACCCTGCCCTGTAATTAAGGTCAATGGGAAACTATGGAAACACAATCCAGGCAGAGCTACAAATTGCCCAGATCCTTTAGGAATGAAGGTTTGGTTCACTCCACCAGGTACAAAACCACAACCAGCTGAGGTGCTCGCTGAAGACAAAGGGAATACAGAATGGGTAGTAGAAGGAAGTCATTATCAATATCAGCTATGACCATGTGAGCAGTTACAGACATGAGGACTGTAATTATCATGAGTATTTCCTCCTTATTTTGATAAGAATACATTGGTGTGGCTGGGCACGGTGGCTCATGCCTGTAATCCCAGCACTTTAGGAGGCTGAGGCAGGCAGATCACAAGGTCAGGAGTTTGAGACCAGCCTGGCCAATATGGTGAAAGCCTATCTCTACTAAAAATACAGAAAAAAAATTAACCGGATATGGTAGTGGGCACCTGTAGTCCCAGCTACTCGGGAGGCTGAGGCAGGAGAATTGCTTGAACCCATGAGGCAGAGGTTGCAGTGAGCTGAGATCATGCCACTGCACTCCAACCTGGGCAATAGAGTGAGATTCCATCTCAAAAAAAAAAGAATACATTTGTGCACATATACACCTGTATTAAGCAAATAACTTTGCTTTATTTCATTTCTCATTTATCATGTAACATAAGGTTTATTGACTACGTATCAGCATTTAAATATTGTTAATTTCATGTAACAGTATTTAAGGACTATCAAGTTTTTGGTTGTATGAAGGATAGTTGTATTGTTAGGTAGGATTATAACCTTGTTATTGGTTTTATTTGGAGATTAAGAATGATTTAAGGAGATGTCTATGGGTGCCAAGTTGACAAGGGGTGGGTGGACTAGTAATTGTTAATATTAGATTTCAACTTGACTGCACTGAGGGATACCTAGATGGCTGATGAAACATTGTTCCTGGGTGCATCTCTAAAGGTGTTGCTAGAGGAGACTGACATTTGAGTTGGTGGACTAGGAGAGGAAGGCCTGCTCTCAGTGTGGGTGGACACCATCCAATTGGTTGCCAGTGCAGTGTCAATGAAAATAGTCAAACTGTAGAATATTTGAAGAGATTTATTCTGAGCCAAATATGAGTGACCATGGTCCATGACACAGCCCATAGGAGGCCCTAAGAACATGTGTCCAGCTTGGTTTTATGCATTTTAAGGAGGCATGAGACATCAATCAAATACATTTAAGAAATACATTGGTTTGGTGCAGAAAGGTGGGACAACTCAAAGCGGCGGGGGCTATGAGGGGGAGTGCTTACAGGCTATAGGTAAATTTAAATATTTCCTGGTTGTCGGTTGAGTTTGCCTACCTGGCATGATAGAAAGGAAATGCAGGTTAAGATAAAAGATTGTGGAGACCCAGGTTCTTTTGAAGTCTTATAGTGGCTGCCATTAGAGACAATAAATGGCAAGTATTTTCTACTCAGACCTTTAAAAGGCGCTAGATTCTTAATTAATCTCCTCAGGATTGGGAGGGCCTGGAAGAAAAAGATCTAGCTGTGTTAATAGAGAGTCTTTACAGATGCGAGTTTTCCCCAACAAACTGGGGGCCATTTCAAAATATGGCAAAGAAACATGTTTTGATGTAAAACATTTTAACTTTCTTCTTTGTCACATAATGTTATGCCAGAGTCAGATTGGAAAGTAAGTCACGATATACAGGGTTAAATCAAACCTATCTGATGAGAATTTATGGTTTGTAGGGCATGACTCCCCAGACCCCTTTAGATAGAAATTTGGGCAAGATAAAAAAAAAATCAGAGTATAGTCCTCAGTGGCTAGAACAAGGCAGGTAGAAGAAGCGGGATAAGTTTGCTCGCTGAGTTTTCTTGTTCTCTCTCTTCCTTTGCTGGACACTTTGCTTCTTCTCCTCCTGCCCTTGGAAATCAGATTCCAGGTTCTTCAGCCTTTGAACTTTTGCACCATCAGTCTTGTAGGGGCTCTCGGGCCTTCAGCTGTGGATTAAAGGCTGCACTGTCAGCTTCCCTGGTTTTGAGGCTTTCAGGCTTGGACTGTTCCACTACTGGCTTCTCTCTTTCCCCAGTCTGCAGATGGCCTGTCGTGGGACTTCAGCTTGTAATCATGTGAGCCAATTCTCCCTCCTAAACTCCTTGTTATGTATACGTATATCCTATTGGTTCTGTCCCTCTGGAGAACCCTGACTAATATCCTGAGGTGGTTTGAGGCTTTCTCTGGATGGAAAAAGTCATCACCATCTTCCACTCACTGGATTACTTACCAATTCACTGTGTAGAAAGTTGTGGTTTTCTGAATATGCCATGTTTCTTGGTACAGGTTATGGGAGTTTTTCTGGATTCTACAATGTATAACACCACCGTATTCCATGGCAATACAATTTTAAAAAAAGAAGTCAGGGAAAAGAAAAATTTGCTTAATTGTATATTTTTAAAGACATTTTGAGGCGTGCAGGTGAAAAAAACAAAAACTTGTGCACAAACACATGTCTAGTAAGAACCTAGGAGGCTGTAAAAGAAGTGACACACAATGAGACTCCATCTGCAATTAACATGCTGAGGTCATTCTCTGAATAACGTATTTTTTACAAGGATTTTGTTGACATTTAAGATAAATGAGGTTATTGGGATCTTCTTTTGGGAATAAATTATCCTGGATTGCATGGTCACAGTGTAGAAGCAGTATACTTAGCTCGGTTTTGTTTTTATTCTCCTCTCTTGAACTTTGTTTTGCAGGAATTCTGAAGTTGCTCTTGACAGTTAAACTTTTTTTTTTTTTTTTTTTTTTTTTTTTTTTTTTACAAGGGAATAAACCCAAGTACAGCCTTTGGGGCAAATAGTGGACTTTTTGTTCTCCCATTGAAAGCCTCTGGGATTGGTGGCTGATCAATCACTCCTGGTCTGAGCCACAGACAAAAGCCCTTCTGATTGGCTGTCACTGGGTCAGGTTCCCACCCTGCCTTATCTCTGTCGCACCCTTGTAGGCTAACAATAAGACTGGGTGTAGGGCGTGTTAGTTTAGAGAGATAGTGTGGCTTAGACTGAGTCTTTGCCTGGTACCTGTTAAGGTCTGTATTTTACTCTAGTGATGTCAAGTGAGACAAGAGCTGGAAAAGCACTTTTCGAAGACAAAAGTTCTACATATGGTGGAGGATATAGCAAACAAGAACGAATGCTGTCTGTCGATAGGAGTAGTGTGATTTTAGAAACTCGTATGCTAGAAGCTGAAGAATTTGAGGAAATCCTTTTTCAGGCTACTTTAATTGATGTCTTTGTAAATATAACTTTTACACGATGAGCATTCAAAAAGTGTGGGTTACTGCATCTAAGAATGGAGCTATATTAAGGTAAAAGGTTCACCTGGCTTACAAAATGATAGGGAAGAGTAGTTAGCTGATAAATGTGTAACTTTTGCATTTGCTAACAAAGGATGCAGACTCCAAAAAGAGCACATTTGAGATGTGCCCCAACCACTGTATTTAAAAGGGGAGGAAATCAAAATTCAAGAGGTTGAGAAACTTGTTTAATGCTACCTAGAAAGTTTATGGCAGAACCATATTATAAACTCAGATCTTCAAACTCCTAGTTGCCATGAAAGGAGTACCAGCCCAGTTATCTGAGACCTGGATTCAAGTCCTGGCTGTACAACTTGTAGTGTGTCACAAAAGCTTTCTAATCCTACATTACAGAAATAAGTAATCTACTTTGTCTGCTTCCCAGGGTGACTATAAGGATAATATATACCAATGTATTTTGCCAAGAGTTATATAAGTGCAGAGTTATGTTGCTTAATTCAAAATATAATCATTTGATATCACCTATTTGATAAGGTCAACTCTATAAGTCATAAAATGATGGCAATGAAAACCTGTTTTGTCATTTTATTTTACCCCTTAGAGTCTGGCAATAGTACTGGCAGATGCTGTGTATAATAAAGCTGATTTATCAAAGAGTGTAATTTGTGAAATTCAAATGTAATTGTGATGACAGTTTGCTTTAAAAATCTTGCTTTCAAAGAAAATATGCAAATAGACCATAATCCAAAATTAATGTTCTTCATTAATGTTTTTCATGTCATGGATAATTACTTTCCTTTTAAAATGATAAAGGAGGTAAATAATTTCTTGCTTGACAGAAAATATTCTGCATTACTAAATCACAAATTTTGCCCTGATTTCAGGTCCAGACTCAAATCAGTGTAAATTTTCCAGGACTTTACCACATTCATCATTGATATCTACTCTAGTTATTTGTAAACCCACCATAAGTTTATTGAAAAACTACTGTAGAGTAATCCTTGTCCTTTTCAAACATTTAGATAGACAACATTCACCATGCCACTCTTTTCACAGGCTTGGCAATGATATGCTTTAGAATTGTAAGTATTATCATACAGAGGTTTATTGAGTTGAAATTCATATGATGTGAAATCAACCATTTTAAAGTGTACAATTCAGTGGCATTAAGTTCATCACAATGTTATGCAACCACATGTCTATCATTTCAAAACATTTTCATCTCCCCAGAAGAAATCTAGTACCCATTAAACAGTCACTCTCCAATCTACTTTCTACCACCCCCCTGGAAATTACCTGTCTCTTCTCTGTCTCTATGGATTTACCTATATGATCCCATTTTATTGGCTTATATTGCTATGTCTAGCAATTTCTTCTTTAACTTCATACTGGTTCTGAGAAAGATGGTCAGTTTGTATTTTCATTTCTGGCTACAAGATGGAAGTAGAATTAAAGAGATAGTAATTTACTTGCCACAGGCCACTCAGAGAGGCATTAGCTGACAGTCCCAGAAATATAATAGACCATGACAGATTATTTGTATACTCACCAAGGAGAGGATTACAGGTTAGCATCTGTCTCCTTATTCAGATTAGCCAATATCAGAATGTGTTACTGAGTTCCTAGCTTGAATAGGATGGGTAACAATGTTCATTCATTCATTCATTCAACAAAGAATGAGTGCCTAGAATGTGTAAGTTCCTAGGCTATATATTATGAACAATTGTCGAATCACAGTTCCTAAAGGCAGATAGTTTTACAAGCACTCGTTCTTGTGAACCATGATATGTTAAACAAATGTGTTCTTAGGGATCCTTTAATTCACACACACACACACACACACACACACACACAGTTTGTTAACATTTGAAAACCATAGCTCTTTTAGCTGGATTAGCAGTTTTCTTCCCTAAAAAGGCTTTGTGAATGTCTAGTAACACAACCTGAGTGTACACGGAGAACTCATTTCTTGTTCTTTCTGACCATAGATGGGTGCTCCTTAATGCCTGATTTAGTCGTTGATTGGACTAGTCAACCTGTTTAGGTACTATTTAAAAGCCTCTTCATCAAGAGATCTGCAAATGTGGGTTTATAGAACTTCACCGTTGTCTCCGACTGAAACAGGGCCCTTGATGCCGTGATGTCTAGCCTCTTCTGTATGTGTCACGCATGCGTGGGCATAAGATGTGATGTAAACAGAATGCTAGGTTTCAAAATGAGGAAAATGGGAGGACCTGGGCAGACCATTGGTGATGCTGTAAAAAATCATTTTTGGCATGAATTTGAGTTTAATTTAACCCATTCTTTGTTAAAAGAAATCAAATTATTCAAGGAACTAGGACCTGGGAGCCTCCGCCTCTCCCTTGAATATCATGGTCAGTCTGGGCCTTCATGATAAGAAGTTTCAGGTTATTCTATTGAAATGCAAGGGACCAAAGAGTGTTTGTTATCTGTTGCCTTTCAAAGGCCTCTGAGCAGTGAAATACTATCTGAGAGAAAGAGACACAAGACCAGACTAGCAGATGTTGATCCAAAAAGAGGTGAAAACATTCTCAGCACAAACTTACAGCCAGTATAAATTTATTTTTGTGCCTCCAGGTAGGGAATGCCTAACAAATAGAATATTCTCTACTTTTTAGTCTTATGGAAGATGTTTAAGAATTTTATGGTACGCATGCTCAAAGAAACAATTACTTATCATACTATTGAATTCTATCATATAGCAGAGGAAAGATAACGGCAAGGTTAATACCGAAATTAATAATTTGTAAGTTAAGAAATTTTCACTTTTGAAGAAATTTGCTGCTATGTGGTTCTTCACGGAGTCTTTTATTGTTAAGCCATTGCCTGTCCTTTGGACAAAAGGGTTCACATTCTTTTTGGTGTGCCAGGTGAAAGACTCCTGTTTGACCTTGCAAAGGAGTAAAGGAAAAGATTTGGTAGCTGTTTTTGTTTGCTATATTTTCCACTGAGCCATGGTGACCATATCAAGATTCTGCTTCAGATGTGATTAGTTTTCCCCAAAGGGTTCTAAGCTTTGAAGACATTTGCATTATGCACAGAAAAATATTTCTCTAAAGGAATTCTACCTATCCATTCCTCACTGATAATCCATATCCTCCTTCTCTTTCAAAATTAAAAAAAAAAAAAATCTGTTTTCTTCTGGAAGTCTACACAATTTAACTTAATGTACTGTGTAGTCTTATACAATGCCACATTGAATTCATTTGTGTGACATGAATTCCTGATCTTGATGGTGACTTCTTTGGAGAATATTGTTTCAACTTTTCCAATCACACAGTTGGCTGCTTAGAACGGAGTGTCCTTCCCGAAAGCTGGGGTTCAAGGAGGGATCTGGTCATGCAGGGAATGTTCAATGAGTGTTGACTGGCTCACCTCAAGGCTGGTATATTTCCTGCTCTCATGACTCTTCTTACATTACAGCATGTGTGGCAATGATTTTTTTTTAAGTCATTAAAGTGATGATTTTTTTCAAAGTCATTAAAGGAGGCAGAAAGAAGGAAAAAGAGAGATGTGGAGAAAGAGAAGGAGAAAGGGAGAGAAGAAGAGATCAGGAGAGAGAGAAGGAGGAAGAGGAAAGGAAGAAGAGGAGGATGAGAGAGGAAGGAGAAGAGGAAGAGGAAGGGGAGGAGGAGAGGAAGAGGAGGGTGAAAGATTATCTTTACACATTAGCCCCTGTGCTGCCCTATGGAAATATTCCATCACCTTACACTTTGATGTGAGAACAATAACTGATCACAACTGATCCAACTACAGTGAGAAGGAAGGGTAGTGGGTTTATCTACACACGACTTCATTAAAGCATTACAGTCTATAGAAGCCCTGGAATCTTGAATGATAAGTAAAAGAAAGTAAATAAAGAAAGGGAAAAAGATGTCAAATAGATCCCATTGCCTCAGCACTGAGGGACTGAAAATACCTCTCTAATACTGCAGGTCCCCAACCCTACAGTCAGTTCCCTGAGTTGTTTGACCTTTTTCAATCTCTTTTATTTTTCACGATTCCTTCGGCTAAAGAGTCTTTGTACAAGCCCGTCTGAATTGCTCTGACCCTTTCTCTTTAGTTAAATTCATTTCAGTTCATTCACTTAATAAACATTCATGGAGTTTTGAACTTGATGCCAGACACAGTTTCAGGCCCTAAGGATAATGTGACAAAGGAGACAGCAGGATCTGCTTTTGTGGGACTTAAATCCCAGTCCGCAGGAACAGACGATAAATACAATATATGTGTGACTGTTTATCTGCTTAACTACTGTCTTCAAATTTTAGCTTGAGCCTCAGCTTCCTCTGGGAGGTCTTCCTTGAAAATTGCTTCCAAATGCTAGACGTCAAATTCTTCCATTAAAAGTTCCTGTATGATAATTTTACATATGTTTGTGTGATTATTTGATTAATGCCTGTATCCTCCACTGCCTGTGGAACTGCATGAGGACAATGATTTTGTCCTTGTTCCCACCAGATTCCCAGCATTACTTACTGGCACATTGTAAGCACTCAATAAATACTTTTTGAATGAATATATGTGCAAGTGAGAAGGTACACAAAGAGCATACATCCAGACATTTAATAGAATTTCCAGACCAGCTTCAAACTTCTAGGGCGAAGTAGTATATAAGACACTTTTCCCAAATACCCTAATCAACTACAAATATAGCTGACATTAGTAGAAATTCAAGTGAAACAAAATGAAGGAGTCAGGGTAGGCAGTTGAGAAGCACTGACAGGTCAGTGGTACACCTAAGAGGAGAAAAAGATAGCTGTTAAGGGAGGTGGAGATTTCCAAAACTAAGTCATCTCCCACCTGGTTACCAAGATCCAGCCAGATCATTAGCCATTCTCTCCGGGACTTGGGCAGATTCCTCCTTTGGAATTGCTAGAACAGCTTTGAAAATGATTTTCCAATGAATTTGATACATAAAAGTGGCCCTGATTCACTTTACCTCATAATTCAACAGCATCCCCAAATCCTATTGCCTTGAGAGGTCGAATCTGTTTTCAAACAGGACTACCTTAAACACATAGAAACTTAGATTCTGTTTGGAATTTGGACTCACGTCTCTACCTTATTTGGAGCACAAAGTCAGTGCAGGTTTATAGTAGTGGCATTTTATGTCCCCTTAGCAAACTGCTGTGGGGAACTCTTGAGGAAGTGGTGGTTAGCAGTGGAATGATAATGCATATTGTGTCAACTGACTTCTGCTGGAGTAGTATTTGTAATGCGGGGTAGAGTATAATATCTGTGAAGATTGTTACCACATTTTGTTTTAACAAAATAATACTGGAAACCTTACTTTTTAAAAGCCTAACTAATTCTATACCTCCCAACTATGCTTCTGACCATAATGATCTTCTTCCCCTACTCAGTAAAAGGAGAATGGAATAACATTTATTATGTGCTGAGAGATAAATCCTGTTTCCATTTTGTGTTGGGGACACTTACACATGAAATGGACTTAGAGAGTCTAAGAACCTTGCCTAAAGAGATAGCAATCAATATCAGCTAAGCTGTAAGTAAACCCTAGATAATCTGAGTTTTTTCACAATAAGGTGGCATCTCTAAAATCTTACTGTATATAAATTGTTACAGGCATTGTGTCTTGAATAACTAATGATTTTTGTCATGACAAATAATTAGACAATAGCTGGGTACTTTCAACAAGAAAGATGTAAGGATTCTTCTTGTTGTTTGTTTTTATGACTATGCTGAATTTGGGATTTTCTTTTTATAAAATTATTTTTGTAATTATACAGATAAAAGACCATATGATAAAATGACATAAAGACATGAAGATGCTTTAAAATTAAAAGAAGTCTATTGTTATTAGTACTGTACTTTAGGTTTAGATAATATAAGAGTACCAACAGAAAAATAAAAACATACTGGAGAGTCGATATAAAGTGTTATTGTTGGCCGGGCGCGGTGGCTCAAGCCTGTAATCCCAGCACTTTGGGAGGCCGAGACGGGCGGATCACGAGTTCAGGAGATCGAGACCATCCTGGCTAACACGGTGAAACCCCGTCTCTACTAAAATACAAAAAAAATTAGCCGGGCGAGGTGGCGGGCGCCTGTACTCCCAGCTACTCGGGAGGCTGAGGCAGGAGAATGGCGTGAACCCGGGAGGCGGAGCTTGCAGTGAGCTGAGATCCGGCCACTGCATTCCAGCCTGGGCAACAGAGCTAGACTCCGTCTCAAAAAAAAAAAAAAAAAAAAAAAAAAAAAAAGTGTTATTGTTTTCGTTGTTATTCTCTATTGTTTATCTAAGAGAAGATACCTCAGGCTTCACAAATCTGGGGTTTTCTGGAGATATCAACAATCATCCCCCAAAATAATGATGTGAGGTGATGAATATGTTAATTTGCTTTACTTAATTATTGCACTATATATAAATGAACATTACATTGTGTGCCCTGCATCTATACAATTTTCACTTGTCAATTAACAATACATTTTAAAAAAAGACCTTTCTTCAGATATTATTAGTGAAGTGGTCCCTCTACATGACTCTTAAGGAAAATTAAGGACGAAACAAGCAAATATAACATTTCCAATAGAAACCTGAGAATGTGGTTCATATGCCCCCGAATCTCTCTATAATTCTAGGCAAGTACTTTCTTTCCAGTTATCTCTCTTCAAACTTTATGTTTAATAAGGAAAATTTATCTTTTTTTTCCTCCTGCTTGACTTTTTTTTTTTTTTTTTTTTTTGGTTTTAGCTGTCTTAAATAATGCCAGACAATTAGGTTTGTTCTAGTAGTCACTTGATTCAATAGCCGTGATAGTGAATTAAATAAAGAACAGTGTAGGTAAAAGAACTTACAAAAATGTCAAATTTATTAGATTGGACAAATCACTGACCTACATTTCAAGCCCTGAAGATTAAAGTTGTACTCTGGTGTGAGGTCATGAAACTCTCAAGTTACACGTGTAAGAGACTTTTTTCCCCCCAACAAGTAAACAAAAACATTTTTTCTCACCTTGGTTAGGGTAAGATTTTGTTTCTGTTATTAATACTAAGCTATTTCTATTATATATAATGTTAATACAGTATATAATATTTCTATAATAACTTAGGTACTTTTGACTTAATGAAAGATTCGGAAATAAAACTTATTTTGGATTTATTTTTGCCTGACACGAATCGTTTCTTCTTTTTTCCTGTAGTTAGAATTCACTTCATGAAATGTGTTGGTCTGCTTATTTCTGAGGAGGCTTGTGTTAAAATGGAACCAAACATGCTATGTATTGATATGCTCCAAATATTGGTTCCCAGGTACACACAGGTACTCAGCCTCGCTCCACAAGACTGTTAATTTCGCTAGTTGAGGGAATTTTAATCTCTGAGATCGACCTCTTTCAGAAACAAAGGGGGAGGGGGATAGAGAAAGAAAAAGTACACACCTGCAACCTATTTCTTTTTGAAGCAAAGCCTTTGAGCAGATGGAAGATGAGATAGAGAAAACAGGCCGATTGCCAAAAGAGATTTGTTTACAATACAGGCAAGTTCCTTCAGAAGTTGATAGGGAGATGTTGTCATGGAAATGAAGGGAAGTACTGCTGCAGGGTTTCACAGAACAAATTCCTACTACAAATATACCTGGATTTAAAGGTGATGGAGATGGGAAAGGGGGCCAAGAGCTTCCTGAAAAAGTTTTAAGTAATGCTTTTCTGTATGTCTTTTTGGCGTTCCTTAGAACCTGAGAATTCCTTGCCTTGGGGTATGCAAAATAGACAATCAAAATAAATGTTGCCGTTTTTTCTGTATTACATGGAATTCCTAACAAGAATAAAAGAATTAGTGTTCAAGTGAGAAGTCAGCAGTACATGATGTATCTCAACTCTGGAACATCGACTAGTGTTTAAAAGACTTCTGAGAAGTACACTATTATTGTTAAAAACAAACCAAAAAGATGTTTTTTCCATCCAGACTGCAGTAAAACAGGGAAAGTGCCTACACCTTAAGGTATTACAATACACTATTTTCAGTGTACAAATATCCACCTTTAACAAATTAAATAGAATCTATTCCCCTGCCATGCCCTCCACAAAAACAAAAACAACCCCTCAATTTGTCATTTATTGCCTGCTTCAAAATCTAGTCTTTGCTTCAATTTTGACCACTATGACTTTCTACTGTTTTTAAAAGAAAATCTTTCACAAATTAGTTTGTTGAAATATGAATTGTTTTAGGGACAAAAGTTAGTCCTGCAAATCTTCAGCTTTACAAATTCCTTATTAGGAAGTGCTTAGTAAGCTCTTTTCTTGCTTTTCTCCTTTCTCCTACAGTTCCAGCAGAGGATGATGTCATTTTTCCCTTTTCCTGTTCCACCTCCCACCCTTTTATCCCACTAAGTTTCTTGTTAGGCTTCAATTGAACAAAGCAACACCTGTGTTTCTTTACTGGCCTTCAAATTACTATTTCCAATCCATTTCTTCAGCTGCCTACAGGGTTGTTTTCATTAACAACAGATAATTAGCAACTTCACACAGATTGAGGAAAAACAATCTAGAAGCCTATAGCAGCTTCTGCTGCCTATTGCTCATATTAAATTAAGTGTAGATGCTAATGATCAAGACTTGACATTGTTTATTAGATATTGTAGCACAGGGTTATTAAAAAAAAAAAAAGCAACAAGAAACTAAGTTAGGGAATCGGATTTCTCTTGTCGGCTCTGGCATTAACTAGCTGGATAACTCAGGCAACTGGCCTAACCTACTCTAGTTTTACATTTCTTAACTCCACCAATCACATGTTGGAATGGTTAATACCTTTAGTCCTTTGTAATGTTATTATTTTGTAAGAATTACATTGAATTCATATAATCATTTCCTATTTGCAATATGGCACATAAACTTCTAGAAACTGCAAAATAATCATTATATCTTTTTTCTCTTCTCATTCCTGTTCCCTTTATCATCTCCACACTCACACCAGCATCCTCCCCTTCTTACTCACATGTTGTCTCTCCATATGATACAAAAGAAACCAGTCAACGCTGTCTGAACAATATTATGCCATCTGGTAGGATTTCCGTGCCGCTCACTTCTCTATTGCTATAATTCTCCTCAGATATACTTGGGGGGATTCTCCCTAGACAGCATCTTCAAAAGCTGCATATTCAGATTTACCTCTAAAGTTTTACCTGGGCTTCCCACCTTCATTATTCATTAAGACCACTAGAAGATGTGCAGACTTAAACAAGAGGATACTTCCTTAGAGATGTTCAGTATTTCAGCTTGGGCAGGAGGAGATTCAGTTTTAAATCTTGATTGTGTCTCTTAAAAGCTGTATGACCTGGCACCAGGTCATTCTAACACACAGGTCCTCGTTCTAAAACACAGGTCCCCATTCTAAAACACAGGCGACATAAATAGTACTTGCCTAGCTTGGCTGTTTAAATTAGTTAATACATGGATAATGTTTATAGCAGTGACTGGCAAAAAAAACAAAATGTCACCTAGTGTTAGCTTAATCACTGGGGAAGGAAAGATTCTCAGAGATCCATAGATACTTTTTCTGATAATTTTCAACTTATTTCCAATGTTGCTAGATCTTTTCCTACTTTTTAATGTTTTTGATCTTTATTAATCATTGTTTGTTTTCCTCACCTCTTTGTTTATTTTACCTCCAGGTTATACATTTTATACTCTACCTAAATCAATCTTAGTTCAAGGAGAAACATTTTCCCATTCTTTTATTATCACAGGTTTCTGAAAAGAGAAGGAAAGTAATTAGCTCATCTTACTTCAAGGAAATACATTGCCCACTTAAAGGCAATAGTAGTTCTGTGGTTCAGGAAAACAGGATATTGATTTTTTTTGTTTGTTTTATCCAGTGGAGTAGTTGACATGTTTATATATTTATTCTGCATTGTAGAAACTTGGAAGGGGGGACCCAGTTTTATAAGTCAGGCCTTGTTTGTGTGTAACGGAACATTATACACCCAGTAGGAACTCAGGATATGTTTGTTAATGGTTTTTCTTGTCTTAAAATAAAGGATTCTGAAACATGTTCCAAGTAAGATTGATGATTTTTAAAAGCAGTAGCAAAAAGAAAGGTGGAGGATGAGAAGCTGTTTCTAACCCCCTTTTCTTCTGAATCCTCTCTCTTGGGTTCCCATTAGAGGTTAGAGATGGGCTTTATTACTGCTTCTACTCTCAGTTGATGGTATCAGTAATTTACAGATGGGACCACTGATTTTTAAAACAGAAAATTCAAGAAGGCCTTGACCTCTTTGCAACACCTATATTTAAAAAGAAATAACTATCCCATATTTTGGAATAATAACATGTTAGCTCTTTAACGCAGTCTAAGATAGTGTGTTGGGACAGCCTTGATCTTCATTCTCTGTGCCTCAATTTCCTCATCTGTAAAATACTAATAATAGCACTATCATATTTATGAAGAATTAACTGTGATTGTCGGCCAATGATAATAATGCTTGTCATAAAGTAAGGACTGACAAAATGTAGCTCTGCCGATTATTCTCTTCTATATCATATTCTGCAGCTACGGTTTGTGGGTGCAAGAGGTAGTTACTTATCCTCTCTCTGGAATCTTTCTGTGGAATGTCCATCATGACCCCATTATTCACTTCTTTTGGATGCTTGGCCTCTTGGTTACAAGTATGTACATTATGGCTCTCTTCTTGCTTGGAATTGGAAGTGAGAAGCTGGCTTGAATTAAGATCTGTGAATTATCTTATTTTCTTGGTAAAGTGGGATTGATTTTATTCCAAATAATATTTGTTTGTTTTCTAAGGGAAGAAACTTCTGGCCTCAGTTTCCTTAGATAGTTTCGAATCTTGCTTGGTGTTTTTAATCACTGAAGAGAGATTGAGCTCATTTCTCTGGAATAGATTTCAGTTTATATTCTGAAGTTTTAATTTCATTTGGAAGCCGGAGGCTGAATGATTATCTCTTTATAGTAAGTGTATTGGCAGGGGAAGCTGGCTGCTACTGTAACCCCCAAACCTCAGTGGCTTATCACGCTGACTTTTGTTTTTTGCTTTTAACACAGTTGGGTGAAAATGAGGATGGCAGTTCTGCCACTATCCGGTGCCTCTGCCACCCTCTCAGTCCACAGAGTCCTGCACTGGACTTTCTGCATGTGATTAGCAGATGCAGGAAGAAGACAGTATGCCAGGCGCAGGGCCAGCTTCCTAGGCCACACTGGACAGAACATGTACCTCTTCTGCCCGTGGTCCTTGGTACAAAACTCACCACAGGGCGGCACCTAACTGCAAGCAAGGCTGGGAAATGGAGGCCAGTAACATGCTCAGAAAGACAAAGGAAATGACTGGTGAACAACTAGTTACTGCCAAAGCACGATAGTTAGTTCAACCAATTTTTATATTATGGAACATTTCTGAGATAGAATACACGCACATATGTGGAAGTTACAAGAATAGCAACATGAGTACTCCGTTTGAGAAATAATATATTACCAGTGCAGTTGATGTCTTCTATTACACATGCCTCTTCGCCTCTGCTTGCATCTCTTTCTGTGTTGCTCAGGAGCAAACACTGTTTTATTAGCTTTTTGGTTATCATCTCATGACAGATACATTTATGCACATAGGTTAACATTTTTTGTTATTTTTGGCCTTTATACAAATGGTATCTATTGTATGTATTCTTTGGTGAGTTTTTTCACTCATCTTTATAATTCTGAAATTCATTCACGTTGATGTGTGTAGCTGTAACTCACCCATTTTTCCTCCTGTATGGTATTCCATTTGCTGGAATAACCACAATACAGTTATTCAGCTTCCTGGGCATTTGCGTTACTTTCAGGGCTTTTTTCTTTTTACACGCAATGCTGCTATGAATATTCTTGTACATATCTCTTCCTCTACATTTGTAAATTACTGTAAAGTATGAATCTTGCTGCTATACCAGTATACCACTCTATTAAAATTGTATGCAGTAGTATGTCTTTTGTAAGGAAAAGTTAATAATTTAGATTTCCGTTTACTCTTCCTAGGTTGGTGTGAGTGTGTTGCTATTGAGTGCGGCCTTCATGGAGTGCGAACTAAATCAGACTAGAACATTTTAACTCCATAGGTCCACCATACTTCTTTGATTTTTTAAGAAAATTTTAAAAATAAATCCCCGAAGTCACAGTTGTACTTCTGTTAGCTATCTCACTCTGTGCAATGTGGCTAAGTTATTTTGGTGGGGGGTTCTATATTATGTTCACGGCATATCACTTTTCTGATGTATAGAGTTCTATGTGACAGAGCTAGATTGATGTCGGAGATAAGAGAGTCCTCCAAATTATTTTTTCTCCCCACTGACTAGTTAAGCGAATTTCCAACTTCCTAGCCTTATTCTTGTGATTTAAGGCTTTATTTTCTTTTAAAAAGCAAATTGTCCTTCTGACAATACGTAAGGAATAAGCAAACTAATCATTTAAGAAAAGCAGAAATCATCTTAATTCCAGAATCAGAAAAAATTGTGTCCAAAACTCACAAATGGAGATAATTTGATGGGAAAAATAATGTTTTTAGTGGCATCATCATAGCAAATGACAGGGTGACTTTCACAGGCCTGTTTGTGACGGTGCCGCCTACCCAGGCAGATGGCACCACCCGATGTGATGCTGAGTCACAGCTGTCTCTCAGTGGTATGAATCGATGAGTTTCACATTAGAATAACCTTCCCACAGCCCAGAAGAAGGGCAGTGTTTTTCATAATAAGAAAAAGAAACAGTGAAAAATTAGACAGGCTCCTAAATAAGAGTCATGGAGGAAAAACACCTATTATTGTAGCACGGACTGATGAAGTTTTGGCACATGGCTCATTCCTCCAACACTGATCTTGTCATTCAGCATCAATTTCTGGTTTCTTGCTCAGATGACTCAGAGTTGCATATACCTAGAATTTCCCTTCATGGGGAAATCCTTTCAAGGTTTACAGGTCTAACGTATCTGCAACAGGCGACGGGGAAGACTGACATTGTAAACCTCACGTTTATTAAATTATACGTTTGAAAAAAAGTCCTGCAATTTTAAACCACATGATAGTGGAGGGAATTTATTTTTCATTTATAAAATTATGTTATTGTAACAATTTTTCTTTGAAAGGAGATGAGACAGGGTGAATAGGGAATTTCTTAACTCCTTTTTGCAATTCGCTCCCTAGTTGTGAATAGTTACTCAGTCCCTGGGCTCTTCTGAATCTATTTGTAGCTAGATATCCTGGTGGCCTAAAAGACCACCTAAAAGAGCTCCAGCTGAGTTGTGACAGAGGCAGGTGAGGACTGAAAGCCCAGAAGGGATTCAAGTCAGACGCGTAGAGAGCCCTTGGTCTTGGCAAGTTCTTGCAGCTAATAAAAGAAGAATTTTTCCAACATCCCTGCCATTTCACTCAAGCACTGGGGAAGAACATACTTCTGTCTCATCTCTTCCCCCTGGGTGATATGACCTATGTTTCCCATTTGGGTGAGTTTAATATTTTCAAGGTCACCCTTCAGGTGTGGCCTGTGACCATTTACCCTCCTGGGAGCTCCTGCTTACAGATTGTAGGCATTCCCCTCTCCTCCGAGCCTCACTGGGGAAACTCTGTTCTGCAGAGAGGACACACAGAGGGGATGTACCTAGAGTTATTTAGCTGCTGTGTTGGGACCAACTCAGGGGAGTAGGACTAGGACACCCAATTTGACCTCAAGCTCAGTCTATCCCAATACAACTTTACCAGTTTGGATGCCTAAGCAAATCATATGTCTATTTCTCTATTGACACAAAATCCAGCAGAAAGAGGTCTGTAGGTTGAACTCTCTGTTTTGCCATTTACCAGCTCTGTTATCTTTTGGAACTTATTTTACTCTCTAGACTGTAAGAACGACAGCGTATTCATTTCCTATTGCTGCTATCACAGATTGCCCTGGACTTAGTGGCTTGCAATAGCACGCATTTATTGTCTTACAGTTCTGAGGATCAGAAGTTCAACACATGTCTTATTGGGATAAAGCAAGGTTTTGGCAGGACCGTATTCTTTCTGGGAGGCTGTAGGGGAGGATCTGTTTCTTTGCCTTCTCTAGTTTCTTCCAGAGGCCACCTGCATTCTTCGGCTTGTGGTCCCTTCCACTTTCTTCAAAGCCAGCAGCATAGCATCTCCAGACCTTGTTCCTACTCTGACACTTCTGCCTACCTCTTAGAAGGACCCATTTGGTTATACTGGGACCACCCCAATAATCTAGGATGATCTTCCCATCTCAAGATTCTTAAATTAATCCCACCTACAAAGTAAAGTCTCTTTTGCCACGTAAAGTAACATTTTTACAAGTTCAGGGATTAGGACATGGATGTCTTTGGTGGGGAGAGCATTATTCTGCCTTCCATAGAGGGTTTGACTGGATAATTTCTAAATTATTTTCTACTCATATATATTTTTATTGTGAATTAGGTTTGCAGAGCTTATGATTTTTCACACTCTCATGTCTTCATAAAAAGATAGTTTACTTCAGACCTAAATCCTTATATCACCCTCTCCATCTTTGCCCTTATTTCACCTTCTCTTTATTCCTGCAGAAACCCATTAATAACTACTTGCCTCTATATAGATCTTTGATTCACTATTTAAACTCAGTATTAGAAACAAATCCAGCTTCTAATTTCCTCACGCCCCTTCTGTTGTTTAAATAATATTAATTTAGTCTGATATGCTCTTTGCAGTTCAAATATTATTCTTTGCTGATTTTTTATCTTATCAGCCTGCTTATTCATAAGTGATGGAAAAAAAGACTTAGCCACCCTGCCTATCCCCCTTTCTCTATATAGTAAGGGTAGTTTAATCTAGTGAAATCTTAAGGATTAAATAAATATACATTTTATGTAGAATACTCAACTGGGTTTTAGGATGAGAAATATGAGGTAGCATGTACCCTGCCATCTAGCTGAATACTTGCAAAATATTATAGCAGAGTTTCACTGTTCTGAAGACGTTTGCAGAGTGCTTCTGGAATTGGCTAATTAGCTAGAGCTTGTTTCCTTCTTACTACTCCTCATTGCATTGTTTGCCTTACCATAAAATCATCAAATGGAATTTCAAAAACATCAACATATGTTTTCTTTTTTTCTGACTCTTCTCATCAGGAGAGAACCTCATTTTTAAACAGCTGTTTTCCTGATTTTGTCTTGGTTGATGCAATGCTTTTTAAACTGTGGATGAAATAAGGGGATGGGAAGTGTCAAGAATGCTGATATTTTATCAGGCCCTTATTTAGGCATTTATGAAGAAGACGGTGATTACTTATTCATTCCCAAATTCTCTACCTCCCATTTAAGTAAGTGTCTGCCTGCTTCTGCTAATTGTCAAATAATGAAAAGACCCACCCCTCAAAAGATTCTTTGAAAATGTAGCAACTATGGTGATGACTAAATTTCTTCAAGTGACACCTGGAAAAAGAAAGTATTTTGTTTCTGTTTGCTGTGAGAGCACAATTTTCAGACCTTCTCAATAGGGCTTGAATTTCACTACAGCTCTTCAAAGAGCTGCTATTATTTTGGGCTACTTCTGGCAATTGCCATGAAAATGATAAACTGCTAAGGCCTGAAGTCTTGACACAAACTGTCACTATCAATGCGTGTGTGTGTGTGTGTGTGTGTGTGTGTGTGTGGTTATCAGCTCTGATGTGCTAATTCCGTGTTACCCCTTGTTCCTTAGACCTTTTCCTTAACATTTGTATAAAATCAAGGTAAAAAGCATGCCATAGGCTTCCTTGCAGGAATTCATCATCTTGAAAGGAAGAAGGATCCTTCCAACTGTTTTTTTCTTAATCAGGGCCACCCCTTAGGTGTGCAAAGCCTGAGGCAAATATTTATTTTTTGCAGCACCTGTGTCTACATAAACACTGTTAAAAATTATTACAATATTCATGAGGTTCCACATAGTGCCTTATAAATGAAGACTTGGAATAATAAGAGAAGATGTACTTAAGCATTTGTTTATTGTCCAATCAGAGCCTGTGAGGATTCTTTGCAGTGGTCAGGCACCACTTCGTCATGTTCTTAATTGTTTTTGTTTTTGTTTTTTGAGACAGAGTCTCTCTTAGTTGCCCAGGCTGGAGCGCAGTCGTGCTATCTCGGCTCACTGTAAGCTCCACTTCCTGGGTTCACAGCATTCTCCTGCCTCAGCCTCCCGAGTAGCTGGGACTACAGGCCCCTTCCACTATGTCGGCTAATTTTTTGTATTTTTAGTAGAGGCGAGGTTTCACTGTGTTAGCCAGGATGGTCTCGATCTCCTGGTCTCATGATCCTCCCGCCTCAGCCTCCCAAAGTGCTGGGATTACAGGCATAAGCCACCGTACCTGGTGCATGTTCTTAATTGTTAAATGTAATAAGTTACATTCATTACCTTATACTGAGAATAAGGTAGCAATAGTGCCGTTGTTCACGATGCCATGGCCATGACTCTCTGGACCCTATTTGTGCTAAAATAATGTTGACCTTTTTGCCTTTGAAGCTTCTCAGTACCATTTACTTGATGTTGGTTGCATCATTACTCATGACCTGTATTATTCACCCCACTGTCCACAAATCCTGGCTTCCAGAGATTCTCTCAAAGGTAGGTATGAGGCTTCATCGATAGCGACAAATACAAACCTTGTTTAGAGTACACAGAAAATGTGAACAATAGCCCATGGAATAAATTCCAGTCACTTTGAATTTATTGTGTGGATTTCTGTAGCATAAACATAGCACAAATACATCTTCCATCCATGTCTCCTCTTGCACTCTTTAGGCCATAATCCCTGCATTCCTAGATTGTGAAACCTTTCAATGTTGATCAACAACGTGCCTTTCACACGTGGCTGCCACCAAGGGCCATAACTGGAGAGAAAGGGGGAATAGGTGGAGAGAGAAAAGAAATTCTTGAAAGCAAAGTGTATTCCTTATCCAACATGGCTTCAGATTAACCCAAAGAGCACCTTGTCACCATATGGATGGGAAGGGCCCATTGGCACTGGGGAGCAGTGAATGTCCTAGGAAGAGATAGGCACAGCCACCCTGCAGGGACACCTGCTACATGGTGCATAGCTGGAAAAGGGTGGGGGGACTGTCCTGGGTGCCAGTGTGGGGATGAAGAGGGATCTACCTATTAAAAGATGCCCACTTCACCCCGCCAACTGAAGGTGCTCTAGACCCACATGCAGAGAACCCACAACACACACTGCTCAAGCCCCAGGGTTGGCCCAAAGCGTGACTTGTCCTTTGTTTGTTGGGAATAAAAGTCTGTCCAAATCAGCATGTCAACAGTACTCTTCTGGTAGTTCAATTACCATACTGGATGATGAAAATGATCCACTTGCTTACAACAATGCCCCAGCTGTGGAACTTCAAGAACACTGCATAGGTACAACTCAGGGCATCTGGTCAACCTCACTTTTAGGAGAGGTGGATTTTTGGGATTAGACGTTTGGAGAGCACCTCAAAGGAAAGGAACAGAAACAGGATCATGACCAAGACTCCTGGGTCTTGACCAAGGCTTGGGGCATGTGGTTCCTGCTGGTTCCAGGCAGAAGAGGGGGACTTGGATGAAAATACTGAGGATGGTACTTTAAAGAACAGGACCCCCTTGAAATGCAGCAGCAGTCCTACTTCCTTGCATCCAATGGCTTTAAGTGATAATGGTAGTGTGTACGTGAGGATTAGACTGATTATATGGGTGCGAATTTTTTTTTATTTTAGTACTAACTGGCTGGTTGCATTCTCCTTCCCTCTGTCATCTGTCATCCATTCATTAAGCAGTAACTGACCACCTTTGATGTGCCCATCAGGGTCAACTTATCCATTAAGCACTAAGGTCAACAGTACTCTTAGGAGTCCAGAAAAATGCTCTAATTGCTTTTATGAACACAAGAAGAAAATGAAGTTTTAGGTGCAAGAACATCTTTTAACATATAATATTAAACTATTCCTCTTTATACTAACAGCCACAAGGTATATTTTAAAATATTTTTATGGAGGAAAAGGCCCACTGAGGCTAAAATGTCCAAAGCCTAGGGAGATCATAATGGAGCCCTGGTGATCGGCCCCACACTAGAGGCTGGGGCTGCAGCAGTGAGCAGAAAGCAGTCCATAGGAGTTGGAGGAAGATGGAAAAGAACACAGAAAGTTACATTATGAAATAACGCATTATTGCAACAGAGTTAAGCCCAGGGAACTTACAAACAGGCTTGTAGCAAGGTTGGGGGTTGGCAGTCGGTGTGTCTGTGTGAATCGGTGATGGATTGGAGGCAATTGCCTCATTGCTTTATATTGTATAGCTAGTCCACTAGGGTTTTATCTATTATTCTTGTTATTGATGCAGATGATGATCCAAGTAAATTATGGGCAATTATTAAACTCAGCTACTGGTAGAGATTTAACATTGATACTGGCTGCTTTGAAATATAAGCATCCCATCTGAAAGTATTTTGAAATAATTGTGAAATATGTAGTAAATGTACATAAAACTTGCTACCTGGCTCTGTGTTCATGATTACTTCCAGGTTCTTTAAGCTATCCAAATCAGTAGTAATCCTAACATACTATATTTGAGCTGTTGAGACTGTAATAGACACCTCCAAGTGGTGCCTTTTTAAAAACCGACCAAGGTAATAATCTCATTACCTCTCAACCTAGTCCACAAAGGACAACTTTGTATTTTAGTAAGACTTTTTGTGACTTCTTACTATAAAATAGTAACAATAATAGAAAGAAAACCTTCTGTACATTTGTTTTGCCATAGTAGGTAACAAGGCTGATATGGTTTGGATTTGTGTCCCTGCCCAAATCTCATAATCAGTTGTAATTCCAAGTGTTGGAGGTGAGGTCTGGTGAGAAATGGTTGGATTACAGGGGCAGTTTCCCATGGTTTAGCACCATACCCCCTTGGTACTGCATAATGAGTGAGTTCTCGTGAGATCTGGTTGAGTGCGTAGCATGTTCCCCCTCCCCCCTTGGCACTGCATAATGAGTGAGTTCTCGTGAGATCTGGCTGAGTGCGTAGCATGTTCCCCCTCCCCCCTTGGTACTGCATAATGAGTGAGTTCTCATGAGATCTGGTTGAGTGCGTAGCATGTTCCCCCTCTCTCTCTTATTCCTTCTCCAGCCATGTAAAACATGCTGGCTTCCTCTTCGCCTTCTGTCGTGATTGTAAGTTTCCTGAGGTCTTCCCAGAAGCTGAGCAGAAGTCATCATGCTTCTTGTACAGCCTGTGAAACTGTGAGCCAATTTAACCTCGTTTCTTCATAAATTATCCAGTCTCAGGTATTTCTCTATAGCAGTGAGAGTGCTAATACAAATGCTAATATATACGCCGCATTCGTTTGCATGACTCATTAGTTTGGGTCGTATTTGATAATACCCAAGTTTCTTTCAAACCATAAAAGTTTAATTTATTTACATGTTATTTAATGAATGCAGGCACTCAGCAAAAGATATGTACTTCATTCAGCAAGTGAACATTTACTGAGCATTCACTATTGTGCCAGACACAATACCACTTTACCAGGTACAGGGGATATTTAAGCAACACACAGCCCTTATCCTCAAAGGACTCATGATTTAGGGGAGGTTGTAGGCAAGAAAAACAGTGGTTATGAAACGGGTAAGGTTCCCTTGTCTTCCTCGCAGGGCGTGTGCTTGGAGGGTGGCTGGCTTCTTCGGTGCCCTGCTGCTCAAACCTCTAGGGGAGCATACAGACAGGCAGGCTGTGGGGCTCTGACCCCACGGCAGTGTCTAGGGGTGAATGTTTACAGCTTCTGAAGCCTCAGTGGGCATGTGTTACAGGGTGCTCTCTTAGTTTGCCATCTATAGGCGGCTTGTGTTAACCAGCTCAATTAGACCCTCTACCTTATCCCAAGGACAGAAGGCTTCTGTATTCCGGGTTCCTGCCTTGGTGTGCCGGAAGAATTGGAACACATGTGGGCTTGGAGAATGAGTGTGAAGTTTTGTTGAGTGGAAGTAGCTCTCCGTTGATGGGGGAGGCAGAGGGAGATGGTTTTTCTCTGGAGTTGGGCTGCTTAATACCCGGCTCTCCTTCAATTGCCCTGGCCAAACTCTGCCTCATCCCATAGGTCAATAGCCTGCTGGCTTGCCGGTGTCTGTTGGTGTGCTCTTCCACCAGCGTGCTCCCTCTACATCCCCTTGCCATCCAGCCCCTTGTGTCTTCCGCTGATGTGCTCCTCTCAACCTCTGGCTGCCTGTGTGTCTGCCTGCTAGGGTCTTGGGTTTTTATAGGCCCAGGATCGGGGCATGGCAGGCCAGGGTGGTCTCGGAAACTGCAACATTCGGGCAGGAAGGCGAGAGAGGCTGTCCTCACCTAGGTCCATGGGGGTGGAGCCCAAGCAAGGGACCCACATTTTTCTACCCAGCACTTCCCTCCCTCGCTTCTGTATCAGTTACAATTACTGTTATGGTTACCTTCAATGGCTGATAGAACTTCCACTTACAGTTTAGTTTGAATATTGAGATTTCTGATGCCACATACTAATAGAAAGGGTATGAAATGGTTAATTACTTGCAAAATTGAGATCTCTGAGGTGAAAAAAGCAACACTTTCAAGCAGGTCTAAAATGGCTTAAGGGCAAGGAAAGGAGGCTCACTCTAGGTTTTTGTTGTGATTCCAAAATGAGGCTGGAATAGTGGACTTGTGTGGCTTGAATCTCCCACTGGCATCAAAGAAGGGAGCACCAGGTTTCTTTATCAGCTTATCCAGATACTTGGCACCAGAAGGTGAGGAAAGAGGGCTTTCAGCATCAAACGCCAAAAACATGGAGTCAGTCTCCTCTTTAAAAATGCGGTGTGATCAGAAGTTCTATAAGGGAACTTTGCGAAGGGTGATTACCTCACATGGACATTTAACTCAGTCTTGGAGGGTTCGAATACTGTCCCTGGAGAAAAATGCTCTTGAACTGCTTCACGAAGGGTGAGAGGAAGGGGGAGAGGAAGAATGAGAGGATGTTCATCATGAAATTTAACTCAAGGCAGGATGTTCGAGGTGGAAGGTATTGTGTTTGAAGCACCAAAGGGTGAAAGTGCAGAGTACCTGAGGTTGGAGTGAATTTATAGGATAGGTAACATGTAGTGTTACAGCAGTAGATGCACCTAAAAGGTATGAAGTTTGAGCTTCATTCTGAGGATGAAGGAGAATAACTGTAGAGTATTCATCAGATTTTCATTTTGGAAGGTGACTATTCTATTTCGAAGGCTATTTGAGGTTAAACAGTAAGGGAAGACAGAATCTATGAACTGTGAGAGAGAAATGACTTGATCAGTTAACCTCTTGATAATTGCTGTCTTAGTTTAAGCAGTTTTTCTCAACATAGTCTTACTGTCTTTCTAGTAAAGGTGCGTAGTGAGGAGCAAGGAAGGAGATGGGGTAAGAAAGTTTTGGTCAATCTTTTCAACCAACAGATATCTCTATGCTCTCTCAAACCATTCTGATACAACCCCTAGGGGAAGGAATTCTCTGTGTTTTGAAAACACAAAAACCTGCCGGGATGATGTGGTTATATGTCAACCTCATCCTAGCAAAGAATTACTGAGTTAATAAAGTAAAGCTCTGAGAGTGAATTTCAGGCTTGGGTCTGGTGCGGACAGGGTATTGAGCTAAAGGATGGAAGGACACCATGAATAACTGTTACACTGTAATGCTTTACTGGAGTGTTGCAATCACAGAAAAGCAGGCTCCCTAGAGTAGTTATAAAAGATAAGAGACTTCGCCCCAATTATTTAAAAATGTTCAATTTAGTGGAGGAGGACAGAAGAAAGAAAAGAAAGAAAGAGAGAGAGAGAAAGAAAAGGAAAGAAAGAAAGAAAGAAAGAAAGAAAGAAAGAAAGAAAGAAAGAAAGAAAGAAAGAAAGAAAGAAAGAATAGAGAAAAGAAAGAAAGAAAGAAAGAAAGAAAGAAAGAAAGAAAGAAAGAAAGAAAGAAAGAAAGAAAGGAGAAAAGAGAAAAGACAGAAAAGAGTAGTAGAAAGAAAATGAGATCTGAAATTGTCAAGAAGGCCTGGACCCTGAAGGGAAACTAAGGAAAGCAAAGTCCTGATGTGTTCATGTCACTAGACTCCCTTCCTCCTATTTTTGATATGAGAACTAAAAAAACCTTCAAGACATTTGAAAATGGGAGACATATACTAATCAGATATTTTACAATATGTAGCCACAGTTTCTTAACCAGATTCTCTTAAAACATTCTCAGCCAGTGGTCTTTGTTTTCTGCCCACATTTCAGGTAGGTCTCCTGGAAATCTTTGTGTGACACTGGAATTAGCTGCCATCGAACCGTGGGCTCTGTGCTTTTGGAGCCAAGAGAAAAGAGTCATAAGTGCTGGAACTGGTCTACTGAGCAAAGGCTGCTTTTTTTTCAAAGCAGGAGGCTGTGGAGTTGGGGGAGGGGAGTTTGATTAAAGGAAGAAAACCTTCTGTGACCAAGGCAACCAGAAGGCCCCCAAAAGCCTGTGGGAGCCTGGGGGAAGAGGCATGAAGAAGTGCTTTAGATTTGTTACATCAAGATGTTAATGTTTTTAATCAAGGTTCCTAGGTGACCCTCAGGCAATTAACTCACGGTCCAGTTGTCCTATTATGTGTCTTCAGCTGATTCTTCTCTTTGTACATTCTCTTCTCTTTTCCCGACCACCACTACTAAATTTGAGAAGTGGTTATGAGCTGCTACATCAGCATTAATTTAATCCTAGTACTTAATTCATTTCTTTCTCTTTTGTAGCTGGTTGAAAAAAGGGAGGAAGTTATTTCAATCGAGGTTTTATCCTTTTGAGAGAAGGATAATTTAAATATGTGAAACATGGTATTTCTAAAACCAGAGAAGGTAGCCTTATGAAATAATTCTGACTATATGAATGAGTCCACATTTCATTTTCATTGCCAGGTGCACACAACAAGAGCTGAACTAGCTTTCTATTTTATTTATTTATTTATTTATTTATTTGAGACCGAGTCTCGCTCTGTTGCCCAGGCTGGAATGCAGTGGCATGAACTCGGCTCACTGCAAGCTCTGCCTCCTGGGTTCATGCCATTCTCCTGCCTCAGTATCCCGAGTAGCTGGGAGTTCAGGTACCTGCCACCATGCCCGCTAATTTTTTTTTGTATATTTTTAGTAGAGATGGAGTTTCACCATGTTAGCCAGGATGGTCTCAATCTCCTGACCTCATGATGTACCCGCCTTGGCCTCCCAAAGTGCTGGGATTACAGGCGTGAGCCACCATGCCTGGCCGAGCTGAACTAGCTTTCTAGATCAATGTTCATTCAAGTAATTATAGGAAAATGATTATAAAAGTACTGATTTTAAAAATTATAATTTTGAGAGCATAATTGCAAATGTATGCCTTATTGGTAGTAGACATTATTTTTAGGATTACATGAATTTAAGAACAAGGCAAATTGACAGCTTACTTTTAACGATACAGGTTGATATCAAACTTTGAACTGAAAATAAAAGTTCAGAAAAATATAGGTAAGAAAGTATTTAATAAAATGACATTTAAATAGAAGAAACATATTTTGTAACTCAACTTGCTGTTTAACACTATTCTTGAAATATTTTACACTGCATTCTGTTACTCTCATCTAGTACTATTTAAATGTTTGCTCATCAATTAGTTTGTGGGATGTTGGTTCATTAGAAGACAAGATTAATTGCATATTACTGATGATTCATCAGGGCAAATGTGTTTCATTAATGGAACAGAGTACTTTGAATATGGCCAGCACAGAAAGTACTCAAATATTCACTGAAACTTTAAAAAACATATACTGCATAGGACTGCCAAGAGAACAGACTTGACCCACTAGGGAGGATTTATAGTGTCAGGTCTTAACATTTATAGTGTTAGACTTTCAGCTAAATTTCTAGGAGTTTAGTTTTCCAGAGGAGATGATACCCAGGCACTTTGGCAATATGCTTAAAATTAGAAAGAAAGAATAGCTGTCCATTCATTGCTGCTGTCTTCAGCATTTCGATGGAATATAGTGGCTCACCTGCTACCTTCCAGGTAAATTCCTGAAGATAGTTCACTGTGTAGCTCTGATTTTGCCAGCTGCAGAACAGAATGGGAAGGAGAAGTGAAGAATGGTTCTTCTTGGTGATAAGTGTTCTGATTTTCATGACATTGCTCACTGTGTTTTGAATACTTGTTCTAGGAACAGTGACAGATTTGCACAGATGTAGCTATACTCCTTCAGCTGTCTTCTTTATTGCTAATCGGGATTTATGAGTTAGTTTTTCTAAGATTTGGGAAGGCATCTGTGCCATATCTTACAGTGGGCCTAAGGTTCCAGGCCTATTTATTATCTGACTGTAATTTATCCCTCTGTGTGCTCTTTTCCCTGATGGAAAAAAACTGGTATAAAGTATCCACCATTTTTCACTGTTAAATGTATGTATCAGGGAGGGCGTCCCGGGATGGCAGAACAGGAACAGCTCCGGTCCACAGCTCCCAGCATGATCGATGCAGAAGATGGGTGATTTCTACATTTCCAACTGAGGTACCTGGTTCATCTCATTGGGACTGGTTGGACAGTGGGTCCACGGAGCGCAGTGCAGTGGACAATGCATCCCACGGAGGGTGAGCTGAATCAGTGTGAGGAGTGCAGTGCAGTGGACAGTGCACCCCACGGAGGGCGAGGTGAATCAGTGTGAGTCGTACCCTCACCAGGGAAGCACAAGGGGTCGGGAGATTTCCCTTCCCTAGCCAAGGGAAGCTGTGACAGACTACCTCGAAAAATGGGCACTCTCCACCCAAATACTGTGCTTCTCCCAAGGTCTTAGCAACTGGCAGACAAAGTGATTCTTTCCTGCGCCTGTCTCAGTGGGTCTCACGCTCGTGGACCCTTGCTCACTGCTAGCACAGCAGTCTGAGAGCTATCTGTGAGGCTGCAGCCTGGCTCAGGGAGGGGCGTCTGCCATTGCTGAGGCTTGAGTAGGTAAACAAAGGGGCCAGGAACCTCGAACTAGGTGGAGCCCACCATAGCTCAGCAAGGCCTACTGCCTCTAGACTCCCAAGTATCTGGGACTACAGGCGTGCACCACCATGCCCAGCTAATTTTTGTGTTTTTAGTTGAGACAAGGTTTCGCCACATTGGCCAGGCTGGTCTCGAATTCCTAAACTCAAGTAATCTGCCTGCCTCAGCCTCCCGAAGTGCTGGGATTGCAGGCATGAGCCACTGTGCCTTGTCACTCTGGGGTTATTCTTACATTTCCTTTATAATGTGAACTCTTTCCATAAAATGATGCTATTCCTTTGGCAACCTACACAGCTGATTTTATTGAGCAGTATTATTATGCTAGTTATGCTCTATTATTCTTTTGGGCAT
Organism: Macaca thibetana thibetana; assembly: GCF_024542745.1. NCBI lineage: Eukaryota > Metazoa > Chordata > Mammalia > Primates > Cercopithecidae > Macaca > Macaca thibetana. The sequence goes on from NC_065594.1 coordinate 59,856,165, forward strand.
ACCAGTTTTTGTTGAATGAGCTCAGGGCCTAAACCAAATGTAAAATGTGTGTGTGTATACACACACACATATATTTGCATGCATGTACGTGTGTGTGTATATATGTATATATACTTATGTAGATATCTGTTTTCAAATACTCTTTGAAATAGAAAGGCCCCAACTAGATTTCATAATTATTTCTCCCTCTCCACACTTAACACATTTTTGTTTTTAGCATTTCCTTTTCTCATTTCCTGTGGACATAGTTCTAGGTTTCAAGGCTTATTTATTCTCCTTGTGCATGTACATTTCATACATTTCTAATCTGAAAGCTTCTGTCATTCTCAAGAAGGCAAAGCTAATGAAAACTCACATCAACATGGTGCACAGGCAGAGCTAGCCCACAGAAGCCCCGCTGGTTGGTCAAGGCTGGTTCAAGGCTCCTTTTGCCAAGATACTGCTGCTGCTACTAATCCCCTCCTAGCTCCTTGAAGTACAGCCCAGAAAGGACAGGTTAGTTTGGGCCCTGACAAGGTTATCAGAAAAGTCCCAACACCAAAGACTAAAAATCTGACACTCACAATCCTCACAATGGAGTCAACACAAAACAGAAAGTGATCCTGTTCTTGTAATCTTAGCTCTGCCCAGGTCACCATCTTGCCTGGCTGGTTTTGTTGATGCCAGCATAATGTGACACAGATTCCAAAGGCACAGCCATTTCCAGGACCAGAGGGTGGTGGATTATATAACCAAGCTGGGTAGTGTCAGGTTTATCAAAGGCTGATAACTAACAACTTGCAGCTACTTGCCTTGGCCCAAAATGAGGCGGAGTGAAACAGGTCAAAATTCTGCACAGTCACATTGAACACATAGTTTATTATAATTTATTTTCTATGCAAAATCTATAGTTCATTTAAAATTCCTTCCTTAATACTCTTTATCAGCTGCATCTCAAAGCTGATGACGGTACAGGAAACAATCGTGTAATAAGACCCCTAAAACGGTGCAAATGTTTGAGTACATAAAAGGGCCCGCAGTTGGTGAATTAGCAACCTGAATTCAAATTTTAAATTATGTAACCTCAGGATATACAGTTGACAGAAGACAAAGCACCAAATATTTAAACAGGAAAAAGTAAAGGTTACATTTCAATCAGTAATGCAATAATTTATTTAAAATGCAGAGAGTCATCAACTCAGCCACCAATACTTACGACTTGATAATGTTGAGTTCCATGACTCACCATGGGAAGGATCTGGATTTCACCTTGTGTCTAAAAGGGAATATTTATTTTAAAATTTTCCTGTTCTTTACCCCATATTGGCCTGATTATCTGTATTGTGGCTTACAGAATTTTATAGACAAAGTTGAAGTGAGGGAGAAAGCAAAGAATGGGCACATAAAAGGGAATTTGCCCAGATCTAGTCCTGAAAGACCTACAGGATCCTGCATTTTTTTCAGGTGTTTCACTAATTTTAAAGATTCTGGGAAGTCTTATTCTAGATTCAGGCTCAAGTAAAAATCTAAAATGATCAAAGTCTGCGCATGTGCCTTTGGTCTCAATTTTCACACACTCTCCTCTTGGCACTGGCCAGAGCTAACCTATCTTTTTGGAAAGATACTGGTAGAAGATAATTGAGTTACAAACTATGGGAATTATTTTGAACTTAAACAAAAACGTGTATTATATTAACTATTATTAAGAATAATGATATATTACACATGTAGGGAGTCTCATCACTTTTTAAGACATTGTCGTGTCTATCGAACAACTTTGCCAAGCAGATCAAGAAAACATTAGCCTCATTGCATAGAGCAATTTACTATAGCTCTAAAAAGATAAATAATTTACTCAAGAAAACTTAGAAAGTGGGTAGCCCAATGCACTTTCCATCACAAGGCTTTTATGAGTCTTTCCAAAGTGTGTTCCTTGGAACACTAGTTGTATCAGACAGAATAATGGCCCCTTCAAAGTTGTCCACATCCTAATCCCTGGATCCTGTGACTATATTACTTGACGTTTCAAAGGGTAGTTATGATTGCAGGTGGAATTATGGTTGCTAATCAACTGACCTGAAAATAGAGAGTTTATCCTGGATTATTTGGGTAAGCCCATTATAATCACAGGGTCCTTAAAAGTAGAAAAGGGTGTAGAAGAAGTGCTGCCCTGTGAGAAGGGACCAGTCTGTTGTTGTCTCTAAAGGTAAAGAAAGGGGGCCCTGAGTCAAGGAATGCAGATGACTCTAAAAGTTGGAAAAGTTAAGGAAATGAACTCTCTCCTAGAACCTTCGGAAAGGAATACAGACACCTTGACTGCGGCCCAGTGAGATCTGTGTCAGATTTCTACCTAAGAACTATAACACAATACATTTGTGTTGCTATAAGTTACTCAATTTGTGGTAATTTGTTAAAACAGCAGTAGAATACTCATGCACTAGTCCTGTGACATGTTTTTATTAACAAGTGTTTTCTAAGACAATGGTATGGCGGTAAAGAAAACCTGTCAGTAACTATCAATTTCTATGGCATAGCTACTCCCACCGTGGCCAATTTCAAACTACCACAGTGACATCACTGAACTCGGAGTTGGGAAGAGATGCCACAACCTTGAGCTGGTATGGGCCAGCTGCAGCAAACCACTGGAATAAGTTTGGGAAACTGCATACTTATACATATTAGCTTTATTAGAAGTAGCCCTTCAGATAAGACATCTGCTTAACTTTACTTAACTCAGCATTCCAAACTTATTTGACATTTTCCCCCTAAATAATACACATTGTGTGGAAACTTGGAAAGTCAGTGACAAAATTGTTACCAGCTGCTCTGTCTGCTGTCTCCCAACTCAGATTTTTTTCCACTCTGCCAAAACGTGCCCCCAGTTTGTGAACAGATTTTACTTTTTTATTGTTATCTATCTCATAATACTTGGGGACAATGAGTCTAGGGGCCATTCCTAGGAGGAACAGAACTAGGAGGAAGTCACTGTGGCTAGCCCTTTGTCGCTGACCGCCCACTTTGCAGAGCAAAGCAAGTAGCAGCAAGCAGCTGATTAAAAAGTGATCTCTATTGACATCAAGATCTACTGACTGAGGGGCACTTCTCTTCCAACACAATCAGTCCAAATTGTCAACTGAATGAGGGCCACCTTGCTTCAAAGGGAGCAGCTTTTGACTGCTAGGTGTAATAGGATAAATGTAATAGGATAAATGACATTTGCCCTGTGAATACTACTCCATGTAATTCCCTCTCTAGGCTTTTCAGAAGCTTGGGGGAATCTTTTGATAATGATTTAATTTTTCCCCTGAGCTTGTTAACTCTGCTTATTAAGGGGATAGGGTTGGGGGTTGGGGTGCTTTAATCTTGCTAGTTAACTACATTTCTGTCTCTTCCTGTTTAGATAATTTCTTTTGGATGACTCATCCTCTTTAGGGTAAATGTTCAGTCTGTCAGATTTCCCAACCGTTTCCCTCTTCTTCCCCGAGATGGTGCCATATGTCTGGGGGTTTGAGGCCAGGGGGCAATCTTAAAATCCTGATGCAGCAGGGTCAAGCTTCTGTGAATGCAGGTCCTTGTTTGGTGCACTGTTTGTTCTTGGGCTCTGTGGTGAGGAAGTTAGTCTGTGCCAACCCATGGGGGTCTGCTGATAGGTGGCTGTCTCCTCACGGACTGCAGAGATCATGCTGAGACACGTGTGGCTTCGGCCATTGCCTGAAGTCTCTGATCTCCACGCTATGCTGCCCTTGCTTCTGGCCAGACTTCTGCCAGCTCTCCCAACACTTCTGTCTTGCTGTCATTCAAGTTTACAGGCTCCAAGTATATCCCACACAGAGGAGTACTACTTCAGGCTATCAAGGGTCATCTCTCTTGATGCTGTATTGTATACTGGTGGCATGTTGAATGAGACACAGAGAAAAATGTGGAGCTTCTCCATCCCCCAAATTACACCAGAGAAAGTGCGTCACTAGCTCCAGTGTTCCTGGATTTCCCAATATGTTAGGGAGCAGCGGGGATTAAACACTTAATAATCTGGCTCTATCACCTCTTTACTTTTCTTTACATTCTACCGTGTTCGAAGAATTGGCTTCCTATTGTATCTTCTTACCAGCTTTCTGGTTGAAACACTTCTTAGGTCACGTCTATTTCAATAGCTTCATGACTTAGCTTTCACGGGTGGCAGAGATAACTTCTACATATAAAGGAAAGGACTCTAAAATATGAGGTGGCCAGGCTTGGTTTGTGTATAAAGAATAATTGAAAAACTAGAAGGTAAGAGTCACCTAGGATGAAAATACATTGATTTAATATCCTGGCTATTCTCATTATATCTGCTGATAGGATTGTGCTAATGGGGATGTAAAGCCCCCTTTTCCCCATTACAGAATTGCTAAAGAATATAAATAAATCTCATTGCATCGCTTCTTGGCCTTTTGGCTAAGATCAAGTGTAATAAATCTCATTGTGCTTTATGCCTAATGTGTGCTTATATTAAACTGATTTATACATAGGAGATAAGGTGTTATAATCCTAGTGGACAGTAGTATTCATAATGTGCTTTTAGTGAACTCAGAGGAATGTATTTTCCAGATGAAAGACTTTTTCCCCCTTTCTATTTCTCTAGTAATTTGTATTTTGTTCTAGTGGCGTATATTAACCTATTGTATTACTTGTTTCTGTATCTTTCTTCCTGCCTCCCAACATTTCTCCACATGTACACTAAACATACATGACCATAAGAGGCAGAATCCTGTGATATTTATGTCTGTACATCTTCACATGCGTATCTCAAGTTCTGTGCCTGGCACACAGTTGCTGCTCAATTCATGAATGAGTCAGGTGACTTGCTAAGTAGCCGTTCAGCAAATAGGCAGCAGAGAAAAAAATCTTGTTTCATCATCCATACCAGTCTCTGGTGGGGGCACAAAAACTCAGTAGTGGGACTGACTCAAGAGAAGTGAATCACAGTAGACTGAAAACTTCACTTTCAGAAATGGGATATTTTCATTGAATTTGACAATGTGAATTGACTGTGTATGAACCATTCAATCAATTGTGAATGCTGAATGAGACTCCACAGCAATATTTTTTTATGACAAAATAAGAATAATTAGTATGGACAGAGAGTATTGTTTTCTACCAGACGGATACAAATTATTAGTATGTTCAGTCTAAGTGCTTGATAATTGGGATGATACTTCTACTGCCACCAGTGTAAGTATTCTGAATTCTCTTTCCCTTGAAATAAATGGGCCTCTTTGTTATTCCTCTACCTGGAATGAGGCAATCGTGGTCCGGTTATAGCAACCATCTTGTAACCATGAGATTATGGGTAACCTGCTAGTGATGCTGGTGCACAAAGCTGGAAGGAGAACATGTTGTCACTGATAGTAATGGGGCTGTCGTAACAGGCCTGTATTGTCTATCTCCAAAATTCTCCTAAGATGTCGAGGGAGGGACTCAGTGGCTAAAGTAAACTCACTAAACTCACAGAGATCTTCAACAGCAGAAATCAAGAGAGAGATTGGTCAAAGAAATGAAGGCTCCTCTGCAAGACAGGAAGTGCCCACTAACAAGAGTTAAATAAAAACTTCAGAAGTCAGTAAGCATTACATGAATCAATATATAATACATAAAAAGAGCTTAAAACAGTGCTTGGCATGCATTAAACACGATGTGTTTGTTCTCATCATTATTGTTACTGCTGTTGCTGCTATTGCTACAGAGTAAACTGCTACTAGATCCAGTCAATAGGTGTTCTTTGAAAAATTTACATGATTTTATTTTTTTTCCCCAATCTCTGCTACCCCATCCCATGGTAAACACCATTCTACTTGCTACTTCTGTGAGTTCACCATTTTTAGATTCCACATATGCATGAGATAATGTGATGTGATATTTGACTTTCTGTGACTGGATTATTTCACTTAATATAATGTCCTGTAGGTTCATCCGTGTCGTTGCAAATGACAGGATTTCCTTCCTTTTAAAGCTGTGTAGTATTCTGTTGTGTATACATACCGCATTTTCTTTATCCATTCATCTGTTGATGAGCACTTAAGTTGATTCCGTATTTTGGCTATTGTGATAATGCTGCAATGAACGTGGGACTGCAGAGATTTCTTTGGCATAATGATTTCATTTCCTTTGTATGTGTGTGTATATATATATAAAACACCCAGTGGTGGGATTGCTGGATCTTAAACTATTTTAAATTCAAAAATTAATTCCTACTTATCACAGAAAAAGTATAGGTAGCTTAAAAAAGGAAAAAAATAAAATACTACCTAAAGATAATCATTAACAGTTTGATCTATATACGTATGTTTCTCAAAAAGCATTACATCATGCTATGTTTACTATTTTACAAAGTACTTCTGTTTTAACTATAATATTGTTGATATCTTTTTAATATTTTCTTTTCTATTCTAAATGCAAAATTATACTGATTTTAACATATCTTACCATTTAATGAGGCATTAGAATATATATAATTCTGTATTTATATATACATTTATATATAAATTTATATATACATATGTTCTACATCTATATATTAACATACATATTTATAATATATATTTATCTCATAATAAAGACAGCATTTGACTTCATTATTTTATATTATTTTGTTGTATTTTATATTATTTATTCATTATTATATTTTATATTATTTTATTATAGCCAAAAAATCTTTTGTGCTTTTAGAAATTTCTTCGTTTTTAAACATGAGAATTTTTTTATTCTTCTATGCAATTGATTAGTGAATTATTCACTGGACCTGGTTGTTTTTTTTTTTTTTGAGACGGAGTCTCGCTCTGTCGCCCAGGCTGGAGTGCAGTGGCCGGATCTCAGCTCACTGCAAGCTCCGCCTCCTGGGTTCACGCCATTCTCCTGCCTCAGCCTCCCGAGTAGCTGGGAGTACAGGCGCCCGCCACCTCGCCCGGCTAGTTTTTTTGTATTTTGTAGTAGAGACGGGGTTTCACCGTGTTAGCCAGGATGGTCTCGATCTCCTGACCTCGTGATCCGCCCGTCTCGGCCTCCCAAAGTGCTGGGATTACAGGCTTGAGCCACCGCGCCCGGCCTGGACCTGGTTTTGAGTCATAGCTTCAGCTATGACTGTTTCTCAAGAGAACCAAATACTGCCTTCGCACTGTCTCAGTGCTGTTGGAATACACCAACTAACTCTAATATCTGTTGTCTTGAATATAATGTAGGCTAAGTTGTTTAAAATATGGACCTGTTTCATGCTGTGCATTTGCTGGTGAAGAAAGATTTTAGACTGATTGTGAGCATGCTGTTGGAAAAAGTGAGTGGCTCAGCAGTTTGGAACTGTTTCTAGTAAAAACACAAATCAGTAACTGCCTTTAGGTCATCGGCCCAACAGGTTATAGTGATGTAGTATGAAGTATCTGTGTGTCTCAGACCAAATTGATTATCCTGAATGCTAAACTGAGAACTTACGACAAAACAGAACAAATAAAAAAAAAAAAAAATCCCGGTATATTGCAACATCCAAATTGTAATCTAAGATAAACACAACATGCTGAGCTAAAGAGGACTGTTGTATTTTGTGTAGAAGGGGATTTATGAGCACATTATTAAGAAAAACCAATAGGTAGGTGAATGAATGTAAGGAAATTTTAAAGGTAGAACAATTAATAACCTCTTCATTAGGATACTCCTGTATAAAATATTTAATTTTGTACACTTTAGTCTTATCTATACTATAAAGTGCTACATAACCTCTAACTGGCAAAATATTCTGGTAGCATCTTTTGGCTTAATTAGGTTCTATGAGAATTCAGAGGTAACAACATTGCATTCATTTAAGTGTGCTAAATTATTAATCTTGCCATCCAGAATGTCTTTTTACAGTCTATTATATTTAGACCTAGAGAAATTGTCAATTGACAGAGAATACATTTTAGTATCACTATCTTGAAAGCACATTTGTATTCCTTTTGATGCTGAAATTGTGGATTTGCAGTAGAACAATACAATCATTGTGTAGTGTAACAGGTCCCATAATTCAGTGTAATTGGAAGTCAAAGATTGTATGGGAATGGAAAGCAAAATATAAACTGATTAGTTGCCTAGGAGTGTTTTCTAATTTTTCTGAAGAGTATTTATTGGTTAACACAAACTTCAGAAAATATAGCTTCTGTGACTTATGTTGTACTATAAAATATTTAATTACGTTTGACTCTCAGTTCTCATTTGTGTGTGTGTGTGAATGTGCACATGTGCTAAAGCAAAACGTGATGCAATTCTAAATGCCTTCTAAGAAACAGAAGCTAGTAAGGAATACGGCCAAATTTTGGGGTGAACTATTCATAGAAAGTGACATCTGCAAAGCCCAGTGTCTAATAAAAACACAGGACAAATAAGTAAATGTTTCCTTTTCTTACAGACGTTGAACTTTTTGTAGGAGACAGATGTTATTACATTACCTGGTTCCAAATGACTGCTAGAGAGTGAAAAATAAAAACAGCATTTTACTTTTTATGTTTATAAAGTTCAGTGATCTAATTTAATTTGCTTATTGTAAATAAAATCAGTTTTAATAGTCCTATAAACTAAGAGTCTGTTAATTAATGGAGAATTCTACAAAAATAGGATAAATCTCTATTTGTCTCTGCTGTAGTCAAACATTTACTAATAGTGTTATTAAAACAATTTTAAACGACCACAATTATATTTGTTAAGTGTAAAATGAGTGTGATGGACTCACTAATGTCTAAGGTCCATTTCACTTTAAAATTATATCCTAAGTTATTTCTCAATGAAGTTTAGCATTTTCCAAGTTGTTTGAGAAAAGAATTTTTTAGTTTTTCTTCAATGCCACTGAAACAGAGTGTTTACATTATTTTAGACTCCTTAAATTGCAAACGAACTGTTCTGCCATCTGTGCAAGTGAATGCACAATAATACATAAGATTATTTGCTACAAATTAAACTATTTTATGTTTTTCAACCAGGATTAACCATGCTTCATCTATGAGAAACTGAAATTTAGACTTTTCTGTGTTTAAACAGCACGACAACAATGACCCAAAGTGGTAGGACAATTTCTAGAAAGTCTGTAGACTCTAACACGTAGGTGGCTGGGCGTGGTGGCTCACACCTGTAATCCCAGCACTTCGGGAGGCCCAGGCAGGTAGATCAACTGAGGTCAGGAGTTTGAGACCAGCCTGACCAACATGGAGAAATCCCATTGCTACTAAAAATACAAAATTAGCCAGGGGTGGGGGTGGCACATGCCTGTAATCCCAGCTACTCGGGAGGCTGAGGCAGGAGAATCACTTGAACCTGGGAGGCAGAGGTTGCGGTGAGTCAAGATCATGCCATTGCTCTCCAGCTTGGGCAACAAGAGTGCAACTCCGTCACAAACAAATAAACAAACAAAACACCCAGGTTTTGGCATATTGGCCCTGAAGAGTGAAGATGAGTCTGTCCAAACAAATAGTTTTCTCTCAAAAGCTCTAATCTTGAAATGCTCAGAGCTCACCTTAGAGAGTCTTAGTGGACTGGAAGCAGACTGTGTACTTGTGAACATCGAAATCCATCCCGTGGCTATTGTAAACAAGATTACCCGAAAGAGTTTTGGGAGATTAGAAAGGTCAAAGAGGACATGGTCACAGAGTGTAGGAAAGGATGATTAGAAACTAGGAATGCGCTATAAGGCAGTTTGGGGTTATGTGACTTATAAGGGAGTTTCATTGATTCCTTTAACAAATAATTGTTGAGCAGCTCCAGAGTAAAAGACACTGTGCTACGGTCATGGAGGGTCTATCTATGCTGTCCAGTATGTAGCTACTAGTCACCTGTGACTGTTTAAATTTTTATTGAATTAAAATAAATAAAAGTACAGCACAGTTCCCATTTGCACTGGCCATATGTCGGGTACTCAATAGCCACAATGTAGCTAATGGCTGTCATATTGGACAGTGGGAATATAAAATATTTATATCATAACAGAAAAATTTATTGGAGAATGCTGGCAGAATAGTCAAAGATATCCTGGTGCGTTTCATGCTGGTAACCCACTTGAGCAGATTGTGTAAACAAATAGATGCAGTAGCAAACATGTATTATATGAGCAATTTAAGAATTATGGATAAGACAACTGAGTGAATTCAGAGAAAAAAAGAAAATCACATAGGATTGTCAGAATAGAGTGACAGAAAAAGTACACTTTGAAGTCGGGACTGAAGAAAGTATGAGTTTAGTCATTGTCTTAGCTTGGGCTACAGTAACAAAACACAATAGAGTGGCCTAAATAACAAATATTTATTTCTTACAGTTGGAGACTGGGAAGTTGAAGATCAAGGTGCTAAAAAAATTTAGTGTCTGGTGAGGGTTTGCCTCTTGATTTGCTGATGGCTACCTTCTCATTATCCTCCCATGGCAGTGGGTTGTGGGAAGGAAGAGAAAGAGAGAGAGAGGAAGCATGCTAAAATCATGTCTCATCTTATAAGGGCACTAATCTCATTCATGAAGCTCCACCCTCACGACCTCATCTAATCCTGCTTACCTCCCACAGACCCCATCTCCTAACACCTACCCATCACATTAGAGGGTAGGGTTTCAACATATGCATTTGGGGGAAACAAGCATTCCATCCAAAACAGCAGTTGAAGACAAAGTGAAAATGTTCTCTCTATAAAGGAAGATGTGAGTTCAGAGGCAGGAGCAGATGGCAATTGGCTTGGGTAAAAAGCTCAGGAGAGGAGGGGATGAAAAGTCACCTAAAGCCATTGGTATTCTAACTGTGAAAAGCCTTGAGGGCTAAGAATTTGAGCTTTTTTCCTGAAGGGACTGGGAAACCACTAGAATTTCTGAGTAAGAAATGTGATCCAAGTGTTATTTCAGAAAGATGTATCTGGCAGCGCTACGCAGACTGGGTAGGGTGGGGAGAGAGGAAGTTGATAGACCATATTAAAGTGTGTGGAAAATAGACCATATGTGCAGTTGTAAAGACCTGAACTTGAATATCCGCAACTTAACTCTGGACACACAATATAGTGAATCGTGAATAAAATAAGCTTTTTAAAAACGAACAGCTTTATTAGAAATCCAGGTCCCCATATTTCTGTAAATGACTGATTTTTTCACATCTCTTTTTTGTTATCTTGAGTCAGAAGGATGCAAATTGCCCATACTTCATAGCAGAGCAACAGGAGGGACTTAGAGACAAAAAGGTAAGATCCGGGGGAAAACATGTAAGGAAATGGTAATAATTCAGGCTGAAGATAGAAATAGGACCAGGCACATAGAAGTCACTTGAGATGTGCAGTGTGCTGACATCTTCATCTGAACAGCATCCACCTTCACTGCCAGTTCTGCTTATGTAGTGGTGTGGTGAGCCTCTTAGCACTGGCTCGTGAGATGCCATTGTGTGCATCTCTTCTCAATTTTGTTTTCAGTGAAGTCTCATGGTGAGACTGTTTACACCATGGAAATTGGCAATGCTATAAATCAGGGCTGCTTCTATCCCCAGCTGTGCCCACAGGAACTACTCAGACAAGCCTGATCTCTTCTTTAAAAGACAAGACTAGAAACTAAAGACACCAGGCTGGGCGCTGTGGCTCACACGTGTAATCCCAGCACTTTGAGAGGCTGAGGCTGGTGGATTACCTGAGGTCAGGAGTTCGAGACCAGCCTGGGCAACACGGTGACACCCTGTCGCTACTAAAAGTACAAAAAAAAAAAAAAAAAGGTCAGGCATGGTTGTGCGTGCCTGTAATCCCAGCTACTGAGGAGGCTGAGGCAGGAGAATCACTTGAACCCGGGAGGCAGAGGTTGCCGTGAGCCAACGTCATGCCACTGCACTCCAGCCTAGGCAACAGAGTGAGAGTCTGTCTCAAAAAAAAAAGAAAAAAGAAACTAAAGACACTATTGCACCTGAGCAGCCATACCAGGGCATGGAGGCCAGTTCTTCCAGCCTGGAGTTTATAGTTCTAGGTGTATATATGGATGTACATTGTTTTGTAATATCACATACATCTTAAGCTACATATATGAATACTTCAAATGTACTAAGCGTTTTTAGATTTATTCTTTCTCGCTTGCTTTGCCATAGAGCTGTTCAGGAGTTCACCCAAGAGAGTGGAGACTACCTCTTCCTGATTTCCTTGTACAAATTTTAGTGGCCTGGCCTGTGATTTATGGACAGAAAAGCTGTCTGCATAGTTACACTCTTACCAACGGATGTGAATAGCATGTCTCCCTTCTTTTTTTTTTTTTGAAACGGAGTCTCGCTCTGTCGCCCAGGCTGGAGTGCAGTGGCCGGACCTAGGCTCACTGCAAGCTCCACCTCCCGGGTTCACGCCATTCTCCTGCCTCAGGCTCCTGAGTAGCTGGGACTACAGGCGCCAGCCGCCTCACCCGGCTAGTTTTTTTGTATTTTTTTAGTAGAGATGGGGTTTCACCGTGTTAGCCAGGATGGTCTCGATCTCCTGACCTCGTGATCCTCCCACCTCGGCCTCCCAAAGTGCTGGGATAGTTTAAAGAATATTTTTTTCTGTCTTTTAATAGGCTTACGTTCCTTTATAACTGTGTACTTTTTCCTATTGCAGCAGTGGAGAGTGGTACTTCCAACGGCTGTTGTTTTACTGCAACTACTACTTGCCATTGATTGAGTGCTCCTGGTATTTTCTGTGCACTCATCTCACTTAATCCTCATCCCCATTTAGTTAGAAACTATGATGTCCATTTGGCAGATGAAGAAAGAGGACCTGAGAAGTTAAGAAACTTTAATCATATACCCGATTGATCTGGGATATCAGTTCAAATCTCTGACCATATCTTGCTTAATTCAAATGCTTAACCATTAAGCCACATTGCAGGAAGAAACATTCTTTTCTGATAGTGAGGGCTTCCAGAAGCCATGGCAGCCCCATGGCCTTTGGTGACCAGGAACCAGGCTTTTTTACTGTGTGCCTCGGAGAGTGCATTACCATTACCTTTAAGGGACTGTGGGAGAATAAAGGCCAAGGTGCCTATGGACACACAGGGGCCCTTGCTCTAGAGATGTTACAGCCTCTGAAACCTCACAGATGATGAACATACTTGGTAGTTCTAGTAAAATGCCACTGAGAATTCCCAGATTGAGTCAGGGTTCTCGGGTGGAGAAAGGTTATAACCAAATTTTTCCAAGTTATGCCTCATCCCAAAGCCCTAAGGTTTTAAAAACAATAGTAACAAACTATTCAGGCATTTCTAAGATTTATAAGTAGGAAAAGAATTATTTCTGAGATGCAACCTACGATTGTGGGGGAAAAACGCACTTCCTGGATACCTTGAATATTGCAGCATGGATAAATGACTCGACGATCAAAAATGCCTGAAACATGCTTGCAAAAGGACCCAATTACGATAGCAAATAAGGCCTGAGGAACTGATGCCATTTTGTGAATTGGGCGTGTAATGTGGCAAAGCTATCTCCTTTTATAATGTCATATTTGTGTATATTCACACTTATGCATGGACATGCATCTATTATAGTAACTTGGTAAAATAACCAGAGGGTATAGAAATTCCTTCCTAAACTTGGGTTTTCAGACATGCTTTCTTTATTCTCAACACCCGTGCACATGAGAAACTGCAGCTCAAGCTCGGACTTGGCAGGCAGAGCCTGTTCACTGTTTTCTTAAACGCTCTTCCTTTCTCTACAGTGGTACCTATTTTGGGGGCACTAAGCAGCCTCACACTCGCCTCTCAGGCTTCTGAAGGGTATTGAGGACTTGTTTGGAGCGCATAATTTATGCTGTGCTGAAAAATAGCTGAGACCGTAATGGTGCCCAGAGAATCCAAGTTCTCTGAAGACCAAGATCACATTAATATGCAGTATTTCATTTACAACCCCCTTCTAAGTAGGTTTGAGAGGATAATGCCTTGTTTGAATAATAATATAGCACATTTTACTATGCAAAGTGCTTTCACATAAATCATCCATCTTATTTTATTTTTGAAACAATGAGGGAGATAAGGCCAGGATTATTACCTACAGGGAATCAAAAGCTCAGAAAGGTCAAGTGATTTACTCAAAGTCACATTGCAAGTTCTCAGTAAAGCTGAGATTAGAAGCTGTGATTCTCCCATTCCCAGCTCAGCTGGGGCTTTCTAAAAGCCTGTTAGGACCCACAGCTTCATGGGTGGAATACTGAAATTCTCAGGCCCAGCCTCTTGCCTCTAAGTGTTCCATTTCCATACTTTGATTTTAGCATCATTTAGATGTTGTGGCCTTATAAAATGGTAAGAAATTTTGAATAAAAGTTTATAGCTTAATCTTTGATAGTAAGAGCTGACAGGATAGTGTCAGAATTAATTAATTTAGTTTAACAGTTTCCACTTGTTGGAAATGGTATTTTGACTTGTTCACATAGTATCTCTGCTTAGTACCTTTTTATAAATTTCATTTTGTAATTCCTTTAAATACATACATTTATGATATTTTATATAATATATGTGATTAAATATATGTGTATATGTGTATATAAATTACTATTTTGTCTTTATTAAATTTTCATACATACTGGGATTCTCTCACTTAATTTTCTGGTTTTAAAAATATTCTTAAAGCTTATGGGAAATGTACCAATTAATTCACTGTGGCACCACGATCTGTCTGTAACTTCAAAGGGCTAGGCTTAAAATCCAAAAGCCATAAACTAAAGGTGTTTTATGGAATTTACTTGACATTTCAGAGGAAAACGAAGGCATTACAAAACAAGCATATTAAGTATACGATTCACATCCCAACAGCTCAAAGGCAAGGAAGCCTGAGGAAGCTAAGTTACTGGCCATATGTTTCATAAATATAAGCTTAATGGCAGCGAATGTATTAATGTCAGTGAAGACAAGTATATGAAGGTATGCAGTCCAGTGTGAACACTATCTGGCATGCACTGATCTTTCTGTTCTTAAGAATCTCGACCATGCCAATCTTCATGATTCTTTTAGCTCTATTATACAATAGGTAAGTGTCGGCTTTGGGACAGATACCATAGTAACGGTAGATTTACAATTACAGTAGAATCAAAATATATCTTTGTCAGCCAAGTATTTGACAAGATCTTGGTATATCCTTGTATATATTAAAGAAGGCCAGGCTGGATGAGAACATAGCTGGAGACTGAAAACCCACATTCCAAGACTGTTGATTAGTTAAATGAAATTCTGAATTTTTGCACCACTGAATTCTTTCATTGGCCGTGAATGTAATACTTTATCAAAGTTTTGGATGAGAATATTGAGGGCAGGGTTATTCCCGGTCATTCCAGATGACCCAGAGCACTGAAGATTACTTTCACGACAGAAGAACCAAGAATACAAAACCACCTCAACAGATTATAACCAAGTAGTGACATTTACCCAGGATATGAGTAAAGTTCCCCACATTGATTCAAAAAATAAATTAGGTAGATAAACATTGCATTTGAACAATACACGTTATAAGATACTTATACTTTTTGTCATCCTTTCCAGCCACTAATGAGCTGTATATTCTGGCCAGAAATACCTAGGTAAATATGGTGTTTCTCTATTTTACTTTGAATATAAGACTCAACTTCAGTATCTAAGTGTTAGTGAGTATATTTTTATAAGTACTGTTGTTACAAATCACTTGCTGTCAGTTTAATTCAGTAAAAACATGACAGGTGCCTAATCTGATTTAAGCATCATAGAACATTCCAGGAAAAAGGAAACTAATAAGATGTCATCTCTGACCTCCAAGGTTTAATGGGGAAGGCAGGCCCCCAAAGCAATCAGTGCAAAGACACTTGCAAGAAGGGTGCTGTGGCTACCTAGCTATCAGCTGCAGCAGTTGTTCATGGATTTTCATTTTCTTATACACCTCTTTTACCTGAAAGATGTACCTTGCCCCTTTTTAACTTTACCATTTAGGAGTAAGACAGTGAGTTATTCTCATATCACTGTGAAGTCATCAGTCCATCTCTCCCTGACTAATGGCAATAAAGCAGCAAGAGTTTCCTAATTGGCATTTCAAAGAACACGAAGGATCAATTACACATAAAATGTTTATTTATAAAACTGTCATAAACTACAGGTTCAATTTGTTTGACCCTCTGGTAATTAGCACAGACTCCCAAGAGAGAAAGTTAGATTACACCAAATACTTTTATTCTTGTTATTTCTACAGGAAAGAATCAAAGCACACAAACAAAACCAAAAAAGTAATAGCAGCATATTCTTCCCGGTGGGAGCAAGAGAAGAAAAGAATACTCTGCCTATCCCCTTTGCCTTCATCTTCTTTCTAAAGGCGAATAATGCATTCTCAATCAGGCACGTTTCCTTTTGGAAATAATTTCCTTGTTGTTTAAAAGGCCTCGCTTTTATTCACCTTGCTCAAAGAACACAGGTGTATCAAAACCCTTAGGTTATTCCCAAATTATTTCTCCAGATTGTTTTCTCCAGAACACTAGACCTGAGGGAATTCAGTGGTAAAGGGGTAGAAAAATGTTAGGCAAGTTTTCCCTCTCTTAGAAATTCACAGGACACTTTACCATATTAGAGTCTTATCCCTTGGTTTAATCAACTATATTCTGACATTGTGTGTTTCCTTGTGGTATTAATTATTTAGTTTTATTGCTTTCAGAAGCTTAGTGTTACTACTATTGACAATATCTACCTTACTAAGGGAGAAATTACAGAGAGGACAAAACACTTCAAAATTTAGAATGGTAAGAGGAAGTGAGGAAAGTTGTGTGTGTGTGTGTGTGTGTGTGTGTCTTAGGGAAAAACTGAGACACTGTGAGAAAATATTATAATTGAGGTTTTCTTAAATTAGCATTTAGGACCACTAAATAAATTTCACTGTTCACAGAAATGCTAAGAACACATGATATAATTAAAACCAACTTAAACTAAATTATTCCTTTGGCAGATAATGTCATGTGGTTACAAATTTTCTGGACTCATGAAAGGTATCATATGTAGTATTATTTTAAACAGGTCAACATCACTGTTGAAAGATGCTAAACCTTAGAAGCCTGTGAAGGGGAAACACTAATATCCCAATTTTACAGTTAAACAGGCACAGAGAGGCTAACAGTCTTGCCCAAGGCCACAGAGGAAGGAAGAGACTAAATCTGGAACAAACTTTCTAGTCTCCATTTCCAGAAGAAACCACTCAACCATGCTTCCTCTTGTCATGGAAGCTTAAAATATTTGATATGGTCGTCTTGCCAGGCTTTCGAGATGGTAGTGGTCAAGCTGTCCCTTTCTTTTGCAGTCTTCTCTATGCTTGTCTCTTCGGTGGTGCAGCAGCAGCTTATGGTTTTTTTTTGTTTTTTTTTTTTTTTTTTTTTTTGCTTGGCTTAGGATGCTCCCTTTGAGGGTTTCTGAATCACTGGCCTTTTGATGATGTTTGATGCAACAATCCTCTTTACCTGCAACCCACATCACTGACCTTGGAGCTCAATGAACTTTTCATTTACGTGCACAGTCAAATTAAATTTGCCTGGCCTTTGAAAACTTACATCTGTTGAGTGTATAATTTGTATTGCCATTTGTTCCACAGATGTGTAACAAGACAAATACCTGTCCAGGCTTATAAGGGATTCAGAAATGCTTACGTTAATCATGCTGGTGGAAAGAGGTTAAGGGCGATACAATAAATCAGTCTCCAAATGGTTTCACTTGGAACGGCCTGGGAGAACAGGGTTATTTTTATCCTAGGATGCTTTTAATTTGAATCAAAAATACTTTACCACATGTTCTGCCACAAGTTCAAAAGGATTGGTAACAAACATTTAATCTTTTTCTTTTCGGATTGGCGCTAAGCCCTCATCAAAAAGCGTATGCAGTCAGGCAGCTTATCTCCACTGAGCTGCTTCCCTTAATGTGTTCCTAATTATAATCGTATATATGGCTCACTGTGGCTGATTGAACAATATGGCAGTAATTTCTTTACAGGCCTCCCTGCTCTTTGAACTGTGAGTACAGAGGGCTAGAACAGAACCAGATCAATGGGATTTGAGTGCTGGCAAATCAAGCCAGATGCGATCTTTAGAGAATGAGTTTCCAGCTGTTTCCCAGAAAGGGACTTCAACAGACAGCTGAGGACCTTATCATTATCATCATGATCATCATCATCATTCCCACTAAATACACTCACAGCTCTTTACACAACGTGCAACTATTCTCCTCTCTTCCTAAATCATTACCCACCATAAAGTCTCCCAAATGCTTTGAAATGGTGACTGTGTAAAACAGATAAGCCTGTGACTGATGATGTGGGAATGGAAACATAATAGTATTATATTGACACTATATATTTGTCCGTGCTGCAAGATGTGCAGCTGAAAGCAATGTCCAAAATTTATTTTTAAGATACCAAATACAACATTTCCATGTGTTTGTAAGAGGGAGATAACATAATCCTCATTTTCTTGGTCAAAATGGCATGTTATTGCTTTGTGCATACATCTTCGTGTCCTCCACATCACTATCACCATGCCTTGTTGAGGCAGTATCCAATAAATGTTTCTAGGAAGAATAAGTGCTTGCTTTGTATAGAGCCTTGTGCTGTGGGGGAAGACAGCAAGCTTAATACATCCAAAGGAAGTTGCTGTGGCCCTCTAAAAGGCTCCCAATCAAAGAGACCCTAATATATGAATTTAAAATGATAATGACTTTGAACAATTTAAGAATCACTAAAACGAAAGAAAATGTCCAATAGCAGAGGGACTCACAAGCTTTCCCAAATGCAACTGTCTGAGTTAGCTAGTCTATGTGAAATATTTTATGCCACCTTCAAAAGCCTACCTCATAAAAATTCTTCCTCTGTAGCCTGCTCTGGAGCTCCTAAGTCCTGCTCTTGACCTCCCTTTTTCAGGACTTTCTGTGGATCCAGGGAGGAACTTCAGAAGAGCCAGGATTAGTCAATCAACTTACACTCAATATCACCCAAATAAAGTTGGTCAGGTAAAATAAAGAAGTTGAAATGGGAGGTGAAGTTCAGGAGAATGAGAATATTGAGCGATCCCGAGATATGGGCAAATGAAGAGCAGGTCTAGGGATCTGTTTGGTCTTTGTTTGTCTGTTTGTTTTGAGCAGTGCTCGTGGAAGAGGAAATCTGAAAGAAGGAGCAAAGTAGGGTGGACGTGGAAGAGACACAGTCTACGTGACTTTGTTCGTGCTTTGTTTAGAAGACTTTCTCTAATTTATTTCAACTTTTATATTTCTTAGTAAATTCCTTGAAGATAGGAACCACCAATGATCTTTTGCTCATTACTTATTCTTCAATGCCTAGCACTTGAAAAAAAGCAAATACAAAATGTTTATTTATTAACCTTTGTATCATTACTGTATCCTAGTAGATGCTCAATAAATATTGGAGTAATAAGTAACTATTTACAATTTTAATTTTAACTATCCTCAACTGCAAAACTCTTCTGGACATTTTAAACTCTGATACTCAAACAAAACACAACAACAAAACAAATTAAAATCCTTTTAGAACTAAAAGTGTATTATAAAATAAAAATGTCTTTCAAAATAGAACTAGAGTGTGCAGCTGATAAATGATGAGTATTTAGTTATACATTCTCAACTAAACTAAAAGTTCTAGGAACCATATCATTTTCTATGGGAACAGAAGTAAATAATTTATTTTAATCTGGTGTGTATATGTATATAAAACTACAGGAATATTACCTGCATGTGATTAAAATCACACTACATGTCTTAAAACTATTTTTCCTCAGGTAACACAGATAGTAAACATGAATTATTTGGATCTGTGCTCTCCAAATATATTTGATTACTCTCTTTTATCAGTTAAAAATTACAAGAAAAACTTTTGAGCGTGCACCCTCAATATATATATATGTATTCATGAATTGTATATATACTACTACTATTTGTATTAATATTCAATTTCTTTCTTTGCTTTGGATCAAAATACATTTAAATAGGAATTAAAATGCCATTTGTCCATCACCTAATTGCTCAATTTGCTCCTGCCTTGGGTGTGCACACCGTACTCTGGAACAGATCAGAGTTCTAAAGAAGTGACTGGAAGTTGTGATTGTCATTCTTATGAAGCTTTGAATTTGCTCTCCTCTTTCAGACACAGACATGGCATTAGAGAAGGGCAGAAAACTGCACTTGACTGTGCATAGAGAATGCTAGAGACCTCTTGTGCAAGGGAGGGGACTAGGTTGCCTAGTGTAATGAGAGAAGCATGGGTTTTGAGGCTGTTACAATGTCTGTTTCTTCTGGGCCAACATTTCAGTAAGTGTAGTAAGTATATCTCCACAATAAGGTTAAGATAACCAGTGCCTTCTGAAAAACACATGAAATCATTGTAACCCTACTAAGTCTGTGCTTTGCGAAAATTAAAAGTAAAACTAATTTTCATTATGACTCTATTATTCTTCCTTGTTCCTAGGCCACAGGTGGGTGCACAGATTTCAGTTAAGAGTTGGATAAATCGGGGTAAGTTGTTACTTCTGAGGATCAAGGGCAAGTAACTAGATCAGGGATGGGTAAACAGGGTTTCAATTCTGGGTGTTATATTTTAGTGAGTTGGTACAGAGACGATTGTTTTATATCCTTTCCTTCTTATTGAATCTCTTTTCTCTAAGTGAATAATGAAAAATAGTAGAGATTATACAGGAAATATTTTTAAGAAATTTAGAAAAGTCCTAGGATTGGGTTTACTAGAATAATTTAAATAATAAGGTTAATATGGGATTGTAGATGCATGCATTACACTAAAGAGACTTGTCGTAATGAGACCCAACTTGGTGGAGTAAATTGTTAGAGAATTTGGACTCCTTCCTTTTAAGGCTGACTTAGGAAGGGTGAACACTGTGGCATTAAAAAAAAAAGTTTAACTTCCTTTCTGGAGTGCATACCAGTTCTTATAGCTTGTATAAGCCCTCTGTTTTATGCCATTGGGTCATCACAGGTTCCGTAAAATCCTCCATTATCATTTTCATTGAAAACAAATCCATTGTAATTCAATTGAACAATTACACATTGATCGTCTAAAATGTGCCAAACATAATACAGAACATGCATTTTATAGGAAAATTGGACTGCTCTAAGATATGTAATAAATCATCTTCAATTTTATGAAAAGGGAAGCCAGGCATGTTAATGGAGTTTGTTTTTATAAACATGAAGTGTTTGGGCATGTTTGATTTTTCAGTTGGGCTGCTCAGCCAAGCTTAGTTAGCACCTTGTAAAAATGAGTTGTTTCTCATTTCCTTAATGGAAAGCAGCGAGAGTCATAGCTAAGATCCCCATATCAGCTGGAGGCCTTCTGTAGTGCTCCTTAAGCCTCTGAGGTTAGATCCAGGATGCAAATCCGTCTGGATACTTGAGACCAGAAAGTGTGTTTCTCCGGAGAATTTAAACTCTCTCCCCATCAGTCATAGACAAGCCAACTATCTAAAAGCAGTTCTCTGTTTTCAAATCTCTAAGTTGGAAGAAAGGTTTTATTGATAAGCATTTACATCTTAATAATTTCTTGAAATACATGGCTGGTTCATCATTTTTACAATTCATTTGGCCTTCAGAACATGCCATAATTCTGCATCTGTGTGGATATCAATTTTCTTAGTCATATAATGTTAACTGAAGAATGTGATAAAACAGGGCTCATGTTGGAACTGTTCCTTGTCCTGTGGCCTTAACAAGCCACAGCTGTATCAGCAGCTGGTCATTGAAGGAGCCTGGTCCTAGCCTCTCCCAGCATCCTTTTTCAGCTAGATCAAAAGGAAATATACCAGGCAGAAGGTTTTATCATCAAAGCCTATACAAATCTGTGGGAACCAATATTTCCATTTAGATTGCTTCAGCATCATCAGACTGAAAAGATTTTTCTCTAGTGGGACAGAGGTTGTTAAATCAGCCAATTTGAAAAGCTTTTTCATCCTCACTGAGTTTATCAAAGAAAAGGAATACGGTGTCAAAAAGTTTGTTCACCCCCCAACATGCTTTACTAAGCTGTCAGCTTATTCTCTTACCAATTACCTTAAAAGTTGTGTTAATTACCACTAGTGATTGTTTAATGGTGATTTTAATGAAAGTAGTTGCCATAGATTTAATTAATGAACCCCAAACTCCTGCTATTTCAAATGCAGGTAAAGCTAAGGAGCAACTATTATGAGGGAATGAGTATATTATTTACTTCTAGAAAGGAGTAAAATAATTTTTTTTTTTTATTTAAAGGCATTAAAATAAATATTTATCTTAATTCTCTCAGATGACACTGTTCAATACAATTGCTTGCCCAGGCTAAGTTCGACCTTTCATTCAGAGGGCTCACTGATGCCACAGAGAAGTGTTGAAAAATATTCTGTGTTTATTTTTAACCTATGTTGTACCCATGGTCATCTCAGTTTATTTTTATTCTAAATTCATTTTTTGCATTTTCTTAATATGTAAAGTATTCTTATAGAGAGTATTTAAATATTTTAATAGGCATCCTTATCATATACTGCCTGTATTTTTGCAGTAGCTTTCACTGTAACTGGTATTTTCATCTCTGTTCTTTTCTTTCTGGAAAAAAATTCTGCACACAAATTCCAGATTTATCTGCTTGAAACACTGATTTTTAAAAAAATTTTAAGATCCAGGGTACATATGTGGGATGTGCATGTTTTTTACATAGGTAAACATGTGCTATGGTGATTTGCTGCACCTACCAACCCACCACCTAGGTATTAAGCCCAACATGCATTAGCTATTTTTCTTGATGCTCTCCCTCACCTCAGCCCACTGACAGGCCCCTGTGTGTGTTGTTCCCCTCCCCATGTCCATCTGTTCACATTGTTCAGCTCCCACTTATAAGTGACAACATGCATTGTTTGGTTTTCTGTGCCTGCCTTAGTTTGCTGAGGATAATGGCTTCCATCTCCATCCATGTCCCGGCAAAGGACATTACCTCATTCCTTTTTATGGCTGCATAGTATTCCATAGTGTATATATACCACATTTTCTTTATCCAGTCTACCATTGATGGGCATTTGATAGAGTCATGTTTTTGCTATTGTGAATAGTGCTGCAATGAAATACATGTGCATGTACCTTTATAATAGAATAATTTATATTCCTTTGGGTATATAACCAATAATGGGATTGCTGGGTCAAATGGTATTTCTGGTTTTAAGTCTTTGAGGAATTGCCACATTGTCTTCCACAATCATTGAAGTAATTTACATTCCCACCAAGGTGTAAAAGCGTTCCTGTTTCTCTGCAGCCTCGCCAGCATGTTGTTTCTTGACTTTTTAATAATCACCATTTTGACAGGCATGAGATGGTATCTCATTGTGGTTTTCATTGGCATTTCTCTTAATGATCAGTAATGTTGAGCTTTCTTTCACATGTTTGTTGGTTGGATAAATGTCTTCTTTTGAGAAGTACCTGTTCATATCCTCTGCCTACTTGTTAATAGGGTTGCTTGGATTTTTTCTTGTAAATTTGTTTAAATCCTTTGTGTAATAGATTCTGGATATTAGACCTTTGTCAGATGGATAGATTGAAAAAATTTTCTTCCATTCTGTAGGTTGTCTGTTCACTCTAATGACAGTTTCTTTTGCTGTGCAGAAGCTCTTTAGTTTAATTAGATACCATTTGTCAATTTTAGCTTCCGTTGTAATTGCTTTTGGCGATTTCATCATAAAATCTTTTCCCATGATTATGTCCTGAATGGTATTGCCTAGATTTTCATCTAGGGTTTTCATAGTTTTGGGTTTTATATTTAACTTTTTAATCCATCTTGACTTAATTTTTGAATAAGGTGTAAAAAAGCATTCCACTTTTAATTTTCTGCATGTAGACAGCCAGTTCTCCCAGCACCATTTATTAAGTACAGAATCTTTTCCCCATTGCTTGTTTTTGTCAGGTTTATCAAAGATCAGATTGTTGTAGATGTGTGGTCTTGTTTCTGAGTTCTCTATTCTGTTCCATTGGTCTATGTGTCTGTTTTTGTATCAGTACCATGCTGTTTTGGTTACTATAGCCTTGTAGTATAGTTTGAAGTTGGGTAAAGTGATGCCTCAAGCTTTGTTCTTTTTGTTTAGGATTGTCTTGGCTATATGGGCTCTTTTTGGGTTCATATGAATTTTAAAGTAGTTTTTCTTCTAATTCTGTGAAGAATGACAATGGTAGTTTAATGGGAATAGCATTTAATCTATGAATTATTTTGGGCAGTATGGCCATTTTCATGATATTGATTCTTCCTGTCCATGAGCATGGAATGTTTCTCCATTTGTTTGCATCGTCTCTGACTTCTTTGAGCAGTGGTTTGTAGTTCTCCTTGAAAAGGTCCTTTACTTCCCTTGTTAGCTGTATTCCTAGGTATTTTATTCTCTTTGTGGCAATTGTAAATGGGAGTTCACTTGTGATTTGTCTCTCTGATTGCCTGTTGTTGGTGTATAAGACTACTTGTGATTTTTGCACACTGATTTTGTATCCTGAGACTTTGATGAGGTTGCTTTTCGGCTTAAGAAGCTTTTGGGCTGAGAAGAAGGGGTTTTCTAAATATAGGGATGTGTCATCTACGAACTGAGACAATTTGACTCCCTCTCTTCTTATTTGAATACACTTTCTTTCTTTCTTTGCCTGATTGCCCTGGCCAGAACTTCCAATAATATGTCAAGTAGGAGTGGTGAGAGAGGGCATCCTTGCCTTGTGCCAGTTTTCAAGGGGACTGCTTCTAGTTTTTGCCCATTCAGTATAATATTGGTTGTGGTTTACCATAAATGGCTCTTATTATTTTGAGATATGTTCCTTTGATCTGTAGTTTATTGAGAGTTTTTAACATAAAGGGATGTTGAATTTTATCAAAAGCCTTTTCTGCATCTCTTGAGATAATCATGTGATTTTTTTTTCTTTAGTTCTGTTTATGTGATGAATTATGTTTACTGATTTGCGTATGTTGAACCAGCCTTGAACCCCAGGGATGAAGCTGACTTGATGATCATGGTTAAATAACCTTTTTGATGTGCTGCTGGATTCGGTTTGCCAATATTTTATTGAGGATTTTTATATTAATGTTCACCAGGGATATTGGCGTGAAGTTTTCTTTTTTTGTTGTTGTTGTTGTATCTCTGCCAGGTTTTGGTATGACAATGATGCTGTCCTCATAAAGTGAGTTAAGGAAAAGTCCCTCCTTTTCCATGATTTGGAATAGCTTCAGAAGAAATGGCACCAGTTCCTCTTTGTACCACTGGCAGAATTCCTCTGTGAATCATCTGGTCTTGGGCTTTTATTGTTGGGAAGCTATTTATTATTGCCTCAATTTCAGAACTCATAATTGGTCTGTTCAGGGATTCAACTCCTTTCTGCTTCAGTCTTGGGAGGGTGAATGTTTCCAGGAATTTATCTATTTCTTCTAGATTTTCTAGGTTGGTTTGTTTGTTTGTTTGCATAGAGGTGTTTGTAGTATTTTCTGATGGTTGTTTGTACTTCTGTGAGATCAGTGGTGATGTCACCTTTATCATTTTTTATTGTGTCTATTTGATTCTTCTCTCTGTTTCTTTATTAATTTAGCTAGTGGTTTATTTTATTAATTTTTTCAAAAAATAAGCTCCTAGATTCACTGATTTTTTGAATAAATTTTTTTGTCTCTATCTCCTTCAGTTCCACTCTGATCTTCGTTATTTCTTGTCTTCTGCTAGCTTTTAAATTTGTTTCTTCTTACTTCTCTAGGTCTTTTAATTGTGATGTTAGAATGTCAATTTGGGATCTGTCTTCCTTTTTGATGTGGGGATTTAGAGCTATAAATTTTCCTCTTAACACTATTTTAGCTGTGTCCCAGAGATTCTGGTATGTTGTCCCTTTGTTCTCATTAGTTTCAGAGAACTTCTTGATTTCTGCCTTAATTTTATTATTTACCCAGGAATCATTCAGGAGCAGGTTGTTCAATTTCCATGTGTGGTTTTGAGTGAGTTTCTTACTCTTGAGTTCTAATTTGATTGTGCTGTGGTCTGAGAGACTGTTATAATTTCAGTTTCCTTGCATTTGCTGAGGAGTGTTTTACTTCACATTATGTGATTGATTTTACAGAAGTGCCATGTGGTGCTGAGAAGAATGTATATTCTGTTGCTTTTGGGTGGAAAGTTTTGTAGCTATCTGTCAGGTCCACTCGAACCAGAGCTGAGTTCAAGACCTGATATCTTTGTGAATTTTTCTGTCTCAATGATCAATCTAATATTGACCATGGGGTATTAGAGTCTCCCACTATTATTGTGTGGGAGTCTAACTCTCTTTGTAGGCCTCTAAGAACTTGTTTTATGAATCTGCATGCTCCTGTATCGGGTGCATATATATTTAGGATAGTTAACTTTTCTTGTTGAATTGAAACCTTTACCATTATGTAATGCCCTTCTTTGTCTTTTTTGGTCTTTTTTGGCTTAAAGTCTGTTTTGTCAGAAACTAGGATTTCAAACTCAGCTTTTTTCTGCTTTTGATTTGCTTGGTAAATTTTCCTCCATCCCTTTATTTTGAGCCTATTTGTGTCTTTGTTCATGAGATGGGTCTCTTGAATACAGCACACCAATGGGTCTTGACTCTATCCAGTTGCTATTCTGTGCCTTTTAATTGGGGCATTTAGCCCATTTACATTTAAGGTTGATGTTGTTATGTGTAAATTTGATCCTGTCATCATGATGCTAGCTGGTTATTTTGCAGACTTGTTAATGTAGTTGCTTCATAGTATCATTAGTCTGTGTACTTCAGTGTGTTTTTGTAGTGTCTGGTAACAGTTTTTCCTTTCCATATATAGTGCTTCCTTCAGGAAATCTTGCAAGACACACCTGGTGGTAATGAATTCCCTTGGCATTTGCTTGTCTGAAAAGGATTTTATTTCTCCTTTGCTTATGAAGCTTAGTTCATCCAGATGTGAAATTCTGGGTTGGAAATTATTTTCTTTAAGAATGTTGATTATTGACCCCCAATCTCTCCTGGCCTGTAGGGTTTCTGTTGAGAAGTCTGCTGTTAGTCTGAGAGGCTTCCCTCTGTAGGTGATCTGGCCTTTGTCTCTGACTGCCCTTAACATTTTTTCCTTCATTTTGACCTTGAAGAATCTGACAATTATATGTATTGGGGCTGATCTTCTCCTGGAGTATCTTACTGGGGTTCTCTGGACTTCCTGAATTTGAATGTTGGCCTACCTTGCTAGGTTGGGGAAGTTCTGGATGATACCCTAAAGTATATTTTCCAATCTGGTTCCATTTTCCTCATCTCTTTCAGGTACCCCAATCAGTTGTAGGTTTGATCTTTTTGACATAATCTCATGGTTCTTGGAGGGTTTTTTGTGCCTTTTTATTCTTTTTTCTCGAATCTAGTCTGCCTGTCTTATTTCAGCAAGCTAGTCTTCAGGCTCTGAGATTCCTCTGCCTGGTCTCTTTAGCTATTGATACTTGTAGTTTCATTGTGAAGTTCTTGTGTTGTGTTTTTCAGCTTCATCAGGTCATTTATATTTCTCTCGAAACTTGTTATTCTGGTTAGCATCTCCTGTAATGTTTTGTCAAGGTTCTTAGCTTCTTTGCATTGGGTTAGAACATACTCCTTTAGCTCAGTGAAGTTTGTTATTACCCACCTTCTGAAGCCTACTTCTGTCAATTCATCCATCTGATCTCAGCCCAGTTCTGTGCCCTTGCTGAAGAGGTGTTGCAATCATTTGGAGGAGAAGAGGAACTCTGGCTTTTTGAGTTTTCAGCATTTTTGCATTGATTCGTCCTCATCTTTGTGAGCTTATTTACCTTTGATCTTTGGGGCTGCTGACTCTAGGATGTGTTTTTTGTGGGATCTTTTTTGTTGATATTGCTGTTGCTTTCTGTTTGTTTGTTTGCTTTTTTTTTTTTTTTTTTTTTTTAACAGTCAGACCCCTCTCCCCATAGGGCTGCTGCAGTTTGCTGGGGGTCCACCACTCCAGACCCCATTCACCTGGGTCCCTCCCACACCCGAAGTGTCACCAGTGGAGGCTGCAGAATGGCAAAGATGGCTTTCTGTTCCTTCCTCTGAGAGTTCTATCTCAGAGGGGCACCAACCTGATGCCAGCCGGAACTCTACAGTATACGGTGTCTGGCGACCCCTGTTAGGAGGTTTTACCCGGTCAGAAGGCACAGGATGGACCCACTTAATGAAGCACTCTGGCTGCCTCTTGGCAAAATGAGTGTGCTACACTGGGGGAAATCCCCCTTGTCTGGACTGCCTATACTCAGGCAGGAAAGACTAAGTCTGCTGAACCGTGGAGACTGCAGCTACCCCTCCCACCCCAGAGGCTTCCTGTCAGGGATATCAGAGTTCTGTTCATAAACCCCTGGCTGGAGTTGCTGAAATTCCCACAGGGAGGCCCTGCCTGGTGAGGAGGAATGGATCCTGGTCCCACCTAAATAAGCAGTCTGGCCACAATCTGCCACAGCTACTGTGCTGTGCAGTGGGGAATTCCTCCCAGTCCAAACCACCCAGTCTCCCCAGTACTGGCAAGGGAAAATGGAAGACTGGAACTGCAGTGATGGCAGCTGCCCCTCCCCCTGGAAATTTGGTTGTCTTAGGCAGCCTCCAGCCTGCTACTTGCTGGCTGAAACCTGAGTGGCCACCAAGCATCTGTATGGCTCTGTGCTTGGAACCCAAGGCCCTGGTAGCATAGGCTCATGAGGGGATCTCCTGATCTGTGGGTTGCACAGATCCATGGAAAAAGCATGGTTTCCCAGGCAGGGTAGCATAACCACTCACCACTTCCCTTGGCTGGGGTGGGAGCTCCCCTTGCCCTGTGAAGCTCCTGGGTGGGCTGTTAGCCTACTCTGTTTCTACTTGCTCTCCGTGGGTTGTGCCAACCACATAGTCAGTCCCAATGAGAACACCTGGATACCTCAGCTGAAGGTGCAGGATTCACTCACTGTTTTTTGTTCTTCTTGAAACACTGATTTTAGTCAGTTGCTTACCTACTCAAAAACTTTCATTGACTTTTCCATGCATATTTAATCAACTCCAAAATTCTTTAGCTTGTCATTAAGGGCTTCTTACATAGTAGTGCTAACCTGTCGTGACTCCACCTTTATTTTCCATTATTTCTCAGTAAAAACTCCTATTTTCTATCTAAGTCTCATGATATAGAAAAATATTCATTAAAAGTAAAATAGACTTTATGACATTAGCTTTGGCAATGATTTCTTGGATATGGTACCAAAGGCATAGGCAACCAAAGAAAAATAGATAAACTGGATGATGCCAACATTAAGATTTTCTGTGCATCAAAGAGCATAATCAGCAACATAGAAAGGCAACCCATGGAATGGGAGAAAATATCTGTGAATCGTATGTCTGATAAGGCATTAATCTGAATTATATAAAGAACTAGTACAACTCAACAACAACAAAACAAACAACTCAGTGAAAAAAAAATGGGCGAAGAGCTTAAATAGACATTTCTCCAAAGAAGATATACAAATGGCCAATAAGCACATGAAAAGATGTGCCGTATCACTAATCATTAAGGAAATGCAACTCACAACCACAAGGAAATACTGCCTTACATGCATTAGGATAGCTACTATAAAAACAAAAACAAAACAAAGTCAGGAAATCGCAAATGTTGGTGAGGGTATCGTGAAAATGGAATCTCTGGGGCCTATTCATGTGGATGTGAAATGATAGAGCCATTGTGGACAATGGTATTAAATTTTCTCCAATGTTAAAAGAATTTACCATATGATCCAGCAATTTTATTAGTAGGTAGCTACACCCCAAAAAATGAAAGCAGAAACTTGAGAGAATATTTGTATACTCATGTTCGTAACAGTATTCATAATAGCCAAGGGCTGAAAACAACCTGCAGATGAATGTCCAACAGACAAGCATATACATACAATGGAAAATTATTCAACCTCAGAAAGGAAGAGAATTCTGGTACTTGTTACAACACAGATAAATCTTGAGGATATTATGCTAAGTAAAATAAGCCAGTCAGAAAAGGACAAATACTATATGATTCCATTTGTATGAAGTACCTACTCAAATTTGTAGAGGTAGAAAGTAGAGGCTGGGCATGGTGGCTCACGCCTGTAATCCCAGAACTTTGGGAGGCCCAGGAGGGTGGATCATGAGGTCAGGAGATTGAGACTATCCTGGCTAACACAGTGAAACCCTGTCTCTACGAAAAATACAAAAATTAGCTGGGCGTGGTGGCAGGTTCCTGTAGTTCCAGCTACTTGGGAGGCTGAGGCAGAAGAAACACATGAACTGGGAGGCGGAAGTTGCAGTGAGCCGAGACTGCAACACCGCACTCCAGCCTGCAGCCTGGGTGACAGAGCAAGACTCCATCTCAAAAACAAAAACAAAAAAA
Source organism: Macaca thibetana thibetana (assembly GCF_024542745.1). NCBI lineage: Eukaryota > Metazoa > Chordata > Mammalia > Primates > Cercopithecidae > Macaca > Macaca thibetana. Next base: position 59,886,475 of record NC_065594.1, read on the forward strand.
AGTAGAATGATGGTTGCCAGGGGTTGAGGGAGTAAGTAATAGGGAGTTATAGGTTAATGAGTACAGTGCTTCATTTTGCAAGATAAAAACCATTCTGGGATGGATAATAGAGCTAGTTGTACAAGAATGTGAATATATGTCACTAAGCTGCATACTGAAAAATGGGTAAGATGGTCGGGCGCGGTGACTCACACCTGTAATCCCAGCACTTTGGGAGGCTGAGGTGGGTGGATCACCTGAGATCAGGAGTTTGAGACCAGCCTGGCCAACATGGTGAAACCCCATCTCTACCAAAAATACAAAAATTAACTGGGCGTGGTAGCAGGCACCTGTAATCCCAGCTACTGGAGAGGCTGAGGTGGGAGAATCTCTTGAACCTGGAAGGTGGAGGTTGCAGTTAACCGAGATTGTGCCACTGCACTCCAGCCTGGGCAACAAGAGTGAAACTCCACTTCAAAAAAAAAAAAAGGGGGGGTAAGATGACATGTTTTGTGTTTAGTGTGTGTATATTTCCACAATTATTTTTCAAAAGTAAAACAAACTACAAATAGTAATAACATGCATAAAGGAATACAACACCCAGTGCCCAAATTTTGGTTTCTACATATTACTCTCCAGTAAAAGAAATCAAGGCTCCTTGGACAAGTGGCTGTTTCTAGGACTGAGGCAGGTAAAGGACCAGGTGAACCTGGAGCTTCTTACACTGCCAGAAAGAAGTGAAGTGCTAAAAGAAACAAATGGAGCAAAACAAACAATGGGGCATGTCAAAGGGATGTAGGAGTCAACTGAGAGGGCCAACTGTCCAAAGCAGGATTAATTTGAGCAACAAAGTAAATAATGTAGCATTGGACCCAAAGAATAAAATAAATATATCTGAGCCCATATTAAAATAAATCAATATGAGTAAATCAATAAAGGGAGGAGATGGGGCAAATCTTCCTTACAGAAGAATTCTAAATATAATATGTAGACACTCTCTCCTCCTGGAAGTGGAGCTTAATTCCCCTCTCCTCCTGGAGGAGAGAGTGTAACTGGCATAATGAATTGAGTGTGGAAAGGAGAAAAATAGTAATTTTGGAGTGGGAAAGCCTGGCACACACTACCTTAATCAAAGTTAACACCACTAACAATTTGGGTTGCTATCATACTCACTTACATGATGTGATGAGAAGGGCACTTCTCTGTAACATTCTTCTCCCAAGCCCATAACCCAATCTAACCATGAGGAAAATAGACAATCTCAAATTGAGGAGCATTTTACAAAATACCAGACCAGTACTCTTCAAAGTTGTTAAAGTCAGTAAAAACAAGGAAAGGCTGAGAAACTATCATAGAAACGAATGGGATATATGACTAAGTATAATATAGTAACCTGGATGGGATTCTGGTGTAGAAAAAGGAAATTATTAGCAAAAGAACTGTAGAAAGGTGAAATAAATCTGGAGTTTATTTGATAATATGTACCAATGTCAATTTCTTAGTTTTGACGAATGAACCATGGTTTTTTAAGTTGTCAAATTAGGGGACACCAGGGGAAGGACATACAGGAACTCTTTGGACTATCCTTACAACTCTTCTATAAATGTAAAAACTGTTTTAAAATAAAACTTCGTTTCAAAAAAAGAAATATAAAATTCTTGCTTTTGCATGATAAACTATCATCTCAAACCAATAGCCAATCAGATGTTTATGGATATTGAAATTTTTTTTTTCGAAAAATTAGCAAAAAATCTAGGAAATAATGAAATAATATATAATTAAGCTATCATGATGGGGTCTATTATATAGTAAGTGTTCCATAACTAAAAAATGTTATAACTTAATATTCTTTCAGAAGTACTAATACTTGAATGTGAAACAAGATTATATTTTGGGAAGAAAATTTATTTCTATTATTGTACATTATTTCTATTACACAGTATTTTTTTTGTTCATCCCTGCAAACAGTAAAGAACCAACTGAATAACTATTATTAGTAGAAATTAGCTATAATTCTTAGAAAAGTTTAATGATGTGACTTGGCACAAGATAAACATATGCATTTAATTAATAACTTTCCTATGCACCAGCAATAAGCATCTGCATAAATACACCAAAAAAAGAAATCATTAATAGACTCAAAGAGTATAAACTATCTAGGAATAATATGTGCTATAAAATAGAGAAATGAAAAAAATTACAGTTTCTGTATACAATGTAATATGCAGGCATTTATAGCTGTGTTCTTAGGAGACTTTGAAATAACAAGTCAGATGTCTGACACTATAAAGTTAAGTGAAAATTCAAGATGTTGAAATATTAGTAAGTAGTTTCATAACTGGGAGAAAATTATCTAAATAAAAAGTCCCCAAACTTGATCCACTTGATAATCAGATAAAAATTGTTGAAGAGTAAAACGTCTCAGAAGAGGTGGGACAAGAAGTGAATAGTTTTTTTTTAAAGGCGGGGCATTTGATTCTTCATATATTTAATGAGGAGTTTTTATTTGAAGAGATATGAACCAATCTGGCCATTTATAGTTGTCGACTGCTTTTTTTGTGGATGTCCAGTGGTCCCATTAGAGAGAGACAGGGAGGTTAAGTTTGAGATGTACGTTAAACTCATGAAAGGAGTTAGTTAATGAGCAATCAAGTAAAAAGCAGAGAGAGGTCTGAACTGATGATATAAATTTGGAAGTCACTGAATGCTGGTTCAAATCACAGGCCTAAATGAGATCAACTGTGAATGTGAGGATAGAGAAGAAAAGTGAGCTGATTTTGAGCCTAGACCAATTCAACAATTTTCTCTTTGATTTGACTTCAACAATTTAATTTAGAAATGAAAATAGTTACTGCATTCACATATTTTGAGGATTTTGCATGTGTAGAATTATGAATTGCTTGAGACCTACATTGGAAAGAATGTAGAACAATGGGAACACTTACACATTGCTGATAGATGCCTAAGTTGGTACAATCACTTTGGAAAACAATTTGGCACTACCTCATGAAGTCCAGGCTGGGTTTTCTTTTTGTACTCAATTTGCATCTGAAGACAAAACAATCATGTATTTGTATCTGTATACATTGCACTAGTTTGAATGTTCCTGCTTGCTTGAAAATTTCTTGTTTTTCCTAATTCTCTTTTCAATGGATAAATAGAAAAAGGAAGAAGCAGAAGCAGAAAGAGAAGCAGGAGGAGGAGGAGGAGGAGGAGGAGGAGGAGTCATCACCATAGGGTGATATAAAGTGAGGCCACATGATATATTTCAAAGGCTCCACAACTTAGGTTAACTCATACCTCAACTACAAGTCTTTAAGATGTATGTAGTATAAAAGTTGACTGATTGTTTTCTGTATAGTGGGCATGGTTGGTACAGACAATCTAGGATGGATGTGGAATTCATTACCATGTGGTTGGAGTATGTATCAGGAGTTGGATGGAAAACTGAAGAGTGACAGAAGCATCCTGACCAACTTTGGTATTGTCCTTTGAATTTCGCACTTTATTCTAAAGATTGTAACACACCCATCATATTCAAAGTTGCTTTTAATAAATTCCCACATAAAAAAGACATATGATAAGCATTGCAGGAAGAACAAGCAAGCAAACATTGTACATTAATAGCCTTCCAAAGAATAAATCTTTGTGCCAGAAAGTGAAATTGATTGAACGGTTTTGTCCATTCTAGGCACAACTTTGGCTCTTTGCAATTTCTATAAATGCCGAACATAAGTGAAAATCTGCTGTGACATGTATTCAGTAATAAAATTGTCCCAAGCCGGGCACGGTAGCTCACACCTGTAATCCCAGCACTTTGAGAGGCCGAGGCGGGCGGATCACGAGGTCAGGAGATCCAGACCACGGTGAAACCCCGTCTCTACTAAAAATAAAAAAAACTAGCCGGGCGTGGTGGCGGGTGCCTGTAGTCCCAGCTACTCGGGAGGCTGAGGCAGGAGAATGGCGTGAACCCGGGAGGCGGAGCTTGCAGTGAGCCGAGATTGCGCCACTGCACTCCACCCTGGGCGACAGAGCGAGACTCCGTCTCAAAAATATAAAAAAATAAAAATAAAAAATAAAATAAAATTGTCCCTCACGTGGACATTGCACCTGAGGCTTTGACAAAATATCCTTCTAACAGTGTAGTGCAACTTGACACCCATCCCCAAAGACTGGGCTGAGCCTTAGGTCATTGCTTCACCCCAAATAAAATGTTCTTATTTCTTCCCCCTTCCCCTGTGCTCTTTATTTCTATTAAACTTCTTTGTAAATGTGTGCTCTGTAAAGTTAAGAATGAGAGAATGCAAGTACTGCCGGAAAGAATGAAGAGTTCACAAGCTTAGAACAGAAAGGGAGTTACTAAACTATTAAGCTCAATTAACAAGTGAAAAATGAACTAAGTTGTTCCAGAGTGATTTTTAATTCTGTCAAATAAAGAGGAACCAGACTGCAGGGTAAACTCTTATTTATTAGTTTTGGGTAATGAGGTTTTCCATAAGCAGAATTTCTTAAATTTTATTGAATCAATAAAATCACCATTTGGAAATCTGGTTTTTCCCACCAGAGTAGGATTTTAATTGAGCATACAGAAAACTCCCAAGTGCTGTAAAGTAACTCTATGGAGGTGAAATGGTCTATGAGTTATATTATTGTCCTGGCTGACAGGGTTTCAGAAGTCCTTCATTTGAATTTAGTCTCTACTATGTACGTCTTGTGCATTAATTTTTACGTTGAGGATAATGGTTCTGTATTTTCTTTATGCTTATTACCAAGGAACCATGATGAAAATGGTAGTATCAGGGTCTCCCTGTTCTAGCCTCTGACTGAACAGAACACTGCTATGTGGAGTGTATGCCGACGGGTCCTAAACCTCTGCTAAGGAAGGATCAAGGCACAGGTGTGACAACCCCTTTATAGTATAGATAGCTTTGCTGTACTCCATGGCCAAAGGGCACATCTTACCCTAGTCAACTGCCTTGTGAACACCTGCCTTCATTTATAAAAGAGTCAAGGGAAAAGCATGCTGGAGGAGCATAAATCCGTCCCCACAACTCAAAAATGGCATAAAGAACCTGCTTTGAAGATAGTCAATACTTCCTTCCTTATTTCTGAAGTTATTGGCAGTAAAGGAAATGCCTTTAGTGTGAGACCAGTCTTCATATTTCTGTTTGCATTATGTGTTTTTAAAGACACACACACAAAATGAAATAATGAGGGCTTGGAAATTGTCAACTAACTTTTACAAGACTGCCTAGATCAAGCGTAATGTTTCTACACTTGTCTTTGTTAAATGAAAGACATATGATGTGGAACAAAAGTTGTGTACCCCAGTGTACAGAATTGATCAGAAGAATTGATTTTCAGTCCTGTTCTCGAGACCATATTTAGCTATCAAATGGTCTGCTTTGCCTAAATTCGACAGCACTTCAAGCCAGGCATATCAAGAAACCAGTTGTATACTTCCCTTCTCTCACCAAAAACTCTTTCTCTACTTCCACCTCATAAATGGTAATCCCAAGGGTAAATTAGAGTTTTGTGGGGTTTGGAGCATATAAAATATAAAGCTCTTTTTAAGTGTTTTTTTTTTCCTAATTGTTGTCTACTGTACCATGCTAATTACAGAGAAACTGTAGGAATGGTATTGATGTTAGATTCATTCCACTGCTCTAGGGAACTGTGCTTTTCTAGTGTTTTCTCCTACCTGGTAAACCTAAGGGCCATATCCCTCAAAAGATATGCCCTTTGTGAGTGGACAGTCAGGCATGGCTGCAGGTAGATTGCACCAGTTGATGGTAGGAATGGCCTCACCCTTACTGCCTGCTTTTCCAACTTAAGAGTATTTATCATGGAAGCGTCTGTGTCCTGAATTAAGCTTATACCTTAGACTTAGATGTTTGACTGGCTGTTTCTAGCCTCAGGACATTTTCCATCCAATAGTAATACTTGACTTTTTGCCAGGTGGCCCAGGTATCCTCAAAGGCACATGAGAGATCTCTATTACTCACTCCCCTTTTTATCACCTTCAGGGTCTATCTCCAGAAGGCACAATGGAACTCTATGGTAGCCCCAACGCCCTATCACCCACTCACCTGACATCCCATTGAAAATGTGTTCTAGATAAAACAGCAGTCTCCTGGGAACCTTATCCCGTTATATATATTTTTTTCTGAAAAGAATTATCTCCAATTTTATAACACATAGTCATTTAAGTATTATCAAAAGCCTGGGAATTTAAGGCCAGCCTGGTGAACATAGTGACATCTCCATTTCTAAACATCACCCTCCCAACACACAAACTTCCATCTTCTGGTTCTTCCATGAACATTTCCCACTGCCATTTTATTTTATTTTATTTTTAGTCAAGAGAGAAAAGGAGACTGAAAAAACAGCATTCATTTTATTGGAAAAGAAAGAGCAAATACCCCAAACTAGGTATTAGTTTCTTATAAGTCTATGTCATTTTTTCAATGAGTAACAGTTTTATGTTTTTGCTCAGCTTAAGGTATAAATTTCTCTATAGTCTTTTTTTTTTTCTGCAAACTTCCTTTTCTTTTCTTTTTTTTCTTTTTCTTTTTCTTTTTCTTTTCTTTTTTTTTTTTTTTTTTTTGAGGCAGAGTTTCGCTCTTGCTGTCTAGGCTGGAGTGCAGTGGTGTAATCTTGGCTCACTGCAACCTCTGCCTCCCAGGTTCAAGCAATTCTCCTGCCTCAGCCTCCTGAGTAGCTAGGATTACAGGTGCGCACCACCATGCCTGGCTAATTTTTGTATTTTTAGTAGAGATGAGGTTTCACCATGTTGGCCAGGCTGGTCTTGAACTCCTGACCTCAGGTGATCCACCCGCTTTGGCCTCCCAAAGTGCTGGGATTACAGTCCTGGCCCTCAAACTCTTAATACTGATGCCTGTATCATGGTCATTTCTCAAATTTGCTTTAAGAATTGGTCATTTCTGGATAAAGAAAATGTGGCACATATATACAATCGAATACTATGCAGCCATAAAAAAGAATGAGTTCATGTCCTTTGCAGGATATAGATGAAGCTGGAAGCCATCATTCTCAGCAAACTAACACAGGGAAAGAAAACCAAATACTTCATGTTCTTACTCATAAGTGGGAGTTGAACAATGAAAACACATGAGAGGGGAACATCACACACCGGGGTCTCTTAGGGGGTGAAGGGCAAAGGGAGGGAGATCATTAGGACAAATACCTAATGCATGCGGGGCTTAAAACCTAGGTGATGGGTTGATAGGGGGAGCAAACCACAATGGCACATGTGTACCTATGTAACCTGCACATTCTGCACAAGTATCCCAGAACTTAAAGTAAAAAAAAAAAAAAAAAGAGAGAGAATTGGCCATTTATTCCTGGAGTCCCTTCTCAAGACTCAGAGCATTAGAATCGTAAAGATTTTGAAGGGGAGGACGTCAGGAGAAAAGATAAAATATTTAAATTACAAGTAATACAGCCATTAGTTTTGAAGTGGTCATAGACTGTAGAAAATAAGATGATATATACACATAATTGATATTGCTCACTGAACCAATTTACTAAAATTAAGAACAGTGAAAATTACCAGCCTTTGAAAGATATGCTGCATCAAGACTTTCTATACTGATTATTTGAAATGATCTCCCTGTAGTCTCTGGAGTTGTAACACACAAATTGATAAACAGACACTCTTAATACTTGAAGCATGAGCATCCCTGATGATTACAGACAACCACTGTCTCCAGTTTTGCCTGTGGGATATTCCAGTAAAGGTCAAGTCCATAAAATGGAAACATGGTTGGTATGAAAATAAGCTTCTGAAAATAATTTCTGTCATACTAAAAAAAAAATAAAATAAACCATTAATTCCAAGCTTTAGAACTTTCTAATTTTGTTGGCAACTGCAACTTTAGCTCTCCTTTATGTAACACTTTCTGCCCTTAACATTCTATTCGTTTTGTGCCTTCAAGTAAACACAATTCATCCAGCCTGTCCTATAATTATCTAATGCTGAATAATCAGGCTTGTATGAATTTTGGGATTTCATGATTTGTCTAACACACCTAGAACACAAAATGGACAGATCCCTTATGATTACCAGCATTCTCTTTTTTTAGTTATCTAATAGTTTTGATCATTTTCTAACATCCTCAAAAAGTCATTTTTACTATCTTTCCCTGTGTTATGAAGACACTTAAAACCAATAATACATTGGACTTCACGTTTTTTGTTGTCATTACTGGGCACGACAGGCTTCTGCTGAGTTCTCTTAAGTTGAGCTACTTTTTGATTTGTGAGCAAAGGTTTAAAAGGCTAAAAAGGGGGAAATTGGTTCAATATTTCAAGCACAATGAAACATTTCTTTTGTCACTTTATTTCCCTGCTGTATTAATTTGTGGTTACTCACCTTCTCCTCAGAGATCCCCAAGGGAACCCCAAATCTGACTCTCTATGATCTGACATATGAACCCAAACATTTCTCCCAATAAATTACATCTCCTGTGTAATAAAACAAAATGAGCTGCTTTGGGGTATGGCAGAATATTTCAGACACCATTTGGCCACATTTTGGTTCATTGCTCATATACATTCTGATGGTGGGGAATCTCTGTGGCCTAGGTTGGTCTGGGAAGAGAAATGTTGAGTTCACTCACCGGACCAAACAATGCAGGAATGTTTTTTCCCTGTCCATTCACTTAAACAATGTGCCATTCTGTACCTCATAAGCACTTAATTTATTCCAACTCTTTGGCCTGACCTGTAATCCCCCTCTCCTTACCCATCTGACCCATCTGTGTTTCATTTCCCACTCATCAGCATCCAAAGAGCTAGGCCCAGGGCCTGTTTGGAACCATTAGACAGAGATTGGCACTCTTCCCTCTTCCTGCGCCACATCCTCCACTGGAAAAAAAATGACCATCAGATCAGAGAACAGAGCCTGCTTTGTCCCCTGCAACAGGGATCTGGAAGCATTTTCAATCATTTGCACTCTATACCCACTCAAACGCATTAATGTGATCAACATTAGGCCTGTTGTGGGCATTTTTTCCAGCAAATAGCTTGCTAACATTCCAGGCATGTACTTCCCTGAAAACAAGACTGAGACAGGGCCCTGAATATTCAATTGGAAAATCACCAAGAGCAAAAGCTTAGCTTGGCACGGCTGGTGTTGATTCTTAATAAGTGACTTCCTAAAGCTGAGGCATGGGGCTTACAGCGTCAATGACTTGTTTGAAAAATATTTTGTAGGTGCCTCATACCACTCTATTTCCTGTGGTATGCGTCATATTGTGAGCTATTCCAAGCCGGCCTGGTTAAGCACGCTAACTTTTTCCCCCCCAAGATTGTGGTGTTTAACTAAAAATGTCTTTATACAAGATGAGCTCATAGCTATTAGTGCTGATGTAGTTTTAACTGCTTGGATACCAACTGCAGTCGCTTGAAAATGTACTGCAGAAGGGTAAACCCGAGCAAAAACATATCTCACCCCGTCTAAAATGGCGGGATGCAGTCCCAGCGGCAGCGTTTCTTCAGGGGAAAAAGCTCCAGATTTAAGTACAATGCATACCTTTCACTTTCATTAAAAAGACTTACTGTTCTTAGTATATTACTAAAGTCAAGGTGCTGAAGACATCTGGTACGCTGGAATAAAATTAACCCTTTTTATGGCTTTGGGTATTTTGTAAAACCTGCCAAGGAGCAAAGCAAAGGTAATTGGAGAAAACGAGTGTATCTTTTCAATCAAATTTCCGAAAGGGAAACAAAAAGAGATCCAACGACCTAAAATTCTGTCTCTGAGATTAAAGTACATACAAGTAGGATTTGCCTAAGGATCAAATAATAAGATATCAAATATAAAATGTCTTGACAATTATTTAGAAACCAAAAGATGGGTGAGGGAATTAATACTGTTGTGTCCTCTGTATACCTCACATAGCTTTTGGCCTTTCTACCTTCTAAATTGTTCTTCATAGCACTTAGGGTGTAGAAATTATTTCCTTTTTGCAAACAAGGCAGGAGAATCCCAGAGGGATTCAGTAAGCTCCCCAAGGCCACACAGTTGATTAAGTATAGAAGCAGGATTGAAAATTAGGTCACTGTGAATAGCAAGCTTGTGTTCTATCCCCTACCTTGCTACTCACAGATAAAAATATTCTCATCTCTATTATGGCTGTAATTGTCTACTTGTTCAAAGACTGTGTGTTGGCCATAGTATAATGGGCTAGAACAGGAGATGAATATAAATCTGTGTCATATTCCTTCCTGTCTTCCTCTCGTGAATAGGTTTCAGAGAGTATCTCGTTTGGGGCCCATACCCAGTAGGTGCCCAGTGGCTATTAAGTGATTAGACATTGTACATGCCATCTCTGAATGATTTGTGTTTCTACAATAGGGCCTTTTATAACAGAGAAGAGAGGGATTGATACCCTGGACACTGCCGGGGCTGTGTTTGCCTCTCGGCGCAAATAATTTTCCTTGGTGCCAGGAGCAGCTCTGACGTGGCTGCTCTGCCCTTGTGTGGCCTGGGCCTTTGAGATCCAGAGCAAAGGCCTGGCCTGGTCTGGAATAAGGCAACAATGCATCAAGGTGGAGCCAGAGAAGCCAGAAGAGGCGACTGTGAATGTCTATCTATCTCCATGAATGTGTCGCTGAGAAGACAGGAGAATGTCTATAGGAAGTGAGCAAGACAATTTCTGAGACAATGAGTTATTGGACAAATGCACTGAACAGCATTATAAAGGGAAGTAGGAACCTCTATTCCCCTTCATATTTAGGAAGGCACATAATGAGGCCCTACCCATGAAGTGGAAAAAAGGGCTTTTGTGTTGGCTATTATCTGTGAGTGTCTGGCTGTCTGGCTTATGCATCGGGACTATACATTGTGAGTTGATCCCTTATGACCTGATATGTAGTGCATTATCTAAAGGACATAACTTGCTTACTGATTGAGGTTTGCAAACTGGGCATGTTTTCTTTTCACAGTATTAAAGAAGTATAAAATTTTTACAAAAATTTCGTGACTTTCACACCTTACAATTTAGTAAGTTAGCCAAAACATCAGTTCAAAATGTTGAACTAAATGACAACTAGGAGATTGGTTTCTGTTCTCAAGTTATAAGTAGTTCCTATTTTCCACCTGAGGCGTTAGAAAAAAGCTTACTTCAAGTGAGTAAAAAATACTCATATTTTGAAGCAATTTTGACTTCAGAAGTTTTATCACCACTGGATTGAGACATAGGGGATAAGCCGTACAAATATGTTGCTAAACTAATAAAATCTGAAAGATTTAGAAACATATAGATTTCTTTAATTCTTACAGTTTAAAGTTTATATTTGGAACTATTTAATAAAAAAGCAACATTAGGAAAAAGTTGTTTTCTAATGAAAGCAGATAAAGTGGGAGCTGGTCAGAAATCTGTTCAATTCAGGCCTTTTGCAACCTCATCAACAGTCAAATTATTTTGCAATGAATAGTTTTGAATTATTATATTTCTTGCAAGCAGATTTTCTCTCTCGTTAGGAAGAGTGACTTTCATTCTTAACAAAGTGATGAGAAAAGAAGAGGTAAGAAAATGTCAAAAGGCTAAAATTGTATGATCCATCATCGTGTTTCAGCGTAAATTTGGAAATAATGGCTAGGAGCAGCTGAAGTCCAAAACTCATGATGATCACGTTGATTTGAGTTTTCCCTAAGCCTGTTCATAACAGGCTTTCATGTTTACCATAGACATAAATTCACTGTGGTTCTTAAGTAAGGACTATGTTTGCAAGAAGTGACTAGAATGCCAGGATTTTCTCTCAAGATTACCCCTTCAAGTAAAGCTCCGTGCAACTTTCCTTCCCAGGGCCGTGCACACAAAATTTCAGGAAACAGCAGGTCTTAATTAGGCCTCCAGTTTATAGTTTCACCTGAAAAAATACATTTAAAAAAATCATATATATTCGGCTGTCTAGATTTTTCACATCAATAAATTCTTGCTAATTAATCACATTAACGGTGCTCCTTAAAAGTTGAAACAGAATCAGAAAACAAACCAAATTCCCCATAAATATCCAACATAAAGACCTATTCACTGATGCATTTTCAGTTTCTAAGAATTTTACAAGTGTTTTTTCTCCCTGACAGGACACACACACACACACACACACACACACACACACACACACACACAAATTATCACTATCTGCAGCTCTCATTCTCTGCAGAGGAAAACAGTTCTGGTGGCAAATTTTAATACTTCATAATGATGTCACTGTGTGAGTACTTTCCTGCTTAGTGCCCATGTGCGTAACTGTTTTAAGGGATTAGAGCCTAGAAACCCTAAGTGGCAACACGTCACATCATCTCAAATCCCCCCCCCCAACTCCCCTCAAAAGGGGAAAACTAACAATGTGGGGATGAAGAAAAGAAGGTAAACTGGGAGGGCAGGAGCTAAAGGGTCGAATGGACTTCCTCCTGTTTGTGTACCATTGCATTCTTCAAAAGAGCCATCATTCTTGTTATAAATTCACTGTACTCATATTCTATTAGAACCTTTGGTCTGCTGTGGCACCTGCTGTATAGAAGCAGGATTGCTTAAATCCTCTACAGAAACATAAACAAATAGGTATAAAATCTCACCTCCCTCTGTGGTAAGTTTCCTGAGAATAGTGCTACTGCTGTTCATTAAGAAAATAAAGTTTCAAACTCGTAAACCTTAGCTTCCCAAATTTCTTGGGTGTGTGTTTATCAAGACGTACTTGAGTGTGTTTGCTGCAATTTAAAATCTTATTTGTTACTACTCTGTGAGTAGCAGCTAGCCATTTCTTCAACAGGATTTCTGAATGGGATAGATCTTTTAGGAGAGAAAAGATCAGTTACTAATTTTCGTAAATAATTAACTTGAAAGTCAGTGAAATGGGAGAATTCCATTTTCAGGTGAATAGACTATATTAAAACGTTCATGTATTATTATCTGTATCTATTTTTAGGGGAAAACGTCTGTAAGAATTTTGCTACAATCCCTCCCCACAAGCACAAGTAGTTGATCACAGCAGAATTATGGCATTTTATAAGATCTCTATTCAGAGATTTTTAGGAGTACAGATTTGAGCTGGCTTTATGCTGTGTGGACAAAGAGAAAATTAGCAATATATTAATTATAAATACTTGCCTTTGGATTCTTTTTATGAAACTTGGTTTTTCTTTGCTGCTAAGTTTTTTACTGTATTTATTATTTCTTCCTCCTCCTCTCCTAGCATTTTGGTCTCATATTTTAGGCCCTATATTGCCAGCAATTTAAGGAAGAATGGTAAAAAGCAGTATATTTTGTTGAAAGAGTACTTGACCTTGTCCCAGCTAAGTCTCTAGTTGATTGTTTAATGGGGGCAAAAGCTCTCACCTCTGTTTCTTCACCTATAAATTAAAGAGACTCAATCATTTGTTCACTCAACAAACTTTTAGTGAGTGTCAATTATTGGCAAAGCACTGGGTTATGTGCTGTTGATATAAAAATTTGTAACTGAGTCACTCACTGGCTCCTGAGAGTCTTGTAGCATTGTATGAAGAGATATGTCAACGATGAGAATGGAGAAAATACAGATAGATAAACAGTCTTGCATGACTTAACAAAGGGGATACATTCTGAGAAATGTGTCATTAGAGGTTTCATTATTGTGTAAATATGGGAGAGTCTAATTAAACACAAACCTAGATGGTATGGCCTACTACAAAACTAGGCTATATGGTGTAAGCCTATTGCTCCTAGGTTACAAGCCTGTACAGCATGTGACTTTACTGAGTCTGTAAGCGACTGTAACTAAACGGTAAGTATGTGTGTATCTAAACATATCTAAACAGAGAAAAGCTAAGAGTAAAAACTACAGTATTATGATTTATGAGACTACTGTTGTAGATGCAGTCTGTCATCAACCACACATGGTGCATGATTATATTTCCCTTTACTGGTCAGCAGATATGCCACTACATTATGCATCACATGAAAAGAAGTAGAAGAGAAGGAAAATATTATGTAAAGAAGCTCACAGCAGTTTCAGGAAAAAGAACAAGAGTCGAGAAGGGAAACAGAGGGAGATAGAAGCCACAAGGTACCATTGCTCTTCTCCCATTTTTTCATTGAAACCCAAGGTGAGGAATAGATGTAGAATAAAAAGGACAGGTTAGTTGTAAATTCAAAAACAGAGACAGAATGGACTTGTGTCCTATTTCCAGTTTGGGACTCTGGTTGGAGGTAGCCTGGTGGAGCACCTTTTACTGCAAGGAGTGGCTACAGCAAGTGTAGAAACCAGATAGCATAAGAGGGAGGCAGGGAAGAAAGGATCTCCTCTCCCTTTCCTTGATTTCCCTCACACCTGTTGGTAACACTGAAGAGATTCAGAATTTCTCATATGTCCTCAGTGATACCTAAGGTTGAGAGTCAGCAGGTTGGCAATGGGGCTGCAGTAGTGAAGGGAGCTGAGAACCCCTACCAGAAGCTGAAGAGAGGGCAGACTTGGCCAGGGTTCAGATGGAGCCCAAGGCTGAGACTTAGATTATCCAAAGGGCCGAGAGAAATGAGGTTGGGCTGAGGTACAGGATGTGAACTGCTGGACGATGGCTGGACTGAGAGAGGAAATTAGCATGATACCAGCTGTAAAACCTCACAAGCAGATGCAGAGAAGATAGAGACCAACATGAACACAGGTAAAATGACTTTGCCTCAGCCAAGAGCCAATGGGAGCCAGAGAGGAGCGTGGGGCTGGTTTAACACCAGGGGTTCTGCCACAATCCCATAAGGACATATAAGTGTTTTCTTGTACACACCTGTTTTCTAAAAAAATCTTTGACTAAGGTGAGATAGCCTGATGAGAAATGTCAACTTTACATTGACTTACGCTTTGCCAAAAATGGTAGGAATTAACCTAAAATGAGATGTTTTAAAATGTAAGAGCTTGAGCCACTCTGTTGTGACAGATTTAGGTCTTCTTTCATCTCAAAGTTCATTACCATGAGGGCTTAGAACAAAATGAAGATATGATATGGATCATACGCATGCTTTTTATGCATCTGTATTATAATGTTTATGATAAAGAAGTGTCCTATTTTATGATGAAATAATCCTAGCTTATCTTTCAATGATGTATCTATTCTTCAGGCATTGTCCCATCCATTATTTTATTTTCTTTTATCTGAGTAAGTACGAGATGTTGTCAGGGTAAATATCCTTGCCTCCGTTTTCTAGGTTAGAAATCTGAAGGTCAGTGAGGTTAGCTTGTACCTCTTCATCTATAAAAAGGAGACAATATTTATTCAGCCAAAGTATCATGGTTTTTGTGAAGATCAAATAGGAATGAAAAGCTGCTAGGGAGATCTTATTTACTGTGACCTTAAGAACATCTAAAAGCAGAAGAAACAAGATGATACTGTAATCAAAATGACAAGGATGCACATAATGCTGTCAAATTGCAGATACATGTTTTACCTAGCAAGGATATTCCTATAAATGTTTCAGTAAGTCCAGTTCATACATGAAATGAACCGGATGAAACAGCAGAGCATTGCCAGTAGATTTAAGGAGTAGATCTTTTCTTGTGATGTCATAAACAGAGCACTGATTTAGAGTACTCTATTTAAGTTTTATCTTCAGCACTTAGTAGGGCATTTTTTTATAGGAGATATTAAATGCTTTTTTAGCAAGTTCAAATGTATATTATTCAGCTATCTTAAATCTATGAGAGATATGATAGTTATATACTTCTTAAAGATTACAATTTAATTTATACTCAATTTCTGTGAAATAATGGAAATGTGATGCTAAAATAATCTTCAGATCTGGATCATTGGTAGAAGGTCAAGGCCACCTCTGGGCACTTTTCTCTTAGGTTAAGCTTCTCATGGCACGAGGAATGAAGTGGCCTCTGCATCTTGTCCAGCATGGCCCTAAGAGGTCTAATTCCTGCTGACGTCTTCAATTTAACTTCACATCATTTCACCTTCACTCACTTCACGCTAGTCACAGGGCCCATCTTTCAGTTTCTCATTTTCCTGAGGTCGCTGCATATATTCTTCCTTCTGCAAGAACGCTCTTTCCCTTCCAGGATTTTTGGCTCCTTCTCATTCATTAGGGTCCCCTTGCCTTCTTTAATTATTCAATTCACACACAACCCCATGTTATTCTCTATTTTAGCATACTCTTCTTTTTATTTCACTTCCTATTTTGTAATGATGTGTCTGATGATTATTTATTGTCATTCTCTCACTGAGTTAAAGGCAGATGCTTTGTTTTGCTCAAAATTGCACAACTAGTCACTCCCTGGGTCTGAGTAAACAACTGTTAAATGAGTAGATAAATTAACGAATAATCCAGGTATGTAAAGTCCTTAGTCAAGTGTATGTCACATGATAAAAGCTTAATAAAAACTCTTTGTATTGCCATAGTATTGGCGGCCTTAAGTCATTATTGCTAAATATGTATATAAATGTAGGGGTAAAATATGAGGAATGGTGAGAGGTTTGGGCATTTTCTACATGATTATCATATATATTCTTAGGCTGATTCAAATTATTCACAATTTAATGTAAATCCCCAAGTAAACATGCAAAAGAATAATAAATATACGAAAAGGTATTAAAACCAACTAAAAATAAATATGGAAACAACAATGAGATATTATTTTTCAACTATAAGATTGGCAAGACAGAAAACATTGATACTACTTTGTATTGGCAAGTATATGGAAAAATGGACCCTCATGGATATTTCTGAAGAGCAAATGAGAGAATACATAATGAAGTTTCAAATATGCATGCATACCTGGGACCAGAACTTTGGTCCCAGGAAATTATACCATAAAAAAAGGACAAGATCAAAAAATTGGTATATAAGAATAGTTAATCCAGGATTTTTATGATATAAAAAAGTTAGAACTTTATAATATTATAATGAAGAAAATTTGGGAATAACTATATTATATATAATGCTGTATTCATAACTGGTAAGCATAAACTGATACAAAAAGCTTAGAAAACAATTTGGCATTATCTTAAAAGTTTAACCTGACCATATCCTGTAGCCAAAAAATTCCAATCTTTAGGTATAGATTTTACAGAAACTTGTACATGATCTATAAGAGACACACAAGAATGTTCTTAGCAACATTGTAATACCTAAACTGTTTGAGATGTACCACTTTCAGCGTTGTTTAAAGCATTTCAAAATTTCAATTTTATTTTTTTCTTGGATCCATGTATTATGATTAGGGAACATAATTTGCATGATATTTGTTTTTATATGATGTTGACATTTTCTTTAAGCCCTGGCACATGGTTGATTTTGTAAACGTTCTATGCATTCTAGATAATGTTTATTCTTAATTTGTTAGGTACAGAGTTCTATTTACATATCATATGTATTATATTCACGTATTTTAAATATGGATCACTTAGAAATTTGTTTAGCTATGTGTAAGTTTTTCTTCTCCCTGCAAGAAAAAACTCTCCTCTTTCTCTTTTTCTCCTTTCCTGTACCCAATAACTTCAATATTTAATGTCCTAATTGAGAGCATCTAATTCCATTTTGATGGCTGTTGTCAGCTCCATTGAATTAGTTTTATTGGGCTTGTGTTTTTAATTGTGAACTGTGAGTGTATCTTCCTCTGAACCCTACATCTGGCAATTCCCTGAGGCCTGGGTATGTCTCTCTAAAGAGTTCTTTTTGTTTTTTGATAGGCACCCTTAAATTGGGGTAGAATTTTAAATTTATTTATCAGCCTGGGGTTTCTCAGACCACGTACACTGTATAAATTTGAGGCCATGTGCGGTGGCTCATGCCTGTAATCCCAGCACTTTGGGAGGCCAAGGTGGGTGGATCATTTGAAGTCAGGAGTTCAAGACCAGCCTAGTCAACATGGTGAAGCCCCACCTATACTAAAAATACAAAAATTATCAGGGCCTGGTGGTGAGTGCCTGTAGTTCCAACTACTGGGGAGGCTGAGGCAGGAGAGTCGCTTGAATCTGGGAGGTGGAGGTTGCAGTGAGCCGAGATTGCACACTGCACTCCAGCCTGGGTGACAGAGTGAGACTCTGTCTTAGAAAAAAAAAAAAAAAAAAAAAATTGAATTTAAATATATTGAATTTGAATTATATAAATTGAAATTTGAACCCCACATCTGTGTACAAACTGACTTTAGTTCCAAGTTCTCAGAGGAGATTTTTTCCTACCCAGTTTTCAGGGGGAACCAAAATGTAACCTTATCGTTTTCTTTACTTTTTGATATATTTTTCTAATCCCCGTTTTACTGATGAGGTAGTTTTCCGGATCCTGAATTTATGCAGAGGTGTTTAGTTCCAACTTCTGTATTTCATAGGCTCAAGGCCACGTCTCCAGTCTCTAGCACTTCATTTTATCTTAAAACCTAAACCTCCAAAACTGAAGTATTTACAAAACTCTGATATCCACTACGCCACTGGTCTCAGCTTACCTCTCTGGTTCCTATCTCCTTCCTAGCCTTAAGTCTTTGAGTATTTTGTATTTTGTCAGCTTTAGTATGCATTTTTAAAGGGTCTGCACTGACACATTTGCTTCATGGTGCTGCTATGATATTAAATGAAATAATATACATACAATATTTGCTCATTGCCTGAATTATATGGAAATCGAGAGGCTTGGGTTTTAAAAACACTGGACTGAAAAAAAGAGAAAAGCATTTGGTGTGTCCTGCTAGTGACAAGAAATTGTCTAAGGTTTTATTCTACTCCCTCGGAAAGTCATCTTATACTCTCCTCCAGATTGAGTGCACAATAGACATTCAATTAGATGAAAAGAATATCTCCCTGATTTTTCCGTATGTTCATGGTTTTATACAGAAGTAGTTGTAAATAGGTATGTAGAAAAATCAGGTAAAGAGTTTCATTTCCTGATAGTCCATGTACTTTGAAAACCTAGTAAGAAAGAGACTTTCACGAACAATAGGGATATTTCTTTGCTCCTTCTTTTTTCAATCTAATTTTCTTTCCATTGAAAGCAGCTGTGTTTTTCTCACTCTGACAATTCAGAAATCAGAATAACTCATTCTTCATAAATGCTTTAGAATATTCTGGCAGAAGCTGCTTCTGACAGTTGGCTGCTAAATATTCAATGGTGCTTGATTATACAGAAGGTTAAAAAGACCACTGTGATTATTTCTTTCTCTGTAAAACCGTCCCTTGTCTTATTACAAAACCGCTAATTCTCCCAGCAACCAGAGATTATCTAAATAAACTAGAGCAGACGCAGAATTATATAACAAGGGCAAATTATTTTTTTTTCCTGGGGAGGGGATGACATAAAAAAACAGGTTTATTAAGATATAATTCTCAAGCTACACAAGTCATACACTTTAAGTGTAAAACACAGTGGTTTTTAGTATAGTCGCAGATATGTGATGTCACTATCCCCACAGTCAATTTGTAGAACATTTTCATCACCTCAATAAGAAACTGTACACTTTAGTAATCACCCCTGCTACGGTTTGAATGTGTCTCCTCCAAAATTCAGGTATTGTCAATGTGATAGTATTCAGAGGTGATCAGGTCATGAAGGAGAAGCCTTCATGAATGGGATTAGGTGCTCCTACCAAAGGGCTTGATGGAGGGAGTTCATCCTTTTTTGCCCTTCCACCTTCTACTATGTTAGAACATGGTATTTCTCCCTTCCAGAGGATGCAATATTCAAGGCACCGTCTTGGAAGTAGAGACTGGCCCCTCACCAGAAAATAAACCTAGTGGTGTTTTGATCTTGAACTTCCCACTCTGCAGAACTATGAGAAATCAAATTATGTTCTCTATAAATTATCCAGTCTCAGATACTTTGTTATAGCAACACAGACACAGACAACCACCTACTTCATACTCTTCTCACTCTAGCCCTAAGCAGCTACTAATCTACTTTCTGTCTCTATAGATTTCTAGGTTTTGGACTTTCATGTGAATGGAATTATATACTATGTGGTCTTTTGTGATTGGTTTCTTTTGTTTAGCATAATGTTTTCAAGGTTCATTCATGTCGTAGCATTTATCAGTACTTTGTTCCCATTTATGGCCAAATAATATTCCATTTTGTGAATATACCACATTTTATTCATTCATCCGCTGATGGACATTTGGGTTGTTTCTACCATTTGACAATTATGAACGATGCTGCTGTAAACACTCGTGTACTAGTTTTTCTGTGACCATATTTCATTTCTCCTGGGGATATGCCTAGAAGTGCAATAGCTGGGCCTTTTTGTAACTCCATGTTTAATGATTTGAGCAGTTAATCACCGGACTATTTTCCAAAGTGGCAGTACCATTTTACATTTCAGCCAGTAGCATGTGAAGTTTCCGATTTCTCTGTGTCCTTGCCAACACTTATTATTATTGTACTTTTAAAATTCTAACCATCCTAGTGGTTGTGAAGTAGTATCTCATTGTGCTTTTGATTTGCATCATCCTGATAACTAATGATTTTGAATATCTTTTCACGTGATTGTTGGTCATTTGTAGATCTTATTTGGGGGCATGTCTATTCAGATCCTATACCCATTTTTTAATTGGAAAAAGGCAGAATTTTTCTAATAATTTTTAACTGATGATTTTTAATAAAATCTAACAACTTAACATGTATATCACATATAATCATGTCTTTAAGAAATTTCCTTGATTAAAAATAATAAAAGTATCTGAAATTGGAACTTTAGTAAAACTCAGTTCATTACACAGATCATTCAACAAAAACAACTTAAAATAATGATTATACATTGCTGGTTACCTTTGTCCTCTATTTTAGTGTTCCTCAAGGTCTCCCACAGTAGGACTTGAATCTGCATGATATTGCATTTGACTGCCACATTTTTTTTTTCTTGCAAATTATCACTCTAGTTGGGGGATGTCTTCTCAGGTTTTCACTTATCCTCCTGTCAGCTGTTTAAGAATAACTCAGAGGTAATGAGAAAGGTGTTTTAGTTTTTTAAAAGCAGTATTTCATACCCTCTGGCCAGAAATTTTCTTGCCTTACTATTGACAGAAGCCGATTAACCTATGGTAACTAGAGGCCATTGATGTCTAACACTGGGTCTCTGTGATTCTAATCCCACGTGGGTGAAATCGAGCAATCTTTCTCATATCCCATCATGGTAAGTGCTGCCATTGATCTTACCCATTTCATTTCTATGTGAATGGCAATAATAAGCCTTGGAATTTTTGGTAAAGTTTTAATTCAAGAAGTTGATCATTTCCTAAATGTATAAGTAAGTGGAACAATTTCCATAATATTTAAAAACCTTTATATAAATAAATCCACAATTTTAAAAACTTCCTCTTTTTTTCTGACCTTGTATCTTGATTGATGTCTCCAAATATGTAAACTATCTTAGGAAAAACACTAAAAACCCAAGGCAAAATTGTGGCTTGTGGGGGCCCTCAGTAAATTAACTGCTCACCTACTTGTTCAAACTGATATTCTATGAAAATAAGTTTCATATTTACTTAAAGCCTAAAGAAAAGCTGGTTATCAATTAGTGAAAATTATACACAATAGGGTACTTTTAACAGGTATTTTAAGAATACATGTGACATGATGTATTATGAAGATTAATTGGAACATCAGTTATAATGTCAAAACTTATAAACAATTAAAATGTCCATCAGTGAGAGTTAATATATTAATTATCATTCAACCACACAATGCAATACCCTATAAACCATTTAAAAAATATCAAATTCTGTATTTGTGATATGGAAAGTTTTCCAAGATGTGTTAAGGGAAAAAATTACAAGGTGCAGAACAACATATAATTTTACCATTTATGTGGAATAATATTTCTGTGGATAATTTTAGAAATTAATGGAATATCTCCTGAAGTTTAGGAAAACTGGTTGTCTTTGAGGAGTGGAATGGTTTTTGAGGCACAGGGGAAAAGGGGAGATTTTTCATTATATGCCATATAGTGCATTTCTATTTTATATCATGTACATTAATCCTATTTAATATTTACAAATATTATATATAAATGAAGCAAATAAGGAATTTATCACATATTTCATTACATGCTGTTTCCCATCATCATACAACTTATTAGGCAGCATTATAATTCCTAAAATTTAGGTAATCACAAATAACTCATTCCTTGTAAAATGGGCTTGACATCCATGATTACTTTTCAGAAATTCTGCTGAGACTGCTGACTTTGTATGACTATATGCCAGCTGACTTCAGAGAGTTCAGTTCTCTTGATCAAGAGCATATCTGCAAGGACTTTAAAAAAATCTATTTCCATTCAATATACTTTCTATTTCTCTGGTTATTTTAGAAGTTGAATGAGAAAGCCTTTATTAACTGCCACCATATTCCTGATTTATTCCAGTAATGTTTATTGACCTTTCAGAGTGGAGTGTTTGGAACTTGCTGGTCTGAGTTGCTTCTTAATCCTACTGTGGTTTCACACCAATGTAAGAGTTTTACTAATGTTATGTTACTTAAAACCAAATAGAAAATAAAATAAGAGTTTAAAACGTTATTTCAATTTTATCCCAGACAGAAGTTTGAACATTTGGGACCCCTTAATCACAGTGCCAGCTCTTTAAATCTATTGTTAAGATGTGACCATTTGAACTATCTCATTAAAGGTAGAATTTAAATGAAAAGAGAAAAGAACTAAAGTAGCAAAAGAGATGTTAAGAGAATTTATAAAAGGAAAGATGTAGAGTTCTTCTTTCAAATCTTCATAATTTTGGTTTAGTGATATTATGCTATCTTTCCAATTTAATTTCATTTTAGTTGAATAATGACTGTTATGAGTGTTGTTTATGATGATGATAAAAATGATCCATACTATAGAAAACACTCCATTATTTGGCCATTATGACCGGACATTTTCCATTAAGTCTTAGATAGATTATTTCTTCTTTTCTTTGTGTATACTTTGTTTATTTTTGAGTGCATATGGAAATTATCATTTTGCTTTGCTACAAATAAAATCTGATTTCTTCTGATTATCCAAATAGTTTGTGTATGAATTACATAAAAAACTTCATTAAAACAACCTGAACTTACTAGGGAATGTCCTTTTATACCATTTTCCCCAGAAAATGGAGCCAAATTACTGAAACACCTCTAAAATTTTGAAAAGCAAACTGAAGTTTAATTGGAAAAATTGTGCCAATTCTTTGTTATTTAATATTTTAGCAAGGGATTTTTTTCCAGTAATATCAACTAATCTTATACTCTAAAAGCTGCAATATAATGCATTTAACTTAAGAAAACTTGGTTCTACAATGAAAACACATGGACACTGGGTGGGGAACATCACACACGGGGGCCTGCCAGGCGGTGGGGGGAGGGGAGAGGGATAGCATTCGGAGATATACCTAATGTAAATGACGAGTTAACGGGTGCAGCACACCAACATGGCACATGTATACATATGTAACAAACCTGCACGTTGTGCACATGTACCCTAGAACTTAAAGTAAAATAATAATAATAATAAAAAGAGAAAACCTGGTGCTATAGTCCACCTAGGAAGAGTGGAAAGGGAAGAGTAATTTCAAGTGGATAAATCTAACAAGCAATAACTCAGTCAGATGACCAAGGTCAACATCAACCGTCATAAGTAATGTTGATAGTATGTGCCCTTGACTCAATGTGATAAAAATGGCACTGTACCTCTGTGGTCATCCTCCCCAAAGCACATAGCCCCAGTTTAATCATGAGAAAAATATCAGACAAATCCCAGTTGAAGGAGATGCTACAAAGTATGTGATTGATACTCCTTAAAAGCATCAAAATCATCAAAACCAAAAGGAGTCTGAGGAGCTGTCACAACCCATAGAAGAAGATTAAAGAGACATAACAATGCCAGTTGATCCTTGAGCAACACGGGGATGAAATGCCCATGTACACTTATATGTGGATCATCTGTAGCCTCTGCTACCCCTGAATCCGCAAGACCAAACCCTCTTTTATCTCCTCTTCTTCAGCCTACTCAATATGAAGTTGACAAAGATGAAGATGATCCAGAGATGGCCGCATAGAAACAGCTCCAGTCTGCAGCTCCCAGCGTGATCGATGCAGAAGATGGGTGATTTCTGCATTTCCAGCTGAGGTACCTGGTTCATCTCATTGGGACTGGTTGGACAGTGGGATGGCAAGACCCATCTTACGTGCAGAGACACAGTTAGGCCCACAATAAGGGGATGGAGGAAGACTTTCCAAGCAAATGGAAAGAAAACAAACAAAAACAAAAACAAAAACAAAAAACCCAGCAGGGGTTGCAATCCTAGTCTCTGATAAAACAGACATTAAACTAACAAAGATCAAAGGAGACAAAGAAGGCCATTACATAATGGTAAATGGATCAATTCAACAAGAAGAGCTAACTATCCTAAATATATATGCATCCAGTACAGGAGCCCCCAGATTCATAAAGCAAGTCCTTAGAGACTTATAAAGGGACTTAGACTCCTGCTCAATAATAATGGGAGACTTTAACACCCCACTGTCAATAATAGACAGATCAATGAGACAGAAGGTTAACACAGATACCCAGGACTTGAAGTCAGCTCTGCCCCAAGCAGACCTAATAGACATCTACAGAACTCTCCAGCCCAAATCAACAGAATATGCATTCTTCTCTGCACCACATTGCACTTATTCCAAACTTGACCACATAGTTGGAAGTAAATGTAAAATTACTTCCTCAGCAAATGTAAAAGAACAGATATCACAACAAACTGTCTCTCAGACCACAGTGCAATCAAATTAGAACTCAGGATTAAGAAACTCACTCAAAACTGCACAACTACATGGAAACTGAATGACCTGCTCCTAAATGACTACTGAGTAAATAATGAAATGAAGGCTGAAACAAATATTTTATTTGGAACCAAGGAGAACAAAGACACAACATACCAGAATCTCTGGGACACATTTAAAGCAGTGTGTAGAGGGAAATTTATAGCACCAAATTTCCACAAGAGAAAGCAGGAAAGATCAAAAATCTACACCCTAACATCAAAATTAAAAGAACTAGAGAAGTAAGAGCAAACAAATTCAAAAGCCAGCAGAAGGCAAGAAATAACTAAGATCAGAGCAGAACTGAAGGAGATAGAGACACACACACACACAAAAACCCTCAAAAAATCAATGAATCTGGGAGCTGGTTTTTCGAAAAGGTCAACAAAATTGATAAACTGCTAGCAAGACTAATAAAGAAGAAAAGAGAAGAATCAAATAGACTCAATAAAAAATGATAAAGGGGATATCACCACTGATCCTACAGAAATAGAAACTGCCATCAGAAGATACTATAAATACCTCCATACAAATAATCTAGAAAATCTAGGAGAAATGGACAAATTCCTGGACATATACACCCTCCCAAGACTAAATTAGGAGGAAGTTGAATCCCTGAATAGACCAATAACAGGTTCTGAAATTGGGGCAATAATTAATAGCCTACTAACCAAAAAAATTCCAGGACCAGATGGATTCACAGCCGAATTCTACCGGAGGTACAAAGAGGAGCTGGTACCATTCCTTCTGAAACTATTCCAATCAATAGAAAAAGAGGGAATCCTCCCTAACTCATTGTATGAGGCCAGTATCATCCTGATACCAAAGCCTGGCAGAGACACAACAAAAAAAGAGAATTTTAGGCCAATATCCCTGATGAACATTGATGCGCAAATCCTCAATAAAATACTGGCAAACTGAATCCAGCAGCATATAAAAAAGCTTGTCCACCATAATCAAGTTGGCTTCATCCCTGGGATGCAAGGCTGTTTCAACATATGCAAATCAATAAACGTGATCCATCACATAAACAGAATCAAAGATAAAAACCACATGATTATCTCAATAGATGCAGAAAAGGCCTTTGACAAAATTCAACAGCCCTTCATGCTAAAAACTCCCAATAAACTAGGTATTGATGGAATGTATCTCAAAATAAGAGCTATTTATGAAAAACCCACAGCCAATATCATCCTGAATCGGCAAAAACTTGAAGCATTCCCTTTGAAAACTGGCACAAGACAGGGATGCCCTCTCTCACCACTCCTATTCAACATAATAGGAAGTTCTGGCCAGGGCAATCAGGCAAGAGAAAGAAATAAAGAGTATTCAATCAGGAAAAGAGGAAGTCAAATTGTCCCTCTTTGCAGATGACATGATTGCATATTTAGAAAACCCCATTATCTCAGCCCCGAATCTCCTTAAGCTGATAAGCAACTTCAGCAAAGTCTCAGGATACATAATCAATGTGCAAAAATCACAAGCATTCTTATACACCAATAACAAACAGAGAGCCAAATCATGAGTGAACTCCTATTCACATTTACTACAAAGAGAATAAAATACCTGGGAATCCAGCTTACAAGGGATGTGAATGACCTCATCAAAGAGAACTATAAACCATTGCTTAACAAAATAAAAGAGGACACAAACAAATGACAAACATTCCATGCTCATGGATAGGAAAAACCAGTATCATGAAAATGGCCATACTGCCCAAGGTAATTTATAGATTCAATGCCATCCCCATGAAGCTACCAATGACTTTCTTCACAGAATTGGAAAAAACTAAAGTTCATATGGAACCAAAAAAGAGCCCACATTGCCAAGTCAATCCTAAGCAAAAAGAACAAAGCTGGAGGCATCATGTTACCTGACTTCAAACTATACTATAAGGCTACAGTAACCAAAACAACATGTTACTATTACCAAAACAGAGATATAGACCAATGGAACAGAACAGAGGCCTCAGAAATAACACCACACATCTACAACCATTTGATCCTTGGCAAACCTGACAAAAACAAGAAATGGGGAAACGATTCCCTGTTTAATAAATGGTGCTGGGAAAACTGGCTAACCATATGTAGAAAGTTGAAACTGAATCTCTTCTTTACACCTTATACAAAAATTAATTCAAGATGGATTAAAGACTTAAATGTTAGACCTAAAACCATAAAAACCCTAGAAGAAAACCTAGGCAATACCATTCAGGACATAGGCATGGGCAAGGACTTCGTGACTAAAGCACCCAAAGCAATGGCAACAAAAGCCAAAATAGGCAAATGGGGTCTAATTAAACTAAAGAGCTTCTGCACAGCAATAGAAACTACCATCAGAGTGAACAGGCAACCTACCGAATGGGAGAAAATTTTTACAATCTACCCATCTGACAAAGGGTTAATATCCAGAATCTACAAAGAACTTAAACAAATTTACAAGAAAAAATCAAAAAACACCATCAAAAAGTGGGCAAAGGATATGAACAGACAATTCTCAAAAGAAGACATTTATGCAGCCAACAGACACATGAAAAAATGCTCATCATCTCTAGCCATCAGAGAAATGCAAATCAAAACCACAATGAGATACCATCTCACACCAGTTAGAATGGCAATCATTAAAAAGTCAGGAAACAACAGGTGCTGGAGAGGATGGAATAGGAACGCTTTCACACTGTTGGTGGGAGTGTAAACTAGTTCAACCATTATGGAAGACAGTGTGGCGATTCCTCAAGGATCTAGAACTAGAAATACCATTTGACCCAGCCATCCCATTACTGGGTATATACCCAAAGGATTACAAATCATGCTACTATAAAGACACATGCACATGTATGTTTATTGCAGCACTATTCACAATAGCAAAGACTTGGCACATACCCAAATGTCCATCAATGATAGAATGGATTAAAAAATGTGGCACATATATACCTTGGAATACTACGTAGCCATAAAAAAGGATGAGTTCATGTCCTTTGTAGGGACATGGATGAAACGAAACCATCATTCTGAGTGAACTACTGCAAGGACAGAAAACCAAATACTGCATGTTCTCACTCATAGGTGGGAACTGAATGATGGGAACACTTGGACACAGGAAGGGGAACATCACATACCAGGACCTGCCATGGGGTGGGGGGATGGGGGAGGGATTGCATTAGAAGAAATATCTAATGTAAATGATGAGTTAATGAGTGCCACAACCAACATGGCACATATATACGTATGTAACAAACCTGCATGTTGTGCACATGTACCCTAGAACTTAAAGTACAATAAAAAAAAAAAAAGATGATCCACTTCCACTTATTGAATAGTGAGTATATTTTCTCTTCCTTATGATTTTATTAATAACATTTCCTTTTTTTCTAGGTTATTTTACCCTAAGAATACATAAATAATACATACACAAAATATGTATTAGTCAACTATTCATGTTATTAGTAGAGCTTCAGGTTAACGGTAGGCTATTTGTAATTAAGGTTTGTGGAAGTAAAAATTATACTCAGGTTTTCGACCCCACAGGTGATTGGCACCTCTAACCTTTATGTTGTTCCAGGGTCAACTCTACATATAATGAAGTATCCTGAATGGAATCCTGAAACAAAAAGGAACAAACACATAAACGAGAAACATTGTTTCCTTTACTAAGGAAATTTGTGTAAAACATAAACATTAATAAAAATGTATCAATATTGATTTGTTAATTATAATGCGTCATACTGATGTAAGATGATAATAAGGGAAACTGAGTATAGGATATATAGGAATTATCTGTACTGTTTTATCAATATTTCTCAATACTAGAACCTTTCTAAAAAAATGTTTGTTTTAAAAAATAGTGCACCAACACTTTAACAAATCATGTATTCCTAACACCCAGCAGGAAAAAATGAGTACTACTGACAGACCCTGTTGACATGAGTTTAACACATGCAGTAATAAAGGGCATTTAATATTACTGTTTTTCAGTTGAGATAAATAATAGGAAAAAATTAATAATATGCATGTTCATAGACCTCTTTCTTCTTCCTCCAAATCCAATACCCCATGGAAGAAAAGAGAAAGGATAAAAGGTTTTGCAGGCTGATTCGCACTACAGGGAAAGTCAGAGCTGGAGAACAGGGAAGTCCAGGACCTGTTCATGGTGGGTATGGTGTCTGCATGCAGCTGCACGTGTGTGTTTGTGTGTTAGGGGTATTGAGTAGGATCAATTTAAAGGTGTTCAGTAGCAAAAGGCAACACAGTGAAAACTTGAGAGATCAGAATGGTAAGAAGGAGAAATTGAGCTCTGTAGGTGAAGGAGAGTGAGTGGTTCTCAGGAATTTCAGACAACCAAAGAAATTAGAATTTTTAAAAAATCTATTGACTCGAGGGTGGCTGGCAAGGTGACTGAATAGGAACAGCCTCAGTCTGCAGCTCCCAGCAAGATCAACGCAGAACAGTGTGTTACACAGTGAGTGCAACCCATGGAGGGTGAGCAGAAGCAGGGTGGGGTGTCGCCTCACTCAGGAAGCTCAAGGGGTCAGGGAACTTCCTCCACTCAGGCAAGCCGTGAGGGACTGTGCCATAAGGGATGGTGCTATCCAGTTCAGATACTATGCTTTTCCAATGGTCTTCCCAATCTGCAGACCAGGAGATTCCCTTGGATGCCTATACCACCAGGGCCTTGGGTTTCAAGCACAAAACTGGGTGACCATTTGAGCAGACATCTAGCTAGCTGAAGGAGGTTTTGAGACAGAACCATTCACTCCCCTGGAAATGGGGCTGAAGCCAGGGAGCCAAGGGGTCTAGCTCAGCAGATCCCACCCCTATGGAGCCAAGCAAGCTAAGATCCACTGGCTTGAAATTCTCACTGTCAGCACAGCAGTCTGAAGTCAACCTGGGATGTTTGAGCTTGGTTGGGGGAGGGGTGTCTGCCATTACTGAGGCTTGAGTAGGCAGTTTCCCCCTCACAGTGTAAACAAAGACACTGGGAAGTTTGGATTGGGTGGAGCCCACCACAACTTGGCAAAGCCACTATAGCCAGAGTACCTCTCTAGATTCTTTCTCTTTGGACAGGGCATCTCTGAAAGAAAGGCAGCAGCCCCAGTCAGGGGCTTATAGATAAAACTCCCATCTCCCTAGAACAGAGCACTTCGGGGAAGGGGAGGCTGTAGGCGCAGCTTCAGCAGACTTAAACATTCCTGCCTACCAACTTTGAAGAGAACAGCAGATCTCCCAGCACAGAGCTTGAGCTCCACTAAGGGACAGATTGCCTCCTCAAGTGGGTCCCTGACTCCCGTGCCTCCTGACTGAGAGATAACTCCTAGCAGGGGTTGACAGATACCTCATACAGGAGAGCTCCAGCTGGCATCTGGAAGGTGCCCTTCTGGGATGAAGCTTCCAGAGGAAGGAGCAGGCAGCAATCTTTGCTATTCTGCAGACTTCACTGTTGATACCCAGGCAAACATGGTCTGGAGTGGACCTCCAGCAAACTCCAGCAGACCTGCAGCAGAGGACCCTGACTGTTAGAATGAAAACTAACAAAAAGAAAGCAATAACATCAACAAAAAGTACGCCCATCCAAAAAACCCCATCCAAAGGTCACCAGTTTCAAAGACCAAAGGTAGATAAATCCATGAAGATGAGGAAAGACCAGCACAAAAATCCTGAAAATTTGAAAAACCGGAAGCCTCTTCTCCTCCAAAGGATCACAAATCCTCACCAGCAAGGGAACAAAACCAGACAGAGAATGAGTTTGATGAACTGACAGAAGTAGGCTTCAGAAGGTGGGTAATAACAAACTCCTCCGAGCTAAAGGAGCATATTCTATCCCAATGCAAGGAAGCTAAGAACCTTGATAAAAGGTTACAGGAACAGTTAACTGGAATAACCAGTTTAGAGAAGAATATAAATGACCCAATGGAGCTGATAAACGCAGCATGAGAACTTGGTGAA
The DNA here is from genome assembly GCF_024542745.1 of Macaca thibetana thibetana. Lineage (NCBI taxonomy): Eukaryota > Metazoa > Chordata > Mammalia > Primates > Cercopithecidae > Macaca > Macaca thibetana. The sequence goes on from NC_065594.1 coordinate 59,917,175, forward strand.
GCATACACAGGTATCAATAGCCGATTCAATCAAGCGGAAGAAAAGATATCAGAGATTGAAGATCAACTTAATGCAAAAAAGCATGAAGACAAGATTAGAGAAAAAAGAGGCCAGGCTCAGTGGCTCATGCCAGTAATCCCAGCACTTTGGGAGGCTGAGGTGGGCGAATCACAAGGTCAGGATTTCAAAACCAGTCTCACCAACATGGTGAAACCCCATCTCTACTAAAAATGAAAAGAAAAGAAAAAGTTAGCTGGGTGTGGTGGCAGATGCCTGTAATCCCAGCTACTCGGTAGGCTGAAGCAAGAGAATCACTTGAACCCAGGAATTGGAGGTTGCAGTGAGCTGACATCGCACCACTGCACTCCAGCCCAGGTGACAGTGCAAGACTCCACCTCAAAAAAAAGAAAAAAGAAAAAAGAAAAAAGAAAGAAAGAAAAGAAAAAGAAAAAAAGAGAAAGGAATGAACAAGCTGCCAAGATTGCTGTATCTGTAAGAGATGGTGAGAATGGAACCAAGTTAGAAAACACACTGTAAAATATTATCCAGGAGAACTTCCCCAACCTAGCAAAACAGGTCAACATTGAAATTCAGGAAATACAGAGAACACCACAAAGATACTTCTTGAGAAGAGCCACCCCAAAAGACATAATAGTCAGATTCACCAAAGTTGAAATGAAGGAAAAATTGTTAAGGGAAGCCAGAGAGAAAGGTTGGGTTACCCACAAAGGGAAGCCCATCAGACTAATGGTGGATCTCTCAGCAGAAACCCTACAAGCCAGAAGAGAGTGGGGCCAATATTCAATATTATTAAAGAAAAGAATTTTCAATCCATGATTTCATATCCAGAAGTGAAAGAAAGATAAAATCTTTTACAGACAAGCAAATGCTGGGGGAATCTGTCACCACCAGGCCTGCCTTGCAAGAGCTCCTGAAGGAAACACTAAATATGGAAAGAAAAAACTGGTATCAGCCACTGCATAAACATACAAAAATGTAAAGAGCATTGAGACTGTGAAGAAACTGCATCAACTAACGGGCAAAATAACAAGCTAGCATCATAATGACAGAATCAAATTCAAACATTACAATATTAACCCTAAATGTAAATGGACTAAATGCCCCAATTAAAAGACACAGACTGACAAATTGGATGAAAAGTCAAGACCCATCGGTGTGCTGTATTCAAAAGACCCACTCAATTCCAAAGACACACATAGGCTCAAAATAAAAGGGATGGAGGAATATTTACCAAGCAAATGGAAAGCAAAAAAAAAAAAAAGCAACAGTTGCAATCCTACTCTCTGATAAAACAGACTTCAAACCAACAATGATCAAAAAAGACAAAGAAGGGCATTACATAATGGTAAAGGGATCAATGCAACAAAAATAGCTAACTATTCTAAATATATATCCATCCAATACCGGAGGACACAGATTTATAAAACAAGTTCTTAGAGACCTACAAAGAGACTTACACTCTCACACAACAATAGCAGGAGACTTTAACATGCCACTGACAATATTGGACAGATCAATGAGACAGAAGATTAATAAGGATATTCAGAACTTGAACTCAGCTCTGGACAAAGTGGACCTAATAGACATCTACAGAACTCTCCATCCCAAATCAACAGAATATACATTCTTCTCAGTACCATATAGCGCTTATTCTAAAATCAGCTACATAATTGGAAGTAAAACACTCCTCAGCAAATGTAAAAGAACAGAAATCTTAACAAACAGTCTCTCAGACCACAGTCAAATCAGAACTCAGGATTAAGAAACTGACTCAAAACTGCAGAACTATATGGAAACTGAACAACCTGCTCCTGAATGACTACTGTGTAAACAACAAATTAAGACAGAATAAATAAGTTCTTTGAAACCAATGAGAATAAAGACTCAATGTACCAGAATATCTGGGACACAGCTAAACCGTGTTTAGAGGAAAATTTATAGCACTAAATATCCACAGGAGAATGCGGGAAAGATCTAAAATCAACACCCTGACATCACAATTAAAAGAACTAGAGAAGCAACAGCAAACAAATGCAAAAACTAGCAGAAAGCAAGAAATCACTAAGATCAGAGCAGAACTGAAGGAGATAGAGACACAAAAAACCTTTCAATGAATCCAGGAGCTGATTTTTTGAAAAGATTAGCAAAATAGAAAGACCACTAGCCAGACTTACAAAGAAGAAAAGAGAGGAGAATCAAATAGACACAATACAAAATTATAAAGGGGATATCACCACTGATCCCACAGAAACACAAACTACCATCAGAGAATATTATAAACACCTCTATGCAAATAAACCAGAAAATCTAGAAGAAATTAATAAATTCCTGGACACATACACTCTCCCAAGACTAAACCAGGAAGAAGTCGAATCCCTGAATAGACCAATAACAAGTTCTGAAATTGAGGCAGTAATTAATAGCCTACCAACCAAAAAAAAAGTCCAGGATCAGATGGATTCATAGCCAGATTCTACTAGTGGTACAAAGAGGAGCTGGTACCGTTCCTTCTGAAACTATTCCAAACAACTGAAAAAGAGGGACTCCTCCCTAACTCCTCTTATGAGGCCAGCATCATCCTGATACCAAAACCTGGCAGAGACACAACAAAAAGAGAAAACTTCGGGCCTATATCCCTGATGAACATCGATGCGAAAATCCTCAATGAAATACTGGCAAACTGAATCCAGCAGCACATAAGAAAACTTATCCACCACAATCAAGTGAGCTTCAGCCCTGGGATGCAAGGCTGGTTCTACATACACAACATACAACATACACAAATCAATAAATGTAATCCATCACATAAAGAGAACCAATGACAAAAACCACATGATAATCTAAAGAGATACAGAAAAGGCCTTTGATAAAATTCAACAGCCCTTCATGCTAAAAATAATAAACTAGGTATTGATGGAACATATCTCAAAATAATAAAAGCTATTTATGACTAACCCACAGCCAATATCATACTGAATGGGCAAAAGCTGGAAGCATTCCCTTTGAAAACTGGCACAAGACAAGGATGTCCTCTCTCACCGCTTCTATTCAACATGATATTGGAAGTTCTGGCCAGGACAATCAGAAAGAAAGAAGTAAAGGGTATTCAAACAGGAAGAGAGGAAATAAAATTTTCTCTGTTTGCAGATGACATGATTGTACATTTAGTCTCAGCCCTAAACCCCATTGTATATTTAGTATCAGCCCAAAACCCCATTGTCTCAGCCCAAAAACTCCTTAAGCCAATAAGCAACTTCAGCAAAGTCTCAGGATACAAAATCAAAGTGCAAAAATCACAAGGTTTTCTATACACCAATAATAGACAAACAGAGAGCCAAATCATGAGTGCACTCCCATTCACAATTACTACAAAGACAGTAAAATACCTAGGAATACAACTTACAAGGGATGTGAAGTACCTCTTCAAGGAGAACTACAAACCACTGCTTGGGGAATTAAGAGAGGACACAAACAAATGGAAAAACATTTCGTGCTAATGGATAGGAAGAATCAATATCCGGAAAATGGCTACACTAACAAAAGTAATTTATAAACTCAATGCTATTCCCATCATGCTACCATTGACTTTGTTCACAGAATTAGAAAACTACTTTAAATTTCACATGGAACCATAAAAGAGCCCACATAGCCAAGACACTCCAAGGAAAAAGAACAAAGCTAGAAGCATCATGCTACCTGACTTCAAACTACACTACAAGGCTACAGTAACCAAAACAGCAGGGTACTGGTACCAAAACAGAGATATAGGACCATGGAACAGAATAGAGGCCTCATAAATAATGCCAAACATCTACAATCATCTGATTTTGACAAATCCGACAAAAGCAAGAAATGGAGAAAGGATTCCTTATTTAATAAAAGGTGTTGAGAAAACTGGCCATATGCAGAAAACTGAAACTGGACTCCTTTCTCACACATTATAAAAAATTAACTCAAGATGGGTTAAAGATTGAAATGTAAAACCTAAAACCATAAAAACCCTAGAAGAAACCTAGGCAATACCATTAAGGACATAGGCATGGGCAAAGACTTCATGAGTAAAACACCAAAAGCAATTACAACAATAGCCAAAATTGACAAATGGGATCTAATTAAACTAAAGAGCTTCTGCACAGCAAAATAAACTATCATCAGACTGAACAGGCAGCATACAGAATGGAAGAAAATTTTTTCAATCTATCCATCTGACAAAGGGCTAATATTTAGAATCTACAAGAAACTTAAACAAATTTACAAGAAAAAAAAAACAATCCCATCAAAAAGTGAATGAAGGATATGAACAGACACTTCTCTAAAGAAGACATTTATGTGGCCAACAAACATATTTTAAAAAGCTCATCATCACAGGTCATAAGAGAAATGCAAATCAAAACCACAATGAGATACCATCTCACACCAGTTAGAATGGTGATCATTAAAAAGTCAGAAACAACAGATGCTGGAGAGGTTGTGGAGATATAGGAATGCTTTTACACTTTTTGTGGGAGTGTAAATTAGTTCAACCATCATGGAAGACAGTGTGGTGATTCCTCAAGGATTTAGAATACCGTTTGACCCAGCAAGTCAATTACTGAGTATATACTCAAAGTATTATAGGCTGTTTTACTATAAAGACACATGCACACATATGTTTATTGCAGCGCAATTTACAATATCAAAGACTTGGAACCAACCCATATGCCCATCAATGATAGACCGAATAAAGAAAATGTTGCATATATATACTATGGAATACTATGCAGCCATAAAAAAGCATGAGTTCGCGTCCTTTGCAGGGACATGGATGAAGCTGGAAACCATCATTCTCAGCAAACTAATACAGGGACAGAAAACCAAACACCACATGTTCTCACTCATAAGTGGGAGTTGAACAATGAAAACCCACGGACACAGGGAGGGGAACATCACACACCAGTGCCTGTCATTGGGTGGAGGGCTGGGGGAAGGATAGCATTAGGAGAAATACCTAATGTAGATGATGGGTTGATGAGTGCAGCAAACCACCATGGCACATGTATACCTATGTAACAAACCTGCACATTCTGCACATGTATCCCAGTACTTAGAGTATAATAATTACAAAAAAATCTATTGACTCACATAAGGGATTGAAAGAGAGTTAAATGTAACAAATGGGCCGGGTGCGGTGGCTCACGCCTATAATCTCAGCACTTTGGGAGGCCGAGGTGGGTGGATCACGAGGTCGGGAAATCGAGACCATCCTGGCTAACACGGTGAAACCCCGTCTCTATTAAAAAAAAAAAATACAAAAAAATTAGCCGGGCGTGGTGGCGGGTGCCTGTAGTCCCAGTTACTGGGGAGGCTGAGGCAGGAGAATGGCATGAAGCCACGTGGCGGAGCTTGCAGTGACCTGAGATGGCGCCACTGCACTCCAGCCTGGGTGACAGAGGAGACTCTGTCTCAAAAAAATGTAACGAATGGATGCTGTTGGACTGGTTGAACTATTCTTTAAATGCAATGTGTTCTGACACAGGACAATGTAGGTTTATATATTTATAACCATTGTAATGTTACATACACACATATATTTCTGTTTTAAATGCCATTTTAAAATAGAAAATAATCACAACATGACAACAATGTGGACAGAAAATAAAATGCTGCATAGAATTCAATTGCCTTCTCAAATGTAAATATATGTAGACTAGTTACAAAATAGAATAGTGAAGTAATATAATCTTCTTTAAAAATGTATATTTAAGTATATGATATCCATTATTTTCTTGTAGGGTTTCTTTGAATAATCAGAATAATTTCTTTTCTAATTCCATTACATATGATATCCATACACTAGTAACTAAATTCAGAAATTTCCAAGGTCTACATTGCAACTCTGATTGGGTCTTCTTTCTGATAAAAGAAACACAACAAATATGGGTTTGAACACTTATATTAAATGCTTAATTTTTCTTTAAAAAAACATGCTTAATGTAAATTTGATATGTACTTATTTTGCTCACTAATAATCTCAATTTTTCTAGAATACCAAGATAAAATTCTTCTCATTTCTAATAAATTTAATAGTGATTTCTTCACTGCAGCTATTAATTCCTATAAAAGCACATACAGTTATGATCACAGGAGAAAATGTAAGAAAACATTTCAAAATACTCCAAGGTGATGGTTAATTATTGAGATATTCTGTTAATAAAGATGAATTATAAATCAAAAGTTGATAAGTAGTATGATATATGGAATACAAGGTTCATTTATAAATACTACTCAAACTCAGTACTATCTTTTTTTTTGAATGCCACTCTATACTGCATAAAACACAAAGGACAGGAAAAATAAAAAAGGAACGATACTTCCCTTAAGCAACTTACAGTTACACAATAAGGCATATACAGAACCAATTGCAGTGTATAGTGACGATGATGCACAATATCAGAGGTGGGATAAATTACTTTTCTCTAGTAAAGATAAGCTTTGCTTGAGTTAGACCTAAATGTGGTAGGACTTAAGTAGGATTTAAACTTGCAGCTTTGAAAAAGTAGGACTTTCGAGGCCGAGCTAACAACATGAGCAAGGCCATGAAAGAAGAAAAGTGTGGCAAATGCAGTAAACAATAAAACAACTGAAGTGTGACAAGGGAAGATATGTGCATATGATAAATAAGATAAGGAGGTCACTAAATCCATAGTTACGTAGACTTCTATTGAATTGATGGATTCACTAACTGTCAGTCATTTATGCAAGCATTTCTTGACTGCCAACTTTATGCTGAATCACTGAGTATCCCCTGAGTCCTCAAGACATTGCCCAGTAAGCTGTTCCCAAAGTTCAGTTTATTTCTTCACAAAAGGATTTGAGGGTGCATGAAAAGCTAATCAAGACAAAATAAACAAAGATATTAACACTTCAAGGCTTCTTGCTGCCTTCTGTCTTCTCTAATATAACAGGCAGCTTGATTTGTTTGTCAGGGGTTTGCCTCCCAGGGAAGCAACATGATGAAACCCCAGGCCATACAAGGCATGAGCCAGCCTAGCTGCCTGGAGCCTCTTTATGTATGGTAGGAGGCAGTACAGCACCAGGCTTCAAGGCGTGAGCTCTGAATTCAAGTTTGAGTTTAAATCCTGGCTGTCATTTACTAGCTGCATGGTCTTCAACATGTCAAGTAATGTCTGTGTCTGTTTCCTCATCTGTAATATAAATAAAGTGCTTAAAACAGTGTTTGGGACGTGGTAAGTATTTAAATTATAGCTGCACCAGACCAATCTGGTCCAATCTTATATAACAGAATTGTAAGTTATTTTTATGTGCCATGGACCCTCTGGTCACATAATCTGAGCATGCTCAGAATAACCATGCCTGCAACCACCGGGGGAACCTAAGTTCTGGGATGCAGGAGCAGGGTCTGAATTAAGAAACAGAGACCCTAGGGCAGGATTTAGGAGTCAATCAGATTGAGTTCTGGCATCACCTCATTGCAAGATCCAATCAGATCACACCTCATTAGCCTATGCTTATGTGATGGTTAACACTGAGTGTCAACTTGATTGGATTGAAGGATGCAAAGTATTCATCTTAGGTGTGTCTGCGATGATGTTGCCAAAGGAGATTTCCATTTGAGTCAGTGGGCTGGGAAAGGCAGACCCACCTTTAATCCGGTTGGGCACCATCTAATCAGCTGCCAGTGCAGCTAGAATATAAAGCAGAAAAATGTGAAAAGGCTAAACTGGCTTAGCCTCCCAGCCTACATCTTTCTCCCATGCTGGATGCTTCCTGCCCTTGAGCATCAGACTCCAAGTTCTTCAGCTTTGGTACTTGACTGGCTTCCTTTCTTGTCAGCTTGCAGATGGCCTATTGTAGGACATTGTGATTGTGTGAGTTAATACTACTTAATAAACTTCCCTTTATGTATATATCTATGCTATTAGTTCTGTCCCTCTAGAGAACCCTAATACAGTTTGTATAGCCTTATCCAGCCCCAGCTGGGGAGACACTGCTTTGGGAACTAGCCCCAGTGTTCACCTTACTTGTTAGAAGTATTAACATTCCCTTGCTAAATCCTTCTTGATTGTGGTCATTGGGCTGATATCTGCCAAGCTACCAAACCCAACTGTTGGGTACATAACAAAATGTCAACTATTACGACAGTTTGGCATAAAAAATACTGATCTAAACAATGATAGAGGGCTCCCTGGTAATAGTCGTTAAAGATAGCAGGCTATTGCAGGGTTTCTCAGAGCCTGGAGAATTGTGCTCTGGTTTGCTTCCTTCTGTTCAAGGCTATTGTCCTTGCATGAAGAGCTGTGTCTTGCTTTTTCTAACCATTTGGCTTATGCCATGCCTGTTTGCATCTAGTACTGACATCCAGGTTGGGCAAATGGATGCTTATAGATTTGAAGATACATATGTAATCCAAGGCTGATATGCATTTAATGTTGTTTAATATAAACATATCAGAGTTGAGAATTTTAAGGCAATATCAACTTTTCCAAGAAGAAAATTGATCAGTCAGTTCTCCAGTATTCCAATTTCACTCTATCTTCAGATAATGTAACATTTCAGATCCAGTCTCATTGTTTTTTGATTTGATTTTTAGTTTTTTTGAGACAGGGTCTCTCTGTGTCATCCAGGCTGGAGTGCAGTGGCATGATCATGGCTCACTGCAGCCTCAATTTCCTGAGCTCAAGTGATCCTCCCACCACAGCCTCCTGAGTAGCTGGGACCACAGGCATGCACCACCATGCCTGCCTAATTTTTTTATTTTTTTGTAGAGGTGGGTGTCTCCCTATATTTTATTTTAAATTTTATTATAGATTCAGGGAGTACGTGTGCAGGTTTATAACACAGATATATTGCATCATGCTGGAGTTTGCGCTTCTAGTGAACCCATCACCCAAATAGTAAATATAGTATAGCCAATAGATTGTTTTTCAACCCCCACCCACTCCCCTACACTCCTCTTCTGGAATCATCAGTGTCTGTTATTTATATCTTTAAGTCAATTGTGTCCCATTGTTTAACTCCTACTTATAAGTGAGAACACGTGATATTCGAATATCAGTTTCTGAGTTATTTCACTAATGGGCTTCCAGTTCCCTCCATGTTGCTGCAAAAGACATGATTTCATTCCTTTTTATAGCGGTGTAGTATTCTGTGGTGTATATATACCACATTTTCTTCATCCAGTAATCCACTGATGTGTGCTTAGGTTGATTCCATGACTTTGTTACTGTGAATAGTGCTGTGATAAACATATGAGTGCAGGTGTCTTTTTTACATAATGATTTCTTTTCCTTCGTATAGATACCCAGTAGTGGGATTTATAGGTCAAATGGTAGTTCTATTTTTAGTTCTTTGAGAAATCTCCATACTCTTTTCCACAGGGGTTAGACTAATTCCCACTAACAGTGTGTGTTTCCTTTCCTCCATATCTTAGCCAGCACCTGTTATGTTTTGACATGTTAATAACAGGCGTTGTATCTTTCCAGGAATTCATCCATTTTCTCTATGTTTTCTAGTTTGTGCTCATAGAGATGTTCATAGTAGTCCCTAAGGATCTTTTGTATTTCTGTGGAATGAGTTTTAATGACACCTTTATCATTTCTGATTCTGCTTGTTTGAATATTGGTTTTCCAGTTTCTTCAGATGCAATATTAAGTTGTTAATTTAATATCTTTCTATATTTTAGATGTAGGCATCTAGTTCTATAATCTCCTCTTAGCTACTTTTGTGGTGTTCCAGAGGTTTTGGTATGTTGTGTCTCTATTTCCATTTTTTTAAAAATTTGATTTCTGCCATTATTTTTGTTTACTCAAAAGTTATTCAGGAGCAAACTGTTTAATTTCCATGTACTTGTATGGTTTTGAGAGTTCCTCTTGGTGTTGATTTCTAATTTTATTCTACTGTGGTCTGAGAAGATGCTTGATATGATTTCAATGTTTTGACATTATTGAGACTTGCTTTCTGACCAAGCATATGGTCTCTTTTAGAGAACGTTCCATGCACAGCTGAGAAATATGTATAGTCTGCACTGGTACGTGGAATGTTCTGTAGATGTCTATCAGGTCCATTTGGTCAAGAGTACAATTCATGTCCTCAGGGGATTAGTTTTCTGCCTTAATGATCTGTTTAGTGCTGTCAGTAGGGTGTTGAAGTCCTCAACTATTATAGTATGATTATCTCTTTTTTTAAAGTCTAGTAGTATTTGTTTTATAAATCTGGGTGCTCTGATGTTGGGTGCATATTCAGGATATTACTGAATTATTTGCTCAGATATGTTTTCTATATTTGGATAGTTAAATCTTCTTGTTGAATTGAATCTTTTATAATTATATAATGCCATTTTTTTGGTATTTTTTCACACTGGTTTTGGTTTAAAGTCTGTTTTATCTGATAAAATAATAACAATCCCTGCTCTTTTTTTGTGTGTTCAATATGCATGTTAGATCTTCCTCCATCCCTTTGCTTTGATCTTGTAGATATTATTATATATGAAATGGGTCACTTAAAGGCAGTAGATAATTGGATCATTTTAAAACATCCATTTTGTCAATCTATGTCTTTTAAGTAAAGAATTTAGGTCATTATATTCAAGGTTAATACTGATACGTGAAGTCATAGTGTTCTTAGCTAACTGCTTTGTAGTCTCAATTGCATAATTGCTTTATAGGATCTGTAAACTTTGTACTTATATGTGCTTTTATGGTTGGTGAGTATTGTGCTTTTGGTTTTATTCAGAACTCCTTTGAGCATTTCTTGTAGAACTGGTCTGGTGGTGATAAATTCCCTTGGCAGTTGCTTGCCTGGGAAAGACTTTATTTCTCCTTCATTTATGAAGCTTAGTTTGGCAGGATATAAAACTCTTGGCTAACTTTCTTTTTGTTTAAGAAGGCTAAAAATAGGCCTCCAATCTCTTCTGACTTGTAAGGTTTCTGCTTAAAAGTTTACTGTTAGTGGAATGAGATTTCCTTTGTAGGTAATCTGGCCCTTTTCTCTAGTTATCTTTAAGATTTTTTCTTCAGCATTGATCTTGGATAATCTGATTACTTTTTGCCTTGGGATGGTCATTTTGTATAGTGTCTTGCGGGTGTTCTCTGAATTTCTTGTATTTGGATGTTGAACTCTCTAGCAAGAATAGGGAAATTTTCCTGAATGATTCCTTCAAATACGTTTTCCAAGTTGCTTATTTTTGCTTGTCTTTCAAGAATGCCAGTAAGTCATAGGTTTGGTCATTTTACATAATCCCATATTTCTCAAAATCTTTGTTCATTTCTTAAAATTATTTTATCTTTATTTTCATCTGACTGGGTTAATTTGAAAGGCTGGTCTTCAAACCAAGAAAGAAAGAAATTCTTCCGCTTGACCTAGTCTATTGTTTCAGCTTCCAACTATATTTTGAAATTCTTTAGTGAATATTTTTCAATTTTAAAGTTATATTTGCTTTTTCTAAAATATAGCTATCTTGTTTTTCATATCCTGAATCATTCCTTCTGGTTTCTTTGTTTCTATTTTCAACTTTCTCTAGGATTTTATTGAGTTTCTTTGTCATGTACATTTTGAATTCTTTATCTGTTATTTCAGACTTTTCATTTTGGTTAGGACACATTGCTAGAGAGCTAATGCAATCCTTTGGAGCTGTCAAGACAACTTGTCTTTTTGTATTGCTGAAGTTCATGCACTGATTCCCTCTCATCTGAGGGAGCTGTTATTTCTTATTTTTGAATTTGCTATTCTTTGAATGGGACTTTTGAAAATTTTATTCTCTTTTCCCTTGAGAATATGACTGTGTTGTATGTTGCGTATGATTGGTTTAATTTCTGGCTGCTTTCATGGGATCAAGGCTCTGTATAGGTTCCTTGGTTGTGGATAGCTTCTATGTGGTGGCTTTCTCAGATGTTGTTTGTTGTAGTGATGTATTGGACATAAGAGCCAATGTGCTGTCTCCTGCGTGGCTGAGGATGTGGAGGTCTCAGGAAGCTTATCTTACCCAGTAAGCACTAAGACCTTATGGCAGATTTTTTTTTTTTTTTTTGGTGGTGCAGTTTAGCCTCCAGTCCAGTAGGTGGTGCTTAAGAGTAAGAACCAACTCAGGTAGGCTAATAATGAGTTGAAGTGCCCACCCTAATGGGAGTGGTCAGAGGAGAGTGTATTGGAGTGCACTGAGGTCTCTGGGGATGGTACAGGGAGGGGTGAACCAGTTCCTATCCTGAGTCCACAGGAACACAATCTGTTTCCTTTTCACACCTTTGTTGCAGGGCTCATGACCTTCAGCTCATTTAGACTTTGAACATTTGGTTCCAGGACACAGTATGGCTGCAAGAGATATATACATCCCTTCTGTGACCACCACCAAAATGGGCCCGAGGCAGAGCCTCTTCATCCAGTCCTGAGTGGGCAACTCTGTGGCTTGTCTGCTGTTTGTTGCTAGGATGTTGCTGCTCTGTGTTTCTGTGTAGGGAGGTAGAGTTGACCCCTGCTCTTCCTGCAAGCCCAAGCAGTGCAAGCTCACTTTTAACAGGGGTGAAGCCATTGCCAAAAGCACAAAATGTACATTCTCCAAGTACACATGTACCTGCCCCCAGCAGAGAGAACCTCTGCTGCATTGGGGGAGGCAGTGAAGAGATGACAGTTTTCCTTGTCTATTCCTGGCATCTGGTGCTACCCTTTTCAGTGACTGGCATGATTAGCATTGCATCCACATTTTTTTTGTACCAAGGGGAGCTTTGGTGAGCTGTACACCCCTCTTGCTTAGGGGTGGCCCACACTGAGGGTAAGATCTCCTGGTGTCCTGTACCTCCTGGGGACCTGCTGTCCCCTGTACTTTGCCATAGTCAGAGAAGGCTGTGGGATAGGTTTGTGAGGGATCTGGTGGTGCAGTGACTCAGGGGCAGAGATTGTCTGGGCAGGCCAGTGGCCTACTAGTATGGTGCCTGGCTTCTCCTTTCCAGCCTGAGGGGAGCGCAGGCATGCTTGTGTGAGGTGACCACCTGGTTCTGTCCCTGGGAAGTTCTTAAGTTGCTGCCAACAGTGTTATCCAGGGTTATGAGGGCAGGGGGTTACCCTAACAGTTTAGAAGTCAACAGGTTGTTGTAACGGTGAAGGGAGTGGAGACATACTGTGACCTACCCTTTCTGCGGGGCTTCAAGTTCCTCAGGGGGTTAGTCTCTGCCAGATTCTTGCTGATTTTCTTTTCTGCACCCCAGCTTCTTTCCATCAAGACTCCAACAGGTTCCGGCTCTCTTCCCTTAGTTTTCCGTTCAAGCCATGTCCAGTAGCTATGGTCTTCACTGGTAATTATGGTCTTCTTTTTGAGGAGAAGTGACATCTTCTGCTCCTAGGCTCATCAGCCATCTTGAAAAAAGAAACCCCGAGAACTCTTCCAAGATGGCCAAATAGGAACAGCTCTGGTCTGCAGCTCCCATTGAGATCAAGGCAGAAGACAGGTGATTTCTGCATTTCCAACTGAGGCACCTGGTTCATCTCATTGGGACTGGTTGGACAGTGGATACAGCTCACAGAGGGCAAGCTGAAGCAGGGCTGGGCATCCCCTCACCCAGGAAGCACAAGGGGTTGGGGGATTTCCGTTTTCTAGCCAAGGGAAGCCGTGAGAGACTATATTGGGAGGAAGGGTACATTCCTGCCCAAATACTGCACTTTTCCCATGATTTTTGTGACTGGCAGACCAGGAAATTCCCTCCAGTGCCTGGCTCAGCGGGTCCCATGCCCATGGAGCCCAGCAAGCTAAGATCCATTGGCTTGTAATTCTCGCAGCTAGAAAAGCAGTCTGAGATCCACCTGGGACACTGGAGCTTGGGGTGGGGAGGGGTGTCCACCATTGCTGAGGTTTGAATAGACCACTTTATACTCACAGTATAAACAAAGCTGCTGGGAAGCTCAAACTGGGTGGAGTGCACAGCAGCTCAGCAAGGCCAACTGTCTCTCTAGATTCCACTTCTGTGGGCAGGGAATATCTGAACAAAAGAGAGCACCCCCAGTCAGGGACTTATGGATAAAACCCTCATCTCCCTGGGTCAGAGCATCTGGGGGAAGGGGCAGCTGTGGGCACACCTTCTAGACTTAAACATCCCTGTCTGACAGCTCTGAAGAGATCAGTGGTTCTCCCAGCATGGTGTTCGAGCTCTGATAATGGACAGACTACCTCCTCAAATGGATCCCTGACCCCTGTGTTGCCTCCCAGTAGGGGCCTACAGACACCTCATACAGGAGAGCTCTGGGTGGCATCTGGCAGGTACACCTCTGGGACGAAGCTTCCAGAGGAAGGATCAGGCAGCAATACTTACTTTTCTGCAGTCTCTGCTGGTGATACTCAAGCAAACATTATCTGGAGTGGACCTCCAGCAAATTCCAACAGATCTGCAGCTGAGGGGCCTGACTGTTAGAACAAAAACTAACAAACAGAAAGGAATAGCATCAACATCAACAAAAAGGACATCCACACCAAAGCTCCATCCGTAGGACACCAACATCAAAGACAAAAGGTAGAAAAAAACCACAAAGATGGGGAGAAACCAGAGCAGAAAGGCTGAAAATTCCAAAAACCAGAATGCACCTTCTCCTCCAAAGGATCACAGGTTCTCATCAGCAAGGGAACAAAACTGGATGGAGAGTGAGTTTGACTAGTTGACAGAAGTAGGCTTCAGAAGGTGTGTAATAACAAACTTCTCCAAGCTAAAGAAGCACGTTCTAACCCATTGCAAGGAAGCTAAAAACCTTGAAAAAAGGTTAGACGAACGGCTAACTAGAATAACCATTGTAGAGAAGAACATAAATGACCTGCTGAAGCTGAAAAGCACAGCACGAGAATTTCATGAAGCATACACAAGCTTTAATAGCCAATTCGATCAAGCAGAAGAAAGGATATCAGTGATTAAAGATCAAATTAATGAAATAAAGCGAGAAGACCAGATTAGAGAAAAAAGAGTAAAAAGAAACAAACAAAGCATCCAAGAAATATGGGACTACGTGAAAAGACCAAATCAGCATTTGATTGGTGTACCTAAAAGTGACAGGGAGAATGGAACCAAGTTAGAAAACACACTAACTTGTGTTTTTAATAAAATATTATCCAAGGAGAACTTCCCCAACCTAGCAAGGCAGGCCAACATTCAAATTCAGGAAATACAGAGAACACCACAAAGGTATTCCTCAAGACAACCCCAAGACACATAATCATCAGATTCACCAAGGTTGAAATGAAGGAAAAAATGTTAAGGGCAGCCAAAGAGAAAGATCAGGTTACCCACAAAGGGAAGCCCATCAGACTAACAGCGGATTTCTCAGCAAAAACCCTATCAGCCAGAAGAGAGTGGAGGCCAATATTCAACTTTCTTAAAGAAACCCCCGGAATATCATATCCAGCCAAACTAAGCTTGATAAGTGAAGGAGAAATAAAATCCTTTATGTACAAGCAAATGCTGAGAGATTTTGTCACCACCAGATCTGCCTTATAAGAGCTCCTGAAGGAAGCACTAAACATGGAAAGGAACGACCGGTACCAGCCACTGCAAACATGCCAAATTGTAAAGACCACTGATGCTATGAAGAAACTGCATGAATTAATGGGCAAAATAACCAGATAACATCATAATGACAGGATCAGATTCACACATAACAATATCAACCTTAAATGTAAATGGGCTAAATGCCCCAATTAAAAGACACACACTGGCAAATTGGATACAGAGTCAACACCCATCAGTGTGTTGTATTTAACACATTCCAATCAGTGTGCTGTATTCAGGAGACCCATCTCATGTGCAAAGACACACATAGGCTCAAAATAAAGGGATGGAGGAAGATCTGCCAAGCAAATGGAAAACAAGAAAAAAAGCAGTTGCAATCCTAGTCTCTGATAAAATAGACTTTAAACCAACAAAGATCAAAAGAGACAAAGAAGGCCATTACATAATGGTAACATGGATCAATTCAGCAAGAAGAGCTAACTATCCAAAATATATATGCACCCAATACAGGAGCACCCAAATTCATAAAGCAAGTTCTTAGAGACCTACAAAGAGACTTTGACTCCCACACAATAATAATGTGAGACAATAACACCCCACTGTAAATATTAAACAGATCAACAAGACAGAAAAATAACAAGGATATCCAGGACTTGAACTCAGCTCTGGACCAAGTGGATCTAATAGACATCTACAGAACTCTCCACCCCAAATCAACAGAACATACATTCTTCTCAGCACCACATTGCACTTACTCTAAAATTGACCACATAATTGGAAGTAATACACTCCTCAGCAAATGTAATAGAACAAAAATCACAACAAATTGTCTCTCAGACCACAGCACAATCAAACTAGAACTCAAGATTAAGAAACTCACTCAAAACCGCGCAACTACATGGAAACTGAATAACCTGCTCCTAAGTGACTACTGTGCAAATAACAAAATTAAGGCAGAAATAAAGATGTTTGTTGAAACCAATGAGTATAAAGACACAACATACCAGAATCTCTGGGACACATTTAAAGCAGTGTGTAGAGGACAAGTTATAGCAGGAAATTCCCACAAGAGAAAGCAGGAAAGATCTAAATTCAACACCTTAACATCACAATTAAAAGAACTAGAGAAGCAAGAGCAAACAAATTCAAAAGCCAGCAGAAGACAAGAAATAACTAAGATCATAGCAGAACTGAAGGAGACAGAGACACACACACCAAAAATCCTTAAAAAAAATCAATGAATCCAGGAGCTAGTTTTTTGGAAAGATCAACAAAATAGACCACTAGCAAGACTAATAAGAAAAGAGACAAGAATCGAATAGACTCAGTAAAAAATGATAAAGGGGATATCATCACTGATCCCACAGAAATACAAACTACCGTCAGAGAATACTATGAACACTTCTATGTAAATAAACTAGAAAATCTAGAAGAAATGGATAAATTCTTGGACACATACACCCTCCCAAGACTAAACCAGGAAGAAGTCAAAACTCTGAATAGACCAATAACAGGGTCTGAAGTTGAGGCAATAATTAATAGCCCACCAAGCAAAAAAAGCCCAGGACCAGATGGATTCACAGCCGAATTCTACCAGAGGTACAAAGAGGAGCTGGTACCATTCCTTCTGAAACTATTCCAATCAATAGAAAAAGAGGGAATCCTCCCTAACTAATTTAATGAGGCCAGCATCATCCTGATATCAAAGCCAGGCAAAAACACAATGAAAAAAGAGAATTTTAGACAAATATCCGTGATGAACATCGATGCGAAAATCCTCAGTAAAATACCGGCAAACCGAATCCAGCAGCACATCAAAAAGCTTATCCACCATGATCAAGTTGGCTTCATACTTGGGTTGCAAGGCTAGTTCAACATATGCAAATCAATAAACATAACCCATTACATAAACAGATCCAATGACAAAAATCACATGACTATCTCAATAGGTGGAGAAAAGGCCCTCAACAAAATTCAATAGCCCTTCGTGCTAAAAACTCTCAATAAACTAGGTATTGATGGAACGTATCTCAAAATAATAAGAGCTATTTATGACAAACCCACAGCCAATATCATACTGAATGGGCAAAAACTGGAAGCATTCCCTTTGAAAACTGGCATAAGGATGTCCTCTCTCAGCACTCCTATTCAACATAGTACTGGAATTTCAGGCCAGGAAATCAGGCAAGAGAAAGAAATAAAGGGTATTCAAGTGGGAAAAGAGGAAGTCAAATTGTCTCTGTTTGCAGATGACATGATTGTGTATTTAGAAAACCCCATTGTCTCAAAATCTCCTTAAGCTTGATAGGCAACTTCAGCAAAGTCTCAAGATACAAAATCAATGTGCAAAAATCACAAGCATCCCTATACACAAATGACAGACAAACAGCCAAATAGTGAGTGAATTCCCAATCACAATTGCTACAAAGAGAATAAAATACCTAGGAATACAACTTACAAAGGATGTGAAGGACCTCTTCGAGGAGAACTAGCAAGCACTGCTCAAGGAAATAAGAGAGGACACAAACAAATGGAAAAACATTTCACACTCATGGATAGGAAGAATCAATATCGTGAAAATGGCCATACTGCCCAAAGTAATTTACAGATTCTATGCTATCCCCATCAAGCTACCACTGACTTTCTGGAAAAAAACTACTTTAAAGTTCATATGGAACCAAAAAAAAAAAAAAAAAAAAATCCCTCGTAGCCAAGACAACCCTAAGCAAAAAGAACAAAGTTTGAGGCATCATGCTACATGACTTCAAACTATACTACAAGGCAACAGTAACCAAAATAGCATGGTGTTGGTACCAAAACAGATATACAGAACAATGAACAGAACAGAGGCCTCAGAAATAACACCAAACATCTGCAAGCATCTGTTCTTTGACAAACCTGACAAAAACAAGAAAGGGGGAAAGGATTCTCTATTTAATAAATGAGGTTGGAAAAACTGGCTAGCTATACGTAGCAAGCTGAAAGTGGACCCCTTCCTTACACCTTATACAAAAATTAATTCAAGATGGATTAAAGACTTTAATGTTAGACCTAAAACCATAAAACCCCTAGAAGAAAACCTAGGCTATACCATTCAGGACATAGGCATGGGCAAAGACTTTATGACTAAAACACCCAAAGTAATGGTAACAAAAGCCAGAATAGACAAATGGGATCTAATTAAAGAGCTTCTGCACAGCCAAAGAAACTATGAGCAGAGTGAACAGGCAGCCTACAGAACGTGAGAAAATTTTTGCTATCTATCCATCTGACAAAGGGCTAATATCCAGAATCTACAAAGAATTTAAACAAATTTACAAGACGAAAACAAACAACTTTATCAAAAAGTAGACAAAGGATATGAACAGACACTTCTCAAAAGAAGACATTTATGCAGCCAACAGACATGAAAAAATGCTCATCATCGCTGGTCATTAGAGAAATGCAAATCAAAACCACAGTGAGATACCATCTCACACCAGTTAGAATGGTGATCATTAAAAAGTCAGAAACAACAGATGCTGGAGAGGATGTGGAGAAATAAGAATGCTTTTACACTGTTTGTGGGAGTGTAAATTAGTTCAACCATTGTGGAAGACAGTGTGGCGATTCCTCAAGGATCTGGAACTAAAAATGCCATTTGACCCAGCAATCTCATTACTGGGTATATACCCAAGGACTATAAATCATGATACTATAAAGACATGCACACGTACGTTTATTGTGGCACTATTCACAACAGCAAAGACTTGGAACCAACCCAAATGTCCATCAATAATAGACTGGATAAAGAAAATGTTGCACGTATACACCGTAGAATACTATGCAGCCATAAAAAAGGATGAGTTCATATCCTTTGCAGGGACGTGGATGAAGTTGGAAACCCTCATTCTCAGCAAAATATCACAAGGACAGGAAACCACTGCATGTTCTCACTCATAAGTGGGAGTTGAACAATGAGAACACATGGACACAGGGAGGGGAACATCACACACTGGGGCCTGTCAGGGGGTGGGGGCCTGGGGGAGGGATAGCATTAGAATAAATACCTAATGTAAATCACAAGTTGATGGATGCAACAAACCAACATGGCACGTGTAAACTTATGCAACAAACCTGCACATTGTGCACGTGTACCTCAGAACTTAAAGTATAATTTAAGAAAAAGAAAAAAGAAACCCCAAGCTCATCATTTTTTGACACAGATTCCTGGTCAAATTATAAGTTACTGTTCTCTGTGATCCCAAGTGTTAAGTATTGTGCTACCCCCTTCCTCCATTAAAAAAAAAATAAACTTTATGTTTTAGAGCAGTTTTAGGTTTGCAGCAAAATTGAGTAGAAAGTGCAGAGGGTTCTTATGTCCCCCTGACCCCACAAATGCACAGCCTTCCCACTACTGACATCACCACCACAGTGATGCATTTGTTAGATTTGATAAACCTATATTGACACATCATTTTCACCTAAATTCCATAGTTTACATTAGGGTTGATTCTTGATGCCACACATTCTATTGGTTTGGACAAATGTATCATGGCATGTAGCCACTATTTTAGTATCATACAAAGTAGTTTCACTGCCCTAAAAATCCTCCGTGTTCTGCCTATTTATCCTTCCTTTCCCACTAACCCCTGGCAACAACTGATATTTTTGTTGTCTTCATAGTTTGTCTTCAGAATGGCATATGGTTGGAATTATACAGGGTAGCCTTTTTAGATTATTTTCCTTCTCTTAGTAATATGCATTTAAGTTTTCTCCATGTCTTTTCATAGCCTGAGAACTCAATTATTTTTAGACTTGAATAATATTCCATTATTTGAATGTGCCACAGTTTATTCATTTACTTATTGAAGGACATCTTGGTTGATTCCAGGTTTTGCATCTCTGTGTATGTTTTTTTTGTGTGGATATGTTTTCACCTATTTGAGTAAATATCATGAAGTGTAATTGCTGGATTATATGTTAAGAGTATGTTTTATTTTGTAAGAAACTGCCAAACTGATTTCCAGAATGGTTGTACCATTTTGCATTCCCATCAGCAAATAATTAGAATGCTCGTTCTTCTACATCCTCATCAGCATTAGTTGTTGTCAGTGTTTTGGATTTTTGTCATTCTAATAAGTATATAGTGGTATCTCATTTTTGTTCTCATTTGCAATTCCCTAAAGACATATAATGTGGAGCATCTTTTCATATGCTTACTTGCCTTTTGTATATCTTCTTTGGTTAAATGTCTGTTCAGGTTTTTTGCCCATTTTAAAATTGGGTTGTTCATTTTCTTTTTGTTGAATTCTAAGAGTTCTTTGTATATTTTCAGTAACAGTCCTTTATCAGGTGTGAACTTTGCAAACATTTTCTCCCAGTCTGTAATTTGTTTTCTTATTCTCTTGGCATTGTCTTTCACAGAGCAGATGTTTTAAATTTTAATAAAGTCTAATTTTTAAATTATTTTATGGATTGTACCTTTGGTGTTACATCTAAAAGTTTTTGTTATACCTGAAGTCATCTAGGTTTTCACCTATGTTTTCTTCTAGAGGTTTTATAATTTTGCATTTTATATATAGGTCTGCAACTTATTTTGAGTTAACTTTTATAAAGGGTATAAGGTCTGTGAGTAGATTTTAGTTTTTTTTTCTTTTTTTTTTTTTTTTTTTTTTCTTTTGGCTTATGGATGTACAGTTTTTCCAGCACCATTTGTTGAAAAGACTCTCTTTGTTCTGTTGTATTGCCTTTGCTCCTTTGCCAAAGATTAGTTGACTTTATTTATGTGGATATATTTCTGGACTTTCCATTCTGTTCCATTTATCTATTTCCTATTCTTTCACAATTACTATAATGTCTTTATTACTCTAGGTTTATAGAAAGTCTTGAAGTCAGGGTGTCAGTTATCCAACTTTGTTCTTCTCTTTTAATATTGAGTTGGCTATTCTGAATCTTTTGCCTCATGTAAAATTTGAATCTGTATGTCAATATCCACATAATTTACTTGGATTTTGATTGTGATTGCATAGAATCTACAGATCAAGTTGGGGAGAACTGACATCTTGACAATATTATGTCTTCTTATCCACAAACATACACTATTTCTCCAATTATTTAGTTCTTTGATGTCTTTTATCAGAGTTTTATCGTTTTCCTCATATAGATCTTATACATACATATTTCATTAGATTTAAACCTAAATATTTCACTTCTGAGGGAGTTAATATAAATGGTAATGTGCTTTTTATTTCAAATTTAACTTGTTCATTGCCAATATATAGGAAAGTGATGAACTTTTACATATTAACCTTGTATCCTGTGACCTTATTAAAATCAATTATAAGTTCCAAGAGTCTCTGTCTATTCTTTCAGATTTTCTGTATCAATGAGCAGGTCCTCTGCAAACTAGGACAGTTTTATTTTTTCCTTCTCAGTTGGCATACCTTTTATTTCATTTTCTCATCTTACTGCATTAGCTAGATTTTGCAGTAGAATGTTAATAGGCAATGGTGAGAAGAGATATCCTTACCTTGTTCCTGATCTTAACAGGAAAGCTTCTAGTTTCTCATTATTAGTAGGGCGTTAACAATTTTCATAGATTTTACTCGTCAAGTTGAGGAAGGTCCTCTGTATTTCTAGTTTTCTAGGAGTTCTTATTATGAGGGGGTGTTCGATTTTTGGCAAATGCTTTTTCTGCACTATTGATAGGATCATGTGATTTTTCTTCTTCAGTCTGTAAATGTGATAGATTACGTTCCTTGATTTTCAAACTTTGAAACGGACTTGCATACTTGGGATAAATCTCACTTAGTGTATACTTCTTTTTACACATTGCTGGATTCAATTTGCTAGTATTTGATGGAGAATTTTTGCATCTATTTTCATGAGAGATATTGGCCTGTAGTTTTCTCTCTTTGTAATGTCTTTGGTTTTGATATTAGGGTAATGCTAGCCTGATGGAATGAGTTAGAAAGTATTTTATCTGATTTTATATTCTGAAATAGATTGTAGAGAATAGGTTTAATTTCTTCCTTAAATGTTTGGTAGAATTCACCAGTGAATGCATCTGAGCCTGATGCTTTCTATTTAGGAAGATTATTTGACTACTGTTATTTTATCAATTTCTTTAATAGATATAGACCTATTCATATTGTCTATTTCTTCTTGTGTGAGTTTTGGCAGGTTGTATATTTCATGGAATTTGTCAAATTTGTAGGCATAGAGTTTTAATAATATTTCTTTATTATTTTTATTGTCCATACTATCTTTGGTAATAGCTTTTCTTTTGTATCTTATAATAGTAATTTGTATCCCTTTTTGTTAGTTAGCCTCACTAGAGACCTATTAATTTTATTGAAATATTTTAACGGCAGCTTTTGATTTTATTGATATTCTCCATTGATTTCTGCTCTAATTTTTATTTATTTCCTTCTCGTTACTTTAAATTTAGTATCCTCCTGTCTTTCTGTTATACTATGGTAACAGCTTAGATGATTAATTTTAAATTTTTCTTCTTTTCTAATACTGTATTTAATGCTGTAAATCTCCCTCTAAGCAATGCTTTCCCTGCATTCCACAAATTCTGATCAGTTGTATTTCATTTCCACTTAGTTCAAATAGTTTTTAATTTTCTTGAGATATTTTCTTTGACTTATGTTTTATTTATAAGTGTGTTGCTTAATCTACACATATTTCAAGCTTTTCCAGCTATCTTTCTGTTACAAATTTATACTTTAATTCCATTATGGTCTTAGAGCAGACATTGTAAGATTCCTGTTCTATTAGATTTGTTAAGTTGTTTTTTATGGCCCAGAATGTGGTCTATCTTGATGAAAGTTCCATATAAGCCTTAGAAAAACATGCTTTCTGCTGTTGTTGGATACAGTAGCCTATAGATGTCAATTATATACAGTTAATTAATGGTGCCATTGAGTTTAAGTGGTAAAGTGATTATTGATACAGATGGAGTAATGTTACCTTATATTTTCCTGTTTTCTGTGTGTTGCCCTTACTTTTTGTTCTTAATTTTGTCTCCCACTGTTTTCTGCCTTTTATAGTTTCAGTTAACCATTATGTGTTTCCATTTTCTCTCTTTGCTTAGCATATCAATTTTACCTTTTAAAAAACTTATTTTTTCCTTTTTGCCCTTTTTAGTGGGTGTTAAAGGGTTTGCAGTATACGTTTACAATTAATCCAAGTCAATTTTCAAGTAACACGGTACCACTTCATGGGTAATATGAGTAACTTGTAATAAAATGTTCTTAATTTTTTCTTCTTCCTGTCCCTGTATCATTGTTTTCAGTCATTTTACTTATATAAGCATATATTTACATATAAATATACACAGCATACTTAATCAAATACATTGTTGATGCTGTTATCTTGAACAAACTGGTATCTGTTAAATTGATGAAAACTTTTTTTTTATTTTATTTTTTTTTTTCTGAGACGGAGTCTCGCTCTGTGTCCCAGGCTGGAGTGCAGTGGCGCGATCTCGGCTCACTGCAAGCTCCGCCTCCCGGGTTCCCGCCATTCTCCTGCCTCAGCCTCCTGAGTAGCTGGGACTACAGGCGCCCGCCACCACGCCTGGCTAATTTTTTGTATTTTTTTAGTAGAGACGGGGTTTCACTGTGGTCTCGATCTCCTGACCTTGTGATCCGCCCGCCTCGGCCTCCCAAAGTGCTGGGATTACAGGCTTGAGCCACCGCGCCCGGCCGAAAACTTTTTTAAACAAAGTTTTTATTTGTTCTTCACTCATTCCTTCTTCTCTGCACTTCCTTTCTAAAAAATGTATATCTAAGTTTCTGTCCTGTATCATTTTTCTTCTCTCTGAAGCACTTTTTTCTTTAACATTTCTTACAAAGCAAGTGTACTGACAAGGAATTTCTTCAGCTTTTGTTGGTCTTAGAAAGTTTATTTCACATTCACTTTTGAAGAATAATTTCAAATGTACAGGATTCTAAGTTGGTGAAGATTTTTGTTCTCAACACTTTATTTCAGTCCACTTTGTTCTTGTTTGCATGGTTTCTGAGCAGTCAGGTATTACTTCAACTATTTCTTCTGTTCCATATTTTCTTTCTTCTCTCACTGTTGTGTGTGGTTTTTTTTTTTTTTTTTTTTTTTTCATTTTCTTATATTTCTTGGATATTGTGGGGTTTTTCTCCAGTTTTTTTTCCTTTGCTTTTCAATTTTGAAAGTTTCTAATGCCATATCATCAAACTCAGAGATTCTTTCCTCAGCTATGCTCAGTCTACTAATGAGCCATCTAAATCACCCTTCACTTCTGTTACAGTTTTTGATCTCTAGAACTTAATAACATTTTCTCTTAGAATTTCTACCTCTCTTGTATTATCTGTTCTTAGATGCTGTTTACTTTTTCCATAAATCCCTTAAAATATTAATTATAATTGTTTAGAAATTGTGGTTGAACAATTCCAACATTTCTGCTATATCTGACTCTGATTCTGATGTTTGTTCAGTCTCTTCAAATTATATTTTCGCCATTTAGTAAATGTCATTTTTGGTTGAGAAATGGATGTGATGTGCTAGGTAAAATAAACTGCTGTTATTAGGACTTTAGTAATGTAGCAGCAAGGTTTGTGGGGGAGGGGAAGAAGTCTATATTATTATGACTAGGTCTCAGTGTTTTGGAGAGCCTCTGCCTCAGACCGTGAATTTCACTAGCACTTCTTGATTTTCTCCCCCTTAGGTGTGATAGGATGGTAGAACCAGCTGGAGACAAATATTCCCCTTCTTCTGGTGAAATTAGGCCCTGATAAAACCCCAATGGATTAGATTCTGGTAAAATGGCTTCTCTTGACAGCAGACCTTGTTTAAGAACAACAGAAAGCACTGTTATATTTCAAAATAGTTACTTCTCTCCTCTTCCTTCTGGAAGCATTGTGGAACTTTTCTCCCCAAAACTATGAGAACTGGTACTATGAGAACCTGGTAGAGCTCCCAGAGGTAAAACTCTTAAAAGTGTGGGGGCCCTCCATGAATGGGTTCCCTGAGAGTTTTTAACTCTCAAACTTGTTCTCCAATAGCCTCCAGCAATTCATGAATTATAGTTCAGGTTTTCCTATCCTGATACTGGTTCCTATGAAGGCTTCTGCTCATGGGTTTCTCCTGTGGTGAGCTGTCATTCTTTGCATTTGTCTGTTTCTCCAATTTGAGGAACAGAAGTTTGCCCTGTGACCTCACTCCTCTGATGGATCTAAGAACTGTTGATTTTTCAGTTTGTTCAGGTTTGACTTCTTAGAACGGGGTGGCAACCTCTAAGCTCCTTACGTGCCAGACCAAAGGCAGAAGTCACCCTGCCTCCTTTTAAAATATTCACATTTATCTGCAGTATCGGTGGAGTCCCATCAATTTTGGCTATTGATGACTTACAGTAGACAAGGTTTGGGTTTTCCCATTTTGCAAAGAAAAAATAAAAGGATCATCAGGGATATTTTTGTTATATTCTGGTACATCTGGTTCTCACTCTGTCCTACAAACTAAAATAGCGAAATCCTGATTGTCAGCCTCTGAGACAGCAGAGGTTTCATTGTGAGGCATGACTCTGCCTTGCCTGTCCCTCCCAATAAACAATTGCTCACTGTGGGCTTGGGGTCCACACCCAAGGTAAATGACTCAGTTGCAATTTCAAAAATACCATAAACAAGCACAGAATATTTGTACAAGGCAATAGAACAATAAAGCTTACTTTAACCAAGTTGTCTCATTTAATTACTATGGCATTGAATGGCATTGAGCAGAAAGCTAAGAGCAGTAAGAATAAGTATTGCCATAACCACTGGAGATACTGTTGAGAGTTGAATTTTTGCCTTTAGCACTTATTTTTATTTCCTTCCTCTACAGATTTGGTCCCAGCACTGGTTAGCCTGTGCAATTATTTATTCCACAGACATTGCTTAGCTTCAATCTGTCCCCTTTGAGCTGTAGGAGCTCTAATAAACACTTCTTTTGTTTTGGATTTCAATGTTCACCACTGAATTTCTGAATCATAGAACCTCTGGAGTTTCATCCTTCTAGTTCCAAAAATATTTAATTAACTATGGATTATTGAGCAAGAGAGTCATTTAGAGTGATGTTAGTCAAGGAAGCAACTTCAGAGGAGGCTCATACCTGGAAGGCCCATCTTTCACCTTCCCTCTCCCACCTTAGCAAACATCTGCAATGCCTTCCAGACTTGGTTCCAAGGTCACCTACTCTTTGAGAATGTTCTTAACTTCCCCTGTAAATGGCTTCTCTCTGGCCCACAAGTCTCTGCATATGACATAGTGTAGCTTACCTGCACACATGTCTGCCTTCTTCCATATACTGTGAGCTACACAAGAACAAGAGCCATCTCACCCATCTTTGAGCAAACAGAGGTATCCTTCCTATAATAAAAATATCACTTGTTTATATCAGAAGCTTTCAATAGTTGATAAATCTTATATTTTATGAATGTTCCATATGTATTATATACATGTTCCAAACAAGACTGTAAGTGTCCTCAGTGAACACACAATGTGTGTGCCTTCTTTTGGTGTTTTCCTCAGCTCTGGATATACGTGCTCAGAAAATAGATGCTATAATTCCCTGTATTGGAATAAGATAGATGGCAATATTTCTGATGAGGCTTTTCTTAAGAATTCCCTTGTTTATCACCACTTAAAAGCATTTATTAATTTACTTATACTTAGCTCGTTTATAGAAGTTTAAATGGTTTAATCTTTGATTTTAGACAGCTAAATACAGGCACACAATTGTTAGCTCCTGGAGGGCAAGGAAGTTGCTAGTTTATCTTGCCTTACAGACTACATTAAACAGTACAAAGTATTATAGCTATTTAAAAAAAAAATACTCTTTTATGACAGGGCTGAGTCATGGGGCCACGGAACTGATGTGAACAAGCAGTGTTCAGACTCAGAGGGTACAATGCAGAAATACTTTTAGTGTCATTGCACATTTTCCATTCCAGACTCTACCGCAAGCTCTTTCTTTGTGATTTGGCCAACCCAACAGAGAAGAACGTTGAGAGGATTTCTTTCTGCATGTTCATTGGCAGTAAGTCCAGTGTTAATCCATCCTCAGGCTAATGGCCAGATGGGACCAGAGGTAAACTACTAGTGGCTAACTATTCAAACGCAAAAAATTGTTTGCGACATTGTAAATTCTCAGGTAAATTCATTTACGCAAATACAGGCTAAGTTTCTTTTTTTCCTAGAAAACCATAACAAGGATTGTAATCAAATCATTCAGGTAATTGCCTTAATATGTTTTGCCTTTGTGGGAAGCTTTTGACTTTTTACTTCTTGCCTATTTGCTGATGATATGGTAGTAAACTCTTAGAAGACCTAGGCACCTGGCTGGCAGTCATTCTGTCCACCCTCTGGCCTGACATCATCCTGGGTGACTCCCACTGACAACTTCACCTCAAGGTTCCTTGCCTGCTTCAGCTTCCAGAACTTTCCTCCACCCCAGGCACCCACTCCATGGTCACACCCTAGACCTTATCACATCCAGATTGCACCACCTCTCAAATAAAGTAGTCAGAGGCATTGTTAACCATGCATTCCTCACCATCTCTCTCACTTTCTTGTTCCCAACACCATTTCTTTGACTTTAGTGCTTTATTTTATAGTGTCCCTTGTCCCTCTCCCCATTAGGTCCCTCCTGTCCTTACTTAGCTCCTTATTTGTGTCATTACTTCATCCTTGTGTTTACCAGTTTATTAAAACCTCTTATTCTGTGGTCATTCCACCATTCCTCATTGGAGAAAAACCTACAAACCTTAAAACATTCGACTGCTACATTCCCTGCTTTTGCATGCAGCTCACTGACATTTCAAGAGAAAAATCATACAGTGGTCAGAATTGGTCCACTACATATTTATGTCTTTCATTTTGATGGGGCACTTGTGGCTCTCTAATGCACTACTATATTTTTCCTGGTCAACACACAATGATTCCATGTAGTATTTCAACAATACCTATGCCTCTCAAAAGTCCATCACCTACCCCAGCGGCCCCCCCAGCTATTAGCCCGTGATCTTCTATTTAATAGAGAAAACAAATACAGTAATTTTCTCAATTTACTTTTATACAATTCAATAGTTTCCTTCTCTTCCCTGTCAAAATGAAAAATATCTTCTTCCTTTTCCTTCTTCTTACAGGCTGAAATCTGATTATTCCCTCTCACTCTTTATTTTTAACATCTTTCTTTACTGGCATATTTAAATATACATATGTATTTCCAATGGGGGTGGGCAACTCCCTCCCCCTCCACTATTTCTCCTTCTAGTTTTCTGTACCTGTTTGGAACACATCTTCTGAAAAGAATTGTCTTACTATCTCCACTGTCCACGCTCCTATCCATGAGTCAACTTAGCCTTTCATTCTAATTGCTATACTTCAGCAGATCTTTAAAAGACCACAAATGATTTCTGTGAGCATTTGTAAGTCTTTGTCTTACCTAATCTCTCACTAATAGAAACCCAACTGATTACTCCCTTAAAAATACTTTCTTTCCATATTTTTATGTCACCACACTGCCCGGTTTCCTCCAGGTCTTTCTATGTTCATTCATGGTTACCTTGCTGTTTTCTCTTCCTCTGTCAATACCTTTTAAGTTGATGTGACTCCACAAGTGTTTCAGATGCTTTTCCTATGTCATTCCACACTCATGTAGGAGGCAGAGGAAGAGCTCCTTTCCTAAAGATGTGCTCATTCTAACTGCCAGAAGCTGTGAATATGTTGCCTTACATGGAAAAAGGAACTGTGCACATGTGATTCTGTTAAGGACCTTGAGGTGGTAAGATTATCCTGGATTATCCAGGAGAGTCCAATGTAATCACGCGAGTCCTTATAAGAGAAAGATAAAGGCCAGATAGTCAGCAAAGGAGATGTGATGTTGGAAGTGGAGGTCACAGTGATGAAGGCGCCTCTAGAAGCTGCAAAAGTCAAAGACTGAGATCTTCCCCCCAAGCTTCTGGAAGGAATGCAGCTTTGCTGACACTTGACACTGTTGAGACCCACTTCAAACTCCTAACCCCCAGTACTGTAATAGAACACATCTGTTATTTTAAGTCACTGAGTTTGTGGTAATTGGTTAAAGCAACAATGGATACTAGAACAACCATTTATCTAGACAATCTCTTCTGAGGCTTCAGATTTTATTCTTTTTCCATCTTTGTTCAGAAAGCTAGTTATGGTAACCTCATTGTGGTAACAAACTCACCCCCTAGACATAATTGCACATTCATAATATGGTTTAGATATCGCTTCTATAGCAATATTGGGGAGATGAAAAAGCCAGTGGAATGGCTCTTCTTTCATCATTCAGTAACTCTCGCAAACAGAGGTCCTACCTATCTTCAACATTTGATTTAAAGACAGAAAACAAGCATGGAAAAAAGACCGTGGAACCATGAACATGGAAGGTTTTTACAGATATGGCCCATAAGTGGGGTGTTTTCCTTCTTCCCATCATATTCCACTGACAGATTTTAGTCATATGGCATCTACCATCCAATTGGAAAATGTACAGGGAAATGTAGTCTACTCGTGAGCCTATGCTAACAGAAAATGTGGGTTTTGTTCAGCAGCTTTTTGAAATACCTCCCAAATCTATAATTCTAAGTCTGACCTATTTTCAGACAACTGGAGCCCCATAGCCAACTTCTTACTGAATGGCTTTGCTCAGAGGCGTCTAAGAACCTTGAACTCAACATTTCAGAATTTGAACTCATCTTCCCAATATTGTGTCTCCTCCAGTGTTGTTATGTCAGTGAAAGGTGGCTCTGTTACCCAAACCAGAAACCTGGGGCCATCCGTGACTTCTCTCTCACTGCTTAATCAATGATCAGGTCAATAAACAGTGAATAGAAGAATTACGTTTCAATTCTGTCCATCTCTCCATCATTATTACCACAACCCTAATCCATTCTGTCACTGACACTCACCTGGACCATTAAAAATACCTCATTATTTAGATTCTTCCCTTCATTCTTATTCTCACAAATTCGTTTTTCACACTGTACCTCAAATAGTTTTCCACAAATGCCAAGACCACAGTTCATATCATTCTTTAGTTCCAAACATTTCTAAACTTTCCCAGTATTATTGACATCAAAATATAATATGATGTGCAAGACCCTCCATGACCTATCTTCTACCTGTGTCTCCTGCCTCACCTCTAGTGCCCATACACTACTGTGTACTGTTGTCATACCAAACCTTGCTGTTCCATCAAGGCTCCATGCTGCCTCTTGTTTCTAGATCTTCATACATCCTGTTCCCCTGCCTGGCTCCTTCTCTGTCTCTCCTGAAACTTTACCAGTCAAGTCCAATTTGTTTTTCAGATTTCAACTCAAATGGCCTCTTCTCCGAGAAACTTTCTCTAATATCTCACAAGAACATATGGCCTATAGCACAATCCATTGTCTGTCTTTCCTGAGGTTCTGCAAGTTATGTGAAGTCTAGGAAAGAGTCTGCCTTATTTTAATTCTGAAGCCCTGCTCTACCACCTAGAACATGGTAGTGCTGAGTAAATATTTGTTGAAAGAATGAAAAGATCATCATGTATGTTTATCTAGAGCTTATAAAGCTAGGTAAAGAATAAAACATTTATATTCTCATTACTGAGGTCCAGTTCCCACTTTTACTTCTAATTTCTTTACTGGTTAAAATTAACATTAATAAAAATAATAACTGCTATGATGGCATAATCCTCAATCACAAAGAGCAGTTACATTTTATGTATACAGATATAGTTAGCAAATTAACTCATTGCTAGTGCTTCAAAGGGACACAACAGTAACAAAAGCCACCACTCAATATAAGACTACTTTGTGAATAAATGCCAAAGCAAAAGTTGTTTTCTAATTCAAGAAAATGCTTGCGTGTGTGTGTTTGTGTGTGTGTGTGCTGGCAGGGGCCTATCTTAGTCTGTGCTGCTATAACAAAATACCTGAGATTGGGTAGTTTATAAAGTTCAGAAATTTATTTCTCATACTTCTAGAGTGCAGATAGTCCAAGATCAAGGTGCCAACAGATTCAGTGTCTGGCGAGGGCTGTTTTGTGCTTCCAAGATGAATCAGTGCTGCAGCGACCTCGCACAGCAAAAAGGCAAATGCTGTGTCTTCACATGTTAGAGGACTGAATGGCAGAAAGGGCCTACCTAGGTTGGTCTAGTTCTTTTATGAGGTTGCTAATTCCACTCATGAGGGCTTCACCCTCATCATTTAACTTAAAGCCCCCACCTCTTAATATTATCACGTTTGGTTTTAAGTTCCAACATACGAATTTTGGAAGGACATATACACACAAGCCATAGCACATGTATATCTATGTATATATACACATATTTTCTTTGTATATAATTTCCTCTTAACCCAACCTCATGAGTTTATAGCAGCAGAAAAAATATATAAATTTTATGATTCCTAAATTACTACCTAAACTTGAGCCATCTTTTAATTCAGAAAAGACCTAACATAGTTAGTACCAGTAAAGAATTTGGTCCAACACTCTTTTACGTGACAAAAGGAGAATAATTATTTGTGAAATCATCATGGCCAATATGCTCTGCATTTTTCTAACTAAAAGTAGATTACATCATCTGTAATTATGGGGGATAAAGTGCATTTTTATCTAACTTCAAGCTTGCAAGCATTTGTTATGTGGGAATTCTTTAAAGAATGCTTAATAAATAATTAAATATATTTTAATGCCTCTAACTATTTTAATATCAGGTTAAGAATAGGATTTATTCCCAAGGAAATTATAATCTATCTCCCTGGTGTACAATTCTGTTTTCATAAGTTCTTTTAACAAAAGACAATGCAATCTTATTTTACAGATGAAGCAATTCAATAAAATATTATAGAAGAGAATAAATCTATGTAAGATTTAGGGACTTTGATTTACATTTAAATGGCATAATTCCTGAAAACTTGTCTGATGCCATTTCCAATGGAGAGTTTAATAAATGATGGAAAAATATTGCTGACTGTAAAAATATGTGTACAATAAGTCTTCAATGGAAAATGTAGAAAATTTTTTATTGGCAGATGAATAGAAAACATTTTTCTGATGAGGTCAACCCAGCTAGTGCCCCCGAGTCAATTTTTCCTCCAAGTCATTTGGTTAGTACTTTGATATTCTTGTCTATGGTAACATTCTCACAATTTTCTTTGCATTTGGGACAGCAAATTGTTTAATAATAATAATCAGATTTTTAAAATTTGTTCTGACTTGGCACCTCTGAACTGCTTAAGGGAGCCACAGAAAGATCTATTCACAAAGAAGGCAAGGGCAAACAAATGAAAATTAAAAAGTGGGAAAGAAGGCTTTTAGGAAATGAGGAGAAAGAATGAAAGAAGTAGAAAGACCAAAAGAAAAAAAATGGAACACTGCACTTGAGTAGGGTAAAAGTACACCTAGAACCTCTTTTGATTTTTCTCAGTAGCAGTAGTTCTAAAGATTAACTACTTTTATCTGGCATATCAAATACAGCTTTGGAAGATTCTTGGCTCTGACTCGGCTCTCTGCAGTGAGGTAAGGAATGGCTATCTACTTCACCATTGCAGGTCTAATCCAACAGACCCTTGGCTGAGCTAATCAGCTCTGTTCCATCAATGTGGGGACAGAAAGTCGATTGAGTATGAGTATTGCTGAACTTGCACTGAGGAATTATCCTAAAAATTATAGTGAAAATATTCATTTGCTTAACCATGACTTTTGAGTTTCCAACATGTACCAGGAGTATAATAGATTTTTGGAATTCAAATAAAAATAATAATCACATACGTAGCATTCACGCTTGCCTAATATTCTTCTGAACACTTAATATAACTCACATAATTCTTGCAATAACCTAGAGAAGTAGCTGTTGTTATTGTCCCCATTTTATAGATGAAGAAACTGAAGCACAGAATGGTTCCATGACTTGTTGAAGGTAACACAAATAGTTGAATGGTGGAGGCCTTACCAAGTGGGACCAACCAGAGAGACACAGAATATCACATGCAGTGTGATGGGGGATATAATACCAATATGTGTAGGTGGTGACAGAGAGGCAGAGATAATGCCCGTAACACAGAATGAGGGTGTCAGAGAAGAATTCTTGGAAATAGGGTGCCTGATCTAAGTCCTAAAGAATGGAGAGGAGTTCGATAATGAAGAATGAAGAGAAGACTTTCAAGGCAGACAAAGAGCGTGAGGAAAATCCCAGAAACCAGAAAGAACACAGGTGTTTGAAGAAAAGCACAAGCAACTCTGGAACAGGAATATATCGTGAGAAGTGGGGGTGGAGGTAAGAAATGTGGTAGCGAAGTGACTACCACCCAAGCCCTGAAAAGCCTTGTTCACGATTCAGACCACTGGGAGCCATCAAATGAATTCAAACTGAGAAAAACATATTTGGCTCTTAATATTAACATAAATACTCAATATTACTGTTACTTATTTGTTAAAAGAAGTTTTAAAACATTTAGTCAGATCTTGGTTTTAAATCCTGCCTCCTACTTAATCTCTGACAGTGGGTGAATCACTCCCCTGGGCTTCTACTGCCTTTTTGTAGAGCAGGCTAATTATACAGCTCACGGCAGGATGTTAGGATGAGGTGAGATCATGCTTAGAAATGGCTTAAGAAATGGAGATGCCCATGATGTGTATGACACATCATAGGAAGAAAGGATAAAAGTAAAGAGTTTATTTCAGTTACTCAGCTGTGACACAATGATGGCCTAAACAAGTGATTCTCAATGAGTTGTAGGTGGGGTTTATTTTCCCCCTTGCAGGGGACACTTGGCTATATTTGAAAGCAGTTTTGGTTGTCACAACTAGGGGTGGGTGATACAGCCAGTGGGTAGAGTGCAGGAATTCTGCTAAGCCTTCTACAGTATATAGGGACATCTCCACACAAAAAAGAATTATCCAATTTAATATACCAATAGTGCCAATGTTGAGAAACTCTGTTCTAAGCTAAGGGAGCAGGAGTGAAGATGGGATGAAGTAAGGAGCTATTGAAGTATAACGAAGCTAATTCAAAAGGCCTTTGTAATTGTCTTGATGGGGAAGATACCATAGTTCTAAGAATGCAGTCTAAGTAGTTTATCCTAGCACCTGTATGCCTCATACCTAGGTGTTACTTTAAAGGATTTATTGAGTGAAAGATGGAAGGAATACATGAATGAACAAAGAAACAAGAATAAGGAATGACCTCCAGTTTTTTGGCTTGGATCATTCAGTTAATGGTGATGACAGCCCCTGCAATATAGGACTTAGGAAGAGGAGATAGTCTTGAGAAAAAAATGGTGAGTTATGGACTGAATTTGAGATGTTTAAGACAATGATTTAAAAGCACATATGGACCCATATGTTCAATTGTTCAATGCCTCAACTATTGAACTTACCAAATGAGATACAAATAAATTTAATGGAAATCTTCATTCAAAAGAGCCTTTGAAAATAGTATTGGATATTTAAACGATATAACCAAGAATAAATTCAAGTTGTTTTTATAGTTAGAGAAATCTACATTTTAACATTTATTAATTTTCCTAAGGAAACCACATTTTAAAATGCAATTTGTGGTCTTTGGGTGCTAAGTATTTTCTCTCATCACTCTTTCTTGTCTAACCTCACTATTTTGGCTCTGAAGTGAAGTTTAAAAACCTATTTATGCCATTTAAACACTAGAGACAGTGTAATTTCTCTCACCCACAGATGTGTTTACTTGTGACATCTCTATGCTAATTCTTTCCCCAAAGTCATGTTGTCCTCAAGGACCCATATGCCATTGACCAATGGCCCCTACAATCAGAGTTAGAGACATTTGTCACAAGCACTCTTTTTGCCCACACTCAGAGGGTGCCACTCAATGACCTTTCTGCATCACTGATAAAGCACAAGAAATCTACAGATTCTAGTGACATTGAGGTCAGTGCCACTGCTCTGTACATATCCTTGTCACTTCCACTGTGGTCATAATGCTGTTCTTTACACTTGGCTTTGCCATAAAGCGAATATAGCTCTTTCTAAGGCTCTTTTTACTCCAAAAGCCACCCTGCTCTTTCAATTTATAAAGCATTACCTAAAACCATTTAGGGAAGGTTCTGTAGAGCCTAGATCAGGGTGAACTTGCAAAATGATGCATACCACATCCAGAAAAGAACTCATGAATCTTGAGTCTTCATATCTCAGAGTGGGTTCCTTGCAGGCTGGGCACCTGCTGTTGGGTGGATTTTACCTCTCCTTTCTGTTCAATGGTGTTAATCTCGTGACTTTTATGTGGCCAGAGATCTCAGTGATCATCAATTCCTCCTTATTACACTTTCTAGAAATTTTTGGAGTCTGTTTTTCTTCTGTAGACATAGCGCATGCAGCTTGTGTAACAGTTAAACTTATTCCACATACACATCTTCCAGAACAAACAAATGAGCAGATCCAAGCAAGCTCTATCCTGGCCCCTAGCTGCTGAACCAATTGTTTATCCATATGGTGACAGAATAGAGGAAGTAGCTTGCTTGGAAAGTCTGAGGATTCTGCCAGGAGGCTGTAGGCATTTGGGCTATGGCCTAGACAATCAGAACTAGTATGTCTGCCCAAGCTGTTTGGTCACTGTTGGGTTTCTCTAGGGAAGAATCCAGGGACAAAAAGTTTTAAAGTTGTAATGCAAACAGGACATAGGAGAGACTGGTGATATCTCAGCCTGGTGAAGGTGGACATCCAGCACCCCTGAAAGTTCAGCACACTGAAAGTCCAGCACACCTGAACTTTCCTATGTAACTTTTAAATTAATTATATTTTATTCTTCCATTGGTATTGGCTAGAATTTTATTCATGAGCTATGTGCATCCACTGACTCTTTTTTTTTTAATTATACTTTAAGTTCTAGGGTACATGTGCACAACGTGCAGGTTTGTTACATATGTATACGTGTGCCATGTTGGTATGCTGTACACCTTAACTCATCATTTACATTGGGTATATCTCCTAATGCTATCCCTCCCCCCACCCCATGACAGGCCCTGGTGTGTGATGTTCCCTACCCTGTGTCCAAGTGTTCTCATTGTTCAATTCCCACCTATGAGTGAGAACATGTGGTGTTTGGTTTTCTGTCCTTGTGATAGTTTGCTCAGAATGATGGTTTCCAGCTTCATCCGTGTCTCTACAAAGGACATGAACTTATCCTTTTTATGGCTGCATAGTATTCCGTGGTGTATATGTGCCACATTTTCTTAATCCAGTCTATCACTGACGGACATTTGGGTTGGTTTCAGGTCTTTGCTATTCACTGACTCTTAAATCCAACAGAATTAGCTATTTAAAACATAGCCATAGGGTCATTATACATCTTATTTTCCATTGTTTGTATTACGTACCTTTAGGACACTAAGTGCTGTCTAGCAGAATCTTCATAAACACATTTGAAAGGGAGTAGTGATCAGACCACATTCTTTCATTATGGACTAAAATTATTCTTGGTCAGACTTTTAAATCCTAAATCCATCGTGTGATTTCTGTGGTCAGAGGATTTAACAATCTTGCTTTTCAAAAATATTGAGGCATCAAGAAGAAGGCCCTGAAACTCATACAGATGTCAGCACCTTTATTTATAAGAACTCACACTGCCATCATGGAAAACATGCTAATGCCAGAAAGAGGGAGGAAGAGATTAAAGGAGCTCGGAACAACAAGTTGGAGCTGGATTTCTTGGTGGTAGTGTGTGCATGCACACATAGAAGGATGTCAAAAGCATTTTTCAAGTTTTTTAAAAATCTAGCAAAAGAACATTGTATCCATTTGTCAGGACTGGGAG
The DNA here is from genome assembly GCF_024542745.1 of Macaca thibetana thibetana. Taxonomy (NCBI): domain Eukaryota; kingdom Metazoa; phylum Chordata; class Mammalia; order Primates; family Cercopithecidae; genus Macaca; species Macaca thibetana. Next base: position 59,954,470 of record NC_065594.1, read on the forward strand.
CTCTGCTGCCTCAATTGCATTAGCTTTTGTTCATTTGTAAGTGACTGAAATGATGAAAACAAGTTCCTTGTGAAGTCTCGCCAAGAAGCATCAGGGAAAACAGTATCTGTTCATGTATTGGATCAGAGTTCACTTTCTGGTGGAGTATTTTCATGTCAAAACGAGTATCTCTGTGGTTATGAAGTCTTCTTTTTGTCAGCTATTCAACTGCTACCAAGGACTACAGGTTTATTTTTTTCTGTTTTCCTTTTTCATTTTAATAATGTCTTTCGTTGAAAGAAAGTAAACAAAACAAGTCATTGGTTTAACAGAAATCCTAACACGATACTGAGAAAAAGATGTTTTTTGTGATCACATGATTGAAGTTCTTCCCATGAAGGATTAATCTGGTTCTGGGAATAATTCTGGGTTTCTATATTCACTTTTGTGATGTTTAAAGAGGCTTTGATATAACATTGCACCTCAAGAGGCCTGTAAAGTTGTTAAAATATTAAGAAGGACACAATTGTTAAAAGACTAGTTCTTAAACGAAATCCCTCTGGAATATGCAGATCTTTAAAGGCTACAAGGCGACAGTGATGCATTGAGGACTGATGTAGCTCAGTTCATTTAGAACACACCATGAACATCTTAATTATGGGAATTTAGTAAAAAATCTTATAATAATAGAAAATATTTGGCTTTATACTGCAAATAAAGTGATTTTTATCCAATTTGTTAAGATCTTTCAGAGATTCAATGTCCTGCTCAGCCTTAATGTGAGTACTATAGTAAATATGTGATTTGAAAGGAAAAAAAAACTGTGAAGTGTAGTTGAGTGTAATGTGATCTCTCATTTTGCGTTGGACTCTTTGTTGCTCACTGGATTCATTTGATGTCATTAGGGAACACAATCCAAATCCCAACCCTGAGCTATTGCGACATGGATAGTCTTTGTAGTGAATGTTGATAAAATGAGATTTGTCTGCATTCTGAATCCCCAAATGCAAAAAGAGGAATCTGCTGTGGCATATGCAGCAGGAACATTTCAGTCAAACACACAATCAATTAGTGTGGACTTTGACTCCCAAGTCCAGTGAAATCCTGAACTTGCTACAGTTGACTGGACCACATGTCAACCTTTGAACTATCTAGAAGCCCCTAGCTTTGAACCTAGATTGTGAGCTAATCCAACCAGCCTGGTTTATTGCTTTTGCCTGAGAACTGCCCAGTTTTAACTGGTATTTTAAAAACTCCACCTGTGTCCTTGGCTTATCTTAAAATCTTTTTTTCCTGAGAAGTGTGTTCCATTGGAGTAGAACAGAAATGGTGAAGAGCTAGGTATGATGCAGAAACACTGAGCAATCTCTAGAGTTTAGAGTCTATAGCCACAAGCCTCTCAATCTAAGACAAGATAATCAAATTGAACTTTGAGCATTGATGGGCACTGGGTTGACCTTTGGTGGGCCAGTGCTGGGGCAGGGAATTCAATGTACATTGAGTTGGTCAAGGCTTCCTTTCTCTCCTTGGCCCCTTGGACTCTGCTTGCTTCCTCTGAATCTACATGGGAGCCAAGATTTTATCCTGTAAGTCAGGAGAGTGACATGATGAGATATGCATTTCAGGAAAAGGACCTAGAAGTTTTCTGAGTGACAAATTAGAAGGGGAAAAGACTAGAGCCAATGCAATCAAGGCCATTAAAATATTCCAGGTGAGAGACCCAAAAACATCAACCAGGCAAGAGAAGGAGATAAAAGAAGAGTTAGCAAAAAATGACTCTCAAAACGTGGTGGGATATCTTCAAACATGGGGAGAAGGGCTTTTATTTTCTGATGTTATCAAATGGCATGGAACAAAAATGCATAGGAATGCAGTACACCAAATATCTAATGTTAAAAATATTTCAAAGTACAGCAAAAGATGGTAATAAGATGTAGAATAATCCAAAATATAAGGAGTTTGCTGATGCCTCTTTATACTCTCCCTAAAAACTCAACTGTGACAAGTATTGATTTTACATTACATAGCGATAACTCTTCCCTTTGCACATATTTTGATAAAGTCCCTCCTGTAACATACTATATCTAAATTATTCATTAGGTTGCTTTGGTTCTCCCTGCAGCATTTGCTCTTCCGTGGTGGTTTCTACCATCTGAGATGGTGGTTCTCTGGCACATAAAAGCAAGAGATCGTTATCATCATTCCCCCAGGTTCATTATTATTTCACAGGATGGACTGCCAAAGATAAAGTATAAATATCCCTTTCTTACTGTTTATTACCAGTCATATTTTTTCTCATATTCAATTTTCTTCTTCCCTTCCAAGAAATCTGAATAGGAGTAGAAATTGATTTTGGAAAAATGTTCCTTAAATGGTAAGAAATAGAAAACTGTTCCCTGAAATATGACATCCAAATCTTCATTTGATGTTTTTTAGATAAAACAAAGATCTATGATTTGTCTTTAGGGGAACAAAACAGGAGATGAGTATTTTGTGTTTAGCAGGAAAAACAATTCACCATTTTTCAGTGCCTAAAATGAATAAAACATCTAAGATTTCTGGCTTTGCAAGACCTTTTACAGTTTAGCAGAATCAAGAGAGGAAAACTTCACCTGTAATTTTTGATACTCAACCTGACAGGACATGGGCTGCAACTCACCAAAAAAAAAAAAAAAAAAAAAAAAAAGGTCCGATTGAAAGATTTATCTTCTGGAAGAAATCCATGCAGATAAAGTGGTTAGATAAAGCAGGATGGAATAGCACACAGTTGAAACCAGTTCTTATATTTTTCATGTAATGGCATTCTTTTGTTCTTTGTATTAAATATTCTAAATAGTCAGTTTCACTCTCTTTATTAATTGATGGAATTAAAGCAGGCTAGATTTTTTTGTGCCCACATGTCATTTCTGATTGGCCTACTTTGAAAGCTTACTGGGGCATGAAAAAAAAAATCATCACACACACAATGCTTTCTTTCTGGGCAGTCTAAGGAACACAAGACTGGAAACAGAAAATGGGAAAGTATTCTGAAAATCACATTAACAAACTATCATTTTCAGAAGTAAAAGCCCAGAGTTTAGACTCAGTATCTCCTGTTTAACCTCATATAGAAAGCACGTCATATTGAAGCTCTCTGTGGTCACAGAGAACGTTGCTGATGGTGTGATATTTCCTATAGGCAAGCCTGAAAGGAAAGCCTGATTTTTGTGATTCAGTCTTTGCCTGCAGACAGGGCCAGCTTCATAGAGTAGTCACTCATGGCCCAGCAGCTAGAAGGGCCCTTTTCCTGGTTTAATGCTCTGATGTTGCTGAGTATTAAAATTCTTAATAATTTTTGAACAAGTCCTGCATTTTTTATTTTGCTCTGGGCCCCATGAATTATGTAGCCAGCCTGCTATGATTTTGCAGCTTAGTCCTTTGCTTCATAATGGCACGACATCTTTTCGTTTTTACCTTTTTAATTGCACAGTATCACTTTTTGGGCTGATTTATTTGTACATATGAACTTGAACCACTCACGGCTTCTGGATACCAGGGTATTGTTTTTATTCTATTTTTTTTTAATTGGAAATAGCTTTCCCTCCCCTCAACATACACACAGTTTAATAACGTGGCATATTAGCTGTAGGTAGTGATGTGAAGTAGAATTCTAAAGCTGACTTCGATCATAAATACTGAATACATTCCTGTGACTTTAGTCCTCTGATTAAGATAGAGTCTCTGTGCATATTTCATATATTCACTTGCTTTTTACCTGATGATCTCTCAGTGCTTACTTGCTTCGACTTTTAGCCTGTGTCTCAATGAGCTAGTTCTATCAAAACTGTGCTTCAGAAAAGACTTAAGGAGTGAAGCCAGATGCTCATAGACGTTACGATTAACTTCTTTTTCCTTTTAAACCACTTTTCAATTTTAAAATGCTTTCTGTGGAACAGACTTAATTCTTTACCCAATAATGCATCATTTGAAACAAGATGAACTGAATTAAAATCAAGTAATTGTCTCTTGTATATCGATTCAGAGACTTCCTGTTGCTGAAATGGTTAATGCTTTGGAATTTTCTTAGATTACAAGATTTCTGCTAATTAGATATAGTTAATTTACCTGTATATTGGTTTTTTAGAAACTGAAATAGCCTTTTACATTTTGACATTGATTTAAATCAGCTTCTGAAACTCCATAAAAATACCCATTGGGATTCTGATTAGGAGTACACGAAATATATAGATGAATATGTGGAGAAATGATCCTCCTACCCTAGCGAGTTATCTAATTCATGAACACAGTATACTATGTTTCTCGGTTTCACCTCTTTTATACTATTGTTAGATACAACCCTAGATATTTGAAATTTTAATATTATTGTAAATAACATTACATTGATTTAAACTTTTATTTTCTAATTATTTGTTGTTATTTTATAAGAGTACAACACATTTTTATACATTGACTTTGTATCCATTCGCTTTGATATGTTCACTTATAGACGAATATTTGTCTTTTGGATTTTCTATGTCCACTATCATGTCTTTTAAAATAGAGCCCCCTTATCTGTGGAAAATACATTCTTAGACTCTCGGGGAAGCCTGAAATTGCAGATAGTACCAATCCCTATTTATACTATGTTTTTTCCTCTATCTGTATACCTATGCTAGAGTTTAAATTATAAACTAGGCACAGTAAGTGATTAACAACACTAGCTCATAATAAAATAGAATAATTATAACAGTATACTGTAATAAAAGTCAATGAGGTTTCTCTCTCTCTCAAAATATTGTACTATACTCACCTATTAGGTACGTGAAAAAGCAATTTTGACGTTAAACATAATGACAAAAACCACAATTTTGCATCAACCTAACAGTCAACTATGGCTAACTGAAACCTTGGAAAGCAAAATCACAGAGCACAAGGGAATACTGTGTATTTTATTTTATTTTTCTTCACTTGATTGCATTGACAGGACTTCCAGGATAATGTTAGATAGAAATTGTGATGGGGTTATCCTTACCTCCTCAGATATCCATATCTTGCAAGAAAATTTTCTGATATTTTATCAACTATACTATAAGTTTTCTTTGAACATATTCTTTATTACATTAATTTTTTTTTAATTTTTTGTTTTGATAAGGGAGATTGTTCCTGTTTTGTTTTGTTTCAATCATGAATACATAGTTCCTTTTCTGTTTTTGCATTATTACTATGGCTGCATGCTTAATTCTGTTAATGTAGTTAATTACACTGATTCAGAACGCAATCAATTTGCATTCCGATTTGAACTCAATTTTGTGGGGATGTATTAGCCCTTTTCCATATTGTTGGGTTCGATTTGCTACTATTTTAATTCATATGTTTTTGACTATATTCACAAGAGAGACTGATATATAATTTCCCTTTTTTATGTTTTTGTCAGATGTTGGTGGCAAAATTATAATAGCTTCTTAATAAGTTGAGAAATATTCCCCCTTTTCCGGACTCTAAAATAGTTTGCGCAGAACTGAAATTATTTCTTCCTAAATTTTTTGGATATATTCTCTTTTGAAGCATCTGGGCCAAGAGTTTTCTTTGAAGAAAGGTTTTAAATTTTTAATTCAATCTCTTTCACAGATAATAGCATCATTCAGATTTTCTATATGTTTTTGTATCAATTTAGTAAGTTGTTTTTTTAAGGAAATTTAATTATAAAAATTGATATAAAGTTGTTGATAAACTCTTACTATATTTTAATGTGTGTAACACTGTTTTCTTTTTATTCCTGATATTAATAATTTGTTCTGTCCAGGTGTGGTAGCTCAGGCCTGTAATTCCAGCTCTTTGGGAGGCCAAGGCAAGCCAATCACTTGAGGCCAAGAGTTTGGGACCAGCCTGGCCAACATGGAGAAACCCTGTCTCTACTGAAAAATACAAAAATTAGCTGGGTGTGGTGGCATACGCCTCTAATCACCCCCTATTCAGGAGACTGAGGCATGAGAATTGCTTGAGCTTGGGAGATGGAGGTTGCAGTGAGTCAAGATTGTACCACTGCACTCTAGGCTGGTCAACAGAGTGAGACTCTATCTCAAAAAATATATATATGCTAATAATAATTTGTTTCTAATATTTTTCTTACCATTTTCTTGATCAGTACTGCAGGGGAATTATAGATTATATTAATGTTTTCAAAAAACAACTTTTGGCTTTTTTACTTTCCCAGTTGAATATTTTTTTATTTTTTCAAGTACTGTTCTTTAAAAAAAAAAAAAAAAAGTATATTTCCTTTCTTCCTCCTATTTGTGCTTAATTTGTTCTTTTTTTCCAGATTGCTGAATTGGATGCTTAGATCATTGGTTATTATCTTTTCTCTGCTCTTCTAGTACATGTATTTAAGGCTTTAAAAATTCTCCTCTAAGCACGACATTTTCTATATTGCACAAATGCCTTTCAGTTACAAATATTTTCTAATTTCCTCAATTAAAACTTTGATTTTTATCTCTGCAGTGCAAGGAGAATACTACAAACCCTATGCCACTGTTTTCTGTTTTGCTTCTGCGTTCTGTGCCAGAAACTAGCCTGTTCCTCAAAGGCTCATGGGGCTTACCTTGAAGTATCTCCCTCTTCTCTAAAATCTTGGCTCATTCCGTAAGGATTCAGGATCTTGAATCCTTAAGTACTGGCTGCATTGGTTTCTTTCTGTAACCATCAAATAACTATTTATTTTATTTTATTTAGAACAGATTTTACAGCTGTTGAAACAGGAGTTCCTCTCCAATGTGTTAAAATGTTACCAGTAAGATCTATTTCACCTCTGCTTATGTTACAGTACATATTTGTTCAACTCAATATTATCTAGAGAATGTCAATCTAGAAATAGCAAGATTATTTTTGAAAATGTTTTGCTTGAAAATTAGATTAGTTGTACTATTTTCCCTTTTTGCGTTGTGTACATGTGTGTATTCCTTTAATATCTGGTCTTCTCACTTACAAAATTGTAACATTTTTGAAGTATTGCCATGGCAAAAACTGTGTTTTGGAGAGGTCTCAACCACTAATCATTTTGGGATTTCATCAAACCTGTGTATTCCTTTTTTGGTATATCAATATGTGAATTGCTGTGTAAGGGGTGACAATTGAGAATTCCAACTAAGGAGGTTAAAATTTCAGTGAAATGTTCTCTGCTTCATAGCTGTAGGTCAGCACCTTTAAGATGTTTTTATTTGTTATACTGCAAATTTTTTCTTCCTACTGAAAACATTTCAGACTGCTGTTGGTTGGTGAGTAGCATTATCTTTGCATAGAATGAATAATCCTTAAAAATTTTCAGTACTGTAATGCTACTTTTGGGAATGTCTCAATCATAAAACAGGTCATTTATCCATCATGTACAAATCAGTGAATTATGATGTGGTCACTTGGATTTAGGGTCCATTTGTGATTATTTCCTTTATTCATTAATTCAATAACCAGGAAACAAGACTTTTGCTGCCAATGCTTTATGCTCTTTCTAAGAAGCAGCAAGCTCGTATTTTCTCTTCTGTCCTGGCTGGTATAATTTCTGTCTTTTAAATCACATCAAATGACTCTTTGTTTATTAAGTTTTGCAGACTACTTTTTCTCCCTGGAAGGCCCTGGATTCAGGATAGCAACCCTCTGAGTGCCTTCTAAGCCATGTTTTTGTCCAAGTGTGTTCAGGTTATACATACTGAACGTCAAGGACAGTCTTGAAAGAAAAAGGCCACAAAAAATAATATCATGGTGTCTGAGGAGTAGAACTGGGAAGAGCCAGGTATCTTGTCAGTTTGTTTGGGCCTGAGGAAGGACTTATGTTCTGGCTATGTATGTTGAAACTACAGAGTGATGAGACGTATTCAAGAGGTCACTCAAGAAAATCATATTTTTCTTGCCACGCCAAATAGCTTTAGGTCCTTCTTAGGAACGGACATCAGCGGCAATTTCATCTTCTTCATTCTGGAGGACTGACTCCCTGGGCCAGCTATGATGGCCCCCATCATTCTCCACCCAACTAGAGCTATGAATGGAGGATCACTGTGGGAACAAGGTGCATGCAGGTATGATTAGGTACGGCTGGACAGAGAAGGCTTAGAAACTGAGGATAGGCATGGCATAGAGAAGCTTCCATGGCATAACTTTGACAATTATGCTATTTTGTTCTCTAAAATTATTATCATTCTCCTATTGAAACAGATCCAAAAGAGACTTCATTCATTTCTTCAAAAGCTTTTCCACTCTTGTCACTATACAACCCAAAAACAAAACTGGTGATCACGCCGTAGAGCAACCGGGGAAAATCGATTGTCAGGATGAAGACAGGGGAGAAAACATTATGAGAAAAACACAGGTTGCCTTGTTGGGACTGTTTTTGGAAGAAAAATTGTTTTGGAAGGTTATAGTCAGTGATGACAGTGTGAAGGATGAATCAGAGGAGCCAGTGAACAATTGCATCTGACCAGGATGTGGCTAAAGTAATAAAGGAAAGCCAGGGATGCTGCATTTTATTAATATTACCCCTACTGCTTTCCAACATTTCTAAAGGCTGGGATACTTATATATGAAGTAAAGCCTAAATAGTTTGTATTTTTATGGGAAAACATAAACATGCATTTAGCAAATGCATAGTGCCTCTAGTGAGGTTGCTGTTCATCAAGTATCTGTTTACTTCTATAGTTCCCTTCAAAATAACTAATGAAGATGCTCGTTCCAAGTCCTTCTTCCTCTGCTCACACAAATGGTGACAAATTTCTTCTAGTATAAAATAAGGTTTTTAAACTAGACAATCTCTGAAGACCTGACAGCTTTGATAGTTGAGGCTCTGCTTTTGTGAAACCTGAGGTTTTGTGATTTCTCATGCAGTTTAAATATCGAGTGACATTTTCACCGTGCTCAGAGACAGCTCGGGTGACTTCTGGATCTTTGTTAATTCCAGCAATGATGAAAACTGCCAGATGCTTAACATTAAACTCCATTTTTTTCCGAGTGGATGCCAATGTCTTACAGTTCGAGATCACAATTGCTTTTTGGAATATTGTGTGATAACTGATACCACAGCAGTGCCAGCCATTTCAAAAGAAATGTGACACTTGTTACTTGCCTCAAGAGGGCAATTCAGGGACAGGCGGGGTGGAACTTACTGGATTAAAATGAAGCTTACTGATGAAGGGTAACTCACAAAGCTTATGCCAACTGTTTTATTTTGGCAGGTCACCAGTGCCACTTAGCTCTCAGTTTAGCAATTATAGATGGTAATTGCTTTGAAGTTTATCAATCTACCTAAAGGCAAAAGCAATCATCTGATTAGTTACAATATTACTCACATCAAGATCATTAATGTGTCTTTGCCCATCAGAATAATGTGTCATTTGGTAAAATGAAAAGAAACTTGTGTTAGGAGTCAAAGATCTGGGACCTAGAATTTCATCAGTTATTTGCTGGACATCCTTGGAAGAAATTATTTGTTTTCTCTGCACCCTTATCACACTTAACATTTAGAATAATCTCTATGCAACTTTATTTCTATTTTCTAAGATTATTAAAATAATACATTACTTACAGCTACATGTAATAGATGATTTAATGTTTTAATAAATTAATAAATAAATATACTTTAAATTTTTTTCACAGAAAAAGCAAGGTTGTTAAAAGAGCCAGAGAGAACACCTAGTTTTACCCTCTAGTTTTATAGGTAACTGAACTGAGACTCAAAGAATTTCATTAACTTATGCAATGTCTTCACGTTAGTGGAAATAGAAATTCAATGTGCTTTCCATTAGGTCATATTTGTTCTATTTTGAAGATCAAAAGAGATAATAGATGAAATCTATAATATAGAAATGATAATATTCTATACTGAGTATTTGAATAGCATATTGGCAAAGAAGAGTAGGTAATGGCATCTCTATTTTCCAAATATAAAGCAAATTCATAGGTCAATTGAAAGATTACTGGGGTCAGCTATCAAGGGGTAGAAGTAATGGGTTTTTGTTGCCTCTCCCTGATAATATACAGTTTGCTTTCAGTAGGGACTAAAGTTACTAGTCACTAAGTGGCAGCACAGAATAATGAAAAGAGCATAAGCTCTCGAGGCAAGCAAAGTTCGGTTGCAAACCTGAACCCATCCCCTACTAGCTATATCACTTTGGGTAAACATTTAGCATCCCTGAATATGGGATTCCTCAGAAAAAAAAAAAAGACATATCTTATTAGCAATGATACTACTAAATATTTATGGAATATGTATCATGTGATAGTTACTGCTTTAATAGTTTACTATTACTGTTTTGAGAGTTTTAAGTGTATTAGTTCATTGAATCCCCAGAATAGAATTATTGTGAAAACTATGTGAGAAGATTAAATATATAAAGCACCTGTTATAATCTTCTTTCCTCTTACATACTACCGGTAAGTTTGATATTCATACTAGTGAACATGGTATGAATATCAAACTTACCTAATTTGAGTCACTGTTGAAAGAGTAGGGGACCCATATGTCGCAAGCATATGGCATGGCAAATGGGTCCCCTACTCTTTCCACAATGACTCAAATTAGGATGCATAAGAATGGGAAGAGAAAATATAAAGATGGTGATTGTTTCCTATATATCACAATTTGGAGAAAAATAATCGGCCTTTAGTGTTTTTCCCGAGCGTTAATGACAGTAATACCCTGGCATTGCTCTGCTGTAACATCATGGTCATCTCTACTTAATCTGAAAGAAAAAATCATTTCCATGTATGTGTTTTTAAATTTGTGTTGTTGATGTTTGTCCATGAGTAAGCAAAAGTATCTCTCCTCTAACAAATGTCTTCTAATTAAATATAGGCAAACCACATTCATTATATAAGCATATATCATCTGATTCCTGCAATTTGATCTTTTCTTTAAAAAAAAAAAAACAGTATAAAGAGAAGGATCAAATTTTTAAAAAATATATTTTTGTCAAGAAATTATATCCTATAATCAAAATCAAAATTGACTTTCCAATTAGGAAAGGAATTCAGGTCAAGTATGTGACCTAGCAGTTTCAAAACACGACCACATATATGGTTTAGAACAAATATTAAAAACAAACTCTTTTTTGCTGTCCTATTTACCAGAAGGTCTTTTCAGCAGTTTCTGTAAATTCTTACCTTGTTGCCAAAGAGTGATTTGAGGTTCAAAAGCAACTAGAGAATAGAGCTATTATTTCTTTGACTTTTCATTAATTCTGGGCCTTATGGTGACTGAACATCTTTCTTTCCAGAAGCTCAGAGACATTGTTTACTGAGCTGCTATGCTAATTTGTACTTTGGAACAAAGCTTGAGCTAGTACTTATTTCAGAGATGGTGCAAATGAATTGAGTAGAAGCAGTGGTACCCAGATCTTGTAGTTTTGGAGATTGCCAAAACCTCAACAACAAACTATTTGATGATTACTCTTAAATCTATACCTTTAGTCATAATCGTTCTTCTGAATTCTAAAGATATTAACTGTGCATAATATCCTCACCTAGAGGTTTCAGAGACACCTAAAATTCGACTCGTCCCATATGTATTTGTAATATTCTACTCTGAACCTGCTAACCCTTTGGTATTCTACATCTTGGTTAATAATTTACTTATCCACATAGAAATCCCAGCCAGAAACCTGCCATCATTGTTGATTCTTCCTTTTGTTCAGCATTTATACCCAATGAGTCTCTCCTGACCATCAGTTCTCCTTCCAGAGAGTCATTGAATCTGCCCGTTCTTCCAACCACTATCCTCATTTTCTCTCTCCTGGATTATTGTCATAGCTTCCTAATGGGTCTGCCTGTCTCCAGGGTAACCACTTTCCATTCCACCCACTGAACTGTGCCAGAGTGTGCTTTCTGAATAACAAATCTGATCTTGTCACTCACACAATTAAAATCCTCCAGTGGATCCCAGCCACTTACAGCATGAAAATTCAAACTCCGGAGCACAGCCTACAAAGACTGTTTTTGATCTGGCTCCTAGGTCTTTCATCAGCAACCCAGGACCATCCTTCCTGAACTTCTCACAGTTTGGCCCCCTGTAATGCTCTCTTGTGTTTCTCTGGCTTTGCACGTGCAGTGTTCATGCCTGGAACAGCCTTTCTCTTTTCCACCCCCTAAACACCTACTCATCTTCTAGATGTAGTTCAGTGGCACCTGTTCTGTGTAGCTCTTCCTATGCTCATCTGTGCATATTCTCAGCAGCAATCACATGCCAATCCATATAATAGGTTTTACTTCATTGTATTTTAATTCTGTTTATATATTTGTTTCCCCCTCCTTTCTGTGAATTCATCTGAGCATTGTCTTTGTATTCCCAGCATCTAGCAGAGCGCCTGGCAGTAGTGTAGGGACTCAGTGCATGTTTGCTGAATATGAATGAATACGGAGGCAGCTGGTCTCAGTCAAACCGCGGCAACCCTGGGCATGCGGCTCAGCATCCTCTGAAACTCTGTCCTCATTTTGCAAATTTAGGGACGACCAGACCTATCTTCCTGTCCTATCGTAAGGATTAAAGAAGACATGGGAGTACTCTGTGTGCAGTAAGTTGATACTTATATAAATATATGTAAGATCATGTAATTATTGTGACCCATTACACACTGAACAAGATACTTTTAGAAACTGATTTATCAATACACATGGCACGTAAGGACCCTTCACAAAATAGACATACAATGTACCTGCCTTCTACTCTCATCTTGGTGGACTTATCCTCCAAAGTCTCGCTTCAGGGTTTGAGAGTCTCCCAAACCTGTCCTGTCTCCTCCCAAGCAGAACTTATCATGGTCCTCTCTAGGCTCCCTATATATCTGATATATGTTTCTCTTATAGCTTGCACCACTGCATACAGCTTTTGTTTATGTGTTTGTCTTCTTCCTATTCTACTGGACCTCCTCAAGATGCTATCTAATTTTCCCAGAGCTGTTACATCCCTTTTCTCAGTGATTACTCCTCTGCAAAGTGGCTCTCATTCCAAATCCCAGAACAAACTGAGGACAATAGCGCACCACAGTTCCCTGGATTGTCCCTCCCCTGGATGAAGGGTATGCTGCTCGGGGAGGTACCCCTGGGTTCAGGGGTTATTCTCTGAATTCCCCTTGATGGCTGCCTAACTTGTACTTCGGGCTCCAGGGTATATTGGAGGTTTCCCAGGCATTTTGCAGCATGATTTATTTCAGAGCTTTAAATGGATGTGTTGTCCTTGCTTTCCCTCTCAGTATCAACTCAAGTCTCTATATGAGGTTTGGCACATTCTCTTTACTCCCCGGTTTACTCTTTGCTAATATGCTGAGCTTTGCTCAGGAACCCTGAGCTATTCAGGGGCATATCTCCTGGACGACAACCAACAGCCGTCCTGGATCTCCTCCCATTCCTCCCCTCCTCTGCCCTCCTTCCTTCACTTCCTCCTCTCTGTCTTTTTTTCCCTCCTCCTCTTTCCATATTAAAATCGTTTTTTAAAAGCAGCCAATTGTCTTTGAAGATTTGCTTAGTGCCAGGCCTTGTGCCAAGTGCTGTACATGCATTATATCATTTTTCCTTGCAATAAATCTATGAGGAATTCCTATCAATGTCCTTTAAAAAAAAAAAGAAAGAAAGAAAGAAAGAAAAAGAAAAAAAGATAGGACACTAAAGCTTAGAGAGATAACCTGACTTGGCAGACATTTCAAACCAATTGGGTCTGCTCGAGTCTAAAACTCTTGCTCTTGATGCCGATGATATTGTGCCTCTGAGTCATCACTGACCCCACCTCTCCCACTCTTTTCTGACTCCCACACCTTCCTCTGAGGCCTCTGCCCTACCACTGGTGGCACAGTTTTGCCTGCCTGTGACTTGGAGGTTTATGGTCAGCTGCACATCCATGGTCAACCCCCATTGCATCTGCTGTAAAAATCTCCATCCACCTCCATAGCCTGCCTTTGTTTAAGTACCACATCTTGTTAACCTCACCTCCTGACATATAGCAAAAGTCAGGAACTGCGACTTCTTTACTTTATAGTCCTAAATTCTCCTGCAAGTGGGCCCCAAACAAATCTATTCAACAAATAAATATATCTTTAACATGAAAATAGTAGGTAATATGTAAATAAAAATAATATCCAAAATTCTTAGGGCCGCTAATTATTTTAAACATTGTCCATTTTATATAGAAATCCTCGATATGTTAATTTGCATTTTTTTCCAAGAAGATTCCTCACAGCTGACTAGTAGGCAATTTTGTTGGTTTGGATTGAATTAAGGCAATATATTTAAATTTAAATGTGGAAAACTGGTTGCTATGGTTTGGATATGGTTTGTCCCCACCCAAACTCAGGTCAAAATGGGAATCTCAGTGCAGCAGTGTTGGAAAGTGGGACCTAGTGAAGGTGTTTAGGTCAGGGGAGTGGATCCCTTGTGTGTACATTAATAGCCTCCCATGGGGTGAACTCTTGCTCTCAAGAAAGTGGGTTATTAAAAAGTGTCTGGCATCCTCAATTGCTTTATTTTGCTTCCTTTTCTTACCATGGGATCTCTTTCCACACAGCTGCTCCCATTCTGCTTTCTGCCATGAGTGGAAGCAGCATGAGGCCCTTACCAGGTGCAGCTGCCCAATTCTGGACTTTTCAGCCACCAGAATTGAGAACTAAATAAACATTTTTTCTTGATGAATTACAGTCTCAGGTATCTGTTACAGCAGTACAAACTGGACTAGGAGACTAAGTTTTTTTAAAACTGGAAAGAAAGATTTAGCCCCACAAAAATATTTATGTAACTTCTTCCAAATCTTAACTTCAGTGTTTCATTATAAGAAGAAGCAATCATATTGTTTGTAATTTCTCATGATTTTGATCATGGGCAAATCCTAGTCCAGTTTTGGACTTTCAAGGAGCTACTTATAAAATCAGATAGTTGGTAGAGCAAAGCTAGTTTAAAGTCAGACATTTAACTTTGTGATCATGAGCTGAAAAGTGAATGCCTTTTGTTTTGTGTAAAGTAACCTAAATCAGGAGTTTTATTCCTTGAGCTCTGAGCCTATATGAGGAACAAAAGAAATAAGTATTTTTTATTAGTCAAGAAAGATATTACTTTAAAAATAATTTTTGGATCCATGAACCAAATTCTGCAAATTTCTATTTAAAGGTTTGCAGTCTATTATGTTAATCCTAGGTAATATGTCAGAAAAAATGAACTCTTATCTGTCTAAAAATAGAGTAGCAGTCCAGGCATACTTCACTTCCTTCATTGTACTTCACTTTATTGCACTTTGCAGATATTACATTTTTTATAAATTGAAGGATTGTGGCAACCCTGCATCTATCAAGTCTATCAGCACCATTTTTCCAACAGCATATGCCCATGTTGTATCTCTGTTTCACATTTGGTAATTCTCACAATGTTTCAAACTTTTTCATTATTATTACATATATTATGGTGATCTGTGATGAGTGATTTTTGATGCTATATTGTTATCATTTTGGGGGTGCCACAAACCACACTATATAAGTTTACAAATTCTATTGATAAATGTATGCGTTCTGACTTCGCCCACTGGCCATTCCCTCATCTCTCTCCCTCTCCTTTGGCTTCCCTCTTCCCTAAGACACAACAATATTGAAATTAGGTGAATTAGTAGCCTTCAATGGTCTATAAGTGTTCAAGTAAAAGGAAGAGTTACACATCTCTCACTTTAAATCAAAAGCAAGAAAGGATCAAGCGTAGTAAGGAAGGCATGTCAAATGCCAAGATATGCCAAAAACTAGGCCTCTTGCAGCAAACAGCCAACTTGTGACTTCAAAGGAAAAGTTCTTAAAATCAAAAGTGCTAGTCTAGTGAACACATAAGAAACAAGAAATAATAAGAAAGTGAAATAATCTAATTACTAATAGGGAGCAAGTTACAGTGCTCTGGATAGAAGATCAAACCAGCCACAACATTCACTTAAGTCAAAGCCTAATCCAAAGCAAGAACCTGATCTCTTCAATTCTATAAAGGTCGAGAGAGGTGAGGAAGCTGCAGAAGAAAAGTTTGAAGCTAGCAGAAGCTGGTTTATGAGGTTTAAGAAAAGAAGCCTTCTCCATAAGTAAAAGTGCAAAGTGAAGCAGCATGTATTGATGTAGAAGCTGCAGTAAGTTATCAAGAAGATTCAGCCAAGATCATTGATGAAGGTGGCTACACTAAACAATAGGTTTCTCATATAGATGAAACAACCTCATGTTGGAAGAAGAGGCTGTCTAGGCCTTTTACAGCTAGAAAGGAAAAGTTAATGCCTGGCTTCAAAGCTTCAAAGAACAGGCTGACTCTCTTGATATGGGCTAAGGGCAGCTGGTGACTTTAAGTTGAGCCAGTGCTCATGTATCATTCTGAAAATCCTGAAGTTCTTAAGAGTTATACCAAATCTATTCTTGCTGTACTCTAGAAATGGAAAATTAAAACTTGATGGCAACATATTTGTTTACAGCATAGTTTACTGATTATTTTAAGTCCACTAGTTGAGACACACTGCTCAAAGCTTCCTTTCAAAATACTATTGCTCCTTGACAATGCACCTGGTCAACTAAGAGCTCTTGATGGAGATTTACAAGGATATTAATGTTGTTTTCATGCCTGCTAATTCAACATGCATTATGCAGTCCATGTATCAATGAGTCATTTCAACTTTCAAGTCTCATAATTTATGAAATACCTTTTGTAAGGTTATAGCTGCCACAGACAGTAAATCCTTTCATGGATCTGAACAAAGTAAATCAAAAACCTTTTGGAAAGGGCTCACCATTCTATATGCCATTAAGAACATTCATGATTCATGGTAAGAGGTCAAAATGTCAACATTAACAGGAATTTAGAAGAAGTTGATTCCAACCCTAATGGATGACTTGAAGGGGTTCAAGACTTCAGTGGAGGAAGGAACTGCAGATGTCCTGAAAATAACAAAGAAGTGGAGCCTGAAAATGTGACTGAATTGCTGCAATCTCATTACAAAACTTGAATGGATGAGGAGTCGCTTCTTAAGGATGAGCAAAGACGGTGATTTTCTGAGATGGAATCTACTCCTGGTGAAGATGCTGTGAGCACTGTTGAAATGACAAGAAAAGATTTATAATATTACATAAATTGAGTTGATAAAGTAGTGGTGGGATTTCAGAGGACTGACTCCAATTTTGAAACAAGTTCTACTGTGGGTAAAATGCTATCAAACAGCATTGCATACTACAGAGAAATTTTTCATAAACGGAAGAGTCAATCAACGTGACAAATATCATTGTTGTCATATATTTTAAAATTCTCACAGCCACCTCAACCTTCAGCAACCACTATCCTGATCAATTAGAAGCCATCAACATTGAAGCAAGAACCTCTACCAGCAAACATGACAACTTGCTAAAGGCTCAGATATTAAACAATAAGGTATTTTTAAATTAAGGTATGTACTTTTTTAGATATAATGCTATTGCACACTTATTACAGTATGGTGGAAACATAACTTTTATATGCAGTGGGAAACCAAAAAATATCATGTGACTTTATTGTGATATTTACTTTATTGGAGTGGCCTAGAACTGAACCTGCAATGTATGCCTGTATTTATTCGCCCCACTGTACTGTTATAATGGCTCTACCAATTCATCTAGACTAAGATTAGCAGTGACGAGATGCGAAGGCAAGGATTGAATTAGAGGGAGAAATAGTTCCACACTAAAGGTTATTAGATAGTTCAGTCTCTAGAGCAAAATGAATTGTCTCTTCTTGTCATTCATAAGATGATCAAAAATGGCTTCTACCCAGATCTATAGTCTAATCTTTACTGTTCAACTAAGTGAATTTTTTTGAGAAACTACTTTAAGGTTTAACATCACATGGCAAATGTGATAATCATGCAGTTCTTTTATTTAATATTCACAACTACACTGAATGTATATGCATACATAAAGCTATAGAATCCACCATTATTTTAATTTTTGTGCATATTATAACTGATCTTTTCCAGTTGGTTTTGTAGATTAAGCAGCTAATACAAATGATGACTTAAAAAAATCCACATCTCAAATATAAATTAGTACAATCATTATGGAAGACATATGACGATTCCTCAAAGATCTAGAAGCAGAACTACCATTTGACCCAGCAATCCCATTACTGGGTATATACCCAAAGGGATATAAATCATTTAATTACAAAGATACATGCACACATATGTTCATTGCAGCACTATTCACAATAGCAAAGACATGGAATCAACCCAAATGCCCATCAATAATAGAATAGATAAAGAAAATGTGGTACATATACACCATGGAATATTATGCAGCCATAAAAAGGAATGAGATCATGTCCTTTGGAGAGTCATGGATGGAGCTGGAAGCCATTAGCCTCAGCAAACTAACACAGGAACAGAAAACCAAACACTGAATATTCTCACTTATAAGTGGGAGCTGAACAATGAAAACACATGGACACAGGGAGGGGAACAACACATACTGGGGCCAGTTGGGGGTAGGGGCAGGGTTAGGGAAGGGAGAGGCTCAGGAAAAATAGCCAATGCATGCTGGGCTTGATACCTAGGTGATGGATTGATAGGTGCAGCAAACCACCATAGCACACATTTACTATGTAACAAATCTGCACATCCTGCATATATACCCCGGAACTTAAAATAACAATAAACACCCACTAGCTAGTCAGTATGTATTTATGGGTGCATTTGAAATGCACTTTTAAGATAAATAGAATTTTAAAAGGTAGGTTTGCCAAAAAAGATGAGTTTAAACCAATGAATGAAATGTATTTTGGTCTTTATAAAAATGTAATTTTATCATTTTTTAAAATTCATGCAAGAACAATCTGTCTACTCTGCCAAATCTGCCACCTGAGATTTCCTCATTCATTCATTTAGCACATCATTACTGATTAGCTGTTTTAAACCATATGTTATTCAACCCTGGAGATGTTTATTAAAGAGTAATGTCTATGATTTATCACCCAGTGAGGACAACGTTTATGTCCTTTTAGTAATTCTATATGTCAAGTCTCCAAGCCCCTACTTTCCTGAATAATAGAGGACTTTGAGGGTTGTATATGTGGAACCAGAAAGTAGTCTAGAAGACACCAATATTTATGTTCTTGGTAAGATTAATTTCCAATTTGTCCACAGATCCATTGAATTCATTGCCAAATGCTAAGAGGCAGTGTGTCTCTCCTTTCTTAACTCTGGGAATCCTGTAGAGGGTGGGGTGTGGTTTTATATGAGCTGCTCATGTATAGCCACAAACCACTTGTTCTCTGCTTTACAACCTCTTTTTCTGATTCTTGCTCTCACCATCCATTTGCAGCTGATGGTCCTCCAAGGTGTCTCTCTGCCTTTGTGCCACAGCCAGGCCCTGTCCGGACAGTCATTCATTTTTCCACGTTATTACCGCTCTTGCCTTTTGCATACACTGTACTCTGCTAAGTCATCTATAGTAGGCAGAATAATGTTCCTCCTCCCTCCAAAATACATGTCCACTATCAAATCAAATCCCTAAAACTTGCGACCATTAGGTTACATGGCAAAGAGGAATTTAGTTTGCAGATAGGATTAAGGTGGCTCATCAGCTGATCTTAAAACAGGGAGCGTATTCTAGCTTATCCCAATGGCCTAATGTAATTATAAGGGTCCTTAAATGAAAGAAGAAGGCAAAAGAGGATATCAGAGTGAAGCAATGGAAGGACCTGATGCACCTTTGCTGGCTTTAGATGGGGCCATGGTCTAAGGGATGTGGGCAGCCTATAGGAGCTGGAAAAGTCCAGGTAACAGATACTGCCCTCGAGCCTGTTTTAGTGTTGTTTTAAGCCACCAAGTTAGTGGTAATTTGTTACAATAGCCACAGAAGTAAAATGCAGCATCCCTCTGATGGAAATGTCTTGTACAACTTCTGGAAAATGGGACATCCACACTCTCCTAGAGCATTCATATATTGATGTTTAAGTTTTGGTGACTGTCTCTCCCCAGACAGGAGGACATCTCTACCTTTCTCAAATCAATGCCTCTTCAAAGGCAGGGTCCTGCAGAGAAATGCCTGGACCTCTGGTGATACACTAATTTTATTTATTAAATGGTCTTTTCCCATTTGCGGCACAGATATTCCAGACTTGTTGGAGAATACTGAGTGAGGAACTGGTCAAGCTCACCTCACTGGTACTTTAAGCTACTGTTTCCTTTTATGCATACGCCAAGCAGAGGTGACAGGCCCGGCATGCCAGACATGATGTTCTTGCGGTGATTTGTCTGGTAAAGGCCCGTGGTTTTTTAGTGAGTCTGGCTCCTGCTCCTTCCCCACCCCCTGTATCGGATATGCTGGCATCTACCAAACATGAATGGCAAGCAGGTCCCATGCTCTTCCCTGTGGATATTTGGACCCCCAAGAAAATCACACATGTGCATAAAAAAGAATGAGATCACATCCTTAGCAGCAACATAGATGAAGCCGGAGGCCATTGTCCTCAACAAACTAACACAGGGACAGAACACCACTACCACATTTGCTCAGTTATAAATGGGAGCTAAACTTGGAGTACGTATGGACACAAAGAAGGCAACAACAAACACTGGGGCCTACTTGAGGAGGTTGGAGGAGGGTGAGAATCAAAAAACTACCTATCAGGTACTATGCTTATTACCTGGGTAACAAAATAATCTGCACACAAAACCCCTGTGATGTGCAATTTAGCTATGTATAAAACCTGCACATGGACTCTTGAACCTAAAAGTTAAAAAAATAGAAGTAATAAATAAAAAGAAAAGCAGGCATGCAGCCAGATTATTGTTTTTGTGCATCACCTCATAATCTGTGATGGGTAAGGAGTCTCCTGAGCATTCTAGAACAAAGAAAGAGGTGTATATGCATGAGCATTGGTCTGCTGTTCTAATTCAGCTCCAACATAGCCAATATGTGCTGTCACATAAATTAAATATCTGTTAGCCCCTGTCCTCAAGATATTCTCTCAATACCTATTGCAGAGATTGACACAGTATCTTCTTCACAGCAGTAGATACTCAGCCTGTGTGCACTGGTGCTGCTGTAAGGCTGAGGTCTGCTCTGATCTGGCAGGGCCCCTGGCATATTGGCTGTTAAGCGTTTTGAATGTGGGAGAACAGTGAAATTGAACTTAAGTCCTCTTCAAGGTGGAATGGAAGGCTATTAACAGAGAAGAGGCAGGATCTTGAAGACTTATAAGAACTACTAAAAGGTAGGAGGAGAATTCCAGAGCATGAGCAAGGGTCAAGATCCAAGTAATCATTTGCTGTGTGTGGAGAGGATTAAGTTGTCCAAACTGGCCAGGGTACTAAGAAAGATGCCAAGGGAGCCAGAGAACCCTAGGTAATCTGTCTCTAAAGCAACGTAGTTACAAAACTTTTTAAAAGCTGATCAGTGTACTGATTTGCTTAAAAATTTTTGTTGTTGAAAGTGAGTGTCTTCAGTCACTTTCCTCCCACCCAAGTTTGGTCATTTTGGTAAACTATGAAATAGTCTCTTGCCGGGCATGGTGACTCATGCCTGTAATCCTAGCACTTTGGGAGGCCGAGGTGGGTGGATCACCTGAGGTCAGGAGTTCGAGATCAGCCTGGCCAACATGGTGAAACCCAGTCTCTACTAAAAATACAAAAATTAGCAGGGCATGGTGGTGGGCGCCTGTAATCCTAGCTACTCAGGAGACTGAGCAGGAGAATCGCTTGAACCCGGGAGACGGAGGTGCAGCGAGCTGAGATCGTGCCACTGCACTCCAGCCTGGGTGACCAGAGTGAGACTCCATCTCAAAAAAAGAAAGAAAGAAAGAGTCTCTCACATGGCTTTAAGCATTTTGATTTGTTAAGTGCTTTTTAAACTTTATTTTCTTTAATGTCGTATTAATTGCATAACCATTTATTTCTTCTTCGTGCTGTTTGTAATAGAAACATAGCTTTAAAATCTACCAGTAACGGCCGGGCGTGGTGGCTCAAACCTGTAATCCCAGCACTTTGGGAGGCCCAGACGGGTGGATCACGAGGTCAGGAGATCGAGACCATCCTGGCTAACACGGTGAAACCCCGTCTCTACTAAAAAAAAAATACAAAAAACCAGCCGAGTGAGGTGGCGGGCGCCTGTAGTCCCAGCTACTCAGGAGGCTGAGGCAGGAGAATGGCGTGAACCCAGGAGGCGGAGCTTGCAGTGAGCTGAGATCCAGCCACTACACTCCAGCCTGGGTGACAGAGCGAGACTCCGTCTCAAAAACAAAACAAAACAAACAAACAAAAAAAAAAATCTACCAGTAACAAGGGAGTAGCATAACGACTTCGTAGAAACTCCTACAAAGTCTGTGTTCAAATGTGTTCAAATGCCATATTTGAACCATAGATCCAGGCACAATGTGACCTTGAACATTACTTAACATCTCTAAGTTTTTACTTTTGCGTTTATAAAATGCCACTCATGGTATCTGTCTCCCAGAAAGTTTAAGGATTAAAACACGCAATTAAAACTAAAATTCGCCACAGTGCCTAAACGCAGTAAGCCTTCACTCATTAAAAAGTAGATACTTCCATCATTACCTTCTTCTAATACCTTTTCCTTATTAGAGAAAAAAAAAAAAAGCAAAGAAATTATTACTGCAGAAAAGAAAAAAATCTCAATATGACAAACACAAAGAATGTCATAATCCCACTCATTCCGAGATAACTGTTATTAATATCTTGCTGAATATTTTCCATATTCTTTTATCTGGTTTCCATATACTATTATATGTTATTGAATTTTTTCTTTTGTACAATGAGATTATGCCGTTTATGCCATTATAACCTATCAGATTTGAGCAAACCACTTGGTGGACATTTACACTATTCCAAGTTTTTGTGATATGGCAGTGTAAAGCCAACTAAAAACGATTTGCAAATTAAAAAGCACTAATGGTTCCAGAAATTGACAAAAATACTTAAAGACACAAAAGGAGTAACAAAACAGTGCACAATTGCCAATACTTAAAAAGCCCATTTGGTCATCACTGACACTTCATTTTCATGTGGACCTGCTTTCTTTCCAATAAAATAATTTTGAAAATATTATATTACATGTTTTTCTAGCCAACTCATATGCTGCCAGGGCAAACATGAAACTTTGGCAGCAGGAAGAGGGGAAGGCACGAAGTGTGTGTGACACATTAAAAGACTTGATGATGGAGGATGAGGAGCCTTTGAAGGGTTTTAAAGTAGAGACTGAGCAGATTCCATCCCAGTTTTAGACTCTGCAAAACAGACACCTTGAAAGAGTTACTTGGGTAACTGCATCTTCCTTAGATAGTGGTAAGGGTTGTGAGTTAAACCAAAAGTGTCAATGAGTTAGCTCAAACCCTTTCTGGACAAGGTTAAGAACAAGTGCACAAAAACATAAATAAATAGGAATCATTTCAAATGAATCATGTTTCTTTTCTGACCTGTAGGAACTTACAGGAATTGTTTTTGTAAAATGTGTTACACTAATAAACTCTGAACACCTGTTCCCACGTTAGTATTCTAAAGATGAAGGGAAAAAATAAATTAGCTGTTACTCCATTTAGGAACTGGGCTGACTGCAAGAGGATAGGGTTAATTCCTCACGGCTGCAGGGAAGCACTTTATCTCGAGTGACGTGTGTCAGAGTTGCTGTCCAGAGCAGATGCTTTCTTCGGCTGGTTCCTGCTTCCACTTCTATTGCGTCTGAAACAGAGCACTATGCAGAATGTTTGTTCTCAGACTTGCTTAGTGTTCTTATAAAATTTGCTTAATCTCTAGCCCCAAAATATGTGTCTATATATGTATTTTTTTAGGTGGCCAGGGTTTTTAAAAAATATGCCTATCTGGCAATATGTCTGATTGACCAACACTTGGGACACAGTGACACAAGAAAATTGTCAGTAATCAGCGCTGTGAATATACACGCCTACCTGATTCATCCGCTGGGCTCAGCTTGGTACCAGTGCTTTTGTTTTATGTTCATTAAAATTCCCATCAGGACACAAAATGCTGAATATCACCCAAAACAAAACCAAACAAAACCAACCAACCAAAAAAATAAAATAACACTTAGGCACAGATACAGCAATGTTGTTTGATGAAGAATTAAACAAACCATGTATATATTGCTTATTCTTCTTTAGCTCACTGGTAATTTTTTCTAAGGTTGAAGTTTCGTGTCAGGTATAAAATCCCAAATATCGAATTTTTGCTTATTTAATTCCCTCTTTGCTTCATGAAGAGAGACTGATAAATATTTTTTTAATGGAAGATATGCAGTCTTTCATACTCCCTCTCTATATTCAAATATGATAGAAAATGCTGTGTTTCATTTCAGCTCAAACATTTGGGTCATTATACCCTCTAAAAATATAACTTTGCTATATACAAGTTGAGGAAGCATGTAAGGGTTAAAATAGGTGTTTTGATAGGTTAAAATAGGTACTCTATCTATAAAACAAGCCTATACCAGTCATATGTTACACATATGCAAATATTTTGATCTTCATTTTTAAAAACTACAAATGAAAGTTAATTCCCAATTCTAGGAAATGGAATTCCTATATTTTAAGAAATAAAAACTAGTCCAGGATAGAATTTTCATTTGATATAAGCTACTGGGTTTCATTTTATTTTTTGTTGAATACATATGCACCCAGAGGTTTTACTTTTTTGTAGCAGGGAAAGTAGACATTGAGTAGGTTACATGCTATGCATTACTTTCAACAGACATTGCGTTAAACTAGAGAAACAACAATTTTCAGTGAATGGCAGAGACTTCTGGTTGTCTCTCTAGGGCCTGTTCTCATTCTCTTCAGTGATCGCAGAAAGCCTGAGCTTTGGTTTGGCACACTGACACTAAATCAAGACCTCATTTCCCAAACTCCCTTGCTAGGTATGGCCTAGTGACAAGTTTTGGTTATGTGGGTATGTGTGATCAACTTCCGGAATATATCCTTTCTCCCTTTTCTCCTTTCTACTCCTTGGATGTAGGTGTGATGGCTGGCTCTTCATTCTGAACTGTGACAGTAAGGAAGCCTCCTAGTGATGTCGACATGGAACACTGGAGGCAACCTGTGTCTCAGATCTGACTGTGGAATCATCACACTGTCTCCAAACTACCTCAATTCAGACTGTCATGCAAAAAGAAATGAAGATTCATCAGGCTTACACTTTAGGTATTTTGGATCTCTGTTACGAACAAATATAAACCCTAATGAATACAGAATTTGATGCCTAAAAGTGAAGTGTTGGCCATGGCAAAACCTGAAAGATTGGTGCTGTGGGTGCAGGTAATAGAAGCCAAAAAGCTAGCAACTCTTGTTATGCTGTGGAAAAACATATGATGAAACTATTACTAGGATCATTGGAAAGCAGACCACATGCTATGGTCATAGCATCAGGGAAAATTGTAGAAACAATTCAAGATGTTGTCTAATGTTGGTTACTTCTTGGTGCTTCAGCGGAGACTACAAAAGAAGTAAACTTAGGTGTGAGCTATTCAGTCTAGTATCAGACTGCATCCTGCAGTACAAGTTGATAGAGTCTAGTAATATCACATTAGTAAGTTCATGCTAACTACACATATATGGTGCTTACTATGGGCCAGACACCATTCTAGTGCTTTATGTATTTTAAGCCACTTACTCCTCAAAAAATACAATGAAGTATATACTGTTTTTAACTGCATTTTATAGATGAAGACCAGATAGGCTAAGGAGCTTGCCAGTTTTACAACTAATAAGTGAGATACCTGGTTTGTGCTAAGCAATCTGGCCCCAAAGTCTGTATTCCTAATTGTTACACTAAACAGTCAGTTATTTGGACCTTATGGAATTGACAAAGCTAGTTGCTTTGTACTACAGATTGAAGCAATTCTAAGTAAAGGGTGCAAAGGGTCAGATTTATCAGAAGACAAAACAGTGCCTCTGAGCTTTTTCCAGCACCTGTAGTTAAGAGTTCTCTGACAGACAATGGGAGCCAGCTCAGTGCAAAAATTAGGTGAAGAGAGCTGTGTCCTCACCCCAGCTCTTAGTTTCAGTGACTTTAAGAGAGCCCCTCTGAAACATGAGAGGAGGGGGCTAGGCAGAGCCCAGAGGTAATAAGTTAAAGTCTCTATCGTCAGTCTTGAAAACTCTTACTCCACAAGATTTTTATCCATGACTATTGACACGTGGAACTGACCTGAAGCAAATAAACTGGAAGACCACTAGCTGTTTGACAAAATTATATTACTAAGAAAACAAAAACCTATTCAACCCCCAAGGCATTCCCTTGGCCACCAAAGCAGGACCAGCAAAAGGCAGCCTACAAAAGCTGGGCAGGGCCGGATGCAGTGGCTCATGCATGTAATCCCAGCAGTTTGGGAGGCCTAGGCAGATGGATCATCTGAGATCAGGAGTTTGAGACCAGCCTGGCCAACATGGTGAAACCCCATCTCTACTAAAAATACAAAAATTAGCCGGGCGTGGTGGTGGGTGCCTGTAATCCCAGCTTCTTGGGAGGCTGAGACAGGAGAATCACTTGAGCCTGGGAGGCGGACGTTGCAGTGAGCCGAGATCGTGCAACTGCATTGCAGCCTGGGTGACACAGCGAGACTCTGTCTCAAAAAAAAAAAAAAAAAAAAAAAAAGGCTAGGCAGGTCCAAAAAACATACCTTCTCCAGTGTCCACCTCAGATGACCCATATAGGATAGTGAGCCAGGAAGGTCCACTGGGAGGCATTTTCAGTTTTTCAGTTGGGATGACCTAGGAACTCGTGCTACTGACAAGAAGAGAGTTGTCATTATTCCTGCCCCCCAGGATGGGATAACTTCTAAGATTGCTCTGCTTTCTGTGATCTTTTGTCCAAATGGGAGATTTTTCTGTTGTGGTTACCTTGTTTTTTGGTGCCCCAAGGTATGCTGCTGTAGGGGCAGATGACTGGCCACGTTGAGGAGCCATATTTGTACCTGTTAGAGATGAGTGCCCATCAATCAGAGATTCAAGACTTGCTAGGCTTTGAATAACACCCTCGTGAGGATACCCTGAGTAGCAGGAGCTTGTGAAAAGAAAGATGCATATGGTATTTGGGTGGCCACGGTGGCAGGTGGTAACAGATACTGCTAGTTGTCCTATACCTGTTCTGCTTTTCTTCTATGTAAAGCTGAGATCATGATAAATAAATTAAATACTTTAATTCCCAACCTAACTCACAGCTAAATGTAACCATGTAACTGAGTTCAGGCTAAGGGAATGTGAGAGGGGAAATTATATGTGCAGTTTTTGAAATATGTTCTAAAGAATGTGGATGTGCCCCCTTTTTCTCCCCTTCATCTGTCCTATTTCTTGGAACAGGGATATATTGGCTAGATATCTATGGTGGTGGCCTGAAGCATGCCCCTTCCTCTGCCATCAAAAAATGTCCAGGTTCCAGTGTCTGGAACTTGTGAATGTTACTTGATGTGGCAAACAAGGATTTTGCCAGGTGGTTAAAGATCCTGAGAAAGGGAGATTGTATTGGATCATCCAGGTGGGTCCTAAATGTGATGAGATGTATCCTTGTAGGAGGAAAGCAGAGGGAGTCTTGGCACAGACAGAAGAGGAGGCAGTAGTGTGATCACAGAGGCAGAGATTGGAACAATGTGGCCACGCCACAAGGATTGCCCACAGCACCAGAAGCTGAAAGAGGCAAGAAATGGCTTCTCCCTAAGAGCCTCTGGAAGGAACACAGCCTTCTTGGCTTGGGCCCAGTGAAACTGACTATAGAAACCTCTGACCTCCAGAACTGTGAGAGCATACATTTCTGTTGGTTTAAATCAGCAAGTCTGTGGTAATTTGTTACACTCTAAGGTGGTCTAATACACCACCTTAGATGACGAGAATGAGAACTCCATTATGGGAAAGGTAAAATGAAAATTTAGAAGTGGCTAAGTTGCCAGATAACTATGAAACCGTAACAGCTCTGAGCTTCGTTCATCAGACTTTTTTAAATGAGAAAGGGATAAACTTCTGTCTTTCAGTCACTGTTATTTGGAGTTTCTTTTATAGGTAGTCAAACCTATAAATAACCAGGAAATACATTATTTAACCTTCTATCTCTAAGCCAAGATATAACTAAACAATGTGAAATAAATAGATGTCCACCCAAGGAATATGATTTAGTATCACATTTTAAATATACTAACAGGAAGTACATAAAGAAAATCTCTTCACTGAGCTTGGTACCACTTATTTCCATGACTGGACTCAAGATATGTGGAAGTGATACTTTTACTGCCAAAGGCTTTATAGGTTATAGGAATGGTTTCACTGGTGTTAAATATGTTACACCAATAATGACATGCTTTATGGAAAATAGAAATTCTAGGTGGGTAGGGGGTAGTTCTTGGACACATTGAAACATGGTTTAAAATAACTCAGTCTTTGACCAAGATTTTCTTCTGTTCATTGGGAATTATTTCATTGCCCACTCTCTGTTATGTTTGTTTATGAACATGGGCTTTGCTTTGATTTCAGATCCAACATTCACCCTCTGAAGCAAGCTGTGTAATCTCTACAAGACTCAGTTTCCTTGAAGGTAGAATGGAACTACTTCATAAACTCTCGGATAAATGAGGTAAGGCCTTCACAGAGTGCCTGTCACAGCGCAAGAGTTTAAGAATAGGAAAGTCATCATCGCTATTGCTATCTGGATGAGACAGGCCTATTAAGGAACCAAGAAAAGGATTAACAAATATAGTTTTTTGTTTGTTTTTGTTTTGCCTACTGTTGCTACCTCTGAAGAACAAATATAGATTTTGACACTATTAATAGAAAGCAATTTGGAAGATCAAGTTTAAGTTTTTCAGTAATCCATTCCTACCAAAAGTTTGTTTCATACACAATTTTAGTTTGTACGAAGTGTTTTTTTGGTACAACTTTTTAGTCACCATGGGAATTTTATTTCAACAAAGTGTTGAACCATGAGGCATTTATTTTGATATAGTTAGCAAAAAGAGTGATTGGGGGCTGAAGAGAAATAAGGAAAGTGGAATGAAAGGCAGAGAGAAGAAAAGATTTGAGCAACGCAGCTTCAGGCAAGATGGGGAAGGAAGAAGAGTTGAAACAAGTATGAAAGGGGCTAAGAGAGTAAAACAAAGTAGTTTGTGGGATACTATGGGAAATACTGAACTATATAGCCTTTGTACTGGCACTGAGTCACAGAAATACCTATTCACATAGCTGCCGATAACTGAAAGTTTTTTGTTGTTGTTGTTCATCTCAAATATCAAAACTATTCTGTAGGTCTGGGATTATGGTCAGACTCAGGTGAATGTCAACAACTCTGGGTCAAAAAATTAGAAAGCCATTTAAATCAACCAAGGACCAGGAAAGTAGGATAGAAAACCAGCATAGCTGAGATTGTACTGCAAGTGGTTATTGTGCTAAGTGCATGAATATACTTCTCTCATTTAATTCATACAAAAATCCTGCACCACTATTTTACATAAGAAATGTGAAATAAATTTTTTATTTAAGATGAAATAATGATATTGATATATTACGGATTCTATTAATGAGTATGTTAAAATGAATATGTTATATTAAAATCCATGTTCCATTCATTACATCATGCTGCCAATAATTTTACTTCTGGTACTGTGGTCCTTCCTGATAAATTTTGGCCTTTCTTTCCCTTGGCGTTGTCTTTATAGAAGAATGATATAAGTATTTAACTGTAATAAATAGTCAGAACTACAAAGACAATTGTGAAGCTTCTGCTCAATATTATCTCCTCCTCTGTGTCGTAATATTTCTCCTGAGTGTCTATTTAAGATCCTTCTAACATTCTTTTCCTCTACAAAGGACACTTTATGATGATACCACTATTGTAAAATAATGGTGACTTCCAACTGGGAAGACAATTTCTGTAAAGGCTGAGGCTAATGCTAGATAAAGTTCTATGCAGATCAGGAATAACTTTAATCTCTTTCACTTTGACATGTCAAAGATGGGAATGAGTTCCAAAATAAAGAGTAAAGCAATGTCTATGTAATCTGAGAGAAGAAAACATGACACATTTCCAGCAATTCCAGGCTGTTTGGGAAGATAAAATATTATCGATGAAGAAGAGATTAACCTGTAGCTTAGAAATGGTTTTATGTATCTTTGAACTCTGATGAGATTTGTTATTTCTGAACTCCAAGAAATATCTTTATAACAGGATAATGTTTTTACTCATTTAATTTATATAATATGTCCCAGTGCCTCAAGAAGTAAACGGGAGCATTATCAAAGAGTTAGCCATAAGCAGTGATGCTTTGGGGAAGGATACCCAATCCTGATGTAAGTTTGTTGGAAGGAAACCAGAGTAGATGTCACTATTAGTTAGTCTCAAGTCAACTTGTATTTATGGCAGCTGAGTATAGTAACAAGGACTGTCTGATAAGTAATTATCCTTACTGAGGAAAGGAGAGAATTTCCAGGTTTTCTTCTTAACATTTAGTCTCCAATGAGAGAAAAGGATTCACAGAACGGTTTAGAGAAAGCAAATAAACAAATTGGTACCTGAAAGAGAGAGACAAGACCCACCCCACCCACAGGAGCACCTTGCCCCCAAAGAGGACAGTGGAGTAGATGTGCTGTGGAAACAAAGCCTTCCTCTCGCTTTGGGTTGGTGCACAAACATTGGATTGTTGCCGGGCTGGCAGCAGGTGTTCCTCTGTCAACACACGTCCTTCTCCTTTGATAATGGTGTCCAGAATTCTTGATGAACAGTTGGGTAAATTCCCTAGGTTTCTGGGTGAAGACTCAAATCAATAGAACTGTGACACCCTTGAAAGATAATACTGACTTTAGTTAACAAAGGTGTCTGTGATGGGCTGTTACATAATCTTGCATTTCTTTTTTTTATTATTTTTTAAGACCAGCCAGATCAAATACTCAAAAGCTATGCTTATCACACCAGATAATGACTTTTTTTTACAACTAAGTTTTCTTTAATATTATGACAATTTGGTATTTGAAATGTGTTTGAACCAGATATTTTATACTCAGTTAGCCCTGGTTTTAAACCCACTAGATGGTCTTCAGTTATGTCACTAGGCCCTGATACACACACACACACACACACACACACACACACACACACACACACACACACACACACTACAGAGTAGCATTATAAAATCCTTTTGGTGATGGAAGAGGAGGGATCACAAAATGAAACACCATTTCACTTTGAAGGTTTAATACCTATTCTAACACAATGTAACAGAATGAAAAAGAAAATTGTTTTCGATTGAGTTAAGACAGACACGTATTTAAAATTTATTTGGACAATTTGGATAAGAACTTCTACTTGCAGCATGCACTAATCTTAGACCAGTCTCTGAAATGTAAGCCATACACTTAATAAATCAAATTTGCTTCAGCCTCCCTTACCTGGGACCAGGGGAAAGCCAATTTTGTCAACTCCCCTTCTCCAGGGTTGTATCCATGATCAAGGAGCATTACAGAGGTACCTAGGTACTCAGGTAGGATCCCATTTAATCCTCAGTCACTGGCTTACACAGGTAGCCTCTGAGGTATCTCTCGTTCCCATCCACAAGTCACTTTTAGAAATGGCATTCTCTAAACTTGTTCCAAACCAGGCCTGGGTAACCCATACCTTTTTGTTGCTTCTGTGCTGAGGCACAGTAATCATCATCTCCTTGTGATCCTATCTGACTACACAAAACACACAACCATCCTCTCTCTTTCTGATACCCCAACCTGGCAGACAGGGAAGGAGATGGAGGGAGGACACTTCACCTCGGAACTCCAAGGCTATCTCTGTCCAATTTGCTTCCTCCTATTTGTCCTGTCTCCCTTTCCACCCAAATGGATTGTTTTCTGGACTGTGGCAGGGGAGTGGTCAACCGTCTAATGATTTTCCTTTCATTTGTTTTGTCTTTTCACAGAGTCCTCACTGTGGCTCATGCACTGGGTTTTTCAGCTTCATCACTATTGACATTTTGGGCTGGATATGCTGTCGTTGTGGGGCTATCCTGTGTACTGTAGGATGTTGAGCAGCATTCCTGGCCTCTGCCCACTAGGTGCCAGTCACAACCCCATAGACCATAAAAAATTGTTTCCAGATCTCGCCAAATGCCCCTGGGGGCAAAATTGCCTTTGGGGAAGAGCTGCTGCCTTAAAGGCATAGGCTTTTGGAAACCAATGCTGGTCAGATTCTCTGGAGACCAGAAACTACTAGTAAACAGGAGAGCTGGCAGAAGGGATGGCCAAACGAGAAGTCGGAGTTTCTATTTTAAATTTTTGTTTACCTTCTACTTGTCATGCTAGAAAAGGGGATAGAAATGTTAGGATAGCTACACACAAACACTTCTATACTACACGTAGATAGTTGAATGTTAGCAGAGTTCTGGCTTTGTATATTTTGTGAAGTAATTGTTTTCTCCTTATTAGGCACAGGTTTCACCTTTCTAAGGGAAACATTATACCACTGATACAAACAAAACAGATACAGAAACATGGACATTAAATTTGTACATGATAAAATTGCTTTTTTCTAAAATGTATTTTTTTCTAATATAAATTAGAGTGTCATATAGAACATCATTATGCCATCTTATTTTACATACACACACAGACACACACACACACACACAACACACCAAGTATTCATAGGTCTGTTTAGCATCAATTATCCCACAGTTCTTGAGAAAGAACAGCAAAAGTACAAAATTGTCAAGAAATTCAATTTCTAGGCATCTAGCATTTCTGAACTTTAGGGAAAGGGAGTCATTTACTTTATATTTCTCCGTGGTTGACCTGTGATTAGTCATACAGAGATGTCAAAAGCTGTTGACAGAACAAGAATAATGAGCATACATTTATGGCCTTCATCAATAGCCTAGGACATCAACTGTCCCGTTAACCAAGACCTCGCACTTCCTCCAACAGATAAATCTTGAAAAAAGGGGTTTCCAGATACAGTTTATATCCAGGTAGTTCTTTGATCTTTTTGACACTTCCTTTGTCAATCACATTTTCCAAGACGAAGGAAATTTGAAAACCTACAAAGATCACCAAACTTACTTTCTTTGAGTGAAACTTGCTTTACTTAACTATGGACTGGCGGATATGTCCACTCCAGTGGTCAGTAAATACTTGGGAAATGGTGAAGCAGTTATTTAGCATGTTTGCCACTAAACTTGTTGCTCCTCTTCCCATTTACAGGTTGATCACTTGAGGAAAAAACCCAAACTTTTTGACGTTGCCCATATATCTTCCATTTGAGGGCAATTGTCTTTAAACAGGCCACATCTTTGATGTTGCGCTTACCCTGGGAAAGATTTAGGTTAAATGATATTATTTACCCTAATGTTATGATTGTTTTACTTTGGAATTATTTTTCTCAAACACAATACTGAACTGTCTGGGCTCCAAAAGGTGAAAATTGGAAAGCATAAGTTATTCTGTACCTATGACACTTGGTTCTCCCAGACCAACTAAGATGTTTTATGTTTCTAGGTTTTATTTTGTTTTATTAATTCTCAGAAATGCATGTTCATACTTTTCATAAATAAATGTAAATATCTGAATTGAAAGTGAACAGAATTGAAAGTCAAATGCATATAAGAGAAAATATATTTCATCAGCCAACATGAAAAAAATTTATTAGTAAACAACAAAATGCAAATTAAAACAAGATCTAAATTTTTACTTATCCAATTGGCAGAGATTAAATTTAGGATATTCAATACTGGAGATAGTGTATTGTTAGCAGGAAAGAGAAGTGTTATAGCTTGTTTGGAAAATAATTTGACAATGTGTAGAAAGCATCTTAAATTTCCAAGTCTGAGACAGGTAATTTTAAATCCAAGAATCTATTCAAAGAAAATCATGTTAAATACAGGGAAACTTTTGTGTACAAATGTGCTCATTGTAGTGCTATTTAGAATATGGAGGAAAGGCAGAAACAAAGGATTTGACCATAAAAAGAAATTCAAGTAAATTGTACATTCAGTCCATGTAGATATTAAATATACTAATGGTTATTTCTAATAATGGAAAAACACTCATAATATTTAGTAAAATGAGCACTGTAAAAAATTATATGTAAAATTTATGTATCAAAATTATATAGAAGATGCTTAAAAGACTAAAAATGCAATAAAATATTATTTATTGTCTTTCTACTGTGAGACTGAGTAAATGTTTTAAGTCAAATTTTCCAAATTTTCAGAAAATTCTACATTAACCATTACTCTTGTATATTTGAAATAAAATAAATTTTATTTTTAAAAAACATATGTACATTTTCTTTCTTTTTTGAGACAAAGTCTCACTCTGTCACCCAGGCTGGAATGCAGCAGCATGGTCTCTGCTCACTGCAGCCTCCGCCTCCGGGTTCAAGTGATTCTCCTGCCTCAGCCTGCTGAGTAGCTGGTATTACAGGCTTGTGCCACCACACCCAGCTAATTTTTGTATTTTTAGTAGAGATGAGGTTTCATCATGTTGACCAGGCTGGTCTCAAACTATTGACCTCAAGTGATCCATCCACCTTGGCCTCCCAACATGCTGGGATTACAGGTGTGAGCCACTGTGCCTGGTCTATGTATATTTTTAAATGGTTACTCTGCAATACTAATCTTCACATGTAGAGTTGTTGGACTAACTACTATGTTTTTGTTTTAAGTATAAAACTTTAGAATCACAACACTTAAAAAATTACTATAACTTTATATCCTAGTCACAACATGATATGATTTGGCCATGTCCCAACCCAAAATCTCATCTTGAATTATAATCCCCATAATCTCCACGTGTTAATGGAGAGACCAGGTGGAGGTAATTGAATCGTGGTGGTGATTTGTCCCCTGCCGTTCTCATGATAGTGAGTCAGTTCTCACGAGATCTGATGGTGTTTATAAGTATTTGGCAAATTCCTCCTTGGCACATTCTCTCTCCTGCAGCATTGGGAAGAGGTGCCTTACACCATGATTGTAAATTTCCTGAGGCTTCCCCAGCCATGTGGAACTGTGAATCAATTAGACCTCTTTTTAGAAATAAGTTACCAAGTCTCAGGTATTTCTTCATAGCAGTGTGAGAATGGACTAATACATACTATATTTTTTTTCAGCTAGTCCAGCTTCAGCTGTCTTTGG
Source organism: Macaca thibetana thibetana (assembly GCF_024542745.1). Taxonomy (NCBI): domain Eukaryota; kingdom Metazoa; phylum Chordata; class Mammalia; order Primates; family Cercopithecidae; genus Macaca; species Macaca thibetana. The sequence goes on from NC_065594.1 coordinate 59,989,545, forward strand.
TAAATTAATCATTCTTCTTAAAATAATGATAGACTTATGTCTCGTAACTTATTTTTATATATTATAAAGTTATGCCTCGTGTCTAATTCTAATATACTAGTAGTCAACTTTATGTTCAGGATTTCATGCATTCAAACTTCTCTGTTAGAGGTACATGACATTCTCTAAAACTATTAGCAAACTAATTTTTGGCTGTACCTTGTTCTTTTTTTCCTTATTTCCTTCCTAATATAATACTTACATTCTAGCTAGAATTCCAAGAGACTTTCATTCCTCTGTTTGGTAAATGAAAAAGAAAAGTTACACTTGCAGAACTTCCTCCTCTGCCCTTCTAATGTTGTAAGTGTCTTGAGTAATCAACATGAGAGGTACCAAACGTAGTGTTATTCTAGCTGTCTTCAGTCACCAGTAATCCCATGTTCCTGGACTATGAAGCAAGTTCTATGTCTTGTCAGAGGGCTGTGTTTGTGTGTGTGTGTGTGTGTTTGTGTGTGTGTGTGTGTGTGTCAGCAAAAATGAAAAGTAGAAAATATTAAAAAATACAAAAAAAAAAAAACTTCAAAAATCTTAACTAAGTTGTTGTCAATGTGTGGTCCTCAAACTGCATTTCTGACTTCTTAGACATGCACAATCTCAGGCCTTCCACAGACCTACTGAGTTGAAACCTGTATTTTAGCAAACTGGGTAATTCTGATACACATTACAATGTGAGAACCACTGCTTGAGAAGAAACCCTCCAAAAACTTCAAAGTAGTATGCAAACTCATTGTGTACAAGTACCTTTTGAACAAGGTTGAGGCTAGCCAGGGTGCTCTTTGGAGGTGATTATTCTTATGGCTTGATGTCTAGCTTGTTTTTCTCTTTTACCTCCTAAGTGTTAACATGTCTGCATTCAGTCCTCTTGTGAATCTGTTTCGCCCTTTTCTTCTCTTCTAAAGGAAGTCTTTTATGGTTAGATTCAATTGGCCATGATGTTGGGATATGCCAAGGCAGCAGAAATCCACGCATTTCCTTTTCCAGACGATGTGCTTAGGATGGTCTTTGTGGACTCTGTTCTACTCTTTTGTACACTTTTTATTTTGAAAACAATTCAGCCTGTTATAAGTCAGACTTATGTGTTTCCTTGAGCAACATCTGTAGCAGGTGTGTGGCTTCCACATGTACTCATACAAATAAAAAATAATACATGAAAACTTTTATCTCCACTCCCACAATTCAGATTCACAAAAGTATTCCCCATATAGATTGTAAATTTCCATATAGATTTACTAGCTGGCAGTTTGCAGCTGTATCAAGTGTTCTTTGATCAGCATCTGGGAATGTCCAGAGAAAGAACCTATAATTGTTATTCTGGATCTGTAAAATAGCATGCCTTCCAGTCACTCCATGTTTTCATTTCCATATTTATGTCCCAGAATTTATTATCTATTTTCCAAATTCTAAACTTACTCAAATTCTTTTGTGCCTAGCATTATTCCCAGTGAATTATTTATCATGCTTTCTTCATATAGTTTTTGTAGAATATTTTCTTATCTTTACACCATTTGTCTTATTCTGGCAGCCAAGATGGTTCTACCGGTAGATAAGGAAGATAATATGATTCAGAGGATGGTAAATGACTTCCTTGCAAAATATCTCCATTATTAGCATGATACAAGGCCTGTGTTTTAATTGATTAGTCAAATTTCCTAGCTCTGATCCCTCTCCCCCAGCTCGGATCCATGTTTTCAACTCCTTGCTTGGTATCATTCAACCTTCTGAAACACGTTTTGACTCGAGCAATGATTCTTAAACTATTCTCTCCATCACTGTCACTTGCTAAACCTAAAACACAGATTTCTGGGCCCACCCTCAAACATTCTGATTCAGTGGTTTCTGAGTAGGGCCAGAGGATTAACATTTCTCACACATTGACAGGTAATGTTGATGCTGCAAGCTGACATGACACTTTGAGTAGCGTTCATTTGCTTGACTGTTTTTGTGATTTACCTTTCATTTTTATATGTGAAGCAGACACCACTGATGTCTCAGCCATCCAAAAGCCATTCCCCCTTTCTCCTTAATAATAAATCTTAATTTTCTAGAGAGACTCGGCAAGGCCTTTTGCTTCAAGAAAGCCTGCCTTAAATTTCAGTCCCAGGATGAGAGTTGTAATAACTCTAAGACAATTGAGTTAATAAATTCAAAATAATAGGCATTTTATTCCCTTGTGAATTGCCTAGTATGAAACATGAATAAGGTTGGCTGAGGAGCTTCTAAGACAGGATTCTTCTCTCTCAAGAATACACCTGGAAGAGCTAAACCCTTTTCAGAACTCTGGATTGATGGGGTGTGATTGCAAGACAACAGCAACCAGCTTGTGACCATCAAGATTTATATGAAAACATTACATTATACCCCACAAACATATATGCAATTTAAAAAAGGAGAGAGATTGTCAAATGCTGAGGATAGTCAGGTAGAAATAAAGAAAATAATTAGGTTCTTAAAATGATGATGAATCAACAAATTCACTAATCTGGAACCGCTTTGCCTCAAGACTTATTATTATGTGGAATTTCTGTTTTCTGCAGCTAAAAGCATATTAATTGATATTATCTATCTATCTATCCACACATTCATCTATTTATCTTCTTATCTATCTTTCACCTATCTATATATCTATGTATTCATCCAACTATCTTCAACTTATCTCTACAATTAGATTTTATTTTCTTAGTAAATATTTAATGAAGAGAAAAGATAGTTATAATACTATTAGAATATAGCTATGTTAGTTGGGGAGGCTAGCTTACCACCTATCACCATCAGGTCAAGAAATAATCACATTTTATCTTATCATGCAGAGATTTAGAAAGAATAGAATATAAGAACATTACGTGTGGTTTGATGTGCATAAAAGGACAAAAAGTCAGGATCTATTCAAGTGCACCAGAACAGTGGCCCTGGATTCCTGGTACACAGCAGGAAGGAACTGGGTAGACTCCATTTTCTAAATGTCCTTTTGGGTGTCCTTTTATGTACTCTCATGCTTCAGTAATTCATTTTCCACCCAGCATTCAGTGTAATTATAAAAAAAGGTGTGATGAAGCCATTCTCATTAGAACTCTGTAAAGTCTCTTTTACTTCCTACAATAACCATTGGGAGCCCTTCACTTGGCATACAAGGCCCCAAGTGAGCTGGTTCGCAGTGGTACCTCAGCACCATGTAGTACCACACCCGCTGCCCCTAGCCCCGAAGCCTTGCTTTCAATTCTATGTTCCTGCCACGTGCGATTGCCTCACAAACCTTTACATATAACACTTCCTCTTTTTAAAAAGGCATCTCCCACATCTTTGCCACTTCCCAATTTACCCTTCTTCTCTCACAATTCAACTTAAATGTCATTCCCATACAGAACCTTTTCTTGAGACTAGACTTCTTCTGTTCTTATACTCTTATACATAATTCTCTTGTGTGATACTTATCACAATTTTAATTGTATAATTAAATGTGCAATTAATTATCTAGTCTCTGTTTCCTAAATTACCACATGAGCCCTTAAGGGCAAGAACACATCTGTTTACTCCCATATCCCTAGCACCAGACACTAAACATTGGTTGAAACAATCTCTTTTTTCTTCAGGCATATTCTCTGATGACATGTACGCTTCTTTCATGAAACATTCAATAAATAAGAGTCAACCTGATTTTACACATGACCTTTCCTGCCACTGTAGTCAAATAGGGAAAAATAGCCATTAATTTTCCTGCTTCACAAATGAGAAACTGAGGCCCAAAGAGTTTAACTAACCTGGTTATTTTTGTTCCATCTATGCTGACATTTGAAGTCAGAGAGTCTGACTCCTACTCGCTTTTCCTTGGACTAGTCACTCACAGAACATCATTACTCAGCCTGCTCACAACACAACACTCATGCTTAAACAGAGTGCAGCTTTCTTCCGGCCGCTGCACCAGAATTTTATGCAGCTTACCATGGCGTGAGTCATTCATGGAAAGCATCTGGGAACACATTATGTAAAATACACCAGCTCACCTAAAAATGTTCTTTCATCACTAAGGCACAAAGGGTCAGTGGGGTGTTCTGGGAGAGTTATCTGAAAGGAAAGCATACATTTGGGGAGAACATTGCTCCCCAATTACGACCCCATGACTTGCCTGTAGAACAGCTGGCGGGTGCTCAAGTGTAAAGACCTGGGAAAGCTTGACACTGAGTAAAAGACTTTCAATTCCTTCTCTAAGGAGATACATTAATGCAGTCGTGGAAATGAATATCCATTCTGTGGTTTTGAACCTCTGAAAGTAGCACTTGGGCAACTAAAAAGTCTCATACCATGCCCCAGGGCTATAGAGAAAACTTGCAGAGTAATTGGTATTATTTGCCTAAGAGATAAGTGGCTTCTGAGAAGTTCCTATATGGTTGTGGACTTGCCTCTTCCTCTTGTTTTTCCTTCTAACACTCTTCTGACCCCCCTATCCTAGGAGTGAGATTCTTCAACATGGTCAGTATTGGTGGCCTATAGTTTACATGCTTTTGTTTTCAAATAAGCAGGCAGTTTATCTCTGCCTCAGGAAGTATAAAGACAGAGAAATGTCAACGGGCCAAGTTAAAGAAGTATAAAGCCCAGTTTAGGCGCTATTAAAGTGTTTGGAAAATCTGCATTAAAATTTTAACATCAAAGTGATATGCCTCTCTCAATCAATAAACAATTGTTGAGTGTCTGCTCTGTGTTTATTTGTGATGGGAGCAGTCAGGAAATTCAAAAGAGCACTCAGGGAAGTAGAAAGGCAGAGTAGATAGAACAAAGGCCTTAGAGTCAGAAGAATGGATATGGTATCAGATTTTCGACTTATTGGGTCAACTTCCTTTGGGCCTGTATCTTATTTGTATAGCTCTAATAGCCTTACCAGCTTCACAAGGCTGTTGTCAGAATTGGGGAAGAAAAGTGTATTAAAACAAGCTCCCCACCACCAAAACTCATTTAGCATTTTGCTAGCTCTTTCAACAAATATTTTTGAAGGCCTATACTAGACATAAAAAAACTAACCAGACAAAATCCAAATCTCATGGTAGACTCCTGTTTATTCTTCAAGATTCAAATCAACTGCAGCCTCTTCTGTTATGTCATTCCCTAAAATAAATCCCTTCCTTAAGTAATCTTGAATGCCCTTACTTCATTGCGTTACTTTATATATTTGGTTAAATGTCCATGTTCAACCCTAAACTATGAGTTCCTCAAAGACAGAGACTGTGCCTTATTCACCTTTCTGCTGTCATGATGCCCAGCGTAGCACTTGGTCCAGAAAGTATGCTTTCTTTGGAACCTTAGACTGGATGTATAAAAAGATGAATGGGTATGGGACAGCCTGGGCTCTGAGAGGGAAATCAGCATGAATGCAGGAAGAAGGTCTTGCCTGAAACAGAAGGTAGGTTTTGATTTGCAGGAGGAAGTAAAAGGAAGACAGTAAATCCCATGATGAGAACCTGGTGATCTATGTTGAGGAATTTGGACTTAAATTTATAAGGTGTCAGAGTCTGTTAGGAATCCTTTGGCAAAAATATGGTATGATCAAACTATTATCCAGACAAGAAAGAAAAGCTCTTATAACTGGAGAATTCTGCCCGTAATCAATGTCTTGCTACACATTGAATAGAAAAATTTCCTGAAGCCAAAGATGGTCTTGCAATCCTGGGAGGTGCCCTTCTGCTCATGTCCAACAGGAAGTCATCAGAACACGACAGTATATCTATCAGACACAAAAGGTGGTTAATGAAAATCTATTATAAACACAAAATGTTGTTGAACAATGCCTGTATCAGAAGGGTTCAAAATGGGCTTATTTAAAAATGTAGACCTGAATTTTTTCAATAACTTTTTTTGTGTGTTTTTACTTGCAGCAAGAAAATTCTCTTGGGCAAAAAACAATATATGCAATTTTAGTATGATTCACCTTTAATGTCATTTATTCTTCAGAGATAAATATATAAAGAAGAAAAACATGACCTAACAATGTTAATCCAAATGATAAAGGGTATATTTTGTTACCAAAATTCTATTTAATATTTACTATTGCAATACTAAAACATTCTCTGAAACTTAAAGATCAAAGAAGTTTCTGAAACTAACCAGCATTTCAGGGAGTAATTTAAATAACAAGATAATCTAATCTATCAGATATTTTGTCATAGACCCAACCTTTACAAAGTTGAGTAGAAATTTTCACCTTCCTTGCTTTGAAGAATCTGAGTCCTTCAAAATTGTATCAGATGTTTTTAGTTTTATTGTGTAAGCTTTCCCAGAAAGCTTCAAGTCAAATATTTTTAAGGAAATCCTTTAAAATGTAAAAGGGACACTAGAAATAAAATCACCAATAAATTCTTTATGACATGAGCAAGTCTTTATGTCACATGTGTTATGGGATCAACATTTCTTGTGTCAGATTTTCGTAAAGTAGGATGTCAATGTTCACCTGACTGGGCTTTTTTTTCTTAATATTATAAATAAGGTTGCAAGATGCTGTTCTCAAGTACCATATGTCTTCCTTTCCATTGTTAAGAACCATTTCTAAAGATCTAACACAACACCAGATGAGCCACACTGACTAGATTTGGGGGTAATTGGATTTTCTTTTCTCTTCACAAAAATTATGCATGCCTGGAAAGAACAGCAAGAATAAACTGCAACCAATGCCTACTAATTACCATCAGCTAGTGCCTGGCTTTTGAAATCTGATTTAAGAAAGAAAAAAATGGAAAAAAAAAAAAGCCCAAAACAAAACAAAAAAAGAAACCACAGGCTTGGCTGATAGAAAACTGTATAATGTTTAAGCAATGATGGGGGAAGCCCAATCTTAGGCAGGCTAGACTTTGGACCAAACCCAACTGATGTTTCTCATCCTTGTTTATTTTGTTACTTGACATGATTCAACTCATTAAGGATTTCAAAGGTCCAAGGGAAAGTACTTCTACTTTGCCAAGGCATCCTTAGTTGGAATTCCATTATCTCCCATGATCCGAGACAAGGATTTCCTCCTACTCAGTTCTGAGTAATTATGTGTAAGCAAACCCTTGGTGTTCTTGCAGAGTGACTGTACTGAGTTGATGGTTCAACATGAATCATTCATGTGGCAGGCATCTTCAATGGAGAGGGTAAGGAGGGCTAACATTGATTTGCAGTGTTTATATGAAGTATGACTTTCTCATTCATTTCATTTGATTCATCAGAGTTGATGTTTGTCCCTGTAAACCATTCCTTCTCCTAAAATGATTATAGGAAAAGAAGAGAGAACAAGCACATTTGATCAGTCCGTCCTGCTCTACCAAGTTTAACTTAGGCTGTGTCTTAAGAAATATTGTTTCCTCCTTGAAGAAATTGAGAATGAGTCGCTCCACCACCACCCTGGCCTGCCTGCCTTAACCCAGCCTTTTTCCTCTCTTCACTTCTCTCCCGATCAGTGAAACAAAATAAGTGTAAACTAGGAAATGAGATTTTTTTTAATGACACTTTTTTTAATTTTTTACTTTTTATTTTTTTTGTGTGAGCAACATGGCTGCTTATTTCACCTGGGTGCAGGCAGGCTGAGTCCGAAAAGAGAGTCAGCGAAGGGAGATAAGGGTGGGGCTGTTTTACAGGATTTGGGTAGGTAAAGGAAAATTACAGTCAAAGAGGGGTTGTTCTCCGGCGGGCAGGAGTGGGGGTCACAAGGTGCTCAGTGGGGGAGCTTTTTGAGCCAGGATGAGCCAGGAAAAGGAATTTCACAAGACAATATCATCGCTTAAGGCAAGAACCGGCCATTTTCACTTCTTTTGTGGTGGAGTGACATCGGTTAAGGCGAGGCAGGGCATTTGCACTTCTTTTGTGATTCTTCAGTTACTTCAGGACATCTGGGTGTATACGTACAGGTCGTCGGGGATGCAATGGCTTGGCTTGGGCTCAGAGGCCTGACATTCCTGCCTTCCACTGTAAGAGTTACCCAAAGTGTCTATGATGGTCCAGGAGGCTTCCGAGGAGATGTGGCAGCGTCAGTCTTCAGTCGCTAAGCCCAGAAGGTCTGGAAAGGAGTCAGTCAGAGAGCCTTGGGCCAGAGCTCCAGGGGCTCTGGCAGTGGCTACCGGGCGAGTTGGACTGTCCAATTTCCAGTGGGGTCCTGATTTAAAATTGATGAGATGTTCCTTGGGCTCTTTGGTCTGAGGACCAGAGGTCATAGGTGGATCTTTCTCACGGAGCAAAGAGCAGGAGGACAGGGGATTGATCTTCCAAGGGAGGTCCCCTGATCCAAGTCACGGCACCAAAATGTTATGTGCGTCCGTGTGAAGAGACCACCAAACACGCTTTGTGTGAGCAACATGGCTGTTTATTTCACCTGGGTGCAGGCGGGCTGAGTCCGAAAAGAGAGTCAGCCAATGACGCATTTTATACTTCACATTTTTAAAGCTTCCCTCTTTTGGAGATGGAGGTGGGAGAAGCAATAAATTCCTCTGAGACTATGATAAAACTGCATCCTCCCAGAATAATTCAACAAGGCACATATTTACAACTGGCATACACCTTTAGGGAGGTTAAACTCTAAGGTGGATCTCCCCTTACACCTCCTCCCTCCCTCCCATGCCCAAGGACATCACGTTAAACTTCTGATCTGAAAGTCTCAGATTTGAGGGCAATAGGACCTGAAGCCATTCTTTTCCTTACTTTTTTTGATAACATACCTGACAAGGCATGCTACAAGTTTCAAGAGACAACAGCTCAAAACAGAGCCTGGTACTATTCAGGACTCTGAACCATAATGATTCTTGTGTGTCTTTAAAAGCTTTGTTAAGAGCTTCAAAGAAAAAACAACAACACATTTGAGAGACCACCTTGGCAAATTACTTGGTCTTTCTTATTCTTTTTTAACAGCTTTATTGGGATATAACTCATATACGATACCATTTACCTAAAGTGTACAATAGCACAATTCACTGCTATTCACAGAGTTATGCAACCATCACCACAGTTAATTTTAGAAAATTTTCATCACCCCAAAAAGAAACCCAGTCCCATTAGTAATCCATTCCTTATCCCCACCCTCCTCCAGCTCTAGGCAACCACTAGTCTACTTCTTGTCTGTATGGATTTGCCTCCTCCAAATGACAGCACATCTGGAATCCGCCCATTGTGTTAACTCTTCTGTAAGACTGTTTCCCCAAATGCAGTTACCATAAAACTACTGGCTTGAGTAAAACAATTGGGTGTGAGTGAAGCATTGTATTAGGCATACAGAAGTTTCAAAGGTGAGCTTTCTACATAGTTATGAGAATTATTCTAAAAAGAAGCAGTAACTACCACAAAAGCCATATACAATGATATGACATTTCAAAGTATCCCACCCAGTCTTGCTCTTTATAGCTGGCTGACTTCATCCCCAACTCTAAAAGCCAGGGCTCACTGGGAATTATCCCAGGCATCGTTTCTCGTTTATGATCAACATTCCATTCACTGGAATCCCAAATAATTTCTGACTTCCGCCTGATCCCTGGAGCTTTTTAGTATGTTTATAGTCTCACAATATCGTTTCAGATCTTGTAGCAGAGATGGATAGTTGCCTCTCCAAATATATGTTCTCCTCATCTACCTTAGTAAGAGAATCCCAATTTTTAACTAAGCACATAGCTGCCTTATAGCTTCCTTTGCAACTGTATGTAACTCTATGACAAAGTTCTGCCCAATTATATGAGGGCAGAAATGTTGTATACAACTTCAGAGACATGATCCTAAGGGGTAGAGGCATGCCTTTTTTTAATCTTCTTCCTCCTTCCTTCTGGCTTACAGACAGTGCCAAACAGCCATCTTCAATCATCTATTGAAAGTCACACATCGATAGAGACAAACAGTCATCTTCAACCATCTAATGGAAGTCACACATTGAGTTTGACTGAGCAAAACATAGATCGAGTGTAGGTTTCTAGAATTACCTTAGGTGTCTAGACTATCTGCCTCTAGACTTTTTACAAGAAGGAGAAATCAACTTTTAAGGTACTGTTATTTGGGGGCTTTCTGTTAGTCACAGAGGAACCTAATTCTAGCTGGGAATCCTTTACCGTTTCTCAGGCCCTGACCCTTTTGTGCCTTCCACTATTGGCATATTCACCTTGTAGAATTTTCTCTACAGAGTAATTGTACTATCCAGCTACTGGTATGCTAAAACCCTGGAAAGATCTCTGAGTCATGTACCCTCAACATTTTTTATCTCATATTCTTAAAAAAAGAAATCCTTGGACACTAAGAAAGGAAAATTAGATTAACTAATGAGAGCCAATAAAGTCTTCATGGAAAAAAAAATACTTCAAGATAGTGGATGAAAACTAACTAATAAAGCTGGAAGCAGAGATCTTTCCAAACATAGGGAGCAAAGTGCTTGGAGACTACAAGCCCTCAAATGTGTTTGGGAAAAAACAATCATCTAATTTCTCTATGTAATTTCCCTATTCAGTAAATAGAAATTTGGCTGGAAACATTGATTGAGCCCCTATTCTTGAGAGCCTTTATGAGGCTTGTACCTCTCTGCCTGGATTATTATCAAACTATCTGAAGACTTTCCAGTCATCTCAATCTTCTCCTCCAAATAGCAACTGTGACCTTCCTAAAATGCCAATCTGACCGTATCTCTCCCTATTGAACTTCCCTCAATGACTTCCCCTTGCTCTTAAGGTAAAGTCACAATTATCAACATAGCCTCCAAGGTCTATAGCACCTGGCCTCTGCCCACATTTCAGCTGAGCTCCCCCTCACCACCTCTTGGCCATGTCATTTTCTTTTTGTTCCTTCATCATGTAAAATTTCTTCTCAGCTGGGTGTCTTTCCTTATGCTGCTCCCCTTACTAAATCTTCTCTCACTGCTATAATTTCCTGAGTTTCAATGAACCAGCATTCAAGTCTAGGCTTTAAACATGACTTCCTAGTCCTCCTAGACCAGATGGGGCCAGGTTCAGCCCGGTATATGCTCTCAGAGAAACCTTATACTTATCCATTATCTCTTGTATCACAATCGTAAGTTATTTTTGTAATTATCTCTTAAATGTCTATTTTCCCTACTGAGCCGTGACACCAGTAATTATGTCTGTCTTTCTCTTGATTGTATTTCTAGAACCTAAAATAGTTCCTGGACCAGATTAAATTCTGAAAAATATTTGTGAATAAATGAAGGGCAGAAATATGATCAGAACTGTTCTCTCTCTAGATCTATCTATCTATCCTGCCATAATCCTTGGTTATATGGTTTGGCTGTTTCCCCACTCAAATCTCAGCTTGAATTGTAATCCCCATGTGTCAGGATAGGGGCCTGATGGGAGGTGATTGAATCATGAGGGCAGATTTCTTTCTTGCTCATCATGATAGTGAGTGAGTTCTCACAAGATCTAGGTGTTTGAAAGTGTCTGGCACTTCCCCTTGACTCTCTCTCCTGGTCCACCATGGTAAGACATGCCTACTTCCCCTTTGCCTTCTGCCATGATTGTAAGTTTCCTGAGGCCTCTCAATCATACCTCCCATTAAGCCTACAGAACTGTGAGTCAATTAAACCTCTTTTCTTCAAAAATTACCTAGTCTTAGGTAGTTTTTTATAGCAGTGTAAAAACAGACTAATTCACATGGGGACTAGAGACAGCTCATTCCCTAAATTAAAAAAGAAGTACCTAAATAAGCTACACTAAAATTATCTGAAACTATCTATTTATGCTTCTATTTCCATCATGGGATAGTGAGTTTCTCAAGGGCAAGAACATGTGTATTTAACTGTCTGGTACATAGTCATCATTTACTGCAATATACAAAGCAACTTATGTCTTGAGAAAGTATGTTGGCCCTTTATCCACATCTATTTGACCTCTCAGCTCTCTGTCCCTGGTCCTCTCCACCAGTGACAGTACTCAGGCCTATGGACTTGAAGACCACCTAAAGACTGATGATTTACCAGACTGGAACTCTAATTTCAATGCTTAGCACCTATAGTAGCATCTCAAATGTAAGAGAACTAGTAGTTCTGTCTTTTCCTCTGTCCCTCAAAAGCTGTTTGTTCCATGTATCCTTCGTTTCAGAAAATGGCATCACCATCTTCTAAGTTCTTGCTATAGCTTGAATATTTGTGCCTCCCCACAAATTTATATATTGAAGCCCTTATTCCCAATGGATGCTGTTTGTATGCAGAACTTTTGGAGGTAATTAGGTCATGGGGGTAGAGCCCTCATGAATGAGATTAGTGTCCTTGTAAGAAGGGACACAAGAGATGATTTCTCTATCCACCATGTGAGCATACAGCAAGAAGGCAGTCATATGTAAACCAGAAAAGGAGTCCTCTCCAGGAAATGAATTGACTGGCACCTTGATCGTGGCCTTCTCAGCCTCCAGACTGTGAGGAATAATTTCTGTTGTTTACGCCCTGCAGTCTATTATACTTGTTATGGCAGCTGATGAAGCTAATGCCAAGATAAAATCCTGGTTATTTACCTTGCTATTATGCCTCATGTCTAAATCATAAGCAGGATCTTCAGTCCTACTTAAGCAGCATACCAGAATCCATTGAACGGATTTCATCTTTACTGTCATTGTCCTCATCACAGCCCCATCATCCTCCATTCCTCCAGTGGCAGCCACACTGGTTTCTCTGCCCTCTCTAGTGACCCTTCTACCTAAATCCACAGAGAAAACAGGGCAATCTTCTAAAATTGCAAATTAGATCGTATCATAGATTAGAACACTTTAATTGTTCTCAATGGACTTTGGGAAAAAATAAAAAACAAAAAAACAAAAAACACCCAAACATCGGCACAGTGTTTCAGAGTGTATGACACGGCCTATGACATTCTAGAAGATCTGACCTCCTCACTAGTCTCTGGTCTCATCTGGGATGCTTTCCCATCACCTGTTTTGTTCCAGCCACATTGGTCATTGTTCTTTCCTTCAAATACACTATTATCTAATTTACTTATTTTCTACTTTTGTTGTTGCTTTTTTTCTTTTTCTGAAACAGGAGCTCACTCTGTCACCCAGGCTGGAGTGCAGTGGTGCAATTGTAGCTCACTGCTTGAACTTGAACTTCGGAGCTCAGGCAATCCTCCCACCTCAGTCTCCTGAGCAGCTGGGGCTACCGGCAAACTCCGCCATGCCTGGTTTATCTTTTTTACTTTGAGTATAGATGAGGTCTTGCTATATAGCCCAGGTTGGTGTTTTCTAGATTTTTGTTGTTGTTTGTTTGTTTTTTGAGATGGAGTCTCGCTCTGTCATCCAGGCTGGAGTGCAGCAGCATGATCTAGGCTCACTGCAACCTCCACCTCCTGGGTTCAAGCGATTCTCCTGCGTCAGCCTCTTGAGTAGCTGGGATTACAGGTACACGCCACCATGCCCAGCTAATTTTTATATTTTTAGTGGAGATGGGGTTTCACCATATTGGCCAGGCTGGTCTCAAACTCCTGACCTTGTGATCCACCCACCTCAGCCTCCCAAAGTGCTGGGATTACAGGTGTGAGCCACCGTAATTTTTTACTACACCCCCTCTAGTTTTTTACTACGTCCCCTCACTAGACCATTAGCTTCTTGAGGCAATGGATCTGTTTTTCATTTCACTATCCTTTCTCCAGCACTTAGACCAGGACCTGGACTGTAAGAGGCCCTTAGCAGACATTTGTTGAATGAATTAATTACTAGAAAATGAGAGCTTGTGAAAGTAGGCTGAATCGAATGAGAAAGGTAATGACAGTAGGAGAAATAATAGCACACCCTTGGAAAAGAAATTCGTGAGGCAAGAAATCACACAACAAAAGGTAAAACTTAAAGATATTCTGGATGTTAGGTTTTAATAAGTTTGGATCATGCAACCCTTTACAAATGTTATGACATTGATCAGCCTATATTTTTCAGAGTGTTCCTTGGATACTCTGAATCTCAATCCAGATCCTCTCAGCAAGGGTCATGGATGCCAGAATAACAATGTCTAGAAGGTGATCAGTGACAGCTTTACCCTCTGGGGGAACACTTCATTCTGAAGTTTAGCTTCCATTTTACATTGCCACTTTTTTGACATGTCAACCATTATCTCAAATTCTCCCTTTAGACAGACAGAAATGAGAGTACCTGGCTGGTGCTGTATTAACCTTGAGAAATTTTAGATTAGGTAAGGTTGTGTAGGATAAAATATGAAACAAAAAAATTACCTTAAGAATTTGTTTCCCACAGTGGAGTTCCTCCAGATACAGCCAACTTTGCTAGGTTTTACTTAATTATAATTAAAATATCATTATTAAAATTTCTCAGGAATTACACTGTGCTCATAGCTTCCAGAAAGAAGTAAATTATTGTCAAACTGTGTGGATACAGATCCATGGGTTGAATATAGTTTTTCCATTGGATTAGTCTAAAAGGTAAAAGAAAATGCATGTCTTTAGAGCATTTCCTCTTGTGCACATCAAATATACAGTGTGTTGAAGGCCTGGGAGGCCACCCAACCTCCTACCTGTTGGATTACACTAGGATAGTGTCACATTTTACTAACGCTCCCTAGAATATCTTATTTTAGAAACATATTCCGCCTCATTTTATCTGAGTTTGCTCAAGAAACTGAAATCGTCGTGTCCTGAGCTCAATGCCGTGTGCAAGGTCTCTGGTTAGCACACAGAAAACTCTAAGGAATCGTAATTCAGTGATTCTTGCCATCTGCAAGCCTGTGGAATTCAGGTGCCCACAGGAAGGAATGGAGAGGTTTTTCCAGCCTGACCGTATCACCTGTCTCACCACAAGAACCTTCTGTTTTGGCTGTCGTCCCTCTGTCAGACTCAGGCTGTTCTTTATGGTCAAGTGTGAGTTTAATGTATCTGGTTTACATTCTGTTGGTGAAGTGTTTCTCTCAGTTCCAAGCTCCTTTCCTTCCATCCAATGGCTTGACTGCTTTGTATTCATGTTTGTTTTTTAAGAGGAGGTAGGATGGGTGGATGTTAGGGACCGTAAAACAACTCTAGAAGTTTAAATTCACAAAGTAGTGAAATTAATAATAATAAGGAGAAAGAGAGGCACTGTTAGTGCAGAGAAAATCCAGCAAGTAGGATTGGTGGTGTAAGGATGTGGTAGATGATTAAATAACTATTTGAGTGTGGAGTAGGCAGTAACAGTAACCATTTTTTTATTTTTATTTTTTGGTGAATTAAGCAGAAGTTTTAATGACTATCCCTTTTTCATATTTGTGAGGTGTGGGATGCTATAAGCTATAGTACTGTGGCACAGGGCTTAGTGGGGAGGAACACAGTTTTAAAATTTCTCTTAGAACTCAGCCCACTGGAATTATGAAAGCAGCCTCAGTAAGTAAGATAGACTTGCATGCGTCTAGTTACTGAGGTGTAGGAAAAGGAATGACTCTAGTTACTGGAAACTAGTATTTGCATTGGACAACATTATTATTTGAATTGGATGGTGGAGGCAAAGGTACATCTTAACTTTATCAAACACGTTACAGATGCAATTCGTAATTCCTCCACTTAAGGCCATTATGCTTGTGGATACAGGATGACAGTTAATACTTTTAAAACACATTTTTAAAAATTACCTTTAAGCTCCTCAAGTATTCTAAGGATATTCTTAAGCTCCTTAAGAATTCCACCAATAATTTGTTTGCAGGTCAAAGACTGACACCTGCTATATCCTACTGTTGATTATTTTACAAAAGTAATTTAGTTATAGAGGCTGCTATAAAAGCCTGCCTCACTAATTTTGTGTGCCTAAAAGAATCAGAGAAACAGGCTTGGAAAAATATTTTCCCTCCCCAGGGAGTAAAACAGGTTGGGCTGTGCCCATCTAACAAAGTAGCTTGCATTTTAAGGTTACATTCACTGGGATGAAAAAAAAAAATATTTTAGTTCAGGTAATTTCTGAAGATAACTCAGTTCACGGTAAATGAAATATCTTCCTCAGAATAAGAGGAGCTCAGCCTTTAAGGGGCTTGCTTTTCTAAGTTCTCCTTCCCTTCCATTTTTATCAGTTGGATTGAGAGTGGGTGGTTCTCACTGATCACCACCAGGGATAGCTCAGAGCGCTGAGCCTTTGCAGCTTAGTAACTTGCAGGAAGCGCTTCCCTGTTCACTCACAGGCCCATCACGCTTCATTCTCCCTAGGGAGGGTGCACTCGAGGTTTGAGCGCGGGGGTGGAAATTGAGGCGTTTCCGTTCTATTTTGGTTTCTCCTACTGACTGGCTGCTCAGCTGTTCATGAGTCATCCTAACCTCAAAATCTGTCATTAAAACAGAAATAATGATACCTATTTTCTGTGCCTTACATGAATTGCATGAAGACATTATTCATATTTCTGAAATACATGTGAGAATTAGTCAAGGTTAGCTGTAAGAAAAAGTACAATGGAATTGTTTTTAATCCATGATAGCTATGCTTTTATCATTTAGATTTTGAGAATTCTCTATACTGAAAAATGAAGAATGAGAAGAGATCCCAATAAGGATTACATTTGACGAAACACTTATTTGATGAACTGGATTAAGATATATACAGTTTTTTAAAATATATGGCATAAGAATTTATTTATTCAAATGTTCACTTAATAACATTTTACGGAGCATCCTGGCACTGACTTTGACACTGGAATTACCACTATGACACAGAACCTCTACTAAAGGAGACCACTAGAAACAAGACTGCATGATTCGAGGTGACTGCATATGCAAATCTGGTGATATTTGAGAGATGGGCATTTTAATATCATCTATACTAGTGGTTCTTAAAGCAGAGATTAGGAACTTCAGAGAGAAAGAATTCAGGTTCATAGGAAGAAAAAAATCTACATTTACCGTAAATATGTTTTTCTACAGCTTATTTTATATTACTTAGTGGTTCTTTTTCTAAGCTTGTGAGTTTAATGTTTATATTTTACTCATTCATATTTAGAAATAAAAACATTAAAAGACATGCATTTGTCTCTGGATACCATTTTGTCCATATTCTATATATTGCTTTTCCTGTTTAGTGCTGTCAGTATTGTATAATAAATACTCCATAATTGTAACTTTTATTAGGTGATCCTATTAACATTTCTAAATGATAACATGCCTATGCTTTAGTTTTTGCTCTCAGCATCCAGCAAGCTTACATAAGCAGATTTGTTTGCAATAGCAGTTTCTTTTGTCTTTGTTGTGAAGTGCAAGTTCCTCATGTGAATTGTTATATACTTGACCTCTGGCTAGGAAGAGTGTTTTATGGCAGCCCCATTTAATTCTTCCTGGTCCAGCCATGCACAGGTTTCTACTGCACTAAGCATCTTCACCACACACTCCTGTAACCAGACTTCTGCCAAACTGAATAGTCTTTATAGCAGGCCCCTACAAACAATAAAAGCAAGTTTCTTTATTTGGGTTTGGAGAATAAAAAAAGAAACGGAACCAACTACCCGCTCTTTATTATCTCATTCTAGGTCCAAGAGAAGATACCCTCACGAATTGGCATTCTCTCCTTGGGATAGATGGGAGAACTCTGTGTGTGATGTTATTGACCTCTCTTGGACTTGAGTTCAGTTATGTGGTTTCCTCTATTTCCTGTCCTGGGAAGAGATGAAAGAGTAGCCCTGAGCCACTGTGCAGCAGCATCCAGACACCATGGCTAGAATCCCAAATTCTTAGCCTCAGTCTATGAGCTGGGCTTAGATCTTTGATTATGTTGCCCTTTCCTCCCAAACAGGGCTGCCTCCTCAGTGGTTCCTCTCTCCCAGTCTTGTCACATGACATATGTGGTTCCTTTCTTAGTGCTTTATTTCCTCTACCAAACATCCATTCAGAAAGAATTATTACTGTCACAATGGTTTTAGCTCATTTAGGAGAAATGAAATTTAAAAAATATTTCTAAATAAATAAATGTATTCTTTTAGCTAGCTCATGCTGACCAATATATAAGATATTTTCTGATTCATCATATATTTTAAGCCAAAACACACTTGCCATCTGAACCCTAAACACATAAGTAGAACGTTTCCCTTTCTTTCGCTAAGGGACAAATTTCATAATATTTTGTGCAAAATGCACATACACAGGTGAGCATTTTCCTTCCCTTCTCACCTCCCAAAGTCAGGTAATGAAAAAACCTTAGAAACTTGTACAAGGATTTAACTGAAATTAGATCTTTAAAAAATTAGATAATTCTCAATTCTCTGCTTCTAATTCACCAGATTTTGCATGCTCCTTTGGGCATTCTCTCTTTCTCCTCACAGTTTCCTGGTTGCCATCACACAAAATGATCCTTGCTAAAGGTATCAGCATCAATCCCTAACCCCTCATTCTTCAACTATCCATTTAAATTCCATCAATAGGCTCATGCAAATTATAGATGTTGTGAATAATTCTTTTATTGGGAGAAATTGAAAGAACACTATTTTAACAGTTTAAAGTAATCAGCATCAAATTAACCTTGCTTAGTCTTGTTCTCAACTAGCAGCTAGTCTTCTGACCAGTCCCATGACCAAGTGCCCACGTTTGTCACCAATAGCTGAATATCTGACATAGCCATCTTTGAGTATTTACCTGGAAAACCTACTCATCCTTTTCATTCTATTCCTTTGTCTTCATTCTCTCATCCATTCTCTTATGCTGTGGCATCCTACCCACTACCTCTTCATTAGTTAAGTGGTTGTTTCTTTCTGTCTACCCAGACTTCCTGGTGCCAATTCATGTCCTGCCCACATTTTTGCTGCTTGCCTCCTGCTTCCCTTTCCTCCATAGTCATGTTTACACTGACTTTCTTCTGAGACATCATCTGTAACCTCTTTAAGAACCTTCCTTATGTTGATGACCTATCTAAGGGGCCATCTGTCACCCACATGGTACTATTTTAGCACTAGGAAAGGTGGAAACTGCTCAGAATATTTATCACATGTCTTTAACAGGATCCTAACTTTCATGTACGACTTCTGAAGATACATTATAAGAGAAATCCAAACTGCAGAACAAAGGGTAAGTCTGCAAAGACGCTCAGTGTCTTCATTTGTAACAGAAAAATAATTAGAATATGCCAGCCACAAAAGAGTATTTAATAAAGAATAATAAACCATCCAATATACCTTAATGCAACTATTAAAATTATGTTTCTAAAGAGAAAGCACTGTAATTATATGGAAATATCACTACAATATTATGGTAATTTTTTAAAAAAATATATAAGATTTACTTTATAGAGCATAACTAAGTCTTGTTTGCCTGTCTGTTTAACTTAGTCATAGAAGCCAAGACTGGAAAGAATAGAAGCAAGATAAATGCGAGTAACTACCACGTCGAAAGCCTACTTTCATCTTTTCTTCATTTTCCTTCTATTTTTCTTCATTTTCTAAATGTCTCTAATGATTAGTATGGTAGACAACCTCTAACATGGCCTCTTGTTGTACTCACCTTGTGCAGTTCACACCTGGATAGTCTCTCCTCTTGTTGAGGGTGAGCTGTACTTGTTCCTAACCAATAGATTGTGGTCAAGATGATGGGATGTCACTTTCATAATTAGATTACAAAAGATTGTGACTTATATCTTACTAGCAGACTTTATCACCTTCTTGGCTTTCATGCTTTGATAAACAAGCTGCCATCTGGGAGAAGCCCACCTGGCAAGGAATTGAGGGCAGCCTCTGGTCAACAGCCAACAAGGAACAGGGGGCTTTATCCCAACAACCTGCAAGAAAATGAATGCTGCCAAAACCACCTATTGAGCTTGGAAATGGCATCAATCAAGCCTTCCTCAGCCAAGCCTTCCGATGACACTGCAGACTTTGATTGAAGCCTTGTTAGAGAACATAAAGCAGAAGATCCAGTTAAGCTGTACTCAGATTCCTGACCCTTGGAAACTGTGAGACAATGAAAATGTGCTGTTTTCAACTACTAAATATTGGAGTTATTTGTTACAGAGCAATAACCAACTAGCATATGAAGGTATTGTTTTTATAACACAGTAGTAAACTTCTTTTATAAAGGATATTCAAATAAAATGAATTTGAATTGGTAAATGACTTTGTCAACATTGTCTTAGTCCATTTTCACACTGCTATGAAGAAATACCTATGACTGGGCAATTTATAAAGGAAAGAGGTTTAATTGATGCACAGTTCCACACGGCTGGTGAGGCTTCAGGAAACTTGCAATCATAACAGAAGACAAAGGGGAAGCAAGGCACTTTCTTTGGGAGGCTGAGGTGGGTGGATCACGAAGTCAGGAGTTCGAGACCAGCCTGGCCAACCTAGTGAAACGCCGTCTCTACTAAAAATACAAAAACATTACGCTGGTGGACAGTACATCCCAGCTACCTGGGAGGCTGAGGCAAGGAGAATCACTTGAATCTGGGAGGCGGAGGTTGCAGTGAGCTGAGATCATGCCACTGCACTCCAGCCTGGGTGACAGTGCAAGACTCCATCTCAAAAAACTAACAAACAAACTGCTGCACTTTCTTCACAAAGCAGCAGGAAGGAGAAGTGTAGAGCGAATGGTGAAAAAACCCATTAGAAAGCCATCAGATCTCGGCCGGGCGTGGTGGCTCACGCCTGTAATCCCAACACTTTGGGAGGCCAAGGTGGGTGGATCACCTGAGGTAGGAGTTTAAGATCCGCCTGGCCAACATGGTGAAACCCCATCTCTACTAAAAATACAAAAATTAGCCAGGTGTGGTGGCGTGCACCTGTAATCCCATCTACTCCAGAGGCTGAGACAGGAGAAACGCTTGAACCTGGAAGGCAGAGGTTGCAGTGACCCGAGATCACACCAGTGCACTCCAGCCTGGGCGACAGAGCAAAACTGTCTTAATAAATAAATGAATAAATAAATGAGAGAGAGAAAAGAAAACCATCAGATCTCACCAGAATTCACTCACTTTCGTGAGAACAGCATGAGGGAAACTCCTCCATGATCTAATCATGCGGTCCCTCCCCCAGTACATGGGGATTACAATTCAGATTATAATTCAAGATGAGATTTGGGTGTGGACACAGGGCCAGACCATATCAAACATCTCCTACACAAGGTGACCCTTAGAAGCCGACTCCCTGACTGGAAGAGAGAGAAAGGGAGAGTGTGGGTGTCATCACTGCATAGCACAGAATATTCACACAAGCCCACAGGGGTATGGGGTTTATTTGAGTTTTTATCCTTCTGCTCTCCCAGAAGACTCAGTGATCTGGAAAGTAGAAGATGCATCCTGGAATTTAAAACCTGTCACAAATGTATTTGGGAGAAAACTTCATGCTCCTATAAGGGTTTGCCTTCCAGGAAAGAAGGAACATGAGACTATAATACCAATGAGACTGCAA
Source organism: Macaca thibetana thibetana (assembly GCF_024542745.1). Taxonomy (NCBI): domain Eukaryota; kingdom Metazoa; phylum Chordata; class Mammalia; order Primates; family Cercopithecidae; genus Macaca; species Macaca thibetana. Next base: position 60,010,843 of record NC_065594.1, read on the forward strand.
AATGACTGTAGTGATGGAACAAAAGGACTCTAGTGTTGACCATGATGTTATCTGAGGAGGTCATACAGAGGAGCCTTCAGAAAGGAGCTGCAGGGGAGCTTTCCAACCTCCACCTCTGGGGGCTGACCCAGGAGGGTTCCCCTAAGGGTGAGTTCCTGGACCTATAGATTGTGGTGGAGGGGGCATGAAATTGTTCATCCTTGACCACTGAATCCTTCTTTAACCAGTCTTATCGGAAGGAAAGACACAATTAGAGTTTGGGAAAGGGGTGAGAAATGGCATTCAAGAGAGCATGTCTGTATGATTTTGTATGTCAGAACTTTCTATAACCAGGCATTTTGAACTTTTAAAACTATATATGTATATAGGTATGCAATGGAGTCAGGAAGGAGCTCAAGGAAGAGGGACAAGGACTCAGATAAGTGGCTGAATAGACCCAGGCAAGGATGTAAGAGTGGGTTCTTGTTCCTTGTAAATTAATTCTGCTCCCTTTTCCTCCCACTCTTGGCTCTACCCCACGTAAGTATCTCCATCCAGCTGAGCATTACCCCTTTTTAGCACTGTGTCCACTTCAACTTCTGGCTCTCACCTTGAGGCCAAGTCCATTTCCTGCTGGAGAATCCAGTCTCATTCATATCATCATTTGGCCACAATTCCTGAAGCATTGCTGCACGTACCTTCTAGTAAAAGGAAAACAGCTAATATAGCTCTTTCTAAAGACATGACTTGAGTTCTGGAGACACAATTTGTTCTAATATACAAGACAGATGGGAAATACACACTCTTAGTGATTGCCTGAGTCACCAACATTTAGAATGTTTCCTTTCAGCAATTGTCACTATGGGGAAAATGCATCACCATTCAGGAGTGTGTGAAGGACAAGCAGTCACAGAGTAATAGTCAGACACTCTCAGAGCCCAGTCATGGATTAAAACCAAAAGGCACAGATACAATCTCATTACTACAAATTTTGCTTATAAATGACATCTGTTAATTTTTTCCCCATTAGTTCTATATTAGTCACCTTGGGCTACCATAACGAAAAGTCATAGTTTAAACAACAGAAATGTATTTTCTCACAGTTTTGGAGGCTGAGACTATGAGATCAGGGTATCCACATGGTTGCATTCTGGTGAGGGCTCTTTCTGGCTTGCAGATGGCTGTCTTCTCACCATGTCCTCCTATGATGGAGAAAAAGATAGAGCAAGCTTTCCAGTGTCTCTTTTTATAAAGCGCTAAGCCCATTGTGGCAGTCCTGACCTCATGACTTAATAGAACCCTAATTACCTCCCAAAGACCACATCTCCAAATAACATAACATTGGGGATTTCAGGACTTTAACACGTGAATTTTGGGGAGACATACATTCAGCCTATAGCAAGCTTGTTATCCCATATGCATTTTTTTAACAACAAATTTTAACTGCATGTTTTCTAGAGAACAACATTTAAGCCATTCTTTATAGAGTATCTTCTCTGTGTCACAGAATTTTGCCATTTAATGAATGGTTTCAGGTGATCGTGACTATATTTAAACTTTACCTTATACATGGAAGCAAAAAAAAGAGTATGTTGTATTATCATTGTGTCTTTTAAAATAATTTCTATTTTTAATAACTAGTAAAAAATGCTGCAATACAGGCATGGAAGGTGGAATCAAATATGTTTTTAAGTAAAACAAAATGTATTTTACACATGGTAACATCAAACTTAAGCTACACTTACAAATTTCAGTTACCTTATACACGAAAACTTACGCTGAGTGGCCTGAAATAAGGTCATTATACCCTGATGCTTTCACAACCTTCTCCTTTTCTCTGTAACAAGTGCTCACTATTATGGGAAGAATGCCTGCCTTTTCTTTGCAGCTTTGCAGAGCTTTAAGGAAGCAGGGTTTTTAATCACACTCTTCTTTTCTTGCTTGCACTTCTGACTTCTCGGAGTTGGCAGCAGAATTTTAAGTTCATCTTAGAGATAGCACCGCTTTTTAACCTTGGACAGTTTAAAAGTCTCTACCAGGGCATTTCTAGGCATTTTATTGCTTCATTCCTTTATTCTCATGTCAAAGACAAGTGGACTTGAGCCAAAAAACAAAATTAGAGCAGAACCCTTACTCTATTTCCAGATCAGCTAAACCAATTAATACAATTTAATTAAAACTTATTTTCTTTCTTTTCTGCAGAAGGGTCTCAGAGAGCAGCTGTTGTGATCGGGTTTTCAGTATGTGGCTCCAGATAGATTTAACTCTTACAGGGACACTTTCCAAATGAGATATACAGCATGTGACACTACTAATTGACTTTACCTTAAATTTCCCATGTGGTACCCTAGCAAACTGCCTCTTGAAATTATATATATTCTTAATCTGTAAAGGGGGAAAATTGATTGCATTCCCACTTTTTTCCTTGGGGTTTAGTATTTCATAGGACCAGTGCTTACAATAAACTTTTCATATTTAGCAGGTGTCAACCAATTCACTTGGAGAAATTCAAAGTACTTAAGCTACAATGAAAACTGTCCTCTACGAATGTCACAGGATGTGTTTTTACCTTGAACTTGAGTAAAAATTTACAAGACTAATGATCCTCATTTTCTCTCCCATTATGTTTAACTTTGAGCATTCTCATAAGTTAAACATAATAGTACTGACAAAATAATCTCTGATTCATTGGGGTACAAAGAAACCCAGCAAGAACTTCCCTGTCAGCTGCTTTCCCATGTTTACCTCGGGGTTTCTAGAGGTTCCTCCTGGGATTCAGCCAGCTGTAGGGACAGAGTTCAACGTTCTTTCTCAAAAGCACCCAGTTGTAATTTACTTCAATGCTCTCTTTCACCCCTCTTTGCCCTTCCCTAGTCCATGAAATCTTTACTGAAACTAGAGTAGGGAGAGATGCTCTTTGTGTCAGTTAGAACTGAGTTTGGCTGCCAGCAACAGACACTCCCAAACAGAGGCTTAAACAATTAAGTGGCTTATTTGCTCATGTAGAAGTCTGGAGATGGATAGACTGGGCTGATGCCACAGCCAAGGACACCATGGGGGCTCAGGTACTGCATGTACTTTTCTGCTGAATTGATGGAAGGCTCATGGATACAGGACAGTTCTAGAAACTCCACATATCCCATCCATGTTCCAGGCAGGAAGAAGGAGGACAGGAAAGATAAAGAGAGAGGACAGAGGTCTCATGACAGAAGAGTCTGTACTATATTTGAAAGATTTCCAGGAAGCCTCATCTAGTAATTTCTGTATACCTTCTTAGAGCTTCAGCTAAGTACAGTGTAATCTGGGAAGGTGGGCAGTTCATCTTGACACAATGGTTCACCCAAATAAAGGTGGGGTTCTTATAGTAGCAAAGATGAAAACATTTATATTTAGTATGAAATTAGTAATCTCTGTCACAGTCTACCACTTTGGCTACCCAATGTTCACTCACACACGTTTATTCTAGTATCCTGCCACTTTGTAAATATTATAAAATGTATGGAGACATACTTGTCATAATGATTGAGGAGCATTTAGTGTATAGGGGCTAGTGATGTATGATTCCACTAGCATTTAGTGTATAGGAGCTAGTGATGTCAATGATTCTGAATAACGAGTTATCTCATCTAGAATCCCAATATTGACTGCTGTTAAGAAACACTGTCAAACATAGGAATATTGTTTCTGTCCCCAAAGGAGGTGATATCCTAAATTCATAACCATTTCTCTTCTAGGTCAAATAGTGAGTTTCTAGGACAGTGTAACTTTTACCATATGTAATTTGTCCTTATCCAATAATCTAGTTATCTCCTTGCAAAATATACAAAATATCCAATGTACAATGGTGGAGTGAAAATAGCATTATTTGCAATAAAAAAATACCCTCTGGGAAATAGAGAAGCCAGTGGTTACCACAAATATCAGATCCTGCTGATAAGAGTAGCTACAACTCTTTATTGACCAACCTGGTAGCTCCAGTTCGGGTACCTTGGAAATTCCCTGTAGTCTAATAATCCTCCACCCCTACATCTTAATAGAGCACTGGGGTGGGAGTACACCTTCAAGACTGCATGTGTTCCTGGTACAATTTAGAGTCTAAGAACTGTTTTGGGGGATTGAAAAGTCACAGGCAGATGATGTCCTTTCCTGAAATTTTTTGTTTATTTAGTCAATATAGTCCCCTCAAAACTTAGCAGGTTTTAAGGCTATTTGCTGCAGCCAATTCTCTGAGTAACTATAGCCAAGGATCTCACATGGACATAGTTTTATTCATTAAAGTATTTTAAAGTATTTTATCTATTGACATCTGTGACTTGACTATTTTCCTAAACTCCTGCTGGTCAGTGCCTTAAAGTAGTTAGAAATAATCTTGTGTGCAGATACAAACATTGAATGCGACATTCTTTTTTTTTTTTCCCAACAGGGAATTTTTGTAGACAAGGTGTGGGAAAGGCTGAAGGTATCAATCTGAAACCATCTCTTCTAAGCTGTCCCCTATTTTGGAAAGAGAATAACTTACCTTGTTCAACCTATCGAGGCAAAAACCATGATAGTTTCACGCAACTTGGTTTCTGGGTCTTATGCACATATGCATATGCATCTCAGCCAATTTACTCTCCTAATCTTTTGCCTGCAGATGTCTAAGGGTAGTCTCAGTTGATTTATCTCTTGTAGAATTTGGCTCAAAGAGAAAAGAAGAAAGAGGAAGAAAGAGCAGATTCTACTATCCTGAATTGTTTCCATCATTTTTCCTATCACAGCAGCCTTGGTTTGTACATGGTCAATATACAATGTGCTGACAGATTAAGCAAATGTTCTATTACTGAAGAATTAGAGTCACCAGTGGCATTTAATTGGATCCCATATGGAAGGAAATTACTGTGTATTTTTCTTGTAGAAAGGTTTGGAGGTAAGCAGCCCAGTGGCTTCATGAGATCAGCAGTGATCCAGGTTCCATCTTTCTTTTTGTTCCATCAAAATTAGTATGTGATATTTGTTCTCCAATTTGTTGCCGTGTGGTTACAAAGTGGCTGTTCTATTTCCATCTCCATTACTTATTGTGTAACCTAGAATATACTGTTAATCTATTTAGGTTCAATTTTCTTAACTATAAAATGGGGATACTAATAAATGAACCAACTGTCACTCCCCTGGGTGTTCTCAACAATTTCAGCCTGCTGTGACACATGTTCTTTAAGACTCAAATAAAGTTGGATGATATCCCTCTCATATATGATGGAAAATCTACTTTCCAACTTATCATACATATTTATGAATTTTTGGGGTGCCTTGTGTTTCTGCTAGACACTCTAGATCTAGTTTCCTCTTTCCTCTGAATTCTAAATTCCTGAACTGCATCTGAAGATTCCATACTTGAGTCGAACCAAAAAGACATCTTTCAATGTAATGTTCAATATTTCTCTTTCTCGAAGCCCTTCAAACATTTTCTTTACTAGAAACTTGTCTCTAGTTATTGATTCTTGCAGAGCCCCAGTTTTCATCTTTTTTTTATATCTTTTCTCTTATCTCTCTCTCTCTCTGCCAACTTTATCTCCTGCTTTTAAGCTGTCTTGTCCATATATTTCCAGTTTTGTTTTTTGTTTTGTTTTGTTTTGTTTTTTGGAATTTGGCTATTTATTTTACTCCAAATCATCCTGATTATATTCAAGGCTTCTCCTCTTTCATAACCAAGGGGATTATAAATATATTTTTCTGAACAAGAATGCTCTTTCCCTGAAGATTTCTACTTTTGAACATGAAGCTTTTAAACTTTCCTCCCTCCCTTTTGTAAATTCTCCAGTAAAAATACCTATAAGATTATTGTGAAGATTACATGATACAACAGACGTAAAAGTGACTGGAACATCATATGCATTTAGTAAATGTTTAACTCATTTCTATCTCATGCTCAGTAAATTAGGCTGTTAAAAGTTGCATCGCTCTTTCTAAAATTTTGTCTGAAATAATAAAATATTACCTACTTAAGTACTCTAAAATATTTAAGTAATTAGCTTGAAATGGAAGGTTTAGAAAATATATTTTTAAACTCCAGAATTGAAAAAGTCTTTAAAAATATGTTATTGCAACTAAGGTTTTTGCAAGTAGAACAATCTGAAGTTAAAGAAATCTAGGCTGGGCCGGGCGCGGTGGCTCAAGCCTGTAATCCCAGCACTTTGGGAGGCTGAGACGGGCGGATCACGAGGTCGGGAGATCGAGACCATCCTGGTTAACACGGTGAAACCCCGTCTCTACTAAAAAATACAAAAAAAAAAAAAAAAACTAGCCGGGCGAGGTGGCGGGCGCCTGTAGTCCCAGCTACTCGGGAGGCTGAGGCAGGAGAATGGCGTGAACCCGGGAGGCGGAGCTTGCAGTGAGCTGAGATCCGGCCACTGCACTCCAGCCTGGGTGACAGAGCGAGACTCCGTCTCAAAAAAAAAAAAAAAAAAAAAAAAAAAAATCTAGGCTGAGCATAGTGGCTCATGCTTGTAATCCCAGCACTTTGGGAGGCTGAGGAGGGCGGATCACAAGGTCAGGAATTCGAGACCAGCCTAGCCGACATAGTGAAACCCCATCTCTACTAAAAATACAAAAAATTTACTGGGTGTGGTTGTGTGCACCTGTAATCCCAGCTACTCAGGAGGCTGAGGCAGGAGAATCGCGTGAACCCAGGAGACAGAAGTTGCAGTGAGCAGAGATCACACCACTGCACTCCAACCCAGGCAACAGTGCGAGACTCCGTCTCAAAGGAAAAAGAAAAAGAAAAAGAAAAAAAGGCTGTAAGGGCTAGCTTAAGTTTTTTGGTAAATTTTTAATGTGAACTTCATTTTTCCTTGTACATTTTTGTGGATATATATTAATTTGATTCATCCTAGAGTATTATACACACTACCCCTAGCTAGGTGAAAATCTATTTATCACAAGCTCTCATGGAATCTGCTCCTTGCTTTCAGAGCACTTATTTCCGTTTGCAATTATATATTCACCAATGGAGTTATCTGTCTAACGTCTGCCTCTCCCACTGGACTGAACTATAAGCCCAGTAAGAGGAGGATCATTTCCCATTTTTGCCTTACTTTGTGTTTCTAGCACCTAGCACCATGTTTAAATCATTGAGTGCACAATGTCCTCCTACACTCTGTACTCTACAACTGATATGGGCAATTCAGACCATGTCCCTTTACTACTTAATTATTCAGCAGTCCCCCCATTGACATTGAATATATCCAGGATCTCAGCAAAACATTTAAGGCTCTTATATTCTGGTGTGTGCCCAGCTTTCAAATGTCACCTCCCACTACTCCCCACAAAAATCCCAGGTTCCCGCAGTACCCAATGGTCAGCCAAGTTCTCTGAACATCTGTCTGGAATGTCAGTCTTTCCTCAAAATGATCTTCTCAACAAATATTTACTCTTACTTCCAGACTCAGATAAACGTTTCCTTTCTCTTTTATTAAGCATTCTTTGACTTATTTTTAGGGAAAGTTGGAGGTTTATTCTTCTTTTTCTGCATAATGCTCTCTTCACATACCTCTATTAAAGTACTTACAGTATATTTCAGGGGCAAGGGCTCTGTTCTCTTAAACTTTATATCTCCAGTCCATAGACCAATGATTCTTAGGAGGTTTTCAATAAATGTTTCTTGAATGAATGAATCATAAATAAATAGGTAAACACCTTTTAAATGGAATGAATTTGTGCTGCTTCAGATATTTTATTCCAATTTAAATATGTGTCTGTGTATGTATACACACACATTATCCAACACATGTTGCTGTTTTCCGAAAATGCAAAATATTTGATGGGGGTTGGGTAGAGGAAGAATCTATTCCTTCATGGTTTCTTCAGTTTTTCATTAAATTTCTTTCTTTAGGTAATATTCTCAAATCTTGTCAAATCTGGTGAGTTTAACCTGACTTCTAAAGATTTCATCAGATTGTTTGATGCTAGTTTACAGAGAAGAAGAATATGACAACATGCAACAATTATTAAATGAGCATTTGTGTATTAGTCAGGGTTCTCCAGAGGGACAGAACTAATAGAATAAATACACACACACACACACACACACATACACACACACACACATATACATACATACACACACTCATATATATACACACACATACAGGAGTTTATTAAGCATTAACTTACACGATCACAAGGTCCCACAATAGGCTGTCTGTAAGCTTGAGGAGCAAGGAAAGCCAGTCCAAGTTCCAAAACTGAAGAACTTAAGAGTCTGATGTTCGAGGGCAGGAAGCATCCAGTATGGGAGAAAGATGTAGGCTGGGAGGCTAGGCCAGTCTCCCTTTTTCATGTTTTTCTGTCGGCCTTATATTCACTGGCAGCTAATTAGGTGGTGCTCACCAGATTATGGGTGAGTCTGTCTTCCACAGTCCACGGACTCAAATGTTAATTTCCTTTGGCAACACCCTCACAGACACACCCAGGATCAATATTTTGTATCCTTCAAGACAATCAAATTGACACTCAGTATTAACCATCACAAGTCTACCCCTTGTCAACTTGAACCCATACACATCTCCTGACATCATACATAATATTCAAATAAAGATAATAATTAAGTCATAATTACACCTAACATAATACAATCATCCTTCCTACAACTGGAAACGCACCAACCCCCAACCCAAATAATATTACATAAAGCTAACTATACTTAAATGCTGACATGAAATCAATAAATCTTGTGTCACAAAATAAAGAAAAAGGAAATAAAATGAAGACATTTTCTTAGTACGAGTGTATACATGCACAAACATGTTTTTAACAAAAGAAGGAGAAAATACTCATGTCATTTACAGTCCTCTTTTCTGCAGCTGCTCACATGATCATAGCTGGTATTGATGACTACCTTCTTCCGCTACCCATTCTGTATTCCCTTTGCCTTCAGCAAGCACTTCAGTAGGTAGTGGTTTTCTTTCTGGTGGAGTGACCGAAACCTTCATTTTTGAAGGGTCTGAGCCATTTGTAGTCCTGCCTGGATTGGGATGTTGTGATTTCCCATTGACCTTAATCACAGGACATGGCAATACTAACAGATGCCCTAATGGATTTGCTGTATTTCATGCCTACTCCTCCTTTCCTCCATTGTGAACTAGTAGACTGACTTCATGTTGCTAGTCTGGGTCAGTCACCCCAGCCAACACTGTAACTCCCTTCTTAGCCTGTTGACTTAAAGGTAGGAGGAGTCCAAAGTGTCCAGGTGGCAATCTTAACTTCCAGTTTAATGGAATCATTGTGTCTTCTGCTGGCAGCGTTCCTCCCTCTGGAACTAAAACTTCTAGGCCAGCAGAACATAATGTCACAGGAACAGGAAGCAAAAATTTTGCTAGTAGATCACTAGGGGTGATGGTAAGTGGTGCCACTTCCACTTCCACCCCTTGATTTTTGTACCTGTGAATCCTGGCTGTGGGAGCAGCAGTACCATATATTGGACGCTGATTCAGAGCATACACAGCCTTCTGAAGAACTTTGCCCTAGCCCTGCAAAGTATTGTCACCTAGCTGGTGTTGTAATTGTGACTTCAAAAGGCCATTCCACCGTTGTATCAATCCAGCTGCTTCAGGATGATGGGGAATGTGGTAAGATCAGTGATTTCCATGAGCGTGAGCCCATTGCCACACTTGTTTTGGCTATGAAGTGAGTTCCTTGATCAGAAACAATGCTATGTGGAATACCATGGTGGCGGATGAGGCATGCTGTGAGTGCACGGATGGTAGTCTTGGCAGAAGCATAGCATGCAGTATAGGCAGACCTATATCTGGAGTAAGTGTCTATTCTAGTGAGGACAAACCTCTGCCTTTTCCATGATGCAAGAGGTCCAATATAATCCACCTGCCACCTGGTAGCTGGCTGATCACCCAAGGAATGGTGTCATATCAAGGTCCCAGTGTTGGTCTCTGCTACTGGCGAATTGGGCACTCAGCAGTGGCTGTAGTCAGGTCAGCCATGGTGAGTGGAATTCCATGTTGCTGAGCCCATGTGTAAGCTCTATCCCTGCCACCGTGGTGACTTTGTTCGTGGGCCCATTGGGCAATGATGGGGTGGCTGGGGAAAGAGGCTGAATGGTGTCCACATACAAGTCATCCTATTCACTTGATTATTAAAATCCTCCTCTGCTGAGGTCACCCATTGGTGAACACTCACAAGAGATACAAATGTCTTCACAGTTTTTGACCACTGAAAGAGGTCCATCCACATAACTCTTCCCCAATTTCTTTGTACCAATGTTCCAATCATGCTTCTTCCAAGTCCCCGACCATCCAGCCAAACCATTGGCTACAGCACATGAATCAATACATAATCACACATCTGACCATTTCTTCTTCCATGCAAAGTGCATAACTAGGTGCGCTACTTGAAGTTCTGCCCAGTGGGAAGATTCCCTTCACTGTTGTCCTTCAAGGATGTCCTAGAAAGGGGCTGTAGTGCTGCAGCTGTCCACTTTCGGGTGGTGCCTGCATATCATGCAGAACCATCTGTAAACCAGGCCCTAGTCTTCTCTTCCTTTGTCAACTGATCATACGGAACTCCCCATGAGGCCATGGGTGCAGACTGGCAGAGAGAAGGCAAGGTGGCAGTAGTGGAGACCATGACATTTGAGTCACCTCCTCATGTAACATACTTTCACCTTCAGGACCTGCTTGAGCCCAATCATGTATATACCACTTCCATTTGATGATGGAATGCTGTTGTGCATGATCCACTTTATGGCTAGATGATTCAGAAAGCACTTAGTTCATGATAGGCAGTTCAGGTCTCATGGTGACTTGATGACCCATAGTCAAACGTTCAGTCTCCACCAAAGCCCAGTAACAGGCTAAGAGCTGTCTCTCAAAAGGAGAGTTGTTATCTGCAGAAGATGGCAGGGCCTTGTTCCAAAATCCTAGAGGCTTCTGCTGTGATTCACCTATGGGGGCCTACCAGAGGCTCCAGACAGCAACCCTATCTGCCACTGACACCTTAAGCACCATTGGATCTGCTGGGTCATATGGCCCAAGTGGCAGGGCAGCTTGCACAGTAGCCTAGACCTGTTGCAGAGCCTTCTCCTGTTCTGGACCCCACTCAGAACTGGCAGCCTTTTGGGTCACTCAGTAAATAGACTGGAATAACACAGTCAAATGAAGTATGTGTTGCCTCTAAAATCCAAATAGGCCCACTAGGCTTTGTGCCTCTTTCTTGGTTGTAGGAGGGCCAAACGCAGCAACTCATCCTTCACCTTAAAAGGAATATCTTGACAGGCCCCTTGCCGCTGGACCCCTATAAATTTTATTGAGGTAGAAGTCCCCTGAATTTTGGATGGATTTATTTCCCATCCTCTAGCATGCAAATGTCTCACCAATAAGTCCAGTGTGTTTGCTACTTCTTGTTCACTGGATCCAATCAGCATAATGTCATCAATGTAATGGACCAGTGTGATATCTTGCAGAAGCAAAAGGTGATCCAGATCTCTTAGAAGAAAATTATGACACAAAGTTGATATACCCCTGAGGTAGGACAGTAAAGGTATATTACTGACCTTGGCAGCTCCAGGCAACATCTCTCACAGACACATTCAGGATCAATACTTTGTATCCTTCATTCTTATCAAGTTGACACTCAGAATTAACCATCACAATTTGTGAAGCATAGGAGAAGAATTAGAAAATCATATTCCCAGGATACATATCTTTGTTTTCAATATAGGTGTTTCAACATTACACAATTAGCTTATTTCTACATCATCTGTAAAGAAAATTTCTTTAGATCACCTCGTATATCTCCACTGATTTAATTTTCTTATCTGTCCTAATTACTTACTTGATTGTTCAAATATACATACTTATACAAAATTCAAACATAAATAAGTAGATGACCACACAATATTTCCTATTCACTGCTCCTTAAAGACGAGTGGGATTCATATATTTTCCAAATATATAACCAAGAATAATATCACCAGGGGAGCAAGAAGTAGCAAACACACTGGACTTACTGGTTGAGACATTTGCATGCCAGAGGATGGGAAATAAATCTGACTAAAATTCAGGGAACTTCTATCTCGATAAAATTTCTAGGGGTCCAGTGGCGAGGGGCCTGTCGAGATATTCCTTTTAAGGTGAAAGATGAGTTGCTGCATTTGGCCCTCCTACAACCAAGAAAGAGGCACAATGCCTAGCATGCTGACTTGTTTACCAGGGGCTGCCAGAGATAGCTGACTAAATGACTATTCTACACAGAGGCTTGACTAAAAGGGAAGATGAACTATAAAGTGATAACTAAAGAAAAGAAAACACTGGAGTGTATGTTGAGGCTTTTCGAAGAATATTATTTGTTTTGTTTGTTTTTCATTAAGATAGTAAAGTTTTGAAAATCTTTACCAGGCTGAGGAGAAAATCCAGTAGAAGTAAGATACTTATGAGAATGGAGCCTAATGGGGATAATGTCTCTAGTAGATGAAGTGGAATGTGATTTATCTGACATTTAGCTTATAGGAAATTGAATTCACAAAATATCAAGTACAGAGGGATTTTGAAAATCATTAAATCTCCTCTCATTGGGTAAATTTTTAAAACTACAGAACATATAGCTAAATGGCTTTTCCAGATTCACTCCTCTGACTCCAATTTTAATTGTGAATCTCAGCTCAAATATTGATTGAGGTTGTGAGGAAATTTATAGAGATACTTCTTCCTGGAAACTCTCCGGATAGGGCCTGCAAGCAGAAAAGAAAGAGAGAAAAAAGAGAGAGAGAGAGGAGGAGGGAGAGAGGGAAAGAAAGAAAGAGGGAGGGAGGGAGGGAGGGAGGGAGGGAGGAAGGAAGGAAGGAAGGAAGGAAGGAAGGAAGGAAGGAAGGAAGGAAGGAAGGAAGGAAGGAAGGAAGGAAGGAAGGAGAAAGAAAGAAAGTTAAAAAGAAAGAGAAAGAAAGAAGAAAAGGAAGGAAGGAAGGAAGGAAGGAAGGAAGGAGGGAGGGAGGGAGGAGAAAGAAAGAAAGTTAAAAAGAAAGAAAGAGAAAGAAGAAAGAAAGAAGAAAAGGAAGGAAGGAAGGAAGGAAGGAAGGAAGGAAGGAAGGAAGGAAGGAAGGAAGGAAAGAAGGAAGGAAGGAAGGGGAAAGAGAAAGAGAAATCCTTTAACTTACACCAAATTTCAATTTCTTCTTATCCGGTTCTCTCAAGACCTCCTGACATATTGAATAAATTAATGAAGAATAGATGAATATTGTATTAGTCCATTCTTTTTTTTTTTTTTTTTTTTTGAGACGGAGTCTCGCTCTGTCGCCTAGACTGGAGTGCAGTGATGCGATCACCGCTCTCTGCAAGCTCCACCTCCAGGGTTCACGCCATTCTCCTGCTTCAGCCTCCCGAGTAGCTGGGACTATGGGCGCCAGCCACCACGACTGGCTAATTTTTTGTATTTTTTTGGTAGAGACGGAGTTTCACCGTGTTAGCCAGGATGGTCTCAATCTGCTGACCTCGTGATCCGCCCGCCTCGGCCTCCCAAAGTGCTGGGATTACAGGCGTGAACCACCATGCCCAGCATATTAGTCCACTACTATAAAAAACTACCAAAGACTGGGTAATTTATGAAGAAAAGAGGTTTCAATGATTCACAGTTCTGCAGCCTGTACTGGAAGCATGGCTGGGAGGCCCAGGAAACTTACAATATGGTGGAAAGCAAAGGAGAAGCAAGCACATCTTACCATGGCAGAGTATGAAGAGGGAAGTGCCAAACACTTTTAAACAATCACATCTTGTGAGAACTCACTCACTATCACGAGACCAGTAAAGGGGAAGTCTGCCACCAACATTGGAAATTACAATTCAATATGAGATTTGGGTGGGAACACCGAGCCAAACCATGTCAAATATCATATGCTTTTCACACAAAACTTCATTCAATTTTCAAAACAGTATTAATGTATTTCTGCATTATCAATGTAGAACTAGGACTCAAAGAAGATACTAAAATTTTCTAAGTTCTCACAGCTTAGAGTTGGAGTTAAGATTTGGAACCAAGTTTTGAACTCCTACTGTAGATCAACTTCCCTTATCCTCAATATTTTACTGTAGGTGCTAACTTATGCTTAACATTGTAAGGGAGATAGCTAATATTTTAAAGAAATTAATTCATTTTTACATTTGAAAAATAATAACTTTTCTAATTATCAAATAATCAATAAGGTTTTGGGATACTCAAATAAGATATGGCCAGCATTATGCTAGATTCTAGTAGCTAGGCACTGAAAACAAGCAGCAAAAATATAAGATATATTTTCTGTCCTTAGGAGTGTATTGCCTAATTATAAAAATTGATCCAGAACATACAACAGCAAAATATATGTAGTCTTTTGTTAAATAGCATCTCTACCAGGGTTAAGAAGGCAGACAGCCCTGTGGGCCAGATGTGTTATGGCCAATTTACTGAAGATGAGCCTTGAAGGATGAATAGGATTGAGAGAAATGAAGAGTAATAGTAAGAAAAGTATAACCTTCAAGGTTGGGAAACCATCTAAAGTGGGCCTACTGAAGATGTACCAGCAGAAGAGTGGGAATAGACTGGTTTAACCAGATTGAGTGTACATATGGTAGCAAGTGTTGAGAAATAGCACTGGATGAGGCCTGGCCATGGGGGGTCTTGAAAACTGAACAGATACTAAGTGTCAAGTTCACGTTCCAAATTCTACAGTCTTGGCACTCTTTTTTAATTTTTTGAGACAAGGATCTTGCTATGCTGCCCAGGCTGGAGTGCAGTGGCTATTCAGAGGTGCAACTGTGTTGCAACTGTGTTGACTGCAGCCTCAACTTCCTGGTCTCAAGCAATCCTCCTGACTCAGCCTCCAGAGTAGCTAGGACTACAGGTGCATGCCATTGTGCTGGGCTTTTGTACTCTTGATATGCCTCCTTTAAGGAAGCTGCACTAGATGGGTACTTATTATTAAATACTTATTTCTGATGTTATAATCTTTGAGTAATAAAATATTATCTTCCAAATATCTCTCTCTCCATAATCTCTGGGCTGATCCAGGTTTCACGGGCAGATCCAGATTTTATGGGGCCTGAAGCTATATAATATAATTGATAGGCCCCTTTTTAAGAAGATGAATATAAAATTATAAAATAAAAATCAATTATAAAAGTAGATATTTAGAATATTAAAAAATTCTAAATATTTATTTAGAATATTTGTTATTTAGAATTTTTAAAAATACCAATTACAAATTGTTTTAAGATCACAAATACCTCAAATGTGCAAAATCCAGAGAAGCAACATATGATCTTTATTAGTTATCTACCTGACCTATTTCTGCAATACATTTTTCCTGTACTTTTGGGCTACATGCTCTTTGATGGCCTTTTCATATGACAATAATTTTGTAATATTTTCTATAGCAACATCAGGAGAGTATTTCAAGCAATCCTTCTTAGAAAAAATTTGTTATTGATATTTTTGATAATTTTGGAAAGATTTTAGTTTCACAGCCTCATATTGATAATATTATTTAATATTTAGGTTTGTGTCAATTTTGGAAAATTTCAATTTTCTGTCTTATATGAACTGTAGGATTAGAGGCATTTCAAGTTTTCCTGCATAGTGGCTTAACTGGGGACATGTTTAGTGACAAGCTATGGATTTTGTGTTATTCTAACTAGCACAGTAGGCAGTAGTGGTGTTCCTACACTAGCACAGCTAGCAGTAACTTAACTACTATGGAAGTAACCACAAACCATAACATTATATCCCCAATTTCACATCCCCTTAGTCTGGCCCCCAAAATGCCACTGTCGTCAGTGTTACATACTTGACAGGGGATGATGGGTGGAAAAGGACAGCCAGTCAGGATTGAAATATATTTTTGCAAATTTTGCAAGCCTTAGAGGTATGGTGTTATAGCTTGCAGTTATTTCAATGTGCAGTTAAGTTATTGCTAGCGGTCATGGTTTAGGAGCACCCATTCTTCCCAATGTGCTAGTTCACCTAGAGTAATGACATCATGACATCTATGGCTATCACTTATGTGTCCCCAGTTAAATGTATCTTTACCAAAGAAAAGTTCAAATGCCCTCTAATGGCTTGCTAAGGCATCTCACAAAGTTGGGTAAGGCCTAAACTTAAGATCCATTAGTGGCATTTAAAATAAATCATTCTCTGGATCTTACTATCAGAGTAGAATCTATAAATCACTAAGTAAAATCAATCAGAAAGTCATACCTCTGGATGGCTCTGCAGTCACTCTGCTTGTGGCAGCCGAAATAAAGGGAGACAAACAATGTGCATTTTTATATATTTCTCTTATAAAATGTTCTTTATCTAACTTAATTCATAGCGGAAATTTTATTTTCAAATCTTGTTACTTTAGCTAAAATCAGTGTTTATTTTTTCATTTTTAATTTCCTTTATTATATCATAGAAACAAGAGAGAACAAGTGGTAAAAACAGTGTTACAGTAATTCACAGAAGCAATCAGGAAGAGACAAAGCTCAACAAACGAATTGAACCTCAAGGGGGAGAAAGCTTTGTTACACCCAATGAAGCTAAGCTTTGGGGGAAGTTAATACTTCTTCAACAGCTGTACTAAGAACATTAAAAATACTTTTGCCAAAGAAGGGTATCAACATTTTAATCTACCTTACACTGATAAAAAGGAAAACACACAGCAAGGAGGAGGTGGAGCAGGTTTTCACGGAGCCCAGACGGTAGAAACAAAACGTCCTTTGTTTGCAGAATATTGCACCTGCATTAAATTTACCGCTGACATCTCTTCGTAGAAATTTGATTTTTCTCTCATTCCCCCTCCTTTTATTATTTCCAACACTGAGGAATGCGAGGCATGCCAGTTGTCCTTGTCGCTGCAACGTCTCTGTCTTCAGCTGTGAAAGACAACAGGGCTTCCTCACCTTGCTTGCCATCAGCCCGTCATCTCCACAATGCACCTGCACCGTAACACTACACTCTACCTTGCAGAGCTTCATACTTCTGTGACAGAGGCCAGAGATCAATTTCCTGCCGATCTGAGTCTAGGCCCTGTTCTGACAAGGAAGGTCTCTTTCAAATAATCCTAACTGCTAAGAGCAATGCAAATACAGACCCAGAACCATTATCGGAACTGCAATATCAATATCATAAAAGAAGGAACCATGGCCATAGGCACAGTGGTTGTGAGAATTTCTTTTTTGGGGGGACAGGGGGAAGAGGTATTCATAATCTCAGTGTCAATATGATGAGTTGACTATGACATTTTATATGTTTTCTAAAAATTCCACATTGTTGCTAAAGGAGAGACTATGAGTGTAACAGACAGCACGTATTATGAATTTTGTTCAGAAGTTATTTTACCTATGAAAGTTTTCTATTTTATAGATTCATTCAGCTTTGGTACTCATGTTTAGGCCCTTGGAACTTTTTCAGAGTCATTATAAAGGCAGACTCTATCTCTTCTTTTTATAGTGTGCTCACCTCTATAATTGCACCTGTAATTCAGCCTGGCAGTTATTTATTTATTGAGCTATCATCTCGTCTCCTACATCTTGAGTCTCCTTGGATAGAGTTGGGCTGTATTCCCTGATTCCCACTGCCTGATCCTGCATCTTCATCTCCACAGATCCCTACTATATGTTTGTTTCTTTGTGTGTGTGTGTGTGTGTGTATGTGTGTGCACACATTTTGGGTTTTATTTTTTTAATTTTTTTATTTTTTTGAGATAGAATCTCACTTTGTCACCCAAGATGGAGTGCAGTGGCACAATCATAGCTCACTACCACCTTGAATTCCTGGGTTCAAGCATTTCTCCTGCCCCAGCCTCTCCAGTAGCTGGGACTACAGGTATGCAATACCACGCCTGGCTAATTTTTAATTTACTTTTTATTTATTTATTTTATTTTTTTGTAGAGATGGATCATGCCATCTTGCTCAGACTGGTCTTGAACTCCTAGGCTCAAGCCATCCTCCTGTCTCAGCCTCTGAAAGTCCTGGGATTACAGGCATGAGCCACAGTATCTGGTTTAATTTTTTTTTTTTTCTTGAGATAGAGTCTCGTTCAGTTGCCAGGCTGGAGTGCAGTGGCACGCTCTCAGCTCACCGCAACCTCTGTCCCCCAGGTTCAAGCGATTCTCTTGCCTCAGCCTCTGGAGTAGCTGGGACTACAGGCATGCAACACCATGCCCAACTAATTTTTGTATTTTTAGTAGAGACGGGGTTTCACCATGTTGGCCAGGATGACCTCGAGCTCCTGACCTCATGATCCGCCTGCCTTGACCTCCCAAAGTGATGGGAATACAGGCGTGAGCCACCACACCCTGTCTGGTGGGTTGTCAATTTTATTAGTCATCTCCTAAGGTAAACTGGGGGTACAATAATACTTCTTGCCAAAATTATGTCACTTTGGCTTTGACTTAGAACTCAGAAATTTGTCTTGAATAAGGAAAGAAGAGAAGAAAGAGGAGAAATGAAGATAGGGAGCAGAGAAAGATGCAGTGTTTTATCTTCTAGTCAGAATGCATGGTTCCAACTGTGGCTGTTAACACCTACCCGCTGGGTGACTTTCACAACTTATTTAACACCTATCATGCTCTTTACAGTAAAATGGAGATACTAATAGAATGTAGCAGATGAAATGAGAAAATAAATGTAAAATGCTTTCCAGGGCTTGCTCCAGAGGAAGAAGTCAATAAAAATTAGCAATTAGGACTATGAAGGTGAGAAGAAACATTGACTTAAGTTTATTGAGGTGTTATCTTCAGATCATAACTTGAATGAAAGTTTCAAAAAGTCAGAGGCACAAGTAGGAAGCCTTAAATTAGAAGTCATGCCTTAAGCCATCCAGTCTTCCTATTCATCCAGAAACCACCAGGCAAGGCCTGCTCTCTATGTTATTGTTTGCTTTAGAAATACCTACAAACCTCTCTCTCACACTGCAGATGTGCCAAGGGTTGACTGATTTTTGACAAGAAGGCAGAATTACAATGGTAGCCTTTTAGATGTCTTTTCTCATATTAAGACTATAACCTCCATTTTCTATTTTACTCTTTGAAATGTTAACATGAGAGTACCTGAGGTCATTTTAAGCACCATCCATGAACTTGACTATAATCATCCAGTTTACAGTGGCCTAAAAAGATCCTACCTCTCCACATTCCATGACCATGTCCAACTTGCACCTAATCTGTGAGATGCAAATTTAATGTCAGCTCACAAATGAGACATTCTTTTGTGGATATTTCAATCCTTTTCCCTATTTCCTCAAGATTCTTGTTTCGTAGGAAGTCTGGAAAGGAAAACCAATATTTTGTCCTAAAAATGTTGTGTGTTTTTATGTAACTTTTAATGGGAGGCTTATAAATGAGATCTAAGTATTCCCCATTTCTTTAGTTTATGAGGTCACTCTATTATATATATATATAATAGTGTTTGGCCCTGATCACAGATGAGTTTTGGAACTTCAGTCATTTTGTCCGGTTTCTTATTTGCTAAGTCCCAAATGTTTCCGGCCTGTGAAGACCTGCATATTCCCCAAATCCACTCTGATTGTTGAGTGCCCTTTGGTCAGCTGTCCTTTCCACTCTTGGTTTGGGGTTCTCCTGCCATCTGGAGCCCAGCTTCCCTGCCTTCCCCTCTACCAGTTCATTTCAACTTGGTGCAAAGACCTTCTGCTCAGACCCCAGAGTAGTAGCTGAGACTTGACTATGACTTACTTAAAGTCTTGAGAATAACAAAAGGATCTTTACATTGGTCATCAGATATGGTTTTTCTAAGAATCAACAGACCATATCTCTCCATAGGAACCCATCGTTCGACACTTATCTCTGCCGAGATGCGGTCTTGCCACATGTTACTGGGCTGGGCTTCTCCCCAGCACATCTTCCAATGGTAGTGCCTCAAACACGTCTCCATTATTCCATTCTAAGTTGTCTACTGTGGACCGTCTATTTATCAACTTTGGAAAAGGAAGGGGCATTTCTGCCTTCATACCAGTCCAGAGCCTGACTCCCAAGTCACCATTTTCTCTCAGGAAAAATATCTTCTGAAATGTTCAACACCGAAACTCGCCATTTCTTTCCAGGGAAAGCCATCCTTAGGGACATTATCTTGCCTTTATGCCCCGTTAGTACACAATGGTCAGTCATATGTAATTTTGCACATAATGGTTGTTCTTCAACTTCAATAATTCGACCCAGCGTGGGGAGATCATGCCTCTGTGTCTCCTCAGCCATCTGATACTCTACTCCATACCAGGACACAGACAAGAACAAAAGTGCCAAACTTTCATGAATAAGCAATACGTTTCAGAGCCAGTGCATTGTAAATCCATATTTAGAAAAGGATTTTCTAAAGTTAATTTCCTAAAGTAAACAATTCAGATTCAGCTTCGTCTACCTGGAAGACAACTTTCCATATGCGACAAAGCTGTTTAACTTTTGGAGTCACGTTGTCATTGATCTATCCATTCCAGAAGAAAGTTGCTTGTTACATTTGCATAACCAAAAGGCAAAGGCAAATATTATTTTTCTTAAAATAAAGGAGTCATTTGCTCTCAAAAGTAAAAAAATATGTTTCCACCTCTATAGAAGCAAAACAAAATAGAAACACTGTTTCACCTTTAAAATTGATTTTTCCCATTTCTAGTCATGTGCACATTTTCAACATTTTGGGAGTGTAATCTCAGCTGAAATATTTGCACAACTGATATGGGAGTGCTGGGAAGGGAAGAGCGTGGTCCCTTTAAACGATAGGGAAGGGGGAACCAAAGCGCTGGGCAGAGGAGGGTGCCATCACTGGCTAGGGCTCCACCCCTACCGACCTGGGTGAGGACAGCACTCCTGCCTTCCCCCCAAATGTTGCATTTTTCAAAACAACCCTGGCCCGCCACACCCCTATAAAAACCAGAGACCCTAATGGGCAGACACACAGGTGGCCAGAGTGAGAGGAGCACATAGGCGGAAGAAGAGACCAGCGGCTGGTAATCAGAGGGCTTCCAGAGGAGCACACTGGCGGAAAAGCACACCGACAGGCACTGGCAGGCCAGCAAGCCATTGACCCAGCAGGCTGTCCACCCTGCAAGCCATCGACCCAGCAGGCCATCGACCAGCAGGATGAGGCAGAGTTTGGCCGGGGCAGTTGGAGAAGAGCCACAGCCGCTGAGGACTGCAAGTCCAGGGGAAAACCATCTCCCTTCTGGCTCCCCCATTGGCAGAGAGCTGCTTCCACTGGATAAAACTTTGCACTCATTCTCCCACGTGTGATCTGATTTTTCCAGTACACCAAGGCAAGAACCCAGGATACAGAAAACCCTCTGTCTTTGCAACAAGGTAAAGGGTCTAATTGTGCCGGTTAACCCAAGCTGCCTACAGACAGCAAACTAACAAACGACCCTGTAACACACGCCCACTGGGGCTTCAGGAGCTGTAAACATTCACCCCTAGACAATGCCATGGGGTCAGAGCCCCACAACTGGCCCGTCTGTGTGCTCCCCTAGAGGTGTGAGCAGAAGGACACTGAGGAATCGGAGCCACACCCACATCGCATGCACTGCGAAGGGGACAAGGGAAACTTTCCTGTTTCATAACCACATAAAAGGATATCGTGTTAAAATCATTTTTTGAGCTATGAATTTTTTTTTTTTTCTCTGTATTCCCCAAGGTAGCAAGGCCCTTTGCATTCTTTACCTCTGGATACCTACAATATGGAAGTTAGAGACTTTGGTAAAAATCTAAACTCATTGATTATTTAAGGATTCTGGGCATATGAGTAGAGAGATAGATAAATTTTTTGTGTGTTTTTTTGTTTGGTTGGTTGGTTTTTGGTGAATTGTTTTCTGTTTTTTTTTGTTGTTTATTTGTTTGTTTGTTTTTTGAGACAGAGTCTCGCTCTGTCAACCAGGCTGGAGTGCAGTGGTGTGATTTCAGCTCATTGCAACCTCCGCCTCCTTGGTTATAGTGATTCTCATGCCTCAGCCCCCCAAGTAGCTGGGACTACAGGCATGTGCCACCACGCCTGGCTCATTTTTGTATTTTTAGTAAAGACGGAATTTCTCTATGTTGGCCAGGCTGTTCTTGAACTCCTGACCTGAACTGATCCATCCACCTTGGCCTTTTAAAGTGCTGGGATTACAGTCATGAGCCATCGCACCCAGCCCAGGTGTATACTTTTGATGGGGAAAAATAGGAAAGAGATAGATTTTTCTCTGAAAATACTGGTGGATCCCTAACGCAGTGGGAATCTTCACACCACTTCCACACAAGGCCTCAGAGAAATGAAAACCATAGAGTAGATAACTTCTGCCAATTGTAGAAGCTCCCTGCCTCACCAGAGATGCCCAAGATTGAGTAAAGTCCAGTGCAGCCAGGCCACCAAATCTGATGGGAACCCTTGCCCTGGGAGAGTATGGAACTCCAAGGTAACCAATGTGAACCAGTGATAGATGTGGCGGTGCCTTTGTCTGGGATGTGGCACTCTGAGACCTTTGCCAATTTATGTAGATTTAAAGGGATTTCTACATATGAGAATGTGAACTAAGATTCATATTTCCCTCATGAGAAGGGTACTTGCAGAATCCCCATTTCACAACTGAAGAAGTTGAGACCCAGAGTGAGATTCACTTATCTGTGTTCTAATTTCTCACAGACAGGAGGCAAAGAACTGAGCATTGCATCCAAACCGGCTTAACCTCAAATTTGTCTCTTTTTAACCAAAACTCTCTGACTTTCAGTTTGATCAAAAACTGGGGAAGATAATGTCTAGTGCAGAAAACTAGCAGACACTAACTCTACCAAATGATTAAAATAAACCCTATGACACGGCAACATCATTAACCCCTTGACACAATGCACTAAGAAAGACAAAACATAACTTATTTTTATGCTCTTACCAAAAATGTATAACCTGTGTTCAAACACAAGTACATATCAGAAAAACCCCAATTAAGGGACATTCTGCAAAATAAATGATCGCTCTTCTTCCAAAGTGTGAAAGTCATGAAAGTCAATGAAAGACTAAGGAACTATTACAGACAGGAGAAGACTAAGAGAAACAGCAACTACCTGCAATGGGAGATTCTGGATTGGATCAAAGAACAGAAAAAAAGGACATCAATAAAAATTGGTGAAGTTCAAATGAGATCTGTAGTTTAGTAGATAATATTGTAATAATGTTAATATCCTCTTCTGGACAATTACATTATGAGAAATTATACTATGAGAGAGAAAAAAAGGTAATATTTTAGGCAGCAGAAAAAAAAGACTCACCAAGAACCCTTATTTTTCTTATGCTTTTTCACAACCCTTATCTTGGCCACGTGTGAAAGACTGCTGCATACCCAGATAGCCACCATCATAATTCTCGTCTATATTAGTCCCAGGCATTAACCTCAGTACGAATACAACTTAGACACTTCAAGACTCTATCGCTCCTTTTTTTTTTTTTTTGAGAAAGTTATCAGGAAACAGTTCCCGTCTTTATTTACAGGATGTTTATAGGAACTCAGATATACTCAGGCACTCATAAACCCAAAAACAAAATGAAAGAGGCTAAGTTATACTGATACGGGTTGAACTCATGTTACAATGTTGCTGCAACATTAGTGATGGCCATGAAGCATATTACTGATAAAGATCAGTCTAGGTGGATTCCATCGGTGTCCACAGTAAAGATTAAGAACATAGAATGCGCATTCATTCATTCATTCATTCATTCATTCATTCATTATTTGTTATTCATTCAAGAAATGTTTAGTAAGCCCTATTATCCATCAGGCATACTGTAGATTATAGGGATATCATGTGGAATAAGACAGAATCATTGCCAAAAAATCGTTTGTGCTACTATAAATATTGTGTCAAAAATAAAACAGAGTAGTAGAACTTGACCTGCTGGGGAGATGGGGTGGAGTGAGAAATGCTACTTGACTCAGATGATCAGTGACTAGTTGTCTGAGGAACTGTCCTTTGAGCTGTGACCTGACAGAGAATAAATGGTGTCCATGCAGAGTTCTCGAAAGAGTAGGGAGGAATGCTCCAGAGAGAAGCAAACTGGAGACATCATGAAACAAAATCTGGAGGCAGACTCTGGGTTTAAGTCATGGTTCTTCCAGTTATTAGTTGTGTGATCTAAGTTCCTTAACCTTTTTGTCCCTCAGTTTTCTCATCTGTGAAATGGGACCAATAAGAAGACTAAATGTGTAGAATACTTCGAATAAAGTGCTTTTTGTGTTTGATAAATAAATATTTTCACTTGGAAGCAATTGGTAAAGGATGTGTATAATAATTGCAGTTAATTTCAAGGTTTGGAGCAGAAACTCTATGTGGAGTGACGAGTAGATGGAAAAGCTGCTTAGAAACAGCTCAGTCTCCTTGGGTAACTTCAAGTAATCTGGAAGGGATGGGAGCACAGAAATGTTCATGGGGGTGTTCTGGTTTTCTATGGCTATATGACAAACTAGCCCAAAACTCACTGCTTTAAATAACAATTCATTATTATATCTCACAATTCTGGGAATGATGGGCTCAGCTGATGACTCTCACGTGATTGTAGTAAGATGGTAGTGGGGGCTGGATTCCTCTGAAGACTTCTCACCTCACAGCCTGACTGCCAGGATGGAATGGCTGGAGCAGTTAGAGGATAGATAGGCACCTTTCTCTACCAGGCCTCTCCACACGGCCTGCTTGGAGTCTTTCACAGAATGGTGGTCTCAGGGTAGTCATACTTATTACCTGGCAATTTCTCCTACAGCAAAAGTTCCAAGAGGCAGGAAGCAGAAACAGCTAGTCTCACAGGCCTGGACTTGGAATCTGGCACAGTGAGACCCTCCACCACACTCTGTTGGTTGAGGGAAGCACAAACCAGTTGAGTCAGAGGAGAAGACATAGACTGTAGCTTTGGATTGGAGAAGGGTCAAAGAATGCATGGACATTTTTAATGAGTTTCAAGGGATGATGAGAGGCAGGGTTCTGAGGGTACGAGGGGGGATGCCTATATTCTGGAGGGCCTTGTATGACATTCAGTCATATTTGAACTTTATTCAGTAGGTAATTTTGGAATCATTTTGAATTTTAACTATGGATATACCAAATCTCTAGATGCTGTAAGTGAAGACAAGATAAAATGGATTCTTTTCTTCTAAATATGTAGTGAACACATGCATAAGGGGGAGTGGAGAGTAATGTATTATCCTTCAATTCTGAAAGGTTATACTTTCCTTTCTGTACTGCTTCCTTGCAGAGAAATTATCTAATGGCCACAAGTTGGTCCTGAGGGGTAGAGAGATGCAATTGTGACCAGGTTGCATTATAGAGAAGACGTAGGTTTGGAGATGATTCTCTGTCTGCCTACTACTCAGAATTTCTCATCAGTTTTATTGCTTTGATGTACAAGAGAATATTTTGGGGTGAGAGAATTAACCAATATTGGCTGGGTAGATGTTGCCTTGCTTATACAGCCCACCTTAGAGGAGTTAATCTGATTTTGTAGCAATTCCATAGCAGCTAGTTCTACGAGCAGTGTAGACACAGTTCATTTTCTGCACACATTTATGCAATCATTAATTAAAATTTTCTTCTCCCAAGTGTTTATTTTTAAAATTAAGGCCCAATAATTTAGAAAGTTGCTCAAGAAAAGAACATTTATACAGTTCTAAAACCTAAAACAATCTGAGTTTAGTCAACAAAATCCTATGTTGGATGGCAGGGATTAAGATTTCTTATTTTATATACAGGTTTCCAGCAATAATGGAATAAGTTCCTGACATGGATAATATGTTACCTCTTCACCATGAAAAATTGTGTACTTCAAAATAGTTTCTTCTTCCCTAATTATTTTCCCAAGCCACAGGGCTTTATTTAACAAACACATACTTCCCACTCATGCACCAGTCATGTTTCTAAGTTCTGTATGAATAATAACTCATTTTCTCATCGTGACTACTCTAGGAGGTGATTGCTGTTATTATCACCCTTTGTTTTACCCATGAGGCACAAACCAATCAGAAACACAGCTAATAGATTAGGCTCGGTGGCTCACGCCTGTAATCCCAGCACTTTGGGAGGCCAAGGCGAGCAGATCGCAAGGTCAGGAGATCGAGACCATCCTGGCTAACATGGTGAAACCCTGTCTCTACTAAAAATACAAAAAATTAGCTGGGCGTGGTGGCGCACTCCTGTAGTCCCAGCTACTTGGGAGGCTGAGGCAGGAGAATAGTGTGAATCCGGGAGGTGGAGCTTGCAGTGAGCCGAGATCAAGCCACTGCACTCCAGCCTGGGAGACAGAGTGAGACTCCATTTCAAAAAAAAAAAAAAAAATTAAAAAAAGAAACACAGCGAATAAGTGACAGAGCTAGGATTCAAACCCATGCACCTGGGATCCAGATTTCATACCTTCAAACCGTATGTGATGCTGCCTCTATTTTAGCCTCTATATCATCTATTTTAGCCCTGGACACTATTATACCTTTACTGCAAGCTCCTTGAGACCACACGTTCTGACTTTCAGTGCATCCACAGTATCTAGCTTTGTACTTAGCAAATAGAAAGTATCAAATAAATGGGTTTGCCTAAACTGGGTTAACAATAGGACATATAAATGATTCTAAGGCCTTCTGGCCTGTCTTTCAATAGGATAGTATTACCCAACAATTATGATGTCTACACATACTTTTCATTTTCAATCACATTGGGATAAATTTTTGTCTTTATCCCATTTCATCCCATTTCTGCTTTCTCCTGTATATAAAAGTGCTGATATTTCACTGCTCTCTATGAAGAGTGAAGTCTATTATGGTCTTACAACTTAAATTTGATACCAAGACAAAGGTTAATTGGTAAAGATTATTGCCCAAGCATTAATATTTTACATGAATCAGAAGGTCAGATGGCATTTCTGGATCTGACAGCTCTTATCATAATGAAAGTTTGAAAGAAATGTCATCCTGCCTATTAATGAATGGTTTTAGCCCTAGTGAGAGATCATTTATTTAACACCAGTAAGTTAATCACAGTTGACGTCTGTGAACTATCAACTCTCAAGCTATGCATCTGTTTGAGGTCGTTGCTGGCAAAACCCCTATTTTACAGGCAAGGTCACTGATACATCACTTTCTAATGTATCATAGACTTTTGAAAACATATAGAATTTAGCAAATGTGGTTCATTTCATTTATTCATTTTTAAATAGTGATTACAAACTATGAATGGAAAAAGCTATAATTCAATCATTGGACTACATACATTCAATTTTTAAAAAAGACTCTGCTAAATAGAAAAGGGTTTAAAGTGTTTATTTTTCCCTAAGTAAAAAAGTAATTTTGTGATACAGTCACAATTATAATCATAATTTCTAAAGTTTATTAATTTGAAATCTTCATTAGAAGAATTGAGACATTTTTTCTTCTCAAAACAAGAAACATAGGCAAATATATATATATATATGAAAAACTTCCAATATTTAAAAAGTATTTCCTCTGAACATTCTTAGTTACAAATACTGCTTTTAATTTTTTTCTGAAGTGAGTTTATTTAGATGAGATTGGGCACGTTCAGGGTGGTATGGCCACAGACTAAAATGAGTTTATTTAGAAATCTAGATCATTTATACTCCAGGCTTCATGTATATGATATTTCTTATATTTCTTACAAAAAATAAAATCTTTTTTTACCAAAATCAAACCCAAAGTCTCTGAAAAAGTAAACACATGAAAAGATAGAAAGATAATTTCAATATTGTTTATGGGATGAGTTTAAGATGCAAAAAATGCACCAAGAATATTATAATTAGGATATCACACAGTCTGGAAATCTAATAAAACTGCAGACCCCAGCCTCCATTTCCTTTTAGGACAATGTTATCTGATCTCCAATGTCTAGCTATTAGTCTGCCTTGTCAGCTGTCTCCATTGGACTGAGAAAAGACCATCCTTTACCTCACTTCTCATTTTTAAATATCTGTGGGGTTGGGGGTAGATTAGGAAAAGCACGCAATATGCCAAATGAAATAGTGTGTTTTAGCAAGAGTTTTGTAATTTTATCTTTCCTCTTCAACTAGGGAATAACCCTAATTACAACAGAGGTTTTGATAGTAACCAAGACAGATCAGATAGTACCTGGGGAAGCTAGGTAGTTAGATACTAAAGGCAGCAGATTTACTTAAAAGACCAGAGGCTTTAGAATATACCAAGAAGTTAGCAGCTATATGCTTATGAACTAACGTCCTCTAATGTTGAGATGACCTCTCACATGGTAATTGATCAATGAAAATGCATACTTTAAGGAAAAATCAATTATACAATAACTTGTTTTCCTGCTATTAATTCTAAGAGTTCCAGTTTCCAGGTTTGAGGCAAACCTGTGTCATGCTAAAGACATAGTTTAGCTCTTAGTCATCTTATGTTTGCTTTCATTGACTTTCCCAAAGGCACCAGGCTGAGGATAGGCATCATTTATGGGATAACAGACAAAGAGATCTTGGCGACCATGAAATCGATCTCTTTTCTTTGTTTTTCAGGTAAGAAAAATAAGTGAGCTATTGAGGTCACACAGTTATTTAAGATCTAGTTCATACCAAAGCCAGAGGTGAAGTCCCAAACTCCCAATGTAATCTTTTGATTAACATGCATGCAGTAAAGTAATTGCTACAAAAGTATCATAAAGGCAAGCAGGGCATTATTTATATAGGAGGAATTGACATCCACTCTATTTCAACAATACCAATTGCAATTAACGCGATATTTTTTCAGTTTTAGGCGTAAGAATTCAGCCACTGTTTCTGTTATTAAGTCAGGGACTGTAACCTCTTACTTGATTACTTGAATAAATTGAAGGCTTGGGAGGTGGAATCATTTGCTCAAGGGCATGCAGTTAGTTGCCAAGCAAACACCAGGTAACTGACTCCTAGGCTGTGACTTTTTCCCACACCATCATGCTTTGTTCAGAGCCTTCCTCTTAAATCTGAGAAGTGATGAACTTTGGAGACATGCAGGAGAAGAAGGTTGGAGGCGGGTGCTGTAAGGCAGGGAAACTAACATCTTCCTTTGCTCTACTAGCTCCCAGGACCTCAGAAGTTTGAGAGAGGACACAGTTATGGAAGTTCTTCCAGAGCTAAGGGCTTACAACTGTTTACAAGGCATTATTTAGGACACTGCCTGGTGCTAGGATGTTTTGCCAAAAGGCCATGTTGTCACACTGCATGAAGTCCAAAGATTGTGTCCCTTGTGCTTGCTGAATTTTAGGATATGAGACAGCCTGCATAAGGAAAATAAAACAAGATGAGTTTTCACCAAAGATTCAAATGTGAGGATTTGTTTATTCAAATATCTTCTGAGCAGGAATCTATAAACTAATTTCTCTTGTTTTAAAGCAAAAACTACACTGGAATGCCTTTTAACCCAGTGCCAGAATTTGACATGAAAGATAACTGCAGTAGAGTATGAGACAAGTCACACAAGCATGTCACCACAACTCCTCGACAATGCTGCTTTTGCAGGAGTGAGGGTTAAGGATGTGGTTGCTGTACACATTGGTGAACACAAATGAATTGGCTCACAAGAAGCCCATGTTTCTGAATCAAAAGATTTCAGCCCTCCAACAGCCGAAATAATAATAATACATGACAGGCCACACTCATCTATTATAGTTTTAAGGATAGTTTGTGGACATGAAGTATTATGAACCATAAGGGTTTGCAGTATTCTGTCTCAAGTTAGTGCTATAGTACATCTTAGCACCATTGACATTGGCATGCACTGTTCCTGCCTGAGGCATTAGACATCTAATTTGATCAAATTCAGACCCTATAATTTGAATTCAAGCCAAACCACAATCAAATCATAAAATTTCCAAAGCTGCCACCATCTTGGAAATGTCAAATGTTGGGTGAGGGGAGCAGGAAATGACTATACAGGGAATAAACAGAGCCCATGGTAATGAATTTTGCATCTGGTCCTTATATGAGGCCATCAATCCATTAGCTGTAATTTAAATATCTTGATTAACATTTCATTAGCATAGGTGACTGCTGCAGAATAAATTGAATCTCCATGCACCATGCATACCAAAATATTCTAAACTCCTCTGAGTTTTAAGGTGCTAAATATAGTACTCTCTGGCCACTTAGAAAGTCTCTGAAGTCTGTTCGGTATTAAGCATAAAAAATAAACCTGAGAAAAAGGGATGTTTTTATATGCTCAGATATTACGGCCCGCTAAAAGCATGGACTGTTTTGGCAGTCACTGTCAGACCTCCCGGTGTCTGAGGAATTGTATGCTCCTTTCTAAATCCTTTCGGAAATTGCCAGTTTGATAGAATAACATTGCAGGAAACCACTCAAATTGAACATATTTGTTGTTTTATGTTCTGCCAGGCGAATGTCAGAACAATGCCAGGAGACCACAGTGGGTCAGAATTGGAGGGAGCAGGAGGGGAGGAGAAGGAAGGGAACCAGGAGCAAAAGAGACAATGAGAATATAATCAGAAGTTATTTTAATGGGGAATTTTTAAAGCATAAAACAAACTGTTGCTTTTGAGAATCAAAAGCAAAATAGATTGTGTCTTCTCACTTGTCTTACGGTCAACAACATGATGTCCAATCTGTGAATTTTTGTTGCAGAATTTGATTATTGTGGTCAATTTTCTGGTACATCTCTGTTCACTGGTCAATGATGCTGCCAAATATGAAGGCTAAATAGATGGCTCAGTTGTAGAACTCACTCATGGAAGCTTATTCTTATGCTTTTATTCCACTTACACAAAACTACTTTACTACAAAGACTTTCTTTTTTTTCACCTTTTGCATTCTTCAGTTACACAGCATGCCATATAAATCATTTTAATTAATTAGGAACAACAATTTGCAATAATCATTTATTCAGTCTCATGTTTGAAGTCCTAGTGAAATAACTTTTTTCTAGGTCTGACAGTATAATAGAATTTACTGGTAGTAATTCCAAAAAATAATCCTGCAAGAATTTATCTTTCCAGAAAGACCAGCATGGGAAAGGCAGTTGGAACGAGTGTTAGCTTTGCCTCTTTTTTTTTTTTTTTTTTTTTTTAAGTGGCTGACTCATAAATTAGGAACTTGATTCTCTCTTCCGGGCTTTGGATGGCTTCCTAACGAGCAGAAGGGCTGCTTTATTTATTTATTTACTAACCTTTGTGGATTCAAACCCTTGATAGCACTTAACACTTTAGTTACTGTGGTTATATCAAATTAATATTGCAAGCGCACAGTGCTGGTTTGATTACGAGGAAAATCTTTTTGCCTCATTGCCACTCAAGTATTGAACCCAGCACCAAATACACGCTCACTATTTTTTGCTAGATAATCATTGCATTTTAGCACATGGAACAAATTTGATATTGATTAAAATTGAATGTTATTAATCTACTTTATTTTCCACATCAGTTTAAAAAGAAACTGAAAAAACCATAGCTTCCTTGTAAAATATCTAAATGCATGTGTTTTGAGAGCAGCCAAATAGTGAAAACTATATCATATTTTCAAATATACAACACCACACTCAGTAACTTTTAATTTTTTAATTTAATTTAATTTAATTTAATTTTTTAGACACAGGATCTCACTCTGTTGCCCAGGCTAGAATTCAGTGGCTCGATCATAGCTCATAGTTTCATACACCTAGGACCAAGTGATCCTCCTGCCTCAACTTCCTGCGTAGCTAGGACTACAGGCACATGCCCTCATGCCTGGCTAATTTTTTATTTTTATTTTTTGTAGAGATGAGAGTCTTACTATGATGCCAATGCTGATCTCAAACTCCCGGCATCAAGCCTTCCTCCAGTAACTTTTTTAAAATCAGAATTTGAATTAATTTATTCTTTGTACAATATGAATGTTTACTCTTAGATACATAGTTATCTAGTGTCTCTAAAATTGAGGATTTTCTTTTGATACGCATGGCAGAATATGTTGTGTGCTTTGGGATAACTATGGTGGACTTGATGGTAGATATTGGTTTTACTTACGGGGTACAAATGGAGACGTACAGGAAGGAAAGTGACTTTTCCAATGTTACAAAGAATTGTACCCATGGAGCTAAAGGACAACTGGAACTTATTGCCAAAGCATTGTTAAATGAACACACACTTGTGATCTCATATTTTCTGCACTAATATATCTGCTTTGCCAGAGTAGCAAGAAAATAAGGTAATCATTTGTGGCTTTCACAAGCCTTCAGGCAAATGCAATGCAAGTCAGTGCAGTCTTCCTGGTAGTCAGCGTAGGTGGTCACACGTGTTGTGTGATTTGAAAGTTACAAAAAGGTTCCCCTTGCTACATATATCCTGAACTGCTTTTATTAAGGGTAGATAGCTTAGTTCAACAGAGTGAACTTTGTTTTGTTTGTTTTTATACAGAGCCTTGCTACGTCCCTTGGGCTAGAGTGCAGTGGCATGATCTCAGCTCACTGCAACCTCTGCCTCCTGGGTTCATGCAATTCTCCTGCTTCAGCCTCCCGAGTAGCTGGGATTACAGGTGTGTACCACCACGCCTGGCTACTTTTTGTATTTTTAGAGACGGGATTTTGTCATGTTGACTACACTGGTCTCAAACTCCTGACCTCAAGCTATCCACCCACCTCTGCCTCCCAAAGTGCTGGGATTACAGGCGTGAGCCACTGCACCCAGCCTTTCGTGCAAATTTTTCTATTACTCCTCAGCAAACTTCAACTAGGAGTATGCTCTAGTTCACCCCTCCTCCAAACTTGCCCTTGATTAATTTTACTTGTCCCCGGCTCTCAGTTTAGATGCTGTTTCCTTTGATCTTCTCTAATGCCCTGTGACCACCATCAAAGCATGATTTTTGCATTTTTAAATGGTTGAAAAGAATCTGAAGGAAAAGATTTTATGACATATGCAGAGTACAGTCATGCATCTCTTAACAACAAGAATGTATTCTGAGAAATGCATCATTAGGTGATCTCACCATTGAGCAAACATCGGGGTGTGTATTTACATAAACCTACATGGGATAGCCTCCTACACACCTATACTACAAACCTGTACAGTATGTTATTGTACTAAATACTGTAGGCAACTGTAATATAGTAAGTATTTGTGTATCTAAATATATCTAAACATAAGAGAGGTACAGTAAAAATACAGTATAAAAGGTAAAAGATAATACACCTATATAGGACACTTACTGGAAATGGAGCTTGCAGAACTGGAAGGTGCTCTGGATGAGTCAGTGAGTGGTGAGTGAATGTGAAGGCCTACGACATTACTGTACACTATGATAGACTTTATACACACTGTATACAGAAACTACACTAAATTTATACATAAGTAGTTTTCTTTCTTCAATAATAATTGACCTTAGCTTACTGTAACTATTTTATTTGATAAACTTTTTACACTTATTGTCTCTTCCGTAATAACACTTAGCTTAAAACACAAACACATTGCACAGTTGAACAAGAATAGTTTTATCCTTTATATCCCTTTTCTATAAGCGTTTTTCTATTTTTAACTTCTTAAGATTTTTCTTAAAAACTATGACACAAACACATACATTAGCCTGGGCCTGCCCGGGCTCAGGATCATCACTATCACTGCCTTCCACTTCTACATCTTGTTCCACTAAAGGCCTTCAGAGACAATGACACGCATGGAGCTGTCATCTCCTAGGATAACAATGCCTTCCTCTAGAATACCTTCTCCTGAACGACCTGCTTAGGACTGTTTACAGTTAACTTTTTCAATGAGTAAAAGGAATTAACTGTAAAATAAATTTTAAAAGTATGGTAAATACTGGGTGATAAGAATTTTTCAACTTCATTATAATCTTATAAGATCACTGTTGTATAATACAGTCCATTGTTGACCCAAACATTGTTATTCAGCACAAAACTGTATACGAAATTCAAAGCTCAGTGTCCATAAAGTTTTATTGGAATGTGCCATTTGTTTACACGTTGCCTATGAGTGCTTTCAGAATATGAAGGTAGAGTTGAGTAGTTGTCATAGTCTATGTGGCACCAAATAGACTATAATACAATATTTACTATCCAGCCTTTTATGGAAAGAAAGTCTAGTTTGCTGACCCCTCTCCTAGACTTTTTGATTAAATAAGTAGAGGCCCTTAAGTGTCCATACCACCTTGTGATGGCTAAATGTGTCTTCTCTAATGGAGTTTAAAGCTTCATGGCGCAAACCTATCTTTTGCTGTGTAGTATCTCCAGCACCTACAAGAAAATGCCAGGGTGTACAGTAAGCCTTCAATAATGAAATATCAAATGTATTAACCCTTTCAAAGTTTGTCTTATTTTATAAATTATTTTTAAAATAGTAATATTATAGTGATATATTACTTCATCTATAGGTTTTTTGTTTGCTTGTTTTTACTTTAAGTTCTAGGATACATGTGCAGAATATGCAGGTTCGTTACATAGCTATTTGTGTGCCATGATGGTTTGTTGGACCTATCAACCTGTCACCTAGGTTTTAAGCCCCGTATGCATTAGCTATTTGTCCTGATGCTCCCCTGCCCCTCATCCCCACCCTGATAGGCCCCAGTGTGTGTTATTCCCCTTCTTGTGTCCATGTGTTCTCGTTGATCAACTCCCACTTATGACTGAGAACATGTGGTGTTTGGTTTTCTGTTCCTGTGCTAGTTTGCTGAGGATGATGGCTTCCAGTTCCATCCATGTTCCTGCAAAGGACATGATCTCATTCCTTTTTGTGGCTGCACAGTATTCCATGGTGTATATGTACTACATATTCTTTTTTTTTTTTTTTTTTTTTTTTTGAGATAGAGTTTCACTCTTGTTGCCCAGGCTGGAGTGCAGTGGTGCGATCTTGACTCACTGCAACCTCAGCCTTCTGGGTTCAAGTGATTCTCTTCCCTCAGCCTCCTGAATAGGTGTGATAACAGACGCCTGCCACTGCACCCAACTAATTTTTGTATTTTTAGTAGAGACAGGGTTTCATCATGTTGGCCAGGCTGGTCTCCAAGTCCTGACCTCAGGTGATCAGCCTGCCTCAGCCTTTCAAAGTGCTGGGATTACAGGCGTGAGACACCGCACCCAACTTTTTGCCACATATTCTTTATCCAGTCTATCGTTGATGGGCATTTGGGTTGGTTCCATGTATTTGCTATTGTGAAGAGTGTTGCAATAAACATACGTATACATATATCTTTATAATAGGATGATTTCTATTCCTTTGGGTATATAACCAGTAATGGGATTGCTGGGTCAAATGGTATTTCTGGTTCTAGATCCTTGAGAAATTGCCACACTGTCTTCCACAATGATTGCACTAATTTACATTCCCACTAACAAAGTAAAAGTGTTCCTATTTCTCCATAGCCTTGCCAGCATCTATTGTTTCTTGACTTTTTAATAATCGCCATTCTGACAGGTGTGAGATGATATTTCACTGTGGGTTTTGATTTGCATTTCTCTAATGATCAGTAATGTTGAGCTTTCTTTCATATGTTTGTTGGCCACATAAATGTCTTCTTTTGAGAAGTGTCTGCTTATGTCATTTGCCCACTTTTCCATGGGGTTGTTTTTTTCTTAGAAATTTGTTTAAGTTCCTTGTAAATTCTGGATATTAGACCTTTGTCAGATAGGTAGATTGTAAAGATTTTCTCACATTCTGCAGGTTGCCTGCTTACTCTGATGATAGTTTCTTTTGCTGTGCAGAAGCTCTTTAGTTTAATTAGATCCCATTTGTCAATTTTAGCTTTTGTTGCATTTGCTTTCAGTGATTTCATCATAATATCTTTGCCTGTGCCTATGTCCTGAATGGTATTGCCAAGGTTTTCTTCTAGGGTTTTTATAGTATGGGGCTTTACATTTAAGTCTTTAATCTATCTTGAGTTAATTTTGTAAAAGGTGTCAGAAAGAGGTCCAGTTTCAGTTCCCTGCATATGACTACCAGTTTTCTTAGCACCATTTATTCAATAGGAAATCCTTTCCCCATTGCTTGTTTTTGTCCAGTTGTACAAGATCAGGTGGTTGTAGATGTGTGGCCTTATTTCATTTCTGAGGTCTCTATTCTTTTCCATTGATCTGTATGTCTGTTTTGATACCAGTACTATGCTGTTTTGGTTACTGTAGTCTTATAGTATAGTTTGAAGTCAAGTATTGTGATGCCTCCAGCTTTGTTCTTTTTGCTTAGGATTATCTTGGCTATGTGGGCTCTTTTTTGGTTCCATATGAATTTTAAAGTAGTCTTTTTCTAATTCTGTGAAGAAAGTCAATGGTAGTTTGTTGGGAATAGCATTGAATCTGTGAATTACTTTGGGTAGCATGGCCATTTTCACGATATCGATTCTTCCTATCCATAAGTATGGAATGTTTTTCAATTTGTTCGCGTCCTCTCTTATTTCCTTGGGTCTGTGGTTCTCCTTGAAAAAGTCCTTCACATCCTTTGTTGGCTGTATTCCTAGGTATTTTATTCTCTTTGTAGCAATTGTGAATGAAAATGCATTCATGATTTGGCTCTCTGCTTGTCTATTGTTGGTGTATAGGAATGCTTGTGATTTTTGCACATCGATTTTGT
Source organism: Macaca thibetana thibetana (assembly GCF_024542745.1). NCBI lineage: Eukaryota > Metazoa > Chordata > Mammalia > Primates > Cercopithecidae > Macaca > Macaca thibetana. The sequence goes on from NC_065594.1 coordinate 60,047,328, forward strand.
ATCCTGAGATTTGCTGAAGTGATCAGCTTAAGGAGTTTTGGGGCTGAGAAGATGGGGTTTTCTAAATAGACAATCATGTCATCTACAAACAGAGACAACTTGACTTCCTCTCCTCCTATTTGAATACCCTTTATTACTTTCTGTTGCCTGATTGCCCTGGCCAGAACTTCCAATACTAAGTTGAATAGGAGAGCTGAGAGAGGACATCCTTGTCTTGTGCCAGTTTTCAGAGGGAATGCTTCTAGTTTTTGCCCATTCAGTATGATATTCGCTGTGATTTTGCCATTAATGGCTCCTATTATTTTGATTTATGGTCCATCAATACCTTGCTTATTGAGAGTTTTTCACATGAAGGAGTATTGAATTTTATTGAAGTCCTTTTCTTCATCGATTGAGATAACCATGTGGTTTTTGTCATTGGTTCTGTTTATGTGATGGATTACATTCATTGATTTATGTATGTTGAACAAGCCTTGCATCCCAGCAATGAAGACAACTTGATTGTCATGGATAAGCTTTTTGATGTGCTGCTAGATTCAGTTTGCCAGTTTTGTTGTTGTTGTTGTTGTTGTTGTTGTTGTTGAGGATTTTTGCATCAATGTTCATCAGGGATATTGGCCTGAAATTTTCTTTTTTTGTTGTGTCTCTGCCTGGTCTTAGTGCCAGGATGATGCTGGCCTCATAAAATAATTTAGGGAGGATTCCCTCCCTTTCAATTGTTTGAAATAGTTTCTGTAGGAATGATACCAGCTCCTCTTTGTACCTCTGGTAGAATTTGGCACGAATTCATCTGTCCTGGGTTTTTATTGGTTGGTAGGCTATTTGTTACTGCCTTAGTTTCAGAACTTGTTATTGGTCTATTCAGGGATTTGATTTCTCCCTGGTTTAGTCTTGGGAGGGTGTATGTGTCCAAGAATTTATCCATTTCTTCTAGATTTTCTAGTTTATTTGCACAGAGGTGTTTGTAGTATTCTCCAATGGTAGTTTGTATTTCTGTAGAGTCAATGATGATATCCCCTTTATCATTTGTTTATTGTGTCTATTTGACTCTTCTCTCTTTTCTTCATTAGTCTGGCTAGCATCTATCTATTTTATTAATTTTTTCAAAAAACCAGCTCCAGAATTCATTGATTTCTTTGAAGGGTTTTTTGTGTCTCTAACTCCTTCAGCTCTACACTGATTTTAGTGATTCCTTGTCTTGTGCTAGCTTTTGGGTTTGTTTCCTCTTGCTTCTCTAGTTCTTTTAATCATAATGTTAGGGTGACAATTTGAGATCTTTCTAGCTTTCTGATGTGGCCATTTAGTGCTACCAATTTCCTTCTTAACACTACTTTGGCTGCATCCCAGAGATTCTGGTATATTGCCTCTTTGTTCTCACTGGTTTCAAGGAACTTCTTGATTTTTGCCTTAATTTCATTATTTACCCAGTAGTCATTCAGGAGCAGGTTGTTCAATTTCCATGTAGTCGTGTGCTTTTGGGTGAGTTTCTTAATCTTGGGGTCTAATTTGATTGCACTGTGGTCTAAGAAGCTGTTTGTTATGATTTCAGTCCTTTTGCATTTGCTGAGGAGTGTTTTACTTCCAGTTATGTGGTCGATTTTAGAGTAAGTTCCATGTGGCACTGAGAAGAATGTATATTCTGTTGTTTTGGGGTGGAGGGTTCTGTAGATCTTCATTAGGTCCATTTTATCCAAAGCCTAGTTCAAGTCCTGAATATCCTTGTTAATTTTCTGTCTCATTGATTTGTCTAATATTGATAGAGGGGTGTTAGTCTCCCAATATTATCATGTGGGAGTCCAAGTCTCTTTGTTGGTCTCTAAGAACTTGTTCTGGGTGATCCTGTATTGGGTGCATATATATTTAGGATAATTAGCTCTTCTTGTTGAATTGATCCTTTTATCATTATGTAATACCCTTCTTCGTCTTTTTTGACTTTTGTGGGCTTAAAGTCTGTTTTGTCAGAGTCTAGGATTGCAAACCCTGCTTTTTTCTGCTTTCCATTTACTTGGTAAATTTTCCTCCATCCCTTTATTTTGAGCTCATGTGTCTTTGCACAAGAGATTGGTCTCTTGAATATAGCACACTGATGGGTCTTGACTCTTTATTCAATTTGCCTGTCTGTGTCTTTTAATTGGAGCATTTAGCCCATATACATTTAAGGTTAGTATTGTTATGTGTGAATTTGATCCTGTTATCACAATGTTAGTTGGTTATTTTCCACACTAGTTGATGCTGTTTCTTCATGGTGTCATTGGTCTTCATATTTTCATGTGTTTTGCAATAGCTGGCACCAGTTTTTCTTTTCCATATTTAGTGCTTCCTTTGGGAACTCTTGCAAGTCAGCCCTGGTGGTGACAAATTTCCTCAGCATTTGCTTGTCTGTAAAGGATTTTATTTCTCTTTCACTTATGGAGCTTAGTTTGGCTGGATATGAAATTCTGGGTTAAAAATTCTTTTCTTTAATAATGTTGAATATTGGTCCCCACTCTCTTCTGGCTTGCAGGATTTCTGCTGAGAGATTTGCTGTTAGTCTGATGGGCCTCCCTTTGTAGGTAACCTGGCCGTTTTCTTTAGCTATCCTTAACATTTTTTCATTCATTTCAACCTTGGAGAATCTGATGATTATGTGTCTTGGGATTGATCTTCTCAGGGAGTATCTTAGTGGTGTTCTCTTATTTCCTGAATTTGAATGTTGGCCTGTCTTGCTAGGTTAGGGAAGTTCTCTTGGATAATATCCTGAAGTGTGTTTTCCAAGTTGGCTCCAGCCTCCCCATCTCTTTTAGGTACTCCAATCCATCGCAGGTTCAGTCTTTTTACATAGTCCCATATTTCTCAGAGGTTTTGTTCATTCCTTTGCATTCTTTTTTCTCTAATCTTGTCTGCCTACCATATTTCAAATCATCTGCTTGATCAATTTGGCTATTGATACTTGTGTATGCTTCCCAAAGTTCTCATGCTGCATTTTTCATCCCCATCAGGTCATTTATGTTCCTCCCTAAACTGGTTATTCTAGTTAGCAGCTCCTCTAACCTTTTGTCAAGGTTCTTAGCTTCTTTGCAGTGGGTTAGAACATGCTCCTTTAGCTCAGTGAAATTTTTTATTACCCACTTTCTGAAGCCTACTTCTGTCAATTCGCCTATCTCATCCTCCATCCAGTTCTGTGCCCTTGCTGGAGAGGTGTTACGGTCATTTGGAGGAGAAGAGGCACCCTAGCCTTTTGGGTTTTCAGCATTTTTTTCTTTGATTCTTTCTCATCCTCATGAGTTTGTCTAGTTTCAGTCTTTGAAGTTGCTCACCCATGCTTGAAGTTTTTGTGAGGACTTTTTTTGTTGATGCCGTTGTTGTTGCTTTCTGTTTGTTTTTCTTTCAATACTTAGGTCCCTCTTCTGTAAGACTGCTGCTGTTTGCTGGGGGTTCACTTCAGGCCCTAATTATCTGGTTTGCTCCTGCCTCTGGAGATATTACTGAAGGAGACTGGGGCACAGCAATGATGAGTGCCTCCTCCTTCCTCTGGGATCTCTGACCTGGAGGGGCACCAAACTGATGTTAGTAGGAACACTCCTGTATAGGGTGTCTGACAACCCCTGTTATGGGGGTCTCAACCAGTCAGCTGGCACAGGAAGCGGATTCATTTAACAAGGCACTTTGGCTGTCCTATGGTGGAGGGGGTGCCCTGTGCTGGGGGAAACCCACTCGTCTGGGCTGCCTGGACTCCTCAGAGCTAGCAGGAGGAAAGAGTAAGTCTGTTGGTTTGCAGAGAATACGGCTACCCCTCCCTCTAGGAACTCATGCCCAGGGAGATGAGAGTTCTGTCCCTGAGCCTCTGGCTGGAGTTGAAGTTCCTGCACGGAAGCCAGGCAGCGGCAGTGTTGGCTGCCACTCATCCTCCAAGAATCTCAGACAGCCACAGCAGTGGTTATGACCGCCCCTCCCCCTGGAAAGGTGGCAGACTTAGGCTGATTCTAGTCGAGTGGGTATTGAAAATGTATGCGGCTCCATGGTTGGGGCCCAAGGTCCCGGTGGCATGGGCTCCCGAGTGGGATCTTTGATCTGTTGGTTGCACAGTTCCATGGAGAAAGCACGGTTTCCCAGGCTGGGTAGCACGGTCACTCACTGCCTCCCTTGGCTGGAGGTGGGGGCTCCCTTACCCCTGTGGCTCTCAGGTGGGCTGCTGCACCACACTACTCTTCCTCTCCGTAGGTCATGTCAGCCACCTAGTCAGTCCTAATGACAGAACCTGAATATCTTGGTTGCTAGCGCAGGATTCACACGCTGTTTCAATGGAATTCTCCAATCACTGCCACTTCTAGTCGACCATCTTGGCCCCGCCCCTCAGGTTAATGTCATGTTGCAAGCTTACTCTTCCTTTTCTGAAACAAACACAAAACCAACACAAAGAAACATAAATAAGAAAGCAGGTGGTGATTGAGAAAGAACCATTACCTAAGAGTGAATCTATTTCCTTTCTTATCAATGATCAAGTAAACAGATCAATGATCAAGTAAGCAGATCATTGGTAAGAAATGAAATAGAGTTTTATTAGCTAATAAAACCTAATAAAGAGTTATTATTAAGTCTAGGATTTCCTTTTTCCATGTATTTTAATCATCACTATTTGAGTATTGAAGAAAGAACTAGAACTTAGTGTCAGAATTGATTTCTTGCTATTTGGGGAAGTCTAATAATAGCATTGTTTTAGTCCTTAATAGCCATGGAGACTGCAACTTGTTTAGATTTATGGCATTGTTGTTAAGACAAACATGGAAGAATTTGTATGTGGTCTGTAACTAACTTGTAGAGATGGTTGTGGCCAAAAACTATGAAACCTAAGGTGACAGAGACCTAGCAAACTAAGGACTCAGCCTGGGTAGCTTAAAAAACAGAAATGTATTTTCTCGCAGTTCTTTAGACTAGAAGTCTGAGACCAAAGTGTTGGCAGGGCAGATATTTTGCCCCAGTTTATTCAATCCTTTATTTATTATAACATATTTATATGTGAGATCTCTCTGGTGACAGATTTACTGAATAACTGCCCACACTAGTTCCTTATTCCTATTGGAATTAGCCCTTTGTAGAGTATTTTTCCTAGAGGATGACTTCTATCCTTTTCTCACTGATTTTCAGTCCTTTGAGGTTCAAGTTGGGCTTAAGTGATCTGGGGGCTCAGCCTGAATTTGACTAAAAAATACTGTAGTATAAACGCAGAACAGTCTGAACAATTTTATTTTCTGTTTTCTTCTTCTTCTTCTTCTTCTTTTTTTTTTTTTTTTTTTTTTTTTTTTGAGATAAGATCTTGCTCTGTTTCCCAGGCTGGATAAAGTGGCATGATCATAGTTCACTGCAGCCTCAACATCCCAGACTCAAGCAATCTTCCCAACTCAGCCTTCTGAGTAGTTAGAACCACAGGCATGCACTATCATGCCCAGTTGATTTCTTTTTATTATTATTTTTTGCAGGGACAGGGGTCTCGCTATGTTGCCCAAGCTGATCTTGAACTCCTGGGCTCAAGTGATCCTCTTGCCTTGACCTCCCAGAGTTGTGTGATTTATCTCGCCGGGTCACTAATTTTCAATTTATTAGAATTGCCTCTTGTGCTGCCTTTAAGTTTACACTGATATGTAGACGTTAACCTTCAAGTTTCCCATAGTTTGCAATTATTTTTTAAATGGCATAACTAAACTTCAAACCTGTATCCAAATATTTTGTGTTTTCAAGACCCTGAAATTTTGAAGTTTTTTTTCTGTCTACCTCCTTTCTCAACACCCCCCCACCCACACACACACACACACACACACACACAGCTCCTCTATGTTTCCCCTTTCTCTTTCTGTTTCAATCTCTCTTCTCAGTTTGGAGACCCTAAAATAGTTTGTAGAGAGAGGAATTCTGAAGTGCAGATGTTTTAGCAGGCCTCTATGATTGACATATCTCTCATTACATTCAGAACCCACCCACCAGTGTGTCACTGATCCAATTTTGTTTTCTGCCTCCCTCATTTCTGTTCTCTTGCTCCTCATTCTTATTTTTAAAATGTTTTTTAAAAGAACTCATATTTCTTATTTCAGACAATTGCTATTTCACTTACTGACTCCAATATGTAATTAAAATAAATAAAGAGAAAAATAAACATCCTCACAAGCCTGTGTAGGATAGAGACCAGTATTAGAATGTTGGAAATCAATGGGGTGAAGGGTTAGGGGTGGGGTTTGAGCTCTGTTTGATTTTACCTTTTTATTTTAATAAGAGTGATCTGACTTAAGTACAACAATATATGATATTACTTAAAGTTATGTGCCTACTATATCTTCACTTTCTCTATATTTGAGATCTTCAGAGTAGAAGAGTTCAGTTGTCTTCTCCATTCTGTTTCCTTGACTTGGAGCGTCTCTAAAACCTATCCGTCTATATTGGCAACTGGAGCACCATTCAGTGTTGCTACTGGACTGAATGAGTGGCCAGTCTGTTTGGGCTTTCCTGCAACTTGCACTTTTTTTTCCCTTTTGGTCATCAATAATTCTGCCAATGATAACGTTTTGTTTTTTAAATAGAGAGTGATGAATTTACCAGTAGGAACCTGGTGGTATTCGTGAAGGCAAACATGAGGATGAGGCAATTATGTTTTATAGAGTCAAGACTGGCCACCAACAGTTATCTTCAGTTCTTGGGGTGAATCATGAAGTTTTTCTAATATTGATTCAAGAATAAATTTGATTTGTTACACAATATTTGAGGTGCAAACTGCTAGCATGAGGTTCATTCCACAAAAAAGAAAAAAAAACAAACAAAAAACATTTCTCACTCCAGCTACCTACAGAAACCCTGTGGCTACATGGAACTTTGTGGCTTTACATGGAACTTTCCTTGCAGTCTTTGGTTTTTTCCCGTTCTTTGACATTCCACTCTCAATGGCCCTCAATGGAGGTTATTTTACATAATGTCTTTCTTCTCCCCTAATGGCTATGATTATTTTTGCCTTAATATATGGCTGCAATTTGTTGCTAACTTATTTATACCTAAAGAACAAGAAGTCTGTGAATATGATGTCAATGATTAAAGAAGAGGTTTTTTTCAGATTTTTATTTTAATAAATCAGACATCTAGTTGATTAGCAGACAACTGGTTGAAAATAGCTCTAGGCTTTACAACTTGGGTTTAGCACACTGAACTTTAACTGGCTGTTTTTTTAAACTATTATTTCATAATTCTGGGTAGATAGTAGGTACCCATTAAATATTGGTTAAGTGATAGATACAATTTCATAAGTGTATGTATTCCTTCCTAAGCAATCACTGATATTTCTTTAACATTTTGACTAAGATAATATTGAACATAAATGTTATCTAAGTATGTTTTACATATATAATTTAATTTTAAATTTCTTCTATATTCAAAGTTTCAAATATGATTAAAACAGAAGTACTAATAGAAAGCAAACAAAATCTCAAAATAGAATTTAAAATGTTGTTCATGAATAATTTTAATTTGTATAAGTATCATATTAAGTGCTAAAAATCAATGAGTAATCATGTAGTATTTATTTACCTGGAAGTTTTCAATTATTATTTCAGTGGTTGTTCTAAAAGAAAAGTTTCTTTTTATTGGGAAATCAGAAGATAAAATATGAAGAAAATATGTACTTTTAAATAACTATTTTCAAGAAAGCATAAAATAAAAAACTCATACAGATTTCATAATTGCATTTTAATATATATCCCCAGCTGGGATTAAATGTTATATTCTCTGAATCAGTCCCCTTGAGATTCAGGCCATAGAAATTACAGTAAAGACTTTACTTTTTTTTCTTTTAATGGAGCATGGAACGTGGAAACTGAATTAAAAGCTTTCCTTCAAAATCCTTGAAGCATGAAGCTATAATAGAATCCAATCTTTCTTACTGAAGACTGTCTCAATGCTGATTTATAGGAGATTACATTCACTCACCTTATAAAATTATGATTTTAATGAGCTTGAGCTTTTCAAGAACTTTTCAAAATCTATGTCTATTTGAATGGAAAACTTGTCACATGATTGCGCTTTCACTATGTAGCTTCTTAACATTCTTAGTGCAGGTTGAATATTCCTTATCTGAAATGCTTGGGACCAGAATTGTTTGGGATTTTCGATATTTTTCAGATTTTTAAATATTTACATGTATATAATGAGATAACTTGGGAATGGTACTCAAATTGAAATACAAAAATAATTTATGTTTCATATATATCTCACACATATATCCTGAACATTATTTTACATAATACTTTCAACAATTTTGTGCGTGAAGCAAAGCTTTGACTGCATTTTGACCATGACTTGTCAAGAGGTAAGGTGTGGAATTTTCCACTTGTGGCATCATGTTGAACTCAAAAAGCTTTCCATTTTTAAGTATTTTAGATTTTCAAATTAGGGATGCTCAAACTGTAGTGTGAGTAATTGATATTATGCTGCCCTGTTTATGAACAGTAGTCCTCTCCAAGCACTCTTCCAATTTCACGCATACATGCTAGCTCATATCATCATGTCTCATGTATCTAAAATATTCCTCTTAATGAGCCAAAACACAGTCATCTTTATTTTGCTTTTTTTTTTTTTTTTGAGACTCTCTGTCGCCTAGGCTGGAGTGCACTGGCCGGATCTCAGCTCACTGAAACCTCTGCCTCCCGGGTTCACGCCATTCTCCTGCCTCAGCCTCCCCAGTAGCTGGGATTACAGGCGCCCCCCCACCACGCCTGGCTAATTTTTTGTATTTTTAGTAGAGACGGGGTTTCACCGGGTTAGCCAGGATGGTCTCGATGTCCTGACCTCGTGATCCGCCCGTCTGGGCCTCCCAAAGTGCTGGGATTACAGTATTTTGCTTTTTCTATTGCATTTTAAAATTATGAAATACTAGGAAAGTTAAGTAGAGAAATAAATATAACACTTGGGAGACTGAGGCAGGAGAATCACTTGCACCTGGATGGCGGGGTTTGCAGTGAGTGGAGATCACACCACTAGACTCCGGCCTGGGCGACAGAGTGAGACTATGTCTCAAAAAAAGAAAAAAAAAAAAAAAAAAAAAAAGAAGAAGAAGGAGAAAGAAAAGAAAAGAAAAGAAAAGAACTTGTAAACTCGCCACTTAGTTTCAATAAAAACCTAAACATTTAGAAATATTTGCTTCAGAAAATGTTTTTAGATTTTCATGTATGTTTTTGTGATTTACTATGTAGATACATCAGTAAAAGCAATATGTATGATAGTTTTTCAAGTTTTGAGACTTTATGTAAGAGATTAACATTGTTTATACCTTCCTATGACCTGATTTTTTTTAATGTCTATCTGATAGATAGGACTCCAGTTCATTCATTTCCACTTTGTAACACTGCATTTATATTAAAGCAAATTATTGAAGTTATTTTTCTACTGATAGACATTTAGGTCATTTATAATTTTATAATTAAATCAATACCATTACAAAAACTATTTGTAGATGTCTGCTTTGCACATGTCAGAGTGGTTTTTTGGGGGGAGGAGTGGGGACACACATGCACACACACATCTTCGTCTTTATTAAATATTGTCAAATAGTTTCCAAAGTAATTATAATAATTTCAATTCCAAGCAGCAACTTGGGAGACTTACTATTGTTAAATAGTCTTACCAACATTCCATACTGACGGATTTAAAATCTTGCTAATTTGAAGACTAGTGCCTTTATATTCCTTTCATTTATTTGCATTGGCCTGATTACTTATGATTTTGAGAATCATTTCGTGTGTGTGTATGTGTGTGTTTTATACATATATCTTAGACAACAAGGTTTTTTCTTCTTTTAGAGATGGGGATCCCACTCTGTCACTGGAGTGCAGTGGTGCAATCATAGCTCACTACAGACCCTGAACTCCTGCGTTCCAGCAAACCTCCCACCTCAGTCTCCCAAGTAGCTGGTACTACAGAGCACACTCCCACACCCAACTAATTTTTTTAAACTGTAAAATAGGGTCTCACTTCATTGCCCAGTTTCCAGGTACTTATTTGTATGAATTACACCTATTCAGAACTTTGTCCATTTTACAGGGTGTTTTGGGTATTTTATATATTCCTTATATATTCAATGTACAAGTCTTTCATTTTTATGCTTGTAATTATTTTTTCACAAGTTTTTTCCACATTGCTGATAATTTAATGTTCTAAATACTTTTATTTCAATGCTATCAAAGTTATTAATATTTTCCATTAATCTTTGTGCTTTTGTGAATTGTCCAAGAAATCTTTCCTTAATCCAATATCATATTAATATTTTTTATTTTTTCTTCTAAAAGATTTAAAGTTTAGCTTTTTACTTTCATATGCTTAATTCACTTTGAATTGATTTTTTACATTGTGTGATGTTTTAATTTACATTTTTTACATAGAGAAATTTTGTTCCAGTATCATTTACTTAAAAGTTTTCAATGACTATTCATGTCATGCTTGCCATGCACCAAGCTAAACATATTACTCCATGTATGGATGTGTTTCTGAATTTTCAAAAAGTAGTTTCTGGTCAGGCGTGGTGGCTTACGCCTGTAATCCCAGCACTTTGGGAGGCCAAGGTGGGCGGATCACCTGAGGTCAGGAGTTCAAGACCAGCCTGGCCAACATGGTGAAACGCCGTCTCTACTAAAAATACAAAAAATTAGCCGGGCATGGTGGCAGGCGCCTGTAATCCCAGCTACTCAGAAGGCTGAGGCAGGAGAATCGCTTGAACCTGGGAGGCAGAGGTTGCAGTGAGCCGAGATCGCGCCACTGCACTCCAGCTTAGGAGACAAGAGTGAGACTTCATCTCAAATAAAAAAAAAAAAAAAAAAAAAAAAAAAAGTAGTTTCTATCAGCTAAGGTCCTTAATATGCCTGAAAATTTATAATTAATTTACTTTCATATTGCTGATTTGTGGCTGTATTACTTGGATTGCTTTCTTCATGTGTTTCTCAGTTCCGGCTTTTTCTGTTTCTGGCCCGTTTTGTTCAATTTAATTCTGAATTCAATTAAGGCTACTTAATGTTTTCATTCATTACTATGAGTCAGGACTCTTATATTCACTGTTAGAACTCACATTATTATAACTGAGGGCTGACCCCCAGATGAGCACTGTCCTCTCTTAACCCCAGCTCTTTCTGCAAGAACATCCAAAAAATGTCCAGAAACTCCTGAGTGGTCTCCTGCCCATCCTCCCTGTCTCATTTCTATGTGATTGCTGCAACTGCACATTCTTCTTGTGGTATCAGTGCTTTGCTTGACATGCTCTTTGCTGATGACTGCCATCACGGTCACCACTCTTTTCCTGGGGAGAGGCACAAAAAAACAAAAACCATTGTGTTCTCTTTAATGAGCACAGCAAAGACTAATTAGTCATGATTCATGAAACTCTTTTAAAGTTACTGTGATAAAGAAAGGAACCTTCACACACCTATGACCATGGCTTAGGGTCTCTTTCCAGGTTACTTCTGTGCCTCATCCTGGCCCTGACTCTGTAAGGCAAGGAGTGGTTTATTCTCCACCATACAGTGTGCTCTGCTTATCTCCATGGAATCCAAGATAAGAGCTCCTACTGCAAGGAAGAGGGAAATTTGCAACTTTAGGCTTGTCCCTTAAATCTATTTTGCTTCTTCTTTGAGTTTCCTTCAAGATGATTGACCTTTGGTACATCCATGGCAATTGAGATTTTATTAGTTTCCTATTGTTGTGACAAATGCCACAAACTCGGTGGCTTAAAACAACAGGAATGTATTATTACAGTTCTGGTGGTCAGAAAGCCAAAACAGGTCTCAGTGGACTAAAACGTAGGTGTTGGCAGGGCTGCATTTCTTCTGGTGGCTCAACAGAGAATCTATTTCCTTGCCTTTTCAGTTCCTAGAGGCTGCCCACAGAGCTTGACTTGCAGTCCCTTCCTCCATTTTCAAAGCCAGCAAAGACTGGTTGAGTCTTTCTCCCATTGCCTCACTCCAACATTGCTTCCATTGCCACATCTTCTCAGGCTCTTCTGCCTCCCGCTTCTACATTCAAAGGTCTTTGTGATTTCACTGGATCTACTCTAATAATCCAGGATAACTCGCCTTATTTTAAAGTCAGATGATTAGCAACCTTAATTCCATTTGGAATTTTAATTCCCCCTTGCCATGCAACATGACATATTCCCAGGGTCTAAAGATTAGGACATGGACATCTTGGGGAACCATTATTCTGCCTACCACAGTAATAAATCCTTCTGCCCAGGGTTGTCATTGTTCCAAAAGCCATCAGAAGATAAGAGTTTAGTATTAATACATTCACTAAATTCCAGGTGGTTTTTCTTAAATATCTTTACATGTGAGACCTCCCTACCTCTGTCTAGGGTGGGGCTACATAAACTTCAGTCTACTTCCTATAGCACATGGTCATAAGATGAAAGGAACATCATCAGGTTTTCCTCCCTTGCTTTCAGATTTCAGGGTCTACTTGTCTATCACCTATAGGCAGCTATTTAAGCAAGGGCACACACACATGATTCCTAAGTGCAAGAGCCAATATTCAAGTAAAAGCAATCAAGACTCACTGTTGGGGAAAAAAATGTACCTTTATCAGAAATTTGCAGAGACATCAGAGAAGATTTGCAGAGACACAATTCCTAAACAAACACCCAATTTTCAATGCTAAACTACAGAAATAGCCATCTGTCTGTAGTATTACGTTTGGTTTAATTCCTTGCATTCAGCTCTTCTCTAAGGACATGAATGGTTACTTGGATACATAGACATTCTAAAATGTCCACTTCTAATGTTATACTTTTTATAATACAATGGGAAAATCTCCTCCAAAATTAATTTTGTCTCCATTTTAGAAGATAGATAACAACTTGCAGCATTAAATTCCAATGCTTTAGTTTTAAAAATTAGTTTAAAAAAAACTTAGTTTTAAAAATTCTGTTTTACAGAACCCATTGCATGTAGTAGTTTAGTGCCTATAACTTTGATATCCATGTATGAATGGATTTTCTAAGATTTTCTACATATTAAAATATTTGCTTTTCTTGTCTATGTTCAGAGTTTAGGCTCTTAAAATGTTATCTATTTCTATCTTACCATACACTCCTGTATCTTAAATATTGCTGAAAGAACTTGCCAATGAGTTAAGACAGTTTCTGCCATAAATTTTTTCCAAACCCCTGTTTAATTTCTTCTGAAGTATCTAAGTTTCTGCCTCATCCTACAATATTCTTTCTTATTTTCAACTTCTAGCCAAGTAAATTTATGTATCTCATTTAAGGCATTTATTTCCTTAATGACTAGCCCAGGGTATTATCTTTTGTCATATTAAAACTAATATTGGAGCCTCTCCCTAATGAGGCCAAGAATATATTTGATCTATCTACCATTTGCCTTTCTCTTTTTCTTCCATGTATTACAAATTATAAAGAACAATTTATCTTAGTTGTCTAAAAATATAATCCCATAGAGTCAAGGATTGAATCTTTCTTGCATTCTATAACTTTCAAACAATTGTGTATAGAAAATGTTGAAGTGCTTAATTAACAAATGAATCAAGGCACTACCATTTCTTTCTTAAATGTCACATATTTTTACCCAGCTAAAAATATTTTTCTGTGTTCTTGGCATTTTGCATGTGACATGGCATATGCTCTGAAAGTAACAATAGAATTATAACAGACCCCTCAACTGCTATTTTGAGTAAACTATTTTGTCATAGTAAAATCTTTTGTTAAAATGCAAGAGAAGATAATTATTCCTTTTTTTCTTTATGCCACTGTGAATAAAAATGCAATGTACTTACAATAGAAAAATTATCATTGAACTGTCTAATGAGGTTGATATGGAGTCATTTTAGTAATACATTAATACTCTTGGGGACACGTCATAATTTTTACCCATGCTATTTCTGCCTCAGTAACTTAAACATTGCTACTCTGATCAAAATCTGTTCATCAGGCTTTTCTTTTAAGGGAGACAAGTGCACAATCACTCCTTTTCTGTTTAAATAGAGACTGGGCAATGCCGATAAATCAGGATAGCAGATTCCCTAAGCTGCCATTAAAAAGCCTAACTCGATGGAATCAGACCTAGGAACAAGCGATGACATTTGCTCAGAGAATTTACAAGATTAAAACCCAGATTCCTCAAATATTTTAACATCTCAGTTGCAGATCATCAAATTAAATAAAAATCAAACAATTAAAAGAGATCAACTTCATTTGTATAAAATGCCAAATAAATGCCTGGATTACTTTTCCTCCCATAAAATTGATGAGTTGGTTAATTAGTTAGTAGATTATTTGCCAAACTGTAGAAACAGAATATAATCGACCTCCAAATTAAGATTATAAAAATAAGAAAACTAAAGAGAAAATGAAGTGAAAAAATTAAGTAAGTAAATATGCATATTAAAATTCTGGTGGAAAAGCAATGTTTTATATCTGAATCCTGAGAATGCCTCAATATCAATATAGTTTATAATAAAAATTCTTTTTCTGTTTTATACAATTTTTCATATTTCATCTAATTTTTCTCTTTTTAAGTGACAAAACTAAAAGAGAGAATCAATAATTCCCATTTTCTACATTTCAGAATTACGCATTTTTATCCTTGAATTTCTGTATTTCTAAAGCATTACACACACAATTATGTTTCTTTGTATAGTAACTTTTGTGGGCTTATTTCATTTTTAAAATCCATGCAACCATTTCACTCTACCCCATAACATATCTGTATTTGCATTTCTATGAAAACACTGTGTTCTCCTCAAACCGTGAGTAAAACTGATTCTCAAGGAGACACTCCAGGTTTATGCTGCGGTCCTGCTCTCCACCCTTACAGAACCTAGGGCAAGTGTGATCCTCACTGGGCTCTTTCTCAGCAGAGCCTTCAACAAAGGAGTCTCTTTTCTCACTCAAGGACAGCAGCAGACCAGGTGGACCTGCTAAGGGTTGACTTCCTCTGGAAAATGGAGCCATCACAACTAAGGAAGCTGTGATGAAGGTTTGCTGCTTTCTTTGTGGATATCTAATCGATAGTTAAATTTTTATCTCATAAATAAATTCTTTTTTCAGCTTTATTGAGGTATAATTGAGAAATAAAATTGTACGCTTTTACAGTGTACACGTTGATTTGGTATACGTATACACTGCAAAATGATTACCACAATTGAGTTAATTAACACATTTATTTCCTTGCTTAGTTACCTTTTGTAGGAGGTGGGGCATGAAAAAAAACTTTAGATCTACTCTTTCAGCAAATTTCAAACATATAATATGGTATTATTGTTAACTATGGTCAATCATGCTGTTTATTAGATTTTCAGAATTTATTCATCTTATAACTGAGAGTTTGTTTCCTTTGACCAACATTTCTTAATTACCTACACCTCTCAGCCCCTGGCAATTACCATTCTAATATCTATTTCTATGAGTTCAACTTCCTTTTCCCTCTGGATTCCACATATTCCACATATAACTGATACCATATAGTCTTTCTCTGCCTGGCTTATTTCACTTAGCGTAATGCTTTCCAGGTTCATCCACGTTGTTGCTGATGACAGGATTTCCTTTCTTCGTGTCTAAATAATCTATCTGTGTCACATTTTCTGTATTCGTTCCTCGTGACGCACAGGTTGTTGCCATATCTTGGCTTTTGTGAATAATGCCTCCATGAACATGAGGCAGCAGCTATTTCTTTGAGATACTGACTTGTTTCCTTTGGCTATCTACACAGCAGTGAGATTGCTGGATCATATGGTAGTTCTATTTTTCGTTTTTTGAGTAAGGTCTATACTGCTTTCCATAATGGCTGTACTAACTTACATTCCCATCCACAGTTTGCAAGGGTCCCCTTTTCTCCACATTCTCACCTAATTTGTTATCTCTTGTCTTTTTGATAATACCCATCCTTACAGGTGTGAAGTGATAGCTTATTGTGGTTTTGATGTTAATTTTCCTGATGATTAGTGGCGTTGAGTACCTTTTCATATACCTGTTAGCCATTTGCACACCTTTATTTTGGAAAAATGTCTATTCAGAGCTGGGCATGATGACTCATCCCGGTAATTTTAGCACTTTGGGAGGCCAAGGTGGATAGATAACTTAAGCCCAGGAATTCCAGGTTACAGTGAGCTATGATTGTGCCACTGTACTTCAGCCTCAGCAACAGAGCAAGACCCTGTTGAAAGAAAGAGAGAGAGAGAGAGAAAAGGAAAGAAAGAAGGAAGGAAGGAAGGAAGGAAGGAAGGAAGGAAGGAAGGAAGGAAGGAAGGAAGGAAGGAAAGAAGGAAGAAAGGAAGGAAAGAAGGAAGGAAGGGAGGGAGGGAGGAAGAGTGGAAGGAAGGAAGGAAGGTAGGGAGGGAGGGAGGAAGGAAGGTAGGGAGGGAGGGAGGAAGGAGAGAAGGAGGAAAATGTCTATTCGGGTCCTTTTCCCTTTTTTAATTGGATTTTTTTTTTTTAAATTTACTCATCCTTTCAAAAATCACCTTTCCTAGATTTCTATATCTGAGTCAGTGGAACCACTATTTATGCATTTACTCAAGGCTTAGGATTTATCTCTTTCCATAACACCCACACACACATCCAATCCATCTGCAGATATTGTCACCTCTGCATCCTTCATCCATCTGTTTCTCTTTATCCGTCCTGTTACTGCCTAATCCAGGAAGCTAAAATGCATTTCCTCCTCACTTAACTTGGTTCCTTCTCAAATGTCAAATCTTCTTCAGAGATGTCTTCCCTGACCACCATTTCTGGAGTAGCACCCACCCTTCATCCTTTTCTCTTCTCTTACCTTTATTGCTTTTTCTTGATAACTAGCAGCTTCCTAATTCATCTTTTAGTTTCCATCTTTGCCCTTCACAAAACATTGTCTTCTTAGCTTCCTGAGTGATCTTGCACAAAATAAATACCATCCAAAACCTTTACTGTGGCCTCAAACGCCTTATCTGATCAGACCCTGTCTCTCTGCCTGATTTCCCACCACCTCTCCCTTGTCATGCACTCCATGCAAACTTGATCTCTAGACTTCTTTGGTTTCTGCCCCTCAGGCTCATACCTGTCCAGCTTTTCCTTTTGCCTTGATTTCTTTTCTCCCTAAAACTTCATGAAGCCCACTCCTTATCCTGCTTTTAATTTGTCCTAGAGATGTCTTCTCTAAGTCTTCCCTAAGACTGGTGTCCCTAAAATACAAGTATATTTATGCCCCAAGTTACTCTGTAACTCATTGCATTGTTTTATTTTTATTATAGCCCAAATCCTAATCCAGGTATCTAAATTTTTTGTTGAGTTATGTAATTTCATAGTTTTTGGCACTCCCAAAAGAATATAAGCTTTTTCTGTCTCATTCAACACCGTAAGTCCAATGCCTAGAATAGTGTCTGCCATAAAAGAGGGGTTGAATGAATGAATCAATGACCAAATGATCTATGATTCAGTAAAGCAGAAAGAGCATGTCCTTCACAAGATTCAATCAGAAGAGTTGAAAACAAAGCAGAGAAAATGGCATATTACATGAATATATAATATGTTTTTACATGAAAAATCTAGGAGTATATTAAAAGACCACTGAGCTCCGTCAGAGACTTATGTTCTAGTCACATGATATTAAGAATGTATAAAGTACCCACATTCCAAAATTACAACATCTTTAGATTTTTCACTTAAACATTGGCATTTAGTCTTGTGGGACTAACTCCATTTTACAGATGAGAAAACTAAGGCTTAGAGATTTGCAAAGACATAAAACCAGTTGCACGGCTGAGAACTGAACCAAATTAAATATGTGTGTGTGTGTGTGTGTGTGTGTGTGTGTGTGTGTGTATTCTTTCTATTACATTGCACACCAACTAGTCTTTGACTCCTGTAGCCATGAGGAAGTCAAGGATGTTTGGGGCCACAGCTTCAATAACAAAGAGTGAAAACTGACATTAGTTTACAGGATGGTACAAAGTTAATCAAGATGACATGCCTGCAGTGCACAGTTTATGGCTGCCTATCCTACAGACACAATGAATACAAAGTTTCTTTGAAATCTACAAGATATCAATACAAAATAATTATTACATTCAAAATAATCAAAATAATATAAGATGAAAAGTTCTATGTTACCATCTACTTAGAACTGTAATTTAATGTATTATAAAATCTAGTATAGATGCTGATGCAACAAAATAATGTGAAAATGGAAAGCTTAGATTTTTTCTTTTGAGTCAGATTATATGGTAGAGAGACACACAAAAGCATTCTGGCCTTGCAAAAGCCCACAGGTGTCTTATAACTGCCCTCCCACCTTGCATTCTGGAGTGGAATGGGAAGAGCTAACTTGGAGAGCTTTTTGGATGACTTTGAAATACTCCTTGCTTAGGAATGTTTAAAATCCTTTCATAGCATTCCTAATAAGTTTGGTAGATATTATGATATTCCATTAAAGATACTTGACTCTGCTGATAACAACAGGGTACCCTAGAATTTCACTTCATTCCTTGTTAAGAAGTACACAAAAACAATCTCAGTCAGGACTAAGAAAATTGATCTCCATTAATAATTTTTATAAATCTTTAACTATGAAAGCAAATGACATAGTTACAGCCAACATTTCTGGAACATTTAGTAAGTGCCAGGCATTTTATAGATACTATTGCCAATATCCCACCACCCATGCAAGACAGATAATATTAGACATTGAATGATTTCTTTGAGTCCAGGTAGCTAAAAAAAAATTGGAGAATTACTATTTTAATCCAGCCCTCTCTTATCCCAAAGTCTTACTTTTTCTCTCATTTCACGCTATCTTCTTCATTCTTTGATTTATTAAACAAATATTTGCTTAATGCCTATTATGTGGCAGGCACTGTTAGAGCTATTCAATAAGGCAACATGGCTGCTCTTGTGGGCTTATAGTTCATTTAGACAGAAAGGAAAAAAACCAATATATAATGTAGCAAACATAACATTAGTATAATATTAAGTATATAGTTATACCCACTGTAAAATAAAAACAAAACAGGAGAAAGAGCTAGAAATGAGTATTTGATAATCAGATCAGAGAAGTGTCCTGACACTGGACAGTTTGGGATCTCATTGGCCACTGGAAAGGCTCTGGATTTTCATATCAAAGGTTCCCTTTAAAAATTGAGAGCTAATAGGCCAAAGAATCTGTTTATAGTTACATGAGCATTTCCAATAACATATTCTGCTTTTGACAGAAATATTTAAATAATTAATTTGCCTTTTCTTAATGAAAAATTTATGGAGAATATTCTGTATATCAGACATGGGAGACAAAGCTGGGGTTAAAAAGATGAGTAAGACAATTCCTTCTCTTAGAGGAAGAAAGTAACAGAGAAATTCATTTATGAATTTCATTCAAAACATGAGATTCATTCAGAAACATCTCATGAGGTCCCATTATGCTCCAAATCCAAATACTATGTGGGACATTGGAAATACATCATGAGAAGGCATCGCATTAGGAGAAGGGAGTCTGAAGGGGCACAGAAAACTTTCCTCAGAGGAGGAGACGTAGGAAGTTGTCTTCAAGCATGAGTAAGAGTTTACCACACAATGACTGGAAAGGTCAGCTAGGTAGAGGAGATGGCAAATAGAAGAAAGGGGAATTATGTGGGGCATTGCTACTCAAGAACAATAAGAAGACCTGGCAGGGTACAAGCAGGGCAGTGACAAGTGATAAGGCCAGAGTAGCGGGTGGGGCTGGACTCTGAAACATATGATTTTTAAAGCATGCGCACAGTCCAGAGACTGTGATAAGAGAACACCTTTAGTCTCCATGTCTCATGTTTCCCTGCAGAGGAACTTCCAACGTTCTCTCACTCCACCCTGGTCACACTCCTCTCCAGAAGAGAAGCTTACAGGAAGATAGATTTGGGGAAGGAATTGAGCATGTGCAGCTCAAACACACATCTCATTTACAGGTGAAGCTCACAGGATCATGTTCTGTCTGCCCCTATTGCCAGTGACTGGGTGGTAAAGTCTAACTCAGAGGTGAGCTATTAGAAAGACCATTTACCCTGAATCTAAAGTTAAATTTCTCAATCAGCCTTATCAGTAATAAAACTTGACAGTTCTGTCCTTCAGTCTGTCTGACTTGTGCATACTTTCTCTCCCCATCGGTTCCTGACTTAGAAGGGGAAGGTTCCTGACTTATTGGCTTTCCTGAAACTCAATCACACCTGTGGAAGACGGAATAAATGGCCCCCAAAGATGGGGGAGTATTTACATCCTAATCCCCTGATGTTTACATCCTAATCCCCTGAACTTGTGAATATGTTACCTTATGTGGAAAAGGGAACTTTGCAGATGTGATTAAGATTGAGAATTTTGAGATGGGGAGATTACCCTAGATTATCTTTGATTACCCCAGTTTACTCATAGGAATCTTTAAAAGTGGAGAGTCTTTCCTGGCTAAGGCAAACAGAGATGCAACAATAAACAAATGATTAGAGAGATGCAGCATGAGCAGGATTCAATCAACCATTGCCGGCTTGGAAGATGGAGTAAGGGAGCCACAAACTAAGGAACTGGGCAGCCTCTGGTTGCACAGAACAGTCCCTTGACCAATAGTCAGTAAGGAAATGAGGACCTTGGCCCTAACACCATAGGGAATTGAATTCTCCTAACAACCTGAGTGAGCAGGAAGTCGATTCTCCCCTAGATTCTCCAGGAAAGAATGTAGCCTGACTAACACCTTGGTTTTAGCTCAGTGTAGTTTTAACCTACTGAATTTGAGGTAATCTGTTATGGCAGCTATAGAAAATTGATACAACAACATAAGGAGCCAATGGAGGTTTTAACCCAAGAGGGATGACATGCTTAGATGGAGATAGCAATTATAGTAACCAATAGCATCTGAGTTTGAAAATGTTTGTGAGAGCAAGTCGAGAGCATTTGGTGATGAGATTCAGAGCTAGATGAAGGAGAGAGGTCAGTTTAGGGATTGAGTGGATGTTAATACCATTATCCAAGACTGAGACCTGTGGAGGACAAACACATTTGCAAGAGCAAATCCTAAACTTGATTATGACATGCTAAAATTGGTATATAAGGCCTCTAAGACATTCTGGTGAAGGTTTTCAACAAGTTGTTGGAAACAAGTGCCTAAAGGCAAGCAGAGACATTGTATAGATCATAGTGGGTAAGACAATGCAAAGTGAGAAAGATAACTGCATATCTAGTCATGACTGGATCATGAACAAATTATTTTCAGCAATTTGTTTATTTATTTATTTATTTTTTACTACTATACCAGGCATCTACAGCTCTACATAAGGAAAATGTAACCAGGGTAAATTTTGTAAATATATAGATATTTTTCTAGAAGTCACTACAGGAGTCTGTTCAGTTTCATGCCATATCCTAGACATAGCCTGCCATTTTTGTTTTTTATCAACAAAAATGTTTAGACCTTGAAGTCACCAGTTTTAGACCTTGAAGTCACCAGTAAGAAATTAAGATTTTTCACAGATAATTCCACCACGTGCCATACCTAGAATCATACATTTGACACTGGTTTTGAATCATGTAAGCACTTAACCACACCATTCTCTTCATCTTTTGATTATCCTTCTACTCTGCATTTCTCTTATGAATTCACACCAAAGAAAACATTGCTAAGTGATTTTTTCATAGCTTAACAATTGTTGCCCACGAAACTGCAGTTAAAATCTTACCTTATATCTTAAATCCTGTTGTTCTTAGAAAGTCAGTTTAGATAACATTTTCTTTCTAAACTTAAAGTTGAAAAATATCTTCATTTGTTCTTTGTGAGACCTCAGCTAGCTTCACATAACCAAAAACGTCAACACTTCTTACTTACCTCTGAGTTTCATGATAAGAAACTTTACGATCAGGAGTTCCTAGGCAAGGACAGAACTTCAGATTGGTCATATAACTTATTTTACATAGCTGGATTTGCATAAATGGCTCAAGACACATGCCTTCCTAAAAACAAATAAAATTTTGAAAGCATTTTTTAAAATGTTTATGTTGAAATAATCATAAGCCCCCAGGAAATTACAAAAATAGTACAGAAAGATTCCTATACCCATTTGTTAGCTTCCCCTCATGGGAACATTTTATGTAACTATAATTCATTATCAAAACCACAAAATTGGCCAGGCTTGGTGGCACACACCTGTAATCTCAGCACTCTGGGATGCCGAGGGGGGTGGATCACCTGAGATCAGAAGTTCAAGATCAGCCTGGCCAAGATACTAAAAATACAAAAATTAGCCAGGCATGGTGGCACACACCTGTAATCCTAGCTACGCAGGAGGCTGAGGCAGGAGAATTGTTCCAACCCGAGAGGCGGAGGTTGCAGTGAGCCAAGATTGTGCCACTGTACTCCATTCTGGGCAACAGAGTCAGACTCCATCTCAAAAATAAATAAATAAATAAAAAGTTGACATTGGCATAATAAAATTACCTGGACTATAGATCTTATGTGGATTTTAGAGGTTTTTGTATGTACCCTTCCCCTTTTTTTATATATGTGTGAATATAGTTCTGTGAAATTTTATTTCATATATAGATTCATATGAGCACTATCACAATTGAGACATGGAACTATTCCATACTCTTTACAGTTTCACCTCCCCCTTCACCAATGTCTATAACCACTGATTTGTTCTCCATTCCTATATAACTCCATCATTTCAAGAATGTTATATAAATGAAATCATGCAGTATGTAACATTTTTATGTAGGCTTTATTTATATTCAATAAAATCACCTTGAAATTCATTCATATTGTTGCAAATATCAATAGCTTGTTCCTTTTTATTGTTGCCTAATGTTCCACACTATGGATTGCTTTCACTCATTGCAGGACATTTGGGTTGGCTTTGCTTGTTCTAGGTTTGGGCTATGACAATTAAAACTACTGTGAATGTCATCTACAAGTTTTTGCATGAACATAAATTTTCATGTCTGTAGAATGAAAGTCCAGGAGTGTGGTCATTGGATCATATGGTAAATGTGTGTTAAATTTTCTAAGTAACAACCAAACTCCTAGAGTGGCTGTACTGTACATTCACAACAGTATTTCATAGGAAATCCATTTCTCCACCTGCTTGCCAGCTCTGGCACAGTCAGTATTTTATTTGTATTATTATTTTAACCATTCTAATAGGTGTGTAATGGAAAACATGAACTTTTAATGGTATTTTGAAAATTCTATATAGATAGTTGAATGAACTCTCTGGAGTGAACACAATTTCCTATGTTGTGTATGAATATATTGCCTTAGTGAAGAAGTAAAAGGTCAGAAGGTTGGATCTTAGTCTTCTATATTTGTAAGTAAAAATGACACAAAATCATGAAAATGCAAGACCATCAACAACCACAAAGGCCTGTTTATTTGTAATAGATTCCCTTTGGAATCCTTGTGGCCAATTTCAAGAGGAGAGCAGAAAAGAGGTTCTGGTTTGCTATTTGCCTTGATGGCCTGTTTCTCAATGATCAAGTGATAAGAAGCCCTTGAAAGTCTTTCCCGTGAGTTTAGCGTGCTTAGACTAGAGAAAGGTGAGACCTGGGGGGTCATGTTGTTCTGAAAGCTGACTATTGTTTTATTTAAATTGTTTTATTTGAAAACAAAACCAGGCCAGGCGTGGTGGCTCACACTTGTAATCCCAGCACTGGGAGGCCGAGGTGGGGCGGATCAGGAGGTCAGGAGGTCAGGAGATCGAGATCATCCTGGCTAACATGGTGAAACCCCATCTCTACTAAAAGTACAAAAAATTAGCTGGACGTGGTGGCAGGCGCCTGCGTCCCAGCTACTCGGGAGGCTGATGCAGGAGAATCGCGTGAACGCAGGAGGCAGAGCTTGCAGTGAGTTGAGATCACGCACAAAAATAGCACATCGGGTACTTTTGGAAAATGCAGTCAAATGCTACTAATTTTTTCTGCTAAGGAACATTGAACTAGATTAATGAACTAAAAGTCAAACGTTAAGCATTTTTTAATATTATATCACTTTTAATCAATATCTCTGTAGCTGTCCTACTTCTCTATATACAAGATTAATTATTGAGCACTCGAGCTACTTAAACATTACAGCCTACAGAAATCTTTCCACTTGCAAAAGATTGCACCAAAATTTTCCAATGTCTGTTTTAAGAAGTGGTAGTTTCATAGAATATGAATAAGCCCCAAAAGGGCTTCATGACCAACAAAGGTAAATAGCTTCTTTACCGCAGATCCTCTCAAAGTCAATATTAGATGAATGAATGAATGTACAATATGAAACTCCAAGAAGTTACTGAGTACTAAGAACTTCTCCAAAACTTATTTGTCTGTAGAATTCTTTTTAAAACTATCTCAAGGGACTATATTTGAAAACCTTGGATCAGATTGACTGAAAACATAATTGGTACATAAATGATTTACATATTATTTAAATTGTTGTGGGGAAGAGAGCTGTCAGAAATGCTCTAGTCTAAAAATGGGAAAACATTCATTTTCTTGAATGTGTTTTTATGGCCAACTTGTAAAGAAATCTAGTTCTGATTAGACTGTTAACATCTTTTATCATTCAACAATTGTGCATTGATTGCCCTAGACGTTAAGAAATGTTGCATCTGACAAGCTGGGCCTAATACTTAGGTGAGGGGTAGATAGGCGCAGCAAACCACCATGGCACGTGTTTACCTATGTAACAGACCTGCACATCCTGCACATGTACCCTGGAACTCAGAGTAAAATAAGATAAAATTAAATTAAAACTTTTTTAAAAAAGAAATGTAACTTTGTAACTTTATAGTGCTTGATTATTATTCCTTTAAAGCTTTAACTCTTTTGGTTTTTAAAATTATTTTTTAAAGTTAAAAAAAAAACACTTTTGATAGTAATCATCTTAACTGGGTGAGATGATACTTCATTATGGTTTTTATTTGTATTTCCCATATAATTAGTGATGTTGGCACATTTAAAAAATATATTTATTGACCATCTGTATGTCTTCCTCGGAGAAATGTCTGTTCAGATCGTTTGCTCATTTTAAAATCGGATCTTTTGCTTTTTTACTGTTGAGATGTTTGAGATCCTTGTATATTCTGGATATTAATTCCCTGTTGGATGAATAGTTTGCAAATATTTTCTCCCATTCTGCATGTTGTCTTTTCATGCTGTTGATTGTTTCTTTTGCTGTGTAGAAGTTCTTTAGTTTGCTACACTCCCATTTGTTTATTTTCACTTTTGTTGCCTGTGATTTTGAGGTTTCATTCACAAAACCTTTTCCCAGACCAATGTGGTATAAATTTCTCCTGTTTTCTTCTAGTAGTTGTATAATTTGGGGTCTTACATTTAAGTCTCTGATCTATTTTGAGTTGGTTTTTGTATAGGTGAGAGGTAGGGGTCTAATTGCTTTCCTCTGTATATGGATATCCAGTTTTCCCAGCACCATTTATTGAACAGACTGTTCTTTCCACAATGAGCATTCTTGGCATCTTTGTCAAAAATCAGTTAGCTGTAGATACACGGATTAATTTCTGGGTTATCTATTCTGTTCCATTTGTCTATGTTTCTGTTTTGGCTACTATGGTGTTGTGGCATATTTTGAAGTCTGGTAATGTGATGCCTCTGGCATGTTCTTATTGCTCAGGATTGCTTTAGCTATTTGGAGTCTTTTGTGGTGACATACAAATTTTAGGATTTTTCTTTTCTTTTTCTCTATGAAGAACGTTATTGTTGTTTCATTAGGGACAGTCTGGATTTTTACACTGTGGCATCTGGAAATTGATAATGTGAATTTCTTAGATTTTGTATCCAGCCTCATCTACAAAGTATGTCTTTTAAATAGTAAGCTAATTTTCCCCAACTTTATCCCAACTGGTCTTGGAAATAAGAAGATGCAGATACTTTTTATTATGTTCTACTTTATTCATCAAAATATCTTTGTTTTAGCTGTAACAGACATTTCTTTTTCCATAAAATGTGACAGATAAAAATATTCACATGTAAATACATTTGAATTTAATATAATTTTATACATAATAAAATTAAAATCCAAAGTTACCAAGGAGAATTACTTGCCTTACTTCCAAGCAATTTATATGCATATAAAAGATTAGAAAACAATTATCCTAGAACATATTGGAAAGTTTTAGTTTTCCAACTAGTGTTAAATTTCACTGGAGCTATAATTTAGATGGGTCTCATAAATTTTCTCGAGATGTTTTTATTAGCATTTAGCTTTACAGTTATCAAATAGATAACCTAAAAGTATCCTAAAGTAACCAAATTTGTTTTCTGAGACATACAGGTAAATTAACCAGCAAACAAATAGCATTTTCCTTACTGTAAATACCATCAATCAAGACCACATTACACATATGGTGCTTATGAAAAGGTTTTACTGACTTTTTCCCCATATCATCTCCTAGGACTTATTTTTTAAGCATTACATTATTTTTTACAGGTGAAAAGGTCTGATCCAGCTTATAGCTCTTTTCCATGTAATCCCTGTGTTTTTTCCACGTTTGGTTCTGTTAGTCCTTATAACACATTCTTCTTTTTTTAATCTGGGAAAATGTAGCTTAGGCTCACCATCTGTTTCTAGTGAAGTGCTTGTATTCAGCTTCCCAGATGGGTTGAATAAGAGAAAAAGGTTAAGTGATTTAACTTGAATTCATACAGTGAGTCATCTGCCCTCAGCGCAGGCATGACAAAGTGAAAGATTTTCAGGGTTTTCTCTTCACTATACAAACTTGGAGATCACACAAGTTTCATCAGAGCATTCTAAAAACTGGTTGGAGTAGCAAATATACTCAACATGGCTGGACAATAATTTGGATTTCAAATTTATTCATAATACCCAACGTTAAAGAAAAGCTTTGAAAAAGTAAACATTTTCTTCTGACAAGATATGAAAACTTCACTTTTTCAATATTATTGCCTCCTGTCTGGTATTCTAATCTCTCTTTCCCTTTCAATACATCTTTTAAGCTGGTCCCATATTAATTTTGTAACAATTTCCCTTTTTTCTCATCTCTGGAGAGTAGACAGTTTTTTCCTAATAACAGAGTACAGACCTCCAGCCCTCCAAAAAGTGCCTAAATTCATATTCTGCAACCTTTTTTTGGTCTGAAGAGTAGTGCTTCAATTCAGTTCTAGATTTTAGATAGCAAAATAATTTTCATTGAAAGAGAGAATTCAGATAGCAGGGGATACCTGTATTGATAAAAGGGTGTCCATTAATTAAATTTGTTGCATTTTAATAATAAGAAAAGAGGTCCAAGTTGATTTACTCAACTTTGACAAAGCTCTCATATGGTGTAGAATACTAGTCCAGATACTATGAATGAGATTTGAAAAAAGTAGACAGTGCTTTGTCTTGAGGAATGTGATCACTAGTAAGTGGAAACCTTAATCAAAGTATCCCCATTTAGGGTAGAAACAGGTTATTTTATTAATGAACCAAATTTTATGACAATCAACTTAACCAAAATCTGATGGAATTATTATTTTTTATTTTTACTGAATTGTTCTTTTAACAACGGAACCAGTTATGCAGTCTGCCATGGACTGAATGTTTATGTCTCTCCAAAATTCATATGTTGATATATTAACCTCCAAAATATTGATATTAGGAGGTTACACCTTTGGGAGATTATTAGGTCAAAAGGGTGGAGCTTCTATGAATGGGATTAATATCTTTATAAAAGACACAAGAGAGCTTGCTGCTTCTCTCTCTGTTGTCCACCAGGTGAGACATTGGAATGAGAAGGCAGTCATCTACACACCCTCACTAGAGAGCAAAGGACACTCAGCAGACACTGGATCTGCCAGCACCTTCATCTTGGACTTCCTAGTCTTCAGAACTGCAAGAAATACATTTCTGCTGTTTAAGCTACCCAGTCCTTGGTATTCTGTTAGGCCAGCCTAAAATGACTAAGACAACTCTAACATGATCAAAACATGGAAGTCACTCTGCCTTTAATGTTTTGTGGCAAGATTTCTCAGTCTCTTAGTTTACCATAAAGTTAATAGTTTTATTTGATTAATATGTGGCCATATTTTGATATCATATATTTGAGGCTATAATGATTCAATATAATTTATCTGCTATTTAAATAATTTGAAAAAAAACCTTTACTTTTAGGATCAAGTTTCAAAAACAAAAAAAAGTAACTTGGGCATAGAGGGCTTATATTCACTGTAAGTTATGTATAATATAACTTATGTGGGTGTATATATACACACATAAACCTAGCCATATGCCTGGCCCATAATTTAGTGGCTATTATTTAGCTTCACAAGAAATATGTACAATGATTTCAACAATCTAGAAAATCAATCTGAATGACTATGTCATACAACACAAAAAGTACTATTAATAAAAACAATATTAACTTTCAACTTTATTTTCATCTATGTGAGGTTTCAGATGTGGTTATCCTAACACCTCACCAAGAATCATCTTTAAGTTTAATTACTTGTTCAATTTCTATCTCCCCAGCTAGACTGTAAATTCTGGAGGGCAAAAATGGTCTCTTCTTATTCAGAATTGTCTCTGCAGCTTCTAGATTAGTATCTGGAACATTGTAATAGTATTTGTTGAATTGAATTACATTAAAGACCATCTGCCTTCCATTTTAGGAGCTCATAGATAATAGGGGAAGCAACAGTTGAAGAAATAATTTTAATCGAAGTAAATAAGCACTTTCATATGAGTATGCATAGAGTTAGTTATGTGACCAATAAAGAGCTAGAGTGACAGAGTCATTCACTAAAGATGCCACTGTTGACCTGAGTCTTGATAAATGGTTGGGGCTATCCAGGCAGAAGGGTGGGCAAGGTGTCCAATCTAAGGAGCAGACTCGATTCTCAATAACTGGAAATGAAAAAAGATCTCCTTTACCTTATTCTCTTTCTCATGTAGTCAAAGAGTTGAAAAATGTTGAATACATTTCTTTCAATCACACACAATTCAGGAAGATGCCAACATGCCCAGATGGATGGTTTTCAGATTCACACTTTGGAAACACATGGTGTCTCTCTGAGGCAATTGTGTACTGTTTCTTTTAAAATAGCAGAAAGCATATGGGAACAGGATTGGATCTGTCAGCTACTATCAAAAGAATAGTGAAACTTTTAAAATAAATTAAATCAAAACCTATAAAGTGACAAAATTTTTATCATATTTTGAAATTCTGAAGTTTTACATCTGAAGATATATATGTCCATTTAAAAGGAAAAAAATCTACTTTTTCGTATAAACCACAAACCCTACTAGAGCTGCAAAATCTGAGGCAAAAAGGGAGGCAAGGTGAGTGAAATGACAGAACGTGGAGGAATTACATTCATCAACAGTTGAGTATTTCTACTCTTTACCCATATTACAATATTTTTTTCTTAAACAAAGCATATCTAGAATAATTTGTATACTTTCCTCCAATGTCTCTGCTTTCTTTTGTTAAAATAAACATATAAACAAACAAAAAACATCAAATTTAATATACATAAAAACATCTGCTTGAGTTTAAGTAATTTGAGTGTTACGATTGTCTGTTGCAGATTTATAACAGCTTTGTTTGAAGGCATTTCTCTCTATATCCTGTTACTTCCTTTTAGCAAGCATAAAGCTGGGTGGTTTCCCACGAATTCTAACCACAGTGCTTTCATGAATGAATTTTATAACCAGGTCAAATCTTCCTAATGTTAGACTCATAACCCTACCCCACACTGTTTTCCATGGCAACCTATTTTTCCCCAAATTATTATTATAGGATTTGGGATGATTAAACATCAAAGACAATGATTTCATAGAGCTGAACCTATGAATTAAAGGAGCTTTAGATACCAAACCTCTATTTTAAGAAAATATTTTTTTTCAAGGTGGATGACTTCCTTTGCCTTTTATCCATGCAGAGTCCTTGATCCCAGATAAAGTAAACAGTCTGCTAGTGGCTTTGAAGTCATCCGCTATCCTTCAGTCATTCAGAAATGTGCATTATTCTTTTTGACACCCACATGCATAGAACTTTGTTTCCAAAATCTGTTACATGCCAATATGAATTTGTCAATATTAATTCTGGAGTGCTGATATAGGTTTGAAACTTTATCTGTCATTCTCATTTGTTGACTTCCGGGATAGGTGTTCTGGAGGCATTCCAAGATGAATCAGATACATATCATGCCCTAAAGTTCCCCTATGTTAGGGGAACTAAGTTACACAAGTAACTATATCCCAAGGAATAAAGTGATAAGTACCATAATAAAGGCACAAGTGAAATTTATAGGAGTTTAGAAGAGGAATAGCTACTCATAGGTGTTTAGCATTCATAGACATTTGGCTGATTTTTCTTTGTGGGGTATTCAAAAACATCCTTTGACACCATCAAAATGTGTTGGTCAAAGTCAGGGTGTTAAATGTCTACAACTAGCACATTTGGTTTTATGTTTCTACATGATACTAAATCGTCATCATTATCATTATCATCCTCACTTATTTTCAACTATTTTATATACTGTTATAACTACAGGCAAAAGTAGAAAGTGATTAAGAAATCATGTGGACTTTATTTTTTATGGTTTTTAAAATGGAATTGCATGCGTTTTAAGTCCTATTTGTATGTAGCTGAAAAGCCAATAAAAGCATTTTTAAAAATTAATTTTTAATATTGCTTTCAACTTTAGAGGCACAGTGTTCTCAACATAGAAATAATGTATTTGAGGTTATTAACATGGTTTGGATTTGTGTCCCCATCCAAATCACATGTCAAATTGTAAACCCCAGTGCTGGAGGAGGGGCCTGCTGGGAGGTGATTGGATCATGGGGCCAGATCTCCTCCTTGCTGTTCTCATGAAAGTGAGTGAGCCCTCCCAAGATGTAGTTGTTTAAAAATGTGTAGCACCTCTACCTGCTCTCTCTTCCTCCTGTGCCAGTCATGTGAGAGGTGCCACCTTCTTTTTTGCCTTCCATCATGATTGTAATTTTCTGAGGCCTCTCCAGCCATGCTTTCTGTACAGCCTGCAGAACCATGAGCTAATTAAACCTCTTTTCTTTATAAATTACCCAGTCTCAGGTAGTTCCTTATAACAATGCGAGAACAGACTAATATAGTTAATAATGTATAAGCTCTGTGTTTTCAAATTTACTCTTCTAAATTGAATCAGAAACAGGAAAGCTTAAAACCTAGTATGATAGGAAGCTGCCTAGCTCTTAACATAACTTAAAAATATTGAAGTCATGTTCATTGGCTAGTAATTTATTTGTATTGTGGCAATTTGAGATGTTTCCTAAAGCAATGTTGAGTAGAAAAGAAGCAGCAGAATTATTATCAAAGGAACCAAGATAATAGCTGGAGAAATGAGCTTTGAGACTGCATGACAAAGTAGGAAGGAAATGGAAGAATAAAGCCTGAAGGTCAGTAGTCAAGAGCAAAATCTCTTTTGGTGAGCAGACTGAGAAATTAGTTTAGAAAAAGGAAGTTTTAGTTTCTCTCTTTAGATGGTGTCTGACTCATTGACAGGGCAGGCATGGTAACTTGAAGGAGTTGCAAATTTGGATCTATCTTTATTTAGTTTCTGAATAGATACACTACAGTCTTACCACCAAGTATTTATATTTTAAGTAATAATTAATGATCATTCAGTATTAAGGCCAAGTTTAGGCAGCTGTTATTCTATTACCATGACTCTGTAAAGGTATCATCTCTATTTTCTGAGTTTCTAATTCAAATCATAATGATGAATAAATCTGCAAGTTGTGGGCACTTGCCAAAAAATAAAATTAGTATTGGTGCAATGAAGATTTGAGATCTAAATCCCAACAGAAAATAAAATATGCACCACAGAAAACATATGGTTTGTCAATTAAAAAACAAAACAAAAAAAGGAGCATTTAAATGCTAATTTCTAGCAATTATGCCAAAAAACAGTTCAGCCATGCATGTTCAATTATGATATATGCATAATGCCATATCATAAAGGAAACATATACTAATAAATAAGTTTGTTCACCATAAGTAATGTATTAATTGTCTGAGAAGTAGATGAACTCACATTCAATAAATTTACCTTAACATGAATAATTTATTTGCTAAGAATTCTGTTTTTGCCCAGAGTGGTGTCACATTCCATAGGTTTAAGCTCCCATCTTAGAGCAGGACCAGGAAGCCAAGTGCCTTTACTTCCAAACATATTGGCCTCTAGGTAGTAAAAAATAATACATAAAATTAAGTAAACCTTTTATTATCAGCAGGATTAATACAGACTTCCAGGGAGATGGTAGCTGAATGTTTTGTACCCTTCCTCCCATTTGTGTATCCCAAAGTCACTAACAGGCTTTGGTGGAAAATCAACACCCCTGTTCCCCCTGCTGGTGCGACCATTGTGCCGAGACAGAGCCTTGGACACCCAGTGGTCAGTTTGCTGTACCTGCACACCACTGTCTTCTAAAAGTTTATTTCCTCCTGTGCTCCCAAATGGTTGCCGTATCTACAATACAATATGTTACATTGTGGTGAGTAGTGAAGCCAATTTAAATTTCCCTAACTGAATTGTGAATCCTTTGGGAACCAACTCTATTTCATTTTCTTATTTTCAAGACCCTTAGGAAAGTGCCTTGCATATTGTGAGTAAAAGAGGGTAGTAGAAGTGTATTACTATTGACCCTGTTTTAAGCATTTGCCAACAGTATTGTTGGGGTATCATGAGAGAGACATGAGCTCATGATGCGAACTTAAAGAATTTCCCACAAAACCTTTGCAGGCTTAGCAAGCTGATTGTCTCTTTTGGGTGCGGAGCCACATAAACCCAGCTCAAGAAACCAATAAATAAAATAAAAATGTCAATATATTACCTTACACTAAGAAACGTACATCTCAGCTCACATTCCTTAGAATGTCTTTCCATCAGATTCAGCTACAACATGGTAGAAAAGTAGAAAGGTACTCATTTTTGTTGTTGTTGTTTATTTGTTTTGTTTTTGTTTTTCATCAGGGTGTCACTCTGTTGCCCAAACTGGAGTGCAGAGGTGTGATCATGGCTCACTGTAGCTTCAAACTCCCGGGCTTAAGCAATCCTCCCAACTCAGCCTCCTGAGTAGCTGGGAAATAGTCACGTGCCACCACCCCCAGCTAATTTTTTTATTATTTATTTATTTATTTATTTTTGTAGATACGGGGTCTCTATGTTGCCTCGAACTCAGGCAATCTCCACACCTTGGCCTCCCCAAGTGTTGGGATTACAGGCATAAGCCACTGGGCCCAGCCTCAAGTGTTCTTTACTAGCAAGACTGGCTGGCATTAATAGGAACAGGCAACATATTACTATAATTTAAGTTTAAACTGCATGGTTCCCAGTAATCCAACTCATCTCTTAGGATTGTTTCCAAGGAGACACTATCAATTATGGTTTGAAGGAAACAAAAAATTTCCAAAGAAGAAAAAACTTTTATAGGAATTTCATATTTACTCATTCAGTCTCTTTTAGCACAACTGTCTACCTAAATTAATGAGATTTGTCTTATTTGTTGCTTAACTGAGATTTTATTCTATTCAAGGAAAGTTAATGCCCTGAAGAATGGACATCTTTCCCAACATGATAAACACATGCAGGGTTTTTTTTTCGGATTAAAAAAAAAAATTGTCTTCCACGAAACTGGTCCCTGAGACCAAAAAGGTTGCGGACTGCTGCACTAAAGAACCTTGGTTTAGGCTGGGAGCAGTGGCTCACGCCTGTAATCCCAGCACTTTGGGAGGCCAAGGCAGGTGGATCACCTGAGGTCAGGAGTTTAAGACCAGCTTGGCCAACATAGAAACCCCATCTCTACTAAAGATAAAAAATTAGCTTGGTGTGATGGTGCACACCTGTAGTCCCAGCTACTTGGGAGGCTGAAGCCGGAGAATCGCTTGAACCCAGGAGGCAGATGTTGCAGTCAGCCCAGATCACGCCACTGCACTCCAGCCTGGACAACAGAGCAAGACTCTGTCTCAGAAACAAAAATAAAATAAAATAAAATAAAAAGAACCTTGGTCTAATGGCCACAGAGGCTCAGTTTGCAGTTAATATCTAGCCAATCATACTTTCTCACTGCAGCTTCAAACTCCTGGGCTTAAGCAATCCTCCCAACTCAGCCTCCTAAGTAGCTGGGACTATAGTCACGTGCCACCATTGGCCTGAGTTGGGGCCAATCATACTTTCTCTCCTGGGAAAAATAAGGCTGGGAATCAGAAGTACCAGTCAATCTCTATCGGGGCTGCACTTGAGTGACATAAAGTGGGGGCTGTGTTGGTCATGTACATAGCATATCCCACATGTCAGAGATTCCCTTTTAGTGCCTAGCTAAGCACTTGATATACAATAGGATCTCCTTTTTGTTTTCTTGTTTTTTGTTTTTGTTTTTTTAGTGAGTACTATGTGCTAGACAGTGCTAGAAGAGTTATATATATATATATATATATATATATATATATATATATATAAACTCATTTAATTCTTACAGCAACACTATAAGAGATAGATTTCATAGATGAACAAACTCAGTTACAGAGAACTTAAATACCTTGCCCAAGACTAAGCAGCTAGCTGGTAAGTGGTAGAGCAAGAGCCAGCTCCAAAGTCCAAGTTCCCAACCACTATCCAGCTGCTTTTACCCAGAAGGGTAAGAAGAAAGGAAGAAAAAAAGGGGAGGAAGGAGAGGGAAAACTCATCCAATTTGTTTTAAGTCCCTCTACATCCACAGAGTTAACAATAGTGAATTCCACTACTCACAAGCAATACTGATAGTTCACCCTCTGCAATGACTGAGACTTCGCTAAGGCCCAACTGAATGATGTCATGTGGCAGTGCTAGCACCCACAGCAAGGAAGGGGCATGACCCCTATTTCTACCTCAGATCAACTCTTTGGTCCCTCAGTTCTCAGGACTCTAAAACATTTTTTCTTTGTGTAATGACCACCAACTCAGAGACAAAAGTTGGAAAATGTTGGAAAGGAAGCTACTTTTGTGATGTAAAGATAGACATAGAAAACACGTAACTGTAAATGAAAATGTGATTCGGCAGCAATCCAGGAAGACTTGTGCCCAAACCTTTCAGTATTTGGAAATTTGGTAACTGATTTCCAGACATATTCCTGGAATGTCAAGGGTCTTACCAAGTTATGTCTTATTAGTCAATTAGCTTTGTACGCTTAGCATTTAGAATTCTTTCCTCCCATATAAGACTCAATGCTTTTAACTGAGAGTTTGGCAAACTTTGTAGGTGGAAAACTCAAATTACTTTTTTACTCATTTTACATTTGAAGTTTTCCATTCAAAAATAAAATAATAAATGGTACAAAAATCAGATCCAAGTAGCCTAAGATTAAATATGAATACTTTTAGAGAAATGATAAAATTATATTAAAATGGATTTCTTTGTTTAGATACTGTTTTATTGTACTCAGTAATTTTATGGCTTTGTGGGGATGCTCTAGGCTAATGTTACAAAGAAACACACAATGCTTTTCAATAGCAACAAGTAATGAATCTGTAAACTAAGAAATGTTTAACCATGAAAAACATTAACTTTCAAATATGTATGTTAACATAATTAAATTTAAAAAGTAACAAAACATGTTTACAAGGACACACTAGCCTAAACTCAGTTACTATGAGACAGAACAGTCCCCACCCAAACCGCACCCCCCGCCACACACACACACAAACATAGGCTATTACTTGCCTAACACCATGTAAATGTCGAGAGAACCAACTTGTGAGTCTCATAGTTGCACGTCAAGGGTCTGGACAGATATCCATTTTCCTTACGGAACTGGAAGGAGGTGAGCATAGAGTGAAAATGCCTGTGTATCCTGATATAAACCGAAGACCAAAGAAGAAAGCTAGGTTCAAAACCCAGGAAGTAAATTTAAAAATTTTGTCATGGTAGGACAGTTCTCTGTTGGGCTTCCCTATTGGGACTCTTACAAAAAGCCTGGAGAAATCTCTTTTTAGATGTCAAGAATGTACATAATTAAAACCAACCAGGCTCTAGTTAATTCTGTGACACTACAAAACATATTTTGTCATTAGTGATCATTCCATGTAAGAAATTAAGCTGACAAAGCTCAATTTGTGAGAAATGCATCAGAATCATTAAAAGAGTCTTGTGATACAAATTTCCAGGCTACTGGAAAAGGGGAGTTTTTTGTTTGTTTGTTTGTTTGTTAGGTTGTTGGTTGCCAGTTTAATCCCTAAAGCTTTGGGATATTCAAAATCAAATTATATACTAATGGTTACTTCTTTTCACATAGGTACAAGGCTTATTTAAGATTTTTATTCGGTAGGGGGCATCCTATAAACTCCTAAAACCAAAGAGTAATTTTGAAACTAACAATAAGAATCATGGATCACCCAATTGCAGATGTATTTCGATCTTCCCTGAATTGAATTTGGACTAATTGACGTCTTAAAGTGTCTCCTAACCAATCTATGTTTCCAGTTTTCAATGACAGTACTGAGAGTACACTGTAGCTATTCTAGAAAATATTTTTTTGAAGACTGGCCCATTATATTTTCAAGTTGGAATTTTTTATTTTATTTTTTTTGAGGCCGAGTCTCGCTTTGTCGCCCAGGCTGGAGTGCAGTGGCACGATCTCGGCTCGCTGCAACCTCCGCCTCCCGGGTTCAGATGATTCTCCTGCCTCAGCCTCCCACATAGCTGGGATTACAGGCATCCACCACCATACCTGGCTAATTTTTGTATTTTTAGTAGAGATGGGGTTTCACCATGTTGGCCAGGCTGGTCTCGAACTCCTGATCTCGTGATTCACCTGCTTCAGCCTCCCAAAGTGCTGGGATTACAGGCGTGAGCCACCATACCCTGCCTCAATTTGGAATTTTAATATCCGAAGATAGAACTCACCTATATTAAAAAGAGATTGTCTTCCTATATGATATACTTACAAAAATTTGTATCACAGGATTCTTTTAGTGATTCTGATGCATTTCTCATAAATTGAGCTTTGCCAGCTTAATTTCTTACATGGAATGATCACTAATGATAAAATACGTTTTGTAGTGTCACAGAATTAACTAGAGCCTGGTTGGTTTTAATTACGTACATGCTTGACATCTAAAGAGAGAGTGAGGAAAAAAAGAAAGAAAAAGAGTCTGTGAAATTATGAAAACACAAAGCTCTTGTTAATTCACATCCTAATGTCTTCTTTCCAGACCATACCTGGAGTTCTAAACAGCTCTCAATTTGACACCTCACTTTCTTGGGTTACAGACAGTTGCATTCCTTAAAACCAGTGACAGTCACAATGAAAGAGAAAAGATTCTCAGGAGGAAGCAGCTGTCAAGGATGGCTAGACTGGAAATTTTACTTATCTTGACAGCAGTTTTGACTGTAATGGATTAACCTCCAGGATTAGTGTTCGCCTATTTTTGCCTTTTCTTACCCTCTCCCCATAGTGTCTGGATCACTATGATGTTATTCTGTTGTCTGGATGTGGTTGTCACAACTGGGAGGGGGATGCTAATGGCACCAAATGAGAAGAAGTCAAGAAAAATACTAAACACCTTGCAATGTGCAGGGTAGCCTCCCCTAAAAAGACTAGCATGTCACTAGTGCCAAGGTTGAGGATCCCTGTTTAATTCCCACCTTACAAAGAGCAGAGCAGGTTTGTGAACTAAGAACAATGTTTATTTTGTGGTTTAATAGAATGCCTCAATTTGTGCTCTTGTCATAATATAACTCCTTTAAACATGAAATAAATATACAATGTAACCTTCTGTATGTGAAAGATTCTTCTGTGCTTAAAATATTTTCTCCCTGAGTGACAAATAAAATTAAGAATCTCTGACTCAGGCACCAGGTCAGTGAGTGAAAGTTGCTTGCCACTGTTGGATAATAGTAATATGCAATGAACAGAGTCATTCTCAGCCCCGGCCATACATTATGATCACCTGAGGAGATTTTGAAAAGCAGTGGCTCCAGGGCTCCAAGCCTTGGAGAGGCTGGTTTAATTGATCTTAGTTTGGGCTTGAGCTTGGGTGTCTTTGGAACTGACCAGGTAGTTTTAACGTACATCTAGGGCAGAGAACCACTGAATCTGGCCTGTGGGCACCATTACAATGCCCATAGATTTAGAAATTCAGTTGAGGACTCAGACTGGGACTCATTCTGGTAATTATCTAGGTAAATAAAGCAATTTCAGGAATTTGCCTTGGTACTCTAATCTTATCCGTTTCCTCTGAGTGACTGAGGTTTGGAGGGTGAACCCCAGAATCTCTCCAAAGTCCATCAGTACCTGCTAAAGGCTGTGTGAAGGACTCCCGCAGAGAATTCGAACTCTAAGAATTTGAAAGCAACACTATGAATGCTAGGTGTCCACTCTGTGCTAGCTTTCCATGAGTGTTTATTCTTTCTTCACATTGTTATTTTTATACCGCATGAAGTAGAGAATGGGACCAGCTCAGCTCTTGCCTATTAACTGCTATCTCAAACAGTACCTTTTCAGCAGGGAAAATGGGATGCTATCTGAAACCAAAACATTAGGGAAAGCAAATATATTTTCAAGGGCTAATGTTTCTTCTCCTTCTCTTCCCCAAATCCCCTGGAAGGAAAAGGATGGCTTTTTCCCTTTGCTTTATTTTCTTCCTTCCAAAGGCAGGCTTCTAGGCTAAATCTTAATGATAAATGTGGATATTTTCTCTCTTAATTTGGATGATTCCATGAGGGGGGTCTTCCTGGCACTGTTGTTCAAATATTAAGACTAGTGTATGTGAGTACTGCAGGAAGGAATTCAAAGAAGTAGGGAGTGATCAAGGAACTTAGCAAATACTAGCCCCAGTCTTCACAAAGCCCACTATTTAAGCCCATTGCTTTGCTGTAGGACCAGAGCCCTGTGTAATCCTGCAATAGTTTTAGGTTATAGCTCAGCCTTGAAATGATGCAAAAGAAATTTTACATAAAAGGAAAAATTTAAATGGATTGGTTTTATATCTGTGAAAATAATTATCCTGTAATAAAAACATGTATACATACTGATGTTGAGTTGATCTAGCTCAATAACTGTAGGCAAGCGTACTTGTTCATTATCAATTCAGGAAAAAGGCCAAGATATTTAATAACAGCTATTTTATTTGAAACATAATTTATATCAAACACAAGGATAACATATGCAAATCTGACATAAAGCAATTTGGAAACATTACTGACTCCTGACAGCCCCAGCGAGAGTGGCTAGTCATTTAGGGCACCATGTTAGGGCAATCAGACCATCTCAGTATATATTGAAAGTTGAGGGAACCAATAGAACCAAACCAATGAGAGTATGCAGTTCTCTAATAGCCGGCTGATTCTTATTCCATTATATCCCCTAATTATAAGACAACTGTCATTGGAAATCTTAGGGAAAAATAGGGTTATGTAGAAGATTGTATGTTAACTGTCATCAGGCACTTTTATTCCTTCAAGTAATTGTGCTAGTTATGCTTTATGGAATATTCAGCGAGAAGAGGTAGTCAACACAGAACATGGAATTACAGAGCTGAGGCTGGGTGCAGTGGCTTATGCTTGTAATCCCAGCACTTTGAGAAGCTGAGGCAGGCGGATCACAAGGTCAGGAGTTCAAGACCAGCCTGGCCAACATGGTGAAGCCCCGTATCTACTATAGATTAAAAAAAAAAAATTATCCAGGTGTGATGGCACACACCTGTAATCTCAGCTGCTCGGGACGCTGAGGGAGGAGAAACGCTTGAGCCTAGGAGGGAGAAGTTGCAGTGAGCCAAGATAGCCCCATTGCACTCCAGCCTGGGCAACAGGCGAGACTCTGTCTCAAAAAATAATAATAATAATAATAATAATTACAGAACTGAAGGAATCTGAGAAAGTGCTGGTCTATTCGCAGACTTAGCTCTCATAAATCCAAGAAAGAAATATGATTCTTTCAGCTCTTTCTGAAGACCTAGAGAAAAAGTAACATACAAACTCCCCTGATAAACTAATTTCTTGATAACCTTTTAGACGTGATGCATTTGGGTCGTTTTTGTTTTTTATTTGCCAATACCCACCTCTGAACTGTGATAAATGAGAATATTTGCAAATCACTACAACTACAAAGGTCAATGTTTTGAAGTCAGAGAGATCTCAGTTTAAATAACAATTCTAGCACTTTCTGGCTTTTATCTTTGGCAAATTTTTAAATACCTGAACCTCAAACTCCTCAACTAGACATAAGAATTGCTGTGAGAATTACAAGCAAGGCACCTGGCACCACCTTGGCCACAGAGCTGGCCCTCAGTAAACAGTAGCTACAGTGATGATTCACATGGCATTCTTCCTTACCCCCATGTTTACTTCATCTACCTCCCTTTCAAGCCTTTTCGAGTCCTCTGTTCCAATAATGGAAATGTGGTTTGACCATGCAGAAATCGGATTAAGGCAAATGATCCAACCAGGAGTCATAACAATAATCAGGGAAACTGGAGAATGAGTGAGAAAAACACTAAACATATTATTTCATCAGAATAAGAAAAATAAGAGGGTTGCTGGGAACGTCAGATTATGGTATTGAAACTATATCCACCCTTAGTCCTTGACTTTTGAGACTGACTCTGCCATTGAACATTTGCATGGTTCTTAGAAACAATGAAAAATATCAATTTTGAATTTTCAGGGGAGGAAAACAATATTGCATTTTTAAATGAGTTTGCCTTTTTTAGAATTTATTACTATGATTGAATTTCACTTTTTAGTTTTGTATTTCAATATCGTATGTTACAAGAAGCACCTTTGTTAAGTGAATAAATTCCCTTTCAAATTTGAGATAATTGGTCTTCCAGATTTTATTAATTACACTAGGTTGATTGGTTATTTTATTTCATTTTTTGAGACTGGGTCTTGCTCTATCACCCAGACTGGAGTGCAGTGGTGCAATCATGGCTCACTACAGCCTTGACCTTTCTGGCTGAAGCAATCCTCCTACCTCAGCCTCCCACGTAGCTGGGACTATAGGCATGGTGGCCCATGCCTGTAGTCATGTGCCACCATGCCTAGTTAATTGTGTGTGTGTGTGTGCATGCACATGCACACCCACATGCATGCACAAAGATAGAGCCTCCCTATGTTGCCCAGGCTGGTCTTGAACTTCTGGGCTCAAGAAATCCTCCCTCTTTTGCCTTCCAAAGTGCTGTGATTATATATGTGAGCCACCACACCCAGTTAATTGGTTGATAAAACTAGGATAATAAACTTATCTCAAGCGATTATTGTTGCAAGGTTTAAATTAAATATTTAAGTGTATATAAAACCTGGCATGTACTATGTGCTCAATAAATGTTCATTTACTTCCATCATCATACAATGTTACTCAACATAAGTTTTTATACTTGCTACAAATGTTTTGAAGAAAAGGTAAAGAGATAATATTTCTTCAAACTGATAGTGCAAATTGTAGGTTTATCTTGCAAACTTTCTTTTAATGTAGAGCTACCATTAACCAAAGAAAATCTCTTAAGAGAGACATGGAGCTAAAATGTCATGCTTTGCAAGTACAATATGCTTCAGTATTTGGAATTTGCTTTCTCAAGAAGTTCTGAGTACAAGTAACAAAATATTTGGAAGCCTATTAACGTTGGGTTTGGATTCTGCAAAAAGAAGTAGGTTTCAAAACTACCAAAATATTACAAATTACATCTATTTGGGGGCAAGAAAAAAAAGATCTAGCTATGTCTGGATTTTATTCTAAGAGGAAACTATTTTTTGCCCTTTAACATAAGTCTCATAGGGATCAAAATGAAAGTCAATTTAGAGGAAATCTATTTGGAAACAAGCTGAATCCCACGCTCTGGGAGCAGGCAGTGCAGTCTCCACCAGCCCCGCCCCCAGGGACTGAGTGACCACAGTGTTTTAACCCTTCGTGGGCATTATTCTGGAAACAGGAAAAGGACCCATCTTATTCCAAAAGGCAAGTTGCATATTTTAAATGAATTCAGGATAAGAAAAAAAAGAGGGTTGCCTGTTATTTTTGCATAGAAATTATATTTCTATGCAAACACTTCCAGCAGAACTTTTACTTTGGGTTTCAAATAAGAGAGAATGACAGAAGCATTGTTGGAGAGACACAGTGAAATTACTGTGGAGAATGTATAATGGCTCTGCGGCTGATTGGGAGAAAACGTGTCCAGTTCCTGGGATTAGAAAAGATAATGGTCATCAAAAGTAGTTCCCAATATCTCATATAAGCAAAATGTATCTAATTGCAGGTACTATAGGTCGAGGGGAGCAATGAGTAAATGTGAATGTCATATCTTTACTTTAAAATTCATCTTGACTTCTTGGTTTACACATTTGAAAGAGCATTAGTGGGGTTAAGTACCTTATAAGGCTAGGGGATTGGGACTGAATCTTTTCTAATTCTGTAGAAAATACAATTCCCAGAATGTTTAAACATAAAAGTTAATGAGTTAACCATGAGAGTAATAGCATAGAATTTTCTCTTTAATTTTTTATTACAAACAAATTGACAAATTTTTTATTAGAAATAAATAATTTGTAATAAATGAATACATCTGAAAAATAAAGCAGTCAAGAATTGCTTTTTAGCATGAATACATACCTATTCTAAAAACTGCCCTATGTTTGTTAAAATTGCAAAATAAGTATTTTACGATCTTAAGATTATACATAAGAAAAGACTGAATAACATGATAGGGCCATGACTATGCTAAAATGTTGGCTGAAAATAGTAAGAAAGAAAATTCTACATATGGTTAAGGTCTCAACAATCTATTTTTAAAAGATGTTTGAAGAAGCCTGGAAGAAAATCCACTAAAGTGTTCTTAATGGTTGCCTTCAAATGGTGGTGTCATGGTTGAATTTTTCCAGCTTTATATTTTTATTTCCATATTTCATATAATCTGCATGCTTTATTTTTGCAATCCTTAGGGGAAATAAAACAAACTTTCCATGAAATTATAACATAGAAGTATTCATATTTCTATTTCATTAGAGATGATAGTCACATACCAAAAATTTGCTAGCTTTCTCTCCTTTTCTTTTTACTTGCTAATTTACTCTAATCTTACCAGGATTTTTTTTTTTTTTCATTTCTGCTTAATCTCAATGAGAATTTTACTTTGAAAGAAAGAGCTCTAACTTTTTTTTTCCTACTCTAAAACAGTGTTTGTACTTTTTTCTAGACTCCAAATTGGATGCCTTCACCAAAGTGGTTTCAAAGGCTGTAACAAAAAAGCCTCCATCGAGGCCCTGGCTAGCACAGTCCCTGTTTCTTTAAGAGTAGCATTCCGCCTCCCCCTCACACCCACATACTTGTCCTCTCTTTGCAC
The DNA here is from genome assembly GCF_024542745.1 of Macaca thibetana thibetana. NCBI lineage: Eukaryota > Metazoa > Chordata > Mammalia > Primates > Cercopithecidae > Macaca > Macaca thibetana. Next base: position 60,090,607 of record NC_065594.1, read on the forward strand.
AGCAAGTGCCAAGCAGTGACATCTACTATAGTTTCTAGGACACGATGGTCTCTGCTCTACAGGGAAAAAAGAGAAAGAACAGGAGAGAAAGAAGGCGGGTGGTGAGGGAGAAGGAGCACAAGCCCAGCTATGTTCCCAGAGGAGGAGTCACTTCCTCGCAATAATCCTGAGATGCTGTTTATGGCTGTTCTGCTGATATGAAGCCCGGAGCCGCAGGATGCAGCCTCCCCCTGGCTGTCCATTAATCACGAGGGGCTGTTACGGAGTGTACAGAGTGGGAGTTCTGCCTACGAGTGGCCTCTAACTGTCTCCAGCTCAATGAAATGAACCTGTGTGAAAACTTGTTTTATGAGAGATTGGTTTATTTGTAACTAAACTACTTCCTCTGTTATTTGATAAGCTCAAATATTTGCTACTGATAGTCTGAGAGTGTCACATTTATTATCCTGTTTCAGCCATTGCCTAACTCCTTTGGAACTGACTCCGTTAACTCTTTGAGGGACAGCAGTAGGTTTTAGAGGACCAGTTTCTGTTTTCTTTCAGCAGAGCCAGTGCTGTCTTTCAGGCATTGAGTCAGCATTATTTTAGAACGGCTATGACATGTGAATCAAAAAGAAGCCTTTCTCTTCCAAAACAGAAAGCAGACAACCACAGAAACAGGAGGCTCTGATAAACTCCCTGGAGGTTCTGAAGCCACCATGAAAAAGAAGGAAAGGTATTCGGACTTACTAATATAAACCTAAAATGGTTTTCCATGTGCTAGTATTTCTGAAATCACACATTTTCAATATGTTCAGGATGACTTTCTATAGTTCATTAGACCCTCAAATATCATCTGTGTAGGGCGTGATCTCTCTAAATCCGGCAGCGTTTTGCATCTTGACACTTGGCCTTTTGGAGTCTGAGCTCATTTGCATTTGGCAGGACGTGATTTCCTGCTTTGACAGAACGGAGGTAAGGTGGTGGTGAAAGCCTTTACAGTGCTCCCTCGAAGGGCTCAAAGGACTTTCTGGATATATAAAATTATGTTTCCAAGAATTAAATGGACCAGAATGAGGCAGATTTGGTTTGAAACCAGGCTCTGTTACATGCAACACATTCGAAAAACTTACACTGGGCATCTCTCTTGACAGACTCACACTGGGACTGTTTTTCAGTTCTCTCACTCTCCAGTCGGCTACACAGAGCTCTCAGTGAATGTAGAAGAGGCTAAGGAAATAACCACTTATGTGTGGCAAAATGTTCCAGCCTTGCAGAGATTTTCCCAAAATCATTAGACCCACCAAAATGCTTTCCATTGGCCAAGTCCACACCTTCTTCATCAGATTTTCCATACTCCTCCAGCCTCCAAGTACTGTCCATTTGTATTTCCTAAGAGAGCCAGTCATTTATAGCTGAAAATGCAACCAAGTTTACTCTCATAAACCAGAGATCTCCTTGACTGTTAACCAGAAAAGAAAAATAGTGCTTGTCCTAATTCATTTCAAGACGATCAGAATACGAAGATCCACACATACCTACTTTCCCCAAAAAAGGAGGTGAATATGGGGTAGCTACATTCTAAGGGCATACAGAGATGAAAATATAGAGCGGAGGAGAGTCAGGCAAATCTGCTGTTCCATCATGCTGAGTGGGGAAGGGGTTAAGGGTTAATTGCATGTATCCCACCTCTGGTCTCTTTTAGACCCTGTTCTCAGCAGGTGGCTTTCCTGCCTCACTGCCCCAATTGCTTATCAGTGGAACAAAGACTGGCCCTGAGTAATGGCCTGAATTGTCATCTGCAGTAGATTTAGATTCAGAAATAGTCAACTAATGGTTTGAATAGATTTTACTTTTTAGTTCTCTCATTGCTTTCTTCATTTTGGTTTTTCATTTTTTAAAATTATGGGAAAAAATACGTAACATGATCTACACTCTTAACAAATTTTTAAGTGTGCAGTACATTATTGTTAACTCTAAGCACAATGTTATACAGTAAACTTCTAGAACATTTTCATCCCGCATGACTGACGCTTTATACCCATTGAACAGCAACTCCTTATTTACTCTCCCCGCATTTTCTCGCAACCGTCATGATACCTTTTTCTTTAACGACTTTTACTACTTTAGATACTTCATGTAAGTGGAATCATGCAGTATTTGTCCTGTGACTGGCTAATTTCACATCAAGTAATGTCCTCAAGTTTCATCCATGTTGTAGCATATGACAAGGTTTCCCTGTTTTTATGGCTGAATATATTTCATTGTATATATATAGCCTGTTTTCTTTATCCATTCATTCACTGATGGACATTTAGATTATTTCCAATTCTTGGGTATTGTGAATAGTTGCAATGAATATAGGATTGCAAGTATCATATATTTGATAAGGAATTATATTTAAATTATATAAGGAACTCCTACAACTAGTAGCCATCAAACACATAGCTAAATTAAAAAGTGGGCAAGGCCAGCTGCGGTGGCTCACGCCTGTAATCCTAGCAGTTTGGGAGGCCAAGGAGGGTGGATCCCCTGAGGATAGGAGTTCGAGACCAGCCTGGACAACATGGTGAAACCCCGTCTCTACTAAAAATACAAAAATTAGCCAGGCATGGTGGCAGGCACCTGTAATCTCATCTACTCCGGAGGCTGAGGCAGGAGAATCGCTTGAACCCAGGGGGTGGTGGTTGCAGTGAGCCGAGATCGCGCTACTGTATTCCAGCCTGGGTGACAGAGTGAGTCTCCGTCTCAAAAAAAGAAAAAAGTGAGCAAAGGACTTGAATAGACATGCCTTTAAAGAAGACATACAAATGGCCAATAAGTATATGTAAAGATGCTCAGTGTCAGTCATTATCAGGGAAATGCAAATCAGAAACCACAAGGAGATATCACCCCACACCTATTAAGATTGCCATTATGAAGGAAGGAAGGAAGGAAGGAAGGAAGGAAGGAAGGAAGGAAGGAAGGAAGGAAGGAAGGAAGGAAGGAAGGAAGGAAGGAAGGAAGGAAGGAAGGAGGGAAGGGAGGGAGGGAGGGAGGGAGGAGAGAGAGAGAGAGAGAGAGAAGAAAGAAAGAAAGAAAGAAAGAAAGAAAGAAAGAAAGAAAGAAAGAAAGAAAGAAAGAAAGAAAGAAAGAAAGAAAAAGAAAGAAGAAAGAGAAAGAAAGAAAGAATTGATGAGGATGCAGAGAAATTGGAACTCACGGGCGCTGTTTGTGTGATTGTAAAATGATGCAGCCACTATGAAGAATAGTGTGGAGGGTCTTCAAAAAATTAAAAATAGAACTACTATATGATCCAGGAAACCCACTTCTGGGTATTCTAAAAACTTGAAATGAGGATCTTGAAGAGAGCTGTACTCCCATGTTTTTTGTAGCATCTTGGGGTTGTTTGTTTAGGAATTCAGTCCATGAAGACCTTACATAGTGTAAAAGTGAAGTGAAGTGATGATGGGATGAAAAAGGAATGGAATTTGATTGAGAGACCTAGGCTTAGTTGAAACTACAACCTTTATGGAAAGTCATGTCCTTCTATTGTAAGAATGAAATGAGATAACTTGGATGAGAGTTTTATAACCTGTAGCGCATTATAAAAATTTCATTATCACTAGAATGAGCAAAACATTAATTCCTTCCCTTTCGCAAAATTAAAAAACAAAACCCTCCAGAATTTGAGTTTTCGTATTTTATCAGTTCTGGATTAACTGAGTAATAACCAATTTTTCATGTGTTTTTTTTTTTTAAACCATTTAGACACAAAGGTATTTTATTGTTTTTTTTAAAGTGTACAACAAAGTATTCATATGTGTTTATGTGCATAATGTATTAATAGATTATCTTGGATGAGTCTTTAAAAAATTCTGTGGCATCCTTATGTAATAAATTTATTTTCAAGGTGATTTTAAAAATATGTTTCTGTATTAAAAACCTATTTGATAATCACTATTACTTAACCTCAGCCAGTGAGTCCCAAGTTTCAGGATAGAAAACTAATCAAGGTTGAAATCGCTATAAAATGGAACAGAAAGTTCTGCTAATCAGGTTTCCTGGCATTACCTTTCCACTGTTACCACCTGTGCTGGGGAGAGAACCGGAGAGAGGGGAGCGCAGTAAGTTAGTCTCCCAAGATGGTGCCATTTAGTTCCGGCTGTAATTTCTGCAGCTCTCTCGTGTCGTCCATTTGATCACATTGCTTCTGTAGCTCACCATACCAAGTCAGATCAGTAGCACAACAACAGTCATGGAATGTCAGGAGCCCTTGGGGGTGTAAACTATGTACAGCTGAAGTTAATTTTCTGCACAAGCTCATATTACTTGTTTGCTTGGTATTTCCTTCCAAGGGCTTCTAGCCATCCCTTGATTCCTTTTACTCACAGTGTCTGATATATATTAGCTACTCATAGAGGTTGTTTAGTTGTTGTTAGTTACTCTTATATTTAACCTTATATTCATTTCTTTAAGATAAACCTGGCATGTCTCAATTCTGCTGCTCCCCACCTATGTGTTCTTTCTGGTCCATGATTATGGAGACTCAGGTTAATTGTTAAAATTTGGCAATAAACTTGACCTAGATTTGAATACTGGCTTTTCAATCTATAGCTCTGTGACCCTGAATAAGTTACTTAATCTTACTGAGCTTTGGGTTCTTCATCTATAAAATGGGAATGATACTAACTACTGCAAATGTTTTGTGAAATTTTATGTAATGAGATGTAAGTCTCTATTTTTTCCTTCTTTCTAAAATACATATCTTTTAATTAAAAAAAAAAACAGATATTACAAGGAAAGACACAAGATTCTGATTAACTTTAAGATGAAATGGGAGATTTGAAAGAAGTTTTATGCATGCTTCGGACATTCCTGAGCTACATCTTCAGAGTGCTACAGATTCATTTTTATTTTCTGCTGCTATTTCAAGGGAAATATGGGGAAGCACTATATATTTAGTTGGGATTTTTACCAACTGCAAGTGACAGAAACCTCAACTGAAACTTGAATTAAGTAGAAATGTGACTCGATGGTTTGTATTGCCAAAATGTCCAAAGGTAGAATTCAGGCATAGCTGACTCCAGAGTTTAAATGACAGCATACAGTAAGATCTTAATAAATCCTATTATTTTTGCTTAACAATTTTTTCATTTGCTATTTCTCCAATATAGACCAACTTATTCTCTCTCTCTCTCTCTCTCTCTCTCTCTCCCCCCCCACCCCAGACTCTGTTTTCACTAAGAAAGTCCTCTAAGTATACTTAGTCCTCTAAGTGTACATGTAATCTTAGCAACTCTGATTCCCAGATGTCATCTTTCTCAAGTTTGGTTTGAATCCAAACTTTCCCCTACATGGTCCTGCTTGTTCCATTCTCACCATACTAGCACTAATTTAAAAGCACACGAAATTGTTGGAGAGAACATTTGTTAACAGTATTGTCACTGGACTATTTATCTGCATACCAGGTATAAGTCAAAGGTTTAATCAAGAAATTTAGAAGGAGCCGAGATTCTTGCTTTTCTCTCTTTTCTGTTTTATCCTTACCCTGAGGTGATGAGTAGAGGATAGACTTGAGTGGAAAAGAAAACAAAAGTTAGAATTTTAGGCCAGGCGTGGTGGCTTACACCTGTAATCCCAGCACTTTGGGAGGCAAAGGCAGGCGGATGACCTGAGGTCAGGAGTTCAAGACCAGCCTGACCAACATAGAGAAACCCTATCTCAACAAAAATATAAAAATTAGCCAGGCATGATGATGCATGCCTGTAATCCTGTCTACTCAGGAGACTGAGGTGGGAGAATCACTTGAACCTGGGAAGCGGAGGTTGCCGTGAGCCAAGATCGCGCCATTGTACTCCAGCCTGAACGACAGTGAGACTCTGTCTCAAAAAAAGTTAAAATTTTAAGAATGATCACTATCTTAAAACATTATCCCATCTGATCCAAAATATTTCATCTAAAGAAATTTGCATATATTTACTAACATCACCTCTGCATTTCTCTGACTTTAGAATGAGTTTCCCAAGGTCACAGATAGTGTCTTATTTATTTTTATATTTATTCCTAAGAGTCAGCACACCAGCTGGTATTTAATGGAAGATCACGGAATGTCAACACATTTTATTTTACCCCAAATCATAAAAAATATTTTTGATTAAGTTTAGTTACAAATTTCCAAAGGTAATTTTCTTTTTTTTTTTTTTTTTTTTTTTTTTTTTTTTTGAGACGGAGTCTCGCTCTGTCGCCCAGGCTGGAGTGCAGTCGCCAGATCTCAGCTCACTGCAAGCTCCGCCTCCCGGGTTCACGCCATTCTCCTCCCTCAGCCTCCCGAGTAGCTGGGACTACAGGTGCCCGCCACCACGCCCGGCTATTATTTTGTATTTTTTTAGTAGAGACGGGGTTTCACCATGTTAGCCAGGATGGTCTTGATCTCCTGACCTCGTGATCCGCCCATCTCAGCCTCCCAAAGTGCTGGGATTACAGGCTTGAGCCACCGCGCCTGGCCTCCAAAGGTAATTTTCTAAAATGACCTCTTGTAATTGTGTAAAATGTATAACTTAAAATTTGGAATATAAAAATACAGAAACTTTTTTTGTAAAGAACATAGTAGTAAATATTTTGGCCTTATAGGCCATGCAGTCTGTTCTACTACCCAACTCTCTGGTTGTAGTGTGAAAACAGCCATAAGCAATATATAAGTGAATAAGTGTTGCTGCATTTTAGCAGAACTTTATTTACAAAAACAGGCTAGATTTGGCTAAGGTTCATAGTTTGCTGACCACAGTTCTTAAACATAGCAAAAGATTTACAAGTTAAACTCACATTTTCTAGATGACCAATCACCCAGGTTTCCTGGACAAGGAAATGTTAGTTTAAGAAGCAGGGCAATCCTAGGCAAACTGGATTAGTTGGTTACTTTACTTTTTCCTAGATTCTAATATCATTTGTTCATTCAATAATTCATTTAACACTGAGGGTCTATCAACATTCAACCAACACGAAGTTTCAAATTAAAACAAAAGCACTTATATGTTCTGCCATTATCAGACGATTATATGACATGTTATTTTGGAGTCAATTGTAAAAGGCATTTTTTAACTTTATTATTATTTTTAAATTTAGACATACCTTAAAATGAACATACTATAGTAAACATCAGCATAAAACGAGATAATGGAATATTATTCAAAGAAAAAGATATAATATAGCAATATAAACTTTTTTGAATTTATGTCCTATAGAAGTTCTTAATCTAGGGCCAGGTACAGTGGCTCACGCCTATAATCCCAGCACTTTGGGAGGCCGAGGCGGGCAGATCACGAGGTCAGGAGATCAAGACCATCCTGGTTAACAGGGTGAAACCCTGTCTCTACTAAAAATACAAAAATGAGCCGGGCGTGGTGGCAGGCGCCTCTAGTCCCAGCTACTCAGGAGGCTGAGGCAGGAGAATGGCATGAACCCAGGAGGCGGAGCTTGCGGTGAGCCAAGATGGTGCCACTGCACTCCAACATAGGCAACAGAGTGAGACTCCGTCTCAAAAAAAAAAAAAAAAAAAAAAAAGTTCTTAATCTATTTCACCAACACATTTTGTTCAGGAAATAAATGATTTCTTCCTATAATAAAAATCCCAAATTAAACTTCTTTAAAAGCCGGAAATTTGAAGAGGTTGGCAAATGTTCCCAGGAAAATCCCAGTGACTTCATGATTCATCATTTGTATTGAAAATTAGAAGGTGAGAAAATTGAGAGGAAAAAAAATTCTCACTAATAAGGATTTTAAAAAAAGATTCATTTCTTAAACTTTTTCAGAGAAGCAAATTATAGCCAAATTATAGGTCTGACAAATCACAATTAAGACATAAGAAGAATTATGGGTTATTGAGAGGTAAGGAAGGCCATGTTTCAACTTAAATATCAATTTCATTTATCACCACTAAGATTAGCTCTTTCCTGCTACAAATTCTTTTAGTTTTTTAAATCACTATTTAATGAAAAGGGAAATGGAATATTAGAGCCTGCATATATAAATCAAATGAGATTAAACATGGGAAGAAATTCATATAAAACATTAAGGAATGATCGTACAAAAACATGGGTAATATTTTTACCTGGAACTTAGAAGGCAGGCTTCAAGTCCAACAATGAGGGAATCATATGCATACATTTCACTTTGCAATTTGAGAACTTCCAGAGAGTTTCTGAAACTGTCATTGCCTGAATGATATTTATTTTACAATAGTTTTAACATTTGGAGTAGAATACAACACCAATTTTCAACTTCAGCATTATATAGTGAAAATACAGTTTAAAAGGTCTGGTTTGTAGAGTATTTTGACAATGAAATGAATGACCTTAAAAATAAATGTTTAGCTGATGATTAAGACCATATTTTGTCTTACTACTTTCAATTTTGTTGCATATTTTATGAAAATGTCAAAGGAGAGCCATACTTTTTCTCAAATAATTCAGATATAACCACAAAAGAACCTTTAAACTGAAGAGCATTTTTATTTTATTTCGTTGCATGTATTGAACAGATACTGTGTATGAAACTGGAAACTTTAGGTGTGTACTAAATCAGGGCAAGGAGGGTTTGGATTTTTGCTTTAGAATTTTAATTGCATTCATTTGCAATTCGGTAGAGGAAGTAAACAGCATACTAGTAACATCCATCAATGAGAATAGGGTAAAAAGTGATTTCAATAGAGTCTGGATGCGTGAGCCTAATCAAATGAGGCCTGCAGTGTTAATACTCACTCCCATTCTCTCAGTCATAACAGTTCATTCATGAAAATCTTTCTGATCATTTTATTAGCCATTCTTGTCAGAAGTCTAGTAACTTTAATTTAAGAGTCTTTGACCATGGAAAAAAATGGAAGAATAAAAATGCAAAGGGGGCACTTAGGTCTGAACGTAGACCATGGAGTTAAGCACATCCCCCTTCTCCTGCTGGAGAACATCCAAAAGCAACAAGGAGAAAGGGAAACAAAAATGCAAACTTCATTTCCAGCAGAAGCAGAAGACAGCTAAACCCCCCTCCCAGAGCCCAAAATAGGTGTAAGGGCTGCCAAAAGCAGTGGAGACTGAGCAGGGGAGAGCAGGAGTCATGTGGGAGGAAGCCCAGAGAACATGCCACAGAGTGAATTCCGTAGCAGCAGGCAGAGGGCCAGCTTCTGAGATAGGAGAGAGACAGCAAAATTCGGCTCTGCGAAGCGAGGGGCCCAGTCTGTTGTTAGATCTAGATCTTCCTTTGCAAGGCAGGATTGGGGCACTTGTGTTGGTCACAGAAGCAACCCTGGACCTGAGTTGATTTTGAGACAAAGAAGAAGGAAATCTAAATACGGAATCACACACACGGCAGCATATATACAAGGAAGCACATGGTTCAAGATAGTCTCTGCACTGTCTTGCATCTACCTACACCCAGTTGGCTGGAGAGAAGCAGTAGCTACATAAACCAATGTGCAGAAATCGTGCTAACCTGTAACACAACTCTGGTTCCTCCTTCACATCTGAAACTCCCACAGTAGTTGGTCCAGAAAAACATGCCTTTTTCAATGATGAGTTCAAAAGGAAAAATAAGAATGGGATCTATAAAGAGATACTACCAGGGAAAAAAAAGAGGAAATAATAAAAAATGAACAACCACCAATACCCTGGAGGCCGCATAGCATAATCATTGATACAATAGAGTCTGGAAGCAGACTACCCAGTTACAATTCTCTATAGAAAGTTAGTTAACACCTCTGTGTCTCAGTTTCCTCAGTTTGTAAAATAGAGTTCAAGGGAATATCTACTGCTTGGGGTTGTTAGGATGACTAAATGAAATCATATTTGTAAACTGCTTAGAATAATGCCAAGTACAGAGTAAGTGCTATATAAATGTTAATTTTAAAAGATGTAAATTGTGACTAAACATTTATCTTTATTGTGAAAAAATATTTGTCTTTATTTTTAAAAATATTTTAGTGGTGAGGTATTAAATGGTGTATGAACAAGATGACAAGCAGAAATACAAAAATTAATGCAAATAATTGAAGAAATGAAAAGCTAGCATTGCTCAGGAAAATGGTGGGGGAAAAAATGTCAAAAATAAAGGCAACACTAAAGCCGGGTACGGTGGCCCATGCCTGTAATGCCAGCACTTTGGGACGCCAGGGTGGGTGGATCACCTGAGGTCAGGAGTTCGACACCAGCCTGGCCAACATGGTGAAACCCCCATCTCTACTAAAAATAGAAAAATTATCCAGGCATGGTGGCACATGCCTGTAGTCCCACTATTCAGGAGGCTGAGGCACAAGAATCATTTGAACCCAGGAGGCGGAGGTTGTGGTGAGCCAAAATTGTGCCACTGCCATTTCAGCCTGGGTGACAGAGCAAGACAGTCTCAAATAAAAGGCAACACTAGACAGATCATAAGGGACAGTGGACACTGTCAAGAATAAAGTAGGTAAACAAAGCGTGTAAATGATTAAAGTCACAAAATAAAATTGAAATAAGAGAAAATTTCCAAAAGAATTGTAAATAAAATGACAATTTTTCAAAAAAATCAAAAAATTCAAAAGAACTACAACCTAGACTTTAGAGTTCTTTACTCAAAGCATAAAATTAAAATAAGGCAACAGAAGAAACGTTTCAAAGTGTAATTAAAGTATAAATTCCTGAAATATGATTTCAAATCATTTGAACCTATTATTTGAAGACAAGCATAATATATCAGGGAAAAATTACTCACTGTTGTCAACAGCGAGATATATCCTCATTAGTAACGAATGTTGAAGATAAAGCCTTTCATGGATAGCAAGCCAAAAGATTGGGATACTTATGAGGGGGAAAAATAAGACTAAATATACTTCTTTACAATATTTTTCTATACAATATCCTTCTATACAATATCATTCAGTATTGTAAGAGCAGCCCCAGAAAAATATTTTGCAAATAAAAAGTACAACCCAAAGATTTTATGCCCAACTAACTTGCTATTTGAATATAAAAGTAACAAACTATATTTCTCATCTAATAACTCAGGCAATATGTAGAATTGAAAGACTAGAGAACCAAAGGGGAACTTTGGAAAAAGACTGATGGTAGTAGTGAGAACTTTATGTCCCCACACAGTGAAGACCAAAGCAAATGTAGACATTAAGGTGACGGAACAAAGGTAAATTGTGGGTGTATGTGTGTGTGGGTGTGGGTGTATGTAGTTTGACTAATAAAAATATGGAAGGTGGCCAAGCACAGTGGCTCATGCTTGTAATATCAGCACTTTGGGAGGCCAAGGCAGGCAGGTCACCTGAGGTCAGGAGTTTGAGACCAATCTGGCCAACATGGTGAAACCCTGTTTCAAGAATCACGTGAATCCGGGATGTGGAGGTTGCAGTGAGCCAAGACTGCACCACCACTGCACTTCAGCCTGGGTGACGGAGCAAGACTTTGTCTAAAAATTATATATATACACAAACACACACACACACACGCACACACACACATATATATGTCTATATATACATGTGGAAGAAAAAGAGAAAAACAGCAGAAAGTAAAGAATGCTGATTTCTCATCTATATTGATCAGGAATCAAAGAATATTATTTAGATTTAACAAGCCAAGTGATAACATTGTAACGATATTTAATGAACAACGGAAAACACTAAGAAAATGTATGTACTTTATTAAAATTGTATGGTGGAGAAAAAAAGGAAGAGAAGGAAAATAACAAAGTATATTATTTTCATCATTATCCATAGTAGGAAAGTAATAAATACTGCCCATGGAAATTAAGGCCTAAGGGTATAATACAGAGTAATAATTACAAAGGTAACTACTACAAAATAATTATATAAAATTTAAGAAAAAATTATCTTCCCCCTAGAAACCAGAGAAAAGAAAAAACTCTCAAGTTTAGAGATTTTTAAAAGCAAATAAAATAGAAAATGTGGCATAAAATTATGCCAAACTGAATCTAAGCCCATTTTTATTGCATTAACCTGACTTATTAAAAATTGTTTAAAAGGCTTTCATGTTGGAACACATAGCAAAACTCAGGAGATACACCAAAAATAGAAAGGTTTTCAGAAATTTTGAAAGCAAACAAAATATAAATGCTGAGTGAAGGAAGGAAATCACTGAGGAATGCCTACAGCACAATCTCCTTCATAAGAAATTCAAGGTAAGTAACATAGTGTTTTGGGAACCTTCACTGGGGACTAAAAAGTCTTTGATCAAAAAGGCAGGCTAGTGGCACCTCTGAGGGAAGATGAGGGAATGGACTCTGAAGGAGCTGAGAGAACTCAAAAGGGTTGGTTTGTTCTGACTTTAGTGTAAAAAGATGTCCCCATTCTGGAAGACATTTTTTTTTCTGTAGAAAAGTCTCTTTCCTAAATACAGACTAAGACTATGGTATACCTGAAACTCATTAGTGCTTATTTTGGCAGGGAGTGTGTGTGTGTGTGTGTGTGTGTGTGTGTGTGTGTGTGTGTGTGTGTGTGTGTGTGTGTGTTCTTATTAAGCTATTGCCCACAAAAGACTAGGTGTTAAGACCTAAAAGAGTACAAAGTAGGTACGGAGATGGTATCTTCAATTCATGTTTAGGTAGTAGATGCTGAGATTTGTACCTACTGAAAACCAACCTGAACTGGACAATTCATGTCCCTTGTACAACATTATTCAAAACTGAATAAGACAGATTTTAAAAATCATACTCTTAAAATTTTCTCAGATATATATTATGAACTGAAGTTCAGGTGACATTCCTGAGGATAAATTTAGTGCTATATTTAGGATACTGGGCCCTTGGGTAGCTAGCTGGAGCACCAATTTCTAAGGTGGGCTAAACCATCAATAAAACAAATAGAAAAAGATTTCATCGTGTTATACAATTCCTTTCAGGACCAATGAAGGAGATTTTCTTGCTCCTGACAAAACAGATGTCAACGTTGAGTGAAAAAATATTTTAAGTTTCTTGCCTATAATGTCAAATATGTAAGAATATTATTTTATATTTAAACTATATATTAATTTCCTTCTGAACTTAACAAGATACTTAGTCTTTTTATTAATAAAATAAGTCCCCATTAAATAAATATGGAATACTAAAAATATCAGTTTGAAGCCTAGCCAAAATTTTCGCTTGCTGGGAGTCTAGCCAGAATTTTAGCTTGTTGGGAGTACTGTATGGCTACATGGGATTCTGGTAGAGGTGAAGGTTTCCTCCTAAAGAAATTAGCATGCCCTCTGTCAGTCATCCTGGGAAGAGTGAATTCCTGACAGGGAGGGTAACCTCTAATAACAGGTATTAGCTGAGAGTGAGAGAAAACTACTTCCCCTCTTCTACCAACTGGTAATGAGTTGGCTTCTCTGGTACAGAGCCAGACACAAGTGTCAATCTTGGGGAGTGCTGACTCCTTCCACATAACAGTGGACTGAGAAGAATGCCCAAAAGAGGACCTATCTCTGTGGGGTCTGAGGACTGTGGATTCTAGCAGCAACTGAAGCTAGCATACAGTGTTTTCTGTTTATCTAAGGCCTTTAGTGATTGTGTGAATATTACAACGTCTCAGCTCTTGCTGCAGTGAATTACAGAAGGAATCGCTTCCTAAGCTTGGGTACTGTGGTCTAGGGTAGAAGAGAGAAACAGGAGGGAAACTGGGTCTCCAGATGTCAACAAATTACCTTCCAAAGAGGAGCAGAGGTCCCTACCTATGTGAAAAGGAATACAGCAACAATTTGAACCCAAGCAATAAGACGGCAAAGCCCCTTCTCTGAATCTCTGTTCTCTACTGCTTCTGAAATTGGCAAAGGTTGGATTCCCAAGTAAAATGGAATGTCAGATCCACTAAAGAGATCTGATCACTAGAGCCAAGTGTGACATTACAGGCATGTGAGAAGAAAAACCAAGTCTCAGAGAAATTAAATAACTGGCCCAAACTTGCAAGAATTTGAAGCCAGGCCTGTTGGACTTCAAAGCCCATGCTCTTAATGATTTCAACAAATAATATCTTCACCCATCTCACTCACAGGTGTGTTGTAAAAATCAGAGAAGGGCAATTTAAAATGCACTTAAATAACTATACAATGTGATATAAATATGTGCTATTATATTTAAAGCTACAACCTGCTGGGCTTCACCATAGACAGAAAGAGAAGATATCTAAATCAGAGTAGGTACAAATTGGTCAGAATGCAATTGAAGTTTTCCTCTTCCTGCCTTCTGAGGACAGAGACAATTTCAGTGCCAAATCATTCCCCCAAAGATCAGCAAATTCGTTTAAGGTCCTATGTCTTCCCTGCTCCCCTGCCCCAAACCTCCTTGCCTCTCAAAATCATATTCACATGATGAAACCGACTTCAAATCTCATTTCCCCTGGAAAACTTTTCCTTTATCTTGATTTTTTAAACTTATTTTTTTAATTGACAAATAAAAAATTACATACAGTTATGGTGTAAAACAATGTTTTGGTAAATGGATGCATTATGAATGACCAAATCAAGCTATTTAACATATGTATTGCCTTACAAACTTATTTTTTTTTTCATTTTATTTTATTTTATTTTATTTTGAGATGGAGTATCACTCTATTGCCCAGGCTGGAGTGCAGTGGCACGATCTTGGCTCACTGCAAGCTCTGCCTCCCTGGTTCACACCACTCTCCTGCCTCAGCCTCCCAAGTAGCTGGCACTACAGGCACCCATCACCATGCCCGGCTAATTTGTTGTATTTTTAGGAGAGACGGGGTTTCACCATGTTAGCCAGGATGGTCTCGATCTCCTGACCTCGTGGTCTGCCCTCCTTGACCTCCCAAAGTGCTGGGATTACAGGCGTGAGCCACCGTACCCAGCCCCTACAAACTTATTTTTTGTGTGTAGTGAGAATGCTGAAAATCTGCTCTCTTAGCAATTTTCAATTATACCATGTATTGTAATTGACTACAGCCACCATGGCATATGTATTAGTCTGTTTTCACACTGCTATAAAGAAATATCCGAGACTGGGTAATTTATAAAGAAAAGAGGTTTAATTGACTCACAGTTCCACATAGCTGGAGAGGCCTCAGGAAACTTACAATCATGGCAGAAGGTGAAGAGGAAGCAAGGACCTTCTTCAAATGGCGGCATGAAGGAGCAGGGAAAAGTGCCTTATGAAACCATCGGATCTTGTGAGAACTCACTCACTATTACTAGAACAGCATGGGGGAAACCGCCCTCATAATCCAGTCACCTCCTGCCCTTGACACAGGGGGATTATAAGTCCCTCCCTTAACACATGGGGATTACAGTTTTAGATGATGAGATTTGGGTGAGGACAGAGAGCCAAACCATATCAACATATATTCGATCTCTTGAAATTATTCCACCTAACTGAATTTTGTGTCTGTCCACCAACATCCCTCTTCCTCCCAACCCCCAGCCTCTGGTAACTGCCTTCTACTCTCTGTTTCTATAAGTTTGACTTTTGTATATTACAAATACAGCTATAAATGAGATGATGCAGAATTTATCTTTCTGTGACTCCAGAGATTAAACAACTGCCCGGCGCAGTGGCTCAAGCCTGTAATCCCAGCACTTTGGGAGGCCGAGACGGGCGGATCACGAGGTCAGGAGATCGAGACTATCCTGGTTAACACGGTGAAACCCCGTCTCCACTAAAATACAAAAAAACTAGCCGGGCGAGGTGGCGGGCGCCTGTAGTCCCAGCTACTCGGGAGACTGAGGCAGGAGAATGTCGTGAACCCGGGAGGCGGAGCTTGCAGTGAGCTGAGATCCGGCCACTGCACTCCAGCCTGGGCGACAGAGCGAGACTCCGTCTCAAAAAAAAAAAAAAAAAAAACCAACTGTGCTACCACTCTACTGATTCCTACCTCTAACCTCATGTATTGTGATGTCCCTTTTCTTTTTCCCTCCACTAAACGATACACTCTTTTGAGGACAGAGACCAGGTCTTCTTCTTCATTAAACAGCCAGGCCAGAACGATGCTTCAAAAACCGATTAGACATTTAATCATGGTTGAACAGGCACATGGCTTTGTCTAAACTATCTGAGCATATGTGCAGGCATGCCTGGTTTTACTTCACAGATATTTTCTTATAAATGAGGATTGGTGGCAGTCCTGGATTGAGCAACTGTCTTCATGCCATTTTTCCACATGCACGTGCTCACCTTGTGTCTCTGCCTCACATTTTCATAAGTCGCACAATATTTCCAATGTTGTCATTATTTTTATATCTGTTATGGTACTCTGTGATCAGTGATGTTTGGTGTTACTGTTGTAAGTATTTTGGGGTGTCATGACTCACACCCATAGAAGATGGCAAGCTTCATCGATAAATGTGTGCGTGCTGACTATTCCACCAAGCAGGCATTTCCTCATCTCTCTCCCTCTGCCTGGACCTCCCTAATCCCTAAAACAACAACAATATTAAAATCAGGCCAATTAATAACCCCTCAATGACCTCTAAGTGTTCAAGTGAAAAGAAGAGTTGCACATTTCTCAGTTTAAATCAAAAGTTAGAAACGATTAAGCTTAGTGAGGAAAGCATGTCAAAAGCTGAGCGACATTGAAAGTTAGTGCTCTTGCACCAAACAGCCAAGTTGTGAAGGCAAAGGAAAGGTTCTTGAAGGAAATTAAAAGTGCTACTCCTGTGAACACATTAATGATAAGAGAGTGAAATAGACTTATTGCTGACAGAGGTGGAGCATCTCAAATCCAAACATTCAAAATGTGAAATGTTCTAAAATCTGAAAAATGTTGAGTGCCAACATTATGCTCAAAGCAATGCTCACTGGAGCATTTGAGATCTCAGATTTTTAAATTTGGGATGTTCAACAGATAAGTATGATGCAAATATTCCAAAATCTGGAAAACTCTGAAATCCAAAATGCTTCTGATCCCATGGATTCCAAATAAGGGATACTCAACTTGTATGGAGAAAATTATAGTGGTCTGGATAGATGAAAGGAACCATGACATCCCTTAAGACAAAGCCTACTCCCGAGCAAGGCCCTAACTCTCTTCAACTGAAAGTTGACAAAGAAGCTGCAGCAAGTTACCCAACAGATCCAGCTAAGATCATTGATGAAGGGGGCTACACTAAACAACAGATTTTCAATGACGATGAAGCAGCCTTATATTGGTAAAGATACCATCTAGGACTTTGTAGCTAGAGAGGAGAAGACAATGGCTGATTTCAAAGCTTCAAAAGTCAGGCCAATTTTCTTGTTAGGGGCTAATACAGCTAGTGACTTTAAGTTGAAGCCAATGCTCATTTAATATTCTGAAAATCTTAGGACCCTTAAGAACTATGCTGCCTCTACTCTGTGCTTTATAAATGGAACAACAAAACCTGAATGATAGCACATCGATTTACATATAAAACAAAACATTCATTCTATGATATAATTGAAATCCATTTGGAGTTCCTATCTGAAAACATTCTACTAAGCACTACAAGAGACACAGAGAGAAGTAAACACATAGGCAAGCACAGGCTCTACTGAGGTTAGAATTAAAATGACTGTTGTATAAGAAATGAAAATGTTTACTTAAGTCACCATAAGGCCATTAAAACAAAATAATATTTTAAAGGAAGGGATTTGAAAAAAAAAATCCAAAACTAAACCAAATGCTATGGAGAATAAAAGGAAGAGTGGATTATAAATAATTGAGGGAATGTTGCAAGGCTCCATAGAGGAGGTGGTTTGGGATGGCCTTAAAGGATAGTTAGAATTTTTTTTTTCTTGTTTTTTTTTTTTGTTTTGTTTGTTTTTTTTTTAATGTCCATAGGTTTCTATTCTCACCATCTTTCTTTTTGTTACAGGCAACAGGAATTTTAGAGAACTTTTCTAATCACAAGTTCTCCAGAGTCCACCTACAATGCCATGTATTCACTAGACCTGATCCTGATTCTATTAAAAGTTAGCATACTGCCTAGAAAGAAAGTGCTCATCAGTTTGACGCAATTTTCTCAGATTGGGCAGCTACAATTAGAGTAAATACAATTGTTGTATCCTAGAGACCAAGGCCAGCTCCCTATGACTTTCCCTTGGTGTTGCCACAACTGCCAAATAGGAATGACTACAAATCTTGCTCCTTCCCACAAAATGACTCTTATGAACTATAATGATAAAATATTGACAAAACATTTTTGAATTTGTGGTTAAGATATTCCTGGAATATCTCAATGAATGCAGAGTTTTGGGTTTAAAGATCAAAGAATGAGGTCTAATAAATGATGTATTTCAGTTTAAGGCTTAAATTATATCTTTCAGCCTCCACGATTCCTGGAATTATTCTTTATATTCAGTTTTCTGCTAACAACTATTTGTGTGGTAGTTTTTTGAGAAACCATATTACTGGATTCTTAAATATCTTGTAAACTATTCTCTGCCTGCTAGTAAAGTTCTTCAGTGGTGATTGGATTAGATATGTCTGAATATTTAATGTCAGCAATACCCTTCATCGGTGGTAGTGAAATGCAAGGCAGGAGAAAAAATCCCTCTCACTGACTGTACAACTAAGTCTTCTGACTGGTACCAACTGCCCCACTGAAACAGAAACTCAACAGATGCTTGGTAATCTCCATCTTTCTATAATATCAACAAATATATCTTAAAACTTAGATAATTCTTATATGGTTTCTTTCACCCAAATAGCCATCAGAGAACTAGAGGCATATCTTGGAGATATTTAAAGTTCCTTTCCAGTCCACTGGAAGAAAGCAAATATCACAATAAAACATCAGACAAATTTTTATCTAATTCTAACCTCAGTAGAGCCTATGCTTGCCTATGTGTTTGCTTCTCTCTGTGTCTCTTGTAGTGCTTAGTAGAATGTTTTCATATAGGAACTCCAAATGTACTTCAACTATATCATAGAATGAGTGTTAAAGGATTTGGTCTGTCAATCAAAAAACAATTCCCAATTACGTTAATTCATAGTAATTAACTCCTTCTAAGGAGCTGAAAATTTAAAATAGTCTATAAATAATGTTATTAATTTATTTACTTATCCAGCAGATTTTCTTGAACATTTATATAAGCCGGAGAGTGGGAATACAGCAGAGTATAAAAAATAAAAGGTGGCTTTGTTTTGTTTCATTTCATTTGTTTCCTTGGGTAATTAGAAATCCTAACATAGTCAGTCCAGGGCTCTTCTATGGAGTAAAGCCTTGTCTAATTCAAACTTATAAATCAATGCTGTAGCTCAATGTGTACCATTCATTAGATTGATGATTTGGAATGTCCAAGGTAGAAACAAAATCTGATAGTAGTTTAACCATTGTGAGGTGTAGATTTTCAATAGGGAAGGCATAACTTAGCAGTGACATCATAAATGGTTCCTAGGCAGAAAAAAAAAAAGAAACGAAATGACTTTCACCAGTCTAGTCTATGTTTTTTTATTATGAAAATGGTAGATTTCTTGGAAGGTCCTCCCAAGAATATTCCAGTATATCTCATTGCCAGAAATGGATCCTATGGGAACCTGATGTGGCAAAAAGGGTCTGAGGAGATAATAAATTTTCATTGAGTATGTGATTATTCCAAACAAAATTTATTTTTGTTTTGTTTTGTTTTAAGAAAGAAAGGGAGTGGGTAGGGTACAGGTTAAGGTGCTATAATTGAAAGCCTCAAAGTGCAATGGTATAAAAGTCTAGAGGTAAGTGGATACTCTAAGGCTAGTGGCATGTCTGTCTTCTTTAACTTATGGCCCCTACTTGTAGACCTAAGATGGCATTTCAGTCTAATTCTAAGCATCTGGAAAGAGAGAAGAAATCAGGAAAGTACACAAACAGTTATTTTAAGGACAAATCTCACAAATGACACCCATTAATTTTATTTACAAAGTATTTTCCAGAACTTAGTCATATGGCCATTTCTAGCTGCAAGGGAAGCTGGGAAATATAGTATTTAGCTGGGCATCCATGTGTCCAGCTAAATCACCATTAATTTGGAAGAAAGAGAAACATGAAGATGGGGGTGGGAGGACCAGAAGTTTTACCAAAGACATCTCTTTTCCTTTCATGCACTCAGGGATCCTGCAGTCAGCAACCCCTAGACAAAATCATTCAACAATCCAAAACACGATTGTGTTGGCACCTAGCTTCTGGTTCTCTGTCTTATACAAATAAATAGTCAATGAGGAAAGAATAGGCTCATTTGCTCCTTATAGCTAATCATTAAATACTTACCTAGCCCCAAATTCCCAGCTAAAACCCAAAGAACCAAGATCTAAAGAGGAGAACATTGCAGAAAGATGAGCACAAACAGCACATGAAGGTATGAAAGGTCAAATGAACTCAGAGGAGGATAAAATTGGTTTGAGGTCTCCTATGGGGAAAAGACTTAAAGAAAGGTTAGAAACAGCTGTGGGCTGGGTGCAGTGGCTCATACCTGTAATCCCAGCACTTTGGGAGGCCGACGTGGGTGGATCACCTTCGGTCAGGAGTTCAAGACCAGCCTGACCAACATGGTGAAACCCTATCTCTATTAAAAATACAAAAATCAGGCCGGGCACAGTGGCTAATGCCTGTAATCCCAGCACTTTGGGAGGCCAAGGCGGGCAGATCACGAGGTCAGGAGATTGAGACCATCCTGGCGAACATGGCAAAACCTGTCTCTACTAAAAATACAAAAAATTAGCTGGGCGTGGTGGCAGGCGCCTGTAGTCCCAGCTACTCAGGAGGCTGAGGCAGGAGAATGGCATGAACCTGGGAAGTGGAGCTTGCAGTGAGCCGAGATTGTGCCACTGCACTCCAGCCTGGACAATAGAGCAAGACTTTGTCGCAAAAAAAAAAAAAAAAAAAAAATTAGCCAGGAGTGGTGGTACATGCCTATAATCCCAACTACTTGGGAGGCTGAAGCAGGAGAATTGCTTGAACCCAGGAAGTGGAGGTTGCAGTGAGCCAAGATTGCACCACTGCACTCCAGACTGGGCAACAAGAGTGAAACTCTGTCTCAAACAAAACAAAACAAAAACAAAACAAAACAAACTATGGAGTTGGAATTTATTTCTTTAAGCTATACAAAGCTATAAAAATTTTATAAATATGAGACAGCATTATCTGAACATGTGTTTTTGGAAGATTACCCTGCCAGTAGTGCAAATACTTGCTGCTGAGTGGAACTGAGGTTGAGCAGGGACTCATAGCATTACAATGATCCATGTGGGAGGTGATGAGGGACTGCAGTTGGGAGGAAGAAGGCAAAAGTGGGAGATGCATACCAGGGACAGAACTTAGCAACTCACTCTATCTGAGGAAACAGAAGATGAAGCTAATCAGACTGGCTAATCTGTGTGACTTGGGGTCTGGTACTGATACTGAGTAGAAGGTAGAAACACAGAAAAAACAGGTGTATGGCGAAAATGGTGAGTTCAGTCTTCAAGTTTGAGATCTCGTGAGGTGTGTGTGCAATAACTACAATATGTAACTAATAAAAATGAGCGTTTTATGCTCTTTCACAGTTTGTAGCAACTGTGGGTATTTTCACATGGTTCTGGGCAAGTCTCCCAACTCAACATTTGCCTGCAGTCATTGTAAGCCCTTGAGAGTCATTCAGGAAATTCCGTGTGCTTATGACTCTACTTTAAAGTGCACACCCAGGAAAAGATACGTCATAATTCACTTTGTAAAGTCAGGGCTCTACTATGCTGACAATAGGCCTGAAGAAGCCTGCAGCCCTCCAAGGACTTGCTCTAGGATACACCATACATAGGCATAGATTCCGTGAGGAATACAAACAAACCTAAGGGCAAATTTGGAACTTGTACCCAACAGTACAGGATATAGTGACATCCAGCTGAAAGAGAAAAAGGAAGGAAGGAAGGGAGGGAGGGAGGGAGGGAGGGGGACAAAGGAAGGAAGGAGGGAAGGAAGGAGGGAAGGAAGGAGGGAAGGAAGGAGGGAAGGAAGGAAGGAAGGAAGGAAGGAAGGAAGGAAGGAAGGAAGGAAGGAAGGAAGGAAGGAAGGAAGGAAGGAAGGAGGGAGGGAGGGAGGGAGGGAGGGAGGGAGGGAAGGAAGGTCAGCCAAGAACACACCAAAAACTCAGCAAGCTAGTTGTGTCTCTAGGAACCCAGTGGATAGTTTTATAATAATACTGCATCAAATTTCATTAAGCTCAAGATCTAAAAATCATCAACAATTTCATCATAATATGGAATTTGAGGGTGGGTCCAGTGGCTCATGCCTGTTATCCCAGTACTTTGGGAGGCCGAGGCGGGTGGATCACCTGAGGTCAGGAGTCAGAGACCAACCTGGCCAACATGGTGAAACTCCGTCTCTACTAAAAATATGAAAATTAGCCAGGCATGATTGTGGGTGCCTGTAATCCCAACTACTTGGGAGGCTGAGGCAGGAGAATCGCTTGAACCCTGGAGGCAGAGGTTGCAGTGAGTTGAGATCATACCACTGTACTCCAGCCTAGGCGATAGAGCGAGACTCCACCAAAAAAAAAAAAAAAAAAAGATGGAATTTGAGACTCAGCCCCTAAAAGTCAGGAACACTGAACCTATACATAAATGTGTACCATAATAGAAGACCAACATCAAAGAGGATTTATCCTAAATCAACCTTTCTCTTCCTTCATATGTCTTCACATACTGTATCTGACTTAAGTCATGTTCCTTTTGACATTCCCTTGTCTATTCTTCTGTTTTTCCTATCCCTTTCCAACTTAGGCATTTCTGTTTTCCCTTACGGGTGGAGTGGCATTCTAGCTTATCCTGGGTCTTTCTCTGTCTGGTTGGCTGCATTTGGAAGAAGCTTGCTGAACTTGACCTCTGGTTATGCTCTGAAACTGTTCTCTTAAAAAGCTACCATGGAGTGGTCCTGCCAGCCCTGGCAATTTGTCTCCCCACTTGTGCATCAGTGCCAGCCAAGTTGGAAGATAGGATGGATGTCTGCACACTTAAATTTTTAATTGTTGACATCTCTCAGCTTGGAAGTAATTTTGTCAATAATGTATTACAGTTATATAGCTAGATTTTTCTACAGTAAGTCTATGGGATATACTGAGTTTATTTTATTCAACAAATTGTATAATAAACACAGATCCAGAAATGGTGTTGAGCGATGAAATTATATTGATGACAAGACACAGTGATTGCCCTCAAAGAGATCATAACCCAGTATGACAATATTTAAGAATTGCAATACATCGTGTTAAGTTTCATAATAGGAGTTTGCAGTTTTTGTCACCTTCTCACCTTTCTCACTTGCCTCAGATAACAGACAAAACATAGTCTCCAGTAGATTCACTATATTTGTTATAATTGATTAGAAAACTTGATAATGACAGAAGTCCAAACATGCTACTTTTCATGAGCTTTGTTTTTCTAATTAAACATGCGTCATACTATATCAGTGACTAAACCAGCAATTTTTAATATTTGTTCAGAGGCTGGGTGCGGTGGCACATGCCTGTAGGCCCGGCACTTTGGGAAGCTGAGGTGGGCAGATTGCATGAACCCAGGAATTAGAGTCCAGCATGGGCAACATGGCAAGACCCCAACTCTACAAAAATACAAAAATTAGCTGGGTGCGGTGGCTTGGGCCTGTATCCCAGTTACTTGGAAGGCTAACATAGCGGGGTACTCTGAGCCAGGGAGGTCGAGGCTGCAGTGAGCTTGTGCCACTGCACTCCAACCTGGGTGACAGAGTGAGACCTTGTCTAAATAAAATAAAGTTTGTTCAGGAACCTCAGTAGGTGCGGGGAAGGGAGTCTTCCAATGTATTTGAGAGGATCTTCAGATCAATACCATTTTCATGATCAGACTTTTTTTTTGACATTTTCTCTCTCCTCCTTAGTGCCATGTTTATTCAACAAATTTTATAATAAATACAGATCCAGGAATGGTATTGGACAATGATATAAACCTGATAATATGTAGCGGTTTTCCAGAGACCATGTGAAGTGTGATATTGTTTAAAAAAAAAATGCAGAATAGTTTTGAGACATTACCTATTAGCTAGACAGTAAAGGGATTTTTCAAAAATGTTAATAAGCTTGTTTTCACATAAAGGAAGGAGAGAGAATAAAATTATATTTCTTGACAATCTGGAAAAACTTCCAGGAGGGGGTGAGGACCAGATTCTTTGACCTTTGGTATGTCACTAACTAGATATTATAGTTCATATATATCTACTTCCCTGGAATCAACAGTGCAACATAAGAAGTCTCTAAAATAGTAAGTAGGAAGCAAATGGAGATTCCTTTAAGTTCAATAGTCAAAGGGCAAATAAGAGGTCAATGCTGACCCCCCAGGCAGAGCCCCAGTGAGATGCTTTTTGATCTGAACAATAACTCTATTGTAATTAACACAATTGCTGCATATATTCTTTTCGCAATTTATGGGCACAAGTCACATGAAGTTAAAGGGACTTCAGTGCATGTGTCAAGGGAATACCATAGTAGCCTGAATTATTAACATATATATTTATCAAAGCCTTCTTACAAAGGGCTCTCTATATTTTTTAAATTTGTATAACTTTGCAATTTTATATTTCAAATAAAAAGTTTTATTTGCACCTATCTATAATAAGAAACATTGCAAATTCTTTTGAAATGAGGTTGTATATTGACAACATTCAGAGTATGCTGAATTTATGCATTAACTCCATAATTGTTCCCAAGAAATCAATAAACAGATATTGCTCTTACATGAAACAGAAATTTCTCATGAAAGCCAGAATGATTTTAACATTCGAATAATGAAAGTTTCTATTTAAATGCCATATTGCAGTTCAAATAGCTCTTTAAGTCTGTAGAAAAACTATGAATATTCATAGCAGCTATATTCACAATAGCCAAAAATAGAAAATGATCCAAATGTCCATCAACAGGTGAATGGGTGAAATATACATCCATATAATGGAACACTACTCAGCAATTTAAAAAGTATCGCTGTTACAACAAATAAACAAATTTCAAAGTCATCATGCTGCATAAAAGGAGCCAGACACAAATAGTACATATGGTATGATTTCATTTATATAAAACTCTAGAAAATGTAAACTAATCTATACTGATAGAAAGAAGATTGGTGATTTCACGGGGGTAAGGGGAGGAGGAGCAGAAGGAAGGATGAACTGCAACGGAGTACAAGGAATCTTTTGGAGTGATGAAAATATCCTATAAATTATGGCAACAGTTTCACAGGTGCAAACCTTGTCAGAACTCATCAAATTATGCTCTTTAAATGGATTCAGTTTATTGGGCATAACTTTGTATCAGGCCATTCTTTCATTGCTATAAAGAAATACCTGGGACAGTAATTTACAAAGAAAAGAAGTGTAATTGGCTCATCCTTCTGCAGGCTTTACAAGAAGCATGGTTGCTGGCACCTGCTTGGCTTCTAGCAGGCTTTCAATCATGGTGGAAGGCAAAAGGGGGAGCAGGCACATAACTCAGAGAAAGCAAGAGAGAGAGAAAGAGAATGGTGGGGGGAAGTGCCACACACGTTTAAATGACCAGAACTCATGAGAACTCACTCTTACGAAGACAGGTCATGAGGGATCTGCCCAGATGACCCAAACACCTCCCAGAGGCCCCACTTCCACCCAGCACTTGGGATTACAATTCAACATGAGATTTGGGTGGGGATAAATATCCAAACTATATCAACTTATGCTTCAATAACGTTGATTTTTTTAATGCACTTTAACACAAATAAACTCATTTGATCATCTAAACAATCCTGTGACATAGGAAAGAAAAACCGTAATCTTATTTTGTGAATAGAGAAACTGGGTCTTGAGAGATGCAATGGCTTGGCCACGGCTAATAACTCTCAGAGTTTCAGAAGATAGTTGTAAGAGATGGTGACTTTTAAATGTTTTCATGTGAATTTTTTCTTTTGGTTATTTTTGTCAAGTGTAATATTCTATAGAAACCCACTGTATAAAACAGGAAAAGCTGGGTTGCTCTAATTGGAGCAGAGATGGCTATGAGTGGGGCTGGAAGTGCTGCCCCTTCCAGGGAAGGCAGGGCAGGGATGGTGCCACAGGGTCCTACACGATTTGAACTCCCTGAGGTGATGGAACAAACATGGATTCTGCTCACAGACTTCTACTCTGTCGCTTTCTAGCTGAAAGTCTATGTTTGCAAATCAGGTAAGTGTATTCACAGGATTAGTCACAGAATTTTTCAGTGCTTATGGTATTTTCTTTTTTCTTTCTTTCTTTTTTCTTTTTCCTTTTCTTTTTTTGAGACAGAATCTCACTCTTGCCCCGCCTGGAGTGCAGTGGTGTGATCTTGGCTCACTGCAACCTCTGCCGCCCAGGTTCAAGTGATTCTCCTGCCTCAGCCTCCCAAGTAGCTGGAATTACAGGCGCCTGCTACCATGCCTGGCTAATTTTTGTATTTTCAATAGAGACAGGGTTTCACCATGTTGGCCAGACTGGTCTTGAACTCCTGACCTCATGATTCAGTCACCTCGGCCTCCCAAAGTGCTGGGATTACAGGAGTGACCCAAAGTGCCTGGCCACTTATGCCATTTCCTTAGTTCCTGTTTTATATAGTTTATGTCTTTTATTTTGTCATTCTGTTTTAATTTACTGCTTAACATAATATAATAGTATCTGAGCATTGGATATTTTGAATACTCCCAAGAATGCTGGAGATAAAGAAAATCCCACTCAACAATGTTCCATGAAACTAATTACCTGGGAGAATTCATGAAAGTTGGGCCAGTGGTGTTACATCAGCAACAGTAGGAAAATCACTAAGCAAAATCCTGATCCATATCTTTGACTCCTATGCCTCCCATGTCTAGTTAGTTACTGCAACAAATTCACCCAACTGATTTTCACTTGAGTAGTTCAAATTGTCTTTATCTCCATGGTCATCGCCATCATTTAGACCAACCAATGTCCTTCTTCTCTATGACAGCCAAGGTCCAGCTTCAATCCACATACAGTTTACTCCCTACAGTACAGCGAAAATAATCATTCCAAAAATGCAATCAATTCCTGCTGGTCCTCGTTGTAAAATCTTCTCAGGGCTCTCAATTCCCTTCAGGAAAATCTCCAAGCATTTTCTTAGAGTTTGCAAGGTCCTAGTGAATGAGACTTTACTCATCTCTCAGCAACATCCTTTTTGTTTTTTTTTTTAGACAGAGTCTCACTCTGTCACCCAGGCTGGAGTGCAGTGGTACCATCTTGGTTCACTGCAACCCTCTGCCTTTTGGGTCCAAGTGATTCTCCTGCCTCAGCCTCCCGACTAGCTGGGACTACAGGTGTCCACCACTACGCATGGCTAATTTTTGTATTTTTAGTAGAGACAGGGTTTCACCATGTTGGCCAGGCTGGTCTCAAACTCCTGACCTTGTGATCCACCCACCTTGGCCTCCCAAAGTGCTGGGATTACAGGTGTGAGCCATCGTGCCCAGCCTCAGCAACATCTTTTATCACATGCAACCTTACACTTTATCCTTCTGGCAAAACGAAACCTTTTTGTTTCCTCAAACATGTGACTTATTGGCTTCCCAACGTGCTACTACTTCCTCCCCAAAACATGCCACCTACCTCCTCTTCATCTGGCCTATCTCCTCTTCATCACCAATTCATGCTTCACCTTAGCTCTCACTTCTTTTGGAGGCCTTCCTGCCCTTTATCTCAGCCCCAAGCTCCTCCTAAGACTGAATTCTTTTTTGCAGCATAGTATTTATAGCCATATTGTAATTAGCCATTTGTTAATTATAATACTCTTTGTGCCCATGTTATCTCCCTCAGAATTATAAACTCCTCGACAGAAACACATCTTGCTTTTTCATCATTTTCTCCCCAACATCTAGCATAGAACCTGACACAGAGTAAGCACCCAATAACTATTTCTCGAGTGAATTGACTGAATAAGCCATACAAATGGCCAGAGTGGATGACCCTAGACTGCTTGATGGTGCCAGATTTAGCTAACATACGTGCTGTAGATGGGCCACATTGCTTTCTTCCAAAATGAAGGTAACTGAAAATAAGTGTGGGTTCATGATTCAACATCTCTTCTGGCTGAATATTACATGGAATCAGTGAATCTAGTTCAAACCCCAAAGTTTTAATCCTTGTAAGAATATACAGAAACAGTGTCATTTTCCAAGATATTCTTTCCCTGACAAGAAGGATTTTCTGGCACTTTAATCCATAAAGCACCTCTGTGATTAAGTTTCAGATTCACTGTTGGTGAAAAAGGCCCTATCCAAGGAGACTAATGCACCGAGGTTAAAAACGAAAAATACTGGTTAAGTTTTAAGCATGTTAGGGTAATTGGGCTCAACATGCGTAAATTGCTTTCATATGAAAGGCTCTGAGCAATTGTTAAATTATAAACATTGAAAATACATTTTCTGCATCCAATCTAAAAAGAAAAGGTTTCCATTTGTACAGCAAATTAGATTCAGGTATTTCTATAGGTCAGCATTTTCTTTTCTTTTCTTTTCTTTTTTTTTTTAAGCAGGGGAAGCTCTTCTGGTACTTGCTGTGTCTGATTCAAAGATGGAAAGGATTTGGTGACTGCAGAAGCCTTTGCCTTGCACTTGTCCCACAGCAATTACGTTGGAAGGGGTCCTAGACTTGTGGGGTGTGGGATGTGGGATAAATTTGGAGAAAGACCACAGTATGTAAACAAAACCTGCCGGTTTTCCAAAATACCTAACCACAAGACTTCACATTTTGGCAGCTTAGAAAGAGTCAAATATGCTTTATTCTGAGAACAAATTTTATTCTCAGCAGGGAGAAATATGAATCCCAGTTCAAGCAAGAAACTACCAATAACCAAAATTAAAGGAATTTAGAAATATAGCCTATGTAGAAAAACTTACCAAGCCCACATAGTGAGACAATATTAATCAAGAAACTGACAACATCAGTAGAATCCTTGAAGTGTGTGTAGATGTTAAAAATCCTTTAGGCTAAAATCTATGGAAGAAGAGCTATTTCTGGACAGATTATTAGCATTAAGCTGATTACTTTATGTTAATGAAATCTTCTAACTTGCAACATAAATCGAATGACAATGTTTGAGTCTTTAATAATATGATTTTTAAGTTTGTAATATTCTTAAAAGATTATATGTCATTGTTATATGGCTTGGCCCATCAGACACTTTAAAACAATTAGAAAGTCAAAAATAGATCATCTATTTGAAAACATGATTATATTTTCCTAGAATTTCAATATTGTTGCTGGTTAGGGAAAACAACTGGTTCAAATCCCAAATAGCTCTAAAGTTGTAGGATATCCATGCCCATAGGTCTTACTGACAACCCACGTTTCAAGATGGCCAGGGAAAATGTTCATCTCTGCCTTTTGAAAGGAAATGGGCTGCAGGCTCTTCTTCCTGAACTGGAGCTATCTCCCAGAGTTATCTTACCAAGTCTGGAGATCCAAGGAAAGGTAAAAGTTCAGTTGATTTAGGCATACTGATGGCATTGCTTTGATTCATTTTCAGTCAGAGCAAAGGGGAAGTATGGACTAAGTGGTGTATGGTACCTTTGCTAAAATTTGAGGTTCAGAAGGGGTCCTTTAAAAATCCCATGAAACAATCAGAGGGTAGGAGCATCTCCAGTTACTATCTCAGGAGGGACTTAGGAACTATAGGTTAGGAACTCTATAAATAGTATAGATTTCTTAAAATCCTATAATGATTAGAGATAAAATGCTTTTTTAAAATAGTACATTCATTCGCTGATTCTCCCACTATTCAAGAAATATTTGCTGAATACTTACTATCAGCCCTTGCCTGGTATTAACTCATCTGGCACTGAGGATACAACAGTGAACAAGAATGAGACATTCTCTACCCTCGTGGAACTAGTCACTGGTTTTTTGTTTGTTTGTTTTCTGTTTTGAGACAGAGTCTCACTGTGTCACCCAAGCTGGAGTGCAGTGGCACAATCTCAGCTCACTGCAGCCTCCGCCTCTCAGGTTCAAGGCTCCCACATAGCTGGGATTACAGGCATGCACCACCATGTCCAGCTATTTTTGTATTTTTAGTAGAGATGGGGTTTCTCCATGTTGCCTACACTGCTCTCAAACTCCTGGCCTCCAGCCATCTGCTCACTTTGGCCTCCCAAAGGGCTAGGATTACAGGCGTGAGTCACCGTGCCCAGTCTAGTCACTGTTATTGATGGCAGATGTGTTATATACATGCATGAGTGTATGTAGATAAAGATTTAGAGATAAAGAGACACAAACTCAGAATTTAAATACCCTCCCCTTATTGGCAGAAAACCTCAAAGTGTTGATGAGGAAGAGAGCCATGCTTCCCACCTTCCCACTATGGAAATTAAGGGGAAATAGTCATTCTTTTCCCATCTCCCAGCACCCAAGACCAGACATGCTCTACTCCAGGAATTTGAGCTTTGAGAGTGCATGACAATAGCTCAGAAGCAATAGAAACTCTTCAAGAATTTTGGTACTAAAAGGGTTCTGAATTCAGCAGTCTCAATGGGGAGGTTCTGAACAGACACGAACCCGGGTGTAGTCTGGCTTATCTCGCAGCTGCCTAGACTTGGGCTTTCTGCCAATTTCCCTTCCTTGATTTCTCAGCAATTTCATCCATCTCTCTCCTATACCTTTTAATGATCCAGTTTAACAAAGTTGCTGTTTGATGTTTGCCGCCAATAATAGTGACTAGTAGAAGGAGACATTAAACAAACAGTGATGGCAATATTAATTAATTCTAATAGTCATAAGTGCTATGAAGGAAAGGTGTTTTTGTTTGGTTTTGGTTTGGTGTTGGTAGCAAGCAAGAAGATATCTGAGAAGCCTGAGACCCATGCCACACAGTGACTGGAGGAAAAGTTCCCCCAAAGGAGGAAGGGAATGCTGGAAGTTACTGAAGGAGAGCAAAGCATGTAGAATCCCTGGATCCAAGGCAAAGGAAGAAAGAACAGCACTAGAATTCAATTTGAGTCTGCAAAAATGGACCACAGGAAGACCTAGATAGGGTTTGGCATCCCTATCATGGTAACCTTTGCTACTCATGAACAGCAATTCACAAGAACCTCAGGAAATATTTGTATTGCTCCCTTAACTTCTACACCAAATGCTGATAGCTTATGACTCCTCCATTCACATGATCATAGCCCAGTGCAGGTCCCATCGCTTCTCCTCTGGAATCCCATCCCAGGTCCTGGCCTTCCACCTTTCAAATCTCTCCTTCTTTTTGCTAACCAAGAGATCACTCTAAAATACCTAGTATGTTCATGTATGTGATCATGTCAATTCTCTTTCTTAAGTCCTTCAGGGCCACTCAATCACCTAAAGAAGTTCATGCTCCCTAAAAGACATAAAAGCACTCCCTAATGTGGTCCTGACTGCCTCCCCAGTCTTGCTTCTACCTCTCACCACCTGCAACTTTGCATTCTAGCAACATTGCACTGCTTGAAATTCTTCAACAAGACCAGGTGGTTCCATGCCTCTGTGCCTTTGCTCACGTACTAGATCCTCTGGACCTGAAACACCCTTTCTCCTACCCCTCTCCCTTCTCCCAACTAATTCATCTTTAACAAGTGAGCTCAGATTTCATCTTTTCATTCAAGAACTTTCTTGGAGCCCCTGGGTTGAATAAAGAGCTCCTTTAATAACATGTATATACTTCTATCATAACACCACATTTTATTGACAGAATCTTTTTATGTCTTGGACTTACCCATTAAACTATTAGTTCCTGAGGCGGGTGGGAGAAGGTTGTGCCTAATTTATTTTGATATTTCCAGCACCTAGCAAAGTTCCAGCTGAAAATTAGGCTCTTATAAAACATGCTAAACTAAATTATGTGTATAATGTTCTCATTAACCTCAGCTACCAAATTATAACTTCTGGCTTCACTGAGGGACTTGGCTTACATAATATGGATTCTTAGTGTTTCTTCAAGAATTGTCTCTTTCCCCCTTATTCTTTGACAATTTTAATGATCAATAGGATCTTCCTAGAAAAGTTAGGAGACAGAATTGATGGAGAAAATAGCAAGACAAGAAAAAGAAATATGAGGGAGTGATGCTGCTGTAAAAAAAGATGAGTCACAGATGGAGACATTTGCAAAATGCAGAAGGAAAGAGTAGGAAATGAGGAGGCTTAATTATGGTGCATGATTCAACCACAGATTAGACTGCTGTATCTTCCTTCCAGTTTTCTTCACTTCTATTTAAGCTATATAAATCTGGCTTCCTGATGTAATCTATTTCTAGTAATGTATATTTGGCCCTGACGTGTAATTCCTGTCATGGGCCACATCAACCTGTGAAAGACAAAAACCAGATTCCTGACAAGGTTTGGCATGGGAGCCCCTGCCTGAATTCCCTGGGCCACCAGCAAGTAAGCATCACAAAGGCCCTGGAAGAGGAGTAGGTCCCCAGCCAGCCACAAATGCTCAAGACTCAACTCCTTTCTGCACAAACTCTGCCAATAGTCCTCTATCTTTAACAGAGGAAGAAGGATTGAAAAGCCAATAGCAGAGGGTTTTGATACTAGATGTCCCAGAGTTAACCCCATTTGATCACTTCCCACTTTGCTTGACCTTGAGAATGTTGTTTTACTTCTCCAAGCCCAGTTTCCCCATCTCAGAAATAGGGAAGTAACAATGCTTTTTTTTAGTGACAAGTGAACATTGATGTATTTGTGCTGCTCTTAGCACTGTGCCAGGAACCTAATGAGTGCATTCAATAAATGATACACACTCATTAGTTCTTTCCAGCTGAAATAAATTCATTTTGGCCCATGATGACCCACTAGGTCTTGTAACATGAGGCCTGACCCCAATACCCTCCTTTTGTGTACCTTGTACTGTGTCTTTCAAGTAACCAAGGATGCAGCAATCTCCTCTGCCCTGCCCTGCTCATCTTCCCAGAGATCATGACTCTCTCACTGTCTGGCCCACAGTATCACTGCCCCTCTGGAGCACTGGAATGATACTGCTAACACCTAGGAAGATCCTTCTCCAAAGTATGCTAGACTTACTGCACTTGCACTTTCAACCTTAGAGAGTTTGTATGCAGCTATGTGTGCTGCTACATGGCTCATGTGTAGAAGCAAGTACTTAACCAGTGAGTAAGCCTGACTGACTGTTCAATCTCTACATCTTAATTAGTATTTGTGAACTTACAGATTCTGGAATGTCTCAAAATGTTTCCTTTGCAAATGACAAGGGTACCATGTATGTAGAGCCCAGCCTTCCAAAAAAGCTCCATATGTCAACTATAAACAAATGTATCTTAACTGAATGAAGCTTGGAGGTTCCTGCATGAGGTTTCCACAAATGGGTTGTAGAAGGTCTTGGATTCTACAAGGTCTTGGTTTCTCTTAGGAGACCTTGGTCTCCTAAGGTCTAGTCATGACCCCTTTATGCTTCCTGCTGTTGGCAGATGTCATAGAAACCTAGCAAACAGTCAAATAGCACACTACCAAGACTGCCAGAGTAGGATTTATTTTTAAAATCCAACATTTCTGGGCACATTGCAAATGTCATCTCCTCTGTGACTGTGAAGTCCCCTCGGACTTTTCCCTTTTCTTTTTTTCTTTTCCTTCCTTCCTTCCTTCCTTCCTTCCTTCCTTCCTTCCTTTCTCTCTCTCTCTCTCTCTCTTTCTTTCTTTCTTTCTTTCTTTCTTTCTTTCTTTCTTTCTTTCTTTCTTTCTTTCTTTCTTTCTTTCTTTCTTTCTTTTTGAAACAGAGCTTTGCTCTTGTCACCCAGTCTGGAGTACGATGGCATGATCTCAGCTCTCTGCAACCTCCACCTCCCAGGTTCAAGCAATTCTCCTGCCTCAGCCTCCTAAGTGGCTGGGATCACAGGTGCCCACCACCACGCCAGGCTAATTTTTTTTGCATTTTTAGTAGAGACAGGGTTTCACCAGGTTGGCCAGGCTGGTCTCGAACTCCTGACCTCAGATGATCCGCCCACCTCAGCCTCCCAAAGTGCTGGGATTACAGGCGTAAGCCACTGCGCCCAGCCAAACTTTTCTCAAATGGTGTTTGCTATTTCATCTCTGTGCTTCCAGAGCACTCCACACACAACCCATTCCAGCATTATGGCATTTTAGCTCTGGGTCTTTTAGTCAGGGTCATCCCAATAAAGACCACAGTGAGTGGATTATTAACAACAGAAATTTGTTTCTCACAGTTCTGGAAGCTGGAAGTCTGAGATCAAGGTGCCAGCATGGTTGGGCTCTGGTGAGGGCCCTCTTTCAGATCTCAGCCTGCCATCTTCTCATTTATACTCATGCTGGGGAAAGAGAACAAGAGAGGTCTCTGGGGTTCCTTTTACTAGAGCTCTAATCCCCTTCCTGAAGGCTCCACCTTCATGACTAATTACTTCCCAAAGGCCCCATCGCCTAATCACATCACATTGGGAGTTAGGATTTCAGCATACGAATTTGGGGGGAACACAAACGTTTAGTCTATAGCAGTCTCCTTCACCAGCCTTAGTTACTTGATAACAGAGACTCTATTTTAATCTTCATATCCCTAGTGCTTATCTTCTACAGTTTTTGGCATGTGGTTATTTCTTAATAATTTTTTGTCCCATAAGAATGAGCCAGGGAAGGGAGTACTCGCACTGTGCTAGCAATTCTCCAAGTCATACTTCTATGGAGTTGGGTAATACCTGCTAATTCCATAGAACAGAAAGTGGATAGATTACACAGCCCTAATTTTAGCTGCAGAGAGTTTTCCTAGACTCCTCTGCTATCATATAAGGGGATTCCCCCTAACCTTTCCTAGTGCCCCCTAGATTGACATCTCCTAATGTCTTAGTTTCTCTGGCAAAGTTAGTCCACAAGTCATGCTCTCATTATACTTCCTGCTGTGGGTAGATGTCATAAAAACCTAGCAAATGGTCAGGTAACACACTGCCAAGACTGTCAGAATAAGATTTATATTTTTAAAAAATTCTCAAAGATAGGAGCAAAAGCAGGTGTGCCATCCTCTCGTGGCCTGTCACATCCGAGGGCAGCACACAAAGACTCCCAAAAGTCTAGTCTCCAGAGGAAGAGCCTCAGACCTTTAAACTGAGTGACTGGGAAATATCAACCCCACCTCTGGCACAACCAGGGGCTGAGATCTCATAGCCACATGATGGACGAAACCTTCGATCCAACCCCGGTCCATCAACCAAGCACTTACCATTAGGGAAGCAAGTATTCTGGGGTCCAAACTGTATGGCTGCAGATATACAATATGGCAGGTCAGTGGCATGGTTTGTACTGCAGCATTCATGGCTGAAATAGCACCAGCCCCTCCTCTGGCATAATCAGGGAGCTGGCATAATCAGGGACATGCTGTGGTAGGCAGGTGACCTTTTTGGCCACTTCAAGGTTCATGACCTGAATCACTCAACTGTGGCTGCTTTCACGTAGCTTTGCAGGAGGAAAGCCCAGGGGCGATTAGTACTGGACAAGTTAAACCCTGGTCGTTCAATGGACTTAGTCAATCCTTGTACGGTCTTGACTCATTAGCATCTGCTAATCCCTCCGAGTTTCAGTAAAATTAATCGGTCAAATTCAGATTGAATTACTTCTTAAAAACAAAGTTATTAACACTCCTGTCTCTAAAATTAAAAGTGATCGTTAAGCCTGCAAGGGCAGCAGCACTGTCTAACAGCCCAATGCATCCCAAGTGCCTATGCTATTGCTTTTGTTGAGTGAATGAAAGAATATTGTTAATTATGGGAATTAGACATCATTTTGGTTTGTCTTTAAATAAAATGGGATTCAGATGTGTTTGTTATTTAAATGATCCTGACAACTATAATAGGGAGTAGTATTTAAAAGGTCATCATTTTTATATCCTACCTCTCTATTCACCCCAGCTATCAAATAGTACCCTAATATCTACTACCTCCTGTGTGTTCAGTTTATCTAGAATAAAGAGCCATGTATTTGGTGAGAATCTAAGAAATGACAGGAGCACACAGGTCCTGCTTCACTAAAGAAAATTCATCTCCAGGCTGGGCGCGGTGGCTCACGCCTGTTATCCCAGCACTTTGCGAGGGCAAGGCGGGCAGATCACTTGAGGTCAGGAGTTTGAGACCAGCCTGGCCAACATGGTGAAACCCTGCCTCTACTAAAAACACAAAACTTAGTCAAGAGTGGTGGTGGGTGCCTGTAATCCCAGCTACTCTGCAGGCTGAGGCCCAAGAATTTCTTGAACCTGGGAGGCAGAGGTTGCCGTGAGCCGAGATCACGCCACCGTACTCCAGCCTGGGTGAAAGAGAGAGACACTCAGTCTTAAAAAACTCTGAAATTCATCTCCAATCATTGGAGGCACCACTGGAGGGCTTACTTAGGGTAGGAGCCTGCAAGGGGCATTTTCCAGACCTCCTGTCCTGACAGCATGTCCTTATAAGGTGGCACATTAGAATCAGTTGGAGATTTGATAAAAACAGACAAACCAACAAACAACAACCAGATTTAGACCCCATTCCTAAAGACTCTAATTTAATTAGTTTGGGGTGGGGTGGGGGTAAGACTGTAATCTGAAGGCAAACCATGTGTAACGGTGAATATGGTTTGTGCTGCTGCTGAGAATGACACAACACAAAGCATTGCCTCCGTCTTGATGCCAACGTGGGAACTGATTTTCACTGTTTATACAGAAATAAGGGAAATACAGAAACCCAGAGCCTTTGGAAATTTTTATAGCAAACTTACAGTAATTTATGTCTTTTAAATCTAATAAGATATCAAATATTATATTTTCTAGTCTCTTATTTTTCATATGATTTCATTTTTCTAGCAACAAAATTCCTTTGTGTTGTATTTAAAACAATACGAATTCATAATGGATTAAATATTAAAAAACAAAAAACCTAGCCCTTCACCTCAATTTGCTCTATCCCTGTCTCTATTTCTCTCTCACTCTCTCTCTGTCTCACACACACACACACACACACCCTTACAGCAGAAATAGCAGGGGAGAGCAATAGTTGCCAGCCTTCCTTGAGAATTTAGTCTGCTCTTTATTGTTTTGTCCCTGACTCCCAGCAAAAACTAAAAAGGGAGAAAGAAGAAAAATAAAAGAGGAACGAAAGGAAAAAAAAAGAAATAAAAGGAAGAAAGGAGAGGAACAAAAGAAAAAGGAAGGAAAAAAGAAGGAAGGCAGAAGACAGGAAGTAAGGAAGGGAGGGAGGGCAGGGGAGGGAGGAAGGGAGTCGTCGCACATTGATTGTGGCAATGCTGTGTAAATTGATGTTACAGGCATTTCTTCTCGCAGCCAGGAGAAGTTGCAGTCAATCTACATGCAGCATTTTTAGGGTTCTTATCTTCCCTCGCTCTGCACTTGTATTCTGATAGTTTCAAGTTATACTCCAATATGGTATTGACTCAAAACATTGACTCAGAGAACAGGATTAGAGGAAGTACATTGAACTGGGAACTGAAAGCCTTAAGTTCCAGTCTCACTTCTGCCATTAACCAGCAGTGTGATGTGAGAAAGCTGCCAGATTGGTGAACTCCAGCTTTTTCATCAGAAGATGAAAGAGTAGGGCTTGACCCTTTTTAAGCATTGTGCCACAGCTGTATTTTGTTCCAAGCTTTTACCTACCTTTTGTTTCTTAAATATAACTAATTATTAAAAAAAGAGCAAGATTAAAATCTAATATTGGCCTTCTGCTTTTAATTTATTTAGAATGAGACAAAGGTGAAGTTTTCGTTTTTGTTTTTGTTTTGGTTTTTGCACATAGCCTTGGCTTCTTGGAATATAAATATAGTACATATCAAATCCTATCTCTTGAGCATTATTAAATGAGAGAATAAGTATGTAGTCAGCAGAGTGAGTAGTTCTCAATAAGTGGAAGCTATAATTATTATTCCAAAATTTAAAATATTGATTAATTGAATAAAGATCATTTATAAATGAAAAGCATCTAATAGATACCTGTTTTCCACATTTGCATGGTTCTTTATTCCATTAAAAAATTCTGAAGAGGCCGGGCATGGTGGTTCACACCTGTAATCCTGGCACTTTGGGAGGCTGAGGCAGGCAGATCACCTGAGGTCAGGAGTTTGAGACCAGCCTGACCAACACGGAGAAACCCCGTCTCTACTAAAAATACAAAATTAGCCAGGCATGGTGGCACATGCCTGTAACCCCAGCTACTTGGGAGGCTGAGGCAGGAGAATCTCTTGGACCCAGGAGGCAGAGGTTGTGGTGAGCCGAGATCGTGACATTGCACTGTAGCCTGGGCAACAAGAGTGAAACTCTACCTCAAAAAAAAAAAAAGATTTAGAAGCTCAATGATGGTTGAGGTTGTAGTAATCTGGGAGAAACAGCTTTGGTTTGAGTTTTCAAGAGTTGCTTTGTTGATAAGAATATTTTAATAATGATTTTCCCATTAATCTTTCTAAATTGTTCAGATAATAAACATTGTTCCCATTGAATGTCTAATCAAAAGCCCGTTAGTTCTCTGACTACTCTTTAAAAAAGTCCTTTAGCTGTCTTAAGAGAATTTTAAGGTAGAAAAATATATTCCTTTCTGTGCAAGACAGTTTGCTCCTTGGGGGAAGAATTCTTTCAAAGGCAAAACCAGAAACTTTACAATGTTATAGTGAAGACTAATTAACTCAATTTTTTTGTCTTTGTTGTTTTTGAGATGGAGTTTTCTTCTTGTTGCCCAGGCTGGAGTGCAATGGTGCGATCCTGGCTCACCGCAACCTCTGCCTCCTGGGTTCAAGCAATTCTCCCTGCCTCAGCCTCCTAAGTTGCTGGGATTACAGGAGCCCACCACCACACCTGGCTAATTTTTTTTTATTTTTAGTAGAGAAGGGGTTTTGGCATGTTGGCCAGACTGGTCTCGAACTCCTGACCTCAAGCGATCCACCCACCTCAGTCTCCCAAAGTGCTGGGATTATAGGCATGAGCCACCTCACCCAGCCAATTCACTCAGTTTCTAATACAATTGTCCAATACAGTGAACCAGGGCTCATTGGAAAAGTAATTTATTATAGGGCTATGGTAGGAAATAAACACGGTAAGCCTCGGGCATTGTGTGGTACCCAAAAGTAAGGAACTGCTCAAAAAATAAGAAGATGAGGACATGTCAAAGAACACAGGAGCCAACTTAGAAGAGCCCCCAGTCTCCAAAGCTGTAACAGTTGGAGTGACAATAACATAATAATGGATGTCTAGCCCAAAATATAAATAAACATATATCAATTCTACAAAAAACTGATTAAATCAATAAATGGAAGAGACCCATCTTCCTTACAGAAGAATTCCAAATAATATATATGTAGATATGCCCTCCTCCCAGAGATGGAGCTTCATTACTCCTTATCCCCCTCCCTTGAGTATGTGTTGGACTCATGAATCATTCAGTAAATAGTAAATCATTCAGGAAAGGGAAAAATAGTGACTTTACAGTGGAGAACACTGACAAACATTACCTTAACCAACTAATCAAGATTAACATCACCAGTGATTCAGCAGTTTGATACCATATCCTCTGTCTTAGTTTGGGCTGCTATAACAAATCACCATAGACTAGGCGGCTTAAAACACAAACATTTATTTCTCACAATTCTGGAGGCTGGAAATCTGAAATCATGGTGCCAGCACAGTCAGGTTCTGCTGAGGCTTCTCTTCCAGACTGCAGACTGCACAATGGCAGAAAAGGGGGTAAAGAGCTCTCTGGAACCTCTTTTATAAGGGCACTAATCCCATTCATGAGGGCTCCACCCTCATGAGCTAATCCCCTCCCAAAGGTCCCACCTCCTAATTCTGTCACATTGGGTGTTAGGATTTCAACATGAATTTTGAGGGGACACAAACATCTAGCTCATAACACCCTGTGATATACCATTGTGAGAAGGGCACATTACTTCCATGACATTATCTTCAGAACTCAATAACCTCAGTTTATGATAAAACACTGGACAAATACGCATTGAAGGATATTCTACAAACACCTCCCCAATACTCCTAAAAAATGCCAGGTGCGTTGGCTCACTCCTGTAATCCTGGCACTTTGAGAGGCTGAGGCAGGCCGATCACTTGAGTTCAAGATCAGTCTGGCCAACATGGTTAAACCTTGTTTCTACTAAAAATACAAAAATTAGCTGAGCACGGTGGGGTGCGCCTGTAGTCTCAGCTACTCAGATGGCTGAGGCAGGAGAATCACTTGATCCCAGGAGGCGGAGGTTGCAGTGAGCTGAGATTGCATGACTGCACTCCAGCATGGGCGACAGGAGCAAGATTCCGTTTCAAAAAATAAAAAAAAAAAAGTCAAAAGTCATTACAAATAAAGAAAGTCTGAGAAACTATCAGAGCCAAGAGGAACCTGAGGAGACACGATTAAATGTAATGTGGTATCCTGAAGCAGAAAAACAGACATTAGGAAAAAACTCATGAAATGCAATGAAGTATGGAGTTTAGTTAACAGTAATGAACACATATCTGATTCCTTAGTAGTAATAAATGTATTATAGTAACATAAAAGGTTAACAATAGGGGAAACTGAATGAAGGGTATACAGGAACTCTTTGTCCAGGTACTATGTTTTCAACTTTTCTGTAGGTCTGAAACTATTTGTAAAATAGTTTACTTACTTTTTTTTACAGTGCTACTTGATAGTTTGTGTAAAGGTGTTTATTAGCCACTTGACTGAGAGCAGGCAGGAACACAGCACTGAAAACAAGGCTCATATACAGTAAGCAGTCAACAATCTCCATTGAATAAATTTAATAACCATCAAATATTTATACACAATATAAGCTATAAGCTATTTATTTGCAATGAAAAAGAGTTTTAAAAATTCTTAAATTTTAAGGTTATAGAAGAAATTAACAAAAAGGAGGAAAAAAAATGTTTTCATTAACTGAAAGTTTCCAAAAGATACTCAAACCAGGGATAATTTAAGGAAAGTTACAGAGGAGGTGGCATATGCAATCAGTTAGGGAGCTGCCCAGCCAAATGGAACATTACTGAAAGGGAAAATGGAGAGGATCTGATTAAAAGTAGGTATGTTTTCTTCTGCGAACTTTAAAAATTGTTACCATTTCCTCTTCTGCCTCTTGTTTGTTGTGGTGAGCTCTAGGATTCTTCCTTCCTCTTGTTTCTTTTGTTTTTTTTTCTTTTCTTTATATGTATACGCATATTTTATAAATACATATTTATATATTTAAACATATAAAAATGTGTAAATGTAAATATATTATAAATATATAACTATAAACTATTTTAAAATATAAATATATTTATATATGTATTTATATATAATATATATAATACTGATTGACTTATATTTGATAACACTTGTCAATTGATTGACAGGTAGAACTTAATTTAGATACTGGCTGTGTCATATAATGGCTATGTAACCTTGGACCAATTTATATACACATTTTTTTTTTCCTTGTGGTCTGTCTCACATTTCATTTTTTTCTTTCTTACTTCTCTGATTTTCTTTTGTCTCTCCTTTCCCCTCCTTATGACCTGGTAGCCCCAGGCTGAAGCTTGCTTCTCTTTCATGTGAATTACTTAGCCCCTGTATTCTGTTCTCAGGCACCTGGCTTGGGCCGTCCTTTGCTTACCAGCATTTTCTTTAAGGACACTTGCATGCATTTATGAAGTATTTTGCGATTCGCTCTTCATATGTTGTCTACATCTGAAAACAGATGCAGCTCATCGGTCTTGTTAATTCACAAATCTGGGAAACATTGTAGACTTCAGTGACAGAACTTATTTTCTAGGCGTAAAGTGATGTAACTTGTCCTTATTTAAAATATGTGAGAGCAGAATTATTAGGAAAAAAAATTACTCTGCCAAATATTTTTATCCTTTTCTTTAGAATGTATTTTTTAAAGCTTCATCAGTTTTTACTTCATTTTTTCACCCCCAAAATCAGAAAACTTGACTTCTGGTCTCCTACCAGGGAGATTCTAGACAAGTCATATAGTTTTTCAAGTCTCCATGTACCTAGTTATAAAATGGAAATCATCTATAACACCCTACATGGCAGGAGAGACAGTCAATCCCAATTGACTAGATGGCCCTTCCAGATAGATATAAAATCTATTATTCTAAGTTGGAATTAGAATTTGACGGGCAACTCTATGTACATTTCCATTTATAGGATATGAAGCAAAATAAAATGCAAGATATAATCTCTGCCTTTCAGGAATTTTCCATTTGGTTTGGTATATAAGGCATTCACATAATATAGCAAAATACATTGTGATGAATTATATACTTGAATGTATGAGTTCCACAGATAGTAAGTGCTATAAAATTTGGAGAAGTTAGAGATCACTGAGGACTGAAATGGTTCCTGGGGATCTTTCGGAAGTTGAGAAGCCATCATGTTGCAAAACAATGTAAGCTTTACTCTCAAGTAGAATTAGATTCAGCTACTGGCTCTGTCATATAATGGTTATATGACCTTGGATAAGTTACACTTTTCTTACCTTCATGAAAATACAGATAAAGTCTTAGTGTGTAGAATTGTCATAGGATTAATTAAGAAATACTGTGATAGAACACAAGATTGTTTAGCAGAAGGACTAATAAACATGTTCTCTAGTTGGAAGTGGAGGATGATAGGAGGAATCAAAGATAAAGCAGAGTAGTGTAGATCCTTTTAATGAAAATGGGGAATCTTAAGCATTCAATTAAAAGAAAAGGAGATGAGTTTGATTTTGTCCGTGGTGAATTTTAGGAAATAATAGGCATCCCAGTATGAGTTTGTCTGAAAAGAGCCAGAGAGATAATTCTGGGCTTAGAAAGAGGAACTCAAATTTTCACTTCATCTAAATTAATTTGAAATGAAACAAATATACTGGCCAGGCGCAGTGGTTCACACCTGTAATCGCAGCACTTTGGGAGGCTGAGGCAGGTGGATCACCTGAGGTCAGGAGTTCAAGACCAGCTTGGCCAACATGGTGAAACTCCGTATCTACTAAACAGTACAAAAATTAACCAGGCATGGCGGCAAGCACCTGTAATCCCAGCTACTCAGCAGGCTGAAGCAGAGAGAATTGCTTCAACCCGGGAGATGGAGATTACAGTGAGTCAAGATCACGCCACTGCACTCCAGGCTGGGTGACAGAGTAGGCTCAAAAAGACTCCGTCTCAAGAATAAATAAATAAATTAATTAAATAATATATATATACTTAATAGAAGTATTCTCATTTGTAAACTAAAAACTACATCCATCATGCATTTACTAAAAATTAAATCTATTAGGTATTTCTGAGTCTGAGCATTTTCTGACCATTTATAAATTGTTTCTGTTTTCATGGTACTTTCTGTCTTTCACCTCTCTTTCTCTCTCTCTCTCTCTCTCTCTTTCTCGCTGTCTCTCTCTCTCTCTCTCCTCTGTCTTCATTCCTTTCTTCTGATAGTGTTCAAGACATGCTACTTCCAGATATGGGATGTTGGCATCTGAAAAAAGCACAGAAGCAGGAAGGTTACCTTCCTCCACCCTTCTCACCTGAAGTGGGTCTTAAGAACCTCGTTTGAGAAGTATCCTTCCTAGCCCAAGTAAAGAATATCCTTTTTTCTGAAGGCACAAGAATGCAGGGAAGATTCTGAACAAAAGGGGCTTGCTAAATTTTCCCCCAGTTTATTTATATTAGCTCATATTTTATTATCCAATCATTTTTCTACATGACTACCTACTTTTAAAAAATCAAA
Organism: Macaca thibetana thibetana; assembly: GCF_024542745.1. Taxonomy (NCBI): domain Eukaryota; kingdom Metazoa; phylum Chordata; class Mammalia; order Primates; family Cercopithecidae; genus Macaca; species Macaca thibetana. Next base: position 60,134,177 of record NC_065594.1, read on the forward strand.
GCTAGCATTAAAAATAGAGGGTTTACCCATTTCTTCAGGACTTCATTCCCTTATGAAGGTAGTGCCTGTGTTACATAAAACTTACACTAAATAAGCCGGGCGCGGTGGCTTACGCCTGTAATCCAGCACTTTGGGAGACCGAGGTGGGTGGATCACGAGGTCAGGAGATCGAGATCACCCTGGCTAACACGGTGAAACCCTGTCTCTACTAAAAATACAAAAATTAGCCGTGTGCGGTGGTGGGCGCCTGTCATCCCAGCTACTCGGGAGGCTGAGGCAGGAGAATGGAGTGAACCCGGGAGGCGGAGCTTGCAGTGAGCCGAGATCGCGCCACTGCACTCCGGCCTGGGAGACAGAGGGAGACTCCATCTCAAAAACAAAAAACAAAAACAAACAAATGAAAAAATTAGCCAGGTGTGGTGGTGGGCCCTGTAATCCCAGATACTCCGGAGGCTGAGACAGGAGAATCACTTGAATCCGGGAGGCAGAGTTTGCAAGATCGCCCCAGTGCCCTCTAGCCTGAGCAACAAGAGCGAAATTCCATCTCAAAAATAAATTAATTAATTTAATTAAACATATGAAATAAATTTGTATTCTTTTCTCCTATTACTCTGTCTTTTTTAATAAAGGCCTCAGCCATCAGCCATGAAACTAGGATGGGTGAGAAAAAAGACATTTCTAAACCATTACACTTCTTTCCTTTTGTCTTAAAGAAATATAATTCAGGAGAGTAGAGACACCTATCTTATTCCATTAAGCCCCCTAGTACATAGCATATTACCTTACACATGGTAAGCACTCAATAAATTTCTGTGCATAAAGGAATAAATAAATGAATTGTTTATTTTTTGACAAGCTGTTCTTTGACAGGTAGGCGTACTAAATGTTGGAAATTTCAGCAGGCAAGAAATACGAGAGAGAAGGTCCCAGCCTTCCTGACGCTTGTATACGGCACAGGCAAGAAAATAAGCATGGTTCAGGCAAGTGTGAAGTCGACAGCTGCTTTGAAAGAGCAGCGCGAGTTCTGGGGAGATACAGGAAGCCCTGCTCTGGGAAATGAGATGGAAGGACTGAGCACGCTTCAGGCAGAGAGGTGACAGGAGGAAAGGCCCTGCCCTACGACACAGAAGGGCACATTCCAGCATCTGAAACAAAGTCAGTGAGACTGGAAATGAGAGAATGGGAAGAGTGTCACTTGAAAAGGCTGAACACTCCAGCCTGGGCAACAGAGCGAGACTCCGTCTCAAAAAAAAAAAAAAAAAAAAAAAAAAAAAAAGGCTGAATAACTAACTAATCAGGGGACAGATGAAGTGCTTCAGGACACATGTTGCTAATATTGCACCTTTTCTTAGGGACAAAGAAAAGCCACTAAATTGTTTTTAAAGAAAGAACAGACTCTGGAGTCAGACTGCCCAGGTTCATGTATCTGTCACTACATATTAACAGTGGAACATGGAGCAAATCACTTCCCTCATCTTTTCCTCAGTGTCATTATATGTAAAATGGGGATAATATTAGTACTCGCAGCAAAAGGTTCTAAGAATTAAATCAGTGAGAACACACAAAAACCTGAGTTCCTGGGTATCATGAGCCCTATATAAAAGTTGATGTATACACATGCACACACACACACACACACACACACACACACACACACACACACACACTCTCATACATATACTCATACATATTTGTATAATTTCTTTTTCTTGTTTTTTTTTCTTTTTGAGACGAGTTTCGCTCTGTCGCCCAGGCTGGAGTGCAGTGGCGCAATCTCGGCTCACTGCAAGCTCCGCCTCCCGGGTTCACGCCATTCTCCTGCCTCACTGGCTGGGACTACAGGTGCCCGCCACCACACCCGGCTAATCTTTTGTGTGTTTTTAGTAGAGACGGGGTTTCACCGTGTTAGCCAGGATGGTCTCGATCTCCTGACCTCGTGATCCGCCCCCCTCGGCCTCTCAAAATGCTGGGATTACAGGCGTGAGCCACCACGCCCTGCCGTAATTTTTTAACAAAGAGAGGTATGATCACATTTTTATTTTTAAAGACACCACTCTGCTACTGTGGGGGGATCATATTGGAGGCAGGCCTGAGTGGATGCAAAGCTAGGCAAGCATCTAATGGATTGGTCTAGGGAAAGGAGGCTGCTCACTGCTCGACTGGGGTGGGTACTGGAGATGGAGAGAAATAGACTGATTGAAGACTTATATACTGGTAAAACACAAAGAGCATGTGATTGAATTGATATGGTGCAAGGGAAGGGGGAAATCATAGGGAAACAATCAAAACAAAGGTGACTTGCAAATTTCAAGTGATGCCATTGTGATGCCATTTCTGTTGGGAATGAGAGGGGAAAAGCAGAGTTTATGAGGAAAGTCAAGTTCAGTGGACAATGGAGATATAGATATAATATAGATATAGATAGATGGATATTTGGAGCTTAGAAGAAATTATCAGGCTAGAGATATAATTTGAGGGCCATTAACCATATTAAATATACGAGGAACTGAATCTACAAAAGCAGATGATGTCATGTAAGTAAAAAATGAAGAATGAGAAGAAAAAAGGGCCTTCCCCTTCTGGGACTCCAACTACAAATGGTCCAAGAGAGGAAAAAGGGTCAGACCTGGCAACTGATGTCAGTGTCTGGATCTTGACCTCACTAATACAGGTTTACCTAAAGAAGGCAGTGGTCACCCACCATGCACAAAATTATTGGGCTGTCTCTGTTATTACAAGAAGCGTATGACTTTATCAAGGCACCCAAAGGCAAACTGCTGATGAAACCTTCAAATCAAAGCAAGAATCTTGCCCCAATTGTATTAGCTACACACCATGTGCGTTCCTTGACAACAGGCATTTGTACTCTCAGTTCCATGCAGAAAATCCAGGATTCAAGTAAAAACCTGTTGTTGCTCGTTGAAATCTGGCTGACACCCAACCCTAATCACAATTTTCAACTCAGTTCCTAGATTTATTTTCGCCTCCTATAAGAACAAATCTTTAATTTCAAGATTTCTGTCAATGGAAAACAATGTGATTTGAAAGGTAAAATCATTTTCTCTAACATAACATCAGGCAGTCAGAAATAAATGTAAAGTGTAATTCAAGATCCACGATTATACAGGTAGCTCCATCTAATATGGCATCTAATTGATAATGCCATTTTTAGCATTTTGGAAACCAAATGATAACTGAATTCTTTATGCATTCTTTCTTTCATTCAGCCAATGTTTATAACGTTATGTGGAGGCTAGGAAGAGAACTAATACAAAGGCCTCCAGGAGTTTATAAAATCAAGGTAAGGAGTAGGTAGGTAAATGAGCCATAATAACATAAAATGCTAATAGAGATAGGAAAAGGGAACTTTGCCTAAGGCCTGGGAGAAACTGATACTGCCTGAAGCTGTCTGAAAAGAGTTCTTAGAGCAAGATCTTTACATCTCAGTACGCAAATAGGTAGGAAAGAACATTCCAGAGATAAAGAATAGTAATGCAAAGTCACTAAGAATAAAGGGTGCAGCATATTCAAGGAACAAGAGAAAGTTTGTTGTAGTTAGAATTTAAAGTGAGAGGAAAAGACAGCAAAGGTCTGGGGATATGGGCCAATTTGTAAAAGACCTCATAGACTAGGTTTAAAAAGTCGTGGCTTTTCCTTTTTAGAATGGTTGGCAGCCAGAGTGATGTGATCCAATTTTTCTTCAGGATGACAACCTGAACAGCGTTTGGGAGAGTAGTTTGCAAGAGGAAGAGAATATCGGTAGAGTAACTATTTAGGAAACGTGTAATAATCCAGTTAAAAGCTGATATGATGCCCATCATGGTGGCTCCCACCTGTAATCCCAGCACTTTGGGAGGCCAAGGAGGGCGGATCGCATGAGGTCAGGAGTTTGTGACCAGCCTGGCCAACATGGTAAAACCCCATCTCTACTAAAAACTATTAGACAGATGTGGTGGCGGGCACCTGTAATCCCAGCTACTCAGGAGACTGAGGCAGGAGAATTCCTTGATCCTGGGAGGCAGAGGTTGCAGTGAATTGCTGTCGATCCACTGCACTCCAGCCTAGGCAACAAGAGCAAAACTCCATTGCAAAAAAAAAAAAAAAAACTGATGTGGCCTTTTCCAAGGCAATGCCACTGTGGGTAGAGAAGAAGCATTTTTCCAGAAAAAGTAGGATTTTATGTTCAATTAGATAAAGAGGAGTAAATAATAATTGGGAGATTCAGGGAGCTTCAGGGCTCCACGCAAATTTGATACACTTAAAGTGATGATACAGGTGTTAGGTCATATCATCCTTGGCCTAATGCTTTGTGCATTTCCTGAGACCAGGTTTCCATCTTAGTGAACGTATTAAACTTTGTACAGTCATGCATCACTTAATGACAAGAATACAGTCTGAGAAACCCATCCTTAGGTGATTCTGTCATTGTGCAAACATCGGAGTGTACCTACACAAACCTAGATGGGATAGCCTGCTACACACACACCTAGGCTACAAACCTGTATAGTGCGTGACTGTACTGAATACTGTGGGCAACTGTAACACAATGGTGTTTGTGTATCTAAACATATGCAAACGTGGAAAAGGTTTAAATACGATATTATAATCTTACGTGACCACTGTCATATATGCAGTCCATTGCTGACTGAAATGCTATGTGGTGCATTACTGTACATGATTATGTCAACTCACTGCTGATCCAGCTTGCTCTTTACCACTGCCTAACCTCTGCACAGGACAAAGCACTTCTATCTTTGGAGAGGGAAATGTCATTAAGAGTAATAGTGAGTAAGAGAGAAGGATTTGAGAGGCAAGGTGTGGTGAGAAGAAGGGAGAGAGATGCTCCTTTTTTTTTTTTTTTTTTTTTTTTTAGCTATGCCCTCTCTCTAAAGTCAAGCACCAGTTCAATTGGAGACAGGGCTGACTTGTCAGTGACTATAGACAATGTGATTGTATGTCTCTGAGTCTCACCTCCAATCTGAGTCTAACCTTTGTGCTGATTAGCAATTGATATATTGGAGTCTCGGATTTTGAAAGACCAAAATGTATGCTCAAATAGCAAGTGCAAATTCAGTTTTGGTCATTTCATGTAATTTACGTTACTATAATGACATCAATCTAAACAGAATATTCAAGAACCATTTATTTGTTTTGTTTTTTTGCTTTTTTGTTTTTGTTTTGTTTTGTTGAGACGGAGTCTCACTCTGTAGCCCAGGCTAGAGTGCAGTGGTGCGATCTCGGCTGACTGCAACCTCCACCTCCTGCCTCAAGTCTCCCGAGTAGCTGGGAGTTCAAACGATTCTCGTACCTCAGTCTCCCAAGTAGCTGGGATTACAGGCATGCACCACCACACCCAGCTCATTTTTATATTTTTAATAGAGACGCGCTTTCACCATGTTTGCCAGACTGGTCTCGAAGTCCTGACCTCAAGTGAGCCACCGCCTGTAATCTGTAAACTGACCTGAACCATTTATTTGTTACATTGATATTTGTATAATAAAGTGACAAGTCTTCTCTTTTATTTTCAGTCTCCCTCCCAAGCAGCTCTGAGGGTACATGGATAACACTTATAATCTCACAATCTGTGATTAAGTCAATAAATAGTGTTTTTAGCAGTCTTTCTCATTTTTAAACAAAATGGTAATTTCTTACACATATTTATTTTGGATAGTAAAGTATGTAACTAACAATTGATGCAGTAGAAAGTGGAGAAATGTCTCAATGTTATTATTTCTTCTGTATGCACAAAATGACTTTTATTTTCGTCCTGCTGAGGCATACTTCTTCCTTCCCCAAAGGAGAAATGATCATAATATATTACTTTCCCTCATTGGACTTACTCTTAAGTGTTATTTGATTCAGTTCCCATGCTAATCCTGTGATAGATGGAACAATGCTATTATTCCCATTTAAAATAAGAGGGAGTAAGAATTTTATCTAGAAGCAAGTGATGGGAAAAATTGGAACCAACACAAATATTTAAACTTAAAGTAGTAGTCCACAAATGATGATGATCCATTTATTGGAATACTACACAGCCATTAAAGAGTAGTTCATAGAAACGTATTTGCGACTAATGTATATTTGATATTGAGAGACAGGACTAGCTGCATTTCCTAGGCCGACTAAGAATCCCTAAGCCCAGCTGGAAGATGACCACATCCACCTTTAAACACCGGGCTCGCAGCTTAGGTCACACCTGAGCAATCAGGTAGTAAAGAGAGCTCACTAAAATGCTAATTAGGCAACAACAGGAGGTAAAAAATAGCCAATCATCTATCGCCTGAGAGCACAGCGAGAGGGACAATGATCAGGATATAAACCCAGGCATTCCAGCTGGCAAGGGCTACCCTCTTTGGGTCCCCTCCCTTTGTATGGGAGCCCTGTTTTCACTCTATTAAATCTTGCAACTGCACTCTCTTCTGGTCCGTGTTTGTTATGGCTTGAGCTGAGCTTCCGCTTGCTGTCCACCGCTGTTTGCCACAGTGGCAGACTCCCCGCTGACTTCCATCCCTCTGGATCCCGCAGGGTGTCCGCTGTGCTCCTGATCCAGGAGCCGCGCATTGCCTCTAGGGATGGGGCTAAAGAATTGCCATTGTTCCTGCACAGCTAAGTGCCCGGGTTGGTCCTAATTGAGCTGAACACTAGTCATTGGGTTCCATGGTTCTCTTCTGTGACCCAGGGCTTCTAATAGAGCTACAACACTCAAGGCATGGTCCAAGATTCCATTCATCGGAATTCGTGAGGCCACGAACCCCAGGTCAGAGAACACGAGGCTTGCAAGCGGCCTGCCACCATCTAGGGAGCTCTGGGAGCAAGGACCCCCGGTAACAATATGGAAAGATGTTTTCAATATATTGCTTAGTAAAAGCACAGATAATAAAATTATATGTCCAGAATACCCTATCTTGAAAATATTCACTTATGTATAGGTATATATGCCTAGAAATAAATACCTGGAAAGGTGTATTGGGAAATGAAACAATACAGCAAATAGATTAAGAGCATAAGTTTGCCATAAAACAGATTAAACTATAATATCCAACTTCACTACATAATAATTTACTACATAATTTTAAATTAGTTACTTGTTCACCCTAAGCCTATGTTCTACCTTGTAAAATATAGATAAAAGTGTGATACCCTCACAACAAAGTAATACAGTGAGGATCTAGTGAGATAATGCATGTAAAACCTTAAGACTAGTTTTCAGCACGTAGCAATCTTTCGATAAACTTTGCAATGTTAACATATATCCCTGGGTCACTGATTATGAATTATTTTAACATTGCTTTCCTTCTATGCATTTTCTTATTCCTTAATGTGGCTTTGAAACTTTTATCTTGTTTTGACATTGAAGAACACAATCAGAATGAGAACTGTGCATCTTGGCTCTGAGTGTAGTTTTATTTCCATATCATCCTGTATTGTTCAAGTGCAAATATGACTAGGGGCCTGGGCAGTGATTAAGAGCTTGGGCTGGGGACACACCTTGCCTGGGTTTTAATGATCACTGCACCATTCTATCTGTGCAACATTAGGCATGTTACCTTACTCCTATAAGCCTCAGTTTGCTTATCTTTAAAATGGAGATAGTAGTAATCCTATCATACAATTATTAAGAGAATGGAATGGGATAAGACATGTATAGTGCTTAGTTGAGTGTTTGGCATATGGTAAATATTCAATCAAGGTTACTATTATAGTATTTATCTGGGTTCGTAGATGAACCATGGGAATCTGTGCATCTTCTGAAAGTCTAGGCGGAATGTAGTATGCATATGATTGCAGTTTTATATTTACATATTCAGAAGTCAAGGGTGAATAGTCAATGATTTTTCTTTTCTTTTCTTTTGTTTTTTTGAGACAGAGTCTTACTTTCTCGCTCAGGCTGCAATGCAATGGCCTGATCTCGGTTCACTGCAACCTCCGCCTCCTGGGTTCAAGCGATTCTTCTGCCTCAGCCTCCCGAGTAAATGGGACTACAGGCGTGTGCCACCATGCCTGACTAGTTTTTGTATTTTTAGCAGAGACGGGGTTTCACCATATTGACCAGGCTGGTCTCCAACTCCTGACCTCGTGATCCGTCTGCCTCGGGCTCCCAAAGGGCTGGGATTACAGGTGTGAGCCACTGCGCCCGGTCAATTATTTCTGAAAATCAATGATTTTTCAAAATGTTTCGTACACCCAGAAAAAGCTAAAAACCGTCGCTCTTAACCGTGGTATCTACAGGTGAATGGACGTAACTTTCTCTTCATTTTGGGAGAGTCAAGTTTCACTACATTAGGTTGCTCTTAAAAACACAGAGTCCTGGCCGGGCGCAGCGGCTTATGCCTGTAATCCTAGCACTTTGGGAGGCCCAGGCAGGCAGATCACGAGGTCAGGAGATTGAGACCATCCTGGCTAACACGGTGAAACCCCATTTCTACTAAAAATACATAAAAATTAGCCGGGCGTGGTGGCTGGTGCCTGTAGTCCCAGCTAATCGGGAGGCTGAGCCAGGAGAATGGCATGAACCTGGGAGGTGGAACTTGCAGTGAGCCGAGATTGCAGCACTGCACTCCAGCCTGGGTGACAGAGCAAGACTCTGTCTCAACAAAAAAAACAAAAAACAAACAAAAAAGAAAAACAGAGTCCTGTGAAAATTTAATAAAAAGCAAAAAGTAAAATGTATTATTTAATCTTTGCATCATTCCTGTTACTTGTAGGCCCTGGGCAGATGTGTCTGTGCAAACTTGCACGTCTCCTTCCAGGGCTCCTCATTTCCTGTACCTTGTGGCCTGGTTCCCTTTAATCAGAGAGTTTCTTTTGGCAGAAATGGCTGAAGCATGCACAGAGGTCTTAAGGGTTTCCAGAACCCCTGCCTGGGGAAGTTTTATGTAATTTCAAATATTATATAATTCAGGGTTAAATAGCGTACATTTTGATTCCAAAAGATGTCTAAAGTCTGTTGAGTATGAATTTGAGTATTGTAACATTATTTTACCCATTGGTAGAAAAAACAAATTTTAAAAATTGGCTTATATAGCTTTTTGTCTATGAGCTGGATGCTTCCTCATGTCCTGCTGCTAAGTTAGTCTTAGTTTTCATAAGGATGCACTTAAACAGAGGGTAAGCAGCATCCTGGATATTTAGGTAACCTGGACATAATTAAATATATGTATTCATGAGCTTCTCTATTTTCACTTTTCTTAGGATAAAGCCCAAACCCCATAGCATTTATTAGAAAACCTTTCTACCTTATCCCCCGCCACTATGCCATATGCAGATCACCACTCCTCCAAAGCTCCAACTATGAGATTCTTCAATATTCTCCAGGCTCCTTCTTGCTTCTGGGTTTCTATACATATTCCCTCTGCCGTGAACACCTTTGATTCATTTGTCTCACCCCACATTCCAACACAAAGCAGTGACTCCTGTTTATGCACAGGTCTCCACTTAAATATCACTTCCTCAGCAAAGTCTGCCTAACCCCAAGTATGACCTCTCTCCTTGTCTGGATCTACACTAACCTATAAATAATGATGGCAGGGTCTGTGTCTATGCCACAGTTGCACATGCTGCTATTACAGCACTTCATGTCATTTTAGGAATCCAGGGAATGAATAGTTATTGGATGAGTTATTTTTAGCTACTTATTTTCCATTGGTTCTTTGCTGGATAACAACATTTCTGGTGGGAAAGAAAGAAAAGAAGAGAAGAGAAAAAAGAAAAGAAAAAGAGACATCGAGGAGGAAGGGAAAGAGGGAGGGAGAATGGGAGGGAGGGCAGAAGGAAGGAAAGAGGGGGAAAGAAAGAGAAGTAAAGAAAAAGAAAAGAGGAAGGAAGGAAAGGAGGGAGGAAGGGAGAAAAGAGGAGAAACAGAAGGTGGGATGGAGAAAGGTCAGTTATGTACGAGATTGTTTTGTAAGCAGGACAATTCGTTTTTGAAATATTAGGCATGAATTCCATCAAATTGTACTAAATTCTTTCAATGAAAGAATCAAGTACCGTTAATTCATCTTTGCTTCTCATATATAGAATCACAATTCTATAACTAGCTAAAATACTGGTTATATTGAATGTAACAGACTCTCAAAGTAAAAATGATCAAATAAATACATTTTATATTTTATTTATGTACCTCAGAACTGTTGTATAAAGTCTTTGAAGAATAGATTGATATTTCTTCTCCATTGAGGACTATTTTGAAGAGTCTGTACTGTACATAAATGTGTTCATATATATAATTTTTTACAGCTGTCTCATATTTGAAAGTGAACCATTTCCTTTCAAAATTAGACATCTATTCAAGACAGACAACTATTTTTAGTGGTAACAGATTTTGGAGCTATTCTAAAGCACTATTAATGCATTATTGATGCATGACTTGTGAGAAACTATACAAGATTGTTGAAAACACCAAATATCCATTTCCAAGTATAGGCTTTCACAGAACACAGCCTTGCTTTTATTACTAATGACACTTACATTCATCACTGAGACTTTTAAGAAGGCGTGTTTTGAGGAGATCTATGGGGCTTGGGAGTGTACTTCTTTATTGGGAGTTTAATAATGGAGGATTTAACAAGTCCATTAATATAGTTCTATAACTAGGGACATATTTTAGGTAAAATTGTGAAAAATTGTAAATTGACTTCGGTGCTCTTGCACTTCTCTTGCAGATTTAGTGTCTCTCCTAAGTGCTCAGGGCTTCTAGATTCTACTGCAACCCTGCCCCTGGGACCACCTCCCCCAGTCATGATCATATACTTCCCCTCTCCACGGCTAGTCCCTCAGCGTCAAAGCTGATGCTCAAAAAAGAGCTACCGCTCATTATCTCCCACCCCTGTAAAGACAGTAAAATTGTACCAGTGACACTAGTAATGCCCAAGTGAGGTGTACTCTCATCAGTTCCTGCCACCACAGCAAGCACAAAGACTATGAGAATGAGACAGAAACTGGCCTCAGTTACAGGGATCTTTCTAGGTTCTGGCACCTCAAATTTGTTCTCTGAAGATCTTTTTCCTACTTCAGTCCTATGTTTTCCTCTAGGTTCCTTACTGCTCCCTTGGACTTCAAGCCACCAATGTTTGGCCCTATTTCTTGTCTATCTGCTTCCCTTGACTCTGAAGATACTAGATATTGTAATTTGCCCCTTCTGTGCATGTCTCTCTCTTCCAGTCCCATGACCTTAATCAAACATCTGGACTTTATTTCTCAACCCTTGAGTTACACCTTGGCTATGAGTACTTCCGTTTTTATCCTATTTTCCTTATTAGTAACAGGATTAAGGTTGATTCCTTGCCCTGTAAGCCACAGATTACATTAGGCCAGCTAATTTGATGACCTGAGTTTTCTTTTTCTTTCTTTCTTTCTTTCTTTCTTTTTTTTTTTTTTTTAAAGAGATGGGGTCTTGTTTTGTTACCCAGGCTGAAGTGTGGTGGGGCAATCATGGCTCACTGCAGCCTCAAACTTCTGGGCTCAAGTGACTGTCCCACCTCAACCTCCCAAGTAGTTGAGACTACAGGCACATGTTACAGCATCAGCTAATTTTTTTTTTTTTTTTTTTTTTTTTTAATTTTGCAGGCCAGCTGTAGTGGCTCACTCCTGTAATCCCAGCACTTTGGGAGGCTGAGGCAGGTGGATCAGTTGAGGTCAGAAGTTTCACCGGCCTGGACATCATGGTGAAACCCCGTCTCTACTAAAAATAGAAGAATTTGCTGGGTGTAGTGGCACATGCCTGTGGTCCCAGCTACTAGGGAGGCTGAGGCAAGAGAATCACTTGAACCCAGGAGGTGGAGGTGGCTGTGAGTCGAGATTGTACCACTGCACTCCAACCTGGGCGACAGAGCAGGTTGTTTGTTAAAAACAAAACAAACAAACAAAAAATTTGTAAAGATGAGGTCTTGCCATCTTGCCCAGGCTGGTCTCAAACTCCTGGGCTCAAGCAGTCCTCCCACTTTGGCTTCCCAATGTGTTGAAATTACAGGAGTGAACCACAGCACCCCACTAGCCTGACTTTAATATTTTCATGAGGCAATGCTTCAATGCTAACCTCCAATATAATTTCATGCATATTTTCAGGAAATACATGATGTTTTGCTATAAATAAGTTATTGGTGTTATCTGTTTCTACATTGCATATAGGGATGAAGAGCCAGCCATTGTTAGAAAGACAACATGACTCAGAGGCAGGACAAAGATAAGATCCTTAGTCTCTGGTATTCAGAGCAGTTCCTCAATTTATGGAAATAGTGACATTGTTCCATCTTTCCCACATCCCAGTGAAAGTATTCAAGTGACTGTTTACACACAACTGGTGATGTTCACAATTGTAGCACTTTTGCCCTCAATGTGTTATATCTGTAAGAATTCGTATGTTGAAAGTTAGTAAGTGGAGATGCTTTTGTATTGAAATCCGATTTCTATCAACCAAGCGAAGAGGAAACTGAAGGTCTATTTATTCTAGTTTTAGACACACTCCTAAAATGTTTGGCTATCTGTTGTGCTCACAACACTAAAAACTAACAAATAAGTAGAAATAGTGCCTTAGAGGGAAATAGTGCCTTAGGGGGAAAGATCCAGAAAAAAAAGGAATAGAAGTTTAGGGTCATTTTGTATAAAGACAAAAAGTCTACTACGTCTCTCAAAAGACAATTATAACTTTCAAGTATAATTCCAGGGCATGGAAGCATTGCAAGACAATTCAATAACTGAGAGTAAATTAGGTTCATACTCTGAGGAGACAGGCAAGTTTGCAGTATATTTGAGACTCTTTGCAGCCTTTCTTCTTCCAAGTCCCTCCTCCACCCTGAAACCAGAGTCCTATTTCTAAGACACAAATGTCACCCTGTCATTCCCCTGATTAAAACCCTTCAATGATTCCTTCTCTTTTGTGTACAGGATAAAAATCTCAACTTCTTGGCTTGATGTACAAAGCTCTTCAAAGCCAGACTGTAATTTATATTATTTGTTCGCTGAACTCCTACCACCTCTCCACATGGCTTAGCCTACTATGCATCATGTTGAAGACCTAGAGAAAGCCTTAGAATAATAATCATACTTACATCCACTGACTGTTTGCTGTGTTCCAAGTATGAGGCTAAGAATTTCTTGAACACCATCTCATTTGTAGAATATTTAAGTGATAAATACTTATTGATTGTTTTACAGATAAGGAAACTGCTGCTCAACTTAAGGTCAAAGTTAACTGACACGTGTCCTATTTTACAGCCAGTAAGCAGCTAAGTTCAGTGTTACAGCCAGCCAGTCTGATTCCTAGTAGGTAGACCTCAGGCTTTTGCCTGAGAGCCCCATGGACACCAGCAGTCATTCTCTTATAAAAGAATGGCTCCCACCTTGCCATGTGTACATCAGGATTTCAAAAAACAAAATTCAGTAGGAGAGATTAAGATGATTTCTGCATACTTCTCAGTAAAATTTAAATTTCATAGAGGCATTAGATAAATGTGTAACAATGTGTGATATCTTTTTGATGGAATAGACAGAAAACAGAGGTCTTGATCCACTTGGGGTAATTAAAGAGTCTGTGACACATCTTAAAAGTGAAGAGGTATGAATTCCGGGGCCCTGGCCAAATTCCAAACCACATAATTATATCTTCCTCTTATACCTAAAATTTTTCTCAGAGTTTCAGCTGAAAAAATAAATTCTTTACTTCCCCTAGTAAATGTTACCACTCGAGCAGAAGCTTGTAAGATATCCTTAGGCCCCTTTAAGCAGGCCCTTCCTGTATTTCATTGAGGAGTCAAATTTCCTGGGCAAGATGGCCCAGAATAAAAGACACTGTTTTACATAACTTTCCATATTTTGTTGGATAAATATGGTAAGCATAAGCAACATATTTCAGGAGGGAAGTATAGGTTCACGGACAGATATAGACATTAGAAATATACTAAAATCAAAGTAACAGAATAATAAATATTGAACTTATTTGAATGACTGTTTGAACGCTTTATTTAAACTACAACTCACCTCTTGCAAAAATGGTGTTTCTGACTCCAGGGATGTTTGTAGACATGATGAAATAAAAGCAATGTTTTAACTTTAACTTAACAAAATAAAGCTCAAGGGTCACTTCCATGTGTCTCTCTGAACTGGATTATGCTTTGGATTTCAAGTATAATTGCAATTTGTCACAAGTAATGATACTGGAAGTGTTGTAACACATAGTAATTGAAGTGGGTGTCTCTTTATTAAAACTGATGGCACCCTTTTTTATTACCACAAACATTCAGTAGAAATCCTCGCTAAATATTCATAGAGATGAAGTACAGAAACAGAAAGAAAGGAATCAGTGTTGATCAAACTTTCATTTCAAATGAACCACTAATCAAGTTTGTTATAATTACATACTTTATTGAATTAGTGTACTGCTAACATTTATTGAATAATCTCCTCATCACTATGCTAAGTATTTTACATTCATCATTCCAGGAGGAACACTGTGAGCTACCACGAACTACCAAAGTGAAGAAACCACCTAGAGCACCCATATATCATATATTTTGCTCTTGAAGAGAAAGACTCAAGTTATTCCAACATTATTTTTTGAACTAACTGTTAAACATATTGTATAAAGGAATGACTTCAAGTTTTAAATTAATTTTTGGATAAAACACAACATTTCAGAGGAATTTTGCACCCGTAATGAGACTTAGTAGATTAAGAAGAGAAACTGATGGTCAAAATAACCACAAGTTGAATGACTGGTCTGTGTATAATAATTGCTTGAATAGTATAAAGCCATATCTCATTTCAGGTCAAAAAATCTCTAGGCTTTCAATTTTTAAAATCTGAAATATTGAAGTGTTCTAATCCATATTTAATAGAGTAATCCTGTTAACCAAAGTAAGACTCCTACTTGGTAAAAATAGCTTACTCTCTATAAAGCAAAGTAAATGGATATATTGGGAATTAAACTTATAATCTAATAATTATGTAATTATGAGTTCGAAGCCAGCCTGAGCCACAGAGCAAGACCTTCTCTCTAACAAAATAAGTAAAACAAATACAAATTTTTTATAAAAGGTCTACTCAATTCCAGTTCATTATAAACATATGGCAATGCCAAATCAGACTTTTTTTTTTTTTTTTTTGTATTTTTTAGTAGAGATAGGTTTTGCCAAGTTGGCCAGGTTGATCTTGAACTCCTGACCTCAGGTGATCCACCCGCCTCGGCCTCCCAAAGTGCTGGGATTACAGGCTTGAGCCACCGTGCCTGGCCGCCAGATCTGCCTTTTTAAAGAGAAGCCAGGATTTGTATTTTTTCTTAAAGTAACCAGGTTGGCAACGTTTTCTGATATTATAAATCTACTTTAGGCCAACAGAATATGCCTACCGCCCATTTTTGGTGCATAAATTGCAAATTTGCAATCTCTCATTTATGTCTTCTGTTCTTCCCTCATTTATAAATTTGTAAAGAAATGTTACCTGATAATTACTACTTCCATTGGCTAAGACAGCAAGTGTTCATATTAAAATCAAGGTTATAACCAACTGTTTTTGCCATATTCCTTTCCCGTTTTTTGGTTCAATTTTCACTTCTATCTCCTCTCATCTCCTCCACTCATGGGGTTCATTTGGCAAGAAATGGTTGCTATCATTTAGCCCCAAATGGGCTCATACTTTAAACGTCTTCACCTGATTTGAGATCATCCTGAAACAGCTACTTCCTGTCACCCTGGGTCACACTAAAGGTGATCAAATGCAGGCACCAACCTGATAGAATACCTTCCTCTCCAAGGTTAAGATATTCTCTCTCATCCTATGAGTCATATCAGTAAGATAATGTTTAATTTTCACAAAAGCCACATCATGCTCTCATTTCACCCCCATCACTCAGTTTCAAGGCAATTCATGTGGACTTAGAATGATCTCTATTTTACCTTTTGAACCTTCCTTCTCTTCCTTTGGAGGGAAAAATCTGTGACTAATTCTAATCAACTTTGCCCTAACTCATGTTTGCATTCAAAAACAACATTTTTCTTCCTTTCACAGATCCTTCACAATTGGCATTGGCTATGAACTCAAGGTTCTAAGCCTAATTTCTATTAGGTATCACTCTAAAATAATGACTACATCTCTGCCTGAGCGGTATCCCCTGCTAACCCCACAAAGCATGTCTCTGTTCTTTAGTCCTGGCCCTGAAGACAAAAATGGCCTCTTCAGTGAGTCATTTGCCCCTACTGACCGCAGGTAAAGCAGTTACTGTCAGCATTGTTCATTCACTAGTCCCCTCAAACATTGGCTGAGTTTATATCTTTTTTTCCCCAGCCCTTTATTTCTTCTCCGAGACAAGTCATATGATACATTTTTTTGTCACTTATATCCCAGGCTTCCTTTATTCCATTGTAAATCGGTTAGCTTTACTATTGATTGCCTGAGAAATATTTGTGGATTTTGATTATCTAGTCCCTGATACCTAAAGCTGTTTGTGATGATAATGTTGTTTCCTGCGCAGGACTTTCAATGATAAAACTGGATAGTCCCAGGCAGTTGGGGAGAGTTGGTCACCTCACTGTCAGGGAGTTTATTGAGAGAACAGACTAGCAGAGAATGCTGAGAAAGCTTAATAAGGCCTCAGAAAACAAAATCACCAAGTGAATCTTATGGCCCAGCTTCCTGATCCTCTCTGTGTCTTTCTTTCATGGTGTTCTTTTTCTTTTCCCTTCCCTTCCCTTCCCTTCCCTTCCCTTCTCTTCCCTTCCCTTCCCTTCCCTTCCCTCCCCTCCCCTCCCCTCCCCTCCCCTCCCCTCCCCTCCCCTCCCTTCCCCTCCCCTTCCCTCCCCTCCCCTCCCCTCCACTCCCCTCCCCTTCTTTCTTTTCTTTTCTTTCTTTTATTTTTTTGAGACAGAGTCTCACTTTGTCACCCAAGCTAGAGGGTGCAGTGGTGCAATCTTGACTCACTGCAACATCCACCTCCCGGGTTCAAGCGATTCTTCTGCCTCAGCCTCCCAAGTAACTAGGACTACAGGTGAACACCGCCATGCCCAGATAATTTTTGTATTTTTAGTAGAGACAGAGTTTCACCATATTGGCCAAGTTGGTCTCGAACTCCTTACCTCGTGATCCACCCGCCTCGGCCTCCCAAAGTACTGGGATTATAGGCGTGAGCCACCGCACCCCGGCCTTTGGTGTTTTTCTTCGTCTATCAACTCCATTCCCCTCTGCCCACCAACCAGTTTTCCTTGTTTAATCTTTGTTTCTCTTCCTGTACAACTTCATGCTAAAAGCCTGTCTTTAGAGGGAGGATACAGATTTGAACTCCAGGTGAGCCATGTACAAGCTATTCTTAGATCCGAATTAGCCATAGCCAGAGGTGGACAGAGAAGTAAGGTCATGTGTGACCAAATACTGGAATTTTGGAGAGCACAGCCTGTTAGTTTGGACGTATTCCTCAGATGAAGGTGTGAGTAGCACAAGTTTTTTCAATCTGTATCTGACATACCATTCTCACTACTACTCACCCTTTCCTCCATCAGTTCAAGTTTAGTCTCAGACACAAGTTCACATACAAGTGTGAAACGCAAGTATAGAAATTCTCACTTTGTAGCCAAATGCCCTTGATAGACCTTAACTTAACACAACATAGCATATTCCTCTAGTAGACACGTTCAAAGCATCTGCAGCCTTCCTCGTGTCTCCTGCCATCTTGGTTCCAAACTTCATAATCTTCTCTTAGAGGCTTTCAAACTGCCCTTTTAAAGAAGAAACGTAACATCAGAGTCTGTCCCAAGTTTCGTAATTCATTTATAAGACTTACTCCTTTACCAATAGAGTGACATCATCTGACTTGTTTGTACATCTTAAACTTCTGATTTTATCAAGTAGAAGGGAATCATTTCCAAAAACTTTGAAGAAAGAAAAAGCAACATAGCTTTCAACAGTTAAGCTTAAAACCTTGCATTACTCAAATTATCTCTGTAAAATGTATGATTCATCACTTAAATACTTAAAGGTAAGTGGGACGGGGGGGAAAACACAACTAGAACACCACAATAGAAACTTCTGACTTGGTAGTTCTTTCTGTATTTGAACTATGTAATTAAACCATACAACAATTTCTCTTTTAGCTGGAGAAGTCTCTTTGTTACTTCCGTCTTTGAGTAACGGGATTACCTATCTTTTTCTGCCTCTCATCCTAGGGTTTTCATTTGCTTTTATTATTACATGGATTGATATAGTAGAATTAAATTTAGAAAATATTGTTTAAATAGAAGTTTATTTCCTTTACATATATATAAGAGACTGTCTGTAAAAAGAAAAGCATTCTCTGGGTTGGGCACAGTGGCTCATGCCTGTAATTCCCTGACTTTGGGAGGCAGAGGCAGGTGGATCACTTGAGCTCAGGGGTTCGACACCAGCCTGGGCAACATGGCAAAACCCCGTCTCTACTAAAAATACAAGAAAAATTAGCTGGGCATGGAGGCACGTGCCTGTAATCCCAGCTACTAGGGAGGCTGAGGCAGGAGAATCACTTGAACCCGGGAGGTGGAGGTTGCAGTGAGCTGAGATCGAGCCACTGCACTCCATCCTGGATAACAGAATGACACTCTGTCTCCAGGAAAAAAAAAAGAGAAAAGTGTTCTCTGTAATTATATAATCGACAGATTTTATCTTTCATAAATATAAAAATGAATGACACCTTTCTTCCAAAGGGAATCCTTTAAATACACTTAAATTTCCATTTATGAAGAAAATCGGTGCAGCACAGCAACATGGCACAAGTATACATATGTAAAAAACCTGCACGTTATGCACATGTACCCTAGAACTTAAAGGATAATAATAATAAAAAAAATAGAATTAAAAAAAAAAGAAAGAAAGAAAATCCACCGCTATAGAATAAGCTGGATCCTTGTGCACTTGGTGTAAATTGTAATTTCCTGGATTTCTACTGCTTTTCTTAAATAGCCATTGAAACTTTAATAAACGTATGACTTATATTCTGGCCTCCACTTAGAACGTATTAAACTAAGAGAGCTGATGTGACTCATTGATTTACAGAAGACACCCTCGGAAATATTCATTTTATAATCAGCTTGATACATTCAACCTTTGCATGTACTCATCATTAATCACTCAAAAGGGGATATAATTTTAAAAAGAACTTTTATTTATGATAAATATGAACATTCATCCATGTGTTTGTGATGCAGTTTTGTAAGCTTAAATTCACAATTTAAAATAAAAAATCTTCCTGAGCTGATAAATGAAAGTCTCCTGTCATACTAACCTTGTTATACATCCATCTTGTCCTGTTGAAATTTGATTTCGCTTTATAATTAATATGTGTATGTTTCTCATATTTTTCTCTTCTTCACAGTTCTTACAGCGTTCCTGGTATAGACCTTCATCACTCTCAATTAGATTATTTCGCTCCTAAGTAGCAAAATTCTTTACCATTCCTTGCTTCTATAATTCGCATAGTATATTCTGCCATGTCGTTCTTCTTAAAACTGTGTTTTTAATCTGTAATTCCTCCACCAATGGTCTCTAATTTTATGTTCAAAAAAGTCATCTTGAAATAGCAAAATTATGAAATCATAAACATCTTGGATTAGAAAATATCTTAGCAATATTTAGTCCAGCCTCCCAAATGATTCATAGTATGTGATTTGTTCATCTATTCCACAAATATTTATTGTATACCTACTGTATTTCAGACATGAGAACAGGCTGTAAAAATAATGACAGTGAAGATAAAAATACTACAGTTGCTCTCTTAAAATTCTAAGCGACAGAATGTTTTACATTCTAAGTGAGAGAGAAGAAAATAAACAAGAGAATAGACAAAAGAATCAAGTAGCGATGTGTCATGAAGAAAATAAAATGGTGATGGTAACTGCATGACTACTTTAGATTGGATGGTCAGGGAAGGTGTGTTAGTTTCCTAGGACTGCCACAAAAAAAATTTCACATACATGGTAACCTAAAACAACATAAAAATATCCTTTCACTGTCCTGGAGGCCAGACATCCACAATCAAGATGTAAGCAGACTTGTGCTCCCTCCAAAGGCTCTGAGGGAGACCCGTTTCTTGTCTCTTCCAGTTTCTGGTTGCTTAATGCATTTCTCAATTTGTGGCTGCCGGACTTCAATCTCTGCCTCTATCTTCACATGGCCTTCTCCTCAATCTGTGTCTCTTCTCTGTGTGTCTCATAAAGACACTTGGTATTGGATTTAAAGCCCACCTGTGTAATCTAGGGTCGTCTTAATATTCTTAATTACATTAGCAAAGACTCCTTTTGAAGATAAGGTCATATTCACAGGTTCCAGGCATTAGGATGTGGACGTATCTTTTTGAGGACCACCATTTCAAACCACTACAGAAGGATTCTCTAAAGAGGTGACATTTCAGTTAAGACCTAACTTTGAGGGTTTCAGGTGACATGTGAAAAAGACCACAGGAAGGCCAGGTATGGTGGCTCATGCCTGTAATCCCAACACCTTGGGAGGCCGAGGTGGGCGGATCACAAGGTTAGGAGTTCGAGACCAGCCTGGCCAACATGGTGAAACCCCATCCCTACTAAAAATACAAAAATTAGTCGAGTGTGGTGGCGGGCCCTGTAATCCCAGCTACTCAGGAGGCTGAGGCAGGAGAATAGCTTGAACCCAGCAGGCAGAGATTGCGGTGAGCCAAGATCACGCCACTGCACTCCAGCCTGGGTGACAGACCAAGACTCCGTCTCAAACAAAACAAAACAAAACAAACAAAAAAGCTGTTCATGTAAAAAATTCAGGCAAGAGTCACAAGTGGCCACAGGTGGCTTTAATTAGGGAGAATAGTGTACTAATTCAGAATATATGTTACAGACATAGTTGATAGGATTTGCTGGTTGATTTCAACTAGAAAGATGAAAGCCGGACGCGGTGGCTCAGGCCTGTAATTCCAGCACTTTAGGAGGCTGAGGCGGGCGGATCACTTGAGGTCAGGAATTCATGACCAGCCTGGCCAACATGGGGAAACCCCATCTCTACTAAAAATACGAAAAATAGCTGGGCGTGGTGGTGGGTGCCTGTAATCCCAGCTAGTCGGGAAGCAAGGCAGGAGAATCACTTGAACCCAGGAGGTGGAGGTTGCAGTGAGCCGAGATTGCGCTACTCCACTGCAGCCTGGGCAACAAGAGCGAGACTTCGTCTCAAAAAAACAAAAAGGATGAGGAAAAGAGATGAATCATGATGGACCTCTGCGTCTTTGGTAGAAAGTGCTACGGTTTCCTGAGATTAGAAAGATGGTGAGAGAAATCTGAGGTGGAAAAATCAAGAGTTTGGTTTTGGCCATCTTCCATGTGGAGATGTCAAATAATTGGATATAGGAGCCCAGCAATGGAGCAAAATGTAACAATTGCAGACATAACTCTGGCAGTTCTCTTACCTCTACTTGGATAGTATTGATGACGATTTAATCTTTAGGAAGTCAATTGTATTGTTAAACTTGTAATTTAGAGCCAGTTTATAAGGCATGAACACTCATTGCTCTCCTTAATGACTGCACACCCCCTGTGCCATGCTGTTCCCAATCAACAAGCACCACCAAAAGAGTATTATGCTAATTTGCCTAATTGATTCACTTTGTATATTACTCTTGTTTTCAATGAAATTACAAGGGTTCTGAAAGAAATTCTAAAAGAGGAATTCTAAAT
This sequence comes from Macaca thibetana thibetana, assembly GCF_024542745.1. NCBI lineage: Eukaryota > Metazoa > Chordata > Mammalia > Primates > Cercopithecidae > Macaca > Macaca thibetana. The sequence goes on from NC_065594.1 coordinate 60,155,827, forward strand.
AGTGGGAATTATAGTGTTATAGTCATAATGGCTTATGTGGCTTCCCAAGACATCAAACTCCTCTGTAGAGAGCGGCACTCATTTGAATATTTTGTAAGTTTTAGAGTATTTTTAAAAATATTCTTGTGTGTGTGTGTGTGTGTGCGCGCGCGCGCCAGGTTCTCACTCTGTCACTGAGACTGGAGTGCAATGTCGCGATCTCAGCTCACTGCGACCTCTGCCTCCAAGGTTCAGGTGATTCTCCTGCCTCAGCCTCCCGAGTAGCTGGGATTAAAGGAGTGTGCCACCTTGCCCAGCAATTTTTCTGAAAATTTTTGGTAGATATGGGGTTTCATCACATTGGCTGGGCTGATCTTAAACTCCTGACCTCAAGTGATTCTCCCGCCTCGGCCTCCCAAAATATTGGGATTACAGGCATGAGTCACTGTGTCCAGCATAAAATATTCTTTACATTCGTATCTTACATAGATTTATATCTATGTATACTATGTATATGTGGTATGTATACATATGTAAACACAAATATACATGTATATGTAAGGCATGATCTAAATGTGCATGGAACAGATAATAGATATAGGTGGAACAGAAAAAACACATCACTGCTTTGAATGAGAACAACGTAGTCAGCAATGTGAAGAGCTTATAGCCTTGCTGCAAGAGTAACAAATGGCTCTGAAGGTTTTCTAATGACTAGAAAGTATGCACATAAACAAACACAAAAAACTCACAGTGCAAATTATGTGCTCTGTTACATGCTCCTGTAACTGCTACTCATTTTTGCCCAGCTTAACCATCCAGAAAACAGCTAAAAGTTCTATTCTAGGCTGGGCGCGGTGGCTCATGCCTGTAATCCCAGCACTTTGGGAGACTGAGGCAGGCGGATCGCCTGAGGTTGGGAGTTCAAGACTAGCACCGCCAACATGGTGAAACCCCGTCTCTACTAAAAATACAAAAAGTAGCCAGGCATGGCAGGGGGGCGCCTGTAATCCCAGCTACTCTGGAGACTGAGGCAGGAGAATCGCTTGAACCTGGGAGGTGAAGATTGTAGTGAGCTGAGATCACACTATTGCACTCCAGCCTAGGCAACAAGAGTGAAACTCCGTTTCAAAAAAACAAACAAACAAAAAAATTCTATTCTGTGTAGCAATATATTATAGCTCTTGGTGCTAGAGTGCTAAACCTCCCCTCCCGACCACCCCCCACCACCAACACACACACACCTTTTATTTTTCACTCTCCCCACATGAAAAGCAGTTAGTTTCAGGGCAAAGCCATGACTTGGAGTTGAGGATAAAATTAAGTTTAGTGATTAAGCAGTCTCTGTTATCTGATTTTGTCTGAGACCCTTCAGTTCCTATTTCTCAGAAACCATGGGATGCGTTGTTTCTAGGATGGGCAAACTGATAATCTAAAATTGCACAAAAGACTCTGAAGTACTAGGGCCTGGCGCGGTGGCTCACGCCTGTAATCCCAACACTTTGGAAGGCCGAGGCGGGCGGATCACGAGGTCAGGAGATCGAGACCATCCTGGCTAACACGGTGAAACCTCGTCTCTACTAAAAATACAAAAAACTAGCCAGGCGTGGTGGCGGGCGCCTGTAGTCCCAGCTACTGGGAGGCTGAGGCAGGAGAATGGCGTGAACCCGGGAGGCAGAGCTTGCAGTGAGCCGAGATTGCGCCACTGCACTCCAGCCTGGGTGACAGAGCGAGATTCTGTCTCAAAAAAAAAAGACTCTGAAATACCGAAGTAGAGAATACTCTGTTATAGAAACAAATAGCCCTGTGTAATTTTGCTGTCCCAGAATGATGACTGGGGTTGGGGGAGAGGCAGTTGCAACCTTCAGACCTACTTTGTCTCTCTGAGACACCCTGTGGTATTTGGACTTTCAACCAAAACACCTGGGTCTGAATCTGACTGTACTACTTAGTCATGTGTGACCTTATGGAATTTGTTTACGTCTCTGAATCTTAATTTGTTTTCATCTGTAAAATTTTAACAATGCCACCCCATGGGGGGTTGGCAAAAGTGATTTAAAGTATATTTGTATTGAATTTTTCTTAATTACCTTCAATATTAAAACCAACTTTTTTATGTTCTTAGAGGATTTGAATACACTGACATCGGTTTTAGGAATATGGGTCAAAAATAACTCTGGGAAGTTTCAGGTGTGTTGACATCACCCAGTCCTTGCTCTCAGCCTGGGGTTTCCTGCAGCATAAAAGTCAGTACACCCCAGAACCACCTCAGCTGCTCCAACTCTTGCTGATTTTTTTTTTTAAGTTGAAAATTATATACATTTTCTTTCAGCTAGCATTTTTAGTGAAATAATTCCAGTTTATATTTAAGCTTTTTGATTTGACATGCAAAATATATCATTACAACCATTAAAAACTATTTCATGTAAAACAATAAATAAGTGGAATGACTGAGAAGCATGATGTAGGCAAAGGTGTTGGATCACAAAGGAAGATTAAAAGTCCTCCATGGGGGAGGAAGAGATGAGAAGAACTGTTTGGGACCTTCAGAAGAGAAAAAATGTGGACCTTGAGAAAAGAGAGAGAAAATAAAGAGTTTTAGTGTTAGTGTTAACTACCCTTATTGAGGGTAGTAGCCCTAGAGTGAAGTGGACCACTAGAAAAACAATATATTGAGAAGTCTGTAAATGAAAAGTAAAGTAGCACGAAAAATAGTAATATCAAAGGTGAGTTAGGAAAATGAGAAGATGTGGACTTGTCTAAATTGATCAATGTTTTTGACATCATCAATTTATTTGCATAAGTTGAGATGTGTGCTTTACACTTACTTCAAGTATTTCTGATATTTACCACAAGAATTTTTCTCCACTAGATAGACTAGTTGTGAGTTTTTCACTGGCTAATTGTGTATTCTGTAAGATAAGAACACCGTGGGCCAAAGGTACTGCTGAAAAAAAGAAACAGAAAAATGGTGCAAATTAAAGATTATTATGGAGACGACATTGTCCTGATTCTTCATAGCAAGGGATCAACCAAACAACCACGGAAGCTAACTTAACTGCCTTCTGTTTGAAAGACTACCGAAAGGAAGAGTGAGGAAGGCAACTATTCACAGGAAGGAAAATAAAGAAGTTGCTTGAATAGGGTAACACATTTTTGGCTCCCAAATCTTTCATTGATCTATTGCTTTGCTATCCTTGTCTCAGAGGGGAAATCATGATTGCCATCAGCTAAATTCAGTGTGAATGGGGAAGCAGTATTGTGTGTGTTTAAAATTTTAGTGTGCCAGTGCTCCACATCCACTCAATTGAAGTGGAGCCAGTCCTGTCTCAGAAACAGTTCAGCAATTTGAGAAAGGCCAGATGAAGTTTCAAGTGAAATGATGCTCACGGAGGAACAAGGTTGAAACAGATTGTGGCCCACAGACATGCAGATGGGGGTTATTTTTAAAATACCATCAATGAATTCTGGATGCTTATACATCTGAATCGTGCGTCAGCTACTTACCTCCAGTTAATGCTCTGCAAATCATTAAAGAAGGAAAGAAAGTAATCAAATTAATTGTGCATTCATTAGCCCAAGAGCTTTTAAATTGTACAAAATGGCTATAGACTATCAGCCTGATTGTATCAGCAGTGGGTTATGCCTTTGGTACCAGGGACTGCAGTCTTCATACTCTCAAGGCTAGATAGAGCATGCCTTCCCTAGAATGGCTTCTGGGAACCTAACTTTCCTTCTTTCTTACCTGAGTTGCTCTCCTCTTGAGGGAAAGCATCCATCTCTTCCTGGGGTGTTGTTCAGTATCCTGATTCATGCTTTCACCTGGTGCCACATCCCAAAGTAACTTGAATGTTACTGTTTTTGTCACCTCTTTTAATTATCATTTAACTTCGATTACATAGAAGAACATGGCTATAGAGTACTTTCTAACTGGACTAGAATCCTGTTTCTGTGCCTTACTACCTATGTGGCTTAGATTAAATCACTTCTCCTTCTCTAGGTCTAAATGGACCTTTTATAGGTGGACTCTGCTGCTTTTATCCCATAGGTGCTCTGTTAGTGATTGTTTCTTTGCTGTGCGGCAAGAACATTGCTACCAGTGGAGAAATTAGAAATAAGATGAACATTGTCTCTGAGGGGAAATCATGAGTTAAGGTTTGGATATGCTGGGATTGAATCAATATGAATTCAACCCATTGGTGTCTTCACTCATGGCTGATGCTTAAGGATCTAAAGCTAAATACCCCTGGGATGGTGTGTACATAACCTAAGCTTGTTCAATTTGTTCAATGCAGAGTGCTTTAAAATCTTCCATGACTCCCCGCTTTCTTCAGGCTAACATCCAAATATGACACAATTTTGTTTTTTTTTTCTTTGCGATGGAATCTTGCTCTGTCACTAGGCTGGACCACAGTGGCACGATCTCGCCTCACTGCAACCTCCGACTTCCGGGTTTGAGCAATTCTCCTGTCTCAGCCTCCTGAGTAGCTGGGACTATAGGTGTGTGACCCCATGCCCAGCTAAATTTTGTTCCCTTAGATTGTGTTAGTAATGTAAGATTTTAACAACTTTTTAGTGGAGGTATTTCTTTTTATCTGAATCTTCCATCAAATGCCAAGTGCTTTATGGGGAATCTAAAAAAGTCAAACTCATAGAAACAGAGAATAGAAGGGTGGTTACCAGGGGTTGAGGGATTCAGAAAATGGGGAGATGTTGGTCAAAGTGTGAGAAATTGCAGTTATAAAATAAATAAGTTTGGGAGACTTAATATACAGCATGGTGACTCTATTTAATAATAATGTACACAAGGCTGGGCGCAATGGGTCATGTCTGTAATCCCAGCACTTTAGGAGGTGGAAGCAGAAGGATTGCTTGAGCCCAGGTGTTCCAGACATGCCAGGGCAATATAGTGAGAACCCATCTCTACAAAAAATCAAAAATATAGCCAGATTTGATGGTGCATGCCTGTGGTTCCAGCTACTTGGAAGGCTGAGGTGGGACAGTCACTTGAGCCTGGGAGGAGGAGGCTGCAGTGAGCCATGATAACACCACTGCACTCCAGCCTGGTGACAGACAAAGACCCTGTCGCAAATAAATGAATAAATAAAATTATAATAATATATACAGAATACTTGAAATTCCTTAAGTGAGTAAATCTTAACCATTCTTACTACACACACACAAAAAGGCAACCCTGTGAGGTGATGGATGTGTTAATTAACTTGATAATGGAAATCATTTCACAATGTATACACATATCAAAACATCACATTGCACACCTTGAATATATATAATTTTTGTCAATTATACTTTAATAAAGCTGGAGGAGAAAAGTCAAGTTCTATTTTATCACGAAGAGATATTACCTATTACAGGGGAAACAAAAGATGTGAAAACATGTCTTTGTTTAAATAACAGAACGGCCACATCCTGTTAAACAAAACAATATTCTACAGGATATTTATGATCTATGTAGAGTTAGTATTTCTATTCCATGTAGAATCCTGTTGCAATTCTACATCTATTTCAATCCTGCCTTTCAATAAAATGTTAAACTGCCATATTTGTCTTTTTTAACCTAATCTTCATACATTTTAAGAAAGCATCAGCTAACTTTATCTTAAAATCTTGATCTTTGCAGCATTCAAATATTGGTACAGATGACATATGGGTTCTACAGTAATCTTATTGTGGTTATCTTTATTATTTAAAACCAAATTACATTTAAATGAATTCTGAAATCTTTGAGTACAGGCTGAGAAATAAAAAATAATCTTGTCTGGGAGACCATTGTGATTTCCCCCACAAATGATAGGAACCTCAAGTATGTGTTCAGGTCATTTAGGTAGGCTCTGTGTGTGTGTGTGTGTGTGTGTGTGTGTGTGTGTGTGTTTCATAATTCCACTTGACATTGCAGGAGTCTTTATTTTCTCTTTTAAAATATTGACCCTAAATTTGTTTTGAATTGCCTTATATTTACAACACTCCCATTAATATTTTTGACCTGGTCTAGTATTTCAGATAAATTCTTTACCCTGACACAAATCAATAATGAAGTGCAGTTTAGTTAAGGCTTCCATTAGGCCTGATTTTCTTAGGGATAATATGTGATATAGTAAACATCTTGCTTTTGCTTATGTGGTACTTCTGGGAGCGGAACAGTCTGCCCTCGGGCAAATGAATCCCAAGCCAAGGAGGGATGCACCCTTCATATTCTGTTAATTGATTGAAAGGGCAAATGATCTATAGGAAAAGTTGCATCATTAACTTAATTGAGGGCAAAGCCTAATTAGAGGGGAAATGGAGTAGACAGAGCCAGAGACACAGCAGGCCTTCATCTGTGATGTCAACAAACAGACCTTGTAACTAGAACCAGACAGAGACTGCAGGCCTTCATTTACATCTTCAGTTTCAATGTGAAAACATTCACTGTGTGAGTGTATGTGTGACTGTGTGTGTGTGTGTGTGTGTGTTTGGCCAGGGGAAAAGCAAAAGTTTACATACTTAGATAGAAATCAGTTCCTCCCAGGTGGAACTGCCTAGTGGGAATCAATATGTTTTAAACAAGTTAACTGAATTGTATATATTTGAGAGGTTAATCTGAAACACATTTAAGCTCTAAATCTGGAGGGAAGTGGGGGAGTTCCTATTCTTACTTATAGAGTGAATGTAGAAGTAAATCAACCAAACATAAAGATTTTTTTTCCAACTTGAGTATGGACAAATTACAATGGGGATTTATTTTGAACACGATTATATTACTGTAGGAACACATACCAAGTATTTGAACAATTTAAGTCAACACCAATTTATCCTATAATAAGTAGCCATTCCAAAATAGGTATAAAATTATACAGAATTACAAAAGACAGGAGATATTGATTCCATTATAATGCATGTTGCAAGTGAAGATACCCAGGTTGCCCTATATTTTGTAAGTGAACTGCTTTCTAGCAACTCCTGGCTCCTTGATTGTCTTCTTAGAATCAGAAGCCACTGTATCATAAACAACAATGATACATTTAGATGCCTCTTAAGTGTTTTAAACTTTGGGTTCAAATCTGAGCTGAGACTGAGACAGGTGGTGATGGTCAGAACATGTGCTTTTTATTCTTTCAGAAAATTCCATGTCCAACTCGCCGATGAGTGCATTTTACTCTGACTATAGCAAAACAAACAAAACCTTTTACAAGAAATTCCACTTATGAGAAATAAAGAATGTAAGCAGACATGTTTTGGCTACAGCACTAGTTGTTAAAATACATGGGTATTCTTTCAACTGTGGCCATTCATTGACTTTACAAAAGCTGGGCCCCATTTCTTACTTCTTATGAATACACAGATTTCTATATCTAAATTTTTTAAAGTATAGCAATCTTAATACATAGAATGAATGGATACTGAAATATTTCAGCTAAGAGAGAGAAAAGTCGCATATTAATTAACTAGAATTTTATTTGGTTCAGCATACCAACTAGGTGCTATATTTGAGAAATAAAATAAGCCCTTTTGTATATAAGAAAAAATTCCAGTGACTTTGGGTAGGAAACTAGTATTAACATTGTATTAATAGGTTGTCTTATTAGAGATCTGGATCAGTTCATTGTATTTTCAAATTTAGTTAGGAATTTTTTTCTTCTATCATTTATTTCCCTGAATATTTATATCTCTTCTTCTCAAGTTTGATTTATCTGCAAACTCCTAAAGATTTTTTTTTTTTCTTTTTTGAGACAGAGTTTCACTCTTGTCGCCCAGTCTGGAGTGCATGTGGTGTGATCTCGGCTCACTGCAACCTCTGCCTCCTGGGTTCAACCTATTCTCCTGCCTCAGCCTCAGCCTCCCGGGTAACTGGGATTACAGGTGCTTGCTACCAAGCTCGGCTAATTTTTGTGTTTTTAGTAGATACGGGTTTCACCATATTGGCCAGGCTGGTCTTGTCCTGACCTCAGTTGATCCACCCGCCTCAGCCTCCCAAAGTGCTAGGATTACAGGCATGAGCTACTGTGCCCGGCCGAGAAAAGGTAACTCTTATTGAAATTATAATTCAGACCTCTGCTAGAGTCATGGTTTTGGATTAACTAACTGGTTCTACATCTATACTGCATTTGCTTCTGGGGAACATGGCTGAAGGCCTTTGTCACCTAAAGGGCCTTGGAGCAGAATAAAAAGTCCAGGTGTCTTTGTGGCAGATATGCTTATATCTGAACTGGTAATAAACACTGCCTGGGACTGGTAAAAGAAGAGAACATGACACAGGTGTTCCAGTCTTAAGACTCAAAACCCTCCCTGTCATGGGTTCCATAACTATAGAATCCCAACACCATTACCAGCAATGCATAAAAAATCCAGACCTTACAGTTTTAAAAACCTCAGATAATAATCTTAGTAATTTGTCCATGTAGTGTTAAAATCTGTATAACTAATATTTTGATTTTCTTCTAAATGCTTAATATTAAGTACTTATTATGTTTATCCTCATATCGAGTCCCTATTCTTGGATCTTAGAGGGAAAAAATTGTGATTTTTTTATTAGAAAGATCTGAATTTGAATCCAGGCGTCATCACTTACTAGTCATGTGATCCAGACGTGTCAGTAAAGCTTTTCTTCATTTTCACATGAAGAACTGGAATAGTAATATTTCCTTTGCAGGATAATTGTAAAACATAATATAAAATTAAAAGAGACAGGAGGAGTAGGGGGATTGAGGGATGAACATTTTATTCTGAGCACAAAGTAAGTCTCTCTTAAGTCAAAACCCTTGCCCCCAGACCACATTAAAATGACTCAAAGGAAGTGGGAAAAAGAATAAACCGATAACAATAAAGGGAAGGGAGGAAGTAGGCATACTCACCGGCAGACAACAGACTTCAACAAATTCTGGGTGGACAGGAGCAGCTGAAAGCTGCAGAGAAACAAAGGGCAAGAACCCACATTCCAGAGAATGCCCACAAGGAAGTTTAGCGGGCCATTCTCTTGGCAGTAGCTCTCTGGGCTCAGAGTTGACAACTAGGAGAGCAAGAGTGAGAAACAAAAACAAGGGGCTTAAGACAACTTTCACCTACAGCCCCCCTCCACCCCTCCTGCAGGCAGAAAAACTGACACCACAGCCCAGCATTTATCTCCAGGCTAGTCATTGTAGGGCTTTATTTTCAAACAGCGAGCAAGCTTCCTGTTTAAAGCTAATCCTTCACTACGGACCAGGAGGATAAACTCACCTCACTCTGCAGTGGAGGGCCAAGCTGCTTTCTGGTCCTCTGCAGGTGAAGTCCATCACTGGAGCTGATATACCTCCTTGGCAGCCTGAGCCGCTTTGGGGAGTGGAGGGAAGCAGGGAGAAATCACTGTGGAAGCTGACTTATGTACAGTACAGGTACCCATATCCACACTGACCATCTGTGATATAGGAAGCCTTCATTTTTCACTAAGAGCAGTTAATCATGAATCACTAGATCCATGTGGAAAACCATTAATTATAGCTATGATTTCTTAGTACTTCCTATATAGCAGATTTCATTCACTGTCTTGATTTTGTTGTTGTTTTTGTTGTTGTTTGTTTTTTGAAACAGTCTCGCTTTGTTGCCCAGGCTGGAGTGCAGCGGTGCAATCTCCGTTCATTGCAATCTCCATTCCCTGGGTTCAAGCTATTCTCCTGTCTCAGCCTCCCAAGTAGCTGGGACTGTGGTCACACACCACCATGCCTGGCTAATTTTTGTATTTTTAGTAGAGACAGAGTTTTCCCATGTTGGACAGGCTGGTCTGGAACTCCTGACCTCAGGTTATCTGCCTGAACTCCCAAAGAGCTGGGATTACAGGCATGAGTCCTGGCCAACGTCTTGATATATTTAATTCATTTAATGCTACTAGGATTAAAATATGCTAAGCAGGTACTATACTTATCAATGTTTTATAATTGAGGAAACTAAACCACATAGAAGTTGAATTACTTGTCCAAAACTACATAGTTAATAAATGATAGGGCCGAAACTGAAATCCAGAAATCTGAGTCTCAGACTCTACATTCTTGAAAGCTATCCCATACTACCTTATATTTATTACTTAAAAAAAAAAAAAAAAAATTTTAGTTTCAGGAGTACATAGGCAGGTTTGTTATATATAAACTCATGTCACGGAGTTTTGTTATATAGATTATTTCATCACCCAAGTACTAAGCCTAGTAGTCATCAGTTATTTTCCTAATCCTCTGTCCTCCCACTCTGCACCCTCCAAAAGGCCTCAGTATGTGTTGTTTCTCTGTTTGTGTCCATGAGTTCTCATTACTTAGCTCCCACTTATAAGTAAGAACACACAGTATTTGGTTTTCTGTTCCTGTATTAGTTTGGTAGGGACAGTGGCCTCCAGCTCCACCCATGTCCCTGTAAAGGACATGATTTCATTCTTTTTTAAGGCTGCATAGTATTCCATGGGTGTTCCTGTTCCACGTTTTCTTTGTCTAGTCTGCCACTGATGGGCATTTAGGTTGATTCCGTGTCTTCGTATAGTGCTGCAATAAACACATGTGTGCATGTGCCTTTATGGTAGAACAATTTATATTCCTTTGGGTGTATACCCAGCAGTGGGATTGCTGGGCCAAATGATAGGTCTGTTTTTAGCAATTTGGGGAATGGCCATACTGCTTTCCACAATAGCTGAACTAATTTACACTCCCACCAACGGTGTATAAGTGTTCCTTTTCTCCGTAACTTCGCCAGCATCTGTTATTTTTTGACTTTCATAATAGCTATTCTGACTGGTATGAGATGATAACTTACTGTCGCTTTGATTTGCCTTTTTTCATATGCTTGTTGGCCGCATGTATGTTTTCTTTAGAAAAGTGTCTGTTCATGTCCTTTGACCACTTTTTAATGGGATCGTTTGTTTGTTATTTTTCTTGTACATTTGTTTAAGTTCCTTATAGATGCTGGATATTAGACCTTGGTTAAATGCAGTTTGCAAACATTTTCTCCCTTTCTTGTACTACCTTGTATTTTAAAAAAGAAAGCCTTTTTTAAAAAGCAAGATAAAAAAATAAACATAATTCAGAGAACAGAAAAAAAGTGTTTTAATTACTATGCTCGAAGAAATTGGAGAGCTTATGTCATGACAGTCATGAAAATAGAAGCAGAAAAAAGAATGAGCTCTTAGAAATTAAAAATAAAATTGCCAAACTTAAAAGAAAAATCAAGAGAATGAGTGGAAGATAAAGTTATAGAAGAATTACAATGCTTTATGAAGTAAAACATTGAAAGAAAAAGATATGCAGCATAGAGAATCATTCCAAAAAGGCTAAAATTCAATTAATAGAAGTTCCAAAAAGATAGGAAATAGAAAATGGATGAGAGGAAATTATATAAGATATATTAGAACACTTGAAGTCTTGGTATTTGGTATTAAAAAGAAAAGGGGAGGAAAAAAAAAGATACACTAGAACAAAATGTCCCAGTACTGAATGTACAACTTTAGGTTGAAAAAGTCTGTCATGTCTTGAGAAAAATGAATTTTAAAATCCATATTCAAAATGTATCTTCATGAAATTTTCAGCACATTAAGTCTAAAGAGACGTGTTGAAAACTTCTAGGGAGAAGGGGAAAATGCCTATAAGGATGAAGGACCACACTGCAGACAGACGAGAGATTTTCCATCAGCTTTCCTGGATGCTAAGGAAACTTTGGGTCCAGCCTTTTCAAGTGCCGAGAAGTAATTTTCTCAAGGTTGAAATGCAGCGCCAATTCAACTATTAAGTCAAGGCTGGGGACAAAAGGGAGGCATTTTCACACTGAAATTGATCAAACAAGGTATAATGGTATAAGCATATTATTTGTATTTATCTATGTAACCACCAGAAAAACTAAACACATCAATAGTTGAAAGTGTAGGCCTGGGCAACATAGCAAAACCCCATCTCCACAAAAAAAATAGAAAAATTTGCTGGCCATGGTGGTGCAAGCCTGTGCTCCCATCTATTCAGGAGGCTGAGGTGGGAGGATCAACTGAGCACAGGGAGGTCAAGGCTGCAGTGAGCTGTGGGCTGTGGTCACACCACTGCACTCCAGCCCAGGCAGGAGAGTAAGACCCTGTCTTTAAAAAAAACAAAAAAGGTATAATTCTAAGAAGTAAATATGGGGATGAGAAAGAAGCATGAGTCAGGAAAGTATTAATTTTTATTGCATGCCATTTTGTACTCTGATTTTTTAAAAATAATTTTCAAGTGTTAACTTGCATTTGTCTATTAAAATTGAAAAAAAAAATAGTATCTAAGGCACCTAGTCATTAAATGCTGGTAACCCATTCTATATCAAGGTTCCATGTACTAAGTCTTGCTCCACCACGTTTTCTCGTTTTCTCTATAAGAGCTTGAATGAATTATTTAACTTTCCTCTGCCTCCATTGTGTCTTCTGTAAAATTGGAGAAAAGTAGTGAGCATTGAACTTAGATGTGCCTGGAACCTACCCACCATTCAATGTACAATAGGAATGATTAATGTTATCTTAGATCATATCAGTACCATGTACTAACTGGCTCTCTTCTTTATGATTTTATAGAAATTTTACATTAGTTCATTGCTTCACAACTGAATTTAGAATATTCCTTACCAGGCTGGGCATGGTGACTCACACCTGTAATCCCAGCACTTTGGGAGGCCGAGGTGGGTGGATCACGAAGTCAGGGATTCGAGACCAGCCTGACCAACATGGTGAAACCCCGTCTCTACTAAAAATACAAAAATTAGCCAGGCATGGTGGCGGGCGCCTGTAATCCCAGCTACTCAGGAGGCTGAGGCAGGAGAATTGCTTGAGCCTGGGAGGCTGAGGTTGCAGTGAGCCGAGATCGTGCCACTGCACTATAGCCTGGGCAACAGAGCGAGATTCCGTCTCAAAAAAAAGGAAAAGAAAAAAGAAAAATCCTTACCAGATATGCAACAAGGTCTAAACTAACTAAGAAGTAAGATGTTCAAATGTTAAACATAAGCTACTTATAATTTCAAACAAGTTGAAACCATTTAATTTAAAATGTGAGTGTACTCTGATTATTCAAAATTTTATATTCATACTAATATAGGGATTCCATATTTGTTTTATAATTGTAATAGTCCATTATTTAAAAATTTATGAAATCAAAATCACTGTATTTGCTTTGTAATTTTCCTAAAGATTGTCCCACAGATGTGATTATTTCTTTTTTTTTTTTTTTTGAGATAGAGTCTAGCTCTGTCACACCCAGGCTGGAGGGCAGTGGCGCGATCTCGGTTCACTGCAACCTCCTCCTCCTGGGTTCAAGTGATTCTCCTGCCTCAGCCTCCCGAATAGTTGGGCTTACAGGCACCTGCCACCACATCTGGCTAATTTTTGTATTTTTGGTAGAGATGGGGTTTCACCATGTTGGCCAGGCTGATCTCAAACCCCTTACCTCAGGTGATCCACCCACCTCGGCCTCCCGAAGTGCATGACTTTTCAATCTTCATCAAACCTAAGCATACAAATATACAGTTTTCCCTGAGTTTGGGGGGTCTTCTTTTCTGAGGGCTCCCGTTTCCATAATTTTTTGTTTGTTTGTTTGTCGCCCAGGCTGGGGTGCAATGGCACAATCTCCACTCACTGCAATCTCCACCTCCCAGGTTCAAGCAATTCTCCTGCCTCAGCCTCTTGAGTAGGTGGGATTACAGGGGTGTACCACCATACCCGGCTAATTTTTGTATTTTTAGTAGAGATGGGGTTTGACCATGTTGATCAGGAAGGTCTGGAACTCCTGACCTCAGGTGATCCACCCTCCTCAGTCTCCCAATGTGCTGGAATTACAGGCACCCAGCCTGTAAAATTTTGTTAAGTAAATTTCTTGTACTTTTCTCTTATTAATTTGTCTTTTGTTTTAGGGGTGTCAGCCATGAACCTTGTGTTGGGTGAGAAGAATTCATTAATTTTTCTCTCCTACAAAAACATACTCAAAACTTTTAGAGATTAAGATGTGGATATCTTGTGGGAAAACATTATTCTGTCTACCACATTGAAGTATGAAATTAATCTCAATAGCCAGCGGGGCGTGGTGGCTCACGCCTGCAATCCCAGCACTTTGGGAGGCCGAGGCAGGTGGATCACAAGGTCAGGAGATCCAGACCATCCTGACTAACACGGTGAAACCCCGTCTCTACTAAAAAATACAAAAAAATTAGCCGGACGTGGTGGCGGGCGCCTGTAGTCCCAGCTGCTGGGGAGGCTGAGGCAGGAGAATGGCGTGAACCTGGGAGGCGGAGCTTGCAGGGAGCTGAGATCGTGTCACTGCACTCCAGTCTGGTCGACAGAGCGAGACTCGTCTCAAAAAAAAAAAAAAAAAAAAAAGGAGAGAAAAAAAGAAAAAGAAATTAATCTCAGTAGTGTAGTAATCTAAGCACAAAAAAAACTTGAAAGAAACCGATAAACTTAATCAAAATGAATAAACCAATGATATACATTGAACCAGGCTTATTCTATTACTAACACCAAGAAGAGAAAACTCTACTTGACATATAGCTATTATATTTGATTGGCATAGTGACTCAGGAGTTCATGTTGTTAAAACTACTTTTACCTTCCTGAATGCAATGCATTAATGAATACGTGGGAGGTAGGAGGAGGATGAGGAAGTTGGAGAAGGAGGGAATAAAGCACGAGGCATTTATCATTTTATGTCAAAATGACTCATGAAAGTCATTTTGACATAAAATGGAAACTTTGTTGTCCAATGAAGTCCATAAAATGGAACCTCTGTTATCCAATGAAATAACTGAATTTTATATACACAAACCAAAGTAAAGGTCAAGGAAAAAAATTTTTTCTTCTTTTTTTTGAGACAGAGTCTTACTCTGTCGCCCGGGGCGGAGTGCAGTGAGCAATCTCAGCTCAGCTGCTGAGTAGCTGGGACTACAGGCGCACGCTGCCACAGCCGGCTAATTTTTTGTATTTTAGCAGAGATGGGGTTTCACGGTGTTGCCCAGGCTGGTCTCAAACTCCTGAGCTCAGGCAATCTGCCCACCTCGGCCTCCCAAAGTGCTAGGATTACAGGCGTGAGCCACCGTGCCTGGCAACAAAGGGAATTTTAAAATAATAGATAGTGGAAAGAGAAGTTTTGGATCCAAGCTCCATCTCTTACCACATGAACTTGATCAAGTCACCTAACCTCTCTAAGATTTAGATGTGTTTCTGTGAAATGGAGCAATAATAGCTGCCTTGTAGTTTGGTATACCTCCATCAGTCTCGTAATGAACAATGAGTTATCTATAGTCTTCCCAAATCACAAACAACGCATTCACCTTCAATGTGTTATATAAAGTTTATATCTCATAAATTATGTCTCCAGATAACTACATCAGATACTCTTCTAGCTCAGGAGACAGTAAATTGAAGAGCCATCTTTATTATTTTGTATGGTGGTGTTAATTCTCAACAGACATGTCTCAGGTTAATTCTACCCGACCACCTAAGATTAATGTGAAAGCGTGTTGACAGATGTGACACATATGCAACTTTATTATATTTCTGTTTGCAGTGGTTGTGTCCAAATTTAGGACGAAGTGATTTTAAATATCTGAATGGCATCATCTTTTCTTCTGTGAAGTACTCTTCATCATCATTTCCAGGACTCCCCAATCCTCTCATGTATCCTAATAGTTACTTCACTATGATACAATACCTACCACATGTAATGGAATCCAAAGTACATATCGTCTACCTTTTCTCTCTCTCTCTCTTTTTTTTTTTTTTTTTTTTTTTGAGACGGAGTCTTGCTCTGTCGCCCAGGCTGGAGTGCAGTGGCCGGATCTCAGCTCACTGCAAGCTCCGCCTCCCGGGTTCCCGCCATTCTCCTGCCTCAGCCTCCCCAGTAGCTGGGACTACAGGGGCCCGCCACCTCCCCCGGCTATTTTTTTGTATTTTTAGTAGAGACGGGGTTTCACTGTGTTAGCCAGGATGGTCTCAATCTGCTGACCTCGTGATCCGCCCGTCTCGGCCTCCCAAAGTGCTGGGATTACAGACGTGAGCCACCGTGCCCGGCCCCTTTTTTTCTCTTTAAATTTTTGAGACAAGTATTTACTTTCTATATCCTACATATTAGTTGGCCTGTATCATTGGTTTTGGCCCCAGAATCTCAACCAGATATTCAAGAAAAATAAATTCACATGAAATCATAGAATCCAGGTATTGGAAGTGCCCCTGGCAATCACTTAGTCTCACCTTTTAGCAATGTTTAAACTTGCCATGTGTTAATGGCACAGAGTATCGGTTTTTTTCTTCAGATGGAGTCTAGCTCTGTTGCCAGGCTGGAGTGCAATGGCGCCATCTCGGCTCACTGCAACCTCTGCCTCTCGGGTTCAAGTGACTCTCCAACCTCAGCCTCCCGAGTAGCTGGGACTACAGGTGTGCACCACCATGCTCAGCTAATTTTTTTGTATTTTTAATAGAGATGGGGTTTCACCATGTTTGCCAGGGTGGGTCTTGATCTCTTGAACTCACGATCCGCTCACCTCCGCCTCCCAAAGTGCTGGGATTACAGGTATGAGCCACCGCACCTGGCCCGAGTATCCATTTTTAAATAAAATGCATGATGATTAAGGCTTGTTGGAGACAAGAGCTTCCGATTTTGTCATCTAACACACAGAAAATGTGGCATTTTTGAACTCAACAGATGACATAGCATCTATGTGCATATTTCAAAACTCTAAACTGGGGGATTGGCAAACTATGGCCCCAGAATCAAATGCAGCCTGCCACCTTCCTTTATATGGCCTGTGAAACAAGAATGGGTTTTAAAAGTCAAAAGAATATTTTGTGTCACATAAAAATTATGCAAAAGTCAAATTTTAGTGTACATAAATGAAATTTCTCGAAGCACAGCCACACTCATTAATTTCCATATTGTCTATGGCTGCCTTCCCATTACAATGGCAGAGCTGAGTAGCTGTGACAGAGTCTGTAAGTGGTACCCCATTCACTTCACATTGCTGTTAAGCACAGTACTAATAACAATGTCATAGTCACAACTCAACAGATTTTCAAGTGTCATGTATGTCATTGTCCTGTGACATTTTATTTTAAAGTCCAGTTAAATATGACCAGTGCAAATCATGTCAAAACAAGAAAACAAAGTAAAAGTAGACTTTGAGTGTTACACCTTTAAGGAACAGTTGAGTGAAATTAGATGGCAAAGCATCATGTTTATTATGCAAAGACTTTTAGCTGTGCTAAAAGAATACAATATACTTAATTAACATCACTGGAGCTAGCAGTCATCGCAGTATCTCCAACTTGTGGGAGAGCAGCAATGAGGAAAATTAGGAAAGTTAAGACAAAATATATAGCAGAATTTCTTCACAAAAATAAAGAATTAAGCTGAAAACCAAAAAGGTGTTATTTGTTAGTTGTGCAAGGAAACCTGTTTACTAGTGGTGATGTAATTAAATTGTGTTTGACACAATTGCAAAGAAATGTGCCCAGAGAAAATAAATGTACTTAAGACTATTAGCCTCTGGGTGAGAACACTTGCTCAAAAAGTTGAGGACATTGAGAGCAGCATCAATGGTCAATTAAAATACAAGGCAAATAATTTTGAGTAGTTTACCTTGGCTCTTCATGAACTGATGGATTTCAGAGATACCACTTGGTTGTTACTTATTCAAGGACACAATGCTGAGTTTAAAGTGATGGAAGAATTAGACTCTATGTATGCATGTAGTAACTACGGACAAGAATATTTTCAAAGAGGATGAGAGAACACTAATTCAATAAAATCTGGAAGGAAATCTGCTAAGATATGTTAAAACTGATAGTGTTAAAAAATACATATGGGGCAGAAAAACATTTAGTTGAACACATTTAGAAAGTTTGTGAAAATACAGTGTTTACAGCTGGTAATTATTTTTTATATTATTCACCAACAGGTGCTTTGCAGAAAATAAATTAATCTACCATGTGCTTTTGAACTAGTATTATAAATTTCATATCCTCTTGTGAGCTAACCGTCATGAGTTCCATAATTTTATTTGGTCAAAAATAGAGCTAAATATTCCGACTTGCCCTACCACCCAGGAATTTGATGGTTTCGCAGTAAGAAAGTTTTACTGTGATTTTTTTGTAAAGCCCAGGACCAAGATTGACTTTTTTTCTGCAAGAAGAAGCACTCTCAAGCACTGTTATAAAAAGCCAAATAGCTTTGGAAGTTAGCCTTTGCTGCAGACTTGAAGATGTTTCTTAATAAACGCACCCTAACATTGCAAGGTCAAATGGCACTACATAAGAAGTTTATACTTCAGTAAAGACATTTTGACAAAAACTAACATTGTTTAAATCACCAGTAATGTTAAGCTACTTTATACATGTCCCATTCTGTCAAAGGTTAAAATAAAGAGCAAGATCTTCATTCCTACAAAAATACGTAGTGCATATATGTTTTGACCCCCTACTGCAGTTCCAATAACATTTTCCAAACATAGTACAAGTATGAAGGAAATTTCTATGGTTCAAAAAATCCATTTAAATATATAATTTGGGAGCTTCTGCCTAGTACTCAACTTGAAGTTAATAATCTGCGATGTAATCACATGCTAAAATGCAAATATCAGGAAAAAACGTAATATAATTCTTATATAAATGATTTCCAAGTGATAAATGAGCTCAGTTAAAGTCAGATGCTAAAAATAAACATGTGTCTGTCTAAAAGTACATTTTCCAAGATGAAATAGATAAAATATCATACACGTTTTACAAATCAACATTAACAGATAAACATATGCAATCAATTTTGATCATAGGCAACACTAATTTTGAACCCCAATTAAATAAAATATCCCCACACAAGAATTGTATTCTTCTCATTAGTAGATATATGTTACACAAAAGTTATACTCAATTATTACTATGATATTTAAAATTTGATCAATAAAAAATTCATTAAAAATTTATTTTTTTATTATTCAAGAACAATTCTTCCCTCAGTCTCCACAGGGGATTGTTCCAGGACCCCCGGGGGTACCAAAGTCAGTGGATACTCAAGTTCTTGATATAAAAGGACACAGCATTTACAAATAATCTACCCACATCTTACCATATGCTTTAAATCCTCTCTAGATTGCGTCAAATACCTAATACCATGTCAATGCTATGTATTGTAGTCTGTTTTGTGTAGCTATAAAGGAATACCTGAGCCTGGGTAATTTATGAAGAAAAAAAGGTTTTTTGGCTCACAATTCTGATATCTGGAAAAGTTCAAGATTGGACATTTGCATCTGGTTAGGGCCTCAGGCTGTTTCCACTCATGGTAGAAGGTGGAAGGCAACTGGTGTCTGCAAAGATCACGTGGTGAGAGGCACAGTGGAGGTCCGAGGCTCGTTTTAACAATTAGGTCAATAGATTGGTAACCAATGGGTAAGAATGGTCTCGTAATTATATGGCAATTTGCAATGAGTTGAGAAAGAACTTTTGATTGTTATGATGATGATAATTGTTATAATTTTGCTACAGTGTTATATAAGTTACTTTAAGTTACTCTTTAATACTCTTGGAAATAAACTCAATATAAATACATAATACAAGTAATTACAAACAATTTCTAACAAATTAATTCTACCAACTTTTCCATTAAGGGTTTGTAGATACAAGGAACATATGGATGTTAGAACATGTTTGTTCGTTTGCTTATTTGTTTCATGCAAGACTAAATTGTTTCCATCAAGCCTAATTTTAACACTGCATTTTAAATAAGCTTATTTTCTGATACATGTTTTTATTTCTAGTGGAAAATTGTATTCTAAAAAAATCAAAGTAAAATTAAATCATATTGTTAAGAATAATGTCATTTCCTGCATTGTATTTACATAATAGATTAAGCACAATTAGGCCATTTGAAGTACTTGTAAATTATCTGTTTCTCTTGTCTATTTTATACCTATCTATCTCTCTATTTTGTAACTGCCTCTCTCTCCATCCCTGCTTCCACTGTTTTTTTCTTTAAAATCTTATTATTTTTCCTTGGAAATGAACTCTGAATCACTTTGATTGTACTCAATAAAGTTTTATTAAATGTTCAATGACTAAATCAGAACTGGGTCACTGTTGGAAGCACAATTATCAGGCTGGCTTCCCTCATTCCATTAACTGAACTCCCATCCATCCAAATATACAAAACGACCTTTCTAAAATCCTAAACAAATCTTGTCACTCCCTGATATAATAATCTATTTTCAGTGCCTTCCATTTAAAACCGTATGTCCTTAACATGACACATAAGACCCTTGTAATACCCAAGCCTACTTCAGCCTCATTTCCTGCAACTCCTGCATGTTTCCCCTGTAGCCATTCTCAGTGTCCCCAAAGCATCAGGATTTTTTTGTTGTTGTTTTTTCATTTGGTGTCTTTGCTCATATGTTCACTCTAGTTTTGTTCCGACCCTCTCTTTTTCCCTTTCACTTTTTGAATAACTCTTCTTTATTTTTAAAGGCCTTGTCACCTGAATAAATTTCTCTCTGTCTATGCTCTCTGCCCCCAATTTAAGTGATTTCTCATGGCTCATATTACACTAATGCATAAGCATATATTAACTCATCTGGCTCCTTTACCAGTTCATAGGCTCCTAGAAGGCATCCAGTCACTCTTTCGTTCATCCATTTATAAGTATTATGTCCCTACAGTTATATAATTCCTGGAATATAATTAGTTCTCAGCTAAATATTTTCTCAGTAAAAAAATTGTAGTGAATGAGGCATTGGGTTCAGTGGACCAAAAAAAATAACTAATATTTACCCCAAACCTTCTCTGCTTAAAAATGTCTTTTCACAGTTTATCTTCACAGCAACACCATTAGATAGGTAGCATTGCTCCCATTTTACCAGATGAAGTACTGAAGTTGAGTGGTGGACTCAAGGTTACTTAGCAAGGGAGTGTTAGAACTAGGTCCAAAGACAAGTCTGTCAATCATACCTTTCTGCCCCCACAAATCCACACACTTGAGCAATGGGCTTTGACAAACCTGTTACTTTTTGCCTTGGTTCCCAAATTCCTAAATCTGACTAATTTCATGAACTCACTTGGACCATGATGTTCATGAGCTTATCTGCTGCCACTCATTATCATTTTCCAGAGAATATGTTTTATCCCCAAGGAAGTATTCTAGGGTAGCTATTTTGAGCCAAATTGGAGATATATTTGGGAGTCGCCATAGTCTTTCAAAGTTCTAGGAATTAGGAAAGAAGCTGCCTGGTTCAGTTAGCAGGAGTCAGATGTGTGATCTTACATAAAAATTAACTCTAAGATTATACATTGGCAGGGCGTAGTGGCTCGTGCCTCTGCAGAGGCAGGAGAATTGCTTGAGCCTAGAAGTTTGAGACCAGCCTCAGCAACATAGTGAGACCTTATCTCTACAAAAAATAATAAAGTAGCTGGAATGGTGGCACATGCATGTACTCCCAGCTACTTAGGAGGCTGAGGTGGTAGAATCACTTGTGTCTAGGAGTTGGAGGCTGCTGTGAGCCATGACCGCACCACTGTACTCCAGCTTGGACAACAGAATGAGATTCTGTCTCAAAGAAAAGAAAATAAAAATTATATATTGACATTCTTACTAATAAATTGATGGCAACCATGAGGAATAGTACACAATCTATATAGCAGGCCCAGAATAAAGACAAGGACCACATCCTCAGACCTTTTTGCTAACGCTTCCCCCAGAAGTAAACAGAAATATTTTACAGAAAAAAAAAAAATTATGGTAACTGCCATTTGTAATATTAATGTCTACTTCATTCCTTATTTATTGAGCACTATGTGCTAGGTAATGTGGTAGGTGTTTATTTTTTACATAAACCTCTACAGGAGGTACTATTTTACAAATTACTTTGAACCCTGGAGTGGTCAAGTTTCAGTTTTAAAATGTGTAAAATCTGTATAATAACACTTCTACCAGGCCAGGCACTGTGGCTCACACCTGTAATCCCAGCACTTTGGGAGGCTGAGGTGGGAGGATCACAAGGTCAGGAGATCAAGACCATCCTAGCTAACACAGTGAAACTCCATCTCTGTTAAAAATACAAAAATGTGTCTGGGTGTGGTGGCAGGTGTTTGTAGTCCCAGCTATTCAGTAGGTTGAGGCAGGAGAATGGCGTGAACCCGCGAGGCAGAGGTTGCAGTGAGCCGAGATAGCGCCACTGCACTCCAGCCTGGCAACAGAGGGAGGCTCTGTCTCAAAAAAGAAAGAATAATTATACCTCTACCAGAGGATTGTGTGGAAAAGAAAGTGCCAAGCGTCACAGTCGATGCCTGAGTTGTTTCCAGTATTCCATGTTATAGAGTCTTAGCATTCCTAGAAAATGAAGCACCATTGATTAGAAATTTTGCACCATGGGAAGAGAAATGGAAGGGAAACATGTATACGGGTGTGCATGCATGTGTATATGTTTATGTGGTGTGTGTGTGTGTGTAGGAGTGAAAGACTACATCACAGTCAGGAGCTCTGGAAGTAATGGAATGTCTGATGGCGGCCCTGAGATGAGGCGATTTTACCTCTAGTTATCCTGCCTTCCTCTAGACCACCATCGTGAATGTGGAGGAGACACTCACATACCCTCAGAGCGTTTCTTGCTGTGGTGAGATGCAGCCAATGCTCTCAGTACCTCTTTCCACTTTTTATTAGAGAGAAATAAGAAGTTAGGTCCCTGTAGGCCGGGCGCGGTGGCTCACGCGTGTAATCCCAGGACTTTGGGAGACCGAAGCGGGCGGATCACGAAGTCAAAAGATCGAGACCATCCTGGCCAACAGGGTGAAATCCCATCTCTACTAAAAATAAAAAAATTAGCTGGGCATGGTGGCAGGCACCTGTAGTCCCAGCTACTCAGAAGGCTGAGGCAGGAGAATCACTTGAACCCAGGAGGCAGATGTTGCAGTGAGCCGAGATCATGCCACTGCACTCCAGCCTGGCAACAGAGTGAGACTCCATCTCAAAAAAAAAAAAAAAAAAAAGAAAGAAAGAAAGAAAAAAGAAAAAAAGAAAAGAAAAGAAGTTAGGTCATTGCAGACCAGTTTCCACAGAATACCTCAGAGAGATGCAGTGCCCTCAGAAAGCACCCTCTTTTGGGTTTCTAATACAGTAGAATCAATGTATTTTCTTTTTATTTTTTAGTTTTTAGATACAAGATTTTGCTACATTGCCCAGTCCTGGGCTCAAGGGATCCTCCAGCCTCCCCCATACCTGGGACTACAGGTGCACACCACCAAGTAGTGACACACAGCTTGGTGCCCGACCAAGAACCAATATATTATTGAAGAAATAAAGGATTCGTTGACAAGCATCACAGACTCACATCAAAAATTTGTAGACATAGATCATATATTTTTTAACCTTTTTGTTGTACTCCTCTGCCTTTAATTATAATTTTTAAAAATACTAAATGAATGATATGCTTGGGAAGAAAAGCAAATACTACCTAACTATGTAAGGCTAATGATGAAAATGGCTGCACCACCTTCCTCGTTCCTGTCTCCTCACCTACCACATCCTCAGGAATGGCCACTGCTCATGACCTGGTCCATAGCTCTCCAGCACACCTCTGTGTGTACATGAGCTTGCATAGATTTTTTTTAAATGATACTATTCTATATATATTATTTGCTGCTTGATCTTTTCATTCAAAAATGATCACAATGATCTTTCCTTGCATATAGATCCACCCCGTCTGTTTCTCTTTCCTTTTTCCTTTTTCTTAATGTAGTGCAACTTATTTAATTCTCTCTACTGATGTTTGTTTTATTTGTCTACAGCAGTGGTCCCCCACAGTTTTGGCAACAGGGACTGGTTTTGTGGAAGACAATTTTTCCATGAATGGGGGCAGGAGCAGGGAATAGTTTTGGGATGGTTCAAGCACATTACATTTATTGTGTACTTTATTATTATTATTATTACATTGTAATATATAATGAAATAATTCTGCAACTCACCATAATGTAGAATCAGTGGGAGGCCTGAACTTGTCTTCCTGCAAATAGATGGTCCCATCTGGGGGTGATGAGAGACCCTGACAGATCATCAGGCATTAGATTATCATAAGGGGTGCAAAATCTAGATCCCTCACATGCGCAGTTCACAATAGGATTCACTCTCCTATGAGAATCTAATGCCATCACTGATCTGACAGGAGACAGAGCTCAGACGCTAATGCAAGCCATGAGGACTAGCTGTAAATACAGATGAAGGTTCGCTTGCTAGCCCACCACTCACCTCCAGCTGTGCGGCCCAGTTACTAACAGGCCATGGATCACCACTGGTACGTGGCCTGGTTTTGGGGACCCCTGGTCTGCAGTATTTTATAATTTTAAAAAATCTGAGCAGAACCTATTTGAGCTCTGGATTTATCTTTGGATAAACGTTTCTAACAGGATTTATTGCTAAAAACAAAATTTCATGAACAAAGGATACTTGCAATTGAAATAAGATTTTCAAAGGTTTTAATATACATCTACATAAATGTTAGAAAAGGATCTCTGAGAAAATTTTTAAGTCCATAAGGATTATTTCTGTAAATGTTTACAAATATAATTTTGATAAATATAAGAAAGGTGAATAACAAAGACGTGCATGTAACCATTAGAAACAGAAAAAATATAATATATATAAACAGAAAAATAAGTCCTTGTTATTACCCTCATTTTTTCATTGTCATAATCTATTTCGCTTTTATAAACCAATAGTTTTTATAAACCTTTAAAATTTGATATATAAATCTGAGACTATCGGCCGGGCGCGGTGGCTCAAGCCTGTAATCCCAGCACTTTGGGAGGCCGAGACGGGCGGATCACGAGCTCAGGAGATCGAGACCATCCTGGCTAACACGGTGAAACCCCGTCTCTACTAAAAAGTACAAAAAACTAGCCGGGCGAGGTGGCGAGCGCCTGTAGTCCCAGCTACTCGGGAGGCTGAGCCAGGAGAATGGCGTAAACCCGGGAGGCGGAGCTTGCAGTGAGCAGAGATCCGGCCACCGCACTCCAGCCTGGGTGACAGAGCGAGACTCCGTCTCAAAAAAAAAAAAAAAAAAAAAAAAAAAAAAAAAAAAATTCTGAGACTATCTTTAAATATAGCGGCTATATTCTTGAATCGAGTATCACAAATAAAGAATATTATATTTGTATTTTAGAGACTTAGAATAGTATAAGCTATATTTAAGAAGACATTTCAGACAGTTAACAGTATTTATAATTTTATCTGGAGGAAACATTATTTTAAAGGTATTCATTACGAAATTTACTTAAAGTGCTCCCAACGTAAAATATTCTAGAAAAACCTAGTCAGGCTTCTACAGAAAGTATTTAGTTTATACTGTAGCTACTATGACGGTTTACACATTACATTTATTTAAGATCACATCCTTACTGAGATGTAAATTGCTGTCACACTTTTTTTGGTCTTATTTATTTTTGCCTCTCCCATCTTCCACCACTGAATGAAATCAAGGCATCAAACATTGGTTTCATATATTTTTTATAACAAGAACTGTAGAAATTGTGTATGATGAAAAGGTCTTAACTACTGTTTAAAGAGAAAAAGAAATTGTGTGGCTTATTTTTAAAGTGTGCACTCACACGCACACAAAGTAGTAGGGTTGAAAGGAGAGAAAAAAGAGTAAAAGTTCATTGGAACCCAATGATTTATTGGGAAAGGCTCAGCGAGCTCACATAAAAACCAAAGGGGGGAAGTGGTCGGACATTGGGTCAAATCTCCATTCACATGTTGTGTAATAAAAGGCTGACTGTAGCCTTTCAGCCTTGCTTCTAGTCATAGACAATGGCAATTGCAGAGCAAGACTAATAACAGGATTTAGCATAAATCCACCACAGGAAGTGAACAGTTGTACTGGCAAATAATTAGCCAGGAAACATTTTATAGCAGCATCAGGATGCGTCCGTGAGCTTTCAAACTCTCAATGCATTTGTGATCATGAAAACATAATTAGTTCTCAGCGATTGTAATTTTTGCGTGTGTTTGTTGTAAGATGGTTCCTTTCCCCTCCTTTCTTTTCACAAGCAGGCCTTATTTTTCCTATCCTAATTTAGCAGCCCCAGCGAGGGTTTTGAAGTCTCGAGGGAGGGGTTTAGAATGTTCTCTTTTTTCTCCTGCTGATGCTTTTTTATTGCAAGGTGGATGGTGTTTATTTTGCACAGCTAACAAGTGAGTTCAAAGCAGTACATTGCTCTTGAACTTTTGCCAGATTCCCAAAGCTGAAAGCTCCCCTGCGTGGTAGAACCGACCTGTACTATCAAAGCCTGACTAATTTACAAAGGAATGTCAAAATGACTGGTGCACTGCATTTTCCACCACCCGCTTCATTTGACACTTAAAGGAAAGCTAAGTGGGAGTGTAAAAGGAAGGAAATTCATTCAAGGAAGCGTACCTATAATGTGTGAACTAATTTCAGAAGAGAATGGGAGCTCATTGCTGAGTACTTGCATTTTCATCTTCTGTGCTCTTTGTTTTAGTTACTGTTTTTGTAAGGGTTGCTAATAAACATTATGCTTCTGTTCTCACATCATCCATATTAGGAGGAAATGCTGTCATTAGACTTGGCTTTGAAATCCTTTGTGTCAAAGTGTCTACATGAAGCTGCTTCATCTGATTTAGTCACACCAGTCAAAGAGCGGCCTCAGGAACACAAACACTTGGTCCAGGGCGATATTTTTCGCCTTTCAACACTCCAAAAAATCATTTCCTCAGAACCAAGAGAATTACATATATGAACAAATATAAATTGTTTTTAGAGAAGACAAGACTGATAAAGTCCTAAACTTCACATTTAAAAGCATAATTCAGAGATATTTGAAAATGGAATTCAGTTCACCTAAAAATTACGCTGAAACAAAGGTCGCAGAGAGTCAGATCAAAATAGGAGACTTTGATTGAATTTAGTCTAATTCTAATCTCTGTGTTCTAATAGAATTTTATAATCTCGAATTTTATTTAAAACTTATATTGAAAATACGACATTGACATATTCACCCAAGTAAGTTCATCTGCAAATCATTTCTTGAAGCATTGACCCTAAAATTTCATTACTATTTCTGATTGTTTTCCCAAGGAGTTTGCCGTGATTTATATAAATTGCCATTGTCATCACTCAGGTGAACAGAAATCTCACCTTCAAAGATTGTTTTCCTTGCCTGAGTTTTGACCATGCATTTCTTAATTTCTACCTAACACTGAACTCCATATCTCAACATGACTTTGACCACTAAAAGTGTACCTTATCTCTGTTACCAAAATCTGAGGTAATCTAGCAATGCGTCAGTTGCTTGGAAGTGAGCTACTAAGGTACAGTCATAACGTAGTTGTCTAAAAAGTGAATGAATGTCAAACTGAAGGCCATGCTGCTAAAGGATGAAGGCCAGAGTCAGATGGATCCAGGTTTGCATTACAACTTTAGCACTTACTAGTTCTGTGGCCACTGCTAATTAATGAACCTTTCAAAGGCTTTGCTTCCTCATGTGTAAAATGAGGCTAATTTTACCACCTAACTTGTGGTTTATTGTCCTCTGTACTGTGAATGTCAAACAATAAACACTTAATAAATGTTAGCTATTACAAAATCAAAGCAGTTTGGAAATAATATGCTGCAAGAATCAGGAATTCCCTCAAGTGGACTTAAAATATAAGAAATATGGCCAAGCTTGGCTCACGCCTGTAATCCCAGCACTTTGGGAGGGTGAGGCGGGTGGATTACCTGTGGTCAGGAGTTCGAGACCAGCCTGGTCAACATAGTGAAACCCCATCTCTACTGAAAATGCAAACTTCGCCACATGTGATGGCATGCTCCCGTAATCCCAGCTATTTGGGAGGCTGAGGTAGGAGAATCACTTGAACCAGGGAGGTGGAGGTTTCAGTGAGCTAAGATCACACCATTGCACTCCAGCCTGGGCAACAGGAGTGAAACTCCATCTCAAAAAAAAATAATAATAAAAAAATAAAAAAATAAAAAAAATAAAAAAAAAAAAATATATATATATATGAACAAAAATCTGGAGGTAAGGGAAACTTCGAGTTTGGTATCATCAAATTTCCAGCTTTGTCTTGCAATGTTCTTGGTCTTTCCTGAGTTAGTTTTGTCTTCAGGATAGTGCCTCTCATGGTTGCAAAATAGCTGCCAGCAACAACCAGAACAACGCATGTCTTTGTTCAAATCTACCAGAAGAGAGAGGGGAGGGAAGTGCTCTTCAACCATAAAATAAAACTCCACGCAGTATGGCTGAGAAAAACTTAAGCTCCATACCCGTCATATGTGTCATGATGGCAGACACCAGAGAAATATTTTGCGCTGATTGTCTTAAGCTTGGTTTTCAGAGCTAGTTTCTAGCATGGGAGAAGAGATTTCTTTTTTCTTTCTTTCCTTTTTTTTTTTTTTTTTTTTTGTTTGTTTTGTTTGTTTTGAGTCAGAGGCTCGCTCTGTCGCCAGGCTGGAGTACAGTGGTACCATCTCGGCTCACTGCAACTTCTCCCTCCCGGGTTCAGGCAATTCTCCTGCCTCAACCTGCCGAGTAGCTGGGACTAGAGATGACTGCCGCCACATCCGGCTAATTTTTATTTTTTATTTTTATTTTTATTTATTTTTTTTTTTTAGATTTTAGTAGAGACGGGGTTTCACAGCATGTTGCCCAGCCTGGTCTTGAACTGAGCTCAGGCAATCCGCCCGCCTCAGCCCCCCAAAGTACTAAGATTACAGGCGTGAGTCACCGCACCTGGCCAGGAGAAGATATTTCTTCTTCTTTTTTTTTTTTTTAAGATAGAATTTAGCTATTGTTGCCTAGGTTAGAGTGCAGTGGTGTGATCTCGGCTCACTGCAACCTCCGCATCCTGGGTTCAAGCAATTCTCCTGTGTCAGCCTCCCGAGTAGCTGGGGTTACAGGCTCATGCCGCCACACCCGGCTAATTTTTGTATTTTTAGTAGAGATGGGATTTCATCATATTTGTCAAGCTGGTCTCAAACTCCTGGCCTCAGGAGATCTGCCCTCCTTGGCCTCCCAAAGTGCTGGGATTACAGGTGTGAGCCACCGTGCCCGGCTAGGGAGAAGAGATTTCTATGATTGAGGATCTCACTGTAGAGCCGAATTGAAAGTCATCTTCCCCGGAGTCACATGGGCTAGATACAGAAGGGTAGATGCATAGACAGAGTTAGGATGTTGTTAGGAAGATTGAAAAAAATTGTGGGGGTCTATTAGTCAGGGTCGCAGAAGAACAGAAATGGTGCATTCAAACTGAATAGTTCAATACATTTCTAATCACAAAGGTAAGGGCAGAGTTACTTCTTTTAGCAACAACAGCCAGGAACTGTTACCAAGCCTAAACCTGAAGGGGTAGGGGAAGAAGTAGTTAGCACAACTCAGGAATCAAATGACTGTGAATGAGGCCACCTGATAGGATTGTGACCTTTATCAGGTGACTCAGCCAGTCCCCCACTCATCCTAAATAACTTTACAGGGGTATTTCAAGGATTGCTGGGGTATCACTCTCCTTCCACCCCCTAATTTCTTCCCGGTGCCTCCTGTTGGTGGAACTCAACCAGAAGCTAGAGGGCTTGAAAGCCTGCGGGTGGAGTTCAGGGAGGTCAGCATCCCAGGCACAGAATGAGATGGGAGAAGAAAGGAAAGATAGCCAGAACAAGAACCTGGAACAGTCCACTTCTGGGTAAGCAAACAACAGAGTGCAAAAGTATGCTCTAAGATATCGCAGAAATAGAAAAGAGAGAAAGAGGGGGAAAACAAAAAATAGAAATATTAAAGAAGGGTAGAAGAAAAAAAAAGTTTTTGCTGAAATAGGTTGGAAACTCAAGATTTAAGTGTGATTGCAAACGTGCAAAGATTGCACATTTTGCTAAGGAGAAGGGGATTAATATTTTCAGAAGCTGGAGAAGGCAATCAAAAACAACCTCCCTGGAAAGTAATGCATTAATTCATCTTGCAAATATTTTTAAGTGCCTACTCAGAAAGGCAATATGGAGGGAAAGAGTACTTAAAAACTGGAATTTGGGGCCAGTTTTTCTGGTTTTGCATTGTGAAGTCACCACTTACTAGCAACCTCAAGCAAATTACTTCAACTCCCTGTGTCTCCACTTCCTCATCTGTCAAACAGTGATATTAATGATACATTTCTGTTGGGAATCTTTGAGAATTAGATGATCTAAAATAAAACATGTAAAACACTTTGAACCACCCAGTACGTACTAAATGTAAAATAGATGTTAGTTTTTCTTATTACACTGTGCTGGGCGCTGTGCTAGGTGTTATTTTAATCTTACCACCACCAAGTTTACTTTCTAGTAGAGACATATAAGACCTATAAATAAGTATCATGACATGCTATAGATGGTATGATAAAAATGTGGCCGTGTACAGATGGGTCAAAGAGAAAAAAGTGGTCAAGGAGTTTGGATAAGAGGTTTATTCAGGGAGTGATCTCTAACTTGAGTCTTGAATGAAGATTAAGAATTTGCTAGGCAGGTTAGACTGGGGAAAAAAGCACTGTAAACAGAGGACATTACATGAACAAAGACATAAAGACTCGAAATAACATGGCTTCTTGGAACAACTGAGTACTAAAGTTGGAGGAAGAAGGGATAATTCTTTTTTTTTTTTCTTTGAGACAGTCTCATTGTTGCCCAGGCTGGAGTGCAGCAGCATGATCTCGGCTCACTGCAACCTCTGCCTCCTGGGTTCAAGTGATTTTCCTGCTTCAGTCTCCCGAGTAGCTGAGATTACAGGCATGAACCACCACACCCAGCTAATTTTTGTATTTGTATTGTGTATTTCAAAGTAACTAGAAGAGAAGAATTTTAATTTTCTCAACACAAAGAAAAAAATGAATGTTTGTGGTAGTAGATATCCTAATTACTCTCATTTGATCATCACACATTGTATACATGTATCCAAATCTCACATGCACCCAAAACTATGTACAACTATTAATATGTCAAAAAAACTTTTTAATTCCAGGAAATAAAGATGATGGGTGGTTTAAAAACAAATAAATAATTTTGAAACGACAGCATGTATAAATATTGCAGAGCCATTAAAATTGGGTGTCTATAAGAATATTTACTGATATCACATACATTGTAATAGCTAATTTTAAAAGTAAAATATAAAATTACATATATGATGTGATCCTTGTTATTAAAAATACATAAACATGTCCACACAAAGGTAATTCCAAGATAAATTTAAAATTGTCACGTACTCTAGTTGGTAAAATTTGGGGTTGTTTTCATTTTCTTTAAACATATACAGTCATGTGTCACATAACATTTTGGTCAACAATGGATCCCATATATGGCAGTAGTTCCATAATGTCACAGGATCCTCGGGGTGTCACTTTTCCAACTGGAAACCTCTTCAGCCAGTGGCTCCTTTGCCTGAGTTTTGCTAGGGCCCGCTGGGCCCGTTTCACCCACTCAGCCTGACAGGCTGAACTGGGCTCACACTACTGGCCTGGAAACCACAACTGCCAAGGGTGAGCCAGGTGTGGAGTGGTGAGGGATGTGTGAGTGAGTGAGCATGGGGTCCAGCCACTGAGCACCGCCAGGCAGCTCCAGATGCTGGTATGGGCACCTGTTCTCTGCAACGCTGTGGCTGGACCAGGAGTACCACAAACAGCTTCCACGGCTATCATAGGGAAACGCAATGGCGCCTGGAAGCCTGGAGATGCCAGGAGCCACAGAGTCCCAAAGAGGGTGTCACAGCCCTGGGTCAGAGAGCTAGGTCTGGGATCCCTGAGGGGCCACAGTTCTTCTCTCCTTCTTTCCTTCTCATTGCTCGCAACATGGTAGCACAACATTGTGTTAATGCTGGTATAAACAAACCTATTGCTCTCCCAGTAATATAAAAGTATAGCTCAAACAACTATGTACAGTACATAATACTTGAAATGATAATAAATGGCTGTTACTAGTTTATGTATTTGCTATACTATACTTTTAATTATTATTATTATTATTGTTTTTCGAGATGGAGTTTCACTCTTGTTGCCCAGGCTGGAGTGCAATGGTACCATCTCAGCTCACTGCAACCTCTACCTCCCTAGTTCAAGTGATTCTCCTGCCTCAGCCTCCTGAGTAGCTGGGATTACAGGCATGTGCCACCATGCCTGGCTAATTGTGTGTTTTTAGTAGAGATAAGGTTTCTCCATGTTGGTCAGGCTGGTCTCGAACTCCCAACCTCAGGTGATCCGCCCACCTCAGCCTCCCAAAGTGCTGGGATTACAGGCATGAGCCACCATGCCCAGCCTAATCATTATTTTAGAGTGTTCTCCTTCTACCTATAAAGTAATTAACTGTAAAGCAGCCTCAGGCAGGTCCCACAGGAGATATTCCAGAAGAAGTCTTCATCATAATAGGAGATGACAGTTCCATGCATGTTATTGCCCCTGAAGACCTTCCAGTGGAGCAAGATGTGAAGGTGCAAGACAGTGATACTGATGATCCTGACCCTGTGGAGCCTAGGCTAAGGTATGTTTGTGTCTTAGTTTTTAACACAAATGTTTAAAAAATAAAATAAAATATTTAAAAATAGAAAAAAAGCCTATAGAATAAGTATATAAAGACTGAACCTATTTTTGTACAGCTTTGCACTATGTTTGTGTTTTGAGCTAAGTGTTAGTATAAAAGAGTTAAAAAGTTAAAAAAATTAACTTTATAAACTTTATAAACTTTTACTTTATAAAGTTGATAAAGTAAAAAGGTTACAGTATGATAAAGTTAATTTATTATTGAAGAAAGGAAAATATTTTAAAATAAATTTAGTGTAGCCTGAGTGTACAGTGTTTATAAAATCTACAATAGTGTACATAATGTCCTAGGCCTTCACATGCACTCACTATTCACTCACTCACTCACTCCCTCACCCAGAGCAAGTGCCAGTCCTTCAAATTCCATTCATGGTAAGTGCCCTACACAGGTGTAGCAGTTTTTATCTTTTATAGCATATTTTATGATATCTTTTCCATCTTTAGATACACAAATACTTACCATTGCGTAACAATTGCCTATTCCCTTCAGTACAATAACATGCTGTACAGGATTATACCCTAGGAGCAATAGGCTATACTACATAGCCTGGGTGTATTGCAGGCTATGCCATATAGGTAAGGACACTCTATGATGTTCCCACAATGATTAAATCACCTAACAAAGGATTTATCAGAACATATTCTTATCGTTAAGTGATGCATGACTGTGCATAATTTCTAATTTTTCTACAGTGAATATGTACAATTTATAACCACAGAAATGATGAAAGTAACTTTGTAAAGATTAAGTTTCTGTTCTTTTATCCGGTTTTCATTTTTTGTAAAATTGTGTGTGTATGTAAGTACACATATATGTAAATTTATATCATGTTTTATCCTTATGATGTTTCTAAAACAATGGGAAAAAAGTTTTCTTCTATTCAGTTTATAAAAAATTAAAAGTCACTGATGCTATTTAAGAGACATTTCAAGAAATGGTTAATATTATAAATCACCAGTTACAACTTCAGTTTCAATTATTTTTAAAATTTATGTAGGTGCAATGGCTCATCTTTATGGTGAGTGATGAAGTGTGATGTAACTGTGGATAACAAGCAGATAAAGTATAATTTCACAGTCTCACATCAATTAATTTCACTTGGCCCAACTTCACTCAGTAATAAAGGTGATTTTAACTGGTCTCCTTTCTAGTTTACCTCTTTTTTCTTTAGACCATTGCAGGGGCTATTTCTCTCATGATTCTTGGTTCATGGGAAAGGATTAACATTTCTGTATGGACCTCTAATAATCAGACCTGGTCTAAATTGTTCTCCTCATAGCTATCAAATACCTAAGTTAGCATTTCTTTTCATACACCCATCCACAGACTTTTACTGAGTTGGTTTCTGCCATATTCAATTGAGTAAGTAATGATTAGATGTTTTTTATGTTTCAGCCATGGAATAAAGGGATAAACAAAACGATGCAATTATCTTTAAAGGGTTCACAAACATGTGAACAAATGTGAACACATAAGTAGATGTGTGTGTGTACACACACACACACACACAGTGTTGAACTGAGACTGGGATGAGAATTCAGGAGTCAGAGAATGTTTCAGAACACAGATGGCATCAGAGTGGTACTTGAAGTCTGAGTAGTAGCTCATCCTACAAACAAGGTGGAGAGGGATATTTTAGTGAATGCCAACAGCTTGAACAAAGATATAGAAGCATTAAAAGACACGATGTGTGTAGGAGATAGTGGTAAATTTGGTAAGGACTTGGGCACATGGGAAGGTGCAATTTGAGATGAGTCCCATTGTATTTGATGTTACAAAATCAGATCTCTACATTGTAAGCAGTGAAGAGGCATTATCTGTCTTTAACCACCAAATCAGATGATTATTTGGAGGCCAGATTTTTGTGACAGAAAGAAAATTTTGGTGGTGCTAGAGGAGGAAACTGGGGGCAGACACAATGTCTAGAGGCTCTCGGGAAGAGGGAGATAAGAACCTGAATCAGGATCCTGGCATGTAATTATGTAATAAATAGGACACATTTGAAAATGGTTCTTGGTGAACAGACTTATGAGAAAGGACAAAAGAGAAGTTAAGGGCAACACTGCTTTGTCACTGGATCCGTGCTGTCTAAGACATGTCCTCCACTCCTGAGGTCAGCAGTCATATATCTGCTTATATCTCCCAGACTTATGTCTTCAGGACAGACACACATTATCTAGTGTCTGCCTGTTATAACCACCTAGACCTGTACAGCCCATAAGCATTTCAAAGTCAACAAATTGAATTAAAGCAAACATTATAAACTTCTCCTCTAAATAACTTTTCTCGACTACACTCCGTTGCTCAAAAGGTGGCATCTTCCTGGAGTAATTCATGAGTTCTTTTACTCACCTCCACCACCCATCCACTTAATTACTAAGTCTGGTTGATTTTTATCATTGGAATTTTTTTTTTTTTCCAAACATGCCCATGCCTTTCTCTCAATACTTTTCTCTACCTCTGAGTCATCAATTTCCCTGAAAACTACTCCTACCTTTACTCCATCCAATTCATTAAAAACCCCTGCCAATTTTACCTCCTAAAGGTTTATGTTAATTCCACCTTTTTTCAGGCCATCACCATTTCTCAGTTTGATTAGTCAATTGCTTTACAACCTGTAACCAGTTCAGTTCCTCAGAAATATTCGCCTGACCTATTAGCGCACCTTTAACGGGCTTCTCCACTTCCCATTCAGTTCAACTTCCACCCCTTCCTCCAAGCATGTCGTCAAACACAGATCTGCCCACTTCACACCTCTGTTTATCAACTTTCATAGCCTCTCTGTCACCAACAAGATAAAGGCTAAGATCATCAGCAGAGCTGACAATAAATTTCCTCTCAGCCCCCATTCCCTCCCCCACCATCAATTCCCACCACTCCAGGTTTCACTAAGTAGTTTCTAATTACATATATTAGAATAACCATAAATACAACTTACCAAAATCAAGGCTATTTAGTCATTTCCTGTTCTTTTATGAGCAACCCGTGGTTCTTCAATACCTCTAATTATTGAATTAGAATATATTACAACATTCTCCAAAGGACACACAGTAGTCAAGTAGTCTCAGATAATACTTATAAATGTAGTTCCAGAGCTCTGTATTAAGATATTGAAACTTTAATAGCATTTCCTCAATGGAATTACAAAACAATTACTATAACTCAAACTAATCTGGTTTATTTTTAAACCTAGCAAACAAAAATAACAATAATAATGATAATGATAGCTACCATTTATTGAAGACCAACAATGTCCCAGATGTTGATAATTGCTTCATCTGCATTAGAGGTTGAGTATCCCATATCCAAAATGCTTGGGACCAGAACTGTTTCAGATTTTGAATTTTTTAAGATTTGGGGATATTTGCACATATATCATGAGATATCTTGGGGATGGGACCCAAATCTAAATATGAAACTTATTTATGTTTGACATATGCCTTGTACACATAGAAGGAAGGTAACTTTATACAATTTTTTTTTTAAGATGGAGTTTCGCTCTTGTCTCCCAGGCTGGAGTGCAATGGCACGATCTCAGCTCACTACAACTTCCGCCTTCTGGGTTCAAGTGATTCTCCTACTTCAGCCTCCCGAGTAGCTGGGTCTACAGGCGTGCACCACCACACCCAGCTAATTTTTGTATTTTTAGTAGAGATGTGGTTTCACCATGTTGACCAGGATGGTCTCAATCTCTTGACCTTGTAATCTGCCCGCCTTGGCCTTCCAGAGTGCTGGGATTACAGGCGTGAGTTACCACACCCGACCACTTTATACAATATTTTTGAATAATTATGTGCATGAAATGAAGTTTTGATTGCATTTGGCTGAGGTCGGGTGGGGGATTTTCCATGTGTGGCATCATGTAGGACTTTGGAGCATTTTGGATTTCAGATTTTCAGATTAGGGATACTCAACCTGTATCTCAACAGCTCTCAAACTATATATCGCTGTTGCCATTTTACAGACAAATATACTAAGTCTCAATAAGACTCAGGGTCTTCCCCAAAATGTTAATGCCAGAGCAGAGAGTCGACCCAAATCTTTCTGATTCCAAGGCTCATCCCCTTGCTACCATGACACACTACTTAATAAAAGTGTATTAAATGTATGAATATGTACATTAATGTTAAAAAGCATACAAAGTTATCTTTCATTCTATGCTTAATTTCATGCTTCGTGTTTACTTATTTTGTAAAAGCTTATAACATTTACAATCATGTTCAAGGGTAGCAACATAGTATCTTTAACTGTACACTTGACACTTGGCTATAGATATTCCCACTTGAATTAGTTGCATATCAAAAAATATCTTTTTTTTTTTTTTTTTTTTTTTTTTTTTTAGACAGAGTCTTGCTCTTTCACCCAGGCACGATCTTGGCTCACTGCAACCTCCGCCTCCCAGGTTCAAGCAATTCTCCTGCCTCAGCCTCCCGAGTGGCTGGTACTGCAGGCATGCGCCACCATGCCCGGCAAATTTTTTGCATTTTTAGTGGAGATGGGGTTTCACCATGTTGGTCAGGCTGGTCTCGAACTCTTGACCTTGTGATCCACCCGCCTTGGCCTCCCAAAGTATTGGGATTACAGGTGTGAGCCACCGCGCCCAGCCCAAAAAATATCTTAAATATTCTTGTGCATCTAACTATGCCAAGCCTCAAGTAAGTCTGAAACAATTAAAAACTTCTCAGGGAAGACTTGGTTAACTTTCCTCTCCCCACACGCATAAGATTAGATCCCCCTTTTGTACAACGTTGCAACACTCGATCTTCCTCTTTCATACCATTTTTAGCAATTAGAAATTTAATAAGCTTTTTTCTTTTACAGTTATTTCTTCAGGAACTTCTTCCACAGAGAAAGTAAGAAGCCCACTGGAAGCAACAACTTGTTTACCTTCTTCACATTTTCTCCTATCATCTAGCCCTGTGCTTGGCACAGTATTTGTGCTTTGCACCTATCCGACGAGTAAATGCATGCATCAAAGAAGCAAGAAATACAGATATGTAAAAATAATCTCAATGTTAGGAGTCATCAAATATGGATTACAGATATTGAGGAAAGGGAGTTATTGAGAGAGGTAAAAATTCAGTTCCAGAAAACCATGGATGACATGAATAAGAGTTATAAACACTAATTAGTAGGCAGTACCATGAATAAAACAGTTTATTGAGTCTTACGATATAAAATAATAGATGATTAGTTTGATTAAGTTCCTAGTTATCTGAGCCTTTTTAAAATAGCTTGACAACAATTTGAAAATTTTCCTGATAATTATCACATATTTTTTCATCTACTGGTTTGTCGATTAAAATCTTAACCAAATTTAAGCTCTGAGACAGCATTCACATGGCTCTCTCATATAACTTTTCTAAATCTCTACAGCCATTAAATGAAAGGGCTTTGCAATCACAACTCTTCATCTCATAATTCCTGGCTGATACATAAGACAAGACTGGGGAACATACAGACATCATGCGAGAGGCACCACATTCTCTAAATAATGCCATAGTCCAATGTACCGTTGACAGGAATGGTACATTTGCAGTGGGCCTCCTTCATCTGAAAAACCAGCCAGTCATAAATTAAACAAACAAAAAAAAAAAAAAAAAAAAAAAAAGAAACCTCATGAAATTCCGTAGCTTGGCTTTTTAAAACTTATACACTTTTATCATCATGTAGGAAGCAATGATTATAGAAAAAAATTGTAAAGAGCAAGAGATTCCGGTAGAGTGGAAAATTTACTGCCACAATTAAAGCTACAAAAGTATGGCTAAGAGCTATAGCAAGTCAGTTGTTTTCCAAGTTCTCAGTTATCTTTATATTATTTATTGTGGTGGCCTCCAAGATGGTTCCAGTGATCTTTACCATTTGGTATTCACATCCTTATGTAGTCCTCTCTCACACTGCACCAGGTTGGTCTGTGTGTTCAATAGCATACAGTAGAAGTAATAATATGTCACTTCTGATGTTAGGTTACAAAAAAGACAGTGGCTTTTTTCTTAGATTCCTCTCTTCTCCTCTCCTCTCCTCTCTCTCTTTCATACACACACACGTGCGCACACACACACACACACACACACAGAGCTGGGGTCACCCAGTTGACAATGACATTGTATCAGTCAATAGGGAAGCCATATGGCAAGAAATGGAAATCTCTGGCCAACAGAAAATGAAGTGAAGCCTGTCAGTAATGATGTTAGTGAACTTGGAAGCAGATCCTTCAGCCTAGTCAAGTCTTGAGATGACTACAACTCTAGCTGATATTTTGACTGCTACCCCGACCCTAACTCAGAACCAACTGGGTAAGCTACTTCCAGATTTTTGACTCTCAGAAATTAGGAGATAATAAATGTTTTAATGTGCTAAGGTTAGGAATAATTCTTTTTTTTTCTTTTTTTTTTAAGACGGAATTTCTCTCTTGTTGCCCAGGCTAGAGCGCAATGATGCAATCTCAGCTCACTGCAACTTCTGCCTCCTAGGTTCAGGCAATTCTCATGCCTCAGCCTCCTGAGTAGCTGGGACTACAGGCACCAGCCATTATGCCCGGCTAATTTTTGTATTTTTTGTAGAGATACGGTTTCACCCTGTTGGCCAGGCTGGTCTTGAACTCCTGACCTAGATGATCCACCCACCTCGGCCTCCCAAAATGCTGGGATTACAAGCATGAGCCACTGCGCCCGGCCGGAATAATTCTTACACATCACCTACTTCACAAAATTGTGATGAGGGTAAAATAAAAGAAAATGCTCAGAAAACTGATGTTTTAAAAAGTACTATCCAAAGGTCAACATATCGTCATGTGTGATTTCATCTCCCACTAACTCTGATAGTGGGCGTCTAAAGAAAGACTTCAGCATAATGAATTCAGCTATAAAAATGTTCTCCTCAAATTTCAGTAAAATAAAAGAACTCTGAAATATCACAAGCTGTGTTCATTGTTATGGATAACCTCCAATTCACTTTGTCCTACCTCACAATGAAAATTGAACTACAGTAATTTGCTTTCATAAGAAATTTTTTAAAAGAAATATTTAGTTTTCCTTATGGAGACATTACTCTTTAACAGTAAGAAGATAATTATCTTGTTGGGATAAAAAATGCCAATGTTACATTCATAATTTCAGCACTCAGTTTAAAATAGATTCAATGTGTGACCATCGCATATGCATAGCCAGAAATATTTCCAAGAGATATCTGTCTTTTAAAGTAGCTAACATTTTGGCATGATTCTTCCAAACTGAAACTGGTAATATCTTTAACAGTCACTCTGTAGGGAAAAAAATACTGTCATTCTCTAAGGTAACTTTGAGATGAAAAATTATAACAGCAGTTAATGCTTTATAGCTTTAAATTCCAGGATTAATATACTACAGAAATGATTTAACCTTCAGGATTAATATAATTCTAAAAGTAGTTAAAAGAAAGCCATTACTGGCAAAAGATGGTCTACAATAATATATGCCTCATTTATGACTCATTTTCCACATAAAAATGTTTTGACAAATAGATTTAGATGAAGCAAAATGTAATAAATAAATCAAAGAAAAGAAAGTCCTTTATGAAACTGTAAAACACCATATAAATAACAAGTGTTATAATATTGGCAATGTTATTATGAAAGTAAACCAGAAAATGGCATGTGGGGAAAAACGTGGACATGGAGAAAA
The DNA here is from genome assembly GCF_024542745.1 of Macaca thibetana thibetana. Classification (NCBI taxonomy): domain Eukaryota; kingdom Metazoa; phylum Chordata; class Mammalia; order Primates; family Cercopithecidae; genus Macaca; species Macaca thibetana. The sequence goes on from NC_065594.1 coordinate 60,196,017, forward strand.
TGAAAGCTAGATGAAAGAATGAGAGAGGAAATTTAGACTGTCATGTCAAGAGCAATGTCCTTCTTAACCCCTGGAGAAAAAAAAAAAAAAACATTTCCATTAGAAGGGTAGACTTACGTGGTTTCACATTGGAAGACCATCATATTCTGAAGAATGGAAATCCATGAAAAGATCTATGAATAATAAAGGAATTGAAAATAGAATAAAGGGTGGAGAGAGGACAAGGGAGAAAAAACTGAGATAAAGGATGCTTCTTAACAATATGATTTGAATTTAAACCCAGAACATCTGCTTTTTGTAAAAATCTGTGTATTAGCTCATAATAAAGGAACTTGTTGACTTGCATCTTCAATTGCAAGAAAGAAATAAAAAGATTATTAGAAAAAAACTCGCCATGTCGAGGACAATAAAATTTCTCTGACTGAAAGGGAAGCTTCTTACAGGCCAATAGCAGCTGTATGTGCATCTTTCAAAGGACACTCTTGTGAAAGAATTTAAATCAGATTTAGTCCATTCATCTTTAGTAATAAAAAATTGTATCTATAAAGTGACGTTTGTTCTTATTTTTCAATCCTACCATAATTTAAGAACCTAGTGTGGCAAAAAAAAAAAAAAGAATTCTTACTTTTAAAAAGTTAATTTTTGAATTAGCCTCTCCAAATGGGCATTAAGAAATATTTAATTCTTCTTAGTCAGCTGAAAAACACAAATCTAGATTCCAAAGTTTGTGAACTTCAGTTTTCTTCTTCATTCTAGGCAATGAATTCTTTTGGCAATAATTGATAATAGAGTATTTTATTTCTATAAAGGCAACTTTTAAACCATATTTTCTGGGAATTGTGTAATTTAGTTTCATTAATTTCTGGGAATGAAACACATTACTATAAACTTCTTTAAGTTCTGGGAAAAAAAATACCTAAAATAATGTTTACTTCCCGAGAAAACAGTTTTTCCCCTCAGAAAATTCTATTAGCCTCAGATACTTACTGGTTTTCTACATCTGGTTATATTTATCTTTGATTTTGCATCTAGAAAAATTATTATTTTCAAACTTGGCTTTACAAATTACTATTTATATGTTTGAATCCCCTTCCATGTTTCAAATGATTTAGAAAAACAGTCATCTTTCCTAGCATTTGAATACCCTGTGACCACATTACATCTCATGTGCATCAGGTTAGCACATCCTGGAATAAAGAATCTCACTAAAAGGATAGTGCAGAATAGGCACAAGGTGGAGCAACCCAACCCATCAGTTGCAGGTGCATTAAAGTTTTGCAGTTCTTCACTGGCATCATTCCAGCCAGGCCTACAAATTTCCAGCTAGCCTAAGTACTGTGATGGCTTCGATTGTCTACTTTACTGTCCAAATGATTGGCTACTTGCCAAACCACAACTTTGCTTTAGAAAGAGCTCCTCAAGTGAAGTGGAAAGTTAAGACAATCATTGAGATAATTCAGTCCAAAAGAAATGCATTGTGAAAAACCTGCCTTTTTTTGACTTTATCAGGATTGGTATTATCGACATGGATGAAACTCATTGCACAATTGTATTTTGCCTCCAAAGATGCTTTCTTTGTGTGGAGGAGACCCGACTTCATCCCGCCGTCTAATACTGAGCAGTTCTTAATTTAATTGCCTCTTAACAAAGCTTTTCAGAGGTGTATCTGTGTTAACACTGAAAAGAGATGGCTTTTTTGCTATCTACATAATTCATTGTGAAGTATTTGATGGAGTGGTTTTTCAAAAGCCAGAGTAGCTTGGTTGACTACGATAAAGGCCAGTTATTTTGTTTATATTATATAAAGATTATTTTATTTATTTATTTATTTATTTATTTTTGAGATGGAGTTTTGCTCTTGTTGCCCAGGCCAGAGTGCAATGGCATGATTGAGATCAACCTCACTGCAACCTCCACCTCCCGTGTTCAAGCAATTCTTCTGCCTCAGCCTCCTAAGTAGCTGAGATTACAGGTGTGTACCACCACCCAAGGCTAATTTCGTATTTTTAGTAGAGACAGGGTTTCACTATGTTGGCCAAGCTGGACTTGAACTCCTGACCTCAGGTGATCCACCGGCCTCGGCCTCCCAAACTGCTGGGATTACAGGCATGAGCCACTGCACCCAGCCTTATTTATGGTCTTTTACAAGAAGAGTTAACATTCCATCTACAAAATATTTGGCTCGCTCTCTCGCTCTCTCTATATATATAGTAATAATTTTATATTTATTTTATATGTTTTATATATAAATATATATTATATATAATTTATATATACATTTTGAATTTGTATGTGTGTGTGTGTTCTCAGAGTGGCAGAATTGATGTTTCTTCTCCAAGCTCTATTTTCATCAAAGAAAGGAAGGCAATGATTTCTTAAATTTGAAAATGGAATAGAGATAGCAACAATTTTATAAATATGGATATGAGCTGGAAATAGAATGATATAAATAAAATATAAAAATTTTACATAAGCCTTCCAGAGGCTATATTAGCCAAACATTGTCTCCATGTAAGTTATTAGTTCTCTAAAAATAATTATAGTATTAATTGATTATTTTTTAAATTTTAATTCATGTAATAGAGCTTACTCTATGCTTAAGTGTTATACAAATTTTCACAATAATCTATGAGGTAAGGGCTTTTATTATTGCTTGTTCCTTCCTCAAACATTCATAGTCACTAGAGATGTCCACAAATATTCTGATGTTTCTCCCTCCAAGCACATGGTAAGCTGGAAACAAACAAATTACCTGTTTGGCCACAGAAATATGTGCAGAAGTGGTGTCTGTCATTTCCATGAAAAAAATTGAAATATTTTTGTGTGATTCTTAACATCGCCTTCCCAATGCCTTGATGATTGCAGAAACACTTATCAAGATGGCATTTTCATGAACCTAAGTATCAGAGTAACCAACAGTAAAGCCCACATGCAAAACAGCTAGAGTAAATTTGGAAATAAAAATGTGTTGAGTGACTGAGATTTTGGAATTGTTTGTTGCTGCAACATAACTGAGTTTTTCCTGACTGATGCACCAATTATTTCTTCTAACTTGCTCTTCTTAGTCTAGAATAGCATAACCCTAATTTGTCTGTTTATTTTAAAAAATGAATGAAAGGAGGTGATGAGCTAAGGAATGGAGAAAAAGCGAGAGAAAGGTACCTTTGGCTGCTGTTGTTAATGCTTCTTACCTTTTTCTTCTTTGATTTTTCCATCTTCCTATGATAAACACTGAGCCACAAAATGGAATTTTACAGAATCAGGGTCAAGAATTGGGGCAGGTCATCTCTCAATACAGAAAATAAACATGGAAGCTTCCCATTTCAAGCTCAGTATAAGTATTCTTCTTTGCTATGGTGGGAAAACTCAGCTGATTCTAGGATATCAAGTATCTTCTCTTGTTCACTATTAAAAACTCTGAAGATTTAACCTGCATCCTGTGAAATTATCATTTTTATTAGTCAAAATGGGTGAATAGTTATAAAACACTTTCAAGATAGTCACCTTTAGCCCCTTAGTATAACATTGGAAAGTATATTAATTTCATAAGATACACTCACAAGTTACCTAGACTGAGAAGCTGTGTCAAGGGCATACTATTTCTGTATACATTTCCCGTTTCTATAATATAATAAGGCCAGAGTGAGGCCTGTTGTCTCACTCCATTGTCACAACAACTCTGTGCTCCATGTAGGACAGGGATCAGTTTCTCCCTCTCTTAGTGTAGAAACTGAGAAAGGTGACTAGATGAAGATTAGAGAGTAGAAAGCAATAAAGAACCGAGGTCATCAGTGCTAACACACAAGACACCTGTAATAAAAGATTGCATGCTTTCTGATGCAACGATGTGTTTTATTTTAAACTATGCATGATGCCAAAGTAACTATTTAATGTAAGCAGTCTCTTCAAGAATAAGAAAATAAATCAATTATTTAAAGTCTAGCTGTTTCAGTGAATTAACTAATTCAGTGCTAGTGATACTGCCACTTAGATACCATGTCAATTTCATAAAACACCTCTCCTTCCTGAACACTTCTAAACTCTCCCTGAAACTGCTTCATAGTTCAAAATTTCCATTTTAATTTTAAAGTCTCCAGGTTAACTTGAAGTTTATGAGGACAACCTAGACCAGGGTCTGGTAATTTGATATTTGTTAGTTTCATCTCTGTCTTACTAATCTCACTTTGTTTACTGATGTCCAGGAGATATGCTGTCTTGATTCTCCTCCTAATTCAAGACTAGTATTCTTTGCTAGTTCATCTTTCTGACCTTCAAATGTTGAATGATCCCAAAGCTCAGTCCTAGAATCTTTTTTTTCTATCTGCACTCATTCTCTAACTGATCTGATACATTCTCATCTCTTTCTATATTCCAAACAGACTTACAAATTTTAGCTGCCATTTCAACCACTCCCCTGAACACCAAACTTATGTATCTAGTCACTTACTCCTCTTTAAAATTTGCACAGTTAATAAGTATCTCAAAATTAAGATATCAAAAAATCAACTTTCTGATTTCCCACCAAAACCTGCTCCTCCTACATGCTTCCCTATGCCTCCAGTTGCTCAAGCCAAAAGCCTCAGAATGTGCCTTGACTTGCCTCCCCCATCTTATATCCCAAGCCATCAAGGAATTCTGTCAGTTACACTGAAACAATTAATCCAGCATCCTACCATTTTAACAACCCCTCTACTTTTCCATCACTGACACTCTGAGCCACATCAGCTATTATTTGGATGTCTGTAACAGTTTCTTAAGTCCTTGTCAAGTAAGGTTTGGTATGTGTAGCAGGGGCCTGGGCATTACCTGGGAGCTTGTTAGCTGGGAGCTTGTTAGAAATGCAGAATCCGTCCTCATCTTAGGCCTATGAAAATGGAATCTTTATTTAACATGATTCTCTGTGATTTGTATGCACAGTAGAATGTGAAAAACTTTATCCTAACTGCTCTTTCTGTTCCTTCTCTAGAACCTATATATCTCATTTTCAACATGGTGGCAGCCAGAGCAATCCTCTTAAAGTAGAAGTGATACTCTGTTTCTCTTCTGCTTAAAACCTTCAGATCTTCCTATCTCACTATAAGTAACAAGCAAAGTCCTTCCAGGGGCTACATGAACACCTGCATCATCTGGAGGCTGCTATGACTCAGCCCTCAATGCCTACAATATTCATGCATTAAGAACGTATTGAGTGGGTATGGAAAGTCTCTAAATCTGCTGGTGCACTCCTTAGCAAACATCTCTCAATACATTCTACTTCTACAGATGAGTAACTTCATTCCTGATGTTTTGTTTCTACTGATTTCGGTTTTTCACTGAGAAATTGAGCTTTACTTTTTCTTGTCTTTAAATTCTGGAAAACACCTACAAAATTTCCCAGACACTAACCACATTCCCCTAAATACTGGAACATCTGTAATTTTTTTAGAGACCTTAACTTTTACAGAGTTAATACTAGAATATTTACAAATGTCACTATATTATGGCTAGGATTTGTATCGAAATAATGGAGGTAGAGGTTCAGGAGTAGACAAGAGAAAAGAGGAAACAAGATTGGCCATAGGGCAGCTAGTTGTTAAGTACAGGAAGATTGCTTATGTTTTCCTATCAATTTTTGTATATGTTTGAAATTTGTTATAACAAAATATATTTTTTAATTTTTTACAAATGTGTTAAAATAATTTTCTTCTGTCTTTTGATATCTGAATAAAATTATATGATGTTAACATTTCACTTTGATGGTAAAAATGAACAACTAAGCTGAAATAATACCTTTTTTTTCTTTTTTTATTTTGAGATTGAATCTCACTCTGTCACCCAGCCTGGAATACAGTGATGTGATCACAGCTCACTACAGTCTCAACCTCCCAGGCTCAAGCGATCCTCTCACCTCAGCCTCCTGAGTAGCTAGAATCACAAGTGTGTGCCACCTCACCTGGCTAGTAATTTTTTTTGTAGAGACAGAGTCTTACTATGTTGCCCAAGCTGCTTGTGAACTCTTGGGCTCAAGCAGTCCTCCCACCTCCACCTCCCAAAGTGCTGGGATTATAGGCATGAGTCACCATACCCAGCCTGAAGTAATACTTTAATAATTGAGCTTTATGCTTATGACTTTGTGTCTCCCTAACCTTTTCTAGATTGTATATCTTTGATAAAGGCTGTTTCTATTAGGTTTTCTCAACAGCAGAATATCTTAATGGAAAAGTTTGTCCTCCATAGAATTAGGAGAGATAAATAACTGTAACTACTAGTATTAACCCATTCTCACACTGCTATAAAGAAATACCTGAGATTGGGTAATTTATAAAAAAAGGAGGTTTTACTTGGTTCACGGTTTCATAGGACAGGAAGCATGATGTTGGCATCTGCTTGGCTTTTATGGAAGCCTCAGGAAACTTACAATCATCTCAGAAGGTTAAGGAGAAGCCAGCACTTGACATGGCCAGAGGAGGAGAAAGTGAGGGACAGTGGGGAAGTGCTACACACTTTTAAACAACCAGATCTCATGACAACTCTATCATGAGACAGTACTAAGGGGATGGTGCTAAACCATTCATGAAGGATTCACCCACCATGATCCGATCACCTCCCACCAGGTCTCGTCTTCAATATTGGAGATCATAATTCAACATGAGATTTAGGTAGGGACACAGATCCAAACCATGTCACTCTTTCAGGTAGCACTAAATTTTGAGGAAAATTACTGTTTACAGTTTGTGAAAGAGTAATGATATCCTACCATTTAATGAAAAACATGGACTTTATCATTCACTTATTAGATTGTTTTCCTGGCATAGAATCTAGCACATAGTAGGCACTCAACAAGTATTAGTTGAATAAATTTTTAAAAAGGAATAAATGAATAAGTGAGCAAATTAATGTTGATGACTGTGTTAAGGAATAAAATTTAATTGAATCTTTCCTGCTGTTGAAATTGTATAATGGCCAAACTGAGTTTTCTCAAATGATTGCATAACAAAGGAAATTTATATTTCTCATCTGGTTAGGATGGCAAAGCAATGTTTGTTTTAGGTTGTATTCTCAGAGAAAATATTCTTAGATGGAAATTTGCATACAAGAGGTTGGTTGGAAAGTATAAAAGAGAACAGCAGCTGTTAGAGAGTAAGGGAAGCAGGACTGGGCAAAAGGAGATTTTGTACTGTGAAACAGTTGTGCCAGAGGCCTCAGCCACTCCTACCTGGAGTTCCGGAGCTGGAGGGCACTTCAGTTGTTCCAAATCAAGAAAAGGGAACCAGGACTTTGTATCCCTTTCATAGAGCAGTAATTATGTGTGGACTGCCCCTGAATCTCTCCTCCAAGTGCAATGCCTGGAGAGAGGATGAACTGTGAGCCATCTGCAGCCAAGCTACAATGTCTACTATAATCATCATTTTCATACCCAGTAGAGGAAATTTCACCCAAAAAAGTATCCTATAATTATTTTCTTTTTGGAAAAACAACTTCAGCTTTTATTTTGGATTAAGGGGGTACATATGCAGGCTAATTAAGAAAGAAAATAATTATTGTCTTTCCAAGTATTTCTCAACGTGACCTATTCCCTTGCCATATGCTAAAACATTTCTGTGTAAACAAATATTGAACTTCTTCCAAAAAATGTCCTTCTTCCCTTAAATCTATTATTGTTTTTCCTTTCTTTTAGACCTCTTGTTCCTTATCCTTATATATTATTTTTTGTTTTATTTTACTTTGTAAACTTTTTCATTATGGCTAAAATATACACAACGTAATATTGTAGTATTTATCCTTTTTTTTTTTCTTAAAACAGGGTCTTGCTCTGTTACATAGACTGGAGTGCAGTTGCGTCAGCAGGGCTCCCTGCAGCCTCAACCGCTCAGGCTCTAGCGATTCTCCCACCTCAGCCTCCTGAGTAGCTGGGACTACAGATATTCACCACCACATCTGGTTAATTTTTTTTTAATTTTTTATAGAGACAGGGTTTGCTTTGTTGCTCAGGCTGGTCTTGAACTCCTGGCCTCAAGTGATTTTCCTGTCTCGGTTTCCCAAAGTGCTATGATTACAGGCAGAGCCATTGTGCCTAGACTGTTTTACTTTCTGACTATGAATTTGCCTATTCTAAGTACCTCCACTAAGTGGAATTACACAAACTTTTGCTTCTGTGTTCTATGCCTGGCTTATTTCACTAAGGAAGATCCCTCTATGTAACATAGTTTGGCAGTTCAGACAACACCTTCTCATAACTTTCCAGCATTGTGCTGCAGCATGGGAGACAGAATGTGGAAAGTGTTGTAGAAGGTTACTAGAGATGACAGAAGAAACAGCATACTAGAAAAGTCAAAGTTAAAGATGTTGAAATGCCAATAAAGAGATTTTTTTTTTTTTTCCAGACTGAGTTTTGCTCTGTCACCCAGGCTGGAGTGGAGTGGTGCTATCATGGCCCATTGCAGCTTCTACCCCTCAGGCTTCAGCAATCCTCCCACCTTATCCTCCCAAGTGGCTGGGACTACAGGCATGCACCACCATACCCAGCTATCTTTTTTTTTTTTTTTTTTGAGACGGAGTCTCGCTCTGTCTCCCAGGCTGGAGTGCGTGACCGGATCTCGGCTCACTGCAAGCTCCGCCTCCCGGGTTCATGCCATTCTCCTGCCTCAGCCTCCCGAGTAGCTGGGACTACAGGCGCCGGCCACCGCGCCCGGCTCGTTTTTTGTCTTTTTTAAAGTAGAGACAGGGTTTCACCATGTTAGCCAGGATGGTCTCGATCTCCTGACCTAGTGATCCGCCCGTCTCGGCCTCCCAAAGTGCTGGGATTACAGGCGTGAGCCACCGCGTCCGGCCTTTTTGTATTTTTTCTAAAGACGAGGTTTCACCATGTTGCCCAGGCGGGTCTTCAGCTCCTGGGCTCAAGTGATCAATCTGCCTTGGCCTCCCAAAATGCTGAAATTGTAAGTATGAGCCACTGCACCAGGTCCCCAATAAGGAGATTATTAAAGTCAATGCTGGGAATAAGAGGCTACTCCTATAACTTCATGGATCAGAGCCCTCTGCTCCCCTGAACTACCCACTATCTTGTGATTTTTGCATGGGAGAGGCAAGTCACTTTTGTTTATTTTGTTTTCTTTTGTCTCTGTTAAAGCAGTCAATTCAATAATTTATTCAGTCTAGAGTGCTGCTGCGTCACGGAAATGGTGTAAAGGTAATTAATGGGAAGAAACCGCTAAAATTCAACCATTGTGGGATTGTTTTTTCTTCTTATTTTGAAATAGAAATGGAAGGTGAAAGCAATCCACATTAAGAGTTTTATATAAGTTGACGCCTGTTCTCACTTATAAGTGGGAGTTAAATGCTGAGTACACACCAACATAAAGATGGCTGTAATAGACATTGGGAACTACTGGGTGTGGGGGATGGTGGGAGGGGTCGAGGGTTGAAAAATCACCTATCGGGATCTAAGTTCACTACCTGAGTGGCAAGGCCATTCATATAACAAACGTCAGTGACACACAATACACTCATGTAACAAACCTGCACATGTACTATCTGAAACAAAAATAAAAGTTAAAAAAAAAATCTTAAAAGTTGAAAACAATCGGCTGGGCATGGTGGCTCATGCCTGTAATCCCAGCACTTTGGGAGGCCAAGGTGGGCAGATCACCTAAGGTCAGGAGTTCGAGACCAGCCTGACCAACATGGAGAAACCCCATCTCTACTAAAATACAAAAATTAGCCTGGCGTGATGGCACGCACCTGTAATCCCAGCTACTCAGGAGGCTGAAGCAGGAGAATTACTTGAACCTGAGAGGCGGAGGCTGCAGTGAGCGGAGTTTGTGCCATTGCACTCCAGCCTGGGCAACAGAGCAAGGCACCTCAAAAAAAAAAAAAAAAAAATGTTGAAAACAGTCTTCCTATGAATCATCTGCAAAATAGTTGCTAAGACATCGATTCAAGAGCAGTGGATTTGCCAAGTCATGAGATTCATAACGTGCACTGTCAATCTACTGGACTGCTGAACTGATCTACAGTGTCTCCGCCTCCAAGGAGGAAGGTGCCCTATTCTTCAAACAGAACAATCACACCCCAATCACTGCATTCAGTTCTTGATGCATTCTTTTAATGAGATACTGACATTTTATGGATCCAGAGGACACTAATGGGAGAGTACAAAGGAGAAAACAAAGTTTTTCAGGTTAAACCAAACATTTTTGAAAATATTTCAATCACCTGGCACACGGAAGAAGAAAAGGATTTGGCTCTGTTGCAATAGGGGATTCTGAATAATTCATATAACTTTTAAAATCACATTAGGTAGCTATTTTAATAATATGTAGTAAATAAAACTCAAAAAGTATGAAGTTGTACCTAATAGTCTCTCTCTTTTATTTGAGCCTGGTTTCACCCTGTAGAAAAATCATCAGTAGTTTCTTGTGTATCTTTACAGAAAATCTCTGTGTTTAAATACTAACACATATGTTTACTTCAGGATATAAATGGTGATCATATTATATACACTGTTTTATGTCATGTGTTTTCACTTAAAAATACAGTTTGGCAAGCATTTAATATTTGTATACATAAAATTTATCTCGTCGGGCATGGTGGCTCATGCCTGTAATCCCATGACTTTGGGAGGCCAAGGCGGGCGGATCATCTGAGGTCAGGAGATCGAGACCAGCCTGACCAACATGGAGAAACCCTGTCTCTATTAAACATACAAAATTAGCTGGGCATGGTGTGCATGCCTGTAATCCCAGCTACTCGGGAAGCTGAGGCAGGAGAATCGCTTGAACCCGGGAGGCGGAGGTTGCAGTGAGTCAAAATCATGCCATTGCACTCCAGCCTGGGCAACAAGAGTGAAACTCCATCTCAAAAAAGAAGAAAAAAAATTATCTCAAACTTTTTTTTTTTTTCTTTTTGAGACAGTCTCACTCTGTCGCCCAAGCTGGAGTACAATGGCATGATCTCAGCTCACTGCAACCTCTGCCTAAATTCTCCTACCACAGCCTCCCAAGTAGCTGGGATTACAGGCGCCCACCAACACACCCGGATAATTTTTAGTATTTTTAGTAGAGACAGGGTTTCACCATGTTGGCCAGGCTGGTCTCCAACTCCTGGCCTCAAGTGATCCACCCACCTTGGCCTCCCAAAGTGCTGGGATTACAGGCATGAGCCACCACACCCAGCCTATATCAAACTTCTAAATTTCACATAGGTTTCCCTCATGGGAATGTGAATCAAAGCTTATTTTTTAGGTTGTTTTGAGTGTATTGCTATTATAAGACATCCTTGTTCATGTTTCCTTGTGAAACTCTGTGAATACACTCTTAGCCTAGATACACAGAAGTGGAATTGCCAAGTCATAATGCCAAGTCACATTTCAACTTAGTAGTTTCATTTAAATTATTATTCAAAAAGTCTCATCAATTTATTCTCCCACCAACTTTGTATAAGACTGTTTCCCCACGTCTTCAGTAACACTATATTTTATCAAAATTGTTTAGACTTTACCAATTATGTTTAATTTTTTATTTTACTTTAATTATAAATGATGTTGAACATTATTTCAAGTTTTTTTAAGTGCCCAAGTCCTTTCTCAATTTTCTGCAATTTGGTCTATTTTTTAATGTTTTGTAGAGAAAGATAATTATCTTTCTCCCCTCTTATATACAATGCATATTATTTTCTCTGACTTCATGCTTGTATTTCCATAAATGGTTTTTTAATTGTTACATAGTCCAATTGATTAATCCTTTCTTTTATTGCCTCTAGATTTGGAGGATCTTACTTAAAATCACTTTCTCCATTCTAAAATATTTAGGTTATCGCCTAGTGTTTTTATGATTTCATATAACACTTTGAGTCATTAACAGAAAAGAAGTAGGATAGGGATCCAACTAAAATTTTTACTGATTAACTCAAATAAAGAAGCTCTTGTTATTATCATATCTAGTTTAAAGGGGAGAAGACAAATTCAGAAAGACTGTGTGTCTTGCCCAAGTTCAAACAACTAGTACTTAAATAAAACAATTAGATTGGGGTAACAGATTTGCCTTAACATGCCACATTTTTTGCATTTTACCATGATTCTTTCCAATGTTAAACTCATATATATATGTATGTTAGTTCCAAATGGGAGAGAAGAAAATCCAAAACTATCCAGAAATAAAACTGACATCACAAACTAGTGAATTCTCTCTAGGTGGTTTAATTCAAGTGAAAGTTGGAGAACTATTGGTTAAAAATATGAATAAAAAATTTTTACAATAAAAGGTATGGATTGTGTCATCTTTAAGGTCATTTTCTATTTTTAAGATTTTACACTCATAAGACTCAAAGAAAATGTAAAACTCTTAAGGAAGATTTCTTCTAAAGAGAAAATACACTAGTATCCTGGGATACCTAATAATTTAGCTTTTAAAAATATATATATCTGTAATACACAGTCTTATTTCATGCTTTAATCTCTACCTTCTCACTCCCCTATTCCCAACATCCCAATTACAGTGAACAGTAAGTTCAGATTAGAAGGAAATGGTTTCTTCTTATCCAAGGTGTATTAGTCCATTTTCACACTGCTGTAAAGATAGAACCTGAAACTGGGTAATTTATACACAAAAGAGGGATTTTGGGTTTTTTTTTTTTTTTGAGACTGAGTCTCGCCTTGTCACCCAGGCTTAAGTGCAGTGGCGCAATCTTGGCTCACTGCAGCCTCCTCCTCCTGGGTTCAAGTAATTCTTGTGCCTCAACCTCCTGAGTAGCTGAGATTACAGGTGCCTGCCACTATGCCTGGCTAATTTTTATATTTTTAGGCCACCAGGTAGGCCAGGCTGGTCTCAAACTTCTGACTTCAAGTGATCCACCCGCCTCAGCCTCCCAAAGTGTTGGGATTACAGGCTTGAGCCACCGCGCCCAGCCACAAAAGAGGTTTAATTGATTCACAGTTCCACATGGATCAAGAGACCTCAGGAAACTTACAATCATGGCAGAAGGCAAATGGGAAACAGGCACCTTTTTACAGGTTATCAGGAGTGAGAGAAAGTGTCAACGTGTGAAGAAGGAACTGCCAAACACTTATAAAACCATCAGATCTCATGAGAACTCACTCACTATCATGAGAACAGCCTGTGGGAAACAGCCGCCATGATCCAATTACCTGCCTCCCTCGACAGGTGGGGATTACAGGTCACTCCGTCAACACATGGGGGTTACAATTGGAGATGAGATTTTGTGGGGGACACAGAGCCAAACCATATTATTCCGCGCCTGGCTCCTCCCAAATCTCATGTCCTTTTCACATTTCAAAACTAATCATACCTTCCCTACAGTCCCCCAAAGTCTTAACTCATTCCACTGCTAACCTAAAAGTCTATTTCCAAAGTCTCATCTGAGACAAGGCCAGCCCTTTCTGCCTATCAGCCTGTAAAATCAAAAACAAGTTAATTACTTCCAAGAAACAAAGGGGGCACACGCATTGAATAAATGCTCCCGTTCCAAATGAAAGAAATTAGCCAAAACAAAGGAGCTACAAGCCCCATGCAAGTCTGAAATCCATCAGGCAGTTATTAAATCTTAAAGATCCAAAATAATCTCCTTTGACTCCATGTCTCATATCCAGGGCACACTGATGCAAGAGGTGAATTCCCATGGCGTTGGCTGGCTCCACCCCGTGACTTTGCAGGGTACAGCCCCCCTCCCAGCTGCTTTCACAGGCTAGTGTTAAGTGTCCCCGTGGCTTTTCCAGGTGCATGGTGCAGGCTCTCAGTGGATCTACCATTCTGGGGTCAGGAGGGCAGTGGCCCTCTTCTCACATTTCCACTGGGAGGACTCCACTCATTTCCCTTTTGCACTGCCCTAGTACAGTTCTCCATGAGGACTCTGCTCCTGCAGCAAACTTCTGCCTGGATATCCAGGTGTTTTCATATATTCTCTGAAATCTAGGCACAGGTTCCCAAACATCAGTTCTTGACTTCTGTACACCTGCAGACCCAACACCACATGGAAGCGGCCGAGGCTTGGGGCTTACCCACTCTGAAGCAATGACTCAAGCTGTACCTTGGCCCCATTTAGCCACAACTGGAGCTGAAGCAGCTGGGATGCAGAGCACCATGTCCTGAGGCTGCACAGAGCACAGGGGGCCCTGAGTCTGGCCCATGAAACCATTTTTCTTTTCCCCAAAAGTTATTGCAGTACAAGTGGTAATTGGTTACATGAGTAAGTTCCTTAGTGGTGATTTGGGAGATTTTGGTGCAGCCATCCCCTGAGCAGTATACACTGCACCATATTTGTAGTCTTTTATCCCTTGTCCCCTCCCACTCTTCTCCCAAAGTCCCCAAAGTCCATAGTATCATTGTTATCTCTTTGCATCCTCATAGCTTAGTCCCCACGTATCAGTGAAAACATACGATGTTTGGTTTTCCACTCTTGAGTTACTTCACTTGGAATAATAGTCTCCAATCTCATCCAGGTCGCTGCAAATGCTGTTAAATCATTCCTTTTTATGGCTGTGTAGTATTCCATCATATATATATATATATATATCTCACAGTTTCTTTATTCACTCATTGAAAGTTCCATGCGCCGTTGAATAGAATGTATGTTCTGCAGTTGTTGGGTAGAATGTTTTGTAAATATCTGTTAAGTCCATTTGTTTCAAGGTGTAGTTTAAATCCATTGTTTCTTTGTTGACTGTCTTGACTGTCTTCATTTTTTCTGTCTCAATGACCTGTCTAGTGCCGTCAGTGGAGTACTGAAGTCCCCCACTATTACGATGTTGTTGTCTCCCTCATTTCTTAGCTCTATTAGTAATTGTTTTATAAATTCAGGAGCTCCAGTGTTAGGTGCATATATGTTTAGGATTGTGATATTTTCCTGTTGGACAAGGCTTTTACCATTTTATAATGTCCCTCTTTGTCTCTTTTAACTGCTGTTGCTTCAAAGATTTTTGTTGTCTAATATAAGAATAGCTATCTCTGCTCACTTTTGGTGTCCATTGCATGAAATGCCTTTTTCCACCCCTTTCTTTTGAGTTTAATGAAAAGAAACAGCTAAAATTCAACCAGTATGGGATTTTTTTCCTTCCTATTTTGAAATAAAAATAGAAGGTGAAAGCACTCCATATTAGGAAAAACTACCTATCGGTTACTATGCTCACTACCTGGGTGTGCTAGGTGAGTCTCCTGAAGGTAGCGGACAGTTGGTTCATGAGTTCTTATCCATTCTGTGGTTCTGTATCTTGTAAGTGGAGCATTTAGGCCATTTACATTCAATGGTAGTATTGAAATGTGAGCATTCATCATCCTCTTTGTTGCCTGTGTACTTTGTTTTGTTTTGTTTTTACTTTTTAACTTGTATTTTTATTTTATAGGTCCTATGTGATTATGCTTTAAAGAGTTTCTGTTTCTGATATGTTTCCAGGATTTGTTTTAAGATTTAGAGCTCCTTTCAGCAGTTCTTGTAGTGTGGCTTGATAGTGGCAAATTCTCTCAGCATTTGTCTGTCTGCAAAAGACTGTATCTTTCCTTAATATATGATGCTTAGTTTCACTGGATACAGAATTCTTGGGTGATAGTTGCTTTGTTTGAGGAGACTGAAGATTGGGCCCCAATCACTTCCAGCTTGTTGGGTTTCTGCTGAGAAACCTGCTGTTGATCTGATAGGTTTTCCTTTATAGGTTACCTAGTGCTTCTGTCTCACAGCTCTTAAGATTTTTTCATTCATCTTAACTTTAGATAATCTGAAGACAGTGTGTCTAGGTGAAAATCTTTTTGTGATCAATTTTCCGGGTGTTCTTTGTGCTTCTTGTTTTTGGATGTCTAGGTCTCTAGCAAGGCCAGGTAAGTGTTCCTTGATTTTTCCCCCAAATATGTTTTCCAAGCTTTTAGAATTCTCTTCTTCCTCAGGAACACCAATCGTTCTTAGGTTTGGTCATTTAACATAATCCTAGACTTCTAGGAGGGTTTGTTCATATTTATTCTTTTTTCTTTGTTAGATTGGGTTAATTTAAAGACCTTGTCTCTGAGTCCTGAATTTCTTTCTTCTACTTTTTCAATTCTTTTGCTGAGACTTCCAGAGCATTTCACATTTCTAAAAGTGTGTCCAAAGTTTCCTGAATTTTTGATAGTTTCTTCTTTAAGTCATCTATTTCCTTGAATATTTCTTCCTTCACTTCTTGTATCATTTTTTGGATTTCCTTGCATTAGGCTTCGCCTTACTCTGGTCCTTAATAACTAACCTCCTGAATTCTTTTTCAGGTAAATCAGGGATTTCTTCTCGGTTTGGATCCATTGCTGGTGAACTAGTGTGATTTTTGGGGGGCGTTAAAGAGCCTTGTTTTGTCATATTACCACGGTTGGTTTTCTGGTTCCTTCTTATTTGGGTAGGCTCTGTCAGAGGGAAGGTCTAGGGCTGAAAGCTGTTGTTCAGATTCTTTCGCCCCACGGGGTGTTCCCTTGATGTCGTGGTTTCCCCCTTTTCCTATAGATGTGACTTCCTGTGAGTCAAACTGCAGTGATTGTTGTCTCTCTTTGTCTACACAGCTCTGGGCTGGTACTGGGAGTCGTCTGCCCAGAGTCCTGTGATGTGAACCATCTATGGGTCTCTCAGCCTTAATTACCAGCACCTGTTCCAGTCAAAGTGTCAGGGGTTGCAATGGACTCCTTGAGGTTTCTTAGCTTTGGTGGTTTAATGCTTTATTTTTGTGCTGGTTGGTCTCCAACGTGGCACTTTTCAGAGAACATCAGCTGTGGTAGTATGGGGAGGAACTGGCAGTGGGCGGAGCCCTAGAACTCCCTTTGTCTTTCACTACCAGGGTGGGTAGGGAAGGAACATCAGGTGGGGGCAGGGCTAGGCGTGTTTGAGCTCAGACTCTCCTTGGCCAGGTCTTGGTGTGGCTCATATGGGGAATGGGAGTGAGATTCCCAGGTCACAGGAGTTGTGTACTAAGGAAGATTATGGCTGCCTCTGCTGAGCCATGCAGATTGTCAGGGAAGTGGGGGAAAGCCAGCAGTCACAGACCTCACTGAGTTCCCACACAAACCAAAGGGTCAGTCTCACTCCCACCGTGCCCCTCCCAAAAGCCCCCAGTCTGTTTCCAGGTAGAAAGCAATACAGGCTGGAAAACCTGCATCAGGCTACCACCTCCCAGCTGTGAAAGAAAACAGCTTGGTTCTCACCCCACCTGTGGAGTCTGCACCAGATTTGCTCCCTCCCCCAAGTTCTGGCCAAGAGGCTTCTCACCCCGGTCTAATTGTTACTAAGTTCAGCTAGAGATATCCTTCTCCCTCTGTAGTTTTACCCCCTGCTCCTCTCCCATTGGATCCCTGTGGTGCCAGGCAGGAAAGGCTTGCTAGGGGACCCAGCAAGCTCTCAGGGCCTTTCTGCTGCTTCCTCTACTCCTGTATTTTGTTCGGCTCTCCAAATTGACTCAGCTCCAGGTAAAGTTGGAAACTTCTCCCACAAACAGACCTTCTGCTTCTCCAGTGGGTGTGTGTGTTCGGGAGAGGAGGATCTTCCTTTCTCACTTCCACACTTGGGGCACTCACAGTATTGGGGGGTCTCCCAGGTCCTGCAGGAGCAGCCCACTTCCTTCAAAAGGCCTGTGGGCCCTCTCAGGATTCCTGGTTTTTTCTTGCAGTCTATCTGGAGATAAAATTCACGATATAAGCCCCCACCCGCTGCTCTGCCGGAGCTGCAATCTAGTTCTGCCTCCTGTCCTCCATGATGGCCAGCATGCTCCCCCATGTAACCTTCTTCATCCTAGGCCTCTGGGCCTGTGATGGGAGGGGCTGCCACCAAGATCTCTGATATGTCCTGGAGACATTTTCCCCATTGTCTTGGTAATTAACATTTGACTCCTTGTTCATTATGCAAATGTCTGCAACCAGTTGGACTTTCCCCTCAGAAAATGGGTTTTTATTTTGTATATCATCATCAGGCTGCGAACTTTCCAAAATTTTATGTCTGCTTCCCCTTTAAACATAAGTTCCAATTTTAAACCATCTCTTTGTGAACGCATAAAACTGAATGCTGTCAAAATAATCTAGGTCACATCTTGAACGCTTGCTGCTTAGAAATTTCTTCTGACAGATACCCTAAATCCTGTCTCTCATGTTCACAGTTCCATAGATCTCTAGGGCAGGGCAAAATGCCACCACTCTCTTTGCTAAAGCATAGCATGAGTGACCTTTACTCCAGTTCCCAATAAGTTGCTCCCTGGACTTTATTGTTTACATCATTATCAGCATTTTGATCAAAACAATTCAACAAGTCTCTAGGAAGCTCCAAACTTTCCCACATTTTCTGTCTTCTTCTGAGCCCTCCAAACTGTTCTAACCTCTGCCTGTTACCCAGTTCCAAAGTCACTTCAACATCTTCAAGTTATCTTTATAGGAGTGCCCTACTCCCAGTACCAATTTCCTGTATTAATCTATTTTCACTCTGCTATAAAGTTATTGCCTGTGACTTGGTAACTTATCAACAAAAGAGGTTTAACTGACTCACAGTTCCACATGGCTGAGAGACCTCAGGAAACTTACAGTCATGGCAGAAGATGAATAGGAAGCAGGCACCTCTTCACAAGGCAGCAGGAGAGACAGAAAGTATAAAGGAGGAACTGTAAAACACTTACAAAACCATCAGGACTCATGAGAACACATTCATTATCATGAGAATAGCATGTGGGAAACTGTCACCATGATCCAATCACCTCCCTCCTTTGACATGTGGGGACTGCAGTTCCCTCCCTTGAGACATGAAGATTACAACTTGAGATTTTGACGGGGACACAGAGTCAAACCATATCACAAGGTTTGCAAATATATCTGAAATATTGCAGATACAGGTGTGTGTGTGTGTGTGTGTGTGTGTGTGTCTATAGAACTGCAAAAGGAATATGTTTTTCTAGTAATTTTTTTGTAGGCTGTAGATATAAGTAAAATAAAAACAAATTAAATTGAACAGACAGTAGGCCAGGCATGGTGGCTCACTCCTGTAATCCCAGCACTTTGGGAGGCCGAGGTGGGTGGATCACAAGGTCAAGAGATCAAGACCATCCTGGCCAACGTGGTGAAACCCCATCTCTATTAAAAACATAAAAATTAGCCAGGCATGGTGGCGGGTGCCTGTAGTCCCAGCTACTCGGGAGGCTGAGGCAGGAGAATTGCTTGAACCCGGGAGGTGGAGGTTGCAGTGAGCCGAGGTCATGCCACTGAACTCCAGCCTGGGCAACACAGCAAGATGCCATCTCAAAAAAATAACAAAAATAAAATTAAATTAAAATAAAAAAATCGAACAGATGGTAATAAAAATTTGGTGCTGAGATTCTACATGTACAAGTTTCATAATTGGTCATTCCACTATTTTCTAAGAATGTCCTGCACTTATTTAAGCAGGAGTACTTATTGCATACTATAAGTGGTGTTTTCTTCAATAGACCCTGAGCTCTGTGGGCCCACCCAGTAACCTCATATCATATGTTCTCAAAGAATATTTACTGGGCTGGGCAAAGTGGGTCATGCCTGTAATCCCAGCACTTTGGCATGCCAAGGCAGTAGCATCACTGGAGTCCAGGAGTTCAAGACCAGCCTGAGCAACACACTGAGACTTTGTCTCTTAAAAGATAAAGTAAAATTTTTAATCATAATTACCAAATTGTTGAGTTAAATTTCACCCTTAATCATGGGCTCCCTAGAAACCCAAACCTCACCAATTATTCCATATATCCATGTAACAAACCTCCACATGTATCCTCTGAATCTATAATTTTTTTTCATTTCACCCTTCAGATAACATTAGTTCTTGTAAGTGATATCCTGAAGGAAAAGTTTTTAATTGCCTTTTGGTTTTCATACAATTTTATTACTCCTTTATGTAGCTCATGGTGTTTGAATGTTATGACTTTGCTTTGTTTTGTACCAGTTCCAAATCTGTAAAGAGAAATTAGTTACTCATTCCATCAGTTTTGCTATGTAGGAACAAATGAAACAAGATTTCAATATTTCAAATCATCTAAATCACAGCTACTTAAACATCTCAACAAAGTCCAATCCAACCAAAACTGCTGAGTTCTTTGCGGTTCTAGTTTCAGTACATGCATAGTCATGAAGTGAAAATTAGTAGTTTCATACAACTCTAATTAGTAACAGCAGTTTATAACTTCTTTGCAAATCTTCTTGCAGCAAGTTTTAGCTCGGTAAGTGGCCAGCTAAATTTCAGCTTGCAAGAACAGGAAGTCTACACTTTCTTTATAAGCCCGATGGTTCTATCCATGTGTGTTACCTATATTCCCCTATTGATGATTATTATCGTTTATACTTCTTATTTTTAAAATAGATTTGCTGTTTTTGTTTGTTTAAAAAAAAAAAAAAAAGGCAGTATAAGCTCACTGCAAAAAGAATAGGAAAATTCCAAAAAATACCATATTACCAAGAGATGACTACAGTAAAGTTTTGGTGAGTACACATCCAGAGAGCTCACAGTCTTTACCTATACATACCTACATACAGCTTTAAATGAAAGCCGTTATTTTATGCATGCTATCTTGTAACCTCTTTTTTTATTTTCTGATAGTTTATGGATAATTTTGTTCATGTCATTATGGATTAACGTGCCATATCTAGAACTATTATAATAAAAAAGTGATCCTTTGGGTGTTTCCTGAGTATTTAAAGGTTCCCTGCTAAGAGACCTAAAGCTTCTGTCCAGCCATTCCTTATTTAAAACAGTGCAGTCATTAAGATTAACATTCTTCACTTACTTTGTGACCACTGGCACAATTACCTTTTTAAGACCACTTCCTAAAAGTGGAACTGGTGTGTCAAAAACTATAATCATTTAATTTAAAGGGATCCCTTAAATTGTCTTTTCTGAAGGACAAAATTTTTTTGTCTTCCAGGAGAA
Organism: Macaca thibetana thibetana; assembly: GCF_024542745.1. Lineage (NCBI taxonomy): Eukaryota > Metazoa > Chordata > Mammalia > Primates > Cercopithecidae > Macaca > Macaca thibetana. The sequence goes on from NC_065594.1 coordinate 60,216,882, forward strand.
TTCACCGTTGTTTTTTGCTTTGCTTTGCTTTGTTTTGTTTTGTTCTCTTCTTTAACCAACTTAGAGTCCCATAAGCAGTCAATGAGAAAACCTGCTTCCCACATCCTTGGCAACTCTAGTATGATTGTCATTGCCATTGCCATTGCCAATCTGATCTGTGTGGAAAGTGGCATCCTGTACTTTTTAAATTTGCATTTAAAAATAGTAAGTGAGGTCTAATTTTTTTGTATGTGCATGCATGAGATAATTATATATCACATTTTGTAATTTGTTTGTTCATTCCCTTTGATTATGTTTTTAAAAGGAGATAAAATGTTTATTAGCATTTTTTTTTCAGCGTCTCGTTCTATCACCCAGGCTGGAGTGCAGTGGCATGATCTTGGCTCACTGCAAGCTCTGCCTCCCGGGTTCACACCATTCTCCTGCCTCAGCCTCCAGAGTAGCTGGGACTACAGGTGCCCACTACCACGCCCAGCTAATTTTTTGCATTTTTTAGTAGAGACAGGGTTTCACCATGTTAGCCAGGATGGTCTCGATCTCCTGACCTCATAATCCGCCCACCTCAGCCTCCCAAAGTGCTGGAATTACAGGTGTAAGCCACTGCACCCGGCCTTATTAGCATTTTTAAAAGATATAGATGTTGATTTTTTTCTATTTTTTAAATTTGATCTTTTATACAAATTTCCAGTTTGTCATTAGTCTTTTAACTTTTGTAAGCTTTTTTATGTTCATCTTATAGAAATTTTTATTTTTACTCACATACATATTCTTTTTTGTGTCTGGCACGTGTTTCAGGATATGTGTGACATTTTCTTACATATTCAGCTTACATAATCCCCTCATACTCTTAAGATTATTTTCCATTTATCCATATTAATTCCATACTGACTAAATTGTGAGTTGGAGTATCTAAATATATATATATCCTTTTCTAGAACTTATTTAACTTTCAAATGGCTATGCAGTCATTAACATTTATATAAGCTTTTATGGTAGATTAAATTGCGGAGAGAGACTCTCCCTAAATCATACCATTGCGTTGGGATTACTGCGTTTATGCATGTGTCAATCTCCCCTACTACACATAATGTCTATGTTGTATTTTGGATTAAAAAAGGTTAGATTACTATTTAAAAAGATTCACAGGGATAAATGAAAATAGTAGAAATTTTCTATGAATTTGTATGATACTTTCTGCCAAAAACTCACTGCATTTTTTTTAGTGCATTTAGTTTATCTACTTTTAAATATGCCAAAAATAACTAACACATTATAAAATGTCTTTTTTTTTTTTGGTTTTGTTTGTTTGTTTGTTTCAGACAATGGCTCATTCTACTGTCCACACTAGAGTGCACTGGTATGATCCTAGCTCACCACACCACAGCTTCAAAACTCCTGGCCTCAGACAATCCTCCTACCTCAGCCTCCAAAAGCGCTGGAATTACAGTCATGAGCTAACTAACCCGGTCAAAATCAGTCTTAAAAATAAAGACTACTACCACTGGGTGTGATGACTCACACCTGTAATCCCAGCACTTTGGGAGGTCAAGACAGGTGAATAACCTGAGGTCAGGAGTTTACGACCGGCCTGATCAACATGGTGAAACCCCATCTCTACTAAAAATACAAAAATTAGGCTGGACACAGCTGCCTACGCCTGTTATCCCAGCACTTCGGGAGGCTGAGGAGGGCAGATCACCTGAGTTTGGGAGTTTGAGACCAGCCTGACCAATATGGAGAAAATCTGTCTCTACTAAACATACAAAATTAGCTGGGAATGGTGGCACATGCCTGTAATCCCAGCTACTTGGGAGGCTGAGGCAGGAGAATTGCTTGAACCTGGGAGGCTGAGGTTGCGGTGAGCCAAAATCGTGCCATTGCACTCCAGCCTGGGCAACAATAATGAAACTCTATCTCAAAAATAATAATAATAACAACAATAATAATACTAAGATAAAAACAAAAATTAGTTGGATGTGGTGGTGGGTGCTTATAATCCCAGCTACTTGGGAAGCTGAGGCAGAAGAATCGCTTGAACCCAGGAGACAGAGGTTGCAGTGAGCCGAGATTACGCCATTGCACTCCAACCTGGGCAACAAAGAGCGAAACTCGGTCTCAAAATAAATAAATAAATAAAGACTGCTCTCATTTATAATGCTTTAACGATATAAACAGGACCTAATGTGTTTATTCCAAGCCTATAACCTTAAATTTCTAGTTATATGATAAAAATATGCATTTATTCTTTTAAGAATTTGTCAATTTTACTGGAAAATTCTAAGGATACTGTTTTAATAGTTCTTTAGACCACAGACACTGAAGTTTTTTTCTGAGAAAAATAATAATACATGCATATTTGACAGTAGACTAAAGTGGGGCAAACTGACACATTTATATTTTCTAAAGACAGAAGGCATCAAATACCAGATCCTTGTAGCCTTTTCCTTTCTCTTTTAAAAACGTTAATTCATTAAGTTGGTTATGGTGTCTCAAGTCTGTAATCTTAGCTACTGGAGAGGCTGAAGTGGGAGGATCACTTGAGACCAGGAGTTCAAGAACAGCCTGAGCAACATAGTGAGATTCCCATATCTAAGAAAAAAGCAATTAATTTATTACTAATCATTTAGGAGGCCATTGTGTTATAAATTAGATTTCTTCAATACATGAAAGAGAATTTAACTGAGAATTTCAAATGAGACCTCTTATAGGTAACAGCCTAATTTGTCATATGGAAATTCTTGTCACCCTTCTTCCCCTAAAAAGTCATTGCTACACCTTGGGCTTTCTGCAAAACTTGTGTAAACTGAGGCACACTGTTCAAGACTCCTCAATCTTACCAAATGTTTTGTAGAAATATCTTAGCCTTGGATATTTTTCCATTTTAAAGTAATATTAGTAATTTAAAATATCAGAAATATTGTGGAATCTTAATGGTAGTGTACCAACTGCACTCAGAAATGTTCAATTCTGCCTTAAGATTTGAGTACTTATACTTCAACGAATTTCTTTATGCTTGTCCATTATGAAGTATTTGCTTAGAGTTTAATTATTTTAGTTAGAGTCCTAGGAGGAAATGTAGATAAATCTTGATAGTCGTGAGAGCTCATGGTTCCATAGCAGTCTGATACCAAAACAGTTTTAAACAAATCTCCAAATTGATGAAGAGTCTGTTGTAGAAACCAATCTTTCTCTTGAAGATGTCTTCTAGAACTTTGTATCACAATCATGTTAAGCTCTAATAAAGTTTCAATATGAAAGGACATTATAAATTCAAATAACTTAGAATTTCCAGAATAGATAGTAATTTTAACTTTAAAATAAAACGATTTAGTCATCTGCTAAAATGATTGAAACTATATTACTCCAGTTTTATAAATGAAATTTTAAACTTGTTATAAAATAATTGGAAAAGGGAAATAGAATTTCTGTTGATAAGAAGGTGCATTTTTAAGTCTTAATATTATCAATTCATGTATTCAGTTCTAAAGAATATGCTAATTATAAAATCCCCTAAAGTAATAAAATAGAAATTATGTGTTTTTATGTCTGTTTTCCCTTCACCTTTTCCAAGCTCTAAAGCCTGGTATTTTGATCACCTCTCATAAGAGAGATTTCTTAAAAGTGAGTTATTTGTTTGAGCCTGGTGGGAAACCCATGACCAATTTACTATGACTATTAGCTTCATTCTTCTTGATAGTTGCTTAGTCCAGAAATTCTTTGTAAAGAATATTCAACAGTGCAGAAAAGCAAATCCTTGAGAAAAGGGGCTGTTTGTTACCATAGGATCAATGCCTAGAATGAGACTGGACCAGTAAGTTCTAGTTCTGGTTGCAAACCTGCTATATGTTATGCATATATGGTACGCAACCAGAAGTAGAACTTACTTTGCATACCTACTATATGGTATGCAACCAGAACCAGAACTTACTTCAACAATTTTTGGAGTGTAGATCTGTTGAAAACAAATTCTCTCAGTTTTCCTCTTTCTGAAAGTTTTTATGTTGCCTTCATCTTGCAAGAAATATTTTACTAGGTGTAGAATTCAACATTGACAGATTTGGTTTCTTTTTATCATTTTAAAGATGTTATTCCATTTTCTTCTGGCTTGCCTAGTTTGCTACTGTCATTCTCATCTTTGTTCTGCTGTACATATTTCTTTTGCGTCCTGCTGATTTGAGATATTTTTTCCCATTGTCACTGGTTTTTAGCAGTTTAATTATCAAAAAAAAAAAAACAATTAATCAATGATCTATCTCTTTTTTTTTTTTTTTTTTTTTGGAGACAGAGTCTTACTCTGTCACCCAGGCTGGAGAGCAGTGGTGCCATCTTGGCTTACTGCCAGCTCCGCCTCCCGGGTTCAGGCCATTGTCCTGCCTCAGCTTTCTGATTAGCTGGGACGACAGGCACCTGCCACCACGCCCAGCTAATTTTTTGTGTTTTTAGTAGAGATGGGGTTTCACCGTGTTAGCCAGGATGGTCTCGATCTCCTGACCTCATGATCTGCCCGCCTCAGCCTCCCAAAGTGCTGGGATTACAGGTGTGAAAGATACCGTGTCCGGCCTATTAATCGATATTTCTTTTTTTTTTTTTTGAGATGGAGTCTCGCTCTGTCACCCAGGCTGGAGTGCAGTGGCCGGATCTCAGCTCACTGCAAGCTCCGCCTCCCGGGTTCACGCCATTCTCCTGCCTCAGCCTCCCGAATAGCTGGGACTACAGGCGCCCACCACCTTGCCTGGCTAATTTTTTGTATTTTTAGTAGAGATGGGGTTTCATCATGTTAGCCAGCATGGTCTCGATCTCCTGACCTCGTGATCCGCCCGTCTCGGCCTCCCAAAGTGCTGGTATTACAGGCTTGAGCCACGGCACCCGGCCTAATTGATATTTCTTGAAAAGGATTTTCTGTCCCTTGTCTCTATCTTCTACCTCTGAGGCTCCAATTACACCTTTGTTAGACACTTTAGATTACTCGAGGGTAAATGATACATTTTGTTTTTCTTTCTTCTATGTATGCTTTATATAATGTTGAACTAGATTTGCATATCAGGGATAAATCCCACTTGCTTGTGGCATATAATACTTTTTATACATAGTTGGATTTGATTTGCCAATAATTTGCTGAGGATTCTTGCATTTATATTTATGTAAGGCAATTGGTCTGTAGTTTTCTTTTTTGTAAAGTCTTTGGCTGAAAGATAATGCTGATCTCATAGAATAAATTAGAAAGTATTCCCTCTCTATCTATCTTTTGAAAGAAATTGCAGATAATTGGTATTAATTCTGCCTTAAATATTTGATAGAATTTACTAGTGAACCCATGTGGGGCTGGTGTTTTCAGTTTTGGGATGCTATTAACTGCTGATTCAACTTATTTAATAAATGTAGTCTTATTTAGATTGCCTATTTATTTTCGTGTGAGTTTTAGTGATTTGTATCTTTCAAACAATTGGTCCATTTCTTTTAGGTTGTTAGATTTGTGGCCATAGAGTTGTTCATAGTATTTCTTCATCTTTATTATCCTATTAATGTTCAAGGGATCTGTGGTGATGTCCCATCTTATTTCTAGTATTAGTAATTGCTGTCGTCTTTGTTTTTTCTTAGCCTGGTAAGAAACTTAACTATTTTATTGACTTTTTCAAAGAATGAGCTTTTGGTTTCATTGATTTTTCTCCATTAATTTCCTGTTTTTATTTTCATTGATTTCTGTTCTAATTTTTATGGTTTCTTTTCTTACTTTGGATTTACTATCTTCTTTTTTTTTTTATGTTTCCTAAGGTGATAGCTTAGATGACTGATTTTAGATATACTTTTTAACAAATGCACCTAATGCTATTAATTTTCCCTAAGCACTATTTTTAACGGATTCCACAAATTTTGATAAGTTGTATTTTTATTTCAATTTAGTTCAAAATATATTTTACATTCTCTTGAGACAACTTCTGTGACTCATGTTATTTAGAGTATGTTGTTTAATCTCCAAGTGTTTTGGAGTAATTTCTTGTTATTAATTTCTAGTTTAATTCCACTGTGGTTTGAAAGCAAATATTGTTTGAAAGCAAATTCTTTTAAATTTGTCCAGGTGTATCTGATGACCCAAATGTAGTCAATATTGGTGAACATTTTATATGACTGTGAAAAGAATGTGTATTCTTCTGTTATTGATAAAGTAGGCTATAGATGTAGATTATGTATGGTTAATGGTGCTGTTGAGTTCAACTGCCTTACTGATTTTCTGTCTAATGGATCTGTCCAATTCTGATAGAGAATTGTTAAAGTTTCCAGCTATTACAGTGGAGTCACTATTTCTCTTCACAGATCTATCAGTTTTCACCTCATGTATTTTAATGGTCTCTTTTCAGGCACAGATACATTAAGGATTGTTATATCTTCTTGGAGAACTGACGTCTTTATCATTATGTAATGAACCCCTTTATCCCTGACAACTTTTCTTCCTCTGAAGTCTTCTCTGTATGAAATTATATATTAATATATATTAATATACATATTATATATAGTATATATTTATATATAATACATAGTATATATAATATATATACTATTAAAAATATATATATACACACACTATATAACTTATATAGTTAGGAGCAGTGGCTCACATCCGTAATCCCAGCATTTTGGGAGGCTGAGATGGGCAGATGACCTGAGGTCAAGAGTTCGAGACCAGCCTGGTCAACATGACAAAACTCCGTCTCCACTAAAAAAAAATACAAAAATCAGTCAGGCATAGTGGTGCATACCTGTAGTCCCAGTCACTGGGGAGGCTGATGCAGGAGAATCGCTTGAACCCACGGGTAGAAATTGTAGTGAGCCAAGATTGAGTGACTGCACACCAGCCTGGGTGACAGTGAGACTCCAACAAGCAAACAAACAAATTAATATAACTTTCTTTTGATTAATGGTAGCATGGATATCTTTCTCCATCTTTTTAAATTTATTTTTATTTTTTTTTAGAGACAAGATCTTACTATGTTACCCAGGCTGGTCTCAAACTCTTGAGTCAAGTGATCCTCCCACTTCAATTCAGCCTTTCAAGTAGCTGGGATTACAGGTTTGTGCCACTACTCCTTGCTCTCATCTCTTTACTTTTAATCAAATGTCCTTATATTCAAATATTCAAAATGAGTTCATTGTAGACAACATACAGCTGAATCTTGTTTTTTATTTTATTTTATTTATTTATTTTGAAACAGAGCTTCGCTCTTGTTGCCCAGGCTGGAGTGCAAGGGCGCCATCTCGGCTCACCGCAACCTCTGCCTCCTGGGTTCAAGCGATTCTCTTGTCTCAGCCTCCCGAGTAGCTGTGATTACAAGCATGTGCCCCCATGTTGGGCTAATTTTGTCTTTTTAGTAGAGATGAAGTTTCTCTATGTTGGTCAGGCTGGTCTCAAACTCCCAACCTCAGGTGATCTGCCCGCCTTGGCCTCCCAGAGTGCTGGGATTACAGGAATGAGCCACCGCACCTGGCGAGTCTCATTTTTTGATTCACTCTCACAATGTCTGTCTTTTAATTGGTATATTTAGAAAAATTTTTATTTAAAGTGAGTATTGATATAGTTGGATTAATATCTGTCATATTTGTTTCTGTTCTCTCTGGCTTGATATATTTCAGGTAAAGTTCATTTATATAGGATAGACAATCAATTTTGCTGACTTAGAGATTTAGGAAAAGCCCTTCTATGGCCTTGGTCTGAATCTTTGCAGGAGAAATTTGGTTAGTTGAAGATCCACTTTAGACTGTATTTTGTCCTCCTTTAGACCTGAGAATAACAGGTGCATTGTGAATTTATCTGAAGAAAAACAGTGATTTAGGCCAGGGTCTAGCCATTCCCTTTACAATAGTAAAACATGATACTGCAAAGGGAAAAGGTTCTAACTCTTCCTAGGAGCAGATTTTCGGGGTTGACATCCTGCAACTCTTCCAATCAGGATCATACACATGGAAAAAACTGGTCCTTCATGTTTCTTCTCTGTCACAGATGGAACTGGATGAGCTGACCTTAGCTTTGAACAAATGTATTGAAGTAGAACCCTAAACATCCAACTAAAGGTCCAGGGAACTTTAGAACTATGAGCAACATGATAAAAGAATTTTGTCCGAGGCTCTTATTTAACAGAGAAGCAAATTGCATTGAGAATTTGAGCTGTTTGTCTCAAATCACCATTTGGTGGAAATGCAGGAACAAGGCTTTCTGGATTTTAGATCCGGGCTTTCTAGATTCCCAGACTAATCTTGCTTTCTATTTTTGTCACCTAAAACTTCAGGGAATAAAGCTTTAGATGAAGGGCTATAGACAAAAATGTAAAGGAGGAAAAATCGTTTTTTTTCAGTGCTTTCCCTCTCACTCTGGTTACTTTTACTTCATTTTCAGCACCACTTTTTTATTACTCTGCTGGCTCCTGTGTTTTCACATTGGTTTATCTCCAGGAAGAGAGCCTAAAAATGAATTTCTTCTAAGAATAAGTGACCTTAACCCAAAGGAATGATTTAACCTAAAGGAATAACTTCATAGCAATGAAGTTTTGACACTGGGTTACCTGGGTAAATAGTTTTTCAAGAGTTAGATGCTCTCCAAGTCTCCCTATAAATCATAGCACAGGGAAATGACTAAGATTAGCTTGCCCTCAAGGAATTACTGTCTCTTGCTCTCAGCTTGTTAGAGCTCCCACCATTTTTCTAATAGCCCTCGCTTCATATCTTGATATCCTTAAGGAGTAGGACAAAACATATTCCCCATTCAAGTCCTCAATCTTTTCCTAAAGAACTACCTTTGACTTCTACTTGGGAAAAATTACAATGACCATATCAAATACTGACTTACTAATGAGAGGAATGGTGACACAGCCGAGAAGTACCTGGCATCATTATCGAACTTCTAAAAGTGGCAAATCAAAGAGAGATGGCTTCAAAATCGGTAGACAATAATAGGCCAATCTGAGCCCTGCTCTAAACTCTAGATATCTAGATTCACAAGCTAAACATAGGCCTCCCCTGCTCTGAGCTCTCTTGAAAGGAAATGTCCATTCAAACCAAATGAAAAAATTCCCTTAACTATGTTCCTTTGAAGATATCATCCAACCTTGAACACTGCCTCACTCCTTTAAAAGCTTCTGCCATGTCCCATATCTTAATGTTAAATTGTTTAGTAAAGTTTATGGCATAATTTCTTCGGAGATTATCAGAAGGTTCCCAAATAACCCAGGGTAATTTAAATTCCTCATGCCTTCTCAATTTTGTAAGATATAACTGTGATCATTACAGTTCCTTAGAACTCTTGTCAAAAATAAATAAATTTAAATCTCATTATAATGAAGGCGTCATTTTTCCCATAAAACTTAACTATACTCTTCAAATTTTGATTTTCAAATTTGTATTTCCCCTAAAATTCATATGTATCAGAAGAATAATCATATGAGATTTCAGTCTTTTAATAAATGTGTTTTAAAATTGTACTTAGAACTTGAGAGTTATGCTTAGGGAAAAAATCACACCCTGCTATAGCATTTGCTGCCAACTATAAATTTCTACTAACTGCTTCTTTGTGGCAATGACCCAAAGCTATAGTTTTCTGGAGAAACTTTTTAGACTTGGAAACTGTCAACAATTTAGAAACAGATATATCAATGACAAAATTGATTATATTTGTACAATAACTCTCAGCTGTTTATTAAATTTTCTTTCATACCTTGGTTACTCATTTTAATTGGTGGCTTTTTTTTCCCTCACCAGACTACATGTTACGATAATGTGATATTTTTCTAAGTACTTCACACATTTGATTATTACCCTAACCTTGTGAAATAAATAAGGTAGTGTCACTATCCTTATGCTTTAACTAAAAAAGAAGAAAGAAAAACAAAACTAGAGTGAAGAGAGAGTAAAAGACTTGTCCAAAGACAGAGGGTTAGAGAGGTAGCAAATACCATCATTCAAAAATAACTGATCTCAAATTTTATTAGTGACATAAAATCTTTATTTCTTCCTAGTTTCACAATATATCTACAGAGAAAGCCTACTGCATAGCTATCCTTATTCCACTTCTAAAATGCGTGCATTCTCACCCAGGCTGACTCTTCTTTTCTACTTTGCTGTTAGAAAATGGATTCCATGAGAATGAGCCATAAATGCGTGTCATTGGACTGTATCAAAAATAAGTGAAAACCATAAAGAACCAGTTTCCATCCATCCCTCTCCCCTTTCCCAATGCCCACCAGGGGGAAAAAAATAAAAACAGGCTTGTAAGCACCCAGCTCTGGCCACAGAGCTGTTTGATTGCTTAAGCCGAGTGGCCAGACAATAGGACCAGAAAGAATGGCCGCTTCCTTCCTTCCTGTTGAGTGTTCTGCCTGAGTGAGCAAATTCAATAGCACTTTGCTTCACAGCAACACTAGGCTCTAGCACGAGGAAAATCAACAAAGAGCCATTCTAGGGCATTTCCAACCCCACCTAAGCCAAGCCTCTGAGCTATAGAACCATGGGGGAGGGGGTGTCCAGATTCAGGTGCTCCTGGGGCGTGTACAAGCATCTAGGTTACTGCTTATATTCAGGGCCACTGTGCATTTGTAATTGTCCAGTTTAGCTGTTATCATTTTCAACTTTCTAATCCACAATTCACTGCAATGTTTCAAAACTTTTCTGAAAGCTGGCTATTTCCTCGTGGCAACACAGTCAACATTGATATGGACAACTGTGATGACTGTAACTCCAGAATCATCTTAAATGCTCCTGCAATAAGTCATCCTTCTCTCCCCTCCACTGACTTTTCGATCTATGCCGAGTACGTACAATAATTTGGTCAATTTGGTAGTTAAGAACAGAACCAGAGAAGACTTAAGACTAAGACACATAGTTTTATGGATTACGTGTCAGACTTTCAGTGAACTTGTAACCCTGGGCTGTGAACTTTGCAAGTGCCTCTCGGCTTTTTTCCTATGCCTTTGATGGGACAGGATAGCTAAATGGGGCTGGAATTGGGTAATTTTTCCCCCAGATTAATTAGGCTACAGTAAAATCCCAATACGTTAGGCTCTGGTAAAATAGTTTCTCTTGAGGGCAAGCCTTGTTAAGAAGAACAGCATGGTCTGGTATTTTTTCAAACTGGTTACTTTCCTTCCCCACCGCAGGAAGCCAGAGGGGATTTTTTCCCTGTTATCCACTATCAGAACCCGGTTGGGCTCTAGGAAATAAAACTCAGACTTCCACTGTGTATGTCCTTCTAGAGTTTTCAACTCAGACTTGTCCACATTGAGTATCCAGAAATTTGCCATTTGCAGTTCATGTTTCCCACCCAGTACTGGTTTCTGGAGAGATTTCTGTTTGAGAGTTTCCTATGAACATTTTTTTTTATCATCATTTGTTGTTGATTTGGTGACCTGGTTTCCGCCACTGTAACATCCATAATGTTTGAATATTTCTGGCAGTAAAAGTATATGTGGGCTGGGTGCAGTGGCTCACGCCTGTAATCATAGCATTTTGGGCGGCTGAGGTGGGTGGATCACCTGAGGTCAGGAGTTCGAGACCAGCCTGGCCAACATGGCAAACCCCCATCTCTAATACAAAAATTAGCTGGGTGTGGTGGCAGGTGTCTATAATCCGAGCTACTCAGGAAGCTGAGGCAGAAGAATTGCTTGAACCCGGGGGGTGGGGGGTGTGGGACAGGGAGGTGAAGGTTGCAGTGAGCTGAGATCACGCCCCTGCACTCCAGCCTAAGTGACAGAGCGAAACTGTCTCAAAAAAAAAAAAAAAAAAGTATATGTGTATTTTTATACTCAGACATTTCCACAACTGGAATTTGGTGACATTCAACATGGTTATTAGAGGCATTAGAATACATTAAAACCATAATGTGATTAAACTAATTACATTATTCATCTGATTGATTTGAACCAGCACGTATCTTGGATTCAAAATTGAAAATGACAGATAAGAGTCTTTATTAGGCGATTAAAGAACTTATAATGCTTTATCTTTCAATATGAAAAATCTATCTCTACATGCATTCTAATTTGTAGTAATTCACACATGAACTAAAGCCCTTTATTTTATTCCATAAAAATGAGTGAGGAAAATGACTTCTAATTATTAACACGATTTTTTAACAATCAGAAATTCTATGAAGACCTTTTCAGATTTAAACTTTAAAACAACCCCTTTAAGAAGCTGCTAGTATTATAGCCCTTTCATGGAGAAAACACAGGCAGCTCAGAGAGGTTACAAGAGTTACCCAAGCTCACACAGCTAAGCTGGGATTTGAGCTAAGGCAACTTGACAACAGAATTCCATCTCTTTTTATTTTTAACAATATAAAGTATGATTTTTACATTTTAATTTAATATTTTAAATTTATTTAGAGACTGTGTCTTGCTCAGTCGCCCAGGTTGGAGTACAGTGGTGTGATCTTGGCTCACTGCAACATCCTCGACCCTCCCACCTGAAACCCCCCCAACCCCGAATCATTTACTTAAGAATCTGATCTGATGCCCCGACACCACAGCAGTCACCTCTTATCCATAGAGGATACATTCCAAAACCCCTAGTGGATGCCTGAAACCATAGATAGTACCTAACCCTATATATTACTATGTTTAATTCTACACATGCATAGTTATGATAAAGTTTAGTTTATAAATTAAGCACTGTAACAGATTAACAATAATATTAAAATAGAATAATTATAACAAATGTGGCAGCAGCTTCTTCATTGCCAGACACTGCCTTCTCCAGTAACTTCTACATTTTTCAGTCGAAAACTATTCCTGAATCTATGTAACCATCTCTTACAGCAAATGGCTTGGTGTCACTCATTTCAGGGTCTCCCTTGCTGAAGTTTTTGTGCAGGCTTAATGCTTTCTGGTGCAACATATTGCTGTGACTAGAAACACATTTCTGTTCAGCTTTTCCACCCATAAATTTAATAATTTTTCCATCTTAACTAAGCGCTTATCACGCCCTGAGGCTGTAAGTTTTGCAGTTCGAGGTGTGACAGCAAAACTAGCACAAATTTATTTTTCCTTCTTAAAAATTTTATAGATAAAAGATTCATTCTTACCATAGATCTTAGCAACCTCAGCATATAATTTTGTTTTCTTTTCTTATTAAGTCAAGAACTTTCACCTTCTCACTTAAAGGAAGCACTTTACAGCTTCCCTTTGGCATATTTAAATTACCAGCATCACTACTCTTGCATTTGGGGACCATTATCAAGTGAAATAAGAATTACTTGAACACAAGCACTGTAATACCGTGACAGTCTACCTGATAACCAAGACAGCTACTAAGTGGCTTATGGGTAAGGTGAGTAGACAGCAGGGATATGCTGGACAAGGGACAATTCACATCCTGAGCTGGATGAAGCAGGATAGCAAGGGATTTCATCCTGCTACTAACAGTGCATAATGTAAAACTTATGAATTCTTTATTTTTGGAATTTTCCATTTAATATTTCTGGACCATGATTGATTACGGGTAACTAAAACACAGAAAGCAAAACAGCAGATAAGGGGGGATTACTGTATTTTGTACAAACAAGGACATTCTCTTGCATAAGCACAATAGAACCATCAAAGTCAGGAAGTTACCCTGATACATTACCACTATCTAATCCTCAGATTTCATTTAAGTTTTTCTCATTGACCCAATAATGTCTTTTTTATGAGAAATGGATCAGGTTCAGAATCACATATTGCTTTTAAATGTCAGCTCTCTTTAATCTCCTTCAATCTGGAATAGTTTCTCAGTTTGCTTAATTTTCAAAATGTTGGCACTTCTGAAAATTATGGGCCAGTTATTTTGCAGAATATTCCTCAGTTTCAGGGTTTTCTGTGTGGGTTTTGATTGGATTCAAGTTATTAATCTTTAACAGGTGAATCACAAAGATGATGCTGTGTTCTCATTGCATCATATCCAGAGGCATACATTTATGTTCATGTTAATCTCTTGATTAAGGCGGCGTGTACAGATTTCTCTGCTATGAAGTTATTTTTGTTCCTTTTTAATTAAAATAATTTTAGGAGAGGTTATTTGAAGATATTAAATATCCTTTCTTCATTTAAACTCTTAGTTTATTCATTTATTATTTATATCAGTATTATCTCATAGATTTCTACTTTAAGACTTAAAATCCACTACTATCATGATTTATTTCTATGTTTATTTTAGCCAGTGAAAGCTCTTTTTTTTTTTTTTTTTTTTTTTTTTTTTGAGACGGAGTCTCGCGCTGTTGCCCAGGCTGGAGTGCAGTGGCCGGATCTCAGCTCACTGCAAGCTCCACCTCCCGGGTTTACGCCATTCTCCTGCCTCAGCCTCCCGAGTAACTGGGATTACAGGCGCCCGCCAACTCACCCGGCTAGTTTTTTGTATTTTTTTAGTAGAGACGGGGTTTCACCGTGTTCGCCAGGATGGTCTCGATCTCCTGACCTCGTGATCCACCTGCCTCGGCCTCCCAAAGTGCTGGGATTACAGGCTTGAGCCACCGCGCCCGGCCTGAAAGCTCATTTATGCCGGTTTCTGTGTTCATTTGACATGGTAACATCATTTTTTGGATCACTTTTTTACTGTTTGGTACAGTTGCTTTGAATCAGCCATTTCTTCCAGGTTCTCTGGTTCCTTTGAGTGGAGAAGAATATTTGGAAGCCCAGATTCAAGTGCTAGGTGTGCTCATTACTATTGAGGTTTTGTTCCTATATCTTTTCACAAAATGAGGAATATTGTATATACACTTCCCGAATACCTATTTTCATTTTTACTTTTATCTCTCTACATTGAAATATATCAATTCACACCAACACCTCCAATTCGAATCCAACACCCCAGAGTTAACTGTAATTTTTTCCCTTTCCTTGTTTGTAACTTCCTTCTCAGAAAGTTAGAGCCTATCTCAGATTATCTATTCTTTTGTCTATTTGATCAATCTGTATGCAATCTCCCATCTCCACCACAATCCCTCTCTTCACTCTTTTTATTATTTATTTATATTTATTTATTTATTTATGTTTTGAGACAGAGTCTCACTCTGTCATCCAGGCTGGAGTGCAGTGGCCAGATCTCAGCTCACTGCAAGCTCCGCCTCCTGGGTTCAGGCCTTTCTCCTGCCTCAGCCTCCCAAGTAGCCAGGACTACAGGCGCCCACCACCACGCCTGGCTAACTTTTTTTTATTTTTATTTATTTTTTTGGTATTTTTTAGCACAGACGGGATTTCACCACGTTATCAGAACCCAACATTTGCCCTGGGACACTTCTCCACGTGAAAAATCTCTTCATCTACCTCAGCTCCAAAACTTCTCCAGGGCTTTTATCCACATGGATAATTTTATCACCTTGCTTGGACTCTACACCTTACACCAAGCTGAATATTCCTCTTGCCCCACAATATGTAGATGCCCTCATCACCACACTTGGACTAAACAAGCTAGCCAGCCTAACATGAATCCCCTTCCTAAAACTGACACCCAACACCAGTACACCCCGTGTGTGAATGCCTTCTTCACCCTGCGCTATGGTGTGAATGTTTGTGTCCCTTCAAAATTCATGTTGAAACTTAGTCTCGAATGTAATAGTAATAAGAGATGGAGCCTTGAGAAAGTGATTAAGCCGTGAGGGCTCCTCTCTAATTTGAATGCAATTAAGGTAAGAAACTTAGTTTTTTACCCTTCCTTCTTCTGCCATGTGGAGACACAGCAACAAGATGCCTTTTTAGCAGGAGAGAGCAGCCCTCAACAGACACTGAATCTGCTGGTGCCTTGACCTTTGACTTCCTCTTCTCCAGAACTGGGAAATAAATTTCTGCTCTCTATAAATTATTTAATCTCAGGTGTTTTATGACAGCAACACAAATGGACTCCGACAATCACATCAGACCTTTCTCCTGCAGAAAGTCTTTTTCACACTGGAGCCTAGTTCTTATCCACTCACATGAGCAAGGAGGAAAATGAGCCTATTACACTGAATCCACATTCTAATTTCATTTATAAGTATTTGTACCTCACATGATAAATAAAAGCTGTT
This sequence comes from Macaca thibetana thibetana, assembly GCF_024542745.1. Lineage (NCBI taxonomy): Eukaryota > Metazoa > Chordata > Mammalia > Primates > Cercopithecidae > Macaca > Macaca thibetana. The sequence goes on from NC_065594.1 coordinate 60,232,900, forward strand.
ATTAAATCTACCTGCCCAGGAAAAGAGAGAAGATTAAGTAATTCATTTTACCCTGATTTCCGAGATACCCTAATCAAAATAAAGCAGGTTACAGAATTCATTTCCCAGTGATTCCATCTTTCCGATCTTGCCCATCTTTCCTGGGACATGATATCTATCTCTTTGAGTAGCTTCTGTAAAGCATCAGGAAGATACAGACTTAATAAGCAGGACAAATTCCATTTTATTCTGACAGAAAATGCTGAAGCATTCAGCCTTTTAGGCTCTTAACTGCTTTAGTATCTGCTAGCATATAGAGGATGAATTCCTTTCGTGGTAAGTTCTGCTCTATACATAAAAAGACATCACTTTTAAATCAGCCTCCAATGTTATCATAATAGCTAATTATTTCATTTATGCCACTTTGTGCTCCCAACTAATTTAAAAGGTTCAAGAATCACATTGTATTCATCTTTGTATGTGTAGTGCTGAAACAACATAAGCACTTAAATTTTTAATGAATGATTGGATAACTGAGTAAATGAGTGAACAGAAGGAGCTATAAAATGAAACTTCTTTCAACCCTCACCATAATGCAAAGCAATGAAGGCTTCATAACCAAACCATCAGCACACATGTAAACACACACACACACACACACACACACACACACACCCTATTTTGTTTACCAATACATGTTGCTATAAAGGACAAGCATTCTCATATTTCTTATGAAGGAACTGGGGTGACATGGGAGTCATTATAATTTCCAAACCTCTTCCTTCTTAATCTTTGAAACATCTATCTATGATTATAAGACAAAGAGTCTCTTTTCATGTCTTCCCCTGTTCCATATCATACATTAGAGCACATAGGATCATCTTCAAGGTATGAGGTTGTGGATAAGCAAGAATTTATGTTTTTGCTTTAACAGACACACACAAACAGTAGTGAATAGGGATGTGCTAATTCTGATCACCAATTTATCAACACCTACGATCCGCATTCAGTATATATATAGTTCTAAACCACATAAATCTGTTCCTGTCTATACAAAATTTTATAATTCTAATACTCACTACTAATATCCAATATAATTTGAATAGCCAGTGAGTGCTGAACAAGAAATCTTTTAGGTCGGGTGCAGTGGCTCACACCTGCAATCCCAGCACTTTGGGAGGTCAAGGCAGGTGGATTGCCTGAACTCAGAAGTTTGAGACCAGCCTGGTCAACATGGTGAAACCCCGTCTTTACTAAAAATACAAAATTAGCTGAGCATGGTGGTGCATGCCTGTAATCCCAGCTATTCAGGAGGCTGAGGCAGGAAAATTTCTTGAACCGGGTAGCAGAGATTGTGGTGAGCCAAGATCATGCCATTGCACTCCAGCCTGGGCAACAAGAGCAAAACTCCATCAAAAAACAAAAACAAAAAACTATCAGCGAAGATATTACTAGTGAAAAACTTTAAATCAGCTATCTTAAATATGTTTAATTTAGATAAAAGAAACTATGGACAAAAATCAGGAGAACACTATATTAACAAACAAGAAATGCCAATTTAGAGATAGAAATTACAAAAAAAAGAATTAAATAGAAATTCTGAAGCCAAAAAATGCAATCACTGGAATTAGAAATTCACTAGATGGTTGGTTTTTTTTGAGACGGAGTCTCGCTCTGTCGCCCAGGCTGGAGTGCGGTGGTGCGATCTCGGCTCACTGCAAGCTCCGCCTCCTGGGTTCACACTATTCTCCTGCCTCAGCCTCCCGAGTAGCTGGGACTACAGGCTCCCGCCACCACGCCCGGCTAATCTTTTGTAGTTTTAGTGGAGACGGGGTTTCACCATGTTAGCCAGGATGGTCTCGATTTCCTGACTTCATGATCTGCCCGCCTCAGCCTCCCAAAGTGCTGGGATTACATGCGTGAGCCACCACGCCGGGCCCACTAGATGATTTTAACAACAGATTTGAGCAAACGGTAGAAAGAAGCAGCAAATTTGAAGATAACGAAATAAAAAATTTCCAGATCGAGGAGCAGATAGAAAATATTAAAATGAACAGAATCTGAGAACCTATAAGACACAATAAAACTTACAAACATATGGCCAGGCGCGGCGGCTCATGCCTGTAATCCCAGCACTTTGGGAGGCAAAGGTGGGCAGATCACGAGGTCAGGAAACTGAGACCATCCTGGCAAACACGGTGAAACCCCGTCTCTACTAAAAAATACAAAAAAGTAGGCAGGCGTGGTGGTGGGTGCTTGTATTTCCAGCTACTTGGGAGGCTGAGGCAGGAGAATGGCTTGAACCCGGGAGGCGGAGCTTGCAGTGAGCCGAGATCACGTCACTGCACTCCAGCCTAGGTGACAGAGTGAGACTCAGTCTAAAAAATAAAAAATAAATAAATAAAACATACAAACATATACATCGTAAAAGTTCTAGAAGAAGAAGAAAGAGGCAGAAAAAATGTTGAGGAAATAATGGCCAGTACTTCCTAAATTTGATGAAAGACATGAAAGTCTACCTCCTAGAAACTCAACAAACTCAGGACGGGATAAATGTGAACAGGGCCACATCAAGACATCAATTATTGTCAATTTGTTAAAAGCCAAAGAGAAAGAGAGAATCCTAAAAGCAGCAAGAGAGAAGAAACTCATTATGTACAAGGGGCCCTCAATAAAAATCACACTGATTTCCCATTTGAAATCATGAAGGTCAGAAGGCACTGAGAAAACCTACTTAGCGTGCTAAAAGAAAACAAAACTGTCAATCAGGAATTCTGTATCTGACAAAACTACCCTTCAAGAATGAAGGACAAATTAAGAGATTCACAGATAAATAAATGCTAAGAAAGTTTTTGTTATTAGTGGGCCTGTCCATGAAATTAAGGGACACTAGACAGTAACTCAAAGCCATAGGACAAAATACAGAACATTAGTAAAGGTAACTACTTAGGTATATTTAAGTCTGTATTCTTCTGTATTTGGTGAGTAAACTAATTTTTTCTTTATGACTTAAAAGGCCAATGCATTAAACAATAATTATAAATCTATGCTAATGGCCACACAATATATAAAGGTGTAATAACAATTTTAATATATTGTTACAATAACAATATAAAGAGGGGAAGAGGCAGAGACATGTTGCATACCATTAAAACTAAGTTAGTATTATTCAAGCTAGTTTGTTATAAGTTTAAGATGGTAGTTGTAAAGCCCAAGGTAATCACTAAAAAAAAAAACAAAAATAAACAGAAAAAGAAGGAAGAAAATAAAAATAGTGCATTACAAAATATCAAATAAGTGAAAAAAAAGTCAGTAATGGAGGAATTGAACAAAAAACAGATAGACATATAGAAAACCAATAACTAAATGTCAGAAGTTAGCCTTTCCTTACAACAACTACTTTAAACATAAACTCTCCAATTAAAATGAAGAAACTGTCAGAATAGATTTTATTTTATTTTTATTGTTTTTTTGTGACAGGATCTGACTGTCACTCAGACTCGAGTGCAGTAGCATGATCGCGGCCCACTGCAGCCTCAACCTCCCTGCCTCAGGTGATCCTCGAACTTCAGTCTCCCAAGCAGCTGGGACTACAGGTATGCACCACCATTCTGGCTAATTTTAAAATTTTTTGTAGAGGCAGAGTTTCACCAAGTTGTCCAGGCTGGTCTCAAACTCCCAGGCTCAAGCGATCCACCCACTTTGGCTTCCCAAAGTGCTGGGATTACAGGCATAAACTACCACACTCGGTCAGCAGAATAGATTTTAAAAATCTACCTATAATTATGTTCAAGAGACTTATTTATTTATTTATTTATTTATTTATTTATTTTATTTATTTAGAGACAGTTTTGCTCTTGTTGCCCAGGTTGGAGTGCAACGGCACAATCTCGGTTCACTGCAATCTCTGCTTCCCAGGTTCAAGCGATTCTTCTGCCTCGGCCTCCCAAGTAGCTGGAATTACAGGCATGTGCCACCATGCCCAGCTAATTTTTGTATTTAGTAGAGACGGGGTTTCACCATGTTGGTCAGGCTGGTCTCAAACTCTTGACTTCAGGTGATCCACCCGCCTCAGCCTCCCAAAGTTCTGGGATTACAGGTTTGAGCCACCACATCTGGCCTAAGAGACTCATTTTAGATACAAAGAAACAAAGAGATTGAAAGCAAAAACATGTAAAATGATACTACATGCAAAGAGTGATGACAAGCGAGATGGAGTGGCTATATGATTATCAGACAAAATAGGTTTTCAAGTCAAAAAAGATTAAAAGAGACAAAGGATGACATTATGTCTTAATAAAAGATACAATCAATCAAAAAGATGTAAAAAAAGTTTTTTTTTAGCATGTACCTAACAACTAAGCCCAAATATATGTAAAACAATAACTGGCAAAATTGAAAGTATAAATAGATATTTTTATGATAATAATTGGAAGTTTCAATACTCAATTTCAATAATTAGTAGAACAACCAGACAGAAGATCAATAAAGAAATAGAGAATTTCTAATAGGTTTATTATAATTTTAGAGCCTACAGACATACCAAATAGTCTACCCGAAAAAGTACCATATATATGTTCTTAAGTTCTCATGGAACAGTATCCACCATAGATCACATGTTAGGCCACAAAACAAATTTAAGTAAATTTTAAAAAACTGAAGTTAAACGAAATATATTTTTAACTACAATGGAATGAAACTGAATTTAAACAGAAGTGGAAATCTCACAAATATGTGGAAATTAAACAACGTATTCCTAAACAACCAATGAGTCAAAGAAATCATAAAGGAAGCTAGAAAATGTCTTGAGATAAGTGAAAATAACAACACAACATATGAAAACTCATGGGACACAGCAAAAGCAGTACTCAGAGAGAAATTTATATGACTATAATGAAAAAGAAAAATATCTCAAATTGATTCCCTAACTGTATACCTTGAAGTACTAGAAAAAGAAGAGCAAACTAAACTCAGAACTAGCAGAAGGAAGGAAATAACAAAAATTAAAGTGGAAATAAATGAAAAAGATAGAAAAACAATAGAAAATCAATAAAATCAAAAGTTTGTTCCTTGAAAATATCAACAAAATGGAAAAACCTTTAGCTAGAATGACGATTAATAAAAAGGAGAAGATTCAAATTACTGAAATTAGAACAAAAAGAGGAGACATTACAACTAACTTACAGAAGTGAAAAGGGTCATAAGAGAATACTGTGAACCATTGGCGGCTGCATGACAAGTTAGATAACCCAAATAAAATAGACAAATTCTTAGAAATGCATGAAATAAAGGGACTGTCTCAAGAAGAAATAGATGACCAGGAAGGGTGACTTATGCCTCTAATCCCAACACTTTGAGGGGCCAAGGTGTGAGGATCACTTGAGGCCAGAAGCTCAAAAGCAGCCTGGATAACATAGTGAGACCTCATTTCTACAAAAAAAAAAAAAAAAAAAAAAAAAAAAAAAAAAAAAAATTAGCTAGGTGTGGTGATGTGCACCTGTGGTCCTAGTTATTCAGGAATTTAAGGCAGGAGGATCTCTTGACTGGGAGGCTAAGGCTACAGTGAGCTCTAATTACACCACTGCCTCCAGCTTGGGTGACAGAGTAAAACTGTCTCAAAAAAAAAAAAAAAAAAAAAAAGGGAAGAAATAGACAATCTAAACAGGCCTAAAAAATAAAATCAGTAATCAAAATCAGTAATCAAAAATCTCACCAAACAAACAAAAAAGGCTCAGGACCAGACTGTTTCACTGATAAGTTCTACCAAACACTAGAGGAATTAACACCACATAAATTCTTCTCAAAGGCTTTCAAAAAATTGAAGAGGAGATACTTTGTAACTCATTCTATGAGACTAGCATTACCCTGATACCAAAACAACAACAAAAACACCACAAGAAAAAAAGAAAAGCTATCCTTTATGGAGATAGATGAAAAAATACTTAATGAAACAACAGCAAAGTTAATTCAGCTGCATATTAAAAGGACTATACACCATTATAAAGTGGGATTTATTCCATTATTCATGGTTATTTAGCACACTAAAATCAATGTAATATACTATATCAATATAATGAAGAAAAACAAAAACACGTCATTTCAATTGATGCAGAAAAAAAGTACTTGATGAAATTCAACACCTTTGTATGGCAAAAACGCAGAATAAACTATTAACAGAAAGAACTTCCTTAAAATGGTAAAAGTCAGATGTGAAAAACCCACAGCTAACATCATATTCAATGTTGAAAAACTGAAAGTTTTTCTCATAATATCAGGAACAAGATAGGATGTCTACTTTCGCTACATCTATTCAATATAATACTTGAAGGTCTACTCAGAGTAATTAGGCAAGAAAAAGAAATAAAAGGCATTCAAATGGGAAAAAAAGTAGTTAAAATGAATTCTATTCATAGATAGTTTAATCTTGTATGTAGAATGTCTTAAAGAATGTACAAGAAAAAAATGTTAAAGCTAATAAACATCTTCAGCAAAGTTGTAAGATACAAAATGAACATGCAAAAATCAGTTCATATACTACTGGTGAACAATCCAAAAACGAATTTTTTTTAAAAAAATCCACATACAGCCAGGTCACCATGGCTCACGCCTGTAATCCCAGCACACTGGGAAGCTGAGGCAAGAGAATGGTTTGAGCCCAGGAGTTCAAGACCAGCCTGGGCAACATAAGTGAGACTCTGTCTCAAAAATAATAACGATCATTATAATGAAATAAAATAAACATATACGTACAATAGAATAAATATTCAAGAATAAATTTAACCAAGAAGGATAACAACCAGCGTATGAAAGCTATAGAACATTGCTTATAGATATTAAATAAGACCTAGAAAAATGGAAAGACATCCCGTATTCATGAATTAGAAAACTTCGTATTATATTAGTACAATAGTATTACCCAAAAAGATACACAGATTCAGCCTGGCGCGGTGGCTTATGCCTGTAATTCCAGCACTTTGCGAGGCCAAGGCAGGTGGATCACTTGAAGCCAGGAGTTCGAAATTGGCCTGGCAACATGGCAAAACCCCATCTCTACTAAAAGTACAAAAATTAGCCAGGCATGGTAGCGCATGCCTGTAATTCCAGCTACTAGGGAGGCTGAGGGAGGAGAATTGCTGGAACCCAGGGAGCAGAGGTTGCAGTGAGCCAAGATCACGCCACTGCACTCCACCCTTGGTGACAAAGCGAGACTCTGTCTCAAAAAAGAGATACACAGATTCAATATAATATGTATCAAAATCCCAACAGCGTATTTTCAGAAATGGAAAAATTCATCTAAAAATTCCTATGAAATTTCAAGGGACCCAAAATAACCAAAACAATATTAAACAGGTGAACAACATTGGAGGCCTCACAATTCCTGATTTCATCATTTACTGCAAAACTAAAACTACAGTAATCAAAATAGCATGGTACTGGCATAAGGATAAACATATACACCAACAGAATAGAGTTGAAAGACCAGAAATAAACTCCCATATCAATGATCAATTGATTTTTAACAATGTTGCTAATATCACATAATTGGGAAAAGAACAGTCTCTTTAACAAAGAGTGCTAGAAAAACTGGATAGTCCTAAGAAAAATAAAGGTAGTTGGACCTTTACCTTATACCACACACAAAAATTAACTCAAAACTGATCAAAGACTTAAATTTAAGAGCTAAAACTATGAACTCTTAGAAGAAAGCATAAGGGCAAATATGCATGGTCTTGGATTTGGCAATAGCTTCTTAAACATGATGCCAAATCCACAGAAAACAATAGAGTGAAAAACACAATCCATGGCTTGGGAGAAAATATTTGCAAATCATATATCTGATAAAGGTATAATATCCAGAATATGTAGACTCCTACAACTCAGAAACAAAAAGATGAATGTCACCCTCTCAACATCTGATGTGCTCACCAACCAGTATGCTCTACTGAGCTTATATGCCCAGAGCTTTTTTGAGGTTTCATTTCTAGGCATGACTGATTAAATCATTGGCTACATGATTGAACTCAGTCTCCAGTCTGTCTCCCTTTCCTGGAAGTTCCATTTGGGAACGTCCCAACCGTTTTATACACATTTCTGGTGTGGGCAGACTCTCTCTTGAAACTATCAGAAGGAGGCCGGGCCTGGTGGCTCATGCCTGTAATCCCAGCACTCTGGGAGGCCAAGGTGGGTGGATCACCCGAGGTCAGGAGTTCAAGACCAGCCTGACCAACATGATGAAATCCCACCTCTATTAAAAATACGAAAATTAGTCTGGTGTGGTGGCGCACACCTGTAATCCCAGCTACTCTGGAGGCTGAGGCAGGAGAATTGCTTGAACAAAGGAGGCGGAGGTTGTGTTGAGCCAAAATCAGGCTTCGGCACTCCAGTCTAGGTGACAGAGCAAGATTCCCTCTCAAAAAATAAAATAAAATAAAATAAAATAAATAAAAAGAGCCTGGGCGTGGTGCTCACTTTGGGAGTCCGAGGTGGACTGATCACAAGGTCAGGAGATCGAGACCATCCTGGCTAACATGGTGAAACCCCGTCTCTACTAAAAATACAAAAAATTAGCCGGGCGTGGTGGCGGGCGCCTGTAGTCCCAGCTACTCGGGAGGCTGAGGCAGGAGAATGGTGTGAACCCAAGAGGCGGAGCTTGCAGTGAGCTGAGATCGTGCCACTACACTCCAGCCTGGGTGACAGAGTGAGACTCTGTCTCAAAAAAAAAAAAAAAAAAAGAAAAAGAGAAAGAAAGAAACCATCAGAAGGTTCACTAGGAGCCACTGCATTAGCGTAAATTCAGGTATGGTTGTCGGACTTTCTTATAAATAGCAAGTGACACTCCTCTTATTGAGAAGACTCTAAGAGTTTGTATTTAAAATCTCTATGCCTGTGCCACCTGAAACCACAACAAAAAACAAATATTTTTACTTTTTTCCTCTTTTTTCTCTTCTCTCTTTCTTTCCTTCCTTCCTTCCTTCCTTCCTTCCTTCCTTCCTTCCTTCCTTCATTTTCTCTTTTGTATTCTTTTTTTTTTTCTGACAATGTCTGGGATCATGGCTCATTGCAACCTCAACCTCCCAGGCTCAAGTGATCCTCCCACCTCACCCCAAGTAGCTGGGACCACAGGCACATGCCACCATGCCCAACTAATTTTTAAATTTTGGTAGAGATGGAGTCTCCCTATGTTGCCCAGACTGGTCTCCAACCCCTGGCCTCCAGCAATCCTCCTGCCTTGGCCTCCCAAAGTGCTGGATAACAGGTGTGAGCCACCGTACCCAGCCTAGATATTTTTATTATACCACATATGTACCACATATGTAAGCAAGTACTTGCAACACTATAAACTAATTCTACGTGATAGAATTATGTTCGGAACCCAAGTCGTTCACTTCTGATTACACTTGATAGCTGATAATTTCCTCATCCTCCACCATCTCCGCTCTCCCTTGATGTCTGATCACCCTGGCCTATCTTAAGCAAGAATTCTGTTAGGTTGGCTTAGCCAAAATCCCCCTTACTCTTTTTTTTTTTTTTTTTTTTTGAGATGGAGTCTCGCTCTGTCACCCAGGCTGGAGTGCAGTGGAGCGATCTCGGCTCACTGCAAGCTCTGCTTCCTGGGTTCATGCCATTCTCCCGCCTCAGCCTCCTGAGTAGCTGGAACTACAGGTGCCCGCCACCACGCCCAGCTAATTTATTGTATTTTTAGTAGAGACGGGGTTTTACCGTGTTAGCCAGGATGGTCTCAATCTCCTGACCTCGTGATCGGCCCGCCTCAGCCTCCCAAAGTGCTAGGATTACAGGTGTTAGCCACTGTGCCCAGCCAAAATCACCCTTACTCTTAATAGTAGCTCTTAGTAATTTTCCACCCACTGACCCTCAGTCTGTTCTTTGGCTATCAATTGCCACTTGCACATGCCGTATTTGGAGTTGAGCCCAATTTCTGTCTCCCACTCTTGTGGTCCCTATGTGCAGGACTCTCTAACTGATCCTGAATAAAGTCTGCCTTATACTTACCAACATTTGTGCTTTGATAAGTATAATTGAATAACTTTTACTTTAACAAGGCCCTTGAAATTATGTACAACTGTCTCTAAGACAGTCTTTTTTATTAGACAGGGCTTCATTCTGTTGCCCAAGCTGGTGTGATCACAGCTCACTGTAGCCTTGAATTCCTGGGTTCAAAGGATCTGCTCACCTCAGCGTCCCAAGTAGCAGGCTAATTTTTTATAGTTTTTTGGTAGAGATGATGTCTCTTTATGTTGCTCCGGCTGGTCTTGAACTCCCGACCTCAAGTGATCCTCCGACCTTGGCCCCCTAAAGCGCTGGGATTACAGGTGTGAGCCAATGTGCTCCACCAACTTTCTGGCTGTTTTGGAAAATGATGGTTATCAGGTTAACAGGAGACTTCAGACCTGAGCATTATTTGTCTCCATCTATTGTGAATCCTGGTATTTGTTACGTACAGTTCATTGTATTGGAAAATGAGACCATCAAGTGTGTTCTCAGGATGAAAATAAGCAGAGTTTGGGAGGACAGACAGTACTATGTCCAGTTAGTGAAACTGCAGAGAATTGGGAATAAATCAAATAATATGTGTTTTGTACTGTTAGTAGCAAGACAATATTTCCCTTTTTGATACTTTTTTAGTTATTTAAATTTTTAAAAATATTTTTGTTATTCTGTCTCTTAGAGTTAGCCTAATTTTAGAAATAAAGGAATTGAGACAGAGTTCAAGGACATGCCAAGTCATAGTCAATGCTTCCTTGAGAGGTTTGTACCAAATAGATGGATACAAAGTTCAAACAATGATCTCTGATTTCTGACCTTTTACTTCAAAACTCTGTTTGCTAGTTTTCTTTTATTATTATTATTATTATTTTATTTTTTCTTTTGAGACGGAGTCTTGCTCTGTTGTCCAGGCTGGAGTGCAGTGGCGCAATCTCGGCTCACTGCAACCTCTGCCTCCCAAGTTCGAGCAATTCTCCTGCTCCAGCCTCCTGAATAGCCAAGATTACAGGTGTGCACCACCATGCCTAGCTAAATTTTTTTTGGTATTTTTAGTAGAGACAGGGTTTTACCATGTTGGCCAGGCTGGTCTTGAACTCCTGATCTCGTGATCTGCCCGCCTTGGCCTCCCAAAGTCCTGGGAGTACAGGCGTGAGCCACTGTGCCTGGCCCTGTTTGCTAGTTTTCTATATGCTGAATTAATGCCTTTTTTCCCCAGGTTTCATTTTCATTCTCCTTCAGAAAATGTGATTAGGATTGCATTTTAATTTTTTTTATGTTGAATGACAGCATTTGCTAATTTTCTTTTTTTGTTTGTTTGAGATGGAGTCTCATTCTGTTGCCTAAGCTGGAGTGCAGTGGTGCGATCTCAGCTCACTGCAACCTCTACCTCCTGGGTTCAAGCAATTCTTGTGTCTCAGCCTCCTGAATAGCTGGGATTACAGGCCCCTGCCACCACACATGGCTAATTTTTGTATTTTTTAGTAGAGGCAAGGTTTCATCATTTTGGCCAGGTTGGTCTCGAACTCCTGACCTCAAGTGATCCACCCACCTCAGCCTCCCAACGTGCTGGGATTACAGATGTGAGCCGCTGTGCCTGGCCTACTCATTTTCAAAAAGAGTGACACAACTTCTAACAATTGCTGATCAGATAAAGTCAGGGATGTTCTATACTTTCATTAGAAGGCTGAATTTGGAGAGAAAGCTGGGAGAAAAATGAGATTTTCCTGTAGCTCACTGGCTAATAAATATACCTCCAGGTGAAGGGAGTCACAGCAAGTATTTTGGCACCGCTTTTAGTTAATTAAAAGCTAGACTACACATACTAACTATTTGTAATTGGGCTATCTTCTTTGAACTGCTGTTTACTTAATTGTAAACATGACAGTACACTGGTATTTTGCTTTACAAATGGAATATCAGAAGTATTGCATTCATTTAGTCTGATTGATTTGTGCCCTATGAAACAGAATGAAACATTGGGTAGCACTAAATCAGGGTATTAATATTTGTCTACTATCTTCTAATTAAAATGATTTTCTGTTAACATTTTGTTTCCCATGCTATTAATAGTGAAGGAAAAGACCGGGTGCGGTGGCTGTTGCCTGTAACCCCAGCATTTTGGGAGGTGGAGGCAGGTGGATCACCTGAGGTCAGGAGTTTGAGACCAGCCTGGCCAACATGGTGAAACGCTGTCTCTACTAAAAATACAAAAATTAGCCGGGCCTGGCAGTGGATGCCTGTAATCCCAGCTGCTTGGGAGGCTGAGGCAGGAGAATCACTTGAATCCATGAGGCGGAGGTTGCAATGAGCTGAGATCATGCCAGTGCACTCCAGCCTGGACGAGAAGTGAGACTCAAAATAACAAGGAGGAGGAGGAGTGGGGGAGGGGGGGAAGGAGGAGAAAGAGAAGGGGGAGGAGGAGGAGAGGGGAAAAAACCGCTTCCTTTATGCTGGTAAAATGTTTAACATTTTTCTTCTTTCCTTCCCCCAGCCCCCAAAAGTCGTAATTCTATCCCTTTCATGATTTGTAAGAGCTCTCCTGAGGCATTCATACGCATACTTTGAAGGTCTTGTGTGTTATTGTTCGTTAGTGATTCTTATAAATAATTAAATCATTTTCCTAAATCCAAATTTTACTTTTGACTAATCTATTTGGCTCTAATGTGTATATACACAGGAGTTTTCACAGGGTCCCCTATTCTCAAAATCAGCAACGCTTCTTTGGATGCTCTGCAAGAGGCATTCAAGGTTAAAAGTCAGCATGACTCTCCCAGCGAACCTTGTACCTTCATACCCACCCCCATCCCAGCCATGGAGGAGTTTCCTCCTCTCACTTCCCCCAGAGAAGGAAGCTCAACAATATTAGCACACAAATGCAAAATAACCAGCCAGGATTCTTCGTAGGAATACAAATTAGGGGCAGGTAGTTGAAGAGCTTAGAAAGCTGAAATTGTTCACTATGAAAGGATGAATAGATGTGAGACTGAAAGTGGGGTAAAGTGTTCAGCTTTTGTCATTTAAAGTGATGTATTTAACTCTTTGCCTTCTAGAGACTACCCTTTGCCAAATAATAGAGCTTTACAATCAAGAGTTCCTGGGTTTAAAAAAAAAAAAAGGTTTTGAGCTTCCTTTTAAAAATTAGATATTGGTTTCACTAGAGCATAAGTCTGACAAAAAAATACAGTAGAGAGCTTTATGGCATTGAATAACTTATTAGCAGATCTTTTAATTTTTTAAAAAAAGAGAGTCTATATTAGCTGATTAGTGCATTTTCTTTTTTTTCTTTTGGCTGCCACTTTTAGCTAAACGCAAATCATGTTTTACTACATTTACATTTGGCTGAGTTTTAACTTGAGAGGTGTGTTTGGCTGAAAGCTTGAATTTTATTTTCTAATTAGATCTATCTTATTTAGTAGTCAATGGCATAGTCTTGCCACAGTTCTTCTGTAATAATTATAAGATGAATGCCCAAACAAGTCATTTTCTAGATTGCTGAAGCTTTGGGTACGTATCCTGGATATCCAGAAAGTAACATTATGGGGAGAGTAATCAACACTGTGCACACACATTCTCAAGCTAAAATCTGACTAGTTCAGCATGACGCTGCATCAGTGGCTAAAAACCGAACTTAAGGGCAGGATGATGCGTTAGTGTCTTATTATAAGACAACGGAGGAACACAAAAGTATAAAGTTAACTAATAAAACTCAGGGTTTCTACAACAACAGCGTGTTTTGACCTTGAGCTAAAATTTTTGTTTGGTTTGCTTTTATTAAGAGAGTATTTCCTAGCTGGGCATAGTGGCACACACCTGTAGCCCCAGGTACTTGGGAGGCTGAGGCAGGAGGATCACATGAGTGCAGGAGGTCAAGTAAACCATGACTGTGCCTCTGCACTCCAGCCTGGGTGACAGAGCAAGACTGTCTCTCAAAAAAAAAAAAAAAAAGTATTTCTTCTTTTGGAGATACCAACCTTTGCTCTGATAGAGATCATAAATGATGTACGATATTTATGAAATCCCTTCTGTGTACCCTTCAACCAGACTGTGCTCATCTTTGGTAGGACAATTTGCACCAACAAGTTATAATTGCTGAAGAAGATATAATGTCACTGAAGCACAGAGAAAGTATGTAAGACATAAATCCTAAGATATCCAAAATTGGGTTTTTTTTGGTGGTGGGGGGAGTGTATGGGGCGGCGAGGAAAGAGTTTCACTCTTGTTGCCCAGCCTGCAATCCAATGGTGCTATCTTGGCTCACCGCAACCTCTGCCTCCTGGGTTTAGGCTATTCTCTGACCTCAGCCTCCCGAGTAGCTGGGATTGCAGGCGCATGCCACAGTGACTGGCTAATTTTTGTATTTTTAGTAGAGATGGGGTTTTACCATGTTGGCCAGGTTGATCTCAAACTCCTGGACTCGGGTGATCCACCCACCTCAGCCTCCCAAAGTGCTGGGATTATAGGTGTGAGCCACCGCGCCCAGCCTCAAAATAGTTTTTTATACAATGGTATTGGGGGAGGGTAGCTGGGAGATATACAAGTATTAGAGGATGTGGGCAGCCATGCATATAATGAGATTTTACATCTATTATGGCATTATATTTAGAATATTTCTACTGTATAGGAGGAAAGCCCAGAGAGTTATGGTTTTTTGCTTTACTTTTTTTTTTTTTTTTTTTTTTTTTTGAGTGCAGTGGTGTGATCTCTGCTCACTGCAAGCTCCGCCTCTGGGGTTCACACCATTCTCCTGCCTCAGCCTCCCGAGTAGCTGGGACTACAGGTGCACACCACAGCGCCCGGCTAATTTTTTGTATTCTTAGTAGAGACGGGGTTTCACGGTGTTAGTCAGGATGGTCTCGATCTCCTGATCTTGTGATCCGCCCGTCTTGGCCTCCCAAAGTGCTGGGATTACAGGCATGAGCCACGGGGACTGGCATTGCTTTACTTTTATAATGACACTTTTAACAAAAGCCAGTCCATTACCTTGCACACTTTTTTCTCCTGTTTCTCTAGTGATATACAGTTTTTTGAGGACAAAATGTCCTTTCCTTTCTCAGTGTCTTGAATAGTCCTGTTTACAATATTAGTGCTTAAAAATATCTTTAGGACAGGGTGTGGTAGCTCACACCTGTATTCTCAGCACTTTGGGAAGCTGAGACAGGAAAATAGCTTGAGACCAGGAGTTAGACCAGCCTAGTTAACATAGTGAGACCCTCTCTCTACTTTATATATAAATAAATAACAAAACAAACAAACAAATAAAATAAAAATACTTCTAGTGGCTTAAGGGTACCACACCAAATCCCTATGTCCTCATAGATAACACAGAGGTATTTATCTACCACCTTTGATTTCTGCTCTGAAATCTATCAATAGCAAAATCCACATATAAAATCTAGGAAATGATTATTTATATCAGATACAGTTCTAAGAAAGACACTCTATGAAAATTGTCATGATTTTTGTCACGGGATTTCCCTAGAAGGCTCCTTTGCAGTCTCCTTCTCTTTAGATTGACATTGGGATTGGAGAGTAGAAGCCTCTCACCATCCTTCTTGTTTTGTTTCTTGATTATTTTTGACATTTTTAAAGTAACCTTGTAAAATCATGATGAATACAGGGATAATAGGATGGAAGTTAGCCAACAAAGACTTAACTTTTGGAATTAGATAAAGTTTGAATAGAAGGAGGTTCTGCCGTTTGTTACTAGTTGTGTTATCTTCAACATTCCCTGACATCTTTGAGCTTTGGTAGATTATCTACAGATGAAGAAGAATAATATCTACTTCACAATAGGTTGTGAGGATTAAATGGAATCCTGTTTGTAGGTAGCATAGCCTAGTAACTGCTTAGTGTAGCTGTTCAATCCATGTTAAACCATGTTCTTCCAGAGAATGAGCAGAATTTGCTTGTTGTAGCTGGGTTTTTCATAGGGAGGATGACTTTAGGATGGATGAATCCAGGAGCTCAACCTACTATCAATGTGAGACTAAACTGGGTTTTGAGGAGGAAGCTGTTGAAGGATGCACACTAAAGACTGAAATTCAGAAAAGATCAAGGTAGACTTGTTTGAATAAGAGGCTCTCTGCTATTAACCCATTTTCTCTCTCAAACCCCTAGTTCTACCTTTCAGTAGACTATAAACTCTTGACTCTATCTCATTCCTGGATACTGAACTTCTATATCCAAGAGTTTCTGGACTCTGTTTGGATGTTCTACATACATCTCAAACCAAACATGCCCCAAACTGAATATATAATACAAAATTACATCTAGAAAGGAGAAATAAGTTCTAGTGTTCTATGGAATTGGAGGGTGACGGTAGTTAACAATTCATTGTGTATTTTCAGATAGCCAGAAGAGAAGATTTTGAATGAAGAAGTGATCAATGTTTTGGGTAATGGATATGCTAATTAAATTACCCTGAGTTGATCATTACACATTGTATATATGTACTGAAATATCACACTGTACTCCATGAATATATATTAAAATATATTTTGTCAATTGTGTCAATTAAAAATAAATAACTGAATGTTTGAATTTCTCCATCCAAATCCACTCTACATCTTGCATTCCCTAACTTTGTGATTAGTGTTGATATGTAACCTAGAAAACTGAATTGCATCATTCACTTGATCTTTGTCGAGTACCTTCAATCGGTCATTGGCTCATGTACACTCTTCTTCCTAAAGTCATTTGTTCTGAACCTTTAACATTACTCATATTTTAAACTCGTTCTTTGATGCACTCCTTAGCTTAGATATATACAATTCTCTTCACCTCAAATGCTATTCACTTCTCTTCTCCACCTCAGGAATAACTAGTCCTATTTCAAAAAGCAATTCCACTGTCCCCTCTGTTAAGCTTTTCTCAACCTGTTCAGTGGCAGCTTGCTCCCACTCTGTAATTCAGTAGCATCCATCTAAAGAGAGGAAATTTAGAATATACTCCATCCTATTGTTTATTATTAATTTTTCATAAATGTCTCCATTTTTAAGTTATAAAACTAATCTTAATAGAAAAAAAACAAGAAAGTATTCATAATAAATGATTTAGCAATGTATGAAGTAAAAAGTAGAAGTCTTGCATATTCATTCCCAGAAAAAATTACCACACCTTCTTCTTTGAAACAGAGTCTCACTCTGTTGCCCAGGCTGGAGTGCAGTGGCACTATCATGGTTCATGTAGCCTTGACCTCCTAAGCTAAATTCATCCTCCCACCTCAGTGTCCCTAGTAGCTGGGACTACAGGCGCATGCCACCACATTTGGCTAATTTTTGTATTTTTTGTAGAGACAGGGTTTTGTCATGTTGCCCAGGCCAGCCTCCTACTCCTGGGCTCAAGCAGTCTGCCCGCCGCAGCCTCCCAAAGTGTTGGGATTGTAAGAGTGAGCCACTGTGCCCAGCCAAAATCACCACTCTTAACCATTTGGTATGTATCCTTCCACCCTAAATAAAGAGAAACATACACATACATATTCACACATGTACATGAGTACAAATACACACATATTTGTAAGAATGAGACTTGAAATACAGATGATTCTAGTCTCTGGTTTTATATTTTTATATATTGCATAATATTAATTAATACTTGAATGTTTTAACTTACTCATATGGAATACATTTATATCTGGTAGAGCAATTATGTAACTTCTAAAACTTTTTTGCTAATTTTATGTTCTTACTTATTAGAGTTAGTGAATAAAGCTCAACAAAATTGTATTTTTATTGGGATGAAAACAAACTAATAAATAATTCATGAAGAACACGTATCTTTAAAAAATGTAGGTTTCTCATTCACAAATATGGTGTAATTTTTCACTTGCTAAAAATCTACTTATATTTTTAGACACTTTGAAGTTTTCTTGATACAGATTTTATATATTTTTATTGTCAGTGCTCAATTTACTGATACTGTGAATAGAATATTTCTTCCCTTGTTTTGTTCTAACTGCTTTCTGCTTTCATAAAGAGAGCTATTGCTTTTTGTTTATATTTCTTATATCAACGTACCTTAATTGAACTGTTACTAAGTTTGAAAGTTATTTATAAGATACACTGATTTTCAGGTGGGGCGCGGTGGCTCACGCCTGTAATCTCGGCACTTTGGAAGGCCGAGGCGAGCGGATCACGAGGTCAGGAGATCGAGACCACGGTGAAACCCCATCTCTACTAAAAAAAAAAAACAAAAAATTAGCCGGGCATGGTGGTGGGCGCCTATAGTCCCAGCTACTCGGGAGGCTGAGGCAGGAGAATGGCGTGAACCCGGGAGGCGGAGCTTACACTTGTAGTGAGCCGAGATCGCGCCACTGTACTCCAGCCTGGGCAACAGCGCCAGACTGTAAAAAAAAAAAAAAAAAAAAAGATACATTGATTTTCTCTTCTTTTTTTTTTTCTTTTTTTTGAGACAGAGTCTTGCTCTGTCACCCAGGCTGGAGTGCAGTGGCACAATCTTGGCTCACTGCAACCTCCACCTGCCGGGTTCAAGCAATTCTCCTGCCTCAGCCTTCTGAGTAGCTGGGATTACAGGCACATGCCACCACGCCCAGCTAATTTTTGTGTTTTCAGTAGAGATGGGATTTCACCATGTTGGTGAGGCTGGTCTTGAACTCCTGACCTTGAGATCCGCCCACCTTGGCCTCCCAAAATGCTGGGATTAAGGTGTGAGCCACCGTGCCTGGCCTGATACCCTGATTTTCTTAATAAACAGTCATGTCACCTGCAAATAAATGATATTGCCCCATACTTCCTATCCATTTTTTCCAGCTGAGTACATTGGATAGGATCTCTAGAACAATCTGGAATAAGAAGCGCATTGGCAATATTCAGGAGGGTGCACGTATGCCCTGAGTAAGATGCTGCAGAACTGGCCTCAAGGCCTCTGTGGACGGATATAAAAGGAAACAGGTTTCAAAGGACGGTGCTCTAGGGCACCGTGTGCTCCATGGAAGACCCTTGTTCCTCGGCTTTGCTGGCATTCACAGTCTCAGATATAGCAACTTTCCTAAGAACCATCTGGAAAAATCCCATCATGTTCTTAACCACTGTTTTTGTCCCAGTCACGAGACATTTAAGACCGCCTGCTCATTCTTTATTCCCCAGACTCTAATCCCCAAAGAGTTTGGTAAAACACTTTTTCTGACCTCATCTCTTACTGTTCCTCATCTCCTTTCACCCTTTCACCATGCCGTCTGGAACTCCACATCATCTTCTGTGAAATTTTTGCCTTCTCACTCTGGAACCTAACCTTGTCCTGAAGCCATCATTTTCCTAAGGTCCTTGCAAGAGACATCTGTTTTCTCTCTTACAGCCCTACTATCACTAGGCCTGGCGGTAGATTAGGTATCCTGTGTTCTGGAATAGTTTGAATAACATAGGAATTATAATTTCTTAAAATTATTTTATATATAGAATAGCCTATAAATCTCAGGACTTGACATGCTTCTAGTTGTAAATCTTTAACAACCTTTTCAATGTTTCTGTGTTGCCCATCTATTCATATTTCAGTCTCCTTGAATAAATCTTGCAAATTCATATATTTTTAGGAAAGTTTCAATTTGATCCAGATTTTCAGATTGTTTAATAAACAACCCCAACGTATTAAAAGTTATGTTCTTTAGGCCAGGTGTGGTGGCTCATGCCTGTAGTTCCACTGCTTTGGGAGGCCGAGGCAGGGGGACAACTTGAGATCGGGGGTTTGAGACCAGCCTGGCCAATACAGTGAAACCCCGTCTCTACTAAAAAGGTATGAAACTAGGTGGATGTGGTGGTGCATGCCTGTAATCCCAGTTACTTGGAGACTGAGGCATGAGAATAGCCTGAATTGGGGAGGCGGAGGTTGCAGTGAGCCGAGATCGTGCCACTGGACTCCATCCAGGTCTGGGTTACAGAGCCAGACCCTATCTCAAAAAAAAAAAAAAAAAAATATATATATATATATATATAAAAAATTATATATATCATGTTCTTTGAGTGCAGCATCATTAGTTTCCCTTTTCCTTTTTTTTTTTTTTTCCTGAGATGGAGTTTCGCTCTTGTTGCCCAGGCTGGAGTGCAATGGCCCGATCTCAGCTCACCGCAACCTCCGCCTCCTGGGTTCAAATGATTCTCCTGCCTCAGCTTCCTGAGTAGCTGGGATTATAGGCATATGCCATCACGCCCACCTAATTTTGTATTTTTAGTAGAGAAGGGGTTTCTCCATGTTGGTCGGGCTGGTCTGGAACTTCCAACCTCAGGTGATCCTCGCACCTTGGCCTCCCAAAGTGCTGGGATTATAGGCCTGAGCCACTGTGCTCAGTCCATTGGTTTCTCTTTAAGCCGATATCAAATTGAGGGAAACCACCTTGAAATCCCCTGTGTATCATAAAATTGAATTTTTTGCTTTATATACCTGATGGAGAAATAGAAGCGCTGAGGTCTTTGAAGACGTTTATGAGGGAGGGGATTGTGACCTATTTCTTTGACTTAGCTTATCACGTGTGTTAGAGGCATTGAACGCTCAAAAGGGGACTATATTGACTGTGCCAGATGGAGTCAGAATTTCTTCATTTCCTGCATAGGTTCGTTGGGTGTCAAACTAGGTACCTCACTTATCTCCTTTATTTTTCCTGTACTACCTACGTTGAGTATACCTATATATCTGTTCAAATCTTGGACAATCCTATATCCTGAAAGTATCAAAACAGGAGTACTCTGCCTTGCTATTATATTAAGACATTAAACCAATTAAATTGAGACCCTAATATGGCAGAATACTATACTGAGAAATATAAAGAAAAATGAGACATGGTCTTTGCTATCCAAGAACTGACAATCCAATTGGGAAAACGTGTGTTGAAGAAGCTCCAGTAAAAGTCATTTATAAAATAATTACTGGCTGGGCACGCCTGTAATCCCAGCACTTTGGGAGGCCGAGGTGGGTGGATCACGAGGTCAGGAGATGGAGACCATCCTGGCTAACATGGCGGAACCCCGTCTCTACTAAAAATACAAAAATTAAGTGGCACGTGCCTGCAATCCCAGCTCCTCGGGAGGCTGAGGCAGGAGAATTGCTTGAACCCAGGACGTGGAGGTTGCAGTGAGCCAAGATCGTGCCACCGCCCTCCAACCTGGGTAAGAGAGCGAGACTCCGTCTAAAAAGAAAAAAATTATGAAACATCACTATGGTATTATTCTATTCAATGTCGATCCAGTCAGTTTTCATATACCCAGTGCTATACTGGACATTATTTGTACAAAGACTAGTGGTCCTCAAGAAGCTAATGATTTAGCAGAGAATCTCAGATATATAAAATTAGCCACACTCTGATGTAATTTATTCATCTCTGTGATGAATAAAATGCCACGTGAGAGTCCAAAAGAAAGTTATGTCTCGGTAAGGAAATGAGTGGCTGAGAAGATGATGATAAATTTAACTAACACAGGAAATGCAGGCAAAATAGCTCATTTTAGTAGGATGCTCATTTTAGCGGTTGGAGCTGAAGATTAAATTTTGAAATCAGCTTCACTTTAATAATAACTAAAACACTGGGGACAAATGCCCTTGCCTGGGGAAAGAATTTGTAGTAGGATAAGATTTAAAAAAAAAAAAAAAATCAGGCTAGAATCATGGGAAAAATTCAGGATGTGCTGACGTTCAAAACGGGTGCTGTGAGAGTCTAAGGAAGGCAAAGTTTCATTCTGGCTGAGATCATCAGGAAAGGTATTTTGGAGAAAGTGAGATTCACAATGGAATTTAAAAGTACAGATGAGGAGAGCAGTATAATATTATAGAAGATGGAAATTCTAGATCTAGAGACCTATTTGAATAATAGTTGATGAATACTGCTTCAAAATGTAGTTTATACATAAGAGTAAAGCTGAGGAGAGTTGGAGAGAAATTGTACAATGATTGTTACAGCTGGTTATTTCAAGGCGTCAACTAGTGGGGGATATGTTTGGCTATGGAAGAATTTTGAGCAGAAGAGTTTCAGAATCAGTTGTGAGTTTCAGAAAGAAAGCTTTTGGAAAGCTCTCTGTGGAAAAGTAAGACCCTCTATCCTTTTGCAGGCCAGATCTCCAAATGGCCCTTGTGTTAGGGAACCAGGGAGAAATCTCTGTCTTTCCTAGGCAGAAAAAGGAGATGGAAGGATATTTTTTTTTCTCCAAGATCCTAGGTAATCTTTAACTCAGACCCCTATCTGACCCATGTACTAGAGAAATAGACTCATTAATCATCTAATTATGAAAAATCTGGCTTTTAACTTGAGCAAATGTATAAACTAGTTATGACAGGCTTTCAGAAGAAAAGTATCTTTCATCATCCCTGTAACTTAAAGAACAGAGTCTTAAATTGTGTATTATTTATAACATTGAAAAGTTGGAAATTGTTCAAAAGTTTGTCACTGATGAATAAATTATTTGTGACTTTATAATTATTTACATTTCAGATATGATATATTTGTTCTTACAAGTAGATAAAAAATGATTTTTTATCTATGAAATTCTGTAGCTTCCTTTATTTACACATCTCAGTGATTTATGAAACACATATTTATGCTTTTTTATTAAAAAAGAAGAAGAAGAAAAAATGGTTAAGAATTGTTATTCTTGGAAATAGTTCTGTTTATGCATGGCTTTTAAGTTTTTAAAAATCAATTTAAAGAGGGTCTTCCATTATACTTTACTTTTCATTTCATATTTTTTCCTGAAACACTAACATTGAAATGCTTTCGGTTGTAAATTTCCGGGGGAATATAGAAATGGCATTATTGAAAAGCGTAAAGAAGATTAAAAAGAACCAGGAGAGATGCAAATGACATTTCAAATAAGGATGTCGAAAGCTTCTTCATGTCATTTGCTCTTTGCAGGAAGGGTGAGAAGTTTTGCTAGCTAATGTTGACAATTGTTTAGAAAACTTTTTACAAGAATTGGAAGGACACATGACTTTCCCATGAGGAGAAGAGAGCAAGTATTTCGCCAGGTTGACTTTAACCTCAAGTACCAGAGACAGAAATGAAACTTACTCTTCTGAGAGAGTTAGCAGTGGTGTTCAATATTTTGCAAACTCTCCCCAGAGTCTGTTGCAAAATTTGTGCCCAGCAATGTTCATACCTTATTCATGCTCCATAAAAGACAGGTCAAGGGATGTTAGAGTTTGTTGATTTCAACAGCCTGAGAATTTGAGTCCAGTGGGATTAAAATCCCCTCTTACTTCCTTTATGAAGCCACTGTGCTATTATTTGAATAAGTTGTCTGGGTATCTTTTTGATTTCTGTGAGGCACTACAGTAAGGAGAGGTGCCATGATGAGAATCAGAACTCACTTATTAAGCACACGTTTACTCTGGGCATAGACCTAGACACTGGAGGTTTATATCAGCTAACTTGAACATTAATATTCACGACATACAGGCAGCAGAACAACATTAAGACAAAATATACATAATCGGAAAGGCAGTTTTCCTAAACTGTGTTTTGAGATACGTTCATATATGTTCCTTGAAAATAAACAGGTAAAATATCCATTCAAAGTACAAGATGGATTAATAGATTTTCTTGTAATTAAGTATGAAAAGTTCATTGATATGATTTTGGATTCTATATTTCAACTAACCCTTAAGAAACTACCAGATGCTAAATTTCAGTATAGTACTACAGAATAACCACAATTTTCTGAAAATGTTATTTAGAAACTCCTGCTTTTTAAACTACATGTAATACCAGATTTTCTTCAACTACTTCATCCAAAACAACATTTCACAAGACTGCAATAGCAGATAGGAGTATTCAACTCTCTACTTTTAAGTCAGACATTAAAGTGATTTGCACAAATGTAAAACTATGCTACTGTTTTCATTGATTTTTGCTTTTTAAAACAGTTTTCATAAAAATATGTATATTAACACATTAGGGTATATGTATTGTAGCTATTTTATTTATCTATTTTTATTTTACTTATTTTTTTAAGCAGGATCTTGTTCTATCGTCCAGGCTGGAGTGCAGTGGTGTGATCACAGTTCACTACAGCCTTGACTTCCCAGGTTCCAACAATCCTGCCACCTCAGCCTCCCGAGTAGCTGGGACTACAGGTGCACACCACCACGCCCAGCTCGTTTTTATATTTTTACTGGATTCGGGGTTTCACCACATTGCCCAGGCTGGTCTCGAACTTTTTGGCTGAAGTGATCTGACAGCCTCAGTCTCCTGAAGTGCTAGGATTACAGGTGTCAGCCATTGTGTCTGGCTGTAGCTATTTTAAATTAATTAATTAATTAATAGTTTATAAATTTTAAAAATGGCTTTTAGGGTCAAATGCACTTGAGAAATGAAGATAGAATATTGAATGTCTTCAAATAAGAATAAGTCTCAATCGTATTAACAATACAAGAACAAATTGGTTCTTTTTTTTTTTTTTGAGATGGAGGAGTCTCACTCTGTCGCCCAGGCTGGAGTGCAGTGGCCCGATCTCAGGGGTTTACACCATTCTCCTGCCTCAGTCTCCCGAGTAGCTGGGACTACAGTCACCCACCACCTCACCTGGCTAGTTTTTTGTATTGTTTTAGTAGAGACGGGGTTTCACCGTGTTGGCCAGGATGGTCTTGATCTCCTGACCTTGTGATCTACCCGTCTCAGCCTCCCAAAGTGCTGGGATTACAGGCTTGAGTAACCGCGCCTGGCCAACAAATTTGTTCTTATTGCAAATAGTAAAACCACCATCACTGAATATACCTGATTTTTAAATTAATTTAATGTTTTATGATACAGTGATTTAAAATTTTGATTCTAGATTTACTTAATATTGATCATTGCTGTGGCAGCTCTAAATGTTGGAAAAAAGACACATCACAATTACATAAAATAATGCTTTAGGTGTTTCATTGCTAACAATAGTAAATATTTCACCTATCTCCCTTCACTCCCATTTCCTCTCAGACTGATCTTTTTCCCTTGTATCATGACTGATAATGAACTTAGGCTTGGAATAGGAATATCAACTGTCATTTTCTTACTTCTCACCTATGCTTACATTATTAGAATTACAATTTTTGGTCTTTATTTAGACTGTGAGTATGAGGCTAAGGTTGGTTTAAACTAGTTGATATAATGGACAAACACACCTAACCCAGGACACATAACTGTCAAATGTTGGTACATACTGAAAGCAAAGTGGTCAGGCGTGGTGGCTCATGCCTGTAATCCCAGCACTTTGGTAGACTGAGGCAGGCAAATCACCTGAGGTCAGGAGTTTGAGACCAGCTTGATCAACATGGAGAAACCCCATGTCTACTAAAAATACTAAATTAGCCGGGCTTGGTGGCACATACCTGTAATTCCAGCTATTCGGGAGGCTGAAGCAGGAAAATCACTTGAACCCAGCAGGCAGAGGTTGTGGTGAGCTGAGATCGCGCCATTGCACTCCAGCCTGGGCAACAAGACCAAAACTCCGTTTTTTTAAAAAAGAAAGAAAGAAAGAGAGAGAGGAAGGAAGGAAGAAAGGAAGGGAGGGAGGGAAGGAAGCAAAGCTTGAGTGAAAGAGCCATGACCAGCCCCTTTCCTCTCCATGAGGTGCAGCTCACCACACATGAATGCCTGGCACAAGGACCAGACCTTGTCATCACTAGTAGGTATCCCTATAACAAATATAATGAATGACACTTTGAGAGGCCAAGGCAGGTGGATCACTTGAATCCAGGAGTCCAAGACCAGCCTGGGAAACATAGCGAAACCTTGGCTCTACAAAACACACGCACATACCCATATTAGCTGGGTGTGGTGGCAGGTACCTGTAGCCCACCTACTTGGGAGGCTGAGGCAGAGTTGCAGTGAGCTGTGATTGCACCCCTGCACTCCAGCCTGGGTGAAAAAGTGAGACTCTGTTTCAAAACAAAATAAAACAAAACAAAAACCCAATTATTTATTATTATTATTATCATCATTATTATTATTATTATTATTTGAGACGGAATTTAGCTCTTGTTGCCCAGGCTGGAATGCAATGGCACGATCTTGGCTCACAGCAACCTCTGCCTGCCGGGTTCAAGTGATTCTCCTGCCTCAGCCTCCTGAGGCAGGCACGTGCCACCACGTGATTACAGGCACGCGCCACCACGCCCAGCTAATTTTTGTATTTTTAGTAGAGACAGGGTTTCACCATATTGGTCAGGCTGATCTCGATCTCTTGACCTTGTGATCCACCCACCTTGGCCTCCCAAAGTGCTGGGATTACAGGTGTGAGCCACCACGCCTGGCATAAACATAATTTTTGACTGATGAGGAAAACAATTTTATTACCTCTTGAAAATTAACAGCACTTTTGAATCATAAAAGGTGTGAATCACTTGAGGCCACGACTTCAAGACCAGTCTGTTCAAAGCCCCATTGCTACTAAAAACACAAACATTAGCTGGGCGTGGTGGCTCGGGCCTGTAGACCCAGCTACTTGGGAGGCTGAGGCAAGAGAATTGTTTGAACCTGGGAGGTAGAGGTTGCAGTGAACCAAGATCACTCCACTGCACTCCATCCTGGGTGACAAGGCGAGACCCTGTCTCAAAAAAAAAAAAAAAAAAAGGTTTTTTTTATGCAATATAAGTTTATTTTGTAAGTAAGAACTATTCACTTGAGCAAATGTTATTCAAATTTACAGTCAGCCTGTCTTTACTCTTCTTTTAATCGTACATATAAATCTGGTGTAATGAACTCCGCAGGATATTTCTTCACTCTGTGTTGAAAATTGAGTTTCCTGTGTTCGCAGAGAGCACAGAGGGTTGAGAGCACTTTTGGAATGATGGCAGTGGTTGAAAAAATAGAAGAATTGCTTCTTGGTGACTAGATAGAAAAACCATACAAGAGTTTAGCTATTGTCAAGTTCTACTTTTTTTTTCCTTTACTAAAATCAGAATCCATTATTGCTGGAAAAGACTTTAGTGACCAAGTAGGGCTAATCCAATTCTCCTACTTCACAAGAGGCAAAAATGAATTAAACGGCTTGCCTGCTGTTACACAGAGTGGCAGAATCAGGATCAGAATCCAGTTTTCCTCACTCTCAGTCCCT
The DNA here is from genome assembly GCF_024542745.1 of Macaca thibetana thibetana. NCBI lineage: Eukaryota > Metazoa > Chordata > Mammalia > Primates > Cercopithecidae > Macaca > Macaca thibetana. The sequence goes on from NC_065594.1 coordinate 60,259,917, forward strand.
GTAATCCACATTCTCTCACTGAGGAAGACTGCCCCACAAGTGCTCTTTTTGCAGAGTAATAGTCCTGCAACCAAGGTGCAAACAAAGTACTTGTGCCGCCTCTGTTGTATAAGGCGCCCTTCCTTGAGGTGACATTTGTTGTCCAGAAATTTTATCTGTAAGCAATGTGTCTGCTGAACTGCTTCACAAAACTCCTAGTTTCCCTGACACACATTCTTATTATGCCTTTCAATGAGCCCTTTATACTCAGAAGCTTCAAACTCCTACAGGTGGTAAAAATGAAAACAGTAGCAAAAAGGAAGTAAAGCAGTGGTAATATAAGCAATATACTGACTTAGGATAGGATGTGCTCTAGGAAGAAGTGTTATGATTTAGCTTCCTCATGTTATTGCAGTAGACACAAGTCATGGCAACAGAAGCTAGCATGTGGCAGTGTATAAGAAAACAGGAAAAGCCAATACAGTTATAGAAGCTTCGTTTTAGGCTGAATGTTGCAGGAATGAATGCCCACCTGTATTTTATTTGTAAAATATGTCTCTGCTGAACTGCTTCACAAAACTCCAAGTTTCCAGCCAGCCATGGTGGCTCATGCCTGTAATCCCAGCACTCTGGGAGGCCGAGGAGGGTGGATTGCCTGAGGTCAGGAGTTCGAGATCAGCCTGGCCAACATGGTGAAACCCTGTCTCTACTAAAAATACAAAAATTAGCCAGGCATGGTGGCAGGCGCCTGTAATCCCAGCTACTTGGGAGGTTAAGGCAGGAGAATCACTTGAACCCTGGTGTCAGAGGTTGCAGTGAGTCAAGATCGTGCCACTGCATTCCAGCCTGGGCGACAGAGCAAGACTCTGTCTCGAAAAAAACACAAACAAAAAACAAAAAACAAAACAAAACAAAAACAAACCTGCAAAATTCCCTGATACACACATCCTTACCATTGTCTTTCAATGAACAATTTATATTCAGAATGCTGGTCTGCCATTGCTTTGCATGTGTGGCAGGTCTAATTGTACTAGAGCCTGGTCAATCATCTTGATGGAGCATGTCAAGGTCCTGGCCCCAAGTGTAGGGGAACGTTCTATTAGAAATGCCTCATTTGTCTTTTTAGGCCATACCATGATGATTACATCACAGAAAGGGAAAGGCTCTCATCAACTGGATTTTGCAGAGACTATGCAGAATATTAGGGTTATTAGAGCTTGGAGATCTTTTATCCCAGTGATCAGACCTAAGTTAATGCTGATGTCCTCAGCATCTCAAAACCTGCTTTCCGAGGTCTACCCAGAGTTTGGTCACAGTTGCCTTCTTGGTAGCTGAGCCGCTCAAGGAAATGCTGGTCACTCTGGCAGAGGGAGAAACAACGAGTCCTAAAAAGAGGTAACACATTTCATTATAGTCCTTCCTTCTGAGAAGGTTGAAAGGGGCACTCTAGTGGGAAGAGAATTAAAAGACAACTAACTATTCAGCCAGTACCTTGCTTAACCACAAATCAAAAGCTGACGCACCAAAACCATGGGTATCATGAGAAGCACAGGCTGTCATTTCAAAGGTGAATATGATTGGGGGAAAAGTGGGAGATATAAAGGAAGTAACATTTATCAGCCAGCCACCATGAGCTAGGTGCCATCCTTGGAAATGCATGTACCTTATCACAAATTCTTACAAAACTTGAGAGAGAAGTATTACTTTGCCCTACTATAAGGGTGAAGAAAGTCAGAGAGGTTAAGACACTCACCCAGCGTCACATGGTTTGCATATGGTAGAGCAGGGCTCAAATTAGGTTATCTCTGACTCCAAAGTTCATGTTCTTTCTGGGACGCTGCACCAGTGAATAAGTAGAATAAATAAATAAATGTAACTATTTGTTTTTATAGGATGTAACTCCCTTAGTAAAATAAACAAATAAACTAATGAATAAAATGAGTCAGAGGAGTCTTAGTTATAGGTGAGCTCCCTCCCCACATGTATATTCGCAGCAAAGGGATCAACCTACATTGATGACGTTGACATAATCTATGACAAAACCTAAATCTAATTTGTTCTTGTTCCATGTGGAAAAAGTGAAAGTGAGGAATCACTCAGTGAAGAAGAGAAGGGGAGAGAACTAGGCATCTGGCCCTTCCTTCCTAGATGCCTTCTTAGGCGTGGGCTAAGACACCTGGCAGGGTCACGTTACCTCATGCTTAGAGCAGAGGCTACCACTTGGGCATTGCCAGGGGATCCTGCTCTGAAAGAGATCCCCTAGAAATTTGTTTTAAAAATTTAGAAGTGATTTTTTTTCTGTGACAAAGCTTTTTCTTTCAGCAATTGTGATCATACTACATTTAAAAATGAATAAATATGCTGGGCAGGGTGGCTCACACCTGTAATCCCAGAACTTTGGGAGGCTTAGGGAGAATCATTTGAGTCCAGGAGTTCAAGACTATCCTGGGAAACAAAGTGAAATCCTGTCTCTACAAAAAGAAAAGAAAAGAAAAATTCGCCAGTCGTGGTGGTGTGCACCTGTAGTCCCAGCTACTTGGGAGGCTGAGATAAGAGGGTTGCTTCAGCCAGGGAGGTTGAGACTGCAATGAGTCTTCCTTGTACCAGTGCACTCCAGCCTAGGCGACAGAGTGAGACCCTGTCACTAAAACAGAGACAACAAAAAAGGAAGAAATAAGCAAAATTTTATCCTCTATATAAATGCTCCATGTTTTTAATACCTGCGAAATAAACAAGGGTCAAAGATTCCAGGCAATGACTGTAGAACTAGTGGTAATTCACATTTGTAGAGAAAGGGACAAAAAAAAAAAAAAAAAAAAAAAAAAAATCTCAAAACTCAATTGCCCTATTTAATGAATTATGCAATTAAACTCAAAATTGATAAGATGGACCTTTAGGCAAACCAGTTCATTACTTAGTTACTCTGCTCCCATTTTCTTCTCTACTTTGGTTTAAAATAATACCAGCATGCTCAAGATGTGAGAACTCTGGCAAAAGAAGGCAAGGTAATGACAAGGCAGGATCAGCCTGACATCAATTCCTCTCAGCCCTGTCTAAGAACCACTGGGCAGGAAGAATCTGAGTTCCTGAATTCTGCTACAGTGGCTGAGATCAGTCTTTCAATGTGTCTAAATGGGAGATAAATCATTGTTAACTTAAAATGCAACATGGTGATTTAGCATGATTTTAATTGGATTTGGGCAATAAAAATACTCTTTGCTACTAAAAAAGAAAGGCAAAATTTGAAAATGGTGGTTATGTAACCTCTTTATGGCAAAAGAGCAGTCTTTTGAAAGATTGTCCTTCTCACAATAGAAGCTGATTTTATATTCCTAATGAGGCATGGGAGACACAATCTATTCTTGAAACGTTTCAGCTCTCCTCAGTGTTCCCTATTTAATTAGAATTGCTCCCTATACTAATCTCCCTAGCTAGCAATCTAATAGCCATTAGCAGAATTTATTTACTGTTTAAATTGCTACTTAAAGTTTAGGCTTGCTTCCAAGGATTTAAGCAGGTAACCAAGAGAAGGTTTGGCTTTTTAAGTCAAATCCTTGCCTCATTTCTTCCTTCAAATTATGCATAAGAAAATCCCTGTAAAAATAAATCAATAAAATCATAGCCCTAGTAAAGGAGACTTGTCTATTTTTGGGGGTGGGGGCAGAAGAGATGAGGAGGGAGGGTGCAAGCAGATAGTAATTATATATATCTGAATGCACCTGCAAATCTGTTGAAATTGGAAATGTTTATGTATTTGTTTTCTTTTTTTGGTAAGTGCATTTACAGATGTGAATCTTAGAGTTTCATACTCTGTGAGACAGCCAACATATTAAAACAATTAAAACAAATCTACCACACTTACCAGGTTAGCATATTTTACTTTCCTAAATGAGAGAAAAGAAAGTTACAGAAGTAACCAACCTAGAATTTGGGAGGTTCATAATGATAACTCCAGTACATTCCTGGGGAAACCTTACATTAGCCAGTTCTATGGAATTCAAATAGAATGTGAAATTTAGTATTAATAGTTTTGTTTTTAAATTCCTAGCTCTTTTTCTATTTTTAGATTAATCTAATTTAGAACAGCCATAAAATAATTACATTCCATAGTTATTAGGAATAGACATATCAATGAAGATAAAATGATACCTTCCTAAATGATAGTTGACCAGGGAATTAAATGGCAAACTTTGTGTAAAACATTAAATAAATTATTCTTAAATTTAAGGAACATGAGAAAACTCCCACAGATTGTTCAACTACTTTCTCACTTGTGATTCATTAAAATGCAACACATAGAAGGGATAGGAAATATATTTTCATGGATCTCCCTTTAGATATGTTTCCAAATCAAGCAAATTTATGTATCAAAAATAAGAAGGTTTACGTATTCTTTCATTATTTTATAGGATTAGAATTGCTGAAAAGTCATTGGATATGATCTGCTACTAATCATTGACTTGAAAGAATAGTAACAATGCTAATAACAATTCCAACAACCAAAATTATAGTAGAACTCACACAAGAAGACAGCTTAGCTTAGAATAGCCTAACTTTTATTATTATTTTTTATTTTTTTATTTTTTTACAATTTCACTCTGTTACCCAGACTGGAGTTGCAGTGGCATGACCTTGGCTCACTGCAACCTCTGCCTCCCAGATTCAAGTGATTCTTGCTCCTAAGCCTTCTGAGAAGCTGGGATTACAGGTGCACACCACCATGCCTGGCAAATTTTTATATTATTCATAGAGATGGGGTTTCACCATGTGGGCCAGGATGGTCTCTAACTCCTGACCTCAGGTGATCTGTCCGCCTTGTCCTCCCAAAGTGCTGGGATTACAAGCATCCTCTGTGCCCAGCCTAGAATAACCCAGTTTTAAATAGTACATGGTTGCCCAGGTATAAAAATGACAGAACAGAAATATCATCAAGTAACCAAGAATGCATTTAAGAAATATTTCTCTGTAAGCAGAGATAGAAGGAAACAACTATAAACAATCATAACATTGGTCTTGGAATCAAAAGTCTGGGCTTCAGTCAAAATATTTTCATTTGCATGCTATGTGATTTGGAGCAATTCTGTCACCTACAGAAACTCCAATTTCCTCTTATATAAAATCAGCGTATTAGTATCTGTCTTACATGCATCTCAGGGCCAACTGTGAGGATCAAAAGTCAAAATGAGACAATGGGGTGGACATAGTGGCTCATGCATGTAATCCCAGCACTTTGGGAGGCCGAGGTGGGCAGATCATTTGATCTTAGGAGATGAAGTCCAGCCTAAGCAACATGGCAAAATCCTGTCTTTACAAAAAGTACAAAAATTAGTTGGGCATGGTGGCACATGGCCTGTAGTTCCAGCTACTTTGGAGGCTGAGGCAAGAGGATCACTTGAGCCCAGGAGTTTGAGGCTGAAGTGAGGTGAGATCACGCCACTGCACTCCAGCCTGGGCAACAGAGTGAGACCCTGTTTCAAAAAAAAAAAAGGCAAAACATAAAGCTACAAGTCAATAATATGGTACTGCGTCATAAAATGTAAATAATTACTATGATTCATACAAATATAGCCTCAGTTTTCATGTTAAGATCTGAGACTAGAGCTCAGAAATAAGATAGATCAAGGAGACATTAATATCCAATGAGGGTTAATCTTAGATGGTTTTATTTATATCCTGCTTCACCCTACAATGAAAGTAAAGTGGCTGTCAACCAAAGCTGCCATTTATGTAGTGCTTTGTTCATTGGCATGTACTCATGCCACAAATGTTGCAATTCAAGGCAGTGCTAGATGCTGGGGATAAAATATCCCTTGCCCTGCAGAGGAATATACAAACCAACTTAAAGAATACAGTAGTAATATAACATAGTTTTAATTATGAGATGTCCTATGAGAAAGCATTTTTAATCCCTCTTTTATATGTGAGTAAATTGATGCTCGGGAAAGTTAAGAAACAACCCCAAGGCTATTCAATAAATGGAGGTGCCATCTATAAAGTTCCAAAGTCAGTTGACTTGGGCTATTATATTTGTATTGTATCAAATCAAAAATTGTTGGTGCCTTTTTAAGAAATCCCTCTAAAGCTCTAATTGACAGTTTATAAGTTTTCAGAAAAAAGTATATTCAATATGCTTGAATATGGTTTTCTGTTTAATACAAGAGGTTTAGTGTCCCACTTTGTTAAAGTCTCACCCACTTATCATCAGCAGGCAGCTAATTTATAATGTCTTGGTAAATCTAAAGAGATACAAAAACATACCCTTTTTTTTGTTGTTGTTGTTTTTGTTTTGAGACGGAGTCTCCATCTGTCTCCCAGACTGGAGTGCAGTGGCGCTATCTCAGCTCACTGTAACCTCTGCCTCTCAGGGTCAAACGATTCTCCTGCCTCAGCCTCCCAAGTAGCTGGAATTACAGGCACCCACCATCACACCTGGCTAATTTTTTTTTTTTTTTTTTTTGGTATATGTAGAAGAGACGGGGTTTCACCATGTTGGCCACGATGGAGACCTATTTTAATTAAGAACCAAGTCTTTCCCTGTATCCTTGCTTCCTATGATGATTAATTTTATGTGGCAACTTAGTTGGGCCACGGTACCCAGATATGTGGTCAAACATTGAACATTTTGGGTGTTTCTGTGAGAGCGTGTCTGTGGATGATTTAAATTGGTGAACTTTAAGCAAAGCAGACTGCCCTCCATAATGTAGAGTATCCTCATTCCAGCAGTTGATGGTGTTACTAGAACAAAGACTAAACTCCCCTGAGCAAAGAGGAATGCTGACAGCAGACTGGTTTATTTTATTTATTTTTTAGATGGAGTCTCACTCTGTTGCCCAGGCTGGAGTGCAGTGGCGCGATATCAGCTCATTGCAACCTCTGCCTCCCAGGTTCAACAGTTCTCGTATCTCAGCCTCCTAAGTAGCTGGGATTACAGGAACATGCCACCACACCTGGCTAATTTTTATATTTTTGGTAGAAACAGGGTCTCGCCATGTTGGCCAGGCTGGTCTCAAACTCCTGGCCTCAAGTGATCCACCTGCCTCGGTCTCCCAAAGTGCTAGGATTATAGGCATGAGTCACTGCGCTTGGCCCATCCCTGTCTTTTAAAACCTTACCATCAGTTCAGTAGAAGCATAGATGTGTAAGTAAGAGCAGTAATATGATACAGGTGCCCCACCCAAATGACAATGAATCCAGTACTTTAGAGGAGAAGAAAGAAGGGAGAGGTAAGTTTTTCTTTAACTAGTTCTTGCATTTCTAATTCATTCCACCAAAACAGTCATCTGAGTTTTTCAAAATAGCTACTTCCTCATATCCTTCCTTTCTTAGATGCCATCAGTATATCTTTACTCTCTGTTGAATTCATTCATTCATTCATTCATCAAATACTTATTGAGCTCCTCCTATGTTCCAGGTGATGGGCATGATCCTGGGAATCCAGATGTAAATCAAATAATAAAGGTCTAATGGAGACAAAGACATTAAACAAATAATCACACCGATAATTAAACTTCATTGCTAATATGTGTCATGAAAGAAAAAGACTGAAGAAGATGACAGGAAACCACGAAGGATTTTATCTAATCTGGACTAGGGGTTGGAAGCAGTTTTCCCGGGGAAGTGATATTTTTACTGAGTTATTGTTTGTTTGTTTGTTTGTTTGTTTTGAGATGGAGTCTCCCTCTGTTGCCCAGACTGGAGTGCAGTGGCCGATCTTGGCTCACTGCAGCCTCCACCTCCCAGGTTCAAGCGATTTTTCTGCCTCAGCCTCCTGAGTAACTGGGCGCCTGCCACCACGCCCAACTAATTTTTGTATTTTTAGTAGAGAAGGGGGTTTCATCATGTTGGCCAGGCTGGTCTCAAACTCCTGAACTCAGGTGATCCGCCCACCTCGGCCTCCCAAAGTGCTGGGATGATAGGCGTGAGCCACCACGCCCAGCCTTTACTGAGTTTTAAAGGAAGACTAAGTTTATCAGGTGAATGGATGTGGGATGAGGGTTAAGGAAGGGGAGTTTCCAGGTAAAGACAACAGTATTGGGAAGGACACGTGGAGGAAAGGGATGAGACTTGAAGCTAAGAAATGAGACAGAAGGCAGAGCAGCTGTGGTGAGCATGTAAGGCTGGTAGGAGGATAGTTATTGGCATAGGGAAGAACCGGATCTTTATGGATCTTGAAAGAACTGGAACTTTGTTCAAAGAGCAAAAGGAAGTCATCAAATACATTCTTTTCAAAGGTCTAAATTCTTAGAATATATTCTTAAAACATCCCTCTCACAAACTGATTGAAAAATGTTATGGAAGGGCCAAAAATAGATTTGGGGAGATGCATTAGGATGAAGTCCAGGTTCTTTAGTTTGACTTTCAGGCTCCTTAGAATTGAGGCCAAACCATGAGAATTGCTTGAACCCAGAAGGCAGAAGTTGCAGTGAGCTGAGATCGTGCTACTGCACTGCAGTACAGCCTGGGCAACAGACCAAGACTTCATCTAAAAAAATTTAAAAAATAAAATAAAGTTGGCCGGGCGCGGTGGCTCAAGCCTGTAATCCCAGCACTTTGGGAGGCCGAGACGGGTGGATCACGAGGTCAGGAGATCGAGACCATCCTGGCGAACACAGTGAAACCCCGTCTCTACTAAAACTACAAAAAAACTAGCCGGGCGAGGTAGTGGGCGCTTGTAGTCCCAGCTACTTGGGAGGCTGAGGCAGGAGAATGGCGGGAACCCGGGAGGCGGAGCTTGCAGTGAGCTGAGATCCGGCCACTGCACTCCAGCCTGGGCGACAGAGCGAGACTCCATCTCAAAAAAAAAAAAAAATAAATAAATAAAATAAAATAAAATAAATAAATAAATAAATAATAGTAAAGAATTGAGACCAAACCTATCTTCACAGTTTTTTTGTTTGTTTGTTTGTTTGTTTGTTTTTGAGATGGAGTTTCGCTCTTGTTACACAGGCTGGAGTGCAAGGGCATGATTTCAGCTCACTGCAACCTCCGCCTCCCAGGTTCAAGCAATTCTCCTGCCTCGGCCTCCTGAGTAGCTGCTATTACAGGCGCTCACTACCACATCCAGCTAATTTTTGTATTTTTAGTAGAGACGAGGTTTCACCATGTTGGCCAGGCTGGTCTCAAACTCCTGACCTTGGGTGATCCACCCGCCTCAGCCTCCCAAACTGCTGAGATTACAGGCTTGAGCCACCGCACGCGGCCTATCTTTACAATCTTAAAACTTTTTCTTTCTTTCTTTCTTTTTTTTTTTGTAGCATGATCTCGGCTCACTGCAACCTCTGCCTCCGGGGCTCAAGCAATTCTCCCACCATCAGCCTTCAGAGTAGCTGGGATTACAGGCACGTGCCACCAGGCCCAGCTACATTTTTTTTTCCCCCATAGAGACGGGGTTTCGAACTCCTGAGCTCAAGCAGTCAGTCTGCCTTGGCCTCCCAAAGTACTGGGATTACAGGCGTGAGCCACTGTCCACCCTAATCTTCTTTTTCATTTCACTTTTACATGAATGTGCACTTCTGCCAGCCTGGTCCATTCACTGTCTCCTGAACAGGATTTTGCTCGATCCTGACTTTTGGCTTTCCAGAACACCTCCTCACTACCTATTTTTTAAGACTCAGACAAAATTTTGTCTGTCCTCAGTATCCAGGTTGACCATCATCATCCCTTTCTCTGAATATCCAAAGTGACTATGTATTTCTGCACATTTAAGATGCAACAGATTATAAGAAACTACATTATTTTTGAACTACGAAGAAAATAAAAGTATTGCTGATAAATTCATGACAAAATCTCAATGTTAGCCATTTGAGATACATAAATTGGTCACGCCAGCTTATCATTGACTTGAAATTTCTCTCATCTATTCATCTACTGTGGGGCCTCTCCCTTTCTTAGGTCCGATAAAGAGTTTAGTTGTTTTTTTGCAAGAAAAATTGGATTGCAATCCTTTCTCCAATAACAGATATTTGTTTTCTTACTGTTAAATTTAAGCCAAATAACCTAATATTAAATATTCTTGACTTTGGGCATATACGTTTACATTTTAAGGTATTTTATTTTATGTATTTATGTATTTAATTAACTAATTAATTAATTTTTTTGAGACAGTCTCACTCTTATTGCCCAGGCTGGAGTGCAATGACGCGATATCAGCTCCCTGCAACCTCCACCTCTTGGGCCCAAACGATTCTCCTGCCTCAGCCTCCTGAGTAGCTGCAATTACAGACCATGCCCAGCTAACTTTTGTATTTTTAGTAGAGATCGGTTTCGCCATGTTGGCCAGGCTAGTCTCGAATTTCCAACCTCGGGTGATTCACCCACCTGGGCCTCCCAAAGTGCTGGGATTAGAGGTGTGAGCCACTGCACCCAGCTGAATTGCCCAGTCTTAGGTATTCCGTTATAGTAACAGAAAATGGACTGAGATGATTGTAATATTCAACAGTAATAGGTCCACACACATTTCTTTTTAGAATTCTATCTTATTAATGGATAATCCAATTTAGAATTACTTGTAATATAAAAAATTTCATTGCATTGCCAAAGGAATTACCTATGTCTTTTTTTTCAATAGAATTGTATTTTAAAGTCAATTACTTAGGTGAGTGGGCAGAAAATAACAAGTTAGCATCTATTAACAATCAAAGATGATTGAGGAAAGGAAACAAAGGGCTTCTGAATATAACTTTAATCAATAATACAACTTTTAAAAATTGATTGTTACTTATAATGGTTTACATTCATCTGGGTGCGGTGGCTCACACCTGTAATCCCAGAACTTTGAGAGGCTGAGGTGGGCGGATCACGAGGTCAGGAGTTCAAGACCAGCCTGGCCAACATGGTGAAACTCCATCTCTACTAAAGGTACAAAAAATTAGCCAGGAATGGTGGTGCACACCTGTAATCCCAGCTACTTGGGAGGCTGAGGCAGGAGAATTGCTTGAACCCAGGAGGTGGAGGTTGCAGTGAGTTGAGATTGTGCCACTGCACTGCAGCCTGGGTGACAGGGCAAGACTCCATTTCAAAAAAAAAAAAAAAAAAAAAAAAGGTTTATACTCATGTTTGCTCTGAAAGTTTTCAAATAACTTAAAATAAATGAGAATATATACATCACAAATTGGAAATTGGCCAGGCGTGGTAGCTCATGCCTGTAATCCCAGCACTTTGGGAGGCCGAGGCGGGCGGATCACGAGGTCAGGAGTTTGAGATCATCCTGGTCAACATGGTGAAACCCCGTCTCTACTAGAAATACAAAAATTACCCGGGCCTGGTGGCGCACACCTGTAGTCCCAGCTACTCGGGAGGCAGAGACAGTAGAATCGCTTGAACCTAGGAGGCAGAGGTTGTAATGAGCCAAGATCACGCCACTGTACTCCAGCCTAGGTGACAGAGCGGGACTCTGCTTCAAAAAAAAAAAAAAAAAAATATATATATATATATACACATATATACACACACACCCCCCACAGATTAATTAAAACTAGGGTAGACTAATAATTTTACTTAGTGGACCATTCTAAAAGTAGGGTTTTTCATTTGGTGTTTATTTATTTATTTATTTATTTGTATAGAGACTGAGTGAGTCTCATTGTGTTGCCCAGGCTGGTTTTGAACTCCTGGCCTCAAGTGATCTTCCTGACTTGGCCTCCCAAAGTGCTGGGATTACAAGCATGAGCCGTTACGCCCAGCCCATTTTGTGTGTTTTTTAGGGAACAAAGGGGTTTTGTGAATTTTATGGGACAGTTGACTAAGTTCTGCTATTCAAAACAAATTTACGTCCAGTAAGAAATATCAGGCCAGGCGCTGTGGCTCACGCCTGTAATTCTAGCACTTTGGGAGGCTGAGGCGGGTGGATCACAAAGTCAAGAGATCGAAACCATCCTGGCCAACATGGTGAAACCCCGTCTCTAAAAATACAAAACTTAGCTGGGTGAGGTGGCACATGCTTGTAGTCCCAGCTACTCCGGAGGCTGAGGCAGGAGAATAGCTTGAACCCGGGAGGCAGAGGTTGCAGTGAGCCAAGATCGCACCAGTGCACTCCAGCCTGGTGACAAAGTGAGACTCTGTCTCAAACCCCCCCCCCCAAAAAAAGGAAAAGGCCGGGCACGGTGGCTCATGGCTGTCATCCCAGCACTTTGGAAGGCTGAGGCGGGCGGATCATGAGGTCAGGAGATTGAGACCATCCTGGCTAACAAGGTGAAACTCCGTCTCTACTAAACATACAAAAAAATTAACCAGGCGTGGTGGTGGGCGCCTGTAGTCCCAGCTACCCGGGAGGCTGAGGCAGGAGAATGGCATGAACCCGGGAAGCACAGTTTGCAGTGAGCCAGAGATTGTGCCACTGCACTCCAACCTGGGCGACAGAGTGAGACTCCATCTCAACAACAACAACAACAACAAAAAACATCAATAAATAACATTTATAACATCAACAAACTCTAAAAATGCACATCTCTTTTTATATATGTGTGTGTGTGCAATTACTAGAAGCCATTATTTCAAAACTTAAATCTCTTATAAATAAACATTGATCTGAAATTTATTAATTCTTTTAGCTTCATATCACTTTTTTTCTTTTTTACAAGACCAAATTCCTTTCTCATCCATGCTTGGATGTCTGTGGACTCCTACCTACCACTTCATTTTTGGAAAATCATCCAAGTCCCTTTGTGACATTACCCTAAGAAACTTCCCTGATCCCACTTACCACACCCAAGATAGTTAGTCACTTCCCCTTCATATGCATTTTAAGTCTTTTATCATGTTTCTTATACTCTATAGTAAATATGTATGTAGTTATCCTACAGACAACTTCCAGGAACGCAGATGATGTCTTATAATACTTCAGTATTTAAAACTGTGCCTGACAAGGGGAACTGCTAGGGGGTGGAATTCAACTGAAATAAGAAGTTAGAGTTACTGTTTCTTTAGTACTTACTTTGTACCAATCACAAAGGCTAATATTTCATGCACATCTCTTCACCCTTCACAGTAAGCTTTCAAGCAGGAACTATTATCTCTCAGTTGAAGACATTAGGCTTGAGAAAGTTGAGTAACTTGCCTTTGGCCGCACAGCTAATAAGTAACAGAGAAGGACGTTTGTACAGGGGCTTGTCACCAAGGCTAATGAACTTAAAGCACTATAGGAAAATAGGTGTATTGGACATATATTGATATTTTACAGATACAGGTCATTTTTCTTTTCTTTCTTTTTTTGAGACAGAGTTTTGCTCTTGTTGCCCAGGCTGGAGTGCAACGGCACAATCTTGGCTCACTGCAACCTCCACCTCCCAGGTTCAAACGATTCTCCTGCCTCAGCCTCCCAAGTAGCTGGGATAATAGGCATGTGCCACCACACTAGGCATGGGGTTTCATCATGTTGGCCAGGCTGGTCTTGAACTCCTGACCTTGTGATTCACCCGCTTCAGCCTGGGATTTCAGCGTGAACCACCGTGCCTGGCCCCTTTTTCTCATAGAATTTTAGAGGCTTAGCGCTTAGAATGGAAATTCCAAAGTTATGGTCACAGTAATCTCCACCTGTCCTTTGACCTCTTTCTCTCTCACACAGTCGACAGCCTTTCTTGCCGTGTATTGGAAGGATATATGAATATATTACATTCTCCTCACTACTCTCAGCTTTCTCTGTGGCAGGTTTCTTCTTCTTTTTTTTTTTTTTTCTTTTTCAAAGAGGGGGTCTTTTCTGTCTTATACTCACCATAACCTCAAATTCCTGGGCTCGGGTGATCCTCCCACTTCAGCCTCTTAAGTATTAGCTAACAAGTAACAGAGAAGGGCATTTGCACAGGGGCTTGTCTCCAAGGCTAATGAACTTAAAGCATTAGAGGAAAGTAGGCATGTTGGACATATATAGATACTTTACAGATACTATCATTCTTCTGATAGAAAAATTTTTCACGTGTAAGCTTACACTTCCAGTTCAAACAAAACTAAATCAATTAAGCTGTATCCTAATGGTGTAGGTCAGAGTCCAGGTGACATCCAGACCTAAATGCAAATGTTGATTGTGTGGTTGCTCATGTTCCTGGAGTCAGTTACTCACTACCAGAGTCATGGGTCAGAAGCAAACATCTCTTGGGGCATCCTAGCCATTAGCTTTGCCAACAGAGCAGGTACGAAATTTATCCAAAGGCTTTCTATGTGCTATTGCTTGATACATGCTAGGCTGCTTGGTCACTACATTTTATAATGTTCACAGTGGCCATTAGATATGCAAACTTTGTGTGTGTGTGTGTGTTTGTGACAGTCTTGCACTGTCGCCCGGGCTGGAGTGCAATGGCACGATCTCGGCTCATTGCAACCTCCGCCTCCCAGATTAACACGATTTTCCTGCCTCAGCCTCCCGAATAGTTGGGATTATAGGCGCACACCACTATACCCGGCTAATTATTTGTATTTTTAGTAGAGACAGGGTTTCACTATGTTGGCCAGACTGGTCTCAACCTCCTGACCTTGTGATCTGCCGGCCTTGGCCTCCCAAAGTGTTGGGATTACAGGCGTTAGCCACCGCACCCAGCCCAGATATGCAAACTTAAATGCTGTTCTGAACTTATAAAGATGAGTTTCTAATAGGAATCTCCAGAGCAGCCTTCTAGTGTGAGTAGCTACAGATATATGTTGGCTATTTTATGGCTACTTTGGAGGAGGAAATCTGTGTTTGAGGCCAGAATGGGTGCACTATGCCTATTAAGAATCTGGAGAAATGAGAGATGATACAAGCATGATATTTATTGGAACGCTGCTTGACTGGAAACACTATTGATGCAAGTCAATTAACTAGATGTTATTTGGAGCAAAACCCATTCCAAAAATGAAAGTTGCATTGGCCTAGGAACTGGAGAGGGTCACATAAGTTTTGAGAGCCATGGGAACCTGAGCAGCCAGGTCTCTGGTGTTTTTTGGCAAGGGCAGAATTGCTCCAAAGCTCAATCACTTCTTTTCACAATATCATTTACACTTTTCTTTTTTTCTTTTTTTGTTTTGCCCTTATTATTTTTTGTTTTGCTCTTATTTCCAATTCATCCTTCTCTAGGTACAGAAGCAAGCTAAAATTATGGTTAATGACAAAAGGTAAATTCCAACAAGAACTGGAAGAACAAGAATAGACAGATCTTTTCAACTTGTTTCTTAGTTCTACATCTTGAAAAAGTATTTTTTTATTTATATTTTTTTAAGGGAAGGTTTTAGTGAGTCATGAATCTCAAAATTAAGAATAAACATAGTGACTGGGCGCGGTGGCTCACCCCTGTAATCCCAACACTTTGGGAAGACGAGGGCAGATCACCTGAGGTCAGGAGTTCTTCCAGACCAGCCTGACCAATATGGAGAAACTCCGTCTTTACTAAAAATACAAAATTAGCCAGGCATGGTGGTGCATGCCTGTGATCCCAGCTACTCAAGAGGCTAAGGCGGGAGAATCACTTGAACCCAGGAGGTGGAGGTTGCGGTAAGCTGAGATCATGCCCCTACACTCCAGCCTAGCCAACAAGAGCGAAACTCCATCTCAAAAAAAAAAAAAAAAGAATGAACATAGCAACATACAGTTGTTCACATATTCATTAAACACCTCTACAATTCATTTTAGTAAGTAGTTATGAGGATGGTGAGCATAGTTTTATTTAATGAGTGATGCTAATTCTGTTGTAACTGTCTTAGCAAAAATTCTTGGGATATTTAAGATTAATCTGAAACCATTGCAAAGACATGGTGATCAAATCAACTAATGAGACTGCATCAATGTTTCCCTCAATTTCTGTACTTACAGCATTTTGCTTGTACTTCTGTTGTAAGTCCTATCTTGCATTAGAGTTGCTGCCACTTTCCTTTTGCATTAGATCAACTAGCTCTGTAATTTGTAAGCAGTAGGCATCCAAAAACTAAGTTGAAATGCCAAATTTATAGTTCGGTACCCAAATTTTCTTCCAAGACTTAATTTGACTTAATAATAATTAAGAATATTAGAATAAACATAGTGACTGGGTGCGGTGGTTCATAAAGTCAAATTATTTATTCTTCTCTGTGTATTAGCAACTGTTTTGAGAAGTAAATTCGTAAGTGATGCTGAAGCCTTACATGTCTCATCTAGCCAAGCCACAGGCCAAGGCTTCTTTCTAATCTCCTCTAATAGTTTATTTAAAAAAAAAAAAAAAAAAAGTATGAGTTGCCAAATAAGATTGACTTTTAAAAATTATTTAAGTCACTCAAAATGCACTAATAAAAATGTAAAACATTTGCTAGGCATGGAAAAAAGTTTACATGTTAATTTGTTCCTCTTTTGCTATATTTCTATCTCCATTTTTTCTTTGATTGTAAATTAAATGAAAGTGTTAAGTTAAATTTTGACCAGAGATGCAGTATCATCAGTGGTATTCACATTTTGCCTCTCATTATTCACAGTTGTCTCTTGTGGTGAAAGGGGAATGGCAGTGTGGCATACAAATAAAATCTACAGTATAAGACATATACAATCTGACTCTTATCCTCTTGTGAATGGCCAAACCCATGATGAAATACTCCAGATGTATAGCTTGACTCTGATGATCAGTTTTAGGTCAAATCGGACAGGCCTTGTTAAAATTCTAATCTGGACTTCACTCAATGGAGACCCACCCTTAGTATGTCATAAAGAAGTGAAGCATTAGACCAAATTAAAATAGAAATTAACATGACTTTTGTCTTAACGGATATTGCAAACCAGAGACTGGATACTGATACAATAACAATAATGATGTGACTAGTTAATAACCTATTGTATGTTTTCTTTGTGAAAATAATGTAAAATATTCTCCATAAGTTGACAGACCTGTTTTTGATCTGTACAATTAAGCCCATTTTCAAAGTTGAAACTTCTGTGTTTTTACCTTGGTCCTTGTGCACATTTAGGAGAGGAAGACAAATGGCCAATTGTGGGTATGACTTCAAGTGAAACTCTAAAACCATTAAACCTTTGAAAATTTTGACCTAAATGCTTAAAAGTTAATAAATTACATCAAACCCATCAACTGCGTATCAAATACCTTGCAGCACTGTGCAAGAGCAAATTCATTTATCTGACATCATCAGTACCTTAACTTACATATCCTGGAGTCAAGTAGTCCTTGAGACAGAAGTATACCGAAGAAAGAAGTTATGCAAAAAGTTTGGTTGGGATTACTTGCCTGGGTTTTGGCTTTCTTCTCTCACAGACAATCCCCAGAGCAAGCTACAACATAGCAGAAGTTTGGCAGGGCCTTAAAATCTCCTCCTCAAAACACATAAATGAATGTTTTAAGTAACAACAATCAAGTTGTCATTCTTAAATGAATCTCAAATATAGAGCATCTACAGGTTTAAAAAAAAATTAAAAAGCAAGAAACCACAAAAATGTATTAAAATTCCCCTAAATGCTTAGCAGTTATGTTTGCATTATCATCATACTTCTACTCTATCACATCAAAATAATGGCCATTGGATTACAAATTTATCATGTTATAATTTTTCATGAACTTAAAATAGAGATTAAGAAATTGAGGTTATTCCTCCATATTTTTTCCCAAGTGAGATAATTTGCAACATTAAAAAAATTATTTTTGGCCAAATGTGATGGATCACCTGAGGTCAGGAGTTCGAGACCAGCTTGGTCAACATGGCGAAACACAACCTCTAATAAACATACAAAAATTAGCTAGGTGTGGTGGCGCGTCCCTGTAGTCCCACTTACTTGGGAGGCTGAGGCAGAATGGCTTGAACCTGGGAGGCAGAGGTTGCAGTGAGCCAAGATCCCACCACTGCACTCCAGTCTGGGTGACACAGCGAAATTCCACCTCAAAAAATTATAATAACATAAAAAATAAAATTGCCGGGTGCGGTGGCTCACACCTGTAATCCCAGCACTTTGGGAGGCTGACGTGGGCAGATCACCTGAGGTCGGGTGTTCGAGACCAGCCTGACCAACATAGTGAAACCCTGTCTCTACAGAAAATACAAAAATTAGCGGGGCCTGGTGGTGCATGCCCGAATCCCAGCTACTCAGGAAGCTGAAATGAAGCAGGGGACTCTCTTGAACCCAGGACGCAGAGGTTGCAGTGAGTTGAGATCGCACCACTGCACTCCAGCCTGGGTGACAGAGCAAGACTTTGTCTCAAAAAATGAAAATTAAAAAAAGAGATTATTTTTAATGCAGTGAATGAGTGAGTGCCAGTTGTTTTTAATCTATTTAGATATAAGTATTTAATCTTCCAAATTTTGAAAGTTAATTCTATGCTGGTATATAGATAAAGCCAACATTTAACAGGTTAGTTGGAAGCTTCTTGAGAAATCCAATTTCCTTTTTTTTTTTTTTGGGAGACAGTCTTACTCTGTCCTCCAGGCTGGAGTACAGTGACACGATCTTGGCTCACTTCAACCTCCACCTCCCAAGTTCAAACAATTCTCCTGCCTCAGCCTCTCAAGTAGCTAGGATTATAGGTGCCTGCCACCACGCCCACTAATTTTTGTATTTTTAGAGACGGGGTTTCACCATGTTGGCCAGACTGGTCTCAAACTCCTGACTATTGGGGGCGGGTCCCACCGATATCCGTTCGGGGTCCCTGACTTCCCGCAACACCTGACCTCAAGTGATCCACTTGCCTCAGTCTCCCAAAGTGTTGGGATTACAGGCGTGAGCCACCATGCCTGGCCTCCCATTTTCTTATATATCTTTAAACAAATTATTTCATAGGACTTAATATACTTAATTCAAATCCTCTTCCAATTTCAGTTGACTATCACTTTATGCTCTATATTCGAACCAATGAGTTATACTTAAGATCAGAGCCCATTAAAAAACTGAATTAGAAAGCAATTGCTAGGTCAGTAGTTGCCATACTGCACATAATCACTTGTAGAATGATTAAAAATGCTAACTCCTAGGCCACACCATCAGATTCTGCCTCAGTAACTATGGGAAGAGGTTCTTACTTTTTCAATAAACACTCAATGGCATCTGATGCAATTTGCGTAAGAATACTTTCAAAGCCACTTATGCGGTGAAAAATATATATATATATTTAACTCACAATTTCTATACCAAAAAGAGCTCTGTCAATGCACATGGCAGTTTTTGATGAACAAAGCTAATCAGTCAAACTTTTTGTGCTTTACAAATCTTGAAAACTATATAATGAATAAGAAACCCTACCCTATTTTCCAGCAATCGAATTCTTCCTTAGATCACCAGGGTGAAGTTTTAAAAGTGTTAGAATCGAAACATTCAGTAACTCAAAGTTGAAGCTCAGATCATTTCTAAATTAACTTAATCCTATGTTTCTTAGAGGAAGTCAGAGGAAACTGAAGGTCCTTAGAGCAATGTCTTAGTGTAGGAGGCTATATAGTTCCTTGAAAGCCAATTTTAAAAAACAAAACAGAAGACAACCTGTACTAAGACTTAACCTAATAAGAAGGAGCCTCAGAACAGGAAACAAGAGATTAAACAATAATGACAGGTAAATTATTTTCTAGACTTCCGGTGACTCTTGGCAGAAAAAGTTTGCACTTTTGGGAAAAAAAAATCATCAGCCACAAAGTGACTAATCAAGTGACTTAAAACCTAGTATTTGTCAAGATGAGCTTGCAGCAGCTTGCTGTACCTTTGCTTCTAAAAGACAACTCCAAGTACACTGACTCTCATGCTGCATCTTTTTCCCAGAGCAAAATTTAACAATTTTCTGAATAATCTGATTGAATAAGTCAGGGCCCTAAACTGGCTTTCTTTGGCTTGAGTAAGACCAATATTAGATCAAATTTTATGATACCAAATACCAGAATCAAAGCAAGTTCTTTTTTTCATGTCTTTTCTAACATAAGGAATTTGGTAAAATGGTGATGTTTCAGAGTCAAAAATTACATAGACTGGAAAAAACACTGCCACGATCAGGTAAGTCAAGAAAATATTTTTGACCTTAATTGTAAGAACTGATCTGTGGATACTGCATGTCTGAGACACAGGTGACATTCAATAAATGTTTGTTGAGCTAAACTCATTTCACTAGTCTTGAATTATCCTCATGGAATTAATCCTTGATACTGTATATAAAGAAAACACCTAACTGTTAATTTTTAAGGAAAGTCTCCTGAATAAATCAGTTCAAAGATTAAAAAAAAAAAAAAAAAAAACCTCTGCAAAATAAACACAAGTCAGATAATCTGCAAATATAAAAATAAAAAAAGGGCGGGGGAGAGAAGAACAAGAACAATTACATAGCTAAAATAAGCTCTCTTATAAGTATAGATATTAAGTCAAATGTTGTTAGTTCTGTTGATTGCTACAATTGTCTCTGAAAGTCATCAAATCCAGCTTACTTTAAAGCAGCAATCACAAAATAATTCTACAGAAAAGTGGTTAACTATTTCATTAAAACGTTACCCTTAACATAAAATGCAGTTTCTCACACTTGAAAGAAACAAAAGATAAAAGAAGACAAAACAGCTCAGTTTAATTTCAAACGTTAATATATTTTCTATTTTATATTGGACATATGCATCTGTAACCCCTCATTTGCAGCAACTATCACATCCTCATAAAAGGGGCAAAATTTGTAAGATGCCTCTTAAAATAAATATTCTTTTTTATAAAATAATAAAACTTCAAATAAATATTCTTTACACTAAACAATATGTTGAAAAAATTAGAAAATAAAGGTTGAATTTTACTGTAACTGTACAATATACATGAAGTCCAAAGGGAAATCAGAGTCTTACAATAAAGGCTTTCTGTAAGGCAAAATACAATCTAAAAACATACTGATTGATTCACATTCTTCCGAATGTACAACATATTAGTATAATATTTTGTGACTGTGCCATGTAGTATAGCACAACTTGTTTTTCACAGTTGCAAATATTATTGTATATACAAAAATATAGCACATTCTCTCTGGAGAAAACAATGGAAAAAAGTCATCTGCTAATTTACAAGTTTTGCAAGTACTATTCACAAACAAAAACTTTGCCTAGGAGTGTCTGTGTTGCTTTAGCTTATGCAATACATGGGTCACCAAGTTCTGTATCTCATACTTTGAGCTCCATTAGCTGAGTTCTAACAAGCATATCAGTTAAAATGGCACATGGACAAAAAGCATTTCACTGCAAACAGCAAAGACTATCCCAACTCTCTATTAACAGTGCCAAGGTTATAACTGTTTAGTTGGTTGCATATGTGTGTTAAAAAAAGAAAGAAAAAATCCTCATTACTGTAATATTCCTGATTAATGATGCTATGTTGGTTTTTCAAAGTTCCTGGGGGGGACAGTGGGAACTTTGCAGCAAACTGTGTTTGAGTTTTTACAACGGCATCCAGGCCTGTTAACCCGGTCATAACACCCCTGGCACAATTTAAGGCAACCCTTGGCTGGAAGGTAACACCATAAACAAGGCAAAAAGAGGGACATGACACCCATGGCCGACCATCGTGTACAACAGTGAGACTGGCTGCAAGAACATGGGTTGTCAGCACAGTTGTCCTCATCATCATTAGAACAGTGATAGAAGAGACCTTTCACACAGCATACACAAGTCCCATAGTCAATCACGTTCTGGGCCGAGCAAAGGCACTGCTTGTCGCAGATCCAGTCTGATGGCAGAGGCCTTGGGTAGGTGCACTCCTTACATTTGCACTTGCCACAGTCCTCACACCTGTAGGCATGCAGGCCCAAATCTTCCTTGCTCAGTGGCTTAAGCTCACCTGGCTTGAGCTCAGATTTGGGTTGCACCCGGATTATCCCATCAGCAACAGGCCCGGAGGAAAAGGATGATCCTAGCAGTCTCTGTTCAGAGGAGCTGCTGCTGGTACTTGTCCTCGTACTGCTCCGCGACCCTGAGCTGACCGTGCTTATGGATCTGGACAGAGGGGCTCGTGCAGAAGAATGGACCTGCGAGTGCTGGAGCCTAGGAGGCTGGCGGTGCTCGGGCAGCCCGTGGAGTCTCTCGTGTTTGTGCTGAGTGGAGGGGCGAGGAGCAGGCTTGAGCCCAGGTCTTGGGACGACAGTAGGCCCCTCTGTGTACTCATTGGTGTTTCGGATGGCTCTGATCTGATCCAGAGACAAGACATGTACCTGCTGGGTGAGGGCGTCTCTGGGGTCGGGCTCCCCACGCTGTCTGCCACCGTCACGGGGCGTCTGCAGCAAGGGCTGTGACCCGTTGCCACTCTGAGCTCTGGCCTCCATCAGGTCTTGGAAGTGTGGTCACTCCAGCAGGCTTAGAACACATCTGAACTCCTGAGGAAGCCAAGAGGAAAGAACGGTTGATACTCTAAGATACTTCCCACTCTCCACCCACCTGAATTGACTCCTCACCTCCCACTTTCCCTAGAGAAACAGGATTTGAAATGGAATGGCAGTGGGGAGGTATTAGCCATATGATCAACAACGCCTGTACCCAAAAGTAAAAATTACGACTGGCTACTGACAATTCTGCAATCCCGTGATGTACAACAACACAAAGCTGATCTTTGAGTCACTTAAGTAAGAACTCCTTATTCAAAGAAACATACAATTTGTAAGGCTCAGGTTCAATGTAAAAACCACAAGAAAGTATCACTGGAATATAACACTGCTACCAACGTTTTCAAAAGTTGAAAATCTTTTCAAAATTTGAAATAGGTTTCCATTTGTCATGGCCATTTTTGCCTTAAGATTCTTTCTGGTTCTTAGTTTTTACTTTTACATCAAACACTTTAACTGTGACGTATCCAGTATTCTGTAACTTTTTCAAACCCGGTAGAATTAATGTGGCATGCAAAAAAGTAAATACCCAAAATAGTTAAAAATTTTATAACAATCATGCCATTTTTAATTAATTGTATAGTAGCACAAAGTTATAGAACTAAAAGCAAATCAAATCCTATTAGGTGCCAGAAACACATTAAAGCAAACTTACACAACAAGAAGACAAGAATTTATTTTCAACTTCTCAACAACTTAAGAATTAAGTATTTTACAGTCTGATAGCCTAGAACACCACCTTAGATTCTGCTGCTAAAAGGTTGTTCTCCCTGTTTTAGAAATGAAGCATGTCAAAAGCTCAACTAATTTTCTGTTTTCAAAAAATTAATTGAGAACACAAACGAAATGATAACCAGAAAAGAGTTTTAAAAATTCAAATGTCACATTTCATATCTAGCATTCTGTCAAGGAATTCCTTAAACTATAGTCCTTCTTCAATTTCAAAACGATCACCCAATTTCCCAAGCCTATACGGCAATAAAAAGCATAAAACAGGCAAAGCGGACCTTTATCCAACCTCCGCTCTTTAGAATAGAGGCCACAGCGAACAAGGCAGGTGACAAACGTCTCCCAATTCGGAGCAAGGCAGCGCTGGAAACCGGGTCTCCTCACCTCCAAAAGAATGGCAGAAGACAACGCTGCCCTTTGCTTTCACTTAGTTCATCGCCTCTCTGTGCCCCAACACCGTCCCCAGCAGGTGGGACACAGCCGATCCCCAGGGTACGTTTCTCCAGGCGGACTGACGCTGTCCATGGGCCAGGCTGCCCCCCTGCTTACGATCCCAAGACTCACAGACAAGACTCACAGACAGGCGGGGGCCGCGGGCGCCTCCGAAGGGGACGTGTCACGAAATGCAGGAGCACACTTCCCCCGCCTCCCTCTCCCCAGTTAAGATCTCCCCCAACTCAAGGGAACTGCCTTGCAGCCCCAAGGAGCCACTCCGCCCCGAGGCACAGGTTACGCTGCCCACTTCTAGGCTTTCTGCAAAGCCCCTCGGACATCCGGCACAGGTTTGCCACCCTGACACGGCGAGCACGAAAGCCCTGCCTGAGACACGCAGCCAGGACGCACAAGTCCAACCCACGCACACACAGCGACTCCACGCTGCACTGACCGAAGGGAGCATTGCCTGTAATCTGCACACGCCTATCTCCTTTTGGGTCGAGAGAGACAAAAAAAAAAAAAAGATATCATATTTCTTAAAGTGAAAGAAAAATTGCTTTTTTTTTTTTTTTAAAAAGGGCATTTTCCAGGGCCCCACTGCTCACTCCGGGCGCGCAGAACCCAGCTCCCGGAGCTGTAAACTTTTGGTGCAGATTTGCTTGCAGTCAAAGTAGCATCTTTGAAAGAAAAGGGGGCTTTTTTATTTTATTTTTTAAGTGATTTCTGCCGATCCGATCCCTGGCCTCCTTCTTCGAAGCTGGACTCCCCACCTCCGCCCCTCTTCTCTTTCCCAGTCCCCCCTCCCCTTTGAAAGTGCTTTGAAACCCCCATTAAGAACAGTGTGTGATCAGACTGAGGATTAGGGGAAAAGAACTTCAGCTCTAGGGTGGGGCAAACGGACACAGAAACTGCTTTGTAAAAAACACACAAGAATCCAAATTAAAACACAGCAACAACAACAATAAAAGGAAAAAAAAAACTGCCTCTTTTGCCACCTACTTTCAGGTAATGGAAAATGATCGCGACCGCTTGATGACTTTCTTCCTGCGCTGGGTCAGCCTGAGCTTCCAAAAATAAAATAAGTGTGACCTAGGCTGACCACGAAGAACGGAAAAGAGAGAGAGCTGCACTTCCGAACCGCAGAGACCCGGCGCCAGGCAGGGCGACGCTCCCACCCGCTCCGGGCTAGACCGTCCACACTGAGCAGAGGCGGGGACTCCCTCCACCCGGCACTCTGCCTTTTTCTCACCCTGGGGGTCTCCTGCCCCCGAGGCGAGCAACCCGTGTACCCCAGCCCCACCAGCGCCCCGCCTAGGGACAGCCTCTCTCCGGACTTTGCCTTCCACCAAGAGGAGGAACAGGTTAGAAATGCGGGCGCCTGCAAAGGCGACTTGGAAAATACAAAGTGTCTTTCTCTCCCTCTCTCGCTCTCAGCGCCGAATTCGCGGCCAGTGCACGGCTGTGAGCAGGCTGCGAGCTGTCCTCTGTCCCAACCCCCTAGAGCGCGGGCGCGCGGGGTCGCCTGCCGGGGACACTGCACCGGGTGCATACAGAAGTCCCCGCAGAGGCAGGCCGAGCCCGAGCCCCGGGCAAGGCAGGTTCGCGGGGAGCGCCCCGGATCCTCGCGAAGACCCTGCGGGATTTGAGAAGGGGAGGCTCGGGGAGAGACGGACCCAACTCCTGGTCCGGCTGCACCTACTCCATGTTGCCCACAACGCGCCGGCCACGGCGCCAGGAGGAGAAGAGCCAAACGTGCCTCACCGTGATCGCGGCTTTGCACCAACCCCTCTCCCTTGGATTCTCTTCTTTCTGCGATGTGCAAATAAATCCAATCTCGATGCAAACTTTTTTCCCTTTCTTTCCAACCTCTGCTTCAGTCCAACTTCCGAGCAATCGGCGGGAGAAAAAAGGAGGAGAATTCGGAGCCAAATTCCCCGCTGATGAACACTCTGGGGTGCGGGGCTGGAGACGACCCCCCTTCTAGAAACGCACGCGGAGTATTTCCTCTTTTTTCTCAATGAACAAGAGGCCGAAGCGCCAACGGCAAGTCCCTTTTCCTGGCAGATGAGCGAATGGGAAAAGAAAACGGCCTTACGAAGAACCTAAAGCCAGATCGCCAAGTGGTGCGGCCGCAGCCGCGTCGTAGCCGAGGCTGCGCGGGGGCGCGGGCCGGGCCGGGCGGGCGCGGGGGCCTGGGCGCTGCGCGCTCCGCCGGCCCCTCTCCTCCGCTAGCGCTGCGGCGCGCAGCTCTCGGCGGTGCAGACTGGGCGTTGTGGAAGCGAGGCAGCGAGGCCCAGGCGAAGGCGGTGGGTGCGGAGGAGGAGGAGGAAGAGGAGGAGGAGGAGGAGGAGGGTCTGGGGCCCGCCCGGGGGGGGCTCGCCGTTGGCCTGCGCCCTCGCCTTTCCGGAGGAGGCAGGGAGCTCTGCGGCGGCCGCGGCAGCAGTAAATGGCGTCATGTGGATCCGAGGCGGAACAGAGCAGTTGTTGTCCCAGAGGATATATCGCATCCGGTCCCAGCTCATTGGCTCCGCGGGGCTACATTCACTCACACTCCAGCGCCCGCCAGCGCTCCGAGCCGCAGGAGGCATTCAAAAGGGCAACCGCGCCGCCCCGCGCGTCCCCAGGCGGGTCCTGCAGCTCGGGCGCCGTCACGCGGGGCGCCCGCGGGGCCGGGCTGGGCACTGCAGGGTCAGTTTATCTAGTTTCAAGGAAACACTGACCTTAAGGTTTCCCCAGAGGCAATGAGGACGAGCCAGAGGCTCGAGCTGACTTAGGGAACTTTCTCCTTGCCACTAGGAAAGGGGAATGAACATTTAAGACTAATCCAGGCCACGCAGTGTTAGCATGAAAAACAAGTTGCAGGTTTTAAGACTTTATCCGGAATCCATTTCAAGTCTACCTCTCCCCTTTTCTGTTCCCCTTTGCGGAGGGGGTGACGGGGGCTGGGGCGGGGGGAGAAGAAGGGGGAGGGGAAGGGGAGCGGGAAGTGAGGTGGGAGGGCTATTGGTTTATTCTTTGTCTACTGGATTAACCCGATTATACACCAGGCACTAGCACAAACCGCCTCCCCCACCTCCGAGCCTTGTACGGGAGGAGCGGAATGCAGATTCGAGTTTCAAGTACCTTCTGCTCTTGCTGGGATTGGCTTTTGATTGTGTCGACTTGTAGTTTTTCCGTTTATTAGAATTTCATTTTTAAGGGGGGTTATCTATGAATGGAGGCTTTTTGAAGAGCTTCCTTACTGTTTTGCTTCATGCAATAGCTAAAGTCTACAGTCTAAGCCCTTTAACTTAATTCATTAATAGACAGAAATATGATTACTCAGGGCGACAGCATGGGCTTCTGAAATGGGAGGGAGGGGGAGGGAAGGGTTGGCTCACTGTTTCCCTGCAGATTTCCTTCTTCCCTTAACTAAAAGTCATCCTTCATTTCCCACTTTTCTTGCCACCTAGAACGTTTCTTAAGATCCTGTTGTCCATGTTGAAGGTGTACTATTCTTTCCCATTAAAAAAAAAAATAAACATAGAAAATGCATACATATGCACTGTCCTAGCTGCCGCTCCATTACTAAGAAATGTGCCTTCACGTGGGAGCACCAGTGGAAAATTAAAACTCGCGCATACACACGCCTAATACTGCATTCTGTCGAGCGACTTACAGAATGCTTTTACTTCACAGGGAATTACCTGCTTGTACGGTCAAAACTCCCGAATAGCACCTGTGGTCTTGCCCCATGCGGGGTGTTCTTGAAAGCAGTGTTAGGAAAACATGGTGCTTCATTCGTCCAGCTTTAACCCAATCCATTCGCAGCTACCCTGGAACTAGCTGCCTTCTTCTGAGCTCTCGCTCTAGAACGTCCCCAGCGCGCTCTCTGCCTCGCTGCGCTCTCACCCTGACTTCTCCATGTTTCTCTAAGGCTCTCCTCTTTCTCTAGGGATTTGGAACCAGAGATGGCAAGGGACGTGGCATGCGTTATTTCCGGGCGCTGGCCTACGTCCCCCGACCCCTAAGATGAGGGTGGACGAGGCTACAAGGGCCTGCTGCCGAGCGTCCCGGGGCTGTGGGCGCAAGACAGCTGGGCCTCTACGGCCACAGCAGGACGCCAGGCGCCCGAATCCCTTGAGCCGCCAGTGAACGCAGGCGCCGCTGTGCTCGCAGCCCATCTGGCCACCAGGGGTCGCCCGCCCGGCGCGGGCCTGAGGCGACTTTCTTCTCCGGGACTCGACGCGGACAGGCTGGGTTACCTTCCAAAACGTGTGTGCACTAGGCAGGTTGGTTTAAAATGAATACAAAGCTATTAATATAAACGACACAGAAGATAGCTTTCCCTCCTGTCTGCTCGAGAGGGTCAAAGCCTGGTTGTGTAAGGCTAGGCGGGAACGTGCTGCTGGTGTGCGGCCAGCAAGTCTCGAGCAGAGCAGGTGAAAGCAACGCCATCTCTTCGCCTCTCCAAACTCCTGCACTCGATGGCGGCTTTCTAGGAGACACTTGTGCCTTGCTCGTCTCCCAGCGCTACAGGAACTTTGCGAAGACACATTGTTAGGGATCAAAGCATGCAATGGAATTTAGATCGGGAATTTCCAGCTGTTTAGAGAACCTTATATTTTGGGGAAAATCTAGGAATTTATGTTATCTTCCATGAGCTATAAAGAATCTCAGGTCATCTAGCTCTTCCCCCTCACCCCCTTTCCTCACAATCTCCAGTTTGCTGGCTGGGAAAACGTTTAACCTGTAACTTAAGTTCAAGATAAACACAAGAATCCGTTTGATTCTTTCTAATTTACTCCTTAGTCTTTATATTAATTACTGCAATTGTTACTCTTTCTCAGAGAATGAAGTGTATAAAGCTACCATGTTGTGCCTCCAAAGTTTACTTAGTGAATTATAATCCAAAAGAGGAACTATGTTTTTGTGTATGTGTGATGCATGCACAATGAAATGCCTACTGCAGCTACTGTAATGTGTCCCCAAACTGATTCTCATGTTACATTCCAAAATTATAACTGCGACTAATTTTGGAAGATACTTTAGAAGTATGATAAACCCAGCACTTTGGAAAGCTGAGGTGAGAGGATCACTTGAACCCAAGAGTGAGAGACCAGCCTGGGCAACATAGGGAGACCCCGTCTCTATAAAAAAAATAAAAAATTAGCCGAGTGTGGTATGGCACATGCCTGTGGTTCCAGCTTTCAGGACGCTGAGGTAGGAGGATCACTTGAGCCTGGGAGTTTGGGGCTACAGCGAGCTGTGGTTGCGCCACTGCACTCCAGCCTGGGCAACAGAGTGAGACCCTGTCTCAAAAAAAAAAAAAAAAAGAAAAGAAAAGAAAAATTCATTGTAACATTGTTTGTTAGAACAAAAGTTAGAGAATAACCTAACTGTCCATCAATAGGAGATTAATAATACAGTTTTTCTCTGTTAAAAAGAATGAACTAAAATTGCATCTGTCAACATAAGTCTCAAAAAGTAGATTGAGTAAAAAAAAAGTACAATCAGTGTATAGCTAATTACTATGTATGTAAAGGTTAAATACATCAAATCCTACTGTATATTATTTGTGTATAAACATGCACGTGGGAGTGATACACTCAGCTTTAGAACAGTGGTTGCCTCTGAGGTGGGAAGGAGGAGACAGGGATGAGGTATGAGGTAGATAGGCACTTCAGCTATATCTCAAACACTTTACTTCTCTCTCTCTCTTTTTTTTTTTTTTTTTTTTGAGACATGAGTCTCGCTCTGTTGCCCAGGCTGGAGTGCAGTGGCGCGCCTTGCTGCAAGCTCCGCCTCCTGGGTTCACGCCATTCTCCTGCCTCAGCTTCCTGAGTAGCTGGGACTACAGGTGCACGCCACCACGCCCAGCTAAAAAAAAAAAAAAAAAAAAAAAAAAGTATGATAGAATGGAAGGCAAAACTTCACACACACACACACACACACACACACACACACACACACACACAGAGCTTATTTTCAAATGTGTTGTGGAAAGTTCTAGAGAGGCAACCCTGACACATGAACAGGTGTTGCCATTTGCCTAATGCTGGAAAATACAGAATCCATGGAAATCCATGCTGCACCAATAATTCACTTCTAAATTTTTTTCTTTCTTTTTTGAGATGCAGTTTCCCTCTTATTACCCAGGGTGGAGTGCAATGGTGATATCTTGGCTCACTGCAGCCTCAGCCTCCCGGTTTCAAGTGATTCTCCTACCTCAGTCTCCCGAGTAGCGGGGATTACAGGTATCCACCACCACGCCGGGCTGATTTTTTGTAATTTTTTCTTAGTAGAGATGGGGTTTCACCATGTTGGCTAGGCTGGTCTCGAACTCCTGACCTCAGGCGACCCACCCACCTCAGCCTTCCAAAGTGTTGGGATTACAGGCATGAACCACCGCGCTTGGCCCCAAGTTTCTAATACTCACCAAGTAACATACCTTCCTAGTACTTGTTAAATAGGATTCTGGTCACACACTGGGATCTGTCATCTCTGGCTTCATTTTATATTCTGTATTCATTTATTTATAATTACTTCATCTTACAACTATAATCTCAACTTTTTCAGTGAGACAGTACATCAAATATGTGAATTTGTTTTTCCCAATCTTTGGTTGAAGACAGCAATAGACATGTTTCTTTTCTAGTAGGTGTGTTGCGTGAGTTGAAGTGAGATATTTGTAAGATTGCACTTGCTGGCTGGTGTAAGCTTTGGATTTATGTTGTAGTAATGGGAGAGTGCAGCTTTTAGCAACTGTAGCTTGTTTCTTTCTGGGATTGAGCAAGCCACTTGGCCTTAATAGGTTTAGTCCTAGTACTGATATCTTGAAATGATATCACACATTCGTGAGAAAAAGAAGAATGAATAGCTATTTGGTTAGTTTGTTAGTTCTATTACCAAGGCAGTCTATTTGAAGATGGCACAGAACATAACAGTGCATGCTGCTTCCAGGACTAACAGTTTGGGGCTTTCAACCATTATTTCTCCTAACAGCCCAGTTGAAATAGTAAAATTAGTCTATGCATGGCCTCTTCAGGGACCTTCCTAAGACAAAGGGTTTTGTAATGATGGACCTTTTGTTTTGACAACCATGACTCTAGTCATTTCACTTTTGAATTTCCCAAATTCTGTTGATAATGCCTCTCGGAGGGAATTGCAGGGGGGTGGGGGGGGGGTTTTAACAAAAGATGCAAAGGAATTCAAAATAGACCACTTGAGTTCTTATCTAGATTGCTTGAAGGACTGGAAACAGTTATCTCTGGATCTAACCTTCTTTGGAGATATATTCTCCAAAGAAGTTGTTTTTTCCTCCACCTTCATAACTACGTTTCAAGTTATTACAAATCGTGATACTTTTTAAATCTAAGATAATATCAAATACCCTCCGTCAGCTTGCAGTACCTGAAGGGTAAGTACCTCTTCCATGTAGTCACTAGCATCATGGCTCAGCAGGTGTTATAAAAAGAACCAGCTGGGATCAGGAGGGATTTAGTATGCTTTCAGTAGTAGAGAATTTTAACAAAAATCTCTAGTATATTTTAATACCCATTTTTCATCAATTTATACGGAGTACTTTATGTTCCAGAATTATCCAGAAAAAAGTGCACATGTTCTTTTTTTCCTATAATTGCTCTCCAAATGGCAAATGGATTTATTTATTTATCTTCTGAATTATATACTCACTGTATGGAAAAAAAAAAAAGAAACTCAAACAGTTCCTAAACTTATAAAAGCAAAAATCCCAGAAAGAATTCTGTAAGTATATTTGAGACATCATAGTGGCATTTCTGGTTAATATTTGGTGAATATTTACTTTAAAATTCCATATTGCTAGTCATTAGATTCCAGACATCTGGAGGTTTGGGGACAGGTTGCTTTGCTAGAAGAAATAGTGTTGTAATAAGCATGCTCCTTTATATTTGCACATTTGTGTTTTCTTAGGATACATTCATGAAAATAGAATTTGAATCAAATGTGTGCATATTTAAAATTTCTAATAATACTGCTAATATGCTTTCCAAAACATTATTCCAGTTTACTTTTCTAACCCGTCTGTGAGAGTGACTATTTCCCCAAACCCTGACCAATAGCAAGCTTTGTCAGAATTTTAAATCATTGCTTACCTGGTATGTGATGCAGAATATCTAATTGTTCCATTTTTTTCTTTGTTTACTTCAGAAGTTGAGCATATTTTCTTATAGTCATTGGACATTTGCTTTTTTTTTTCTTTTTGTGAATTCAAGTTCATATCCTTTTTCCATGTTCTAATTGAGAGGCTTGTCCTTCATTTATTTATTTTCTGATGTATCCTATTTAAAAATACAAATATTCTCCCATTTTCTATTTATCTTTCAAACCTACTTTCAGTATTTTTCCTTTTATTTTGTGTTTTGCCATACAAGACATTTTCAACTTGTGTGAAAACTCATGCCTATCAATTTTTTCATTTGTGGTTTCTGGCTGTGTTCAGTTGCTTAAAATAGCTTCTTGTAGCCAAATTATAAAAATATTGGCCCTTCTGGTACATTTATAATTTAACATTATCATTCATACCAACTGGATTCCCGATAATTTTAAATTAGTGCTTAGGTCGGGCGCGGTGGCTCACGCCTGTAATCACAGAACTTTGGGAGGCCAAGGTGGGCGGATCACCTGAGGTCAGGAGTTCAAGACCATCCTGGACAACATGGTAAAGTCCCGTCTCTCCAAAAGAAAAAAAAAAAAAAATACCTGGGCATGATGCCAGGTGCCTGTAATTCCAGCTACTTGGGAGGCTGAGGCGGGAGAATCTCTGGAACCCAGGAGGCAGAGGTGGCAGTGAGCCAAGATCACACCACTGCACCCCAGCCTGGGTGAAAGACAGACTCTATTTCAAAAATAAATAAATAAATAAGTGCTTATCTGGTAGATGAAGCAGAATATCTCGTTGTTTCATGTTTTTCTTTGTTTACTTCAGAAGTTTAGCATATTTTCTTATATTCATTGGACATTTGCTTTTTTTTTTTTTTTTTTTTTTTTTTTTTGAGACAGAGTCTCGCTCTGTCCTCCTGGCTGGAGTGCAGTGGCGCGATCTCGGCTCACTGCAAGCTCCGTCTCCCGGGATCATGCCATTCTCCTGCCTCAGCCTCCTGAGTAGCTGGGACTACAGGCGCCCGCCACCGCGCCCGGCTAATTTTTTGTATTTTTAGTAGAGACGGGGTTTCACCGTGGTCTCTATCTCCTGACCTTGTGATCCGCCCGCCTCCGCCTCCCAAAGTGCTGGGATTACAGGCGTGAGCCACCGCGCCCAGCCTAACATTTGCATTTTTTTTTCTGTGAATCATCCAGAATTTATTTGGTATGAATGATAAAGCCAAGTTGCTTATTGGTATACTCTCAAGGCCAAGCGTGGTGGATGGACAAGTTTGGTTGATGAAAGATAATAAAGGAACATGATTTTATGTGACATTTTGATTCAAAGCATGACAATTCTCACCCCAAATTAATCTATAGTTGCCAGAGCTAACAAAAATGTAGAACAATCAGTTACATTTTTATTACAGCTAAACAACAGTTTCTTAGTATGTCTCATACTGTATTTTATCTGGTAACACAAAATTAAGTGGAATAAGTAAATAAAAATCAGTGATATTTGAAATGACAGTCAGAAAGTCATTATAAAATTTACTGATACCTTATGAATTGAGATACTTAGGTTATTCAGAATTTTTTTTTTTTTTAGAAAACTATATTATATCCTAAAGATAACCCACATTCTCACTTCATTATTTCTACAGAGCTATTGTTTTTCAATGTATGATATGTTTCTACACAACCAAATAGAACTTTGAATCAAGGTTTATCCAAGACCTAACATATAGTTAATCACATGCAATAGGGATGTTATTATATTTTTTTCAAATAGCAAGGATTCTTGTTTTGTTAACTATGTTAATGGTTCTCAACCCTGGCCATATATTAGAATTACATGGGGAGATTTAAAAAAATAAGATAACAAGAACCTTCACATAGAGTATGATTTATGTTGATCTAGAAGGGGGCCTTTTATACATTATTCAATCTCCCAGTGCATCAGTTTCTTTACTAGTAAAGTGGGGGATAAAAGAATTTCCTATGTCAGAGCATCACTGTGAGGATTAAATGCTTAATGCGTGTGGTGTTTAGAAGATGTCTGACTTCTAATAACCCTTCAATAAATGAAAATCATTATATTATTATACTTTGAATTCATAATAGGGATTCATAGCTCACCGAAAACAAGAATAGAATGTAGACAAGACATGAAACAAAGTATGGATAGATGATGGTGGATGCTAGAACAGGCTTATACTTGCTTGCAAGAGCTGAATATGTGCATCTCTTCCCATGTTTTTAGTAATGTCAGGTTCAAAAATTAGCCATGGTGGCCAGGCACAGTGGCTGATGCCTGGAATCCCCAAACTTTGAGAGGCTGAAGCTGGTGGATCATCTGTGGTCAGAAGTTTGAGACCAGCCTTACCAATGTGGTGAAACCTTACCTCTACTAAAAACACAAAAATTAGCCAGGCATGGTGGTGGGTGCCTGTAATCCCATCTACTTGGGAGGCTGAGACAGGAGAATTGCTTGAACCTGGGAGGCAGAGGTTGCAGTGAGCTGAGATCGTGCCATTGCACTCCACCCTGGGTGACAGAGCGAGACACCGTCTCAAAAAAAAAAAAAAAAAAAAAAAAAGGAAAAGAAAAGAAAAGAGAATTAGCCGTGGTCAATGTGTTTACAACGTAGACATCCCCAGATGTTGAAATTTGTTTTTTTAATCCCAGGAAGCCAGTTATTAACATACACCACCAAAGAAGAGGATAGAGGTAGCTGATGGGGAAGTCTAAGAAGATACTAAAGGTTATTACCTTCACTTACTTCACGTTTTGACCTGAGCTTGGACTCAGCCAGTTGTGACATCTGTCATTCATGGAACAATTGCCTGAGCTTCAGGTTCCAGGTTCCAAGAGATAGTGGACAGAAGAGCATGGTGAGGCTTCACTTGGCTTTGAATATAGAATAACCAGGGTGTGCTTGAGCTTTCAATCTATCTTTATCCTAAGACTTGGGGTAAGTTATTTAATCCTTTTCTCAAAAACCTAAGGGTTTTTGTGAGGATATGCTCAGGTGGCACAGCAAGCCACAAGATGACATGGTCTATCTAACATTATTTCAATTTACATATACATATATTTATATATATATACACTTAAAATACAGATGAAATTAAATTAATAAATGATAATAATACAAGCCCACTAAAGGCCTACTTTAGGTTAGTGTTGGAACTCCTCAGCTATCTGTTCACTGGCCTTTGCTTTTGTTGCGTACTTAGATGGAAATGAATGGAAAGTACATGCCTCTGCTTCCCCACTGAACAGAACAGAATGGTTGTCAGAATGAAAGGAAATCATGGATGTGGGCCATGGAGTAGTGGCAATAGCTCCTCTGTTTTTAGGAAGGTTTGTTGGGTCTGCTCATGGCTTAGGAATTTAGTGATCAGTAAGCACCCAACCCAGGGTCTGAACTTTGACCAAGGCCTCAGTAGCCCTAAGTGCTCCCTGAGAACGCAAATCCTAATAGACTAAACATGGAAAGAGCCAGAGTCTCATTGCCTGAAAAATTATTTTTGCCAATCTCTACAAAAATCAGCATTTGTTATTGTTCAATTGTTGCCTTTATTTGACTTGCTTTAATGCAAGAAACATAGTAAAGATTTTCTACAAATGATTGAAAAATTCTTCACTTACGGAATTACATTTATTTATTTATTTTTTTGAGATGGAGTTTTGCTCTTGTTGCCCAGGCTAGAGTGCAGTGGTGCGATCTCGGCTCACTGCACCCTCTGCCTCCCAGGTTCAAGCGATTCTCTTGCCTCAGCCTCCCAAGTAGCTGGGATTACAGGTATGTGCCACCGTGCCTGGCTAATTTTGTATTTTTAGTAGAGATGGGGTTTCTCCATGTTGGTCAGGCTGGTCCTGAACTCCCAACCTCAGGTGATCCACCCGCCTCTGCCTCCCAAAGTGCTGGGATTACAGGTGTGAGCCACCACACCTGGCCAGAATTAAATTTTTTTAAAGCACCTTGTATCATTCTGCTAATTCACAATAGATTGCAAATATGCAATATTGCTATTTCAATTTTTTTCTATGAATCGTTGAACAAAATCATACATGAAAACTTCAATGTGACTTTTAATTGCTGAATTTAAAAAAAGAAAACACAATTTTACTATTTTTGCAAGAAAGATAAATCACATAAGACTTACCTATACAAATAATTCAACCATAAATTTACCTTTTTGCAAATTTTCTTCTTTGGAAGCAGCAGATATGTAAAATCATTACACATTATGTTCATGCTGTATGTACATAAAATGGACTAGAGACCCCAAAAGTAAATTCTTTGGAGATTTGGTTCCAAAGGGGGAAAACAAACTCTCTTTGTCTGAACAGGTGAAAGGTACCAAAAAAGAGTGAAAACCAGTTTTCCCCTTTTTTTGTTTTTTTATTTTATTTCTTTTGTTTTTGTAGGAGAACCAGCAGTGGAAGAAAAGATCACTTTCTTTGTAGACACTTTATAGGGTTTCGGATTCTGTAAACTCTGGCACGTAACTCGACCTCAAAGTTAATGAAATCCTGATAGACTTTCCCTGCCCTCCTTCCTGCTTCCATCCTTCAGATTATCTCACCTTTTAAAAACTCAATTTCTATGTATACATGTGATCTTCATGTCATTGGCTTTTTATGCGGGCACTTTTCACCTACATCCTTTCCTTCCCTCATCTGGCAGCCAGTTGGGCTTCTTCCTGCCTTGAATACCACATTCCCTAGTTTTTCAAGCTCAGTCATTAGCACCCTGTCCCCCTACTAAAATTATGAATGAAAAGCCTTGTTGTTCTTTACAAATAACTCAGGCTGCCTCAGTCAGTCAAATTCGAATGGAAGTGACTGCCAGACAAAGGGCCAGGATGATGGACAGTGCTCACAGCAAGTCATCAATGCCCACAGGAAGTTTTTTAAGCCACAATATAGGTAGAGAGGCTTGGGCGTTCCCGGAGGACAAGCTTACAGAAGGAGGCTGGGAGGTGGGGGGAGGGAGACTTTCTGTGTCTGTTGGGAACTTAGAAAAAACTTCCATGAAGCTCAGAGATAACAATGTACAGAGTCAGTTTTGCCCTAGCAAGAACTTAAAATTCCGGCCATGGAGACATCTACACCTTGCAGTAATTCTGGTTTGCACCGACACACACAGACAAAAGTGAAGGCACCAACCATTTACTTGGTTTTGAATGCTGAACGATGCAAGAGTGGGTTACATTCTTGGAGCTGCACAACTCCCTGCTGAGAAGTTGCATTGTCTTGGGCCCCTCTTTCACAACAGGGGAAAAGGTAATTGACAGCCCGATTGTTTGGCTGGGACCCCTGCTGTTATAAAATCCTAGAAGGCCCCAGTCACACGTTGTCAATAATAGCCGTCGGAGGTGAGGAGTGAAGAAGGGCTGTTCAGGAAACAGTTTGAGCCCTTCAAGTGGACAGGCCTCAGTGACTTCTGCACTCTGGCTGCCACAAGCAGCTCATTCAAAAATAACCTTAAAGTAATAAATCAAACTTGTTTCCTGAACTATACAAGGAACAGCTGGTTATTTTTCCTCACTTTTTTTTTTTTTTTCCAAAAGCCAAAAAAAAAAAAAAAAAAAAGAGGGAGATTTTACTACAGGAAACCAAGCATGTCAAAATTTGGCAAAGCAATTTGGATGATTTAACAGTTAAACACTTCTCTTTTTAATGTTATGCTTTCATCAGTCTTTTTTATTTAAGCTTTTCAGTTTTGCATTCTGTTTGCCGCAATTAGTGTCCCTTATCTGTTCACCCCCTACTTTTGAAAGGAAAATGAGTCTAGGATCCTGTCTTTAGAGTATTTTGCTGTGTAATTTCTAATGTACTGGTCAAGTAGCTCAACTTATTTTACAGGCAAAATTTGTTTTCTTCCACAGAGTTGAGCTTGGATTTAGATCTACAGCTCCACGTATTTGTTTCTCCTGAGACCCATATATTTTGGAGTTCTGACGACAAGGCAGTTTTTCTTCAGTCTATTGATTTAGGAACCCTGACCTAGGAGTGCATATGCTGTAACTGAAGTAGTCTGGTGTCTTAAGTAAGAACATTTTGCAATTTTTCTGTCTCTTTGGATCTCTGTCTGTGTCTTACTTTGTGTGCCTCTTTCTCTCTTTAAATATGTTGCACTCTAGATTCTGGAAAAAACTATCTTCTCATTGACTTTACAAATAATTAAAATACAGGCATAAATAAATAATATAAAATAATCTCCTTCACTAACGATTCCCTATGTATCTTTATTTTTATAGATGACTAATGTTTTGAACAGAAACCATTTTAAATGAAATTTTTTTTTTATCAAAGTGTGCATCTTAGAGATGAATTTTTCACAACTTTTGGACATCTAAAATTAAGAATGAATGTGTCAGATTTTAATGCACTGTGTCTATTTCCATCAATTTAAATATGATTGAACTGGTAATATTAAAATGAAGTATAAGGTTATGTAAAACATCTCTTTTCACAGGATAGTTTGATCACTATAGAAGTGCTGGTCAGTTTAACAGTAAATGGAAAATTACAAGTTATACTTTGAGATATTGTTGTACATGTATGATTAATTTATTTTTCTCCTTTGATCATCCTTTCATAATAAAATGTTTGTAATGAAATGTATGCTTACAGGAAGATAATAAAATCCAATTTACAGTGGAATTAGGTCATGGTAGGCTTCATTTTCTTTTGTATTTGCAGTAAACAACCATGCCATAATAGCACAAGTAAATCTATCTTTATGCTATATGGTTAGACTAACACACTTGGTATACTTACAGTATCTTGGCTGATACAACTGTGAATCCATATGGGTGTGGCTTCCATATAAATGTTTCTTCCATATATGGTTGATATTCATACTGAACCTGTTTTGATACAATTTTTCTTCACTTTCAGCATTTTCAGCTTCAAACATGTGTTACGTGACTAGATGGAATTCCTTGAGAACTGTATTAACATGTTTCAAAGAGTTGAATTAACAGGTTAGTACCATGTCAGAAAAGAGTGTTGCTTGAAAAGCTGCACGGTAGTTATACAGACAGTTCACAATTATAAAATTTATAATTTATAAGTGAATTACACACAGAAAATATCATCTTTAAAGTAAATATTCAGTTCTATAGAGGATTCCTTTCTTTCTCATTAAGTCTCAGCCTTTTGTGGTGCTAAAGGATACTCAGGAATTGATGAACTAAGTGGACCCTCCCGCAGCCTCCCCTACTCCCTCCCTTGCCTTCTGTGGACTCTGGGCATTAGTAGGGATGAGATAGTGAGTGTAGACTGAAAGTGCTCTGTACAGACTTGCTTTCTGGCCTCCTGTTCAGCTGCCAGTCTCACAGCTTGCCCTGAGAATGGACTTCCTGTGCTGTCATTTACACTCAGTATCACACTAAGGGCTCTTTGTCACTCAGCCTTTGAGACAGAAGGGGGCGAGATAACAAATCTAGACTGCTTGTGTTGACTTTGTGGATAAAGTAAAGGGCTGGAGTCAAGAACTCTGGGTCTTATCCTAACTCTGCAACTGCCTTTCCTGTGACATTAAGTCAGCTTTTGACCTCTCCATTCCTCAGTTTTCCTCATCTATGAAATGAGGATCCCTATACTGTGTTCTCTTATTTTATCACAAATATGTGGTTTTGGAAAGAGTTTCTAAATGCTTAAAGCCCTTAGTAAAAGTTTTTTTTTTTTTTTTTTTTTTTTTTTTAACAAGCAGATAAAATGACCTTTTTCTGCTTTGGAGAGATGGGATGGATACTGCAGTTGATTAATTACTCCCTACTCCCAGAAATACTTCTCTTTAGAACCCTGTAAGTAGGGCCTTTCCCTTCTACCCTTGTAAGTTTTTTCTCATTATTTCCTTTTGCGTCCTGTCTCTTCCCTCTGCAACATTTCCTTCCTTTCTGTGTGGGAAACGATAGCCCCATGCTATGGGATCAGGGTACGTAGAAGTTGGTAAAGATGAAGTATACTTCTAAAAGGCTGTGTTCTGAAAGTGCATCTGCAGAGATGTGGAGGAAAATAAGGAGAGCATGCTGAGTGACAGGAATGGATGGGGATACACAGTAAAGGCCATGGAAGCCTCGGCGAATTTATTGGCTTCAGAAACGTAAATCCACAAAAACAGCTACCACCTGGCTAGATGGGTCTCTGGGTCCTGGGCTCACTAATTTAGAAGGATCTTTTTGTAAAGAATGATGTTGGACAGGGTCAGAACCTATAGTGAAATTCAGGGATTCTGTCTATGGAGTGGGATGAAGTGTCTCTTCCACTGGTATCTGTGGTTATATTCTTTTGCTTATTTAATTCAATTACGTGAATAAATGGAATGGAAAGGGATTTGCTCTACTTCAGTTAGAATTTGTAAAACATTGTGAGGGTTTTTTGTTTGTTTGTTTGTTTTTCTGAGACGGAGTTTCGCTCTTGTTGTCCAGGCTGGAGTGCAAAGGCACGATCTCAGCTCACCTGCAACCTCCGCTTCCTGGGTTCAAATGATTCTCCTGCCTCAGCCTCCCGAGTAGCTGGGATTACAGGTGTGAGCCACCGTGCCCAGCCAGTATTGTGAGTTTTGAAGAATGCATTTTAATATATTTCACTTTTTAAAGCTCCTAAGTGGTTTTGTTGCTAATTTTTTTGTTTTATTTTGTGAGGAGATTGGAAACATAAATTGCAAACAGAAATTAATTCACCTAGTTTTCCTCATCACAGTTTAAGACGGATATTTGTATTCTGGTTTGCTTATTTGTTTTTCCAGGTCCACACATTCACTCATATGTGTTTAGATTTTTCATTTGGAAGGCAGTGATATAATTTCAGGCCTATATGTTTTGACACTCTGTTCACACATGGTTGTTATATGGCCTGACATTGTGTTTACTTCACATTTCCTAATTTTCCACTGTGTATCTGAGGATATTTCATGCTATTTTGTTACCTAAAGAGAGGCTACTCCTACATGGGGAGACATATATACATATATGTAGGAGTACACATATGTGTGCATGTGTGTATATTTATGTGTCTCTCCATGTAGCAGTACACATATATATGTGTATATATAATTTGTTTTTATGAGAAGGATGTGAAAAGATACACAGTCTGTTTATAACACAGATCTGAAGGAAAGATAGGAAAATATTGATTAAAAAAAATTTTCCCCTGATTTGTTTCACTTCGTACAGCAAACAGGTATTACTTTCTTAATTAAAAGCATCAATAAATAAAATGTTTCAATACTGATTAATTAAAATCAGTTAAAGGGGAAATTTAACAGTGGCAAATAATATTTGTATTTTATAAGGGTTTTACCAGTCTTAACAAAGTATCTAGATATCCACTAAAAGACAATTCCTTTTGTTTTTCAGAGCACACATTTAAAAAAAAAAAAAAAAAAAAAAACACAATGATTGGTGCTCCCTCTGCTGGTTTCCCTGCAACAGTTAGTTGGCTGGTTTGGGAGGATGAAAAGACAGTGAGGAAAATTCTGTTACTTTTGGTCTTTAAACACCATTTGTATAAACAAGTTTTATCCTTGATTGGTAGCAAATGTCAATGTTGTTTCTGAAAATTTATTCTTTTTGAAAATTTAATACTGATTCTGAAGTTAGGCTAGATAATTATAATCCTTTTAAAATTAATTCCTCCTTTCTTGTATCATGAAGTAGGACGCAAAACATAACGATTCTTATTTATTGGGATTTTCTTGGGTGAGAGTTAACCTTATATAACTAACTGTCAGTAACTTGACCTAGCAGTAGTAAAGTTGGCTGTTTGAACACCAAGCTGACACTCTAGTAAGCAAAAGAGAGGTTTGGCATGACATTATCACTGGAGAATTACATTTTGTAATTAAACACTTTGCTGTATCATTATTTTAGCCTACATCATCCTGTATGAAAGATATTTGGAAATTGCATAGTTGATTTAATTTATCTTGATATCCAAACTATAATTAAAGATTCTTAGAATTCTTTGGATTCATCAATTTGCTCTCTGGGAATTTGTACTTTCATTAATCAGAGTATGTTGATCCATATACAGTGTTCATTTAACTAATACTTGTATTAAATCACTTCTAAATGCTTATTATACCCTGTATTATAGTATTATATTCTGAGTCTTAAAGGTGCTTAATGTGAAGATTCTCTCTCTACATATTCAACTCTTGCTAACTTTTGGCTTTAGGTAGAAATTAGTTAATGTATTATATGATAAAATAGGAAACTATTTCACTATGGATATTGGTATTCAGTAGGGAGCTTTGGAGACTCTATGAGCTTTTTCAGGAAGCGTTTTTAATAGTAGGTTTTAGGGAGAGTTATTGTAGTAAGATAAAGTAGATGAGAAAGTGTTGCCTCTAAAAAATCAACAAGCTGGGAATGGGGTGCAGAATGAGGAGAACCCTAAGCAATAGGCAACAAGGAGTAAAATGAAGGAGGTGTCATTCATTGGGAAAGAAAAGGAACCGTATGTCCTCTACTGAGAGCTGCTATCTTCTTAAAAGCCATTTTTGTGAAGGCTGCTGCTTGAATGGTAAAACAGAAAGCAAAGTAGATGGTCAGATCTCCTAAATCAGCCTTACTCATCACTGGTGTGCAAGATACCATCATCAGATCATTTTAACACTCTGGAAAATACCACAGAGAGGTTTAGTAAGTGACAATTAATATCAGGGAGAAGCAGTTTCTTTTCTTTTCTTTTTTTTTTTTTTGAGACAAAGTCTCACTGTGTCGCCCAGGCTGGAGTGCAGCTCCACCTCCCGGGTTCACGCCACTCTCCCGCCTCAGCCTCCGAGTAGCTGGGACTACAGGCGCCCGCCACCACGCCCGGCTAGTTTTTTGTATTTTTAATAGAGACGGGGTTTCACCATGTTAGCCAGGATGGTCTCGATCTCCTGACCTCGTGATCCACCTGCCTCGGCCTCCCAAAGTGCTGGGATTACAGGCTTGAGCCACCGCACCCGGCCGAAGCAGTTTCTAATAAGGAGATCCAGCCATTGCTGCTGGAGTTTAGATGTGGAATTTCTAAGCTCTGGAAAGTGTAGAGGCAGAAATGAGGTGATTACTTTCCTCTCCATCATATGGATTATGGCTAACACCCCTGTAACAAAGACAGGTTATCAAGAGAAAGGAATAATAAACTTATTGAAGCATAGTTTCATATGATATGGGAGGCTTCAGAATGAAGACCCAAAGATGCAGGGAAAACTTCCATTTTATGCTTATGTTCAATGAAGTATGGATAGCCATATAAAATATGATTGGACAAAAAGGATAAAATCTAATGCTCTAATGCTAATAGGCAGAGTCAGGAAACTCAGCAAAGCCTGTCCAGATTTTTCTTGGCCTTTCTATGTAGCATTATTTTGTTGACAAAAAAAGCCAAACTCTGTAAGATATTTGAAGAGGTTTATTCTGAGCCAAATATGAGTGGCAGGGCCTGTGAAACGGCCTCAGGAGGCCCTGAGAACATGCGCCTAAGAGGATTGTGTTACAGCTTGGTTTAATACATTTTAGGGAGACAGAAGTTATAGGTACGTAAGGTATACACTGGTTTGGGCCAGAAAGGTGGGACATCTCAAAGTGAGGGGGCAAGATGGGGAAGGGGAGCTTCTGGGTCATAGATGGATTCAAAGATTTTCTGATTGACAATTGATTGAAATAATTAAGCTTGGTTTGGTGTGGTGGTTCACACCTGTAATCCCAGCACTTCAGGAGGTCAAGGAAGGTGGATTGCTTGAGCTCATGAGTTCAAGGCCAGCCTGGGCAACATGGCAA
Organism: Macaca thibetana thibetana; assembly: GCF_024542745.1. Taxonomy (NCBI): domain Eukaryota; kingdom Metazoa; phylum Chordata; class Mammalia; order Primates; family Cercopithecidae; genus Macaca; species Macaca thibetana. The sequence continues at coordinate 60,303,202 of NC_065594.1, forward strand.
AAACCTGTCTCTACTAAAAATACAAACATTAGCTGGGTGTGGTGGCACATGCCTGTAATCCCAGCTACTTGGGAGGCTGAGATGGGAGTATTGCTGGAGCCTGGGAAGTCAAGGCTGCAGTGAGTTGTGATTGCACCACTGCACTCCAGCCTGGGTGACAGGGTGAGACCCTATCTCAAAAACAAAACAAAACAAAAATACTGATAATAATTAAGCTTTGCCTGATGACTTGAAGTCAGCATAAAGAAATGCTTGAGTTAAGATAAGGAGGGTTGTAGAAATCAAGGTTCTTATTTTGTAGGTGAAGCATCTAAATAATAGGCTTCAGAGAGAATAGATGTAAATGTCTCTTATGGGACATAAAAGATGCCAGACTCTTAGTTAAATCTCTCCTGGGTCAGGAAAAGACATGGAAAGGGAAGGGGATTATTTACTGAATGTAGATTTTCTCCACAAGAGACAACTTTGCAGGGCCATCTGAAAATATTTCAACGACATATATTTTGGGATAAAATACTTTGATTTTTTGGGGGGCCTGTTATTTGTCATGTGATACTATAAGAGGGTCAGGTTGAATTTGCTGTCTTACTGCTACAAAGAATCTGTTTTTTCAGCCTTATGATCTCCCCTCCCTCCCTCCCTCCCTCCCTCCCTCCCTCCCTTCCTTCCTTCCTTCCTTCCTTCCTTCCTTCCTTCCTTCCTTCCTTTCTTCTTTTCTTTCTTTCTTTTTTTTTTAGATGGAGTCTTGCTCTGTTGCCCAGGCTGGAGTGCAGTGGTGTGATCTCAGCTCACTGCAAACTCTGTCTCCTGGGTTCAAGCGATTCTCCTACCTCAGCCTTCTGAGTAGCTGGGATTACAGGTATCCGCCATCATTCTCAGTTAATTTTTGTATTTTTGTAAAGACGGGGTTTTACCATGTTGGCCAGGCCGGTCTTGAACTCCTGACCTCAGGTGATCTGCCTGCCTCGGTCTCCCAAAGTGCTGAGATTACAGGCATGAGCCACCGCGCCATCATGCCTGGTGAATTTTTGTATTTTTGTAGAGACGGGGTTTTATCATGTTGGCCAGGCTGGTCTTGAATTCCTGACCTCAGGTGATCTGCCTACCTCGGCCTCCCACAGTGCTGAGATTACAGGCATAAGCCACCATGCCTGGCCTATGATCTCTATTTCAGTGTTAATGCTGGTCAGTGGTATCTTAACTCCAAAGAGAACACAGTATAACAAGGCAGGTCAGACCCCACTTCTTGTCATGGCCTGAACTAGTTCTTCAGGTTTCTTTCAGCTCACCTTGGCATAGAGCGGGGTCTATTCTGCCAGTTGAGAGGCTTAGGATTTATATTTTTGCTAACACATTCCTTTGGGATATGGAGCAGGACCCCTCTGGAATGAGGGTCTAATTTCTTTATGGCCAGGTATTACACACAAAGATGGGGGAAGAATAGAGTTGTATTTTTATTTTTATTTTTATTTATTTATTTATTTATTTTTTGAGACGGAGTCTCGCTCTGTCGCCCGGGCTGGAGTGCAGTGGCCGAATCTCAGCTCACTGCAAGCTCCGCCTCCCGGGTTTACGCCATTCTCCTGCCTCAGCCTCCGGAGTAGCTGGGACTACAGGCGCCCGCCACCTCGCCCAGCTAGTTTTTTGTATGTTTTAGTAGAGACAGGGTTTCACCGTGTTAGCCAGGATGGTCTTGATCCCCTGACCTCGTGATCCGCCCGTCTCGGCCTCCCAAAGTGCTGGGATTGCAGGCTTGAGCCACCGCGCCCGGCTAGAGTTGTATTTTTAGTCTTTAGGACTGGCTTTAGAGAAAAAGGTTCTAATTTCTATGGCTTGTCTCAGCGAGAATGAGGGGCAAGAGACAGGAGAGCAGAAGGTTGGAGAGAAACTTTGCTTTGCAAGCCTTCACTTTGGAGTTTCATTTCCTGAACCCCAACATTTCTCATTCTGAAACTTCCTCAAGAAGTTTCACAGTCCAAAAATCGATTGATGGATTGTCTCATAAGCCATTGTCTTGAGACAGTCTCTCAGTCTTGAGAACAGGCCAGTCTAGCTAAACAGTTAACAGTTGTGTCTCATTTCAGGCAATGGTGTTGCAGATGGGCTTCCATGAAAGTCGAGTATCACTTCCTGAGCCCCAACAAAGGACTTTAGAGAGTGCTGGGTGTGGATGTTGTGGAGGGGTTGGACTGAGGGGGCACAAATTCTTGGATTCCAGTGCTAGAGGACCTGGAGTCAACAGGGAGTGAATCACAGCGAAAACAAGACTCAATTTCTATGGCTGGGCTCTGAGGTCAGTAGGACTAATGGTAGGATCCCTGCTCTGGAAAGTAGGATGTGAGTGGCTATGGATAAGGCTGATTTGATACTAGCCCCAATATACTGCTACATTCCTTCATCTTGAGACTGAAGGGGGGTTGCACACATGAATGCATGTTCAGTTTAGGACCTAGAAGCACACAGATAACTGCACCAAAGGGAGGAATTTTAGGAGATATTATTGGATGAGAGGTCATGCCCCTTGCTTCACAAAGCATGATGTATGGGCTAATGCTTACTTAGCCTGCTCATAAAGTCATTCTGCATTAGAGGTTAGAGACTAAAGGTACCAGAACACGCATTCTTCAAACAACTTTTATATTTGCTATAAGGACCACATAATTGTTCTCTAACTTTTCATATATTTGTTTTCAGTTTTTTCTCTTCAGATGATATATTTCAAGTTTGTTCAATGCAGAAACGTTTTTTCAGAGCTTTTGCATTTCCCCAAGTGCCTAACTTAAATTTTTACCTAGATTATTCTAAATGACAGAGCTGTTGAAGTTTTTGTTTTGTTTGTTTGTTTTCAATGATGTTTCATAGAGCTGCAGGGAATCCACTGAGTTACTGCAGGAGGATGGGAGAGGGGAAAGATCTTTGATTTTACATATTTGGCCTTTGTATAGTTTTTCCCTTGAAGAAAGAATTGTCCTAAAAATTTCAGAAAACTGTAAGTGGATTTTGCTCATAATCCAGCTGATACTTGAAAACAATTGAACATAGGGAACTTTTCGTTTAAGGTGTATATATATATATATTTTTAAGGCAGAGTCTTACTCTGTCACCCAGGCTGCAGTGCAGTGGTGTGATCTCAGTTCACTGCAACCTATGCCTCCTGGGTTCAAGAGATTCTCCTGCCTCAGCCTCCCAAGTAGCTGGGATTACAGGCTTGTGCCACCACACCTGGCTAATTTTTGTATTTTTTGTAGAGATGGGGTTTCACCCTGTTGGCCAGGTCTCGAACTCCTGACCTCAAGTGATCTGCCCGCCTCGGACTCCCAAAGTGTTGAGATTCCAGGCGTGAGCCACCGTGCCTGGCCTGAAGGCCTGTATTTCTAAGATAGCTTTGTTATGAGCTGATTTCTTCTTTTTCTGAATTGGTTTCTTTATGAATAAATTCTTTTTCCCCTCAAAGTAATAGAGGCCTTTTATTGCATCATTAAAATATCACAAATATTTCTTAGGAATCATCTGGCATCTTGTTTCTATAGCTGGACAACTCTTAGCTCTTATTGCTCAACCTGCTGAACAACTGTTCCTTTTTCAGAGACATAGATACCGTCCCCAAATTTTCTCATATCGGGGTTTTTTTTTTTTTTTGAGACAGAGTCTCACTCTGTTGCCCAAGGACATGACCTCTGCTTACTGCTACCTCCGCCTACCGGGTGCAAGTGATTCTCCTGCCTCAGCCTCCCAAGTAGATGGGTCTACAGGTGTACACCACCATGACTGGCTGATGTTTGTATTTTTAGTAGAGACGGGGTTTCACCTTGTTGGCCAGGCTGGTCTCTAACTCCTGACCTCAGGTGATCCGCCCACCTTGGCCTTCCAAAGTGTTGGGATTACAGGTGTGAACCACTACGCTCGGCCTCATATTGTTGTTTTTAATTGTTGTGGTTTGCTAAATCAAAGCAACTGAATTTGAAATAAGCTCAATGTCATTACCTTCAAGGATTAATGTATCTTTCTGGGCTTGAGATTCTAATCAAGTAACACTTGGCTTCATCCAAACCCTGAATCTGTATTTCTCACTCCAGGAATTTCAGATTTCAACAAGAGACCCATTCTCCTGGATAATGACACTGATAGGGAAGTGAGCATACACAGACTTTATCTTAGAATAAAAGCCAATGCAACACCCTGGATCATGTTCTGTACATGACCTCAAATAGTGTAAATAATAGCCAGTTCCTCTCCATTTCTCCAGCATTTGTTAACCCCTCCCCTCCTCTTTTTCTTTCCAACGAGACTGAGTTGTACATTGATGTGGTTGAAGTCCCTCCACAGGTTTTTCTGACACCCTTCACAATGGCTGTGTGTGTCCCTTCAGAGTGACGTCGGGAATGTTGACAGCCTGGCTGCAGAGAATGGTCTCGATTCTTGCAATAGATGCAGCAAAGAATTATGAATAAATTCTTTATGAATTTATAGTCATGTATGAAACAACTAAAAATTAATTGTTTTTTTTTCTTATTTTGTTGATGATACTTATTTATTTATTTATTTTTTTGAGATCGAGTTTTACTCTTTTTGCCCAGGCTGGAATGCAGTGGCACGATCTCGGCTCACTGCAACCTCCGCCTCCTGGGTTCAAGCAATTCTCCTGCCTCAACCTCCCGAGTATCTGGGATTACAGGCATGCGCCACCACGTCTGGCTAATTTTGTATTTTTTAGTAGAGACAGGGTTTCTCCATGTTGGCCAGGCTGGTCTCAAACTCCTGACCTCAGGTGATCCACCTGCCTCGACCTCCCAAAGTGTTGGAATTACAGGCCTGAGCCACCGTGCCTGGCCTTTCTTTTTCTTTCTTTTTTTTTTTTTTTGAGACACAGTCTTGCTCTGTTGCCAAGGCTGAAGTGTAGTGGCGTGCTATCAGCTCACTATGAGCTCCGCCTCCCGGATTCAAGGAATTCTGTCTCAGCCTCCTGAGTAGCTATGACTACAGCTGCACGCCACCATACCTGGCTAGATTTTTTTTTTTTTTTTTGTACAAAAAACAGAGTTTCACCACGTTGGCCAGGATGGTGTCGATCCCCTGACCTTGTGATCCACCCGCCTTGGCCTCCCAAAATGCTAGGATTACAGGAGTGAGCCACTGGGCCCGGTCACTGATAGCTATTTTTAAAACTACTCTTCACATTGTTAGAAGAACTATTCTTTGAAAGAGTACTCATATGTTCTTAAGACTCTAGGAAATGCAGTTTGGAAAGGGAAAACTTTTATCCACATTCCCTAGGAGATCCACATGGAATAAGTTATGTGTTTAGATGGATGCGTGTGTCCCTCACCCTTGTACCACATGAAATCTGACACTAAGCAATGCATTCATCTAAATAAGGACAGGAAGCATATAAGATCTGTTGGAATTACTTCAAGCCTCACAGCTATCTTTTAGTTTTATTCATATTACTTGAGAAAAAAATGTGGACATTCTTTCTTGACCTCCATACCCTTCTGGTCAGAAGGATAGAGATCCTCCAGATCTACACTATTAATATAGTAGCGACCAGGCGCAGTGGCTCACGCCTGTAATTCCAGCATTTTGGGAGGCTGAAGTGGGAGGACTGTTTGGAGCCAAGAGTTTGAGACCAGCCTGGGCAACATAGCAATACTCCAACTCTACAAAAAAATGAAAAAATAAGCCGTGTGTGGTGGTGCGTGCCTGTAGTTCCAGCTCCTCAGGAGGCTGAAGTGGGAGGACTATTTGAGCCCACGGTGGTTGAGGCTGCAGTGAGCTGTGATTGCGCCACTGCCCTCCAACCTAGGTAGTAGAGCCAGACTCTATCTAAAATAAAACCAAAACCAAAACCAAGATATAGTAGCTATTATGCACATGGGGCTAGTAAGCACTTGAAATGTGCTGAAATATATACTGTGTTTCAAAGACTTAGTGCAAGGCCAGATGTGATGTCATACCTGTAATCTCAGCATTTTGGGAGGCTGAGGTGGGAGGATCACTTGAGCTCAGGAGTTCAAGGCTGCAGTAAGCTGTGATTCTGCCATTGCACTCTAGCCTGGGCAACAGAGCAAGACTCTGTCTCAAAAACAAAAACAAAGACAAAAAAAAGAAAAAAAAGTCAAAGCCTTGGTACAAAGAAAAAGAAAAAAAAAGAATGTGAAATATCTAATTAACTCTTAAAATACTGATGATACGCTGAAATGATATTGTTTGGATAAAATAAAATGCTAGTAAAGTTATTTTCACCTGTTTCTTTTTATTTTTTCACTATTCATAAATTTTTAGTTACTCACATGGCTTACGTTATATTTCTGTTGGACACAGCTTCCCTAGGCCAACAGTTCTTAATCTTTCTTGATTAAATTTCTTTGAGTATAGGATAAAAGCTCTATAAATCATAAATACTGATAGATACTGTCAGTTCTGCTATACCCAGTATGTGTTCTTAAGATGTGTACTGTGCAATATCGTACAATAGAAACCACAGTACTGGAATTAGGGGAAAACATTCAAAATTTTGTAATTGATACATAAAGGGATAGGAACTTAATAAAAACAGTAGCACGGTAAATGGTGAAGATCCATATCAATGCTCTAATAAATGTAGCCCTTGAAAAGTATTTCATTTGTTTGTGGAATGGACATTTGCTACAACTGCTCTCAGACAGACACATGCCTTCCCTGTTTCCACACCCGCAGCCCTGTGTACAAGAGGAGATAGAAAAAGAATGAGGAAAAGGAGCAAAACAATGGAGAGCACAGAGGAAAATGCAAAATAGGCTGAGAGGAAAGAAGGGAAAATTAAGGAGAGGGCAGGTGGCCACATGGCTGGTGTGCAGGATTGCAGCTTGCGAGTTATTGGAAAGTAAGGTGTACCTGCAGACATAGGAGGGTGTAGCCGCTCATTGTCCTTGTGCGGTGTGCGCATGTGAGGATTCCTGCATAGTTCAATTGGGCGCAGTTTTCCGTGTTGGCCTAGTGATGAGATTGGCAGATAAAACTGGCATAAGCAAATGTGAAGTAGCATTGTGCTAAAAGCTTTCCTAATATATCAGTCACATTGGACGAGATTTTCCAAACAAGCATTATAGCAGAACTGACTGTAGATACGTACACATATCACAGTAGATTCATGCACAGCCCACACTGGCAACCTCCAGACTAGGGTGTCCGAGAAGGCCAAGCATTAGGCATCGATACTGGAATGCCAGCCTTAGATATGTTCAAGGCCTTGTAGCAATTTGTGGAGGCCATGTTGCTATATGTGATGGGGGTGGGATTTATGGCACTGGAAAGATTTGTTGATTTTGGGGGCAGAGAAGGTGAATTCATGTAGTGACCAACTGGGAATGACCCAGCTACACGCTCTTTCTAATCTGTGCCAAAGCTGTACAGAAAAAACTTATTTGTGAAGAGGACTGCCAAATTTGTTCCCAGTGACAGTAAATGAATACTTGGTGAGTAGGGAAATTCCAGTAGGTAACAGAGAAAATGGGCAGGTTCTGTCCTAATTTCCTGCTCCTACTTGTTCTGGGATTTAGTTGCAGTTCATAGCATCTGGTTCCTGTACATTCACAGAAATAGGCCCAAGTACCTGTCAAAAGGAAATGAATTGAGAGAATCTTCAAGTCATTCAGAACAGTGAAGTAACTGAAAATTAAACCATTGAAGTTGATTGCCTATTAAACATGATAATGATAAGCTAACATTTATTAGACTTTTGGGATACACTAGGAACTACACTATGAGATTTTTGTGAACTATTTTATGTAAAGTTCCTGATATTTTGAGGTAGATTTTATTATTATCTCTTTTTATAGATATAAGTAACTCAGCCAACATCACATAGGTATCAAGGAGAAGAGCTGGGACTTGAACTCGGGAAGTCTAACTCAGGGTTTGCATGGGAACCACGGAACTCTTCGGTTTTATGAGTAGTATTACTGAGGCCTTTCATAGTCTACTGTGTACATATTCCCACTCTTGTTAAGTGTGTATAATGAAATTCTGTTACTTATATTATTTTTTTAAACAGGAGAAAAACACCAAAAATAAATAAATAAATAAATAAATAAATAAATAAATAAATAAATGGATTTAAACAATGAAGGCTACCAAAAATGTTTTTATTGTTGTTTTTGAGATAGGATCTCACTCTCTTGCCCAGAGTGAAGTGAAGGCTGGAGTGAAGTGGCTCGATCATGGCTCTCTGCATTTTTGACCTCCCAGGCACAAGCAGTCCTCCTGCCTTAGCCTCCCAAGTAGCTGGGACACTACAGGCATATACCACCAGGCCTGACTAATATTTTAATCTTCCTGGAGACAGGGTCTCACTATGTTACTTAGATTGGTTTCAAACTTCTGGACTCAAGCAATTCTCCCGCCTCAGCCTCCCAAAGTTCTGGGGTTAGAGGCATGAGCCACCATACCCAGCCCCCAAAATGATTTTAAAGAATGGAAATCAACTTTGAAAGTCTACATCCAGTATTTTATAATGGATGTATTTCCACAGCATGACTTGAAAATGTACCTACTTTATACATGTGTGAAAGTTGCTTTCTACTCGTGTGTAGACTCTTAAGGGAGCTCCCTTTACTATCAAATGTGTGTATTATTACCACCCTTAAATTTCAGTAACTGCTGGTCATATAATCAATTTTAAGTTGATGTTCAGTTTTATAGAATAAATGTTTAATATTAGACTACTAAAATATTAACAAGTGCCATTCATTATTTTTCAGGAATGAGTATAATACTAATTGTTTCACATGTCCAGTTAAATCTGTTTGTGTGATGAAAGAGAATGCTATGCTGCACCAAATGTAACACATTGTTCTAAAACCCTGTGGTATATTTGTCAAAACTATTTTCCAGTTTATTATCTTTGCTCTAGAGTCTAATTTATAACTAGTATATGTAGTAAGGTATCTTATATTTAAGATATATCTATTATTAAATGAAAATATTTTTCATCAAGTGGTTATAGGTCATAGCTCATTTTATTTCCTTTGTTTTATAAACCTATTATTTTTTCAGTTACTTTTCCAGTTACTTGGTTCTCATGAGTAGATTTGAAATGGGAGATCTTGGCCGGGTGCAGTGGCTCACACCTGTAATCCCAGCACTTTGGGAGGCCGAGGCGGGCGGATCAGGAAGTCAGGAGTATGAGACCACCCTAACTAACACAGTGAAACCCCATCTCTACTAAAAATACAAAAATTAGCTGGGCATGGTGGCCTGAGCCTGTAATCCCAGCTACTCAGGAGGCTGAGGCAGGAGAATTGCTTGAACCTGGGAGGCGGAGGTTGCAATGAGCTGAGATTGCACCACTGCACCCTAGCCTGGGCGACAGAATAAGACTCCATCTCAAAAAAAAAAAAAAAAAATCTTCTCCCCTTTTTAAAACCCCAGTTTCAGATATTACAAGGTTCTAGCATGTTTTGTCACACTGTCTGTTGTGTGAAAGAAAATAAGAATACACATTTCCAAATGAGATTTCCCTAAAGAACTGTCTGCCTCTCTTTTTTAAAAAAAGAATCCTAGTAGGAGTACATTTCTCTTACTTTTGGATAATAAATACCACATGAGGCACTCTTTCTCTTCCTTGGATGCTTCTTCAGATTTTGATGGAGAAGAAACATGAACTGGGTTTGCTCTCTGCATTCCTTTGTCTGATTTCCCAAACGTTCTTGGTTGCACTTCCCAGAAAAATGGAATGTCTGGGACTACCCAGGGGAAAGTGTTCGGTGCAGCTGCTCTCCCCTCCAGTGCTGGCCATCGCTCAGTTCCCCTGAAGGGAATATTCCTACATGGCTTCTCCAGTGGTGTAACACAGCTCTTCTGCCAGCAGCCTCGGCCAGGGGCCAAAGGACCAGAAAGACAAGACAGGGAGGAGGTAGAGTCTCCTTAGCCATCCCAGAGGTATCTTCCTGCCCCGAGGACGTGAAGCAAACTTAGTGCATACCATAGTGTTTTAGACAAAAAGTAAGAGTGGCTTGTGAGAGCTAATCTTTAATAAAGAGCATGTTGTTCTGAAAAAAATGTGATACGAATAGTTTGTGCCAAAGTTTTAAGTTCTAGTGAAATAAAGTTAATGGCCATGTATTTGTGACCTCAAGCAATAGGTGGGCTATTTCCCTTTGAGTCTGGGAGAGTGCTAGCATTTTTCTTAGAGGCTGAGTCAACTTTCCAGTCTTGATCATGAATTGAGGCATTTCTTGGCTTCCCTGGCATTACCATTTAGCTTGTCCAGAGTACTGGGAAAATGGCGCATTACCAAACTCTTTCCTTGATGAGGGAAAACAAAAGTTGGTCACTGAATTGGAGGGATGATTTTCATTGCTCTCTCTTCATCCCTTCCTGCCATTTCTGCCTCTCTCACAGGTAAATATGTTCATGCTCACATTTAGGGTGGATGCCCTGGGACGCAGGCAGACATGGAGCAACATACTCGTGTCTGGCAGGGTTAAGCCTTACAAATCCCAGCACGTGTCCTTACAACTCATCTCGTCCCCATGACAACTGGGTGAGGAAGGGATTTGGGCTTATAGTTTCTTCAATATCTAAATAATGATTGGCTCTACCTCATCCTTTGGACACAAAATTTTATTTTATTTTTTGGAGCAGGGTCTTACTCTCTTGCCCAGGCTGGTGTACAGTGGCACAGTCATGGCTCACTGCAGCCTTGACTTTCCAGACTCAAGCAATCCTCCTGCCTCAAGCTCCCTAGTAGCTGGGACTACAGGCAAGGACTACAATGCCCTTTAATTAAAAAAAATTTTTTTTTGTGGAGATGGGGTCTCACTATGTTGCCCAGGTTGGTCTCCAACTCCTGGGCTCAAGGGATACTCCCACCTTGGCCTCCCAAAGTGTTGTGATTACACATGTGAGCCACCACCCCTGGCCTGGACACAAATTTTGAAACACAATAATAACTCTAGCACTATCTTCCCCTCACTCTAGTGGGTTTCTATGGATGGGTCGGGGGTGGTCGTTTTCCAGATCAACTTCTGTGTGCCCTAGAGAAAATAAGCTGTCATGCTTACAAAGTTATTAGGCATATCAAACATATCAATATATGTAATGAAGAAGGAGGCAATAAGTCCTTGAGTATTTAGGAAATATTTTATCCTACACATTAATCATTAAACAAATAAACAAAGCTCCCACATGAAGTAAAATGTGAGTTTCTGAGGCCAACCTGAAGTTTAGTGCTATTTTAGGGTAGGCAGGTCATGGGCTTCATTTGCTTCTGAGATTTTTCCATTAAAGAAATGTCTGTTCCTCTGAGGAAACCTGCAGCCATGGGTACCTCTGCAAGGTACAACTAAATGGAATACTGTAAAAAGCATAGTTCTCTGTGAAAAAATAATTATGAGGCAATCTCGAATTTTCAACACTGCGTATTAGTGATAATAAGAATTACTGTTAATTTTTTAGGTTATATAAATGTATTGCAGTTGTTTCAAAAAAGTGCTTATCAGCTGGGTGCAGTGGCTTACGCCTGTAATCTCTGTACTTTGGGAGGCAGAGGCAGGTGGATCACTTGAGCCCAGGGAGTTCAACACCAGCCTGGATAACATGGTGAAACCCCCATCCCTACAAAAAATACAAAAAACTAGCTGAGCGTGGTGGTGCCTGTCTGTCGTCCCAACTTCTCAGGAGGCTGAGGTGGGAGGATTGCCTGAGCTTGGGAGGTGGAGGCTCCAGTGAGACCGCACTACTGCTCTCTAGCCTGGGTGACACAGCCAGATCCTGTCTCAAAAAAAAAAAAAAAAAAAAAAAAAGTCTTTATCATAATATACCTTAAAATATGTTAAAACTATGAACATATCTCTATATAATTGTATATATTTAATGTATAATATAATTATACCACATGATTATAATTGACATTGTCATTTAACATATTTTACATTATATTATAAATGTATTTATTATGTGTTTAATATATGTACATTTAATGAGTGAAATACTGTGATATCCAAGTTTACTTCAGAGCTATCCTGGTGTATGTGTGTGTGAGGTGGGGGTGGCAGTTAGGTGGTTCTTTTTTTTTTTTTTAATTATTTTTTATTATTATTATACTTTAAGTTCTAGGGTACATGTGCATAACGTGCAGGTTTGTTACATATGTATACTTGTGCCATGTTGCTGTGCTGCACCCATCAACTCGTCAGCACCCATCAACTCGATTAACAGTGAATAGACAGATGGTGAAGTTGGGTGACAAACAGGACAGTTCAGGATAGCATTTTCTCCATTTTCCTATGTATATTAAAATTTTTTTATAATAAAGTGTCTTTATTTTTATTTTTTTGTTTGTTTGTTTTGGCTGGGCGCCGTGGCTCACACCTTTAAATCCTAGCACTTTGCGAGGCTGAGGTAGGCAGATTGCCTGAGCTCAAGAGTTCGAGACTGGCCTGGGCAGCGTGGTGAAACCCTGTCTCTACTGAAAATACAGAAAATTAGCTGGGCATGGTGGTGTGCACCTGTAATCCCAGCTACTCAGGAGGCTGAGGCACAAGAATTGTTTGAACTTGGGAGGCGGAGGTTGCGGTGAGCCGAGATTGTGCCACTGCACTCTAGCATGGTTGACAGAGTGAGACTGTCTCAAAAAAAAAAAAAAAAAAAAAGTTTTTTTTTTGAGAATAGACAAAGATAATTTTAATGTGTAAATTTGAAATGATTTCTCCAAAAAATGTAGACAATAAATCTACAGTAAAAATCACTGTGATCGTGGCATAATAAATCTACAGTAAAAATTACTGTGATCGTGGCATAGTGAAAACTTCCGTGTAGATGACAACAATTCCAAAAGGCCAACAATCGACAATAAAAACAAAAAGCTTAATCTTATGGGTAAACAGGAAAATGCAAATTAAAACAAAATTCATTTGACTGGGAAACTCAATAAGGCTAACATTTCCTTTTTTTTTTTTTTTTTTTTTTTTTCTTTTTTTAGAGACAGGGTCTCACTCTGTTGCTAGGCTGGAGTGCAGTGGCACAATTATGGGTCATTGCAGCTTTCACCTCCTGGTCTCAGGGGATCTTGCCACCTCAGACTCCTGAGTAGCTGGAATTACAAGCACATGCCACCATATCCGGCTAATTTTTGAACTTTTCGTAGACCCAGGGTTTTGCCATGTTGCCCAGGCTGGTCTCAAACTCCCGGGCTTAAGCAATCCACCTGCCTTGGCCTCCCAAGGTGTGTAATCACCACTGCTGGGATCACAGGTATGAGCCACCAGGTCAGGCAGCATTTCCAAATTTTGATAACAATTCAGAAATTACTAAATAGCATAAGCTGCTGCTGTGTGCATAGACTGGTAGAATCATTTTGGAGAAATATTTGGCAGTATACATTACATTTAAACTTAAGTCTTCTCAAGAAAATGAATTCTTATCCTTGGTATACACGCCAGAGAAATGTGTGTTTATGTATGTATACCAAAAACCATGTAGCCATGTTTATAATTGCGAAAGTCATTGGGAATGAAACAAAAAGCCTTTAATAGGCAAAATATGTTTTTCTTCAAACCATCATAATGTGCTGTATACAAAAAAACAACCTTTTTTCTCCCTATTGTACTGCTTTTACTCACAACACTTTACTGCTGACAATAGATTATGTGGATTTTATTTCCTCACACCAAACAATTCTCCAGGACCAAGTGGGTGTCTAACAATTCAGTTCAATTCAGCTCAATTCTGTCACTAACCAGAGTCAGCACTGACCTCACTGATTAAAGGCTGAATCCCACTAGACTGCCTCCCACTTCACTTGCCAACTACAAGTAGTAGGTTCCCAGGTTACCCACAACTTCTGTCTGACTTGATTACAAATCAGAGGTTCTGATGACCCCCTCCCTTGGGTTCAGGAATTTGCTAGAGCGCCTCACAGAAATCAGAAAGACAGTTTACTTAGGTGAAAGTGGTGAGAAGCAAAATGGAGTCACTACTGTTGAGAAAATCCTGATAAATAGAGCTAGGGAAGGCCTCCAAGAGGGGGTTCTCATGCTTGTTTGCTTGATAACAAAAAAGACTCTGCAAAAACCACAACCTTGCACAAAGGCTATCACAATCTTACACACAAAAAAATACTTCTGCAGGGGCTTCTGCCCAGTGACTGCTTGTCCAGCTTCAGACTGTTGTCATCCTTGTTATTGATTTTTGTAGCCAAGAATAGATATTTCAAAACAATTATATAATCTTTGTGGTTTTTTTTTTTTTTGAAGACCTTTGTCTTCCTTTACCTTCCTGAATATGCACATAGTTTACTAAGGCATGAGTGTTCCCATTGCAGTGTTTTATTCCCAGTTAAGTATCTTTCCCTCTAGCGAGGATCTCTCTGTTTGTTATTTAGGTTGACAATTACTATTGTGGATTTATAACACAGGATATTGTAAATAATACAAATGAGCAGCCAGATGAAGCAGGACATTGGACAAGGTCTGGAAGGATTTCAAGCACACGAGCTTCTGTCCCCGTGAAGTTGGGGTTAGTCACCCTCCTAACATGGGAATGTGTTCATCAAACTGAAAGCTCTCCAAATCCCTTACTCTTGGAATTTTTATGGAGGCTACGTCATGTAGGCATGACTGATTGTTAACTACATGTCTAGCCCTTCTCCATTCTCCAGAGAATAGGGGATGGGGCTAAAAGTTCTAGGCTTTTATTCATGGCTTGCTCTTTCTGGTGATCAGCCCCATCCAGGAGATGAACAAGAGATGCCTCAGTAAAACAAAAGACACTCATATCACCCAGGAAATTCCAAAGTGTTTAAGAACTCTGTGTCAGATATTCCTATCACTAAGGAAATTTCAAAGGTCTTAGGAGCCATATGTCAGAAGCTGCATCAAAGTTTAACTATTAGAACAAAAGATTCTCCTAGAACCCCTATTTACAAGGTTTTTAGGAGCTCTGTGTTGGGAATCAGGGACAGAGACCAATGTATATATTTCCTGTTATTTCAGTGTTTACGCCTGGTCTCTGATCACAGACCCTCACCACAAAATGATCATATCTACCAGAACATTTACATTTAGTGTAGCATTTATAGAACAGATAGAAAGTAGTACCAATACATGCCTAACATTTGGAAGCCAGTATGGAGAAAGGATAGATTTAAATAAACAATTAAATTGTCCCATAAGGCTATTTCATATGTTTTTGTATTCTTTTTTTTTTCTTTAAGAGACAGGGTTTGCTCTGTTGCCCAGACTTTAGTACAGTAGTACAATCTTGGCTCACTGCAGCCTCAAACTCCTGAGTTCAAGCAATCCTCCTACCTCAGCCTCCAGAGTTTCTGGGACTACAGTTGTGCACCACCATGCTTGGCTCATTTTTAAAAATTTTTTTGTAGACACAGGGTCTCAGTATGTTGCCCATTCTGGGGTCTGAAGTTCTTGGCCTCAAGTGATCCTCCTGCCTCAGCCTCTCAAAGTGCATTTGGATGTTCTTATAATAATATAATTATTCTTACCCCCTCCTCATCTACACCTGTTTTTGCCTTATGATAAGATTTTATAGATTTATTTAGCACAAGGATGAGCTGATGGTTAACTAGATAAAGTTATTCGACAAATCATTTTCCCTAGGTATTTCATCCTGAGGAGGCTTTAACCCAATCTTCCAATACACTTGATCATCAATATCAGATCATGAAACTTATTTACATGAGGTAGTTTAATCTTACCAACAATGCCAGTATTACATCTTTTTGTATTGTGACTATAGTCTAATTCAATTTCAAAAAACAGCAAGAATTTCAAAGGTATTTGCTCTTCCTTCCCAACAGAATCTACTCTTGCTCACACAAGGGCAAATGTCAGCACAATTAGACAGGACAGTTATTTCTGTAAATTAATTGGGAACAAAGCCAATCACCCCATCTTATCTCACAGGCTTGTACTGAGGTTGATTTCCATTGTGTGTTATTACACAGCAGGGCCCACCTCACACCTATGGGGAGGACACAGTAATATTTACAAGACCTCGTATCCTAATTAACTGTCTCATGGGATGTATTTTAATATCAACCAGTTATGGATGTGAGAACAGTCCTGTTACATCTATGTAAATTACAAGTGTCCCCAGAGAACTTCCACATGTTTGGGGAGCCATAAGACTCACACAGGTGTGCCACTGGAGCCTCAGCAGCTAGAATAGAAGGCCATTGCCTCATGCCCACTTCAGTTTTCATTTGAATTAGTCATGAGGCTATGTTGGGTCCCAGCAGAGACCCATTTCCAACATTGGGTTTTAGCAATGTCCAGCATTGTTTATTGAGTCTGCCTAACACACTTTGCTAAAGCCTCATTATCTTCCCAGGCTGATACCCTTTGCCTTCTTCCCAAAAGAGCATTCTTTCTCTTCTAGTTAATGCATCTTTTTCCTTTGAATGCTACTCCTCGTTAAAGAGCAAACACAACTCATCTTAGTATACCTAGCTTGGCATCTATCTACCCTGTAGCCTGTTTCTGTCTTGTGGGCCAGTGTTGTTTAAGCCACCACTAAACTATCAGTTACTATTGTGCACTAACGACACCAGTGCGATTACAATACATGTTTTGCATCCAGAAAGGCTGGGTCCCTCATACTAGGTGTAGTTGAGCAATCACACGCAGAAGTAATTTAGTTTGAGTGTGTCATCAGGCCTCCCAGGATTTCCTTGTCTCAGTTTGGGGCCATTCTTTAGGGGTAATTTAGATCTACCAAGTGATGCCCCCTACTTTAATTCCATCAGAAAACACATCGGTTTTCCCCTTTTTTTCTTTTCTTTTTCTTTTCTTTTTTTGAGACGGAGTCTCGCTCTGTCATCCAGGCTGGAGTGCAGTGGCGCAATCTCAGCTCACTGCAACCTCCGCCTCCCGGGTTCAAGCAATTTTCCTGCCTCAGTCTCCCGAGTAGCTGGGATTACAGGAACCCACCACCATGCCTAGCTAATTTTTGTATTTTTAGTAGAAAAAAAGAATATGAAAACACATGAAATAGTTATGGAACAATTTAATCGTGTATTTAGTTTCACCATGTTGGCCAGGCTGGTCTTGAACTCCTGACCTCAGATGATCCGCCTGCCTCAGCCTCCCAAAGTGCTGGGATTTCCTTATACCTATGGGGAGGACACAGTAATATTTACAAGACCTCCTATCTTATTAACTGTCTCACGGGATATATTTTAATATCAACCAGTTATGGATGTGAGAACAGTCCGTGCCCAGCCTCCCCTTATTTTCTCTAATAGGTTTCCATCCACAGAAACAAGGTTGATACATAATTGTGCATGGAACATTGTGGGATATTGGCCATGCTGCATTATATTTCAAAGCCCAGTATAATAACCAGGGCATTTCTAACCATTCGATCATCAAGATTTATAGTTACACAGTGATTACTATGTTTGGAGCTGCATATTACATGGTTTGAAGTCCTAGCAGAAAGCAGTTCTAAGAAATTTCTTCCCAAATGGTATCTTTTGTGGTAGATGCCGTATTGGCTTTCATCCACAGGCCTTAATGCAGCAGCTGTCCAAACAGGATGCCATCCATTCATCTTGGATCCGCCATACTTAAACCAAGTGACTCTGTTGAATTGACAGCTGTTCATAGGGCACTGTCTATGTGGCAATAGATTCTGGCAGCTCCTCAGGTAGTTCCAAGGTCAGTCCTGAGCTGAATCCAGCAGCTCACCAGCCACCATAGGACACTGTGGGCAAAGGGGAGACCTGGGCATGGTGGTCCCTATCCTGGTTGTAGTGCTGGTCACCCTGTGTATTGCTGAGCCTCAGAACCACCTCAGTATGACAAAGGGCAGCAAGTCTGGTGATAAAGACGATGCAGAGCTAAAACAAAGAGTTTTTCTAAAATGTTGACATATCCATCAAATATATGTTGAGGGCAGAGACAAGCAGATTCTACTACATCACTGATTTTAAAAATATATATATTAAAGAATTGAATTTTTTTCATTTGTTCAGAATGTTTCCAATGAGGAATTAATTCTTTTGTAAAGATTTCCTCTTTCTGCATGTTGAAATTGCTAATTTAGTCGGTACAGTGGCTCATGCCTGTAATCCCAGTACTCTGGGAGGACGAGGTGGGAGGATCACTTGAGCTCAGGAGTTGGAAACCAGCCTGGGCAACATAGTGAGACCCCATCTCCATGAAAACTAAAAATAAAAAATTAGCCAGGAATGTTGGTATATGCCTGCAGTTCCAGCTACTTGGTAGGCTGAGGTGGGAGGATCCCTTAAGTCTGGGAAGTCAAGGATGTAGTGAGTTGTGATCATGCTACTGCACTCTGGCCTAAGTGGCAGAGCAAGACCTTGTCTCAAAAAAGAAAAAAGAAACTTCTTATTTAATAGTACTTTTTAATGGATACACTTTAAGATTAATTCAAATATTACATTCTCTGTGAAGTGTTGCTTAATTCTTTAGGCTGAGTTATTTGCTGCCTCTAAATTTTTCTTTTCCTCTGTTGATTTTTTTTTCTCCCATTTTATAACTTTATCCAAGCACTCATTCATTCATTCAGTAAATACTGAAAATCTACTAAGTGTTCGTTAAATGTGTTAGATGCATATTTATAGTTATTTGTTTTCATATCTATTTTTTCCATTGGACTATGGAATTCAAACTCCAAGGACAGGATTTGTATTATCCTCTCTTGTGTTTACATTGCCTATAGCATTGCCTAGCACGTAGTAAATGCATAATGAATGACTGTTAAATGAATGACAGATTGACAATATATTGGAAAGCTAAACAGTTAGTTTCTCAATAAAACAATCACCATTTATAGAAACTTTTTGAATCTACCAAATCTTTTGATAGCAGAAATAGCTCCATATCTATATTCATATAATGGAATCGGATGTCACAAAAATATGAATTCTGCTCTGTTCATATAGGTGGGTATGTAATAAAAAAAGGAAGGAAACTTGCAGATGTTGTACCTCTGTACCAAAGCAATAATATTAACATATATTGAGCCTTTACTATGTGCTAGAGGTATTGAAACTCTTTAAATGCATTAACTCAGTTAATCCTCATAACAACCCTTCTTATTTAAAACATTAAAAATTGAGAGGCAGAGAATTTAAATAACTTGCTGAATGTCCCACTTAGTAAGTGAAGGATCCCAGATTTGAGCCCAGGCAGTGTATCTCCTGTTTGCTTTCTTAACTACTATGCTGTAACTATAAAGTATTAGAATGATTAATTATGCTCAACTCTTTCACATGCTTATGAACTCAGCTCCAATGCCTGTCGTTAGTGTAGCACCCCAAGCATTAGTTTAGCACTAAGCCTTGGGGTGTGCTAAGCTAAGCTCTGTGATGCTTGGCTCACAAACCAAGAGGGTGCCAAACTCATCGGGTATGCTGTAGACATCTCTCTCCTGTTTATTTTGTATCCCTATTTCCAGTCCCATACATTAATATGGTCTCCTGTGCCTAAAGAAAACACTTGAAGATTTAATATAAGTTATCCTGATTTGGTTAATATAATAAGCTCTAAAGAAGTCATACCTCAAGCCTAGGGAAAAAAAAGAATTGCATTAATGAGCCTTGAGCCCGACAATGGCCTCAAGATAACTAATCCCAAATGAATAGGTAGGAGATCCAACAGTCTTTACCATGAGAACTGTGGTTAGTTTGCTAGGGCTGTCATGGCAAAATGCCACAGATTGGGTGACTTAAATAACAGAAATTTATTTCTTACAGTTCTGGAGCCTGGAAGTCCAAGATCAAGGTGGTTTTTTTCCTAAGGTCTCTCTCCTGATGACCTCAATTTTTTTTTTTTTTTTTTGAGATGGAGTCTCGCTCTGTGGCCCAGGCTGGAGTGCAGTGGCCGGATCTCAGCTCACTGCAAGCTCCGCCTCCTGGGTTCACGCCATTCTCCTGGCTCAGCCTCCCGAGTAGCTGGGACTACAGGCACCTGCCACCTCCCCCGGCTAGTTTTTTATAATTTTTTTAGTAGAGACGGGGTTTCACCGTGTTAGCCAGGATGGTCTCGATCTCCTGACCTCGTGATCCACCCATTTCGGCCTCCCAAAGTGCTGGGATTACAGGCTTGAGTCACCGCGCCTGGCCCCCTGATGGCCTCATTTTAACTTAATTACCCCTTTGAAGACCTTACCACCAAATGCAGTCATATTCTGAGGTCTTTTTTTAATGTAACATTAAGTATAAAACTCCAACATACTGTATACTGAGGTACAAGAGGTTAGGGCTTCAATGTGTGAATTTTGGGGAATAGGATTCTTTCTCTAAGATGACTAATTTTTCTTTGTTCTTCACTTAGAACACCCAAGCAATAATAGACTTGTACCCCAGGATTTTCTTTTGAAAGGCAGGATGGAGCACAAACTCTGAAGTTAGACTGCTAATGGTGTAAATCCCGACTTGATCACTTACTCCATTTTTTGTTTTGTGTTCTCTGGCACTCAATTTCCCCATTTGTAAAATCTGTGTAATATCTTCAAGAAAATGAGATAATCTGTGTAAAATTAGGTGACATATCTGTGTAAAATGACTGTGGCAACGATGTAGGCGGTAAGGTTAGTTCCATTTCTCTCCGTTCAAGGAGTAGGTTAAGGTTTCTGTTAGAATCTTTGGAAGATGTCCTTTACTTGCTCCTCTAGTGGGAATTCAATATTTTCCCAAGGGAAAGAAAACGCTGAGTATACTTGAGAGTAGTTGAAATACAACTTTTAGGTATACCATGGATTACTTAGGCTTTTGTGGGTTGGACTGGGGACTAATAATTATGTATAGCCCTTTATATTGGGGAATGATACTCAGTTTGGGAATAAGAAATAAGGTGTCAGGAGCTAAAGAAGGGCACAAAAAGATGTTTGGATGGGAAATTAAGGACCCAACTATATGGTTGCTGAATAAACTAATAGAGAAAAACTATCACTAAGATGAAGCAAACATAGAGGTGTTTCAGGGGCAGCTATAGCTCAGTGGGTTTCAAAGGAAACCACATTTGGGGCCACAAGACATGTCTCAGCTTGAACCTATTGGTGGAGCTCAGGCTTATGATATATTGTTAAGATGAACTGAGCAATATTCACTTGCAGTTAGAATCCTATAGAATTTGTTAGAGTAAGACCAGGAAGAGTAAGATTGGATAGTGGTCTGCCATTTGAGGCATTTCTAATAAGCATTTCCTGTGCATAATTACTGCTCACACACTTTGCCCTTTTATCTCATCAGAGAAATAGACTGAATAAGGTATAATTTATAGTTTATCACCATATTTCTTTGGCTTTCAGATCACTTCTAGAAAACATTTCTGATTATATGTATTTGTATGTGTGCATATATATTATAATAATTATCATAATGGTTTACAGTGGAGCTGCATGAAAAAAAATAAAGGAATAAAGTTAGGTAGAAAATGCCAACATAGTGTGTACTGGTAATTTTCCACTACTTAGGAGAAAATGTAACTTTTCTCCCAAACAATCAACTTCTTACTCTTATCACCAATGTACATAACATGATTGATATTGCATATCTGCTATGTAAACATTGCTTTAATATTTTTCATTACTTTTGTCCAAATGACCTTGAGTAAATGTAGTATCTGGCACAAGGTGCTGGAGTTGTGGCACTGTTTGAAAGCCAGTGGCTTTGTTGCACAACATGAAACCCTCAGAACTTTGGCACAGCTAGAGTTTTTTAAAATTTTTTATTGGAAATTGCATTTTTATTATCCATGAAGCTCTATTGTCTAGTAATCAGACACTAAAGGCTAAAGGAAACCAAACAATTGATATAATTTTAACTCTCTCATGGGGTAATAATTTTAAAGATGCTATACACATGAATTGTACCCAGTAGTTGGCAAAGTGTTACCATACACACACACACACACACCTTTTCAGTAGAAATAAGACTTTATTTTGACAAGAAACTTACTTTCCAGAAAAGAGGGAATGTTATCTCCTCATTATCTTTCAGTGAATGTCTTCATATTGACTAATGTTAACATTTGCAGATAATTTTTTAAATCTCGAAGTCACAGTTGTATTATTGTTCAACGCAGACAATCTATCCACTATCTTCCTACTAAATCAGGTATCTTTCGAGAGTGTTTAGATTTCTATGTTATACCACTTAGAGTCAAAGTAAACAATATTTTTTTCATTATAGTGAGAAATTAAGTAGAAACTGTTCTGACACAATATTTAACAATCCATTTAAAAATAACTTTTATTTAATCTCCATGTCAAAAATGAAATGAGTGTATACACATTGAATGATCCTTTCTATGCTTACAAAGTATTTTATTATAATTTTTTTCTGAATAATTTTTAAAAATAAAAACTTAATGGATTGTTAAAAGAAACCTCTCAAATGTTAATCCATAGTGCTCACAATAAAATCATTAATTCTCTTAAAAATTAAAAAAATACACTAACATTATAAACAAGGTGGATATAAATTTTCATGATTGAAAAGCTAAAGCTGAATTAACAAACACATTGGAAATAATTGACACTTATTTTTCATCATCATCATCATCATCATCATCATCACCACCACAGCCACAATCACTGCAGAATTTATTTTTCTGGATTTTGTCAAATACAGTTCTTCAACAGAAGCTTTTTCCCTATAAAAATATTCTGAAATCCTCATAAAACCCAAAGTAGTTCAGTTTTCTTGCCTCATGGAGGAAAATCTGTTTATCAAAAATTTAATCAGATAAAATGAGAAAGAATTTGAATGAAAAACAATGAATAAGCTATTGTTGTAGAGCTAGGCAATGATGTGAGTGCAGAGTTCTAGTTCCTGGCTTCTAGATTTCACTTTGCCACTTGAAAGCTGTGTGATCTTAGGTAAATCATTTAACCCTCCCACCCTCATTGCTTAGGGTCTTGGTTTCCACATCTGTAAAATGGAGCCTCAATACCTTATCCTGCTTACTTCACACTTACTACACTTTAAGATCAAATGAGATCATGCAAGTGAACTGCTATTGGTATTTCCAAGTGTTATGCAAATATAGTGGTCGTTATTATTTTTTTGAGTAAAGGTGGAAAGCTTGGTGGACTTGCTCAGAAAACCTGAATCCAAGTTTCTGTTCTTTCACTTACTAGCTAGGTGGACTTGAAAATATTGGTGGAGCTTTCTCTAAACTGCTAAAAAGGACATAAAAATGCCAACTGCACATATAGAATATATACAATTTTTATGAAATTCAAGGTAGTCCAGCTTCTTCCTGGATAGAGGCAAAATTGTCTGTCATAATTTTATTGAAATGAGGTTTTTCTATAAAGCAAAAAAGAATTCAAGTAAGAGGTAATAATGCATAAGCTCTTCAAACTGTAAAAACAGTAAAAAGAATGTGTTTTCAAAACTGTTAAACTCATTGCAATGCTTAAATCCACCTGCTGACAGCCTCTGAATTTTTTTTATAGGATGAACTAGTGGAACGATCAGGCTTAAAACAGCAGCTGAATAGCCCATTACCTGAGAGTCAGCAAATATCCATGGTCCTCATCAAACAGTGCCAGAGAGAAGGCCCAGTAAGAGGTTAACTGGAAGGTACCAACTAACTCCCTCGTGTTGCTACTTTAACCCTTTGTTGAAAGTCAGGCAGAATGGTCTAGAATTTTTTTGAATGAAATAATAGAATCTAGCCCATTAAGAGATGACTTAGAAAACAATGAACATGTACATGAAAATCTTGAACTTTTTTTTTTTGTTAACTAGAGCAGACTTTAAGAACTCAAATAGAAATGACTTCTGTGAAATAGAATAGGCAGTTGTTAATATAACCATATAGCAGCTTCAAACTCTAATGATTAGTAAGTTCTTGCTAATATCTCTCATATAGATTTTTATATTAGTAAGTCATCGCTAATGCTGCTTTTTATATGGCACAATTCAAAAGGACTAAGTGCCAGAAATATTTAATAAGCCCCATTCATTTGCATGGCTTTAAGCAGAGTTACGAAACTTCCACTATTTTCCTGGTTGTTTAGTTTTCCTCAGAAAGTGGCTCTCATTGCTCTCCAGTTCTGTAATCTTTCTACTTGAGCTCTTTAAATTAACTTGGTGCCAGCAATCAGTCTATTTGGCTTTGGGGATGTTTTAATAAATGTTGTGCAGTTTAGCAATAGAAAGCAGGCAAAGAGTCAGACGACCTTCCACCAGATAGCCTTTTATGGTTATGAAAATACTACAGCTTTCCACACTCTTGCCTATTTCTGATAAAAAATTACTAAAGTGAGGGAAGAATTGCAAAGGACCCAAAAGATTCAAAAGAAGCCCTGTCCCTGAAGGTCAGTGCAACAGAGAAGGAGAGATGTCTGGGTTGGTAGTCATGGAAAACTTCCCTACTTGCTTTTCATAATTAAGTCAATGCAGTGTGCTTGGTGCACTTGCAAGGTGTCTATGGAAGGGGCATCCATCTGAAGCTCTGAATAACTTGTTTTGACAGATAAAAAAAAAGGTAACATGAACACAGATTGACAGTTGTAGTGGCCAGAGAATAACAAATACTTTTCATTTTTTAGTGTATTGAGCTCTCCCAAGAAGAGTGAGTAGAACAAACTATCAATGCCCAATGCCAGATAGCATTGATACATACGTCTGACTAGAAAAGACATTTCCCAATCAGTTACCGGTTGAGAAAATTTTGTTCAGTAATTATTGTTGCACAACAACCATTGCCCCATCTTATGATAATAGCACTTTAACTTTGAGGGAACTTTTTTCTATCACCTGAGTCAGTTCGTGTGGATTGAGTGGAATGATGCTTCTTTGGAATGTGGAGGTATATTTAACTGAATCCTAGTGAATCAGGGCTTTTTATTCCCCTGGCTAAGGAATTTGTATTCCCCTGGCTAAGAAATGTGTGTACAAAGTAAGCCAAACTAATGAGACCAATTCCAGGATATTCTCTAGAACCACTGGAAAAGAGAAGCTCTTTTTGCTGGAGTTGCTAAGCTGGTAGAATGTAAACCAAGCACTTCTGGAATTCATCATGTAGAGAGAAACTGTGTAGGAAAACAAAGCAAGAGATAGAAAAAGTAACTTGAGTCCCGAGCACCTGGATTCAGAACTGCCTGAAGTGTAATTAATCTGGATTTTGCAATTATGTGGGAGAATAAATTCTCTTCCATTCTTTCTTGTCAGTTTTTAAGACAGCTCTAGTGTATGATTTACATTTAAGAGACAGTCCAACTGATTTTCAAAGTGATGTATAATTTTATATTCCCACTAGCCTTGTATGAGAGTTTCAATTGTTCCACATCCTTGTCAACACTTAGTATTGTCTGTCTACTTAATTTTAGTCAATTGAATAGGTGTACGGTGATGCCTCTTTGTGGTTTGAATTTTCATTTCTCTAATGACTATGGATGTCTTTTCATGTGCTTATTGGTCATCTGTATATCTTTGTGGGTGAGAAGTGTGTTCAAATATTTTGTTCATTTCTTTATTGGGTTGCTTTCTTATTATTGAGTTTTGAGAGTTTTTTTTTTTTAATATTCTAGATTCAAGTTCTTTAATAGAAATATACCTTGCCAATATTTTCTTCTAGCCTGTGAATTGTTATTTATTCTTTTAACAGTATCTTTTAAAAAGTAGAAGATTTTAATTTTGATGAAGTTCATCAATTTTTTCCTTAATAAATTGTGCTTTTTGTGTCATAGCTAAACCTTTGCCTAATCCAAGATCACAAAGATTTTTATTATATATTTTTATAAAAGTTTCATAGTTTCAGATTTCATATTTAGGTAAATTATCCACTTTGAGTTAATTTCATATATATTGCAAGTGAAATTCATATTTTTGCATATGAATATCCAATTCTAGCACTATTTATTAAAAAGACTATCTTTTCTATATTAAATTATCTTTGCACTTCCGATTGTCAAAAACCAGTTGTCAATATAAGGGTGGATCTATTTCTGAATTTCCTACTCTGTTCTTTTGATATACTTGTTTATCTTTATACTAACACATTAGCAGCTTCATATTGTAGGTTTTGTTTGTTTGTTTGTTTATTTATTTATTTATTTATTTATTTTTTGAGATGGAGTCTCGCTCTGTTGCCAGGCTGGAGTGCAGTGGCGCAATCTTGACTCACTGCAACCTCCGCCTACCAGGTACAAGCGATTCTCCTGTCTCAGCCTCCCGAGTAGCTAGGACTACAGGCACGTGCCACCAGGCCTAGCTAGTTTTTATATTTTTAGTAGAGACGGGGTTTCACCATGTTGGCCAGGATGGTCTCAATTTCTTGACCTCATGATCTGACCTCCTCGGCCTCCCAAAGTGCTGGGATTACAGGCCTGAGCCACTGTGCCCAGCCCATATTGTAGTTTTTAAATAAATCTTGAAATTTGATAGTATTAGCCATCCAACTGTATTCTTCTTTTTCAAATTTGTTTTGACTATAAAATGTCTTTTTAATTTTCATGTAAGTTTTATAATCAGTATGTCAATTTCTCCAAAAAAAGCCTTCTGAAATCTTGAGAAGATTTATGTGTAACCTATTGATGAATTTGGAGAAATGAACATCTTAATACTGAGTCTCTGACTCATGAAGAGGATGTATCTCTTCATTTCTTTAGGTCATTACTTTCTTTTATCAGTTTTTTTGAATTTTCAGTGTATGGGTCTTACAAATTGTTGAATCAGATTTATGCCTAAGTACTTTGTATTTTTTTATGCTATTTCAAATAATACTGTTTAAAGTTTAAATTTCTGGCCAGGTGCGGTGGCTCATGCTTGTAATCCCAGCACTTTGGGAGGCTGAGGTGGGCAGATTGCTTGAGGTCAGCAGTTCAAGACTAGCCTGGCCGATATGGTGAAACACCATTTCTACTAAAAATACAAAAATTAGCTGGGCGTGGTGGCACACACTTATAATCCTAGCTACTCTGGAGGCTGAGCAGGAGAATCACTTGAAACCGAAAGGCAGAGGTTGCAGCGAGCCGAGATTGCACCACTGTACTCCAGCGTGTGAGACAGAGCGAGATTCCATCTCAAAAAAAAATAATAATTAATTTAAAAGAAGTTTAAATTTCTAATTGTTTAAGCAACTATATAAACATATAGTTGATCTGTATTTATTGATCTTGTATCATGCAACTGTGCTAAATTAGTTTCAACACCTTTTTGTATATTTCATTTTTTCATAATCAAATCACTTGTGAATAAAGATAGTTTCCCTTCATTTCCAACTCCCTCCCTCCCTTCCTTCCTTCCTTCCTTCCCTCCCTCCCTCCCTCCTTCCTTCCTTCCTTCCTTCCTTCCTTCCTTCCTTCCTTCCTCCCTCCCTCCTTCCCTCCCTCCCTCCTTTCCCTTCTCTTCCCTTCCTTTCCCTTCTCTTCCCTTCCCTCCCTTTCCCCCCTTTCCCTCTTTCTCTTTCTTTTGTTTTCTTCTTTTTCTTTTCTCCTTCCTTCCTTCCTTCCTTCCTTCCTTCCTTCCTTCCTTCCTTCCTTCCTTCCTTCCTTCTCTCTCTCTCTCTTTCTCTCTCTCTCTTTCTTTCTTTCTTTCTTTCTTTCTTTCTTTCTTTCTTTCTTTCTTTCTTTCTTTCTTTCTTTCTTTCTCTCTCTCTCTCTCTCTCTCTCTTTCTTTCTTTCTTTCTTTCTTTCTTTCTTTCTCTTTCTTTCTTTCCTTTTGGCACTGGCCAGAGCCCTCAGAAAATATTGAATAAAACTGATGAGAATAAAAATCTTTGTTTGTTTCTCATCTTAGGTTGAAAATATGCATTTTTAACTCAATAATGTTATCTATATTTTTGGTAGATGGTTTTTGTCATGCTGAGGAATTTATCTTCTATTCCTAGTTTGCTGAGATTTTCTTAAAAATCAAATGGATATTGATATTGTCACTTTTTTTCCTGCATCTGTTGAGGCAATCATATGCCATTTTTTTGTTGTTGTTGTTAATGTAGTGAATTATATTTGTTTGTATTTGAATGTTAAAAATAAATTTGCATGTCTAGGATAAACATTACTTAGGCATGATATATTATCCTCTTAATATACTATGGAAGGCTGAATAGTAGAACTCCAAAATAACAAAGTCCAAAATCCCAGAACCTATCTATGTTACTTACATGGCAAAAGGGACTTTGTAGATGTGCACAGATTAAGGATACTGGGATGGGGAGATTATTCTGGATTGTCTCTGTGGGCCATACAGTTACTCTTCAGTGTTTTCATAACAGGAAGGCAGAGAAGATATTCTACAGAGAAAAGGTGATGTGATACTGGAAGCAGAGATAAGAGAGTTATGTTTTGAAGATGGAGGAAGGGACCACAAGTCAAGGAATATAGGTAGCCTCTAGAAACTGAAGAAAGCATAAATAAATAAATAAATAAATAAATAAATAAATAAATATAAATAAATAAAAATGGAGTTTCCCCTTGAGCCTCCAGAAGGAATCAGCACTGCTGACACTTTGACTTTAATTCAGTTAAACCGATTTCAGACTTCTGACCTCCAAAAGTGTAAGAGAATACATTGGTATTGTTTCAAGTCCCTAAGTTTGTGGTGATTTATTATAATAGCAATAGGAAACTCATACATATTTTGGGCATGTAGAAGTGAGATATGACTGTAACAAATCACCGAAAATGTAGATGTGGCATTGGAGTTGGATAATGGGTAGAGTCTGGAAGAATTCTAAGGCACATAATAGAAAAAGCCTACATTGCTTTGAACAGACTGTAAGTGGAAATGTAAATGTTAAAGACTCTTGGTGAGAGCTCATAAGGAAATAAGGAACATGTTTTGGAAACTAGATAAATATCTTTATTATATAATGACAGAAAGCTTAGCTGAATTATGTCTTGATGTTATGTGTAAAAATCTTGTAAATGATTAACATGGATATTTAGCTGAGGAAATTTCAAAGCAAAGTATTAAGATATTGTGTGTTTTCTTTTCTTTTTGCTGCTTATAGTCAAATGGGAGAGGAAAGAGATAAATTGAGGAGAGAATTATTAAGGCAAAAAGCAGCTAAGACTTGATAATTTGAAAAATTTTCAGTCTATCCAGATTGCAAAAGATGCCAAAATGAAAAGATTCACTGTCAGAAAAGAGTGCTCTTGAGAGCAATCCAAGAGAGTAAGTGGACAACTTTTTGCAAGTGCTTCAGAAGTATTGCAGGATTAAAGTATTCAGTCACACAGAAGTCTCTTTGAAAAGATGAGTCAAGTGACATATGGGTTCTAATACATACATAGGAGAACCACAAAGTTTTTGAGAATGATATATCAGCAGAAACTCTGTAAGCTTTTACTGAAAGGGACAGAGGGAAGAGGAAATAAAAGAAGGCTGTTGTAGTTCCAAAATTTTACAGGTAGGAAACAGGCTGATAAAGTTATTCAGCTGCAATCACATACTATCATTTATGAAGAAAAAGAAGGATTCAGAGGGTGGAAGCTTGAGACACAAAAAGATAGCCTTGAAGTCTAATAGAGTTTGCTCAGTTGGATTTCAAATTTGCTTGGGATTGTGGACCCCTTTATTTCTTCTGTTTTTTTTTTTTTTTTTCCTCCCAATTAGAATAGAAATGCCAGTAACTATTATCCCATACCTGTTTCAAGTATTTTGACTTTAGTACAGTGAAACAGATCTCAGAATTCTGATCTCCAGGAATATAAGATAAATTTGGGTTTTTTTAAGTCTATAAATTTTTGGTAACTTGTTGCAAAAGCAATAGAAAGTTTATACAAATCTTGTTGTATTCGATCTTATACTTTGTTTTGCAGTGTTATGGGTACACAGATGGAGGGGGATTATGCTTTAGCACGGAGCATATCTAAAGACTGATTTATACCTAATTTATATAACTTAGATGATGAGATTTGGGATATCTGAGCTGATAATATTATTTACTTATTTGTTTTTTATTGATATATAATGTTTGTACATATGTAAGCAATACATGTGATATTTTGATGCATGCATGGAATGTGTAGTCATAAAATCATGGTATTTAGGGTATCTATTACTTTGAATATGTATCATTTTGTTTGTGTTGGGAATATTTCAAATGTTTTCCATTTATTTTGAAATATATAATGTACTGTTGTGTATCATATATTGTATAGTTACCCTACTATGCTATTGAACACTAGAACTTATTCTTTCTATCTAACTGTACATCTATATCTGCTAACCAACCTTTCTTCATGCCCTCCCATCCCATACCATTCTCAACCTCTGGTAACTCTCATTCTTTCTCTACCTCCTTGAATTGATAATATTTAGATGAGACTTTGGTCTTGAACTGATGTTGTAATAGGTTGAGACACTTGGGGAGGTTGGGATGCATTAAATGCATTTTGCATGTAGGGTGGATGTGAATCTTTGGCAGCCAGAGGGCAGACTGATAGGTTGAAAAATGGTCCGCCAAAATATCTACTTCTTTATCTCCAGAAACTGCAAACATTGTATGGCAAAAAGTATTTTGCAAAAGTGATTATGGTAAGAATCTTGAGATGACAGTAGGGAAGATATCCAGATAAACAACAAAAGTAACCACAAGTGCCTTTATAAGAAAAGAGCAGAAGGAGATTTGATTACACGGAGAAGAGGGTGATGTGATTATGGAAGCAGAGTCTTGGAATGATGCACTTTGAAGATGGAGGAAGATGCCACAAGTTAAAGAATACTGGCAGCCACTAGAAGCAAAAAAGACAGGTGAATGGATTCTCCCCTCAGAACCTTCAAGAAAAATTAACTCTGCGAATATTTTGAATTTAGCACAGTGAAAGAGATCTCAGAATTCTTACCTCCAGGAATATAAGACAAATTTGTGTTTTTTAAGTCTATAATATTTTGGTAATTTGTTGCAAAAGCAATAGAAAGTTTGTACAAATATTATTGTATTCGATCTTCTAAAATTTTGATTGGAATTTGTGCTTCTGTGTTCATTAAAGATATTAGTCTATAGTTTTTTTTTCTTAAATGTTTATTTATTTATTTATTTTTAAAATTATAACAATGGGCCGGGCATGGTGGCTCACGTGGGTAATCCCAGCACTTTGGGAGGCTGAGGCGGGCAGATCACAAGGTTAGGAGATCGAGACTATCCTAGCTAACATAGTGAAACCCCGTCTCTACTAAAAATACAAAAAATTAGCCAGGTGTGGTGGCGGGCGCCTATAGTCCCAGCTACTTGGGAGGCTGAGGCAGGAGAAGGGCATGAACCCAGGAGGTGAAGCTTGCAGTGAGCCAAGATTGTGCCACGGCACTCAGCCTGGGTGACAGAGTGAGACTTCGTCTCAAAAGAAAAAAAAAAAGAAAAAATTATAACAATGTATTATTCCTTCAGTTTCAAGGGTATAATGCCAGAGATTTTTTCCACTTTAATAATTTTATTTTATTGTGGCAAGAACACTTAACATAACATATACTCTTTTAACAAATTTCAAAGTGTACAATGCAGTAGTTTCGACTATAGAAGAATACCTTGGCGATACTGCTGGTTTTGATTCTACACTATATCAAAAACATTAATATCACAATAAAATATCCTACTGATTTTTTTAAAAAAACTATAGACTAATATCTTTAATAAAAGTATGCAAATAAAAGTATGTTTACATTATACTGTAGTCTATTGTGTGCAATAGTATTATGCCTAAAAATGTACATACCTTAACTTAAAAATACTTTATTGCTAAAAAATGTTAAATATCATCTGAGCTGCAGTAAGGTGTAACCTTTGTGCTTGTGGCGGGTCTTGCCTCAATGTTGATGACTGCTGACTGATCAGGGTGGTGGTGTTGAAGGTTGGGGTGGCTGTGGTAATTTCTTAAAATAAGACAACAGTGAGGTCTGCCACATCGATTCACTCTTCCTTTCATGGAAGAATTCTCTGAAGCAATGCTGTTTGATAGTGTTTTATTCACAGTAGAACTTCTTTCAAAACTGGAGATAGTCCTCTCAAATCCTGATACTGCTTTATCAGCTAAGTTTATGAAATAGTCTAAATCCTTTGTTGTTATTTCAACAATGTGCACAGTATGTTCATCGGGAGTGGATTCCATCTCAAAAAACCTATTTCTAGGTCAGGCACAGTGTAATCCCAGTGCTTTGAGTAGCCGAGGTGGGAGAACTGCTTGAGGCCAGGAGTTCGAGATTAGCATAGGCAACATAGTGAGACCCCTGTCTCTACTGAAAAGAAGAACAAGAAAAAGGAGAAGAAGAAGAAAGAAGGAGAAGGAGAAGAAGAAGGAGAAATCACTTTCTTTGAAGATTGCAGCAATTCTATCAAGCCTTCAGGCTGCACTTCTAATTCTAGTTCTCTTGCTATTTCCACCACATTTGCAGTTCCTTCCTCCACTAAAGTCATGAGCCTCTCAAAGTCATCCATGAAGACTGGAATAAATTTATTTCAAACTTCTGTTAATGCTGATATTTGGACCTCCTCCCATGAATCACCAATGTTCTTGATGGCATCTAGAATGGTGAATCCTTTCTATCAGGGTTTCGATTTACTTTGCCCAAATCTATCAGAAGAATCGCTATCTATGGCAGCTATGGCCTTACAAAATATATCTCTTAAATAATAAGATTTGACTGTCAAAATGACTTTTTGATCCATGGGCTGCAGAATGGATGTTTGTTGGAGACTGAAAGAACGAGAGTCATGACCAACTCAGTATACCACTGGAGGCTATATGAGTAAATAGCAAACTGTTCTCATGAAAGCAGGTTGTTGGCAAACTGACAAACTGCATCTGCTACCCAGAAGGAAGGCTGAGGGCCAGTCACACCTCAAACACAAGTGTTTCTTGTGATTAGGCACATCTGAAACCTGTTAGCCATAATGTGAACCTGTGATCAATTAAGCAGCTGATCAATTGTTAACTCGTCCTCCCTGCTCTTTCTACCCAATAAATACGAAGGGATGTAGAAGCTCAGGGAGGCTGCCTTTGCTCACTAGGAGTAGCGAGCCATTTTCTTTCCCTGGTCCTTTTCTTTAAAAACAGTTTCTTTTAAGTTTTCATTTCTGTGTTCGTCCTTCGTTCAGTCCCATGGCAAACCGTGGCAAACTGTGGTAAGTGGCACCTGAACAGAGACTATGGGGACACATAAGGACAGATGAAGATTAGTAGAGACTAGCAGAGAATTGCAGGGGCAGATAGGGACAAACAGGGACAGATAGGGTCTTATAGGGACATGAACGAAGAAGGTCTGCTGGAGCAGAAGTAAAACCAGATGAACCAGAAACCCTGTGACAAGTCTGTCGGCAGCAATATAAGGTCAGTGCCCTAAAGAGGTACAGAGAACAGGAAGTTTTATGAATCAGGGTAACATGGGGAATAATTTGGCTATTTCTTTTCTCTTGTTTGTTTGGAGTTTGGTTTGTACTGTCTTTTTGTCATTATTTCGGGGTTTGAGATAATTTTTTGCCGCACCTCCAGCACCTGTCAAGGGTGGTCAACAGGAGAGGGAGGATGAAAATTGGCTTGTACTGTTTTATTTTGTGGCTACAGAAAGGTTAACTTGACTTTTGAGAGTGCAAACATGGATTGTAAACATGCACTGGTACCTGTGAGATGTACAAAAAACCTGTGAGGTTTTCTCAGAGCTTGTCAAGATGTGAGAAGTGAGCTTCATTACTCTACAATGTTGGCTCAAACAATGGCTAATTTGGTAGTTGATAGATCTAAAAGGGGCCAAGGGTCAAGCATTAAAGTGGGAAAATGTTAAAAGTATAGCAAAATCGGACATTTTTAAGAGTGCCATCAGACCTCTGGGCAGAAGGGGTCTTATAACACAGTTCCCCTCCAAACAGAAAAAAATGCCAGGACTTTGCCCTCGTTGCAATAAAGGAAATCACTGGGCTAATCAATGCCACTCAAAAT
Organism: Macaca thibetana thibetana; assembly: GCF_024542745.1. Lineage (NCBI taxonomy): Eukaryota > Metazoa > Chordata > Mammalia > Primates > Cercopithecidae > Macaca > Macaca thibetana. The sequence goes on from NC_065594.1 coordinate 60,337,057, forward strand.
TTCGTCAAAATGGCACCCCCCTGTCGGTAAACAAGAAGGCAGCCTGGACCGGGGCACCTCAAACAATGAGGGCACTCCTCGTCCAGGCCACAGCTCCGTTTCAGGGGTGGGTTTCTGCAGGCACATCGATTCTCCCTCTCCCCAGGAACACCTGGAAGCACAGGATCACATCTCCCAGTCAGAGAACGGGTTACGTTAATTGGAGGAAACAAACTCACTCAGATTCCCGCTGGGGTTTGGGAACCTTTGCCAACAGGATACATGGGATTAATTTTGGGTAAAAGTCATCTTACAGGGCATTACTGCAGTCCCAGGAGTTGTTGATTTTGATTGTGAAGGAGAAAGGTGGTCGTGGTGTCACAAGATCTTTAGGTTTTTGAACCAGGGAGAATATATTGCTCCACCGTTGCTTATTTCCTGTAAATTGCGCCCTTCTCCACAAAAGGAGAAACAAGAGAATCAGGGATTTGGAAGTACAACTACACAGGAAATTTATCTATCACAACCCATAGCATCTAGTAGACCCACTTGTGCAGTGCAAATTGAAGAAAAGTTTTGTGGGCTTATGGATACAGAAGCAAGAGGCTGATCTCTCATGTTAATAGATCTTGAGGGTTTTTTTTTTTGTTTTTTGTTTGTGGTTTTTTTTTTTTTTTTGGCCATACTGTTGCATGAGAAAGATAAGCCTAGATTTGTTTTGTTTTCTCTGTGCCTTCTGTTAATCAGAAAGAGCCTGCCTCTCGTTATCAATGGAAAGTTTTACCCCGCGGTAGTTAACCAGAGGAAGAAGCTGAGTTGCAGCTTGTGGAGCAGATGCATTAGCAACAGCATGCCTCCGCCTACAGCCACAAAAGCCTTTGCCTTTGTTTCAATTAATTTGTTAACACGGGGATGCGGTACGCTTGTGTTTTTGCAGGAGATGAACAAACTCTGTGGGTGCCCTCAGGGTATGCACTACCATGGAATGGGAGACTGGAGGGACCCATGAATCCTAACTGTGGGCCTGATTCCCCCAGTACAAGCTGAATGCAAAGACAGAAAGAACCAGCAATTGAAGGCTGCACATTTTGCAATTGCCTTTCTCAATTAATTCAAAAACACAAAGGGAGAGATGTTGGAGACCGAAAGAATGAGGGTTGTGACCAACTCAGTATACCACTGGAAGCTGTATGAGTAAACAGCAAACTGTTCTCAGAGATTGGCAAACTGACAGTGTCTGCCACCCAGAAGGAATGCTAAGGGTGGTCACGCCCCAAGCACAAGTGTTTCTTGTGATTAGGGACATTTGAAGCCTGTTAGCAATAATGTGAACCTGTGATCAATTAAGCAGCTGACCAATCGTTACCTCCTCCTCCCTGGTCTTTCTACCCAATACAAAGGGCTGTAGAAGCTCAAGGGGGCTGCCTTTGCTCCCTGGAAGCAGGGAGCCTTCTTCCCCTGTTCCCTTTCTTTAAAACCGGTTGTTTTCATTTTTGCTTTTGTCCGCCTTTGTTCAGTCCCGAGGTAACCGTGGCAAACTGCAGCAGATGTTGTGTTAGGTATGAAAATAACTATCTCCTTGTACATATTCATCGGAATTCTTGGGCGACCAGATACACTGTTCGTGAGCTGTAATATTTCGAAAAGAATCTTTTTTTTTTGAGCAGTAAGTGTCAATATTTGGCCCACACTATTCACTAAACCATGCTGTAAACACATGTTCTGTCATCCAGGCTTTATTATCTCATTTATAGAGCATAGGTGGAATAGATTCAGCATAGTTCTAAAGCGCTATGAAATTTTCAGAATGGTAAACAAGCATTGGCTTCAGTTTAGTCACCAGCTGCATTAGTCCCTAACAAGGGAATCAGCCTGTGCTTTGAAACTTTGAAGCCAGACATTGACTTCCCCTCTCTAGTGATATAAATCCTAGATGGCATCATCTTCCACTGTAAGGCTGTTTAACCTACATATAAATTCTGTTTTTTAATGTAGTTACCTTCATCAATTACCTTAGCTCCATCTTCTGGATAACTTGCTGTAGCTTCTACATCAACGTTTGCTGCTCCACCTAGCACTTTTATGTTACGGAGATGGTTTCTTTTCTTAAACCTCATGAACCAACCTCTGCTAGCTTCCAACTTTTCTTCTGCAGCATTCTCACACTTCTCACCTTTAAGAAATTGAAGTGAGTTAGGGCCTTGCTCTGGATTAGGCTTTGGCATAAGGGAATGTTGTGGCTGCTTTGATCTTCCATCCAGATCACTAAAGCTTTCTTCATATCAACGATATGGCTGTTTCACTTTCTTATTCATGTGTTCACTGGAGTAGTAGTTTTAGTTTCCTCCAATAACTTTTCCTTTGCATTCACAACTTGGCTAAGTGGTTGTTGCAAAGGTTTAGTTTTTGGCCTATTCCTGCTTTTGACATACCTTCCTCAATAAGCTTAATTACTAGTAGCTTTTAACTTTAAATGAGAGATGTGAAACTCTTTTTTTCACTTGAACACTTAAAGGGCATTGCCAGCTTATTAATTGGCCTAATTTTAATATGACTGTTTCTTAGGGAGCAATGAGGCTAGTCAGCACAGCAGCCAGAACACGCATCATATTTATGGTAAGTTTGCTGTCTTCTCTTAATTTTCCAAAAATTTTTTTAAAATTTAAGTTTTTATAAAACTTTTATTTTAGGTTTAGGGTACATGTGAAGGTTTGTTACACAGGTGAACTCATGTCACAGGGATTTGTTATATAGATTATTTCATCACCCAGGTATTATGCCCAGCACCCAATAGTTATCTTTTCTGTTCTTCTCCCTCCTCCCACCCTCCACTCTCAAGTAGACCCCGGTATCTGTTGTTCCCTTCTTTGTATTCATGAGTTCTCATCATTTAGCTCCCACTTATAAGTGAGAACATGCGATATTTGATTTTCTGCTCCTTTATTAGTTTGCTAAGGATAATAGCTTCCAGCTCCATTCATGTTTGTGCAAAAGACATGATCTCGTCCTTTTCTGTGGCTGCATAATATTCTGTGGTGCATATGTACCACATTTTGTTTATCCAATCTGCCATTGATGGGCATTTAGATTGATTCCATGTCTTTGCTGTTGCAAATAGTGCTGCAATGAACACACACATGCAAATGCCTTTATGGTAGAATGATTTATATTCCTCTGGGTATATACCCTGTAATGGGATTGCTGGGTTGAATGATAGTTCTGCTTTTAGTTTTTTGAGGAATCACCATACTGCTTTCCACAATGGTTGAACTAATTTACACTCCCATCAACAGCGTATAAGTGTTCTCTTTTCTTTGCCACCTCACCAGCATCTGCTTTTTTTTTTTTTTTTTGACTTTTTAATAATAGCCATTCTGACTGGTGTGAGATGGTGTCTTATTGTGGTTTTGATTTGCATTTCTCTAATGATCAGTGATACTGAGCTTTTTTTTCATATGCTTGTCAGCTGCATGTATGCCTTCTTTTGAAAAGTGTTCATGTTCTTGACCCACTTTTTAATGGGGTTTGTTTTTCTCTTGTAAATTTGTTTACATTCATTAGAGGTGCTGGATATTAGACCTTTGTCAGATGCATAGTTTGCAAAAATTTTCTCCCATTCTGTAGGTTGCTATTTACTCTGTTGATAATTTCTTTTGCTGTGCAGAAGCTAAGTTTAATTAGATCCCATTTGTCAATTTTTGTTCTTATTGCTATTGCTTTTGGTGTCTTTGTCATGAAATCTTTGCCTGTTGCTATGTTCAGAATGGTACTGCCTAGATTGTCTTCCAGGGTTTTTGTAAATTTGGGTTTTACATTTAAGTCTTTATCGTTGAGTTGATTTTTCTATATAGTGTAAGGTGGGGTCCAGCTTCAAACTTCTGCATATGGCTAGCCAGTTATCCCAGCACCATTGGTTAAATAGGGAGTCTTTTCCTTATTGCTTGTTTTTGTCAATTTTGTTGAAGATCAAATGGTCGTAGGCATGTGGCTTTATTTCTGGGCTCTCTATTCTGTTCCATTGGTCTGTTTTTGTAATAACAGTATGCTGTTTTGATTACTATAGTACTGTAGTTTAGTTTGAAGTTAAGCAATGTGGTGCCTCCTCTTTTGTTCTTTTTGCATAGGATTGCCTTGGCTATCTGGGCTCTTTTTTGTTCCAGATGAATTTTAAAATAGTTTTTTCTAGTTCCATGAAGAATGTCATTGGTAATTTGATAGGAATAGCATTGAAAATACGTTCATTACTTCGGGCAGGATGGCTTTTTTAATGATACTGATTTTTCCTATCCATGAGCATGGGATGATTTTTTCCTTTGTTTCTTTGATTTCTTTAAGGAGTGTTTAATTCTTATTATAGAGCTCTTTCACCTCCCTGTTTAGTGGTAGCCTTAGGTATTTTATTCTTTTTGTGGCAGTTGTGAATGGAATTGCCTTCCTGATTTGAGTCTTGGTTTGGCTGTAGTAGGAATACCAGTGATTTTTGTATATTAATTTTGTGTCCTGAAACTTTGTTGAAGTTGTTTACCAGCTAGCTGAAGGAGCTTTTGGGCCAAGAGTATGGGGTTTTCTAGATACAGAATCATGTCGTCTGCAAACAGAGATAGTTTGACTTCTCTCCCTATTTGGATGCCTTTTCTTTCTGTTGCATGATGGCTCTGGCTAGAATTTCTAATACTGTGCTAAATAGAAGAGTAAGAGAGGGCATCCTTTTCTTGTGTCGGTTTTCAAGGAAAATGTTTCTAGCTTTTGCCCTTTCATTATAAAGCTGGCTGTGGGTTTGTTATAGATGGCTGTTCTTATTTTGATGTATACTCCTTCAATACTTAGTTTGTTGAGAATTTTTTTTTTTTTTTTTTTTTTTTTTTTTTTTTTTTTTTTTTTGAGACGGAGTCTTGCTCTGTAGCCCGGGCTGGAGTGCAGTGGCCGGATCTCAGCTCACTGCAAGCTCCGCCTCCCGGGTTTAGGCCATTCTCCTGCCTCAGCCTCCGGAGTAGCTGGGACTACAGGCGCCCGCCACCTCGCCCGGCTAGTTTTTTTTTTGTATTTTTAGTAGAGACGGGGTTTCACGGTGTTAGCCAGGATGGTCTCGATCTCCTGACCTCGTGATCCGCCCGTCTCGGCCTCCCAAAGTGCTGGGATTACAGGCTTGAGCCACCGCGCCCGGCCGTTTGTTGAGAATTTTTAACATAAAGAGTGTTCAATTTTATTGAAAACCTTTTCTGTGTCTTTTGAGATAATCATATGATTTTTGTCTTTAGTTTTGCTTATGTGATGAATCACATGTGTTGATTTGCATATATTAAACCAATATTGCATCCCAGGGATGAAGTCTACTTGATCATGGTGGATTAACTTTTTGATGTGCTGTTGGATTTTGGTTGCGGGCATTTTTTTTTTTTTGAGGAGTTTTGCATTGATGTTCACCAAAGATATTGGCCTAAAGTTTTCTTTTTTTGTTGTCTCTTCTAGGTTTCAGTACTAGGATGATGCTGGGCACTTAGAATGAGTTGGGGAGAAGTCCCTTCTCAATTATTCAGAATAGTTTTAGCAGGAATTATACCATCTCTTTGTGCATCCAGTAGAATTTGGCTATGAATTTATCAGGTCCTGGGCTTTTTTTTTGTTTTTTTTTGGTTGGTAGGCTATTTATTACTAATTCCATTTTGGAGCTTGTTATTGGTCTGTTTAGGGAATCAATTTCTTTCTGGTTCCCTGAGAGGGTGTATGTGTCTAGGAATTTATCCATCTCTTCTAGGGTTTCTAGTTTATGTGCATAGAGGTGTTTGTAGTAGTTTCTGATGGTTATTTTTATTTCTGTGGGGTCAGTGGTAACATTCCCTTTATCATTTCTAATTGTTTATTTGAATCTTTTCTTTATTAATCTAGTTAGTGACCTATCTTAATTTTTTCAAAAAACCAACTGATGGATTTGTTCTTTCAAATGGTTTTGGCATCCCAATTTCCTTCAGTTCAGCTCTGATTTTGGTTATTTCTTGTCTTCTGCTAGTTTTGGGGTTGATTTGCTCTTGCTTCTCGAATTCTTTGTTTTGATGTTAGGTTGTTAATTTGTGGTCTTTCTAACTTTTAGTACTATGAATTTCCCTCTTAACACTGCCTTAGCTGTGTCCCAGAGATTCTGGTATGTTGTATCTTTGTTCTCATTCATTTCAAATAACTTCTTGAATTCTGCCTTAATTTCATCATTTACCTAAAAGTCATTCAGGAGCATGTTGTTTAATTTCCATGTAATTGCATGGTTTTGAGCAATTTTCATAGTCTCTTACATTTTTATTGTGCTGTGGTCTGAGAGTGCATTTGATATGATTTTGGTTATTTTACATTTGTTGAGAATTGTTTTATGTACAATTATGTGGTTGGTTTTAGGGCATGTGGCAATGAGAAGAATGTATATTCTGTTGTTTTGAGGTGGGGAATTCTGTAGAAATCTATTGGATCCATTTGGTCTAATGTTGAGTTCAAATCCTGAATATCTTTATTAATTTTCTGCCTTGATCTAATACTGTCAGTGGAGTGTTGAGGTCTTCCACTATTATTGTGTGGTAGTCTGTCTCTTTGTAGGTCTCTAGGAACTTGTTTTATGAATCTGGGCACTCCTGTGTTTCATGCATAGATATTTAGGACAGTTAGGTCTTCTTGTTGAATCCATAATCATTATGTAATGTCTTTTTTTGTCTTTTTTGACCTTTGCTAGTTTAAAGTCTGTTTTGTCTGAAATTAGGATTGCATCCCCTGCTTATTTTCTGTTTTCCATTTGCTTGATAGATTTTCTTCCATTTTTTTGAGCCTATGGGTGTCATTACGTGTTATATGGGCCTCTTGAAGACAGCATACCATTGAGTCTTGCTTTTTAATTTTTATTTTTTTGAGATGGAGTTTTGTTCTTTTCGCCCAGGCAGGAGTGCAATGGTGCATTCTCAGCTCACTGCAACCTCCACCTCCCAGGTTTAAGCAGTTCTCCTGCCTCAGCCTCCTGAGTAGCTGGGATTACAGGCACCTGTCACCATGCCTGGCTACTTTTGTACTTTTAATAGAGACAGGGTTTCACCATATTGACCAGACTGGTCTTGAACTCCTGACCTCAGGCAATCCACCCACCTTGGTCTCCCAAAGTGCTGGGATTACGGATGTGAGCCACCATGCCCAGTCGGGTCTTGCGTTTTTACAGAGCTTGCCATTCTATGCCTCTTAAGTGGAGCCTTTAGCCCGTTTACATTCAAGGTTAGTCTTAATATGTGTGGATTTGATCCTGTCATTGTGTTATTAGCTGGTTATTATTCTGGCTTGTTTGTGTGGTTGCTTTATAGTATCACTAGTCTGTGTATTTAAGTGTGTTTTTTTATTAGCTGGTAGCAGTTTTTCCTTTCTATACATAGTGCTTCTTTCAAGATCTCCTGTAAGGCAGGTCTGGTAGTAACAAACTCCCTCAACATTTACTAATCTGAAAAGAATCTTATTTCTCCTTTAAAAAGGTTTTTGGCTGAATATGAAAATCTTGGGTAAAGGTTTTTTTTTAAGAATGTTGAATATAGATCACTAATCTCTTCTGGCTTGTAGGGTTTCAGCTGAGAGGTCAGCGGTGAGCTTGATTGGAGTTCCCTTTGTAGGTCACCTGCCTGTTCTCTCTAGCTGCCTTTAACATTCTTTCATTTCAACCTCGGAAAATCTGATGATTATATGTCTTGGGGATAATCTTCTTGTATAGAATTTTGTAGGAGTCCTCTGTCTCCAGAATTTGACTGCTGTCCTCTAGCAAGTTTCGGGAAGTTTTCTTGGACCATATCCTGAAATAAGTTTTTCAATTTGTTTGCTTTCTCCCCCTCCCTTTCAGGGATTTCAATGCTTCATAGATTTGGCCTCTTTATATAATCCTATATTTCTTAGGTTTTTTTCATTCTTTTATTTTTTCTTTATTTTTCTTCTTTTTTATTTTGACTCTCTTACTTCACAGAGCCAGTCTTCAAGTTCTGAGATTTGTTCCTCAGTTTGGTTTATTGTTAATACTTGTGATTGCATGGAAATTCTTGTGTTATTCAGCTCTGCCAGATTCATTAGGTTCTTTATTATGCTGGCTATTTTATCCTTTAGCTCCTGTATTATTTTATTGTGGTTCTTAGTTTCCCTGGATTGGATTTTGCCATTCTCCTGAATCTCAATGATCTTCCTTCCTATCTACATTCTGAATTTTATTTTTGTCTTTCCAGCCAGCTCAGCCTGGTTAAGAACTCTTGTTGGAGAACTGGTGTGGTCATTTTGAGGAGATACAACACTCTGGCCATTTGAGCTTCCAAAGTTCTTGCATTGGTTCTTTCTTATCTCTACATGTGGGTGTTCCTTTAACTGTAGGGTAGATTGAGTACAGTCCATAGACTTGTTTTCTAGATATTTTCACTGGGCCAAGGTTTTGTGTAGGGTGTTTATTTGAAGCTGACTTCTCGTCTCTGGTTTCAGAGAGGGGCATGTTAGTGAGGTATTTTTGGTGCTGACACTTTGGGGTGTGATCTAGTAGGTGTTATTTAGGTGTATTTGTCAGTTGTAGACTGTTGCCCCAGTTGTGTGGCCCCTCTCTGTTTCCTCAGAGTTGCAGCCATGTTCCCTCCAAATGCTCTGAAAGTATAGGTTCCCCTCCTCTTTGAGTGCTGGCTGTAGATAATGGCTGGGTACTCCTGGGCTGCCCACTGCAGCTCAGGGGTGATCTTAGTGTTGCTTTTTTTTTTTTCTTTTTCTCTTTCCTCAACTTGGAGGCAGCAGAAGGGACCTTAATAGTGGTTTGTGGCCAAGGCTGCTTTGCTTGTCTCCCGCGGGCTCCACCTGGGAGAGATGCAGATCAGCAATCACTCAATGCAATCAGCTCAGAATGGGCCCACATTTGGGGTTCCCTGTCTGGTGACAAGCAGCAGGGGTGGGTGAGATCTGTGGGAGACAAGCTGGCCTCCTGTCCTTGGGTCGACTGCAGCTTGTTAGAGGTGTGGATAAGGCACTTAGGGTCTTTGCTCCTTCATTAGTCCAAGGGTAGCAAGTGCAATTCCACTGCAGAGGCAGTGACAGAGCCATTTACTTTCCCCTGGGAGATCTGCCCAGGGAGTTGCAGAGCTGCTGCTGGCTCAGTAGCCCTGACAGGGAGTGGTTAGAGGGCCTGCCCAGTGAGGAGATATGAGAACAGACACCCATGTAACAGTCTGGCCACTTTTCCATAGGGCTCTGTGGTATGCTTGGGCTTGCTCCAGTCCTTGGTCACCTCAAATTTTCTAGTACCTGGAGGTATCAACAGTGAATGCCGCAAAACAACCAAGATGGTAGCCTGCTCTTTTCTCTGGGAGCTTGATTCCAGGGAGATACAGACTTGTTGCTGGCCCAAACACACCTGTGGGAGGTGGCTGGAGACTAACTTGGCTGGAGACTAACCAGTGAGGAGGAAAGGGACCAGGGACATGTTTTAAAAAGTAGTCTGGCCATGTTTTAGTACAGTAGCTGTGTTGTGCTAGGGGACTGCTTCAGCCCCTGGTTGGCTTGGACTCTCCAAAGTTGGGAGGCTGAAATGGCTAAATCACCCAAACAGCAAAGATGGTAGCCCACCCGTTCCTCTGGGACCTTCATCCCAAGGAGGTTTCAAATCTGTCAGTCAGAAAATACCAGCAGCGGTGGCTGGAGACCCTGCTTGGAGGTCTTGCACAGTGATTAGAAATGGGATTTGGGACTCGCTTAAAGTCTGGCCACATGTTTCTAGCGTGGCCACAGCTATGCTGTGCTGCAGGACTGCTTCTGCCCCACCTCAGCTTGTACTCCATCTCCAAAATCCAATGGCTCAACAGTTGAAATGGCCAAGTTGTTCTACAGCAAAGATGGTGGTCTGCCCCTTCCCCTGGGAGCTCCGTCTCAGGGACGTGCAACACCACCTGGTGGCTGGTCGGAATTCCAAGCCAGTGGGTCTTATCTTGTGAGGTGCCATGGAAGTGAGGCCTGCAGACCGTGGCTGCTCAGGACCCTGGGTTCAGCCACTTTCATGTGCCTGAGCAGCTGCTCTGCTGAGACTCCATGTAGCTCTGTGTGTCAGACTGAAGGCCTTGGTAGAATGGGTTCATTAGGGGGTTTCCTGACCCAACGGTTGCAATATGTGTGGGAGAAGCGTGGGCTCCTCGGTTCGCACATTCACTCACTGCTTCCCTGGGTGGGGTGTGGGGTTGCAGGAGGTTCCCCTGGTTCTGTGACTCCTGGGTGGGCTGTCATCCTGCCTTGCTTTTCTCTATTCTTCATGGGTCAAATTATTTCCTTGATTAGTCCCAATGGGTATACCTGGGACTAATCTTCATCACCTCCTGTGTTTGCTGTCTTAGGAGTGCAATTAGTGGTGCTCCAAAACAGTTACAATAATAACATCAAAAATCACTGATCATAGATCTCCATAAGACATAATAATAATGAAAAGGTTTGAAATGTTGCGAGAATTACCAAAATGGGACAGACATAAGTGAGCACAGCTGTTGGAAAAATGGTGCTGATAGATTGCCTTCACACAGGGTTGTCACAAACTTTCAATTTGTGACAACTTGCAATTTCATTTCTTGACCCACACTTCACACATTTGAAATTTGAAACAGATTTTTAACTTTTTAAAAAAATATTTCTTGTGTAACATTTGAAAAAGGTATGGAAAAGCACAAGAACAGAAGTGAAAGTACAACTAATCTCATCACCCAGTCTCTTTAATTTTACCTTTCTCCTAGTGGCTATATATTTTTTTCTGACTATAGGAGAAATACATATTCATGATAAAGTTTTCAAATAATAAAAAAAGTATGAGGAATAGAATAAAATTGACATAACTCCATTATCTTTAAATAACTACTGAAAATGAGTGCAATTTGTTTCAGTCTTTAAATGATTTTTGTTTGTTTGGTTTTTTTTTTTTGAGATAGTCTCAGTTGCCCAGGCTGTAGTGCAGTGGTGTGACCTTGGCTCACTGCAACCTCCACCTCCCAGGTTCAAGTGATTTTCCAGCCTCAGCCTCCTGAGTAGCTGGGACCTGGGACTTATAGGCCTGTACCACCACACCTAGCTAATTTTTGTATATTTAGTAGAGGTGGGGTTTCACCATGTTGGCCAGGCTGGTCTTGAACTCCTGACCTCAAGGGATCCACCTGCCTCGGCCTCCCAAACTGCTGGGATTATAAGCATGAGCCACCACACCCAGCCTTGTTCCAGTGTTTTTTACTTAACTTGGTCATGCAGTATATATGACCATATGTACGTATTTTTAAATAATCTTTTTATTTTAAGGTAATTGTAGAATCACATTCAGTGTTAAGAAATAATACAAAGAGATACCATGTACCATTTATTTGATTTTTCTTCAGTAGTGTGTATAACTGTAATGGAATATCACAACCAGGTAATGACGTTAATGAAGTGATACAGAATATTTCTATCACCACAAGGATCTGTCATGTTGCCCTTTTATAACCCCCTTCACTTCTTCCACCTTCTATTTTCCTTTAAGTTATAGAAACCAATAACTTCTTTCATTTATATACTTTAGTCATTTCAAGAATGTTATATAAATATAATCCATCTCTTTTAGGATTGACTTTTCACGCAGGATAATTCTCTAGAGACTTAGCTAAGTCTATGTTTATTAATAATTTGTTCTCTTTGTGCTCAGCAATACACAACATTACTATATCACAATTTGTTTTACCATTAAAAGACATCTATGTTCAACTTCTGAAATAAATATGAATAAAGCTGCAGTAAATATTCATGTGTAGTTTTCTTTTTTTCTTTTTTGTAAACACAAGTCTCCATTAAGTCCAGGGTAAATGCCCTGAATGAAATATCTGGGTCATATGATTGTTACACGTATAGTTTCAAAAGAAGCTGTGAAAATGTTTGGCAGAAGGGTTGTACCATTTTAAATTTTCACCAGCTATTTATGAGAAACTCAGTTTCTTTCCATCTTTGCTACCATTTGATGTTATCACTAGTTTGTGTTCTGGCCATTCTGATTAAGTGTCTCACTGGCCACTTGGATTAAGTATGTCACTGTGGCTCGAATGTGCATCTCCCTAAAGGCTCACAATGTTGAATATCTTTGCATATGTGTTTATTTTGCATATGTGTATTCACTTTAGTTAATCTGTTCATGTCTTTGCCCATTTTCTAATTGGATAGTTTGATATTGAACTCCTGAGTTTTGAGAACTTTTTACCCATCCAGATACAAGTCCTTTGTCAGATATGTGGTTTGCAAGTGTTTCCTTCTAGTCTGTTGCTTGTATTTTCATCCTCTGAACAAGATTGTTCAGTTTTTAATTTTGATGATGTCAATTTTCCTTTAATGGATTATTCTTTGGTGTCAAGTCTAACAGCTCCTAGCCTAGCCCTAGAAACTTAAGAGTCTCTCCTGTTTTTTTCCCAATGGTTTCATAATTTTTTGTTTTATATTTCAGTTCATATTTCATTTTAAGTAAGTTTTTGTATAAGGTATGAAGTTTAGGTCAAATTCTATAGTTTTCACCTATCAATATCCAATTTTTCCAGGTTCATTTGTTGAAGAGACTGTGTATCTAAATTTTTTTTTTTTTGCACTTTGGTTAACAATTAATTGGGCATATTTATGTGTCTATTCTGGGATCTCTATTCCATTGATCTGTGTCTATACCTCCTCTAATAACATATCCTAATTACTACAGCTATAAATATGGTACACATAACACTGTGGAATACTATGCAAATCAGGTAGACTGATTCCTCCTCCTTTTTTTTTTTTCAAAACTGTTCTAGCTATTATAGTTCCTTTACCATTTCATGAGCATTTTATAATTTTCTCTATATTTACAAAAATATTTTCTGGAATTTTGATAGAAATTATAAAACTTATAAAATTTTATAAAATTATAAAACTTCCAAATTGGAAGAATTTTCATCTTTACTGTCCTACAATCTATAAAGATGGTATGTCTCCATTTAGATCTTTCACCAGTGTTTTGTAGTTTACACCATACAAGTCCTGTCCATGATATGCCAGATTTATACGTAAATATTTCATCTTTTTAAGTGGTTGTAAATATTTTTTTCATTTTAGTTTCCATGTGTTCATTGCTAAGATGTAGAAGTGTTTTATTTTTCTAAGTTTATTTTCCATCCTGTAATCTTGCTAATTCTCTTATTCTGTAATTTAAAAAAATTTTCCTGATTTTTAAAAAATTTCTTTTTTTGTTTTATTTTTTTTTCGAGGGTGAGTCTTGCTCTGTTGCCCAGGTTTGAGTGCAGTGGCTCCATCACAGTTCACTGCAGCCTCTATTTCTCAGGATCAAACAATACTCCCACCTCAGCCTCTCAAGTAGCTGGGACTATAGCTGTGTGTCACTACACCTGGCTATTTTTTGTATTTTTTGTAGAGATTGGGTTTTGCCATCTTGCTCAAGCTGCTCTTGAATTCCTGGATTCAAGCAATCTACTTACCTCAGCCTCTCAAAGTGCTGGGATTATATGTGGAAACCACATATGCCCGATGCCCTCTGATTTTCTGCCTCGTCTGCAACTAGGGACAGTTTAAAAAATTATTTTCCAATCTATGTGTCTTATTTCCTTTTCACAGCTAGGATATTGACATTGATGAAGTTAAGATGCATAACTTTCTGATTATCACAGGATATTTTACCTTATCCTTTCGTAGTCACACCTCACTCCAGTATGTGGCTACAATTTCCAGTGTTATGTTAAATAAATTTGACGTCCTTGATCTTAGAAGTAAGCATTCAGTTTTTTACTCTTAAGTTTAGCATTCATAAAATAATAGCTTTCATTGTTAAAATATATACATTTACATTTGTTTTCAGTATGAGCTTTTAAGATCTGAGTTTAAAATATTACTGATTGAAAAAATAATTTTTAAGAAACATAGGCTAATTAAGGAATCCAGAAGGAAATTTGAATGACTATGAAAATACAGCAAGATAAAGACTTTTGTTGTATTTTTTGCATATGTTATTTAATAAGGTTTCCCTTTATTCTTATTTTCTGGAGAATATTTAGCCTAAATAGCATCAATTGATCATGCAGTTTTTCATCTTTTTAAGCCCTTGTTGCATCAATTGATATGATCATGCAGTTTTTCTTTAGCTTATTAATAGAATGGGTTCTGTTGATTAATTTTTTGAGTAGTAAACCAGCCTTGCATACCTGGAATAAACTCAACTTGCTCATGCAATATAATTTTTTAAACCATTGTTGAATTTTATCTGCTAACTGTTTTGATTTTTATACCGGGTCTTATTCTGTTACCCAGGTTGGAACTACAGGAATGCACCACCAGCCCCAGGCTTTTTTATTTATTTGTGTATTTATTATTATTATTATTATTTTTAGTAGAGTTAGGGTTTTGCTATGTTACCTAGGCTAGTCTCAAACTCCTTGCCCTTGTCCTTACAAAGCACTGGGATTACAAGCATGAGCCACCATGCCTGGCCTATTTAACATTTTCATGAAACATTTTATGTTATATTCTTGAAATATGTTGATTTGTAGTTCTTTTTTTGTGCTGTCTTTGTCTGGTTTTGGCATAAGATTAATACTACATGATAGAATAAATTGAAATTGTCTTTATTTTCTGGAAGAGCTTATGCAGAATTTGTCTTAATTCTTCAAAGATTTGATAATTCTCCAGAACTACACCTGAACCTTGATGTGTATTTCTTGTGGAGTTTTAAAATTACAAATTCAAATTCCTTAATAGTTATAGGGCTATTCCAATTGTCTGTTTCACATTGGATAAAGTAAAATTGTTCGTGCTTTTCAAGGAATTGATCCATTTAAGTTGACAAATTTGTGTATAGAGACATTGATAGTATTAGTCATTTGATGTCTGCAAGGCCCGTAGTAATATCTCCAGTTTCATTCCTGGTATTATTTGTGTGTTATTTCGTTCTTATCTATTAGTCTTGCTAGAAGTTTCCTAATTTTATTAATTGTGTCACAGAATCAGTTTTCTTTTAATATTCTGTTTCTCATTTTTAAATTTTATTGATTTCTGCCTTTGTTTTATCTTCTTTATGATTGCTTTGACTTTACTTTGCCCTTCTTTTTATAGGTTCTTGAGGAAAGAGCTTAGATTATTTATTTGAGACTTTTTCCTGATATGAACATTTGTTACTATAAATGTCCCTGTCAACATTCTTTAGCTGTGTCCCAGAAATTTTAATATACTGTAGTTAAGTTTTCAGTTAGTTCAATGTATGTTTAGATTTCCTTTGTGACTTCCTCTTTTAACCATGTTATTTAGAAGTGTGACTTTTACTTTCCAAGTGTTTGTATGTTTGAGGATTTTTCTGTCTTATTTCTGTTATTGATTTCTAGTTTTATTCCACTGTGATCAGAGAACATACTCTACATCATCAAGTCTTTAAAACTTGTTGAAGCCTGTTTTTGGGCTAGAATATGGTCCATCTTGGTGTGTGTTACAACAAATCTTGAAAGGATGTCCATTCTGCTGTTGCTGGGTGGAACGTTCCATCAATGTTGAATAGCTCCTGTTGCTTGATGGTGTTTTTGAATTATTTTATATCCTTATACTGATTTTCTGTAGAGTCGTTTTATTAACTGTTGAAAGAAGGGTGTTCAAAGGGAAATATAAATCATTCTACCAAAAAGACACATGGTAGAATGATTTATATTTTCATCCCATATGTTCATCACAGCATTATTCATAACAGCCAGGACATGGAATCAACCTAGATGTCCATCAGTGGTGGACTGGATCAAATATGGTACACATAACACCATGGAATACTATGCAGCCATTGCAAAAAAAATAAAAGAAATTATATCTTTTTCGCAACATGGATTCAGCAGGAGGCCATTATCCTATGTGAATTAATGCAGCAACAGAAAACCAAATGCTGCATGTTCTTACTTATAAGTGGGAGCTAAACATTGAGTACACATGGACATGAGGAGCGGAACAGTAGACACCAGGGCCTACTTGAGAGAGGAGATTGGAAGGAGGGTAAAGATTGAAAAATTGTCTATAGAGTACTATACTTATTAGCTGGGTGACAATCTACACACCAAACCCTTTTGATATGCAGTTTACATAGGTAACAAACCTGCACATGTACCTCATGATACTAAAAATTAAAGTTGAGAAAAGAAAAAAGAGGGGTGTTAAAATCCCTAACTATAATTGTCAACTTATCTATTTTTTTTTATCTTATCGGTTTTTGCTTCAAATGCTTTGAAGCTCTGTTTGTTTTGGTGCATTCACATTTAGGATTGCTATGCCTCCTTGGTGTATTGAATATTTTTATCATTATGTAATGCCCTTCTCTGTCTCTGGTAATTTTCTTTGCTCTGAATTATATTTTAACTGACAATAATACACCTACGCCTGCTTCCTTTTAATTGATGTTTTATATGATATATCTTTTTTTTTTTTTTTTTTTTTTGAGACGGAGTCTCACGCTCTTGCCCAGGCTGGAGTGCAGTGGCGCGATCTCGGCTCACTGCAAGCTCCGCCTCCCGGGTTCCCGCCATTCTCCTGCCTCAGCCTCCTGAGTAGCTGGGACTACAGGCGCCCGCCACCGCGCCCGGCTAATTTTTTGTATTTTTAGTAGAGACGGGGTTTCACTGTGGTCTCGATCTCCTGACCTTGTGATCTGCCCGCCTCGGCCTCCCAAAGTGCTGGGATTACAGGCTTGAGCCACCGCGCCCGGCCGATATATCTTTTTAATACTTTTATTTTCAACCTACCTATATAATTATATTTGAAGTGGGTTTTTTATTTTATTTTATTTTTTGAGGAATTAACAGTCTTTATTGGGCTCAGACCAGGAGTCTGTGGGTCTTGAGGACCTGTGTGTATTTGTCAGTTTTCTTCTCCACGTTCTTCTCGGCCTGTTTCTGTAGCCTCACGAGCTGCTGCTTCTTCCTGTAGTGGATCTTGGCTTTCTCTTTCCTCTTCTCCTCCAAGGTGGCTGTCACTGCCTGGTACTTCCAGCCAACCTCGTGAGCCAGGCGCCCCAGATAGGCAAACTTTCTTGTAGGCTTCAGACTCACGACCTTGAGGGCAGCAGGAACCACCATCCGCTTTTTCTTGTCGTAGGGCGGTGGGATGCCGTCAAACACCTTGAGGCGGTCCAGGGCGCCTCGCTTGGTCTTGTGAGGCAGCATGCCTCGCACGGTCCGCCAGAAGATGCGGCTGGGGGCCCGGAAGTGGTAGGGGCCTTGGGAAGGGTTGGTGTTCATCCGCTTGCGGAGGAAAGCCAGGTACTTCAACTTGTTTCTGTAGAAATTGCCAGAAATGTTGATGCCTTCGCAGCGTACGACCACCACCTTCCGGCCCAGCAGTACCTGTTTAGCCACGATGGCCGCCAGGCGGCCCAGGAGATGGCCTGGACCATCGAGCACCAGGACCTGCACCTCCGCCATCTTCGGCAGCCGCCTGGGAAAGCTGAAGTGGGTTTTTAAAAACATGTAGCATATAGGTGAGTGTGTGTCTGTGTTTACTACTCTGCCAATCTGTTTATTAATTGGTGTATTTTGACTACATATATATTTTCATTATTTTACTTTAATCTACTTGTGTCTTTTTGTTTAAAATGCAAATTTTTTTCATCATTTCAACTTTTATTTTAGATCCAAGGGTACATGTGCAGGTTTGTTACCTGGGCATCTTGTGTGATCAAAATGCAAGTCCTACAGAAAGCATTGTGTTAGATCTATTTTTTGTCTAGTCTGACAATCTTTGCCTTTAATTGTACAGTTTGATTATTTACATTTAATGTACTTATGTGGTTGGATTTTGTTTTATTATCTTACTCTTTGATTTGTATTTGTTTCATCAATTTTTGTGTTCATTTTCCCCTCTTGCCTTCTTTTGAATACATTTTATTTAGCATTTTATTATATCATCTCTATTGACTTATTGGCTATTTTTTAAAAGTGGCTACTCTAAGGATTGCAATATAAAAATCTGGCTTACAATTGAATTTCAAGCAATATTATATGACTAGAAATAGAATTCTAGTTTGGTTATTTTCTTTAAAATACCTTAAATATTCCACTCTCTTCTTCCATGCACCGTTTTTAACAATAAGCTCTTGTGATTCTTATCCTTGTTCCGTATAGAAGGGTGTCCCCCCAACTCCACACTGGCTCCTTTTAAGTTGTCTATTTGCTTTGGTATTCTCTAATTATGCCTATGCATGATTTTTAAAAAAAAATTTATTCTTGGTGTTCTCTGGCTGTTTGAATCTGTGGTTTGAAGTCTGTCATTCATTTTGGAAAATTCTCTGCCATTACTTCAAATATTTATTCTTCCCTATTATCTTTTCTCTCTGGTATTTTCATTATGCATATGTTATACCTTTTGAAATTTTCTAATGGTTCTTGACTGTTCAGCATTTTTTACTTTTATATTTTGCATTTCAGTTTGGGAAGTTTCTATATTGTCAGACTCAGACTCTTCAGCGGTTTTTAGTCTACTGATGAGCCCATCAAAGGCATTCCTCATTTATTGTACAGAATTTAAAAGAATTTCTGGTATTTCCTCATGATTATTAGAGTTTCTGTTTCTCTGCTTATGGTACTAATCTGTTCTTGCATATTGTCTCCTTATTTTTATTAGTTTTTAAAAAAATTTTTATTGAATATTGGCAAATTATAATGTATATATGTATAACCATAGTTATGTTTAATTGCTTTTCTAATCTCAACATCTGTATCATGTCTAAGTCTGGTTTTGAAGCTGACTTTGTTTCTTCAGACTGTGTGGGTTTCATTTTTGTTTCTTTGACTCGTAGCATGCCTTGTATTTCCTTGTTGAAAGCTGGATATCTGGTAGTGTGGCAAATTTTACTGAGGTAAATAAGTCTTTCGTATGAGGTTTTATGTTGATTTGGCTTAGAGTTAGACTGTGCTCATTGTTGTAGAGGTACATGCCATAGGCTTTCAGTTGCTCTAGTGTCCTTGTTTTTGTCTTCCCTGTTGACTTTGTGTTCCACTAAGTACTCCTCCTCAGAATCTGTATTTGCAGCTCTTTCAGCTATGACCACTGTTATGATACTGGAACCCTGTTGATAATGGTGGCAAAGGGTTTTGGGGGAGGCATTCTGTAATTTTATTAAATCTCAGTCATTTAGCAGGCCTGTCTCCCTGGGCTGTAACTTCACTATTGTTTCTTTGCTTTATGACCCTCCTTTTCTCCATCTGGTAAGACAGGAAGGTTCCAGGGAGCTGGAGAGGGAGAAATGTCCTTCCCCCAGGTCAAATAAGGCTTTGGTAATGTATTTTTCACAGGAGAGTAAGCCTTTTAAAGGAGAATGCTCTCACTGTATCTCACAATTGTTACTCTTCCCCTTCTCTAAGCCACAAGACAATCTTTGAGAGCTCTTCACTGTGAGAACCTAGTGAAATTACTGGAGGTAAAAACCCATGACAGTGTGAGGGCCTCCCCTAACACCTTGGCTTCCCGGATTCTCTCACTCTCATACCAGTCCATATTCAGCCTCCAGCAATTTGTCAGAATTACTATTTAAGCGTTCCTCCTATTTTGGGGCCCTCTTGGCCTCTACTTTAGATAGACAGATCTTAGCAGTGACTCTGGTGTTTCTTGTTTCTCCAGATTTTAGGGTGGCAGTTTTTCCTGTGACCTCAGTGTTTTGATGGGTCTGAAAAAAATCATTCATTTTTAGTTTGTTCAGGTTTTTCTATTGTCATAATGGCAGTGATTACTTCCAAGGTCTTTACATGTTGGACCTGACACCAGAAGTCTGCATCATTTTTGAAAGACATTTTGCTGGGTATAGAATTCAAGTTTGATGTGTTTTTCTTTCATAACTTTAAATGTGTTCTACTATTTTCTAGCTGCTATATTTTCCCATGAGAAATCATGCTTATCTTTGTTTCCGTATATGTAGCAGGAGGTCTTGTTTGGTTATTTTTGCTTTGGGCTTTTAAGTTTTTCTCTTTAACGTTTTGAGCAATTTGATTCTACTGAGCCTACTGTTCCTATTTTTGTTATTAATCTCTTCTTCCCTTGTCGCCTCCCGCTTGTCGCCTCCCGCTTGTCGCCTCCCGCTTGTCGCCTCCCGCTTGTCGCCTCCCCCTTGTCGCCTCCCCCTTGTCGCCTCCCCCTCTTTTGCCAGAGCACACAGAGGTAACCAGAACCTTTGACAAAGAAAAACAGATCCTAGCAGGTAGGCTGTGAACTGTTATAAGATGACAATCACACCAGTAGCCAGAACCACACTTATGAGCAGATTTCAGGGATGTCTTAGAATACAGCCTTAAATAGTTTTTAATGCGCACTTAGCTTTTTCTAAGCACATTAGCTGAAGTGTGATACATTAATTGCACTAGTAGTTTCTATGGCCTCTTGTATCCAAGCTCTTTTAATAGTGTTCTGATTATGGGCTTGTCCACATGAATTTCTTTGGCCAATAGGATAATAGCAAACATGATTCAAGTAGAGGTTTGAGAAAGTGCTTGCATGATTCTCCTTTTTTCCTTGGAAACCTAATATTGTTATGAAAACAAGCCTGTGTAGTTTGTTGGAGGATATGAGGCCATATGAAGCAGGAACATTTTTCCAGTGATTGCTAGTCTAGCTTACCTGACTTTTATGTCTTTAGGTGACTGAAAATCCATGCAGGAACCCAAATGAGAGCAGCTAAGTCCAATCTAGATTTTAAAAAAATCCAGCGGATATGTAGATTTATAAGAAGTTATAAATAGTTCTTATCTTAAGTCTAAGTTTTAGGATAGCTTGTTACACAGCAATAACTGCTACATGGATCAAAGTTCCAGAAACAGAGAAAGAGGGTTCCTTAGAGGCTTCTTAAGCATTTTTGTCCACTTCTCTACTTCCACAATTGGTTCACTTAAACTGTCAGGCAGATGAGATTTTTGGCTTTCATTCTTAATTTCAGACCCAAGTAGTTAGTGCTAGACAGACTCACACAAATTCAGCTGAATCTTTCTGAGAACAGAATAAAAAAACACATTGGATAAAGAAATTATTCTGATTCTCATGGCCTGAAACATTGCGTGGGTACTTTCTTCACTAGGCTCAGTTTTAAGAAATATTAGTTACTTCATATTATGAATCTCTTAAGATTTTTTTCAGTTAAATGTGGAGGTAAGATGAAAACTTAATTAGGAGAACTAGCTTTATTTTTCTCTTAATTTTAAATGCCTAAGCTGTTGTTTAGCAAGGGATAACATCCATTGTGATATAAGGCTGAAGATGCCTGGTCACAAGAATTTGTGGATGCTATCTCAGAGAGAAACTATATTAAGTTTAGCACTGAGGTGAATGAAAACCAAGAGGTTTGAGTGTGTTTTAAAGGGGGAAACAAGGTATCTCGAATAAAATCAGGAGACTGGAACTGTCTACTGTAAATTTCTATCTTTATAAGAAGCGGCATACACATTAGGATGCTCTACAGGAAAAACCAACCCCCAGTCTCAGTGGCTCTTAACACAACTGTATTAGTCTGTTTGTGTTACTATAGAGGAATACTTGAGACTGGGTAATTTATAAAGAAAAGTTTAATTTGCTCATAGTTTTGCAGTCTATATAGGAAGCATAGTGGCTTCTGCTTCTAGGGAGGCCTCAGGAAACATACAGTCATGGCAGAAGGCAAAGGGGAAGCAGGCACATTCTACATGGCCAGAGCAGGAGGAAGAGAGAATGAGGGGAGATGCTACACACTTTAAACAACCAGATCTCTCCTGAGAACTCTATCATGAGAACAGCCCTAGGGGTAGAATGCTTAACCATTCGTGAGAAACCACCCCTATGATTCAGTCTCCTTCCACCAGGCCCCACGTCCAACACTGGGGAGTACGATCCAACATGAGATTTGGTAGGGGCACAGATCCAAATTGTATTACTCCACTCCTGACCCCTCCAAATCACATATCCTTCTCACATTGCAGAATCCAATCATGACTTCCCAACAGTACCCCAAAGTCTTAACTCATTCCAGCACTAACTTCAAAGTCCAAAATCCAGCATCTCGTCCAGGCAAGGCTTGTCCCTTCTACCTATGAGCTCATAAAATCAGAAACAATTTAGTTACTCCCAAGATACAATGAGGGTACAAATACTCCTATTCCAAAGGGGATAAATTGGCCAAAAGAAAGGGGCTACATGCCCCGTACATGTCTGAAATCCAGCAGGGCAGTCATTAAACTTTAAAGCTCCAAAATGATCTTTGACTCTGTCCCACATCCAGGGCATACTGGTACAAGGGGTGGGCTCTAAGGCCTTTGGAAGCTCCACCACTGTGGCTTTCCAGGGTTTAGCCCCCACGTCTGCCTTCAAGGGCTAGTGGTGAGCGCCTGCGACTTTTCCAGGAAAGGGTGCAAGCTGCTGGTGGATCCACTCTTCTGTTGTCTGAATGTATTAATCCATTTTCACTCAGCTACAAAGAACTACTTGAGACTGGGTAATTTATAAAGGAAAGAGGCTTAATTGACTCACAGTTCCACATGGCTCGGGAGACCTCAGGAAACTTATAATCATGGTGGAAGGCAAAGGGGGAGCAAGGCACATCTTTTTTTTTTTTTTTTTTTTTTTTTTAACTCTACTATACTTTAAGTTCAGAGATACATGTGCAGAACATGAAGGCTTGTTACATAGGCATTCGTGTCCCATGATAGTTTGCTGTATCTACCGACCCATCTAGGTTTTAAGCCCCACATGCACTAGGTATTTGTCCTAATGCTCTCCCTCCCCTTGCCCCCTACCCCCTGACAGGCCCCTGTGTGTGATGTTCCCCGCCCTGTGACCCTGTGTTCTCATTGTTCAGCTCCAACTTATGAGTCACAACATGCAGTGTTTGGTTTTCTGTTCCTGTGTTAGTTTGCTGAGAGTGATGGTTTCCAGCTTCATCCATGTCCCTGCAAAGGACCTGGACTCATTCTTTTTTACAGCTGCATAGTATTCCATGGTATATATGAAGGCACATCTTACATGACAGCAGGAGAGAGAGAGAGAGAGAGAGAGAGAGAGAGAGAGTGAACAGAAGGAAAGTGCCACATTTCAAAACCAATAGCTCTCATGAGAACTCACGCATCACCAGAACAGCATGGCGGAAACCACCCCCATGATTCAGTTGCATCCCACTAGGTCCCTCCCTCAACATGTGGGGATTACAATTCAGATTATAATTTGAGATGAGATTTGAGTGGGGATGCACTCATATCATATGACTGGAGGATGGTGGCCCTCTTCTCAGACCTTCACTAGGCAGTGCCCCAGTGGGGACTCTGTGGGGGCTCCAACCTCATATTTCCCCTTCACACTGCACTAGTAGAGGTTCTCCACGAGGGCTCCACCCCTGCATTAACATTCAGGCATTTCCGTACATCTTTTGAAATCTAGGCAGAGGCTCCCAGGCCTCAATTGTTGTGCTCTGTGTGCCCACAGGCTTAATACCACATGGCGGCCTGCAAGGCTTATGGTCTGCACCCTCTGGAACAGTAGCATGAACTGTACCTGGACCCTTTTGAGGTATGGCTGGAGCTGGAGTGGCTAGGATGCAGGGACTAGTGTCCTGAGGCTGTGAAGGGCAGCAGGGCCCTGGATCTGGCCTGGGAAACCATTCTGTTCTCCTAGTTCTTTAGGCCTGTGAGGGGAGGGGCTGCCACGAAGGTCTCTGAAATGCCTTTGGTTTTTTTTCCCCATTGTCTTGGATATTAGCAACTGGCTTATCTTTACTTATGCAAATTTCTGCTGCTGGCTTGAATTCCTCCTTAGAAAGTGGGTTTTTCTTTTCTATCACATGGCCAGGCTGCAAATTTTCCAAAATTTTACATTCTGCTTTCCTTTTAAATATAAATTCCAGTTTCAGGTCATTTCTTTGCTCACACATATGAGTGTAGGTTGTTAGAGGCAGCCAGGTCACATTTTCAATACTTTGCTGCTTAGAAATTTCTTCCACCAGATACCCTAAAATCATCACTGTCAAGTTCAAAGTTCCACAGATCCCTAGAGCAGGAGTACAATGCAGACAACTTCTTTGCTAAAGCATAACAAAAATATGCTCCAGTTCCCAATAAGATCTTCATCTCTGAGACCTCCTCAGCCTGGACTTCATCATCCATATCACTGTCAACGTTTTGGTCACAAGCATTCAGCAAGTCTCTAGGAACTTCCAAATTTTCCTTCATCTACCTGTCGTCTTCTGAGCTGTCCCTACTCTTCCAGCCTCTGCCTGTTATCCAGTTCCAAAGGTGCTTCCATATTTTCAGGTATCTTTATAGCAATGCCCCACTCCTTGGTACCATTTTTTAAAATTAGATTATTCTTGTACTGCCATAAATACTTAAGACTGGGAAATTTATAAAGGAAAGGGGTTTAATTGGCTTACAGTTCTGCAGGCTGTACAGAAAGCATAGCAGTTTCTGCTTTTGGGGACAGTTTCAGGAAACTTACAATCATGATGGAAGGTGAAGGGGAAGCAGTCACGTCTTACATGGCGAGAGCAGTAGGGAGAGAGAGAGAGGAGGTGGTACACACTTTTAAACAACCACATAGCATGAGAACTTTATCATGAGAACAGCGCTAGAGAGATGGTACTAAACCATTCATGAGAAACTATGTCCATGATTCAGTTACCTCCCACCAGGCCCCACCTCCATCACTGGGGATTACAATTTCACATGAGATTGGTGGGAATTCAGATCCAAACTGTATCACTTACAATCATGGCAGAGGTGAAGGGAGAGACAACCCATCACTTAGAGTGGGAACAACAGAGAGAGGGGAAGGAGGTCCTAGGCTTTTAAACAACCAGATTTTGCATGAACTGAGTGAGAGTTCACTTATCACCATGGGGATGGTGCTACATTACTCATGAGGAATCTGCTCATGATCCAGTAACCTCTCACCAGTACCCACCTCAACATGGGGAATCACATTTCAATGTGAGGTTTGTAAAGGACAAACATCCAAATGATATCAACAACTTTACTTTTTTCACTTATCTTATGTCCCGTATGGCTCACATCAGTCTTTTAGGGATATAGCGTGAGAGATGCTGCGCCTCAACACTCACTTCCATAATTACCAAGTCAATAAGTAAATAAATAGGGCCTGTGAATTACATACTAGCTCTTAAAGCCACAACATGGAAAAACCATATGGCACTTTCACATTTTTGTATCCTAAAAAAGTAGAGAAAGGGAAATAGAATCCTTTTGTTTGCCTGGAAAGAGAGGGAAACAAAACATATCTTAATATCTTCCACAGTTGTTCCGTGCAATAAAATATTTTAGTTTCTTTTTATGTGCAAAATACTCTTACTCCCACCCCAAAAGAAACAACCAAGAAGTCTCATAGAGCAGTGACACCAAATTCAAAGCCCAGAATACCTGGTGATATGCTGTAGTCTCTACAGCTGGTCTAGATGTGGTGCTTTTTGGTCTAGAGACTTTAGTAAGTTTTCTCTCCTTTACACATCAAATATACAATGATAGTATTGGATAATTACACTGAACTCTTTCCCACTTGGAAAAGGAACAATTGGGAAATGTACAGTAGAGCAATTCTAAAATCCCACTACACAGACATTTTGAGAGAGCTTTCACTGAGAGCACTGGCCCTCTTTTTATAATGCAGGTACAATTCATGTAATTCATGGCCTCTGTCCACCTCCTTACTCATTCTATCCAGAGAAAGTAGAGTGATTTGTCATTAATAAATTTTGAAAAATGAATTGGGGCTGCTTACTTAGGTCAGCTCTGCCTTTCTTACTTATGAGAATGAGCAGCCTCAGGTAACGAACATTCACCTGTGCTTCTCCCTGTCCATGATTTAGACTCCATCCTTCTATTAATACTTCTCAGGTGAATGGTCTACTCTGATTTAGCATTGCCTAATGGATAAGGGAAGCCTGCCAAATACTGATTCAGACAGCATGTCTATTTAGCTGCACAACTAAGCTATATCTTCTGCCTTCAACAATAGTGTAATAATGGTGATATTTTGATTTTTTAATCACTGACTTCTTTTTTCAGATGGGAATGATTAAACAGATTTATCTCAGAGAATTAAAGAATTGGGCTTTCTATGTTAGAAATTCCATTTAGCCTTATGTTTGAATGTGTTTTATCAGTATTTTCTCTAATTACTTTGATCCATTTGTTTTATTATGTGTCCATGACTTTTTCCAGGATGTTCTTTAATGTTAGGAGTAATATTTTTTGGATTCCTATTGTTTGTCTTTCTAATTTTTAAGTATTTAATAGTGTCATTTTAGTCCTAATTTTTTAAAAGTTATTTAATAGTGTCATTTTAGTCCGAAATTACTGTTTTTGCAGACGTCTTTTATACTGTTTTGCTGATATTTGAGTCACAGTCCAGATGTAGATGAAAATCTACATTAATTTTTGCAGATCTTGACAAACCGAATAAGAGTGATGAGGGGATGGAAGTGTAAAGATAGCCCTTGAATGTCTGGCTTCAATAATTGGATGGTACTATTAATTGATATCAGGATTTCAGCAGGAGGAAAATATTTTGATTATAGAAAGAAATTTGTTTGCACATTAGACCTGATTGTTTTTCCAGAAACATTAGAAAAATTATACTTCAAAAATCAGACTTATTTTTCTTATACTTGAAAAATTAGACATTTTGATTAGCAAAAAAGGAAAAATGGATCACAGGGTAGACCCGAGTGCGTTGTCTCTGTTTGGGTAGAGAAACGTAAGAGACCTGTAGACACTGAGTTTCTGAAGACAGTAGCTCTAAAATGTTAGGAAAGAGTGCTAAAAAGTATTGAAAAGGTGATGAAGAATAACTTAATAAGTTTCAGTAATTTATGTCAGTTTTTACAATCCTGAACTTCAGTAAAAAGGAAACCATGTTTCTTTTCATGGTTTCTTATTTGTATATATTATGATCCCAAGTTCCAGAATTCCTTACTCTATAATACCATAATTTATTCCACCTTCTAGGTTAGTGGACTAATATTAGAATCTAGGAGCTATTTATAACATAGGGAAAAAAGCTTCGATTTCCAAAAAGAAAACAATGTATGAGAAAGTGCTATTGAATTGCATGGAAGATAAAACAGGAATTTAAGAAAAAGGGCTGAGGGTTGGCTGTTCTTGGTCTCTCATCTCTACATCTTCCCATGCTTCAAGTCCATCTCCATGAGTTAGAGAACTTGGCTACTATCAGCTTAGGGGAATACTGAGTAGGAGGTTTTTATTCAGTATTATGAAACATAATGTAATATTAAAAAATCACCTAAAGGAAAAAGAAGACAATCACCAATACTTCCATCCCTTTAATGCAGTTATTGGAATGTTTTATTCATTTCTTTCTAGCCATATTCTGTAGATTTATATATATATTTTACATGGTTGCAATCTTAGATTGATTTTTTTCTCAATTAGTAACATAAGCATTTTTTAAAATGTTGTTATATAGTCCCCATACTTTTTAAAATGGCTTTTAAGTTTGTTTTTGAGGGGAGATATATTTGGACACTAAATTTTAACATTTTTGCCACTTTAAATAATGCTTTTATGATTATACTGACAGTGCTTAGGACATGCTGTCCTGAAATATGGCACCTTGGCTTTTGGAAGAAAAAAAAAAAGTACAGAAGCAGGAGAGTCACTTTGACCGTCTGCCACTCTTTGTCCTTGAAGCAGGCCATAAAACTTAGGAAGGTCACTCTCTGACACCTCTTCCTTTCTCCCCTTGAAGACCTTCATGTGACAAGTATCCTGCCCTAGACTAGGAGAAAAGGAAATGTTACACAGGGATGCCAGTGAGAATCTGAACAAACAGATCTTGCTGAATTCCTCCAGTTTATCACCACTGGATACTACTACCCTTTTGTTCTCCAGTCAACTTCTGGACTACTATTCATAAAAATATGCAATTTCCCATTTCTTTGGGTCTTCACTTCTGCAGACTGGCATGTCACGTATAACATATTAAATTAGTATGCTTTTCTCTTCTCAGTCTGTCTGTTATAAGGGTTTCAGCCCTGAACCTTGTGATAGGTGAGGAAAATACATTACTTTTTCTCTTCTACATTTTCTGGCACATAGAGTGACAGACATGCTACTGGCTCTGGAGTCTGCAAATGAGATCCTGGGAAAACTGACAGAAGGGTAAGAATTCTTCCCAAGGACGGCTCTCTCAGATCTCTGTAGCTCCCTGTAGAGACTGAAAGGTACTGCTTTTGTTTTTGTTTGTTTTTTTCCTTGGCTGGCACAATGGCTCATGCTTGGAATCCCAACACTGTGGGAAGCTGAAGTGGGAGGCAAGAGAATTGCTTGAGCCCAGAAGTTTGAGACCAGTCTGGGCAACATAGTGAGACCTTACCTCTACAAAAAGCTTAAAAAAATTAGTTGGGCATTGGCATGTACCTGTAGTTTCAGGTACTCAGGAGGCTGGGGCCAGAGGATTGCTTGAGCCCAGGAGGTTGAGGTTACAGTGAGCTCTGATCTTGCCACTAGAAAAAAATTTTTTCTTGTCCCCCCCTTTTTTTTTTTTTTAAGATTTAGATTAGCAGGTGAAATACTTTACACCCTCCACCTCAAATTGTGAAGTGTGTGAAGTATTTCACCTGCTAATTAATTTTTTAACTTTTTTCTTGTTAATCTGTCTTTTGTTATAGGAATCTCTGCCATGAACATTGTGACAGGTCAGAAAAATACTTTTGTCTCCTACAATACAAATATAGATAGGCCCTTTCTATTGGATTTTTACATAGAATAAAATTATCACAAAGGAGAGATTACTTGTAGAACAATGAATGTAATTCTTTTTAACCAAGTACTGGCAAATTGCTTTCCAAAAGTTTTCTTTTTTCTTTTTTTCTTTTTTTTTTTTGAGATGGAGTCTCGCTCTGTCGCCCAGGCTGGAGTGCAGTGGCCGGATCTTAGCTCACTGCAAGCTCTGCCTTCCAGGTTTATGCAATTCTTCTGCCTCAGCCTCCTGCCTGTAGTCCTGAGTAGCTGGGACTACAGGTGCCCGCCACGTCGCCCTGCTAGTTTTTTGTATTTTTTAGTAGAGACGGGGTTTCACTGTGTTAGCCAGGATGGTCTCGATCTCCTGACCTCGTAATCTACGCGTCTTGGCCTCCCAAAGTGCTGGGATTACAGGCTTGAGCCACTGCGCCCAGCCAAAACTTTTCTTTAATATATGTTGACATCAACATTGTGTGTATATTTTGTTAGTGTTACATGATCTAATTTTAAAGGCAACAATTATTAGTTTTTATTAGGCAGATGTTATATAATTTAAAAGTCAATAATGATTATTCATCATAAAATGTTACTGTTTTTAAAAATTGCCTATTTTTTGTTACCGGTGAGACCAAAACTTTTAATATTTTGTTTATGCATTGTATTTTTATGTTAATTGATCATCTATATTTTTGTTCATTGAGCTGTCTGCCTTACCATTTAAATTATTTGGTTGTTCCTCAAAAGGTTTAAGTTTTTGTGGAATTAAATTTGTTAATTATTTCCTTTTGTTGTTTCTACTACCTTTTAAACCTTTAAAAGTCATTACCTCTCCAAAGACATGAAAAATATTCTTTCCTAGTTTTTTTTTTTTTTCTCTGAGACAGGGTCTCACTTTGTTGACCAGACTGGAATGCAGTGGCACAATCATGGCTCACTGCAGCTTCACCCTCCCTGGCTCAAGCGATCCTCCTGCCTCAGTCTCCCAAGTAGCTAGGACAACAGATGTGTACCACTATCCCTGGCTACTTTATTTTTAGTGGAGACGAGGTCTCCCTATGTTGCTCAGACTGGTTTCAAATTCCTGGGCTCAAGTGATCCTCCCACCTTGGCCTCTCAAAGTACTGGGATTACAGGTGAATCAATGCGCCCAGCCCTTTTCTAGTTTTCTATGATCATTGGATTTATAAAGGCAATGTACTCATTGATCTAACAAAAAATATTTTTGTGTAGAATGTAAGATATATCTCCATACCTTGTCTTTTGCCAAAATTTGAACCATTAATCCTGTGAAAGATTTTTTTATAGTAATCAGAGCTGTGCAGAAATGGAGCGGTTCACTAATCCTAGAGGAGGACCATATATTGGGCACTGATTATTGTGTATTTCAAGCTCCAAATGGGTTGAATTGAATTATTATTTACAGATAGGATCTTGCTATGTTGCCCAGGCTGGTCTTGAACTCCTGGCCTCAAGCGGTCTTCCTGCCTTGGCCTCCCAAAGTGTTGGGAATTATAGACATGAGCCACCATGCCTGTCCTAGAAGATGTTTTAAGAACTCCTTCAAACTTGAAGTTCAAGAAAAAGATGTGTTTAGATGGGAAATTAAATGTGTCTATTTCTCATTTATGAGAGATTTCCTAAGAAAAATGAATTCTTTATTGCTTTCCAGATGACTAATTGCAGAGGATTGTGATAAAAGTTAATTTAAAAAACTGAACTAATGATTTATTTAGAAAGTATCTTCTATCGACAAGAAGTAATCTGCTTAAAGTCACAAGTCAAACTCCTCACACTTGATCAGTTGTTAGTCTTTACAAATGACTGTCTGAAAAACTCTTCCTACTGTTTGATTTGCCACAAAGAAGAGCTAACAATGTATCTTTTGGGTATGTAGAGAGAAAGCTTCTTCTGTCCTGTAATGAATTTGTTCTCTTAGTCAGGTACAAACCCCTCTTAAGTGGAAAGTAGTACTCAATTGTTCACAGTCTGAGTGGTTTCTGATGAAATTTTTTACAACCACTTTATTTTTTATTTTTTTGTGACAGAGTCTTGCTCTGTTGACCAGACTGGAGTGTAGTAGTGTTCACTGGTCATCACAGCCTTGATGTCCTGGGCTAAAGTGCTCTTCCTGCTTCAGCCTCCCAGGTAGCTGGAACTACAGGCATGTGCCACCATTCCTGGCTAATGACTCTTCTTCTCTTTTTTTTTTTTTTTTTTGAGACAGAGTCTCGCTCTGTGGCCCGGGCTGGAGTGCAGTGGCGCGATCTCAGCTTACTGCAAGCTCTGCCTCCCGGGTTCACACCATTCTCCTGCCTCAACCTCCCGAGTAGCTGGGACTACAGGCACCCGCCACCACGCGCGACTAATTTTTTTGTATTTTTAGCAGAGACAGTGTTTCACCATGTTCGCCAGGATGGTCTCAATCTCCTGACCTCGTGATCTGCCCGCCTCAGCCTCCCAAAGTGCTGGGATTACAGTCGTGAGCTGTTGCACCCGGCCTTTTTAATTTTTTTTTGTAGAGACGAGGTCTCTGTTTTCCAGGATGGTCTTGAATGCATGGGTTCACACAATCCTCCCATCTCAGCCACCTGAAGTGTTGGGATCACAGGCATAAGCTACTGTGCCCAGCCTATAGCCACTTTAAATTCTGCATTGACTACTGTTGTTCATTGTCTGCACAATGGCAGGCAAGGTTGTTTTGTACTGTTATTGGTGGAAGGTATCTGAGTTAGCAGCAAACCTATACATGTCTGCAGCAACCTCAGTTCTTGCCTCCTCAGAAGAAAAAATTTGACTAGGGGCATAAGGCAGAAAGAGACTGAGGCAAGTTTCAGAGCATAGAAGTTTAATTTAAAAGACTTTAAAACAAGAAAGAAAGGAAAGTACACTTGGAAGACACCCAAGCTGGCAACTTGAAGGACAAGTGCAGTGTTTAATCTTGATCCTAGGACTTTCTAGGCTGTCCCACTTCTGGCATCTTGCACCTCTTTCCTGTGATTCTTCTCTTAAGGTGGGCTGCCCACATGCTTAGTGCCCTCCTTATCCTTGGAAAGTGAGCATGTACAGTGTGCTTAGGAAGCTGTACACATGCCCATCTGAGACTTCTCTTTTCAGGTAGAGTGCCCCCAGAAGGTCATATTCCGCCATTTTGACTGTTAATGTACATGCCTGGCTAGTTGCTTCTCCCTGGTATCTATGCTTAATTAACACTTGAGTGCAACAAGTGTGGACCATCAGGAAATGGCCTTTCCCTGGCACCGGCTACCAATTTATCACTTTTAGAAAGGCAATGTGACAATTGCCAAACCATCACCCAACATGCTTGGTGGGTGGGCGAGAGCCCTCCCTTGCCCCACTCATGCCTCTACCTACCTGTAACAGTACCAGAAGTCTTTAGTTTCACAGTAACATATTTCCTTGTTAGACATCAAAATATGCCACACTAAAATATGGCTGAAACTTTTCATAAAACAAATTTACACCTATGAAGGGAATCTTCATTTGTAAGGTTGTCACTCTGTCTCCACACTGGGAAGAGAAGGATGACTAAATCTCTATAGAGATTCCAAATCAGTGGTGAAGGTACTGACTTAAATCTGCAGTGCAAGTTTTTCTTTTGTTTAACGTGATTTACCTGCTCATTCTATTTTGATTAGGCATTTTCTCACATCCTTTTTTCTTTGTTTCACAAAATGGTACTTAAACTATACCTTTGAAATCAACTCTAAGGATTTACTCATTTCTCTGGTTATCTTTCATGTATATCTTCCTGGGAGATATGCATATTATCAGACATACAGGAAGTGTATATGTTATTAAACTTCTATTTGCTTTTCTCGTGTCAACCTGTTTTTTGTTGCAGGGAGTCCCATTTAAGAACTATGAAAGGTAGACCAAAAATCATTTGTGTTTTCGTACACCTGTATCTGGAAACAGGATGGGGCAAAATATAAGATAGTTTACTCATTGGTGATGTTGGAGCTCAGAAAACAGTATCCCACAATATGACAGTTTGTTATACTGAGTACTTTGAATTAATGGCAATTGAAAGGCCTCAGAACCAAAATCTCCCTAACTTTTGCCTGCCCCCATTTTCTTTCAATTCCAAAGTTCAAAAAGGGAGTCTCTCTGAAGTTTCCTTATCTGACAGAAGGAAGTTCCTCTAAAAGGAATGCAATTGTCACAAACCCTCTTTCTGGAATCTACAATAACCAGAAAAATTAACTTTTATCACAGGAGAGGAGACTAAAAGGCCTCCATACCAAGGCCCTATGCCCTGACAGACTTTTCACCAATTCTTCTAAGGGCTGCTCAGAACTGGTGAGAAGCCTGTCTGGGCATAGTGACCTAAGAGACTTTAACTGCATAATAAGACAACCTTTGTTCATCATGCATTTCCTTCCCTCACCCTCCACAGCTTGTGTCACCACTTCTCCAACGGAAGTCACCATTTTTTTTCTTTTGGTAGCTCAAAATGCTATTTAAAGTTGAACCATCTGACCCTTCTTTGAGTCTCATATTTTGTAGTACTACCATGCATATACACATAAGTTTGTATGTGTTTTCTTCTATTTAATCTGTCTACTGTCAAGTTTACTTCAGAAATTCAAATTATCAAACTTTCAGAAAATAGAGGAAAAGTTAAAAACATTCCTATGGAGAAAAAAAAGCACTAGTTATTATCTCTATTTACAAACAAAAACTGAATAGAAAAATTAATATCTGATCTATGTTGTCAGTAGAAGGGTAACTTATTTTATTTCACAATTACATAGTGATTATTAGGTGCCAGGTATAATTCAACCCTGTGAGGTTAGCATTATTTTTATTCCCATTTTAAGATAAGGAAGCTGAGGCGCAGAGAAGTTAAGTAACTAGCTCAAGTCAGAGTCTGGCTCCATAGACTGTCCCGTTCACCACTCAGTAAGGCTAGGACAAGAAAGAAAATCCTGACTTGTGGGGTTAATCCTCTTTCCAGTTAAGGTAAGTGCACATTCACTTATCTCATGAGTAATCAAAGCCATATTTATATTTCTGTCCAACGTATTCTTGAAAAAATCTCTTCCTTCTCTTCTAGGTTCATTGGCTTGTCTGTAAATTAAATTAAATTGATGTAAGGCAGATTAACAAGAGAAAAACAATTTTAATTACGTACACATGCATGAGAGTCCCACAAATATGAGATTCAAAGAAGCTACATGATTGAGGCTTACATATCATTCTGAGCTGCAGGGAGGGATAGAGGTTTGGAGTATCCTGGGAAATAATGGAGACACATTATGGGAGGGTGAAGAAAAAAGCCCAGTTAAGATGAGATGGCCAAGAAAAGCACCTTAAACAAATGTAAGGTTTCTCTATTCAATTAAGACTCTCTAGGGATTTAGTCATCTGTTTCTTTCTGGTGCAGAGGAGATGTCCTTACAAATGACGATTTCCCTTATAGATACAAATTTCTGACAAAATGGTAACTTTCCTGAGCTACTGTATCTGCAGTTTATGAGAATAACCAGCTTAAAATAATCAATATGCCAAAGAGGCATACATTTTTTATTTTTATTATACTTTAAGTTATGGGATAAATGTGCAGAACATGCAGGTTTGTTACATAGGTATACACATGGTGGTTTGCTGTACCCATCAACCTGTCATCTACGTTAGGTATTTCTCCTAATGCTGTCCCTCCCCTTCTTCCCTACCCCCACCCCAACAGGCCCCGGTGTGTGATGTTCCCCTCCCTGTGTCCATGTGTTCTCATTGTTCAACTCCCACTTATGAGTGAGAACATGTGGTGTTTGGTTTTCTGTTCCTGTGTTAGTTTGCTGAGAATGATTTCTAGCTTCATCCATGTTGCTGCAAAGGACATGAACTCATCCAAAGAGGCATATTTTAGCGGGGTATACTCTGGCCTCCTACCGTCATATCTTGAGATGGCATTTTCTGAACCCTGTCAGTACATACTCTATCAATTGTTTCATTAGGTGCAACTACCAATCATGTTCCTTCACTTGATCTAATGCTTGTTTTATGTGACCCCACCATAAAGAAAAAATTCCATTCTGTAATGAGATGAACTACTGGTACATAAGGTTAGAAAGTACTTGCAAATGAAAAATAAAACTCTAAGGCCTCTCAACCATGTGAATGGACTCCATCGTCTTGGCCAGGACACTCTAAAGTTAACCTGAAAGACTAGTTCAGGCCATGACAGAAAGTAGGGGTTGGGCATGCCTCATTATGCTCTCCTCTCCTTTGGAATTTAAGGAAAGCTGACCAGCATTTAATATCAAGACAGACCTTAAGTCTGATAAGAAACATGTATAATCTATTCTCTCAGAAGCCTGCTACCTGGAGGCTCCAACTGCCTGATAAAACTTTGGTTTCCACAACCTCTTGTTGTAACCCAGACATTTCTTTCTATTGATAACAACTCTTTCAACCAAATTGCCAATCAGAAAATTTTTAAATCTACCTATAACCTGGAAGCACCTGCTTTGAGTTGTCCTGCCTTTCTGGACTGAACCAATATATATCTTAAGTGTATTTGACTGATGTCTCATATCTCCCTAAAATGTATAAAACCAAGTTGTGCCCCATCCACCTTGGACACATATCAGGATCTCCTGAGGTTGTGTCATGGGTGTCTCCTTAACCTTGGCAAAATAAACTTTCTAAATTGAGACGTGTCATAGATACTTTGGGTTTCACATACTGAAACTTTGAGCTGGAAGCCATATTCTTTAAAGGATACATGTATTAAAGCAGGATGTATTGGTTTGGCTGCTTCAAAGACATAAAAAGGAAATCGGACAAATGTGGTCAGGTTAAAAAGAATGGGAAGATCTTCTTGCATTCTCTCATATAGGAAGTTGGAAGATGACCACACTAA
Source organism: Macaca thibetana thibetana (assembly GCF_024542745.1). Classification (NCBI taxonomy): domain Eukaryota; kingdom Metazoa; phylum Chordata; class Mammalia; order Primates; family Cercopithecidae; genus Macaca; species Macaca thibetana. The sequence goes on from NC_065594.1 coordinate 60,372,658, forward strand.
TCTTGTTCTCATCACTAGGCTTGTTCACAAGTAATACAAAGGCAAGGATAACCCTTTGTCAACCAAAAGAGATAAGGAGACTATCTTAACATTACATTATTGAACTGACTATGAAATAGGATGCAGATAATTATTACAGTGATTTTCCCCACTTCTATTATAACCTGCATTCAATTGCTACAACTATAAAGTATCAACTAACTTTGCTGTGACTCATAGAAGAGAAGGAATCATGAGCTTATAAAAATTATCTTCTATTTTTATTCTGTTGGATCTCTTCCTTAAATGAAATATACATTTTGAAGAATTATGCTAAAATGTTTGGTCATTTTGTGTTTCTTTGAAATATCTAATTTTTAGGTTTTCCTGATTTAAAAAATGAGAGAAAACAGAATACAACTTAAAATGTCAATGTTTGTAACAGATATCAATATTTTTATCAGTATGCCCTCTTCTCATAGTAAAATATTTAATTTTCTGTATAATGAACTCAAGAATTTCTTTAACCAGAACTTTGAGCTGCCTGCTTACAAAAACTGCAACATATGGTTTTCCTCTTCCACTTCTTAATATTTTGGTCTCCAGTGAATCCACATACAAAAGCTTCCTTCCTCTAGCTGGAGTCCACAAATGAAAGGCTTTTCTTTTTCTGATTGTAGATTAGCCTGCCAAGAAACAAACACGAGCTGGAGAACATCACTTTAATTTATTGATGGGATACAGATGACACGGAAGTCGGTCCTCTTCTAGGCTTTTGGGAACACTTTAGGCTGACCCAGCACAGCTGAGTTCATACGGCAACGAGCTTTGGCCAAAAACCAAAGCCAATAGTCATTGCAAACCTCTGAACCAAAACATTCCTTAAGTGCTTGAATTTCCCTATAATTTGTGTAGGTTCCCTTTTTGTCAATGAAGCTAGCAGTGGGTAACTAGCTCAGCGCAATCAGACAAAACAACTGTACCATTCATTCAGTAATTAGATGATAGCTGTACTGCATGCTTTATGGTTTCCGTTCTTCATTCTTTCTTTTCAAGTCCTTGAAGACAAACTGGGATGTTTGGCAAAGCAGAAGTTCTTGTTGAAAAATATCCTGTCTTTACTTCAGGGTTGCTAATAAGTCCTATTCTCAGAGGCAAAACATGAGCTGCACACAGCAGGGGAGGATCAGCCAAGTTAAAAAAAAGTTTGGTTCTTGTGTATATTATTACCTTTTGCCTCACTTTACAGTTCTGCCTTACTCAACACTGAAGAAGGTTTCTTATATCTAACGGGATGTAAATGAATTTGATACATGAGCTAAATGCTTAGTCGATTTTACATAAATTTTAAGGTTTTCAGATATAAAAGTTTTAAGCACAAAGATAGAATAATTAAATGGAGAGGAAGGTTGTGTGATTAGAGTTAATCTGCTTTGAAGAGCACATGGCAGATTAAATTACTGCTTGTGAAATTGGGCTAAGAATGGTGAACTAATGCTTTTTCTTTTTTCCAAACTGTTTCTGAAACCACTAGAATAAAAAGGGAGGGAAACTTTCTACAAGACAACAGTAATACACTCTTAGATTTCGTTGCCATTACTGCCTTTAAGAAGTAAAGGTATCACATTCTTGAAGTTGATGCTGCCTGCTGCCTGCACTGAAGATTATCTGGTCTTATTAGTCAGAAGTCTTGGTTGCAAGTGACATAGCTTAAGCTAGTTGAAGGAAAAGAATTATAGTTTTGGCTTTTCTGTCTAAACCAGGAAGGGCAGGAGTGGAGCTGTCTTTAGGAATATCTCGAATCAGCGATCCAGGTCCTCATCAAAACTCTTTCTCCTTCCCTTCTCATCGCTGTTGCTGCTTTGGCTTGACCTCCTGGGGCCATCTGGAGCCATAGCTAGAAATGTGGCTAATGAAATATTCAGCCTCAATTACAGCTCTGAGATCAAACATTTGAAAATTTGAAACTCTTAAACTCCAGATGACCCAGGACAGTCCTATGATTTGCCTGGCTTAAAGATATGTCCCTTCTCTTGAATCTGCCACTTTGGACACTGAGATGAGACGTAACTGGCCCAGCATAGGTTGCAAACCCATCCCTGACTTTGATGCCAAGGGCTCAGGACATGTATCCAGAACAAGGAAAGGAGGACAGATCAAACAAAAATAAGAATCTCTAGAAATTTCTCACTGTTCCTCAGTTTGTCCCCTCAAAAATAGTATTTGATATTTGGAAATGTGTTGAGATTCTTCTCTGAAAACGTAGTATAACTGAGTATACCAAGAAGATTTTACTTGTAATATTGGGAGACAGGAGGTAGTCAACTGAATTGCAAAGGAAATGGTGTTGTAGTCCTTGATATATGAGCATGAGAAAGATTGTATACTTGGACTGAGGTTATGCTTCCCTTGTACTCTAAAGAAACATTTAAAACTTTTTTTCTAAGTTTACTCAATGGGAAAGTAGTACTTACAGTACATTACTCTTACATATAATCTAATTTGTCTCATTATTAAAGTGTATAAAACACATTGGCTTGAAGGTCAGGTTAGCCATAGTGTTCAGGAGAGGAAGGGGTGCATAAAACTGTCACCTTGCTCCAGAACAGGGGTTGTCAATTTTTTTCTGTAAATGATCAGGTAATAAATATTTTTGGTTTTGCCAGGCATACAGTCTCTACTGCACCTATTCAAGTCTGATCTTGAAGTAGAAAAGCGGCCATATGTAGATGAATGTGTGTAGTTGTGTTCCAATAAAACTTTATTTACAAATACAGAATGTGGGCATTGTCAACCCTGATATTTATAATATATGTCAGAGGTGTGCAAAAATAAATATTAAAGAAATTCTATGTATTAGCATTTAAAGGTGTTCTTGAGTGACCTAAGAGTATAGTTATAGAAATAGCTTGATCTGGCCTGGTGTGGTGGCTCATGCCTTTAATCCCAGCACTGTGGGAGGCCGAGGTGGGTGGATCACGTCAGGAGATCGAGCCCATCCTGGCTAACACAGTGAAACCCCGTCTCTACAAAAATACAAAAAAACTAGCAGGGCATGGTGGCAGGGGCCTGTGGTCCCAGCTACTTGGGAGGCTGAGACAGGAGAATGGCCTGAACCCAGGAGGCGGAGCTTGCAGTGAGCGGAGATTGCACCACCGCACTCCAGCCTGGGTAACCAAGTGAGACTCCATCTCAAAAAAAAAAAAAAAAAAAACACTTGATCAGAAGATTGGCTATTAAATGTAGTAAACAGAAGTTTAAAAATGCTAATTCTTGAGTAAAAACGTAATCACAATTAACCTATTTCCATTATTGGGGAGTGCTTGCAGATGAACTGCTTATTTTGTGTTAAAATATTTTTCAAGAATGAACATAGCATTGATTTGAAATTAAAACCTAAATAAATATTTGGAAATAAATGTGCTTTTTACAGTATCTGGGCATACCTAACTCTTCTGGGACAAATAGTTACTGGCAACATATATGGTGAGCAAATTAGTTCTTTTATTTGTAATGCTTGCAGTCATGTGGGTGTACCATTATTTGACATTTGAAATATGTCTCAATTGAAACGTGAAACTTTTTCATGAACTGAAAAAGTTGGAACTCCTTCAAGCAGAGGGTTATTTTTACAATGTAACATTCAATATTTCCATTATATTCCTTTTATTTTTAGGCATTTATTAGGTAGATATAAAAATCACTTTGGGGCCAATTTTGATATACTTCTTAAATATAATTATACCAAATGAGAAAACATTTTTCATATTTCATTAATTCTAAGGTGCACTTTTTTTTTTTTTTTTTTACATTTTAAGCTCTTTGATGTCAGGATTCTTCTAATGATGGAAAACAAAAACAACTTACAAATGGCTGTCTGCCAGGTTGCAGTAATGAAACAGTTGTGATTACCTGCATGAAATTAGTCTGAAAACCCTCCTTTGGAACTTTAGTGTAAGATTCAGAAAGTCAACACGAATATTTATGGTATGAGGAACCGGGTCATGGAAGAAAATTCTCCAGACCATGGGGGAGTATTCTTTTAAGGAATGTGCATAACACTGACATTGATTTAGCAGAGGAGAGTTGTGTGTGGAAAGTCATAGACACTGGTGATGCTCAATCAAACTTTGATTTAGAAGAGCAAGTTTTAAATGCAAAGCAGTTTGGAAATGCCTTTACTCATTTATTTTGCTACTATATTCATTATTCATTTTACATATACACAAAAGTAATATACAATAACTATATATAAAGAGGTCTAAAATAACTAACAAGTATAATCACTATAAGTGATACAAAAGCATTCTGTCATCATTTAATTGGAAGCATTTTTTTTCCTAGTGGTATATAGGAAAATGAGGCTTCCTATAATCAATTATGTTTGATGCAATGATATAAAGTAATATATACATATATTTAAATATTAAATGCCAACTTTATTTCCTATACTTAGTGACAATAATAAAAATCATATTACTGCTCTTATTAAATAAAATCTAACTTGTTAACAAAAAAAAAACACTGCAGCATCCATTTATTCATACATATGTCACTGACTCTTCCAAAACACAACTTGAAAAGATCCAGCATGAATGCTTAATTTCAGTACACTGAATTTAAGACCAAATATACGCTGTGTAAGTACCAAGGCTAAATTGTGATCAATACATTAGTTTGATTCTATATCTTTGCTCTTGTGAATAGTGCTACAACAAATGTGGGGATACAGGTATCTTTTTGATATATTGACTTTTTAACCCACTAGTGGGATTGCTGGATCGTGTGGTAGTTCTATTTTTAGTTTTTTGAGAACTCTCCACACCGTTTTCCATAATGATAGTAATTTACATTCCCACCAAAGTGTTTAAGAGTTCCTCCCTTTTTTTTTCACATCCTCACCACCATCTGTTATTGTTTTCTTGATAATAGCCATTCTAGCTGGGGTGAAATGATATCACATTGTGGTTTTGATTTTAAGTTCTCTGATCATTAGTGATGTTAAGCATTTTTTCATATACTTGTTAGCCATTTGTATGTCGTCTTTTGAGAACTGTCTACTGGGATTATTTGTTGTTTTTCCTATTGAGTTGAGTTCCTTGTATATTCTAGACACTAGTGGCTTGTCAGATAAATGGTTTACAAATATTTGCCTCTATTCAACAGGTTGTCTCTTTACTGTGCTGATAGTTTTCTTTGCTGTGCAGAAGGTTTTAGTTTAATTTAGTATCATTTCTCTATTTTTGTCGTTGCCTGTCCTTTTGAAGTCATACACATGAAACCTTCGCCTAGACTTATTTAAGTGTTTTCCCTAAGCTTCCTTCTGGTAGTTTTATAGTTTCAGGTCTCACATTTAAGTCTTCAACGTGTTTTGAACTGATTTTTGTATGTAGAAAGAGATAGAGGTCCAGTTTCATTCCTCTGGTTACAAATATTCAATTTTCCCAGCACCGTTTCTGGACAAGAATATCCTTTCCCCAATGTATGTTCTTGACACCTTTGTCAAAATCAATTGGCTGTAAATGCATGTATTTATTTTTGCATTCTCTATTCTGTTCCACTGGTTCATGTGTTTTTATGCTGGTACCCTGGTGTTTTGATTACTATAGCTTTCTAATATTTTGAAGTAAGGCAGTATGATGCCTCCAGATTTGTTCTTTTTGCTTAGGATTGCTTTGGATATTTGGGCTCTTCTTTGGTTCCATATGAATTTTAGGATAGTTTTTTTCTATTTCTGTGAAAAATGACATTGATATTTTGATAAGGATTAAATTGAATCTGTAGATTGCTTTGAGTAATACAACTGTAACAGTATTCTACTGATTCATAAGCATAGAATATTTTTCCATTTGTGTCCTCTTCAATTTCTTTCATCCGTGTTTTGTAGTTTTCTTTTTTTTTAAAATAGAACAAGTATTAATCATTGTTTAATGGAGTGCCATGTGGTGATTCTTAAAATAAGAATTACATAGACTGTATGAAAACATAAAAAACCTAATAATGATGAATAAAATATTCAAGATTTAATATACTAAAATTTACATAGTTTTATGTAGATTACAAACTTGTCAAACTTGATTCATACTTGGAGATAGTTGATTTACTTATGTAAAATATTCAAGGATCAAGTGCAGAAAATATAAATGTATACAATGTCTTTTGCCTTTTAAATGCTCAATATACATTTGATTGCAAAAAAAAAGTGACTGAAATAATGGGAGTAATAGCTCAGCTTTTAAAATTGCGTTATAATGAAGCAGTGGTTCTTAACTGGGGGTAACTCCTCCCAACTCCATTTCCAACCCCAGGAACATTTTCAAGTGTCACAACTAGAAAACTGCAAGACAAGAGCTACTACTTACATCTAGTTAAAAGATGCCAGAGATACTGCTAAATATCATTCAGTGCACAGGATAGCTCCATACAACAAATAATCACCCAGCTCAAAATGTCCACTGTGCTGCCCTTGAGAAACCTTGCAATATGGGTATACTACTCTTCCTGTTCATAGACAAAAGGACAAAGAAAGATCCTTACAGTAGAACAAATAATCTTATGTTGTTACTGACAGATTTCTCCACAGTGAGCTATTTAGGCAATAAAGGGGAGATATCTAGAGACTTTGTGTCTAGAGTTACGTTGTACTCTATAGAATAGTGGTCAAATACACATGGACGCACATACACACATATACATGCACACACACACACACATACACGTTTAACAGACAAAAACTAATCTGCAGGAAAACTATAATCTCCACTTTACAGATGTAGTTTTCTTTTTAGTGGTCTTTCACTTCAGTTAAATTTATTCCTAGTGTTTTACTTTATTTGTAGCTACTGTAAATGAGATTGCCTTCTTGGTTTCTTTCTTAGTTCGTTATTGGTATGTAGAAAATGCTACTGCATTTTGTATGTTGATTTTCTATCCTACAACTTTACTGAATTTAGCTTTTAGATCTTAGAGCCTTTTGGTGGAGTCTCTAGGTTTCTCTAGATACAAGATTACATCATCTGCAAAGGGGGACAGTTTTACTTCCTCTTTTCCAATTTGTATGCTTTTTATATATTTGTCTTGCCTATTGCTCTGGCTAGGACTTTCAGTACTATGTTGAACAGATCTGATAAAATTGGGCAGCTTTGTTGTGTTCCAGCTCTTAGAAGAAAGGCTTTCAACATTTCCCTATTCAGTATTATGATAACATTACATTAGTCATATATAGCCTTTATTATGTGGATGTGTTTTCCTTCTATGCCTAACCTGTTGAGAATTTTTATTATGAAGGGATGTTGAAATTTATCAAATGCTTTTTCTGTGTGTATTGAGATGATCATACGATTTTTGTTCTTCATTCTCTTGATGTGATGTATCACATTTATTGATTTGTGTATATTGAACCATGTCTACATCCTTGAGATAAATCCCACTTGACCATGGTGTGTTATCTTTTTGATGCACCATTGGATTGGATTTGCTAGTATTTTAAGGATTTTTGGATCTATATTCCTCAGTGACCTTGACCTGTAGCTTTCTTCTTTTGCATCCTTGTCTGCTTTTGGTTTTGAAGTAATGCTGTCAGCGTAGAATAAGTTAGAAAGAATTCCTCCTGCTTCAGTCTTTTGAAATAGTTTGAAGATAATTGGCATTAGTTCTTTGTAAGTTTAGTAGAATTTGGCAGTGTGTAAACTGGACAGGGCTATTCCTTGTTAGGAAATTTCTATTGCTGATTCAATCTCATTGCTCATTATTGGTCTGTTCATGCTTTCTATTTCTGAATCAATCTGGGTAGGTTGTATGTGTCCAAAAATTTACACATTTCCTTTAGATTTTCCAGTTTTTCAAGTATATAGTTGTTTTTGTCTCTGATGATCTTTTGTATTTTTGTGGTATCAGTTACAACATTTTCTTTTTCTTTTCCAATTTTGTTAATTTGGGTCTTTATCTCTCATCCCTTTTTATTAGTCTAGCTAGTGGTTTATCAATTTTATCTTTTCAAAAAACAAACTTTTCATTTTATCTATCTTGTGTATTGCCTTTTAGTCTCTATTTCATGTATTTCAGCTTTGATCTTTACTATTTCTTTCCATCTACCAATTTTAGTTGGCTTATGCTTGCTTTTGTCTTTATTTTTTTAAATGAAGTCATTTAACCAACAAATGTGCGATCAAGTCTTGCTGTAGGTGAGAGCCAATGTGCTTATTTATGTAAAATCATTATCCATTAATTCTTTCATGTTACCCAGATTAACTTTTTATATGGAATATAGCCCAGTTTCATGTTCTTATTTCCTAGTATTTTTGAAAATATTTAAAATACAGTCCAGGTTTCTCTTGTCACTTAGTTTAAAAAAAAAAAAATTCTACCTTGGAGTGATAACTTCTTCCTCCACCTTCTCTTCCTCTCCCTTGTCCTCCTCCTCCTTTCTTCTTTTCTTCCTCCTTCTCTTTCTCTTTTCATACACACGCACACACACACACACACACAAATACACGTACATATTTATCAATAATTGGGTAGACAACAAATATTGGGAGCTTTTCAAATAATTTCAGTGGGAAAAATCTCTCATTTCAGTTGATATAAATACCGAATGTTGTATAATAGTGGGTGGACAGCTTTTTGGTTAGCTATAGATACCTAAACCATTCTTTTTGGGTAAGACTGGATTTGGCACAGAAACACTGGGGTTGTCCTAGATACAGTAACTGGAAAGGATTTGGAGATCACTTCATTTGGTGAGGGAAGGAGTGTACTTCATATAGGCGTGGGTATTTTTGAAATTGTGCATATATAATGAAAAATATGTTTGGATGTTGAATGTTATAACATGTGGACTGAAGTGGGATCACCTTTTGGTGGTCTCCTCAACATCTGTTACATCTTTCCCCCTCATCTCACCAACAATCTCCAGCAGGGGTAATCATGAGACCCCAAGGAAGCCTGCCCCACTGCTGACTCTAGGGAATAGTTTTTATTAGAGCAGCAGAAAATTTTACGAGACCATTCCTAAAGCTTACTCTACTTGTGGATCATTTTGTTTTAAAAAGTCAATAAATTCTTGTTTTTTAAGCAATCCAAGTTGGATTTTATATTTGTCACATAAAAGATAAACATATGTACTGCTCAACTCTTTCTGAAGAAAGAAAACCTCCTTAGCTTTTATCTCCTTCTAGCTAGCATTTTATTATTACTTTTGTCTTCATAACTGCAGTTGTTGAAATGTAGTGTTTGCTTCATCTGTGTAATTTCTCTTCTCCCATTTACTTGGTAACACACTGTTTTCTGCTTTCTATCCTTGTCACAGTACAGAAACAGCTATTGACAAGGATATGAATGGCTTGATAATAGTCAAATCAGTGACTGTATTTCTATTCTTATCCAATCTCCATTGGTTTCAGTTGACATAATCTTCCTGTCTTTTCTTTCTTAGTTGTCTTAAAGACCCTGTCTCATTGCTTTTTAAATAACCGCCTTGGTTCTTTTTCTGTTTATAACAGAATATCTGAAACTAGGTAATCTATAAAGAAAATAAATATGTTTATTACAGTTATAGAGGCTGAGAGGTCCAAGGTTGAGGGACCATATCTGATGAGAGCCTTCTTGCTGGTGGGGACTCTGTGGTCCTGAGGTGGTACATAAAACCCCAGGGTGAGGAAGCTGAGTGGGCTAATATGGTAGGTCAGGTCTCTTCTCCTCCTCTTGTAAAATCATCAGTTCCCTTCCATATTAATCCATTAACTATTAAACCATTAATCTATAAATAGATTAGTCAACTTCTGAAGGCAGAGCCTTCATGATCCAGTCACTTCTTAAAGGCCTCACCTCTCAATATTGCCATATCAGGGAATTAAGTTTTAATGTGAGTTTTGGAGGGAACATTCAAACCATAGTCATAACTTCAAACAGCTTCTGTTCAGTCTGTTTTCTTTTCTTCTGCCTATCAACTACATTATGTTTTCCAGAGTTTCACTGATACTATATCTTTTTACCCTTGACTTTACGTGAGCCAAATCTTACTACACATCCTTATATAAATTATAAACACTTCCTAGGCTTATGGCAAGCCCAAGGACTCCTCCAGTTTTCCAGTCCGTTTGTTTCTAACCTGAACTCTTGGCTCTGTGAGTTGAAACTTTCAAAATCTCTGATACTCTGCACTTGGTATCTTACATGTATTTTTAGAATGGCATGTATTCTTAAATGCACCGTAAGAACTTGGTATTCTTACATTTGAATCTCAGTATAATCCTATTAATTTAAGCTTGGCTTATCACTTCCTTTCTCAATTTTTTTCTGTTGCATTGGTTAGGAATTATCTGTCCTATCTTGGGACTATGGAACACAACCACTTCTTTATTTTTTCTCAGCCCAAAGACAAGGGAAATAGTTTAATGTACGTTTATTTTCCTTCTTACCATCTGTTCTTCACCAACTAGAAGTGGTTTTGTTGAAGCAAAAGTAAAGTCTGAGGAGGCCTTTGGAAACCAAAAGCAAAATAGAAGGGTGGCTTCATAACTCAAAGGCAATTCTTAATGTCAACACTATCCTCCCATTTTTAACCAGCAATGTTTCATTGATATAAGGCAATGAAGATAAAAAAATAATATCAAAAGACCAGGAAGTAACTGGGTTATAGATCAAGAGGCTGACTAGAGACACTCAGCACTTTACTCCTCCACAAAGAAATACCAAAACAACAAACAGATAACCACATGTCAAATAGTGTCTACAGGAACACACTGGAACAGAGCAAAGTGACAAAGACACCCAGAGGCACAGAGACTTGAGATAGCAGCATAGAAAAAAAAGCAAAGTACTCAGCCAAGATCAACTTGGAGCTAAGATGGACTCCCCACTACACAGGAAAGGTAAGCAAAGGACATTCCACATTCCCACCACAGATGCCTTCAGCCCTAGCAATAGGAGAGCCCCACAGACCTTGCAGGCCGTGATCCAAGTATAGGAGCTGCCTGGCGTCCACATGACTGCATTGGTCAAGAGAGGGAATTTACACTGTGTTACCCTCCACCCTCTGGGACCCAGGCCACCAGAGCATATTGTCTGTTTTAGAGTTGGGTGATCAACAGAGTGCATCCTGCTCTGGGGCTCAATACCTCCTAATTGCCACATCCATGGGGCCCCCTACCAACATCCTGTCACATTCATCGAGAGGCTGCAGCATTTCAACACCAGCTGGACCCAACTGTAGCCATCATCCTGGTACCAGAACCCCTGCTGTATATTGTACCCTGAGGCACAGGTGGTTCAGTAATGTAGGGAGGCTGCCCCCAGGACTGAGGGAACTGACATGCATGCTGTCTAGAACCTGAGAGCAACTTGCCTGGGGCCCAGCACCACCAACACTGACACTAACCCTACCCACAGTGGAGCTGGCATCCTTCTGGGGCCTCAAAACCCGCTTGCTTGAGACTTGCTGCCTCTCCAGCGACCCTGCCCTCTTCAGTGGCAGAGCAGCTCTGTTCTCACATGCACCTCAGAGGCCTGATGATCAGCTAGCCTGTGACTTGCCACCACTACCACCACAGGTAACCCTACTCCCTCCAGTGGTAGAGCAGCTGTATACCCACGTGTGCCCCTCAGGGGTATGAGGACCAACCTATTTGGGGATTGTTGCTGCCAGCAACCTCAAACTGCCGAAAACCTCATCGTTTTCAGCAGCGGAGCAGCCACACACCCAAATGTGTTTCTCATGGGTCATGGAACTGGCTTGCCCAGGGCCTACCATTGTCACTGGTGGCCCCACCTTCTCCAGTGGCAGAGCAGCTGTGTACCTGTGCATGCTCCCCAGGGACTTGAGGACCACCCTGCCCAGGATCCATTACTGCTACCAACAATCTTGCTTTCTCCAGCAGTGGAGTCACCTGGCACACAAATATACCACCCCAGTGGCCTGAGGATTGGTTTACCTGGGGCCTGCCTCTGTCACTGCCAGTGACCCTGCTCCTTCCAGAATACACATTCTTATCACCATAAACATTCTCCAGCAGAGACCACATGTTAGGCCACAAAACTAGTCTCAACTTCTAAAAAATCAAAATGATATCAAGTATCTATTCTATGTATTCAGACCACAGTGGAATAAAACTAGAAATCAATGACAAGAGGAACATTGAAAACTGTAAATCTATGGAAATTAAACATGCTTCTGAATGACAAGTCAGTGAAAATAAGAAAATAAAAAAAAATGCCTTGAAACAAATGAAAATAGCAACATAACATCCCCAAACCTACGGAATATGGCAAAAGTAGTATTAAGAGGGAAGTGTATAGCAATAAACACCTGCATCATAAATGCAGAAAGATTTCAAATAGCCAACCTAATGATATACCTCAAGAAGAAAAGAACAAACCAAACCCCGAATTAGGAGGAAAGAAAGATCAGAGCAGAACTAACCAAAACAAACTAAAAACATAAAAAGAGCAAAATGAAAAGAAAAAACTATCAATAAACCATTAGCTAAACTAAGAATAAAAAAATACCCAAATCAGAAATAGTAAAGGAGGTATTACAGCTGATACCATGGAAATACAAAAGATCATGAGAGTCTATTATGAACAACTATACACTGAAAAATTGGAAAACCTAGAGTAAATGAATAAATTTCTGGATACATACAGCCTGCCAAGATTGAATCATGAAGAAATAGAAAACCTGAACAACCAATAACAAGTAATAGGATTGAATCAGTAATAGAAGTTCTTTCAACAAAGAAAAGCTCAGCACTGGATAGCTTCTTTGATGAATACTACCAAACTTATTAAAAAGTATTAATAATTCTTAAACTATTCCAAAACATTGAAGAGGAAGAAATTTTTCCTAGCTCATTCTATCAGGCCAGCATTACTCTGATACCAAAAGGATAAAACAACAAAAAACCAGCAACAACAAAAGAAACTGTAAAGCCAAGTCAGCATCACTGATAAACACACATACAAAAATCATCAACAAAATTCTCCCACACCAAATCCAATAGCACATCCAAAAGATTATATATCACAATCAAGTGGGAGTTTTACTAGGAATGCAAGGATGTTTTGACATGTGAATCAATAAATAAGATGCATCACATCAACAGAATGAAGGACAAAAACCATACGATCACCTCAATAGATGCAGGAAAGTATTTCAGAAAAGAATTTCATAAAATTCAACATCCGTTCATGATAAAAACTCTTAAAAATTATATAGAAAGAACATATCTTAACACGAAAAGGCAAAATATAACAAGAACACATCACATTAAACAAGGAAAAACTGAAAACTTTTCTTCCAAGAACTGGAGTGAGACAAAGATGGCCGCTTTCACCACTCTTATTTAACATAGTACTGGAAATCCTAGCCAGAGCAATTAGGCAAGAGAAGGAAATAAAGGACATTCAAATTGAAAAAAGGAAGTCAAATTGTTCTTTTTTTCAGATGACATAATCTCATAGATAGAAAAGCCTAAAAACTTCATCAGAATACTCTTAGAGAAATGAAAATCCAAACCACAATGAGATACCATCACACACCAGTCAGGATGGCTATTTTTAAAAAGTCAAAAAATAACAGGTGCTGGTGAGGCTGTGGAGCAAAAGGAACACTTTTATACACTGTTGGTGGGAGTGTAAATTAGTTCACCCACTGTGGAAGACAGTGCGGCAATACTTCAAAGCCATAAAGACAGACCATTTGACCCAGCAATCCTATTAGTAGGTATATAACTGAAGGAATGTAAATTGTTCTGTCATACACATGAAACACGTATGTTCATTGCAGCACTATTTACAATAGCAAAGACATGGAATCAACCTAAATACCCATCAATGATAGACTGGATAAAGAAAATGTGGTACATATACACTATGGATTACTATGCCGACAGAAAAGAGATTATGTCCTTTGCAGGGACATGAATGGAGCTGGAGGTCATTATCCTTAGAAAACTAATGTGGGAACAGAAAACCAAGCACATGTTCTCACTTATAAGTGGGAGCTAAATAGAACACACCAACACATAGAGGGGAACAACACACACTGGGGCCTATTGAAGGGTGGAGGGTGGGAGGAGAGAGAAGGTCAGGAAAAATAATTAATGGATACTAGGTTTAATAGCTGGGTAAAGAAATTACAACAAACCCCCATGACACATGTTTACCTATGTAAAAAACTGCACATCCTGCACATGTATCCCTGAACTTAAAAAGAATAACACATTATAAAACTGAAAAAACAAAAACAAAAAAAAATCCTCTTAGAAATGGCAAATTCAGCAAAGTTGCAGGCCACAAAATCAACATACAAAAATCAGTAATGTTTTGGTTGGGCACGGTGGCTCACACTTGTAATCCCAGCACTTTGGGAGGCCGAGGCAGGCAGATCACCTGAGGTCAGGAGTTTGAGACCAGCCTGGCCAACATGGCAAAACCTTGTCTCTACTAAAAATACAAAGATTAGCCTGGCACAGCAGCAGGTGCCTGTAATCCCAGCTAACTGGGAGGCAGAGACTGCAGTGAGCCGAGATGGTGCATTGCACTCCAGCCTGGGTGACAGAGCGAGACTCCATCTCAAAACAGACAAACAGAAATTAAAAAATCAGTGTTTCTACACGGTAAAAATGAGCTAGATTTAAAAAATCAATCTCATTTACAATAGCTACCAGAAAAATAGATAACCTGGAATAAATTTAACCAAGGAAGTAGAAGACTTCTACAAAAAATACTACTAAATACTGGTAAAAGAAATCTAAGAGAACACAAAAGTTGGAAAGACATTTTATGTTTATGGATTATAAGAATTAATACTGTTAAAATAACCATTCTTTTTAAAGGATCTATAGATTCAGTGCAATTTCTATCAACATATCAAAGGCATTCTTCACAGAAACAGAAGATTAAGTCCTAGAATTCATATGAAACCAGAAAATACCCTGGATAGCTAAAGCAATCCTAAGCAGAAAGAACAAAGCTAGAGACATCACACTACCTGACTTCAAAATATACTACAAAGTTATAGTAATCAAAATAGCATGGTAGTATAAGAACAGACACATAGATGAATGAAACAGAATAAGGAACCCAAAAACAAATCCACTATTTACAGCCAACTGATTTTTGACAAAAGAACCAAGAACATTCGTGGGGGAAAGCATAGCCTCTTCAATAAATGCTGCTAGGAAAACTGAATATTCATATGCATAAGAATGAAACTTGACCTCTATCTGTCGCCATATACAAAAATGAACTCAATATGGATGAAAGACTTAAATGTAGGACCTGAAACTATAAAACTACTAGAAGAGCTGAGCACAGTGGCTCATGCCTGTCATCCCAGCACTTTGAAAGGCCAAGGTGGGAAGAGTGTTTGAGGCCAAGAGATTGAGACCAACCTGGTCAACATAGCAAGACCCCATCTCTACAATGTTTATTTTTTTTAATTAGCTGGGTGTGGTGGTGCACACTTGCAGTCATAGCTACTCAGAAGGCTGAGGTGGGAGGATTGCTTGAGTCTAAGAATTCAAGACTACAGTGAGCTATGTTTACACTGCTGTACATCAGCCTGGGTGACAGAGTGAGACCCCATCTCAACCTCCCTACCCCCCCCCCCAAAAAAAAACTATTGGAAGAAAACATAGAAGAAATGCTTCACAATCTTATTCTGGGTAAAGATTTAGCTGGACACGGTGGCTCATGCCTGTAATCCCAGCACTTTGGGAGGCCAAGGTGGGCAGATCACCTGAGGTCAGGAGTTCGAGACCAACCTGGCTAACATGGTGAAACCCTGACTCTATTAAAAATACAAAAATTAGCTGGGCGTGTTGGCAGGTGCCTAAAATCCCAGCTACTGAGGAGGCTGAGGCAGGAGAATCACTTGAACCCGGGAGGCAGAGGTTGCAGTGAGCTGAGATCATGCCATTGCACTTCAGCCTGGAGGACAAGAGTGAGACTTCGTCACAAAAATAAATAAATTTATGAGTAAGACCAAAAGCATAGGCAACAAAAACAAAAGTAGCCAAAGACAAATAAGACTGTTTTAAACTAAAAAGCTTCTTAACAAAGGAAAAAACCATGAAGATACAGTACGTAAAATGGGAGGAAATATTTGCAAACTATACATCTGACAAGAGACTAACATCCAGAATATACAAGGAATCAAGCAGCTCTACAATAAGGATAATCCTATTTAAAAATGGGCAAAGGATCTGAATAGACATTTTTCAAAAGAAGAGATACAAATGGCCAGCAGGTATATAAAAAAATGCTCAACATTACTAATCACATATATATACATGTATATATATATATGCATATACACACAAACACAAACACATTGGAATATTATTCAGCCATGAAAAAGAAAGGAATTCTATCATTTGTGACAACATGGAAGAGCCTGGAGGACATTATGTTAAGTGATATAAGTCAGGCAAAAGAGAAATACTCTCAGGCATGTTCTCACTCATAGATAGATGTTAACAAAGTTGAACTGATAGAAGTAGAGAGTGGAATTGTGGCTATTTGAGGCTGGGAAGGGAGGGAGAAGAGGATACGGAGAGGTTGATTAGTGGATAGAAAATCACAATTGATAGGAGAAATGAGTTGTAGTGTTCTATAGCACTGTCAGGTGAATAAAGTTAGAATAATTTAGTGTATAGTTTTAAATATCTGGAACAGAGGATTTTTAATTTTCCCAACATGCACAATTTGGAATGATATGCTAATTATGCTGAAATTGGATCATAACACGTTGTATACTTTTGTCAAGGTTTACTTTGTACCCCACAAATATGTACAATTATTACATGTCAATTACAAACAAAATTAAGAAAAAAAAAACCCTGAGGAGTAACTAGTAAATCTCTTGTGGGTTAAGCAGATCCTAACTGAATGGCTAAAGCAGGGCTCTGCTTCTTTGGAACCCATAAACTCAGGGTGGTCCCAGGGGGAAAGTAGAGAAACTCTGTACTTAGAGATGTATATGGAAGTATTAGTGATAGGCAAGTCTCTTCATATTTCAGATATTGCCTAAAATGCAGAGGGATTTGCTGTTCTTCAAACCTGGAAGACAGAGGTCTTCGGAAAAGAACATAGGGCTTAGATCTTTGGCTAGAAACGTGAGCAAATAATTATTTGAAATTGTTTCTCATAAGCTTCCAAAGACAAGAAATGATTTTTAAGTAGCACTACATGTCCAAGGAAAATTCAAATCATCTCCTCAAGAAAAAAACTGTGGTCCAGAATGATGTGATTTATTTTCTAGGCCTCTCTTCCTAAGCTCGTCTCTTAAATTATGGTATTTTTTAGATGTGTATCCTCGACCCACTGTTCTCATGCTGTGAACTCTTCCAGAATGATCTCATTTCCTTTCATGATTTCAGTTCCTGATGACTTAAATTCTCTATCTTTATCCTTGACATTTCCCACAGATTTATCCATCTGTCTCCCATAGCATTATCTTAAAATCTCAGACTCAGTTTTTATAAAATAGTAATTAGTCCCACCACCACATCTCCTTCACCCCTGCCATCTGCCCAACTCCTTCATTATTATTATTTTCCTATCTTTATTGTGTTTAGAACTATTGACAACCGCTTTATTTACCCAGGCAAAAACCATCAACTGAGACTTTCTTCTCTTTATCCCAATATCCAATACATTTTTGTGAATTTTAACTCTTGACTATTTTTCAATCCTGCCTTCCTTTTTCTATCATACTGCCCTTGTTTTAATTCAGGTCACTATTCTCTTTATCCTAAATTATTATAACTTCTTAACTCGTCTGTGTCAATCAGAATTTGCATTGTAAGCAATAGAACATGATTTTGGTTAGCTCAAACAGAAGAGAATGTTTCACCAGGTTTGGGAATACTTACAGAATCAACGAGATAGTTGGACAGTGAGACTCAGAAGATGTGACAGAACCAATGAAGTCTGGTTAGCTGGGGCCACAGCCATCGTGATTCATCAGAACCATCTGCCTAGGACACCACCACTAGCACTGGCACTGCTGAAAAATATTCCATTCCCACCTGTGGCTCTGCTGATGCTTCACCCTCTGGATGGTGTTATTGGTGAGTGAAACAGCTAAATGTTCTTTCACCTTATTTACTACTCCAGATTCAAAGTCCCGAGTGCTTGTATCAGATTGTCTGAACTTAAATTGTATGCTCATGCCTTAGGTACTAGAGGTTGGGGAAGGAAAAAAACCTGTTCTCTTTCAATTACTGTGATGGAAAGTACAGTCTGCCTCCTCCAAGCTGTGCACAATAGGCCATTTTCTTTTAAGTTGGAAATACCAAAAAATTGGGCAATAAGAACAATAATAATAAAATGAAATTCCAGTAGGTGGTCTTTTCTTTCAGTCATTTTCCCTTTAATCATTTTTCTGCATAGAAACCAAGAAGAAATAAGGCAGAAGTAATTATCAGGAAGCTGCTGCAGAGACCCAGGCAAGAAATGATGGTCTCCTGAAGCAGACTTGTGACAGAAGAGTCTGGAGAAATAGGCAGATCTGAGAGAGATCTAGGAACTAGAATTAATAGTGGTTCAATCTATAGATGTGTGGCCTGACAGGTATAGGGATATGAAGATTGGGGTTGACTTTTCTTTCTCAAGCAATTAAGAAGAAATGAGAGACTTTTAGTTTTATATGTATGTAATTTCTGGGCTTGTGAAGGTGTTGGGTAAGTAGGTGGCTATATTATCTGGTGCTCAGAGGACAGAGCATTACTGGAGATGTGTCTTTGTGAGACACTAACATACAGTTGATCACTAAAGTGGTAGGAGATATTGAGATCACCCAGGGAAGGTACACAAAGTAAGAATACCAGCTCCAGTGAAGCTCAAACATACAGGTTCAGTCCCCTCTCGTGCCTCCTTATGGCAGACATTCAGAGACATTTGGACCATGTCAGACATCAATTCTTAAAGGATTAGCACTTGATTTATTGCTCCTCTCTTGTGAACATGAATCTTACCAAATTCTTGGTATTTTCAATATGCTTCTGTTGAGTGTATTTCCGTTACCCTGGTCACTCAAATTCGGAACCTCCTCATTTCCAAAGATCTTGTTCTTCACTCCACCACAGCCACCCACTTTCCATGGCCAGACCTGAGATTGCTGTTTTTCAATCACAACATTTTAGCAGATCATGAATCAATGAATTTGTCACAAACATCATTTCTTCTCAATGAAATGTAATAGAAAATATCTTCCTGCTTAGCATATGCTTAGATGTAAACTGGGTTTGTTTTGATCATATCTGATTGTACACAAGATTTACAACTGTTCATATTTGGAAAAGACCAATTGAAAGCAAGATGGCAAGTTTGGGTGATCTTTGAATTTCTTAGTGAATTAAAAGCACAATCTTCAGAAATGAGACAAGGACAAAAATGCCTTTGGGCAAAGGGGAATGAAGTTCAGTTATCAGATATTATTTCTACTGCTCTCTGTTCTTCCTGCATGATTAGTTTTTCTTTTTCCTTTTTTTTTTTTTTTTTTTTTTTTTGAGACGGAGTTTCACTCTTGTTGTCCAGGCTGGAGTGCAATGGCATGATCTTGGCTCACCACAACTTCCACCTCCTGGGTTCAAGCGATTCTCCTGCCTCAGCCTCCCGAGTAGCTGGGATTACAGGCATGCACCACCACGCCTGGCTAATTTTGTATTTTTAGTAGAGACGGAGTTTCTCCATGTTGGTGAGGCTGATCTTGAACTCCCGACCTCAGGTGATCTGCCCACCTCAGCCTCCCAAAGTGCTGGAATTACAGGCATGAGCCACCATGCCTGGCCTAGTTTTTCTTCTCTACAAGGTTATTCTCATCCACATACAAGATGGTATAATATCATCTGTCTGAAAAAGGAAATGTCCAAGTTACTCCACATCCTATATCAATTTGCTTCATTATTATTATTATTTCTTCTTCTTCTTCTTCTTCTTCTTCTTCTTCTTCCTTCTTCCTTCTTCCTTCTTCCTTCTTCCTTCTTCCTTCTTCCTTCTTCTTCTTTCTTCTTCTTTCTTCCTTCTTTCTTCCTTCTTTCTTCCTTCTTTCTTCCTTCTTCTTCCTTCTTTCTTCTTCTTCTTCTCTTCTTCTTCTCTTCTTCTTCTTCTTCTTCTCTTCTCTTCTTCTCTTCTTTTCTTCTTCCTTCTTCTTCTTTCTTCTTCTTTTTCTTCTTCGGCTCAGAAAACAGTATTTCAAAATGAAGGCCTCAGAAGCAAGTTTTTCTCGGACCTTCTTCTGCTCTCCTGTCTCTCAGTCCCATTCTCCCTGGAGACTATCTGTAGAAACTAGAATCTTTCTTCCCCAAGGCAGGCCATAGAAATCAAAACTCTTTCTCCCCGAAGTTAGTTGTAAAACATAAAAAGTATTACTCTAATTTTCCCTCTGCCTTTCTGTGTAAAAACTTGCCATAAATGATTATCTGACCTACCCTATTTGGAGTGTATGTCATAAGACCTCCATTACAGAGATAATCCTGCCCCATATTCTGAAGGAGGAAATACATGCTCAGAGAGGCCAAGAAGGATCTAGACACACAGGCCTTGCTGAGTTTCCCCACTCAGTCTATTAGCATTAGATCACACCCTGTCTGTCAAATCCTATTTCTACATGGCTGTTCGTACTTTGCCAAACCTAAGCGTAAAATGAACAATTTCCCATGTATCTTTGGGTCTTCATTCTAAAGGCTCTCACATGTACATGTCAAATAAGTTTGTGTGCCTTTTATCCTATTAATCTGAATTTTGCAAGTTAAGTTTTCATTGAATCTTTAGCCTCTACAGTTACTATTTACAGAAAATTTTCCTTAAAGAATTATCTGTACTTATTATTTCATTTCTTTCTTTTCTTGCAGCTTCTTGAGCCCATTGCAGATTCTCATTTCCAACATTCCACCAAAGCTGCTCTTATTAACCTCTGTTTTACACACTCAGTGCCATTTGATCATACTTGATTCTTCAACAATGTTTGACAGTGTTGATCATCATCTTCTTTTAAAACTCTTTCCTCACTTAACCCTGAGTCTTTATCACCTTTCGTTCTTCTCACACTTCACTGGCCAGTCCTCTCTAGCGTTTTACTATGTTAACCACATTATTTAACTTAAAATAGAGCTTCCGTTGGTTACTGTGACACTGGCCCTTCTGCTTTACTTGCCCACTCTTTGGAGACTACTCAGTATTTTATACAAGGTTCTCTTAATTTTATTTCCTCAGTCCCCAAATATCATGATTTCTTCAGGGATTCCTGCTTGGATCTATTTTTATTCTTTCATTTATTCATTTAATAAATATACAGCAAGGGTTTATTATGGATGGGCTATCATGAGCTGAAATGTAGCAGTGAACCAAATAAGGAAAATTTGTTTGTATGAATTACAATCCAGTGGGAGTAAACAAAAAATATACACATAAGCAAAAAACATAGAGGTAAATGGGAAGAAGAAAAATAAAGCATGATGAGAGGGGTACAAAATGACTTAATAGGGAGGTAATTTTAGGTAGGAATCGGGGAAGTTTTTGAAAGAAGGTTAGAAAAGTTGTAGGTTGTAATTTGAAAATGAGCATTTCAGGAAGTGAAAACAGCAATGTGCAAAAAGCCTCAAGTAGGAGGATGCCTGGTATGTATAAGAAAAACCAAGTAAGCCAGTGTATCTGAAGTGGAAAGAGAGAGAGGGCAGTAGGATTAGAGGCGAGCGAGGAAGCACAGGACTGGATCAAGGAAAGCCTTGTGATTCATGGTAGAAACTTAAGATTCTATTCTGAGTGAGATATAAAACTGTAAGAGTTTTAATCAGCAAGGATCTATGCCTTAAAGGTTTAACTTTGTTAAGTGGAGACTGAATGGCTTCAGTGAAAGTTGGGAAGGAGAGAATGGAACCAGAGATGCCAATTAAAGGGTTTATTGATACTGGCCCTGAGAGAAGAGATGAGTCTGCACTTGGGTGGTGGTGGGAAGATGTTGGGAACTGGGCAAATTCTGGATATATTTTAATAATAGAACTTATAGGACTTCTGAATGGTTGGGATGTGAAGTCTAAAAATAAGAAGGAAGTGAAGGATACTCTAAGTTTTGGGGCTGAGCAACTGATAGAATGGAGCTACCATTAACTGAGATGAAGATGACTGGGGGGTGAGCAGGTAGTGGGAAGGTGTTGAAGTAATCAAATATTTGGGTTTGCTCATTTAAAGTTTCATTTACCTTCAGTCATCCAAGTGTATATGTCAAATAAATGAGTATATGTTTCCAGGGTTTAGGGGAGAAATACAAATGTCTACAAATAGATATTTGGCTATTGTCAGATGATATTTGAAGTCATGCAACTAGACGAGAATAACCTAGGATGAGAGAGTATTTGGTATAGAATTAATAAGGAGAACCTATCATATACAACATTTTCTGGCAGGGATGACCCCACTTAATTCAGCACTCTTCACTCTCAATTCACCTCTGTTTTGTCTTGAGCTCCGGTAATGTCAGCCATGTTACTGTCCTTGACAATACAGTGCGGTCAGTGTGGAGCCCCTGACACTGAGTAGGCATTGGAGCTAAGACTAATGGAATATCAGAAACATTCTAGTTCAGGGGAAAATAAAATGCACTTGGTTGCCAAGAGTAAAAGGCTACCTTTAACAAGCCAGAACTTTGTCATGGCATATTGCCAGTTTTTTAAAGAGGGTGCCCTGCCAAGAAGGCAGTTGGAGGACAAAAACTATCAACAAGGCAGGGTCATGTTTGAGTCTTCCTGGAATGTCCACCTCTTTGTGGTAATGCTTGCAGGATTATCAGGCTAGGCTGGACTCATGGTAAGTGAGCATATCCTGCTCACTGGTGGATCTTTTTATTATAAGAAAAGAGAATCATGTGAGGAATATGTCGGAATTGGAGCCTGGAATTATGTACTTTTGGTTTTCTCCACTTTGTCTTGTGGAAACATTAAGTCTTCTCCTTTCATTGCTGTTCCTGTGTTGCCTTTGGCTCGCATCCTTTCTGAGGTCGTGTGTCTTCTGGATTCTGACAGTTGGTGCAAGGGACCAGTTTCTATGTCAGCAGTGTGAGGAGGATCATGCCTGTTGGCATGAATATTATGGAGATGTAAGCTGAAAGAATCGCACTTGTTATTTTGAGGCTTGGAGTCAAATCCCTACTCATCATCTTCTCAAAGATTATAACAGTACATGTGCCTTTTGGGAAAAGAATATGTTTTTATAAATTTTAAGAAGTGATAAAACACAACAAACAGTAAAAACTGAGATTTTTGAATGAAGATATGTCACATAAAGAAACCAATGATCTGAAATATACAATTATGAACTTCCAAATCAACCAACCACATTTGGGGAATTTTCTTCAGTTTGTTGAACTGTTCGGTGAGAGGGGTGTTAAATTTTATGTGGTGATTTGTACCAATAAAAAATGCAGTTGTAACAATGATTTATGTAAAAGAAGTGATTTTGATGCAAATAATGTTAATTTTAGGTAGTACCAAGATTCTAGTGGAAGCCAGTGATACCAGCTTTGGAGTAGGTGCTTCACAAGGGCCATTCAGAAAGCCGCTTAAGTAGTGGGGAAAGCTCAAGCAGTAATATTATCCACTAATAATTTAAGTGACAGCTGTCAATTTGCTTTTTGGTGAATAAAATTGTTAGGGATTGGCAGAGAAAAGAATTGTTCGATGTTTTAATCTTGTTCATAATTTAAAGACCCAAACTTAAAAGGTGCATAAAGATGGATAGTATGCAGTCTACCATCTGAAAGGCTGTTGTGAAACCTGTCAATGTTGTCAAGTTTCAGGATAATGGGAATAAACAATGGAAGTAATTATAGTTAGACATCATTATTTTCCCTCAAGACCTTTTCAGCTAAAATAAATTTGGTCATTCAGGAAGAGAATGGCTGCCATTCTTCATTTCTTCATCATTATTCTAATTGAAAATTTGAGTTATTACCTTTAGAGAATAATCAAGAAGTTATTCAAAGTGTATTTTTATGAACTCCTCAGTGCTCATAACTCACATACAGAGATCTTAGAATTAGATGTCTTCCATGGTTTTGACACTCTGAAAACATTAATCATCTGTGTTTTCCTTTTAAGGGCTCAGTTTTGGATAGGTTCTTGGCAGTGTTACTGGCCTGATTTGCTCAGGTACACATATGCCCCTTAACTAACTGCATAGAATGCTACTTATTCCTAAATTATACCAGGAAATTCAGTATCCCTTCTTGAGCAAAACTTACTTCGCCTACCTCTGAATTGCACAAAAGGAATGTTTTTCTCTGAAACAGAAAAAAAGAACTACAGAATCTGAACAATCCACCATTGCTCTTGATTCTGTTGCCATTCTACAGACTTTATCTAAGTCTTCAGTGATACACTGGCTGTCTTCCAGCTCTGCCTAGGTCATGGTCATGCCCACACACACTTTAACACACAAACTCTTAAAATTCTCACACTTGTTTATCCTTTGTTGTTAAAGAGTAGTTATTATATGAGTAAAGCGTTTTAGTTTAAAGGCCAGGTACAAATGGAAGAAAGAAATTAATTGAAACGATACTGCAACTCCCAGATTTACTGGGAAGGCAGAATAAAGAGGTTTAGATTTAATGCAGCAAGAGTCACAACAACAACAACAAAACACATCATGTAACTGGTCTGGAGAAAATAATAGTGGGTACACTGCTGAGAACTACACCTTCAGATGTGTCTTACCTACACTATTGCTGGTAATTCCTGAATTTGACTCCTGAATTTCAGCCTACTGTTCCTGAAAAGCAGATACTATGCTACCACCACCATCAGCAGAGCACATTTTCAACTATCCTTTCTTTTTGTCATTAGTTCCTTATTTATAATACAGGCTGGGTACATATGATTGATGCTGTGGAAATGTGCCTGTGCCCTAGCTGCAAGAAAGTCTGGGATAGTGAGTATATACCACCTTTTGCTTCTGCAGTAGGATATGCCTCCCATCAAGATCTGTAAGTTGTCAATGTCTCTAAATTTAAGGAGGAAGATCAGATGCTAGACACCCTCCAAAAATGACAAATGTCTATGATAGGATACCACTCTTTGACTGCCTAAAATCATAACATATTTCTTTCTACATGTATACTTCTATTTTTTCAGATATCATAGTAAAATTATCTCATAATAGACATTGGAGACTATGAACAGTGAGAGCATGGGAAGGGGGGTGAAAATTGAAAAACTACCTAATCGGTACAATGTTCACTATTTGGGTGATGGGTACACTGAACGCCTAGACTTCACTACATAATCTATGTATGTAAGAAACCTGTGCTTGTGGATGTGAAGGAATTCTTCAAGGAGAACTACAAACCACTGCTCAATGAAATAAAAGAGGACACAAACAAATGAGAGAACGTCCCATGCTCAAGAATAGGAATAATCAATATTGTGAAAATGGCCATACTGCTCAAGGTACTTTATAGATTTAATGCTATCCCCATCAAGCTACCACTGACTTTATTCACAAAATTGGAAAAAAACTACTTTAAAGTTCATATGGAACCAAAAAAGAGAGCCCGCATTGCCAAGACAATCCTAAGCAAAAAGAACAAAGCTGGAGGCATCATGCTACCTGACTCCAAACTATATTACAAGGCTTCAGTAACCAAAACAGCATGGTACTTGTACCAAAACAGACATATATAGACCAAAGGAACAGAGCAGAAGCCTCAGAAATAACACCACACATCTACAACAATCTGATCTTTGACAAACCTGACAAAAGCAATGGGAAAAGATTTCCTATTTAACAAATGGTGCTGGGAAAACTGGCTACCCATATGTAGAAAGCAGAAACTGGATCCCTTCCTTACATCTTATCCAAATTTTAACTCGAGATGGATTAAAGACTTAAATGTTAGACCTAAAACCATAAAAACCCTAGAAGAAAACCTAGGCAATACCATTCAGGACATAGGCATGGGCAAAGACTTCATGACTAAAACACCAAAAGCAATGGCAGCAAAAGCCAAAGTAGACAAATTGGATCTAATTAAAGAGTTTCTGCACAGCAAAAGAAACTATCACCAGAGTGATCAGGCAACCTACAGAATGGGAGAAAATTTTTGCAATCTACCCATCTGACAAAGCTCTAATATCCATAATCTACAAAGAACGTAAGCACATTTACAAGAAAAAAACAACCCCATCAAAAAGTGGGCAAAGGATATGAACAGACACTTCTCAAAAGAAGATATTTATGCAGCCAACAGGCATATGGAAAAATGCTCATTATCACTGGTCATTAGATAAATGCAAATCAAAGCCACAATGAAATACCATCTCACACTGGTTAGAATGGTGATCATTAAAAAGTCGGGAAACAACAGATGCTGGAGAGGATGTGGAGAAATAGGAACACTTTTACACTGTTGGTGGGAGTGTAAATTAGTTCAACCATTGTGGAAGACAGTGTGGTGATTCCTAAAGGATCTAGAACTAGAAATACCATTTGACCCAGCTATCCCATTACTGGGTATATACCCAAAGGATTATAAATCATGCTACTATAAGGACACATCCACATGTATGTTTATTGCGGCACTATTCACAATAGCAAAGACTTGGAACCAACCCAAATGTCCAGCAGTGATAGACTGGAGTAAGAAACTGTGGCATATACACCATGGAATACTATGCAACCATAAAAAAGGATGAGTTCATGTCCTTTGCAGGCACATGGACGAAACTGGAAACCATCGTTCTCAGCAAACTATCATGAGAGAAAACCAAACACCACATGTTCACACTCATAGGTGGGAGTTGAACAATGAGAACACATGGACACAGGATGGGAAACATCACACACCAGGGCCTGTCAGGGGGTGGGAGGCTAGGGGAGGGATAGCATTAGGAGAAATACCTAATGTAAATGACGAGTTGATGGGTGCAGCACACCAACATGGCACATGTATACCTCTGTAACAAACCTGCACGTTGTGCACATGTACCCTAGAACTTAAAGTGTATATAAAAAAAGAAACCCGTGCTTGTGCCCCTTAAATACAGAAAAAAAAATTTTTTTAAAAAGAAAAAAATACAAAAAATTTCATATAAGTCTGAGGATGTATTCCCAGCTTACCAAAAGGGAGATAACACCAATCCTATTAGTTATCGATTGGCCCAGGCTACCCTCTCTGAGTAATAACAATTCCTCCCATTGTTCTGCCAAAACTTTGACCAGAGGGTCTTTCAACTATGAATTCTATTGTGAAGTTAATTATATAAAACAGTGAGGAAGAGGGAACTGAGAGTTGGAAGACTAGTGAAAGCTAGGTTAGTTAAGCTATAAGCATATGTGTGATACTGAGAGGAAGATTAAAAAAAAAAAATCACAGAGGCGGGTTTACAGAGACCCCCTTTCACTCCCATTTGATTTTTTTTCCTTTCATCCAGCTCCATCTTATACATGCATGAAAACAAGTCTTATTGATAAGGCTTTCTCAGTTTCTCACAGCCTTTTTTACATCTCCTTTCCCCCATAGTCATTATCTTGGATCCAGATGTTGGAGAACCTCTATATTGCCCCGGACATTTTCTTTTTCCTTTCTCCTCCACAAATTCTCTTTATAAAAGCTAGTTATCTTTAAAAATTCACATGTGGCTATCTCCCTGTCAGCTTCCAGTGATTTGTAATTACCCTTTGGAGAAAGTCAGCCGCTCTCAGCATGGCTTAGAATATCTTGCCGGTTTGACCCCTGCCTTCCCCAGCCTCGTCTCCCATATCTCTATTTCTTTGTGCTCCAGTTACATTCCTATGTCAGCTTCTTAGAAACTCCATTCTCCTTCCAGCCTCAGGGCCTTGCCGTGACCTTTCCTTTACTTGGAAATATTCTTGCCAATGCCTTCTCATTCTCCAATTTCTGGAGTCTCAGCTGAATTTCACATCTTCAGGTCCTCATCATACATGCCTCTTCTAAACCCAAACAAGCAAGGTGGCCATGTCTGCTGCTCTTTATACCCCTGATTGTCATGGGCATGACTTCTGTTACTATTAAGTTGACACGAAAGCAATTGCGGCTTTTGCCATTGAAAGTAATGACAAAAACCTCAATGACTTTTGCAACAACTTAATATTTGCTAAGTGCCTGTCTTACTCCATTGCTCCAGAAGGAAATGGGCAGTGTCAGCCTGTGGACTGCTGCCTCCTCAGTGCCTTGGATACCTATGACCTGACACAAGGGAGGTACCCAACAAGTAATTGCTGGACAAATCAGTATGGGAAAAGCTTCTGCATTGGTCATTATCAGGCAAGGCATTATGTTTTCAGGTTTCCATTTTCTCATGATAAAACTTCTTCATAAGAGGAAATCCTCTGATTCCTCAGGTAAATGAGGTTTGAAGATATGAATGGGAAGGTATGAATTCTGTTTGCATTAAGGAATGAAGCTCATATTTGCTTTGGAGAGGTAGAATCGCTTTGCAAGAGGCCAAAGTATCAGTTGTTTCCCAGCACTAAACTTTGGCGAGAAGAGTTCTCTGCTAATTCAAGTGACCAAGAATTTATGCAATTTCCTCTGAAGAAAATTATCCTTTTGAGAGCAGGAAGAAATAGTTTACCCCCTCACTGAAAGTTAATCATTTTACCAGGATCCGTTTCTTCTTGCACCTGATTTTCTTCTTTCTTACACAATCAACCGTATCTGCTTTGTATAAATCTCTTGAATTTAAAAATTTGCCTTTCAGATGCCTGGTGTCCTAGGATGTGTATATTGAATCACCAGAAATAACTCAGTGACATATTATGCTAGCTTATTTCATACATATTTCCAACTTATGACTCATTGGTTTGAAGAGGACAAATGTGAACTAAGAGAAAACAGAGGACTTGATGTACTTGTGCCTGAGAGGATGAATCACTGTGCTGCTGGCGAAGGATCCTGGGTCATAGTTGTCTGTCTCATGGGTTTGAATGACCCTCAGTGTTCTCTGTCCTGGCCCCACTCATGAACTCACATGCAACCTCACACAAACACACATCCAAAACACCACTCGCTTCTTACTTTGGAAGCCCCACAAAACTATTTCAGGCTGGAAGGCGAGCGTATAATGAAGAAAGTGGTTGTCTTGGAGGCTACAACTTGATAAAGGAACACGTCAGAGGGACCCAAAATGTTCACAGTGGCATTTTCATTCTCAATGTTCAAGGATTTTTATTTTCCACTCTCTTTCCACCATCTGCTTTTCTTACTATAGCAAATGTCATTTCCTATGGCGTTTAGCAGAATATGAAATGGGATTGTTTTCTATTGAATTTTGATGCAGTTTTATGATTTTCCTTAGAGCGAGCCAGCCTTCATTCCTTCCTTCCTTCCTTCCATGCTTCCTTTCATTTTACTAAAAAAAAGTAGAGCTAGCTTTAACAGTACATTTATCAGACCAACTTGAAAATAACTCCTGTAGATTTGCCTCTAAACCTGGATTGAAATTTGTGATAAGACAAGGTTCTTAAATATGTTAATTTTTAATCTGTTTATAACAAGCACAAATTCCCGAAGTGGCGTAAAGCTTGTTAAGCAGTAAATTCCCATTAAAGTGACAAGCTAAGGATTTAACTTAATTGAGGGGGGAATGTGTATGTGGTTTTGTGTGTGAGGGTAGGGAGGTATGTGCCTGTGTGTCTGTAAAAGTAGTAAAAGGAGGATGCAAGGTAGAGGAAACAGTGAAAGAAGAGAATTCAGGAAGCAATAACAGCATGTACTTATATAGCATTTTCTGTGTCAGGCATTGTATAAACTCTACATGTATTAATTTAATTCTCAACATAGCCACACACACATTAATTCTCAACATACCACAACACGTGAGGTATTGTTGCTTTCTCCATTTTACATATGAAAAATGTAAAGTTTAAATCACACAAAAGTTAAGGTCACATAGTTATTAAGTGGCAGAGGTAAATGGTTCACATCCTAAGCATTGTATTATGCTGTTTTCTCTCAACTACGACTCAAGCATAAATTTGTAGCATAATGAAAGAGAATCCTTTGTGAAACATTAGCACCAGATTTATTCTTTCTTTGAGGAGAAAAAAGCCAAAGGGTTTTGGAAATCTTTCACCAATAGCAAGACCGTGGTCTACCAGGGAAGGTGACTGTGTAGCTTAAGGGAGTTTGACAAAGAGAAGCCAAGAGAGAACTTAGAATGTCTGGAGTATGAGATGTAATCACTGGGGCAGTATTGACGGTGGACCTTGCCCATGAGGAGCAACGCTGTGATGTCTGTTCTGGAAATATGTCACCACTTCAACTCTTCTCTTTCCATGACTCATTAGGTGATGATTTACTCTCACAGAAAGAATGGAGATTAGGATGGGAAGAAAAGGCTCCCTCTGTTGAGGATGGCTCAACTTTGTGAAGCTGCTAGAGAGGTGCCACAGGAAGATGAGAGTTGAAATTAACAACCTTAGGGAAGGCGGAGATAGGAATAAATTGATTCGTATTTTAGAGACATGTTTTTAGGGTCGATAATTCTGCATGTCTCCAACTTAAGAAAACAAAGCAAAAAACTCCTCTTATTACAATAGGCTTCCTCTTCCTAACAAGGGCTTCAGGACTTAGATAGGGCTCAATGATGGAATCAATTTCTTGGATTTAGGATTCCACTGCTCTCCATTCCTTCTTTCCTATTCATAAAATCTAATTTTGGTTCTAGACTCTATGTATGTCACTTTCATTAAACAGGAAATAATATTACATTTTGCAGCCACCACAGGAGTAGCAGTTTTGGGAGTCCTCATTCACTCTGAGTTTATAAGAAGGCTCAGAAAAATTGACAAATATATTCTTCAAATTGTCATTAGGGTAAACTTGTTGAGCTCTACACAATTTGGGTAAGACTTTAACCTTCAGAGTTTTTTGGCACACAAATATATTGACTTGCCAACCATTATGGGTTCCATACAGGCAAAACCTTGTTGGTATTTGGAGTATCTGGGAGAGGAAAAGAAAGATAATCTTTTCTTCTCTTGGCTTCAGGTCCAATATAGACAGAAAAAAAGTCAGACAAAATATTATTTCTTGGCTGGGCACGGTGGCTCATGCCTGTAATCCCAGCGCTTTGAGAGGGGGAGGCAGGTGGATCACGAGGTCAGGAGATCGAGACCATCCTGGCCAACATGGTGAAACCCTGTCTCTACTAAAAATACAAAAAAAAAATAGCTGGGTGTGGTGGCACGTGCCTGTAGTCCCAGCTACTTGGGACGCTGAGGCAATAGAATCACTTGAATCCAGGAGGCGGAGCTTGCAGTGAGCCAAGATCGCGCCACTGCACTCCAGCCTAGGTGACAGAGTGAGACTCCATCTCAAAAAAAAAAAAAGAATTTTTTTTTTTTATTTGTCATATGCTTTAAAGATAGTCCTAGTATATTCTTCCAAACTGGAAGATAATGCAGTCATAAAATTGAATACTTGTTACCTTATGAAACAAGAGCATTGAGAATGGCTACAGAAATATACAAGTGTTGCATTCCCAAATGGAATCGAGCCAATGAAAAAACAGCAATTCAGTAAACAAACAAGAACTGCCCCCCTGCCACCAATTTCAGTAGATTGAACACATTCTGTATGGATGTAGTACAGTAGTCATATATTTTTTATTCAAACTAGATTAACCAAAATAAGGGAGTTCATCTTTTAGTTTGGAAAAGCTGCTGGGAGTAGTTCACATGATTTAAAGAAAAGCTTCAGGTATTAGGACCTTACCAGTTGGTTCTAAAATTCAATACTGTCAAATTTCTTCTCTCCTCATCCTTGCCTTTTACTCTCCTCTCCTTCCAACCTCTCTCTTTCTGCTACTTGTTCAAATTTATATACTTTCCCCCATGGCAGGGACTTCTCACATTCTCCTAAATTAGCAAACCTAGTAGAAACAGAACTTTTCTTCCAAATGTAATTATAACCATTTCAGGCAAGGTCTTTTACTGGCTTGATCGAGTAATATGTCCAACCCTGGACTAAGCAAAATGGAATTCAAGTTAGTTGGAGTTTCAGGACTTATTACAAGACTAATAGACACTGCTTATAATAAGCTTATAATTTATTAAAAGATAAAATATTACACGTGGAATAAACAGCGCTCATTTGACAATGCTTATTTTATCAGGTTTTATAAAATTGACAAACTTTTCTATTATATAAAAATTGAATTACATGTATGGAAGACTTACAGAAGTGCTGAATTTATTTTCCACAAGATAAAAGCCTTCTTTGGACCCCCAGAACTGAGAAGGTTTAAGCTTTTATCATGAAAATGAACTCAATAAAAGCACTGAAGCTATATATTTAATAATGTTGTATTTGAAACACGGGGCACATTAGATTTTTACTTTCCTGTGTTTTCTGGACGGTGTAATTAAGAGTTATTATTGTGCCCACTTTAAAGATTGTTCAGTTGGATTGTTAATCTACATCAATACTCCACATGGGAAACCAAGGAGAAATTATGATCTTCTTAAAATAAATGCATGCTTTATTTAAAAGTATATAAACCCTATAACACCACAAAGACCAGGAATTTTTTGAAAGGTATTTTTCAGCTCTCCAAATGATGCAGAGATTAAAGACAAGCCCAAATTACCATTTGCTACAGGGTACTGGACTCCAGGTAGTGGAACAGATGGAGAGAATCCAGCTCATGGATCACTGCAGGCAGGAGTGAGTGACTGAGCAAAAACAAATAAATTCATGATGCACAGCCCTGGAGGACAGAGCTACAGTATTTACACAAAGTTTCGTCATGAAACTTGGGCTAGTATTTGAGTTGTATTTACTTAAAAACACTTAGGATAGCTGCTTCAGGAGCTTCAATTATCCTTTTGAGTTCCATTTATTTATTTACGTATTGACAATTCTATGGTATGTATGTACAAAGTTATTAACCATGACCTACTGTATAAATGTATAACTCCTGAAAATAATTTAAAATTTGCCTAGTCTTTAACCTGATCCATTAACCTCAATCAGACATAGGTATTTTATGGTACCTATATACAATAAAATCTGTATATAGTTTTCTTTACTGGCCCTTCACACAAGTCCTTGCCAGAGACCGGTATGTCTCTGACAAAAAAGTTACCTAAATCTTTGTTTCTCCAAGTGTTGTCCATGTACCACCAGCAACAACATCACGGCAGAATCTCAGGCTCCATCACAAACACACTGAATTGAAACTGGCGTTTGACAGGAACTACAAGTGATTTCAAGTGTCTCTAGGATTTGCGTAAGCAAACAGTAATGGAGAAGGTCATTTTAGAAGGGAGGCTCGCTGGGTCCAGGGGCTCATGCCTGTAACCCAGCACTTTGGGAGACCGAGGCGGGTGGATTGCCTGAACTCAGGAGTTTGAGACCAGCCTGGGTAACACGGTGAAACCCCATCTCTACTCGGGAGTCTGAGACAGGAGAATTGCTTGAATCCGAGAGGCAGAGGTTGCAGTGAGCTGAGATCATGCCATTATACTCCAGTCTGGGTGACAGACTGAGATTCCATCTCAAAAAATAAAAAAAAAAGGAAGGGAGGCTCAGAGGAAGCAAGAGATATAGAATTTAAAGGTCCCCAGTGATTGATCTGGATGTGGCTGAAGTTTTTAAACTGGGGAATAATGTAAACCAAGTGTTGAGAAAGAAGAGCCATGTGACTCCACCATGCAGGCAGGTGTGGAGGGAGAGGACGGAAGCACTGAGAACACATCGGGGGGACAATACTGAAGCAAAGACATTATTGGTCTGGTGTGGGCTTTTGGCAATGGGGATGGTAAGGGAGAGACTGTGAAACATTCTGAATTTATTTAATGAGTTAGTTAAGTGACTTCTTGGGATGAGTTAACATTACCCCAGGAAAATGAAACAGGGATTTAGGAGGCATGAAAGTTTAATACAGAGAATATAAGAGCAGTGGTAAATTATAGAGAAAGAATGAAGCCCAGTTCTCAATTTCTCATGTTTGCACTCTACTCAATTACATTTATGGTAGTCCCTTTGCCTGACACCACCTTCATAGCTAAAATATATTTTTTAAAACGAAGGTGGTGGTGGTGGTGGACATCTGTGTAGCTTCTAAAACATTGACTTTACCCTGCCTAACAGGAGTTTTGACTTTTACTCCTATATTACAAAGGACAACTTAGATATCTATTTTCTGAATATTAGAAACATTTTATGAATACTGTCTATATTGCAGTGCGACTTTTTCAATATTTAAAAAATATTCTGAAGTATTTAAGTACTTTAGGGCTGTTCAAATTACTATAAAATTTTGAAATTTTTCATGTTTGCTAATTAATGTTTTTTTCTTCACATTTTTCCGTGAAAGCCATCAAAAATATACCTCAAATGAATTTCATGATTACAGTGAATCCAAGAGATTAAGAACATTGGATAGTGAAACCACAGACCTCATTTGCATTTTCTTAATATAAAATGAAAAATAAAGCATATATTGTTCTGACACCATTTGATTCAAAGAAGCCAAATGAAAAAGCAATGAAAACAAGATCCTCCTGACAAAGTGCTCCAATAAACTTAGGTTTTTTGACTGAGACTGATGTTTTTGACATTTGTTATTAAATGGAGTTGTTGCACTCTGCAATGCACATGGCAAATTCTAAATACAAGAGCAAAACCCAAACCAAGTAACTCCCCCTTTCACAGTACATCCCGTCATCTTGCTCCATCCTAGACTGTTCCCATTCACTCAAAATAAGCTTGAGATCCTGCCTTGCAGGGATAACTGCAAACTGCAGTCAGATGTAGAACTGCTTAATCAGGTCTCAGAACCAGGCCTTAATTAGAATGCTTGGAAAAGAAGAGCAAATGAAAATTATTAAGCTGCACTGTTCATTCCTG
Organism: Macaca thibetana thibetana; assembly: GCF_024542745.1. Lineage (NCBI taxonomy): Eukaryota > Metazoa > Chordata > Mammalia > Primates > Cercopithecidae > Macaca > Macaca thibetana. The sequence continues at coordinate 60,407,510 of NC_065594.1, forward strand.
TTTCTAATTTTAAAGAGGAAATCATGCATTAATTAAGCCATGAGTTAATGCTTAGAGGCACGATTTTGAGATATTCTAAAATAACAAGGAGAAATTTTTTGTTCTGTTTTGATAAACCTGCTCTTGACTACTTGCTATATATGGTATGATATACTTAAACATAGAGTGTAACAGAGCACACTATACTAAGTCTTGGTTACAATTTAAAAGAATTGCTAGACTTAAGGTGTGGCATGATAATCAAAGTTAGGTAGATATTCCCTAAAAGTAAAACAGAAATGTGTAAAACCCATTTTCAGAGGTGAATGGAAGGTAAATTAGATGGTTTAAGAGAAGAGCACAATTCTACAAAGAGCTACATGGGCAGATGATTTCTGATGAGCAGAAAATGGCTTTTACAAACAACATATTTTGGTGTTACAGATTTGAATCTGTTGATACCATAATTTGTGATAATCAAACTTAAGAAAAATATAGTGATTGTTTTAAGTGAGAGCAGAAATATTATTTCTGTTTTCTACAAAGCAATGACATATGGATTATGTCTTCTTTAAAAAAGTTTCTAGCAATTCTTTCTCTAATTGTTTCACCCTGATCCAAGTTATGAAAATAACATGCATAGAAATACTCCCTGTAAATTTATCTCCTTACACGACTCTAAAGTAATAATTTAAATTCTTGTTCTTTCTAGCTCCACTGATGTAGATTCTCACTGAGAATGATGAATCCTGGATGCTTCTTTGAAGCATTAGACGTTGTATGAGCATTTTCTTTAAGTGTTACATCAGTGCTCAAAAAGCTTCAGATTTGGGAGCATTTTGGATTTCAGATTTTCAGATCTGAGATGGTAAACCTGTATTTACTCAGAGACTGTCTTTCTGCATCTCCACTATTCCCTCAATATCCAAATGTCAGAGAGAGTTGCTTAGCTTATGTTGTCTATCTTCATTCTGAATGTCTTTATGATAAAAATCTATCTTTAAAGCAAAATTTTATTATTAGGTGTTTTGCAGCCTAAAAGCTGTGTGAGGAGAGAGACTGGATCCAGTGTGTGTGTGTTTGTGTGTGTGTGTGTGTGTGTGCGCATGCGTGCACATGCATGTGCTTCTTATTTACTATAGAGTTTTAAACACAGTAAGCATGCAGAAGCTATTTGCCACATAACAGAAGTTACAGGTGGGGCATCAGGCATCATTTCGATTAGGGAAACGTGCTTTGGGATTGAGAGATACAATTCATTAGGAAGATGGAAAAATAGTAAGAAAATTATGAAGGTAAAGCTCTTTGGGAGACATTTTAATAGGCAGGGTTTCAAACAGTTGCATTAAGTAGGAAAACTCCTTCTTTCCTTGAATCATTCTCTTTTTTAAGATCAGGCCGTTATGTTAACAGGTTTTTGGTTTTTTTCCTCCCTGCTTTCCTAGCACTTTATTTCAGGCACTTCCCTCCTTCTGACATTTTTCTGAGTTCCTTACACTCTGGAGTCAAAAGATCCCACAATTTTCCACCAGCCAATTCTGACCTCTCATTCTTCCCAACCACCACTATCATAAAACCAGCAACAACAAACGAACAAAACAGTTCTCCCCTTATAGCCCTTTGGGGCCCTATGACCAAGACCCTGTTTTATCAAAGACTCTTTTCCAGAGCTTGCACTCGTCTTAGACACATAGTGTCATCTCCCTATTTTTTTTTTTTTTCCATGCTTTTGTTCGTTTAGCTCACTGGTAATAATGTCTGCTGAAAGCAAAGGCAGAACAAGCTGCAACAGGACTTATGACACCATATCATGGAAAGATAGCCAGCTTTTGGCCTCCCGGTAAAGATTAGCAGTGTAATGAATAACAAGTTATAAACAGACCCTGAGGTTAAAGGATAGCAGCATGGTCTTGGCCTCCACCTTATATAGCAGACATTTGTTCCACAGACGTTGGGCCAGAGACATCAGGGCACCCATAGGGGCTCATTCAGAGGTTCTCATTGTGCTTTTCATACTGTTTACTAGCCTGAACTGCAGATTGGGAAAACAGCTAGCCTTCCCTTTGTTGTTCTCTATTTTCATCCTGTGTAACAAGTGAGAAACACTTGTTTGGAAAATTAGGTATTTTTAGTCATAGTGCAATGAGTGTTAGGTGTTTGTGGTTATCAGGTTTAGTATGTGGAGGCTGACAGGAGCAAACATGGTCAGGCTGACGTCCAGAGGTGTGAAAAGATGTTAACAAGAATAAGGCTATAAATAATACATGTCTCTTCTTACAAAGCAAAACACTGCATGTGTTTCTTCAAAGAACTTGAAAGGTCCTGATACATGAGGATGAGGTTTGCACCATTATTTGAGATGCTCTTTCACAGGGAAATGGGTCTGAAACTAGGTGTTTATATATATATATATACACACATATATATATACACATATATATATACACTAATGAGTTATATAGTTATAGCTATATATAGCATATATATGCTAATGAATTATTTACATTTAACACAACCATTTATTATCCTCCCATTATGTGCCATTTTGCTCAAAGTCAGGGATAAAAAAAGCAGGACTTTTGCCTGAGGGGAACTTTGAGGCTTGGTTGAACAACAGGGTTATAAATAAATATCATGTAACATCCTGATTTTAGTGCTGTGGTAGAAATCATTCTAATTAGTATCTAATGGGCATAGAGGAACGTCCATACTGCCAAGGATTGGTGGGAACTGAGAGTGAAAAAGAAAGATTAGGAGAGAAGGGATTTTGAATAATTTGGAGCAGAATGTTGATGAGGATTCACAGAGATACTGCTCAAGGGGAAAAACGAGTAATTTGTGTACTTTTAGCAATGGTTCTCAAAGTGCACTTCCTAGACTAGCAGCACCAGCATCACCTAAAGCCTGTTAGAAATGCAAACCTGCTCCACCCCAGACCTGCAGAATCAGAAACTCTGGAGGTGGGGCCCGGCAGCCAGGGGTTTATACAGCCTCCAGGAGATTGTGGTGCATGCTATAGTTTGGAAACCACTAGCTTTAGGGCGTGGGCCCTCAAACTTGACTTTGCATCAGAATCACCTGGGAGTTTAAAAATATGCCTGTACCCCATCTCAGAGGATCTGATTCAACTGGTGTGAGGAAACTGAGATTCTGAGAGAGAGAGTAATTTCCCTAAGGCCACATAGTTAATAGGTAGGAATTAATGCCTGCGCCTGTCACCAAAGCCCCGATTTGTTCATTTTGTTGCATAGACCTCCCAACCTGTGCCAGGGCAGAGAGAGAACAGTCTTTCCCATGGACACCTGGGCTCATTATAAATAAGGCGTCTCATTGTTTGTTTCTGTTCTCTCAAAGAATAGAGTCTTTGTGTCAGGCGCCGTGGCTCACACCTGTAATCCCAGCACTTTGGGAGGCCGATGTTGGGGGATCACCTGAGGTCAGGAGTTTGAGACCAACCTGTCCAACATGGTGAAACTTCATCTCTACTGAAAATACAAAAATTAGTTGGGCATGGTGGCACGTGCCTGTCCCAGCTACTGGGGAGGCTGAGGCAGGAGAATCGCTTGAAATCTTGAGGCGGAGGTTGCAGTGAGCCAAGACTGTGTCATTGCACTCTAGCCTGGGTGACAGAGGGAGACTCTGTCTCAATTAAAAAATAAATAAATAATAAAAAAGAGTCTTTGAACAGTAATGGTACTTGAAAATATGCCTTTGTAAGTTGAGAACAAGGTATAAATATACCTTAGCTATATTTATGTTATGTTAACTTTTAAAAAATGCTAACTAATTTGTTTGCAAACCTATAAACTCTCTAGACTTACTACAATATACCCCCATCCTCAGTAAATCTGATACACAGAACTTTTATTTAGAACCAAAAAATAAAATCGCCCTCAAGCAGAACAATGTATTTACTTTACAAAAGCATTCACACCCAACTATTATGTGAGTAAGGGCTACTGGTGGCCCTTGAGCTTTTTACAGTAGACTTTTTGTGTTAGAGAAGTTTTAGGTTGACAGCAAAATTGAGCAAAAGGTGCAGAGATATCCCATATCCTCTCTGCATCCACACGTGCACAGCCTCCTCCATTATCAGCATCCCCACCAGAGTGATACACTTGGTACAATTGATGAACCTGCATTGACACATCATCATCACCCACAGTCCATAGTTTACATTAAGGGCTCACTATTGGTGCTGTACATCCTATGAATTTTGACAAATGTATAATGACATGTTTCTATCATTAGGGTATCATACAAAATAGTTTTACTGCCCTAAAAATCTTCTGTGCTCCAACTGTTTATTTCTCCACTGATCACCTTTTTATCATCTGCATAACCTAGCCCTTTCCAGACTCTCATGCAGTTGGAATCATACAGTAGGTAGCCTTTTCAGACAGGCTTATTTCACTTAGTAATGTGCATTTAAGTTTTCTCCATGTCTTCTTATGGCTTGGTAGCTAATTTCTTTTAGTACTGAATAATGTTCCATTGTCTGGATGTACCACAGTTTATCCAGTTACCCGCTGGACATCTTTGTTACTCCCAAGTTTTAGCAATCATGAATCAAGCTGCTGTAAACATCTGTGTGCAAGTTTTTGTGTACATGGACATAAGCTTTCAGCTCCTTTGGGTAAACAGTGAGGACTTCAATGGCTGAATTGTATGGTAAGTGTAGGTTTAGTTTTGTATGCCCTTGAGATTTTTATTGGTATGCAAATAATATTCAGATGATTTATAGTTAAACATGATTTAAAGGCTCTTCTAAGCAATGATATCCGATCTCTCTGCTAAATGCTCTGCATGGATTATATCATTTAATCTATGCAACCAGACATGAGATACATCATACTACTTTTACAGAGGCTTAGGAAGATCAAATAGCTTTCATTAGCTGTATAAGCTTGCATGTAGTCAGTTCAGGATTTAATTCAGACCAACTGAAAACAGAGCCCATCTTTAAACTGTTTTAAACTCCATGTCACTCTAAGTGTCTGTGTTTCATAGTCCCTTCTTAGGAAAGTAGCCACTAATGGTTCCTATTTACTGCCCTCAGCAGCTACCTGGACACCTGGGAATCTGGTGATCTCGGAGGTGTCCTGGATCTAGAACTCTGCCTTTTAGGAAGGTTCTCTAATGAGTTCTGCCTAATTGAGTATTTTCTTTCAAAGAATTTTGAAATATATTAATCAGATACTATATTGCTTAGCAACTTGAAGAGACGTGAAGAAGCAGAAATCCATCTGACTGCTGCAGAGAAAGAGGGGTGCGTGTGTGTGTGTGTGTGTTTGGTTGTTGTTTACCTACTTCAGGGTGTTTTCTTAGAAAAACTCCTATTACTTAGGGAAAACTTGCTGTGTCTTTGTTTAGAGTCATATCAAAGAGCCTGACTAATATAATCCCAGGAGAATCCAAACAGTTATGTATGTATGGGTGTAGAAACTTAAAAATTGAGCCTTGAGCTTCCGTATGAGTCAGAGACTATTTTGTCAGCCTGGAGACATGAATATGGCTCCACCCACCATCTTCTAATTACATGTATTGATACCTGAGATAGGGAGAGGGAAGATCGGAGTTCTTGACACAGTTCTGCTGTCGGGCTGCAAAGGTCTCTTAGGGTACATTTATTTTTCACTACTTCTGCTGAAGCCTTGAGTGACCCTGACATTCAGCATCTGGTTTTCCACAGCACATTTGAGCCATTGTTAGAATCACCAGAATGACAGAAGAAGAATTTCATACCTAAGCAGACTTTGTTAGAAACATAATTTACACATATGTTTCTATCATGTAGTTATTTTACTCTGAATGATGATTCTTCATATGCTTAGGTAGAGGCAGATGTGTGAGTTTGTTTTAGCTAGCATATATCATTTTCTTTGGTATTGGGGGATTTCTAGTTCAAATCCAGGTAACAGCTCACCTATTATGCCTAGTGTGTAACAGTTTCACCTCTCCTTTGCTCAAATACTTGGAATCATAATTATCTTTAAAACTTGGCCATAGGCAAAATATTTGCCAGATACATTCTCATTCAGCATGCCAAATCAGAATCGCAGACCACAAGGCAGAGTCTTTGCTAGATTACCATGGTATTGTATGGAGGTGTAATACAACTTCCAATGAACTCCTTTTGAAACAAATGTTGTTTCTTAGTGTGTTATTAACCTAACTATCCAAGTCATTAGATTTTTATTACAATAGTACTTAGAATAATTGGTGGAACATCTTCAGCTGTTTTCTACCCATGCAATTTCCTTTGCCACTTCTGTGTTAAAGTACAGCTGAATCTTTTAGGTTATAATTATTAATATATGACTAAATATGAGCATTGTTTTCACAATTATTATATATCCACAGAAAATATTGTCCAAAATTATATAGCCCAAGCCCACATTTATATAATGTTTCTTTTCATAAAGATGATGTCACAGAGTCCAAAGAAGGTCAAAGAGATTCAAGAAAGGGCAATTTTAAAGAGTTCTTTAGACCATGCATGTTAGAAGGAATGCAGATAGTTTTGTTATTCTGTAAACCTCAAGATAAACCTGATAAGAATGCTCTGATCAAAATTCAATTGCTTCTCTGAATAATTTAGATTACTGTTAGATTAGAACTTCCATAGAAGAAGATACAAGCGTTTGCTTTTATTTGTGTTTTTGTTTTTAAAGATGGGTGTAAGTCATGGAAGAGGGCTGGGTATTGCACAGGGGGCCTGTGTTCATCGCTGTATCTCAGTTAAGCAAATAGTTTCCTGGCTACAAGCAGAAGTGGATGCTCTTGTTATAATAATTTGCTTTAGCAAGAGATTCTTACTCTGTTTTTACTTTTCTTCTTGTTGTGGGTCATTTAAACATCTGTTCTTATGACACAGGAATTTTCCAGATAGATGTGTGTTTGTTGCTCTGTCAGAAAAATCTAATTTTATAAAGGAACTAGCATAATAGCCAAAGTGTTCTTTATTTCCCTCTACACCCTGATATTAATGAGAAAAATCCTTTGGCTATGTCTCCATTAAAGCTAACCAACATCAGTCTTCCTTGTTACGTAACATGGTCTTGTTATGATCAGGCCAGTTGTCTTTAGCCTTTTTCTGAACACTTGCCATTATTCTCTCTGTGAGTGCTGTACTTTTTTCCCTTTTAATATATTTAAAAATCCATTCATTACAAGCCTAATACAATACTGCTTTAGTCATTCTATAAAGAAATTTTACTGAGAGCAGTACATTTATAGTAGAAAGAGCAAAGACTTTGGAGCTAGGTGGTTCCAAGTTTGATTCCTGGATTCACTACTGACTAAATGAGAGCCATTGAACAAGTTACTTAATCTTTCTGAATGCCAGTTTTCTTGTCTGTAATATAGAAGATAATGTCTATCTCATAGAGTTTTTGTAAAAATTAGATGAGACAAAATTTACCTGGCACCCAAATTTCAGATACCGATGTTATGCCTATTTGGGATAACATTCCCCTAAGCAAAAGAATTTATTTGTATCAAGTTTACTCATGCCCTTAATTGAAATATCCACATTATTATACAAGGTTTGCTTGCTACATACGCTAGTCATTCAACACCTCTGCCTGCCTGTTCTCCCACTGTGGGTAAACACTTTCAATTCTTTTAGCTATTTTTTTGTGTGTCTATTTCCAGATGCCTTAAAAATATCTTATTTTGCAACTTGTTGCTCTTTTGGTTGTAGGTATTATATGTTGATATGGAAGAGAAGAATGAAACTTGCCTCAATAGTGCCTCATTATTTTCAACACACTCACACACCCCCCCCCCTAATGCTCTCTCTCTTCCAAGGCTGCCTTTGTCTTATTATAGTCATGTAATTTTAGTTAAATCAATATTTAGGATTCACATTATTATGACCATGTAAACACTAACCACAGGTGATAAGATTTCCTATATACTGTAATCGCTTTTCCTTCCAAGAGTGAGTTGTTATTTTCTCTGGAGTTACCGAATATCTTGTTTACTTTTGGGGTTTTATTTTTATGTATTTTATGTATACTTCTTGCTAGTTGAAGTCCCAAATCTCCATCAAACGTTTAAGTGACATGTTAGCATCATATTATAGAAGAAATCTCTCTTGGAGCTTTCTGACCTGCTTGAATATAGGCGAATTGGCCTCTGCATGGTACACAACTATTCTCTGATCTCCACACCACGATCATCCTAAACATTTTCTTTACCATTTTCCCAGGTCAATCCTCTCTTTCTATACCAGCACATATTATGGTAGAGCATACTTTCCAGTAAGTTTGTGGGTATGGGTTCATGCATGTAATAACCTTGTTGATATTTACATGTTTGATGAGTTTTGTATTTTATCCTCACAGCAATTAATAGTTTTGCTGCATCAAGAACTTTACGTTAGGAATAATTTACCTTTAGGAAATGGATTTATTGCTAATCTATGATAACTGAAGCCAAGATGACAGAAATTACTTGGTATAATGTAGAAGAAAGATTCTAAAATTGAGAGATAAGAATGTTGGAATAATTTATTATGTGTAAACTGTTCACTTGTCTCAAGAGAGTCAGAAGACATTACCTTCATTCAGCTATTAGATATAAAGTGATGAGAAAAGAACAAGAATGTGTAAAAAGTACTGTAGAAGACATTCTCTTGGGATGCAGCTGGGATGTGCATGTCTGACATTATCATAGGATTAGGCTTCCTGATTTCAGTGGAAATGTTGAGATTCTGTAGAGGTAGAGACCAAACAGCATTTCTTAGATGCCAGAGGCAGGGTGAATATAGTTACTCTGTTAGCTAGTCAGGTCCACAGTGATCTTTAATGATAACTAAGTGAATGTAGAGTCCTTGGATCAAAAGAGGCGGTGAGGACACTGAAATCCCTCCAATATCTATAAAATTTTATACAACTCAAGTGTGCTGAATAGTAGTATGATTTTCAGCCTTGAGTCATCTCACAGAGCCAGAACTCTCTACTAAATAAATAAGGAGATGGGTACCCTTGAAAAAACATCCCGTATCAATATGACACATATTTACTTTGTAGTCTTCCACAAAAGGATTTGAGGAATGTGAAATATCCAGGTCTTTTGAGGGTTGTTACACATAGATTGAGCCCAAGACCAATCCCTGGGAACCAAAAGGACACTGTGATTCACTGGTCGGGTGGACGTCAGAGAATAAATGAATTCTACTGAAAGACCCTTTCATGTTGAGTCCAAGAAGTCACTAATCGCATACTGTGATTATTTTCCATAATAGAATCATTCCTGTGTGGACAATTTGATTAAATATATTTAGAAAGTGGTAGATTTCCCAATCTTTCCCTGACACGTGCTGTTAAGACTCTGCAGTGGGAAGAGCAATGTGCGGACCATGCTCCTTCATAAAATGATACATAAAGCAATGCCACATTTCTGGGACTCTTTCAAAGTTGGAACCACCATCAAGAACTTAGAATGGTGATAGTTTCTTGGATCTCCCCATTAAACTTACTCAACTTACTTGTTTGGTTTGTGCAGAAGGCAGATGGGTAGGTCTTATGAAATGTAATGAATTGTAGTAATTATAAGCATATCAGACTCCATTTCAGCTACTGTTTCATACGGTTTTCTTTAAGTGGGCAAATCAACACACATCAGAAAGTTGGTTTACTATGTAGCTGTCAGTGTAGTACTTTTTGGTCTCTATTCCAATAAGTAGAGAATACTATTTGTTATCACTTAATAGGACTAAATGATAGATGTAAGCCTTTAACTTTATCTTTGTTATCTCTATGCCATAATTTAGTGTTCAGAGATTTTGAGCATCTCATAATCATTTAGGATATCACACTGGTCTATTTTTACCATCTTATCCTTTAGGAAATAATTCCTGTATATTATTAATATATTGTGTTGCTAAGACCATGTAAACTGAATATAGCAGTAATAGCAAAATAAACATGTTGGTAATACCTACATGTCAGAGGTATCACATAAAATTCAAAGATCTATTTTCATAACATTTCTGAGAGTCCAGTGGTCCTGGGCTTGTTGAGATGTTTCCTCCAAAATAAAAGTCTACTAATAGTCCTTTTTATCCTCTATTAATTAGGAAGAAACATAATGGTTTGTGAACTTACTTGGATTAATATATACCACATGTGGACATGTGGCTCTGACATGTTTACTAAGTAAACTGCTTACACAATTGTTTACAAATTGTGAGATTAGAGCTAGGAAAGCATTCCAGCTGGAATATAAGCAGTTCTTCCTTTTGTCCCTATGAATCAACAGATCCAATGGAGTTTGTGATATCTTTGGCAGATTGGTGTGTTGTATGGAACATGTGGAAGCCCAAGAGGGAGAGCTACAGTAGAGGCCACTAAGGTTTTATTGCAAAATCATGTCTTCTCAACTGATCTAAGCTTGTTACTGGTTTGGGGTAGAGACTATGAGCAGGTGACTGCAGCCTGAGCTCCTAAAATGCACTGTTATTATCCTGTAAGCATAAAGGCAGGTAGACTCAGCAGTCTTTCATCAACAAATTGAAGTGGTAATGTAAAATCCAGATTTATCAGGTTCTGAAGGCACAAGAAAGATGCATGAGCAGGTAACTGATGTCAGTCCACCTGCTCTTATGATTATACATCTGACCCTATAGAATGGCATTAAGATTGTGTTCCTATAAGCAGAATGGCCTTATGATTGTGTTCCTATAAGCAGATGACCTAAAGGAGGGAAATTTTGAATCTATTTTAAAGATAATAGATAAGTTTCTACTATGAGATGAAAGACAATTGCTTTACTATAAACCCAACTGAGGGGGTAGCATTGGAGGGAAAGGGAAAGTGTCTTAGTGAAAAAAAAAAAAAAAAAAACTACCAATTTACACCAATTCACAGATAGTGATTACTAGTTTAAATAGTAAGGGATTTGGATGCAGTAAGACAGGAGGACTGGTAACAAATTGGTCTGGAGAAGATAAATGTGGATGGGTCTCTTAGAATGAGTCCAAAGTATGGGAACATTTGTGTCCTGGCAAAAACTCACCAGAAAGACCCTTCTGTGGAGAAGTCTTTTAATCATAATTTAGACAAGATTACCCCATGAATGTCAATCATTTTTTTTTTCTCACCCAATCCAGTACTTGTTTAACGGGCTCATAAATGAAGTGGTCAGAATAACAGATACGAACGTCATGTATGGGCTCAACAACATGGAATTCCCCTAACTGCAGCTGCTCTGATTCCTACTACAAATGCTAGCCCAGCTTGTTAGAATCAGCAACAAGATGAGCCCCTGCTATTTTACTTCCCAAAAAGGCTAGATCGTCTTTGGAAATTGATTATATTAGACCTCTTCCATCACAAAATGTGCAGTGATTTGTCTTCACCAGGATAGACTCTTGTTATATACACTGGCCTTCCTCATGTGTTATGCTTCGAGTACAACTTTTATGATCTTATTGAAAGTCTTACATATCGTGATTTCAAACATAATACTATTTCTGACCAAAGAACCCATTTTATGGCAAAAGAAATAATGAGCCAACATTCAAAGAATTCCCTAGTATTATGATGTATTCCATCTCCCAGAAGTAGTGTGCTTTATGGAATAGCCTGTATTGACTGAGCAATTGAGAGATAACTAAGAATGTTCTGAAACCTTCCATAAATAGAACTGCGTCTCTTTAGACTGAACATATGGATCTGGAAACCAAGGAGCATAAATGAAGCTGATACTTCTTACCTTTAGACCTAATAGTTCACTTTGTATCTCCAAAACTTTGTGTTTGGTTGGTTAAAACATTTTGATACCAAAGAGGAACATTTCAATAGGAGACATAAATATGGCACCACATAATCCAGTGTGCCTGCCACCTTTCCATTTTGAACTCTCATATCTCTGAACAAATGGGCAACAAAAGAAGTAATCATGTTGGCCAGGGCGATGTATCCTGAGTGTCATAAAGACATAGGATTGTTGCTACAGACTGGAGGAAGGAAGGAGTGTGGAACAATGAGTTACTACTAATGTTGTTTTCAGTGTATTAGATATATAAAAATCTAACACTGGCAGGACTTTCAAGGACTTGGACTTCTTATTTAAAGTGACTTGGGTCATTCCTTTCTGTTGAAGACCTTCGAATAGTCAAAGTACTGATAGAGGGCAAAGGACGATAGTGGAATCAATATTCTACAAACAGATCATCAATACCAACTATCGCCTGGTAACCAGTTAACAGAAATATTTTTTGTCTTTTCTACTGTTCCCTTTTTATTTTATATAACATGTCATGGTGGTTAAATTATAATTTTTTCCATAGGTTAGCATGTGAAGACACTAATATGAGGGAACTAGGAGAGAAAAATGAACATTACTTAAAGATTCTGGATTTAGAGCTAGATTCAGTAATATCTATACTTTGGACTTTCCACTCCTTGAAAATAAGATTCTTAATGCTTGAACAATAACTGCACTATGTTACGTGGGGATAGCTTATTGCTATTCTTGTTGCGTCTAAAACACTTATGTGATGATATAGGGCTGTCTAGAAGGTGATGGATACCTATCATCACTTGCCTATATTTGCTTAAACACTACATTATGCAGAAGTCTGAATGCAAATTTTACTCTCAAATATCAGTCCTACTCATAACTAAAAGTGTGATCATGGCTCTGATGATGGGGTGCATAGATAAAAGATTTCACCCTAGCAGTGAGGCTGTGAAGAGGAGCTTTTATTTTGCTGTTGCAAATATTGGTGGAAATACCTGGCTTTGAGGGCGGCATTGGTTGAAAGACAGGTTTCATGAAGGTGCTGGCGGTAGATATGGTTGTCGTAAAATTCAATTCATATTTAGTATTTGGTGGTAGCAATGGCAGCAGCAGCAGTAGTAGCAACAACATTTATCTCATGTGCCCAGTTCTATGGCACAGTTTTAGGCATCTTCCTTGAAATTTAACCTTAATACTCTTTTTTTATTTCTACCAGAATTTTCTGAGCTATCTAATATTCTTTCCTAAATTCTCTTCTTGCTTAAATTAACTACAGTGCATTCTATCATTTGCAACAAAGAATTCTGATCAAAATATGTTTACCTGTAAGAAATCTGGTTATTTCTTCTCCACTAATTTATTCAAGAAATATGTGTTGGATATCTACTGTATGTAAGGTGACATCATTTGATCGGAGAAAGGAATTAACATAAATTTCTACTTCAGTAGGTAGGAAGTAATGGAGACCTAACTGAGCTAGGATGCTAGATGACCACTGTAAAATGAAGATAGCATGAGTATATGGCAGGCCCAGGAATGAAATCAGCAATCCTAGGAATTAACTTAAAAGTAACAAGTTATAACAGCGTCCTGATCAGACCAGGCAGTCAGAAAGATCAAAGACATACAGTGTGAAATCTGAACATCAGATGCACATCAAGCCATGTCCTGGTAGACCAGGTAGGGAAGATTTCAATCCGAGGCTCCAGTAGGTGACAAGGTGCAGAACATCTGAGTATACCCCCGGAAATTTAGAAGCCCTGAAATCTGGAAAAGAGCTCTGAATGATAGGAGGAATAAGAGATAGGCAGACTGGCCATTTACTGGCTAGTCCCGTAGAAGTGACAGAAACAATCACTGAAACTCTAGGAGCCTCAGCCACTAGAAAGAGAGCCTTAGAAGATAGTTTAAAGTTTGTGGATTGAGAAGTACTAATAAAGCTCCTCTGTGTTCAAAGATGGATCTTGTCCAAATTTCACAAAATCAGGAGCTTATTGATAGCAACTAGGACTTGCACAAAGCTCCCTGCTGCGTACTAAGGAGAATTAAAAGAAAATTGTCTCCATTTTTAGCTTTACTTACACAATTTTATTTATTACAGGATCATTTTTCACATATAATATTTAATTACCTATGTCTATTCCAATTAGCTAAACATGATTTTTAAAAAATTATAAATTGATAATTTATAATTATAGAATTATTATATATATGGTATACAAAATGATATGATTTGTGCATACGATGTGGAATAGTTACATCAAGTTAGTGTGCATACAATGTGGAATAGTTACATCAAGTTAGTTGCTATACTCATCACCTCAAAGAGTTAAGATTTTTTGTAGTGAGAACATGTAAAATTTACTCTTTGAAATTTGGAAATGTATAATACTCTGTTATCAACTATTTTCACCATTTTATGCAATGAAACTAAAAAGAAAAAATCCCTCCTGTCTGAAATTTTTTACCGTTTGATCATCATCTCCCCTTTTTCCCTACCCGTCAACCTTTGTGACCACCTCCATTCTACCCTCTGCTTTTAAGAGTTTGATTGTTTTAGATTCCTCATGTAAGTAAGAATATGTGGTATTTGTCTTTATGTGCCTGTCTTATTTTGCATATGCTAATGTTTCCCAATTCCATCCATGTTGTCACAAATGACAGAATTTCCTTCTTTTCAAAGGCTGTATAGTATTCTATTGTTTACATATTCCACATTTTCTTTATCTATTTACCTGTTGCTGGGCACTTAGTTTGATTCCATAATTTGGCTGTTGTAACTAGTGCTGCAGTGACATGGGAGTGCAGACATCTCTTCAGTAAACTGATTTCAAATCTCTGGGGGTAAATACCCAGAAGTGGGATTGTTGGATCATGAGTAATTTCTTTTGGAAGTGTCTCATTTGTACCCCTCTCTCTTTACATCCTTTTTAAAATAACCATTTTATTTTGAAATAATTTTTTTTACACAAAAGGACTACAAAGTTAACACACAGGTTGTCTACATATTTCTTATACAGCCTTCCCTAATGTTAACATCCTTAATTTACTGTATTTGTTAAAACTCAAAAAGCAACATTAGTTCATTCTCATTAATTAGACTTAAGACTTTATACTTCACCGGTTTTTATATCAATGCTATTTTTCTGCCCTAGGATCGAATTCAGTATACCATATTATGTTGAATTATCGTTGTTCAGTTTTCCCTGGCCAGTAACAATTTCCCAATCTTTCCTTGTTTTTCATGGCCTTGACAGTTTGGAGGGGTATTCATCAGGTGTTTCGTAGAATGCTCCTCCATTTGGTTTTGTCTGGTATATTTCTCATGGTTAGACTGGGTTGCTGTTTTTGTGTGTGTGTGTGTGAAGCATATCACTATGATAAGATGCCCTTATGATCACATGATATTAAGGGGCACATGATATGAAGATGACATCACTGGTGGTGTTAACCTTGATCACTTAATTAAGGTTAAGGTGTCTGCCAGGTATCCCCACTGTAAAGTGACTACTTTTTCTTTTATTATACTCTATTCTTTGGAAATGAATTAGTAAGTTCAACCCACACTGAATTTCTCCCTCTCCCAACTTTAACAGAACTCAAAATCAAGATTCATTTTGATTTCTGAAAGTTAGACTAATATATCACTAAAAACAGAGAAAAATTATATTTTAAAATAAACTACATTAGAATTCTACTTATCGAAATTAAGATTTAGTATGGTGGATTATCCATTATGTTTTGAATAATTTTGTGAATCATTATTAGACAAAGAAAGTCTAATTTTACTAATAATTTATTTTGCTTCTCCAAGAAAAGTACAATAGATTCGTCACTATTTTTTTCTTCATGATTTTGGAATATGAGAATCAACTTTTTTTTTTTTTTTTAAGACAGTCTCACTTTGTCACCAGGCTGGAGTGCAGTGATGCCATCTCAGCTCACTGGGATCTTTGCCTCCTGGGTTCAAGAAATTCTCCTGCCTCAGCCTCCTGAGTAGCTGGGATTACAGGTACCCGCCACCATACCTGGTTAATTTTTGTAGTTTTAGTAGAGACAGGGTTTCACCATGTTGACCAGGGTGGTCTCAAACTCATCACCTCAGGTGATCCATCCGCTTTGGCCTCCCAAAGTGCTGGGATTATATGTGTGAGCCACTACACCCAGCTGAGAATCACCTGTTTTAAGGCCTATTCTAAAAATATATTTCTGGAATGCTAATTTGGGAAAATATAAACCTCAAATGGAATTCAAAGTTTAGTTTTGATTTAATAGAGATTCCATAATTACATTCATTTTTTCCTCACTAGATACAGTTCTTATTTTTTCTAAGAGTTTCAAAAAACTTCAAGGTATGGAAAATACTGTTAACAGAAATATGAAACTAATAGAAGTAACAGTGATCTAAATTTACAGATATTAAGTTATAGCTTGTATTATCAAAAGGGGAGAACAATGATATTGGCTTGAAATCTTGTGACCATTTTGTGCTTAATTACATTCAAATTGGTTTTAACTTTGATTAATCTGATATTATCAGTAAACATGAAGTCCATTTATTGTCATTTGTCTTTAGCTTTCTCAAAATTGTAGTTTTTCAAAAGTGATGGATAGCTTTAAAGTAAATGTTTCTTATTACTGATAAGATTTAGATTAGCATATTTCCTTGCAAAAACTGTTTTGCCCATTCTCAGTTGGAGGAAAACTGTAAGCTCTTTAGTTGTTGAAAATACATGTCAAATCATTTTTTCTTTTCTTTTTCTTTTTTGGAGGTGGAGTCTCACTCTGTGGCCCAGGCTGGAGTGCAGTGGTGCTATCTTGGCTCACTGCAAGCTCCACCTCCTGGGTTCACATCATTCTCCTGCCTCAGCCTCCCGAGTAGCTGGGACTACAGGCGCCTGCCACCTCGCCCGGCTAGTTTTTTGTATTTTTTAGTAGAGACGGGGTTTCACCGTGTTAGCCAGGATGGTCTGGATCTCCTGAGCTTGTGATCTGCCCACCTCGGCCTCCCAAAGTGCTGGGATTACAGGCATGAGCCACTGTGCCAGGCCCAAATCATTTTGTAAGCTACATTTTAATTTAATCAACATCAAGAGCTCAAAGAAATTAAACTTCAAAAATAATTTACATAGTTTAAGATGATTTGTTATTAACATTCACCAATGTTAAAAAAAATTGAAGGAAAATTAAAAAAAAAACACTTAATGAGAAAGGCATTTTTATAGTTTAGATGTTTGTCTCCCATAAACCTCACATTGAAATTTTGTCCCCAGTGTTGGAGGTGGATGTGTCATGGGAGATGTGTTGGTCATGAGGTTGGAACTCTCATGAATGGCTTGGTACTGTCCTCATGGGAATGAGGGTGTTCTCACACTATTAGTTTTAACTACAGCTGGTTGTTAAAAAGAGCCTAGAACCTCCCTCTCCTCTTGCTTCCTATCTCATCATGTGATCTCTGCACACATTGGCTCCTCTGTACCTTCTACCATGAGTGGAAATAGCCCAACACCCTCACCAGAAGCAAATGCTGGTGCCATGCTTCTTGTACAGTCTGCAGAATTGTGAAGCAAATAACCTCTTTATAAACTACCCAGCCTTAGGTATTCCTTTATAGCAACACTAAACTGACTATAGTAAACATAAAAAATAAATTTAGGAAAAATATTTTATTTTCATATTAATAGAGCCATAATGACTTATTATATTATTTAACAACTTTCCAACTTGTACATACATTATAAACATAAAGGAAAGAAATAAATTTCCCTTTAAAGATAGAATACATAAACACTCCTTTGGTTATGTATAGTTATGCATAGGAAAATGTGTATATGCAGCTAAACAACAGTTGTTTAAGAGAGTATAGAAAGATATCAGAAGATTCCACTGTAAGTCAAGTGTACAGAATAATTTGTATAGGAATTTAGAGAGACAGATCACTTCAGACAAGATTGGTCTGGAATGGTGTGCTTTTTATTGGGCAGTCTAAGTATTTGATTCTGAATGTTCTTTCTTTGGCTAGAATAGGTAAACAGGCATCTATTATGGCTGAATTTTAAAACTTTTTGTTTAAAAATATATACAGATTGGAAATTTCAATTTTTAAATATCAATGTAAATGTAAAATAGACATTAAAGTACTATGATTTTAGTTGCCATTAATTTAAATAAAGAGGTAAAATCTGAGGTGTTTAGAAAGAGAGTAAAGAATTGACTCTGCAGGGTGGAAGATCTCTAACTAATGAGTATTCTGGGCATGTGTAACAAAAAGTTCTAGGGTTACTTATGACCTTAGGAGCAAATAAGTCTGTGGAAACAGAGGCATCATACAAGGAAATAGTTGGCAGTGAGGCCAGAAACTTGAAATGTTTTTTGAGGTCAAAGATGAAAGACCTCACATATTCAGACTAATCTGAGGCATAAGAGTGAAAGTTTATGGATCAAGTTTTGGAAGACGGTAACATGGAAGAAAAATAAAAACATGAGATAATAAAGAATGACGGTGTCTCTCAGTTTCCTGACATGTGTTCATCAGTTGTCGTGGGGCATCTTTCTGTGGAATTTCCATCCCAACTAGAGGCCTATCCTTCTAATATAATCATCCAAGGCCAGTTGTATATAGAGGTGAGCATAATATATGAATTGTCTAATTGGCAAATGTGTGAATTATCTCTACCAAGATGATTCATGTCTATCTGAAATGCCAAAATCAAAGATTCCTTTAGTTTAAAATGAAAATACAAATGCATTTGAGAAGGTAATCAATTCAGGAATATCTGTTACTTGCACCTTAGTGTGAATTCTTTCTAGAAAAACTTTTCTTAAAGAATAAGATTAGATGGTATGAAAGAGAAGACATGGGGCAAAGAGGGTTAGGTGGTTACAGCCTATTTCTATCAACTAATTCTTCTGCTAATTGCATGTGGGTTAATACAAAAAAAAGAAACGTTCGTGTTAGGGAATGAAATATAAAGGATTATCCTGATCCTAACCATACTGCCTCAATTTCGTCTGGATCTGGCCAAGCACCACTCTTCTGAAATTAACTTGCTAGACAGCTCTTCTTGTAGCAAATGTATCATGGGATAATCAGTTGAGTGATTTCAGGATTAAACTAATCAGGTATCTGTTCCCTGAAATGAAGATCTTGAAGAATTTCCAGAAAGATGAAGAGAAGTTTTCATTGTATTGCCAGATTGTCTTTTTCATTTATTCATCTTTATATGAGAAGGGCTGCCAATATTCTCTTTCTAGTACCCTGGGTTTAAAAGTCACTTTCAGAGAGTAATCTTGGGAACTCTGTTATTTATTCTAAATATAGCCTTGAACCTTAAAGATTCACCTTGCTTTTCATTAGAAAACCTGGCATCTTGTTTTAAACATGCTTTTCTTGGATATGATAGATAAGCAGGCAGAGAATTACGTGTGAGTTCTGAAACTTCTTGACCAAATGTATTTTGAAACATTCATTTTAAAAATATCAGTGCTATCTGGAAACATAAAATGGGCAGTGAGATGTTGAAGTACAAGAGTTTCCATTATTATCTATTCAAAAATACA
This sequence comes from Macaca thibetana thibetana, assembly GCF_024542745.1. NCBI lineage: Eukaryota > Metazoa > Chordata > Mammalia > Primates > Cercopithecidae > Macaca > Macaca thibetana. The sequence continues at coordinate 60,426,803 of NC_065594.1, forward strand.
GCTCTTAGTCAAGGCCTGGGATGATTTATGCAACCATTAAAAATTACACATGGTCTTATTTTGTTAGTTTCTGGTTGTTATGAATTTGATTTTGCCCATGTTTGGTCAAGTTGACAAGTTTCTAAGAATTCTTTGACATTCCAGGCTTAATGCTTGTTAGGGGCCTGCCAAGTCACTGAGCACACAAGGCTGCTCGTGGCAAAGCATTTGCTTCAATATTTAGCATCATATTCTCAAATGGACCAGAAGGGCCAGCTGGAGAACACGAGATACTTGTGGAAGATATTTTAGGCAGCTTTGTAAGTTATGTGTGAAAAACAAGGATAAAAACTTAACTGGCTATAGTGTGATCAATGATGAGATAACTAAACTGATACAGGTATAATCTAAGTAGGGCCTCAATGAAACCCTTTATCAGATTTCTATGGCTGCTGTAAGGCAGTATAAAAATAATAAGTATTTACTTAGCTTCCAAGACTGCAGATCAATGGTTAGTATTGGCTCAGCTGGGCAGTTCTCTGTATTATGACTGGGCTTGCTCACATGTCTGGGTACCAGCAGGAGTGATTAGGCCACAGGGCTGCCACAAGTCTCTTATCCTCTAGCCTAATAGTCTGGACGTATTCTCACAGTGAATGTAGAGAAGGGAGCCTGAGCACAGGAAGATGCACATGGCCTCTTGAAATCTAGGCTGAGAAACTAGCATAGTATTGACTTCTAAAATATTTGACTTACTACAAGAAGTCAAAAAACTAGTCCATATCCACGGAATGATAAAATACATTTCTCTTGCTTGGAGAACTTGCAAAAAAGTTCTAAACTGGGATCATTCGTGCACTAAATCTACCACTAAGCCTTTAACTCCAAGGTCTAAATATTTTATTCCCAAGCTTCCATGTGGTTACAAGTCTGTCCAGGTGATTCTGAACTATGATAATCCAGGTCAGACCCGCCTAAGGACATGAGAATTGATTGCTGGTTATTCTCAGTCCAGAGGAGATAAGCAGGTACAATTTTTAGATTTACAATGTTGATAATAACCAGAGAGAACCTGAGATTTATGAGTGCTATCATGATGGACATGAGTAGTATGACATTTATTAAATAAAATTAAAAGTTGAGCATCATGAAAATATGTTGATCTTTTTAAAGAAGCTTGTTAAAAAGAAAAATTAAAAATTGCGTTATTCTTCTTTGCATTCTTGTAGTGCTGTTACACTTGAGAGATTCATTTTTCAAAAAATGTTTGTTGAGTGCCTTTTTATATATCAAGCAGTGCTTGCCACTAAAGATACAAAGTCAAATGAAGGGATAGAGAAGAGAATTGTCAGTGACCGAAATTAACTAGGTGCTGGATATATCCAGGGGTCAGCCCTGCTTTCCATTTCTCTTTAGTTCTGTTATCATATACTCTGTCCCTTAGCATATGTTCTCTCTCAGCTACAGTAACTGGCTCAAGGATGGATATGTGACACAGGACATTAATGCCTTTTCCATATGTTTTTCCAGAAGCAGCTGGATGGTAAGATTCCTTGTTATCTTGGTTGGATCTCGTAGGATTCAGTCCCAGAACTGTAAATACATGATTTCTGCCTCACAGAAAGCTGTCTGCAGAAGAAAACAATGGCGCCTATGCTCTACATGAAGCAGAGATGAAAGTGGTAGTAAGGAATGTCCTGACAAACTTTGAGTCTGTGAATCCACAATATTTTGAGATCAGTCTCACTTCTTACTTTTTTATTATTCGTTCGCACCTGCCAAACACATCTTTCTCTTTGAATGAAGATAGTTTGAATGGACTTTCCTTCACTTGCAAACCAAAGGTCCTGACTAATCATGGAAACTATTAAATAGCATCTAGTAAGCATGTTTACAATAATTATAATAATTTGAACAGAAAAATATCACCTTTTGATTGGATAAGGTCTGGTAGAATACCTGACACATGATGATGATGACGATGATGATGATGATGATGATGATGGTGATGATGATAAAAAGATACAGGAAGAATAGTAGGAGAAAAGCATCAACAATAATCTAGCTAATGAATACTGATTTTCTAATTTATACCAAGCATTATTTTTCTTAATATGTTACATATTACTTGTATTAGCTCTTTTAACCTTACAGCACCCCAAGAGATGTGTGCTATTTTTATTCCACATTCACAGAAGATGAAATTGACATAGAAGTTACATAACTCACCCAAGTCACATGACTAGTGAGAGAGGTAAAGCTAATTTTCACTTAAACAGATTCTCAAGAGATGTTTGTTGATGGAAGGAAAGAATGAAAAAGCCACAAGGACACATAATTATACTGCAATGTGATAAAGGTAACACTTAATCTTCAAAATATCAGTATAAAAATCTTATTCTTGTTTCATAAGTGTGGAAATTGAGCTTTTAGAGAGTTTAGCAGGACTCCATAAACCATCCAAAGGCTAGAAAGTGGTGAAGTTGGGGTATATATCCACATTTACTCTAGAGCGCCCTTGGATACTTTTGCATAAAGTGAGTCCCTAAGAAGGGAACTACCTTTATAAAAGACTTTAAGTTCTTTATTTACCAGTTTTTGGAGACTTCTACCTACAAGTTTTCTCTAACTATTTCTTTACATTTTGTGTTAACATGCTTGAATATTACATCCTTTTCAAACGGGTTATTTCTATATTTTTGCAGGATCTTTATCAAAATCAGAGCATTAAAGCATGATAATGCATACTTATTCCCATTTTAAACCAAATCACTTAACAAAACTCCCATAAACATTTTAGATGATTATTGTTATTGGTCATTTTTACTGATACAATGGAGGGCACAAGGCATTTCTGACCAGGGTGATAATTATAAACCATTACCAGAAACTAATATAATTATAAATTCCAAAAGGTCCTCTTCCAGAAATGCCATATTCAATCTCTTTTGATTCCAAGTAAAGAAATCTTTATAACAAAGAAGACAACCTGGAAAAGAAGTCCACCAACCAGCTATTTATTCAGATGATCTTGCTGCTTGCTATTCCTCTCACTGACTCATCTATTTTCTTAATAGAATTGTGTGGTTAAAGGATCAAGCACACATCTGCAGATGGCTTATTTAGCCATCCCATTATTGAGTTCTTCCTTAGTTTAGGTATTGTTTTGTGTTGACTTCAGATCAACTCATTAAGCTATCGGGTGAACTCTAATACTGTAGTATGTTTTTAACGCAAAAAGCTGTTGTCTCTGCCAGATATTTTATTTCTAATATGTACCCAATATTTTTAGCTTATTTAACAGTGGTATTACAAATTGCAGCTTGCATTTCTGATTATTTTCCCCAAATAAATCTTTGAAAATAAATCAGTGTGCTATTTCCAAAGCTTACATCATACAACCCTGACATTTGAATGATTGAAAAAATGTGTCTTGGAAATATTTCCAGTGTCTTTTCAGTCAAAGTTTCATAACCTAGTCCCTATATGGGCAGTTGCTGACTTCTTTGCATCTTTCCTTGTTTATAAATCTACAGATTTTTTTTTTAAGGTTCTGTAATCTGTTCTTCAATATCAAATGAGAGAAAGAAGTAAAGATGTTCTAACATGTCAAAGTATACAATACTTTGACTATTGTCTTTCAAAGGATTTTTCTTTTCCTTTTCCAGGCCTTTTGGAGGAGTCAGTAGATACCAGATAGTGTCCAATGGAAATTTTTCTTTTTCTTGGTTTTTTATTCCTGCATTTTCCTCTTTTCCCTTTTATATATTATTTTTTCTCCTCTCAGGAGTTTCTAATTCTTCCTTCTTTTCCCACCTAAATTATAATAATTTAGATGTCCTGGGTTTTGCTCCCTTAAACTCCATTCCATATTTCATTCCTCTTATTTTCCTTATATCCATATCTTTAGTACCAACATTTTATTCTAATTTGCTTACTTGTGCCCAGTTTTTTTTGGTCATTACTACAGGGGTTTTCTTGCTCATTCTCTTCCTTGGTAATTTTCTATGGAATCATCATAGTATGCACTTGAAATTATAAGTAACTTACTATCAATTAGGTATGATATGTAAAGAAACTGAGGACAAAGGCCTGGATAATGTCATAGATAATGCCCGGGCCCGGTCCAGATATTAGAATCCAGGTCCAACTCTTAGTCCAAGGTTGTCTCCTCCACACTCTAGGTCCCCATTCTATGAAAGGGTGAGCTGTGAGATCTTGAGCTCTAACTTTATTTTACTTTTATGTCAGTTCATAACAGTAGCCTCCAAACTTATATTTAATAAGATATAAAATGTCGTCTTCAGGTCTTCCCATTTTAAGTATTATTTCCCACATGATACTGAAGAAGACGAGAGAAGATGAAAGAAGCCAAAGTGCATTGGGTCAAGCCTGTTTGACTTAGCAAATTTTTCCAAATTAGCATGATGATGTGCAAACCCTCCAAGATTCTTTCTTTAATAAATAGCATACCACAACTGATTATAAATGTTCACACACTCAATCATCTTAGGAATCAAATTGCTGCCAATTTGATGGACTTTTATTCTTTCGGTGATCAGAATATTCTCTTTTTCCCCTAGAATCATCTTATGCCAAAGAAATTTCGAAGGGTTATCTTTGGACTCAGATGGAATTAGATGACCTCTGGTTTGTTCATTATGTCTCAGAAAAGTTTAAAAATAGTACATACTTGGTTAACAAAACTGCACTGATAAAAGAGCATATGGGGTATAGCAGTGGGTTCTAGAAACAGCACTTATATGTAACTATCTTTCCTTAAGGAATTATAATTTCTACATATGCAGACATTTGGTTAATAAAACTGCACTGGTAAAAGAGCATATGGGTATAGCAGTGGGTTCTAGGAACAGCACTTATATGTAACTATCTTTCCTTAAGGAATTATAATTTCTACATATGCAGACATATCCTGCACATTTTGAGCAATATGCTTTCACTTTTGTTAGCACATAATGTCATTGAGTATCCGTGGACACAAAGAGGGGAACAATTAACACCAGGACCTACTTGAGGGTGGAGGGTGAGAGGAGAGTGTGAGGATTGAAAAAGTGTTGGGCACTATGCTCACAACCTGGGTGACAAAATCATTTGTACACCAGACCCCTGCAACATACAGTTTACTCCTGTAACAAACTAGCACATGTATGCCCAACCTAAAATAAAAGTTGTAAGAGAAAAAAAAAAGAAAAGCATGACGTCACATGAAACCATGGGAACAAAACAATCAATTTATAATTTTAGTCAGCTGTAATTCCTTAATATATTCCTGATGTTTGATTCCCAAAATGTCGTTAAACTGTCTGGATAGAATACAATTACTGATCATCCCTATTTTAGGGACTGAATTCCTCATTTTAACAACAGCAACACAAACCTAATTCTCCCTGTTCTCTTGAGTTATTGCAAAGAGATACTTTTGCAAGTACAGGGGAGAACCCTACTTTGAACTAATTTTTGTTCTATATTTGAATATAATCAAATTGACAAGTGATGTATTTGGCGTTGTGGGCTTGGTCATCATTGAAAAAACTTCTACATTACTGGAAAAAGAAATCCAGGTGGCTGGTTTCTCCCTATTTCCATAGTACCTTCAGTGGCAACTACTTTCTTCCTTTCTGCGGTGTCCCAGCTCCAGCATACCTAATTTGGTTCAATAACAAAAATTAAATGGGTTTACCTAGCTACCTAATATTTTGAAATTGTGTGTGTACCTATATATGTGTATGTATGAGGGATACATGTATGTTATATTTTTATATATATATATATATATATATAAAATCAACGAATATTTCTGTGATCTTGGCATAAACTTCAAGTAAAATCATATATTCTAGGCAAGTCTTGTGGCCCAATGTTTGTGGCACAGAGGAGTAACCACGGGCATTTGAGGATAGACCTGGGTTTAAATCTCTTCTCTAGCACATATAAATTAGATAGCTTTAAGCAAGTGTGATGGTTAATTTATGTGACAACTTGACTTGGCCTTGTGGTATCCAGAGATTAGCTCACACATTATTCTAGGGTTTCTGTGAAGGTGTTTTGGGATGAGTTTAACATTGAAATCGGTAGATTTAGTGAAGTAGCTTGTCTTCCGTAGTGTGGGTGGGCCTTATCTGAAGGTTTGAATAGAACAAAAAGGCTGAACCTCCCCTAAATAAGAGGGATTTTCTTCTGTTTGATTGATGTAGAGTTGGCACATCGATTTTTCCTGCCTGTAGATTTAAATGGAAACATTGATTCTTCTATTTTCAGCCTGCTAGACTTTGGACTGGAACTATACCATTGGGTTTCCTGGTTCTCAGACCTTCTAACTCAGATGGGAAGTATACCATCAGCTCTTCTGGGTCTCCAACTTGTCAACTGCAGATCTTGGGACTTGTAATACTTCCATAAACACATAATCACAACTTCCAACATAACACTTCCAACTTCCATAATTACATAATTACATAAGCAGATTTCCTATAGTCTCTCTCTCTATATCCCATTGGTTCCATTTCTCTGGGAAGTCTTGACTAATAAAGCAGATTCTTCAATTTTTTGCAACATTGACTTCATGTGAAAGAGATAATATTACCCATTTGTAAGACTGTTGTAAGGTTTATGGGATCAAGAGTATAGGGCATCTTACATAAGGTAGATATTCATTAAATTGTAGCTGTTATTATAGAGATAATTTTGCAGAACACAGAGCTTTCTTTAAGGCCCATTTAAAAAATTTATTTACCTTTTACTTTTTCTAAAATAAAAATATCAACTTCTGCTGCTAAGGAGATAAAACGAAACAAAACCCAAGACCCTTCTTCCCTTCTCTTAAAGTCAAGGAACATGAAGGAAACTCAGTGGGACAGATGGGAACAGAGAACTAGGAGGGGAAATGGTAAGATAAACTCCCCCAATACTTAAAAAAAACTGTTCAACAGAAACTGTGATAAATACAGTCAAATGCAAGACAAGTAAGAACAGGGAGCAACAGTGACAAGAGACTGTGTTATAGATGTGGTCTTCCTTTTCTTTCTCTTTTCTTATCAGGCCCAAGGTACAACTTACCTGTTCTAGAAATAAGTGTTGACTCCTTTGAGTCTCCTGTGTTTCACAAGAGGCATTGTATGAGATGCAACCATTCTTTCCCACACATTTAAGAAAAGAAACGAGACAGTGCTAACTCTGCCTTCTACACACACAGCTTGTTGAAATTTTAAGGAGAATGAAACTGAGTCAGAGGGTGTCACTACTTCTTATCTCTTCCAAGGCAGCAGAAATACCTCCAAATCTGCATGAGGCAAGAAAGCAAGCTGAGATGGAGGCACCAGCCCAATCTGCCTCACAACCTAAGTTGTGTGATTTGTTCCAGCTATTAACACATTTTAAGAACCTTTCTTTGTGTCTTACAAAAATGGAACTTAAGGAGATGTGAAGAAGGTCACGGCAGTAGGGTGGGAGGGAGGATCGAATCTGCTGCCAAGAACCACGGTATAGGTAGTTCAGAGTCACTTTGTGTCAATGTCTTAGAAATAATAGCTTTGAGGCACCAAATAATAAAATTTCAGAAGCCTTTGATATCTTGGCAGAAGATAACAGGAACAGAGAGCAATCAAACGATGTTTATTAAGAGTGGAAGTCTCTGCCTGTCTTCAAGAGCACCTCCTCCCTTGCCATCTGGAGGTGGCCATTGGCAGGTATTCTGTGGGGGCTGCAATTCCCCGATTGGATTGGTCCACGCAAATGGCCCCTTAAACCAATAAACACAAATGGCAAAACTTCAAAATACCACAAAATAAAAAAATAGTTTCTCTGTCATGTAAAAAATTCACAGGTTGGCTGGAAGAAGAATGGAAACTTAAGGCCCTAATCTTGAAGGAGATAGTTCTAGTTAGTCCAATCATTGTTTTCATTTCAAACTTCCATAGAGCTTCCTGCAGTTAACTTCCTTTTCATTTCTCAGAGTCCTGTTCATATTTTGATGTCCCTTTAAAAATTTCTGGTCAAAATTATTTCTTACAACATTCTTTTATTCTTTTTTTTTTTTTTTTTTTTTTAATTTATTTATTTTTATTATACTTTAAGTTGTAGGGTACATGTGCATAACGTGCAGGTTTGTTACATATGTATACTTGTGCCATGTTGCTGTGCTGCACCCATCAACTCGTCATTTACATCAGGTATAACTCCCAATGCAATCCCTTCCCCCCTCCCCCCTCCCCATGATAGGCCCCAGTGTGTGATGTTCCCCTTCCTGAGTCCGAGTGATCTCATTGTTCAGTTCCCACCTATGAGTGAGAACATGCGGTGTTTGGTTTTCTGTTCTTGTGATAGTTTGCTAAGAATGATGGATTCCAGCTGCATCCAAGTCCCTACAAAGGACTCAAACTCATCCTTTTTTATGGCTGCATAGTATTCCATGGTGTATATGTGCCACATTTTCTTAATCCAATCTGTCACTGATGGACATTTGGGTTGATTCCAAGTCTTTGCTATTGTGAATAGTGCTGCAGTAAACATACGTGTGCATGTGTCTTTATAGCAGCATAATTTATAATCCTTTGGGTATATACCCAGTAATGGGATGGCTGGGTCATATGGTACATCTAGTTCTAGATCCTTGAGGAATCGCCATACTGTTTTCCATAATGGTTGAACTAGTTTACAATCCCACCAACAGTGTAAAAGTGTTCCTATTTCTCCACATCCTCTCCAGCACCTGTTGTTTCCTGACTTTTTAATGATTGCCATTCTAACTGGTGTGAGATGGTATCTCATTGTGGTTTTGATTTGCATTTCTCTGATGGCCAGTGATGATGAGCATTTTTTCATGTGTCTGTTGGCTGTATGAATGTCTTCTTTTGAGAAATGTCTGTTCATATCCTTTGCCCACTTTTGGATGGGGTTGTTTGTTTTTTTCTTGTAAATTTGTTTGAGTTCTTTGTAGGTTCTGGATATTAGCCCTTTGTCAGATGAGTAGATTGCAAAAATTTTCTCCCATTCTGTAGGTTGCCTGTTCACTCTGATGGTAGTGTCTTTTGCTGTGCAGAAGCTCTTTAGTTTAATGAGATCCCATTTGTCAATTTTGGCTTTTGCTGCCGTTGCTTTTGGTGTTTTAGACATGAAGTCTTTGCCCATGCCTATGTCCTGAATGGTACTACCTAGGTTTTCCTCTAGGATTTTGATGGTATTAGGTCTAACATTTAAGTCTCTAATCCATCTTGAATTAATTTTCGTATAAGGAGTAAGGAAAGGATCCAGTTTCAGCTTTCTACTTATGGCTAGCCAATTTTCCCAGCACCATTTATTAAATAGGGAATCCTTTCCCCATTTCTTGTTTCTCTCAGGTTTGTCAAAGATCAGATGGCTGTAGATGTGTGGTATTATTTCTGAGGACTCTGTTCTGTTCCATTGGTCTATATCTCTGTTTCGGTACCAGTACCATGCTGTTTTGGTTACTGTAGCCTTGTAGTATAGTTTGAAGTCAGGTAGCGTGATGCCTCCAGCTTTGTTCTTTTGACTTAGGATTGTCTTGGAGATGCGGGCTCTTTTTTGGTTCCATATGAACTTTAAAGCAGTTTTTTCCAATTCTGTGAAGAAACTCATTGGTAGCTTGATGGGGATGGCATTGAATCTATAAATTACCTTGGGCAGTATGGCCATTTTCACGATATTGATTCTTCCTATCCATGAGCATGGTATGTTCTTCCATTTGTTTGTGTCCTCTTTTATTTCACTGAGCAGTGGTTTGTAGTTCTCCTTGAAGAGGTCCTTTACATCCCTTGTAAGTTGGATTCCTAGGTATTTTATTCTCTTTGAAGCAATTGTGAATGGAAGTTCATTCCTGATTTGGCTGTCTGTTTGTCTGTTACTGGTGTATAAGAATGCTTGTGATTTTTGCACATTAATTTTGTATCCTGAGACTTTGCTGAAGTTGCTTATCAGCTTAAGGAGATTTTGGGCTGAGACAATGGGGTTTTCTAAATATACAATCATGTCATCTGCAAACAGGGACAATTTGACTTCTTCTTTTCCTAACTGAATACCCTTGATTTCTTTCTCTTGCCTGATTGCCCTAGCCAGAACTTCCAACACTATGTTGAATAGGAGTGGTGAGAGAGGGCATCCCTGTCTTGTGCCAGTTTTCAAAGGGAATTTTTCCAGTTTTTGCCCATTCAGTATGATATTGGCTGTGGGTTTGTCATAAATAGCTCTTATTATTTTGAGATACGTTCCATCAATTCCAAATTTATTGAGCGTTTTTAGCATGAAGGGCTGTTGAATTTTGTCAAAAGCCTTTTCTGCATCAATTGAGATAATCATGTGGTTCCTGTCTTTGGTTCTGTTTATATGCTGGATTATGTTTATTGATTTGCGAATGTTGAACCAGCCTTGCATCCCAGGGATGAAGCCCACTTGATCATGGTGGATAAGCTTTTTGATGTGTTGCTGAATCCGGTTTGCCAGTATTTTATTGAGGATTTTTGCACCGATGTTCATCAGGGATATTGGTCTAAAATTCTCTTTTTTTGTTGTGTCCTTGCCAGGCTTTGGTATCAGGATGATATTGGCCTCATAAAATGAGTTAGGGAGGATTCCCTCTTTTTCTATTGATTGGAATAGTTTCAGAAGGAATGGTACCAACTCCTCCTTGTACCTCTGGTAGAATTCAGCTGTGAATCCATCTGGTCCTGGACTTTTTTTGGTTGGTAGGCTATTAATTGTTGCCTCAATTTCAGAGCCTGCTATTGGTCTATTCAGGGATTCAACTTCTTCCTGGTTTAGTCTTGGAAGAGTGTAAGTGTCCAGGAAATTATCCATTTCTTCTAGATTTTCCAGTTTATTTGCGTAGAGGTGTTTATAGTATTCTCTGATGGTAGTTTGTATTTCTGTGGGGTCGGTGGTGATATCCCCTTGATCATTTTTAATTGCGTCGATTTGATTCTTCTCTCTTTTCTTCTTTATTAGTCTGGCTAGTGGTCTGTCAATTTTGTTGATCTTTTCAAAAAACCAACTCCTGGATTCATTGATTTTTTGGAGAGTTTTTTGTGTCTCTATCTCCTTCAGTTCTGCTCTGATCTTAGTTATTTCTTGTCTTCTGCTAGCTTTCGAATGTGTTTGCTCTTGCTTCTCTAGTTCTTTTAATTGCGATGTTAGAGTGTCAATTTTAGATCTTTCCTGCTTTCTCTTGTGGGCATTTAGTGCTATAAATTTCCCTCTACACACTGCTTTAAATGTGTCCCAGAGATTCTGGTATGTTGTATCTTTGTTCTCATTGGTTTCAAAGAACATCTTTATTTCTGCCTTCATTTCGTTATGTACCCAGTAGTCATTCAGGAGCAGGTTGTTCAGTTTCCATGTAGTTGAGCGCTTTTGATTGAGTTTCTTAGTCCTGAGTTCTAGTTTGATTGCACTGTGGTCTGAGAGACAGTTTGTTATAATTTCTGTTCTTGTACATTTGCTGAGGAGTGCTTTACTTCCAATTACGTGGTCGATTTTGGAGTAAGTACGATGTGGTGCTGAGAAGAATGTATATTCTGTTGATTTGGGGTGGAGAGTTCTATAGATGTCTATTAGGTCTGCTTGCTGCAGAGATGAGTTCAATTCCTGGATATCCTTGTTAACTTTCTGTCTCGTTGATCTGTCTAATGTTGACAGTGGAGTGTTGAAGTCTCCCATTATTATTGTATGAGAGTCTAAGTCTCTTTGTAAGTCTCTAAGGACTTGCTTTATGAATCTGGGTGCTCCTGTATTGGGTGCATATATATTTAGGATAGTTAGCTCTTCCTGTTGAATGGATCCCTTTACCATTATGTAATGGCCTTCTTTGTCTCTTTTGATCTTTGATGGTTTAAAGTCTGTTTTATCAGAGACTAGTATTGCAACCCCTGCTTTTTTTTGTTCTCCATTTGCTTGGTAAATCTTCCTCCATCCCTTTATTTTGAGCCTATGTATGTCTCTGCGTGTGAGATGGGTCTCCTGAATACAGCAGACTGATGGGTCTTGACTCTTTATCCAGTTTGCCAGTCTGTGTCTTTTAATTGGAGCATTTAGTCCATTTACAATTAAGGTTAAGATTGTTATGTGTGAACTTGATCCTGCCATTATGATATTAACTGGTTATTTTGCTCGTTAGTTGATGCAGTTTCTTCCTAGCCTCAATGGTCTTTACATTTTGGCATGTTTTTGCAATGGCTGGTACCGGTTGTTCCTTTCCATGTTTAGTGCTTCCTTCAGGGTCTCTTGTAAGGCAGGCCTAGTGGTGACAAAATCTCTAAGCATTTGCTTATCTGTAAAGGATTTTATTTCTCCTTCACTTATGAAACTTAGTTTGGCTGGATATGAAATTCTGGGTTTAAAATTCTTTTCTTTAAGAATGTTGAATATTGGCCCCCACTCTCTTCTGGCTTGGAGAGTTTCTGCTGAGAGATCTGCTGTTAGTCTGACGGGCTTCCCTTTGTGGGTAACCCGACCTTTTTCTCTGGCTGCCCTTAAGATTTTTTCCTTCATTTCAACTTTGGTGAATCTGGCGATTATGTGTCTTGGAGTTGCTCTTCTCGAGGAGTATCTTTGTGGCGTTCTCTGTATTTCCTGGATTTGAATGTTGGCCTGCCCTACTAGGTTGGGGAAGTTCTCCTGGATGATATCCTGAAGAGTGTTTTCCAACTTGGTTCCATTTTCCCCCTCACTTTCAGGCACCCCAATCAGATGTAGATTTGGTCTTTTTACATAATCCCATACTTCTTGCAGGCTTTGTTCATTTCTTTTTCTTCTTTTTTCTTTTGGTTTCTCTTCTCGCTTCATTTCATTCATTTGATCCTCAATCGCTGATACTCTTTCTTCCAGTTGATCGAGTCGGTTACTGAAGCTTGTGCATTTGTCACGTATTTCTCGTGTCATGGTTTTCATCTCTTTCATTTCGTTTAGGACCTTCTCTGCATTAATTACTCTAGCCATCAATTCTTCCACTTTTTTTTCAAGATTTTTAGTTTCTTTGCGCTGGCTACGTAATTCCTCCTTTAGCTCTGAGAAATTTGATGGACTGAAGCCTTCTTCTCTCATCTCGTCAAAGTCATTCTCCGTCCAGCTTTGATCCGTTGCTGGCGATGAGCTGCGCTCCTTTGCCGGGGGAGATGCGCTCTTATTTTTTGAATTTCCAGCTTTTCTGCCCTGCTTTTTCCCCATCTTTGTGGTTTTATCTGCCTCTCGTCTTTGATGATGGTGATGTACTGATGGGGTTTTGGTGTAGGTGTCCTTCCTGTTTGATAGTTTTCCTTCTAACAGTCAGGACTCTCAGCTGTAGGTCTGTTGGAGATTGCTTGAGGTCCACTCCAGACCCTGTTTGCCTGGGTATCAGCAGCAGAGGCTGCAGAAGATAGAATGTTTCTGAACAGCGAGTGTACCTGTCTGATTCTTGCTTTGGAAGCTTCTTCTCAGGGGTGTACTCCTCCCTGTGAGGTGTGGGGTGTCAGACTGCCCCTAGTGGGGGATGTCTCCCAGTTAGGCTACTCAGGGGTCAGGGACCCACTTGAGCAGGGAGTCTGTCCCTTCTCAGATCTCAACCTCCGTGTTGGGAGATCCACTGCTCTCTTCAAAGCTGTCAGACAGAATCGTTTGCGTCTGCAGAGGTGTCTGCCTCGTTTGTTTAGTTTACTGTGCCCTGTCCCCAGAGGTGGAGTCTACAGAGACAGGCAGGTTTCCTTGAGCTGCTGTGAGCTCCACCCAGTTCGAGCTTCCCAGCAGCTTTGTTTACCTACTTAAGCCTCAGCAATGGCGGGCGCCCCTCCCCCAGCCTCGCTGCTGCCTTGCCGGTAGATCACAGACTGCTGCGCTAGCAATGAGGGAGGCTCCGTGGGTGTGGGACCCTCCCGGCCAGGTGTGGGATATGATCTCCTGGTGTGCCTGTTTCTTAAAGCGCAGTATTGGGGTGGGAGTTACCCGATTTTCCAGGTGTTGTGTCTCAGTTCCCCTGGCTAGGAAAAGGGACTCCCTTCCCCCTTGCGCTTCCCAGGTGAGGCAATGCCTCGCCCTGCTTCAGCTCTCGCTGGTCGGGCTGCAGCAGCTGACCAGCACCGATCGTCCGGCACTCCCCAGTGAGATGAACCCAGTACCTCAGTTGAAAATGCAGAAATCACCGGTCTTCTGTGTTGCTCGCGCTGGGAGTTGGAGACTGGAGCTGCTCCTATTCGGCCATCTTGCTCCGCCCCCAACATTCTTTTATTCTAATGCCCAATGGGAATATTCGTGATTTCCATTTCCCGTCTCCCGAGGCTCCAACTTCTTTGGACTCTACCACTTAGAATTGCCGAACCTGGCCTTTCCTCTATGTAACACACATTTTTAGCCATGGACAGCAGGAGATGGTCCTGAGAATTTGGGTCTTTTAGGCCTGAAGTCAGGATCCAGAGATATAGTTGGAAGTTCTAAGTAGGTGGGCTATTTTGGGTCAGATGGGTTATGTCAAATACTGAGTGGAGGGCTATGCACTATTCCTCTGAGTTGTGCTCTTTTGTAGTCAAATTTTTTCTTTATCTTTCTTGACGACTTCTCCCTTACCATGACAAGGACACATGCAATTTTCTGCCCTTTTTTTTTTTGCTAATTTGTCATGTTATGTGTATATGTGCAGCAATTGTGCTATGAGTCATATTTTGACAAGTTCTCAACCTCTCTGCTTCCGTTTCATCAATTTTTTTTGATGCAGCATTCAATTATTTTCATTTAAAAATTGATTTAGGGAGTACATATGCACGCTTGTTACAAAAATATATTGTGTAATGCTGAGATTTGAAGAATGAATGAATCAGTCTCCAAGGTAGTGAGCATAGTCACCCAATGGTAGTTTTTCAGCCCTTACCCTCTTCTTGTATTCCCTAGTGTCTATTGTTTTCATCTTTGTGTCCATGTGTCCTTGATGTTTACCTCCTACTTATAAGTGAGAAATGTGGTATTTGGTTTTCTGTTCCTGCATTAACTGTCTTGGGATAATGTCTTCCAGCTGCATCTATGTTGCTGCAAAGGATAAGATCTTGTTCTTTTTTTATGCCTGCATAGTATTCTATGGTATATATGTACCACGTTTTCTTTGTCTAATACAGAGCTGATGAGTACCTGGGTTGCTTCCCTGTCTTTGCTATTGTGAATACTGCTGCAATGAATATATGTATGCATACCTTTATGGCAGAATGACTTATTTTCCTTTGGGTATATACCCAGTAATAGAAGTGCTGGCTTAAATAGTAGCTCAACTCTTAGTACTTTGAGAAATATTCAAATTGTTCTCAACAATATCTGGACTAATCTCCATTCTCACTAGCAGTGTATAAGTGTTGCTGCAGCATCTGTTTTTTGGACTTTTTAACAAAGGTCACACTGAGCAATGTGACATGGTATCTCACTAAGGTTTGATTTGCATTTCTCTGATGATTAGTGATGATGAACATTTTTTCATATGTTTGTTGGCTGCTTGTGTGTCATCTTTTGCCATCTGTTCATGTCCTTTGCCCATGTTTTAATAGGTTATCTGTTTTTTGCTTGTTGAATTGTTTTTTATAGATTCTGAATGTTAGACCTTTGTCAGATGCATTGTTAGTGAATATTTTCCCTCATTCTATAGGTTGTCTGTGTACTCCTTTGATAATATCTCTTGCTGTTCAGAACCTCTTTAGTTTAATTAGATCCCACTTGTCCATTTTTGTTTCAGTTGCAGTTGCTTTTGAGGAATTAGCCATAAATTATTTCCCAGGCCAATAATGAGAATGGTATTTCCTAGGTTTTCTTTTAGGATTTTTATAGTTTGAGGTCTAACATTTAAGTCTTTAATTCATCTTGAGATAATTTTTGCATATGATGATAGGTAAGGGTCTTTTTTTCCTATTGCTTATTTTCCTTTGTCAAAGATCAGTTGGTTGTAGGTGCATGGCTTTATTTCTGCATTCTCCATTCTGTTTCATTGGTCTATGTGTCTGTTTTTGTACTAGTACCATGCTGTTTTGGTTATGATATGCTTGTAGTATAGTTCGAAGTCAGGTAATGTTATGCCTCTGGCCTTGTTTGCTTTTTGTTTAATATTTGCTTTGGCTATTAGGATTCTTATTTGGTTAAGCTTGAATTTTATCAATTTTGTAAATCTGTAGAAAATGGCATTGGAATATGATGAGAATAGCATTAAATCTGTAAATTTATTTGGGCAGTATGGCCATTCTAATAATATTGACTCTTCCTATCCATGAGTATGGAATGTTTCTCCACTTGTTTGTGTCATCTATGATTTCTTTCAGCAGTGTTACATAATTCTACTTCCTTGGTTAACTGTATACCTGGGTATTTTATTCTTTTTGTGACTATTATAAATGGGATTGTGTTCTTGATTTGACTCTTAGCTTGAACATTATTCATGTATAGAAATGCTACTATTTTTTGTACATTGATTTTGTATCCTGAAACTTTGCTGAAGTCATTTATCAGTTCCAGAAGACTTCTGGTGGATTCTTCAGGGTTTTATAGGTATGGAATTACATTATCTGTGCAGAGGGATAGTCTAACTTCTTCTTTTCCTATTTGGATGACTTTTATTTCTTTCTCTTGCCTAATTGCTCTTGCTGGGACTTCCAGTACTATGTTGAATAGGAGTGGTGAGAGTGGGCATCCTTGTCTTATTCCAGTTCTCAAGGAAAATGTTTCCAGCTTTTTCACATTCTCAGTATGATGTTGACAATGGGTTTGCTGTAGATGACTCTTATTATTTTGAGGTAGGTTCTTTCCATGACTATTTTTGTTGAGGATTTTTAACATGAAGAGATGGTGAATTTTATCAGAAGCTTTTCCATATCTATTGAGGTAATCATGTGATTTTTGTTTTTAGTTCTATTTATGTGGAGAATCACATTTATTGATTTGCATATGTGGAATCAACCTCTCATCCCAGGAATAAAACCTACTTGACCATGGCGGATTAGTTTTTTGATATGTTGCTGAATTCAGTTTGCTATATTTTGCTGAGGATTTTTGTGTCTATATTCATTAGAGTTATTGGTCTGAAGTTTTCTTTCTTTATTGTGTCTCTGCCACACTTCCTCCACTTTAAATTTGTGCTAATAACACCTACTTCTGAAACTATGCAGAAAATTAAATAACACTCTGTGTATAAAGTGTCTTGTGCTCTGCCTGGTACACATCAGTGTACTATAAATGGTAATTATCACTGTTATGTGACTCAGATAGAATAGGTTATGCATTCTATGGCGAAGAGACAGAAGGAGAGTGTAGGCCAGGAATAGGTAGGGGAATGCCTATGTGTATCTATCTGTCTGTCTGTCTGTCTATCTATCTGTCATATATCTATCTATCTAAAGATCAAACCAAGTTCAGAGATTGGATTTTCTGTCCAAACAAAGGCAGAAGGCAAAAAGTACTAGAGATAGTTTGTATGTATACAAATGTCTACAAGGGAGCAGAGTGAAGCCTAGTCCACTGATGGCAAGAAGGTGTCAAATCATGGGCAAAGCCCTTAAATATAACAAGCTAGCAAGCTTCAGCAAGAATATGCAGGACTGTGGGCACTCAGACATAGGCTGTTTGTTCTCTGCCTTGGTAGCAGCAGCCACCTAGTAAGGATGGATATGGTTGCCTGTTATATGTGGGAATTGACCAGCTTTTTCTGGCTCACACAACTAGCAAGATAATTAAAATTTGATCTCAGAACTTCTAAACACCAGTTAAGTCTACAGAGCAAGCATTTCAACACATCCCAGATTTTTGAAATGCATGCCTTATGACAACTCTTCAGGAAACAGGAGATGTTTGAGCTAACATCAATGGCATTCTCAGCAAAAGGCCACAAATAAGGGAGCACAGGATGGTTAGAGAAGTTGGAGGACAGGGTGACTGAGTGTAGGCACAAAGTGGATATGATAGTGAACAGCGAGCTTCAAAAAAGTGCAATTTGAGGTCTCTTTGATAAAAAATATGAATGTTACTTGAAGTCATGGAATATTTTAAGAAGAACTGACATGATTAGATTTGTGTTTGAATATGTTGTGAATGAATTGAAAAGAAATTAAACGAGGTTAGTAGATCAGTTAGGATATATTTCAATACATGATTTAAAATGTAAATAGGTCAATTTAGGAGGTTTTAGTGATGTTGCAGAGGAGGAAGAACTTCAACAGACATTAAGGACATTTAATGCAGAGGGAGTGAGAAGGAGGGGTCATTAAGTGAGATAATAGGTACAGGAGAAGAAATAGCTTTTGCTACCAAGAGATTCTTTCCAGTTGACTTGAGACCTGCTTTATCAGGAGAGTTTTGGCAGATGACATACACCTTGTTAGAACTTTGCCTAATACATATATTTCTGGGAAAAATCCAGTTCATGGCCTTTCTAATCTGTGAAGTAGAGGGATATCCTCATATCTCAGTGAATCATGGTGTTATTCGTCTTTGCAATCTTCTTGCACTTGAATTGCATAGTCTCTGAATCACTGTTTATGTCTCCCTATACAAAGAGTGTTGATGAACTCTAAAGCATATTTGGTGGAAAATCAGAGTTACACAACAGGTAATTTTTTTTTCTGATACTAAAGATGAAGCATTAAAAGTATTATTTTGATTAAATCAACAGGCCATCTCAGCATACTGTAGCATGCCTATAGTTACCTGTTTAGTTTACATGTTTCATTAGTGTTCTTTACAAAAAAACCCCAGCACCATCTACCATGATACGCCCCAAAACTGATTATTTTTGTAGGTGTTGAAATGGATATACATTTAGCCTTGTCTTCCTATGTGTTTATGATAAAATGTTATAGAGCATTAAGCAATAACACCCTTCATGGCATTTTTTCCTAAAATTTAATACAGCATGATACCAAACTTAATACCCTAATTGCAAACTAACAAGAGATGTTTTTACAATTACTTTAATGTTTGTAAGGTTATGACTCATGAACAAATTACTTTCATGGTTGGATTGCATTAATATAAGACAGGGTGTGAATTTTTAAAATGGATCAACAAGATGGGACACATTTAGGTGTGGGCATATTTACGTAATATGTTTAAATATGGGCATAAAGAAGCAGAAAAACAAATACATCCTTTGGCGTGTTCGGTACTTAAAGAGGGATTTGTGCACTATTTTATTAATAAACATTTATGGAGATTGAATGAAAATTGGCATCAGGTAGGATCCTGGCAAGTAATTCTATAGTAGAGCAAGCTGAAAGCTAGTGACACCTTAAATCCTTAAGAACATATGGAATAAGACCACTTGCAAATCCTTCATTTACAACAAATGGAATGTAAGCTCATTCCAAAGGTAAGCTCATGCCCCTCAACAGTGGCAAATGAATTAAAACAGTAATGGTGGTGAGAAGCTGAGAAAAAAGAAAATAGCCATACAATCCAAGAAATTAAAATGGAAGAATACTGTGCTTTTTACCTTGTAATACACCTTACTCACAGGGGACATTCTAACTTACCCTAGCAACTGTCAGACATACTATTTATCCTGTTCTACAATGATTTTGCAAATACAGCCCTTTTATTGCTATGCATTTTACACACTTTGGAGTCCTGTACCCTTTGATGGATTTTAAGAACAGGCACTATGCCTAATGCAGTTCTCATATACAGTAGCCTCTTTAATGGGCTGACAAGATCTTAAACACCTCTTTCCAGAATATTTGACAAGGTCAAAAACCTGAGTCTTCTCTATGGTTCCAAAACCACACCAAGTATCTCCTAACCAACTCTGCCCATGGGTAAGACTAGTCTGCTCATAGGCAGTCTCTGAGCAAGTTCAGAACTGTGCAGTAAGTAGAATGCTATGAATTGCCATTTATATTACACTTAAATTGGTCTTATTAAGAGATTAACTGTAGGACAAAGGATAACTCCTAGAGGCTTAAGAATTCTTTAAAAAAAATGTATCTCTTTGGAGGAACCTAGAAAAAAAGTCATCCAACTAAAAAGATATTTGGTAGGGTGGGGGAGGCAGGGCATAAGGAGATTATATAACAAGGGAAAGAAGCTCAGAGGTACTACAGATATGTATTCTAGCAATGTTTCTCTCTGTCTCTGTGTGTGTGTAGTGTGTATACATGTGGGGGGTGTGTGTGTGACTGAGACATATATATGAATGTGTTTGAAAGAGACTTTTTTTTGTGGGATCGGTGGTGATATCCCCTTTATCGTTTTTTATTGCGTCTATTTGATTCTTCTCTTCTTCTTTATTAGTCTTGCTAGCAGTCTATCAATTTTGTTGATCTTTTCAAAAAACCAGCTCCTGGATTCCTTGATTTTTTGAAGGGTTTTTGTGTCTCTATCTCCTTCAGTTTCGCTCTGATCTTGGTTATTTCTTGCCTTCTGCTAGCTTTTGAATGTGTTTGCTCTTGCTTCTCTAGTTCTTTTAATTGTGATGTTAGGGTGTCAATTTCAGATCTTTCCTGCTTTCTCTTGTGGGCATTTAGTGCTATGAATTTCCCTCTACACACTGCTTTAAATGTGTCCCAGAGATACTGGCATGTTGTGTCTTTGTTCTCACTGGTTTCAAAGAACATCTTTATTTCTGCCTTCATTTCGTTATGTGCCCAGTAGTCATTCAGGAGCAGGTTGTTCAGTTTCCATGTAGTTGAGCGGTTTTGAGTGAGTTTCTTAATCCTGAGTTCTAGTTTGATTGCACTGTGGTCTGGGAGACGGTTTGTTATAATTTCTGTTCTTTTACATTTGCTGAGGAGTGCTTTACTTCTAACTATGTGGTCAATTTTGGAATAAGTGCGATGTGGTGCTGGACAGAATGTATATTCTGTTGATTTGGAGTGGAAAGTTCTGTAGATGTCTGCTTGGTGCAGAGCTGAGTTCAATTCCTAAAATACAAACTACAATCAAAGAATACTATAAACACCTCTATGCAAATAAACTAGAAAATCTAGAAGAAATGGATAAATTCCTGGACACATACACCCTCCCAAGGCTACACCATGGACGAAGTTGAATCCCTGAATAGACCAATAACAGGCTCTGAAATTGAGGCAATAATTAATAGCCTACCAACCAAAAATGTCCAGGACCAGACGGATTCACAGCCGAATTCTACCAGAGGTACAAGGAGGAGCTGGTACCATTCCTTCTGAAACTATTCCAATCAATAGAAAAAGAGGGAATCCTCCCTAAAAGAGGGAAGGAGGGAATCCTTTGTTATCATGCCGATAACAAAGCCTGGCAGAGACACAACAAAAAGAACTTTAGACCAATATCCCTGATGAACATCGGTGCAAAAGTCCTCAATAAAATACTGGCAAACCGAATCCAGTAGCACATCAAAAAGCTTATCCACCATGATCAAGTGGGCTTCATCCCTGGGATGCAAGGCTGGTTCAACATACACAAATCAATAAACATAATCCAGCATATAAACAGAACCAAAGACAAAAACCACATGATTATCTCAATAGATGCAGAACAAGCCTTTGACAAAATTCAACAGCCCTTCATGCTAAAAACTCTCAATAAATTAGGTATTGATGGGATGTATCTCAAAATAATAAGAGCTATTTATGACAAACCCACAGCCAATCTCATACTGAATGGGCAAAAACTGGAAACATTCCCTTTGAAAACTGGCACAAGACAGGGATGCCCTCTCTCACCACTCCTATTGAACATACTATTGGAAGTTCTGGCCAGGGCTATCAGGCAGGAGAAAGAAATAGAGGGTATTCAATTAGGAAAAGAGGAAGTCAGATTGTCCCTGTTTGCAGTTGACATGATTGTATATTTAGAAAACCCCACTGTCTCACTGCAAAATCTCCTTAAGCTGATAAGCAACTTTCAGCAGTCTCAGGATACAAAATCAATGTGCAAAAATCGCAAGCATTCTTATACACCAGTAATAGCCAAATCTTGAGTGAACCCCCATTCACAATTGCATCAAAGAGAATAAAATACCTAGAAATTCAACTTACAAGGGATGAGAAGGACCTCTTCAAGAAGAACTACAAACTACTGTTCAATGAAATAAAAGAGGACACAAATGGAAGAACATTAAATGCTCATGCATAAGAAGAATCAATATCATGAAAATGGCCATACTACCCAGGGCAATTTATAGATTCATGCCATCCCCATCAAGCTACCAATGACTTTCTTCACAGAATTGGAAAAAACAACTTTATAGTTCATATGGAACAAAAAAAGTGTCCACATTGCCAAGAAAATCCTAAGCCAAAAGTACAAAGCTGGAGACATCATGCTACCTGACTTCAAACTATACTACAAGGCTACAGTAACCAAAACAGCATGGTACTGGTACCAAAACAGAGATATAGACGAATGGAACAGAACAGAGCCTTCAGAAATAACACCACACATCTACAACCATCTGATCTTTAACAATTCTGACAAAAAGAAGAAATGGGGAAAGGATTCCCTATTTAATAAATGGTGCTGGAAAAACTGGCTACCCATATGTAGAAAGCTGAAACTGGATCCCTTCCTTACACCTTATACAAAAATTAATTCAAGATGGATTAAGGACTTAAATGTTAGACCTAAAACCATAAAAACCCTAGAAGAAAACCTAGGCAATACCATTCAGGACATAGGCACGGGCAAGGACTTCGCATCTAAAACACCAAAAGCAATGGCAATAAAAGCCAAAATTGACAAATGGGATCTAATTAAACTAAAGAGCTTCTGCACAGCAAAGGAAACTACCATCAGAGTGAACAGGTAACCTACAGAATAGGAGAAAATTTTTACAATCTACCCATCTGACAAAGGGCTAATATCCAGAATCTACAAAGAACTTGAACAAATTTACAAGAAAAAAACAACCCCATCAAAAAGTGGGCAAAGGATATGAACAGACACTTCTCAAAAGAAGACATTTATGCAGCCAACAGACACATGAAAAAATGCTCATCATCACTGGCCATCAGAGAAATGCAAATCGAAACCACAATGAGATACCATCTCACACCAGCTAGAATGGTGTTCATTAAAAAGTCAGGAAACAACAGGTGCTGGAGAGGATGTAGAGAAATAGGAGCACTTTTATACTTTTGGTGGGACTGTAAACTAGTTCAACCATTGTGGAAGACAGTGTGGCGATTCCTCAAGGATCTAGAACTAGAAATACTATTTGACCCAGCCATCCCATTACTGGGGATATTATAAATCATCCCATTACTGGGGATATTATAAATCACCCAAAAGATTATAAATCATGCTGCTATAAAGACACATGCACATGTATGTTTGTTGCAGCACTATTCGCAATAGCAAAGACTTGGGAACCAACCCAAATGATCATCAATGATAGACTGGATTAAGAAAATATGGCACATATATACCATGGAATACTATGCAGCCATAAGAAAAGATGAGATCATGTCCTTTGTAGGGACATGGATGAAACTGGAAACCATCATTCTGAGCAAACTATCACAAGGGTAGAAAACCATACACTGCATGTTATCACTCATAGGTGGGAATCGAACAATGAGAACACTAGGATACAGGAAGAGGGACATCACACACTGGGACCTGTCGTGGGGTGGGGAGATGGGGGAGGGATAGCATTAGGAGATATACCTAATGTAAATGATGAGTTAATGGGTGCAGCACACCAACACGGTACATGTATACATATGTAACAAAGCTGCATGTTTGCACATGTACCCTAGAACTTAAAGTATAATTGAAAAAAAAAAAAGAGACTTTTTTTCCATGGGCTAAATCAAATCGATGCTTGCACCATATTCTACTTTTGCTCTATTTCTTTGGATGTTCTGTCACTAAACCTCAGGAAATTAGATCAAATTGTTTTTTGCTGCTTTGAACATTGGTTTACAATTTCTGTAATTCCAACTCTATAGGCCGATAATGGACAGCATCCTTTGGGGAGCTTTTACGGACAGCAGCTTCTTCTGCAGAAATAGTTAGCAAGAGGCTGTAAAACAAATACCCTTGGCCTGAGCTTTCTGGCATTTTTAGGATTCTTCCCTTCCCACTTTGGCTTATAGCTCTCTCTCTCTTTTTTTAATAGCATTTCTAGAGAGCAACTAATACTAGTGCTTTTAAGTAAAAATCATGAGCTTCTCTCAAGGACTAATTTTGCTGTAAAGCTTCTCAGAATACTTGGAGATTGGAGATCATCTACAGGATATACTTTTTTTTTTTTTTTTTTTGTAAGTGAAAGCAAGTTAATTAAGAAAGTAAAGGAATAAAAGAATGGCTACTCCGTAGGCAGAGCAGTGGCATGGGCTACTTGACTGAATATACTTATCGTTATTTCTTGATTATATGCTAAACAAGGATTGGATTATTTTCTGGAACTGAGGATTCCTCTCCTTTCTAGACCATATAGAGTAACTTCCTGATGTTGCCATGGCATTTGTAAACTGCCAGGGCACTGGTGGGAGTGTCTTTTAGATTGTTAATGTCTTATAATCGGCGAATAATGATTAATGAGGATGACCAGAGGTCATTTTTGTTGTCATCTTGGTTTTGGTGGGTTTTGACCGGCTTCTTGACCACGTCCTACATTTTCCTGATGACTGAAAAGTATTATCTGAGTGATTCCTTAGGATTTATTTTGAAGGAAAAATCATGCTCCTTAAACCCACTCCTACTTTTTGTTTGTTTGTTTTGTTTTGGGTCTGTTTGTTTGTTTTTTTGAGACAGAGTCTTGCTCTGCTGCCCAGGCTGGAGGGCAGTGACTCGATCTTGGCTCACTGCAACCTCTGCCTCCCAGGTTCAAGTGACTCTCATGCCTCGGCCTCCCAAGAAGCTGGGATTACAGGCATGTACCACCATGCCTGGCTAGTTTTTGTATTTTTTTTCAGTAGAGAAGTGGTTTTGCCATGCTGTCCAGGCTGGTCTTGAACTCCTGGCCTCAAGCAACCCACCCACCTCAGCTACCAAAAGTGCTGGGATTAAAGGCGTGAGCCACTGCACCTGACTGAGTTTTTTACACCCCCAAATATCTTCACACATATTATATTGCCAAGTTTTCCTAACTGGAAGTGTACCTGTCAGCTCAGCCTACTTGTGCTAACTCCAACCTGGAAGCCAAGAGTTTTCACAATGATTCAATGGTCAATTAAATTCACTTGAATTCATGGTTTATTGCAAGATTTTTCACCAACCAACAAACATGTGAATACATTTGACACACACAGGCAGTAATAAGAGAGAGAAAACTAATGATAATGAATAGCTTAGAACCTGGGCAATCTGGATTTCCCTCCAAATATCAACCAGTGATAGGAGTGGAAGTCACTGCTCTTCCCCAGGCAGAGCTTCCTTGGGCCACTGCCAATGGGGCGGAGGTCTGAGAGTTCCCATGGCAGAGCTTCTGTAGGTGTCTCGATTGTAGTCAGTGTCTTTGCTGTGTTTATGTTCTCTGCAGAAATATCCATGGTCATTATATACTCTGCCTTTTGTCTTCACTAACTTTTCAGGTCTCAAGGGTGCCTGGCCACAGTAGGTGTTATCACATCAGTCCACTGTACATATGGTTATCACTTTGAGGGGTCAACAATTTCACTGTGGGCTGAGGTGTTGTAAATGACAACTTGTCATACATGACACCATTTTGAAAAATTTAGGATTAATAAAACATTACGTATCAGGTGCCCATGATACTTAGTAAAAATTCTGACAGATTTTTCATATGTCTGTGCCATATATGTGTGCATTCTGGACATCACTTTCTTTCTCTTTTATGTCCACATATGTAGTCCTGTTCATTAAACCTTTTTGGCAATCTCTTGAATCTTCTCTCCATCCCAAGCACCATCATCCTAACAGAGCCACCGTTTCTCATGTGGATGTTGTGAAATCCTCTTTGGTTTCCCAACATCCACTACTGATTTCCTCTGATTGTTCTTTATACAATAGTCAAAGTAACTTCATAATAGTAGAGAGATTGTTATATTCTTTTTCTAGTTGAACCTCTTCCAATGACTCCTAATTGTTCTTAAGTTAGGTCCAAAATCTTTAATGTGATCCATAAGGTTCTATAGAGATTGGGACCTGCCTACCTTAGGAACCTCATCTCTTGTACTGTTCTCTTTTGAGCTATGATCTCTGCCCATCTTCCAATATTTTCTCCTGTCTGCCTCAGGAACCTTCATACATTCTCTTTCCTCTTTGTGGAAATAGTTTTCTACACTCCTCCATCCACTTCTTCATCCAGCTAACTCATACTAATTCTTTACATTTTAACTTATATAACTAATTTTGGGGATAATTCCTTGACTCCATTTACCACCTTATGAACAGATAAGATCAATTATATACTCTCAGCACAATATACTTCATTAAGCAATCATCATTGTCATCAGTTGTGTATACATATTTTCTTCTTTAGACTTTAAACTCCAAATGAGCATGAGCCATATCTTGTTCTTTTTACTTGATACCACTGCATTCTCTATGCTTAGCATCCAGTTGATGAACAGTAAATATTTATCTTTCATTTGCTAGTGTCTCTGGAAATGCATGCATAGCCTAGTTCAATAAGGTAAATTTGAACAATGCCTCCAGTGAGTTCCTGATTATAAAATTAATATTTTGGATCACATAAAAAAATTTTTCTCTTGTTTAATATGAACAAAACTTCTCATGTTAATAGCATGTCCCTGAAAAATTATGTCTTTTTAAAAAATCTCATATGCCTGCCCAATACATAGTTGGTGAATTCTTAATAATGCTTGGGAGGGCTTTCCGTTGCCTTAATTTTTTGTCGTCTTCCACATCTCCAGGGATTTGTTTATTTCATTTCATTGTTCTTTTAGTTTAATATTAACTTCTGAATTCTAAGAACCTGGTAGAAACTTCTCAAATAACTCAACTGGAAAATTCTTTAAATTATGCATCACCATGTTCTACCCAAAACTATGTCTTTGCTTCTGGAACAGATTTAAGAACTTTTATCCTCTGTCATGAGGTGCATTACTTTCCAATCTGGTACATTGCCTAGAAAAGTGTTGGTGACCATGACTCATCAAGTCATGGGCTACTTTTCACCCCCCAGATTATTTAGTCTTTGTCTCTGCCATGGGGCCCCACTAGTTCTGTGCCATTGAAATTCAGACTTGAGTCATCTTTATTGAATATAATATCGATGCTATGAAATACAACAATTTAAAAAATATATAGGTCAAATCTATGTTTATAACTTTTTCTTTCCCAGGACTAAAATTTTAAATTTACCTGTTTGCTAAATGGTAACATTTTTATGGCCTCTCATTCGGTTTGGAATATATATATGTATGTATTGTATATATTATTTCAAATTTCAATTCTGTGGGGGTTGAGACAGGTGAGGAAGCTGCAGAAGAAAAGTTTGAAGATAATAAAGTATGAGATTAAAGGAAAGATGCCATCTCCATATCATAAAAGGGCAAGGTAAAGCAGTAAGTGCTGATGTAGGAGCTGCAGCAAGTTATCCAGAAGATCTAAGATAATTGATGAAGATAACTCCACTGAACAACACTGTTTTTTTTTTTAATGCGGATGAAACAGCTTTCTATTGAAAGAAGACACCAACTAGGACTTTTGCAACTAAGAGGGGATGTCAGTGTCTGGCTTCAGAGCTACAAAAAATAGGCCCATACTCTTGTTAGGTGCTAATACATCTGATGACCTTAAATTGGAGCCAATGTTAATTTCCCATTCAAAAAAGCATGGAGCTCTTAAAAATTCTTTTTTCTTTTTCTTTTCTTTTCTTTTCTTTTTTTTTTTTTTTTGCAATGGAGTCTTGCTCTGTTGTCCAGGCTGGAGTACAGCAGCACCATCTCGGCTCACTGCAAGCTCCGCCTCCCGGGTTCACGCCATTCTCCTGCCTCAGCCTCCCGAGTAGCTGGGACTACAGGCGCCCACCAACACGCCTGGCTAATTTTTTGTATTTTTAGTAGAGACGGGGTTTTACCATATTAGCCAGGATGGTCTCGATCTCCTGACCTCGTGATCTGCCTATGTCGGCCTCCCAAAGTGCTGGGATTACAGGCATGAGCCACCGTGCCCGGCCAAAATATATATATATATATATATATATGTATATTTTTCAAAACATTACTGTTTGTTTTGGTTGGTAGGTTTTTTGTCATTAAATATAAAAGTATAGTTTTTCATAATTAATTAAAGGACATTGTTTAAAGCAAAAATAATAGCAATGTATTGTGGAGGTTTTAATATGAATAAAAGTAAAATATTTGACTACAAAAACACATAAGATGAGAGAGATATTAATGTCATGCTATTTAAAGATTATTTTAAAGGTTATCAGACATTTATTTAGGTGGGTTTTAATAATAGCAATTATAAAAGGACTTCTACTTAAATTATTTAAACTTGAAAACATGACCCTACAAGTTAGGAATTTTTTTTCCTTTTTTGACTTTTATTTTAGATTCAGGGGGTATGTGTGCAAATTTATTACCTGGGTATATTGTGTGATGCTGAGGTATGGGGTATGAATGGTCCTGTCACACAGGTAGTGAGTATAGTATCCAAAAGTTATTTTCTCAACCCTTGAACCCTCTCACTCTCCCCCTGAAGTAGTTTCCAGTGTCTGTTGTTGTCATCTTTATGTACATAAGTACCTAATGTTTAGCTCACATTTAGAAGTTAGAACATGCAGTATTTGGTTTTCTGTTCAGCCATTAATTGTTTAGGATAATGATTTCCAGCTCCATCCACGTTGCTGCAAAGGTCATGATTTTGTTCTTTTTCATAGCTGTGTAGTATTTTATAGTGTGTATATGTACCATATTTTCTTTATTCAATCCAGCATCCATGGGCACCTAGGTTGATTCCATGACATTGGTTTTATGGAAAGTATTACGATGAACATGTAAGTACCCCCCCCCTTTTTTTTTTTTTTGGTAGAATGATTCATTTTCTTTTGGATATGAACCCAGTAATGAGATTGCTTGGGTGAATGCTCTGTTTTAAGTTCTTTGAAAACATCTCCAAATTTCACAGTGATTCAGTGGCTGAAATAATTTACATTCCCACAAATAGTGTATACGTATCTCCTTTTCTCCACAGCCTTACCCACATCTGTTGTTTTTTGACTTTTTACTGATAGCCATTCTGACTACTGTAAGATGGTATCTCATTGTGGTTTTGATTTGCATTTCTCTAGTGATTAATAATTAGCATTTTTATATGCTTGTCAACTGCCTGTATGTCTTTTTTTGAGAAGTGTTTATTTATGTCTTTTGCCTATTTTGTAATACTGTTACTTGTTTTTTGCTTGTTGAATTGTTTAAGTTCCTTATAGATTCTGGATATTAGATCTTTGTTGTATGCATCATTTGTGAACATTTTCTCCCATTCTATAGGTTATCTGTTTACTCCTTTGATAGTTCCTGTTGCTGTGTAGAAGTTCTTTAGTTTAATTAGATCCCACTTGTCAATTTTTGTTCTTGTTGCAATTGCTTTTGAGGACTTAGTCATACGTTCTTTATCAAGGCCTGTGTCCAGAATGGTGTTTCCTAAGTTTTCTTCTAGGATTCTTACAGTTTGAGGTCTTACATTTAAATGTTTAATCCATCTTGAGTTGATTTTGTATATGATGATAGGTAGGGGTCCAGTTTCATTCTTGTGCATATGGACAGCCAGTTATCCCAGCACCATTTATTAAATAGGAAGTCCATTCCCCCATTGCTTGATTTCGTCCACTTTGTCAAAGATGAGATGGTGGTAGGTGTGCAGCTTTACTTTTGGATTTTCTATTCTGTTCCATTGGTCTGTGTGTCTATTTCTTTACCAGTACTGTGCTATTTTTGTTACTGTAGCATTATATATAGTTTGAAGTCAGGTAATGTGATGCCTCCACCTGTGTCCTTTTTGTTTAGGATTGTTTGGGCTATTTGGGTTCTTTTTTGATTGTATATGAATTTTAAAATAGTTCTTTCCAATTACGTGAAAGTGGTATTGGTAATTTGATAGGAATAACACTGAAACTGTAGACTGCTTTGGGCAATATAGCCATTTTAATAATATTGATTATTCCAGTCCATGAGCAGGGAATGTGTTTCCATTTGTTTGTGTCATCTATGATTTCCTTCAGCAGTGTTTTGTAGTTCTTCTTGTAGAAATCTTTTAGCTGTGATGGTCCATTCCAAGATGGCCAAATAGGAACAGCTCTGGTCTGCAGCTCCCAGTATGATCGACGCAGAAGATGGGTGATTCCTGCATTTACAACTGAGGTACCTTGTTCATCTCATTGGGACTGGTCGGACAGTGGGTGTAGCCCACAGAGGGCTAGCCGAAGTGGGGTGGCGCATTGCCTCACCCTAGAAGTGCAAGGGGTCAGGGGATTTCCCTTTCCTAGCCAAGGGAGGCTGTGACAGACTGTACTGGGAAAATTGGGACACTGCCACCTAAACACTGCACTTTTCCAATGATCTTACTAAACGGTACACCAGGAGATTATGTCCCATGCCTGGCTCAGCGGGTCCCACACTCACAGAGCTGTGCTCACTACTAGTCCAAGATCGAACTGTGAAGAGGCAAGTCTGGCTGGGGGAGGGACATCCACCATTGCTAAGGCTTGAGTAGGTAAACAAAGCAGCCAGGAAGCTAGAACTGGGTGGAGCCTACCACAGCTCAACGTGGCCCGCCTGCCTCTGTAGACTCCACCTCTGGGGGCAGGGCATAGCTGAACAAAAGGCATCAGAAACTTCTTCAGACTTAAACATCCCTGTCTGACAGCTCTGAAGAGAGCACTGGTTTTCCCAGCTGGTGTTTGAGCTCTGAGAATGGACAGACTGCCTCCTCAAGTGGGTCCCTGAACCCCGTGTAGCCTAACTTGGAGGCACCTCCCAGTAGGGGCTGACTGACACCTCATACAGCTGGGTGCCCTACTGAGAGGAAGCTTCCAGAGGAAGGATCAGGCAGCAATATTTTCTGTTCTGCAATATTTGCTGTTCTGCAGCCTCCACTGGTGATACCCAGGCAAACAGGTTCTGGAGTAGACCTCCAGCAAACTCCAACAGACCTGCAGCTGTTAGACCTGACTGTTAGAAGGAAAACTAACAAACAGAAAGGAATAGCATCAACATCAACAAAAAGAACATCCTTACCAAAACCCCATCTGTAGGTCACCATCATCAAAGACCAAAGGTAGATAAAACCACAAAGATGCGGAGAAATCAGAGCAGAAAAGCTGAAAATTCTAAAAACCAGAGTGCCCCTTCTCCTCCAAAGGATTGCAGCTCCTTGCCCGCAACAGAACAAAGCTGGACAAAGAATGACTTTGAGGAGCTGACAGAAGTAGGCTTCAGAAAGTCAGTAATAACAAAGTTCTCTGAGCTAAAGGAGGATGTTTGAACCCATCTCAAAGAAGCTGAAAACCTTGAAAAAGATTAGACAAATGGCTAACTCTAGAATAAAGTGTAGAGAAGACCTTAAATGACATGATGGAGCTGTAAACCATGGCACAAGAACTATGTGACGCATGCACAAGTTTCAGTAGCCAATTCGATCAAGTGGAAGAAAGGGTATCAGTGATTGAAGATCAAATGAATGAAATGAAGCAAGAAGAGAATTTTGGAGAAAAGAGAGTAAAAAGAAATGAACAAAACCTCCAAGAAATATGGGACTATGTGAAAAGACCAAGCATACATTTGATTGGTGTACCAGAAAGTGATGGGGAGAATGGAACCAAGCTGGAAAACACTCTTCAGGATATTCTCCAGGAGAACTTCCCTAACCTAACAAGGCAATCCAACATTCAAAATCAGGAAATACAGAGAACACCACAAAGATACTCTTTGAGAAGAGCAACCCCAAGACACATAATTGTCAGATTCACCAAGGTTGAAATGAAGGAAAAAATGTTAAGGGCAGCCAGAGAGAAAGGTAGGGTTACTCACAAGGGGAAGCCCGTCAGACAAACAGCAGATCTCTCAGCAGAAACACTACAAGCCAGAAGAGAGTGGGTGCCAATATTCAACATTCTTTTTTTTTTTTTTTTTTTTTTTTTTTTTTTTGAGACGGAGTCTCACGCTGTTGCCCAGGCTGGAGTGCAGTGGCGCGATCTCGGCTCACTGCAAGCTCCGCCTCCCGGGTTCCCGCCATTCTCCTGCCTCAGCCTCCTGAGTAGCTGGGACTACAGGCGCCCGCCACCGCGCCCGGCTAATTTTTTGTATTTTTAGTAGAGACGGGGTTTCACTGTGGTCTCGATCTCCTGACCTTGTGATCTGCCCGCCTCGGCCTCCCAAAGTGCTGGGATTACAGGCTTGAGCCACCGCGCCCGGCCTCAACATTCTTAAAGAAAATAATTTTCAACCCAGAATTTCATATCCAGCCAAACTAAGCTTCCTAAGTGAAGGAGAAATAAAATCCTTTATGGACAAGCAAAGGTTGAGAGATTTTGACACCACCAGGCCTGCCTTACAAAAGAGCTCCAGAAGGAAGCACTAAACATGGAAAGGAACAACCGGTACCAGCCACTGCAAAAACATGCCAACTTGTAAAGACCATCAATTCTAGGAAGAAACTGCATCAACTAATGGGCAAAATAACCAACTAACATCATAATGACAGGATCAAATTCACACATAACAATATTAACCTTAAGTGTAAATGGGCTAAATGCCCCAATTGAAAGACACAGACTGGCAAATTGGATAAACAGTCCAGACCCATCAGTGTGCTGTATTCAGGAGACCCATCTCACATGCAGAGAAACACATAAGGCTCAAAATAAAGGGAGGGAGGAAGATCTACCAAGCAAATGGAAAGCAAAAAAAAAGCAGGGGTTGCAATTGTAGTCTCTGATAAAACAGACTTTAAACCAACAAAGATTAAAAGAGACAAAGAAGACCACTACATAATGGTAAAGGGATCAATGCACCAAGAAGTGCTAACTATCCTAAATATATGTGCATCCAATACATGAGCACCCAGATTCATAAAGCAAGTCCTTACAGCCCTACAAAAAGACTTAGATTCCCACACAATAATAATAGGAGACTTTAACACCTCACTGTCAATATTAGACAGATCAAGACAGAAGGTTAACAAGGATATCCAGGACTTGAACTCAGCTCTGCACCAAGCAGACCTAATAGACACCTACAGAACTCTCCACCCCAAATCAACAGAATATACATTCTTCTCAATACCACTCACACTTATTCCAAAATCGACCACATAGTTGGGAGTAAAGCACTCCTCAGCAAATGTGAAAGAACAGAAATCACAAAAAACTGTCTCTCAGAACACAGTGCAATCAAATTAGAACTCAGCATTAAGAAACTTGCTCAAAACTGTACAACTATATGGAAACTGAACAACCTGCTCCTGAATGACTACTGGCTAATAATGAAATGGAGGCAGAAATAAAGATGTTCTTAGAAACTAATAAGCAAAAAGACACAACTTACCAAAATCTCTGGGACACACTTAAAGCAGTGTGTAGAGGGAAATTTATAGCACTAAATGCCCACAAGAGAAAGCAGGAAAGATCTAAAAATGACACCCTAACATCACAATTAAAAGAACTAGAGAAGCCAGAGCAAACACATTCAAAGTTAGCAGAAGGCAAGAAATAACTAAGATCAGAGCAGAACTGAAGGAGATAGAGACACAAAAACCCTTCAAAAAATCAATGAATCCAGGAGTTGGTTTTTTGAAAAGATCAACAAAATTGATAGACTGCTAGCAAGACTAATAAAGAAGAAAAGAGAGAAAAATGAAGTAGATGCAATAAAAAATGATCAAGGGTATATCACCACCAATCCCACAGAAATACGAACTCCCATCAGAGAAAACTATAAACACCTCTATGCAAATAAACTCAAAAATCTAGAAGAAATGGATACATTGCTGGATACATACACCCTCTCAAGAATAAACCAGGAAGAAGTTGAGTTGCTGAATAGACTAATAACAGGCTCTGATATTGGGGCAATAATTAGTAGCCTGCCAACCAAAAAAAGTCCAGGACCAGATGGATTCACAGCAGAATTCTACCAGAGGTACAAAGAGGAGTTGGTACCATTCCTTCTGAAACTATTCCAATCAATAGGAAAAGAGGGAATCCTCCCTAACTCATATTATGAGGCCAGCATCATCCTGATACCAAAGCCTGGCAGAGATACAACAAAAAAAGAGAATTTTAGGCCAATATCCCTGATGAACATCGATGCAAAAGTCCTCCATAAAATACTGGCAAACCGGATTCAGCAGCACATCAAAAAGCTTATCCACCATGATCAAGTGGGCTTCATCCCTGGGATGCAAGGCTGGTTCAACATATGCAAATCAATAAACGTAATCCATCACATAAACAGAACCAAAGACAAAAACCACATGATTATCTCAATAGATGCAGAAAAGGCCTTTGACAAAATTCAGCAGCCCTTCATGCTAAAATCTCTGAATAAACTAAGTGTTGATGGGACGTAGCTCAAAATAATAAGAGCTATTATGACAAACCCACATCCAATATCATACTGAATGTGCAAAAACTGGAAGCATTCCCTTTGAAAAGTGGCACAAGACAGGAGATGCCCTCTCTCACCACTCCTATTCAATGTAGTGTTGGAAGTTCTGGTCAGGGCAATCAAGCAAGAGAAAAAAATAAAGGATATTCAATTAGGATATTCAAATACATTTTCTCTGGATTTTCTATTTTATGCACACAGGGATGTTTCTAATAGTCTCTGAGGATTTCTGTGGGATTGGTTGTAGTGTCACCTTTGTTGTTTCTGATTGTGCTTTTTGGGTCTCCTCCCTTGTTTTCTTTTTAAATCTAGCTAGTGGTCTATCTATCTTGTTTATTCTTTCAAAAAGCCGACTTTTGATTTCACTGATTCTCTGTATGGATTTTTTTAGTCTCAATTTTATTCAGTTTTGCTCAGATTTTAGTTATTTCTTTTCTGCTAGCTTTGGGGTTAGTTTGTTTTTGTTTTTCTAATTCCTCTATGTGTGATGTTAGATCATTAACTTGAAGTCTTTCTAATTTTTTTGATGCAGGCATTTAGTGCTATTAACTTTCCCCTTAACACTGCTTTTGCTGCATCCCAGAGATTTTGGTATATTGTGTCTGTTTTTATTTATTTCAAAATTTTTTTGACTTCTGTCTTAATTTCATCGTTTACCCCAAAGTCCATCAGGAGCAGTTTGTTTAATTTTTATATGATTGTGTGGTTTTCAGGGATCTTGATACTAATTTCTATTTTTATTCTACTGTCTTCCAATAGTATAGTTGATACATTTTAGATTTTTTTTTTTATTTATTGAGACTTGCTTTGTGGCTGAGCATGTGGCCAATCTTAGAGTATGTCCCATGTGCAAATGAGAACACTGTATATTCTATGGTTGATGGATAGAGTATTGTGTAAATGCCTATTAGGTCCAATTGGTCAAGTGTTGAATTTAAGTTCAAAATTTATTTGTTAGTTTTTTTTGCCTCATTGATCTATTTAACACTGTCAGGGAGGTATTGGAGTCATCCACTATTATTCTGTAACTCTCTAAGTCTTTTCATAGGTCTAGAAGTACTTTATGAATCTGGGTGCTCCAACATTAGTTGCATATATATTTAATATAGTTAAGACCTCTCGTTCAATGGAACTCTTTATCATTATGTGAGGACCTTCTTTGTCCTTTTTTTCTTTAACCATTGTTGGTTTAAAGTCTGTTTTATCTGATATAGGAATAATGACCCCTGCTCTTTTTAATTTTCTATTTGCATGATAGATCTTTCTCTAACCCTTTACTTTGAGCCTATGGGTGTCATTTCATGTGAGATGGGTCTTTTGACAACTGCAGACAGACAGGTCTTATTTTTTTAAATTCAACTTACTGCTCTGTGCCTTTTAAGTGGGGCATTTGGATCATTTACATTCAAGGTTAACTTGATATGTGAGGTTTTGATTCTGTCATTGTGTTGTTAGCTGGTTGTTTTGTAGACTTGATTGTATAGTTGCTTTATAACATCTGTGGGCTATGTTCTTAAGGGTGTTTTTGTGGCAGGAGATAGTGTTTGCAATCTATATTCAAAAACTATGCATTCAATAGAAGTCTTGTATCCAGCATCTATAAGGAACTTAAAAAATTCAATAAGCAAAACTCAACACTATTAAAAAGTGGACAAAAACATGAATAGAACTTCTCAAAAGAAGATATACAAGTGGCCAATAAACAGTAAAAAATGTTCAACATCACTTATCAGAAAAAGGTAAATAAAAACCACAATGAGATATCATCTCACCTTAGTCAGAATTACTATTATCAAAAAGTAAAAAAAAAAAAAATAATAATAATTGTTGGCAAGGTTGTGGAGAAAGGGGAAGAGTGATACACTCTTGGAGGGCATGTAAGTTAGTTCAGCTATTGTGGAAAGCAGTTTGGAGATTTTGCAGATAACTTAAAACATAACTTCTATCCGACCTAGCAATCCCATTACCGGGTATATATCTAAAGGAATATAAATCATTCTACCAAAAAGACACATGCACTTGTGTATTCATCACAAAACTATTCACAATAGCAAAACCAAAATCAACCTAGATGCCCACCAACAGTGGACTGGATAAAGATAATGTGGTACCTATACACCATGGAATACTATACAGCCATAAAAAGGAACAAAATCATGTTCTTTGCAGCAACATGAATGCAGCTGGAAACCATTATCCTAAGTGAACTAATGCAAAAACAGAAAACCAAATACCAGATATTCTTATTTATAAGTGGGATCTAGGCATTGGGTACACATGCACACAAAGATTACAACAATAGACACTGGGGACTTCTAGAGCGGGTAGAGAGAGAGGGCAGCAAGGGCAGAAAAACTATCTATGTATACTCTGCTCACTACCAGGGTGAAGGGATCACCAAGGTTTCAACCCTACCTCAGCATCACACAGAAAACCAATGCAAAAAACCTGCATGTGTATCCCCTGAATCCAAAATAAAAGTTGCAATACATATATATAGATACAAACACACACACAAAAAACTATAAATATAACTATAGTTACTGATATATACACTTGTGTGTGTGTATATATAGTTATATATAATAGTATGTATAGTTAAATATGCACTACCATATATAGTTATATACGTATATGTAATTATAAATGTGCATTATATATAAAGATAATTGTGTATATATAATTGTGTATATATGTTATCCTATATCATCTTTTCATATTACAATATTTTTTATATTTTCCTCTTTAACTTATTTGGAATATATTTTAATAAATAATGTGAGGTATAACCCTAATATATATCTTTAAACAGAATACATTCTATAATTTTTAAAATTTGTTTTTTAAATTGTCATCCTCCAATATTTAAAGGCTTGTGGAGGCCAGGCACAGTGGCTCACACTTGTAATCCTAGCACTTTGGGAGGCTGAGGTGGGCAGATCACCTGAGGTCAGGAGTTTGGGACCAACCAGGCCAAACATGGTGAAACCCCATCTCTACTAAAAACACAAAATTATCCAAGCCTGGTGGCACACACCTGTAATCCCAGACACTCGGGAGGCTGAGACAGGAGAATCTCTTGAACCCAGGGAGGTGGAGGTTGCAGTGAGCCGAGATTGTGCCACTGCACTCCAGCATGGGCGACAGAGTGAGACTCCATCTCAAAAAAAAAAAAAAAAAAACTTGTGGAGTAGCAACTTAAAAAACAAATAAAAATATAAAAATTACATCACAGTTATAAAAACATGAGTTAACACAAATAACTACATATTAAACTAAACATGATAAATTTTTTTATTATTAACAGGCCTTTACTAAATGTGAACCATTTTTGTTATCGAATAGGATTCCCTTATAAGGAAGTTATAACATTGTAAAGAAAAGTTTCTAGGAGGAAAAATAAACTTGGAAAAATATATGAATAAAAAAAGGACAGGAAGTACGTATGACAACATCACTTATTTACAGAATAAATATGATGTTAAAAGTTGTTAATTTGCAGGCAGATGCAGTCGCTCGTGCCTATAATCCCGGCATTTTGGGAGGATGAGGCAGGTGAATTGCTTGAGCCAAGGAGTTCAAGACCAGTCTGGGCAACATAACAAACCCCCCGCCCCCCCGTACAAAAACATACAAAATCAGCTGGGTGCGGTGGCATGAGCCTGTAGTCTCAGCTACTTGGGAGCTGAAGAAAGAGGGCAGCTTCAACTTGGGAGGCAGAGGCTTCAGTGAACCATGTTTGTGCCCCTGCACTCCAGTCCAGGCGACAAAGTGAGACCTTGTCTCAAAGAATAAAAATAAAAGTTACCAACTTATATTGCAGGTAAACAAAGCTTTTTAGACCTTGTCAGCTTGATTTAGATATCTTTCAATAGCACGTATTTATACGACCCCAAATATTTATTTTATCATCCATAAGCATGTACTTGGAAAATAAATGGAGAAAATGACACTTTTTATTTTACAGATATTTTAATAGTCTAAGATCTAGCCCTGTGAACAAAATGAGGTTGGCATTGAAGATTGTGGAACAGTCTATCAGCTCTTGAGGCTTTAAATGTCCAGCATTTGAAGAACAAGCATGCTGGAGGCAAAGCACAGCGAGTCAGTGACTTGGCCACTAATAGATTCAAGGGAAGAGTTGGTGGTGATAGTTCATAAAAGGAATAGGAGTAGGATATATTTGGCAATGGAGTCTTTGCGTGCTAGTTCAATACAGATGAAGTTGTCATGATTAACCAAAATTGCTCAGAGGAAAATTTCCATGTCATCTGTCTGCCTTCCCGGACCTTTTTCCTTCAGTTAAAAAAGCAATTGTTATCAGTCTGCTTTTCAGAAGACACCATAGTAGCAGGGGTGGGAAATCAGTTGTGATAGAAGAATTTTACCGTATGAAAGGATGCTAGGGGTTATCAGTCTGTCA
The DNA here is from genome assembly GCF_024542745.1 of Macaca thibetana thibetana. NCBI lineage: Eukaryota > Metazoa > Chordata > Mammalia > Primates > Cercopithecidae > Macaca > Macaca thibetana. The sequence continues at coordinate 60,465,686 of NC_065594.1, forward strand.
ACCTTGTTTTATCCTTAAGGCTCAGAAAGGTTAAGTGACATGTTTTCAGGTCATACCATTAGTGGTAAAGATGGAGCAATGGACTTCCCTTTTTATTTTCTTTTCCATACTCCCATTAGGTCATATACCCAATAAAATAAGAACCTGTTCCATATTGCTAATTACAGATACCAGGAACTGCTTCTCCACATCTCCTCTTGCTCCTTGTATTGCATTTGCCACCTAGCCGTCAGAGTGAAATATATTTCTATTTCTATCTCTATTCTATCTCCTCCTCCTCCTCCTCCTCCTCCTCCTCTTCTTGTTCTTCCTCTTCCTCTCTCTCTCTCTATATATATGTGTGTGTGTGTGTGTATATATATATAAAATGTTTGTGTGTGTGTATGTTTAATATAGCTTAAATCAGATCAAATCACTCCCTTGCTTAACACTCTCCAATGGCTTCCCATTTCACCTAGGGTACCATCCATGCACTTCTCCCTGACCTCCAAAGCCCTTCATGATCCAGTCGTTGCCTGTGTCTCTAACTCATTGTGTACACTCTCTCACTTGTTTACTATGATCCAGGCACACTGAATCATTCCATCTCTGTAATATACCTGCCATCTTCCTGCCTCCATCCATGTTCATGAGTCCTTTTCTCTGCCTAAAATAGTTTACATCCAGACCTTCACGTGGCTGGTGACTTCTTACAATTCAGGTCTCATCTCAGATGTCATTTCCTTAGACATCCCTCTGAAGGGAGGCTTTTCTGATTACGATTTTCCCCTGGGTACTTTCCAGCAAATTACCCTGTTTGAATATTCACAGCGTTTGTTACTATCCAGAATTACTTATTTTAAAATGACATGATTATTATCTGCTTTCTGTACTAGAATGCACAATTCAGGAGGGCATGGTCTTTCTCTAACTTGTTCACTTAATTATATCTCCAGTGCCTAGAATAGTGCCTGGCACATAGTTAATTGTTGAACAATAAAGACTGGAAGGTGAAGAATGCTCTATTCACACAATGATTCACACCGAGGCCTTTAAGGTCAATGTAGCTGTGTGTAACTAGTAAGATATGTAAATTCCCTCATTTTTACAGTAATAATAATAATGACAATAATAGAGTCAGCTTATCAAATTACTGTCAGAATATCAAGTAGGATAATGTGTGCAAAGTGCTTGGCCTTGTGCCAGTCACATAGTAAGTGCTCAATGACAGCTTAAAAAAACAAAAGCAAAGAAATAAAACTAAGTTTAAAATTTTATGTCAACTCATAAAACTGATTTCTGAGGCCTCTTATTTTTTTTTCTTTGCTGTACTAGCCTAGTATTTCTTCTTAGAGAGGAAAACGGGATTTGGAAAACAAATGTGAGAGAATAGAAAGGCAAAGAGAAATTGCATTGAAAACCAATCTCTTTTCCCTTGTTGTCCTTGGTTTGATCTACCTCCTCTGTTTCACTTTTTTGAAGAAATTCAGGTATGAAGATAGAAAGAGGATCGGGAAGCAGAATACATTAAAATTCCACATTTTATTTACCATATGGCTAACTATGTACTCTTAGTGGAATTCTCCAACTTTATACAGTTTAGTCTACCCGCAATGGGCAATTAGCAAAATTATAAGCAATAAACTTGAACTGAAAACTAAAAGATGGTACATTTGTTAGTTCCAGATTAATGTTTGGCTATTTCTAATACACAGGATTTAAGTTTATCTAAAATTGTAGACAAGCCCTTTCCCCGCCGCCCCCCCCAACCAAATAATCTTCCGTTATTTACAAACAATTGCAATTTGGAGCCCCATTGATGGGAAAACAGAAAGGGAAAGAACTGAAGTTCTTAAAACTCTGCAAAATAAACCTAAACAGTTGACTAATGAGAGGATGAAGACTCTGATAGTTAGGTTATCCCTGGCCCCTTGTTCTTTTACTCTTCTTTTCCTGGACACAAACCTGAATAACATTAATCAGGCTAGCAGGAATTTCTATTGCTTTAAGATTATTTCAAACTAAGATGGAAAGCTATACAAAAATGTTTTCTTCATGTAATTACATAAACTGAAAATATCTAAGTTTCAGTCACTGCTTCAACTATCTACTACAACCCTAGCTGGACCATTGTTGGAGCGAGGTGAAAGGACTTTAATTGGAATAGACGGTAGGATGAGATTAGGTGGAAATGTATGACCCCATGATTTGGAAAAATAAATCTATAGAGTTGACCTCAGTACTTCCAGATTTCAGAAACTATAAACAATATGCAGTAGACTTTTCTATTCCTATTTGTCTCTTAACCAAAACGTCAGTTAAATCCTTAGCTTGACATATAGTCAGGAGATCTAGTTTTATCTAAGGTTAGACTTCTACTCTTGCTTTGTCTACATTCTGGTTCTCTTCTTTCTGTTCCTTGGCCTTTCTGTACCACATTTCCTTTCCTTCCTTTGCTAATAATGTTTCAGTGAGTTCTTAGGCTGAGTGGAGAGTGGAGTCACACGCCGGGAATTGGATCCCAACTCAGTCACTTCCTTTGTACATTTTTACTTTTCTCCCTCTAAATGGGATTTATCTGAAAAGTTCATGGGGTAAAAGTGAATATTAACTGGATTAAAAAAGGAAGCTGTTTAGTAGAGTTAGCAGCACATAGGAAGGACCATGAACATTCTAGCTATTATTATTTCCAGGAGAAGATTTGATTTAGTTTCATCTGCATTTATTCAGATTTTACTTTTATTAACCAGTGTATTCAACAGTATTCTTGAAGAGGTTATTCTCATCATTATATCTTTCCAACTGCCTCTACTAATTGCTTATTGCTCAAGAAACCGTTTCTATCATGGACGTTGGAATTTGTTTCTGACCTACAACCATTCCAGTTTATCTTTTAAGTGGTACTTAAAGTTGCCTTTTGGGGAGTTCTTTCACCACCTTTTGGCAGACTTTTTCAAATAAGTGCTTTCTTCTCTCCCTCCAGCCCAATTGGGCACTCACAGAATTCTGAGAATTTGACAGAATGACTAATAAATTGAAAATGGTTGGACCTCTTCATTCCAGCTGTAGCACCTGGATGAACTTCTCAAGTAGCTCCTTCCAATTTAGACTCTCTAAAAGCTACCTGCCTGTGAGCTTCCCTCTTAGGTCTGGGTGCCCCCCCCATATCCATCTAATGAATTCTTTTTACTCAAGCTGGCCAGAGTAAATTTCTCTTACCCAAAATGGATGAATACTATCTGGTAGAGATCTTTTCTCTGTTTGTTAGTGATGCTCCTCTCCAATCTACAGATTCTGTGCTCTCTCAAGTATTTTGCCCTGTTGTATTCTGTGTGCTCTGGCTAGCTTCCTTTGTGTTTCCTACTGCAGGACTTGCAAAAGTATTTCATTCTACTGCATTTGGCATAAAGAATAGTTTCTTGATTAGTATCTGAGTTGAAAATGGTTTCTCAGTTGAGCAAAATTATCAAAGCTGTACTAGGCTTGTTTATAATGGCCTGCTATTTCCGCAGCCCCTTCTAAGGGAAGCTGCTGAGGCCCTTGCTCACTAATGAGTAGGTTTGTTATGGGGATGTACCACATGACCACACCATCTGGCTGATATTTATTGGACCAGGATGTGCATCTACCCCAAGGCAGCAAGTTCAGTTCCAGCAAGGCAGAAACCTTGCTTGCATAGCCTGGCTCAAAAAAATGGGAAGAAAGCCAATCAGATTCACCTCTTAGGAATTTAGAATTGGGAAACAGTCCTGCTTAAAGCAGTTAACCTTAGGGATATGTATCAAAACGATGTATGAAGAGTTGTTATTGTGTAGAGGGGGTTGAAATAGTCACTCAGAGACATACACAAACTGAAGCTGGAAAGGATCCCTAGAGGAGAGGCAGACAAATGAAATAGTCTAGCAGAAAAAAATCCCAGAAATGTATGAATCTGTGATTTCTGTAGAGGAGACAGGGAGACTTTGGTTTCTTGATGGTTTTCTTGGTCTAATTCTTGTGAGGCCTTGTTACAGGTAGTTAGGCATAGGTATGGCAGGAGAGGGTTCTCCCCTCACCCACTAGAAATATCTGGTGATGGTTCGGCAATTATTACATTGCCTATCTGAGAGTGATAATCTGGCAGAGCCAGGGAGCAGCCATTTCCTGATGGTCCACACCTTTAACACCAAACTGCTAACTGAATGCAGACCCCCGGGAGAAGAAACTTTCTGGGCATGCATATTAAGAGACAAAAATGGCGCAGTGTGATCTTCTGGGTACGCTCCACTGGAGAAAGGAAGAAAGCCTCAGGTGTGCATGTGTATAACTCCCTAGACATACTGCACATGCTCACTTCCCAAGGGTAAGGAGGACTCTGCACATGTGGGCAGCCCACCCTAAAGGAAGAATCATGGAGAAGAGGTGAGCTTATAAAACTCCTAGGATCAGGATTAAATGGGGCACTCGATCTTCTCTCTTTAACCTTCACATGCCCGCTTGGGTCTCTTCCAAGTGCACCTTCTTTTCTTTCCTGCTTTTAAGGCCTTTTAAAATGAACTTTCATTCTTGCTCTGGAACTTGCCTTGGTCTCTTTTTCTGCTTTATGCGCCTCCGTAGAATTCTTTCTTCTGAGGAGGCAAGGGCTGTAAGTTGCTATGGACTTGTAAGGATAGACCACCTGTAACTTGGGGTAACTCGGATCTCTTTCACTGGTATGCCTGGCTATGTAACACTACTGCTCTCAAATTTGGGGGATCTTTATGTATCTTTAAATATATCCTACCACCTTTTTTCTATGATTTGTGAAGCCAAATGTTTCTTGATTCAAATAGACGTTATACTTACTTCCTGTGTAACGTCAGTGAATCTATTCTTCAGTAGGAGGCCAGAATTATTTCTGCTAAACCACTCTAGTCATTGTGTCTGAACTACAACAGCATAAGAAATTTGTTATTTTAAATGAAATTATTGGTTTTGCATATGCTGCTGTTCTTCTTAGATTGCATCATCATCTGATTGTCAAACTCTTACACATTCTTGAAACCATATTTCCTCCCCATGTGTTCCATGAAGTCACTCTAGATCATTTGTAAAAGTTATCTACTCCCTCCCATTGTGATTACTACAACTTGTCTATACTAATAGTCTTCATTCAGACATCTTATGAATTTCATTCAGTAAGGATTATAAAAAGTTTATGAAATTGGGATAGTTGATACTACTAACTTTTAAAATTTTTTAATAAAAAAAGATTATATATTCAAGGTATACAATGTGATGACTTGTTATACAAACAATTGTATAATGATTACAACAATCAAATTAATTAAAACATCAATCACCATTCATTCTGTACCTTGGATCCCCAGAATTTGTTCATCTTATAACTGAAAGCTCTTACTCTTTGGCCAACATCTCCATATTTATTCTGCCCCCAGAGCCTGGTAACCACCATTCTTAGTTCTGCTTTTATGAGTTCAGCTTTTTAAAATTCCACATGTAAATGAGATCATGAGATATTTGTCTTTCTGTGCCTGGCTTATTTAACTTAACATAATGTCCTCCAGGTTCATTCTTGCTGTTTCAAATGGCAGGACTTCCTTCTTTTTAAAAGCTAAATGATATTCCGTTGCATATATGTATGACATTTATTTAATCTATTCATTTGTTGATAGACACCTAGGTTGACTCCATATCTTGGCTATTGTAAACACTGCTGCTATGAAGCATGGCAATACAGATATCTCCTCAACATCCTGATCTCATTTCCTTTTGTTATATTCCCAAAAGTGGAATGGTTGGGTCATATTGTAGTTCTATTTTTAATTTTTTGAAGACGCTACATACTGTTTTTCATAATGGCTATACTAATTTACATTCCTATCAACTTTGTTAAAATGTTCCCTTTACTTCACATCCTTGCCAACACTTATCGCTTGCTTTTTTGTTAATAGCTATTCAAACAGGTGTGCAGTGATGTCTCATTGTGGTTTTGATTTGATTTTCTTTGATGATTCATTTTGTTGAACATTGTTTCACATACTTGTCGGACATTTGTACATCTTCTTTGGAGAAATGTTTATTCAGGTTTTGCCCATTTTAAAATTGGGTTATTTATCTATTTGCTGTTGAGTTGGGTGCATTTCTTATATATTTTGGATATTAATCCCTTATCTGATATATGGTTTGCAAATAGTTTCTCCCATTCCATAGGTTTCCTTTTCATTTTGTTGATTGTTTCTTTTGCTGTTCTAAAGCTTTTTAAGCCTTTTCCCATTTTTCCTGAGAATACGTGCCAGCAGCACTTACGGCTGCATCATTTACCCCGAGATGCAGGGGTATGCATCTCTTGGCCATGAAATATCTGGCTTTTATTACTATTTCACATCTCTCTAGTATATCGACTTTAGAAACAAAATACATCGCTGTATTTATAGCATTCTGCTTTTAGTAGTGGTATTTCCATTTACAAAATATAGTGACTCTCCATTGCTGAAAATGTCAAATCCTAGAAAATGCAGCATTCCTACACCTGTTGTTAACATTGTTCTCTAACAGTTGTTGGCAGAAGATTTATTTGATGAATCTGATTTTTCCAAAATAGATGATTCTGATGATTCAGACAATTCCAATGTTAGTTCTGTTTAAAAATAACCCCAAGAACATTTTTTGTATTTTATTTTCACATTGAAAATTTGTCAGATTTGCTTCAACCTCGAAGAGTGTGTTTATTTAAAATTAAGTGAGGGCTGTAAGTGAGCTATACCTATTTTTTCTAAACAGAAAAAGGATTAATTTTATGTAGTCCTGCTAGTTGATTTTTTTCTTTTGTTGCTTCTGCTTTTGGTGTTATATCAAAAAATCATTGCCAAGATCAATGTCAAGGAGATTTCTCTCTGTGTTTTCTTCTAACAATTTTGTGGTTTCTGATCTTACATTTAAGTTTTTTATCCATTTCAAGTTAATTTTTGTTTAGGATATAAGAAAATGGTCAAATTTCATTGCTTTGCAGGTGAATAACCAGTTTCCCCAACACCATTGAAGAAACTTTCCTTTCTCCATTGTATATTCTTAGTGCTTTTGTCAGAGATTAGTTGACCATAGATGCATGGGTTTATTTCTGGACTCTGTCTTCTATTCCATTGGTTTAAATGTTTATTTTTATGCTAGTGCCACACTGTCTTGATTACTATAGCTTTGTAATGTAGTTTGAAATAAGGAAGTTTGATGCTTTGTTCTTCTTTCTCAAGTTCACTTTGGGTGTCTGGGGTCTTTTGTGATTCCATCAGAATTTCAGAAGTGTTTTTTCTATTTCTGTGAAAAAATGCCATTGGCATTTTGATAAGCATTGCATTGAATCTGTAAATTGCTATGGATACTAAGAACTTCCAATTTGTCTTTTTATCCTGATGTTCATGCCTTGTAAGTGGAAAACAAAATTAGTACAATTTCTTTTTGAACCTTTGTTTTTCTCCTTTCTTCTCTGTTAACTTAAAAATCTTCAATGTATGTGTGCTACACATACTGTTATGTGAGGCAGATAGACATTATTTTGTAAAAGAAGAAAATAAATCTTAGTTTCTCAAAACTTCTAATTGCAAGTCCAAGAGTATAATGTTGCCCTGTAATAAGGGGCCAGAGATTGTGTTTGAATGGATCTTATCTGTCAAGCCTTTAGTGATCTATACCAAGACCCACCATATTATTAGACATTGATACCTATAGTCAGTGCAGTTCAGCAACTCTGTGATTCATTCAAGAGTGGCATAGATCAATGTGATGTTTCAAGCTCTTCAATTTTTCCCTTTAAAAGAAAAAGTCAATTCTAATTTTCAATAAAAGTGGAACAGTTGTTTCATTCAGATGTAACTACCCCTACCCTTACTCCATTTGTAAATGCCAATTCCTTTTGATAAACATTGTCAAAATCTTTTGGAAGTTTCTTAGAATCACACTGTTACAATTGTAGAATGGCTTTTATAAACTCTAGCTACTAAGGCAGCAATTGCATGGTGGTCAGTATTATGGGATCTGAAGTCATATTTGGTTTGACTTTAGTTTTTACAGCCTAATAGTTGTTGCTTTGGCAAAGTTGTTTAATTTCCCGTATAAATGTATTTAAAATGGTGATAGTGACAGTGCCTATGTGTACAAGTTAGGGTATAGGGTAATCTTGTATATAACACAATTTTCAACTACAGTGAATTAAAAATTACAGGAATTATTTCCCACTCACATAATAGTCCAAAACTAGGGAAGTATTTAGAGAAGAAAAGTGGCTCTATGATCCTTATAACATTGCTGCAACTTGTGTATTCAAAATGACTACTTCAGTTTGCATCATGTGCAGGTGGCAGAAAGGAGAAAAAGATGGGGAAATCCTATGACACTTGTTTTCCAGGAAATACCTGGGAATTGTACACACATTACATCTTCCTCATTTACAAAAGATCCCCACTTGCTTTAAGAGGGACTGAGAAATACATTCTTTAGCTGAGCAACCATCTGTCCAGCTTTGAGACTGGTGAAGATAAGAATGGCCAGTAGGGTCATTTAGTTTTCTGTTGCAGTGCCTCACAAGGTTGTTGTGAGGTTTAAATCAGTCAATACAGTTATTTGCAAATGATTTCAATCTCAGAAAATTTAACATTTCATACTGTGTTGATTGTTTATTTAGAAAACTTTTATTTTCCTACCAAAGAAACAGTGCACAACTTTTGGAAAGGAATTTACATGTGACTGAGAGTTTGCTCTGGTTTTCTTTGTTATACTTAACTAGAAACCTCAATTTTCTCAAGGAATATTTAATATAATCCTAGATAGCTAGAACTCAGTACAACACACTTGGGAAACACTAGTGTGTTCTTTTCCTTGTAGGGAATAACTTTAATTGTACCAAGTTCTTCATAAAAAAGAAATTAGGTTATTTCATTTATTTTTATGTGCCTGCACAATTGAAATAGCACTGTAATTGTTCATACATTTAACTTATTTAACTTGCTGCTAAATGTATGTGAGAGGGACAAAGTTTTTTGCTGAAGGCACTTCTTTGAAAACATTGCAGATGCTTCATTAGTTATAGTGTTATTTAATTTCCTAATACTTTCTGAATGCTGATCTTCAGTAACTTTCTTTAAAAATGATATAATTAATATCAAATTTACTAGCAGAGAACTCTATTAATATTATAATTAAGAAAAAACTCTTGCAGTTATATCCTCTTTTCAAGGCCTAATACAATATTTGTTACTTATATTTTCTTAAACTTTTTAGAAGTTTGTGCATTTTATTAGTCTTTTTAAAGAACAAGCTCTTTCTTCCTTTTCTTGAGACAGTGTTTCAATCTGCCACCCAGGCTGGAGTGCAGTGGCACAGTCACAGCTCACTGCAGCCTTGAACTCCACCAAGTGATCCTCTCACCTTAGCTTCCCAAGTAGCTGGGACTGCAGGCACACGGCACCATACCTGGCTAATTTAAAACATTTTTTGAAAAAGATAAGGTCTCACTATGTTGCCCCAGGCTCGTCTTGAACTCCTGAGCTCAAGTGGTTCACATGCCTCAGTCTCCCAAAGTGCTAGGATTACAGGTGTGAACCACTGTTCCTGACTCCAATAAGCAGCTCCTGATTTTACTTCTAATTCTACTGTTTCTCTGCTCTATAGCTTGTTAATTTTTGTATTATTATTTTCTCCTGCTTTTAAGGTATTTTGTTCTTATGTTCATGTTTAATTTAATCCTGACTCTAATTTTTGTTATTTCTTACTTAAAAATGAAGCAATTCATGATTATGCATTTTTTTTTCTGAGTAGTACTTGAAAAATAATCCTCGTAGGTAGATAGCATTTGCACTTGGTTATTTATTTTTTTTTTTTAAATTTATTTATTATTATTGTACTTTAAGTTGTAGGGTACATGTGCATAACGTGCAGGTTTGTTACATATGTATACTTGTGCCATGTTGGTGTGCTGCACCCATCAACTCATCATTTACATCAGGTATAACTCCCAATGCAATCCCTCCCCCCTCCCCCCTCCCCATGATAGGCCCCTGTGTGTGATGTTCCCCTTCCTGAGTCCAAGTGATCTCATTGTTCAGTTCCCACCTATGAGTGAGAACATGCGGTGTTTGGTTTTCTGTTCTTGTGATAGTTTGCTAAGAATGATGGTTTCCAGCTGCATCCATGTCCCTACAAAGGACGCAAACTCATCCTTTTTGATGGCTGCATAGTATTCCATGGTGTATATGTGCCACATTTTCTTAATCCAATCTGTCACTGATGGACATTTGGGTTGATTCCAAGTCTTTGCTATTGTGAATAGTGCTGCAATAAACATACGTGTGCATGTGTCTTTATAGCAGCATAATTTATAATCCTTTGGGTATATACCCAGTAATGGGATGGCTGGGTCATATGGTACATCTAGTTCTAGATCCTTGAGGAATCGCCATACTGTTTTCCATAATGGTTGAACTAGTTTACAATCCCACCAACAGTGTAAAAGTGTTCCTATTTCTCCACATCCTCTCCAGCACCTGTTGTTTCCTGACTTTTTAATGATCGCCATTCTAACTGGTGTGAGATGGTATCTCATTGTGGTTTTGATTTGCATTTCTCTGATGGCCAGTGATGATGAGCATTTTTTCATGTGTCTGTTGGCTGTATGAATGTCTTCTTTTGAGAAATGTCTGTTCATATCCTTTGCCCACTTTTGGATGGGGTTGTTTGTTTTTTTCTTGTAAATTTGTTTGAGTTCTTTGTAGGTTCTGGATATTAGCCCTTTGTCAGATGAGTAGATTGCAAAAATGTTCTCCCATTCTGTAGGTTGCCTGTTCACTCTGATGGTAGTTTCTTTTGCTGTGCAGAAGCTCTTTAGTTTAATGAGATCCCATTTGTCAATTTTGGCTTTTGCTGCCGTTGCTTTTGGTGTTTTAGACATGAAGTCTTTGCCCATGCCTATGTCCTGAATGGTACTACCTAGGTTTTCCTCTAGGATTTTGATGGTATTAGGTCTAACATTTAAGTCTCTAATCCATCTTGAATTAATTTTCGTATAAGGAGTAAGGAAAGGATCCAGTTTCAGCTTTCTACTTATGGCTAGCCAATTTTCCCAGCACCATTTATTAAATAGGGAATCCTTTCCCCATTTCTTGTTTCTCTCAGGTTTGTCAAAGATCAGATGGCTGTAGATGTGTGGTATTATTTCTGAGGACTCTGTTCTGTTCCATTGGTCTATATTTCTGTTTTGGTACCAGTACCATGCTGTTTTGGTTACTGTAGCGTTGTAGTATAGTTTGAAGTCAGGTAGCGTGATGCCTCCAGCTTTGTTCTTTTAACTTAGGATTGTCTTGGAGATGCGGGCTCTTTTTTGGTTCCATATGAACTTTAAAGCAGTTTTTTCCAATTCTGTGAAGAAACTCATTGGTAGCTTGATGGGGATGGCATTGAATCTATAAATTACCTTGGGCAGTATGGCCATTTTCACGATATTGATTCTTCCTATCCATGAGCATGGTATGTTCTTCCATTTGTTTGTGTCCTCTTTGATTTCACTGAGCAGTGGTTTGTAGTTCTCCTTGAAGAGGTCCTTTACATCTCTTGTAAGTTGGATTCCTAGGTATTTTATTCTCTTTGAAGCAATTGTGAATGGAAGTTCATTCCTGATTTGGCTCTCTGTTTGTCTGTTACTGGTGTATAAGAATGCTTGTGATTTTTGCACATTAATTTTGTATCCTGAGACTTTGCTGAAGTTGCTTATCAGCTTAAGGAGATTTTGGGCTGAGACAATGGGGTTTTCTAAATATACAATCATGATAAAGTTGTTTTAATTGCTATATTGTAATATTGATTTTTTCTGTGACCCAGAATTATGATGAGGTAGGGTATGTTTGTGTGTGACTGTGTGTGTGATTGTGTTTGTGTGTGTATCCGAGAAAAAGATAGGGAGACAAAAATGGAAAAGCATTCTTTTTTAACAATTTAAACTTTGGCCAATAAGCTGTTATTTTACTGAATTTAGTTATCTTAAGTTTTTGGGGTTTTTTTTGTTTTTTTTTGTTTTTTTGTTTTTTTTTTAAGGCAACAGTGGTACAACAGTGGAGAAAGCTGTCAATGTGCCTCTTTGTTTTGGCTTTTTGCTGATAGCACACACATACCTACTTAATTCGCCTCCACCTTACTTTTGGGGGACATTGTTATTAGCAGTCTTGTGTCCTGGTGATTTCAGGTCTTTAAGAATATGGATAACAGTCCTTTTTCGAAAAAAAAATTGAACAGTTCATCTTAGATCATTCTAAGTGACTCTTAAATTCTTCTATGGCATAATTTTCTCTACATTTTGGAAACTTTCATATCCATTCCTTTATTTTGTTTCAGAAGTATTTTGCAGATTATTTCCAAAGAGCTTTACAAAAAATCCTCCTATTCTACCACCTCTTAGTAATGTGGCTTTATCAGTCTTTTTTTGTTTTTAAAGATATTTTAATTTTCAGGTTCAGGGGTACATATGCAAGTTTGTTACATAGGTAAACTCATGACTGGAGGTGGGGTTTAATGTAGAGATTATTTCATCACTGAGGTAAAGCATAGTACCCAATAGTCTTTCTTTTCCTCTGAACCTCTCCCTCTTCTCACGCTCCACCCTCAAGTATGCCCCGGTGTCTGTTTTTCCCCTCTTTCTGTTCATCAAGAGATGAAATCTCTTTCCATTCCCTTTGACTCGTGCTGATCCTGTGATCTGCTGTGTGTAATGGAGTACAACGGATATTGCTTCTGACCCTAAGTCTTAAGTGGTCTTGAGGCTTCCATTTTCACCTTTGGAAAGATGCTCAGCCTAGACTATCAAATGATAAGAGCAGATTAAGACTTCCAAGTGGAGAGACACTGACAATATCAGAGTGCCACATATGGGACCCGCCATCTTGAACCCTCCAGCTCCAGTCAAGCCACCCTAGCCAACCCTGTATGAAGCAAGAGCTGAGCTGTCTTCTATGAGCCTTGCTTAGATTCCTGGCCTGCAGAATTGTGAGTAATAAAATGGCTGTTGTTTTAAGCCACTAAGTTTTGGAGTGGATTTTTATGCAGCAATAGATGACTAGAACTGGTTTTTCTTCCCCTTGACATCACATTGTCTTTTAAGGCAGGAATCATGTCCAGTGCAATTTGTGTGTGTGTGTGTGTGTGCACGCAAGCCCATGTGCATGTGTGTTTATCTCCACAGTGCAATGTATTGGTTACATAATAGCTGTCACTGACTGAATTAATTCTGCCTCATATGTCTGGAGAAAATTTTTCAATATTAGGCAGATAAAGTTTAGTCACTCCTAGTGTGTTTTTGAAAAGTAGCTTTCTTCTAATCTGATATTTTAATGTATGGCCATATGCAAGTCAATGGATTGCTTGAAGCCTTGGTACTGTTACTCGAGGTGTCTGAGGCTCTGTCCCCTAGAAATTTGGTGAAACCACCATCCCGCTATTAGCTCCATCTAGAACCACTAGTAAAATACTGGGTTGGTATAAAGCAATGGCAGGAAGAAAATGTAAATTTAACCATGCCAGATTTAAAGGCAGTTCAATTTATATGTTCTGTATGGTGTACCTTGGTCTCCTATTTTAGAGTAAAATAGATAATATCAAATAAAGCAAAACAAAGAGTATAGGAGTGATAACGTGGCTCCTACAGAACTCTATATTTATTGTAACTCAGAAAAACGCAAATTGAGGAAACAACTATTAAATTACAGCTAATGCAAAATGTGACAATGTACTATAGAAAACCCATGGTCTTCTCTCATAAGAACAAAATGAAAACTCACTTCTCAGTGAAATATATTTCAAACAGATGTGTCGATGATTAAACTTTTAATTCGATTTGGTTCATTCATTCCTCCTTTCCTTCCTTCTAGTGGATGGGCTAATCCCATATAAAAGTATAGAATGGAATGATTGAAAAAACAAGTTTTTGTCGTCTTTAAGTAACAAAATTCAACATTTTGATTGGTTGGAAATGACTTTCTATCTTCCTGTCACCTCTGATAGCTACAAATGGGAAGCTGTTATTTATCTACTTTTATTTATTCCCTAAGTGCCTAAATAACAGCAGCTTGTATTGAATGACTGTAGGGATTGTCTCTCTTTCAAAAGTAAATCATTCATTAGGGTGCCTTACCTTTCCGAAAAGACATATTCTCAGCTGCATGGTGGCTAGCAGCCAGAGAAGCAATTTCCTTTCCTTTAATAAGGGGTTGGAAAGCATCTGATTATATCAGGAAGAGGTATTTCAGTTTTCAAGGTGAAAGAACACTTGCTTCTTTTATAGATAATGAAAGAAATAAGATACATTACTGAAAGACAGAGAGCATAGCAATTAAAAATAGCCAGGAAGGGTGGGACATAGTCTGTCCACAGGTTATCTCAATGTAAATTAGCAGACTAGGGTAACAATACCAGTTTTCTTTTTTACCACTTAGTTCAGCTTTTAAGACAGTTTTATTTCTAATATTTTCTATGCTAAATGAATAGTACAATATTTGTCACTTAGAAAGTCTTAAATTTTGTTTCCCTATCTCAGACAAATATTAAATGTTTATAATAGGATTTACAATATGAAGATAACTTACATTTAACTTATTTTACCCCATATTTTAGAATTCTGTTTAATAGACAGAGAACATCAAGGCTTCTAGAACTAGCAGACATAAGAATAATAGCTAGTGAAATTACCTTTAATTGTTGTGAATCTAAGATAAAAGAACATACATGAAATATGTCCAAACTTTATAGGATATTGAAATCATATTTATTGTGTACCCTTTTCCACATATCCTGTATAGCAGTTCTGTCTTATAGAAATATAATATGAACCATAAATGTGATCTGCTTATGATGTAATTTTAAATTTTCTGGTAGTCATATTTTGAAAATCAAATTGGTGATATTAAACAATATATTTTATTTAACCCAATATATCCAAATGATATTTCAATTTATCTTTATATTATGAATGAGACATTTTATACATGTTTTTATACTGAGTCTAGATTTGTTATGTACAGATTTTACATGCAGCACACTTCAATTTGGACTAGTCACTTTTTTAGTGCCTCTATAACCAAATGAGTCCACTGACTACCATACCAGACAACAATCCTGTTTTCTTTATTCAATTCCCTGTATTGTTTTCCCTGAAGTTTGTTTCTAAGACTATGTCTTCAACTTTTTGTCCTTCTAAAACATTTTCCCATGTCTACTTTGGGAGAAGCACATAAAGCCCCCTTCCCCTGCATATGGAAGTTTTCGTGAATCTTCCTTATGAATATCTTTTATTATTATTATTATTTACTTTAAGTTCTGGGATACATGTGCAGAATGTGCAGGTTTGTTACATAGGTATACATGTGCCATGGTGGTTTGCTACACCCATCAACCCGTCATCTACATTAGGTATTTCTCCTAATGCTATCCCTCCCCTAACTCCTCACCCTGCAATAGGCCATGGTGTGTGATGTTCCCCTCTCTGGGTCCATGTGTTCTTGTTGTTCAACTCCCACTTGTAAGTGAGAACATGTGGTGTTTGGTTTTCTGTTTCTGTATTAGTCTGCTGAGAATGATGGTTTCCAGCTTCAACCACGTTCCTGCAAAGGACATTAACTCATGCTTTTTTTTTATGGCTGCATGGTATTCCATGGTGTATATATGTCACATTTTCTTTATCCAGTCTATCACTGATGGACATTTGGGTTGACTCCAAGTCTTTGCTATTGTGAATAGTGCTGGAATAAACATACGTGTGCATGTGTCTTTAGAGTAAAATAATTTATAATCCTTGGGTATATACCCAGTAATGGATTTGCTGGAACAAATGGTATTTCTGGTTCTAGATGCTTGAGGAATCGCCACCCTGTTTTCCACAATGGTTGAACTAATTTACACTCCCACCAACAGTGCAAAAGCATTCCTATTTCTCCACATCCTCTCCAGCATCTGTTGTTTCCTGACTTTTTAATGATCACCATTCTAACTGATGTGACATGATATCTCATTTTGGTTTTGATTTGCATTTCTCTAATGACCAGTGATGATGAGTTTTTTTTCAAATGTTTGTTGGCTGCATAAATGTATTCTTTTGAGAAGTGCCTGTTCATATCCTTCACCCACTTTGTGATAGGGTTGTTTGTTTTTCTCTTGTAAATTTGTGTAAGGTCCATGTAGATTCTGGATATTAGCCCTTTTTTCAGGTGGATAGATTGCAAAAGTTTTCTCCCATTCTGTAGGTTGCCTGTTCACTCTGATGATAGTTTCTTTTGCTGTACAGAAGCTCTTTAGTTTAATTAGATCCGACTTGTCAATTTTGGCTATTGTTGCAATTGCTTTTGGTGTTTTAGTCATAAAGTCTTTGCTCATGCCTATGCCCTGAATGGTATTGCCTAGATTTTCTTCTAGGGATTTTATGAGTTTGTCATAAATAGCTCTTATTATTTTGAGACACATTCCATCATTACCTAGTTTATTGAGAGTTTTCTTCATCATGAAGGGTGTTGAGTTTTATCAAAGGGCTTTTCTGAATCTATTGAGATAATCATGTGGTTTTGTCATTTGTTCTGTTTATGTGATGCATTATGTTTATTGATTTGCATATGTTGAAACAGCCTTGCATCCCAACTTGATCAGGGTGTCTAAGCTTTTTGATGTGCTGCTGGATTCAGTTTGCCAGTATTTTATTGAGAATTTTTGCATCAATGTTTATTAGGGATATTGGCCTGAATTTTGTTGTTGTTGTTGTTGTTGTGTCTTTGCCAGGTTTTGGTATCAGAATGATGCTGGCCTCATAAAATGAATTAGGGAAGAGTTCCTTTTTTCTATTGTTGGAATAGTTTTGGAAGAAACGGTACCAGCTCCTCTTTCTACCACGGGTAGAATTTAGCTATGAATCCATCTGGTCCTGGACTCTTTTTGATTGGTAGGCTATTAATTACTGCCTCAATTTCAGAACTTGTTATTGGTCTATTCAGGGATTCACCTTCATCCTAGTTTAGTCTTCGGAGGGTGTATGTGTACAGGAATTTGTCTATTTCTTCTAGAATTTCTAGTTTATTTGTGTAGAGGTGTTTATAGTATTCTCTGATGGTAGTTTGTATTTCTGGGGGATCAGTGGTGATAACCCCATATCATTTTTCTATTGTGTATATTTGATTCTTCTCTCCTTTCTTCTTATTAGTCTTGGTAGCAGTCTATATTTTGTTAATCTTTTCAAAAAACTACCTCCTGGATTCACTGATTTTTTTGAAGGATTTTTATGTCTCTATCTCCTTCAGTTCTGCTCTGATCTTAGTTATTTCTTGTCTTCTGCTAACTTTTGAATTTGTTTGCCCTTGCTTCTCTAGTTCTTTTAATTTTGATGTTAGGGTGGTGATTTTAGCTCTTTCCCACTTTCTCCTTTGGGTATTTAGTGCTATAAATTTTCCTCTAAACATTGCTTTAGCTGTCTCCCAGAGATTCTTGTATGTTGTATCTTTTTTCTTACTGGTTTCAAAGAACTTATTTATTTCTGTCTTAATTTTGTTACTTACCCAGTAGTCATTCAGGAGCAGGTTCTTCAGTTTTCATGTACTTGTATGGTTTTGAGTGAGTTTCTTAATCCTGAGTTGTAATTTGATTGCAGTGTGATCTGAGAGACTATTTGTTATGATTTCCATTCTTTTGCATTTGCTGAGGAGTGTTTTACTTCCAATTATGTGGTCAATTTTAAAATAAGTGTAATTGGATGCTGAGAAGAATGTATATTCTGTTGATATGAGGTGGAGAGTTGTGTAGATATCTATTAGGTCTCCTTGGTCCAGAGCTGAGCTCAAGTCCTAAATATCCGTGTTAATTTTCTGTCTCGTTGATCTAATATTGACAATGGGGTGTTAAAGTCTCCCGCTATTATTGTGTGGGAGTCTAAGTCTCTTTGTAGCTCTCTAAGAACTTGTTTTATGAATCTGGGTGCTTCTGTATTGGGTGTATATATATTTAGGATAGTTAACTCTTCTTGCTGCATTGATCCCTTTACCATTGTGTAATGGCCTTGTCTCTTTTGATCTTTGTGGACTTAAAGTCTGTTTTATCAGAGACTAGGATTGCAACTCCTGCTTTGTTTTGCTTTCCATTTGCTTGGTAGATCTTCATCCTTTTATTTTGAGCCTATGTGTGTCTGCATGTGAGATGGGTCTCCTGAATACAGCAAACTGATGGGTCTTGACTCTTTATCCAGTTTGCCAATCTTTGTCTTTTAATTGGGGCATTTAATCCATTTACATTTAAGGTTAATATCATTATATGTGAATTTGATCCTGTCATTATAATGCTAGCTGGTTGTTTTGCCCATTAGTTAATGCAGTTTCTTCATAGTGTCGATGTTCTTTACAATTTGGTATGTTTTTGCAGTGGCTCTTACTGATTGTTCCTTTCCACATTTAGTGCTTTCTTCAGGAGCTCTTATAAGGCAGCCTGGTGGTGACAAAATCCCTCAGCATGTGCTTGTCTGTAAAGGATTATATTTCTCCTTCGCTTATGAAGCTTAATTTGTCTGAACATGAAATTCTGGGTTGAAAATTCTTTGAGAACGTTGAATATTGGCCCCCACTCTCTTCTGGCTTGTAGGGTTTCTGCCTGTTAGTCTGATAGGCTTCCCTTTGTGGGTAATCCGACCTTTCTCTCTGGCAGCCCTTAACATTTTTCTCCTTCATTTCAACCTTGGTGAATCTGACAATTATGTGTCTTGGGGTTGCTTTTCTTGAGGAGTATCTTTGTGGTGTTCTTTGTATTTCCTGAATTTGAATGTTGGCCTGTCTTGATAGCTTGGGGAAGTTCTCCTGGATAATATCCTTAAGAGTATTTTCCAACTTGGTTCCATTCTCCCCATCACTTTCAGGTACACCTATCAAATGTAGTTTTAGTCTTTTTACATAATACCATATTTCTTGGAGACTTTGTTTTTTTTCATTCTTTTTTCTCTAGCTTCATCTTAGGGGGCACCTGCCAGATGCCAGCTGGAGCTCTCCTGTATGTGGTGTCTGTCGACCCCTGCTGGGAGGTGTCTCCCAGTCAGGAGGTACAGGTGTCGGTGTCCTACTTTAGAAGGCAGTCTGTCCCTTAGCAGAGTTCAAGCATTGTGCTGGGAGAAATTCCATACACTTCTAATGTGTATCCCAATTTATTTATCAAGGGAGCTATCTGACATTTTGCAACTGAAACTCTCTGAGACTTCGTTCTGAAATTTGTAAAACAATGGAATTTTGTAAAATTCCTTTTTACAGGAAATTTGTAAACAAAGGAATGTTAGCCAGACGACCTTAGAGGTCTTCTATTAATTGACTACTCTTTAACTCTAATTTTTGTATTAAAAACTTAGATTTAACATTGTGCAAGTGGTTGCCATACTGTATATCCAGTCTTCCCATTACTCTGGGGTATTTCTATATATGCTGCATATCCTGAGTAGACACTCTTTTATCTAATATCCCACCAAATTCTTCCTTCATCATGTATCACTTATATCTAGACTCCAATCGTCTCTCTAGAATTTTTGTAGGTGTTATTCCATTTTTAATGTTATGTGTCTCTTATGTTTGTTGGATTTTTGATCAACTGTATCTTTGACCACATATTTATGGATGTAGAGAAACAGGAGAAGCCTTAAGTTTATATTTGTAGGGAGTATAAACTAGACACTGGGGAAGCAAGGCTCCAAGTTCATTACTGAAATATAAAATCAATCTAAAAGTGAGAAGTCAATGTTGTCCTCGTTTGGAAAACTTAAGCTGGAGCTAATGTAGACACATAAGAGCTGGGAATTTAATATATATATATATATTTCCATCAAATAAATTTTGTACTAATATACAAATTAACTGTCTGATAATGAAGTAGTTTAAATGCTATAACGTTGAATTATATAATCTATTACATAAGTTCAGTCTGTGAAATTTATGTAACTATCAGTGATCATAGAATATTTTCAAAATATGCCGTGTGGTGCCATCTCAAGTGTAGCATAGTGAGGCCCCATGGAGAACTGGAACAACATTCACCCTATTTAGTATATTGTGCACAGCAGCTCTTTTAAGCACAGTAACATTGCTATTCAACAGCATCCCATTAGAACCATGCCTTAGAAGGTTCTTCCTCTTCTAGCCATTCCACTACACTTATAATGTGCTGTCTACTGCTTCCACTGTTACTAAAATAACTACGCCTGCTTATGTTGCTTTTTTCTTAATGCTTAACATCGAGAGATAACTAGATGATATAGCCCATATCCAATACAGAGCAGCTTTTCTAATTAGCGTTCTCCATACTGCCACTTAAGGAGACAGTGTCCTTTGTGTCTATTATAGAGATGGCTGTTCATTGGTCCATTTGACTGTGATAAAGAATTCATGGTCACATAACCCAAAGCATAGAAACTTCCATGCAAAGAGCTATCTAGAATTGCTTTCTTTAGGAAATTTTTGGTTATGTTTAGGACATTTAGAACTTAATGCGTTTCTTAAGGCCAACACTGACTACTATTCAGGAACTCTTTAAAACACTAGTACTATGAAACAAATAGGACATACGCTCTTTCCTAAAAGAGCTCACAGTCCAACATAGAAACGCAAACATTTTTCTTCTTCCAAAATATAATCATACAGAGAGATAAGTGGAGGCACAATGAAGAAGTAGGTAAATTTTGTTGGAAAGTCCAGGAAAGCTTCATAGAAAAGTTGACCTTGAAGAAGAGACTTAATTGGAGATATTCCCAGCTGGGTGTAGAAATGGGGAAGGAGAGGAGAATTCAATTCCAGAACAATGATGCAATATGAATAGATGTACTGATGTATAATCTGGGAGCTGGAAGAAGGGTATTATGGTTAGAGCATGGAGTGTAAATATGATACAGCAATAGATAATAGTGTCCAGATCATGGAAAACCATGTGCTAACGGGTCTGGACTTTATCTGTAAGGAGAAGCTATTGAAAGAATTGAAGCCATTGATTAAAATGTCTCCTAAATATATACAAATATTGTGTTTCAATTAAAACACAAAATAATATTTCCATTTTAAAACATCACCATGATTGCAGTATATAAGAGGTATTGGAGATGCAGGAGGCCTGAGGGATGGTACTGGGAATGGGAGTGTTCCCATCGTCTGTGAAAGTGATGTTGAGATAATGCTTTGAAAAGACAGCAATGGATGGAGAGAATAGATCAGGCAAGCAAAAAGAGAAGGATTAACAATAACAGGATAGATGACTGGTGTGGATATAAGGTTGAAGGAGGAGACTAGGATTAATCCCCTATTTAGTCATCTGTTTCTATCTGAATCATGATACTTTTCAAGAAAAAAAGGGAACTCAGAAAGACAGACTGATCTGGGAGAAATTCTGTGCACAATTTTAGCCATTTTAAGAGCTCCAAATCAAGGATATAGTACATGTTGGGCATCTAATTCAGCTAAAGGTATGGATGAAACTGTCAGAGAATGTCTGGAGAAAAGAGGAGAAAACCAAAGACAAAGTTCTCCAATTCTGCTTAAGCTTTACGAGGTAGCCAAGCAGAAAAGACTGAGGGATAGTTAGAGAGGTAGGGAGAGAACTGAGAGAGAGAAGCAAAGATGTTAACAATGACGAGGAGTGCACATAGGTCAAATGAGATATGGACTGAAAACAACCCAGTAGAAAATAGCGACATTTACTGGAGCATTTATAGGGCCATGGGAAGGATCGAAACATATTATGTCATTTGAAGAAGTAAATGTGGGAAAATGGAGATAGCAATTTCAGCCTTTCTTTTGGAGACTTAATTGTGAAGGGGAGAGCTAGTCTAATGTATGCAGTAGGAATCGATGGAGATGAGATAGGGTCTGATTTTCTAGATTAATTCATTAATCTTTAAAATGAGAGAGCCATTCTGAGCATGTTTATAGCCTATAAATTAGGAGCCAAAAGCAGTATAAATTATACAGAAGGAGGATGTAACTGTTGGATCAAAGTAAAAGTTAACTTTGAGGGTGGCGGGGGAAAGAAGACAGCTTCCTGTAGTATTAAGGAGACATGATATGAGTGGATGCAAACTCTCCTACTTAAAATCCGAACATCTTTACCATAGCAATTTCTGAGAACATTACTTGAGAAGATACGTGCAGAGCTGTTCACCACCCATAATGTAATTAATGCTAATTTATCTATTTCCTGCAAACCTTAAAATGTTCTTAGTACTTGAATCTTGCAATTTTTTTTTTTTGACACCAGAAAATATCCCTCTGAAAAAATCATCAGTATTGATTCTGGTTTCATTTACTACCATTGCCCATTATTTCATCAACCTCAACACTCAACAGCCACAAACCTAGTTAATATTAAGGTGGAATTTCTTTCTCCAAGCACAGAACTTTGCCCAAGCTTGTTTCAATATAGCATATCATTTCTCAAAAAAACCTCTAGATTGTAAGTTTAATACAATTATTGCTTAAAGTTGTTTTTAAAATAAATATAGAATTAAGTAAATGTATAATTTTTTATAGAAATTTATATTCCAATATTTCCACAAGTCTTTTTATAAAAATAATATCTATTTTCCTTTCCTTTTATCTACCTCTCCTCAAAAATTTAAAAGCTTTCATCCATTGTTTTGATATTTTCCCTGTGTACTTTAGTGATATAGCTGTACTTTTCTAGTTTAAGACATTATGTCTTGACTTGCTACAATGAAAAATGAATATATAACTCTTTTATATCCCTAATTTTCTTCACTTTTTTTTTTTTTTTTTTGATGGAGTTTTGCTCTTGTTGCCCAGGGTGCAATGGCACAATTTCGGCTCACTGCAGCCTCTGCCTCCCGGGTTCAAGCGATTCTCTTGCCTCAGCCTCCCAACTAGCTGGGACTACAGGCATACACCACCATGTTCAGCTAAATTTTTTTTTTTTTGTATTTTTTGTGGACATGGGGATTCACCATGTTGCCCAGGCTGGTCTGGAACACCTGACCTAAAGTGATCTGCCCGCCTCGGCCTCCCAGAGTGCAAGGATTACAGGCATCAGCCACCACACTTGGCCAATTTCCTTCACTTTGTCCTCTCAAACCAAATATGTTTATTTTTTGTTTGATTTTGAATTTGTTTTTACATTATTATATAATGAGAATGTAAATATTTTATTCACAGATAACTCGCATAAGTAATGTTTATATTTCGTTTCTTAGATATTTTCTTTAGTTTTGTTTTTGAGTTAAAAAATTGTGTGTGTGTGTATTTGGGTTGCTCTGTTTTCTATATATCTAGCAATAACTAATCCCCAAACTCTTTGCTAAAGTGTACATGTTTTCTCAATATTTTAAACTTATTTACATTATTATTAATTCCATCTTCATGATATCCTTCTAGGAAAGTTTTTCTTCCTGTTCTCCTCTGGACTTACTGCTTGGTCCTTTGCAGAGCTATTGTTGTTGCGTAATCTCTCTAAACTGGCATCCAAAAAATTCCATGTCTTTCATTTTCTTGGTTTACACCCTCATTTTGGTGGCAAGCCTTTTGTTATTTTCCTGAGAAAGAGTATTTGGGAGATCAATTTTGTGTTAATTTGTAAATACGAAAATGTCTTTATTCTACTCTCACATTTGATTCCCAGTGTAGCTGCTATAAACGTATAGAATGGCAGTAATATTCACTCCTAATTTTGAAGTCATCATTTTATTTAGTTTTTAAAAATAGTTTTGCATCTAGTGTTGTTGCTTACAAGTTTGAGCCCATTCTGATATTTTTATTTTGCAAGTTTTGTCCTGGGCTCTAAATTTTAAAGTGATATACTTATTGTAGGCCTAAAAAGATTTTTTCCCCCCACAGTATTGGGCATTTCATGGGCTTTTCACTCTGAACTTGTTCCAGTTGGAACATTTGTTGAATAATTTCCTTGGTAATTTCCTTAACATAATTTCCTCTGTTCTTTCTGTTTTCCTATTATTCAGAGAATGAACTTTTTGGATTGATGCTCTATTTTTTTTTCATGTTACATTTTCTACATTTAGATTTTTTATTCTAATTTATTAGATATCTCAATCATTCAAACTTTTCTAGTTTTTTATTCATTTCTGCTATTATATTTCTGATTTCCAAAAACTTTACTGATCTGGGTCTTGATTTTTTAATATCATGGTGTTACTTTTCATTGAAGTAAGATTTCATATCTCTAGATGACCAGAAGCTTAACACACAAACATATACACATGTGTAAAGTCTTCAGCTTTCATTACTCTCTTTTATCCAAATTTGTTATTTCTGTTTGTTTGGTCTGTGTCCTTCATGTTAGAGGCTTTCCTGAAATATACTAAGATCCTTGGCCACCCATAAACACTTAAGAATGAGTCATTAAATATCTGATTAGAAGCTCTAGGATCGTCAACTGGTATGCCTCCCTATTAGGTGATCTAACCCTGCTGTTTACTGTGAACTCCTGACTCTTAGTGTTTTTCATATGTTTTCTCTTAGTCTGGTTAGACTTCCCATTGAAGAATTATCTAACCTCCTACCAGGAGGGTCTGATGCTGGCTGCTAGTATTCTTAACGTTATGTAAGAGGAAGGATCAGAGAGCTCTCATGGTTCCCCATGTACCTGATTAAAATTAATGTGCCCTTCCGTATGCCCTGTGTTCTCTAGTTCAGCATCCCTCTAACTCATCCTCTATGGAAGGTAAACTTCAGCCCTCTACAGAAGTTGCCTAGCTGTGGTGTAGTTAGGCATCTTATTCTCTGTTTGCAGATGTTCAACAATTGTGATAAATTTTAACCATAATTTATTTTCAGGTTTATGAATACCTGGTGCTGTTAGTTCTGGGGGTTTTCTGAGTTTTGCAGTGTAAATCATTTTGCTTCTGCTTCTAGACTGTCTCCATGGCTATTTTGGGATTCACCTTTTTCAAGGCTAAGTTGCTATTTGTGTATTTGCTTGCTTTCTAGCTTCCAAATGTGTATTGCGGTTGTCGTTTCTAACATGACACTTGTATTTGTGGTTTAGTGCCTTAAAAATCCACTTTGTTATTTTAGGGAGGTGTCAGGAGGAAACAGAATTAACTGTATGTGTTGATTCTACTGTACAATTTAGAGTACTTGGAATATGTAATTTTTGTTGCAACCTATTAAGATATGGAATTATTTAAAAACACTGATCTAAGCATGGAAGTCACAACTTTAGAATTTTTTGTAAAATTTCAAAAAATATGTTTTTAAAGGGGGATAAAATTAAATCATGAATCCTTTTAGTAACAAATAATCTACATTTGTTTTTATGTGCTTCATACATCTCTTAACCATGAAGGGATTACAGTATTCTCAGTAGATCAATTCCATACTTCTTATTAATCATTCTAACTTTTATAATGCTGAAAGTGCCAAAATATATCCTCATTGCAGCTGCATATTCACGGTCCAAAACATTCTTTCCAGTATGACTTGATTATCCTCATCAACTTTGTAACAACCTTCATATGTGAGGTGAGAGAGTAAAGGAATCAGTGTTGCCACCAATAAGAGTGGATTTGGAGTCTAGTGTGAATTCAGATTAGATACAGAGCACTAGTTGTGAGGAGAGTTAGTTGGAGTGAGTTGCTCATTCTATAGCGAAATACTAACAAAAAAGAGAAAAGAGCAAGCTTCGGAAACATGACTGCTGCTCATTTTCCAAAGTTTGTTTAAATATTTCATAATTTCAAAAAATAAATGCTGAGTTAAAGAAGTAGACATAATAGTAAATGTTAAAACCAAGGCAAAGAAGATGAGAAAATCTGTATCTAGTGATATAAATATGGTTCCAAATCAATATGCTCATAGAAAAGAGTAAACAACATGTAAATTAAGATTGAAGAACTGCCTCCATTCTTGTAAGACGCAGTTTGAGGTTTGCATAACTTGTATGTAAGAGTTAAACTAGTCCACGTCATGGAGTGGTTTTTATAGAAGACTTCTATATGGCAGAAGAAATTGAAGAAGGCAACAGAGTTCCCCTGAGGGCTAACCACCCTTATTTCAGTTAATGGGATATGTGCCCAAATAAGGGCTCACTGAAACATTAAAAGAAAAAAACAACTAAATATGAGGTTAGAGAAAAAAAAATTTTTTTCAAATAGCCTTTCCGCTAATGAGCAGATTGCATTAATTTCCTTAAAAACTTTACATGAATTCTTCCCCCCAAAAAGTCCATATATTTTTATGCCACTTGTCTTTGTAGCAAGTGACATTTTATGCCACTTGTCTTTGGTTCTATTTCCAAATATATGCTCTAAAATTAGTATAGAAATTTATTAAGTGCTTAATGTCCTATAAATCCACTAGATAAATTATAAAGAAAATGAAAGATATATTTATAGTTAAATTCAACTCTGAATTTTAAAACCAGGAGAAAAAAACAATGAAAAATATTTTAAAAAAAGGTTACACAAAAATCTAAGAAAACAGTGCAATGCAGAACAAACTATAAGAAAAAAAATCTATGCCAATTAAAAAAATCAATGGAACTCTTTTATTGTGCCTACACATGAACTCAACTTCAAGAGACACTGAATGCATTTTAGTAAATTTGTCAAAACTTGTCCAATTGTTCAATTCCATTTGACCTAACAAGGTAAAAAGTATATAATGTTGACTGCAGTTGAAACAGAGATTTCACTTCTTAAGTCAGTTATATGTCTATCATTCATTCATTGATTTGTTCATCCACTTTACAATTACTTAGTGTTTTTTTTGTTTTTTTTTTTAATCAGCTGTGTGTTAGGACATTGAGGAGGAAAAAACACATGGTCCTCCTTAAAGAGCTCAAACTTGGAGAAGGCATGTTCAAGAACATATAACAATAGAACTGTGTCATGCGATGTTTTTATAGAGGTGAGATGTTAAGTGTTGGGGTAAAAGAAATTGAGCATTTAGGCAGACAGGAAAGTAAGCAGTAATTGTAATAAGAGAGAAAAGAATTATTTTGAGAAATATTTAAAAGTTAGAGCTATGAAGTATTTATCTTTAATTTGATTCAAAAGCAATGGAGAAAGGAACCAAGAATGAGAACCTTGGTTACTGGTTTGGTCAAACGGTAGATGTTGTTTCTATTACTAAAATAAGGAAAGAAGTAATGAAGCAGAGGGAAGTATTAGATACTTGAGCAATAAATAATAAAATAATTTACCTAAATACAAATACAAGGAGAGATTATTTGGGGAAAAGTGGTTAATTTCTCTAAAATAAATAAGACTTTTTAAAATTCAAATTCTGGAAATGTGTTACTAATACCAGTTGATCTCCACATATTCGTGTATCTACTTTCCTCATTCCCGGAATATGGGGCATTATTTAAACTCAGTTTCTCTGGAATGTTGCCTTTGGCAAATAGCCTGAAGAAGTACATAGATTTAGGAAAGTCTTTGCAGATGGAAATTCTGCTTTCCCTATTTTATTACCATTAATGTTCTTCCCTTTTCTTGACCACAAAAAGGAAGAATTCAATTAGAAGACGTTTGTAGGTTTAAGCTTTGCTTATAATAACTAGATTTATTTAGTTATCACAGGACTAACAGATGTGCCTAAAAGCCACCTTATGTTTTCCAACATAATATTGTTGATCTTTTTTTTTTTTTTTCCTTTTTGGACCAGGGACCAGACAAATGGTGACCAGACGGTCCAGTCTAGAAAAGTATAATTGCCAACTCTGACTTCAGCAAGGGTGGAAAAACTCAGAGGAAAATGGGAATTTAGCCTCGAGATAGTAGTTTCCATGTGTGAGTGGGTTTTAAATTCTCCAAAGGAAAAAAAAAAGCAATAATAGAAAAAAACTGCAAGAAAAAATTATTTGCAGGATTTAGGGTGATAAGTTTATTTTTGGGAAATCTATTTAAAATATCTATTTCCTGCATACCTATATTTGTGCTAATAGAAATAACTAAACTTGTTTTGTTTTGCAGACTTTAGAGTTTCTCATCAGTACTTTAAAAGGAGTTAACTGAGCTGACAGATTTGATTACTCAAAGTGGTCTGTCTCATTTTTTTATTTCACTTTGACATAAGACTTGGCACAAGACTGTTACAAGCTATGCTCTTTTATTGCTGCACTTCTAAGTTATAAATCTGGTTTACATCTATGGAAAATGTAGTGTAGAATTGAAGACATGTCCAATTATCTGGGCAATTTGTTTTATGAACTTATACCAAATTAAATAGAAAGCATCGCCAGTATTTGTTCTTCCTCTGTGGGCTGCAAATCAGTTAGAAAAAAACCTTCTTGAACAGGGGCATTGAAAGTTCTGGCTTTTCAGACTGTTTCCTGAATGGGTTCTGATTAAAACAGGATCTGAAAGTCTGATTGATAGTCTCCATTTCCTTTCTTAATGTAACAAATACATTCAGAATGTTGACTCCTATGAAAAGTAGAGTTGCTGAGCTGGACTGCATTGCCTTTAGCATTTCTTCATAATAGAGGAAATGATTTGGCTAAGGGCTGGGTATGGCTGTTTTCTCAGAAAATAGTTATTGAAAAAGATTTTGTATGTCTCTCATCTATAAAAAAAAGAAATAGAAATTCAGCCTAAGATACGCAATGAAGACTTAGTATTTCATGTATATCCTTTTAGTCTTTTACAAATGGAGTGACTCATTTGATCATCTGTGTAAGTGAAGTATTAAGCATTTGACTGCTGGTAATAAAAAAAGTAGGTATGACACCAGGGATGTAATGCTATGACATTATTGAAAATGCTAGTGGGAAGCTCTATGACATTTTAAAGAGGGAGACTAATGAAAGAAAAGAAGAAAGAAAAGAAAGGAAAGAAGGGAGAAGGAAGGATGGAAGGAAGAGAGGGGTGGAGGGAAAAGAAAGAGAAAGAAAAGGAAAGAAGGAAAGAAGAAAAGAAGGAAAGAAAAGAAGGAAGGAAGGAAAGAGAAAAGAAAGAGAAAGAAAGGAAGGAGGGAAGAAGGAAGGGAGGAAGGAAGGAGATATTAAGCCTGTGAAAATTTAGGAAACTTCCTGGACTGAAACTAACATGTAAGTCTAAAGGAATCAGTTATGAACTGATTTGGAGTTATTACTAGGATTTGTTCCCCTTGGGAAGTAAGGCTGATTGATTCTTTTTTTCAATGACAGTATATTTTCGTTTTATAAGTAAACTTATTTCCCTTATTTTTCTGGGAATATTATACTTATTTAAAAGTCTCATTCTGATTGTTTTATCGACACTGTTACCTCACATGTAAATTGTTTTGTTGGGTGAATTTATTTCTCTTTCATTGTGTTGCTTTATTTGTTTGGTGATGTGATTCATGAGTGTGTATGTTTGTATCTAAGATTACTTGTTAGAATTTCTGTTGCATTCATTTGCACAACCTGCTTAGCAGAAATGTTGGGAACTTTTACTGAGGCTTATTCTGTACTCTACTGTGTCTTTAAATTTAAGGGAACATATGTGTGTGCTTAGAGATTGTTTTTCTTGTTGTTTCCAGAGGTGGACAGCCCCCTGCAGCTGTGTGATGTCTCTAACATAAACTCCCATACTCTCCTTCCACATCCTACCTTGCTCCCCGGAAGGGGGCAGCTGCAGGGTGGTGGACTTCTCTGCTGTTCCTGGGATGTCCCCGGTGCACAGGTTCCCCTCTCAGGCCTGGAGGGTCATGGTGTAGCCCTCAGTCTTTTGGGTGGCAAATTATCACTGGTATCGCCTTTGTTACACTCTCCTTCTTTCTTTTGTTCCCATCATTGTACCATCTCAGGAATTCTCCATGGTTTCTGATATATGAAGGGTTTATTATCTTATTTTTGTGTATGGTTATATGTTCGTTCACTTGAAGTATGTGTTCTGTTATCTGTAAGAATTTGACATTGCTCAGGCTGATGCTTTCAAACAATCAATAGTTTTCAAAGGCTTATTTAGGCAATTGGGCTTATCTGGGAATTTTTACTGCTCTCTCAGTCCAGATTCATCATGGTAACTCACCGTCATGTGTGAATAATTCTGTGGAGAATTTTTAATTCTCCAATTAATTGTCCCTTTAGTGCAGACATTTACAGTCATGCATATCCAAAGACCTACCATAGTGGAGGACCATTATGTAATTACTTCTATTACTTTTTTAACCATAGCAATTTAGAAATCTCAAAAACACATGTATTAAATTATTAAACAAAAATTTTTAAGAAAAATATGAAGTGTCCAATTTCTTTCCATTCCTTTATAATTATTCCAGGCCTTAAGTATGACCACTTTTTCTATGAAAGGGGGCAAAAAAGATATCAACAGGAAGAAATATTTTTAAATGGAAAACTAACAAACACTTCAGCTAATGCTTAAGATAATCTATTAATTAAAAAATACTCTCTTAGGTTCAAGTCCACAGTCATC
Source organism: Macaca thibetana thibetana (assembly GCF_024542745.1). Taxonomy (NCBI): domain Eukaryota; kingdom Metazoa; phylum Chordata; class Mammalia; order Primates; family Cercopithecidae; genus Macaca; species Macaca thibetana. Next base: position 60,496,032 of record NC_065594.1, read on the forward strand.
TATGACAAATTGATAATTAGAAAATAGTCTTTTGTGATAATAGCAAAATGTAGTCTCCTGTTAAAACTAAGTTATATTTATGGATGAGGATTCTGCTCCCCAGTGGATGGTCAATGCTCATTTGTATCGTATATGATTATTAAAAACTGTTTCTCAGGAGAGCTATTATGGAAGCCTTAAAAAGAATGTCCTTATTCCCATGTGCGTTTTCTAACCTGTTTTTCCTTCTGCTCTTAAAGACTAACTGGATACTGTATTGAAACTTATCCTTATTGCTTCTTATTCTCCACAGAATTATTCACATCATAGTCTATTTTTATGCATTTATTATACTGATTTTCTTTTAATTTGACAGTTTCCTCATGTTTCTGTGCATTGTTTTGACAGTGAGTTACTCATCAAGATTCTACTTGAAAAAAGAAAATGATAGTTCATGTTCACATTTAAACTTAACTCATTTTAGTTCTTCTTTTTATTCCATAGTCCTATGTGCATGACAATGACAGAAACTGTAACTGACAAGATAATAGTTTAAACTTTATAAGTTGAGCTAGCTACAGAGGACTCACTGGATACTAAAAACTGAACTGAAACCATTTTTTAAATAGAGGAATATTTTTAAAAACCCACAAGAGATGGACAATATAATTTCTTTTAAAAAGCCAATACTTTTCATGCTTTATCAATAATGATTTAACTTGTATACTATTTACTCTCATTCTTTCCCCATGGCATAAATGACATGAATAATAAGTATGCCATGCACTGACTTAGTAGGATTAATATTAGTTTTCCTTAACTTGCATCATGCCTCCTCCCTTTGTTGAGAAGGATGAGCTTTCTTATGATTGATAAGCTTTTTTGTTTTCACTCCTTTCTTCCTTGCCCTTTGTCTTCCCTTTCAATTTCCTTTTGTTTGTTTCAACAACTTATTTATCTTGCTTTCTGCCTCTTATCTCAAGGATGTCAGTGATAGCTTCTGGCATAGTTTTGATGGTGCAATGAGATTTTCTTCTGCACACTTCTTTCCACTTTCCCTGGCCTCCTGTGGCTTACACAGTTTGATAAAGAAGATTGAGTGGTTTAAACTCTTTGAACTAATATTTTAGTTTCTGGAAAAAGCCTTTGGTATGTCAGTGTTTACAAGCTTATTAAGCGAAGGTGCCTCGTAGCCTACAGAAGGTGAGATGCGCAGCCGACAAGGACATCTTGCCTCAGGGTATTATACCAGGGGTCATCAACCAACAGTCCTGGAGCTGAACTCTGTTTTAAAGGTAGTGAAAGATGGACCTGGACAGGAAATTCCTGCCCCATTCTGAGCCCCGCTTTTCCCTCTTGGGTAGACAAGCTGAGGATGGAGGCTGGGGTTTTCTCCCAAAATCAAATCAAATCAAATAGTTTCTTAACTTTTTTTTAACCAAAAAGTCCATGTAGGGGTCCATGGAACCAAATCAAATAGTGGCTTCTCTTTTCTCCAGGATAATTAAGGGAAAAGGCTGAAAGCACAATAATTTCTTAAGTGTGAGCTCTATGGGCACAATAGAAAATATTATTTTTAACTCCATATTTAATTTGTTGTAACCTCTGTTTTTGTGATGATCATTTATTTTTTAATATTTCGGGACTATAGTGATCACACTAAAATCCATGTCAGTATAGTAGGAGAAATGTGATTTTCCTTTGTATAGATTTTTAAATATTTTTTAAATATATACTATCTTATTAAATTTTCATAAAATGGTTTCTACAAATATTACAGAATTTGGATGACTGTAGAACATGACTACACACTAAAAATTATTCTAAATGAGGCCATTATCATATTAAACATGTAGCTGGTATATTGTCATTTCTTTGAAGCATAGCTTTAAACAATAAAAGGAAACATTCATACTCATAAAGGTCAATTTAAATGTGATGGTGTGACCATCCCACTTTAAAGAAAACCACTATATATTTAAAACAGACAAAAATTCATTTCACACAAAGAAGTTAAATACCACTGTTTGCTTTATTACCATTGTGGGAATATTAAATAAATAACAGTGGAAATAGAACAGGATGGAAGGCCTCTTAAGCAGCCTTGACTTTATTCAGCCTGTACTATTGACATTTATGCTCAAGTAACTAAATACTAATTTTTAAAAGACCTGCACATGTGGATGTCACATTTAACACTTAAAAATTCTGCTTTAAAAAACCCATTCAGTTACACACTAATTTCTTCCTGGAAATACAGAACTTTCGTTTGTCTGCTCAGCAGTCCTAACTTTTCTTCTGGGCCCTGTACCTTACCCCACTCCTTTGCCCTAGAGATGCCATTTTACTACACAATAGTGGATTAGTTTCTAACTGGACAAATTACAGTATCCCACTCTTTTGGCCTCAGATCAGTTGGTCTAGTTATCGGCACGTGGCCCAGATGGGTTAATGCATTCTTTCTCTAGTATTTTCTTCTTATTATATGTATTTATTGGGGCTAAAGTTTTAATATTTAGAGTGGAGCATTTGTGAGCAGATCCTAGGTGGGATGCTGGAGGTGGGAGTAGGGAGACAGAAAGAATAAGAGAGAGGGAGAGAGAATGCCAGGCAAAGAATGAAAAGGTGGATGTGAGAAGAAAGAAAGAGGAGATGTTAAGGTGACCCACAGGTGGAGATGAGAAGAGAGATGATCATCCTGATGGTGTTGGAATTATTTGAATTATTGGTTTGATTTGCCTGTAACTTGGGTGCTCTGCAAGGTACTCAATATTCTTACAGTAAAAGGGCCATCTTAAAGTTTATTTGTATTGAGTATCTCTCACTGCCATAAAAATATTTTTAGTGAATGTAAATAATATCTTCATTTTTATAGATCTTATTTAGAGAGAGGTCCATTTGAATAAAGGCAAGTTTCCACATATGGTCTTTGTCCAAATGCAGAGAACCTCATAAAACTATTTAATACCTATTATGACTAACTTTTAAATAAAGTAAATAGCAAAAGAAAAATTGTTGAATCTATTGAGAGATACTTAGAAGATTTTTAGGCTTTGAGACTCAGGCTTTCTTTAATGAGTTAGAAAAAGTCAGTAAAATAAGTTTGCGTATGAGTTGTGCTTATTTGGTGTACCTTGTATAGACCTAAATAAGCTCAGCGATTTTTAGTGTCTGAATAGAATCACCAAGTTGTCAAAGTGAAAATTTCCCATTGATCTACATAAATTCAGTTTAGTATTATCTATAATAAAAACTCTTATTATCTAACTCTAAGCTTATTCTCATTTTAGTACTTTCATAAGGGCCTTCTTTGTAAAAGGCAGTGTTCTCAATTCTGTGTTGATATAAAGAAATAGTCCTTGACATACTGCAACTTATATTTAATGAAGGAGGTAAGTAAAATATGTCAGTATAATACTGCACGGCATAGAGAAGGTATAGTTACTATAAGGGTTTAAGGATGCTTAGAATACAAATGAACCGAGCTTGCCTTCTTGGAGGTTATCACCATTTTTTTGGCTTTAACTACCAGACAGCAAACTGGGAAATAAAATCTATTGGGCCTAGCAAGCCATGCTTGTAATTCTATAGTTCAAGGTTTTTGTTTGCTTCCTTGTTTTTGTTTTGAGACAGGGTCTCACTCTGTTGCCCAGGCTGGAGTGCAGTGGCACATCTTAGTTCTCTGCAACCTTAACCTCCCGGATTCAGGTGATTCTGATGCCTCAGCCTCTCAAGTAACTGGGACTACAGGCACACGCCACCACGCCTGGCTAAATTTTGTATTTTTAGTAGAGTCGGGGATTCACTATGTTGGCCAGCCTGCTCTTGAACACGTGACCTCAGATGATCTGTCTGCCTTGGCCTCCCAAAGTGCTGGGATTACAGGCATAAGTTACCACACCGGCTTTGTTTTTAAGGATAATGGCTATGCATCATGTTTTGTGAAGTTTGCAAATCAGGCCTCTTTAAGACAGGCAGAGGACCACAAATATTGGCAAAATGGCCAGTCTTCCAAAAGAACCCCCATAAGTACCTACTGGATGTTGATGATGCCACTCCAGGCACTCAAAATCATGCCCCAGTTGCCTTGACTTATTTCTCTATTAAATGCCACAGCTCTGTCTCTGATCGCCATTGGAGCTCTGCTTTGCTACTTTGCTTGCTCACTTTTGCTCTGACTTCGCTTTTCTTCTGTTGACCTTTGTTCATGGCTTCTGGGCGATGACACACTCCATTCCCCCTCTGTTTCTAACATTGATTTACACGCAGCTTTGGCATCCCTGATCCTCTCTTTTCAGGGCTTGAGTCTCAAATTGCAATTTGCAATTCAGGTGTCTCTTACTTTAAAAAATGTAAATTCATTTTTAGAAATTTAAATGTATTTTATTTAAATTTGTTTACATTACTTTCAGGAATCTATAGCTGGTTTACAGATTATAAGGAATAATTTGAAGGTTTTCAGTAGATTGGGGAGGGTCATGGTAAGAATATTGACAATGTCAAGGATAGAATAGAAGGCTAGGGAGAGTTTAAGAGAGAAACCACTTGAAAGTAAGGTTATAATATTTCACATTTGCCTGTCTGTTTCTCACAATATAGACATTTTTTAAAGAGTTCTTAATTGTTCAGTTAGCAAATAGCTGACAAATAACTGATGGCAAAAAATTATTTCAATAAATAAATAATAAATAAAACAGTGCAAGTTTTAACCAAGGTTGCTGCATGATGAAGGGAGCATTATAATCATTTGACTTCTCTTTGGAAGACAGAGGAAAGGAAGAAGCTCAGATCCTCCCTCAGACTTTAGGTTAGCAATTCTGAGTGGTTGGTGCATTATAAACAAAGCAGGGGACATCAAGGAGATAGCAGATTCTGAAGGTGTAGGTGATGACTTTGGTTTTTGTCCTATTTAATTTTTGGTACCTGTAGGGCATCCAAAAGGTGTTGTGTAGTAAAGAGTTAGATAACTGGATCTGGAACTTGGGACAGAGATTGAACCTGGAGATCTGGCATAGATAATAGAATTCTTAGAGGTGCAGGACCTCTTATTTAAGGAGTGAGCTACAAGAATATGCTATAGGGGAGACGGAAAAGTAGTAATTCAAGAACTAGAAAGGCAAACAAAAGAATAGTGCCATGGAAATTTAAAGAAGAAAAATTATTAAATGCTATAGGAGATAGTATAAGTAGACTTCGTGCAGTAGCCCTATGATTTGACCGATTCATATGAGAGATTCAGAACAAGGTGATTTACATAGTGCATTGGTAGAGAATCTTCACCACACTGGTACTGCCCTGTGATGCAAACCCACCTCTGCATAGGGTTGACCGCAGAGGTCCTGAAGGCAGGACACAGAGCATGCTGTGTTAAGAGCTTTCCTCTGTCTGTGCATTTAGAGTGCTTGCTTCTGTCTTCTGCTGTGATCTCAATGAAACTTTCACATGTCCCTTTCTCGAGAAAGCATTTGCTTTCTATATTTGAGAAGACGGTCTTTGCTTGAAGTTGAATAACTTAACTTTTGAGTCCTCAAAATAATATATTTAGGTAAACATTTAATCCAACATTCCCACTTTAACTCATAGTTACTCGTTTTGTAAATAGTATTTGAACATAGTTTGTAAGCACAATATTTTGCACATAACTTGTATCCACCCAGAAAATGTCAAATGCGTGAAAAGTGTAGCTATTGACATCTGTGTTTATTGGTCTGTTAATGTTGCTCTTATGAGGCTGATTGCAATGAATGTTTTTACAATATGCATGTGGGCAAGATCACTATTCAGTCTTACACATTTCCAACAAATCATTTTTGATCATTTTAAAGTGGATTCAGTCTTTGAGGTGAGAGTGACAATTAAAGGAAGTGAAAAATAATGAGTTCAATGAGTAAAACATTCAATTCTAATATCTCTTGCTTTTGGTAATTTTAATGAGAGTTTTCTTACTGTTTTTTGTGCTTTTTAGTTTTTGACTCTGGAAAACTGAGTCCACGTGGACTTGGGCCATTGGCCTATTTTGTGTTTCCAGTGTTTGCAAATTGGAACATATATTAAGTTTCATAGTTCATAAGCCAAAAGTCTATTAAAACCCCCTATTTACTCTTTTCTAATGGAAAAATGGAGTGATCTCCAACAGAGAGGGACTCCCTCTTCTGTGGGCTTGCCTGGAGAACAGGAGACTATTTATATGTGAGCTCACAATCATTGTGCCAAAAAGGTGGTGTGTTTTGATGTATTCTATTAATCATTGTGTTCTTTTGTTAAGATTTTTATTTTGTGTTTCACGGAATATAAATCTGGCTTATTGCCTTTAAATATTCATGCAGAATCATATATTAAACAGTTCATGTTTTTGTTGGCATCATTCTTAGATTGGAATTAAGTGCTTCCATAATTTATAAGCAAACCAACTGAGTTTATGAATATAAAATGGAACCAGTCAAGTCACTAGAGTGAAGATGCATAAGTCAAGTTCTTCTGGAAATGAATGTTATTTACTAGTAGTTGAGAACTGTATCCTTATGCTAGAACAAAATAGATTCCGTCTATGAAAGTCATAAAGTAATTCAATCAAATAATCAAGCAATTTTATTTTTGCTGTTGTTTCTACTGTGCTGAAGGGAACCAAATCTGGAATACAGTTGTTATCAACTGAATGTGTGTGTCCCCCCAAAATTCATAGGTTAAAGCCCTAACCCCCAATATGATGGTATTTGACGATGGGGGTCTAGGTGAGGTAATAAGGTTACATTAGGTCATGAGAATAAGACCTTCAGGATGGGATTAGTGGTCTCATAAGAAGAGGTAGAGAGAAAGCTAACATGTGAGGGCATAGTGAGAAGACAGCAGGCAGTGTGCAAGCTAGGCAGAGAGCCCTCACCCAAAATTGAACTGGTCAGCAACTTGGCCTTGGACTTCGCAGCCTCCAGACCTGTGAGAAAACAAAAAGTTATTAGTTCAAGCAGACTAAAACAACTATGGTAATCTCTTAGCTGTTTCATTGTTACTTTATTTTCAAAATTTTTTAGCACCCTTCATATATCAAATGCAGACAAATTGATAAACCTAACATTGTTAGGTATTGCATGGGATATTAACAGAGTACTGTGGTAGAGAAATAGAAGAGTGATCAGAGATAACTTCATGTTGAATATGTCAAGGATCAGGTAGTGTAGTTAATGTTGTGAAAAGTAAGTGGGAGGGAGTGTTTCAGGAAGAGGGAACAGCCATCTCACTGACCCTGCGTATATCCTAGAATTATTCTTTGTGTATTCTAAATAGTAAATAGAAGCAACAGAAAGGAATAGACAAAGTTGACATTTGCTTGGAATTTGGCTGGGAATGTAGAGAGACTGAAAATACGGAATTTCACTAGGCATGTATGGAAATTCTTTAAAGGAAAATAATGGTGAGGTATTTGAAATTGGAACAATTGTCGAAAATGTAGCTTCTTGGCAATACAATCTATATTGTTAGTTTCTATTCTTACTGTGACTCTGTTCCCTACTTTTGTGATGCAAAACAACTTGATATGTGTCTCTGAGTTCTGTAGGATCCATTTTACTATAGTAAATGCCTCTATACAAGTAGACATTAGAAACTATGAATGGAATTGGGAAGTCAGTATAGATTTGCTAGAGTACAGTGTTTTATTTCTATTGCATAAGTTAAAGTTTAACCTTTGGTGCCAGATTTCTGCACTGATTTCCTGGCCGAGGCTCTGTAAATGTGGTTGGCACCATCTCGAGTGGCTCAGGTAGCCAGGAAGTGAGATTATGTTTACCATTTTCATAAATCCTCATGGAATAAATATAGGCTCCTGTCACCCTTTCTTTTGCCACCCACTATAGTCTTTAGCAGGAAGGAAGTATCATTTTCATCTCTCACTACAATGAAAGCTCTGAGAATCTGGTTACAGTTTCTCTTAGCAAATGGAATCCCAGAAGTGTCTGCATGTAGCTAAAATGCACATGTATTCCCCTCTCAGGGATTTTTTTTCAGACCATGGTTGAAAAATATCTGCTCTTTAAATTATTCCATTGCTTTACAGAGGAAGTATTAATTACATGACTGTAAGCATAGATCAGGCTGGGATGTAATTACAGGGCTTACTTTGTCTCTGTTGTCCAACAGAATTAGGCAGGAAGCATTCATGATGCCAGCAATTTAAGGTGTTTTGGAGCCCATTATGTTTCTGGTTCTCTCAAGAACCTAAGCATGGATCAAATGACATTTCTGTTGCCCAGTTGTCTGGAAAAAGAACAAAGCAAGTATGACCAAAAATACATTTTTACAAATTTTATGTTTGTACATTGCTAGAAAATGTTACATACAACCTTAAAAATGTAGTCTTTTGTAGCATCACTCAGGTTATCTAATTTTTCTCTAATTTGTAATAGTGAGTCTATTATTAGCTTTACATTTGGTTATCATATTAAACAATGTAGTTGAGATAAATATGTGGTTATATTAGATAGTTTTATATCTTTTAAACAATATTTATATATAGGATTGTTCTTAAATGCCTAATATCAAATTAGAAAATTAGAATCACCACAAAACTTTCTAAAACCACCCTTTTATCTCATTCACTTTTATATTTTATTTCCTATGTTGTGATTTTTTCATCATTCTTATAAAATTGAAATCTATTTAAGTTTTTACTTAGCAGTTCCCTTACTCTCAGCTTTTAAGCTCTCTTCTAATTAGTTAAAGATGCTTTTTTACTTTTCTACTATTTTCAGTCACTTGGGGCTGTACATCTTCTGAAAATTCTCCTCATAGTTACAGATTCTTCTCCCGTCTTCTCTCATTCCAAATATTTTTCTTCACATGTTTCTTGTCACTCTTGGACAATCTGCACAACATGCCTACTTGTTCCTCAGACCACAGCATTATTTGGTCTCCCTGCAGTCTATCCCAATCATACTTTGAGTGCATGTTCTTCTAGAAGCGCATGTGCGTAGAATCACTGTTAGACCTAGTTGCCTAACCCTCACTTTGTTAACTTTTTGCAGTCACTGTATCTATTTCCTGTTCAAAATTTCATTTTTCATATTTTTGTTCCCTTCCTTTGAAAACAGGATGACAATTTCTATCATAAATCAGAGTGGAGAAATGAACTTCCACGGCAGCATTTACCTTCTTTCTCCCTCTCCCAACTCCCATTCCCCCCTCTACCTTAAAAAAATCGTATTAATAAAGGTCATCACTCTCAAGACACAAACTTGAATTTTGACTATCATCTTCATTGTTTGCTATGAGAGTAACACTAAATCTGATGGGTTATCTCATTTCAGAAGGAAATGAACAAATCATATTTAAGGTACTGCAATAGTTGAGAGCTAGTAAAATTTAGATATTGACAAACAAAACAAAAATATGTAATGAGAAGACCTTGTGTTCCAAAAGGCTCCCATAGTGCAGCACGAGGAATAGTGACATAAATTCAAGAGGCCTGGGTGTGACTCTTGGCTCTGCCCCTTACTTGTGTGATATTGCTGGGCACTTTTAAGTCTCAGTTGTCTCACATAAATAGGAAAATGTTATCCCTCTCAAAGAGGTCTCATGTTAAAATCAAATGGGATTACCGATATGAAAGTAGTTATTTTTATTATCTTTTATTATCTTCTGTCCTTTTATTCTGTCTTCTATTCTATTCTTTTATTTTATTTCATTTTTGAGACAGAGTCTCACTCTGTCACCCAGGCTGGAGTGCAGTGGCGCAATCTCGGCTCACTGCTAGTCAGTGCTCATTTTCATTTTTGGCTCTTTGTTAATCTACAGTCAGGCAGATCTGTGTTTGTATCTCACCTCTTCTGCTCCCTAGTGGTAAGATGCTAAACTTCTTTAGGTCTCAGCTTCCTCATCTGTAAATTGGGAATAATAATGGTATGAGATACTAAATAAAGCACTTGGCACAACAACTGGAACATAATCTGTTAAATATTCATTCAGTATTGGTGATCATGAAAACAACCATCATTTGACTACTACTAGTCAACATATCCACTACAAAACCTCATAATGTCAGTCAGGAATATAGTGTTGCACCTGTTTTCTTCTCTTTAAATATTTGTACACCAAAGTGTTCTAACATCACTTATGCATGCAACCAATCTGACTTTATAAAGTGGGTGTATTTTCCAAAGTAGTTGAAATTAGAGATGTTGGATTTTATTTAAAGACAATGGAAATATTCATATATTTTATATTTAGTTTTCTCAATATAATATTTGTGAATATTTGTGATAAAGATATTTTACTTTATCACATGTGAGTATTTGTAATAAAGATACTATATTAATGCCAATGATTGTTGCTAAATCAATAAAGAGGAAATTTGTATTGGAAAGATCAGTGAGCTTCATAACACAAATCTTGATTTTGTAAACCATTTCTTCCAGTGCCCCTTAGAATGACTGTGTACTCTCTTGAATCTAAATTTTGATATTTAAAATTTCTATGATCCCTGCCTCCTTGCATTTATCTTCTCAAACCAGAGAAAATAGATACAGTTTTATGTAGGAAAAGGTATCTGTGCAATGGTTTTAATATTGCCCTCAAAGAATATACAAATGTGTGACAGTGGTGAGGTAACAGTTATTATTCAGATGTCACTGTATGTAAAGTATTTGAGTTTAGTTAAGTGACATGGGGGATAATTAATGATATATCTTAATTATAGATTTTTAAAAGGATTGAAGCATTAGACTTTTTATTTCAATTTTATTTCAGAAAATTGAATTATTATTATTATTATTATTTTTGATACAGAGTCTCGCTCTGTCACCCAGACTGGAGTGCAGTAGCATAATCTCAGCTCACTGCAAGCTCTGCCTCCGGGGTTCATACCATTCTCCTGCCTCAGCCTCCTGAGTAGCTGGGACTACAGGCGCCTGCCACCACGCCCAGCTAATTTTTTTTTTAATTTTTTTAATTTTTTTTAAGCAGAGATGGGGTTTCACCGTGTTAGCCAGGATGGTTTCTATCTCCTGACGTTGTGATTCACCTGCCTTGGCCTCCCAAAGTGCTGGGATTACAGGCATGAACCACCGCGCCTGGACAGATAATTGAATTCTTAAATATGCTTTTGGCAGAAGTTACAAATACATTTTTATAACTAGGTAATACTTTCTTTTTTTTTTTTTTTTAGATGGAGTTTCACTCCTGTTGCCCAGGCTGGAGTGCAATGGTGCATTCTTGGCTCACTGAAACCTCTGCCTCCTGGGTTCAAGCGATTCTCCTTCTTCAGCCTCCTGAGTAGCTGGGATTACAGGCACCCGCCACCATGCCTGGCTAATTTTTTTTATTTTTTATTTTTCGTAGAGATGGGGTTTCACCATGTTGGCCAGGTTGATCTCGAACTGAGGTCACCAGGTTGACCTCACATGATCCACCTGCCTCAGCCTCCTGAAGTGCTGGGATTACAGGCATGAGCCACTGCACCCAGCCAATGATTTCTTGATAAGTATATGAATTGCTATGTACATACATCTTTCTCCAATTCTTGAATATGATTTAATTTACTTTCAATTATAATTTCTTAATATTATTAACTTGCTTAGTATATTCATTTTGCAAAAGGCACAAAAATATCTGTTGTGGAAGTGATGGCTATTTATTTCCCAAAAATCAGTTTTCTCTCTTTCAAGTGGAGAGGTATCACTGAAAAATACCTGCCTAGAATCCCAGTGGGAATCTTTCCCAACCTCACTTGTAGTTAGGTACAGCCGTATTGTAATCAATGAAAGGAGAGAAAAATGAGCTCCTCTTCCAGGCTTGCCCGTAAGGCCCTTCCATGAGGCATTCCTTTTGCCTTTTTCCTCTTCTGGATGATTAGATTAGGGAACACCCCTCCGAGGACTTTAGAAGCCTTAGGAGCTGGGTTCCTGACTGATTATGTGGGTAGATTCTTCCGCTGAACTGCACTTGTACCATCTGCATTGGAGAGCGAAGTTAAAAGAGTAAAATTAAATTCTAATTAGGATAAACCTTTCAATAGTAGCAGTTATTACAGCAACTTATATTACTCTAGTATATTTTCTCAGCTATGTCTTGACTAGTTACAAATAATGGAATCCAAAGATATAATATTTTACTGTTGATAGCTGTTAAACAATATTTTAGCCTTAACATACCACAGTAGCTGGGCGTGGTGGCAGGCGCCTGTAGTCTCAGCTACTCAGGAGGCTCAGGCAGGAGAATGGTATGAACCCGGGAGGCAGAGCTTGCAGTGAGCTGAGACTATGCTACTGCACTCCAGTCTGGGTGACAGAGCGAGACTCTGTATCAAAAATAATAATAATAATAAAGGTAGTCTCACTTCAATTATCAGAAACCTGTATTTATAGATTTAAAAAATTATTTCTTAATATCAACTTTTAGCCCTTTTCACATTCTGTTTAATTTTATATATCCTTAAGTGATATCTCAAAGCTCTTACACATCTCTGTACCACACAAAATTAAAGAACTGCCACTTCTCTTTGCCCAAGAAATAAAACCCTCTAAATCTTGAACTCTCAGAAAAGAGGTCCCAGAATGATAACGTAACACTATTCTCCTGACTATACTCCATATCTTTTTGGTGGTTTGTGTTTCCTCAGAATCAAACCCTGAGACAAATATTCAAGTTCAAGTTACTTATTTGACAATTAATTTCAGAAAATGCCAGTAGGGGAATGGGAAAGTGTAGTAGAAAAGTAAAGGCAGCCAATAACAAATTCATTAGCAAGCAGGTTGCTACTGAGAATAGTTAGATTTTGTTCTCGCAGAGGAAATCTGGGTGTGCTTCAAAAATACCCCCTAGGTGGGGAGAGCAAGCTGGGACATTCACACAACAGACTCCCTTAGTCATTGGTTGAGGAATATTCTCAAGGGGTGGTAATTCTTAGACATTTCTAGGATTCAGTGGCTTTGGTAGCCAGAGAAAAACACATAGGCAACAAAATGCAGGTGTAGCCAGTTGGAAATCCAAAGAACAGGCATTAAAGCAAGTGTGAGGGGGTTTGAGTGGGGCACCAACAGTGATAATTTCCCACTTTAAAATCTTATTCCAAGAGCAGCCAAGTATACAAATGGAAACTCGAAAATGGCAAAGTTTAGTCACCATGTTATTTTACAGTGATATGCACTCATCTTTTTTAGCCTAATTTTGGTATTTTTACTGCAATAAGATCATAATCTGTATTTCTTCTGTGTGTCTCTTTCTTCCTGTTTCTTATTCTTGTGGTATATACTACCTTATTTGGTCTCCTGGGCATCTGGTTTTCTATTAAAACAAACAAAACATCTTTTAGTTTTGTTTGGTGATTTTATATCAGTTCATTTACCATCATCTTGATTCGGGCAGTTACATTAATTTGGTTTTCCTAAAAGAATGATGGAGTCTAAATTTAGATCCTAAAGAGGAAGAAGGGAACATAGAAATTATGTTGTGCCTCTGATTCTTCTGGTCAGTGCAGATATTGCAAATGGATTATATGATTGCCTTCGAGACTCTTTTCACCCTGAGCTTCAAGCACACTGTTGTTAGTTTTGCAAACGTTCACATTCTTTGCCCATAGTTTGTATTTCTTTACAATTAAAACCATAATTTTTAATCAGTTAAATAGCCTACCTTCTCTTCATCCATCTCTGCACTACTGAAGGCTTCTTCAGAAATTCATACACCCAGCAGATGACCACTTTTACCATTTATTTCCCCAAACTTCATTTGGATGCCATAATGGTTTTGGGGAATGCTTGGGTACCTCCCTAGTGAGCACTGTTGTTAATTCTCCACAGAGACGCACAGTTTTTATCATAACCTTTCTATTGCAAGTGTCAGAAAAGCAATTTAAATCTGCTTAAGCAAAAATCTATAAAAGGAATATATTAAAATTTTTCTGGGATGTCTCATGAATCGAAGGATGGGAAGAGGACTGATCCTCAGTAACAACTGGAACCAGGAGACTAAATTCCACCTTCCTCCACTTTGTGTTTATTATTTTCTTTAGGAATCTATTTCAAACTTTAGTTTTTTCTGTGCAGATCGTGTCTGCTCTGTGTTCCATATGGGAGGGAACACATGGGAACCACAATGGAAGGACAGTAAGACCTGGCACTTGGGTTTCCATCCTGAAACCCGGGTTACTGGAGAGAGACTGACTTCTACAGCACAGGTCCAGAAATTCTAGTGAACACTCTCATTGGTTACGCTTGAGTCCAGTGCTCAGTTCTGGGCTAATCAACTGTGGCCAAGCAGGCTATTTAGGGCAATAGTTGGGCAGTTCCAACAGAATGATTTGGACTGAAGAAGTTGTATCAAGGAGCACGGACTGGACAGCTAGTGGAATTACGAGAGTGATGGACAAATACTACCAAAAATAATTGAGGCATTACCCTTTTCTACTTTCTTAAAATTATAATCTAACCATCCGTCCATTTTTCTCAAAAAAAGGCCTTATCTACTATTTCATGAAGATGAATGAACATGTGCCTACAGCTGCATTTATTATTTCTCTTTCCAGTCCATCTTTTTGTAATAAAATAGTTGGACTTAATTCCTAAGCTGAATTTCTAGGCCCTTATTATTTATAGTCTGCCATATTCTTTTTGGACTGGTGTCTGCAGCTCTCAGCTTTATTGTCCTTGGTTCAGCCTATAACCTGCCACTGAATTAACCTTCTGAATTAACAGTTATCTCCATAGCACTGTCTTATGAAGACACCTTCTTGGGGTCATTATTTCAATTAAGTAAGGCAAAAAAAAAAAAAAAAAAAAAAAAAAATCTGCTTGGCTTTTAGGGCTCTCTAGTCCAAAATGTGCTACAACCTACTTCCCAAGCTCTTATTTTTCCCCCATATGTGAATGTCATACTTCAGATGCTTCCATTTATTCATTTAACAGACCCTGAGTTCTCCTAGTTTGGTACCTTTCTCCTTCTGTTGCCAATATCTGTAATTCCATTTTTACATTTTGAAATCTCCTTCACCTTTCAAGCCTCATAAATAACCAGGTCTTTGCAAATGTTTTTCTTCATCTCTCTATTGAAATAATTTCATCTTTGTACAAAGGTTTATAGTCTGTCTCATATTGTGATCACTGGGGTATTTATGCTAATCCATCTATGAATCTAATTTTTTAACCAGACATTACATAGAACCTCTTCATCTTAAAAAATTACACTTACTTGGAATAGAGTTACATAGCCATTTTTTCTTTTCTTTTTTTTTCTCTTTTGAGACAGTCTCCCTCTGTTGCCCAGGCTGGAATGTAGTGGCATGATCACAGCAACCTCTGCCTCACAGGTTCAAGCAATTCTCGTGCCTCAGCCTCCCAAGTAGCTGGGATTACAGGCATGTGCCATCACTCCTGGCTAACTGGCCTCAAGCAGTCCCCACCTTGGCCTCCCAAACTGGTGGGATTACAGGTGTGAGCCCCCATGCCCAGCAAGTTACATAGGCTTTATGTAATCTAATGGGAAATAGTTTTTCTCCTGTAGAATCCACTTGCAAACAATATTTGCCACAAATGGGGGCTTTATTAAAGATTACATATCAGCTTTAGTTGGGGGTTTTATGGGAAATTCACACAGCTTTTGTGGACTCCAGAGGTAGTAATGTTACCATAGAACCTTTTGTCTATCTTGTGGACTCTTCGCTTCAATATCAATTCTTTTCTCATCCTTTTGTTCTTTTACAGGCGCAAAACAGCAACATCACCTACCCTTCCCATTGCCTTCTTTAGAGTAAGTTCTTTCTTCTGAAGCCTTGACACAGGCTGACATTCTTCTTATACATTTTACTGAATTGCAGGCAGGAGCTTGGTCTTTCTCATCCTTGTATCTTCTTCAGCTTCAGCAATTGTACTTCATCCACACTTGAATTGTCAAGTGGCCTGGAGCTACCATTGCTTCAACACATATGAGTAATACACAAAACTAGAGAAACAAAGCTAGAGAACTATGGAGCACATTATACTTTTAGCTATGTGTTTTATACTTGTATGTCTTTGGCAATTATGAATGTACCCCTCTATGAATTTACACCAGCACATTCTTTTCTCTGTGAGGTAGAGAAAAGTGAAAGAGAATTAGAGGTGATATAAATTAGATCAATAGCTTGTATAGAGAAATATACTAGGGGAATACATTCATATTCATAAGTAATTTTATTATCTCATTTTCTGGTTTCATATACTTATAGTTAAATGTCTTCACTGTGAAGACAATATCCGGGTCTTGAAATAATTTTCATGAATTCTCTTATTTTCTCAAGTAGGAGAAGAATTCTTTATGATGTCAAAATTAGAAAATGGTTCCAATGGTTAGGATTACAAAACTCATCCATGTCCTAATTAAGAACATTGGTCTGTTATGACTGAATTAATTTCAGCATGAATGTGGCTTTCAGAATAATCTATTGGAGGGAATCTTAAGTTTCTAATAATTTAATATTATTTACATTTTACCCATAGAAAACTATTTAAAATAAAATCATTAGAAAAAATAGAAAGTGACAAAATATTAACCTAAAGCATTAAATGTAGAATTTTCTGCTTTATCACTCCAAATTTCAAAGGATTACAATAGTTGTTGGAAAAAGTTATTAAATAGTATCCCTCTGATTATAGTAGATATACATATTTTACTAGACAAGTTTGAATCAGAGAGACAGAGCTCCTAGGAATGATAATGACTAGGGGATTGACTATAGGGATTCCAACTTACACATTTGTAAGAGTTTGTTAAACTGTATAAACCTGCTTTTTTCTACATTTGACACTGAGACAGAAGTCAGGAAGTCAGGCCATTGGGAAGGAAAGATGGTGAAGTGGGGAAAGAACAGAACACATTGGAACACACAAGAGTGAGCTGGAACACATGTAGGTCTCTTGTCAGCTCCAACTCCCAACATCAGTGCCATTTCTGGCTAGATATGAAACTGGTGTCCTTTCCTATGAAGCTAAACACAGCACTGGCCCAAGAGTCACAGAAGATAAAGGAAGAGACCCAACAGGAATTGGACGAGCAAGTCCTGTTGCTGCTGCAGATGCCACACACACTGGTCGAGGATTTGGAGAAGCTGAAGGAGGAGATCCAGCTGTTGCTGGAGTGACTGTGGGCTGGCCCTGCTCCACTTAGACAAGGTGAGCCGGCCCATCAGAAACAATGTGCCCAATTTGCAATGGCACCTGATGTCTTGCATTGTAATTGCATTAACCTTCCCAGTATAAAAGGGTATGACTGTTGCTGCTTCTCTTCCACTTTTCAAATGTCATCTAAAGTATCTCTTGTAGCCCACAGGAATTTGGAATTATGCTAAAAAGTGGATTCTGAGAATCATGTTTGTAACTTAAATGAGCTTACACAGTACATATCACCTTGCATATGTCAAAATAAAAAATGAAATAAAAATCGACACAATCTCATCTTCTCCCTGGAATAAAGACAGTATCTTTTTCTGAATACTATGTGTTCATCAGTCTTCTCATCACAGCTTCATGCCTGCATCAGATAACATCTTAGGAAGTCTCATCCAGGTCACCCTTCCTCCAGACACACTGGATATGATCTTAATTTCTAGAATATTAAGAGAAGATAATAAGATAAGAAGGGAAGCAGCAGCCTTATGATGTGGTAATTGTGAGTCGGGGACCTGGGAGCTTTACGAAAGATATTGGGTAATAAGGACTTGGAGAATTACATGTTTAACTTCCTTATCCAGAGTGATCTGATGGGTATATTTATTATTATGGTGGTAAAGATATTAAGTTCAAATTCAACCCCCATCAGAGAGGACTGGAAGACTATTTTAGTTGTCAGGGTAGCCTGACAATGAACCAGGGCGGCATACAAACCATTAGTGAAAACTGCAAAGATACGTGTAACACACAGGCAAATAAACAAAGAGAACCTTGTATGGAATGTAAAAGAAGCATACCGCCTACAAACTGCTGGAGGCTTTGAAAGTAATTTACTGAGAAAGCTTTTTACAGTGGCCCACTTTGGAGCCATTGATAATTAACAAATAATTCAGAGTGTATCCAACTGGTTTCAGCCAATTTCCTTAGGGAGTTGCCATACTTTAAATTCCATATAATAATACTGTTAGATCGGTGTCTTCAGTTGCAGTATGTAAGCACACAAGACTTGATCCATGATCATATGGGTAATAAGATCAATATTTTAAATGATGTAATAGAAAATCAGCAAGGAATCTCTCACAAGTAATAAATAGCAATTGAGCCTTAGTTGTGGGTATATGGAGTCATTATGAATTCTGCCAAGTATATAGATTTATGCTTACACAAATTACTGAGTGATAAAAGACAACATTTCTCATAGTAGCAATATGGTTTCATAACTTATTCAAGAGCATAGGTTTCTTCATGTAGGACACCAAGAAACCAAAGCATTATTCTAACCACTTATTCATAATAGGTCTGACTTTAGCAGCTGATGTTTCTGCCTTGCAGGGACTCTGTTTTTCCCAGTCTTGAGATGAGATGTGAAGTTTGTCTTATTCACACTGCGAGGCATATGGAAAGAAGCTCGGGCTTTAGAGGCAGAAATACATCTGCTCGAGGGATCTGCTTAGTGCTAATTTCTGCTTCTGTAAAATGGGGATGGGGGATGTGTCATTATTTTTCTCTCACAGGGTTACCCTGAGAAAGCGACACAGTAAAAAGCAAAGTGTGTTGCAAACAGTACAATACTATGAAAACAAGTTAATTTCTGACTTGTTATCCCAGGTTTGTAGTACCTGAAGGGCTGATGGCAAAAGGCAGCCATTCATGTAAAAGCACCTAAATGGGAAAATTCTCTTGTTTTATTTATAAAACTCTTTCACTCTCTGCTTTATATCTACTCTTCCTGATACTCTTTGAAAATACACATAATTTCATCTTCCTCATAGCCTGATATTCTTTTCCTTTTTAATGAACTGGAAAACATAAGAACTAGCATCATATTCTCTCTTTCTCCATCCTCTTCATCATTTTAACTACTCATACAACAGAGCCTTCAATTGTGGGTCACATGTCAGTCAGCCATTTCCAGAATTGATTTGAAAAACTATATTTAGGTATGAGATTGCCTTTTCAGTAGATAGAACCGTCTTTTCCACTCCTTCTCTTCCACTTAGCTCTTCGATAAGCTATCCAGTCCCCTAGTCTCTGGTTTATCAGTGGACTTCTACCAGTAATACTTTTTCTATCTGCCTGAATCATTGTGTTAGTTGATTTTCCAACATTCTTTTCCAGCTGATATCAAACCCTGAGTTATTCCATCTATCTGATTTCATTGTTCTTGCTCCAAGGCTGTTAGCTATTCTCTAGCTAATCTCCAGAGATTGCTAGAGAGAATCATCCATCCTATATCCATGCATGCCCTTGTAAATGTCCTGTCTGGACCTAGCTGGAACTCACCTAACCACAGGCAAAATGAATGTAGCAGCCAAATAGCTGTGTTTGCAAAATGTGTTCTGAACCAAGCTACATTGCCCACAGACATTACTCTTTCCTGCACTGCTCAGGCTCTGACTTTTTACCTCCTCATTCCATTTGTGTTTGCCCCACTTCCAATTTTGGCATCTTGGTTTATTCTTACCTGCTTCATCTTCTGGCTTTAAGCTCATCTCAAAGGGTTGTCATGTTCAAACTCATTAGCCAATATTTTGCATACTCTGGCTTTGGCCCAAGACTAAGTTTTATGACTGTGTCAGTCCATTCTCATGCTGCTAATAAACACATACTCGAGACTGGGTAATTTATAAAGGAAAGAGGTTTAATTGGCTTACACTTGCGCAGGGTTAGTGAGGCCTCAAGAAACTTAAAATCATGGCAAAAAGGGAAGCAAACACATCCTTCTTCACATGGCAGCAGCAAAGAGAAGTGCAGAGCGAAGGAGGGGAATCGCCCCTTATAAAACCACCAGCTCTCGTGAGAACTCACTCACTACTTAACTGTTTTATCTTCAGAACATGGCAGAAGCCCTTTATCTTAGGCACTCAATAAAAGGTGCCAAATCAATGACTAAATAAACAAATAAATGTGTCTTTGTGCAAAATAAACTGCTACGTAAGAATGTCACTTTCTCAAGAAATCTTAGAGAAAGTCTTGCAATCCTGCATAGGAGACTTTAAAGAGCAGAACTGCTTTTTTTTCAAGCTAAACATTGAAGGAATTTAGTGAAGTAGTAATACCTTGACAGGTTTCCTCATCCATTTCTTGATAATTTCTCTTTAAATCTGGCATTTTATAGCCCAGGTCTCAGTTTTCTCACGGTGCTCTTTGATGGTATAGCTCCTTTATTGAGAGACTCCACTAAGATTTTTTCCCATTCAGATGCCACCTCCCCAAATCTCTCTCCACTGCCAAATCTGTTTGCTGTCCACTTCCTGTTAGCCTCTGTACAAGGCTGTTTGGCTAATCTTACACAGGCTTACATCAGTGTTTGATAATGACTTAATGCTCTATGCTTCAGGGAGAAAAATAGGTATTATAATAAAGTTCTTAGAGTACTTTAATCCCTAAGAGTTACTTTTAATGAATTCCTGTCTTCACTTATCTCATTTCCTCTCTAATTTCCCCTAATTTTCCCCTTTTAAAAAATTTTATAATATTTATTTCCTAAATAATCTGCCTGTTCTAAAATGAGCTTGGCTTTACAGTATTCTTCACTGTGTCTTTCGTATTATCCTTCCACTTCTCCTTACTATACTTTTGCATAATAGTTGTCTAATGAGTTTTTAATGAAAATAAATTTATTGCAAACAAATGTAACTGAGAAATTATTTGTAAAAAAATGTAGTAAGCATCAGTCAATGGCTATTTTAGTTGTGATTTTTCTGAAATTTGAGGATCAAAAGAATATGTGGACTAACATACACACTGACATCACCTAGTATTTTATTGTTGTGGGATGTAATCTCTCTAGACCAGAGTTTTCACCCTCATTTATTAGCTTGATGAATGTCACGATATGTATGTGAATTATATTGAGTAGATATCATTAGTTGCATTTCAAATTGGAAACTGAGGCACTGAGAGGTTAACTAAAACTACATTAATTTTTAGTAATAAGTTGTAAGCATTTTCAGGTCAAAGGTGATATCTTAGTATAGCCTGCCTTTCTACATAAGTGTATCTTCATGTGGTCTGCATCCAGTAACCGATTGTGGACTTGAAATGCCTGGAACTAATCCTAGATTTTATTACCTCCTGCCTAGTGTTCTTTCCATGGCACTATTTTGCTTCATAAAGAGGGCATTACCAATTGGAAGTAGGCACCTAATTAAATTTGACCTGCTACCTGTAGTCATGGGCAATACAAGATTGAACAATTGGCTTTCTAAATAGCTGCAGGGTTAGAATGGGAAGGTACTTTACACCAATCAAATCTCCCTGATTTTTGTTTATGGGACAAGCCACTCCAGATGACTTTTGGCTCTTCTAATTCTTAACAGAATCCAAGCTATAACCAAGGTATGGATTATAACCAACACTGCTGATCTCCCGCCAAATTTGTAGCAGCTAATGACTTTTTTCTGCCACCACGTATTAGTTTTAGCAACTAATCATGGCCAAGTTTCATTTTGCCTCAGGGAAATATGCTAGATGTTGACATGGAAATAGGTGAAGTGGGGGATATGAAGTACAGAGGCCACATTTCAGGGAGTGAAACTCAAGGTCATATATATTATCATGCTATAAAGTAGGGCGAATCATCAAGAACTGGTTGTAAGTTACATGGTTAGAGATGCCAACCATCTGGACATGATGGTGCATTAATAGTGACTATCAAAATACCCAAGTGCAGATGTTCATTATATTTCATTAACATGAATACTAGAAGTTTCTTTTTAATTCTGTGTAACTACCCTGATTGCCTGAAGTATATGTACAAAATTGGTTTAATACAATTTTGAATGGGATGATTGGTCATTTATATAAATGACGTGGAAAGCTTTTGAATTTTCTCTCTCTGTGCTGTATGTTAAAACAAAACCCATACATTATATGTAATAGCTTAGTACTTACGCATTTATCTTTAGGTTGTAGAATGGGAGAGATAGGTTTTGATGAAATGATGTTTAACCTTCTTGAATAGGGAAACTCTTGAAAACAACCACTGTCTGTTTTCCGAGGTTTAAGGAAAACTAAACATTGGCAGAATCTTTCTAGATAAAGATTCTTATCAAGGCTCCAAAAAATTAGATGAATCATTACAATCATCATTAGTCTAGTTGCAGACTAGTGTGTGGAACATTTGCAGTCAATTTATAATTAGGGTCAAGATACGAGGATTTTAGTGAAATTGAGTCAAATTGATTAAATTGTTGTTCTCAAACCCCATGCTTCATACTATAGCATACAAGGATAAACATTTTGTTTGTCTTCCAACTGAGAAAAAAATGTTTTTCACATAAAATATCACTTTTAATTCATCATCTTAGTATCATTTTTTGTGGCACCATAGCCAATGAAGTTTAAGTGGTTTTGGATTCAGATTTCTCATAATTTGTGCCAGTATTCTTTCTTTACCCAGCTGGCCTTCACAGTTACCAAACATATTATTATCTTGCTAAAGGAGCCACAATACCCTATGACTAGATCATTGAAATATCAGAAGAGGAAATATTGTCACACCAAGAAGTCACAATACCTATCCATTATAAACTTCACATTTTGGAAACCAGGAATCTTTGAGAAACAATACAGAAAATTTACTGAAGACAGAAATACAGGGACAACCAGCAATCCTAAGAGGACCCCACTGACCCTCTGAAGGAAGCAGACTGCTACTGCAGGACCTGGGAGACACCCCAAATACTGTGAGTGCCCCAAATGCAGAAGTGGGAAGGGGAGAGCCTCCTCCCCCAAGTACACCCCCCACTGGAGAAACTGAAGTTCTGTTTGCGGGAGAAGTTTCCGACCTTACCTGGAGCTGAGTCAATTTAAAGAGCCGAGTGAAATACAGGGGGTAGAAGGAGCAGCAGAAAGGCCCCGGGAGCTCGCTGGGTCCCCAAGCAGCCCATTCCTGCCTGGCACCAGAGGAACTGATTGGGAGGGTGGCCAGAGAAGCAGGGGGTAAAACTCCACAGGAAGAAGGACATCTCCAGCTGAACTGTGTAACAATTTGAACAGGGTGAGAAACCTCCTGCCCAGAACTTGGGGAGGGCACAAATCCAGTGTGCAGACTCTACAGTCTGGAGAAGAACCAAGCCCTTTTCTTTCACAGCTGGAAGGCAGGTAGTTGGGGGCAAGTTTTCAAGCCTGGCTTGCCCACCTCTGGGAAACAGACTCAGGGCTGTTGAGGGTGCCATGGTGGGAGTGAGACTGGCCCTTTGGTTTGCATGGAAACTGGATGAGGCCTGTGACTGCTGGTTTTCCCACACTTCCCTGACAACCTACATGAATCAGCAGAGGCAACCATAATCCTCCTAGGTACACAAGTCCAGTGACCTGGGAATCCCACCCCATTCCCCCACAGCAGCAGCAGCAAGACATGCCCAAGGAGATTCTGAGCTCAGTCACGCCTACCCCTCCCCTCACCCGATGGTCCTTCCCTACCCACATGGTAGCAGAAGTCAAAGGGCATATAATCTTGGGAGTTCTAGGGCCCCGCCCACCACCAGTCCCTCTCCATACTACTACAGTTGATGTTCTCTGAAAGGCACCGCCTCTTGGCAGAAGGCCAACCAGCACAAAAATAGAGCATTAAACCACCAAAGCTAAGCACCCTCATGGAGTCCATTGCACCCGTCCCCCACCACCTCCACTGGAACAGGCGTTGGCATCCGTGACTGAGAGACCCATAGACAGTTTACATCCCAGGACTCTGTGCAGACAATCCCCAGTGTCAGTCCAGAACTGGGTATACTTGCTGAGTGGCTAGACCCAGAAGAGAGACAATAATTGCTGCAGTTCAGCTCACAGGAAGCCACATCTGTAGGAAAAAGGGGAAAGTACTACATCAGGGGAGCACCTCATGGGACAAAATAATCAAACAACAGCCTTCAGCACCAGACTTTCTGTCTGACAGAGCCTACGCAAAAAAGAAGGAACCAGAAAACCAACCCTGGTAATATGACAAAACAAAGCTCTTCAACACCCCCCAAAAAATCACACTAGTTCGCCAGCAATAGATCCACACCAAGAAGAAATCTCTGATTTACCTGAAAAAGAATTCAGGAGGTTGTTATTAAGCTAATCAGGGAGACACCAGAGAAAGGTGAATCTCAATAGAAGGAAATCCAAAAAATGATACAGGAAGTGAAGGGAGGAATATTCAAGAAAATAGATAGCTTAAAGGGAAAACAAAAATTCAGGAAGCATTGGATACACTTATAGAAATGCAAAATGCTCTGGAAAGTCTTAGCAATAGAATTAGACAAGTAGAAAAAAATTCAGAGCTCAAAGACAAGGTCTTTCAATTAAGCCAATCCAACAAAGACAAGAAAGAATAAAAATATATGAACAAAGCCTCCAAGAAGTCTGAGATTATGTTAAACAACCAAACCTAAGAATAATTGGCAGAAAGAGGAAGAAAAGAAATCTAAAAGTTTGGCAAACATATTTGGAAGAAAAATTGAGGAAAACTTCCCCGGCCTTGCTAAAGACCTAGATATCCAAATCAAAGAAGCACAAAGAACTCCTTGGGAATTCATTGCAAAAACATCATCGCCTAGGCACATTATCATGTTATCTAAAGTTAAGATGAAGGAAAGAGTCTTAAGAGCTGTGAGACAGAAGCACCAGGTAACCTATAAAGGAAAAGCTATCAGATTAACATTTCTCAGCAGAAACTGTACAAGCTAGAAGGGATTGAGGACCTATCTTCAGCCTCCTCAAACAGGACAATTATCAGACAATAATTTTGTATCAAGTGAAACTAAGCATCACATATGAAGGAAACATACAGCCTTTTTCAGACAGACAAATACTGAGAGAGGTTGCCACTACCAAGTCAGCACTAAAAGAACTACTAAAAGGAGTTTTAAATCTTGAAACAAATCTCAGAAACATATCAAAAAAAGAACCTCTTTAAAGCATAAATCACACAGAACATATAAGACAAAAATACAAGTTAAAAAGCAAAATAAACCAAAGTACACAGGTAACAAGTAGCATGATGAATGCAATGGCACCTCACATTTCAATACTAACACTGAATATAAATGGCCTAAATGCTGCACTTAAAGGATACAGAACTGCAGAATGGATAAGAACTCAATCAACTATCTGCTGCCTTCAGGAGACTCAACTAACACATAAGGACTCACATAAACTTAAAAGGGTAGAAAAAGGCATTTCATGAAAATGGATACTAAAAGCAAGGAGTAGCAGCTATTCTTACATGAGACAAAACAAACTTTAAAGCAACAGCAGTTAGAAGAGACAATGAGGGACATTATATAATGATAAAAGGTCCTGTCTAACAGGAAAACATCAGAATCCTAAACATATATGCATCTAATACTGGAGCTCCCAAATTTATAAAACAATTGCTAATAGACCTAAGAAATGAGAGAGAGTAACACAATAATAGTGGGGGACTTCAATACTCCACTTACTGCACTAGACAGGTCATCAAGATAGAAAGTCAACAAACAATGGATTAAACTGTATCTTGGAACAAATGGACTTAACAGATATATACAAAACATTTCATCCAACAACTGCAAAATACACATTCTATTCAACAGCACATGGAACTTCCTCCAACATACACCATATGATAGGCCATAAAATGAGCCTCAATACATTTAAGAAAATTGAAATTATAGGGCATGCCCAAGATGGCCGAATAGGAACAGCTCCAGCCTCCAGCTCCCAGTGTGAGTGACACAAAAGACGGGTGATTTCTGCATTTTCAACTGAGGTACCGTGTTCATCTCACTAGGGCGTGTCAAACAGTTGGCGCTGGTCCGCGGATGCAGCCTGACCAGCGAGAGCTGAAGCAAGGCAAGGCATCACGTCACCTGGGAAGCACAAGGGGGAAGGGAATTCCTTTTCCTAGTGAAAGGAAATTGAAACACACAACATCTGGAAAATTGGGTAACTCCTACCCTAATACTGCACATTACCAAGGGTCTTGGCAAACAGCACACTAGGAGATTATATCCCACACCTGGCCCAGAGGCTCCCACGCCCACAGAGTCTCCCTCATTGCTAGAACAGCAGTCTGAGATCTAACTGCAAGGCGGCAGCGAGGCTAGTGGAGAGGCGCCCGCCATTACGGAGGCTTAAGTACGTAAACAAAGCTGCTGGGAAGCTTGAATTGGGTGGAGTCCACCACAGCTCAAGGAGGCTGGCCTGCCTCTGTAGACTCCTCCTCTGGGGACAGGGCATAGCTAAACAAAAAGCAGCAGAAACCTCGGCAGTGGTAAAAGCCCCTGTCTGACAGCTTTGAAGAGAGCAGTGGATCTCCCAGCATGGAGGTTGAGATCTGAGAATGGACAGACTGCCTGCTCAAGTGGGTCCCTGACCCCTGAGTAGCCTAACTGGAAGACATCCCCCACTAGGTGCAGATCGACACCTCACACCTCACATGGCAGGGTACACCCCGGACACGAAGCTTCCAGAGCAAGAATCAGACAGCAACATTTGCTGTTCAGCAATATTCTATCTTCTGCAGCCTTCGCTGCTGATTCCCAGGCAAACAGGGTCTGGAGTGGACCTCAGGCAATCTCCAACAGACCTATAGCTGAGGGTCCTGACTGTTAGAAGGAAAACTAACAAACAGGAAGGACACCCACACCAAAACCCCATCAGTACGTCACCATCATCAAAGACCAGAGGCAGATAAAACCACAAAGATGGGGAAAAAGCAGTGCAGAAAAGCTGGAAATTCAAAAAATCAGAGTGCATCTCCCCCTCCAAAGGAACACAGCTCATCGCCAGCAATGGAACAAAGCTGGATGGAGAATGACTTTGATGAGGTGAGAGAAGAAGGCTTTAGTCGATCAAACTTCTCAGAGGTAAAGGAGGAACTACATAACCAGCGCAAAGAATCTAAAAACCTTGAAAAAAGAATGGATGAATGGATAACTAGAATAATACAGAGAAGACCTTAAAAGAACTGATAGAGATGAAAACCATAACATGAGAACTACGTGACAAATGCACAAGCTTCAGTAACCGACTCGATCAACTGGAAGAAAGGGTATCAGCGATTGAAGATCAAATGAATGAAATGAAGCAAAAAGAGAAGTGTAGAGAAAAGAGTAAAAAGAAATGAACAAAGCCTCCAAGAAATACGGGATTATGTGAAAAGACCAAATCTACGTCTGATTGGTGTGCCTGAAAGTGAGGGGGAAAATGGAACCAAGTTGGAAAACACTCTGCAGGGTATCATCCAGGAGAACTTCCCCAACCTAGTAAGGCAGGCCAACATTCAAATTCAGGAAATACAGAGAATGCCACAAAGATACTCCTCGAGAAGAGCAACTCCAAGACACATAATTGTCAGATTCACCAAAGTTGAAATGAAGGAAAAACTGTTAAGGGCAGCCAGAGAGAAAGGTCGGGTCACACACAAAGGGAAGCCCATCAGACTAACAGCAGATCTCTCAGCAGAAACTCTCCAAGTCAGAAGAGAGTGGGGGCCAATATTCAACATTCTTAAAGAAAATAATTTTCAACCCAGAATTTCATATGCAGCCAAACTAAATTTCATAAGTGAAAGAGATATAAAATCCTTTACAGACAAGCAAATGCTTAGAGATTTTGTCACCACCAGGCCTGCCCTACAAGAGATCCTGAAGGAAACACTAAACATGGAAAGGAACAACAGGTACCAGGCATTGCAAAAACATATCAAAATGTAAAGTCCATCAATGCTAGGAAGAAACTGCATCAACTAGCGAGCAAAATAACCAGCTAATATCATAAAGACAGGATCAAGTTCACACATAACAATATTAACCTTAAATGTAAATGGACTAACTGGTCCAATTAAAAGACACAGATTGGCAAATTGGATAAAGAGTCAAGACCCATCAGTTTGCTGTATTCAGAAGACCCATCTCACATGTAGAGACACACATAGGCTCAAAATAAAGGGATGGAGGAACATCTATCAAGCAAATGGAAAACAAACAAACAAAAAACAGGGGTTGCAATACTAGTCTCTGATAAAACAGACTTTAAACCATCAAAGATCAAAAGAGACAAAGAAGGCCATTACATAATGGTAAAGGGATCAATTCATCAGGAAGAGCTAACTATTCTAAATATATATGCACCCAATACAGGAGCACCCAGATTCATAAAGCAAGTCCTTAGAAACTGACAAAGAGACTTAGACTCCCATACAATATAAATGGAAGATTTTAACACCCCACTGTCAACATTAGACAGATCAACAAGACAGAAAGTTAACAAGGATATCCAGGAATTGAACTCAACTCTGCACCAAGCGGACCTAATAGACATCTACAGAACTCTCCACCCCAAATCAACAGAATATACATTCTACTCAGCACCACATCACACTTATTCCAAAATTGACCACATAGTTGGAAGTAAAGCACTCCTCAGCAAATGCACAAGAACAGAAATTATAACAAACTGTCTCTCAGACCACAGTGCAATCAAACTAGAACTCAGGACTAAGAAACTCAATCAAAACAGCTCAACTACATGGAAACTGAACAACCTGCTCCTGAATGACTACTGGGTACATAATGAAATGAAGGCAAAAATAAAGATGTTCTTTGAAACCAGTGAGAACAAAGATATAACATACCAGAATCTCTGGGACACATTTAAAGCAGTGTGTAGAGGGAAATTTATAGCACTAAATGCCCACAAGAGAAAACAGGAAAGATCTTAAATTGACATCCTAATATCACAATTAAAAGAACTAGGGAAGCAAGAGCAAACCCATTCAAAAGCTAGCAGAAGGCGAGAAATAACTAAGATCAGAGCAGAACTGAAGGAGATAGAGACAAAAAAACCCTCCAAAAAATCATAGAATCCGGGAGCTGGTTTTTTGAAAAGATCAACAAAATTGATAGACCACTAGCAAGACTAATAAAGAAGAAAAGAGAGAAGAATCAAATAGATGCAATAAAAAATGATAAAGGGAATATCACCACCAACCCCACAGAAATACAAACTAATTTCAGAAAATACTATAAACACCTCTACGCAAATAAACTAGAAAACTTAGAAGAAATGGATAAATTCCTGGACACATACACTCTTCCAAGACTAAACCAGGAAGAAGTTGAATCCCTGAATAGACCAATAGCAGGCTCTGAAATTGAGGCAATAATTAATAGCCTACCAACCAAAAAAAGTCCAGGACCAGACGGATTCACTGCCGAATTCTACCAGAGGTACAAGGAGGAGTTGGTACCATTCCTTCTGAAACTATTCCAATCAATAGAAAAAGAGGGAATCCACCCTAACTCATTCTACGAGGCCAACATCATCCTGATACCAAGGTCTGATGGAGATACAACAAAAAAAGAATTTTAGACCAATATCCCTGATGAACATCGATGCAAAAATCCTCAATAAAATACTGGCAAACCGAATCCAGCAGTACATCAAAAAGTTTATCCACCATGATCAAGTGGGCTTCATCCCTGGGATGCAAGGCTGGTTCCACATACTCAAATCAATAAATGTAATCCAGCATATAAACAGAACCAAAGACAAAAACCACATGATTATCTCAATAGATGCAGAAAAGGCCTTTGACAAAATTCAACAGCCCTTCATGCTAAAAACTCTCAATAAATTCGGTATTGATGGAATGTATCTCAAAATAATAAGAGCTATTTATGACAAACCCACAGCCAATCTCATACTGAATGGGCAGAAACTGGAAGCATTCCCTTTGAAAACTGGCACAAGACAGGGATGCCCTCTCTCACCACTCCTATTCAATATAGTGTTGAAAGTTCTGGCTAGGGCAATCAGAAAAGAGAAAGAAATCAAGGGTATTCAGTTAGGAAAAGAAGAAGTCAAATTGTCCCTGTTGGCAGATGATATGATTGTATATTTAGAAAACCCCATCATCTCAGCCCCAAATCTCCTTAAACTGATAAGCAACTTCAGCAAAGTCTCAGGATACAAAATCAATGTGCAAAAATCACAAGCATTCTTATACACCAGTAAAAGACAGAGAGCCAAATCATGAATGAACTCCCATTCATAATAGCTTCAAAGAGAATAAAATACCTAGTAATCCAACTTACAAGGAATGTAAAGGACCTCTTCAAGGAGAACTACAAACCACTGCTCAGTGAAATAAAGGAGGACACAAACAAATGGAAGAACATACCATGCTCCTGGATAGGAAGAATCAATATCGTGAAAATGGCCATACTGCCCAAGGTAGTTTATAGATTCAATGCCATCCCCATTAAGCTACCAATGACTTTCTTCACAGAATTGGAAAAAACTGCTTTCAAGTTCATATGGAGCCAAAAAAGACCCCGCATTGCCAAGATAATCCTAAGCCAAAAGAACAAAGCTGGAGGCATCACGCTACTTGACTTCAAACGATACTACAAGGCTACAGTAACCAAAACAGCATGGTACTGGTACCAAAACAGAGATACAGACCAATGAAACAGAACAGAGCCCTCAGAAATAATACCACACATCTACAGCCATCTGATCTTTAACAAACCTGACAAAAACAAGAAATGGGGAAAGGATTCCCTGTTTAATAAATGCGCTGGGAAAATTGGCTAGCCATAAGTAGAAAATGAAACTGGATCATTTCCTTACTCCTTATATGAAAATTAATTCAAGATGGATTAGAGACTTAAATGTTAGACCTAAAATCATAAAGACCCTAGAAGAAAACCTGGGTAATACCATTCAGGACATAGGCATGGGCAAGGACTTCATGTCTAAAACACCAAAAGCAATGGCAACAAAAGCCAAAATTGACAAATGGGATCTCATTAAACTAAAGAGCTTCTGCACAGCAAAAGAAACTACCATCAGAGTGAACAGGCAATCTACAGAATGGGAGAAAATTTTTGCAATCTACTCATCTGACAAAGGGCTAATATCCAGAACCTACAAAGAACTCAAATTTACAAGAAAAAAACAACCTCATCAAAAAGTGGGCAAAGGATATGAACAGACACTTCTCAAAAGAAGACATTCATACAGCCAACAGACACATGAAAAAAATGCTCATCATCTCTCGCCATCAGAGAAATGCAAATCAAAACCACAATGAGATACCATCTCACACCAGTTAGAATGGCAATCATTAAAAAGTCAGGAAACAACAGGTGCTGGAGAGGGTGTGGAGAAATAGGAACACTTTTACACTGTTGGTGGGATTGTAAACTAGTTCAACCATTATGGAAAACAGTGTAGCGATTCCTCAAGGATCTAGAACTAGAAATGCCATTTGACCCAGCCATCCCACTACTGGGTATATACCCAAAGGATTATAAGTCATTCTGCTGTAAGGACACATGCACACATATGTTTATTGCGGCACTATTCACAATAGCAAAGACTTGGAATCAACCCAAATGTCCATCAGTGACAGACTGGATTAAGAAAATGTGGCACATATACACCATGGAATACTATGCAGCCATCAAAAAGGATGAGTTCGTGTCCTTTGTAGGGACATGGATGCAGCTGGAAACCATCATTCTCAGCAAACTATCACAAGAACAGAAAACCAAACACCGCATGTTCTCACTCATAGGTGGGAATTGAACAATGGGATCACTTGGACACAAGAAGGGGATCATCACACACTGGGTCCTATTGTGAGGAGGCGGGTGGGGAGGGATAGCATTAGGAGATATACCTAATGTAAATGACAAGTTAATGGGTGCAGCACACCAACATGGCACATATATACATATGTAACCTGCACATTGTGCACATGTACCCTAGAACTTAAAGTATAATAATAATAATAATAAAAGAAAACTGAAATTATATCAAGCACTCTCTCAGACTACAGTGGAATAAAACTGGAAATCAATTCTGAAAGGAACCTTCAAAACCATGCAGATACATGGAAATTAACCTGCTTCTTAATGAACATTTGGTCAAAAATGAAATCAAGATGGAAATTAAAAAATTCTTTGATCTGACACAACCTACCAAAACCTCTGGGATACAGCAAAGGCAGTGCTAAAAGGAAAGTTCATAGCCCTAAATGCCTACATCAAAAAGACTGAAAGAGCACAAACTGACATTCTAAAGTCACACTTCAATGAACTGGAGAAACAAGAACAAACCAAACCCAAACTCAGCAGAAGAAAGGAAGTAACCAAGATCAGAGCAGAACTAAATGAAATTGAAATGATACAAAAGATAAATGAGACAGAAAGCTGGTTCTCTGAAAGATAAATAAAGTTGATAGAGCATTGGCAAGATTAACCAAAAAAAGAAGAAAGAAAATCCAAATAATCTTACAAAGAAACAAAAAGGAGGTATTACAACTGATACCACTGAAATATGAAAGATCTTTCAGGGCTTTGAACACATTCATGCACATAAACTAGAAAACCTAGAAGAGATGGATAAATTTCTGGAAAAAAGATAACCCTCCTAGCTTAAATCAGGAATTAGATACCCTGAACAGACCAATAAAAAGAAGTGAGATTGAAATGGTAATTTAAAAATTACCAAGAAAAAAAGTCCAGGACCAGATGGATTCACAGCAGAATTCTACCAGACATTCAAAGAAGAATTGGTACCAATCCTTTTGACACTATTCCACAAGATAGAGAAAGAGGGAGGCCGGGCGCGGTGGCTCAAGCCTGTAATGCCAGCACTTTGGGAGGCCGAGACGGGCGGATCACGAGGTCAGGAGATCAAGACCATCCTGGCTAACACAGTGAAACCCCGTCTCTACTAAAAAACACAAAAATCTAGCCGGGCGAGGTAGCGGGTGCCTGTAGTCCCAGCTACTCGGGAGGCTGAGGCAGGAGAATGGCGTGAACCCGGGAGGCGGAGCTTGCAGTGAGCTGAGATCCGGCCACTGCACTCCAGCCTGGGCCACAGAGCGAGACTCCGCCAAAAAAAAAAAAAAAAAAAGAGAAAGAGGGAACCTTCCTTAATTCATTCTATGAAGACAGCACCAAAACCAGGAAAGGACATAACCAAAAAAGAAAACTACAGACTGATATCCTTGATGAGCATAGATGCTAAAATTCTTAACAACATGCTAGCTAATCAAATCCAACAACACATCAGAAAGATAATCCACCATGATCAAGTGAGTTTCATACCAGGGATGCAGAGATGGTTTAACATATGCAAGTCAATACCACATAAACAGAATTAAAAACAAAAATCACATGATCATTACAATAGATACACAAAAAGCATTTGACAAAATCCAGCATTGGTTTATGATTAAAACTCTCCACAAAAGCGGCATACAAGGGACATACCTCAATGTAATAAAAGCCAACTATGAGAAACCCACAGCCAACATAATACTGAATGGGGAAGAGTTGAAAGCATTGCCTCTGAGAGCTGGAACAAGACAAAGATGCCCATGCTCACCACTCCTCTTGAAGATAGTACTGGAATTGTAGCCAGAACAATCAGACAAGAGAAATAAATAAAGGGCATCTAAATCAGTGAAGAGGAAGTCAAACTGTCATTGTCTGCTGATGATATGATCGTTTACTTTGAAAACTCTAAAGACTCCTCCAGAAAGCTCCTAAAACTGATAAAAGAATTCAGCAAAGTTTCTAGATACAAGATTAATGTACACAAATCAGTAGCTCTTCTATATACCAACAGCAACCAAGTAGACTCAAATCAATACAATAGTTGGAAATAAAATAAAATGCTTAGCAATATACCTAACCAAGGAGTTGAAAGACCTCTACAAGGAAAACTACAAAACATTGTTGAAAGAGGTAATAGACAACACAAACAAATGGAAACACATCCCATGCTCATGGATGGGTAGAATCAACCATATTGCCAAAAGTGATCAACAAATTCAATGCAATTTCAATCAAAATACCATCATCATCATTCACAGAATTAGAAAAAAACAATTCTAAAATTCATATGAAACCAAAGAAGAGCCCACATAGCCAAAGCAAGACTAAGCAAAAATAACAAATCTAGAGGCATCATGTAACCTGATTTAAAACTATACTATAAGGCCGTAGTTACCAAAACAGAATGGTACTGGTATAAAAATAAGCACAAATGCAATAAAAACAAAGATAAATAACTGGGACATAATTAAACTAAAGCACTTTTGCATGGCAAAAGTAACAGTCAGCGGAGTAAACAGACAACCCACCGACTGGGAGAAAATCTTTACAATCTGTACATCTTACAAAGGACTAATATCCAGAATCTACAACAAACTCAAACAAATCAGTAAGACAAAAACAATCCCATCAAAAAGTGGGCTAAGGCCATGAATAGACAATTCTCAAATGAAGATATTCAAATGGACAAGAAACATGAAAAAATGCTCACCATCACTAATGATCAGGAAAATGCAAATCAAAACCACAATGTAATATCACCTTACTACTGCAGTAATGGCCATAATCAAAAATAAAAAAAAACAGTAGACATTGGCATGGATGCAGTGAATAGGGAACGCTTCTACACTGCTGGTGGGAATATAAACTAGTACAGCCACTATGGAAAACAGTGTGGAGATTCGTTAAAGAACTAAAAGTGGAACTACTATTTGATCCAGCAATCCCATTACCGGGTGTCTACCCAGAGGGAAAAAAAGTCATTATATGAAAAAGATACTTGAACACACATGTTTACAGTGGCACAATTCACAATTGCAAAATCATGGAACCAACCCAAATGCCTATCAATCAATAGGTAGATAAAGAAACTGTGGTGTGTGTGTGTATATATATATATAATGGAATACTACTCAGCCATAAAAAGGAATGAATTAACAGCATTTGCAATGACCTGGATGAGATTGGAGACTACTATTCTAAGTGAAGTAACTGAGGAATGGAAAGCCAAACATTGTTTGTTCTCACTGATATGTGGGAGGTAAGCTATAAGGACACAAAGGCGTAAGAATGATATAAAGGACTTTGGGAACGAGTTGGAGCAGGGTGAGGGATAGAATACTACAAATATGGTGCAGTGTATACTGCTTGGATGATGGGTGCACCAAAATCTCACAAATCACCACTAAAGAACTTATGCAACCAAATACCACCTGTACCCCAATAACTTATGGAAAAAATGTTAAGTTTAAAAAAAAAAGAAATAAGTACAATGCAAAAGTTAGTCATTTAGTAACCTCACTTTCCCAGGAGAAAAACAGCATCCGCTGTCTAATCATCAACAACATCAATAGATCACAGTTGTTCATGAAAGCTGCAAAATTGGTTCAAACAAATCTACATTTCTATAGAAGGAGACTTTTTATAACAAAAAGAAATTGCTTTCTATATGTTCATCTTTATCATTAATTTATAACAAATTATATTTGGGACTCAGTTCCCAACACATACGATGGTACATGTATTTATCATTTCTCTAATATATCTCCATGTTTTCTTCTTACTCTCTTATGATTTTATTATAAAAATAAACTATGAGCTTTCCAAATATCCCTTTTGTTTGAATATTATCCAGTTGGAAATGTGCTGGTAGCCAACCTGAACAACTAGATATACAGTAAGTCAAGGTGGAAGGCTGGTGAGCAGTGATTTTCGTGATGCTGAGGAAAAGAACCAAAAGGAGTTAAGGTAACATGGCCTTGGGTGCCTCCTCTGGAATATTCATTTATGAGGAGATCCCACATGTAGCTCAGAAGGCATCAGACTTTCAGGAGATTACAGGGATGGTGATGGAGGATGGAGGGAGACAATAGAACTGAGCAGGTAAATTGCAATAGTGGTTTGGTGAACTTTAGAAAAATACAACTCTATAGAGCTTTGACTTAACTGAAGCAGAGGCGAAATTATTTCACTTACACATTGTAGGATATAAATTGGAGAAAGAAGGGCATAAAAGGATGCCACTGTCCTCTGCGGATCAGCTAATTTTTCCATCTGTGCTTTGGAGATCTAGCTGTAAACACCCCAACCTGAATTAATTTTCAATCTGTTGTTCTGCTTTGCTTGTATGGCATGGCCAGTTAATGACACTCGTTAATTACATTCTGCCCACCCTAATACTTACTTTAATTCCAGAACAATGAAAAATTTCTGCACTAGGTTTCTAGACACCAGGGCATTATTTAATGTGAGTTGTTATAACAGTGCCTGCAGTTCTATTCTCATACATACATATATAATTTACATTTAAATAGGCAAGATGGCCACCCAGGCATGCCTGGCATAAGCACAATGCCACCTGCATAAAGGAAAACACAGTATTTTATGAGATAAAAACATCAGTTATTTCCAGGAATGTGCACAATGTGTAGCGCTAAGTAAAACAATATGATTCAAAAGACTTAAACTAACCAGGGGGCCGTAGGGGTAAAGGTAAAGGAAGTCTTAGAAGATAAATTCAAATTTAGAAACTTTACATGCAATAATAGAAATAATTTTTTCCAAGTTTCCAACATACCTTCCCAAAGTAACAAGTTACAGTAGAAAGACTAAACAATAAAAGAAAAATTCATTTAAGCACCTTAAAAGTATTAGATTGTCTTAGTTTTGTGTATCTTCAGCTACAGCACTTGTTTGAAATAATACTCATTTTAATATAAAATTTAAAAGCATTAGAAGATGATAAAGAGTATACACATATATACAAAATCAGAGGTAGCCTCTTTATGATTTTGGGTATTATATTTCTAGTCATTTTACTTCTCATTATTACAAATTTTTATGTATTTAAAAAAATTTTGGGGCTGCATCCTCCCTGTTTCTCTGAGAAATAGTTTTCAGAATACTAGGGGGCTGTGATGTCTCTCATGAGCATAGGAAATTGACTGCCTTTCCTTAGGCAAGAGATGTAGTGTTTTGAAAGGACCTTCCATTCCATCTTTTACTCAACAATGAGGAATAGATGGACAACCTTCCTTGGCCACTGTCTCCCTAACCCCCAAACTCACACCATTCTGCTCCATGACTTGAGCTAATTTGCAGATAATCTTTGCTCTCTGTTTCTCCTACAATTTTTAGTACTACACCCATTCGTGAAATGGAGAAATGCTTTTTTTCTCAGAAATTTTAGCAAATTTCTCTTTTCATATTGCGTTTTTTTCTTTCAGTTTCTCAAGTAAGTGTGGCATTCATGAATTTAGTAGTGATACTGGGAAAACGAACACTTTTTTTTTTTGAGACACAGTCTGGCTCTGTAGTATAGGCTGGAGTGCAGTGGCGTGATCTCGGCTCACTGTACAGCCTTCTTCTCCCAGGTTCAAGCGATTCTCCTGCCTCAGCCTCCGGAGTAGCTGGGACTACAGGTGCACGCCACTGCACCCAGCTAATTTTTGTATTTCTTGTAGAGATGGGGTTTCGCCATGTTGGCCAGGCTTGTCTCGATCTCCTGACCTCATGATCTACCACCTCGACCTCCCAAAGTGCTGGGATTACAGGTGTGAGCCACCGTGCCCAGCCCAAAACCAACACTTTTAAGCGAATCACCTTTGCTATTACTCTTAACGGTTTATTGTCTCAAACTGCTTAGATTTAACCATGCAGATATACAATGACTAAAACCTCTGGAAACACTAGAAAATTTAAATAACAATACTGCCTGCTTAATATCTTATATCACTTAGCAGTTTTCTACAAGATGTGTCTAAACTGGAAATACATTTGTTAATTTTCACTACTAGTTCATGCTAGGTGAGTTATAAAGTGATCTTTTTTTAAAAAAATGGTTTTGAAATCATGCTTTCTTAGGAAAGTTGGGGTATATATTGGCAGGCTGGGGAAATTGTTTAGCAAATTTACAAGGCTATGCCATATTGTGTTTAAATGTCTTCTACTTTATATTTTGAGTCCCAGTTTTATTCTTTTCTAAAATTAATACCAGAGTAAGAAATTCTAAAAAGGCAAATCTAAAAATGTCTGTGTTGAACATATGCTAGGAAATTTTGTCCTAAATCTATTATTTTGCAACCCTGTACATTACATATTCTTCATTGTTTGTAAATAACTTTTATGCCTTTATCTGCAATAAGGACTTTAAAACGTCATTTCAGAAGTGTTCCTAGGAGATTTGCAGATGTTTGCTGCTTAATTTTTAAGGAATGTATTATATTTGTACAGTCAACCTCATCATAAATGCCTTGGATTTTGGATCTTAGTGGCTGATTCTTTGTGGCTCTGAACTTTTTCAGTATACCTTGCACAAAACTTAGTCCTCAAAGAATCACCCTCCCCTTCCCTGAGTTTACAAGGCATTATGTCTATTGCCCTCATAACATGCTAATCAGAAGATCACCCTCTCAGTGTTTCTAGTGTTCACATCAGATCTAGGTAGAGTTCATATCAGATGTACAGAGGAACTACTCTAGGTGCTAGTGAGTCCTTGGCAAATAAGGCAAGCCAAGTCTCTGTCTTTATATTTCAGTGGGAGACGAAGCAAAAACAAGAGCAGTATATAATATCAGGATGTGATAAGGGCTCTGAAGAAAAATAAGCATGGTAAGGAGGTAGAGAGGAGAAGACCTGCCTGTAACAGAGTAATCAAGGAGGTTCTCTTTGAGGAGGTAACACCTGAGTATAGAATTTATGAAATAAGGAAGTGTATAATGTATGCTTCCCAGTAGAGCAAAGAGCAAGTGCAAAGGCCCTGAGGTGACATGTTCATTGCACGTTTGCTGAGAAGACCAATATAGCTTAAGCACTGGGAGAGAAAAATAGTGTTAGAATTAGTTTTAAAAGTAAATCTGGGACAAGAATATAGAGGGCCTACCAAGCCATGGTGAGTTCAGTCTACTCGCACTGGTACAACCAAACTTATTATTTAAATAGTGAAACATGTTCACACCACTTAGTAAACATCAGCTGTTCGGAGCTTTTTGTTTTCTCCCTGCCTTGGCAGATGCCCTGATCTCTTTCTCAGGATTGATTTATCAGTAGCAGGTGGGGTGATTGACACTATCAAATTTCTTGTTACGTGTTTTTAATTTAATCACTGACAGTGAGGATTTAGGTCTCTATTTTAATAAACTGTGGTGGAAAGTTACTGGAAGGTTTTAGATAATGGGCAGTGAGTATATGTCACAAATCTGATTTACTAATTTAAAATATCAGAATATACTAAGGGCATGGAAGGAATCAAAGCAGAGACATCATTTAGAAGGCTATCATAGAAGTTCAGGCAAGAGATGATAGCACATTAGGCCAGGGCGGTAGAGATGGCGTGACGGTTAATACTAGGTGTCAACTTGATTGGACTGAAGGACGCAAAGTACTGTTTCTGGGTGTGTCTGTGAGGGTGTTGCCAGAGGAGATTAACAGTTGAGTCAGTGGACTGGGAGTGGAAAGCCCACTCTCAATGTGGGTGGGCACCATCCAATCTAATATAGACTCCCTGGACAGACACACTTATCTGCAAAGGGACACAATTTACATATGAATTCTATGTTAATACTTAATAAAATCTTATCCTGTTGTGGAGCATGGTGTAATCTAAACAATTTTTAAAAACTACAGGAATATAAAATGCACATGGTAATTTCTTCACCTGAAACTCTTTTGAACATTAT
Source organism: Macaca thibetana thibetana (assembly GCF_024542745.1). Lineage (NCBI taxonomy): Eukaryota > Metazoa > Chordata > Mammalia > Primates > Cercopithecidae > Macaca > Macaca thibetana. Next base: position 60,535,644 of record NC_065594.1, read on the forward strand.
GGCTATTCTATATAACTACAAACTGTAATTATAAACTAATACTTTGGACCTCAAAACAACAATTACTGATTTCACAAAGCAACAAAGATGTGTGTGTGTGTGTGTGTGTGTGTGTGTGTGTGTGTTTGAGAAACAAGGCGATATGTTTTATTTTTTTGTATGGTGTTAAGTCCTTTTTGCTTATTTATTTAGAGTTAGCTCCAAATTGAAGTGACTTGCAAAAATACATGTAACATAATAAGATTTAAAAAACTATTAATGGGGAAAATAGAGTAGAATATTAAGACGATGACAGAGGAAAATGTATATGGAAATCATATATAATAAGGCCATACTAGATATTAACATATTATAATGTATGTTTGCATTAAAAACAATATATAGTTGACACTGATAAGGTAAGAATAAATTTTACAAATGATACATAGATTGATATGATTGTCGAAATGAGGGTTCTATTTAACTTCCTTAAAAAGGAATCATGTTTTAGAACTTCCTGCTGCCTTAGTTTAGTAATACCATGAAAAGGTAGTGTCCAATTTGTTTTCAATTTAATTTTAAATAACAGGCACTAAGACAAAAGAAACATTCAAGGTGTTATAAAATGATTTACCAGAAGAGTTGTGGGAAAGTACCATTTTAAATCACCAATTATGCGTTTCTATGTTTGCCAAAGCTTGTACTTAACACAGATAAAGAGATATGCTCTACTGAGGAAGTGGTTTAAAAAATAAATTTGATAATACATTGAAGTGATCATTTCAAACTGTGTTCCCTTTCTTTTTGCCACTCCTTCGAAGTTGTATCTTGTCTCCCTTCCCCAGCTTTGATGAGCTTTTATAATCATTGAACTTTCATTACCTTCAAATATGATTCCCTTCCTCTCATGGACTTTCAGAAACTCATTTATTATTAAGCAGTTGAATGTATGACACTCATTAAAATTTAAAAAATAGTCATATATGCTCCGTTTTATTTCTACATGATTTCAATGCATTAAGTTCTTTTAGGTTATCCATATGTTTTCAACACTCACAGGATTTGACTCATTTGTGTCTAGAAAACAGTAAAATATATGATCACTTCACAAGGTAAAAGAAATCTTCTCTAGTTCTTCCTTTGTTTACTGTGGTCAAAGTTACTCAAGGTAAACATGTTACTCTCCTCCTTGCCATCTCTCTCATGACTTTAGAAATAGAATAGAAAGAGTGAAATCAGCCTAGTAGTCAAGCCTCTACCCTGGCTAAGCTCAGACTATTTCCATTTGGGACAGCACAGCTGAGATGTTGTTTACAAAGGTTGGTCCTCTTTGTAGAAGTAAATGCATATAGACGTATTCAGAATGTTCCTGCACACTCTAGACAGGCTGGGTTCTCTGATTCCACAGAAGTCGAGGCCGCCACTCCTACACCAATGCAAAAGTTCACTGGTTATCCTCTTGACTAAATTTTACTCCTAAGCCCCACTCTTTATCATCTCAATAACAAGTTAAAGCACGAACAATAAAATAACTAGTATATACTGAGAGCTTAGTATATACCAAGTTTTATGCTTTTTGTGAACTATCTTATGTAATTTTTGTGACAATACAATGAAGTGTCATTATCAACCTTTTATACATGAGAAAATAAAGCCTAGAAGGCTGAGTAATTTCATGTTTATATGATCAGTAAATGACAAAGCCAAGATTCAAACCCAAGTATAGGACTGGTTCACTTCAGAGGGTTGACTCCTAGGTAACTATACTTAAACATTATTTTTACCGCAGCTTAACAATTTCTAATTATAATCACATTTTAATTTTAGAAAGTTTAGACACTTCATCCTATTAAAAAATAATAATTACAGCTAGCATGGATTAGTTCCTTATTACAAAGCCAGGTGATTTTCTTAGTTCTTTATGTTATTTTCCAGTTAAAATCACACAACTTTTACATTTTTAATAAACTTAAAAAAAATCTAACTTTTAGGTTAGGTCCTTTAAATTAAAAAAAATTTTATAATTAAGGAAACCGAACTTCAACGATATAAAACCATTGTGCAAAAGCACACAACTAAATTATGGACCTGTAATTCAAACTTAGGCCTGCCTATGTCAGCAAGTTACTATTTTCATAATTCTGCACATTTCAGGACTCCTAAGCAAAGAAAACTAGTACCTGAGTTAAAGGACAAGCCTAGGACAAGGAAGTAAAAAATGACTAAATAAATAATGAGCAACCTATGGAGAGAACTGAAGATTTATTTCTAAATATGTTCACTTTTCAAAGCAGGATAAAGCTTGGAGTCATGAAGCCATCTGTTCACATTCCAAAGGACTATAAAACATTAGGGAGCAAAAGCTTCTTTTTCTCTTTCAAAGGGAAGAGGGGATACCATGTAGCCTGTATGAGCTTCCATAATTATAGTTTTAGGCATCCTCACATGTGGTATAAGAAATCCCCTTTGTGCACAGGCAGAGTCTATCTGCTTCTCTGCCAACACTCTGAATGGCATTGGAAACCAAATGGGCATTGGAAACCAAGGTGGTTATTGCTGTAAGTACTAACAGACAGTCCCTTACCCTGACACCTCGGGTTTGCTTTCAGGATAATATAAATAACATAGATATTAAAAGCTTATTTCCCTACTTCATATAACATCCCAACACGGTGCTGCTTTCTTTTGAAACTCTCCATAATTCTACTCTATCCTATGAACACTCCACTATTTTCTACTGTTTCTGAAATGAACTCTAGGTTCTCCTCCTTACTATCACATGAGAATGGGTATTGCTATACCTGAAGCATTTTTATCCCTCTCTCCTGGTTTTCTTTTATTCTTTCTACTTAATGTGTGCATCTATTCAAAGTCCATTTTAAATCCCACATTCTGTAAAAATCATGTTTTGTCATTTTGCTTTCGAAGCCCATCGTTAGACTCCATGCAGTTGTCTCCACTATTATTTATTATTGTGCTAGGTTTGATTTTCCTCCCGATGTGCTATCACTGAGTTATTAGCTCCTAAAAATAGAGTACAGAATTAGTTCTGATAGCCAAGAAACAAACTCGTAAATGGATCAGTGGTGCTTACATGGAGGGCATCCAGAGGTGTGTGTGTGTGTATGAGTGTGTGTGTTTGCCTGTGTGTGTTCACATGTGTGCTCGAGGAGCCAATATTCTGAATGTTAGAGAAAAAGCTGAATTGGAGTTTGTCAAGTATTGAATATAAGAACTAATGGAAGAGAGAGGGATAGACAAATTTGGAAAGATGAGAATGCATTACATAATGGAGAAAACACATGCTTTTTGGCAAGGAAAAACACTGACAGAAATGGTTTGCAATTATTAGCACTTTCGTACACTCTGAAAAAATCTCAATAAAGCAGTAGTTCTTCCTTTCACTAGATAAAATAGAAATTGCCTGAGTTGTGATAGAAAAAATTTCCAGTGAAGATATGACAGAGTGATACACAGAAAACGCAGACTTGTAAACTGTGCTGTTGGAAAAAGCTACATAAAGAAGACATTAAGTTGTTTTTTTAATTGTATTTTTCCAGAAGTTATTGGGGTACAGGTGGTATTTGGTTACATGAGTAAGTTCTTTAGTGGAGATTTGTGAGATCCTGGTGCACCCATCACCCAAGCAGTATACACTGCACCATATTTGTTGTCTTTTATTCCTCACCCTGCTCCCACTCTTCAACCCAAGTCCCCAAAGTCTATTACAAGTTTGGACCATTGTCCAACCCAGTGGAATCAGGTGGCAGTGAGAGATACCTTGAATGATAGGCATCTTTTGGAAGATAGGTGGTGGGAATCTGTATAAAATGAAGTTTAGAGGGGCTCAAATTCAAACCTTTGCTCTCTCATTTTTTTTCTAGAACCGACTGAGCCTTGAAGCGGACAACTAAATGTGTCCATGGCACAGTCACCTGTTATTAATTATCTTATGAATTACTCGGTTTTGTCCCTTGTCCCATTTACTATAAAATGCAGAAATTTGGTTCAGAAAAGACTTAGATGATTAATATAAATAAGAGGTTAAGTTTAAAAATGAATAAAATATAAATTGTGTCTGTGTGTGCTATGTGGTATACATTGTATAGTGAGGAGTTTGAATCCAACATACCAGGGTTTGAACTCCAGCTCTGTATTCAAAGCTTATATGTGACCTTGAGCGGGGTAGATAATCTTCCTGATGTTCAGTGTTACATATCTGTGAAATGCAAAGAAAAAATTATTTACATTAAAATGTTGTAAGGGTTATATGAATTCATATGTGCAAAGAAGACAGTCTTGGATCTAGCAAATACTAGGTGCTCAATAAATATTATTTGTTATTATTACTATCACATTGTCATACATTATTATAACAACAATTCTTCATGTTACCAATTCTTTATGTTTTTAGAAGGGCGTTCCTCAGTAGTTGTAGAAACCCAGAAATGTTTTCTTTTAGCTGCCATACACATAGCTCTCAGTAAAACTTTAGAAATGTGCATTTCTCAGGTTTCCTCAAGAGTCATTGGGTGTCATACTTCAGGTCCTGGTCAGTCACTGTAATACGCATTTAGTTAATTCAGGAGTTTAGAAGCTAATGGCCTCATTGCAAACCCCTTGACATTTTAAAACAAGCCAAATAAAGCAAGCAGGAGAGTATTTTACATGAACTCTCCAAACAGAGAGGGTTATCAAGTTCATTTACATGTTTACCAAGGCTGCCAGCCATCCTGACTTGTTTGGTTGAAGGCTGTTTTTATATGAACTGAACTCTGTTTCTGATGGTCTGTTGGCAGTAAAACAGCATGAAATCTCACTCATCATTATTACTTACTCAATGGACCTGTTTTCCATCAGTGAAGTTTGGTATTTAATCAGAGTTTGAGATGCATCATTTCTAACCATGTATACGGTGCTAGAGGCAACAAAAATCATTAAAATTTGGCTCCTGGTATAATGACAAGGTGCATGAATGGGGTGGAAGTTGTAAAGGACTATAAAACGGTTAAATTTGGTGTGTGGGAGGAAGAAATTATTTGTAAAACCCATAAACTTCTTTAGCCAAAATATCTATTACCTGCTAAATGGCACAATGAACTGTTCTAAAATCCCAGGCCACTAAAGTATATATTTGTATCTCTTGCTGTGTAAGTGAATATTACAAAGAGGAACTCTTGGTTTTCCTTACAATTTCTTAAAAAAAACAAACAACCTTGCTACTACAAATTTAAGGGCTAGGCCACATTTAAAAGAAGAGAAGACATTATTAGTTTTAGAAACTGTGACCTCAAAAGCAAGAATTGCATGTGACGTTTTGCAATGATATTTTCTAAAGCATTTAGTTATATTTTATCAATATGTTGAATTTAAAGATATGAATTCTCAAAGGATAAATTTTTTTTAAAATGTTGATAACTTTAAACACTTTTAGTATACCAGTAAATATAAATAAAGCATACCAGTAAACTACTAATGGTTTAAAGAAACTGATGACTTGAAAGTAAATCACCATTGTGTCTGGATCTATATCTATATCTGTATCTACATCCCTATATCTGTATGAATATATATCCATATTTGAGAAGAAATAAATGCAAATCAACTTGTTATCAATAATATTGTATAAATGAATATGATATAATCAGATAGGAAAATAGAAAAGTTCTCTGTCATGATAGAACCAGGCACTTCAGTCATTCACTGTGATATGTTGCTTTGAACAGCATTTATCCAAATTGTAACGTTAGTGAAAGGTAGGATTGATGAGATATAAGATTATAGAGTGCTTAGCTCTTAGATCAGAACCAATATTTTCTTAGTAAAGTTTAATCCACCCATCCAATTCCATTAGTAAATCAGCACTAGTGCAATTCGAAATCACACAGCTACTGCTACTTATGTCAAGTGGGTAAGGATAGCTCAGGCTCTGTTCCAGTAAACTGCCAGGAAACAGATTCCAGATCTTGAGAGGTTGAAGGCTCAGTCAATCAATCTTTATTAGGTAAAAAGTCTGAGCAAGAATAACAGTACCAATGGAAAGACATTTTAGGAAGGATTTTAAAATTTAATTTAATATTCCCACTAAAATGGGGAATGATGACAAATATACAAATAAAAGGCACTTTTTATAGATACATTGTGTTTTACTAAATTCTAATGTGGAAGAATCTTCTATCAATTGGTATCTCGCCTTTCTGTGTTGCTCAGAGAGGACAACTGAAAGTCATATGAACCCATTTTGGAAATCTGTTTCCTGCATCTTTAAAAATAGACTTAGATTTTGTTACTTGCCTTATTTTACCTTTGACCTAATTAAGCTAAAATTATAATAGGACTAAAATTCATAGTCTGGACTTTGTGTGCCATGAAAATTTCATCGATTTGACCCAAATATATTGAGTAACTACTGAGTGATGAGAGCTCTAGCTGCTTGCTAGGTGCCGAAAAGACAGACACATTTCAGTAAAACCACCTCTAATATAGCATTATTTGTATGATAATAAGAAAGTCCAAGTTAGGAGCTCAGACGAGATTTCTGGCAGGAAAACCTTCAAAACTGAAACCCGAAGTATGAGTTGGAATTAGTCACATGAACAGTGGGGGAATATTTCATCCAGGGATAATATGAAAGAGTAGACTTAGAGAATGTGTGGTAATTCTAAAGAATTGGAGAAAGGTCTATGTGGTTGGGGTTGAATTTAGGGAAGAAGTTAGGGATCAGATGAAAAAGGCAAGCTGGGCTCTCTGATTGTAAACACATTGCTAAACCAGGTCAAAGAGTTTGAAATTTCTCAAAGGCTAGGGAGATGCTATTGAAGAACTGTAAACCATGAAAAGTATAATTATAGAAAGGTTGTGTTGCAATGTAGCAAATAGATTGGAAGAAAACAGGGTACATAACTAGGAAACTGGGTGAAAACTTGGACTTAAGTGAAAGATGATAGTAGTCTGGATTAGGGAAGTGATAGCAGAGGTGAAGGTAAGTGGATATGTGTGTTTCACAGGGGGCATAGGGGTGGTCATGGTTAATAATGTACACAGGGCAACAGGTGGGAGTAGACTCTGGTCCTACTTCCTGGTTTAGGGATTAGAGCAGGACAATAGCTAATGAAAGAACATAATGGATATTTAAACCAGTTTATTTTGAGATGCCTATGGCATAGCTGAGTTGCATGCAGTTTAATATAGTAATGTGAAGCTCAGGAGAAAATGTAGAGTTGTAAATGCGGATTTCTGCATTTTCAGAGTATACGTGGTTATCAGAGCCATGTGGGTATTGAGATAGTCTAAAGGGCAGGCTCTATGCAATGAGAAGAAGGGAGAGTTTAGGTCAGGGACGTCACTTCTTTTCTCAGTGACTCATCTTCCTCTTTTATCATACTCCTCTCCCATATGGGTGATGGGAAGAGTCACAAAAGGTGGAAAACATACAATGCTTTAAATTATTTGGAAGAAAAATTAAGATAATACAGAGAAGGAAGTTAAAGGATAGAGACCTGTATTATACACATAACAGTGGAATGGTTTGGGAGACTTTCTAATGAGGTCTCTTTTCAAATTGAGAGTCCTGTCCCATCAAAATAGTTGTATAAGCATGAAGGAGCAATTAATTCTATACTCTGCTAGACATACACTAAAAATGTTCTGGAACTGTTAATTGTTCCCTGATCATCCATAAAAGTAGCCCAATAAGTCATCTGTAAAATTTCTTAAGATGTTCATTCATTCATTCATGCATCCATTTATTCATTCATTTTTAAAGACAAATTTTGCATATTATATGATTTGAGCTAACACCACTACAAATATTTCCAAACAGCTGCATTGTTCTTCACTTCTAGATCAGCCTGTCTCCAATTCTGCAACAGTCAAGCTCCTGCAATAGCTCACCAATTTACAGAAAACTTATCAAGTGCCCTGTGGTTTCTGAGAAGCCTCAAGGCCTTTTATTCTCAGGAAATAGATCTATAAACACTTAATAAATTAATGTTTGCAAGGACAACAGAGCATATGTCATACAAATGATCACCAAGAACTGCCTGGCACAGTGAATGCATTCAGTGAGAGTGTAATTTATATATTTCACTTTCAAGAAGTTATGATAGAAATAGCTCCTCTGTAGACATTACCAAATGTTACCAGAGAAAGATTTCTGCTATGCTCACACTGTAGCCAGTCAGTTCTGAGGGAATTCGTTTTATCAACGGGGAAGATTTACCCTGCCAGTCAAGCTAGAGGAAGACACTGAACAGCTTGGCCTATATTGAAGTGAAGATCCTTTGGAAGCTTCCAGTATTATCCCCTTTTGTAATCTTTTTGTTCTTTTTGTTTTTGTGGTGTAACATTTCTTATCTCTAAATGGAGTAGTCCCTTCCTCTTTTTCTATTCTTCTTTTAGAAGAAAAAAGAAACCTTTTGTCAGTTCTGGGACATGAAAAGAAAAACCTGTCAGGGCAATGGTAAATGGGTAGTGGGTATAATGGGAAATGATACTGTGTCTTTTTTCAGGGCTTAGAGACAGCAAAAATTGCCTTGGACAAGTCACTTGATGTGTCATTCACTAGCCTATGACTCAGCAGGGGTCCTTGACCTTTGCTAGGCCCCCCTCCAAAAGCCTACTCATGCTAGCTTCTCAGTCAGATTGTCCCTGGACAACTGGTAACTCCCAAACTCCCACCTCAGAGATTCCAATGAATTGAAAGCAAAATGGAAAATATTTCATTAATCCAAGTGAGCATTCAGGAATAAGTGAGGGAAACTTCTTAGAAATGAATTCAGATCTATAAAAATTTCCTCAATTCATTTGGGTCTTTTTTACTTATAAAGAAATATTTTTGAGTTTTTTGTTTTGTTTTGGCATATGTTTTATTGCTTTGAAATATTTGTTTTTGTTTGGATTTGCTGTGGAATAAATTTAAGCATTACAGAAGAAATTAAACAGAAACTGTAAGGAATTGAATGGATACAGAAAGTTACCCAGAGCTGATTTTATATTTGCACAGGTAAGTGAATATTTTAGGTGAAAACTCAAGAGAATATATTTCCTTATACACTGCAGGCTATTTTTTTTTTTTTTTTTGACAGTATTAGAACACTTCCCTGAGCAGTATTTACTGTTTTTCTTAGTTTTGGTGATAAAAGCTTTCAAAGAAAAATAAAGTGAAAGCACAAAAAATTACCTAACCAAATGGGGGTGCCAGAAGTGGTTTTATACTTATTTCACCCACATGTGTGAGAAAAGTATCTAGTGTTCAGATAACTAGGTGAAATAAAGAAATAATTGAGAGTTATAATGGAACAATGTGGTAAAGAAAAGGGCAAACTGATGAAGACTTTTGAAGTCAAAGCAAAGGTAACAAATACGAGGAGAAAGCGGTGGGTCTGTGTTAGAATTTGAAGGCTGGTTAAACATCATGACAATATGCACTTTCCTTAGATGGCTAGGTGTGTTTTCATGGAGATAAGCTCCAGCTAGGGAGGAAGGGGTACATTTTTGAGAAAAGGATGTAGATAGTCTCGTTAAGGAAAGGCATGGTACCTGTTGTTTAAGTAGCATAAAGGAAATAAAGTATTTTACTGGAATGACAAGTCCTCCCTGGAAAATTTTAGGAGACTTTGTATTTTTTTTGAGACAGGGTCTTGCTCTTTGGTCTGGGCTGGAGAGAGAGAGAGAGAGTGATTGAAGCTCACTGCAGCCTGGACATCCCGAACTCAAGTAATCCTCCTCCCACCTCAGTTTCTCAAGTGGTCAGGACTACAGGTATGCGCCACCACGCCCAGCTTATTATTTTTATTTTTTTTATAGAGATGGGTTCTAAATATGTTGCCCAGATTGGCCTCAAACTCCTAAACTTAAGTGATCCTCTTGCCTTGGCCTCCCAAAGGTCTGGGATAATAGATATGAGACACCATACCTGGCAAGAAGATATTTTTGATAGTATATATTGAGTGGTTCTAGTGGAATGTTATAATTCCAAGAGCATCTACTCATTCATCTTAGTTTAAAAACATTAACAAAGAGGTGAGTTTATTAACATCTTTCTGTCACACTACATATCCAAGCCCTGTTCATTTTTTTTCTGTATGAGATTCCTCAAACTTTTATGATTCCAACTCCACTGTCATATTCATTGCTTGAAATATTTAAATATTTTATCCTATATGATAAAATTCAAACTTCTTGCTTGATGTAAAATTCATGATCTTTTATCTCTTATTAGTTTTATTTCTCATCTCCCTCTAATTTGTACTATTCTTTCTTACAACCATACAAATCCACATGTGTTTTTTCAACCACATTCTCCTGCCTGGAGTGCTTTTCTACTTCCTGGGGGTATATTTTACTCATAATTAAATTATGTCCCTCTTTTTGTGAAGCTTTTTCTGACCCTTTAATCTGATTTAAAGGTCTCTTTCTTATCCTTTCATTATGGGACTTACCATAGCGCATTACAATTTTTTGTTGATTTTTTTTACCTCCCTTATTTTGTTTTTAATGTTTTCATAGCAAGGTCTATGTCGTTTAGGTATTAAATTCTTACACCCACCAAATAAGGTAGACCCTGGTAATCTGTGTATAGAATGAATGAAATTATGCAATAACACTACGTGGAAAACTAATATTTTAAAAATGGAAGTTTCAATAGTGCTATAAAATGCTTTTATATCTCGATAAGCAAAGATCATAGTGTTTGTAGTATAATTCCTATGCTTTTGCAATCAAGAGGATACTGAAGTGTGCAAGTGCAATGAAAGAGGCTAGATTACACTAATCACATTTTCTTGGAACTACTCTTGCCCAAGAGCTAGTACAAGAGAAATGTTGCCTCTCTTTCCTGATTGACACCAAGTGGTACACAAAACATGGAATGAAAATGTAGTCATTTTTTACATACTATATAGCCTCTTGTGAGTATCCTGAAAGGCCTAATATAAATTTGGTAAAAATAATACTAACAATGTATGTTAATTATAAGGAGGCATTTAATAAAAATGATTATTAAAAAATGCACTGCATTTTCACCGTGTGTATATAAATACACAAGTATAATGCTGTGAAATGCTTTATTTCTAAATCAAATCTTATTGTAGGGATGAGGTATTCCCTTCATTTTCACTTACCCACCCAAAGATTCCCTGAAGAACTTCCTTTGAAACTTTAGTTCTGAAAAGCATAGTTTGAAAAGTGTCAACTAAGAAAAAGAACATGACTATATAAGACATGTCAAGTGTCATCAAACTCTTTTCTTATCCTTATATTCTAGAGATTTTTACAGAATAATAGATTTTGCTTTGCAAAATCTAGGCACCCACAGGTTATAGAAAATCTGAGTGCCTGTAAAAAGTTCAATTTTCTATAAGAGTATCAAAATTCCATTTTCTGTAGAGGGATGAAAAAATAATTCCTACCCAAAATAAGTGAAGCTATCATTTACATTTTATTTGGGCAGTATAGCTAGATTCTGAATTCTAACTTGATTTATTAAGTTACGGTATTTTGAATTATAAATTTGAGAAATCATGGAACTTCTTTATATACGTTATATAAGCGTATTATTTGTTCATAGAAACATGGAATAATTGGCCCTGTCAGCTTCTTCACCATGACTCATACAAGGTTCTCCTTGAGCATAATTTTGGATCCCCTTATCAACTATACCTCCCTTTTCTCAAAAGCCTCAAATTCATAGATGTCTTTGTAAAAGCACAGTGCTCAGCAATGATCCGAGTGGAGCACAGAGGGATTTATAGCTTCCTTGTTTCAAATGTCGTATTTGACTGTTAAGCCCAAGGTTGCTTTAGATTTGTCAGAAACAGCTATTTGACTCAATTAAAACAAATACCTAAGTCTTTACAAAATCGACTTGTCTTACCTCAGGGATGAGCAATACATTGGATTCCTCATAAAATCAGTTTAGTTTAAAAGGTAAAGAAATCCTTTTGAATCTGTTGTAAATACGTATTATAATTATATCAAATATGCATACCCAGAATTTGAAATGATATGCAAGGAAACAATTGAGGGGAAGGATAGAGTCACAAGCTATTTTCAGCATTAAAAAATATATAAGGAACATTAGGTGTTTGTTGATAATAAGGGTGGAAGAAACTAAAATGTTGAGTGTTTTTCCTTTCAGTTGGAATCATATCAACTGACTGTTGTAATAATGTTGCTCATTTTATGCTGTTCTGTGGTCACATGTGTGTGTATATATATATATAGTGTATATTTGCTTAATAAACATGGCAAAGATAAATGAATTATCTTTAAATAAATGCAACATACCAGCTGTAAAAATTCCAGTGGAAAAATTCTGGAATTGGTATCTTCAAAAGGTAGATAATCCAAAAATATGAATAAGTTTTAAGAATATTTAATAAAGCTCCTGATTGGAATTTACAGTGCTGGTTGTTAAATTTCAAAGGGCATTCCTCATCCACTGAGGCTGACAAGAATATGGGCTGAAAGAACCATCCATACAACTTACTGCTTTTGTGGCTGTCTCTTTATGACTGTGGTCAAGTTTGTCCTTGAGACTCACATACAGACAAAGCCTCTTCTGCATATGCCTCCTGTAACAGCCCCTTGAAAGCCCTCTTTTCAGCTTTTTTAGACATTCATGAACAAACATTATGGTCATTGTTGTGAAAGAAAAGCAATTTCATTTGTCTCAAAAATTTATTTGCTACTCCTCCTCAATTTAGTTGGTAAGACTAAAAAAAATCCTGTCACACATAATTTAAATTTCAGGTAAAGCAAATAGAGAAACGTCTGAGCTTTCAATTTGGAAACTTGTTTAGCCTTTCCTGGTGTTTCAGAGTACTCATCAAGCTTCAGTGTCTTGGTTTCAGAATGTGTGCTCAGCAGTTCTGGCCACCAGAGAGTTCCCTTGCTCAGGATCCTGCCTCCCCTGGTCGAAAGCCACAACATCTGAAATTCTGTTTTATCATCATACTGGGATGCAGTTATCATCATTCTTTCTCTTAAAAATGACTAAGTTATTTTTCATTTTGTGTCCACGTCATCATTCATACAGAAACCATTCATTGCCATTGGGAATAGCATAGACATTTTGAATTTTTTTCCACTATGTTATCATTAATTACCTGCATCCCAATTTTTATTGTGGCAATACAAAAGGTTTTACAGATGGGATTCTTAGTACGTATTTCTGAGTATCTTTATGCAGCACCAAACAATGGATATAATGTTAACAACATTAAGGGGTAACTAAAAGAAATTGTATCTTAACAAATTGGAGTTCTTTTTTAAGTAAAATATTTTCTGAATATGTTTTGCTAGAGAACATAACAAATTTCATTCTATGAATTACGTATGCCTTCAAGTGACTCCTCTGACAGCATCGTTTGGCAAAACTTCCCTTTGGTTAAGAAGGGGGCACAACATTCATAATCATTTCAAGTTGTGGCAGGTGAAGGGAAAACCTAATGCTAAGAAGTGAGGCTGAGGGTAAACAAAAAGATAACTGCAAATGGAGTTCACAAGATACCACTATATTTTAATCAATATGATTAGTATTTAATTCTCCCCTTTACCCAACTGTAAAAAATTGAACTGGGTCCGTTTAGTTACACATATACGTGATCTTTTGAGATGTTATACTAATGCAGAATAAAATAAAACAAATTCGTTAAACGAAAGTCTTGGGGTTAGATTGCAACTTGTAAGTCATCTTCAGGTCTTGAATTCTATCTTAAATCTTTTCAAGTTTGTGAGGCATTTGGTATTCGCTCCTAACTATGTAATAACGTAGATTGCAGAGTGCAGGCACTAGGCACATGTTAAGAATTTTAGGCTGTTCTTCAACCGGGCGCGGTGGCTCACGCCTGTAATCCCAGCACTTTCGGAGGCCGAGGCGGGCGGATCACAAGGTCAGGAGATCGAGACCACGGTGAAACCCCGTCTCTACTAAAAATACAAAAAAATTAGCCGGGCGCGGTGGCGGGCGCCTGTAGTCCCAGCTACTCAGGAGGCTGAGGCAGGAGAATGGCGTAAACCCAGGAGGCGGAGCTTGCAGTGAGCCGAGATCGCGCCACTGCACTCCAGCCTGGGCGACAGAGCGAGACTCCATCTCAAAAAACAAAAAACAAAAAAAAGAATTTTAGGCTGTTCTTTGCGAGAGCAAAGATTTGCAAATTGAAACTATCTGTGCCTTCCACGTATGATAGTGAATTTTTTCAATCAGGAAAGTTAGTTTGTAGGTTTAGGATGGATTGACTTGATTAAAGCAGATCCAGATTTTACTACCACTTCTGATTCTAATTCTTCTGCATGCTTTTATTACAATTTGATTGCTAAAGAAGTGGGATTTATACTTTAAATTTATTTTATGTATGTTATTTATCTATTGTCCCAGAAATGCTGTTTATTTCCTATCATAGAACACACTTGATGTCTCTGTATTCAAGGTATAGGTTGTAGTGTGGTTAGGGTCAGGGTTTAGCATCAGTGATCTCTGATGTAGCTTTGTTAGGTGTATTGAAATTTTTGTGGCAGTTTAAAAAATCATAAATGGATAATATATTCAAGTACTACATTTTGTTTCTTCTTTTTTCCATGTTAGTTTTGGAGAGTTACTATAGAGGGGTACTTTGTAGACATTTCTCTTTCCTGTCCTTTGATGCTTAAATTATTTTATATAAATTCAGAAACAATCAGATTGGCTGGCTTCATTTTATTTTTTGGAACTGATTTCCTCTTGATTGTAAATTTGTCATTGGGGAATCTTTTTCTCTTTTTAGGCCAAACAGCTGTTTTTAATTTTATTTTTATTTTTTCCCCCATTAAGGAGGTCAAGTTCCTTTGGGGGAAAATCTTCAGTTCATTATGTTCTTTTCTTTTATAGCAACATGCACAACAACAAAATACAAATTGCTTTTGGGCTGAAATTTGCTGTAATAGATTTAGTAGTATTCATTTAAATACCTTGGCATTTCCAAATGGTAGCGCCACTTCCAACCCTTAGACAAAGCAGAATTCGCAGCTTATTATAGCTAATTTATTTTTTTCTGAAAATATAGAAAATACATTCTTAGCCATGTATTATTGGGTTGTTGAAAAGAATGACATTTGTTTAGCTTTTGTTCCTATTTTGCTGTGCTTTCACGTTCCCTTTATGTATATCCAGGTCTGATTAACACAAACCATTAACCAAAGCCTGTTTTAGATACTGTAGATGTTTTGGCATCTGTTCTTTTTATAGATGCCAAAACATTTATAAAATGCCTATTCTTTTTATATAATATCTTGAATTAAGTGTGAGTTCTCTTGGAATGAATCTATGTAATCACGATTAGTGACTGGCAACATAGATTTTGTTCTATTGTAGATTATTATTAGTTAAATCAGTAAAATATTTGCTTACACTTAACCTAATGAAAAATAAGTGAAACTTAAAATAGTGAAACTCATAGATGTTTACAATATATTTATGAATGTCAGAATATCATCCAGGCCTAAGTAATCTTTTTTTTTTTTTTTTTTAGATGAAGTCTCGCTCTTGTCCCCCAGGCTAGAGTGGCACCATCTCAACTCACTGCAACCTCCGCCTCCTGGGTTCAAGCAATTCTCCTGCCTCAGCCTCCTGAGTAGTTGGAATTACAGGTGCGTGCCACCATGCCTGTAAATAATCTTACCTCTGTTCTCTTACTAAATGGAAATAGGACAAATACAATACTCACTTATAATCAAACAATCTATTTGCTCTTCCTTCCCTCCTTCCCAAGAATTTGAAATATAGATTAATTTAGTCCACTGACATATGTATCATAGAAACTCAAAGAGAGTCAGGTATGTGTTGGGTGGGAAAACGTATTTTAGCTTCCTGTAGCTTTATAATCACGCCTCCAAATTTGAGTATGGTCAGAGAAATCCAAGAGTGTTTGCTATATGAAAGATCTTGCTTTTCTTCTATTTAATGTTTTCTCTTTCTAAAGTTTCAAAGATCTAGATAGTAACTAGAAAGCAGTAACTACTTTCAAAAGCACTGTGAAGAATGATGAAACCATGAGGACCTGTGTGTGGTTTATCACCTCTTTCTCTTCTCTAAAATATAAACTAAGAGATAATTTCCATTTATGATTGAAACCATGTAAGTCATCAAATTGTCAGCAACTTGAGGAGTTTTGGCCAGAAGCAGAGTATGTAAGACCAGGTTAAGGAGAAGGACTTGAAGGCAACATGCTAGTTTGATGTTGTATCACAGGCGACAGTAACAAAACAAATTTGATGCTTTATCACAGGTGGCAGTAACAAACAAAGCCACCTCAGCAGTAGTATTCAGAAGTCAGGAGGGATGGTTTTTCAAGTTGGCAAGTGGTAGCCTCATGCATCTTGGTGACAGGAACTATTACAAGAGATGGCACAAGTATTACAGAGAAACAGTCAAGAGAGTGGCTCCAGTGAACTCCCCTCACAACATAAGCTTAGTCTGAGAGTTGACAAGGCTATTCCTATATCAAGAAAGACAGCTGTTGATGTTGGGTCTGGAATCTGACATTGTACTTCACAAAACTGAACAACAAATGCACATAATAAAACTAAAGAGAAATGAGTGGATGAAGACATGCAATTTTCCATCTTGAATTACTCATCTTTCCAATACTTTCTCTTCTCTCTCTCCCTCTCTCCTTCTCTCTCAGAGCAAAAGAGAGTTCATCAGGATCTAGAAAAACAAAACTAATACAAATAGATAAAAATGTATAGTTATCTTTGTATGGGATTCATAGGAGCCTATTAGTCATATCTCCACCTATTCTTAATTTCTTAGCTAATTGAAATAGATGCAAGAGTCAACTGGGCATTGAAATATAGCATGAGGTTGTTTTTTCATTGAAGGAAGCAGTTTAGACTCACATTGAGTGTTTTACAACTTCCCAAAATGAATTCAAGCGAACAGTTATAGATGGACAGATGGAAATAACAGACTTTCCCTTAAAAGGGCAGGACATTCCCTGGTGAGGTTACTGGGCAAAGTAGAAATAGAATAAACTTCATTTTTAAAAGCAGGTACCTTCAAGAGAGTTAAAACAGAGACAGAACAACAAGTAGGCAATGACTTTTCATATATTATTCCTATCTAGTAGAAAAACAAAGGATGCCAGGCTCTCATTAGTCTTCATAGCTTCCTTTTTGATAAGGCAGTGTGAGAAGGGGCAGAGAATGGCAGAAATTATTTTCCAAAGTGCTTCACTGAGATGGCAGCAGAGCTGGTCAATGCTTCTATTTTATGGCACCATGAAGAAATACTGTGACTGGAGTAGATATATTTCCTTCTATTATCCTGGAGAAAGTCTTGAACTTCAAGTACCCAAGCATACATAAAAAAGCAGGTAACATACAAAGAAAGAAAAATAAGGCTGACTTCAGATTCTGCAGAATTAGATATAGAAGAACAATGAGCAATACAAAGTACAAAAGATTCAAGAATATTGTATTCATCTAAGTAATCCTTCATGCTTGAAAGCAACAAAAAATGTTTGTAGATAGGCAAAGTCTCAGAAAGTACACCATGTACTTCTGAGAGAAAGAAGTTGTTTGAATATAAATTTCAGCATGAAGTTACTGAAATGATCAGAATCATTAAAACTACACTATAATAAACTATGTAATAACTACATTATTATGCTGTATAATGTCTTAGAAACAGTGAAAACCTGGACCTAAATGAAAGAGGATGTCGAGAACTAATACATGTCTCTCCAGAAACAATGCATATGGGAAATTTCATTAGACCAAATAAGAAAATCCTGAAGACCTCTAGTCAATTATTCTTTATTTGGAAAAGTGACATCTGCAGAACAAGTTGGATATAATATCCAGGCCCTTACTACAGGGCAGCAGGACAAAGAAAGCCTTAGAAGGGAAGTGCCAGTTTTACTTGCTTTGAGCTAGGAAAAGTGGCCAAGACCTAGAGATTTGTTAAAGGATACTAAATTACAGCTGGAGAGGAGGAATAAGTTCAAGTGCTCTATACCAGCGTTGGATGACTTCTTGTTAATGATCACAGAATTAAATAAAGCACTGTCTATAGAGTATTGAGGGCAAAGGGCTTGACCACAAAATTTTTAATGAGGCACAAATCATACACATGTAAAGAAAATGGAAATGTACTTATAATTATAGTATTCATGCATCTCCCTGAAAAAATTCTTGAAGACAGAGTCATGTCAACTGAAATATTAATCCAAAAAAACCTTGTGAATGAAACATCTTTATGTAAAGACTGGTGTTAAGCATTGTATCCAACAGATAGTGCATCTTTTTGCAAGTGCTCTTGTAACATTTCTGAAAATCATAAACTAGTAATGGGCCAAAAATAAAAGCATAAATGTATTTAAAAATTGAGATAATAAAAAATAAGGTAACTAAACTACAATAAAACTAGAAAACAAAAGCAAAATTAGAAACAAAAGTATCCAACCACTTGAACATTTAAAAAATATTTTCTCTCTTTGATTTCCCCATGGCTCAAAACAAAAAGCCAAAGCAAATTTCAAAACAACGTATCAAAAATATGTGACAAAGGATCAGTTCTACAGGGAGAAAATTCATGGCAGTAAGCAGTCGTGAAATTGGAATTAAGTTACTTGCAAAGAATGGAATTAAATTAATTAAACAATTAACCTAGGACTTTTCTTTTTAAGAGCGAGAAAAGCAAAGTTCAGGAAGGCTAAAAGATACTGTGATAGAAATGAGTTTCGGCTGGTGTGCAAGAAGAGAGCTCAGTAGAAGAGAGAGTCTAGATAGAAAAGATTTACAGGATGTAAAGTTTTTGCTTCTGCATCCCAAATAGCAAAGACTGAAAAAGTCATTGAACGACAGGCCCAATAGTTTCTCACTTGAAGAAAATCAATCAGTCCTATAGCAAAGAGAAGTTTGAGGATAGGATCTTCTGGGCCATGCCCATGTTTTTCAGATGGTCTCAAGGGAGCCATGATTGAGATAGAAGTGAGGTATTTAGAAAAGAACTTTGAACATGGCAATTAGTATATAGACCTGACAAGAAAGCAAAAGAATAGAAGCCTAATACACACTTGATGGAAGAACATGAACAGGGACATAAAAAAGAATCTTCCACTGCATAAGTGAAGTGAAATAATCTTTAGTGAAAATAATCTTGAGTGCCCCCCTAATGTCTGCTCAGGAATGTTTAATAATTGCTATGGATTAGTAACTATTGTTTTTTTCATCTTAATTTTTTTCAAATAGTGCTTTTATTTTGTTTTGTTTTGTTTTCCCATGCAGTTATCTTGTCTGTGGAGCAAGAAATAATTGGTTCTTTTAGTTCATAGGTCACTGAACCCACAGAAACCTCGTTCCAGATCTAATGGAGGGAACTGTCCTTTACTTAGAGATCCTGAATTTTGAGATGAGCATTCTGGTTGTTTTCCTGGAGGAGTGGGTGGATGTATTCTCTGTTTGGAAAGATAGGTACACTTTGCAGATTCAAGAAGAGACTTTGGCAGCTATAGCTTAGTTGTTCACCAAACAGTTTTCTTTCATCCAGTGCATTGAGCTCAGCCATCATTCTCAGTGTCCCCAGGAACAAACTGTGTCAATGTGAATGAGTTCCTACAAATGGAATGTGAACAGAAGGCTCGACACATAACACTTCATACATACGCTACTTCAAGGGCTTTTGCCTTTCACGAAATGAGACTGTCTTTGTTGGAAGCCATAGACTGGGAATGGCAGAGCCACAGTTAGAAGAAGCGTGGTCCTTGAATCACAGATTAGTGGTGAGCGATCACTGTTCAGAAACACCTGTTTTATACTTTATATGCAAAATAAATTATTTTATATTTGAAGCATTTGATCTGGAGGGTTTGCTTCTTATAGAAACTATTGCTCATTTATCAATATATGGTATATAACTTTTATTCTACTCTTATTAGAATTAATATTTTTCTTTATTTTCACATATAAAGAACCTATTCTGTGCTGTTCTTTGTCCAAATAACTTACTATTTCCTTAGAGTTTCTACATAAGAATTGGCTGCGTGAAAACACAGAATATTTTTAAAGATTTGATAAACAGTACCAAAATTCTCTCTAGAAAGATTGTGCCAGTTTTTTAATCTCAAGAGAAATGAATAAGGGGAAATAATTTTTTAGACACATATTCTCCCTATGGCCCTGTGGTGAAAAGCTTTTAATATTTTTGTTTTGTTTAAATATATTATCGGCTTTAGGGCTATGGATTCTGATTTCTGTGTTGTCCAGACACAGATCCCCCTCTTCAAATTATTATAGTTTGATCAAATGTCTTCATATTTTGTGGTATGGTATCTCACTCATTTCTTTTTCTAAAATACCTAGCTTATTTCTAGCCACATGTTCTTTCTATGACCTTTAGAAACAATTTGTTATGTTCCCTTAAAAGTTCCATAGGGAATATCATATTAGAAGCATTTGTTTAATAGTTCTAAGAAATTGAGTATATTTTAAATATTTAGCATTTCCAAGCAGGATATTTTCACATTTGTTTTGTTAATCTACAGTAATTTGTGTACTTTCCTTTGTATGCTTTTGTGCATTTGTTATTCAAATTTAAGTAAAAGTATTTTATAACTTTATTGCAAGTATGACTGGAAGGCATGAGATTTAAAATTACACAGTAAACATGTTTTAAAAATCAATTGTACTTGTAGCATTTTCTGTGCAAAAGATTTTCTTATTTTTAATAAGTTAATATGAAACTAAAAGCATAATACTCCCATCCATTTGGTATTTAGGCTGGTTAATATTGCTATACACTTTAAAATACAGAAATTAATACTTTCATTACATGTTTTACTGGTCCAACTACTTTTGACTACTGTGTCTAGCTATGGATGCTGCACAATAAGACAGGCATATAAGGTAAAATTGTCTAGCAAAGGAAGATAAAGATTGTGAAGATTCTGGGAAATATTCCAAACGTGAAATAATTTTAAAAGTTCAGAGTGTTTAGCTCAAAGAAGGGAAGGTTTAACATATTAGATGTTACAAAATATGTTAAGAGTTGTCCTGCTGAAGGAGTAGATTCTTTAGAGGTCTGTTATATGACTAGGACCAACAGATAGATTCAATGATTACAACTTTGATACAATGTCAAGTGAAACCTTGTAACTTCTAGAAAAGTATAAAAGGGAACAGGTCTCTTTTCTAAGGTGCTGAACTCTGGTTGGAACTGGTCAGGCCATCTGTCAGGGATGCAGGGTAAGACATTCTTAAACTGGGTCGAGGCCTGGCCTCAATGACCTTGGGTCCCGTCCAGCTGTGATTCTCTCATTAGAATGTCACGCAGTGAAGGTGGTCCCTGCAGTTGTGGAGCCTCATTTTAGTCATTTCAGCAGTCATTGCTAGTGCCAACTATGATTTTATTCTTCTGTCAGTTCTGTGCTGTCAAAATTCTGTTTGTGCAGAACAACTCCCTATTCCCTGCACGTGCAGTTGAAAATTTGAGTTTGCAAAATTGGGAGTTTCCTTCTTATATATAAATGGTTGTTCTAACAGTGACACAATTTCCTTTGCCACAGTTTTTCATCCTTTAAAAAAATTCCTACCATATCATGTAGAAATCATTTTAAAATAATCTCAGGTTCTCAGCCCAAAATACAGAACCATTTTTTTCTCCCAAAATTTGTGGAATCCAGAATGGAAATCATCAGAATAATAGCTCTTTACAATTCAGGGTATTTATTGCATCAAGTCTGTTATACAATAATATCTTATTTGAGGAGAAATCTTATGATATCACTTCTATATCTAAGCTTATGAATTTAAAAAGGAATCAAATCTACATTGTATGCCAGTATCAAAATATCACATGCACCCCATAAATATGTACTTTTATTATGTATCCAAAAAATTAAAAAGAAAAAAGAAATCTAGGCAATAATATATCATGTAGGGATATTATAACTGCTGTAACATTGTATATATGTCCTCATTAGGAGCACAAATAAAATGAAGATCTGAAGGAATTGGCCTTTAAAACTTGATCTAGGTCTTTTGTTGGAGGGAAGGTGGCCACACCATTTACCACAAACTTAATTCCTTTGTCATGTGCTTGCTGTGCTCTGGTGCTCAGGCAACACCATGCTGGCGTTGATTTTCTTAAATTTTCAAATAAGGAAAAAAGCATGAATACTCCTTTTCAGAGCATTCTTGTTTTTATTTCAGGGCTCTTTTTCTTTTTAACAGAATCATTCTCTTAGGGCTCTGAGAGGTCTGGAAACTCTGGGTGATGGTGCATTCCCTGTCTTGTGCTGTCACATTATCTTGGCTCATCGAAGGAGGCTGAAAGCCTGACCATATCCTCCCTGGTGCCTGGACAGCCAGTTTTGTGTAGCCTTCCCTGTGATGTGTCCCTGTCCTTTTTCCAATCCTCCTTGCTCTGGGACCTACATCCTGTGTTCTTGTCCACCCTCCACCCTTCCCTTTTTGAGTACATCATTTATTGCTGTCTTAGCTTTGGAGTATAATAAAGTATATAGACTCACACACAGACCATTTCTGATTATTGGTCCTTGTTCTCATAGTTTATTTTGGTAGTGATCTTCACCTCATTTTACTATAAACTGGCCTTTATTTCATTTTCCCTCTAAAGTCAGACCCTCACCCCAACTACTTTTTACATTGGTGTTTAGCATTCTAGAAGCTTACGTTCCATTCTATACTGGTTTTATACCAGTTTAGTTTGGCCAGATGTCTAGTTCTGCCCTGAGAAAGTTCATTATATATCATTTATGGATACTTAAAAATAGTCATGTTCATAATTTAATCCTATTTTTTTTTACTTCTGTAGCTTCAAAGGATGCATCTCTTTTGAAAATTATAGTTATATTTTAATAAAGTAGCCTTTTATTCCTAATTAATTTCTATTACCTCCAGAATTAGCCTTCCTCGGCATGTCTTTTAATGCTCATGTGATATAGTTTCTAGATCCCACAGCATCCTCTGAAGAGTCTTCACACAAACTCTCCACTAGACGTGTTTCATTTTATCATATATATAACATTTTTTTTTTTTTTTTGAGATGGAGTCTTGCTCTGTTTCCCAGGCTGGAGTGCAGTGGCACTATCCTGGCTCACTGCAACCTGCATCTCCTGGGTTCAAGCGGTTCTCCTGCTTCAGCCTCTTGAGTAGCTGGGACTACAGGCACATGCCACCACACCCAGTTAATTTTTGTATTTTTAGGAGAGACAGGGTTTCACCATGTTGGTCAGGATGGTCTTGAATTCCTGACCTCAGGTGATCTGCCTATCTCAGCCTCCCAAAGTGCTGAGTTTACAAGCACGAGCACTTTAAGGCTCACTGCACTAAATTCAGTATTCCAGAGAGAGGCCCCTTCTCACTCATGCACTAAGGAATTGTGACAAGTTTACTGTGGGAGGAATATAAAGTGTGAGAATCAAGTTGGGAGGAAATGAGGCTGGAAAAGTAAGCTGGGGACAAATCATGAATCATTTTGAGCCATGCAAAGAAATTTTGGATTTATACTATAGAGGCATAAGGGTTATGATGGAAGGCAATAACAAGAATGGCTTATTGTGTTTTTGTTTGAAGTTTAGTATATTATTCCTATATTCACGTGTGAAATCTTAAGTGTACAACTGGATGAATTTTTGCATGTATCTTTACCCCTCTAATCAGCACATAAGTCAAGATATCAAACATTTCTGGCACTCCAGAAGGCTCCCTCAGTCAATAGATAATTTCTTACCTCGTGGGTTAGCTCCATTCTGACCCCTAACTTATGTTAGTTTTGTCTGTTCTTATATGTGTATTTTCAGAAACATGCAAAATGTTTCTTATAGTGTTTTTCCATGTGTATTTGTTAGATGAATAAATGAATGAGAGAGAAAAGGACGAGGCAAAGAATCCAAGATTTCTATTCAGGAAGCTAATTTCATTAATCCATTTTTTTTTTCATTTGTTTAACTGATTATGAACTTGTCTAACTGAACTTCATCCAGGTCATAAGTTTTGTCTTTTACATGAGGATATCATTAAGATACTTAGTAAAATGATATACTGAAATTGAGATAAAGTATAACTATGAAATTTCTCTAAATTGCCATTTTAGGAATTTTGTCAATAAACTACATAATTTTATTTTCATAATTTGTTTATAACAAATCATTTGGGGGCTTTAACGTACCCCTTCAATTACTGATAAATTGTCTATATAATGAATGGTGGAAATTTTTCTGAATTGTGTTATTTATATAATAATCTCTTTCATCTAGCAGTGTCTAGAACATAAGAAAAAACTATGAAATATGTTTGATGAAGTAAACTGAACTGTTGCAACTTAATCTTTTTTTATTTGAATTTGTAGTTGACAAAAATGATATATACTTATGGTGTACAATATGACGTTTTGAAATATATAGACATTGAGCAGTGGCTAAATCGAGCTAATTAACACATGCATTACTTCATTTTTTTTTTATAGTGCTGAGAACACAATCTGCTCTCAACAATTTTCAAGAATGCAGTTCATTCATATTGACTATAGTCATGTTGTACAATAGATTTCTTATTCCTCCTAATTAAATTTTGTGTCCTTTGACCAGTATCTCCCTGACCTATCCTCTGAGTCCCCCCCTTACAACCTGTGCCCCTGATAATCACTATTCTAGTCTGTACTGTTTTTTTCCCTTCCAACTTTTATTTTACGTTCATGGGAACATGTGCAGGTTTGTTACATAGGTAAACTGTGTGCTTTGTATACAAATGATTTTATCCTCAGGTAGTGAGGACAGTACTCTCACCTTCTGCCATGAGTGGACGCAGCCTGTGGCCCTTGCCAGGTGCAGATGCCCAATCTTAACCTTCTGCAAGTAATTCCAGAGACCTGAATTGGGCTAAGATGAAAATGAGACAATGCACAGCAGTAATATTTAGAAGCAAATATCAGCGGAAATTGATGGTGTTTTGGGTGCAAGGAGTAAAGTGAGTGAGATAAATAAATAAAAAGATAATAAAAAGACATAACAAATGTCATGATACAGACAAACAGGGAACATTATGTAAGTTCAGGGTAAGGAATTTAATCTATTTCAGGGACACTGGTTATGGCTAAGGAGAAGGAGGCATCAGATTTACTCACTTGAAGGCTGTTAAGAGGTGGGCCAGTTGCAGAATTTTAGTGGATTTTAGAGACATTGAAAGAAAGCTGCTTTTTAAGATCCTGGTTGTAGAAGGAGAGCAATTGCTCTGAGGCAATGGCTAAAAAATCATGAAAAGCCATGGAAGGGATTTTTAATGTAATGGTAGTGAATAGAGACTATGTGCATCCTAAAGTGGAAGAACCATGAGAAAGTGAGAATAATGCACAGAAATGATGGGATCATCTGTGGATCACCATTCTGGAGAAGAAACATTTCAGGGTGCAGGGTATGAATAATCCGATTACTGCTTCCTCTGCTCCAGGGTAAACAAGATATGTATAGGTGCAGCTGTTGGTGAGGAAGCAAGAGTTCAGGAATGGGTTCATAAGGGACTCAAACTTTTTCTGTGATATCAGAAGAGAAATAATCTTCTGTGAGGTGAGAGCATGTTGAGACAGAGAACATGAGGGTGAGGACAAAATTTTGAAATGGCCATTCAAGGAACTAGGAGTGGGAGCTTATTCAGAATATATAATTGGATGACTAAGTCATTTTGAAAGAACATATGAAAATGTATAATATAAAGTGTTGTTGGGATAATCTAATAATCTATATGGTTGTGTGAGTGTGTATATATATTTAGATGTGCTGGGCATCCAGAGCAGTTATTTTGCCAGGATACATTGAAAGAAAACAAAAGTAAAGATGTGGAGGGTTATGAACCATTGAAGATGGGGAAGAAGGTGGTACCAGAATTTTTTTGGCAAGCAAAGACAGATAGCAAAATTTTAACAACAAAAAATTGTCTTTTTCTGAAAAAAAATAAAAAGATATTGGGGTTTTGTTGGCTGAAGTGAAACAGTAGTTGCAGGCTGACCATGGGAGCAGTTGTAAAAGTCAAGTGAAAATCAAGTCTTTTCAGTTGAGGCAACCAGCAAACTCTAAAGCCATTAGGTCTTAGAAGGGTCATCTATATTATTTGGGGGTCTCTCCAAATTATGACTGCTATAGTTTGGATATTTGTCCCCTGAAACCTCATGTTGAAATTTGATCTCTAATACTACAAATGGGAACTAATGGGAGGTATTTGGGTCATGAAGGCAGCTCCCTCATGAACAGATTAATCCCCTTCCTGGGGGAAGTCACATGAGTGAGATCTCGCTCTCACTCGATTAGTTTCCAGAAGAGCTGGTTGATAAAAGGAGTCAGGCACCTTCCCTCTTGCCCTTGCTTCTCTCTCACCAAGTGATCTCTGCACACGCCATCTCCCCTTCACCTTCTGCCATGAGGGGAAGCAGCCTTTGGCCTTTGCCAGGTGCAGATACCTGAAGGGGTGGCCTGCCCCTCCACACCTGTGGGTGTTTCTCGTTAGGTGGAACGAGAGACTTGAGAAAAGAAATGAGACACAGAGACAAAGTATAGAGAAAGAAAAAGTGGGCCCAGGGGACCCGCGCTCAGCTTACAGAGGACCCATGCCGGCACCGTTCTCTGAGTTCCCTTAGTATTTATTGATAATTATCTTTACCATCTTAAAGATAAGGGAGTGGTAGGACAATAGGATCGTTTTAGGGAGAAAATCAGCAGTAAGACATATGAACAAAAACCTCTGTGACATGAATAAGTTTAAAGGAAAATGCTGTGCCTTGAGATGCATATGCAAACATCTCCATAAATCTTTTAGCAGCATTGTTTCATCCTATCACATGGGAATAAACCTTGGACAATACCTAGCTTTCCTAGGCAGAGGTCCCTGCGACCTTTGGCCATGTAAGTGTCCCTGGGTAGTTGAAATTAAGAGAATGGTGATGACTTTTAACCAGCAAGCTGCCTTCAGGCACTTGTTTAACAAAGACACATCCTGCACAGCCCCAAATCCATTAAACCTTGAGTCACTGCAGCACATGTCTCTTGCAAGGACAAGGTTGGGGGCAGGGTCACAGATTAACAGCATCTCAAATACAGAACAAAATGGAGTCTCTTATGTCTACTTCTTTCTGTATAGACACAGTAACAGGCTGATCTCTCTTTCTTTTCCCCACAGATACCCAATCTTGAACTTTTGCAGACATCAGGATCATGAGCCAAATAAATTATTTTCCTTTATAGACTACCCACCCTCAGGTGTTCCTTTATAGTAAAACAAACTAAGACAATGGTACTGAGGAAAATTTGCTTTTGAAAGCTTTTTTTTTTAAAAAAAGACATTCTTTTTTTTTTCAGTGTCACGATTAGCCTATTACATTTAGCAATCAGCAGCATGGGTGCAAAAAAAATCTACATTAAAAATTTTGTTGGAATGCCTTATGTTTTCCACAAAGCAGAAACTAAAATAACTTGGTATACAATTAGTTACAAATATAGTCTTTGAGTCTTTTGCCCATACACATGAGTATTGTCTAAGGCATGTCTTTATGGCAGCTATGTCCTGCCACCACAGGGCTTGGCTGAGTTCACAAATCTGTTGTAAACTGTAGCTTTCCTGTCACTTCTCTGGCTCTTTTCTCCAGCTAAACTTTGTTTCCTGACAGAAATTAAAACCTTCTGCCACTGTGATTAACTACTGCTGCTATTGGAACCATCATTGTAGCCACTATGGTTTTGCGGTTGGGCAAAGTGTTGACTTCCACCATTAAAGGGTCTAGAGCTTCTGCCGCCAAAGTTTTCTCCCCTCGTGGCTTCAAAATTTAAGGATTGCTTATTGTAATTGCCAAAATCCTTGTAGTTTCAACCACCTCTTAAACTGATCCCGTCATTATCAATTCCATTATAGCCATGCCCACTGTCACTATATCCACCACCACCATGATTGCTACCAAAACCTCCTTGACCGCTGTGGTTTCCTCTATGACTCAAGTTGTCATCTCCATCGAAATCACCTCCACAACTTCAACCAAAGCTTCCAGAACTACTTTGACCTCTTTGGCTGGATAAAGCACCAGCCATCTCTTGTTCAGACAGAACTTTTTTACTTCACAGTTGTGGCCATTCACAGGATGGTATTTCCAAATGACAGTCTTATCCTTGGAGGCATGGTCATCAAAGGTTACAGAACCAGAGTCCCTCTTCTTGCCATTGCCTCTGTCAGTCATGATTTCAATCACTTTAATGCTTACATACTGTTCAAAATAATTATTTAGGTATTATTTTTCAGTGACTTCTTTAATGCCACCAATAAAGATCTTTTTTTTTTAATTTTTAATTTTTTATTTTTTTACAGTTAAGCAGGCCCTTGGTGTTTGAGAATCTTCTCTTGAGACAACCCTCTTTGGTTCCACAACTCTTTCATCCACCTGTGTGGCCTTGCATTCAAGGCTGCATCCACCTCCTCCACAGTGGCATATGTGACAAACCCAAAGCCTCCCAAGCATTTGGATCTCTTACTGCTGCACAGTCCAGTAAGCATTCCACATTGCTCAGAATGGCTTCTCAGAATCATTGGTTGTTTTAAAGCCCAACCTTCAAACAGATGAAGAGCTTCCTCAGCTGTTTAGGCTCTTTGGGAGGCTCTGACTTAGACGTGATGGCAGTGGGAGAAGAGATTTAGAGATGGTTTCTCTGTGGCATTCACCAGTAGAAGGCTTGAAAACTTAAGTGTCAAAAAGTAAAATGTAATGCAACACTCCATGAAATGGTATTGTAAATCTTGTATTATTTGGCTTCCTGTGCCCAAGGTTCTCTTAAGTAACAGTAGGGAAAAATAGATTCAAAAAAAGGATGACAAACAAAAATAAATGAACAAATGAATGAATGAATAATGGTGGGTCTATGAGGGTAGTGGAAAAAAGAGAAAAGAAAGTTTTGAAGAGATACTCCAGGGTTTGTCATGCTTGAATGTCCACTGCAGTTCTGCCAGCTCCTGACCAATGAAATTTGGCCATGCTAATGAATCAGATTGCTCATCAGTAAAATAGAGGTGATATTGCAACTATTGTATATGGTAGTAGTGACAAATATCACCTGTTACATACCTAAAATAGTGTATGGTAGTAAGTGCTTAAGAAATGTTAGTATTTATTATCATTTTATTATTTATCTAACTCATAATTAAGATGACGAACACTGCAAAATGGAAAATAGTTCATAATAAAGCCATATATGTGTATATATATACACACAAATATATATATCAGTATTTATAAAAATGTTTCCTTTAATCATGCAAATAATAGGGTCTTGGTAGGCAGTCTCTTTCTATTTTCCACAAATTCAAAGCATTGTTTTGAATAGATTCAAATAGATTTTTGATATCTGCAAGAATCACCAGCAACAGAATCACCAGGACACAACCTAGCATTTCAGAGTTAGAATCCTTCTGCTAGAAAGTGGAAGAAAAGGAAAGATGTCATTTACAATGTTGATTTTAGGGACAGCTCATTCATCTCAAAGAGATTCGGCTCCCTGCTCTCAGAAAATCTTGGGATTAGGCTTTTTTGTCTTCTTTCACAATTGCATCCTTTTAATAAAATGAATGTATCAGGAGAAGAAATAGTTATAACAGTAATTTTTAATTATTTAAGAAATATATTTCCTGGAAATAATTGCTGCCAATTTTTAAGGAAGTTGAGGCTCAGATTTAGATAAATGGAATGAATAGACTGCTCTTAACACTTTCAACAAAGTTATAAATATGCATATTGCTGAAGATCTAAGATTATTTTTAATTCAACAGAAAGAAACTGTAGTGCATTTACTGCCATGACATGCAGTGCATCTAGAATTGGCCTGGATTAGCATGCCTTCCCTAGGCCTGGATTCTTTTCTTAGGAATGTTGAGGGGGATTCTGCTTACTGTGGGAAGAAAATTTTCCTTTAATGATGAATTTATCTACCAGATTTTTAAAAATACATATATATTTTTGGAATTTGTTGAGTAGGTTGTATTCTCACTGTTCTTGGTACACTGACTGTATCTCCCGCATTTAGCCTACCACCTTACCTCTCAAAACAATTGTTACCATGTGCCCAAATAGTCTTTCTCCCAGTCATTATCAGTGTGTAAAAGTCATCTGAGAAGTGATAAAAGGAAGTCTTTAAAAACTTTAAGTTTTCCATTTTGAGAGGCTGAGGCGGGTGGATCATTTGAGGTCAGGAGTTCAAGGCCAGCCTGCGCAACATGGTGAAACCCTGTCTTTACTAAAAATACAAAAATAAGCTGGGCATGGTGGAGAGTGCCCGAAATCCCAGCTACTCAGGAGGCTGAGGCAAGAGAATTGCTTGAACCGGGAGGCAGAGATTGCAGGGTTATGAGATCACGCCACTGCACTTCAGCCTGGGTGATAGAGTGAGATTCCATTTAAAAAACAAAAACAAAAACAGAAAAAAACACTATGTTTTCATTTAGAAAACAGTTTTTCAAGAATGTTGTGTGATTTCTTTTTTTTTTTTTTTTTTGTATTATGAAAGCAGATGGCCTTACGGTATAAGCACATAATCGTGACAACAGAATCCTCCTTCATCACTCATTCACTTAACAAATGTAATAGTACTTATTAAGCACCACCAAATATCAACATTGTGGTAAACACTGGGTTTACAAGGATGGAAAACTTTCTTGCTTTTGAGGAACTTAAGATATGGTTGGCTTCTAGTGTTGTAAGCAGAGAGGAACATTTGCAAATTATTTAAATAGATTAATATTCTTTAAGAACTCATGGCAGATCCATATACCTTTTACCCTTAATATTGTAAAAATTACATTATTTGCAATATTAGAGCTAAAAATATTTTTATACCATTGTTTTCTTAAAAAAAGTTATGAATGTACACCTGATTATAATTAATTCAAAATAATACAAAACATACTGGTTAAAGGATGAAAAATCTTGCTTCTTATTTTTCTTTCCTTTTCTCTTCAGCTTTCTTGGCCAAAGGCAAAAACTACTAATGGTTTAGGTGTATTCTTTGCAAGATTTATTTAATGAGAATGAATGTCTTGGTGTCTGTCTTCTCATCCAGGAACATGAGATTTTGCTGCATTTAGATATTTTTTCTACTATATTTTCTAATTTCTTGTTGCCAATGAATGGAAAAGTTATTTTTGGTTTATATATTTCCACCTTTAGCAACATTACTATCTGCTTATATTTTTTCCAATATTTCTAAATTGAATCTCTATATGTTCTAGAGAAATATAAATGCCATCTATACATAATTATATTATCTTTATTTGCAGTGTTCATTATTTTCTGTTATTGCACCTCTTGGATCTCGGGAACAATGTTGAGAAGTAGTGATGGCATTTCAGTCAAGACTTGGTTGCAAATAGCATATATTAAACTTAGTTAAACAGTGGAAGCTAATATGAGATTCACACAGTTGCAGAAAGAAAAGTCATCGTAGCTTGGCCTGAAGAATAATCAAAATTAGTAACTGAAATTCAGCCAGCACTTGTCTGAATAGCTCAATTTTTAATTTTCCCTCATTTTGGCTCCGTTTCTACAGCTACTGACTTCCCACCTACTGATGGGGACCACAGATACAGAGCTCTTCATGTGTCATATCTCAAAACTTTTGGCTACCACTTAGGATTGAATGTTTCTTCAGCTTCAGTTTCAAAACACTCCAGAAAAGAATAATGATTTTCTTGGCTTACCTAAGAGTTTTAGCCTTAAACAATGACCTAGAGATTGGTGGCACCCTTTACCCCTACCATATACTTGTCTTGCTGTGGGGAGAAATTCCCCACAGAAAAGAGTTATTTTCTAGATGAAAGGAATAGTGCTAAGCAAACAAACAAAAGATGTTCCCTGTAGTGGATGTCCTCACCTTTTTGATGTCTTTAAAGAGAGGCCAGTCACGATGGCTCATACCTGTAATCCCAGCACTTTGGGAGGCCGAGGCGGGTGGATCATGAGGTCAAGAGATCGAGACCATCCTGGCTAACATGGTGAAACCTTGTCTCTACTAAAAATACAAAAATTAGCTGGGCGTGGTGGCGTGCGCCCGTAGTCCTAGCTACTCGGGAGGCTGAGGCAGGAAAATCACTTGAACCTGGGAGGCAGAGGTTGCAGTGAGCCGAGATCACACCACTGCACTCCAGCCTGGGCAACAGAGTGAGACTCCGTCTGAAAAAACATTTAAAAAAAAATGAAAATAAAACAAATAAATAAAGGGATTGCAGCAAATATATGTTCGTGTAGTGTGATGTGTGATAATTGCTATAATTTTCTGGTTGATACATTTTATAAAATAAGGAATTGGTGTTAAATATGTATATAATGTGTTTTCAGCATTTGTCTAGATCTTTATATTGTACTTTAAAGTCTATTTTATTAGGCCTTCTTTAACTTACTTTTTAATGATGTTAACAATACTTTTATTTTCTTCATTTTGGTGAAGACACTTAACTTGAGATCTACCCTCTTAACAAATTTTTAATTGCACAACACAGTATTGTTAACTATAGGCACAATGTTGTGTAGGGGATCTCTAGAACTTATTCATCTTGCGTAACTGAAACATTATACCCATTGAATAGCAACTGTCTCTTTCTTTCCACCCTAGTCCCTGACAACCAGCATTCTACTCTCTGTTTCTATGAGTTTGTCTATATTAGACATCTCATGTAAGTGGAATCATGTGGTATTTGTTCTTCTGTGCCTGGCTTATTTTAGCTAGCATAATATCTTCCAGATCTATTCATGCTGATGCATGTAGCAGAATTTCCTTCTTTCTTTTTGAAGTCTGAATAATATTCCATTGTATATATATGCCATGTATTATTTATCCACTTATCTATTGATGGAACCAGGTTGTCTTTATACCTCGGTGATTGTGAATAGTGCTATAATAAACATGAGAAAGCAGGTATCTTTTTGAGATCCTGATTTCTTTTTTTTTTTTTTTTTTTGCTATATACTCAGAAGTGGGATTGCTGGATCATATGGTAACTCCATTTTTAATTTTTTGAGGAACCTCCATATTGTTTTTCATGTGGCAGCATAATTTTATACTCCCATGAGAAGTGCATAAGAGTTACAATTTCTTCACATCCTTGCCAATACTTCTCATCTTTCTTTTTTAATAATAGTCATTCTACAGGTGTGAGGTGATATCTAATGTCATTTTAGTATGTAAAAGGTTTTAAACAGGACCAAGTTTCTCTTGCTTTAATTCTTGCTTCCTCTGCTTTATTTTTTTTTCCTCATTTTTTTTTCCTCTTCTCCTTACTCCTCCCTGTCCTCCTTTTTTTGGCCATTTCCTCCCTCTCCGAAGCTTGACAAACTATAGGTTTGGAAAAAAATCTCTTAAAAGATCTGTTCTGATAGTTGTTGGGGTAAAATTTAACCAATCATTTCAATCAAAAGGTATGAATAACTGGAACAATTTCTAACTTTTTCAGCTGTAAATTTAGTAGCAGTCAGAGACGAAGAAAGCTGCAACCTGGACCAGAACACATGGACTTATATTCTTCTTCTCCTCTTGTAAAAGCTGCAATCCTGTTGTGGCTCAGAGTCACCTGTAAAGTACCTGTAGTGCAGGTGCTATAGAAGTATATCAGCTGAATAAAGCTGCTAGCGTCTGTTTAAATCATTTCAACTACTTTTTTTCCTACCTGACAAGCACAAATAATATAGTTTATAGTGTTCTGAGATTCATAGTGATGAAGATTATTGGCATTCCGGGAAAAACTCATTATTCTAATTCACAGCAGGACTGGATTTTTTAGACTTTATTTGTATTTTTGTATCTTTTTTTATCAATGGGATGGGACTACACTTTTTTTGTAATAGTAACCGTTTACATTTTGTAATACAAGATCTTGCCAACGTTAAAGGGTCTTCTGTATTTTCTGTCTTATGAAAGATTTTTCTATATCATGGGAATTCACTACATTTTGATGTTTTTAAGATACTTGGAAATAAAGCTGTTGGGGGTTGATATATTTTTAAAGAGAGAGTTTTTAATCTATGATTTTCTGGTCATATTGAGTAAATTTTGTTACTTCATATTTTCTTCAAAACTTGTTTTTGTTTCTGAATTCATAGATAAAAATTGTATGTAGTAATCTCCCATCATTTATGAAATGTTTTCCCATGTAGTTATGCTGCTTTTTTCATTTTTAAAGCTGTTTATTTGTGATTTCTTACTTTTTTGTGGAGGCAAACATTTGGTTTGTTACACTAAACTCTTCAAAGAAGCAGCTATTGCTTTTGTCTATTATTCTTCTTCTTACTGTTAGATTTTCTACTTGATTTATTTCTGCTTTTATCTTTATTAACTCCTCTCTGTGAGTTGTGCCTTATTTTATTTTTCCTTGATCCTTTAATTTTCCTTGATCCTTGAATTGAATGTCTAATTAATTTTTTTAGTCTTTTTTGTTTTCCAATGTATGTGTTTTGGATTATGCAAATTACTCTTAGTAGCACTTTAGGTCTATTCAGCAGGCTTTGATATGTAGTACTTTTCTAAGTAACTTATAATGTTAAAGTTGATATTCTCTGTAACCCTACTGTTATGTTGAAGTGTATTTTATATATTTAAGAGGATAAATTTATTTTGTATACTCTTTGTTTTTCATTTCCAACAGCCAATATTCTGGCAAGATGTTTGAAGCAAGTGCGAGTCTAGTTTAAATGATCTTTCTTCAGCTTTGTGACACTTTATGTGAACTGTTACTTTGTTTTCTTTTCTCAATTCTCTTTGTTCTCTTTCTCTGGAACTACTATTATATGGATGTCCAAATTGAGTCTAGCTTCCATGAGAAAGCTTCTCATGCTATTTCACTCTTTTTCCTTTTTGACTGCCTTCTGGGGGAACTCCTTGGCACTATTACTAGTTAGCTTTCTAATTCAATTTTAGCTAAGTGCATTCTGCTGTTCACCTATCTATGATTTTTTTTAAAAAATTAAGCAATAATTTTTGTCATTTTAATTGCTTTGATTATTCCTTTCTAAATGACAGTGTTTCTCAGAATGCCAAGTTTTATCAAATTTCATTGTGGATACTCACCATAATTACTTAATTTTTAAAAAAACTGGTTATGTGATTATTGAATATAGTAATTCTGTTTAGTACATTTAGTTATTTTATAACTTTGCTTTCCTAAAATACTCAAAGATTCATGATATAATTCATTTTGTATATAAGCATCTATGTTATTAGTTTTGTTAGACTGAATATTTATTATAAGCTCCAGTTAAAATTATGTTTGTTCAGCAGAAAAAATTTTTTCTAAGTTTGTAGTTATGTTATTTCTCTGCACTTAAAGTTGTTTGTTTTCTAACTTTTAAAAAATAAGATTTGGCATAAAATTTTCTGTGATATTAGACTCTTCAAAGTACCAGTCTTTGCTGAAAAATACGAGTACTTTTAAAATTGCTATTCGATAAAAGAAGTCTGGTTTCTCTCTTATCTCTCTCTCTCTCTCTCTCTCTCTCTCTCTCTCTCTCTCTCTCTGTCTCTCTCTGTGTGTGTGTGTGTGTGTCTGTATACATGTGCAGTGGTAATATGTCCTCTAGAATGGAGATTTCTAGTCTCTTATTTTGTTTATAAACTACTTGGGGCAATACCCTGACTCTCTAGATCATGCACTTCGTTTATGATTTCCTAGGCAATCAGAAAACTCAGTTCTGTTGATGTCAATATTTACCTGAGGAAATTCTGACATTCGTCACCAATAAGATATATCTTAATTTATATCTCTAGATGATAGCCATGATTCATTCATTTTCCTAACCATCACTGCTTCTGGTCAGTAGTAATTCT
Source organism: Macaca thibetana thibetana (assembly GCF_024542745.1). Taxonomy (NCBI): domain Eukaryota; kingdom Metazoa; phylum Chordata; class Mammalia; order Primates; family Cercopithecidae; genus Macaca; species Macaca thibetana. The sequence continues at coordinate 60,571,457 of NC_065594.1, forward strand.
GGATTCTGGATATAATCTTCATCATCATCATCATCATCACCATCTCTCTCTCTCTCTCTGTATACACACACACACACACACACACACACACACATACATATATATATCTCCATCCATCCATCCATCTTTGGGGGTCTATCTGCTTTGTGTGACCCAGGAATCTTCCAATCTTCCACTCTTCTGGTCAACTGAAGGTACCCTTCCAGAATTTCCAGTTCTGCTATTGCTTATTTCTGTTTCTTATATATCTTTAATAATTTCAAAGAGATTTTTGCTAGAAGGAGAAGAAATTCATGTGTTTATTTATCAATCTTGCTAAATGGAACTATACTTGATCTATATTTTTACCTACTAAGTATTTCCGTTAGTGATAATAATAGTTTTAACAAGTTCTGATAATACAAACGTTTTCTCAACATTTCTTAAATTACTTAAATTACTGCAAAGATATTTAACCTCATATGACTCTGGCTAAAATATTTATTATTCCTCCACCATGGGAATCCTTCTAAGGTTGACTTTGATTTTCTTAGACTTCTTAAGAAAAGGGGTTGGAGAGATACTAGATGACAAATAAAATGTGGAAACTTTTTTTACTTATAAATGATCCTGAGACTGTCTCGCTCCATCATTGTTGGCCAATGCTATGTTGGGCATAGTTACCAATCTCTGTATGCTTCTATTTGGCCATTGAGTTAGATCAAGCGATGCTCTTCAAAATTTAGCATGACTATGAATCATCTGGGTAAGTTGTTAAAATGCAGATTTTGACTTGTAGATCAGAGATATAGCCTGATCATCTGGATTTCTAGTAAGCAACCAGGTCTTGCTGCTATTGTTCGGTGGGGCACAATTTGAGTAGCAAAGATCTAAGAAATAGGAAAAACTGAAAATAAATGCATTCTATTTCCAATTAAATTGATCACCTAATAATATACAAAGAGTGCGTTAGAATCTGTGACCCTAATTTCTCATCTGCCCATGCTGTCTCTTCTGTTCTCAGGGCAAGATAATCTCATACTGTAGATGATATGGTCTGACTCTGTGTCCCCACCTAAATCTCCTCTTGAGTTGTAATCCCCACGTGTTGGAGGAGGGACCCTATGGGAGGTGATTCGATCATGGGGGCGATTCCTCATGCTGTTCTTGTGATAATGAGTGTGTGCTCATGAGATCTGATGGTTTTACAAGGGGCTTTTGCCCCCCTTCGCTCTTCACTTCCCCCTCCTGCTGCCTTGCTTCTCTGTCACCTTCTGTCATGAATGTTAGTTTCCTGAGGCCTCTCCAACAATGTGGAACTGTGAGTCAATTAAACCTCTTTCCTTTACAAATACCCAGTCTTGGGCAGTTCTTTATAGCAGCATGAGAACAGACTAATACAGTAAATGTGACTGGTGATAAAGTAACATTAATGATATATCTTGGACCATAGTTTGATTTCAACTAGACTTACATTATAATTATATTCCTCCTCACCCAAGGGAGATCAGCCTAGATCTTATAGTGACTCTTAGTGTGTATTGGGAGAAAGCAGAAGGTGTGTTATCATTGTCTTATCCCATTGTACTATTGTCAGAGGAGGGGCCTGGATTTCTATGATTCCTCTCCCCCAAGAGGTTGTATTAAAGTAGGAACTTTATTGCCTATGGAGTTCTTACCTCTAAGGCCTCCCAGAAGGACAAGTGTCTTACTTCCTGTTGGCCCAGCAGCTTTAACTTTCTAAGTGACAGATTTCACTTACCTTAAGATGCTTGATAGCCAATTTGGAATTATTATCTGTTTTGTGATCAAAGTACTTGTTGTTAGTAAACTGACAGGATGTTTGTTCTCCTTTTTTCTTAAATCTCTTAACACCAGGAAACAACAAACAGAAAATTTGAGACATTCCATGTAAAACCCCATAACACTAAAGTCATAATTTGGAGTTTATATATTTACTTCTATATTGATGTGTATTCTTAAGTAATTTTTAGGCTTGTATTTTTTTATTCAGACATGAATTGTGAGTTCTTTTTTCCAGGGATTGTGTCATTGTATCTTTGGTACTACTTATATATTCAGTATGTTTTGTATACAGTAGGATTCATTTTGTATTTTTGACTGAGTTTTAAATTTCAGTTTAGTAAATATTTTTCAGGAACACTTCATTGCTACCAAGGTACACAAAGAATGACTAATAGTACCTGACAAATTGGACATGGTGATGATTAGATGATTAACTGATATTGATAGTTTTTCCCTAACCCTAAATGTCACAGAAAAACGTAGAGCATATTGTATGGTAGTTGCTTCTGCTAGGGGTGTGTGTGTGTGTGTGTGTGTGTGTGTGTGAGAGAGAGAGAGAGAGAGAGAATTCAAAAGCAGATAACGTCTAGTGAACTACAAGTAGCAGAGCTCTTGAAATAACTCTTCCTAAATTATATATCCTGCTTAAAATGATGAAATAAAATTTAAAATGGAGCCTCCATGTTTGTGGACACTTAAAGTGTGGTAATAAAAGCTAATGTGAGGTATCCAAGGTCATGGCAGTGAAAGGAAAGAAAAATAGCAGATAGCACATATGAAAATTACTTCAAGCAATAATATGAAATAAAAGAGAGAGTGACACATTTTTCATCAGGGAACATAAGAACCTACTAAATCCAGTAAAGTCCTTGAATCTTATCAAATTCAGCTTTCTAAAAATCTACTCAGAATATTTCCACATCTCACATCCTATGATGACTCTTTTGAGAACGCAAAAAAGTGGTTGCTAAAAATGTCATTCATTTGGATAATTCTTTTTTTCAAGTCCTCCTCTACATTTGATGGCTCCCAAGTAATTGTCACGAGCATCTCTTCTACTATCAAAATGTCACGACAATGGATGATAAATTGGATAAAAACCTACCCTTGACATAAAAGGAAGGTAAATAAACAGAATAGAATATACACATATCTCTCACCATTAACACCCATATCTGTTTTGTGCTGATTTGGAGCAAGACAGTTTTCTACTAAGCCAGAGTTGTCTGCGCTAATCTAAAGGGCAAGGCAAAGAAAAATGCAGTGACGGGTGGACACATTGGGAACTATAATGTTTGCTGGAATATGTCCTTCAATGAAGGAGTCCTTGGTCAAAGTCTCAGTTCCTGACTCATCAGCTTATTCCTTTAATAGCTTGGAGTCAATGATTCTTTCTGGAGCATGCAAAATCTGTCTATGGAGGTCAGTGCAAATGGAAGCATATGAGGAAATAAACTCCCACGCCTTAATTTTTATTTTTTCTGGCTGAACATTTGTTCTTGTCTTAGAATCAGGAGAGCTAATATCACAGGAAGTAAAAGCTATTTCCTAGACTGGTGTATTGCCCAATACCACATCCTGAAGTGCTGAGAAGAGAAAGAACAGCTGGGAAGGTACTAGTGCCAGCTGCTAGAAACCTATTTCCATGATTTTTATGATCCAGAGTAGGAAATTGGGGATGTAAGAGCTGCATGGAGACTTACTCACTACAGGGACCATATTTTTAAAATATCTCTATAATTTAATCCTTGGTACATTGCCCAGCACACATGAGAGGTGCTCAGTAACTGTTACTGAATGTGAATCGATGATTTTCTATTCATCAACCTGACCTTTCACTACCTGGAACAGCTAATGTGATGATAAAAACATGGAATATTGTGTTGCACACACTTTATTTGTTGTATAAACTCTAGGGACTCTTACTATTTAGATATTTACATCGTAAGAAAAATCTACATCTTCTCTGACCTCAGTATCCTTCAAGGTCAATCTGAAATCTATAAAAATATTTTCTTTTTACATTTTCTCATTTTAAAATAATCTTTCATGTAGACTCATTACAGGCCTTTTGAAAACCTAAGCTAGTCATCTTCATTGATTTCTTCCCATTTATATATTCAGTTAGTTCTGAAAGAATCGGCATCACTCAGAATGATTTTTTTCTCACAGAAACACTTTACCTTGTTCACACTTACTATGTTTGTTTCATTAGTCTGTCTGTCGATACAACTTTCATATATTTGTCAAGAAAATGATACTCATTAATCTATATTTCTCAGCTTTTATGATTTTTTGAATTTGATTCATATTAGCAATTCCACAGTCCTATAGCATATTAGAAGTGGATAATAACTTTTAACCCTTAGCCAAGAGCTTCATATTTACATATTTGTATTTTTCAACCTCCTTTCATGGATATCATACTACTGTATGATAGAGTGAACCTTATACTCAGTCATATTTTTTTCAACTTCTTTTTATTTTTCAACACATTTTTTTCCATAGTGATGGTGTCTTGCTATGTTAGCCAAGCAGGTTGGTCTCAAATTCCTGGCCTCAAGCTGTCCTCCTGCCTTGGTCTCCCAAAGTATTGGAATTAACAGACATGAGCCACTGCATTCAGTCTATTTTTTAAACCCTTAACAAATATTTAGGAGTAAATATCTGTCAGATGTTTTTCTCAAGAAACACTAAGGCATGAAGTTGAGTACCAGTCTGCACTAGCCTATTCTGCCCATATTTCTTTTTATTTTTTAATGATACGCACAAATGTTTGGCATACTAAATAGTTCAGTTACTTTTGTTGTTGGTCCTTCTTCACTGGAATGTAAGGGCCATGTAGGCAGGGACGTAAGACTGCTTTTTTTCATTGATTGTTATATATTATATTCTAGAATCTAGAACAGTGTTTGATGTAAAATAGTCCCACAAGAAATATTTATTTAGTAAATAAAGTTTGTCTTTTTGTTACTTCTATTAATTTCTGAGCATGTCTTCTACATATTGATCATTGAATGTCCCCTGCTATCTTTTTCCTGTTGATTAACTGATTTTTTTTAGATTAGTTTTTGTACCTCTCTGTGCTTCCAGCTGGTTCTTTTCTCCCTTTCTTTTGAATATTTTATAGATTTTTCATAACTTATGTCATTAAAACAAAATTTAAAAGAGACTTGGGACAAAGAAAATAAATCATTATTTTATTTTGTCTCGTGTACCATCAGCATCTCGTAAGATTCAGTAAGTCTGTAAGCCAAAAAGTATTGCTCATTTCAGAAAGGAACTACTCTGATTCCTGGAGTAGAGTACAGTAGAAGAGTAGAGTGAAATAGCTGGAATATCAGCCACTACAGGATTAACGGACTCACCACTAGGCTTAACATGACAGCCATGCCTTCTCCTTGGGAACTTCTATCCTTTTTTTTGGAGTTTTATGTCTGGTTTGTAACATGTTTTTCAATCACTGCTGATAGTTTTAGACTGGTTATTTTCAGTTCAAATGTGTCACATAAAATGAAATCATAGTTCTTAAACATTAACATCTATAAAATGGGGGAGATAATTAAAAATAATGTATATAAATTCTCATGAATATTACAAAATTCTGACTTTTAATGCTTGGTCACTTTAAATGACAGAATTCAAACTTGTAAAAAGAACCCCTTGACTTAATCCATTCAAAATCCTTTAAATATAAATCACCAGGATCTAATCAAATTGGCTTCCTTGCAAATAACTTGAGTTAGCCACTTAAGATTCAGCAGGATTACACTAAACCCTTGATAAGGATTTACACTCCCAAAGCACAGCAAAGACAAATAGTTAGAGTTAGACAAATTTACATGCATACCTAGAAGTAACTGATAATCAGGAGTATAAGCATGGGAAATAGATATTACTATTTGTTTCTTTGCCAATTTCTCACTATATTTCTTCATTCAAGCCAGAATTGCATTGCTAAAGATTCCACTGTGGCAAGTGAAAAGATGAATGGAATTTAGTTCTCTTTTGTGAGCTCTAAGAGGAAAGAGAAAGGACACAGTAAAGCTTTTATTGATCCAACTCCAAATCCAGTGTGTCTAACTAGGAAATTGTTCATTCAGATGAAAGCCAAAAAGCATCTCAGCCTTAATGTGGCTGAGACAGCAAAATCAATTCTGAACACAACAGCTCTGTTTAGTAAATGTTCAAAGGAGAAAAAAAGACCTTTATAAATTCATAAATGATATTAAGAATAAGATATGTAGCTTATACGTTATATCCCTTTTATGATATACCCAAAGTGAAATAAGTGTTTTTGCTGGTAAAATAAAAATGACTATTTTCTTTACCCATTAAAAAGAAAATATTATCTTACAAAAGCAATGATTCTTCTATAATGGTTATTTTGAATATCATAATTTATGCCTGTGACCTAATATTTCTTTCCAAAGACAGGATGGATTTAGTCTCCCTATTAATCATATTTCATCCCATTTCTATAAATTGTTCTTGTGCATATTTAAGAGTAAGTCTTCACCAATGTTTGGGTTTTTATGGGCTGATAATTTTACCTACTGCTAACTTCCAAAAAGAGCATGATGCAATATTTAAATGGTTTTTTTATGACTCGTTCTATGAGTATTTTAAAATGATTGATTGCAAGATGCTATGAATAGAAAACATGCCAATAAACACATATTTCTTAATAGATTCCTTGGACAATGGATCAGAGTTTCTTAGTAATTGTCGATCTTCCATTATTAAAAATACGTTGGCTCCAGATACACACAATATGGCTTGTTTCCATTGTATATCTCTTTGATATTCACATATTGAATACCAAAGAGATAAGATCTTGATTTAGTTCTTGTCAATCAATATAAGCCTTTGAAAATATATTTTTCTAATAATCACTCTTCATATTGAATATGTCATCTTACCTAATTTATGTTTTCATAGTAATGTACTATATTCTCTGATATTCTTCACGCAATGTCTATTAGAGAATGGGGTAATCACAGAAAATCCTTTTCTGTATTAATCGTGAAATAGGTACAGCTTGGTAAGTATTTCAGATTTCAGTATAAGGTAACCAATATCACTTAAATCTTTGTCAGATGATGAGTTTACCTATACTAGCTGGAACTTGTTTTATAGATGCAGATATCTTTTTTATTTCAATGAATGAAGTCTTACAAGCTAGATTCTGGAACGTTGTACCAATAAAAAAATCATAATAACTAATCAAAATGAAACACAGGCTTATATCGTATGCCATATTTATTTGCTTACTTGCATACAAATTTGAAAGAACAGATTATCTTGCCAGCTACTTAATCTAATAGTGTGTGTAAAATCATCAATATAATTGGACTGTATCTGGACTATTCTGAAATGTACATCTTGTAATCATTATTACAGTTGAAAGAACTGATTTGATTGCTGTTACTTTGTTGAAGATTCTGTGGCCAGGTACAATTGTATTCTGAGTCATTATAGAATGTAATTTTGTATTAATCTGTTAGGAGGTATGAAGTACATGTATAAATTCATATTTCTACAAAAATTTTTTATTTTTGTGGGTACACAGTGGGTGTATATATTTATGGAATGTAATTTTATATTAATCTGTCAGGAAGTATGACATATAAACTCATTTTTCTAAAAAAATTTTTAATTTTTGTGGATACATAGTAGGTGTATATATTTATGGGGTACATGAGATATTTTGATACAGGCATACAATACATAATAATTGCATCAGGATAAAATGGGTATCCATCACTTCAAGCATTTATCTTTTGTTTTACAAACAATCTGATGATATTCTTTTAGTTATTTAAAAATGTACAATTAAATTATTGACTATTGTCACCCTGTTGTTATCAAATACTAGATCTTAGTCATTCTTTCTAATTATTTTTTGTACCCCTTAACCATCCTCACTTTCCCTCACCCCTTTACTACCTTTCCCATCCTCTGGTAACCATCGTTCTGCTCTGTATCTCCATGAGTTTAATTGTTTTAATTTTTAGCCACCATAAATATAAGTGAGAACATGCAAAGTTTGTCTTTCTGTGCCTGGTTTATTTCACTTAACATAATGACCTCCCATTCTATCCGTGTTGTTGCACATGACAGGACCTCATTCTTTTTGTGGTTGATTAGTACTCCATTGTGTATATGTACCACATTTTCTGTATTCATTAGTCTGTTGATAGACATTTAGGTTGCTTCCACATCTTGATTATTGTGAATAGTTCTGCAATAAGCATAAGAGTGTAGATATCTCTTCAAATATACAGATTTCCTTTCTTTTGGGTAACCTACCAGTGATACTGCTGGATAAAAGGTACCTCTTTTTTTGAGTTTTTGTGAACCCCCAAAGTGTTCTCCATAGTGACTGTACTAATTTAGCTTCCTCGCAACAGTATCTGAAGTTTCCCTTTTCTTCACGTCCTTGGCAGCATTCATTATTGCCTGTCTTTTGGGAAAAAGTCATTTGAACTAGGGTGAGATCATATCTCATTGTAGTTTTGATTTGCATTTCTCTGATGATCAATGATATTGAGCACCTTTTTCTGTACCTGTTTTCCATTAGAATGTATTCTTTTGAGAAATGTCTATTCAGATCATTTGCTCATTTTAAAATTAGATTTTTAGTTTTTTTTTTTTCCTGTTGAATTGTTTGAGCTTGTTATGTATTCTGGTTATTAATCTTTTGTCAGATGGGGAGTTTGCAAATATTTTCTCTTATTCTGTGGGTCATCACTTCACTTTGTTGATTGTTCCCTTTGCTGTGCAGAAGCTTTTTAACTTAATGTAAACCCATTTGTTCATTTTTGCTTTGGTTGTGAGGGAATACCCAAAAAGTCCAGAAGAACTCTGAATTACCAGAGACTTGCTCTCTCTCCTTACTTTCTCCCAAATAAATAGAGTCTCTCCCTTTGTGCTGAGCTTCCTGGAGCTGGGGGAGGGATATAAAGTGCCCCTGTGACAACTGCCACTGGGACTGTGCAGGGACAGACCTGAACCACACACAGCATTGGGTCTCACCCAAGGCCTGTTGTAACCACTACCTGGCTACTGTCTATGTCCACTCAAGGTCCTAGGATTCTGCAATCAGCAGGTGGCAAAGGCAGCCAGTCTTGTGTCTTTCCCTTCAGGGACAAGCTTGCCTCTGCCCTGGGTGGGTCCAGAGATGCCGTCTGGAAAGCAGGACCTGGAGTCAGAAACTTTAGGAACCTACTTCGTGCTCTATTCTACTGTGGCTGACTTGGAATCCAAGCCAGAAGACAAAGTCCTTCCCACTCTTCCCTCTCATTTCCACAAGCAGAGGAGTCTTTTCCCAGGGCAACCCAACACAGGCCCATAGGGAGTAAGGCTAACACTGATGTTCACTCAAGGCCCAAGGGCATGAAAGTTACTAGGTCTGGGACTCACCCTTCCAACCCAGGGCAGGTCCAGAAATGCCCTCCAAGAGCCAATACCTAGAATCAAGGACGACAAGTGCTTGCTTGGTACTCTACCCCGCGGTAGCCAAGTCAGTACTTAAACTGATTTTTGTTTCTCATGAAGGTGCCTTTTTTGTGTAGATGGTTGTTAAGTTTGGTGTTTCCGTAGGGAGGACAATCAGTGGAGGGTTCTGTTGGGCCATTTTGCTCCACCTCATGCTCTCCATATATAAATTCATTTTAAACTTCATATTTAAATATTGGCATTTTAATTTCAAAATAAGTACTGTTTCTTCAATTTCTACTTTATAGTTCAGTTGTGAGTTCCTATATCACTTCTTGCTCTGTTATTTATTTATTTATATTTTAAAATTTCTGGTTTTGCTCTTGCTTCCACTTGCAACATCCCTTTATACACTCTTTTGGCTTGTTACTTGCCAGTTCAGATGCTGTCTTACCCAGGAAATATTAAAGTTCTATACTAGAGCCTCGTACTTTTTTAGTTCGAAGTATTTCTGAGTAGCAGATCATATTTAAATGATACATCATTGTTCCTATTTCATCTATCCACTCCTCAAAGCCTGTGACTATTTTAATTAAAATATATCTCAGTGCTTATAACAAGGCCTGTCCATAAATATTGTCAGGAACTGTTTTATTAATTTTGTTTTTATTCCTTATTTTAACATCTTTATTATAAAATCAAACATGAATACAGAAAGCCATACAAAACACATATATAACTTAATGAATTATATTAAGTTGGGCACAATTGTAATTACCACCTAGGTTACAAAATCAGAAATGATACCAGCCGACCAAGAAGCTCTTTCACTTGCCCCATCTCAATCACAAAACCCTCATTCTCTCCCAAACTAAACAATTATGGTGATCACCTTTTTGTTTTTCTTTATATGTGGTCAGATAACTATTCATTCTTAGACTTTATAGTTTATTCTTGCTAATTTTAATTTGTTATGTTTCTTAATCTACAGGTTCCCCATTCATTTATTTCTTTTCCTGCAAATTATTTGTTCAAGAACCTGGGCTGTTTGACCTATAATGTTTCCCATATTCTGGTTCCGCTGATTTTAAACGTTTAAACATTTAAACATTCTTCTGTTCTCTGGTTCCTGCAAATTGGCATCTGAACCCAGAGGCTTGATCAGACTCAGATTTGAACCCTTTGGCAGGTTTATAGTTGATGGTGTATTTATATGTAATTTCTCGTTTTCACATTTTTGCTTCTTATGTTCACAGTGATTGAGGCCCAATGCCAAGATTTGTTGATTTATCATAGGTTGAAAAGATGGTAGCATCATTTTTATTTGATTAAAATATGTAAAACTGCTTCTCTCTCTGTATATGTTACTCATTGATACATTTCATATAAGAAAAGCAAAATGAATGCTCTATTTTCTTTTTCATAGTTTTCTAGGTAGTGAATTTGTTCCTTATCCTTCAAAATTGGCCAGGGAGATGTTTAAAATGATATTAATAGTTCTACAAATAACTACATATTTAATATCTACCATTCTTTACATCAAAACACTCTTTTATTCATTATCTAAAGTTCATTTTCTAGTAGATACCTCAGAAAGACCTCACTGCACAATAGTTTCTGAAGTCTTACATGTTATAACAGATTTTCTGTACTCTTGTTCTTGATACTTAGCTTTTCAGCATGTAAGTTCTTCACTTGCTTTTTCTTTCCTTTGCTATACTGATAGCTTACTCTTTTTTTTTCTTCTTTAAAGCTTTTCTAATGACCGTCTTATTTTCTTTCTCTTATATGTCACTTGATCTTTTCCTATAGATGATCAAATAATTTTTACTGTTTGCCTTAGGAGCCAGTGATTTTATTACAATACATTTGAATCCTTGAAATCGATTTAGTGAGAATTAACACTTTTGAGTTTTATTTCCCATGAACATAGCATGTCACTTCATTTATCTGGGTCTTCTTGATTTCTTTTATGAGTGTTTTGTAGTTTTTAGCATGTATAACTTGCACATGTTTTGTTAGGTTTCTATAAAAACATTTCATAATATTTGTTGTAATTGTAAATGGTACCATTTTAAAAATTCAATTTCCAATTATTTACTGGTAGTAGATTTTAACACAGTTCATTATTATATATTAACCTTTAATGCAGCAATGTTGCTAAATTCACTGATTAATTCTCTGAACTTTTTGTAAATTCTTTGAGATTTTTTAAAGGTAAACTATCACATGCAAAAATAGAATTTTTTCTTTTGAATCTGGGTGATTGGCTTTCATTTTCTTGCACTGTTGCATTACCTATGATCTCCAGTACAATGTCAAATAGGAGTAGTAAAATCAAGAACTCAGTCCCTTTCACAATAGCCACAGAAAGAAAAATACTTAGGAATACAACTAACTGTAGAAGAAAAATATCTCTAGAATAAGAATTATAAACCATTGCTGAAATAAATCAGAGATCTCACAAACCAATGAAAAAACCATTCCATTCTCATGGATAGGAAGAATCAATATTGTTAAAATGGCCATACTCCTCTAAGCAATTTTCGGATTCAATACCTTTCCTATCAAACTACCAGTGGCATTCTTCACAGAATTAGAAAACAGTATTCTAAAATTCTTTTGGAACAAAAAAAAGAACCTGAATAGCCAAAGCAATCTTACGTAAAAAGAACAAAGTTATTAGTATCACACTACCTGACTTCAAACCATACAACAAGTCTGCAGTAACTAAAACAGCATGGTACTGGTACAAAAATGGACACATAGACCAATGGAATAGGTAGAAAACCCAGAAATAAAGCCATAAACCTACAATTATCATTGACAAAGCCAGCAATAACAAACACTGTTCAGTAAATGGTGCTTGGATAACTGACTAGCCATATGCAGATGAATGAAACTGGACCCCTTCTTTCACCATATAAAATGATCAACTCAAGGTATATTATAGACTTAAATGTAAAACCTAAAAATATAAAACCCCTGGAAGAAAACCTAGGAAATATCATTCTGGACATCAGCCCTGGCAAATTCATGGCAAAGACTCCAAAAACAATTGCAATAAAAATAAAAACTGACAAGTAGGACCTAATTTAACTGAAGAGTTTCGGCACAGGAAACTACCAACAGAGTAAGAAGACAACCTACAGAATGGGAGAAAATATTTGCATACTATGCATCTAACGAAAGTCTAATATCCAGAATGTATAAGGAACTTAAATCAACAAGATAAAGACAACCCTATTTAAAAGATAGGCAAAGACATAAACAGAATTCTCAAAAGACATACACATGGTCAACAAGCATATGGAAAAAAAGTTTAATATCATTAATCTTTAGAGAAATGCAAATCAGTACCATAGTGAGACACTATCTCACACTAGTCAGAATGGCTATTACTAAAAAGTCAGAAAAATAGCAGATGCTGGCTAGGTTGTGGAGAAAAGGGAATGCTTATATACTGTTGTGGGAATGTAAATTAGTTCAGCCACTGTGGAAAGTAGTCTGAAGATTTCTCAAAGAACTTAAAATATAACTACCATTTTACCCAGAAATCCCATTACTGGGTATATACCCAGAGGAATATCAAGCATTCTACCATGAAGATACATGCACTCATGTGTTTATCACAGCACTATTCACAACAGCAAATACATGGAATCAACCTAGATGCCTTTCAGTGGTGGACTGGACAAAGAAACGCTGTTACATATATACCTTGGAATACTATGAAGTCATAAAAAAGAATGAAATTATATCCTTTGCAGAAACATGAATGAAGCTGTAGGTCATTATCCTAAGTGAATTAATGCAGGAACAGAAAACTAAATACCACATCTTCTCACTTATATATGAGAACCAGCCTTGCATATTTCAGAACAAACTCAACTTGGCCATGATGTAATATCATTTTTATATATTGCTAAATTCAATTTACTAGTACTTTCTTGATTTTTGTATGTATGATTTTGAGAAGTATTGGTCTGTAGGTTTTCTATCTGTTGGTATGTTTGGTTTTGGTATCAGAGTAATTATGACTTCATAATGACTTGGAAAATGTTCTCTCGGTTCAATTTTGAGTAAAACTTGTAGTACCCATTAAATACTTGATTAAAACTTGTGAAAGTTTGAGTAAAACTTGTATTACCCATTAAATATTTGATAAAATTGCCCAGTAAAGCATCTGTTTTGGGAATTTGTTGCCGTTGCTATTGATAGGTTTTAACCATAAATTTAATTTATTTAATAGATATAAGATTATTGAAATTTTCAATTTCTTCTTGGTAGTTAGAATCTCTCAAAGACCTTTCAATTTAAGTTATTGTATTTATGGTCATAATTTTATCTATAATATTCCTTTATCTCCTATTACCTGTAGAATGTGTAGTGAATGAGGATGTCCCTCTTTTATTTCTGACATTACTATGTCCATTCTCTATTTTTCTTGGTCAGTCGGTCTGGTATAAAGTTAATTGACTTTACTGATGCTTTCAACAGACCAGCTTTTAGTTTCATTCACATTTTTCCTATTTCTTTTTATTTTAGATGTTACTGATTTCTACTTTTATCTTTATTATTTCTGTCTTTTGTTTTCTTAAGTGTAACTTACCTACTTTTTAATTTGAGGAACAATTTTAGATAATTATTTGAGACATCTTTCTAATATAAATGTTTATGCTATAAATTTTCCTCTGAGCAATTCTGTAACTTCATCTCACAAATTTTGTTTAGTTGTATTTTCATTTTAAGTCAATTTTAAACATTTTCTAATTTTGGGGGGACTGCTGCTTTGACACATTAGTTATTTAGACTTATTTTTTATTTCAAAATATTTGACGATTTCCTGTCTTTGTTTATAAATTAATTGTATTCTGATGAGAGAACAAACTTTAAAATCAATTGCATTTTCCTTTTTTGGCCGAAATGATTGTCTATCTTGGTAACTATTTTATATGTACTTGAAAACGATGTACATTTTTCTGTTGGGTGGAGTAACCTAATGTCAAGTAGCTTATTTGTTGTCTACTTATTCTATCAATTTCTAAAAGAGGAGTGTTGACATTGTCTTCGACTATAAATATGCTTTCACTCCTATAATTATTTTTCCTATGTAATTGAAAGCTCTCTTTTTAGATGAGTACACAGTACATTATTTCTTCTTATTGAATTGTACCTTTAATCACTACGGCTTTGAACTGTGCCATTACAGCAGAGAACTGTGGGTTCTCTATTAATTTTTATGTGGAGATTGAAGAACTCTGTACTGTCTTTCCAGAATACTCCAGAAAGGTTTTTACATGAATAAAATGAGCAGGGATATTGTAAGCCTATAAGCTGCCTCTCTGAGAACTAGAGAATATATATTTCCTCTCACTGTGCACACATTTTCAGATACATATTTTTGTGAGAAGATAATTCCTTTGTGTGAATTAGAAACAAGTGCCTCTTTTTCTAAAGTACCCCTCTTCCATGCACACAACTTGGTGTGAAGCATCAGACTAGATATTTGCTCCTGCTCAACCTGAATCTAGGTGCTCTTGTGCTTTAAAGAAACTGCCCAACCATGCATGTCTAAATGCAGTGGCCCTGGTGATTATTCCCAGTCAAGATATGAATAGTTTATGCTCCAATGTTATTTTCTCTGTGACAGCCTCATAATAATGATACATAAAGTATGAAAAGGAACACTAAGAAGTCTTAGGTGGGATCAAGCATAACATAAACAATGTTGTGGCCACAAATGAAATAGTAATTTATGAGAGTAAGAAAAATTCATGTATGGGCTGTACAACCAGCATCCTGTGGTAGTCAGGAAGTTACTCCTGCAGGGTCATATGAAGTAAGTGTTCTAAGTGAGATGGTAGATGTGAGCCAGGCTCACTGCATGAATACAACGATTTGGTTGGCAGTGTTCCCACCTCCCACCTGTGAAAGAAACTTGAAAAAAATTCTTCCAGTTGCTTTCTGGCTCTGTGGGCTACAGGAAATGGTGAGCCTGGGGACATGAGAGGAAATAAGTCAGGATCACCAACAGAATCTGAAACTTATTTGCTGCTGGCTCAGAGACTTGATATCTGCAATACCTATAATGTCATTACATGGCGTAAAAGATCACACTTTTATTTTAAAATCTAGTCCTGGTCTGTGGATCTGAGGATGAATTTCTGTGACCCTACAGAAGTGTACTCCTAGTTTCTTCTGCTTGCCTCCAGATATAGAGTACAGCAAGCTCTTAGCTTATGCTTATTTACCATTTTACAGCTTTATTTTGGGAACTTTGGGAAATTGTGTATGTGAATGGTATATTAAAAAATGATAATGGAATTATGTTTATGTAGGAAAATGTTCTAGTTCTTAAGAGATGCATGATGATGTATTTGGTATCATGTAACAATGACATCAAATGCCATGGTGTCAAGCAACAATGTCATGCAACATGGTGTTATTGCAGACATTGTTGCAAATATGAAACAATGTCTGCAACTTCCAGATGATTTAGTAGAAAAAATTATTATCTGTTTATCTATAGCTATTGGTCTAGCAATATCTATTTGTCATCTTTATCACCGTCATCATATATCTTTTATCTATATACACAAAGATAAATACAGATGAAAGAATATAGATGTTTATTATAGTATTCTTGTGTAGATTTTAAAATTTTCAAAATAAAATGAATACGATAAGACAAAATAGGAACTGTGAGGTCTCTGAACATACTTTTTTTGTTTCCATTTTCTGGTCATAATCCTACTTTCCAGGATAACCTCATTAAAACCTTTGTAAATATAGTAACCTTCTTTTTCTATTGTCTCAGTGATATGAGAACCCCAAAATGACAAGTGACCGTTTCAACCTTCAGTTTAATAAAATGGCCATTGTGTCCTCTTGGGCAAGTATTCTCAAGGGCGTGTAGTCCACCAACAGAAGACAAAGTTTAATGAGAAGAAGAAATGCTTTATGAATGGATCATTTGTGATTATAGTTACAGAAATCCTTGGAGCAGTGCAGCTTTATCATGAGAGGAACAACAGTGTACATCAAGAGCTGATTTAAAGCCTACACCACTAAAGGATCAAGCCCTCAAGGTCATTCTATCCAGACTAAACCATAACTAAATATTCAGTAGACCATTCAACATTTTCTAAGGCCAGCTATTGGGTAAATAAGCTCTACATCAGGATTTTATGGCCTCATTGCTTTTGAGAAAAATTTCTACATCAAAAATCACGTTGCATAGAACTAAAATAGCAATTAGAAATTCATTGATGGTAGTCTTGGCAGAAGCATTGCAAGCATGGAGTCAAATTCATAACCTGAGTTTTGGTTTAGTGAAGATAAACTACCAACATTTCCCTGAAGGAAGATGTCCAACAGAATATAACTGCCGTTGACTAATGCCTTCTGTGAAATTGTGGTTTAGTGTTAATCTCTGTTATTTGGTAGGCTGGATGATCAACAATGGTTGTAGCCAGATATCAATCAATCAAAAAAATCAATATTTTTATTTCCATGTATAATCTCCGTCTGTGTCTCCATGGCTACGTTGTACATTAGTCCGTCGAGCAAGTGGCCGGGCTACCTGGACAAAAAGCAAGTTGTTATTCACAGAATATATTTTTCCATCTGATGGATAAAAGCCTTTATTACAGTGGATGCCCATGGGTAAACATCTCACTGGACACAAATATTCTTACACTTTGTGCTCATTCCAAGATTCTATCCACACACTATTCTCCAGAATTCTATGTCACCAATTTGCTAATCTTGTTATTTCCACATCCTTTGATATTTGAAACATTTATTAGCCACTTCCCAATAATTGATATAGATCTATCTCTAGACTTCATTTATTCTAGATGAAGTGAACAATCAGTTATCTATCATCATTTTAGCTCATAAGGAATGTTTGCCTTCACTACTGTCTTTCAAGTCCACCACTGAATAACTGTAATGCTGCAGCTATTTGCCTCTGGCTGGCACCAGCAAAGGATCACAAGGACAAGAGGACATGTTGAGAAGTCATAGGTAATGGTTGTGGCCAAGACGTTGATGCAGCAGAAGTGAGTGCCTTGTGAACCTATAATACCTGCTTATGCAACATGCCTGTGCTTCAAGATTTGCTTGAATCAAGTCCTGTAAATGCCACTCTTTCTTGATAATGGAGGGCTGTTGTGCACATCCAAATTTACAAGTTGGTATTTCAGCCAACATCCAGTTCATAATAGGCATTTTAATTTACATGATTACTTAGTATAGCAGTGCCCACCATTTATCCTCTGTCAGGCATAGAACTTTTCAAGGAGGTGATGAAAACATTTGGAAACCGTTGGTTTTGGAGGATCATAAAGGTCTGAGTGAAGGTAACTTTCACTGAAAACTGAACCTGCTGCAGAGGGTTTTTATTTTTTTTATTTGTACACATTTATGGGATACATGAGAAATTCTGTTACATGTATATAAAGCATAGTGATCAAGTCAGAGTATTTAAGGTGTCCATCTCCTGAGTGTATGATACATTCTTGCTAAGTATAGTCATCCTACTAAGCTATTAAACATTAAATTTATTCCTTCTATCTTACTGTATGTTTCTACCCCTTAACACACTTCTTTTTATCCTCCTTTCTCCCTTCCTTAACCTTGTAAGTCTGTTATCTATCTTTCCACTCTCTACCTCCATGTGATGTAACTTTTAGCACCCACATATGAGTTAGAACATACAGTAGTTATCTTTTTGTGCCTGTATTATTTCGCATAAGAGAATGACCTTTAGTTCCATCCAAGTTGCTGCAAATAACATGATTTCATTCCTTTTGTGGCCAAGTATAATTCAGTTGTGCATATGCCATATGTTCTTCATCCATTCATCCATTAATGGACATTTAGGTTGATTCCATATGCTTGCTATTGTGAATAGTGTAAAAACATGCAATTGCAGGTATCCTTTTGATATATTGTTTTCTTTTCATTTGGGTAGATACCCAGTAGTGGAAATTCTGGACCAAATTGTAGCACCATTTTTAGTTTTTTTGAGAAATCTCTATTCTGTTTTCCACAGTAACTGTACTAGTCTACATTCCCACCAACAGTGTATATAAGTTTCCTATTCTTCACATCCTCACCAACATCTATTGTTATTTGTGTTTTTAGTAATGTACTTTGTTACTAAGGTAAGAAGATATTTCTTTGTGGTTTGATTTGTATTTATCTGATCATTAATAATGAGCAGTTTTCCATTTGTATGTCTTCTTTGGAGAGATGTCTATTCACATCCTTTGCCTACTTTTTAATGGTATTACTTGTTTTATTTTTTTTTTTCTGTTGAGTTATTTGTATTTCTTGTATGTTCTGGATATTAGCCGCCAGTCAGATGAATACTTTGAAAATATTTTCTCTCATTGTACAGATTATCTCTTCAGTCTGTTGATGATTTCTTTTACTATGTGAAAACTTTTTAGTTTAATTCTTATTTATTTATTTATTTATCTATTTATTTTTGCCCAAGCTTTTGAGGTCTTAGTCATAAGTTCTTTGCCTAAACCAATGTCCAGGAGAGTTTTTCTTAGGTTTTCTTCTAATTTTTTTAATAGTTTTTGGTCTTACGTTTAAGTCTTTAATTCATTTTAATTTGATTTTTGTATATGGTGAGAGTTAGGAGTCCAGTTTCATTCTTCTGCATATGGCTCTCCTATTTTCCCAGCACTATTTATTGAAGAGGGTTTCCTTTTCTCAAAGTAAGTTCTTCTCAAATTTATGGAAGATCAGTGTACTGTAAATATGTGACTTTATTTGCAGATTCTCTCTTCTGTTTTGTCTGAATATTGCTTTGGGCAATATGCAATGTGGTCATTCTGACAATATTCTTTCAATCCACGAGCATAGGATAATTTTCCATTTGTCTGTGTCACCTCGATTTCTTTCATCAATGTTTTGTAGTTTCCTTGTAGATATCTTTCACCTTCTTGCTTAAACTTTTTTCTAAGGTGTTGTTTTGTAGTGATCGTAAATGGAATTGCTTTCTTTCTCAGCTACATCATTATTGGCATTGAGATATGCTACAGATTTATGGATGTTGATTTTGTATTCTGTGTCTTTGTTGAATTTATTTATGAAATCTAAGAGTTTTTTTGGTGGAGTCTTTAGGTTTTCCTTGGTTTAAGATTATATTATCAGCAAAGAGGAACAATTTGACTCACTCTTTTCCTGTTTTTTATTCCTTTTAGTTGTTTCTCTTGCCTAATTGCTCTGGTTAGAACTTCCAGTTCTATGTTAAATAGGACAGGTGAAAGTGTACATCTTTGTGAAGGAACTTAAGGAACTGATTTTACTGTTTTTGTTGGTTTTCTTGTTAAGGAACTTAAGATTGGATTAATTAGGTAAAAAAATTATAGTCAAATATAACACACATTGTCTACAGAATTCAAAGAGGTCTACCAAAGACCCTTAAAAATTGAGTGCAAGATGTAACAACTTCTCTTAAATTATTTTACTGTAATAAAGTACATGACTTGTAATTCACCATTTTAACCATATTAAAGGATACAATTTAGTGACACTTAGTACATTCACATGTTATACAACCATCACCACTATTCAGTTCCATAACATTTTATATATCTCAAAGTATTTTCCAATTTTCTTCATGATTTTTAAAATTTGAAACATATGCTGTTTAAGAGTGTGTTGTTTCATCTTTATATATTTGTGAATTTTGTAGTTTTCTTTCTGATCTTATTTCTGATTACATTTGACTGTGATCCATAAAGATATTTTATAGTATTTTAATCTTTTAAAATTTATTGAGACTTGTATTTTGACCTCATATGTAGTATATTCTGAAGAATATTGCATTTGCACTTGACAGGAATAAGTATTCTGCTGTTGTTGGATGACATGTTATATATATGCATATTTCTGTTGGGCCTTATTAGGTTTTAGTACTGTTCAAATTCTATGTTTTCTTAATAAACTTGTCTAGTTGTTTTATCATTTATTAAAGTAGATTATTGAAGTCTCCAACTATTGTTGTAGAATTGTCTATTTCTCTCTTCAATTATGTCAGTGTTTCTCACATTCATATATCAAAATACACTTTTATATATTCACAGTGGGGTCACCGTTTTAAGTTATATATAAATGTTATATTTGCTTATAATTGCTATATCTTCATAATGGGTTGACCTTTTTATCAATATATAATGCTTGTCTTTGTCCCTTGTTATGACTTTCAAGTTAAAGTCAATTTTATCATAGAATAGTCACCTGAACTCTCTTTTGGCTACTATATCCATCAAATGTCTTTTTCTGTCTTTCACTCTCAAATTATTTGTGTCACTGAATCTAAAGTGAGACATTTTTAGATAGCATGTAATTGGATAATTAAAAATTTCTTCCACTCTCTGCCTTTTAATTATAATCTAATCTATATTTATTTGAATTAGTTACATATAAGAACCGCTATTTTGCTATTTGTTTCCTATGTGTCTTATGTTGTTTCTATTCTTCATTTCCTCTCTTACTGCCTTCTCTTGTGTTTACTTGATTTTTTTTTGTTATTAATCATTTTCATTCCCTTTTTATTTCTTTTTGCATATGTTTTTCGTTTTTATCTTAGGAGTTTCTATGGATATTACAAATAACACATTAAGCTTATAACAATCAAGTTTGAATTGATATGAAGTTAACTTCAATACTATACAAAACTCTGCACTCAAATGGGATTGGAGGTACTACACAAAACCTTTAGTATTCCCTTAGTTTGGTGTTTTGTCACTTATCACATCTGTATTCATTGTGTGCCCAATAATTTCAATTTGTTGTTATTTTATGCTTTAAAAATCATATTGAAAATTAAAAGTAGATGTACAAATCTAAACTGCAATAACACTGCCTTTTATATTTGTCCAAGTGGTTACCTTTACTGGAGATCTTTATTTCTTCAGATGGTTTCAAGTTACTGTTTATTGTCTTTTCATTTCAGTCTCCCTTTATCATTATTTTGTAGTACAGGTCTCTTGGTAACAAACTTCCCCAGCTTTTGTTTACCTACAAATATCTTAATTTCTTACTCATTTTAAAGAAAACTTTGTCAGATATAAAATTCTTCGTTGACAGTTTATTTCAGCACTTTAAATATACCATCCGACTAGCTTCTGTTATCCATGGTTTCCAATGATAAATTGGCTATTAATCTTATTAAGGAATCCTTGCACATGATGAGTCATTTCTATCTTGCTACTTTCAAAATTTTCTCTTTGTCTTTATCTTTGCACAGTTTGATTACAGTGTGTTTTGTTGTGAATCTCTTTAGGTTTATTATGTTGGAATTTGTTGAGTTCATGAATGTATAGATTCACATCTTTCATCTAATTTCATGTTTTCAGACATTATTTTTCAAATATTCTTTCTACTCTTTTTGCCTCTTTTCTCTCTCAGACTCCTATAATGCATATATTTGTCTGCTTGATTGTGTCTTATTGGTCCCTTAAATCTATTCATTTTTCTTTATTTTTTATTTCAGCTCTTCATACTGGATCATTTTTATTGTCCTATATTTAACTGCTACTTTCTTTTATGTGATCAAACCTGCCTGTAAACACCACCTCTTCTAGTGATTTTTTAAAATTTCAGTTTTTGTAATTTTCTACTCCAGAGTTTCTATTTGGCTTCTGTTTATAATTTTCATCTATTTATATTTTATATTTTGTGAGAAATCCTTCCCTTGTTTCTCTTTAGTTGTTGTCCATGGTCTCTCTTAGCTCCTTGAATTTAGATGTGGTTATGAAACATGCTTTAGACACTCAATGTGAATGGGAGTTATGTGTGACACTTCTAGGCCTCTAAGATCCAATGTACAATGGAAAGGGACAAACCTCACAGAATAATGAGTCGAAGTGTGTGGAGAACAATACACAAAGGAGCTGTGTTCAAGGAGAAGAATTTATCTGTTTATGGAACATTCTCCTCCATCAGGGTAATTGGATTGTAAAGTGTCTGCACAGTATATTTCAGAATTATGCACACTCTAATCTGTTTATTTCCTACCTCTCCTTTTTAGGACAAAGATTAATTTTTGAGGTCACCTTCTTACCATTTATCTCTTTTTTTTTATATCAGGAGTGTGCAGGCCAAAAAATCATGTCTTCTTAGTTCATTTTTTTGTTGTTGTTTTCATTCCAAGGCAGATGTCATGATGTTTAGTGGTGGGAATAGGTAACATTCTGATCAGGTAGCAGTGCTCTGTGAAATGGGAGACCAGTACTGAATAAGCTCTGCACCTGAGGTATTCTCCAAATAAATTGAGTGGCTTGGCAGTTCACAATTTTGCAAGTCAGGAAAAGCCAGTTTTGAATGTAATATAGAATGCCATGTATCATCTCCTAAGGGAAAGACTATCATGCATCATACAGAAGGCTTTCTCTGCAAACTTGACGCTATGACTAGATGGGACTTTTAGGCTATCCCCTTTGAGTATATTTTAAATGCAGGAAAGAGTGATCCAAATATTGGGGACTAGAAGCTTAGATTGGGGTTATTATTGTGGCTAATTACAATTATATTCCAGCTTTCCTTTGGTGTACGTGTTAAGATTGCCTTCCCTTTCTATGTGAGTGGAAATGATGTACATCTTTTAGCAGTCATTTCATTATTCACTATCATCCTATTTTCCTACCAAAATAATTGTGAAAACAAATGTTGAAGTGAGCATCTATCAGACTTATTCTTTGTATGATATGCATTGAATATTTGGTGTAATCAAGAAATAAACTTTTGTAGCATTAAAACAATAAGGATTGATTTATTTTGCACAGCATCTTAAGGTAATACTGGCATTTATAATATTTAAGGGTGAAATCTATTATCCAATAAATGCATCCAAATAAAGTTCTCAGAAAGGTATGGTAAAGGAGCTGGTGGTGAGCAATGAATATATTAAAAAAACAGAATAAAAAATAAATACTGCCAAAATTATGGCTTAAAAGGAGAAAATAAACATTGGAAATCTTGATAATATAAAAATAAGAACATAACATCTAACTAACATGAGATTGAGGAATAGCAAGAGAGTTCCTATCTTAATTTTTTTTTTTACAGGAAGTGAAATAATGTATACATTAAACATGTTGCTAAAAATAGCTAACTTTATAATATTTAAGATAATATCTCTTGTGTTGATAAAACATTCATTTAGAGTTTGGAAATTATTTGTTTTTAATTAAGTTCCCCTTCTGTTAATTTCCTATGAAGTAAAACTTAAATAGAATTTAATTTAATTTTTACTGTAATGACATGTGTACTGTATTTCAGGTCTTATAAGACCATGTTTATCCATTCCTTAGTCTTTCCACCTGTCTACATATCTGCTTTCTGCCCATCTGTCCTTCTATTTGTATATCCATCTAACTATACATAGTGATATAGAGATATGCCTGAAATGTTACTTATATTAAACTTATAGGTGGTATAATTTATAGTAATACCTTTTTAGATGTTTGTACTTTTATGTATTGAATGCCTTTTGTCTTTTTTTTTTTCAAGACTATAAAATTTGAAATCTGAAAATAAAAGACAAATTTCTTGACCTCAAGTACCTTACAGAAGTTACATAGTATCACAAGTTCCGGTCATGTTTTAGTTTCTCTTCCATAATTTTAACATGCTGGAAAAAGAGATTTTACAGGGAAGCAGTACGATCTGTTAGACAGGAACCAGATCTAGTGTGTTGTTGTTGTTGTTGTTGTTGTTGTTGTTGTTTTTGGGACAGAGTCTCGCTCTGTCGCCCAGGCTGGAGTGCAGTGGCGGGATCTCGGCTCACTGCAAGCTCCGCCTCCCGGGTTCACGCCATTCTCCTGCCTCAGGCTCTCGAGTAGCTGAGACTACAGGCGCCCGCCACCTCTCCCGACTAGCTTTTTGTATTTTTTAGTAGAGACGGGGTTTCACCCTGTTAGCCAGGATGGTCTCGATCTCCTGACCTCGTGATCCGCCCGTCTCGGCCTCCCAAAGTGCTGGGATTACAGGCTTGAGCCACCGCGCCCGGCCCAGATCTAGTGTTTTATGGTTTGATAGAATACATGGAAATAATATGAGAAGAGACGGGGGGAGAGGTAGAAGCATGTTTGAAACCACATAGTAATTCAGACCTTGAAAATAACTATTCTCTAAGGTTTCAAGTTCTCTTCACTTCACACCTAATTTCTCAGTGAATACATCCATATTTTGAGTTATTGGACTCAGGAAATCAAATTATTACTAGTCTGGTGATTAAATTGCTCTATCCATCTGCTAGTATATTGTCATTATTCTTTGAGCTTTGCTTGATGATAACAAAAATTATAAGTCACTTGTATTAAATCCAGGCAATGATTGTATAAAATCTTGCAGAAAAAAAATGAATGCTTGAACTTGTTTTTTTTTCTGTCTTAAAAGCAAAACAAAATATGAAATGCAATATAATCAAGTTTAATATTGGAGTATATTTTCAGAAATGGTGTTGTCCAAAGATGTCTCCACACAGCTGGACTTTTTCTTGGATGCTCTTTTGGTTGACATTGAATCCACAGAGATTTCTGGCTTCATGGATGGCCAAACACTGGTAAGGTCATGATGTTCATTTAATTAGTGTGACTGAGTCTACTCCCAGAATAATTTTAATGTTTTAAGTGCACTTGTCAATCTTCTTTATTCACTAAGAGTCTTTGTTATTTTAGGATAGATTATTTCTAAAGTTACAGAACAATAATTGTGGTTATCATCTAAAAAAGTTATTCTAAGTTATTTGTGTGATATACACAAAATTATATGGCTGAAATAAAAAATATGGTGAAGTTATATTAGAATCTTATTCTCCTTTGCTTGCTGTATCATTGTTAAATAATATGAAAAGCAGCCTCATTGTAAAATCAGCCTTTCCACTTTATTAATATAAACAGAATTAAGCTTTATTTAAAAAAATCTTCAAAATATTAAATATTTAACTACTTAATATCTCTAAAATATTAAAATATTATTTGAATGCTTCTTATTTATACAAGGTAACATGTAGAAGGTCTTTCCCCTCAAAGCATTTGCCATCTAGCACTGTTTCTCCACATAAATAACACAAACATGCTTTTTTCAAGCTCTCATAGTATTTTGTATCTTTTTTCAGAATTTATTCACTCTTCATGGTGTACTTATTTTTTAAATAATTTATTTAATGTCCACCTTTACGGCTAGACTCTAAACTCCATGTGGATGAAAAGAGTGTACCTTTTGTTAGTGTCATATTCCTAGTGCCTAACAGAGTGATGAGCACATCACTGACATTCTGCATAGAATTAATTACTGACTCATGCAGACTGTGCGAATTGTTACAAGAGGTACAATCTAAAGAAAGAGTATTAGGGAGGTATACATTACTGTGTGGATTCTGTGTTCATTTGGAAAAGTTGGTTCAGATTTAAATGACTTGAAATTGGAAAAGAGAGAGTGGATAGGCAAAAAAAGAATAGCATGTTCAATGTTTTGAGGCAACTCAGGAGGAATAAATATTTATGAAACAGTGAATTACTCAGGACCACTAGAACCTGTGTTAGTCAGGAAGTGGGAGTGTGGGGTGGCAGTGAGACCTTGAACACCTGAGTCAGATTATTAGAAAACTTAAGGAATTTAAAGTTTTTATTTAATGTTGAGAAATTTGGGGGGATTGTATAATTTTGGTTAAGTGGCTAAAATAAATTACATTTTAGTCATATATCTTCCCAATTTAAAGAAAGAAAACATTGTTTAAAGGCAAAATAAACTTTTTTAAGATCAGAAACTGTAAGTTTTAGCCTTGGTAAGTAGAGTAACTTCCATAGTTCCTAGCATGTTTTAGGCATTGGGCATATATTCCTGATTAGATGTTCATTTGAATTTGTTAACTGAAATAATATTCTGAAAGTGATGAAGTGATTCGTGCTTTGTACAACAGGTAGATAAGATATAGGTAACTAAGATAGATAAGAAGACAATAATTTAACAGTCATTAGATGAATAAAAATTAATATATACACATGAACACAAAAACAAATGCACACACTTAACCACACATATAGACAGGAATATACACAGACATACCCACAGAAGTACACATTTGCACATACAAGTACATGCACACGTACACAAACACACAGACATCCACACACATATGTGAGAAAGACAATAGGTAAAATATTAGGATCATGCTGTAGAAAACACAGACAAAACTCACAGAATATCAAGGAAGATGATATCAGAAGGGCAGACAAAGAACAGATGGAAGATAATTTGCAACAAGTTAAAAAATAATGAGTTCATTCTGTGTGATGAAGGGTTCATCCTAAGCCGATTATCACATTGTAGGCAGATTTCCCAAACTCATATTGTGCATTGCCAAATACTTACCCATCACACACTACCTATACTAGAATCTGGGCCTGCGGACAGTTGGCATATATTTACCAAATATTATAATGTTTACTTTTTCCCTTACAGAATCAAATGCCTGTTTTAAAGAAAAGGAAAAATATAGAAAAACAAGAACCACAATCCATTGCCAGAACCCAACATTAAGTATACTAACAGTTGGGTTTTAAAAACATTTTCATTCTAATTTTTAAATCTATACAACAGGTGTTTCATGCCAACTTGTTGGGGCAGCGCTCTCTGAGGTGGGCGGCTTCACAAGTGTGGTCCACTCCAGGTTTTAGAATTTGCCACTTGTTAGAGCCCGGTCTGCCCGAGGTGAAGGAGGAAAAAACGGGAGGAAAATGGCGGCCAAGGCTGCACCGGCGGAGACAGCGCGTACGCAGGGAGTGGGGCCCCGGCCAGGCCGGGCTGGGAATAGAATCTGTCCCCAGCAGCGAGGCTCGCACTGATCCCCTCCCAGTCACGGCCCCTGAAGTGTCTGTGCCCAACCGTGAGGCCGCCGCCCAGGAGCCCGCTCCTAAGGCAATGCCGCTGCTGTCGCTGCGGGGAGCTTGCCCGCAGCCTGAAGGCAGAGGGGCCGGAGCTGGAGGCTGAGGGGAAGCTGCTTGAGAGGGTGACGGATCTGAGGCAGCCACGCCTCTCAAGAGTCTGACCTTACCCGCCTTTGCCTGCCTCGCCTCCGAAGCATCCCAGCTCCTGAGGAGTGCGAGGAGACTCGGTATGCCTCCTGCCGCAGCACCTGGGGACTCGTGCCGCCGTCGGGCAGGGGCGGCGAGGGGGGACTTCTTGGTGTCGCAGCTGACCCCGGGCTCGGAGGTGCAGGTCACGCTGCATTGAGGACGTGCTCATCTTGTCGTCCTTCCTCGGGTAGACGCTCTTCTCCGGGGTCCTCGTGGATCTGTTCAAAAGAGACCATGAAACATTTGGTGCCATAGCCCAACTTTTGGTGGGAAACATATACAGCTCTTCTGGTGATGCTGTTTGGGCTCGCATCCCTGTGACAGTATTTCCCAAAAGGGACTATAAAGATAACCCGCAGCCATGTAGCTTCAACCTCATACATTCCAAGAAGGGACGGAAGTCAAGTGTGAAGTGAATGGTACTGTTCCCAGTGACCTTTTTCCTGCCCTACCTCGTGTGCTAAGCTTGCCTGAAAGCCTGTGGACTTCCAAAACATCACCTCTTTCCCATGAAGGACCACCTTATCCTCCCTGCTCTATCAGAATCCATCTAACCAATCAGTACCTCAGCCCCCTCCTCAGAAAATTAAGCTACCCAAACGAAGATATTTGGGGAAGAACCCACTTCAATAATCCCATTAAACTGTGACCTAGGCAAGTCGTATGTGATAAATGTTTAAAAAAAAATGCTGTTGTTGAAAATAAAATTAGAAAAGGTAGTAATGCAAGTGACTGCTAAATATGACAGTAAAAAACGGAGATATGAAAATGTACCTACTGTGAACAAAAAAGTAAAAACTGGCCATAAAGTGGATGGAAAAACCCAAAATGAAAGCCAGAGAAGAAATTCTGTGGTTATGGTTTCAAATACTGCTCACAGAAGAGGCAGAGTAGTAAATGTTTCTGCTCAGGTAGATAGGTCAAAAGCTCAGTTAAGTACTAAAAATCAGCTCCTAGAGTAAGAACATGGATCATGCAAAAGCTCAGGGAATTGTCAAAAATTGCCAAGGAAAAGGCATAAGAGAAGCAAACTGAAGCCTGTACTCCAAAAATGCACATTCGAAAGTCCATTTCATGGGTGAATATCAGAATCCTAGTCAGGTGCCCTTCTGCCCAGGTTTCATTTAAAAACACAGAGGTACAGGAATGAAGAAAATGACTCTTCTCTGAAGACAGGACTCGAGGAAGTGTGGAGTGCAGAGATGGTCCCCAACTCCAGTCTTGCTGCACCTCTATGCGCTCACCAGGTAAAGGCCTTCTGAAAATCAGAGTCCCTGAAAAGGCCGGGAAGAGGCCAGCAGTGAGAGGTTCAGGACCCAACTGAAATGCATGCTCCTGGTGAACTGGATGAACCATAGACATTGGACAAAAAGGGCAGCAAAAGCATTATCTCTGGACTTAAACCAAAAGATATCTGACACTTCCCATGCGTCAGTGTGTAGCATTGATAGCATAGATGATTTGAAATCATCCAACTCTGAATGTAGCTCCTCGGAAAGCTTTCATTTTCCTCCAGGCAGTATGCATGCACCTTCCAAATCCTTCACTTCCTTCTCGTCAAAGGAAGAGGAAAATTTCAGTAATTCCTTGAAAATGAATCTTCCAAAATTGTCTCTAAATGCATCATACCACATGGCAGGACCATATGTGTTGGGGACATTGTTTGGGCCAAGATACATGACTTCCCTTGGTGCCAGCCCCTGTTCTTACTAAAGATAACGGCCTTTTAGTCCTATAGGAGGACTGTATTTTATGGTTCAATTCTCCAGCATTTTTTTTCTCTCTTCTGTACCTTTCTCACTTTTTAGAAAACTTCCAGACACACTTGAATAAGAAGAGAAGGGGCCTGTATTGCAAGGCTATTACAGAGGCAGCTAAAACTGCCAAGCAACTGACCTCTGAAGTAAAGGCTCTGTTGACTGTTTGAAACATAAACACAGTAAGGTAGGCAAGACCATTGGAAGTCGTCATAGATTTTCAGTCTGTTTAGGAATAATTTCTACTACATAACTTGGCCAAATTGGAGAGAGATTGCACTGAATTGGCTATTTTAAAAAATACTTACCTTATAGCCATTTTTAGACTCAGAAGCTTAAACTGAACATGTAATCAAAATTTGGTCTTAAGGAAGTGAGATTTTAGGAATATTTTTCAGTTTTGAAGTCTAAAACCATTCCAAGGCATAGAAACCATAGCCTCAAATTGAAATTGAATTTTCGTGAGGACTGTTAATTGTTATTTGTACCTAATACCATGTGTATGTGTGTGTGTCTATGTAAAGTATAGCCTGTGACTATGGAACATGGACACAGGCTGCATATTGGGGATTGCTGTAAGGGCTGGTGAGGTGCAGGAATAGTGTGGATATTTAACGACTACTTATTTTTAATGTATTTTTATTTCAGTAGCTTGAGGGGTACAATTGGTTTTTGGTTCCATGGATGAACTGTGTAGTGGTGAAGTCTAGCATTTTATTGTGCTTGTCACCTGATTAGTGTACATCAAACTGTTGGGGTGATCAGACCCAACACCAGGTCATGGGGGCAACAAAGTTAGGCAGAGTCAAGGAATTGAGAAAAAAGTTTGAGAAGTAAAGTGGGACCAGGGGGCCATCACAATTGTGGAGGCTGCGAAGGCCCCAAGCTCTGGGAGTTCATGCTATTTATTGGTAATCCAACAAAGAAACAGGTGGTGAGAATGTGGTGGTCAAAAGGGCAGGTGCACGATCTACAGCTGTGATGGTTTAGCATTTATATGGAACATGTTCTGCTACTTGAGATAATGGGAATACAATTGATCCAAGAGCCTAGGAGGGCTAGAAGCAAGGAGCCAGCAAGTCTAGACACATTCCAGAGGACATTATGCAAGCCCTGCCTTAACTTTCTTCCCAACACTCAGCTTTTTCCCAACATCAAACCCAACATGCAGTTTTTCAGTTCTCATTCCCTACCACCTTACCCCCTTCTGAGTCTCCAGTATCCATTATACCAGTCTATATGTCCTTGCGTACGCATAACTTAACTCCCACTTATGAGTGAGAACATGCTGAATCTGGTTTTTGATTCATGAATTACTTCATTTATAATAATGTCCTCAAGTTCCATCCAAGTTGTGCAAAGACATTATTTCATTCTTTTTTATAGCTGAACAGTATTTCATGGTGTGTGTGTGTGTGTGTGTATGTATATATATACACACATCACATATTATTTATCCAGTCATCGGTTGATGGGCACTTAGGTTGGTTCTGTATCTTTGCAATTATGAATCACGCTGTGATAAACAAACATGTGCTGGTGGTGTCTTTTTGATACAGTGGCTTCTTTTCCTTTGGGTAGATAATAGTGGGATTGCTGGATCAAATGGTAGGTCTACTTTTAGTTCTTTGAGAAATTTCAATACGGTTTTCCATAGAGGTTGTGCTAATTTACATTCCCACAAACTGCGTGGAAGCATTCCTTTTTCCTCACATCAACACTAACATCTATTGTTTTTTAACTTTTTAGTAATGGCCATTCTAGTTGGGGTAAGGTGGTATTTTAACGCTTTAATTTGCATTTCCCTGATGATTATTGATGTTGAGGAGTTTTTTCATGTTTGTTGGCAATTTGTATATCTTCTTTTGAGGAATCTCTAGTCATGTTCCTTGCCTACTTTTAAATGGGATTATTTTGTTTTTCTCTTACTGATTTGTTTGAGATCCTTATAAGTTCTGGATATTTGTCCTTTGTCGGATACATTGTTTACAAACATTTTCTCCCATTCTGTGGGTTTTCTGTTTACTCTGATGATTTTTTTTTCTTTTTCTATTTTTTTTTGCTATACAAAAGCTTTTGTTTAATAGGCCCCATTTACTTATTTTTATTTTTGTTGCCTTTGTTTTTGGGGTCTTACTCATTAATTCTTTGCCTAGGCCAATGTCCAGAAGAGTTTTTCCTAGGTTTTCATCTAGAATTTTTATGGTTTTAGATCCTAAATTTAGATCTTTAATCCATCTTTAGTTAATTTTTTATGTGGTGAGAGATAAAGATCCAGTTTCATTCTTCAATATGTGGCTATCCAATTTTCCCAGCACTGTTTATTGAATATAGTATCCTTTTCCCAGGTTATATTATTGTATGCTTTGCCAAAGATCAGCCAGTTGTAGGTATTTGGCTTTATTTATTGGTACTCTATTATGTTCCATAGGTCTATGTAACTACTTTTATACCAGTACCATGCTGTCTTGGTTACTGTAGCCTTGTAGTATAATTTGAAGTTGGGTCATGTTATGCCTCTAGATTTCTTCTTTTTGCTTAGGATTTCTTTGGCTATTTAGGCTCATTTTTGGCTCCAGATGAATTTTGGGATTTTTTTCTAAATCTGTGAAAAATACTATTGTTATTTAACATTTTTATTAGAATTGCATGAATCTGTAGATTGCTTTGGGAATTATGGTCATTTTCACAATATGGATTCCCCCAATTTATGACCATGGGATGTATTTCCATATGTTTGTGTCATCTATGATTTCTCTCAGCAGTGTTTTGAAGTTCTCCTTATAGAGATTGTTCATCTCCTTAGTTAAGCATATTCCTAGGTATTTTATTTTTTTCTAAATATTGTAAAAGGGATTGAGTACTTGATTTGAATCTCAGCTATGTCATGGTTGGTGTATAGCAGTGCTACTAATTTGTACATTGATTTTGTAACCAGAGATTTTCGTGAAATCATTGATCAGATCTAGGAGTCTTTTGGAGAAGTCTTTAGGGTTTCTAGTTACAAGATCATATCATCAGCAAACAGAGTTTGACTTTCTCTTTCCCAATTCTGAAGTCCTTTATTTATTTCTTTTTCCTGATAGCTCTGGCTAGGGCTTCCAGTGCTATGTTGAATAGAAGTGGTGAAAGTGGGCATCCTTGTCTTGTTCTGGTTCTTAGGGGGAATTCTTTCAACTTTTCTATGTTCAGTATGATGTAGGCTGTGAGTTTTTTATATATGGATTTTATTATCTTCAGGTGTGTTCTTTCTGTGCCTAGTTTGTTGAGGATTTTTATCACAAAACAATGCAGGATTTTATTGAATGCTTTTTCTGCATCTACTGAAGTGAACATACGGTTTTTGGTTTTAATTCTGTTTGTATAATGTACTTAATTTATTATCTTGTGTATATTGAATCATCCATGCATCCCTGGAATGAAACCTACTTGATTATGAAGAATTACTTTTTTGATGTGCTGCTGGATTTAGTTAACTAGTATTTTGTTGAGGATTTTTGCATCTATATTTATCAGGGATATTGGTTTGTAGTTTCCATTTTTTGTTATCTCCTTTCCTGGCTTAGTATCAAGGTGATACTGGCTTCATAGAATGAGTTAGGGAGGATTCCATCCTTTTCAATCTTTTGGAATAGTTTCAGTAGAATTGGTACCAGTTCTTCTTTGAATGTCTGGTAGAATTTGGCTATGAACCCATCTGGCCCTGGGCTTTTTGTGTGTGTGTTGGCAGTTTGTTTTTTCAATTACTGATTTGCTCTCACTGCTTGTTATTTGTCTCTTCAGGATTTCTATTTCTTTCTGATTCCAGCTAAAGAGGTTCTAAATTTATCCATTCCTGCTAGATTTTCTAGTTTTGCATAGAGGTGTTTATGTATACTTGAATGACCTTTTGTATTTCTGTGGTGTCAGTTGTAATGTGTCCATTTTTATTTGTTGCAGGAAGTCAGGGACTCCGATGGGAGGGACTGGCTGAAGCCATGGCAGAAGAACATAAATTGTGAAGATTTCATGGACATTTATTAGTTCATCAAATTAATGCTTTTATAATTTCTTACGCCTGCCTTTACTGCAGTCTCTGAACATAAATTGTGAAGATTTCATGGACACGTATCACTTCCCCAGTCAATACCCTTGTGATTTCCTGTGCCTATCTTTAATGTCATAATCCCATCATCTTCATAAGCTGAGGAGTATGTATGTCGCCCCGGGACTCTGTGATAATTGCATTAACTGTGCAAATTGTTTGTAGAGCATGTGTGTTTGAACAATATGAAATCTGTGCACCTTGAAAAAAGAACAGGATAACAGCAATGTTCAGGGAACAAGGGAGATAACCTCAAACTCTGACTGCCAGTGAGCCGGGTGGAACAGAGCCATATTTCTCTTCTTTCAAAAGCAAATTGGAGAACTATTGCTGAATTCTTTTTCTCAGCAAGGAACATTCCTGAGAAAGAGAATGCGTCCCTGAGGGGAGGCCTCTAAAATGGCCACTTTGGGGGCAGCTGCCTTTTACAGTCGTAAACAAAGGGATGAAATAAGCCCCCGTCTCCCGTAGCACTCCCAGGCTTATTAGGATGAGGAAATTCCTGCCTAATACATTTTGGTTAGACTGGTTGTCTGTTCTCAAACCCTGTCTCCTGATAAGATGTTATTGATGACAATGCATGCCTGAAAGTTCATTAGCAATTTTAACGTCGCCCTATCCTGTGGTCCTGTAATCTTGCTCTGCCTCCATTTGCTTTGTGATATTTTATTACCTTTTGAAGCATGTGATCTCTGTGACCCACACCCTATTCGTACACTCCCTCTCCTTTTGAAAATCATTAATAAAACTTGCTGGTTTTACGGCTCAGGGAACATCACGGAACCTGCCGACATGTGATGTCTCCCCTGGACACCCAGCTTTAAAATTTCTGTCTTTTGTACTCTTTCCCTTTATTTCTCAGACCACCTAATGCTTAGGAAAATAGAAAAGAACCCACATTGAATATCAGGGGTGGAGTTTCCCCGATATCTATTTCTCATTGAGCTTATTTGAATATCTCTTCTATTCTTGGTTAACCTAGCTAGTAGTCTATCAATTTTGTTTATCCTTTCAGAGAACCAGCTTTTTGTTTCATTGATCTTTTGTATTTTTTTGTTTCAATTTCATTTAGTTCTGCTGTTATCTTTGATATTTATTTTCTTCTGCTAGCTTTGAGTTTGGTTTGTTCTTTTTTCTCTGGTTCCTTGAGGTGTGACATTTGCTTGTCAGTTTGTCAGTTTGTGATCTTCCAGACTTTTTGATGTAGGCATTCCGTGCTGTAAACTTTCCTCTTACCACTGTTTTTATTGTATCCCACAGGCTTGATAACTTTTGTCACTAGTGTCATTCATTTTGATAATTTTTAAAATTTCTATTTTGATTTTATTTTTAATCCAGAAATAATTTAGGAGCAGATTGTTTAATTTCCATGTACATGTATAGTTTTGGAGGGTTTCTTTTGGAATTGATTTCTAATTTTATTCTGCTCTGCTCTGAAAAGATATTGGCTATTATTTCAATTTTTAAAAATTTATTAAAACTTGTTTTGCAACCCATCATATGATCTATCTTGGAGAATGTTCCATGTGCTGGTAAGAAGAATGTATAGTTCACAGTTCTTGGGTAAAGTGTTCTGTAAGTATCTGTTAGATTCCATTTGTTCTAGA
Organism: Macaca thibetana thibetana; assembly: GCF_024542745.1. Lineage (NCBI taxonomy): Eukaryota > Metazoa > Chordata > Mammalia > Primates > Cercopithecidae > Macaca > Macaca thibetana. Next base: position 60,606,240 of record NC_065594.1, read on the forward strand.
GTGCAGTTTAAGTTCAGTATATCTTTGTTGACTTTCTGCCTTGATGATTTGTCTAGTGCTGTCAGTGGAGTGTCAAAGTGCTCCACTATTACTGTGTTACTGTCTATCTCTTTTCTTAGGCTTAGTAGTAATAGCTTTATGAATCTGGGAGCTCTACAGTTAGGTGCGTATATAGTTAAGATTATTAATATATTTGTGTTGAATTGATCCTTTTATTATTATATGACTTTGTCTTTTTTTTTTGCTTAAATAATTATTGTTGCTTTAAAGTCTGTTTTATCTAGGAATAGCAATTTCTGTCACTTTGGTTTATATTTACATGAAATATCTTTTTCCACCCCTTTATCTTGAGTCTGTAAGGATCCTTTACATTTTAGATTTGTCTCCTGAAGATAGCAGATATTTGGTTTGTGATTCTTAAAAATCCATTCTGCTAATTTGTATCTTTTAAATTGAACATTTAGGCCATTTACATTCAATGTTAATATTAAGATGTGAGGTAATGTTCCAGTGATCATGTTGTTACCTAGTGACTTTGTTTCCTTCATTGTGTTATTGTTTTGCAAGCCATTTGCATTTTATGCTTCCAGTGGTTCCATTCTGTTGTGTTCCAACCTTTTGTTTCAAGATACATAACTCCTTTTAATGTTTATTGTAGGGCTAGTTGGGCATTGACAAATTCCCTCAGCCTTTGTTTGTTTGAGAAAGGCTATTTCTTCATCATTTATGACACTTAATTTTGTTGGATACAGAATTCTTGGCTGACAATTATTTTGTTTATGGAGACTAAAGATAGGACCCCAAATCCTTCCTAGGCTTGTAAGATTTCTGCTGAGAAATCTGTTAGTAGTTCGATAGATTTTCTTTTAGAGATTATCTGATGTTTTTGTCTCACTGCTCTTAAAATTATTTTCTTTACGTCGACTCCAGATAGTCTGATGATTATATGCCTTGGTGATTTCTCTCTTTTTTTTTTGTTTTTGCAACGAATCTCCTAGAAGTCATTTGAGCTCCTTATATTTGAATGTCTAAATCTCTAGCAAGACCCAGTAAATTATACTTGATTATTATTTCAAATAGGTTTTTCAAACTTTTTGCGTTTTCTTCTCCCTCAGGAACATGTATAATTCTTAGGTCTGGCCAGTTTACATAATTCCATATTTCTTGGAGACTTCGTTCACTTATTTTCAATATTTTTAAAAAAAGTTTTTGTCTGGTTGAGTTCATTCAAAAGCCTCATCTTTGAGCTCTGAAATACTTTCTTCTACTTGGTTTAGTTTGTTTTTAAAACTTTCCACATCATTTCATAGTTTCCTAAATGTGTCTTTCATTTCCAGAAGTTCTATTTCTTTTTCTCTGAAATATCTATTTCTTTAAGAAGTTTTTCATTCATATCCTGAATTGTTTTAAATATTTTTAATGTTGACTTTCACCTTTCTCTGTATCTCCGTAAGTAACTTAATAACCTTTTGAATTCTTTATCTGGTATTTTAAATATTTCATCTTTATTTGGATCCACTGCTGGAGAGTCCAGAAAGATAATTCTGGTAATGTGAAAAACAGGGTTCTGTAACATCCCCTGAAGATCACACTAACTCACCAGCAATGGATGCACTAAGCTTCACAAATATGCTAAAGGATTAACTGAGAGTGACAAAACCAACATTTAAAATACGGATACAGTGGCTCACTCCTGTAATCCCAGCACTTTGGGAGGCCAGGTGGGTGGTTTGGATCACAAGGTCAAGAGATCGAGACCATCCTGGCCTCATGGTGAAACCTGGTCTCTACTAAAAATACAAAAATTAGCTGGATGTGGTGGCACATGCCTGTAGTCCCAGCTACTTGGGAGGCTGAGGCAGGAGAATTGCTTGAACCCAGGAGGCGGAGGTTGCAGTGAGCCGAGATCCTGACACTGTAAGACTCCATCTCAAAAATAAATAAATAAATAAATACACTATTGTTTATTTAAACACATATAAATATAATCAATTCGATAGTGACACATAAAATACTTCTATGTGTATTCTCAGTAAGAAGGGTGAAAAACTATTTTCTCTGTTTACATAGGCTCTGGCTTGGAGTAGGGAGGACAGTGGGATGCTAAAGACAGTACCTGAGTTAAGATTATTAGGATCTGATATGCAGGGTAGGTTTGATTGTACAATTTCTCTCTTTTTTTTTTTCATCTGAGAATACCTTGATTTTTCTTCCAGTCCTGAAAAATATTTTGCTGACTATAGAGTTCTGGGTTAGTAGTTTATTTTTTTTTTCAGTTCTTAGAAAATGTGTCACTTCCTTCTAACCTCTGTGGTTTCTGATAAAAAAAATCCATTGTAATTCAAATTATTTTTCCCTAGAGATAAAGTGTAGTTTCTGTCTCACTGCTTTCAAGATTTTTCTTTGTCTTTATTTTCCAAAGTTTGAGCATTATGTGTTTTGCTGTGATTTCTCTGAGTTATACTGTTGTCATTCATCCAGCTTCTTGATTATGTAGATTTATTTCTTTTGCCAAATTTGGAAATATTTTTCACATATTTCTTTAAGTTTTTAGCCCCACATTCCTTATTCTCTTCCCCTAGAACTCTGATGACACAAATGTTAGCTCTTTTCTTTTTGTCCCACAAGTCCCTCTGACTGTGTTTATTTTATATTTTTAGTATATTTTCTTTCTGTTGCTCACATTTGACAATTTATATTTTCTATTTTCAAGTCCATTAGTTGTTTTGTCTTCCCTCTCCATTTTGTTTTTGAACACATCCATTTATATTTTTAAAAACAATCATATTTTTCATTTCTTAAATTTCTATCTAGTATTCTTTATATCTTCTCTCTCTTTGCTGAGATGTCCTTTTTTTTTTTTCTGCTGAGTCTTTATGTGTTTTAATTGGTCGAAGCATGTTCATAATTGCATATTGAAGCAATTTTATAATGGTTGCTGTAAAGTCTTTGTCAGTTAATCCTAATATCTCTCTCATCAGCGTTGACTTCTATTAATATTTTCTTCATTCACTTTGAGAATTTTCTAATTCTTAAAGTAATCAGTGACTTTTGTTTGAAACTTGGAAGCTTCTATTATTATGTGTGAGACTCTGGATCTTATTTAAATCTTTGTTTTAGCTGACTTCTTTGACACCACTCTTTCAGGGGACAGTTGGAGAGGGGGAATCAGTGCTGTTGCTTTGTAAGTGCTGTTAGGTGAGAGAGGAAATCTAGGCTCCCTACTCAGCCTAATAACATCTGGGGAAAGTTTCTCATTACTGCTGGGCAGAGATGGGAATTATGGCTCCCCAGGTGAAATCCACTCATACTTTTCTGGCTAAGATGGCTAGGAGTGCCTCTTTACTGCTCCCACATTCCTCTACTGACACCGTGGAGAGAGTGACCTCATTTGTCAAGGAGGTGGTGAGAATACTGACTCTCCACTAACTCCTTCAGGCACCACCCTCAGCAGATAGAGGAGGGGACACCTTATTATTACTATTAATAGATGGGAGTAAATAGCCAGATTTTCTCTCTGACTTTGTTGATGAGGAAGGGGATAAGACTACCATTTTTCTTTCGACGTTTGGCTTGAGTCAAGCAGTTATTGCTGAAGGTTTCTTGCTAAGCTGCCCATTCTGTTTTTTTTTTCTTTTTTTTTTTGTTGTTATTGGTGTTGTTTTGTTTGTTTAGGAAGAGTAAGATTTTTCTGTGGCTTTCATTTTATTTCACTTTTCCCATGTCTGTTGGATTGCCAGCTTCTTCAGCTCCAAGTCTGGGATACATGTGAGGAACTCACCATCATGGTGTTCTTTGCGTCCTTATGTTCCTAGCTGCTAGCTGTTCTGACTTTTTTTTTTTTCCTATTTATCAGGTTTGCTCTGTTTGCTTTTGTGTAACAATGCCAGGGTTTTTAGTTGTACATTGTGGAAGAATAGGGAAATGTTTGCCTACTCCATTTTCTCACATGACAGAATTGGGCAAATAGATTTTGAGAAAAGAATTTGAGTTTATTAATGGAAAAGCAGAAGGCTGAAAAGTTACTTAGTCTGAACGTCAATTGAAACTCTGTGCAGAGATTGGTAATCAGTCATCTTCATTTTCACTCAGAATTATCAAGAAACAGACTGAAAGCTGTATATTAAATCACAGTAACAATTATCTGACCAGTTTCTTTAAGAGGAATTTGTTAAATAGTCTTTGTCAGCAATTTCTACAAATAGAACAGGTTTTCATTGGATTCTGCTTAAATAATCCAAATCAAGTTGTAACTTGAAGAAGACTTTTAAGATATTTTTCAATCCTTTATTGATATAGGTAATAATAAATCTCTTAACATGTTATAAGTGTTAAATAGGCATTTAGTTGCTTTACTAAAGATCTTCTGTGTGGGTAACATTGCCTTTAAAGTAATAATTTTAAAGGGAACTTGAGTTTATTTTATTTCCTTATATTTCTTTCAAAGGGTAAATAGTTCCAGCCCTAGAATAGAAGTGCATAATTTCCTGGGACTCCTCAGATGAGTAGCCAAAGGGAGAACTGCTTGACTACATAAAATTTAACATATTTTTAAGCAAAATCATACATATCCAAATGTGGGTTCTGGCAGTTTGGGATGTCATGTCACTATGAGGAATTCCCAAAGGGACTCTGAAACGCTTATGGAATTACTGTGTTACAGCAGTAAACACAGTAGGCATAATTTCTCTATAGTCATAACAAAGTATGATCTGTGTGATATACTTTGTGTAGTAAGTAATACGAGTGTAATATAACAAGACTAATTTTGCTTAATTTTTAACTGCACCATGTGATAAAATATAGCCAAATTGTAATTATTTTCATGAAAATATAGATAAATTCCAACATTTAAAAAACCTGTAATTTGTTGTAAACTTTGAAGCTATGCATGTGATGTGTTCTTGTTTATTATATATAATCAATTATGAGAAAGTTAAAAAATAACCAAATATTCTAGGAAATAATTGTCTTTTTGTGTGTGAAGAAACCAATCATCCAAAAAAATATTTCCAAGAAATATGTCCTGCCATGTTAAACTAAGCATTTGCATTGTTTAATTCAGTAGTTGCAAATCCCAGGTTCATGGACCGAGATTCTATCTGTTGGTGCACCTTAATCTGCTACTGTGTTCCACAGTTATTGAATATACCCTTATCTGACATCATCCCTTAGAAAATGCAGCTTGTGAACACCAGATGAGAAAATATACTTGAATAACAGGAAAATCTAAATCTACTCATACTGGACCAGTAACACTAATTTTATTTTTTATGTCGAGAAAATTTGCACAATTAAATGGAATAGCTGAGGTTTGTATAAATGGTAAATACAATGAGACACTTAACAAAGTCTCTGGTCCTAATCTGTTATAGGCATCTGCCCCCGGAACACATCCACTTGTGTAAGATACTGTTTGCTTAAGTTAGTATCCAAAAATGTAATACTATCCTTTTTAAAATTTTCCACATTATGTATATTTTCACTTTGCCTAATCCACTTGGCCTTAACTCACAGTTTAAATTAATATTCATTGAGCGCATATACTGTCTAAGACAGTGTACTATTTCTACAAGACATATAGGGATGAAGTACACGCAGAGCCTGACTTCAAGAATTCCAGTAAGTGAGCCTCCAAACCCCACACCACCTTAGTGTACATTTATCTCTCATTCTAAACACAAAATGAAAGGAACCAGGAAAAATGAAAATCTATTAGCACTAAGAGAAGAGGCTACGCAATAGCTGAGTAGGTCTGGGTAAAGAAGCTGTTTTGGATTGATGAGAATGAGCCCAACTGATTCCCTTACAAGAAAGTCTAAACCACAGATCTTGTTTTAATCGTTCTGATAGCCTCGGGGGATTCCTAACTGGGGAATCCTAAACCCCTAATGAAATACTTTCTTAGACTGAAATGATGTTGAGCCCTGAATGGGTAATGCCATTAGGCTTGAGAATCTATTTGTTGCCATAGCCCATTACCAAGTGAATAATTGTGCAAGGGAGAATCACAAACACAGCTTGGAAGGAAAAAGGAGAAAAAAATAAAGAGAAAGGACACAAGTTATGGCCTTAACTTGACTAGTAGAACCTCAGAGGAAATATTCTTGGTGGTGTGAAATCTTAGACATTTTTCACTTCTTTGGTTAATTCCTAGGTATTTAATTTATGTGTGGCTATTGTAAATGGTATTTAAAAAAAAATTCTTTTTCACATTGTTCACTGTTGGCATATAGAAATGTTATTTATTTTTGTATGCTGATTTTGTGTCCTGCAACTTTATCAGTTCTAGTAAGTTTCTTGTGGAGTCTTTTGAGTTTTCTAAATATAAGATCATATCACCTGCCAACAAGGATAATCAACTTCCTCCTTTCTACTTTGAATGCTCTTTCTATCTTTCTCTTGTCTGATTGCTTTGGCTAGGATTTCCAGTACTATGTTGAATAACAACGATGACAGTGGTATCCTTGTGTTTCAGATCTTAGAGGAAAGGCTTTTAGTTTTTCTCCATTCAGTGGGATACTAGCTGTGAGTCTGTTATATGTAGCTTTTATTATGTTAAAGTATGTTACTTCTAACCCCAGTGTTTTGAGGGTTTTTATCTGAAGGGATGTTGAATTTTATCAAGTGCTTTTTCATCATCAATTTAAATGCTCATATGGGTTTTGGTCCTTAGTACTGTTGATGCAATGTATCATACACATGATTGATTTGTGTGTGTTGAACCATCCTTGCATCCTAGGGATAAATCCCTCTTGGTTGTGATGAATGATCTTTCTAATATGTTGTTGAATTTGGTTTGCTAGCATTTTGTTGAGGGTTTTTGCATTAGTATTCATCAGATATATTGGCCTGAAGTTTCTTTCTTTTTTTTTCTTTTTGATATGTCTTTGTCTGGTTTTGGTATCAGGGTAGATACCAAATTCATAGAATGAATTTGGATGTATTCCCTCTTTTTCAATTTTTCAGAATAGTTTGAGTAGGATTGATATTGGTTCTTCTTTAGATGTTTGGTAGAATTCAGCAGTGAAACCATTAGGTCTTGGGCTTTTCTTTACTGGGAAACATTTTATTATGGCTTCAATCTCATTATTTGTTATTGGTCTGTTCAGGTTTTGTATTTCTTCTTGATTCAATCTTGGTAAGTTGTATGTATATAGGAATTTGTTCATTTCTTCTAGATTTTCCAATTTATTGGCATATAGTTGCTCATAGTAGCCAATAATAATACTTTGAATTTCTGCAGTATCAGTTGTAATGTCTCCTTTTTCATTTCTGATTTTATTTATTTGGGCCTTCTCTCTTTTTTACTTAGTCTAGTTAAAGGTTTGTCAATTTAGTTTAACTTTTCAAAAGTAAAACTTTGTAACAATTTTATCTTTTGTTTTGTATTTTTTTTCAATTTCATTTATTTCTGCTCTGATCTTTATTATTATTTTTTTTCTCCTACTAGTTTTGGGTTTGGTTTGTTCTCACTTTTGTAGTTCTTTAAGATACATCATTAGATTGATTTTTTGAAGTTTTTCTTATTTTTTTGTTGTAGGCACTTGTAGCTATAAACTTCCCTCTGAGTACTGCTATTGCTGTATTCCATCGGTTTTGGTATATTGTGTTTTCTTTATCATTTATTTTTAGACATTTTTCAATTTTCTTCTTAATTTTTTCATTGATCCACAGGTCATTCAGGAGAATATTGTATAATTTCCATGTGTTTATATATTTTCCAAATTTCCTGTTATTAATTTCTAGTTTTATTTCATTGTGGTCAGACAATAGGCTTGATACATATATTTTTAATGTTTTAAGACTTGTTTTATGACCTAATATATGGTCTATCCTGCAGAATGATCCACGTGTTGAGGAAAAGAATGTTTATTCTGCAGTCCTTGGATGAAATGTTCTGTAAATATCTATTAGATCCATTCGGTTTATAGTGCAGATTATGTCTGATGTTTCTTTGTTGATTTTCTGTTTGAAAGATCTGTCCAATGCTGAAACTTGGGGGTTGAATTCTGTAGCTATTATTGTATTGGGGACTATCTCTCTCTTTACCTCTAATAATATTTCTTTTATACATCTGGGTGCTCTAGTTTTGGGTACATATATATTTAGAATTGTTATATCCTCTTGCTGTAGTGACATTTTTACCATTATATGGTGATCTTCTTTGTCTCTTCTTGTAATTTTTGTCTTGAAGTCTATTTTGTCTGATGTAAGTATGGCTACTCCTACTCTTATTTTTGGATTCCATTGGCATGGAATATCTGTTTGTATCCCTTTATTTTCAGTTTCTGTGTGTCTATATAGGTGAAATGTATTTCTCATAGATAGCAGATCAATGGGTCTTGTTTTTTTTATTCAGTCAGTATATGTATTTTGATTAGAGAGTTTAGTCTATTTACATTCAATGATACTGATAAGGACTTACTTTTGCCATTTTATTGTTTTCTGGTTGTTTTGTGGTCTTCTCTTCCTTGTTTCTTTCCTTCTTGTCTTCCTGTGGTGAAGGTGATTTTCTCTAGTGATATGATTTAATTTCTTGCTTTGAAAATTTGTGTGTATCCATTTTGTTTCTTTTTTGGTTTGAGGTTGCCATGAGGCTTGCAAATGCTCTTATAACCCAGTATTTTAACCTGATAACAACTTGACACTATTTGCAAAAACAAACAAGGAAAAAGAACACTAATAAAAACTCCATGCCTTAGTTTTATTTATTTATTTATTTATTTATTTATTTATTTATTTATTTGAGACAAAGTCTTGCTCTGTCGCACAGGCTGGAACACAGTGGCGTGATCTCAGCTCACTGCAACCTTCGCCTCCTGGGTTCAAGTGATTCTCCTGCCTCAGCCTTCTGAGTAGCTGGGATTATAGGCATTAGTCACCACGCCTGGCTAATTTTTGTATTTTTAGTAGAGACTGGTTTCACCATGCTGGTCAGGCTGATCTCAAACTCCTGACCTCATGATCTGCCCACCTCAGCCTCCCAAAGTGTTGGGACTACAGGCATGAGCCCCCATGCCTGACCCCGTGACTTAATTTTATCCCCTTGCTTTTTAGCTTTTTGTTGTTTCTATTTATATCTTATTGTATTGACTGTGTCTGGAAAAGTTATTGTAGTTATTATTTTTGATTGGTTCATCATTTAGTCTTTTTACTTAAGAGTAGTTTATATACCACAGTTATAGCGTTATAATATTCTGTGTTTGTAAAATACAAAATTCTGTGTACTTACTATTACCAGGAAGTTTTGTACCTTCAAGTGATTACTTATTGCTCATTAATGCCTTTTTCTTTCTGATTGAAGTACTCTTTTTAGCATGTGTTATAGGACAGGTCTGATATTGGTGAAATCCCTCAGCTTTTGTTTGTCTGGGAAAGTCTTTATTTGTCCTTCATGTTTGAAAGATACTTTCACTGGCTATACCATTCCACAGTAAAAGTTTTCTTCCTGCAGTACTTTAAATATGTTATGCCACTCTCCTGGCCTGTAAGTTTTCCAGTGAAAAGTCTGCCAGCAGACATATTGGAGTCATTTTGTATTAGTTGTTTCTTTTCTCTTGCTGCTTTTATAGTCAATTCTTTCTTTATCCTTTACCCTTGGGAGTTTGATTATTAAATGCCTTAAAACAGTCTTCTTTGGGTTAGATCTGCTTGATAGTCTATAACTTTCTTGTACTTGGATATTGATATATTTCTCCAGGTTTGGGAAGTTCTCTATTATTGTCTCTTCTTTCTACCCCTATCTCTTTCTCTACTTCCTCTTTAAGGCCAGTAACTCCTAGACTTGCCCTTTTGAGGTTATTTTCTAGATCTTGTAGGCTGGCTTCATTGTTTTTTATTTTATTTTATTTTTTGTCTCCTCTGTATATTTTATTTTTCTTTCTTTACTTTATTTTATTTATTTATTTAATTTTTGAGACAGGGCCTTGCACTGTCACCCAGACTGGAGTGCAGAGACACGACCTCAGCTGACTGCAACCTCCACTTCCCACGTTCAAGTGATTCTTGTGCCTTAGCCTCCCAGGTAACTAGGATTACAGGCATGCACCACCACACCTGGCTAATTTTTGTATGTTTAGTAGAGATGAGTTTTCACCATGTTAGCCATGCTGGTCTTGAACTGCTGGCTTCAAGTGATCAGCCTACCTTGGTCTCCCAAAGTGTTAGGATTACAGGCATGAGCCACCTCAGCTGGCTCCTCTGTGTATTTTCAAATAACACTAATTCTTGCTTCTGTTTGACCCATTCTGCTATAGAAGGACTGATACATTCTTCAGTATACCAGCTGCATTTTTTTCAGCTGCAGAATTTTTGCTTGATTCTTTTAAAATTATCTCAGTCTCTGTTAAATTTATCTGATAGAATTCTGAATTTCTTCTCTGTGTTATCCTGAATTTCTTTGAGTTTCTACAACAGAGCTCTTTTGAATTCTTTGTCTGAAAGGCCACATATCTCTGTTTCTTCTGGATTGGTCCTTGGTGCCTTATTTAGTTCATTTGGTGAGGTTATTTTTTCCTGGATGGTGTTGATGCTAGAAGATGTTCTTGGTGTCTGGGCATTGAAGGGTTAGGTATTTATTTTAGTTTTCACTCTCTGTGCTTATTTATAGCCATCCTTCTTGGGAAGGCTTTTCAGATATTTTAAAAACTTGGGTGTTGTGATTGAAGATGTATCTCCTTTAGGGGACACTGGAAGCCCAGTAACACTGTGGTTCTAACAGACTCATAGAGGTACTGCCTTAATGGTCTTGGACAAGATCCAGAAGAATTCTCTGGATTACCAGACAGAGACTCTTGTTTCCTTCCATTTCTTTCTCTCAAATGTACAGTCTCTCTCCTTGTTCTGAGTTGCCTAAAGCTGGAAGTAGAGTGACACAAGCACTCTGTGGCCACCACCACTGTGACTATACTGGGTCAGAACTGAAGCCAGCACAGCACTGGGTTTTACCTAAGGCCTGCTGTAACCACTCCCTGGCTACTACCTATATTCACTCAAGGCCCTGGGGTCTATAATCAGAAGGTGGCAAATCCAACCAGGCCTGTGTCCTTCCCTTCAGGGCGTTGAGGTCCCTTCAGCCCCGGGTAGGTCCAGAGGTGTCATCTAGGAGTCAGGGACTAAAGTCAAAAACCTTATAATTCTATCTGGTGTCCTGTTGTATTGCAGGTGAGCTGACAAACCATATGATACGGTCCTTCCCACTCTTCCCTCCCCTTTCTAAAGGCAGAGGAGCCTCACGTTGTAGCCACTAACACGTCAGGAGGAGTACTGCCAGACTACTGCTGATATTCCCTTAAGGCCCAAGGTCTTTTAAGTCAGCTTGTCATGAATGCTGCTGGGCCTTGGACTCACCCATCAGGGCAGTGAGTTTTCCTCTGGCCCAGGGCAGGTCCAGAAATGCAGTCTAAGAGTCATGGAGTTGGGGACTCCAAGAACCCACTTGGTGCCCTACCGTTGTATTATTCAGGGTTCTCTAGAGGGCAGAACTAATAGGATAGATGTATATATAAAGGGGAGTTTATTAAGGAGTATTTACTCACACGATCATAAGGTGAAGTCCCACAGTAGGTCATCTGCAAGTTGAGGAGCAAGGAAGCCAGTCCAAGTCACAAAACTTCAAAAGTAGGGAAGCTGACAGTACAGCCTTCAGTCTGTGGTCGAAGGTCCAAGAGTCCAAAAGCTGAAGAACTTAAGTCTAATGTTTGAGGGCAGGAATCATTCAGCACAGGAGAAAGATGTAGGCTAGAAGACTCAGCCAGTCTAGTCCTTTCACATTCCTCTGCCTACTTTTATGCTGGCCACGCTGGCAACTGATTAGATGGTGCCAACCCAGATTGAGGGTGTGTCTGCCTCTCTCAGTGTACTGACTCGAATGTTAATCTCCTTTGGCAACACCCTCACAGACACACCCAGGAACAATGCTTTACATCCTTCAATCCAGTCGAGTTGACACACTCAATACTAACCATCACAACCCTCCTCTGGCCATGCTGGTACCTAAGGTGAATGACAAAGTCCCCTTTTCCCTCTGCTTTTCTCAAGTGGAAGGAAGTTTTCCCCATAGCTACCACAGCTGGTTATGTGTTGATTCTCACCTGAGGCCATCAAGTCTCAGAGGCTCATCCAAGGCCCTTGATGTAGTCCCTGGGTATTGCTTCTGGCTACTCAGGGTCCAACGCTCTTCAGTTAGCAGGTGATGAATGCTGCCAGGACTTGGTCCTTTCCTTCAAGGCAGCTGATTCCCTTCTGTCTCAGGGAGCTAGGGCCTGAAACAGGAGCTTCAAGACTCCAACTGATGCCCTATCCTGCTGTGGCTCTGCTGTTATTCTAGATGTAAGGCATAGTCCTCCCAACTCTTCCCTCTCTTCTCCTGAGGAGGAAGGAAAGGGTCTCTTTTGGAGCTGAGCTGTGTAGCCTGGTGTTAGGGAAAGGGTGATGCCAGAACTCCCTTCTGTGCCCCACCTGGTTTCTCAGTATATCATGTGTACCCCCAGTCCACTGTCTCTGGGCCTAATTCAGCGATAGGACTCACCTAAGAGTTGCAGTTCTTACAGCCCAGACTGCCTTTCAAGTTTACTTGGAGACTCAGAGTGCTGTAGCCCTCTGTGCAAAGTTTGCAGGCACACAAGTTCAGTCTCCTGGGATCAGTGATTCCCCTCTGGCTAGAGCTGGTTTAAATGCTTCCCTTGTGGGCAGGCATCAGCTGAATTTGGTCCAGTTTCTTTTTCTGCTCTAACAGGACAGAAGTGTGTTCAATGCCTCATAATTGCTGTATTCTCCCTCTCCTGGTGCCCAGAGACGCTCTCTGCACCACCCCACCACTGTTGCCGGGGTGAGGGAGGAGTGGCATGGACAATTCAGGACTGCTTTTCCTATCTCTTCAGTGCCTCTTTCAGTAATATGAACTTGGAACCAGGTACTATGTGTGTTTATCTGATTTTTGGTTCTTATGAAGGTGTTATTACTGTGTAGATAGTTGTTAACTTGGTGTCCTCATTGGGGGACAGGCAATCAATGGAGCTTTCTATTCTACCATCTTTCTACTAGTTTACTGTTTAAATGGAAAATAAATAAATTGGTAGCCAAATAAAATCTTTAAAATATTCCAGTTTTAGGCCAAGCATGGTGGCTCACACTTGTAATTGCAACATTTTGGGAGGCCGAGGCAGGGGAATTGCTTGAGGCCAGGAGTTTGAGACCAGCCTGGGCAAAGACAGTGATGCTCTGTTTCTACAAAAAATAAAAAAATAGATGGGCATGGTGGTGTGTGCCTGTAGCTCTAGATACACAGGAGGCTGAGGAGGGAGGATCACTTGAGCCTAGAAATTGTAGGCTGCAGCAAGCCATGATTGAAACACTGCTGTCCAGCTTGGGTGACAAAGTAAGACTCTGACTAAAACAAACAAGCAAAAAAAATGTGTGTACACACACACACACACACACACGTGGGAGGATTTGGATGATCAAATGAAGTTAGGAAATGCGAAACACAATTTTTTAAAAAAATTTTACTTTAAGTTCTGGGATACATGTGCAGAACGTGCAGGTTTGTTACTTAGGTATACGTGTGCCATGGTGGTTTGCTGTACCTATCAATCCATTATCTAGGTTTTAAGCTCCACGTGCATTAGGTATTTGTCCTAATGCTCTCCCTTCCCTTGCTCCCCAAACCCTGACAGGCCCTGGTGTGTGATGTTCCCCTCCCTGTGTCCATGTGTTCTCATTGTTTAACTCCCACCTATGAGTGAGAACACATGGTGTTTGGTTTTCTGTTCCTGTGTTAGTTTGCTGAGAATGATGGCTTCCAGCTTCATCCGTGTCTGGGCCAAAGACACAAACTCATTCTTTTTTATGGCTGCATAGTATTCCATAGTGTATATGTGCCACATTTTCTTTATCCAGTCTATCATTGACAGGCATTTGGGTTGGTTCCAAGTCTTTGCTATTGTAAATAGCAAAATAAATATATGCGTGCATGTGTCTTTATAGTAGAATGATTTATAATCCTTTGGGTATATGCCCAGTAATGGGATTGCTGGGTCAAATGGTATTTCTGGTTCTAGATCCTTGAGGAATCACCACACTGTCTTCCACAATGGTTGAACTAATTTACACTCCCAACAGTGTAAAAGCGTTCCTATTTCTCTACATCCTCACCAGCTTCTGTTGTTTCCTGACTTTTTAATAATCATCATTCTGACTGGCATGAGATGGTATCTCATTGTGGTTTTGATTTGCATTCCTCTAATGACCAGTGATGATGAGCATTTTTTCATGTGTTTGTTGGCTGCATACATGTCTTCTTTTGAGAAGTGTCTGTTCATATCCTTCACCCAGTTTTTGATGGGGTTGTTTTTTTCTTGTAAATTTGTTTAAGTTCCTTGTAGATTCTGGGTATTAGACCTTTGTCAGATGTGTAGCTTAAAAAAATTTTCACCCATTCTGTAGGTTGTCTGTTCACTCTAATGCTAATTTCCTTTGCTGTTCAGAAGCTCTTTAGTTTGAATAGGTTCCATTTGTCAATTTTAGCTTTTATTGCAATTGCTTTTGGTATTTTAGTCATGAAGTCTTTGCTCATACCTATGTCCTGAATGGTATTGCCTAGGTTTTCTTCTAGGGTTTTTATGGTTTTAGGTTTTACATTTAAGTCGTTAATCTATCTTGAGTTAATTTTTGTATAAGGTGTAAGGAAGGGATCAATGTTCTGTTTTCTACATATGGCTAGCCAGTTTTCCCAGCACCATTTATTAAATAGGTAATCATTTCCCTATTTCTTGTTTTTGTCGGGTTTGTCAAATATCAGATGGTTGTAGATGTGTGGCATTATTTCTGAGGCCTCTGTTCTGTTCCATTGGTCTATATATCTGTTTTGGTACCAGTACCATGCTGTTTTGGTTACTGTAGCCTTGTAGTATAGTTTGAAGTCAGGTAGCATGATGCCTCCAGCTTTGCTCTTTTTGCTTAGGATTGTCTTGGCAATGTGGGCTCTCTTTTTTGGTTCCATATGAAACTTAAAGTAGTTTTTTTCTAATTCTGCCAAGAAAGTCAATGATAGCTTGATGAGAATAGCCTTGAATCCACGAATTTTTGGGGGTGATATGGCCATTTTCACAATATTGATTCTTCCTATCCATGAGCATGTAATTTTTTTTCCCATTTGTTTATGTCCTGTCTTATTTCCTTGAGGATTGGTTTGTAGTTCTCCTTGAAGAGGTTCTTCATGTCCCTTGTAAGTTGTATTCTTAGGTATTTTATTCTCTTTGTAGAAATTGTGAATGGGAATTCACTCATGATTTAGCTCTCTTCTTGCTTATTGTTGGTGTATAAGAATGCTTGTGATTTTTGCACATTGATTTTGTATCATGAGACTTTGCTGAAGTTGCTTATCAGCTTGAGGACAAAACACTAAAATCTTATTTTGAAGATTCTCAAATGCTCATTGCAGTGTCTCTCAAACATATTTAACCTTAACCTTATGTGAATGTATATGTGCATGTATACACTATGTAACATCTATCAATAATCCTCTCTGTCTAATTTTCTATATAAAACATCTTGCAAAATGCTGTAAAAATATCTGTGTATATTTCCCTTTTCTGGGATAGAGCTACCCTTCTGTTTATGTTCTATTTGTACACAGTTATTAGATATCTACTTGATATCTTTCTTGATATTGAATCTTAAATAGAAAATACTTGTTTTTCTATACTCATAAGACTTCTGACATCAAATATGTGAATTTTCCACATCAAACATTTCTCTAAATTCCTTTAAATGCCAACTGGATGTCCTACAATTTAATTTAATGCTAACACTAATTACCTGGAGTTAGCACAGACATCAAAGTTTAAGGGTTTAGTCCTGTAAGACTGCTCCCTCATGTCAGATGCCAATTTTGATTAGCAGGGCCCAAGGTTTCCCACACCTGTGTCTGATTTGACTACAAGTTGGGCTTCTCACAACCCCCTCTTCACATTTGGTAATTTGCTATAATGTGTCACAGAACTCAGGGAAATACTTTACTTACAATTGCCAGTTTATTATTTAAAAAAATTACAAAGAATACAAATTAACAGATTAGTTGAAGATGTACATAGGACAAGGTCCAGAAGGGTTCCTAGCACAGGTGCCTCTGTTCCCATGGAGTCAGAGTTTGTCACTTCTCAGCACATAAGTGTTCTTACCAACCCAGAAGCTCTCCCAGCCCTGTCATTTAGGCTTTTTTGAAGTTTCATTATAGAGGCATGGTTGATGAAATCATTGGCCATTGGTGATTGACTCAATTCTCAGCCCTTTTCCTCTACCCAGAGTTTGGGGCATGGAGCTGAAAGAGCCAACTTTCTTATCTCATGGTTGGTTCCTCTGGGAACCAGCAGTCATCCTTCAAGAGTTGCTTTATTAGCATAAACTATGATTGAAAGAGGTTTATTTTATATGAAAGGCACCCTTACCCTATCTTCCAGAAAATTCCAAAGGTTTTACAAGCTCCATGCCAAAAGCCAGGGATGGAGACAAAATATATATTTCTGATTATATCACAATATTATGGAACCCTTTGTTTTTCTGATGAGACATATTTTTCTACTGAAAGGCAAAATAAAAGCATTCTTTAAAATTTCATTATTTGAAATTTTACAATAACACTTTCTTGAGAAAGGAGAATTGGATTTCAGTGATGTTTCTAATGCTCAGTCCTTTTTGCTTCAACAGAAGAAAAAATAATTATCATGATGTCTCCATAGCAGGCAGTGATTTATTATTGACATTTCTTCCCCTTATAAAGCATAACAGTTATAATCTCATATTAATACCATCTTCTTTGGAAATAAAATATGTATATCATAAGTTTTCTAATCTTATGGAGGTTAATATAAACACAGTGTAAGTCATGGTTTAAAGAAACTGTAGATTTGGTAGAAGCTTTGATATTGTAATATCTATACACAGAGGTACCACTTTACTATTAGCTCTGAAGTGCTAACATTTAGATAGTAATTTTTCTATATGCTACATCATGATTAAATAAAACTGATGACAAAATGAAAGAAGAAAATGTGGAATAACATTGTATTTTATATAAAAGTGATATCTCTGCAATCTTGTAAACACAAACCTTATTTATTTATTCTTTTGCAATACCAATAATCTCTAGGGCATACAGTGACATAGCATATTGATACCTTTTGAATATAGTATTAGAGAGAGTTATGGTTTTTCAGTGTTAAACTCCACATCTCATGCCATAGATCTTGAATTTTGTCTTTAATTGTTAGATTTATTTTCTAATTCATTGAAATTTATATGATTTATACATGTATAGATTTTAAAAATCAAATTATTAATAGTCTCATAAAGAGAAATAGCAGTCATTTTCCTCCTCTCTCACAACCCACCCATGTGCCTCTCTTTCTCTACAGAATCAACTACATTTCACTCTTCTACATGTTTCCCTGGTATTTACCTACATATTTCTACATTGTAAATCTATACTGATATTTATTGATTATATACATTTTCAGTTGATTTCTTGCTGTGAAAGATAAGGACTTAATTCCTTCTTCCCATCTCTACTTCTAATATATTTATTCATCAGTATAACTGTATGATACATAGGGGCTAAAACAATAATCAGTCTTTAAATTTTTATTTTTTTAAAAAATATGATTATGCAATATCACTATACCATAAGCCCCTTGAGAATAAAGTGTTTTATTGTTTTGTTTCCTAATGTATCTTAAGCAGTTGAAGAGTACTTAGAACAGAATACATGTTCCATAAATAATGAATGCATAGTTTACTCTTGACCCAAACAATCATCATGATTCCTTTTATAAATAACACTTTGTTTCTCAGATATTTATTTCTTGCATCGTATTTTATTGGCATGACTTTCTATACATGTATTTATTTCCTTTTTTAACTTGTACTATTTAATGAACAGATTTTGTTTTTTTGAACAGTTTTAAGTGTACAGAAAAATTGAGCAGCTAGTACAGAGACCTCTCATATATCCCTCCCTCTTGCACACTGTTTCCCCTATTTTTAACATCTTGCACTAGTGTGGCTCATTTGTTATAATTGATTACCCAATATTACACATTATCATTAATGAAAAACTATAGTTTAACATTGTTTTCTTTCCCTATATTGTACAGTTCTATGTTTTTTTGCAAATGCATAATGTCATTTATTCAGCATTAAAATATCATACAGCATAGTTTCCCCATTCTAAAAATCTCCTGTGCTTCATCCTTGTATTCATCCCTCTTCCCACTCCACCTGAACCTCTGTTAACCATGGATGGACAAACTTTTTAATATTATTTTATCCAGGATGTCCGTTGAAGTCACACCATATGTACCCTTTTAGATTGGCTTTGTTCACTTAGTAATATGCCTTTAAGTTTCCTCCATGTCTCTTTGGGGCTTGATAGTGCATTTCTTTTGACCACTGAATAATATTCTGTTGTATGGATGTACCAGAGTTTGTTTATTCCTTCATCCATTGGAGGACATCTTGTTTTTTTTCAGTTTGGGTGATTATGAATAAAGATTCTACAAACATACATTCTAGAAGATCTAAGGTTGCTGTTGTTGTTTTTCTGCAGATCTCCATCTCACTATCTTTAATATACCTCTCTAGTAAAAACAATTTTCTTGATAGATTTGCTTCTTCCCATTAACAAAGTACTTTCCTTCCTTTTTTCTTAGGATGGATTCTGTTTCCTGAGTTTTGTGTTTGTGATGTTTAATTTTAGTCTCAACTTTACTGGATCAAGGGTTTCCAAGATAATTGGCTAAACATTTCTGAGTGTGTCTGTGAGGCTGTTTCTGGAAAATATGAGCATTTGAAGTGGTAGAGAGCAAAGCCAATTGCCCTTCACAATACAGGTGGACATAGGCACCATCCAATCCACTGAGGGCATGAATAGAACAAAAAGGCAGAAGAAGGGAGATGTTTTTCTATCGCTGCCTGACTGCTTGAGCTGGGACATCAGTCTTCTTCTGTCTTTAGACCGGACCTTACATCATTGGTCCTCTTATTCTTAGTTACACTACCAGCTTTCCTGAGTCTCCTCCTTGCAGAAGGTAGATCATGTGACAGCATCCATAATTAAGAGAGTCAATTCCTTATTATAAATACCTTTCTATATATCTATACATCTATCTGTTTATATCTATATGTCTATCTATATCCTATTGGTTCTGTTTCTCTGGAGAACCCTAACTAATACAGTGTTCTTCTTTTTCCTTTGTTTGTTTTATAAGAGTATATTTTCCAGTAGCTTCCTAAGAAAGTGTTTATGGAAAATACATATTTTTTATTGCACCAATGTCTGAAAATATCTTTTTTGTACTCTTAACAGTTTATCTGGATAATTTTTAGTTTCTTCTCTTCATGTATATTTGACTTGTAGTATTGCTGTTGAGAATTCTGTTATTCATTTACCTGATATTTTGTGATCTCTCATTTTTTGTCTTTGTAAGTTTTTAGGATATCTTTTAATAACTGGTGTTTTGAAATATGTACAATGTGCCTTGCTTGGGTTCATTTATTGAAAAAATTTTCAATGAGAGCCCAGAATAATCTAATAGCATTTCTGGGGAAAAAATGTGTTGTATTCGTCCTTTGATAATTTCTTCCCTTTTTGCTTCTCTATTTCTTTGTATGTAGAATTTAGAAGTTAGAGCACCTGGGCTGATCATCTAATTCTATAACTTTTTATTTTTTATTATAACTTTTTCTGTTAACACTTTTTAAGATTTTGCATAATCTATTTTAGTTTTCTTTTTAAATTTTGGATAGCATATTTTTAATTACCAGGAGTCTTAATTACCTTTGATGTTCCATTCTATAGCTCTCAATTCTTTTTAATATCTTCTTTCTCTACAAGGTAATTAACAATAGTTTTACTTTTTGTTCTTTGCCCAGCAATGTCTTTGTTTCATCTAAGTTCTTATTTATTCATGCCCATTTATTTAGTCTTTGAGCTATGTGTGATGAAGTATGCAACAAGTTAATGTGGATCAGGAACTCTGTGCGTGTGAGAAGTGTTTGTTGACTTGTGGGATTCTCATCTGGGTGATTTGGTGGCAAGCTATTTCTTCTACTGGAGTGATGCTAAAATGTGTGTATGTGTTGCTTTTGTTTTCAATTTCTTCAGATAAAAATTGTTTAGCTTTATACCTAGAAGGTTGAATCCTTCTTAGTGAGAGTTCTGGTAGGGTGGGGAAGGAAATTGTAGAGTCTAATATTTAATATGCAAAATTTGTATTTTTTTTTTCTATTTTGAGAGCTGAGCCACTCCTTCATCTTTAGTTTATTTTCCTGTTGTTTAGGTCTCAGGCATGAAATTTCCCTTTCCTCTCCAGCACACAGTAGTTGAAAAGGGGCTAAAAGCTCTGTCTTTTCTTGAAGCCCAGTTTTCACTGAATGTCTTTATATTTTCTGTCTTAACATTCTGCTTTCTCTAGATCTCACTCTTGAGTTTATCTGTAATTCTCTGTACGTTTGTTCAGTGTTCAGTATTTTTTCCCAAGCATCTCACTTTTGTTAATTCACTTGCTACTTGTTTCCCATATTCAAAAGTTTGTTGTAATCTTTGGTCTACTGTTGTCTCTTCTTGTATCCTTTTTGTTCTCGTTAGTTTAAACATTCAAAAATTACTTTACCTTCATTTTAGTTAAGATTCAAGGGTTAAGGAATAAGCACATATAAGACAACAACAATGTTAAAATAAAGGAGGTTTTCTGGTTCTTTTTCTCAGCAGTCCTTTTGTGGTTCCCATCTTTCTTTTCTTCTGGACACAACCACTCTTATTAAATAGACTTAAACATCATCTTTGTCAATAAACTGCACAATAATATGAACTATTTTAAATTGAATGACATTTTCGACAATGAATGAACTCAACTGAATGTTATGAGACAGCATTCGAGGTAATAATTAATGAAAATGAAGTATTGCAATATTGAGGGACTTGAATGCATGTTGATGGATATTATAGATAAGAACTATGTCTCAAAGCCAGCTCAGGGCAATTCACATTTTCAAAAAATGAAATGAAGTATTTTCATTGCTTTTTTTTCTTTTTCTCTAGCTTTGCATCTTGATTGAAGCAAAGACATCTGTCTTTTCCCAGATAGCAAGAACTTTGGTTGCTGTGGCAACATATTGACTGGGGAATTTAAAAATAAAGGTGGCTCATTTCCAAATCATTTTTTCCCCCTTCACGAAAAAGCCACACACTGGTAAGAAACTTCTACTGGAGCCTTTATAATCAATAAACCTATTGTTTGCTGAAGGATTATATCCCAAAACTTGCATGTTAAGTAGGTGAGAATGTGTACATTTGGCTTTCATACACTTTTAAACCATAAAACACTGAACTACCTCATTTTTAACAAGTTTTCTTTCTCTCTCCCTCCCCCTTTTCCTTCCTTCCTTCCTTCCTTCCTTCCTTCCTTCCTTCCTTCCTTCCTTCCTTCCTTCCTTCCTTCCTTCCTTCCTTCCTTCCTTCCTTCCTTCCTTCCTTCCTTCCTTCCTTCCTTCCTTCCTTCCTTCTTCCCTTCCTTCCTCCCTCCCTCCCTCTCTATTTTTTGAAATTGTTATGCTGAGAACCTGGGTGGATACAGAAGGAGGAGGGGCAAAGGCAGTGAAAGAAACCCTTCAAAGGCCTTTGCGGAGGCAGAGCCTGGTTGCTAGGGCTTGAAAAGATTGTTATTTGTAGCTAACACAAAGTTATTCTAAAATGCACTCAGCCTTAGAAGTAAACAAGTTCTAAATTTTTAAGAGAAGCATGGATTGAATCTTCTGACACATAAAAATAATCTTTTGACATTTTGGAATGCACATATATTTGTGCATTAAATTTCATAAAATGCCAGGGAAAAAAGAAGGGAGTTAATTTCTTTAAATTGAGGACATATACCTCAAATAACTAACATGTTTAAAAACACCTGAAGTTTTAGATTATTTATTTCAAAAATTTTATTTTCTTGTGAGTCTTGTAGTAATATAGAACTCATCAAAATCAAACCAGCATGATAGGAAAATAAATGTGTGATTCTACTTTAGACTTATTTATTGACTTGTTTCCAAATCTAGAGCCTTGCGATTTGTTTACTTTTCATTTGTTTCACAAATTTATATAAAATAAATAATATTTGCTAGATGAATTAGACAGTTAAACTTTTTAAGATAGAAATTATTTAAGTTAGTTATACAGTTATTCCAAATTGTGCTAGAGGACTGGGTGGGGATAATTTACATAAAACAAGTAATTTTAACATCACAATAAATTCAGTAAGAAAAGGAAACAAAAATGATGTTGTCTTTATTAACTATTAGCTGTATGATTGCAGTTAAATATTTAATTTCCAAAGCTATTTATTGGCGTAGAACAATATAATTAAATAATTATTTTTGAGAACCTCTTAATTTAAAAACTGGCATTTTGAAGTAATGATTAAATGTTAACACAGTGAAAATATAATTTTAATCTTTCTCCTTTTCACCTTTCTGGTAAGGATATAGGCTGTCATAATGCAATAAAGAATTTGTGATACCTCGTTAGGGATTTTTAAGGTAGAGAAGAATGGCAATATATTCTCCCCTAATACATAAGAATTGTGGAATACTAAACTCACAAGCCCAATCTCAAAACTTTATAATTTTTTTTTTTTCCAAGAAGCCCCTAATGAGTGCAAATGATAACAAAACTTTTCTCCAGGCAAAGTTTAATGGATATAACAAGATTCTTGCATAAAACAGTAATGCCTACCAATGTTTCTACTATGAAGGAATTTGGTACAAATTCTTTAGGACCAGGAATCCCTGGTTATTGAAGGTATGGAGACCATTTATAATGATTTTCAGAAGGTAGAAAAAGAATTGACCAGTTATCTGGTTTTGCTTTCCTGTCTCTAATTACCTCTCAAGGCCCTTCCTCTTTCTTATGTTCTACCCCATAGGCCCACTGTCTCAGGTCCTTTCTAGAGGTTAATGGCACTCAGAGGATCTAGCTTTATTTCTTTCATATTCACCTCACTATATGAATTTCCCATTAATGGTTTTGTTTTTCTTGATTCTTTATGTTATTAGATCAGGGACCAAGCTGCTAAAGTAAAAGATACCAGGGAGAGAAGTCAGGAAGACTCACCCACTGAAATGAATACGAGAAAATGTATCTATACTAACTAGAGGTTCAGAAGGTTAAAGGCATTTAAAAAGTGCTGAACTTACTCTGTTAGGAAAATTTTCCAGAATTATAATGGATGGAAAAAAAATAACAAGACAGTCCCTTAAAGAACCTAAACTCTGGTAGCATTGGCATTGGCCATTTTACCAGCCAATCAGCCTCAGGGCATGGTGGAAACATTGGTTGGAAGGATACATTGATGTTTTGAAGACTTCAGGAGACACCAGAGAAGATATCATTTCACCTATACATCCTCCTAGTATAGAAGGCAATGGTAATTGATCAGGACTATTCTGAGTAATGTCAATTCCAAATAATTCTGGCATTTAAAAATTTCCAAGATGTTTTTAATGTTCCAAGAAGCTTCATGTAGAAAGAAATTCTTACACATTTTTAACTGAAATAGACACACATGAAATAGAAAAAAGAAAGACATCCACCTGACAACTGGCAAAATCAAACCAGTTAATCTATGAGTAAATTATGTCACAGTAAGATTACTTTCAAATCAAGCCACATCCTTATTTTTAGTGCTCTATTATATTTATCTTTATTTGCAAAGCTTTTTAAAATAGCATTATTTTCAAGACAGTTAATTAAAAAAATTATTGCTACCTGACATATCTTTGCATACTAGAATGCAAGTTCCTTTAGAGCAGAGAATCTATTCTTTTCTTCTTCTGCCTTCTTCACTCTCTTCTCCTTGTCTCTCTCTTTTTGCATTATGTATTTCCAGTACTTAGCATGGTGTCTAATATAACTTAGATGTGATTGTTAAATGAGGGAATGCCTTGAGAATGTGAGAAATCATTAAAAACTTCTGTACTCAGGGAGATGATGTATTTCATTTTTATTGATTTAATTTCTTCAATAGGTAATTAATGTAGGAGGTGTACAGAAATCAGAAAATATTCTACTCATCAAGAATGTGGCAAGTTGCAACTACAAAATGAAAATAGAAACAGAATAGAAATATCAAGATAAGGGACAACTAAGAGACTAAGGAAATATGACAGGTGATGTACAAAATTTTTTGTATTTATTTGCTATACTGGTGCAAAAATAAAAATGGTTGTCTCACTCCTACCCTGGTATATCATCCATTAGTTGGCACCAGCCCCAAACTAAAAACATGTTTTATTAGTTTCTTGTGTTCCTTTCAAAAATTATGTAAATTCAATCAAGTATAAGTACAATTTATATCTATCTCACATAGTTTGCTTTATTCTGTGTCTTAGAGATCTTTCCAAATTAGCATATCCTTTTGTATGCAAGCTGGAATGTTTCAGTTTATGGATATAACATAATTTATTTATAAGTCCTGCATTGATAGATACTTAGTTATATCAGTTCATTCTCGCATTGCTATAAAAAATACCTGAGACTGGATAATTTACAAAGAAGAGAGGATTAATTGGCTCATGGTTCTGCAAGCTGTGCGGAAAGCATGATGCTGGCATCTGTTCAACTTCCTCAGGAAACTTAAAATCATGGTAGAAGGTGAAGGGGGAGCGCTGACATCTTACATGGCAGGAGCAGGAGCAAGAGAGTGAAAGTGAGGTGCCCCACACTTTAAACAACCAGATCTCATGAGAATTTACTCAGCATCTTGAGGATAGCATGAAGGGGGTGGTGCTAACCCATTCATGAGAAATCCACCCTCACAATCCAGTCATCTCTTACCCGGCCCCACCTCCAACATTGGGGATTACAGTTCAACCTGAGATTTGGTGAGGACACAGATACAAACCATATCATTTGGCCCCTGGCCCCTCCCAAAGCTTATATCCCTCTCACATTGCAAAATGCAATCATGCCCTCCCAGTAGTCCCCCAAAGTCTTATTTTAGCACTGACTCAAAAGTTCAAAGTCTAAAGTCTCATCTGATACAAGGCAAGTCTCTTCTACCTATGAGCCTGTAAGAAAAACAAAAACAACAACAACAAGAAACTAGTTACTTCCAAAATACCTGAGGTTATAGACATTGAGTAAACATTTCCATTCCAAAAGGGCAAAATCAGCAAAGAGAAAGGAGTGACCGGCCACATACATGTTCAAAACCCAGCAGGGCAGTCATCAAATCTTAAAGCTTCAAAATAATCTCCTTTGACTTCATGCCTCACATTTAGGGAACATGGGCACTTGGATGTGCCATTGGCTTGACCATCCCGGGATGACCCAGTGAAAACTCTGTGTGGTGGCTCCACACACATTTCCCCTCCATACTGCCCTAGTAGAGGTTTCCTGTGAAGGCACAACCCATCTCAGCAGGCTTCTGCCTGGACATCCAGGCTTTTCAAATATATTCTCTGAAATCTAGGTGAAGGCTCCGAATCCTCATCTCTTGCATTCTGCACACCCACAACATTAACACATAGAGGCCTCCAAGGCTTACTGCTTGCACTCTCTGAAGCAGTGGCTGGAGTTATAACTGGACCCATTTAAGCCACAGCTGGGACTGGAGCTGGAGTGTCTGGAATGCAGGGAGAAGTTTCCTGAGACTGTACAGGGCAGTGGGACTTCAGGCCTGGCCCAGGAAACCATTCTGTCTTCCTAAACCTGTGGGCATGTGGCGGTAGGGGCTGCCTCTTAGATCTCCAAAATGCCCTTGAGGCCTTTTCCCATTGTCTTGGCTATCAGCACTTACTTCCTTTTTTGTTATGCAAATTTAAAAGCCTGCTTGAATTCCTTCACTGAAAATGGGCTTTGCTTTTGTACCACATGGCCAGGCTGCAAATTTTTCAAATGTTTATTTACATCCTGCTTCCCTTTAAATATAAGTTCCAACTTCTTTATTTGCTCCTGCATCTGTGTATAGGCTGGTAGAAGCAGTCAAATCACACCTTGGACACTTTGCTGCTTAAAAATATCTTCCACCAGATACCTTAGGTCATCACTCTAAAGTTCAAACTTTCACAGATCCCTAGGGTATGAACAGAATTCAATCAAGCTGTTTATTAAGGCATAACATGGGTGGCCTCTGCTCCAGTTCCCAATAAGTTCCTTATTTCAGTCTGAGACCTCCTCAGCCTGGACTTCATTGTCCATATCATTATCAGTATTTCGATTACAACCATTTAATCAGTCTTTAAGAAGTTCCAAACTTTCCTTCATCTTCCTGTCTTCTTCTGAACCCTCCAAAATCTTCCAAACTCTGCCCATGTGCCTACACCACAAGGGCCCTGGGTTTCAAGAACAAAACTGGGTGGCTGTTTGGGCAGACACCAAGCTGGCTGCAGAAGTTTTTTTTTTTTTTTTTTTTGTACCCCAGTGGTGCCTGGAATGCCAGCGAGATAGAACTGTTTACTCCCCTGGAAAGGGGGCTGAAGCCAGGGAGTCAAGTGGTCTTGCTCAGTGGATCCCACCACCATGGAGCCCAGCAAGATGAAATCCAGTGGCTTGAAATTCTTGCTGCCAGCACAGCAGTCTAACGTCAACCTGGGACGCTTGAGCTTGGTTGAGGGAGGGGAGTCCACCATTACTGAGACTTGAGTAGGTGGTATTCCTCTCATAGTATAAACAAAGTCAGTGGGAAATTCAGACTTGGCAGAATCTACCACAGCACCGCAAAGCCATGGTAACCAGACTTCCTCTCTAGATTCCTCCTATCTGGGCAGGGCATTGCTAAAAGAAAGGCAGCAGCCCCAGTCAGGGGCTTATGGATAAAACTCCCAGCTTCCTGGGACAGAGCACCTGGGGGAAGGGGTAGCTGTGGGCACAGCTTCAGCAGACTTAAACATTCCTGCCTGCCAACTCTGAAGAAAGCAGTGGATCTCCCAGCACAATGCTCAAGCTCTGCTAAAGGACAGAAGACCTCCTCAAGTGTGTCCCTGACCCCTAAGCCTCCTGATGGGGAGACACTTCCCAGCAGGAGTCGACAGACAACTTATACAGGAAAGCTCTGGCTGACATTTGGTGGGTGCCCTTCTGGGACAAAGCTTCCAGAGGAAAGAGCAGGCAGCAATCTTTGCTGTTCTGCAGCCTCTGGTGGTGCTACCTAAGCAGGCAGCAATCTTTGCTGTTCTGTAGCCTCTGGTGGTGCTACCCAGGCAAGAGGGTCTGGAGTGGACCCCCAGCAAACTGCAGTAGACCTGCAGAAGAGGGGCCTGTTAGAAGAAAAACTAACAACCAGAGGTAATAGCATCAACATCAGGAAAAAAAAAAAAAAAAAAGGATGACAAGCAAAAACTCCGTTCAAAGGTCACCAACAGCAACAACCAAAGTAGATAAATCCACAAAGATGAGGAAAAACCAGTGCAAAAGGGCTGAAAATTCCAAAAACCAGAATGCCTCTTCTCCTCCAAAGGATCACAGCTCCTTGCCAGCAAGGGAACAAAACTGGATGGAGAATGAGTTTGACTAATTGACTGAAGTAAGCTTCAGGAGGTGGGTAATAACAAACTCCTCCGAGCTAAAGGAGCATGTTCTAACCCAATGCAAGGAAGCTAAGAACATTGATTAAAAAGTTAGAGGAATTGCTAACTAGAATAACCAGTTTAGAGAAGAACATAAGTGACCTGATGGAGCTGAAAAACACAGTACAAGAATGTTGTGAAGCATGCATAAGCATTAATAGCTGAATTGGTCAAGTGGAAGAAAGGATATCAGAGATTAAAGATCAACTTAATGAAATAAAGCATGAAGACAAGATTAGAGAAAAAAGAATGAAAAGGGATGAACAAAGCCTCCAAGAAACATGGGTCTATGTGAAAAGAACAAACCTACATTTGATTGGTGTTCCTGAAAGTGATGGGGAGAATGGAACCAAGTTGGAAAACACTTCAAGATATTATCCAGGAGAACTTCCCAACCTAGCAAGATAGGCCAACATTCTAATTCAGGAAATACAGAGAACACCACAAAGATACTCCTCAAGAAGAGCTACCCCAAGTCACATAGTTGTCAGATTCACCAAGATTGAAATGGAGGAAAAAATGTTAAGGGCAGCCAGAGAGAAAGGTCGGATTGCCCACAAAGGGAAACCCATCAGACTAACAGCAGATCTTTCTGCACAAATCCTACAAGCCAGAAGAGAGTGAGGGCCAATGTTCAACATTCTTAAAGAAAAGAATTTTCAACCCAGAATTTTATATCAAGCCACAATAAGCTTCATAAGGGAAGGAGAAATAAAATCGTTTACAGAAAAGCAAATGCTGAGGTAGGTTGTTACAACCAAGGCTGCCTTACAAGAGCTCTGGAAGGAAGCCCCAAATATGGAAAGGGAAAACTGGTATGAGCCACTGCAAAAACAAACCAAAATATAAAGACCATCAACACTATGAAGAAACTGCATCAACTAAGGGGCAAAATAACCAGCTAGCATCATAATGACAGGATGAAATTCACACATAACAGTATTAACCTTAAATGTAAATGGGCCAAATGCCCCAATTAAAAGACACAGACTGGCAAATTGGATAAATAGTCAAGACCCATTGGGGTGCTGTATTCAGGAGACCTATCTCATGTGCAAAGACACACATAGGCTCAAAATAAAGGGATGGAGGAATATTTACCAAGCAAATGGAAAGGAAAATAAAGCAGGAGTTACAATCCTAGTCTTTGATAAAACAGACTTTAAACCAACAAAGATCAAAAAAGACAAGTGCATTACATAATGGTAAAGGGATCAATGCAGCAAGAAGAGCTAACTATCCTAAATATATATGCACCCAATACAGGAGCACCCAGATTCAGAAAGCAAATTCTTAGAGACCTACAAGGAGGCTTAGACTCCAACACAATAATAGTGGGAGTCATTAACACCCCACTGTAAATATTAGACAGATTAATGAGACAGAAAATTAACAAAGATATTCAGGACTTGAACTCAGCTCTGGACCAAGCAGACCTAATAGACATCTACAGAACTCTCCACCTCAAATCAAGAGAATATACATTCTTCTCAGCATCACATCACACTTATTCTAAAATTGACTACATAATTGGAAGTAAAACACTACTCAGCAAATGCAAAAGAATGGAAATTATAACAATCTTTCAGACCACAGTGCAACCAAGTTGGAACTCAGGATTAAGAAACTCACTCAAAACAACGCAACTACATGGAAACTAAACAACCTGCTCCTGAATGACTACTGGGTAAATAATAAAATTAAGGCAGAAATAAATAAATTCTTTGAAACTAATGAGAACAAAGATGCAATGTACCAGAATCTCTGGGACACAGCTAAAGCAGTGTTTAGAGTGAAATTTATAGCACTAAATGCCCACAGGAGAAAGCAGGAAAGATCTAAAATCGACACTCTAACATCACAATGAAAAGAACTAGAGAAGCAAGAGCAAACAAATTCAAAAGCTAGCAGAAGGCAAGAAGTAACTGAGATTAGAGCAGAACTGAAGGACATAGAGACACAAAAACCCCTTCAAAAAAATCAATGAATCCAGGAGCTTGTTTTTTGAAAGAATTAACAAAATAGACCACTAACCAGACTAATAAAGAAGAAAAGAGAGAGTAATCAAATAGATGCAATAAAAAATGATGAAGGAGCGATCACTACTGCTCCCCCAGAAATACAAACTACTATCAGTGAATACTATAAACACCTCTATGCAAATAAACTAGAAAATCTGGAAGAAATGGATAAATTCCTGGACACATACACCCTCCCAAGACTAAATCAGGAAGAAGTTGAATCCCTGAATAGACCAATAACAAGTTCTGAAATTGAGGCAGTAATTAATAGGCTACCATCTGAAGAAAGCCCAGGACCAGATGGATTCACAGCCAGATTCTACCAGAGGTACAAAGAAGAGCTGGTACCATTCCTCCTGAAACTATTCCAAACAGAAAAAGAGGAACTCCTTACTAATGCATTTTATGAGGCCAGCATCATTCTTATACCAACTCTGGCAGAGACACAATAAAAAAGAAAATTTCAGGCCAATATCCCTGATGAACATCGATGCAGAAATCCTCAATAAAATATTGGCAAACTGAATCCAGCAGCACATTAAAAAGCTTATCTACCACGATCAAGTTGGCTTCATCCCTGGGAGGCAAGGCTGGTTCAACGTACACAAATCAATAGACATAATCCATGATATAAACAGAACCAATGACAAAAACCACGTGATTATCTCAATAGATTCAGAAAATGCCTTTGGTAAGATTCAACATTGCTTCCTGGTAAAAACACTCAATAAACTAGGTATCGATGGAACATATCTCAAAATATTAAGAGCTATTTATGACAAACCCACAGCCAATATCATATGGAATGGGTAAAAGCTGGAAGCACCCCCTTTGAAAACCAGCACAAGACAAGGTTGCCCTTTCTCACCACTCCTATTCAACATAGTGTTGGAAGTTCTGGCAGGGAAATCAGGCAAGAGAAAGAAATAAAGGCTATTGAAATAAGAAGAGAGGAAGTCAAATTATCTCTGTTTGTAGATGACATGTTTTATATTTGGAAAACCCCATTGTCTCAGTCCAAAATCTCCTTAAGCTGATAAGCAACTTCAGCAAAGTCTCATGATACAAACTCAGTGTGCAATAATCACAAGCATTCCTGTACACCAATAATAGACAAACAGGGAGCCAAATCATGAGCAAACTCCCATTCACAATTGCTACAAAGAGAATAAAATACCTAGGACATAACTTACAAGGGATGTGAAGGACCTCTTCAAGGAGAACTACAAACCACTGCTCAAGGAAATAAGAGAGGACACAAAGAAATGGAAAAACATTCCATGCTCATGGATAGGAAGCATCAATATTGTGAAAATGGCCATACTGCCTAAAGTAATTTATAGATTCAATGCTATTTCCATCAAGCTACCATTGACTTTCTTCACAGAATTAGAAAGCTACTTTAAATTTTATATGGAACCAAAAAGGAGCCCATATAGGCAAGAAAATTGTAAGCAAAAGAAACCTGGAGGCATCACATTACCTGACTTCAAGCTATACTGCAAGGCTACAGTAACCATAACAGCATGGTACTGGTACCAAAACATGTATAGACCAATGGAGTAGAACAGAGGCCTCAGAAATAACACCACACATCTACAACCATCTGATCTTTGGCAAACCTGACAAAAACAAAAGATGGGGAAAGGATTCCCTATTTAATAAATGATGTTGGGAAAACTAGCTAGCCATATGCAGAAAACTGAAACTGGACTCCTTCCTTATACCTTATACAAAAATTAACTGAAGCTGGATTAACGATTTAAATGTAAGACCTAAATAATAAAAAGCCTCGAAGAAAACCTAGATGATACTATTCAGGACATAGGCATGAGCAAAGACTTCATGACTGAAATAACAAAAGCAATTGCAACAAAAGCCAAAATTGACAAATGGAATCTAATTAAACTAAAGAGCTTCTGCATAGCAAAAGAAACTGTCATCAGAATGAATAGGCAACCTAGAAAATGGCAGAAAATTTTTGCAATCTACTCATCTGACAAAGGTCTAACATCCAGACTCTACAAGGAACTTAAACAAATTTATGAGAAAAAACAACCCCATCAAAAAGTGGGTGAAGGACACAAACAGATACTTCTCAAAAGAATACATTTAGGCAGCCAACAAACATGAAAAAAAAAAAGCTCATCACTGGTCATTGGAGAAATACAAATCAAAACCACAATGAGATACCATCTTATGCCAGTTAGAATGGCAGTTATTAAAAAGTCAAGAAATAACAGATGCTGGAGAGGATGTGGAGAAATAGGAAGGCTTTTGCACTGTTGGTGGGAATGTAAATTAGTTCAACCATTGTGGAAGACAGTATAGCGATTCCTCAAGAATCTATAACCAGAAATACCATTTGATCCAGCAGTCCCATTACTGGGTATATACCCAAAGGATAATAAATCATTCTACTCTAAAGACACACACACATGTATGTTTATTCCAGCACTATTCACAATAGCAAAGACTTGGAACCAACTCAAATGCCCGTCAATATAGACTGGATAAAGAACATTTGGCACATATACTCCATGGAATACTATGAAACCATAAAAAAATGGATGAAGCTGGAAACCATCATTCTCAGCAAACTAAACCAGGAACAGAAAACCAAACACCACATGTTTTCACTCATAAGTTGGAGTTGTACAATGAGAACATATGGGCATAGGGAGGGAAATATCACACACCAGGGCCTGTCAATAGGTGGAGGGGCATGGAGGAATAGCATTAGGAGAAATGCCTAATGTAGATGACAGGTTGATGGGTGCAGCAAACCACCATGGCACGTGTATACCTGTGTAACCTGCACATTCTGCACATGTATCCCAGAACTTAAAGTATAATTTAAAAAAATATGAGCCCTGATATACTACTTTTTGTCAGAATAATGCTAATAATATACAGCAAATATCTTAGTTGTTGTCTTTAAGCAGCAGAACCTGAGGCAAGTATAAAGGTAAGGATTTGATCTATTTAGAAGATGCAATTCAGGAGCAGTTAAGGGAAGCAAGGAAAGATGAAAAGGAATGGAGTCCATTGCATTACTGTGCTGGTAACTGCCCCTTAATCTACTGCAGAAGCATAGAAAGTCCCTCAACAGACCTGTGGTATGAAGGAATTCACCAAAGTTTATGGAAGAGAAGTTAACAGAAGGAAAAAGGAGGAGGGATTTATCTGCTTTACTGTGTCTCATAAGAAGTTTCCTATTGTTTCATTCTCACCCCATAGGGATAAACTCCCCTTCACTGCACAGACTGCATAGTCACTCACATGGAGGCTACTTGTGAAGCCAGATAACACACACAGAAATGCTGAATTTCTTAGAGTCTGGCAGCAAACAACGAGTTTGCCAGTTCTGAGGTCCTAATCCATGGGGAGAAAGGAGACAATCAGCAGCACCTCAGAGAGTAAGAAAACCCAAAATAATTTTATTCTTTATGTTTGACTGCAGTACATACAAAGAGTTTAGCTTATTAGCTTTTCAGTGATTACCTAATATTAGCAAATCTCTCAGAGTAATTCATTTCAGGAACAAATTACAATAAAGCAATGCGTCTATATCCCTTGAAACAAACAAACAAACAAAAAGAATTTGGAAAAACTTGGTAGCCCTTCTGCATTTTAAACAAAAGTCTGTATGAAGAAAAGTAGAACAAAAGTATATAAACATTATGTTAAAACTACTACAAACCAATAGTAATTAGCTTAATAAATATTAATGGTGTTAAGCAAGCTGTACAAATTGAATTGTTTTTGAAGTTATATCTGAATACAACAAATGAAGTAATATAAATCAGATATAAGGATTATTTTAAATTTTATATATTGTTACATACCTATGAAAATCTCTTAGAAATATTTTGAAGTTTATAGGGAGAAAAGCAACTAACTAAATTTAGAATTTATAAGACATTTGTATATCATAGCAGAATACATAATAAATATGTAGAAACCAATAACTTTCCCCAGTGGTAGTAATAATCAGTTAGCAATAAAAAAGAAAAAATAAAATTGAGACCCCCACATTAAGGGCTAACAGTTTACAGAGTAAGATGCTGTTCAGTATGTTCAAGGTACAGGGACAGAAGTAACTATAATCAAAAGAATAACATTTTTCACCAATCCTGAGAAGATGAAAATTGTTGCGTTTATTTAGATTTTGTTTACATTGTTACATCTAAACAACTTCTTCATGAGAGTGAATGTACATATTGAACCTTTTTGGGTTCTTTCTTTAATAGCATTAAGTGTATTAACATCATTTTAAACAGCTGAACACACGTATAGTACTTTTTGTTGACCTATACTAACACATGAATACTGCAGAGCAATCCTAGGGTAGTATGGGGGAAAGGAAGTAGAGAAATGCCTTCACTGCTCTCTGTGAAAAATAAATGTCTTCAACGTGATATGTTTTGCTAATTTTTTAAATTTTATAGGCCAGAAGAAAAGCTTAGATATTTTCATATTTATTATTGAGTAAGTAGGGATTGAAATAGGATAGTAGCCATAATACCAATTAATTGATAAAGCCAATAAATTAATACTGCTAAAAATAGACTCTTACTCCTTTTAGAGTTTGTTTAGGCATTCCTAATTTCCACTTCTACCCTCTCAAATATCTGAATGTTTTCACATTCTTAAATAAGGAGCCAGTAGAAAACCAGAATCCTGCACCATTGAGTATAAAGAAGAGTATTAAGGAATGAAAAGAATTAAAGGCACATATTAAAAGGGTCACAGCATAATCCCTAGAAGTGTTTAATTTTGAGCACAACTGTACCCTGAAGACCCCAGGAAATGATATGCTTTTTCCCACCAGCAACACAGTCACTTGAGTATTTCTTTCACACCTCCATTGAAAAAAAAAAAGACCAGGCATGCAGCTTAATATTGTTATCTAAACCACACAGGGTAGTTTATATTTTGCACAGAAAACCCAAATAATAAGTCAAATTTATTTTTACAAAAGTAATTTATTTGTTCTACTAATAAAAATAATTATTGATCATTTGTGCCAGTCACCATGCTAAGCATTTAAACAAAATGATCTCATTTTAACTCCCAGTGACCCACGACGTTACTGTCCTATTTTACAGATGAGAATAGTGGGGCTTATGGAAGTTGGCTAACTGTATACACAGCTAGGAAGTGATGGCAATACGATTCAAATTTAGATTTAAGTCCAAAGTTTTAAGTTCTAAACTGCAATGCCACAGTGCCTTTTGCATAGAAGACTTTTGACTCTAGAGAATTTAAGTCAACTCATTTGTTTACATCGTCAAAAATTAAAATTCCAGATAAACTGGAATTTTTAGTATTGATGGAAATTCACTGTATAGATTGATCACCCTGCCAGAAATAGTTCAACAAGCTGACTATTTCTATGAGCTTCTAAAACTGAAGAGAGATCTATTCTTTGTAAGACCCTTTTTTTAAAAAAAAAGAAAAAAGATCCCAATTTTAGGACAATTCTATTAGTGATGGTTAATTAAGAATAAAACTAAATTCTTAGTTACACAGAAATAGTCTGCCCAACTGAATAAAATTCCTGATATTTTTCTCTACTGAAAGAGTGTAAAAAACAAAGCAGTTAGCCCATTTCTTCAGTGTCATTTAAATTGCATTTATATGATAACTTTGGAGTGAAAGCGGAGCTCATGTATTAATATTTGGCCCTATGTAAATTAGACTATAAATTTAGTAAATAAATTATTCACTTTTCGCCATAGTTATATTTGTTATGGAAGAGAAATAATAGTGGATAACTTTTTGAAAAAACACTTTTCTTGATTTTTTTTGTATCTCTTGGACACTACCATACTCAGGAGAGCATTTATCTTCCTGCACACTAGAAAACTCATACCCAAAGAGAGGAGAGAAAAGTCACTTATAGCCCTCAAGCTGCAATAGCTGCAGGCTGATATGATGTCATTAATACATCTCAGAATGTCTAGTTTTTAAAGTAATTCTAACATGCCTTGTATACTGTGACTATATTTAAGAAATTGATTTGGACAACTCCAAAATCAAACATCTTGATAAGATGTATAAATCAAGGATAATAGTTATTACTTCTTTGAAAATTTCTTACAATAAAAAAAAAACTATGTTTTTGGCACAAATTTAGTTAACGTGGCATCATAATTCATTTAGTCAACAGATACTTATGGGTTTTTTGCGCCTTTGTATATTGCATTGCACTATAATTAGGGGTCAAATCTTGATTTTGTGATTGTTATTTTTCATGAAATAAGTAGATTATATTAAATAGTTGTTTTTAGTGTAAATAACACATTAAGAAAAGATAATGATGTAATTATAGAGCTATGACATTTTCAAGCTACTTTTTCAACTGAATATATTCTGTTCTTCTCTGAATCTATTACATTTGAAGCCATTTAAACAATTCTTTGCTTTTTTTTCTTGTTTATTTCTTCATTGTAGTATCTGACAAATGATAATAACCAAATTAAAACCACTTGTAATTCCAAGCATAAATTAAATGAATGTATAATTATGAAATGAATGTATTCTTCAGTTTCAGATTCGTTGAACTGAATAGAGGCTTCTACATTTTTTAATGCATTTTTTTTAGGAGTCTTACTGTTACCAAATTTCCAGTTTCAAATTTATATGTTTAAGTTTTATTACTTAAGATTTTGTTGCCTTTTCTCTCTGCAGCTGCACTCTGAATTACTGTGTCAGTTCAGGCTTATAAATCCCAGATGAAAAGAATGAAATTTTTTTTTGTTATTTGCTTTATGCCAGTAGTTCTTAATCAGAGGCAATTTTCACCCAGGGGATGTTTGATAATGCCTGGAGACATCGTTAATTGTTACTAAAGTTGAGGAGGGAGGGAAGAGTTGCTACTGACATGATATAGGACTGGGAAGCTGCCAAACCTCCTACAATGCACAGAAGAATTTTCTGCATCAAAAATGATCTGATACAAGTATCAATAGTTTCACTGTTGAGAAATCTATATATAATATCCTTGATTTTTCATTCTAAAATTTAGTAAAATGATGAGTTAAATTTAATGATTTTTGTCATGATTAGCATGGTGAGGGATGACATGAGCCTCAAAAGTCAAAGGGCTCTTGCCTTGGAATAGAAAATCAAAAGATGACAATAACACATGTGAAATAGTTTAAGTTTCAGTAAGTTGGAATTAAAACTTTCAGGTATTCTTTAGAACAAAATCTTCGCTGTCTCCACACAACTGCTAGCTAAGTGCACTTAATTCCAATAGCATGAATCCCATGGCATGTGGAAAGATGAGAATGAGCAGTGTCCACTTGACAGGCACATATGTTAAACAAGATCTTAATGTTTTGTAAAAAAGAGGAGATTTTTATTAAGGCAAGGAGAGAATGTGAACATGATTGAAGGGGTAGAGCATACAGATTAAAGCTATTTGAAATGAAAGTAGGTTTGGGGAGAAAACAGTGAGTATTGTTGAGAGAGAAGTCGTCCTCTATAGAAGGATAATAAGAACATATAGCTTATTTGGGGATGGTCTTTCTGTGCTGCTCAGGGTGAGGGGTCAAGGGCTAAAGAAGTTTAAATGTTTCATAACTAAATAATGTCATCAAGATACAGAAAAATAAATTACTTGGATTGCGATACCAGCTTTTAAAAATTAGCTGAATTTTTCTAATTGATTATTTCAGCTCATAGTGGTGGATGACAGCAAATGAAGGACATTTTGGCAAGTGGCTCAGCATGAAAGAGATAATGAGCATAGTTACCTTGATTGTAACTGGAAACCTGAAAGATTCAATGCGAAAGCAACTTGTTCCATAACATATTTCTTGCACAGGTTGGCTTCATGATTTTGGCACCTTGAGGCAAGCAGGGCAGCTTGAGGGTGCTGGGAAGTTTAGGTTTTTTAGCTATTTTTAAAAAATGGTGACAGCTTTATGGGCTGGAAGAAAATGTTTATTGGGTAGATTTCTCCCTAAGTGGTTGAAGAGAATTTTAGACATTTATCTCTTCCTGGCATCATTCAAGTTTTTGATAACTGGGAATGGGGTAAGGAGAAAAGTCCAGTTTTAGGACTTGAATCAGAGACAAAGATGACAAAGGAACAGGGAGGGCTTCACCATAGGAAAGTCAGATTTGATAGCCTCACTCTCAGAAAGAAGAAGAGTGCTTAATAGGAAAAGCACAGGGTTTGTGATCACACATCTAGTATTACATTTTGAACCAGATTATCCAATGAAGTGGACCAGCCCTGAAGCTCTTTCTCATATTGGTAGGATGTGACACTGGAATTAACCTTCAAGTGATGCTCCAGGGGCAGACTGAACCTTGAGGGAGCATAACATGGGATAGGGTGGTTGGAGAGGGACTGATGTCTTTTGAATACCAATTAATTGCTAGACACTATCCTAAGTGCTTTTGGCATGCTATCAGATTAATGAGATACATTTTTTTAAGAGACATTTTACTGATGATAAAACTGAGAAGCAGTAAATGGCATTATTTACATGGCTAGCTTTTTGAAAAGACTAAGAAACTCATCTCTGGGAAAATAAGGCAAAGACTGACAATGTGTACATTGTTTGAAGGTTTATTCCGCTTTAAAATGCTTCTAATAAGCCTGTTTTTTTTTTTTTTTTTTCTTATCAGGAGGTTAACTCACATGAATTATTTCTTAGTCTGCTAATTATCCAGATAGTTGGTTCCTCTTTTTCTCTTTGTGATTAATTATTAGTATTTCTCTAGAGCTCACCTGGCTAATGTTCTTTTGTTTCTCTCATAGGCATCACGCTAATGTCTCTTAAATGGTCAGGTGATGTGTGGTTTGTGCTATCACCTTTAGAAAATAAATCTTAGCTCAACGTTCTCCAAACTTTCAGATGTTTTTCAGGACAAAAATCTTTACTGTTTCAACACAATTGAAAGTGAAGCAAGCTTAATTTTTCTGTTTAAATATATATTCCAAAGTGACTCAATCATATAATAAAAGTGTTTCTGCAGTCATTAGTCATTTAGCAAACAAAAAAAAAAAAAAGAAAAAAGATAGAAAACATACGTATTGCAGAGTAAGACATATTACAGCCATCAAATATTAAAAGGTTTGGTGTAAAATATTGCAGTTTCACAGTAAACATTTATATATAGGTAGCTACTATTTAAGACAGCTCCAGCTGAGGGATACATGGATGATCTTATTACATTTAAGTATATTCTTTGGATAAAACACTAAATATGTGATATATGCTTTATGTAAAATACATAACTATTTATTAATACCAGAAAGAAACATGCAATAATTTTAGTAATGTACACACAAAATCTCAAAGAGGAACTATCTGGAGGAGTTTTAAATAACACTTATTGTCTGTCTATCATAATTTGAAGACTGTTAGCATAATTATTGTTGCAGTAATACAATTGTATTACAAAGTTTACTGATTCATTTACTCTTGGGAAAAACTATTCTAGGCACAAAGTTCTATATAGAATGAATTAACTTCATGTATTAGTCTCTTCAGGCTGCTATGACAAAAATAACATAGACTAGAGGTAGTTAATAAGCCAACCCTGTAAATTTGTTTCTCAAAGTTCTGGAGGCTGTAAATCTGAAATCAAGATGCTGGCAGATTCAAAGTCTGTTGAGGGCTGGCTTCAGAGATGGCCATTTTTCATCATAATCTCACATGGCAGGGGAGGCATCTCTCCGGAGTCTCTCTTTTTATTATTATTATTATTATTATTATTATTATTATTATACTTTAAGTTCTAGGCTACGTGTGCATAATGTGCAGGTTTGTTACATATGTATACTTGTGTCATGTTGGTGTGCTGCACCCATCAACTCGTCAGCACCCATCAATTCGTCATTTACATCAGGTATAACTCCCAATGCCATCCCTCCGCCTTCCCCCCTCTCCATGACAGGCCACGGTGTGTGATGTTTCCCTTCCCGAGTCCAAGTGATCTCATTGTTCAGTTCCCACCTATGAGTGAGAACATGTGGTGTTTGGTTTTCTGTTTTTGCGATAGTTTGCTGAGAATGATGGTTTCCAGCTGCATCCATGTCCCTACAAAGGACACAAACTCCTCCTTTTTTATGGCTACATAGTATTCCATGGTGTATATGTGCCAGATTTTCTTAATCCAGTCTGTCACTAATGGACATTTGGGTTGATTCCAAGTCTTTGCTATTGTGAATAGTGCCTCAATAAACATATGTGTGCATGTGTCTTGATAGCAGCATGATTTATAATCCTTTGGATATATACCCAGTAATGGGATGGCTGGGTCATATGACATTTCTAGTTCTAGATCCTTGAGGAATCGCCATACTGTTTTCCATAATAGTTCAACTAGTTTACAGTCCCACCAACAGTGTAAAAGTGTTCCTATTTCTCCACATCCTCTCCAGCACCTGTTTCCTGACTTTTTAATGATTGCCATTCTAATTGGTGTGAGATGGTATCTCATTGTGGTTTTGATTTTCATTTCTCTGATGGCCAGTGATGATGAGCATTTTTTCATGTGTCTGTTGGCTGTATGAATGTCTTCTTTTGAGAAGTGTCTGTTCATATCCTTTGCCCACTTTTGGGTGGGGTTGTTTGTTTTTTTCTTGTAAATTTGTTTGAGTTCTTTGTAAGTTCTGGATATTAGCCCTTTGTCAGATGAGTAGATTGCAAAAATGTTCTCCCATTCTGTAGATTGCCTGTTCACTCTGATGGTAGTTTCTTTTGCTGTGCAGAAGCTCTTTAGTTTAATTAGATCCCATTTGTCAATTGTGGCTTTTGTTGCCGTTGCTTTTGGTGTTTTAGACATGAAGTCCTTGCCCATGCCTATGTCCTGAATGGTATTACCTAGGTTTTCTTCTAGGGTTATTATGGTATTAGGTCTAACATTTAAGTCTCTAATCCATCTTGAATTAATTTTCGTATAAGGAGTAAGGAAAGGATTCAGTTTCAGCTTTCTACTTATGGCTAGCCAATTTTCCCAGCACCATTTATTAAATAGGGAATCCTTTCCCCACTTCTTGTTTTTCTGAGGTGTGTCAAAGATCAGATGGCTGTAGATGTGTGGTATTATTTCTGAGGACTCTGTTCTGTTCCATTGGTCTATATCTCTGTTTTGGTACCGGTACCATGCTGTTTTGGTTACTGTAGCCTTGTAGTATAGTTTGAAGTCAGGTAGTGTGATGCCTCCAGCTTTGTTCTTTTGACTTAGGATTGTCTTGGCAATGCAGGCTCTTTTTTGGTTCCATATGAACTTTAAAGCAGTTTTTTCCAATTCTGTGAAGAAACTCATTGGTAGCTTGATGGGGATGGCATTGAATCTATAAATTACCTTGGGCAGTATGGCCATTTTCACGATATTGATTCTTCCTATCCATGAGCATGGCATGTTCTTCCATTTGTTTGTGTCCTCTTTTATTTCACTGAGCAGTGGTTTGTAGTTCTCCTTGAAGAGGTCCTTTAAATCCCTTGTAAGTTGGAATCCTAGGTATTTGATTCTCTTTGAAGCAATTGTGAATGGAAGTTCATTCCTGATTTGGCTCTCTGTTTGTCTGTTACTGGTGTATAAGAATGCTTGTGATTTTTGCACATTAATTTTGTATCCTGAGACTTTGCTGAAGTTGCTTATCAGCTTAAGGAGATTTTGGGCTGAGACAATGGGGTTTTCTAAATATACAATCATGTCATCTGCAAAGAGGGACAATTTGACTTCTACTTTTCCTAAGTGAATACCCTTTATTTCTTTCTCTTGCCTGATTGCGCTAGCCAGAACTTCCAACACTATGTTGAATAG
Source organism: Macaca thibetana thibetana (assembly GCF_024542745.1). Classification (NCBI taxonomy): domain Eukaryota; kingdom Metazoa; phylum Chordata; class Mammalia; order Primates; family Cercopithecidae; genus Macaca; species Macaca thibetana. The sequence goes on from NC_065594.1 coordinate 60,647,675, forward strand.
GAGTGGTGAGAGAGGGCATCGCTGTCTTGTGCCAGTTTTCAAAGGGAATTTTTCCAGTTTTTGCCCATTCAGTATGATATTGGCTGTGGGTTTGTCATAAATAGTTCTTATTATTTTGAGATATGTTCCATCAATACCGAATTTATTGAGCGTTTTTAGCATGAAGGGCTGTTGAATTTTGTCAAAGGCCTTTTCTGCATCTATTGAGATAATCATGTGGTTTTTGTCTTTGGTCTGTTTATATGCTGGATTATGTTTATTGATTTGCATATGTTGAACCAGCCTTGCATCCCAGGGATGAAGCCCACTTGATGATGGTGGATAAGCTTTTTGATGTGCTGCTGGATCCAGTTTGCCAGTATTTTATTGAGGATTTTTGCATCGATATTCATCAGGGATTTTGGTCTAAAATTCTCTTTTTTTGTTGTGTCTCTGCCAGGCTTTGGTATCAGGATGATGTTGGCCTCATAAAATGAGTTAGGGAGGATTCCCTCTTTTTCTATTGATTGGAATAGTTTCAGAAGGAATGGTACCAGCTCCTCCTTGTACCTCTGGTAGAATTCAGCTGTGAATCCATCTGGTCCTGGACTTTGTTTGGTTGGTAGGCTATTAATTATTGCCTCAATTTCAGAGCCTGCTATTGGTCTATTCAGGGATTCAGCTTCTTCTTGGTTTAGTCTTGGGAGAGTGTAAGTGTCCAGGAAATTATCCCTTCCTTCTAGATTTTCTAGTGTATTTGCATAGAGATGTTTATAGTATTCTCTGATGGTAGTTTGTATTTCTGTCGGGTCAGTGATGATATCCCCTTTATCATTTTTTTTATTGCATCTATTTGATTCTTCTCTCTTTTCTTCTTTATTAGTCTTGCTAGCGGTCTATCAATTTTGTTGATCTTTTCAAAAAACCAGCTCCTGGATTCTATGATTTTTTGGAGGGTTTTTTGTGTCTCTATCTCCTTCAGTACTGCTCTGATCTTAGTTATTTCTTGCCTTCTGCAAGCTTTCGAATGTGTTTGCTCTTGCTTCTCTAGTTCTTTTAATTGTGATGTTAGGATGTCAATTTTAGATCTTTGCTGCTTTCTCTTGTGGGCATTTAGTGCTATAAATTTCCCTCTACACACTGCTTTAAATGTGTCCCAGAGATTCTGGTATGTTGTATCTTTGTTCTCATTGGTTTCAAAGAACATCTTTATTTCTGCCTTCATTTCGTTATGTACCCAGTAGTCATTCAGGAGCAGGTTATTCACTTTTCATGTAGTTGAGCGGTTTTGATTGAGTTTCTTAGTCCTGAGTTCTAGTTTGATTGCACTGTGGTCTGAGAGACAGTTTGTTATAATTTCTGTTCTTGTGCATTTGCTGAGGAGTGCTTTACTTCCAATTACGTGGTCGATTTTGGAATAAGTGTGATGTGGTGCTGAGAAGAATGTATATTCTGTTGATTTGGGGTGGAGAGTTCTATAGATGTCTATTAGGTCTGCTTGCTGCAGAGATGAGTTCAATTCCTGGATATCCTTGTTAACTTTCTGTCTCTTTGATCTGTCTAATGTTGACAATGGGGTGTTGAAGTCTCCCATTATTATTGTATGGGAGTCTAAGTCTCTTTGTAAGTCTCTAAGGACTTGCTTTATGAATCTGGGTGCTCCTGTATTGGGTGCATATATATTTAGGATAGTTAGCTCTTCCTGTTGAATTGATCCCTTTACCATTATGTAATGGCCTTCTTTGTCTCTTTTGATCTTTGATGGTTTAAAGTATGTTTTATTGGAGACTAGTATTGCAACCCCTGCTTTTTTTTGTTCTCCATTTGCTTGGTAAATCTTCCTCCATCCCTTTATTTTGAGCCCATGTGTGTCTCTGCATGTGAGATGGGTCTCCTGAATACAGCAGACTGATGGGTCTTGACTCTTTATCTAGTTTGCCAGTCTCTGTCTTTTAATTGGATCATTTAGTCCATTTACATTTAAGGTTAATATTGTTATGTGTGAACTTGATCCTGCCATTATGATATTAACTGGTTATTTGCTCGTTAGTTGATGCAGTTTCTTCCTAGCCTCGATGGTCTTTACATTTTGGCATGTTTTTGCAATGGCTGGTACCGGTTGTTCCTTTCCATGTTTAGTGCTTCCTTCAGGGTCTCTTGTAAGGCAGGCCTGGTGGTGACAAAATCTCTAAGCATTTCTTTATCTGTAAAGGATTTTATTTCTCCTTCACTTATGAAACTTAGTTTGGCTGGATATGAAATTCTGGGTTTAAAATTATTTTCTTTAAGAATGTTGAATATTGGCCCCCACTCTCTTCTGGCTTGTAGAGTTTCTGCCGAGAGATCTGCTGTTAGTGTGATGGGCTTCCCTTTGTGGGTAACCCGACCTTTCTCTCTGGCTGCCCTTAAGATTTTTTCCTTCATTTCCACTTTGGTGAATCTGGCAATTATGTGTCTTGGAGTTGCTCTTCTCAAGGAGTATCTTTGTGGCATTCTCTGTATTTCCTGAATTTGAATGTTGGCCTGCCCTGTTAGATTGGAGAAGTTCTCCTGGATGATATCCTGAAGAGTGTTTTCCAACTTGGTTCCATTTTCCCCCTCACTTTCAGGCACCCCAATCAGACGAAGATTTGGTCTTTTTACATAATCCCATACTTCTTGCAGGCTTTGTTCATTTCTTTTTCTTCTTTTTTCTTTAGGTTTCACTTCTCACTTCATTTCATTCCTTTGATCCTTAATCACTGATACTCTTTCTTCCAGTTGATTGAGTTGGTTACTGAAGCTTGTGCATTTGTCACGTATTTCTCGTGTCATGGTTTTCATCTCTGTTAGTTCGTTTATGGCCTTGTCTGCATTAATTATTCTAGTTATCAATTCTTCCACTCTTTTTTCAAGATTTTTAGTTTTTTTGCGCTGGGTATGTAATTCCTCCTTTAGCTCTGAGAAGTTTGATGGACTGAAGCCTTCTTCTCTCATCTTGTCAAAGTCATTCTCTGTCCAGCTTTGATCCGTTGCTGGTGATGAGCTGTGTTCCTTTGCAGGGGGAGATGCACTCTCATTTTTTGAATTTCCAGCTTTCCTGCCCTGCTTTTTCCCCATCTTTGTGGTTTTATCTGCCTCTGGTCTTTGATGATGGTGACCCTACTGATGGGGTTTTGGTGTGGGAATCCTTCCTGTTTGTTAGTTTTCCTTCTAACAGTCAGGACCCTCAGCTGTAGGTCTGTTGGAGATTGCTTGAGGTCCACTCCAGACCCTGTTTGCCTGGGTATCAGCAGCAGAGGCTGCAGAAGATAGAATATTTCTGAACAGCGAGTGTACCTGTCTGATTCTTGCTTTGGAAGCTTCCTCTCAGGGGTGTACTCCACCGTGTGAGGTGTGGGGTGTCGGTCTGCCCCTAGTGGGGGATGTCTCCCGGTTAGGCTACTCAGGGGTCAGGGACCCACTTGAGCAGGCATTCTGTCTGTTCTCAGATCTCAACCTCCATGTTGGGAGAGCCACTGCTCTCTTCAAAGCTGTCAGACAGAGTCGTTTGCATCTGCAGAGGTTTCTGCTGCTTTTTGTTGTTGTTGTTGTTTAGCTGTGCCCTGTCCCCAGAGGTGGATTCTACAGAGACCTGCAGGCCTCCTTGAGCTGCTGTGAGTTCCACCCAGTTTGAGCTTCCCAGCTGCTTTGTTTACCTACTTAAGCCTCAGCAATGGCAGGCGCCCCTCCCCCAGCCTTGCTGCTGCCTTGCAGTTAGATCGCAGACTGCTGTCCTAGCAATGAGGGAGGCTCCGTGGGCGTGGGACCCTCCTGGCCAGGTGCGGGATATAATCTCCTGCTGGGCCTGTTTGCTAAGACCCTTGATAAAGTGTAGTATTGGGGTGGGAGTTACCCGATTTTCCAGGTGTTGTGTGTCTCAGTTCCCCTGGCTAGGAAAAGGGATTCCCTTCTCCCTTGCGCTTCCCAGGTGAGGCGATGCCTCGCCCTACTTCAGCTCTCGCTGGTCTGGCTGCAGCAGCTGACCAGTACGGATTGTCCGGCACTCCCTAGTGAGATGAACTCGGTACCTCAGTTGAAGATGCAGAAATCACCTGTCTTCTGTGTGGCTCGTGCTGGGAGCTGGAGACTGGAGCTGTTCCTATTTGGCCATCTTGCTTCATCCCGCCCCCCCGAGTCTCTTTAATAAAGGCACTAGTCCCATTTATGAGGGCTCTGCCATCCACATCTCATATGCCCCACCTCCTAGTACCATTACCTTCAGATCTGGATTTGAACATAAGAATGTTGAGGAAACACATATATCCAGTTTATTGGATAATCTTCCTTATGTTGAGGAAACACATACATCCTTGTTTTTACCCAGTAAGAACAAGGCATATAATATCTGAGATAGGCTGGGTTTTAGAGACTCTGTAGACAGGGCTGGGGACTGTGGAGAAGTGAAAGCACATGTCTGATCAGTGGTGGCATTAGTTACTCAATTCCTAATGATTTTTGCCATTTATGAATAGGGAAGCAATGTGACAGATCTCTGCTTTTTTCAAGCAAGATCATAGCTTGATTTTTTTTAATGTGAAATTTTCTTATTTTTAAAATTGTTTCTAATTAAAACTATGTATTTCCTATTTTCCTTTTTACTTTATGTGAGAAATAAGTATAATATTTCTAAAATGTAAAATTTTATATCATCTTTCTTCTTGACAGAGATTGTATGTTATTTTACAATTCATGATGTCTACACTCTTAATTTAAATTTATACTTTCCTGAAATCATAACCAGTATGCATTTGTAGTGAAAAAGTACAGTTTCTGGGCCAAAAATTATAATGTGTTAATACTGAATGTAGTATGAAACCTGTATTAGTTCGTTTTCAAACTGCTATAAAGAACTACCTAAAACTGGGTAATTTATGAAGAAAAGAAGATTAATTGACTCATAGTTCTGCATGGCTAGGGAGGCCTCAAAAAACTTACAGTCATGGCAGAAGGCAAAGAGGAAGGAGTTGTGTCTTACATAGCTGGAGCAGGAGGAAGAGAGTGAAGGTGGAAGTGCCACACACTTTTAAATAACCAGAGGTTCTCCATGGGGGCTCTGACCCTGCAGCAGCCTTCTGCCTGAACATCCAGGCATTTTCATGCATCCTCTGAAATCTAGGTGGAGGTTCCCAAACCTCAACTCTTGTCTTCTGCATACCTTCAGGCCCAACACCACATGGAAGCCTCCAAGGTTTGACACCCTCTGAAGCAATGGCCCAAGCTGTACCTTGGCCCCTTTTATCCTTGGCTGGAGCTGGAGCAGTTGAGATGCAGGGTGCCATGTCCTGAGGCTGCACGGAGCAATGGGGCCCTAAGCCCAGCCCATGAAACCATTTTTCCCTTCTTAGCCTCTGGGACTGTGATCGGAGGGGCTGCTATGAAAATGTCTAAAGTGCCCTGCAGACATTTTCCCCATTGTCTTGGGTATTAACATTTTGCTTCTCTTGTGCAAATTTCTGTATCCAGTGGCTTGAATTTCTCCCCAGAAAATGATTTTTTCTTTTCCACCACATGGTCATGCTGCAAAGTTTCCAAACATATACTCTACTTTCTTTTTTTCTTTTCTTTTTTTTTTTTTTTTTTTTTTTTGAGATGGAGTCTTGCTCTGTCGCCCCGGCTGGAGTGTAGTGGCTTGATCTTGGCTCACTGCAAGCTCCACCTCCCGGGTTCATGCCATTCTCCTGCCTCAGCCTCCCAAGTAGCTGGGACTACAGGCGCCTGCCACTACGCCCGGCTAATTTTTTTTTTTTTTTGTATTTTTAGTAGAGACGGGGTTTCACCATGTTAGCCGGAATGGTCTCAATCTCCTGACCTCGTGATCCGCCCATCTCAGCCTCCCAAAGTGCTGGGAGTACAGGCATGAGCCACCGCGCCTGGCCTTACTCTACTTTCTTTTTAACATAAGTTTCAATTTCAGACTGTCTTTTTGTGAACACGTATGACTGTATGCTTTCAGAAAAAGTCAGTTCACATCTTGAATGCTTGCGGCTTAGAAATTTCTTCTACCAGATAGCCTAAATCATTTCTCTAAAGCTTAAAGTTCCACAGATCTCTAGGGCAAGGGCAAAACGCCACCAGTCTTTTTGCTAAAGCATAGCAAGAGTCACCTTTATTCCAGTTTCCAACAAATTTCTCATCTCTATCTGAGACCACCTCAGCCTGGACTTCATTGTCCATATCACTGTCAGCATTTTGGTCAAAACCATGCAACAAAACTCTAGGAAGTTCCAAACTTTCCACATCTTTCTGTCTTCTTCTAAGCCCCCAAACTATTCCAACCTCTTCTAAGCCCCCAAACTCTTCCAACCTTTTCCCATTATCCAATTCCAAAGTCACTTCCACATTTTCAGGTATCTTTATATCAATGCCCCATTTCTGTCAGTACCAGTTTTCTGTATTAGTCCATTTTCATACTGCTTTGAAGAACTACCTGACACTGGGTAATTTATAATGAAAAAAGGATTAATTGACTCCCAGTTCCACATGGTTGTGGAGACCCCAGGAAACTTACAATCGTGGCGGAAGGCAAAGGGATAGCAAGTCATAGTGGCAGGAGAGAAAGAGAGTAAGGGGGGAAGCGCCACACCTTTAAACCATCAGATCTTATGAGAACTCACTATCACAAGAACAGGATGGGGGAAACTGCCCCTGTGATCCTATCACCTCCCACTAGGCCCCTCTCCTGACACGTGAGAATTACAATTCAAGATGAGATTTGGGTGGGGACATAGAGCCAAACCATAACAACACCCATGATGGAAAAAATTGGAATTCACTTAAAATTTTGTCAATAATCATACACTAGAATTTCTCATTTCTAGTGTATCATTAACTTCTCAAAAGTAGTTCAATTTATTGAATCAACTACATTGTTGATTAAAAGTATACCAAAAGGAGTTTTGAAAATGCAAAATATATCTACCTGCTTCTTTTAAAAATTACCCTTGTGAAAAAGCGAACAAGAAACACAATAACAAATGACATATTTGCTACAATTTGTCAAGATCTATAATCCCCCCAAGTTTAAAATGGAAATGGTAAATGATACGACAAAGCAAAAGAAGGTCAAAAGTAAATGTTTACAGAGCATGATCAAACCAGTTGCTGATTTATTTTAAAATCATAGAAAATTAAATAGTGAGCATAACCCTGGAACATAAAGCTGGGGAAAAGGGCTGGACACAGGTAGATTATTTGAAATTTTTTATTGGAAGAAGTTAGACCTTCAGGTACCTTTATCATATGCATTTAGATTGCTTGCATGTTTTCCTTCCTTAGGAGAGATTATATATTTTATCTAGGGAAATTTCAATTGGATTACCATAAAATCAGTTTCTCTAGACAGAGAGGAGGATAGACATAAATGTCTAAGTAAAAATATGAAGTCATATAAATGTCTATATCCTAAACATTAAGACTTATAGCTCCCATTCCACACCTATGTCACATTTGCTGGTAGCCTGGCAATACTCCAGACTGGTAATTAAAAGATCTTTCTCTGAAGAAGTTTAATGTTCCAGATAAAATACCTCCACATTCTGATGTTTAGAAGTTTCCAAAACATAGGTTGGACATCAGTTTGTTGCCCATTGACGGCATATTCCATACTCTTAGAACGTGTACTCAGCTTTAATGCCTAATTTATGCATGTAAGTTGACAATAAATGGCCACCAAAAATACGAGAAAAAAGGGGTCCTATCCCTTCCACTCGATCACATTAGAATAGAATGCAGAGTGCTGTGCTTCCAGTGGAGGCCAGATAAATTTCTACTGGACCAATCTCTCATTGATATAACTATACACTTTGGACAAAATATTTTTAAAGCTATCCAAGGGTATTAGAGAGTAAACATAAGCAAGAAGATACTACAGAAGACTTCACACTTGGAAGAAAGAATGGTACGAAGTAATCTCCCATTTTTAAAAATGTCTTTGTGCTAATTTCAGGGTGAAGTCTGCAGTACAGGGTGATTACTTAAGACTGTATGTTTTAGAAAGTTTTTTTTTTTTTTTTTCTGTGTAAAGATTTTTATTTTTAAGGAAAGGTAGAGTTGAATGCCCTTCAGTGAAGCCAGGAAGTCCTTTTGGATAAGAATTTGGAAGAAAAAAATAAATATAATGTCCTGTAAAGAAACTGTTATGTTTGCATAGGCGTATAAATGATAGAGAAAAGAAGTTAATTTTATGAAAAACTAACTTTATTATTTAAATCAAGTAAACCACTATATATTCCTGTGCACCATACTCTAAATGCTTCACAAATATTAAATCATCTAATTAACCCTATGAGTTGGACAATCTTAAATATACATCTTACACATGAACATATGAAAGTACCAAGAGGTTAAATAACATCCTCAAGGTCTCAAAACTAGCAAGTGGCAGAGCCCTCTTGGGTTCCGTTATGAATAGATAATCTAGTCAAACAATACTTCCTTCTCAATTTCTTTCATAATGTTAATATATTGTACAACTTGGGGCCATGGCAATGTCTCAGTGCAAAGATTATGAACAGATTCTCCTTCACTCAAAACTTTGATTTGCCTAGACAAGGCTCTTTTATTTTTTGGCTTCAAAACTACTCAATGCGGGGGCATATGACATTGCTAAAGAAAAATTACCCAATGATACCTGCTAAACCATGGTAAGGGAGACTTCATTCAGGACCATGGGGATAGGTATAGGGACCACTGCAATAGGGTCTTGCAGTTGGGGAGTGTGAGTTCAATTCTGAATATAGTGTGGGCAAGTGAGAATTTATAGACAAGGTGCAGACTCCAAGATCAGTGGATGGAAAATTACTAAGAGGAAACTTCAAGGATAAAGGGGATTCTGGTTAAACTGACCTAACGGGATTTTTGCTGAAAACAGGCTGGAGTGATCAGATGGTGGATATGAAGAACCTGATTAGACATTGAGGATGATCAGATACCAAGGATGGGGCTCTGGGGTTTTTACTAAACTAACTTACCAAGATTCTTTCCTAAAACTGAGTTTTACAAGGAAGTATACAGATGGGCCTAGGAGAAGTTTCAGAAGCCTGACTAATGTATGGCCAAGCAAAGAATCTTTGTTGATATTTAATTAAAATGCCAGACTCTTTTCCATGCTAGGTCTTACCACAAATGCACTCTGCATTTGTTTTGTATATTATCACTTTACACTGAACTTGGGCCAGTGACCAGCCTTGGCAGGAGCAAAGGGTTGGGTTCCTTGCGTGACCTCTGTAGACCCACTAGGCACTTTGCTAGCACATCTGCAAGCAGAGCCCTCTCCCTCATTCATCTTAGAGTTCACCAGCCTTTCATAAGCTTTCCTTTTCTCAGGCCTTAAGAATCTCCCAGATTTCTTTGATTGCTAGTCCCTTTCTGAGAGTCGCTTCTCCACCTCTTCCTGCCTTTTGTCTTTCCCTTTCTGTTTTTTTTTTTTCTCTTTTTCTTTTCATCTCTTTCCTCACTACCCTTCACACAGACTTAAAGGTTGCCCCACCACTTGGCCCACTGCCAACTTAGCAGTTCTCGGTAATACACTAGGTTTCCAGACTGTTTGGTTCAACTGCTTTATTTACATGTATATATTTCGCGCCCCCCCCCCGACCCCACCCCCCCCCTTGGGAGAGCCCTTTGTGGTGAGAAAAGTCAAGTTTATTTTTGTACAGGGTGAATGTTTCACAACCCTCTTGGTAATACAAGATTTGTGTCAAACACTTTAACTCATACAGATTCTATATTTCCTTGGCAGGGAGAAAATGTATAAAATAACAAAGGTATCCTATCCCTCATAATAAACACAATATAAAAATCATGTAGTAAATCACAACAAAATTATAGAGAGAGAGAGAAAGAGAAACTTCAGACTAATTTGGTATTAAAGTTATAGATTAACCTTAAGGAAAATTAACCTGAATTTCTGAAGGCCTATAGTCTAATGAGAAAAAGGTCTGACACCTTTTAAATTTTTCCATATAGTGTCACCTTTTATATATTTTTAACACTAAAATACCTCTGGATAAAAATACACATGCATTCTATTTGTATAAAGTATTTTTCCCTTTAATGAATGCTTGCAATCTACAATGATAGGCAAGTCAGGTATAATTTTTCTCTTTGTTATTACACTCAAACACTCATGCAAAAATAGTAAAATGTTTTATTTTTCTTTTTTTCCTTTACTGAAATTGGTGGCTTACATCATACTGAGGGGCCCACATGAATATTTGTTTTTAAATTAGGACCATATTCTCAATTCGCTACACAATAAAGGGATTATACATTTAAAAGAACTGTATGCAATCAAGAAGAAATTTTAATTAATCACAAATAGAACTGGCCCAATGGAAATAATTTGACCCGACAGTTTGAGGTTTGATCAGCACAACACAGAGATTAAGAAGACTTTTGACCTGAACAGAGTCAGAGTTGGTTCAGTCTGGAACTTTAGAAAGGGAACACTAATGGGTTCAAATCACACAATATCATTGTTTCCCATAATGCTACCATCCCATTAGCAACCAGTGAGAAACTTGCTTAGTTTTCTGTAGAAACCATCCAATAGCATATATAGCTCTGGTCCACAATGAAGCAACAGAGATTATGCCACAACAAACTATACTCTTTCTCTCATGTTCTCTATGTGCAAAAACTGAGCCAGCTCCTTTGAAGCACTAATTGACTGTCGGTATCAATTAGGGGCCTGACTGCTTTCTAACTTACATTTATGTCTCCACAGTAACCACATTGGTATTTGGGGGAGATTGGGGGTACTTACTGAAAAGTTCTTAAATATGTACAGCATAAAAGAATAACTGAGATTTTGGAAAAGCTAGTTAGAACAGGGCCCAGCAACTCTTAATTTTTAACAGCGTCTTTGTGTTGAAAGTTGAAAGTTTTACTAAAATGGAATTCTTTATTAGAGTAGCAATATCAATATATAAATAAATGAATTATACAGCAAAATATCAGCCCAAGAGAAAGAAAAAACTTAATAGGAGCACTGAGAGTAAAGAACTCCAATGATGACTTCTGTCATAAGAAGAATGGATAAAGAAACATGACATAGAGTAAAAGACAGAGTATCTGGTGGGAAGAATTTGACTCTAATGCTAGAGAAACCTGAGTTTGTTTCTTGCTTGCCACTTGTTAGCTGGTATAACTTTTAGAAACTGAGTCCCAGTTTTCTCATATATTAAACTGAGATATTGATGTCACCTTTGCAGGTATGTTGGGGGAAATTAAATTAACTAAAGCATATAGAAGACAATGAATCATTTCTGACATAGTAGGTGCTCTGTAAATATCAGGTATTATTATCGTCATCATGTCAGGACCTGGAAAAGAGAAAATGCAAGTATAATATAAATAATGCCTAACACTGAAAATAAAAAACTCATCACTTTGAAAAAAAAATTGGTAGACTTATTCTGTTACCTCACATACCAAACTAAATCCAATGCATTGAAGTTATGATAAGAAATTAGAAGAGTAAGTGCTTTTCTAACAATCAGAACAGAATGGAATCTGAAATAAACCTGACTGTGGATAACCACCTATCAGATTGTTAGAGATAGGATGATGCCTATATTGAGATAAAATGGACCTAGAGTTTTTATTAACCAAGATATTTTATAGTTATAGTATTTCTCATTAAAAAGAAATCTATGGGATTGGTGGACTTCCTGAAATTATTATAGGATAAATATTAATAATTAGTTCACAGCTATATTACAATGACAGAAAATACACTTACTAATCTATAAGAAATAAAATTGGTATAGAATTACAGTAAACAGGGATTAAAATATCTGGGGGTACTTACTATTATAGTTTGATATTTGGGGATTATACATGATATGCATCAAGGAATAGTAGCAATTAAACATTCAGCCATCAAAATGATGAACAAATAATATTTAAACATAGAGTTTATACAGTTTCCAGATTACTAAAATGAAGGGATCACTGAAATTTTACTGAAAGCAAATTGTGGCCCTTGAACATTGGTCAATAACAATTTTCATGTTATATTATTAGAGTTTTGGAAAAGATCGTTCTTTAGAAAGTCTGTAAATGGCACAACAATATGTCTATTGTAAACAAGAAAAATACATAATTGCATTCACTCTATGACTAATTGAAAACTTGTGTGATAAGCCTGTTTAATAAAACTTTACATGCTCAGAAACAAGATATATTATTCTATTCTTGCTCTGCTATGAAGAAATACCTGAGACTGGGTAATTTGTAAAGAAAAGAGTTTTACTTGGTGCATGGTTCCACAGACTATACAGGAAGCATGTCTGGGGTGGCCTCTGGAAACATACAATCATGGTGGAAGGCAAATGGGAAGCAGGCACATCTTCACATGGCTAAAGCAGGAGGAAAAGAGAGATGAGATGACAAATGTGCCGCACACTTTTAAACAACCAGATCTTGTGAGTACCTACTCACTATCACTAGAGCAGCACCAAGGGGGAAATCCACCCCCCATGATCCTATCACCTTCCACCAGGCCCCACTTCCAACACTGGGGATTACAATTGACATGAGATTTGGGTGGGGACACAGATCCAAAAACAAACCATATCACAAGATGTTTTTGATCCTGTTGGTAGGAAACAACCACAAGGTACCAGTGCAGATTATTTCTTCACTTCAGAGAGAACACTTCAGTTTAGATTCTGAAATTAAGCATGCCATTTTCATATAACAAATGCATAAGTAAAAATTTACCCTGAACCATCAATGATTCAATCAATGATTCAATCATTAATGATTCAATCAATGATTCAATCATTCACTGATGATTATGAAAGCAAGAGGTAGGATGCTTTAATATATGGATCATGAGACTAAGTGGTAAAAAGTAGGTTCTAGTCATGATTCTGACACTCGTTAGGTCTGACATTGGGAAAAATCACCTAAAATCTTTTATTGCAATTTCTTCATTCATTAAATTATAGCATTGGGCTATATAATTCCTAAGGTCCTCTCAGATTAGAAATTTTTCTAATCTCAAATGAATAAATCTTTGGTTACAATCCATTATCCTAACTAGGATCAACTGTTATTAATTGTAATATATTTGTACAGAGATATGTAATTTATTAGAACTCCTACTGAAAATTCCTAACTCCAAAAATGTTATATTGTGTTTCCCTGCCAAATCCATGGGAAGGGGATCAGAGCTTGGAAACAATTTCCTTTATAATCAAAAGCTTTAGGTTTCTCTAACTCAGATATTTTAGTTAGAAAATTGGTGAAGCCAAATCTCCAGTCTGATTTCCTTGGCTTTGCCAAAAGGATAAAGAGATTCACTGGGCAAGTCAGTAGTGTCTTTTCCCCAGGACTGCTGTAAAGCATCATGATCTTTGCTATGTAACTTCTCCTGAACCCTTCTTTAAAATACAGAACCTACTGACTTCCTTAAGTTTAAGGTCAACATTACTCATTGAAGCAACTCCAGATCTGAAGAGAGTTTCCCAAATGCAAAAGTTTATCTGGGAGAAGATAGATATTTTTAAACATAATTTAAACATTACCTCTATATTGTTCAAGACTGTGATATATTGATTCCTTCATTGTACTTTTTTGTTTATGGGTAATAGAGTCATTGAGAGAAAGTATTCCTAAACAAAGAGAAAATCAATAGCAATGCATAATAGCATAGAAAAACTTACTAGTATTTTATGGTTGAAAGATATCTTTTTTCTCTAAAGTTCTGGCTTAAATTTTTCTTAGTATTCATTAATTTCTTCTGATTTAGAATTACTTTGAACTATACTTCACTATAGCTTCCTTCTACAAGACTCAGACAATGCATAAGATTAATAAAAATCTGCTTATTACACTTTCACATGTCCAAACCCAAACCAATTGCGGGTAATAGTAAAGAAACATTGGTATTGACTTAAAAGAGTCATGGTTTACTCTCTGAGTCTGGGGATATTCTCATTGTGTGTGAAGACTCTGGCTTTGCAAAAGAGGGAGGATAATGAATTAAATTAGAAGGGAATAAGATGGGAATAGTTCTTAGGAAATTACCTGATAGAGATCTCAGTTGTGCAAACCAGAGAAAAAAAACCTGTGGGATAATTGGTATAAGCAAAGAACATTACCATCATCCATCTCCCATTCTGAAAACAATATGTAGTTTCAATGGAAAAAACTATTCTCTAGATCTGTGCTTCTTAAATTAGTTACACAATTATAAAAGAAAGCATGATTCTTTGAAGTTTAGATGAAATCTTCTGATTTCTTAGGATATTGTGAGCCAATTATGCTATTGCTGTTCATATGTCTATAATAGCATAGGATATGCTCTCAGGAACACAATGTATACTATATTTATGTAGTCAATATAATTAGAACCCAGAGAACCACTTAACCCATATTCAATGCTCTTAATGCCTAGAATGTGGTTTCTTTTACTCCTGCAGAATAAAACATAAAAAATGTAGAGCTTCAAATTTGTTTAACAAAGGGAGGATGTGGTTAATCTTTTAAAAATCATGTATGTCACATATTTTCTGAATTTTATAAAGAGTATTAGGCAGTGATTAAATAAAAGATTGACTGCTACTACTTTATACAAATCGAATGCAATTATTCAAACCATTCAGTAACATTAGCAGTAGAATGTCCTGTTTAGAGAGCTTTATAAACCAAGCTCAGGCCAGGTGCTTTAGCCGGCCACGTTCAATTTTCAGCCTCTGGTTGTGCACTTATACAATGCATGAGAATTAGTTGAAAGGATTAATATTTTAGATATTCAATATAGTTTTGTAAGTTGATTTGGCAAAGGACTGTATCACTTTATATTGAATTTACTTGCATTTTGGTATTGTGAAAACACATAAACATCTCAACATATGTTAGTAAAAGAAAAGATAGAAACAATGGTTTTATACCTGGCACTTAGAAGCCATCACATATCTGAATAAGATATCTGAACCCCATTTTTAATGAAATTTTAGCATGTTATTTTGACACTTCATGTATTATCCTCAGGGCCCCCTCCGATGTGAACTGCAGCTGCATTAGAAAAATCCCATATTCGCTGATAGCATCCCATATCACATGATCAACACGTATTTCTCTAATATTCTGCCTCAGGTACTTCTCAGGGTTCTGTTCAGCTCACATGGAAATGCAGTCTGAAAGCTTGGAGGGACAATTTTTTGTAATATTCTATGTGGGTCTCAGCTGACAAGATGTAAAAGGCTCAAACTTGTATTGACTCTTCTGCTGAATCTATCTTACTATCCCTGTTTCTTCACTTATTCTCCCTTAGTTTGCTTCCATATAAACTACGTGCTTGTTTTAAGCTCCATTTTTTTCATGAATGCAAAGGAATATGAAAACTTTTTAAAACTTATAATATTAATTATTCTTTAAACATTTATTGAACCCCTATAATGTGCTAGACCCCGTGGTAATTCCTGGAAATACAAGGAGAAAATGGTCATTTCCTGTGAGATCAGGTAGAATATAGCCCAATAGTAAAACATGATACTAAGTGAAATCATCATTTAGGGCTATGATAGACCCTCCATGGAGGCACACAGGATGGGAGTGCCTTTTTTTATAAAGTAAGGGGGAGAATTTAGGTATAGTGGAGACTACATAAAAGGAATTGAGACTTGAATTAATATAATTCTAGGGCATGGAGCAGGAGAAGGCTAGAAAAAGAAGTCAGAGAAAAGTTAGAATATAAAATAATCTTACATGCTTGTCCCAGGAAATTTAAGAAATTTTCTAAGAGTGTGGGAGAACCTAGAAAGGTAATTTGGAAATAGATAATCAAGTATATTATTTCTGGGTTTGTTAGATAAATGAGAATAAGTAAATTAATCTATTCTGTGATCCTAAGTTGTTTTAACTAAAGACCAACATGTATGTTGAATGTATGCATTAAAACCTGTGTACTAAGGTTTATTACCTAATGGAATAAAATAAAGAGCTCAAACACAACTTATTTTGCATTCTGAATGGATTAGGGTAGCTGAATAAAGACTTCAGAGCAGGCACTTTAACGACTTTGGTTTCTATGCACTAATATGTCATGTGGACATAGCTATTAATACAAAAAGAAGACAAACATATCCTTTATAACAGTGTATTTAGGCAAGAACAATTTCCAAGGCTTGATTGCCTTCTAGAGAAGACATTTTTACCTTAATTTAACCATAACGCCTTGGA
This sequence comes from Macaca thibetana thibetana, assembly GCF_024542745.1. NCBI lineage: Eukaryota > Metazoa > Chordata > Mammalia > Primates > Cercopithecidae > Macaca > Macaca thibetana. The sequence goes on from NC_065594.1 coordinate 60,663,869, forward strand.
GAAAAGTTTCTTGAAGTTGTATACCTATGTGATGGGCATGTTAGTATGTATGTGTATGTGTGTCTATGTGTGTCCAGGAGAAGAATGTGAAAACTGTAGACCATGGGAAATATGAGATAACATACCTTTACCACACAATGGTGGAGGGACCTCAAAGGGGAATACACTTGGAAGTCCATTCCTCACAAACCTCGATCCCCATGTGTTCTCATTTCAGACTCCAAAACTCAAAACTGTGGAAGTTGTAATACCGTGTGTTTCTGAGACAAGTTTATTTTTCTGGATGAAAAAAGGGTTGTCTGGCCTATGCTGTCACATCTCTGTTGGTAATGCATGGAGTATCCTGAGGGATTTGGAAGTTTAAATCATGAAAAATTGAGGGAGGAAGATTAGAGCAGAGTTCAAGACCAGGAACGCTAAGGAAGGGGCACAGCATTGTGGGAAAGGATGTGAGAATCCAGCTGAAGTGATTAGTACAGGCATGGACCACTGTGGAAAGAAAGGAGTGACAGGGGCTAGGCATGGTCGTTCATGCCTATAATCCCAACACTTTGGGAGGCCAAGGCAGGAGGATCTCTGGAGGCAACGAGTTGGAGACCAACCTTGGCAACATACTGAGACTTCGTCTCTATAAAAATTTTTAAAATTGACCAGATGTGGTGGCATACGCCTGTTGTCCTAGCTACTCAGGAGGCTTATGTGGGAGGATTGCTGGAGCCCAGGAGTTTGAGGCTGCAGTGAGCCATGATTGCACCATTGCATTCCAACCTGGGCTACAGAGCAAGGTCCTGTCTCTAAAAATCAAAATTAAAACAATAAGAAATAAAAAAAAAATGACAGGCAGGTGCCAAGATATGTGAAGCTCCTTTGATTTTTGGTTACAGTTATTACTCTTAAAATTATATATCTTTATTATTTGCCATGCCAGCTCCTTATTGGTCAGTTGCTAACTCTAATAGACAGGAAAGATTAGAGAATTCTTTACATAAGGCCTCACATATAATTGCTGCTCAGTATATGTTAGTGGCATCAATATCTAGCTTAGTTATTGATTAAAATAAGTTTGTGATATCTATGTGCAACAGATAACCAAAATATTCTTATCCATTTAGCAGCTGGGCCTCTACATTCCTTGTGTCACTCTGTGCCCTTGCAGCCACAGTGTCAAGGCCTATGGCTGCTCGTGGAGTGCTGACAGACTCGCATCCAGCAAGTCTTTGTCCTTTCATACTTAACACATAGAAAGATGTTATTAAATGGATAAATCATATGATTTTAAAATAGCACAAGTCCAGTTTAACAGGGAATGTTTTCCTTGAGGAAGCTTTATTCTTACAAAATTTCAGTTATAGAGCATTCTTTATTGGAACTTACACATTCCTTTCTATAGTTATTTTGGGAACAGATAATTTTCTTTCGTCGCTTGAAGTGACTAGGGAATGAAATATTATACTCTATTTAGCATAACTAAATTAAAAGTGGTGGAACTGTTGGAATGACAATAAATAATGTCTATATGTATTGTCCATATGTGATATTCATTAAATTCTGCAAGCAAACCACTAAGGCACAGTTGAATGAAAACACATTTTAATACTTACTCAACTCCTTACTGTTGTGAAGCTGTGACCTGATACCTTCTCTATTATATCCTAACGTTTTTAACACCTAACTCAGAAGAATGCTTTGATAATATAAGGAAACCAGTCTGAAATAGTCATGGTTTAATAAATGATGCTGTCTTCTAACTTCCATTTTTGTTGAATAATTTATTTAATAAGATATCTCTTTATTATGTATTTGTCAATTTTCTTTTACTATGGTAACTATAATTTGGATATCAAAATATGTAAAATTCCTAATGTATTTAATAAGATCTATTGTTTTGCTAAAATCATTTTCAATTTATATATTTCTTATCCAACAGACAACACTACAGCATTGAAATTTATACATAGGTAAAGTAAGGCCAGAATAATAAAATGAAGGTGAATATTATTAAATGAGCAATATAGAATCCAAATTTATTCAATATAATTCCAGAGGACTTTCTTTTGGTACAAAAGATGGCAAATTTTCATGATTTGGTTCATGTTATGTCTTAGACTTGCTAATATAGAAAATTTGAATATATGATTTGTCAAACATTGATCGTATTGTTTTAGCATCTCATAACTGGAAATTTGACAAATTGAAATGGTAGTTGAATATGACTTTGATAATGGATTGATATTTTATATCAAGACTTTATTGACTCTTGCTAATAATTAAACACCTACATGCAAGATACTGCATTAAGCACTGTAGAAGATATTTTTGAAAACCAAACCTAAGACATTAAATAAAATTGAAATGACAAAAATCAAGGTTTAAGGGAAAGATACCAGATTTGCAGAAGTATGGATAATTGTAATCATATATGTATTTAGTATAAATTTTGCTTTCACTGATCTATTTTTTTAAATTTTACTTTAAGTTCTGGGATACATGTGCAGAATGTGCAGGTTTGTTGCATAGGTAAATGTGTGCCACGGAGGTTTGGTGCACCTGTCAACTTGTCACCTAGGTATTAAGCCCTGCATGCATTAGCTATTTGTCCTGATGCTCTCCCTTCCCCCCCTTCCCCTGACAGGTCCCAGTGTATGTTGTTCCTGTCCCTGTGTCCATTTGTTTTCATTGTTCAGTTCCCACTTATCAGTGAGAACATGTGGTGTTTGGTTTACTGTTCTTGTTTGTTGAGGATGATGGCTTCCAGCTTCATCTATGTCCCTGCAAAGAATATGATCTTGTTCCTTTTTATGGCAGCATAATGTTCCATGGTATATATGTACCACATTTTCTTTACCCGGTCTATCATTGATAGGCATTTGGGTTGGTTCCATGTCTTTGCTATTGTGAATAATGCTGCAATAAACAAATGTGTGCATGTATCTTTATAAGAGAATGATTTATATTCCTTTGGGTATATACCCAGTAATGGGATTGCTGGGTCAAATGGCATTTCTGGTTACTTGAGGAATTGCCACACTGTCTTCCACAACAGTTGAACTAATTTATGTTCCTATGGGTAGGATCTATTAAAGCCAATATATAAACTCATTTCAAAGAGGAAAATTCAAGCCTTCAGTTTTCTAAGCGGGAAAGCCACACTTTTAAGATTAAAAAAAATTACTTTTTCGGAAATCCCACAGGAGTTGGAGACAGTGATGCTATTTTGGAAGGTATAACAATTACTGTCACAGAGAATGGTTTTAATTCCCAATAGATGTGGCATTAACACCTTCCATGAAACATAGCAACTGTTTACACCAGTGCACAGCAACAAAACACAACAAAAAGCAAGGACTTGCTTCAAGGTCCAGATCTTTTAAACTATTTTAAGCAAGTTGGATTCATGGAAGTCATTTGCTTGGAACAGTTCTGTAAATGGCAAATAAAACACTCAGTACACATTTGAATTGCGTAATCTCAGTATTTGTAGTCTGAACTATGGATTTTATAAAGTAGTTTGGTATTCCCCATCCTACCAGATTCATTGTATCTTTACAGCCAGATATAAATTATTTTTTTCTTTTATTTTTGAAGTCATAATTTTTAACTAGTTTCTAAATTTATATTTGAAAAGAAAACAAACATAAAAACTTAAGGGAAAAAAACATGACTAACTCTCCCCTTTGTTACCAAGTGCGGTATCGCATGGTCTGATGGAATTAATGGCTGTTCATGGTACACACTCCAACCCCATTTACAGCTTATAGGAGGCCTTATGGCTAAAGGTGTCCTGAGAACTGCTTGACAAGGAAAACCCAATGTATCTAGACTAAGGCAGAAAGTTGGATGACCTTTGATTGTTTATTCTTGGGCCATCTTTCTCCTTTCCTCTCTGTTCTGTGTCTTGAACACACCCAAAATTCTTCAAGTTGGCCCTGTGAAGACATTATTGCCACCACAAGTGGACACGAATACTGCAGATTCACTGTGAACCCACTGTCATTAGATGGACTGTGGGCATTGCTTCCGGAACCACTTGGCAATGATGTCAAAACCGGGACATGACTGTGACTGCTGCTACTGGCTTACCAGACTGAGGTCTGTAAATCCTTGGTTTCCTTGCCTTACTTGTTTCTATTCTAAAATCTGTGAAGGGTGACTATCTGGCAGCTGATTTCATGCATTCTTGCCTTCCCTGTGTAGAAAGTTACAAAATATCTCGCATTTGCAATTTCAGTTGTGGGAAGTGTTCTTAGTCTTTTAAGGTTGGGGATTTCCTAGGCACAGAAAAATGCAGACTAAGATAATAAAAAATGTCCACTCTACCTCTTTTATGATAGAGTGGAAAAGAATACTGGACTGGAAGTCAAAAGACAGACTTTACACCTAGCTTTGGTCACTTCCTTAGTGGTTTAACTATAGTTAGTGTTATTATTTGAGATCTTGTTTTTATTATTATAAAATGAGATTAAAGCACATAACTTTCTAGCTCCCGTGTGATACCCTTCTATTATTGATTCTACCTTATCTTAATCTGATGTGCTTGTGTACTCCTCCTATCGGTTTCTGTGATCTTTAAGAATGACCGTACATTGAGAATTTATCACTAGTGACTTGGTAAGTGAAAGAGTGAAATTAATATTAAAATTAATATACTTACCTAATTCCCATCCATTTTTACTATGGAAATAAATTTTCAGAGTACTCGAGAAATATAATAGACTGTTTTTTTATTTTAAATATTTACCTAAAGTGTTTTGTTTCATAGATATGAACAATATCCAAGAAAGACACACCATTGTCTGGAATGAGCCATCAGAATTTAGAAAGAAACAGAATGAATTGTTTTGTACATAAATTTCTATATTTTTTTTTCTGTAATTTACCTATGTAACACTTAGTGTCTGTCAGTGTGATGGGGAAGATGGAGCTTACACTTGTATGTCTATTAGTGTGATGGGGAAGATCGGGCTGAATCTAAAAAAAAAAAAAAAAAAAAAAAAAAAAAAAAAAAAAAAAAAAAAAAAAAAAGACCTTACCACTTCTCTCTGTAATCTTGCTAGGGCCCAAGGATGGAAAATGCATAGAATTTAAGGCAATAATAGTACATACTACTTTGTGCTGCTCACATGTAGGTTTCAAAACCAATAATTATAGCATGATTTTCCTGGACTATCTACTCAGTTTTTCACACATGAATCATTAGGAGATGTGGGGAACCTCCAGGATTTTTATCCTGCCCATCCATCTCCACCTTTGGTTTGCTTTGACAAGATTTGTGAAAGGGACTTCAGAATCTTAAGCCAATATCTTACTTATGCAAAGGTAAATCCTTGCGTTAGAAATAGATTAAAACCAAAATGTCCAATTAATGAGCATCTAAATTTAGTGGTGATAGGAGATTTTTTCTTAGAATCAAGATGACTTCCCATTAAAAGAGGCATACGTTTTTAGATTTTAGATTTTAGATTGGCAGTGTTAGACAGATCTGAGTGTTACAGGACTGGCTGTCCAGATTCTATTTCTTTTCTCCCTTCCTTCCTTCCTTCCTTCCTTCCTTCCTTCCTTCCTTCCTTCCTTCCTTCCTCCTCCTCCTCCCCTCCCTCCCTCCCTCCCTCCCTCCCTCCCTCCCTCCCTCCCTCCCTCCCTCCCTCCCTTCCTCCCTTCCTCCCTTCCTCCCCCTCCTCCCTTCCTCCCTTCCTTCCTTCCTTCCTTCCTTCCTTCCTTCCTTCCTTCCTTCCTTCCTTCCTTCCTTCCTTCTTTTTCTCTTCTTCCTTTCTACCTTCACTAACTTACAGGAGCAAAAAAGGCAGCTTTGGCAGGATAAACATTAGGAAGGGCTTATTGTGGTCCACCCTGAGAACCATTCTATAAATTACTCCCAAATAAACTCTTGTTTTGTGTGTGTGTGTTTGTCAGGGAGTGGGGCAGGGGTGGAGGGCAGTGAGGAGAGGATGAGAAAGGGGATAAATGGAAAAGAATGAAAACTGTAACCATAGTCATCTGTTTGCTTTGTCTCCAGAGCATCTAAAGATGCTTCTATGGTTGTCTGTCCTGGCTAAAGACTCCCAAATAGTATTAGGTAAGTGTGAGTTCAGATTTTAGCCACAGGGCATGAATTAACCCACAGGAAGTGCAGTAGAGTTAGTTAACAAACAAAGATAAATGGAAACTCATGCCTGTGTCACATAAATAATTTTCTGCCTTAATATCAGATAGAGGAAAAACGCAACCAAGTTAATACAAACCCCAAAACTCATCCTTCATGGAACCATCCAAATTGGAGTCAAGTTTAATAAGAGACAGAGGAAAACTGCCAGAAATAAACATGCCAACGTTGTGAGTGAAACAAAAACTATGGTTGAGATTTTTGGAAAGTGGAAAAAAAAAAAACTTAGTGAGGCACTGGATCATTTTTTTACACAAAATCAAACATTTGATATTGCACACAAATAATCCATCTGGAAGGGAAGAAAAGGGAAGATCAATGGCAACATGTTTGTCCTTCAAATAAAGGAGAAAGACGACCAATTTTAAAAGCATGTTGAAGTTTACAAATACTATCAAGACATCCATTTAAAGAGGTTAGTGGTAAAGCTTTCCTAATACAAGGATATTATTTGCATAGAATAATATTTGCCCTTCAAGTTATAACAGTTAACTCACTACCCAAAATATTCAAATTTGAGGAAATGAAAGATTTATAGAAGGAGCACAGTTAAAGTTGATATTGATCCACACAGAACAACTTGGGCAACAAATACAGGTAAAACTCGAATTTGGACAGGACAAATTTCTACTTCATGTATCTGTTGTAGAGGGTTTACCAGCTGAGCAGATGTGCAAAAAGGTGTTTAATTCAAAGAGAAAAGTTAAAAAAAAAAAAAAAAAGGCACTATGAAGATTCCAAGTTATAATATTCTTGCTTGTCAGAACAAAATCACTGGTACTGAGCATTGGAATTTACTGTATTGTTCTGAAATTTACCTTAGAAGCTCAAGTGTTAGTTTTAATGATTCAAGGTTAAACCTCTTACATAACTCGTTTGCCCTATCTTGCTGGTTACCTTCTGTCATGAGCCAAAGAAAGTAACCGAAGATGAATGAAGCACCAGAGGAAATTGAAAGGGTCTCAAAAGCTCAAGGAAGAGCTGACGTAATTCTCCTCCTTTCCAATTGTCATAATGCCAAGTTCAGGTTAAGGGTGAAAAGAAGGGCAGAATAACACAAAAACTTGGTTTTAATTTTCCTTGTCAGAAATAAAAATAACTTATTAATAAGGTAATAGTGGGGCAGAGGTGAGGAGAGAACCATGCCATTTAGGTGTTGGTAAGAAGAAATAAGAAAATACAGTATTTCCTAATAATTCATTATACAGGGGTAAAATTTTAATTAAGCAGAATTATTAGAAACTTTTACTGGATTTACATTTTTATTAACTGTGGCTTGGGTAATGTGTATGAATATTTTACATATATTGGCATAGGTTTTTTGGTAGAATTTCAGTGTTACTCTAAGAGTTTCATTAGGTAAAGACTTTTAGCATTTACAGTTGAAAACACAGGTAATATTTAAAGGAATTATTGACTTTTAAATGTGATACTTTGATAAAATGGAATTCTATACTCTAGAAAAATTGTGTGAAATAAAGACAAGGTGAACATATCTAAGACTGAGAGATTTAAACAAGTGCAGTGGAATCTAATGACTTTTGAGGTAATGTTGAGAAAATTTGTGATATTTCAAAAGCTCCACCTTATTTCACTTGCACTTTTTTTTTTTTAATTTATTTATTATTATTATACTTTAAGTTGTAGGGTACATGTGCATAACGTGCAGGTTTGTTACATATGTATACTTGTGCCATGGTGGTGTGCTGCACCCATCAACTCATCATTTACATCAGGTATAACTCCCAATGCAATCCCTCCCCCCTCCCCCCTCCCCATGATAGGCCCCTGTGTGTGATGTTCCCCTTCCTGAGTCCAAGTGATCTCATTGTTCAGTTCCCACCTATGAGTGAGAACATGCGGTGTTTGGTTTTCTGTTCTTGTGATAGTTTGCTAAGAATGATGGTTTCCAGCTGCATCCATGTCCCTACAAAGGACACAAACTCATCCTTTTTGATGGCTGCATAGTATTCCATGGTGTATATGTTGCACTTTTTTTTTTTTTAATGTTTATATTCACGGATACAAATCAGTTTTGTTACATAGATAAACTTGTATCATGGGGATTTGTTGTACAGATTATTTGATTATCCAGGTATTAAGCCTGGTAACCATTAGTTATTTTTTCTTTAGGTCTTTGAGGAATTGCCACACTGACTTCCACAATGGCCGAACTAATTTACACTCCCACCAACAGTGTATATGTGTTCCTTTTTCTCCACAACCTTGCCAATATTTGTTATTTTTTGACTTTTTATCAGTAGCCATTATGACTAGTGTGAGATGGTATCTCATTGTGTGTTGATTTGTATTTCTCTAATGACCAGTGATATTGAGCTGTTTTCTCTATGATTGTTGGCAGCATGTATGTCTTCTTTTGAGAAGTGCCTGTTCATTTCCTGTGCCCACTTTTTAATAGGGTTTTTTTTTCCTTGTAGATTTGTTTAAGTTCCTTACAGATGTTGGATATTAGACCTTTGTCAGATGCATAGATTGCAAAAATTTTCACCTATTCTGTAGGTTGTCTGCTTATTCTATTGATAGTTTCTTTTGCTGTGCAGAAGCTTTTTAGTTTAATTCAATCCCATTTGTCAATTTTTACTTTTGTTGCAAATTGCTTTTGGCATCTTGGTCATAAAATCTTTGCCTATACCCATGTCCTGAATGGTATTGTCTAGGTTGGCGTCTAGGGTGTTTTGTAATTTGGGGTTTTACCTTTAAGTCTTGATTAAACACTGTCATTTCGTAATCTTCTCATTATCACAAATAATAAACATTCTACCTGCATAAAGTCCACACTTTGCTCAAATAGACCCTTTACTCTGTCTCTTCACAGTTCCTCAAGCCTTTTTCAGTCTTACTCCCTAACAAATCCCCTATCAAGTAGCTTTGTTTTATCCAACATACCAATATTTGATGATTTCTTCAGGCCAGGCAATATCCTAGAGACTGAATAATTTGCTGGAGAAATTTGTGAAGCACAGAGGTAGATTCCAATGAAATAAAGGCTTGCTTATTGAAATGCTGTGAAATGGATGGTAGGAGTAAACCCTGTTTTATAAAGTAAATTAGATGCAGGCAAGTTTGGAATTAAAGAATGTCATAGGAATGAATGGGTCCTATTTGAAGACTTGACGGGCTCTTTTTCATTTCTCATCTTCCTCCCCTACTCTGCAGGATTCTATTTATGTCCCCAGCCCTTCTGTGACATACTCTTTTCCCTTGGTTTCCATGAAGGAACACTCTTCAAGTTCTGCTTTGACAAACTGCATTTAAATAATTTTTTACCTTTTATTTCCTAACTCCTTAAACACATGTATTTCCCCAAGTCTTCTCCTTGCCCATAATCTCATTCAATATTAAGAATATAACTAAAACTCTATCAACTCAATTTGCTGCAATCTTAAATTAAGCACGTAAGTTTTCCAGGCAACCCAACTCTTTTTATTTCCATCCTCTTATTTATCCAAATTCAACTTGAAAGCCTTATAATGTCTTACTCTGTTTGGCTCTCCAACATGATTTAGTGTAGTTTAGCATCAGAATTAGTCAAGTCTGCAAAAAGTTTCTTAAATATTTCTCCTTATCTTCAAAATCCAGTGCTGCACAGTCTTGTTTGGCCTATATTATTTAGTATTATTTTAGGGCATGTCACCCAACATCAATTTCTCTCAATAACTACCCCGATCCTTTGTGTTTCATTTTACTTGTGGTTTTAAAACACTTTTCCTAAAGTTTGAGTCAGATATTGTCATTTCACTGTCCCCAGCTAACACAGAACAGACTGTGTAAAGAGATTGGTAAAGGCTAATCTCTTTGGCCCAGCATGTAAGACCCTCCATTGCTCTGCCAAAGTTCATGGCATGATATTTTATATCATAGTATTTGTGCACATGTCTTTCATATTCCCAAACTCTACTAGTTTCCTGGAAGACATGTTCCATATTTAATTCATCCTTGTTTTTTTCCAGGTAACATAATGCCTGCCTTGGGTTGTTACCTAAGATGCTTGTATATGTTTGTTGAATAAACAATTGTGTTTGAAAGTCTGAGACAAAAGATCCCTCCATGTTCACTTTCTTCTCCCCTTCATTTCAGTAGAAGAGTACATGTCTTAAAGGAGTGTCTTTTTTTAAAAAGGGTAAATTTAGTGATTGTCTTTAATTAAATATATTTCTTTTGGGGGGAGGTGAATGGTAGATTTTTGTGAGATAGAAAGGTCTTTCTAATTTAGCCTTCTAAATTAGAATTTGGAATTAACTTTCAAGTTAGGAAAAATGTATATGTTGGTTAGGTGTAGTTAAAGTAGGGCAATTAGCACAATATTTCAGAGGGGGCGAAAACACTGAGGACTATTCTGAGAACCAAACTACAATTACTGAAATCTCCATAGGGAAATGTTTCCCAAACTTCAAAAGAATGATTAATGATAAGCTTTTTAATTCAACATATACATAACTTGGATTGCTGATATGCAGCTGAAATAGATATAAGGAGATTCATTTTATTACAGTGGATTTTTGGTTTATAAACAAAAATATTAAAAACCTTTGGAGAAAAAAAGTTGCTTAAAATGCTAAAGATTTTATGAATTCAAAACCATTTCTGTCAAATTTTCCAGTATGTGTTATATTAAGGCCAATATCCTTACCTCACTTTCAATTTTCTAAGGTTGTTACATCTAGCTTAAATATAATATTTTGAATTTCTATGACTTAGCCCATATTTAGAAATAGCTCTTTGCCTACAAAAATAGACTAAAAAGGTAATTGTGCCCTTTAAACTTTTAAACAACTCTATCCTGGCTTTTGTTTAAAATTGTGGAAAAAGTCAGAATTAGTACTTTTTTGGTACAAAGCTCACACCTCTTACCCATTTGCTAGTTTTAATTTTGTTTTGTTTTGTTTTGTTTGAGAATATCAGAAATACTTGGCATCAATTTTGTGAATAACTTTCCAGATGTTGCACCACTAGTTATCGGTATAAATGTGCTTGCAGTATTTAATTGGTGCTGTTAATTCTACTCAGGATCCTGTTTATTTTCCTAATTGCTGCCAGACATTGAACGGGTGGTTAATATATTAGAAACCTCCTGTTTTCCTGAACCTTTGCCTTACCCACTGGCAATTTTGTTAGGGAGAAAAATCTGCTTTTCATTTACTTTTCCTACCTTGAAAGCCCTTGCATAAGCTCTGGAAATATCATTTCTGAAGACAGTGCTTGAACAATGTTTTCCACTTGCATCTTTCTGCATGACAGTACCACCTCACTTCATTTATTGTAAATATGCGATAAACTATTATTACATGCATATTATATAATAGTATTATTCTCATGATAAAAAAGGTACTTTTAAGTTTAATAATTTAACATTGTCAGATATTGACTATGAGCTATCCTCAACAATAACAAAGATTTAGAAAATAAGGGTCCTGTAAGTGGTAGGGCATGAAATATGTGAAGTGATCAATGAAAACACAATAAGATAGATACTGTAGTAGACATCGCCACAGGACACTATAGAGCACAAAAGAGATGAGGCAGAGTGACTTTCAGAATCTTGCATCTTGTAAAATTTAATGAGATTTTTGTTTCATGTTTCACCACATAAATAACTGAGAAATTATGTAAGAAGGGATCATTTTGATATCTTATTTTGAGCACACTACTTATTTCTGTTTATTTTAATGTTTTCTTTCTTTTCTTTTCTTTTTTTTTTCAAGACAGAATCTTACTCTGTTGTCCAGGCTGGAGTGTGGTGGCTCCATCATAGGTCATTGTGATCTCAAGCTCCTGGGCTTAAGTAATACTTCTGCGTCAGCCTCCCAAGTAGGTAGGATGATAAGCATGCACCACCACGTCCTGCTAATTCTATTTATTTTTTAATTTTTGTAGAGACCAGGTCTCGCTATGTTGCAACATAAAATATTTTCTAAAATAAAATGATTACTAAAATAAAGCGCTTTCTAATTTTGAAGTAGAACCTCCAATTTTTTAAAAAAATTTTCTTCTGCCTTCCACTCTCTTGCCTCTGCCAGATAGTTTCCTCAGATATTAAAAAATAATAGATCAATAATGTTTTATTACATATACTGTATTTAATGTCTTTTAGTCCTTTTTCATTCAGGAAAAGGGATAAAACTGTAATTACATACTTGGCTGTACACTTTGTGCATGTCCAAGCTGTACCAGTGGGTTCAGTGCTTCCTCAAGACTTTGGAAAAAGTTGTCTTTTATTAGAAAAATTTTAATAAATTATTAACCAACTTATCACATTTGATTTTTTTTTTTTTTGAGATGAACTCTCACTCTCTCGCCAGAGTGCAGTGGCCATGATCTCAGCTCACTATAACCTTCACCTCCTGGGTTCCAGTGATTCTCCTGCCTCAGCCTCCTGAGTAGCTGGGACTAACAGGTGCGTGCCACCATGCCTGGCTAATTTTTGTACTTTTAGTAGAAACAGGGTTTCACTATGTTGGCCAGGATGGTCTCAATCTCTTGACCTTGTGATCCTCCTGCCTCGGCCTCTAAAGTGCTGGGATTACAGGTGTGAGCCACCATGCCTTGCCCACATTTGCTTTCTTAATAATTTATTGTAATTATTTTCAATGGCTCTTTCTGACTTTCTATGATCTAATATGTTCTCCATTCTTTTATTGTAAGTAAAATGTTTTTGCCACCCCCGTGACCTTATGCCTAATTCTTCACCCAGTTCCCCTTCTTTCTAGGACAGTGATACTATTGCATCCCTCCCCCATTACCACTTACCATTTCTTATTGCAACCCCAAAGATAGTCTCCATTTACTATTGCTAGAAATCTCCCAAACCTATCTTTTCGCTGATCATTTAATTCTATGACCTAAGTCCTGTCATCTTTCTGGATTTTCACTTTTTATTTGTAAGAATGGGGTTGGAATTGTTTGACACCTGGAGTTCATTCTGTATCTAAATTAATCTTCAGGAGAAAAAGGTCAGCAAAATGGCAGAAAAGGACTTCTGGTACATATCCGCCCACAGAAACATCAATTTAAACAAGTATCTATGCAAGAAAATACCTTCACAAGAGCCAGGAACACAAGGCAAGAGATTACAGCACCTGGGTGTAGAACAGAAATCAGAAAAGACACACTGAAGAGGGTACGAAGGACAGTTTTACATTACCTATGTCTCTCCTCTCCGAAACCCAGGCACAACATTGTGGAGAGACATACCTTCCTATTTGGGGAAAGAGAAAGAAGTGAACACTGGGCTATCTATACTTTAATATTGGACTATTCCAATAAAACCTATCACTAGGCAGGCCCTCAGAACCCCAGACTCCAGGCTGATATCAGTGAACTGAGCCTTCAGGTCTGCCCTGGCACCAGCCCCAGCCCCAGCCCCAGCCCCAGTCTCTAGGTCTGCCTAGCAGACTTGATGAAAACTTGAAGGGTTTTTCTTGAAGTTCTGGAACAAGACAAAGATGCCCACTCTCACCACTTCTATTTAACATATACTGGAACTCCTAGCTGGAGCTGTTAGGCAAGAGGAAGACATTAAATGCATGCAAACTGGAAAGAAAGAAGTTAAATAGTCACTGTTGGCAAACAACATGATTTTATATATAGAAAAGCCTAAGGACTCCCTGAAAAAACAAACGAACAATTAGAACAAATAAATGAATTCAGCAAAGTTGCAGGATACAAAATAAACATACAAAAATCAGTAGCATTTCTATAAACTAATAGTGAACTATCCAGAAAAGAAAACAATCTCATTTCCTATAGCTAAAACAAAATAAAATAAGATAAATTTAATTAAGAAAGTGAAAGACTTGTACAATGAAAACTATAAAACATTGATAAAATAAATTGAACAGGACACAAATAAATTGAAATAAATTTATGTTCATGGATTTGAAGCCTCCACCCCGCTGCATATTAGGCCACACTGGCCAAAACAATCTACAGGTTAATCGCAAGTGTAATCAAAATTCAAATGACCTTTTTCATTGAAATTGAAATAGCAATTCTAAAATTTGTAAGGAAGCAAAAAACACCCTTGAGTAGCCAAAGCAATCTTTACAAACAATAGCAAAGCTGGAGAAATCACATTGTCTGACTTTAAAATATACTACAAAGCTGTAGTAATAAAAACAACATGGTGCTGACATAAACACAGATACATAGACCAGTAGAACAGATTAGAGAGTGCAGAAATAAATCCATGCATTTATGGTGAATTGGTTTTTGGTCAAGATGCAAAGAACACACAATGAGGAAAGGACAATCTCTTCCATAAATGTTTTTGAAACAGTTGGATAGCCACATGCAGAAAAATGAAATTAGATCCTTATTTCGCACCACACGCAAAATAAACTCAAGATGGATTAAAGACTTAAAACCACAAACTGTAAAACTACTAGAAGAAAACCTAAGGAAAAAACTTCATGATATTGATACAGACAATGATATTTTGGATATGACCCCAAAAGTACAAGCAACAAAAGCAAAAGTAAACAAATAGGATTGCATCAAACTAAAAAGCTCTTTGCAACATATATCAAAACAAATTGAAATTCCTATGTCAAAGAGGTATCTGCACTCCCATGTTCACAGCAACATTATTCATAATAACCAAGATATAAAATCAACCTAAAGGTCCAACAACAGATGCATAAGTAAAGAAAGTGTGGTATATATAAACAGTGGAATTATTCACCCTTAAAAAAAGAGGAAATCCTGTCCTTGTGTCAACATGGATACACCTGGAGGGCGTTATGTTAAGTGAAATAAGCCTGGCATAGAAAGATATATACCATGTGATTTCACTTTTATGTGGAATCTAAAAAAGTTGAACTCATAGTAGTAGAGAGTAGAATGGTGGTTACCAGGACTGGGCAGTGGGGTGCTTGGAGTGATGTTGGTAAAATGATATGAGCTTTTAGTAAGACAAGAGGAATAAGTTTAAGAGATCTATTGTACACATGGTGACTATAATTAATAACAATGTATTGTATCCTTGAAAATTGCTGACAGAGTATATTTGAAGTGGTCTCACCACAAAATGTAATAAGTATGTGATCTAATGTATGTTAAGTAGCTCAATTTAGCCATTCCACAATATTTGAGCTTTGAAAAATGAGAAGATGTCTTAATAGAAATAGAGATGTTTAAAAGAAAGAGTGGAGGAAAGAGAAAACCAGACTTAAACTTTCTATCACTAGGGAGAGAGCACCCTATGTGTGTGGAAATACACATATTTCAAAACATCATGTTGTACATCAATATATAGTCTTTTGTCAATTTAAATAATAAATTAAAGATTATTCTTTATCCTATGTTACCTTTCATTTCCTCTTTTCCATAAACTCATTCTATGGAGCTAATGTAATGGATACTTCTGTTAGAAATGCTGTCATTTTCAGTAATCTCAATAGCTGAATACTATATTTCCTAATTTAATGAGTGGTTTATTAATATACTAATAATTTATAATTAACATTATTTTAAATTATTTTTTGATTATTTCTTAGTAAACATCAATCCTTTTAAATAAAATATTTCTACTTGATGAAAATAAATACTTTTATCTATTTTTGTTAGGTTATCCTCCCTCCTGTCTTATTTCTAAACTCTTGGTAGAATCCTACCATTATTTCAGAATATAATTTTTATAGGCCTCCTGTTTTTATTCATTGTGCTAATTAGATTTTCAGAGCCCCGTATTTTTGTGTTATGATTTAATAAAAATATACAATCTTTCTCTTAAACACACACATATTATACAAGTCTTACAGAGGCATATTCAGGTTGTGCTTTTTTTTTGCAACAGTAATAATCTTTAATATAAAATAAATCACTTCCTTTCCCCTGCATATGTCAGTGCTTACCACTTGTGTCATTTTCTTCACACCCTTTCACTGTAGAAACAGATGTTATGTGCCAACTGGAAGAAATAGTGCTAGCAGGCATATGTAGACCACCTGGCTACCTGGACAGAGTTTTACATTCCCATGGCTGAATTTTTTTCCCTTTTGTGATTCACTTTGCCTTGCTTCGTGTTCAGCCCTTTAATAATTTCCAACAGCCAAAATCAATTGACTTCATGCAGAGGAATTACAGAGGGAATGGGATGGATTATATCACAGGACAACAAGCCATGGTGATCCTTCCCCATTGAACA
The DNA here is from genome assembly GCF_024542745.1 of Macaca thibetana thibetana. Taxonomy (NCBI): domain Eukaryota; kingdom Metazoa; phylum Chordata; class Mammalia; order Primates; family Cercopithecidae; genus Macaca; species Macaca thibetana. Next base: position 60,680,194 of record NC_065594.1, read on the forward strand.
TTTAGCCTGAAGGATGTTAAATACCTTTTATGTCAGCAAAGTTCCTTCAGAGTGAGTATCTATTTATAGATGCAATTGCAGAATTTTCCAGAGGAATAAGATATCTCTGATAATGTCTTGTGAAAGTTATTTTTAATGTATATGTGCCCAACTTCCTCAATAATGGAATCTATTTGTGTTTTGTATACACAATATGAGCCTCCTCCAGAGCTCCCTCCCTAGTGATAGAAAGTTTAAGTCTGGTTTTCTCTTTCCTCCACTCTTTCTTTTAAACATCTCTATTTCTATTAAGACATCTCATTTTTCAAAGTTCAAATTCTTAGTCATATTTCAATTATTTCTCCTATGTTCTCCATATCCAATTAGTCACCACATTTTAAAAAATTGTTTTCATTTTATTTCTTACATATATTATTGGTTTTTTTCCAGGCATACACTTGTAATTCTCTAGTAGACCTCTATCCAGTTTTGTGCCTGTTCAGACTACACATTGATGCCATGATCTCAAAGTTCAGCTCTGATATTTTATTGTTTGAGATAGAGATGTACATTGTTTGAGATGTACGGTAATACAGTTAAGAGACTCCAGGGTGTTTGAATTATGACTCCATTATGTGTACCTTTAGGGGAGTTACTTAAACTCTCTGTGCTTCTGCATTCCAAATATAATACAGGAATAATAATAGTGTCTCTCATAGAGTTTTCTAGGGTTAAATACGTTGATATATTTTGAGTTTTTAGAATAGTGCCTAGCACATACTAAGCCCTACATAAGTCATTTCTAGTATTATTTAATGCCATAAATAGAGTCTCATTGGCTACAGGACATCTTAATGGTATAGCCAAGATTCTTTGAGATTTGTACAGATATTGTACTCCAACACACAGAGTTGAGTGTCTGGATTAGGGAAGATGCTGACTAAAAATGAATTGAGTTTTAGGATACCAAGTGGCTATTTAAACAATTGATAGAAAAATATAATGCCAATAAATACTTCTTTGGACTCTAGACAGAAATCTTTCTTGCTAGAATGTGGAAACTGCTCATCGTATTTATAGTGGTTTTTCACTATTGATTTTGGTAAAATAAGGCAGGACTGATCACAGTTTTATTGAATCATGTTTAATATGATAACATAACAGTGTATTTCAAGTATGTATGTATTTGCCTCTCCTACTACATTGTGGAATCTTAAAGATCCTGGCCATATAATGGTCCAGGCCATTTAATAATAGATCCTGGCCATATAATGAAAGAATGTATGGTTAAAAATCATAACAAGAGTATGCTTAAGTAAATATGCAATTCAGTGGTTATGAAAATGTTAACCAAATTTTCATTCTTTCTTTTAGTTAGAAGAAGATTTAAAGCATAATGCATAATGTATAGAGTGCCCATATTGATAATGCCTCTATCAAACATTTGAGGAAGTAGTCATTTATGTCTTACCTTGCTAATTAGCTTTTACTTACTCTCTTATAAAGCATCTTGATGTACACTTATTCTCAAGGTGCAATGGAATTGATAGTGAAGGGTACTGAACTGAGGCTTTTTTTTTTTCTTAGTGGGGATTAAAGCAAGATTTGGGAGCAAGGATAGCATAATGACTCTAATTTAAGCTACTGCATTGGTCCTTATGAAGTGCCTGTACATTTAACAGTCCATATGGTAATTACAACTTCCCTAGAATGAGTCAGGGTTGTTTATGCTTTCATAAATCAGGCAGCTGCAGCAGAGCAGACAGATTCCATATTAGCACTTCCTCCTAAGACCACGAATATGCTTAAAAGATTTTAGCAAATTTCTCTTGAATTCAAGTTGTTTGTTAAAAGTGATAGTTTTATGAGACTGCCACATGGAAAATGTCCTCCACTCTCAGATTTTCCATTTGTGATATAAATCTACCTTTATTACCATTTTTTAGAGGCATTAAAACTGATATAATAACCCCCAGCTGAGTCTGATAAAAGGAAAGCTTAATTTACAGGTAAGGTATGGTTATATGAAATGACAGCTAGGGAGGTTATGAGTAAGAGCTGAAAAAAATGCACATTAATTGGTTGATAATTTATTTCCTGCACTCAATCTTCTGACTTTACCATGTGAGAAAAATTCTCATTGTAACAAATGCTAGCTTTCCAAATACTTCCTTTAATATAATGTTTTCAAATTAAATAAAAATACATGTAACGTTATCTGTGTTTGAACTATCTTTTATTTAAAATAACACATCTTGAGGTGAGTGTTTATAATATTTGAAGTGAAGAGTATATAAATATACATATATGTATTGTCATTGTGTGGGATTTAATCATGTCACCTTTGGGAATTATTTTATATCTCAAGACTCAGTGACATCAGTCATAAGATGAGAGTTTCCAACTATATTATATTTTTTTAGGTAAAAAAACTTAAACAGTTGGAAAGAGAGGTAACAGTGTATATCAGAAAACAAAGATCCCCGTTGAAAGAAAAAAAGGATATGGTTAAAAAGTAAAACATTTAGCGTGTACTTAAATGAATAAGAAATAAAGTGATTTTGAAAATGTTAACCAAGTTCTTTTCTTTCTTTTTTCAACCTGGAAAAGAATCTGAAACACCAACAGTTTGATTTCCCTTCATTTTATATGTGAAAAACTGAAAAGCATAAAGGTTAGGTGAATTTTCTGAGGTCATTTATTGACGAACGGTAAAGCTAGACCTTGAAAGCAGCTCTCCTGACTTCAAGGTGATCGCTCTTTCCATGACTTCATTTCAAGACGTTGGGTCTGTATTATAGTAGATTTGAGATAGGATAAATCACTTCTCTGAGAAATTAGTGAAATAGTGGTCAGAAAAAACTAATAAATAATGTGTGCAAAATGTCAAACTGAATACTATACATTATTACTTTCCCAGAAAAATAATATTCTAACATATATTAACTAGTTTTTAATTTGGTCCATTCTTATATGCTTTATTTTCAAGTACATTAAAATTATCCAAATGTTTCTACCAAGTGCTGTAGTTAAGTATGATACATTCTGATTGAATCAGGCATAACATGTGCTATACTTAGGATACATATCCTCCTCTGTATTGTCGTGGTCTTACTGAATGTTGATTAAAACTCTAAATGGAATGATTATTTCAGCATTGATATTCTAAATTGACTGTATAGTAAGAAGGTAAGTGAAATAAATGCCTTTAAGGGTACAGAGTTGGCCAGGTGCAGTGGCTCATGCCTATAATCCCAGCACTTTGGGAGACTGAGGCACGTGGATCTCCTGAGGTCTGGAGTTCGAGATGAGCCTGGCCAACATGGCGAAACCCGGTCTCTCCCCAAAACACAAAAATTAGCTGGGCATGGTGGTGCGTGCCTGTAATCCCAGCTACTGGTGGGGGCTGAGGCAGGAGGATCACTTGAACTTGGGAGGCGGAGGTTGCAGTGAACTGAGATCATGCCACTGCACTCTAGCCTGGGCAACAGAATGAGACTCCATCTTTAAAAAAAAAAAACAGAATTTTGGAGGAAGAACTTTAAGGCAAGAGAGAAACTTCTAGAATGCTTTCTAGTTATTGAAAGAACAGTTTGATCCTGTGCTGGTGTGGCTTGTCATCACTTCTTTTCTCTCTTTCTTTCCCCTTAGTCCAGTCCACTTACTGTAGATTCTAAATGTTCATGTCAGGCCGTCCATGGAGATAAATGCATCCTTACCAGGGAGCATATAAAAACTTTCTCACTAAAGCAAGGGTTGTTTACCAACCAAGATATTTTTTGTTATTATCACTTTGAATCTATTCTCCTGCTTTCTTTACCTTTCCTTTTTCAACATGTTCAAAGCTCTGTTTCCCAAAGGACACTGAAAACTTACCCTACCTTGTGGTATCTGTGGACATCTATCTCTTCACAGTCTCCCTGGCTCTGAAGCTTTTCCTGACCTTCATGCTGTATATATTTCTCTATGTCTAGCTTTTATTCTGGACAACTCTTCTTGTCTCCTTTGACTAAGCGTCTGCAATCCTTGCCCTAAATTCACAACTGGCTGCGTTCCATGATTCAACAAAGCATTATTGAATATTTTTTTCTTAAGAGAGTTGAGAAAATAATTGTAATTGTAATGACCTATATGACATAATAATATTTATATTTTGTAATCATAATAATATGTTGCAATAGTTTTACAACTAAGTATTTAGCAGCTTATTTAAAATGACAGTCATTAATTAAGCACTTATCATGTGCCCAGCACAGTACAATTATTTTATGTGTATTTCTTTTTTTTACATGTCATAATAATATTACTTATAGATATCATGATCTTGATATCTCAATTTAGAATAATGAAACTTGGAAGGATTAAATCATTTAGCTTAAGTTTACAACTATCAAGTAACAGAGCTAGGATTTGAATCCAGGTATGCTGAACTCAGCTACATTGGGCTATTGTAAAATATTGTGGTACCACTGATGGAAGTTTCAGTTATAGTACAAATTTACATCTAGATATTGGGCCTAGTTTGAGAATAGTGATTATTAGTGAGCTCTGGTAGCTACAGCGGATCCCTGTATCTTTTTGCTTCATTTTTAGGTGGCTGTTATGACACTCTGTTAACAATATTTATTAATGATTAGAAGTATTCATTCTATGTTTCAAATATTTATGAGTCCATTGATATTCAAATATGTAAAAACTGAGAGAGATGTTTTGGATTCGAGTCCCTGTCCAAATCTCGTGTCAAATTGTAATCCCCAGTGTTGGAGGTGGGGCCTGGTCATTAGATCAGGTCATTAGATCATTAGATCAGGGGGTCATTAGATCAGGGGGTAGATTTCCCCTTTTGGTGATGTTCTCATGGTAGTGATTGAGTTCTCACAAAAAATCTGGTTGTTTAAAAGTATGGGGCACCTTCCCACTCTCTTTTCCTCCTGCTCCAGCCATAAAGGACATGACAGCTTCTCCTTTGTCTTCTGTCATGATTATAAGTTTCCTGAGGGCTCCCCAGCCATGCTTCTTGTACCACCTGCAGAACTGTGAGGCAATTAAACCTCTTTCCTTTATACATTACCCATTCTCAGGTAGTTCTTCACAGCAATATGGGAACGAACTGATACACTAGATTCAGACTTATTTTCTATATAGCATCTCCTATGAAAGGGTGGATTCTCATTTTTCAATTGTTCTTTGATCAAGGATATTATGTGGGGTTTATGAGCCCTCATGAGTTTCAGGTGTTATTTGCATCACCCCCATCCCCAAATATGTGTGTGTATGTATTCTGTGTAAATTTCCAATAGATATATTTATCTGGAGATATGTTCATTTATCTATATGAATATGTGCTCAAATTAGTATATTCTTTGTGTTGATGTATTTGTCAGAATTTCAAAGTGGTCGGAGTTCTCAATTATGCTTTGATCCAATAGCCCAATCTCTAAAAATCTACAATTAGGTAGGGAGAAATAGGTTCCATCATAATGCTTTTTAGGTAAAATCAGTAGTCAATTTAGTAAAAAATAGTATCATTTAGCCCCATTTGTCTTTTTTATGTGCAATCATAGAGTAAGAAATTGCGATAATTGACTTTTGAGATCTTTCTGTGGACATACCTTGTTCAAACATCCAGAAATCTTGCTTAGAGGAAATGAGATTGTGAAAGTGGAAGAAAGAAATCATTTTCTACCTCCTCTACTGCTAGACCTGCGTTGTGTTCTGTCTGTACATTTAATCAGGCCCTTGCAAGTATTTAGATTATTCTTAGCCTCAGTTAAATCTTAGACTGAGCAACAGAAATTTCAGAATTTGATTTATCAGATGTTGAAGAAAATGAAATTGCTCTACACACAATTTTGTTTCTTTTTGCTCCTTCTAGCATACAGTGGTGAAAGAGGAGAGTAGATTTACAGCAGGTACAAAGAAAAAAGAGAAAGGATGATTTTCTCTTTGCTGACAGGCCAAAGGACTTCTATGAATAGAGATTAGATTTTGTTTGCTTTCTTAATTACAATGCAATTATTTTGATAACTAATATTTATTGGGCTCTTTCCTTGTGTCCAGTTCTTGTGATAATTCAACATATGTTATTAACTCCCTAAAACAGCTATTTGAGGTGGTGCTATCATTTTACAAGTAGTATAAGTAAGATTGCACAAGCAGTAAGTGGCACAACCAAAGTCTGTTAGGTATTCTTATCCAATTCTCTTCTTCATATTCTTCTGCAGATCTCTTGACCTGACCTGCTTACAGTGTCTGCTATATACATAAACAACAAGTAGTTGTGTGTGTGTGTGTTGCAGGTTTTTTTTAAATGCTTGCTAGCTTAATTTGGTTAAAATTAAGAAAAAGTTTGAGTTTGCTATTTGCATGGATTCCAGTAAAGATATAAAGAATTGCTTTGTGAAGTAAAGAAATGAAAATCATCCTAAGCAGGCAGAATTTGGAGTAAAAAATGCAGAACTAGAGGTCACCATGATAGTCCAGATAGGTTTCAGTATCATGGTCAGTTCCACAGTCTCACCTTCAAGTTTTCTTCACAATGATGCTATTCAATTAGACGAAATATATGAACTTGTTACTCTTATTGTAATTTATCAGGAATATGGCTGTCATATATCTATGACTGACTATAAGGAAGATATGAGAAAATTAGTTTTATATATATATATTTTACTAAAGAAAACAATATAGCCTAATTAATAAAGTATGAGTGTTAAAAAGGATGATGCCTGGGTTCAAATCTCTCTTTGACAGTCATTAATTGTGAGAACTTCAGAACTTACTTTTAAGCTCCTATTCTTTTAACCCTCTATTTCCTTGTCCTTAACATGGAAATACTCTAGCTAAATAAACTTAATAGAATTGTTGTAAAGGTTAAATTGGCTGCTGTATAATATGAGTAAGGTTATTCAGGGCACAAAGTAGGAATAGGCTTTGATAAACGGTCATTTTGTTGCTATTATTATTGTTTTCTTTAAATAAATGCACTTTGATATAAATTAGGTAATTAGTGAGTTACATTTGGTTCCAGCAAAAAATGAACTTCTGGATATAAATAAACCAGACAATCTTATTTACAGTTTTTGAGATATAAAAATAATTACTTTCTTAATCTAAAAATATAAGCTCTATCATTGACATAAATAATGAGAAGCATCACATTTGAGTATTTGAGACAGAAGCAAACACTTTGTATCTATTTAAAAATGAATGTTAGTTTCCACATGTAGTTTGATATATGTTTAAAAGCATTTTTTTTTTCTTTTTAAAGCTAATCAGAACTTTGATTATAAAATTTTGAAAGCCTTTCTCTGCTTTGAAGGACATTGCCTAAATTTTGAAAAATTATTCTCACTTTGGATATAAAATCTCTCATTTGATTCTCAAATTTTCAGAGAAATGCTTTCTTCCTCTTATTTTTAAATAAGCAATTATACAGAATTTTTTTTTTTATTCTAAGGCCACCCTGAATCAGGAGCAGCATTAGAAAGAGAGGATATCACTCCCTTCCACCAAAAAAACAAAACAAAACAAATATAAAACATGGATTGATGTGAGGGCAAATTCACAGCTACATTGGATGACAGAAGAGAGTGTGGAAGTGCTTCTGAACAGGGAGGTCAGGATGACACCACACACTTGGAACTCAAAAGAGACCCACATTCACTTAGTAGCATTAATCTGAAAACCTATGGACGTTCATGTGTCAGTGGTTGTGGAAGTCTCACTCTTGTCTCACAATGTTTTTCACATAACATACTATGATTTGTGAACTACTTCAAATTCATCAAGCCTATAAAATATCTTTAAATCTCTATAACATGCTTTGATTCCACCGCATACAACTGTGCCCACTTTTTTCTTAAATGTAATGGGGGATAAAATGGAAAAAGAAATACTCTCTCCTTTTGGAAGCAAAAAACTTGAATCGTGACTTTAACCTTTCAGCATGTCAGTTTGTCTCTACGTCAAAGGGTTGGTAATATATCCCATATTTACTTTGTTCTTTTGTTGATGTATGTGCTCTTCAAATGCGAAAAGCTTTTGCAACCTGGAATGTTGCTAATTATCATAATCTCTCAACTGGACAACTTCTAAAAGCTTCCTAACTTGTTCTCTGCCTCTATTCTTTCTTAATTAAAACTATTCTGTACACACAAACCCAGGGTTTTTTTATTATTATTATTATTTTTTAAACCATGAGTCATACTTAGAACTTTGAAATGCCTTCCCATTGAGAATAAAATCCAAAATTATTTTCCAAGTATTAGGGCTACATATAATCTGAGGTGTACCCACATGCCAAACTTACTGTGTTAAGCTTTGCTTATATGCACCAGCTATACTATCTTTTAGATTCCTCAAAAAATATCTTGGTCACCTTTTATTTTCATGTTCACTGTTATTCATTGTCTATATCTTTCACTAAAATATAAAATTCCCAAGAACAGAAAATGTCTGTGTCTTATTCCGTGCTCTAATCCAAGCACCTAAGACAGTGCCTGGCACATAATAGATGCCAAGTATGTGTTAAATGAACTTGCTTTCTGCATACATTAGCTCCTTTTAGAAATTAAATAAAAAATGAAGAACAAGCTCAAGTATTTAAAAAAATTATACATACATTTTAATTTAATTTATCTATTTTGAAAAGCTTTAAATTTGTTTAATGGGTGTCATTCTGGTGTTGTACTATGGTTAATTGCCTTCATTTTATCCATTTGTGTTACACAGTATGATACGTTGATTTGGTGTGCTGCTCTTATTTATTCATATATAAATTGTAACCCCAAAATATCAACAGAATACACAGAAGAAAAGTTATAGCAGAAAGCTAGCCCATAAATATAAGTAGAAATACCACTGAGTTCTATGCCCCAGAGTTCTATGAGAAAGTTCTGAACTTTTGGATGAAGAAAATAAACAGCATGAGCAGAACTAGAGTGGACATTTTATTTGGGTATACCTGGAGTTCATTCAAATATATACAATTATTATTTTCTATTAACATTTATTTTCTTTTAAGTTTTAATAGTTTTAAGCTTCTTAGCAACTTAGAGCTTTAATTATATCATAAGCTTAGACAAATCTCTTTCCTTTTTCCTAAGAAAAATCATGACATATCTCCAGTCAGGTATTACTCCTGTTTTACATTCACTTTTCAACAAACTGGGATAGAGATGATAGAGAGAAGGAGGGCAGTTGCAATGAGAAAATAGGTGCATTTTGTTCTTACGATTTTCTTTGATTCTCTCTAAAGACAAGATATTAAGTGACCTTTGGTTCATATTCTAATTAGTAAACTTATTCAGATAAATAATTGCTCACTTAAGTAAACAATATAGTTAAAAGTATTCAAAATCATAGCTCAATCAATAAAAGTAAATAATGATATAACAAAATAATATATCAAACACTTATTTAATACTATTTTTAGGATATTCTATAAAGTCCTTTAATTCTTCTATTTAATAAATGAATTTAAATTCACAACAATTCTATGAGAAGTACTATGTTTATTCCTGTGATTCTGTGGAAAAATAAATGGAGCCTCAGAGAGGTTAAATAAAGTTTCTATGCTAGTAGATGAAAGATTGGGTTGCAAATTAGGGAAGTCTTTCTTTCTCAGCCTATAAAAATGAATTTCCTCAGGACTTGATTTTTCCTGCCTTCTCTCTGTATCCTTATTTTAAGACTAATCAGCATGTGGTTTACACCTACTGTGATGGATTGCCATGGTTACCTAATTTAACAATACAGTGAACTTAAAAAGAACATTTCTGTAGCCATTCATTTCTAGGTGGCTTTGACTGAACATTTAAAAATATAGCACAGAATAATACTTATCACTGATACATCATTTGTACAAAATGGATCTTTCAGATTTAACATGCATTTATATAAGTAATTGTAGGTGCTGATAAAAGGCAGTTTATCAATATTAAGTCACTTAATCCTTATTACAACATTATGAATGGATACTAATTATTATCCTCATTTCACTAATGATTCCAGCTGATGTTATAGATGCGCATGAGAAAGCTAATGCTTTGGCTTGATTCTAGTCTGAGAATTCTCATCATACTCAACTAGAATTATTCCTCTCGAGGATTTTACTGAGGTATTATCTATGCTACAGTTAATTATTAGATTTTATTCTGATTTGTGCAATTTAAGTCCAGTTAATAATATTCATGCATCTTTGAGTAGAAATCACACACTGGAATGTAATTCTAGAACATTTCTACAGTGGAAGCCTTTGGATGTTGAGTAAGAGAGACCTCAAAAAAAAGCAGTTGAAGTAGTTAACCACTGCCAAGAGTAAAGGTGTGTTCTTATGACACAAACACAGGTTGGGTGCAGTGTGGTTTACACCTGTAATCTCAGCATGTTGGGAAGCCAACGCAAGCAGATTTCTTGAGATCAGGAGTTCAGGACCAGGCTAGGGAACATGGCAAAACCCTGCCTCTACAAAAAGTACAAAACTTAGTTGGGTGTGGTGGTGTCTGCCTATAGTCCCGGCTACTCGGGAGGCTGAGATGGGAGGATCACTTGAGCTGGGGAGGTTGAGGCTGCAGTGAACCATGATTGCACTACTGTACTGCAGCCTGGGTGACAGAGTAAGACTTTGTCTCAAAAAAAAAAAAAAAAAAAAAAAAAAAGACAAAAAAAAAGATAAAAGATACAAATACATACTTGCCTTGGATCCACATTCCAAGTTACCCAAACTGTGGGCCTTTTTTGCCTTATTTATTTTATGCTACATGAGATTACCAAAGTCATCTTTATTTCAGTGTGTGTATATGTGTGCATACATATACATGCACATACATACAAGAAGGATACATTTCTGAGCATCTCTTCTAATCATTTTGGGCCTTATGACTACTCCTGGCCAATGGACAGAAGTTGAATTTGACATGTATCATTTCTAGATTAAGCAAAATGGAGCAGATTAGAATTACCCATTCATTCTTTTCCCTTATTGCAGTGATTCAAAAGCCAAATGCTCCAAATACATAGGTAAGAGTGTAAGCCACCTGGATCCCTAAACCACTGCTTGGACAGGGGCTGCCTTGCATCAGCACTGTGTACAAAACATGCATTTATGTGTTAAACTACTGAGATTTGAGAGCGCATTGATTATTACAGCATAATTTTATCTGCCAAGGACTCACCGGAAAGCAGTTTAGATTGTTTGAACTAAGTGAATTTAAGGTAGGAAACTGGTTACACAGACTAGACAAAGGAAGGAAATTGGATACACAGACTAGACAAAGCAAACAAGACAGTAACGCAACCCAGAGATTAGCCACAAGAAGCTGCTACCCTTGAAAGAGAAGGACAATGGGAGAAGACGGTATTGACTCAGAAGCCAAGCCCATACAATGAGAGCTGGAACCACTGCAAGGCCTACCTGATGGAAATTAGAACAATGGAGGAAGGGGCTATCTAGTGGCAACTTGTAACAGATGTAACAGAAAGCAAAAGTGATGGGACAATCACAGTTCTCCCTTCTTCTCCTTCCCTAATCTTCTGTCCGAACTTATCTTTGTCTTCTCCTGTCAAGAATCCAGAGGAAAATGGAGCTAGGGAATGTTCATGCAATATAGACCAATGCAGGGGAGAGGCTTGAAGCAAAGTGTGAATCTTAAACAAAATGACTGTTGATTGGCACAACAGCCTAGACTAGTTTGGTTAGTAGACTGGCTTTGTGGGAAAGAGCAAAGAGAAAGTGTGAATTCCTCAGGTCTAAAGGATTAATCCTTCTATTTGTCAAAGTGAGAGTGCCAGTGATGGTACTGTAGATCAATAAACTCACTTATTTCTTGATTTTGGCAAATTCTTGGTGGAGAAAGGAAAGGGAAGAAGAATGTTGGTATGAGCAAAAAGTGGAGTATATTTTAAATGTTTCCTAGGCACCAATAGCTTCCCCAGGTTTTGGTCTTCTCTTTTAAATCAGTGGGCTTAATAGTTATGCCTGTAGTGAACTAAGAATGTGGATATTGCTGTTGGAAGAAATTATCAGGGAATCAGAAAACCAGATCTTGAAGGGATGTGGGATTGCTTCCTGTGGCAGAGGCTATTGGTTTGTACCCAGTTTTATTTGGATTGACATTACATTTAGCTAAAAAACACATGTTCCAACTGCCTAGCAGCAAGTTGAGACTGTGTCATTAAATAGTTGTTAGTAAATTTAGGAAAAATGCTTAAAGAGAACTGACTTAGCTGATAGACATTTTTATTACTTTTTTTTTTTTTTTTTTTTTTTTTTTTTTTTTTTTTTTGAGATGGAGTCTCGCTCTGTTGCCCAGGCTGGAGTGCAGTGGCGTGATTTTGGCTCACTGCAAGCTCCACCTCCTGGGTTCAAACCATTCTCATGCCTCAGCCTCCCAGGGATTACAGGTGTGTGCTACCACGCCTGGCTAATTTTATTTTTTTTAAATTAATTTATTTTATTTTATTTCATTATTATTTTATTTTATTTTATTTTTTAGTGGATATAGGGTTTCACCATGTTGGTCAGGCTGGTCTTGAATTTCTGACCTCAGGCGATCTGACCGCCTCAGCTTCCCAAAGTGCTAGGATTACAGGTATGAGCCACCATGCCTAACAACATTTTTATTCTTATATTCTTCCCCTTTCTTGTTATTTGAAATGCTGAATTGACATTTGGAGCTCCAGTGGCCCTGTTAAACTATAACGTGAATCTCACGTATAGGTGTTATGTAGTAGAATGATATATCAGAAAAGGAGAGGAAACCTGGGTGCTAGATGAATACAGAGCCAGCAAAGTTACCTTACTGCATTCCTCTGGAGGTCTGTTATGTGAGCAGTACATATGAATGTTTCAACTACTATTATTTTTTTTGTTGTTGCATGCAGCCTAACTTAATCATTACAGTTTTTTTTCTTTTTCCTCCTCCAATAGCTTCTATTCATCTACCTAAATCAATGAAGAAAAAGCATAATTCAAGTGATGAAATATTTTACCCAATGTGACTAGACCCACATCTGTGGTGTATGATACCTGCCACCAAGTTGAGGGATTATCAAATGCACTGTATGGATCCTTTGCAGAAAAAAGAATGCAACAGGCTTGCCTTTGGATATTCAGCAGTCAAGTCTTGCATATTAACACTTTTTTTTTTTCCTTTCCACATGTCTCTTCCTGACTGACCCTATAAGAGTTCGGAGATGAGGGTTAATGGACTGACTGGTGATGGAAAAGATAGCTCAGAGATATTTCAAGCAGGCTGCAAGAATCTCCCAATTTCGTCCATCACAAATCCATCATTGATCCTGGATGAAGGCTTCAGCTGGCAAAGGAAAGGAAATACAGAGTTCAAAGCAAGGTGAGGAGGCTCATGGCCAAAAAATCCCATATGCAGAAAACTACTTATGGCCTACCCCAGCCCATATGGAAGTTCACTGCTTTTACCATTTAGAGTTCCCAGGAGACCCTGTCTGGAAGGAGAAATAAATCCCTATCCCCACTAACACCAGATCCTGCTTACTGCATGTGGGATATTACTCAGCAGGCACAGCTGCCTTTGCAGTTTTATATAAACATCTGAGGCCTTTTCTAAAGCATGAATCTCACTCTTTCTTTTGGAGCACTTTCCTCCTAATTCCAAATTCCCTGCACATATATCATGTGCAGAAACTGGGCCAACTGTAAATCATGTTAAAGGGTGAAAAGAGATGGTATTTGGGCCAGGATGCAGGATGTCAAATATTTGAATCTTTCTCTCAATCCACTCTGCCCCAACTGCAATGTGCCTGAGAGATATGTGCACAGAGGGCAAATGAAGTGAAGGCATATTCTTCATCAGTATGTGGCTTTTGCTCTGAATCCCAATGTAATATCACTTCCTCAGGCGGTTACTAAATGGAACTGGCCCCAGACTCTCACCTGTCAAACCAGTGGGAGCAGATCCCACCACTGCAGACTTAGGGTTTAACTTTGCATCACAAACCTTCTACCCATTAGGATGGAGGCCAAATAACAATTTCTGTCTTTGACAATGATCCATTCTTGGTGGAAGAAGGATGAGTGAGGTGAAGGCAGGGGCCAGTCTCATTTGGCTGCTAGATGTGCAAAGAATAGAACAGGAGCATTAGCTTTCTGTAAAAGGCCAATGTGAAGATGTTGTATTAATATTATTTATATCCCCTTCTTGAGGTATGAAATCTATTCACAGTTCATTAGAAAAGCTCCTTTAGCCTGCTTGATATCCATTCTCTTTTACTAGTTACAGTTCCCTGATTTTCCTTACTCCTAGCTTTATGTGGTTAAATAGAATCAATCCTACATTCAGAAGAACAAATATGATCCATGCCCAGGCAATCAAAGTATTTCATTCCTCCAGCTACAGTGACTTAAAGATGGCAATGAGACCCAGTGGAAGCCAATGAGTCTCAATTTTGGAACTTTCATTAGAGCCCTTGAGAAAGCAATCACATTTTCAAGGAGGGTTTCTGCAACTGTTGGCAGACATTTTATCATGGTTAAAGTCTTCCTGAGAATAGTGGCAACACAGTAACAAAATATCCCTAAATCTTTCAGTTTAATGAGGAAATTGTTTCCTTATCCTCCCTCCCTCCTTTCTTCCTTCCTTTTTTCCTTCCTTTCTTCGTTCCTTCCTTCCTTCCTTCCTGCTTTCCCTCCTCCCTGTACTATTGTTGCTAAAGCACATTCAAGTTACATTTTTGTTGCATTTGTCTAATAGACTCTTTTTCGACATTTGCTACATGTCATGTTTTCCAGATGAAGTGCCTATTCTGCTTATATGTTAATTGAACATAGCTGGAAAATGTCTTACATCTTTTATTCATATATGCTGTTTTGGGGATTGATAGGTTATATTGGGCTAATGATCCAGAGTCCAGTCTCAGTAAGCAAAGCCACTGTGATGAGCTCTCATAAACGTGAAACTGCAGCTCTGCAGCATTAGCAGATTTCAGGAAATTTACTTGGAATCTATTATCCATTTATGGTTTTGCCATTCCATAAAAATAATGTTATCTTTGTTCTTTGAAATTTCTTCTATTTGACAGCAAAACTACCCATGTATTAATGTCATTTATTAATTGACATTTTTTCAACATAGCCCAGAGGATTGGTTTGTTTCTATTAGTGGTACAGCTTTTGGAAGGTGTTTCAGATATTTTGAGGCTCCCTATTGGGTCATTCAATTCAATTCTCCCATAAATTACAGTTTATTTTACCCACTCTATAAGAAGGCTGGGACCGCGGACAGAGCATGAGTATTCATACTACTTTTCTCAGGCTATTGAACTTAGAGTTGGCAGGACATCTAGCCATCACTTAATAGAATGTCTGCTACTGAAATGTTGCAGATCCATGCTTCGAGTGAAAAAGTGAACCTTAAATATGTGCTTGAAGCTTTTCAGTGAATTGAAACCAAGAGCTCCAAGTTGTAGATGTATCAAGTTTCATTATTTGCTAGTCTCAAGCTGGCAAACTGGAGGGTTCCTGGCAGGCACTGTCTTCTGAATAAAATGCTCTCTCCAGGCTAAGCATGAAGCCATCTGTAACAGCTTAAATTGCTTTCTTAGTCACAAGGACAAAGTAACGGTGTGAGTGAAACAATTATTGCAAACCTTGAAAACTTGCTTTTGCCTCCAGAGCATCCTACCTGCTGGGGGTGGGGTGTTGTTGCATTCTGTTCTCCTTGTCTGAGAGCTCTCCCCTGCCTTCGTTCTGGCACTAACTGTCCCTACAGCACTCTCACAAGGGGTCAGAACTACCCTTTTATTTTGTAGAAAAGCTTTTCCTGCAGACTACCCAAAATTTGTAGTAGAAAATCAACCAAGGCCATATTATTTACTCTATGGCAAACAGTCTGGAAATTTATTAAGCTTTGAGGGTAGGTCTCACACTTTCGAACCCTGACAGATAGGCTAGAGCCATCTCTTAACTCTCCATGAAGCCTGGATTTGTATTAGTAGGCTAAATTACCCATTTCCACTCTTTCTATTCCCAGATACTTCTCAAGGGATCTAAAACTTCATCAGGTTAGAAAAATCACACCAAGCACCATATGACTTTTCCATCCTCTCTCATATTTGTTCATATTTCATATATAAGGTGTCAACACAGCCCCATGTAGCCCCTCATCACTGTATCCAAGAACCCCGAGGATTTACTGTGCTGGTGGACATTTGCATTCTCTATATATGACAGTCCCCTGACAATTTACATTTTTTTTTTGATGTGTGATGTCCTATTATCATCCATTTGCAGACATAAGAAAGCTGGAATCACACATTATTTTAGATGTAGTAAGTTATGCTTCTCTAGTATATTATCTTTTGCAAAACAACACAAGTATAAAGAAATACCAGGACAAGTTTCCTCATCATTGTATAAGTTAGTAATATAAATTTTTTCTTTTATTTCTCCAGGTAATTTCTAATAGAAACTATGTAGGCTTTGCATATTTCTTTATTCCAGCAAAATCTGACCTTTGCTACCCATTCTCTTTTCTCATAGTTTATTGTTAAGATTACATAGCATCCTTCACTTCTCCAATTTGACTCTGGGAAACTCTGTTCCCAAATTACCAAGTATCTGAGTCTACACCTACTTGCCCAATAGCTTATCATGACTAATGACTGTGGATGATGTGCCTGAGGACGAGGTGGGCAAATCTTTTGAAGAGGCTTTTTCCAATTGGCACCTGCCTAAGGCATCTGCTGTGGTATCACTTTTGGATATTTATTGTCAGTTTGCTAGAATCCAGCTGCTTTAAATACTTTGGACTCTCATTGCTTACTTGGATTCTGGGGCTTAACTCACAAATTTCTGTTGGGTGCAAGGGGGATAAATCTCACTAAGATGTATCTCTATTTTTTTTCCTCACAAGCCTGATTTGCTTTCCTTCTTTATCTCTCTGACAAATTCAGAGGCTTTATTTTCCATGCTATCAAAATCAGTGCTGGTCCACAATATTTTCATTCATAGTTTCATCTAGAATATTATCTTGTTTCTTTCTATAGCTAAGATAGCACCAAAGAGGCTTTGTCATAGTGAAGAAAATTGATATCATTGAAATTATTATGCTCAGGTTAGCAGGAGTCAAATTCATTTTATGACTTTGATCTTCACACTTGAATGAAAAGAAAAGGTGCCCATGCTCTACAGCTTCAAGTAAGTGCATTGAGTTATATGTCTAAGAAAATGAAAGATTTATCTTTCCTGGAATAAGAGTTACCATAACTTTGGTGCCTATTAAATGCTGAGGGATTGATGTAAATTGGCTAAAGCAATCTTTATAGGAATCTGGTGAACACTGTTACCATTTTGCTGCTGAAGGAGTTGAGATTCAGACAGGCTGATATACCATTGTCACTGCATGACTATTTGTCATCCTCTATTAGCTCATCAAGTCTGCAGATTTAGAAATAACATTTTATCCACAGAGAGAATGGGTCTCAGGCTTTGTTTTTTCTTTAAGTGTGCTTTGATTCACTCATTTTATTCACCCACTCATTCAAATATAGTTACTTAGTGCCTCTTATATAGCAGATTGTATTAGGGCAGATATTCAGAAAAATAGTTCTTAAACTTTAAAGAACATCAAAATCATGTGTTAAAAATGCAAATGTTCAGGATTTAAACCTACTAAATTAGACATTTTTGGGGGAGGAGGAAGAGGTAAATCTTAGATGATTATAGATTACCATTACAGGATAAAAAATATTATAATTCTTCTGTATCAGATAAAATTATTAACATTTTCAAATCTCCTAAACCACTTAATTTCACCACAGCTCTCTGAGAGTATATAAGAAATGTAATATTTCATTTAATATGACATATGAATTCATATTAGTTTCTGACCTTTGTGAAATATATTAGCTGATGGCTTTGGTGTGTCAACCAAGTCCTCTAAGAATATAAAAGCAAGAAGGAGGAAACTACATGTTAATTAAAATTTAGTGAGAATCAGACTAACATCCAACTGAAAAATTCTGTAATACTTGTGTCTTCAAAAGTTTTTAGGGAAAGAGAAAGTTCTCCGGAAAACAAACAAACAAACAAAAAAAAACAAAACTTTTTCCCAAAATTTTATGCTTGGCTAAACTAGCTTTTAAATGTCATGGTATATTTTAGACATATTTAGAAATGCAAGGTAAGACAGCTTCCTGTTATCCTTTCTGGGAAAAAATTACTTATGTATGTACTGCATGACTAATAGAAAGAAATCCCAAATTAAGAAAATATGTTACAAAAATAGATGACCATATAAAGAAAGCTTCAGGAGCTACCTGAGTAGTACAATACTCATCACTCGTTGCATCTCAAGTTTTTCTTCTGGAGGAACCAGACTTCCTCTCAATCAAGGGGCACAGGATTTGTAAACTGACTTACATTAAAAAATAGGTCAAAATAATAAGTTTCCACTATGGTTACTCCACTCATTAGACTTATAGTTTTGCTTGTTTTGATCATATTTGTAATGATATACTTTATTCACTTTTAAATATATTTTATTGTTAGTAATTAACCACAACCAGAGATCCTTGAAAATTAGAAACTCTGTTTCTTCTATTACAGTAGTCTCTTATTATCTGCAGATTTGTTTTCCAGGATTTTAGGTACCTGAGGTCAACTGTGGTCCAAAAAATATTCAATGGAATATTCCAGAAATAAACGATAAGTTTGAAATTGTGTACCATTCTTAGTAGCATGATGAAATCTCATGCTGTCCCACTCTGTCCCGCCCATAACTATGTCCAGCGTATCCACCTTGTATATGTTCCATACCCATTAGCAACTTAATAGCCATTTTGGTTACCAGATCAACTGTTAATGGTATTACAGCCCTTGTGTTCAAGTAAACTTTATTTTCCTTAGTAATAGCCCCAAAGCACCAATAGTAGTAATGCTGGCATATTGTTATAGTTGTTCTACTTTAGTACTGGTTACTGTTAAAGTCTCACTATGCCTAATTTATAAATTAAACTTAATCATTACTATGTATATATGGGGAAAAAAAACCGTGGAATATATAAGGATCCATAGTATCTGAGGTTTTAGAAATTCATTGTCTTAGAAAATATCTCCTGGGGATAAAAAGGATTACTGTATCATGATTTTTCCCAACAATCTCTGATGATTGGATGCTTATCTTAGTCTTTTCAGGCCATTATAACAAAATACCATAGACTGAGTAGCTTAAATAACAGACATTTACTTCTACAGTTCTGGAGACTGGGAAGTCCAAGTTCAAGGTGCTAGAAGATCCAGTTTTTGATGAACTTCCTTGCTTGCAGATGGTCACATTATGGCTGTATTCTCACATGGGGCAGAGAGAAAAAAAGAGAGAGAGCACATGAGAGAGGGGGAGAGAGAGAAAGAGAAAGAAAGAGGTAGTACATTCTGTTTTCTCTTTGTTTTCTCATAAAGACACTAATCCTATCATAGGGGCTCCAGCCTCATGATTTTATCTAAACACAATGACCTCCCAAAGACCTGGCTTTCTAACACCTAATATTGAGGGTTAGGACTTCAACATACAAATTTGGGTGAGGGCATACAAACATTCAACCCATGACAGTGTTGCTGTCTGGACTCTGCCTCTGTAGGGTTCCCTGTTTCTTCTGCAATCAATAAGAGCAATTCCGGATCAGCATTTCCCACTGTCATTTCCAGCTTGTGCAGGATAGCACCACTGACCTTTATAAGGACCCTGATGCTCCCCACGTCAATGTATTTCCAAATGTTTCCATGAAGGAAGTATCCTCTGGTGGGGCAGAAAGCTGTCTCTAAGCTATGGATAAAGGGAACATAGTGGGGTAGAGGAGAAAAGAGGAGCTCAATGAAAGCTGGAAATGTCAAGGAAGGGTCAGTCAGCTCCAGTCAGCTAGAGATTCTGGGCCAGTCCAGAAGAATGTGGGATGGAGTAAGTCAGCCTCTCATTTCCCCTAGCGGCCAAATTCAACTAGAATCTAGCTGACCATTGTTTTCTTAGAACACTGGTCTAGGCAAAGATTTTATGACTAAGACCTCAAAAGCACAGGCAGCAAAAGAAAAATAAATAAATGGGATTATGTTAAACAAAAAAGCTTCTGCACAGGAAAGGAAACAATTAATAGAGTGAAGAGACAGCCTGTTGAATGGGAGAAAATATTTGCAAACTATTCATCTGACAAGTGACTTATATTCAGAATATACATAGAACTAAAAATGCTTAATAGTAAAAATACAAATTATTCTATTAAAAGGTGGCTAAGCACATGAATAGACATGTCCCAAAGGAAGACATGCAAATGGCCGCTAGTATATGAAGAAATGCTCAACATTTCACTAATCATCAGGGAAAAATAAAATCAAAACTACAGTTTAATATCATCTTACACCAGTCAGAATGCCAATATTAAAAAGACAAAAAATAATGGATAATGGTGAGGATGCAGAGGAAATAAAAGTCTTACACATTATTGTTAATGTGATTCTAGAACAGCCCCTATGAAAACAGTGCAGTGAATTCTTAGAGAACTAAAAATAGAACTATCGTACAATCCAGAAATTCAACTACTGGGTATTTATCCAAAGTAAAAAAAAAAAAAAAAAACCCTGCACTTGCTTGTTTATTCAGCACTATTCACAACAGCAAAGATATGGAATCACCCTAAGTTTTCATCAATGAACAAATGGATAAAGAAAATGTGATATGTGAGTGTGAGTGTGTACATACAAGTGTATATATGTGTGTGTGCATTCCCTTGTGTATGTATATATGTACACAAATAGTATTACATTAATAGTGTGTACATATATATACACAAATAGTATTCCCTTGTGTGTGTACAAATACATATATATATTATTGTTAATGTAATACTAGAACGGCCACTATGAAAATAGTACATATATGTAAACACACAAGGGAACACTATTTAGGCATAAAAAAGAATGAAATAATGTCATTCGCAGCAACATGGATGGAACTGGAGGTCATTGTGTTAAGTGAAATAAGCCAGGCACAAAATGACAAATATTGCCCTGTCCTCACTTATATGTGGGAGCTAAAAGAGTTGATCTCATGTTAGAGTATAGAATGATCTCTTTCAGTGGACAGGAAGAATGTGTGTGTTGGAGGGAGGGATAATGGAAGGTTGGTTAATGGATATAAACATATAGTTAGAAGATGTAAGTTCTAATGTTCAATAGCAGAGTAATATGACTATAGTTAGCAACAATGAATTGTATATTTCAAAGTAGCTAGAAGAGTTGAAATGTTCCCAGCATACAGAAATGGTAAATATTTAAGATGATGGATATCACAAATACCTTGACTTGATCATTACACATTCTATGCATGTAACAAATACATGTTCCCTATAAATAAGTAAAATATTATGCATGAATTTAAATAATGAAATAAATTTCTAGGCACAGTGCCAATGAGAAATATGTCACATAGACAAATTACACTTCCCCACCCCCACCTCCTGTTAACCCTAATTTTTTTTCCAAAAACTTCCTATTTTTTTCCACAGTTATGAGACAAGAGACAAAACTGTGCTGTTTAATATGCAAGACTTAGTTCACAATCAGATGGCTGTTTTCCTAGTAAATGTTTTTCACTCCCCTCAAACCATTTAACTCTTTCTTGTCAGCTATGTTGAAGTTAAAAATCACAACATCTTAAAAATACCAACTATGTAATTTCTAAAAGTTATTCATGGCACAGCTTGTCTTTTAGATCATAAAAGAAATCAGTTAGTGGCAATTCTGTTACATTCTAGACCTTGGGTTTTGGCCTTATTTAAGTCACAGCTTTTTAGCAATTATTACAGTTCTTTTTCCTATATTCAAGCATGAGATGAGATGAATTTTAATTTCTGGGGCCTGGACAGTTAATCACTTCTGAGGCAGAAGAATAGGATCTGGAGGCAGGGAACCTAAGGCTGTTTCACACCGACTTCCTAGAACTAAAATGAAAGGAAAATCCTAACTTTTCATGCCTAAGTAACAGAAGGACCAGAGGCTACTCCCTTTGACCTTTTCTGCTGGGCAGATGAGAAATTGGCTGTCCACAACAAATCAGACTGATTGCAGGTGTAGTCTTCTTTTGCAATTTTGTAATTTCACTCCAGCTTCTGAATGGCTGCTGCCCACAACCAATCAGACTGATTTCAGGCGAGTCTTCCTTTGCTTAGAAGTATAACTTTGTAACTTCACCCTAGCCTCTGATTGGTTGCACAGGAGCGTGACCTTTGTAACTTCACTTCAGCCTCTGGTTGGCTGCTTTCTGCAACCAATCAGACTGATTGCAAGCTACAACTTCATTTACATGAGGTAAGCATGAAGTGGCCAATGGGAAATTTCTAGAGGGTATTTGGACACAAGAAAATTCTGTATCTGAGTCCTTGAGCGGCTGCTCGCATCCGGTCCCCTCACTGTGGAGTGTGCTTTCGTTTTCAATAAATCCCTGCTTTCATTCTTTTGTTGCTTTATTCTTTCTTTGCTTTTTTGGGCGTTTTGTCCAATTCTTTCTTCAAAATACCAAAACCCTGGACAACTTGCAGTCACGACCCTCTACCGGTGACAACTTCCTTACATGTTCTTTAGATTCTGTGGTAACAGCTCAGTTAAGTTGACGCACCAGTCACTCTTAGGACCTAAGAAGGAGGGAGAGGGAGTTCCCATCCTCAGCTGCTGGGGGCCTCCCCTGGCCGGTGGCACTGTGACCTCTGTTGAAGCAGAGGGAGAGAGAACCATTAGACTCTGTAAGGGACAACTCAGCTGGAACTACTGAGGATTTTATTTGCAAATTCCTTGAGACACATCCTGCAATAAAATGTATAAATGCCACTGAGGATGTATCCTATTATGGATAGTTATTTTGA
The DNA here is from genome assembly GCF_024542745.1 of Macaca thibetana thibetana. NCBI lineage: Eukaryota > Metazoa > Chordata > Mammalia > Primates > Cercopithecidae > Macaca > Macaca thibetana. The sequence goes on from NC_065594.1 coordinate 60,703,060, forward strand.
ATTCACATAAACACTCCTGACCTTATGCTTTTCTGACTAATGTGATGTGTGTGTGTGTGTGTGTGTGTGTGTGTGTGTCTGCTTTTGAGTCCTGGCAAATATTAATTTTGTTTACTTTTTATTTTCACTTTCAAAGAAGAACTAGAAACTGGTTATATGAAAGATATATATTGTTATGTGTTTAGATTAATAATGTGAATATGAGTGGTAAAACACCAAATGAGTAATAAATTTACAATTCTCATCACTGTTGAGGCATTTGCCACATACATGCACTTCAGCTGGTTACTATTTTAGTTTTCTCCTCTGTAAAATTGGAATAATAAGGTCCTTGCCTCATAGGATTGCTATAATTGTTTGGAGAGATAGTGCTGTAAAAATTTTAGCTCAGTATCTGGCACATAGTAATCCTCTACATTATTATTATTTTATTTTTTCTTATTTATTATACTTTCATCATCACATTGTGATTCCAATTGTGCACATCTTTGTATCAATGAGTATATTTTCTCACACCAGGTTTTATAATCTTTCTTCAAATTTTCTCACGTTTTTTTCAATGTGTTTATCTTACTACTATTCTAATCATCAAAAACAATAATAACAGATTGTCTTTTTATATAGAACATTTTCATATTTTCTCTCATTCTCACTACAACCAAATGAACCAGATATTATAAGTTCTTTTTCTTTTTTTGTTTTTGAGATGGAATCTCACTCTGTCAGCCAGGCTGGAGTGCAGTGGCATGATCTCGACTCACTGCAACCTCCGCCTCCCAGGTTCAAGCGATTTAACTGCCTCAGCCTCCTGAGTAGCTGGGATTACAGGCCTGCACCACCATATCTGGCTAATTTTTTTGTATTTTTTATTAGCAACAGGGTTTTGCTATCTTGGCCGGGCTGGTCTCGAACTCCTGACCACAGGTCATCCACCTGCCTTGGCTTCCCAAAATGCTGAGATTACAAATGTGAGCCACTACCCCTGGCCCTTCTTTTTCTTTTTAATAAATAAGTATAAGTGACTTTAAACATTCATTCTTTATTCTTTCATTTTTAAAGTTTCTATTATTCACGTTTTATGAACTATTTTATGGTCTTGCCCAACATTGTAACAAAGATGTGGCATTACTAATATTTGAACTCTTTTCTTCTGACTCCAATACCATACACTTCATTGCCTATTAAATAACACTTGGGCCACTACAAAACTTTGCCAACCCTCTTCTTCATGGCCACATAATCTCAACTTCTTATCAACTTTGGGGTAGATTGCTCATAAACTATTTCAGACCGGTGAGAATCTATGACTTTTTAATTATCTCCCAACATGATTTCACAACTTTTCTAGGATCTGTGTTTTCATATAATGCTTCAGAGCTCCCTCTATGACAAAATGACTACATTCATCTATAACCCTCATGCTTCAGTCTAAGCGAATATGCTATGCCAGATATAGAGGCAGGCAAATAAAGCAGGTGAGATTTAAAAAGGCTGGGGTGTCGAAAGAGCGTTTCTATTTTAGCACCAAAGAAAATGAGGGAAGGGGCCATATAAAAATTGAGAAAGAGAACTCCAGGTGGATGGAACAGCAAGTGCAGAAGCTCCTAGGATGTGTGAAGGGTCGTGAGAAGAGTCGTGTGTTAGGAGCGGAATGGGTGAGGGAGAGTTTTAGCACAGATCAGAGAGTGAAGAGGGAAGAGCAGATTTTGTGGCGTCTGAGGACCACTGGGAGGATTTTTGTCTTTCATTTGGAGATGTGAAGCCTTGGCAGTTTTTGGGCTGAGGAGTGGCATGATCTGACTTTAGCTTTAAAATGTGAGGGCAAGGGTAAAAAGAGGGGGCCACTGTCTCTCCAGGGGTAACTTTCCCCACACCTTCAGCACTTTTGTAAATATCTCATCTTCTAACAATTTTACAAAACAATAGAAACAAAATAGTTGGTGGACTACTCAAAGCTGACATTGGGGCTTTTTAGAAGAGTTTTGGATCAATTCTTTTGTATCTTTATATACCTCTTAAATCTAGGAAACAGGACTCACACCATTCACTGTTAGTAAATCTTTGATTTTTAAAATATTTTACCCTTATTGCTATTTATTGAGGACATTATTGGCAGATATACACATATACCCATATGTACAATATCTATCTACCTATCTTTGCAATATCTATGCAAAGCATATATATACATATACATATACATAAATATATACATATGTATACGTTTTATAAGTTAGTAAATCTGCATTTTGTAACAGAAATATATGATAATCTCATAATAGACAGTGAGGTAATTGGAGAAATCCTCAAGTACTGCAACTATCCAATTATAAAGCACTTTGAGAATAGGAATCTTATCTACCTCATTTTTATATTCCTCCTTCTGTAGAAAAGTTCTTTGTACAAGAGCTACTTTCAAAACAGCTATGAAAGTCTTTTCATTAATTTGCGAATAAAATCCGGTAATGATAATAAGAAGGACTCAATTTTGTATTGAATGCCTACCAAGTTCACCAAGACTCTCCTTTTTCCAAAAACTATCTCCAATCTGGAGGTATACTCTAGCCCACACCACACTGCCAAGTCATGTTTTGGCAAAATATGATTCTGGCCCCTCTTTATAATTAATTGGGGCCAGGAGTGAGTACCTGAGGGTCAAATGTAGTTTATTTCTCATATTTAGAGTTAAGACCAAAGGAAGACCTATAACATGGAAGATCATGATCCATCTGCACTCTTGGTGAGAGAAGCAAAGAAGTTATCTTAGAAAGAAAATAATTGAAGCTACTATCGTATAGTAGATGTGCACGGGTAGTGAGTAGTTTGACTTTACGACTTTCTCTTTCTAGAAACTTAAGAGGCATTGACTTACTCCAAGAGAATTTTTGTATCCTTATATGGAATTATTTCTTTCTACCTAAACTAGCTCTGGCTGATTTCTGCTACCTATCTTAGTAAACATAACTTTTCATTCTTCCGACACATTTAAACATTACTAGGCCCAGCAATATTGGTTTAATGACAGATATGGTACACAGGATTAAATCAAACTTTACTAAAAGCCAAATAGATTTGATTTAGTACTCCTTTTTAAGAGGCAATTTCAATGCATGAATAGTCAATTAATTATAATGCTTGCACTGATTATTTACAAAGACATTTGGTTATTATCCAATACTCTGCCCTTGTCTTTCTGTAGACTGTTTTTTCAAAAATAAATATTATGATCTTACAAGAAGCACTTAAAATATTATGTATTTCTATGCAATTGTTATCCTATTACATTTAGGTAAGAATAAAAAAAAAACACCAAATGTTAATTTATAATACTGTGTTATAAGTGGATTTCAAGTGAAGACTGGAATAATATATCAAGAGTTTTTTATTAGTTCATGAAATCTTCAGTTTAGTGAGGTTTAAATAAGGACATGAAAATATTTAGAATTGTAACTAAGTTATAAACAAATAAATGGTCTACTCCTAGAAATCAGGAGTCTAACTGGAATTATTGACTCTCCATGGAGAGTCAGGCTGCACACATTTTGTTCTGTAGTTACAGGGTTGTAAGCAGTTTCTGTATAGGTTTTTGTCTAGACTTATAAAAACTTTCAATAAAGCCATGGAGACATACATCAATTGCTTTCTGTCTCATGGAAAAAGTTGTAGAACCGAAGTCATGCTACTTGCTATAAAGTGGTTTCTGAGTTTGTAGCCTTTCTTTTGTGCTTAATCTGAATCAAAGAAAGAAAACCAGGAGCTATGACTATTAATGACACAGTGAGAGAGTTGTCTAGAAAACTCATATTGAGCAAGGTTTTTATCAACTTTGAAAATAAGTGAAGTAATTGGTTCATAATAAGAAACATCATTATGGAGCAGACAATCTAGCATTCATTCATTTTGTGGTACTACTTTCATAACTAGGAAAAGTTAAATTTTAATTGCAATAAAATATTGAAAACATGAAGAGTTTATCAGTCAACTTAAGAGATCTATTCTCTATAATTTTATTATTGTAACTTTTTCACGATGCATTTTTAACTGATATATTATTGGATTTAAGATAAAACCTGTATGATTGAAACATTTAAAGTAAAAGTTACAGACACAAGAAAGTTATTTCCATATCTTAGAAGACCTTTCACTTTACCTGTTGCCCTTATGCCTTTATTTTGTTGGGATAGTTACAATAGTTATAAAATACTTGAGCCTTACTAGTCACCAGGATTGGTTAATTTGCCATTTTTTAAAAATGCTCAGATGAATGGAAATCAGAGTTCAGAAGAGTTGGCTTTGCTTCCTCTTTGATCCCTAATCCCACAATGTTGGCAGTGAAGACATAACAGAGTTTACAGAAGAACTTAAACAGGCCTTTGTATGAGGGATGAAAACATAAGGATTTGTTTCAAAGAAGGGAAGATCTCAACCAGAAGGCTGTGAATGTTTATGAAGAATTTTCAGATTAAGAACATAGGCAGGTAAAGAATTAGAAAATACAAATTTAAAATTAGGAAAGTAAAAATAGCACAGCATGCAATATAAAATTACTAAAATGGAATTTGCTTCCAAATTCTGGATCAGGGTAAGAATGTTTAGATGGATAGCAGTAGAGGTGAGAATTGAACACCTTATTCCAGATCAGTTTCCTAAACAAGCTCTGAAGGACAAATAAGCAGGAGAAATTATTAAAATCACAACAATGTGTGGACCAATTGTAACGGCCTGGTAAGCTAGCCTCAGTCGAATCCTTTCGGTTTATCTGGATTGGAAGGTGCAAATAAATTTGCAGGACAACCCCTGACAACCAACTTTGCATCTTATATAAATGACTTATTTTCTCCTTTGCCGTCCTTTGCACAAGGTATGGAAAAAATATAAATGTAAATATATGTATATATTAAACATAGCTAAAATTCATTAAAATTAAAAAAATATTTCTTGAGTGCCTAACATGTGTAAGGCATTATGTTAGATGTTAGATAAGATTCAAGGAAATCTACTGTGTTGAACCATATAGACTCCAGAGGATGAACCAGACATTTAAACAAACACTATCACAGACCTGATAGTACAGAGAGCAAAAAAGCCATCAATGAGAAAAATTCAAGAAACTAGTCTTAAGTTTCAAATAAGAAAATGGGAATTCCACAGATAAGACCTTTTTCTTAATGTCACTATAATAGTGTGGTCATGACAGTTCTATTGACAAAGTTTCTGAGTTTGTCACCGGCTGTCAACCTCAGATTATATTTACAAAGTCAATTAAGTTGTCTTATTAGAAAATTCAATCTATCTTAACCATTTATTAAAATGCCTGAAGTATTAGGTAATCAATCATTTCCAATCAAATGGCTACTACCCTTGTGTTGTATAGACTTAACAAAGCTACTGCTGGCAGTAATTTTATAACAACTGATTACAAAATAAAAAAGGATTTTTTTTCTCTTTATAAATTTTTGACATTTTTATTTCTGTGGCTCAGAAAATATTAATCAATAGAAACTTTTTACATGATGCAGACTATTGAAAACTTGATTCAAAATTATAATACTAAAATTATTATTAAGGTCAAAATTATTGACTTATTTAGCAGAGTTCATATGTTGTAAAGAAGTAATCAATTTTTATATCATTATCCCCTATAGGAATTATACATTCTTATATCATTAAGTAACTAATTCAAATAATGGTTTTCCTGCTTTTTCTACACAATACTTTTCAAATATGAGAAACACAATAGAAAGATTGTTATAAAATACGAGCATCACCTTATATAGATAAACATAAAGTTAAGTAAATTGTTATGCTTATAGCACTGACATAACTAAAAAATGAAAAAACAATTATAAAAACAAAAGAGTAAGGTTGACAACATTAATTTGTTGACTGATGATGATGGTATGCTTTGTATAAATTACAATGTAGAGCTGAATATAATGCTGACTGTTCCTGTGTGGATATTTTGAATCTGACATACATAAACTAGCACGTAATTCATAATAAATTCTCATACAGCTTTTCTCTCTTCAAATTTCTTTTGAATTTGTGAAACATACTATGGTACTATAATGACATTCAGATATTACTTAGAAAAACATCTAAGTTATCTGGTAAGTCCTTATCTGTTCTTTTATTGTTAGTATAAATACTGACCAAAGCGAATGTATTTATTAAATTCCCATGAAAGTGAGGTTAAGGGGATAGAAAATGACAGAAAAGGAAGCTTTAAAGGAGAGACCAGTGAGACAGGTAGACCAGAATACCGAGAGAATGATGTTTCAGAGTCAAAGCTATTTTAAGAAGGGAATGAATAATAACATCAAACATGACTGAGGAGTCACATAAGAGGAGGAATGGAGAACTGACCACTGCATTTGTAATAGGGAGGTCATACGGCAAACTCACAGAAATTCTAATCAGATGTTTTGACCTAAACAACAGCCACTGTGGTTGGTGTTTTGGGGTTTGCTCATCTACCTTTTTCAGTACATCTTCAGTTTCTCAAAAGTTTATGGTCTTCAATCTCTATTCTCTAGAATGTCCTTCCTGGCAACGCTTCTCCTCCTAGGAAGGGAGCTGAACCTCACTCCCTTTTGGACACATTGTCTCCTCTTATTAACTGTGATGTTCATTCTTTTGGGTTACTCTGCTTCTGCTCCTCAGCCTCAGGTGTTAGTTATTCTGTCCATTTAGCTCCCATTATGGATGGTCTTACTTGCTTTTACTTTATTTGCTATAATAACAATGTCTTCACTTTCCTCTTTTTTTTTTTTTGAGACAGAGTCTCACTTTGTCACCCAGACTGGAGTGCAATGGCACGATCTCAGCTAACCATAGTCTCTACCTCCCAGGTTCAAGCGATTCTCCTGCCTCAGACTCCCGAGTAGCTGGGATTACAGGCATGTACCGCCTGTAATTTTTTTATTTTTAGTCGAGATGGGGTTTCACCATGTTGGGCAGGCTGGTCTCGAACTCCTGACCTCAGGTGATCCGCCCAACTCCGCCTCCCACAGTGCTGGGATTGCAGGCGTGAACCACCATGCCTGTCTTATTTTCCTTATTTTTGAGTCACATCATGTGTCTCTTTTTATGTTGCTGCTTTAATTTGTCCATCCTTTGTATGTGTGGTTGTGGTAATGGTCATTTGATGGATTCCATCAAATGCTTAAGATGGTTTTGTGTTTTTAAGGTCTGACATGAATTGGAATACTTGCATGCAGAATCACCTTTCAACACTGACTTGGCAGTTCTTACACAGCTGGTTCTAAAACTTAATCAGCTTTTAAAGAATGAAAGTCTTCAACTGGGGGGGAACATCATTTTTGTTTTTCAGTAAGTCTTGCATTAAGCAGTTGTGTCCATGATGAATCTTATCTGCTTTCTAAGGAGGAACTCAATCTGTCTAGCAGCTAGTTTCCTATTGAACAAGACTCTTTAAAAACCAAATAGCAAAGAGTAAACTAAATTGTCTACATTTTAAAAGTCCAAGTTTGCTGAAACAATGCTTATCACCGCTGCTAACATGTTTATAGTGGGGGGTCTTGGGAATGATAGTTGGTTCAACAGTATTTTACTTCTAAAACTACATGTTGCTTCTTAGTCAGAGGTTTCCTGTTAAAAAGAAAAACAGGATGCTACTATTTTTAAAAAGTTTGGAGGAAGAAGGGAAGGGAAAAACTCTAGCCACACATGTGAAACTGTGTGTATGTAACACACAAGACATACAGTGTAGAAATTTTAAAAATTTTTGCATGTATTATCCCATTTTATCCTCATCGTAGTCCTTTACTATAGATATCCGTATAGTTTTTTTAATATGAAAAATGAGGCAAGCATTTATTAAGTTTGTAGTATCTTCCAGACCTTCAATGGTAAGCACAGTTTAAAGCAGATGCAGATAAAAGGTCACACTCACACGTTAACCAAATTATGTGGAAGTTCAGCGGCAAAGAGATGCAGATATTTACTACAGATGGATAGCTGTCGAAGACAAGGCAGAGCCTTCGCCCAAGTCCTTTACTGTTTTTATGTATGTGGCACATGATGACAAGCTGTATGGATAAAATGGCTCCAAGAAGAAGCGAATCAAATATGCAATTATGTAATTTTTAAATTAATTTGATAGTTAATAATTGAGGACCTCTTTTATGGTAGTAGGCACAGTGCTATGATCTTCACTACTCATTTAAAAGCATATACAGTGTTGTTTAACCAAGGGAATAAGTTCTGCGAAATGCACCATCAGGCGATTTTGTTGTTGTGTGAACATCACAGAATGTACTTACACTAACCTGGTTGGTATGGCCTACTGCATATCTAGGCTATAAGGTATATATAGCCTGTTACTCCTAGACTGGAAACCTGTGGTACCTGTTACTGTGCTGAATCCTGTAAGTGATTGTAACACAGTGGCAAGTATTTGGGTACTAAACATAGACAAGATATAGTAAAAATAGGTATAATAGATTAAAAACTGGTACACCTGTATATGTGCACTGAGCTACAAATGGAGCTTGCAGGACTGGCAGTTTATCTGGGTGAGTCTGTTAGTGACTGGCGAGTGGTGAAGACCTAGGACATTACTGTGCACTACTGTAGACTTTCAAAACACTGTACACTTAGGCTACACTAAATTTATACAAAAACATTTTTCTTTCTTCAATAATAAATTGTCTTTAGCTTACAGTAACTTTTTAATTTAGTAAAGTTTTTAATTTTTGAAATCTGTGTGACTCTTGTAATTAAGCTTAAAACACAAGCACATTGTATAGCTGTATTTTATAAAAAATAAATTCCAATGTATAGTTTACTTCATAAAATGAAACTATGTTGAGTGACTAAACTGTGCAGAGTGAGGGATGCTGAAAGAATAACTCAAATGTATTAACTAATACAGATTAGAAGAATGTTTTATCGATATATAATATAAATGTATCTAAGAATGTGACTCAAAAGAGAACTTCCATCCTTCAAAGATTGGTTTAAACACCATCTCCACTCAGAAGCCTTTCCTGAGCCCACCTGGATTTAATTTCTTTCTTCCTAGTGATTTATCCTACCTCTGGTGTGACAATGACTACTTTTTATCATGCCCTATCTCCCACACCAGACTGTGTCATTTTCTAAAGTACTCTCTACCTTATCTAGAACTGTGCTTTATGCAACAGAAGCATTAAGTACTTCTTTATAATTGAAAACAGTGCATAGACATTTATTTGGTATGTACTATTATTGCAAATAAGATGGTAAAAAATTATTGCTAAAATGTTTCTCTTAATGCAGAAATACATATTTTTAACGTATTTTGCAAAAATTTTTGGTTTTTGCTTCAGCGAGCAAAAAATGTGCAATTAAAAAATTCTATTTTATAATTATGGCAGTAATATTTTAGCCAAATATATAATAAATGGTATCAATATAAAATATAGACATACACTGACTAATTATAAAATATGTCAAAATAAGGCTGGATATAATTAATTATTGGAAGCATAGCACTTATTGATAACAAGGTATCCTCTGTGGAAAGTATATATTAGAATTATTCCCCAGAAGACCTCATAAGTTGAGACTTACCAGCTTAATGAAATTATAATAGTGCAGGGTATGACTGTCAGCTCTAAAAGTTATGACACAGGTAAAATATGTTTTTTTTTTTTAAAGTACCATACTATACCATAAACTAAGACCTCAAGAGTGATGTATTATATCAGAATCCAAGGAAATTAATTTGTAATGCTAAATTGCAATTATCTCTATTTTCTTTGATGGGCCCGTCCAACCTCAATTTCTCTGACTTTTCCCTTAAATAGAAAACACTGTTGTTATTTTTCTAGGATTGGGGTATTTCACTGGCTAATATTAAAATAAAAAATTAGAATCAATCAGAAAGGTGAATCAAATTCATCTTTCCTTCCCATTATGTAGACTTCCAGGCTTCTCATAAAATCTTCAATGACAATAAGAATTTTGAGATGAGCTTAGTGTAGGTTGAAAAATATATAAAAGAAAACATAATTTAAAGTGTGAATGGAAATTACTTTTTATTGTACAAACAATTATCTTTTTTCGCTATTAAGAAATGGAATTATTTCTGATATTTAGTAATGAGTTACACTACTTGCCTTTATGTGGACTAAATATTGTTACTTTTATGCATATTTAAAAGTGGGACTAGGAAAGATTTGCATTGTAAGTTAGGGTTGATGCTCCTAACAATTTTGTACTAATGTTTTCGTGATATATATATTTTTTACCTTTAACAACTGTGGTGTCAATTTAATCATGTCAATAATCATTTTAAATAATAAAATTTCATTTTTGTTTGTAAGTTAAATAAATGAGATAATAAAAATACAAGATTATCACACCAAATTTACCATATCCTTTGTGTTTTTAAATGATATTTAGTAGTTGCTTCATTTTTTTTCTCCCTTTCTATATTAAAGAATATAGTTTGGGCTCTGGAGCCTGATGGTCCAGGTTCATATTCAGATGGCTCCACTAAATAAACTAGTGACTTCGATTAAGATACTTAAGTTATTAAGATACTTCATCCTATTTTCCTACATGTAGAATAGGGAAATAATAGCCCTCAACTCACTGGGTTATCATGTCCCAAAAAAGGGTCATGATGGAATGAGGTAAAACTTATAAGCTGTTAGGATAATACCCACCATAATCAATAATAAATATTAAAAATTCTCTATTTCTTATTTGTAAGCTAAAAATAGTAGAAGCAGAAAAAACTGTCCTATTAAATTATTCTTTATATACAGGATAATTTAACAGAGTTTACTTATTTTTCTCTCTCAATATGGTAAAAATTGGTGTATATTCTAAGTAAAGCATTTTTATAATTATTGCATTCTTCATTCATTATTTAAATCACATAGAAGCAACTCATAGCAATCTCATACTGTTCAATCTAATATTTGAGAATTTAAAGATTTCAGTAATCTGTTTTAATTTTTAATCTTTCTTTTCTTATTTTAGTTGATTCTCGGTCTATCCTTTGTTAGGACACAGCAAGCAGAAATTCTCAGACAGTCACACACTTTCCTATTGTGGTTCCTTAGTTTTCTTTTCTTTCTTTCTTTTTTCTTTCTTTCTTTCTTTTTTTTTTTTTTTTTTTTTGAGGTGGAGTCTTGCTTTGTTACCCAGGCTGTAGAGCAGTGGGTGATCTTGGTTCACTGCAACCTTTGACTCCTGGGCTCAAGCAATTCTCCTGCCTCAGCTTCCTGAGTAGCTGGGACTACAGGTATGCACCACCACATCCAGCTAATTTTTGTATTTTCAGTGTAGATGGAATTTCGCCATGTGGGTCAGGCTGGTCTCAAACTCCTGACTTCCAGCAATCCACCCACCTCAGCCTCCCAAAATTCTGGGATTACAGGTGTGAGCCACCGCATCCAGCCCCCTTATTTTTCTTATACACTTTGGTTACTTTCCATGCTGTTGTTGGTCCTCTCTATTGTTTTCTGCCCTTTTGAAAAATGTTATTAGATACAACTATTGACAATATCGATGAAATTTAATAAAAATTTATTTTGGCAAGTTAAAAATCTTTATGAGTACATTGGAGGTCACCGTCATTTGCTTCTATCATTTTTAAAGCTAATCCTTAGAGTCTATAAAAAAACTCATTTGTTTCCAGCTTTTATTTGTGTCATAACAATATTCTTACCAAAGGCAGTGAGTGGTTGCAGTTAAATGGTATGGAGGTATTAATAAGAATAGGTACCATTTATTAAGAATCACATGGTAAGCACTTTGCATTGATGCATGAAATTTTCACTACAACCCTAGCTACTTTACAGTTGAAGGAACTGAGATTCAAGGAGTTTAACCTGTAATCACACAGCTGGGAAGTGACTGAGCAGGGAACTGGACACAGCTTTAACTTAAGATTTCTTTATTAATTAACTAAGCCAGTGATTCTCAAATTTGGAAATTTTCATTCCTTAAACAAGGAGTAAAATTGTTGTTTCTGTGAAAGCGAAACAAACCTTCCCATTTTTGCAGTGTTATTTAGGACACTGGTGTGTGTGTGTGTGTGTGTGTGTGTGTGTGTGTATATGTGTGTGTGTGTGTGTGTTTATATATATATGTATATATATACACACATATATACAGGTATATGTGTGTATATATATACATATATATATGTGTGTGTGTGTGTGTCACTAGAAATCATTGCCAGTGCCAAGTAATGAGGACTGTATCATGATGTAAAGAAAATTTTGTTCCAACTTGGTCTAGTTTCCTCCAATTTAAGTAGTGACACTTGCAGCAATTTGCCCTTCCTCAGTCATTAGACAAGGGAAAGAAGGAAAGAAAAGGTAGGAAAGGTAAGGAGGTGAAAATGTAAAATGAAATAAATTAAAGACTGAATATGCCCCTTTCCCACCCACTCACCCATTCACCGTCTTCCTTTTTCCATCTATTTTCAGTAAGATATGGTGGTATATTTACATAATTATTTAGATTGCCATATTTCTAGAACATATTTAGATGCAGAATTTCTTCTGTATAAATTTTCCCTGGTGAAGGTTAATGCATGACTTGTTTTCTTAAAGTAAAAGAACCGTGGTTGCAAATTTGTAAGGGTAGGTTGATAGTTAAAAACATAAGCACAATATACTATTTTCTTACGCAACAAATTCATTCCATCTTCACTGAATGTGAGCACAAGAATTGCCACATTTATAGGAATAATCCCCAAACTAAAAACTCTATGTCTATAAATAAATAAGTCTTTTTTTAAGGTAGGCAGAGACTCAGCAAGTCTTCTTGAGCATCTGCAGCATGAGGACATGCATGGACACTGATCTGTGTATCTGTGACATTGAAAATCATTGCCAGTGTGTAAGTTAAGAGATCAGGACTATATCATGATTGTAAATAAAATTTTGTTCCAACTTAGCCTAGGTTCTGCTGAGTCAAGTTTAGTGGCACTTGTAGCAATTTCCATCCATCAACCATTACAAAAGGAGAAGCAAAAAAATGTATGAAGGATAGAGAGGGAGGTGGAGATGTATTATAATATTCTTTTAACAATTGATTTGACTGGTTATGCTATTTCATAGGCACATGTAAAGAATCTGTTTATAGAATGTGAGAGCCATTACTTTGAGGTTCCAGGCAAGGTCATCTTTCTCCAGACTGGAAGGGCATCAACTGTTTGCAGAGTTCCTCAGCTCTTTGGTGCCCTCATCACCCCTTGTTCTGTTGTCTTTTGTCAGTCAGTCTGCTAGTCTTTGGTCCTCATCAGCTTCATTTTACAATCTGGGACATTCACAAGAGAAGATGCAGGCATTGTGGAGAGGGTTAGGGGTTGGAGAACATTTGAGAAGACCAAATTCGGGAGTCAGATTTGGCAATGTCCAGAACATAGCTAAATATTCATGAGTGTTTTGGATTTCATTATTGTATTTATTTACATTTGTTTTTTTCCCAACACCTCTAGTCTCTACCATAACAACTTCCAGATGACATCTTCTGACTGAGAGTTTGTAGCCTCTTCACGCACAGGCAAATAGGTAAAATCTAAAGTCACATTGCTTATTAATGACTTAATGTTCGAAAAACAAGTGCTATTAATAAAGAGGATTTTTTTTTTTGGGGGGGGGGAGATGCCACAAGTGGAATGCTGAATCCAATACCCTGACAGGAGACACTTAGTCTTCCACAGTGACCCATTTTGAGTTTTATATGCATTCCTTGAATTGTGAAGTCAAAAAAAAGTTATGTACACATTTCAAACTATTCATATTTTAATTGAGAATTGTGTTGTGATATTCTGTTAACAATTTTACTGGTTATACTATTTCATATATACAAGTAAAAGTTATATAAACTACTGTTTTACATATTTTTATGTATATATGAGGAGGAATAGGTTTTTAGAAGATGAAAATACTGTTTAGAATTCTGCTAAAGTACAAGAGGCTTCTGTCTTATGTAAATTAAGAGACTTAAAGCTGAGTTCATACTGAAATGACTCATTTGACTTGTGCAACCAAATATTGGAGCATGTTATCTACATGGTTAAGGTGTGAACTGAAATATGAAGTTTGACCTATAACTTGAAATGTTTTCATCCATGATACTGAAATTAAGTAGTGTAAATTAGATCAGCTAAGTATTATTCTACTGTATCTATATGCCATAAACATGTGTACACATCTATGTTGAAGACCTATTGTATTTTATAGAAACTGCTATTAAAATAAAATCTTAATATGCTGTAATGTAAGCCACCCTGGTTTACATTTACATTTTTATTTTCCTACTTCCAGTTTCCAATTCTCCATTCATTTAAACACTTGGAGAAAAATAGAGAAATGCAAGATTTTTGTTCAGCCATTATAGCCCAGATGCTTTTTATTTTTATTTTTATTTTTATTATACTTTAAGTTCTAGGGTACATGTGCATAACGTGCAGGTTTGTTACATATGTATACTTGTGCCATGTTGGTGTGCTGCACCCATCAACTCATCAGCACCCATCAACTCGTCATTTACATCAGGTATAACTCCCAATGCAATCCCTCCCCACTTCCCCCTCCCCATGATAGGCCCCGGTGTGTGATGTTCCCCTTCCAGAGTCCAAGTGATCTCATTGTTCTGTTCCCACCTATGAGTGAGAACATGCGGTGTTTGGTTTTCTGTTCTTGCAATAGTTTGCTGAGAATGATGGTTTCCAGCTGCATCCATGTCCCTACAAAGAACACAAACTCATCTTTTTTTATGGCTGCATAGTATTCCATGGTGTATATGTGCCACATTTTCTTAATCCAGTCTGTCACTGATGGACACTTGGGTTGATTCCAAGTCTTTGCTATTGTGAATAGTGCTGCAATAAACATACGTGTGCATGTGTCTTTATAGCAGCATGATTTATAATCCTTTGGGTATATACCCAGTAATGGGATGGCTGGGTCATATGGTACTTCTAGTTCTAGATCCTTGAGGAATCGCCATACTGTTTTCCATAATGGTTGAACTAGTTTACAATCCCACCAACAGTGTAAAAGTGTTCCTATTTCTTCACATCCTCTCCAGCACCTGTTGTTTCCTGACTCTTTAATGATTGCCATTCTAACTGGTGTGAGATGGTATCTCATTGTGGTTTTGATTTGCATTTCTCTGATGGCCAGTGATGATGAGCATTTTTTCATGTGTCTGTTGGCTGTATGCATGTCTTCTTTTGAGAAATGTCTGTTCATATCCTTTGCCCACTTTTGGATGGGGTTGTTTGTTTTTTTCTTGTAAATTTGTTTGAGTTCTTTGTAGGTTCTGGATATTAGCCCTTTGTCAGATGAGTAGATTGCAAAAATGTTCTCCCATTCTGTAGGTTGCCTGTTCACTCTGATGGTAGTTTCTTTTGCTGTGCAGAAGCTCTTTAGTTTACAGATGCTTTACGTATATTAATATTACCTAAATAAATTCTCAAAGCAACTCTGATACAAAAGCAACCTGACTTTTTCAGGTGAGGAAATTTAGACACAAGAAGAATGATAAACATGCTTCTTCATATCACTAATATGTTTACAACTTGGAAATAGGAATCAGCCTCACGTGACTCCAATAATGGTGATATCGTCTACTGATACAATCTTATTTTAAAATCTCTGATCAAAATTTATTTCCTTGATTTAAAAATCTGATGACTCTTAACTCCTTATTGTTATAAAGTTAAAAATCCTTAGCATGAAATTTAATATCCTCCTTAATCCAGCTCCCTCTATATTTTTCTAGTTGTCTCACTTCTTTTCTTCTCCTGTCTTTTATGTATTCAGTATGGACTATTTTGCTAAACAAGACTAGTTCCCCCCACTCCTTTAACAATCTGTGCTGTTCATTCCCACTGAAATTATTTTCTTTTCCTTTATACATATTTCTTGATATTTTATATCATTCAAGTCCTAGGATCAATACCACCTCTTCCATGAAGCCTTTCCTCCTGTCTCTTAGTCAAGCCAACTATCGCTTGCATCTCTTGTTTGAAACTGACGCAGTCTGATCCTATGCTATAGTTATTTGTGCATCTGTCTTAACTCCTTTATCAGGTTCTTGGAGAAAAGAAACTCCCGTTTGTATTTTCCACAGTGCTTGGTGTAACTCTTGATACATAGTAGATGTTCAATAATTATCTCTTGAATGAATGAATTAAAGTGATTGACAAATGAAGAGAAAATTTAGATTTTATGCTTTGTTAGCGAGGTTCTTTTTTTGTTGGTTCTCATAGAAATTTTCAGAACTGCTAAAATGAGAGTGGCTCACGATGGAATCTCCAAATGTGATTCTCAGGATAGGTCTGGAATAGTAATAGGTAAAACAACCCACTTGTACACGCATGGAAAGCATTCCAAAATGTCACAGATCCTGGATTTAAGAACAATGACGATGACATTAATATGGAAAACACATGCCGTAATTAAGGATGTGTATGCATGTGTGCATGCACTGTGTTATACTTTTCTATTGGATTGATATAGCTACTTACCAAAGAATAGAACCATTTGTGACACAGAATGTTAAGATAATTTGTCAGTAACACATGCATTGCTACAAGTTATAACAGTAAAAAAAAAATTATTATAAATTAAGGCACCCATGGGTCATTCAACTCAGCTGGCAATACACCTGAACAAAAAAAAAGGAGTGCTAGACTTAATCTCCAAGCCTGTCATTTATTTCTTTCGCACAAAAAGTATGGGACACAGGTGGTCAGAAGTCAAAGATCATACTCTGCTTGAACGCTCCATAAGGCACAGTACAAATGTATGAGACCTGCTGGGTGAAATCAAAAAGTCACTGGAATGGGGTGCAATTTTAGTGACCCAGGTCAAAGGTCATACTGCTTTTGGTGTTATACAAATGTTTGACAGATTAAATACCCACCTCCTAGGGATAACAAATAGGCCATGGAGCTAAAAGTATTCATAAGCATTAAAGTTTCATTCAGATTTCTCCTTATGAAGGATGTAGGTCATGTAAGATTAGTAATACGGTTATAATAATTTTTCCCATTGTTGAAAAATTATACCCTGGCCGATGTCTCTGAGTGTAATTGCAGACCTAGAAAAAATATAAAAAAAGTGAAGAAGAAAGGCAACAGTGACTAGAAATATTGAAGATTAGAAAAAAAAAAAAAAAGAGAAAAAAAGCAACAGTTATGTCCAGACCCTTATTTTCTTTAAATATAGCAATACCTGTTAAAGCATTTTTTCATGTTTTGTCACTTTTTTTCTTTCATGTAGGGTCATTTTATCGCTAATCCATGTAAATTATTTTGCTGATATTCAGCATTTTGTATAGTTCAATACCTCTAGGAAATGAATATGCTTATAAAGATATGTTTGGCAAGTAATCTGGAGGTGTTACCAGGACAATGAAATAAGTAATGTATGGAAAAGTGCTTTATGAATATTGTAAAATACTCTGAAATTAAGCCAGTTTATTATTTAACACAGTTATTCTTTATCCTTATTTTAACTCTTGGAAAAATATGTACACAAAATTAGTTTCTTCTGTAATGTGCTTCTACGTTTTGTAGTACTCTTTTACAATTTGAAAATAATAATTTACCTTCCTTTGTAGTTTTATCTAAATAAATGGTGCAAATTATGGTGGCTCAGAATCACCTGGAGGGCTTGTTAAAACACAGATTGCTGGGCCCCACCCTACCGTTTCTGATTCATTAGGTCTGGGTGGGTCTAAGAACCAGTATTTCTAACAAGTGCCTGCAAGATACTGATGATTGTAGGCTAGAGACTGTACTTTGGAAACCACTGATTTAAGTATTGTGCCATCATAGTAGATTAAAAAGTGAAATAACTCATTTAATCTAGATCTGTTCAAATATGATAATATTTTATGTATTTTATGACTTGTTGATGTAATGGTAATACTTTATTTAGTTTTCACTTTCATCTGGATACTTTATAAAAATGTAGATTCAGAATTTGTCTTTCTTCCCAAGCTATGTATCAACGTCAACATTGTTTTCTTTAATAGTCACTCTTAGAAGATCCCAAAACCATTTCTTAAAGTGTATTAATTAATTTACTTGAAACCTGTTAAGTTCACTATCAGTATCATTGTCATTTTTCTTTGACATAGAGATAATGATGATCACATTTCTACCAGAAAGAATGTGACTAGAAATTCCAGGCATTTATTTTATGAATTGAATCATGTTTGTCTGCCTATACACTTACATATTAACTGCTGTTTCAGGATTTTACTATGTGTAACTTCTTTTTTTATCATAAATGGTAAAAGCTACCTCTGTCTCCAATGTTTAATTTTATGTTTGTTATTATCTGCTTTTATTCTCAGAGGGCAATGCCTTTGTCACATAGATTTTATATCTTTTAAAAGTAATCCAAAGTTACTCTGGTTTTAACATATAACATGGAAAGGGCTTAGAGAAATTATGCCAAAATAATTTACCTGTTATATTCACCTGTAGAGGTGAGATGCATTGAATCTGTTGTCAATAGTAGACTTTGTATACCAAAATAACTTACTTATGTTGTTTTATACCAAGAGGTAGAAAGAAAGATGGTGGACATGTAGGGATATAGGATGTGAATGTGTAGAGGACTATGTGCTCGCAAATGAGACGTTCCTGGTAAGTCCTGCTCTTGCAAAGGAAGCAGGGCGTCCCCGATAAGTCTTGCTCTCGCAAACGAAGCAGGGCGTTCCCGATAAGTCCTGCTCTTGCAAACGAAGCAGGGCGTTGGGGGCTTGTTTATGTGTAAACATCTTGAAAATCCAGAAAGTCAGGGAAAGGTCAGAAAAACAACAATGTGTCTTGTGACTTGGCAACATTCCACAAACGACTGTATAAAATAAAGCACAGCACGCCATTTGAGGCGGCCGCCATGTTTGTCTTGTCTTGTGTTGTCTTGTGTGTTCATTCCTTTGTTTAGGAAACATGCGGACCCCAACAGAATGAGACACAAAACCCTTAGCAACATATCAAAATGCTACAGGGAGTGTTAATTTTGGTTTAGTTTGCTATATTGATTTTTCCCTAATTTTCTCCTCTGATAATGTAGTTTAGTTTGAGGCCATTTCTCTGTTGATTTTTTTTTTCTAGGTCAGGAGATAGAGGAAAGCACATAATAGTCTTGGTGCCCATATTTTTCCAATTTATAGTAATTCTCACCACACCTCATTGAAGATGAAAACTTCAAGTTATTTCAATAATCATTTCAATCATTATTCATGTTTAAGATATTGATTTGTTAAATTCTTCTAGGCTTTTTACTTACACACACACACACACACACATGCACAGTGCTTTCAGTCTTAAAAAAAGAAGCAGGAAAGGATGACAGACAAGTCAAGAAATATGGTAAATATAAAAATATATGCTAAAAGCACATTGTGCTTAGCTTTGCTTTTTAATAATCCCTTGGAAACCTAGGCATGACATCCATTATTAGATTTTCAAATTTATTTTTATTTTTAGCATAATATATATTTATGTAAAATATAGAGATAATACAAGTGAATATTCATATTGAGAATAAAATAAAAATATTGAGAATAGAGGCAATATAGAGAAAGCATTATGTAGGACATTGGTGTGAGTATGAGAAGTGGTAAAAACAAAGCAAAACACAAAAAGTGCAGATGCATTGTACATTTTTTTCTCTTCTGAAATGTTATCAAACATGATAATTATGACCACAAATATGATAAAAATGTTACTCTCTGAAAATGCTATCAAATAAGACTCTGTATGCCTCAGTTCCCTCAGGCTCACTTTCTTCTGTAAAATTCACATTCAGACCCTTATCCGTCCTGTTGAAACTGTGGGTGCAATCCTATTCTACAACCGTCTGTTAACAAATCGACTGACTTCATTTGAAGACTGAATTTTTAAATAAATCGTTTTATTTCATCTTTGCTACTGCCATGACCATGAATTTATTAAAATCCTCTCCCAAATGATTTAAATTTCAGACTTATCTAGTATATTGAAAAAAGTTTTTTCCCATTAAAAATTATGAGAGAGGAGGAGGAGAGTGATAATGATGTGCAGAGGTCTATGTCTGTGTTTGTGTGTTTGTCTGCATGTGTATGTTTGAATGCATGTAATCAGTGATACATTCAGTACTATTGGGAGAAAGTCAGGGGAAAATTGCTTGTGAGGAAATTCCCATCGTCTCATGGGAAAGTCTATCCTGAAAACAAATGATCCTTCTTTACCAGTACTATTTATTGATACTGTGTATTTATATTTAATATACATCCATTGTTTACATTATAGTTTATTTCTTATTCAGTCTTTTTATGCGTTAGTCTATAAGCCCTGATTCATTTTCTTCAGCAAAATAATCAAATTCCACATTATACATATAGGACATATAGGGTCTAGGCAATAAATTTTGACTAACTAAACTGTTATCCCATTTCAGTCTTGCAGTTGTATTCTCTAAAGGGGAAGAGAGTTTGGTATTATATAACGAGATCTCTTTTCCAGGCCAAAGAAATATGTAGATGGGATAAAGTACATGATAGTAATAAATAACATATAAAAATAAATGCAATATTTGGTAATTTTCACACCAAGAAATTTCTCTGGATTCACTCATTTTCCTACTTCCAGTCATTTAAGCAAATGGAGATTTTTTAAAAAAAAAACTGAAAGTTGATGTTAAAACTGACTCAAAAATAGTGTAATGGTATCCAGGTTAAATATTCCTAAGACAAAATAGGGCGTTGTTTTATTCAGCACATTACTTAAGATATAGCAACTTCTAATGAGGAAGTTCCCTGTGAATGGGTAAAAGAGATTTTTCAGTTGATGTGCTTTCATAAATCAGCTCTGCAGACATTGAGTTATACTTTTCAAAATTAGGCTAAGAAAATGAAATCTTCCTAAGTAGTAAGTATATTGATTATTGTTTATCTTATGTAATTTTTCTGAAACTGCCAAATAGGGTTTAAATATCTGAATCTTTAATTATCTTTTCCTATTTTTCTGCTTTTATGGGTTGTTGCAAAAGAATGCATGCTTTGCAGAGCTGAGGAAAACAGAATTACAGTCACACCAAGCAAGGGCCAAGATGTGGTCAAAACTTTGAGTCAGCACAGCCTGGAGTTGTCTATCTCCAGTTGAATTGTTATGTATGGGATGCATTTTCAAAAGGTAATTGTCTCCTGTTGGTGGTCAGCAAAGCATGGTTCATTTTTTTTTCCAGAAAGATAAAGTTTATAATACTTATATTTCTTTAATCTATAGGATAAAGTTGAAGACATGGTCTATTTACAAACTATGAAATTAACCTGGAGTTATATAAACATGCCAAAAGAGGAAAGAAATTTACACTGGAGCTGCAGTGAGACATTCAGGTTTGGAAGCAGAAACAGAATTAATGCAGAGAGAAGATGCCATTGATAGAGCAGTCCACATCAGGAAATCTCTGCTCTTGACAGCAAGAAAAGTTCTCTAAGTAAGTAAAGACACATATCCTATGTGATCCATTTTCTTTGTGTTTTCCACGTGTCCTGGTTCTGTAGTTTTGGGTTCCTATGAGACCCGGTCCCATTTTAGCACTTACTGTTTTCCTCCTATTCACACAGATTCTGATGTGAAATTGTACATTACTTGGAGTAATTTAATGAAGATTCTTCCTTGCCACTAAAAGACCATAACTACAGCAAAGTTCATTTACTTTATTATCAGTGGTTGCTTTTATAAAAAAGGTGTCAATATTCTGCCTAAGTGCACTTTATTTTAACTTCAATATACTAATAGATTAGTATATTAGGGATATACTAATATACTAATTAGCATATAGTATATAATAGGGATATACTAATAGATTAGTGAACAAAAACAAATCCAAATCCCCTTTTAGAATTATAGTTTATGAATTTATTTTAAATTGTCTTCAAATTTAAAACATAATAATTACTGATTACAACATTTGATCAGTCATGCGAATATTCTGTGTCTCTACATTAACTTTGCAAAGTTTGATTGAAATATCTTATTATAAATGGCTAAATCATTTACACTAACCTGATGAGGCGAATTGTTACGAATGAGCAAATAAAAGACCACAAATAAAGGAACATTAATGTTGATAAAGGAAGGGTTAAACTAAGTAGTCATTGCATAAGGTATGTAAACCCAGAGTTAAGTGAATTGCCCAAGGAGCTTGGCTGAACATCTCTAACTAAAAGGTACCATTGTCTTCTATTTCAGTCCCAGCACCAGAGCTTGTTAATAAGGCCATCGAGGCCCTGAACGCTGAGGGGTGCAATAACATGCAATCTATGGATCAGAAGCGGGAGAAACAGGTCCTTTCTATCTCCTTTCAGGAGCTTTTAGTGTAATTGGATTTAGATTCATACTTACAATCCCTTCACCATATGAAAGCTGCCTGGAAGAGCAATTAAGTGTATGGGCTCTCCTATATGCTTTAGTGGGGAACAAGCTCTGCCATATAGTGATTTTGTAACTTTAAAACTGTACTTCCTTTTCCATGTCTAAAAAACATGCAGCCAAGAAATAAGCCAATTTGAAGAGTTAAGTAAGAATCAAGAGAGGGAAACGTAAATGTAAATTATCTGATGCATGATAAGCACTTACTAAGTAACTAATATGAGAAAAATATGCAATATATATTCATATTTTATATATATATATAAAAAAATCTATCTAGTTATTCACCCTCCTATTTATCCATCTACCTTCTACCTCATTACAAAAGACATTCAATGTGGACAAAACCATTCCACCAAAAGAAAGCACGTAAGTCTTTTTGGAAGTTATTAGGGTGCTCAGGAATTTTTAGCAACTACCTGAATTTGATGCTATATGTCCTGGACTTTGCTCTAAAAATGACATATACATGACTTCATGTGAAAGCCATGCAGAGATAAAAACACATACTTGAAAACTGGAATAAATTAGAATTTCTTCTCCCTGTGTAATGTCTTCTTAGTGGAGCGGAGCACGTTTTTTTGAGCAACAGCACCCAGGTTTGTAAGACATCAAACTAACTGCTTCATTAGGCCTGTTCTTCTCATGGTAATTTTGGCAGGATTAATATGCCATGAGCTACTCAGGAAGGAAAGTAAAATGAGAAAGTATAAAAATAGCTACATTAAAGTGTGGCTTAAGAAAGAGGTAAAGCCCAATAAACTTGGAGGTTAGTGAGAAGTGGGCAGATGATTCTGCTTGGTGAAAATCATCATTGACTGCAATTCCAAATAGGCATCATGAAATTGTACCTAGATACATTAGTTTAGATATTGAATGAAGACATAAAATATTGAAAGCAACAGCAAAATTCCAAAAAAATTTTGTGGATGTAATGTACTGTTATTTTGGGGGGTTTTACATGTTTTTCATGTTATTAGCAACCCCAGATGAATGGATTTGCCTCAGAGCCACACTATAAATCATCATCAGAGTTCATTGTGATAGTTTCTATTTATTAATGCCTGTGATCCATACTGAAATGTCTTTCTGTGCTTACTTACTCGTCCTTCTTTGCATTCCACTGATCATCAATCACAAAAGCAGCTTGGCCATTTCTCTCTGTCTTGCCTCAGTGAACTCCTACTTTCCTTGATTGTTAACCCCTTGCTGGAATGTACATGGCCTGTATGCCTCTCTGGGCTTCTATTCAACTCTCCCAATGGGCCTCTCTTCCTGTCACTGAGCTGCAAGGCAATATTTTCCATCTGTTGAATGAAGAGCATGACACAGGCAGTTTGATATGGTTTCAAAAACCACAGCAAACCAGTGATGCACAACTCACTTTTATTCCACAAGCCTGTGGGAGCCCAAAAGGATGAGAGGCCTTTCTGCTAGGCTGAACACAGAGCTTGGCATTCAGAAACAAATATTCCTCCCTGAAACACTCAATATGCTTCATATTCAAGCCAGAAACATTGTGCGTTAGAATAATCTAAAGATGAATCTAGTCGGAAGTTATCTTGAAATGTGTGAGCAAGCTTCTCTTTCATACACCAGCTGTTTTCTTTCCATCAAGTGTTTGCTGGGTGGGGGATCAGCCTGTGTTTTTTTAATGCAGTAGCAAGAATGTTTTGTGTGTTCTGAAAGAACCTATGATGCCTTTCAATGTAGAAGGGAGAAAAAATGGTTCATCATGAGTTCAGGGAAATTTTGGAGTCTCTAATAATATCACATCCTCAAATTTGGGAGCATATTTTCTTTATAAAGCATGTTGAAAAATTATTTCATGGTTACTAGTTCCCAATGTCAGACTGTGACAGAATTGTTAAAATAGCATTGCTATGGGTATAAAAGAAAGTTCATAAGCATTTTGTAATGTGCCACAGGATTTATAATACATTTTAACATATATGATTTCCTATTTTATCCACTCAAGGAAAAAATTGTATTGTTGGATATTTTTAATAGGTTCATTAGCCTTAAAAATCAAAATAAGGAAAATAATCTTGGTAATGGGAAAATGTTGTTTAATGATAGTCATTTAATTAAAACATGTTAATTGCTATAAGCATATCAAGAATCAAATTATAATTTCTGGTGTGGTTTTCAGAACTCTTATGAAGTCCCAGACTTACTCTTGTCAAATAGTATAATTCATCCATGTTGAAATATCCAAATATTCTAGCATCTCGTCTACTGTTCTGTCTGAAATGCCCTTTCCTATCAATTTTCTATATTACAATTCTAACCACTACTAAAGATACTTTCTAAAAACTAATTTTAAAGATAGTTACATTTTTAAAATCTTCCTTAGCTAACTGGTTCTTTCCAATCCTCGCCTCCAGAAATAATCACATTTTAATTATTTGATGGTTTGAATAGCACTTACATATCACTTTTGACAATGCAGTTTGAAACTTCAGTGATAGCTACCTCTTATTGAACATGCACTGCTTTTAGACTCTGCTAGATGTGCTACTATCCCTACAATTTTTTTGAGACTACTATAATATTATCATCTCCATTTACAAATAAGGAAACAGAGTTCAAGAAACATTAATAAATTTGCTCAAGTTTACTTAATACTCATTGGTGAAACTGGGATTTGAATCCAAATGTACCTGACTAAAAAGCACTTTTTTTTCCTTTTTCTGTTCTAGTTTTGTGGATGTTCTTTATGGACATGCACTGATAGCAGGGCCTGATCTTAATCCTTCTAGATTTCAACTCATCTACTTCTGCACTGGGCTTTACTGCACTAAGTTGAATCTGTAAAATCCTAGCCTAGTTTATTAGAAAAATGGAACAAGTATCTATTTAGATACTTGTCTCAGATTCTACCACTTTTACATATGACATAATAATTCTAATATATATAGATGAAATACTCAGGCATATGGATTTTATGTATGCATGTGTAGGTGTGTGGTATTAAAATCCACGGATTTTTTTAGACAAAGATAATTTATGTTAAACACCTGTCACTCACATTTTCTCAAATTTACTGAATTCTTAATGCTCATTTTGGTGGTTAAAGCAAGTCAGAATTTTTACCTGTTAAATGTTCTTTATTTTATTTTGGTACTATTTGGTTAGTTGCTTTTTCTTAGAATTTCCTTAATTTTTAAAATTTGTCATGAATTAATTTATAGAAGGTAGGTGTAATTTATTTGCCATGAGCATTGAACTTTGTTTCTTGAAAACAAATAACACTAAGATCTTTGAGATTCTACATGTATTTATGGAAACTATGAGGGTGGTGGGAGTAACTTAGAAACAGTGACAACTATAGCCTTTGAACCAAAGAAATATTTAAAAATTTTCTCTATTCAACATCTGTGCCAGCATGTGTTGCTTCTTAGGCAATAAACAATTATGGTTACATAGACACCTAACACATTATTTATCCTGTTAAAGTTTGGTTTTAAAATCTTTGGCTCTGCCAATTTCAATGTAATTTAGGAATGTATATATGTAATATAGGGTATATATATGTGTGTGCATGTGTGTTTGTGTGTACATCTTTAAGAAAAAAAGTTAACTTAATTGTGCAAAGTCCACACTATTTTGGTTCCTCTCTTCTTTAAAAAGTGATAAAACTTACATAGGCCATCAACATTGAGTATTCTTACAAGTATAGATTTATAACAGTGTCATTTGGTAATAAAATTCTTAAGTATAAGATGCAGTCTATGCCATAAAAACATCTGCAGTCTATTTGTGTATTTGTGTGATTATTGAGAGAGATAAAACATTTCTCCTGGCTCCAGTCTTTCTTGTTTCCAAACCGTCCTTTATTGTCAATTAGAGAAATTTTTCTAAAACACAAACATTAGTATAATCTATTCCTGCTTAAAGTTCTTCATGAACTCCATGACTTCATGATAAAGTTCAGATTTGTTGGTTTAGCAATCCATATTATTTTTGACACAGTTCCTGCCCACTTCTCTAGCCTTAACATCATCCTAAATACACTCTTGATGACAAGACATACTTCCTTTGGTTTCCTGAATTCAACATATTATTTGGGAATATCTGGAGACATTTAGTGAAGGAAGTGATGTTTAAAAGGGCTCTTTAAAGAGATCTGGAAATTGACAAGTGGAGCAAGGGGCAATGGGTGCAGGTGTGCGTGGTATAAGGTGTTGAGCGTTAGGACTGAGGGCTGGCGCGAGCAGAGGGGAAGATGTTGGTAATAAAGGGGAGAGTTTCTTAAAAGAGTAAATGGATTGTGAGCTAGAACCTAGATGAGGGAAAGGGGAATTGTTTTCTAACTCACAGATTGCCAGAACCCATTTAGAGTTGGAAGGGGCCTCAGAAATCAAGAACAGGGGATGAAGAATGAGAAGAGAAGAAAGGAGAAGGAGGAGAATAAAAAGAAGTAAAATAATAAGAAGGAGAGGAAACAAAGTAAGCTTAATCCTTTAATAGAATTCACCTTTACAATTTCATTTCATATTAACATTATTTCAGCAAAAATATGTTTCTGTTAATATGAAATTCAGCTAACTTTATTACACTTTTAGATACTAGTTACCTCCCTAAAGGCATATAAATCATTTCACATTTAACATTGTGAAGCAATGATCATTACACATTTAAACTCAACAGTTAATAAAGTTCCAACTATTTGTACACTTAGTGCTCATGGTTAAATGTGTATCGTAGCAACTGAAAACCACAACCCTGTTTTCTTATTTTTAATTGCCGAACAGTGGTTCATGTCACGGATTTCTTCTGCTGATAATTATTTAGTATCGTTGATAGGACATAGTGGAAGTAAATATTTTAAAATATAGTAGCATATTTCTTTCCCAAAGTTATCCTAACATTACATAGCTCTATACCTCCCAAAACTTCTCCAACACATTTACAAAGAGCTTTGAGAGAGAACAGAAGAAAAAGTTGATTCTCATTACTCTTTTGAAGTTCAGTCTAAAAACAAAAGATGAGTCAGAAATAATTTATTTCTGAGCCAGCTTCCTATCATCATTAATGAAGTTATCTTTCTCTCCATGAGTTAATAGTCCATTATTCTGATTTAATAAAGAAAGTTGATGATTTTAAAGACACTGTTTTCATTTGAGGCTAGTAAAAAGTAGATAATAAATTATCAATAGACCACAAAAATGAATGTATAAACCTACTGTGCTGTTTTTATTGTGCTTTAGACTTCTTAAATTCTTGATGTATTAATTATGAATTGAATATTTACATTAAAATACTTTTTCTAGGCTTTGAAATTAAATTAACATTGTAAAATAAACTGATTTTGCTGTTTTTAATTTGAAGTGAATCTTTTTTATATTAAGTAAGATTTTGTTAAATATATCAATTTACAAAGAAAATCTAGAAATAGAGTTTAGTAAAGTTTTGAAATTATGATTTTTATCAACTTTATTTTTTGGATTGTATTTACAAAATGCTTCTTGATAAAATATAAAGTGTTTTTGTACAAAGACTGAAGAGTAGCAATCATTCTCCCTTTTTTACATATTTGAACTTTTGCAAAATCTCCTTTGATTTTGTCGTTTAGAGTCACCATTCGGTCAGTTTAGCTGACTTGGTGCTACATTTTTCTATCTAATATAATAGGCTCACTTCTATTACTTGAACTGAGCAGAAACAACTGAGTATACAGATAATAATATATTATTCCTATGAATTCAAAGGATTGGTATCATTTATACAATAATTCAAAAAATAATATCTCAGAAGAAACTTAAGTCACTCTTGTTATATATTGTGTTTTTAGGCTTTCTTTTTAATTGTTTATGTTTGCATATTAAAACCTTTCTGAAAAACAGGTGCAGGGAATCAAATTCCTCGTTACAAATTTTGTATTCCATTTGCCCTTTTATTCTTTATTTAAGATACATGCCTCCTGCAGAATTGTATGAAAAACCCACAGGCCTCTTGATAAACTCCTTCTTAGATATTTTAAGCAGGAAACTTCTGTGGTTTGAGTGTGCACTCAAAAAGATGATTTCATCCAGATTTTGTTTTTAAAGTATTTATCACAGTGTCTGTAGAGTATAAAGACATAGTTGTCCCTTTTGCTTTATAGGCTTATTATAATTTGTTACATGTTATAATTAATTACAGAAAAAGTATAATTCCTTAGTGGAAGTTTGGCCTTGGAATTGTAGAAATAAAGCATAGCAAACTTGCTTACATTTTGTAATAATATATTCATTTAATACCATGAATAATCCAAAGAGTTAATATTATTTGTTAGGTAGAACAGTTAGCATATCACATCGAACTCACAGGATACTCATGAAACTCATAGGGTGAATCCTTCAACTTATGAAAAAGAATTGGTTTTAGTTTAGAAAATTTACCCTCATAAATGTAACCAGTAGAGTTATTGCATATTGAATTGTCAACTAACTCTAAAATGATAAAACGTCAAGGTAATGTAAAAGCATATTTTTAAAGTCAGTCAAACATGTATTTAATACTATGCTGCCTTCTCTGAAAAACATGAAAATTTGCGATCTCCTTTAAGTGTTAAGTTGTATGCAGTGAAAATAAGCAGATAACAATATATGACAGTATAACTTCAGGTGCTAAATTTTGTATAACAAGTTGTCAGTTATAAAATAATTGTACTGAAAAAAGATGATAAAGCTGATGCATAGGAAAATGAAATAGTTATTTAAGATTTCTCAGAAAATAAGTGTGAAAGTTAGGGTCAAATTTATTAAGTCCCTTCATTTTCAGTCTTGCCAATATGTCAAACTGTTTTTATTTTTTTAGAAATATAAATTCAAACAATAGTATGCATATTCTGTGGATTATGTCTGGATGACTCCAAAGAAGAGATAGTGCATTTACAGGACTGCAAAGATGGGAACGATGAGTTATTAGCCTAATTCACGTTCTGTGTAAGTCATAAGGAAGGCTAGTTGTTGTTCATATGTTTACATAGTCTCCTTTGAGAGTCACCTAAGGCAACAAATGGACTATTTTTTTTCCTGTGTTATGGCATTATTAATCTTAGCGATATAAAATGATTTTTATTACTTCTAAATCCAATATATGTACAGAGAGTTTGCAAATGATCATAATCTCTTTTATTATGTGGTTCATGTGATGATGATTTTAGGTCTCTGTTTTGCAATAGTTTGTGCACAGGTTTCTCCTAAAGCATAAAGTCTAATTAATGACTAGAACATAGACTATTATTATTGAGTATTTACCATATACATCACATGTAAGCACCTCAGTTCTACCTCCCAACACTAAAGAGCTATAACAATGTTCCTACAAGAGCCATGAGACTGAAAGTCATCCCTTCCAGGAATCACACTCTGTAGTCAATGTGACCATTCACAACAACACTTGGATGTGCTTCTTTAAACATCCTACAGAACATCTCTGCTTCAGTTTCCTCCTCTGTTGACTAGACATAAGACCACTTGCTGGTAAAGGGCAAAAAAGAAAAAGAAAACATACATGTGAAGACTAGTAGGAAGATAGACTATTAAGCTACTCCTACAGGTTTGAAACTTTGGCTGATTCATTTTATTGCTATCTTTATTTATATGAACTATATGTCCAAAATCAACAATATGCTAGTTATTGGTATGAGGTAACCTTCCATAATCCATAAAGATTAAGGTCTTCTACAGTGTAATATCTTATACTGCTGCCAAAGGGAGTGTCTGAAAACATAAAACTGATCATGTCATCTCTATGTTACAAATACTTTAATAGCTCTTCTTAGCATAAAAGAACAATTCTAAACTCCCAATCAGGATGTGTAAGGGCCTTCTAAAACTGGATTCTAACTTCATTTGTAATTTTATTTTCTACCACATCTCCAGGTACATGCCGAGTTTCGCTCACACTAATTATTCGTAGCTCCTAACCCAGCACATTTATTCCTTCACTTACATTTCTGAATTCCAAGAGATTAGGGATTATGACGTACCTGTTTTCTTTTCTTCACCCGCCTGAGCAATTCATGGTTATAGAAGACTTTAAGTCGTTGTCTGTTGCATGAACTCTTAGTGTTTGGAGCTCATAAAGCAGTATCACATACATCATCTCATTTAATTCTCAACAACATTGTGAATTAGGAGGGCAGGAATTATATTTTGCAGGAAACTGAGGTCGCTGGAGAGTAACTTGCTCACCTGAAATCTCAAAGCTGGTGAGTGGTGTAACCAGGGTTCTGCCACCTTTTCATTAATTCCAATGCATTTTTCATTAACATTAATTTGTATTAATAACAAAATGCAAACATAGAAAAGTCTTTAATACTAAAATTTTTTTTAGATCATTCTGCTTGTTTTAGATACTAATCTTACTGCTATGGGGATATTCTAAACATAGGTAATCTTGTGTTGGATAATATACTTCAAACAATAATGAGATTTTTCTGGCTTTTGAACCAACAGTGACAAATTCAGCAATGTGTCAATGAAGCTATTAGTGCAGCACTTTTACTTATTCCCAGCTAAGCTTATGATGAGAACAAATAAACTGCCATTCATTATGGTAAAAAGAAAATTGATGTGGGATATACAGTGTCAGGTTGAATATGGGATCCTTCTTTTTGTCCTAAATTATATTTTCATATATTTTTCAGAAGATTCATGAAGTTGATTTTCAGGGCATTTGCTTATACAATCCCACTTGTGAACAATCATTTCTTACCTTAATATGTCCATAACATGTGACTAGTATGATATCACTGGATATTGGGACATGATGGTTAGTTTTGTATGTCAACTTGACTGGACTATGGGATGCCCAAATATTTCATCAGACATTTTTTTCTGGGTGTGTCTGTAAGAATGTTTTTGGATGAGATTAACAACTGAATCAATAGACTGAGTAAAGCAAAGTAGATTGACCTCTTTATTGTGGGTGACCCTCATTCAGTCAGTTGAAGACCTGAATAGAACCAAAAGGCTGACCTTCCATGAGTATGGGCAAACTCTTCCTATCTGACAGCTTGAGCTAGGACATTGGCCTTTTATTGCTTTCAGAATCTAAATGAAACATGGGCTCTTCTTGGGTCTCAAGCCTGCTGGCTTTCAGACTGGAACTTTATGCCAATGACTTTCTTGGTTCTCTGGACTTTAGGCTTGGACTAGAAGTACACCATCAACGCTCTTGAGTCTCCAGCTTGCCAACTGCTGCTCTTAGGGTTTCTTAGCTTCCATAATTGTGTGAGCCAATACCTTATAATAGGTGATGTCCCTTTGTTTTCTCTTTCCTTCCTTCCTCCTTCCTTCTTTCCTTCCTTCCTTCCTTCCTTACTTCCCTCCCTCCCTCCCTCCCTCTCTCTTTCTCTCTTTCCTTCCTTCCTTCCTTCCTCCCTTCCTTACTTCCTTTTTCCTTTTCTCCTTTTCTTCTTTTCTTTTTTCTCTCTCTCTCTGTCTCTTGTGTGTAACTCCCCCGACCCCACACCCCCCGCCCCCCACACAACACATTCTGCATTCTATTGGTTCTGCGTCTCTGGAGAGCCCTGACTAGCACAGGGGCTCACTGTTATTATGTTTTACTCCTAAATAGTTCCTTTTCTTGCTCCTTCCTTGCAGTTCTAATTGAGGAAGCATAAACACAAGAGTTGAAAACATAGTGGGACTTTATGATAGCTGGGCAAATTTGGGAAAAAAAATTTCCCTCTGAGTTTAGAACTCTTATTTTTTCCCACCAGTGAATTCTGATCTAGAACGTTCCATAAAGCTGGTATATTAGTTTCTTAGGACTGCCATAACCGAATATCACAAACGAAATGGCTTGAAACAATAGAAGCTTGTTGTCTCACAGTGCTGGAAGCCAAAACTCTGAAATCAAGCCTCAGCAATGCCATGCTGTCTCTGAAACCCATGGAGGAATCCTCGCTTACCTCTTCCCAGCTTCTAGTAGTGTCTATCAGTCTTTGACATTCTTTTTACACTATGTAATTCTAATTTCTACCTTCATCAAAACATAGTATACTTCCTATATATCTTTGTCTTCTCATGACCATTTGCAGAGAGAGAGAGAGAGAGAGAGAGAGAGAGTAGTGAATGTGACAACATAGTTTCTACTTAACTAATTTTGAGTTACTATGAGGATAAACTGAAAATTAATTTAAAGTGTTCCCAAAGTGTTTAGCATACAATAACAAGATGTCTATAAATATTACCTCTATAAATGTTATCATTACTCCAGTATCTGTGATGTTGAGTTTGTGTGGTTGTGATCAGTTTTATCATTCATTTGTTTAGTTAGTTCACTAGGGGATTGTTACATATAGATTCTCTCAAGTGGGTTGGAAAAACTACATTTATTCAAGTAAAATCATGGCC
The DNA here is from genome assembly GCF_024542745.1 of Macaca thibetana thibetana. NCBI lineage: Eukaryota > Metazoa > Chordata > Mammalia > Primates > Cercopithecidae > Macaca > Macaca thibetana. The sequence continues at coordinate 60,735,832 of NC_065594.1, forward strand.
TATTGTGAAATGTCATTGATGACTCAATAGAAGGATAAATGCTTGCTGTATTGTTAATTGATCAATTAATTTCACAAAAATTATTTAGCATCTTGTGTTCATTGATGCTATTCATTTACTCTTTCTGCAGACAAATGTTTGCCACCTGCTCTGTGTCAGCAACCCATAAAGTCAGCACCTCTTCCTTCAAGGAACTCTCTATCTGGTGGTATTCCAGATAGAAATTGATTGATACATGAGTAATACATACTTATTGATACATAAGTGAATCAGTAATTATTACATAAGGGGCCACATCTAAATAGAGTGCTTTGAGAGAGAGATATTGTACATGCCTAAAATTCTAAAGGCTTGTTTGAGATAAATAAATTTAAAACAAGAGAAACATGAAGAGTCAAGCAGGAATTTTTTTAAATATGGAAGATTTTTTCTGACATTTATAGACCTTGGAGGCACAAGGCAAGAATAAAGACTACTTTGCAGTTGTAGTGGTGATTGAAGAAAATGTATGGAGCCAAATAATGCAGCAGATGGAAAGGTGTAAAATCTGATACACAAATGGACAGGTTGATTTTAAAAAAGAAAAAAGATATCTCATTCTCTATGATAGTTGGGAGTATAGATACATTTGTAAAGTTGGGGTAAAATTTGAATTAATTAGGGTAGTGATGATTTAAGTTTTCTTCAAAGGCAATTTTCTATAATGAGGCTAGGAAGAAATTTGAATAGAAGTCTTGAGGAAAAGTTTTGAGTTTTGGAATAATTTTTGAGGAAGTAGAAAGAAAACTGTTTAAGGAAATTCAGTCATTGTTGAGAAATATTAAATCCTCAAGGTGAGTTGACAACTACACTTTTATTTTAAGGCAAATCTGTGTATTTAAGAGAATTTCTGAGAAGTGTTCAGACAAATCTGTATATTTGGAATAATTTCTTTAGAAGTATTCGGGAACTGAAGCATGGTAGTATTAAAATTCTAAGATTAGTAAGTCATATTGTATACATTTATATTCTTAGCTTCTTAAAAATATTTGCTGCTGAATAATTTTTGTGATTTTTTAAATTGTTGTTAATATGAAGTTGAAATCTAATTTGTTTTTTCATTTACTTCTGCTCCAGTCACCTATAAGCCATTCATTTAGTTAGAAATTCTCAAAGAAATGTGACTTTTAACCTGTAGGGGTTCTTTCTGTCGTTGTTCAAATGATATGTCTTATGAGCCACCGTCACTGTGTTCAGTATGTGTTGGAGAACTCTTACCTCTAGATCTCTTCTCCTTACTTTGACCCAATCATCTACTGAGAATGAGTGAATAAGAAAGTATTTATCAATATGTCATGAACGTAAAATGATGCAAGCAAAGGGCCCTTTTGTTCAGTGAAACCTCTACCAATTGGCATTGTGATTAGTACATTTTTATCATTAGTTCCATACTTTTAGTCTGTTCATACAATTCAAATACAGAAAAAAATGATTTCAAGTAAATGTTAACAGATGCTTTTACCTTTGTTTGTTCATGTGTGTGTTTGTTTTTGGATCTTTCCCCAAGAGCGTACATTTACAGTAGGGAAAGGTAAGTGAAGCTCTGATAGCTGTACCAGAGACTGGGAGGAGAATAGAGAAGTGAATGAGAACAGAGAAAGGAATTAGAGACTTTTATTATAACTGCCAAAGCTGTAATCTGCTACTTCTTCTGATAGCCATATCTCTAGACAGTGGCTGTTCACAAAAGTAAAACAATTCAATTTGAGGTGTGGAGAAGATCAGTCATAAATTAAATCTGGAATCTGAATTTGTTCGAAGAAATATTGAAGCATGTGACAGTAACTGGAGTGGCAGTAGTGTGAGTATAAAAGGGTATTAGTGCTGTCAGAGCATGTTTAGACATTGGAAAATGTAGGTCAGCAGCTTAGAAAGGCACTAAGTTGGAGACAAGTTTGGAAAGTATTTACATAAAGATAATCTCTGTCATTCAGGTTATGGACTTCTGTTGTTTACCACTGGAGGGAGCGGAGTACCAAAAAAAAAAAAAAAAAAACCATTTAATATAATGATTGAGGGGTGCGGTGGCTCACGCCTATAATCCCAGCACTTTGGGAGACTGAGGAGGGCAGATCACCTGAGGTCAGGAGTTCAAGACCAGCCTGGCCAACATGGTGAAACCCTGTGTCTACTAAAAAATACAAAGATTAGCCAGGTGTGGTGGTGCACAACTGTAATCCCAGCTACTTGGGGGCTGATGCAGGAGAATCACTTGAACCCAGGAGGTAGAGGTTGCAGTGAGCCAAGATTGCACAATTGCACTCCAACCTGGGCAACAGAGTGAGACTCCATCTCAAAAAACAAACAAACAACAACAACAAAAACATAGTGGTTGAGAACTCAGGCCTCAGACTCTGATTTGATGTCAAATTACCATTTCAAGAAGTTATATTTAACCCTGAACAAGATACGCAACATTATCTTACCCTTGGTGTGAGCATTAACATAAAGATAATAACTATACTTATTTCAGAGAGTTTTAATTGAGGGTTAGATAGAATAATACATATAACATGATTAGCAGATACCTGCCTGACATTTACTATGTGCTCAATAGATGTTAGTTAATATTATTATTAACGTTATCATTATTACTTTATATAATAATGTATCTCCATTGGGTACATAGAATACTTGATAAAAATATGAGGGGAAATTTAATGATTCTTTGAAAAAATGTGCTAGAGTGACACGTCAGCACCTAGTGAATGCTAGTATATTCACGGCATATCCAAAATTCAGTTCAGTGAAAAAAGGAAATCCAACCTCAGTGTGGAACAACTTTCAATCTCTAAAATCAATTTTTGTGAGTATGGAGTAATAATCTTTTACCCATGTTTTTCAGAGTGAGAGCTTTACAAGAGCGTTGTCTAATAGTTAAATCTGTTTAAAAAGATATTTCTGTAAACATGCTAAAGTGCTTCCTGTCTCTGATTAGTTCTTGCTGAATGACATGGTATTGCACAGTGTGACTGCCTGAAACTTAAAATACAGGAAGCTCTAGATCATTCTTAATAAATAAATCATGTCTGTTCCTGCCATCATTTCTGCTAACGCTTTTGTAGAAGCCAAGGTTAGTGTTGTGATAAACTATCAATAATTAGGAAAAACCAGGTCAGTTATTTGGTACCTTGATGTAACAGCAATATCTGTTCCTGTATATTTTTCTTTTTTTAAATTAATTAATTAATTAATTATTATACTTTAAGTTCTAGGGTACATGTGCATAACGTGCAGGTTTGTTACATATGTATATTTGTGCCATGTTGGTGTGCTGCACCCATCAACTCGTCAGCACCCATCAACTCGTCATTTACATCAGGTATAACTCCCAATGCAATCCCTCCCCCCTCCCCCCTCCCCATGATAGGCCCCGGTGTGTGATGTTCCCCTTCCCGAGTCCAAGTGATCTCATTGTTCAGTTCCCACCTATGAGTGAGAACATGCGGTGTTTGGTTTTCTGTTCTTGCGATAGTTTGCTGAGAATGATGGTTTCCAGCTACATCCATGTCCCTACAAAGGACACAAACTCCTCCTTTTTTATGGCTGCATAGTATTCCATGGTGTATATGTGCCACATTTTCTTAATCCAGTCTGTCACTGATGGACACTTGGGTTGATTCCAAGTCTTTGCTATTGTGAATAGTGCTGCAATAAACATATGTGTGCATGTGTCTTTATAGCAGCATGATTTATAATCCTTTGGGTATATACCCAGTAATGGGATGGCTGGGTTATATGGTTACATCTAGTTCTAGATCCTTGAGGAATCACCATACTGTTTTCCATAATGGTTGAACTAGTTTACAGTCCCACCAACGTGTAAAAGTGTTCCTATTTCTCCACATCCTCTCCAGCACCTGTTGTTTCCTGACTTTTTAATGATTGCCATTCTAACTGGTGTGAGATGGTATCTCATTGTGGTTTTGATTTGCATTTCTCTGATGGCCAGTGATGATGAGCATTTTTTCATGTGTCTGTTGGCTGTACGAATGTCTTCTTTTGAGAAATGTCTGTTCATATCCTTTGCCCACTTTTGGATGGGGTTGTTTGTTTTTTTCTTGTAAATTTGTTTGAGTTCTTTGTAGGTTCTGGATATTAGCCCTTTGTCAGATGAGTAGATTGCAAAAATGTTCTCCCATTGTGTAGGTTGCCTGTTCACTCTGATGGTAGTTTCTTTTGCTGTGCAGAAGCTCTTTAGTTTAATGAGATCCCATTTGTCATTTTTGGCTTTTGCTGCCGTTGCTTTTGGTGTTTTAGACATGAAGTCTTTGCCCATGCCTATGTCCTGAATGGTATTTTCCTTTATTTTAGAACACTGAAGCATGTTTTATTAAAAAATTAGTTCCTAGAATGTATTTATTCTTGTAACCGTTGTTTTTTTCTATGAGACAATGGAACATCCATAAAAAGTAAACTAGTTTTAAATAGCAAAGATAATCCTGTTGTTTTAGGCATTAAATTATCTAATTACTTAGTAATATTTGATTGAATGCCTTATATTGAAAATGTCGTTACTTGCCATACTTCTTGGCTGTATCTACAATACTAGTAGGAAAAGGTGGAATCAGCTGGAAACTATAAAAAATTAAAAAGAAAAAATTTTTGATTCTTTATATTTTCAAAAAGAATGCAGTGGTCAACTCCATTCTGAGAGATGAATAGGTTATTATTAAGGAATGGACAAATCAAGCATATGATTAGCAGTTTATATTCATTTAATATAAATTTGTATTAACTTAAAAAACATAAATCTCATATATGCACTTAGTAATAGTTTCCCTTAAAGAAATGTAAAATAACTAAATACAAAATTGGAGTGCTTTCACTTTAAAATCACTTTAAGTGCCTATTCTTATTCTCCTCAAAGTCATAAGTTTGCTAAGTGTCTGTTTTAGTTTTGATTTCCACCAAAATGCTTTTTCATTTAGTAAGTATCTATATATTTTTGGGAAATTTTGCTTTGATACAAATGTATTAACATAAAAATTTAATAAACATAGGTATGAAGTAAGCACTACACTTTTTATGGGCATACTTGGCTAAATAATCATGTGATCTTTATCCTAAAGAAATTTTTATTAAACTAGGTAAAACAGTTAAGTGAATACATTTTTTTAATAATATAGTGTGATAATAGCTATGATAAAGGCATTTATGAGATTCTAGGTGAGCACAGAATGGGACAATAAAATCGTGTAGAGTGGTGATAAAAGTATAATTAGAATAGAGATTTTAAGAAGCAAATAACAGGATATTATACTAGAGTGTTAGGTAGGCACCTGATTACAAATTGCCTTGTTGGTTAAATTAAAGGGCTTGAATTTTAACTAGAAAACTAAGGAAAATGTATTATATAATTTTAATTAGAAGTAATATGCAAACAGAAATGCACTTTTGAAAATTTACTCCCATCCTGGCACATGAGAATGAGATTGGAAGGCAGGAGACCAGTTAGGAGGTTGCTGCTATAGGTTAAGTGTGGATTTCTGGGCTTATATTGTAGTTTATAGTGATAACAAATGTATGGAGGAGTTGATATGCTTGACAGATCCTTAAAGTATAAATTCATAAATCCTTGGTAAGGTGGATGGTGAGGAAGAGAGAAAATATATTAGCAGACCTTCATTTTCCCCAAATTGTTCTTCCTTAAAAATAGAAAGACACTGGCTGGGTGCAGTAGCTAGCACTTACAATCCCAGCACTTTGGGAGGCCGAGGTGGGCAGATCACTTGAGGCCAGGAGTTCGAGACCTGCTGGGCAACATGGCAAAAACCTGTCTCTACTAAAAATAAAAAAGTTATCCGGGCATGATGGAGCATGCCTGTATTCCCAGCTACTCAGGAGGATATGACATGAGAATTGTTTGAAGCCAGAAGGCAGAGGTTGTAGTGAGCTGAGATTGCGCCATTGCATTTCAGCCTGGGTGACAGCGCAAGACTCTGAAAAAAAAAAAAAAAAAAAAAAAAAAGGAAAGAAAGACAGACAGATATTTACATATTTGACAAGAATAATTGAAAATTGCTGTATATATTATATTTAAACGAAATTGTAGATAATACTCAATATTTGAGTATGTATGTATTTATTTACATGACTTTTAGTGCAAACATTATAAATAGTTAAGAACGCTGTATTATTTTCCTGTGGCTGCTTCAAAAATCACCACATACTTGGTGAATTAAAACAACAGAAATTTATTCTTTTATAGCTCTGGAGTCAGGAATTATGAAATCAGTATCAGTGGGCTGAAATTGAGGTGTCAGCAGTGCCATGCTCCCTCTTAAGGAGCTAAGGGAGAATTCATTTCTTGCGTCTTCCAGCTTCTGAATGCTGCTGGTATTTATTGGTTTCTGCCCACATTACTTCAGTCTTGAAAGCCAACCATCTGAAAATCTGGCTTCACTTTGCCTTCACATTACCTCCTCTTCGTGGGTAATATGTTTCCCTGCCTTTCTTTATAATGACACTTGTAATTGCATTTAGGTCCCACCTGACATCCCAGAATAATCTCCCCATCTGAAGATATTTAAAGGTTTCAGGGATTAGGTCCTAATATTTATTTTGACAGTGGTTGGGGGGAAAGCATTAACCACTTACTAAAATGCCTGTTGTTATATAGTTAAAAGAGTAAAATATCTAGACTAGCTATATTTCTTTGCATCAAACATCAAGTATACACTGATAGGATTTGAAAGAAAGAGCTTGAATTTTTTGGAATACTGTATGAGTCCACTTATAAAAAGCCCCTAGAAGAAGCAAATTCATAGAGACAGAGAGTAGAGTAGAGGTTATCAAAGGTCGGCGAAAGAGGATATGGAGAGTTATAATTTATTGGTTACAGAGTTTCTGTTTGAAATGGTGAAAATGTTTCGGAAATGGATGGTGTTTATGGTTGCACAACATTGTGAAAGTACATTTGCCACTGAATTATACACTTAAAAATGGTTTAAATTATAAATTTCATGTTATTTGTATTTTACTACAATTTTTAAAAAGCTTATAGAAAAAATTATGTTTTGCCTTGTTAAGAAAAAGCTGACCCAAATGTCAGAACACAGAAACACAGTCTTAAGATCAAAAATGACTCAACTTTTTCTCTGCCCTTTGGCTCAGTCTATAAAACCATCAACATTACCCCAAATGGATATTTTGAGAGTTGATTTTGTGTAAGAGATCCTGGGGGTAAGACAGAAACAACTGCAAAACAGTAAGGCAAAAAAGTATGAGTAGAGACAAAAACAAAACAAAACAAAACAAAACAGAACTGACACCACCTTCTGCTCCTAGTAAGATTACAAAACAAATTTTAAAAACCTGAAAAAAATATGATGTTAAAAAAGCTAAGGCAATCAATTGGATGACATTACAAATATAGAAAGAACTGAGCAGAAGTAGTTTAAAATACATATGTGTAGAGGATGTATACTTCTGGCCATTATGTAGTAATGGGTACTGTGTTTGCATTTTCTTTTAAAAGACTAAGAAAAAAAAATATCCACTGATTTTTCAGACATAGGATAACAAGCAAAAAGAGAATAATTCTTAAAGGAAGGGAAATAATTGGGATAGGTACCCCAACATTTTGCTGAGGATGGTTTTCAGGATGCAATGCAGGCAGGGAAAATCAAGTAGAGCCTGTCTGTTCCCTAGAGGTAAAGATCAGAATTTGGAAAGATCAAACTGCTAGAATTTTGGGGGCAGCATAGTGGAGGGAAAAAAATGAGCTACATCAGCGAGGCTTCAAAGATCTCCAGAAAGTTCCCCTTGAATTTTTGGCTATATACTAATCTACAAATATTAGTGAGAACTATCCAAGGCGAAAGGGAAGAATGACAATAACAAAAATGCTTCATGTGAAGTTGGACGCAGTGGCTCACACCTGTAATCCCAGCACTTTGGGAGACCAAAGCGGACGAATCACTTGAGTCCGAGAGTTCAGAACCAGCCTGGGCAACATGGTGAAACCCTGTCTCAACCAAAAATACAAAAATTAGCCCGACATGATGGTGCATGCCTGTACTTCCAGCTACTTGGGGGGCTGAGATGGGAGAATAGCTTGAGGCCGGGAGTTGGCAGTGAGCCTAGGAGACAGAGCGAGACTCTTACTGGAAAAAAAAAAAAAGAGAAAGAAAAAAAGAAAAAAGGAAGGAAGGAAGGGAGGGAGGGAAGGGAGGAAAGAAAGAAGAAAGCCTGGCCCCATAGAAAACAGTACACCAAACAGTCCCTTTCATAATGCATTTGGATATTTAGATATTAGGTAAAGTCCTCAGAAGTCTATCACATTAGTTATTCAGGAAAAATCAAGCCAGAAAACAATGAAGCATTATCTTTGAAGTACTGAAAGGGGAGGAAAAACCTGTTTTTTGTTTGTTTGTTTTACATTTTTATTTTATTTTATTTTATTTTATTTTATTTTATTTTTGAGACGGAGTCTCCCTCTGTCACCCAGGCTGGAGTGCAGTGGCATGATCTCCGCCCACTGCAAGCTCCACCTTATAGGTTCACGCGATTCTCCTTCCTCAGCCTCCCGAGTAGCTGGGATTACAGGAGCCTGCCACCATGCCCAGCTAATTTTTGTATGTTTGGTAGAGACAGGGTTTCACCAAGTTAGCCAGGATGGTCTCAATCTCTTGACCTCATGATCCACCCACCTTGGCCCCCCAAAGTGCTGTGATTACAGGCATGAGCCACCAAAATTGAAAAAATAAAAAATTGAAAGTGAAATAGTTTCCTGACAACAAAAGAAAATTAATCATCAGCAGGCCTATGCTAGTATGTTTATAAATTTGGTCAGGCAAGAAGTAAATAATACCACATAAAAATGTGGAGCTACAAATAAGAATGAAAGCTCCTTTCTTTCCACCAAGAAAGCTAAATATTTGGGTAAGATACAAGAAAACTATGAGTAAATTAATCATACTGTAAGCAGAAGTCAGGAAAAAAAATAAAGATAACAGAAACAAATGTAAAAGGAATACTGAAAAATGAGAAAAATTAATGAAAACTAAATCTGATTCTCTGAGTAAGAAAGTATAATTAATAAACCTATATTCAGAATAGTTGGAACAAAAGAAGATGACACAAATTACCAATGTCTAAAATAAAAGAGACCTCACAGGTAGTAAAAAATTACTAAGAGAATATTATAAACAGTTTGTAGTCGATAAATCTTACAACTTACAAGAAATAGATAAATTCCTTGAAAGAAGTAAACTACCAAATGCCACACAAAAAGAGATAAATAATATAAATAGTACCTTGTCTATTAAATAAATTGAATTCATAATTGAATCCTTTCAATCTAAAATACTCCAGAATCACGTGGCTTCACTTGCGAATTCTTCCAAATATTTAAAGCACCAATTCTACAAAATTCTTCCAGAAAATAGAAATGATGAGAACACTCTGTATTTTTACAAGGACAGCATTGCCCTAATACCAAAATCAGACAAACCCATTCCATGAAAAAAAATTGTCCAATATCTCTAATGAATATAAACATAGAAATCTTTTAAAAAATGTAAGAAAAGCAAACCCGTAAATAACATATTGTGATGGGCAGAAAATTGAATCTCCAAAGATGCCAATATAATAATCTCTGGGATCTATGAATATGTTATCTTGCATAGCAAAAGAGATATGATTAGGCTGAATTTTTTTTTTTTTTTTTTTTGAGACAGAGTCTTGCTCTATCACCCAGGCTGGCGTGCAGTGGCATGATCTCAGCTCTGCTTCCTGAGTTCAAGTGATTCTCCTGCCTCAGCCTCCCGAGTAGCTGGGATTATAGGCATGTACCACCATGCCCAGCTAATTTTTTTGTATTTTTAGTACAGATAGGGTTTCACCATGCTGGCCATGCTGGTCTCAAACTCCTGACCTGGTGATCTGCCCACCGCGGCCTCCCAAAGTGCTGGGATTACAGGCGTGAGCCACCGTGCCTGGCCTAGGCTGAAGATTTTTAAATGGAGAGATTATCTTGGATTATTTGATTGAGTCTGATGTAATCAGAAGGGTTCTTAAAGGGGGGAAGAAAGAGGCAGGAAAGAAAGAGAGATGGGAGCGAGGAAGAGATCAATAGAGAGAGAGAGAGAGAGAGAGACAGAGCTGACTAAAGAATTGTCAGAGAGATGCAAAGTTGTTGGCTTTGAAGATGGAAAATAGAGATCATGAGCCAAGGCATGAGTGGCCTCTTAAAGTTATGAAGGGCAAGGAAATGAATTCACCCTTTAAGCCTCCAGAAAGGAACACAGCCATGCCATCACCTTGAATTTAGCCTAGTGAAGCTGATGTTGAACTCCTAACCAATCGACAAGTTTGGGTTGTTTTAAGCCATTAAATTTCTGGTAAGTTTTAATAGGAACAATACAAAAAATGATACAGAGTTTTAAAAATTATGTTCCAGTCACATATGTGCCAGAAATATAATGTTGGCTCAACATTCAAAAATTAATCAATGTAGTTTATCATATTTACAGACTAAAAGCAACAACTGCAACAATACATGTAATCATCTCAATTGTTATGGAGAAAGCATTTAATAAATTCTAACCCACTGGATATGAAAGTTCTGGGCAGAAATAAATCAATTAAAGGGGATTGAACATCAGCAATGTGGCAGAATAGGGCTTTCTAGAACTTGTCTTTCTGTAGAAATACCGATTTGAACAACTGTCCATGCAAGATAGTTGTTCAATGGATATTTCTGCAGAAGGAATAAAGAAAATGCAAGAAAATACTTTCACAAGAGCTAAGGAAGCTAGATGAGAGATTATAGCACCTAGGTGTTGCACACAAATAAACACACACATTGAAAAGGGTGGGACAGTTTCACACTATCTGTGTCACCCCTCCTCCAACCCCATGCAGCACAGCATGGAGCCAGATAGCTTTCATGTGGGGGAAGGAGAGGAATGTGAGTACAGGACTTGGCCTTGAATCCCAATACTTAGCTCACCCCAGTAAAACCCAGCACCAGCCAAGCCTCTACAGTCTCGGGCTCTAGGCCAGTGTCCATGACTTGGCCCTCCATGGTGCCAAGCAGGATCCCCAAGCGTCAGTCTCCAGGCCTGCCTGGGGTATTGGGTCTCCAGGCCCCCTCCAGCATCAGAAACACAATGGAAAAGGATAAACAAAGCTAAGAGCTGTTTTTTAAAAAAATATATAAACAAAATTAACAAACATCTAGCTAAACTTAGCTTTTAAAAGGAGAAGAATCAAATAAATAAAAACAGAAATAAAAGAGGAGTCATTATAACTGAAATAACAGAAATACAAAGTTCATAAGAGATTACTATGAGCAATTATATGCCAACAAATTGGATAACCTAGAAGAAATAGGTAAATTTCTAGCCACATACAACCTATGAAGACTAAATCATGAAAGAAATAGAAAACCTAAATAGGCCATACTAAGGAGGTTTAATCAGTAATAAAATGTCTCCCATAAAAAAAAAAAAAAGATCTTATGACTTCATTGCCAAATTGTACTAAACATTTACAGAAGAAGTAATAACCATGCTCAAATGCTTCCTAAAAATTGGAAAAAAAAGATCAGAATAATTTAAAGAGGTGAGCATTTCTCTGATACCAAAGCCAGACAAGGACACTGTAAGAAAAGAAAATTACAGACCAATATCCCTGATGAACATAGATGCAAAAATCCTCAACAATACACTAGTAAACTGAATTCAACAGCACATTAAGAAAGGTTGCTCACCTTGATCAAGTGGCATTCATCCCGTGAATGAGAGGATGGTTTAACATATGCAAATCTATAAATGTGATACACCACATCAGTAGAATAAAGGGCAAAACACATATTATTCCAACAGATAAAGAAAAAGCATTTGACAAAATTCAACATCCTTTCATAATAAAAACTCTCAACAAATTTCATACAGAAGGAAAGTCCTTCAACATAATAAAGACCACAGATGACAAATTCACAGCTAACTTCATGCTTAACAGTGAAAAGTTGAAAGCATTTCCCTAAGATCAAGAAGAAGACAAGAAAGATCACTGTCACCAATTCCTTTCAACATCATAGCAGAAGTCCTAGCCAGAGCAATTACCAAGAGAAGATATAAAAGGCATTCAAATTGGAAAGAAATAAGTTCAATTGTCCTTATTTGCAGACAACGTGATCTTATATGGAGAAGATTCTAAAGACTCCACCAGAAAACTCTTAGGAATAATAAACAAATTATATAACATTGCAAAATACAGAATCAACATCATATAAAATCAGTAATGTTTCTACACACTAATGACAAATCACTTGAAAAAAATCAAGAGAACAATTCCATTCACAATAGCTATAAAAAATTACTAAGGACTAAATTTAAGCAGGGAGTTGAAAGACATGTGCATTGAAAACACCTATGAAAGGAATTGAAGAAGACATAAATAAATGAAAAAAGTCTGTGTTCATGGATCAAAAGAATTAATATTGCTAAAATGTCCATACTTCCAAAGTGATTTACAGGTTCAATGCAAACTCTATCAAAATTCCAATGACATTTTTCACAGAAATAGATAAAACCATTCTAAGATTTGTGTGAAAACACAAGGGACCTCTAAGGGCCAAGACAATCTTGAGTAAAATAAACAAAGTTGGAGCCATCACGCTACCTGACTCCAGGAAATAATACAAGCTGTAGTAATCAAACCAATATGATACTGGCATAAGAGCAAAAACAGATAAATAGAACAGACTAGAAAGCCCAGAAAGAAAAACCTTACATTTATGGTCAATTGAGTTTTGATAAAGCTTCCAAGAACTCCCAATGGGCAAAGGACAGCCTCTTCAATAAATGTTGCTCTTAAAATTGGTTATCCACATGAAAAAAATAAAATAAAATTGGATCCTCATCTGAAGTAAGAACTGAAATTATAAAACTATTTAAAGAAAGCATAGAGAAAAACTCCATTGCATTGGTCTGGCCAATACTTTTTTGGATATGATCCTAGAAGTATAGACAACAAAAGCAAAAATAGACAAATGGGATTATTTCAAACTAAAATTTTTCCAGGCAGCTAAAGCAACAATCAACAGAGTAAATCACATTGCCTTAACCTACAAAATGGGAGAAAATATTTCTAAAGCATACATCTTATAAAGAGTTAATATTCAAAATATATAAAGAGCTCAACTTAATAATAAAACAAATAACCCAATTAAAAATGGGCAAATAATCTTAATAGATATTTCTCAAAAAAAGGCATACAAATGGCAAACCGTTGCTCAGTAGCACATCAGTGAACAGGTGTTCAATATCACTTATCAGATAAATGCAAATTAAAACCCCAATTAGATAGCATCTCCCACCTGCTAGAATGGCTATTATTAAAATGATGAATGATAATAAGTGTTGTTGAGGATGTCGAGAAACAGGAACTTTTGTACACTGTTAGTGGGAGTGTAAATTAGTACAGTCATTATGGAAAACACTATAGAGATTTTTTAAAAATTAAAAATATAACTACCGTATGATCCAAGAATCCCACAACTGGGTATATATTCAAAAGACATGAAATCAGTATGTCAAAGAGATGTCTGCACTCCCATATTCATTGCAGCATTATTCACAGTTGCCAATATTTGAAATCAATCTGAGTGTCCATCCGTTAATGAATGAATTTTTAAAATGTGCTATATATCCATAATGGAATACTCTTCAGCCATCAAGAAAAGGAAATCTGTCATTTGCTATAATATAGGTAAACCTGAGGGACATTATATGAAGTAAAATAAGGCAGGTACACAAAGACAAATACCACAGGATCTCACTTATTATGTGGAATCCAAAAATGTTAAACTCATAGAAGTAGAGAGTAGAATGGTGGTTACCAGGCGCTGAGGTGGGGAATGTTTGGAGAGATTTGGTCAAATGATACAAGTTTTCAGTAAGATAGGAGGAATAAGATCAATATATCTATTGTATTATATGGTGACTATAATTAATAATAAAGTATTTTGTTCTTGGAAATTGCTGAGAGATTTTAAGTATTGTCATAATAAAATGATAAGTATGTGAGGTAATGCATATATTAATTAGCTTAATACAGTCACTCCACCATGTATACATATCTCAAAACATCATGTTGTACATGATAAACATATACAATTTTATCAACTTTAGAAATTAATTTTTAGAAAGAAATAGAAGGGAGTTTTGTCAATTCAATAATGCACATCTACTAAAAATCTGCTGCTACACTTGGTAAAATGTTGAATTCTTTAAGCTCAAGGTTGATACATAAGGCAAGAATGTTATCTCTCACAACTTCTAATCAGCATTGCACTGGAGGCCATAGCCAGTGCAAAAATACGAGGGATTACAACAAAACATCATATACTTTGGAAACGAAAGGATAAAATTGCCTTTATTCACAAATGACATAGTTATCTATATAGAAAATCCTGAGGAATTTCTTACAGATCTAATAAGTGAGAGTGTAGCAAGGCCAGGGAATATAGGTTAAATGTAGGAAACGGAAGTGTATTACCATATATTGATGATGAATAATTGGAGATTAAAAAACAAAAAAATTAAAAATGGCTAACATATTGGGAGAGATGTAATCACTGAAAATTCTCATTTGAATAGTATGTATTTCAGAAAAAATGAACCATTTACAAATGAAGACACCATAAAAATTAAAAAGTAAGAAATAAGTTAAAACTGATTTTAATATCTGATGAGATAAATATCTAGAATATATTCAGTTACACACACACACAAATTAGAAGGACAAAAGCATCAAGAGAACCCAATACAAGGTTAGGCAGATGATGCAAACATACAACTCATAGCAAATGAATTAAACAAGACCAATAAACATAGTGTAAAATATCCCATACTACTGGTAAACAGATAAATGCAAATAAAAGCAATATAACACCATATTATGCTCATTAGATAGACAAAATTTTAGAAGAGTTGGCATGTATATGAAGCAATAGAAAGTCATGACTCAGGGTGATTATTGGTAGCTTGTAACTGTTGAAGATATTTACTGATATAATTTAGCTTTCTAATTTTACCTATAAAACCCTGACTCTAAGACTCTAGCATATGTACAAAAAAGAACAAGCCATGTTCATGATTACTCATTGAAGGATTGGTTTGGTTTTAATAATGAATGTGAAAATGTATGATATTATACTCCAGATATCCATTGACCACAGAAAGGATAACTAAAGTGTAATATATTAATGCAACACATTAATGTACAGCAATTATAATAAATGAACAAGCAATATGTATATTAATTGGGGCAAATCTTAATGGTATAATATGTAGTGCCAAAAACAAGATGAAAAATAATACATACAATATTACAACATTTAGATATGTTTAAAAGTATTCAGTATGCAACTCAATATTGTTGATAGCCACATAGATATATAGTAAAAATATAAAAAGTACTCTTCAAAATGAGAATCACCAAATTAAGATTACTGAGTACCTCAGAGGAGAGATATAGGGAATTAAAATTATGGAGGAATAGACAATTAAAAGATTATTTAAAAACCCGAAACAAATAAACAACATATAAAGGTGTCCTGAACCTGGGTTGATTCGTAAAATGAAGTTTATAGTATTTTTCTCTACACTTTTCACTATATTTGAACTATTTAATGATAAAATAGACCAAAGTAAAGAGAAACTGCTGTTGTCTTTATCAACAAGTTTAAGGTTGATTTTTGGACTTTATTAATTGTGTAATTCATACCAATTACAACTAAGTGAGACAGCATCGCGTGGCAGTGAAACCTATTCCTGTTCAATCTATTATTTAACTGTTTTATGAAATTGGTCCCACTGAGAGTTGTCTAACTGTAAAATTATAACACTTGAGTGTTCACAACTAAATGTGACTATATTAAATTTAAGTCACTTTTTGCACATAAGCTGTTGCAGCTACCTAGCTCCATTTGCACTTATTTTAGAACTCTTCGGACTAAAGTTCAGAACTTTCTGTGAGCCCATCAACTTACTTTCTCCTGTCATTTAAGACAAGGGAACCTGGTTGCATATAAATAGTTTGTTGAAAATTATTTTAATATATGTTATAGGAAGCACTTTATATGTTTATGTTTTTATCTTGAGCCAAGCTTCTGTTATTTTGCTATTTCCAATGATGCAATGTATGGACATTATTAAATTGAGAAAACACTTTTATCAAAATGTAATCTTCATCATAAAATTTACTGCTGGGAAGTTCCTGTTCCAGAAACCAAAAGATAATGACTGCATGTGGAATATGCTTTTTATTTACTTTCAGAATAATTTTTAAGTAAATCAGTTAAGAAATGTAACATTCAGTTTTATCAAGATGTAAGATTGCTATACTTGTTTCATTTGATACCTAGTGACACTACCATGCTCTTTAAAACTTTGGACACTTTTGTTTTAATATTCTTTTATCTCCTTATTCTGGGACTTTTCATCTCTAAGCTGGGGATAATAATATTTACATGATTTTGGAAAGCTTTGTAGTATTCTGATCCTCATAATAGCAATCTTCTTTATTAAAAGAAGAAATAAAACAAAAGTGTGAAAGTGTTATCTAGGCATTCATTGAATAATTTGGGCCTTGTGACCTTCCATTTAATAGTAACATATACATCCATAATTAGTCTCTTAATTTGGAAAAATTTTTTTTGTATGTGAGAAATGTGTTCTTTCATTTTATTTTTTATTTATTATACTTTAAGTTCTGGGATACATGTGGTATCCCAGGTTGGTTACATAGGTATACATGTGCCATAGGGGTTTGCTGCACCCATCAACCCGACAACTACATTAACTATTTCTCGTAATGCTATCCTTCCCCTTGCCCCCAACCCCCGACAGACCCCGGAATGTGATGTTCCCCTCCCTGTATCCATGTGTTCTCCTTGTTCAACTCCCACCTATGAGTGAGAACATGTGGTGTTTGGTTGAATGACCAAGTCTCGCTCTGTGACCCAGGCTGCAGTGGTGGCATGATCTCAACTCACTGCAACCTCAGCCTCTAGGGTTCGAGCGATTCTCCTGCCTCCACCTCCTGAGTTAATTTTTGTATAAAGCATAAGGAAGGGGCCCAGTTCCAGTTTTCTGCATATGGCTAGCCAGTTTTTCCAACGCCATTTATTAAATAGGGAATCCTTTCCCCATTGCTTGTTTTTATCAGGTTTGTCAAAGATCAGATGGCTGTAGATGTGTGGTGTTATTTCTGAGGACTCTGTTCTGTTCCATTGGTCTATATATCTGTTTTGGTACCAGTACCATGCTGTTTTGGTTACTGTAGACTTGTAGTATAGTTTGAAGTCAGGTAGCATGATGCCTTCAGCTTTGTTCTTTTTGCTTAGGATTGTCATGGGTATACGGGCTCTTTATTGGTTCCACATGAAATTTGAAGTAGTTTTTTTTTTTAATTCTGTGAAGAAAGTCAGTGGTAGCTTGATGGGAATTGAATCTATAAATTACTTTGGGCAGTATGGCCATTTTCACAATATCGATTCTTCCTATCCATGAGCATGGAATGTTTTTCCATTTGTTTCTGTCCTCTCTTGTTTCATTGAGCAGTGGTTTGTAGTTCTCCTTGAAGAAGTCCTTCACATCCCTTGTAAGTTGGATTCCTAGGTATTTTATTCTCTTTGAAGCAATTGTGAATGGGAGTTCACTCCTGATTTGGCTTTCTGTTTGTCTATTGTTGGTGTATAGAAATGCTTGTGATTTTTTGCACGTTGATTTTGTATCCTGAGACTTGCTGAAGTTGCTTATCAGCTTAAGGAGATTTTGGATTGAGACGATGGAGTTTTCTAAATATACAATCATGTCATCTGCAAACAGTGATAATTTGACTTTCTCTCTTCCTGTTTGAATACCCTTTATTTATTTCCCTTGCCTAATTGTCCTGGCTAGAACTTCCACTACTGTGTTGAATAGGTGTGGTAAGAGATGGCATGCTTATCTTGTGCCGGTTTTCAAAGGGAATGCTTTCAGCTTTTGCCCATTCAGTATGATATTGGTTGTGGGTTTGTCATAAATAGCTCTTATTATTTTGAGATACGTTCCATCAATACCTAGCTTTTTGAGAGTTCTTATCATGAGGGGTGTTGAATTTTATCAAAGGCCTTTTCTGCATCTACTAAGATAATCCTGTGGTATCTGTCTATGTGATGGATTACATTTATTAATTTGCATATGTTGAACCAGCCTTGCATTCCAGGGATGAAACTGACTTGATCATGGTGGATAAGCTTTTCAATGTGCTGCTGGATTCAGTTTGCCAGTATTTTATTGAGGATTTTTGCATTGATGTTCATCGATTTCAGGCCAGTGGGCCTGAAATTTTGTTATTGTTATTGTGCCTCTGCCAGGTCTAGGTATCAGGATGATGCTGGCCTCATACAATGAGTTAGGGAGGAGTCCCTATTTTTCTATTGATTGTAATAGTTTTAGAAGGAATGGTACCAGCTCCACTTTGTAGCTCTGGTAGAATTTGGCTGTGAATCTGTCTGATCCTAGGCTTTTTTGTTTGGTAGGCTGTTAATTACTTCCTCAATTTAAGAACTTGTTACTGGTCTATTCAGGCATTTGACTTTTTCCTAGTTTAGTCTTGAGAGGGTATATGTGTCAGGAATTTATCCATTTCTTCTAGATTTTCTACTTTGTTTGTGTAGAGGTGTTTATAGTATTCTCTGACTAGGTCAGATTGATAACCCAGCCCTTTCAAAATGCTGAGGCCCTAAGCAGAAAAGTAAATAAAGGGATGTACTGCACCTTTATGCACTGTATTTAATGTTTACTGGACACTGATGTTTGATATTTATTTGTCATTCTGGGTAAATCAAACTTAAAACATTTTTATTCTTGTGAACAATATGATTTTGGTTTTTTTAATACTCAGAATTGTTGATCACTTTAGTAGCTTTGTCTAGCTTAGAGCAAAATAATTTTCTTGGGATGAAGTTAGACCATTTCTGCATTCACTTATTTATGGAGTATGTAAGTATTTCCAGTACATCTGAGAAATAATAATCTATGTTATTTGTACCCTTTCTAGAGGAAATACTCCCCAGAAAACCCCTTGTTATTAAGGTATATCCCTGTTAAGATGTATCCCTGTTAAGAAATAAGATTTCTCATATAATCCACAATTCTCAAGCACAAATATGTGAACTATTCAAATACATTCAAAGGACAAACAGATAATTTTTGGAATAAAGGATTGCTATGAGCCTGTTTGTGTGCCCCCAGAATTCATATATTGAAGCTTAATCACCAATGTGATGGTAATAGGAGGTGGGACCCCTTGGAGGTGATTAAATCATGAAGGTGGAGCCCATGAATGGGATTAGTGCCCTTACAAAAGAGGTCCCAGAGAGCTGTGCTGCCTCTTCCAATACCTGAGGATGAAGTTAAAAGGCATTATCTATGAACCAGGAAATGGGCTCCCATCAGACATATAATCTGCCAGCCCCTTGGTCTCAGACTTCCCAGCCTTTAGAACTGTGATAAATACATTTCTGTTGTTTATAAGCTGACCAGTTTATGGAATTTTGTAATGGCAGCCCAAGCAAATGAAGATAGGGCATGAATAGACAACATAAATGTGGGATATGAAAAGCAACCCTGTATGAAAAGACCTATTCATAAAAGATAAGTGTCTTTTCAAACAGTGTTTTTCACACTTGGCTTCTATTATGCAGTAAAGATACCTCAAGAGGTTTTTAAAAATGCTCTGAATATGCACCTTACCTCAGACATAGAAGATAAAAATCTCTGAAGTAGAGATAAAGATATTTGTATTTTAAAATACTGTGCCAGCTATTTTGGTGCATAGCCAAAGTTGGGAACCCACTAACCAAATATATAATCTGGAAGATAATCTTATTTTTGTCAAAACCATGGGATTATAAAACAATTCTCATCACAATCATAGGAACATTTCCTAGAAGTCAGTTGCAGTCAGGCCTGTGCCAAACACATTTTGCATGAAAGTGCTTGTGTCTGCTGGGTTTCTAGTATATTGATTGACTCATGTTTGAATAATTAGCAAAAATAATTGCATTTCCATATATAAAATGAATTTTGATCAGCTGCAGAAAAAGAAATGTATATCAGCAATAAATATAGAATTTTGTAACAATAATAAGCACTATTACTTATGCAGTGTTTACTTTGTGCCAACAATATACTTAAAGAACCTCAAAGGTCACAGTTGGCTGTGTAGGAGATCCACAAAATAGCAAATAGGAATCTGGATTTGTCCAAATAAAATATATTATCTTGGCTATTTCTGGTTATCCACTTCATCTTTTCACCAGTCTGTTAGTGAGATGTTAGTAAACAATAGAATTATGGTGTAGAATTATCATATGTCATTTACAGTTTCAGTATATTTACATTGGTTCTGTAATGGTTTACTCCTGCTTGATTAACTTAACCTTCCTGTAAGTTATAAAGGACCCCAACAGGTCATTATTAAAAAGAGTTATCTAACCTAAGCGGACTTCTCTAGCATATTAGTCATGCACAGATCCTGATATAGAAAACCAGATAAGAATATTCCTTACAAAATAGTTTCTGAACAGTGCCCACTGTCAATTGAGTGTGCTCCATTTTATATCAATAAAGAAACCTTGGGGTTTTCTAAGGAGCAATTGCCTTTCTACCTGTCCCCTTTTGTCTTTCAGAAATCCCAAGCATCCTGAAATGGTTCTTGTTTCCTCTCATGCATAATTCTGAGAGGATTACTAATTGCCATAACCTATAAATGCAATGTTTTAAAAGTATAGGTAGATGCATCTATCATTGTCATTTATTTTTATAAAATTCCTGGAGACATAAGGAATGATAGGAGGACGATGACAATGTTGAGGATGACGATGATGATCATGATGACTACAAAAAAAGTAGAGAAAGAGGGAGGAAGAAGATAAAGTGATGATCGAGAAGAAAAGGAAGAGAGGAGCATAATCTTAGAATTTTTAATTGATTGGTTATTATGAACCAGGTGTAAATTCAAGCATTTTATGTACTCTATGAAGTAGTACTGCATTACTTCCATTGCCATATGCAGAGCCAGTTATGCAAGTGGCTCTAATCACAAAACTTTAAAAAGGGATGCTAGATCTCAAACTAATATCTGCTCAGATTTCAAAGACAACTTTACTAGAATTATATGCTTTTGGAAAAAATAGATAAACAGGAGTAGAAAGCTCAATTTGAAAAAAAAATTATATACTAGTAATTTCAGTCTCTGTACAAAGGAATTCTAAGTATCTGCAGTTATGTTCACTTTTCAAGATATTTAGTAGAAAAGTAAACTGATAGTGATATTTGATACTCATTTAACTGCATTTTCAGAATAGTGAATATATGCCTACTTAATTAAAACATTTATTGTGAATAAAAAGATACTAGGTTTTCATTTATTTTTATCATGCAATATTAAGTATTAACATTAAAAACAATACTCATGACACCAAACATCTCACCATGCTGTGTTAAAAGACATTATAATTTGAAGTTAAGAATTAGAACATTTATAATATTACAGCTTTTGGAGTGATAACTGTAGTTTGAAGAATAGTACTAATACTTAAAATTTAAAAAATATTATAAAACAGTCATGATAAGGTTTTATGATTTTTTATCCTTGAGAAGTTAGATCTTATATACTTAGCATGCCTTTTTCATATTTTGAAAAATCCATTGTTCCAAAGAGCACCTCTTTAAGACAAGAGAAACTTTTCCTTCTCAAATAGTTCTAGTACTGTATCATTAAAAAGTAATTGGACCTTAAGTTAAACCTTTTAATTTCTTGACTATCATTAAAAATTTATAATTGGAATTTTTTGTATTATTCTTCCCTTAGAGTCCACAGATATACATTTTGGATATGTCACCTAGAGATGATGTAAGTGTTGTCAAGTTTCCTATCCTGGATTTTATGTTCTTCAGGATGAGAAACAAAGTACATAATTTGTTGTACATCAGTACTCTGATGAACGCTTGAAGGGTCTTTCTACAGATCTCCAGAGCTGTCTCCCTTTGCAGCTCTCATCTCCAACACTGTCTTGTGAACTCTAGAAATCGTGTTCTTCCTGATTAGCAAAGTCTCCTCAACATGGAAAAGTATGCCAAGCTCTACCTAGGTTTCCTCTACTTGCTCTGTTGCAAAAAGAAAAGTGATTCTCCTTTTGCCTAAGAGACAAATGTTTTAGTGATGTGCACAGTGAAAACACTACAAATTCCAACTGATATGTGATGCTGTTCTAAATGTGGGAGGTAGGAATGTCTGGGGAAAAGGAATTGTCTGTGGAGGATGGGTGGGTCTGAATGAGTAGGAGTTTGTTCCAGAAATCTAAGAACAGATGGAGTTTGGATTTGAAGCATGACTTAGATTCTAATGTGCATCCAGAATAATCCACTGTTCCTCTATTTTTTAATTTTCCTAGTTGAACTTCCACCTTTGATTTTTTTGTGGGCTAATGTTTTTTCTAGTGCTACTGTTGAACTTTGCCTGAGCCATTTTTAAAAAATAATTATTCCTTTAATTATTTGATTACATAATTTCTTTTTCAAAATACAAGTAGAAATGGAAATGTATCCTTCTTACATGTATAGAAGAGTTATCGGACTTTGAAAGGTCCAAGTGGCACAACATTGCAGCCTGGACTAGCAGGAGAGCCTCATTTTTCTCTGGATCTCACAGAAAGCTGGCAGACTTTTTAGGGTCAATTTGATAAATGGGCCTATTATAAACAGTGTACACCGAAGTGGTATATGTAACCTTTCAAATCCAAAGAGTGTACATATGTAAGATAAAGTTCAAATGCCACTAACTTTTTTCACCTTGAAACTAACTAACCTACAAGTCTGAACTATTGTTTGCTAACCACTGTACAGAGATATCAGGCTTCAAGATTTATCTCTTTGTTCAGAAATATAATTTATAAAACTCAATAGCCAGTTAAATTACTGATGTATCCACACATGCATAATAGATCCACACATGCATAATAGATCCTTCGCTCTGTGTTGATTTATAATAGGAGTCAACAGCTAATTAAACTTATAATAACTATCTGACATATACTGAGAATAACCATAATCTATACCAGCCAATCAGCAATTTAAATAAGAATGTAATAGGAATCCCAATCCTTGAAGATTTAAAAATTTAATGATAACATTATTGATTCCTTCAGGAATATAATAATTGCTTTTAGTTTACTATTTTAAAAAGCTGTGAATTGTCAGTGGTTCCTTGTATCTAAATTGCTTTGACTCCCCGAATGGAAAAGGCAACATGGGAATTGTGTCAGTACTTAAAATATTTTAGAGAGATTGTTTCTGTCCAATATGGCCAACACATATAGTAAATGTGTAACAAAGACTGGGTATTTTCTACATAAGAAAAATAACTGGACAAAATAAAATAAAAAGATGCTTCTTAAGATATTTGACATCAGACAATAGAGGACAATCCTTGAGAGAGAGGAAACAAATGAGGCAAGCTCTGTTATTGCCTAAGTTTACTGATTTGAGAGAATTTCCAGGCAACAGAGCAAGTAGAGGAAACCTAGGTAGAGCTTGGCATACTTTTCCATGTTGAGGAGACTTTGCTAATCAGGAAGAACACGATTTCTAGAGTTCACAAGACAGTGTTGGAGACGAAAGCTGCAAAGGGAGACAGCTCTGGAGATCTGTAGAAAGACCCTTCAAGCGTTCATCAGAGTACTGATCAATGCAAGTGTATGAAAACTAGCTGAGGCTTGGGTATGAATTACCTGAAAGGATTAGAATAAATAACTTGAGGCGGGATGCGGTGGCTCACGCCTGTAATCCCAGCACTTTTGGAGGTCAAGGCGGGCAGATCATGAGGTCAGGAGATCGAGATCATCCTGGCTAACACGGTGAAACCCCGTCTCTACTAACAACACAAAAAAATTAGCCGGGCGTGGTGGCGGGCACCTGTAGTCCCAGCTACTCGGGAGGCTGAGGCAGGAGAAAGGCGTGAACCCCGGAGGCGGAGCTTGCAGTGAGCCGAGATCGCGCCACTGCACTTCAGCCTGGGCGACAGAGCAAGACTCTGTCTCAAAAAAAAAAAAAAAAAGTATCAAATTACTTCTCAGTAGCATATATGTGTCCCATAACAAATGTTGAGACTATAAGATTACAGAAATATCCAGCACTCAGCAAGGTAAAATTCACAGTGTCTGTTGTCCAAGGAAAAATTATCAGATAGGCAAATAGGCAAGAAAACACAATCCCTAATGGGCAGAAAATTAAATCAGTTGATGCTGATACAGATGTTAGAATTGGTATAAAAAGACACTAAAACAGTTGCTACAACTTTATTTCATATGCTCATAAAGCTAGAGAAAAAGCTGAATATGTTAAATAATGACAAAAAGGATATAAAAATATAATCAAACGTCTAGAGTTGAAAACTATGATGTCTGAGAGGAAAAAAGCACTGGATATTATAAACAGCATATTATATATTGCAGAAAAAACAGTGAACTTAAGACATAGCAACAGAAACTACTTTAAAAAACACATAGGGAAAAATACTTAAAAAAATAAACACAGCATCAACAAACCTTGGGACAACTTCAGACAACCTAGTAACAATTGTAATTGGAGGCATGAAGGTTGTCAGGGAGGTGAGGGGAAGTGTTAGAAAAAATAATTGAAGATATAATATGCGAATTTCAAAATTTTCTGAAAACTATAAATCATGACTGCAAAATGTTAACAACACAAAATTTTAGACATACATTATACATATATAAAGCACAAACAAAATTTTATATATACATCAAATATTTATAAAATTTGTATATTAATTATATATATACACATATATAATGTACCTTGGTGTATGTGTGTGTATACACACACACACACAGATACAGACACACACACCAAGCTATATCATAATCAAATTGGTTCAAACCAGAGGAAAAAAGCACATTATTTCTAGAACAAAGGTAAGCATGATAGCAGGTTTTTTTGTGGAAGCAATGCAAGCAGTAAAACAACTGAGCAACACATTTAAGTAATTGAAAGAAAAAATCTTTCTACCTAGAATTATATACCCAGCCAAAATATCTTTGATAATAAAAGTTAAAAAAAGTTGAAATAATTTGTCACCAGCAAGCCTGAGTAACAAGAAATCTTAAAGTTTCTCCGTAAGATGAGAAATTCTCTTTTTATTTAAGTTAATGTAGAAAACAATTGATGACTTATTCAAACATAATAATGTATTGTGGGGATTATAAAAATATAAAAATATAGAAGTAAAATATCTGAGAGTAAAAAAACCATACAAAGACTGGGAGGGAAAAAAGGAAGTATATTGTTTTAAGTTACTTCTATGTGGAATGAAATTATAGTACATGAAGTCAGGTTATGAAATTTAAGGTATATAAAATAAACTCTAAAAGGCCCACTAGAGAAACATGACAAAGTTATAGCAAACAAAAGAAATAAAGTAAAATGAAACCACAAAAATATTAAATTAAAAAAGGCAGAAAAAGGGTGTAAAAAGGCTGAAAAAGAGGGAGAGAGGAACAAAGGACAGAGAGCAAATGGAAAATAAATAGAAAAATTTTAGATATAGAATCATCACATTAAATGTAAATGGAGCAAAAATGTCAGATAGTGCCAAAATAGATAAAATGCAAGACTCAACTGTACATGCCTACAAGAAATCTTTAAATAAGGCACACATATGTAAATCGTGAAATGATAGAAAATTATATATCATGATAACATCAATTCAAAAAAATCTGGAGAAGCTACAGTAATATCTGACAAAGAATATTTCAGAACAAAGAATATTACTAAAGATTAAAGACGGTAACTTTAAAATGATAAAGGGATCATTTAAGAGGTCATGGCAAACCTAAATGTTTATGCAACTAGTAGTAGAACCTCAAAATACATGAAACTAAAATTGATAGAATTTCAAGGACAAAAACAAAAATCTACAATTATAATCAGGGATATTAACACACTTAAATTGGGATCTCAAAAAATTATCTGGAAAATCAGTAACCATATTTAGGACTTGAGCAGTAGTATTAAATAGATTAACTTACTTGACATTAATAGAATACTTTATCAAAGAACAAGATAATACACCTTCTTTTTAAGTCGTCATGGAATATAATGTATATATTAGGCCATAAAATAAATCTAAATAAATTTAAAAAGATTCAAGTCAGATAAAGTTTTTCTTACCAAAATGAAGTTAAAAATTATTAAAAGATCTCTGGAAAAATCCTGGTACTTGAAAACTATATAACACACTTATAAGTAACCCATTTGTCAAATATATTTTAAGCGGAATAGAGTATTTTTAAAAATCCGGGCATATGAAAATTTGTGGAATGTTGCTTACTTGGTCATTAGAGGGAAATTTGTAGCACTAAGGGGCTGTTTTTATGTCTATATAAATGTCTTGAATTAATGACCACAGCTTCCACCTTAGGAATCTAGAATACAAAAATAAATGATACCTAATGTAAGAAGAAGAAAATAATGAATATTAGAGTGGAAATCAATAAAATGGAAGATAATTTAAAAATACAGAAAAATTATGAAACCAAACTGAATAGCCCTATACCTATTTGAATTTGCAGTTAAAACATTTATATAAAGAAAACTCTAAATGATTTTATTACAACAAAACACTTAGAAAGATATAACACCATTTCTATACAAACTTTTTCAGGAAATTGTTTAGGAAAGAATACGATTTCAGCAATGTCCTCTCTTAAAACTAAAGACATTACAAGAATAGAAACTGCAGACAAATATTCTTTTTAAACATAAAATTGTACAAATAAAATGTATAAATATATTAAAAAGGCACTGGGTGCGGTGGCTCACGCCTACAATCGAAACACTTTGGGAGGTAGAGGTGGGTGGATCACCTGAGGTCAGGAGTTTGAGACAAGCCTGGCCAACGTGGCGAAACCCCATCTGTACTAAAAATACAAAAATTAGCTGGGTGTGGTGGCGGGCACTTGTAATCCCAGCTACTTGGCAGGCTGAGGCAGGAGAATCACTTGAACCCAGGAGGCAGAGGTTGCAGCAGTGAGCCAAGATCGTGCTACTGCACTCCAAGCCTGGGCAACAAGAGCAAAACTCCATCTCAAAAAAATGGAAAAAAAAAAAAGAAAGGATAGTACATCATGACCAAATAAAGTTTATCTCAGGAATGCATGAACAATTTAGCTTTAAAATATCAAGTAATATTAACCACCATATGAACAAATGAAATAAAGTAACACCACATGATTATCTGAGAGACAGAGAAAAAGCATTTGACATTATCAAATGCAAATTCCTAATGTAAAACTCACAGCAAAATGGAAATAGAAGAGAATAATTCTCATCTTGATAAAGGGGCATCTTTGAGAAACCTGCCGCTAGCAAACACCATCCTTACTAGTGAATGACTGAATATTTTTCCCTTATTATCAAAGGAATGTCAGGATTTCTTCTTTTACTACTTCTATTAAACACTGTGCTAGCCATTCCATGCAGTAAGACAAAGAAATATCAATTTTTTAAATGGGAAAAAATGAAATATAACTATTATTTAAGATAATTTGATCATCTATATAAAAAAATTCTATGGAAGCTATGGAAAAAGCTACTAGAACTAATATGTGAATTAATATATTTGCCACATGTAAAAGCAATATAAAAATTTAGTGTTTATCTGTATACTGACAATGACCTATTCAGGAAATTAAATTTAAAAATATCATTTAGAATAGCATAAAAATACAATAAATTTGAGAGAAAAATGACCAAAACTATGTGAGACCTATACCATGAAATCTATAAACACTGAAAAGAGAAATTAAAAATAACCTAAATGGAAAGATACATTGTGTTTATGAATTGAAAAACTCAGTATTGTTATAGTGTTAATTCTCCCCACATGGATTTATAGATTCAGTGTGATTTCAATCAAAATTATACTTTAAAATTAATTTGTACATTTAACATACAAGGAAGTGGAATTACCAAAATAAATGTTAAAAAGAAGAAGACAGGTGGAGAATGAATACTTCTGATTCCAAAATTTATTATAAGGCTGAATTAATCAAGAGATAGATAAATATATCAATGGAATGGAGTGTCTAGGTCTAGACATATGCATACACAACAGCTGATTTTCAACTAAAGTCCTAAGTTCCTTTAGTGGAGAAATGACAGTATATTTAAAGAATAATATGAAATAATTGGATAAGCATACACAAAAAATAAACTTAGATCTTTACCTCACACTACATAAAAGGTATATCAAAATGGGTGATAGAATTAAATGTATCATCTAAAATTATAAAACTTCTAGAATCATAGAGATAATTTTTTGTAACTTGTTTAATGAAAGATCTCAGATGTGTCAACAAAAGGTCATCTATTAAATTTTAAAAAATGAAGATTCATAAAAATCACAAACTTCTGCTCTGAGACATATTGAGAATGAAAAGATAAGACACAGGCTCTGACAACATTTTGCAAATCACAGCAATAAAGTACTCATACTCAGAAATCTCAAAATTCAACAGTATGAAAACAAAGCAATTTTTTAAATGGGCAAAGCATCCCACCAAGGAAGACATACAGGGGACAAATAAACACGTTAAAATATACACTACATAATTAGTCATTTGGCAAATGCAAGTTAAAACCATAATATGGTATGCTTACAAACCTATTAGACGATCATTTCATACACCTGCATTGTGGGATTGCAGAGAACAACCATCAAAACTGTTTCAAAGAGACTTGCACTGCTTTGTGTCGTGTGCTTCTGCATGCTGTGATGAGGGTGTTCTGGGCTTACCAGTCTGTCAGTGTTTGGATGTATGTGAATGGGTCCCACAAGATGTATCTTCTTGCACTTTTTGTATCTTCCAAATTTGTTTTTTGTTTGTTTGTTTGTTTTGGTATTATTTATTTATTTATTTATGAATGAATGACAGGGTAGTGGTCTTGCCCAGGCTGGAACTGCAGTGGTAGTGCCACAGTCATAGTTTGTTGCAGCCTTGATCTCCTGGGCTCAAGGGATCCTGCTGCCTCAGCCTCCCATGTAGCTAGGAATACAGTTGTACGCTACTCTCCTACCTTTTTTTAAAGAAATTTCAGGCATCTCCATTGAGGTCAGGACATGCCAGTAATTTTAAGTCAGGTTTTCAGCCAATCAAACCATTGACTGTTAGGTGTTCAAGTTAGCACACTGAATTCAGAAACGCTGGTAATTTTACCTGCATTGATAAATTCAACCTAGTCTAAGATTATGTTCCTTGCTTATTGGTCTAACATTCACAGATTCTTTTTTTTACATCTATTTCCATGCTTTTGCTAAAGCAAATTGCCAATAATATACACACTTTTTGTGTAGATATTTTTTCTTCTAAGTTTTAATTTGAACTTTACTCCAGGAAAAGGCTGGAATTAGATTCTAGTTATACATGTGAAAATAAAGCAGGGTGGTAAACTGAGGCACAATTATCTTGCTTTCGCAGAGTAAATGCTTTAGGCTTGGTCATTACAGAAACTTAAATAAAGTAAGGACTATCTTATCAGCCAGGAGAGCAATTGTTACTTCTTTCTGCTGGCAAGAGCTCAGTAGAATTTAGTGGTTGATAGTCATTGGTTTGATACAATCTAATCTTATAAATATTCTATTTCTCAGTTTACCCTTTTTCCGAATTTCCCAAGTTCAGCTAGTATGTTTGTAAATATTATTAATAGTCAATTGTTCAACCATTTTGCCTTTTCAGTTCTGCTGCAATTGATAAAGCTTATTATTGAATGGTCTTGGACAAGGGCTTCAATCTTATTTTCATTCTTTAGGCCCCATACTCAGTTATTTAAAAAAAGGAAGCCAGTACCAGAGTCCTAGAATTTCAGGATAAAAATTTTATTCAATCATAGCAGCTATTGAATCAAGATTTATACTTCATGGGCACAGGAGTTCGCAGATAATAATGCACTGTTTTGACACTGTAGGTCAGGGACTGTTGTCTTACTATTCTTCAATTGTAGCTATTCCACAGTATTCAGATCCATCCATATCAGATTAACAATCCTAAATTCCTAACACTGAATGTCTAATACCTGCAATGACTTTACAGGATCAATATCCTGTAGATAATTTTGGAAGTTGCAAAAAACTGGTAATTTGCTGGCCAGTTTTTTTTTTAAAAAGGGAGTTCATTAAAGAATACTGAATATCTAACATGATTAGTAGGAAGATTAGAGGAAAAACAAAACAAAATTTGAGGCTAAACTTGTAGATAAACATCTAAAATTATGCTGCAAAACCAACTTCATAGGAAAATGATTTCTGGGGCTTCCTCTCAAAAGTAAATGTCAAGAAATCAACTGACCACAATGCTTCTATTATTACTACCAGTACCAATATCACCTCTGGATGGCAAATCTGATCTTAGTGCCTCTACTTTCAAGTCTGGAATTCCATATTTCAGGTTTACAGAATGGAAGAGGGTATATGATGTGATTAATCAACCTTTGAAACATGAGCAAGTACTTCAAAGATGGTTAGGAAAAATAAACTTTTGCCACCCTGGTCCCCAGAGCCCACTCACAATTCTCATTTATAAAGTTAAAAACTGTTCTGAGTTCTTGCATTTCCTTCTATAATTTCGTATACAATTAAACACATTTTAAAACATAGGTAGTGTCATATTGTTTAAAAAAAAAGATAGTTTTGCCCATAGTACACCATATTTACCCTACAGATGATCCACTCTATTTTTCTACAAGTAAATAGGATTTCCTTATCATACATGTATTCTTAATTTAGTCGAAAAGTTGTAGAATTTAAGGCTATGACAGAAATAGAGAACTAGTTATCATCTAGAGATTCTGTATTTTAAACCAGTGATAATACGCGATTGGACTTGGTATTGTTTCCCTTTTGTAAGAGTAGGAACATATTTTCGATTGTCTGAAACTTGAAAATATTATGTTAGGAAGAGAGCGCATAACTATTGAGTAATCAAAAGAACAGAGTATAATGGGTACTTGTCATATTTTGGCCAGCTAAGTTCTGAACTACATTCCTGTTTAGAGAAAACCTTTGTATGTTGGTTTTAGTGACTGGAGAGCAGATAATCCTTCCTCTTACTCCCTGGAGCTATGCTTTAGAAACAACCTAGGCTCAGCCAATCATTTGCTCCTGATATGACTTAGAAATTTGAGAGTGCTTAAAATACATAGGAAAATTTGGAATTTATTCACAATGACAGAAATGGAGTTGAGATGTTGTTGATCACAGCAGGAAATGTCATCATAAGAATTTTGTAAATGAAGATTTAATAAGTTTATGTGTATAAACCACTTAGAACACTACCTTCCACAGAGCAGATCCTAGGTTACTGTTTATTATTAATAATTGAAAGAATATTTCAGGTTTTACCAAAACTACAATTAAAAGCATTTTACTAGCCTAGGGATTCAAATTTAAAATCTCTCCTTGTTACAGTAATTTTATGCCCTTGTAGCTTAGTTTGTATTTGCTTGCATGTGAAATAAATATTTTATTAAATTGGACGTTCACATTAACCAATGAGTCAAAGTATAACTAACCTTCAGTAATTTACTCTGTGAAGGTCACCACATGATTTATCACTTTGGACGTTTTGTGAGTTTTGAAGGTAGACTTGCAATAATGAACACAGCACTAGTGCAACACACAGACAACTTTGCTCCATTAATCATCTCATTGGGAAGAAAATAAGAGCTGGTGTGTGGTTCTTAATAACTACAAAGCCAAATGCAATAAGTCTGGTTACTCAAATGTAGCTGATCTGTTCAATTTATTTCACCACATTTAGCTCCTGACCTAATTGGAGTCAGTCCTGGAATATTGTGCAATGCTTTAGGAAGTCCAGGTTGGGGAGTGCTGGTCACATAGTACACACCATCTACTGTTTTGCATTTTGTTTCTAGGATTTCTGGAATTCAGTGTACTTGAGTACTGCCAAAGTGTGTCCTCAATTAAGATAAATATATTTTATCCTTTCTCTCTCTTTCTCTTTCTTTGTCTCTCTTTTCCTCTCTATGTGAATAGTAAAAGGATTTTTTTTTTTTTTACTTTTTCTTATATGTATTTTATATGTATTTTTTATTTCAACAGCTTTTGGAGTACAAGTGGTTTTTGATTACATGGATGAATTTTATAGTGGTGAAGTCGGAGACTGTAGTGCACCTGTCACCTGAGTAGTGTACATTGTACCCAATATGTAGTTTTTTAATCCATCACCCCCTCCCTCTACACTCTTGAGTCTCCAGTATCCATCATACCACTCTGTATGCCTTTGTGTATCCATGGCTTAGCTCCCCATTATAAGTGAGAATATACAATATTTGATTTTACATTCCTGAGTTATTCCACTTAGAATGATGGATTCCAGCTCCATCCAGGTTACTGCAAAAGACAAGATTTTATTCTTTTTTGTGACTGAGTAGTATTCCATGATGTATATGTACCACATTTTCTTTATCCAATCAGTTGATGGACACTTAGGTTGGTTCCATATTTTGCATATGTGAAGTATGCTGAGATAAACATATGTGTGCAGGTGGCTTTTGATATAACAACTTCTTTTCATTTGGGTAGATACCCAATAGTGGGATTTTTGGATTGAATGGTAGATCTACTTTTAGTTCTTTGAGAAATCTGCATATTGTTTTCCATAGAGATTGTACTAATATACATTCCTACCAACAGTATATAACTGTTCCCTTTTCACCACATTCATGCCAACCTTGATTATTTTTTGAAGTTTTATGAATGGCAATTCTAGCTAGAGTAAGGTAGTATCTCATTTTAGTTTTAATTTGCATATTTCCCTGATGATTAGTGATGTTGAGTATTTTTTCATATGGTTGTTGGCCATTTGTATATTTTCTTTTGAGAAACGTCTATTCATGCCATTTGTCCACTTTTTGATGAGGTTATTTTTTTTCTTGGTGATTCCTTGTATGTTCTGGATATTAGTTCTCTGTTGGATGTATAGTTTGAAAATATTTGCTACCATTCTGTGGGTTGTCTGTTTACTCTGATGATTATTTCTTTTGCTGTGCAGAAGTTTTTTAGTTTAATTAGGTCCCATTTATTTTCGTTTTTGTTGCATTTGGTTTTGGGATCTTAGTAACACATTCTTTGCCTACACCAGTGCCCAAAAGTGTTTTTCCTAGGCTCTCTGCTAGACTTTTTATGGGTCTGGTCTTAGAGTTAAGTATTTGATCCATACAGTGTTGACTTTTTTAGATGGTGAGATATAGGGATTCAATTTCATTCTTCTACATATGGCTATCTTGTTTTCCCAGCACTATTTATTAAATAGGATGTCCTTTCCACAAGTTACGTTTTTGTATGCTTTGTCAAAGATCAGTTGGCTTTAAGTATTTGGCTTTCTTCTGGGTTCTCTATTCTGTTCTATTGGTCTATGTGTATACCTTTATGCCAGTGCCATGCTGTTTTGGTTACTACAGCCTTGTAGTATAATTTGAAGTCAGGTAATGTGATGCCTTCACATTTGTTCTTTTGGCTTGGGATTGATTCAGTTATTTGGGCTCTTTTTTGGGTTCCATATGAATTTTAGGACTTTTTTCTAATTCTGTGAAAAATTATGTTGATATATTGAAAGGAAATGCATTAAATATGTACATTGCTTTTGGCAGTATGGTCATTTTAATGATACCGATTCTTGTGGTCCATGAGCATGGGTTGCATTTCCATTTCTTTGTGTCATCTATGATTTCTTTCAGCAGTGTTTTGTAGCTAATCTTGCAGAGATCATTTACCTCCTTGGTTATGTGTATTTGTAGGTATCATTTCTTTTGCAGCTATTGTAAAAGGAATTGAGTCGTTGATTTGATTCTCAGGTTGGTTGTTGGTGGAATAGGAGTAATAACTGATTTGTATACATTGATTTTGTCACCTGAGACTTTGCTGAATTCATTTATCTAATCTAGTAGTCTTTTGGTGGAGTCTTTAGGATTTTCTAGGTGTATGATTGTATCATCAGCAAACCGGGATAGTTTGACTTCCTCTTTTCCAATTTGGGTTCACTTTATTTCTTTCTCTTGACTAATCTCTCTGACTAGGACGTCCAGTCATATGTTTAATAGAAGTAGTGAAAGTGGGCATGCTTGTCTTATTCCAGTTCTTAGAAGGGATGCTTTCAACTTTTCTTCGTTTCGTATGATGTTAGCTATGGGTTTGTTTTATACAACTTTATTATTTTGAGGCATGATTCTTCCATGCCTAGTTTTTTGAGGGTTTTTATCAGAAGGGGATGTTGGATTTTATTGAATGCTTTTTATGGGTCAGTTGAGATGATGATATTATTTTTGTTTTTAATTCTGTTAATGTGATGAATCACGTTTGTCAACGTTTGTGTGTTGAACCATCCCTGAGATGACAACCACTTGATTATGGTGAATTATCTTTTTGATGTCCTAGTATGTTGTTGAGGGTTTTTGTATCTAAGTTCATCAGGGACATTGGTCTGTAGTTTTGTTTTTGTTGTTGTTATGTCCTTTCCTGGCTTGGGTACCAGGGTGATATTGGGTTCATAGAATAAATTGGGGAGGAGTCCCTCTTTCTCAATATTTTGAAATAGTTTCAGTAGGTTTGACACCATTTCTTCTTTGAATGTCTGGTAGAATTTGGCTGTTGTTCCATTTGGCTCTGGCCTTTTTATTTTTGGAAATTTTTATATTACTGATTCAATCTTACTGCTTGTTACTGGTATGTTCAGGATTTCTATTTCTTCCTGATTCAAGCTATGAGGGTTGTATGTTTCCAAGAATGCATCCATTTCATACTTTATTTACCTTTTCGAAGAACCAAATTTTTGCTTTTTTGTTCTTTTGTGCTTATTTGGTTTGGTTTCATTTAGTTCAGGTCTAATGTTGCTTTATGAGTCTGGGATCTCCACAGTTAGGTGCATATATATTTAGGATTGTAATATCTTCTTGGTGAATTGATCCTTTTATCATTATACAATGACCTTCTTTGTCTTTTTTTTTTACTGTTGTTGCTTTAAAGTCTGTCTTATCTAATATATAAATAGCTACTCCTGCTCACTTTTGCCTTCCATTTGCATGAAATATCTTTTTCTTTTTCCATGTCATTACCTTGAATCTAAAATAATTGTTATGTGTTAGGTGTGTCTCCTGAAGACAGAAAATGTTTGGTTGGTAATTTGTTATCCATCTGGAAATCTGTATCTTTTAAATGGAGCATTTAGACCATTTACATTCAGTGTTAATATTGAGATGTGAGGTACTGTTCCACTCATCATGTTGGTTGTTAACAAGGTATTTTGTTCTCTTCATTGTGTTATTATTTTATAGGCTCTGTGAGTTTCATGCTTTTAAGAGGTTCTATTCTGGTGCATACTAACCTTCTGTTTCAAGCTTTAGAACTCCTTTTAACATTTCTCGCAGGGCTGATATAGTAGTGACAAATTTCCTCAGCATTTGCTTCTCTGAAGTACAATGTATTTTTTCTTCTTTTATGAAATGAGTTTTGCTGGATACAAAATTCTTGGTTGGCAGTTATGCTGTTTAAGAAGGCTAAAGATAGGATCATAATCTCTTCTGGTTTGTAAAGTTTCTGCTGAGTACTTTTTTATATATTTATGAAAGAAAAAAATATTACCATTAGATGAATTCTAAAATTTGTCTCAATTTTTATACTAAATAGTATACTCTTCATTTTATAGATGAAGAAACTGAAATCTAAAATTGGTAGTGACTTGTCCAAGGTCAGATGCATAATAAATGGCAGAAATGTACTAAAATCTAGATTTTGATGCCATAGCTAATGTACCTTTCACAATAGTTACTCGCTTTGTTGCCTCTTAACAATGGACACTTTATAGCTCATCACAATGAAGAGTAATTTCAATATCCTTGAATTTCCAATTCTACTTTTCGACTCCAATAGCAATAAAACAGATATTATTTTATAGTAAAAAACACTATACATGAAGCTCATTGAGCCCTGATAGCTCCTATTTGTCAATGTTAATGTAGATTTATTATGAATATGATTGCCCTAATGAATATCTGTTAATTGTTGTCAAAGCCACATAATGAAGAGCCTGTAATGATTTGTATATTAAGCTGAGTCCAGGTTCAATGAACATGTCTAATTCATTTTAAAACAAACTGCATCAGTAGAGTTGGAGCCATGGATTTTCAATAAAGCATGAACTAAAGCCAGTATTAAAATTTTTAAACATAATTTGTTTATGTGATTGTATAATGTGCCTTTTTCTTAAAAATTATAACTATTAACTTGTTCATTTTTTGAGGGTATACCTAAAGCATTTGCCACATGCAAGACAGGATTTGTAAGAATAATATTATTAAGTATTATTCTAAAATTGTATTTTACTACTCTTCCCAGTTTAAGGATATATTGAGTACTAATTTTATTCCTATAAATTTCGTTTTAGCATTTGGGGGTATTTCTACTCACAAATATTTACTTCAATAATTATGTCCTTGTGTATTTTCTGGTAGTTTTCTGTGCCTCGACTCTTTGAAATTTCTAAACTTAAGAACATTTTGAGAAAAGCACCATTTTCAATTTTATAAAGATAAGCACCTGCTTGTTTGGAAACTTATGAAAATCTTACTCAAAACTTTTTGCTTGGTGAAGATGTGGAGCAAGATGGCTAATAGAATCCTGGATTGACCATCATCTCTGCAGGAATACCACATTGAAAAACCCTCCGCACACACAAAAAAAGCACTTTCATAGGAACCAGAGATCAGGTGAGTAGTCAAAGTACCTGGTTTTAACTTCATATCACTGATATAGTCACTTAAAAGAGTAAGAAAGAGAGTCTTGAATTACCAATACCACTCCTTTCCCATCCCCCTGGCAGTGGTTGGTTGTTGTGGAGACAGAATCTTTGTACTTGGGGAAGGGAGAGCACAATGATGGTGGGATTTTGTCATTGAAACTCAGAGTTGCCCTGTCAGAACAGTAGTACCAAGCAGAATTCAGTCGTCCCCCACAGAGGGAGCATTTAGACCAGCCCTAACCAAAGGGGAATCACCCAACTCAGTGGTCAGAATTGATTTTTGGAAAGCCTTGCCACAATGTACTAAAGTATGCTGAGATCCTAAATAAACTTGCCATGCAGTCTGTGCCACAAGGTCTGTAATTCCTGGGAGAGTCCAGGTGCTGAGCTGGGCTCAGAGCCTGTGTTCTTGTGGGGCACATAATCCATTGAGACACCAGCTGGGAGAGACAAGGGAGTTCTTGCACCACCTATAACCCAACCCAAGGCAGTGCTGCTTGTAGGTCCAGGAGTTACTCCTCTGTTCTGCTTGAGGAACAGAGAAAGGAGAGTAAAGAGGGCTTTGTCTTACAACTTAGAAATCAGCTCAACCACAGTAGGGTAGGACTCCAGGCAGAGTCCTGAGGCCCCAATTCTAGCCCCTAGTTTATTGGCAATATTTTTATACCCACACTGGGTCAGAGGAAATCTGCTGCCTTGAAGGGAAGTACCCAGCCCTGGCAGCATCATCACTTACTGACTAAAGAGATTTGGGGCCCTGAATAATCCGCAGCAGTACCGAGGATGTACTCATGGTAGTCCTTGAGTGAGACTAAGAAACATGCCAGATTCAGATGTAACACAGAACATTTTTAGCTGTAATGGCTATAGGGAGAGACCTGCTTGAGAAAAGAGCAGCAAGAGTAAAGGGGAATTTGTCTTGAAGCTTAGGTGTCAGCTTGGCAACAGTAGGGTAGAGCAAAAAGAGAACTCTTGAGGTCTCTGATTCCAGGCCTTAGCTCTTGAGTGGCATTTCTGGGCCGCCTTGGACCAGAAGGGAGCCCACTGCCCTAAAAGGAGAGTACAACCCTGGCAACATTCACCATAAGCTTAACGAGGAACCCTATGGCCTTCAGTGGACATTGATGTTAGCCAGGAATACTCACCATAGCTCAGGGGCACTGGTGGTCATGGAGAGAGACTCCTCTGCTTGTGAAAGTGGAGGGAAGAGTGGGAAGGAATTTGTCTTATGGCTTGGATGCCAGTTCAGCTGCAGTAGAATAGAGCACCAGGTGGAGTCCTAAGATTTCTGACTGCAGGCCCTGGCTCCCAGATGGCATCTCTGGATCTGCCCAGTGTCAGGAAGAACTTGTCACCCTGAAGGAAAGGACACAAGCCTAGCTAGCCAACTTTGCCACTTGGTGATTGTAGATCCCTCAGGCCTTGAACAAACATAAATGGTAGCAAGGTAGTGATTACTGCAGACCTTAGGCAAGAACCTGTGCTGTTCTGGCATCAGTTCTGACCCAGCATAGTCCCAGTGGTGGTGGTCACAGGGGTGCTTATGATATACCTCCACCAGCTCCAGGCAGCTCACCATAGACAGAGAGACTCTTTTTTTTTTTTGAGACGGAGTCTCGCTCTGTCGCCCAGCCCAGGCTGGAGTGCAGTGGCGCGATCTCGGCTCACTGCAAGCTCCGCCTCCCGGGTTCACGCCATTCTCCTGCCTCAGCCTCCCGAGTAGCTGGGACTACAGGCGCCCACAACCACGCCCGGCTAATTTTTTGTAATTTTTAGTAGAGACGGGGTTTCACCGTGGTCTCAATCTCCTGACCTTGTGATCCGCCCGCCTCGGCCTCCCAAAGTGCTGGGATTACAGGCGTGAGCCACCGCGCCCGGCTGTAAGGGAAGAGTTTCTACCTGAAGTTCAGAGAAATTGTTTGGATCATATCCAGGACCACAAAAGCAATACCTCTACGGGTCTGCAAGATCCCCAAGTGTTAGTTGGCTTGGGGTAATTCTGGGCTTTCTCTAATGCAGAGATGGTGTCACTGACCACAAACTTAGATCACAAAACTCAAGTCACTTTGAATACTTGGAAAACCTTTTCAAGAAAGGAAGGCATAAACAATCCCAGACAATGAAGACTACAATAAATATGTAGTTCTTCAATGCACAGACACTGATGAACATCACAAGCATCAAGTGCATCCAGAAAAACATGACCTCACACAATAGACTAAATAAGTCACCAGGGACTAATCCTGGAGGGACAAAGGTATGTGACCTTTCATACAGAATTTGAAATATATATTTTGAGGAAACTCAGTGCAATTCGCAATGACACAGAAGAAATTCAGAATCCTATGAAATAAATTTTACAAACAAATGGGAAGTAATTTCTATTTTATTTTATGTCTTTTTTTTTTTTTTTTTTTTTTTTTTTTTTTTTTTTTTTTTTTTTTGAGATAAAGTCTCACTTTGTCACCCAGGCTGGAGTGCAGTGGCGTGATCTCAGCTCACTGCAACCTCCACCTCCTGGGTTCAAGCAATTCTCCTGTCTCAGCCTCTTGAGTAGCTGTGACTAAAGGTGTGCGACACCCTGTCCAGCTAATTTTTGTATTTTTAGTAGAAATGGGGTTTCACCATGTTGGCCAGGGTGGTCTTGAACTCCTGACCTCAAGTGGTCTGCCTGTCTTGGCCTCCCAAAGTGCTGGGATTACATGAATGAGCCACCACACCAGGCCTGAAACAGTTTTTAAAATCAAACAGAAATTCTGGAGTTAAAAAATGCACTTGACATAATGAAAAATGCATCAGAATCTTTTAACAATATAATTGATGAAGCAGAAGAAGGAATTAGTAAGCTTAAAGACAGGCTACTTGAAGACAGGAGACAAAAGAAAAAAAACATTAAAAAGAATGAAGCACATAAGATCTAGAAAATAGTCACAAAAGGGCAAATCTAAGAGTTACTGGCCTTAAAGAGGAGTTAGAGGGAGAGATAGGTGTAGAATATTTATTAAAAGGGATAACAACAAACTACTTCCCAAACTTCGAGGAGACTTTAATATTCAAGTACAAGAACGTTACAGAACACCAATCAGGTTTAATGCAAATAAGACTACCTAGGGTTATTTAATAATCAAACCCCAGGTCAAGAATAAAGAAAGTATCCTAAAAACAGCAAAATAAAAGAAATAAATAACATATAATAGAACTAAAATACATCTGGCAGCAGACTTTTCAGTGAAAATTTTACAGGCCAAGAGAAAGTGACATCATATTTTTAATGTGATGAAGGAAAAAAGTCTTTTATCCTTGAATAGTATAACTGATGAAAATATTCTTCAAATGTAAAGGTGAAATAAAGACTCACCTAGACAAACAAAAGCTGAAAGATTCACTCAACACAAAACCTGTCTTACAAGAAATGCTAAAGGGAGTTCTTCAATCAGAATAAATAGGATGTGAATGAGTAGTAAGAAATCACTTGAAGGTGCAGAACTCATTAGTAATAGTAACTACACAGAAAACACAAAATATTATAACATTGCAATTGTGGTATGTAAAGTATTCATGTCTTCAGTAGAAAGACTAAAAGATGAACTAATCAATAATAACTATAACTTTTGAAGCCATAGACAGTACAATAAGATAGAAACAACAAAAAGTTAAATAACAGTGGGATAAAGTTAAAGTATAGAATTTTTATTAGTTTACCTTTGCTTGTTTGTTTGGTTATGCAATCAGTGTTATCATTTGTTCAAAACAAAGGATTTAAGATATTATTTGCAAGCCTCATAGTAACCTCATATCAAAAACATACAACAGAAATGCAAAAATAAATACTAAGATATTTAAACATACCACTAGAGAAAATCACCTTTACTAAAGGGAAAACAGAAAGTAAGGAAAAAATAAAGGGAAGATTACAAAACAACCAAAAAACAAATAACAAAATGGCAGGAGTAAGTCCTTACTTATCAGTGATAACATTGAATGTAAATGGAATAAACTGTGTAATCTAGGAGTGTCCAATCTTTTGGCTTCCCTGGGCCACATTGGAAGAAGAAGAACTGTCTTGGGCCACACATAAAATACACTAAGACTAATGATAGCTGAGGAACTTGAAGTCACAAAAACTCATAATTTTAAGAAGGTTAAAGAAATTGTGTTGGGCCGTATTCAAAGCCATACTGGGCCACATTTAGCCTATAGGCCACAGGTTGGATAAGCTTGCTCTAGTCAAAAGACATAGATTGGCTGAATGGATAAAATAACAAGACCCAATTAGCTCTTCCTTATAAGAAATACAATTCACTATGAAGATACACAGAGTAAAACGAAGAGATGAGAAAGATATTCCATGTCAATGGAATTTTAAAAAGAGCAGGAGTAGCTATACTTATATCAGACAAAATAGATTTCAGGACAAAAATTTTGAAAAGAGACAAAGAAGACAATGATATAATGATAAAAGGGGTCAATTTAGCAACAGGATATAACAATTTTAAATATATATGTGCCCAATGCTAGAACACCCAGATAGATAAAGCAGAAATCAGAGCTAAAGAGACAGATAGGCCTTAATACAATAGCCAGAGACTTCAACACCCTGCTTCAGCACTGACGATTATCCAGACGGAAAATAAAGAAATACTGAACTTAATCTGCACTATTCACCAAATGGACCTAATAGATATTTACAGAACATTTCACCCAATGTCTACAGAATATGCATTCCTGTCCTCAGCAGATGGATCATTCTCAAGGATAGACTATAAGTTAGGTGACAAAACAAATCTTAAAATATTCAAAAAAATGAAAATTATATTAAGTATCTTCTCTGACCACAATGGAAAAAAACTAGAAATCAGCCAAAAGAGGAATTTTAGAAATTATAAAAACATTTGAAAATTAAATAATATGCTCCTGAATGACCAGTAGGTCAATGAAGACATTGCAAATAAACTTTAAAAAATTTCTTGAAACAAATAATAATGGAAATAACATCCTGAAACCTGGGTGATACAGTGAAAGCACTGAGATGAAAGTTTATAGTTATAAGCACATACATCTAAAAAGAAAAATTTCAAATAACATATTAGTGCATCATAAAGAGCTACTAGAAATCAAGAGGAAACTAAACCCAAAATTAGTAGAAGCAAAGAAATAATAAAGAGCAGAGCAGAAATCAAACTGAAATGAAGAAAACAATAGTAAAGCTCAATGAAATGGAAAGTTGGATTTTCAAAAGGTAAACGAAGCTGACAAACTTTAGCCAGGCTCTATTAGTCCATTCTTGCATTGCTGTAAAATACCTGAGATTGGATAATTTATTTAAAAGAGAGGTTTAATTGGCTAACAATTTCATAGGCTGTATAGGAAGCATGATGCTGGCTATCTGTTTGGCTTCTGAGGAGACCTCAGAAAACTTACAATTATGGTGGAAGGTGAAGAGGAAGCAGGCTTGTCTTACATGGCCAGAGCAGAAGGAGACAGAGTGGGAGGTGCCACATACTTTTAAAGAAGCAGATGTCATGAGAACTCACTGAATATATAGTACCAAGGTGGGGTGGTGCTAAACGATTTATGAGAACTCCACCCTCATTACACAATCATCACCCACCAGGCCCCATCTCCAACACTGGGAATTACAATTAGACACGAGATTTGGACAGAGACACAGATCAAAACAGTATCATTCACCCTGGCCCTTTCCAAATCTCATGTCTTCATATTGCAGAATAGAATCATGCCTTCCCAACATTCCCCCAAAGTCTTAACTCATGCCAGCATTAATTAAAAGTCCAAATTACCAAATCTCATCTGAGACAAGGCAAGTCCCTTCTGCCTATGGGCCTGTAATCAGAAACAAGTTAGTTACTTCCATGATAAAATGGAGGTGCAGGCATTGGGTATATACTTGCGTTCCAAAAGGGAGAAATTGGCCAAAAAAAGGGGGCAATAGGCCCCATATGAGTTTGAAATCCAGCAGGGTGGTCATTAAATCTTAAAGCTCCAAAATAATCTCCTTTGACTTCATGTCTCACATGCAGGGAACACTGATGCAAACAATGGTCTCCCAAGGCCCGGGGCAGCAATGCCCCTGTGGTTTTGCAGATGTCAGCCCCTGTGGCTGCTCTCATGAGCTGTCATCCAATACCTGCAGCTTTTCCAGGCTCATGGTGCAAGCTGACAGTGAATCTACCATTCTGGGGTCTGGAGGATGGTGGTCCTCTTCTCACAGCTCCACTGGGCAAGTGACCCAATGGGGCCTCTGTGTGGGGTCCCCAATCCCACATTTTTCCTCCACACTGTCCTAGTAGTGCTTCTCAATGAGGATTCCACCCCTATAACAGGCTTCTGCTGGGACATACAGCCTTTTTCATACATCCTTTCAAATCTAGGCAGGCTCCAAAGCTTCAGCTCTTGCACTCTGTGCACCTGCAGTATTAACACCACATGGAATCCTCCATAGCTTTTGACTTGCACCCTTTGAAACATCACCCCAAGGTGTACCTGGGCTCCTTTTAGCCAGGGCTGGAGCTGGAGAAGCTGGGAAGCAGAGTGCAGCATCTTGAGGCTGCACAAGACAGCAGGGTCTTAGGCCTAGCCCACAAAACTGTTCTTCCCTCCTAGGCTTCTGGGCCTGTAATGGGAGGAGCTGCTTCAAAGGTCTCTGAAATGCCTTTGAGGGCTTCTTCGCATTGCCTTGGCTGTCAGCCTTTGCCTTCCTTTTATTTATGCTAATTTCTTTAGCCTGCTAGAATTCCTCCCTAGTAAATAGGTTTTTATTTTCTACTACATCTCCAAGCTGCAAATTTTCCAAACTTTTATGCTCTGTTTCCCTTTTCAACATAAGTTCCAGTTTCAAGTCAATTCTTTGCTCACACATATGAAGATAGGTTGTTAGAAGCAGCCAGGCCACATTTGAACACTTTGCTGCTTAGAAATTTCTTCCACGAGATAGCGTAAATTGTTATCTAAAGTTCAAAGTTCCACAGACCCCTAGGGCGGGGGCACAATGCCTCCAGGCTCTTTGCACAACAAAAGTGACTTTTGTTCCAGTTCCCAAAATGTTTCCCATTCCTGTGTGAGACCTTCTCTGCCCAGACTTTATTGTCCACATTACTATCAGCATTTCTGTCACAACCATTTAACCAATCACTAAGGTTCCAAATTTTACCTCATCTTCCTGTCTTCTTCTGAGCCCTCCAACTCTTCCAACTTCTGCCAGTTACCCTGTTCCAAAGCTGCTTCCACATTTTCAGGTATATTTATAGCAATGTTCCACTTCTCAGGACCAATTTTCCATATTAATTAATTACCACAATGCTATAAAGAAATACCTGAGACTGGGTAACTTATAAGGAAAAGAGGTTTAATTAGTTCATGGTTTCACAGGCCTTACAGGAAGCATGATGCTGGCCATCTGTTCGGTTTTAGAGGAAGCCTCAGGAAATTTACAATCATGGCAGAAGGTGAAGGGGAGACAGGCTTGTCTTACATGGCCAGAGCAGGAAGAGGAGAGTGTGGAGGTGCTACCAACTTTTAAACAAGATCTCATGAGAACTCACTCACTATATAGTACCAAGGGGGAATGGTGCTAAACTATTTATGAGAACTCTGCCCCTGCCAGGTCCCACCTCCAACATTGGGGGTTATAATTTGACATAAAATTTGTGTGCATATTGCATATTGATACCATATCACAGGCTAACTAAGAAGAAAAGAAAATCTAAATAAACAAAATCAGAGAAGAAAAAGGAGATATTACAACTGATACCACAGAAATTCAAAGGGTCATTAGAGGCTACTATGTGCAATTATATGCCAATAAGTTAGAAAACCCAGAAGAAATGGATAAATTCCTAAACAAATGCAGCCACCAACATTGAACCATGAAGGAATTCAAAACCTGAATAAATCAATAACTAGAGTTTGAAGCCACAATACAAGGTCTTGCAACAAAGGAAAGCCTGGGGCCCAGTGAATTCACTGCTGAATTTTACTAAACATTTAAAGAAGAACTATAAAAATTCTACCCAAGCTATTCTGAAAAATAGAGGAGGGA
Source organism: Macaca thibetana thibetana (assembly GCF_024542745.1). Classification (NCBI taxonomy): domain Eukaryota; kingdom Metazoa; phylum Chordata; class Mammalia; order Primates; family Cercopithecidae; genus Macaca; species Macaca thibetana. Next base: position 60,780,828 of record NC_065594.1, read on the forward strand.
ATATTTCCAAACTCATTCTAAAAGGCCAGTATTACCCTGATACCAAAAAGCAGACAAGAACATATCAAAAAAAGAAAACTATAGGACAATACCTCTGATGAACATTGATGCAAAATTTATCAACAGAATACAAGCAAAATGGATTCAACAACAAATTGAAAAGATTATTCATCATGATGAAGCAGAATTTATCCGAGGGATATATTAAATTAGCCATATGTGTATATATATGTAGTATTTTGTAGTTGATTTCTTACACACAGTTGATGTTTGTTGTAGTCTGTTCTCATAGACTGTAACTACCTGAGACTAACTGTGACTGGGAAATCTATGAAGAAAAGAGGTTTAATTGACTCACAGTGCTGCAGGCTGTACAGAAGGCATGGTTGGGATGGTCTTAGGAAACGTACAGTCATGGTGGAAGGGTGAAGGGGAAGCAAGCACTTTCTTTGCATAGCAGAGCAGGAGGAAGAGAGCAAAGGGGAAAGTGCTATGCACTTCTAAACAACCAGATCTCATGAGAATTCACTCACTATTATGAGAACATCAAGGGGAAAATTTGTCCCCATGATGCAATCACCTCCCACAAGGTTCCTCCTCCAACACATGGGAATTACAATTCAACATGAGATTTGGGTGAGGACACAGAGCCAAACCATATCATTCCGCCCCTGACCTTTCTAAATCTCACATCCTTCACACATTTCAGAACACAATCATGACTTCTCAACAGTCCTCCAAAGTCTTAGCTCATTCCAGGAGTAACTGAAAAATCCAAGTCCAAAGTCTCATCTGAGACAAGGCAAGTCCCTTCTGTCTGTGAGCCTGTAAAATGAAAACCAAGTTAGATACTGCTAAGATACAATGTTGATACAGGTATGTGCTTCCATTTCAAAATGAAAAAAATTAGCCAAAACAAAGGGGCTGCAGGCCCCATGCAAGTCCAAAACCCAATAGGACAGTCATTAAATCTTAAAGTTCCAGAATAATCTTCTTTGGCTCTATGTCTCACATCCAGGCCACACTAATACAAGGTGTGGGTTCCCAAGGCCTTGGGAAGCCCCTCCCCTGTGGCTCTGCAGGGTACAGCTCCCATGGCTGCTTTCACAGGTTGTCCTTGAGTGCCTGTAGCTTTTCCAGGTGCTTGGTGCAAGCTGTCAGTGGAGCTACCATTCTGGCATATGGAGGATGGTGGTCCTCTTATGACAGCTCCACTAAGCAGTGCCCCAGTGTGGATGCTGCATGGGGTCTCCAGTCCCTCATTTCCCCTCTGCACTTGCCTTAGTAGAGGTTCTTCATGAGTGCTCTGCCCCTGTAGCAGACTTCTGCCTGGACATTGAGGCATTTCCATGCATCCTCTGAAACCTATGTGCAGGCTCCCAGGCCTCAATTCTTGTATCTGTGCACCCACAGGCCCAAGACCATGGGCAAGCCACCAGGGCTTGGGGCTGGAACCCTCTCAAGCATTGGCCCAAGCTGTACTTTGCTGCCACTCCCCCCTCTTTTTTGTGAGATGGAGTTTCACTCTTGTTGCCCAGGCTGGAGTGCAATGGCACGATCTCAGTTCACTGCAACCTCCACCACCTGGGTTCAAGTGATTCTCCCACCTAAGCCTCCTGAGTAGCTGGGATTACAGGCACCCACCACCACGCCCAGCTAATTTTTTTTTTATTTTTTTGTATTTTTAGTAGAGATGGGGTGTCACCATGTTGGCCAGGCTGTTCGCAACTCCTGACCTCAGGTGATCCACCTGCTTTGGCCTCCCAAAGTGCTGGGATTACAGGTGTTGAGCCACCATGCCCAGCCCTACTTTGGCCCCTTTTAGCCATGGCATCTGGAGCTGGAGCAGATAGAACACAGGGTACCATGTCCCAAGGCTTCATAGAACAACAGAACTCTGGGTCTGGCCCATGAAACCATTTTTCCCTCCTAGGCTTCCCGGGCTGTGATGAGAGGGGTTGCTGTGAAGGTCTCTGAAACACTTTGGAGGCATTTTCCCCATTGTCTTGGCTATTAACATTTGTCTCCTCTTTACTCATGAAATTTTCTGCAGCCATGAATTCCCACCAGGAAAAGGGTTTTTATTTTCTACCACATGGCCAGGCTGCAAATTTTCTAAACTTTTATGCTCTGCTTTTCTTTTGAACATATGATCCAGTTTCAGACCATCACCTTGGGAATGCATATGAGCATGCCCTGTTAGAAGCAGCCAGGCCACATCTTGAACACTTTGCTGCTTAGAAATTTCTTCCACCAGATACCCTCAATTATCTCACTCAAGTTCAAAGTCCCACAGATGTCTAGAGCAGGGGCACAATGCCACCAGTCTCTTTGCTAAAGCACAGCAAGAGTGACCTTTATACAAGTTCCCAATAAATTCTTCATCTCCATCTGAGACTACCTTAGTCTGAACTTCACTATTCATATCACTATCAGTATTTTGGTCACAACCATCCAAAAAGTCTCTAGGAAGTTCCAAACTTTTCCTCATCTTCCTGTCTTCTTGTGATCCCTCCAAATGATTCTAGCCTCTGCTCATTACCGAGTTCTGATGTCGCTTCCACATTTTCAGTTATCTTTATAGAAATGCTTCACTTCTCATACCAATTTTCTGTATTAGTCCATTCTCACACTGTTCTAAGGAAACACCTGAGACTGAGTAATTTATAATGAAAAGAGGTTTAATTGTCTCACTGTTCAGGCTGTACAGGAAGCATGGCTGGGAGGCCTCAGAAAACTTACAATCATAGTGGAAGAGAGTGAAGGGGGAAGTGATACACATTTTTAATCAACCAGATCTCATGAGACCTTGTTCAGTATCACAAGAACAAGAAGCATGATATCCTCCCCTGTGATCCAGTCACCTCCTACCACATCCCTCCCCCAACACTGGGGATTACAATTCAACATGAGATTTGGGTGGGGACATAAAGCCAAACCATATCAGTGTTCAATAGGTGTTTATTGTTTTATTAATATACCTTTGCTGCTTTACCTACTTTGATAAATAAGCGGTGTCAGACTCTACTTTAGTTGCTCAAGAAAAAAATATGTTGCTTGATACTTATTTCTGCCATAATTTTATTGCCTCTTCATATATAATTAATCACTAAATCCCATGAATTCTAGCTCTTAAAATATTTATTGAACTTTCTTATTCTCTACACCCCCACCACTAGCACCTTCATTTAAGTCTCCCTCTTCTCTTTTGTGGACAGTGGCCTCATGAGTGATCTCTCAGTACTTGAGGTCAGACTGATATTTTAAAAATAAAAATGTGGCTATCTTCCTAGTCCTTTACTTGACATCTCAAATGATTTTCTTCCCTTTTAAAAAAATTCTTCAATACTCACATGGCTTAGACATTCTTTTTTTTTTTTTTTTTTTTTTTTTTTTTTTTGAGACAGAGTCTAGCTCTGTTGCCCAGGCTGGAGTGCAGTGGCCGGATCTCAGCTCACTGCAAGCCCCGCCTCCCGGGTTCACGCCATTCTCCTGCCTCAGCCTCCCGAGTAGCTGGGAGTACAGGCGCCCGCCACCTCGCCCGGCTAATTTTTTTTGTATTTTAGTAGAGACGGGGTTTCACCGTGTTAGCCAGGATGGTCTCGATCTCCTGACCTCGTGATCCGCCCGTCTCGGCCTCCCAAAGTGCTGGGATTACAGGCTTAAGCCACCGCGCCCGGCCGGCTTAGACATTCTTTAAGGTCCTACTTCTGCTTAATCATCTCTTAAACCACTCCCCGCTAGGTACTTATTTCCCCCCTCTTATTTTCATATGAGGGTACTCACACATACTCTTCTTTCTGTCTGTATTCTTCATCTTCCTCTGATTCCCTCTCATGTATAGCTTTTCCTTTAGATAATTTTCAGTGCTACTTTTTTACTCAGTCTTTAACCTAATTCTCATTTTCATTGCATTTTGTCCCTTCTCTTTCTGATATTGATAGCACTTACATTAATTGCTTAATGTGTGCCTTCATATTAGACCATAATCTTTAAGAATTCAGGAACCACTCTGTTCTGCCCACTGCTATGCCCCTAGGTCTATCATAGAGTAGGTGGATGAGCATGAGTTAAATGGTTGTTTTCACGGAATGGTTAAAGTGAAAAGTTACATCGAGGGTTTTAAGAACTATTTGGAAAAGACAAAAGAGCAGCTAATATCAACAACTTTCTTAAGGATACTGGATAACTTTCTTAAGAATACTGGATAACTTTCTTAAGGATACTGGGCAATGAATGGGATGTTATCTTGTATTATGTATAGGGTTAAAAAAGTTGTTTTTCTTTTAAAGAAAAATGACAGCTTGATCATATATAAGGAAGAAAAAAATTATCTAATTAACTAGATTGAAATAAAGATTTAAGAAAGAAAAGTGATAATTGAAGTAGTATCTTACTAAGAAAGGCAACAAGATAATAATTTACTGTCATCACTTTCATCATTATTATTATCATCATTATTAGAATAAACAGGGTCAGAACAGGGTCATTATTAGAATAAACAGAATGAAGTCTTTGGGTTTCCAAATAATAATAGCAATAGTTTGTTAAATGTATATTATCTGACAAAAACCTGCTAATTATTCTTTACTACTCTATGAAGTCGCAATTTTTACCTCCATTTTAGCGATGACGGCATTGAGACTGCAAAACGAGGAAATTCGTCAAGGTCATGCTGTGTCAACACAAATTATCTAAACTTGGTTGTCCTGACTCCAAACCCAAAGCATCAGAGCAAGATGCTGTTTCTCTGGGGGAAAAAAAACAATTCTTCAAAAGCAAAGAAAGAGAAATGCACAGTTTTTTTATTCTTTTGAGTCAGAGAGGAGGACAATTGTGTAAACTTAGGTTGGGATGGTTTTAATTTTCTCAGTAGGAGGTGAGGTTATGTGCTAAGAGGGAGGAAGCAGGGCTGGTATTAGGGACTTGAGCACAACGGAAACATTTGGAACAGCTGCAGGGAGGAATGCAATGGTTAGTCAACAAGTGATAAATAAAAGAATTGCTGAGATACAATGAGGGTCCAGTGAGGTCAGTTGAATCAGTCACTATTGTTTAGTAATTTGATTCAGTTTGTGAATATGGGGGGAGGAACTGGGCAACCGGAGTTATTGAAATGTGAGGATTGGTAAGGTGGAAATCACAGAGGAACAGAGAGAAGGGAGACTTCGTGGCATGCAAGTGCATTAGTGACCTGATTAATTTTGTGAGTCTTGGCAGAGGGAAGAGGAAGGGTGTGGTTCAGAGTTGAGAAGAGCACATTAGTAAACTACTGGAGATCATGATAGAATTGATAGATCACAAAGAAAGGAAGACATGGAAGAAGTAGCTAAACCTCAACCAGAGCAAGATGTTGTTTCCCTAAAAAAAACAAAAACAAACAAACAAACAAAACTCTTCAGGACAATGCAAAAGCAAAGAAGGAGAAATACACAGATTTTTTTTTCTTTTGAGTCGGAGAGGACAATTTTGCAAACTTAGATTGGGATACTATATATAATTCTCATAAGATATCATGAGTTTGGTATTTTTATTTCCATTTTATGTGTGAGGAAACTAAAAGTTAGGTAAATTTAATACCTAGCAGAGAATTTTAATCCTCCTGGTTGTGAAAGAGAAAAGATTCAGGGACAGACAGTTGGGTAGCAGGGACTATACTCACATCCAATGAGCCTATTGACTTTGATGAGGACCAAAGTACCCTTTTGTAACATGTGTTTAAGTGGTTTATGTGGTTAAATTACTTTATTTAAGATCCATTAGTAAAAAAAAAAAGATACATATTTTCTTATATGTAATTCTTATGAAATCCAAGTGTACTACTTCACACATTTCAGGTCATGCAAGCTTTCTCGGGAAGGTACACACCTGTTAATTGTTACTAACACCCTCAAACATATTTTATTGGTTAGGCTATAGTGCTGTTGATTTTTAGTTCTTGCAGCTGGATGAAGCTGCACATTTTTGAATGCCTGAAATTTGATCTAAATGGTGTTGACATTACAGTGACTGTGAGTGATGGAAAAGGAAACAAAAAATCTTGGATTTTTTTCCTCTACAGAGACCTCTTCTCCTCAAATTAATAACAACAACAGACTTAGAAAATATCTCTTGAATTGCAGACTGCAGCCAGCAGTACAGCTGCATAGTTATGAGAGGCTCATGGGGACTCTTGCCTTTCAGGCTAAATCCTTCCACTCATAAAAGTACCCCTGTTGTTTTGTTATAGTGTCCTCTATGCTTGTTATTTTATTTTTTATAAAAGTTAAGTGTTGTGTAGAATATCTCCAATGCCTAACATAGTTAACTTTAGGAATCTAAATTTATTTTGCTGTGATTTAAAAGGAACAGAAATGGGAAAATATAATTGAACTCAATAAGTATCTATTGACAAATACATTAATAAGTAAAGCATTAGGTTTCTAGAAAGATTCCATAGGGATTGAAGCATAGTCTCTCTTCTCAGAAATGGTGTGGTTTAGGGATACATACAGGCATTTAGAGCAATGAGTATAATGCGAATCATGAGGCTGCTTTTTGTGAAAAGCTTTTGAGAAAGGTTTTAGTAATATAAAGAAAGGAGAGATGGTTTGTGATTGTCATTGAACTTATTATTGATACATAAGATAGATTTTGATAGGTAGGTATAAGAATAAAAAGCAATCCAGATAGACAGCATCTCAGTATCATAGGCAGCAAAAAAGTGAAGAGAATTTTCATGAAGTAATTGAGACTGCTCTGAGTAGTAGCTCATGTCATATTCAAAGAAACGTGAATTGAGGGGAAAAAGTTGCAGGAAACCAAGGAATGGTCAATTGAGGCCACGTTAAGACATCTCTGTAATACATAGTTAAGGAGCAGGAACCGCATTCTGCAGTCAGTGATGGACAGTGAAAGATTTATGAGCAAGTCATGTAACACAGTATATTTCTTTATTTTTATTTTTATTTATTTATGTATTTTGAGACAGAGTCTCGTTCGGTTGCCCAGGGTGGAGTGTAGTGGCACGATCTCGGCTCACTGAAAGCTCCGCCTCCCGGGTTCACGCCATTCTCCTGCTTCAGCCTCCCAGGTAGCTGGGACTACAGGCGTCTGCCACCAGGCCCAGCTAATTTTTTGTATTTTTTGTAGAGATGGGGTTTCACCGTGTTAGCCAGGATGGTCTCGATCTCCTGACCTCGTGATCCGCCCACCTTGGCCTCCCAAAGTGCTGGAATTACAGGCGTCAGCCACTGCACCTGGCCATATTTCTTTATTTTTAAAGCTCTTTATTGAATCATGATTGATACATAAAATGCTGTCGATATTTCATATATACAACTTGGTATGTTTCGAAATAAGTAAGCACCTGTGAAACACAGCCACAATCAATGTAATAAATGTACCCATTACCTCCGAAAGCTTCCTTTCTCCTGCCTCAGCCTCCCGAGTAGCTGGGACTACAGGCGCCCGCCACCACGCCCGGCTAGTTTTTTGTATTTTTTAAGTAGAGACGGGGTTTCACCGTGTTAGCCAGGATGGTCTCGATCTCCTTATCCTCTTCGTAAATGTTAAGTATACAATACTTAAGACAGAGGTTAATCATAGGTCCTACATTGTACAGTATATCTTCCTAACTTACTCCCTTATCTGAAACGTTGTAACCTTTGATCAACACCTTCTCATTTCCACCTACCTCAGCGCCTGGCAACCACCATTCTACTCTCTGCTTCTGAGTCTGGCTATTTTAAAATTCCACATATGACTGAGATAATGCAGAATTTGTCTTTCTTTTCCTGGCATAATGTCCACTAGGTCCATCTCTGTTGAATAATTGATCCTATTTAATGAAAAAGATTCTGAGTTAAGGAAAAAGAAGAGAGGTGATCTAGTCACCTTGTCACTTCTCCTTCTGTTAATAAAGCAGACCTGGTACCTGACTTTCCCACTAGCAGCAACACAAAAGCTGGTGTGTTGGTGTGTGTGTTTGTGTTCATCGAACACTGATGGGACAAGACCGAACTAATCCCACAGAGAATAAAAATGAAATGAAGAATATCTAGAAGCTATAAAACCATCCAAGGTTGCTTTTGCCTTCATAGTTACTGAAATACAAAAAAAAAAGCCTAAATAACTTGAATTTCTGCTCTAACAGGTGTTTGGGAATCAGAGTTAAGGAGATACAGTCTATGAAGGTTGAGGAGACCAAATAAGAGACTCCTCGTATAAAGCTAGAAAAGTGATTTTTATTGGCATTATGAAGATAAAAGAGAATAAAACTAAGGAGAAAGTTACAGCAAATTCAAACAAATAATAAAATAGCTAAAACCTCTGTTAAACTTAGCATTTGGAGGAAAGAAAAACAGTCAGCCCTCACTTCATGTTGTGTTCATACAGCTATCTCTATGGTAAGAAAAACTTAGTAATTCAAGAGATTTTAGGTTGGTGGTTTCTTCTTGCAACAAGTGGTCCCAACTTTAAGAAAATAATTCTAACATCTAAAAAAATTTTAAATAATTTTACTCCCAAATCAAGCATAACTTTGATAAAAATAACTAGAGCAGATTAAGAAAAACACATCCCTTTAGGCCAAATAATATCAAAGAAAATTGGCACTGTCTAAAAAAATAATGATTCAGAATGAGCCAATTGCATTTACCCCAGAAATGAAAGCATGAATTAATGCAGGAGATACTTTGTTATTACAAAGGTTGGGTATTCACTGATTTATGTATGCATGCATTCCTTCATATCAGTGTCTGTATCCATAGAGATATTATATAGACATTGAGTACCTATTATCTTTAAGATTCTGTGTGAAATATTTTATCATATATAAAAATGAGTGATTGGACTCTATACTAAAAGATATTATATAATCTAGTAGCAGGGAAAAAATTGATTAGTGTAACTCACCATGCATGTTAGGAGTATTTATTGTTTCCTGATACTTAATTTCTCCTTATTCCATATATATACATTATATATATGTGTATATATGCAATTTCTATCTAAACATAGGCATTCCAAGAAGTATATATTTTTAAATGTGGGCATGTGCTTTTCAAGAATAGTACAGTACATTCTCCAGACTTGTTTGCAAATACTGCTGCCGTGGGACTAAATTCTGGCCAAAAGGCTGTGAAACAGAATGATGTATATAATATCAGTTTTCTTAAATGATAAGAAGCTTACCTGATTTCATTCTGTTTTCAATTTATGCATACAGAAATGTTGAAATTATGTATAATACCCTTAGAAACAATATAAATATAAAGCCACAACAATGCAGAAGGAGTCTGGAGCACACTCTGTAGAAAACTTGCACTCTTCATACCTGGCCTGTTAAATAAAAGTAAACTTTGATCTTGAACCTGTTCTTACTTAAGACTATTTTATGGTTGCTGAATCTATATCCTAATATACCATATTAGTTTGTCCACTTTATCTACATATAATTTCAGTAGATAAAGTATTTAGAATGTTTCACTAAAAGATTATCAAATTGGGAATGGAAGAAAATTTTATATCCCAGTAAAAGGCATAAAAGCATCTGCAACATCCATGATCATATTATAATTAAAGTGAAATGATGTTAGCATCCTCATTAAGAATTTGATGGATTAAAGATCATCATAAATTGTTAGTCACCCTTTCTATTAAGAGCTGGTTCTTTCTTCTTTCCTTGAATCTCATTAGGCTCTGTGAAGAATATGCCAGAAGTGATGCTGCACTAGTTTCTGAGCCTAGGCCTTAAGAAATTAGCAGCTTCCACTTCCTATTTCTTGCAGTACTTTCTCTCGAAGCCCCGGTCATCAGATAAAAAGTTTAAGGATACTGAAGACAGCTTACTGGGTAAACCATGTGTAGGTACTCACATTGAGTCTCAGATAAGCCCAGCTGTTCATTCATTGCTGGCAAAACTCCAGGCATGTGAAGGAAGCCATTATGGACATTCCAGACTAGCCCATCTAATAGCTGAATATTAATGAGTGGTCACAAATGCAGATACATAGAGCCAAGAATCACATAGTCAAGTCCTCAATATACTCTTAAGAAGAATAGGAAGAAAGTGCCTTTACTTGCCAAATAATTCTTTTTAAAAAAATTCACAGATTTTATTAGTTATCACAGTTTTAGATTCATGGGAAAATGGAGCAGATAGTATGAAGAGTTCCCATATATTTCCTTTTCTGTATGCTTAGTATAGCACATTTGCTGTAATTAATGAATCCATTATTAACTAAAATTCTTTGTGTTGTACAGTTAAATGGATTTTGACATGTGCCTAATGCCATGTATTCACAATGAAAGTATCATATAGAATAGTTTTACTGTCCTACAAATTCTTTCAGTTTCCACTCCCCTCCCCACAACCCTCACCACCCCCACTAATCTTTTTGCTACCTCTACAGTTTTTGCCTTTTCCAGAGTGTCATAACATTGGAGAAATGCAGTATATAGTATTTTCAGATTGGCTTCTTTTACTTAGCGATATACATTTAAGTTTTCTCCATGTGTCTTCATGGGTTGAAAGCTCATTGATATGATTTGGCTGTGTCCCTACCCAAAATCAAACTTGAATTGTATCTCCCAGAATTCCCACACGTTGTGGGAGGAGCCCAGGGGAAGGTAATTGTATCATGGTGACTGGTCTTTCCCATGCTATTCTCATGATAGTTAGTAAGTCTCATGAGATCTGATGGGTTTATCAGGGGTTTCCACTTTTGTTTCGTCCTCATTTTTTCTTGCCACTGCCATGTAAGAAGTATTTTTTGCCTCCCACCATGATTCTGAGGCCTCCCCAGCCATGCAGAACTGTAAATCCAATTAAACTGCTTCTTTTTCCCACTCTCGGATATGCCTTTATCTTCAGCGTGAAAATGGACTAAAACACTCATATGTTTTAATCACTGAATAATATTCCATTTTATGAATGTACCACAGTTCAGCCATTCACTTATTGAAGGACATCTTGTTTGCTTCCAGATTATGGTGCTTCAGAATAAAGCTACTACAAATTGTGTGAAGGTTTTTGTGAGAACCTAAGTTTTCAACTCAATTAGGTAAATACCTAGGGCATAATTATTTAATCCTATACTATAACTACGCTTAGTTATGGAAGAAACTGCCAAAGAGTCTTGCAAAGAAACTGAACCATTTTGAATTCTCACCAACAATGAAAAATAGTTCTGGTTGCTCTGCATCTTCACTAAAATTTAACATTGTTATTTTAATTTTTTGCCATTTTAATACAGGTGTAGTGGTATTTCATTGTTTTAATGTACGATTTCCCAATGACATGATGTTGAGCATCTTTTCATGTTTGCTACATACCTAACTTCCTTTGTGAGGTGTTTGTTCGGATCTTTTGCCCATATTTAGATTTAATTTTTTGTTTTTCTTACCATTAAGTTGTGAGAGTTATTTGTATACTTGGATGCAAGCCCTTTATTAGATTAGTGTTATAAATAATATTTCAAAATCTGCAGCTTGCTTTTTAATTCTCCTAACAGCATTTTTTCAGAGAAAAAAGCAATAAAGTTCAAATTGTCAATGTACATTTGTCTATGGTCCATTTTGAATCTTTCTTGTTGGAAAGTATAAAAACTACATCTAAATTCTTTTTTTTTCCTTTTTTATCAGTAGATGTCCAATTGTTCCAATATCATGTGTTGAACATACAATTCGTTCTTCATTGAATTTGTGTCTTGGTCAACAATCAGTTGACTATATTTGTGTGGGTCTATTTCTGGGTTCTATATTCTGTTCCACTAATCCACTTATATATTTATTAGCCAATATCATGCTGTTTTGACTATTATAGCTTTATACTAAGTCTTGAAGTTGGTTAGTTCAGTCCTCTGACACTGTTCATCAGTACTATGTTGACTGTTCTACTTCTTCTGCCTTTCCATATAAATCTTAGTGCAGCTTGTCAGTATCCACAAAGTACCTTGCTAGAAATTTGAATGGGATGGCCTTGACTCTACAGATCATTTTGTGAAAAACTGACATCTTAACAGTATCAGGTCTTGATATCCACAACTATATACTATCTCTCTATTTATTTAGATTCTTCATTTCTTTGATCAATTTTGTAGTTTCTTCAAAAAGATCCTGAACATATTTGTAAGATTTATTCCCAAATATATCTTTTGTGTGTGTGTGTTTGTGTGCTAATGAAAATGGTGTTTTATTTTTAATTTAAATTCCAATTGTTCACTGCTTGGTATATAGACAATCGATTGACTTTTATATAATAACCATGGATCCTGTGACTGTGCTATATTTGTTTATTAATTCCAGATTGATTCTTTGGGATTTTCTGTATGGAAAATCATGTTATTTGTGAATAAAGGCAGTTTTTATCTTATTTCATAATCTGTATATCTTTATTTCTATTTCTTATATTAGTGCACTGGCTAGGACCTCTGGTACAATATTGAAAATAAATGGTGAGGAGACAGTCTTTCTTGATCTCCAATTTAGGGTAAAAGCATCTAATATCTTGCTGTTATGTGTGATGTTTGGTGTAGGATTTTTGTAGGGTTTTTTTTGTTTGTTTGTTTGTTTTACTTTAAGAAAATTCTCCTCTGTTTGTAGTTTGCTGAGAGTTTTTCCCCATCTTTTTAATTGATAAGTAATAATTGTACATATTTGTGGTGTACAAGATTTTGTCTTGATTCATGTATACATTGTGTAATGCCCAAATCAAGCTATTTAACATATATATTACTTTACATGACATTTTTTGTGTGTGTGTGGTGAGAAGACTTAAAACCTATTCTCTTAGCAATTTTCAAGTATACAATATTTGTTACTAATTATAGTCCCCATGATGTACAATAGGTCTTTTGAACTGAAATTATTTTGCCCTTTGAACAGTATCTCCCCAATCTCTCCTGTCTCTAACATTTGGTAACCACCATTTACACTCCATATGTAAATGACATCATACATTATTTATCTTTATGTGCTTGAGTTATTTCACTTAACCCAGTATCCTCCAAAGGGCACCAAGGGCAGGATTGCTTTTCATTTCTTTCTTTCTTTTTCTTTCTTTTTTCTTTTTCCTTTTTTTTTTTTTTTTTTTTGGAGACAGAGTCTTGCTCTGCTCCCCAGGCTGGAGTACAGTAGGGTCATCATAGCTTACTGCAACCTCTAACTCCTGGGTTTAAGCAATCCCCCCACCTCAGTCTCCTAAGTAGCAGTGACCACAAGTGCACACCACCACACCCAGCTAATTTTTGTTTTATTTTATTTTTTTTGTAAGGACAGGGTTTCACTAATTAATCCAAGCTGGTCTCGAACTCCTAGACTGAAGCAATCCACCTACCTTGGCCTAGCAAAATACTGGAATTACAGGTGTGCACCACCACATCTGTCCAGGATTTCCTTCTTTTTGAAAGTTAAATATTATTTCATTGTGTATGCATACCACATTTTAAAATCCATTCATCAATTCATGAATACCCAGGTTGATTCTATTTTTTTGGCTATTATGAATGGTGCTGCAATGAACATGAGACTGTAGCTGTATCTTTGACATACTGATTTCATATCCTTTAGATACTTATTCAGTAGTGGGATTGCTCTATCATATAGTAGCTCAATTTTTAATTGTTTTGAGGAATATACTGTTCTCCATAATGGCTGTACAAACTTACATTTCCATGGTGTGCAGAGGTTTTATTTTTTTCACATCTTCACCAACACTTATTGTATTTCATCTTTTTAATAATAGCCATTCAAATAGGTGTGAAGTAATATGACATTGTGGTTTGGATTTGTATTACCCTGCTGATTAGTGATGTTACCTGTTAGCCATTTGTATGTACTCCTTTGAGAAATACCTATTCAGGTCCTTTGTCCATTTTTAAAAATTGGGAACTTATTTTCTTACCACTAAAGTGTTTGAGTTCTTTATATATTCTGGATATTAACACCCTATCAGATGTATGATTTGCAGATATATTCTTCCATTCTGTAGGTTGTCTGTTCATCCTGTTGATTGTTTCCTTTGCATTGATGAAGTGTTTTAGTTTTATGTAATCTAATTCATCTATTTTTGCTTTTGTTGCTTGCATTTTAGGGGTCACATACAAAAGAAATCATTGTCTAAACCGTGTCATGAAGCTTTCTTCTATGTTTCCCTCTGGTGGTTCTGCAATTTCAGGTTTTAAATTTAAGTTTTTAATCCAGTTTTATTTGATATTTGTATATGGTGTGAGATGAAGATCTAATTTCATTTTTCTTCATTAAATGGTTGAACGCCATTTATTGAAGAGATTATACTTTCTCCATTATTTGTTCTTGGTATCTTTGTCAAAAAATCAATTGACTGTAAATGCATGAATTTATTTCTGGACTTTCTATTCTGTTCTGTTAGTTTATGTGTCTGTATTTGTGGCAGTGTCATACTCTTTTGATTACTGTAGCTTTGTAGGAGACTTTGAAGTCAAGTAGTGTGAAGCCTTCTGCTTTGCTTTATTGCTCAAGATTGCTCTGGCTATAAGGGTCTTTTGTGGTTTCATACAAATTTTAAGATTGTTTTACCTATTTCTGTGGAAAATGTCATTTAAATTTTGATAGGAATTGCAACGAACCTATAGATTGTCTTGGTAGTATGGACATTTTAATGATATTAATTCTTCTAATCCCTAAACAATAGGTATATTTCCATTTATTTGTGTGTTTTTCAATTTTTCTACTCAATATTTTCTAGGTTTTTTTTTTTTTTTTTTTTTTTGATGAAGCTCTTTTACCTCCTTGGCTAAATTTATTTGGTAGCTATTGTAAATGGGATTGTTTTCTTGATCTCTTTTTCAGAGTTTGTTGTTAGTGTATAGAAATGCTAGCTACTGATTTTTGTACATTGATATTATATACTGCAACTTTACTGATTTGACTAATTAATTTATTAATCTAACCATTTTTGATGGAGTCTTTACAGTGTTATATACACAGTCATGTATCCATATAATATTTCTGTCAGCAACAGACTGCATATATGATAATTGTCCCATAAGATTATATAGGAGCTGAAAAATTCCCCTTGACTAGTGAAATGGTAGTCTTTGTAACATTGTAGCCCAGTGCATTACTCACATATTTATGATGATGCTGGTATAAACAAACCTACTGCACTGCCACTTGTAGAAAAGTATAGTAATTATGTATAGTACAGAACATTTGACAATGCTAATAAATGAATGTTACTGGTTTACGTATTTACTATACCATACTTTTATGGTTATTTTAGTGTGTGCTTGTTCTACCTATTTTTTCAAAAGTTAACTGTAGTACAGCCTCAGGCTAGTACTTCAGGAGGTATTCCAGAAGGCATAGTTATCATATGAGCTATCATCTCCTGCTGGAAGCTCCGTGTTATTGCCCCTGAAGACCTTCCAGAAAGACAACATGTGGAGGTGGAAGACAGTGATATTGATCCTGACTCTGGGAAGTCTGGCCTAATGTGTGTGTTTATGCCTTAGTTTTTAAAACTTTTAAAAGATTTTTTTTTTTTTTTTACTTTGTAAACCTTTAAAAAGTAAAAATGGTTTAAAAAGTAAAAAAAAAAAAAAAAAAAAAAAACTTTTAAAGTAGAAAAACTTTATAGAATGAGAATATAAGAAAATAAACAATTTTTGTTAAACCAGTACAATGTGTTTGTATTTTAAACAATGTGTAATTACAAGAGTAAAAAAAAATCAAAAGTAAAAGTAAAAGCATTACAGTAATCTAAGTCTAACTTATTATTTAAGAAAGACATTTACAAAATAAATTTAGTGTAGCCTAAGTGTACACTGTTTAGAAAGTCTACAGTACTATTCAGTAATGTCCTAGGCCTTCACATCCACTCATCACTCATTCACAGTAATTTCAAACTCAGAGTAACTTCCAGTCCCGCAAGCTGCATCCATTGTAAGTGCCTTATATAGGTGTTTTAGTTTTTACCTTTTCGACCATAATTTTACTGTACTTTGTTTAGTTATGTTTAGATACAAAAATATTTACTATCGTGTTATTATTGCCCACACTATTTAGTACAGTCACATGTTATACTATTTTGTAGACTCGGAGCAATAGGCAATACCATATATTCTGGTTGTGTAGTAAGCTATACAATCTAGATATGTGTAGGTACACTCTATGATGTCTGCACATGACAAAATCACCTGATGATGCATTTCTCAGAATGTATCCTTGTGTTAAGGTACTGATTATGGTATAAAGGTATGCTGACCATAGAGACAATTTAACATTTTCCTTTATAATTTGGCTTTTTTTTTCTTGCCTAATTGCTCTGGCTATGACTTCTAGTACTATGTTGAATAGAAGTGAGGAGAGGGTGCATCTTTTTCTTGTTCCCAATCTTAGAAGAAAAGTTTTCAGCCTTTCATCATTGAGTATAATTTTAGCTATGGGCTTGTTGTTTATAGCTCTTATTGTGTTGAGTTCCATTTTACTATAGCTCTTTTGTTGAGAGATTTTTTCCCCCTAAAAGAATATTAAATTTTGTCAAATGTTTTCTCTGCATCTGTTGAAATGATCATATTTTTTTTTCCTTCATTCTGTTGATGTGGTGCATCAATCTATAGATTTATGCACGTTGAGCCATTCTTGTCTCTGTGGAATACATCTCAGTCGATCATAGTGAATGATTTTATTTTATTAATGTGCTATTGAATTTGGTTTGCTAGTATTTTATTCAGGATTTTTGCATCTATGTTACTTAGGGATATTGGCCTGTAATTTTTTTTTTTTTTTCTAGTAGTTTCTTGTCTGGCTTTGGTATCAGAGTAATACTGGCCTTGTAAAATGAGTTTGCAAGTATTATCTCCTCTCTAATTTAATGAAAAAATGAGAGCATGATTAGTTCTTCTTTAAATGTTTGTTAGAATTCAGCTGTGAAGGCATCAGATTCTGCCCTTGTCTTTGATAGGAAATGTTTTATTACTAATTTAATCTTCTTACTCAACATTAATCAGTTTGAATTTTTTATTTCTTCATGATTTAGTCTTGATATGTCTAGAAATGTATCAGTTTCTTCCAGGTCATCCAATTTGTTGGCATATAGTTGTTCATAGTAGTTTCATGACTTTTGTATATGTGTAGTTTTTATTGTAATGGTTCCTCTTTCATTTCTGATATTTTAAACTTTATTTTTCTTTTTTTTTTTTTTTTTTTTAGTTTAGCTAAAGGTCTGTCAATCAAGAAAATAATTGTATGTTTTTGATTTAGGCATAACCTTCCCCTTTATCAACATCCCCCACTATAATTGTACATTTATTGCATTGATGAACTTATATTGACACATCATAATGATCCCAAATTTATAGTTTATATTAGGGTTCACTCTTGATGTTGTACATTTTATGGGTTTGGACAAATGTATAATGACATGTACCCACAATTATAGCATCATACACAGTCGTTTCACTACCCTAAAAACACTCTGTGCTCTGTGTATTCATTCCTTATTCTTCATTAGCTTCTGAAAACACTGATCTTTTTATTGTCTCCATAGTTTTGCATTTTCCAGAATGTCTTTTGGTTGGAATCATATAATATGCAGCCATTTAATATTGACTTATTTTACTTAGTAATAGGCATTTAAGTTTCCTCCATGTCCTCTGGCTCATGTTTGTAATCCCAGCACTTTGAGAGGACAAGGAGGACAGATCGCTTGAGCCCAGGAGTTTGAGATCAGCCTGGATGACATGGTGAGATCACTGTCTCTACCAAAAAAAAAAAAAAAAAAAAAAAAGGGTTTCATCGATGTCTCTGATAGCTTACTTTTTTAGTACCGAATAGTATTCCACTGTCTTGATGTACCACAGTTCATTCATTCACCTATTGAAGAACATCTTGGTTGCTTCCAAGTTTTGGCAATTATAAATAAAGCTGCTATAAATGACCATGTTCTGATTTTTGTGTGAACATACGTTTTCAGTTTTTTGGGGGTAAATGCCAAGCAGCATGACTGCTGGATCCTATGGTAATAGTGTGTTCAGTTTTGTAAATAACTGCCAAATGACCAGCAGTGAATGAGAATGCTTATTGTTTCATATTCTCTCTAAAATTTGATGTTGTTAACTTTCTTTAGTTTTAATGGAACATTTTAAGTGATTTCATTTTTGTTCATCTCTTAGTGTCAGTCATTCTTCTTTTTAAATTTTTAGGTGTTTGCTCTAGAGTTTTAATTCACATGAGCAACTAATCTAACTCCACTCAGTGTACTGCAGGTACTTTATAACAGAGTCTTTCCAATTTCTCCCTCCTCTCACTGAAAACATTTCCATCATTTATTTCATGTGTTAAAATTACCTAATACATTGTTACTATTTTTCTTTAAACAAGGGGTTATCTATTCGATTAATTTAGAAAAATAAACATCAACTATTTCAACTTTATTTCATCTCTGATGTCCTTTCTTTCTATATATGAGTACACATTTCTGACCTATATGTTTTTTCTTCCCCTGAATAACCTTTGTTTGATATTTCTTGTACGGGAGGTCTGCTAGTAGAAAATTACCTTAGTAATTCTTTTGAAAAGTCTTTATTTCTCTGTTACTTTTGTGGAATAGTTTTCCTGGATGCACAATTGTAGGTTCATTTTTTTTCTTTCAATACTTTATATTACTTCACTCTCTTTTTGCTTGCATGGTTTCTTACAAGAAACTGATGTATATTTCTTATTCTTGTTCCTCTAACTAAAGTGCTCCTCATACCTCTGGCTCCTTTTAGGATTTTCAGTACTTTGAGTATGATATAACCAAGTGTAGATCATTTGGGCATTTATTCTTCCTGGTGTTCGCAGAGTCCTGGATCTGTTGTATGGTATCAGTAATTAAATTTAGAAAATTTTCAGCCATTATTACCTCAAATGTTTCTTGTTCTTATTTCCCTCTTTCTTTTCCTCTTATACTCCCATACACATGTATTACAACTTTTATAATCATCATACAATATATTATTTTATTTTTATTTCATTGTATTTTTTCTATTTGCATTTCAGTTTGGGAGGTTTTTATTGATGTGTCTTTCAGCAAATGGATTCTTTATTCATCTATCTCCAGCCCAATGCAGAGACCATCAAAAATATTCTTTATATTTCTCACATAATTTTTTATTTCTACCATCTCCTTTTCTTTCGTTGTTTCTATCATTCTACTTACACTGTCTACTCTTGCATACTGTCTAATATTTTATGAGATATCTTAATTTATTATACTTATTTTAAATTTTTTATCTGATAGTTCACAAATGGTATCTTTCCTGATTCTGGTTTTGATGCTTACTTTGTCTCTATAGACTGTGTTATTATTTGCATTTTAGTATGGCTTGTAAATTTTTGTTGAAAGTCAGGCATGGGAACTGAGAAAATTAGGCATTTTGTAAAGTTTCATGTTACCCTGGCTAAGAGCTGAGCTGTGTTTCATGTGTAGTGTAGCCATAGGTGCCAGAGACTCTAGCTTCATTGTTGTTGTTGCTTTTTCTTCCCTGTTGTCTTTGAATTTCTTTAAGAATTCTTTCTTAAATAGAGTCTGTGTCTTACAGTTCTCTCAATTGTTATCCACTGTTATTACACTGGTGCTCCATTATTGTCTCCAATGTCTTGGTTCTGATAAGGTAATCTCAGCTCTGACTATGTGTATTCACCTCTTGCTAAATCTGGAGTCAGTGAATTTCCTGCTAGGCCTATAAAAAGTCATTGATTTTGAGCTTGTTCATGTTTGTGCTCATTGTGAGGATAGGAGTTAGGAATTTCAAGCTGATTGAATGCAGAGCTGAAATTGTAAGCCTCCCCAATGAACATATTTTAGGTCAGCATAACTTGGATACCAAAACAGACTAGCATAATAAAGGAAGGAAATTTATAGGCCTGTCTGACGTACAAAATTGTTAGATATAACAAAATAATTATTATTTTAAGCTATGAAGTTTTAGGATAGTTTCTTATGCAGCAAGAAACAGCCAAAGTATTGCTGGATGCGGTGGCTAATGCCTGTAATCCCAGCACTTTGGGAGGCTGAGGTGGGTGGATCACTTGAGGTCAGGAGTTTGAGGCCAGCCTGGCCAACATGGTGAAAGTCTGTCTCTAATCCCAGCTACTTGGAAGGCTGAGGCAGGAGAATCGATTGAACCCAGGAGGCAGAGGTTACAGTGAGCCGAGATCGTGTCATTGCACTACAGCCTGAGTGACAAGAGCAAAACTTCATCTCAAAAAAAAAAAAAAAAAAAAAAAAAAAGAAAAAAAAGGAACAACCAAAATATCAACTACATAAAGTTAAGTTACAGTTTGTAGAAAGTCTGGCAAAATTACTGGACACAAATCAATATAGAAAATCAATTAAGTTAAAATTTTATTTAACAATGATGATGAAAGACTTAATTGATGGAGAAATGCATCGTGTTATTATCTGTGAAGATGCGATGTTCTAATGATATTAATCTTCTCAACTTGACCTATAAAATTAATACAATCTCCATTAAAATACCTTCAGTTTTTGGTGGAAATTGCCTTGTCAATTAATAATGTTTATGGAAGAACAATATGAAAAATAAGACTCACACCTACAAAAACAGAATAATGTTTTGGGGCTTTTCTTACTTGACTTGGCAGAGGTGATGACTTTGTATCAGGCTTATATATAACAAGTAATTTATAGGATTGAAGAAGGGAGATCTAGGAAGGAGTTGGCAGAGTACACTTAAAAGACATTGGTATTGCGTGTTCAATTCAGCCAGCAAATTCTCCCTGCCACCCATGTGAGTGGATGAACTTCATCCCACCTTAATTGCTAGGAGAAACCTGAATTTCTACAATTTGTTTTCCAAAACTTCACAAATACAAGGATTTTTTGACCACCAACTTACTACAGTGAATACTCAAGGTCACTAAGAGGTAAACATAGCTTTTATGGACAAGGAAGGAGAAAAACCTTTTTTAAAAACTTTGGTCTTATGAGGTCCCATTAATAGCCCTTCCAACCTTAAAGCAGAGATCTTAACTCCTGTCCCAATGCCACAATGTTTTAATATCTTTATAGAAACCTTCATGTAGGAAACTGAGAAGAACCACCTTTTCCCTTTCCCAATGTATTATTTACTGCCTTCTTTCCAAAATGAGGAAACAGTATATACTGCAAATAACACTGAATTAAGACAAGTTGGAATAGTGGAAGGTGGGAAGCAGATTGGTTCTTTCCTAAATGATTTCAGTATCGAGGATTTCTTTTTCCCATTAAATTGTATTAGTTCAATTTTATAGAAACAAAATATTAAGATAATTGTTATGTTGTCAGAATTAAAGAATATACTAGAAGGAAATGCATATACTATTTGTATTCAACATTTTAAAGTTGGGCCACAACAATATAGAGAATCTGAATGGCCACATCTGAAAAATGCAACATTTAGAAATCATTTCAAAGGTAGTTGGCTGTTTGTAAAAGAAAGAAAGTAAAATTCACACTCTTCCTTTTTCAGTGTCAGACAATTTTTGATGTGCTGAAAGAAACTAGATTCAGTACAATTTACATGGATTTCTCTGTATTTTACATGATTCTTGTTTATTATTTCTCTGTTGGTTTAAAACAAACTTCACCTATTTGTAGACAGAGTTTTCAACTCTCCTCCACCTGTTTTTTGGCAGATTACCATATTGACATTTATGGAAACTTGCTTTCTTCATTGATATTTGTCAATTTATCACACATCAAGAGCTTTTATTATCATACAATGCTACTGTAATTGAATTCAGTACATATTACTAAAAACACTTTTAAATAATTTTAAGGACTATTTCATAATTTGGTGCTTAGATAATTTTAAAACTGAAAAACACTTGGCAAATGCATTCACATTTGTTAAAATTGACCCCAACCCCATACATCCCTAACCAAGACTGAATAAATATTCCAAGTGTCTTCATAGCAGGTCATGGGGTCATTCCAATTGGAAAATAAGAGTTCAGATGCTATTTCCTTTACCTAAGCTAATTGCAAACAAATGTTCCTTTTGTCAGGAAAAAAAAAAAAAAAAGAAAAAAAATTAAGCCCAGTGGGAAAGGTCTTTCTATGTTTGGTGCTAGTTTTTGGTAGCCTAGGTCATCCAAAGATCTCATTTTTCCTTTTGGTTCTCCTCAGTCAGGATTGCCTGGGCAAAATTTTTTACTCGTAATCCAGCTTCTGTTGTTTAATTTATCTGAAGCATATATAAAACTAGCATTCATTTTTGGGTGCTAGGGATCATAATGCTCCTTATTATAGAATTTCCCATATCTGTTGGCCAGGAAGAAGTAAACACAGCAGGCCCAGAGCTCAAATTGCTAGCCTGATAGGCTTCTAGAAGGACCAAAATAACAATGCAGAAGTCAGAATGAGGAAAATACCGAGTTTACTAATGGAACTGCCCACACAGAAAAGAAGCCACTCTGAAAAAGTTGAGTTGAGCCCTTAAGCTGTATAAGGAAAAAGGCTTAGCCCACTAAAGAAAGAAAACCCAATAAATGCAAAGAACAAGCTGTTTTATTCTTCATTTCATACTTGCATTACCAAGTGCCTATTCTGAGCTTCCTTTCTGTTTGAAAGACCTTGAGGGTTCAAACACTGTATTAATTGGTAAAGTTAAATCACTTGCCCACTGCCTTTGCTATAACACCCACATTCTCAGCATAACCATTGGCCACCTGTACTCAGCATGTTCTCACACATGGCCATTAACTCTGAAAACTAATGCAAGCCAAACAAAGCCTGAGGAATAAATGGGTTGCCATAAGAAAACAATTAAAAAGTCACCTGTTGTGAAAAGACATATTTAATCAAACCTGAGCAAAGAGACCACCCAAGATTAAACAGAAGTTTTTCTACAAGTCTAGTATTTACAATACAGGTGCATGTTTGTGAATGAGTGATTGTGATGAAAATATATTTACTTGATTTGTTTGAATACTCAGAATAAGTGTTCCTGATGTAATAAAAATTTACCTAGTTTGTTTTTTATAATACCACGGATCTATTTTTTCTTCTTTGAAAACTAAAAGTAGATTACATTTTACACAATTCTGATAATTAATGACATTAATGAGTAAAATATCTGATTGCTAATTAGATAACCCATTGTATTCATTCAGATTTGTGGGTATAAATTATGCTAAAATTTGAAAGATGAATTCTTTATCTACTTAAAAATAAACAATCATTGAGATACCTGTATGTAATTTCCAAATCTTCTAATTGGTTATTTCTTTCTTCAAGATAGGTTTCTTTAAGCAGTCCTTTAGATTTACAACATAGACATTTTAAATATATATATGTTAGAAAAAATAAAATTATTGCATCATGTTTTAAATTTCTGTTACTAAAATTTAAATTTCTAAAATTAATGGAGAAAAGCATCCATCATATGATTCTACAAGAAGGACTAAAATATTATTTGTGTTAAATGTTTTAGGAAGAAAATAATCACACATTTTCATTCATACATGAAAATTCACATTAAAAAACAGAAGATGCATTTGTTACTAAAAGAAGAGTAAATTTTTCATATTTAAAAGTTGTAGGAGTAAAACTGTATGATGAAAATGGTAAATCATAATTGCCTCTATCCCAATAATCTCATTGGTACCTATTTTTAAATACCTTTTCTTGGAACACATATTATGCCAAATTTGAATATTTTGCTTGAAATTTATAGAAACACAACTGAAAAAATATTTAGACCTGAATTTCTATGTCTGTAAGAAGAGATAAATAAATATTCTTTTGTTTAGAGTCAATACGGTATGCAAAGTGACTAAGGACATAGACAGCCAGGATCAAAACTTGTCTACAACTTGAACTGTGTGACTGAAGGCCAATTTCTTAAACTGTGTCACATTTTATCTGTAAAGTGGGTATATATTAGCAACTACCTGATAGACTTGTGAAACTATATTATTTAATGTAAGTCTAGTTGCCTCCTTAGAGCAGTAGGCAGTGCGTCAGTCTCATAATGTAAGTCAAGTGCTGGCATACATCAAATACGATTTGTTTATTATCAATAATGTTGCTACTGTTTCATATTTCACAGGTTTCTGATGATTTCAGGAGATAAAATATGTAAAATCTCCTTGTTCATTTAAAAGAAGTTCCTTATATAATTCATAATTAAATATTAAAAATGTTTTTATTATTTTGAATTTGAATTGGTTTGTCAAAAGCAAAATATAGCTGTAAACATAATGCTTAATGAATTGTATTATACCAACTAATAAATTTACTACAAAAGAAATAGCAAGAGTTGGCAAATATTTGTTTGTAATTTATAGTATCACAAAAATGCAAATAAATGCAACAGAATAAATGCTTTATAGTTCTACCTCTATTATAGAGCCTTTTTTGGCTACTAGGGTCTTTCTTTTATTTTCCTCCACTTTATATATATAAGACATGTATGGGCATAGTAACATAGTATAGCTATTCCACAGAATTTAAACTCAGTAGGTCCAAAACTGCCTTCATAAATGTTCTTTCTTTCTTTTTTAAAGAGACAGAATCTTGCTCTGTTGCTCATGCTGCAGGGCAGTGGTGTGATCATAGCTACTGTAACGTTGAATCCCTGGTCTCTAGAGATCCTCTCACCTCTTCCTCCCACAGTGCTGGGATTACAAGTGTGAACCACGGAAACTTGAAGGTCTTAAAACTTTCTTCTTTCAAGTTTATCTACCCGGGCCTTGTTTAGACTAGATTTACCTATTTCTAAAAATTGATATTGTTCAAAAATTACTATTGATTATCTTGTGTATGCCAAAGATATTTCATTCTTCAATTCTTCACATCTACTCAGTTACATGTTCCTATGAATTCTACCCCCTAAATAGCTCTTGAAAATTATCTGTTATTTTCTTCTTCATGCTTTGGTTCAGGCCCTCATTATCCTTTGTACTGAACTATTATAATAATCATAGTTTTGTACTTGTTTTCTCAATCGTTGTTCTTGGCCTCTTAAATCTGCTTTCCACTTTGTCCATTCCCCTCCATTCCTTTTCCTTCCCTTTTCTTCCCTCACCTTCCCACACTCCTACAATAAGAAACTGCTTGCCCTTCTTGGGAAGTGCTAGTAGCTTCTATGACTTCATGCTTTCGGATTGTTTCCTCTGCCTAGCATATAGTTAGTTATTTTTAGAGACAGGGGTCTTCCAAGCTGGAGTGCAGTGGCACCATCATGGCTCACTGCAGCCTTGACCCCCTAGGTTCAAGCAATCCTCCCACCTTCCCTCCCAGTAGCTGGGACTACAGGCATGTGTTACCACAACTGGCTAATTTTTATTTTTGTTATGTTTCCATGTTGCCCAGACTGGTCTCAAACTCCTGGACCCAAGTGATTCTCTTCCCTCACCCTCCCAAAGTGCTGGGATTACAAGCATGAGCCACTGTGCCCAGCCCATGTTCTTCTTTCTTTAAACAATGAATTCTACTCATTATTCTTATATAAGCCAGATCAGTGTCACACACCCTTTGAGACTTCTCCTTTGACACCCTGGAATAAATGATTCCTTCTTCCTCTGTCACAAGACAGTGTCATATACTCTGGCTGTAGGATTTACCACATTCAGTTGAAATTGTTTCTATTTTGTCACCGTTGAACTAAAAGCTGTATTTGGTAGATAATTAGAATTTGTGTTTGATTTTTAATATATGTTATCCCACTTCAATTTTTTCCAAACAGAAATTAGTTTTTAATCTACCATTTATTATTACGATTACTTTATTTAAAAATACTATTATTAGGCTGGGCGCAGTGACTCACGCCTGTAATCCCAGCAGTTTGGGAGGCCGAGGCGAGCAGATCACCTGAGGTCAGGAGTTCGAGACCAGTCTGGCCAACAGTGAGAAACCCCGTCTCTACTAAAAATACAAAAATTAGCCAGGTGTGGTGGTGAGCACCTGTAATCCCAGCTACTCAGGGCACTGAGGCAGGAGAATCGCTTGAACCCAGGTGGCAGAGGTTGCAGTGAGCTGAGATCATGCCATTGCACTTCAGCCTGGGTGACAGAGTGAAAATCTGTCTCAAAAAAGAAAAAAAAAATTATTATATCAAAAGTTGGAACTATATACTCAGAGGAAAAAATAACATTTTACCTAATTTTCAGTATGTATAACATTTTGACTAAGTTATTTTGTTTGAGTATTTTTGTTATTTGTTTTCCTTTTTGGTTACTATTTATGAATAATATTATTTTGTTTATCTGCTGTCATAAAGTCATATTTTTCTCTTCTGATACTTTTATTTATATATGTGGCTCCATTGCATTTATTATTTAATAATTACAGGAAAGGAACAGGTAGAAATGTCTAACTTCCAAAAGGGAAAGTAAGAAACACTTGAGACGTGAATGGCAGCTGTAGTTCTTACCATGCTTTGGAACACCTATATTCTTATCTTAGTTTTAATGAAGAGTACGGATACTTGTTTGATCTTTTCTTGTTGAAATACATCCATCCATAATTGTGGAAAAATAGAGCTTCTTTTAATTTTTTCAAAGATAAGTAATATAAGCTAGTGCATTAAAAGCATTCTGGCCTTTTCAGATGAATCAATAAGAATAAGGATGATAATCAGAACACTAATAAAAATAGTAGCATTATCATAATATATTGTAGTATTCTACAAAAACCCTGAGTTTAATCAAAATTCATATAAGGTTCAAAGAATAATTTTACACTATTAGACGATTATCTTGTTATTATTAGTTGTAAATACTTCAGAATAAGAGTGTAGTTGAATAGAGCATTTAATAGAGATCAGTTGTGTGTTTTCTCAAATGTGCCTTTTTGACAGAAAAGCTATATTTCAAGGTTTTGGTGTCTTTTTGGAGGATTTTCTACCACATATTTTTCTTGATTTCTAATTTTAAAATAATCAAAGTCTACCAGATAATTCAAAATAAGATAAAAGTTAAAATAAAAGCCGTTGCCTTGCTTTTCCTTTGGCTGTGAGCAGAAGGATCAGAAGTGGCTGCTGAGACCACCAGTGAAGAACAGCTGTCTTATGAAACAGCAGGAAAGAGTGTTCCAGGAAGGACAAGAGGAACCCTAAATAGAGGGTTTAACATGAAAGCGTGTGTGTCTGCAGGGCTAAAGGCAAGATGACTGTGAACTTCTGACACTGGTAAATAAGATGGCATGGCAATGTAAAAGAGAAAGCACACCAAATATAAACCAAACACAGAAATGTTCAAAGGAAATGCAACTGAAATTTAGAATATTCTTTAACTTGAGTATTCCTAACCAAACATTTAGTTTAAAAAAAAAAATTCAATAAATATTAAAAAGTCACCCAACACTAGTATTTCCTTTAGGTAACATTTTCATTCACACTGGCAGGTAGCAAAATGAATTGAATTTATTAATTTCTTATTTCCAACAGTGGTGCCTGGTGACTTGGACCATCTACATTAAGCAAAATCTCTGCCTCTGCCCACTCTACCCTTGCCATTGAGCTTTCTTTTTTTTCATCTCTTCCTAAAATGCTGCTCAAAAGCGTCATCTTTGCTGGGCGTGGTGGCTCACGCCTGTAATCCCAGCACTTTGGGAGGCCGACGCAGGCGAATCACGAGGTCAGCAGATCGAGACCACCCTGGCTAACCAAGGTGAAACCCTGTCTCTACTAAAAATACAAAAAAAATTAGCCGGGCGTGGTGTCGGGCATCTGTAGTCCCAGCTACTCAGGAGGCTGAGGCAGGAGAATGGCGTGAACTCGGGAGGCGGAGCTTGCAGTGAGCCGAGATCGTGCCACTGCGCTCCAGCCTGGGCGACAGAGTGAGACTCTGTCTCAAAAACAAAAACAAAAAAGCATCATCTTCCTAATGCTTTCCAAGATGACATTCCTTCTGTTATGGGCAATCCAAGCATTTATTTTTATGTACCTCTGTCCAGCAGCCTCTGGTTCTGATTGTATTTCTAATAAATCCCTGTCTCCCATATTTTCATGTGTGTTTGGGGCTTTTTAAAATCTCCTTTGCTGAATTTCAGTTTGTCATTGGATCAAATGGTTTTATGTGGCCATTTTCCTTGAAGAAATACTGCACCGGGTGCAATGGCTGAGGCCTGTAATCCCAGCACTTTGGGAGGCAGAGGCAGGAGGATGGCTTGAGCCCAGTAGTTAGAGGCTGCAGTGAGCTATGATTGTGTCACTGCACTCCAGCCTGGGCAAGAGAGCAAGATCCAGTCTCAAAAAAAAAAAAAAAAAACAAAGCAAGCAAGCAAGAAAGAAAGAAAGAAAAGAGAGAAACAATGCATCTTTTTGTTTGATTTGTGTGGTCCCATGATTTTCCTGAGGCTTCTGTGCCTTTTATAAAAGGTAGGTCCCACAATCCAAAGAGCTTGATGGTTTAGGTTATGGCAGAAACACCTCTTCCATAGATATATCTTGTCATTGCTTTGTCCTTAAAAAACTGCATAGATACACGCAAATGCATTTTTATCCATTTTGTATTACTTTCACATATACTTATTAGGCAATGTTTATGAATTCTTTCAATAAATATTTATTTTGTCTCTCCCATGTGGCCTTCCTTGGTTACTGCATCCAACAGTAATAGCTCCCTTCACGAAACTACCCTGCCCTTAAGATATGTGCTGTGTTATTAGGCAGTAAGATCCCTGACTTGTGTAAGGGAAGAACTCTCAATTCAGAAAGTATGAAGAGCTTTCCCAGGCTCATAGTCATTGAATGAGATGATGTGTATAAAGCCCTTAGTATAAAGCAATGGCTCTGAATGTTAGCTGTTATTATAGGTAATAGTGGTAATTAGTTCTGCTTAATCTATTCATTTGTGATGTTTTTATCTCCCTAATTAGACTCTATTACCCTTTATAGCACTTATTGAATTTTTACTATCTAGTGTTCTGTTTGCAGCTTTGCAAAGTGGACAAAGTATTTGCTAATAGTTTGATTGATGACAGGAAGGCAGAAGGCAGGGGTAAGAGAGGAAATATAAAGAACCAAAAAACCCTAACAAGGCAGAAAGTCTGTGGGATTCAGATGGTCAAAGGCGGGAATTGGGTGGAAGATGGAAGCTGCTGGAGAAGTTTTCCAGAAATAATATCCTAGAAGAAAGCTGAAAAGTCTATTCTTCTGACAGTTTCTGGCTCAAAGCACAGTTCTGCAAAACAAAACAAAAAAAACCCTAAACATTGTTTAGTCCTAAGACTGAAGTTTTGATCTTTTATTTTCTTATATTTCTACGTTTATCTACTACATACAGAAGGATCCATAATTATAATACAAAAGATTAAGTATTATTGTTCTTTTGAAGGCGCAGGGTCCATTACCAGAAAACAATATTAATGGAAACTGCAATGCACAGTTATAGTCCCCAAAAAATCTACAAAATAGATTCCAGGAACATTACAATAAAATGTTAGACAAAGTGGGAACCAGGAAGGGAAATGAGTTTTAACAGAAAGAAAAGAAGTTTACAACCTCTTGTGGCTCAAGGGAGAAAAAGCTCACCCACATTGCTCTCTTTAAGTGTTTTTCCATGTTTAACTAGCTTCATGGAGATTCCCATATGGCTATTAAAGAATTATATTATCAAATAGAAAAATAATAAGTATATTAAAAACAGTATATAATCATGCTATTAGAAAGGAAGGACCAGGCTGTGAGCACATTATATTTAAGAGTTCAGAAGAGTAGGTACTCAATAAACGCCATGCACAGCATAGGCTTTGAGAGCCTACTTTCTAAATCTAATATATAACTAAATAAATAATGCAGCTTTGATAACCTTCAAAACAGAAAGTAAATGGTCCATTAAGAGAACACATTAAGAAATCTTATTGACTCAAGCACAGATCCTTCAAGTGCCCATTATTAGCCAAATGCATGCATCAATAGTTACCCACACAGAAAACAGTCTTGTTAAATACACCTCGGGCCATAAATTGCCATTCTTAGTCAGCTATTGACCAATGTTTCCAATGAGAAACTTTTAAATTCCAATTTTTGCTTTAAACTTGCCTTTTTTACATGGCATAGCTCATTTTTAGAAAGTAAAAAAAATCAGCAATTTTTAAAAAAGCCAAAGCTAGTATCCAGGGGAAACATTCTTGCCTGGGCCACTGCTCACATCCATACTGCCCCATGAAAGAGACGAAGTAGGAGGCTTCTTTTCAATTACATTGCAACTCTCAATAAAACAGCATTCTAAAAGGAATCATTCCAGTCATTTTCTATCAAACTCCAAGGATACAAAATAGATTTTCTTGTTCCCTTGATGTATCCTGTACAAAGATGTTATCTCTGCTTCCTGAATGGACTGTATTTCATACAGACCTGGAAAACACATGATTAATCCAAATGTATTGGTTTTTAACTAGATTCACAAGTGGGCTGCCTAAATTACATTGTTTTCAGCTTCTGATCATGTAAGTAAGCAAAATTTTTCAGTCTGGGTTTCAGGCACAGCTCCAAAATAAAAGTTAAAACTCTGCACTTGATTGCCCCCAGCCTTGGAAAACAAGGCTGCTCCAACTACTCTGGCTCATAGGCTCTGGCAAGAGTTTCCTTAGTCAAACATAGATCACTAGCCACAATCTGTTCTTCTTTCTTTAATTTTACTGATTAAATTTTAGCTCTACCTTTTTGATCTGTGTTTCCTTGAGTTTGTTACAATCTGGACTTCCTTTTCCACCTTCCTTTTCTCGTATTGTTTTTTTCTCCCTACTCCCCTCAAGCCAGCCTTTTTTTCCATCTCTATTCTTTCTCTTGTCGTAGTTTTTCTGCATTCATACCTATCACCACTTCAGGAGGCTTCTGTAGTGTGGATTAACTAGCAATTATTAATACAACTCTAAAAGACAACTTCCAGCTTGTTTCAACTTCAGCATTCCACAACCTCATTTTGAATCAGCAAATAAAGGATGGGTTTTTCTGTGTCTGCCAAAAGAAGGTACATGTAATGCACATTTAATTTGAGAACGATTTAGGCCTCATGTAAGTCTTTATTCAGATGTAGTTGTTCAGCCATTTATACATCTGGGAATGAATTCAGTATGTGTCTTGTGGAACCTGTTTGAAACAAATTTTAATCTCTGAAACTTACTTTTTAAGGAGGAAGTTGAAAATTTTCTTTTCTTTTAGCTGAAGGGGCAAGGTTAGGTGAATATTGTGTGAAGAGCATGAAGATAATGTATCTGAAACAATATCCAGAGAACGAAAAGAGGAAAAGGAGAAAATAGAATGGAGGAAAATAAAGGAGAGAAGACAGGAAAAGAGAAAGGAGGAGAGGAAAGGAGGGGACAGGAGGAGAGAAGGGGAATCTAGGAGTAACATTAGTTTTTTCAGGAGCATTGTTAATCATATTTGCTGTACAGGTTATATGTCAAACTTTTTGAAATCCTTATTCTATAGCTAGAGAACTAGAGAAGAGCGTCCTCTCTAACCGCAGAGGAAGGAATCTCTATTTTTATAAGTTAAGGGAGAAAAAAACCTTAGCCAGTGATATATAATAAAGTAATTATAATTTGTTATGATTAAACCAAACATCTAATTTAATGTAGCTGATTTAATTAAGATATTAATATTTGTAATAAAAGGTTATTGTTTTATGAAGTCTCATAGAAACAAAACAGCAAATAAATGAATAGTCATCAATAGAAAATGGCTGTGTAAAAATAGTCCTTTTGTATAATGAATTATTATGCAGTCACCATATTAGGGTATTTCCATGAGTTTATAATAAGTGAGAAAATAGAGAAAAATTATATAGTAATTATTGTTTTTGTAAATAAATAAAACTACCCCATATATGTGTATGTATATATATGGATAAGAAGATGTGTGCATATATGTGTATATATATACACACACATTATATATATACATTATATATGTAGTGTGTGTGTATGTATATATGCTTATCTATTATTATATATGCCTAGAGGAAAACAGAGAATAATATCTACTAAATAGATTTCCTGATTTGGTGCTGGGTGATGGATATGATTGCAAGAGGATGGGAGAGAGAACAAGAACCAAACAGGAGGTAAGCAGAGAAGAGTTGGGTAGTCATCGGATAAAAACAAGTATGTAGATAGAGTGTAATTAAGCATTTGTTTCCTAAGTACAGTTTATTATTTTTATAAAAAACATATTATATGTAAATGAATTCATGAATGTCTCCGTATAGAAAATTTAGTCTTTTTAAAAAAGAAAGAAGAGAACGTTATTCACTGATTCAGTTCTCTTGCCATTCCATCCAACCACTAAAATCAAAATTATGCATTTAGAGCTGTACAAACAAGACATGCACATATGCCTTCATATAAATCATCTCATCTCCTTTCTTTACAACTACACCACGAGATGTAAACTTACATTTTAGTTTGCAAATCTCCAAAGGGCACAAGTAAAGCTAGATGTCAAAACTCTACAATGGCTATTCAAACATATGGGAAATGCCATAGTAACTAGATCATGGGTTTGATGAAGAGGCAGCTCCTTGATTGCAAAAATTAGACTAGCAGTAGGAACATGGGTAAATAATTTTAAAACTTGAAGAAAGAAATTTGTATCAGGTCAACAAACACAAACTATTTTTGTTGTATTAATAAGCATATATTAATCATTAACAGTTTATAATTTTTCAAATGCTTATTAGCCTTTTGCCCTTTTGTACCTAAACAATTTTCTTTATGTTCATCTTCTGTGAAATTATGTGTATTTTCCTTTTGTATGATATTTTTAAATTGAAATTTTATTCTTATTGAATGTGCCCAATTTTAATGCATAATAATTGATGAATCTTAAATCTTAAATAATTTGATGAATCTTAAATCTTAAATAATTTGATGAATCTTAAACTCTAGCAGTCCTTTGTCTAGCTCCTGCATGCCCTGATTTGGGCCACTCTAAAATCTGTTATCTGTGAATTTAGCTGTTAAGTTTAGGATTCACCTCTATATATCTAAATGGTATGTTAAAATGACTATATTTTGAGTTTTCATTTTACACAATATCTAATGAATTCCTATTATACAAGATACATATTTAGTTCACTTTTACCTTATTTCTACCCGGTAAATAACCTAATACTAATTCTCCCAATATTCTTTTTCTTTTTTTCTCTGAAAGCCAATTTATTAAGAAACTAAAGGAATAAAAGAATGGCTGCTCCATAGACAAAGCAGCCTCAATATTCTTATGTAACAACTTTAGTTTGATCAATATTTTATCTTTATATTTTAAAAACTGTATTTTAAAAACTCAAATTTAAACTATTTAAATTTGAGTCTTTCAACATGATTCTCTGGCTTTTACATCAGTCTTTTGTTTCCTCTAAAGTTAACAATTGTTTTTATTCTGCTTGATTTTGCCCGTTCCTGGTGCTAATTTATCAACAAACTCCTCACTGCTGATGTAAAACTTAATTCTATAATGGTCAATTTATTTAGTGCATTTTTTTTTTTTTTGAGAAATCTTTCATGGGTTCTCCTGTCTGATCTCACCTAAACTGATTTCTGTCTGAGCATTGATGCATAGCTTCATCTTGAAGCTTTCCTTTACCATAAATCATTGTCACTCTGTAATAGTGGATCTTCTATTTCCTGAAAACTGTGGCTTCTTCCTTGGTATGCTTCTCTTGGGAGCACATCTTCCTTTAGCCTCCTTTAAAAGAGTGCAAGTGAGATGATCTTTGTTATGCTGACATGTCTGAACTTGATCTATACTTATGATGAATAGCTTGATGGAGTGCTGAAGCTGAGATTGGGGATAGCTTTTCCTCAGAATGTTGATGATGTTTCCTTTTTGCTTGCCATCTAGTGTTGTTATTGAGAACTCTAGCATGGTAATCAATCTCCTCATTTGTATGTAAACGTTTTTCTCCTGCTGGGAAGCCTTTGGGATCTGTTCTTTCTACTTGTGGTTCTATAATTTGCCTTGATGTAGCTTTGTCTTCTATTACTATTCTGAGCATTTAGTGAGCCCTTTCTATTTGAAAGCTTATGCTCTCAGTTTGGAATTTTTCCTCGATTACTTCTTTAATAATTTTCTATTTTTTTCTTTTTTTATTTCTGAATCTTCTTGTAGTTAGATTTTGCATGCTCCATATTGAGGATTTGGGATGCCCTTTATTGGTAATTTTTAAACATTTTTATTTCCTCTTTTTATTTATCACAATACCTAGTTTCTACTATAATTCTTTGACAACTTCTAACCATTTTAGTTATTTTCCAGTAGAAAATCATAAGGCTTTTGTTTTTCTCTGATTTTTAAAATTACATCCTAGTTTTTCAATGCAACTTAAATTTTCCTTATTTCCCCAATAATTTTAATAGTAGCTGGTATTGTGTACAATTTTCTTTTATTTCCAGAATTTCTTCTGTTTTCTCCAATTTTTACTTTTTTTTTCATTGGTATTGGTATGTCTTTCATGCGCATGCATGTCTATCGACCCTTGTGCATCCATTCACTTTTAAGAATGAGGTGCTAAAATGTTACATTGGGGCATTTGTTTGGAGTAGGGCAAAACATTTCAACAGGTGGTTTTCATGTCTACATAGTAAAATAATCAAATGTGGATGTAAATATTTTATTGCAAACCCCACACATATTGGTATTTGTGAGTCACATTTCCTAGGCCAGATTCGCCAAAGAAAACTCCAATTTCCTGCTTGGCGCTTAGAGGAGGGGAAGATATAAACTTGGCTTATATCATTCAGAGATATCAGAAGGGACAAGTGGCTGGAAACCACTTAATACAGAGCTTTTCCATTGTAATCACTATCCACCTCCACACCCTCACCTAAAACTGGTGACTAATTATTTAAGAATGTTAAATGACTCTGATTATTTAAGAATGTTAGACAATAGCATAGTGAGAGCCTGCTGTAAGCTAAATATTTTTAACTACTTTCACACAAATTATCTCAAGTTTCATATTTAAAGTAGATAGGGCCAGGTGCAGTGGCTCATGCCTGTAGTCCCAGCACTTTGGGAGGCTGAGGTGGGTGGGTCACTTGAAGCCAGGAGTTCAAGACCAGCCTGGCCAACATGGCGAAGTCCCATCTCTACTAAAAATAAAAAAAAAAAAAAAAAAAAAAAAAAAAAAAAAATTAGCCAGGCATGGTGACACATGCCTGGAATCCCACCTACTTGGGAGGCTGGGACATGAGAATCACTTGAACTGGGATATGGAGGTTGCAGTGAGCCGAGATCCCACTGCATTCTAACCTGGGCGACAGAGTACAATTAGGTCTCTAAGTAAATAAATAAAGTAGATAGGTAGTTTTTCCATTTTATACATGATGAAAATGATGTTTCATGAAGTTAGTAAATCCCACTATCAGTGTGTTCAATGTGACCCATGAAGCGAATGAAGAAAGTCATTACATGTTTGGTTGCAGTCTTTGCTTATACTTTTGTTACTATGTCCAATG
The DNA here is from genome assembly GCF_024542745.1 of Macaca thibetana thibetana. Classification (NCBI taxonomy): domain Eukaryota; kingdom Metazoa; phylum Chordata; class Mammalia; order Primates; family Cercopithecidae; genus Macaca; species Macaca thibetana. Next base: position 60,816,247 of record NC_065594.1, read on the forward strand.
TTATAAATTAAAGCAGAAATCCAAGAGTTTTTACCTATAATCTGTTCAGAAGATATGATCCTAACTTTGTATGCAAATATTAAAAGTTCTTGGATAGAAAAAGAAAAGCTCTTCTCACCTTTTTCAGTCTCATCTAGTCAGATCATGTTTTTCAGTGTAAAGCGGTTAATATAAATATAGGATGATCAACCAAGGAGATATGAGCTGCCACAATATTGATAATCTACATCATTAAGAAATCCTTAATTCAAACACGTACTTAATGCTTTTTTCAATATTTTAGCCAGATAAGCTTGAGATTTTCCTGTCTTCCTGGAATACTGCTGATTCTGGTCAGGTTTCTATAAGATTCTTCTTGGCCCAATTTCACTACTGGGACTTAGGTCAACCTAATTGTTGTAATTTTAATGATTCTAGTTTACTTGTCTCTGGCTAGTTCAATGTGCTGTAAATTCTCCCAGAGATGTCAAAATGAATGAAAACTTCTCCAATTATTTTTGTAGACCAAATATATCATTGGCACCAAAATCTGACAAAAATATTACAAGAAAGAAATATTGATGATCAATATATGTTACTAATATTGGTGCAAAATACTAAATATTGTATTAGCAAACAGAATTCAAAGTCACATTAAGAGAATCATACATTATTACCAAGTTGAATATATTATAGGAATTCAAGGTTGGTTCAATATTAGGAAGTCTATTATATCTCACATAATAATAACATACGAAAAAACTTCATAGATGCCAAAAAAAGTTTCCCCAAATTACACTCATTCCTGATTTTTTAAAAAGACTCAAGATAATGGAAAACTTTTCTTGGTGTGATATAATGCCTATATTTAGTTCTAAAGTTTATTACTTAGTGGGGAAACAAGAGCTATTTCCACTAAGATAAGAAACAAGGCAATGATGCTCATAGTCTCCAATAAAATAGTTGAATATAAAATTCGCTTGTTAAATTAAATTTTTGGAATCATATAGTTCCAAAAAATAAGAAAGTACTTAAAAATGATGATGCCATGTCAAAGAAACTCAGGAGCCAATTAATAGCTTTCATACACACAAAAATAACCAATTTGGTGTTATAATGGTAAGAAAAACTTCATTTATATTGGCAAGAAAGGAGAGTAAAAATTTAGGATAAACTAAATGAGAAATAGGCAAACCTATATAAGATTAACTTTATTCCTGAAAGGGTGGACTGCCATTCCCATCTGGCAATAATAAGCTGCCCTGTCCTCTACTTGCTGGAGTGCTAGAGTAAGTCTTGTGGTGAATCAAGACTTTTGCCACCACCCAGCAGGAATGAGGCCACCCCCTTTGTGGTGTCAGTGGAAGCCACACAGGAAGAAGTAACAAAGAGTTTCTGTTCCAGCAAGCCTGAGAGGTATCAGTGATTGCCTGGTTGAGAGCCAGAATTGTCACCACACCCATGAGTAACAAGGAGCTCCCCACAAACTTGTGTATCAGCAAAATCAGACTGGGGAACCTAAACTTTTAACTTAGTAAAGAAGCAGCATTCCTTTTTCTATTGCTGGAGTGGTATCAAAAGAAGACAGCTAAAACAGGTTAAATAAGATCCAGAAATCCATAAAATATTAATCAAAATATATGATTCAATACAAATTACCCATCTTATGAAGAAACAGGAAGATCTCAAATAGAATAATAAAAGACAAGCAATAGATGCCAACACCAAGATAACAGAGGGTTTGGAATTATTTGAAAAAGATATTAAAGCAACCATCAAAAAATTTTTAATGAGCAATTACAAACACACATGAAATAATACTGTAAGCAAAAAATGAAAGATATAAACAAATGAAAGTTTTATAAATAAAAAATCAAAAAACAAATGGGATCAACATTAGAATGGATGGGACAAAAATAATTATTGAACTTGAATACAGAATAATAGAAACCTAATTTGAACAACAGGGAAAAAAATAGACTGAAAAAAACACTTGAACAGACCTTTAGAGATCTGTGGCATTACAACAATAGCTCTAACATTTGTGTCGTCAGATTTCCATAAGGAGAGGAGGAACAGGGAATGACTGTAAAACTGCTCAAAACAATAATGGCAGAAAACTTTCCAAATTTGCCAAAAAATATAAACATACATTTTCAAAAGCTGAGTGAACACCAAACAGAATAGATTGAAATCCACACCAATGAACATCATAGTCAAACTTATGAAAACTAAAGGCAAAGAAAAAAACCTTGAAAGCTGTGAGAGAGAAAAGATACCTTACCTAAAAGGAATCAACTGAAATGAGTGGACTTCTCATCAAAAATCACGGAAGCCAGAAAGCATGTGGCTCAACATTTTCCAAGTGCTGACAGAAAAGAGCATTTAACCACAAATCCTACATTCAGGAAAAAATATTATTCTGGAACTAAGGAAAAATCAAGGCGTTCTCAGATACAGAGAAACTGAAAATGTGTAACCAGCAGACCAAAAAGAATAGCTAGAGGAAGTTATTTCAACTGAAAAAAATGTAAAAAATGGAATTTTTTAATACCAAGCGGGAAGAAAACTATGGAAAGAGCAAAAATATGTGCAAATACATTCCCTTATCCTCCTAAATGTATTAAATTATGTTTCATGGTTGAAAAATTATGCCACTGACATGCTTTAAAATGTATAAGAAATATTTAAGACAATTATGATCAGAGGAGATAAAGGGAGAGTTAAAGGAATCGGATTTCTATACTTCATTCAAACTGGTAAATATATTGTGGATAATGAAAGCACATTTCTTGCTAGATGGGGTAGGCATTAAAATAAGGAAGGAGGCAAAGCCAGGATGACCCTTGTGGAATTGTACTGGAACCAAAAAGACCAATATGTACTCATGGTGGTTTTTCTTTTTAATTTAAATATATACAGTTAACTATGGGTCTAACTGTGTATGCATATGCGTGCTTACATATATTTATTTTTGGGCTTACATTATTCTTAAAAGAATTGTCCCTAAAAAGCCATGTGCAAATCTAATGCTGAGATATTCATTTATAAATACCATTTTCCAGTAAATGGAAATAGGTGATTCTAGGTCTGAGGCAAGAGGAGAAAGCACAGAATGAGTCTGAAACATCAATCATATAGTTCCAGAAAAGAAGAAAGTACTTTAAAATGATGATGCCATGTCCAAGGCACTTGGGAATCGGCTTCAAAAAGCAACCAGTGGCCAACTCTGGAACATTTTTAGCCACAAAATAATGCTGCTAGCAATGTTTTCATTTTTGGTTTTAGGGACAGAGTTGTGCTATGTTACCTGTGAGCCACTGTGCCTTGCTGATAGTATGTTTTATGGCCCATAGACTGAAGTAAATGTCCATTAGATTGCACTGATATAAATAATGAATAGATAAATATATGGTAGAGGAAAAAAAATACCTATTTTCAATAGTAGCATTTCAGTATATAAATACAAAAATAATAATTGAAATTAAAATCACCTTTTTGGCCAGGCAGGTGGCTCACGCCCGTAGTCCCAACACTTTGGGAGGCTGAGGTGGGTGAATCATGAGATCAAGAGTTCAAGACTAGTCTGGCCAAGACGGTAAAACTCCACTTCTACTAAAAACACAAAAGTTCACTGGACGTGGTGGCAGGCACCTGTAATCCTAGCTATTCAGTAGGCTGAGGCAGAGAATTGCTTGAACGCAGGAAGTGGAGGTTTCAATGAGCTGAGATCATGCCACTGCATGTCAGCCTGGGCAACAGAGCAAGACCCCATCTCAAAAAAAATCACCTTTTTTTGTTTGTTTGTTTGCAGACATACACTGTAATCATTGTAGTCAAGAATTACCAATGTGCACCAAATTAGTTGGGGAAGGTGTTATAGAGACAGGATATTTGCAATATTTCAAAGTATCTGCCCATGAGATACTTATTAATTAAAAGTGAAAATACAAATATTATGGGACAGAAACTTGGCAAACCTCATTTTAACAGTTATCAAATGTAATATCACCAATAATGAGACATGTCATCCTATATCTAATATGAGACACTGAGAAGGGTGCATCAGATCTCTGTGGTCCTCTTGCCAAATATGTATGACTCATACTCAAGCTGACTGAGGAGCAATGTAAACTGAATGCAATGAAGAGTACTGGATTAGATATTAGGCCAGTATAAATAAATTAGTGAAACAATTGATAAAGGTGAATAAGATCCAGATGGATCAATATTATTATATCAATGTTAATTTTTAAATTTTGATAATTATACTATGGCTATGCAATGTTTAGTGTTTGTTCATGAGTTGAGGAAAAGGTTTCAGGGAACTCTTCATGCTATATTTGCAACTTTGTATAAGTCTGAAATTATTTCTAAATAAAGTTAAAAAGACAAAATTAAATAAAATAATTAGTGTGACTTCTGTCTCCTGATTGTTCATCAGCTATGATTTTAAATTTGTTGGTATAGTATATATTAAAACATTTAGAACTATATATAAAGATAATTTAATACACTATAGAATAAGTTCATTATTCTATGTTTGGTTTGCCCTTAAATGATTTTAAGTTAAAATGTCCTTAAACATTTATTACCATTGTTACATGATTAACTTTTAAATTCAAATTTAGATTTATCTGTAGTCTATAATTTAAAAAATCTGTTACTTTTTCCTGTCTTTTATGTCAAATTTCAATAGTTGAATGAAAACCAAGAACAGATTAGTAAGTACTAAAACAGCATGGGCCCTTATCATTGTATCTTTTCCAAATAAAGTTATCCCAGTATATATAATCTTTACAGGCAAGCTCTGTTTGGCAAAGAAACTATGTCCAAATGTTTGTGATTCAAACATACAGTAAATTATAAACAGTGTAGCAACTTCTCATGATTGGCAAAGAAGAACACATATTGGGGGTTTTTTTAGCATTCCAATTGTTTTATTAACATTTATCTTCAATTAGGCATTTAGTGCATGAGAAGGCAATATTGCAATTGAGATAAAATATATACACTTAATGTTTTCTGTAAGGATAAGACAAAGATAACATCGTATTTGATAATTTGAACTGGTTGGAATTTGACCAATTAGAATGAATAGCTTTGCCTGAAAATCTTTATCTTGATGGTCAGAATTTAGATGGGTAAGCTGCCTGATTAATTCCAGATTTCAAATATTTTCATTCCAAATTTTCTTCCTGGCAAGGTAATTGCCAGGAATAATATAGATGAGTACAAATGTTTTGGGAAAAATTTATGTTGTTTAGGGTTAAAAATAAGTTCATGATATTTAAACTTGGTCAACTTAAATGATATTTAAAGTATTTGGTAAACTTTGTCATCTTCTAGTTTCTAAACATTTTTGGAAATAATCCTTGCAAGGTTTTGTAATACTCAGTGTTCTTTGGAAGATGAATTCCAGTTGGCTGTGTTTCATAGCACCTGCAGCTTTTGGAAATAACTAAGATTTTCAGTTGACATGTCCTAGATATTAATTTATGTTGTAGGTTAAAATGATTAAATTTGTGTACTTGTGAGGCAAGCTGCCTTTGTTAAGGAGAACATTTAATGATGAAGAACAGATAAAGTAAACCAGTGATTTAAATCTCTATTTAAGAGAGAAAAATATATAAAAGTAATGCTTGGAATTTGACTTTAGCTGTTAAAGAAAAAAATGAATTACAAGAAAATGTAGAAGCATGTATCTTAGCTTATTTCAGTGTGGTTGTTTCATAACCTAAAAAAAAGAAAATACCATATAAAGTATTGCATGTGTAACAAAGTGTTATTTTGTTAAATTATTCTCATGCAAATAAGGTTTGCAACATATACTAAAGCCTCATTATTTCTTGTGTTGTATTACTGAGAGTAGAATAAACAGTGAAAGATTAAACACAGGCTTCAAGTTGCCTGTGGTTTGATCCCAAATTTTAAGTGTTCATTGAGAAAAAGAGTTCTCTGAGGTCAGACACAGGAATGATACAGATTTAATTATGGTTTTGAGTCAGAGTCCCTAAAAGAAGAATGGTCCAGCAATGAGCAGGATAATAAATCAATAAAAGATTGGATTACAGTGTCACAAACCAATAATAATATTTTGCATGTGACCATATACCTAGATCACTACTAAATTTAGGTATTATTTGAATATTCGAGGATATCCAGGGTTGGCCTGGGGGTTTAAAATGCATGTTCCTCATTGAGGGTTTGGAATGGGTTAAGGGTCTTTTAAAAGATATTTGGGGGGTTTGTCAAGTCCTGAGTTTCCCTGAGTTTTAAATGCTTTTAGGAAATAGCAATTGGCTCACTACAGATGGTTTTAGGAAAAAAGCAAAAAACAAAAACAACAACAAAAAAGCATTTTAAATATATAGATCTTAGACACTAGACCTGCCTTAGAATAGAGGAAAAAAATGGCTAAAAATGACAAATTTAAGTGACAAATTTTGAACTTTATTGGCTTGTCCATTTACTGCAAACCTAGAAAGATATAAAAGAAGTTTGCTGAAAGGATGGATAGAAGCACAGATGCTGTTAAAGGGCAATTGTGTCCTTAGAAAAAGGAGCATTAGTTTCCAGAATATTTGTGGAATAAGAGAAACTGAGGAAACACTGAGGGATATTTGAGAGGGACTCATGGAAATAGGTTCTTCCAGGGAGGCAGGCACTGTTTTCTATTGGTCACCAGTCTATTTCCGGAGCATAATTGAGTACTTGCCCTTAGATGGTATTTAGCAAAAATTTGTTTTAAAAAAGAAATGTAATCACTCCCTCCTCAATCCTTCTCTTGCATTTTGCAGCTAACCTCAACTATAGTACATGATGTCATAATATGTTGAATTTTCTCTTTCTTTCTCTTTCTTTCTTTTCTTTTCTTTTCTTTTCTTTTGAAACGGAGTTTTGCTCTTGATGCCCAGGCTGGTGTGCAATGGTGTGATCTCAGCTCACTGTAATCTCTGCCCCCGGGTTCAAGCAATTCTCCTGCCTCAGCCTCCCAAGTAGCTGGATTACAGGTGCGCGCCAACATGTCTGGCTAATTTTTGTATTTTTAGTAGAGACAGGGTTTCACCACATTGGCCAGGCTGGTCTCAAACTCCTAACCTCAGGTGATCCACCTGACTTGGCCTCCTAAAGTTCTAGGATTACAGGCATGAGCCACTGCATCCAGCCCAATATGTTGAATTTTCATGTAGCATGCTGTATGTTGAGAGAGAATGGAATTTGGAGTTGGAGAGATATGGCTTCAGTCAAATTCTATTCACTAATATCTTGATAATTTAGGAAATTTGCTTAACTCCATTGAGCTTCAGTTACCTCATCTGTGAATTAGGAATAATACCAAAATCATATACAAAAAGTTTAGCACAGTACTTAAAGAGGAATGAGTATATTGAATAGCATGAATAATACATTTGGAATATAGAATATAGAATAGAATAGAATAGTTACAAATCTAAAGTAATATATCTGCTGAAAAACTTACCTGAATAAACAGGTTGCTTTAGAAATGAATCAAATGGCAAGTTCACTCATGATTGATGGCAAAATAGGTAGGTGCTGGAATTCACAATTAATGAGTAGAGGAAACTGTTATAGCCCCTAACAATGATAAATATTTAGGAGTTATTTGGGCTAATAATTTTGAGGTAGGACAAATTCCCTTTCCAGCAATGCTGAACAAAGTAGATTGTCTATGTCGTTGGTTGATGCTTAGTGATCCACTCCTGGGGCAACACCAGAGGCCTAGACCTGGAAACTAGATTGTACCAACACCAAAGCAGAATTTCTGTCCTACTGGTTCTCCATAGACAGGGAGAGAAGGAAAACTAGCAGGAGAAATTTTGGAGTCCAGTAGATCACTGCAGAATCCTGAATCTGAAGAGTGACAAATTGAGAGAGACTCAGAAAACAGTATTCAAATCTAGCAGTCATCATAAGACCAACAGATAGAAAACTGGAGCAAGGATAAGAAATGGGTTTTGGGTGAGAGGGGAAGACGAGAATGGCAGGTAGATCAAGGCTGTTGATAAAGTTCATGGTTCGCTTGTGTTGGGCTCAGGAACAAAAGCGAGAGTAAGTTTGTAAGTGACATGAAAAAGAATTGGAAATACTGTGTGATTAAAATTGCGGGGAAATCAGAAAAAAAAGCAAATTTCTAAACACATATAGAATGCCTTGTAATTTAGTTTCATATTCTCAACACATTTGGCAGAGTTTCCTGCAGAAAGGCAAATCTTAAAAAGATATACAAAATCGGGGAAGAAAATTTATTGTTCAAAGAGACATTTTAAAATATGGCTGGCCTTAAAATGTGAAAGGCACATTGAACTGAATTTGACCTTGGCAATTTGTAATAAAAGATGAATAGTTTTGCAGAGATAGAATTTTTGTTTATCTAAATTAAATGATAAACATTATTCTTCTTGAAGTCTGCCTTATCCTAGATCTTCAATTTTCTGCAATGAAGGATGTCTTCAGATATTTTTATCCAAAGCTTTTTCTTCATTATTTTGAATACTCATTTTAATCTTCATTCACTAAGGAAAATTAATGGAATGGGATGGATTCACTCATAGTTAGATATGTATATGTGCAATCTTTCCTCATTATAATTTTTACAACTTGAGTATGTTTATAACTCACAGAGTATATAATTTTTATTTTCTTGCTATATCTGTTTTCTTTTTGATTATAAAAAATGTCTCAAAGGATAAAATTAAATATGTGTTTGTATATAAAAAGCAATTCTATGCAATGATTAGTCTCCCCATTACCTAGAAACATTTTTTATGCTGACAATTGATGAATCTCATGTTATGGCTCATTAGTAAACTTAGGTTGAGTTCCAAGTTTTCAGACATACTCCCAAAAGTCATTCAGTATAAACATATATGTACTTTACAGCATTTGTTGTGGTAGGTCTGAGGATATTGTCAATGATTCTGGTCTTATTTAAGAAGGCTCTGCAACTTGGTGTGTCATTTGAATCCCACATACATAAGGAGCATAAAAGTCAACCAAGAACATAGCACTGTGGCATATCACATGACAAAGAATGGTATCCCTGGGATTCTCAGCCCTCATTCTATCAGCTGATAGCCCAAACTTCAATGTTGATTTTTAGAAGAAGCCTAATGCAAAATTTCAAAGGAGCAGATAAGTGGAAAGTCTCATCCTATTTGCTACCAAGTCCAGGGCTGTTTGCCTTCCTTTTTGGTCAGCTTGTCCAACAGGTTGCTGTGGTGGGGTATGTGGGATGCTTTTATGAAAGAGGCACTACCAAAGTCAAAGAGCTGTTAAGTGTAAGAACTGAGATATGAATCCAGGCCTCATGACTCCAGTTCCTTAGCCAAAATATATACTAAAGGTATTAAATAGCTAATCTTTTGCAAGACAGGTAGGTAAATTTGGGTTTGAGTCAATAATCAAGAAAGTACCCAAGTCTGGTTCTGTTTTCAAAGTAAAACTCCCTTTAATGACAATAGAAATGTAACTTTATACTTTGTACTTTGAATTCAGAGTAGGGCTCTGAGTGGGCATTCCTGTTGCCTGATCATATTTCTTGCTAATCTCTTAATATTTATAGATAGAAAGCCAAAAAATGTTAAGTGTGTGCTAATAGGTTCCTAAAAGGATTGGCCCTTAACTTTACGTATTAAGCCTTTGCTTATCTTGTCCAAAACCTCAGTTTTGTTGGAATTCTAATAACTAACCTATTCCCCTGTGCAGATGGTCATGGGAGGAAGTTCTTCCTCCCTTGACCAAAGTAATTTATTAGTTTGTTGACAGATTACACAAGGCTGGGTTTTCTGCTTATCAGAGTTAATGTCTCAAATATGCCTGAGGAGTGTGTATTTTGTACTTGTAAGGTCATCATGTTGCCACAAGCTCTAGCCTGTTTGTTTGAACAGGGGCAAGAACATGCACATAGATCACTCAATAAGCATAATTGTTAAAGGTATGATGGCTAACAAAGATAAACATGGTCCCTGAGGAAGAGGTCATAAAATTCCCAGCATGTCTTCTAATGCCAACACAAATTTTAAAAAACCTATTTGATTGTTTGGCTTTACTTTTATATATATGTAAACAGTTTAGTTAACTTCCTTATTATGCGTTTGTATCACAATATAGTTAATACATACAGAATTGTTTGTTAGTATTAACAAGTAGAATACCTGAAATCATCGCATCTACTATTCATGAAATGTATCTAAGTTTTTCTTAAAATTATGTATATATTAATGCCAGTGTAAATAGATGGTTTCAGTATTCCAGAGAACTTGTTTAAATTTCCTATTAGAAAATGAATATCTACGTCTATATGTCCCAAATCGGTGAAAATTTCTGAGGTCTTTTTTATAGTTTTAAGATTTCAGATTAAATGTTTAATCATGCCTCTTCACAAAAAAATTAAAGAATAAACATAAAAGTAAAAAGAGTAAAAAATTTGAGAGTAAAAGTGAAAAATAAAAAATTTCATCTGATTATAAAATAAATTCAGATAAAAATTCAACTATTATCTGAGTGGCTCCAAAAAAATCAATGATGACTTTGTCAACAACTCAAGAATATCAGAGTTGTGAAGACAAAACATAGAAAAAAATACTGATTTTTATATTGAAGAGATATTTCAAGATAACAGATACTAATTATCATTTTTCCTTTTTTAAAAAATTTAGAATGCAAAAATTACGATTGACTGTTAGCCAGAGCTTATTGAAGAATGGCAAACAATGACTTGGTAGTGACTGAAGTAAGGAAGTGCCTCACTTTTTGATCAAAGCATTACCTGTTTTCAAAGAACTATGTGGTCTAGAAGGCACTCAGGAGACTAACTTAGTGACCAGAGCAAAAAAGGTTACTTATGGTTCTGCCTTGTGACTCTTCATTATCAGCACATTCCAGAAACTCATCCCTTGCTTTTCCTTTTTAATTTCCTATATTCTTTCATAGTTTTAAAGAACAAGTCTCACTTTGTAGTTTAAGATTGTAAAGCTATTTTATCTCATTGCTGTGAAGAATGCTATTTGTTGTTCATTTGTTAAATATTATTTTACTTTTTAATAACAAAACTTTAGATTTTTTTTTATTTTTCACTTCTTTCATTTTATACCTCTTCTTTAAATCTTCTCCTTGGAAAATTTGTATTCATTTTACTTTATCTCATTATATTTTTCCTATATTATTTTATTTATTCAATATACTTTTTGTCATCTACTTTACTATTTACCTTTCTTTTTACCTTTTACTGTATTTTCTTTATACTGCTTATGCTCTTTGATTAATTTTATAGTTTAATTTCTGACTTTATATATTTTTTTATTTTATTGCCCCTTTTTATAATGGCTATAATGGGATAGCAGCAGAGGAAGAAGTAGTTCAGAGCACTTGTTTATTCTTTGAAAAAAAGTTATGTGGCTATAATATACTGGGCACAATATTTGTAAAAAACGTAAATTATTGAAGAATCATTTACTCTGTCTTTAAAACATGAATCTGGTGCAGTTTCTCTCAGCCGTTTCTTTGGGATTGAGTGCCCCCATAAAACCAAGTAAGAGATTGTTCTCTCAGGACCACTTGAGGGCAGGTGGTGCATGCAGAGGTTTTTAAACTGCACTTTCCTGATTGCTGACAGGAGAGCAGATTCAGGAACACCCATAAGGGACCATCGATAAGCCTGCTGACTAGCATGAATTTCCCAACTTGTGTTTTCTTCAAGAGGACTCCCAGGACAAATCTCTTTCAGGAAGTCCTTCATGGAAGTAGTTGTTCTTCTGAGTAATAATTTTGTTTTATATGCGTTGTGAATGACAAAGCTGACAGTTTTCCCTCTTTGTCTTGACTTTTGGAATAAGCACAGCCCAATTTGTGGCTTGCTTCTTGCAATTTTGTAGCAGGAGTTTATAGGATAAACTTAGTGTACTCGAATTCACTTTTAGCTGCCTTTTCTTTCTTCTTATATTCAATTTGCACTAATTTCTTTATTAATAAATATCCCTTATTTTGTTTTTCCTCCTGTATGCATTTTAAAAAGGTTTAAATTAGTTTTAAGAGCAAGGCAAAGGCTTTTTTCTCATACTATAAAAAGATTTTAACAGATTGCATATTTTTGAGCAGAAACTATGCTCCATCTGCCTCCACTGGCACTGAATAGTACACTACCTGTCACAAAAGAGTGTGAATTCTGGTTTAATTGATTCCAGAGCAGTTCTGTGTTTTTATTGTCACATAGAAACCAAGTGTTTAGGATTCATATACACCCCCAAGTCTGATCACAGGCAAATCGTGCAATGATCATTATTTCTAAGGTTCATATTTATTGAGCTTGTGTGCTCAGGGGGCTACCCTAAAACTGATTATGTCTTCCTTTCCTCTATCTTCTCTAACAGCTAAAGGTCTGATTACAAGGCATTTCTTGCCAAGGCATTGTCTTTCATAAGTTAATAGACATTCACAGGCTTTTTGCCTACTTATGATTGTGGGATTTCCCTACAGCTTACTCTGTTACCTTAGAAAAAAATGTTAAGTATCTTTCCTAAGACTGGATATTTCTTAGATATACATATAGTAAGGAATAGACTGTTGCAAATTTATGGGAAGAGATGAAAAGAGGGCAGATATTACGGAAGTCTCCATCAAGTTATTTAAACAGTAATACATTTGAACTCTTCTTATAAAGTAAAATTATGTCTTTATTATCCTGCATATACCAAAATGTAGTTCTGTATTTGGGGAAAGATTAGATTAGAACTAAAGGGCACATTCTTCAGGAAAATGTCTGACATATAACCACTTGCTGTTCCTTATTTGTGTATTTTTCTATATCAAATTTAAAGAAAGATATAGAGAAGTTATCCACATAGACTTTGTATAGTGAGGAGATTCCTCCGTTCATCCTGAGCACAGCAGAATGGAGCCTGTCAATGGGGCCACAAAGGAACTCTTGGGAATGAGCAGATAAACACTTTTTCCTAAAAAAAGAGTGATAAATTATCTATATTCTTCAAAATGCTTTTTAAATTTGGTTGAAATTTTAGAATTTTTAAAATTCTGACAGTAGTAAAATGCCGATTGTTAGAGGTGTTCCTGTTTTATGCGTTTGGTTTAGGTTAATACTGTGTTACCCAATGTGACTAATCTTTGAATTATTAATGTAATGTTCATAATTTTTGCTAGCAACTCACCCAGAATGGTCAACTCTTTGTTATTGTGTACTATTTATCACCTTTTCTAAGATATTATAGTATTTACTATTTTGATAAATTTTCAAATATAAATGCTAGTCTCTAAAGCAATGTTTATTAAGCCATATCTGTTAGACATTACTATTCTAATATAGATCTTTTCCCATTAGATTCAAAACAACTCGAGCTTCCTTTCCAACAGAAGTCCCCACTACCATTCAAGTTGCCATGTAACTTGAAATGTATTTACTGTTCCTTTTTGATGAACAAAAGAGGTCCAGTTTCACAAATGCTTATCAAGTTCAGTGTTAGGTGATATTCTGTATTAGGCAAAGACAAATAAAGTGAGATTACAGTGTACTGGGAGAAACATACGTATACAAATAAATTATAATGAGATTTCTGCTTTGGGCCAAGATGGAGTAAAATAAACAAGATTTACCCTCATGACTAAAACAACAAAACAAGAAACAAAAATTATAAAGCAATGGATCTCGACATTGCCTCTCAAGCACCAACGACAGTTATGTGAGCGAGACAGAAAACAAATGAGGTGAGTTCTATGATTGCTCTAGCCTACAAGTTTCTGGAACTTAAGGCAGAGGGAGGACCCAAGGAGAGCCGAGCAGTCTCCCTGAGTTGAGAAAATGAATCTGAAAACTCAGGGAAGTCAAAACACCTAGGGTTGGAAAGAAAAGTGTGGGAGAGGAAATAAAAGCAAAGAGAGAGAACTGCAGAAATTTATCTCACAAGTGTTCAATTGAAGGCTGATCAGTACATGTGTGTAAGGAAACCAACCACCTTAAATCATTAAAGGTGACAGTGTCCCAGACTTGTAAAGGACCAGCAGTAGTGCCAGTTTCCAATACCTACCAAAGAAAACCTCATAATTCACAGAATATCAGATGGTGTCCTCAGAATATGCTTCAGTAGTGGAAAACATTAACTGATGAAAGGCTATGCTCATTCTTCTTAGGAAAGCATTAAGACAAAGACTCCAAAGAGTGAATGCTTTCCAATTAACTTAAACACCTTGTAGAACAAAAGAATTAAAAAATATCCTGGCCCAAATAAGATAAAATTCACAATGCATGTAATAGAAATTATGAAGCTTAATATAAAGAAGCAAGGAAATGTAAGGCATAATGAAAAAAGATTCAATTAAAAATGATTCAGAAAAAAGGGGATGGAATCAATAAAGAGTGAAAGAATAGTTTTTACAATTATATGCAGTATGTTCGAGAAGCTAGGAGATAGATTGGACATGTGAAGTGCAGACATGAAAGAGGTAAAACTAAAAAATCTCAAAGTCTAAAACAGATAACAGTCTGCATTGTCTAAAAGAAAAATACAATGAGTAGAGTTAACAGCATTTTGCAGAAGAAAAGCATAGTAAATTTCAAGACATAACAATAGAAACTATTCAAAAGGAAATACAGAAAAAAAGATTTTAAAAAATGAACAGAATATCAGTGAACCATGGGACAACTCAATTCAGCCATTGTATGTATACTTACAGTCAGAAAATGACAGGGTAGGGTGAGGTGATGGAAAAAAAATCTGTGAAAAAACATTGGCTTAATGAGAAACATAAATTCAAGGTACAAGAAGTTCATGGAAGCCCAAACACACGTATACACACAAATAAAGAAAATGACACCACGACACATCATAATCGAATTGCTTAAAACCAATGATTAAAGATAGTCTTTAAAGGAGCTGGAAAAAAAGATTCATTATAGAAATAGAAACAAAAATTAAGACATCAAATTTGTCATTAAACAATGAATATTTAATGAGTGGATCAATATCTTTAAAGTCTTTATCTAAAACTAAAAAATAAACACATCAGCCTAAGATTATTTATCCAGCAGAAATATGTTTCATAAATAAAGAGAAAAAAAGAAAAAGACTATTTCAGACATACAAAAGCTAAGAGAATTTATAATTAAGGCATCTGCACTACAAGAAATGTTAGAGACCCCAAAGTAGAAGGAAAATGATATCAAATGGAAATCTGTAATGACAGAAAAATGAATAGTAGAAGTGGCAAAGAAATGGGTGGCTATAAAGACTAAGTCTCATTAATAGATAACTGAGTATTCAAAATAAGAATAAATAATGTTTCCTGTTATTTATAACATATTGAAATAAGATGCATGATTGAAATACCTCAAAGACCATGCAGGGTCAAATGGAAGTATGTTGTTTTAAATTTCTTACTCTGGGAATGAACTAGGACAGCATTACATGAGAGTAGAGTGGTAAGTTAGTGAGGTATACTATAAACCTCAAACCACCAACAAAATAACACCACAAACACCTACATCTGCTAAAAGCAGCAGAGATAAAGTGAAATACAAATAAAATTCAGGTATCTGAGGGGCTGGGCTGCTGCATGATTTGGCACAGCTGAAGCGCCAATCATCCGGCAGGACCTCACCCCACTAATTCCTGTCAAGCAGCTTCATGGGCACGTTGGCCAGTGAGACACCCCTGTTGCTCTCTTTCTTCCTGAGCTGTTTCTCTTCCCTCTGGTTCAGTTTTCTGAAAGCATGGAAAGGAGAGGGTCTGGGGACACCCCACACCCCTTTTGTGTCTGCACATGGCAGGTGCCACTACCACTCTGGGCTTCACCATCCCCTCTATTCCTGTCTTAAGTAAGAGGCAGATGTTCATTTTGCGGTTGAATGGGATGCTGCTGTCAAGATGTTCTTCCGTATAAGGTAAAGTTAGGGGAGATAGTCACCATCCTTCCTACCAATGTTTTAACGTGAAAAGAGTAGAATATAAGAACATTTGTTTCACAGTATGAGAAGGTCAAGATAAAATTAGGCCTCCTTGGAGGCATTACTTCCAGAATACCCAGGCTCTTATTTTTGGCAGACAGCAATGATTATGAAAGAATTCAGGAAGGAGCAGAAGAGCTACAGAAAATGCTTCACAGAGATAAACTGGGAGATACTGTGCTGTTCCTTTTTACAAACAAAATTTGCCAAATGCTATGGCTATCGGCGAAATGACACACGAATTCAGTCTCTGTGCAACAGAACACGGTATATTCAAGCCACTTGTGCTACACAAGGCACTCTTCTGAATGAGGAACTTAACTGGCTGGCAAACGAGCTTTCAAAACATTCAATGAAACTGGATAACTAACCAAGGACATGTTTGATAGAATTGAAACTAGGCTTGTTACAACAAAACTAGTTTGCATCTTGGTTATTATACAGTCTCTGGGATTCCTTAGGCAGACTATTACAGCATTTAAACTTATTTCGTTGCCAATGATTGTTTACCAGGTATAATGTTGCTATTTAGCAATATACTTGGTTTTAAATAAATTCTCCTAGGAAAAAGTATCCTCCTTTAATTTTATAACCCTAAATGCCTGGCTATTGTGAAACCTTTAAATAAACCAATTTGAATGCTTTTTGAGCCCACAGCAATTTTTTTGTTTTGTTTTGTTTTTTGTTTTTTGTTTTGTTTTGTTTTGTTTTTTGAGATGGAGTCTTGCTCTATCACCCAGGCTGGAGTGCAATGGCACAATCTCGGCTCACTGCAACCTCTGCCTCCCGGGTTCAAGCAATTCTCATGCCTCAGCCACCCAAGTAGATGAGATTACAGGCTCCTGCCACCACTCCCAGCTAATTTTTTGCTATTTTGTTTGTTTGTTTGTTTGTTTGTTTGTTCTGGTAGAGACAGGGTTTTGTCATGTTGGCCAGGCTGGTCTCAAACTCCTGACCTCAGGTGATCCACCTGCCTCAGCCTCCCAAAGTGCTGGCATTACAGGCGTGAGTCACTGCATCCAACCAATAAATAATGTTTTAAATTATCGCCTTGGTACTTTACTGATACCTTTATCATTTATTAAATGAGACAGTGTGCTTATTTAAAAGTATAGCATTTTGTTTGTATTTATTTATCTCCCTTGCCAAAGATTTTTTTTAATACTGCTTACACCAGCCAGGAAAATAGTCCAAAACACTATTCAGTTCTCTTGCTCTGAGGAACTTATTTTTTACCTCATATTGACTCCTTCCTTCCTTCAGCCAAACTTACTTTGGATTTGATAGCTAATTAGTTCTATGACGATTGCAAAGAGTTCATATTGAGGTGGTTTTTAATACTCAACAGATTGTGTTCCTTTATATTGTATCTTTTTAATGTTGAGTGTTACTTGGTATCAGTCTAACTCTTTGCCTAGTATATGATAGCTCTGCTGATGTTTATTTTTATTGGCAAATATATCTTCATTAAGAGTTTTCAGAAAACTCATCAAATTCAAAAAATACGTTTTCTCATAACCCATTTGGAATTACTCCCAACATAATGATTAGAATATTTAAAAAATTAAAAATAAAAATGAAAGTTATTTAATAAAAAGGAAAGTAAAAAAAAGGTAAGAGCAGAAAGGACGAAGAGGAAACAACATTTCCTCTTTGTAGATTTAAATCCATTTCTTTCTTTTCTTTTTTCTTTTTTTTTTTTTTTTTTTTTTTGAGACAGAGTTTCACTCTTGTTGCCCAGGCTGGAGTGCAATGGCGTGATCTCGGCTCACTGCAACCTCTGCCTCCCAGGTTCAAGCGATTCTCCTACCTCAGCCTCCCAAGCAGCTAGGATTACTGGCATGCGCTACTACCCCTGGCTAATTTTGTATTTTTAGTAGAGACGGAGTTTCTCCATGTTGGCCAGGCTGGTCTCGAACTCCCGACCTCAGGTGATCCACCCACCACAGCCTCCCAAAGTGCTGGAATTACAGGCGTGAGCCACCGCGCCCAGCAATCTGTTTCTAATAGATAAAAATGTTTATGTTATATTATTGTGTGCACAGATATTTATAAATGTCAGGTTGTGATTGTAGGAGAGATCTTTATAACAATAAATTGTTCATTCTCTCCTGACTTTTAAAGTGTCACTATAATTATATCTACTTTCTTTTTCTTTTTTTTTTTTTTTTTTTTTTCAGTATGTCTTTTCTTATTCCTATATATTCAGGGTTTATCAGAATCTCACATTCAGAGCAAATGGATACATTTTGTTTTATTGTCTGTTTTTTTTTTTTTTTTTTTTTTTAATAGCTGACTGGCTTTAAAATTATTATCATGTGTGATGTGCATTTTTTTCTAAACATTCCACATATGACATAGGTTTTCTTTTTTTGTCTTAAAATTTTGTAAGTTCCACAATTTGCCCTCAAGACTGTACTATCAATCTAGTTAATTTTATACAGTATTTATTAACTCTAAATGTCAGTACTGATAATAATAGGATTTTCTTTGGCACATTTGTTTCTCCATTTTTTTGATGAGTTAAATTTTGTTAATTTTCTCAGCATCTCCCTGTATGTCTGTTAAGTAGTTATATGATAAGTAGTTTTAAATTATAGCTTTGAATGCTGTCTATAAGAAACACAATGATAAGTGTGTATATGTCTCATCATTCATTATTTTGTTTAGCCATTATTCTCATATTTATTTCCATTATTAGTTCTACAGTTAAATGTATACTCAATGCTCACCACCATTTGTTTTTGTGTAATTAACCGTTTATTTTTTGGTTGTTTTTGTTTTTTATCAATAATTTTTTCCCATAAGGACTTATGAGAAATGTGTTCTTCCCTATAACTCAAAATTAAAAAAAAAAAAAAAGCCAACTACTAACCCTAATAAAAAGTGGGTTAATGACTCGAATAGAATTTTCTTCAAAGAAGACACACAAATGGCCATCAGGCATCACTAATCACGAGGGAAATGCAAATCAAAACCATCAGGTGATATCATCTTACAGCTGTTAGCATGACTGTTATTAAAAAAAACAAAGACAAGTCTTGGCCAGGAGGTGTAAAAATTGGAACACTTGGACACTTAGTAGAAATGCAAAATGGTGCAGCTGCTATGGAAAAGAGTATGAGGGGTCTTAAAAGACTAAAACTACATTGTGATTCAATAATCCTACTTTTGGATATTTATGCAAAATAATTGAAATCAGGAATTTGAAGGGATATTAGCATTACTATAATAATTCATTGCAGCACTATTCACAATATCCAAAATGTGAGAAAAATGTAAGTGTCCATGAATAGATGAATGGATTGAACATTTTTTGTATATACATACAATAAAATACTATAGCCTTTAAAAGGGGGAATTCTTCAACATGCAACAACTTGGATGAACTTTGAGGGCGTTATGCTTAATGAAATAAGCCGATAACAGACAGGTAAATACTGCATGATTCTACTTACATGAGGTATCTAATATAGTCAAATTCATAGAATGAAAGAATGGAATAGTAATTACAGGGGATTGGGGAGGGGATGTTATTAATCAGTGGGCATAAATTTTCTGTCAAGCAAAACGAATGAGCTCTAGAGTGCTGCTGTGCAACGTTGTGCCTATGGTCAACAAAAATGTACTCAAGAATTTGTTAAGAGGGTAAGTCTCATATTAAGTGCTCTTACCACAATACAATTTTAAAAAGGAATGAAAAAGTTTAAAATGTTTATTTAACTTTTCTGGGAACTGAATCAGACCTCCGATTCTTCTTGAGAGTGCATAGCTGAAGAATCTGTTTTCTCTTCCCCCTGTACTTATTCGAGTACGGAATAAGAGATGACTTTTTTATTAAGCTCACTAATGGGTTTGTATTAGAAATTCTCATCAACCTGAAGTTCTGAGAGCTTCTGATAGGCTCTGATGAGCAAATTATCATCTTCTTTCCCCTCTGTCTTCCCTACTCTGTACTTCAGCGACCCTGGCATTTTCTCACCTTCTTACTCTCCACTCTTCTTGCTTACAGCCTTCTCTGTTGTTGTTTAACCACAGAACAACTGTGCTGAAGCCCTATCCCCTATAGTAGAAAGGGAGAAGGTTGTGATACAGACACAAGGATGAATAACTATTTAAGAAGTATTGGCGTTTATATGCTGAGCTAAAATATCTATGAAGATATAATGGATAGGAAAACAAATGGAGCAATGATCCATAAGAAATAGAAGAATGTAGGACAAACAGTGCCAATGGGTGGCTTTGCATTGAGCCACAAGATGGATACAATCTTTATTTTATTATTTTATTTTTATTATTATACTTTAAGTTCTAGGGTACATGGGCATAACATGCAGGTTTGTTACATATGTATACTTGTGCCATGTTGGTGTGCTGCACCCATCAACTCGTCAGCAACCATCAACTCGTCATTTACATCAGGTATAACTCCCAATGCAATCCCTCCCCTCTCCCCCCTCCCCATAATAGGCACCGGTTTGTGATGTTCCCCTTCCCAAGTCCAGGTGATCTCCTTGTTCAGTTCCCACCTATGAGTGAGAACATGCGGTGTTTGGTTTTCTGTTCTTGCGATAGTTTGCTGAGAATGATGGTTTCCAACTGCATCCATGTCCCTACAAAGAACACAAACTCATCCTTTTTTATGGCTGCATAGTATTCCATGGTGTATATGTGCCACATTTTCTTAATCCAGTCTGTCACTAATGGACATTTGGGTTGATTCCAAGTCTTTGCTATTGTGAATAGTGCCGCAATAAACATACGTGTGCATGTGACTTTATAGCAGCATGATTTATAATCCTTTGGGTATATACCCAGTAATGGGATGGCTGGGTCATATGGTACTTCTAGTTCTAGATCCTTGAGAAATCGCCATACTGTTTTCCATAATGGTTAAACTAGTTTACAATCCCACCAACAGTGTAAAAGTGTTCCTATCTCCACATCCTCTCCAGCACCTGTCGTTTCCTGACTTTTTAATGATTGCCATTCTAACTGGTGTGAGATGGTATCTCATTGTGGTTTTCATTTGCATTTCTCTGATGGCCAGTGATGACGAGCATTTTTTCATGTGTCTGTTGGCTGTATGCATGTCTTCTTTTGAGAAATGTCTGTTCATATCCTTTGCCCACTTTTTGATGGGGTTGTTTGTTTTTTTCTTGTAAATTTGTTTGAGTTCTTTGTAGGTTCTGGATATTAGCCCTTTGTAGGTTCTGGATATTAGCCCTTTGTCAGATGAGTAGATTGCAAAAATGTTCTCCCATTCTGTAGGTTGCCTGTTCACTCTGATGGTAGTTTCTTTTGCTGTGCAGAAGCTCTTTAGTTTAATGAGATCCCATTTGTCAATTTTGGCTTTTGTGGCTGTTGCTTTTGGTGTTTTAGACATGAAGTCCTTGCCCATGCCTATGTCCTGAATGGTATTACCTAGGTTTTCTTCTAGGGTTTTTATGGTACTAGGTCTAGCATTTAAGTCTCTAATCCATCTTGAATTAATTTTTGTATAAGGAGTAAGGAAAGGATCCAGTTTCAGCTTTCTACTTATGGCTAGCCAATTTTCCCAGCACCATTTATTGAATAAGGAATCCTTTCCCCATTTCTTGTTTTTCTCAGGTTTGTCAAAGATCAGATGGCTGTAGATGTGTGGTGTTATTTCTGAGGACTCTGTTCTGTTCCATTGGTCTATATCTCTGTTTTGGTACCGGTACCATGCTGTTTTGGTTACTGTAGCCTTGTAGTATAGTTTGAAGTCAGGTAGCGTGATGCCTCCAGCTTTGTTCTTTTGACTTAGGGTTGTCTTGGCAATGTGGGCTCGTTTTTTGGTTCCATATGAACTTTAAAGCAGTTTTTTCCAATTCTGTGAAGAAACTCATTGGTAGCTTGATGGAGATGGCATTGAATCTATAAATTACTTTGGGCAGTATGGCCATTTTCACGATATTGATTCTTCCTATCCATGAGCATGGTATGTTCTTCCATTTGTTCGTCCTTCTACACACTGCTTTAAATATGTCCCAGAGATTCTGATATGTTGTATCTTTGTTCTCCTTTGTTTCAAAAAACATCTTTATTTCTGCCTTCATTTCGTTATGTACCCAGTAGTCATTCAGGAGCAGGTTGTTCAGTTTCCATGTAGTTGAGCGGTTTTGATTGAGTTTCTTAGTCCTGAGTTCTAGTTTGATTGCACTGTGGTCTGAGAGACAGTTTGTTATAATTTCTGTTCTTGTACATTTGCTGGGGAGTGCTTTACTTCCAATTATGTGGTCAATTTTGGAATAAGTGTGAGGTGGTGCTGAGAAGAATGTATATTCTGTTGATTTGGGGTGGAGAGTTCTGTAGATGTCTATTAGGTACGCTTGGTGCAGAGATGAGTTCAATTCCTGGATATCCTTGTTAACTTTCTGTCTTGTTGATCTGTCTAATGTTGACAGTGGGGTGTTGAAGTCTCCCATTTATTATTGTATGGGAGTCTAAGTCTCTTTGTAAGTCTCTAAGGACTTGCTTTACGAATCTGGGTGCTCCTGTATTGGGTGCATATATATATATTTAGGATAGTTAGCTCTTCCTGTTGAATTGATCCCTTTACAATTATGTAATGGCCTTCTTTGTCTCTTTTGATCTTTGATGGTTTAAAGTCTGTTTTATCAGAGACTAGTATTGCAACTGCTGCTTTTTTTTGTTCTCCATTTGCTTGGTAGATCTTCCTCCATCCCTTTATTTTGAGTCTATGTGTGTCTCTGCATGTGAGATGGGTCTCCTGAATACAGCAAACTGATGGGTCTTGACTCTTTATCCAATTTGCCAGTCTGTGTCTTTTAATTGGAGCATTTAGTCCATTTACGTTTAAGGTTAATATTGTTATGTGTGAAGTTGATCCTGTCATTATGATATTAACTGGTTATTTTGCTTGTTAGTTGATGCAGTTTCTTCCTAGCATTGATGGTCTTTACATTTTGGCATGTTTTTCCAATGGCTGGTACCAGTTGTTCCTTTCCATGTTTAGTGCTTCCTTCAGGGTCTCTTGTAAGGCAGGCCTGGTGGTGACAAAATCTCTAAGCATTTGCTTATCTGTAAAGGATTTTATTTCTCCTTCACTTATGAAACTTAGTTTGGCTGGATATGAAATTCTGGTTTAAAATTCTTTTCTTTAAGAATGTTGAATATTGGCCCCCACTGTCTTCTGGCTTGTAGAATTTCTGCCGAGAGATCTGCTGTTAGTCTTATGGGCTTCTCTTTGTGGGTAACCCAGCCTTTCTCTCTGGCTGCCCTTAACAGTTTTTCCTTCATTTCCACTTCGGTGAATCTGGCAATTATGTGTCTTGGAGTTGCTCTTCTCGAGGAGTATCTTTATGGTGTTCTCTGTATTTCCTGAATTTGAATGTTGGCCTGCCTTACTAGGTTGGGGAAGTTCTCCTGGATGATATCCTGAAGAGTGTTTTCCAACTTGGTTCCATTTTCCCCCTCACTTTCAGACACCCCAATCAGACGGAGATTTGGTCTTTTCACATAATCCCATACTTCTTGGAGGCTTTGTTCATTTCTTTTTCCTCTTTTTTCTTCAGACTTCTCTTCTCGCTTCGTTTCATTCATTTGATCCTCAATCGCTGATACTCTTTCTTCCAGTTGATCGAGTTGGTTACTGAAGCTTGTGCATTTGTCACGTATTTCTCGTGTCATGGTTTTTATCTCTGTCAGTTCGTTTATGGCCTTCTCTGCATTAATTATTCTAGTTATCCATTCTTCCATTCTTTTTTCAAGATTTTTAGTTTCTTTGCGCTGGGTACGTAATTCCTCCTGTAGCTCTGAGAAGTTTGATGGACTGAAGCCCTCTTCTCTCACCTCGTCAAAGTCATTCTCCATCCAGCTTTGATCCGTTGCTGGCGATAAGCTGCGCTCCTTTGGAGGGGGAGATGCACTCTGATTTTTTGAATTTCCAGCTCTCTGCCCTGCTTTTTCCCCATCTTTGTGATTTTATCTGCCTTTGGTCTTTGATGATGGTGATGTACTGATGGGTTTTTGGTGTGGGTGTCCTTCCTGTTTGTTAGTTTTCCTTCTAACAGTCAGGACCCTCAGCTGTAGGTCTGTTGGAGATTGCTTGAGGTCTACTCCAGACCCCGTTTGCCTGGGTATCAGCAGCGGAGGCTGCAGAAGATAGAATATTGCTGAACAGCGAGTGAACCTGTCTGATTCTTGCTTTGGAATCTTCATCTCAGGGGTGTACCCCACCGTGTGAGGTGTGGGGTGTCAGTCTGCCCCTAATGGGGGATGTCTCCCAGTTAGGCTACTCAGGGGTCAGGGACCCACTTGAGCAGGCAGTCTGAACATTCTCAGATCTCAACTTCCATGTTGGGAGATGCACTGCTCTCTTCAAAGCTGTCAGACAGGGTCGTTTGCATCTGCAGAGGTTTCTGCTGCTTTTTTTGTTTGTTTGTTTAGCTGTGCCCTGTCCCCAGAGGTGGAGTCTACAGAGACAGGCAGGACTCCTTGAGCTCCTGTGAGCTCCACCCAGTTTGATCTTCCCAGCTGCTTTGTTTACCTACTTAAGCCTCAGCAATGGTGGGCACCCCTTCCCCAGCCTCGCTGCTGCCTTGCCCTTAGATCACAGACTGCTGTGCTAGCAATGAGGGAGGCTCTGCGTGCATGGGACCCTCCCGGCCAGGTGTGGGATATAATCTCCTGGTGTGCCATTTGCTAAGACCCTTGGTAAAGCGCAGTATTGGGGTGGAAGTTACCCGATTTTCCAGGTGTTGTGTGTCTCAGTTCCCCTGGCTAGGAAAAGGGATTCCCTTCTCCCTTGCACTTGCCAGGTGAGGCGATGCCTCACCCTGCTTCAGCTCTCACTGGTCGGGCTGCAGCAGCTGACCAGCACTGATTGTCTGGCACTCCCTAGTGAGATGAACCCGGTACCTCAGTTGAAAATGCAGAAATCACCCGTCTTCTGTGTCCCTTGCGCTGGGAGCTGGAGACTGGAGCTGTTCCTATTTGGCCATCTTGCTCCGCCCCTCTCGGATAGAATCTTTAAAACTACAGGATCAGAAGTTGGCATAGATGTGTCATGCGGGAAGAAGGGGAAGATAGGAAATTTTTTAAAAATTGTCTTCCCAAATTTTCTCTGTGAATTCTTAGACAAAGTCATCTTTTGAGAATAACCAGAATGAAAGTTAATTCTGTTAGATTATAGATGTTTTCTGAGAGGGACAGCAGGAAATTGAATATATATATATGTGAGTGTGTGTATGTATGCATATAATACAGTTATATAAACATATATATATGTGATTTTACTTATAACAAGGACAGAAACAGTCACAATATGGCATTGACCTAATTTAGAGAGATTTCTAAACTAATATAGCTAATATAGTGATTCTAAGAATAAATATATTGGGAAAAATTCCAATAGCCTGTTAACTATTGACTTGTTAATTTTAAGAACAGGTACCATAAAAAATAGTTATTTTCATACAAACTATTTGTATGACCTTACAAAGACATTCCTGCTCATAAGATAATTTTCTCAGAATGAATTTGAAATCTATATAACATATAAAGTAGAACATGCATCAAAGAATCATGTGCATGAGTTTGAATCATTTTATAAATGAACTTTGCATACCTTCAAAATCTTAAAAATAAGAAAACTTTCATTTTTTTTTCAACAGACCATTTGTGAAATTTAGCATAAAATTCCCTCTCGTGAAGCTATATAATTTCTTCCTGAAAACCTTTCTTTCAAGTCATAGGATGATTCAAAGCTGTATGGGATAAAAAGAAATGATTTTTCCATAGTGCATAAGATTGTAACCATATGCACCAATAGTCCAATTTCTACTATCGGTTATATTATATAAAAATAAATGACAAAATCTCTGCATGGAAAGCCAATATTGCAGGGAAGTAAGTGATACAGTGAAAATAACCAGAGTGTTGTCTGTTAACTGTTACTGGAGTGTACTTTCACTGCGATTTCCGGAATTAGACTGTTTAATGTATGTTAAGCAAAATAAAAGAAAATTCAAACATATTGAGTAAAGTCAAGAACTAAAAATATGCATTATTTATATGTTTCAAACTTTTTGTTTGCGTGCTTTTTGTCTTGTTTTGTGGTATAAGTATTATTTTAGGAGTCATGAAGTGGGAACCATGATTGATTAATTAGCATTGATTAATGAAATTTTGTGATCCAGAGTGAAGTTTTATGATTTCTTCCTCCCTTCAGCCATTTATGTAAGTAAAGTAGTTTCATGCATTGAGACTTCCCATAAGATTAATTTTGATAAGAGAGTTTTCTAATACAAAGTTTCAAAACTGCTGGACACTGTTAGAAAGGAACACCCTTTCCACAATTCTGGGTTTCTTGAGGAGAGATTTTCCCTAAACATACTGCTATCATTGCCCTAACTCTGTTTCTAAGATGGAGTTATTCAGTTAGTTGATTGATGAGTGCCAAATATTGGTCTACAAGTCTCAGTGAGATGAAGTTAAGCTCTCAAAAGTCCATTGCATGATATTTGATAGCTTTAATGCTTCTTTCTCTGTTCATTCTAAACAGCAAAATAAGCATGTTAAATCTATAGACAAAATTCCCTGTGTTTGGCTACCCCAAATTTCAGTCTAGGGATAGTCTCCTTAGCATAAGAGTAGGTTATTTGACTCTTATAACAAGTTATGTAACCACATTTTATCTGTATAATAGGATATTTTTTGGCTTTTATTTTTGTTTTATTTTTGGCTTTCATCTTTGTTTTATTTCTCAAATTGATCAGAATCTGGTCTGAGAACTAGGTTGATAGCTGCCTATAAGATTTCAATTGATTAGGTGATCTTTAAGGGCTTTCTCCTCAATGAGAGGGGAATAAAATTTACTGCCAATTAGTGAGTGATTACTAGGTATCATGCTTTATTTTGTGTAATTTTCACACACCTTCACGTCTTCTCTTTTAATTCCTTTACAATCTGATGTGGTCACTATTCTTATGCTTATTTCACTGATGAGGAAACATAGACACAAGGATTTACTTACTTGCCAAAGGACATAGCTTTTAAGTGGTAGAGTCCAACACAAATTCAGTGCAGTCTGAATTTAAAGACAATTCCTTTAAAAGATATTTATATCACATTTAACATGAAACATATGACAACATGGCCTGACTAAATTAACATACAATGTTTGTATTAAGTGAAAAATATAAAATTTAAAAAAGGAAATAAACCACAGGCACTCATAATTTAATCATCTTCTACTGATTGACTCCCCCACCCCTTTTAGTCTTCTTTTCCTCATCAAGTTAATGCTAATAGACTTGTTTATCCCTCTATGACTTTCCTCTTGATCTGACAAACGTAGGAATTCACATATGTATGTATAGATTATTTGGGCTTTTTTATTTGTATATTCATAATCAAAATCTACAAATTACTATAACACTTCTTATTTTTTACATAAATGTATATTATATATCAAATTCTCATTTAAAATTAATTTATGAATGTTTATTATTTTACATCAATTAGATCCACCCCCTCTTCTTTTTATACTACTGCATACAGCAACCTCAGTGCATACACACATAATGAAGTAAAGTCTGGGTGTACTTAAATATTTTTAAAATGCTTATATATTTCTATAAAATATGTAGATTTATAACTTGAGTTTAGATAAATCCACCTTTAAGAATTCAGCCTTACAAAGGGTTTCATTTACTATTTCTATTTTGTCTTGCAGAACATTTATTATTTAAAAGGATTTTTAAGGATTTTCTTTGCTTCATGAACAGATGGGCAACATCACATGAGAACCACCCACGTCAAAGTTTTATAGTTAATGCATTTTATGGCAAGTTTTCCATTTGCAGGCTCACAGTTTGTAAATTCATACCACTAAAAATATTGCACAACATGCATCTCATAACATTATTTCTTTTGTTGATTATGGTATTGTAGGGGCAGAAAAGGGGTGATCTTTTTCTTCTTCATCATAAGAGCCATGGCCAACATGTCTATAACAGAAGACACGTTAGAGAACACATCACACATTTATTTGATTATAGTTTTCTGTGACATGGGAGCCTCCAGAATGAAGACCCAGAGATACAGGGGAAGATATCCAATTTTATGCTTTGGTTCAATGAAGCAGGGACAGCACAGCCATGTACAAGTGTGATTGAACAGAAAAGGACAGGAGCTATCTGTGATAGACTCAAAAATGCTAGCAGGGCCTGTTTGTTCAGGTTCTTCTTGGCCTCTCTGTACAGAATTTCTTCCTCCCAGGCATGGGGTAGGACTCCTCTGAAATGAGGGTCTTAACTTCTTTATGGCCAGCTGTTACACAGAAATGTGGGGAAAATTCAGAGTAATATTTTTAGGCTTTATAGCTGACTTTAGGGAAAAGTGGTTTTAGTTTCTATGACTTGCCTCAGGGATGGATGAGAGGTGACAGACAGGAGACAGGAGGGCAAGAGAAGGTCAGAGAGAAACTGCTTCTGAGGCTACTTTTGAGGCCTTCATTTTGGGGTATTATTTTTCAGAGCCCCAGAAGTATCATTTACATTCTTTTCGTGGATTCTTTTAGTCTTTATTCTTCTGTTTTTTCCATTAAATGTCAAATTACATAAACTATACACATACACATGGATGTTATTTATAAGTCTGACTAAAAAATGCCTGTTACAAAACAATTTAAAGATAAGTTAGATGGTCAAATAGTAGAATGATTATTGAATTTGTAGGACTATACAGTTTTTCTTTTTCATTTCATTTTTAAAGTTGTACTTGCCTAGCAATTTATTTCAAATTTGTTGGCATATGTTTATTTATAATATTATCTCATTATCCTTTAAATGCCTGAATAATATTGATATTGGTTATTTGTAACTTGTATCTCTGTTTTAAAACGTTTATCTATATGTCTTGCCACAGATTTATTACTTTTATTATTATGTTCTAAGAAACAGTTTTTGCCATCTTGATTCTCTGTTTATTTATTTTTCTTAACTTTTCTTTTATTAATTTTTATTTTTTGGAGACAGGGTCTTACCTTGTTGCCCAGGATGGAGTGCAGTGGCATGATCTCAGCTCACTGCAACCTCTGCTTCCCTGGCTCAAGCCATCCTCCCACATCAAACTCACGAGTAGGTGAGACTACAGGTGTGTGCCTCCATGCCTAGCTAATTTTTGTACTTTTTATAGAGACATGGTTTCACCATGTTGCCCATGAGAGGTGAAGCCAGCTGGACTTCCTGGGCCGAGTGGGGACTTGGAGAACTTTTCTGTCTAGCTAGAGGATTGTAAATGCACCAATCAGTGCTCTGTGTCTAGCTGAAGGATTGTAAATGCACCAATCAGCACTCTGTAAAGTGGACCAATCAGCACTCTGTAAACTGGACCAATCAGGAAGTGGGTGAGGACAAATAAGAGAATAAAAGCTGGCCACCCCAGCCACCAGTGGCAACCAGCTCGGGTCCCCTTCCAGGCTATGGAAGCTTTGTTCTTTCACTCTTCACAATAAATTTTGCTGCTGCCCACTCTTTGGGTCTGTACTACCTTTATGAGCTGTAACACTCACCATGAGGGTCTGTGGCTTCACACCTGAAGTCAGTGAGACCGTGAACCCACTAGGAGGAACAAACAACTCTGGACATGCCACCTTTAAGAGCTGTAACACTCACTGGGAAGGTCTGCAGCTTCACTCCTGAAGTCAGCGAGACCGTGAACCCACTAGGAGGAACAAACAACTCTGGACATGCCACCTTTAAGAGCTGTAACACTCACTGGGAAGGTCTGCAGCTTCACTCCTGAAGTCAGCAAGACCATGAACCCACTGGAAGGAAGAAACTCCAGATATATCTGAACATCTGAAGGAACAAACTCCAGACACACCACCTTTAAGAACTGTAACACTCAGGCCGGGCGCGGTGGCTCAAGCCTGTAATCCCAGCACTTTGGGAGGCCGAGACGGGCGGATCACAAGGTCAGGAGATCGAGACCATCCTGGCTAACATGGTGAAACCCCGTCTCTACTAAAAATACAAAAAACTAGCCGGGCGAGGTGGCGGGCGCCTGTAGTCCCAGCTACTCGAGAGGCTGAGGCAGGAGAATGGCGTAAACCCGGGAGGCGGAGCTTGCAGTGAGCTGAGATCCGGCCACTGCACTCCGGCCTGGGCGACAGAGCAAGACTCCGTCTCAAAAAAAAAAAAAAAAAGAACTGTAACACTCACGGCGAAAGTCCGCAGCTTCATTCTTGAAGTCAGCAAAACCAAGAACCTACCGGAAGGAAGCAATTCCAGACACATTTTGGTGACCACGAAGGGACAATCACCAAGCGGTGAGTGCCATCGGACCCCTTTCGCTTGCTATTCTCTCCTATTTTTCCTTAGAATTCACTGGCTAAATACCGGGCACCTGTCAGGTAGTTAAAAGTGACTAGCATGGCCGCTGGACTAAAGACACAGGTATCAGGCTTTCTGGGAAAGGGCTGTCTAACAACCCCCAACTCTTTGGAGTTGGGAGCATTGGTTTGCCTGGAACCAGCTTCCACTTTTCCTGTACTTCTGGGCTGAGCTGAGGGTCGACAGAGAGGAAAGCCATTCAGTCCCAGGGTCCTGACAACAAGTTGGTTGACCCCGCAGCCATGAGCGGAACTCTCAAAGTCACGTCACCCAAGCGAGGCTTGCCCATCTATTCTATCTATCCTGACCCTTGCCTCTAGGGTGCTAATGCCTGTCAGACAAACTCCCTCCTGCCTCTCTTCTCTGAGACTAGTCCTGCTTCTAAAATCCACTCCCTGTCTCTGGTGCTTTTCTAGTTTCTCCTATAAGAATGATTTCTAATATAAACTCCAGGACTCCATTCCCTTCTTTAGGGACCTGGGCTCACCAATCAGAAAGACATAATTTTTGCCAAAAGCAAAAATTGTCTGAGGATCCCTCCTCAGACAAGCAGGCATAAAAAACGCTATTCCTGAAGCTAGGATATGGGGAGCTTCAGAAATGATAGCCTTCCTATTCACATGATGAGAAGTGAGGACAAATGTGTCACTCTTCCAACCCTAGAGATCCATTCCCTCCCTCAGGGTATGGCCCCCCACTTCATTTTTGGGGCATAACATCTTTATAGGACCGGGGAAAGGTCCAGATACTAGCAGGAGAATGCCTAGGACTCTAACAGGTTTTCGAGAATGTGTCGGTAAGGGCCACTAAATCTGACATTCCTTGGTCCTCCTTGTGGTCTAGGAGGAAAACTAGTGTTTCTGCTGCTGCGTCGGTGAGTGCAACTATTCTGATCAGCAGGGTCCAGGGACTGTTGCGGGTTCTTGGGCAAGAGGTGTTTCTGCTGCTGTGTCAGTGAGCACAACTATTCTGATCAGCAGGGTCCAGGGACCGTTGTGGGTTCTTGGGCAGGGTGGCAGGGTGAGGAGGGGGAGCTGTGGAACAAAACAAACCAAAACCATGGGCGGTTTTTTCTTTCAAATGGAAAATACTCAGGCACCAACAGGCTCACCCTTGAAATGCATCCTAAGCCATTGGGACCAATTTGACCCACAAATCCTGAAAAAGATGCAGCTCATTTTTTTCTGCACTATGGCTTAGCCCCAATATTCTCTCTCTGATGGGGAAAAATGGCCATCTGAGGGAAGCATAAATTACAATACTATCCTGCTGCTTGACCTTTTCTGTAAGAGGGAAGGCCAATGGAGTGAAATACCTTATGTCCAAGCTTTCTTTTCATTGAAGGTGAATCCACAACTATGCAAAGCTTGCAATTTACATCCCACAGGAGGACCTCTCAGCTTACCCCCATATCCTAACCTCCCATAGCTCCCCTTCCTATTAATGATAAGCCTACTCTAATCTCCCCTGTCCAGAATGAAACAAGCAAAGAAATCTCCACAGGACCACAAAAACCCCCAGGCTATCAGCTATGTCTCCTTCAAACTGTAGGGGGAGGAGAATTTGGCCCAACCCGGATACATGTCCCTTCTCCCTCTCTGATTTAAAGCAGATCAAGGCAGAACTGGGAAAGCTTTCAGATGATCCTGATAGGTATATAGATGTCCTACAGGGTCTAGGGCAAACCTTTGACCTCACTTGGATAGATGTCATACTATTAGATCAAATCTTGGCCTTTAATGAAAAGAATGCGGCTTTAGCTGCAACCTGAGAGTTTGGAGATACCTGGTATCTTAGTCAAGTAAATGACAGAATGACAGCCAAAGAAAGGGACAAATTCCCTACTGGTCAGCAAGCCATCCCCAGTATGGATCCCCACAGGGATCTTGACTCAGATCATGGGGACTGGAGTTGCATCTGTTGACCTGTGTTATAGAAGGGCTAAGGAGAATTAGGAAGAAGCCCATGAATTATTCAGTGATGTCCGCCATAACTCATGGAAAGGAAGAAAATCCTCTGCCTTCCTTGAGCAGCTATGGGAGGCTTTAAGAAATATATTCCCCTGTCACCTGACTCACTTGAGGGCCAATTGATCCTAAAAGATATGTTTCTTACCCAAGCAGCTGCAGATATCAGGAGAAAGCTCCAAAAGCGAGCCCTGGGCCCTGAACAAAATCTGGAGGCATTTTTAAACCTGGCAACCTTAGTGTTCTATAATAGAGACCAAGAGGAACAGGGCCAAAAGGAAAAGCGAGATCAGAGAAAGGCCGCAGCCTTAGTTATGGCCCTCAGACAAACCAACCTTGGTGGTTCAGAGAGGACAGAAAATGGAGCAGGCCAATTACCTGGTAGGGCTTGTTATCAGTGTGGTTTGCAATGACACGTTAAAAAAGATTGTCCAGCAAGAAACAAGCTGCCCCCTCGCCCATGTCCACTATGCTGAGACAATCACTGGAAGGTGCACTGTGCCAGAGGACAAAGTTTCTCTGGGCCAGAAGCCCCCAACCAGATCCAACAACAGGACTGAGGGTGCCCGGGGCAGGCGACAGCTCATGGCATCACTCTCATTGAGCCCCAGGTACGTTTAACCATTGACGACCAGGAAATTGACTTCTTCCTGGACACTGGCGTGGCTTTCTCATTGTTAATCTCCTTTCCTGGACAGCTGTCCTCAAGGTCCGTTACCATCTGAGGAATCCTGGGACAGCCTGTAACCAGGTGTTTCTCCCACCTCCTCAGTTGTAATTGGGAGACTTTGCTACAGATAGTAAGTATGCTTATTTAATCCTACATGCCCATGCTGCAATATGGAAAGAAAGGGAGTTGCTAACCTCTGGGGGAACCCCCATTAAATACCACAAGGAAATCATGGAGTTATTACATGCAGTGCAAAAACCCAAGGGGTGGCAACAGCGGCATAAGCGGCTGACAGAGGCAGGGAAAGACCAGCAGAGAGACAAAGAAAAGAGAGAGAAAGAGAAAGACAGGAAGTCAAAGAGAAGGAGACAGAAACAAAGAAGGCATCAAAGAGAGAAGGAGAGAAAGGAAGAGACAGACAAAGAAGAAGTCAAAGAGAGAGAAAGAGATATAAGTAGTAAATAAAAAACAGTGTACCCTATTCCTTTAAAAGCCAGGGTAAATTTAAAACCTATAACTGATAACTGAAGGTCTTCTCTCTAACCCTATAATGCTCCAATACCACCTTGTTGTCAGTGTAAACAACAGCATAGCTGGAAAGCACTGAGGCCACTGGCAACCCATAGGCTTCCTATCAAAAATCCTTAACCCAGCAGTTTTCCTAACAGGGGATCTACATCTTAATTAATTACCATACAAAGGTCCGACCAGACCTAGGAGGAACTCCCTTCAGGACAGGATGATAGATGGTTGCCCCCAGGTGATTAAGGGAAAAAGACACAATGGGTATTCAGTAAGTGATAGGGAAACTCTTGTAGAAGCAGACTTAGGAAAATTGCCCAATAATTAGTCTGCTCAAATGTGCCAGCTGTTTGCACTCAGCCAAACGTTAAAGTACTTACAGAATCAGGAAGGAGCCATCTATACCAATTCTAAGTTAATATGGACTGAACGAGGTCTTATTAATAGCAAAGAATAATTGAAATCCCAAACTTACAAGGTTTTCAACAAAAGTAAAGTTTGCTAAAAGTTAACAGTGTAACACGTATTATCCTACTGCCACACACTCTCAAAGGATTTATCAGACAGTTTACCAGAAATAACAGAATTTATCCTTACTCTACAATCCCAAATAGACTATTTGGCAGCAGTGACTCCCCAAAACTGCCAAGGCCTAGACCTCCTCACTGCTGACAAAGGAGAACTCTGCACTTTCTTAGGGGAAGAGTGTTGTTTTTACACTAACCAGTCAGGGATAGTATGAGATGCCACCTGGCATTTACAGGAAAAGGCTTCTGAAATCAGACAACGCCTTTCAAACTTTTATACCAACCTCTGGAGTTTGGCGACATGGCTTCTCCCCTTTCTAGGTCCCATGACAGCCATCTTGCTATTACTTGCCTTTGGGTCCTGTATTTTTATTTTTATTTTTATTTTTTTTATGATTATACTTTAAGTTCTAGGGTACATGTGCACAATGTGCAGATTTGTTACATACGTATACATGTGCCATGTTGATGTGCTGCACCCATTAACTTGTCATTTACATTAGGTATATCTCCTAATTCTATCCCTCCCCCCTCCCCTCCCCACAATAGGCCCCGGTGTGTGATGTTCCCCTTCCCGTGTCCAAGTGATCTCATTGTTCAATTCCCACCTATGAGTGAGAACATGCAGTGTTTGGTTTTCTGTTCTTGTGATAGTTTGCTGAGAATGATGGTTTCCAGCTGCATCCATGTCCCTACAAAGGACATGAACTCATCATTTTTTATGACTGCATAGTATTCCATGGTGTATATGTGCCACATTTTCTTAATCCAGTCTGTCACTAATGGACATTTGGGTTGATTCTAAGTCTTTGCTATTGTGAATAGTGCCGCAACAAACATACGTGTGCATATGTTTGTCATACACAACAAACATATGTGTGTCTTTATAGCAGCATGATTTATAATCCTTTGGGAATATACCCAGTAATGGGATGGCTGGGTCAAATGGTATTTCTAGTTCTAGATCCTTGAGGAATTACCACACTGTTTTCCACAATGGTTGAATTAGTTTACAGTCCCACCAACAGTGTAAAAGTGTTCCTATTTCTCCACATCCTCTCCAGCACCTGTTGTTTCGTGACTTTTTAATGATTGCCATTCTAACTGCTGTGAGATGGTATCTCATTGTGGTTTTCATTTGCATTTCTCTGATGGTGAGTGATAACGAGCATTTTTTCATGTGTCTGTTGGCTGTATGAATGTCTTCTTTTGAGAAGTGTCTGTTCATATCCTTTGCCCACTTTTTGATGGGGTTGTTTGTTTTTTTCTTGTAAATTTGTTTGAGTTCTTTGTAGGTTCTGGATATTAGCCCTTTGTCAGATGAGTAGATTGCAAAAATGTTCTCCCATTGTGTAGGTTGCCTGTTCACTCTGATGGTAGTTTCTTTTGCTGTGCAGAAGCTCTTTAGTTTAATTAGAGCCCATTTGTCAATTTTGGCTTTTGTGGCCATTGCTTTTGGTGTTTTAGACATGAAGTCCTTGCCCATGCCTATGTCCTGAATGGTATTACCTAGGTTTTCTTCTAGGGTTTTTATGGTTTTAGGTCTAACATTTAAGTCAAGCTGCAGATTGTCTTACAAATGGAACCCCAAATGAGCTCCACTAACAACTTCTACCAAGAACCCCTGGACCGACCTGCTGGCCCTTTCACTGACCTAAAGAGTTCCCTTCTGCAGGACACTACAACTGCAGGAACCCTTCTTTTCCCCTATCCAGCAGGAAGTAGCTAGAGTGGTCATCACCCAATTCCCAACTGCAGTTGGGATGTCCTGTTTAGAGGGGGGATTAAGAGATGAAACCAGCTGGACTTCCTGGGTTGAGTGGTGACTTGGAGAACTTTTCTATCTACCGAGAGGATTGTAAATGCACCAATCAGTGCTCTGTGTCTAGCTGAAGGATTGTAAATGCACCAATCAACACTCTGTGAAATGGACCAATCAGCACTCTATGAAAGGGACCCATCAGTGATCTGTAAAACGGACCAATCAGCAGGACGTGGGCAGGGACAAATAAGGAAATAGAAGCTGGCCACCGCAGCCAGTAGCAGCAACCTGCTCGGGTCCCCTTCCAGGCTGTGGAAGCTTTGTTCTTTTGCTCTTCACAATAAATCTTGCTGCTGCTCACTCTTTGGGTCCACACCACCTTTATGAGCTGTAACACTCACCACGAGGGTCTGTGGCTTCACTCCTGAAGTCAGCCAGACCATGAACCCACTGGGAGGAACAAATAACTCCAGACACACCGCCACCTTTAAGAGCTGTAACACTCACTGGGAAGGTCTGCAGCTTCACTCCTGAAGTCAGCAAGACCATGAACCCACTGGAAGGAAGAAACTCCAGACACATCTGAACAGCTGAAGGAACAAACTCCAGACACACCACCTTTAAGAACTATAACACTCACCACGAGGGTCTGCAGCTTCATTCTTGAAGTCAGCAAGACCAAGAACCCACTGGAAGGAGCCAATTCTGGACACATCCAGGCTATTCTCAAACTCCTGAGCTCAAGCGATCTGCCAGCCTCAGCCTCCTAAAGTGATGGGATTATAGGTGTGAGCCACCGTGCCTGTTTGTTTTATTTTCTATTTATTTAATTTCTCCTCTGATATTACCTTCTTTTGGTGTTTTATTTTATTTCAGTGTCCTTTCTGTAAAATACTAATATTAAGATAGATGCTTAGCATCTTGGTGCTAGCCTTTCTTCTCTTTTAGTATGCATTTAAGACTCTAAATTAAGCTGCCCAACACAAGTCCCAGGACGACTTTGAATGCAGCCCAACACAAACCCATAAACTTTCTTAAAACATTTTGAGATTTTTTTTTTTTGCAATTTTTTTTTTTAGCTCATCAGCTATTGTTCGTGCTAGTATGTTGTATGTGTGGCCCAGGACAATTCTTCTTCCAGTGTAGCCCAGAGAAGCCAAAACATTGGACACCCCTGCTCTAAGTGCTCCTATAAGTTACTGTTTCAATACATAGATCCGATATTGGTGTGTACAGTTTTACAGTAATTTATTTCAAAACTTTCTTTTGTCTTCTAAGATGTCTTTTCTGATATGTAGGTTATTTAGAAAATGACTTTTCATATTAAATACATATGAACATTTTCTAATATTTTTCTTTTGATTTCAAGTAGAATTGAATTATAATCGGAGAGAAAACTCCCTGTTATTTCAATATTTTGCTATTTTTAATGATGTTCTTTATTGTATACCATATGATCATCCTTTTTATCAATTTTTGCAAAATGTTTCCTACGTATGTACCCAAAATAATGCTTTGCTACGTTTTTGGTAGGTAGCATTCTATGTCTATATCAAGGAAATACATTTTTTAAATTGTGTCTTTATCAATTTGCTCTTTACATACTCTACAATTATTCAATAACAATTTTTACTCTTATTGTGAATTTGTCTCTCTCTCCTTTAAGTTCTATTAAATTCTGGCTTGTATAATTTAAATCCCTATTATTAAGTACAGATAAGTGTATATTATTATCTTCCTGGAGAAGTGGCAAAACATTATCATTATGAAGTGACTCTTCTTGTTTTAAATAAAGATTGTGCCTAAAAGCCTATTTTTTCAAGTATTAAGAAAGCTTCATCAGCTTTCTTTTGGTGACTCATGGTATAATTTTACATCCTTTTATGGTGAAACTTTCCACACTCATATATTAGAA
Organism: Macaca thibetana thibetana; assembly: GCF_024542745.1. Classification (NCBI taxonomy): domain Eukaryota; kingdom Metazoa; phylum Chordata; class Mammalia; order Primates; family Cercopithecidae; genus Macaca; species Macaca thibetana. Next base: position 60,853,949 of record NC_065594.1, read on the forward strand.
TGTTTCTGTGTAAACAATAGAAAGCTGCTTTCTTGCTGCTGTTGTTTTTAAACAGTATTCAATTGAATAAGTTACAAAAGCTAACCAACAATTTGGAGCTGAACAAGGTGTGTTTTAAGTCAGTCTGTGCTGTAGTAATGGGTTCTTTGTATATAATGTAGCTACATGTTTCTTCTGTAGCTGCTGTGGGATTTCCCAAAATCTAGATCTTGAAGAACTTATCTGAATTTGTTAAGCACTAGAGGTTTTAGAATGCTGTGAGCAGAGGTCTACGTCTGTTAATATTTTGTTACATGTTTGCTTGAGAAAGCTTGGTTAAATAGTATCCTATATTTGCTAATTACTGATTTCTGTTATTCCTGGAAAAAATTGAACAATTGAAAGAAAAATAAGAAGTAGGAGGAGGTGGAGGAGGAATAAAAGGAGTCATATATATATATATTTTTAAGATACCATTCTTGGGAGAACCTTTCTAAGAGGGACTTCAACAAGAATAGTCTGCTGAACATGTTAGTATACATGGGCAGGTCATAAAGTAATCAATTAAATTGTGGTATTTATTATTTTTAAGATCTTAAATGTATTACTTTGTGAGGTGCAGTGTATTTTCCCATATCTTGCAATACCTCAGGATACAACTGATGCAGAATTTTTTGCTCCTTAGCTCAGCTAATCTGGGTTCTTTTCTCATGACCAGGAAGAATTAGGCATGTGGACACATTGAAGGGTTATGAGTGTGGAATTTATTAAGTGAAAGGAAAGCTCTCAGCAAAGACAGGGGGTCCTGTAAGCAAGTTTCCAACTCCCAAAATGAATACCAGGGCCACCACATGAGCTGAAGAGGCCAGGCTTCTCCCCTGCATAGGGTACAAATTCCTGGTGACTCCGCCCCATTCCCGCAGTGCATGTGGGCCTCCAGTCTATGGTGGGCATGCCCAGGCAAGCCCTCTGTGCAGGTTCCCTTATCTATACAAAATATCTGGTGTATAGATATCTGGAAGGTGGGTTGGAGATTCTCTAGGGAACCTTCTCTATGTGCCTAGACCTTTGTCTGCCTCCTGCCTCTACTAATTTGATAATTTTAAAGCATGGAACAGAACCTTTAGACATTTGTAGAAGACTCTGTGTCTAAGGAAGGTGGTTATGCTTTACTAAATTTTAGGTTGGATGTCTTTCGCCTTCTGGAGTTTTATATATATGTAAACCTGGAGATCAAGCATTGGGCTGAGTTTTACAGATTTTTCTTTGGTGTTTGATCAGAATTCTAACCAAAGTATCTATACATTTCATTATAAAAATTTTTATGTTAGAGATTCATTTAAGAATACAAATTACCTGAAATAACAGCTTAAATTAAGTGATAAATTTACTAGTTACGTGAATATAATTATATCAGGTATTGAATATAAAAGGAACTGGAATTTTGTTTTCTTTGTAAATGGTACTTACTCTAAATCGTTAGAGATACTCGGAATGTGGTATTTTAAAGTGGATACTTTATCATTAGAATATATATCTCACGTGATTATTGGTCCACCTTAATGCTGGTTAAACATGAAAAACCGGGCCGGTCGCGGTGGCTCACGCCTGCACTTTGGGAGGCCAAGGCGGGCGGGTCATGAAGTCAGGAGACCAAGACCATCCTGGCTAACGGGATGAAACCCCGTCTCTACTAAAAATACAAAAAATTAGCCGGGCGTGGTGGTGGGCGCCTGTAGTCCCAGCTACTCCGGAGGCTGAGGCAGGAGAATGGCCTGAACCCGGGAGGCGGAGCTTGCAGTGAGTTGAGATGGTGCCACTGTACTCCAGCCTGGGTGACAGAGCGAGACTCTTGTCTCAAAAAAAAAAAAAAAAAAAAAGATGAAAAACATATTAAGCATTATTAGTATTATATTGTTTTAGGGCATCTGATTATCTGACTGTCCTAGATTGAGTTCCAGTATCCTTTTGGGAGAAACAGAGAGAGATTTAGATGATTTTTAAAGCTCAATACACATTTTAACCACAAGTCACTATTAATCATTAAAAATAAAAATTAGTCCTTTATTTGGATGCAAATTCATGCAGCACACAAAAAGACTGGAAAATGCAGATTAGATAAAAGGGAACAGTCTTAGTATGCAAGACACAAAAGATGTTGAGCACAAGGGAAGCAGGAAATCAGAGTGAAAACACAATAATACCCCCAGGAAACTGAGAGAAACCTTACTTAGAATGTTGGGTATTTCATAACACTTGTCATAATGACTTGAGTCAGCTTGATCTAAATCTCAAAGGACAAGGTAACCTCAGCTAATATCTGGGCTAAGTTTTGACTAATTTTCTAAAACATCTATTATCTTGTTTACTTGCCTAAAATTCTCCAAGGAGTTCAAGTTGTACAAGTTTTAGTTATTTAATGTGATAATTTATAGGATGAACTGTTTTAAAAATGGGAAAAATGTTATATAGAATGGGAACATATGACTTAGGAGATTTTAACAGGTTAATAACTCTTTCAGGACAAGTTTGTATTAAAAGTTCCTTTTATTCTCATTTATAAATGCCAGAAAGTATATCTCACCAGATCTCATTTCAGAGCAGGACTAAAAAGAAGGTTATAGTCCACACCTTGTGTAAATGCTGCAGCAACAAACATATACACAGTTGAGACCATGTTCTCAGGTATTTGGAAAAAAATTTCCATAGAGAAAAGTAATTGCGAATGAAATAAATTCATTTCTTTCTCAGAAATATATATATCTTAGATTGTAAAATACTAAAGTACAGCACATGTACAATAAATTATATGTGTATAGCCCGATAAATTTTGCCAGACTGAATATATCAAACAACTGGTAAATTTTCATATACAAAAAAAATTCTGTTAAAGTGATTCAGATTGCATTGACTTCACAGACCAGTGTGGGAATGATAGGCATTTTTACATCATTGAATCCTTCAATTCATGAACATTACATATTTCTTTATTCAATTATACTGTACCTTATGTAGCAAAGTTAATTTTAGTTTTCTTTGGACAGATATGACACATTGTTTATTAGATAACAATTAGATACCTAGTTTCTAATTTTGTATGGTTTTAAATGACATTTTTCAAAATTTAATTTTCTAATTTTTGGTAGGGTATATAGGAATCCTTTTATCATATTTGTTCACCTTGTCAGGTTCACATACTAATTCACATAGGTTATTTATAGAATTGTTTTTATTTTCTGTGTACAATCATTTGTGAATAGTGGCTTATTTCTTTTCTTTTGGCTTTATTTTACTGGCTAGATAGTAATACATGTTGTCTTTACCAATCTCAGGTAGAAAATCACACAGTGAAATAATTCGATAAATTACATGAAGTTTGTTGTAACTAGCCTATTGCATGCGGTTAGGAGAAGTGCAAAAAGGGGATGCTGAGTTGAGAGACAAGCAGAAGATCATGGACTTTGCAGCCCATACTAATTAGGTTTCCCTTGTAAATGCAGGGCAATTTGTTCATAATATAGCTAAATGGAGTCCACGATCTTGATTTTAGTAGTTCTACAATCTTTATTAATTAAGAGAATATTAAAACTCAAAAACTAAACACTCATTCTAGCTAATAAAGTTAAGAAAAGGAAATAAAAGTGTACATATGAGAAAAAAAATTAAATTATCTGTGCCCACAGATGATAAGATTGTGCATGAAGAAAATCCAAAAGAACTGACTGACCCCCAAACTTCTTGAGCTAGTAAGCAATTATAGCAGGGTTGTAGGGTACAAGGTTAATATATGAAAGTTAATTACTTTCCTACATACTAGCAGCAGACCAGTGGAATTTGAAATTAAAAACATGATTTCATTTATATTAGTATCCCCTAAAATGAAATACTTAGGTAAAAATCTAACAAATATACACAAGATCTGTATAAGGAAAACTATAGAATTCTAATGAAGGAAATCAAAGAACTAAATAAATATAGGAATGTTCCATATTTATAGATATGAAGAATTCATATTGTTAAAATGACATTTCTTCTCAACTTGATCTTTAGATTCAACTCAATCCTAAGAAAAATGTCAACAAGTTATCTTGTGGATGTCAACAAACAGATTCTAAAGTTATATGGAAAGCAGAAGACCCAGAATAGTCAATACAACATTGAAAGGGAAGAACAAAGCTGGAGGACTGACACTACCCAACTTTAAGGCTGGCTAGAAAGCTATAGTAATTGAGACATATAGTACTAGAGAAAGAAGAGACAAATAGATCAGTGCAACAGGACAGTCCAGAAATAGACTCAAGGAAACAGAGTTAAATATACTTTGGAAAAGATGAAAGGAAGTACAACAGAGCAAAGATAGTTTTGTAAAACAAATAGTGCCGGAACAAGTAAATGTCTACATAATTGATAAATAATTGATAAGGTAAACTTCATTAAAATTAAAACTTCTGTGAAAGACAATGTCAACAGAATGAGAAGACAAGCCACAGATTGGAAGAAAATATTTTTAGAAGACATATGATAAAAGACTGCTATTCAAAATATGCAAAGAAATCTTAAAACTCAACAATAAGAAAGCAACCTGATTATAAAATGGGCCAAAGACCTTAACAGACACATCATCAAACAAGATATGCAGAAGAAAAATAAGCATATGAAAATATTGCCCACATCATATCACATTAGGGAAACACAAATTTAAACAGCAATGAGATACCACTACATACCTAATAGAATGGCCAAACCCCAGGATGCTGATAACACCAAATGCTGCCAAGGATGTAGACTCTCAAGAACTCTTATTTTTTGCTGGTAGGAATGCAAAATAGTACATTCATTTTGGAAGAAAATGGCAGATTTTTGCAAAATAAAACATACTCTTGTCGTATGACACAGCAATTGAACTCCTTCAAATCTACTCCCAAATAACTAAAAACATGTCCACATAAAAACCGGACCATGAATGTTTACAGAAGTTTTATTCATAATTGCTAAACCTTAGAATCAACCATGATATCTTTCAGTAGGTGAATGGATAAAAAAAGTATGGCACATCCAGACACTGGAATGCTATACAGGTTTAAAAAGAAATGAGCTATCAAGCTATGAAAACATAGGGAGGAATCTTAAATACACATCACCAAGTGAAAGACACCAATATGAAAAGGCTACATACTGTATGATTCCAAATATATGACACTCTGGAAGAAGTACTACTTTGAAAACAATGAAAAGATTAGTGGCCTTCAGTTTTGGGAGGATGGGGATAAATAAGTAGGGCACAGGATAATTTTTAGGGCATTGAACATACACTTATTGATACTATTATGATGGATGCATGCCATTATTCATTTTTCCAAACCTATAGAATACACAACTGCAAGAGTGAAGCCTAATGTAAACTATGGACAAGGGGTGGTTATGATGCATCAATGTAGATTTATCAATTATAATAAATGTAGCACTCTATTGGGGAAATGTTGATAATGGGGAAGGCTATGCATGTGTTCGGGGAGTGGGTATATCGTAAATCTCAGTATATTCCCCTTAATTTTGTTGTAAATCTAAAACTTCTCTAAAAAAATAAGATCTTTTTAAAAAGTAAACATTTAATAACATATTAACTTTATTGAGGGCATAGAATTTCCATATCCTTCATTACTGCCTCCCCACTTCTTAACAAGGTGCCTGACACAATATTAGCATTCAATAAATACTTAAGAATTAATGATAAATGAATGTGAAATGAGAAAAATAAAGCGGAGGCTATGTTTTCCCATTCCTAGGCCTGATATGTTTTTTCGATATAAATAGTCAAAGTCAGACATTTAGCCTTCTTCCTAAGCCTTTTCTTAATTGAAGGTGACATCTCTGCTTGGCATATTTATATTACTTCTTTAAGAGTTTCTCATGTTTTGTTTATTTTGTTGTGATACAGTCTCACCCTGTTGCCCAGGATGGGGTGCAGCAGTGGCAAAAACATGGCTCACTGAAGCCTTGACTTCCTAGGCTCAAGCAATCCTCCCACCTCAGCCTCTCAAGTACCTGGGACTACTGGCATGCTCCACCATGCTCGGCTATTTTTAAGGGTGTTTTGTTTTGTTTTGTTTTAGAGAGAGAGACAAGGTCTTACTATGTTGCCCAGGCTAATCTCAAACTCCTGGGTAAAAGCAAACCTCTGACCTCGGCCTCCCAAAATGCTGTGTTAACAGGTGTGAGCCATCGCACCTGGCCTCATGTTTTTTATACCACCAGCTGTTAATTCACAAGATCATCATTCAAGTTTAATATCTCAATTCATTTATATCTGCAATATGTAAGCTAATTTCCAAATACTTCTTACTTCCTAATATATACCAACATGTATGAAAGCACATTTCTATTGATTGATCCAGTTCATCCAGCGAAAGATGCCCTGGATCCTTTGATAATTTTAGACAGAGTGCAACTTTTGGTACATAACCCACACAATACTTTTGATTCTCAATGGTTTCCAGTCCTTTTTATTTTGATTCCTGTTCCTTTTTCTTTCTTTCTTTCTTTCTTTTTTTTTCAATTGAGACATAATCTCACTCTGTCACCCATGCTGGAGTGTAGTTGCGTGATCTTGGCTCTGCAACCACTGCCTCCCGGGTTCAAGCAATTCTCTTCCTCAGTCTCCCTAGCAACTGGGATTATAGATTGTTTTTAATTTAAGCAAAACAGTTTGGGTGTTAGAAAGAGGACTTCTCACTCAATATTCTTTCTAAACTGCTGCATCTAACTTTATCATAATCACTGCAACTCTGTGACATATTTATTCAATTATCAATAGAATTCAATTCCAATATTTAATGCAATCCCAGATATATCCAATTCTAGGTAAACTATACAACTATTGTGCATGTATGTGTGTGTGTGTACACATAGGTATGTGTATATATTTCTTTATTCAGTCATCTAAATTTCAACATATGTGGTAGCTTGCCTTGTTCATTAGCCACTTGATAATATGGATATAGAGATGTGTTAATTTGCTGAGGAGACACTGAGGTACAGAGGAGTTGGGTGCTATGTCCATGCATAAAATAGCTTATTTTTGGAGTCAGCCTCAGTTTTAACAATTTCTTGTCCAACTCTCTTTCTGTTTCAGCTTCTGAAAGGCCCATAATGTCGTAACCATTGATGTGAAATGGATATCAAGATAAAACTCCCTTATCTAATAACCTAAAAATATAAACCATTTTTCAGGAGCTAAATGCATTAAGTAGTCTTATAAATTATTAATCTCTAAGGAACATTAAAAAAGAACACTAAGACTTTTAAAATACTTTGTACCAGAAAAAGTTGTTTTGAGCTCTTCTATTAATCCATCCACCTTAATCTTTTAAACAAGAGATAATCATTCATCTGTTCATTCATCAATATCTATGATTGCAGACTCAATCATGGAAAAGCCTGTCTTTTGTTTTTGGATAACTTTAAGCTGATGGGGTAAATGAGGTATGCATATAAATAACACTGTTGCAGGACATCTCACGTTAAAGATTGAAAATTGCACATATAAAGTAAAAATGAAAGTTGAAGACAATAATTTAAAAAATTAAGAATGGTTTCCTGAAAAAGAAAATGTTTGATGTGGTTCTGAAAGAAAGAACCAAACTAAAAATTCCAGCAAAGGGGAAAGAACATAGTAAGCAGAGAGAGTCTCTAAGTAAAGTCACATCAGCAAAAATACAAGCATTCCATTTCCAGAGTTTTTGTTTCATATGTCTAGAGTCGGGCCTGAGAATTTTCATACCTAACAAGTCATGGTGCTGCTGGTCCAAAGATTACACTTAGAGAAGAATTGCTCCAAAGTAGGTTTTGCCTTGGTGTGGTCAGATGGCTGCTGGGAATCCTGGGACTACCCTGTTTGTTGGTATCTGGATCACATGCCCAGCCCATACTAATCATTAAAGCCTGGATGTTCCAGATGGTCAGGCTTGGATCATATGCTCAGCCCTGTATCTGGAGACAAGGTCACATGGACTGAGGAAAGCAAAGACCCACAAAGGATATTTTGGATGCTATTACAGAAGAAGGCTGGGGGGCAGCACTGGGCAAACACAAACATCACCTATTCACCAATGTCCTCTAATTCACAGCTCGACTTTGATTTGAAGAGTAGGATGGTTAAGGACATCAGAAAGAATTTCACAGAGAAAAGGGTCGAAACAGAACATGCAAAACCACAAAGGTAAAAATAATCAAGGTGGGGTGTGAGATATATTGTTCCAAAGTAATTTATTATCTACTTAAAAAAGACACTGTGCCATTTCTGGCAACATGAATTAATCTGGAGGACATTATGCTAAGTGAAATAAGCCAGGTACAGAGAGACAAATACTGCATGACTTCTCTTATACGTGGAATCTAAAGTGATGAAACACATAGAAGCAGAGAGTAGAATGGTGATTACAAGGGACTAGAAGGAAGGAGAAATGGGGGTGTGGGTGAGAAGGTACAAAGTTTCAGTTATGTAAAATAAACATCTGACAATCTGTACAACATAGATTACATGCCTGGTGATTAGCAATATTATAATTAATAATATTGTATTAAATGCTTTAAAATTTGCTAAGAGGGTAGATCTTATGTCAAGTGCTCATACCCCAAAAAGAAAAAAATAAATTTGTTTTTAGAAACAGCAATAAATGGGGCTGGGGGAAATTTGTGAAGATACTGGATAAGATTATGACATTGATAATGACAATGGTCTGATGGCCTCACAGGTATACACCTATCTCCAAACACATTATATTGTATATGCTAAATATTTACGGCTTTAGTACATCAATCATACCTTAACAAAGCAGCTACAACTTTATTATTTAAGTGGGGAAGCTTTTAGGAATTAAACGGAGCATCATTAACAACAACATCAGGACAATAGGTGAAACCAGAAACTGTCCTATACAAACCAGAACTTATGGTTATCTCAATCATGGATTTTGGGGGAGTGGAGAGAATTAAAACTAAAAATATCTGCTGGAACCTGTTCAAAAAGAAAACAATGTCTTGCTGAGTGGTTTAGAATTTGTGTTCTGGCCAAAGCATTTTCATCGTCATTCCTATGTTATAGATGGGGTTAGTGAAGTGAGAGAATTACTGCTCATAGGCATGTCAGAGTAGGCATTGATGTAACCTAGAGGACATCTATGTTTAACCACTTAGATGACTTTGACACTAGACTTCAGCCTTTAAGCTTCTCTGATTTATATTTTAAATATAAATGTCTTAGAGTCAGAGACTGTCAATGGGGTTTGATGGGCCATTTTGGGCCATTTTGATTATTTATAGTTTTTTGATAATTAATTTGCGTAAACATTTATTTTTATCAGCATATTTAATTAGTTTGACCACAATCTGAATCCTGAGGAACAAAGTGAAAAAATTTTAAATCCTTTAGATGACTTACCTGAGCTCAATTTCCATCATGGCAAAATCTATTTGTCCTCCGGGCCCTATGGTCATTATATATACACCTGCTTATATCCTAGACAGCATTTTAAAACTATTTTCATTGAATAGTATATGATACTAAGTGCACTCATGTTAATATATAATCACAAAATTTATTGTTATTACTATATATATATATATATATCTCTGTCAATAATAACTTTAAGTGACTGGAAACTTTACTGAAATGTGGCGTTTTGACTTCAAAATGTAATGGTGTCCCTCATAACTTGGAAGAGTATATACATTTTCAAAACCCTTCAATGTATAAAAAACCACAGTGATTGAGAGGAAACTACTGCTATTTATTTGCAAATTACTTGCTGAAAATGTAGTTTAGTATCAACGTGTTGCACAGCTGAAGAAGGGCAACATTCACTTTGTGTTCTATGTGAGTAGAATCACACAATCGTACAACATGGTTGATCCTCAGTTACATTCAAAATTTCCCAAAACGTATAGCTCTTTATTGCAGATGCTGGGTTCTTTTTGGTTTTTACATTTTATTAGTCACTGTTACAACAAAATGTTCTTTATAAAGCTTTTTATAAATCTAGAAAATAGTCTTCCTTGGCAAAAATGATTTCTGCTAGTCTAAGTGGAGCCTGCTCTAAGAACCCTGGATGTCGATCTGAATTATTTCATAAGCATCCTTTCCAGAAACACATTGACAAAAGTCCCAGAATGCCTGGATGGCCCTGAGAGCACAGTCTCCCCATGAGACTGTGAAAAAGTTACTCGTTTTTACAGCATTAACTTCAGAAGTTATAGGAAAAGACGTTTTCTTCTTTGGACTCACAGTTAGCTATACAACAGCAATAGATAGAAAGCTCCCATTTGCGGGCGGAGGAGTGTCCCACCAGCAAAAAAAAAAAAAAAAAAAAAAAAAAAAAAAATGCGCGTGGTGGAAAAAAATACAAAACAATACAACATACTAAAGCACACTTGAATTTTGAGCCTGTGAAAACTTAGTGTCCAAACACAGGTAAAATGATTTCCAAATAAATTGACCATCTGAGGGATATTTTCCACATGTTTTAGTGCTATTGGAAATGGATAATTTGAGAACAAGTGGGGAAAACAAAGGAATAATTCTTTAAGCAGGCATGTTCTCTTGTAATCTTGCCCTTGTGAAAAACTGCCCACAAGCATATTTAAGGGCTTATTGTTCTGTTTTCTGTGTGTATGAGGTATGATCACGCATCTGGGGAATGAGTTATAGAATGGAAAATGTTCCCTGGCCTGAGACTACAGACAGAGCTGTTCCGGCATTGCTTTGGCTCAGTGACAACATGTTAAAATTCCTCTTACTGCAGCAATGGTGGAGTCTCAATTTTTCTCAAACAACAAGATAAAAATTATTCTAGTTTGCACACTTTGCTTCATCGATTTTATGTTTGACCAAAAAATCACAAAAGCAACTTGTATATTCAATTACATAATAATTTTTAAACATTATTTCTAAGTGTATTTATTTGCCTCTAAATGCTATTCAATATCTAGCTAAGCAAACAAGTAAAACACATGTGAATATTTGTATCACTGTCCAAAAGACATAGATGAGCAGCAAGGAAATAAATGCCATGATGTTTTACTTGGCTACAGGCTTGTTGATTGTGGACAGATGTTTAATAGGTTTTCATTTTCTTTCCTTTTTTAAAAAAATAATACTATGTCTCAATTACTTGGAGATGATTTATCCAGTTGTCAACACTTTTAATCTAATTTCCTAAAGCTTGGTGTAGATTGTTACTGGGTGGTGTTACCGGGTAGTGTGTAGAAAAGCATGAGGAAGTTTCAGCATAAATCTGCTAGTTTTCTATTGTTACTACTTGAGTAACTTTAGTGGAAGAGAAAAATAAGCATGTACTGACACATTTATGAAAATGGTATATTGTAATATGTCTCAATAGTGAATTGATTTTTTGTAACTGTTAGTTTCTAAAATACTCTAGAGATCCTATTTTGTTTTATTTAGACATGCTCTTCAAAAATTGCTTAGACAAAATGTTAATTTTCATCAGGTTTGTCAAAAACAGCTCACTTTCTTCTACTTGGAATGCTGCTTTCTTGGTTTCTGGAAAATGTTTCTTCATTAATATATTTCTTGAGATATGTTAATTTAAATAAAATTAAATTTTAAAATGCAAATTTAATTTTAAGAAATTTTAAATAATTTTTAAAAATAGAAAAAAGAATTGAAAATAATTTTATCATGTAAACCTCATCCTTTTGCATTTCACATCAGACATATTATCATAGTGTGATGCCTGGAACATTTTAAGAATACTTTGGAATTAAAAAATTTATTTGCTAGGAAAATTTATTTTTTATTTATTTATTTATTTATTTATTTATTGATTGATTGATTGAGACAGAGTCTCAGTCTTTTGCCCTCACCCAGGCTGGAGTGCAAACAATGGTGCAATCTTGGCTCTCTGCAGCCTCCACCTCCTGGGCTCAAGCAATCCTCCAATCTCCACTTCCCGAGTAGCTGGGACTACAGGTGTGCACCACCATCCCCAGCTAATTTTCTTTGTGCGTGTGTGTGTGTGTGTGTTTGTGTGTGGAAGTGGGATTTCGCCGTATTGCCCAGGCTGGTCTTGAAGTCCTGGGCTCACGTGATCCACTGTCTCAGCCTCCTAATATACTGGGATTACAGGCATGAGCCATCGCACCCAGTTGGAAATTTTAAATTTCTATAACATTTACACAAACTTATGAAACAAGAGAACTCTAATTTTCTAAAATCAAGAGCTAACTTGAAAGCAAAGAGAAAACTATTTATTGTTTGCCAAAATTGTAATAATGTTTGACTGTGGTATGATTAACAGAATTGAGTAATGAATTAGCTTATGTTAGATGATTTTGCATAATTATTTACCCTGCTGTTTTACTGGTTTGTTTTACTTTACATAATATGATAATTAAAACAGTGATTTGACAGTATCTTTTAAAATTTATGTATTTGGCTAACCACTAGCTTGTATCTTAATCTAAAAGACCCTGTATTGACGTTCTCTTTGGTCATAAATTCTCCTTAATTTATTAGATTACTAAGTTTGAAATATCGACATTAAATTTCATAAGCTGAAACATTAAGGAGGTAATTTTTTTCTCTCTCTAGGTAGTTTTTGGAAGTGGGGAAATTGTATGAAACCAGTCTCTGTGACTGATCAACCTGTACTTCTCTGGTTTGCATATGTAATAGATGTTCTCTTAAAATAATATGCATGTAAAATATAGCACATTTTTAATAGAAAGACGTGTTCTAATATTTACTTTGTGTTTCAAATTATGTTAAACTGTAACATCTCTCTTATTTCTTTTTTCTTTTTCTCTTATTTTTTCTTTAGGCTTGCTCTCCTTTTTTAAATTGTATATGTAATATCAGCTGTATGGGGGTTTGAAAAAGTCAGGTTAATATTGAACAATTTCACCATTAAAAACAAGAAAGAAACCCTGGATGCTTCTCAGTCTTTGGTAACAGAAAAACTTGCAGCATTTTTATTTTTTAGGGAAAGAGTCATGAACTCTGTTTTGTAGGTAACCTGGAAAAGGGTGTTTTTTTAAATAAATGGTCAAGACAGGGACATTAGGTCACTGACATCAATGCCTATTTGCATTACTTTTGCGAAAAAAAATGTTGTTGATACCAAAATTGGCACATAATCCACAAAAAGTCAAACAATTTAATATTTTGATGTGTGCTACAACAGTGATGAATAATTTGAGTTTGTCCACATTACCAAAATAATAATAAATCCTTCAAAAATATTAATGTATTAGATATCTTTCTGGGTTTTAAGATTGTGTTTCCTTTTAGTGCACTAGCAATCATGTAGATTTATTCATTCATATTCGTGTTTACCTATAAGACTTCTATATAATATTGTTCATAGTAAAGTATATTTTGCATCTTTTTTCTTACAAATATTGAGCAACAGCAAATTCTTTTAAGTGTGTGCATTTTTTAAGTACAAAGCCATGATTAATATCTTTCTCAAACTTGTCTTAATTTTGTGCAAAATTCAAATGTGTATCTGGATTTCACAATAGCATTCCTTTTACCTCATTCTGTCAGGTCAAACCTTGTACAAACTAACTCCTTTCCTTAGCTTCAAAATATTAAAACTCAAATGACTCTAGATAGTACTATAGGTCATTTACTAATTATATATACAAACATAGTCGTTACTTTTTAAAGCAGAACTTCCATGAGCTTCTGTTTCTGGTTGAGAATTAAATCTGTGTATCATTTGATATTGCAAAGTCAGAAATGATGTTATATTCTCTATAATTTAGGCTATCTCATTAGATGTAAAACTGTCTTTAACATTTGTTAATCTAATTATCTGCGTTGTCAAAATATGTAGTGGTCAGTCTACTTTTATGTGTAGTTTTTGGTGATGTTACTTCCTACCTGCCTCATTGTGTTTACAATAAATGTACGATTTGTGTACAGCAAAAGACCATCAATATCTTCCTAGTCAACAAAGTTTAGTCTAGAATTGCTTGCTGTAAACAAAGATGAGAAAAGGATACTTTGTTTACTCAGGAACATGGTCTAGTGTCTGAAGTTTTGCTTTTATGAGCTTAAAATTTTTTTTTCAAATAAATTCATGTTTTATAAAAAAACTTTAGATATTCTTTGCGATAGCTCAGTGTTACCTAAGGCATACATTTAATTTTGAATTCTTATAAATATTCTACATCATAAGTGATGTAGAAAATCTATCTGAACTACATAGTGACTGTGGTAGTAGTGGTGATAGTAGTGATGGTAATAATAATTTCACTTATACCCATAAGTTTTAAAAGCAATTTTGTTGTGTGAGATAGAATAGTAAGACATGGAATACCTACTTTCAGGGGAAAAAAAACACCTTCATATAGCAAATAATGTACAAGCCCAAATTGAATGGTATAGGGAGTGCCAAGTAAATATCATAGACATATGAGGAGCATAGAAATGTAAAGAACAAGGAGCTTGAGTCAGGCGCACCTTTATGCCAGTGGTGTGAGTTGCATTGGCAGCGTTTTATATGAAGTGAGCAATAATGGAAAATCCCAGATACATGAATGGATTCAGAATGGTAAAGACTCTAGGATTTGAGAGACTTTTTATGGGACTGCAAGAAAGAGTGAATACAGGGAAAATAGATTAAACAAGCATTCTGAATAGCTTGAACTTTCTTCTCAAGCAATGGGAAGACAAACTACCACTTACTGGAAATCTGCTGTGTTTTCAAGCTTTGTGCTATGCACTTTGTGTGTATTATCTCTTTTTATTTTAACAACACTCCTTTTAGGTAGATAGAAAAATGACATGAAGAGAAATAGAATAGCTTCACTTTCACAAATGTATTCATTGTGTTAGAGAAATAAACTGGAAAGCATATATTCTGAGTATGTCTGAGGGTTTAGTTATTTTCATTTATACTTTCCCACATTTTAGTCATGTATTTACATTGTGGTGAATAGACTCCATCTTCTAGATCTGAGCTGCAACTTACGGTGGTAAGTAGCTGAACTGGTTGTCAAATGAAGTTATTTGTGTTCCAGTCTCTGTGCCTACAGAGCTTCTCAGAGGCAGTAGGTCTGTCATCAAAAAAATGGCAGTGTGAAAGCCCTCTTATGTCACCATCTTAGATTTTGTTCAAGAGAATGGAAACTAAGAAACTGAGATGCTGACTTTGCCAGAGTCATGGAGCCAGGAAATGATGGGTGTTTAACAGCTCCCTTCCCCAAAACAACCTTGAATAGTCCACCAGATGGCTGGCATCAAGGTTCAAGTATGTTTGACTTGGGCTGCCTTTCTGATGCTACTGTGCAGTTCTCATTTTTCTGGCCTTACTTTGTTATTTGATATAGAGACACAAACTAAAGCTTGAAAAGTCCAGTGAAGTAAATAAAAAGCATTACTGTTTCTATTTCCAACTTCCCTTATATATTAAAAATATTCAGCTTAACTTCTAAAGCCAGAGTATTGTTCATTCATGTAGAGCCATTTCTCCTAGAGGCTAAGATAGAAGACAGTTGCAGAATGGTTGGACAATTAAAGATGGAGTTAATCATTCTCTTTTCATTAGAAAGCACATTGTTACATGTCTAAGAAAACAGCAATTTTTAAATGCCCTATTTTGTCAATTAGCATAAAATGTGGTATTTCCCTAGTTTACTAAGTCATAAGAAACTCAATTTTTATTACTCTTTTGATATTTTTTCCATAACTATGTATTTTTTATTTTTGCCATCACTAGGAATGCATATTTGAAAGAAATATGTACCCACATTAAATAATCTTATCTTTGAAAGGAGGATAGTAAGCAGCAAAATTAACTAGTAGGCAGCTATTATGAATAGCTGCATAGTACCTCAGGAAATATTTAATAATTGGAGGCTTTAATATTCTAGCACTTCCTTTAAGGTCTCAAGTTAAGAAGGATCACTAAATTTCTGTGTCTTGAGCAACTGAATATGAAGTAGAAATTTATGAGGTGAACAGGAAGTAAACACAGTCATTTTAGGGGTCAAGTAACTTATTGGTTGTGTTATCTGGAGAAAGTCCTAATTTTCTCATTTGTTAAAAACAAGTGGTATAAAAATATGTGTTCTATTTAATTCGTTGGTTTGGTATAGAATTTTGTTAAATGTTAGGAAAAGCGAAAGGTTTTTGAAAACTCTAGAACTTATTACAAATAAACACTGTTTTTAAAATGTATCATTCCTGGTTATTATCAGTGTTACTTCCTACCCTTTTGGTTTCCAACTTTTACTGTTATTTTTCAGAATGCAGCATTTCAAACCTGAGGCTCCTTCATGAAAATGTGGAATGGGGGGCTTGCCTGAAATACCAAGTGCTTGCTAGTGTTGAGTGCTCAGTACTCTCAGTGAGGCTGCCCATCATCTCTCAGGGGAAGCCAGAGTGACAGCATCTCAGATCCACACTGTCCTTGAGCAGGGAAGTTGGGGTCCAGTTACAGCTCCTATACTTCTCAGTGTGCTCACCACCTCTCTAGGGTTTCGCTTCCTTCCATGGCAAAAAAAGAGGAAGATTGAAATAGCTGATCAATAAACTTCTTTTGATTGTTAAACCCCATGTTACTGTGAACCACAGCTAGAGATGATGATCTTGGGATGCTGAGTAAAGTGTTTTAAAACATAAATTTTAAAAAGTTAGAAGTTTTGAAAAAATAAGCCAAGACTTCATTACTTTTTGCTGTAGATTTTCCATTTTCATACTTTGTATTACATTAAAGTGAAGGAAACTTCAACACAAGTAGGTGTGTAGAAGGCCATCTGAGGGAAGATTAAAGTTATGTATTTATTTATCTATTTATTATTTTTTGAGATAGGGCCTTGGTCTGTCACCCAGGCTGGAATGCAGTGGTGCAATCATGGCTCACTCTAGCCTCGATCTCTCATGCTCAAGCAATCCTCCGACCTCAAACTCCTGAGTAGCTGGGACTACAGTTGCACATCACCACATCTGGCTAGTTTTTGTATTTTTTTTGTAGAGACCGGGTTTCACCATGTAGCCCAGACTGATCTTTAACTACTGGACTCAAGCAATCTGCCTGCCGTGGCCTCCCAAAGTGCTGGCTGCACTACAGACTGTACCTGGCCAAGCCTAAATTTTTAGAAAATGTAAGTCAAAATAACTTATTTTAAAAGATTGTATATATTTTATAAGTTTCTCAAAACATTTAATCAACATGGTTTTTTTATACTGATATTTAAGAAAATAAAAAATGGTGATTGAGAGCTTGAAATGTGGAATCAGAGACTGGAGTTAAATATTGGCTCCATCCAGTTTTATCACTTACAGCCACGTGGATTTGGTCAGATTTTCCAACTTCCTTCAGTGCTAGTTTCTCATCAGTAAAATGAGAATAATATAGCATGTAACTCATACGGTAGTTATGAAGATTAAATGAGAATATGTGTAAAGAACAAAGTGGAGGTAGCAGTGAATATGTGAATGTGCTATAACTATTCATATGACTAAGGATAATTTGACTGACATATTAACAGTATTTAGAGTTATAAAATTTAGAAATAACATTCCAAAGTTAAATAGCATATTGATGAAAAATATGATAATCTCCTTTTTATGTACTCTATTCCAATCTTTTGGATTGCTATACCAACTTGCATTGATCACTCTTCAAAAGTCTCTCCATAGCTTACAGAATTTTTATAGGGACTTAAGACCAGAGAATGTACTAATGTATAAAGTAAAGAGTTGTTCTGGATCAGAAGGAAAAAAAAAGAAATTTATTGTGCCTTTCTTTAGTTCTACTACTGTTTTTGTTTGCTTTAATGGGTGAAATGGAACTGTGACTATTATTAAGTAAAATGGATATTGAAATAAATATTAACTTCAGAATATAAATGATAGAAAAGGCTCTAAATACAAAGTTGCATCTGCAAGATGTGAGAAGTTATAAATATGTTGTTAGATCACCTATAATGTCTGCTTTAGGCACCTACTTCTTGCAGTCTTACATTGAAACACACACACAAAGACAATATAAATAAGTCATTATGAAGCTCTTAATCCAAAGAGAGAAATGCACACAGAAATAATTAAAGGATTGCCTAAATAAAGGACTAGATAATGTGCTATTGGACTAAAGTGATGGAACTTCTGAATTCTTCTTCAGAAGATGGAGAAAGGAGGCTTTCCAGGTGTTAACATTACATTCTAGAGTGAAGAAAATAATGTGTAGAATTGTGTAGTTCCTTGTGTGGATACAGAATTTTGGGGAAAGCAGCTGTTCAGGAATAAGTCCTGATATTTTCTGTATATGTTCATAAATTAACATGCACTTACATTGTTGCTTAATCCTCACACAAATTTATGAATTATTATTATTATTTTAAATAAATGACATAACTGTGTGATATGGCTTGGCTCTGTGTCCCCACTCAAATCTCATGTCCAGTTGTAATTCCCAGTGTTGAAGGAGGGGCCTAGTGGGAAGTGATTGAATCATGGCGGTAGACTTCCACTTTGTTGTTTTCATGATAGAATTCTCATGAGATCTAATTGTTTGAAAGTGTGCAGCACCTTCCTTTTCCCTTTTCTCTCTCCTGCTAGCCATGCGAAGATGTACCTGCTTCCGCTTCATCTTCTGCCATGATTGTGAGTTTCCTGAGGCCTCTCCAGAAGCAGAAGTCTGTGCAGTCTGCAGAACTGTGAGCAGATTAAACCATTTTTCTTTTTAAATTACCCAGTCTCAGGTATGTCTTTATATCAATGTGAGAACTAATGCACTCAGACTGAGAAAAGTAAGTGACTTATCTAACAATATATAATACCTCTCAATTCAGTTTTCTTATTATTCTGAGGAAATATTTTAGACACATGTAAGTTTGAGAGTAAAGTAAATTATAATAAATGTAGGCACATTATTATAATAAGAAAAAGTACTCAAACGGTAATTGCAATAGAGTTTATGAATATTAACATAGTCTAAAATGTGTAACACACATTCACTTTCTCTAAACCTATTAAATGGAATCAAAATTCTGAACAAAACTGCAATGAAACAATTATTTATATCCAGTGTTGTCTTAAAATGTCATTGTAAATGGTAGCAAGATTATTTATTCCATTTTTTTTTTGTTTTTTATCTCATGTTTAGTTGACCAGATATTATCCAAAGATAACGTCCCATAAGAATTAAATATAGAGACAAAAGTATTGCATTAAAAAATATCATCAGTGAGACAGAAATCCAGGAACTGTATGTGAGAAATCAATCCTTCTCTTTATTTTACAAGTTGGGAAGAAGGTCCAGTAGTATGAATATTTTACTGTATCAGAAAATTAAGAAGTTACTTTCAGCTGTAGGTCTGCCATGTAAAAGCTTTTGTACTCTGAATAAATTATTTAATTTTTAAATCACACTGTCCTCATCTGCAAAATAAAATATACTAGCCTAAAATAAAAATAATCTAGTCTAAATGCACTTTAAGATCCCTTTTAGCTTTAACTTTACTTTTATAGAAAGCTTCAGAGAGATTTTGACATGTATTAAGGGGTAATGGGGTAATTTCACTAAATGTGTTAGAATGAGGAAAATAAAGTTAGTTATTAGTGTATCAGGAACATAAAGAAATGTTGAATGGATTTTCCATGGGAGACAACAATGTCTCCATCCAAGGTTATAGGAAAAAAAATAAAGTGACAGAACATGTCTTTGAAAGTAGCTTTTAACATATGTGCAGAGATTGACACAGCACTAAGATATTTATATTTTAATCTATTACTCTGGTAATATTGCACAATATGGGGCTTGAATTACATGATATTCAAAAATAGATTTGGTAAATCATTTTGAACTTCATTTTGAACATGCCTGCATGGACATAGGAATTGGAATGTTGAGTCTGTTTAGGAGGTTTAAGAGAGAAGAAGAAACAAGTTAGGAAGAGATTCTAGGGAAAGGGGATGCAGGCAAAGGGTTTTGTATTCACAATGTCATATTACTCCCTTATAACAGGGACTCTTGCAGACTGAGATTACATTTTGGAAGAAAGAGTTGAAATTAATGTTGATTTCTGGAAATCAAGCCTTATAATAGGTCACACATATACCAAAGAAGTACAAATGAAGAAATAATAAATGAAATAATTTATAAGACAGGTTATATGTGTGGAGGGAAACTTTCTGCATCCTGCATAAGTAGGAGTTCTGGGAAATGCCAACTCTTTTCTCATGTGTTACTTTAGACATCATTCCTCCATTGAGCCATCCTGAACTTGTCCAAGTCTGGATTTTGTGCCCTCTGATAGACCAGGACAAATGTAACCCATAAGGACTTGCATCAGTCACGACTGTCTTTATTCTTGCCTTTCTCCCCACTCAGAAGGTGCACAGGCAGGTTTTATCTTAAGCGTTGTTGGGCATTGCACTTAGCTCCATTTTTGCCATGTAGTAAGCCGACACAATGAACTAATGGTCTGTGGTGGCAGAAATTAAGCTTGTTTGCTAAGAAACACAATGTAACAATAACAATAAATACAACAAAAAAATAGGTTGAAAATAGAAGTGAAGTGGTTAAAAGCCAGGGTTCTGATGAGAAGGAGTGTTTCTTATACAAGATGCACCTACTACTGTGTCATCAAGAATCAGTATCTTCATGATTTTCAGCCTTAGTGTCCACATTTGTAAAAAGGAGACAACAACCATGTCTATCTCAGAGGGGATTTTGGAGGTTGAAATGAAATCATACATGTTCGTGTATAACCCATGTATATGTAATACAAGACTAAGTGCTCAAAAATATTTACTATTTTTATTAACCATAACTTCTGCTATCAATGTGATTAGAATACAGAAAAACAATGAAGAATTTTGTCACAACAATTAAGTGTGTTAAAAGTAATACAGATTATTTTGTATCAGGAAAAAATTTCATCCAGGATAAACACTTTTAATTTCAAAAAGTATGAGATTAGAAATTGTATTCTTTCAAAACTGTAGTCGGACTGTGTATTTCCAGTGCCTGGCACATATCTGTCAAATGTGTAAAGCCACTTCATTTCATTTTTAAAAATATTATACTTTAACTTCTGGGATACATGTGCAGAATGTGCAGGTTTGTTACATAGGTATACACGTGCCATGGTGGTTTGCTGCACCCATCAACCCGTCATCTACATTAGGTATTTCTCCTAATGCTATTCCTCCCTCTAGCCCCCAACCCCTTGCAGGCCCTGGTGTGTGATGTTCTGCTCCCTGTGTCCATGTGTTCTCATTGTTCACCTCCCACTTATGCGTGAAAACATACAGTGTTTGGTTTTCTGTTCCTGTGTTAGTTTGCTGAGAATGATGGTTTCCAGCTACATCCATGTCCCTACAAAGGACATGAACTTATCCTTTTTTGTGACTGCATAGTATTCCATGGTGTATATGTGCCACATTTTCTTTATCCAGTCTGTCACTGATGGGCTTTTGTTCCCATCAATGGGAACAAGTCTCTGCTATTGTAAATAGTGCTGCAGTAAACATACGTGTGCATGTGTCTTTATAGTACAATGATTTTTAATCCTTTGGGTATATACCCAGTAATGGAATTGCTGGGTCAAATGGTATTTCTGGTTCTGGATCCTTGAGGAATCACCACACTGTCTTCCACAATGGTTGAACTAATATACCCTCCCACCAACAGTGTAAAAGTGTTCCTATTTCACCACATCCTCTCTACCATCTGTTGTTTCCTGAATTTTTAATGATTGCCATTCTAACAGGTGTGAGTTGGTATCTCATTGTGGTTTTGATTTGCATTTCTTTAATGACCAGTGATGATTAGCTCTTTTTTCATAGGTTTGTTGGCTGCCTCAATGTCTTCTTTTGAGACGTGTCTGTTCATATCCTTCACCCACTTTTTCATGGGGTTGTTTTTTTCTTGTAAATTTGTTTAAGTTCCTTGTAGATTCTGGATATTAGCCCTTTGTCAGATGGATGGATTGCAAAAATTTTCTCCCATTCTGTACTTCGTTTCTATAAAACAATTTGGAATATCATAGTTCTATGCACTAGAAGGGAGATTTCCATTTTTTTCTTAACCAATGAAACTTCATATCCTCTTTGGGAAGTAGATCATTTAATGAGTCATTGGTGGAAATAAAATCTACTTTAAAAACACAATACACTCTCTTTTGTTTCACAGATATGAGTTTCTACAAGATGCATTTCCCTTTACAATTATGATAGTTCTTCTCCTTAGAATCTAAAGGTTAACTACAGTTTGTGTTTCTATGGTGCATGTGCCTGTGAATGTTGTAAGAAAGCCGGTTCAAAGAGATTATGTAATTTAGAAGAATAGATGGTTTGATTTTTTTTTCTTTTCTAAGAACCAAGGTGCTGCCTTTTCTAATATAAGGTTGGGAAATCCTTCTGTAGCTGGGTGGGGATATATTAATATATCATATACTCACAGGGCACATAATGACAGTGCAAAAATATGCTTTCATCAAGAACATAAATGATGGAATGGAAGTAATATTTAACAGGTAGAGATTGGTTACCATGGCATCTATTACAGTGAAAGTGCCTAAAAAGCACAATCTGTCACTCTATTTAATATACTAACTATATATTTTTGTGTTTGTAAAGATTTGAAATCTAGTCTAATGGTTTTAATATATGTGATGCTTCTGTATGCCTTAGGAATGACTACTATTTCAAAAAAAAAGGTTCCATCTAGAACAATAACTCAGATATAATGAATAAGTTAATGTGTATATAGTATGGAAAACCATTCCAAATGATTCTGATTGCCATTTCCAGGAGAGTATGACTTCCTCTGACTCACTTTAAAATTCACTGTGTTTTTTGACAATATTTCCAGTTGTTCATACAGCAACTAGCAACTAGCCTCCTACTTTTCTTCAATATGTGAATTCTATCTAAACTATCACATTTTTAAAAATTCTTTTATCATTACACATGGCCAAATAATACATATATATAGTGAATGACATTTATCAAAGTCTGGTAGGTATTTCTGAGAAAGTTTTGCTTTCTTGAATTTGGTCCCACCCTTCTTTCTTCTTCTCTTGCCTGGAATTCAATATGAGGCTGAAATGGAAATTATCATCTTGTAACCATGGAGACAAAAGTCACACGATAAGAGTAACTTTTGTGAGGCAAGGAGTCTGGTTCTTCAGATTTTCTCAAGTGCCCAAATCTGTGTGGGAATGTGCTACCTGGTGACTTCTTGTTACTCAAAAGACATAAATTTGTTTCTGACCACAGTAGAGGATTTCAAATTCATATAGATGAACATAAACTTAACTGTTACATAATTAACTGCTGTGTATGGATAGTTGTAGAGACTTAGTCCTGAAGTGATTTTGTTATTAGGATTGCATGATCTATATACTAATGACTCCTGCATTTATATCTCCATCTTGAAACTTCTGCCTATTTGTCTTGGTCATGTGATTGTCTGGAGTACTACAAAATTAGCAAGCCCAACATGGAACCTTAAAGTACCACTTACTCACCAGCAGAAGCTGCTCATCTAGCAGAATTCCTCATTTCTAGCTGCAGACTATTCTGTTCAGGTTGTTTCCCAGGCCCAAAACCTTGGGATCATCCTCATTTACTCAAAACTCATATGTATCAACTCAACAGCAACTGTTGAGGATATTTGTCTTTAAAATACATTATGGTGTAACCATTTTTCACTGGTTTTATTGCTGTTAAATTAATTCAAACCACTGTTGCAAGTTTCATGAGTTCTCCTAACTGGTCTTCCTACTTTCAGTCTGTCTCTCCTTTTATGTATTGCAACAGAACATCAAAAGCAATCCTATTAAAGAGTGAGTCAGTAGTGTTATTTGTTTGCTCAAAACCATCTCATTCACAAAGTCAAAAATATTTTCTTACAAAGCATGCAAAATTTGTCCTCCAGTCATCTCTCCTAATACTCTCCACCTCTCTCACTCTATTGCAGAGATTTTTTGGTGTGTACTTTTAAATGATTAGAAAATTGTGTCACTCATACTCTCTTGAATTTTCATGTATATACTCATTTCAATTATCTCAGTCTTTCTCAATCAAGGTAGTAATATTGTAGGCTCTAAAATTAACTAATACTATAATATGGCAAGCCTTTTGATAATAATCAGATATCCTTTTGTTTTCATCAATCTCAGCTTCATACTATGAGGCTTAAGGTACCTTTTCAGCATGTTTACTGACTTCTTATCTGTGCCTTTAGGGACATATGTTGCTCAACTTCGGGATATTCACCACTGCCTGCTATAAGTTGCTATCTTATCTTTTGGTCCTTTGATTCCAAATATTCAATTTCTTCACTATTGTGCTTTGTCCTATTAATTTTCATTCTAGAAAATAAATGAAACAATAAACCATTCTTTCACTTACACTTGAACAGATAATTGAAGATATGGCACATTTTTCTGAGAGTCTGTTGCCTATATCCCATTCTCTTACAGTCATTTCTGATTCATTTAAGGTTGTTTGGTTGCAAGTTTAAGCTGACTTTGGCTAACATTTTGGGGAAAAAAAGGGAAGATAGTTGAGTTCTAAAAAAATTTAATCAGTGACCATAAAACCAGAGGCAAGAACAAAAACTAAGTGGAGAGAACAATAGGATATTCAAAAAATCCTGTCATACAAATCCACAGCCAATATCATAGTAAATGGGTAAAAGTTGGAAGCATTCCCTTTGAAACCCTACTCAAGGCAAGGATGCCCTCTCTCACCATTCCTATTGAACATAGTATTGTAAGTCTTAGCCAGAACAATCAGGCAATGGAAAGAAATAAAGGACAAATAGGAAGAGAGGAAGTCAAAGTATCTTTGCTTGCAGATAACATAATTCTATATATATTAATATAAAACCACATAGTCTTGGCCCTTAAGCTCCATCAGCTGATGAACAACCTCAGCAAGGTTTCAGGATACAAAATCAATGTACAAAAATCACTAGCATTTCTATACACCAGCAACAGCCAAGCCAAGAGGCAAATCAGAAAAACAATCCCATTCACAATTGCCACACACACAAAAATAAAATACCTAGGAATATAGCTAACCAGACAGATGAAAGATCTCTACAATGAAAATTACAAAACACTGCTCAAAGATATCATAGAAGAAAAAAACAAATCAAAAAACATTCCAATCTCATGGATAGGAAGAATCAATATCATTAAAATGGACATACTGCCCAAAGCGTTTTACAGATTTGATGCTACTACTATCAAACTGCTAATGACATTGTTCACAGAACTGGGAAAAAAAAAAAAAAAACTATTTTAAAATGCATATGGAACCAAAAAAGAGCCTGAATAGCCAAAGCAATCTTAAGCAAAAAGAACAAAGCTAAAGGCATCATGTTACCTAACTTCAAACTATATTACAGGGCAACAGTAATTAAAACAGCATGGTACTAATACAAAAACAGGCATATAGACCAATGGAACAGAAATGACAGCCCAGAAACATGACTGCACACCTATGACCATTCAGTCTTTGACAAAGTTGACAAAAGCAGTGAGGAAGAGTCCCTATTCAATAAATGTTGCTAGGATAACTGGTGAGCCATGTGAAGAGACTGAAGCTGGACCCCTTCCTCATACCATATACAAAAATCAACAAAAGATCGATTAAAGACTGAAATGTAAAACTCAGAACTATACAAACTCTGGAAGACAACCTAGGCAATACCATCCTGGACATAGGAACAGGCAAAGATTTCATGACAAAGATACCAAAAGCAAAAATTGTAAGTAGGATCTAATTAAACTTAAGAGCTTCTACACAGCCAAAGAAACTATCAACAGGAAAAACAGATAACGTACATAAGATCAGACAATTTTGCGAACTAAGCATCTGACAAAGGTCTAATATTCAGCATCTATAAAGAACTTAAATTTACAAGAGTAAAAAACCATTATAAAGTAGACAAAGGATATGAACAGACACTTTTCAAAAGAAGACATACATGGCCAGGTGCGGTGACTCACGCCTGTAATCCCAACACTTTGGGAGGTCGAGGCAGGCAGATCACGAGTTCAAGAGATCGAGACCATCATAGCCAACATGGTGAAACCGTGTCTCTACGAAAAATACAAAAATTAGCTGGGTGTGGTGGTGCGTGCCTGTAGTCCCAACTACTCAGGAGGCTAAGGCAGGAGAATTGCTTGAACCCAGGAGGCAGAGGTTGCAGTGAGCCATGATCACGCCAGTGCACTCCAGCCTAGGTGACAGAGTGATGAGACTTCATCTCAAAAAAGAAAAAAAAAAAAAAAAAAAAAAGACATACCTGTGGCTAAAAAGCATATTAAAAAGGTCAATATCACTGATCATTAGAGAAATGCAAATCAAAACCTCAATGGGGTACTATCTAACCCTGGTCAGAGAGTCTATTATTAAAAAGTCAAAAAATAACAGATGCTGATGAGGTTGTGAAGAGAAGGAACATTTATACAAAGTTGGTAGGAATGTAAACTAGTTCAACCTTTTTGGAAAGAAGTATGGTGATTGCTGAAAGAGCTAAAAGCAGAACTGCCTTATGACCCAGCAATCCCATTACTAGATATATACCCCAGTATAAATCATTCTACCATAAGGCCACATGCATGTGAATGTTCAATGTAACGCTATTCGCACTATAGCAAATACATGGAATTAACCTAAATGCTCATCAGTGACAGATAAAACAAAGTGTGGTACATATACACCATGGAATACTATGCAACCATAAAAAGAATGAGATATGTATTTTGCAGGGACATGGATGAAGCTGGAGGCTATTATTGTTAGCAAACTAATGCAGGAATATAAAACCAAATACTATATGTTCTAACTTATAAGTGGGAGCTAAATGATGAGAACTTATGAACACAAAGAAGGAAACAACAGACACTGGGGTATACTTGAGGGTGGAGGGTGGTAGGAGGGAGGAGCATAAAAGATAACTATTGGATACTGGGCTTAATTCCTGGGTGATGAAATAATCTGTACAACAAATCCCCACGACGCAAGTTTACCTTCACATGTACCCTCAACCTTAAAATAAAAGTTGAAAACAATAACAACAACAACAAAACAACAGCAAATTTTTTTCATAGTGGAAAGAAGCTTGTTAGGGCTCCAAGCTTATGAAAAGAAATCTAAACATTAGTTGGTATGTGAATTGCTAAATATTCAAAGACCCAAGAGAGCATATAATTGGCTGACCCTCCCTATCTGATTGACTCTGGCTCTGTTCTAAGTGAAAGAAAAGATCTATCTTGTTTTTTGGCATCTATAGTGGAAACATTTACCATCCCATACAAATGGAGGTGAGGATTACACCAAAGGAAATCCACCTGCTCTTTAGATGGGATAGGATGAAAAATGAGCGACAAAGAAATATCAACGATCTCACACAGAGATCCTATCAAATATTTGCTCCCCAAATGGCAGATGTCTACTATGAAAATTATTATTTTAATCTTGCTGGTTGAGAGTTTCCTTGTCAATGTTATATTTACTTCTTAATACTTGAAATTGTATCTACGGGAAAATAAACAGATTTCTTTTTAAAGAGACTGAAAGAAGAAAACGTCAAAGCAAACTGCACTGAAAGATCTGTAACATTTAAGAAAATTATTCTCATAGTGAAGATTATAAAGCCTATAAAAGAGCCATTTAAAGACATGCCAGGGTATTATGATGTGTGTTACTATCTCCAACTAGGGAAGGTACTTAATATCAAACAATTTGATGATGAAATTATATCTCATACTAATTAATGGAATGATTGCTAACTACTTATAGGTTTGTATGTTATTCTGTTATACTTTCACTTTTTTCCTTTCTTTTTTTAAAAATTGGTCTGCTGAATTTCCATAAGGTGAAAATAAATGAGACAGCCCTGATTACATTTTCAGTTTTGAAATGCCAGGAAAAAAATAAATAAATAAAGCCCATGGCCAGTTCATACCACTAGTTTTAAAACAGGAATTGGACTAGTCTAGATAAAAGCTGCTGACTAGTGCAAAGGGAAGAAGAGGCATTAATAGATTTAAATATTAATAGGATCTATAATCATACTAAATCTTGGTTATTTTTACTATTGAACAATTTGTGGAGAGACTTTAAGGACAGTGGGGATTATGATACCTGTAGCCAAACTTAGTGAATGTTCTTTTTCTCAACACCTTTACCTTATTATGAACAAATATCAGGAATAAAATATGAAGTTATATAAAGCAAACAAGATGTTTTCCTTTGTTAACTTTCACCAGACAGGAAAGTATAGAAAATATTTGTTTGAGAGCATAATTGATGAAATTACAATGTTTTAAAATACCATAATGATTCTTTCTTATCTTCTTATGAAATGTTAATCTTTTCAAGTTTGCAGATCTTTTATTTAATTTCTACCACTATGAACATATTGCTCATTTTTAACCCTTATTCTACAAGGAAGAAATAGAGTTCCAAAATAAAGTAAAACCAATTTTTTGTTTCATACATATAACTATAAAATATTTAACACCTATATTTAGAATACGAAAAGAGAAACAAATTTATGTAGTAACCCATTTTAATAAATATACTCTAATTGTTGTCTTTTAAAGAGGCTAAATAAAAATATAAAAACATAAAAGACCGATGAATTATCCTAATCATTATAATCAGGTTAGTAATTCAAGATAGGAAAGTACCTCAGTTATTACCTGTGGAGTTTATTGAAAGTTATCTATTTACTTAAACAGATCTATTTTAAAAGTTGTCTATTTAAATATCTTAAATAGAGAAGTAACAAAGTTATTTTTAAAAGTGAAAGTCAGCTGGAGATAAAATTTGAGAACGTAGTGCAAATTATAAAGGTTTGGTTGTATGCAAATTATTTGAACTCCTTTTGTTTCAGTTTCCTTGTAGATTAAATGGAGAAAATTGAGTCATGGTGTTTTATGTACATATAAGACTACATTCTAAATACAGGGGATTGGCTTTCTATTTCCCTTCAAAACACGTTCCAATATGTTCTCTCCAGCAAAGCCCATGAAGTTAAAATCATATTTCTCAGTCATTCTTTAAATTCTGGATATGATGCGTATTTGGCTAACCCAGATGAACTTGATCAATTTTGGCAAGCGGAAGTGAGGCAGAGGTCACTGTTTTGCTGCTGGTAAAATTTTGACTAGTGAATTCTATCCTAGAGACACTTGATTTTTTTTTTCTGGCAATATTAG
This sequence comes from Macaca thibetana thibetana, assembly GCF_024542745.1. Classification (NCBI taxonomy): domain Eukaryota; kingdom Metazoa; phylum Chordata; class Mammalia; order Primates; family Cercopithecidae; genus Macaca; species Macaca thibetana. The sequence continues at coordinate 60,883,151 of NC_065594.1, forward strand.
CAGAAGTCCAGTGTACAGTCACTAGCTTTGTATGTGACAAGAGGTAGAGCTGAAACTGGTGACAAAAAGGTGTGGCATGGTCTGCAGCTGGTGACAATAGCTGCTGCTGCAGCTGGTCATGGTGATTTTTTGCTTTTATAGGATTTCCGATTGTGGCAGAAGCTGTGTGCTTTGGGGGCTGGCAGCTAAAAAGATAGCTTCCCAATTCACTGTCCAGTGCTCAATTACAGAAAAGGTAGTAGCTTCTTTGATGGCCTGGTAGTCATTTATGGACACTCAATCTAAACTCAGTTTCTTGTACCTTGGATAATGAGGGGATAATGTTTCCTGAAAAGAAACCACAGCCCTAAGGACAGATATCGATGCACAGTTTATAATTAATGGCAAAATGATCATATAATAGGGACAAAATACACATGCATACAAAATAAAGTACACTTAATATTTTGATCGTAACTAAAGAGTAATATTCTTAACTGTATTCTGAATGAACTTACCATGCTGAAAAAAATTCTCCGAATATTGTTTCCTTTTAACAAATCAAAGTTTACATACTGGGATATAACTGAAAAGTGAATGGGATATAAGTTAATTTTATTCTGAATATAACACTGGCCTCTAATCATTGTACCTTTGTAAGTAGGTATTCCACTTAGCAAATGCATATGTGGAAATAAGTCATCCAGGTAATATTGTGCATTGTCTACTGAAGGTTCTCTGATGAATGCTTGATATGTTGCATTATTGATATAAACATTTAAGTGCCATGCACTGGAGAGTATATGGAGTGAAATAAATTGCATCCAAAACCAAATGCAGTGAGGAAATATAACTTTAATAAAAACATTAAATCAAAGAAATTTATAGATTGTGGCCAACTATGTCCTTTTTCTCAAAAAGAAATACTTACAGCAACATGTGTGCAGTCTACATTTGATTGCTCCCAAGTTATTTGAAAAGTCTCCAAACAACATTGAATGCATTTAAAAACACGTGTTACTGCTAATGCCTTTTGGAAAAACAGCTATCGTAAGTCACCTTGCGGTCATCAAGAACCAAGTCAGCTTAAATAGCAATAACCAACAGATGCATGACAAAGGCAGGAAAACTGAGTCTTCGGCTTCTGCCTCCAGCAAAGTAGCAGGAAATGAACAGCTCAGGACATATGGGCAGACTAAATGTTCCACTGTAACTTTTTTTACTAAATCAAGAACTATTGCACAGGATATGCTTCATACTGTTCAGTCAAAACAGCTGTAATCACCAATATTGCAATGTGTTGTTTCTACAAGCAATGTTTTTATATAAAGTTATTAAAAGACAAAAGGGCTTTTATTATTTTATGTATTTTCAAACTGCTACTCAAGTTTTAAACCTTGTAAGATTTAAAAAAAAAAAAGCAGTTATGTAAATTTTGGTTTATCAAATTGATATGATGAAAATCTAATTTAAAATTTCATAAGATTCCATAAAAGCTGTCCTTCTGAATCATAGATGGAGAATTTTAAACAGTAAAGGATGTTGCAACTTATGATGTCTTGTCCTGCAAACCTCACAACCTCAACAATTATAAAATAAGGAAGCAGTCTCATTTTAGTTAAGAGATTTAACTAAGGTCATATCTACTGTGTATTAATTAGCAATTTGCTTAAATATACCATAATTATGGACATTTATTTTAAAATATACATATTTTCTTTATCTTTCTATCTCTATCTTTAATATCTTTCACATAAGCACATATAATTTTGTCTCATAAGACTAAGAAAGAGCAGTGCATGGACAATTTTTTACTTTACTGTAGACACAGTTTTTGAGGTCAATCCTGAATAATGAAAGAGAAAATCTTACAGACACATTTGAAATATGAATGGGTTTTGCCACTGTTCTAGCAAGGGACAGTGCTGGTCTTCCCTTCATCCTCATTTAGACTGCTAAAGGGACAATTAGTCTCGTTCTCCTATCTTTCATCCTGAACTAGAGTAAGCATAGTCACTAAAAAGATGTGAGTAGTTCAGGTAAGGTACTTGGATGGACATCAGCAGAATATCGGAGAAAAAGCAAGTTCTCCTTTTGCTGGGTAATTTAAGTGTATGAGTGGCTCCAGTTGGAAAACTACAAGAAATAGTAATGGGGCTCTGAGATTCTTCAACACTGGATGGGTAAGAGATGAGCTGCAAGCCTTGGCTGGCTTCCACTGGACTTTCTTGTCCTGGCTGGGTGGAGAAGATGCTCAACAGTTCCTAACATTGACCCCAGTCCTCTCTTTGGGACCCTCTAATGGCCAGCTCTTTAATTTTATGGTTTATAATATTTCTAAGGTCATAGCTTCTCTTCTCATCAAGGAGGGTTTCATCTCTTCTCCCCAAGGAATGGGTATGGGTGATTTTTCTGCCTCTATTCTCCTTTAATCACTTGTTTTGGGTTTAGCTACTATCCTCAACTTTTCTTCAGGGTTTTCCTTTTGATCCTAAAGAGCATACCTGTGAAACATAAAATATTCTTTTTTTCATTTTTATGCCTGCACTAACAATGCTGATTCTTACCCAGACAATGCAAATGATGCTGAATGCCTATAAGGTGACAATTAAAAAAAAATAAAAGCATGATGTTTAATATGTCACACACAAGTAGAAAGTTAATTAAATATTAATTGATAAATTAATATTTCATATATAAGTAAATTTTTTTTGTTGCTAGCCTAAAGCTACTGAGGCTTATAAAATTCCCACTTCTGCCACAGAATATATTACCTCTTATTTGTAGTCATTCTGCAACAGAGAATTTGGTGGAAGTCAGCAACAGTATGTTCATCTTGATGATGCCCACAGATTTCAACAGATTTATGAACCAGCTTATAGTAATAACTTAAGGGTTGGAGCATATTTTTAGAAAAATTGTACACTTTAATAACTATGTTTAGAGTAATTTTTGATAAAGTAATGAAAACTTATTCGTGACTATTGTACTGGCATTGGCACTAGCAATGTTGATCTTGACAAAGTCTAGTGTGAATAACAGAAATAGGTCAGAAGGTACTGCAGAAGGGATTCATGGTTGTAGAAGAAACAAATGAGAACACCTGAATGCACATAACCATTGCTTCCTGAGCTATTCACCAATATTCTTGTGAGATAAATGTCAAGACCATACCATATCTCCCCACTCTTTCATCCTTCCACATATTGATTGCCTATTGTATCAGATATTAAATTCTTCCTTAATTAAAAAATCTACATATAGCAGTCCCTTCTTATCTGTGGTTTCTCTTTCTGTGGTTTCAGTTACCTGCAATCAACTGTGATCTGAAAATTATTAAATGAAAAATTCCACAAATGAACAATTTATAAGTTTTAAATTAGGCATCCTTCTGAGTAGTGTGATGAAGTTTCACACTGTCCCACTCTGTCCTGCCCAGAACATTAATCATCCTTTCCTCCTGCTTATCTGTGAGTCCACGCAGCAATCTGAACAGAGCTGGAGGCTGTTATCTTAAATAGAACAACTCAGAAACAGAAAGTGCAATACTGCAGGTTCTCACTTATAAGTGGATGCTAAACAATGTGTACACATGGACATAGAGTGTGGATTAATAGACGTTGAAGACTCAGAAGGATGGGGTCGGGTGAAAGACTAGAAATTACTTAATGAGTATGTGTATTATTTAGGTGATGGTTACAGTAAGAGCCTACATTTCACCAATGTCCAATGTATCCATGTAACACAATTATACTTGGACTCCTTAAATTTATACAATTTTTTTAAAGTAATTACTTTTTCTTGGAATATTCAAAATGTATGGATTATCTGAGTAAAGAATTATATTATTCTTTTATTTATTTATTTACATTTTTAGGCATACAGAGGAAAATCATTGAATTCATATTCACTCATATATACAACTGACTTCTAGTCTATTAATGAATAAAATACCCATGATAAAATAAGGACTATTGATGTTCTAAGGACTGAGTTACTTGTTCTGTTGGAAAGCATTACATTTTCCCCAAAGTTGCTTTGAGACATGGTTTTTATGGTGAGGATGTGGAAGCACTTTCTGCAAGCAGCCAATTGTAATCTGTTTTTCGTTAAAGAAGAAAGAGCAATTAGGATTGTCTTAATGTCATTTCAAATTACATAGTAGCAACTATGCCATAGTTGAGTGAGAAATAATTTCTTTTTTTCTTCTCCTGTTGACGTCTTTAAATAACTGGTTTTCTCTTAGCGAAAGAACTAGAGAATTTATATACTGGAGTGCTGGCTGGATTCTACCCAACTGCTTTCTTAAAGTTCAAAAATCATGAAAAATTACTTTCAACTTTCTGAATCTACTACTTTTAGTTCTTTCACATCTGCTCAAAACAGCCCTTTTAATGAACAAATTGGATTAACTGTATGAGATCAGATCAATTATTTTTTTGATAAAGTTACATTGTCTGATAGACGTATCTATGATGGTAACTATGATGATGCTAATTAATAAATTTATTAAAAGTAAAATGATGATTTGTTGTGCACTTACACCTTTTATCTTCAATCAGCTCTTCATTATCATTTAATTCAGTTTTTTCTATTTTATTTGATGTCTCCTAGGCATGGTGGCTCATGCTTGTAATCCCAGCACTTTGGGAGGCCAAGGCAAGAGGATCACCTGATGTCAGGAGTTCAAGACCAGCCTGAACAACACAGTGAAACCCCATCTCTACTAAAAATACAAAAATTAGCTGGGCATAGTGGCGCATACCTGTAGTACCAGCTACTCGGGAGGCTGAGGCTGGGGCTTGAACCCAGGAGGCGGAGGTTGCTGTGAGCGGAGATCATGCCACTGCACTCTAGCCTGGGCTACAGAGCAAGACTTTGTCTCAAAAATAAATAAATAAATAAACATTTTATGTCTAAGCCAATAGTTCAGATAATTCAGGTTTTTCAATAGGGGTCAGCATAGAATATTTTCTCAACATTCTTCAAGAATCGAATGACTCTTTCATTTCAATATTATTTTATTTAAAAACCTCATATTTTTAATTCAAAACCAAATGTAGCCTATGGACAATTAAAGGAATATTTAAAATTTTAAACAAAAGCAAATATGGCATATAGGCCATCAATTTACTGTCTCAGTAGTAAGAATGTGGAGCAGTGTACATTTGAATGATCAAATCATATATTTTTACTATAAAATGCTGAATTTGAGTAATTACAGGTTACATTTCAAGAGGACTTTAGCTGATTTACAAATTTAGTGGAAATCATATAAAATGAGGTGGCTTTACACAAATTAGATTAAAAATTTGGGGTGGTTAAAACTCAAACACCAGACAACTCCAAAATCAAATGAATCCAGCAACAAAAGAATAGTTACTTTTTATGTAAGCATCTAGAAATCTCAATTGAATTTTTATATAATGCTTCCTTCATGTAGACTATTTTTCATAAGGGTATATTAGAGTTAAACTTTTGACAAAATAAGTTATTTGGAAGGAAATTAGTGATAAGTATTCTCTATGATTTTGTTAATTAAAATTAATCTGTTAATTTCATTTAATGTGACTATATGTTTGAATTAGACTCCACTATGTTGCTTGCTGTTTTTTGTTCATTCCATCTGTTCTTTGTTTTCCCTCTTCTTTTTCCAATTTTTCTTGGGTAATTGTGAATTTTTATAAGTTCATTTTATCCTTAATAATGGCTTATTTCTCTTTAAAAATGAATGGTTCCCTGTGATTTGAAATATAATATTTAATCAGAATGTAGCTCAAAATAATATTATGCCACTATATGTGTGGTACAAGAATCTTATTCTCTCTCACATTGCTAATATTGCTAGTAGAACTGTAAAATAATTTGTTTTAAAACATAATGTATCTATACATTAAAAACATCAAAATCCAAAAGCTCAAATCAGAAAAATCTAATCTAAGATATAATTTAAAGAAGAGAAACTTATTATAAAAAACTTTTTAATATAGCATCACTTACTTTATAGCAAAAAAGAAACTGTCTTCTAATAAGTAGAGGAATAATTATGGTTAATTATGCAAATATTATTACAAGGTGTGACAAATTACTTTTTGCTAGTTAAAATCGACATTTCAATGCGAAATGGTTCAGGGTATGCTTAAATCTAAGGAAAAAAGTAACAAAATTATGCATGCAGTAGGATACATATATATAAATAAAAACAATGTTAGAAAAGTAACCAAGCAAAATGCAAAAACAGTTAAAATTTACAATTTCTTAAATACTAAGGTAATTTTGAATTGCATCTAAATGAGTAAATAAATAAGAAAATCGAATTTTTCTGTAAAATGAGATTAATGAGTAGGTACCAGCTCCACTAAAAGTATAAAACTGTCAAATTGTTTAAAAATTAAAATAATATTTTAGTGGTTCAGGAGTAGATCAATACAAAGAAGATAAAGCTATTAAACTCTTGCATATGCAAGACTTTAGAAAATTGTACAGATGATATCTAATATTAATTTGAAAAAGATAGACTAGCAGAGAAGGTAGAGGTTATAAATAGCTACTTTACAATCCTTGGTTTTTATGCTAAATGTCAAAATTGCTATTTATTCAACATTGTACAGATTAAGTAAATTTGCATACTGTAAGTATCTATACTACGGCTTATTAAGAAAATTGTTTATTGACAAGTTTGACATACTTAATACGAAGCAGCTATTATTATTAGTGTTATTTTTATTCTATTAACGTTCCTGGAAAAACAATTCAGCTCATACACACAGGCACACCGACACATGCACACATGAAGAAGGTCAAAGTATTATGAAAACAAAATCCAAAAAAGTTATTATAGATTATATGTCAAGCTATGAATTATACACAATAAACCTTTTCACAAAAGGAAAATATTTGTAGATCAGTATACATACATTTCAAAATCCTTGTCACAAAAATATATGGCAATCTTGGCTTACCTTAAAATTGAAATGACCAAATACATTGTTAAAATAGAAAAGAATCTCTATTTATGCAAGAATTTAAGAAAATATGTATAAAAATTTGCGATACTTCAGATAATGTAATTTAAGAGCAACCTGCCTAAGGGAGGGATGATTTATCTGTTAGATACAATATGAGAAATAAAACTTCACATAGTTAGTTTGACTGCTCCCATAAAAACCTTTTAAAAATAGATATGGCTGTCCTTTCTTCTTCACTTCCTCCCTCTGTCCCTCTCTTTCTTCATTTCTCACTGAATAATTAAGTGAAAAATAATAAGAAGAAGACAATTCCAAGTGAGGAAGGGAATTCAGCAGAAGTCAGAATGGTGCTGTGCTAGTAAACATTACCTGAAAAAAAGCACTGATTTGTAGCATTTGCCAATTTCTGTAATGTCAGTACACCAATCAGCTGATTTCAAGCTACTGACAATTCAAGAACTATCTTGTATCATTTACAAATTCTTAAAAATCAGCTCCTGTGAGCCTGAATAAGCCAACTACAACACATCATGGGGTCAAAGCCCCCGAGAAGGCGAGGAAGGTAGCTGAGTACATAGCCACTCAAAAAGGTCAAGAGATTGGTTATGGATTAGTTGTGGCCTGGAGCTGGTTCCACTGACTTGTGAGAAGTCAGTTGTGTGTATCTCTTCCCAACTGTGCTTTCAATGACTTCAAGTTGATAATTTGAAATCAGCTATGGTGGGAATATTTATATTACAGAAAATTGACAAAGATTAAAAATCAGGGATGTTTTGAAGAGATTGGAAATAAAATTCTATAATAACTGAAAATAGATGGGTCTGAAAAGCAATAAAGTATATTAAAATTTCTGTCAAACTTATTCAGTTTGTATGGGTTTATTCAGAAAATCTTTATTAAAGAGTTAGGAATCTTTTACCACTAAATATTATGTTAATGCAAGACTATATATTTTTCCTTTGTTAAAATTACCACTGACCAGCACATCACTACATACATGAAAGATGTACAATATTTGGGGTTAGGCTTCCCAGGCTTGGAGGTGAGTGTCACAAACGTATGACAGGTCAAATCTGGGACAAATAAATAAATAAATGTGGATAAGCCAGGCAAAGAAGAGGCAGGCACTGGGCAACATGACAAAACCCTGTGTCTACAAAAAATAAAAAAATTAGCAGGGCATGGTCTCAAGCACCAGTGGCTCCACCTACTCGGGAGACTGAAGTAGGAGGATCACCAGAGCCTGGGAAGTCGAGGTGACAGTGAACCATGATTGCACTACTACACTCCAGCCTGGGTGACAGAGCAAGGCCCAGGTTCAAAAATAAATAAATAAATAAATAAAAACTGAAAATAAATAAAAATTGGAAAATTGGATCCTTTAGTTATAAAATGTAGAATTGGGCAGTTGATAAAATTTTAATGAGACATCTTGATTAGGGTATATGAGAATTCTTTGTACTATTCTTCTACCTCATTTAAAATTGTTTCTAGTTTAAAACTAGTTGAATAAAAAGCTAAAACCAAAATGAAATTTAAAATATGGTAATTGAAAAGCAAAGCAAAACAAAAATACTTTTGGCCTATGAAAATCTTTGATTTTGTTGATTATCTTGAGTTTATCACATTTTTGGAATCATTTTTGATTTCAATTAAGTCTGATTTAAGAAGAAAATAATTTATAATAGGAGTGTACAAGCACTCACTTCACTTCCATTTTTCAGAGTCATTCTGCTCTGACTCCAAACCCCATGGCATCTTGCAATGCAAAATGTATGTATATGGAGAAAGGTTTTGTTACTGACTTGTGCTTGAACATTATTTCTGTTGATATTTTAACTTACACATTGCCAATATGAGTGATAATAGAGCTTTCCAAATTTGAAGTTATTTAAAACTTTACATAAGTTTAAATGGCTCCCTATTAGAGTAATACAGAAAATTAGAGGCATTACAAAGCAAATAGTTGGTTGAAGCATCAGAGAAATAACAAAAATAACATTCAAAACACAAAAGTCACTAGTCATTCAACCTATATGGAGGAAAAAGGTCTTTAATAGAAAATGAGAGAAGTTAGAAAATAACATTTTCCTTATAAGTACCATTTTATTGTATAGCAAGCCTTCATACTGTGGAAGTTAGGCCTTTAAAATACTAAGTTTCTACAAAAAGTGGCATACTCTTCCATTGATAGTAATTGGATATAATAAAAATAAATTTAATTATAACCTAGACTTTTACACCCTCTGATGGAATTCTTTACTAGAAAATTTTTAAATTTAAATTTAAATTTTTAAAATATTTTAGAGTGTGTACCTCTAATTTACTGAGGAAGAATAGAGCTAATAGTAGTTTTGTAATCTGTCCAAGGCCACACACTATTGAAGCAATAATTCCACAGGGGCAGTATTATCCTCAACAGTTCCCTTAATCCCTCATGGGAAAATATATGCTTATAATAATTTAAAATTATTTTACTTTCTTTTCATTTTTGCATGGATCTTGGTGAGTTTCAGTCATTTTTGCATTACTGGTTTTATATTCTATATGTTATTCAACATTATAAATGTGAATTATACCTTTAGAACAAATATTAATTTCAAAACATAAAATGTGATACATTTTGAATAAAATAAAAGTTTATTAAGTGCATAGTAGATGTAGAAATTCTGCAGAATTAGATTGTAGGTATTTCAATAAATTATATATATTGTTATATTTATAGTATATAACAACATGCAATATACATTACGGAATATAAACATATACTGGCATTTATATATACTATAGTATCTACTATAGATGCTTCAATATATGGAGTTTAGTTATATGTACATTTAACATGTGTGTTTTTAAAAATAACTGCAATATCAACAGCTTTCTTGAAGGTATAGAAGCAAACAGTGGCCTTAGATAAAGCAGAAAGTGGGTCATCATTTTGTAACTCATCAAGGTTTGTTTGTGGGATTTTCCCACTCCCCTGATGAATAATGTAACACAGAGAAAATTTGATGAGCAGTTGCCTTATTGTTTTTCTAATTGGTGGGGAAACTTCTTCACCCTTCTTCTGAGTCATAACCGCCACTATCTATGTGGCTTGCTACCATCCAAATAGACACTTGCTGAAAAAAATACAATCACACATAAAATTTTCCTTTAAAATTATGGTCCATTGGAATCAGATAGAGGCACTAGGGAGATAAACTCTAATCATTATTGAAACAAGACTTATATCTTATTTCCAAATCTGAAATAGAAGAAACCATAAAGAAATCCAGTCATCCTCTTTTATCAGTTACATATTCTTATCAAGAATTTTTTGAATCTTGAGTAAATACGAGAGTTCATCTTCACAAAATAAAGTAGAGATTAAATAATAACAGAAAAAAAATCACTTTTTGCTAATGCTTTTGAATTGAATTTTCTCTTCTCTATATTGTTCATTTAATATTGGAAAGTCCAAGATGAATTTACCAGACACCTTGGAATCCTACTGTTTAGACGCCCACCTAAGCAGCTGACATCACCTTTTACAGGCTATGGAAGATAAACTGCATTTGTGAAAGAGCTGTTCTTCAGTTATAAAAAAGAACTGAGGAATCAATTGTGAATGGACTTGGGCAACTTTGTTGGTTCAGTTTATAAACAGTTTGAAAAGTTTTAAAACTTTTAAAAGTTTAAAAGTTTTAAAAGTTTTAAAACTGAACACTTTGGCTCAGAGACAACTGTGTAAAACTATATAAAAACAAACTGAGTGCTCACATTGTGCCTAACTGCTGCAGTATGACAGATCTTTTCCTTTTAATATTTTTCAATATTTGTTTTCTGATCCTGATATGCCATTAGATATCCCTGTTTCCCTTTCAGAGTCAGAATAATCATGTGTACTATATAAAATATTTTTAGTTTAATTTACTTTGAAGAACAAAACACTTCTAAAGAATGTAATTTGTATCATAGTAATTGGTGAGTATATTTTATTACTAAGGCTCTATTATTCAAAACAATTTTAAATTTAAAGAAAAATTGAGAATCATGTAGAGCATGGTCCCCAAACTTTTTGGCACCAGGGACCGGTTTCATGGAAGATAGTTTTTCCACAGACTGGAGGTGGAGGTGGGGATGGGGATGGGAGAGGTGGTGGAGTGGTTTGAGAATGAAATTGTTCCCCCTCAGATCATCAGGCTTTAGATTCTTATAAGGAGTGCACAACCTAGATCCCTTGCATGTACAGTTCACAACAGAGTTCACACTCCTACGAGAATCTAAGGCTGCCGCTGATCTGACAGGAGGCGGAGCTCAGGCAGTAACACAGGCTTACCCGCTGCTCACCTACTGCTGTGCAGTCCAGTTCCTAACAGGACCACTACCAGTCTGAGGCTTGGGGGTTGGTGACCCCCAATGTAGAAAGTTCCAATATAGCCCACAACAAGTTTCTCATGTTAATAATGTTATACATTTTTGTATGGTAAACTTGTCACAATTAATGAACCAATAGTGATTATTAATCGAAGTCCATCATTTATTCAGATTTCTGTAGTTTACATCTAGTGTCTACTTATGATCTGAGATATCATCCTAGGTATCCAGTTTTCATATCTCCTTAATCTTCTCTTGGCTATGTCAGTTTCTCAGACTTTCCAGGTTTTTGATGAACATGAGAGTCTTGTGTAAGTATTTTTTTAATATCTCTTGATTGAAATTTTTCTGATGTTTCTTTCATTATCAGACTGGTGTATGGATTTTGGGGAGTAAAAATCACAGAATTGCCACTATTATCATATTACATCAAGGGTACATCATATTAACATAACTTATCAATAGTTGATATTGACTTTGATCACCTGGCTGAGATTGTGTTTGCCCAGTTTCTCCACAGTAAGGTTATTCTTTCTATTCCCTCAATTCTAAATTGAAATCTTTGAAAAAAAGTCACTATTGATAGCTTACCCTTCATCAGTGAAGATTTACTCCTTGTGGGCAGAGTGGCTACATTATTAAGATTTCTTCTGCAAGGGAGATTTGTCTGTTCACTACCTGTATTAGTCTGTTTTCACACTGCTATAAAGATACTACTTGAGACTGGGTAATTTATAAAGAAAGGAGGTTTAATTGACTCAGTTCTGCATGGCTGGGAAGGCCTTAGGAAACTTATAATCATGGTGGAAGGAAAAGGGAAAGCAAGGCACACCTTACATGGTAGCAGGAGAGAGAGAGAGAGAGAGAGAGAGAGAGAACAGGGGAAACTGCTATTTTTAAAACCATCAGATCTCGATCACAAGAAAAACATGGGGGAAACCTACCCCATGATCCAATCACCTCCCACCAGATCCCTCCCTCAACACATTGGGATTACAATTTGAGATGAGATTTGGGTGGGGACACAGAGCAAAACCGTATCACTACCATTTGTTCATTCATTCAATAATTTATTGATATCTGTATAAACTCATTAGTGTTTATACCCTGGGTTATAATTTAATACTGCTTTATTTTGTTGCTCAAATTCCTTTGAATTGGGAAATTTTTCAGTGTTCTCCTATGTCCCTTTGACATACACCCATCAATGGAGAGGTAGTGGGCTTTGCTGCTGCTGTTGCTGTTGTTGCTATTTTTATTTATTCATTTATTTTCCTTTATTTTTAAGCACTGCCTTTCTTCCTGGCATTATGAGATGCTCCAAGAGTATCTTGTATCATTCGTGCTTCAGTTCTAGAATCAGTTATTTCTCCAAATAACTCAGGATCCTTTTATTGGAGAATAGTATTGGAAATCAAGAATTGGGTACTAGGTATGCTTTTTGCTAGTCAGGTAACATTTCTTCTGTGCGTTCTGTATTAGTCCATACTCGCACTGCTATAAGGAATTGCCTGAGACCAGGTAATTTATAAAGAAAAGATGTTTAATTCACTCACAGTTCCACAGGCTTTAAAGGAAGCATAATGGTTACTGTGGAGGCCTCAGGAAACTTTCAATCAGAGCAGAATGCAAAGGGGAAGCAGGCATATCTGACATGACTGAAGCAAGAGGAAGAGAGAACAAGAGAGGAGGTGCTACACACTTTTCAACAACCAGATCTCGTGAGAACTCACTCACTATATTGTACCAAGGGGGATGGTGTTTAAACATTCATGAGAACTCCACCATCATAATTCAATCACTTCCTACTAGGTCCTACCTTCAACACTGGGGAATACAATTCAACATGAGATTTGGATGGGGACAGAGATTCAAACCATGTCACTTTCCTAATTTACAGAACAACTAATCCATGTATATGCACATATATGTGTAAATATTTCTACAGTATGTACCCCTGTAGGTATATTGACCTAACCATGAGTTTTTAGAATATCTCCAACTCTAATATATTACCATTTTGATAATTTGAGCATTTTCTCCTTGCCTTACTCCAGAATTGCCACTACAAGACTGAGAAACCTGGATCCCACTATTCACAATCCATTTACCTAAATCTTTAATTTCTTTCATTGGAGCTTTGAAGTTTTCTATATACAGAACCTCTACAGAATCTACCACCTGAGTATTTATAATTTCTATGTGTTGAATACATTTCAGGTCCCCTCCTCTAGCTATTTTGAAAACAAACAAACAAACAAAATAGCAATACATCGTTGGTAACTATAGTCACCCGACTCTGCTCTGAAACATTCAAATTTATTCTTTCTACCTATCTATATGTTTGTACCCGTTAAGCATCCTGTCTTCATCCCTGCTACACCCAGTATACACCCTTCCCATTTCTGGTATAATTCATTTCACATTCTACCTCAATGTGGTCAACTTTTCAAACTCCCACATATAAATGCTAACATGCAATATTTGTCTTTCTGTGCCTGGGTTATTTCACTTAATAACTCCAGTTCCATCCATACTGATGCAAACGACATGATTTCATAAGTTTTTATGGTTGAATAGTATTTTACTGTATATATGTACCACATTTTCTTTATCCAGTTGTCTGTTGATAGACACAAGTTAATTCCTTATCTTTGCTACTGTTAATAGTGCTACAATAAGCATGGAAGTGCATGTTTCCCTTTGATATACTGATTTATTTTCCTTTGGATAAATACCCAGTAGTTGGATTGGTGGATTTTTAAAAAAAATTTCTGTTTCATTTAGTTCTGTTTTATCCTTATTATCGAATCTTATTATTGAATTTTTTTCTTGCTTTTACACTCCTTTGATGTGTATCATTAGATTGTTTCCTTGAAATCTTTCTACTTCCTTTTTTTTTTTTTTTTTTTTGAAACGGAGTTTGGCTATGTCGCCCAGGCTAGAGTGCAGTGGCGATCTCCGCTCACTGCAAGCTCCACCTCCCGGATTCACGACATTCTCCTGCCTCAGCCTCCCGAGTAGCTGGGACTACAGGCAGGCATCCGCCACCACAGCCGGCTAAGTTTTTGTATTTTTTAGTAGAGATGGGGTTTCACCGTGTTATCCAGGATGGTCTCGATCTCCTGACCTCGTTATCCACCCGCCTTGGCCTCCCAAAGTGCTGGGGTTACAGGTGTGAGCCACCACGCCGGGCGGAAATCTTTCTACTTCTTAATGAAATAGAAAGCTATAGAAAGCTATAGCTTTCCTTTTAGCACTGCTTTTGCTGTATGCCACAGGTTTGGGTATATTGTGTATCCTTTTTCAATTTTTCCAAAAATATTTTTGATTTCCATCTTCATTTCTTCATTGACCCAGTGATCATTCAGAAACATGTTTTTGTTCCAAGTATTTGTATGATTTACAAAGTTACCCTTGGTATTGATTTCTAGTTTTGTTCCATTGTGGTCTGAGAAGATACTTGATGTAATTTTAATTTTTGTTAATTTGCTGGAACTTGTTTTATGTCTAACATATGCTCTATCCTTGAGGATGTTCTGTGTGCTGATGAGAAAAATGTGTAGTCTGCATTTGTTGACAAAATGTTTTTTAAATGTTTATTAGGTCCATTTCGTCTAAAGTGTAGTTTAAATTCAATGTGTCTTTGATGACTTTCTGTGTAGATGTTTTGTCTAATGTTGACAGTGGGGTGTGGACATCCCCAACTATGATAGCATTGCAGTGTATCACTTTTTTTAGATAAGGTGCAATTTGCTTTATGAATATGGGTGCTCAGGTGTTGGGTGCATATATACCTAGAATAGTTATATCCCCTTGCTGGATTGATCCTGTTATAGTTATATAATGACCTTATTTGTCTTTTTAACAGTTTTTGACCTAAAATCTGTTTTATCTGATGTAAGTATAGTTACTCCTGTTCACTTCTGGTTTCAATAGGTGTGGGATATTTTTTGCCATCTCTTTACTTTTAGACTATATGCGTCTTTATAGGTAAAGTGCATTTCTTGTGGCAGCATATAGTTGGATCATGTTTTTTAATCCATTCAGCCAATCTATGTGAATAATTTAATTCACTAACATTCAAGGTTATTATTGATTTGTGGGTTTTCTTTCCTGTGATATTATTCTATATCATTGTCTCTCTTTTTTTTTTTTTCTTATTGTTTGTCATTGTGATTTGGTGGTTTTATATAGTGGTACCATCTGAGTCCTTTCTCTTTCTTGCTTTACCAGTGAGTGTTGTAGTTTCATGTTTTTATGATAGTAAATTTTATCCTTTTACTTTATGTTTAGGACTCCTTTGAGAATTTCTTACAGGTCTGGTCTATTGGTGATTAATTCCATCAGCTTTTGCTTGTCTGGGAAAAATTTTATTTCTACTTCATTTATAAAGGATAATTTTGTTGGGTATAGTACACTGGCTGGCAATTTTTTTCTTTCAACACTTTCAGTATATCATCCCATTCTCTCCTGGCATGTAAGGTTTCTGCTTTGGAATCCACTCTTAGTCTGATGAGGGTATCTTTATAGGAAATTAGACATTTCTTCTTGCTGTTTTTAGAATTCTCTTTATGTCTTTCATTTTAGATGGTTTGACTATAATATGCCATGAAGATTACCATTTTGCATTTTATTTCTTTAGGGATTTCTGAGACTCTTCTATCTGGATGTCTAAATCTCTTGCTAGAATTGAAAAATTTTCATCTATTACTTCATGAAATAGGTTTTCTTGCCCTTTTGTTTTGTCTTAGCCTTCTGGAATACAGATTGTTCAAGTATTTGGCCGTTTTGTAGTGTCCTGTGCGTCACAAAACCTTTGGTTATCCTTTTTTATTCTTTTTGTTTAAATTTTTGTCTGACTAGGTTATTTCAAAAGACAAATTTACATTCTGGGTATTTTTTCTGCTGCTTAATTTAGACTACTGTTAAAACTTTCAGATACATTTTGTATTTTATTGAATAATAAATATTTCATTCCAGAATTTCTGTCTGGCACTTTTTAATGGTATCTATCTCTTTGGTTAATTTCTCATTCATATTCAAATTTGCTTTACTGATTTCTTTGTATTGTTTTTCAAAATTCTCTTTTATCTTACTGAGCTTCATTACTATCAACATTGTGATTTATTCTCTCAGGATTTTATGAATTTATGTTTCTTTGTGTCTGTGGCTGAAGAATTATCGCATTCTTTTGGAGATGTCATATTTCCTTGATTTTTCTTTTTCTGTATTCTTATATCGATATCTGTGTGTCTTGTGTATCAGTCTCTTCTTCCAATTTTTTGAATTTGCTTTCATAGAGGAGAACATTTTTTTTGAAGATATACCTGTGAAGTTGGTTTAGCAGGGCACTTTGGTTTTGATTCTGGGTGCGTGCAGTAGTGTAGTCTCTGTATGATTTATTTGCCAGAAGGAGCATCAGTGATGTCTATGAGTATCTTAGTGGCTTAGGGTGTTGTTGTTAGTGGGGGCTATGATGAAGTTTTGCTAGGGACTAGGTCACCAAGTAGGCCAGTCTTTTGGCCCCAGTGGTGGCAGCAGTGAGCTGAACATGCCTGTTCTTGGGACCCAGGTAGTGTACACTAGTACTTGCATTACTGGGTCCAAGTGGACCAATTTTGGGGCCTTCAGGTGGCTTATTTGGGTATCAGAAATGGCAGCAGTGGGCCAGGCAGGTGGGTGGGTTCTTAAGACCCTGGACAGTGGGAGTGGCACTGGTGATGGCAGTAGAAGTAGTGAAACAACTCTCCTTTCGATGCATTGGGGAGTCTCTCCCTGCTCCCAGCTGATCTTGACTGAGCAGGCTGCCTCACTTCCTAGAATGTCTCTTTAGACTCTTTTAACCCAGTTGTTACCTACATATTTTTTTATTAATATGCAAATATGTTGGAATTTTTCAACTATACTCTGCTTATTGATTTCAAATATATTTTCCTTGTAGACTGCAGATATCTTTTGTATGACTTTATTCTTTCACCTTTTTTAAGATGTGTTTCATGGCATAGTCTGTACCACTTTTAGTAAATGTTCCTTATGAGCTTGATGAGAATATTTTCCTGCTTTAGTGGATACAGTATTGTATAAATGCCAATTAGACCAAATTGCTTGGTAGAGCTCTTCAGGTCAACTATTTTCTCTTCAATTTTCTGACTCCTTCGTGTATCAGTTACTAAAAGAGGGGTTCAAAATCTTCAGATATAATACTGAGTTTGTCTATTTTTCTCTAAAATTCTGTCAGGTTTTGGCTCATGTATCTTTTATCCTCTATTGTTAGGTGCATACATATTTAAGGTTGGTAAATCTCCTTGGATAACTGGCCTCTTTATTATAATATAATATTTCTTTTCATCACTGATAATTTTTATTATTCAAAAGTTAGCTTTGCCTAAAATCAATGTACTTATGCTAGATATTTTTGATTGATATTAACATGGTATGTGGTTTATTATCCATTCACTTTTAATCTGTCTGTCCTTATATATAAAATGGCTTTTTAATATTTATTTTTAACTTATTTTTAAACTGCTTTATTACAGTACAATTGGCATATGAAAAAGTATTGTTATATAATATATACAACCTAATTTGTTTGGGGATAAGTATACATTCATAAAATTATCAGACTATCATTTCTCAATGCCATGAACCTAACCTACCCATCTGCTCAAAAAGTTTCTTCCTGTTCCTTTAAGGTCACTTGTTTTCAGACTTTATATACTTGTGTATTATTTGTATTCATTCTTTCATTCTCTGTCTTTAACTGGTGTGTTTAGATCACTCACAATTAAAGTGATTATTGATATAGTTGCTGTAACATCTGTCATATCTGTAACTGTTTTATATTATTTGCACTTATCCTTTGTTTCTTTTGTTTTCTTCCCCTGTTTTACAGCTGTTTTCCATTTTTTATTTAGTATGCTATATGATTTCACTTTCTCCTCAGCATATCAATTATACATCTAAAATGTTTTTGTAGTAGTTACACTAAAGCTGACATTTATTTAAAACAATCCAAGTTTACTTTTAAATAACAGTATACTGCTTCATGGGTGGTGCAGTTATTTTAAAACAGACTATTCCCAATTATCATCTCCTATTATTTGTAACATTCCTATCATTCATCTCACTTTTCCATATTTGCAATGACACAGTGCATATTTGGAAATATTATTTTGACTATTTCTTCAAAATGAAGGAGAAGAAGTTTTTTAGATAAACAAAATGTATATTGAGAGAATTAATTGCTAGCAGTACTGCAACAAATGTTGGAAAAGCTTCTCAGGAAGACAGAAAATAATATAGGCCAGAAGCACATATATACATAAGGAAAGGACAAGTGTCAGAAAAAAATAAATAAATGAAGGCAATTTTAATTTTAGACAAAGCTAACTTTTGAATAATAAAAATTACCAGTGATAAAAAGAAATATTACATTATAATGAAGAGGCCAATTATTCAAGGAGATATAACAACTTTAAACATGTATGCACCTGACAATAGAGCATTAAAATATATAGTAATACTAATATTATTACTAATATTATCTATGAGATCAATCAAGAATAAGATAACTATTTTATTTTACCTTCATTTAATTCTCTCAAAATCCATTTGTCTAAGAAACTTCTTGTTTCTCCTTCATTTTGAAGAATAATTTCACTGAGTATAGAATTCTAGGTTGATAATACTTTTCTTTTGATACTTTTTCTATTTTTTTGGTTCCATTGTTTCTGACAATTAGTTTTCTGTAATTCTTATTCATTTTCCTCCTTATCCATTTCCTCCTTTATTTAGTTCTTGCTTTCTTTCAAGATTTTTCTCTGTCTTAATTTTTGTCATTTTGAATATGATATGCCTATGTGCATATTTTTAAATACTTGTCCCATTTGGTATTCTCTCAGCTTCCCAGATATATGAATTGGCATCTGTTATAAATTTTAGAATATTCTCAGACATTATTATTTTAATATGTCTTCCATTCTGTTTCCTCTTCCTCCCTCCTCCTCCTCTTCCTCCTCTTCCTTCTCCTTTTCCTCCTCCTCCTCCTCCTTCTTTTCCTCCTCCTCCCCCCCTGCCTCCTCCTCCTCCTCCTTCTTCTTCCTCCTCCTCCTACTCTTCTTCCTCCTCCTTCTCCTCTTCTATCTGAATTACACGTATTTTGCATATTTTTTAATTACCCCAGAGTTCCTATATACTATGCAGTGCCTTTTTTATTATTTTTCTCGTTTTATTTCAGTTTGAGACATTTCATTTGACATATATTTTAGGTTACTGATTATTTCATCAGCTGTATATACACTGTTGAAGAGATAATCAAAGCCTTTTTATTCCCTTTTCTGAGCAATTTTCCATTACATTAATGTAGATTACTTTTAATTTATTCAGGTATTTAATTCAGCTCACTGTTATCTTATCCAGTGCTATTTTGACATGGCCTAAGATTTGATACTACATAAGATTTACTGACTAACTCAAGAATATATTACTTTGACATGAAAGAACCCAGGTTCAAGTTAATTCATTTACTAAGTTGGTTAAATCATATGCCTTCTATGAGCCTTCATTTAGTAACTTGGAAAATGGAAATAATAATGCTAGTCATATATATTCTTCACTACTATCATGTGGACAAAAGGGATTATGGATTACAATCACCATCATTCCTGCTGACAGGTATATAGAAAATAATTTCATTAAAGAAAAGTCCCACATTTATTCTTTTCCTAATATCTGCATTAAGTAAACTAATAAATATAGTCATTACAAAAACCTCCTTATTATTATTAGTTCATTGTGAGAACTGCTGCAGAAAAAATATGCTTTATATTTTTTTGATATACATAATATTCATAAATTATGAAATCATTGAAATTACCTTAAAATTGGAAAAAATGTGTATTTCTACTCATGTAACAGTATAAAATTCCTATGTCAATCTCTCTTTTTTTTTTTTTTTTTTTTTTTGAGATGAAGTTTCGCTCTTTCACCCAGGCTGGAGTGCAGTGGCACAATCTCGGCTCACTTCAACCTCCACCTCCTGGGTTCAAGTGATTCTCCTGCCTCAGCCTCCTGAGTAGCTGGGGTTACAGGCATGTGCCACCATGCCCGGCTAATTTTTGTACTTTTTAGTAGAGACAGGATTTCACCATATTGGACAGGCTGATCTCGAACTCCCGACCTCAGGTGATCCACCCACGTTGGCCTCCCAAAGTGCTGGCATGAGCCACCGCACCCAGCCCCCTATGTCCATCTCTAAAATACAGGCACTGAATTTGTTTCTTAATGTAAAGAATGAATGAATACATATTATTTTATGGAAGGTAGTTCTTTTTCAATTGAAAAATATTGTTCTTGTATTTCTTCATACATCAGAGAATTTTGTATATTTTCTACAAAATTTATTTTTCTCTTCAGAATTGATCTAGACTATAGAACAAATGTTTTAGCAAAAAGTATGATGATAAAACTAGACCAATGGTTTGTAAAGCAATTTCAACTTAATAGGTTTATTTTTAAGTAAAAATAGTCCAGTGAATTTGTTTTCAGGTGAGCAATTCTTAATTATGGCATTCATTTGAGTCTCAGCCAATTTGAAACTATTAGAAAATTAAATAATACAAGAGAGTACAATTACTTAAATTCAGGCTTTGTTTCACTCAGTTTTTGATACTCTTATAAAAACTCATGTGTTTATGTATTTTTATTATAAATTTAAAATATTTTATATGGTGTTAAATATATAGGGATGCTGATGAATATGCATTTTTATTTAATGTGTGCTGTCCTTGTAATGTAAAATCATTATGTTTAATTTATATTTTTTATATATTTATGTCACCATTTAACTTTGTAGAGTTATTTAATCTGTAAGGACTTTAGAGATGATTTGTATACTTTATTTTTGGAATCTAGTAGAGAATCAATAATTGAATACAAATGTGTGAAGCAATTTCAATAAAATAATCAAAGTTAGATCTCCTCCCACTGAAAAGTTACATTCTATTAAAGGGAAAATCAATTATCCCTAGAGGAAGTATAAGGCAAATGACTTTTTGCCCACTGGATAAACCTCATGATTTTAAATCAGTCCTTATCTTTTTACTAACAATCAATCCTGCAACCTCATTAAGACGAGTGTGATGAAATGTTAAATTTGACTATTTGAGTTCCTCCTCTTTTCATCAACAGTTTTATCACTTTAACATGTGACACCTATGTGTTTATTATTATTAAAAGACATATATGCTTTATAGAAAATGTTTTACTAAACATGAGAAAAGGTAAAATTTTGATACACATATATTTCTTTCAATTTGCATATGCAAGTACCAGGGAACTTAGCACTGTTTATAGTCTATAAACCATAATACACTTGAAACAATTAGTTTCAGACAAGATAATCTCTCTACTAAAACAGGTAATATATGTATATCTTATCTTTGAGAATAACAGTCTTCAATGACATTTTGAAATTTTATTTTTATTCAAGTTTTCCACTAGTATATTTAACACTCAATTTTAGAAGTCAACGTTGTTTTCATAATGAATAGCATAACCAGCATGTAATAACATTAAAACTATGTTAATGCTTTAAGCAGAGCCACTTTCTTCCAGAAAACATTCTTTATTTTTCCTTCCAGCACTGAAATGAAGATAAAGATCAAGCAACAACCCACACTTTTATTTCTTGTCAATAACAGTAAAAAGATAACTAGAGAATTTCATTAGCACTTTTTCAAATATAAGATATTTCTCTGACCTCCCTTCACATAGTAATTTTAAATTTGCCTGGGGGAAGAACTAAAAGATTTTTCTGTTTTAATTATAGTTTAACAACTTTGTCCAAAGACAAATGTTGATGTTTCTTTTACTGTTCCTAGTTTAAATAATATGTGTGAAGTTACTATTTATCAATAAATGGTTCTTTTAATATGATGATCTTTATGTTTATATAATTAACAAAAAAACCTTTCTCATACTCTGAAAATAAACTAATGCTGTGCTTTTCCAACAGTTCTCTAAGCTGACTTATTTTTTTAAATTGGATTTTTGCATATATTCAAATTTCAGAATGGGAGGTTCATAGAAATAATGAGCATTGCACTGAATGTTGCAGAATATATATATAGTTAGATTAATAAAGAGGAACCATTTATACATTATTTAAATTTTCTTAAAATATAGGTAATCATTTATAATTTCTGATGACTCTCAAGAAGTGGGTCAGATAGAATATCTTTAGTACTGATTTTCTAATCTTGTACATAATACACTAATTACCCTGCAGCAGTGAGGGCATTCAGTGCTGGGACCTTTCCCAGGCTCTGAGCCTCACTCTTTCAATGTGCGCTGCCGGTCTATTAGCCATTAACAGTGTCTCAAACAGCAACTGCCAGCAACTGCAAACATCCGGCCTCTGGTGAGAGGTATAAAGGGCCAATTGATAGGAACAAACTTCAGGATGCCTAGAATTGCCAGGACAATAGCAATTTCATTCTTTGGGATTTAATAGAGAACACAACTAAAGGAAAAACAGAAACTACTGTTGTTCTTATGTAAGATACCATTTTAATTTGACATAATTGCAAAGATTATTTTTAACGCAGCTTTTCAAAAAATTCCTGAATGCTGGCAATTTCATTCTATGAGTTAAAAAATATTTAATGGAAAACATAAATATAAAATAAGAAATTAAGGGGGAAAAAACCTTGTTGTTGAGCTTATTTAACATTCCAGTTCACAACTGCACTAATATTTTTCATGTGACTTTTTTCTAAAGTTTTTTTTTAATTCAAGTATCATTGTAGAAAATTTTAACATATTTGACATGATGTTTAATAAACAATCAAGTTGATCTTATAGAAGACTGTAGATTTTTGATGTATCTGTGTTTTCCTGGTCAGAAAGCAGCTAAACAGTTATGCAGCTTCAAAGTTAGTAGGTAATTTAATAGATAAATAAATCTGTTTTTTACAACTGTGGCTTAACACCTTTTTAGGATTACTCATTTAGTTGTTCTTCCTGTTTCCTGATCAGTTATAAACTTCCATTATCTCTGAATGACTTCTCTGCTATGATTACTTACATTATTCCCTAATTCAGAATGGTAAAAGAAAACATAAATAGTCTTTTTAATTATGTCATTGTCTCTAACAACATATTAAATCATAGCATGACACAATCTTACAATTTTTGAATAAACTATGAAAATGTTAGGAAAAAAGATAATCTTCATTTATCAAATAAATATAACTCCAGAATATATATTTTAAAAATTGATATTCTCTTTCTATAAAGCAAAACTTAAAAACAAAACAAAGAACTATGGTTTGTCCCAATTTTATGTTTCTAGCTATTGTGACTAAGTAAAACATAGTATTGCATAAGATGCTATGATTAGCTATGGAATCGCTGAAAATTGTTCCTTAGTTTGTGTCCCATTTAACTAGAATCTAACTTTGGTATATCAATGTATTTGATGCCCAGCCACTTGGGTATGCACATTAAGATTGAAGAAATATAATAATCAGAAGATGTGTTTTGCCAACAATTAACTTCTAGTAATTTGATGTGAAGAGTTGGTTGATTTAAATGGTTTCTTTCTTTTTCAAGCATGAACAGAGCTTAACCTCCTTTTTGTTACATTTCTGATAGATAGAATAATAACAAAAAAAATCCTCCAAAAACGAAAAATAGAGAAACCCTGTATCATATTATTTTAAACATATTCTCAACATTTAATTTGAGATTTTATTGGACTCTTCAAGATTGTATTTGTTCATTAGTTAATGAAGATAAATAATAGATTAAATAACTGCCAAGATGTTTTCAAACAATACATTTTCAATGTAATAATTCTGAAAGATGGCTTTTACATGATGTAATAATTACTGCAGAGGAAGAAGAATGTGGGTATAAGCTAAACAAAAATATACCTGTCTTTCTCAAAGCTAGAGAGGATTAGAAAATAGAAGATAAAGAAGAGAGGAAAATGGAAATAACAAAGGAAAACAGGGTGTATATTGTTGATGGAAGACATCTCTCAGAGCATATCATTTTATTTTTCAGGCTGTACATGGTAAGGGAAAAATTTTGTGTAAGAATTCTAGTAACTGCAAGAAGATTTGGCTACACCTCTAAAATTTAGAGAAGTAGAGCTGTAACTTTTTATTTTTTCCAAAGAATGTCTCAAACACTCTATATTCCAAATTATCTATAAATAACGCCATCCTAATGATTGTCTCAATCTTTTTTCACAAATAAACCAAAAATTTCTCTTGGTTTCTATTTCCTTCTCCATGCAGCCCTTATACCATCAATTGTCGCCTAATGTTTGTAAATGAATAATTTCTGTATTCATTTTTAACAAGCAATAGATAGTGTGATCATTTCAACAATTAAATTATCTCATATATTAAACTTTTAAATTTGATGAATGTCAGAGGTTACTTGTTAAATGATCAGGGATCAACAAATTGTGGCTCATAGATCAAATTTTATCTACCACCTGTTTTGTATAGCTTATAAACTAACATATTTTTTGAAATTTTTGAATGAATGAAGAAAAAGGAAAATGGAGTTTTGCAAAACATGAAAATTGGCCAGGTGCAGTAGCTTGCACCTGTAATCCCAACACTGTGGGAGGCCAAGGGGGCCAGATCACTTGAGGTCAGGAGTTTGAGAGCAGCCTGGCCAACATGGCGAAACCTTGTCTCTACTAAAAATACAAAAAGTAGCTGGGTGTGGTGGCACATGCTTGTAATCCCAGATACTAGGGAGGCTGAGGTGGGAGAACTGCTCGAACCTGGGAGGCGCAGGTTGCAGTGAGCTGAGATCGGGCCACTACACTGTAGCCTGGGCAACAGAGTGAGACTCAGTCTCAAAACAAAACAAAACAAAACAAAACACATGAAAATAATACGAAATTGAAATTGCAGTGTCCATAAAGTTTTATTAAAGCACAGGCATAACCATTTATTTATCTGTTATGTTAAAATTCTTTCACATTACAAAAGTAGAATTTAGTAGTTGCTACAGGTACTACATGCCTGCAAATTCTAATATATTTGTTATCTGTTGCTTTTATGATCTGGCCCTATTACAGAAAATTTGGCTGATCCCTGGTTTAGATAAATATATTGTAAACATGGACATTAAGCTGTTGTTTGATGACTTGTTCATTTATCCAGTAAACTTATACATATATACTTTCTTGTATAATACCTTTTAAAATTTATTAGTTTCTAGGTCTGCATTTTTTGGGACATATAATAATATGCTTCTTGCTTTTTTTTTTTTTTTTTTTTAAAGACGGCGTCTTGCTCTATCTCCCAGGCTGGAGTGCAGTGGTACGATCTCAGCTCACTGCAAGCTCCGCCTCCCAAGTTCACGTCATTCTCCTGCCTCAGCCTCCCGGGTAGCTGGGACTACAGGCGCCCGCCACTACGCCCGGCTAATTTTTTGTATTTTTTTAGTGGAGACGGGTTTCACCATCTTATCCAGGATGGTCTCGATGCCTGACCTCGTGATCCGCCCGCCTTGGCCTTCCAAAGTGTTGGGATTACAGGTGTGAGCCACCGTGCCCGGCCCCTTGCTTTTAAGTAAAATAAAATTAAATATACATGAACGTTAGAAATCTTCTAGGAGTTAAAGAGAATAAGACCAACTAATGATAATAATACCTTCAATTTTTAGAGACGTTAAAGGGTTTAATTCAAAATGTAGCATCACATATTTAATATCATTTGATTCCAACAGAATTTTAGTGAAGTAAGCAAATCATATACCATGTCTGTGTTATATGAATGTACACATTGACTGAAAAGTTATGACTTTTCCAAGATAAAGTATCAGAGGTAACTTTACCATGACAAAGTGAATACTTTTCAATATATTACAGTAATGATGGTCATGAAAAATTTCACTATGGTATTTTAATTGGCAGTGAAGAATCTTGCAGTTGGATTCAATACAGAGACATTGGAAGAAGAATACACAGAAGAGGCAACATTGAAATAGCACGAACTGGAGGTTCAAAGATATGTTTTTGTATTTCATACAAAATATGAAATAACACTAAGTGGAGGTACAAAGATTTGTCAGGAAAATGATAAATAATACACAAGTACTGTTGAAGTGTAGTGTTTAAATATCAGTAATTGTAAAATGATAACAGTTTCAATGACAAATGTGACTATTAGAATTATTAATAAAAATTTGAAATTAAATCACTTAAATATACAATCTCCGATTCAGATAAAACAATTACATTGGGATACCCTGCATTTGCTAACTGTGGGAAGAATAAACATAGTACATGGTGCTGGAGGAAAGACAGAAAGTGGGGGTCTAGAATGTTAGACATTTGAGGTACTATATGTCCATAATATTTTACTCGAAGCCTTTTGTAACTTTTTTCTTTTGTTTTGTTTCTTGTCATTTTCTTTCTTGCCTTCATTTCTTTCTTTTCCTCTTTCTATCTTTCTTTCTTTCGTTGTTCTAGTTTTATTTTTGTGGCTGCTGTTAATGTGGTACATATGAAGTATATTAAATATGTGGTACACAAATGAACTTAGAAGCAGCACCTTATGATCAAATATGCTACTATATCTGCAACAAAACATACAAATATTATTTCTGAGTGGGACAAAAATGACTAAGTCTAAATCCAATGTAGGTCAGACATTACTTTTAAATGAATTTGCCACAAACATATACGTATTTTTTTTTCTTTTCACGACTATTAGTATATTTGCAATTATGAATAAGAGATTGAGAATTTACACTACATTTTGGAGAAATATAAACTATTAAAGATTTTTGAGCAAAAATTTGGTAGCTTGTTTCTTCACTATTTCCTTTGTTTTTGAATACAAAATAGAACTGAAGTGAGAGAGAAGCTACAGGTAGAGAGAACAATCTATAAATTATAGTATAATTTACACAAAGTGCTATAGGCTTGAACTAAATGCTAAAGATAGAAATCAGAGGAAGAAATTGATCTGAAAGAGGTTGGAATAAATCTGACAGTATTTAATGTCCCACTCAATATACTTGTTGATGCACTTAAATTCCTATACACCCGAATTGCACATTCTCAGAATAATATTTTTTTTAAAAAAAATTAATATTTAATCTCTGTGATGAACATGGAAAGCTTATGAATGGAATCAGTTAGTAACAAGTCAGATCACTAAAGATAGCTTCAGAAAGATCTACCCCTGTCTAGTGTCAGCACAAATAAAAAATAATTAAGTCCCTACCATTAAATAAACTTTTATTTAACACTTACTACTTTCCTCATGCTATGTGAGACAGAGGACACAAATGTAAAAAAGACGGTCTCTTAAAAAATAACCCATCGCATTGGAGAAATGAGTGTATACAAATAATCCTAATTGAGCGTGATAAATGGCATAGCAGTTGAATGTAAAAGGTAGAAAAGGTGAAGGGAAAAAAGGAGGTAAATTCTTTCTGACGCCCCTAATTATAGAGTATGGAGAGTGAAAATCAGAAACATTTAGATAAAAAAATATATGGTTGAACTGAATCCAAAAGAATAATTTCCAGATAGAGAGGAGAGTAAATAATGTTTGCAAACATACAGACCTGCAGAAGATCACAAGGTACATAGCAGGACCAAGTAACTTAAAATGTGTAGAATGTGAGTTAAGGTTAAGAAAGAGCCAGAGATAAAACTGAAGAGAAAGGAAAGGTCAAGGTTTAAATAAAAGGGATACTTAAAAGCTCACTTTGGTTACTCTTTATAGGAAAGAATTGGGTGGGGAGGGTGAAGCTTTGTATCTTAGTCTGAGTCTAGTTTAATAAAAAACTATTCGGAAATTGAGATAATGTATGTATTATGAAAGTGGAAACAGAAATGAGTAGAAGGAGATGGATTCAAGAGCTATTTTGGAATTAGAATCCATAGGAAATGTCACATAAGAGATTTGTATTGGGACAGTTGAAAAAATACATAGACTACCTTCCACATTGTAATTCCATTTGCTTGGAGGATGGTTGACCCAAAAATCTCAATAAGAAATATAGAAAAAACTGAGTTTGCAGTGGAAATTATTAGTATAAGTGTGAAAATTTGAGTTTCAAACACCGATCACACATGTAGATTAGATGCCAAGACAGTATGTAAACAGAGGAACTGATATTATGAATAGGACACGTGATTGATAATCTAGATCAAGTAGGTAGTAAAAGCATGCTGTTGATGCTGGAGCCATTGGGCACCTCTTGCTTTAAAAAAAAACCTCAACCTAAACTCCATATCTTATTTAAATTGATCTCAAAAAGGGCCATTAAATGTAAAATATAAAACCATAAAAATTTTTAGAAAAAAGAATGGAAATAGTCATCATCATCTAGGCTGAGGGAAAGGTTCTGAGACTTGACCCCCTTAATTATCCATAATAAAAAAACTGATAAATTGAGTGCATCAAAATTAAAATATTTTTGCTCTACAAAAGACTCTCTTAAGTGGATAAAAAGACAAGCCGTAGACTTGGAGAAAATATTTGCAAGCCATATATCCAACAAAAGGATAGTAACTAGAATATATAAAGACATGTCAAAAGACAATAGTATAAAAAAGAAAAATCAGGTAGAAAATGGGCAAAAGACCTGACACATAGTTAAAGCAAAGAGTACATACAGATAGCTAGTAAGTACATAAAAAGTTGCTCAACATCATTAGCCAGTAGAGAAATGGAAATTAAAAACCCTATCTCACTACAGAAAAGCAGTCTGCATTATACAAAATTAATACAAAGTCACTAATTTCTGCAACTTTCTATTTTATTTGCTTCCATGACAAATTGTTTATTTTTGTGTCATTTCTCCATTTCTTTTTCAGGTTCCTTCCTTCTTCTTCTTCCCTAAATTGAATGTGACCACTACTCAGCAATATTTTTTTTTATTTCTGTCCAAAATATTTATTAGAGATTTTATGTTTATGACTTCAAATTCCAAATTTATATTAATGATTTAGTGTGAACTGTTTCTTTAAGTTTTAAGTGAGTAAAAAGTAATACATATCAGAATGGCTAAAATTTAAAAAAAAATAACATCAGATGTGGGTGAGGATGGGAAGAAACTAGATTGCTGGTGGGAATATATAATACTATAGCAACTCTGTGTAAGTTTGGCTGTTCTTATAAAACTAAACATTCAATTACCATTTTACCCAATAATCATTCCCTTGGGCATTTATCTCAGAGAAATAAAAACTAACATTTATGCAAAAAGCTTTACATAAATATTTGTATTAGATTTACTTATAATAGCTAAAAACTGGAAAAATTCAGTTTTCCTTCCACAGATCAATAGTTAAAAGATAACCCCCAAAACTCTGGTACATGCATATCATGAAACATGACTCATCAATCAAAATAAACAAATTATCAATACAATGTGATAACCTGTGTGCATCTATAAAGAATGTACTGAATGAGAAAAGTCAGCTCCAAAATGTTACATACTATGTGGTCCCATTTGTATAACGTTCTTAAGATGAGAAAAATGATAGATATAGAAAACAGATTGTTAGTTGCCAGGGATTAAGATGGTGTGATGATAGGAGGAAAGTGGGTGTCACAGTTAAAGGGCAGCTTGTGTGAATAGAAATGTTCTGTATCTTGTCTATGTAAATGTCAGTATCCTGACTTGTAAGATGTTACTGTTAAGAGGGATGAGGTAAAAGGCACACAGGATCTCTCTATATAACATATCATAAATGTAAAACTACAATTATCACAAAAGAAAAAGTTTTAAAAAGTAGAAGTTGATGGATTTGCAGTTGTATCCAGGAGGGCAATGTACGTTATTTAGATAGATCAAGTAGACAAAAGTGATGAAGTTTAAATAATGTTAATTATTAACAAAACTAAAAAATACCATTAATACTTATAAAATATTATTAATTAAATGTTTATCTGAATTATGCAAATACATTTTATAAATGCATGTAAAATATTCTATCATAAAGACTGAACATATAGCCTTTACAAGTGCCCAGAGAACAGTAAAAAATAAACGTATCATAATGCACATATAAATGTTGTGATAAATTCAATAGCACTGCCCAAATTTTTGGACTATAATATTACAAATTAGAATTGTTAAAATTATTAACAAAGTTCTATCAGTTAAAAATTTTAACATAGCCTCCAATAATTCCTACAGTGAAAATAGGAGTAAAATTAGACTATGTAGAAAATGAATGTTTATGCCACCAACAATCATATGAAAAAAGTTCTATATCACTGATCATTAGAGAAATGCAAATCAAAACCACAATGAGATACCATCTCATACCAATCAGAATGGCTGTAATTAATAAGTGAAAAAATTGCAGATGCTGTTGAGGTTGTGGAGAAACAGAACACTTACATGCTGTTGGTGGGAGTTTAGATTAATTCAACCACTGTGGAAAGCTGTATGGCAATTCCTCAAGCAGCTAAAAGCAGAACTGCCATTTGACCTAGCAATCCCATTACTGGTTATATACCCAGAGGAATATAAAGCATTCTACCATAAAGACACATGTATGCAAATGTTCATTGCAACGCTATTCACAAGAGCAAAAACATGGAATCAACTTAAATGTCCATCAATGATAGACTGGATAAAGAAAATGTGGTACATATACACCATGGAATATTATGCAGCCATGAAAAAGAATGAGATCATGTCCTTTGCAGGAACATGAATGGAGCTGGAGGCTATTATCCTTAGCAAACTAACACAAGAACAGAAAATCAAATACTGCATGTTAGTGGCAGCTAAATGATGAGACCACATGGACACGTAGAGGGGAACAACACGCACTGAGGCCTGTCAGATGGTGGAGGGTGAGAAGAAGGAGTGGAGGGAGAGGGTCACAAAAAGTAACTAATGGATGCTAGGTTTACTACCTGGGTAATTAAATAATCTGTACAACATACTCCCACAACACAAGTTTATCTATGTAACAAAACTGCACATGTACCCTTGAACTTAAGATGAAAGTTTAAAAAAGAAGAAAATGAATGTTTGCATATACAATTGAAAACATATATTGCATATAATACATGCAGGAAAGAGATATATAATAAAATAATTGGTATTTATATATTTTAATGCCTTCAGAATACTTTGATATCTCTACTTATAGCCATAAGTGCTCCCAAATGAAGCTAAAGGCATTCAAATGTGTAAAGTAAGTATTAGATAGGGATGCCAGAAAATAACATTAAAACAGTCTTAAATGGTAATAAAAATAAAGATAAGATCAAGCATTAATGGATCAAGTAATGGAATTAATAAAACATAAAGCCAGTAGTTGTTTCTTTACAAAAAAAGTTTATGGTCAAATAGAAAAATCAATTATACCTCTGAAAAATATAACCATAGATTCTGAAAAAATTGAATATAAGCAATATTAATGACAACTTTAGTCTTTTACATGAAAATTTCAGCCTCATCACAGTTTTACAAGATAACAAATGTACTAAAACTTAACAAGAGAAAGTTAAGAAACTTGAACTCTCCACTAAACATAAAGAAATATGGCACAGGCTCATATTACTAGTAATCACTTTCAATTTCCCAATATATAGGTAATTGCTATATACAAGTTGTGATATTATTTTAACTTCTTGTTGTTCTCAAATATTATCACACTTAGAAAACTGATAAATATTATACCATTATAGTTAAAATATATGCTCTTTGGAAAGCTGAAGTTATATTTCCTTCAGGCTAAACGATACTAACAAAATCTCCAACCATTGGAAATGTGAGCTGTTATTTTGAGTTGTTAAAAAGTAAAAAAGACAGAGCAAGAAAAAAATAGCATAAGTTATTCCTGATTTATTCTATTCCCAACAAAATTCCATGTAATATGTTTTCAATAGTGACGGACATTATACATAGTCATAGGCAATGTCTCTGCACTTTCCCTGACAAGTTAGTAGCGAGATTGAACTCATCAAGTAAAATGAAGTCAATTGCATTTAGCAGAGATTTGCAGCTACTCACATATCTGCAAAAACTAAAGGAAGAGTTAGCTTTATTTTAACTTTTTGGCAATTGCACCACACGTCTCTTCAAAAAGACCATATTTAAATGTCCTATTACAATGTCACTATAAAGTAGCTTAACTCTTAGTTGGTAGTCACCTTTCACTAAAATTTGCATCAATTTTCCTCTAAGAGTTCAATATTTATCAGGCAATCTACAGAAAATTAAACTACTGTGTAATTTCCTTGCTGATGAATACATATGTTAAAAGTATGCTATCGTTCAAATAGTAATCAAATATAATCATGCACCAGAGTCTATTTTCCCACATAATTCTGTTAACATAATGAAATTCAGAGGTAAACGGAAAATATTTACATAGGTATAAAATAATTGGCATGTATGTAATATTTTCAGAATATTTTCTTTAATATATATATAGATATCTTTGAAAGGGAGGAAAGTTTTCTTGGTATAATCTTGTGCCCTTTGTCTGCCTCTTTCATTAAACCATCTTAAATCTGTTCTTATATGTTCATATGCCAACTATGTGCAATCTGGCTGTTCCTACTCATACATTTAATACATAGAATACCTTTACTACAATAGGTTCATACCCATTGAAAATAGACTAGAGGGAGACAACAAGCTGGTCATTGCTAGCAAGTCATTGCTAGCTCTGAAATTATCCCTCATCTGATGCTAAATTTGCACTTTACCACCCATAATTTTCTTGGTGTTTGACCAGTAATCCATTTGAAATTGACACTTTTTATATTTATCTTACATTTGTGATTAGCTTCTGAACAGATGTACTTCTCCCTATGATTCATTGTGTGTTTCAATAGGATTTATTTCTGAATTTCTTTCTCTTGTGATGCTGACTCACTAGAAAAACCATATCCTGACCTGTTTCCTCCACTCCAATCAATCTCCTCTATAAGGAAGCAAAATTAAATCATGACTATGTTAATTGCTAGAGATATGCCAAACAAAACAAAACAAAACAAAAAGCCAGGAGTCTGACTTCTGACCAGGAGTCAGAAGCCCCACAACTTAGTCTAACTTTAACCTGTTGGTGTAACATAGGCCTTTTCTGAGTCTTAATTTCTTTAGTAAATAGAGAAATGTAATGGTATGAATGGAGCTGGAGGCCATTATCCTTTGCAAACTGCGTTAACAGTAGCAGAAACGAAACACTGCACCTTCTCACCCATAAGTGGGAGCTAAATGATGAGAACACATGGACACAGAGAAGGGAACAACACACACTGGGGACTATTGGAGGGTGGAATGTGGGAGGAGGGAGAGGATCAGGAAAAATAACTAATGGGTTCTAGGCTTAATACCTGGGTGATGAAATAATCTGTACAACAAACTCCTATGACGCAAGTTTACCTATGTAACAAACCTGCACATATACCCCTGAACCGAAAGTAAAAGTATAAAAAAGTACAAATTGGGTCATATCACCCCGCTATCCCCTTTCTAAATCTAATTAATACCCCTCTTCCTTATTGAATAAAACCTCCTCTTGTCCACATGAACGCCCCCTCCAAAAAAAATTAAAGATTGATATGTTGAAAGCTTTTGGAGTCCCAAAAGTCTTTAGGACTTGAGGCATCAAAGAAATAAGTCTTAAGGGTATAATGTTAAGTCAGAACATTTGAGAACATTTTCCTTGAACAAGAGCCCTTGGAATGACATCATTTAAGTAGCTATACATTCAACCTACGCACAAATGTAACATGAAGATATGTTCAATTAAGGCTTGTTGAGTATCTCAATGCAGTAGATAAAATTATATTATTAAGTAATGGCAAAAAGTTAACTGGGTGTCTTGCTTTAGTGCCAACTAAAAGGAATGGTAAATTTGCCCAATCTGATCAGAAGTGTTTTTAAAATATTATTTGATTTCAGTTTTTATTAACCTGCTCGCAAAAATCCCTTTATACAGCACAAGGAGAAAAGATAGTGTGTTATCTTGTTGTTCCACTAAAGACATTATATATTCAAATTATAATTTACTG
The DNA here is from genome assembly GCF_024542745.1 of Macaca thibetana thibetana. Classification (NCBI taxonomy): domain Eukaryota; kingdom Metazoa; phylum Chordata; class Mammalia; order Primates; family Cercopithecidae; genus Macaca; species Macaca thibetana. Next base: position 60,917,502 of record NC_065594.1, read on the forward strand.
CCTTGGTGTAATAAAAAGCAAATACATTTTTCCCTAATCTTTTTGTCACTCAGATACAAAGTTTTTCAAAATCAAAATATGTTTATGTTGATCTTATGTGGCATTTTACAGCAGGAATATTGAGAATTAGGTTATTTTCAGAGTTAGATTGTGAAATTAAATCTCACAGTTAAATTAAATATTTACTGTTGATAAGAAAGGGTGTAACATACTAAATTTAACATATTATTAGTGGGCACAGCTATCTAATTTGGCTTGTTCTTTTGTTATCTACACATATAATAGAAAAATCTTTATGTTAGATAATTTCTTTTCTGAAAGAATTAGATGTTTCACTTTTATCTTGCAATCTAGGCACACAGAGAATCATGGCTCTCGTGCACTAAAATATTTAGTTACCATCCCGGGAAAGGTAAACAACTGTTTGCCTTAGAAATCCCTTAATGCTTATAGAGCAAAGTACTGTCATTTTTAAAACGCATGTCAGCATAACAGCCATACTGTCTAAGTATTTACTAAAGACAAAGGAAGTAAGCTACAGTTCCTTTTAAATGTAGGTTATTACTTCAGTCTCCAACCCATTAAGTTTTCTAAACTAGGGCTTGTGGTATTTGGCATCAGTTCTCCTATTCTTTTGATAAGTACCTAAACAGGATGTCCTTGAAAATTAAATGAGAAATAGCTCTGGAAGTTTTCCTCCCTCAGGAATAAGCATTAAGATTGGCAGATGGCTTAAGTGGAAATACACAGGAATGCACTTTAGCCAGCATTAGAAAGTGTTCCAGCAGATATTACTGAGGTTAATTCATGAAGGCCCATCTCACTTCCTTCTGAACTGAAATGTTTAAATGGCCTTGAGTTGAAGATGCTTAATTTGTGTAAACTATTCCAAGTTAGTCTCAGAGAGGGGAACTGATATATAACTTGCATTATAAAAATGGTGTCTGATTCTCTACCACAGGAATTTTATTTTTTGATGATGAAGAAAGAAGAAATATCCCAACTTTAACGTTTTCCTAAATCTTGGACTGCTAAGTCATTCTGCATACAATTTAAATTCTCTATCTTTATATTTTTTTCTCTTCTTATTCCCCTATTTAAGCACATAAAGTTAAATTAATATGGCACATATTTCATTATACTCTCAGGATTAAGTGTTCATAACTTCATGAAAAATTTAAGTGCTCAGTAGTAATGTTATACAAACATTTGAAACATTTCAACTAATTTTCCAAGTTAAAGATGTCATGTATTAGAAATAATTGGGGAAAATCCATGAACATGGGAATTGGGAAAATATTAGTATTTGAAAGTAATACCCTATTTTTATTTAATTCAATATTTCATAAGCAGCAGTTATCCCTGTAGACTATAATAATTTTTATGTTGATATTTCTGAAAGTATGAGCATAATATACTCAACAAATAGGAAAAGTCCTAGGAATTAACTCAAATGGGGAAAATGTGGAATTGTCTAGCATACTCCAGCAGTAACATTTTTAGTGACATAAATTGAGCTTTCCTGTGCTTAAGTACCAACTAGGTAAAGCATAGGAAAATGCATACATAAAATATTCAAGGAATATGAAGAACTTTTAAACTTATAGTATTAATTTCTTCCTTCTATCTACCAGCTTAAATTAGCAAGTCAGCTATTCACATTTCTTTCATTATGAGGATATATGCTTATTTGGTTAAACTGGAAGTCAAAAAATAAAGAACAATTAAAAAGATATTGATAATTGAGAGATTTAACTTCTAGGATTTATTCTTTATTTAACTCAAATTGTATTACGTAATTTCTTTTCAATCACTCTAACCTTTTATATATTGTATTGCTATCCTGAGAGTGTGTGTACTCTCTTCCCTACTATCTTAACTTTTTAATGGCAACAGAATAGAGTAGAATCCAGCTAAACACTAAATGGACACATTACTATTTTATATACAGCATGTTCAGCTACCAGACATTCCCTACCTCCATTTATCCACTTACTAAATTCTGCCTTGAAATTATAAGTAATATATAAAAACTTGGGGAAGTAAATTCTGTGAGCTAAAATGATCTACATTCAAATGAATCAATATATTTATAGATTTCGGTATCTTTTTAAAAACTAAACTTTAGGCCGGGCGCGGTGGCTCAAGCCTGTAATCCCAGCACTTTGGGAGGCCGAGATGGGCGGATCACGAGGTCAGGAGATTGAGACCATCCTGGCTAACACGGTGAAACCCTGTCTCTACTAAGAAATACAAAAAATAGCCGGGCGAGGTGGCAGCGCCTGTAGTCCCAGCTACTTGGGAGGCTGAGGCCGGAGAATGGCGTGAACCCGGGAGGCAGAGCTTGCAGTGAGCTGAGATCCGGCCACTGCACTCCAGCCTGGGCTACAGAGCGAGACTCCGTCTCAAAAAAAAAAAAAAAAAAAAAAAAAAAAAAAAAAAAAAAAAAAAAAATAATAATAAAAATCACAGGAAAATAAATATACTTATAATTCATGTCATTAAAATGGAAACATTAAGAAACATGCACAATTCTTCATAGGATATTTTCAAAATGTGTTATAATGCTAACTTGCTCAATTTGTGTGTGTTTATGTATGTTTGTGTGTATTTTTCTGTATGCGTGTTGATTTTGGCTTTAGCTGTAAATTGAAATCAGAAAAATATATAGGCAAAGTTACTTCCTTATTTCCTAAAAATACATACTATATTATCTTTTCAATAAGAGGTTGAAAATGTTTTTATTCAATGAACTACTTTTTTAAAAAAGCAAACAATGTTGTTTACATGAGTATGAATTGCTATGGTCGTAGTTCTAAATGAGTCAAAATGTCTCTGAGATAACCCCACCTTTTCCTTCTCTACTCCCAAGAAACCAAGAACTTTGTTTCTCAGTTATTTCTTGTATACATCAAAGCTCCCAAATTTCCAGCCCAGGCCTCTGTCATGAGGCCCAGAAAAGCCAGATTCAATAAAATAAACCCTATACTGAAATCACTATAGTCATTCTCTTCAATCTGGACTTTTCTTTTGTATTCCCCAGACAATTCCATAGTATTACCCTCTGACTACCCAAAACAGAAAACTCAAATTCTAAATACTCTCTCAAGTCAATTATCCAATCAGTAATTAGATCATGTCAATTCTATTTCTCAGATGGTACTATTTTCCTGCTTTAAAAACAGATTTATTTCAGAGTTATTATAGTAGCTCTATAACTAGTTTTTTATCCTTCCTGGATTACCCCTTCCAATACCTTTTTCATATTATCGTGAGAGTAATCTTTTAAAGCAAATATAATTATGTCATTCCTGCCAAATAATCCTTTCTAGAGCTTCATAGCCTCTATGAAAAAGTAGAAACTCCTCATCATAGCATAGTAGGTCAAGGACTTCCTAATCTGAGATTGTCTACCTTTCCAATTTACACCGTACTGTAAGTAGATTCACACTCACCTGCCCTAATATGCTATGGAATTTTTTATTTTTTATTTTTTATTTTTCTTGAGTCAGAGTCTCGCTCTGTTGCCCAGGCTGGAGTGCAACGGCGCGATCTTGGTTCACCGCAACCTCCGCCTCCCAGGTTCAAGCAATTCTCCTGCCTCAGCCTCCTGAGTAGCTGGGATTACAGCTGCCCACCACTACACCTGGCTAATTTTTGCATTTTTAGTAGAGACGGGGTTTCACCATATTGGCCAGGCTGGTCTCTTGGCCAGGCTGGTCTCAAATTCCTGACCTCATGATCCACCCCTTCGGCCTCCCAAAGTGCTGGGATTACAGGCATGAGCCACCGTACCTAGCCGCTATGGTATTTATTATCAAATTTTTCTTTTGCAGTATGTCATACTGAAATCAAAGTGTACAAATGAAATCATGCCAGAGTGGTTGTGTATTTTCCTCTTTCTTTTTTAAGGCCTCTCAATTTTTCCTGTGTGTGTACTGATCTTAAACATTAGCTGCATTATTACAATTATCATGGTTCACAATTGCTAAATTATTAAAATTTGTATTGGATTAAGTCATTTATCATTATAAAGTGTATTTTCTTATGTTTGCTATCACTTATTGCCCGAATCCTACTACCAAAACATCACCGCTTCTTTGACTAGTGTTTGAATGCTAATATCCATTGAGTTTCAGCTTAAAAAAATCTTTTTGGTATATTCTATTGTGACCAGTATATTTTTGGATATTAGTCTTTAATCTAGTGTAAGCATTTTTATTTTTATTAAATATTTGATAGATTTATGTTTAATATATTCACTAATGTAGTTGGTTTCAAGTTTGTCATTTTATTATATCTGTCCTACTCATTTTGTGACTTTAGCTTTCCTTCCCTCCATTATTTTGGGTTAATAAATGTTCTTTCATTATTTCGTTTTTTTCTCAGCTAGTTATACACTAAGAGTGTCCAAGTCTTCTTCCTGTTTTTCAAAAACAATTATTTTTTAACTTTTAAAATTTATTTTTATTAATTTTTTTTAACTTTTGTGGGTACTAATAGGTATATATAGTTATGTAGTAGTTGAGATGTTTTGACAGAGGCATGCAGTGTGACATAAGCACATCATGGGGAATGCGGTGTCAATCCCCTTAAGCATTTAACCTTTGAGTCACAAACAATTCAATTACACTCTAAGTTATTTTAGAATGTACAATTAAGTTATTATTGACTATAGTCACCCTGTTGTGCTATCAAATTGTAGGTCTTATTCATTCTTGCTATTTTGTTTTGTACACATTAACCAACCCCACCTCCCGCCAATCCCCCTACTGCCCTTCCCAGCCTCTGGTAATCATCCTTCTACTCTCTATCTCCATGAATTCAATTGTTTTGATTTTTAAATCCCACAAGTAAGTGAGAACATGCAGTGTTTGTCTTTCTGTGCCTGGCCTATTTCACTTAACATAATGACCTCCAGTTCCATCCATAGTGTTGCAAATGACTGGACAGCGTTCTTTTTTATGGCTGAATAGTACTTCATTGTGTATACATGCCACATTTTCTTTATCCATTCGTCTGCTGGTGGACACTCAGGTTGCTTTCAACCCTGGGTTATTGTGAACAGTTCTGCAACAAACACGGGATTGCAGATATCTCTTTGATGTATTGATTTCCTTTCTTTTGGGTATATACACAGCAGTGGTATTGCTGGATCATGTGATAGCTCTTTTCTCAGCTTTTTGAGGAAGCTCCAAACTGTTCTCCATAGTGGTTGTACTAATTTACATTTCCACCAAAATGTAAAAGGATTCCTTTTCTCTAAATTCTTGCCAGCATTTGGGATTGCCTATCTTTGGGATATAAGCCATTTTAACTGGGGTGAGATAATATCTCATTTTAATATTCACTTGGAATTCCCCGATAACTGATGATGTTAAGCACCTTTTCATATACCTGTTTGTCATTTCTGTGTCTTCTTTTGAGAAATGTGTATTCAAATCTTTTGCCCATTTTTTTGAGAAGATTATTAGATTTTTTTCCATAGAGTTGTTTGAGCTTCCTATATATTTTGGTTATTAATCCCTTGTCAAATAGGTGGTTTGCAAATATTTTCTTCCATTCTGCGTGTTGTTTCTTCACTTTGTTGATCATATCCTTTGCTTTGCAAAAGCTTTTAAACTTGATGCAATGGAAAGGAATTATTCTAACATTACCAATATATTTGTAATAGGTAGTTAGTGAATAAAATGGACATATTTACAAAGCAAAGAAATTTTCTTCCGGTAATAATTTTAATCAGCTCTAACCTGTTTAATAAAAAGATTTATTGATTAGCAAAGGAAGATCCCTCCTTGTTCTACCACTTTATAGACCGTTTCTCTACATCTTTGAGAAGATCAGACAGTTTTGCTTCTACCTAAAAATGTACAGGTAGAAAAAAAAAATCCAAGGGCTATGCCTGATAGCTTCCATCAGACAGCAAGACTCCAGCCTTGCACTCCTAATACCCGTATTCCACACAGTAGCCAGAGTTACCCTTCTAACGTTCAACTCAGATTATGATTTTCCTATGATTAATAAAGCCTTCCAATTTCAACAGTAATTAAATACATATTTATTACTATGGTGACAAGATCTTAGAGGATTAGTCATCCATCTGATTGCTTGATTCTCATCTCTCACCTTTCTTCTCTTATTCACTATACTTTAGTCATAATGGCCTTCCATCTCTCAAAATAGTCAAGTGCATTTTTATCTCAAGGCCTTTACTTCATCTCTTCCTTTAGTTCAGAATATATTTACGTATCTAGTGATTACTCATCATTCACATCTTACTCCAAATGCAATGGCCTCAGAAGGCCATTTCTTAGTGCTATTTCATCCCCATAGGGTCATTCTTTACCCCATACCCCTTGTTTATTTATCATGTGTTTATTTACTGAATTATACCAATTCTTGAACTTGAATACTTAAATACTAGACTCTATCTGAGTACTTTACTGCTATATTCTCAATTTTTCACAGTGCTGGATATACAGTAGGCCAGTATATGTGGACTATTTGACTTCTTTAATTGCATGTCAAAAACAGAATCCATGAATATTCCTATCCCAATTTGCTTCCCTCTTAGCACTTCTCCATTTGAGTAAATGACAACATTACTGTGGGTGTGTAAAGTTAAAACTTAGGAGTCACCTTACTTTTTCTTTTCAGTTCAATTCATTTACTAATTATTCATTCTTTCCACAAAAATATATGCTAATACTGTCTACTGATGTCTGTGTATTCTGCAATCATACTATTCCAGGCCAGGGTCATACTTCATTTGTTTGGGTATAAAGGCTCCTTGTGGTGATTTATTATTATTCAGAAATAGATTCTGCCTCTCTCCTGGGAAACCTTGTCTTTCTTCACACTGGTACTCTGGCTTGGCCATGTAATTTCCTCTGAACAATTGAATGTGAAGGTAAGTGTTACTTCTATGCAAATTCACTAAGAATCAGAATCTCTAACAGTCAGTCTATCCTTTCCTGTTATGAAACCAGAAATTTTTTCAGCCAGAGTCTTCAGCTTCACCCACCTTGTTCTAGAGTGAGGATGAAGTTGAATAGTACTTTAGCCTACCATGCACATATGACTTGTGCTTATAAACCCCTCATCATGATCATCTATTTATTTTGTTATTGCAGTGATCTAGAAGTAAAATAACTAGGTCAGAATACTTAAGACATATTACTACAGGTGGTTACAATTTTTATAAAAATTCAAAGCTAAAAGCAGCTCTGAGGTCTAGAAATTACATAAATGAAATAGTAGTAAACAAAAAAACTATATTTGACTTATGGGCTCACATAAGATTCATTATATCATCTTCAAGTTACTTACCAAGATGTTACTATTATGCTTAATTTCCTCAGCTAATTTTAACATACTGTATGTTTATATCATTACATATCTCAGTGACACTTTAGAGTATAAAGATATTATTATTCACCCTTGTTTCCCCAGAACTGGAAGAGTCTTTCTGTATAGTGAATGCGCCATTCATAGGTATTAATAAAAGAAAGATACATAGACAATGAGTAAATGAACAAATGCATATAGCAAAGCAAACTGAAATAATGTATTCCAACATTATTTGCATAACTAATTAAATCTTAGATACTGATAAGTGGAAAATTATAGTTGTACCCAAAGACAATATTAAAACTATTTCTTTGATTTGTTTGATGTAATAGGAGATGTCCCTTGTATATCTTCCCTCCAGAACATTTATTTCAATTATACCTGAAATTCCACCATTTGAGGATTGTCCCTTGTTCTCCTGCATAGCAGTTTGGTATGGCTTTCTGTATATATGCAGAAACGATAATATATATTTTCCAGCTACTAAAATGAATTATTACATAATTTATTCATTCATTTAGCATTTATGAAATGTTTAATATAAACAATAATGTTGGATAACTAAACTAAAAAAGTAAAAAGAGACATAAACCCTCATTTTAGTTAACCAACAGTTTAATGAACAATATTTTCCTACATGAATGAGGATAACTGAAATTACAGGATTATTTAAAGCCGGCAAACAAGAAAACAAAGAATGAAAGAAAAACTGTAAGTTATAAGAATGAGTCCATGGTATTGAAAAGTGAGAGAAAAGTGAAAAGGGGGATTTCACAATATGAATTTATATTTATAATTTTAAGTAGTTAAAAATAAAGTATTTGATCTGATACAAAGTGACTTTCTCTGCTATTCAAAACCTTTCTCTACTAATATACTGATTTAGCCCCAGTCTACTCTATCACATTCAATTCTAGGTGCTTTACTGGTGAAGAAATTGAGACTCAGAATCATTGGTAAATGTTCCCATCTATTGGTCAGTCAGGCTCCAAAATTCATATCTTTTCCCCTACCTAGGTTATTATTCTATAAAGTCAGACATTGTTGATTCAATGATTAAAGTACTATTAGATTTAATTCTTGTAGTATTCATAATCCTTATTTTCCAGAGGTCCAGAAAGGTGAAATAACATAGAAATATTTCTGAAAAGCACTTATCCTTACCAGAGAGTGTTGCTTGTCTTTTGGAAATCAGAGACACAAAGAAAGGTCTAGTGTCCAGCTGTATGTTCTTTAAAAAATCTTATCTACCTTTCCTGTTCATACTCACTATTCTGCTACCTTTCTCACTTATGCCTAATTCTATAGTTTGAGACCTCGTGGTTGTTTGTTCGAACACAAAATATAAATTCTGCACTCCATTCTTCAAAGCTTAAAATACTTCAATGTTCAAAGTCCTTGTTTCCAAATGGTAACATACAGTCAGAATATACTTACATATTTTACTTCAGGATTTCGTTTTAAGAATACGTACCAAACAGATAGGATTATTTTAGAAAGCACGCATAAGTGTGATTTTTGTATTTTCTATTTTAAAAGGCTCTTGAAAAATGAAAACCACACTGAGTCTAATGTTAGATTACTTTCCCCCAAATGAAAAGACTTTGACTTGAGTTCTTAAATCCAATGACTAAGCACATTTCTTGACATAAAGTGGAGCCTCCCTAAATATGTCTTGACTGAGAATTAATTCTGAGAATTAATTCTGTGAATAGATATGGCTTTTGATATAGGATCCCTAGAAAAAACTCCAACCCTACAGAATGAGCTGGGGAGAAAAAAGTAAAATAATTCTTAGTAGGCTGAAAGGCAAGAGATCTGTCCTAACATATTTAACTCCCTCTAAGGCATACAGATGTTCTTCTCCCAAAGGGAGGAAAGAAGAGGAAGATGAAATTGAAGAGATAGCAGTATGTCTTGTCAGCAGTTCCGGAACAACTGCCAAAGAGATTCACTATTAGCAAAGAGGTTTCAGAGCTAATGCGGTGTTACAATTGGCATTCTCACACAGGATGCTGGGCTTTTTTAAAGAATCAATACTTTGCTATTTGCAATAAAGTTAAAGGTAGAGTGCACAGAGACAGAGATAGAGGGATGTAGGGAGAGAGAGAATTCAATTATTATACAAACACTGAGAGAACCAGGTACTTTACTAAAATGACAATTCTGTATATTTGCTTCTCTAAGTAAAATTTTGCAAGTTCAATTATTTTAAAAATGAGAAAATGCAGGCAGATGTAATTCTCATGAGACAATGATAAGAAATAGGATGACCTTTTGTCAAATTTACTTCCTTTTCTCATCCTTCTTCGTCTGTCATTTTTGTACCTTTTTCTCTTTCTTTCTTCCTCTTTTTCTCTATTTCTTACTTTCTCTTTTTTTCATTCTCTCCCTTTCTATCTCTTTCTCTCTCTTTTTAATTCTTTCATGTTTCTGTGATTCTTTCATTTTAAAAGTTGTTTTTTAAACTACCAGTGGAATTCTTCCCAAGGTCATTAGTGGCAGCATCTGGTATTATTGATGAAAGTGTGATGCTTAGGAGTATGTATGGGGAGGAAGAGCAAGAATTCCCTGGGCCCTGTGAAGAAGTAAACTTTTCTTCCACCTGGTTGTGAGCGGGATCCCTAAGGGGCAGTAGAGAGGAAAGAGACTTATAGGGCAAATTCCTCTGTGCTCCAAGATCTGTACCCAGGGCCAAGTTTTCCCACACCTGGGTGATGAATGGATTTTTCAATTATAATTAGATAAAGAAACTTTGTCATCTATTATTTTCAGCAGCAGAAGTTGGATGGAAATGTTAGTAGCTAGAAAAGAAGAAAAATGAGCTTCAGAGTATGCTACTGTGTCTTACTTGGCTGAAATTGCCAAATAAATTGGCAATATTAAAATGAAGTTTGATTCAGATTTTCAAGAGGTATTCCTTTCAGATTCTCAACTTATTCAGCATTTTTTTAAAAAAATTTTAGTATCTTACTACAAAAATACTTTGCATTTTGCATATTGATGAGTAACACAGCACTTAAAAGAATCCCTGTTCTCTGTTTCCACAGAGGAGATTTATATAAAATAGGTCGTTTTTTGATTTAGAAACAGAAAGTTTTCAACTTGCTAGATTCACTTGATACAATAAACACAGCTGTCTATAGAAACATCAGCAGTTGAATTATTAAATACTCTCAAGTAAGTCAGAGTGAGATAAATTTCCTAGACTTTTAAAATTTAACAATCTATGGAATTGAGTGGCCTATAAAAAAAAAACCCTGTATTTTAAAATATTACAATATGTTTATGAATCCCTGAAATCTTATCCATTGTGTAACTGTACTATACAGTCATGCACTGTAATGATGTTTCAGTCAACAATGAACCCCATGCACAAGAGTGGTTCCATAAGACTATAGTGTAGTTGAAAATTTTTTATTGCCTGGTGATGTTGTAGGTGCCATATTCTGTAGCACAGCACATTATCTTGTCTATGTTTAAATATGTTTACATACACAAATATTTACCATTGTGTTACAATTGTCTTTGTTATTCAATACAGTAATATGCTGTACAAGTTTAGCTTAGGAGTAATAGGCTATACCATATAGCCTCGGGATGTAGTAGGTTATACCACCTAGGCCTGTGTGTACTCTATAATGGTCAAACAATGATGGAAGGGCCTAAAGACATATTTCTTAAAATTTATCCTCATTGTTAAGTGATGCATGACTCTACATATCTCTGTGTGTGTGTGTGTGTGTGTGTGTGTGTGTGTGTGTGTGTGTATGTGTTCTAGTTCCTGGGACTTAGGGACTTAAAATTATCACAAGTTAATTTATATATATTCATGTTTTTGTGCATGTGTGTTTGCCTTACACATTAGGTCGAATTAAGATTTCCAAATAATCATGTATGAAATAGAAATCATTGGTTTAACATTTATTATTCGTATATAATCAATTTTCAGGGTATTCTCATTACACTGTGGAAAATAATAGAGGAAAAACAGAGACCTTTCATAGACTAGGTCTATTTCAACTTGTAAACAAGAAGGAATTGCTTTTAATCTGAGACAGTGAAACCACTGCAGAAGACAGGCGTTGCTCTATGGTAGAGGATGTCAAACCTCAGGCGATTTGACTTTGAAGTGGTACATGTGCCAACAGCTTTAATACAGAGAAAGTGTCTGTGTGTAGACATAAATTCGGCTGCCATAACAATTACCTGTTTGAACAAGAAATGAAACCAGTAATGGTTACCCAAAGATCAATACTTTGAGAGGGGTTACTTCTGGTGAATGGCAAAGAGAAAAATAACCTGTAGACATGAGTAAGTGTATAATCATTTACACAGAGAGCGTCAAGAGTAGAAATTTTGGGGGAAATTTGTCCCAGATCCTGGTAAAGGAAACATAAAGAATCCAGAGATAAACATTACCACATTAAAGTCTGCTTTAGATTGGCTCTTTTGTTCATGCTCTATACTCAGTCATGGACCCCTAGATCTTTATGTAGCTCGTTATATTCATCATTATAGGGGTAGATAGACCACCTTTAAAAGCCCATTGGAATTTCTGCATGGCCCTCAGTTATTGTATACTTGCCTAAGACTAATTTCTGTGGGCCAGGAAGTATTTATTAACCAACTAACTAGAAGAAAACTGTAACTTTATACCTCTAAGTTAATAAAAATGCCCATTAGTAAACAGCATTCTGCATATTTGCATGCCCCAAACTGTCTCATGAAGTTCTTATCCTAAGTTAAAACATACTCTTGTCTGTACATGAAAGTGTTCTTTTAATCCCTAAGATATAATGTGGCTTTTTTGGCCACTAATATGGCTGGAACTGAATCCAAACCAAGCCACAAATGAAAAAAAAATTCCAAATTACATAGATTACAAGTAAATTTCTTAGAGTCATTTCCTTGGAAAGTATTAAAGCAAATTGTTTTATATTGCTTTTTATTATTTTCTGACTTTTGGATTTGCAGACTTTTTTCATTATTGCTGTTGCATTTTTTTATACACAAAGAAGACTCCTTATACTCAAATTTCCCTTTTCATTCTTACATTTCTTTTTATTTCTTCTGTAGATTTGAGTATTTTAAGGCAATTCTGTTTAAATTATAAAATACTAGTTGAGTGCGTGAGACCACTTCTGAATTTAGGATGTTTTGGATTTTTGGAATATTTGCATATATATAATAAGATATCTTGGGAATAGGGCCCAAATCTAAACACAAAATTTATTTGTGTTTCATATATATGTTTGTTTCATATGTATGTTGATATATATGTTCATATATATGTTTCATATATATGTTTGTTTCATATGTATGTTTCATATATATGTTCATATGTATGTTTCATATATATGTATGCTTATGCATATACTTATGCTAGCCTGAAGGTATTTTATACAATATTTTAAAACATTACATGCATGAAACAAAGTTTGTGTACACTGAACCATCAGAAAGCAAAGGTGTCACTATCTCAGCCACCCATGTGGACAGTCTGTGGTTGTTTGACATCACCATTATTGCTTACTCTGACTTTATATGCTATTGATAAGCAATAATTTTCTAACACTACTCACACATAATTACTTAACAGTAAAAAAGACATATTAACATAGTGAAAAAATAGTATGTTTAGAATAATTTAGCAGCACAATAGTATCAGCAGAATACCTGCATCATTCTTTAAACAACAGCAACAACAAGCAACGGCAGTCTCCACCTTTGATGCTGTGTTTTGATTAAAAGTTTACTGTACGCTGTATTTTTTTTTCAAGATGAGAAGAAACATCAGAAGCAGGAAGTGTGTCCTCTAGGGATTAGGAGGCATTCTGCTAGATGCATCTTTTATGTTATTTCCAGAGTCATTTGCCTCATTAACAAACATTTTTGTCTTAAAGTGCTTCTTTCATTTTGAAAACTGAAGTGATTTCTTGTTCAGTTATGAATGCAGGCTGCTCTAGTCCTTCAATGAGTCCATTGTACATTTTCATTATATCATCTGCAGGCACTATTTCTGCAGTGTTGAAGGGGTCATCTTCATCATCACTATTATCACTATCTCCTTGATTCAGAACCATTTCAGTTATTTCACTAGTCAATGAATTAACAACGGGAACTTCATTATTAATGTTAAAAACATCTTCAATGTTCACTTCTTCAAGCTTACTAACAGACTCTGAAGGAGTAGTTTTTGCATATGTAAGGAGGTCAGATACAATTTTATTTTCTCTTGACATGTGGAATCCTTCAAAGTCAACATTTTATATTTTATTATCACTGAAAGTAGTCTCAGGCCAGTGGTTGTGCCAGGCATGCTCAACTGTGTCTTTAGTCACCATGTTCCAAGCATTGGCAACAGCATACATGGCATCCTTCAAGCTTGTGAAACTTAGTTTTAGGTATCCAATTAATTGACTTAAGGAATACCTAGAAACCTGGTAAAGCATTATTTTTGAGTGTCTTTATGAAGGTGTTTTCAGAGGAAATTAGCATGTGAGTCTGTGTGGACTGGGTGGGGAATATGTGTCCCCAACATAGGCAGACACCATCCCAACTGCTGGGGGCCTGGAGAAAAGAAAAACAGAGAAGAGGCAAATATGTTGGTCTGTCTTCTAGAGCTGGGATACGCTCTCCCTCTCCTGTCCATGGACAACAACTCCAGTTCTGCAGCCTTTAGACTCCAAGACTTAAATCAATGGTTTGGACTGAGAATTACACCATTGGCTCTTCTTGTTCCAAGGCATTTGGATTTGGACTCATGCATGCAATTAGCATCCTGGGGTCTTCAGCTTGCAGAAAGCTTGTCATGTGACTTCTCAGCTTCCACAATCACATAGGCCAACTCTTCTAATAAGTACCCTTTCATAAATATATATATATATATATAATATAGACATGAACTCTGATGAATATAATGCTGACTTCTTTGAAAGCCTTCTGCACCCTTGCCTTTGTTCATTACTGCTAGCATGCTGCTCAAGAAGGGGTTTTTATATTTATGTGTCATTGATTATAGATACCTTGGTTACATGGTTGAATGAATGAAGTCACTTTTGGAAATATAACTTGTAATGGGTATTTCAGCTAAAGAATGAGCAGACAAATTTGTCAAGGAATAACAAAATCTCTCATAATAATGAAGTGGTAAGAAACTTACTCCTTGAAAAAAGCAAGGATGCAAGATTTTCCCAAACACAGCTAATTTACACTTATGCTTGCCTGCTGCATTAGCACATCCCAGTACAGTTATTCTATCCTTAGCAGTTTTAATTCCTGTAGTGGTGTCTCATCAGCTGTAGTAAATGTCTTTCTGGGGCAAGAACACCGAAACAGTGATGTTTCATCAGTGTTATGTACTTGGTCTTGTGTCATATTTTCATCAGTAGTGACTTTGGCAAATCAATGAGTTTCTCTGCTGCTTCATGATCAGCAGATGCTTTATTATCACACATCTAAAAATTTAATGCCATGTTTTTTCTTAAATGTTTGCAACTAGCCTGTTGAGTATTTATAGTTTCCTTCAATTTTCAGTTCATTGTGATACACCTTTGCTTGTTTCATGATCAGCATACCATTAAGTTGTATGTGTTTACTGCCACACTGATGGATGCACTCCTTTAATACTTCGTCTCATTTTTTAGCTTTATGTAGTTTTTTTCTACTTTTCATTAACTTCTTTTTTTGTTTTTGACAGAGTCTTTAGCAGAGTCTAAGTTGAGCATACCTAATCCAAAAATCTGAAATCCAAAATGCTCTCAAATTTGAAACTTTTGAGCATCAACATGATACCACAAGTGGAAAATTTTACACCTGTCGTTATGTGATGAGTTGCAGTCAAAATGCAGGTGCACAACACAAAGCTTACTTAGTGTCCCCAAGGGGGAAAAGTAATCTTTCCAGCCTTCTTCATCTGTGATGTATCTTTTCCACACACACCCGGATTCCCCCATGAAGTACACGCACAAAGGTTAATAAAATGCCATGTGTGCAGGGTGAATATGTCAATGGCAGCCTCCACACAATGCCCTACATGGGGCCAAGATCCATGTGCATTACTCACTGCTCTTGAGTCGGTTGCCTAGGCTGGAGTGCAATGGCACAATCTCAGCTCACTGCAACCTCTGCCTCCTGGGTTCAATCAGTTCTCGTATCCCAGCCTCCCGAGTAGCTGGGATTACAGGTGTGCACCACCACGGCTAATTTTGTATTTTGGGTAGAGACAGTGTTTCACTATGTTGGCCAGGCTGGTTTTGAACTCCTGACCTCAAGGGATCCACCTGCCTCAGCCTCCCAAAGTGCTGGGATTACAGGCGTGAACCCCTGGCCTATTTTTCATTAAGTTCTGTTCATCAGTTTCACCAGAGAACTTCAACAGTTTATCCTGCTGTTTCCTTAGGTCACATGTGATGGTTATGCTGACATCATAATTTTCTGTAAGTTGTTTTACGTGCACGTTGCTGTCCAGTTTCTTCAACAGCTTTACTTTCTGTGATATAGACAAGCATAAATTCATCCTTTTCCTTATTACTGTTACCTAGAGGGGCATCATCCAGACCCTTTGGACAATTTCAACAAAATCTTTACACCATACAGCAGAAAATAAGCCAGAGCAGTGGGTAATGCACATGGATCTTGGCCCCATGTAGGGCATTGTGTGGAGGCTGCCATTGACATATTCACCCTGCACACATGGCATTTTATTAATCTTTGTGCGTGTACTTCATGGGGGAATCCGGGTGTGTGTGGAAAAGATATATCACAGATGAAGAACGCTGGAAAGATTATTTTCCCCCTTGGGGACACTAAGTAAGCTTTGTGTTGTGCACCTGCATTTTGACTGCAACTCATCACATAACGACAGGTGTAAAATTTTCCACTTGTGGTATCATGTTGATGCTCAAAAGTTTCAAATTTGAGAGCATTTTGGATTTCAGATTTTTGGATTAGGTATGCTCAACTTATAGTACACATTTAAATAATTTGGGGGTGATATAGAAAAAAAGCCATTTGTAAAAATTGTGCTATTGGCAAATTAATTTAGCAAAAACTTAGTACTTTAAAATATGCAGTGATCAATGCTTTTCAGGTCAGTTGTTAAAATTTGAGGAAATATAGAAGCATATCTAGAACAAGAATGTTCAGAAAGATTATGTTACTGTGTTGACCATGTTAGAGTTTGCCTGAGCCCTTGCCATTGGAAAACAGCAAAGGATGATAAATTCCCCCACCCTTTCCCCTTTCATGTTCCAAAATGTCTTATCCCAAATAACTACTGTTCCCACATATACTTCAATATCCTTAAGTGACTCAGATAAGATTTCTATCCATCTTGCTCATGATTCCCTTGTTTTATAATATCCCAGGTTTTCAGTCTCTTCCTTGAGATGTTCCCCGTTAATGAAGAATCTCTCTGTTGCAATGACCTGAGTAAGATCATCTCCTTAATGGCATGATGTATTTTGTCTTTCACTGTGTTGAATTTATGTTATTACCCCTGGCAACTGTCAGTTAGAGAGACAACATGATGGCTGCGGTTCTGCATTTCAAAACCATCATTCTGGACATGAAATATACTCTTTTAAAGTACTGGGTATTTTAAATCCATTTTTAAAAATCAATGTATACATGTACCCTGTTATAAAAAGAGGAGATTTGACAGTTTTTTGTTTTGATTAGCATAGATCTTCATTCAGACAATTATATATTTGTTGATGGCTTAATTGTGCTCAAGAATGAGTTATGTGACTCACTGGTTATATAACTTACCAGCTGTGTAACCTCAGGGAAATGACTTAGGCTTACTAATCCTTTGTTTCCCTGTATTCCTTATTTCCTACTTCATAGGATTATTGTGAGGATTCAATTAGGTAATATAAAAACTGGCACTGTTGGAATTAGAGTTGGAGTTGGCTATTGTTATATAATCTATCATTTTATTAAAGCTCTAAGATCCTTCTTTATTTATTTTATTTATTTTATTTTATTTATTTATTTATTTATTTTTGAGATGGAGTTTCGCTCTTGTCACCCAAGCTGGAGTGCAATGATGTGATCTCGGCTCATTGCAACCTCTGCCACCTGGGTTCAAGCAATTCTTCTGCCTCAGCCTCCGGAGTAGATGGGATTAAAGGCACCCACCTGTACAGGCATACCACCATGCCAGGCTAATTTTTGTATTTTTAGCAGAGATGGGGTTTCACCATGTTGGCCAGACTGCTCTTAAACTCCTGACCTCAGGTGATCTGCCCACGTCGGCCTCCCAAAGTGCTGGGATTACAGGTGTGAGCCACCGCACTTGTCCTAAGATTCATTTTTTAAAGGTGTGGATTGCATTATTTCAAGCTCCATTCAAGGAGACTTAAGTAAAGAGGTACCAGGAAGATTTCATTACAGACCACCACTCTAAATTCCTATCACAATCCTTAGGAGACTGAGTATTGAAAACCCTGCTCTACATCACTTCTTTGGAAAATAACTAAATATCTGTTTTGTTCTTATAGAATATTTTCAGAATAATCATTTTATTCTATAAAAGTAGATTGTTTTTAGTTTTGTTTTATAATCATGATTCCCCTTTTCTAAGAGCTATATAATAAAAAAATCTACAAAAACTACCTGGATTCTTAGGTGGAGCTATGAAGCATTAAAGATACGGCTCAACAAATAAACAATTGTACAAATTAAATTTTACCCACAATTCTAAGTGATTACATAGATGAGTAAGCAAGTTGGCCATGATTTTCCTGTAGCTGATGGAACTCTCTAGATTAGCAATAACCTCCTATCAGCTTTTATGCATTATTAAAAATAAAAATTATACTTTTGTTGTAAGCTAGGGACCATGCATACCCCAGAAACTAAATTATCAGACCTAAGTAGGATTTACTGTTTTGATGAATGTTAGCAAAGTAGCATGAGTAGCAAATTTAGTTGATTGGCTAGATATATGCTAAAAATGTTTCTAGAAAAAAAAAAAGGAACAAAAGAAAGAAAAAAGGAAAGAAAGAAAATAAAAGTAAAAAGCTATACTAGAAATGATCATATCTTTTAGCTGAGAGTGAATGACTTCAGTATGTTGCCAATTGTAAGTGCTGCTCTTTGTCATTTACGGCATGAGCTATTCTTCTTGAGTTCAGAAGTAAATGGAGGCCGACTGGATATACGGTTGTTATTGCT
This sequence comes from Macaca thibetana thibetana, assembly GCF_024542745.1. Lineage (NCBI taxonomy): Eukaryota > Metazoa > Chordata > Mammalia > Primates > Cercopithecidae > Macaca > Macaca thibetana. Next base: position 60,936,036 of record NC_065594.1, read on the forward strand.
TTAAAAATATTATTCAACAAAATGTGAACAATATTTAAATGAGTCATTCAGTTTGGAATTGAAGTCCAAATGCATTTTAAAAACTGAACTATAGGCCAGGTGCAGTGGCTCACGCATGTAATCCAGCGCTTTGGGAGGCCAAGGCGGGTGGATCACGAGGTCAGGAGTTCAAGACCAGCCAGGCCAAGATGGTGACACCCCATCTCTATTAAAAATACAAAAATGAGCCGGGCGTGGTGGTGGACACCTGTAATCCCAGCTACTCGGGAGGCTGAGGCAGAGAATTGCTTGAACCTAGGAGGCGGAGGTTGCAGTGAGCCAAGACAGAGCCTGGGTGACAGAGCTAGACTCCATCTCAAAAAAACAAAACAAAACAAAACAACGACAAAAAAGCCTAACTGAACTATATATGAACATTTACAGTTGTATTTATTTGTATTAAATCATACACTCCACAGCTAACTGTTGAGATAGACCTTTTCCACAATTCTTCATATCTGCTTTTCAGGATAACCCATCCTTTAAGATATGTTTATAAAGAGAGAGTCCCTGGCTACTCCTGCATATAAGCAGAATAAATTCTGCCTAACTGAATAAATTAGCTCTCTTAGTCCATTTTGTACTGCTATAAAAGAATACCTGAGATTGACTACTTTATAATGAACAGAAATTTATTGACTCACAGTTCTGTAGGCTGGAAGTCCAATATCAAGGTGCTGGCACCTTGTGAGGGCCTTCTTGCTGTGTCATAATGTGGTGGAAGGCTCCGCATGACAGAAGGACAAAGAAAGGGCAAGAAAGAGAGCAAGATAGGGCAAAACCCGCTCTCACAATAATGGCATTAGTCCGTACATGAGGTAAGAGACTTCATGACCTAGACGCCTCTTAAAGGTCATACCTCCCAATATCGTCACAACAGCAATTACATTTTCACATGAGTTTTGGAAGAGACAAACACACAACCGTAGCTGTCTGCTCCTGGCCCTCAAAACTTATGTTCTTCTCACATACAAAATACTTTCATTCCATGCCATTAGCTCGAAAAATCTTAGCTCATTGCAACATCACTTGTAAGTCTAAAGTCCAGAGTTTCATCTAAATTAGATATGGGTGAGACTCAAGGCGCTGAAACCACCTCTGCAGAAGTCGTCACAGTGAGAAAATTATGACAGGGAAAGAGATCTGACCTAACCGACTCCATCTTGCCTTTAACCTCCGAGCCGCCCTTGTTCATTCCTAAGCATTGGCCAAACTAACTTCGGGAGGAATTTAGTTTATACTTAAACTTCAAAACAAAGATGATAACAGCTCCTTCCCAAAACAAACCCTCTCCTGGTCTCAAGACCAGATTGTGTTTATAAAACTAACAAATTAGCCACAATATTAAAAATTATGCAGTCTGAGGCCACAAGATCATTAACCTCCCCAATTGTTCCTATAGCTAACATTAATATTAGAAAACCTGACATTGGTGTTTGAGGTAGTTTTCAGACCCTGGGTAGTGATGGATCAGCTGGCTTCACCCAGATCAGTAAACTCGCTCTTCTGGTCTTGCAGTCCCTACCCAGTAACAGATTCAGCACAAGAGGACAGCTTGACTCCTGGTGATTTAATCCCCGACCCAACAAGTCAGCATTCCGCTTTGCTAGGCCCCTGTCCACCAAACTATCTTTTAAAAACCCTAGCCTTCAAATTTTCAGAAAGGCTGATTTGACTAATAAGAAAACTCCTATCTCCCATTTAGCTGACTCTACATGCATTAAATTCTTTCTCTATAGCAATTTCCCTGTCTTAATAAATCGGCTGTATGTGGGAAGCAGGTGAGAAGAAATTGTTTTTGGGTGGTTACAGCACTATTTATCCTGAGGCAAAATTACCTCCAGCTGTGAGCCTGTAAAATCAAGTAAGTCTTATATTTCCAAATTGCAATGGTGGAGCAGGCATAAGATAGACATTCCCATTCCAAATAAATAAACAAATAAATAAATAAGCAACAACAAAAAAAGATAACTGGTCTCAAGTAAGTGCAAATATTAACAGGACAAACAGCATTAAATCTTAAGGTTCCAGAATAATCTTCCTTGACTCCATGTCCCACCACCAAGACACATTGAACCCCCAATGGCTCATGAAGCCCAGCCCCCAAAGCTTTGCAGGATGCTCTCATGCAGCAGCTCTCCCAAGCTGGAGTTGGATGCCGGTAGCTCTGCGGTTCTGGGGTCTTAGAGGTAACCCCACCATTGTGACTACACTAGGCATTGCCCTAGTGGGAACTCTGTGATGACTCCATCTCTGTGGCAGGTTTCTTCCTGGGCCCTCAGGCTGTCTGACACGTCTTTTAAAATCTAGGTGGAGGCAGCCATTTTCCCACAGCTTGCAAGCTCTGTGAACCTGCAGAATTAGCACCATGTGGACACTGCAAAGGTTTACAGCTTGTGCCCTCTGGAGTGGCAAACCAAACCACACCTGACCCTGCTTGAGCCACAGCTGGGACTGCTGAGGAGCACTGCACTGGAATGCCAGGAGTAAAGTGTAAAGGTGGCACTGGGCAGTGAGCCTGTGTAGGACATCCCAACAGTTCCCTGAAAACCATTTTGCCCCCTGGGAGCTCTAGTTCTATGACTTTATTTTATTATATCGATAGAGTCTATCGATATAATATGCTATATCGATATATGATATAATACCATGCTGAACACAGAAAACCATTTCCTGATTATAATATGATTCAAAGAAGAATTTAAATCACAATTTGAAATATAATTCTAAAATGAGAAAAAAGAACTAAATCTCATCTACAAAATGTGTTCAGAGAACAACACGTATGAAGACACGGTCACCTATTAGTTCCCTTCAGTTATCAAACAAAAATTCTTGTATTTACTTTGAAAGTATAATACAATACATAATTCAGGATGAAATAGAAGATTCCATGGCTAATAAAAATGTTCTATGGGTGGTATTTATTTACAGTCATGACTGAGTTTAAACATTCTCTCATTTAACTAGATAATTTATCGTTCAGTTAGGATTTTATTTATTTAACATTTATTAAGATATTAATGTGTCAGGCACTTTTAAATGCTTAAATACACTTAAATAGATAACTCAATGTAAAAAATAGTAAAACAAGGTTAATAAGGAAGTTTTAAAAGAAAGGCAGTAAGGGAAAAACAAAAGCCATGATGGAGGAATGGCAAAGAAAATAGAACTTCTTTTATTAACAAGGTAACTTTATAACAACTTTGTATTTAATTAATTAATTTATTTATTTATTAGTTTTTGAGACAGGGTCTAGCTCTGTCACCCAGGCTGGAGTAGAGTGGTGCAATCACGGCTCACTGCAGCCTCATCCTAGGCTCAAGCGATGATCCTCCCACCTCAGCTTCCCAAGTAGCTGACACTGCAGGCATGTGCCACCATGCTTGGCAAATTAAATTTCTTTTTTTTTTTCTCTTTTTTTTTTTTTTTTTTTGTAGAGACGGGGTCTCTCTTTTTTCCTAGGCTGGACTCGAACTCCTGGGTGGGCTCAAGTGATTCTCCCTCCTATGCCTCCCAAAGTTCTGGAATTACAGGTGTAAGCCGCCACGCTTGACCACAGAATAATACCTTTATAACAACGTTTTTTAAAATTATTATTATTTTTATTTTTTATTTTGAGATGGAGTCCCTCTCTGTCACCCAGGCTGGAGTGCAGTGGCACCATCTCGGCTCACTGCAACCTCTGACTCCCTGGTTCAAGCGATTCTCCTGCCTCAGCCTCCCAACTAGCTGGGATTACAGGCACGCACCACCACGCCCAGCTGCCCAGCTAATTTTTGCATTTTTAGTAGAGACGGGGTTTCACCATGTTGGCCAGGATGGTCTCGATTTCCTGACCTCGTGATCCGCCCGCCTCGGCCTCCCAAAGTGCTGGGATTACAGGCGTGAGCCACCGTGCCCATCCTATAACAATATTTATAGTTTCTACAAAGCGTATTTATTATACCACTGTTTACGATTTCTACATAACAGTATTCAGTTAAAAAAAAAATAAAATATCGCAATAAAACTTTCTATAATTGAAAAAATGCTTTGATAAATTTCTCCTTTATTTGAGTTTTTCCAAGAATTGTAACAGAAGGCAGTTTATTTGTCCCCTTTGAAGATTATTTCCTTGATTGGAAAAACAGGAGCTTCTGCGGAAAATCTGTAGTGGTGACGTTGGCTGTTACTGATTGAAAGACCACTAGAGGGCACTCAAAACACGTGCTCTGGTGATGTGCTTTCTAAGTCATACAACGGGTGTATTCACTGTCAAGTCCTAACCACAAGAAAATAAGAAAAATATTTATAACTAAAATTGCTTTAACACTTGACTTAATGTTAAAGCAATTGAATTTGTTTGAAAGAAAAAAGTACGAGAAAAATTTTGTTGTATAAATAAAAAAGGCTCCACTTGAAAAAAAAATTTCATTTGGAGCATTTATGCAAATAGGGATATCTAGGTAAATTTTTATATCTGTGATATCAATAGTAGAATAATAACCATAATGGAATGATCACAGGACTTAGAATCAGAATAATAATGATAGATATCATTCATGAGTGCTTAAGAGGCACTACATGTTATCCCACAGACTTTATATATAATGCTTTATATAATTCACTTACACATACATACACACATATAAAATGTGTTACACTGACTCAAAAATATTGTCAGAAGGGATAATGCAGAGGACCAAGGAATCGAAGGCCTTTAAAGTGATCACCAGACACTATGTTGCTGATTGCGTTTTTATAGAAAGTTGTCAGCTCTATAAATTCATATGAACTATGTTAAAACACCACCATTAGAACACCAATAGAAAACTTGTTTCTATCTAAAATGGCATTTTTCTTGTAAATAACCTTTTATCAAATAGTAAGATGTACTATGTAGTTATTTATGTCTGCCCTTTGTTTAAATTTTTAGCCACCAAGAAGTAAAACTTTGAGTTTTAAAGCTAAAGATTCCAAAACAGATCATGGTAAGACTGGAACCTGATGGAAAAATGTTCACTAAGTTTCCAAATCATAGTTTTTAGTTCAAGTCAGTCATTCTACATTAGTTAGAAATATTGGCTGGGTGTTGGTTCATGCCTGTAATCCCAGCACTTTGGGAGGCCGAGGCAAGTGAATCACTTGAGGTCAGGAGTTCAAGACTAGACTGGCCAACATGGTGAAACCCCATCTCTACTAAAAATACAAAAATTAACCAGGTGTGGTGGCACACGTCTGTTATCCCAGCTACTTGGGAGGCTGAGGCAGGAGAATCATTTGAATCTGGGAGGCGGAGGTTGCAATGAGCCGAGGAGATCACACCACTGTACTCCAGCCTGGGCAGCACAGTGAGACTCTGTCTCAAAAAAAAAAAAAAAAAAAAAAAAAGGAAGGAAGGAAGAAAGAAAAAGAAAGAGAGAAAAGAAAGAAAGAAGAAATAAAGAAAACAGAAAGAAAGAAAGTAAGAGAAAAGAAAAGTTAATTCATGAAAAGGTTTATGGTCAACATTACCTTATTCTGTGGCCCATGAAATAATGTTAAGAATACTCAAACTGTCACTGTCTGTATTGTTGTGAGGCCTCACAACTGTCAAATTTTATCCCCACTTTATTCATGAGAAAACCAAGGTTCAGAAAGTTTAAGTGTCTTAAAAGTAACAAGTATAATGGGTTCAAGTACTTATTAAATGTTACCCTTCATATACTTTCCCTTTTGGCTCAGAGGCATAGAATTTCATTGTTCTTACTCGTTAAAAATCTTCTTGTTATTTTGTTGTGTAATCTTATAAAACTCTTTACACATTCATCCCTCCCCTTAATGGTTAATATTATATTTAAAGCATTTTTTCCCATGATAGCTATGGTTCAGGAAAACTGTACAACATTCACATAACAAACTGAATTGTTATTTTAGTAAGGCAAGAAGGCTCTGTTAAATAAAGGCAGCAAAAGGTGAACAGATGATTAAATCAGTGTGCTGACATTGTGATTTTTGTTCTTGTTTCTTAGAGGCATGATTCAGAGGGCATTCTTGCAGGAGAACATCTCTGCTAGCTCAAAATGTAAGAGTTGAGTCTCATCAAATAAAAATGTGAGATCTGCTGGGCGTGGTGGCTCAAGCCTGTAATCCCAGCACTTTGGGAGGCCGAGGCGGGCAGATCACGAGGTCAGGAGATCGAGACCATCCTGGCTAACACGGTGAAACCCCGTCTCTACTAAAAATACAAAAAACTAGCCGGGCGCGGTGGCGGGCGCCTGTAGTCCCAGCTACTCGGGAGGCTGAGGCAGGAGAATGGCGTAAACCCGGGAGGCGGAGCTTGCAGTGAGCTGAGATCCGGCCACTGCACTCCAGCCTGGGTGACAGAGCAAGACTCTGTCTCAAAAAAAAAAAAAAAATGAGAACTGTTGAAACTGTATTAATATATGCTTCTCATTTGAGGTAAATCCTCTTAATCTCAGATTCCTCACTATGGTCTAGAAAATCATAGTTCTGAAGCCTTAGGCTTTTGCTACCTCTAAGTTATGGTAGATATCTAAACTAAAAGATCCTGTTGAGAAAAATATTGAGTTTTATGGACTCCCTAATGCTTGACACAGCAAATAAATAAATAAATAAATAAATAAATGATTAAATGCTCTAGAAAAATGTATAGAAAGTAATTTGCAGAAAAGTCGTCAACATTGATGAGGGTGGTTAGGCTTACCTCTTCAAAGAGATGACTTTTAAACAAAGTTCTAAATGAAGAGAAAGAGACACCCCAAATAACACCTAAGAGGGTGGTTTTCTAGGCCTAGGATCATTAAGTCACAGCAAAAGCTCAAGAAAGGGAGTGAGCATTGGGTGTTTGAGGAATAAAAAGAATGTCTTTGTGGATGAAGCCAAGCAAATAAGAAGAATTAAAAGAGATAAAGTCCTAATGGATGAGACCAAATCCTGTAGGACCTTGCAAGATATTATAAGCAATTTTGTTTTTAACCTAATTACTCTGCAAGCCATTGGAAGAAAATGATATACTTTGATGTCAATTTGGAGACATTATTCTGACTGCAAATGAACTATTTTAGCTAAGAGTAGAAACAAAGAGACCAGCTACAAGGTTCACATGCAGTCCAGGGAAAGATTGGAGGAAGTTACTAGTGAGAGACTGCTAGATTTGGGGTATATTTTGCAACTAATGAACAAGAAGTTGAGTATAAGAACTTGAGAGGAATCAAATATCAACCCCGAGGTTGAGCCAGAGCTACTCAGTTGATGGTGATGCCATTTGCTTACCTGGAGAAGAGTAACAGGAGAAGACATTTACTGTGTAAAGCATGGATTGTACCTTATCGATCCACTTTAATATCACTACCCTGAATTCAGTTGCTTCCTTGTAAATATTTGTTGATATTCCTTACTAACACATCACTGGTGTATACAAAATACAAATATATATTAGATGTGTCCATCATATAGAGTATAAAGCAGTAACAGAGTAAACAGCAAATTCACATTTTGCTAATATTGATAACATTTGTGAGACACATCCAGATTCAAAATTACCTGAAAATAAAATATCATTTAAAGACTCAAAATAAACTTTAATGACTGTATCAATTAGAAAATAGTTTACTGATGACAGAAAAATAGAGGAGGGGTAATTCTTAGTTTTTAAAAATGGAGAAAGTTGGCCTAAAGCACAAAATAACAATGTTAATGATATTGGACAGAATCTCTCAATTTATAAAGAGTAAAAAAAAAAAAAAGGTAAAATGATCAGATGTATGTACAAAGACTTGAGGAAGAAGAATAGACATGTTAGAAAAAATTATAACAAACACAAGAGTAGATATAATTCAGGAGCTTTAAAGCTGTGAAATTTTAAAAAATATATCACAGATTCTCTGTCACGATATATTATAAAAGTGAGTGTCCTTTATTTACAAATTTACAAATTTAGTAAATTTGTAATGCCATCACAAATCTTATGATTATGGAAGTTCCTGCTCTTGTAAAACAAAAACAATCAGTGTGAGTCAAAATGGGAAGTTAACTGAGTAGTTCTAAAAAGGGAAGAGTTCTGGAAGTAATAAATAAATCTTAAAGCACTGAAGAAAGGAGTATCGATGCATTAAATAAGATGTGTATGGAAAACTGGAAATAGTCAAGAGTGGCACACAATTGTAAACATCCACCCTGCAAAGAAAGGATAGCTGAATGATTGATCAAATTACCAGGTCTATTTCTCATGTATGCTTTGATCATCCACAGAAAAAAAGAAAGAAAAGAAAACAAAAAGAGAGAGAAGAGGATAGAATTAGAATTGGCACCAACATGTGGGAGAATGAGTTCAACTGACTTGAATTGAGCCGCTTTGAATTGAACTGCATTGAATAAAATTGAATTGAGGGATTTGTACTAATTGTGAATAGCTGGCTGTGTGGGGGAGTGGCTGGGTGACTAGCCGGGAGCTTTATACTAAAACCAACTATGCGAGATCGCTGCAGAGTAAGTGGAAAAATAAAATGAGGTTTCGCTCGTAACAAGAATTGTATATTATGACAATAAAGTATAATCGTCAGACTAGGAGAAGAAAAAGCTATTTAGAGAGAAGGGAAAAAAAGTTGATACAAACAGATTCCATAAATCAAAGAAAACGAGGACAGAAAAGACATATAGGGATGAGAACTGTTGAAACGGAAATCTATTGAAAGATTTAACGTATTATTTATTATTAGATTTCACTATTTTCTAATTCATGGATATTACCAACTCTAAGTTGAAAGGGCTATTTTTTCTTACAACAGTTGAATGCGACACACAAATCCTCATTCTCAAATGAGAGGAGTCATTAAGGAAGGAATTGTCCACTGATAGCTCTTGAGCAATGGCAGAGCACCTCTGAGTGATCACATTGAAGCTGACAATGTCCCATGTGCTTTCTTTATAGCTTCACATTCACTATTGTTATCAAACCAAACTGGAGTCTGCAAGCCCAGCCCAGGAAGAGCAGATATTCATACCAAGGTTTGCAGTGGGAAAAGGAAGGTGTTTAATTGCAAGGCGTCAAGCTGGGAAAACTGGGCAGCTCATGCTTAAGACTTGAGCTCCCAGATGGCTTACAGGTAAGGCTTTTTAAATGTGGGGGAGAGGGGAGGCAGAGGTTACAGGCAAAGTAATAAATTGACACATGAAGGTTACATTGGCTTGACCTAAAAAGGAAGGACATCTAGAAGTGGAGGCCCACAGATCATAAGTGGATTCAAAGATTTTCCAATTTTAATTGGTTAAGGAAGTCAAGATTTGTCTAAAAATTTGAGATAAGCATAAAAGAATGTTAGCTTCGGCTCATGGGTATGACCTCATCCATGACTCTCAGGAAGAAATTCAGAACAAAGAACTGTGGTCAGAGTTTGGTCTTCAGCTTCCCCCATCTGAGGTCTATGTGCCAATAGATCCATTTGGTGTCGGTCTGAGTTTCTGAAGACAACACATGGACATCTATGTTAAGATGCTGTCTTTCGTTTCTTTCTTTCTTTCTTTCTTTGAGACAGAGTCTTGCTCTGTTGCCCAGGCTGGAGTCCAGTGGTGCAATCTCCGCTCACTTTAACCTCTGCCTTCTGTGTTCAAACAATTCTCCTGCCTCAGCCTCTGGAGTAACTGGGATTACAGGTGTGCGCCAACATGTGCGGCTAATTTTTGTATTTTTAGTAGAGATGGGGTTTCACCATGTTGGCCAGGCTGGTCTTGAACTCCTGACCTCCAGTGATTCACCCACCTCAGCCTCCCACAGTTCTGGGATTACAGGCATAAGCCCACCACGTCTGGCTGCTTTCTTTAGTTTCTATAAGGAACACAACATTCATGTGATTCTAACTCTGTATTAAGCTACTATTACCTTCCTGCTTATCAAGTTGCTGTTTTAGGTCTCAAGGCTAGCTAAGTGCCTGGAATTTCTCTTTAAGAAACTTCAGATTTTCCTTTATTTCTATGCTTGGAGGCCTCACAGATCCCTAAGAGCTCCATCCCTAATGCTCCATCCATTTCACTATCTTCCTAAATGCAGAAGAATAAGGATTATGAAAATCTGAGTTAGCTGTCTCATGGGTGTTAACTAGGAGCAAAGCATATTTGCTTAGAAATTTCTTCTAACAACCTGCTCCTGAATGACTACTGGGTAAATAACGAAATTAAGGCGTAAATAAAGATGTTCTTTAAAACAAACAAACAAACAAAATTTCTTCCACCAGTTAATCTTAAATCATCTCCCTCAAGTTCAAAGTTCCACATATCTCTAGGGCAGGGACAAAACGCTGCCAGTCTCTTCGCTAAAAGATAACAAGAGTCACCTTTGCTCCAGTTCCCAACAAGTTCCTCATTTCCATCTGAGTCCACCTCAGCCTGGATTTCATTGTCCATATTATTATCAGTATTTTGGTCAAAGCCATTCAACAAGTCTTGAGGGTATTCCATACTTTTCCACCTTTTTCTGTCTTCTTTTGAACCCTCCAAACTGTTTCAACCTCTGCCCGTTACCCAATTCCAAACCCAATTACATATTTTTGGGTATCTTTTCAGCAGTGCCCCATTCCCAGTATCAATTTACTGTATTAGTCTGTTTTCATGCTGTTGATAAAAACATACCCGAGACTGGGCAATTTACAAAAGAAAGAGGTTTAATGGACTCACAGTTCCATGTGGCTGGAGAGGCCTCACCATCATGGCAGAAGGTGAAAGTCATGTCTCACGTGGTGGCAGACAAGAGAAGAGAACTTGTGCAGGGAAACTCCCTTTATAAAACCATTAGATCTTGTGAGACTTACTCACTATCATAAGAATACCACAGAAAAGACACACCTTCATGATTCAACTGTCTCCCACTGGGTCCCTTCCACAACACATGGGAATTATAGAAATTCAAGATGAGATTTGGGTGGGGACACAGCCAAACCATATCGCCTTGGAAGACAACCTATGCAGTACCATTCAGGACATAGGAACGGGTGAAGATTTCATGATGAAGACAAAAGCAATTTTGCAACAAAAGCAAACTTGACAAATGGGATCTAATTAAACTAAAAAGCTTCTGCACAGCAAAGGACACTGTCAAAAGTGAAACACACAGCTGATAAAATGGGAGAAAATTCTTGCAAAATGTGCATTTAACAAAGATCTAATATCCAACATCTATAAGGAACTTAAATCTACAAGAGAAAAATCAAACCACCCCATTACAAAGTGGGCAAAGAACATGAACAGACACTTTTCAAAAGAAGACATACATGTGACCAACAATCATTAAAAAAAAAAAGCCCAATATCACTGATTATTAGAAAAATGCAAATCAAAACCACAATGAGATACTATCTCCTGCCAGTCAGAATGGCTATTATTAAAAAATCAGAAACTAACAGATGCTAGCAAGGTTTCAGAGTAAAAAGAATGCTTATACACTGTTGGTGGATGTGTAAATTAGTTCAATAATTGTGGAAGATTGTGGCAATTCATCTAAGAACTAAAAACAGAAAAACCCTTCAATTCAGCAATCCCACTACTAGGTACATGCCCAGAGGAATATAAATTGTTCTATTATAGACACATGCACATGTATGTTCATTGCAGCACTACTCTCAATAGCAAAGACATGGAATCAACCAAAATGTCCATCAATGATAGACTAAATTTAAAAAATGTGATACATATGCACTATGGAATACTATGCAGCCACAAAAAGAATGACATTTTGTCCTTTGCAGAAACATGGATGGAACTGGAGGCCATAATCTTTAGCAAACTAATGCAGGAATAGAAAATCAAATACTGCATGTTCTCACTTATAAGTGGGAGCTAAATGATGAGAACACATGGACACTTTGAGGGAAACACAGTGTGGTCTATCAGAGGATAGAAAGTGGGAAGAGAGAGAGGAACAGGAAAATTAATTAGTGGGTACTAGGCTTAATAGCTGAGTGATGAAGTAACCTGTACAAAACCCCCCTGTGACACAAGTTTATCTATATAACAAACCTGCACATGTACCCCTGAACTTAAAAATCTTGGTTTTGTCACAACTCTGAGTGGCATCAACATATTTCCAAACTAGGAGTGCAGTGGCGCGATCTCGACTCACTGCAAGCTCCACCTCCCGGGTTCACGCCGTTCTCCTGCCTCAGCCTTCCAAGTAGCTGGGACTACAGGCACCCGCCACCTCGCCCCGCTAATTTTTTTGTATTTTTAGTAGAGACGGTGTTTCACCGTGTTATCCACGATGGTCTCGATCTCCTGACCTCGTGATCCGCCCACCTCGGCTTCCCAAAGTGCTGGGATTACAGGCGTGAGCCACGGCGCCCAGCAGACTTATTTTTAACTGTAATTTGAGAGGTATAAATTACAATGATTTCTTCCTATTTTAGCTCAAACATTCTCTACATCGCATTATCTTTTGTGTCTTTTTTTGCTTACGAATTATTTCCATTGTTATACTGGTAGCAAAATTAATATTAATGCAGCTTATGTATATTATAAATAACTGGTTCCTAGAATATAAAAAACAGTAATGTATTAGGAAGATAAGCATATCCTACTATAAAATATTTTTGATTGAAGGATTCTAATAACTTGCAGCAAACAAAATATTTTGATCCATTTTGCAGTTTTAAATCATTCATGAAATGTTAGCAGAATTGCAAATATATGACACTTAAGTATCAGTCACAGAGACTGCCATCTATGGCTGTGTTCAAAATCCAGTCCATTGGTCATCTTTGTAAACAAAGTTTTATTGGAACACTACTACATCCATTTGTTTATGAATTGCTTATACCTACTTTTGCTCTATTATGGCAGACTTGACTAGCTGTGAGAGAGGCCTTATGGTCCTATGGTCGCACAGACTTAAATACACAACCTGATCTTTTACAAAAACAATTTGCCTATCTTTATTTTATTTGTGAAATAAAATACACCACCATCATTGTTACTACAATGGGTAATTTTTATTTTAGGATAAAAAGTACAAATAGTTACTGAATATAAAGGCTATACGGAAAAAGAATACATCATGGTGCAATTTGATAAAATAGACATTAAAAAATTTTGGAACTTTCACCTTGCTTAGTATTTGCTCTGTTTTCTACCCTAAGCAAGTACTGCAGCTGCAAACTCAATCAACGTATTAGCCTTCGCGAAGTAACTTTGTAGGTTTCCCCTTCTTGGTGCGTTGTTATAATTATATGCATTGAATGCCTTAGAGATTTATCAGTCTTAAAATCATAGATTATTTATAAATCTTTGCTTTGTTGTATTTTCTTTGGTATTGCCCCTTACATTTTATTTTAAAGAAAATGAAGTAGTAAAAATTATTTTATTAAAAGTAAATCTAATCGGAGACACTTTTCTACTTTAAAAATAAAATATTTAAGGCTTGCTCGGGTTCAAATTCTGTTCTAGACAGTAAAGTAAGAAGTGGTGCATTTGTGTTTCTGTGACCCAGTGTCTCTGCTGGGGATCTGGGGTGTGGTAGAAATGAGTTAATGAACGTAAAGGGAAAGTCCAAAGGGAGAAATTTCCCAGGCACATGGCAAGCCCTGGAAATCATGGGCATAATACTTTCAGAAAATCCAGTGTAGTGTTCTCCCTAAGGCCATAATGAAGTAAAATATTTTAAAGATACATTTATTGCTATCATCTGCAGAAAAAAAGCAATGGTCTTGCAAGGAATATGGGGCCCATGAAGAATTATGCAGCAAAATTTGGGTATATAATTACATTTTTTAATCTTTAAAAATACAAGATACTTTAAATTGAGCATGAGTCTTTATTATGCTGTAATTTATAAGTGGACATTTTGCTACTAATATTTTTTACCTTTGTGCTTAACTTTCTCAATTCTTTTTTCCTTAACTTTAGTGTTGACACATGAGATGTCAAATATCAAAAAACCTATACTTAAATCAGATGGTGCATTTATATGCACTTAAGTGTATTTATCTAGAAAGTCCTTAAAACTCACTGATTTCTACAGATAGTTTTTTAAAAGTAATTTTCCCAATTATTCATTAGCTATTTTTTCATTCCTATGGTATAGTAGATAATTCTAAGGCCTTCCTTATTTACTTCTTCAAAAAAAAGGTATTTCCTTCAGTCACTATTAATACTATATTTAGAACACGCTCAAATTCCAAAACTATGCAGTAACAGAAATAGATGAGAATTTAACACTTTGCAAAAGTATATAGTAGTTCTTGTGAACTAAAACTAATTGGTATACACAATGACTATGCATTTAGTTATACCTGGCAATAACTATATCACAATTCTTTTGTAGTTAGATCAAGGTAGGACTTACACAATTATCAAGACGGTGATATACAAAACCCTCAAAATGAGTCAGCCTTGGGAAGAATGGGAAAGATCATGTCACAAAGTGGCAACATGTATTTTCATATAAGAGGTCATTATGTTTTAAGATATAAAACATATAAGTGCGCAATATACAGTCATATAATTCGTTGAGTTATACCTAGAGTGGTTGCCTAAGCTTTTCTTGTACAATTGATTAGAAGTTTTAATAAAATTCTTGCAAATCCTCCTTGCAGCCAGCAATTATGGCTACCCTAATTTCATATAATGTTATATCAAGATAAATATTATGTTGATTATTGTGAATGTGAACACCTGGCTAATCTTTGAAATATTAATTCATTGTGCTTCTTAGACACTAGAGGAAACATCTGACTTAAAGGCAGCAAAATTTTATAATTCTAATGCAGGACAAATAATTTTATGATATGTTAAAATTTTTCTACTAAAATAAATCTTTATGTTGATATCAAATTGTGCTATTCAGAGAAAGTAGGTAACATCATTATAGGAGGCCCACTTTCTTGCTGAAATTTTAATTTCCATGATTAACGTTCAACTCTTAAAATCTCTGCAGTTTGATTTTCATTTATACATTTATTCATTTAACAACATACATTCTGTTGGTGACATTCACATAACATTTTCTACTAGGAATTGCTCTTCTAAAGCTTTTATGGGTTTTGTGTGTGTGTGTGTGTTTGGGAAAGTATTTCTCCATGTTTGAAGGATAGTTTTGCTGGATATAATATTCTGGATTATATATATAATATTAAATATTGTAACTCCATAATATTGGAAGAATTTTTCCTTCAGTTCTTAGAATATACCATCCCCCTTTCTCCTCACCTGTAATGTTTTCACTGAATATTCTGCTGCCAGATGTATCAAGTCTTCTTTGTGTTATTTGCTTCTTTTTGGTTGTTGTTTTTGAGATCCTTTCTTTATTCTTGACCTTTGTAAGTTTGATTGTTATATACCTTGAGATAGTCTTATTTGGGTTGGATCTTCTCTGTGTTCTTTGACTTCCTTTCACAAGAATCTCTCTTCTACCCCAATCTCTCTCTCTACCTCTACTTTAAGGTTAAAAAAAAAAAACTCTTAGATTTGCCCTTTGGAGGCTATTTTCTATATCTTGTTGGTGTTCTTCCTTCTTTTTCAAATTTCCTTTTCTCCTCTGACTCTGTATTTTCATATAACCTGATTTTGAGCTCACTAATTCTTCTGCTTGATCAATTCTGCTATTGGGAGACTCTGATGCAGTTTTCAGTTTATCAATGGAATTGTTCAGCTCCAGCATTTCTGCTGGTTTTTAAAAATTATTTCAATTTATTTGTTAAATATCTGCCATAGGATTCTTAATTCCTTCTCTGTGTTATCTTGAATTTCATTGAGCTTCCTTAGGAAAACTATTTTGAATTCCCTGACTGAGAGCTCACATATATGTCACTCTGGGATTGGACTCTGGTTCCTTATTTAGTCTATTTGGTGAGGTCATGTTTTCCTGATGTGCTTAATTCTTGTGGACATTTGTCAATGTCTGAGTATCAATGGGTTAGGTATTTATTCTAATCATTATAGCCTGAACTTGTTTATACCTGTCCTTTTTGGGAGGGATTTCCAAGAATGGAAGAATAGAAGCTTTTCAGCTTCTATTTCAAAGCTGAATAGATGCTGTAACCATGCTATTGGGCTTTCCAGCCACCATAATTGTGAGCCAAACAAACCTGTTTTCAAAGGGCATTGAGTGTTGTAACCTAAACCTGTAGTCACTGAAGCCATTTTTGCACTATGGGGTGCTATAAACCCAGGAACACTGCATCTTGCCGTCTCCTCGATAAACAACCTTCATGGACTTGGGAAAGATGGGAAAATGTTCTGGCTTACCAGGAAAAATGTCTAATACTTTTTTTTCCCTTTGACTTTTTGGTGCTTATGAAGATGCTTTCTTGTGTCAATATTTGTTCAATTTGATGTTCTTGGAGAGGAATGATAACTGGAGCGATCTATTTGGCCATTTTGTTAAACCCTTCTTCCTCTTTTGTGTATTTTAACTCATTAATTAACCACTGTAACCTATGAGATAAAAACTATTATGAATAGATTAATCTTCTCCACATCAAACTGAAAAGTGACAATGCTAATTCTTGAAATTTAGATGCTGGTTTCATAATTTTTGTTTCATACCATTGCATTATTGGCAGCATATGAAGCATACAAGAATGAATATATTTTAAAATGCACTGGTCCAGTAATAAAAGTTGTATTCATTTACTAAAGTCCTGAAAGACATTTTAGTTTCTAATGCTGTGCAAAATTTTAATATTGTAAACTGTGAGTTTTTTAACTTTGAAATACATCTATGCCCTAGTAAGGCTAACCTGTTAATTGCCAGAGTACTTAGCTCTTAACAATTTCTTACTACAATTCTAACTAATTTTTATAAATTCCAAAGAGAGAAATTCTTATTTCCTGTATACCAGGAGGAAATATTTGGATATTGGCGGGATATTTAGGTAATCATAAGCTACGGTTTGAGTGTCCCCACCAAACTCATGTTGGAACCTTATTACCCATTGCACCAATGTTGCGAGGTAAAACTTTTAGAGGTGTGACCTGCCTAATGGGAGGCATTTGGGTCACGGGGTTCCACTTTCATGTATGGCTTGACATCACTCTTAAAGTACTGAATGAGTTTTTTGCTCTTTCTCTCACTCTTAAGGGACTCATTTTGTGACTGCACTAATCTGTGGGAGTGGATTAGTTCCTGCAAGAGCAGGTAGTTATAAAGAAAGGATGCCCCTCATGGTTTTCCCCTTCATATGTGTCCACTTTCCCTTTGACCTTCTACCATGTTATGACACAGCACAAAAGCCCTCACTAGAATCTGAACTGATGCTGGCACCATGCTCTTGGACTTTCCAGCCACAAAAATTGTGAGCCAAACAAACCTATTTTCTTTACATATTACCCAGCCTTAGGTATTATGTTATAGCAACACAAAGTAAATGAGACATATATATTCAAATGTTACCCACCTGAGAGGCAAGGTCTGTTTAAAATTATACCTATTTCTGTGAAATACTCTTCAAGTACTTTATATTTCCCAAATAGCTTAATGAGTTGCATTCAATATATCAACACAGGTCCACCCCTGTCAGGAGACAGAAACAACTAAATAGGTTTTTATATGAAGAATTACTAACTAAGAATACTGTTGCTGTTAACTAGGCTATTGAAGAAGCAGCGAACACTAGTTTAGTAGAGAGGAAGTAACTGCAGCTGAGCTAGGACTCAGGAAACAAGGAAAAGAGCTTGGAAGTTTAAAAACTCAAAAATTTAGAGAAGGGGTACTATAGAGCTGAAACTCAGATCTCTGAGGAGTGTGTATTCTCTGATGAAGTTAGAGTTTTTGAGATAACAGAGGGAACTCATGGGTCTGCGATTTTAGGAGGGAGAGGCAGTTGTTGATGGCGTCAGATAGAAGCCTTCTTCCATTGAAAACTAAGATGTGCATTCAGTGCAACTCAAAGTTGAGACTCACCCACTTCCACATCTTGATTTTCAGAACAATGTACTCCTGTGCATTCTGGCTTATGGGAGAGACATCTCCATATATTGGTTGCTGATGTAAAGCATATACTGCCACATACATGATACAACTCAATTCTCTTAGAATGTTGTCATTTTGCATGATAGCATCTGCTTCAGGAGAGCTTTCACTCATGGCAGAAGGTGAAATGGGAACAGAAACTTCACATGACAAAAGTAGGAGCAACAAGGAGAGAGTAGAGGAGGTGCCACACTTTTAAATGACCAGATCTCATGAGAACTCACAATCATGAAGACAGAATCAAGCCATGACGGATCGTCTCCCATGACCCAAACACCTCCTACCAAGCCTTACCTCCAGCATGGGAGTTATCATTCAACATGACATTTGGGTAGGGCAAAATATCCAAACTATATCAATGACTTAGTAATCAATGAATATTCTCAAGTTTACCAACCACTCAAAATAAATATATCACTGTGCCCTCATAGTTTGCAATGCCACACACCAACATAACCACTGTTCCTACAGATAAAACTGCAAGAAACCATTCTTGCTGGGCATGGTTACTCACGCTTGTAATTCCGGTACTTTGAGAGACCAAGGCTGGAGGACTGTCTGAGACCAGGAGTTTGAGACCAGCCTGGTCAACAAAGTGAGACTCCAGGTACACACACATGCACAAACAAACATACAAATTAAAAATAATTAGCTGAGTGAGGTGGCACTTGCCTGTGGTCCTACTTACTCAGAAGGCAAAGGCAAGAGGATCACTTGAGCCCATGAGTCTGAGGTTACAGTGAGGCATGATCACACATATACATGCCACCCTTGGTGACAGGGTGGGAACCTGTGTCTTAAAAAGAAAAGAAAAAAAAAAACAGAAACATTCTGACTTTTTATTATCACAACTAAATGAAATCAAAACTTTGTAGTTTCCCAAAATGTGCAAATACCTTTTGCTAGGCTTTAATGCATCCCTTAAAGTTCATATGTTAAAACTGAATTGTCAATGTGATAGTACTAAAAAGCAAAACCTTTAGAAGGTGATTAAATAATGGAGTGCTCATGAAGGGAATTAGTAGTATTTTCAAACCTAATAAAGAAATTGGAAGGAACTGGCAAGGCATTTTTTTCCCCTTAGACCTTAAGCCATGTGAGAATATAGTTCAAGTCTCCATATTGGAAGCAGAGTCTGAACCTTCACAAGATGAATCTTGCCAGTGCCTTGATCTTGGACTTCTAGTATCCAGAAATTTGAGAAATAAATTATATTATTTATAAATTACCCAGCCTGTGTGGTATTTTGTTTTAGCAACACCAATGGACTAAGACACACTTTTTTCTTCTCAGATTTATTTTAGTTATAGGAGAACATTCACAGGTTTGTTACCTGAGTATATTGCATGATGGTATGATGCTGAGGTTTGGATTATCAATGATTTTATCACCCAAAGGCTTAGCATAGTGCCCAATAGTTAGTTTTCTAATCCTTGTCCTTCTCCCTCATCTAATAGTTCCATGTATCCATTGTTACAATTTTTACGTCCATGACTACCCAATGTTTAGCTCTCAGTTATAACTGAGAACATGCAGTATTTGATTTTCTGTCCTTGCATTATTTGCTTAGAATAACGGCCTCCAGCTGCATCCATTTTGCTACAAAGAACATGATTTTGTTCTTTTCATGGCTGCATAGTATTCCACAGTGCATATTTAGTACATTTTCTTTATCCAATTCACCACTGATGGCCACCTACGTTGATCCCATGTCTTTGCTATTGTGAATAGTATGGTGATGACAAGCGAATGTGTGTCTTTTTGGGAGAAAAGTTTGGTTTTTAGGAGGTATATAATGATTAATGGGATTGCGAGTCAAAAGATCGTTATGTTTACGGTTTTTAAAGAAATCTCCAGATTGCTTTTCACAGTGACTGGACTAATTTACATTCCCAACAACAGTGAATGAGCATTCCCTCTTCTCCACAGCCTCACTAGCATGAGTTGCTTTTTGCCTTTTAAATAATAGCCATTATGATGGTGTGAGATAGTATGTCTTTGTGGTTTGTTTTTTATTGTTGTGGGTGCATAATAGGTGTATATATTTATGGATTATGTGAGATATTTTAATACAGGCATGTAATTTATAATTAACATACCAGGGTAAATAGGGTATCCATAACCTCCAGCATTTATTTTTTGTGTTACAAACAATCCAATTATACTGTTTTAGTTACCTTTAAATGTACAATTAAATTATTATTGACAATAGTCATCCTCTTTTGCTATCAAATACTAGATCGTGTTTATTTTCTCTATTTTTTGTACTCATTAACCAACCCTACTTCCCCTCACCCCATCCCCCACGCCCACTAGGTTTCCTAGCTTCTGATAACCACTTCTCCACTCTTTATCTCCATAATTCAATTGTTTTAATTTTTAGCTCCCACCAATCAATGAAACATGCAAACTTTGTATTTCTGTGCCTGGCTTCTTTATTTTACTTAACATAATGACCTCCAGCTCCATCCATGTTGTTGCAAATGACAGGATCTCACTTTTTATAGCTAAATAGTACTCCATTGTGTATATGTACCACATTTTCATCATCCATTCATCTGTCGATGGACACTTAGTTTGCTTCCAAATCTTGGATATTGTAAAGAGTGTTGCAATAAATATCAGAGTGCAGATATCTCTTTGATATCCTGATTTCTTTCTTCTGGTTATGTACCTAAAAGTGGTATTACTTCATTGTATGGCAGCTCTAATTTTTTGTTTTTTGAGGAACCTCCAAACTGTCCTCCATAGGGGTTGTGATATTTTACATTCTTATTAATGGTGTATGAGGTTTCTCTTTTCTCCACATTCTTGCCAGCATTTGTTATCATCTGACTTTTGGATAAAAGTCATTTTAACAAGGGTGAGATAATATCTAATGGTAGTTTTGATTTGCATTTATCTTATAGTCAATGATATTGATCACCTTATTATATACCTGTTCACCATTTATATGTCTACTTTTGAGAAATGTCAACTCAGATCTTTTGCCCGTTTTTAAATCAGATTATTAGACTTTTTTCCTATAGAGTTGTTTGAGCTCCTTATATGTTCTGGTTAAGAATCCCTTCTCAGATAGGCAGTTTACAAATATTTACCCATTCTGTGGGTGGTCTCTTCACTTTGTGAATGGCTTTCTTTGCTGTACAGAAGCTTTTCAACATGATGTAGTGCCATTTGTTCATTTTTACTTTGTTTGTGATTGCGGGTATTACTTAAGAAATTTTTGCCCACTCCAATGCCCTCATGAGTTTCTCCAAAGCTTTCTTTTAGTTGTTTCATAGTTTGAGATCTTAGATTTAAGTCGTTAACCCATTTTGACTTGATATTTGTATCAAAGATCAAATGGTGAGAGATTGGAATCTAATTGCATATGGATTTCTAGTTTTCCTAGCACGTTATTGATGAGAATGTACTTTTTCCAATATATGTACTTTTTGTCAAAAAAGTACAAAGATGCTTTTGACAAAGCATCCTTGTCAAAAATGAGTTCACAGTAGACGTATGGATTCATCTCTGGGTTCTCTGTTCTCTTCTGATCCATGTGTGTATTATGCCACAAACATGATGTTTTAGTTACTATAGATCTGTACTGTAATTTTTAGTCAGATAATGTGATTCCTCCAGTTTTATTATATTTCCCTTAGGATATCTTTAGCTATTTGTGGTTCCATATACATTTTATAATTGTTTTATCTATTTCTGAGAATAATGTCATTGGTATTTTTATTGAGATTGCATTAAATTTTTATTGAGGTTGCTTTGGATAGTATGGACATTTTATTAACAATATTAAGTCTTACAGTCCATTAACAGGGAATATATTTCCATTTCTTTGTGACTTCTTCAATTTATCAAATCAATATTTTATAGTTTTCATTGTGGAGATCTTTTACTCCTTTGCTTAAATAAATTCCTAGGTATTTTATCTTGTAGCTATCATATGGTATTATTTTCTTGATTTCTTTTTATGATTATTTGCTTTTGGCATATAGAAATGCTACTGATTTTTGTATGTTGTTTTGTATTCTGCAACTGTACTGAATTTATTTATTAGTTCTAATAGTTCTTTAGTGGATTCTTTAGGTTTTTCCAAATATAAGATTATATCATCTGCAAACAAGGATAATTTGACTTCTTCTTCTCCAATTCAGTTGCCCTTTATATCTTTCTATTGCCTGATTGCTCTAAGCAGGACTTCCAGGACCATGTTGAAGAACAGTGATGACAGCGAACATCCTTGTCATGTTCCAGATCTTACTGGAAAGGCTTTCAGGTTTTCCGCCATTCAGTATAATACTAGCTGTGGGGCTTATGTATGGCTTTTATTATGTTGAGAAGAAAATTTAAAAATTTCTTGAAACAAATGATAATAAAAATACAAATACCAAAATTTATGGAACACAATAAAAAGTAATACTAAGATGGAAGATTGTAGTTTTAACATCCTTCATCAAAAGGAAGAAAAACATCAAATAAACAACTTAAAGATGCATCTTAAAGAGCTAGAAAAGCAAGAGCAAACCAAATTCAAAATGAGTAGAACAAAATAAATACTAAAGATAAGAATGGAAATAAATTTGAAATAAAGACTGTAATACAAATAATCACTGGTCATTCAGGAGCATATTTTTTAATTTGCATATGTTTGTATAGTTTCCAAAATTCCTTTCATTATTGATTTTTAGTTTTACTCTATTGTGGTCAAAGAAAGTGCTTGATATTATTTCATTTTTAAAAATGTTTTAAGACTTATTTTTGTGAGCTAAAATATGGTCTATTCTTGTGAATAATGTATGTGCTAAGGAAGCAGTGTCTATACTGCCATCATTGGATGGCATGTTATGTAAATAACTTTTTGGCCAATTCGGACTACAGTGCAGATTAAGTCTGATGTTTCTTTGTTGATTTTCTGTCTGGAAGATCTGTATAATGCTGAAAGTGGGGTGTTGATGTCTCTGGCTATTATCATATTGGGGTCTATTTCTCTCTTTTGCTCTAATAATATTTGCTGTATGTATTTGGGTGCTCTAGCACTGGGTCTATATATAGTTACAATTGTTATTATTTTCTCAATAAATTGACTCCTTTATCATTATATAGTGACCTTGTTGTTTCCTGGACTTTTTGTTTTGAAATCTATTTCGTCTGATATAAGTGTAGCTACTCCTGCTTTATCTTGTTTCCATTGGCATGGAATATCTTTTTCCATCCCTTTCTACAGTCCGTGTGTGCATGCATAGGTAAAATGTAGGCAGCAGATCACTGGGTATCTTTTTTTAAAAAAAAATCAATGTAAACACTCTATGTTGTTTGATAGGAGAGTGACATGGTTAGGTTCTGTGTTCCCACCCAAATCTCTTCTTGGATCGTAATTCCCAGGAGTTGAGGGAGAGACCTGCTGGGAGGTAACTGGGTCACAGAAGTAGTTTTTCCCATGCTTTTCTTGTCATAATGTGTGAGTTCTCATAAGATTTGATGATTTTACAAGTGTTTGACATTTCCTCCTATACACACTCTCTCTGTTTCTTCCATCAGATAGTGAAGAAGGTGCCAGCTTCCCCTTCTGCCATGATCGTAAGTTTCCTGAGGCTTCTCCAGCCAGGTGGACCTGTGAGTCAGTGAAAACTCCTTTGTTTATAAATTACCCAATTGTGGATAGTATTTTTATTGCAGTGTGAAAATGAACTAATACGGTAAATTGGTAGCTCAGAAAGTGGGGTACTGCTATGAAAAGTGGGTACCCAAAAATGTGAAAGTGACTTTGGAACTGGGTATCAGGCAGAAGTTGGAACAGTTTGGAGGACTCAGAGGAAGACAGGAAGATGTGGGAAATTTTGGAAATTCCTAGACACTTGTTGAATGGTTTTGACCAAAATGCTGTTATGGTCGATGAAGTCCAGGCTGAGGTTGTCTCAGATGAAGATTAGGAACCTATTGGGAACTGGAGTAAAGGTCACTCATGCTATGTTTTAGTGTAGTGACTAGCGGCATTTTGCCCCTGCCTTAGAGATCTATGGAACTTTGAACTTGAGATAAATAATCTGAAACTTAAACTTATGCTTAAAAGCGAAGAAGAGTATAAAAGTTTGCAGCCTGATGATGCAAGAGAGAGAAAAACTCATTTTCTGGGGAGAAATTCACACCAGCTGAAGAAATTTGCATAGGTAATGGGGAGCCAAATGTTAATAGCCAAGACAATGGGGAAAATGTCTCCAGACATGTCAGAAATCTTGGCGTCAGCCCTTCCTATCACAGGCCCAGAGGACTAGGGAGAAAAATGATTTTGTGGGCCAAGCCCAGGGCCCCTGCTGCTCTATGCCACCTCAGGACATGGTGCCCTGTGTCCCAGCTGCTTAAACTCCAATCGTGGCTAAAAGGGGCCAATGTACAGCTTTGACCATTGCTTCAGAGGGCACAATTCCCAAGCCTTAGTGGCTTCCACATGGCATTGCGCCTGCAGGTACACAGAAGTAAAGAATTAAGGTTTGGGAACCTCTGCCTAGATTTCAGAGGATGTATAAAAATGCCTGGATGTTCAGGCAGAAGTCTGCTGCAGGGGTGGACCCTTCATGAGGAACCTCTGCTAGGGCAGTGCAGAAGGGAAATATGGGGTTGGAGCCCCCACACAGAGTTCCCACTAGGGCATTGCCTAGTGGGGCCGTGAGAAGAGGGCCACTGTCTTCCAGATCCCAGAATGGTAGATGAACTGAAAGTTTGCACCATGCACCTGGAAAAGCCACAGATGCTCAATGCCAGCCATGAAATCAGCTGTGAAAGCAGCTATGGAGGCTGTACCCTGTAAAGCCATAGTGGCAGAGCTACCCAGGGCCATGAGGGCCGATCTCTTGCATCATCTTGATCTGGATGTGAGTCATGGAATCAGAAGAGATTATTTTGAAGCTTTAAGATTTAATGACTGCCCCACTAGGTTTTGAACTCACGTGGGGCCTGTAGCCTTTGTTTTGGCTGATTTCTCTTATTTGACATGGGAGCATTTACCCAGTGCCTGTACCCCCATTGTATCTAGGATGTAACTAACTTGCTTTTGATTTTACAGGCTCATAGGCAGAAGAGACTTGCCTTGTCTCAGATGAGACTTTGGACTGTGAACTTTTGAGTAAATGCTGAAATGAGTTAAGACTTTGGGCGACTGTTGGGAAGGCATGATTGGTTTTAAAATATGAAAAGGCATGAGATTTGGAAAGGGCTAGGGGCAGAATGATATGGTTAAGCTTTGTGTCCCCACCCAAATCTCATCTTGAATTGTAATCCCCAGGTGTTGAGGGATAAACCTGGTGGGAGGTGATTGGATCACTGGGGGAGTTTGCCCCATGGTGTTCTCATGATAATGCATGAGTGCTCATGAGATATGATGGTTTTATAAGTTTGACATTTCCTCCTACACACACTCTCTCTGTCTCTCCTGCCACCTTATGAAGAAGGTGCCTGCTTCCCCTTCTGCCATGATTATAAGTTCTCTGAGACCTTCCCAGCCATCGGGAGCAGTGAGTCAATTAAACCTCCTTTGTTTATTAAATTACTCAGTCTTGGGTAGTGTCTTTATAGCAATGTGAAAACGGACTAATACAGATAATTTAGTCCATTTACATTCAGTGTAATCGATAATAAGTAAGGAATTACTCCTGCCATTTTGCTATTTGTTTTCTGGTCTTTTCTTCCTTTTTTCTTTCCTTCCTGTGTTCCATTTAGTGAAGGTGATTTTTCTCTGGTGTTAGAATTTGATGTCTTGCTTTTTATTTTTTATTTTTTTGTATCCTTTGCATGTTTTCACATTTGTTGTTACCATGAGGCTTGTAAATACCATCATATAACCCATAATGTATGCTGATAACAACTTAACACTGTTTGCATAAACAAATAGAAAACTAATACAAATTCTACATCCTATATCCCCCACATTTTAGCTTTTTGTTGCTTTTACTTATATCTTTTTTTTTTTTTTTTTTGAGATGGAGTCTCGCTCTGTCACCCAGGCTGCAGTGCAGTGGTGTGATCTCGGCTCACTGCAAGCTCCACCTCCCAGGTTCACACCATTTTCCTGCCTCAGCCTCCCGAGTAGCTGGGACTACAGGCATCTGCCACCATGCTTGGCTAATTTTTTGTATTTTTAGTGGAGATGGGGTTTCACTGTGTTAGCCAAGATGATGTTGATCTCCTGACCTCATGATCCACGTGTCTCAGCCTCCCAAAGTGCTGGGATTACAGGTGTGAGTCACTGCGCCTGGCCCTCTTTTACTTATATCTTATTGTAGTATTTGTGCCTTGAAAAGTTATTGTAGTTATTACTTTTGATTGGTTCAATGTTTATTCTTTCTACTTAAGAGTACTTGATTCCTCTTCCTGTGTCCAAGTGATCTCATTGTTCACAGGAAGGGGAGCATCACACACTGGGTCCTATTGTGGGGAGGGGGGAGCGGGGAGGGATAGCACTAGGAGATATACCTAATGTAAATGACAAGTTAATGGGTGCAGCACACCAACATGGCACATGTATACATATGTAACAAACCTGCAAGTTGTGCACATGTACCCTAGAACTGAAAGTATAGTTAAAAAGAGTACTTTACATACTAGAATTAAGTATTATATTATTCTGTATTTGTCTGTGTACTTACTATTACCAGTGAGATTTGTACCTTCAGATAATTTCTTATTGCTCATTAATGTTCTTTTCTTTCTGATGAAGTACTCCCTTTAGCATTCCTTATATGATGCACCTGGTATTGAGGAATTTCCTCAGCTTTCGTTTATCTGGGGAAGTTATTTCTTCTTCATGTTTGAAGGCAAGTTTCACCACATGTACTGTTCTAGGATAAAAGTGGATTTCCTTCAGAATTTTAAACATATCCCGGCACTCTTTCCTGGCCTGTAAGGCTTTTCAGACTTTTCTACTGAAAAGTCTTCTTAAGTTGTATTGGAACTTTGTAATATGTTATTTGTTTATTTTATCTTGCTAGTTTTAGGACCCTTTCTTTATTCTTGATCTTTGGAGATTTGATTATTAAATGCCTTCAGGTAGTCTTCTTGGGGTTAAATCTGCTTGGTGGTCAATAATCCTTTTGTATTTCAATATCGGTATCTTTCTCCACGTTTGGAGATTTCTCTGTTATTGTCTCTTTGAATAAACTTTCTAGCCCTCTCTCTCTACCTCCTCTTTAAGGCCAATAACTCTTAGATTTGCCTTTTTGAGTCTATTTTCTACATCTTGTAGGTGGGCTTCATTGTGTGTTTTTTTGTGGGGAGGTTCTCTATGTATTTTTAAATAGCCTGTCTTCAAGCTCACTAATTCTTTCTTCTGCTCGAACAATTCTGCTATTAAGAGAATCTGATACATGCTATAGCATGTGAATTGTATTTATCAACTCAATAATTTCTGCTTGATTCTTTTTCATTATTTCAATTTATTTGCTAAATGTAATTGGTGGGGTTCTCAATTCCTTCTCTGTGTTATCTTAAATTTCTTTGAGTTTCCTCAAGACAGTAATTTTGAATTCTCTGTCTGAATGGATTGGTCCCTGGTGCCTTATATAATTTATTGGTCGAAGTCACGTTTTTCTGGAAGTTTTTGATGCATGCTAACTTTTTTAGTGTCTGAGCATCGAAGAGTTAGGTATGTGTTGTAGACTTAGCGGACTCAGCTAGTTTGTACCCGTCCTTTTTGGGAAGGCTTTCCAGATATTTAAAAGGACTTTGGTGTTGAGCTCTAAGCTGTATCTGCATTAGGGGAAACTCCAAGCCCAGTAATGCTGTAGTACTTGCAGGATCATAGAGGTAACGGCTTGATGGTCTTGGATAAAATTGAAAAAAAATTCTCTGCATCACCAGGCAGAAACTCTTCTTGTCCTTCTTTACTTTTTCCCGAACAAATGGATTGTCTCTCTGTTTTGAGCCATCTAGAGTTTGGGGTGGGATGAAATGGGCACCTCTGTAACCACAGCCTCTGGGACTGTGTTAGGTCTGACCTGGCGGCAGCACAGCCAAAACCCACTGTAACAACTACTGGCTACTGCCTGTGTTCACTTATGTCCCTGGGTCTCTACAAGCAGCAGGTAGTGAAGCAAGCCAGGCCTCTATCCTTTCCTTCAGGGTGATAAGTTCCCTTAGGCCCTGGGAGAGTCCAGTATTACCTTCTAGGAGCCAGGGACTGAAGTCATACAGCTTAGAAGTCTACCTGGTGTTGTATTACAGTGCTGCTGAGCTGGTACTCAACTATGGGAAAGAATTCTTCTCACTCTTTCCTCCTTTTTCCACAGGGAGAGGCACTTCACCTTATGGTAACCAACACCACAGGCTTATGGGGAGTACTGCAAGGCAATGAGAGCTGTTCCCTTGAGCCCCAAGTGCTCTTCAGTCGTCTTGTGATGAATGCTGTCAGGCCTAGGACTCACCCTTCAGTGCAGTGGACTCCTCTCTGTCCCAGGGCAGGTCCAGAAATGCCACCCAAGAGCCAAGGCCTTGAATTCAGGACCCCAAGAGTCTGCTTGGTGTTCTGACCTATTGTGGTCAAGCTGGTACGTAGGGTGCAAGACAAAGTCCCCTTTATTTTTCCCTCTTCTTTTCTCCAGCAGAAGGCGTCTCTCCTAGTAGCCAACACAGCTGGGATTGTGCTGAGTCTCACATGAAGCCTACATGTCGTGGAGTCTCACCCAAAGCCCACAGCATATGACATGAGTATCATTGCTGGTTATTCAGACCCCAAAGGCTCTTTAGTAAGTAGGTGATGGATCCTGCCAGGACTAGATTCCTTCCTGCAGGCAATGGGCTCCCTTATGGCCAGGATGTGTCTAGAAATATTTTCCAGGAACTAGGGCCTGGAAAGGGGGCCTCATGGCTCTGACAAATTTCTCTGGCCAGTATTCCAGTGATATACTGAATAAGAGTGCTGTTGGATTCAGTTTGCTATTATTTTATTGAGTATTTTTGCATCTTTGGTCATCAAGGATATTGGACAGTTGTTTTCTTTTTTTATTGTGTCTTTGCTAGGCTTTAGTATCAGGGCGATGCTGGCTTTTTAGATAACTTGGGAAATAGTGCATCTTCAAGTTTTTTGGAATAGTTTTAGCAGAATTGGTACCAGCTCTTCTTTGCATGTCCTATAGTATTTGACTATGAATCCAACTGGTACAGGGCTTTTGTTGATTGATTTTTTAAAAATACTGCTGCAGTTTCAGAACTTGATTTTGGTCTGTTGGGTTTCAATTTCTTTCCCGCTCAATCTTGGGAGGTTGTGTGTTTCTGAGAATTTATTTTCTCTATATTTTCTAGTTTGTGTGCATACAGGTGTTCATAACAGTCTCAGCATCTTTTGTATTTCTGTGAGATAGGTTGTAATGCCACCTTTGTTGTTTCTGATTATGCTTATTTTAAACTTTTCTCCTTTGTATTGATCTAGTTATTAGTCTATTGATCTTGTTTATTCTTTCAAAGACCCAACCTTTGGTTTCACTGACCTTAAATTTTGGGTCTCAATTTCATTCAGTTCTGCTCTGACTTTAGTGATTTTTTTTCCGCTACCTTTGGGATTACTTCTGTTTTTTTTCTAGTTCCTGTAGGTGTGACTTTAGATCATTAATTTGAGGTCTTTCTAACATTTTAAGATTGGTGATTTATACTTTAATCTTTCCTCTTAACACTGCTTTTCCTACAGTCCATAGATGTTGGTATGCCATTTCTCTGTTTTCAGTTATTTCAAATAACTTCTTAATTTGTGCCTTACTTTGTTGTTCACCTAAAAGTCATTCGGGAGAAAGTTGTTTAATTTCCATGCAATTGTGTGGTATTGGGAGATCTTCTTGGTAATCGTTTGTATGTTTCTTCCACTGTGGTACAAGAGTGTGGTTGGCATGGTCTTTCTTTCTTCCTTTCTTCCTTTCTTCCTTTCTTTCTTTCTTTTTTCTTTCTTTCTTTCTTTCTTTCTTTTTATTTCTTTTGTGTGCAGATGAGTCTGACAGGTGAAGTACTCTGTAGAAGTCTATTAGGTTCAATTAGCCAAATGTTGAATATAAGTCCAAAATTTCTTTGTTAGTTTCTGCCTTGAAGACCTCTTTAACACTGTCAGTGGGGCACTGAAGTCCCTTAATATTATTGTGAGGTTGTGTATGTCTTGTTGTGGGTTTAGAAGTACTTACTTTATAAATCTGGGTGCTCCAATGTTGGATGTGTATATATTTAGAATAGATAAGCCTTCTTGTTAATTGAACACTTTATTATTACATAATGCTATTCTTTATCATTTTTTATTATTGGATTAAAGTCTGTTTTGTATAATATAGTCATAGTGACCCCTGCTCATTTTTGTTTTCTTTTTCTTTTTTCTTTTGAGATAGAGTTTCACTCTTTTTGCCCAGGCAGGAGTGCAATGGCATGGTCTCAGCTCAATGCAACCTGCGCCTCCTGGGTTCAAGTAATTTTCCTGCCTCAGACTCCCAAGTAGCTGGAATTACAGGTGGCTGCCACACCCAGCTAATTTTGTATTTTTAGTAGAGATGGGGTGTCACCATGTTAGTCAGGCTGGTCTCAAACTCCTGACCGCAGGGGATCCACCCGCCTCGGTCTCCCAAACTGCTGGGTTTACAGACGTGAGCCACTGCACCCGGCCTTGTTTTCTTTTTATGTGGTAGATTTCTTTTTTTCTCAGTTTACATCAACCCATGTGAGACAGGTCTTTTGAAAATAGAAGATGGATGGGTCTTGTATTTTTATCCATCTTGCCACTGTGTGCCTTTTAAATGGAGGCATTTAGAGTATTTACATTCAAGGTTAATATTGATATGTGAGGTTTTAATCCTATCATGAAGTTGTCACTGGTTCCTCTGTAGTTTCTACTGTGCCATTGCTTTATAGGGTCTGTGGGCTATGTATTTTAGTATGGTTTTGTGATAGCAGGTTTCATTCTTTTATTTTCACATTTAGAACTCCCTTAAGGATCTATTGTAAGGCTTTTTTCTTGGTAACTATTCCCTTAGCCCTTGATTGTTGGGAAAAGGTCCTATTTCTCTTTTGATTATGAAGTTTAGTTTGGTAGGATATAAAAATTCTTGGATGAAATTTTTCTTAAAGAATGATGAAAATAGGCCCCCAATCCTTCCTGGATTGTAAGATATCTACTGATAAATCCACCGTTAGCTTGTTGGGGTTCCCTTTATACATGATCTAACCTTTTTCTCTAGCCGCCTTTAAGAATTTTTCTTTTACATTGACTTTGGAGAGTCTGATGACTGTATTCCTTGGTGATGTTTGTCTTCTACAGTATCTTGCAGGTATTCTCTGGATTTCTTGCACCTAGATACCAACCTCCCTAGGAAGAGTTGGAACATTTTTTTGGATTATTTGTTCACAGTATTTGTTTTTCTCCTTCTCTTTCAGCAATACCAAATAATTTTTAGGTTTGCTTACGTTGTATTACCGCAAATTTCTCAAAGACTTTGTATATTTTTAAAAATTGTTTAAAAATTTTTGTCTGATTGTATTCGTTAAAAAGACTCGTCTTCAAGCTCTTAAATTATTTATTTTTCTTGGTCTGACTGTGTTAGTTAAAAAGACTGGTCTTCAGGCACTTAAATTGTTTCTTTTTCTTGGTCCAGTCTATTGCTAAAGCTCTCAATTGTATTTTGAAATTCCTTAAGTGAGTTTTTCAGTTCCAGATGCTCAGATTTATTTCTTTTTAGAATGTTTATCTGCTTCATCATTTACTAGATTGCTTTAGAAGTTTCTTCATGTTAATTTTGTTTGTGTTGTCTTGGATCTTTTTGAGCTTCCTTGCAATCCATGCTTCAAATATTTATCTATGATTTCTCAGTTTCCATTTTGATTACATTGCTGGAGAGCTCCTGCAATCCTTTGGTGTGTCATTACATTTAGCTTTTTCATGGTGCCCAAATTCTTGTGCTGTTTCCTTCTCATCTTGGGACATTAACATTTGCAATTTTGTAATTATTTTCATACAGGTAGAATATTTTATTTTGGTTTTATTCCCTATATATTTTTTTTCTATTCCTTTCCCTCTTCCCTATAGGATGTGACTCTTGAGAATACTGAGCAGGGTCTTTTGGCTTTGTTTCTATAGCCCTATGCATGTCTGTCACCAGGTTTTATATTGGGCTGTGAAGTCTGACCTACAAGTCAATAGATGGTACTTATAGGTAACAGCCAGCTGCAGCCAATGTGGCTGAGATATACTTGATCTTGTTATTTAGATAACCTCTCTGTTTCCTCAGGAAATGGGCTGATTCATGAAGTACACAGTGGTCTTAGCTCTCTGCTTAGTCTTGGGGGACTGGGGCCAAGATAGGCAGGGCTGGCCTAGGCAGGTTCACCTACAGGTCCCCCAATTGCCAGCATAAGCACCAAAACTGAGGAAGAATTCAGTGGGTGGGTACCAAGCACCCACAAATGTGTCTAAATGTGGATCTAGGAAGCCTTTCTGGCCCCAAGTTCTCTCCACTGGGATGGTGGCTGGTCTAAACTCCTAATTTTAGAATAGTGAGTGCTCCAGATGCCTGGAGATCTGCCTGTATATCAAGGATAGAGTCCCCTCCATGCACCAGGATTTCTGCACGGGAAGTGTGGGGTAGCTCAGGCCACTATTTGAGGCAAACAGGTGCTCTAGATGCCTAGAGATGGGCCTGGGTTGGAGTAGAGAGGGCCTCTATGCAAGAAGATTTCTGCATAAGAAGAGTAGGGTGAGAGAGGCTGCCAATCCCAGTGAGTAGGTGCTCTGAATGCCTGGATCTCTGCCTGGGCTCACTGCACCACGATGCCGTGAGAACCTCACTACCCCATGATGTAAGCTCAGGAAGAGTGGGGCATATGAGACTGATGAACCAGATGAAAGATTACTCCAAATACTTGGAGGCCTGCCTGGGCATGAAGCAGAAAGCTCCTCCCTGAACCATGATCTATGATCTATGTCTAGGAAGGGTGGAGAAGATGAGGCTGTCATCCAGGCAAGCAAGTGCTCTAGATGCCTGGAGGTATACCTGGACATGGAACAGAGAGAACCCTACTCACTGCGATCTACATCCAGGAAGGGTGGGGTGAGTTGGGCTAATACAGCTGAGTGGTTGCTTCAAATGCCTGGAGATCTGCCTAAGCATGGAGCAAAGAGGGCCCCACTATACCTTGATTTATGTCCAGGAGGAGCGGGGCACCTCAGGCTGATGGTCTAGGCAAATGATGCTCCAAATGCCTGAATTTCAGCCTGGGGTTAGAGCAGAGGGGGTCTTGATGCACCACTATCTCAGGGAAGCAGGCTGGTAAACCAGTAATAGCACATGCAGACCAGGTCAGCACAAACTAACCCTGGTGGCAAGTCTTGTTGCCCAGCCAAAATTGCAGCTGTAGCAGCTCCCTTTTGCCCTAGGTTTCTGATGAGGGAGAGCAGAATTCAAAGACACATTTCATGTTAGTTTATTTGTTCTTATAATACTATATTTTATTCTATATTAAATGAGAATGAAAATAGTAAATAATGACTCAATGTAGTATCAATTAAATATTGTAATAAAAATGCTTACACAAGTGATCGACAAAAACAGACACTAAATAAATATTGGCAATTATTATTTGCTGGGTCCTCACTGAATTTTCGACTTTTGTTCTTTCCTCTAGGCCCAGTCTTGCTTACATTCTGTTTAAAACTGGGTTAACCTAGCAGTAGTGTGCTATTCATTTGAGAACATAGAAAATAGGAATACACATTCAGTGTATTCAGTATTCAGTACAAATAATTCCTAATCCTAAACACAGAAATTTACGATAAATTATACTTAATAAACACCACGAGTCATGCCAAACCCAGCCTTATTTTTGTTCCCTATCATGACACTAGGGAGACATCTGGCTCTTGAATAGCTCAGTGACACTGACATTTCTGGCTTAGAATTCATTTCCATTAAAAATCATGTTCATATTATTTAAAATAATATGCTGTGACTTTTGGGATCAGCAAAATTATTACTGGTTAAATACAAAAGCGAGCCCATAAATATGCAAAATAAAATTAATATTATTTTTACATGGCAATCCTTTATGATATTTCCGTGGCATATAATTTAGAAGCAGAGGACATGTTCTAACAGAAGGAAAGGGTGCCCTCTTGTGTTTTAGTTAAAAGTGAACAATTTGCTAACATATCTCTCCAACTTATATTTATTAGATTCTCAACTGATAATAGTTTATAGAATAAAGATTAGACTAAGAAAAAAAGAAAGAAAAAATGAAAGCTACTAGTAGTATAAGGTGTTAAGAAAGCATACTGTATTTATGATGCATTCTTCTTGAGTTTAAATGTAGAAAAGTGTTGGATGAAATATTGTCAATCGATGATCATCTCCTTTTCTATCACCTAATGAAATACAGTTAATCTATCTGTGGAGTTTGCCTCAAGCTTGGAATTGCTTAACATTTATAATAATATTACAGATGTCATTGTCTAAAAATATGTAGATATGAAAATTTTATCACAAAATTTTGATTGTATACATTTCCTTCAAACTGATTTTTTCAATATTTTTAGTAATAATTTTAGCCAGATTAAATTAGAACACAATATAAATTACTCTTTATGCATTTAAAATATTTCACCAGATATTTCATGCATTTCTATGTCCCATTTTATTCGAATCAATAATAATATAATGTATTGTCAATTTTCTCCCTAAATTGAATATATTTCTCTGCAGTTTTCTCCAGAGGGATTTGCAGAGACAGGATGCTATGAAATTACCTCTCCCATGCCCTCCTCAGTACTAAGGCTGAGGTACCTGTCTACATCAAAAGATGATTAGTACAAATCAGATGACTTAGCCAGGTGATTCTTTACACCATCTCCTATTATGAGTTGAATTGTCCCTTTCCCCAAATTCATATATTGAGTTTCTAACATTCAGCTTCTCATTTAAAGATAAGATTTTTTAAAAGGTGATTAAAGTAAAATGAGGTCACTGATGTGGGCCTAGTCCAATAGGACTGATATTCTTAGAAGAAAAAAAGATTATGACACAGACAGAAGAAAGACCATGTAAAGGCACAAGGAGAAGACAGCCATTTACAAGCCAAGAAGCGAAGTCTCTGAAGAAACCAACCCTGCTGACACCTTGCTCTTGGACTTCTGGCCTCCAGATCTATGAAGAAGTAAATTTTTGTTGTTCAAGCAACCTGAATTGGTTTACTTTCAAATGGCAGCCCCAGCAAACTGATAGGTCCGCAGAGTTCTTTTTCTTTCCACAATGTAAAAGTTTTAAATTCATTTTTTCAGAAAGCATTACTTCCACCTCAATTTTGAGCTCCAATAAACAAAATTTAAACATCAAATGGTGATAAACAGTATAAACTTGCATCTAATACATGATAAACTAATATTAGCAATAACTTTTTTTTTATTGTACTTTAAGTTCTAGGGTACATGTGCACAATGTGCAGGTTTGTTACGTGTGTATACATGTGCCATGTTGGTGTGCTGCACCCATCAACTCATCAGCACCCATCAACTCGTCATTTACATCAGGTATAACTCCCAATGCCATCCCTCCTCCCTCCCCCCTCCCCACAATAGGCCCCGGTGTGTGATGTTCCCCTGCCCGTCCGGTGGCGCAATCAGTTAGTGCGCGGTACTTATAAGCAATAGCTTTTATTAGCTGGGTCAATGGCTTGCTCTTTCTTCACCATTAAAGTGTCCCTACTATATCTTCTTTGCTCCTGTTTTCTTCAAAGCCAGACAAATTGGCTCCACTTTCCAGCAAAACAGTGGGTCCATCTGTCAGTAGAGTACAAAAAGAACAGAAAATCCCATACTTCTGACTGTATTAATCCGTAGCTACATGCAATTTTCACAGTCAATCTCAGTGTGCACATGTAACAACTCACATCTCACTTGCACTTGTAACTATAAATCATGGTGTCAGGGGAAGCAGGCACGAGTAAACCAAAACAGATAAAGATATGTACTCACACACAAATTAACATTCAAAAATCACTTTTTGATTACATAGTTCATAATTTATAAAATTCTTTACTCAGTTTTGATTGTAAAACATAGGGATATCTCAAATAAATTGAGCTCTCTAATTAAATTTCTTAAGTCAGTATTTTAAAATACATTATATTAACTGTATGGGAAGTAAAATAGAAGTATTCAATATTTATTCATTCTCCTATTAATTTGTCATATTTTCAAAACAAAATTATTGAGCACCTAATCTCTGCTTTACATTAGTAAACAAAAATAGTTAAGTCAAGGAATTATCATTGGGTTGGTCTTAGAGAAAAGCAAAAGAAGTGTAGTCCTTGGTCAGGTAACTCTCTGATGTAAAATGTATTTTCTGCCTGTGTGTTTATCACTCTGTCTGTATGTGTATTTCCCTAACTGGTTGTAGCCATAACATTAGGTAACATGTATAAAATGCTTAGGAATGTTCCTGGCACAAATTAAGTATTTGATAAACTAAGACAGTTAACTCATTAGCATATATAAATTCCACTTTCTACATCCATGAGAAAAAGAAAAATATATTTATTTGATACGGGTGTTGTCGGGATTGAATGAGATAATGCATGTAGCCCAAATTTTATATATACAGTTTAATTAATACTAACCCCACCCCCTAAAAAACTGCATATGATATGAGCATAGGATGATTTCCACAAATTATGTTAACATTAACTGAAAAATTATTCATTTAATTCTCCTTTGCAATTGATAAACTCTGAAGTCTCAAATATACTTTGAATATAAACAACACTGATTTATCAAGCTTTCTGATTATCCTATGGGATGAGAGCTCTATCTAATCCTTTAGAAAAGTGAAACTTTGAAAAAGTGTCTAGTTAGTGGTGAAATGGTATTTTGACAAGACAAATTATTTCTTTTTTTGAGGTAAATTTTAATGCTGAATCAGTAGATTTATTGCACTGATTTTTTATGAGTAAAATTATTACATTCAAACTCATGCACAGAGTATTTTACTGAATGACATTCTGCAGTAAGACCTGTCATGAATATTGCTGAGAGACACAGAGTATAATTCCTACTTGAAACTTAAATTATAAAACTCTCAAGGATCTTCTCAAATGGCATTCAATAAATCCATGCTATGTCTTTGGAAGGGAAATATTTCTAAAGTATATTACACTGATTGTCACTGTTAAATACTTTTTTATTTGTGTGTATGTGTAAGGGTTGCTTTAAAACTAATTTCAGAATAAATGAAAACCAGCACAAAGAAGGCTAATCACGAAATTACTTTTACCTTAAAAGTTTTCATAGTTTTTTTCTCTTTTTTTTTTTCTCAAGTTGGCTGACTATGGATGTTGGATGCTAGCTCTCCTCAGAAAGATCAAAGTTACAGGCGAATGGCCATGATTTAAATGGAAATCTGAGGGAGTGGAGCAAGGACCTGTTGGAGCATCCATGGGAACAACCTGGGGCACAAAAGAGGAAAGTAGCAAGAGACTGGCAAAGATTGTCTCCCTAGAAACCTGGACCATGAAAAGGGTGAGTCATGGCTTCTCTTGTCTCCTCACCTGTGTGACAATCTGATCTCCAAAGTGTTGGGGAGCCCCTCTGCCCTCACAATCCAGACAAGGATGTTAGTGGTGATGGGACCTTGCTAAGGACAATAAATTGGGTGGTCAGTTCGTGCAGGTATTCCCATACACAAATTGAACTGGCAGGTGCCACACTGGTTGTACATGTACTATAGGCCACTGTTCTCCCCAGGGGACTTCAGCCCTTAGGTTGCCACATCACCAGATACCTCACAAACATAGCCCATGACCTGCTCTGACTTTGACAACCATATGGTGCCAGCAGATCCCTGAGGAGCTGTGGGTTCCTTAAAGATCTAGCCCTCAGTGTGGGCTGCCTTTAGGGAAGAGGGGAGCACAGCCCTCCAATCTGCCTTTGGGACAAAGGAAACATGGACATGGAGTCAATTGATGAAGGGGGTGGAATTGACTGCTGGAAATAGAAATGAGAAAGAGGTTATCTCCTGTTGCCCCCATCCACTGTTGCAGACACAACAGAGTGAAGGGTTGGGCCCATCTCCTGCTCATTACATAAGGCAGTACTATCCTGGCCATAAAGGGCAGACAAATCACAGAGCTGTCTGTCTGCTCTGGACTGGGGGAAGAGGCTTAGCCCTGAAACCTATTTTGTAGTAGCCACCAGAAGGGAATTTCTTTGGTTCTTCATCACAGATAGGAGGCAGAGGACAATGATTATATGAACTAAAGGTCACAAACCCTGCAACAGGGCCCTGATATGAAAGCAGAGCATGTTCCTACTTGCCCAGGATAAGCAGCTAGTGCAGTGCCTCAACCCTGCCCCCAATATCTCAGCATACCCCAATATGCTGATTCCCTCCTTCTCCTATTAGGGTAGGTTCCTCCCCTCATTCACAGGGTCCTGGAGAGTGGGTGGCTTTTACTCTTAAGTGACACCTACTGCATGGAATACTGAACTGTACCACCAATAAAAAACTGCTGTCAGAAGGTCCCAGTGCTAGTGAATGAGATAAGCTTTATGAGACCTGTGCAGTCTCAGCCCTGTAGAAGATAGTGCATCAACTCATATGTCCAATACATCACTACAACAAGCAGCATGTGAGAAAACCACAACAGAGAGGGTATCCACAACCAAGAAACCTATATAGAGACATGGCCCCCTGAAAGCACCCAAAAATGAAGCCAAATATTCATACTCAATACACACCACAGTCATATCCTCAAGGGAAAAAAGAATAAAATGTAGAAAATTCCATTCAAATGATAGCAAATAAAAAAAATAAAAGGAACTGTTGCTTCAGATGAGAAGGAATCAGTGTGAAGACACTAGCAGAACAAAAAACCTGAGTGTTGACACCTCTGAAGGAAGACACCAATTCTTCAGCAAAGGATCCTAACAAAAATGAAAATTCTAAAATGACAGATAAAGAATCCAATAGGAAGTACAATGAGATTCAAGAAAAAATTGAAAATCAAAGCAAAGAATCCAGAAAAATGATTCAGGATATAAAAGACGAGATTGCTATATTTAATGGAAAAACAAGTAGAAATTCTGGAATTGAAAAATTTACTAATTTCAAAATATAGTTGGAAGCTTTACTAATAGACTAGACCAACCAGAAGAAAAATTTTCAGAGCTTGAAGATCAGTTTTTTGAATTAACCTAGACAAAAATAAAGAAAAAAAATTGTTTTTAATTAAACTAAGCTTTAGAGAAATATGGGATTACCTAAGTTGACCAAAGCTATGACCAAAACTTATAAAACATTCTTGAGAGAGAAGAAAAAGTAAGCAAATTGAAAAAAAATATATTTGAGAGAATAATTCAGGAAAATTTCCCTAGTCTTCCCAGAAAGGTAGACACCCAGATACAAGAAATTTAGAGAACACCTGTAAGATAATGTACAAGAAAAACTTCACCAAGACATATGATCATCTGACTATTCAAAGTCAACACTAAAGAAAAAATCTTAAAGGCAGCTAGATAAAAGGGTCAAATCACCTATAAAGGTACACCCATCAAGCTAACAGTGGATTTCCCAGCAGAAACCTTACATGCCAAAAGAGATTGTGAGCCTACTTTTAGACTCCTTAAAGAAAAATAATGCCAGCCAAAATTTTATATCCTGCCAAACTAAGCTTAATAAATAAATGAGTAATCAAGTCATTCCCATACAAGGAAATGCTAAGGGCAATTGTCACAACTAGACTGGCGCCATAAAAAATGCCCAGAGTAGTTCTAAATATGGAAATGAAAAGATGAACTTGCTACAACAAAAGCACTCATAAATGCAAAGTACATATATCCTATAAAGCAAATACACTATTGAGACTACAAAGCAACTACCTAAAAACACTATGACAGGAACAAAACTTCACGTGTCAATATTAACTTTGAATGTAAATGGCCTAAATGCTCCACTTAAAAGATATAGACTGGCAAATTGGATAAAAATAAAAACCCAACCATCTACTGCCCTCAAAGGACCCCTAATGAATAATGACACCCACAAGCTCAAAGTAAGAGAAAAATATGTTATGCAAATAGAAAACCAAAAAGACCAGACATTTTTATTTTTTACTGTATAAAACAGACTTTAAATCAACAACAGTAAAACAAAACACAACAAATCAAAGAAGGATATTATATAATGATAGAAGGGTTAACCAGCAAGAACATATAACTATCTTAAATATATACACAACCATCACCGGAACACACAGGTGTATTAAAGAACCACTGCTAGACCTAAGAAAAAGAGATAGATAGCTATATACTATAGTGTGGGAATTCAACACCCCAGTGACAACACTAAACAGATCATTAAAGTAGAAAACTAACAAAGAAACTCTGGACATAAATTAAACTCTTGACCAAATTGACCTAATATATAGCTATAGAGCATTCTACTCACCAACTGCAGAATATACATTTTTCTCATCTATGCATGAAACATTCTCCAAAATTGACCAGCTACTTGGTCACAAAGCAAGTCTCAATAAACTCAAAAGAATCAAAATCATATGGAGTATTTTCTTAGACAACAGTGTGGAAAAGTAGAAATCAATACAAAGAGGAACTCTCAAAACTACACAAGGACATGGAAAATAAACAGGTTGCTCCTGACTGATTTTTGGGTGAATAACAAAATTGGGCAGAAATCAGAAAAAAAAAATTGAAACAAATGAAAATATATACACAGCATAGACACAGTAACCTCCAGGATACAGCAAAAGCAATGTTAAGAGGAATGTGCATAGTGCTAAATGTCTGTATTAAGAAGCTGGAAAGATCTCACATTAACACAAAAAAGTAACATTGCACTTCAAGGAACTAGAGCATAGGAAAGGTAGCATAGGAAAATAAATAACAAAGGTCAGGGCAGAACTTAATGAAATGGGACCAAATAAATCATACGATGTATCAACAAAATGTAAAGTTGGTTTTTTGAAAAGGTAGATGGAATTGGGTGTTCTGAAAGATGAGATGTAGTCAGCCAACAAGAAGACTTGGGGAAGAATCTCTCAGGTAGAGGGAGAACAAATAAAAGTCTTGAGGTGGGCATTCATGAGCGACTATGAAGGAAGAAACAGGAACCAGCATGCCTAAGAAGAAACAAAATTGATGGACCACTGCCTAGATTAATGAAGAACAAAAGAGAATATTTTAATAAGCTCCACCAGAAATGACACCCATGATGTTACAACTGATACCACAGACATATATGTAAGACTATCATTGAACACTATGTTCACAACTAGAAAACTGGGAGAAAAAGGATAAATTGCTAGATACAACCTCCCATGATTGAATCAGGAGGAAATTTAAATCCTGAATATAACAATAATGAGCTATGAAGTTGAGTCAGTAATAACAAATCTACTCACTAAAAGAGCCCTGTATTGAGTGGACTCATACCTGACTTCTACCAGCTCTGCAAGAAAGGTTTAGTACCCATCTTACTGCAAGGGTTCAAAAAAATTGACAAAGAGAGACTTCCTGATACCAAAAATCTGGCAAGGACCCAAGAAAAAAAAAAGAGGAAACCTCAGACAGAAATCCCACATGAACAACCTCCAAAAATTTTCAACAAAATACTAGCAAACTGAATCCAGCAGCACTTTAAAAACATAATTCAATAATCAAGTGTTTTATTCTGGGGTCACAGGGGTGTTTTAATACAGATTAATAAATCTGATTCATCACTAAACAGAATTAAA
This sequence comes from Macaca thibetana thibetana, assembly GCF_024542745.1. Taxonomy (NCBI): domain Eukaryota; kingdom Metazoa; phylum Chordata; class Mammalia; order Primates; family Cercopithecidae; genus Macaca; species Macaca thibetana. Next base: position 60,977,761 of record NC_065594.1, read on the forward strand.
AACAAAACCATATGATTATCTTAATAGACACAGAAAAAGCATTTAATAAAATCCAACATCCTTTCATGATAAAAACCTTCAATAAACTAGGCATTGAATAAACATAACTCAAAATAATAAAAGCCATACATGACAAACCCACAGCTGGTATCACATTTAATGGGAAAATGTCAAAAGCATTTTCTCTAAGAATTGGAACAAGACAAAGATGTCCAGTCTCACCACTCCTGTTCAACATAGTACTGGAAGTATTAACCAGAGCAATCAGGCAAGAGGTAAAAATAAAAGGCATCCAAATTGGAAACGAGGAAGTCAAATTATCTCTGTTTACTGATGACTAGATCTACCTAGGAAACTTTACAGATTCTTCCAAAAGCCTCCCAGACCTGATGAATAATTTCAGTGAACTTTCAGAAAACAAAATTAATGCACAGAAATCAGCTGTATTTATATACACCAAAAATGCTCAAGCTGAGAACCAAATCAAGAATACAATCCCATTTAAAGTAGCCACAATAAAAATTCCAAGCAATTCATTTAACCAAGGAAGTGAAAAACTTCTACATGGAAAACTACAAACACTGATTTAAAAAATTGTAAATGACACAGACAAATGGAAAAACATCCCATGCTCATGGATAGGAAGAATCAATCTTATTAAAATAAATATATTGTTCAAAACAATCTAAAAATTCGAAGCTATTACTATCTAATTCCAATGCCATTGTCATTTCCAAATTAGTACTGAACATAGATGCATGACTGCCCTTCTTAATCTGAGTCATTTACCAGTAATACTGTCATTCTTTTTACTTTCCCCTTATGCATTTTTTAAGCTTTAAATAAGACAAATTAATCCTGCTTGCTTTCCCCAAAAGCCATTATATGCAATATACTTGTGTATTTAGAATGATTATCCCGAGGAATTCCACCTGTTTTGTCTGCTAGTGACATTTTAAAACTCACTCTGAGTGTATCTTCTTGAGATTCTTTTTTTTTTTTTTTTTAATATCCAGGATTTATTTTTTATTTTTTATTTTAAATTTATTTATTATTATTATACTTTAAGTTGTAGGGTACATGTGCATAACGTGCAGGTTTGTTACATATGTATACTTGTGCCATGTTGCTGTGCTGCACCCATCAACTCGTCATTTACATCAGGTATAACTCCCAATGTAATCCCTCCCCCCTCCCCCCTCCCCATGATAGGCCCCTGTGTGTGATGTTCCCCTTCCTGAGTCCGAGTGATCTCATTGTTCAGTTCCCACCTATGAGTGAGAACATGCGGTGTTTGGTTTTCTGTTCTTGTGATAGTTTGCTAAGAATGATGGATTCCAGCTGCATCCAAGTCCCTACAAAGGACTCAAACTCATCCTTTTTTATGGCTGCATAGTATTCCATGGTGTATATGTGCCACATTTTCTTAATCCAGTCTGTCACTGATGGACATTTGGGTTGATTCCAAGTCTTTGCTATTGTGAATAGTGCTGCAATAAACATACGTGTGCATGTGTCTTTATAGCAGCATAGTTTATAATCCTTTGGGTATATACCCAGTAATGGGATGGCTGGGTCATATGGTACATCTAGTTCTAGATCCTTGAGGAATCACCATACTGTTTTCCATAATGGTTGAACTAGTTTACAATCCCACCAACAGTGTAAAAGTGTTCCTATTTCTCCACATCCTCTCCAGCACCTGTTGTTTCCTGACTTTTTAATGATCGCCATTCTAACTGGTGTGAGAGATTCTTTTACCCACCACAATTATTTCTCCACTCACTTGATTAAAAAAAAAAATAGAGAAAGTTAAGGACCTCACATTACTTAATATATTACAGGCTTCATATATGAATGCACTCCCACTACTGGATTCCTACCTCTTAATTTGTCATCTGTGCCCTTAGTATTTTGTGCAGACCCATGAAACTGTACTCTTTATTATCAGCACCAGACTTTTAATTGCCAAAAGGCAGATAGCCTTAATTTGCTTGTTCCACAGCATATTAGTCCATTTTCATGCATCTGATAATGACATACCTGAGACTGGGAAGAAAAAGAGATTTAATGAACATACAGTTCCACATGGCTGGGGAGGCCTCATATGGTGCAAGGCAAGGGGGAGCAAGTCACATCTTACATGGATGGTGGCAGGCAAAGAGAAAGAACTTGTGCAGATCTCATGAGACTTACTATCATAAGAAAGACCCACCCCGATGATTCAATTACCTCCCAGTGGGTCCCTCCCAGTACATGTGGGAATTGTGGGAATCACAATTCAAGATGAGATTTTTGTGGAGATACAGCCAAACTATATCACTCAGTTTAACACAAAAGAAAATGAATAAGTACAGAAGAAAATAAATGGCAAAATGTATAAAGGGAAAATGCTGTGCTAATAATCTATCTATATCAACTTCATTGAATTAAATTTCTATGGAATAAATTATCTTTCCTAAGTACATAGCTTAGTGAGATTGACAAATGTGTGCAGTCAAGTTATCATGACCACAATAAAGATTTAGAATATTTTCATCATCTTAAAAACTTCCCTCATGCCCCTTTGTCATCAATATCTGTAGACTCTTTTGATCTCAAATGCTACTTTGTTTAACGTGATTATAGTTGGGTCTTTTCTAGGATTTCATATTAAGGAGAATATACAGTATATATTCTTTTTGGGCTTGGCTTATTTTACTTAGCATAGTGTTTTTGAGATTCATCTATGTTGTGGTGTGTATTAGTAGTTTGTTTCATTTAACTGTTTAGTAGTGTTCCTTTGGATGGCTATATCAAAGTTTACTTATCTACTCACCGGTTTTAGACAATTATGAATAATACTGCTCTGAAATAAAGACCAGTCTTTGTGTGGGCATATATTTTTATTTCTCCTGAGTAGATAACTAGGAGGGAAACTGGTGGTTGTATGTTAAGTATGCATTTACCTTAAAAAAACAACCAAACCAAAATACATACAAATAGCCAAAAGGTATATTAAAAGATGCTAAACATCACCAATCATCAGGAAAATGCAACTCAAAGCCACTCTGAGATATCTCCTCATATGTTTTAGCATGACTGTTATCAAAGACACAAAAGATAACAAGTGTTGGGAATGTGGAGAAAATGGTACAATGGTATACTTGTGCTTCAGTGTTGGTGGATATATATTCATAATTATATCCTCCTGCTGAATTGACCCCTTTATCATTTTATAGTGACCTATTTGTCTCTTCTTATACTTTTTATCTTGAGATTTGTCTAAAATAAGCATAGCTACTCCTAATACTTTTTTTTCCCATTGGCATGGAATGGTTCTCAATTTTTTTTATTTTCAGTCTATGCTTGTCTTTATAGCTGAAGTGTGGTCGTTGTAAGCAACAGATCACTTGGTCTTGTTCTGTGTGTGTGTGTGTGTGGTTTTTTTTTTCATTCGGCCACTCAATGTGTTTTGATTTGATAATTTAGTCCATTTTTACTAATCTTTATTATTGATAAGTAGGGACTTACTCCTGCCATTTTGTTATTTGTTTTCTGGTTGTTTTGTAATCTTCTCTTCCTTCCTTCCATCCTTCCTTCCTTCCTTCCTTCCTTCCTTCCTGTCTTCCTTTTATGTTTGTATTTTTTCTTTCCTGTCTTCCTTTTAGTGAAGGCATTTTTCTCTGCTGGTGTGTTTTAACTTCTGACTTTTTATTTTTTGTTTATCTATTACATGTTTTTAGATTCGAAACTTGCACTTATCTTATAGCCCATTATCTTAAAATGATGCCAACTTAATAGTGATTGCACAAACAAATTACCATGTAAGCAAAAAGAAAACTAATAAAACCTCTACACTTTAAGTTTGTCTCCTCATTTTTTATATTTTTGTTGTTTTTATTTATATCTTACTATGCTGTCTATGCATTGGAAATTGTAGTTATTATTTTTAATCAATTCATCTTTTCATCTTTCTACTTAAGATAGGAGTAATTTAAATACCACATTTACATTTTTATAATATTCTGTGTTTTCTGTGTACTCACTATTCACAGATAGTTTTGCACCTTCAGAAGATTTCTTATTGCTCATTCACATCTTTTTCTCCAGATTGAAGAAGTCTCTTTAGCGATTTTTTTGTAGTACAGATCTGGTGTTGATCAAATCTCTTAGCTTTTATTTGTTTGGGAAAGTGTTTATTTCGCCTTCACATTTTAAGGATATTTTTCCCAGATACACAAATTCTGGGGTAAAAGTTTTTTCCTTCAGAATTTTATGTCATTTCTCTCTCTCCTGGTCTGTAAGGTTTTCACTGAAAAGTCTGCTGTAAATTGTATTGAAGCCCCATTTTATGTTATTTGTTTCTTTTCCCTTGCTGCTTTGAGGATCCATCCTTCAGCCTTTGGGGATTTGATTATTAAATGCCTTCAGTTAGTTTTCCTTGTGTTACATTTGCTAGGTGTTCTTTAACCTTCTTGGACTCGAACACTGTTATTTTTCTCTAGGTCTGAGAAGTTCTCTGTTATGTCCCTTTGAATATAAGTTTTAGCCCTTGCCGTCTACCTCCTCTTTAAGGCCAATAACGCTTAAATTTGCCCCTTTGAGGCCATTTTCTAGATCTTCCAGGTGTGCTTTATTCCGTTGTATTACTTTTTGTTTTGTCTTCTCGGACTGTGTATTTTCGTATGGTTTTTCTTCAAGCTCACTTATTTCTTCTGCTTGATCAATTCTCCTGTTAAGAGAATCTGATGCATTCTTCAGCATGTCAGTTGCATTTTCTTTCTCTTTTAAGTTTTTTTTTTCTTTGAGAAATGGTCTTACTGTCTCACTCAGGCTGGAGTGCAGTAGCATGATCATGGCTTATTGCAGCCTCTACCTCTCAGGCTCAAGTGATCCTCCCAGCTCAGCCTCCCAAGTAGCTGGGACTACAGGCATGTACTACCATGCCTGGCTAATTTTTTCTTTTCTTTTTTTTCTTTTTCTTTTTCTTTTTTTTTTTCTTTCTTTTTTTTTTTTTTTTTTGTAGAGATAGAGCTTCACCATGTTACTTAGGTTGTTCTCAAACTTCTGTGCTCAAGCAGTTCACCTGCCTTGGGCTCCCAAATTGTTGGAATTACAGGCATGAGACACTATACCTGGCCGTCAACTGCATTTTCAACTCCAGAATTTTTGTTTGGTTCTTTCTAATTATTTCAATCTCTTTATAAAATTTTTCTAATAGAATTCTGAATTACTTCTCTGTGTTATCTTGAATTTCTTTAAAGTTCCTCAGCACACCTATTTTGAATTCTCTCTCTGAAAGGTCACGCATTTCTGCTTCTCCAAGATTGGCCCCTGGTACCTTATTTATTTCTTTTGGTGAGGTCATGTTTTCCTGGATAGTCTTGATGCTTGTGGATGTTTGTTGGTATGTGGGCATTGAAAAGCTAGGTATTTATTGTAGTCTTTGCAGTCTGGGCTTGTAGGCTTCCCAGGTATTTGAAGGAACTTGGGGGTTGTGATCTCAGTTTTTGGTCACTGCAGCCTTACCTGCATTAGGGGATACCCCACAGTAGGTAATGCTGTGTTCTTGCAGATTGTAGAGGTACTGTCTTGGTGGTCTCGGAGGTCTTGGATAAGATCCAGAAGAATTCCCTTGATTACCAGACAGAGACTCTTGTTCTCTTTCCTACTTTCTCCCAAACAGAGTTTCTGTGAGCTGAGCTTCCTGGAGATGGGGGAGGGTTGACACAACCACCTCAGTGGTCAGCACCACTGGAACTGCACTCTGTCAGACCTGAAGCCCGCACAGAACTGAATCTCACACCAAGCCCACTATAACTACTACCTGGCCACTGCCTATGTTTGCTTAAGGTCCTAGGGCTATATAATCAGCAGGCTCTATCATCAGCCAATCTTATTCCCTTCTCTTGAAGAGAAGGGATTATGGGCAGGTTCAGAGACGCTGTCTGGGAGCAAGGGCCTGGAGTCAGAAACCTAAGAAATCTACCTGCTATTCTATTCTAGTGCATCTGAGCCGGCACCAAAACCACAAGACAAAGTCCTTCCCACTCTTCCCTCTCCTTTCCCCAGGCAGAGGAGGGTTTTCCATGTCCAACCACCACAGGCCGTTGTGGAGGCCTGCCAGGGTACTGCTAACATTCACATAAGGCCCAAAGACTCTTCAGTCAGCTTGTAGTCGGGAAGTGATAAATCCCACTAGGACTGGGTTCCTCCCTTCAGGGCAGTGGGCTCCCTTCTGGCCCATGGTGTATCTAGAAATACTCTCCAGAAGCTAGGGCCTGGGGTGTGGACTTCGCAGCTCTGCTTTGTGCCCTGTTCTAGTGTGGCTGAGTTGCTCTTCAAGTTGCAAGACAAAATCCTCCTTAATTTTATCTCACCTTTCCTCAAGCAGAAGGAAGGAGTCTCCTTTGCAGCTGTGAGCTGTGGTGCCTTGGATTGAGGAAAGGGTGGCACAAGCACTCCCTTGGCCACCCTTGCTGTGTCTCACTAGGTCATGTGACTCCCAAGTCCGCTGGCTCCAAGCACAACACAGCACTAGGACATGCCTAGGAGTTGCAGTCCGTGTGGCCTAGACTCCCTTTCAGGTTTATTTAGGGCCCCAGACTAATTTAGCCCATGGTGGCCAGCATTGCTGATATTTAAGTTCTGACTACTGGGATGAGCAATTCCCCTCTGGATAGCGCTGTTCTAAATATTCCCTCCATGGGCATCAGCTGAGTTCTGCCCAGTGTTGGCAGCACTGTATTCCCATGCAAAGTCCCACAAGTGCACAGAATTTCTGTCAGCACCATGTGGTCACTACCAAGGGATGGGGAAAGGGTGATGTCAGCAATTCAAGACTGTCTTTCCTACCCTTTTCAGTACCTCTTTAAGCAATATGAAGTTACACCCAGGTACTGTGATTGCTTACCTGATTTTTGGTTCTCATGAAAGTATTTTTTTGTGTAGATAGATGTTAAATTTGGTGTTCTTGTGGGGAGGAACGTCGATGGAGGCTTCTATTCAGCCATTGTATTAGTCTGTTCCCACACTGCTATAAAGACATACCTGAGACTAGGTAATTTATAAAGAAAAGAGGTTTAACTGACTCACAGTTCTGCATAGCTGGGGAGGCCTTAGGAAGCTTATAATCGTGGTGGAAGGTGAAGGGGAAGCAAGGCAAGTCTTACATGGCATAGGAAAGAGAGAGCGAAGGGGGAGGTACTACACTTTTAAAGTATCAGATCTTGTCAGAACTCACTATCATGAGAATGGCAATGGAGAAATCTGCCCTCGTGATCTAATCACCACCCACCCTGCCCTTCCTATAACACATGGGGATTACAATTTGAGATGAGATTTGGATGGGGGCACAGGGCCAAACCATATCAAGCATCTTACTCTGCCTCTTGCCTCCACTTCTTAGTTTTCAAATGTGTTCTCTTTGTTTTCTGAAGCCACATTATCTGGGTTTCTTTCTGATCTGCTGGCCCCTTCTTAGTCTTCTTTAATGTGTTTTGTTCTTTTTTGTGAATTACAGTGTTGGGGTATCCTTAACTTCAGTCTTAATCTCTGCCTCTCTATCCACATTCCTTCACTCTTGGAAAATAGCTTAGTTTTTTATAACATTTGTACATTGACAACTCACACATTTCAGCAGCCAGGTCTGACTCAGAATTTAAGTGGAACATATTTTTAGCAGTCTCTTGATACCACCACTTAAATAACCACTCTGTATCTCAAACTTTACATATTCAAAGAAAAATTTTGGTTTCTACGCTTGTAACGCTGTTATTTTCCCAATGTTGTCCCCCCAATAATTACATAATACTTTACTACATATTAGATAAAAAATTTATTAATTATCCCTGATATTTTTTCACCTTCAGCTCTCTCACAGATTGAATTCATTAGCAATTTCTAACAGCTTAAAATCCAGAAAATATGCTAAATTCATGCACTTCTCTTCATTTCATACTACTGTCCTTGTTTATATCATTTCCAAAGTACTTCACCTGCTACATAAACTACTTCAATGCCTTCTGACAGATCTTACTGTTCCCACTTCCACCATCCTAATCTATTCTTCATTCAGAGACATAATTATCTTCTAAAGTATCAGAATTATTTCATAATTACCCCCAATTAATTTGAGAAACTTCAAAGAAAAAAAATGACTTGAATCATGAATTATTTTCCTATTTAATTTTTCCATTCCAATGAATCTCAACAAGAAAAGTCAGTAATAAAATACTTGTCCTATAATAGGTAATCTCAAAAATTAATTTTAATAATATCAAGTTGATGCATTCCTATCACAAAAGACCATAAGGAAATATTTGGAAATTCATATTCTCTTAAGCTATTTTATTAAGTATAGCATATAATGTTATTTTCTTTTGATTTGTGATGACAATGTTTGAACACTAGAAATCATGATTCAGTTGAAAATTTTCTTTTCAATAAATACTTATCCATGTATTGCACAAAATGTTATAGCATGACTTTGGCAGAAATCCCTTGGAAACATATCAGAGATATATCTCACTTTTCCAAGATAAAACAATTACATAAAAACAATTGTTTTTATTTTAATGTATGGTTTATTAGAGTTAGAATTTTTATGTTACCATGGTGTGAAAATGTTGTTTTTACTTTATCCAAAACGTCAGAGTGTTTCATGAAATTGAACCAATAATGTGTGAACCTTGATAGCTATGTAAAACTAGTTCTTGGGCTACTAAGGACCATTCTTCTGTCCTTTCAAAAAGGTAAACTACTTCATTGTATACGCCAGGTTTTTATCAAAGTTCTTTGCTCCATTTATAATGTTAGCAGAATTATATTTAGAAGAGTATTTTGCCTGAATCTTACCTTCATCCCTAGAAAAATCAGCACGTGGGTGCTCATGTACTCTACCTGTTTTTTAGAGATAATAAATGTGAGGTGCAACAACTTGCCCCTAATATCAGAAAGCACACTCCAGGCCACTGGACCACAGCATCTTCGTGGATGTAAAAGAACTTGACTCTTCACAGGTTTTCATCTCCTCTCTGGGAAACATTTGCCTAAACAGAGCCTCTAGGATACTTGTTACTTCCAGCCCAATATAATTACAATTAGTAAAATATCACCAATTCAATAGTACAATATTCTGTGGAATGCAAGATAATAATGCGCCCAACAGACTAATTTATGGTAAAGAGCAGGAGAATAAATATTGTCCTGTAAAGACAAACAGGTTTTTATTGTTTTTATTGATGGAGACTGAAGAGAATACATGTGTTAGGTCAATAACAATATTACAAATGATAAAGGCTATGTTGATCTGCTCCAGTAAACACACAACATCCAGCATGGTGGTTTAGGATTATCATAGCCCATTGTCATCTGCCACAATCCATCTGGTTTTCAAAAGGGAGGCGAGACAACCTATTTTTTAAGTCTTTTAATAAGTTAAGTTGCATTAACTTCTTCAACTTTTTCCAGAATGTGATTTTTTTTTTAATTACTATTTATTCTAGTGGTACAATCCTTCTTGGAACCATTAAAATTAGGCTGCTTTGTAGGGCTACATGTAGGGCTAAATTTCAGTGCAGTCTTTTTTGTGGCTGTAAGAGACAATATATTACAGTCTGCCTAAAATCCATGGATAAGAACTACTGACTTTTCACAGTATGAAATGAGTTGCCCAGTGGCTTTTTCATTTTGCAAAAATTTCAATGTCATTTCAATTGTCATTATGTTTCGATTCAAAACTACTGACTTGACAGTATGAAATAAGTTGCCCAGCGACTTTTTCATTTTGCAAAAATTTCAATGTCATTTACAGAAGCCAACCATCTCCAAAATCTGTATAATTATCATTGCCATCATACAAGTCAACTGCAACAACCACTGCTCTTTCCAACACCTCAGCTTCTGCCTGCACCCTCTCCCAATTAAACGTGTTAAAGCCTCAGTAGTTTTACTGCCACTTTATGACAGAGATTATCACCATCTCACCTCTAAAAGCCAATGGTGTCCATATTACTATCAGTCCATTAAATTATTCTGCTCCCAAGTCCTATTGAAAGTAACTATTGCTTACGATGAATTTATTAACAACTGTCCTAACTGGTGTTCTTAGAAAGAAAAACGTATTTTCTCCTAAACCCATTGTCCAAAACTTACTCCTTTGAAACGCTAACTGTGCCTCAGGGTGCTGAACAGAACCAGGGAATTTTAGAGTTTAGGAGGCAGAAGATATGACATGTGCAAGGCAAAGAACTGTGGGGTTTATACACATAGGTGGACATCACCTAGAGTTGAAATATACATCAGTTACTGAAGTGAAAACAAAATTGCTGAGGATCCATGGACAGAAGCCAAGAGATCTAAGGTGACCCATTAAAAGTTTTCTGATACATATACTACTCAACAGATTTTAAAATCTCAATCAATCATGATCAAGATAAGTGAAAAGAAATATACATCTGGAAATAGTAAAGTAAAAAAGCAAAACACAGATAAAAAAGAAAAGATCAGAAAGACACCCTGAGAGATAAGGCTAACTACCATAGAAGCAACAGCCACTAAAAGGACAATTCAATTTCATGGCGGCATAAAATGCTAAATGAGAATGAAATACCATCTTCAATATTTTTAGAGGAATGAAATGCCCAGCTTTAATTTTAGACATATAAAAGATCTTTTAAGAATGAAAATACTTTTAGATCAAGCTTAGAGTATTTGCATTATGGTATCTTCAAAAAGGAAATTCTAAGAGATGCTATTTCAGAACACAGAGAAATATTTTAAAATGGAAGATTTTAGATAGAATAGGAATAGAAAGAACAAAAATATAGATGTGTTCAAGAATCCAAAGAAATATTGAAGGTAAAATAAAGTTAGATTGTCATATGTAAACTGAAAAGCAAAACTAAAATATAAAGCAACAATAGCATATCAGAAGGGGTTGAAAGACAATTTCCTTGTATTATTATATAAAGACAAAAGTCCTTCTACTATTTTACAGATATTGATTAGTTTTAGGCCTTACTAAGTTAATTATTTATACTGTAGTTCTTGAGATAACCATTCAAATTAGAAATGTTCATTATTCCAAACCAGGAGGAGAAAAATATTAAAATAAAATAAAATTAGTTCACAAAAATGAAAAAAAAAAGAAGAAATGGGAAAATAGAACACATAAATGAGTTAATAGGTATAAACTCAAATATGTAAAAAAAATGATAATTATCAGTAACACAACTAGTATTTCTAGCAAACTTATATTATATACACTCTTCTTCCAAGCAGGGCTTAGATGCTCCCTTTGGAGACTGATACTAAATTTCATGCGTAAGTCACATTTAAAACACAATTGTTTTCCAGTGTTACATAGCAAAATCACTTTTGCCAACAAACACATTCAATTCTTTCATCTACAGCTGCCTTTCAGTTATATCCATGAAAAAATATACATCTTTAAAAGTGAGTCTTTGCCAAACTTGTGTATTGAAAATCACACTATACTTTAAATTCAGGATTGTTATTAGACAAAAATAACACACATCTGGATGTGCAAGAACTGGAAGTTAAGCATGCATTTAGTTCAATGGTCTAAATAATAATTTTATCACATACTTGGAATAAAGTAATCTCATACTGTCTGAAGGAAGAGCAAACTGGTAATATCTTCTAGAAGGTGATCAGAAAATATGTATAAAAGCCTTTAAAATGTTCATGCCCTTTGACTTTGCAATCCTTTTATTAGGATTCTACCCCAGTATGATAGAGTTACAAACAAGCATTTGTAAAGAATACTATATTGTAATATTCAAGAAGCTTTGAAAACCAGTCATAAATATCTTACACAAGTTGTATTACATAAGCACCATTAAAATCATGTAAAATTATATCACATTTAAAAAATATTTAATTATTTAAGTTATAAAACATGCTCCAGTTAAGCATCCAGATATATAAAGCAAATATTATTATAGCTAAAGAGAGAGATAGGCCCCAATACACTATTTATTGGAGACTTCAACACTCCACTTTCAGCTATAGAAAGATCTTCCAGACAGAAAATCAACAAAGAAACATTAGACTTAACCTGCATTATAGGCCAAATGGATCTAATAGGTATTTAAAAAATATTTCATCCAACAGCTGCAGAGTATACAATGTTTTCCTCATCATATGTATCATCCCTAAGTATGGGTGTTAATATGTTAGGTCATGAAACAAGTCTTAAAACATTCAGAAAAATGGAAATAGCATCAAGCATCTTCTCTGACCCCAATAAAACTAGAAATTAATTACAAGAGGAATTTTGGAAACCATAAAAATACATGGAAATCAAACAATATGCTTCTGAATAATCAGTGGGTCAATGAAGAAATCAAGAAAAGATTGAAAATATTTATTGCAACAAATAATAATGAAAACATACTAAAACCTTTGAATTTCTGTAGTTTCTGTTCTAATGTGATACGGCAAAAGGAATACTAAGAGGAAACTTTATAGCTGTAAATGTCTACATCAAAAAAGAAAAAAAGCATCAAATGAACAATCTAATAATGCATCTTAAAGACTACAAAAGCAACAACAAACTAGCCCAAAATTAGTAGAAGAAAATAAATAATAAAGATCAGAGCAGAAATAAATGAATTTGAGATGAAGAAGACAATGCAAAAGATCAATGACATAAAAAGTTGCTCTTTTGAAAAGATAAACAAAACTGAAAAACCTTTAGCTAGACTAAGAAAAAAAGAGAGAAAATACAAAGAAATAAAATTAGAAATGAAAGAGGAGACATTACAACTGATACTACAGGAAATCAAAGGATCATTGTGGCTACTATTAGTAACTATATGTCAATAAATTGGAAAATCTAGAAGAAATGGACAGATTCTTAGATACATACTACCTAGAAAGATTGAACCAGGAAGAAATTGAAAACTTGAATAGACCAGTAACAAGTAATGAGATGGAAGCTGTAATAAAAATTCTGGTAGTAAAGAAAAGCCTGGGATTTGATGTCTTCACTGCTGAATTCTAGCAAACATTTAAAGAACTAATACCAATCCTACTCAAGTTATTCTGAAAGATAGAGGAGGAGGAAATACTTACAAACTCATGCTATGAGGCCAGTATTACCCTGCTAGCAAAAGCAGACAGACACATCATAAAAAAGAAAATGACAGGAAAATATCTCTGATGAATATTGATGTAAAAATCTTCAACAAAATATTAACAAAGTAAATTCAATAATGCATTACAAAGATCATTTATCATGACCAAGTGGGATTTTCCCTGGAATGCAAACATGGTTCAACATACACAAATCAATTAATATTCTACATCATATCAACAGAATGAATGATAAATATCATGCAGTCATTTCAGTTGATGCCACAAAAGCATCTAATAAAATTCAGCATTTTCTGCTTAGTAGAAGAAAAGATCAGAGTATGATAAAAATCCTTAAAAAATTGGGTATAAGAGGAGCATACGTCAAAATAATAAAAGCCATGTATTACAGATCAACAGCTAGTATTGTGCTGAATGAGGAAAAATCGAGAGCCTTTCACCTAAGATCTGGAAAACAACAAGGATGCCCACTTTCCCTACTGTTATTTCACATAGTACTGGAAGTTCTAGCTAGAGCAGTCAGACAAAAGAAAGAAAGAAAGGACATCCAAAGTGGATGGAAGACATCAAATTATCCTTGTTTGCAGATGATATAATCTTGTATTTGAAAAAACCTAAAGACTCCATACAACATTTGTTAGAACTGAAAAACAAATGCAATAAAGTTGGAGAATGCAAAATTAGCATGCAATAATTCAGAAATTCTATATGCCAATAGTGAGCAATTTGAAAAAAGAAACAAGAAAGTAATTCCATTTATAATAACCGCAAATAAATTTAATACCTAGGAATTAATTTAATCAAACACATAAAAACTCTCTATAATGAAAACTATAAAACACTGATGAAATAAATTGAAAAGGATTCCCCAAAACTGATAAATTTTATATGTTCATGGATTGGAATAATCAATATTATTAAAATGTCCATACTACCCAAAGCAATCTAAAGATTCAATGCAATCCCTATCAAAATACCAATGACATTCTTCAAAGGAATAGAAAAAAATTCCTAAAATTTAGATAGCCAAAGCTATTTTGAGAGGGAAAAAAAACTGGAGGAATCACATTACCTGACTTCAAATTATACTACAGAGCTATACTAATCAAAACAGCATGGTACTGGCATAGAAAGAGACACAGAGGCTGATGAAACAGAATGGAGAACCCATAAACAAATCCACACACTCACAGTAAACTCATGTTTGACAAAGCCAAGAACCTATGCTGAAGAAAACACAGCATCTTCATTAAATGGTGCTAGAAAAACTGGATATCAATATGCAAAAGAATGAAACTAGATCCTTATCTCTTGCCATATAGAAATGTGAAATTAAAGTGGATTAAAGACTTAAATTTAAAACCTCAAACTATGAAACTACTACAAGAAAACTTTGGGGATGATCCCCAGGACATCGATCTGGGCAAAATTTCTTGAGTAATACCCCACAAGCACAGGCAATCAAAGCAAAAATCGACAAATGGAATTACATCAAGTTAAAAAGCTTTTGCATAGCAGAGGAGACAATCAACAAAGTGAAGAGACAACAGACAGAATGGGAGATATATCTGCAAACCACCCATCTGACAAGTAATTAAGAACCAGACATATAAGGAGTTCAAACAATTCCATAGGAAAAAGGTACTAGGGGCAAAAGAATTGAATGGACATTTCTCAAAGGAAGACATACAAATTGCAAACAGGCATATGAAGAGGTATTAAACATTGATCATCAAAGAAAAGCCAATCAAAACTACAATGAGATATATTTTCTCCCCAGTTAAAATGACTTATATCCAAAAGGCAGGCAATAGCAAATGCTGGCAAAGATGTGAAGAAAAGTGAATCTTTGTACACTGTTGGTGGAAATGTAAGTTAGTACAACCACTATGGAGAACAGTTTGGGTATTACTGAAAAAACTAAAAATACAGCTAGCATATGATTCAGCAATCCCACTGCTGAGTATATACCCAAAGAAAGAAAGTCAGTTGATTGAAGAGACATCTGCACTCTCTTGTTTGTTGCAGCATTGTTCACAATAGCTAAGATTTGGAAGCAACCTAAATGTCTATCAACAGATTAATGGATAAATAAAATGTGGTACATATACACAACGAAGCACTATTCAGTCATTAAAAAAAAAAAAAAGAATAAGATCTGTCATTTGCAACAACATGAATGGAACTGGAGGTCATTGTGTTAAGTGAAAGAAGCCAGGCACAGAAAGACAATCTCCACACATTCTCATTGATTTGTGGGAGCTAAAAATTAAAACAATTGAGCTCATCAAGATAGAGAGTAGAAGGATGGTTACCAGAGGCTGGGAAGAGAGGGACAAGGGGGTGAGGATGGTTAATGGGTATAAGAAAATAGTTAGAAAGAATGACTAAGACTTTGTATTTACTAGCACAACATTGTTACTGTGGTCAATAATAATTTTATTGTATATTTTAAAATAACTGAAAGAGTATAATTGGATTATTTATAACACAAAGGATAAATGCTTGAGGTAATGGATATTCCATTCATCCAGATGTGATTATTATGCATTGCATGTCTGTATCAAAATATCTTATTTACCCCATTAGTATATATGCTTATTATGTACACATAAAATTAAAAATAATAAAATAGATAATAAAAATTTTTAAAAAATGAAATTCATTTTGGAAAGGAAGAGGTCATGATTTATCTCTACTTATAAATAAGATGACCTTCTATATATAAAATCCTAAGAAATACACACACAAGCATAAGCAAACACGCCCACAGCTGATTATGTCTAATATGACTAATAAATTCAGTAAGACAACAGAATACATAATTAGCATACAAAAACAATAGTAATTCCCTATACTAATAGTGAAGAATATAAAAATTATGTGAAGAAAACAATTCCATTTCCTATAGTATCAAAAAATAAATAAAACAGAGAAATAGATTTAGCAAAAGAAATTCAAGGCTTGTGCACTGAAAATTACAAAATATTGTTGAAGGTGAGACAATATCTAAACAAACATAAAGCAATTCCATGTTCAGTGATTGGTCAACTTAATATCATTAAAATTGAAATACTCCACAAACTAATCATATTGTGGATTCAAACAATCTCAAGAAATTCTCATTTTTTATGTCTGTGGAATGTTAGAAGCTAATACTAAATTTTTTACAGAAATGTAAAGGATGCAGAATATTTTAAACAATCTTTAAAATTAGAACAAAAGTAGAAGATATTTCTCCTAATGTCATAACTTAGTAAAACATTTTCAGTAATAAGGACTGTATGGTACTAGAGCGGAAGAGATATTTACGTCAATGGAAAAGAAATGGCATCAAAAAATAAACCATTATGTTCATAATAAAAGTATTTTTGACAAGGGTACCAAGGCAACTCAAGTGGGAGAGTAATAGTCTTTTAACCATGTGGCTGAAATAATTGGTTATCCATGCAAAAAAAAAAAAAAAAAAAAAGTTGGACTCCTACCTCACACTATGTATGAAAATGAACTTAAAACTGACCATTGACCTAAATGTGAGAGGTAAAACTATACAAATCAAAAGAAAACATAGGAGCAAATCTGTGAGCTTGGGTTATACAATGATTTTCTATATATGACATCCAAAGTACAAGTAACCAAAGAAAATATATAAATACTTTAGATTTCATCATAATCATTTGCAACAACATGGAAAAACATGGAAGACATTATGCTAATTGAACTCAGCTAGGCACAGATTGACAGATTCCACATGAGCTCATTGAAATGTGGAATCTAAAAATGTTGATGTCATAGAAGTAGAGAGTAAAACTGTGGTCACCAGAGGTTGAGGTTGTTGGCAGGGATTGAGTGACTAGATGATGTAGATCCACGGATACGTAATTACAGTTAGAAGAAATAAGTTCAAGAGATGATTTGCACAAGGTGGTTGTATGGTGACTAAAGTTAATGATGATATCTTGTGTTCTTGAAAAATGCATAGACAGTAGATGTTAAGCATTATTATCCCAAAACTATAACCAGCTAAGGCCAAACATTATTAATTAGCTAGATTAAACTATTATATAATATATACGTACTTTAAACTGTCATGTTGTACATGACAAATACATAACAAAATTTTGCATTTTAAGAACACCATCTGGAAAGTGAAAAGACTGCCCCCTTAGAATCCCAAAATAGAAGCAACTTAAATATGTGTCAACTGAAGAAAGGATTAACATATGTTGCATATCCATATACACTGTAGTATACCACAAATGTTATTTGGATATAAAAAGGAATCAAATACTGATACATATGACAACATGGTTATACCTGAAGAACATTATGCTAAGTAAAAGAAACCAATCACAAAAGACCACGTACTATATGATACCATTTATAGTAAAATCTAGACTAGACTAATCCATTGAGACAGAAAGTACACTACTGGCTGCCTATGACTGGAGAAGTGGGGACTGAGGAGTAATTCATAATGATTATGGGGTTTCCTTCTGTAGTGATGAAATTATACTAAAATTAGGTAGTGATGATGGTTGTGTAACTGAATATACTGAAAAAAAAGATGAAATGTAGACTTTAAACTGATGAATAAAAAAGACAAAATAATTACTAATTGTAATATTCCTGTTTATCTGTGCTTGAAATTAATACGAGCTGAATATTTCAATTTCGTGGTAATAAATTTCCATCTTATTTAAGGCACTTTTGATAAAATTTTCAGTCATTTGCAAAAAAGGGTCCTAAGTTTTTTGTGTTGCTCATAGACATAAAGGCAGAAACAACAGATACTGGGGACTTCAAAAGGGAAGAGAGAGGGAGTGGGGCAAGGGTTGAAAAACTACCTACTGGATCCAATGTTCACTATTTGGGCAGCAGGTTCAGTAGAGGCCCAAATCCCAGCATTATGCAACACATCTATGTAATGAACCTGCACATGTGCTCCATGAATCTATAATTTTAACAAATGTCTTATGTACTGCATACCTAACTTATATAAAGGTAGTTAGGTAATGCCCCAAGAACAAATACCAGATACTTAACTAAAAATAAAGTTAAGCCATGCTAGTTTTTAATCCCAATGTTATCTCCAATTAAGTTTGATAAATTTTTTTAGACTACTGAAACAAGGTACACCAAACTAGATTTTTGTTTTTTTAGCATTTGTGGACCATTTTTTTCATAATGCAGTAGCAAAAAAAGAAATAAACAATTCAATTCCAAACATCCCTACAGCTTTCATTTGTAAGAAAAAAATGCCATTATTTTTTTCAATACACTGTATAAAGATCAATTTACTTTCATGAATGCGTTGGTAAGGCTGAAATTATATTTTCATTAATAGAGTTCTAGGCCTGAAGTTAAGATTTAATATATTGAAGAGAACAGCAATTTTCAATAGCATATCCCTTAAAATTATTGTCACTTTAATGGCTTGAGCTAAACAGTTATTTAAGATATAAAAGGCTATTTAGATCATTGATTCAATTAGAGCAATTCACCATGTTGTCATTCTTTGTGAACTCTTCAGTATACTTGTCACACAAGGTGAACCAATACAGTAAATGAGTCATTCCAAAAATTTCTATATTAGACAAGTTTCATTATCTAGGACAAAGCAGTTACTTAAATATTATTAAAACAGGCTTAAAAGAGGAATAAAAGTGAGGGAAAGGCTGAAATAGAAAGAGAGCAACACAGAGAGAGAAATAGTGATTTTAATAACTATAAAATATTTCTTCCTTTGATTTGCTCAGAGAAGAAGTGATAATATATCTTTCTTAATCTATTGGACTTAAAACATAACTTTGAACATAAAGCTATGATACTTGATAATCTTTTCTGATATACTACTTTTTTGATATTCTTGTATAAAGAATATTCTACAGGTGGGGAGGAGAGGACACTATGCTAAATATTACTCCTGGAAAAGTGCATTTGCTTCAGAGAAATCTTTATCATAGGTCTCTAACAGGAAGGAACAATAGCATCTCTTATGTGCTGAAGTAGCACAATAACGAACTCTGTTCAAGTGGATCAAAAGCCATCAAGGTCAAAATTAGGCACAGGTAAGGCAGGATATTTCTGATAGAATTATATATTAGTCCATTCTCACGTTGCTATAAATACCTGAGACTGAGTAATTTATAAAGAAAAGAAGTTTAATTGGCTCATGGTTCCACAGGCTGTACAGGAAGTGTGATTCTGGCATCTGCTTGGTTTCTGGGAAGGCCTCAGGAAACTTAAAGTCATGGAAGAAGGCGAAGGAAGAGCAGGCATGTCTTACATGACCAGAGCAGGAAGAAGAGAGAGAAGTAGGGAGGTGCTACACACTTTTAAACAACCAGATCTTGTGAGAACTCTGTCAGGAGAATAGCACTAGGGGAATGGTGCTAAACCATTCTTGGGGACTCCATCCCTGTGATAAAATCACCTCCCACCAGGCCCCACCTCCGACACTGAGGATTACAACTCAACATGAGATTTGGATGGGGACACAGATCCAAATCATATTACATTTTCACACCTTCCAGTAAAGTTTTATATTTTTTAAGGATATTTAAGTACTTGGAAATAGAAGTAGAGAGTAAGGGGAATATTGTACAACCATCACAGCCTTTGCCTACTAAAGAAGTCAGTTCCGTGTGACAAATGTTCATTTTAACATTCGCTTCTTCAATCCATCTGGGGGTGTTTCCTTATTTCTATAAGACACTGCTTTTCAAATAAATTACCAAAAGCATTCTGGAAATCCAAAAGTAACTGTACGAACTATAAGCATTAGAAAACACAAACATAAGTTGAAAATATTTATGAACCTAAATAGATGTAAAGCTAGTGACTCATATGTTATAATGTATTCACAGATATTTCTTAAATAAAGTAGGCATTTCTATAAAATAAAAACCCTAATAATATTTGTTTTTAAGAAGAAAACTAGAAAAGGAAGAAAAAAAATGATGGTATGTTTGGAAGATGCTGAGGTGAGCTGGTGATAACATTTTATCCACTGAAAAAGCAATACAAAGAACAGAAACTGAATAAGCCAGACAATGCCTGAGTTTTTTCCAAAACCGCCGTGCCGTTTTAGACTTTGACCTGATTTAATTTTCACCTCTGTTCTCCCTCCCCCTTCTTCTCTTCCTTCATCTCATCATTTCAATTAATTTCAAAGAATTTGAAAATTCTTTGGAGAATTTTCAAAGAACTTAAAAACGGGAGAATTCTGTCCCCATGATTTAATCACCTCCCACAAGGCCCCACCTCCAAAGTGCTAATCTTGCCTCCCTGTAGTGGGTAGGACAGGGGATGAGGGATGATGTGAGGGAAGAAAAACAAAGGGCTGTATGTATAGATAGCTATGCATATTTGAGAGATAACACATAATATTATACC
Organism: Macaca thibetana thibetana; assembly: GCF_024542745.1. Taxonomy (NCBI): domain Eukaryota; kingdom Metazoa; phylum Chordata; class Mammalia; order Primates; family Cercopithecidae; genus Macaca; species Macaca thibetana. Next base: position 60,998,263 of record NC_065594.1, read on the forward strand.
TAAGTATTTTATATATGTAGGTATATAAATATGTCAAAATTGATTATTCAAAGACATGGTCTGGAAGATCTTATGACCAAATTAAAACAGAAATTTTATTTTGGAAGACATTAATGAGCAATTTCTTCTTAGATTTCCATTGTTTCAAAATCATGTCTGTAATAATAAAGGGCAATTTTTCAAAAGAATAAAAAGGATAAAAATCCTAAATCAGAAGAGTGCCAACAATGCACTAGAGATATCTATACAGGATCTGAATAGATATGAGCTACCAATACAAAGAAAATATTTTTTATATGTGTTATGTTTCATTTTGCTTTTAAACAGTAAATGAAATTATCCAAAAGCACTAGAAAACTCCCAGAGTTTGATTAGCAGAAGCTTAGATCAAGCTGAAGCAATGGGATTGTTGGTAGGAACAAGCTGAGCTGTTCAGAAAATGGTGACAGGGCTACCTCCGTGATGTCCTGGGCACAAAACTCATCTCTAACCAACACTTGGCATGAAATGTGGCCCGAGTAAAATGTAGGCATTGTAGTGGGGTTTGTAAAAGGGCAATTGTATCTTTTAGAAAAGAGGAACTGTGCACCAACTATCTTTGAGCTATTACCGAAACACAGAGCAAAGCAAACAAAACCTTGAGCAACGGTGTCTTGTGCCCTACTCTACTTGCCCTGCCTGGCAGTTCATTCCAGTAGAATTCTGACTTGGCATTGATCCTTGTTAAGCTCCCAATCTGGCAAAAACTGAGGATGCTGTCAAGCTAGTAAGTGTGGTGGTTACAGGGGAGCAGGTGCCCCTAAGCATGACTCAGAATCTACAGTTACCAGAGTTCCTGCCTGGAACAACTCAACAAAGTTCAGGCCCCCGGCCTAGTTTACAGCTGCCCACATGATTAACTAAGCCTGCACGCATTATGGCAAACTGGATCAGCAGAATACAAAAAAAAAAAAAAAAAATCAGAGTCAACACAAATTTCTTCCTTCTCCCTTCATCTGTCATACAGGTATTTGAAGAAGGGTCTGCAATATATCTGACAGAACACATTTAAACTTCCAAAAAGAATGTATTAAAAGAGAGAATACAGAAATATCATTAGGCACATTAAATGACTCCATGGTTGGAAAAAAAAAAAAGGATTATTTTAGAATTTTGAAAAGAATATGGTAATTTGTAAAAGGCATCCTGTCTCCTTACAGTATGTTGTACATAGTGCCTACAATATTTGAAAACAAATGTCATCAATATGAAGAAAACAAATTGAGTTTGGAGAATATGCTTTCAAGTGACAAACAAAAATAGCATATTAAAATAAAATACTATCAAGGGGGCAATGATTGTAAGATTAAACAGTAGAGAAATCGAGATCAAGATATTTTCTTTTTCTTTTTTTTTTTTTTCTTTTTTTTTGCGATGGATTTTTGTTCTCGTTGCCCAGGCTGGAGTGGAATGCCCCAGTCTCAGCTCACCGCAAATTCCACCTCCCCGGTTCAAGCGATTCTCCTACCTCAGCCTCCTGAGTAGCTAGGATTACAGGTGTGGGCCACCACCCCAGCTAATTTTGTACTTTTAGTAGAGACGGGGTTTCTCCATGTCTCGAACTCCCGACCTCAGGTGATCCGCCCGCCTCAGTCTCCCAAAGTGCTGGGATTACAGGCATGAGCCACCGTGCCCAGCCATATTTTATTAAATTTAGAAAAAATATGATTTTGCAAAAAGATCAGTTACAAGAGGAGCAAGCTGGAGAATGGAAGTAGGTCTGATATACATGAATTAGGAAATACAGAAAAAATTGAAGATAAAAAGGAGAAGAATAATCAATTAAATAATAGAAGAAGCTTTCTTCTACATAAAAGAGGATATGCATCTTCATAACAAAATGATTAATTGTTGATCAGGCAAAGGGACTGGAAAAATATTTGTTCATATATTAGTGTATGTGTGTGCATGTGAAATTTTATGTTGTCTGATAGCAAAATTCAAAATATTACCAAATTGCTCTCCAAAACAGATTGCTCTGATTTATACTCAAAATTAAGTTCTCACAGTCCTAAAATACGATGAATGTTTTTTCCAAATTAAAAAACTTCGAAATTAAATTACACAAATTAATAAAAATGTAGACATTAAGAGTTTCCTTAAAAGGTGGTAAGGCTTGAGATGAATATGGTGAAAAATATCAACTGTGTGTATTTCCCGGTAAAAGCAATTCTGTAATTAAGTACTTGACAGGGCTGGTGTGATGACACTTTAGTAAGAGTGATATCAAAGTGACTGTGGCCAAATATTCTATTTCATCTGAAGATGGGCGCTGGCTTGTGATTTATTGGTCACAGATCAAAGGCAGAAATATTTCTCCCTGCTACAACATATATTTGACTTCCAAAACTCTGAATTCTAGCCGTTAATTCTAGTATGTTCTCTGACTCAATAAATACAGTCTAATAAAGTAGGCAAATGGCCAAAAGCCTGCTTTAGAAGTGTAGGAATATGTCCTTATCCAATTTTGCAACATTTTAGCTAAATATAGATCTGAAATTGTATCTAAGGCCACAGTTCCATCTAGAATATAACTGAGTTTTTGAAAACGGTTATGACTATTGCAGCCATGCCATATGGCCATCTTTTAGTTGTATTAACTAAGATTACTTGGGAATTTCTAAGTTCCTTATTTTTTTTAATAAATTAGTTTATTCAGTAAAGAATTTGTGACAAAATGAATTTCATTAAAGTTTGCCTAACATACATAAGGTTAGGTAATTATGATAATTATAACCACAAGATTGTAACCTTTAAACTATCAAAACCACAATTCTTCTTTAATGATTAAATAAATAACATAAAAATTATTTTACATTAAAAAAGTGATTATAAATTTTTCTTTCATTCAACATTTCTTATTCTTGACCTTTGATTAAGTATCTTTAAAAGCACCGTGGTCTTCTTGGGTTATAGCAGCTTAAGCCTTTTAAAATTGTATATATATTTTTACTCTAGTGCAGAGAATGCAGCCAATTGATATTTAAAGATCATGGCACGGGCTGGGTGCAATGAGTGGTTCACACCTATAATTCCAGCAGTTTGGGAGGTGGAGGCAGGCAGATTTTTTAAGCCCAGAGGCTTGAGATCAGTTTGGGCAACATGGTGAAATTATTGTCTCTACAAAAAATTTAAAAATAAAAATAAAAACTTGCTGGGACTGGTAGCACATGCCTCTAGTCCCAGTTACCTAGAAAGTGGAAATGAGAGAATCACTTGAGCCCAGGAGATCTAGGAAGTTGTAGTGAGTTTTGATCGTGCCACTGCACTTCAGCCTGTGTGGCAAAATACGACCTTGTTTATAAAAAATAAATAAATAAATATAAAAAGACCATGGCATGGCATGTTCTATAAAATTCATAGTATTTCTGTTGCTGTAATTATGCAAAAGTTTATTTAAAAGACTCATGGGCCAATTATTGCAAAAGGAAATACCATATTAAAACTTATAGAATATAAAGGATGGGATAATCAATTTTTGTGAATAATTTCAAAACACATTACACATAAACTTATCTGACATGTTGTAATATAGAGGCAGTGAGAGCCACATTTACCCGAATATAGAAAGGAAGACTCAAATCCATGCATTAACACTAACTCAGTTTGGAGTTCGAGCACTGAGGAAGCATGTCCTAAAGGTAATAAAAGCAAAAAACCAAAACAAAACCAAAATAAAACCAAAAGCTTATGACTGCTTCCTACTATAGATTTCTCATTAATGCAGAGATTATGTCTGTTCTTCAGAGAAGCACTGTCCTACAATACTCTATAAAATAAACAAAGTCTAATAAAATTGTCTAATTGTCCAGTGCTCCTAAGTTAATAAAAGGACAGTAGTATTAGTTTAGCACACACACTTACCCCATTTATATGCATCTTACATTTTACCAGACATCATAATTCATAGCTTATTTAATTAAATCTTTACAATGAACTTGAGGTAAGGAGAGAAACTATTATAAATATTTTACATTGGATAAAACAATTATGAATATTTAAAATGTTATCAAATGTTTCAGTGTGAGAAATAGTATGTTATATGCATAAACTGTAAACATTAGTTGCAAGCAATTCAACCTGGTGTTATTGTCTTTGTTCTCTATATTTGGAAACCAGGAAATTGAAGTCAATATGGTGTCACACATTGCATTTGATGGAGCTAGAAATGAAATCTACATCTGTGTATTTCCAATGCCCTTGACCGTTGTGCATTAAGCTTTTTTACATATTAAGTGTCATAGAATTAATATCTGCTTTTGGCAGAGGATGCTCCAAAATAAAACCAAGACACTTAAATTTGAAGAGGAAGCCATGCTTTATCAATGTTAAGAGTTAGGTGGGCAAAATGTTGTTATACTCTCAGATTCGTGAGTATGTATACAAGACTGGCTGTCCCTACATATGTAAAGTATAAGCAGTGGAGCTCTGGCACCCTCTCCTGACCCTATAGAAAGTGAGTGCTTCTGCTGTCTCTTATCCCTTTCTCTCTAACTTGTTTTCACCTAGCTTTTGTCTAGTTCCTGCCTGATCAGGTAGCCACTGGTAAAAATAGAGACTTACTGTGAGCTTTCAAATTTTTAAATTTACCTCTTCTTTGGATATTTTGAATATGTAAATTTCTTAAAACTCTATCCCAGTGGAATAAATCTTTAATAGTGAGATATCAGTCAGCATGATATGTGCAGTGGGTATTTAGATGTTTGGGGCGCACTGCCCTTCAAATTATACCTATCAATCTTGAGTTCCTTAAAAGGTGACATTATAAAAACATAATAATGATTAATTTAAATCCCAATAACTTTGAGAAAAAGGCTTATGGATGAAAAATATTTGTACAAAGTCATTTTAGTCATTATTTGCCAAAGTGCAAGTTGTCATCCTTATGAAAAAAGATTGGGTAATTTCTCCTTATGTTATAGTGAAGTTGCAGACACTGAGAATAACACAATAAACGCACTATCTCATTAATGTCATCTATCAGTATAGGCAGAATTGGACATTATTTTCTTTGAATTCTGCTTTAAAAAAGGAAACTAGTTGAGATACTTTATTTTTAATACGCATTTTTTCATAGCTGTATGGAGTGAATTTTACTTCAAATGTAACAGTTTATAAACATGAATATCCAAAAATATTCATATGAAATACTTATACATAATACCTATTATATTTATTATATTTAATGCACATGTGCAGGTATGTTTAATCTAAATCCCATGTGAAAACCCTTTAAGGTATACACAGTTGACCATATAGGTGTGAAGTGCTATAGTTTCTAAGTGGTTCTTTCATATTATTCAGAAGAATATATAAGCAATCACACTTTGCAATTTGTTTTATGTGCCAGTAAATGTATGTTGTAGATTCAGTGGTAGCTGTAATTATTTATTAGAATACTAATAAATGTAGAATATTTTAAATGTTTATCCAAATGACTATGCAGACTGTTTTGAAGAGGTTACAGATATCGCAGACAGTTAATTAAATGCTCAGGAGAGGTACACATAAGAGACTTCCCCAGCTGTTTCATGACCTCAATGTAAACTACTCTAGGTCCTCCTATTTAGATGTAAGGCCAGATGTCCTTGATCATCTGCAAGCGTAGTGAAAGGAGTTGTTTCACGTATCGCCATATAGGGTACAGGCCGGTGACACCATCTGTGAAAAGGAATATCTAGCTCGGTTTTCACAGAACAATCTGAAAGGAGATAATTCATAGAGTTTTAACACTAGAATTGCTATATTATTTGGCTTTGTATCAGAGCAGGACTGAAGGCCAGCGCTAACTTTTGCCATACAAAATGTCATTTACTGTACCCCAGACTATTATTTTCGTCATCAACATATATTACTAGGTTTATTTTTCCAGAAAACATATAGTTTGATTAATTCCCAATCTTATAATTAAGGATATTTAAAATCCTAATACAACTAAACAAAAGAACGTAGAGCAAAAGAAACTCATTTATTATTGGTGGAAAACTAAAATTGTACAGCCACTTTGGTAGACAATTTGCAGTTTCTTACAAAACTAAACCTCGTCTTATGGTAAGATCTAGTAATCATACTCTTGGTATGAGTATTTACTTAAAACATATGTCCTCACAAAAACCTGCACATTAATGGTTATAGCATTTTTTTCTTAATTGCCACAATTTGGAAGCAACCAAGATGTAATCTTGTAGGTGAATGGATAAATGGACTGGTAATCCTTGCAATGGAATATTATTCAGTTATAAAAAAATGAAGTATCGAGTAACAAAAAGACATGGAGGATACTCATATAAATATTGTCAAGTATTAAATAAAAGTAGCTAATCTGAAAAGGCTACATACTAGACTGATTCTAACTATATGTCTTTCTGGAAAAGATAATAAAAACAGTAAGAGCTGTGGTTTCCAGTGGTTGGTGGGAAGGGAGGGAGGGATAAATAGGTGGTTATGATACTCTAATGGTGGTTACTTCTCATTATGGTTTTGTCAAAGCCCATAGCTTGTACAATACAAAGAGTGAACCCTAATGGAAACTATGGAATTTCGTTAATAGTAATGTATCATATTTTCTCATCGATTGTAAGAAATATACCATAGTATTTCAAAATATTGATAATAAGGGAAGCTGTGTGGAAGGAGTGTTAGGTGAGGGAAGCACAGAGGAGCTTACTGTAGTTTCCAATAATTTTTGTCTACAAACCTGAAACAGCTCTAAACAATAAAGTCTATCAATGTTTTAAAAAGTATATTATGTCCAGAAGTAGATCCTCATATATACAGTGATGAACGACTGATTTTGTTACTATATAATGCCAAATGAATTGGAAAACTGTATAGAAAATAATTTTCTCTTGATCTTTAATTGCAAGGATAAACATAATCAATCCATATTAATTGTAGATCTAAATGTACACAGGTAACCAATAAAGTTGTGAGAAGAATACACAGGAGGATATTTGTATGTCCTTAGAGAAAGGCACAAATCTTTAGGACACTGAGAGCACTCAAATAAAAACCTGGAAACTAGTAAATTAGACTTCATTGCATTTAAGAAATCGTATATCCCAAAATATGAGAAAACATATTCACAATAAAGATATTTAACAAAGTATTATTATCTATAGCATATAAAAATTACTATAAATATTAGTAAATATATAAATAAAGATTTATTATAAATCAATTTCAAAAAGATTATTCTAGCAGAAATAGACAAAAGAACAAGCATTTCACAGGAGACAATATATTACCTATTGTTGTTAAAATATTTTTCATTAAATACAAAATACTGGCAAAAACATTTAGCAATCAGAAAAGTCACAGAATATTGGTGAAAAGAGAATATCGGACAAACACCTTAAAAAAGTCTTTGCCAGTATCTGTTAAAGATGAACATCTGAATACCCTCTGATACAGAAATTCCATTTTTAGGTTTAAACCCAGCAGAGGCACATAAATATGTTCATTTAATGGCCTTTAGTTAGCTGCTGTTACCAGCTCTATTCATCACAGTCCCAAATTGAAAACTCATAAATTATCAGCATAATGGATATATAATATTTCATACATTTATGGAATGAAATGCTATGTAACATTCATTACTAATGGATCACTCTCCTATTTTAGTAGGAGAGTGCTGATATCACTCTCCTAATAGTTTTGAGGATCACAAAATATTTTATACTCTTTTTATGTAGAAAGTGTGTATATATATACACATATACACTATATATATATATATTCACACATATATACACAGTCTCATATATTGAACTCCTCTATTATTAGGGAATAGACTTTTTAACTAAATTAAAAATAATATTGTTATTGACTGTATCTTAGGCTGTACTAAAATAATTCTATAAATTATAAAAATGAAAATCATATAAAAATATTGGAGCAAAATGCAATAAAATCAGAAATTAAACACAACTGGAAAAAAAGCTCCCATCAACATGGCAAAAAGAAAACATGCCTTTATATATGTTTCTGCCTAAGAGAGACACAAGTATACATAATTACAAAACATTGAAAATAGCAATAAAGATAGTCCAACATACTAGAATCTGTGTATTCAATCTAGAAAAATCCACAGAAGAAAATCCATAAACTTCACTTCCCAAATAAAGAAGAAAAACAAGAGAATTAAATTTCAGTCTAGAAAATCTATGACAAGTACAGCACAGTATATTAAAATGTATTGAAGAAATAAAGAAATACGAAGGCATAAAAATGGAGTAATAATAAAAAGTAATATATATATATAAATTGCTATCAAAAATAAATTTAAAAAGTTGGAAATTGACAAGGCAATACTTTGTGCTATTCTTTTAAAGTTGCTTCTCACCCCTTTCTTAATCCATATCAATCACTAGTACGTTCTCCATATCTCTGATTTTGTTATTTTGAAAATGTTATACAAATGAAGCCACACAACTTTTTAAGATTAACTTTTGTTCACCCAGCATAATGTTCTTGAGATCCATCCAAGTTGTTGCATGTATTAATCGTGTGCTACTACGTATCTTTGGGTATTATTTTTTTTTTTTTATTTTGGGACAGAGTCTTGCTGTGTCGCCAGGCTGAAATGCAGTGTCACAATCTCAGCTCACTGCAACCTCTGCCTCCGCCTCCTGAGTAGCTGGGATTAAAGGTATGTGCCACCACGCCCAGCTAATTTTGTATTTTTAGTAGAGATGGAGTTTCACCATTTGGTCAGATTGGTCTTGAACTCCTAACTGCAGGTGATCTGCCCACCTGGGCCTCCCAAAGTGCTGGGATTACAGGCATGAGCCACCGCGCCTGGCCTCATGAGCAGAATTTTGTGTGGAAATAAGTTTTCATTTCTCTGAGATCAGTTTGTATTTGTTCTGTTTCTTTTTCCAACTTTTTAAAAAATTTCAGTTGGAATAACTTTTAACTAATTGTCTTCAAATTCAATGATTCTTTTCTCTGCTGTGTTCAATTTGCTGATAACCCACTGAAGACAGTTTCATTTCTTACACGTATGTATGCATGTGTGTTTATTTGTGTGTGTATACGTGCATGTGTTTTCATTAATCTCATTTTTAGAGTTTCCATTTCTGTATATTATAATATTCTATATCTGGTCATGCATATTTGATACCTTTTCCACTAGATTCTTTACAATGCAAAAGTTATTTATAAGTATTTTTTTTCCTAGTAATTCCAACATTTGGGCCCTTTATGTATCTTCTTCTTTTGATATCTATTTAATGTGGATGATTTATATTCATAGTGTATATGTGTATTTCTTTATTGGATTACAGACATGTTATGTATATAAACAATAAAAATTGAGATAAATAATCTTTGTGTCCAGTAATAGACATGCCTTTTCTTTTTTAGATAGCTAAGGGTTATGTCAAAAAGACTCAGGTGTCATATTGAAGAGGCTGCCACTGTCAAACATTTTACAATTTGAGCTCCAAAAGTGATGATATATAAGACTAACTTAGATTCATCAAATATGTTTAAAGTTATAATTTCTTAGTAATAATAGTTAGCCAATTTTAGGAAAATAATAGGGAAGCAAATCATTATCCTTAAAATAAGATACAAAAGGAAAAGATTTATCCTGTCCTTCCAAAGGAGTTATATTACTATGAAACCAAATAGTAGTTGCTATGGTCTGAATACTTGTCTCCCCAAAATCTCTGTTTTGAAATCCTCACTCCCAAGTTGGATGGTTTCAGATGGTGGGGCCTTTGGGCAATGATTAAGTAATAGGTTGGGCCCCTTGTGAATAAGATTCATGCCCTTATAAGAGGTCTGAGAGACATTCCTCATCCCTTCCACCATGTAAGGACACAGAAACAAGGCACTGTCTATAAGCCAGGAACTGGGCTCTGATTAGACACTGAGTCTGCCTTGGCCGTGGACATTCCAGCTTCCAGAACTATGAGAAATAAATTTCTAGTTTGTGATTATTTGTTATAGTGGCCCAAGTGGACTCAGGCAGTAGTTGAACCGTATTTTTACCTTTAATTTGACTATTGCCATTTGCTACTCACTAGGCAGCAATTGATTTAGTCACGGAAGGTCAACCACTGTTTATACCACAAGACATGCCTCTTGATAAGACAAGACAATACCTATAGTCTTGCCAAAGGAATTGAAAACGAATCTGATGAAAACTCTGTGGCCAACTGACAACTTGCAAAAGGTGTAAATGACAGAGGAACATCCTGAAATGAGTATGCAATCAGCAAAATCCAGACTGCAAAAAAATCTAAAGGTCAAACACCACATGATTTTCAACAGATAAGTTACAAGGAAACAAAAAGGACAGAAGGGAATCTGTAGATTAAAAAAGACTGGAACATAAAATTAAAATAAAGTTGGCAAGACTAAATTGTAATTTGCAAAGCACACCTGGAGGATAAAATGTGGATAAGATGAAAGGAAAGGACTAATATACGAGTCAGGATGCCGGCTGATCTTGAGGGAAAGGGTGGTTTTGAGACTGAATCTGAGCCCATGAGGAGTCTCTATGTTTGTGACTTTGTTATATTTCTTGGATTTTGTAGTTTTTACATTATTAAAATTTATAATAATTTACTAAGCCATGTGACTGCTATTTATAGTTTTCTTGCATCTGTATTCTATTTTACATTTAAAGAGTCTTTTTAGAAAGACAGAAAAGATCATTTTAGATATTAAGCCTTAATAATTCAGAAGGGCACAATGAAACTGTACTGAGATACTAATAGAAAAAACAAGCAAACACATTTTTGTATCTTTTTTTTTTTGAGACCAAGTCTCACTCTGTCAACCTGGGTGGAGTTCAGCGGCATGATCTCGGATCACTGCAACCTCCCCATCCTGGGTTCAAGCAATTCTCCTACCTCAACCTCCTGAGTAGCTGGGATTACAGGCAGGTGCCACCATGCCTGGTTAATTTTTGTATATTTATAGAGATGGGGTTTCACCATGCTGGCCAGGCTGGTCTCGAACTACTGACTTCAGTTGATCCTCCCCCATCAGCCTCCCAAAGTGCTGCAATTACTGGCGTGAGCCATCGCTCCTGGCCCACATTTTTCTTAGAACAATAATATACTCTTTCTTGTTAATAGTTTCCAGAAAGTCATTTATTTGATGACGGGATAGATCTCATTATCTAACTATTTTGAAAAGTACATATTTTATTTTATTCATGAGTTGTGGTCATTTTAAGAGTTTGGCTTTCACCTGAACTGAATTGTGGTTTATTTTAACATTAAATGAAATAATAGATCAATTCAACAAACTACACATTTCACACTTGCTTTGAGATAAATTGACCTTCGCCGAATTAGCTTCGCTTCACAAGGTAACCTACATAAAAATGCCAATTTGCATAAAGACCTTTTAAAAGACAGCAGGAGTTCAGTACAAGCTACTGAGAGTTTTCTTGTTGCCTAACAGAAACTCGCTCCATAATAATGAAAAGTGACTTTTTCATGCACCTTCCTTTATTTTTGTGCCTGAAATCACAGATTGTACACAAAGGGAATGTGCTAAGCTGAACATAGGCAAGAAACAGCAATGGCAACAACAACAAAAGTTAGTGATGCATTACAATCTATATATCGTTACGTAGTCCCTTCCCATATATATATAGAGGGGGACTACATAACAATATATAGATTGTATATATATATAGAGAGAGAGAGAGAGGGAGAGATTTCTATTTCTTGATTATATATTATATAATATGCTATATTATATATTACATAATATGTAACATTCTCTCTATTTCTTGATGACATATTACATACATATATAATCAGCAAACTGCTATTCCCAGAAAAATTATTTAAGCAATACCTCTTTCACTTCCTTAAGAAAAAGCAATACTGGATTAGAAATATTTTTAAAAATTTAAACCTTCTATGAAAGTGACCTGTGAATGCACAGTCAGTGCTTTTGCTCTTGTTATATATGCAAGGAGGTGTGGAGAGTGGCTTTAATATATTTACGACATTGAACATAAAGGTCAATCATCTAAAAAGAAAAAGGCATCAGCAGTTAGAAACTGCATTCCAACACTACATTTGCGGCCAAAGAATTTTATAAATGAGACACAAAGAGAGCAAATAATTTTCAGATGCAATTTATTTGAAGATTAGATATCATCTGTATAACGAAAAGAAGCAAAGATCAATATAGTCACATTTTACTCGTTTTGCTGCTAAACACGTGTCGATTTATTTTTGTAAATATTGTCTTTTTGGTGTTATTACCTCTATGATCTACATTAACAAGGTTAGTAAAAAATCTTACTGTTGATGGTGACTTTACACTATATATGTGTATATATGCGTGTGTGTGTGTATATATATGTGTGTGTGTGTATATATATATATTTTTTTTTTTTTAATTTTTTTTGAGACGGAGTCTTACTCTGTTGCCAGGCTGGAGTGCAATGGCACGATCTCGGCTCACTGCAACCTCCACCTGCTGGGTTCAAGCAATTCTCCTGCATCAGCCTCCTGAGTAGCTGGGACTGCAGGCGCGTGCCACCATGCCAGGCTAATTTTTCGTATTTTTAGTAGAGAGTGAGTTTCACTATGCTGACCAGGCTGGTCTCGAACTCCTGACCTCATGATCTGCCTGCCTCGGCCTCCCAAAGTGCTGGGATTACAGGCGTAAACCACCGGATCCGGCCCTTTACACTATTTACTTGGCATAATTTTGCATTCTAAGTATGAAGAATTCATTCTAGTTGAATTTTTCTCCCACTGGGTGTTAAATTCTTAGTTTTCCCCTAGATGGCAGAGTAGTATTCTAAATGTAAAAGATGTCCTTTGTGATAAACATTTTAAACATTTATGTTGTATTTGCCAGTCTGGTTGAAAAATATTTTTCCCCTTTTCTACAGTTAAAACAGGATACATTCATGTGGTATATTTTGAAATTGGCATATATAATGAGATAAGGAGCAAGTAAGTATAATATTTTTAAAATTAAGTGATCACATACAGAAAAGTGTAGTAATGTTTGATATATTTACATTCACCAAATAACCTATAAACAGTCCAACAGGCTTTAACATACCATACCTTACCCTAAGAGTATTGCTTGGCATTCTGTTTTGCAGCTTTTATTACTTGTCACAGGGTCCCTGATGAAAGAACTCTAAGAAAAACCCCTTGTGGTAGTTTAGCGCAACTTTCGACAAGAGAAGTTCCCATCAAACTTTCAGGACAAATATGTCTAAGAGCAGTTCTCAGTCTAAAATGGAGTTTCAGCAACACTATTGTGAGCTCTTCCAAATGTCCAGTATTCCCTTTCTCCACATGTTCTTAAGCAATAGATTGAAGAAGCTTACAAAGTCTCTATTTCCTCTGCAAACACACAGGGTGGCTGCGATTCTCAGTTAAGACACTTAGAAACTGAGGAAGCCTCTCACTTTTTCCCCATTTCTAGCCTCATTGCCATAAGAATATTTGTATGGCATTTGCAGCTTCCAACCAGCCATTTTTGGTATTTCGCTGATGGCATCATATGTGAATTTGATTTTTATATGGAACATCTATATCTTCCCTGGTTTCCTATATAGAGCCCAAAATATAGAAGCACAAAGTATGACAGATAAACAAAAGATTTAGTAAATAAGACAGTGGTATTAAACTTAATAATAAGAAATAATGTCAAAGCTGTCCTAGTATGATAAATGTGTGAGATATATAAAGAATAACATCACCAAAACTTATAACAAGGGAATTATTTTTAATATTTTCCTCCTGAGTCAAATATATCATTTCAGTTTTTCAGTACCTGGGACATGCAAATAAAACAAGGGCAATAATTATTAATTGGGAGGGAGATAAGCAAGTATTTCTCACTAGAATCAAGGCAATTATTGGAAAGCAGGCGTTCCAGAGACAACTACTTAAAATGCAATGCTTTCGGTCTGGAATGTTGTACTCCCATATGTCAGAAGGAAGATATTATTCAACTCTTCTTAATTCAATGAAAATATAATTTTATGTAAATGTGAACTATTCTTCATCTTTTGTGGAAGTATAAAGGTAGCATTGCAATTCTACTTTATTCTTATCTTCATTCCAATGTTCTTATTGCTTAAGAAAGACTGGGACTTATTAAATGGAAAATGAAGCCATATTTTGCAAAAATACTATACAATGTGCTAATATATCTAGTCAAATTATAAAAATAAAATTATATGGTAAAGACATCATTTCAACAAATAAGATAACAAGGCTTTTACTTTAAATATTCAGATAGCTAAGATTTAGCATTTGATTCTGATTACATTAAGAAAAATTCTTGTATTAGTCTGTTCTCATGCTACTAATAATGACATACTGGAGACTGGGTAATTATAAAGGGAAGAGGTTTAATGAACTCACAGTTCCACATGGCTGGGAAGGATATATTTATTTTGTCTCCCTTATGTATTTAATTTTCAATTATTTATCCAAATCACATGCAATATTGTACAACCTATATTTTAGGCCTCACAATCATGGCAGATGACAAAGGAGGAGCAAAGGCACATCTTACATGGCAGCAGATAAGAGAACATGGGCAGGGGAACTGCCCTTTATAAAACCATCAGATCCCAGGAGAATTATTCACTCTCATGGGAACAGAATGGGAAACACCTGCCCCCATGATTCAATTACTTCCCGCTGGGTCCCTCCCACAACACATGAGGATTATGCGAGCAACAATTAAAGATGAGATTTGGGTAGAGATGCAGCCAAACCATATCAATTCTCTATTCTCATCTTCATTTCACATATGCGTTGGGAATAGGCCCCCAAAATCTGGCCATAAATGGGCCCAAAAACTGGCCATAAACAAAATCTCTGCAGCACTGTGACTTGTTCGTGGTGGCCATAACGCCCACACTGGAAGATTGTGGATTTGCCGGAATGAGGGCAAGGGACACCTGGCCCACCCAGGGCAGAAAACCGCATAAAGGTGTTCTTAAACCACAAACAATAGCATGAGTGATCTGTGCATTAAGGACATGCTCCTACTGCAGATAACTAGCCAGAGCCCATCTTTATTTCAGTCCATTCCTTTATTTCACATAAGGAATACTTTTAGTTAATATATTATCTGTAGAAATGATGTGTATCACTGACTTGCTGTCAATAAATATGTAAGTAAATCTCTGTTTGAGGCTCTCAGCTCTGAAGGCTGTGAGAGCCCTGATTTCCCACTCCGCACCTTTATATTTCTGTGTGTGTCTTTAATTCCTCTAGCACTGCTGAGTTAGGGTCTTCCCAGCCAAGCTTGTCTCTGCACATATGTAAGCATGAAAGTGATATATTTATTTTGTTTCCATTATGTATTTAATTTTCAATTGTTTATCCAAATCACATGCAATATTTTATAACCTATATTTTAGGCTATGATTTTTAAAATGTATAAGTATGTATTAACTATATAAGAACTTTTATATATGCTGTTACTTTAATGCCCAAGAATCTTGAAATAAATATATATTTATTTTAGTTTACAAAATATGAAAATTTTAACTCAGAAAAATTAAATAACCTGATCAAGACAATAAATAAATAACTGGAATTTGCCTCCTGTAGCTTCAGCCTGATGTTTTAGTTTGTTTTCTATTATTCATTATATTTAATTAATCTAATATTCTGATATTCAGTATATCTCCTTCAGGCTCCAATATTTGTATTCATCAAACTTGCTGGATCTGATTAAATTAGTAGAGTTTCCAAATTAAGAATGCCAAGTAATTTTATTATGTTTGCTCTGTTTCTTAGGACTGCTTTCTCTCTAATCACTTGTCTTATTAGTTGGTCATTGACTGTGAAAAAAGAAAGCCTTCCAGTTTTATGAGATAGAACTTAAATGGTCCTTTGGAGATTGTGAACTTCACATCCTTAGAGAAAATGTCATGAAAATTGAAGTCCTCATGGTTTGTGAGTAGCATGACCTTTGCATTAGCTTTTCTAACTGTTTAAATTGTTCCTAATCTGTGTTCTAACTCTACTTATGATGACATTTATGGCTGCCCTCTGAAATCTTCACATTTCACTTAACTTTATCATATTAGAAATGCAGGTAAACTCTTATGCCTTATATACATTTACTTGCTAGATACATTCTCCGGATGGGCCTAAAAGAAAAGCCAGTACTCTTCCTGACCTGTGATTTTTGTAATGTCTACATTGCCAATGATTTTCATTCAGCTTTCAATCAATAAATTGTCTCAAAAGTTATTTTAATTATGATTCATTTAAACAAAGAAAGTTTTTACTCTTTTTAAATTGCTTAAGCATCAGCTAAATTGATTTTTATTTTTTTAAATTCAGTTTTCATACTGGTGAAGCAAAGGAACTAAATTATTTCATTCTTAAAAACTTTTCCAGCTTTAAAATTCAATGTACTCTAAGATTCAATTATTTTTACTTACTTATAATTAAGCTACACAAGCATTCATAAAATTCCCTTTGAGGATCTATTTATCTATCTATCTTTCTATCTCTCTATCTTTATCTATCTATCTATCTATATCTATCTATGTATCTATCTATGTATCATCTATCATCTTTCTTTGGTGAAAGTTTAAATGCTATTTAATTCATATACTAACACACACATTGATATTCACAGTTACATTTAATTTTATTACTTTCTTAGTGTACCAATAACTTCAATATTCTTACTGTATTTATAAAGTATGATTTATCTACACTTAGGGGCAATATAATTCTTTATTTCTAGTCTTTGTTAAAAATTGATTTTAGAACCTCAAAATATAGACTAATTGTTACCCTTGAAAATGCTTTTTTTTACTTTAATCCTTACAAGAAGATAAAACTTTCAGAAGCATGCATGGTTATTCTTTGCTCTCTTTTTATACAGAGAGCTGCAATTGATTTTCATTTTCTCTCTTATGTGAAAAGCAACATTTTGAGTTGAGTTGCTTTTACCTTGAGAATACCATCTCATGTTTTCAGATCCCTAGGCAATGGTCATGGCGTATTTCCAAAAAGTGAATCTCTAAGTTGTCAGAAAACATTTCCTGTGGCCTGGTTGCCATCCCATCTGGATGCCAAAATTTCTTCCACTGTGAATTGTGGTCTTTGATCCAGAAATTGAAAGAATAGAGTGAAGAACAATGTGGCTTCTCATCACCTGCAAATAGCATATCCGTTACTCAAACATGGGTTATGAATTTGTATTTTATTATTGCTGTTATACATAAGAGATAAAAAGAAAGAGATATGTGAGAAGAGAAAAAATGAAATGAAGCACAAATATTCATTACCTAGGTGGTCACTTTTATGATGATGACAGAATTGGTAACTTAAATTTGAATCATTTGGAGCCTGTTTATATAGTGACTTTGTATGATGAAATATTACAGAATCATTTAAAAGTCATGTTTATTAATACTCATATTGACATAGAAAATTTTATATGTTGTTAAATAGAATACTAATATAAAATGCTAAGACATGCATGCAACATTGTCATAATCCACAGAGACAGACACACGCACACAAACACACACTGCGTGTATGAAAACCGTGAATATTTTTAAAATTTGACTAATGTGAAAAAAAGACACAAGTATTGTTGCAATAGTGCGAGGTCAACACAAAACAGGAGTTACAGCAAGAAAGCATATACTCCTCTAAAAACATCTTTAGAAAACTATAACCAAACTCTGAGAAATGTCCAGCGTTAAAATACCCTATTTTTATGATTCTGAGAAATAAATATGGAAAAACTACATACAGAATATTACTGCCACTAACTGATCCGAGCTGAAAATATGTGATCCGAGCTGAAAATACACCACTTTGTCTTTTCTTTCAACCAGTGCCACATATTGTTTCTGGCAGAAAATAGTAAGTGCTGCTCTTTATTGGAAGCCTTTCACTGAAAATGCACCTCATGCCTAATTCAATTCAACTAGTCAATTTTTATTGAATAGACTCTGTGTTTAGCATTGTGGTTAGGCACATTCACAGAAGAGAAAACAGCCCTGAAGTATGTTTCGGGGCTAAAATATATAATAGAGAGATTTAGTTCTGCGGGACACAGAGAAGGTCAGGACTATTGTCACCTGTAATGGTTGGAAAATAGTTTTGAGGCCCATGGCAGTGTTTGTCATATTTACCATTGCATGTCAAGTGCCTGGGACAATGCTTCGAACCTAAGGGTGCTACTCCAAAGCACCTGCTCTTAAAAATAGCACAGTAATGTCCCTAAACACATCAAGGTTAATAAGCCATAATAAAAATAATGAATACATATTATAAAGCATTCATTTCTGAGGACTTCTCATAAAATTTAAAGCATTCTAGATCTTCATAAAATCGAATTCCCCCATGAAATAGTCAATCAACCTAAATAATTTTGAATCTGAAATCTATTTAACTTATTGAGAGAAATGAGAAAAATCTAGAGCATGCTTACCGCAAACCCCTTGCCTAGGATGTATTCAGGAAGTACCTAAGAAATACTTCTTAAATGAATGTTTACTCAATACTTCTTAAATGAATACTTCTTAAGTGAAATACTTCTTTTTTTTTTTTTTTTTTTTTTTTTTTTGTGAGATGTAGTCTCACTCTGTCACCCACGCTGGAGTGCAGTGGCGCGATCTTGGCTCACTGCAAACTTTGCCTCCTGGGTTCAAGCGAGTCTCCTGCCTCAGAATCCTGAATAGCTGGGACTACAGGTGCCCGCCACAATGCCTGGCTAGTATTTGTATTTTTAGTAGAGACAGCATTTCACCATATTGGCCAGGCTGGTCTCAAACTCCTGACTTCATGATCCGCCCACCTTGGCCACCCAAAGTGCTGTGATTACAGGCGGAGCCACCGTGCCCAGTCTGAAATATTTCTTAAAGGAATACTTCTTAAATGAAATACTTCTTAAATGAATGTTTACTTCCTAAGCACTCCAGCCTTGGCGTTATCATTGGACACTTGAATCAAAAGCTGAAGTTTTTATGTTTACAAGTTTTCATTGGGTTGTATAAAAAGTTTACTTAAAAACTCAAATCTTGGGCCTGCCAGCCCATCCTGCACACTGCAGATTTTTGACTCACTAGCCTCCGTAATTTCATGAGACAAGTCCTTATAATAAATCTTCATACACACACATACAGACACATACATACATACACATTCTATTGGTTC
Source organism: Macaca thibetana thibetana (assembly GCF_024542745.1). NCBI lineage: Eukaryota > Metazoa > Chordata > Mammalia > Primates > Cercopithecidae > Macaca > Macaca thibetana. Next base: position 61,017,462 of record NC_065594.1, read on the forward strand.
TGTTTCTCTAGATAAATGTGATCAGTATATCTTCCTTTTTCGGATTTCAAATTTCCATAACATATTTTAGTGAGCATTGTCAGAGTTTTCACAATGAGGTTAGATTAAAGATGAACAAGCCTGTATCTATCCTGTCCAAGATACTAGGACTGATTTGTGGTGAAAGAAAATTATTATAAGCTCTACAGTTTTTAATGTAGAAATTACAAATTCTGGACTTTTTGATTTGATCCAGACTAAGATAATTGCAGTGAAGATAGAGACCTCATCTTCTAGTTAGAGGTTGTTAGTGAATGAATATTAGTAAGATAAAAGAAGCTGTGCAAAGATGCAGCAAGAGAAGTAATTTGTTTTTGCATCTATAAAATGAACCTGATATTGCATAATTCATAGGAATATTGAGAGCATTTAGATAAGCAATAGAGATACACATAAAAAAAACTTCACATGAACATTCAAATGGAGGATATGATTTTTATTTTAAATTCAGATTATTTAAGACTATTCATTTTCTATTATCTGACTTTATTTATTCTAGGATACAGACATATAGTAGTGAACAAAACAAAATCTTCACACTAATATACGTATATTTAAAACAATCTTTTTAAAAAATTACTGTTTCAGATACATTTCTAATAATTGAATTTAAACACAATGATTCACAATAAACAGTGCAGTTACTAAAATGCATTAAAGGAATGGTATTAACAATTGACTTTAAATATCTATAAATAATTAAATATTCTATTTTAGTGTAGATATATTCTGTATTCCAGTAATAGGAAAACAACATCTAGCCTCCATCTTTAAAATATGGATTGAATAAAATAGTATTTTCGGAACGCCCAGTTAAATTGGGGTTCCAATACCAGATTAGCTAGCAACCCTGCCCTAATGAAAATATGGAAGTGGAACATTTGTGTTTAGTGGACTTCCTTGGGATACATTTTTAACCTGGTGGATGGGTTAATGCCTATTTGTTGGACCTGTGATCACGAGGTTCCCTCACAAGGGAAACTTGTTTATACTGGGAGGTATACTGGGACTTGTCTTATGAAATTATGGAGGTTAGTCAGTATACTGGTCCGGGACTCTTACCCAGACTCATGTGCTGTTTATGCCTGCCTGACCATTACTCTGTCTCTGGCAGCCTGCCTTTGTGTTCTCCTCAGCATCCTTGGGAAGCCCATAGTTCTTCAGATAGAAGGCACACATTCAATACACCACCACAATAGAAAACAAGCTCAAAGACTTTGTGCTTACACATCCTGAGTAAAGAGAGTACGATCAGTAAGGAGGGCATTCGTTCATCTGTCTGGGTCAGGAAGAGCCTTCAGGAGCATACGGAGAGAGAGAGAGAAATAGCAGCATTGAATATATATGGGAATAGGGAGGGTGTGGGTCACTTTGTGCAAATGTCTGAATGATTCCTTTAAAGGAGCTGGCAGGAAAGCAGGAGCCCAGTGGACTAGACAGAAGAGATGCCTCTAAGTTCTTATCTCTGGCTAGCAGGCTTGGGCCATTTGAGCGTGGTGTAGAACTGGAAACTTTGTCGATGGTGACCAAGCCCTGCCTCTCATAGGAGAAAGTTAAACTTGTACTCAAAATGGATGCTGAGGCAGGAAAATTGTAAGAATTAACAACAATTGGTTACACGTCTTTATTAACTTCTATTTTCCTTCAAAAGTTAGGCCTGGGTATCTGTAGAATTAAACTTCAAGATTATGTTTATAGGGGTGTTAGTTTTGACCCATAGTTTCACTAATGGTGTGCTGGTAAATGTTCAACAACTGTTCTCCGAAGCCGATTTGAAGCTGTTTGCAGCTTTCTGTGGTATAAATATACAAACTATGACCAATTTCAAGCAACAAATGTATCATTGCTGAATGTGGCGTTGGGAAGAGAAGCATAAAATTTGCTTCTGTGAGGCTGTATGAACTGGCTTCAGGATACCACCCGCTTTTTCTATGTAGAGGCCATCTGAAATATAAACAGATATATAAGTACACAAATTTATATTAAAGTAAGCTGGATTTATTATTCATATTAGGTTGCTGCAAGAATAATCGCGTTTTTTGCGATTATTTTTAATAGTATGTATTTTGTTCAATGTAAATTCCTCTCGGGAATTAATTGCCTGCTTCTTGTTTTAGTAAATTCTCAAACCCTCTATGTTCCACATGTAAAAAATTTCTTTGTTGCAAACTATAGGTTTCAACACAGATACAAGAATCTAAGGGGCATAAGTAAAAAACAATGAGTGAGAGATGGTACCAAAGACAATACATTTATGTTTGTAGAAGAGATTCTAAAAAGCAGAGCCTGAAACAACAGATGAGAAAAGATCTGAGAGTATCTTTAGAAAAAAGTGTTTAAAAACCTGTCATTTTCTTTAATGTTTTAATATAAAACCTTGCTGTGAATAAAAGCATAAATACATTCCTCCAGATTAGTAAATTTTCCTAAGAGGTATCATCAATCACATTGTGCTCTTTTCAAGAAATAATTAGATTATCTTATGTAAAGTGAGTAGAAAAGTCATTTTTTTTCTGCCTGCAGTCAGTATATGCCAATTCTCACATATTATACATGATTATATTGAACTCAAGAGGTTTTAAGACAACAGAGAATAATTAAGATTTGGAATTTGGAAAGAGAAGGAAAAAATCTCAAGTTGCCAGTTGTATTGGAAGTTCACTTTATAACTCCAACTTGATTTAATTTTGAATATCCTTGTGCCTTGGAATTGAATTCAGAGGCAAGAAAGTTAGCAATTTACATAATGGAATCTCTCTGGATAAAATCCTTGAGGACATGCTATATTCTAATTGTCACTTCTCTGTTGAAATTTCTTTTTACTATGCCTCAGATGACAGTTATAAATGCAAGAACAATTAAATTGTTTTAAGGAAGAGGCACAGAGGCTGACATTTGATTTAGAATCACTGAGAATTAAGAAAACTCACCTGGTGATAATATGTCCCCTAGTAAATTGACCAGCAGTAGATCCCCAATATAATCTGGTGATTAAATTTTATTGACACCTCGGGGGATACATTTGTAGGCATCTAGACATTATCATTGTTAGCTCACAGGTGTTTACAACTATTATTTTTAATAAAAATAATATAAAGAAACATGGCATTACTCATAAAACTCCTGTGATTCTCTATTCCCATTTCTTTCCATTTTGCATTGTCATAGAATGTCTGAGAATTTTATGCTTTAAAAGGACTGAACTAGAATTATGCTATTATTAATTTTAACAATCAAGTTTAAAGTGAATATTTTGTGAAACCCAAAGCTGTTTCAAGAGTGGGTAGGAAGAAATTTTAATGTCTGAAGCCATACATAAATTAGGCCATACCCAACTCAGACTCTTGCACTCTATATAGATAGCCTTGACCTTTGAACTTCTATCTCTACAATAAGAGCTTTTCTATTTACTTTGAATTAGGTTTGGCTCAACAAAGCATTATTGGGCACAATTTTTTGTGCTAAGATGCATGGCACATAAACCAACCTATTTGACAGAGAATAACAGCACTACAGTAATACATTTTCTTACACTTAATAATATAAAACTTCTGCAGGGTAAACAGGTAATTCAGAAGGCAGGTTGATTAAATTTGTGTGTTTGTGTGTGTGCACAAGTGTATCTGTGCACACATGTTAAGATTCAATTGAAAGGGTAATGCCAGACAAGCCTTTGGATGGAGAAATAATTGTACTGACACACTTATTTGGTGAAGAGGTGTGGAGGATAGTATATACATTACTACATTAAGTACCTCATGGAATCTTTTTCCTTCTTTATGATATGGCTTATTCTTCTTCTGCAAAAAGTTTATTTAAATTTATTTATTAGGGTTTTGGAGAGGCAAAATAATTCCATCTGCACATTTTTATGAAAAGCCTCACTACCTTGGTATTTCTTTACCCTTGAAGATTGTCTTAGGACCAAATCCAAAAACATATGCATAAATAAAATCCGGTGACCCTCTGTGCCCAAAATAAAATAAGCAACAATATTTTTTTCAGATATATCTTTGTAGTCATTTTTTCAAGAAACAGGAATTTAAGGGAGCAAGATATGTATACAAATGATGGTCACACTTATTGGGTAGACATTTTATAGAAAGAGGAAACTACATTTTTCTCCATAAAATTAAACTTCAATTAAGTAGTCATACTAGAATGCTTTCATTTAGTGACAAATAGTCTTATAAAAATAATAATGAGTACATTTGTCAAGAGCTTACCATGTGCCAGGTGTTGTTCCATTGTTACTCACATAAATTCACTTATTGAAGCTTGATGGCAACCATTTATATAGGTCTTATTATTATTCCCCATTTTTAAAGAGGAAATCAAAACATAGAAAAACATAGAAAGGTGAACTGATTTGCCCCAGGCCCTACAGGTGATACATAGCAGAGTCCAGATCTCAGACTCACAGATTAACCACTCTGCTATCGAATGTTTCAGGACCATATACCCAAATGTCCTTGCGTCTTCTGCTGCAATCCCAAGAGTGGAAAATCGACTCTAGGAACATGATTAATAGCATCTTTTTAATTACATTTAAAAAGTTAAAATGTTGGCTGACCTTTAAATTATAATAGATACAACATTTTTAGGCAAATACAATTAAAGTACATGCAACACAAAAATGTCTGTATTTTTTTTTTTTTAACACTTGTATAATCAGCCTTTGCCTGCCATATGGAAAGTGTGTGATTCTTTTTTGCTGAATAAATGAGATGGATGTCATGTTAATCCCACATTGATTCATTTATTTACCGGTTATTTTTTAACATGCTTGTTGTTCATTGAGTCTCAGCACAGGTTAGGTATTATGCTATGCACTGAGAATGTGGAGACTAATATATGAACCAAGCCTCAAGGAGCTCAAAATCAAGTGCAAGTAGACACAGATGTCACCTAAATGTGATAAATACTAAAGTTATTGAATACGTGTTTACTGACGCTTCTCAGAGAAATATGAGTCTCCTGTGTGAACATGTTGGGATGTGAGCCTAGTTTTTCAATGTTAGAAGTGTTTCAAATAAGTGAATAAAATCATATAGGAGAAGAGGTATATTCCTAGTCAATGATGACATTACGTTAAGACCAAGACTACATGATAGTGAATGAACTTTACAAAGAACTCTGAATAGTTGAGCAATCAACAGAGTCCTAAAGACTGTACCAGAAGCCATGGAAGAGTTAAAGCAATTTCTATAGTAAATAATTTAAGTGCAACATTTTGGATTGGTATTGACCATCTAGAAATTTGTGCAGTATTGCATTTCCTTTGGTTTGAAATTAAAGTATTATTTCCCAAACCAGTAAATATTAAATTATTGAAATAATTAAAGTAAAATTGAGCAACCTGACATGCTCAGGAGAAATTTGAATCAAGGAAGTAACTCCATGATATTTCAAAATATGGCATAAAGTAAAGATGATATCTTTGTGTATAAGGGAAAATAGACTAAAATTTTCAATTTGTTCTCTGACAAGAAAATAATAATAAAACACTGGATAACAAATGAGGCCATTTTTCTTCAAGAAATAGTGTTTTTTTCCCCCTCAGATTATCTTGTGTAAAACTGACTCCTAATATGTATTAATGATGCCTCATAAATAAAATATACCAGGAGAGAAATGAAAGCAGAGCTTCTTGTAGAAGCTCATCTCATCTTCTATCCTAGCTAGTGAGCTTTTTCCCCTCCGCATTCATCTCCTGTGATTCTAAACAGAATAATAAAATGCTGTTCTCTAATTAGGGAAGGTTTTTTAAATATGTTTTGAATTACTGTGAATGTGAGGTGTTATATTTACTGTACCTGTAGTATACAAGGCTAAAATTCCCTCTAGCATTCTTGTTTATGTCTCCCCTGTTGTCTTTGGGTTTTTAGCAATTCCTTTTTTTTTTTTTTTTTTTTCAGACGGAGTTTGCTCTTGTTGCCCAGGCTGGAGTGCAGTGGCGTGATCTCCACTCACCACAACCCCTCCGCCTCCCGGGTTCAAGATATTTTCCTGCCTCAGCCTCCCGTATAGCTGGGATTACAGGTGCGTGCTGCCACATCCGGCTAATTTTGTATTTTTAGTAGAGATGGGGTTTCTCCATGTTGGTCAGGCTGGTCTCGAACTCCTGACCTCAGGTGATCTGCCCGCTTTGGCCTCCCAAAGTGCTGGAATTACAGACGTGAACCGCTGCGCCCAGCCGAGACTCTTTCTTAAATAAGGTATGAGAGGCTTGCAGTTCTTTGAACTGTAATATAGTTGTTCATTACCTTCTCTTATCCGTCTTTTGATGTCAGCACTTGTCTGCAGTTATAGCCCTTACTTCTGATATTACTAATTTGTAAGCTTTTTATTTCATTTCTCATGAACGGTGCTAGATATTTCCAATTTTATTGAACTTTTCAAAAATCCAGATTTTTGTTTCACTGATTTTATGTATTACTTTTCTGTTTTTTATTTCATTTATGTCTGTTCTTTCTTTTATTGTTTCCTTCCTTCTGCTTGCTCATGGCTTATTTTGCTCTTCTTTTTCTAGGTTTGTGAGATAGGAGTTTAGATTATTTATTGGAGATATTTTCTATTTTCTAATGTAAGCGTTTAATACTATTAATTTTCCTCTCAGCACTGCTTAAATTGTGTTTCATCAGTTTGGATATATTGTATTTTTAGTTTATTTTACTTAATTTGATGCATATAATTTTTTAAAAGCATATTGTTTATTTTCAAGTGTTTAGAGATTTTTGTTTCTTTTTTTTTTTTTTTCAATTGCTGGTTTGATTTTATGGTGGTTAGAACATGCTCTGTAGGACTATAATTTTTAAATTTGTTGAAGTGTGTTTTATGGCCAAGAATATGACCTGTTTTAGTATATGTTTCATTAGTGCTTTAAAAGATTATATATTTTGTTATTATAACATGTGTTCTGAGTGTTCTGTAAATGTCAATTAGATACTGTTGACGGATGGTGTTATTGATTTCCTCTACATTCTTGCTAATTTTTATCTGGTTCTTCTATCTTGAATCCTCCATTACCACTGCCTTGTGATTTAGGGAAAAAAATTACCTAATTTCTGAAACTCACTTTTTTTCACATGTAAATGGGTCATAGAATATTAACTTTTCAGGATACTTAAGAAAAGCAGATAAATATAATATATGTGGCATATACAGAGACTTGAAATAATTATAGACTGTATTATTTTCATCTCTAGGATTTGATAAAGCAATAACTATCTTGAAATGGATTTACTCTCTGATATATTCTCCCAATCTTATTTCTGTAGATAGGCCATCACACTCAATTTCTCCCAAAAGTTGGTTAAAATACTACTAGTAATTACATATTACTGTTTGGAACAATCTTTTTGGAAGTTCTTTACATTGGCTTTGTAATGATTTTTTGGATGTCACACAAAAAACTCAGACTGCAAAAGCAAAACTAAATTAATAGGACTACATAAAACTAAAAAGCTTCTCCACAGCAAAGGAAATCGTCCACAAAATGAAAAGCATCCTATGGATTTAGAAAAAATATTTGTAAATCATATATACAATAAGAGGCTAATACCACAAATTTATAAAGAACTCTTAAAACTCAATAGCAGGAAAACAAATAACCTAGTTAAAAAATGGGCTAAGGATATGAACTGACATTTCTGCAAAGAAGACATAAAAATGGCCAGCAGGTTTATGGAAGGCATTTAACCTCATGCATCATAAGGCACATGTAAATTAAAACCAATATAAGCTATTACCTCACACCATTAGGATGGCTATTATCAAAAAGACAAGAAAAGACAAATGTTGGCAAGGTTGTGGAGAAAAGGGAACCCTCATATGCTGTTGTTGGGAAGGTAGACTGGTACAGCCCTTATGAAAAAGACCATGGAGATTCCTAAAGAGGTTTAAAATAGAATTGCCATATGACGCAGCAATCCTTCTTATGCTTATATATGCAAGGGAAATGAAATCACTATGGTAAAGATATCTGTACTTTCATGTTCATTGCAGCATTAATCATGATAGCCAAGATATGGAAACAACTTAAATGATCACAGATGGACCAACGGATAAAGAAAATGTGCTATATATAATCAATAAATATTATTCAGCCTTAAAAATGAAGGAGATACTGCCATTTGCCACACTGTGGATAATCTGGAGGACATTATAGGTGAAATAAGTCAGAAACTCAAAGGTAATGCATTATCTCACATATATGTGGAATCTGGGAAACAAAGAATTTCAAATATACAGAGATAGACAATAAAACAGTGGTTATCAGTAGTGGAGGTTGGGAGGAAGGGCATGAAAATGAGGAGATGGAGGTCAAAATAGTAGATATGTAGCATAGATAAGTCTAGAGATCTAATGTGCAACATTGTAACTATGGTTAATACAACTGTATTATGTTAGAGATTATTGTTAAGTAACTAGATTTTGCTGCTCTTGTCACAAAAAAAGTAACTATAAGATGACAGCTGTGTTAATTTCTTCACAATAATAACCATTTTACTATCTCTATGTATCCCATAACATTATGCTATAAAGCCCAAATATACACAATAAAATTTATGTTTTAAAAAATATGTTAAATCAAATAAAGGCAAAAAAAAGAAAAGAAGATAAGATTTAAGAAAATGAGAGATGTAAGTTTTAAACCCTGAGTGACTTTAATGTATCTGGCTTTGGGGAAAGCAAATATTTTCTTTGAGCCTTATTTTCCTCACCTTTCAAGTGCAGAAATTAATACTTGCTCTCAAGGTAGGTATAAATATCAAGAAAGAATGTGTTATGATATATATCATTTTTTTTATCATTGGTAGTTAATTCTCTACATAGTTTTTGCAACATTTTTACTACCAGTGAATTTCTTCTGTACCACATTATTGATCTACATTTTGCTGAGAAAAGGATAGTTCTCTTTCTTGCTGCTGAAATGACTGGTCCAATTATTGCTTTACTACTTTCTAGTTGTGAATCTCGAAAATTTGAGACAGGTCTCAGTTAACTGAGAAAGTTGACTTTGCCAAGGTTGAGGACACGTGCCCATGACATAGCCTCAGGAGTTCTGACAACATGTGCCCAGGGTGGTCAGAGCACAGTTTGGTTTTATACATTCTAGGGAGACATAAGACAGGAATCAACATATGCAAGATGAACATCAGCTTGACCTAGAAAGACTGGCAACTTGAAGCAAAGGTGGGAAAACTTGAAATGGGGAGGCGACTTCCAGGTCACAGGTAGATAAGAGACAAACGGTTGCATTCTTTGGAGTTTCTGATTAGCCTCCAAAGGAGGCACTCAGATATGTATTTATGTCAGCGGGCAGAGGGGTGACTTTGAATAGAATGGGAGGCAGGTTGGCCCTAAGCAGTTCCCACCTTGACTTTTCTCTTTAGCTTCATGATTTGGGGGCCCCAAGATTTATTTTCCTTTCACATAGTTTATAATTTTGACATGTTTCTCATACTTCATTTGACCATGTTTCTTCTAACAAATATATTCTATTTTTATTTCATTATTTGGCCTATATTTCACGTCTAAATGATAATTTTTTCAAAACTGACCAAGTGGCTATAACCAATAAATTAGTGATTCTGTCCTCCTATTTTAAGCTATTCTTGAGCACATTCCCCTTCACCTTCAGGTACAGGCTGTGATACACGTGGCGATCAATCTTCTTAGACTCACAGTGTCTTCTGAGCAACCGGAGCAGAATTCTCATTCTCCTCATCCACGTGACCTTCTTTGGCATTCGGGCATTGGCTGTACCCTTCCGCTTACCTATGCCCATGTGCCTGCCCTTCAGGCGGGCCAAGGTGTTTTTCTGGCATCACGCCCAGGAATGGACCGTCACAGGCTTGCAGTTGATCAGCCCATCTTTGATCAGCTTCTGGATCTGCTGACGGGAGTTGGCACTGGCTATTTCATTGGTCTCACTGGTGTCTAACCAGACCTTCTTCTTCCCACAGTGGAGGACACTAGAGGCGAGCCTCTTCTGAAGCCTGAGCATACTCACGGCTGTGGCCACATATTCTCATGGAACACATCCACAAGCTGAAGGCAGACAAGGCCCTCAAGAAGCTCCTGGCTGACCAGGCTGAGGCCCGCAGGTCTAAGACCAAGGAAGCAGGCAAACGTCATGAAGAATGCCTCCAGGCCGAGAAGGAGGAGATCATCAAGACTTTGTCCAAGGAGGAAGAGACCAATAAATAAAAGCTCCCCCTTTGTCTGTACATACTGGCCTCCGTGATTACATAGATCAGCCATTAAAATAAAACAAGCCTTAAAATAGAAGCTGAAATTGGATCCCTTCCTTACTCCTTATACAAAAATTAATTCAGGATGGATTAGAGACTTAAATCTTAGACCTAAAACCATAAAAACCCTAGTAGAAAACCTAGGCAATACCATTCAGGACATAGGCATGGGCAAGGACTTCATGTCTAAATCACCAAAAGCAATGGCAACAAAAGCCAAAACTGACAAATGGGATCTAATTAAACTAAAGAGCTTCTGCGCTGCAAAAGAAACTACCATCAGAGTGAACACGCAACCTACAGAATGGGAGAAAATTTTTGCAATCTACCCATCTGACAAAGGGCTAATATCCAGAACCTACAAAGAACTCAAACAAATTTACAAGAAAAAAACAAACAACCCCATCAAAAAGCGGGCAAAGGATATGAACAGACACTTCTCAAAAGAACACATTTATGTAGCCAACAGACACATGAAAAAATGCTCACATCACTGGCCATCAGAGAAATGCAAATCAAAACCACAATGAGATGCCATCTCACACCAGTTAGAATGGCAATCATTAAAAAGTCAGGAAACAACAGGTGCTGGAGAGGATTTGGAGAAATAGGAACACTTTTACACTGTTGGTGGGACTGTAAACTAGTTCAACCACTGTGGAAGACTGTGTGGCGATTCCTCAAGGATCTAGAACTAGAAATACTATTTGACCCAGGATCCCACTACTGGGTATATACCCAAAGGATTATAAATCACACTGCTATGAAGACACATGCACACGTATGTTTATTGCGGCACTATTCACAATAGCAAAGACTTGGAACCAACCCAAATGTCCATCAATGACAGACTGGATTAAGAAAATGTGGCACATATACACCATGGAATACTATGCAGCCATAAAAAAGGATGAGTTTGTGTCCTTTGTAGGGACATGGATGCAGCTGGAAACCATCATTCTCAGCAAACTATCGCAAGAACAGAAAACCAAACACTGCATTTTCTCACTCATAGGTGGGAATTGAACAATGAGAACACTTTGACACAGGAAGGGGAACATCACACATGGGGGCCTATTGTGGGGTAGGGGGAGGGGGGAGGGATAACATTAGAGATATACCTAATGTAAATGACGAGTTAATGGGTGCAGCACACCAACATGGCACATGTATACATATGTAACAAACCTGCACGTTGTGCACATGTACCCTAGAACATAAAGTATAAAAAATATATATATTCTTATTGGAATATGAAGTGCACATTCTGATGTGAACAGCTTTTCCAACTTCAAGCCAAGAATCTGATTCTCTACAGGATATTTAAAATTCCAAACTAATAATCTTATCTATCACATATTAGGAACTATATAAAAAGAAAACTTAAGCAAAACTTTAGCTCTGAAATAAATTTCCCAATTCACCACTCCCGTCTGCTATGATCCTATTTTTTATCCTCTTTGTTTTGGTTGTTATTTCGGTTTTCTGGTCTGTCTTTATCCTTGATTCTTGGCTGCATTTTTCCCAGCAATGAAGCTAGCTCAGGTCAGTGTGGACTTGAGTTGCATTGTTTCCATTCTGTCTTTTCTTGTCTACAGCTAACAGCTGTAGATCTCTGTAGTCCTAGAATAGTCTGATCCTAGCAAACTACCTTATGCAAAGCATTGTTAATGGGTTACCTTACCTGCATGAACAATGACCACATAGCTCTAAAACCACCATGCCATTACTTTCTTTTTGTTCCATGCATCAAAGTTATGGTGATGCTCTGTTGTTTATCATACTACTAAGATAGCTTTTCTTTATTTACTGTTTATAGGCTTTAACATATGCTAAATTTAGAGAATCGTTTTTCTCCAATTTACAGAAATATCTCTGATACAAATGCCTGGGTTTGAGGAAAAATTCTCCATCAATGCCCAATTATATTTCTGTAAGAAGTAAATTTGTTTTACTTGCTGGTTATTACTTCAGTATAAGTTTGATACTTTATATACAGAGAATAATGAAGCTCTATATTTTTTTGCTTAATGTTATAATTCTAAGTAGGCATTGTAGGAAATCTGAACAGTGTAATAAATTTAGTGCTCTTTATTATATTTATTTATCATGATTATCATTTATTGTTCATCAATTGCAGTGCTTTGAAAATCTCACAAGGATCTTTGAGTGATCTGAGTGATGATTAATTAACAAACATAACTTACATTGCTTTAGGGTTCATAAAACATTTCAGATACATTATTTCATTTAATTTGATCCTTTGAAAAACACTGCCAGAAAAGAAAGAGAGAGGAGAGAGAGAGTATATATTTAGAAAGTTTATTTTGCCAAGGTTAAGGACATATGCCCATGCCACAGCCTCAGGAGTCCTGACAGCATGTGTCCAGGGTAGTCAGAGTACAGTTCAGTTTTATACGCTCTAGGAAGGGTATTCTTATAAGAATATATGCTCTCTCTTCACACACACACACACACACACACAGACACACACACAATATGTACACACACACACATACACATATATATACACATACATATGTATATATAAATTGAAACTCACTGATAATTTTACCAAGGTCACTCAGTTAATGAGAGAGAAACTGATAAATACACCTACACTCACCAATTTCAATTCCAGTGTTTTCCCAATATTGCTATATTTCATTATGTAAGAGATAAGGAAGCATTGTAAGGTGCTGCAAAGGCCTTGCTAAGTTGTGCTAAGTTGGTACAGTTATAAACTGGGCTTGTTTATCCATTTGTGGGTTGCAAAGCTAAGTCTTTTCTTCTTAAAGACGTTTATGAGTTTCTCAAATATATTCTAGGAGTCAGTCTGTCTTTTGGGACAATTCACACACATGATGTCTTTGTCTATACCGATGCAAATGAAAATATGAACCTCTGTACAACTTTCAGTATAGATGTAATTGAGCTGAAATAACCTTGTTCTACTCAGCCACATAAGTCCAACTTATCCTCAGAGTCTAATCATTAGACTTCTACCAATAAATATTGGTCACTTGTGTTATAGTCAAAGGTACAGGGCCATTTAAGATTTATTTGAGGTGACTTTGGTGGAGATTCAGAGCCAGTTATCCAGTGGCCAAAGTGCCAGCAGCTATTCCCTGGGAACATTTTTCTGGTTATAGGATCTTGACTCTACCTTTTTCCCTTGGTTCTAGATCAAACCCAGTTCTGTGAATTACTTAATACCCTTTCATAAAAATATATTTTAATATAAATTAACAGTTTCTGGTTCTACTCCTTTTTTTCACCAAGAAATATAATACAAACAGTCTTATAATGGGAGAATTAATGAATGACTAAAATAAAAACTTTATACAACTTTCCAGTTGTTTTTAAATATTTGTTTTACTTATCTTAATTATTGCAAGGTTATTGTATGGTACATTTGCTGAACCATCATTCTGAATGCATTATTTCCTACTATGAGAGAAGATACAGTAAACTAACACAGTAATTCACTTACTTTAATTCAGTTACTTCAATATAGTTGCCTTTTGTTGTTGTTGTTGTTGAGATGGGGGCTCACTCTGTCACTCAGGCTGCAATGTAGTGGTGTGAATGGCTCCCTGTTGCCTCAATCTCAGGCTTCAGCCATCTTCCCACCTGAGCCTTATGAGTAGCTGGGACTACAGATGCACATCACCACACCCAGCTATTTATTTATTTATTTATTTATTTTAAAAGCAAGACCTCGTTATGTTGCTCAAGTTGGTCTTGAACTCCTGCGCTCAAGCAATCCTCCTACCTTTGCTTCTCAAAGCACTGGACTTCCCAGTGTGAGCCACTGTGGCCTGCCAGTTTCCTATTTTAATCCTGTCAATTACCATTATTTATGTAAAGTGTATTGGCCTGTAGCTTAATTTCTAGGGATAGCGAGCAGTTCAAATACATAAGATAATGTTAAACCTAAAAGCTTATAAATTAAAGTCATGTAGAATTAAGACAGTAAGATTATGTTTATTAAATATATCACAAAATACATACAGAATTTGAGAAGATAATCTGTGCATACTACTTGCTATGTAGACAAATGGACACGTGCCATTGTCACAAAACTGAAATAACTGTATTACTGCTGAGACTTGTAAAGAGGAAAAATATTCAGTTTTACAACTGACCTTTAAGAAAATTTTATAGCCTAGAAACAATGAGCTAATTTTACTAAATTTCTGCTCCCATGATAGTAGTCTTTGCCGAGACAAGTTTGAAAGTAGCTATAACTTATATAATGTCAAGACATTTAGAATCTATTCTCATTATAGATATACTTAAAGCAAGTACAATAGACCAAAAAGTAATTGAAAAAGGTTTTACATCTCTATTGAAGAAATTCAAAATGCCAAAAATGTGCTTTTAACACAGAGAAACTTCTTAATTCTTCTTCATATTATATATACTACATATACTAGAGGGTCCCCAAATTTCTCTTTCCTTTTCAATCTCCTCTAAATTTTCCATCTATATCAGCCTGGACTGAATTTTAAATTTTTAGTCTATTCAACTAACACTTCTAGATCTGTTCATTTGTTTTCTGTTCAGTAATATTCCCTACTTAAATAAATTCACCAAGTGAGCCTTAGAAATCTTCAATTCATCTCTTCAAACATTATCTTGATTTTGCACATCAAAGGTTTACAGAGAAAGCGAAAAATAATTATCCTTAATCAGTACAGGAATAGACGATACTGAGAAGTCTTGCAATAATATTGTTTTGTCATATTAGAAACAACAAATATTAATATAGAATAATGATTTTTATTGTTTTACCAATAATAATGGGTTAAAATCATCTAGAGCAAGAACCACAATATAGGTCATCTAGTCCCTTCATAAATATAAAGAATTCTCTCTTCTCCGTGTGTGTGTGTGTATTTGTGTGTGTGTATTTCAATCTATTTAACTATCACTTCTGGATCTCTTCATTTGTTTTCCTGCCAGTAAATATGCCCTACTTAAAGAATCCATTAAGTGAGACTTAGAAATCTTCAACTTATCTCCTCAAACATTATCTTGATTTTGCACATCAAAGATTTCAAATAGAGAAAGCAAAAAATAATTCTCCTTAATCAGTACAGGAATGGAAGAGACTGTGAAAAGTGATGCTGTCATACTTGTTTTGTCATATTAGACAATAAATATTAATATGGAACAATAATTTTTATTGTTTTATCAGTATTCATGGGTTAAAATTATTTAGAGTAAGAACCACAATGTAGTGTCATTTAGTCACTTTATAAATACAAAGAACTCTTTCTTCGTGTGTGTGTGTGTATGTAGGGTTGTGTATATACACATACACATATATTTTAATAAACAATTATATTTTATTTAAAATGGTTCTAGGTTCAGAAATAAGTTACAAAGATAGCAGAGACATATATCCAAAGCTTAGTATAAGGTATAATTGTCGCTATTAATAAACAAATATGGATACATTTTATTAACAAAAGTCCATACTTTTTTTAGATTACCTCAATGTCTCCAAATATCACTTTTCTGTTCTAGGATCCCATCCAAAATACACATTACCTTCACTTGTCATTCTCCTTTGGCTTTTTCTGACTATGACTATTTTCTCAGACTTTCCTTATTTTTGATGACCTGGAAAGTTTTGAGGAGTATTGGTGAATATTTTGATGTTTCTCAGTTGGGATTTGTTTGGTGGTTTCCTGATGATTAGGTTGAAATTATGAGTTTGAGGGAAGAAAACCACTGAAATAAAGTGTCAATCTCATCACATCACATTAAGGATACATGCCATCAGTTTAATTTGTCACTTTTGAAGTTAAATTTCATCACCTAGCTGAGATAGTATATTTGTTAGTTTTCTTAATTATTCAGATTCTCTTTCACTCTGTCCTTCCATGCTGTACATGTTGGAGCATAGTCGTTATACACAGTCCACTATTAAGGAATGGAAAGATATGCTGTGTCTCATTGTGAAGGTAGAATCTCTCTCTCTCCCTCTCTCTTTGTGTGTGTGTGTGTGTGTGTGTGTGTGTGTGTGTGTGTATCTCCCTCTCATTCACTGGGCTGGATTTAGCCATTGCGACTGTTTCTGTTGGCTCCTCTGTTTCTTTGAAGTACCCCAGTAATTACATTTTTTAATTTTTGAGTACTTCCCTACTTTCTGATACTACAAGATACTCTAAGCTCATCTTGTGTATCCCTGCTGAAGCCCTAGATTGAACCACTTCTTTAAGGAGCTCAGCTTCCTTTTCTCAGCAAATGTTATTAGAAACCAGCATCTGGGCTCCGGATGTGTTAATTGCTACTGAGGTGTTATTGATTCTAGGACTTTCCAAATGACAGCAAGGAAATTTATAAAACTCATGTATATACATATACTCATAAAAATTTCTGTGGATATCATCTGTATCTACATTACAATAATAGTTTCTATGGATGAATTGATCCAGTATTACATGGTTTATTCCAGCTTTTCTCTCTTTCTTGTCTGTAATCTCCTATTCCAGAAGTGAGAAACTTGCTCCTACTATCCATCATGCATTTACGTCAATTCTGTTATATATGTATGTTTCAGGATTGTTAACCGAAATCATCACTGGGACAACTTTACCAAAACTTATGTATGGATCTTTTTGCTTTTAGTCTTTGAATGTTCGCTTATTTCCAAAGATAGTTTGGTCAGAACCTTCTTCCCCAACCTCCTTAAAAGAGGTTATTTCATGTGTTTCTTACAGTGTTAGATTCTCTACTATTGTCTGTATTCCATCCTTGAACCTTCCAACCCCTTGAATGATTTTTTTTTTAATTTCACTCTATGAACGCTTCCTCTTTGTCCTGTGAAATTCTGTGAATTTTGACCGTTACAGTTTCATACACAATACATTTACTACCCTAAAAAATACACTGTACGTCATCTACTCAACTGGCCTATACAAAAACCTCTGTTAAACACTTATTTGTTTATTATATCAATTGTTTTTGTTTCTGCATAATGTCATAAAATTGTGTGAGGTTTCAATGTGTGGTTTAATAGCTGATTCTTTTAGATCATTAAATAATATTCTAAAGTTTGTTTAGCCAGTTACCTATCAAAGAATATGTTGGTTGCTTCCAGGTTTGGAGCTTATGAATAAATTTGATAGAAGCTTTAGAATGCAGACTTTTGTGTGAACATAAATTTTCTGATTGGGTAAATTTCTAGAAATGCAATTGCTGGATTATGTTGTAAGATAATTTTTACCTTTGCAAGAAATTGCCAACTATCTTCCGAAGTGACTGTGTCATTTGGCATGCTTGGTAGCAATGAACAAGGGTTCTAGTTCTTCTGTATTCCTGTTAGAAATTGATAATAATTTTAGTTTCTTGGATTTTAACCATCGTCATAGATGTAGAGTAATACATTATTTTTGTTTTAATTTGCATTTTCTTAATGACAAAATTTTTTAAAAATCTTTTTATATGCAGCTGGGTGTGGTGGCTCACGCCTGTAATCCCAACACTTTGGGAGGCCAAGGCGGGCAGATCACGAGGTCAAGAAATCGAGACCATCCTGGCTAACACGGTGAAATCTCATCTCTACTAAAAATATAGAAAGTTAGCGGGCGCCTGTAGTCCCAGCGACTCCGAAGGTTGAGGCAGGAGAATGGTGTGAACCCAAGAGTCGGAGCTTGTAGCAAGCCGAGATCGCGCCACTGCACTCCAGCCTGAGCGACAGAGCGAGACTCCGTCTCTAAATAAACAAATAAATAAATAAAATCTTTTTATATGCTTATTTGCCAACTGTGTATCTTCTTTAGTGAGATGTCTTTTAATCTTTTGTCCTTTATTCATTGTTTTTGTTTTGTTTTGTTATGTTTTTTGTTTTGACTTTTAAGAGTTCTTCGTAAATTTGGATAAAAGTCTTTAACTGCTATGTACTTTGCAAATATTTTCTCCCCGTCTGTGATTTAATGAATGATTCTCTTAACAGTGTCTTCTGCGCAGTGGCTCATGCCTGTAATCCCAGCACTTTGAGAGGCCGAGGAGGGTGAATCACCTGAGGTCAGGAGTTCCAGACCAGCCTGACCAACACAGAGAAACCCCGTCTCTACTAAAAATACAAAATTAGCCAGGCGTGATGGCGCATGCCTACAATCCCAGCTACTCTGTAGGTTGAGGCAAGAGAATCCTTGAACCCAGGAGGCATAGGTTGGGGTGAGCCGAGATCACGCCATTGCACTCCAGCCCGGGTGACAAGAGAGAAACTCCGTCTCAAAAAAAAAAAAAAAGAAAGGAAAAGAAAAAATGTTTTCTAATTTTAAAAAAGTCAAACATCATTTCTTAAAAAAAAAAAATCATGGGTATGCTTTTGGGTTATATCTGATCACTCATTTTCAAACTCAGTCCTTTAGATTTTGTTTACATTTATGATTTATTCAAGTTAATGTATTTATAAGTGGTAAGTTATGTATCTAGATTCTTTCCTTAAAATATGGACACCCAAGCACTGAAGAACTATGTGTTGAAAGACTATAATTTAACCATTAAATTGCCCTGCACTTTATAAAAAACACTCAGTTGACTGTGCTTGTTTAATTCTATTTCTGCATACTCCATTCTGTTTCATTGATCCATGTTCCTATTCCTTTGACAATATCACATTGTCCTCCTTACTGTAGCCGTTTGGTAAGGCTGAAAATCAGGTGGTATGATTAATCTAAATTAGTTTATCTTCAGTGTTTTTATGGTTGTTAGAGATCTTTGGCTTTTAATACATATTTTAGAATCAGTTTTTCAGTATCTATAAAACAAATTGTTGGAATTGTCATTGACAATGCCTTCAACCTGTATTTTAAGCTGAGAAGAACTGACATCTTAATATTGAGTCTTTCAATCTATAAACAGAAATATCTCTCTGAGTTTTTTCATCAGTATTTTGTAGCTTTCCAAATTCAGATACTGTACATATTTATTAGATTTTAATTTAAGCATTTTGGTTTCCATTGCTATTGTAAATAGATTTTTTAACTTCAAATTCCAATTTCTCATAAAATAGCAATTCACTTTTATATATTCACATTGTATCTTTGTATCATGCAATCTTGTCATGCTTGCGTTTTAGTTCCAGCATTTTTTTCGTTAATTCTTTGGGGTTTCTCCACATAGACAATATTGTCATCTGTGAATAAAGAGTTTTATTTCTTGGTCTCCTCTCTACTCTGTATATTTTTGATTTTTGTATGATCAACTACACTAGTAAGGACTTTCAGTACAATAGTGGATAGAAGTTTTGGGAGAGGCCATCCTTCCTTTCTGATCTTAGGGGAGTAAGTCTTCAGTCTGTCTCCATTAATTATGATATTAGCTGGAAGTTTTTCCTACATGTCTTTTATTAGATTAAGGAAATTCCCTCTTTATAGTTTTTTGAATGTGTTGTATTTTTTGAATGACTTTTCTCTGTCTAATAATATGGTCATTCATTTTTTCTTCTTATCCAGTCTGTTAATATGATAAATTGCATTTCTTGACTGAAATGTTGAACCAGTCTTGCATTCATTAATTAAACCCCATTTAGTATGGTGTATTATCCTTTTACATATTTTCAGATTCAGATTGCTAGCATTTTTTACCCTTGTTTTATGTCTGTGATCATGAGAAGTATTGATCTATAGTTTCCTTTCTCATAATACATTTATCTGTTTTTGCTGTTAATACAAAGCCGGTCTCATAAGATGAGTTGGAAAGTAATCTCCGTTGCTCCTGTTTTTTGAAAAAAGTTGATGTAGAATAACCATTTCATCCTTAAATATTTGGTAAAATTAATCAAAGAATCCTTCTTGTCAGCACTTGTCTCAGCACTCAGATATGTATTAACTTAATTTCTTCGCCTGATGTAAGGCTATTCAAATCATTTCTTTCTTCTTGAGTGAGTTTTGGTATTTTGTGTCTTTCGATAAATTGTTCCCTTACTCCTAACTTTCCAAATTTGTGGGCATAGAGTTGTTCATATTTTATGCTTATTTTCTTTCTAATGTCTAGGTATTGTCAGTGAAATTGTATCCCTGATAAAGATATGTTGAAACCCTAAATTCTTGTACGTGTGAATGTGACTTTATTTGGAAATAGTGTCTTTGCAAATGTGATAAAGTCAAGATGAAGTCATACTGGAATAGGCTGATCCCCCAATTCCAAACGACTGCTATCCTTGCAAAAAAAAAAAAAGAAGAAGAAGAGCTACAGAGACAGAAATCCACGGGAACACACCATATGATGATGGAGATATAGATTTTACAGTGATATATTTACAAGCCAAGGAACACCAAAGATTTACAGTAATCCTGGAAGCTAAGGGAAATGCCTGAAAGAAATTCTCCTAGAGCCATCACAGAGAGGGTGCTGGCATCTTGTTTTCAGACTTCTAGACTCAGAACTGTGAGAGAAACAAATTTCTGTTGTTTTAACCCGAAAAGTTTGTGGGACTTTATTACAGAAGCTGTAGGAAACTAGTAAACCACGTAAAGGTACTTTATAAAGTGCTATGCAAGCAATGTTAATACAAAATGAGATTCCCTTATCATGTGTTTAAAATAAAACTAGAAAGTTAAAATACATTCATAAAATGTATTTTAGCCACTTTTTATAATATTGTGTTTTGTTCTCTCCACTTTTCCTTTTTTCTCTTTTCTTAATGAGCCATTCATAACTTCTTGATATATGTATTTCTGGCCATAATTATTTTACCACAAATTCACAGTGAAATAAAATACTATCTAGTAGTTAAAATGATTAACATATTTATAGATCTTCACAGACTTTAGAATACTTTTAATAATGACCCTATCATAAAACCCTATGAGATAGCAGATTTTCTTTTTTTTTTTTTTTTTTTTTTTTTTTTTTTGAGACGGAGTCTCGCTCTGTCCCCCAGGCTGGAGTGCAGTGGCCTGATCTCAGCTCACTGCAAGCTCCGCCTCCCGGGTTCACGCCATTCTCCTGCCTCAGCCTCCCGAGTAGCTGGGACTACAGGCGCCCGCCACCTCGCCTGGCTAGTTTTTTGTAGTTTTAGTAGAGACGGGGTTTCACTGTGTTCACCAGGATGGTCTCGATCTCCTGACCTCGTGATCCACCCGTCTCGGCCTCCCAAAGTGCTGGGATTACAGGCTTGAGCCACTGCGCCCGTCCGAGATAGCAGATTTTCAGAAGTAAAATTATGCATCCTGAATCAGACCGTTGCTTGCAGAGGTGGTATTCAAACTCAGATCTTGCCTGATTCTAAGCCTAGTAGTTGTTGTATTTTGTAATTTAGATTCTTGTTCACTTTTATTTCATTAAGAGAACATGTCCTTGAATGTTTCTTTTAATAATAAAAAATTGCATTCCAGTTAATAACATTAGTCACTTAATAATATATATTTTTTCTACCATCCAACAAAAATAACTTCCAGGTAAAATGTGTAATGCTGACAGAGTTGTTTTGGATTAGTAAGGTAACTGCATAAATATGTTTTATTTTTAAAACACCTTAGATGACAGTTTGTTGAATCATTTAATTTTGAAAAGAGGACTGATTTTTGTTTGTTTGTTTTTGTTTTTGGAGACAGAGTCTTGCTCTGTCGCCCAGGCTGGAGTGCAGTGGCGCGATCTTGGCCCATTGAAAGCTCTGCCTCCCGGGTTCACACTATTCTCCTGCCTCAGCTTCCCAAGTAGCTGGGACTACAGGCTCCCGCCACCACGTCCCGCTAATTTTTTGTATTTTTTAGTGGAGACGGGGTTTCACCGTGTTAGCCAGGATGGTCTCAATCTCCTGACCTTGTGATCTGCCCGCCTCAGCCTCCCAAAAGTGCTGAGATTACAGGCGTGAGCCACCTCGCCTGGTCTGAAAAGAGAACTGTTAATAAATTATACAATTATAGATATTTTAGACGAAATATTGGGCCACATATTTCCTACCCTTGCTACATATACACAGTAATACACTGAAATTAACATTATGATGTTTAAAATACATGTTCAGACATGAATGAAACACAGCAGAGTCGCTGGGCATCAGAGAAAAAGAAGTAACTTGAAACTGGTGCACAAAGTGAGAGCTAACAATTTGGGAGCTAATAAGACTAGCAGACAGTATATTGGTCCTATGGGTTAGATTCAGGTTTTAATACAGGAAAGACTTCTCCTGAGCCTTTAGCATAAAGTCCAAACATCAATGAGATGGCTAGTCATGAAAATGGGATTAGATCAACATCCTCTTTTGGCCAGTGATATGGCAAGAAATTTGTGACTGAGAAAAGAAATCGTTGCTTAAAATGTTGTCTATTCTGTCAGAAATTTTAAAATGCTCATGTCTTAATTACATTCTAAATTATGAAGACTGATCATGAAAGCTGATCCCACAATAGTGAAAACTCTGGAGCCTTGGAAAAGTCAAAAATTTATTGAATCCCCAATTATAGAGCACACATTGGACTCCACAGGAAAGTAAACGCTTACAGATGGTGAGCTCAGTATCAAAACTTATAAAACATGCACTGAAACAAACCACCACGAGAAAGATTTAGCAGGCGAAAGATTTAGCATATGAAAGAATAACGCCTATGAGTGAGGAGATAACACAACAATTTGGAAGGTACACAAATGTATTTAAATGAATAAAAAGATAAAGAATAGAAACCATAAAACAGCAAAAAGAGTATGAATAAAAAAACAAATTTGGATGAAAAATAATGAAAACTTCTTGTTATGAATGTATGTTGTCATAAGATGCAATATGCACTGAAAAAAATAAGTGAAGGTTTATAAAGAACCGATGAATTTATAAACTTCAGGAGATTTTTACAGAAATGAAAAAAAGAGCCAAAAGAATAACACAGAATACAGCTGAGAATTTTATGTGATAAATTTTATTTTATGAGATAAAATTAATGAAGATAGAGATAAAAGTAATGAAGCAGTTTAAGAAAGTTGGGTAACAGATTTAAAGAGTCTGATAAGATATCCTGAACAGAGTGATAGAATAAGATAATATTTGTGATGATAATGACTGTACATTTTCGGTTATTAAAGGAAGACCTGAGAACCACAGACCAAAAAAAAAAAAAAAATCAATCAAGGTCAAGGAGCAAATATGTATCATATATACATTTGGTCCACCTAGAAGTAGACTATTAAGGGTATATTGCATACATCAAAAAATTAGGAAGTAGCACAACGTAAAAGCAGATTTACCATGTGTAATCAGATATTATAGGAGGAAATTAAATGAAATTTTTTGTTTAAAGAAACTCTGAATATTAACTTTAAAGGAGTGATACTAATATTTTCATCTCTTTGCTATGCAAAATTGAGTGTCTGCGGTAAAATGATGTGATTGGTAGAAATCGCTTTAAAATACTGCAGCGAAAAAGGTGGGATGAAGAATGGACCAAAAATACTGATAAAAATCTGATGATTGCTGAGCATGGGTTCAGTTTACTATTCTTTCACTTTGGTATGTGATTGCAGATGTTCATAAATATCTGTCAAAGTAAAATTCTGCAAACTTTGATTATAAATTTACAGAAATTATTTGTTGCTGGATTACCAAAAACAACTAAAACTAAAATAACAAAGAAATATGGAGGATGGAAAAAACCAGAATAATGTTATTTTGTGCATTTGTTCTTTGGTAGAAAAGAGATAACAACATTGCACTGTGACGAATCTGTTAAAATTTCAAAGGGTTTGCTGCAAAAGTAATATAAAAATGAATACATTTCAAAATTGTAGAAGAAAATTAGGTAACCAACAGAATCTGGTAAATTTTATGGAAGAATGAATGAGGAGGAAAATAAAAGGAAAGCATACCAAGTAGAAAACACAAAATAAAATGAGAGAAATATTTTCCATTGTATTTATAACTAAAATAAACTGAAACATTAAAATTGCCTGTTCAAAGCAGAGATTATGATGGTTATAAAAGCTGTTACATAAATTTTAAGTATATATATAGAAAGCATGTAATTAAACAGAAAAATAAAGTAAAAATATAGAATATATATCAGGAAAACACTAACAAAGAATGATGTTAATTATAAGATGTACAAATAAAATTATTTTTTCCTTAATGATAAAATGTAGGAAAATTATACATTTAGGAAAAAAATATAATCTGAATCTTTTTGTACGTGAAAATATCTAAACTGAAAAACATGTCAAAAAAGTATAAAAGTGCAGTATTCTAAATTTACTCTCTCAAAATTTCTAGATCAAACAGTAGTTAAGATACAGAGATCTAATACAATAAACACTTAATGTAATAGACATCCATAGAATTCTGCAAAAAATAGAGAACACATTTTTTAAAACCACACTTGAGACATAAAAACAGTCAAACAAAAATCGTTGACCATGTGTTAAACCACAAAAGGAATATCAAGAAGTACAAAGTATCAATAAATTAGAATCTAAGTTCTCTGAGCACAATGCAATACAATCCATAACAATTACACTATCCAAGGCTCCTCAGATGACACAATGAGAGGCAGTGACAAGTAAAAACCCCCAATACCTCTTTAAATTGCAGATTCATGAACAAAAATTATTACTTTAAACCACTAAATTCTGGAGTGGTTTGTTATGTTCCATAAATAATCACTAGTCAAAACATTATAATAATGGCTAACACTTTGAATATCATGTGCAAGACATTGTTCTATGCACTTAAAATTAGAATTCATGTTAATTTATTTAATGATCTGAGTTAGGCTCCATTCAAAACTCAGTTTTGAAAATGAGGAAACTGAGGTGCAGATGAGTTCTGTCACCTGCTCCAGGTCTGAGCTTCCAAGTAGTGGCGCCAGGCAAATGCACTTCAGAGCCCTTAGTCTCAACCACTACATATCAGAATTAAAGTGTTTTGAATAACATTGAGTTGAAAATGGATTTACCAGGTTCTGACGAAAAGCAGCCTTACGTTAAGAATCAGGAATTCCACTTATGGCTGTGTCTTTGCCACTAATTTTCTAGGGGATTTTGGAGAGTCATTTAACTTCTTGGTGGTTTATTTTTCTACTCTGTAACATCAAACTACTGCAAAATAATCATCCTTTTTTATTTTTATAAAGCATTAAACCACCAAAAATATGTCAGATATTATGTTTCACTTGTAGAGGAAAAGTCAATCAGACTGATGGACATTTATAAGAAAATGGCTCAAGAAGTAGTGACCAAATAATACAAGCTTTAATGCATCACTGCTTTTGTAAAGTCTCTCTCTTATTATAGTCAAATACGGCACATTGAAAATCACTGTGTTCTCTATTCTTATAATTGCTTCAATAATTTATAAAGATGGCATGTAAAGTGACAGGAAATTGATATTCAGACAAATATGTTTCCCCAAACCACTGTCAAATGAGCTGGCCTCTGGATGTGTCCTGAATGGTGTGACAGTTGAAACAGTCCCTAAAGAAATCAGAAAGCTTTGACAATTTGACAAAACGACTATGCAGAGCCTGCAACCTTTACAAATTACCGTTTGTTTGAACACTGAAATGAATAATATCATTTCCAAAGAGCATATGGGGGTAATGCAGTATATCTTCTACTCCCTCTGGATCAAAGTGTATCTATCTATTGTTGTAGAGTAAATTCTCATTTACTCAGTTCTTGGGGAAATGCTCTCAGAAAAAACAGAAGTGCTACTCAGCAAATTTTGTTTCACAAAATGTTAGCCTTGCGACAACTTTTTAAAAAGTCATTATGATTAAACTCATGCAGAAACTGTTCCAAAAAACGTATATAGAAAGTTTTCCAACAAGACGTTTAACTATTGACAAACAGCATATTGTGTTATAGAAATATCTATTATATAAACCAATTTTAATTATTTCCTTTTTTTAATTTGTTAATTGTCTTCCTTTCTTTTCTCATTTCCTTCTGTTCTCCTTTTTCTCTTTGTAACTATAATATCTAAATGTTAAAAAATAGTGCATGACGTGGAAGTACAGACATAAGCCACCAGTCTTCAAGGTACACAATAGGGAACATATGACTACATAAAAGTGGGTATATTTACTGATAGTCCCATAGCAATGATTTTGGGGGAATAGTTTCTTAATATTTTTAATTTTTAATTTCTTCATTTGTAAATATACTATTATGATATCTACATTACTATCTCATAGGATAGATATGATTACTAAGCAAGTTGCTGAATGTGGAAGCTTCTAATAGGTTCTAAAATTCTATTCAAATATAGTGCCAGATTTTAAAAAAAGTGTTCTAACTCTTAGAAGAAAAGGAAAATAAATATTACCTATTTTGACAGCCATTCCTGTTCTTAATGCTATGTATATTCTCCATGAATTTGAAATAAAAACTTATTATACTTTTTTGTTGTATAGCTAGATGCAGAGTCATTGAGAAATAGTAATTTGTTAAATAACTCCTCCTCTGAAAAGGGATGCCATAGTAATCAGTGGTTGGATCAGTAGGGTCTTTTAAGAGGAATAATTATTTTAATAACTGATCATTATCAAGAGTCAATAATTACTGCAAGAAGAAATTACTCTTCTGTATGAACAATCAAATTATGTTCAACTCTTCATGGGACAGTCTAATAGATTAAAACTAATTATCTCTAATCAAATGACTGAAAGTTTTCTAACAATCATCATGTAAATTTTGAATCTAAATATATCTGGATAACAAGTAACTCTAGTGATTATTTTAAACTTTTAGCTTTATAAACTTTACTTTAAATAGATGATTCTTATAATAGTAAATATTCTTCATTCTCTTACAACTTTGTGGTGCCTTCTTTCACAGGTAAAATGAGTAACATGCTACAGGGCTAGTGGAAACGAGGGAGACTTTGTATGGAATGTTTACTCTTAATTTCTACAATCCAAAAGTTAGAAAAAATAAAAGGAGCAGTAAACAGACTTCAGGACCAGCACTATTCAGATTTTGTGCCAGAAGTTTTTGCTGAATTTCTGGAAGCCTATACTTGAACTGCTCCTCAGACCAGAGCTTTCCTTCTGGTCCGCTATGGCCTCAAAGAGTGCAATACCTTTGTTTTTAGCACCTTCCTTGGTTCTTGATCCTTTCTTTTTACTTCTGTGCACATTTTGCAGGGAAAAATATTCTGGTGATATTCAGGACACTCCAGTAACACAATCACAACCTTACTCTGATAAACTCTGATGCATGTATTTGCTTTACGGTTTTTATTACCAAACCAAATTTTTCTGCCTCCAGTTAACTAACTTTGCTTCCCCACCATATGTGGGCTCACATGCATGTGCGTGCGTGCACACACACACACACACACACACAGACCATGTACTTATTGAGACATCTGCATCTTAAATTATTTCCTTTCTATGTGGTTTACATAATTCATCTTTCAAGCTTTATTTATTACAGCAAAACATAATCTCTCAACATACTGCAGAATATACACATATGTTGTGGTTCAAACTGGTGGAAAAATATTAAAGATCGTTATAGTAATAGCCAAAAACTCTCTTGCAAGGCCTAAAAGTTTGCATAGCTTCAGATTGCTTGGCTGAAGAGAGCCAGGGTCTATTTGCAGCAGCCAGAAAGATTAGGGTCCAAGTACAAAAGAATGTGGGAAATTTATATTACCAACCTGTTTACTTACATGGGCTTAAGACTGACCTTTGTCCTACTGTGGGTACATTACCGCCTCCTACTCAGGGGTTGGCAGAAGTTTATTACCAGCAAATAGTGTTTGCTTTAGGCCTCAGAACCTGGCCTTTAATCTCTACCCTCTAGTGGTGTTTACTCACAACTTTTGTTAATTCGTCTTACTGAATACATATGAGACTCAATAGCTCATCAGGGCCCAGTCGCAACTGTTTACAGGACTCTGCTAGCAGGGAGCCTGTAAGCAGCTGGGACCCTCAACTGGACTGGCAAAGCAGAATATCTTTGTGTTAGTGTACTTTATTCATCCATTGCCAAATCAAGGGTCTGCAGGAACAGACCCCCCGCCGCTAGGGCCCCCGTGAAAGGAGCACTGCCTCACACATATATCTTAACACAGTCTGTGACCTTACCACAGTTTGCTTCTCTTCTGATTGGCTTAATGTATCTATAGGTGCACTGGTAAATGTTTGACAACCAACTTTTTAAAATGACCCTGATTTATAATATTTTCAGATTTCTGTCATTTAAATATCCCCACCATGGATTATTTCAAACTGTCAACATGATGCCATTCACTTAGAAAATTCTTGGAAATTTAATAACGTATTCTCAGTAACCAGTATAAGCTGGCGTTCTCATTTTACTAAAAAGTAAAATATTTAGAATGTTTTATATATAAAATACTGGGAGTGGGTTAGCTCAAACCATGCTCAGAATCCTGCCTCCAACACTGGTAAGAATTTGGGAAAGATTTTTAGCCACTTTATACCTCAGAAAACTCATTTATCTAATATGGGTTATAATATACTTTCTTCAGGTTGCTGTGAAGATAAATTAAATAATCCATGTAAAATCTTCCCCACAGCACTACGGATATCAAAGAAATCAACAAATAGCTTTTAGCCACATAAAGAACACACTTCGAAGAATGCCTTTGTGCCTCTCAGTTATTGTAATCATTATGCTCTTCTGCTGTTATTCTATTGAAGCCATATATCTTGGACACATTAGAAGCTACAATGCTCTTTTCTGGTTCTGTTCGTATATATGGCATTATTGTAAGAGTGTATATGTTTTTACTTTGATGATACTACTCATGATTATGCCAAATCTTATCTCTACAGCTTTTCTTTTGATGTTGTTGGATATTATTTTAATACTTAAACTAAACACTTATATAGAAAGATTGGAGTTATTCCTTATATATAAAAGACAACATACTGTAGTTATTAATTTTAGCTGATATTGAAGACCATTCTGACTCATCAAGTGTAATATTCATGCTCTTTACAACTTGACCACAGATGACATTCGTGTCACTTTTTTGTCATTTTTTATAATCTCTATAGACAATTCTTTACTCTCTTGAACGAGCCCCTCACTTACCCATTTGGATGGCAGCACTCAAGTGGGTCCCCCAACTTGAAGCCTAGATTATTCCTCTAAAAATGAAATATTGTAAATTATTTACCAACTTGAATATTCAATGGATTTTATAACTATGAATTTATTTGTGTTTATGTCGATTGGTACTTAAGTGGACTATACTCCTCATCTGGGATACAGTAATATTTGTTAATGTGTCTAAATTTGTAGTGTGTGTAATCATGAGCTGGGTCAAATGTGGGAGGAAAATTGTGAAGCTATTTTCCAAGTGTAAAAATTACAGATGAAGCAATCCAGCCAATATTCAAGTTCTGAATTTGGCTAGTCACTCCACAAGTAAAATTTAATACACTTTCTATGAGTATGAAAAAATTATCATTAAGACTTCCAGATTAATTTTTATCACTTTTCTCTATAAAAACTATGAATTCCTTTTCCTTTCCTTAAAACAAACTCTACTTTACAAAATGTTTTAGTTATTGATTTGTAATAATCTAGTCCCCTTGTAGTGGATAATCTCTAAGAAGTTTATCTAAATTCTATAAAGTGTTGTGCCTCCTCTAATCACTACCTCACACACTATTTATTTCACCTGGATAATTTTCCCAACCTCCATACTCATAATTTTTACACCCCACAATGTATCCACAATTTTCTTCCCACATTTGACCCAGCCCCTGATTACACATGCCTAAGGCGTATCCTCCCACATCTACAGACTCCTTACCTTGCTACCTCCTACTCACGCAAGTGTCAGATCAGAATCACTTAAACTTTCTTTGATGTTTTTGGTTGAGTTTTGTCCAGTCATACCTTTTACTTACCTAGTCAATATATCTGTCTCACATTGTAGTATTTTCTTATTAAATCTTTTGCTTTCCCCACTTGCCTATTCGGCCTGCTACAACAGAAAACATGTTTATATTGCTCTCTTTTGTACTTTTAACAGATAGAGGTTGACTGTGACATAGTAGCTTATCAATAAATATTTAACAAATGATAAAGTGAATAAATAAGCTCTCCAACGTGTACCATTGGTTTCAGTGAGAAGGTCACTTAGTTTTCAAGTATTGCGTAAATGGTGTAATAGTAACACTAAGAGAAGAAAGAAAATCGCCACATTGTCGTCTTACATCATGCAAGAGAGACTAGTGCAGATTGGGACTGTATAACTTGCTGTACATAAGTCATTACTTTGGAATAGGATGTCACTTCTTTCATTATGAGATTGCCAAATTACAAGATATGTGGGATGAAATATCAGCAAACAAAAGACCTTCACTGGGGGGTTATAACATGAGGGAAAAGATAGTCACAGAGTGAGCAAGAGTTTTATGAGTCTGTCAATTGACTGATTGGCAGATCTCTCTGTAAAATGAGCCTTGAGGGATTTGGCACTTGAATTTTAATTAAACCAAAATTATTCATTGTTCAGTTCTAAATCCCTAAAGAGAAACTGAAAATCTTGCAGAGGGACTCCCAACAGTAATTACATGTTCTGCTGAAATTTAATTGACTTGCATTACCCCGATAGACCTGACAAACAAAGAGCTATGTCATGGCATAGATTTTTAGAGGAATTACATGAAAGGCAAAAATCTACTAAACATATAAAACAATGACCAAAACTCTGCATAGATGCTTTAATACAAGAGAAGAAAAATAAATCCATTCTGTAATGTGAATCATCTAAATATTTATAGTAAATTAAATATACTGTTTCGCATTCCTTTATTTCTTCTACTCAGCAATGTGATTTTTAATACAAAAATGCCTTTGAAAATTATATTCTGCATGAAAATTTTAGGCAAAGTACCATATTAATCTTCAAAATAGTATCTAAAGTAGCTCATTTTTTTTTAAGTAACAGTGGTATTGGTTGAATTTCTCCACTGATTTTTCATGTATTTATGAATGTATTAACCCTGATACTATTCTCCAGGTAGGAAGATGACATTGTTGATTAACCATCTGTTAAAATGTTGCTTTGAGTGTTGGATTTTTTTTTTTTTCTTATTGTAGTAGTTAACTGAGTGTATTCATTCCCTTTCCTGCTTCAGCTTTTCCTGGACCTCTTACCATTTAGGTCATGCCTAAATCAAAGCTTATTAGTCCCACAGGCATAGAATCTACCCAAGGGTAAAGAATGTAAAATCATAAAATTATGGGCAGTCCCATTATACTGTCTCCACTATCCAGTTCTCTGATGAAGCCTCATACCTTTCTTTCATGTTTCCTTTTATCATTGGATGATCCTTTTCTGTGTACCTCACAGTGTCTGTTGTACATTTTCATATGCCCTTTGCCCTTATGCCAATCTATGTCCTAGAAGAGGCCCTTGTATGAAATACAGAAAATGGAAAAGCAGTTAAAGTCATGTTTGTTGAAGACAGTTACAGTCAGATGCATGCAAGGATGGCAGACAGGTGGTTCTCAGTTGCTTCTAGGTGAGCTTTGGAAATCTGTGCTGGTGGTATAGAAGCTGAGGTTGTCAGTGCCAGATCCAGGTACCTCATTCCCTTAGCCTTTTCTTTCAAATATTTCACATGTCTCTAATTCTCTGCATTAAAGCATCTGACATTTGAGGTATATAAAGTGACTCCTTTTTTCTTCATTAAACCCTAATAAAATATCAACTTCTAAATTTTTTTAAGAAGACCATTAAAACTTGAATAGATTATAACCAAGGGGTCAGTTGAACAGTTATCTAAGACTGATCCTTCAGTGATGTCACATGTCTGACAATTTTTCTGATGGGTTTCTTCAAAACAGATAATGCTTATACAGATTACTGGAATCACGTCTATGAAATAATGAGAAGATGTTCATTTCCTTTATAAATACAATAAGTTCCAATAGAAATAGGAAAAATAACACTTTTTAAATGAAATGTAAGTATTCCGACTTGTGGCTAAAAACCTAGGGTTATTTTCCAGGCCCAACCACAGGCAATTACAAAGTCTTCACCACGAAGGCCTCATGGGGAAAGTTGCCCTCCCCACACCAGACTTGGGGCATAGCCCACCGATTTCAGACTCTTCAGGAAGGGGCAGTCAAGGATTCAGGCACCGCTGCATTCCCAGCTTAGGTGCTTCTATCTGGAAGTATCTTTATGGGGAATTGGGGTTCCATTGAGGCCCTCTCTCAGGTACCTCTGGACTTATCATAAGAAAGGGAGGTAGCTTGAAGACACTTTTCTCCACTCTACTCAGTTCTCAGTACTTTTCAATTCCTAGAACTTCCCCTTCTCCTAGTCCAGGATCTTTGGGCCAAAAAACTGCAGGAGCCTTTTGTTGAGAGCTCCCTCAGCAATGGGATGATCCCCTACCGCTGTGCTGATTCACCTTCAATGTTTCACGAAAAGATGATTTTTTCTTCATTGATCTCCAATATAATGCTTAACAGGAGTGGTGAAAGTGAACATCTTTGCCACGTTTCTGGTCCTAGTGAAAGTATTGTCTTTCACGATTATGTTACGGTGTTAGCTATACATATTTTGTAAATACTATTAATCAGGTTATGGAAGATATGTTTTATTCCGAGTTTTTATAATAAATGGAAATTGAGTTTTCTCAATTGCTTTTTCCGTATTTCTGAAGATAATCAAATTATGTTTTTGTTTTTGATATTGTTAGTTACCTTGATTGATTTTCATAGTTCAAATGTTGATGCAATCTTGATTGCATTGGGTACATCTCACTTTATCATCTTTCTTGTATACTATTATATTTAATTCCCCATATATTTTGAGAAATTTTGCATCTGTGCTCGTCAGGGATGTTAGTTTACTGTTTTCTTTCCCTGTAAGTCTTTACTAGTTTTGATTTCAGGATATTCCAAGTATCACAATATGGGTTGGAAAGCATTCACTCCTTTCCTCCTTTCTGAAATTGTTTTTATGGTAAAATTGGTATGTTTTTCTTAAATTTTTAATAGTTGGTTAACATATCTTGGCTTGTAGTTTTCACCGTTTAATTTTTTTAACAATGAGTTTAATTTCTCTAATAGGTATAGTACTATTCTGATTGCCTCTTTCTTTTTGAGTAAATATTGATAATTTGTATCTTTCAAGGAATATGTCAATTTCATCTCAGTTACAATTTTTTGGCATAAAGTTGTTTATAATGTATACTTGTTACCCTTTTACTTATCTCAGCTATGTGGTGGCATACTGATATAATTTTTAACTTGATAATTTGTGTCTTCTGTTTCTCACTTTGTTATCACTCTGGCTATAAATTTATCAATATTATTGGTTGTATCAAAAACACATGTCTTTTAAAAATTTTCTGTTGTCTTTCAGTTTCAAATTTTTTTAATTGTCTCTGTTTTTATTTATTTTTTTATTTAGTTTGGATTTACTTTGCTTTTGCATTTCCACTTTAAGTCAAATTTTAGATCATTGATATAAAAGCTTTCATCTTCTCTAATGCAAGCATATGATGCTGTGTGTTTCTCTTCAAACACACTGTTTTAACTGCATCCTACACATTTTAATATGCTGCCATAGCTCTCTGGACATTGAGTGATACAATTCTGTTTTCATTTCACTCAATTAAAAGTACTTTAAAATTTTTCCTCCTCATAGATGCATAAATTTTTGTAGAAATATCTTAGTAAAGTATGTTGTTTAGTTTCCAAATATTTGTAGATTTTTCAAATACTTTTTATGACTGATTTCAGGGGTAATAACATGTGAGTAGAACTATAAGTTGTATGTTTTCAATACTTTCAACATCTGAGGTTTGTTTTATGTACTAGAAAATAAGTTTTGGTTATTAATATTTTATGTGACTTAAAAAATGAATATTTTTATCTCATTTGGTGAAGTGTTCTATAAACGTCAATTCCGACAAACTGACATTTGATAGTGAAGTTCTGGTCTTCACAACCTAATGATATCCTGTCTATTTGTGTTTTGATTACTATAAGAGAAATGTTAAGTTTTTCCAGCATTGTTATACATTTGTACAAATCTTCTTTCAGTTACTTTTGCTTTACATATGTTGAATCTCGGTTGTAAGGTGCATACATATTAAGGATTAGTATGTCTTTATGGTGTATCTACCTCTATGGTTATGTAATGTTCTGTTTTTCCATGGAAATATTTCTTGTCTGAACTGTCGTGTTCCTAACATGGATAATGTCTTCCAGCTTATTTTGATTAGTGTTTTATGATATGTTGTATTCCATCCTTATTTTAAACTATGTCTATTTCCTATTTTTAACCTATTTCCTAATGAAAGGGTAACTTCTATCATTGAACATATAGTCGCATTGTGTTTTCTAATATAATTGCTATCAATAATTGATGTATAATTTTAATATTAAAATTATAAAAAAGTAAATAAGTATGCACAATTTACTCTGCAGAATATCTATGATGGTCCCTCATATTCATGTGGCTTGTTTCTCCTTTTCATTCTGATACTGTTTTTCTTCCTGTCTTCTCTTTTTTGCCTATATTTCTTATTTCCTTCCACTATTATGTGTTATATATTAAACTGATTACTATTGAGTTATGTGGTCAAAATTATAAGCAGGTTTTATTACCTGAATGTTTTACCAGAACTCTTTTGTCTTCATTGTTTGTAAAGGTAAATAAAGATGTCAACTTTATTATTTTGCACATTTGTTTGTGACTGAAAAGTTAAAACATAACACATCAGAATTTTCTTTTATTGCAATTCAAATTTTTGAAAATCAGAAAATCTAATTGATTATTATGCTCTTGTTAAACTACCCAGTGTTTTATTTATATTATTTCCCCACAGGTTGCTTTCCTTCATTTTTATTTTGTTTTGTTTTTGTTTCTGTTTGTGTTTTTGAGGAGTCTCGCTCTGTCACCCAGGCTAGAGTGCAGTGGTGATATTTCCGCTCACTGCAACCTCTGCCTCCTTAGTTTAAGCTATTTTAACACCTCACCTCAGTTTCCTGAGTAGCTGGGACTATAGCACACACCACCATGCCTGGCTAATTTTTTTAGTAGAGACAGGGTTTCACCATGTTGGCCTGGCCTCAGGTGATCCACCCACCTCAGCCTCCCGAAGTGCTGCGATTATAGGCGTGAGCCACCACGCCTGGTCTGTTGTCTTGTTGAGACTGGGTCTCAATCTCTCACCCAGGCTGGACTGAAGTGGTATGATCACAGCTCACTGCAACCTCAACCTCCCGGACCCAAACGATCCTGCCGCAGCATCCCAAGTAGCTGGGACTACAGGAACATGCCACCATGCCCAGCTGATACTTTTTGTAATTCTTTTTAGTAGAGACAAGGTCTCACTATTTGCCCAGGCTGGTCTTGAACTCCCGAGCTCAAGAAATTATCCCACCTTGGCCTCCCAAAGTGCTGCAATTAAAGGCCTGATCCACTGTGCCCAGCCTGCTTCAAATTCTTGGTGTTGGGCCCGCCTTCTAAAGCACATGGGAGTACATGAGACCTATTGGTACTCCTTTGGGTCATATCAAAAAGTTGAGCTAAAGTGTATTGAAGTTACTGAAATACATTCAAACTAGACAGATCCCATATAAATTACCGTTATTAAGATAAGAAGGAAAAGATGCTATAAGAAAAAGACATCATTCATCATAGGTTATTAAAATTATGAGTATACAGCCTCTCCTATCATAGAGCTGCTTTCTCAACCTGCTGAATAAAATCACCAGCAAGAAAGAAACATACAAGAATAGGGTTTATGCTTCAATGGACTTGGCGTAATTCCCTATTCTAGAATTTTCAAAAGAATCTCATCATGATAAAGACAGGAACTTCAGCCACATTTAAATGGTCTACTTCTTCATTCATTCTTAACACCCTTAAGCTCAGTGTGTGTTAGTTTTCTTTCAAACCAAGAAAATCTCTTGAGTAATGGATATCTCAAGTACCATCCTTTGTTTCCCTACAGATAACAATAACAATGTCATTACTCCTGTCCTTCTGCAAAGCAAGTGATCTCTGGTGTTTTGAAATATCTTTTCTCTTCTCCCCTGTTGTTTGGGTAAACTTTCTGGTAGAGGGGTAGGGGATTTGGTACCAGAGTTGAGAGTCAGGTTGGGAAGGTTCTTTATTAACATTTCAAAGCAGAAGTTATGAGAGGTCTACATTGTCCTGGGAATTTTTTTTCAGTGAGCATTTGTGAAGACTCTAGGATCAAGGTTGGGTTAAACATTTCTGATGTCTCCATCAGTGGTCTAGTCACAACTCTAAGCTCCTGAATCTTTGGGTCTCATTGGAAAGTGATGCTGAACTCCCAAATTTCTACAAGGTAGCCTGGAGAGAACTCTATAGTTCAGAAAGAGGCTGAAAACCCAAACACCAACTTATTTTCACTCTAAAGATCTTATGCATACAATTTTTAAAAGCTCACATTATGAAGACCCAGATGTTGGGCAATATTCTCAATGTTTTCCCAGCCTTAGTTTCCTCCACTGTGAAACAGCCATAATAAAACCTAGCTATACCACAGAGTTGCTGTGAAGATTGAGCTAATATTGGTAGATAAACGGATGGTGCCTGACTCATATGAGTGCTTTAGAAATGTTTGTTTTGATTATTATTCATGAATAATGTTATACTGTATGTACAATTAGAGAAAGCAAAACTTTAAAAATGCAGCTTAAAATTTTGAGGGTATTGCTTTTGTTTTGAATTCAAAGGACATGCCATTTCTTAGATTTGGCTACAGCTACTGTACTGATTCAGTAATAGAAACTCTGATTCAGTCAACAATTCAAAGGCAAACTGCTTAATGTTCTTAGGTATCAAATTTGTGATAAATCATACAACATTAAAACACGTGTATATAAGGTATTTGAGATATTTCTGTAAAATATATTTGTAAAACATTGAGATGTCTATCTTTATTATTTTTAAACAGAATTTTTGATGTGTCCACAATAGACAGTACAAAGCTATAATTAATGATACAAAATAACAGTGAATTTCTTTTGTTCTATGGAAGATTAGGATCACATTTATTTCATTTGAGTATATATTAAAACTGTGCTCAATCTATTTATTGATATTAATCATATTAAATACCAATGGGTCTCACTGACAGACAAAACACCTATATTATCTATAACAGAAGACCTGAAAAATCTTGTGATATTTGAACTGAAAAGTGATTAAAAACTGAGAACCAGAAAATGTGTATGCCAGGCTTTCAAGTTGACACAACTTTATCAATACTGAACTCTCGAATCTCTGCATTGCCACACAATTGCAACTTTCTTAATTATAGCTACTTGCTTTTATGATGAATTTGGTCAATCAATTATTTTCTCATATTTTGTTCAGGTACATATAAATAATAATTTTTAATGTCTAACCCCTTTAATACAATTATTTCAATTTGGGATACATTTATATAAATTCAAAGAATCAAGAGAACTGAAATTTAATTTTTCTAAAAAAGTAAAACAAAAAAAGAATGCTGGACATGTGACCAGAGTTATGAATAGACACATATTAAATACATTATCATATGATACTGAGTCCATTGTAGTACACACTGTTCCTGTAGGCAACACAAATGCTGTGGCAACACTATAGCTAGCTAGCCTGGTCTCAAATTGAACATAGTCTTGACAGGAGAAAACCAAAATGTAAATCAATATATGTTATTCTGCCTAACACTTATAATAGAAGTGTGACCTGGTTTTAAATTGAGCAAGATGGTGGGAGCAAATAGTTCACTTTACCAGAGACCCAAGGAAATATTTTTTTTCATGATGACAGAGAACATCTTACTTTCAATTTCAGTATTGTTAGAATTAAAGAAATGTTTTGTTAAGACGTTCCTAATAGGCATATGCTAGAGGAAAGAGTTTTAGAGAAATATTCTGAAAATTTAGTGATTACTAAATATCCATGAGCTACACAACATTTACCAGTTGCCCTTGTAGTTAGTCAAGAGTCGCATGAATAGTCTGGCTACAGTAGGTGGAGAGGATTGATGCCCCAATGTGGCTTATCAGCTCTGTGTCATTTCTATAACTCCAGAGGCCACAGCACAAAACCTGAAGAAAACTATTTTTTTGTTGATAAGAACTACCTTGTAGATCCCCAGAAGTTTCATCGGACTTTAGATAATCAAGGAACTAAGTTTTGATGTGGTAAGCCATTGAGCTTTGGTGGGATGTTATCACAGTGAAAGAAAAAAAAAAAAAAAAACTCGTCTAATCTGACTAATACAGATATTGTAGAGTTCAGATTCTTTATTTCTAAAGTATGCCTGTATTGCTGACTGCTATAATGCAATTCCTTTTGCCATATTTACAAATGATTATAAATTCATTCTTCCTTAGTGCGCAATAACAAAAGGCTTTGTGAGACAGTACAAGGCTGATGTGACTATCAAACGAACATTATTTCAGCCGTTAAAAGTTTAGTACTCTAAAGAGTATAAAATGCAGCCCATTGCTTATGTTTTGCTCCTTCTATCCCACCAAACAAATGGTGACATGCCTCTTGGCTACAATCTTATATACTTACTGGAGACTCTTCAACATTGCAAAATTATCACTGCAAAACGGTCTGAAGAAATGTCTCTTTTGTTATTTATTTGAATTAACCAAACAGATATCCTATGTCATCAATCCTAAAAACACCTTTTTCACATTTTAACATATATAAAAGTGAGATGCATGTAACAATCAGTAGGTCTTACAATTATACTATTTCTTGTGATATATAAAATCATGTTGTGCCTTAAAAATCAATGATGTTTTGCATTTCTCTGATGGCCAGTGATGATGAGCATTTTTTCATGGGTCTGTTGGCTGTATGAATGTCTTCTTTTGAGAAATGTCTGTTCATATCCTTTGCCCACTTTTTGATGGGGTTGTTTGTTTTTTTCTTGTAAATTTGTTTGAGTTCTTTGTAGGTTCTGGATATTAGCCCTTTGTCAGATGAGTAGATTGCAAAAATTTTCTCCCATTCTGTAGGTTGCCTGTTCACTCTGATGGTAGTTTCTTTTGCTGTGCAGAAGCTCTTTAGTTTAATGAGATCCCATTTGTCAATTTTGGCTTTTGCTGCCGTTGCTTTTGGTGTTTTAGACATGAAGTCTTTGCCCATGCCTATGTCCTGAATGGTACTACCTAGGTTTTCCTCTAGGATTTTTATGGTATTAGGTCTAACATTTAAGTCTCTAATCCATCTTGAATTAATTTTCGTATAAGGAGTAAGGAAAGGATCCAGTTTCAGCTTTCTACTTATGGCTAGCCAATTTTCCCAGCACCATTTATTAAATAGGGAATCCTTTCCCCATTTCTTGTTTCTCTCAGGTTTGTCAAAGATCAGATGGCTGTAGATGTGTGGTATTATTTCTGAGGACTCTGTTCTGTTCCATTGGTCTATATCTCTGTTTTGGTACCAGTACCATGCTGTTTTGGTGACTGTAGCCTTGTAGTATAGTTTGAAGTCAGGTAGCGTGATGCCTCCAGCTTTGTTCTTTTGACTTAGGATTGTCTTGGAGATGCGAGCTCTTTTTTGGTTCCATATGAACTTTAAAGCAGTTTTTTCCAATTCTGTGAAGAAACTCATTGGTAGCTTGATGGGGATGGCATTGAATCTATAAATTACCTTGGGCAGTATGGCCATTTTCACGATATTGATTCTTCCTATCCATGAGCATGGTATGTTCTTCCATTTGTTTGTGTCCTCTTTGATTTCACTGAGCAGTGGTTTGTAGTTCTCCTTGAAGAGGTCCTTTACATCCCTTGTAAGTTGGATTCCTAGGCAAATCAAAACCACAATGAGATACCATCTCACACCAGTTAGAATGGCGATCATTAAAAAGTCAGGAAACAACAGATGCTGGAGAGGATGTGGAGAAATAGGAACACTTTTACACTGTTGGTGGGATTGTAAACTAGTTCAACCATTATGGAAAACAGTATGGCGATTCCTCAAGGATCTAGAACTAGATGTACCATATGACCCAGCCATCCCATTACTGGGTATATACCCAAAGGATTATAAATTATGCTGCTATAAAGACACGTATGCACACGTATGTTTATTGCAGCACTATTCACAATAGCAAAGACTTGGAATCAACCCAAATGTCCATCAGTGACAGATTGGATTAAGAAAATGTGGCACATATACACCATGGAATACTATGCAGCCATCAAAAAGGATGAGTTTGTGTCCTTTGTAGGGACATAGATGCAGCTGGAAACCATCATTCTTAGCAAACTATCACAAGAACAGAAAACCAAACACCGCATGTTCTCACTCATAGGTGGGAACTGAACAATGAGATCACTTGGAGTCAGGAAGGGGAACATCACACACCGGGGCCTATCATGGGGAGGGGAGAGGGGGGAGAGATTGCATTGGGAGTTATACCTGATGTAAATGACGAGTTGATGGGTGCAGCACACCAACATGGCACAAGTATACATATGTAACAAACCTGCACGTTATGCACATGTACCCTACAACTTAAAGTATAATAATAATAAATAAATTTTAAAAAAAAATCAATGATGTTATATATTAAGTTAAAACCTTGGGCTGGGTACGGTGGATCATGCCTATAATCCCAGCACTTTGGAGGCTGAGTCAGGAGGATTTCTTGAGCACAGGAGTTTAAGATCTGGGTAACAAGGCAAGACCTTATCTTTACAAAAACTAAAAGAAAAAGGTAGCCAGACACATTGGTATGTGCTTGTACTCCTGGCTACTTGGGACGCTGGGGTGGGAGCATCCCTTGAGCCTAGAAGTTTAGGTTACAGTGAGCTATGATTGTGCCACTGCACTCCAGCCTGGGTGACAAAATGAGACCTTGTCTTAAAAAAGTTATGCAATATTGTTTATACATTAAGGCTATTATTTTTTAGTTTTTTAAAAACATTGAGAATTAAGTTAATAATTTATTTAAAAATGTTTTGTTGTAAACGGTCTAACAGCACATGAAAGAGAAATTTAATTCCCTAGGGATTCCTACATCATTAATAAAAGGCAACACCAAAGAAAGGTAACAAGACCTGGAGATAATTCAAAGTTTCATATTAACCAATTAAGAACACCCAATCATGATCCCAGCTTCTCTAATATCATTTATGTGATGGCTGCATTTTCCTCAAAAAATCCCAATGTGCTTCTGTGGGCTATTTTCCT
Source organism: Macaca thibetana thibetana (assembly GCF_024542745.1). NCBI lineage: Eukaryota > Metazoa > Chordata > Mammalia > Primates > Cercopithecidae > Macaca > Macaca thibetana. The sequence goes on from NC_065594.1 coordinate 61,058,907, forward strand.
ATTTGATTTATGCACAGACTAAAAAGATTAGCTTGTATTCTCTGTACCGGCGTATTTGTGATTTAAAGTATTCTTTTATAATTTATATAGTAGATAAATACATACCTATTAGTCCTTTTATTTTAAACATTAAATTAGCAAAACCATTGTTTCTGAAATAAAATATAGCAAAAAGTGTGAACACTGTTACTGTTATATAAAATCGAAATAAAGAGGAGTTGAAAATAAATCACACTAAAGCAAAGAAAGAAAGAAAGCCTTTTTTTTTTTTTTTTTTTTTTTTTTTTTGCTCTAATACCAATGCTAAACATGTCAAACTAAACTAATGGTTTTTATATCAGTTCATTAGAAGCTATATTCTGAACAAATCTCCTCTGCTTTTACCGTGTGGACAATTTTAGATAGCAAGAATGTTTATTGAAAATAAACAGGTTGATCTTATTTCTACATTAAATTGTTTCATTTCAGATGTAGTTTTATCATGTAACTGTTTGAATATCACAAAAGTATGCTAACCAAATCCAGGAATTGTTATATTTTTCAAAGACAATTGTATATATCCCAGGATAGATGAAACAATATTTTAATCTCAATTTACTATCATCACAACCAAAATGATAATTGCACTAACGCTTATAAAACTTACTTTAATTTCTCGATCTCCTTTTTACATAAAGAAAAATAAGTGTAATGGTTATTATCTCATCCCCCATACATTATCCAGCTGCTGAGAAAGAGATTAGAGCAGAAGAAAGGAACACTGTACTGAGCGTCAGGAAGTCTGGCTTCTGATGCTAGCTCAATGCCTGTACTAGGCGTGGATGCCGACCAAACAGCATATTCATTTGACAAATCAGAAGGTGGTTCCAGGAGCTAGTAGCATTTTCAAACTCTATATAAGTTGTAAAATGGCTTACACCTAGATGCTAGTCAAATGTTAATGTGTGCCCAGAACTACACATGAGAAAGGATAGAAATGAATGGGCTAGGATTGTGAAAAAATATGGCAGCCAGTGTGTAAACCTGCATTAAACTACATCAGGAAATATCTTGTAGGAATGACCTTTATTCATCATGTATAGGAGGTTACAGAAAATTTAGAAAGCTCATTTTACATAATGCTAAAGAAATATACCAAAACTCCTTCTTGCTCTTCTCACATGTTAGGTCTTAAGATCTGGAGATGCTCTCAGCTTTTCTTTGTAAAGCTAGTAGTAAAATGTATATATCTGAGAAACAGAATGAGAAATCCAGCTTTCTTTCTCAGGATATAGTCTTTAAATTGAATGATTTGGTCTAAAACACGCAAGTCATCTTTCATTTTCTTTTTTTAACTTTTATTTTAAGTTCAGGGGTACAAGTGCAGGTTTGTTACATAGGTAAAATTGTGTCACAGGGGTTCATTGTATAGATATTTCACCACCCAGGTATTAAGCCTAGTACCCATTAGTTATTTTTCCTGATCCTCTCCCTCCTCCCACCCCCAACCCTCCAATAGGCCCCAGTGTGTGTTATCCCCCTCTGTGTGTCCATGTGTTCTCATCATTTAGCTCCATTTTATAAGTGAGAACAGGTGGTATTTGGTTTTTTGTTCCTGTGTTAGTTTGCTAAGGATAATGGCCACCAGCTGCATCCATTGTCCCTGCAAAGGACACAATCTTGTCTTTTTTATGGCTGCATTGTATTCCATAGTGTGCATGTACCACATTTTCTTTATCCATTTTCTATTATTCCCATACAATTTTTGTAGGTGACAATAAAAGACACAATATCTCCACTCCTTATGTGATATGCCACTTGATTAATGGGACTTTTCATGATTGGATGTTGGGGTGCCTTTACAATTCACCTTTTGTCATGCAACCTCAAACTCAAGCTCATGTTCAAGTATAACTGTGACTAGGCCATAGTTATACTTGACTGTGAATTTCCTAAATACAACTTCATGTTAATTTCATCTAGGTTTATGGAAATGTACTTCTCTCTACTTAGAAAGCTTTCTTCTTTCTTATTACCTAGATAAATGCTACCGTATTTCTCACCTCAGCTTGCAGGTCTCTTCCTTCAGGAAGCTTTTCCTGGCCCTCCGTACGTGCTCCCATTGCACTTTGGGTTATACCTGCCCTTCCATAGCACGTGTCACACTCTAGTGAAATTTGCCTTTTGGCTTTTCAGTTTTACCCCTCAAAAACCATGTGTCACCCTGTCTACATTGCGTGCCATGACCATAGTGCAGTCGGTTTTTGGGCAAAGTGAAGTCTGTATAAATATTATTAAGTAAATGTGTGAGTGAATGTCCTTCATGTGCTGGAAGGTGTCATTGTTCTCCAATGACCCTCGACAGATTGATATGGTGCTTTGACAGGATCGATCTAGGTTCCAAGAGGCCAGATCTTTTTCACGTATCTGCACATTCTAATGGGCAATGCAGACTTATGAAAGTGCAGGCAAACTGTAATAGCATGATGAATGACATGAACTATGCTGTGATAGATAGTAATTAAGCAGAGGCATTCAGAGGAAGGCTCTCTAGGGAGGTGGAATTTAATCAGAGAAATAAAAATGAAAACTAAATATCATGAGAAGAGTCAATAGGAGTGGTTAGGGCAAATATAAAGGCCCCAAAATAACAAAGAGAACCATGTCACGCAAATGCCACATTCTCCAGGCTCAACTCTTGAATATTGCGTTAAATTGCTTAAGAAAATAAAAATACAAAAAGCAAAAGCACATTAACTATTATTTCCAAAATAGAGATAAGATAAATATTACCTTATTGCAGAATGGAGACACATATCTCAGAATATGTTTCATTTTAAAAATTGTCATTTGGCTATTTTAATAATAATTGAAATAATAATTTCCAAAGTTAAAATAATTACTTTTCACAGGTAATTTTCACAAGCAAAATCTCAGTATACACGAATCCTGCAATTGTGATACAAACTCTTCGAGAGAGAAGAATATGTATGCTTCTGTGAAGCAAGACCACACTTGCTGAATTCAAGGTTTTTGGACAAGTCTTTCTCATACTGTCACGAAAATGCAATTTGTAGGTTCACTCTTACGGATATACATATAATTATAATAAAAGCATAGAGAATGATGAGAATGAAAAACTTTAAAGCTGATAGTTTTGAATTTTCATCATTGTAATTGTTAGCCTACTAACAAGATGATAGGAGAAGTCTTACCAAAAGTTTCTGAAGATGAAAAATCCAAGCCAGTTTTAAAATTAATCTACTTATGCTAAAAATCAGGAATAAATATGGTTTTTCACAATAAAGATATGAAAAGGTACTATTTGATGGCATGTACTTAGTTGAAAATTCATGACAGGAAGTGGTTTTGATGTGGGCCAAGGGAACAATAAATGAATAGGAGAAAGAATGGTGTCTATAGCCAAGAATTTCAGGAGAATTTCTGATAAGGCAAGAAGACATAGGGATCTCCAGTAGAGATATTAGAGAACATTTATTACTCAAGCAGTTACCATGAATCTGCTGGGCGTATTTCAATAGGGAAACAAGTGATATGTTGAAGAGTAATGTATTTTATTAAAGTTCTTTTCCCTGTGAATCTTATAAAGGCCCACATACACTTCAAAACAAGGGCATGCATAAAATTTGTTACAAAATTTTACATCTATACTTAAAATAAGAATAAATGCTAAGTTCCTGACATCTCCTTGTCATTTGCTCTTTATACATCTCAGTATTAAATTTGCTTCTATTTTCTTAATGTTTTATATTCTTACCCAGCATCAAGACTCAGATCATTGCAAACTTTTCTGAAATTGGCTGCAAAGGCCAAATTTATTAACATTATAGAGACTGACAGTATGACTGATAGCCTAATAGTTATAATTATCATTTAACTTTTATTTTCTATCAAAAGTATGAGAGCACTAGTTTTATAGTTCTTGTTTCCCTGGGAAACCAGGCTAAGTGCAAATGATAAGACTGTTATTTTTGTGTAGTCCATTAAACTGCAGTCTTTTCATTTTATATTTTTGCACATGATTGGTGTCCTCATTGACAGGGTATAATGCTATGCTTCATTATCTGCATTAAATTTTTACGAATATGCATTTTGGTTACAAAATAAGATAATGAAATGGGTTTTTTGGAGAGCTGAAAGGATTATTTTCAGGGCTCTTTAAATAATTTTTCAAAGGGAATAACATTAAAATGGTGCTATACCTACCCTGCTGATCTTTAGAAATAAATATATTTTTTGAAATAAAACTTTTCATATATATTATGTATTATTTGCAGTTATAAATACACTTATTTCTAAAATGTGTATATATACATGTTTGGGAGAGAAATATATATATTTTGACATGGGCCAAGGAAACAATATATATATGATTGTATATATCTATGTAATATATTCATAGATGTATATGAATTGTAAATTTATGGTACCAAAATAGGATTAGACAATATTTCAAAAACAATTTGAAAAAAGTGGTCAAAAAAGCCAAAGAACAAAGTCTGCATTTTTTACAAAAAGGAACCTCACACGTTAAAAATAAACACACACACACACACATATAATCTAATTTAATTGGTCTACTACATGCAGTGTCCTAGACTCCAAGATCTCCTTCATTAAAAGCTAAAAGTAATGAATATGAAGCTATATGCTTCATTTTCAAATAGATATCATCATAAATATTTGATTTCATTGAATTGACTACATATAATAGCAATGTGAACTTCCTTCTTAGAGTGGATTAACATGTTAGGGAAAGCAATGATCAATACAATAAATAAAACGTTACATTTTAAGGCTGAATAATATTCCATTGTATGACTATGTCACAATTATTTTATTCAGCCATTGATAAGCATTTGAGTTGTTTCCATATTTTAGTTATTGTGAATAAATCTGCAATTAACATGGAGTGAAGCTATTTCTTCAAGATCCTGATTTCACTTATATTATATATGTACAGGTAGGGTTGATGGTTCATATGGTAGTTCTATTTCTAATTTTTTGGGGAACCTCCCTGTTGTTTTCCATAGCAGTTGCACCATTTTACATTCCTGACAATAGTGTACAAGTGTTACACTTTTTTTCACAGCCTCACCAACACTTGTTATCTTGTGTGTGTGTGTGTTTTTTTTTTAAAGGCCCTCCTAACAGGAGTAAGGTGATATCCTTTTGTGGTTTTGATTTGCATTTCCCTAATGATTAGTGACATTAAGCACTCTTTTTGCATACCAGTTAGCTATTTGTAAATATTCTTTGGAGAAATGTCTATTGAAGTCCTTTCTCCATTTTTAAGATTGGGTTATTAGTATTTTAAGTTCATATTTTTATTTTTTGCTATTGAGTTGTAGGAGCTCCTTACATATTTTGAATACCCCTGATCAAATATAAGATTTGCAGATACTTCCTCTCATTATGTGGGTTGCACTTTCATCCTGTTGAATGTTTCCTTGTCATGCAGAAGCCTTTAGTTTTATATGGTCTGACATCTATTTTTGTTTTTGCTACCTGTGTTTTCGGTGTCATATCCAATACGTTATTGCCAAATGTCCAGAGACTTTTATGTTTTCTTCTAATAGTCTTAATTTGAAGTATTACTTTTTTAAGACTTTAATCCATTTTGAGCTAAGATTTTTGTCTGTTGTAAGATAGAGTCCAATTTCATTCTTTTGCATGTAGACATCCAGTTTCCCAATATTTAAATAAAAACAGTCCTTTCCTAAATGTACACTATTGACACTCTTGTCAAAGATCAATTGACCATATATGTGTGAGTTTATTTCTAGGCTTTCTGTTCTGTTTCATTGTTATATGTGTCTAGGTTTATGCCAGTACCATACTGTTTTAATTCCTGTAGCCTTGTAATATATTTTGAATAAAGAACTATGATTTCTCCAACTCTGCTCTTCTTTATCAAGATTGTTCTAGCTACTTTGATTTTTTTTGTGGTCACTTATAAATTTTAAAATTGTTCTCTTTCTGTAAAAAAAATAGTCATTTGGGATGTTGATGGGAATAGCATTTAATCTATAGATAATTTTAGGTAGTGTGTACATGTCATCAATATTAGGTCCTCCACCTATGAACACAAAATGTCTTTCCATTAATTTGTGTCTTTAATTTCTTTCATTGATTTTTTTTCAGTTTTCAGTGATGAAGTCCTTCACTTCCTTGGTGAAGTTTGTTCCTAAGTATTTAAATCTCTTTTATGAAAGATAAAATTGATTTATTTCTTTTTTGGATATTTCATGGTTAGTGTACACAAACAGATCTGATTTTTGTGTGTTGATTTTTAAAATTTAATTTACTTTAATTTTTAATTGACATAATTATATTTTCATACATGTATATAATGTGTAATGATCAAATCAGGGTAATTAGCATATCCATCATCTCAAATATTTATATTATTTATTATTGTTGGGAACATTCAAAACCATCTCTTCTAGCTATTTGCAAATATATCATAAATTATTGTCAATTGTAGTCACCTGACAGTCCTTTAGAACACTAAAACTTATTTCTCCTATGCATTAACCAACCTCTCCCTATTCCCCCACCCTGCTTCCCTTCCCAGACTCTAACAATTACAATTCTACTCTCTACTTTTATGAGCTCAATTTTTTTAGCTCCCACATATGGGTGAGACATTCTACTGTTTATGTCTCTGTGCTTGACTTATTTCAGTTAACATAATGTCCTCCAGGTTCATCTATGTTGCTGTGAATGACAAAATTGCATTATTTTTATAGCTGGATAGTATGCCATTGTATATATATGCCACATTTTAAAAATCCATTCATCTAGTGATCAATATTTAGGTTAATATCCTGGCTATTGTGAATAGTGCTGCAATAATTATGGGAGTGCAGGTATCTTTTGATATACTGACTCTCTTTCCTTTGAATAAATACCCAGTAGTGAGATTGCTGGATCATATCATAGCTCTATTTTAGTTCTTTGTTAAACTTCTAAACTGTTTTCCATAATGGCAGTAGCAATTTAACCTTCATACCGACCATAAATGAGAATTCCCTTTTTCTCTGCATACTCGCCGGCACTTGTTTTTGTTTGATTTTCTTTTGTTTTTGATGAAAGTCAGTCTAACTGCACTGAAATGATGTCTCACTGTGCTTTTGATCTACATTTCTCTGATGATTAGTGGTGCTGAGCATTTTTTTCATATATTTCGCCATTTTGTACCTTCTTTTGAGAAATGTCTATTTAGAGCTTTTGCCCATTTTTTAATCACATTTTTTTTTTCCGTTAAGTTCCTTGTCTAGTCAGGATATTAAAATCCCTTGTTGAATAAATAGTTTGCAAATATTTCCTCCCATGCCGTAGGTTATCTCTTCACTTTTTCAGTTGTTTCCTTTGGTGTGTAAAAGCTTTTTAGCTTGATGAGATCCCACTTGTCCATTTTTGCTTTGGTTGCCTATGCTTTCTTTTGTGATCTTACTCAATAAATCTTTGCACAGACAAAATGTCCTGGAGAGTTTCCCCAAAGTTTTCTTCTAGTAGTATCACAGTGTTAGGTCTTAGATTTAAGTCTTTATCCATTGTGACTTCATTTTTGTATATGGTACTAGAAGGGGTCTGGTATCATTTTTCTGCCTACGAATATCTAGTTTTTCCGGCATCATTTATTGAAGAAGCTATCATTTTCCCAATGTATATTATTGGAACCTTTATTAAAAATGAGTTGACTATAAATGTCTGGATTTATTTGGGATTTTCTATTCTGTTGCATTGTTATATGTGTCTGTTCTTATGTCAGTACTGTCCCATTTTGATTACTATAGATTTATAGTACAATTTGAAGTCAGGTAATGCAATGCCTCCACCTTTTGCTCAGGATTGCTTTTGCCATTTGGGGTCTTTTGTGGTTCAATTAAAATTTTAGGAATTTTTTTTCTATTTCTGTAAATATGTCATTGTTATAGTGATAGGAATTACACTGAAACTGTTGATCACTTTGAGAAGTATGATAATTTTAACAATATTATTTCAAGTTGTGATTTATGTTGATAATTTTTGATTTTTGAGACAAGACATTCAGGTTGGAGTGGAGTGGCATGATTCTAGCTCACTCCAGCCTTGAACTCCTGAGCTGAAGCAATCTTCCAGCCTCAGCCTCCCAGGAAGCTGGGATTATAGGCATGCGCCACTGCACCCAGTTGATTTATATTTATTTTTATTTTTAGTAGACACAGGGTCCCACGATGTTGCTCTGGTTGGTTTTGAACTCCTGGCTTCAAGCAATCCTTCTACCCTGGCCTCCCAAAGCACTGAGATCATAGACATGAGCTGTAATACTACTGGGTAGTCCTTATTCCTACTGGGTATTTATTCAAATGCCAGATATATGTTGATATTTTATTCTACAGCTTTAATGAATTGGCTTACTAGTTCTAAGAATTTTCTTGTGGAGTCATTAGGAATTTCTACATATAATATCATGTCATTTTAAAATCTACTTTTATACCTCAAGAAACCACTAAAAGAAAAACCAGTTCAACCCAAACAAAGTTAGCAGAAGAAAGGAAATAATAAAGATTGGAACAGAAAAAAATAGAGAGTAGAAAAGCAATTTTTTAAATTGACAAAACTAAGGTTGGTTTTTTAAAATGATAAGCAAAATTAATGAACATTATACTAAGAAGAAAATGCTCAAATAAATATACTTAGAAATAAAAGAGTAGACATTAAAACTATACACATAAATGAAAAGTATTATAGAAACTACTGTGAATGATTATACACCAACAAATTCAAAAACCCAGAAGACATAGATTCATTTCTTGAAACATAATCTACAATGACAGAATCACGAAGAAATAGAAAATTTGAACAAACACATAATAAGTACAAAGATTTAACTGGAAACAATAAATATATGATTAATTTACATTTATTACAATGTCCTAACAATGTAAAGTCCAGAATCAGATGGTATCACTGGTAAATTCTACCAAATGTTTAAGAAAGAATTAATGTCAATTAACGCTTCCACAAAATTGAGGAGAAGGGAATATTTCCAAAGTTATTTTATGTGGCCAGCATTACCCTGATACCAAAGCCAAAGACACTGCAAGAAAAGAAAACTACAGACTAATATCCCTGATAAACACAGATGCAAAAACCCTCAACAAAACACTATCTAAACAAATTTAACATCAAATTAAAGGGACCATCTACGACATAACTAAGCGGGAGTTATTCCTGGGAAGTAAGGATCATTCAGCATACGCAAGCCAATTAATATGATACACCACATTAACAGAATGAAGCATAAAAATCATGTAATCATCTCAATTGATGTCCAAAAAGCAATTGACAAAATTTAGCACTATTTCATAATAAAAACTCTCAACAAACAAGGTATAGAAAGAATTAACCTCCAGATAATAAATGTCATGTATGACAAGTCCACCCGTAACATCATACACAACAGTGAAAAAATAAACACTCTTCATTTAAGATCAGAAAGATGACAAGGTTGCCGACTCTTGCCACATTTACTCAGCAAAGTACTGCATGTCCTTGCCAGAGCAATTAGGCAAAAAAGCATTGAAATTGGAAAGGAATAAATGAAATTACTGTTGAAAATATTAATTCTCTTAAAGCATATATTCAAAAATAGCTTTTAAATCTTGTATTTCAATGGTGAATAGTTATAATGAACATGTAGGTATTATTTTGGATTTTATATTATTTTGCTTTTCCCAGATTTGGTCCATTCTTAATGTTACTTTTTTTTAGTGGAATGAACATACTCCTGCAGATTTTTATTCTTAAGGCCAATTTGTGGTGACTGCCTCTCACATTGGAAGCCAAGGAAATCAAGTTTTCACCTCTCCTTTCCACTTACATAATCAGATTTTAGGCAATGAAACTGAGTGTATCCAATTTGAGTAATTGGATGTTTGCCCCCAAAACATCATGTTGAAATTTGATCCCCAGTGTTGGTGGTAGGGCCTAATGGAAGGTGTTTGAGTCATGTGAGTGGATTTCTCATAAACAGATTGATTCCAGCCCTGGGATGGGGGACAGGGAGTGTGAGTGAGTTATTACTCTTAGTTTCCATGAGAGCTGTTTTTGAAAGATCACTTAGCACATCTTTCCAGTCTCTCTTTCACCATGTAATCTCTTCACATGATGAATCACTTTGCCTTCCACCATAAGCGGAAGCAGCCTGAGGCCCACACCTATGCCAAATCTTGAAACTTCTAGGCAGGAGAACAGCGAGCTAAATAAACCTTTTTTCTTAGTAAATACATACAGTACATATATTATATCATAAGTTGTAAATTACCAGGATTCAAAGAAAAATTATCAACATAACTTTTATACAGCAACACTAAACAAACTAAGACACCATCCTAACAATCTTTAATAGAATTCTGACTCTTTAGCCAACAATGCAAGAGCTACTTTGAAAACAAACCGTTACAACTTTGGGGCAACAAGGTTAGTGGCTGCAGAGTCCAAAGCAGACCATCTTCACTTTGAGATACTGTATTTTCTGCATTCTCCCTCTTGCCTGCAGAAACTTCCTTGCTTTCTGTCTTTTCCCACACTTGGTTAGCTAGTATCCCATCTATTCCATCATCTCAATAGATTTCCAGTTTCTTGCTTAAGTAACTAAAATACAATATGGTTACTATTATTTGAAATCACCCATTCATTCAACTATTGAACAAAATTTATTGAATGTCTATTCAGTGTCAGCCTTGTGTCTGTCAGTCAAGATATATCAATGAAAAAATAAAATATTCTAATGTAAGCTTATGTTTTAAAAGAGAGAGATAAACCATAAACAGCAAACAGAGTATGTATATTATATCATGTGTTAGCAGTTGATCAAGATGAAGGAAAAATTAAACAAGGTAAAGAAGATGTGGAAGATGGACAGGCAAGAGCAGAAAGAAGAATGAAGTTTCTTATTTTGTCATTGATGTATCCAAAAGATCTATTGTGTTCTCAACATTCTGAGAAATTAAGGCATCTTAACATTTAATAGAAACCTGAACTTTTCCTCATAACAAAAATAAATGTTCAGATAAAGTTGAGTGGAAAAAGTATTTTACAAAATATTACATATTACTTCATTATATAAATTATATCTGTAATAGAGAATTTTAAAAAGTGAATTGAATTGTTCTTAGGATTACTTTCTAGTGGTAAAGGTGTGAATTATTTATTTAATTTTCAATTTCTTCACTGTCTCAGAATTCTCACATTTCCATGTATAACTTTTTAATAAGAAACTAAATTGAGAAAATTTAACTTCCTGGTAAAATGACAGGAGTTTATGAACTCTTGTGTACTCTAACCAAACTTGCAAATAAAGCTTTAGGAATTCACTAAACAATACAAAAATTTCTGACAATATAGATCAATGAAGTAAATGACCTGTATATCAGAGACTGAGAAATTTCAACTAACTGAAACACTCAGAGGAATTGAATGCAAACAAAATCAAGATCTAGTCAAGCATCAATTTTGAACTAGAATAATGATAAAAGTACAACACTAAAGTGAGCAATTACATACAGGCACTATTCTGAGAACTTGCATACGATTTTTATATACTTTATTTATTAGTTTCATTTGATTTTTTCATGAAATAACTTCATATTATTGGTGAATAAACCAGTAGGCCTGTTACTTGAAGGAAGGCCTGACTTTCATCAAAACCTCATCCCAATTGTCTACTCATAGCTCATAGTCATGGGAGTTAGATACACAAACAACTCCAATCCAGCACTCTCCCCGTTATTGGAAAAAGTTATTCTTCCAGTAACCAGATTGGTCTTTGCCACCCTCATTTCAATCTTGCCCAATTCAAACAATTATGTATATGTGTGTATGCATGTGTGTCCACCTCAATCCTAATAAGCAACAGGTTTTTTTAGAATTTGATATGGTTTGGCTCTGTGTCTGCACCCAAATCTCATCTTGAATTATACTACAATAATTCTCATATGTTGTAGGAGGACACAAGTGGGAGATAATTGAATTATGGGGGTCAGAGAAACATGCTCTTCTCATGATAATGAATGAGTCTTATGAGATCTGATGGTTTTATAACGGGGAGTTTACTGGCACAAGCTCTCTTCTCTTGTCTACTGCCACGTGAAATGTGCCTTTCATCTTCCACCGTGATTGTGAGGCCTCCCCAGCCATGTGGAACTGTCAGTCCATTTAACTTCTTTATTTTGTAAATTGCCCAGTCTCATGTGTGTCGTTATCAGCAGTGTGAACATGGGCTAAAACAGTAAATTGGTACCAGTAGAGTGAGGTGCTACTGTAAAGATACCCGAAAATGTGTGACTTTGGAACTGGGTAGTAGGCAGGGGTTGGAACAGTCTGGAGGACTCAGAAGAACACAGAAAGATGTGGAAAAGTTTGGAACTCCCTAGAGACCTGTTGAATGAGTTTGGTTAAAATGCTGATAATGATATGGACAATGAAATGCAGGCTGAGGTGGTCTCAGATGGAGATGAGGAACTTGTTGGGAAAAGGACCAAAGGTGACTCTTGTTGTGTTTTAGCAAAAAGACTGGTGGCATTTTGCACCTGCCCTAGAGATTTGTGGAACTTTGAACTTGAGAGATGATTTAGGGTATCTGGCAGAAGAAATTTCTAAGAGGCAAAGTATTCGAGGGGTGACTTGGTTGCTGCTAAAGGCATTCAGTTTTATATGGGAAGCAGAGCACAAAAATTCAGAAAATTTGCAGCCTGACAATTTGATAGAAAAGAAAATCCCATTTTCTGGGGAGAAATTCAAACTAGCTGCAGAAATTTACATAAGTAATGAGGAGCTGAATGGGAATCCCCTAGACAATCAGAAAATATCTCCAGGGAAGATATATCAGAGGCCTTCACGTCAGCCTGACTCATCACAGGCCCAGAGGCATAGGAGGAAATAATGGTTTTGTGGGCCAGGCCCAGGGTCCCCATGCAGTATGCAGCCTAGAGGTTTGGTTCCCTGCCTCCCAGTCACTCCAGATGTGGCTAAGCGGGGCAAATGTAGAGCTTTGTGTGTGGCTTCAGAGAGTGCAAGCCCCAAGTCATTGCAGCTTCCACATGATTTTGAGCCTGAGAGTGCATAGAAGTCAGGAATTGGAGTTTGGGAACTTCTGCCTAGATTTCAGAAGATGTATGGAACCAACTGAATGCCCAGGCAGAAGTTTGCTGCAGGAGTGGGGCCCTCATGTAGAAACTCTGCTAGGGCAGTGCAGAAAGAAAATGTGGGGTCGGTGCCCCCACACACAGTCCCTTCTGGGGTACCACCTAGTGGAATTGTGAGAAGAGGGCCACCCTCCTCCAGACCCTAGAATGACAGATGTACTGACAGCTTGAACCACACATCTGGAAAAGCTGCAGACACTCAATGCCAGCCTGTGAAAATAGATGGGAGGGAGGCAGTACCCTTCAAAGCCACAGGGGCAGAGCTGACAAAGACCATGGGAACCTACCTCTTGCATCAACTTGACCTGGTAGTGAAACATGGAGTCAAAGGAGATCATTTTGGAGCTTTAAGATTTAACTGCTGCACTAGATTTTGGACTTGCATGGGGCCTGTGTAGCCTCTTTGTTACAGCCAATTTCTCCCATTTAGAATGTGTGTGTTTATCCACTGCCTCTACCCCTATTGTATCTAGAAAGTAACTGACTTTCTTTTGATTTTACAGGCTCATAGTTGGAAGGGACTTACCTTGTCTCAGATGAGACTTTGGACTGTGGACTTTTGAGTTAATGCTGAAATGAGTTAAGACTTTGGGGGACTATTGAGAAGGCATGATTGGCTTTGAAATCTGAGGACATGAGATTTGTCAGGAGCCATGAGTGGAATGATATGATTTGGCTGTGTCCCCACCCAAATCTCATCTTGAATTGTACTCCCATAATTCCCCAGTGTTGTGGGAGGCATGCAGTGGGAGATAATTGAATCGTGGTGCTGGGTCTTTCCTGTGCTGTTATCATGATAGTGAATGATTCTCATGAGTTCTGATGGTTTTATAAACTGGAGTTTCCATGCACAAGCTCTCTTCTCTTGTCTGCAGCCATGTGAGACGTGCCTTTCACCTTCCACCATGATTGTGAAGCCTCCCCAGCCACATGCAACTACAAGTCCATTGCACCTCTTTCTTTTGTAAATTGCCTAGTCTCAGGTATGTCTTTATCAGCAGCATGAAAATGGTTTAATACATGGGTTGAACTCTGAGATTTTAGTCTCTTTTAATTTGTGAGTGGGAAAGAACTTCATTGACAGTCTTTAAGAAGTAGACTTAAATTATAGGAGAATACAAACAGCTTTGCCTTCTCATAAAATGAAACACACACACAAACACACAGACAAATTTTTTCTATATCAATAGAAACAAAAAACCAAGTCTTTCAATAAAGTTTAATGAATAAATAGGAGATTAAGATCTTTAGTTATGTATACCTATCTCAAGTCAATTTCAAAAAAAAAAATTAAGTCTCTATTTTGTATAGAAGAAATCTTCCAATTACATTAGCACTAGCTTAAAAGATTCCAAACCAGAGCATTTATTTTACCACAACTGGTTCTTAGCAGACATAACTGATAAAGAACCATGAATTTTTGTGACCTCAGTGTGCCAAACTCTTTCTGGACCTAACTGTAGACACAATCTTGACCAATCAACAATGGTACTTGCTTTAACCAGGTGGACACAGACCTATGGACTCATTCTCACATAGTTAGAATAATATTTTCTTTTTGTTCTTAATGAGTCACTTCCTTTCTTTTTAGCATATACAAGCCCTTTAACTTTTTTCCTAGCAATCTGGTGAGTGAATTTCTTCACTGTTACATGTTCCCTTATCTGGAGAGAGGAAAGTGCTTTCATCTTTGTATTGCAATCTGAATGAGCAAAAACCAGCATATGTTTCAAGAAAACGTTAAATACCAATCACATACAAATTTAGCTAAGCTACACACTTACTAATAATGAAGTAAATAAAAATAAAATAAGAATAATATTGTATTCACTCAAGTATTTGTTATTATATGGGGGATGAGAGTATATGGAAGTGAATAAAAAACATAAAGTAAGTGTCTTTAAGTCTTTGATTGTATTTTTAAACACTGAAAAATAATAAAAATCTAAAGAATGGTAAAATAGGTGCTATCATATACAACTTCATATATACATTGATGCAACAATTTTGAAAAGTAGTTTGGTAGGATACAACAATAGCTATAACGTGTGTATTAAACAATTTCACCACTTGAGCCTCTATCTTGAGAAACTTTATATTAAACCTTATTTGCAAAATTTTTGTATACTTATAATGATGAGTTAGAAATAATCAAAAGATTACAGTGAAGGAAATACAAAGTAGATTATGCCAAATCTGTGTAAATTATATTATGAAATACCAAAAAAGATGCTTATGTAATATCTACCAAAATATAATAAATGACTCAAAGTAAATGATACTTATAAGAAAACAAAATTAAAAGTTGTATAATAATATAATCTTGTTCATGTAAAATACACTGAGAAAAAAGTGAATGTTAATAAATAATAATATTTAAAATTATTTGTCTTTAGGTGAGTCTTTAGGTGATCCTTTTCTTTATATTTTTCTATATCACACACATTTTCCAAAATAAGAACATTTTCCTTTCTAACATTTTTTCAACTTTACTTTGCTGTTTTTATGTCATTTTGTTTTGACAGTGAAATGTTAGGTTATCAGGAATTAGAAAGACTTTGAAGTAATTTATTTTACTTTTTTTTCTTTTTAGAAATTCTGTGGAGTAACATGTTGCTCTCACATTGGGTTTTTAAAATATATGTTTATATTTGAAATACACACGCATACAACTAAGTTAGATTAATCCACCTTTACTAATAGAAAACTATAATGTAGTGTCTTAAAAGGAGAAGGAATTCTGTTTCTCATGGTTCAGTGTGAATGAGTGCAGTATTCAAAGACACGAAGTCAGAGGCCAGTATTCAAGTTCTGTATCACTGAACTTTCTGTGGAAGGCCACCAGTCAAAGACCAGCAAGAGCACACCTAAATTAGGATTATTAGCTTGCTTCAGCTAAGGAAAAAGTTCTTCATTAAAGCCATCTAACCGCTTGGAATCAGTTCAATAAGTGGTTGTCTCAGGAAACTTTTATCAGCAGTCAGAAGAAATGAAGCTAATCTGGACATGTCTTTGCTCAGAAGAAAAAAATGTTACCATCTTGCATTAGCTTTGTGGTCTTTTTGCATAATAATTACAATATTACCAAAACAAGAGAGAAAAAGTAAAATATCTATAGCATTGCTGACATCTACTGTATGTAATTTGTTATATTTTTTGTTACGTATAACAAATAAATGTTATTCAGGCTCTTCTCAATATTACATGCTTACATTTCAACTAAGAAAATGGTAAATTGTATTCCATGGGACGTATAACTTGTAGAAAAATCATTAATTTAAAAAGAGCCATAGCCAGGCACTGTGACTTATACCTATAATCCTAGCTATTTGGGCTGCCTAGATGGTAGCATGCCTTGAGTCCAGTAGTTCCAGGCTGCAGTGAGCTATGATCCTGCCACTACACTACAGCCTGGTAAACAGAGGGAGTTCCCCATCTCTTGGGGAAAAAAAGTGGCATCAATATTGTAAGTATAAATTATTATTATTTGTCTAAGTTTTGCCAATGCACTTTATTATATAATATTAAATATTGATTAAATTTACATACGGTATACAATTAGCTATTTCTTTCCTAAATATAAGAAATCTTCTTATGTTTTTATGTTTCTAAGAAGAGGGAAACTAACCTGAATCTTAAACATGTTTCATGTATCATACATTTCCTATATTACTCTTATAAGACAAAGACGACATCAGATAAAGAAAATCTTGACAATTATGTAGCCATAAACTTTTAAACAAGAGCCAGATAGATACTGGATGAATTTTCTCCTTTGGATATAAAAAAGACTGAAGATCTAGTCATTTTGGGCAGCTGCGTTCCATATTTAGGGAAAGTTATACCCTATTTTTTTTCAAAAAAAGTTAAATATTATTAAAATATTGAAAGAAAATGAGATATGTTATGCATGTTCCTAGTATATCCCACACTAATAAATGCATTTTTACAAAACTTTATGATATAATAGATATGTAATGATGTATTTATATAATGTGATTATTTTCTAAAAGCAGTAAAACAAAAAAATGTTCAAAGTCTATTTATATATATTATCTATAAATATATATAAATGTTTATATATGAGTCTTCTTTGTGTATATCCCCAAAGTATTTTTAACTAGTTCCTGTACTTCCTTCTGAGAAGCACCCTGTATCTACATCATTTTTATTTTTCTATATGAAAACTATGTTTTATACTCCATTGTATTTTACGGACCTGTTTCATCTCAGCATTTTTTTTTCTTTCTCCTCATATTTTACCTTAAGTTCTTTTTAAACAGTGGAGTTGATATTGCCTATTGATAACTTAAGGTTTTCATAAAAGACACTCTCTTAATACCCAGCGGCTCATTGCTCTGATATCACAAAAACAACATTACACACACACACACACACACACACACAAATCCACTCACCAAGGCAGTGTAACTAGTCATTTCCTATATTATCCTTTATTTTTCAAAGTCATCACCATAAGTTTCTTGACAGTATTTTAAAACTGTTTTAAAAGTTCAGTTAAAAGAAAAAATTTACAAAGTTGAAATAGTGCATGAAAGAGGCTAACCCAGGGAAAGTTCCAACTCCTACATTGTTCCATTTTTCCACATGTAACGGTGTATAACTTTCCCTAAATATGGAATGCAGCTGCCCAAAATGACTAGATCTTCAGTATTTTTTATATCCAAAACATTTACAAATGTTCAAAGTCTATTTATATGTATTATATGTAAATTATATATAATATATTAATATATAAATTTTATATTATATAGTATATATAATTTATATGTTTATATATAATATATAATATAATTTATATATATAATATACTTATTATATTATATATAATTTTTATATATAATATATTTATTAAATTATATCTATTAAATTATATACAATTAAAATATATATAAATAATCTATATAATATATAAATTATATATATTAATATTATGCTTTGTAAATTTTTTCTTCTAACTGAACTTTTAAAACAGTTTTAAAATACTGTCAGAAACTTATGGTGATGACTTTGAAAAATAAAGGATAATATAGGAAATGACTAGTTACACTGCCTCGGTGAGTGGATTTGTGTGCGTGTGTGTGTGTGTGTGTGTGTGTGTGTGTAATGTTGTTTTTGTGATATCAGAGCAATGAGCCGCTGGGTATTAAGAGAGTGTCTTTTATGAAAACCTTAAGTTATTGATTGGCAATATCAACTCTACTGTTAAAAAAGAACTTAAGGTGAAATATGAGGAGAAAGAACAAAAATGCTGAGATGAAACAGGTCTGTAAAATAAATGGAGTATAAAACATGGTTTTAATATAGAAAAATAAAAATGATGTAGATACAGGGTGCTTCTCACAAGGAAGTATAGGTATTAGTTAAAAATACTTTGGGGATATACACAAACAAGACTGATATATAATCATGGAGAGTACTTGCAATATTCAAATGATTGATTTGAAATGCATAGGTTGGATTTAATAGATGTAATTTAATATTAGATAAATCCCCATTTAAAACCAGTCATCTTTAAAATCAGCTAGATAAGTGTAAAATTTTTTCATATTTTAAAAAGCTATGATTAACTTTATTTTAATTTCGAATTATTTTTAAACAAATGTAAATGTAGTAATGCTATTTGTCAAAAGTGCAAATGACTCGACAAAAGTCTACATGTTAGTAACATGAGCATTCTTAGTAAGCCAACTAGTCAGACAGGTGATATGATTTTCCTTACACTATTAAAAAATTATGTCAAGAAAATAAATAGCTATAATAAAAATATTCTGTCGAATGGCTATACTTTTATAAAATCACATCAAAACATTGGATTTACTTCCTGATTTCTTTTAGCAGATAAATGCTACTCAGGTGAAAGAAGGCAATACCCCCGCCCCCTCCTCTGGGGATGAGGGGTGAAAGGAATTGTTTGGAAATGTGTGAATTTTGGAGTTTATAATAATGACTGCAAAGAGGGAACAAAATTTCAACCACGGAGGTCAACAAAGCAAACTGTTTTCCATGACCCAGAAAATTTCTTCACAGCATAGATGAATCATGCAACCAAAATGCCAATAGTGGCTTTGTTGATAACAAGTAAAATGAGCAAACAGAACTGCTAACTTTGTACTCAGTTTGGATCACTGACAACGTCATGATTAATCAAGTGAAATGTATCTTATATGGCTCACGCCTGTAATCCCAGCACTAGGGTAGGCCGAGGCGGGTGGATTACTTGAAGTCAGGAGATTGAGACCAGCCGGACCAACATGGAGAAACCCCGTCTCTACTAAAAATACAAAATTAGGCGGGCCTGGTGGCACATGCCTGTAACGCCAGCTACTCGGGAGGCTGAGGCAGGAGAATAGCCTGAACCCAGGAGGCAGAGGTTGCGGTGAGCCAAGATAGCGCCATTGCACTCCAGCCTGGGCAATGAGAGCAAAATTCCATCTCAAAAAAGAAAAAAGTAAATAAAAATAAATAAATAACGCAAAATAAGATATAATACCTTAGATTTCAGAAAATCTAGATGATTCTGTATTATAATGCAGAAAAAATATATTATGATACAATTGTATTATAATTCTCTATTATTATAGAATAGAATTACCAAGGGAAATTCTTTCTTTCTATACCTAACTCCATATTTTTTTTAAAAAATTATCAATGCAATCCATGTTTTAAAGCTTTTTCGATTGTGGTAAAATGCACATATCTGAAAATATACTATTTAAAGTGCACAATTCAGTGGCAGTTAGCTAAAAACCTTACTCCAGGCTAAATCCTTACCTGTGATTTTTTTTAGGCACAAGTATAGGCAAGTACGAAGGGTTTACCTGGCAGGCCTCAAGGAGAAAGGCTGCCCTCTCCACGCCAGACTTGGTGCATGCACAACACACTGCCGTCTCTGAAGAAAGCCGTACTCCTCGAGGACTCAGGCTCCTCAGGCCAGCCACGTACTCAGGCATAGCTGCAATTCTAGCCCAGGTGCCACCATTCAGATGGTGGTCTTTATTGGACAAAAAGCCTTTCTTTATGGTCTTTATTGGACAAAAGCCTTTCTCTACTAAGATCTCACTATGGGTGCAGGAGATTTGAAGACAGTGTTCCCCACTCTGCCTGGGGACTCAGCAATTTATCGTTCTTAGCCCTTCCCCCTCCCACTTCCTCTGGCCTCTAGTCCATAAAGCAGCTGGGGCCTTTTGTTTACATTCCCTTGGCAGTGAAATGACCCCCAAGCCTGTGCTGATCCACCTAACCCTTTTATGACACCGTTACATGTGGAAAAATGGAACTGTGTAAGAACTGGAACTTTCCCTGGGTTAGCCTCTTCCGTGCACTATTTCAGGAAAGGATTAACAGACCCGGCTGTTAATTTCATTTTGACTTATCTAAAAGGACAACTTTGACTCATGACATGTCAGATCTCTCAGGTACTGACCACAGGTTCTCAGACCCTCAATGTGTTAGAAATAAATGTGAGGCAAAAAGAGTTTTGCCCAACAAGGCTTTACTGGAGTTGATGTCTGGGCATAATGGAGGCAGCACAAGACAGAGAGAATTCTCTGGCTGACTCCCCAAAGATAGTATGGAGAGTAATTTTGAAGAGGTTAAAGCAAGAAAGGAGTGACGTTTAAGCATATAGAGGCAGGGAGTGACTGGTACCTGCCCAGTTTAGTGACAGGCTTCTTCAGGCATTGCATGTCTCATTAGCATGTGAAATCTCCACCCTGGGGGTGATCTTGGTATTATAATGAAGCTAAGGTAAAGGTTGATCTTTCTGGTCTTGTGCCTATGGGGAAGATAGGGATAACTTTCTTAAGTAAATTTTATGTTGGGAGCTGTTTATTTTAGCTTCCTCAAAGTCTAGCAATCAGTGCGTATGTCACCTTAGGCAAGATTTAAGTTGTGAGCGTCAGATGGTCACGGGGCCCTGCTCCCCACCAATTGCAGTAGATACCCTCAGTGGGGTGCAAGATGGTGGGGATGAGTCTTGTCTCTACTCTGTCTCACCCCCAGCTGAGCTCCTGACATTGGTACATTCACAATATTGTGCAACCATCACATTGTCTAGTTCTAGAACGTTTTCATCACCCGAAAGAGAGATGATAGTGGAATAAATATTTCTCAACAGGTGGACAAGTGGGAGGGCTGGTCATCAGAAACTTCTAGCATTATATAACACACTTATTTTCAATTCAATGGATTGAATTCTTTAAAAGTTTTCATTAAGGGACACTAAAATATTGAGAGCTATGAATGGAAATGAATTAAGGTCTTAGACTATAGCTGTGTTCAAGCATTTAAAGAAATATCTGTCATTTAATTATCATTTATTCAAATCCAAAGGATAGGTTAAGAAGTGATGATTAGAAATTTCAAATTAATATAAATAAGCAGAATTTGAGAATTTTTAAAGCTTCTAATGTTTTAAAAAATATTTTAACAATGGAGAATAAACTTTTTCAATTAGAATTTTATGAAACTTTCTAAACGATGGAAAGTTGAATTAGTTGATACCAGTTTTCATTTCTATAGGTAACTATTGCTGAGTTAATTTGCTTATCAAAACAGAGAATTCCAGAGGTAAAAATTAAAAACAATATCACTAAGATTAAAACTATTTTAGCATATTCCAAAATATTTTCATTTCAGTGTTTTCTATCTGAATCTATTCTTCTGTAACTCAATTAGTCTGTCTTGACAGTAAACATAAATAGCAACTATGTCAAAGAGAGGGAATTTAATACATACGTGAGTTACACAGATGAGATTGAAAAATCTGAAATAGCAAGAAAGGGGTGATGAAATTATTCAAAGATTAATAACTGTAGGAAGCAGCTACCATTTGTATAGCTGAGGAAACAATAAAGGAATAGATGATGTCACTAGAATAAAAGAAAGAGATGGTGTTACTAGAACAAAAAGGCTCAGATTTTTTTGATTTATATTATTCCAGCCTGCAGAATATGTGTGGGAATCAATTCTAAGGATGTCTTTTGAAAGAGTACAGAATGTACCATTGGACAGGGCCAAATGTGTTGATATAGCTGCACTTCTCAGAGACTCTGCATTTAATATGTTAAATCTGCTCTAATAATTTGCTAGCTTTGCTGACTGAAATCTGGGCTTAATGGTTGCCAACATTCAGTGAGGCTGAAATATCAGACATTCTCTAACATAATGTAGAGGGAAAAAATCCAAAAGCTTAGGAAAATAGGAGTGTTGGAATAGATGTATCATGTGCCATCTGCTTCCCCATTATACAGTATAAGAGGCCTGAAAGGATATCCCCTTCCCTAAGGCAGTGATAATACATGACCAGAATGGAGAGAGACACATCATTAAAATGCACTGTGGCAGCAGTCCTCTGTAGGCTGGGGAAGATGATGGAAATGAATCATTCACTGAGATGGGCTTTCTTTTTACAATGATGATGAAGGATCCCAACAAAATATTTATATGTTAAAGCAGAAAGAAGGGGAATACGTTCTATAATAAACAGCAGAAACAAAGACATAACAGGAGTTCTGTGACTCCCATGGATCTTTGACAGATGCTAATTAATAACAGAATCCTAAGTTTGAGTAGAATGGCAGTCAGTTAAAGTATTACTTGATTTTTGTAACACAAACTCTGGATTTGGTGGACAGAAACCTTATTTATTGAAGCACTTGTCAGAGTCCCTTCAAAAATATAAATTATAGATCTTCCTCCAGTCTTTCTCCAAAAAGACTTTCAGTCTTTTCTGTGTTTACTGTGTATCACGGAAAGGGAAAATTTGGTAGATTTCCAGTCATTGATTCTGGTTTTGTGGCAGGTCATGTCTCACTAATGCAGGCTTCCATAACAACTGTTTCAGTACTGAGTGGTTAAGTGAAATATTAAAAACTGAAAGAGGCAGTGTTCTTATACAACGGCTGGAATGTAACAAAAGCCCACCAAGAGTTTTGCCTAGGTCTTTCCTGGGCCTTAAAACCTGACAAAATAACGAAGGAATTCTTAACAGAACCCGTTTGGGATTAAACAACTTTTATTAGGGATCTGAAGAAAATCCCCAGGTCTCCACAAACAAGTTTACCGGGGGTATGAAGGAATTCCCCAAACCTCCCTGATTTAGCAGGAGACAAGATAAGGGTAATCACCTCAGCACCTGGACCCATTTAGATTAAGTAAATTTACTGAGACTCCAGAGGACAGTCTTGAGGACTCAGATCTTAGTTATAGATTAAAAGAAGTTAACGACTTTTGTCTTTAGATGAACGCACACTTACACGTAGACATATAGCTTAGAAGGTAGATAAGCTCTGGAAGACTTTGTAATTTTGAGTTGGTCTGGTGATATTTTCCAGGTCTTTTCCAACCAATTACAGAAATAAAAACTCTCTTCCTTCCCAGTTCATCTTCATCTCGTTATTGGGCCGTGAGAGCATTAGTAACCAAAAATGGCATTAAGGATTGTTGGTCAAACTGGGGATTATGAAAGTCAGTCCAAATAAGTAGTCTTGATTCAAGTTCTTCTTCAATCAAGTTTATCTACATAAATATCTTATAGTGTGTACTTAGTTTCTAATAATAAAATTATATTCAGTAACTGACGGAATACCCACCTTCAGTTCTCTAACTGGCGAGGTGAATTATTATCGTAAGAATAACCACATGCAAGTCCATGAAAATGTTTCTCCCTATTTGTTTGTAATCCAAGAGCAATACTACTTCCCTGTGAGTCTTGCAGAGATTAGTGTCACTATAAAAGACTTCAAAGATGCAGAGCTAGTAGTTCTTATCACAATGTTATATAAATAACTCCTTTATCCATGCTATACGAGAAAAGATCTTGAGAAATTATTATGAATTAACATGAACTTCATTGGGGAAGACGTAAATTGCAGCTGCTTTTCCAGCTGTGGTAAATTAAGGAAACAAGTCCTTATATTCTCTAACACATGACATTCGGTTAATGATTTAGCAGATGATTTTTTCTATACCAGGAGTGCCATGGGATGAAATGTGTCCCCCTGAAATTCCTGTGTTAAAGTACTAACCCGCAATACCTCAGAATGTGATCTTATTTGTAAATAGGATCATTGAAGATGTGATGAGTTAACATGAGCTCATACAGCAGTTTGGTGGAATATAATTGAAATCCTTTATAAAAGGGGAAATTTGGACCAGACACACACACAGGGAGAACACCATGTGAAGACTGGAGATATCCTGCCACGAACCAAGGAACTATTAGAAGCCTGAAACAGGCATTTTCCTAGTGCTTTCAGGGGGAACATGGCCCTACCAATGCACCTTAATCTCGGAGTTCTATGGAAAACTAACACAAAGGGTCAGAGATGTTTTATTTTGTTGCTGTTGTTTTTGTTTTTCTGTAAAGGGACAGCTAGTAAATATTTTAGGCTTTCTAGACCATTTCGTCACTAACACAAATACTTAGCTTTTGTATAGCACAAAACTGTGGCAGGAAAATGGGGTCTGGAGGGTGGGAACATAAAGTCAGTTTACACTTCAGCTATAACAGGAAATATCCTCTCCATAGGTCATGGGCCGTAAATGACTTTGTAACTTTACTTATTTCTCTCCATTTACACAGGGTGTACCTGAAGTAACCAATGGAATCCTCTAGGGGGTATTTAAAGTCTCAAAAAATTCTGTAATGGGGCCTTCGAGCCCCTTTGCTCGGCCTGCTCTCACACCGTGGAGTGTACTTTATTTTCGATAAATCCCTTAGTCCCTTCCTTGCTTTGTCTGTAAGTTTTGTCCAATTCTTTATTCGAGGCGCCAACAACCTGGACACCCTCCACCGTTAATAAAATCAGCCAGAGGCAATATGTAAAGAAATGAATATGACAGGATTCCAATAAAATTTAAAAGCACACACATAAGCAAAAAGACAGTGGGATGAATGTGGTCCGTCTGGTTGCTCTGGTTTGCAGATCCTTATTTCAGACCAATTGGCAGTGCAGTGCCAGCAACATGTTTGTTCTCACCTTGCAGCAACAAATGTGTATCTTCATAGTTTTGCCTCAGAGTCATGCCAACCTTTCCGCCTTCTACCACATTTTAGTCAGTCTAGATCTTGATCATCTTGGCATCCCATGGAATAACATGCTGACCCATTACATTTCTAATATCATATTAATTGGATCTAATGTGCAAAGGTTGCAACTACCTGAGACCCTTTAGTGTGTTAGAGGGTGAAGAATAAAACCTGTTCCCACTATCAAATACTTTGGCAGTCAGGGTCCATTGAAGACTATTGAACCCACACTAACTATTTAAACAAAAAGAATTTCAAACAGGGAATTAGTTACACATGTAACAAAATTGGAAGTAAAAAAAGGTGATGCTCAGGTAACAAAGATATTGCTTGCAGGAAGCAGTTCCCATATCTAGGCTGAGGGGAATATAAAAACGTGGTTTACAGTAATATAAACCTGTCTTCATTGATTTGGGCTGCTATAACAAATATGATAAACTGGATAGCTTGTAAAGATAGAAATTGATTTCTAACAATTCTGGTGCCTGGGAGGTGAAAGATTAAGGTACTAGCAGATTTAGTGTCTGATGAGGGACACCGGAAGTTGTCATGTTGCTGCCTCCTCACTTGGCAGAATTGCCAAGAAAGCTCTTCAGGCCTCTTTTATAAGAGCACTAATCCCACTCATAAAGGTTCTCTACTCTCATGATCTAATCACCTCCCAAAGCTCCCACCTCCTAACACCATCCCATTAGGGATTAGGTTTCAACATATGAATTATGAGGGGACACAAGCATTCAGACCACAGCATGATTGATTTCAGGAACTGATCATTATGCTATGTGATCAGACGTCTGAGGGGCATACCACATAGTTAGGGTTCAGACCTCTGGAAAACCACAGAACGGTTGGTGCTTAGACCTAAGTTCTGGAACTCAGAAATACAAAACAACGTGGTTGGCTGATGTAAGTACCCCTGAGGGACATGGAATGGCTGTTGCTAGCAACGATAAAGGAAGCTGAAATCTGTGGTCTACAATTGGTATAATACGGACTTAGACTAGAGAACAGAAGATTTTTCTCTTCCCCAAACTCAAATTATAATTTGATTATAATTAATATAATCAAAAATTATTTTACTAGTAGGATACCCAAAAGAAATAAATATTGTGAATGTAGTATTTTGGCAAGAACGTT
This sequence comes from Macaca thibetana thibetana, assembly GCF_024542745.1. Classification (NCBI taxonomy): domain Eukaryota; kingdom Metazoa; phylum Chordata; class Mammalia; order Primates; family Cercopithecidae; genus Macaca; species Macaca thibetana. The sequence continues at coordinate 61,085,295 of NC_065594.1, forward strand.
ATTTGCCTATCTCTCCTTATATACGTCTTCAACTGCCAGATTCATAGAAGAAAGCAACTGGCAATGCGTTGCAAATTCAGCCCCAGAAACACAGAAAACCTCTAAAAGAAAGGCCTTAAGGCCTATAGAATATTGATAAAGAATAAGCAACAAATACAATGAATTGCTCTTTTAGATATTTTAATTCAATTTCTAATTTTTATGTAAATGACAGTTTTCTGAAACTAGAGAAAATATACCTCTTGATTACATTCTAGGTGTGCATAATTTCCAGGGGACAGAGTAGAACTGTAGAGGACAAATACTAAATATGTATGTTTTTATAGCTTGACAAAGCACAAAAAAGGGAATAATGTTCAGTCTGGCTTTCACCTGTGATGGTGTATCATAAACAAGTAGGAAAACATACTGCCAAGTGTAAAGGCGTGGGAACGGTTTCTGTACTTATCAGCTTAGAACACACATATTAAAGAGATTTTCTATTAAATGTCATTATGCTTGAGAAAAATACCAAAATAAGTTTTGTAGAGTAATACAACTCACTGTGTTATCCAACCTCAACGTGTAACTAAAATGACCCAACCAATGTTCAAAAAGAAAATAAAAATTTATCTGTGTTGAGGAAACCGTCCACAAATTTATAGTTTCTACAAAATTATATCCTATAATATGTTCAGTATAATTATAAAATAACATCCAAAAATTGTATTGTCAGTTAAAAGTAATACTAACAATATGAAAAACAAATCAGAATGGATAACATGCAATTTAAGAGACAGAGCGATGTGTGGAAATTTTAAAAAGGCGTATTTATTACCAACAGAAACCTAATTATATATAATAAATGTAAATATAATTAATATAATCAAAAATTATTTTACTAGTAGAACATCCAAAAGAAATAAGCATTGTGAATGTAGTGTTTTGGCAAGAATGTTATTTGCCTATCTCTCCTTATATATGTTCCAAAATATTTATTGTAAACATACATTAAGTTTTGTCAATTCATGCATTTATATTTTAAATTTGAGATATGGGTTTTTCAACGTGAATTCATGAAACAATTAAACAGACAATAATGAACTCATATTAATAAGTGAAAACTATATGCATTTTATTATAGACCTAAGTAAATGGTAAATATATAGTGTACGTACATAATAACATCTAAAGAGTTAAACTTTTGAATGTCTTAATGATATGAAATTTCATGTGCCAGTTTGAATTAGAAATTAGTTTTACTTCTATTTCTGACTCCTTTTTTATTTGTGCATCATGTATCATCTTTGGATTCTTCTCAGTGTCCCACAGTCTTATTTTACCACATTCTTTTTTATTGTGATGGCATTTTCTGTTTCTAGGCCCATATTACTTTTCTTAAATGTGCACTTATGTTCCACCTTAAGACATTGTTGTATCAATGGTCCTTTCTTAAAAAGCCTTGTTTCCCTTCAGGTTTTCTGCATATAGGACTGGTTGTTGCTTTTGCTTCTGCATCCTGCTTCTGTATACTATGACCCTGCTGTCTTCTAGGTGTATCTCTGCTGTCTCTGGAGTTGCAGATAGGAGCACCTGGGCACTTTTCTATTGGGAAGTGACAACCTGATTAAAATAAGATCTGAACTTCAATTTCATAGAGGACACAGAGAAAATAAGCGTAAAGGAGATAGAGAAAAAGGGGGCAGCATGGACAACATCAAGGGCAAGGGGAAAACTTGAAGAACATGTTTCTATAGATGTGAATAATATTAATTATAAAGGAATTGTATGATTGACCAAGACAAAACTTCCAAATAAAATTTCTTTAGAATAAATTTAGTTCTTCACAAACAAATACTTTGAGTGTAACACATTAACTTGGAGTGGTAAATTCTCGCTCATTTGCCAAAATGAATCAATATGTAGAAGTCACTTTTCTTGCCAGTGGTCAGGATCTGGTCTGCAAGCACCTTTAGTGTGTCAAAAATAGCATTAAAATATGAGCATCACTGAAAATGTTAAAGTAAATTACAAAGTAATCTACATTTCCACTACTTTATTTACAATATGTTTACCTTCAATTTATAGAGTAATTGACTAGTGATCAGTTATCCAAATAAGAGTTAATTTTCTCCCACAAAAAGGTTCATAGTGAAGATACTGTTGCTATTGATTTAGCTACTCAACAGTATTGATTCCAGTGTCTCAAGATGGATATTGAAGCTCCAAAGATCACATATTCTTTAAGTAAGGAAGAGGAACAAAGAAGATGCTAGTCACATTGATCATCTTTTATGAAGAGAACAAAAGTGTTGTCGTAGTCCTAAAACCCACTACAGCTGATTTACTTTTTGATTCACAATTGATTCACATAGACATTCTTAGCTGAAAGGAAGACCAGAAATAACCACTGGAGTTAGATACTTGCTGTCTTTCCAGAATACTTTTTTTTTAATTCACAAAGAAAAAAAGAACAGATTTGGAGCAGGTAGCACACAATGTCAAACATACCGACATACATACTTTGTATGTACCACCTACAAAGATAAGAAGAACTGGAAACGTAGGACCCCGTTTCTACATGGCATCAATTGGCTGTAATTGGAAGCATATTCTTTCCACCAGATGTCCCATTAATTTTTTTTTTCTTTTTTCTTTCTTTCTTTTTTTTTTTTGAGACAGAGCCCCACTCTGTCGCCCAGGCTAGAGTGAGTGGTGAGATCTCGGCTCACTGCAAGCTCCGCCTCCTAGGTTCACGCCATCCTCCTGCCTCAGCCTCCCAAGTAGCTGGGACTACAGGTGCCTGCCACCTCACCTGGCTAGTTTTGTTTTGTTTTGTTTTAATTATTTTTAGTACAGACAGGATTTCACCACATTAGCCAGGATGGTCTCGATCTCCTGACCTCGTGATCCACCCGCCTCAGCCTCCCAAAGTGCTGGGATTACAGACATGAGCTGGATGTTCCATTAATTTTATTGCTTGTGAGTCTCCTTTAGGAATTTCTGATTATGATTCATGTATTTCTGTATATATTAGTCTGTTTTCACATTGCTATAAAGAAATACCCAAGACTGGGTAATTTATAAAGAAAAGAAGTTTAATTGACTCAGTTCCACGTGGCTGGAGAGGCCTCAGGAAACTTATAGTCATGGCAGAAAGGAAAGCAATGACCTTCTTCACACGGCAGCAAGAGAGAGAAGTGCAAACAGGGGAAATGCCAGATGCTTATAAAACCATCAGATCTCATGAGAACTCACTCACTATCATGAGGGCAGCATAGGAAAAATCAACCCTATGATCCAATCACCTCCCATCAAGTCTCTCCCTAGACATGTAGGGATTATGGGGATTACAATTCAAGATGAGAGATCTGGATGGGGAAACAGTCAAACCATATCCCTGTAGTAACAAAGGACTTGACTATTTATCTTAGAGCATGTAATGGCTCTATTTAATGAATAGCCATTCTTTAGGGTGGACAGCTTCTCTATTTTTTCAGTCTCCCTTTATACTTTGCTTAATTTCCCTGTTTTTCTCAGATTTTTTTCTTCTTACTACTCTTTTTTTCTTCTACCTCCTTTCTCTACTTTTTCTCTTCTCCAAATTCTGCTTTTTGTTTGTGATCAGATCCATTTAATAACACATTTTTTTTGTTTCCAATCCCCTGCATTACCTTTTCATCGAAATATGCTCTCTTCCTCCCTTCTCTCATACCACATTTTGTGCCCCCAACTCATTTCATTTTGTTTCTCTCTCTCACCTTGCATTGTGCTCCTTCTGTTTACATGTTATATTTCCCTGTTTTCCTCATTGTTTTTTTATAGCTCATTTGTTTTCTTCTTTGTAGCTGATTGTTTTCCTCCACTATTTCAAGGTCATAGGCCTGAGTTTCTCATAATTGTCTCTATTAAATTCCTGCTTTTACTTCCAGCAGAAATTCATGTAAATTTGAGTGTGATGTGAGATTTTCAAATAATTAAACAAATTATTTTACTAGTGGAAGATTAACCAAATTATTCCCAATTATGTAAGCATCCAATACACATAAAACTGAGTTTGAACACTTCCTTAAGGAAAAAGAGTATGATCTCATCAGTTTCAGTAGGGTTATATAAAGTACTTTGCATCAAGTGCAGACTTTCTTATGTCATAGAAAAAGTCTTAAAAAAGTAAACTGAGAACTATAATGGCAAGATAAAGAAACTGAGAGAGGACATAAATGGATGGTAGAATGATTAATGCTGTATCTACACAGTACAGGTGTTTGGTACTTAAGCAAGTGGTTAGAAAACAAATTGAACATTTATTCTTCCTGACAAAGGGATTAAGAAATGTGGTTGATTATACTTTTATAAATGAAGATGTGAGTAAACTGCTGTCTTGATTGATTTCTTTGGTATTTGCTAACGTTGCAATTGAACATTCTGTTGGGAATTCTTTTGTTTGTGTTTGCTTCCTGAAGGTGTGAATTAACTTTTAATTAATGGGATTAATAAAGACATTATAAAACAGCAGGGATTGGTTTATTAACAACTATACTGGATCTAAAATTGTTTACCTTCAATTTATAGAGTAATTGACTAGTAATCAGTTACCCAAATAGGAGTTAATTTTCTCACACAAAAAGGTTCATAGTGAAGATATTGGATCTAACCAAATACAAAATATTTCAAAGGCAATGATGATGTTTGCATAAGACTTTCTCAACATTAAAATGGGAAAGCTTAGAGAACATTTCACTAGCACTTGATGGTAAAAATAATCTTACAGTGGAATTTAATTATGAGTCCACCACAGTCCCACCCTACTGATTATTTGAAAGTAAAGAGCTAGGTTTTTTCATTCCAATTTATTCAAACTAGATTTCATCACCTATCAAGCATTTTGAGCACTTTCTACTTACCGGACACTGTAGGGATTCAAAGTTGAATACAACAGCAGGGGCGGTTAATACATTTGAAGATCTGACAAAGTGGTATTAAAAGCCATGATGAGGATTATAAACAAAGCAGAATGATGCTCTGAAATGAAATAATTTGGGTGGCGGGAGCTTCTCTTGGATATATTGGTCACAGAAAGCCACACTGAAAAGTTGCTACTTAAAAATGAGAGCTGAAAGGTGACAAATGGCCAGCCACGTAAGGAATGAGCAGAAGAGCATTCAAGACGAGGGATTCCAAGCAGGTCAAATCACCTCAGGTAGAAATCACTTGGTTTGTCAATAAGCAGAAAGAATTACCAGTATAGTAGTAGCACATTGTGACCATTGGACTTTGGCAGGTAGGTCAGTTAAGAAGTTTAGATGTTGTTCTAAGTGCAGTGGGAAACAGACTATTAATGTGGCTTTCAGTTCCATAGTTTGTAATGAAATATATATTTGTTGTGAACTTTTTAGCACTTATAAAACCATTTATTACAAACAAATGCAACTATATGTTAAAGAGCGAAGTATAATAAGCCCTCATATATCTGTCACTGAGATTACACTATCAATGTTTTTGTAAGTGTTCTTACCCCTTCAAGTGATTTATCTCCACACTCAAAGGGCTATCGCATGCCATTTTTACATACCTGATATTTGGAAAGAAGTATACATGTCTTTTCTCTAACACATGCCACTTGAGAGACTGCAATAAATGATATACTCATTTTTTGTAGATGTAACTGTATAAGGGGAATGTTACTGAGCAAACAATGGGCTCGTTCCTGCGCCACACACAGAGGTCAATACAATGGCACTGGCTTTTGAGAAAAGAAAGGTGGTGTTGTTTTTGAGACGGAGTCTTGCTCTGTTGCCCAGGCTGGAGTGCAGTGGCCAGATCTTGGCTCGCTGCAAGCTCCACCTCCCGGGTTCACTCCATTCTCCTGCCTTAGCCTCCCAGTAGCTGGGACTACACGCGCCCGCCACCACCCCGGCTATTTTGTATTTTTACTAGAAACGGGGTTTCACCATGTTAGCCAGGATGGTCTCGATCTCCTGACCTCGTGATCCACCCACCTCGGCCTCCCAAAGTGCTGGGATTACAGGCGTTGAGCCACCGAGCCCAGCCGAGAAAAGAAAAGTTTTACTGCAAGTCAACTGGCAAGGAAATAGGAGGAAAAGCTGTCTCCCTGCGCTGGGGCCTGGGGGGAAGGTTGGATAGACAAAGGTTAGCTATTGGGAAGATAGGAAGTTATGATGAGGTGTGATCTGATTGGATTATGCAGAGATGGAGTGACAGGTTCTTGCCTCTTAAGTCCATACTGCAGCAAAACAAAACCACTTTGTTTTCATTGTGAGTCTTATATGTTCTCAGGAGGAGGAGCTAAATGATGAGAACACATGGACACATAGAGGGGAATAACACACACTGGCGCCTTTCAGAGGGGGGAGCGTGGGAGGAGGGAGAAGATCAGGAGAAATAACTAATGGGTACTAGGCTTAAACCTAGGTGATGAGATTCGCCCACCTCGGCCTACCAGACATCCTGGTTACTGGTCCATCTTTTCCTGATGAAGTCTGGCGGTTCCAGATAGTATTTATGAAATTTGTCAATTTTTCAATATTTATACATTTGTAACATGTTGCGATTTCTTTTCTCATTTTAAATATTCACTTTTATACCTAAATTGTATTTCTCATATTGAGGTTTTTTTTTTTCCTTACAGAGATTCTACCAAATTATGTAAGTTAATAGCCCACCAAAACCTGGATCCGCTCCAATCCCAAGCAGCATGGGAGGTAATCATGACTTGGGATGAGAGTGTCACCCAAGGAATAGATGTAACTGACACGTTATCTCTGGCTTAGGCAGCTCCTCAATATCTCTTTCAGCTGAGAATCAGGTCTATTTTCTTGGTTTTAGAAGCTCACCTACCAGGCCAGCATGAACTGGGCAGGGCAGATGTGCCATCGGAGATATTTAAACTATCAAATGCTGAGCGTTTGTGTGCCCTGAGTTTGAAAGAGATTTAGTGGACTAACCTGTAGGTCAAAGTCTTACAGGAAGGTGGGCACTGGAACTTGTGTCACTGGACTGGCAACTCAGTGTCTGATCCATCCAAATGGAAGACTCCAGTTGTCATGGCAATTGACAAAACTATATTGCTAAAATACCTACCTCAATTACCTAAATACCTGCCTCAGTTACTTAAATACCCAAAGTCTCTCCATTAAAAACTCATTCTTTTGGATCTTGAAAAAAAAAAAAAAAAAAAAAAAAAAACCCATGGATGATGAAATAATCTGTAAAACAAACCGCCATGACACAAGTTTACCTATGTAACAAACCTGCGTTTGAAAATCTGAACTTAAATAAAAGTTAAAAATAAAGAACAAAGTGGTTTTAAATATCCCACATTCAGAAACAAAAACTTAAAATTATTGTGGGAAGATACCTTGTTGGGATTTATTAAACATTAAATTCTTCTTAACTAGCCAGTACCCATTCCTGTAGTCTTTATCAGCAAAAGACTGAGGCAAGAGAAGGCATCCGTGACCATGAACCACCCACAGAGGGTTTGAGTGTTTCTCTCCACACACACATCTTGCAAATCAAATGAAGAGTCAGGATAGGAGGAGCATCAACCCAACATTTTAGAAATTGAGGACTTTGCTGGGGCAGACAATCTCAGAAGCAAGAGGGTTTGGAGTGACCACTTTCTACAGGTTGTCAGAGGTGTAATCAAAGAAAATGTCCTTCTGTAGCAAACTCCTCCATCTCACCACAGAATCCCTGAAATACTTAAACCTTTGCACCACCAGAGTGCCATTGTATAGATGCCATTCATAGCAGCCGGTTGTTGTGAAATCAGGAAACATAGTTAACCAAGAGCAATTAATGATATTCCCTCAGAAGATGACCTGTCTCATTTATTTTTTCTCTTTCTCTAACATGACAAAAAAAAAAAATGATTTGGAGTGAAACTGAGTAACAGAGAATATTTTAATACACGCAACTAGTCAGAAAGTTGTAAGATCTTCTGCCATGTCATTTTATCACTCAGGAGCCTAAGAGAAAATTGATGTTATACTCAATTTAGTCTGATTTCAGGAAGAGAATTCAATAAATGGGCTATTAACAAGGGTGTGAACAGGTCATCAAAAAAGACACAAAGGATAGTACAGTAGTCAGAGTTAGCAACAGCAGGACTGCAGCTTCCTTAAACCTGAAGGAGAGAATGGTTACTGGATCTCAAAGGAGAGTCATATGGCCAAATCATAATAAGAGGACCTGTGACCTCCAGTCACAGGTGAGCTGGAAAATAAATGTGCTGACCTAATTCTCCTCTTCTGATCTCCTGCCTGGCTTCGCATTAGCCAGTCAGACTGGAAGCCAGAGGTTAAGAGACATCTCTATTTATTCCATACAGGTCAACTCCCTAGGGAAGAGATCAGTGTGGGGAAAGGGTGGGAAGTGCATTTGGAGAGACAAGAACATTTCTGGTACATTATTAAAGAAAAGGAATTGAATACTCAGCAGAGCATAGCTGAAGTAAGTAGAAAAAAGCGTTATGTTTTAACCCACCAAGGTCAGACTATAAATTAAACTAATATCTAGACTTCTCAGAAACATGGTTCTTGAAAGGTACTGCCAAGAATTTAATTTTAGTTTCTAGAATGTCCTTCGCATTTTTCAGATTAGATTTAGAAAAGAAACAATTAGGTATTCTTAGAGTAAGAAGGAAAACATAATTCAGTCAAATAAAGAAGAAATCTAAATTTCTATTTTCAAGACAAGCTTTGCTGTAGAGTTCTTAGAGAAACAGTAAGAGACATGTAATAGTAATAGAAATGAAATTGTCTTTGTCATCAAAGAGAACTGAGTTGGGTTCTTGGCTCTGTAATTTAATAGCTGAGCATTATTAAAGTCACTTGTTCTTTTGGAGCCTTGATTTCTTCCTTCATTAGATATTATTATCCATCTACAAGTCGGCTGTGAAGATTAAATGAGACATAATAACAGTAAGTATATTATCATTTTTAGTAGCCCATGGCTCACCTCTAATATTCATTTAAGAAGTTAAGTAATTTTTTCAAAGGGGGAAGAAAAAGAAAGTTGGTGTATCAAAGTAACGTGAACACATTGTAATTGAATACTTCCAATTGTTTTGTATTTTTAAGGAATTTGAACATTTTGGTCTGACAAAGACAAATGAATCACTATCTTCAAATAGGCTTAGACATTTTAAGAAGGGATTTATTGCTCTAGGATTATGATTTCCAAAAATTACCTGTGACTAATTAAGGCTACTGTTTTCTAAGATTCTTGTATATTTTGTCATTAAGAGAAAACAAACTGATTATCTCAACAGTCATCCTGAGTGACAAAGTCAGGAGAAATTTGGGAATTGGGCAAAGGGCTCGAATCAAGATACGATTTCTGACAATGAGAATAAATCTTCCAAAGTAAAATTACCTAGGAAAGGTGGAGCACAAAGCGCTGGTGGCCTGCCTTAAAATAACCAGAGCAAAGCATCCTTGTAAAAGATCTGCTTTACAGGCACTATCTATTGATCTGTGCTTGACTTGTACTCCAACAAACGCTTCATGCTGTTACCAAAGTCATATATGCAAAACGCAAATTAGGTTACAGATTAAACATCAATTCATTTCAAAAATATGTAGGAAATGATTCAAATGTCTTCTTTAGGAATAAAAGTACTACCATCTTCTTAATCATATGTACACTGCTCTTAAGACATGCCAAAATAATTGTTAGTTCCCTGGATTTATCATGTTCCTTCTCACTTCTGCCTCTTGACCTTTTTCCTGTTTGCAATTTCATATCTTTTCTTACCACCTCTCCTGCCAGGGCTAGTTCCTAATTTTTGGTTATGACTTAGCCCAAGACTTGCCTTTGCTGAGCCTCCATCTGAATTAAGTGTGCCAGCCCTTAGCAGAACATTGCACTATACATTTATCTCTTATAACTTTTACCATACTATGATATTACTATTAGATTCCTAACAAAACTGTAGTTTACCTGTTACATAATATTTTTTTTCCTAAATAAATGCATGAATGGCTGAAAAAATGGATAAATATTAGAGGCTTGATAATATCTTGCCGTTAATGAAGGCATCGATAGAGGTTTGGTTAAGAGGTACAAAAATACTGTTAGATAGAATGAATAAGTTCTAGTATTCAAAAGTACAGTGAGAAAATGATAATTAACACTTGTTAATTTATTGTATGTTTCAAAATAGCTAGAAGAGAAAAACTGTAATATTCCCAATGCAAAGAAAAGATCCATGAGGAAATTCATATCCAAATTACCCTGATTTGATTATTACACATTGTATACAGGTATCAAAATACCCCATGAACCCCCAAAATATGTTTAATAATTATATATCATTTTTTTAAAGTCATGGTTAACCTTGACTTGATATCCAAAAGATATGACTTAAAGTCTTCAAGCTACTTAGTAAAGTTCATATTCTCTTTACTTGTGTTATTTCCTATTCTACTATAATTTATTTTAATACATATTCAAATTTAACTTTTTATTTAATCTAGAAACATTTCACAATTTTTTCTCTAAAAGAAAAATATTAGCTCATTTAGCAAGCTTTATGATTTAATCAGCCCTATGTTGCCTTCACCAAGTATGAACACTTGGTTAAAAATAAACGCTTAGGAGCAGGCCAGGCACAGTGGCTCACGCTTGTAATCCCAGCATTTTGGGAGGCCAAGGCAGGCAGATCACCTGAGGTTGGGAGTTCGAGACCAGCCTGACCAACATGGAGAAACCCCGACTCTACTAAAAATACAAAATTAGCGGACATGGTGGTACATGCCTGTAATCCCAGCTACTCGGGAGGCTGAGTCAGGAGAATCACTTGAACCCGGGAGGTAGAGGTTGCAGTGAGCCAAGATCGCACCATTGCACTCCAGCCTGGGCAACAAGAGTGAAACTCCATCTTAAAAATAAATTAATTAATTAATTAAATAAATAGATAAATAAATAAAATAAATGCTTAGGTATTAATGAATAGGTTAATGCTGACTCAGATTCTTCCTTTCTTAAGTACATGTTAGACAGGTACAATACTAGGAGAAACTTGAGATTCTAATGTTGTTTGGCATTAACTAAGGAGGATTATCCTTTATATCATTCTTGAAGATGTGAATTAATTTCTAATTAATGAGATTAACAAAAATATTACAGAACAGTGTGGTGGTGTTATTAACTACACTGGATCTAAACAAACACAAAATATTGTTTCATGATATCAATTGTGTTTATAGTTGCTCTATTTTGGTACAAATATAAGAGATATGTTGGTATAATAATTACAGTGTACCTGTTATGGTTTTCAATTACTTACTTGAAATTATTCATTTGTGTTATGTTTTTCCATTATTTACTTTTTATTATGGTAAGTACTGTGGTACAAATGTTACGCTTTATCATTTATTTATTTATTTATTTATTTATTTTTATTTTTTTATTTTTTGAGACGGAGTCTTGCTCTGTCGCCCAGGCTGGAGTGCAGTGGCCGGATCTCAGCTCACTGCAAGCTCCGCTTCCCAGGTTTACGCCATTCTCCTGCCTCAGCCTCCCGAGTAGCTGGGACTACAGGCGCCCACCCCCAAAAATTTTTTGTATTTTTTAGTAGAGACGGGGTTTCACCGTGTTCGCCAGGATGGTCTCGATCTCCTGACCTCGTGATCCGCCCGTCTCGGCCTCCCAAAGTGCTGGGATTACAGGCTTGAGCCACCGCCCCCGGCCTCATTTATTTTTTAGATAAACATTTATGTAGTATTTAAATCATTTTATTTATATAAAAATACTATTTGTTTACAACAGCTTGTAAAGAAGCACCTTCCCACCAATAAAAAATTATTTAGATGAAACGAACCTGAGGTATTTCTTGAAACATTCCATAAAAGTTGTTTCCACGTGTGTATAAAGAATGGTGACACAATAAAAATAGGAATAAAATCACTAATATGAGCATTGACTACTAGGTAATCAAAAGATTGGAAATGGAAGTGTATTGAACTAAGGTGCAATTGTTAAGAGATGCTATTCTATGAATGTAATTTATGGGGAGACTGTGTGACTTGAAGAGGCAAGATTCCCCTTCATAGGCTTGGGAGTGAGGGGAAGGAAGAGATGGTGTGTAATGTTCTTGCAGACATAAAAAAGATGCACAAAATCAGAAAACATATAACCACCTTCCCTATTCTCCCCCCAAAAAACATTGTCTAAAAAAATTACATTTTATTGTATATATACTAAAATGGGCATCTTGAACTAAGCACACCAGTAAGAGACCTTAAGCCTTCATCCTATCTGCATTGAAATGTTATTGCTGATTCACAAAAATAATGTTACAAAATAAACAGAAAATAGAAGAAAACAGTCATAAACCACTACTATAAGAAAAATGACAATGAGAACTCAATTTTATTAATAAAAATCTCCTTCAAACCATAAAGCAAAAAAAAAAAAAAAAAAACTCTTATTCGAATTACGTATCATTGAACAAAACTTCTCGGTTATGAAGTAACTCCTCCAATCACAATTAAGATTGATGGACAGACTAAAGAAATAAATCTTAGTGAAAAAGTTCATGCCGCCAAGGGCTCATTCCATTCAATTAAAATAAAGATTTAATTTGCTTGAAAAGTTTTTATAATTACACTAATCCAAAGTCAGCATGGGGTCATTGAATCTAACATTAATGTTTAAGTTATGTTGTTATATCAACTTCATTTCCTTCGGCATAAAATGATACCAATTTGACTTTTAATATGTGTCCTAAGAATTTTAAAATCAAGTTGTTCATGAATTAGAATAGAATTACCTCCCACTACCTTAAAATGAGCAAAAATTAATAGATTTAGTGAGAAAATAGTTACAAAGAAGGGTGCTTTCTTTGAGAGATCAAGGGCCAGAAGCAACAGAAATATTATTTTGATCTTACATTATTTAAGACACACATGGATTAATTTGTAAATGGGATATTTTAGTGTTTACCGAAGATATAGCAGAGTAGTCCTAAAATATTTTCCTAACACAAATATTAACAATGATTGACAAAACTGATAGTAAGACTACATCATTCATATCCTGTGGTGACCTTTTGCTTCAAATATTAAAAAAAACCATGAAAACACTATATCTTATCACACTCATTTGTCCAATCATGTTTATGTCAATATATCAAGAGTTTGGATAGGTTTTCCAATAACTCAAAATGCCAGAGATTGAGTGAATGTATTAATCTTTTAGAGGAACAGTTTGCCTTGAGAAAGTGCTGGCTCTCAAACTATTCCTTGATGATTAGACTGGCTGATAAGAAAGTCTAATCAGGATAAAACAGGGGTATCACTACTTGCTGGAAAAGGAATGATAGAATGTCAAAACTCAGAACACCACAGAAAAATATTGTGTCAAACTCAGAATATTATGACTCAGAAAATAGGCTTCCAGTATGATTTCCAAATAAACAATTTTGGAATCAATAGTTTTCGGAGGTAAGTTAGAGAAACTGGTCTTACCATATTGGTGGGTAAGATGAAATAAGGAGGAGAACAAAATGAACAGTTTAGAGAATAGTATAGTATTTAGAGAATAAGATTGTATTTGTTTTTAATTATATTCAAGGCTTGCACACACAAAGAAACAAGCTTAACATATAATGATTTGAGAATGTAATTTTCACTCTAATAACGTTCAGAAATATGTGATACTATTCTGAAGCTTTTGTCTATCATTTCACAGGGCTGGGTACATTCTTTGAGGCATTAGTTAATGAAATGACCCCAAGTTGCTGGAGAGAGTCAGTCTTCATCCCCCTTCCTTCTGGAGGAAATAAAAGTGTTCAAGGCTTTTTAAAAATCAGGGCAGACATATTTCATGAGTCTTCTCATAGAACAAACTACCCTATGAAATCATAACAATGTTTTATATTTGGAATGATTTTCTTTTAACAATATTCTGTCAACTTTAAATATGTGTATTCTATTATTAGTGTTGACTTTTCAATAGGGACATTTTTCAGTTATCCTAATTCTCTTTTCAGATAAATGAGATCTATTTTTAAAGAACAGATGTATAGACTTTTTAACATTTTGTATTGTCTGTGCTTTGTTAATTAATTCATTCAACTTGGTTTAGTGACTCTTTAAAAGAAGTAAAGACGATTGTCATCCTATTAACAGGCAAAGTCATTCTTGACTAGAAAATCGGTCCAAAGCATGCACTCCATAATTAATATAATCTATGTTTAAATAAACATGACACTTAATCTTGTCAACTTTAAAAGCATAAAAACTAATTTTATGCATATTTAATCTTCTTATCAATAATATTCTTTCTACTTTTAGACAATGTGATTAACATAGGATTCAAGAAGGCAAAATAATATATAATTCCTATTTTATCATTAGGCTTCCCTCAGGATTAGAATTGGGCAAATTTAAATGTCTTCCTAATCTGCTAGTAATTATGAAAATATGTTATTTTTTAGGAGTAAATTCAGGGAAAAGACAACACTTCAAAGTTAGATTTACTTGTTTTATTTGATAAAACTTGTTAAATGATTTATTTTTCTTAGAATTATTCAATGTTTATAACCTTCTGCTTACATGTTATACTTCTAATAGACATTAAAAAATATACCTTTTTTTTTTAAATTAACAGACATTTTTAAAGTACTGAAAAAACACAGATTATACTTAACCAAATATGTTGCAATGATACAATGTATTTATTTGACCAAAATGGTAACTAATCTGTTTATTTCTAAATTAAAATCACAACATTCAAACATTATCATTATTTAGGTTAATTTTTTATCTTCTGAAAATTGACCAATTTATCTTATTATATTATTACTATTTTAAAAGTTTGAATAGCTTTTTACATTATAATTATATGGTTTCTACAACTTTTCTTTTGAATCTCCCTATATTAAAATGAACGAATGAGCATTTAAACATGTATGCAAGCATAAAAATACATATACATAAAATATACATATACATAAAATACATACATATACATAATATACATAAAAATGCATATACACATGTAGATAATGTATGTGTCTATATACACCCATACATACATATATACACACACAAATAAGTACCTGCACATATATACATATATTATTAAAATAATATATTATCTTAAGATATATGTCTTAAGATAACAATATATGTATTATTTATATACATTTATGTGCATTACTTATTTTATATGCATTTATATATACATGTACATATATATGTATACTCACATTTATCCAAAGAAGGAGGACGTTTAAAATTTATAGGAAGTAAAAGGCAAAACAGTACAGAAACCACAAAAAAAGAGATAATGAGAAAAAACTTTCTAGTATTTGTACTGATTTGAATAGACCATAAAATTATTCTAAATATATTTTGTTTTATTATCTTTGGAGTTATGGAAATAAGTTAATATTTTAAATTTTTTGAAGTCATTCCTTATAAAAACAATTCAGAATTTACTATCATTGGCAACACTGAGATTATCTTGATAACTGATCATTAGGTAAGTGTCAATAATAGTTCTAAGTAAATATCTTGGTCTCTTAGGGCAGAATTTTTTTCTGTTCTTGCATTCTTTTGTTTTTTGCACCTAGCACTGATACTGGCATAGGCTGGGAGTAGGGGTGGGGGCAGATTACTAAACATCCATAAGTTGGAGGGCAGAAGCCTTGCTTTAAAAACTCGTCTTATGAAATACATAGCAGGAAAGCAAATGAAGCAGGGCATCACAAAAAATAATGGAGCAGGGTGTTTCAAAAAATTGGTCAGCAATTGTTAACAAACTTGGTTTATGTTTTCATAATTAAAAAACTTTCTTTGCCAAATGTTGAATTCAGTCTTTTTCTTAGAACCTCTTTACATGATCACTTTCATTGCTGTAAAAATATTTTTAAAAAAAAGTCAGAAGGCAAGTCTGTCATTTGTCTCCTTTATAAATTTCCCATTAAATATGGTCTTTTGCTTATCAAATTTTTCTAATCTCATCTCTGAAATTGGTTTTGTGCAAACTCCAATTTTTTCTATTATATTTATACACTCCAAACACTTGCCTATTAGTCATTATATTTCATTGCTTTTACTTTGCATGCAGAGAAGAATTTTATTTAAAATCATTTTGACTGATGATATACAATCAATTCTCTAAAGAATAAATCACAATATTGAGTTCATACTCATCAAGTATAAGTAACATGTTCTTTTGATTAATCTTTTTTCTATAATTATTTACTAATTAACTTGCTATGTAAATGATGTTAGTTTTGCAAATCATATGAAACATTTTATAATAAATATGTACTCCCAGATCAGTTTATTCAGTTGAAACATTTCCCTAAAAGGTCAACCTATTGGAAATATATTGTTCCTATAGATTAACATCAGCTTTTAAAGCAATTACCATTAAAATTTAATTGTAAGCTCTAACTATGGATCTAACTTTGCCACTTATATTACTTTAAAAAATAATGTTCTACTTCAGTTTAAATAAATTATAATTTAATGTAACGACATAGATAGTAATTATAATAAATTCATACAAAATTTTATGAGTTTTGCTTAAAAACTGTGATATAGTTTAAGATATTTAAGTTGCTTATGATAATTATTCTATTATGCAAGAGGTTATAATTATAAAAGCTCAAAAGTATAAATTTATATGAGTAATATACATGTGTACATATATATGCAATATTCATTTAATATACACCTTGAAATGTCTACTGTATTCCAGGAGCTACTTTAATTAGTGAGAATATATCTGTGAACAAATCAAACAAAACCAATTGCCTTCTTCTTTAAATTCTAATGAAGCATTTTCTGATTATAAACTAAATTTCCCAATGCAAATAGAAAATGAACAAATTTATAATATATATTATTTCAATTTAACATTGACAGATACAGAACACAATGCAACATTGCATAAATGGATTCTATATGGTATTATCTACGCTGCTTTATCTCTCATATATATAGCTTTTCAGAGAACATAATATGATATTTATATATATATCTGTGATATTGTTTGGATCTATGTCCCTATTCAAAATTTCATGTCAGAATGTAATCCTCAGTGTTGGAGATGAGGCCTGACGGTAGGTGATTAAATCATGACGGCAGATTTCCCCTTTTGGTGATGTTCTCTTGATAGAGTTTCTCATGATACCTGGTTGTTTAAAAGTGTGTGACACTTCCCTCTTCTCTTTCTCCTCCCTGCCTGCTTCCGCTTCGCCTTCCACCATGATTGTGAGTTTCCTGAGGCCTCCCCAGAAGCAGAAGCTGCTATGATTCCTATAAAGTCTGCAGAACCTTGAGCCAATTAAACCTCTTTTTTTAAATAAATTGCCCAGTGTGAGGTATTTCTTTACAGCAGTGTGAGAACAGACTAATATAACCTGCCAATACTTTGCATATATAACTGTGAAAAAAGGACAACTCAGGGTATAAACCTTGAAAAGAGTCATAAACAATATTGAAAGAGAAAAGTAGTTTTATAGCTCACAGATGACAAGGATATGACTAGGTCCAAAATTCTAATGAAAATGTAGAGTCCTGAGCTGCGAATGACATTTAGGTCAACAGTGAACTGCATATACGATGGTGATCTCATAAGATAATATAATACTTTATTTTTACTGTACCTTTTCTATGTTTAGATATACAAATCCTTACCATTGTGGTACAGTTGTGTATGGTATTCAGTACAGAAACATGCTATACAGTTTTGTAGCCCAGGAGCAATAGGCTTTACCACATAGCCTGAGAGTGGAGTAGGCAATACCATCTAGGTTACTGTAAATACACTCTATGATGTCCACACAACAACAAAATAACCTAATGACTTATTTCTCAGAGCATTTCCCTGTCATTAGGTGATGCATGATTGTACTAGAAATTATTGGCTAAACTGTGCAGTGAAATTCATGATTTTGAAATATAATTGAATATCTGCTGTATTAGTTCCCTAATGATGTTATAACATTCTACTACAGACATAATGGCTTAAAACAACACAGATTTATTCTCATGTAGCTCCAGAAGTCAGAATCTAAAATGGATCCACAGGGCTTTGTTCCTTTTGGAGACACCAGGCAGGAATGCACTTCCATGGATTTTAAGTTTCCAAAGTCTCTCTGCATTCCTAGGCTGGTAGCCCCTACCTCCAACATTAAAATGAACAAACTTAACATCTGTTCATGACCTCATAAGAAAGAAATTCCGAGGACTATATGCTTTGTTGATTAATTCTACCAAACAACTTACAAAGGCACGCATACCGATCATTCTTTTTTTTTTTTTTTTTTTTTTTTTTTTTTTTTTGAGATGGAGTCTGGCTCTGTCGCCCAGGCTGGAGTGCAGTGGCTGGATCTCAGCTCACTGCAAGCTCCGCCTCCCAGGTTTACGCCATTCTCCTGCCTCAGCCTCCCCAGTAGCTGGAACTACAGGCGCCCGCCACCTCGCCCGGCTAGTTTTTTTGTATTTTTTAGTAGAGACGGGGTTTCACCGTGTTCGCCAGGATGGTCTCGATCTCCTGACCTCGTGATCCGCCCGTCTCGGCCTCCCAAAGTGCTGGGATTACAGGCTTGAGCCACCGCGCCCAGCCCATTCTTAAACTATTCCAAAAAATGTAAGAGAACATTTTCAAGCTCATTCCCTCAGTTTAGCATTACTGTTAAGAAACCCAGACGTAATACTATAGTACTGTAAAACAAAATTACAGACCAGTTTTCCTTATGAATATAGAGAAGAAACTTGTTTACCATTTAATCCAGCAATCCCATTACTTGATATATACCCAAAAGAAAATAAATCATTCAACAAAAAAGATGAATGCACTCATATATTAATTGTAGTCCTATTCACAATAGCAGAGACATCGGATTAACCTAGGTGCCTATCAATGGTGGATTGAATAAAGAAAATATGATATAGATACCCTATGGGACACTATTCAGCCATTGAAAAAGAATGAATTCCTGTACTTTGCAGCAATGTGGATGCAGCTGGAGGCCATTATCCTAAGTGAATGAACACAGGAACAGAAAACCAAATACCACATGTTCTCACATAAGTGGGAGCTAAACTTTGAGTACACACGGACATAAAGTTTGTAATAATACAAACTTAGGGCTACTAGAAAGGTGAAGGAAAGAGGTGGGGAGTGGGCTGAAAAACTACCTATTGGGTACTATGCTCACTACCTGGATGATGGGATTATCCATATCCCAAACCCCAGCATCATACAATATACCCGTGTAAGAAACCTGCACAGATACCCTCTAATCTAAACAAAAGTTGAATCTTCTAAAATCCTCAATAAAACACTAGCAAACAAAATCCAACAGCATATTTTAAAAGATTATACACCATGAACAAATAGCATTTATCCCAGGAATGCAAGAGAGATTCAATATATAAAAAGCAATTATGGCTAGGCCCAGTGCCTCATGCCTGCAATCCCAGCACTTTGGAAGGCTGAGGTGGGCAGATCACTTAAGCTAAGGAGTTTGAGAGCAGCTTGGGCAACATGGTGAAACCCTGTAATTATAAAATATCCAAAAATTAGCCAGGTATGGTGGTGCAAGCCTATGTTCCCAGTTACTCAGAAGGTATAGGTTGGGGGATTGCTTGAGCCCAGGAGTTCGAGGCTGCAGTGAGAGATCGCACCACTGCACTCCAGCCTGGGTGCCAGAGGGAGCTCTATCTCAAAAAAAAAAAAAAAAAAAAAGGCATTCAAATTGAAAAATAAAAAGTAAAACTGTATTAATAATAACATGAATTTATATATAGAAAATCCTAAAGAATCCATAAAAAGCTATGGGCACTAATACATTCAGTAAAGTTACAGAATACACTGGAAATGAGGCTTATTTCTATATACCAGCAATGAACAAGCAAAAAACGCATTAGGGAAATAATTTCATTTACAATTGCATCCAAAAGAATAAAATAAAAATAAATGTTAAAAGCTGTCAGGCTTAGACACTGAAAACTACAAAACACTGGTTAAAGCAATTTAAAAAGAGCCAAATAAGTGGGAAGACATTCTATGTTCATTTTTAGAATATTTTACATTTTTAATATGACAATATTCCCTCAAATGACCTACAGATGGAATACATGTCCCATTTAAATTTCAATGTCAATTTGCAGAAATGGAAAAGCTAATTCTTAAATTTACAGGGACTCTGAACAGTCAAAATGATCTCCAAAAAGAATAAAGTTAAAGGACTCACACGTCTCAATTTCAAAACCTATGCCAAGCCACATTAATCCAAACAAGGTGGTACTGGCATAAGGATAGGCATACAGATCGATGTAATACAATTCAGAGTTCAGAAACACATCTATTATTTTGTTTTTAGAAATATTATTATTATAAATACATCTATGGTCAATTGATTTTCAATAAGATGCTATGAGTACTCACCAAGGAAAGAATATACTAACAAGTGGTGCAGGGAAAACTGGGTATCTACAGGCAAAAAAATGGAAGTTGGACCCTTATTTCACACCACATACAAAAATTAATTCAAAAAGGATAGACAAACTAAATAGAAGAGCTAAAACAATACAACTCTTACAGAAAAGATAGGGCGGATCTTCATGATCTTGAATTGGTAATGATTTCTTAAATGTGATAACAAACCCACACACAACAAAAGAGAAAAAATTGGACTTCATCAAAACTTTTAAAAATTGTACATTGAAGGACACTATGAAGGGAATGAAAAGGCTGGGCACACTTGTAATTAGTGCTTTGTGAGGCTGAGGTGGGAGGATCACTTGAGCCCAGGAATTGGAGACCAGCCTGGGGAACATAGCAAGACCCTGTTTCTACCAAAAAAAAAGAAAAGAAAAGAAGAAGAAAGAAAAGAAAATTAGCCAGGTGTGGGGGTACATGACTGTAGTCTCAGCTACTTGGGAAGCTGAGGCAGGAGGATTGCTTAAGCACAGGAGTTGGAGGCTTCAGCGAACCATGATTGCATCACTGCACTCCAATCTGTGTGACAGAGCAAGACCCTGTCACCAAAAAAAAAAGAAAAAAGAGAGAGAGAGAGAGAAAAGAAAAGTGAATGAAAAGACTACTGTACAAAATAGAAAAAAATTTGCATGTCATACATCTAATACAAGTTTTGTAACCAGAGTATATAAAATATCCATATAGCTCAACAACAGACAAATAAATAATCTAATAAAAATGAGCAAAGTCTTCTTTTCTCCAAAGAAGATATATAGATGGCCAACACAAAGAGGATTCTCAATGTCTTTATTAGGGAAACAGAAATCAAAACCACAGAAATATACCATTGTATATGCAGTAAAATGGCTATAACAAACAAAAATTGAAAAATAACAAGTGTTGGCAAAGATGTGGAAAAATTGAAACCCTCATACATTGTTTTGGGGACTATACAATGGTGAAGCTACTGTGAAAAGGAGCTCACTGGCTCCACAATAAGTTAAACATAGAATTACCACGTCCCAGCAATTCCATTTCTAAATATATACCCTTCAAATTGAAAATAGGTGTTCAAACATAAATGCCTTAACAAATGTTCATAGCAGTGCTATCATCATAGCTGAAAGGTGGAAACACCCTGAATGTTGATCAGTTGGTAAATGGATAAAGAAATTAGGCCATATCTATACAATCGAATATTATTTATCCACAAAGAGAATAAAGCACTAATACAAGTTGCAACATGGGCGAACCTTGAGAACATTATCCTAAGTGAAAAAAGCCAGACACAAAAGACCACATACTGTACA
Source organism: Macaca thibetana thibetana (assembly GCF_024542745.1). Lineage (NCBI taxonomy): Eukaryota > Metazoa > Chordata > Mammalia > Primates > Cercopithecidae > Macaca > Macaca thibetana. The sequence continues at coordinate 61,107,059 of NC_065594.1, forward strand.
ATTTATTTTATGTCAGATATTCAGAATTAGCAAATCCATAGGGACTGCAAGCAGATAAACGTTTGCCTGGGAGTGAGTGATGTTTGCCAAGATGAGATTTGGATAGGGACACAGCCAAACCCTATCATTCTACCCCGGCCCCTCCCAAACCTCATGTCCTCACATTTCAAAACCAATCATACCTTCCCAATAGTCCCCCAAAGTCTTAACTCATTTCAGCATTAACTCAAAAGTCCGAAGTCCAAAGTCTCATCTGAGACAAGGCAAGTCCCTTTTGCCTATGAGCTGGTAAAATCAACAGCAAGTTAGTTACTTCCTAGATACAATGAGGGTACATGCATTGGATAAATACAGTCATTCCAAAGGGGAGAAATTGGCCAAAACAAAAGGACTACAGGCCCCACGAAGTTTGAAATCCAGCAGGGCAGTCAAATCTTAAATCTACATAATAATCTCCTTCAACTCTATGTCTCACATCAAGGTCCACTGATACAAGAAGTGGGTTCCTATGGTCTTAGGCAGCTCCTTCCCTGTGGCATTGCAGGGTACAGCCTCCCTCCTGGCTGTTTTCACAGGCTGGCGTTCAGTGTCTGTGACTTTCCAGGAAAATGTTGCCAGCCGTCAGTAGATCTACCATTCTGGGGTCTGGAGGAGGGTGGCCCTCCTCTCACAGCTCCACTAGGTGGTGCCCCAGTAGGAACTCTGTGTGGGGGCAATAATCCCACATTTCCCTTCTGCACTGCTCTTCTGCACATTTCCTTTCTGCACTGCCCTAGCAGGGGTTTTCAATGAGGGCCTTACCCCTGCAGCAAATTTCTGCCTGAGCATCCGGGCGATTCCACACATCTTCTGAAATCTAGACAGAAGTTCCCAAACCCCAATTATTGACTTCTGTGCACTCCCAGGCTCAACACTACATGGAAGCTGTCAAGGCTTGTGGCTTGCACTCTCTGAAGCCACAGCCAAAGCTCTACGTTGCACTCTTTTAACCATGGCTAGAGCAGCTGGGATGCAAGGCACCCAGTCCCCAGGCTGCACACAGCTGAAGGACCCTGTGCCTGGCCCATGAAATCATATTTTCCTCCTAGGGGTCAGGGCCTGTGATGGGAGGAGATGCCTTGAAGACCTCTGACATGTCCTGAAGGTATTTTCCTCATTGTCTTGGTGATTAACATTGGGCTCCTCGTTACTTACGCAAAGTTCTACAACAGGCTTGAATTTCTCTTCGGAAAATGGGATTTTATTTTTCTATTAAATTGTCAGGTTGCAAATTTTCTGGGCTTTTATGCTCTTTCCCTTATAAAACTGACTGCCTTTTACAGCACACAAGTCGCCTCTTGAATGCTTTGCTGCTTTGAAATTTCCTCTGTCAGATATCCCAAATAATCTCTCTCAAGCTCAAAGTTCCATAGATCTCCAGGGAAGGGGCAAAAAGCCTCCAGTCTCTGTGCTAAAACCTAACAGGAGTCTCCTTTGCTCCCAACAAGTTCCTCATCTCCATCTGAGACCACCTCAGCCTGGACTTCATTGTTCATGTCACCATCAGTATTTTGGGCAAAGTCATTCAACAAGTCTCTATGAAGTTCCAAACTTTCCCACATGTTCCTGTCTTCTTCTGAGCCCTCCAATTTGTTCTAACCTCTGCCTGTTATCCAGTTCCAAAGTTGTTTTCACATTTTTGGGTATCTTTTCAGCAACGCCCTACTATACTGGTATCAATTTACTGTATTAGTCCATTTTCACATGCTGATAAAGACATACCCAAGACTGGGGGAAAAAAGTGGTTTAATGGACTTACAGTTCCACATGGCTGGGTAAACCTCACAATCATGGTGGAAGGCAAGGAGGAGCAAGTCACATCTTACATGGATGGCAACAGGCAAAGACAGAGATTTTGCAGGGAAGCCTCTCCTTATAAAATTATCAGATCTCATGAGATTTATTCACTGTCAGGAGAACAGCATGGGAAAACCTGCCCCCATGATTTAATTACCTCCTATTGGGTCCCTCCCACAACACATAGGAATTCAATATGAGATTTGGGTCAGGATACATCCAAACCATATCAAAAGTTTCTTGAATTAGATGGTAATGATGGTTATATAACTGAATTTTACACTCTGAAGTGGTCAAAATGGTAATTTATTGTGCATGTTTTAGATAATTAGGGACATACTGAGTATCAACATGTGGGAAACTAATTCACAGATTAATTCAAGGAAAATTAACCTTCTCCAAGTATTAAGTGACATATTTGTTTATTAAACGTATGATTTTTTTTTCTCTTTCCTAAATAAAAAAACTTGTTTACAAAAGCAATGGCTGACTAGTGGGCTACTACTATGTTCACTAGTGAGCATGCCTTATTTGCCAAAAGTCTCTTCTTTTTTCACTCTGTTTCATGTTAATGAAATTCCACTTATAATTATTTCACATGCTCATATCTTTGATTAGGAAAAATGCCTTTTGAATGGAGACACTTATTATCAGTCCATCTCTTCTTTGAATGAAAAGTTTAAACATGAGCATTTTTAAATATAACTAAAGCATTATTTTAAGAATATTGCCCTATCAATAAAAATAATTGAATATGATATTTTCACACATAATTTTATCCCTGTCTCATTTTTTACCCTACTTACATCAAGTCCCTGATTTCATCATGCTTTTAATTAAAATATGTCTGGATTTTGTTTCTTTCTCATTCATTGATCTATCTGCCTTAACCCTAAGGTAGACTCTTATCTCACACTAGGATGATTGCATTAGTTTCTTGTTCTCTCTGATTTTAAGGCCTTTAACATTTCAACCCGTTCGATAATAATTCTGCCAGATTATACTTCCTAAAATATAGCTTTTACATATTTTTGTGTGTTTTAAATTCTGCTGTGATCCTCCATGCCCTCATGATCAAGTCTAATTTCAGTTGTGTGATATCTCATGTATTTTAGCAAATTACTGTTCTTACCTATATCTTTTTACTCTTTTTCATTATTTGTTCTCATTTCATGATGACTAATTTAAACATAAGACTATTGTATTAGTTCATTTTCACACTATTATAAAGATATACCATAACTGAAACTGGGTTATTTATAAAGAAAAGAAGTTTAAATGACTAACAGTTCCACATGGCTAGGGAAGCTTCAGGAAACTTACAATCATGGCGAAAAGGGAAGGGGCACATCTTACATGGTGGCAGGCGACAGAGAAAGTGAGCAAGAGCAGGGAAAACTGCCTTATAAGACCATCAGATCTCATGAGAACCCACTCGCTATCATGAGAACAGCATGGGGAAAGCTGCTCCCATGATTTCATCACCTCCCACCTGGTCCTGCCCTCAACAGGTGGGGATTATGGGAATTACAACTGAAGATGAGATTTGGGTGGAGACACAGAGCTATACTACATTGACTATGCATAGCAAGACATGCACCATATGTAAAGAATCTGGTTTATCTCTTGAGACAGAAGAAATATAATTGAATTCTAATTTTAGGATTTATTTCTTGAAATACTGAGAAAGTTACAAATTATTGGAGTTAGTTTCCATATCTATACAATGAAAATTTAAAATGTCTCTTTTCTATCACCTATAGTTTTTGTGAAGTCACAATGAGGTACTACATGTTAAACGCATTAAAAATAAGAGTTGATATTAGTTTGCATATAATGCCAATGATACCTTACTCATGACAGAACAACAAATGTAGTACTTTCTACCAAATGTTTTTAAGATAGGTATAGCTCTGTCCTTTATTATTGTTCTTTTTCATTATGCTGTGTAACTTTATTGAAGAGGGGAATGAGTGTGAAGAATTGGCTTCATGTGAATACTCCTCAGGTCAGTGGAGAAGCAGCATTATTTGTATTCCTGATTATTAGCTACAACCACAGTCTGGCCCTAATAAAGCCAGCACAAAAGATGACTAATTTTAGAAAACGGCTACTCCTAAAATAAAATTATACTCTAAATATGCTTATTATTTTATCCTTAGATAAACTGAGGGTTGTCTCCAAAATATAAAATATAGTATTAGGAATACTGATCTTCTTGCTTAGCAATTTTTAATAAGAATAACTCAATGTTGAAAATTTCCCATACTAGTTAACTAATTTATTTTTAGAAAACAGCTATATCTCTAACTCTGAAAAAAAAAAATCTTACAATTACTTATTCCAAAATTCTACTTGCAAGAAACAATTATGTTGAGCCAGTAACTGGTTAGTTTAATATGGACATATTTTTGTTTTAAATTTGATATTTTTTCTTCTTTCACTGAATAAGAGATATGCTGAGTATGATAGCCTCACTTTTTTTTCTTTCTTTCTTTCTTTTTTATTTTAAACAGAGTCATGCTCTGTCACCCAGGCCGGAGTCCAGTGGCACTATCTCAGTTCACTGCAACCTCTGCCCCTGAGGTTCAAGTGATTCTTGTGCCTCAGCCTCCTAAGTAGCTGGGATTACAGGGGTACACTAACATGCCCAGCTAATTTTTTGTATTTTTAGTAGAGATGAGGTTTCATTATGTTGACCAGGCTGGTCTCAGACTCCTGGCCTCAAGTGGTCCATGGGCCTCAACCTCCCAAAGTGCTGAGATTACAGGTATGATACACCATGCCTGGCCAAGAGTCTCACTTTTAATAATGAGAAAGTAAAACTGAAGACTTGATTTTCCATGGCTGAAAATATGTGGTTTGCCAGTTACAGAGGCAGAGACAAATCTATCATATTCCCGAAATCCTGTTTATCGCTTTTGTTGCCAGTATAGTATACGTAAAAACAAAATCTTGTCATGGCTTGAATGTAATTGTAGTTGGAATACTTTTCTGCTTAACCCTTTTTTCTGTATGAAATTATAAAAACAGTAGATGAATGGATGAAATATTTTCTTTGTGCTCATGATAAATGTGTGACACTAGAAGAAAGACTACATTGAGTTCCCAAATGTTATGCTGCCTCATTCAGGAAACTGCTTTTGTCACTTTTCCCAGTTCAAAGTAATTTTTGTGTGTGTGCAAATTGTTGTTTCGTGATATATGCAACGAAACTGCAGATATAGAATTAAAATGAAAGAAAAATTGGAATTAGAAAAGATCTGGCTTTATGTGTAAATAGAAAAGGTCAATTCATATAGAAAGTCATCAGGAAATTTGAGACCTAAATATTTTCCATTCTAGAAAGAAAAACAACAACAACAACTTGAGGTTGATTTCAAGTTCCACACCTGTTCAAGTTCTATTTCATTCGCCCTATTGAAGGGTAAAATTCTAGTCTTTCTTCTTGTCCTAGTTAAGCCTCAGGTGCAAAAGCTTGAGTTAATCATACTCCTCGAACATACACATTATTGCCATCGGTCTAAGGCTTTTTGTTATTTATTGACTTGTTTATATGCTTGTTTGATTGTTTCCTTTTATTCCCATTTTCACTGTTTTGTGCAAATCCTTATATTTACATATTTCTATAGAAAATGTATTATTGTGCATGTGTATTTTAAGTTTGAATACATAATGCTATTTTATAGATTACTTTATCTTTCAACTGCATTTTCCAAAACCATCAGCATTTCTGTATCTTCTGCACGGTATTCTATGATATCCATCCACCACTTTCTATAAGCTTACTCCAGGAAGGACACACAGGTTGCCTCAACTCCCTAGCAACTAAACAAGTATATAATGACTATCCTTTTATATGCTCCTTAATGGAAATGTTGACCATTGCTTTGGTATATACACCCAGTAAAAGAATTGCAAGGGCATACCATGGCATAAACTTAAAAAAATTAAATTAAAAAAATAACTATACATACTGAATATCAACATGTGGGGAATATACCACATGTACAATTCATAAATTTATCAACATAAATTGAGCCACTGAATAATTTAATGCATTGCTTGCAAAAAAGGTAAAACAATATACCGTGTTCTCCCTCTACTTTTCCCTTTTCCTACCTCTACTCAAGCTGTTCTTCCCAATTTTTTTCCTCTCTTTATTCAAATCGTGGTTTTCATATTTCCAATTTTTAAATTGATCATTTTTCAAAATTATCTTCAGCAGCAGAGTATGTCTTCAAAGAAAATTGGATGTATAGAGCAAATTACATGTGCATGTATGTGAGTGCATGTGAGTGTGCATACATATGTATACACTCACACGTATATCAGATCAAAGACTTCCTCTTTCATTGAGTTGGGTTGGGAGCTGTTCCACTGCTGCCTGCTACTCCCTCCCCTTAGGGGAATCCTGGGAATTTTCCAGAGCAGTAGCATCAGGTTTAAAAAGTCTTAAATCTTTGAGATAAATTTGTATAAGTTGGGAGGAATAATAATATATATTACTCTTTAATAGATATTCTCGCATAATTTACGTCTCAAAGCATCAAATTTAACAAGGAGTACAAGGAAACAGAGTTTCATAAAGTCACCAAAACTCAATGATTGTATAGCAAACAATCTCTTTTCCCCTTTTACTAATATAAAGTGTTTTATTTGGGTAGTTTAGCAGAGTCGGATCGATGCAAGTCAAGCTTTGTCACTGTGACTGACCAAACTAGACATTTTACTATGTTAAGAATGTTAAGAATGAACACAAATGTTCCTGTACTCAGTATGCATGTTAACCTTGAGTACTGTAGGAATCAAGAATTGCATTTCTCAGAATTAAGGATACATTTGTGGTTACTGTGCAAAAACTAAAACAGAAAAATCTCCTTCTCCTGTTGTTTTCACTTTTTACAATATTTCCTCCAGCTGTGGTTTCCTCACATTTTATTTGTCTGTTCTTTTTCAAATGCAAGCCCTCTTTCAAATTCCCTTCTACTCCAAAGCGTTACCTTCATTTTTTACTTAAAATATGCATCTGAAACACCTTTAGCTAAATTTTCTTTAGTGTATATATTTGTTCAATTTGCAAACTTCAAGCTAAGAACCATTTTCTATTTTTTTCTATTGTCTGTCTCAAATACCAAGTTTTTGTTGGATTTTTGTTGAATTTTGCAGCACAAATTACATTCAATAAACCAATTGTGCAGAACATTGATTAAACACTGAGATCTTTGATATACAGCATACTTTAAGTAATTTAGTGAAAGCTCTAAAATGATTTTGCCTAAAGCATTTCCCTTTATTCTGTATAATCTTTAAAAATCATAATTCATGACAGTGTTGGATTCTATTTATTTCTTAGCTTAAATGACCTATCTACCTTCAGGAATATCTACATCTGTCAGGTGTACCTGGAAAACCCAATACATTCAGATGTCAGTCATTACAATATTGCAACACATTAAACCAGTAGATGGCAGTATCACTCAGCAAAATCTAGAGTTGATTTTTTTTAGGCCTTTGTACAATAATCATACTATCCTAAAAATTCCCCAATAGTATAAGCTGACAAAGGTCTTGCTTAACCATAATCAATCTTTATTCTCGGGTAGATTAAAAATGGTTAAATATACTTGATTATATCAAACTCAGGATAAAACTGTTTTTTTTTTTAATATGTTGAACATTTGTACCTTTGGCTTATTGCTATGTTTTGTGTTCATTTTACAAATATATAATCCTAGAAACACTTTGCATGTTTTTTAAACATTTAATTTCATAATTTAAATTACAATTCTGTAAGTGATATTCTCAATTTAGAAAAAAAGTTTATTTTAGCTATTTTATGTGATTGTAAGTGCTGCATACTGCTATATTAAACCCTCAGAGGCGTGAGGGCTCTGATAGACTTTGCCTATACTGTTGAAATAAGTTACTAGGCTTTTCCTTATCTTTCTAGCTAACTTGTTTGCTCAGATAACTACAAATATACCTAGTTTTGTGGATCTGTATGTCTTTACTGGCACTGCAATGCAGTTCATAGTATCATTTGTCTTACTGGGTTAAGTAGCAGATGATGACTCATACAATTGCAAGAGATAAAATGCTAAAAGTAGCATAGGTTATTTTACATTCCAGACAATCATAAGTCTACATTATTAGGTTTTTGTCTATAAAAATTACTTTAATTCTTACAATACAATATTTTAGGATATTAAATAGAAAAAATAAAGTTCCTATTAACGTGTTTGGAATTTAATGTAGAAGCGCTCATATGAAGTGAATTAGAACTTGGAGTGGTTGATGTTATTTCACTTGCTCTGTTTCTCCAATATTCTTAGGACAACTGACTGCATAGTAACAAACTATTCTTACATTTAATATCTTGGTTTTTTTAACAAAGGGCAAACAATTATAGCATTTGTATGAAAATATGCCATTAAGTAGAAGCAATGTTTGTACTGTATACTTAGAAGTAAAGATGTGACTATGAAACACAGTGAATTGCATAGGTCTAATAAGTCTGGTGAGTCAGTTGCTTAATGAAAATGAATCCAATTGAGTAAAGCTCCAAGTGTATCCACTGGAGTAAATGAATGTTCTAAATTCTGTAGAAAGCAACTGGAGTGTGTCACACAGGCATCCAAAGAAAACAGGTGGTGATTTCAGATTTCCCAGGTGAGGATTACAATCAAGTTGCAATTGTGGATCTCTCCTGTGTAAGAGCAAGTACGGATTGTTCTTTAAAGTCATGCTCTGCTGGTGTTCTGTTTGCTGCAGACACTGCCTTTTCAAGCGATGTCTCGTTTACAGGCAGATAAATTCATCCTTTTGCCAAGGACATTCGTAATTGTCAGAGCCTTTGCTGTTTTCTTTGACTGGGGTGAATCAGCTGTTTAACTAAACAGTGAGTACATATGCTCACACATTTCTTCCTTCTTTTCCTAGCTGTACCTTTCTTTCATACTTTATGAAATGCCCCCTGCTAATCAAAGTCAAACAGTGCATAATGGACTTTCATGAAAGCTGAATGTATTTATTTCAAGTGCGGAGCGTTTGAGCAGGCTGTGATTTAATCTTTGCTATTTGTTTTTCCTTATCAAGCGATTGGCAGGAGGAGGCAAGCACAATCCATTTTTCTGATTAATACACTGCCATGCACTTTGATTTCCTCCACATGAAGGTTACAAAGACTGCTGGTGCCATCAAGGAAAAGATGAGTTCTCATAAAGGAAAATGTCAAATGCATCCTGTTTTGTGAAGATAGCTGAGGCTGTGAGGTTCAATGGAAGAATCAGGGGCTTTGGAGTCAGAGAGGCCCGGGACTAGATTCAGCTCACCAACTTATTTGCCTTACACAGGTGCTTTACTACCTGGCATTAATCCATGGGGCACCCAACCCATCCTACCAGGATCCTTTATCCACATAAAACCTACCATAATAACAATTTTGAGTCAGTACCAGTCTACAGATAAGTCTTACAGTCATGTTTGGCAGCATTTTCTGTTTCTCCTGGCATTAAGGTGATACATATCTTTCAATGAATAGGATTGGTTTTCAATTCAATGAAATATTATAATCCTTATGAATTTCCACTTCGTCACAGGAAAACAAATTTAGCAGTTCTTACTTCAAGCAGTTGTGTTAAGTATTGACTCTGGTGCATATGTAAAGTACCTGTTGAATAATAGAAGTTCATTTAACATTAATCACAGTCTTCCATCATTTTTCAAAAGTAATCACTGCAAAGGTTTTGAATAACAAATTGTTATAAGAAGGAATTTTTCTGTATTTCCACAAATGGAAATGAGCTATTTCATGGATTTAATGTGAGCTAATGTCCAAAAATTTCCTTTCTTCTCTTAAATTACTCTTTAAGAGAAGGTAAGGGGACATTTAAAGGAAGGATATTTCTTTAATTTGCCAATTTATTTTCCCTATGTACATAAAGTTATTGATTATAGTATTTCCACAACTCATAAGTCAATTAATTATCATTTAATATATTACTGATAATATATTATAAAATAATATTAAGCAGTTACTATATTTCCTAAAGGCACATGACCACTAGTTGTGTCTTAAGCAATTGACAAAATAGATTCTATTCATTATCGTAATATTGAATTGTTATTGACACCCATGGTCAAGCAATTTAACATGATATACTCACTGTAACAGACTTAAAATGAGAAGAAAGACTTATTTAATTTGGGACTTAATGGCTAAAAGGTAACTTGAATTTGAAAATATTTCACTTTGTCAGTGTCTTCACATTATGAAGGTCTATGGGTTGAATACGGTGTTGAGGTATAAACATTTCTTTGAAGTTGAGATAAGGCAGATTGAATTATACACTTGTTGGAGTACTTGCAACGTGAACTTCTAAAGTTCATTTCAACTCCTGCTTATGTCTCACTTAAGCCCATATTTCCAAAACAATTAACCTCTTGAAGAAGAGAGCATGTCAGGGTGATTTTGCTTCATATGTAGATAAAATAAGCACCTCTGTGATAAATGATTTATCTACTTTCTTAATTTTAAATAGAAGCAACCCTTTATGTAATTCTAAATAAATTTTCAAATTCAAGAAATACATTTTTAATATACTGGAATTAGGTTCTTCTAATATTTTTAATATTGGTGATAGTGATGCAACTAACAATTACTTCTTGGTAAAACATACATGGTTAGTAACAATACTATTTTTTCTCAACTAGTGTGTCTGCTAAACATTTTTTAAGTGTTTGGAATCCTAAGTACAAATTCATTTTGATATTAGACTTTTTTTTTCCATATAACTGGGGATAAAACAAGAAGAGAAAGTATATACTTGATAATAATAGTTGTCTTTAAAATCATAGGATTTTAGACTAGTTCTTTTAAAAAAATGCCTTAAAATAGTGCATCTTAGTTTGAAAGCTTAATCCTAAATGAATGAATTGCACAAGATAGCTACACAATTGGAAAAAAAAGAGACTGAAAAAAGGGGGGAAGTAAACAATTTCCTCCAAAACAAGTATTTAAATTGGGAAGGGAATACAAACAAAAACCCTAATCTAATTTATATTAATTACATAATTTACAGTTTTCTTTTCCCTATATCTTCTCTCTCCTTCATTTCTGCTTTTTCTCTTTCTTTCTCTCCCTTACTGCATCAGCTCTTTGTTTAGATTTGGAAATTTGCTGATTATTTATGAATATAATTTGTTCTTTTAATTCACGGGTGGCAGGTGGAACCCTTCAAAATAACCATTAAATTGACTCAAAACAGGTATTTAAGGGGGTTTAAATTGCTAGACAAATGTAGGATATTAACTGCCTTATAATTCTGAACAGTTTCATTTATCTGGCATCATATCTGGCAACACTGACCTGTTCAGACGCAAAATTAACCCATTGGCCAGCTTACGCACACACATACACACACACACACACGTGTCCATATATATGTACATATACAGACATACAACTTGTCTCTATGGCATATGTGCACTTTAGAAAAGAACAATCTCACGTGAAGAGTCTAATGTTCCTTTTTTCTATTTTTGCAGTAGAAAATAGTCATTTGAAGTAAAGAAAAATAAGTACGTTTTGTTCACATGTCTGGTACTCATGGTGATTGACAAGATTTCAAATAAAGGGTGCTGCATCTCAGATTGACTGCTACCCCTACAATGTTAGAAAATGATAAGGAAATGGCCACATCCCAATGGATAAGCCAATGTATAGAGAATGCATAACTCTCAGAAGTAACTGATAGTAAGATAAATCTGAAAAAGGTTCTAAAAATACTGGATCTGAAATAGTACAAACAATGCTTGAAGTTGGTTAAGGAGTTACCAGTTACTTGTGAGAAGGAAGTTTGCTAATGCACACAGCATGATTTAGTGATTTCATTCCGTGATATATATACCACAGAAAAATTCTTGTCCAATGTACAAAATTGTTCCAAGTAAAATAGTAGGTAACAAAATTAACCTGGAAAATGTTGCTTTAAAAATAATGAATAAATAAGTTGTGGACTATCACCAGAATATAACATTATGCAGCAATCAAAATAAATGAAGGTAGGGCCGGGCGCGGTGGCTCAAGCCTGTAATCCCAGCACTTTGGGAGGCCGAGACGGGCGGATCACGAGGTCAGGAGATCGAGACCATCCTGGCGAACACGGTGAAACCCCATCTCTACTAAAAAATACAAAAAACTAGCCGGGCGAGATGGCGGGCGCCTGTAGTCCCAGCTACTCGGGAGGCTGAGGCAGGAGAATGGCGTAAACCCCGGAGGCGGAGCTTGCAGTGAGCTGAGATCCGGCCACTGCGCTCCAGCCCGGGCGACAGAGCGAGACTCTGTCTCAAAAATAAATAAATAAATAAATAAATAAATAAATAAATAAATGAAGGTAGTTGCATAACTTAAATTAATAAGTATAATATTTAGCTAAAGATTATATAATAGAAAAATATAGCATTTAACCTTTAATATAAGTTTCAAAAACTAGCAAAATGAAAAATATATTGTAAAATACATTGATTATATATTTATATGTACATATATGTGGGGTTGTGTGTATACATAGATAATATATGTAGAAAAATGAAAATAAATGCAAAGAAAATGACAGCAATTTTTTGGGGGGGGGGGATGGAGTCTTGCTCTGTTGTCCAGGCTGGAGTGCAGTGGTGCAATCTTGGCTCACTGCAACCTCTGTCTCCTGAATTCAAGCAATTCTCCTGCCTCACCCTCCCTAGTAGCCAAGATTACAGGCATGTGCCACCACACCTGGCTGATTTCTTTTTTTATTTTTAGTAGAGACAGTGTTTCACCATGTTGGCCAGGTTGGTCTTGAACTCCTGACCTCAGGTGATCCCCCCACCTCGGCCTCTCAAAGTGCTGCAATTACAGGCATGAACCACCGCGCCCTGCCAACAGCAAAAATTTTAAGACCTCTGGAGAGCAAAGCAAGGAGCACCAGTGGATTTCAAAGGTAAGTGAAATTCTCAAATTATTAATGTAGTTACTGAAAGTTCGAATTTGTGTTAGTAATTATTTCAGCTATCATATATATTACATATATTTTTGCATGCATGAAATGTAAGAAATATTTTAAAATAGAAATCAAAAAAATAAGTAAACTAAACACCTTTAAAAATAAATATTATTGTGAGTAGTCACTTGCCCTTTATGGAAATAAAAATTGGAGTAACCTCTTCAAAAACAATTTGTCAGTATGTATATAAGAAATTAGAAATATGTATACCATTTGCCCCAGCATACTACTTTCAGAACTTACTCCTAAAAATATACTTATGGATGTATGCAAGGTCGCAGTTATAAGGATGCTTTACCCCCTGTACTGTGATTTATGATAGCAGAAATTGTGGCTAAAGCAAATGTTTGACAATTAGGGAACAATAATATAAATAAGGGTATGTACACATAATAAATTATGCCATAATTATTCTAAGTAAATAAAATAATGCTGCATGTCGCTATTGTCCATTTCAATGTCCACATTCTTTCTAAAGTTTTCACAGCATATTTAGTGTTCAAAGATGTTCCCTTTACATTTTTGTCACTTCTTTCAAAAATTTTTTTCAATTATAAAATCTTTTATTATTTTTGCCAAGTTAATTTTAAATTTTGCTTTGTTTTATCTGACAAAATATTGCATATATTTATTGCATAAAATATAGTTTTAAAATATGTATACATTTTGCAATGGCTAAATTGAACTAATTAACATATACAATACCTCACATAATTATTGATTGTGGTGAGAATACTTAAAATCTACTTTCTGAGCAATTTTCAAGAGTATAATACATGTTATTAATTACAGTCATTATAGTTACTTATACAATAGATCACTTGATCTTATTCTTCTTCACTAATGGAAAGTGTGTATTAGTTGACCATCTCACCCAAAAGACAGGTACAAGCATTCCTTGTTTGTACTTAAGTACTTATATATTTTTTATATAGTGGGGGCATATATAATGTCAATTTTATGTCTTCTATTTTTGTTTCAATTATATATACATTTAAAACTTCTATTTAAAACACATTGCTTCAATTATAATTGCTTATTTTTATCACATATAGTAGGAATTATCATAAATGTTTGTAAGTGACTGAAAGTCACTGATGAGCTTTGGCTTGTGAGCATCCTAAAAAATAATGCAATGCAATGTCTCTTTACACCTTTGTAATAGGCATGCCTGCGAAAGCCGGGTAATGCAGAGAGCTGGTTGTATGCAAGACAGGAAATCACTCCCACACTTCAGATGGGCAGGTGAACTAGTGCAGTCCATTTGTAGATCAATTTGGAAAAGTCTAATCAAATAAATATATGACCCAAACATTCAACTCCTGGAAATAGGAGCCAAAGGAATGTCTACATATAGAAGATTGTATTTTACATAGTATTAGGGAAGTGATCTGTGTTCATGGCTGGGTAGGGCACAGCAAAATGTGGTAAGAGCACAACAGGAAGCACTTCACTATAGGTTGAATCAGTAAACTACATAAAGACATAGAGAGACATGTACCAAATATGCAAACAAAAAGTAGATTAATCTTAGAATTTTAGAGCAGAGTAAAAAGAGTTGAATAAAAAACACAAAAAATGTACACTTCCACTTTCCTTCTCACTCAGGTTCCAGATTAAGCTGCTTTAACAATAAGACCCAAACGTTTGTGTGATATGCCCAAGGTTACCATAGTTATTATATTCTTTATTGGTCTATTTTTATACAATCTGCATGCTAGCTAAGCATGGTTTTTAACTTTGTAAATGGTTGTTAAAGGAAGTGAAAGAAGCAGGAGGAGTAGAAAAGGGAGGATAGGAAGAAGGAAAAGAGGAAGTAGAGAAGGAGGGGAGAGAGACCCTAAGTCTAAGATATTTACTATCTGAAACTCTAAGGAAAAATCTTGGCTGGTCTTTGCTATTAACAGTCATTTAGGGACCCATCTCCTTTGTCTTACTGCTGCTTGCTTCTCAATCTGCAGCAAGTATCAATATCACCTATAAGGTTGTAAACCGGATTGCAGGCCCCATCTCTGAGTTTCTGACTGAGTAGGTCTGGTACACAGCCAGAGAATTCACAATGCTGAAACTGACAGTTTCTGAGGTGAGGCTGATGCCACGTGCCTGGGAAGAACACTCTGAGGACCAGTGCCTTGGAGCGCTGCTGTTAACTCGCCTACTTGAAACCACATCACCCCCACATCTGTGTAGCACAGAGTAGGAAGGAAGAAAAACAACACATTTAGTATTCTGAGGCTCAGACCTGGAAGTGTTTCATATCACTTTGCTTTCATTCCACATGGACACACCAAACTGCAGAAAATTCTGAAAAATGTAATTTATATTTCTATTACTATTGAATAAGGGGATAATGAATTTTGGTAGAAAATTAGGAATCTCTGCTACTGTAGTATTTACATAAATTAAAAGAGCATGAAAATGAAGTAAAAAATGTCCATTATAAAAGAACATATGGAAATGAAAACATGCATATTAAATCATGAAATTGATTGCCTCTGTGGGGAGGGAAATGTGTGCTTGTGTGTGTGTGCTTGTATATGTGTGTGCATGTAATTTTTCACAGATCAATTAATAATGTAAACTGAGTAAAATAATTAATTCAATTCTCTGCACTCGAGGTTAAAATAAAAAATCAGGGCCAAGTGCTGTGGCTCACTCCTGCAATCCAGCACTTTGAGAGGCTAAGTGGGGTGGATTACTTGAGGTCAGGAATTCGAGATCAGCCTGGTCAACATGACAAAACCCCGTCTTTGTGAAAAATACCAAAAATTAGCCAGGAGTGGTGGTGTGCGCCTGTAGTCCCACTTACTCAGTAGGCTGAGGCATGAGAATTGCTTGAACCAGGAAGCAGAGGTTGTAGTGAGCTGAGATCATGCCACTGCACTCCAACATGGGTGAAAGAGCCAGATTTTGTCTCAGAAATAAATAAAAATAAATAAAATATCAGTCATCCTACAAATAAGCATATATTTACTTCAGAAAAATACATACAAATTTGTCTTGGAAATTTAATTTATTTTTATACATTGATTATAACTTAAATACCTAAGTTTTGGAGTAATTATAGTACTTAATTTATTTAAAATTTGAAAAGCCTGCCATAAGCAACATGAGAAACAAACGCTGGTCAGCGCTTATTCAGACTTATTAAAAATGAAAACTAAAATGATTTGCTACTACAGCTCTTTGTCATAGAAAAAACAAAAGCCCGTCTTGGTTCAAAGCCTATGACACTGAAAAGCTTCAGAAGATTTGACAATTTCTCATCACTAAGAAATATAATAATAATAACATAGCTGACATTTACCAAAAGCTTATAGTACAATGAGCATGCTGTACTAACAGTTTTGCATGTACCTGCTCATTTAATCACTGAAATGACTGAATGAGATAGGTACTACTACAATTACCACTTATGTACCAGGAAACTGAAGTACACACAATAAACTAAGCAAGATCGCTAGTTAGTAACTAAGAGCCAAGTTTGAAATTTCTGTTGTCCTTCTTTCTGAGCCTGCATTTTTCAGCCACTACCTTAAACTTTCTCTTTGTAGAAAGAGAACATTGTTAAACACTGTAATAATAAGGGAGCAGCACACACACCCAGTGTGTGCACAAACACACAGAACATCATTAGTACATGAAACAAAATGTTTTGCTGTGATGTTTTCAGAGAAAGACAGGGTAAAGTCGCAGTCACAGAATTAGTAAGAATAGCTTCTATATTCTTCCTAGTCCTAAAATAAGCTCTGCTGTTATCTACTAAGATAGAGAGAACTGTTGTTTAAATAGTGGAAATAATGATATCTCTTTTGGTCAGAGGTGGGCGAATGACTTCTTTGAAGGTAAAACCTTGAAAATGAAGTTAAGTTCCTCAGAGATGAATTGACAGGTCCTGGTATCTGTATTTTCCACATTTTGAAGAGGAAAAGAGCGTTGGTGCTTTCTTAGCTCCAAGGGGAGGAGAAGTTGATGGTGATTATTCCAATCCAGGGTTGGTGAGCTACTGCCTACCCTCTGGCCAAATCAGCCTAGCTGCCTATATATGCAAATGAAGCTGTATCGGACTCTAAGCACACTCAGAATTTAGATAGCTGGTATAGTTGATTTCCTGTAATTACGGTGTAGGGATTTTTCCTCAACCCCCAAAAGTTCATAGTTGGAACACATCCCTATTACAGAAGACAGGTTAACAAGAGAAAAACAAGTGGCGGGGCACGATGGCTCACGCCTGTAATCCCGGGAGGCCGAGGCTGATCACAAGGTCAGGAGATCGAGACCATCCTGGCTAACAAGGTGAAACCCCGTCTCTACTAAAAATACAAAAAATTAGCCAGGCGTGGTGGCGCTCCTGTAGTCCCAGCTACTCGGGAGGCTGAGGTAGGAGAATGGTGTGAATTTGGGAGGCGGAGCTTGCAGTGAGCCAAGATTGTGCCACTGCACTCCATTCTGGACAACAGAGAGAGACTCTGTTTCAAAAACAAACAAACAAACAAAGTATATTAACACATATATTTCATATACACATGGGAGACTCTCAGAGAATGAGTAATTCTAAAACGGTGGCTTTGAATTCCAGCTTATATAGCATCCTCAACAATGAATAGTAAATTTTTAGAGAAGGAATAAGACAAAGGAAGAGGACTTTGAGTTTTCACAGGTGGTCACTTTGGAGAAGGGTAAATAAATGGCAGATAAAGACTGGTTAGAAAGCCCATTAAGGTAGATTCCTCTGGTACCATCTCCAGGTCCATAAGGGTCTACAGGTGTCATCACTGGTTAATTTTTGCTCTCCTTGGTTGAAGGCGGAAGGATACCTTTTCTTTGTAACTCTGTTTTCTACTTCTAGGCAAATAGGGAAAGGACAGACGCTTTCCTGAATCTGCTTCTTCTTGATTTCTGCAGCTCAAGAATCCTTCATATTTGGGGGCAGCATATTTTAGTCCCCCACAATGGCAGGATTGAAAGGCCTTCGGGACCAGATATCTTTACTACGTCAATGATTAGGAAAAAATTGCTAAACTGCATTTTAATTCAACAAAATATACTTGCCAAGATGAGGTTTGGGGAGCTAAAGGTTTTTTTTGTTTGTTTGGTTGGTTGGTTGGTTTTGGTTTTGGTTTTTTTGTTTGTTTGTTTGTTTTGAGATGGAGTCTCACTCTGTCACCCAGCCTGGAGTGCAGTGGTGCTATCTCGACTCACTGCAAGCTCCGCCTCCCGGGTTCACGCCATTCTCCTGCCTCAGCTTCACGAGTAGCTGGGACTACAGGCGCCGGCCACCACGCCCGGCTAATTTTTTTATATCTTTAGTAGAGACGGGGCTTCGTCGTGTTAGCCAGGATGGTCTCGACCTCCTGACCTCATGATCAGCCCGCCTCAGTCTCCTAAAGTGCTAGCATTACAGGTGTGAGCCCCCGCGCCCGACCAGGTAGCTCAAGTTTAAGTCAGTCAGTGCTAACTAACGACACTCTCCTAGCCAATTGGATTAGGTTGAGAATGGGCATGTGACCTAATTCAGACAATGAGGCAAGAGGGGAGGTTTTCAAAGCACATATAGAAAATATTTCTCTAGTAGCATGTAGCAAAATGAATAGTGTCACTCCCAAATTATTGTTTGTCTGGAACTCACAATATAATCTTAATTGGAAGTAGAGTTTATGCAGATGTAATTAGTTAAATATGTTTGTAATAATATCCTGCTGGGTTTAGGATGGTCCTTAAATTCAATGACTTGTGTCTTTATAAAAATAGGAAACAGCGCAGAGACATACAGAGCAAAGGTGTCAAAGCAATAATTGCAGTGGTCAAAGTTAAGCAGGTGAAAAAGACTTTATTTGATTATATTACAATAGGATAGAGAGGCTGAAACTCAGGCTGAGATCAAATCCACTGACAAAAATGGCAGATATTTTAAGAGCTGGGGCGAGGGGATTCTAGGCCATCTGTTTTTGTTAATTAGCTTTACCCAAAGGAAAATAAACTTTCTCATCCTATCTTCTTGAAAAACTTCCTCATCCTACCAATCTTCTTGACAGGAGGTAGTGTTACTACTTGGAGCAAGGTGCTCACTTTAGTTAGGTTCCTACTCTCCCGGATAGACCAATTTTCCTTGATAATTACATTTCAAAATATGGCGCTCAAGTATTTGAGAAAGATAACTCAGGATTTTAAAACTTTGAAAAAGATTTATATGTCAAAGGGGCAGAGAACAAATTTGCAATTGCGTGTTTTCTAAAGTAAATGCTCTAAGAAAAGGGAGGAAGAGCAACCTCCCTGGTTAGGTCACCCGGATTCTGCAGCGGCCAGGGTAGGAGGGAGGTGAGGTCTTAGAGGCAGAAAGAAGACTGTCTAAGGTTTATTCAGCTGAGGGAAACCTTAAGGCTCGCTTGAGCAAAGCCCATGTGTTGGCAGAGATAGGATTTATGCTGCCGCAAACTAAGGATGTGAGGACCTACAAGAGGCATAAGAAGAATACTTCCTTAGAGCCTTCAGGGGGAGCATGACTGCCAGAAACTTGATTTGGGCTTCTGGATGCTTGATCTGTGAGAGAATGCATTTCTGAAATTTTAAACCACCCAGTTTGTTGTGATAGGTGATGGCAGTCATAGAATATGAATATACTATAGGCCATAAGTCTTCTTTCTCCCTGTATTTGGATGTAGCCCTGGAAATAATTGGTAAAAATCTTACCTTGGGATTAATTACACCCACTGTGGAAACCTGAGAATTGAGAAAAATTGTCCTAGTAATATCCATGAAATGCAAAATCAAGGCAATATACGTTGGGCCTCTATTTATCCAACTTGTTTTGTGAAGCAATAAATGCCATTTAGGTTGATACAGTTTTGAGAAGGAACCTTGTTACTTGGAAACAAAAACATCTTAATTTGGTGTATGCACTGCACAACTTGGGAGAGCAGCCCCACATAGATTACAATGTGAATGGCACTTTCTGGAATTATTGAAAACTGCAATTCTACCTACTTCCTTATGGTCATTTTGTGTCCTTCAACATTATACCAAACAAAGCAGTTTGAATGCTCTGTGAGTCTCGGGGTTACCACTAATACCTTTTGGGAGATAAACTGTGAGAATTAAATAGCAGCATATATGAATTATTTTGTAAATTACTTCATCTTTTAGAAACTTTATTTGATTTATGAAATGTATATAATGATATGTACTTTGCATAGTTATAAGGATTGCATGTGAAAGGAAAAATAAAATCACACATTATGTCACACATCAAAAAGTAGTACATTTACTAAGAATCTAAAATTTGCTAGTGCTGTTACTATGATGATGACCACAGCAGTTTCTCCTTCTCCTCTTACTGAAGTTATAAAATCATTGCAGGCTCCACAGACAAAAGAGGTTATAGTTGTATAAAAGAACACATCTGCAGCACAGCACTTTATTCACTTCAATACTATAATCATCAAATCTGAGTACAAAACACATTTATACTTTTTTGATGAAAAATATGCTTAGAAAAAAGCTAATATGTAATAAGTGGGCAAATGTGACCTTGAGAAAGCAAATAATGAACTAATATCAATCTAATCATATTTAAGAGGAGCAAATGGAAAATCTTACTTTTACAAAATAATGCACAATTTTGGAGGAATTACATTACTTGATTTATTGGCCTGTTAGACACTATACAAATGAAGACAATAAAGAAGAGACTGGTCTAAAAATTGACAAATAGATCAAACAAAGTAAATATACAGCTCAGAAATTGACCTGCCTGTGTAACATAAAAATAAAATTCTAACCAATCACCCAAACTGACTAAAGGGACCCATTCTTGGCCAAGGAGATTGCAAAACAACTTGTAAACCAAAACTACAATTCTAAGCTCCCCCAACTATCTGAATGGACACCTCTCAGGCAACAGCATTCCAAAGTTAACCTGAAAATCTAGTTGAGGCCATGATGGGAAGTGGGGGATGGACATGCCTTATTAGCGTTAACATCAACACAGACCTTGATAAAACTGACAGAACAGCCTCTTTAAGTCTGTCAAGAAATGTTTACTATCTATTCTCTCTGAAGCATGCTACTTGGAGGCTTCATCTGCATGATGAAACATTGGTCTCCACAACCCCTTACCATAACCCAGGCATTCCTTTCTATTGATTCCAGGTCTTTAGATAATAACTCACCCAATTGCCAATCAGATAAATCTTTGAATCTGACTATGACCTGGAAGCCTCCCACCCCACCCATTGCTTCCTGTTGTTTTGCCCTTCTGGACCAAACCAATGTACATCTTACATGTATTCATTGATGTCTTATGTTTCTCTAAAACGAATAAAACCAAATTGTAGCCTGACCACATTGGGCACAAGTCTCGTGTGCCCAAGACCTCCTGAGGCTGTGTCACAGGCATGTTCTTAACCTTGGCAAAATAAACTTCTAAATTCAATCAGACTTACCGCATATTCTTTTGGTTTACAAAGCTTAAAAATGGAATTCTCAGTCATGATTGGAAGAGAAGTTGGACATGCCTCATTATACTCCCTCCCTTTTGAAGTTTAAGCACAACCACTGACCAGCAATAATGTTAAACTAGAGATTATAATACTGACAAAATAGACTCTTTGGGGCAATAAGATACCAAATTATAAACAAGACCTAAGGTCATGCCAGGCAAAAGTTAAGTTACACCTGTAGGCCATCTATCTTGCTACATAGCATCTTTGTGTTAACTAAAACATTGGTTCCTGTTGACTCCAAGTTTTAGGCACAGCCTTACTCCTTTAACCACTCGCAAATAAACGAATCTCTGAATCCATCTATAGCCTATAAGCCCTCATTTCAAGGTATTCTTCCTTTTGGGGCCAAACTAATTACACCTTCCATGAGTTGATTTTTGTCTTTGTCCATAACTCCTGCCTGCCCAAAAGATATTAAACCAAACCGTGATCTGACCACCTCAGGGCCACTTATTCAAGGCTTCTTGAGTTTGTGTTTTCTCTGGGTCTTGGTCATGCATATTGACTCAGAATAAAGCTCTTTAAAATATTTTACAGAGTTTGATTTTTCTGTTAACACATATATGCATTCATATGACACTTTAAAAATGAACCAAAGTAATCCAATGGGGATAGGATGCTTTTTCAACCAATGGTGTTGGAATGTCTCAAACCCACATGAAAAAAAAATACTGTATCTTTATACACCAAATGTAATTCAAAATGAAGCATAGATCCAAATGCAAATGCTAAAATTATAAAACTTCAGAGAAAAGCACAGAAGATATCTGGTCATGGGAATAGGTGAAGGTTTCTTATATTAGTCATGGAAAGCAGCACTCGAAAAGGACAAAATAGTTAAATTAGGCTTCATTAATATTAAAAGACCTGTTTATTGCCAGGCACGGTGGCTCACGCCTGTAATCCCAACACTTTGGGAGGCTGAGACAAGTGGATCCCCTGAGGTCAGGAGTTCAAGACCAACCTGGTCAACATGGTGAAACCCCATCTCTACTAAAAACTACAAAAATTAGCGGACACCTGTAATCCCAGCTACTTAGGAGGCTGAGGCAGGGAGAATCGCTTGAACCCAGGAGGCAGAGGTTGCAGTGAGCTGAGATCACACCACTGCACTCCAGCCGGTACAACAGAGACTCCATTTCAAAAAAAAAAAAAAATTGTTTATTAAAAGACCCAATTAGGAAAAAGATTTGGCAAGATGCAAACTGGAAGAAAATTTTTAGAAGACATGTATGGCTTAAAAACATATATTTAAGAAATGACTGATACCCATAATATGTAAAAAAAAAAAAAAAAAAAAAAAAAAATTCACTAAGTGATAAAAAGATAAACTACCAAACGTTTAAAAAAAAGAATGAGTTGAATAGAAACTTCACAAAGCAAATAAGATACATACATACAAAAGGCCAGGAAGCACATGAAAAAATTTTAATATCTTCAGGCATCAGGAAAATACAAATTATAGCCAGGAAATAATACTAGCCCACATCCACCAGAAGAAAAATAAAAAGACTAATGACACATTTTTTGGCTATTCAATGGACTCTTTTTGTGAAACAATGCAGGAATGCAAAATATGTACCCCTTTAGGAAAAAAGTTCTGCCAACATTTTTTAAAACTAATTATTGTTGTTCCTGGTACAATGCAAAGAATTAGTAGAAATGTAAAACGTATAGCCCCTGGGGAAAAAAAGCTCTGCCCAATTTCCCTTAAAGCTAATTGTATATTTACTCTACATTCCAGAAATTGTATTCCTTGGCATTTAACCAATGGAAATGAAAACATATTTTCTCAAAAAGAATTTGTACGAAAATTCAAAGCAACTTTATTTTTAAAAAGACCAAAAAAACCCACAAATTTTAACTATCAATTGTAGAAGAATGGATAAGTAAGATGAACTCATTTATGATTTGAGATGTGGTAAATAGATATGCAATAAAGCATCTATAACAAAATATCTTGATGGTAGTTACATGGGTTTTCATTTTTAAATTCTTTGTTTATTTATTTATTTATTTATTTTGAGATGGAGCCTCACTCTGTCACCCAGGCTGGAATGCAATGGCTTGATCTTGGCTCATTGGAAACTCCACCTCCTGGGTTCAAGTGATTCTCCTGCCTCAGCCTCCCAAGTAGCTGGGATTACAGGTGCCCACCACCATGCCCAGCTAATTTTTGTATTTTTAGTGGAGACAGGGTTTCACCATGTTGGTCAGGCTGGTCTCGAACTCCTGAACTCAGCTGATCCACCTGCCTCGGCCTCCAAAAGTGCTGGGATTACAGGGGTGAGCCACCACGCTTGGCCTCATTTTTAAATTATTTAATCATTGTTGTATAAGTTTTTATTATAAACTAATAGCGAGAAAACTACCAGGTGCAGTGGCTCACACCTGTAATCCTAGCACTTTGGAAGGCCGAGGTGGGTGGATCACCCGAGGTCAGGAGTTCAAGACCAGCCTGGTCATGGGGTGAAACTCCATCTCTGTCAAAAATTAGCAGGGCATGGTGGTGGCTGCCTATAATCCCAGCAACATGGGAGAGTGAGGCAGGAGAATTGCTTGAACCTGGGAGGCGGAGGTTGCAGTGAGCAGAGATCATGCCACTGCATTCCAGCCTGGGCTACAGAGCAAAACTCCGTCCCCCCTCCAAAATAATAATAATAAATAAGTAAAAATAAAATATTAGGGAGAAAAAGAGGAATGGCCCACTTCTAATAGCCACATATAACATGCCAAATCTTTTGGAACACTCCAGAGGATGATCTTATGAGTTAGACAGTGAGAGGTAAGGAAGAGTCACTGTTAAACAGGATCAAAGGCTTCTTAAAAGGTCCTTAGTGAAATCAGAAAGCAGCTTACAGTGGCGGGTGGGTGGCATAAATGGAAGAGGTCAATAAAATAGAGCACCTAGGAGTTTAGTGTGCTCATTTGGGGGAAGCAACAGATTAAATCATCATCAGCTGCCGTGTAGAGGAACAAGAAAGATAGTTAAGTATTAATTTCACAAATACTGGATAAAAGTATTCACATATATAATTAGTGTAAAATATATATGTTGCTCTTTCCTTCACTCAAATTTTAAGAAGGTTCTTTGGGTGTCCTGCTTGGCACCTGGGTGTTTGCCTTTCGCATTTGTGCGTTGAGTGCCTGTGTGAAGTGGAAGAAGTTTAAAGAGGCTATGTTAATTTTTGTTAGTAAGATTATCCTTTTTTTCTCTCCAGATCCACCAATTGCTTCTAATTTCAGTTACATAAAGTCTAAAGCCTCAAAATATCTAGAAAGATCTGGTCTCTGTGAGTGATCTCGCTCAACTCATTTCTTGCGGCTTTTCTTCTCACCTACTGCATTACAACAAATAGTGCCCTTGCCACTCCTGGAAAAATGGAAGGCCTTCTGCTGCCTTAGAACCTTTTCATTTACTGCTCCCTTCGCCTGAAATTATTCTTCCTCAGATACAGCCGTAACTAAATTGTTTATTTCCTACAGGTCGTTAATGTAATACTACCTTATGGGTCAAGCCTTCTCCAGTCACACTACCTAAAAACTGCAATCTTCACTTCTTTGTTACTACTCCATTCCCATATTTAATTGTCTAACACCTAGAGCAATATAATGCACTGTATATTTTGCTAACCAAAATTCCTATTTGCCTTTCTGCTGCATTACATTTTAAGTCCCATTAGGGCATATAATTTCCCTTGTTAGTGTTCACTGGTAATCTTGAGCACTGAGAAAAGTGCAGTTCATATAATTGATGCTTGATAAATAATTATTTTTTGAAATAGTGATACATGAGTGGAATGTTTGTAATTACTAATATTTTAGCACATATTATATGTGAGTTTTTTATTCTAAGTGTATTGCAAGATAACTCATAGAATTCTCACAACTCTATAAGGTAGATATTATTGTCCCTGTTTAGGGAAACTTACACAGTAATCATTTCAATAACTTTCTCAGGGTTAAAATAGCTAGTATGTAATGAAAGCTAATTTGTAATACAGGGTAGAAATAAAGGGGAGCCATCTTAAGATTGAACTCTTTAGGCATAAGAGAGAAAAGATAAATTCTAGGGACCAATGCTGTGATCTGAGAGACTTTGAGAGGTAGGTATAAGACATTGAAATGTTTTTAGGTTTGTTTTCTTTGATATATGATATGGAAATAATATTGCCACCTCTATAAATATTGCAGCAAAATTTACATAAATTTAAAGCTATTTGACTCATATTTATGACTTTGTTAAAAATAAGATTAAGATTACAAATTTATTTGGGTTATATGTAAATATAATCTTTATTAAACATAAGGGCTCAGGCTGTAGAGAGATGGGCTATTGCTCAAACCATTTCAATAAGGGTGCAGAGTAGGATGCATAACTTAAGAGCTTCATTAATTCATTTGAAGCTTGTATCTGTAAAATAAAATCCATGGTTAAACTTTCATAATTTTATGAAAGAAAGATATATATGTCCATATTACTATATTATAATTTATATTGTAATTTGTATTATAAAAATTATATTAGGTCTTGTCTCACATTATTTAACATACTTTATGCATATGGCATTTTATATTAAGCACAAGTATAAATTTACATTACTTCATAGTGTCACTGTAAAGTTGAAATCTTAGAATTGCCTTTCCTAATCTATTTTGTGCCATGAAAATATAGAATGAACTATTGACCATTCTTCTGTTGTAGAATATTCACAAGATTTCATTTTAAATATGAAAAACACATGCATCAGTTAACATTTCTAATTAATTTTATCTTCAAATGTCAATAAACTAAATTAACAAAAAGTAGTATCATGACAAGTGGAGTTATAATCATTTGGTAATGTTTTTAATTATATATTTAGGATGGAAATATTAAAGATTTTTCAATAGATTATTTTATATTTTCTTGTAATTTCTCTTCCCTTGAACACAACCAAGACTAAAGCTTTAAAACTTTCATTTTACTTTGATTTCTAAGATTCAAACTTCATTTCTACAGAGATAGAAATTGCAAGTTTGGCTGGTAGCTATTAACCAGGTGTTAGCTATTCACTTTTTTGTTTCTGCCAAAAAGCTAGAAGCAATAAAATGAAATGTCTGTTTTCAGGGGAGAACTTATAAATTCAATCACAGGGTAACACTATAAAATTGAAAATCTATTTTTAAAAATTCAAATATCTATGGTAATATTTTGGTAATGTAACTTTCTGTCATACACACATCAGAAATTTTCAGGCTTCCTATTCTGTGTTTGATTTTACATTAAAAGACATGGCTCAATAAGGATGTTTTTTAAAGTTAAATATAAAAAGTCAATTTTAAAAATTGGTTTATTTGGAAGAAATTTTGTGCAGTGTATGAAAATGTAATTGTTCTCAAACAGTTAAAAGATTTTGTGGCTTAATATTTCAAATAATCTTGTTTCATAATTCTCAAATGTCAGTTACTCTTAGGGTATCACTATCAGAGGTCACAGGATAATCTGTACACACAGTGGGATGTCGTGTAACAATTGTTAAAAACAGATCATTTAATTCACGGCATGTTGAATTACGATCTCTGCCCTTACAGGTTTTGAATTACAAGTGCAAACAACAATTGATATCTTTTAATATTTCTTCATACAATAATGCCCTATTTTTAAATTACTGTACCTATGTGAGGCTAAGTAGCAGGATGAGTTATACACGGTAATTATTTCAATATGTATCTCATATTTGAATTTTTGGCTAATTTTTGGCTAGTTACCCATTGGATATACATGCAACCTAATTTATTGCTATCAATAATTATTCACAATCATTATATCAATTATTAGAGAAAAAAATTAAGGTACTCTATAGGACTTGCCATTTGAACTCTACTCCCAAGTCATCATCAACTGCCAGTGGTACTTGGTAATCAGAATGTAGTTGCTTTCTTTTCCATCAAACCAATCCCATCAAAACTCTATCTGACTATTGTTAAATGGATTTCTTCATGAAGAAATAAAAATCAGAGTGATAACCTTTTCCTTTGACTGTATTTTGGGTCTGTGTACAACTCCATCAATGATACCAGTCAATCAACAATGACTAAATCGCAAAATTACCTGCTAAACAACTAAAGACTAAAACCAACTAAGGACTGAAATAGATTTCATTATAGCTGAAAATCACAGAAGCTAGGAAATTGCGTATCTTTCCAGAAAATAAAATACTAGAATGAAATCTAGAGTAAGTGTGAGCCTGGATCCATTACTAATAAAGTCATCGAAGGGTTTCATTGGACTCTGGTATTTTAGCTATTTCCTTTCTCTAGCTCATATAAATAATACTGTTTTCTTCTGCTTTAGTGAGAACACGAAGGTATTATGATAGCATGCATGTGCATCTAGCACTGACTGCTTCCTATTCCAGACCTAAATTTGTCACAGCCAGCTGGGCTATTACATTTGAATATCCAAAGACAATATTGAAAGTAACGTATGTAAAACGGCGTTAGTGATATTATCTATTCTCACAAGTAGTTCTCCTTTTCAGTTACCTTTCTTGCTGTTGCTAATATTTTATTACTGTTGCATAATGTGAAAACATCTGAACAATATCTGCCTGTACTCTCCCAAACTCCTTATAGACACTTGTAGTGACTCCTTATAGTCACAAGTCCTATTCTTTAGCTCATGCTTACATTATATTAATGCAAATGACAACTTCTTGCAGAAGACATAGAATGCTGGAGAAGGTAGCAAACTGAGTCATTAATCTGCAATTGCATCCAGAAATAAAATGGCTCTGGAAAACATTAGCAGAAGAAAGGTAGTAGTTATTCAGGCAACCTATTTATTCCCCATTTTCATATCCACCTTCTGCCTCATCAGAAATACACCTACACACACATCACAAGCACACAAACATCTACATACACACACATGTTCACCCTCACGTATGCACATAAACTCACAATACAAAAGAGAACTAATCTATGGATGCTTTATATTCATAAATTTAACAAATATGAATATCTCTCTTATGCCAGGCATTGTCCTGACACTAGAAATATGAGCTTTTGATAAAACAACAGTGATTCTACCATCGTGAAGCTTATTTCCTTCATGGTCTGCTAGGCAAAACAAAATTTAAAAGGCAAATAATAAATGATAGTTTTCAAGTTGTAACATGTTCTTTGGATAAAGCACACATGGGAAGAGATAGATAATGATGTAGAAGGAAGATGGTTTCTTTCACAATTTTTCAGAAGTGACAATTAAGATAAAACTTGAAAGGTAAAAAGAAATAATACAAGCAAAGAGTGTGAAAGAAGCATTTCATGCAAAACTGCAAATATGCCCAAAGCTCCTACCATAGGAATGAGCTTGTCATGTTCAATAATAAGTAAGTAAATAAATAAATAAATAAGCTGAAATAAAACTAGGTGATATGGTTTGGATTTGTGTCCCCACCCAAATCTCAAGTGCAATTGCAGTCCCCAGGGTTGGAGGTAGGGCCTGATGGGAGGTGACTGAATCATAGTGGGGGGTTCTCATGAATGGGTCAACACCATCCCCTTGGTACTGCTCTTGTAATAGTAAGTGAGTTATCATAAGCTCTGATTGTTTAAAAGTGTGTGCAGCTCCCCCTTCTTTCTTCCCTCCTTGCACTCTGGCCATGTAATATGTACCTGCTTTCCCTTCAATTTCTATAATTGTAAGTTTCCAGAGACTTCCCCGCAAGCAGAAGCTACCATGTTTTCTGTACAGTCTGCAAAACCATGAACCAATTAAATTTATTTTATTTGTAAATTACCCAGCCTCAGGTATTTCTTTTTAGCAGTGTATGAGTGGACTAATACAAAAGATTGGTACCGAGAAGTGGGGCATTGCTAGAAAGATTCCTGAAAATGAGGAACAGCATTAGAATTGGGTAACTGGCAGAGTGTGGAATGATTTGAAGGGGTCAAAAGAAGACAGTAAGATGAGGAAAAGTTTGGAATTTCCTAGAGACTTGTTGAATGATTGTGACCAAATTCTGACAGTGATTTGAAAAGTGATGTCCAGGCTGAGGAATTCTCAGGTGGAAATGAGAAACATATTGGGAACTGGAACAAAAGTCACTTCTGTTATCATTAGCAAAGAGCTTGGTTGGATTGTGCTCCTGCCCTATAGATCTGTGAAACTTTGAACTTGAGAGTGATGATTTAGGGTATTTGGCTGTATTAGTGTATTTCATGTTGCTAATAAAGACATACTCGAGACTGAGCAATTTATCTTATAAAGAAAAGAGGTTAAATTGATTCACAGTTCCACATGACTAGGGAGGGCTCACAATCATGGCAAAAAGAGAATGAGAAACAAAGTCACATCTCACATGGTGGCAGGCAAGAGAGCTTATAGTGGGGAGTTCTCATTTATAAAACCATCAGATCTCATAAGACTTATTCACCACCATGAGAACAGTATGGGGAAAACTGCCCCATTATTCAAGTATCTCCACCTGGCCCCACCCTTGAAACATGGAGATTATTATAATTCAAGGTGAGATTTGGGTGGGGACACAGAGCCAAACCATATCATTCCACCCCTGGCCCCTCTCAAATCTCATGTCCTCGCATTTCAAAACCAATCACGCCCTTCCAACAGTCCCCAAAGTCTTAACTCATTCCAGCATTACACCAAAAGTCCAACTCCAAAGTCTCATCTGAGACAAGGCAAGTCTCTTCCATTTATGAGTCTGTAAATGCAAAGGCAAGTTAGTTACTTCCTAGATACAATGGGACTACAGGCATTGGGTAAATACATCCATTCCTAATGGGAGAAATTGGTCAAAATGAAGGGGCTGCAGGTCCCATGCAAGACTGAAATCCAGTGGGACAGTCAAATCTTAAAATTCCAAAATGATCTCCTTTGACTTCATGTCTCACATCCAGGTTATGCTGATGCAAAAGCATAACCCATGACCTTGCACAGCTCCACCCCTGTGGTTTTGCTGGGTATAGCCCCCCTCCTAGCTGCTTTCACTGGCTGACATTGAGTGTCTGTGGTTTTTCCAGGTGCATAGGGCAAGCTGTCAGTGGATCTACCATTCTGGGGTCTGGAGGATGGTGGCCCCTTTCTCACAACTCCATTAGGTGGTGCCCCAGTGGGGATATTTTGTGGGGGCTCCATCCTCACATTTCCCTTCTGCATTGCCATAGAAGAGGTTCTACATGAGGGTTCCACCCCTGAAGCAAACTTATTCCTGGATATCCAGGCATTTCCATACCTCTTCTGAAATCCCAAATCTCAGAACTTGACTTCTGTGCATCTGCAGGCTCAATGCCATGTGTAAGCCTCCAAAGCTTTGGGCTTGCACACTCTGAAGCCATGGCCTGGGCTACACATTATCGCCTTTTAGCCATGGTTGGGATGCAGAACACCAAATCCCGAGACTGCACACAGTAGGGTGGCCCTGGACCTGGCCCAGGAAACATTTTTTCCTACTAGGCCTCCAAGCCTGTGATGGGGAACCTACCATAAAGACTTCTGACATGCTCTGGAGACATTTTCCCCATTGTCTAGGTGATTAACATTTGGCTCCTCATTACTTATGCAAATTTCAGTCTATTTCATTTCTCCTCAGAAAAATGGGTTTTTCTTTTCTATTGCATTGTCAGGCTGCAAATTTTCCACAGTTTTATGCTCTGCTTCCCTTTTAAACGTAAGTTCCAATTACAAACCATATCTTTGTGAATACAAAAAACTGAATGTTTTTAAGAGCACCCAAGTTACCTCCTGAATGCTTCAGTGCTTAGAAATTTCTTCTGCCAGATACCCTAAATCATCTCCCTGAAGTTCCGAGTTCCACAGAGGTCTAGTGCAGGAACAAAATGCTGCCAGTCTCTTTGCTAAAGCATAGCAAGAGTCACCTTTATTCCAGTTCCCAACAAGTTTCTCATCTCCATCTGAGGCCATGTCAGGCTAGACTTCTTCGTCCATATCACTCTCAGCATTTTAGTCAAAGCCATTCAAGAAGTGTCTAGGAAGTTCCAAATTTTCCCAGATGTTCCTGTCTTCTGAGCCTTTCAAACTGTTCCAGCCTCTGCCTGTTACCCAGTTCCAAAGTCACTTGTACATTTTCAGGTATCTTTATAGCAGTGTCCCACTACTTGGTAAGAAACTACTGTATTGGTCCATTCTCATGCTGCCAATAAAGATATCCAAAACTGGATAATTTATAAAGTTTAATTGACTCACAGTTCTGCAGAGCTGGGGGGTCCTCAGGAAACTTACAATCATGGTGGAAGGGCAAGCAAACACATCCTTCTTCTCATGTCAGCAGGAAGGGGAAGTGCCGAGCAGAGGGAAAAGCCCCTTCCAAAACCATCAGATCTCATAGGAACTCACTATCACAAGAACAGCAGGAGGGTAACTGCCCCCATGATTCAATTACCTCTTACTGGATCCCTCCACAACACATGGGGATTATGGGAACTGCAATTCAAGATGAGATTTGGCTAGGGAGACACAGTCAAACCATATCAAAGTCTCTAGGAAGTTCCAAACTTTCACACATCTTTCTGTCTTCTTCTGAGCTCTCCAAACTGTTCCAACCTCTGCCTGTTAGCCAGTTCCAAAGTCGCTTCCACATTTTCAGGATCTTTACAGCAGTGCCCCACTACCTGGTACCAATTTACTGTATTAGTCTGTCTCATGCTGCTATGAAGAAATAGCCAAGACTGAATAATTTATAAAGGAAAGATATTTAATAGACTCACAGTTCAGCATGGCTGAGGAGACCTCAGGAAACTTATAATCCTGGCTAAAGGCACCTCTTCACAGGGTGACAGGAGAGAGAATGAGTGTCAAGTGAAGGGAAAGACCCTTACAAAACCAAGAGATCTAGTGAGAACTCATCTCACTATAATGAGAACAGCACTGAGGGAACCACCCCCATGATTCAGTTATCTCCCCTGGATCCTACCCCTGACATGTGGGGATTATTACAATTCAAGGTGAGATTTGGGTGTGGACACAGATCCAAACCATATCACTGGGGATTGTTTACAGGGGTGTATGTGTGTTTGTGTGTGTGTGTGTGTGAATGCCTGGAGGAAGACAGTTGGTGTGTGTATCCACATTAGTTTGCTAGGGTTGCCATAACAAATATCATAAACTGTGTCTGAACAAATATTTATTTTCTCAAAGCTCTGGAGGATAGATGTCTAAGTCAAAGTGCAATCAGGGTTGATTTTAATTCTAAGGACATCCTCCTTGGCTTGTAGATGGCTGTTTTCTTCCTATGTTTTCACATGGTCTTCTTTGTGTGTGTGTCTGTATCCAAATCTCCTCTTATAATAACACCAACTGTATCACATTAGGGACTACCTATATGGCCCTACTTTACATTAGTTACCTCTTTAAAGGTCATATATTCAAATACAGTCAAATTCTGAGGTGTTAGAGGTTGGGACATCAATGTATCAATTTTAGGGGGGCAAAATTTAGACTAAACAGTATGTACTGGATATCTACACGTTATGTAGATACGTATAGGTGTTTTTGTGTGTGTGCTGTTTGTTTGTATGTGGAAGGAAATAGATATATTTGTGTATGTGTAAGTATGTATGATTAGGTACATGCACGTGTATGCCCGGGTGTGATTTGTACATGTATGCACATGCAGCAACTTGGAATGGCAAAAGTTGAGATTGGAGGGACATGTAGAATTTCTGTGATATAACCCAGAAACCTATAGTTTTAAAGAGTTCTCAAATTGATTCTTACACACAATGGTTTGGAGCACACTAAGATTTAGAGTACAAGTAGAGGACTAAACCTTTGATAAGAGATAGGAGTTGTGGAACATTTTCCATTATAAGGGAGGGTAGGGGAAAATGCATAAAGGATGCATAGGCTTTTGTATTTGGCAGTAGTAAGAAGGTGCCTCATCTGTTGGCTTCCATTTTCAAAGTGAATTACGCAATGATGTTATCAGACATGAGTGAAAAAAGAGGAGGAATATGCATAGGAAAATTTTTAGAATGGAAGATAAAATAGTAAGCAGATAGTATTTGAGGGAGTATGAAAACAAATGTAACCAAAAATTACATAAGAGTTGCTGTGAAATAGCTGATGTAAATTTACACCATAAATTTATAAACAAAACCAACGGACATTTATGTCTTTTTCTCCAGCAAATTTCAGAAGAAGAGGCTATGAGTGTTAGAATTCAAAAAGCTTGGGGTCTTGTAGGGTGAATAAAAAGAACGGAAAGATAAAGATGGTGATGAGGATATTTATAAAAAAAGTAATAATAATAATGGGCTGGGGAATTTCTACCAGAAAAGATGACATTGAAGCCAAACTATTTGGGGATAAATGTTGCAGTCTTTCTCTTCACAGCTGTGGTACCTTGCTGTCACGATTTTCTTAAATGGTGTTAGCTGACTGATAATTATCTGGTCATGTGTCTCTAGGTTTTTCCCAGATTTCCCAAGAATCACTGGTCTTTGTAGCATTATGAACTACTCCCAACTTCACAGTGTTTCCTTTTGGAATATGCTATGTACTGTATGGCACTGCATTTTTTCTTTCAATGTAGTACACACACACACACATTAAGCTAATATTCATAACTGTAGATGACAATGTGACTAAAAGAAAATGCGTACATATAAAGGGAAGTTGAATATAAGCTAGCAAAAAAAAAAATAATCACATGGACTTAACATTAGTTTCATTACTGTGATCTTGGCACTGTGAAAAAGCCCTATAAATTTTGAAGTAATATTTTTATCCTTACGTTTTTCAGATAAGGCTATGAGTAATTAGATTTGAATCAATTTGTCCAAGGTTACATCCCTAGCAAATGATAGCTGAAATTTAGAGCTGGTCTATCTACTTTAAAAATCTAGATTTTAAAAATTCATTATATTCTACTATTTCCTGGTACCATTCACATACACCCTAAAACAATATAAATATAACTTACATATTTATACGGTGCTGCTTCACAATTTCTCATATTATGCTCTGTACACATAAATTTAATGTGTTTCACTCCCAGAAATAAATCATTCCTTTAACAAATGTTCATAAAAATTTAGTATTTTCCTAGCTTGCTTCCTCCAAGTACAAGAATCAGATAAGCTTTTCCTCGTTCATATATTGGCTTAGAACAATTCATTTTGTGGGATTTTGATTGAGAAATTTATTACTAAAGAGATTACTCCACCATGACTGATAATATCCTATGGAATGGAAATACATATAATTTATGATATAGGTAATTATTTTATTGTTTGCATACAATACTCAGTGGGACTCGTGCATAATGGTTTAATTCTTTCTGAACAAACAACTTCTTGAGGATCCTCATCTTGATCTGTGTACTTACCCAATCTAGAATTCTCCAATTTCTTATTTTCTACATGTCTTATACTTAATTTTCTTTGTAGTCATTTATTTTATAATTTGCAGTACATTCTCAGAAAATTTTCTGCTTACTTTTCCTTAGGGAAAGCAAATCCGAGACATTTTCTGTTTATAATGTACATAAATCCAGTCTTAAATAATGATATTTGAAGATTTGGAAGTTTGCTTCCTTTTTATACAGCAATCAAAGGGCCTCTTGACAGCAATTTGTTAGCTACAGAATTATTTTCCCCTACCTTTTTTTTAAAAGTTGGCTCTATATCTGTTATTTTGAAAACATAAATAAAAATAATCGCCTCTCAGGCTGAATAAAAATGGCACAATGCTCTACCTTTCATTCTCTTCCTCACCCCCATTTCTCCTGCTCCTCCTTCACCTCCTTCTTCTTTACCATGTTGTATGCACTCTCTGATGGCTTAAAAATTATTCGGTGTAGTGCTTCAATCAGGATGCCATTTGACAAGCAGAATCACAGCAACATTAGGGATATATGTAACGTATAGTAAATAATTGCCTTATGTAACTGTGGCGTTGACTAAGCAATCCCAGTCTTCAGCTTAGACAGTCAGGGAGGGAAGTTGAGCAGGCTAGACCCCCACATGATCTGAAAGTTGACCATGGGCAACAGTCAGAAGAGAAGATTCAGGGCTGGGGACCAGGGGGTGGTGCAATTACAATGCCAGGGGCTATTCAGAGTTTTTTCCTCAGGCGAGACCTAAGACCTTTTGAATTGAATTTGCAACTGCTTAAGTCAGTTCCCTCCTCCCCCTTCCTCCAGGATGGTCCTCCTTTTGACTAACTCGAAATCACTAATTAGGGACTATACCAACATCTGCAAAATTGCTTCACAGCAGCATCTAGATTTGTGTTTGATGAATAATTGGGAGGAGGAGTGTGTGTGCTACAAAATGGCCACTACTTTTTTCTCTTCTTTCAGCTCTCCTTAAGGAATGTCTCTTATAGCCCATCCTAACAGGAATCATACTAGAAAGAAAATTCTGGGGACTGTAGTTCAGCCTAGGCAAGATGCCATATTAAAAAGCTATCATAGCTGGAATATATCAACTTGGCTAGGCTGAACTATAGAATAGTTCCCAAATTCAGTTCTTTTTTTTTTTTTTTTTTTGAAGATATTGATTTGGAATAGTGCAATGATTCAAAGAAATATAAGTAGTTTTATTAATATTTACTTAAGAAGTAACAAGTAAGCATTGGCAGACACTGTGAGTTGCACATAGACTGTCTCTTCTCTTCTCTCTCACGAATGCCTTGCTCCTCCTGTGCTACACTGTTTTGCATGTAACTACTGCCAAAAGACCTGGTTTTACTTCGCCAGTGAGAAGTAAGAAATTTTTTTTTTTTTTTTTTTTTTTGAGATGGAGTCTTGCTCTGTCGCCCAGGCTGGAGTGCAGTGGCCAGATCTCAGCTCACTGCAAGCTCCGCCTCCTGGGTTTACGCCATTCTCCTGCCTCAGCCTCCCGAGTAGCTGGGACTACAGGCACTCGCCACCACGCCCGGCTAGTTTTTTGTATTTTTTAGTAGAGACGGGGTTTCACCGTGTTAGCCAGGATGGTCTTGATCTCCTGACCTCATGATCCGCCCGTCTCGGCCTCCCAAAGTGCTGGGATTACAGGCTTGAGCCACCGCACCCGGCCTAGAAAAATTATTTTAGAGCGTTCCTAGAAATATTGTTGCGTTGCCTTTTTCATTTAACCCTGGCTTTCCTGTTTATTCTTCTCTTAAACACAAGCATAAAAGCAGAAGTTGGAAGAACTTGCATGTTTTCATCATGGAAAGATGATAATGAGAGATTTCAGTTCTGGCATGCTGAGGTATGGTACCTCCTTATCTGAAAATAGTAAACCATCTTTAAAATTAGTATAGTCAGGATTCCTATTATTGCTGATGAACACCTATTTATCTGTATCATATGCATACTTTTAGCTATAAATCTTCCCCTTGAAAATATTGAAGAGAATTATCCTCACCTATGTGCACATAAACATATGTGCAGAGTTGCTGATTGAAAAATTAATAGTTTATAATAACAAACATGGAAACCAGGCTACATCTCTTAATATATTAGAAATGGATAAATTAAGTTATATGTAAAATATAGAATCATGTAACCATAGGTGAATAAAAGTTAAGTAATGCATACTGTGGTAATAACTTGTGAATAAGTGAGCCAGGATGCAACAACGAAATTCTCCTTAATTGATTATCGGGTTGTTTAATTCCTGTGTTGTCTATCTTTATCCAAAGGCAAAATACACGAGCTATTAGAAAAAAATTGAAATACTCTATTCAGATAATTGTTTTCCTGTGTTAAATTTCAAAGTCATCCACCTTTGTAATTCATGGTCTTAGCATCCACACTAACCTGATTTTATATTCATAAAAATAGAAATATTTGATAACAAATTATTAAGTATAAAAACAGATGATAAAACTATGATTTACACACTTATTTTACCATAACAACATATTCATACAATGTACATATGTATTATTTATAAATATATTCACTTTATGCATACATGAGATATGTATTATTTATCTCTATATTCTATTTTTAAAAAGTATGTATAAAATTAAATTCTGTTGAATTTTCTTTTGAAATTTAATATGTTAAAGTTATGTTTTATGTTTTTACTTACATAAAACTTTTGCAAGAAGGAATGTATTCAAATAATATTTTTTAAAAACTAAGAGAAATGAGTAGTTCTTATAGACTGAGTTAATGTTAACAAATACAGTTTCTGAGAAAATATTTTAAAAATAAACTTTGAAAAAAACTATAGTCTTAAGTTTACAAACTAATGAGAGGTAATTATTAAAAGTAATCTTGAATACTTAAGTTTTTTAATCTTTTTGGAAGCCTACTTAAAACTCACTTTATGATAATGAGTTATACGATAAGTATGCAATTTATTGTAATTGGTATTCTAGATTTTTCAAAATATCTGCCATTTGTTTCTAAATGAATGATATCTAACTACTGTTTTACATTATCTAAATAACTTGGATTAATAACTCTTTTACTGAAAGTTTCTCCATATGAACTTTGCCAGTGAAACTATCATTTTTCTCTTTCTTCATAATAAAGCCCACTGGCTCCAACCATTTATTCTATACCATTATTTTCCTAACTTTAGTTTTCTCGGTGGATATTTTAACCCTAATTTGCTAAGGTATCTCTGAATAGCTGACATATATAACTGAACCCAGCACTTCTACAAAGTCTCTCTTCTGTATTTCTGTAACATCTTAGCATAAGATTTTAGTACTTACATGTTTACAGGCCTTCTTCCCTCAATTACAATAAGAAACAAAAGAATAAACATTGTGCTCTAGTCGACACTATAGGAGAAACTCCTGGTACATAGTTGGACTTTACAAATATTTCATAAATTATTTCTAAAACAAATGACATATCTTAATATAACACAATATTTTATATGTTACCTTTCATTAGATTGGAAAGTACAATTTCTTTCAGCAAGAAAATGTGTGGCACATACCAACATTATTTATGTTGACCTCACCTTTATTTCTGACAGAATAACTTCAGTCACTTCTTTCCTACCAAAGTTCATGCATCATCATGTAGGCATTCTTTCACTGCCATGCATCATTTCCAAATCACCACTTTTCAACTATATATATTATTTTGAAAAATGTCTTTCTTTTAATCATTACTCTCAATTCATAACATTGCAATGATACCTATTAAATCATAATCATGTCTCTATGTCAGAATTTCCAGATTACTTTGTTATTTTAATTAGGAGCAGTGTTAAATAAATCAGCGTAGGCAAATCAGCAACAAACATCTTCTGTGTCAACATCCCCATGATATCACTTCTGAGAAATATTTTCTTATACAGGCTGGCTTACTTACCTTCCCAATTATCTGTTTCACTTGTAATAGAGCATTAGCCTCTCTCCTGTTCAAATACAAATTTGATTTAGTTGATGATTTTAATAAATTATATGTGTGGTTTGGTTTGATTTGGTTTTCTTATGAGGTGAGATATTTTTGCTAAAGAAATAATAAAATTATTCTCTTGGATATCAATATATTATGTATTTGTTCAATTCCTTTGTCATCCATTTTGCCCAAGGGCAAAATGCTTCAACTATTAGAAAAATAATTGAAATACTTTCCCCAGGTAATTATTTTCCTCCCTTAAATTTCAAAGTCATCCAAGATATATTCCACACAAAACTCACGAGAATTTTCATCAGATGTTTGATGATTCCTTTGATAAGACAATGTTTTACATAAATCACTTTTATCTGGTATAGTTTGAATCTTCAAATTCTATTGTGATTTCTTTTTTATTGATATGGTAATGGTTTTCCTTTTATTTGATTATCCTATTGATTCTTTCAATAATTAAAAACAATAATAGAATGCAAACGGAATCAACTGCAAACATGAAAAACCATGGTTTTCTACTGATATTCTAATCTTAGCTAGTTTTAGACCTTGAACTCACCAGTTAAAGGGAATGTTGTGTGCCTTGAACATAGATTCTGCAATGTCACTGAAAGAATATAAAATGAGCATTCCTCAAATCCTTTTCCTAGAAATACCTACAGTCATTTGCCAACATAAATGTACACTGGGGAAAGTTATGAGGATTGTTGGATACAGGGTGTGATCTGACACTTATAATCTAACATGTTATCATGATCCTTCAGTTAGAGTAATTCCATAATGAACCAGTGATCAATGAAATCTTGACTCAAGTTGATCTCACAGTCATAGAATAATGTAAGGATAATAGATAAACCCTTAGGTTATTCCTCGTACTTGACAACAAAATTAGGATGGTTACACCAAACAGCTGGCAGTACGCTTACAAGTTTACCTAATTTGTAGTGTAAGAACTTTTTTGGTAGCAAAGAACAAGTGGCAGTGCTTGAGAATTTCTCCTGTTGCTCCGTCAGCTACGACTGTGTATCAGAAGTCATGCTATATATATAACCTTGGTAAAATATTAGAGATGATCAACGCCCTCACATACATAAAGGAGATAGGGTTTATTGTCCCACGGTATCTGCTTTTATCTTATTTTTGTGATTCCTGAGGGGAAAAGATGGAGTATAGTAGATTATTCTGCATCATCTTCTATTTGACCAAGTGGCAGGCTCAATTCCATTTGTTTTGCCAATGTGGCATCTTTATTGAAACAGATCCATGCAGTCTCTGGAGGCTGTTATGCAGCTTTTCATCTAGAGAATGCATTTTTTTTTCAAACCCCATTAGTAAATAGGATCAAAATCAGTTTGCTTTTATGAGGGAAGAATAGCTATGCTTTATCACTTTCTTGTCCCTAAGCCATATCAATGTTCCTTCAGGTCACTGTCAACCTTGATCATCTTGACACAAAGAGCATCTTGCTAATACCATATACCCTGTCATACAGACAGTGCTACACAGATAGAATGGTGGGATGGCCTATGAAAGGCTTAACTAAGTTTCCAGCTTTGGGATCAATTTATGTGGGATTGAGCCATTATCCCCTAGGAGGCATATATACTTCGGTCAGATGCTAATATAGGTTACTTTGTCTCTAATATCTGGAATACTCATGTCTGGAAACAAACGGTCAGCCCCTGTCACTCACTCTTAGTAGCCTAGTTGCCAATTGTATGCTTCTTGTTCCATATATATATATAGAGAGAGAGAGAGAGAGGACAGAGAGGACAGAGAGAGAGAGAGAGAGAGAGAGAGAGAGAGAGAAAGAGCTGTTGCCCAGGCTGGAGTGCAGTGGCACAATTTTGGCTCATTGCTACTTCTGCCTCCTGGGTTCAAGCCATTCTTCTGCCTCAGCTTCCCGCGTAACTGGGATTACAGGCATGCCCCACCAATATTAGGTCCTCCTAGAGATCCAATATTAGGTCTTCTTGGAGATTTTTCTTCTTGAGTTTAGGGCTGGAGGGTTGACACTGTCAAGGAAAACAAGAAGTGTTACAATGAACAGGAATCTGTGACTGTCATTTAGCCACTTTGGCTTGTTATTCCTGTGGATCAACAGGCATGGAAAGGAGTTAGTATACTATCAGTGACTTTGACACTGATTACGGTCAGAAGCTGGGGATGCTGATACAAATGAGTTAGGGAGGAGTATGCCTAAAACCTGTGATGTTCGCTGTGGCAAATCTTGTTTGTTTGTTTGTTTGCTTTTGTTGTTGTTGTTGTTGTTTTTGAGATGGAGTCTCACTCTGTCACCCAGGCTGGAGTGCAGTGGTGGGATCTCTGCTCATTTCAACCTCTGCCTCCTGGGTTCAAGCAATTCTCCTGCCTCAGCCTCCCGAGTAGCTGGGACTACAGGCGTGCACCACTATGCTCGGCTAATTTTTGTATTTTTAGTAGAGACAGGGTTTCACCATGTTGGCCAGGATGGTCTCGATCTCTTGACCTCATGATCCACCCACCTCGGCCTCCCAAAGTGCTGGCATTACAGGCGTGAGCCACCGTGTCCAGCCCCAAATCTTGTTTTATAATACTAGTAATAACTGTGAATGGACAATTGCACCAAATTTAAACTAACCAAAACAATTAAGGGATAAAGGCCTGGTTTGCCCTTACCAGGCAAGCAACCTGAACCAACTGAACTGCTGAATGAGGGTAAAGGAGTTCTAGAACAGATGGTTGAGGAGAAAAATGATGGAATACCTATTATGGAACATGGATGTGAGACATGATGTCAAATGAAATCATTTTGGAACTTTAAGTTTTAATATCTGCCCTATTGGATTTCAGACTTGCATGGGTACTCTAGCCCCTTTGTTTTGGGAAATTTCTCTTATTTGGAGTGGGTGTATTTGCCCAATGCCTGTACCCTCATCGCATCTAGGAAGTATATAACTAACTTGCTTTTACTTTTGCAGGCTCATAGGCTGAAGGGACTTGCCTTGTCTCAAATGAGACCTTGGACTTGGACTTCTGGGTTAATGCTGGAATGAGTTGAAACTTTGGGGGACTGTTGGAAAGGCATAATTGTGTTTTAAAATGTAAGGACATGAAATTTGGGAGAGGTCAGGGGCAGAATAATATGGTTTGACTGTGTCACCACCCAAATCTCATCCTGAATTATAGTTCCCATAATCACATATGTGGTGGGAGGGACCCAGTGGGAGGTAATTGAATCATGGAGGCAGTTTCTCCCATGCTACTCTCATGATACTAAGTAAGTTCTCATGAAAACTGATGGTTTTATAAGGGGCTTCCCCTGTTGCTCAGCTCTCTTTTTTCTCCCTCCTGCTGCCATGTGAAGATGGACGTGTTTGCTTCCCCTGCTGCCATAATTGTAAGTTTCCTAAGGCCTCCCCAGCCATGCTGAACCATGAGTCAATTAAACCTCATTCCTTTATAAATTACCCAGTCTAGTGTATGACTTTATCATTAGCAGTGTGAGAACAAACTAATAAAATTGGCTACAGCAGTAGGAACTATAACTTATGGAAAGAGACTCTGAGATTAAATGTATTTGCATTTAGGGTCTCAGAAAAGTAGTGTAGACTGGGTTTTCACGAAAGCAGAGGCCTATGTTGTAGAACTGGATATTGGAAGAGGATAAGAATAATTTGGTCTTGTCAGTGTAGACTACATCAGTTACTCTTAGATACCACTTTAGGTTCTCTTGCACTGGGACACAGCATATTGTGTCATCCCTGCTACCATAGAGAATGGCCTCCTGTGCATACAACCACCACATTTTGTCTCTTGCCCATGCTCTACACCGTTCAGCTGCAATGCTAGGTTTTCTCTTTGGCACGGAGTCCTAAGATGCCATCAAATTTGCATTGTGCTCATGTGTGTGCAACCAAAAAGTGCAGGTTAATATCTTACAGGGAAAAGCCTTTGATCAATGTAATACTGGAAGCAAAAGATAAATTATTTCTTCTTTCTTCATGTGGAGGAATTTCCAGAAATTAATATAGTTTCCCAGATAAGATTTCTGAGAAGCCGAGTAATAAATTATACAAGATAAAAAATGGTAGCTAATTCAATATGCACCTCTAAAATTGTTCTCCTTTCTCAATCTCATTACCTTTTTAAATCAATACTGTATTCTTGGGTTTGTACCTTTTCATCAAATATTGTATTCTTGGGTTTGTACCTTTTCATCAAATATTAACGCACAATATTTTTCTCAGATTATATTTCCT
The DNA here is from genome assembly GCF_024542745.1 of Macaca thibetana thibetana. NCBI lineage: Eukaryota > Metazoa > Chordata > Mammalia > Primates > Cercopithecidae > Macaca > Macaca thibetana. The sequence goes on from NC_065594.1 coordinate 61,150,021, forward strand.
AGGGCACCCATGCTAAGACAAATGTAAATAAGTGGACCAGTTCTGTTGCTGAATAAATGTCTATCTTACATACATTTTTAGGCAAATTTTGGATACCCTTACTCTCTGCCTCCTTTTCCCCTTTCTAAGTTACTTAATGTAACTACAACCCTAGCTATCTTCTTCGTAAAAATTCCATCTATTCTTTAAGGCCCTAAAGGATTCCTGTTCTAATTGCTTGTATTACTATTTTATAAGGTTTTTCAAGATGAATTTTTAAAATTTTATAAATTGTGTTCATATGCTATGTTTCTAACAATATTTTAAGTTTATTCATGCCAAAGATTGTGTCTATTTTATCTTTCTAGTACTCATCATGCCTATTACAGTCTTGTAATAAAGCAGTAGAAATGTTTACTTTGATGGTAATTTATGTTTTCTTCTCTGTGGTAGTTTTTATTTTTTTTCTCTCTCTACACCTCCTTTTAATAAGTAGCCAGGACTCTGATGCTCTCATACCCCACAAATGTTAATATTTCAAGGTTTAAAGCTTTGTACAAACTACCTTCTTACACTTTTCTTCTTAAATTCTCATTTTGTGGGACATTAGTCACAAAAAAAATGAGGGGTTCTTTTTTTTTTTTTGGAACACCTTTTAGAATAGCAGCTGAGAGGATGGTTTTTTGCCTTAAATATTTTTTCTTGAGAGATTATTGAGATCAGATGGGTTTGCTGATATCATTGACTCATGCCCTGTTGGATATTTGCATCCTCAAAGGGTAGTAAGGTCTCAGAGGGAGAATGGTTACATAATGCATCCAGGAATACTGGACATTAAGCTTCAGGGACAATGTAATCCATCAAACATTTTGTGCTTTAATTGCCTCACTGAAGCAGTACCTTCTGAATTATTACACAGGCCTCAGCGGGGGCAAAGGAGATCAAATAATGAAGTAATATTAAGTTTTCCAGCAAGCATACAAAACTGCAGTTCAAAGTGAAGTTTTATTAGATTAAATAAAAAAATTATAATTTAAAATTTATTTTTCCCCCTAGCTTGTGGACTAGGATTCATGGCCATCAGACTCAAAAGAAGCAATTAATTCAATTGATCATACGTCCCAGATATCTGAGTGAACAGTCATTCTCCTGCCTTTTTTTTTTCCTCCCTTGAGGTTATTCTCTTTAGCAGCATTAACGAAGTATTTGTTTGCACCTAGGCTCTGGATAACATGAAGTCTTTTCAGTCATCCCCTTTAAGCACGAAGATCTTCTTTCTTCCTTAAAATGTGCATTTACTTTTACCCTTGAGTTTTCTATTATCTTCGTATCTGGTTGGGTCATGTAAGTCTATTTGTCATAGCTATAAATGAAATCTTGATTAGTTAAGACCATTTTCCAGCCTCCACAGTCCCTATGAATAAGACTTTAAAAGCTAGTCAAAAGCAATCATGTAGCTTTTTTCTTTCTTTCTTTCTTTCTTTTTTAATCACTTCTCTTTATTGGTTATTTAACTAGCCCAGTCTCTTATTTTTCAGTACCAGTATAATTACTTCTTAAAGCATATAAAACCAGATGGCTAATGTGGACACAGAGAATGCTTTCAACTTACCAGCACTTACAATGTTTCATTCAAGATAATACAACAAATTATTTTAGTTGATACATTTTATTTTAATTCATTGTTTTCAAACAGGTATTTTTGTTTTGTTCTGTTTTTCTCCTTTTGAGACAGAATGGATTATTAGTCTCTGGGATTTGCTCTAAGTATTTATTATTTAAATTTAGAAATCGAAGGAATCAAAAAGTAAAGTGTCTTTTTTTGAGATTGAAAATTGGAAATCCATGTGATGTTAAACTTTCATTCTTTATATGGAAACACTGTATTGCCAAAATACTTACAGGTCCATTTCTATCAGGAATTTTGATTCTTATTAAAATTATTAAACTATTCGTTTGATATTTCTTCTGGATTTTTAAAATCTGTGTTCGTATTTGTTAAATATATTTTAAAGTTTTTGAGAACTCGGGCTATGAGGGTGATGGCAGGTCTCAGGAGGTATGCAAGTTTATGTGTCATCATTGGGAAAGACGAAAACTAGCATCATGCAAGTAATTTGCATCAGTTACCTCTTTCTGCATGACATATTATCCTAAAATTTTACAACTTAAAGTAACAGACATTTATTATACCATAGTTTCTGTGTATCAGTGGACAAACCTCAGCTGACTGAATATCTGTGTCTCAAGTTCTCATACAGGGTTGTGGTTAAGCTTGCAGCCAAGGCTGCAGTCTCCTCTGAACACTTGGCTAGGACAGGATCCACCTCCAGGACTTACTTATATGATTTTTAGTATTGACCTCTTGTGAACTGTTAAACTGAGGGCCTCTTTTTCTCTCTGGCTATTGGACAAAAGCCTCTTACAGTCCTTGCCACAAGGGCCTACCTATAGGACAGCTCAGAACATGGCAGTTGGCTTCCCCTGAAGAAAGTCTGTGTGAGAAAGAGAAAGAGTACTAAGAAGTATAGTCTTTGTGTAACCTAATCTCATTAGGAACATCCCAAACTTCTGGCACATTCCATTCATTAGAAGTGAGTTAATAAATCCAGCCCATACTCAAGGAGAAAGGATTACAATGAGGCAAGGCAAGGATCATTGAAAGTAGTCATAGAGGTCCCTACACGTAACTATTGGTCAGCTCTTGTGGATATATGCAATAATACAAATAATAAAATAAAATTAAAGCAAGAAAGGTGCATATTTTTTAAAATAATATATTATTTAACCTCCAGACACAGCACTATCTCAACTACAAATTCTTGTTATCCTGTGAGAACAAATTCTTGTTATCTGGAGTTAGGAAAGCATAAGTGAAAAGAATATAAGTGCTGTAAATATTTGACATTTACAAAAGTTGTGAAGTGAATATGTGGATTGTGAAGTCGTGGTTCAATTTGACTACAGTACCTCTAAAGGGAGACAAAAACCTACCTCTGACATATTTGCATATCTGGTATTCTATGATCTGTTCCCATACAGACTCAATAGCAAAATAATGAACCTATCTGCATTGTTATTTTTAGGTTTGAAAATTGTTTATCCTTTGCTAATTAACCATTGAAATACAGCTTCTGGAGACTATAAATAATTATGAACATCTTTAACAAATACCATCTCAAATTTCACATAAGAGATGTTGTCAAACTTTGCTGAGTGATTTACCAAAGGGATCCCCACGGAGTTTCTTAGCATGGATCTTCTAATACTTCAGTTTATCTCAATGCAACTCTTCATGTAAAATAATTATTATAAGCCTTTTTTCCATATAATAAAATAAAGTCATATTTAGGTTTTTCTGATTTTCCTATAGTTAAATAGTTATTTATTCTGTGGAAAATGTGGGGCTATAGCCTAATTCTGAATGATAATTTGAACATAAAATTGGCTAAATAAATATTTTTTTCTGAACCATTAGACAGCTTCCAACTATTTAAATGAATGTTGATGCATTTACAATAAGGAAAACAAATATTTTAAAAAAATTATTATTATACTCATTGTAAGAGCATACACTCAAATCTAACCAATAATACCATAGCCAAATTATCTCTGCCCTAAAATGTTTGTTCCCTGTCTCTTACATGATTTTGTTAATTGGTATTTGCTCTATGCCCAGAATCTCCAAGTTCTGTTATTTTCTGTGTAAATGAGCCGTGGTGAATTAGGTGGTTTTCGTCTTTGGTAGCCCTTTATCTGTCTGCACTCACAGAGACATGAGTAGTCTCTTAAAAGATGTTTGAATATCTTTATTAAGGGCCAAAGTAAACGTTGTTTTATATTTATTTATCAATATTTGCTGAATAGGATTTTAAGAAATCCTGACAACATTGGGGATTTTTTGGTATCTGAATGCAATTATTTTGGCATAGGGATTTTTTCTTTGGTTTAAATACTATAAATTTATTTAGAACTAACATAAAATCATAATAGAAAATATGAGATTTTAATATAAAATCATAATCCATAATATGTTTGTTGTCAGGAAGCGATTTTCAGTCATGTTCACGTTGCTTAACCTGGGAGCATATCTTTTTAATCACATATATTCTACCTTTTCAGTTGTGGAGGAAGGATCTTGAAGACCCTGCACCTTGTCCTTAGGCTAACTTAAGGATATGGCATAAACACTAAATTATTTGCTTCCTACACTCATTGCCCAGCCATTCATCTTTTCTTCTCCCCTGCTGACCTTCAGGACCATTAATGCTTCAAGATCTGATGTGAGTTATGAGTTCCTAATTTATGTTCTGTGAACTCAATATATTCTAAGAAAAGAGGAGTAATTGTTGGAACCGAACTGTCGATTTCCTCCTGGGCAGGGGTCGCCGCGAAGGATCACCGACACGAGAGTCACAGCAGAGAGTTATTTATTACTAGCGCGCTAGGGTCCCAAGCTCTAAGTTGGCCCTGGGACCCCGAGTGCTTGTTACAGGTTGTTTATATAGGCAAACACAAGTTCAAACACAGCTTAGGGCGTGAAATTCAAACAAAGCTTTAGGCGCGTGGTAATTGGGTCTGTCTATGGCCTGAGCAAGGTATCTTGTTCTGATTGGTTGGGGCGGGACCTTAGGAGGTTCTTTCCTGGAATTGCTGATTCCGGGAACATCGGGGACATTGAGTCAGGGTGGGACCCCATGAGGTTATCAGGGTGGGACCTCATGAGGCTATCAGGGTGGGACCTCATGAGGCTATCAGGGTGGGACCCCATGAGGCTATTTCCTGGAATTGTCTTTCTGTTTGGGTTCTGGGAACAACCGGGGGGCTATCCGTGGCCATCTGGGGTTTAAGTTTCATGATGGCCAAGCTTTTTAAATTTTATGAGGCTTAGGAATTATGAGGCCTAGTTTCAGTAATCATGTGACTCATTCTTTGTAAAATTTCAAAACCAATTCAAGAACAAACAAAACATTGCCAACGTTCTCTGAAATATGAAAAACTTGGGGATGATTAAGACTTCTTTCTGTACATGTCATATTTGCTCTTTTATTGACTTACGTATCAATACCCATGGCAGCTGGAAGTCACTCAGTTTAGACTAAAAGATAAAATTGGTGGCTGGGTGCGGTGGCTCACGCCTGTAATCCCAGCACTTTGGGAGGCCAAGGCTGGCTGATCACAAGGTCAGGAGATCGAGACCATCCTGGCTAACACAGTGAAACCCCGTCTCTACTAAAAATACAAAAAAAAAAAAAAAAATTAGTGGGGCCTGGTGGCGGGCGCCTGTAGTCCCAGCTACTCAGGAGGCTGAGGCAGGAGAATGGCGTGAACCTGGGAGGCAGAGCTTGCAGTGGGCCGAGATCGTGCCACTGCACTCCAGCCTGGGTGACAGAGCGAGACTCCGTCTCAAAACAAACAAACAAAAAAGATAAAATTGGTGTGAGAAATAAACCCCATCTACTGTACAGGCACCTTTGAAGAAGTTGAGGTTTCCATTGTGAATCCAAACCAACAAATCCAGCCTTCAGAATTCTCTGGCAGGTTTGTTTTCAGTGATTATGCATATTCTGATGACATAATTGCCGCCAGCCTTCCTCTCCATAGCACACACAAAGCTTTCAGACTTTACCTATTCATATTCTTAGATATTCTTTGGTCTTCTGTCAGGAAAAAATGTCAAAAACATCTCTAACTTTTAATAGGTACTGCCTCATGAGAATACTTCAATTTCAGGATAAGATACCAGGAGTTGGGCGAGAGTGCTAAAGCATGTACGTTACAAGGCAAAATGGCGATCTTAACAGGTATATGCCCTTCCGCTAGGAACACTCATTGGTAAGGGGAAAACACCTCAAATGAGCATGCGCAAAACTTCAGTAAACACGCACATGAAGCCCCTCCCAAGTGCTGGAGGCCACTGAACTTGCGGACAGCCAGACAGCCCACTCTTGCCCTAAAGCTTGCCTTGGTCTCTCACTCGCCTTATGCCTTTTGGACAAACTCTTTCCTTTGAGGAGGTGAAACTAGGCCTCATAATTCCTAAGCCTCATAAAATTTAAAAAGCTTGGCCATCATGAAACTTAAACCCCAGATGGCCACGGATAGCCCCCCGATGTTCCCAGAACCCAAACAGAAAGACAATTCCGGGAAATAGCCTCATGGGGTCCCACCCTGATAGCCTCATGAGGTCCCACCCTGATAACCTCATGGGGTCCCACCCTGACTCAATGTCCCCGATGTTCCCGGAATCAGCAATTCCAGGAAAGAACCTCCTAAGGTCCCGCCCCAACCAATCAGAACAAGATACCTTGCTCAGGCCATAGACAGACCCAATTACCACGCGCCTAAAGCTTTGTTTGAATTTCACGCCCTAAGCTGTGTTTGAACTTGTGTTTGCCTATATAAACAACCTGTAACAAGCACTCGGGGTCCCAGGGCCAACTTAGAGCTTGGGACCCTAGCGCGCTAGTAATAAATAACTCTCTGCTGTGAATCTCGTGTCAGTGATCCTTCGCGGCGACCCCTGCCCAGGGGGGAATCGACAGTTCGGTTCCAACAGAGGCAGGAATCAAGTTGCTGCAGACCTGTACGGATTCGCCATGCCAACATACTTTGGTAGTGATGTTAAGGAAACACTTTTATAAAAAAAGTTCTGTCTTCAATTAATAGACATTCAAAATATTATAATTGGCTTGGGAGAGGTGCCACTCAATTTAAGTTAGAAATGTGACCACCAAATTCCTTATTTCTAAACTCCATATTTTATATGCACATAGGAATGAATGAAGCAATTTAACACTAAAGACAGGCTTTGAGGTTGCCTTCAATATATTTCTGAAAATCAGTCTGCACTCTGATATTTCAAAATTCATTTTTTACATTGCAATGAAGCTTCATTTATAATTCCTAAGAACCTGGTCTCTGGGTTTGGAGTATTGCTGTTGTCTCAAGGATTTGGCAAGCTGCCTTCTCCTTCCTGTGATTGTTGTCTACTGAGTTCCATTTTTCTGTTTCCTTTCGCCCAGAGTGGAGTATTAGCCTTTGCATGAGTAAGAGTCTACTCTTGCTTTATACTTTTGAGAGAGACTATAGTGAGATCTCACCTAGCAATTGTCGCTCAATACACTTTCTGAAATGGTGTGGTTGAGGAGCAGTGTGCTACGGGAGTACTGCATTTTACTCCTGGTGGTGGTCTAGCCCTCTCCTAAGAATGTCATTAGAAAAGGATCTCAGTTATCCATGCAGAAGCCATGAGCAGCCTCACCAATCCTCTCTACTTGCCTCTCTGGATCACAGAAGGATGCAGTCATTCTTATGCTTCTTATGCTATGTGACATGCTATGCTTACCTAATGATGCCTGATCCCTAGTCCATGAGTCCTATATCATCCTACAGCCTTTCTCCTTGAATCTTGCAGTCAGCAACAAACGCTTTTGCAGGCTTCTGATTAGCATATGAAAATCTGTTTCATGCTATGAATATCTGCCTTTCGAAGCAGACAATCTGAAGGGGTGGCCTGCCCCTCCACACCTATGGGTGTTTCTCGTTAGGTGGAACAAGAGACTTGAGAAAAGAAATGAGACACAGAGACAAAGTATAGAGAAAGAAAAGTGGGGGCCCAGGGGACCGGCGCTCAGCTTACAGAGGACCCACACCGGCACCGGTCTCTGAGTTCCCTTAGTATTTATTGATAATTATCTTTACCATCTTAAAGATAAGGGAGTGGCAGGACAATAGGATCATCGTAGGGAGGAAATCGGCAGTAAGACATATGAACAAAAACCTCTGTGACATGAGTAAGTTTAAAGGAAAATGCTGTGCCTTGAGATGCATATGCAAACATCTCCATAAACCTTTTAGCATTACTTCAGCCTATCACATGGGGAGAAACCTTGGATAATACCTAGCTTTCCTAGGCAGAGGTCCCTGTGACCTTTGGCCGTGTATGTGTCCCTGGGTAGTTGAAATTAAGAGAATGGTGATGACTTTTAACCAGCAAGCTGCCTTCAGGCACTTGTTTAACAAAGACACATCCTGCACGGCCCAAAATCCATTAAACCTTGAGTCACCGCAGCACTTGTCTCTTGCAAGGACAAGGTTGGGGGTAGGGTCACAGATTAACAGCATCTCAAATACAGAACAAAATGGAGTCTCTTATGTCTACTTCTTTCTATATAGACACAGTAACAGGCTGATCTCTCTTTCTTTTCCCCACACAATCCACCTAGGGCCTTAGGATCTGACATATTATTATATCATCTGAAATATTTTGTCTAGTTAAGATACACATATTAATTCTGTAACATTTTTAAATTTTGAAAATATATATATTTTAAATTTTGAATATATATGTGTGTGTGTGTATATATATATATATATTTCCTTAACAACAAGATGTAAATGGTTGATAACTGGTGTTCCCAACCAAAGACTGGATGATGGGCAAATAGTGTAGTTGAAAAAACTTTAGAGTTAGACATAAGTCATTAATATAAAGCTCCTTTGGGCAGATTATTTAATCCATCTGAGTTTTAGTTTTGCTATCTATAAATCCAGAATAATTATTTTTCACAAAGTTGTTAAATATATTGATGCATGCAAAAAAAAAAAAAAGCACAGTGGAAGAACCATTTTGAGAGATAAACTTGTTTGTCCATATTTTATTTCAAACCTTCTAGATTGTTTTCATGGTAGTTTCAGTGGATAGAGTCCTTAGCACCACGTAGTGTGCACTATTTCAATCATTATTAAGCAAAAATTCAGGTTACAACACCCAAAAGGGATGCTCAACTACTCTGCTGCCTTTTGCCTTAGTGTTTATTTTCCTGATGAAGTTTTCTCTTCTTTTTCTCTCTCTTTTCCTGGATGAACTTTTTTAATTCCCTTTTTCTTCCTTTTTTTCCCCCCATTTTTAGTTTTCTCTTCCATTTCTCAAGAAATAACTTCTTATTCTATCTCACTCACACCAAACACTGACATTTGGGAATCCCAGATCTTATCTGTCTCTTTTCTAGTTCCTTCCACACATTCTAAAACAAGTCCAGATCTATGTACTTGTAAGTAACAGATGCTTCATTTGTTTATTTCCTCCCTCCACCCTTATATTGGATTTCTTGTTTGAGGAAAAATGACCATCTAGACAGGCCATGAAAAGTGTCTGCACTTGCCTGTTTTGTTACTTGGCAAATAATGTTTTGGAAGATCTGTACCCTACCCTAGGTTACAAAAAGCGCAAAGTTCTGGTGGACAAACCTTATTTTAGTTCTTAACAACTTCATGTACATAAAAAACGTTTTCAAAATGTAAATGTTAATTGTTACAAAATCATCGTTAATATCTTCTGGTGACTAGTTTAAAACTATCTTTTGGATAGGTGACAGTTTACTATATTCTGCATCTAAGAAACTTTTTCCCTTAATTTAACTTCAGAAACATGTTTCCATAATTAAACTACTGCAGATCATTTGTGTTTAATTCTTCTGAGAGCTTGGATTAACAGTCTTCTATTAAAAACAAAGTAAAACAAAGATAAAAAACAAAAACTTATCCTTAAGGTTTAATGGAAGATCAATATTGTTTTGATTCTTTTTTTAACACCTGCTTTCTGTATTTTAGTTATCTTTATAAAAAATTAAGGACTAAGAAGATTAATCATTATTATTGCTCTGTAGTGATTCACATGTACACAGATATCACATTTTAAAGCATTTAATAAATTAACTTTCCTAATTTCAAACCAAAAGGCAAAAAGAATGTCTGATACTCTTGGTGCTATGTATTCGGAAGGTGCCCCCAGTGCTACTGTCAGTGCTCAACAGACTTCACATTGTGTAAGTATGAAGTACACTGAGTGTTGCCTTTTTCTTAAATTCAAATGAAACCATTTTAAACAGATAATCTGCTATGTGATCAAATGAATGCTATGGAGACAAATAGAAGGTTGAAATCGAAGGTAGTTCATATATTTCACACAGTAATAATAGCGTTTGTAAATTTATTGCAGGCAATATTTATCCTAACCCATCAATTTTTTAGCAATGAAGTTTGTGAGTTACATGAATACTATATACATGTAATACTAGTAAATTTGATGTACAGCATGAAAATGTCTCGGAACCCAGTGGAGTAAGAATGTGATTCATAAACTAGCACTCCATCAAAAGGACACTTGCCTTCCAGCAAAGGCTGGGTGAATTTAGTCACATCTATTAGAAAAGAGTTCAGGTAATCACAAGGTAGTGGTTGATTTTTAAACAGTTCTCTCTGGCCTATTTTAAATTACTAGAGGAATAAGAAACTTCTGACTTGTGATGGATTTAAACATTGAGCCTTATCATGCTTTTTGGAAATAGTTTTTTCAGCATTCTTTTAAAAATCTATAATAGTTTTAAAGAGGAACATACTCTAATGAAATGTGCTAATACAGATAAGGTGACTTTTGAGCTAATTTACATTAAATGAAAGTATAAATAATTTATTTGTGGCCTGAAATAAAATTGGTATGTGTAGCTTCTCTATTATATAATCAGCACATTTCTAGTTTTAGACTAGTAGTAAGCCATTGTGGACTAGTCAAAAAATACACACATTAATCCACATTAGTTACTCAAGAAATCATTACTGGAAAGACAAGTGGATGTATGGGTTATTAGATAGATGGATCACTGGATAAACTGAGTGGTGAATAGAAAAACGAATAACCGGCTGGGCATGGTAGCTTACACCTGTAATCCCAGCACTTAGGGAGGCCAAGGTGGGCAGATCTCGAGGTCAGGAGATCGAGACCTTCCTGGCAAACATGGTGAAAGCCTGTCTCTATTAAAAATACAAAAAATTAGCTGGGCGTGGTGGTGGGTGCCTGTAGTCCCTGCTACTTGGGAGGCTGAGGCAGGAGAATGGTGTGAACCCGGGAGGCGGAGCTTGCAGTGAGCCGAGATTGTGCCACTGCATTCCAATCTGGGCAACAGAGAGACACTCTGTCTCAAAAAGAAAAAAAAAAAAAAAGAAAAAGAAAAAAAAAAGAGAGAAAGAAAAATGAATAACCTAGTAACTAGTTAGGTTTTTAATTTTTAAAGACTAGTAAGATAAATAGTCAATACTCAAAGTTTTCTTTTAAAGCCTAGGGATCTGGAAGACTTTTTTTGAGAATACATGAATTTTTGTTTCCTATTATTAGTGTATAAATAGTGAGAACTTGCACAGTCCTACTAAAATTTTTATTCATGTCATTAAGAAGATAGCTTTATCACAAACAAAAACACTTAAGCAAGAAAAAGATTATGATAACACATCCCCTTCTTTAAAAGTATTTTCTTCTTTTAGTTAATTCTAAGAATTTATCTGATTTGAGTTCTCCAGAATTAGTACTGTGACAAGGATTTCAATACTCATAGTTTCTTTGTGATATAATTCCAAAAGATGACAGCATATAAGAAGTGAACCTGAGAAAAGAAAAAAGCAGAAGCCAATAAAGGAGGTGTGACCCACTAAGTGTCCTCTGTGGACAGCTGGAACTTAATCCTACTGCAAACTCTGCCAATTAATATGAAGAACAGTCATCAGAATTAGACCACTAGCTGACAAAGAAGCTTGGATATCTACCCACCAACCTCGTGATATAGTTATTGAGGGCTGTTCTCAGAAGGGAACATTTTTCACATAGCACTTTATTCCTTCTTATTTGTGCAGCAGACACCTATGGCCAGAGAGAATCCTTACATAGGTTTAGTCATAAGTGCTGTGAGTTGGAATCTGAACAGAAATGCATGAAAATGTGTGATGTGGGGATCTTGGTGTGGCAGAGACGGTAGCTGTCACATCACACTCCTTTCTCATTTGGAAATTGAGACATGCCATTGTATACAGTGAAGATCATTTATTCATTAGACAAGCGTCTACTAAATATGGGTCATGTGCCCCTCCTCTCAGTTAAGATCTAGAAATAAAGTGGAGATGAAGGACAAAGAAGTTGTTTTTTTTTCCCCCTCCACTAACTTGTAGTATAGTAGGCAAGATAAACAAAAGCAGAATTTCAAAAGTAGTACTACTTTACAAATGTGATAAGTGCTAGGAAGAAGTAGATGGTTTATGAAACATGTATGTTCTCTTTGTTTTGAGACAGGCGACTCCTGTTGCCCAGGCTGGTGTGCAGTGGCTTGGTCCCGGCTCACTGCAGCCTTTACCTCCTGGGCTCAGGTGATCCTCCCTCCTCAGCCCCCTGAGTAGCTGGGACTACAAGTATGCAACGCCACACTTGGTTAATTTGTTGTAGTTTTTGTAGAGATGGGGTTTCGTCATGTTACTTAGGCTAGTCTCAAACTCCTGGGCTCAAGTGATCCACCCACCTCAGTCTCCCAAATTGCTAGGATTACAGGTGTGAGCCACCATGCCAGGCCCATATATGTTCTTAATAACTGAAAATCTGTGCTACTGTTATTCAGTCATCAAATAAATAAAACATTCTACAAAATAGTGAAATGTAGTAAATCATCACTATCATACATTGATTTTTCATGTATTCCACTCCTTAGCAACTAATTTATTATTTATTATTATCTTGTTTCTTGATTTATTTAGGAAGCACAGTTTTCCTTCTCATCAAGCCACCAGCTCTATGACAATGGCTCTCATTTGGGTAGGAAGCAAAGCAGATACTGAAAATCAAAAGAACGTTAAGAAGAGAAAAGTTGTCATTGAAAGAGCTCTGACCCCTAATTCAGCTGAGGCTACCAGAGAAGGAGAGTCTCTGCCTCTTTTTTGTCAGGCACTTAGAAACTCACTTATGGGGAATACTAGCGATGTAGTTTGCTTGTACATAAATTTCCTACCAAAATGTATGAATTTTATACAATTTGATATTCTTTGTTTGAATGAATGAATGATCTCAAACTTTACTCTTTATTTTATTTGTCTGATTACATGCCTGTGTCACCAAAGCTGTGAAATCCTGTAAGGCAAAAAAAAAATTTTTTTCACATAGCTATACTTTAAGATACCAACATCACCTGGCATATGGCAGGGCACAACACATATTTGATGACTAAATGAAAAGAATATAAAATATCACCTAGCTGTACACTAATAATTTGAGACATAATTATCATATCTGAGATCTGCGTGATTTTTTTTTTGGAGACGGAATTTTGCTCTATTGCCCAGGCTGGAGTGCAATGGCACAATCTCAGCTCACTACAACCTCTGCCTCCCAGGTTCAAGCAATTCTCCTTTCTCAGCCTCCCGAGTAGCTGGGATTGTAGGTGCATACCACCATGCCTGGCTAATTTTTGTATTTTTAGTAGAGATGGGGTTTCACCATGTTTGCCAGGCTGGTCTTCAACTCCTAACCTCAGGTGATCTGTCTGCCTCAGCCTCCCAAAAGGCTGGGATTATAGGATTGAGCCACTCTATTGTACATATTGTTATATATTAACACAACATCACATGTTTTAATCTTAGCACAGAACCTTAATGAAACACTGAAACTGTTCTTATTTCCAATTCAAGCATGAGTTAAGTAAAACACATAAAGTTAATTGAGTTGGTAGAGTCAAAAAGATAATAAGTGGCATAATTCCGATTTGAACTTCATTCATGACGAGCCTAAATTCGGTGTTGTTTCATGTGACTGAGCTATCAGCACCTCACTTAGACTATGTTAAGGAGTCTATTCATTTTAACCATGGCCAATGATTTACTTAGCAGAACTTTATACAAATGATATTACAGAGTTTGTGAGTGAATGTATAATCCCAACAATTATGCAGTTCTCAATCCTCAGTAGCACCTGACTGTATGTACTCTGTGAGAAATTTCACATTATATTTACTGCACTTAAAGCACAACTGGCTCCATTTGTTTGTTAATGCAGGAAAAAGTGCCTTTGTATAGATTTTTTTAAATAATAGATTAAAAATAAAGTGCTCTCTATTTTAGCTTTTCAAAGTTTTTAGATGGAAACCTTTCTCTGATTGCAATCAGTATTAAAAATTTTTTCTGAGTTATAAGAATGAATATAGAAATTCACCTATTACATATTGATGCCATAGCAAAAAAATTTTTCCTAGTCTTTCCTCTTCTCTTTGGATATTGTGAAGAGGTCAATACAAAATTATATTCATTTAAGAGGTAATAAAATCAAAGTAGAGAGAGTTTAGTTGACTCACACATATATGTGTGTGTGTGAATCAGCCTTATTAAAATTTCTATGTCACAAATCTAAAAAGAGTCCTTTAAACCCTGCCTTATAAACAATTGTATATAGTTTAAGTTGAATGCTATCAGACATCAAAGAGAAGTGGCTCTCTAGGAAAAAATAATAAGAAAACAATTATCAAAGAAGTATCTTCACTTCTGGATGTAGGCACTATAACTGAATTTTACAATCTGAGTTGATACAGACATTGGTCTTTATTGAGTTGTGATTTTCACTTCAGTACAATAAAAATGTATTACCTTTTCTATAATTTTTACCCAGGGTAATCTTGCTTTAAATGTGTTTCTTAGTTGCCATAGCAACCAGCATTCCCTACCTTGCCATTTACACTTATTTTGAACACTTACTATAGTTTTTTGGTCCTTTTTCTTTAAACAATGACCTAACTATAAATATGTGCAATATCTGCAAAAGTTATTAAAAATGAAAATTTCAAAAATTATTCTTGACTCAGTAGTAATTTCATCTTTATTAATGGTATTGTTCATCACAGTCACCTACTATTTCACTTACTGAGTAAACGTTACTAAAAGAAGAAATAAATGTATGGTTATGTAGAATAATTGCAAGTAATCTTCTACCTGTCTAGATTGACTTAAAATATTAGATGAAAATAAATATGTATATCTATTAAATAAAAAGATACTGATTAAAGTACCTCAAATCTGGCTGTATTTTAGAAGCCTTCTTTAAAAGGTATAAACAGAATGAACTAGATAATTTATTAATATTTTCTCTTAACATCTAAAATTGTGTGCATGTGTGTCTCACTAGTGAATGTTACTGCAGGGTGAAATACAGTTAAAAACAAGAGGTGAGAAATTAAATATATATTTTGTATGTGTTATAACTATAAACATATGCACACAATTTGTTAGAGATCAAATTGTTATTAGTGATTTCATTATGCTCATTTTAAAGAAAAAGATAAAGTTAAGAGTTGTAAAACTTAATTGAAAATATTTAGAGATTATTGGTCAAAAATACATCATTGATGATAACTGTATTTTCCCAGTTATTTGTCATACAAGAAAGAGAATTGATTAGCTTGAGTTAAATACATTCTTGTTCAAGAATGTATTTAACGTTTCAGTGTTCAGGGCAATAAATTTGTAGGATAATAACAGCTCAGAGAGAGATTTTCTCACTTCATATCCATTGTTGAAGCAGAGCTAAGGTAAATATACAGTCAATATAATACAAAGGTCAATGAATATAAGTACTATGGGTTTAGTCTACATCAAATGTCATGGACATTATATATGTGTGGATGGCTTTTGGAGATCAGATTTTATGCAGAGAATAACATATAAAATAAACGGGAGAATAAATGAGAAAATAGGAAGAACAGCTCATTTTTGTGAAAGAGAATATGAAAGCAGATACAACCAAAGACATAGAAATTGAGTATTTCAGTGCAAAGAGGAATAAATTATATGATTAACGAAGATAATCTCCTTTGTTATTGAAAATGTTTAATGCTAATATGAAAAAGCTGTTCATAGTTTGAAGTGAAATAGCCACTGAAAGATGAATCAAGATAGCAATTTTTCTTTAAGTAACTAACCATAACTTGAATAAGTATAGAAATAATTTAATTAAGACTTATTACAAAAACGAGGTAAAAATTAAGTAATTTTAGTATTCAAAGGAAACATAAAAAGTTTTACCATAAAAAGAGTACAAGCCCAAGTGAGGTAGCATATTGAGAATTGAGATTGTTAACAAATCGTTAAGGGTTTTTGTTTGTTTGTTTGTTTGTTTGTTTTTTAGTATTCCCTTCATTGCCAGTAACGATTATTGGCTTTCTCCCACAGTCTCACTAGAAATACTTACAAATTTCATAGTGTACTTTAAGATATTTGTATGCCTTCATTCTTATGATATCAGAAGAAACTCATTATCAACTCTCAGATACTGGAGCCCAGAAGGGAGAAATGCTCAAGAACATTTAAGTGAGTGCTCCTCATTTCACTTACTGTCTCACACATCATCTAAGGAAGATCACAAATCTCACCTACAAAGAGAAAAATAATGAATTTGTTTACTCTTTAAAAGAGTAGGACAGGTATCAGTGTGACATTGAAAATCTCCTTAGGTAAAAGATAAAGATCCAGAAAATGATGGGACTTTGAGGAGCCAAATTGTTATTTGACATCTAATATCACATGTGGTTGTTTTCATATTGGTGAACTTAACATATAAATTATGTTCTGGCCGGGCGCAGTGGCTCAAGCCTGTAATCCCAGCACTTTGGGAGGCTGAGACCGGCGGATCATGAGGTCAGGAAATCGAGACCATCCTGGCTAACACGGTGAAACCCCGTCTCTACTAAAAAATACAAAAAACTAGCCGGGCGAAGTGGCGGGTGCCTGTAGTCCCAGCTACTCGGGAGGCTGAGGCAGGAGAATGGCGTGAACCCGGGAGGCGGAGCTTGCAGTGAGCTGAGATTCGGCCACTGCACTCCAGCCTGGGCGACAGAGCGAGACTCCGTCTCAAAAAAAAAAGATAAATAAATAAATAAATAAATAAATAAATTATGTTCTGCATATTATTCATAGGAGTTTCTTAATACTCATATGCTTATATATTATTGATTAAACATTCTAATGTATTTACTTAGGAAGACAAAGTTTAATTGCTTAGTTCTTTTTTCCTGAGGTTCATTGAGTCATAACTAACAAATAAAAATTGTATATATTTAAGGTGTACAGTGGGATATTTTGAGATATGTATACATTGTGAAATGATTACCACAATCAAGCTAGTTAACGTATCAATCACTTCACAGAGTTACCGTTTTTGTATGTGTGAGAATACTTAGGGTCTACTTTCTTAGCAAATTTCAAGTATACAAGATACAATTTTTAACTATAGTCATCATGATGGGCATTAGGACTCCATAATTTATTCATTTTACAACTGGAAGTTTGTCCCTCTGACCAAATTTCCCCATTTACTCCATTCTTCTACCCCCAGTAATCATCCATCCATCTACTCTTTGTTCCCATGAGCTCAGCTTTTTAGATTCCACATATAAGTGAGATCATGTAGTTCTTGTCTTTCTGTGTCCATTCCAATTCTTATCTGTTTTCCTATGTAAAGTAATTTTTTTAGATGATTTTATAATCTGTTCTGTTTCAAGGCTTTCTTTTGTCATTTGTTTTCTGCAGTTTGAATATGATATTCTTTGGTATAGATTTTTTGAGTATTTGTTTTGTTTGAAGTTTCTGAATCTGTGGTTTGGGTTCTGAATCTGTGGTTTGGGTTCTTCTATCTGTTTTGGACTATTCTCTGACATTATTATTTCAAACATTCCTTCTTGTTTCTCTCTTTCTTCACCTTCTGGTATTCCAATTTTGTGTATTATGTGTACCTTGAGAAGTTGTTCCACAGTTATTGAATATTCTATTCTACTTTTCTCATCTTTTCTCTATGAATGTCAGTGTGAGAAGTGTCTATTGACATCTTCAAACTCACTGACTTTCCCATGGCTATTTCAAGTCTACCAATGAGCCCATCGGAAATATTTTTAAATTTTCTGTGATAGTATTCTTTATTTCTAGTGTTTTCTTTTGATTATTTTTTGGTGTTTTCATCTGCCTGCTTACTTTAGCCATCTGTCCTGCTTGCTGTTTACATTTTTACATTAGAATTTTTATCATATACTTCATAGTAATTTCTATTTGCCTGTCTGATAATTACAAAAGCTGTGTTATATCTGAGTCAAGTTTGATGCCTGCTTTGTCTTCTCAAACTATGTTTTTGTTTGTTGGCTGGGTCAGTCTATCTATCTATCTATCTATCTATCTATCTATCTATCTATCTATCTGTCTATCTACATGTTAACACACTTCACTTTAGGCTGCAGTCTGAATGTTTGTGTTCCCGACAATTTATACGGTGCAATCCTAACCTTCAAGATGGTGGTATTAGGAGGTAGGGCATTTTGGGAAGTGATTAGGTCAGTGAGGTCAGAACACTCACAAATGGGATAAGTGAAACCAGTGGAATTAGAGTTCTTATAAAATAAGCCCAAGAGAGCTAATTTGCCCCTTCCACCATATAAGGACACAGCTAGAAGGTAACAATTACGAGCCAGAAAGCCACCCTCACCAGACACCAAACCTGCTGGTGCCTTGATCTTGGACTTCTCAACCTCTAGAACTGTAAGAAATAAGTTTCTGTTGTGTATAATCTACCTGGTTTATAGTATTCTGTTATAGAAGCCCAGACTAAGACACCTTCTATTTTGTTGTTGTTGTTGTTGAAACCTAGATGTAACAGGAAACAAAATAAATATACTTTCAGTATGAGATTTCATGTTCACTTGGGAAGGAGTTGGGCTATGTTGAATATTTGC
This sequence comes from Macaca thibetana thibetana, assembly GCF_024542745.1. Taxonomy (NCBI): domain Eukaryota; kingdom Metazoa; phylum Chordata; class Mammalia; order Primates; family Cercopithecidae; genus Macaca; species Macaca thibetana. Next base: position 61,168,575 of record NC_065594.1, read on the forward strand.
TGTGGCGATAGGTGTCAGAGTCAAATTCTTTTAGTATCCTTCTTTTTGTTTCCTCTGTTGTCTTTGGGTTTTACTTAAAGAAAAAAATCAGCAACCAAAGGAAAAAAAAATCCTTCTTATATGTATGCCTTGTAGCTCGTTCAGCTATAATCCACTATTATTACACTGGAGCCCTGTGTATGTGGTGGGAAGGTGTGTGTGAGGGGTAGAAATCTACAACATTGTAATTAAATCTCAATGCTTTAGTAGGTCTTTGTTCTTGGCTTGACTTTTACACATTTTTCTTAGCTTCCACCTCCCCCTCACCTTTTCTGAGGCAGTTGGGCTAATATAGCTAGATTTGTAAAATTGCCTTTCTCCTGGGTATTAGAGTTGTAAAATTGACCTTCTCCTGGGTAAGATATAGCTCTGATAAAGTCTTTTTCCCTGCAGAGTAGGCCTTTGTTTTACAGGAAGATCTGAGTGTTTTTCAAAATAGTTACTTTTCCCCTGAACTTCCAGAATACAGGAATTTTTCTTTTCTGTTCACTGTTACAACCTATGAGTTCCTATGTGTAAATTCCACAAAATTGTGGAGGACCATGCAAAAGGAAGGCCTCTAGGACTTTGCTCATCTCATGCTAATCCACATTCAGCTTCAGAAATTCACCAAAGTTATAGTTACGATGTTGTTCCCAGACTGAGTGGGTGTCCAGCTGCTGGTTCTCACAGACCAGTAACGAGATGCAGACTGACTGGGAAGGAAGGGAACTTATTTCTGCAAACTGTTACAAACAAAAGCTCGGAGTAACTCACCAGCCCAACTCAAAGTTACAAGTTGTCTAGTGCTTATATACATTTAATACACCGACAAGCTGAAAGCCAAAGTGTTTCCCTCTATCTATTCTTTATCTAGGGTCTGGGATCTAAACAACTGCCGCAGAGCCTTGGAAAAAGCACCTAATTTAAAGTAGGTCCTGGTACAAGGTGTGCAAGAACGTCTGGATTGTTTTAATTAAACTCTAAGGTCTGAGAAAGCCCTGGAGGGGTCTTAATGGACTTGGTTTTATATTCTAGTCTTTGTACTAAGGCACTGGTTTTGTTGGAACCGAACTGTCGATTCCCCCCTGGGCAGGGGTCGCCGCGAAGGATCACCGACACGAGATTCACAGCAGAGAGTTATTTATTACTAGCGCGCTAGGGTCCCAAGCTCTAAGTTGGCCCTGGGACCCCGAGTGCTTGTTACAGGTTGTTTATATAGGCAAACACAAGTTCAAACACAGCTTATGGCGCGAAATTCAAACAAAGCTTAAGGCGCGTGGTAATTGGGTCTAGCTATGGCCTGAGCAAGGTGTCTTGTTCTAATTGGTTAGAGCAGGACCTTATGAGGTGTTTTCCTGGAGTTGTTGATTCCGGGAACTTCGAGGCAGGGTGGGACCCCCGGAATTGGCAGGGTGGGACCCTATCAGGGTGGGTCCCTATCGAGGCAGGGTGGGACCCTATCCAGAGCCACCTGGTGTTAATTTTTTTTTTTTTTTAATATGAGGCCGAGTTTCAGTTTCTCCCGCTCTTTAATGTTTAACTTATATATTCATTAGAGTTACAGCAAGGTGTTGGTGAAAACTGACTCCTCTGGAAATGGAGACCTGGTCTGTCACATGTTTTGGTCAAAAATGGAGGTTTTGATCAAAAGTGGACTGTATATACATGGTAGTCCCTTATGATTAAAATGAGGCTGAAAAATTCCTATGGCATAGTGGCATTGTAGCCATCATACTGTGGCAGTGCAATGCATTACTTGTGTGTTTGTGGGGACACTGGTGTAAGCAAACCTCCTGGGCCGCCAGTCGTGTAAAAATATCACACACATAATTATGTGCAGTACATACAATGAGATAATGAAAATAAACTCTTGTGTTATTTGTTTCTATGTTTTATGTAATATACTTCTTGTCATTATTGTAGAGTATACTCCTTCTACTATTAAAATAATTGTTAGTTGTACAATAGCCTCAGGCAAGTACTTCAGAAGTGCTCCAAAAGCTATTGTTGTTATTATAGGAGATGATGAACTTATCCCAGTCATTAAGTGAAATATGACTGCACTTGTGTTGGCCTACCAGTTTATGACCCCAGGGGCTTCAGCCCCAGGTAAGCAGATCTCTGATATGACTGTCTACATTCAACTGTCTCCAGATTTTGGAGTGGTGGTTTACCCTGGGAATCACGACTCTCGTGAGTCAAAGAAAATTATTCATTTTCAATTTGCACAACATTTTTTCTATGTAAAGACAGGAGTGGCTGTACCCAAGGTATGTTCACACTGGAACTGGAACTAATAGTTGTAGATGGATTTTTAAATTTAAAAAAACCTCCATGTTTTATTTTTCAATTCACTTTGCATTTTATGTGATTATGCTATCTGTATCAGCTAAGCTTAAAATCTGCATGTAGTTGGATTTGTTTGAAGAACAGATAAGGGGACTAAGGAGAAGAGTTTTCTGTTTTGCCAAAAGTAGAAAGAAGGAGAAGCAACGATGGAGAAGGGGGCCTGGTGACTGAACTGTCCTATCCGATTGAGGGCTGGCTGAGCCCTATTGAGAAGTGGATGAACTTACTTTTCTAAGAAGAAACTCTGATAATAGAGTTGGTGCTTAGACTCAGGTGACAATATGCAAAAAAGAAAAAAATGAGGGCGTGAGGTCTTCAGTTATGTTAGTCATGTGGAGTCACTTTAGTACTTGGATAACAGATTTGGAAGCATGAAAAAGATTACACTCTGGTGTTGATTTCATACTCACAAGAAGCATCAGAAATACTGGTGGAAGCCAAGGCATTTATGTAGTATCTCCATCAGAGTTTAGCAATTAACAGGTTCAGAATAGGAAAAGGAGAAATGGCCATAGCAAAGTGATTATTACTGGCAATTTTTTAAGCACATGTGTAATATTCCCTGGAGACTAACGGAGCATTCCCTGGAGACTAACAGAAATGAAAAACAGCTCAATGAGGGACTGATTTTCTGTAAATGCAAGTGAAATGAGAAACAACAAAATTTGTGTTATAACTTTTACTCTGACTTAAAATACTCACAGCACGGCACAACTTGAGAAAATTTAAATTACACATTTAAAACCCTTTCTCAAGTTAACCTCTACATAAAATCCAGTTTTACTTAGACATGTGTATATTAAAGCCTGAGTCAGAAAATGAAATGCATTAGATTATCCTTAAATGAAGCATCTGTTTATGATACTGTTCTTAATTTCTTTACTGGTTACAAAGATATGTTACTAATTATAAGTGCAAACTAAAAAATTTTAATAATACGAAACAGCTACTCTTATTATTAAAAAAATACTATTAGAGTACTTGTCTTCTGAAACAATTTAGATTTGGTATTGAGAGCTAAGTGACATTTTTATTTTCCAAGTTTCTAATCTTAAGAAAGGAAGACAATTTAGAATGAATGCGGGTACATAATTGATTCTGCCAGGCTAGAAGGGGAAAAACTATTTTTGTCAAAAATGTCAAAAATATTTTTCCTTGTTGGTATTAATTGCAAAGCCCTAATTAAATAATACCTGAGAACTCTAAATCAATGACAGATGACTTTGTCCTTTAGAAGGAGCAGATGGGAAGATGTCAGTATAAATTTGAATTATAATATTAAATTATTGGTATAAAGAAACATTATTATCATAAAAATGATGTGTCAAAATACATTTTAAATAATATTTTTTATACAATTTGTCCCTCTTGCCTTTTTTAACCCTTTGACCAACATCTCCCCATTTACCTCCAATTCAAGCTTCTGGCAACCTCTGCTACACTCTCTGCTTCCATGAGTCTGACTTTATTAAATTCCATCTATAGGTGAGATCATGCAGTATTTGTCTTTGTCTGACTTATTTCACTTAACTAATGTCCTCTATTTTTGCCATTCTATCTCATCTGTTTGTCCTTTCTTTTCATGAAATGTTCTATAAAATATTCTAGGATATCTTCGAAATGTTTTTAATCTTAGATGATTAAGGATAAGTTCCAATTAAATTTCTTTCTCAGAGAATGCTCTCTCAGTTTCCCATTGCTTTATTCTGTACTTGTATTGGAAAATTAAATACCAATTTTTGTTATTATCAATTTGAAGAAAATCAGAAAAGAACAAATACTGCCTGTTTGTATATCACAATACATAGAATCATTTTCAAAAGAAATCTTTTCTTGCTTGAATTCAGTGAGGTAGTTGAAAGACTTTATATCCCTGTTTCTTTACACAGAATTTAACGTGATACTGTTCACTAAACAGAAAAATTAGTATAGCAATTTCTAAAACACAAGTACGCTCAGTGCACATTAATAAGAACATAAGAGTGAGCACAGGTATTGCTGCTTTTCTATATTTATTAAGCTTTTCAGTTTTAAAATATTTACTATTTAATTCTCATGATTTAGAGAAAATAAAGTTACAGGACTTTGTTTACCTTTGATAACCTGGTTAAGAGTAAAGGCATTTAGGGAAGAAAAGCCAGTGAAGTATATATTAGATATATGCCCATACTTCAAATAACATTAAATCATTTGCTGATCCTTGGAGAGAAGTTGTAGAGATTTAAGAGATTTGAATTCTATCTCCAATTGCACAGCTATTGTTATGTCTGTACTTTTACTGCAAATGATTAATAATGTGAAATTAGTCGCTGTCGGGAACAAACAGTATGATAAGTGTCCTCTTTAAATTAGCTCTGAGGAAGAAACATTAATGGATTTCTATTGCTTCAGTTGATTTTTTTTTTCAGTTCTCTATACAGGTTGAAAGGCTTTGAAGGCGCTAGACAATACATTCAGTCTTAGAGGTAAAAAATTAAATAACTGGATAATTATACTTGGAAAAGTTAAATGAAGAGATTAACTGAATATTATAATTTTATGCATCTCTGCTATCAAACAATGACTCACCCCTGTTGATAATTCATAACATTCTGTCATTTGCATATTTTCTCATGGTGCTTTCTTCCAGAAATGTCATACTATTGTGGAAGTATTAATAATTTATTAGAAGGTCCAATTTAAAAATCCTTAAAGGACTAAGACTTGACTATAACAATGATGTACGTACCATAGAGAGCTGAAATATACCATCTCTGTAAATTTGTATTATAATCTAAGGTAAACCAAATCTTAGAATACAGAGATCTTAATGTATCGCACAGTCCATGTGCTGAGCTAAGTAGGTAAGTTTGTGAATAACGCAATGTCATTTGACTTTGAATTGCAAATTTGAACATTAGTTTTTTCTGTGATTTTGAAAAACACATAGTACATGGAAATAATAAATTTAATGTAACTTAATTTAAATTGCAAAAAATAGAGGTGTGCATTAATCCGGTTATCACACCTGTTCAGAATTTATTATTACGAGCTCTTCATTTCACACTTGCGTTGAACATTATTACCTCGTGGGAGAAAGACAAAATATGCTCCTTACTTTGCATTTCCCTTGGAAGGTATGATATATGAACTCACTCATGAATTAAATTACCACCCTTGGGATATGCAACTCTGTAGACTTCATACAGGTTTCCATATAGTAATCCCTACTTGATTATTCTCATTTTAAAAAAGTAACTTTTAGTGATTCAGGCACATTCGAAGGAGGGGAGAGGGAGTAAAATTTGTATTGATTGTCTACTAGAAGTTATTTCATGTATCTAGCAAAGCAATCTTAAGCCTTTTTATTTCCATTTTGCCAATAATGCTTGAAAGAGAATTTAAAACATATTAATAAGCTTCTTAAAGATTAAAATTAATTCAAACACATTTATGTTAAATCAATTTTCTGTCATATTTCTCCTGACCTTGATGTTTTTAACAAAGGCAGATCGCCTCCATAAATGAAATATCTGTAAATTAAATCAAATTTTAACTCATAATCAGAATCATTTTTATAACATAGAAATGGCTTAATAAGTTACTGATTGACATTGCTATATTTTAAATGCAAATGTTATGTATTAATCTAACTGTATATATTTTATGTCCCATCTTAAAAATTTGAAGTTAGAATAAGTACACAGATCAAGCTTGAAACTAGAGAACTTTCCATATATTATTCTAGTGATCACAATGTCTTCTATAAAAAAAGTTGTCAAGTTGTTTTCTTCAGTTCAGATTAAGTCATTAGTCTGAAGAGTTTTTCAAGAATTGTTAAGAGAGCTACACATATCTTATAGTATATGAATTTTTTTAATCCTAGAATCTCTTCGGCCAACTCAAATCAACAACAAAAATTAAAAAATAAAATCCAGTAGAAGATAAGGGGCTTCCTGTCTCCCTCTATTTTGTAGTAGTTTGTGTTGTTTGTTTAACATATGTATTGATACCCCCTACAAAACCTCTTTCTATGCAACCCTTTCATTAGGGAAAGCTGTCTTTCCCATGCATTGACTTCAGGCTTGCCTATGTGACTTTGACCACTGGGTTATAAACTTTAAAAGCCATAATACAATTTGAAATACCCACTTTTCAGGTACTAATTTCTTTCTGACTTTAGGTTCTAGAGTCAAGAGTTCATGGTGTTTCTATCAAACAACAAAAACACATGGAACAACAAAAATTAAACCTTTGTTGAAAAAAAACCCACTAAAATTTGGTATTTTTTATAGTGGCGTAACTTAAGCTGATTTATAAAATATTCAATTTATTTTATTTAACAGCATATATTTGCATTCTTTTGACTATGTTTACTGACATAAAATAAAATTCCAATGTCTTTAATTGGAAAGCAAGATGAGATTTACACATTTACTTTGGATAATACAACTAATTAAAAGCTAAAATGCACTTGCTGATTTGATGGCAAATTTAGTTATACATGATTTTGTTCTATTTAACTTTGGATACATTGTGATAAGAAAGAATTGACCACAAACTACATTATTCCCAATATATCCCTGAATCCTAGAGCATTAGTAGCACCCCTTAATTTATCGTTCCAATCTAATTTCACAGAGCTAGTCTATCAGCACACTCAGTTTAACGATTTTGAGCTACAACTATAGCAATTCATTTATAACATTCTCCAAACAAATTTCAATTTCACTAACAGATTGTGCTTGACTGGGGCTGTTTGTGATCTAAAATAGCTAGGATCCTAACATAAGCTTATAATGAAATGTCTGACAAGACTTTAACATGGGAGTTTCCTAATGATTTTGTAATGTTTTGACAATCTTGAAAATATGTTTTTAAAAGAGCTAGCAAATGCAAGTTTTCCCCAAGCAAAATATCCCATCTGTTCAAAAAAATGTTTTAAGATACCAAAAGTACTAACCACAGTGCAGGAATAAGCAGTTATGTGACTTAATTTCTTTAAATAAATGATCCTTTTATTAGATAAATAAGAGGAATTATAGAAAACTTTAAAATCTTGAGTTTATAATTCAACTGCCTGGTAATCTTTTAAGGTATCTGACTAAGAGAATTATCAAAGATCCTTCAACTGTAGCAAAGTGTGTCCTGAATGCTCCTATTAGAGGAGCTAAAAAGGATGTTTAAAATCTTATTAGTTTAAAGTACAAAGAAAAAGGTGAGTTTTATATTAAAGAGTACTGAATATGCTCCTTGAGACAACTATTATGAACATTCATCATTTATTGCTCCAACTGAGGGAATTTTGACAATTCCCTTTACAAGTCACCTTTAAAGCTACTCTGCCAAGCTGATGAGGCCAAAATATTGATTTGAGTTGTCCACATGTTAGCTCAAATGATTGCAAGTCAGCTTGAGTTCTTTGTTCTATTTTGAGTTTTCCATCTGTATTACTTCAAGAAGGTTACAGTGAACACTTTCCTTTTGTATATGACACATAGGTTTTTTTCAAGCTTTAGTTATTTTGCATACTTTATTTCATGTTATAGATATACAATCCTCAACTTATTCATTTCAAATGTAATAAAACTGAGGTCCTGGGAAATAAAATAACCTATATGGTTAAAATAACTGAAAATGTGTAGAGTGAGAATTTCTAATGTCAGTTTACTACAATGTCTTGCCTGCCTGCCTATCTTGCTTTCATTCTTCCATTTGTCTCTTTTTCTATTTCCTTCTATAGGAATGTCTACTTTTTTGTTATAATCTAATCTTTAAATGCTAGCAGGCCAGGTGAGGTGGCTCACACCTCTAATCCCAGCATTTTGGGAAGCTGAGGCCAGAAGATCACTTGAGGTCAGGAGCTTGAGACCAGACTGGCCAACATGGTGAAACCTCATCTCTACCAAAAATACAAAAATTAGCCGGGCATCATGTCACATGCGTGTAAATCCCAGCTACTCAGAAGACTCACTTGTACCCAGGAGTTGGAAGTTGGAGTGAGCCGAGATTGTACCACTGCACTCCAGCCTGGAGACAGAGGGAGACTCCATCTCAAAAAACAAAACAAACAAAACAAAATGCTAGCAAATAAAAGTGTACCTATGATCATGAAGTATAAAATAGACACATAAAAGTTTATTTTCATTTAAATTTATCTCTATTTTTACCAATTTAAGAAAAATTTGAATATATTTGGATGTCATGTTTATTACATTAAAAATAAATATTTATCTAATTTTTAACGCTTCATTTTAGCCAATATATTCAGGAGGTTTAATATTTTTGCTTACTTTATATGTTCGGGGACAATCACATTTGGATTTTAGGCTCTCTCTAATCATGTTAACAATATTACAATGAGAAACCTAAGTAAATAGCAAATACCATATTGCCATTGGTGGTTTTGCATTGGTAGTTTCTGATTGCTGTTTCAGATACAACACTGACGTTCAAAGGTAGATTTACCATTAAGTTAATGCATCCCAAGCTACAGGGTCCCTCACTTATTAAGACTGCTTCTAAATTAACAATTTTTTTCTTTTTTATTTTTTGAGATGAAGTCTCGCTCTGTCGCCAGGCTAGAGTACAGTGGCCTAATCTTGACTCACTGCAACCTCCACCTCCCGGGTTCAAGGGATTCTGCTGCCTCAGCCTCCTGAGTAGCTGGGATTACAGGCATGAGCTACCACGCTCAGCTAATTTTTGTATTATTATTAGAGATGGGATTTCACCATCTTAGCCAGGTTGGTCTTGAACTCCTGACCTCAAGTGATCTGACCACCTTGACCTCCCAAAATGCTGGGATTACAGGCGTAAACCACTGAACCTAGCCTAACAATCTTTTTTATACCTAATTTTATGATTATACATTATTCTTATTCTTAAAGAAGTTCCTCAAATTACAATGTTTCACACTCCAAAACTTGAATATCCCTTTAATTATCCTATATATTAATAAAAATAAAAAATCTTTAAAACCTGTCTACTGTGTGCCCCCTTTCTCTTACAGTTATGATCAGTATCTGGTTATTTTTAAAACTGATTCCAAAAGAGGAATGGTCATGTAATTTACAGTTTAAATCAGGTCACTTTTAAGAGATAGGATAAGCTAGGTTTATACCAGACAAACCAGAATATATAATCTCTTGAAATAAGCTAGAATGTGAAATGGTGAATATCTTTTAGTTCCTTTGGAACTAAAAATTGTGTGAAAATCCAGCATTTGATTGTATCGACAAACAAATAAAGAAGTTTCAGGAGGGCCTGACAAATGATTTCAAATATTTGAACGTTGTATGAATTAAAGGTGCATTTGTGTTTTGTCTCTTGTAAATAGTAAATAAAAATCGAGAATTAAATTTGAGTTCAACATAAGAAAGAACGGCCTATTCTCCTTTCTCCTATTTCTTTTCAGAATTAAAACTACCCAACAGCAGAAAAATCTTTCTTGTGAACCAGCATTTACTTTGTTACAGGAAATATTTTCACAGAAATAAGATGACCCATTAAATAATGGTGAGATAACTGCATTGGCTGGAAAGGTCCTGTGAATTCTACAATTGGAAGTAGACCACATAGTGCTTGATAGCTTTGCCTCCACAGTCAAACACACTAGATTTGGATTTCAACATTTTACTACAAAGTCCAGATTTCTGAAAGGACACAGAAATTAATGTCTACACAATGCTTACACTTTATTCATATCATTATAATATTATTTCAAACTGTTAAAATTAACATTTTATTATTTAGACGTAAATAAAGTGCAAGAACACTCACACTTATGGATACTAAAAATGATCGTTTTCTATCTAAGAAGCAAAATTTTGGAAGGTGTATCCTTAAGTTTGCTTTGGGAAAACACACACACACACACACACACACACACACACACACACACACACACAATTATCTGACTTAAGAAAATAAAGAAATGTCTCATCTCACATGAAAGAAATGTAAAGCAAAGGCTCTAAAATAATTACCTCATTTTGGATTCCTGGTCAGCTTTCATAAAGTCATCTTCATCTATATCAAAAATTATAAGCTCCTGTTAACCATCGGTCAGATGTTTGATCATGTCGGTTTATACTGAGAAACATGAACACGTGAGTCGTTAATCTGTAGTATCAATAGGCACCATAAGTACCTGGTATAGCCCCTCTCATTAAGGAGAAGAAAGCATGTTATGAAAATGGAAGAAAACATTGAGATTCCAAGGCTGTTCACATTGCCCAAAGGTATTTTAAATTTGGTAGTGAAATTTTCTTAGATAATACAGTATCTCTTTTGTAATTGAACATGAATGTGTTTCCACAATCCTGAATAAAACTCAGAAAACTACTGCTATATTTACTATCCCTAAAATCTATCCATATTAGTAACATTAACCTAAGTTAGTTTGAGCTTTACATTTTCATTTTATAGCATTCCATATATTGTAAGCTCAATAAATAAAACAAATCATGCCAAATGTTTGAGCTAATTAAGATTATTTGGAGCCTACCATCATTCCTCTTGTATGCCTACATACTCTTGAGTCTTAGGTTGCAAGGCCAAGAAGGAAGCCTCTGGTGTCACACGGCAGATACGTGGAAGATGCTAAAAATATGTGGGTATAAATGACCCCTTGCTACTCATATTATTCTGAATTGAAACACAATTGTCAGATCATAGCACACGTCTTCAAGAAGGAAATGAGCCATTTATTTAAATAGTCATTTATATGTTTACATACATATGCATTAGCATGCTTATGTATGTTTGTATGTGTGTGTGTAACATAAACATGAGAATTTTCATACCTCCAGAAATGAAGCATCATCATTGTGATTCTATTTATTTTCACAATTTTTGTAATTACAAACTATTTCAAAGCTGCATAAAAGTATAAAAACAAGTAGATCTATTTGAGAATACAAATTCAGAAAAGGTGAAACAGATACAATTTGCCATCTATGTAAAATATGCAGAATGTAAATAATCACTTTATTACTACTGTAACTTGACAGTAAACTGTAGATTATTTCTCATTTGCATCATTTTTCTTCTTTCTATTAAGTATGTTTTTAATTGACATACATACCTTGAAGAGTATGTATATATTCAATATATGTTTACAGATGCAATTATTCTATACAAAGATTAAAAACTACATTACTTAAATCTTTACAATATAATCCATTTTCAAGTTTTTATAGTGTCTTTACAACATTGTACTGACACAAAATTTAAATGTTTTGAAAAAGCAATAACTGTCTATATAAGCAAGTTTCTTTGGAATTTATGTATAACGGTCTGTATTTTCTTGATGATTTTTACCCTGTTTCAATCACATTGGAAACAAGAAAATTATGAATTATCTCTTATAATTATATAATTATATTTTAGGGACAGTGAGGCAATTACATTCGCTATTAAAGGGGATACAATTTTATTTTTATTAATTTCTTTTTCTTCATTCTCTTTTTGCATGCTGTTTCTTATTGTCGTTTTATTATACTGTAGCAATTCATTTGAATTCTTTTTTTTTTTTGAGACGGGGTCTCACTCTGTCCGCCAGGCTGGAGTGCAGTGGCACGATCTCGGCTCACTGCAAGCTCCGCCTCCCGGGTTCCCGCCATTCTCCTGCCTCAGCCTCCCAAGTAGCTGGGACTACAGGCACCCGCCACCATGCCCGGCTAATATTTTGTATTTTTAGTAGAGACGGGGTTTCACCGTGTTAGCCAGGATGGTCTCGATCTCTGATCTCGTGATCCGCCCGCCTTGGCCTCCCAAAGTGCTGGGATTACAGGCTTGAGCCACCGCGCCAGGCCCCATTGAATTCTTAAAGCAACAACATACTTACAACTGAATGGGAGATAGTTCGGGCACTCTCTGATGATTTGATTGGTGTTAGAAGCTGAGGGAAAATTTAACAGAGAAACAAGATGGCTCTACTCTGAAATATATTCCGTGCTACCCAAATTGTGATTATGGGAAGTGAAATACGAAAATTCTTTAAAAATGTTTTCTGTTTTTATTGTTTTGTGTTTCTTTTTTTTTTTTTGATTTTTTTTTTTCTTAGGACCAAAGTAAAAATTTAATAACTTGTCAGAAAGAAAGAAATACGTCATGCCTCAGAATTTTGGAACCATTAGGAATTTTAGGCATTATCTATAGAATCACTTTATTTGTAAAGTAAGAGGACTGGAGTGTCCAAGAGTATCTTATATCTGACATTCATCATACCAGTGGAGCTCTTCAAAACAACTTTTGAATCTGACATTACCCGTTGTTTTAAAATATATTTTTTCCCATTCATTCCTCAGTTGAAATGCTACTTAGTTGATTGACACAATTCTATCACTATTAAAGGAAATGAATATTTACACTCCACCTTGAGATGGTTATTTATTTCTTCCTCTAAAACATGAGTTAACTATACTCATAGCCTCATGGTTATTAACTGTGGTTCTTCTCTCTTGAGTAGCAAAGCAGACAGGATTTTAAATAAGGCAATTGTTTTCATTCTTGTTTATTGACTAATAGAATTAATTCATCAGACTCAGTATTATTAAGTATAATTTTAATAGTTATATTTATTTAATCCAGTTAAAAACATTTATCAAAAGTCTGGATTTATATTTTTTAAAAAAAGAGAAAAAATTCATTTTGAATACAAGTAAAACACATGGATTTCCAAATACTGCTAAAGAACCCATAAAGTGTATAATTATACATGCTTGGTTTACTTATAATTTTCTCATTAACCTTTCTTGTCTCAGCCCATTGTAATTGCTTAGATGTATTTACAGTGGTTCAGTATACTTACTTTGTTTCTACTTGGGAATTTCCTTTTTATTTTGTATCAAATGTTTCTGGTCTGAAAGTGATCAGCCTCCACTGTTTTCCACTCAATTTGCTTTTGAGCAACATCTTATCTGAGTCCTTGTGAATGCATTCAATTATTATTCTATTTCTAAGACACTGGTGCATACTTTGTTCTTTGCAATGCCTCCCATTGTCCCCTCTGGCTTCACTGAAGCAGTTTCTTTCACCTAGTCTCTTCCCTGATTTTAGTAGCCAGGCCTGTGATGCCAAGATATCTGTTCTAGAAATTTCTCATTATGCTCAATCCACAAAATATCATTTCCTGAAGGTTTAGCTATGCATCATCAGCCTTAAAATTTTAAGGATGGTCTTAACACTTAGACTATAACTAGCATATGCCTTTAAATGTTAACATATGTAATAAATTATTATTAGTGCAGAATTAACAGATAAATATGAGTTCTTCATCTTTGTATCCTAGTAATAAGCACAATGCCTGGAATGTAGTTGATATTTAGTAACGCTTGTTGAAAGAAGGATGCATTGAATGAGCCATGAATCACGTGGTGTTTTTATTCACATGCAAAGATGATATTTCATAATTCTCTTCTAGCAGATATGTTTCACTTTAAGATTCGTAAGTTTTTCTTTAAACTGTATCCTTAAGCTTATGATTAAGTGATGCTTCAGAGTTTAAATGTGTTCATATTAGCTCCCATAATATATAGACCTGTCTACCATGAATATTTAGGAACCTAGATACATGAAATGGCAGTTACTGTTATTTCATTATGATATATTTCATTTATCCAGAGGCAGTAGAATAAAAGCATTCCATCTTGTAAAGCAGGCTTATAAAACCATCTATATTATTTTGCATTTTTATTGCTCTATTCCTCTAAGGAGCTCAAGATGCTCTATCGAAAGGTTTTTTACTCTAATGATAAACTGCCCAGAATCCCTTTGAAACTCAGGTAAATATGCATAAAGTCACACCTAAGGCTGCTTTCTCTATTATGAATTTATTCTGTGTTAAGGGAAAAAAATGGGAGCACTTAATCACTTGAAAGTCTAAGGCAAAACTGTTGAATTCATCATAGAATGTCCCTTACAAAGTCAATATCAAAGAACATTTCTTACTGTTTTACACTAGCAATAATTTGTTTTTGTTTTTTTGACCTTATGGATTTACTGGAAAGGGGGTAACGATGTCTAGTTCAATTTTGGTATTATAAATTTGCCCAAATTTTATTAATCTTTACATAAAAGATACAATAAATATGTTAAGAGCTCATAAGTTCTAATATTTTATAAAATATGTGCAAAAGTAATTTTAAAAGTAGATTTACGCAAAAATTACTATTATATTTGTTATTTCATATACTATTGGTACTTTATGATACTATTCCTATAAACACTAGGTAAACAAAAGTAATCTTTTTAGCAGCCATTTTTATTTAAAAAGGTACAGGACAGATAAAACTTTGAAAATGCTGGGTACATGGAATTTTTATGCAGTACTGTAGGAAAGCAATATGGGAACTTAAAAATCATAAAACTATTCAAAAATTATTTTCCTCATGCACACAGACATTTTTCAAATTTTATAAAGGTGGAAAAGCTAAAGATAAACCAAATGTTCAGCAATAGAAAACTGATTAACTAAATAAAGTATACTCACTAAAATAGTATGGAAGTTATAGTAATAACAGAAATCTCAAGAATGATCAGAATACATACTGCTGAGTGAAAAAAATAGAAATTATACTATCACTAAAGTATTGTGGACATTTTATGTGCCCACTAACACAAATTGAAAGAAATTACTCTATTGCCCAATCTGACAAATTACAGAATCAATCTTTTCTATTAAACCCCATATCCATTTGGCTACCACGCCATATAAATTCAATAATGTCTCTCTAAATAAACTGCTTTTGCTATAGTTTTATACATTTTAAATTCTATAGCTTGAAATGAAGTCTCTCCACTTGCTCTTGTTGCCTACTTCTCTACTCTAATCTCTTTCCACTTCAACAAAACACTTCAATTATAATAAATAACTTGTGATTTCATGAAAATACAATCTTTTTTTACAATTTGGGGATATTAGGCATATTATATTTGCTCTTTGCAGTACTCCTCTTTCCTCTTGAGTGAGCCGACACTGGTGATATTCTAGAATTCTACTCAAGTGTTTACCTCCACTTGGCAGCTTTCTTGCCCCATACTTTCTAACACCCTAGTTGTTAGATGTTTCATTAGGAGCTACAATGACATTTTGGAAAGTTGTTATATCATTCCATATATTTCTAAGGTCCGGGATTGAAGCAGTATTTAGCAACCACCAACACATTTTTTAGCATTGTTAAGTAAAATAGCAACAAACAGAAATAGTTGTATGTCTTAGTATAGTGCATTATTTCTAAGAGGTTTTTTTTAGATGTACCGGTTATGCTATGTTTATAAAAAACTAAAAATTTAAACTTAAGCTTCAGTGATGTATAAATGAAATATTATTTAACTACGAAAATCAAACTGGTCAGAATATAAGGTCAAAATGAAAAAAAATCTATGTAGTCTGAAGGAATTATAGAGAATATTCATTTTGATAAAGTATCAGCTTTTTTATAATATACCAAAGCCATTAATAATTAGGTGTGAACCAAATGTGGGCATGATACATACAGACAATTATAAAATGTTGATGACAGAAATTAAAGAAATCTTAAATTAATGGAGAGATATACTACATTCATAGACTGGAGAAGTCAAAATTGTTAAGATGTAACTCCTCCCCCAAGTTGATCTACAGGTTAAACACAGTCATAATTTAAATCTCAGAATGGATTCTGGTAGAAATTTATAATTTAAACGTAAAATTTACATGAAAAACAAAGGATCTAGACCAATCATTTTTAATAAATGAACAAGGTGGATAACTCATACTATTATTAAATAGTAAGTGATTTCAAGGATTACCATATGGAACCACAATAATAAATATACAATGGTTTTATCCTAAAGATTGATGAATCTATCAATAAAGCAGAGTTGAAATACTTCCACATATATATGGGCAATTGATTTTTGACAGGAAGGTCAAATGGAGAAAGGATGAACTCTAGAAAAACATGGTATATGAACAATTGGATATCCATATGCAACGTGTGAGAGAGAAAGAGACAGAGAGAGATTGACGCTTGCTCAACCTATTCTGGCCACTGTGTGTGTGTGTGTGTGTGTGTGTGTGTGTGTGTGTATAATACATATAAAGTAACCCAGTGTGAAATGTAGGACTAAATTTAAACATTAAAACTTCTAAGAAAAAAACATAGTAGAAAATGTTTGTTACTTAAGCACAAATCCCAAAGCAGAACTGATAAAAGAAAAATTTATAAGTTGCCCATCATCAAAATTAAAAAGCAAATCGTTGGAATAGAAGAGTTAAGAAGGATAAATCACATAAAGACAGTAATAAATGCAAACATGAAATTGTTTTGTCTATCTCTAAATAAATGAATAAAACTTTTCATTTATTTTATGACCTTTTTAAAATTCTACTGTTATAGTGTACAATCAATGATATCAGATTATATTTCAATATATTTAGTAACTGGTTATTCTAAGTACAAAGGCTTAGATCATATGTTTCACTATCAAAATCAGGGATAAGCAGTATTTTTCTTAATGATCCAGATAGTAATTATTTTAGGCTTTGATGGCCATACATTTCTGCTACAATTCAACTGTGGTTGGAGCTCAGAACAACCATACAAAACAGGTAAACAAATATATTTGTCTAATGGATCCCTATTAAACTTTATCTATGAAAACAAGTGGCTAGTCTAGCCTCATATTTTGTCAAATACTGATATAAAATCAATCATAGTCACGGAAAATCTTTTTTAGGTTACCGCTAAGTAACATAAACTCATAAAAATGGCTTGTCACTTTGAATATTGAAGGTTTTTGTAGATATTCTCTGTTTGTTCATGGGTTTCTGGTTGCCAGATTGTTTGCTTTTGTTCTTCATGTATTGTAGTGAAAAGATGCTAAACCCTGACTTTAGTTTTACATTCTCATTCTCCTACTTATTAAATTTGGTTTGAATCACTTAAATTTTCTGAATGTCACTTTCTCCTGCAAGTGTAAAATGTAATAATCATGAGGATTAAAGGAAATTCAAAGATCACTTTGAATGCAAAATTTATTATATGTATATAGCATTGCTTTAGCTGCCTCATTCCCTACCCACTCTTCATGGTTGCTTCACTTCCAAGTTTGACTAAACTCTACTGAAGATCCTGACCAACAGTGCTACCTTGCATCCACCTTTTCTTTGAAGAGAGGACATTCTGCATTGATACAACTGTGATCCAAATGCTAATGTTTTCTAAGTTGATTTCTCTATTCTAAGTGTTTCCCTTTGGTTGAAGCAATTGTTTCCTCCCATACTACCAAAGTTGTCTTGCACAAACTCATTATTCAACTGCTTTTAAAATGTAGTGATTTATTACTGCCTGTGCATAGAAACTCCTTTCTGTGGTACATAGGAGAACACTTTGCTTTTCAGTCAAGTGCTCAGTATAACCCCTACCATTTTGTGCTCTGGGCACTCCACATGGAGAGGTCTCATCTGGCATACAGTCGTAGGCCTTGCCTCTACCTTCCTCCTTCTCTTGCCACTACCTGCCTCTTTCTCTTGCCACTCAGGAGAAGCAGCCAGGCACAACTCCTGTAAGCCCAATTCTTTGTGTGTTTCTGTCTACACTCTATAGGTGTCACACCGAAGACCAGCCTTCTGGCCTTGACAATGATTTTTGAAGCTTCTATGGCCATGTGTATGTTGGTAACAGATGTATATATAAAATCTCTTTATTACTATTGTACCCCCCACAAATAAACATTATTTTTTATTAAAAAGAAAGTGTATCTTGGCTGTGCACTGTGGCTCATGACTGTAATCCTAGCACTTTGGGAGGCTGAGGCAGGTTGAACCATAAGGTAAAGAGATCGAGACCATCCTGGCCAATATGGTGAAACCCCACCTCTACTAAAAATACAAAAATTAGCTGGGTGTGGTGGCGCTGGAATGTAGTTCCAGCTACTCAGGAGGCTAAGGCAGGAGAATCACTTAAACCCGGGATGTGGAGGTTGCAGTGAGTCAAGACTGTGCTACTGCGCTCCAGTCTGGCAACAGAGCAAGACTCTGACAAAAAAGAAGGAAGGAAGGAAGGAAGGAAGGGAGGAAGGGAGGAAGGGAGGAAGGGAGGAAGGGAGGAAGGGAGAAAGGGAGGAAGGGAGGGAGGGAGGGAGGGAGGGGGAGGGAGGGAGGGAGGGAGGGAGGGAGGGAAAGAAAGAAAGAAAGAAAGAAAGAAAGAAAGAAAGAAAGAAAGAAAGAAAGAAAGAAAGAAAGAAAGAAAGAAAGAAAGAAAGAAAAAGAATTTTAAGGTCCATAAAGATAAAAACTTAAGCTCTTTCTCATCATACATAGAATCTTGGCACATAGTAACTTAAAAATCTTACCTCCTACCATTTTTCCCTTCCCTATTTCATGTTTGTGTGTCCTATATTCTGGTTACTCCAATATACTCCTCATTCTTTAAATAAGCCATGGTTATTTATGTTCACTCCATGCAGTTCCCTATGGCCTTCAGATTTCTTCCTGTCTATTACAATGTTATTTCTTGTGGAAGACTTATTTGTATATCTCCTTGGAGTGAATATTGATATTTTCTCTTCTATGTAACACTTTGGACTTATCTATAAATGAGGACTTTCTAATATACTCTCAATTTTATGATCTTACATCCACCACAAATCTATTATCTTCTTAGTTCAGCCCGATGTAGTCTTCTTTTTATCTCCATTTTCTCCATAGCCTGGAATAGAGTGGAAATTCAGGAATATCTGGTAAAAGTGAATTAAAATTATGAAAAAGACATGATTTTGTCTCATAGAAAAACACTACTGTAGCATTTTCACCTTTAACATCTTTCTCTACATTTTCTTGATTTATAAGAAATGATTGCTAATAACTTTATTGAAACTTTTAGTAACTATATATATTCTAGCCTTGATATCACTGGAGCTGTGAATTTAAGCATATTCAAATAGTTCAAGTTATCCATTGCTCACACGTTCTTTATTCTCCTTAGAAATTGTGCCTTCTTATTCCTTATATATCTTCCTTGGGTTTTCTTATATGAGTTGACAGTTTAGATAATGACAGAAGGAAAAAGAAAATTGAAAGTTACTGCCTGTTTAGTGCCATCTGCTATTATATTTCTTTTTGCTAGTTACTCAAGGAGCAGCTTTTTAAAATTTAATTTTGGCAATGCCTTTCTATACTTTTTCAGCACCCTTCTCCCTTCCTTTTTTATATGCCACATAGCTCTGATTTGGCTTCTCAACTATATTGCTACATTTTCTACTCTGAAAAAGGTTTACGATTTCTCTAATGCCAGTCACTTGTCAACTTTGATAGGAATCTAGACCTATATTCGAAAATGTTTAAGAATTAGTCTAGACAAATAGGTCAGGGTAATTGAGATGCCTCTGCTTTCTGCATCCTTTCTGACATCTTGATTTCCAAAGATTTAAAACACAAAGGCCATTAGAGTAAGAATTACTGGGAACATCATTTTCCTTGAATCCTTTTATCTTCCTATCCAGTACCTTAGCTATATTATCAAAAATGCCCCAAATTTCACAGCCCTAAATGACCACAGTATCCCTGAGAGCAATGACTATCAGCCAAATAATGCCATTTTGCTACTATGGTTTCCATCTCCATTTTTGGATGACTTAATTTAGTAAAAGTAGAAAACAAAAAAGTATATATGCTAAAATATTTATTGTAAATTATATTTTAATATTTTCTGATCTTTTCTAAGATATAAGTTACACACACACACACACACAATTTGTTCCATTGTACATTTTCCCCCATTATTTGCTTGGCTAAATTTGATCTTCTATAACAGATCTCCACCTGCCCTGCACCTCTTTCCTCCATTAAAATGGTAAATTCTAGAAGCCCAAGAGGACTCTTTGTAGAGGAAATTGACATGTGGATAAAAGGGAGTAAAGCCAATTCATAGATAACTTTCAAAACTAATTCAGGAATTTCAAACTTCTTCAGAAAAGAAATGAAGAATTATCAAGTATTTGTTCAGAGGAAAGGATTGATTTGTTCAGTTAGATTAGGGGTAGCTATATGAGATGAAATAGTATACACATTCTATCAACAGCTATAAGAATTTTAACTAGAATGATGATAGGTAAAAGAAAATGATAAAGGGGCTAAATATGTTTAAAGGAATTTGGAAATTAATTAAATGTGAGAGGAAAGAGGCAAGAAGAGATAAAAGATGCCTCCTAGAAAGAAAAAGGGAGCTATTTTTTTTAGGTTCATTTTGTGCCTTATACTGAAATAAAAGAGATTTTTCTAAGCCATTTCAAGATCTATTTTTATTAAAACAAAAGCTTACTATAATCTGGATCTAAACAGAAATACTTTCAAGAAAGATAATTAGAATAATATAGGTTTGAACAACGTACAGATAGTGACATAAGATGTAATTTGAAATGGTTAAAATTTTAGGTAAATTTGAAGAAAGTTGATTTAAACTTAGGGCTGCTTTTCGTAAAATAAATTATAATGATCATACTGTTATGGGTTACAAAAGTAATACCACTCAAATGTGCATTTTACAATACAGATGATTTAGAAACATTTTAGCATCAAGTCTAAAAATACAATAGCATTTTAACAGTTTGTATAGTAATAATGTGCACACACTGACACAAGGCACCGGTCACAAGTAAAGGTTGCTTACTTGTCACACAATCAATATATCTAGATAATCAGCACCCGGGTCAAGAAATAAAATGTTATCAGCATACCAAAAGCACTCTTCAGGCCTTCTGTCCATAACTAACTTCACTCCTTTCTCTAAAGGTAATAAAATCCTGCCTTCTATTGTATAGACTTGTTTTGCTTATTTCTTTGAAATTCATACAATTAGAACCATTTGCTCTTTATTTATTTCGAATTACATTAAGTTTGTGAATGATTCATGATACTGTATGTAGCTATAAAAATTATTAAAGCTAAAATAATAAAAAAAAGATGACTTTTAAAACTTACAAATATCAATGAGACAAGTTATGGTTATATTTATATGTGTGCATTGGACAAGGGTACATGTGTTTTTATTTTAAGATACACCTTAGTCTGGGCCAGAAATGATGACTCAAACCTCCAAATTCCAGCACTTTGGGAGGCCGAGGTAGGAAGATTGCTTGAGACCAGGAGTCTCAGATCAGCCTGGGCAACATGGTGACACTGTTTCTTAAAAAAAATTTAAATATTAGCTGGGCATGGTGGTGCGTGCCCCTAGTCCCAGCTCCTCTGGAGGCTGAGGTGGGAGGATCTCTTCATCCCAGGAGTTTGAGGTGGCAGTGATCTTTGATTGCACCCCTGCTTGCCAGCCTGGGTGACAGAGCGAGAAAGTGAGACCCCATCTCTTACAGAAAGGGGGAAAAAAAGGAAGAGAGAGAGATACGCATTACTCTGAAGTGGATTTTGTTGGGTCTGTTTATCTAAGCTGGAAATACATTATGCGTAATTTGCTTTCCTGCAGCGTTCTGGATTAGAGTCAGCCACAAGAGACGTGCATGCATTACGATTTGGAAGGCAAAAGTACACCAGCACTTATTTTCTTGTCACACTCAGAATGTTGGTGCGAGGCACCAGGCACAGTGTGACTGTTCAAGCATATTGTTGCTGATATTCTGACTCCTTGTGGAAGTGGAGCGGCATCCAGCCATCGAGCATCAGCCAGATCTTTTTTTTCACTCTCTCTGAATCACGGGCAGGCAGGTGCGGCTGCTGGAGCAGGGAATGGGCTGCATGCAGTTTATTTAGCTCCTGTCAGATTCCTAGCTCCAACTGCTCTCATTGCAGGGCTAGGTGTATGTTTAACTTTATGGCAGGAGGTGCTAGCTTCTCCTGCATCTCTCAAACCGCATCAAAAGCTGGCAGCTTGGAGGGAGTGAGACACAGAGGTGCACAGAGGTGAGACCCAGTTCAGCAAGGCGAGTTCCGGTTTGTCTTTGCTGTCTCCTAATTCATGTCTATCCTTCCTTCCCCACTGCTTGGCCTGCTGATTTTAGGCCTGGCCTCAGATGCAGACACCACAGCCGTACACACACACTGTATAACCAGTTTCCAAAATTACCTGAGGTCAAATCCTTGTAATAAATGTGTTACTCTGTAACACTCCTAGTTAGTGGTCCTGCTTCTTTAATTACTTACTATTCTGGGGCAATTAGTTAATTATCTCAAAACAAAAAAATTTTTAGACATAATCACACCATTACAATCAACTAAGTATACTAAAATATTTCAGATTACTTATTTCTGAATGATAAAATTTTTATAAGTTTAAAGTACAAGGAAACATTTATATAGATAAACCAATTAAAATTCAAATGTCAAAATGAAAACTTGTGAACATTTTTTTAAATGTCATAAATATAAATGCCAGCCACAGTTTACAAAAATATTGGGATCCTATCTGACAGACAGACCTTAATGTCCTCAGTATGCAAGTTGGATTTGTAAATCAATACAAAATATGAATATCATTTGCTGTACTTATTAGAAAAGCAAAAATAAGCTAACATTTAATAAATATAATTTCACGTGTTAAACTCATTCATTCTAACGAAATTGCAAATTAAGATTTTTTGCCAAGCAATTACAAAAAGATTAGGTTAGGAGACAGATGGTTTCTTTGATTGTAGACAAAGTAGTATTAAAGTATATATAGTCATGTGTTGATTAACAGCAGGAAAATGTTCTGAGAAATGCGTCATTAGGTGATTTCATCATTATACAACATCATGGAGTGTACTTACAGAAACCTAGAAACCTGCTGCACACCTGGGCTATACGGTATAGCCTATTGCTCTAGGCTACAAACCTATACAGCACATATTGTGCTGAGGACTGTGGGCAGTTGTAGTGCAATGGTATTTGTATACTCAAAACATACCTAAAAATACAGTGTAGAAGACAAAACATGGTATACCTGTAGAGAGTACTTATTACAAATGGAGCTTGCAAAAACTGGAAGTTGCTCTAGGTGAGTCAGTGAGTGAGTGGTGGGGGAATGTGGAGGCTTAGAACATTACTTTACACTACTGTAGACTTAATAAACACTGCATACTTAGGCTTCCCTAAATTTATTTTTTTAAATTCATGTTTTCAGTAATGAATTCACTTTAGCTTACTGTGACCTTTTTACCTTGTAATTTTTAATTTTTTAAAATCTTTTTGACTCTTTTGTAATAGTTTAAAACATACATTGTACAGTTCTATCAAAATATTTACTTTCTTTATACCCTTATTCTGTAACATTTTTACTATTTTTAATTTTTTTTCCCTTCTTAAATTTTCTTAATAAAAGCTAAAACACAAACACACCTGTTTGCCTAGGCCTACACCGAGCCAGGAACATCAATATCATTGCCTTCCATCTCCACATCTTGTCCCACTGAAAAGTCTTCAAGGGTAATAAAACCCATGGAGCTGTCATCTCCTGTGATAACAACGTCTTCTTCTGGAATTCCTACTGAAGGACCTGCCTGAGACCTTTTCAGTTAACTTTATACATCAGTAACAGTCATTTATTATTATTATTATTATTATTATTATTATTATTATTATTTTGGAGACGGAGTCGCCCTCTGTCTCCCAGGCTGGAGTGCAGAGGTGCGATCTCGGCTCACTGCAAGCTCCGCCTCCCGGGTTCACGCCATTCTTCTGCCTCAGCCTGCAGAGTAGCTGGGATTACAGACACCCGCCACCTCACCCGGCTTTTTTGTATTTTTAGTAGAGACGGGGTTTCACTGTGTTAGCCAGGATGGTCTCGATCTCCTGACCTCGTGATCTGCCCCCCTCGGCCTCCTAAAGTGCTGGGATTACAGGCATGAGCCACCGCGCCCGGCCTATTATTATTTACTACACATAATTGTAAATGTGTGATACTTTTATGCAACTGACAGCTCATAGTTTTGTTTACACCAGCGTCATCGCAAACACATGGGTAATGCATTGTGCTGTGACATGACTATGGCTATGAAGTCACTAGGCAAAGGGAATATTTCATCTCCATTATAATATTAATGGATTAATGGGGTCACTGTTAGATAAAGGGTCATTCACTTATCAACACGTCCTTATGCTGCCCATTACTGTAGTTTAACTTAACACTAAAGAACATCAGCAATGAGTGGCCTCAATAAATTAATACCTTTCTATGATGTGCAAGCCATAAGTGGGCTCAAAAATTAGCACATATATAACACTTCAATGTTACCATCAAGAGTGACAGCTGTAGCATAAAAAGCATCTCAGAATGTCCCTCTGTCCCCTTGTAATCACTGCATTCTCACTCCACCCAAGATACCACTCTCCTAACTTCTAACATCGTAGGTTAGTTTTCTCCTTTGGATAACTTGACATAAATGTAGAAAACCTATTACTGACACAAAAGAAGAATGAAAGAAGATTCTTTATTGGGGAAAGTTGTGCAGGTTCAACAAATCACTGCTAAATTATGGAAGGAAGTTCAATTATTTTTACATTTGTTTAGGCCGAAACTGTCTCTTTCATGATTTATGGGAGACAATCCTGGCGATGATTGTAGTACATTTAACAATGATTAAGTAGATTTAAATTTACATTTTCTTACAAGCTCTTTTGGTTGTTTCCAAGGGTATTGGAGGCCAACATCCACATGAAATGTGTCCATCTGTTTAAGCATACGTGCCAGGCAGCTAAACTTAGAGAATGACCAGTCAGGCTCCCTCAGGATATGTATGTAGTTATTTTTCTTTTAAATAAGAAAATCAGACTTCTAGAATATCTTGGTGGTTAATTTTATGTGCCAACTTGACTGTGCTAAGGGATGTCCAGGTAGCCTGTAAGACATTATTTCTGGGTTTGTCTATGAGGGAATTTCTGGAGGAAATTAGCATTTGAGTTATTAGGCTGTATCTGAAAGACCTGCCTTCAACCAAGGTGGGTGAACATCATCCAAGATTAAATAGCACAGTACGGCAGAGTCAGGGCTCATTCTTTCTTTTTCTTCTTGAGCTGGAAGATCTATCTTCTCCTGCCCTTGGACATTAAGAGCTCCTGGGTCTTGGGCCTTTGGGCTCAGGGTTTATACTAGCAGCCTCCCATCCTCACCCCCACCCCCTGCTGGTTCTAGAATCTTCAGCCTTGATCTGGGTATTACATCATTGGCTCCTCTGATTCTCAGACCTTTTAACTCAGACTGAATTACTCTACCAGCTTTCTTGGTTTTCCAGCTTGCAGGTGGCAGATAATGAGACTTCTCAGCCTCCAGAATCATGTGAGTCAATTTTCATAATAAATCTTTTCATATATGCATATATTTATAAATATATATTATATCCCTTAAATAGATGACTTATAGACTGAAGATCTCAATTTTTGGTTTTATTTCTCTGGAAAACTCTGACTAATACACATATAAAGCCTGGCTCTGGTGTGATTTATTTTTTCTTCCATTTTAACATGAAATTGATTAGGAAGAATGTTACATCGAATAAAACAGTTTTATTATACAATGAAAAAGAAACACTGTACTTGTATCAATTGTAAGGTATGCAATTTTAAAATAGTTAAAATAGAAACAAAGGTTAATATTCTTTTCAGTTAGATGAACTAAAAGGAACCTGGTTCACTTTCCTATTTAAAATAAATAAAAAAGGGACAAAATATAAAGCAACAGTTTTCAAAACACTGGGTATGAGGCAATGAAAGACAATGATTCTTGAGAGAAGAGAAACCAATGAGGGGGTCCTTCAATCTGCCAATGTCTACTACTGTGTTGGGGTATTTTCTGGCCATGGCTCAGTGATGGTAAATTTAGGTAGTCCACATCACAGAAGAGGAGAGATGGAGCTCAGAGTCTGAGGAATCCAAGGCAGCTAGCATTCACAGAAGAAAATATTGAAGAAGAGAGAATTGTGCAGATAAAAATCTTTGGAGGTATCAGAGGGTTTCTCTTAATTACTTAGCTGAGGAGAGATCAGTGCATGCATTTGATCTTTCCCTGAGGCCAGGGAAAGAACCACCTGAAGGATTAAAGTTAACAGTGCTTCATATTCACATAGGGCCAGTAAAGCCTGGTCTTATCATTCAAGCAGGAAATCCCCAAGATTCATGGGGCACTGGGTAGTGTATCAGAAGAACTTGACTTCAGCAGTGAGAATAATTGGTCCTAGACTGACCACTACCATCTAACAAATCTTAAAAGAAATAACCAACATGGTCAAATTGTTTCACATGACTATCTCATAAAGATGAAGAAAATGTATGGGAGTACAGAAGTACTGAAGATCTAAAAAGGTAAGATTCACAATGTCTGGCGTCCTATACAAAATTATCAGGCATGCAAAGAAGCAGGAAAATATCACCCATAAGAAGAAAAACCGTTCATTGTAAACTAACTCAGGACTGACATAGATGTTAGAATTAGATAGGATATTAAAGGTTATTGTAATTATACTCCACAGGTTTAAAAAGTCAAGCACTGACACAAGATATTTTTTAGAAAACTCAAATCATACTTACAGGGAGCAAAATTACAGTATGTGAGATAAATTGTCCTTATTTGCAGACAACATGATTATCTCTGTACAAAATTCAACAGAGTTTACAAAAAAGCTGCTAGAAATGAGTTTAGCAAGGATGAGAGATAAAAAAAATCAATACATAAAAATCAGTGGTATTTCTAGGCACTATTAATGCTACTTGGGAAAAAAGTAGCATTTACGAAAGTATAAAACATGAAACACTTCAGGATAAATACAATAAATAATATGATAAACCTGCATATTGAAAAATACAAAACAATTTAAGGTACATAAAGAAAACGTTAATGAATGGAGAGGTAAACCATATTAAAGATTAATGAAAAAACTCTTTATTGTTAGGATACCAAGTGTCCCCAAATATATCTGTAGATTTAATACAATCCCAATCAAAAGCTCAGTAGACCTTTTTTTTTTTTGGTGTGGAAATTGACAAAATGAATCTAAAATGCATGTGAAAATTCAAAGGAATTAAAATGCCTAAATAACTTGAAAAGGCAGAATAAACTTTAAGGAGAAACACTACCTGATTTCAAGACCTAATAGAAAGCTAAAACAATCAAGAAAATATTAAGTAATTGGCATAAAGTTAGAAAAATATTGTCTGGAAAGAAAAGAGCTGTGATAAAAAGGATAAGGATGTGTTATAGAATTTTTCAAGGGGAATATCTTCTCCAAAGAAACTAAAATACTAAAAACGAATATTAGGTTCTGCCTGGACAGCAGTAGACAAAACAGTGATAATCTTGGCCTTACGGAGCTGATAATGTAACAGAGATAACACTGCACAGCTCAGGGAAGTGACTATGATTATACATGAGAAAAAAAAAAAGGAAACAAACTCTTTGCACACAATGGTGTATCGTTAATTAAATAAAAACTTGAATAAATAAAAAGAGTTTATCAGTCGTCTTTGGGGATGGAAATTTTTGGAAAAGATTACACTTCCTTTTATTCAAATGGATAGAAAAAAAACAATGTATTGATTATCTGGTAAACCCTGGGAACTATTTATTCTTTATGTAAATTGTAGTGCCATCATGTATATTATTGCTGAGTTTTGTGACTATCTAGATGACCAGAGGATTAAATTGAATTGCATTTATTGATTTTATTCATGAGTGGCTCATAGGTCGTACAGCATAGAAATAGTCCATATATGGTGAAATTTAAAAAAAAAAGATAGTATTTTGCAGCTGCATAAAGTAGTATTAGTATTTTGCATGCATAAAATGGTTATAAGTCTCTTTAAATTAATATTTCATTCTTCAGTGTTTTAGCCAGTTTAGGCCGCTATACAAATGTCATAGATTGGGTGGCTTAAACAACAATTTCCTTCTCACAATACTGGAGCTGGGGAATCAAGTTCAATTCCTCATGAAGGCCTCTTCCTGGTTTGCAGTGGGACTACATACGATTTTCTGTATTATCACATTAGAAGGTGGTGGGGAGAGAAAGATCTGGGGTCTTGAATCCCATCACGGGGCCTCACTCCCATGATCTCATCTAAACTTAGTGACCTCCTGAAGGTCACATCTCTGACCACCATCACACTAGGGGGTTAGACTTCAACATTTGAGTGTTTTTTATTTTTATAAACTTAAGGGGTACAAGTGCAGTTTTTATGTTTTTTTGTTTTGTTTTGTTTTTCTTTTTGTTGTTGTTTGTTTGTTTTGAGATGGAGTTTTGCTCTTGTTGCCTAGGCTGGAGTGCAATGATGCAACCTCGGCTCACTGCAACCTCTGCCTCCCGGCTTCAAGCAATTCTCCTCCCTCAGTCTTCCAAGTAGCTGGGATTACACGCACACACCACAACGCCCAGCTAATTTTGTATTTTTAATAGAGATGAGGTTTCACCATGTTGGTCAGGCTGGTCTTGAACTCCTGACCTCAGCTGGCCCACCCGCCTTGGCCTCCCGAAGTGCTGGGATTACAGGCCTGAGCCACCGTGCCCAGCCCAGTTTTTGTTACATGAACATCTGGTGTGTTGGTGATGTCTGGGTTTCCATTGTTACTACCAATCGAATAATGTATATTGTACCCATGAAGTAATTTCTCATCCCTCACATCCCCTCCCCGACCCTCCCACACTCCATGTCCCTGTTAGCTCCCACCTGTAAGTGACAACATGCAGTTTTTGACTTTCTGTCTTTGAGTTGTTTCACTGAAGATAATGGCCTCCAGTTCAACATTCAGTCCATAGCAGGTTTCTATAATCGCTAATGATAGTTGCAAATACAAAAAGCTGATTTGTGTTACGTATTGGGCCTCCTGTTGTGGTACTATCCCAGTTCCTAACTGTACCTCTTTCTTTCTTTCCTCTTTATGTTGTAGTTTTAATGAGTAAAACTTGTGGAAGGCTCAATATCTTTTACACAGTAATTAAGATAATCCTACACGTGCTACAAGTTGTTAATAAATTACATTAAGTAAGGGAAGGGGCCATTGTGTGTCAGATATGAAGTAGATAGCCTTTAATATAAATTTACTGTTGATTTTAGAAAATATTTGACCATATTACTGACAAAGCACCTCAAGCTTTCTTTAGAGGTAAAACCTTAGCATTACTAAAATACAATATGCATTCTATTTGCTGTAGAATTTTCCAATTCATGATAAATTATTAGTACACACTTTGCATTACAACTAGCATGGATATGAAACCCAGACCCAGAAAATCCTTCCTGGTTCGTGGATCTGCCTATTTTTTTTTTTTTTAAAGTCACTGCTGTTGAACACACACATTCCTTTGTTGGTAATGCCATCCTCACTTCCATTCTCTAACTGATGTTTTCCTACTCCTCTTCACATATTTTATTTATTTTGTTTCTAGAGAAAGAAAATTACACTTATCTATTTGCTTCCATTTTCTTTACAAATCATTGTTATAATACTTATTTCATGGTTGTAAATTTTTAACAGCATTTTAATGTGTTGGGGGCTACATAAAGGCAGAACACTATGTTTTGTTAAGGTGTGTTTGCTGAAACGTCAAAAGTGTTTCTGGCACAAGAAGTTAGTCATTCAATGCTACTAGTAGATGGAAATACTGGCTAAATGATAACTATTGTTGGATGATGTTTGCTAAAGAAACAGTTTGGTAATAAGATTGTTTTTAATACGTGTTTAGATAAGCAGACACATTCCACGTATTTTGAGGGGAGAAATGTCTACGCTTTTTGGAATATATAATTTTGAGAAACATTTTGTAATTTAAAGAAGTTATTTTTCTGTTTTAGAAATACCTACCAGAATCTTATACATGCTCCATCTTCCTAACAACTTATTATGCAATTGTCCTCTGAGGGATAGAAAACATCCTTTAAAGATTAGAATCAGTTTATATATTCAGGTATTTCAGGAAGTTCAGCAAGAAGGCAGAAAGTAGTACATTGATTAGAGAACTATAGTCATTTCTAGGAGTTTCAGGTAGATAATATTTTTATAAAGCAGAATTTCATAAAAGACAATATGAGACTTCTGTGTAAATAAAAATGATCAATGAAACCAAAATACTTTTTACAGTGTAGACCAGAATGTGTATTCAGTGTAATTACCCAAATATAAACAACCGAATGGAACCAATTTCCAAAACTTATTCTGCAATTCAGTCAGCATTTATGCACTTTCCTAACAATCATTATAATAGCCCCACTTTCATTATATAATATTTGCAAAGGGATGTCTTTTGTGCAGAACATGATTGAGCTATTTAGATTAAAACTATAATTACAAATTGCCTTATCAAGTTTATAATCCTCTGATGAGAAGAATGAGTTATTTACTAACCATTCTAATGACCTCACTGCTCACATAGACATTTTTGGCAAACCTTCAAGGTAAGATTCACCAAAATTCAGAAACACATAATATTGTAGTTAATAAGCAAACTAAGCCTGGAATATAAATATATCCATCCAAATAGCAGAATTTTACAGAGATTATGGATGTCTCTGGTTTTATGAGTAGATTCTTTTATTAAAATATTTCTTTTTACATTGAATTCTATTAATATTTGAACCATATTTTAAAAATCAAAAGATGATTTAGCCATGTAATAATCAACTTCAGTGTTTTATTATTTCAACTGCTAGTTTTTCTTCCTCAAAGATGTCAAATTTTAATTATGCCCAATGTATTCTAAACATAGGAAGAAAGATAAAGGATGAAAATAGCTATTACATTAAATAATGCCTATCCTTCCCAATTAAATGGAAGTTATTTGAAGTAATGAATCCTTTTTTGTTTGACTTGATATTCATAGTTTTGAGAACAATGCCTGGCACATAGCAGGTAATTAGTAAATGCCTTGTTTACTAAGTGAATGACTGCATTTTTATCAATTAAATTTCAAATGGAATACTCAAGCAAAATATATAAATGGTGTTGCTAATGGAAACAAATATTTTAGTTTAAAATTGTAATGAAGCTTTGTGGACTCCAAATCATTTTATTACTTGGACAAAATAATTAACTATAGAAAACACAAAAGTCTATAGAAAGTAGAAATGGCAGAGTGCTCTTTAATACAAATCTTGTCTTTTATGTAAAACCACTTAAATCCCCAAGACTTACAACATGGGTTTTGTTAAATGGTCATAACATGTGTGAATCCCTCATTAATATTTGGAAATAACTCTGAAGAAACATATTGATTCTATTTATATATGCATTCACATTGAGTGTGCCATTCTTTCCATACTACTTCAAAGAGAACATTATTTTTTTCTTAGAGTATTAATGAGCTTCTTAATACTTATTAAGGAGTAAGTAAAATTGGATATCTGAAAATAATGCTTTTCCGTTAAAAAGTTTGGTTCAGCAAATGAGAGTCTACTTTCTTGTTCAGTTCTGCTCAGTTTTGCCTGTTACAGAACAAACACATTTGGGTTTTAAATGTATTTTGTCTAGAATACTTTTAAGCAGTCAGTGATCATCTCCTTGCAATTATCCTCTTCTGTATTTCTAACAAAGTAATTTCAGGTTTCTTTGAAATGTTGTCTGGCCTTTTTTTCTTCTATTTAAGTTTGTGATTTGAATTGTGTTTTCTGGCTAGGCTGATTCTATTTCCCTGAGTTCAACTCTCCAGTAACATTTTTAAGTGTATCTAAGCTTACATTCCAAGGTGAATAAGATTACTGTTGACAATCTAACTTCTATGTTAAAAATTTCAGACACAATAGAGAATTGGCATGCCATAGTTTTAGCCTAAAGTTGTGTTTATATAGTTTTTTATTCAGATGATCAATTATTTTGAGCAAAATATGCCTTTGAAGAAAGTAAAACAGACATTTCATGAATAAATTAATAACCTTATACCGAGAACTTTCATTAACTGATTTTTACTTGTGTTATTATGCTCTTGAATTGCTACAAAGAAACATCCAAGGCTAGGTAATTTACAAATAAAAGAGGTTAAATGGGCACATGATTTTGCAGGCTTTAAAAGAAGCATGATGTTGGCATCTGTTTCTGGTGAGGCCTCAGGAAGCTTACAATCGTGGTTAAAGGTGGTAGGGAGCCAGAATCTCACGTGGTCAAAGGAGGGGCAAGAAAGAGTCAGGGGAGATGCCACATTCTTCTAAATAACCAGATCTTGTGAGAACTCACTATCTTGAGGACAGCACCAAGCCATTCATGAGGGATTTGCCACCATGTCCCAACACCTCCCACCAGGCCCCACCTCCAACATAAGCAATTACATTTCAACAAGAGATTTGGAGGAGACAGATATCCAAATGATATAACTGCCATTTTGATTGTGAAGCTCTTCTTTGTTTGACATTAGATGAACAGAAAGATGAATGAGAAACTGTCATTTTCTTTTCTTTCTGGGACAGTGGCTCCTTCCTGTAGTCCCATCACTTTGGGAGGCTGAGGCAGGAGGATTACTCGAGGCCAGGAGTTCAAGGCCAGCCTGGTAAAAATTGTGAGACTCTCCCTCTAAAAGAAAAAAAAAAAAAAAAAAAAAACCAGCCAGGTATGGTGTCGTGCAAATGTAGTTTCAGTTATTGAGAGACTGAGGTAGGAGGATTGCTTGACCCCAGGTGTTCAAGGTTGCAATGAGCCATAATCACATCACTACACTCGAGCCTGGGCAACAAAACAAGACACTGTCACCAAAAAGAAGACATTATCATTTTTCAGGATAGGAATAACATAATGGAGAAAACTACATATTAACAACTGACTACAGTAAAATGTGTTTCACTATGACGTATTGAAAATTAAAATTTACTGTAGTCTCTCTCAGAGATGGCAAGAGGAAAATCCTCAGAAAGGTGGTATGATGACTTTTTAAACTTGGATTTCAAAGATAAGTGCATATACCATCTGTTTTCAAATATTTTATAGACTATACATAACTTAGCACTTGGTCACAAACTCTGTATAAAGAAATGTTTCCATTCATTATATCAACATTCAGTGCATTAGAGAAAAGGCCAGCATTACATACAATTTCCCAGTCATGAGTGTATAACGTTCTAACGACTAGCAGTTAGGGGAGTAATGGCCTCTCCATATTATAAGGATATGAATGCCCAGTGGAGAGGGAAATTTCTTGCAGTTTACATCTTGCATGTTTTAATGATGCTTTCAGCCCAAATTGACTCTAAAATTAGCTTTCATTAAAAAAACCAACTAATAGGAAAAAACTGGGCCCAATATTGACAAGCCATGATTGAACAGATTTATTAAAATCTCAGATGTGACCAGACACACATCTTGAGACGTGATTTACAGGTCCTAGGAGCACAATCCGCTGAGCAGTGATAGGGCTTCAGGGAGATATCAATTTGCTGCCAATCCTTTCTCCTTTTTTCTCTTGTGCACTAAACTCAATAAATACTGCTGTTTTACTTGTACATAAAGATTCATGGTACATAGAGTTTTCAGACATGTTGAAAAATACGGGAAAGAAAGAAAGAATTTTAATGGGATGTGTATATATATTGATGGAGCTAGTTCTGAAGCCATTTGTTGTTGTTGGCAAGAGGATAAAGTAAGAGCGGACTAAGTTTAATATATTGTTTCTACTTCCTTGGGCTCTGAAAAAATAAGATCTTGGATAAGGGCTTTAAAAATAAGCACAGCATTTAATTGCTTTTGCAAAGAAAATCTTTCATGTTGATAGCCATAAATATTAATGAGTTATAAGAATAGAAAATGAGATAATGAGAATAGAAGCCTTCATCAGAATAACAATGCATGAAAACCAATTTTGGGACTTCAAATTCCAGCCCCGTTTGGGTAACTTTTACTTTGCTAACCTCCTACTGAAAGCAACTATGAAAGCTGGATAAAGAACATAAAACAACTGCTTGAATTCTTCATTATATAATCCAGGCAACCTGAACTTTAGTGGTCAAAAGAACAGAGAAAACGGAAATGCAGTATGTTGAGATTTTCAAATTAGTCTCTTTGACTCTTTCGTTGGGTAAGTTCCTTTTTTTTCTTATTTGCACATCAAATAGGGCAATTGCCCTTTTACCTTGCTTTAAGAGGAACATGGTGGTCTAGAAACACGAAATATTTGTTCTAACTAGAAGACAGAGACTGGCATTTTGGTGTTCCACGGACACCAGGAGTTGTTCAGAAAGATCCTGAACTACAGAGTGAGGCTAACCTACTAAAATTCACAGAGGTAAAAATTTAAAACAAAGAAATAAACAAAGTGAAATTCTATATTTTTTCCAGATAGAAAACTCCAAACACAGATAGTTTGATCAGTTATATTTACCAACACTTTAAGAAAGAATTAACACCCATCTTAAACTCTCTAGAGAAGACAAATTAAAAAATAAAGCATCTCTTAATTTTCTTTAAGAGGTAAGTGTAATAATGACCAAAACAATAAAAACACTGTAAGAAAGAAAAATTGTATCTTAGCATTTTACTTGAAATCAGATGCACAAATGTCTATAGAAGTTTTAGCAAATTAAATAAAGTAGAACATAAAAAGATTATATATCATGATTAAGGTGAGTTTATCCCAATTCATTTTTCATTTAATTTTCAAAAAGTCAATAAATTTTAGTATACCCACAAAATAAAGGGAAATCTATCAATAAATGCAAAGACATTTGACAAAAATCATGATAAATCAAAAATTGGTTTACTCATGATTAAATATCTTAGAAAACTGAAAATAAAATTGAACTTTTTAAATCTGATGAAGTATAACCAATAGCTAATAAGGCAAAACTAGCATCAGTGATTAAAACCTGCAAATCTTTCCTCTGAGATAAATTACATAAATATGTCCACTACCACCAATTCTAGCCAACAATGCAGTTAGGATAGCAAATAAAAGACACATATAAATATTGAAATGGAATAAATTAAACTATCCACATTCAGTTAAAATCTCCAAAGGAAAATGAAGACAATCTATAAAAATTTAAAATAATTGTATTAGTTGTTTGATTAAAAGTTAATATATAAAAAATTAATTGCATTTTCACATTTTAGAAAAATCAGATAAGCCATTGATCATACCATTAGAAGCATAAAAATTTACATTGCCTTTATATGGAAAACTGTAAAACATAATTGAGTGACTTTAAAATTATAAATAACAAGATGAAAATTTTACACTTATAGATCAAAAACTCTATATTGTCAAGGCTTCCTGAAATGATCTGTTGAACAAAACCTAATGAAAACAGTGGCAGTTTTTTCAAAATCATTTTAAATGTACATAAAAGTCAAAATGGCTAAGATTGCCAAAATACTTTTGAAGACAAACAAAGCTTAATATTTACACTGCCAAATTTCAAGTCCTTTGGTTAAGATGCAGTAATTAAAGAACTGTCTTACTAGTGAAAGAATACATAGATACAGGTATGTAACGAGATGGAAAAAACAACCTAATATATATGTCATCACCAATTGTATAACAAAGTACGGCAATGACACCGCCATGGCTTGAAGCAGAAGTGTTATTTTCAATAAATCTGTGATTTTTAAGTTGAATTCTAGGATATCAAATTAAAGGGACTCATGGACTTGAGTGGGAAAAAATTACAACTTAACCTCTGCTA
This sequence comes from Macaca thibetana thibetana, assembly GCF_024542745.1. Lineage (NCBI taxonomy): Eukaryota > Metazoa > Chordata > Mammalia > Primates > Cercopithecidae > Macaca > Macaca thibetana. Next base: position 61,204,483 of record NC_065594.1, read on the forward strand.
ATCTCTAAGCAAGGTTTATTATTCCTTTCACATATGAATATAGGCAGCAAATAGATTTAGTACTAGCAGTACTTGGAAATTGTCACCAATAAAAATCACAGATTTTTCAGTTCTTGAAGAAATCTTGAAATGCCATTTCAACTTATGGTATTTGAAAAGTTAAATTAGCTATCAGACTTGCTGCTGAATATTTCTACTATTTAAATTTTCTTTCCCTCCCTTCCTTCCTTCCTTCCTTCCTTCCTTCCTTCCTTCCTTCCTTCCTTCCTTCCTTCCTTCCTTCCTTCCTTCCTTCTCCTTCTCTCCTTCTCTCCTTCTCTCTCTCTCTCTCTCTCTTTCTCTCTTTCTCTCTCTCTTTCTCTCTTTCTTTCTCAAAGTCTCAATCTGTTGCCCAGGCTGGAGCGCAGTGGTGCGATTGATCTAGGCTCACTGCATCCTCCACCTCCCATACTCAAGCGATTCTCCTGCCTCAGCCTCCCGAGTAGCTGGGATTATAGGTACGGCACAGCCACACTCGGCTAATTTTTGTATTTTTAGTAGAGACATGATTTCACCGTGTTGGCCAGGCTGGTCTTGAACTCCTGACCTCAGGTGATCCGTCTGCATTGACCTCCCAAAGTGCTGGGATTACAGGCTTGGGCCACCATGCCCAGCTAATTATTTTTCATATTTAAAAATCTTATTCTACTAAGACATCCTTAGCTTTCTTTTTATTTCCAATAGATTTAATGTTACAAATATATATGAGGATATTGGATCAATTTGGTATACTTAAGGTAAACAAACAAGAGACCAAAAAATATATATTTCCCTAATTAACATGGTACACAGAAAAGTGTTTCCAGATGGACTTACATCTTTTTTTTTTTTTTTTTTTTTTTTTTTTTTGAGACAGAGTTTCACTCTTGTTGGCCAGACTGTAGTGCAATGGTGCGATCTCGGCTCACTGCAACCTCTTCCTCCCGGGTTCAAGCGATCCTGCCGCAGTCTCCTGAGTAGCTGGGATTACAGTCATGCGCTACCAAGCCCGGCTAAAATTGTTTTTTAGTAGAAACGGGGTTTCTCCATGTTGGTCAGGTTGGTCTTGAACTCCCGATATCAGGTTATCTGCCCACCTCTGCTTCCCAAAGTGCTGGGATTACAGATGTGAGCCACTGCGCCTGACCTTGGATTTACATCTAAATATAAAATTAGATCAATAAAGCTTTTAGAAGATAACATAGGGTAATATTATAAGGAACTTGCCAGTGGCACCCTTTTTACTTGAACAGAAAAAAAAAGCACTATACAAAAAAACAATTACCAGTAAATTGGACCATTTTAAAGTGAGTAGGTCTAGTCATCAAAGGGCATATTAAGACTGCGAAGAGTCAAGTCAGAAGATTAAAAAAATATAGACAACGTAATATTTGATATTTAATTTTTCTCAGAAAGTATTTAAAAACTTTTTCAAAATAATAAGTAAAAGAAGACAAAGAGCTCAATAAAAAATGGGCAAAGGGTTTGAACAGGTGTTCATCTAAGTGTCTTCCCAACGGGTCCTAAGCTTACCAAAAGATGTTCAAAGTTATCAGTCATCAAAGTGCAAATCTAAACACAATGAGACATATGCCAGCAGCATATCTACTATTACTTTCTTTTTCTTTTTAAAGTACTATAATAATCAAGCATCAAAAACATATGGAGCAACTTGAACTCTTCAAGTCCTGTTGATGAAAGGGGAAGTTAGAAAAAAAAAATTAGAAAAATGTTTTGCAGTATCTCCTAAATTTGAACTATGCATTTTCTATGACCCAGACCTTTTAGTCTTAAATAGAAATGCTTACATGTGTTCAACAAAGGACATTGACCAGAGTGTTGATGCTTAATTCATTATATATCTAAACTAGAAAAAAATAGTCCATCATAGCTGAATGTATAAATAAATCCTATTATATTCATATAATGAAAATTAGCTTGATAATGGAAACCATTATTTGAATCACTTAACAATTAAAAAAACTTTTATTGATAAATTGGCAAAATGAGCTAGACACACAAGAAACTTTATGATTTATGTTATGTAAAATTCAAAAGCAGACTTTTTTTTTTTTTTTTTTTGAGATGGAGTCTCGCTCTGTTGCCCAGGTTGGAGTGCAGTGGCCAGATCTCAGCTCACTGCAAGCTCTGCCTCCCGGGTTTACGCCATTTTCCTGCCTCAGCTTCCCGAGTAGCTGGGACTACAGGCGCCCGCCACCTCGCCCGTCTAGTTTTTTGTATTTTTTTGTAGAGACGGGGTTTCACCGGGTTAGCCAGGATGGTCTCGATCTCCTGACCTCGTGACCCGCCCGTCTCGGCCTCCCAAAGTACTGGGATTACAGGCTTGAGCCACCGCGCCTGGCCGCAAATTTTACTTATTATGTTAGAAAACTGAATTATGGTTAACTCTGGAATGGAGTTGGCATGAAAGAAGTTTCGTAGATGTTCCATATCATTCCATATCTTGACCAGTGTGGTCGCTATAAGGGTGTATACATGTGTTTTAAAATAAACATTAAGTTTTACAGTAAGGTTTGCAAACTTACATGCAGTAACAAACATGAATATTTGTTTCAATAAAAACATTTCATCTACTTAATACCAGCCAATATCCCTTTATATGAAAACAATAGAAAACTTACCAACTCATTTTTCTTTAAACTGCCAAATCAAGATGATCCTATCAGACATATATTCTATAATAAGAATGTAATAAAATTTTCTACATTTTTAATGAAAATGGAGTAAGTGAACAGAGCTTAAACTGTCGATAAACAAATATTCTTAGAAACTAGGTAAAGAGTTGGAAGAACTGTTATGTCTATAGAAGCTGAAACTAAACAGAAGGCAAATTAAGAGATTGCCTACTGCTTTAGTTGCAAATTTACTGTGCTTGTAGCACAATAAATTGTTCAATTTACCCCAAATTATTGACTGATTGTTGTGTCCTTAGCACTGTTAGGTACTTTAGAAGAGCACAGTGCCTTCTGATTATCTGGCAAGACTTCAGTCCCAATCTGTTATCTGAGTTCAGAAGGGACCGTTCAGGCTACAATTTTTACACTACATGTACCAATTTCAGACTCAATAAAAAAGTGACTCTTTCAATATTTTTATTAACTGTGTTGAAGATATCTAAAAGACCTTGAACCCAATCACTGACACATCAGATATGTAACAAAAGAAACAGAAATCCCAATTCAGAAAAATAGAGAGTGAGTCAAGGATTATTCAGGCATAGACAAATAACCATTGAAAGTATTTTTCATGCTGGGGTTTCCATTAGATCTTAGAAACTCCTATTATCAGTTAGATTCTCAAACCTCTGAAGTAATAACATGTATTTTCTTCAATCAACTCTTCTGTGTAATGTGTGAGCAGAGGATCCTAACAGCCTATTTCATATTGGGAAAGAAGGGCTAAGGAAGAAGGATCTACCTAGGTTATGGCAAATACCAATACTAAACCTGTCACTGGTCTTTAAACAAACACATACATGAAAGGAGAAAGAAAAGAGATATGAAAATTTAGCAACATAAACAAAGAAGAATATAGAACTCGAGGTATGAAGTACAATGCACTTTTGAAACAAAGATCACAGGAATGTGGTGTATAAACTTTAGCAAGCATCTATGCATACTTTAAAATTTTACGTAAATTTGCATTCTAAAAGTACGTGGGTAGTATAAAAAGAGTTTATTGAGATCCATGAAAATTTTAAAGAAATACAAATATCAGAATTTTATAGAAATATTAAGGTTCAGAATCAATTATGTAAAGTATCAGATGATAAATGTGGGACAACACATTTCAATTTGCTCTGATAATAGTATAATGATAAAGAACAAAACAGATTAAAAATAATATATAAAGTTATACATCCTCAAGTAGACATTATGAGAAATGGCCTACATCATGTGAATCAGAAGTAGTAACAGAGGCAATAATCACATTTAAAATATGACAAAACTATCTTGAAACAGTCTGTGACTTTCAAAGGTTTGGTACGGATCAGGCAATATAAGGAAGAGGTATAGTGTGGTTAACTTTTTTGAATTTCAAGAAGTAAAGAAAAAAAGGCAGAAAAATAAAAACTCCTTCTACATAGAATGAAAAACCATGGAGGCCTCCGAATTTTTATTGATAATATTAAACTTTGGAAGATAAAATGGTAAATCACTATGTTTCTTGGGATTGGATTGGTAACCAAGCACTTCTATGCAAGAAAACTAACCAATATGGGAAGAAGCCAAACAAACAAAATATTAAGTGTGTGTCTACAGGAGTGGCTGCAGGCATATGCCCCAATGTAAATGGCAGTTTTACATTGTAAAGACATTTACATTTAATGTAATGTAAAAGTTTTACATTTACATTACAATATAAGAGCTGGATCACAATAAGAACTTTAGAAAGTGATAGTCATAGAATACATTTTTTCAATGAATTATGAAATCAGTTCATGTAAAATCACATGTAGACAATTATAAAAATAGTTATGAAATAAGTCAAATATAAATATAACTAAAACAAAAGCTATAAAATAGTAATAGTAATAGCAATACTAGTATAAGGTTCCTTAATTGTGATATGTTGACATAATGTAGACAATTCTTAGAAAATCAGTACACAGAAATAATAAAATTGAATTTTGTTAATCTACCTTGGTATGTGTCAGTATATACTTTATTTCCTTAACTGGGTTATTTAAGAAATATGGACATTTTTGAACTTAGATTTTAAGTTAATACATTTTTAAAATAGTATGAAACTGTACATTTGCAACAAATACAGTAATATAAAAACATATGCTTATGAGAAACTTAGAGAAAAACAATCAGCAACAAAAAGGAACAACAGCAAATGAAAAGCATAAAACAACAGAACTAAGACCAAGTAGATTATTTTGATACTACTACACTGAGAAAACCATTACCCTGGGTCAAAAATTAATATCTACATGTACGCTATTTACAGAAAATAAATGTAGAACATACCTGCTTTGAAAGTTTAAGGCAATAATATGGAGAAAAAAATGTGTCCAATAATTGCAAAGCAAAAGTATACTTAGATAATAAATGCTAGATAATGTTAAAGTTAAAACAAAAATATTAACTTAGTCAAAGAAGATCTTGTATTTTTTTAGAGTGTGAACCATAGTGATTATGAAGAAAACACACTATAGATTGAATAGAACTCTAGCAGATACAACAAAAAGTGTTAAAAGTTTTAAGAGAAAGCCTTAGAAAGGCATTAATATTGAGTCCAGTTTAGCACACATCTCATAAATTGATAGGTCCAGCTCTCAAATATAAACATAACATTGAGTTTCTGATAACAATCAAAATGTACTGATCTATACTTTTTGTTTCCACAGCATTAATAGAAGATTTGTTTCAATAAGATCAATGTGCTTGTCTCTGTAGCACATATACTAAAATTGGAAGGATGCAGAGAAGATTAGTATGGCCCCTGCCCAAAAAGCTAAAAATGAAAATTAAAAAAAAGAAGATCAACTAATACAAACCAGTCGTAACCTTACAAAATTACAGAATTATATAGCCAATTTTTTTGATTGGGATACATACCACTATACATTAATAACAAAGATGAAAAATGATCACAATGATGTCTATGAATTGATATGGAGGGATTCTCAGGATATACGGTTAAATAGAAAAAAGAAATGTGTAAAATAGTATCTACAGCATGCTACCTTTTGTATATACACTCGAGAAAGTCCTATATGGCATCTTCTTTCAATACAAGGCTATTTGTCTACCTTGAAAATTTGTCGTTTAGTGTAGCCGCTTTCATCAATTATGTTAGCTGGATCTAAGTAATTTGCTGTACCTTCTATATCAGCACTGTTGCTTCACCTTGCACTTTTATGTTATGAAGATGGCTCCTTCCTTAAACTTCATGAACTAACCTCTGCTAGCTTCAAACTTTTCTTCTGCAGCTCACCTCTTTCAGCCTTCATAGAATTGCAGAGACATAAGATGTTTCTCTGGATGAGGCTTTGGCTTAAGGAAATACTGTGGCTGGTTTGATCTATCCAGACAACTCAAACCTTTCTCTACATCAGCAATAAGGCCATCTTATTTTCTTATAATTCTTGTGTTCACTGGAGTAGCACTTTTAATTTCCCTAAGAACTTTTCATTTGCATTCATAATTTAGGTAACTGTATATCCAATTGTTTAAAGACACAAACCAACATTTTCTGATCTGCAACAGTTCAATGATTTTTGAAAAATAGAGCTCCACAGATATGAATTTCTAGATGTAAGTGGACAGTACTGATATCTCCTGATTCAATGCTTTATTTGCATTCAATACTATGAAAAGGAAGACATTACTTATTTGGAAAGTTAGATCCGACTTATGTAGCTCCTCCCACACCTCATGTTTGGCTGTTCCTCATTGATTTTTATATCTCTTTCCCCCTTAAATACCACTGCTTTTGCCTATTTTTCCTCTTTTTAAATTTAATTTTGAACCATGCGAACACACTTCAAAAATGTCTTATCGTATATCTATAATTTTAAACCATTGCATTAATTTCATTTGTTCTTATGCAGTTTGCAATTGGTATTCATAAAAATTTAATTTTCAGCCATCTACAGAATTGTGAGAAAACTGGATATCTTGACTGCTGGAAAGAGGATATTTAAGGAGATAATTTTTACTCCCAACTGTGTCAACACTGGCTTCATTTTTCATCTATAGCAAAAGTTCTACTTAATATGATGAGACTCATTGAAAGTAAGAAAGAAAAAAAAAAGATTCATAGAAACGCTAACATTGCAGAACTTGATATCATTTTCTTAAAGCAAAACCTTGATTATTTATAATTACAGCAATGAAGCAAATCATCATCCTTTTATCTCTTTATAATTTATTCACATGTCAATGGTCTACAACTTAACATTAAAACTTTTATTTTTCTAAGAAGCAAATGTGGTCTAAAGTTAATTTCCAATCAATGCTTTTCATAGCTTTTTGGATGCAAACATGCGGAGTCATCAAATTCACAGTTCAGCTTTTGTTCTTTGCTCTTTAATTCTCACATTGTCTTTCTGTGTTAGAGGATCAAAGAAGATTTCTTCAAATAAATGTGCCACATTATAATCCTTTAGATTTAAACCACAGGTTCCCTACTCTGTAGCTAAAGCATCTACTTCTGTAGTAAGCTCTGCTCATTTGGATACAACTTGAAGAAAATATCTATTAGCCTTTTTCTAAGTGCATTCACAAATTGTTTTTAAACACTTCTATAAAACAGAGAAATAATAACAAGTCTTTAACATTTCTGAAAGAAAACACTTTTGATAATATAAAAATTGTATATTCATGAAAGAAGCAGTGCTAGAGAGGTTAATCACTGCAAAAAGTTTAATTTAAGATGCAATTATGGATCACTCAGTTTGCTTCCTGGGAACCATGAGAATTCTAAATTAAAGTGAGTATAAATTACAGCTGTATTGTGTCCTATTTAATTTACTTATATCATAACAACTTTTTCATATCTAATGTGATATATTATTCAGTCATCTTAGTAAAATGTTGCCTTTTTGTTTGCAGTTTCATGATAATAAAATTGTCTGTTTAAAATTTTTAATAAAAAATAAATTCTTTGTACTTTCTGAAAACAAATGCAACATTAATGTATTACTAAGAAAAGATACCACAAAATTATTACAAATGTTTAAACCCTGTTAACGAAAGACATCTAAAATGACTGTTTCTTTTTGAAAGATCAATTTTAAAAATTAGTATTTTCATAATTTGTTTGATGATGAGCAATTGCTACACATTCTATATATGATTTTCTGTGATAATGGGCAAGGATGCCCTATCTACATAACTTTCTATCTGGTGGTTAGAATATTCTATCTTACAACTGGATTTTCCATGTAGATTTAAAACAATTACCAAGTTTTAAAAGTGACCATTTCCTCAGAATGAGACATATCTTCACAATTTTAATCCAGGACATTACCAATAGTACTACCAGATTTCTCAGCCACTAATCCAGCTTCTCCTCCATCCCCATTGTTTATGCTGCTATTCTAGTTAAATAATGTCTGCCTTGTGGACAGAGAATTCTGCCTTATCATGCTTTTTATGGTACATGCACAGCAAAGGTATTCATCTGGGCACAGAAAGAACAAATAAAATATAATATTAAAATATTTCTTTAAGTTTCTAAACATATAAAATCAGACTTCTAAATGAAAGCAGTTCATTTATTATTCATTAAATTTACTTAATTAACTTCTCTACTGAGTGAAATAAAGTACTCATCTTTCTGAAATATAGTAATATCTAAAGAAAAGAAGCATATATGAGACAAATTTTTTTCTGAACTTATTAATTTAAACTTGCATGTTTCATGTCTAACTGAATGTGCAGAGACTATTAAAATCAATTCAACCACATTGATTACTAGTGTAAGTATACCATAGCTTTTTCTGCAAGCTATATTTATAATATACATGATTCATATGCCATATTTTAAATAAAACTACACCAAAATGCTACACTTTATCTCTTTTATTAAAGCCTTATGGGAGGTATATCTTTCCTTGTGAATATAGTGGTTTATCAAACGTATTCTATGTGCTTATATGGATATCCTAAAATTCTCTGAATTAGACTCAAATTTTTCCATAAAGCTTCAGGAAACTTAATCATTTTAAAATATGACATTTTCAAGGATGAATCTTGAAAATACTTACAATCCATTTTGATACATGATTTCAGTGAGTGGGTCAGACTAAATAAAATACTTGACACTTGGCATGAACAATGAGATTTGTTGTGGCTTATGAATATTTGAAAATGTGGCTTTTAAAATGAGTTGATCAGTTGTTTCTATGAAGATGATTCATCTGGCAACTTTGAACAGATATGATTTTTTAAAGTAACAAATTTCAGGTAATGTAAACCCAGATTAATTTAGTCAATTAATCACAAAAGTGATTCATATAGCAAATATTTATCAAGTCAAGGAACATCAGAATATGATGATTAGAGTACACACCTCACTTTTAAAAAATAATACGTTTAACAACTAAATTACAACTGTATTGTCAACCATGTTTAAAGAAAGCTTGATAAAAATGTGAAAAAAAAAAGGAATTCAATAGGTAAGAGATGTCAGAAGTTGCACACTCTGTTATCTGAGATACCTGATATCGCTGTGCACCTGGAAATAAAAAGGATGTCCATTTCACAAATTCCCTCCTTGTGATCTCAGACATATACACCAGCTTTATCCTAGAGTGTCATTTGATGGACAGCCGGACTGTCATCCCTCAAGTGACAGTTCATTCTGGTTTTCTGTGTTTTTTGTTCTGACTTTTCAGGTTAGGTTGGTAGCTAGGAGCAGCAACGATACAGGCTCGAGTTGTAGAAGTGTACTGACAAGAAGTTGTTTATTGCGAATAAGTGCAGAAGGTCAACAAACCAGAAGTCCAGAAGTAAATTGAGTTTGGAAATCAAGCATAACAGTAAGGCAACTGTCAGGTGATGAACTCAAGGTAGATTGTTATGGAAGGATGAGCTCTCAGGTCTCTCATGAGTGATACCAGAAATGAGCCAAAGCTATTTAGGGAGACGAAAACTCAAGGGTTGGAGTTCCTGCATGCTAGAAGTAACCTAAGTCAAGTTCTAGTCAAGTTTCTATCGGGTCACTGGGGACATCAAATGCCCTTAAATAAGTCCTAGTACAGAAAATTTCTAGGCCATTAGAAAAGAAGTCTGTAAACTAAAATAATAGCTAGAATGGCTCTGAAATTCTGAATAATAGATACTATAAAGGGACTTTTATTTTCTTTAAAAATGACAACATTTGGGTAAATCAATTTTTAAAAAGATGAAATAAATTAAAAATACTATAAATTTGAAATAAATAAAATTTTCTATATCATGGCATATCTAGCTCATAGGCTGGCTCCTTTCATTTAGCCACAAACTCTGGAGGACCTTTATCAGCCATTGAACTAAAATCTATGATAGGAAGCAGTCGTCTTCCTTACTGATATTTTAAACATTAAAAAGTTAAATTTCAGAAAAGTGATTTAAAATTAAACTTTTAGAAATTATATTATAATACCATTGCATACCTGCTTTTGATAATTATTTAATTAAATTAATTTGAATCCAAAGAACTTGTTCTCATTAAGTCCTTTGGAAATTTCATGTATTTGTACTATTTATATAACCTAGGGTGAAGCTTTTCTCTTTAGTTATGATTAAGCTTTTCTAGGTTTTAATGATCAAATGTGTTTTTAAAGGAAACGTAACCTATTCGCCCATTCAAGTTCACACACACACACACACACACACCCCCTGAACCAAGGGAAAAAGATCAGATATTTATTGTACTTCAATTGCTCATGGCATTCTAGTGATAGCTAACTACCTGTCCACCAACCCAGTTCTCCCATATTTTTTATCTGCTAACATTTAAAAAGCAAATGGAAATATAATAGAAACAAAAATTGAAATCTGATCAATAAAATCTTAAATTATCATCATTCATGTGTAATTAATTCCATAAATCAATTGGCATACTATCTAAAAACTGTAATCCAATTAATTTAATCCAATTTTATATGACTAATATTGACCAAATAATTAACAATTACTAAAAATAAAGCTCATGACTCATATGCTTTTCTTAGTTATGCTGTATGACAGACCTATTAAGACAATTAACAATTAAATCCTGCCTATCACTCAACCTTGTGTTTTTATTCACTTATTCATCAATTCAAGAAGTATTCTTTGAATAACTAATTTATGTCAGGAGACACAGTAGTGGAAAAAACAGACAAAATTGTGGCCTTTCTAAAATGAGCATTCTACTGGAAGAAGACAGACAACAGGTGAACATTATAACACATTAGACATAAAATATACAGCATCCTTGGTGGTGATCACTGCTTAGACAAAGGAGAATAGGGAATGCTGAGGTGGAGACCGCAATCTGAAATAGGATTATAAAAAAAGGCTTGAGTGAGAATGGGATTTTAGAGCCTAAAGAAGGTGAGAAAATGAGCCTTGCAGATATACTGGAGAAAAGCATTCCCGACAAAAATAACAACTGTAAAGGCCCATTGGCAAGAACTCTGCAACTGAATTCGAGAATCAGCAAATTGTCAGGTTGGAAGAGCAAAAGCGGTAAAAGCACTAAAAATAAAAGAAGGTGAAGACAGCGAAGTAGGAGGAAGGCAAATCATGTGTGGCACATTTTGGATTTCACTCTGGATGATATGAGAAGTTATTTGTGGGTTTTGACTCTAGAGAGTCTAATTTCATTTAACTTTTTTTTTTTTTTTTTGTTACGGAGTCTCGCCCTGTTACCCAGGTTGGAGTACAGTGGCGCAATCTCGGCTCACGCAATCTCTGCCTCTAGGGTTCAAACGATTCGCCTGTCTCAACCTCCCTATTTTATTTGTTTATTTTTTTTTTTTGAGACAAGAGTTTTGCTTTCTCACCCAGGCTGGAGTGCCATGGCCTGATCTCGGCTCAGTGCAACCTCCACCTCCTGGGTTCAAAGAGATTCTCCTGCCTCAGCCTCCTGAGTAGCTGGGATTACAGGTGCTCGCCACCAAACCCAGCTAATTTTTGTATTTTTAGTAGAGATGGGGTTTCACCATCTCGGCCAGGCTGGTCTTGAATTCCTGACCTCGTGATCCGCCCGCCTCAGCCTCCCAAAGTGCTGGGATTACAGGCGTGAGCCACCGGGCCCGGCCTCATTTAACTTCTTACAGTTAAGTGCAAGATAATCTTTCCTCACATTTATAGATGGATAGAAGAATGGGGAATAGATGGATAGATAGATATTCCTTAATACTAATATAATAATATGTATTATGAATAATATGTAATTTATATATTGATATGTATTTTACTGAAGTGTATGCATATTAAATTAATTTCATTTTAGTTTCTGAAAAAATCTTAATAAAAGTGTTTTTACACACATACAAATTCCTCTCAGACCTATGCCTCTTTAAAAAAAGGAAACATTAACACAATTTTCACAAAATACATATAGAAAGCATTTATCTCAGCATAATTGAGGTTATGTATGAAAAACCTACAGCTAAAGTCATAATCAAAGAGGAAAGGCTGAAAACTTATTCTCTAAGATCTGATACAAGGCAAAGATGCCTCTCTCTTGCCATTTCTAGTCACCATAGTACTGAAAGTCCTAACCAGGGGAGTTAGATAAGGAAGAAAAAAAAAAAAAAAGACGTTCAAATTGGAAAGGAGAGTAAAATTCTCTCTTTTTGGAGATGACAGGATCATCTATGTAGAGAACCCTAGGAACTCAACAACAACAACAAAAAAAACTGTTAGAAATAAAAATCAAATTCTGTAAACTTACATGATCAAAATCAACACATCAATTTAGTGAAATTTATGTACACTGACAACAAACCTTTCAGAAAAGAAATTCAAAAAACAGTCCCATTTGCAATATTAACAACAACAAAAATACTTAGGAATAAACTTATCCAAAAGGTGAAGGACTGTTACACTGAAAACTGTAAAACACTAATGGAAGAAATTAAAAGAGACACAGATAAAAGGAAAGACGTGGAGTGTTCATGAATTAGAAGAGTTAATATTGTTGTTTTCTCACTTTAGGGAGATTCTTCAAGCAATTACTATGCCAACAGACACAGATGTTTCCCTTTCTTCATATGATGAAGATCAGGGACCGAAAAGTTAGAAAAGCTAATGAGGCACCATTTGTCCCCATTGGAATAGCTGATTTCCCAGCAATTGTTGCACATGTGTTATACAAACTGAAAAGCAGGACTAAAGTATCCCTTCATCTGATCCACATGTGGGTGGCAGCTCAAGGCTTTGTTGTGGGAGCAATGACTGTTGGTATGAGCTATTCCACATATCAGGAATTCTGGGAGAAACATAAGCCTTAGATGAAGAGATGCTGTCTTGATCTTGTTGGAGGAGCTTGCTGTAGTTAGACATCTATCTCATTGTTGAAGTTACATGTTAATGTTGAAAATAAACTATTTGAGTGTGTTCAGATTATAACATGGTATTTTGAATACTGAATTCCTTTCTTGCAGGCTAAACTTGCCTGGTGACCAAATTACTAGTGACTAGTTTACTCGCGAGGTCATTCAGGGGAGTCAAGTTAACACAAAAGAAACCCATCACCTAAATGCAATTGATGGTGTTAAAGTGTCCATCTCCTTAAACTGTTAAGATGAAATTCATTCTAAAAAACATAGCAGACCAACCCTAAACCCCAGTTTGCTGAAGAATCTTGTTTTGGATGTTATATAAGAGTCCTATTTGCCTCAGTTAATCTACCTTTTCTTCTGTCTGTGTTGTGGACTGGCTGGCTCTTTTAAAACTCTGTCAAAAAAGTGCATGGAATATAACTTGTAAAGCCTCCCACAGTTGCAAGTATATATATGTGTGTGTGTGTGTTTAAAGCAAATCTAGAAAGTTTACAGGAGAGCTGCACAGTAGCAGTATTTATTGAAGAATCACAATTGCAAACATAAGAATAATTTAATTATGGGTTCTATTTTTGTTCTTTTGTAATTGCAGAATTACATGTTTGCTTCTGTTAGAATAATTTTTAAATGTCATATTGAAATAGAAATATGCATTTTAAGTGTTCATGCAAAGGTACATGAAGAACACTTTTAAAATGTGTGCACTGTTTATTTTCTCCATAAGAATGTTTAATGTTTAGTTGTAAACATTAAACGAATTACCCATAATGGAATTGCTTAATGATTTGTGAGCAAGTTGATTTGATCACACATTATATGCTAACTTTGATATAATATAGAATGCTTTATTGCACTTGTGAAAAGCTCTTGTCTAACCTGAATTTACATATTTACATTTCATGGTGATAACATGCTATATGTATTGTTATTAAAGTTAGTGGCCCTAAAAAAAGAGTTAACATTGTTAAAATGTCCGTACTACCCATTGATCTAGTTTCAACGCAATCCCTGTAAAATCCCAATGGCATTCTTAACAGAAATAGAAAAACAACTCTAAAATTCATGTAAAAGAACAAAATACCAAGAATTCAAAAGCAATCCTGAGCAAGAAAAATAAAGCTGGATACATGACATATTCTGATTTCAAAATATATTAGAAAGCTATAGTAATCAAAACAGTATTGTCAGTCACAAAAGACACTTGTAGACCAAAGGAGCAGAACAGAGAGCCCAGAAATACATCCATATGTTTACTGTCAACTGATCTTGGATAAGGGTGCCAAGACACCCTTATCCATAAGGAAAAGGATAGTCTCTTTAATAAGTGGTGTTGGAAAAACTGAATATCTAAATGTGAAAGAGTAAAAGTGAAACCTTATCTTGCATCATATTCAAAAGCCAATTTAAAATTTATTAAGGCTTAAACATAACACATGAAAATGTAAAATTGCTGGAAAAAACGTAGACAATAACCTTATTGACATTGGTCTTGGCAACAGATTTTTGGTCATAACACCAGAAGTACAGGCAGCAAAAGCAAAAATAGACAAGTGGATTGCATCAAACTAAAAAGTCTTTAACACAGCAAAAGAAACAATCAACACGTAAAAATGAAGCCTATAGAATTAGAGAAAATATTTGCAAACGAAATATCTGATAAGGGGTTAATATTCAAGATACAAAAGGAACTCATACAACTCAATAGCAAAACATAAATAAATGAAACAAACAAACAAACAAAAAACAAGAGCAACAACAACAGAATCAATGACCCAACTGAGAACTGGGCAAAGAACCTGAATAGACATTTTCCAAAAGAAGACATACAAATGGCTCAAAAGTATATGACAAGATGCTCAGCATCACCAATCATCATGGAAATGCAAATCAAAATCACAATAAGATATCACCTCTCACGCTAAAATAGCTATTGTAACAAAGATAAATACAGATAATAAGTGGTGGCGAGGATGTGGAGAAAAGGGAACTCCTGTGCGCTGTTGGTAGGAATGTATATTGGTGCAGCCACTATGAAAAACAGTATAGGGATTCCTCAACTATTAAAACATCAAACTACCACATCATCCAGCAATCCCACTTCTACATATCCAAAGAAAATCACATCTAGATCTTGAAGTAATATCTGCTGTCTCATTTTAATTGCATCATCATTTAAACTAGAAAAGACATGGAAATAACCTAAATACTAATGAATGAATGAATGAATGAATGAAGAAAATTTTATATTATATGCATTATACAGTTATATATAATGTAGTAACATGTAAATATATGTACATAATATATAAATATGTATACATAATGTATATAGCTTATATTATATAAATATATAATATATATTTTTATATATAATGGAATGCTATTTAGGCTTTAAAAAGAAGGAAATCCTGTAATTTGCAACAAAATGAATGAACCTAGAGGATATCATGCTAAGTGAAATTAGCCAGATACACAAAGATAAATACTGCTTGATATCACTACTATGTGGAATACAAAACAGTAAAACTAGAAGTAGAGAGTAGAATGGTGGTTGTCACGGGTGGGGGTAGAGAGGGAGGAGGAAATGAAGAAATGTTAATAAAATGGCACAATGTTTCAGTTATGTAAGATGAATGAGTTATTGAGTTTTAATGTACAGTGTGGCAAAAATAGTTAGCAAAATTGTATTGTATATTTGTGGTTTTTGAAGAGAGTGGATCTTAAGTACTGTCACCACACAAAAAAGTAACTATGTAAGGTGATGGATAAGTTAATTAGCTTGAGTGTGGTGATAATTTCTCAATGTATGCATATATCAAAGTATTAAGTTTACACCTTTAATATATGTAATTCCTGTTTGTCAATTATTCAATTAAACCGGAGAAAGATTGATTTGTCTTGAACTGCGTTTATTTTAGAACCCAAACAAACTTGTCATAAAAGGTACTTTCAATTTTTAAAGATAAATTTGACTTCAGAAATAAGTGTTACTAAGTTTAAAAATCAACAAATAACATAACGCTATTTTTAACAGAAATAATCCTTATATTGAATAATGTTAAAATCTTTGGTAGCTCTTTTCTATAATCACTATTAATCTGACTGACTTTAAAAGTGTTTTTGGAAACCTTCATAGTGAGCTCTGAATTTCCTGGGTATTTTTTTAAAGCAGCTGCAATATCCAAATGTTTCCTTAAGAGTGACATCTTATTGCAAGTGTCAAATATTTAGAAAATTAATGATGTTGATTCTGTGTCTGAAAATCAATATATTAAATATATAAATTATATTATAATATTTTTAGAAATAACTATATTAATATGCCTTTTACTGAAAAAATGCATTTAAAATGTTTTCTTTAAATACTTTTATTCATGATTGGATATGAAATTTAACAATGATATATTAAAATGGCTTTGCGTTTAAAAAAAGCTACATCATTATAAACTGTCCATATTTTGTCTAATTAAAGTTATTCCAGTTTAAAAATCAAATAAGGTGACAAATATTTATAGAATATGAAAACTATAAAGGCTGTGAACCAATAATCATATTCAAGAACATATGAATATTTCTTCTTTGTCTAAGAAATGAAAGTATAATTTGCAGAAATCTAAAATACTCCGAGAACTCTCTGTATTCCCCCATCGAAGATTATGAAACACAAATCGTATCAGACCTCTGTGGAGCTGGACTCATCATAATTCCCAGGCAAATAATTAAGCCTCAGCTGTACATACTTCAATGTTGAAATATTCTTACACAAAGGGACCCATAAACTTCTTCCAATTGTCATGTGAGCATTATAACACTTTCAATATCCTTGAGAACACCAAATGCTCCTACCAATACCACTACATGCTCAGACAGCTTGAAGGTGTTCCAGCAAGACAACACTCTCATTCATCTTCTTGAGAAACTGAGATCTGAGAAAATAAGTATGTGATCTTTCATTCTGGATAAACCAATCCTTGGAAACAAACTATAGCTATAATCCCTGAAGATCTGTAAGTAAGTATCGAAGAAGTACAAGTCAAATTTAACTCCAAAAAGTGTACTCTTCTAATGTTGTTTCTCTTCTAATGAACTAAAACGTATCTAGTTAGATTATCTTGTTTTATTATAAAAATGTAATTATCATCAGATGTTACATTTTCCTGGATACAAATTCCACACCTAAAAAAAAAACAAAATAAAAAACCAAATCAGTATTTTCAAAAAAATTAATATCCAAAGTAATTCCGTCATAACCTAAATTCTTACAATTTTTAATTCTGTTGTTTTAATCAAAAAGCATTCCAAAAGAATACTGATAAGTGAACAGTAAACTCTGGGATTTAGAAACCCCCTTGCATACACAGTCGTGGTTCTCTCAGTTGCTGAATCCTATATTACTCCAGTACTAGTAAAGCATTTTGATGAAGGGGCAACTTTTCTTAAATTTTGAATCCTATGATATAAATTAGAATAGCAACACTCACCTTTCTTCCAACGACAGACTATTCTGACTTACTCTGATATTAACTAGTGCTCACAAAAGGGCATTCAGACAGGCTATGCCTACCCACATTTCTCTTTAATCTCTAAAACTATAAATATATCTGCTACTGCCTGCCCAGGAACTTCATTTACTTAACAAAATCTGGTCAACTAATGTCCTTTCCTATACTTGAAAGGTAACTCCATTGTGGAATGCAATACTGAAGCTTTCGCCTGATTTAACACTATATACTATAAAGGCTGCCAATTCACATGAAGAGAGACCATACCAGGCATTAATAACAGCAACACACCTTCCTAATAGCGTGAGAACTTGGATGTGGGGATGAGGAACAAGCCAACGGGATAAGATCAACCAATCTGTCTCTTTGTCTATTTAACAACTAATCTTTTTACTGTGTCCAGCATGAAGGACTTTCAGATTCAAATTGAAAACCTGGCTTTAGTAACCACACGATATTAAGTAAATAGTGATTATAGGCTAGCTATTCAAGAAGGATAGTCTGTTTAAATAAATTAAAATACATATGGCTTCATTGCTCAGGAAAAGTGCATTAAAAACAAAATAAGCAAAGCACATATGGTAAAAATTCTGAATGTTAAAGCTTTACATTCCAAACCCATCTCACAAATCCACATATAGATGCCAGGACAATAAAGGAACTGAAAATGCTTCTCATGTTGGTTTTACGTCGTATTTCCTCATCGTTGTAGTAAAGTGTTACCCTATAATCTATGTGCTCCTAGAAACCAACAAGGCAAACCTAGACAAAATAACAAGTTTTCCAGATATAATATTAAATCAGAGAACAACAACTCGATACTTTTATATAATAAATATCTAGTTATAAATGAACACTTATCAATTTTATTATACTTAAACCTTTACATAGTGACTAATAGCTAGTATGAAGAAGACTTTGCTTATTCAAAAGTAAGATTTCCAAGATTTTCACCAAATGATTAGATGTGGAGGGTAAAGAAAAGATCAAAATAAAAGTCAAGAATTTTTTAATATTCTAATGTTGGTAAGAGAGTAAATTATATTTCACCAAATGAGATGGAAAGTACAGGAATACAAGCCAGTTTGGAGGAAGAAATATGAATTCACCTTTTGCAATAATGAGTTTCAGGTGCCATGGAAACATCGAAGTTCAGGTGTCCAAACCACGTTAGGCATTCATTTTTAAAGCTCAATGGAGAAGGCTCAGCTGGAAATTTATTTCTAGGAGTCCTTATTATATAGATGGAAAGTGAAACCAGGGGAATAAATGACATCAATTTAATACAGTAGAGAGAATAAGAGCAAAGCTGGAGATAGAATCTTGAAGTAAATTAACATTTTTAGGGACCAGACAAAGGATGAAAAAGAGTTTTGTTTCCCAAGTTACCCAGACAATATTGGTATGGGAATACTGTATTTGAAAAAGGATGCATAATCAATTATATATTAGAGGTAAAGTTGTAAGTAATCTTGAGATTCAATCAGAACTGGTCAGCGACTGAAATATAGTTAACGTGGATTATTAACAATGGGTCACAAACAAGGGTCATACTTATCCCACTATTAACAATGGGTCACAAACAAGGGTCATACTTATCCCACCCTGAGAAATATGTGAGGTCATTTTTAGGTGTCTCAATACCAGGGAGTACTACTTGCATCAACAAGCAAGGCCCAAGGATGCCAAAATTGAGCTGGACAGCCCCACACAATAAGCAATTTGCCCTCTGAAAATGTTTGGTTCTATATTTAGGAAGATAACTGATGGAGCCCTTCTCACTGGAAGGCAGTGTTGTCTCTTGTTTTTTTCTCTCCTTCAAGGGAGAAAACTGAGGATGGTTAACTGTTTATAATGAGACTTATCACATAGCTGGGTGATTTCCATTTCTTAATTGTGTTTCTTTTAGCACACGGAGTACGCATAGGAACATGATACTGTCTTTTGTTCTGAAAATTCCTAGTGTATGGTTAGCCCCTCAGACAACAATGTCCTCCCAGGTCACAGCTTTAAAGTGCAGGCCTGTCCCTTGACTGCCAGATCTAGATAAATGCCATATTCCTGAATCTCATAATCAGGAGATATTCCTGACTTAAATGAAATATCACACTGCAGGGCATGAATTATCCTGCCCCAGTGACCTCTCCAGGGTTAAGAATCTGGCATAAGCAGCCACAAAAGCAGCTAGACATTCCAGAGGCATTGAGTCCACCTGGGGTAAATATAGGACAATGGAGAGCAAGAGACAGGAAATACCCAGGCAGATACATGTTTGCAGGCAGCACTGCAAAGCCTAATTTCCATGTTGTCTAGTCCAAATCAGTTTCGTAAGTGAGTTATTGTCAATCACCACATGCAGTGTCTAGCACAACAATGCATTCTGTTGCATTGCTTCACAACCTTCCTTGCCTCACTTCATTTTGTCACCTTTGCTACTGTGGTTTTTTTATTTTCTTAATTAACTATGAGCACTTTTAAACCTTGCTTTGGACTCCATTTTCTTGGAAATGTGGACTAAAATTATTGGGCACCTATTATTAGAGTTATGCCACTCTCTGTCTTTACTGGAGTTTACCGTTCTTTTTTTTGTGTATTTGCATCATCCTGTGTGCTTGCTCTCCCCCTCCAGCCCTCGCCACACAGACGCATATGCAGTTGACACTTGAACAACACGGGTTTCAACTGCATGGGTCCAATTATACACAGACTTTTTTCAGTCAATCTCTCCTGTCTCCGCTTCCACCTCTTTCACCTTTGACACCCCTGAGACAGAAGACCAACCTCTCCTTTTCTTCTTCCTCTTCAACCTACTCAACATGAAGATAATGCGAATGAAGACCTTTATGATGAGCCACTTCTACTAAATGAATAGTAAATATGTTTTCTCTTTTTCTTAATAACATTTTACTTTCTCTAGTTTACTTTATTGTAAGAATAATTATATAATATGTATAACATACAAAATATGTGTTAATTGACTATGCTTTCAGTAGGACTTCTAGTCAACAGCAGGCTATTAGTAGTTAAGTTTTGGGGAGCAGAAAATTATATGGAAATTTTCAATAGCATGGTGGTTCTGTGACCTTTACCCCCACATTGTTCAAGGGTCTACTGTATACCCAAATATGCAAGCTATTCATTTCTTCATATACATCCTAATTTATGAGATAAAGATAGAACGTATTCTCTGTGTAGATGGATAAACTGTTCATTTTAAAGGAATATAAGTATGTAGAAAATAAAATTTCCTGTGGAAACTCTGACCTCAAGAGCGGAGACTATCTGATACTAAAGCTAAAGAAGTAAGTGGGAGAAAACTATGTACAACAGAGAGAAAATGAATTGTAGATAGAGGCAATGGGTAGGGGACTATAAGGAGTCGAGAGAACAGCAGGGATTTGTTAAACGGTAAAGAGTGTTCAATGAATGGCATTACCCTTCACAAATTTCCCTGTGAGTTTCAATTGTCCATGAACAATTCCAGATGTTTGATGTGACTGGATTTTCTGTAGTATCAGGTACAAATGCTGACTTTCATGTTTGGATAAATATAGGCTCAAACAGAAGTGAAATTCAGGGATAAAGGATGGCAGGATGGCTACCAAATCACATATGATGACAGAGATTTGACTTTTCTATGGAAGCTAAAATTCAACCCTCACCTGTATCTCAGATTTTCTCACTATAAAACACATCAAACAGCACCCCTTTACAATGCTTGCTAAATGTTTGGATCTGTGTGCAGAAAAGAAAGGTAAATATTGCTCAACTCATGGGATCTTAGAAACATCAGTGAGTCTTGGAATAGCTATAGAAAACTATATGAGATTTCCATTTTATCCTGTGCAACAAATATACTCAAAGATATCATTTTTTAAAAAAAAACCCTCTGTATTCAGATCATCTACATTTAGACACCACTTATGTGACCTTAAGCAAAGTATATAACCTCTTTGTGCCTCAATTTCTTTACCTGTAAAATAGGTATGGTAACGTTCCTTATCTTACAGGATTGTTATAAGGTATAAGAATTATTATTTATACTGAACTTTGTTCCTAAAAGTGTGGCTGGAACATGTAAACTAAAATGGAAATAAAAGAAGAAGGGGAAAGATGAAACCAGGAGAGATAGAGAGAGGGATAAAAAGTGGGAGTGAGGGAGGAAGGGAGTGAGGGAGAGAGGGAGAGAGGGAAAGAAGAATAAAGAAAGGGAAGGAGTAGGAGGAGAGGGAGGAAAGGAGGGGAGGAGAAAGGTTGAGAATGTAATGTACGGGTACTAGTGGCATTGAACCACTGGATGATTTCATTTCTGGATATGGTCCAACACTTTTTGTATCTTAACAATATTTATTATACTACTTAATCTATTATAAACTCAATTTCTGCAATCTCTAATTTACCAAAATTGTGTCACAAAACAAAAAAGAATGGTATGAGAGAGTTTTTGAAAAGGAGAAAACTTTCTCAAAATGAATGCCACTTGCTTTGCTTTGTTGAAAATACTAGGTAGTAATGACCTTTCCTATATATAATCAGGGGAAACAGCCAAGAGAGGTTCTGCAGCCTGACATCCAGCACTGTTTCTATTTGAAACTACTTATAATATATTTGTTTTTGCCCAAATTCAAACATTTTTATTTGGATTATATAAAGGAATCTCTAAAGTGGGAATTTCAATTTCTTTCCCTTGTTATGATAGGTAAAAAAGAAGTTAGAGAGCAGTGTGGTTATCCCTAAGAAGATTTTTTTCTTTTTTGAGACAGTTTCGTTCTTGTTGCACAGGCTGGAGTACAAAGGCGTGGTCTCAGCTCACTGCAACCTCCGCCTCAGGTTTAAGCCATTCTGTTGCCTCAGCCTCTCAAGTAGCTTGGATTACAGTTGCCCACCACCATGCCCAGCTAAGTTTTTGTATTTTTAGTAGAGATGGGGTTTCACCATGTTGGCCAGGCTGGTCTTGAACTTCTGACCTCAGGCACCTGCCTCTGGTGCCTGACCTTGAACTTCTGACCTCAAGGCACCTTGAACTTCTGACCTTGAACACCTGCCTCAGCCTCCCAAAGTGCTGGGATTACAGGCATGAGCCACTACACCAAGCCAGAAGATTTTTTTTTTTTAAGGTCAGATCTGAGCTTGGTTATCTAGGGGTGTTCAGAAAATCAGTTGAGTCTCTCACTTGGAAGTCAGAGCCCACAAAGACCGTTCATCCTCTGACAATAGGATTATTTTACAGAAAATCTCAAAGCACAGAGATATATCTCAATTTCGTAAAATGATATATAAAGTTAATATACATTTTTGTATACTTCATATGATTCAGACCTATGCTAAAGACAATATGTATCATCTCACTTAATGCTCAGAACAACCTGTGATTTTGACTAGCTTCTATCACCTCACATAGTTCGCAAAACATGGTTAGAGAGAAGCGACTTCTCTAAACAACCCAGCTAGTCAGTGACAGACTAGAACTTCAGCTTTGTCATGTCTGGTGGCAAACCTCGTGTTCTGAAACCATCAAACTGGGATGGAAAAATCTGACCAGCTACCAAAAATGACAACTGTAATTTCACCAGGGGTACTTTATTCTTCCACATGGCTCCAGAGAATGAAGAATTTAGAAAACGTTTACAGTATTTCTTCATTGTTACTTCTTTACTATATTTTGGTGTAATACAGTCATATACAGATACATTATTTGAATGAAAATATTAATAAAACATTTATGATTTTACTTACAATCATCTAAGAACAATCATAGAACAGGTATGGTTGAAAAACATCCCTTTTCCCACGTACTCAACAACCAAAAAACAAATGTCATATAATTAATTTTAAAAAGATTATTTTGTAGAAGAGTTTTTTTAATCTAGTGAATGGAATATATGTGTGCATTACATATGTAAATATACATATGCGTGTGTGTGTATATATGTATACACACACACACAGTAGCAGTTTTGAATATTAATCTCAAGCATTCACAGCACAGTATTTGGGTGTTTCTTTGTCAGACAAATATGAGTGCACATCACAGCAAATGAACTGATCTTTCAATGTGGTGATTATGAAGTTTTCTTCATGGTATTGGTAATGATCCAGAACCAATTATGACTGATAGATCTAGCATTTGTCATCACTCAGCAACTTTGTGCCAAATGAAAGTTTAAAATATGTTTTGTCTTCATAAAACGCGATTTGATTGAGCAGCTATCAAAGATGGACAGTACAACAGCATTGTTTCCACTGTCAATTTCTTTAGTTAAACTGCAAACTCTCTGCATGATTGGAGAGGGTAAAGGGCCAGAGGTTAGTATTTTCAGTTAGCTCATCATGGTACTCAAATGAGTTTTATTAGCATTTTTTTTTTTTTTTAAATCACAGTACAAATAGAGAGGAGGCTTCGCTGCATGCACTTCATTTAAAATAACACCCTGACAAGTCATGCTTGGTGAAATTCTCTGGAGAGAATTTAAGTCCAAAGGACCATGAATATGGAAAAGTAAATTTAGTTGTTTTTATATTAAATTATGCTGCCTCTTGTATTGGTTCATATTTGAATTTGTACATGCAGTGTTTTCTTAACTGTAGTTTTTTAAAAGTGTATACTTACAATTAATTTTACTACTAAGGAAAATCACCAAAAACCCAGCAGATCTCCAAAGACATTGTAAAGAATCTTGTCAATCAGAATTCATATTTCAAACATCAATATTTTATAAGCAAATGTGCCAAGCACAAGTAATGCCCATAGGTAAAAACTACAAAAGGTTCATGGCTTCATAATTAACATAAAAGATGAAAGCTCACTAAGAATGAAAATAGAGATGTGGTAAGTATTGAAAGCAGCAGGAGGCAGTCAAAAGGCTAGACAGATAGACCCAGGTCCCCAGTGAAACCCCACCTACAAGCCAGAAACAGTTTAAAGCCTGAAAGCCAAGCTACAAGTTAAATCCTTGGACCAGATTAAGAACCTGTCTTTCTGTTTGGTGTGCTTTCCTCTGATTGATCCACACCTGTCATGTATTTGACATATACCTACCCTTTCCTAATTTGTTTTCTACTCTGTCATGTTCACCTTTGAGTAGTATCTTTGCTTTCACCTTTTTTTGCACACTTACAAACCAATCAGCACATACTCCTTTTTCTGAGCCCATAAAAGCCCCATGGTCAGTCTTATCAGGGAATTTTTTCTGCTTTCAGGTAGGGGATCCATCCCCTGCATTCTTTCTTTGCTGAGAACTTTCCTTTTGCTTAATAAATTCTACTCCACTCACTCTCTGGTATCCACACACCTAATTCTTCCTTGTTGTGAGACAAGAATTTGGACCTAGTTGAGCTAAGGAGCAGAAAAAAATCCTGCATCAGTATCAAATGATTGTTATATTCAATCAATACAAAAAAGAATTTGGACAAGGAAGAGATCATGGGTGGCTTTACTATTGAGACAAATTTATAGCAAGATAGCTATGAAGCTGAAATTTAAGGAAAAGAAGGACAAACAAGAAGTTAAAAGTATTAAAGCTAGGGATAATAATTAGGAAAAGACAGAGGGCAGGAGAATGCCTAATATGTGTGGACAGAGTAAGGACATACTCTGAGTACAGGGATCAAAATACCAATGCTGTAGGAACATCTGGAATTTTAAATTTAAAAGTATAAACTCAAAATTGATTTGTTTTGTTTTTCTATAAAGAAAAATATTACATTAATACTTTTAAAAAATACAATAAAGCAAAAATTTTCTAGTTCTGCTTTATAAACTTAGTGTCTTCCTATATATAAATGTGTTTTGCAGCAGTTTCAAGTTCATAGCAAAATTAATCAAAAAGTATTCAGAGTTCTCATATACCCCTTACCACCACACATACACAAGCGTTCCCACTTTTAATATCCATCACCAGAGTGGTAAATTTGTTGCAATCTATAAACCTGCATTGATACATCAATATCACTCTATGTCCATAGTTTGTATTAGTGATCACTTCTGGTGTTGTACTTTATATGGATAATAACATATATCCACCATAATAGTAACATACAGATTATTTTTACTACCCTAAAATCCTCTATGTTCTCTTTATCCCTGTTCCTCTTTTACCCCTGGCAATCACTGATCTTTTTACTGTCTCCATAGTTTTGCTTTTCCAGAATGTCATATACTTGTGTTCACACAACATGTAGAGTTTCACATTTTCTTCATTCATTTAGTAAAATGCCTTTAAGATTTATCCATGTCTTTACATGGATTGATAGCTCGTTTCTTTTTCATACTGAAAACAATCCTGCTGTCTGGGTATAGTAGAGTCTGCTTATCCATTCACCTGTAGAAGGATATCTTGACTATTTTCCTGTTTTGCCAATTATGAATAAAACTGCTATAAACAACTGTGAGTAGGATTTTGTGCAGACATAAGTTTCCAGCTCCTTTGGGTAAATACTAAGGATCATGATTGCTGGATCACATGTTAAGATTATGTTTAGTTTTGTAAGAAACTGCCAAACTGTCTTCCAAAATGTTTGTGTATTAGGGTTCTCTTAGAGGGACAAAACAAATAAGATATATATATATATATACACACACACACAGGATATATATAGGCTATATATACACACACATACTTAATAAATTCCCCTATATATTTTTATTATATGTTTATTATATTTTATATTATATATTGTTATATATTAAACATAATATATAATATATATTATTATTATATGTGATATAGTATATATATTATTTATTATATTTTATATTATACATTTGTTATTTATTATATATAGGGGAAATCATTTTTTACATATTTTATATATATATATATATATATATATATATATATATATATATATATATATATGGGGGAGTTTATTAAATGTTAATTTACAAGATGAAAGATCCCACAATAGGCTGTCTGCAAGCTGAGGAGCAAGAAGAGCCAGTCTGAGTCCCCAAACTGAAGAAGCTGGAGTCCAATGTTCAAGGGCAGGAAGCATCCAGCACTGGAGAAAGATGTAGCCTGGGTGCCTAGGCCTGTCTCTCCTTTTTATGTTTTTCCACCTGCTTTATATTTGTTGGCAGCTGATTAGATTACACCCACCAGATTAAGGGTGGATCTGCCTTCCCCAGCCCACTGACAAATGTTAGTCTCTTTTGGCAACACCCTCACAGACACATCCAGGATCAGTACTTTGTATCCTTCAATCCAGTCAAGTTGACACTCAGTAGTAACCATCACAGTCTGTATCATTTTGCATTCCCACCAGCAATGAATTAAGAGTTCCTGTTGCTGCACATACTCACCAGCATTTGGTGCTGTCAATGTTTTGCATTTTGGCCGTTTTAATAGGTGTATAGCGGTATCTCTTTGTTTTCATTTTCAATTCTCTAATGACATATGATGTTGAGCACCATTTCATATGCTTGCTTGTGAACTGTATATCTTCCTTGGTGGCATGTTTGTTCAGGGTTTTTTTTTCCTATTAAGTTTTTATTTTCTTAATTTTCTTTTTTAAGACAAGGTCTGGCTCTGTTGCCTAGGCTGGACTCTGATGGTGTGATCTGGGCTTACTGCAGCCTCTGCCTCCCAGGCTCAAACCATTCTCCCATCTCAATCTCCAGAGTAGTTGGGACTACAGATGAGTGCCACCATGCCTGGCTAATTGTGTTTGTATTTTGGGTAGAGACAGGGTTTTGCCATGTTGCCCAGGTCAGTCTCAAACTCCTGGACTTAATCAATCCTCTTGCCTTGGCCTCCTGACGTGCTGGGATCACAGGCATGACATTTTCTTATTCTTCGATTTTAAGAGTTCTTTGTATATTTTGATTAAAATCCTTTATCAAGTATGTTATTCGCATATATTTTCTCCCAGTGTGTGATTTTCTTCTCCTCTTGAGAATGACATTCATAGAGCAGAAGTTTTTAATTTTAATGAAGTCTGACATCAATTATTTCTTTCATAGGTGCTTTTGGTGAAAGTCAACACTTTAGCCAAGGGCATCTAGATAATCTCTCATGTTATCTTTTATAAGTTTTATGAGTTTTATTTTTTGAAGAGTATAAGATCTGTATCTTTTTTTTTTCTTTTTGCACATGGATGTCCAGTTGTTCCTTTACCATTTTTTGAAAAGGAAATCTTTTCTCCATTATATTTCATTTGCTCCTTTGTCAAAGACCATTTGGCTATTTTTGCAAGTCTGTTTCTCAGCTATCTATTCCGCTTTATTGAACTCTTTGTCCTTTTTCTCCTCACATCATCTTTTGTTAGGTTGCATTATAGTGTACTCATCTAGCAATTCTCGTAACTTGAAGTCAACTTGTGAGTCCTTTTTACTGATTTTTCCCCATAGGCACATTATTTACTAAAATTTCCATCTTCTTACTTACTCCAGACTATCATGATGATATCTTTTATTGTAACTTAAACTACTTTAAGAATGTATGTTTAACAAAGTGTGACATTGTTTTTTATGTTCCCTGATTTATTAACAACAACATGTAGCCAAGGAAAGTACTAATTGGCTTTATGCCAAGGTAGACTTTAATGAGTAGCTATTTGTTGTATAAAATAATATTTTGGAGACTAAGAAAAATTGTTTTGTTAACCACATATTATTATGATTATCTGTAAAAAAATAGATAAACTGAATTTTAGAAATTAGAATCCATGATACCAAACCATAACAATGACATCTTTGAAAATATTCTGAGAAAAATATTGTAGGTCTCCCAGTATTCTGTTTAAGCTTCATCTTTAGCTACAGTGTCTTCTGTATGGTAATTAATACTGTTTATGTTTAAGATAAGCTCCAATAAATACCTCTTTTCTTTGTCTTAGGGCTCAGAAATTGAGCAATAAGCCCCAAATCAAGGCAGATAAGAACCAAAATACCATTTTAAAAACTGATGAATATGGTTAATATCTGCTGCCAAGCAAATATTTAGTGCCAAGTAGACTCTTGGCACCCCAAATTAGCTTCACAAGCTGTTTACACAACCACAGTATTATTAGACAAAGACAGGACTTCCTGTATAAGTCCCTGTCCGTTTAACACTCATGGAGACATGGCTTCAGGAACACGTGACCTAGGCAATCTCACAGTGCCTCACACTTAGTTTATTGTTTTCATGTATCCATCTTGAAATTTTTAATAATTTTTTTCTTTGAATTTGTGCTTGGTAATAAAGCCTGATGGGGCAAAGAATCATGAGTATGAGCAGAGGAGAGATACACAATGCTCGTGTCCCCCATCCTTGGCTTCTCTATTTGCATATAGCATAGGTGATGTTCCTGAATAGAGAATTCCAGCGAACCCACAATACATGGACATTTGGGAAGACATAAGAGTATAAGGTAAGCATCTTACTTCTGTGTCTGAGTAAGAGGGAAATTGACAGTTCCCGGAAGCCACATTTCTTATTTAAACTAAGTTGTTTTTAATGTAGAAAGGAGACAGTGGTGTTCTAGAAAATATAAACAACTGAAGAACCCTGTTATAGCTTTTCTTATTCATGTGATTTCCTTGAATAAGCCAACAATTTACACTGAAAGTGATAACATATAAGAAGTGAACGTTATTTTGTTCACTAGTTCCTATTCTTCAGAAACTGAAGGTTGAGTGTAGAATGTAGGCATCAAGATGTGAAATAAAAGTTTTTAATTAGTTCTGTGTATCATTTCTACTGTTTTAGTAAGAATGAAATGCATGTACAAATATGAGCTACAGGATACTGACTGCGTTTTTCTATTAAAAAAGAACATTACACAATATAAAGATGAATGGTAACATTTCTGTTAATAATTTAAAATTTTACTTTTTCTTTACTTAGAACATTACACAACAAAGAAAAAAAAAACACCAAGACAAGTGGAGAAAGAGCTCGTAGAACAAATGAAAAACTTTATACTTTAGTACCTTTACAACACATTTTCCCACCATTTTCATCTTGCACAGAGACCCATAATTTAGGGTCTTTGCTCTACAAAGATGCTCTGTGTACATGAATAAGCACGTAAAAATGCATACTTCTTATGTGCACTTGGCTCCAAAGAGTGGAAGAAAAGAGTATAAAACAGCTACACCTGCAGTTTCTATTTCTAAACTCATCAGTTAAATTAAGTCGTTCCTCTCAGGTTAGGTGTGAGTGAGAAGTTGAAGGAAAAAACAGAGGCTTACACTAATGAAACTTCCACCTCATGAAAAGAAACATTAAGAGTGGAAAAAAGCACTGACAATGAAATTACTGAAGTTTTGTTTTGTTTTTCTTATACCCCATTGGGTTTAACCCATTTGGTTAAGCTACAAGTCCATGTTGGCATAGTATGACGAGAAGATACTGGAGAAGATGAGTAGTCTATAATGGCCAGTTCTGCTCCACTATCACTCTTGGTAAATCCTTTTTGAAAAGGTAAATCCTTTTTGAAAAGGAATTACAATATTATGTGTTTGCTGCAATTTCTGAAATGAGTAAGGGTATGATATTCAATAGATCAACCCTATGAGTATATTAACAGCTGAAAAGTCACTCTTTATTCCATTTTTGTTTCCAAATAATGTTCCTCTAAGTTTTACAATAGAGTTTATCAGTATTTTTGAAGTGATATGGAATAAAATATTAAAAATCAAATGATAAATGCATAAAGATACATCAGAAATAAAATTCCATCAACATAGAAATAATCCAAATTTAAATTCAAACCCTCTTCCACTATCAAATTCTCACTGAGACATTATGGTCCAAAGATTTAATTTCTTTGCAATCCAAGTCTCAGTACATTAAAACTCAAAGAGTTTAAGTCCTAAATCAATTACCTCACCTTTCAAAATTAAAAGTCCCGAGAATTTAAAGTCTTCTTTAATGTCTTATTGTATTTACTACTTATACAGAAGGTATTTATCCTTGGTAAGGAGCTTGCTTTTCTGGAGTTACAGACTGGGCTATCTTTTATTGGAATGGTATAATTTATTCAGTCAGTTCCTCAAAACTTTCATTGGCATAGTAACATAGATCTCAAGATCTTACTTATAAAATATGTAACAATTACAAACACAGAGAATAGTACACAAGTCATGTGTGTAAAATTTGAAGTATTTGGGTAAAGTGAACATCCATATGTCCACCCTTTTTGTTAAAAATCAGGATACCCATGGCATCCAGTACCTCCCAGCTCTATGTTCTTTCTCAGTAATTACCACTTCCTCTTCTCTGAAAGTAATCACCCTTTTGACTTAGGTTATTATAGATTATTTTTGTTTGGTAAGGTTATTAATGGAATATTTTGTGTTTGTCTTCTTTCACAAAGTGTTTTATTTATAATATTCATCAATGTTTTTGCATGTAATCGTAGTTTGCTCATTTTTATTACATTCCACACATGAATTTAACACAACTTACCCATTTTAATGTTGAACAAGTGTTATTGTTTTCTTTTTGTGTCTATTCTGACACTTTTCTCTCAGTGAACATGTATATTCATTTCTGTAGGGTATATAACTGTGAGTGGTCAAAGTTATATATTGGCCCACATTTAATTGATATTGCCAAATACTTTCTCACTTTTATGTACAGGGTTACTTTCCCGTCAGTAATGTGTGAGAGCTCCCTTTCCTCTACAGCATTTGATTTTTTTTTTTTAAGTTCATGTTTCTGGTGGTGTGGTGTTATCATACTAAATGTTTTACTTTAATTTCCATGCTGACTAATCAAGCTGAACCATTTTGTATTTTATTCTATGCACCAGCTTTCCTTTTTTTGGTTTATGTTTTTGTTTGTGTTTGTTTGTTTGTTTGTTTGTTTGTTGAGACGGAGTCTCGCTCTGTACCCCAGGCTGAAGAGAAGTGGCACAATCTCAGCTCACTGGAAACTCTGCCTCCCATGTGCCAGTTTAAGCATTTCTCCTGCCTCAGCCTCCCGGGTAGCTCGGATTACAGGCACCTACCCCATGCCCAGCTAATTTTTGTATTTTTAGTAGAGACGGGTTTCACCATGTTGGCCAGGCCGGTCTTGAACTCCTGACTCATGATCCACCCTCTTCGGCCTACCAAAGTGCTGGGATTACAGGCATGAGCCACCGTGCACCGGCTTTTTTCCTTTTTTTTTTTTTTTTTTTTTGAGATGGAGTCTCACTCCGTCGCCCAGGCTGGAGTGCAGTGGCGCGACCTCGACTCATTGCAAGCTCCACCTCCTGGTTCACATCATTCTCCTGCCTCAGCCTCCCGAGTATCTGGAAGTACAGGTGCCTATCAGTGCTCGGCTAATTTTTTTTTTTTTTTTTAATTTTTAGTAGAGAAGGGGTTTCACCATGTTAGCCAGGATGCGTGCACCAGCTTTTAAGGTAATAATCAAGCTATGTCAATGAAGACAAGGGAAAACAGTTACAGAGTAGGCTGCTAACATTATCTGTCAGCCTTTTAAAGTTTTACGGTATGATATAAGTGCACTCTCTTATCCCCAGTTAAATCATTTCCTCAACCAAATCTGCCTATTAATATCTCTGTTGTTCCAGTCTCTCTTGATACCCTTTATTTCTGAGAATCCGAACAAGTATAATTTAAGGTTGAATCACGCAACTGACACCTTTGGGCCAATTGAATAAGCTAGCAATCTTCAGAGTCTATGCTTGCTTGAGGCTCCGTCAACTCTATATGTTTGCTTGGCTGTCGTGGTCATGTAGGTAGCATTTTTACTTACCCGCTGAGATCTACTTGGTCAGTGTTTCATTTCAGTTTATGCTGGCTTTGATGCTTTGTTAAAGTCCAATCATTCATGTTGCTTTATTGAGGGCTTCTTGCCTTTGCTGTAGGCTTTAGGCATGCAGACCATTCAGCAAGTCACTCAGCCTCTGCACAGTGCTGCTTCTATAAAAAGAGACTTTGCTATAGATGAACCACTGTGAGCTGTTCTATAGATGTGAAAAATATTGAAAAGCATCACCAAAGTTAAAGTCTCCCATCCTGTGAGCACCATAAATCTTAGTAACTTCACAGGTATTTTGTTTTATGAAGCGAGACTTCCAAATTAAGCTTGTCATTTCCTTGTAGGAATTTATTCCAGAATTTAAGAGTTATGTAACGAAAACTATCATTCTAGCAAAATTCTTCCTCACATCCTAGAGTTCAAACATTCATGGGCATAATTTAGACAATGTAACATTTAGTCTTATTTAGTTATATTGGTTGATTAATTTTTACATTTTACCATAGCAATAATTCACTATATTTTACAACCTGCCAGCTTTTGATACAGGTGTCAAACCATACTTCCATAGGGTTGATATTCAAAACCTGAGTACAGATACTGACCACAACATTGAAACAGAGTTCTAGAGGATGCCTGTAACTCTAGGCATTATTGGATTAATAAGGTGGCTCATGGAGGAGGCTCAGGGATCCCAGAGGAAGGAACCAAGGAAGCCAGATCAGGATAGTATAGAGGAAGTTTTGATCAAGAGATAGTTATTAACTAGCACTGATATGTAATATTTCACATTCTATGCATTCATTGCATTTAAACTGAATGTCATCCCTGACCCTAACATATTTCAACTCATCCATTACCACAATTTACAGATTTCATATGTTACGTCCCACATCCTGGTAATGGTTACCACATAAGTTTTGTCAGTAGAAGTAAAAACTGTCAGAAGTTAGCATTTGTATCAGTCATTATAGGCTAGACAGTGCTGTGAGATAATCTCAAAATCTCAGTGGTATAGAACAATGTATTCATACTTAATGTCCCTCAGTAGTCAACAGCGTTCCTTACCTGAGGTCACAGGCCAATGGGCCACCAACATAAAGCACATCACCAGTCCCTATGGCAGGGCTAAAGAGCACGGTGACTACGGCACTTGCATTCACAATCTTCTTGCATCAATTTAACTTATATTTTACTGGCCAAGATAAGTCTAAGCTTGCCAAGGACACAGTTAAATTCAAGGTAGCAGGAAAAACCAGAAATATTTACTACCGAAGAATGGAAAGTGGCCTAGGAAATCTTACTTCTCAGTTATTCAGGAAATAAAAATTCTCCTCCCTTTCTGTCATCCAAGTAAAACTCTTTGCATAGGCAACAGGTGGACTTTTCCTGAATAACTTGTGTCTCATCCTCATCAATGGAGCTGGATTCTTTAACTTAGAATGATTAAATGTGGTTCAGAAATAGAAAAATAATTAAAGTATTGTCAACCCCAAAGATACTCCAAGCAGACAGAAACAGCATATATCCATTACACCTGATAACATAGACACCAAAACATATGATCACATAATTCTCTCAAATTTGTTGGGTGTTTTAGATTCATATTTAGATAATGTGAACTGCCTACTCTATAACTGTTTTCCCTTCTCTACATTGACATAACTTGATTATGAAGACTACAGCAAATAAATTACACAGTTAACAGACTTTTTGCCAGTATCTGAAAGTGATGATACACTCCAAGGGGCACTTTATTCCTTGTAATATAAACTCTTTGTAAATAGGCTTTATTTTGATTTGTTTTGCTATTTTTGCTTGGGAAGGTGGTGGCATTTTGATTTCAAATGGCTTATCATTTATCTGTTTGCTCATCTATTTTTGTAACGGATAATATTTTTTGCATTACTTATTTTTAACATTAGCTGCTTCTAGATTGTCAGTACTCAGAGTAGTACTTGATTGTTTTTTCAGCTGTCAGAAAAAAATTAGTAATGTTATATCTATTACCTGCCAGATTTCTTTAAAAACTGAAGTGATAGTGTTGCTGTTGATTTAAAAAAGACTAGAAGAATGCCATAGTCTCAGGGAAACTTGCATTTGTGACATACTGATGTGACTCTGATAAAATGAGATATATCGGTTGGAGAGGTGTTTTCTGAAACTCTGAGGCGTATCATCATGTGGAGGAAGTGGAAACAAGGGAAAGGTCATTAGCTTTATCAATGGATTTTCAATGTAAATTACATTAGCCTATTTTGGGTTAAGTAAAAGATGCTCAGATAAACATATATCAGCAAGGGCAGAAAGAGATTGCTTAGTCAGGAAGCTTTCAAAGGCTCAATAATACTGCTTGTTGAAAATTCTTTTGAGCCATTGAAGCTTTAAGTCCTTTTTCTATTAATACTTTTGGCTGATTAAGCAAAATTGACTTAAAAATTGTTTTCTCAGAATCTATGAAAGGGAATTCCCTTTAAATTCCATAAGTTGATGTAGATCATATTATATTCTAGGAATTCTGATAGTTAAGAATGGCTGAGTTAAGAACGGTGCTGAGTGCATGATATATGTGTTGAAAGAAATAAAGAAAAGGAGAATGAACTGGAAAAGTTGTCAGAAACCTTGAATAATGCCTTTTTGGGGTTACTGAGAAGTAGGTCTTATACTTAAGAGAGTGAAGTATATAGAGTGTTTACAATTGAGCATTCAAGTGATTTATTTAGTGCTAAAAACAAAATAAATACATGCATATATAATATTATTTGGATGTTTAGCTAGACATGGCATATTGAACACAAGTAGGTAATTCTTATAGCAGCTAGGATTGTTGGTTTAGAATTTTCATTTCCTGGCCGGGCACGGTGGCTCAAGCCTGTAATCCCAGCACTTTGGGAGGCCGAGACGGTCGGATCACTAGGTCAGCAGATCGAGACCATCCTGGCTAATCCGGGGAAATCCCGTCTCTACTTAAAAAATACAAAAAACTAGCCAGGCGAGGTGGCGGGCGCCTGTAGTCCCAGCTACTCGGGAGGCTGAGGTAGGAGAATGGCGTGAACCCGGGAGGCGGAGCTTGCAGTGAGCTGAGATCCGGCCACTGCACTCCAGCCTGGGCGACAGAGCGAGACTCCGTCTCAAAAAAAAAAAAAAAAAAAAAAAAAGATTTTTCATTTCCCTGTATTAGTGAACAGCACCCCTTACAGACGGCTCATAGTCATGCAACTTGCTGTCACAATGGGATATTAATATACTTGGCAAGAACAGAGTTTTGACTTGTTTTCATGTGTATCTGTCATTACTTCTTCATTACAAGGGATGCTTTGAGTTTCACAGAGTAGAAACAGCTCTCAGACTATAGATGAGCCTGTCAACTGACCTGCAGTTGTGTGCACGAGAAATATATATATAATATTCTATTCTATTATTATTATAACAATTATATATTATTACATAATATAATATTATATATATACAGTTTCCATTGTGTGATTGTTACTCAAGGAATGTTGACTGATACACCTCCACTTCTATGTTTTTCTGATATACCATAAAAATGGTGGTAAGGAATAAAAATGAAAGTCTATACCTACATATGCAAAAAGAATCAGTGAGAAAATAATCAACTTTTTAAGAAGCATGAAAACATATTAATAATAGATGAAGCTGAAAAGCAAAAGTTCCATGGAAAGTCTGTAAGAAAAACAATCAGATTTCTAGATCTCTGTCACTATCCCAAATAATAAGTCAGATCCTCCTTGACCACCTGGCAGTAGATTTAGTAGCTTTAACCAAAGGAATCGACAATGATAGGAGGAATAGGAGAAAAACAATTGAAAAAAAACCAAAAAAAAAAAAAAAAATGGTGTTACACTAAAGAAGCTTAGAAGGATTGTTTCTAGAAGAAAGGAGTGTTGAACAATGTCATATGCTATGCAGAGGTCAAATAAGTTAAGGACTGAAAAGTGTCCTGTGGGTTTATTTAATGTTGGCTCTTTGTAACCAGCAGTTTTTCAGTGAGATCAAAGTAGAATTTACCTTGAGGTAATTTTAAAAGTGAACTCGATTGAGGAAATGAATACGGTGACTGGTTTGAGGCCCACCCTGAAGCCTCCAAGCACAGGGAGAATAGAGAAGCCATGTTGCCTGGAGAAAGCCAGGGAGTCAAAGCGTTTCTTACTTATTTATTTGTTTTTATATAAAAAAAGAGATTCTTGGTACATTTAAAAGTTGAAGGACAGGAAACAGTAGAAAGAGAAATTTCTGATGCAAGAAAGAAAAGTAGGAAACTATTGATCCATTCTCTCTTTTCAAGATTTCCATTTTTTGGTGAAAGACTTTCAGTGTGATTCCTTTTAAGTTTTTGATAAAAAAAAATCCTGCTTTTTGATAATTTATTGAAAAAAAGTAAATTAGGCACAAATTTTATTTTGCTTTCCTTTAGCTAATATTTCAAATGCTTTTTTTTTTTTTAAATTTCATGAGTAACCCGTTTTCCTTTACGTTGCAGAATATTTCTACAAGTCCCCTGTCCATAGGAGAGACAGTGGATACTCCCATCTACAGGTTTCCAGGCTTATACCTCAGTGTGTGTAGAATTCAAACTGCCAGAACTGCTTCTCTTCGTCTCAGGGCTTTTCCCAAACATTAGTGTTTGAGCCTCAAAAGAGAGAGGCCAAGAAATTAACACTTAACACCCCCTATCCCTAAACCAAGAATGACAAGAGTTGATGTGTGATTTCTTCAATTTCTTGGCTAGCATGGTCATATAACATTGAGCTAGGTGTTTTAAACAGTTTCCCAGGCAGAATTAGGCTTTAGTCACTTGCTGCTGTAATTAACTTGACAACACACTTACCCCTTACATTTCCTCACTCCTCTATCAGCCTTTGCTGTACCTCTCAAATAAAATACCTGAGCTAGCATCCTTGTCTTAGGGTCTATTCTTAGAGTAGGTACTTTCTCCTGATATTTTTTCTGAATACTATTATAATATTTGCCCTTGATTTTAAGGGTATAAATGAATATGGTGAATTAATTTAACAGGTCAGCAATACTACCACCTGAAAGGCTTAGATAGAGAAATGGACCTGTGGACAATCTATAATTTATCTTTGAGCTATGGGGTATGTGTGTGTGTGTGTGTGAAGTATTGAAGAAACAAACAAACAAAAAAATCACTCAGTTGATATCCTGATTGACTTATTTGGTATATCCAGCTGTAGGAAAGCCCAGTTTGCTTATTCCCCACAAACATACTGTCAAGTTAGAGACAACCTTACATTATTCTATCTTGTGTAGATACCAAGGACCTTGCAGCTTTTTGTTTCACTATTTTAAATGGCTACTGACTACAGCAGTAAAAATACGTGCTCCCAATGTACTCCATGTGTCATCTCTATTTCCTGCCTTTGCTACCTCCAATTAGGTGATAATAATGATGTTTATTTGGCATTCCTTGTGGACATATTACTTTCTTTTAGTAGAAAGTTATAATTAAGTTCGGAGAATCTTCCTGCAAACTTGTCCTGTGTGCATTATGCCTAATATACACTCTTTACAACTTATGAAATGCAAGCACTAATCTTTCCTAGTTCTGTGTAGCTCCATAGAATTTCATTTTCCTTAAATTTTTCTAAAATTGTAAAAAATTCACTGGGAGTCTTTGAGGGAAAGCTATGTAACTTTATTCTTACAAACAGAAATTGGAGGATGTCAGAGAAAGCAAAAGCAAAAAACCCAGGAGGTGCAGATTTAGAAAATCATGTCATACATGTCAAAGTGTTGAATGAACCACATTAGCTGTGGTTCAATATATGAAGCTGAGAATAAATCACGGAAATCCTCAAATGCAATGGTAAGTAATTTGGACTTAGCTTATTAGAGATAAAAAAGCCTTAGAAATTTTGGAGTAGAACAGTCATGACGAGTAGTTTAGACATAATAGGCTGAAAACTAAGGCTATTTGGAAACATGAGTTAAGATTGGAAAATAATTTTGATACTTTAAAATAGCATATGTAAGATAAAATGTTTTCTAAAACCAAGTTAATGACAGTAGGAATAAACATGAAGTATTGAAGAAACAAACAAACAAAAAAATCACAAAATTCCCACCTATGGGGTAAAGTTTGCAGTTAGTCAACCCT
Organism: Macaca thibetana thibetana; assembly: GCF_024542745.1. Taxonomy (NCBI): domain Eukaryota; kingdom Metazoa; phylum Chordata; class Mammalia; order Primates; family Cercopithecidae; genus Macaca; species Macaca thibetana. Next base: position 61,242,856 of record NC_065594.1, read on the forward strand.
TTAACAGATCTTAACCCAGAATAATTGGTGGAAGTAGGCTGCAAGTTCCCTTTGCTGGCTCTGTGAAACAGAAAGATACAAGGATTTCTGTGTTCTGATAAGAAGTAAATCAGAGAGTTGTATACTGGGCTTTATTACTACGTTTACCAGCTGATGGTTGCAAAAGAGATGTTTGGAAATCATTATGATAAATGCAATTACTTTTATAATGTTCAGCAGTCAATTCAATATGTGACCTATGACCTGCTGTAGTGTTTAGGAACACAGACGACATTAGAGAGTCGAATTCTTTAGCTGGTCACATAAAAATTACTTTCCTGAGCTTCATTTCCCTCATCTTTTAACAGGAACAATAGAGCATATACCACAGAATTATCATAGAGATTAAAAGAAAAAAAGTGCACTTGAAGAATTTAGCAAAGTGCATTTTACCTGACAAAAACTCAATTCATGTTGATAACAGTGATGAAGTTAATAATGAAGATGATCATTATAGTGATGATACTGTGGATGATGGTATTGAACATGACGATATTTATAATGATGTCAATGGTGATCAGGAAGATAATTTCTATTTTCTCTTTAATTGGATAAAATGTCCAACTTTGAAGGGATAAACAACAGAATATTACTCTTTGAACCAAATGCAAATAACACATTTATGGGCCTCTCACTATACTCTTCTTATGTGGTGATATGGTGAGGCTTTGTGTCCCCACCTAGATCTTATCTTGAATTGTAATCCCCATAACCCCCCTAACCCCACTTGTCAAGGGAGAGACCTGGTATAGGTAACTGAATCATGGAGTCAGTCTTCCCCATGCTGTTCTGGTGATAATGAGTGACTTCTCACAAAATCAGATGGTTTTGTAAGGGGCTTTTCCCCCTTTGCTCAGCACTTCTTGCCTCCTTGTGAAGAAGGTGCCTTGCTTCCTCTTTGCCTTCCATCATGATATTAAGTTTCCTGAGGCCATGCTGAACTGTGTGCCAATTAAACCTAATCCTTTTATAAATTACCCAGTCTCAGGCAGTTCTTTAAAGCAATATGAAAATGGACTAATACATGAGGCTTTCTAAGCATATAATTCAATAGAATGCAAATAGTTTTCACCATAATTTTGACAGGCCACATTTCTTATTCTTAAATGATGAAGAAGGCCTTCCCACTAGCAGTTTTACAAGCACCACATCTGCCACACACTGGTAGCAGTAAGTATAATATTCTACAACGTATCTTTAATCTATGTCTGTCCTTAATTGTGATTAATTTGAAAAACCTGGTCACTGTATTATGTCCAACATAATTGATGACATACATGTATTATATTTAGGATATTTTTATGTGCATTTAAATATATATTTCTTTAAACAACTTATCAATATTGGTTAGTCATTCTTATATTTCTCCTTGAATGATTCTGACTTTCCCCTCACCCTTAGACACCTTTTAGAATTCATGTCAAAGATTTTCATGGTAGCTACACACTTTTTAGTTCTTTTATAATTAGTAAGTTTATGAGGGCATAATGGCCTATTATTCCTTACGGATTTGTTTGAAATTTGTTCTGACTTTAAAAAGTAGAACTTTCAAAGTTAATGAACATTATAGGCAGGAATTATAAACAGAATATTAATAAGAACTGATAATTAAACCAAATAGGCCTTTTCTGTGTTTAAAATCATCAAATAAATGTGCCCGGCATTTGCATTATTTCCGTCTATTTGACGTTGTTTTGTATTGCTATAACAGAATACCATCGGAAGGTCCAAGATCCAGGGGCTCACATGTGCTAAGGGCTTTCCTGCCGTGTCATCCCATGAGGAAAGGCAGAGGGTAAGAAGGCAAGAGAGAGCAAGAGAGGGCCTAACTCACTTGCATAACCATCCGCTCTCATGATGAGGGTCAGGCCTCTTCTGTGACAACGACATTAATCCATTCGTGAGGGCAGAGCCCTCATAGCCTAATCACCTCTTAATAGTCCCACATTTTTTTTTTTTTTTTGAGACGGAGTCTGGCTCCGTCGCCCAGGCTGTAGGGCTGTACTGCTGTGGCGCCATCTCTGTTTGCTGCAACCTCCGCCTCCTGGGTTCAAGCAATTCTCCTGCCTCAGTCTCCTGAGTAGCTGGGACTACAGGCACACGTCACTTCGCCCAGCTAATTTTTGTGTTTTTAGTAGAGACGGGGTTTCACCACATTGGCCAGGATGGTCTTGATCTCCTGACCTCGTGATCCGCCCGCTTCGGCCTCCCAAAGTGCTGGGAGCACAGGCGTGATTTACCATGCCCGGCCAATAGTCCCAACTTTTAACAACATCACAATAGCAATTAAATTTCAATATGCGTTTTAGAGGGGACATTCAAACCATAGCACCTTCAATGTAAGTAACAGAATAACATACTCCATCTTAAATTATTGAGTGTAAGTTTTATTTTAGGAAATTATTTACCTTGTCAGAAACTATTTCCAGAGATTTGTATCCATTGCTTCAGTGACAAAGTAATAGCTACTTAGAATTGTGTGTATATTTATAGAAAGAGTATTTTATTTTAATAGAACCATATAACTTTCCAGTAATATTAGTGAATATTTTCCAAAATGAGGGCAAGTGATTGCATTCTTTTCTAATGCATTATCTTTATTAAATATTTGACTTTAAAGCACCATCTCGCTTTACTCCTGATAATATACATTTATTACATATACTATATTCCTTAATGATAATACTTAAATCCAAATCATATCTGAAGTTGATTATGACCATCTGTCTAGGAAGATCACCTATGAGGTGTATTGAGTAATGGCTATTACCATACACTTTAGTTTTCTAAATGCATCATATAATTTATTTAGGTGCATATTGCTGCAATTGATTTGAAAGTAGCCTAATACATTTTCACTTACTTTCTAACTGTTGCCTATGCTCTTTTGCACAACATAATGTTTTAAATTAGTAACTTGAAGCCATTTCATTGAATGATATTACATACATAGTCTATCCTGCAAGGCAAAGTTGTTGTCCCCAAATTCATACTTATTGCACCAATGGAAATTGTAATCTAAAGGAAAACACCTTCTAGTAATTGAGCCTAATTTTAAAGTACCTTTTCAGAAGTTTTTATCTATAAACGTATGCACACCTCCTTCACATTAAAATACCCAAGGGGTAGAATTTTGAATAAAAACGGCAAAATAATTAAGCTACTCTTCAGGTTAATCTTTTTTTCTGAGAAATTCTTAATAGGACTTACATTTATACCTATTCAGATTGTCCACAATAATAACTGTGATCCTTGTTAAGAATGTGTAAACAGAAAAGAATTAAGTTTGTCTTCCATTTTATAGTCTATAAATTAGAAAGTGTTCTCTAAATATAAAACTGTCTCCAAATTAAGTTTCTATTTACAAAACAACTCCAGGGATGTCAAACTCCATTACCGATGTTAGGAATGATGCTCTAAATTAGCCTGAAAATAACAAGTGGGAAATAAACATATAAAATTACTGATCCAAAGAATCACAACAAAAATACACTCTTTAAAAATGCATAGAAGCATAACAATTCCCAATGATTTTGCACAAATTTGCAGTCAATTTAAAATGTTTTACTGCCAACAGAGAAAGTGAAATGCTTTTCTGAAAGGAAGGAAATACAACCAAAATTGTCGTGTTATTCTTCTGTTGTAATTTGACTGCCAGAGTATTGCTATCAAAATTAGTACTAAATTAATTATAAGTAATTATCGATTATTATATACACAAAGCCAATATCACATTACTTAGTAGAAAGTCAAATAAGGGCAAGTTTTGATTTTCGATAACTAACACATAGTTTAGAAGAATAAACACATTCGAAATCTGTGTATCAAAAAAGTGTCAAACAAATGAATACTTAGCACTATAGTATAACTGATGCTAGAGTAAGTTGATCAGTCAGAAGCTTAGTCAAATTTTGGGAAAAAAACATGGAGGCAAAATGTTCAAAAGATGCAGGCTGGAGATTGGGAAAGTGCGTAGTAGCTTAGAAAATATTCAAATATGCAAAAATAATAGGTGCTGACGGTAATGAAATTAAGACAGTTTAAATTTAACAAGAAGCATACTTATTACCCCACTTTCAAACTTCATATTTTGCATCCACTTGGTTTATTCAAATTTATTCTTACCTTATTTCTGGGAGATATAAAAGACATTTTATTTCTAGAAAAAATATGACCTAAGCAGAGTTTAATTTAAAAGATCACATGTATATAGATAAACGTTGTGTGCTAATCAAAAGTTGTGGCATGTTGGAGCTAAGAATAAACGGAATTCAGAGACGAAAGTTTCCATTAAAGATTTCTGAAAAGGTATTTGCCTCATTCAAAGTGACTCTTGTGTTCATTAAATCTAGATACAAGTTTCTTAAATGTGTACCTCACTTTTACCTTGACAAACTTATTCAAAGTTAATGATAGAAAAAATAAATTATTGTTTGTCATCCAATTTCTAGAAGGAGACTGGCAACTGCCAAAGGATATATCAAAAAGCTTGCAGGTAAAAATTATTACCAAATCCCACGATTCTAGAAGCTACATTTTACAGTTCTGTCTTCAATAAAAGTGACAAGTAAATCTATTGTCCATTCTGCTTTATAAATAAATCCCTCAGAGTAATTTTTAGAATAGTTTTGGTTGTTTGCATCAAGTTGCACTTGAGCCTAGATTTTAGTAGTAGTGAATATTTTATCCAAAGGGAAATAGCAGTTTCCAGCCCATATATTATGCCTTAAAAATATTGACTTGTGTTTCTCTTCAGATTACTATAATGTAAAGGAGTTCAGTGAGCTCTTTGTTTCCCATAGGATCCTGTTCTCTACGAATGCAAACAGTTCTTTTATTACAAGGCTTTTTCAAGGGGAAGAGAAAACTCATTTGGCAGATAATGTTAACCTTTTAAAAAATCAAGTGTGTTAAGCTCAATGTGACTATGCAGATAAATCATTCATATGATTCATATCTCCCCAGACTGAAATATATTATTTTGTATTTATATTAGTATGCTTATTGCTTGTACTAAGATACTGAAATCTAATGGAAACTAAACTAGTATTTTTTCCTAGCAAGGGGAGTCAGATCCAGCGAAAAGTGACACCTCTACATACAAATCCTAGGATCTTCCTGCCTTTCAGTGTCATCACTGCTTTTTCACTTTGACACTAGATGAACTTCTAGGTTTCGTATGAAACATTCTCTATTATTTTCAGAAAAAAAAGAAGCTTCATACAAGATAAATGGCTAAGATGGCTTAACCTGTGCAAAATGCTACTAGAGCTTCCCAACTCATCTGAACTTACACCCCCTACCTCTAATTCTTCTGATAAAGATGGAAACTAAAAGGTGGGTTAGGGCCTTATTATTTGTGGTTATGAGGTAATGAAAAGGATTGTGCAATAAATATAAATATAACCCATGTGGGTTAAGAAATAAATGTCTTTTTTTCATCACTATCCTTAACATCAATGTGTTAAAAGAAAAACCTTAGCCAAAATAAATTTATCTGAGTTTAATTGAGCAAAGAACACTTTACAAATTGGGCAGCCTCTGGAGTCAGAGGAAGTTCAAAGACTCCAGTGCAGCCACATGGTGGGAGGAGATTTAAGGAAAAAGATTTAAGAAAATGGAAAGTGATGTACAAGAAATGGAAGTGAGGTACAGAAAGAACCAGATTGGTTAAGCTCTGTGTTTGCCTTATTTTTGAACATGATTTGAACAGTTGGCCACCTCTGATTGGCCAAAACTCAGCGATTGGCATAAGAGTAGGCTACAGCCTGTTTACAACTCCCTTTAGGTTATAGTTCACGATGTACAGAGACTTAAAATATGTAAGGAGGCAGCTCTAGGCTACGCTTGATTTAACAATAGCAAACATTATATCACGCCTGGGTAAAGCACTTAAATTAACAACTTATTCTATTTTAATTACTCTATGAGATGATACAATAGTGGGCCACTTATCCAAGACAACTCATATTATGCTTTATAAAATTTGTAAAATCAAATGCTTAATTTAAAAAATAGATGTAAAAAAGATTACAAAAGCTGTATATTTACCTTAGCATTTGAACCTTATGAAAAGTTACTATTATTTTCTTTATTTTATATGTTAGAAACTGAGGTTGAGAACCTGCCAACATTCACACGAAGAGTAAGTTCAGGAATAAGAATTCAAACCACAGGATGTTTGCCCCCAGCTCCACATGGAATGGGGGAGGATGTGTACTTCTCCCACAGTGGGAGAGAAGGGAATGCAAATCACAGGATGATAGATGAAAATGCACACAATGCTTACACTAAATGGGATGGCTGCAAATAATTGGAGAGGATAATACTTTTTGACATATTATGTTTTCAAGAAATTTCTTCCATTGGAATACAGTAATTTGTGGCCTTATAAATTCCTTCTAGTGTGAGAAAAAATAACTTATGCAATTGGTAAATATTAATAAATTGTCATCCATTGGTACTCATTTACACGTGGATGGAGTTAATGTGTTAAAAACTTTTCTCCTGGCCAGGTGCAGTGGCTAATGCCTATAATCCTAGCACTCTTGGGCGGCCGAGACAGGTGGATTACCTGAGGTTAGGAGTTCGAGACCAGCCTGGCCAACATGGCAAAAACCCGTCTCTACTAAAAATATAAAAATTAGCCAGGTGTGGTGATGCATGCCTGTAATCCCAGCTACTCAGGAGGCTGAGGCAGATTACTTGAACCCAGGAGGCCGAGGTTGCAGTGAGCCAAGATCGTGCCACTGCACTCCAGCCTGGGAGACAGAGCAAGACTACCTCTCAATCAAATAAATAAATTAAGTAATTAAATAAAATAAATAAATAAATAAATAAATAAAGACTTTTATCCTGTATGCTCTTTCTCTACTCTGCTATCATGGGCAGTAGCTTAGTATGGTACAAATTAGAGAAATTCAGAGAAAGTACGTCTGCTCTACAAATTGTCAACATTCCTAGGCCTAAACTAGTAAGGAAGTACCAGCAAGATCTACACAGCGAAAAGTCAAAGTCATGCAGTGAGAGTAATTAACATTTTTTAGTTCTCACACTATGTTGTTGCTTAACTCAGTGATATACAGCTTTTCCCACCTAATTTGAAGGCATGCACAGTTCTTAACTTTATTTCTGTTTGGTTCCTTTGTCTGCAATTCAGTTTATTCAAAACTAGAAGGACTGAGGAGAAACGTGATGAATTACCTACAGGTTATTGATAACCACTCCTGTCAGTGGCAACGAAATTGCGTCTTCAGTATGGGGAATGAGGCTGCAAAATTATCCACTTTGGGAAATCACATATTTCGAGAAACAGTAAGTTAGAAAAAAATGCCTCTCAGAGGGAAAATCAAATATAAAAAGTCTATTTCTGAGTCTCAATTTTGAGCCTACTTCTCAGGATATTGGACCTAAAGTGCACTTGGAAAATGTCATCACAATAGAAAGAAACAAAGGTGTATATTTGCTGTAACAATTCATCCATGCAGTGACTAAAGTCAACTGGACATGAGCCATGATGAACCTTGGAATAAGTCTACAAATTAAGGGAAATAACACTATTCTGATGTGAGCTTTATAGTTCGGGGAGAATATATAAGTGGAGGCTAGATGTATTTAACACAAAGAACTATTTGTACATAGAATTTCATGAGCTCACCAGAGGATGTCTAATATTGGCTAGTTATGATAGAGACGGGAGACAGCCAAGGGTCCCCAGGGAAACCCTGCCTTCAAGCCTAAATTGGCCTGAAGTCTGAAAACCTGGACTGCTGGTCCCGGAAGAAGCCCACCTTTCCGGACTGATCCTCTCAGAACAATGCCCACCTACACACTGGAAGGACGAAGGGGAGCCTCTGGTAGTTCACGCAGTTTGCATGGGGGAGGAGCCTGGCCTCTTCAGTTCCTGTGTGGTGGCCTACGATTCAATTTGCGAGGCAGGACTCTCTCTGGCTTTGCCGAGAGTTATTTTTCCTCTCCTTTTTGCCAATTAATTCCACTCCTCACCTTTCTGTGTCCACAAGCCTAATCTTTCCTGATCTGTGACAAAAACCCAGTTTTAGCTGAACCCTGGAGAAAGTTCTGCAACAGTTGGAAGCTATCTTTAAACATTTTTATAAGTACATTTTTTTTCAGGAGGAAATATATATTTGCTCTTGTCACTGATTCCTGTCACAGAGCTAAAACCTTTGTAGTTTCCTGTGTTATTGGGGTGATAGGAGGAGATTTTATTCTAATCTGATGGCTCTTGCCAGCCTCTAGATAGCTTCAGGATTGGGGGTTGGATGCCAGAAACCTCAAGCCTTGATTAGAAGCCTGAAACTTTCCCCTCCAACCATTGGGGAGAGAAAAGGAGCTGGAGATTAAATTAATTGATTATTTCAATGTGATGAAACCTTCATGAAAATCCCTAAATAATGGAGTTCAGAGAACTTCCAGATGGTGAATACTACCATCTTCCCACAGAGATTGAAACTACAGTGCTTGGGAACCTATGTGCCTCTTCATCTGCCTGTTCATTTGTATCCTTTATAATAAACCAGTAAAGTGTATTTCCGAGTTCTGTGAGTTATTCTAGCAAATTATTGAACCTGAGGAGATTGTCTTGGAGCCCCTAATTTATAGCCAGGTATAAGAGACCCAGGACTTATGACTGGCACCTGAAATGGGATCTGGCAATCTCGTGGGATCGAGTCCATAACCTGTAAGCTCTGCATTAACTCAGGGTAGTTAGTGTCAGAATTGAATAAAATTGTCGAACACTTGGTTAGTATCCAGAGAACCAGAGAACTGGTTGTTGATGTTGAAAAACACTATAGAATTTCAAAAAACAAAAGAGAGTGGTGAATGTCAAACAAGACTGTAATAGATCCAGTGGTATTTTGTTAACCATAGTGAGTCAAGGCATGATTTGTCTTTGGAACTAGTAATAAATGCAAGAGTTATCACCAAGAAAATAGGCACATCCTTTTGCCAGAGATGGAGTGAAGGAACGTGGAATTGTAGTTAGACTATCTCACTGACATGATCCAGTTTTGGCAAACTTATAGGCAAACAAATGCCGTGTTATCAGAAGAGTGCTAAAGAAGCAGAATTGAGGTGGGTATGTCCTAACCTCCCAAGAGTACCTCTAACAAGCAAAGTCCAAGAGATGGGGAAAATTGGTCTCTAACTCCAGATAGGACTCCTCAGAGCCATCCTGAACTTTGATAATACCCTGCCAATCAAAATGCTTCTTTGTCATCAAGACACGTCACAAATTTGCTTTGACAACTCAGAAGCAATATGATGGTGTTTCATACTTAGCAAATATTTAAGAATTATTTGATAAAATCTACTGACACCTAGAAGTTTGTTTTGCTTTAGTTATGGGACACATTTGCTTCAGTTTGTGGACATGGTGATACCTGTGTGAACTGGGATAGCATAGGTTATACTGCAGTAACAATGCCAATCACCACAAACACAAGAAAAAAAAAATCTCACTGACATCAAACAACAAAGGTTTATTTCTTGCTCATTGTACGTTTCCACATGGGCTGCTTGGCCACTTGGTTTCATCTTGTTCTCCTCTCTCTGAGACATGGAAAGAAGGAAAGAGTACTATTGTGGGAAAGAGAAAAGATAATATGAATAGTTTCTCATCAGGAATTAAATGCAATCAGCTAGAAATGGCATGTGACTTTCACTTATGACTGACTGGTGAGAATTAGTTAAAAGCTCCAATAAATCACAAAGAATCAAAAGGTAGAATTTTACTGTGTGTTTAGAAGAAAGAATAATTGGAATTTGGTCAAATAATGTCAATGACACTGAGATATTTTCTGCCTTCTACCTATGCTTGTTCTAGTTACTCTTCTAAGCATTTTATTCTCTCTCTCTCTCTACACATACACTCACACACACACGTGTGTGTATACATATATATATATGTATTCATTATGACTTTCTTAAAATAATTTTTCACCACCTGTAAGATAAAATATGGAATTACAAGGCTGCAGGGGGGAAAATAATATCTTTTTCTTACCAATTAAAAAGTTTATGACTGAGACCCTATAACAAAAGACAGATTAACAAGAAAAAAACACATACATCTATTTCTTACAAGTTTTATGTGACATGGTAGCCTTCAGAAACAAAGACCTAAAAGAAACAAGATAAACTGTGTATTTTCATGCTTAAATTTGATGGAGAGCAGACAGTTGTGCATAAGTGTAATTGGACAAAGAGAGTACACTCTTGTTACAGTAGGTAGTTAGGGATGCACAGGGCAGGAGAGGGATCCCCCACCCACAAGGAAATGTCAGGTGACAATCAGGTGATGGTCTGGCAGTTATTACACTGCCTGCCTAAAAGTGATCATTGGTTGGGCTGGTGCCAGGGAGAGGCAATTTCCTGATGATCCAGCCTTTGTCACACTAAAATGATAATTGGTCTCAGGCACCAGGGAGAGGGAATTTCCCATGAGATAAAAACATTTGAAATTGGTAGTCAGCAGCTTCCAATAAAATCTCAGGAACTGGGTGAGTGAACTCCAGCGTGTGCATTAGGAGACAAAATGGCAGAGTATAACCTTCCAGAAGCATTCCACCAGAAAAGGGAAAAATGCCTCAGGCGATCATGCACACAACTCCAGCAAACACTGTGCATGTTCACATCTCAAGTGTTAGCAGGCCACCTTGCATGTGGGCGGCCCACTCTAAGGGAAGAATTATAGGGAAAGGGATGCAGGGTCCTGGAAGTATGCCAACATATAAAACCCCAAGTCAAATGCCTCACTTGACCTCCAAAGTGCCTGCTTTCAAGTGCACTTTTCTTTGTTTCCTGCTCCAGAGTTTTTTAATAAACTTCTACTACTGCTCTGAAACTTGCCTCTGTGTCTTTTTCTGCCTCATGCCCCTCAGTCAAATTCTTTCTAAGGAGACAAGAATTGAGGTCGCTGCAGACCCGTAGGGATTCACAACCATAACTCCGTTGTTTGCCACCACTAACTATCTGATGGTAATAAACTCCAGAGGGAGAGACTTAGCACAGCCTGTTTCTTCAGTTTCTTCTTGGCATCCCTGTGTCTTCATTGATCGCCTGTAGGTATGGAGAAGGATACTCATGAATGAGGGTCTTATGATTTTCTTTAGAGGAAGGTCAGGTCAGAGAATTCTTCATAGCATGCTTCAGGGAAGAAAGGCATGGGGAAAGTGAGTTATCCTTTTGTTTCTGTGGTTTTCTCAATTTCTTTTAGCTTAAAATACTTCATATGCCAAGATGCCATATTTTGGGATTACATGCCCTGAACGCCATCAAGGTCTTTCATAAAGTGGACCTACATCTCCTGCCTCACATCTGGTCAGCTCATAACACTCTATGTTACAACTGTACCAGATTAATCAAAAATCCTTGTAATGCTCAATACAATTTCATATATATTTCCCAACTAGAATTCTTCCTTTCCCCTTGTCATCTGCTTCTCAAGATTCTATTCATTCAGTAAGAACCAAGGTAGTCATCAACTTACTTCACTTGAGGCATCTCGCACATTCTTGGATCTGCAACATGCTGCAGACTTGAGAGCTCCATGAAGGCATTGAACACCTTGTGTTGTAATTATTATTTGTCTACATAGATGTCTTCTTTACTAGACTGTAAGCTATACATGATTTATGCTTTTGTATGTCTGACACTAGGCCCAGTACCAGACATAGAAACCATTCCATAGATACCTATTGCATTAATAAAATGATTAAATGAACTAATATAGCACAAATTGTCTTGTGTTATAGTTTATATTAAATGAACTAATATAACACAAATTATTTTGTATTGCTTCATTCTTTATAAGGTAATTAAAGCAAATCCCTACACTTTACATCTCTTAATGTTCAGGATCTGAAATAGGATTTAGCAATAGATTCTCAAAAATTGTTTTCAAATGAGTTAATGAATAAATAAAATTTCTGGACTAACAATAAATTTCTTTCTTAGTTACATTATTTTTAAATGAGCACAAAAATAAATGTTTAATTGTAACAAATATATAGTGGAGAGAAATCCTAGGCCAAATCCGGCCAAATTATTTTTATTGGAAAAAAAAAAAGTAGATTCACTAACACTAGCCTTAAAAAGTAAAATCCTTTTATGAGAATGTCCTGAACCATTGATCTGCTGTCAAGCACTCCAACCAAGGTGATTAGTCTTTCATAAATAGCTCAATGTTTGTCTGTCCTCTTAAAAAAAAAAGGTTCATTTTCCATTATTAAAAGCCACAGGCAAAGCTGGAGTTTGTCTGAATTTAGGGTACCTGGGGAAGATTGGAAGTCCCTATGCATAGGAAATTCGTTTCCAAAGAGGAGTTAAGGAACAAATATTTTCAGCTTAATAGTTTATTTCTTAGAGCTTTACAGATTGTCATCTAATTTCAACAAACTCATAAATACTATTCAGCCATCACTATTCATCTATTCACTCCAAATCATGAAACTACACAAATAGATATAGAAATAGGTTTTGTAATAAATTATTCAGGCCCTGTAAGATTTCAAATCTCAGATAATACTCTCAGATTTTAATGTGACTTAAATATATCATTACAAATATACCTGTGGCATATTCTGGCATCTACAGTGCATTTCAGGATTTTAATAAATAGGCAAATATTCACAGATAAAGTAAGATATGAACAAAAATGGGAGATAAACAATGATATTGAGAATTCTATATTATACTTGAATGTCATAAGAAACTGAAATTCATGTCATTTCATGTTTCTCAGCATTCAAACCGAATCATGTTTTTTAGACTTTTCTACTTCTATTTGGAATCTCATTTATTTACATTTTCTGTAGTTGTTGCCACTGAAAAATAATATAGTCTTCTTGCTTTCTTGTTTAAGGAAATAACAACTGTTGGAGACTGAGGATCTCTGTTGCAAATTTCAGCTACAAAGATCTAAAGCCTTCAAAGTGTGTTTGTAATGGAAATTCCTATAGAATTTTTAAATGACATGGGACATTGAAGGTTTAAACATTATTTCATAAAAACCTCTTTTTTCTTCTTTGATCACTAACATTTAAGAGTGAAAATTGTTTGAAAACCAAGGATTTATTTTACTTTAGAGTTTGCATATGATAAGAATTTTATCAACAAAAATTCTGTCTCAGCACTTAACCCACTTCAAATACAAGTTACACCAAAGATTCCTCCATCTCATACACAAGGCTCTAAAGTAGCTTGGTAATCAAAAAAGTTTGCAATTTAATAAAACCTCTGTCATTGTTGTTTTCTATCATAAAGAATTCCTATATTGCCAGAATATTCTTATTTTTTTAGATACCTCTGATTTTTTTTTTTTTTTTTTTTTTTTTTTTTTTTTTTACCTAGTTAGATACTAAACTCTGTCCTGCGGTAATATGGAGCTATGCTGACAAGTGGCCACTTTAAGCAATTATTGAATTGCAAGGTGAAATGGAATAACCCTGCTATCAAGTAGCTTCTTAATAATATGCTATAACTGAATGAAGACATCAATGAAATATATTTTAAAATAATTATCCTTCATGAAAAACTTACTAAAATTAATTTCAAACTAGAATTATAACAATAATATAAGTTTACTTGTAAGCAAAAGTAAATTGACAGAGTCAAGAAATTAGATTAAATGTACCAAAATTTATCTACTTTTAAATTTAAGGCATATGTTTGCATGATTTAGGATATTGTAAAATTACAGGAAAAAAAAAGCAGAAACCTTTAAGAATATATAAACTGGTGTCCAAAACCAAATTGCAAATGAGAGGACATTTGATTTTAGACATAAAAATGAATACACCCGAATATATATACAATAGAAATTATAGCAAGGATAAATGCTGAGGTCACTTAAAAGTTTTTTTAGCAATGAACTAGCTCAATTGTTTTTACTTCATTGATAATAGATTGAGAAAAGTATTTGAGATGATGAAACTGTATGCAAAGTAATTTAAATCTCAAAGCAGGAAATGTCACTATGCACATTTTATTGATGTTATTAATAATAATATAAATTTAAAATATTGAAATACAGTCAGGGAAATTATGTCAAGGATTAGTTCAGTTCTTTTGATAGTATATGGTAAGAAACACTACTTCTAAAATGAGATGTGGCTAATACGTTCCTTCAGTATTGCACAGTGCTATTTACTCATTCATTCATTCATTCATTCATTTATTTTTATCTGGGCCATTCTTTCTTAAGGAAACAAATATTAAAATATTATCTAGTGCAGAAATTATTTTTTGGCAAACTTTTTAATAGTTTTAGTGGAAGTTTAAACATTTTGATTGATCAAGAAAGTAACATTTGATACAGTACAATACAAAATTAACAAACCAAACTGATATATCTATTGTTTTAAAGAAAGATTGTCTCTTCTGGGTGATAGATAACTTAATGAAGAATTCAAATGGAACCTCAGAGTCAGCCACACACCAGTATCATCAGGTATATGTCTTTCCAACCTACATTTACTTCCATGGCATCAAAGACTATAATTTTCTTTTACCAGTTCCAGATTACTTAATTAAGCATGAGAATAATCTCAATAAAAGTGTATTGTTAACTATGGAATGTATTTTTTTCACAATATTGTTTTCACTCAGTAATAAATAGCCAGAAAAATGATCATAAAATGTAGTACTTTAGTAGACGTAATAGGTGACTAACTTTAAATAAAACCCTAGACTTTACTTTTTTGTTATTGTTTTGAGACAGAGTTTCACTCTGGTTGCCCAGGCTGGAGGAGTACAGTGGCATCATTTCAGCTCAATGCAACCTCTGCTATCGGGGTTCAAGCAATTCTCCTGCCTCAGCCTCCTGAGTAGCTGGGATTACAGGTGCCTGCCACCATACCCGGCTAATTTTTTGTATTTTTGGTAGAGATGGGGTTTCACCATGTTGGCCAGGCTGGTCTGAAACTCCTGACCTCAGGTGATCCATCCGCCTTGGCCTCCCAAAGTGCTGGAATTACCGGTGTGAGCCACTGTACCCAGCCCTAGACCTTATTTTTAAAACTAGTTTTAGGTTCATGACAAAATTGAGCAGAAGGTACAGAGTTCTTCTAAGCCCCCTACTTCTCCCTGACATGCATAGCCTTTCCATTTTCAGTTCCCACTACCAGAGTTGTACATTTATTACATGGATGAACCTACCTTGACACATCATCACCACCCCAAGTCCATACTTTACATTAGGTGCATTATATATTTTTGGATAAATGTATAATGACATGTACCCACCATTACAGTAACACACAGAGGATTTCCACTGTCCTAAAAATCCTGTATCCTATTCATCTCCTCCTCACTCCTAACCCATGGCCACCACTGAACATTTTATTGTCTCCACAGTGTTACCTTTTCCAAGATGTTATATGCCAATAATACGATATCTTGGAAAAGGTAACACTATGGGGACAATCAGACAATCATTAGGAAGTGAAAGAAGCCAATCTGAAAAAGCTGATACATGATGCAGCTCTTTCAGATTGACTTCTTTCAGTTACCAACATGTATTTATGATTCCTCCATGTATTTTTATGGCTTGATAACTCATTTCTTTTAGTGCTGAATAGTATTTCATTATGTCCCACAGTTTATTCATTAATCTAATGAAGGATATCTTCACTACTTCCTGGTTTGGGCAATTATGAACAAAGCTGCTTTTATATAAACATCATTGTGTGGGTTTTTCTGTGGACAGAAGTTTTAGACTCCTTTGGGTAAAGATCAAGGGGTGCAGTTGCAGGATCATATGGTAAAAATATGTTTAGTTTTGTAGGAAACTGACAAACTATTTTCCAAAGGGGGTTGTACCATTTTTCATTCCCACTAGCAATTATTGAGTTTCTGTATTCCGCATTCTTGTCAGCATTTTGTGATGTTAAAGTTTTGCGTCTTGGCCATTCTAGAAGGGGTGGAGTGGTAACGCATTGCTGCTTTCATTTGCATTTCTCTGATTATTTATGATGTTGAGCATATTTTCATATGCTTATTTGTCATCTGTATATCTTCTTTAGTGATGTGTCTAAGTTCGTAGCCCACTTTTTAATCAGTTTTTTTCTTATTGTTGAGTTTTAATAGTTCTTCATATATTTGGAATAACAGTCCTTTATCAGATATATCTTTTGTCAACTTTAACTTTTAAATGCATTTTCTCTATATATAGTAACAATTCTCCTCATCTTTAAAGACTTCTTATAATATCACTAAAATGCATTCATGTGCCACCCAAGTTTTATGCACATTTCTTAAATTTCTAGCTTCTTTATCACTGTGTCTGTGCGTATTCACCTAATTTTTGTCTAAAAAATAGTTAATGATTGGCTCTCCATATGTTTATTTAAGATAGCATTTTATCATTAAATTTTTGAAACATTATTTATAAAATTTTTAAATTTTATGATTTAATTTTGTCAAATTTAGGGAGATAGCTTTTTTTGAACAAGCTGTCATGCCACAAGTAAATATTTTATAACAGCCTTTTCTAAATGAGAAAATATAAATAAAAGTAAATAATTAATGATGTATTAACACATTTTTTCCATATGAGCATTCTTTCAAGGATGATGATTTAAATATGTCTAAATATATGAAATATTAGCATTTATTTTTGATCATAATAACTCACAAAATTTCAGGTTACAAAAGGTGCATAAGGAAACTTGAGAACATAATGCACATATTAATGATAGTTATGGTTATGGTTTGATATATATATGCATATGCTAAAGCCTATCAAATTGTGTACTTTGAGTATATGTAGTTTATTTGCCATTAATACGATAACAAACTTATTAAAAAGTCAATGACCAGTACATTTAAAATACATGAATATTCCTGTATCTAAATTTTAACTCAGTAAAATTGAATAAAAATGTTGACACAAATAAAATCTTGAGCTTTTATTTCCATTTATCATTTTCAGCCCTCATCCATTCAGGTATATGTCATGATAATAATGTGTAATCAAAAGTGGCTTCGATTTGAGGAGTGATACTCTGTATGTGAAGGTATTAAATATAATTATAGATTCACATTTAATTGTAGAATGCAAGTTCACTGTGGGTATAGAAAATGAGGTCTAATTTATCATTGATAAAAGCTCATCTAAAAATTACTGTGAACAACCATTACAAGATTGCCTACAACTAAATTTCTACTTTTAGGAAATAAATTTTATACTTTAAATACCAGTTTAGCCTCTATAGAGACTATGTAAATTTGTTTCAACTCAAAGTATCTTTTTTTTGATACAACTGCTTTCTGATATCTTCTCCTTTAAAAACACATATATTTTTATAAATAGATATATATTCATATACCTCATACACATATGCATAAATATCCACACAAAGAACAATTTCTTTTAATCTCAAAGTATTGTTCTAAAGGTAGATGATATACATGTCTATTTTTTGATCCAATTATATATTTTCCAGTTTTGAAAACAATACTTTGCATAAAACCAATGCAATTTCAGTAATCAGAATTTACAATGAAAACTATATATTTTCAACAAATCTTCTTGTTTATCTGTACAAAGCAATAGTGAATTCTTAATAAACATCTATGGTTTTTAATGATGTAATTAACACTAACTATTAGGAAAGAAAACACTAATGACATAAGGGAAAGTAAAGACAAGTATTCATTTTGCAATGGTGCCTATGCATGTGGTGACAGAGTAGGAAGCTAGGTCTGTATCAGTGTAATGTCCCCAATTTCTAAAATTTGAAATATTAAGATAATTAGCTGAATAACACTCAGAATTGTTTGACTCCAAGCGGAGGTTCCAGCCTCATTATGATACTGAAATTATTTTGCCCAGTTCTTCCCCATTGGTCTTTATTTCATAGTCTGAGGCATAGAATGACTAGTCACTGAATCAGATTAAAAAACATAATGAACACTGCAGGAGCACTGTCGTACCAAGAAGCCTGATGGTCATAGAAGAACTGCACTTGATTTTATGCACAATTAAGCACAGCACCAGCCGCTGTGTACCCCAGGGTAGGTCTTCAATGTTTCACAATTTAGTTCAAGTCTGAGAAATCAGCTGGGTATTCAACTACCTATAAGTATATATGTATTATACTTTCATGTATTTATTTGTAGATACATATATGTATACATATACACACATATACTTATATATCACACTTTTATGTAATACATATGTATTTTTTATACTACTTTATGTTTTATGATATAAACTCTGTTATATCTCAGAAATAAGACTATTGGTAACCTTAATAACATATTCACTTAAAAATGTTTTCGTCACTTAGATTCTCATTCGTTGCTGTCTTGATTAGCTTAATACTAAGACTGCCATGTAATATGTAGATTAAATAAAATTCACATTAATAAACTGTATTCATTTACTTTTGGGAAAACATCTGAAGAACATGATTCCTTGAACTGTCTTTATCCAATGTTGTGCTTAATTAGTTGGGAGTGAAATTCAGATATGAAACATAAAATCAAAGGCTTGTTAAAAAGCGTTGCATATGTAATTTTATGACTACTATTGTTTCTAGAAATAATATGTTAGATAACAAAATTTTAAAATGGGGAAAACTTTTTAAATTAAGTTTTGCTATGAAGCTTTAGAAAAAAAATAATGTGGAGAAAATTTTAATGTAAGTGAAACATAATAGTCCCTCTATTCCATGTCCCTGATGTCTTTTACCTCTATGGTCATCTTGAAAATTTATGTAGGAAGTAACACCAGTGAAATTAACACTTCAATTATTAAACCTTGTACCAACCTTAAGTTCTACAAACCTATGATTGAACTCAGTGTTTCCTCACTATGACCCCTCAAAAGCTCTTGGAAATATATCAGATCTATTAAACTTCACTCAATCTCCAAAACTTTAATAATCTTGCTTAAGTAACCCCTAATTCCCCACTTCAGGCTAATATTAAACTTATCTTCTCTTCTACAGATAATCTCCTAAAAGATGTCATTCAATTCCCTTATGGCTTAAAAAACATCTATATACTGATGACTCCAAAATATGTATCACCAGTCCCTATCGACTTTTTCATGAATTCCAGTTCAATATAATCTACTGAAAACATAATATTTCCACCAAGATACTTAACTGGCATTTTGAACTACACATGTTCCAAACCAAACTTTGGTTTACTCTCCCATGCTTGCTCCCATTCTAACTTTTCTGTCTCATTTATTTGCAAATCTATCATCCATCTTTTTTCACACTATCCCATCTTCAATCTTATTGCCACTATCTCCAATTTATGTGCATTATTCAACCATTTATTTTCACCTCCTCAGTTCCTAGCCATATTATCTCTCTTACATCTTTTGCAACAGCATATCAACTTGTCTCTAAGTTTGCATTTGATCTACTGCATTCTATTTTCCAAATAGCTATTAGAATAATTTTAAATGTTAAATCTGAAGATCATCTTACACGGTGATCAAAATTTCCCTTTACTTTCCATCAAACTCAGAATCATATATCATACCTACATGGTTAACGAAACACTAAAGGATCTACCTTCTCTTACAGCTTAGAACCCATCATCCACCATTTCCCCTCAATCATTTCTGCTGAGCTACTGGTACCTGTTGTCACCTGCAGGGGAGGAATGTTATTGCGTGAAGGATAGCTAAACAGTAAAGAACATAACAATGTCTACCACCAGGGCCAGTGCTTCCCAGCATGTAAACTTACTACGTTGTTTGCAGGTGTCAGGGTTGTGAAGAGAGACACAAATTACCCAGGCACTGGATGGAATGTTTTACTCATATAGCAAGGGACAGAGCAGGTTTAGCTTTCACAGTAAGTCTTGGCCTCCCATGGCTAGTGCTTCTTGTCCACAAACCTCATGTGCTGCAGGTAAAATATCTATTTCTCTCCTCATAAGAAACAGGTATAGCAGTGGGATAGGCCAGGTGCCGTATCATGCACACGTTTTACCAGAACAAAAAAGTGTACATCAAGCCCAGATCATGGAAAAGTATGCTCCCAAAAGATGATACATTCAGCATAGCCTGTGAGTCCTCTTTATCTCCATTTAAGGAAATGTAAGATGTAAATGTAAGATGTAAATGTAATGTAATCTCCATGTAAGGTTCACTTCTATGCAACACTGTAAGGGTTGTCAGGCAATGTGTGACTGTCAATCCCCAAGAAATACTTTTGGCCCTGGATTGGCTACTGAAATAGCAGATAAAGTACACAAAATTTGGTAGGGCCACCTCTCATCCCCAAATTCGTAAGGAGAGTTGTGTCCAGTGGAACCCCTGAACAACACTTTATAGAGGTAGTTTGCTCACAGACCCTCTGTCATTTTGAGACATCAGGGTCACTAGGAGAACCAGACCCAGGAGGATGATGAGACCTCCCTGGCAGATAATTCTTAACCAGGAACCCCAAATGCCTGAATTAAAGCAATTAAATAGATCACAAAATGAGCTTCACAGGTAGGAGGAGTGTACAGCTGATGATCTCCAGCCTGAGCATGGATCTCCTCCAGCTCAGTTTCTACCTTCTCTAAACGATTGGTATTTACATAGCAAAGGGTGTTGATAAAAGCACAAATGCCAACTGTTCTGCTAGCAGACAATGAGGCCTATTCAATTGTCCATTACCACCTTGGTAATGGTGAGTTTATTGGGTTTTGTTGATCTTGTATGGCCTGAGTAGTATTATTAGCTATTTCCACCATGATTAAGGACAGATCTCATACCATTTGTCCTACAGCTTTTACACCTATGTCTGGTATTAAAATGGGAGCAGAAGAATAAAACCAGCTGTGAGTTTGTACTCCCAGGAGGATGTTATAGACCAGTCAGTGCTGGGTTAGCAAAGTGGATCCCAACTGCACCCCTCTCAAGCCCTTTATGTAATTTTTTAACATGAACTATGGGTCCTAGGGCTCAAAGGCAATACGATTCTTTGCCCAAGGGCAGATACTCTGTTGCCCACTGAGGTCCACAGAGAAATCCACAACCAGAAGGGTGCAGGTGACCCCCATCAGGGATTTGTGATTATCCTGTGTAGATCAGTTATATACAGTCTCAGTTCATTTTGCTATATGGTAGCAGGGAAAGAAAAAAAGGTACATCCAAGCCTAAAATGCCAATGTAGATCAGTAATGTGTGTTCCAGCATAGGGATTCTTTCCTGTCATATCTTAAGTCATATTAAAGCAAGGGACTCAAGAATGTGTCACCACCTGGATGCATAACAATGGAGTCACTTGGCATTTTAACCCAGCTTGTTGGTGATCCAAGTCCTTGTGTACCTACCAGGGCACAAAATGAGTTAAGAAAGATGTCAGCCTGGGGTGAGAAATCCAGTGTTGTTTGAACTCTTCCTCCTCTCACCATGGCTATGCTTATTTTCATTTGTGTTACAATGTCAGGCAAAGCAGTGGCTTCTGCAGGAATAAGAAGAGGAATGATTAATTCTCCCAACCTCCTTCTGAGGGCAGGGATGATTTTATCCAATAACCTGGGGTGAGGATTACCTGGGTTTAGCTGACTAGGCTGTTCGTCCATATCCTGAAACTCCAGTCTTTTCAGAGATCCACTGCCCTTGTTACTTAACCCATAGGCACCAGCCAACCAACTTAGGGAAGGAGGTCAAACCCTAAACAAATTTGGCATGTTCTATAATATTTCCTATCTTTATGGGCGGGGCAGCAGTACTGGGAGTCTCACGCACAAGAGGAACCCTAGTACCTTGATATTCTGTCCCCTCTTCCCCCTTCCCTATTGGGAATCCCACCACTGAGCGGTGCCCAAAGATAGCCTTGCCTACAGGTTTGAAAAAGGAGGCTCCTCTAGTGTTGCCCTTGTGGCCTAGAACACCAACCACCACTGCAGAGTGTATTTCAGAGCCCGGAAAATGGTTGGGTATATTGAGGTTGGGATTTTGAAACCACAGGCTAATTAGGCAACTTCCTGGTCCTTCACTTCCCTCCCCAAAGTTCAATATTTTTAAACATGGATTGTAGTGCCATTTTTTTTTTTTTTTTAACACTGGAATGTAGGATTGATAGGTAGACAGGGGCAGGTCCCTGGCAAAGCCCCACCCTCAAGCTAAAAAGCCTGAGACCATGGCCCCAAGTAAACACTTATATTCCTGTTTTCTCTCTTGAATGTTGCCTTTTCCTAAACCACCCATGTCTCTGCCACACCCCATCCTGTGCCTATAAAGACACCCGACTCAGCTGGCAGAGAAAAGAAGCAGCTGGATGTTGGGGACTATGGCTGACATTGGAGAGAAGCAGCTTGACTTCAGAGGGACAGCTTGACGGCGTAACTTTGGAGAAGAATCTGGCTGGAGACGGCTGCACTCCAGGGGAAGTTTACCTACCCTCCTCCCACCCCCTTTTCAGCTCCCCTTTCCACTGACAGCCACCTTCATCAGCAGTAAAATCCACCACATTTACCATCCTTCAATTCATTTATGCACCCTCATTTTTTTTTCCTGGATGAGGGACAAGAGCTTGGGATCCATGAGTGTGGATACAAAAAGCTGACACACTGTCCCTTTGCCCTCACTGGTGGAAGGCAGCTGCCTCATGCAAAGAGGCAGAGGGTCCACTAAGCTGTTAATACTTAAGCCGTCTGTGGACAGCAGAGCTAAAAGAGTACTGTAAACACACTCTGTTTGGCTTCATAGGTCACAAGCATACACTCCTTGATGCTGCCTTGGGGCTTGCGTGGAGTTTGCTCCTGCCAGCACCGAAAAGCGCTCGCCCCGGCTCCTGCACCTGCTTACCTGTGTGCTTCCTCCTGTGAGGGGTGGAACACAGTGGGTCCAGTGCATGGAGTTCGCTCCTGCTGGCGCCAAAGCAGCCAGCTGGTTCCAGCGCTTGTGTGATCCAGTTCCTGCCTCATTTGCTCACGCATTCCCTCCAAAGAGGAGCTGAGAGTGGCAGGCTAGTAAATGGGGCACCCCTGTCTTGAGTCCCATGAAGGGGTCTGGGAAATGCCCTGCTTCAGTATTTAGGGTCGAAACGGCTTTTGTTAAAGGAGAGTAAGACCCAGTAAGTTGACATTTTGATGGCCTTTGTGTATTCATAGTTGACATCACCCAACTAATTGCTCTACCGCCCCGTTGGTCCAGAGAGTACAAAACATTTGTCTTATGTGGTGGGACTGCATCCGTTATTGTGCAGTTTGTGCAGTGAATGTGGTACCTTCAGTGAATTGAAATCCTTCAGGACATCTAGAAACGTGGCAGAGGTGTTTTCTGAAGGTTACAACAGTGGCACTTACGTTTACATGGCACACTAGAAAGGTGGTCTCCTGTTTGGAATATGTACTATGGCAATGTATCATAATCCATGACTGAAAACAAGCGGTCATAAGTGGTTAATATCCATACTCATGTGGGGCCTATGTCTCGATTAATTTAACCCAGTTTTCCATATTGCAAGGCCAGGGGTTACTGGAAGATGTTACACAATTCTATCTTATTTTTGCCTTTTTTAAATGGTAAATTCTCGTAATCTTATACATTTTTGCACCTGAGGTTAATTTTTATGTTCCACTGTGTCATGGACTTAACCCCTACCTTGCCAGAGGGGGCTAAGAGTACACAGGGGATGTTTCGGCCCCTGGGGGAACAACAGTTGTGGTGATTTGGTAAGTGCATACTAGATCAGCTTGTGAGTTTCATTTTGTTCCCTTTTGAATGGTCCTTTGTAACAGGTCCTTTGTCATAATTTTGATGAAAACTATTAGTCACAGTTTTGATAAAAACTATTAATCACCAACATGAGTGATGAATAGTTTTGTTTTTGTTTTGTCTTATTTGTAAGCTGCTGTCACTGTCCCTGTCGCTACACAGGGGAGCCCTTAATGTTTAATCATTCATTTGCAAGTCATTGGACCATACAGTTAGCCTGTTTGTAATAGCCCATGAGTTTGTAAATATGTAGCAGAGTTGCTGTTGGAGTGGCCTGCAAGGCCCTCATTACTACTGGGAGTTCCATCAATTTCATATGGTGTCCTTGTCTGGTTTCAGTTCAAAGGTGGCCATCCTTTGGGCAGATGGCAGCAGTGCCCTATTGGACTCCATGAACTTTGAATTTGCAGACCTATTCATCAACCGAGCCATACCATGAGCTGGAACATCTTTGAATCAAGAGGCCCCCTTAGTTAAGGCAGGTGCAGTAACATCCCCTACGGGCTGCTTAGCTCCCTCTGGCAAGGCAGTTACTTATACCTGGAGCAGGCTGACTTCCTGGGACCTTGATCTGAATCCTTTTTGGAGGTATCGTTTTTATTTAATAACAGAGCTTTGGTGAGTCTGCGCTAATTTTATTTTATATTTTATTATTGTATCAGTAGGATTCATGAAAATCTGTGTGAAGACAGGCATCTCAGTTTTTTTGTTTTTTGTTTTGTTTTTGAGATGAAGTCTCACTGTGTTGCCAGACTGGAGTGCAGTAGCATGATTTTGGCTCTCTGCAACCTCTGCCTCCTGGGTTCAAGTGATTATCCCACCTCAGCCTCCTGAGTAGTTGGGACTACAGGCGTGCGCCACCATGCTTAGCTAATTTTTGTATTTTCAGTAGAGACAGCGTTTCACCATGTTGGCCAGGATGGTCTCGATCTCTTGACCTCGTGATCTGCCTGCCTTGGCCTCCCAAAGTTCTGGGATTACAGGCGTGAGCCACCACGCCCAGCCTAGCAACTCAGGTTTTAAAATTACCTGCAGCGCTGTAGTGGTCAGTTGCTTTGTTTCTATTAAAGCACAACAGCAGGTTAGGAGTTTCTGTTTGAAAGGCGGTGTATCTGGTGGATGATGACTTGGGTACTTTCCTTGTCTAAAATTTGAGGGGCTGATGTACCCCAGTAACAATCTATTGTTGTCACAGGCTCCAATCTTCGTGTGTAGTTCTCACAGGGGCCTATAGCTCCATAGAATTGGTGGGTTCCATCAGCCCAATGGTAGTGCCTGGGTCACTGCATTTTGCATGGCTTCCAGAGTCTGTTGTTGTTGGGGTTTCTATGTAAAGGTGGCCACCTTGCAGGTCACCTTGAATGAAGGTCAAAAGAGTATCCAGATGTGGTACATGTTTTTGCAATAACTAAATAAGCCTATCAGCTGTTGAACTTCTTTCTTATTAGTAGGAGTTGCTATGGTCAGCAATTTTTGTTTGATTTAATTAGAAATAAAATTACCTTAATAATTTTATCCGACATCTCTGATTATCATCCCGAGTGGCTCCCAAGAGCTACATTTGTTGAGCACAACCCTATATTTTATTAGGGTTGATGGCCCTGCCTGTCTGTGTCCTAGTGTCTGTGACTTCACATAGAATCTGGTTATCTTGTTTTTAAGTCAGCCCATCAATGATGATGCCATCAATATAGTGGATGACAAGAACTTCTAGGAATAATTTGGCTTGCTGAAGAACTAGCCTTACCCACTAGTGGCATATTACAGGGGAACTCAGGTAACCCTGGAGAAGTAAAATATGCTGCAGGCTGTTGCATATGATCTTTATCACACAAAGAGATGGAGAAGAAAGCATTAGGGAGATCTATAACAGCATGCCAGTTTCCCATGTGGGTTACCAGTACTTTGATGGTAACAATGTCAGGTACTGAGGGTGGCATCTTGGCATTCAATCTGCGGTAGTCAGCCTCCAGGCTTTTGAGACATTTTTTTACAGCATGGACTGGCTGCTAACTGCAACAGGTTGGTGCGTAACATTCTTGCCTGCAGCAAGTCTTATATCAGCAGGGTAATGTTCTGCACCTGGTATGCTGCACTGCTTTTGTTGAATAATCCTTCAGGACTTGGGCTTGGGTAACTTATGAGCAGTAAGGGTGAATGCAGCACTCTGTTACGGCTTGAATCTTGTGTAACGGAGGGACATATTCCCCGAGGCAGCAGTGATATTTTGTGCCACAAGCAGCTAAAATGTCTATAATGCACTCAATTGTGTAAACCATGATTACTGTTGTCCCAAATTGCCCAATAACCCCGTTCATAAGCACAGGTGAACCTGCGTGTGAGCTATGTGAGCAATGGATCACTGTGTTTGTCCCCAAACCTCCCACTTCCATAAGCTTAGCCCTACCCCTGTGGAGGCCTCTGCCTATTACCATTTGATCACCAGTATCCATGAGCCAAACAGAAGTTTGAATTCTCTCTTTTTTTTTTCTTTTAATTTGTCAGGCATGGAAGTCCATTAGGCCCCAGCAGAGACCCAGAGACCTTGGTCCCATTCCTAACCATTCTTTTTGGGGGCGTGAAGTCAAGGTACATGCAAAGGGGATCACATCTTCTTTGTCTGATTCATTGCATTGAATGGAGATCATATTCCTCATTGACTTGGTTGGGGCATCAAAAAGTCCTAAATCCCATGCACCCCTGTTCACAAAACATGTTCAGGGACTCAGAGGGCTACTATGCAGGATTTTAACTAAGTTCATCCAATCTGATGTGGATCTTCCTCTCCTCTTTCTTTTTCTTTTGCTTAACTGAGGGCCTTACCTTCCAAATTGGGGGAACACACTCTCTGCCGCCTTAGAGTGTTGGTGGAGTCTTTTTATTTTTTATTTTTTGTCCCATGGATTTGTATTTTTACTGCCCCTTGTCTTAACAAGCAAAGTCACATTACTCTGCAGGCTGGCCTTATTCCGTTTGGTTTTTTGTTTGTTTGTTTTATTTTTTCTCTTGTCACCCACTGAGTTTCCCTGTTGGTCCTTTGGCATTGTTACCACTACCATGTTGGGTTTCCATTCATCCAGGCCTGAATCATAGGAAATCACTGAAACCATCTGCCATGTGCATCCCAATATGAGCTGTTTCAGTAGAGC
The DNA here is from genome assembly GCF_024542745.1 of Macaca thibetana thibetana. Classification (NCBI taxonomy): domain Eukaryota; kingdom Metazoa; phylum Chordata; class Mammalia; order Primates; family Cercopithecidae; genus Macaca; species Macaca thibetana. The sequence continues at coordinate 61,269,751 of NC_065594.1, forward strand.
TTCTCCATTGCTTCCCCCATGGTCATTTCAAGGGACAACAGAAAGAGTAATGGGGTCTTCCAGTGGGGGATGCTGTGCTTCACGAAAGCTTGCAGTGTGGCCCAGGACAGAACTATCTTTTTCACATTTACAGGGGAGGGGTTATATAACCAAGAATCTGTGGCTTCTACCCCAGAAGCCGTTAGAGCTTTGTGAACATTATTTTCAGGGGTAGTTTGGGAAATCCCCCATTGTTGGGAATATTGCTCTCAAGCTTCCCTCAACCAAGATCAAGAATGACATGGGCTGATATCAGTCTCTGTTTTGTTGGTTGTTATGTTTGATAATTGGCAGTAAATGTTCTGTATGAGAAAACTAGTTCAAAAAATTATAATGCATTACTATTAAGCCTAAAGCTATCTTTTCTTCAAAAAATATTTACTGAGAACTCTGTATGGAGATGACATTATACTGGAACTCTGAGATGCATAAATAGGGGAGTCCTTTATCCTAGTCATTGGTAAATCTACAATCCATGTCAAATATATTTAATTAAATTGTTAGAATTAAACATGATTAGTGCTTTAGAAGTTGTTGAATAGGTTGTAAGGTAGAGAAGAAAGGTAGAAATTCTCTCTGGAGTGCTGTGGAACAAATGGATGCTGAAGAACAAATATGCATTTGACATGAGAAAAGAAAAGGCAATGCAAACAAGCGAAAAACCAAAGATGAGAATTGAAGGACATTCTAAAACACCACTTTGATCTGAGCTTGGGTAACCTAAATGGGATAGAGGAGAGGTGTGAAGAAAGATTTTCAGCATAGAAAAAGGTTTAAGTGTAAATTAGAAAGGTAAGGGGGAGAAAGTTTAGTAATTCTGTTCTACAAGACAGAAAAGGAAAATTGCCAAAGCCTTCCAGTGAAGAATATTCATTAACCTTAAATGAGAGCCACAGGAAAAAAGATGTGCTTTCTCAGATGTTGTGTATATCAGCAAGACATAGACTGTCTGAAAACCCTGTTAGTAGTCTGAGAATAAAACTGACACACAGATCATATCAAAGCTGCGAGTTTCAAAGTTCTTCAAAGAAATAAAGCTGGGATTCTTACAGTACCATATATGATCTTGCCAGCAACATACAGCTATACCAGCCAACAAATCCCCTTAATTGTTCACACCAGTGATGTACCACACAGACTCAAAATGATTTGAGGGACTTGTTTAAATATTAGATATAGCTGTGTTAAGAAATTTCAGAAGCATGTAAAATAAAACATATTTAATTTAAAATTTGAAATAAGTATGTTTAACCTATTAAATACATTTTTGTTACATAGAAATATGTTAATTTATTAAATAAAAACTAAAGTTGCCAACCAACACTCCATGATTCCATTATTGTTAACAAAATAACAGATATAGAAAGCTTTATATATGTTTTAAGGGCTCCAAAATGCAAAGCAAATGAGGAAGGATGTTTACCTATGGGGAGAAGAATGGCATTAGGTATTTTGATATCTTAATCTTTTAAAATAAGTTTCAGCACTTATATTTATAGAGTACATGTGCAGTTAAAATATTTTTAAAGGGAAAATACATATTATTAAACATTTTGGTGAGGCACTATAATCAAACTGAAATTTTATAATAGGGGCTTAGATTAGAGGATTTAAATTTGGTATAGAGAGAAAAATAAATCTAAGTAGACTAATATAGTGAATAGATTCAAAAATCAATACAGATAGAAAAAGAAAGCCCATAGGCAAACTCAAAAATGACAAATATTAAAAGAAAATAATGGCAACATAGGAATAAATATTAATGATATGCTGTCATTCAGATCTACCTGCAGAGGAACTATGAGACAAACTGAATTCAGGCAAAATTGAATGTTTTCTTCTACAGCAACTGCTTCAACAAATAAAAATACTGAGTGACCCATTAACTATTATGGTTCAGTTCTACTTGATAAATATTGTATAATAGACAAATATTATGAATACCAACATATCATCTCAGACCTAATTTTATTTCTACATACGTACATATATATGTCACCTCAGCAGATGCAAAATAGTTTAATAATTTTAAGCAATCAACTATTCCTATGACATCCTTACAATAAATATTATGTAAGTAGAGAAACTATCTATTGATTTCTAAAAATCAAATAGCCAAACATTTTACAAATGCTTCAAATTTGCCAGAAACTGTTCTAAAAGCTCTAGATGTATTAACCCACTTAATTTTCACAGAAATTCTATAGATTAGCTATTTCCTATATTCTTATTTTTTTTAGACGAACAAGCAAAGACCCCACAAGGCTAATTTTCACAGCTAGTAAATGAGAGAAGAGACCACAAGGAAAACGAAAAAAGACAACATATTAGCATCTCTGATATGTACAGAATAGATGGGAGAGAAGAGCTTGTTGGGAAAGCTGTAAAGGGTACATCAGAGAGGTAAGATGAAAATCAAGGGCATATGATACTAAGGAGGAGTTTCTGGAATGGGAAAGGGGTCCAAGGTTTAGAATTCCACTGCCCTAGCCGGGCGAGGTGGCGGGCGCCTGTAGTACCAGCTACTCGGGAGGCTGAGGCAGGAGAATGGCGCAAACCCGGGAGGCGGAGCTTGCAGTGAGCCGAGATCTGGCCACTGCACTCCAGCCTGGGCGGCAGAGCGAGACTCCGTCTCAAAAAAAAAAAAAAAAGAATTCCACTGCCATGGAGGAACATCTGGACACTCTCAATGAGTCTGACAAGGTCAGTTTTACTGATATGAAAGTGATGGTGGGAAGCCAAAAGTCTGATAGCAATAGATTGAATTAGTGAATAGGTGATTTCTGGGCTAAGCTTTGAAGGAGAGTGAAAAAGTGGAAGAATGATTGCAAAGAGTATGTTTTCATGGGTTGGCTTTGTCATCATCAGCATCGTCATTTCCTAGACTGAAACTCCTAATGTTTAGTTTTTTGTTCAATATATAGCCATTTTTCTGAATTCTGCCCAGCTTGGCCCCAGAGCACTCATAAACCATAGACAAGACCTTCAAAAACCAATATTACAAACAATAATATTCTCATTGTATCATCATGGATTCATAACATTCTGTTACTCAAATCTGCCTGTAGAAGACTATGAAGTCAGAATGAATTTAGGCAAAATTCAGTAATTTTCTCATAGAAGGAAATACTGTTTCAAACATTGACATCTGAAAGACTAAGGAACTCATATAGTTCTACTCAACCTGATGAGAGGTGAAGGCAGCTGGGCTTCTGGGTTGGGTGGGGACTTGGAGAACTTTTGTGTCTAGCTAGAGGATTGTAAATGCACCAATCAGCATTCTGTAAAAATAGACCAATCAGCACTCTGTAAAATGGACCAATCAGCACTCTGTAAAATGGACCAATCAGCAGGACATGGGCAGGGCCAAATAAGGGAATAAAAACTGGCCACCTGAGTCAGCAGCAACCGGTCCGGTCCCCTTCCATGCAGTGAAAGCGTTGTTCTTTTGCTCTTTGCAATAAATCTTGCTGCTGCTCACTCTTTGGGTCCGCACCACCTTTAAGAGCTGTAACACTTGCTGTGAAGGTCTGTGGCTTCATTCTTGAAATCAGCAAGACCAAGAACCCACCAGAAGGAATAAATACTGGACACATTGATACAAACTGAGAAAAGTTAAGCATGTTTACTGTCTTTGTCCACGTATACTCAGACCCACTTACCTCTTGCCTCCAAGGCTCTTATACCCCAAAGCTTGAGAAACATCTTTAAAACTATTCCAATGCAAACTTCTGATTGATTCCCTTCATCACATTGGATAAATGAGCTCTCTGCCTTCATAAATTCTTAAACATTACCATTTCTAGACGTTGTTATTACTAGACTTTCTGAAACAACCAAGGTGACTAGTCTAATGATTCTCCTAACACAAGCAAAGAAATTTGAACCTTATTGTACAAGCAAGTCTCATAGCAACATGTTCAGTATTTGGCAGGCATTCAGAAAGTGCCATACCTGCTTGTAAATAATGTGTGCTGGTAATAATGTGACAGACACTGAATATTTGTTTGTTCTTTTTCCTGGGAACCCCCGTACCTTACATTTCAATTACATGTGGTCAATTGGCTAAGCAATGACAGATATCGAAAGACTTTTTCAGATTTAAAACTCAGATTTAAACTTTAAAAATTTGCACTGGCTGAAATGTGGAGGGTGAATAAATGGTAGAGAAAATATATCTTTGGAAAGATATTATAATTTTAGGCACATTGATTTGTATTGCAAGTTTAAGAAACTGGTGACTATTTCTAGGAGGCAATTAGATACTGGAGAGTGAGCCTTAAAGATAGAATTTGAGGCTGGGTGTGGTGGTTCATGCCCGTAATCCCAGCACTTTGGGAGGTTGAGGCTGCTGGATTACCCGAGGTCACGAGTTCTAGACCAGCCTGGTCAACATGGCAAAACCCCAGCTCTAATAAAAACAAAAAAAAATTAGCTGAATGTGGTGGCAGGTGCCTGTAATCCCAGCTACTTGGGAGGCTGAGGCAGGAGAATTGCTTGAACCTGGGAGGTAGAGGTTGCAGTGAGCCCAGTTTGCACCATTGCACTCCAGCTTGGACGACAAAGCGAGAGGCTGGCTGAAACAGTATTTCCTTCTGTGAGAAAATTGCTCAATTTTGCCTCAATTCATTCTGACTTCATAGTTCTCTGCAAGCAGATTTGAGTAACAGAATGCTGTGAATCTATGATACATTGATTTTTATTTTCTTTCTCAAAAAAAAAGATAGAATTTGGGCAGTACATATACATTTGTACATATACATTTGAGATTTATGCATGTATATATGACAACTGAGCGCATATTTATGAATTTGGTTAATTAAGGGAAGAATATTGATTTAAAAAGAACATCTATACTAATTATGTGGATTTCCTCTATTTCAAGTTTGCAAGGAAACGGTTAATATATAGAGAATAAGTGGCAAGAGATGTAGGTGGTAAGTTGGAAAGTTTATATTGAGAAAACCAAAAAAATTGGTGCTTTGGTAATGAAGATCAAGAAAGGAAAAGTGACTTACTCAAGCTGACAGTTAATAAATTAATACACAGTAGAGATGGAATTTTTTTAATTTTTTAAAAATTTCTTCTTAAAAAAAATGGGATACATGTGCAGAACATGCAGGTTTGTTACATAGGTATACATGTGCCATGGTGGTTCGGTGCACCTATTGACTCGCCCTCTAAGTTCCCCCTCTGCCATGTCCCCCACCCGCCAATAGGCCCTGGTGTGTTATTCCCGTCCCTGTGTCCATGTGTTCTCACTGTTTCACTCCCACTTATGAGTGAGAACATGTGGTGTTTGGTTTTCTCTTCCTGTGTTAGTTTGCTGAGGATGATGGCTTCTAGCTTCATCCATGTCCCTGCAAAGGACATAATCTCATGCCTTCATGACAGCATAGTATTCCATAGTGTATATGTGCCACATTTTTCTTATTCAGTCTATCATTGATGGGCATTTGGGTTGGTTCCATGTCTTTGCTATTGTAAATAGTGCTACAACAAACATATATGTGCATGTGTCTTTATAGTAGAATGATTTAAATTCCTTTGGGTATACACCCAGTAATCCCAAGCAAAAAGAACAAAGCTGGAGGCATCATGCTACCTGACTACAAGGTTAAAGCAACCAAAGCATCATACTACTGATATCAAAACAGGCATATAGACCAATAGAGCAGAACAGAGACCTCAGAAATAACACCACATGTCTACAACCATGTAATCTTCGACAAACATGCCGTGGGGAAAGGATATCCTATTCAGTAAATAGTGCCAGGAAAAATGGCTAGCCATATGCAGAAAACTGAAACTGGACCCCTTCCTCATGCCTTATACAAAAATTAACTCAAGGTAGATTAAAGACTTAAATGTAAAACCCAAAACCATAAAAACCACAGAAGAAAACCTAGGCAATACCATTTAGGACACAGGCATGGGCAAAGACTTCATGACAAAAACACCAAAAGCAATTGCAGCAAAAGCCAAAATTGACAAATAGGATCTAATTAAATTAAAGAGCTTCTGCACAGCAAAAGAAATTATCATCAGAGTGAACAGGCAACCTACAGAATGGGAGAAAATGTTTGTAATCTACCCATCTGACAAAGGTCTAATATCCAGAATTTACAAGGAGGTGGAATTTCAAGTCAGCATTGCTGTTTTTAGGGTCCTGGCTTTGAAACACATGCTTACTTGTGAATTATTTTGATATCTAAAACTTCTTTAAGCTGCTTGAATTGCCAGTGAAATTATCAGTATTGAATTGTAGATATCTGGCACTGATGTTTTCTCTGGGAAAATTTTTCAATGTTCTCAGGGTTTTTTGTCATTAAGGTTAAAAATGTGAAAACGTGAGCTGATATTTATACAAGCTGAAATGGATATTCCCCTGAATAAAATTTACTTGAGGATGAAACAATAAAATAAAACCATAACTGCAAATCTCACTTTTAATTGAATCAGTCAGTAGAGGGTGTCTACTATATGCCTACCAGACACTGGATCATTCCTTTATTTTATACACCATTCATTTTGTTCATAATTTGATGCATATTTTCCTCATAAACGATAACTTCCATAATATTAGTAGTAATATTTTTGGATAATTTCTATTTTTTCAGGCATTATGTAAGTATTTTACACGCATTATATCACTTAATGTGGGAGTCTAGAAAGTCCATAGAATATTGTGAACATTGAATGTGATTATGCACTTAGAGACCTTAGGTCAGATATTTAATAATAAAGTAGACATGTACAATAAGTATAATCAATAATCCCATTGTAGAAAGTGATAGTGGAAATTAAATATATTAAATGAATGGTCAAAATCATACAGAACTGGGACAAGACCTACGGTTGTTTGGCACCAAATGACATACAAATATACTGACGGGTGATTGCTTCTCAGAGCCAATATTTTTCACTGCTTCTTCTGAGATTTCTATGAAATTTTTCATGAGTTTGTGATATTCTGAAAGAAGAAAATACATTTTTAAATCTGTATTTTATTTTACTATTGATTGCAATATTGATATGTATGTATGTATTAAGGGATTTTTTTATTGGGCATTTAACACATTTCAAAATTTGTGCTAAGTATTTGCATAAGTTGTCTCAGCAAAGTGGAAGTGGTGTCTGAAAATCTGTCTTCTAGTTCTATTGATGGCAGCAGCAGCTCCAGTTGACCTGCCACTACCATCACGCCAGCTGCAGCAGGGAGGCATGGCCAGGCTGCACACTCCATGAAATAGGCAGCCTCATGGTGGGGCTGCAGCTGCCCAAATTGTGGCTGCAGATCAGAGCCTCCCTGTGCTCTTGGGGGGCTAGGAGCAGTCAGGAGCCCTGCCCTCCAGGGCACAACTGCAGCTACCCAACTGCAGCTGCAAACTCAAGCATCCCTGCACTCCTGGAGGCCCAGGAAGGCCCCATTGTTCTCACAGGCTCTGAAGTGTCTGCTCCTGCTGCCTGGCTTCTCCATGCTGTTGGTGCCTGCTCTAATCTCAGGGAAAATTCAGGGCCAACCCTGAGTGCCATGAATGGCAGCAGGTGGCCGGGGGCGGGTCCTGGTGAGTCCCCACCTTCAGGGCAGGGAGGGCCTGAAAGCTGGGGGCTGGGCTGCTAGTCCCATAAACTTGAGTGGGAACTTGTGGTGCCTTTTCTTGGCCCGTGAGTCAATCAGCATGCCCTTCTTCCCATTCTGAGGTCCATAAAAGCCCCAGACTCAGCCAGAGGTGAGCAAATGGGACAACCAGCTGCAGAGAGGGTAGCTCCTGCAGAGAGCTTCAGAGATCTGCAGAGATGTTGGGACTACCAGCTGCAGAGAGGACCCACCCACTCCAGGGCCTCCTCTCTGCTGAGAGCTGAACACTCAGTGAGACAACCTGTCTACAGAGAGGAGCTACCCACTGTGGGTCTTCTCTGAACTGTTCTAACACGCAATAAAGCTCCTCTTCTTCTTGCTCACCATCTACTTGTATGAGTACCTTATTCTTCCTGGACACAGGACAAAAACTCAGGTAAAGATGCCACCAGCCACAGAAGTTTCTGACCAGAAAAGCAACACCCCAAAGATCCTGTGACACTATCTTTTCCACTATTAAATTATTTGACTATTTCTTACTATTTAAATGCAAGTTTGGGAAAGAGACCTTTATTAACTTAAGGAATAAATAAATTACTGGGAAGAACATAGAGGAGCTCACAAAATTGAGAGGAAAAATAAAGAAGGAGGTGCAGGTAACACAGGGACCAGAGTTCCTCCAGAATACAGGACTATAGTGTACAGTTTCTTCAGGATGCTGCCAAACATATGATTGAGCATCAAACATTTCCTTTATTTAAATAATGCTATTAAGGTTTCAAAATTCAGAGAAAGAGTATTCAATTGGCCAATCACAGTGAGGGCATCATGACTGAAAGTACAATCAATCTTCCTTAAATTAGAAAAAAAAGTTACTCAAGAAGAGAAAATGGAAACCACATTGCTAAAAATAAAAAAGATTCTACATCATACATAATTGGGAAATTACAAATTAAAACAACGATGCACTACCACTTAGAATGATCAAAATCCAAAACACTTGACAATGTCATACACTGGCAAGGATCTGGAGCAATTGAAACTCTCATTTATTGGGAATGCAAAATAGTACAACCACTTTGGAAGACAGTTTGAAAGTTGCTTAGAAAGCTAAACATAATCTTACTGTATGGTTAATCAGTCATGCACTTTGGTATTTATTCAAAGGAGTTTAAAACTTATGTCCACACAGAAACCTGCATGTGGATGTTTACTATGATTGTCAAAACTTGCAAGCACCAAAATGTCAATCTATCAAGCCTCAAATATATATTAATAAGTGAAAGAAGCCAATGGGAAGATGGTATATGCTGTATAAGTTCAACCATGTGACATTCTGGAAAGGCTACAGCAAAAAGACAGTGAAGAGATCAGTGGTTGTCAGGGGCTGGGATAGGGAGGAATAAATAGGGAGAGCACAGAGGGTCTTGAGGGCAGCGAACTTGTTATGAATGATACAGTAATGGTGGATACCCTACATTTGCCCCAAATCACAGAATCTAGGACAACAAGAGTGAAACCTAATGCAACTATGGACTTGGGTCATGATGATGAATCAATATAAGTTCATCAGTTGTAACAAATATACTGCTCTGGTGGGGGATATTGATAATGAGGGAGGTGGTGCATTTATAAGGGCTGGGGGTATATGGGAAATCTGTGTACCTTTCACTTAATTTTGCTATGAACCTAAAACTACTATAAAAAATAAAATATATCAAAAAACAAACTCACAAATTATTAACTAATAAATATAATATGTTAATTTTCTGACCATATGTCTTTATGTAGCAGAATTTTTAATACTTATATTTATATTTAATATATTTATATTCCTGCCAGAATAAGGAAATTCTTTTCCTTATTCTTCTACCAGAGTTTAAGAATTGTCGCAAATAACATATAAAAGTGCTTTGGAAATTGTTTTAAAAGTACTGTTTTATTTTGTTGTAAATTACAGAAATTGAATAAATGAGGAAAATAATCTCAGAGTAAGTGTACAGGGAGTGATAATGGACAGAGTTAAATATAGAAGAGTAGGAAATTGTGACATTAAACATATCATTTATACCTTTTTGTTTTTCATATTTAATTTATTTTTTCTCATTTTCAAAATTCCTAAGCACTGCATGGCATTTCCTTTAGGGCAACATCATTGCTGTGCACTTGTTAAATAATAACCTCATACCACGTCTTCGTATGTTAGAAGGAGATTTCTTCTTTTATATTAAAAATTCTTAATGAATGTTCATTTAAGGTAGAACCACAGAGGGGAGAATGCCTGCCTCACCTATTGCAGGTGGGTACATCTACTTTTTGCCTCAGATTCTTCCCAGTGTGCTTGTAAATTCAGACAGTTCTTTGGAACTTATTCTGACTATTTCCTTCTCCCTGCAGAGAGTCTTAGAAATATGCCAGCCACATATAGGCTATTACTTAATGAAAAGAGGTTTTCTTCTGAATTAATTAGATGTGGGGCCCAGCAAAGAAAATGTATGTAGCAGGAGCAGTACTACTTTCTTTTAAAAAGGAGGGATAATTGAGTTGATTATAGTGAAAAATGAATCCCTGATAGCAAAAATTTAGAAAGAGAAAACAAAGAACAAATTATTTTTTACAAGAAACTCTTGAATGAAACATTGTCCTAACAAACAGGTATTCAGTCTTCACTTTATCATTGTCTACAATCAACACCTAGGACACAGACTATTTAAAAACATAGATTTCTTCAAAATACAATCATGTGTTGTCAAGTACTTTTTAATGAAAGACAAAAGGTGAAGCTGTGAACAGCATGTTAATTTCAACAGGAAAAAAATATCTTTATCTTATTAAGGTCAAATGAAATTTAAATCGCATTATAGAAAGTGATAATTTACTGATGGCAGCAGCAGCTATAAAGCATGTAATATAAATTGAAAGCAAGAGATTGTTGGCTATGTTCTTTGATTAAATAACTGGGACTCGATTCTTTTTGAAAAATGCCTAAAAATACAGTTCTTATCAGCCACAAAGCATGATGTTCTGGGACATTTTGTGTGATTTATGCAATTTATATTAGGCAGAACTCTTATAGCATTAAGTCCCTAACCACCCATGTGTAAAACTAAATTATTATTTCAGTGGGGGAAAGGAGAGAACATTTAAAAATATTCAATAATGCTGTAGTCCAAATGCTTTTTGTGGCTCACCATTTTTCATATTAATCTAGTTCAGAATGCTGCTATGAAATTTACATTTAATTATTATTACATTGTGACCACTTGTAACAGACTACTAAACACTGAACTAAGTCATAACATACACAGCACACACGAAATTTTTTCAAAATAATATTTTATGCTTTCACTGACAAGAGTATATATTGCAAATCTCAAATAAGAATATTGCTCTCAACAGCATAATATAATCTTTAGTTTTTATTATTTCGTTTTGAAAATAACATAACTGAATTATTTCACATTATCATGTCATGGCAAGATGGGAAAAATATGAGCAAGACATTTAAAAATTTATGTTGGTGACAAAATTTAGAGAAACAATCTGTAGTAGGGCTTTACCCAAACTTGTACTTGGTTATAATAGAGAAGAACACAGGAAAGAGGTATACATTTAGATACCGAGTCATTGAGCCATGGTTGGTGACTTCCCAAGTGCTTCTCCACTGGCAACATAGGAGTTATCTACTCCCAAACTAAACAACTAACACAATAATTCCTTGATAGTTAGGCTCTAATAATTAGTTCAGCCTTCTACAAGAAAAAGATCCATGACAAAATTACCTAGCACATAGTGACCGAAATCTGTGTTAGTTTCCTGTTGCTATTGTTAACATACTGCAACAGACTTAGTTGCTTATAAACACAAAAATTTATTATCTTACTGTTTTTAAGATCAGAAGTCCAAAACGGTTCTTACACAGCTAAAATCAAGGTATCACCAGAGCTATTTTCTTTCACTTTCTTCTGTTCCAGGAGTGAATCTGTTTCTTGCTCCTTCCTTCCTTCCTTCCTTCCTTCCTTCCTTCCTTCCTTCCTTCCTTCCTTCCTTCCTTCCTCCCTCCCTCCCTCCCTCCCTCCCTCCCTCGCTCTCTTCTTTCTTCCTTCCTTCTTCTCTTTTTCTTTCTTTCTTTTCTTTCTTTTTCTTTCTTTCTTTTATTTTTCTTTCTTTCTTCTTTCTCTCTCTCCCTTGCTTCCTTCCTTCTTTCCTTCCTCTTTCTTTCTTCCTTCCTCTCTCTTCCTTCCTTCCTTCCTTCCTTCCTTCCTTCCTTCCTTCCTTCCTCTCTCTCTCTCTCTCTTTCTCTCTTTCTCTCTTTCTCTTCTCTTCTCCCTCTCTCTCTTCTCTCATCTTTCTCTCTTTCTCTCTTTCTCACTCTTTCTCTTCTCTCTTTCTCTCTCTTTCTCTTTCTCTTCTCTCTTTCTTTCTTTCTTTCTTTCTTTCTTTCTCTCTTTCTCTTTCTTTCTTTCTTTCTTTCTTTCTTTCTTTCTTTCTTTCTTTCTTTCTTTCTTTCTTTCTTTTCTTCCTTTTTTCCTTTCTTTCTTCCTTTCTCTCTTGCTCTGTCACCCAGGCTGGAGTGCAGTGGCACACTCTTGGCTCACTGCAACCTCCACTTCCCGGGTTCAAGCAGTTCTCCTCTCTCAGCCTCCCGAGTAGCTAGGATTACAGGCATGCTCCACCACACCCAGCTAATTTTTCGACTTCTAGTAGAGACGAGATTTCACCATGTTGGTCAGACTGGTCTCAAACTCCTAACCTTGTGATCCACCTGCCTCAGCCTTCCAAAGTGCTAGGATTACAGGCGTGAGCCATCACGCCGGCTTTCTTGCCTTTTTTAAATTCTGGAGGCTGTACATGTTCCTTGAATTGTGATCCCTTTCCAGAAACTGGATCATTCTGACATGTCACGTGATGTGTTATTACATTATATGTATATTACAGTATATGCAAATAAATCCTTTTTCATGAGGTATTTGTCAAAATCGTATTTTTCAGTGTAGTGCCAAATTCCAACAACATTTTAATTCTGAACATTTTGGAGAGTATAGTGTCATCTAAGCCTAAGAGTATGCGAAAGATCTGCAAAATCTTTCTTCTCAGAGAAATAATACTATATATATTTATTATTAGTGTCATTTACATGAATTGAACATATTGGGAGCTCAGGAAAATCATTTCCAACATAAGTAATATCTGTTAGGTTACGGTTTTAATATAATATCTATATTATATTGAATAATATAGATACAACACAGACATATAGACATAAATACAATAAAACATATATTGAATAATATAGATATAATACCTACATAAATACAATAAAATAATATCATATATTGAATAATATAGATACAATACATACATATAGATATAAATACAATAAAATAATATCAGAAATATCTATCTTTCTAATGTTATCATACATTTTTAAATAAAAATACTGGTATTTTAAAATAATTGGGTCAGTTTTTACAAGTACTGTTTTGCAAATGACTTTGATTTAGTTTTGCACTCTTTGTGTTTTACTAGTTCCTACTTAATGAAAAATAAATTTGATATATTGGCAATAAACATAATAATCATTGTACAAGTTATGTATTAAATTCATCATAATTATTCCTATACTCAAATGTACTGGATTGAAATAATGAATAAAATAGACAAAAAAGTTCATAAACATTTGCATATCAAATTTTACTAAGTAATTGCTTTTCTCTTCATATCCCAGACACACACTATTCCACTCACCTCTTACTGCTCAACTCAGATGTCATTTCCTCCTGCATTCATGCCTATAAACTCCTTCCAGTTTTCAAGAAGTAAAATCGATGCTGATTCCTACATCCATTGATGTACTATGAAGCATATCTATTATATAAATATTTTATAAATTATACATTTTTCAGGTAATCAACGTATGAGCTTTATAGAGACATGTATTTTTACCTGTTCTTTTGTATTTCACCAGTGCCCATCTTGAGGGTTGGAAAATACATAGTGGATATTCTATTGCATTTGCTGAGAGATTGATGGAATCAAAGATAAATGAATCAGTGAGGGTAAAATTTGGCATTCAATACCATTTTAAATTACCCTTCATAGCTCTATAAACTGTAATGGTTTTATCCATAGCCCCCAACAAGGCAGGTCCACATCCGAATCTCTAGCATCAGTGAACCTGCAAGCCTTATTTGAAAAAATATATTTGCAGATATAATTAAAGATCTTGAGATCAGAACATCTTGAATTACCTGGTGGGCCTTAAATCTAAAGATAAATGTTCTTCTAAGAGGCAGAAGAGGTAACAAAAGGTACCCACATAGAGGAAAAGGCAATATGAAGACTGAGACAGAGATTGGAGTGTTGTGGCCACAAGTCAAGGAAGCCAAGTAATGCAGAGCGGCCAGAAGCCAGAAAAGGGAAAAAAGCATTCTTCATTGCATCTTTCAGAGGTAGTGCTTCCCTGCTGATAGCTTGATTTGGGGCTTCTGGTCTCCAGAACTATGGGAGAATACCTTTCTTTTATTTTAAGCCAACAAGTTTACGGCAATATCTTATGGGAATTCTAGGAGACTTATACAAGTATTATAGGAAAATATAAAAGAAACAGAAACCAACTTCACTATCCTCAAGAGCCTTGTCAATTTAAGAGCAGCTATCCACTTATTTCCAAACACACATAAACACATTTATACAGACAGACACTTACACACCCATACACAACAAACGAGAAATCCACCATAATCAAAAATTGAAAATTAATATACATATACATAATTAATGTTTAATAAGTGCAAAGTCAATTTCAAAATGTGTAACTTTATGTCAAATTATTTGATTTAGTTGGTATGTAAATGGAGCTTTCACAGTAATAGGTTAATTCAGATTTTATATCATCACATCTATTTATGTAAATTGATTTTCCTGGTTGATTATCAGTAATGCTATTTCAAAGTTTGGGAAACGTAGATAGAAAACATCTTGAAAAAAATCAAATAAATAGTAACTGATCAAGAATGAGCAGAATTGAGGTTTGAACTGGATTTCTCCCATGCATTCTGGCTGCTTGGAGTCATTTGAGTTGAGAGCCCATTATTAAAGTTGAGTATTGGTCACATTAGGTCCAAGAGAGAAGTCAGGAATTCTTTATCCCAGATACTAATCATTCACACTTTTTTAAAAGTCAAGAATAAAGGCATAGAGACTACTGGGAATCCTGGTATTTGGCAATGCAGGGAGGGGGTGCTCTGGCTTTTGAGAGCAGTGGTTGACAAGATTTGGGTACTGCAAACTATGGCACCCATGTGAGGTTGATGAAGCAGAAGAGTCTCAATGGGCCTTTCACTCAGTATTTTTAGCATTTTCTTTGAAGGATCATGTGCAAGTCTCTGATTTTCTTTATAATTACTTTTTTTTTTTCTCTTCAAACTGATAAAGTGGATTTTCTTCTTTATAGAACTGACTAACTCCAATTACAAATTAGAAGAGAATGAGATGAAGAATTGAGGAAAGCCAGGGAAGTTTAAGTTTAGATTGGACAGGGGTGATTATAAATAAGTGAGTGATGATTTGACATTTTATATGAGCATACTGGAAAATATAAACAAATTTTCTCCTCTCCTGTATCTAATTGGATTACTCAATCATATTATTCTTTCTTTCTCATATGTCTACGCCGCCTTACCTTTTCTTCTTCTGCTAACTCATTGTTGCAATAGTCTCCTTGTTGATTTCTTGGCATTCAATCTAATCTTTATTCTTTATGTAAAAAAGTAAAATCTTTCTAAATAACCACATCAGGATGTCAATCACATGATTGAATTCATTTCTCTAGTTCAAATGAATAAAGTCATGAATAGATGAATGAGTGATAGTATGTTGCCATCTGCAGTGGATCTTAACTGGTTCAACTGGCAGCAAAACAAAGGTATAGTTTTGGTTGATATAAAAAGTAAGAATTTGCTTTTTATCAATCACAATGTTTATTAACAGGTGTGATGTGTCATTTCACTATATTAAATTGAACAATTACAGCATTTTATCTTTGTGTTCTAAATTTACAGTGAATAACAACAAATTGTTTCTACTAACCAACATTGTTTTGTTGTGTTTTATTGTAAATAATTTATACTACGCCAGATGCAGTGGCTCACACCTGTAATACCAGCACTTTGGGAAGCCAAGGTGAGAGAATTACTTGAGCCCAGGAGTTTGAGACTATCCTAAGCAACACAGCAAGACTCCATCTCTACAAAAAGCTTTTTAAAAGCCAGTGTGGTGGTGAATGCCTGTCATCTCAGCAACTTGGGAGACTGAGTTGGGAGAATTGCTTGAGCCCAGCAGTTCAAGGCTGTAGTGAGCCATGATCTTGCCACAAGATCCTGTTTCAAAAAAAAAATCCTTAAGAATATTATTTTCATTAACATTTCATTTTCTTTGAATTTACTGCTATTTTTGTGGTAAAACGTACCTATAAAAACATTGTTATTTTTTATCTACTAAAGTAATTATTATTTTTGTTTTAATACATTTGGATGCCAAAGCAATAAAATGTACTCCTGACATTACTAATGCAAATGGTATGCCTTTAATATGAATCTAAATGGTAAATAGAATTATAGAATACTTGAAAGTATAACTATTCTTTTTTATATATAATGATATTCTTGGGTGATAAAAACGTTTTTTTGGTTTGTTTCAACTGTAATGAGATTCTTGTTTCAATGTAATAAGGAAAGCAAGCATATTCAAAAGCATGGAAAGAACTAGTGTAAATTCCTGAACCAAACATTTCAAAAGATTCTATATTCTAGAATTACCTTGCTAAGGTTACATGCATCTCTCTCTATCATGATCCCTATACACCTGCTGAAAACATTTTAGGCTGCTTTTTGAAAGTACATTTTAAGTTGCTTTATGCTTTAACTCCCTTTATACTACTACAAGGACAAAGAAAATATCCTGTATAAAACCTTATTTGAACACCTCTGCTACATAAAAATGCTTACAATATTCATTAATCCTACCACTCACTTTTTATATATCACATATAATATTATATCATTAATCTGTAGATATAAAAAGTAATGTTTCTCAAAAATCATATGATAAACTTCAGGAACACAAACATGAGATCTAAAACTTGTTTGATTTCCAGGCAATAACATTTTTGCTGTTTATAGCAAGTAAAACTTTATTAAGTCAGGACTACAACAGTTTTGTTATATTTATTTTCTTATTTAATTAAAAACCATTTCATGGTATGACTGTCAATATCCCCACAGTGATAAAAACTAATCACTATAATTTTTGAAGACATTTCCTTAAAGTGATACAATGAAGAGAGTTAGGATCGGAAAGCTAGTCCTGTGCTTCTCTTGCTAAAATTTATGGCCTCAGGATTGAAGTTTTTCTTACAAAAGGATGAGTTTTCCCTGTCTCATGTTCCAAAGATCCTCAATGCTTGAGTACACAAATTTTAAGAAGCAAAGACCCTAAATTTATTAATTATTATTATTTTCTTGTTAGTTTCTGCTTGAGAGGCAGAAACCTTTGCTCTTTCAGCCAGGGAATTTAAATTTTCTTACATGGCAGGAAAAAAGGTCATAATACAAAACACCTTCACTTGCTTCATTTCCACAGGGATATGACAATAGTTTCCAATCTTATTTTAAATCACAACAAAAAATCTTCGGACTTCAGTTTTTCATTACCTTTAAAATTATGTATTCAATAAATATGTGTGGGCCAGGCATGGCAGCTCACACCTATAATCCCATCACTTCGGAAGGCTGAGGCAGGAGAGTTGCTTGAGATGAGGAATTCAAGACCAGCCTGGGCAACATAGACAGACTTTATCTGAAAAAAAAAATAGAAAAAAAAAGAAAAGAGGGAGAGGAAGGAAGGAAGGGAGGGAGGGAGGGAAGGAGGGAGGGAAGCGTTAGCCAAGTGTGGTGGCATACGCCTATAGTCCTAGCTACTTGAGAGGCTGAGGTAGGAGAATTGTTCGAGTCCAGAAATTGGAGAATACAGTGAGCTATGATCATGTCACTGCACTCCAGCCTGAGTGACAGAGCAAAACCCTGTCTCTAAAAAAAATACAAAATAAATAGTTTTTAAATTAAATTAATTAGTAATTTCTAGTATTTCTATATGCTTAATATTATTATGTGAGTTAAAGACCAGGTATTATTTCCCACCATAACTATTGAAAGTGAAACTTTTAATTGGTTCATATATATAACAGACACTTTTGGTCTATCATTTTAGGACATTTTGATCTGTAATTTATTAAATATGAGATAATGGTCAGTTGCTAAACTTCCCTTAATTCAAAATTTCATATATAAAATTTTGAAAACTATCACCTAAGATTAGTAATTATTTTTTGAATAATAAAATCAAATCGACTAATGCATATGAGAGCTTAACAAGTTAATTTTCCATTCGTTCATTTCTTTGTGAAAGAACTAGAAAATGATGTTATACCAGGAATGAGATAGGAAATAATTCTCATGTTTTAGTATATTTGCATTCTCAAAGGTTCTCAAATTTAAATTAGACACATGCTATCACTTTACAGTGACATAAAACAGGTATAGAAGAATCACATACAAGGAAAAATAATGTGACATGTATGTTAGCAATTAATCATGTCACTTTTTTACATTCCCTGTTGATATATCTTCACATTTAAGAAACAGTTTTGTTTGGGGGTTTTGGGTGGTTTTAGTCAACCAGGTTACCCAGGGGCAACTTCTCCCTTTTGGTTTGATCCACATCAAAGTTGAATCTCAGATACCACCTAGCGTTCAAGCAGTTTACTCTGGCAGCACTCAGAAGATGCATAGCAGGAGCAGGCCGGTGGCGTGAGCCAGGTACAGTCAGGGGTTCAGATGACCAACTGGCAGGAGAGTCTCTGTCTGGAGACCAATCTCAGAGTTTGGGGAACGCTTACCCCTTTCTTTTACCTGTATTCAGTCTGCGTCAGTTACCAGGTATTTCTGTCATAAAGGGAATCTAAGCTCTTCTTGCAAGAATAGGCTTTGTGAGGTTCTGTGCTAAGATCGTTTCTGAAAAGTTCTGGAGAAGCCACAGTTGGATGTGGAATATCTGGCCACCTGAACACAAATAGGCATGCTGGAATTTGGAAAGCACTATTACATAGAAAGGCAAAAGAAGTAGAACAGGGTTGATGGCAGCAGGTTGGAGTTGGCTTGACTGCACAGCAATGCAGACCAGCGCGGAGCACAAAGACCAAGCAGTTTCAGAACTTCATAGTAAGGTCTGGAAACACTAGGTGCACTGGAGGTAATATGTCACAGATACAAAGCTTGCTTGTGGGGATTGGCCAATCAAACCAAAATTTCAGGTCTTGTCCATTCCAGATGACTGCCAAGTACAACTGAGATGCTGAGTGTTTACAGGCATCACAGGCCATGGAAACGATGGGGTAGGTGGTCCAAGAAAATATTGGGCAAATACACCAGTAAAAGTCTTCCTGGGCAGTGATGTAGTTGGGGTTGGTAGGACAAGTGGTGCAACCATCCTGGACACAGCACAGATATTGGCAGTAAAGGT
Source organism: Macaca thibetana thibetana (assembly GCF_024542745.1). Classification (NCBI taxonomy): domain Eukaryota; kingdom Metazoa; phylum Chordata; class Mammalia; order Primates; family Cercopithecidae; genus Macaca; species Macaca thibetana. The sequence continues at coordinate 61,288,952 of NC_065594.1, forward strand.
ATCTTCCAACAGGTAGAAAGTCCATGCTCAATATTCATCATGCACATGACAAAGCAAGGGACTTGGCAATGCTGGATATGTGTGGAGATGCACTGGCAGTGACCTACCTGAAATGAATTTGTGAGGACAAGGCATAAGAAGTGATTGTGCATGAAGCAGCTCCTTGCAGATGGGAAAGACCTGAGCTGAGGTTATGAGCTGGGTGAATGTAGAAAAAACTCTTTGCCTGTAAAGTTGCCACAGCATTAGAAGAGTCTGAAGAAAAGCTAAGAAGAAAGATGAGGAGCTGCTTGTGGAAGCTGATCAGAAGGGAACCTTTGCTATGTGCTGGTGAGTTGGAAGAAAGTGGACTTTTTGTAAGCAGAGATGAAAGCACATGACACAGGGAGGCCAAATATAGTTAAGCAACCAGTGATATTAGCCCACAGCATCATTCACATGGCGGAGTCTGAGGAGAGTGAAAGAAGTAATCATGTCCCAGTTTCCACATATCACAGAATGACACAGGCATCAGCAATATGGTGCTGTGAGGTCCATATTGCAGCAGGTGCCTTCCTCCATTAGAAATTGTTAGAATTTTGCCAATCCAGTGATGGCGGCCCCATAGGGTAAACAATCAAAGTGAAAAGATCAGTTCAATCTGGGCATAACTCTCCTGAGTAACACAGTAGAATTCTATCAGTGCAGGGCCGAGAAGGGGACACTGCCAAGTCAGACCACTCCAGAAGGGGCTTAGGGAGATGAATGTACAGGAGGTCTGATTGGTCCCAGTGGAGGAGCGTGGCAATGGTGTTTGAAAATTGGTAATTGAGACAGTATACAGGAATACAACTCATGAGCTTTCTGATAGTAGGAGTGGGAGCACAGGGCAGGGTACGACTTTCAAGAGTGGAGATGTAATCATGCTGATATTTTAGTGAGATGAGTGAAACCTTGTCTTCACTGGTCAGTTTTTGAATTTTCAGTGGTAATGACCCAAAGGGTACTCATTGGCACTGGAGAGGCAGTTGCTGGTCTGGGGTTTGTGGCAGATAAGGTGAAATTAGTAGTAACCAGACCACACAGTGGAAGGTCCCTACAGAAAGGTTCCTAACGTTGAGCATTGTATGGAGTGTTATCATCACAATTGTTCCACAACACACAGAAGAGGAGGCTCAGAAGGATAAATGCTAATAAGCAAAAGCAGTGGTGTCAATAACAAGAGCAACGATATGTCTATCTGTGGGTCCAAATATTATTTGCCCATGTTAACTTACTGTGATAAACAAAGGTCAGGCAATGAGCTTCCAAGAATTTTAGGCTCAATGGGTTCCCGTGGCTGCCAGTAATTGACTTGTTGTCAATAAGAGTTGATTCCAGAGTTGGTTTTCAGAGGATTTTGCAGGGCAGCCACGTGGTGGGCACCGTATCTGGAGGTAGAAACGTGTAGGGTGGCTGGTAGCACGTTCATCCTGGTAAGTAACATTAACTGGAGGAAAAGAGTTAAGGATCCTTTGAAGGGATGCCGTGTTCATGGGAGGGTGGCCCAAAGTTGTGCACCCGCAAGGGGACAGGCAAGGGGAAACATTAGTTGAGGGCCCCGGTCATAGGGCCAGCAAAAACAACTGTGACAACATCAAAATCCAGTTGTTCCATATTGGGATAGGCTGGGCAGAGTAAAGGACAAGGCAGAAAGGTTGAAAATATAACAGGTCCCTGGAGATGAGGAGTAGCAGGTCTCAATGTGAGGCTGTTAATACGGGCCAGCACCAGGATCAGATGTTGGTCAAGAATGAATCCAGCGGTCAGCTTATTCTCGAAGAAGGACCTTCTTCACTAGCCCATTTATGCTCTCAATTAGTCCAGCTGTCTGTTGTCTTCTGGTATGGGAGTGAGAGGTCCAGGTGATGCTACTCCAAGTTGATAGTTGAGCTTGTCTGAGATGCCCCAAAGTCAGGTGTGTACAGGGTAAGACAGCTGGTTCAGTTACCTTATTCTCCACCGTAAGGACAGAAATGTGGGTAAGCTCATCTACCTTTTTCATATATTTAGAGACAAGATCTTGGCAATTAGTATGAGCCTAGACATAGCACATGAAGATAGGCCACATGGTGCAGATACCAGCAATGTATCACCAGAGGGAAGCACCCCACAATGCCTGTCATGGATTGTCTACTCTGAGGCCACCCAGATACTAGACCATACAGCTATGCTATTGGCCACAGCTCGATCATTGGTAAAGATGTGAATTTCAGGATGGCCTCGGATGGTAGACTGTTCATGAGCCAGAGCATTTCAATCTGTTCATTTTTTTATAACTTGATTTTTTTTTACTTTTATATCAATGTTTCATTTTGAGGAGTACTGTAAAATCTGGCACATCAAACTCATGATCTCATGACTATTATAGTTTAACATAATGCTGAATTAAACATAAGCTGATTAAAAAATACTTAAGAAATATTTTATAGATGGTAGCCTATAAATGTAGGTTGTGTATAAGGATGACTGAAGATAAGGAAATACCTAATATATTAGAATAATTTTTACTATTATACCTGGCATGCAAGAAAAGCTCACCAGTATGTCAAGGAAACTAATAAAGAGTGACAGAACACTTTATTATAGATTATTTTATTAACTTCTGAAGAAAACACACATTTTTATGTATTCTTAAGCCCAATTTTCTGAATTCATCTTCTGTAAAGACACAAGTTTAATATATTGTATCTTTGTTTACTGGTTAAATGCCTAGATATCCACGAAACTAATAATTCAGCCACGTTACCCTGACATCAAGTTTGATGCTCATTCTATTGAACTAAATACACAAGATTTTGAGACAACAGTTTTGAAAGCAGAAGGAAACAGAAATGTTTCTACTACAAATTATTTACATAAACTTACATCTGAAAAGGGGATGTTCAATGCCTCATGACCAGCGATGGTAGGCACCGTTACATCAACAAGCAAAGAATCCTGATTGCACTAGATGCTTTTTAAAATATTTATTACTCCCATTTCTGCATTTAAATTTTTACTGAACATTTTATGAGTAAATGTCAGAGTCTAAATGTAAGTGACTAGTTGTGATTAAACTCTCAAAGATTAAGTACCTATTTCCTTATACGTACTTCTACGAAAAAATAAAGATACACTGCCTCGAATGTAAGTTAAAGGCACCCCTGCTGGGAGGAAAGGACAGGAGAACATTAGTATCCCACAGTTTGAAATGACAGAATATGTCTGTAAATTTTTACTATAGTTCAATGTATGGGGCCACATATTAACTTTTATAACCACGCTACCACCAGAAAGGCATGTTCCGTATAGTATAAAATATGCTTCCTCCTTGCTCCCAAAATAGTATGAAAAGGAAGATTTTCCACAGAGGCACGTGTGCTATACCAGGAGTGGAGATTCTGCAGCATGTCATTTTAGGCAGCTACAATAGTCTCTCTGCCTGGATTGCCCTTAGCTATGCCTCTCATTTTACTTCTCATAGACTATAAAATGTCTAATCTAATAGCTCAGAATTAAAATAACCAGCCATTTAACCCTTCTTTCTTTATATAGGCCTAAAAGCGTGAAAAGAGTCCCACACAATCTACGTCAGAGTTCATTTCATCTCCTTAATTTGGGAGACACATGTGTCACACAACTTTTGTTTAAAAGAAGGGGTTGAAACTCAGTCATTTAGTTACTGAGCAATAAAGGTATAAAGAGAGGAATCTTATATAATCACCAATTCAATATTCTCAAAGATAGACATAAGAAAACTGTATTTATAAAATAAATTCAGAAATCAGTACTAAGATAAAGTATGAGATCAGAATTCTTTGAGTTTTAAACATAATCATGAAATTCGGAAATACCATCAAATCATAGAACAAATAATTTAAATACCAAAAATCTAAAACAGTCAATTAGGGAAAACAAAGATCAAAAATACCACAGAATTCAGAAAAAACATCCAATACTCTCTAACCTCTGATACAAAGACTAAAGATATGGAAGATAATCTAGGATGCAAATAATATTTATTGTAGCAATTAGAGAAGTAGTGAAGTAAAATTATCTATGAAAGATATGACAGTTCCTGAAAAGAAGTACCAAAACAAACACTATGTAGAGAATAATAAAACTAAATTAAGGGAAAAGAAGTAGGTATAATGGATGTTAAGAATTATTAATGTGGCCGGGCATGGTGGCTCATGCCTGTAATCTCAGCACTTTGAGAGACTGAGGTGAGTGGATCACTTGAGCCCAAGAGTTCAAGATCAGCCTGGGAAGCATGGCGAAACTCCATCTCTGTAAAAAAGAAAAAAACAAAATGATTAGAAATGTATCAGATAATTAAGGAAAACAATAAAAAATGAGAAGTAGGCATCATTCTCTATGTAAGGAATATCTGAATGATGATGAGCATAGTGGCTAGAGACTATTCCAGTTTTACCATGTGCCAGGAGCTATATTCTAAGCAAAGTTTGTAGGTGTATTATTTAATACTGACAAAAATTCAATGAGGTGGGTGATGTTTTGTTTGAGATCAAGGAAGGAGTCTGAGTCAGATTATTTCGACTTGAATTCCAACTGTGCCACTTACTGGTTGTGCAACCTGTTTAAGGTACCAAAACTTTCCATTTCTCAGTTTCTTCCTCTTCATCTCTCATAAGGTTGTTATGAAGAATAAATAAGTTATCAGGTGAAAATTGCCTTGAATGAGAAGCAACATATAGTAAGCAATGTCAAAATATCAACTTGTCATTATAATCACTATTATTATCTCATACATATGAGGAGGTTAAATCACCAACCACAGAGAAGTAAAATAGCTTGTCTAGCTTTACAAAACTAGCAAATAATGAATACAATAAATTTACATCTTTAAATTTTAGAGGAAAAAATGCAGATAAGAACAAGTCATATACCTTTTCTAAAAATAAATATGAAGGTGGAGTTACAGTGGTTCAGTCTGTAATCTCAGCGCTTTGGAAGGCCAAGGCAGGAGGATTGCTTGAGGCCAGGAGTTCAAGCCTAGCCTGGGCAACATAGTGAAATTCTCATCTCTACAATGTTTTTTAATTAGCCATGTGTAGTAGCATGTGCCTATAGACCTAGCTAGTGGGGAGGCCAAGGCAGCAGGACTGCTTGAACCCAGGAATTCAAGCCTGCAGTGAACCATGATCACGTCACTGCACTCCAGCCTGAATGACAGAGCAAGACACCATTCTAAAAATAAAAAATAAAAAATAAAAATAAGTATGTATAACAGAGAAGGGCAGAAGATGGAGATGGGTATATGACAGAAAAATACAAAGCAAACATAAAGGAATAGCATCTTTCCTTACATAATAGCAACAACATTTTGAGGTTCCAGCAGACAAGCAGGAGAAATGATTGGAATGATTTTAAACAGTAACTCCCAGGCAGTGTTTGGTTTGTTTTTCCTCTAATCTATGTTCATCATATAGTTATTTGACCTTGCATCATACTTGCACAGGAGACAGCACAATATTCCTTCCACATGACTTTTACAAATTTCTGTAGCTTGAGCAACCTTCAGTTGTGCCACGTATATACAGGTTATATCAATTGGTGACATTGCCCAAGTGTTTTAACTAAACCAATACAATGATTACCCAAATGAAGTTTAACAATGAAACCTGACTGAATGACAATTGTCCCTTCAGCTTACATATGTTTGGGGATGAGGGTTAAGTTTGGTTCATACATTGGCCTCTTAATTAAAGGCAATAATATCTTGAATGCCTTTGCCAGAAGATAATTAGTAATCATGAAAACTTTGTCTTTGTCTTAGGATATTAGGATAAACATTTATATTATACACTTTTAAATATTAAAATATGATTGTTCTTGATTGAGTCATAAGTCATTTTAAACTGTTTTATAAAGGAAGCAAAATTATTTGCAATATTGTTATAATATCACTCAAAACAGTAGAATTAGATACTTTTTAAAAATGTCTTTATGCCAATTTTTGACAATCAAATGAACAATGGCCATCCTTCACATTTACTGACATTTACTCTCATTTACCGAAACATAAACAAATAGTGTTCTCATCCATATTTCTGTTAATTACTATTTGATTATTGCGCAAAATTTAAAAATTAGTCTAATTTAGACTTTTTGTTACTCTATGCTGTACTCTTTTTTGTTTACATATCAAAGTAGATTTGGAAAAAGATAAAAGGAAGCAAGAGTAAGTGGTAGTTATCCTTGATGACAGTTATTTCTTTACTAAACTGTAAGACTACCTAAATTAAGGAAGCTTTTTATCCATTATCTTAAGACAAATCACATTTATTACAAATTTATATGGTACTGCCATTTCTTTAGCTATATTGTGTTTACGATACTAGGACTGTACTTTACATGCAGACCAGCCTATATCCCACCTTCTGCGTAGAATCAATGAGGCAGAATCAATGAATGTGATTCTTCCCTGAATCAGTTCTGGCCACATCACTGTTCTAAATAAAATTGTCCACTGAGCCAATAGATGGTTAAAAAAAAAAAAAATCAGAAAACATGAAAAATAACAGGCCCACAGTCCCACAATTTTCTGTTGTGCTGGGTCATTATGATGTTGAGGGTCTCTGTCCCTTGCAGGGGAGTCAATATTTTGTTAAGTCTTCAGGGTTGCATGCAGAGAGAAAGTATAAGGATAATTTGATCAGTTGGTAACCTCCAAAGTCTCTACAAGGTCAGTGTCCTTTGTATTTGTTTAACAGGTGTTTATCTTATACTCATTTATCTTAAAACTTAGCTCCTTATTCATTATCATGTTTTTTTTTCTAGCCAAAATAATTGGGGCCCTTTCTCCTGCTTTAGTTATTCTAGCTTTTGAATATGTGATGTTTGCTTTATGCCTTGCTTATTCCTACATTTTTCTAAAATTCTAGTTAAGAGTAGACAATGGAGCACACAGAAATGATGTAAATCATTTTTGTGGTGAGGGACAGTTGGATGATAAATGCTTCAAAGATCACTTTTATACTCTTATAGTGAATCTGAATGTGGAAGAGTCAGTGCATTCCTGGTAGAGGGAACAACATTTGTAGACATATTTATTTCAGAAAAAACATTATCTGAGTCTGCATATGTGTTTGTGGAAATAGTAAATACATTTGTATAATTTAAGTCAGTATGAGAGACAATAAGAGGTAATCCAGGTCAGGTAGACAGAGGCCACATTAGACTAAAAAGAAACAAAAACAGAAAACCAAAAACTTGTTTCTTAGCATATGAGAATGTGGATTTCATCCTGTATGAGAGATTCTAAATATGGATCACCATAGCAAAATTGCTCTGAAAACAGTGCTGAAGGTAAATTAAAAACATTAATGTAATGATTTATTTTAAAGTACAGTTTACACAGGGTATTCAAACATATATTAACAACCTTTTGATATAGAAAGAGAATCCACAAATCTTCATTTGGTGGCATCAGCAACACTAGTACTTATCTACTGTTGTGAATGTACACACTTCAAACTTACATCTTTTGACCCATGTATTAGAATTAATTTCATGCCCAATCCTGCCTTTTTAATAACACTAATAGCTAATACCTGCAAATATTCAAGATGTAGTAAACACTGTCTCAAGTAGTTGACATTTATTTAAAAATTTAATTTTGCTTCTAAGACTATATAACAAGTAATACTATTATTTCCAATTTACAGATGAGGAAATATGATACAGAAACATTAAGTTAAGCTGTCTTCGGTGTTAAAACAAACTAAATATGGACTCCATACTTCTATATTTGAGTTCTTGTGGATGAACTGTAACCTAGCTTAATAGTCAGACAAAATTGAAAACCTAACTTAATAGTATGCACCCATAACAATAGCTGAGTGTTGGCCAATCCCAGTGGCCATATCTCAACCACTCACAGACTACTGTGTTCAAATTTTATTGAACTGAGTTCAAATAAGGCAGACACCAAGCTGTAACCAATCTCACAGTTTCTGTACCTCATGTCTGATTCTTGTACATCACTTCACCTTTTTTTGTGTATAAATTTGTTCTGACTACTAGGTACCCCTGGAGTCTCTGTAGATCTTCTCTGATTCTGGGGGCTGCTCAATTTGCAAATCGTTCATTGTTCAATTAAACTCCTTTAAATTCAATTGAAGTTTTTCTTTTATCAAAGGTCATCCTTCTAATAAATGGTGGAGCTAAGACACTAACCGAAAAATTATGCCTCAATAGTCCAAACTTTTAAGGGAAATTTCAAATCACCTCCCCCTTGATCATAGTAACATTCTCTCTTCTGTATGTATTACTGATAGAAAATTACTTAAACTTAAGAAAAAAATCTTGTTGCATCTCTGTATATAGTAGTATTTTTGCAAATATACAGTGCAGTTAAATTTAGTATGAGAGTTTTTCTTCACTAGACTTACAGAACCCAGACTATCCAAAAGATATTGAGACATACTGTATTATGTCCTGCTATGGTTTGGATATGGTTTTTCTCTGCTAAAACTCAAGTTGAGATTTGATGCCCCTTGTAGTGGTGTTGGGAGGTGGGGCCTGGTGGGAAGTGTTTGGATCATGGGGTAGATCCCTCATGAATAGATTAATGTCCTCTCAGAGGGGTGAGTGAGTTCTCACTCTTGTAGGAATGCATTAGTTAAAAACAGTCTAGCTTCTTTGGTTTCTTTCACTTGTTTTCTTGCTAGCCATGTGATCTCTTTGCACACTGCCACTCCCCTTCCACTTTCTGTTACGAGTGGAAGCAGCATGAGACCCTCACCAGATGCAGCTGCCCAATCTTGGACTTTTCAGCCATCAGAATTGTGAGCCAAATAAACGTCTTTTCTTTATAATACTTAGACTCAAATATTCTGTTACAGCAACATAAAATGAACAATTATATTTCCATAATTATAAAGAACAACAACTGAGCTCCTAAGGAAGAAATACACTGGGGGTTAAGTATTTTTGCTAGCCTCAACTCATTGTTAGCTTATACGTAAACTTACAGGAATGTGCCCCTGGATTTTCTCTATTGGCTACTTCATTACCAATACAAAATCTTAAGAGTTACAGTCCCTCATGAACGACATTTCCATAAAATGTAACACACAACTTACTCTTCATCAATTCACTATGTAAGCTTTATGTTTCATTATAAATAGTATATCTATCTATATAAAATATTGTGTCCATATTATTCTAAGGTCATATAACTGCCTGGTAGCCTGGTAAGTCATCCCAACACTTGGAGACATTTTTAAATGATATAGTAATTTATCCTTAATACAAATATTAACATAAATAGTAACTCATATAAATCTCAGAATTTTTATTGATCATAAAGTAAATTCCATGTCTTTATTTACTTGGTGAATTTAACCATTCCTAATGATTTATCCTGTGGGAACATTGTTCTTTTTTTTTTTTTTTTTTTTTTTTTGAGGCGGAGTCTCTCACTGACACCGGGACTGGAGTACAGTGGCATGATCTCAGCTCACTGCAACCTCCACCTCCTGGGTTCAAGCGATTCTCCTGCCCCAGCCTCTCAAGTATTTGGGAGTACAGGCGCCTGCCACCATGCTCAGCTAATTTTTTGTATTTTTAGTAGAGATGGGATTTCACTATATTGGCCAGACTGGTCTCAAACTCCCGACCTTGTGATCTGCCCACTTTGGCCTCCCTAAGTGCTGGGATTACAGGCGTGAGCCACCACACCCTGCCGGGAACACCATTCTTTAAAGATTTAATGAAGAAGATTGAGGAGTAGCAAGGAAGTCGAAAACTTCACTGCACACTTCACTGAAAGTAGAAAAGCAGGGCATTTCTAGGGGAAGGTTGACCTACAGCATCTGCCACTGATAAGTCTATTAGGGCAATAAACCACAAGTTACTAAAACATTTTGAGAATCATTCAACCTCTAACACTTCAGTATGCTTATCTCTAAAAGTGTTACATTCTAACCATGCAGAATTGAGTTAAAGTATCCACTGCTGAACAAGACCTAAACAGCCACAACTCATTCTTTCTTTGCTCATTGAAAGCAAAATACCTAAAGACAAAACAAAAACAAAAACAAAAAACAGTGCTTTTTGTTTCCCATTTAGTGTTCTTCTCACAACATAGCTCACTAGCTTTGTGAAAATATTAATCGGTACCTTAATCTAAGTCTTACTTACTTTACCAACAGATGTGGAAAATAATATTTAAAATTATTTTTGAAGTCTTAAAATGTTATTGTAAGGATTAAATCAGTGCAGTTTGACTGCTTAAGAGACTTTGAAACAGTGAGTACCATCGAATTGGATGTTGCTGCTGCTATTGATGATAATGATGATGATAAAATAATAATAATTATAATAATGTTATTTCAATGTAGTTATGAGGATGCAGTATATGTGTTGCTTAAGATTATTTTATTTTTCTTTTCTGTATCCAACAAGCCTCCTCATCAATTTAATAGATCATTTTAAGTAAATGCTGAAAAATGGAATAAGAAATCCTGAGAATATCAGTTTTTTAAACAATGAAATATTAATATTTACATTGCCGAAAAGCCTTGCTTTAATTTTTCCATTGACCTTTTGTTGGAGCTTTCAGTAAACATATATAATTTTGTACTCTAAATTTAATCAATTGTGACCTTAAGAGCTCACTAGAAAAAGAAATTAAACTATTTTGGAAATTGGATTTACAATACTTTTAGAGCATGTCATCATTGGAAAGGAGGGAGGTAAGAAAATGGAGAGGGATTCTATTTTCATATGAGTAAAGAACAATAATTTATATTTGACCTATTATTCTGTGATTGGCAATATATTGAATGACTGTTAATTATGTATAATGTAACACATAAGCAGCAGTTTGGATTTAGAATTTTGAAAATCTAATTTTAGTAATGTAGACTAACAAGAAGAAATACTTTAATGAAATTTGAAACTCAACATTTTAATGTTTTTATTTGAAATTAATGTTTGGACTATTTTAATCCATACGTCTATTTGTAATTAACTATTTTCATCTCATTTTTTCCCTTACTAATATCCATTTCTTAAATAATGTCACACTCTGTCTATTCCACAGTACCAACATTTTCATAAACTGGATGTAAATGGTTTCCCTTCAGTGATATAAAATAAATAGGCTTCTGTTTCCAGTAGAGGAATTCACTGCCCCTGAAGTGTTACTTTCCCTCCTTAAATTTTTCACTTCTACAGCTTTAGCAATCTAAGTGACTAAAAGGACAATATTTTAGATCATTACACCTTCCTTTCAAATTGAAATGCCACTCTACCTTCCTTCTGATCGAATCACTAGTAGTTTGTGTGTCCAATTAAAAGCTGAACACCAGGTGCAGAAAATATACTGTATACTCCTCTGTCTTCACCCTTACAAGAAAGCTATAACTTGCACAACAAGTTACACTATAAATCCTAACATCTAATCCCATTGAATAGCTCAATGTATCAAATGAAAATTGATTGCAACTATTTTCCAAGGGAATTCAATCTCAATATAGAGGAGCATTTCTGGTAAGCCAGACAATTGCAATATATTTAGTCTCTCAAGTTCATGCAACATAAAAAAGTTGTTGATGTAAGGCTTTTATCTTTTAAATTTTTTTCCTACCAATTTATCATGCATTAGCTTATAAAACATATACCAATTATCACAAATGCAAAGCACTGGATTTAAAGTATCAGCACTCATTGAAATTCACTAAGATATTTGATATTTAATGTTGGTATACTTTTTCCTCAGTGTTCTTAAGAAACCAAGTGATTCCTTTTGAAACCTAATATCAAGATTTCTCACTTGCTAAATGAAATGGTTGCAGTTTATTTTCAGCTTTCTAATGTTAGAAATATGACATTTTAAAAAGTAAATATGACTTTACACAATAAATATGAAATGAAGAATATCATCATGATAAGATAATACATAATAAATCAAAAGATTTGAAAATATTCCAAATTTATCTGAAACAAACATTAAAAACTTCAAAGTCTTAATGTCAGAAAAAGGTCAGAACACTATAAAACACATGCCTTGACAATGTTCTCAAATAGAGATCAGGGACATTTTTTAAAGTAGACTTTCTGCATTTCTTAAGAGGGCTTCTTTCTTTTATTTTGTTCTTTTCTTCTTCCCTCCTTCTCCCACTCCCTCCTTCTCTCCCTCCCTCCCCCTCCCCCTCCCTCCCTCCCTCCCTCCCTCCCTCCCTCCCTCCCTCCCTCCCTCCCTCCCTCCCTCCCTCCCTTCCTTCCTTCCTTCCTTCCTTCCTTCCTTCCTTCCTTCCTTCCTTCCTTCCTTCCTTCTTTCCTTCCTTTCTGTCTTCCTTTTTTTTTTCTTTCCTGAGAGCCATGAATTCTATCTTGTCAGGACAAATTTTATCTAATTTTTACTAAGACCCTGTTCACAAAAAATTAAACTAACATTTATAAAGTGCTTAAGATGTGACATCATTGTTTCAAGAATGTCAAACAGTAAATTTTTAAAACGTAAACATAGAAGATTATCTCCACAACATAAAATTTAAAGCTAAAAGACAGATATTACAAGTGCTAATGAGAATATGCTGCAAATAGAATGCTCATTTACTGCTGGTGAGAGTTAAAATTGGAGAAAACAATTGTGAACACCTTTATACTGTATCTAATAGAGATAAATGCTAGTTGTTAGCCTAGAAATTTCACTGCTAAGTACATTCCATCAGGAATGTAAACATATGTTCCCTAAAAGAAATGCACAACTGTATGTATACAAATATTTCTTATAATTGCCCAAGAACACTAGGAAAAGTAAGTAAATTATCATATATTAACACAGTGGAATATTTGTCAGCAATGAGAAAGAACAAATTACCACTTTGCAGGGATAATATTTTGCTTGTGTAAAAATATGATAGACTCTCACAAATATAATGTTAAGCAAAAGAAACCAGGTATTAAAAACTGCATACTGTATGATAGTGATTTTTACAAAGTTTAAATATAGGCAAACAAATACATGATATTAGAAGTCAGTTGGGGCCGGGCATGGTGACTCATGCCTGTACTCCTAGGACTTTGGAAGCCGAGGTGGGCGGATCACTTGAGGTCAGGAGTTCCAGGCCAGCTGGGCCAACATGGTGAAACCCCATCTCTCCTAAAAATACAAAAATTAGCGGGGTGTGGTGGTGGTGCCTGTAATACCAGTTACTCAGGAGGCTGAGGCAGAAGAATCACTTGAACCCAGGAGGTGGAGATTGTAGTGGGCCAAGATCATGCCATGGCATTCCTTCTAGTAACAGAGTGAAACTCCATCTCAAAAAATAAAAATTAAAAAAAAAAAATTAAATTGGCAGAAGTGGTAACTGGAAATTGACATGGGCATATAGGAAAATTCTGGGATTCTGGGGTTCCAAAATAATATTTGAGAGCATTTTATGTATTGGTTTATTTTTTATTATTAATAGTTGTACATATTTTGGGGGTAAATAGAGTATTTTGATACATTCATACAATGTATAATGATCAAACCAAGGGAACTGAAACATCCATCACCCCAAACATTCACCCTTTCTTTGTGTTGGGAACATTCCAAATCTTCTTATCCAGCAATTTTGCACCATACAATGAATTATTGTTAACTACAGTCATCTTTACTATGCTCTTGAGTGCTAGGTCTTATTCCTTCTATATAATTTTATGTTTCTATTTATTCATCAACCTCTCCTCATTTCCCCCTCTTCCCTACCCTTGCCAGCTTCTAGTAAGCATCAATCAACTCTTTATCTTTATAAGATCCACTTTATTCGGTTCCCAGATATAAGTGAGAATATGTGGTACATGCATTTTCCCGGCAGGCTTATTTCACTTAACATAATGACTTCCAGTTCAATCCATGTTGTTGTAAATGTCAGATTTTTTCTTTTTCATGGCTGAATGATATTCTGTTGTGCATATGTACTGTATTTTCTTTATTCATCCAACCATTGAAGGACTCAGGTTGATTTCATATCTTGGCTATTGTGAGTAATGTTGCGATAAACAGGGGAGTTCAGATATTTCTTCAATACTAGGATTTTCTTTCTTTCAGATGTGTACCCAGGAGTGGGATTGCTGGATAGTAGGGTAGTTCTACTTTCAGCTTTTGAGAAACCTCCTTTCAGTTTGAGAAAGTTTAGGGTTGTAAATAGCAGAGATTACAAGGTCCAAGGATACATTGGGAGCTGTTACTGTACCATAGGGTGACGTGAACATAGTCTATAGGAGCCAATTTGACATTTGCATGTCCAGATTGTCACACTTAGTCCATCTGCTGGATTTCAATCGATGGAAGGGGACTCTAGTCCTGGGATGTCATTAAAGTTCCTCTTCCACTCTGCTGGCATGGATTATTTGCGTTGAATATCAGCCATTGTGTGTGCCTGCTGCTTTGTTATTGGGCCTTTGACTTTAAGGGTACAGAGCCTACTCATAGTGTTAGGGAATTCATGAAGAAACTTGATTTCCTAAAATTTTAATTGAGTCATCTTCTGCCTGTAGAGAAGCAAAATGCCAGACACTGCTTTAATCTTAGTGTCACTTTACTACATGCCTTATGCTATTCTCTGTGGCACTTAGACCGAGCCCAGTTGTTCTTTGGAAACTTGTCAAAGAAAATGACTTTTTAAGAATGAGTTCAAGAATCTCATCATAAAATGAGATTTTAAAAGTAATCCTATTAGATTATACTTAGGTATATTTTACTATCAATAATTAATTTACCTATTGATATTTTAAAATTGTGTTATAAATTTATGTTTTAAAACACCACTTTTCTACTTATTCTGTTTGATAACAAAAATGTCAGGTGTTTATAATAAGATTTCCTAAAGTTTTCAAGGCATGATTTTAGTTAAGAAATATAAAGCAAATTGGAATAATATATGTAAGCTATTTTGAAAGAGTCTTTACATTTTCTGTTATGTTTAATCTGACAGTAAACGTCAGCTGAGTTTCTGATGTTTCAAAATATTAATTGCAAATTTATTTCAAACTTTTGCTATAAAAGTTTGACTATGGCATTATTTTTAATCTTCAGATTTTATTATCATTGAGGAAGTTATGAATATGACCTATAACATTGAATAAAGGTATCCTAGCACACATGAAACATTCCATAATTTCAAAACAACATGAAATGTATACAAAATGAAATAGTAAGCAAACAAGGTGATTAAAAATGCATCAATACAAAATTTAAAGCCTGCGTATTATTTTTGTTACTTGGAAGGTACAAATTGACTTTTTATTCTTGGAAAATAAGTATTCTCTAATATATTTGTTGAATAATAATCAATATTAAATTCCTAAGTGGACTTTAGTCTCGTATGGTTGGATTTAGTATATATGAAATAGAACTTGGAGAGGCATTTAGTTGACAAGAAGATGCTTAACAACACAGACTCTGGAGTTAAAATGTCAAAGATGAATCCTAGTTCCAGAATCACATTGGGTGCCTGAGTCTACAGATGAACAATTATTTCATAAAGCTTTTTTGAGGATTAAATAAATTAAAATACAGAGTGATAACAGTGTGTCTAGGGTGTAAGAAGTGGTTATTGGCAGAACTGTTTTAAGAAACACTCTCCTACCCTTCTTAAACACTCTCCCCTATTATGACCCTTGGAAGATAATGGCTTAGTTCAAATTGATATTATACGTAAAAAACTAATGAGTCTCCTGAAGCAAATTAAATGCGAAGTCAATATTCCATTTAAATAAATCTTAATGATGTATTTCAGAGAAGAAAAGATTCTACTCTCATATCTCTAAGAAATCTGACCATTGACTCAATAGCTATTTTGTAATTTAGGCTATGCAGCAATGTTAATTTTAATTTTTATAACTCTAGAAATGTATGAGACCAGTAAAGCTTAATAAATTCTTCATTATAAGACTTCCATTTTAGCTGTTTAAGATTTCCTAAGTTTTTATAGGAGTATTTTCTATTAAACTATAGAAATGCCTGTGTAAGTCTTCAACACATATGAGTGTGAAGGATGGAAACACATCATGAATGTCAAATATTAACATATTATGATAATTTTAACCTTTTTAAAGGATTTTAAATTTATTCTCCATTTACTAAACATGTTTAATCATGTTTTGCTTTTTTGTTATGGTCATTGTCACTATTGTCCATATTAATCTTCTTATAAATGTTCCCAGCAGCAGTATTCAAACATGGTTTGCCACTCACTCACAGAACCTGATATTCATTAGGAATAATCAGTACTCATCCTGCATCTAACCCAGAGAGTCTCTATTTATGAACATACATTAAATTCAAGTACCATTTAATAAAGAAAATTGTCTCAATCCTGATCAAGATGGCCGAATAGGAGACGCTCTGGCCTGCAGCTCCCAGCGAGATCCATGCAGAAGGTGGGTGATTTCTGCATTTCCAACTGAGGTACCTGGTTCATTTCTTTGGGACTGGTTGGACAGTGGGTACAGCCCACGGAGGGTGAGCCGAAGCAGGGTCGGGAGTTGCCTCACCCAGGAAGTGCAAAAGGTCAGGGAATTTTCTCCCCTAACCAAGGGAAGCCGTGAGGACTGAGCCTGAGGAACTGGGGACTCTGGCTCAGATAATGAGTTTGTCCCACAGTCTTCACAACCCACAGACCAGGAGATTCCCTGTGGTGCCTACCCAACCAGGGCTCTGGGTTGCAAGCACAAAACTGCCCTTTGGGCGGACACCCAACTAGCTGCAGGAGTTTCCCGTGCCCCCCCCATCCCCCAGTGGCGCCTGGAATGCCAGTGTGACAGGACCTGGAATGCCAGTGAGACAGAACCCTTTACTCCCCTGGAAAGGGGTGCTGAACCCAGGGAGCCAAGTGGTCTGGCTCCACCGGTACCACCCCCACAGAGCCCAGCAAACTAAGATTCACTGGCTTGAAATTCTTGCTGACGGCACAGCAGCAGTCTGAGATCGACCTGGGGAGGTCGAGCTTGGTGGGGGGAGGGGTGTCCACCATTGCTGAGGCTTGAGTAGGTGGTTTTATGCTTACAGTGTAAACAAAGCCACCAGGAGTTTCAACTGGGCGGAGCCCACTGCAGCTCAGCAAGGCTGCTGTGGCCAGACTGCCAGATTTCTCCTCTCTGCATAGGGCATCTCGGAAAAAAAGTCAGCAGCCCCAGTTAGGGACTTATAGATAAAATCCCCATCTACCTGGGACAGAGCACCTGGGGGTAGGGGCAGCTGTGGGTGCAGCTTCAGCAGACTTAAAGGTCCCTGCCTGATGGCTCTGAAGAGAGCAGTGGACCTCCCAGCACAGTGATCAAGCTCTGCTAAGGGTCAGACTGCCTCTTCAAGTGGGTCCTTGACCCCTGTGTATCCTGACTGGGTGACACTTCCCAGTAGGGGCTGTCAGACACATCGTGCAGGAGAGCTCTGGCTGGCATCTGGCAGGTGCTCCTCTGGGACAAAGCTTCCAGAGGAAAGAACAGGCAGCAATCTTTGCTGTTTTGCAGCTTCCACTGGTGATACCCAGGCAAACAGGGTTGGGAGTGGACCTCCAGCAAACTCCAGCAGATCTGCAGCAGAGGGGCCTGACTGTCAGAAGGAAAACCAACAAACAGAAAGAAATAGCACATCCACTCAAAGACCCCATCCGAAGGTCACCAACATCAAAGTCCAAAGGTAGATAAATCCACAAAGAAACTGGCACAAACAAGATGAAAATCGCTTCTCCTCCAAAGGATCACAAGTCCCTGCCAGCAAGAGAACAAAGCTGAACAGAGAATGAGTTTGATGAATTGACAGAAGTAGGCTTCAGAAGGTGGGTAATAACGAACTCCTCCTAGCTAAAAGAGCATGTTCTAACCCAATACAAAGAAGCTAAGAACCTTGAAAAAAGGTTGGACAAATTGCTAACTAGAATAAACAGTTTAGAGAAGAACATAAATGACCTGATGGAACTGAAAAACACAGCACGAGAACTTTGGGAAGCATACACGATTATCAATAGCCAAATCGATCAAGTGGAAGAAAGTATATCAGTGATTGAAGATCAACTTAATGAAATAAAGTGAAAACACAAGATTAAGGAAAAAAAGAGTAAAAAGGAACAAACAAAGCCTCCAAGTAATATGGGACTATGTGAAAAGAGCAAATCTACGTTTGATTGGTGTACCTGAAAATGACAGGGAGAATGGAACCAAGTAGGAAAACACTCTTCAGGACATTATCCAGGAGAACTTCCCCAACCTAGCAAGGCAGGCCAACATTCAAATTCAGGAAATACAGACACCACCACAAAGATACTCCTCGAGAAGAGCAACCCCAAGACACATAATCATCAGATTCAGCAAAGTTGAACTGAAGGATCAAATTCAGACATAACAATATTAATCTTAAATGTAAATGGGCTAAATGCCCCAGTTAAAAGATACAGACTGGCAAACTGGATGAAGAGTCAAGACCCATCTGTGTGCTGTATTGAGGAGACCCATCTCACATGCAAAGACACACATAAGCTCAAAATAAATGGGTGGAGAAATATTTATCAAGCAAATGGAAAGCAAAACAAAGCAGGGCTTGCAATCCCAGTCTCTGATAAAACAGACTTTAAACCAACAAAGACCAAAAAAGACAAAGAAGGGAATTACATAATGGTAAAGGGATCAATGCAACAAAAAGAGCTAATTATCCGAAATACATATGTACCCAATGCAGGAGCACCCAGATTCATAAAGCAAGTTCTTAGAGACCTAAAAAGAGAATTATACTCCCACACAATGATAGTGGGAGACTTTAACACCTTAGTGTCAATATTAGACAGATCAAAAAGACAGAAAATTAACAAGCATATTCAGGACTTGAACTCAGCTCTGGACCAAGTGGAGCTAATAGACATCTACAGAACTCTCCACCACAAATCAACAGAACATACCTTCTTCTCAGCACCACATCACACTTATTCTAAAATTGACCTCATAATTGGAAGTAAAATGCTCCTCACCAAATGCAAAAGAATGGAAATCATTACAAACAGTCTCTCAGACCACAGTGCAAAAAAATTAGAACTTAGGATTAAGAAACTCACCCAAAACCACACAACTATATGGAAACTGAACAACCTGCTCCTGAATCACTACTGGGTAAATAATGAAATTAAGGCAGAAATAAAGAAGTTTTTTGAAACCATGAGAACAAAGACACAATGTGCCAGAATATCTGGGACACAGCTAAAGCAGTGTTTAGAGGGAAATTTATAGCACTAGATGCCCACAAGAGAAAGCAGGAAAGATCTAAAACCAACATCCTAAAATCAAAATTAAAAGAACTAGAGGGCCGGGCGCGGTGGCTCACGCCTGTAATCCCAGCGCTTTGGGAGGCCGAGGCGGGTGGATCACAAGGTCAGGAGATCGAGACCACGGTGAAACCCCGTCTCTACTAAAAATACAAAAAATTAGCCAGGCGTGGTTGTGGGCGCCTGTAGTCCCAGCTACTCGGGAGGCTGAGACAGGAGAATGGCGTGAACCCGGGAGGCGGAGCTTGCAGTGAGCCGAGATCGCGCCACTGCACTCCAGCCTGGGCGACAGAGCGAGACTCCGTCTCAAAAAAAAAAAAAAAAAAAAAACTAGAGAAGCAACAGCAAGCAAATTCAAAAGCTAACAAGAGAGAAGAAATAACTAAGATCAGAGAAGAACTGAAGGAGATAGAGACATGAAAAACCCTTCAAAAACAGCATTGAATCTAGGAGCTGTTTTTTTTTTTCAAAAGATCAACAAAATGGATACATCACTAGTCAGACCAATAAAGAAGAAAAGAGCAAAGAATCAGATAGATGCAATAAAAAATTATATAAGGATATCACCACTGATCCCACAGTAATACAAACTACCATCAGAGAACACTATAAACACCTCTATGCAAATAAACTAGAAAATCTAGAAGAAATGGATAAATTCCTGGACACATACACACTCCTAAGACTAAACCAGGAAGAAATCAAATCCCTAAATAGATCGATAACAAGTTCTGAAATTGAGGCAGTATTTAATAGCCTACCAACCAAAAAAATTCCAGGACCAGACAGATTCACAGCTGAATTCTACCAGAGGTACCAAGAGAAGCTGGTACCATTCCTTCTGAAACCATTCCAAACAATAGAAAAAGGGGGAATCCTCCCTAACTCATTTTATGAGGCCAGCATCATCCTGATAACAAAGCTTGGCAGAGACACACACAAAAAAGAAAATTTCAGATAAATATCCCCAGCGAACATCGATGCAAAAATCCTCAATAAAATACTGGTAAACTGAATCCAGCAGCACATCAAAAAGTGTATCCACCATAATCAAGTCAGCTTCATCCCTGGGATGCAAGGCTGGTTCAACATATGCAAATCAATAAACGTAATCCATCACATAAACAGAACCAACAACATAAACCACACGATTATGTCAATAGATGCAGAAAAGGCCTTTGACAAAATGCAACACCCCTTCATGCTAAAAACTCTCAATAAACTCAGTATCGATGGAATGTATCTCAAAATAACAAGAGCTATTTATGACAAACCCACAACCAATATCATACTGAATGGGCAAAAACTGGAAGCATTCCCTTTGAAAACTGGCACAAGACAGGGATGCCCTCTCTCACCACTCCTATTCAACATAGTGCTGGAAGTTCTGGCCAGGGCAATCAGGCAAGAGAAAGAAGTAAAGGGTATTCAAATAGGAAGAGAGGAAGTCAACTTGTCTCTGTTTGCAGATGACATGATTGTATATTTAGAAAATCCAGTCATCTCAGCCCAAATCTCCTTAAGCTGATAAGCAACTTCAGCAAAGTCTCAGGATACAAAATCAATATGCACAAATCACAAGCATTCCTCTATTCCAGGAACAGACATAAAGCCAAATCATGAATGAATTCACACCCACAATTGCTACTAAAACAATAAAATACCTAGGAATCCAATTTACAAGGGATGTGAAGGACCTCTTCAAGGAGAACTACAAACCACTGCTCAAGGAAATAAGAGAGGACACAAACAAATGGAAAAACATTCCATGCTCATGGCTAGAAAGAATCAATATTGTGAATATGCCCATACTGCCCAAAGTAATTTATAGATTTAATGCTATTCCCATAAAGCTACCACTGACTTTCTTCACAGAATTGGAAAAAACTACTTTTAAACTTCATATGGAGCCTTAAAAGAGCCCACACAGCCAAGACAATCTTAAGCAAAAAGAAAAAAGCTGGAGGCATCATGCTACCTGACTTCAAACTATACCACAAGGCTACAGTAATCAAAACAACATGGTACTGGAACCAAAACAGATATATAAACCGATGAAATAAAACAGAGGTCTCAGGAATAACACCACACATCTACAACCATCTGATCTTTGACAAACCTGACAAAAACAAGCAAAGGGAACAAGATTCACTACTTAATAAATGGTGTTGGGAAAACTGGCTAGCCATGTGCAGAAAACTGAAACTGGAACCCATCCTTATACCTTATACAAAAATAAACTCAACATGGATTACAGACTTAAACATAAGACCTAAAACCATAAAAATCCTAGAAGCAAACCTGGTCAATACCATTCAGGACATAAGCATGGGCAAAGACTTCATGTCTAAAACACAAACAGCAAAGGCAACAAAAGCCAAAATAGACAAATGGGATCTAATTAAACTAAATAACTTCTGCACAGCAAAAGAAACTATCATCAGAGTGAAATTTCCTCCCTACAGAATGGGAGGAAATTTTTGCAATCTATCCATCTGACAAAGGGCTAATACCCAGAATCTACAAAGAAGTTAAACAAATTTTCAAGAAAAACACAACCCCATCAAAAAGTGGATGAAGGATATGAACAGCCACTTCTCAAAAGAAGACATTTATGCAGCCAACAAACATATAAAAAAATGCTCATTATCATTGGTCATTAGAGAAATGCAAATCAAAACCACAATGAGATAACATCTCCTGCCAGTTAGAATGCCAATCATTAAAAAGTCAGGAAACAACAGATGCTGGAGAGGATATGGAGAAATAGAAATGCTTTTACATTGTTGGTGGGAGTGTAAATTAGTTCAACCATTGTGGAAGACAGTATGGTGATTCTTGAAGGATTGGACCTAGAAATACCATTTGACCTAGGAATCCCATTACTAGGTATAAGGATTATAAATCATTCTACTATAAAGACACATTCACATATATGTTTATTGAGGCACTATTCCCAATAGCAAAGACTTGGAACCAACCCAAATGTCCATCAATGATAGACTGGATAAAGAAAATGTGGCAGATATACACCATGGAATACTATGCAGCCATAAAAAAGGATGAGTTCATGTCCTTTCAGGGACATGGATGAAGCTGGAAACTATCATTCTCAGCAAACTCACAAGAACAGAAAACCAAACACCACATGTTCTCACTTATAAGTGGGAGTTGAACAATGAGAACACATGGACACAGGGAGGGGAACATCACACTTGAGGGCTTGTCAGGGGTGGGGGCTAGGGAAGGGATAGCATTAGGAGAAGTACCTAATGTAGGTAATGGGTTGATGGGTGCAGCAAACGACCATGGCACATGTATGCCTGTGTAACAAAACTGCACTTTCCACACATGTACCCCAGAACTTAAAGTTAAATAAATAAATAAGATTGTAGATCCTTGAGGAATCGCCATACTGTTTTCCATAATGGTTGAACTAGTTTACAATCCCACCAACAGTGTAAAAGTGTTCCTATTTCTCCACATCCTCTCCAGCACTTGTTGCTTCCTGACTTTTTAACGATTGGCGATTCCTCAAGGATCTAGAACTAGATGTACCATATGACCCAGCCATCCCATTACTGGGTATATACCCAAAGGATTATAAATCATGCTGCTATAAAGACACATGCACACGTATGTTTACTGCGGCACTATTCACAATAGCAAAGACTTGCAATCAACCCAAATGTCCATCAGTGACAGACTGGATTAAGAAAATGTGGCACATATACACCATGGAATACTATGCAGCCATAAAAAAGGATGCGTTTGTGTCCTTTGTAGGGACATGGATGCAGCTGGAAACCATCATTCTCATAAACTATCACAAGAACAGAAAACCAAACACCACATGTTCTCACTCATAGGTGGGAACTGAACAATGAGATCACTTGGACTCTGGAAGGGGAACATCACACACCGGGGCCTATCATGGGGAGGGGGGAGGGGGGAGGGATTGCATTGGGAGTTATACCTGATGTAAATGAAGAGTTGATGGGTGCTGACGAGTTGATGGGTGCAGCACACCAACATGGCACAGGTATACATATGTAACAAACCTGCACGTTATGCACATGTACCCTAGAACTTAAAGTATAATAAAAATAAATAAATAAATAAATAAATAAATAAATAAGATTGTAAGGGGACCCAGATTAAAATATCATTAGTGCATATCCTTTTACCAAGAAGCACACCATCAAAAATGAAAGAAGAAAGAGATTTTCCCTCTGTTTAAGCCGACAGCATTGGCAGTTAGGAAGCTTTGGTTTAGACTTTGACATTTTAGCAAATGTTCATCTTTAGTAAAACTAGGCTCTGCCAAGTAGTTTAGCTTGAGATATAATCTCTAGTTTAGTGGTTGAGGATTCATTTCTTGGCTGTGGGCAGTATTTTTGAATTTGTTATTCCTTTGTGATTTAGGAAATACTCTTAGATTCCATGGCCTGGAATTTATTATAAGTTATTCTCATATATTTCCATACCAGAACTAGAGAAATAACCACAAGATAAGTTGGGGAATCTATTGTACCCCCTGTGAGAAGAACTTGAGCTAAAATTCCATTGAGCACCAGACCTTCTTAAGCCCCTATTCTCACTGATGGACCACATTA
Organism: Macaca thibetana thibetana; assembly: GCF_024542745.1. Classification (NCBI taxonomy): domain Eukaryota; kingdom Metazoa; phylum Chordata; class Mammalia; order Primates; family Cercopithecidae; genus Macaca; species Macaca thibetana. The sequence goes on from NC_065594.1 coordinate 61,312,842, forward strand.
GTGTGTTGGGCCTCCTGGAATTAGTCTTATGTCAGATCCTGTATATAACAATTCTCAAAAGTCTGATTATTTTTCTTTTCTCTATGCAGAGTCACCCTGGCAAATGCCCACGGCTGTCTTCAGGGAAGGCTAGGAAAAGACTAACGGTGAAAAGTTTGGCAATATACTTCCTCAAGGAGTTCTAGCTTGCTTTTCATTCAAAAGGTTCTGGGTCTCCAAAGTGGCTTAAGTCTGAAAATTAATTGAAGCACGGTGTGATACTCAGTTTTTAAGCTACACTTTTGTTCACTTGACCTGGAACTCTTTTTCTCATATGCAGATCAAGTAAGGATTTAGGAGACCGTCCATCTGTTTTAATTCTAATTACACCGTGATTAAGTAGAAAATTCCATAGGCCTTTATCTATTTGTCTATTAGAGTATTTTGGTTAATGTTTTGACTCCTCTGTCCATTATAGTAAACTTCTTCTTGTCTTTGGTGATTAATTGCCATTATTTGACACCTGCTACCTCAGTATCCAATATCCATATTGCCTTTAGAAATCTCAGCTTGGTGGCAGTCCTCCCCACTGTAATTTCTGACCTACAGAGAAGAATGACCACAAGGCTCTTGAAGAAAGCCAGGGTTCCCTTCACAAATGTATTTCCCACAGGTATGGTAAAAGGTATATCCTCTGAACTGTCCCAGGGTGGGTGAGCAAGTGTTACATGATAAATCCACTCTAACATTTTAATATCCCTAAACCTTTAAATAACTTCCTCTACAGTATACAAAGGCAGTTCTGATATTCCAACTGTATTTACTGTACACCATCTTTGGTCCATATTTTAGCTAACCAACCAAACTATTAGGACTCATTCTAACTCCTCAGGCTAAAATATTGAATCCAGAATCTTACCTTAGTTGGTCTATATCCATATATCAAGTTTGATACAACTTTATGTTTCTTCTCTCATTGTCTCACATATTTACTACCAACTGTTACACATATTCCTACTGGAATAGACAGAAAAATCATGCATTTCTTTGGTGTATAGGGATTTGCTTTTCTTGCGAGCCATACTTGTACCCCCCCCTTCTGAGGCATACTGGGACTTGAGTCTAGTTATAGATCCAGAAGCAAAGAAGGGTGGTAAAGGTATGTCCTGAGAATAATCAGCAGTGACTTTCAAGAAAACTCCATAATGGAGGCCATTACAGTTTCTGCAGGAAATGGCAGGGTAACCTCTTCAAACAGGAGGGGAGATGCTGCTTACACTAGCAAAGACTCAGCACAATTTTGGGTTTTCCATGTTCCCAGCTTCCTAAACATCTTCCCCCATGTCCTCATTCTAATTTCCAGGATTATATTTCTTTCTAGTCAATGCCCTCATTTAAACAGTAGTCAACTCATAGGTTGGGAAGTCAATTTGTATTCTAATCCTGCCTCTTGCAAGATGAGACTCTAGGTATGGTGTTCAAAGATTTCAATCCTGTGGCTATAGGAAAGAAGGGTTTCTTTCAGGGCAGACATAGAAACTCTTAGGTAATATATGTGGAGCTAGACACTGAGCTCATCCAATTATTCCTCTACTTTCTCCAGTGCAGTTATGAGCACCCAATCTATCTTATTATATAACTTAGTTTGACTAAAATGTTCTAAGGTACAAATATATGCCACTCATTTTTTATGAACTACAAATACGTGTCATTCAAAACTTTTCCTTTTATGGATATTTGGTTGGGAATATCCAATGATGGTGAAATTCTGCATATATCTATTGCCACATTATGCCATGCACTGTCACTGGAAATGAAGTCATTAGTGCTTTAACTCTAGTCACACTAGAGAACAAATCCAGAAAACACAGAATCAATTCAGAAAAATCATGGTAAGATTCTATTCCTCAGGAACAATTCTTGGTATCAAAGTCTATATCAGGCAAGGTTCCAATGGGGAAATAAAAACAGTAGGATATATATGCACGTGTGTGTGGAGAGAGAGAAAGAGAGAGAGAGAAGGATTTATAGCAAGGAATTGTTTTATGGGATTTTCATCAAGGCTGGCTAGAAATCTGCAGGTCAGGCCCTCAGGATGGGCCAGCTGAAGCCTATAGGGTGAGGAGATAAACTGCAATCCACAAGCACAGACAGTGACAATCTACCATTTTTGCCTCAAGGAAACTTTATTTCTGTATTAAGTCTTTTTAACTGATCGAATAGAGTCTACCCAAATAATGTTATATAATCTATTTTACTTAAACTCAACTGATTGTAGATGTTAATGACATACACAAAATACTCTAAAGCAGTATCTAGATTAGTCTTTTTTAAATTTTTATAGGTAACATGGCAGGTGTATATATTCACAGGATAAATGAGATATTTTGACACAGGCATTCACAATGAAGTAGGATTGAGCCATGAAAGAATGGGATCTTGTTATTTGCAACAACATGGTTTGAACAAGAGCATTTGATTGCATAATACAGACTGCAGCATAGTCAAGCTGGCATATAAAAGTATCACATCCACCTTGTTACTTGCAACTTTTTTACTCTCTTCACTGGAAGACATTACAATCGGCAAGAAAAAAACATAGTCTGAAGAGACTAAGCGATCATCTAAGGCTCAGGCACGATATGGATGTTGGAATTATTCATCAGAGAACTTAAAATTACTGTGATTAACATGTTATGGGCTGTAACGGAAAAAAGTAGACAACGTACAATCAATGATGAATAATGTAAATTAGAAACTATAAAAAAAGAAAAGGTTAGAAATGTTTTAAACTAACAGAAATGAAGAATGCCTTCAACAGATGAAGTAGTGGAGCCGTGACAATCAAGGAAAGTTTCACAGAACTCTAATACATGCCAATAGAGACTCACAAAGTAGAATGTAAAAAGAATACAGAATGAGAAAAAAGATCCATGGGCTGTGAGGCAATATCACAGGGTGTAATACACATAATTGAAGTAATGCAAAGACTATTTTGAGATCAGAATGAAATTAAATTAGAAATCAATACTGGAAAGATAGTTGGAAAATATCTAAACATTTAAGTATTAGACAATGTATTTGTAAATGACCCTTGGGTCACTGAAGACAAGAAAATTTTTTAAAAAAGATTTTGGTCACTCATGTGCAAAACAGAGTGTTTGAGTTGTTACCTACCACCAAATCTATTTTCCCACACCTTCTCCATCTCAATAAATAGCAAAACCACTCACAAATTAGGGTAAAAACATCTATAAAAAATCCTCCGTTTTGATCGAGACCATCCTGGCTAACATGGTGAAACTCCATGTCTACTAAAAATACAAAAAAAAAAAAAAAAAAGTAGCTGGGTGTGGTGGTGGGTGCCTATAGCCCCAGCTACTTGGGAGGTTGAGATAAGAGAATGGCATGAACCCGGGAGGCAGAGCTTGCAGTGAGCAGAAGTCATGCCACTGCACTCCAGCCTGGGCGACAGAGTGAGACTCCATCTCAAAAAAAAAAAAAAAAAGAAAAAAAGAAAAAAAATCCTCCATTTCTTCTTCTTCTTCTTCTTTTTAAATTATATCTGAACCCGTACTATTCGTCACAGTTTGAGTATTCAGGAACAGACCATGAGACAGGATTTAGTATCCAGGATGCTGGTTAGGAAATGCCATTGGAATCAATATCTGTAGAGGTGTGGCAATAGTAGAAATAAACAAAGACAGGAGTTGAGCTCAATAATGCAGGCCTGGCAGTCTCAGCCAAACCCATGGAGAGTTTTGCAGCTGAAATGGCACATCCCTGTTTTCAAGTGCTGGGGTGAAATGGTCAAGCTTTTATACCTCTGAGTCAATCAGTTATCAAATGTAGGCCATCCCTGGAAGAGTGTAGCCTTGCAGGAGGTAGTTCTTTGCAGCTGCAATAACCTATAAAGGATAAAGCTGAGGGCTAACTTTGACCATCAATTGCCTTAAAGTCAGGCCCACAGTGCAGGCCCACAGCAGTAGCAATAACCTGTAAAGCAGATAAAACTGAGGGCTAACTTTGCAGTGGGCATGGCTTTAAGGAAATTGCTGGTCAAAGTATTTTTTACAGTACTCTTAGTAGCTGGTACAAAGAGTTTTCCTTTAAGGTGAACAAGAGAATCTGTGTGGCACATCTCTATGTTCAAAAGCACGCATTGTTTTATTCACTAGGCCTTTGAAAGGGTCTGGTATAGTACCAGACCAATTTGGTATAGATGGTATGGTACCATCTATACCAAATTGACATCTGGTATAGATGTCAATTAAACTATTGTTAAGACTTAAAAAAAAAAAAACTGATTTGTCTCGAATCCATCCACAGTTTTGCTACTATCCTCGTCCAGACCACCATCATTGTTCACGTAACAGTGCTTTTCTGACCTGTCTCCATTCATTTTCACCTAGCTTATAATCCATTTCGCACTGCAGCCAGAGAATGATTTTAAAATATAAATCCAGTCGTGTCACACCTGTATGTTAATCCCCCAGCAATTTCGCTTTGCACCTGGATAAAATAAAAAATGTAAACCACAAAGTCTATTTACTTTAAAAAATTTCTTCTTTCTGCTTAATCAGTATACCTTTGCCATCCTTTTCATGCTGTTCAAACAGGGTGGATTCTTTCCAGCCTCAACACATTTGCCATTAAGCTTTTGGCTTCTTAAAATAGTCCTTCTTTTGAGTTTACATTGCTGCCTACATCCTATCCATCAATTATCACCTAAAATATTGTTTTCTCTAGAAGCCATCTCTAACCATCATAGATAATACAATTCAATCTCTCCAGCCCCTCATAACTAGTAAATGTCACATCACCCCCATTCATTCTCTTTATAAAGTTTACCGCAATTTACATTTATGTTGTTCCTGTATTTGTTTACCTGTTTATTGCTCTGCTTTGCTGTTAGAATTTAAGATCCTAGAATGAATTACTGAGTTAATAAATATTTGAAAGAATATATTAATTTAAGGTTAGGATAAGAAATAAATACTTGAACCTTTGACATCATAGGTAAAGAAATGAGACTTCAAGTGGCTAACTGATTTTTTCAAGGTCAAATACATTTGTTGCAGGGACAAAACTGCAAAGAAAATCTCCTGGTACTGAATTCTTCTACCTCTGCATTCCTTTAATACCCTTTTACCTTCACATCATTGTAGCTCCGACAAATTGTACTCAAGGCCCACTCTTTAATATAATAGCCTTAGACTAACTACCCTTTCTCAACATCATATGTCATCCTTACATTTTCTATAATTTTAGTCTTTGGACATACACTTCAGCAATATTGTAGATTCTCCTGTATGACTACATAACACCTTCATGAACTCTTTTAAAAGCATTTTTTTTCTGTATTATCTTTTTTATTAAATTAAACTCTCATAGAACTTTTACATAGGTGTTGTTGTCTGCCTTATACTTTTGACACAAAGCTTGATTTTATGTTTTCGTTGTACTTTGTTTTCTTAGAAATTGTCATTAATTTGTCTCTATGTCACATAACAATTTGTATGGGAGATGCTTATCTAATATCTAAGGTAAGATGCAGCTAACTTTATGCACTATGGAAACTAAAAATATTTGTGCACACAATTCAGGAGGTGATTTCAATACACAGCCATTAGGTTATTTTACACTCCTTACAAAAGGAAATGATGACTGTGAAGCACACTGCATCAACTGAAAGAACCATGTTATTATTCCACTGAAGTTCTTTGCAGTTTCTAAAGGAAATTTTTTTAGCTGAGGAAAGAGTGAAGCTCTTACTGCTCGTTGACATCTTGCAGAAACATCAGTCAAGCATACTTTGAACTTGCTGATTACTTTCGCTGTCCTCTTAATATCACTGGCTCACCATGTTTGCACTTTCAGTTTCCTGGCTTCTCCACTGGTCTTAGTTTACTAGATTCTTAATAACCAAGGCACTATGGACATTTTTCTGCAGCAGTATGTCTTTAATTAGAACTAACAGTACAGTCAGCATTATTATTAAAACCTATAAATAACAAAACTGAATTTCAGATTAGTGGAGTAACCTGCCCAAAGTCACAGAGCCAGCAAAGAGGCTAATCAGGTTTAGAACACAGGCCAATTTCATCCAGCTTTCATTTCCATAAATATTATGCTAAACTGCAATTAGGGCAAAGAAAGAATAAAATATTTTAGTGTTCTATTGCACCAATATTGTTATGTCAAATAATATGTATAGTGGAAAGGTATTGAATATATTTTTACCATGTTTTGAATAGCTGCATTAGCCCTGAGGTATTCTCTTTTCATGTACTCTATAAGCTCAAGTATCTTGGGTAATTACCTAGTTTGCAACTTCACATATATTACCTAGAATTTAAAAACAACAACAACAACAACAACAAAACTATAGGTTATTTGCTTACGTGTATGCTTTTTTATTTTAAGTGGATATTTTTAATTCTTTTGCCATTTGAATATTCTTTATACATTTGGAATAGTTTCCACCTGTGTCCCACACCGAAAGACAAGCTGTGTGCTTGCTTTCACAGACTGTTACAGACACAAGGCACAGGCACATGACCTGCACTATATCCATCAGATGAGAACCCCACATTGGAGATTTCAGTTTGAAAAACAGTGGCACGGAGAAGTGGGTATCACCTACAACATCTATGCAAGGATGAAGGGGATGTCAGAAAGGCCTCAACTTGCAGAGGCAGAGGAGTCACAGATATCCCTCCCATATGGCATTATTTGCACATAGTTCTTTGTTATGCATTCAACAAACATGATCCCCTGGATTTCCAGCGATACCCCACTTTACCCAATATTCTTTTTTTTTATTATTATACTTTAAGTTCTAGGGTACATGTGCATAATGTGCAGGTTTGTTACATATGTATACTTGTGCCATGTTGGTGTGCTGCACCCATCAACTCGTCAGCACCCATCAACTCGTCATTTACATCAGGTATAACTCCCAGTGCAATCCCTCCCCCCTCCCCCCTCCCCATGATAGGCCCCGGTGTGTGATGTTCCCCTTCCCAAGTCCAAGTGATCTCATTGTTCAGCTCCCACCTATGAGTGAGAACATGCGGTGTTTGGTTTTCTGTTCTTGCGATAGTTTGCTGAGAATGATGGTTTCCAGCTGCATCCATGTCCCTACAAAGGACACAAACTCATCCTTTTTTGGCTGCATAGTATTCCATGGTGTATATGTGCCACATTTTCTTAATCCAGTCTGTCACTGATGGACATTTGGGTTGATTCCAAGTCTTTGCTATTGTGAATAGTGCTGCAATAAACATACGTGTGCATGTGTCTTTATAGCAGCATGATTTATAATCCTTTGTTACCCAATATTCTTAATACATTTCTTGTCTGCTTAAGTAGGCTAGAATAGTTTCTGAGGCTTTTAAAAATGAGCTCTGACTGTTACGCTTGGGAAAAGGTTTATACAGCCATATATATCCATAAGGAATACGGCTATAAATGATAAGTTATTATTAGAAGGGAAAATAGCATTTTCTTCAATAGATCTTCACTATTATCTAAATTGTTCATATTGTTATTCTGTTACTAAAATATCTTCAAACTTACATCAATTTAACTTGTCAAATGTTAATTCTGATAGTAATTTAATTATAGTACTAATTATTAATTCCTGCATCGTAAATTCAGGAATCATATATACATGTGAAAAGTGAGCACTGATAATTTTCTGAATTTTAAAGTGGAAAAAGCCTCAAACCCATGAGACATAGTCAGTAAAGTGTTTTATTATGTAAATGTGAAATAGATATCTTAGAGAATTGAAAAACAAATTTCATAAAAGTCCTCAACTTTTCGTAATCAACAGAAAAGACACTGGCCTTAGTTTTGTGTTTAGAATATCTGTTCTCACTTTGCATTCTAATAATTGAGAATGAATTAAATTTACCTAATTAACTTCTCCAGCTGCCATGCACATTTCATTCTTCTGTTTTTCTCTATAAAAATAAGTGGTAATATTTTAATTATTCTGTGAACATTTTCAGTGTACATGAACTTAATGAAATTACTAGAATCTGAGCTCTGATTTGAACTCTTTGGAATCATTTAATACAGTTCTTCAGATTTCATTATATTAGAACTAATTTGCAGAACTTTTCCATTTTTGATTTCAGTGGCAGGTCATCAAAATACTTTGTTGCTTCTTTCATGGTAACAGATATGGAACTAACATAGTAAATTAAAGCATTATTTTCATCAGTAACTTTTCCTATGTTAGCCTAAATTCTAAGTTAATGTTACATCTTACTAGCGAACAGGTTAACTACTGTTGGAGAAAGTAACAGTATAAACTTAATTTCTTAATATAAATATTTTATTGGTATGTGTATATATCTGTGTGACAGTGCATGCATGTGTGGATAGATAGATGTCTCTAAAATTAATAAAACTAAATCACATCTAGAAAGAATAGGTTTTGGTGTTCTATTACACTTTATGGTGACTAGAGCAAATAATATATTTCAAGATATTAAAAGAGAAAATTTTTAATGTTGTCACCACATGGACAAATAATAGATGTTTAAAGTGATAGATATGGTAATTACCTCAATTTGATCATTATGTTACATATATATACATTGAAACATCACATTGTACTCAATAAATGTGTAAAATAATCTGTCAATAAAAATTAAATAAAAATAAAAAAACATATCTGTGATGGTTAATACTGAATGTCAACTTGACTGGATTGAAGGATACAAAGTATTGATCCTGGGTGTGTCTGTGAGGGTATTGCCAAAGGAGATTAACATTTGAGTCAGTGGGCTGGGAAGGATAGACTCACCTTAATCTGGGTGGGCAAAATCGAATCAGTCGCCAGTGTGGCTAGAATATAAGCAGGCAGAAACATGAAAAAAGAGACTGGCCTAGCCTCCCAGCCTGCATCTTTCTCCCGTTCTGGATGCTTCTTGTCCTTCAACATCAGGCTCCAAATTCTTCAGTTTTGGGACTTGGACTGGCTCTCCTTGCTCTGTCCCTCTAGAGAACCCCGACTAATACAATATGTATTTGAAATAATGATTAAATAAGTATGTCTTGCAAAATATATGTAAAATTACATCCTTAAATGCCAGTACAATTAAGTATCATTTACCCAGTCAAATTTACAATAATATGTATTAGTAGCAAACATTAAGATGATGAGAAGATAGCATATTTGTGAACAAATATAGCGCTATCCAGTTTGATTATATCTGTGTAATACACTTTGAAATGTAATTATTTGTCTAAGTAATATATTAGTAGATTTATATACAGAAGTGTGTGTAAAAGCAAATATTTTCCAAAGCATCTGAAATTAAGATTATTAGTGATTATCAATTGTATAACCGGAAAACCTAACAGTTTTAGCATGAAATACTATTTTCAGGGAGAAGAAGAAAGTAAGAGAAATTTTTTTTAACATAGCTATGTAATAGATATTCTTTTAGGAAATCTTAAAAGTTGAGTTTTTTGTTTAGTTTTTGGAAATCCCCATTTACAGTTTTCTGTCTTCTAAATCCACACTATACTCTTCTTATTCCTCTGGCATCTTTTGTATGTATAATTTACTTCCATTTTTATGTAAAATATCAGACATAAATCTTTCCCTAATCTGCCCAGTCAAAAAATGAATACATTCCTCTTCTCTACACTGCTTTTATCCATGAAATTTGCCATAATCTCACCTGACTAGCATATTTTCAGGTATTTTTATTCAAAATAACTGCATGTTCTTCTGTAGATTAGCAATGCTTACATTCTGTAATAAGAAACAGTAGCATACCATCTAATTCAGCATCTAATTCAGCTGAGACCTGTGGAGGTCTATGAAATCACTCCAGGAGGAGTATTTAACACATCTAACCTTTAGACCATGTATTATTTCAATATTATTACAGTGTTAATTTCATATTTACACTTTTCAAAAGACATATTTAGCAGGCACAAACAGTAATAAAATTAAACTCCAGGAAACTTAAATGGTATCTAACCCTAAGATGATTAATATCTTCTTAACCATGACAATCGGAAGTAAAGAGGAAAAAAATTTTTAACATAAATATGTGTTTTTGTGTTTGCATACATATATATTATGCATATGTACATATATAGTATATGATATATACAATTTTATTTACATATATATAGTTCTCTAAAGAAGCAGCTAATATAAAAATCAATAGCCAAATCTTTTAGTTAAAATATAATGTGACAGATATATGACTAATATCTAAATTATATGAAACATTTTTAAAATACTGACTAAAAAGAAAAACTCCAAAAGAAAACTATATAGAAAATTCATTGAAGATCAAATTCAAATTTCTAATGTAAAAGGTATTCAAGGTCACAAAAGATATTCAAGGTCACAAAATAGTCATAGAAATAAAATAAGAATGAGGCATTGGTCACATCCAAAAGGGTAGGAAAAGTTAAGATAGAAAAATATGGCTATTAGTGAATTTGGGAATGCAGGATCATGGACTCTCTTACTATTGATGGAGGACTCTTAAACTGTTATACTTTTGCAAAAGTAATTTGGCAACATCTCTTAAAACGAATTTTAAAAGTACACATATATTTATATAGCACAAATCCATTAATAGTCATATATTTATACAAACCCAAAGACTAGGATGTAAGTATATATGTTCAATGATATTTCACATGCATTTTTGATAACGGTAAAAAATAAGTCAATGGAAAAAAATGAATGAGTGACTCTACAGAGGTACAACCACTTTCTGAACTGTAGCTCTTACATTAAAGGTCTAATTTGATTCTTTGGGGTTTCATAAGGTAGGGATGAGTGAGAAAAACAAGATGAGAAGTATCTAACCCCATATTGATAATACTGCTGTAAAGCTAACACTGATGAAATCTGTGTGTGTGTGTGTGTGTTGTATGTGTGATGAAAACATGAGACCATCTATGAATTATATGTATGAAGTGTTTATGATATAGGTAGTAAGGGGCTTCACAATCAGAGAAGCTGCCACCTGATGACTTTTTGAGCCTGAATCATGAAGGTAGTGGTCCACAAAAGCTCAGGAAAAAGCAGCTGTGCAGTTTATGTCTTTCCACAGTCCCTTCTACACCTGCAGCAAAATAATAAATGGCCCCAAGAGCTTTTCTTCAATCTTTCAAATATCATGCCAGGGCCTCGCATTGGCAGTTTCTCATCTAGAAATTATATGATAAATGTAGATCTCAGCTTCTCATCTGGAATCAGCTGTAATGTGTACAGAGCATGGGAGGATAAACATCATACCTATAGGGGATGGAGTTGGTGGCAATGGTGAATAAATGTTGAGTCCAAAAAGAGGAAAAGGAGACAGATTAATATAAGCAGAGAAATGTTTGCTTTAAAATATACAGTGCATAGTTTCATAGTATAATCCCATTTACCTAAACTTTTATGTATGTGTGTATGTATACAAACACAAGCACATATACAGACTATATGGGTGCTTAGGCATGCATGTTGTTATCTAGTGTATTTCTAGTGTATTTTTTTTATTAATAAAGAGGCATTCAAGTATTAATATGTAGTGTATATTGTCCAGTGAAGCAAATGAATTTCAGACGACTGTCTAGATTAATTCTATTTTGCAAAAACAAAGATGTGTATGCTGTATAAACACATATATGTAACAGAAGAGAGAAATGGACATGTACTAAGGTATAAATCTTGTAAGAATATCTGCAATACAAATTATTATTTTAGGGTACTATTTTAATGTCAATACTTCTCATCCCCAATAAAAGAGAATATTATACATCTACCCTTAGACTGTTAGATATGTGTTCTAATCATCTGAAATATAATAAGCATTATTATCAAATATCAAAAGAAACTATAAATCTTATAATTTATAAACACATATATCATAATACGAAGGTTCTGGCCATATCAATTGCTTTCCTTAATTAAGTTCCTATTAAGTGCTAGGCACCATGGCTTTGAGAATATAAACTCATTTGTACTGAGAAGTATTCTGTTATAGATCAATCTAAAATTTTATCCAAGATGACTATCTGATACCAGAGAAAGAAAAGAAAGATGAATTTCATAAACAGCTATGGCTGGTTTATTTTGATTTGATAATTGATGATGGAATATCCAGGTAAAATATCCAGTTAAACAGATGGAGACTAAGCAGCTAAGCCAAATTTCTTTAAGTGCTATTACTACATCCGTAAAAGAAACATGAAAGAGCCCACCTATGGTAGTCATTACTGTTCACTCCAGTTTCAGAGACACAGTGATTTAACAGATGCTTCCTCAACTAAGCCAGTTCTGGTATCATATTCATGAAGATGTTTTATTCATCTGAGAGTATTATAAATAAAATAATCTCAAGTGAACAAAATAAAGTAATATTGATATTGCATTGAATACTGTTGTGGTTCTGTAATGATAACCTAGTTTTATCTATTATATGCATGTTTTGATACATATTCATGTGCATTATTTAAAATTCATGCTTACAAATAGGTTATAAATAAGTTTTCTTTATTGTCATAACAATAATCAATGTCACTTTAGGTCAGACATTCATATATTGGGGGTAGGTATGTATGTCTGTGTGCACACCTCTGTGCATGTGTGGTATAAATACATTTATTTTTATGTATTATACATTAATTTCTAAAATAACAAAGAAATCAAAGTTTTACATTATTGACATTTTACGAAAATTTGTGCTGTATAAAGTTGGAATACAGTCCCTAAGTTGTCTGTATCTTAATTATAATGTATCAGAAATTGAACTATGTTATTTTTATTATTTTTTATGTACACGTTGAAATCTGTAGCAAAGTTTGCCTAAAATAAAAAAGTAATAATTAGTTATTTTATCTAAAATGAATAAAATTGATAAATTTAAGGAATATAATACGGAGAACAAAATTTGAAAACATGTAAAAGAAAATTCGAGCTGTTTACAAGTGTATGGGGGAAAAAAAAAAAGGAAATCAACAGACAAACTGTGACCACAACCCTAAAACCAGGTGAAAGAACTCTGGCATTTTGGTTGTTGATTAAAATTACTATAAATGTTTTTAAGGTGCAAATATTTTATGTATTAAATGAAGGTTCAGTTAAGATAAGGTGCTTCATGCATGGCAGTTAGAATAGTACTTATCTCAATATTTTTATGGTAATCTGAGTTCAGATAGAGTTCAAAAGAAAATGATTTATGCTTATGAAAGGATATTTGCCTTGGAAAGATTTTAAATAAGTTTTCTAGCTCGGGGAAATGCTGTTTATTAGATTAATGGTGAGTTTTCTGACACTGAATAAGCAAGCAAGGTGGATGTTTACTTTTCTGGTTGACATTTTAAAAAATGATAGTCCCTTGTGAAAATACTGAAACCAAGATAGAAACTATTCATATTCTTTTGTGTAGTTTTAAAATTACTATCACCTGCTCTCCCTCCTTTTATCTGTTTCCCTAGATCTCAAAATACTACCAGTGTGCATGGTTTATTAATAATTCTTACGTTATTGTAAAAGTTTTTAAATGAATTCAGTCATTCATGTGCACATTCCTTTATTGTACATTGATTAACATTTCAAAGTTGGCTTGATTTTCTGACATGACCTGAGAGCTGGAGTATAGATACTGAATACAGCCACAAAGAAAACTTTCTTAGAAATAGAAGCCTCATGCTGGCATTGTTGATCTACTTCAAAATAAAAAGGTGGATTTTTTTAAAAGTCAAGAAAAGTACTTCTCTTTTCATATTAACACTGTGGGAGAAATCAAGACATCAGTCCAGGAAATAGACTTACAAAACTGGCTACTCATGAACAATTGACTATTATTATTATTTTCAGTGAAACTAAATTAGAATATTTTCTAGGGAGCATCTCTAACACACATAAAGTCATTGCTCCACACTGGAATAATGTCTGAGTAAATACATCTTCATAAAAAACAACTATACACTGATTTTGGTAAAATGCACACATAAATATACACATACACACACAAAAACACACACACACACACACACACACATATATATATATATATACACACACACATACGCACACAATTGATCATTGAACAGCTTAGGAGTTAGGGAAGCCAACGCTCTGTGTATTTGAAAATTTACACATAATTTTCAACTTCCTTAAAACTTAACTACTAATGGCTTACTGTTGACTTGAAGCCCTATGGATAACATAAAGGGTCAACACATATTTTTATGTTACATGTATTATATATTGTATCTTACAATTAAGTAAGCTACAGAAAAGAAAATGTTATTAAGAAAAACTGAGAAAGAGATAATACATTTACAGTACTGTACTGTATTTGTTGATAACATAAGTTTACATTGTCTCTTTATGAGACTGTTTGAAATGGCAGGCAACCACAGCTGCAAACATCAATCTATGGTACAAATCAAGCAATTCAACTTTTCTTGTAATGTCACGACTTTTCTCTGCTTTTTGGGAGCATGTTCAGCATCACTAATAGCACATTGTATGGGTTTCATGGTGTTATTCAAGGTACATGGTATCGTAACGAACAGGATGAAAAATATACCAGAAATAGGAGAGACCGTTTTTTATTACTACAATACACAATTTACTGGAGAGACGAGCTGCTCACATGAAGAAGATTAGTGGCATAAGGCGTTTTAAGTGAATAGTCAAAAAACGAACTCACTACAATAGCAATGGGAGGTAGCTTTAAAATTATTACAGAAGAGTGTTTACTCAGTTAATTTTATGCAGTTATGTTCTGATAATGCATCTTTATATTCATTTACATTTCTCTGGACTGTGAATGACACCATGTAGGATCTATAAGTGCTTAGTAAGTTTTAATTAATATTTTTAGTGTTAACTAAGTATAAGTTTTAATTAACTTTAATGTTTTATAATAGATTTGTGATATTTTATGTTAGTAAATGATGAAATAGACTAGTATCTGCATATGTTTTATAAATTCATGATATATCTAACTTTTTCTTAATTTTTCATTAATTCTTGACTACATGGCTCATCTGTGAGTTTTTTCAAATTGTCACAGATCTCTAAAAATGTTTCCAATATATTTATTTTTTAAAATTGACATATTAGTAGACTCACGCAGTTCCAACCTGTGTTGTTAAAGGGTAAACTATATGTGTGTGTATATATATATATTTATATTTGCATAATTATATTTTATGACGAAGAGGTGACAAAATCTGTATCCCTATGAAAAAGAGATGGAGACATTTCAGCATGAAATTTATAAAACTATAAATATTTTCAGATACACATTCCAGCATCTTCTTCTGTATTGCTGTCAGAACACCACAGTCTTTTTTGATAAAAAGTAACTTCTTTCACTAGACATTTAATCTCTTGGTTCTATCCCAATATCTCCTTCGCTTCTGGCTTCCCTTTCTCTCTAATACATTCTAATATAAAACAAGGCAAATCAAGTGAAATAAGGTCAATGGGGTATGCAATTTCAGTGACTGTATTTGCAATCCAAGCTGCAGAGTTGGATGATTCTCTCACATCTTCCAGTAGCATGGGTCACACTTTTATAACTGACATGAAATTTGAATCTACTAAACAGGCCACAGTGAATGCTTATGGAGGGAAAAGACAAATGGAGAAATTTGAGAAATAAGGGAGTCAATTACTTGATATTTTGGTCAAAGATTTGGAATCCATACACCCAATAGAGAGTCAAAAGTAATTTTTATAGTAATATTAAATATTCTCACTCTATATTTGGACAGTTCCAAAATAGTAGACAACACAATGCAATAAATTCTGCTCATAAAGGTATAACAATATGTCTTTTCCTGATTTTAGCTATAAATACTAAATGCTTGGCTAATTTTATAAGATTAAAGCATGTTAGTATAACATTTTATAATTGTTTCCTTTTTTGCATTCCAAATGCAACAAAATACTGCAACACATCTCAAATGCTATCCTTTCTTACCTCAATTTGATTTAATGTTACCATTCTCATTTCTAGTACAATAGAGAAGTATTAATGAAAGTGGCTTCAAGGTTCAAAATTCAAACACAAAATATAAAGGTAAAAATAAAGAATTACTAGAAAACTGTATGGGGGAAAGTATATTGATAACTGGAAAAATGTAGATCCCCACTTTACTACTTACATTTAGAATAGACCCATGTCCCCATAAATATATACACCTCCTATGTACACATAAAAATTAAAAAGTAAAATGTAAAATAAAATAAAATAGATCCAAATGGGCATAAACTTTAACATAACTAATCAAAGACTTTCTGGAAGAAAAATTATGAATATTAAACAATAATAATTTTGAGGAGGGGAAAGCCTTTCCAAATGAGTCATAAAACCCATAAGCCATTAAAGAAAAAAAGTGATACATTCAACTCAATTATATTTTTACAAATAGAAAAAAATAAACAAATATATAAAAAAGTAAAAGACTAAAAATACATTAACAATACATTTGACTAATGAAAACCTATTTCCTTCATATATTAAGAAGTTTTGCAAAACAGCAAGCAAAAGAGATATGCAAGAAAACAATGAATAATTGGCTATATAACTCAATAAATGCAAACTACAGAAGTTTCTGTTTATTCATACAGAATGCATAAAAATTTCTTCTTTATTATGATACATGTTTATCTATATCCAATTACATTAGATACTATTCACTTTTATACATTTGTAAGTTAATTTTTTTTTCATATTATGCCAATGTCTCTCTACTATTCATTCATTCCTTCATTCAGTACACATTTATGGAGCATCCAAGTGCATAAGACATTCTACTGGCTATTGAGTATATTGCAGTAAATACAACACAATTTCTTTCTTGAAAGTTGACATTTTAAATAGGAGAGAGAGAAGCAAAACTAACAAACAAATGCACAATAAAACACCAGAGACAGATAAGTGCTTCAGAATATTGTAGCACTAGTAACATTAATAGTAATACCTAGTGGTAAATGAATTAAATATAGTGAAAATCATGACGGGAAGGTTATCTTGTATAGGATAGGCAGAGAAGACATCTCCGAGGAGTTGACTTGAATCAGAGATATGGAAATAATGTGAAAAGTTTTATTATAAAATATCTGAGAAAACTACTTTCCAGATATTTCCAACTACTTGCTTGGAAAAGAGCAAGCAGAAAGTCTCTAAACTGATTGTTCATTTG
This sequence comes from Macaca thibetana thibetana, assembly GCF_024542745.1. Classification (NCBI taxonomy): domain Eukaryota; kingdom Metazoa; phylum Chordata; class Mammalia; order Primates; family Cercopithecidae; genus Macaca; species Macaca thibetana. The sequence continues at coordinate 61,330,029 of NC_065594.1, forward strand.
GTAAATTGTAAGAACAATAAAGATGTAGGCTACGCTGAAAGAGAATAAGTGAAGAAAATAGGATAGAAAATGACAATAGATAGGGCCCTAGAGGCAAATCCTCTAGGAACACGAGGGATTATTTTTTAGTTTGTCAATATATGATGAAATGCACTGGCCATCAGAGAAATGCAAATCAAAACCACAATGAGATACCATCTCACACCAGTTAGAATGGCAATCATTAAAAAGTCAGGAAACAACAGGTGCTGGAGAGGATGTGGAGAAGTAGGAACACTTTTACGCTGTTGGTGGGACTGTAAACTAGTTCAACCATTGTGGAAGACAGTGTGGCGATTCCTCAAGGATCTAGAACTAGAAATACCATTTGACCCAGCCACCCCATTACTGGGTATATACCCAGAGGATTATAGATCATGCTGCTATAAACACACATGCACACATATGTTTACTGCAGTACTATTCACAATAGCAAAGACTTGGAACCAACCTAAATGTCCCTCAATGATAGACTGGATTAAGAAAATGTGGCACATATACACCATGGGATACTATGCAGCCATAAAAATGGATGAGTTCATGTCCTTTGTAGGGACATGGATGAAGCTGTAAACCATCATTCTGAGCAAACTATCACAAGAACAGAAAACCAAACGCCGCATGTTCTCACTTGTAGATGGGAATTGAACAATGAGAACACTTGGACACAGGATGGGGAACATCACACACCAGGGCCTGTCGTGGGGTCGGGGGAGGCGGGAGGGATAGCATTAGGAGATACATCTAATGCAAACAATGAGTTAATGGGTGCAGCATACCAACATGGCACATGTATACATATGTAACAAATCTGCACGTTGCGCACATGTACCCTAGAACTTAAAGTATAATAAAATTAATTAATTAAAATAAATAAATAAATAAATAAATGAAAAATATGTATATGTGTTTGTGTGTGTGTGACAGCGTAGGGTTTGGGGAGAAAGAGACAGAGACAGACAGACAGAGAGAGAGAGAGAGCGAGAGAGAGAGAGAGAGAGAGAGAGAGAGAGAATTAGTTAAGGATTACTCCAAGCACCTTGGAACAATGATGTGAATTGCAGGTTAAAGTTCTTAGTAAGATACACAATGAAAGGGATGGAAAGGGCTTATGAAGAATAATCAAAAGTTTGACTGTAAACTAATTGATGTTTAATTGTTGGCGTGTGAGCAGTGAATAAATACAAGATTTGGTGAGAACGAGTGTAATTGTGGTAGTCATTAGCACATTAAGAGTGCTTAGAGCGTGGAACAGCAAGAGATCATATAGAGAGTAGTGAAGTCCTAAAAATGCAGTCCTGAGTCTCAAATATTCAAACGCAGTGAATTTTTAAAAAAAAGGAATAAAATTAACTGAGGAGTGCCTAGTGAGGGGGCAGGTGAACCCACAGTGAAGAGTGTCACAGCAGCCATGCAGAAAGGGGTAATCACCTCTCTCAATACTGCTGTGTTTTAGTCCATAATATTTACAATTAATACTGATCAAAGTAATTATAACAGAAAGTTTACTATGGTTTTTTTTCCTAACATCCTTCAGATAACTATGTATATATTTTAATTTAGTCTTCAGAGAAAACATGATTTTTCTAGAGTATACAGCAACTAGTAAAGTTGGAAATGTTTCTGCCAGTTGGGTTTATAATTCTTATTTAACTGAATGGATGTTTAAAATATGTTACCTAGTTTAAAAAACTCTTTTGATAATAATTCAAAACATAATATATTTAATTAATATTGCTGGTTATCTTCAGGTCTGATTCATGTACAACCAAGAAAACTTTTGCATACTTAGTAAATTTTATATTTCATTGTTTTCAGTTTGATAATTTTGCTTTTGAAAATTATATTTTCATCGCTAAGTTTTTCTTATATTCATTTTTAACAAGTAAAATATTATTTTAATATAATAAAATAACTTACTACTCTAAAGAGAAACTGATGAAAAACTGTATTTAGTAATAGAAAATAAAACTAAAAAGAATAAACTCACACCATTGTACACTGACCTTTAAGTCTGACAAGTTTATACTATTGTTAGCTATGATGACTCTTATGCTTTGAAAGTGCTGTGAAATATTTCATCCTAGAATGAACCTTGACATAATGTAACAATTAATATTTTGGAAATTTCACTATTGATTGCTCAATCTATATAGAGTGACATTTTTCTCATGATTTCATATCAGCCTCACTTTCTTAACCTATGGAGCTAATTATAAATTATCAATGAAAATAGTGTTTATTTTTCTTTAAAACTTGACAATAAACGTAATATATAATATGAGACAACTATTTACCTTTTAATACTAAGATACATCAAATTGAGGCAGCCTACAGTGCCTTCAAACACAGAGTTTAAGCACTGAAAATCTGTTATGAAATAATTTGGCAAAATGAATATAAAAACACACAGCAAAACCATGAACCCTGAAATTAAGTGCGAACATCATCAAATCTCATTTAATTTTCCTCATAAACAACAAAAAAATTGATCGATCTTTGACTGATGAGGAGCCAAGTATTTCTCTCTTGGAACTCTGTATTGTCTCATTCAATAATTCAAAATCACTGCATGCTTAATGTGTTGTTAAGTAGTGGATAAGTACACATAATACAACCTGGCTGTTCCTTGCTGCTGCTCCCTACCAGTGCTACAAAAGAGTGGCCACACATAGTTACTGGCACATGCTGGGGTGTGCTGTTATTGAATACAGCATAGACTTACCAGGGAATTGCAAAAGAAATTGAGGAACCACACTGAACTGTCAGCATGACAATAGGAAGCATGCTTGGATTTCAAAGACAACTTACTATCCTTCACCACTTCCAGTTGGGTGCATACCATTTAATAAGGCATTGACAAGCTTGGAACTAATTTTTCTTACTAAAGCATCCCAAAACAACCCGCTAAAAATAGTCTATATGCTACAAAGGCGTATTTGGCCACTAACTTGGCTACATTAGAGGTTTCCAGTTGTTTATTTATTTACTTTTTAAAACTACATTACTGAATCTGGGGTGGAGCTCATTAACAGAAAGAGCAGATATAACATTTAAGTCCCTGAACTCAGCATAGATACAACAGGATGTTTTACAAATAGTACTTCTAATCTTGCCTTAAAGTCGTAAACTGGTTCATTCTTTTTCTGTTTAAAAGATTGAATAGCAGACTAGTCAGGTTATTTTTTGAAGGAAATATTTTGGCAAGGGATAGATTTCTAAGGGATAGCTTGCTACTTTCCTAGTTTTCATTTATTTGTTGTTTGTTTCTTTTCAGTCCATTACTGAAAGATTCAGTGTTTGAATTTTTGATATCTTTCTCAGGTACCTTCCACGTGGTTTCAGCCATCCATTCATGGCCTTCACCAAGTTCCAGTATCATGAATAAATTCAGAAAGATCAAGGTGTCCTGGGTTATGTGCTTCCATGAAAGTCTAAACTCATTGGCAAGTTTCTGGGGGTTTTCTCTTGGGACAGACAAAGCTTTCACTATTTGCTTTGAGCTCTAAGTTTTGTTCATGCAATAAAGGTGGTTAAAGGAGCAGACCCAGTTGATCTCAGGGACTAACTTCATAAGGTGTTTATCTAGTTTTCTAGACTTGGAAGATAACTGGAGTTATCTTGGAGTGGGAAGATAACTGAAAAATTAAAACGAAATCCTAAGCTCTTCAAACTGACTGAATGCTCCCCTCTTGGCCAAGAAGGCCCCTAAGAAACCTTGTAAACTGAGTTCTTGTCCATGACAGGATAGAAGATGGGACACATCTCATTATACCTACACCCTTGCTAACTGCCATTATTAGGCTTTCTTCTCTAACAGCTAAACAGAAACTAGCCCTTTAGAAAGACTCTCTCAACCAATTACTGGAAGCTGACCCTTCCTTCTGCAATTTGGAATAAGCAACCGACCAGTATTCCCTCCAGGCTACACAGGATGTGCAGTGAGTTTTCACTGCCTGTGCTTCACCTTTTGATGTCAGAAGGAGGAAAACTTCACCGTTGAAGCAGGCTAATGCTGCCATTTTTTGAACCTGGGTCCCATGGAGAGTCATGAAGCTTAATTGTATGTGCATGCTTCTCCTTTCACAATTATTTATGACTCCTTCATAGCTTTCTGAATATGTATATTTGCCACTCCTTTCTGCATAAATCCTGGTATTTTTCTGACAGTCCTCCAAGTGTCCGTTTCTGGCTTCTGGCTGGAGACTACGCCTCCCAGCCTGTCAGAATGGCCACCCTGCAGGCTGCCACCCTTTATGAGAAGTAAAGCTCTTCTTTCCAAGTTGATGAACCTTGTCATTCTTCAGTTGACATAACTTAGTGAAAAGGCTAGCAGATTCAGAGTAATTAGTCGGAGGAGAATAGAGGGAAAGAAAGATACAGTTGGAATTAAGTTAGTCAACATATAATATTTTCTCACTAGTTAAGATTTTCATTTGCCTTTTCTGAGGAGTCTTTTGGAGATGAAATTTTGACTCATTTAGTCTTTTAGCAGCCTTTGCGTGCCAATCAAAAATACATCTCATTGTTTCTGAGATTCTCAAGATTCCTCTTTCTTTTCAATATTTCCCGTAGATGAGCAATTTTGTTTAGGTTAAAATCTCCCCATGGCAGCCACCAAAATTGTAAATTATTTGTGGTATGGTTTATGCATTTCTTTAGAAAAGGATAGGTTCTGAGATGTAGAAGTCCCAGATACCTTGGATTCAGATGAATTCATTACTCCCTTTCTTTTTGTAACTTTACCTATAGCAGACTTTCCTACTGAACCCAGTCCAGTTTTTGTCTGACCCAGGCTAATACCTGAGACCTCTCTGTTGGAACCAATCTAGTTTCTGCCATGATTTCTGAACCCAGTTGAGATAAAAATGCTCAAATAAACTCAGAGAACTCAACACACATTTTGGAGCTCTTATCCAAGAGGGACGTGTTAATGGTGACCTCCCAATGTTCAGTGTAAGAGGCTCAGAGGGGTGTCTACACCTATTTTCTCATTGCTCCTGGTCATCACTAAAGGTGTCCTTCAGATGATCACCTCTCACATCATAACTGTCAAAAGAAAAGCTTTAGATACAATAAATTGTCAGAGTTTATTTGAGAAAAAAAAAAAGACTGTTATGAATCGGGCAGGGCTCAGAAACAGAAGAGGTTCTGAGAATTCTGCTGTAGCACATGGGTAGCTAGCTTTTATAGGCTGATGTGGAAGGAAGACAAAAAAAAACATCTGATTTGTTACAGCAAAAGTCCGAGTGAGAGGTTAGTTGATGTGAGAGGTGGGTAGATGGTTTCCGATTGGTAAAATGTCTAATTCTGTTTTATGATTTACATTGAGCTTTAGTTTGCTTATGGAGAAACTACAAGGCTACAGATGCCCCAGTCCAATGGCCCCCCAGTTAAAATTTGATTTAATAAAACATAAGTTGAATTTTTCCACTGTTTGGGAATTTCTATTCTGGTCTTTTAATTGAAGCTAGTTAAACATGCTTGCAAACATTAACACTTTACATTTTTTAAAATTGATTTTCTCTTATATCAAAAGGAAATGTCCTTTTTATATGGTTGTCCTCTTGAATTAAGATCTCTACTGTATCTGTTATAAAATAGCCACATTAACTTTCTTTTATGTAGTGTGGGCATGGTCTATATTTTTTAATGAAGTTACTTCCTGGAGATTTATATTTAAGGTGACGTTCTTCTGAACTGAATATAGTGCATTTGCTTCATTTTATTTTAGAATAAAGACAGCTATTTGATTGGATTTTTGTGTGTTTATATACAACATGATTTCTGATATATTTTTATTTCAACCTATGATCTTAGTATGTGTTTTCTTTGTCCCGTAAATTGTTTTGCTTCATTTATAATTTATTGTGAATGAATTTATTCTTTGTACATTCTATATGATTCATTTTATTTTCTATAGCACTTTCTTGTATGTTAAGTAGCTATGTCTTTTCTTTTTTGAATTATTAAAAAGGAGGTAAAAACATGGCAGTGTAATTTTCCTTTAAAAAGTTATATACAGTCTGAAGTTACCTCAGGTGCTAAGTAGAAGGCATTTTTCTTTCTTTTTTTTCTGTTTTTCCTTTTTTTTTCCTCCCCCTTCTCCTTCTTCTTTTTTTTTTTTTTATAGAAGGAACTCTCCCTGTGTTAACCAACAAGTTGTAGTGTTAGATACCACTGTTACACTGACCTATGAAATAATTAAAGCATATTTTACTGAAGATTTTAAAGTACCAAAATATAGAAAATTAGTCAATGTCTGATCATTTTAAAAGATATTGTAAACAAAACATGTACCCGTCTTGGGAGAAAAATTAAACAGAAATATCTAAAGAATTTGCTTTTCCATCTGCAGTTATTTACCTTATTTATACCCTCATTATCTCATTACAGCTGGCTTTTTTTTCCTCTAGCAGTCTGTTCTCTACTGTGTCTATCCACTAGTTTTGGGGGAAACAATCAAATATATTAATGCTAATGCTCTTCTTAGGACTCTATTGTGGAACTTCACTCTCTGTAGCAAAAATCCAAAATCCTTAGCAGGCCTGCCAATACCCTTCACAATTTGGTTCCAAGCTAACTTAGCAAGTACTTGGCAGCTCAAAATCTCTAGCTTTCTGTGCAACAATGGCCTGATCGTATCTTACTGCAGCCTTGAACTCCTGGGCTCATATGATCCACCTGCCTCAGCCACCTGAAGAACTAAGATTACAGGTGCACTGCACCACATCCAGCTAATTTTATTGTTATTGTTGTTGTAGCGACGGGGTCTCACCAGGTTGCCCAGTCTGATCTGAAACTCCTGACCTGAAGCAATCCTCTCATCTTGCCTCCCAAAGCACTGGATTATAGGTATGAGCCTCCATAACTGGCCTTGGCTTCCAATTTTTGTATGAGGTATAGTTTTCTTTGTTTGGAAATGCTTTCCAAGTTATTTACTACTGGAAAAGAAAGACAACACAAAAGACTTTACCCAGTATTGTTAATATCTGTGTCACATATTACCATTTCATTTTAGTGTTCTTGACCTCAGTCTAAATTACAGCTTACTTTGATTGCCTAAAAATGGATGTTAAGGTGACAATCAATTGAGAAAGGGACAAATGAGGCCCCCATCAGGAGAATTCTAGCTCAGCGATTATAATATTTGCATGTATTAATACCTAACTCAACCCTGCACTTACTCATAGAGAAAAAAAAATTCTATTACTTTTGCTCTGTTATATTGGACATAAATCCCTTCTTTAGGAAATTTGTTATTAATGTGTCATAATACTGGCCATTTATTTCACCCTACATTGTTAAAAATGACATTTTGATTAATGTTATTAAGACCACATAATCATCTCACCTTCATTTGGAAACTATTATAGGTATAGAATTTTAGAGTTTTATAATCTGTTTACAGATGATAAATAAACCAAGTATATAGCTAACAATAAGTTGAAGAATAGTAAGACATTTAATATTAGCAGCATTTGGGAATGCCATATAAGCGTGGAACCCAAAAGAGTTGAGAAAGATTCTCAAACTAAACTGACATTTTAAATTATTTCTTTAAAGAGTTAATTCAAAAAACATTATAGTCAATAACAATCCTTCAAAATATTAATAATTTAAGTGCACAATATTTAAATTTTGCTTAGACACCTAAAAATCATTCATATTTAATAAACATATATTTAATCCTTGTCATACTTTATAATGTTTCATATAGATTAGCTTCTTTTGTTAAAGTTACATTATCTAAATATCAGAATATATACATTTAAAATAAAGTTTCATGAATAGTAGAATCAGGAAATCACATTTAGTGTAATTTCAGTGTTTAAGTAAAACAACATATATAAACTTTCCAGTCTGGGATTACCTTCGTGATTTAGTCATTTTTTGTGCAAGTTAGGACTGTACTTCATGTGCAATCATTTTGATTTTTTCTTGTGAAAATAATCATTAACAAAGATAAGACGATAAATTTCAACTAGACTCCTATTCATGAAAATTCATGTAGCAATTACCTTAAATAATTTTGTTTCTCAAGGTTTCCTAAAATTAATTAAATGGAATATATTTCACATGAATAGCTTGCTCCACATTTTTAGGGTAAACATGATATATCTTGACATGATAGTTATCTTTCATCTTCTTTCCCATGGAACTGAACAGACACTAATGGTCTTGTCCCAAGTTCCCTCTTATCACATCCCTGTATTTGTAATGATTCTCTTTTTATTTTAAATTCTGTTTGAAAAATTGTGAAAGGATTTTGGCATGACCCAGAATAGAGTTACCTTTTAAAATCAGGATCTAGTAATTCATTTAAAATTGAAATATGGCATACCTGTGCAACAAAATAGATTTCAAAATATCTCTATGTAAGAATTTCTATTAAATAATAGTCATTTGATCCACAGTCAATTATTGTGTATATTGTCTTTACAAAATAAGGAAGCAGGTTTTTAGGTCAATATATCCAAAATTATTTATTATTATAATTGCATACCACTAAATTCAAAATTACTAATATCCTTTAAGTAGAACATAAAAAGATTCCAAAGGGGAAATATATAAAGGGCATAGTGCCTCATTTTCTTTACCTAGGACTTGAGTAGAAGACTAAGATATTAAAACCTAGTTAACTTGATATGGAGTCAGAATAAGAGAGAATGGTGGGTACCTGTACCTTTTTTTATTTGAGACTATCCATGCATGGCTTGATGTGATTTTACATGGGAGGTAAAGAGCAGAGAAGCAAGAGGCAATGTTGAGTGAAATACCTGGACTGATGGTCCGGTGTAACGTGACAGACTCGTGAATCTCTAATTTAAGATAAATGAAACCAGTGCTCAGATAGCCATTAACGATTAGAAGTGAGTAATTGACATTTCTCTAGGCAGTTATTAACTATAACTTTTAGCTGTTTGTTTAATCATTGATAGCTGTTCTGCTTATTTGTAAATGTCACATAGCCTAATGATAGTCTCTGCAATGTTCGTATAGATAACATCTCAATATGACACATGGATCAAAAGATGTTATCTAAGTTGTTTGTCAGGAAATGAAGACTCAACCTTGAACCTAGCTCAAACCAGTTGAGACCATCAACCCTTCAAACAAGTTTGCATTAGTGTCTAATGGTTGACCTTTTGATGTTAAAAAAAAGTCAAAACTCCACCCCTGGAACTAAATAAAAGCAAAAACAAAAACAAAAGCAAAAGACCCTCAATGACCAGGACTATGTTCTTGTGGATCCATTTCTGAAGTGAAAGGTGACCCAGATAGTTGCACTTGTACCTAATCCATGGTTCCTGGAGTTTCCTCCATCCCAGCCAATCAACAGATGGCACCTCATAACCCAATCCCCAACCCCTCAGTCCAATCCCTAAAATAGCCCTGCTTATGACCCATAAACGAGGTGGATTTGAGACTTGTTTTCCCATCTCCTCACTTGGGTGCCTCATAAATAAATCCTTGCTTTGATGCAAATCTTGATGTCTCAGTGATTGTCTTGCTGCACATTGGATAAATGAGCCTGGCTTGGTAATACAAACAAAAACACCAAAAATCCTTGGGAACTGAAAATTATTGAGCTCCTAAATCTGAGAGCACTGGAATTTTGAGCTAGGGAAGTTTTAGAGGAGGAAGTGTAAAGAACCAAAGGCAACTACAATGTTATTGTTTATCCTAGTGTGAGCATATATTCTAAAAGGAATCTTCCAATCAGTCTTGTAGCAATGAGTAAAGTGAAGATGGCTCTCAATGCTAGGGAATAAAATGGATGATGCACTTCAGCCAGAAGATAAATAATGCCAAAGAATGAAATAGGATAAGAACATTAAGGAAAATTCTGAAAAAAGTAGGTATTTACCCATAAGTGACAAAGTACTTGACTATTGTTCTAATTTTTGAATTTGGCTGAAAAAATCTTAATTGAATAAATTACAATTTAGTGATGCTATAAGTTTCTGTTCCATATGAGCCACATATTTAAAATGATGTTTGAATTAAAAAATATTTTAGAATTTAAAATTTGAGCGCAGTGACTCACGTCTGTAATTCCAGCTCTTTGGGAGGCTGAGGCGGGCGGATCACGAGGTCAAGAGATTCGAGACCATCCTGGCCAACATGGTGAAATCCTGTCTCTACTAAAAGTACAAAAATTAGCTGGGCATAGTGGCACGTGCCTGTAGTCCCAGCTACTCAGGTGGCTGAGGCAGGAGAATCCCTTGAACTAGGGAGGCTGAGGTTGCAGTGAGATGAGATCATACCACTGCACTCCAGCCTGAAGAGACAGAGCAAGACTCGGTCTCAAAAAAGAATTTATAATTTTGAACAGACCATTAAATCACTAATTACATGTCTAAAATTTACAAATAATCTCTTGCCTTCTTGAATTTCAGGTTTAAGGTAAACCTTCTTCTTCCTCACTCTTTGCCCCCCAACTGATGACAGGAATGCTCACATTGGCTTGTTCCATTCCACTATTGTAGTGAACGCTGTCTGGCCTCTGAACACTCTACACCAAAATACGGCATCTTGACAGTTGAGAAAACCACAGAAGCAAGGTCACTCTGACCTTCTCCCATATTTCTCCCCTGAAGCATGCTCATAAAGAATTTCTCTGACCTACCTTGCCTGAAACTAGGACGTAAGATCCTCATTCCAGAGAGATCCTGTCCTATACCTGGAGGCCGAGAAGAATCTGAACAGTTTCCCCAGTGTATTACCTTCAGGCAACAATCACTCCCTTTTTTGGCTCAAGTATATTTCTACATGAATGTCTGTTTTTCATTGAGTCAAAGAATAAAAATATACTTTCTGCAGGTCTTTGGGTCTTGCTTTTTACTTGTTAATCTCTTTTGTTATAGGGGTCTCAGTCATGCACCTTGCAATAAATTAGGAAAACAAGGTACTTTTTATTCCTTACATATTATAAGAAATATCCTCCATTTCTTTCTTAAAAATTATTTCAACTCAATCTACAAACTTCAAAATTATTTACTTTTGATATGAGGATCAAATATGTGAAACTTCTTAATGTACAATTTAGAAAGAAAAATTTGAAAGACAAAATTGCTATAATTTATTAATTTATTTAGTCAGGTTCCATTTCTTTTTCCTTTTCTTTTTTTTAATTTTTATTTATTTTTATTTTTTTGAGACAGAGTCTTTCTTTGCTGCCAAAGCTGGAGGGCAGTGGCGCGAGATCAGCTCACTGCAAGCTCCACCTCCTGGGTTCACGCCATTCTCCTGCCTCAGCCTTCCAAGTAGCTGGAATTGCAGGCGCCCACCACAGCGCCCCGCCATTTTTTTTTTAATGTATTTTTAGTAGAGACGGGGTTTCACCATATTAGCCAGGATGGTCTCCATCTCCTGACCTCGTGATCAGCCCGCCTCCGCCTCCAAAGTGCTGGGATTACAAGCGTGAGCCACTGCGCCCGGCCAGTCAGGTACTATTTCTATGTTTCAGTATAGGTCAGTATAAAAATTGGATTCTCTCAGATATTCACACAACCAAGAATAATGTTCACATGACTAATTTTCTCTCATATTATTAGAAAATTATGCCAAGGCTTTATTTGAATAATTCATAGTTTATATATTTTATATATTTATTTATTTATTTATTCATTCATTCATTCATTCATTTATTTTTTGAGACAGAGTCTTGCTTTGTTGCCCAGGCTGGAGTGCAATGGCAGGATCTTGGCTCACTGCAACCTCCACCTTGCAGGTTCCAGCGATTCTCCTGCCTTAGCCTCCGGAGTGGCTGGGATTACAGGTGCCCGCCACCACACCCAGCTAATTTTTCTCTTTTTAGTAGAGATGGGGTTTCACCATGTTGGCCAGGCTAGTTTTGAACTCCTGACCTCAATTGATTCACCCACGTAGGCCTCCCAAAGTGCTGGGATTACAGGTGTGAGCCACCATGCCTAGCCTGTATATCTTTTAGTTTTATTTATTTTATATATTTCACATGCATAAATTTTAATAAAGTTTTCATTTTGCTTTTTATACATATATAATATTTGTGCATACTTAGGTACATGTGATGTTTTGTGACATGCATAAAATGTGTAATGATCAGGTCTGGGTGGTTAGGGTACCTATCACCTCAGGTATTTATTGTTTCTATGAGTTAGGGATACTTCAAGTCGTCTCTTCTAGCTATTTTCAAATAGACAACACATTTTTTGTTAACTATAGTCATCCTACACTGCTATCAAACATTAGAACTTATTCCTTCTGTCAAATTGTATATTTTTACCCATTAGCCATCCTTTCTTCACCCCTGCCCCCCACACCCTACCCACCCTCCAGTACTTATCATTCTACTCTCTACCTCCACCAGATCAAACTTTTTAGCTCCCACATATGAGTGAGAACATGCAATATTTTTCTTCCATACTTGGCTTATTTCATTTAACATAATGACCATCCATGTTGGTCAAATTCCATCCATATTGTTGCAAATGACATGATTTCATTCTTTTTTTATGGCTAAATAGTATTCCATTGTGTAGATATATCATGTTTTCTGTATCCATTCATCTGTTGATGGACTTTTAGGTGGATTTCACATCTTTGCTATTGTAAATAGTGCTGCAATAAACATAGGTGCAGGGGGAAGGTATCCATTTGATACACTGATTTCTTCTCCTTTAGATAAATATCCAGTAGTGGGATTGATGAATTGCCTGGTAGTTCTATTTGCAATTTTTGGAGAAATCTCTATACTGTTTTCCATAGTGGCCGTATTAGTTTACATTCCCACTAGCAGTTTAAAATTTCCCTTTTATCTGTCATCCTTGCCAGCATCTGTTATTTTTTGCCTTTTTAGTAATAGCCATTCTAATTGGCTATATTGTCTACTCCTTAAGCTTAGTCTATACTGTAATCTTCTTAAGGTTGTCATTCCAGAGTGTAGGTTTGCTCATTATCAACAAATAATATTAGAATTTTTATAGTCATATTCCTTAAGTGGTGTTATATATAAATGAAAATTGTGGGATCATGTAATTAGGTTGCACTAAAATATGAAGAGTTACTGAGCTGAAGACAATTAAAAAGTAACAGAGGCAGAAAAGTTCTCTGCCCTCCCTCTATTTGCCTAAAAGCAGGACATAGATTTACAAAGACAAAAAGTATTCTGCTCCCACTCATCTACTACCACAGAGAACAAAGGCTGATTACTGAAGGCAGCTTTAAAGCCTTATCAGCCTGGAGAGGGTCGGAGGAATCTATAGTAACAGACTTTGCTAACATTTATCTGCCATTTATTTGCCTTTCCACAAGTTGCACCCTCTAGAGACTCAAAGCCCTTTTTCTGGGTCTTGCCACTTCTCTAAAAATGTACTGTTTCTGTTGAAGACGCTATATAAAATCAATTTCAAACGCACCTCTTTGAGAATTTTTCATTTCCTGGGTGTGTTCCATGTATATATGAAATCTGCACGTTAATGACCTTCTGTTTGTTCTTCTCTTGTTAACCTGCTAATCTGTTTTTTGTAACAGGGATTTGTTTCAACTAAGAATATGTGGGAGTTACTCTTTCTTGCCTTGTAGAATCTTGTGGACATAGAGTAATATTGAGATGATGATTCCTAAGTAGGGAAACCACTAATTTCAGAATTCTGTCCTAAACAGTTAACTTGTTTGAGTTTGTTAAACGTTAAATATATATTCCTTTGCTTTTGAAATTCTTTTCTCATATAAATAAATATTTGTTCTTCAATAAGGTGGGCAGAGAGATGCCATAGATAGAAAAAAGAGAAAAAAATCATAAGTATTAAAGTTACAAAAATAAGGATCATAAATCCTATAAATAAGTAGGGAAGGAAGGAAGGAAGGAAGGAAGGAAGGAAGGGAGGGAGGGAGGGAGGGAAGAAGGAAGGAGGGAGGGAGGGAGGGAGGGAGGGAAGGGAAAGGAGTTTAATTCCAGGTATGTTTTAAGAGTGGTTTTAACAGCAGAATGCTAAATTTCCTAGGTATTTTGGGAAATTCAAGAAAATCAGATTATAAAGTGTAGGAGGCTGATAAAGTGTAGGCCCTGCAGATCTGTTCTCTCAGGATAAGCCATCACAAAACCGAACAAACTTTTACAAAAACAAATTCAGATATATATAGAAGGCAGTAAATAAAACAGAGGCAGCTGCTTGTTTATATCCTGGTGTACTTTCACACTCTGGTGCCACTGACACACAGAGGTGCTGACAAAGATCAGAAGGACAGTGAACAAACACAACACCAAAACAAACTCTGCTGTGCCCTTTCTTGACAGCAGGGCCCAGAGCAGAGTCCCTCCAGTTTCCTCAAGTGCCTCTGGTTCCTGAGAAATGTAGCTATGAGAACTCTCTTCTCATAACTCAGACATAAACATCTAAAGTGAAAAAAAATCAAAGCTGTGTTCTTCTTTAGAAAGTAGGCCTGTTCAAATCACATCATATCATTATTTCTCAACTTACAGACCGATATTTTTTTAAAGTCCAGACCAAACAGTTAATAATGGGGTTAAATAGAACAGAGAAATTTATACCCTCTGAAGGTGTTATATTAAGTAATAAAACTCAAGGATGTCATGCAAACAATTGGGCTTTCAAATATTATTCTTGATTACCAAGAAAAATAAGGACAGGTCTCCAAATAACAACAAAACATCACTGTCAACCATATTCCAAATAAACAAATCACAGAATTACAGGAAAAAACAAAACTCTAGCAATAAACGTGAGAGTGCATAGGCATTCTTCAGATGTGAGGACTACACATAAGAGACTTGGTTAAATGCTGAGCTGGATCTCTTATTTATAAACTTCCTGAAATGTTACATTATGATGTTACATTTAGTAAGCCTTATACAATATCATTTTGATAAATGATTTTAAAGAGGTTTAGGATATAACACTCTGATATATACCATCCTGGCATTTTGATTATTTTGAATAAAAACAAATTGCAAATCAACCAACATAGAAATAGTTCTTCATCTTCCACTCAACTGCCTAAAATAAACAATAAAGTTCCCTTTTGTAAAGAAGATTTATATCCATACAGGATTTTTTTATTTTTTATTTTTTTTAGTAAAGGTATCCATAACAGGAAGCGAGCTGCTTCCAGACAACTTTTATTACCTAAGAGAGTTTCGTCTGCATAACGAGGCAACCTTTGTTCACCATACATTTCTTCTCCTCACCCTCCTGTAATTTGACTCTATCACCTCTCAGGAGCCTCAAGCTCCTGTTTCTTTCTATAGCTCAGGATGTGATATAGACTTTCATCATCTAGCCCTTCTTTCACTCTACTATTTTTGTGGGACTCCTGTGCACAGAACCAAACACACTTCCAAAAAGGAATTCAGAGCTATATAGCAGGCAGTAAAGAAAACAGAGGCAGCTGCTTCTTTTTATCTTGGAGTACTTTCACAGTTTGGAGCCACTGACACACAAAGGTGCTGGCAAAAATCAGGATGGTGAATAAAACAACAAACACTGAAGCAAACCCTGTCATTTTCCTTAATCTTGTCTGGTTATTTGATGAGATATCTGGGTTGGTGGGGCGGCGGGGGGCGGGGGGTGCATCTTAAGGCAATTGCATTTCTTCTGAACATAAGTTTCCTTAGTCCAATAAGGAAATTCCAGAGGTTGCAGAATTTTGCTCCTTAGTTCTACTAAAACTGGGTTCTTGTCACATGACCAGGAAACATTAGGCACGCATACACTTTGAATGCAATTTATTGGGTGGAAAAAAAAAAGAAAAAAAAGAACTCTCAGCAAAGCAAGGGGGTTCCCGCTAACAGGTCCCCATCTCTCAGATCGATTTCTGGCCACATACATGAGCTGAACAGAGCAGGCTCCTCCCCTGCATAAGACGCGAGTTCTCCGTGGCTCCACCCACTTCCGCCAGTGGCTGTGTCTGGCTCCAAGCCGCTGCGGGAATGCCCAGACCAGCCCTGGGCAGCTTCTCTAATCTGCACAAAAGCGTCTGTTGTAAACACTTGTGGGGCAGGTTGGAGATTCTCTGGGGACCCCTTTTTATCTGCCTAGGCATGTGGCTGTCCCACAGAGACAGTCCCTCCCTGTACTAGGAGGGCAGGAGAAAGAAGAGTAGAAAGTTAGGCTGCTCTTTAGACCTTGCAATTTCTTTTAATTCAAAGTACTAAGCAGGCCAAACTCCATACTTCGGAGTATCATTCTCTGCACCCAACAGTTGCATGGCAATCTGGAAGGAAAACCTCAAGATTCGGCTTCATTCTCTGCGCTAGTAGTGAGAGACAAATAAATTTCTCTCTTTTGAGTCATTGTAATTTTGAGTATCTTTGTTACAGGAACATAGACTATACCGTAACTAATACTAGCGATATCATTCTCATGTATTCTTCCATTGCTTGCCTTTTACCTCTGTATTACATTGTGAGATTCATCCATGTCTAAGCATCTACCTATAATTTATTCATGTTTCCTGCTTCATACCAGTATTATGTTGTACATTAAAAAACACAAGTGTATAAAAAAGAAAATCTTGACTTCCAAGTAACTCATGAGTTAAAGATGGAGTCATGGTGAAATGTATGAAATATTTGTGTTACAGCAGGCAGACAGCTAGGCATGAGGAGGAGGGGGAGCCCTGAGAAAAGGGAGGTCTGGAAAATCCCGCATTCCAGGGACCACCTGAAACCTGCATGTTAGATATGAGCCAGGAGCAGGGGAAATTTCTAAGCAGAAAGAACGCGCATTAAGATGCCCAGTAATCATTCACTCTGCAGTTAACTTGTCAGAATGTAGCTAGACGCATGTTGTAAGGGGAAGAGGGCAAAGAAGAAATGTCTAAGAGATACACAGGCACAAGCACAAATTTAATCGTTGTACAACCTTCCTTGGGGGCAGGGGGCGGTAATGAGCAATGCAACCATTGAGTAAAATTTATATCCAACACCAGGCCCGTGCATGTGCACCAACTAATCGGAAGCGAGGGTCCCACAGCCTGGGATGGGAACTAGAGTGGGAAAGGAGAGGACTTAAAATAGGAGCGGGAAAACCAGACAAAGAAAAATGGCGCAGACTTAAGACGTCGATTGGTAGGAACTTCAAGAAAAAATTCAGCTTCATAAAAACCCGACGCAGAGCTTTCAGACTGCTGCTGGCTCACTCCCTTTCAGCAACCTGCTCTGCCTCATCTTTCAGAGTGTACTGTCTCTAAATAAACTCTCCGCTCTCTATTGTCCTTCAGTAAATTCTCCCTCTACTAAGCTAAACTAGTTCGTTAGCAGCATTCTTTCTCCAAGTAAGACTAAACCTAGGATTACTGGACTGCCTAGTAACATTTATAACTGAAATCAACACAAATGTTAAAACTTTTGAGATGCAAAGCAAGTGCTATTTAGGAAATACCTATAACCTTAAAGTGCACATTTAAAAAATACTGAAAATGGCTGGGTGCGGTGGCTCATACCTGTAATCCCAGAATTTTGGGAGACCGAGGCAGGCAGATCACGAGGTCAGGAGCTGGAGACCATCATGGCTAACACGGTGAAATCCTGTCTCTACTAAAAATACAAAAAAAGTAGCCGGGTGTAGTGGCGGGCACCTTGTAGTCCCAGCTACTCGGGAGGCTGAGGCCTGTAATCCCAGCACTTTGGGAGGTCAAGGCAGTGGGATCACGAGGTCAGGAGTTCGAGACCAGTCCAACCAACATGGTAAAACACGGTCTTTACTAAAAATACACCCCAGAGAGTGGCGTGAACCCGGGAGGCGGAGCTTGCAGTGAGCTGAGATTGCGTCACTGCACTCCAGCCCGGGCGACAGAGTGAGACTCCGTCTCAAAAAAAGAAAAAAGGGCCAAGCGCGGTGGCTCACGCCTATAATCCCAGCACTTTGGGAGGCCGAAGTGGGCAGATCACGAGGTCAGGAGATCGAGACAATCCTGGCTAACACGGTGAAAACCCTTCTCTCCTAAAAATACAAAAAATTAGCCGCGTGGCCAGGCGTTGTGGCTGGTGCCTGTAGTCCCAGCTACTCGGGAGGCTGAGGCAGGAAAATGGCGTGAACCCGGGAGGCGGAGCTTGCAGTGAGCTGAGATGGCGCCACTGCACTCTCAGCCTGGGAGAGCGACACTCCGCCTCAAAAAAAAAAAAAAAAAAAAAAAAAAAAAAAAAAAAGAAAAGAAAACAAGAAAAAAAAAACAAACACCGAAATGAATGAAGCCTTCGTTTCAAGAAGCAAAGAAAAGATAAATACATCTTAAAAATAAAATATTAAAGGTAATGAAAGAAGAAAAAAATCACCAATTACCCACAAAACCCTTTGGGAGCCCAAGGTGGTCAGATCACAAGGTCAGGAGTTGGAGACCAGCCCAACCAACATGGTAAAACCCCATCTTTACTAAAAATACAAAATTAGCTGGGCATGGTAGTGCATGCCTGTAATCCCAGTTACTGGAAAGACTGAAGCAGGAGAATCGCTTGAACCCGGGAGACAGAGGTTGCAGTGAGCCGAGATCGTGCCATTGCACTCCAGCCTGGTCAACTAGAGCGAAACTCTGTCTCAATAATAATAATAATAATAATAATAATAATATTGTGAGATGTCTAGTTGGGGAAACAAAGTATGCTTATGTGTATGTAAGGGAGAGAATGAAAATTTGATGTTTTATATAAAAACCCTGGAGAATACTAAAAGTATTGAAAAATAATTATACTGTTCTTCAAATGAATGCATACAACTAGACTAAGATAAAGTTTATTCAATGCCTATATTTTAAATTCATTAATTAACAATGTATAAGTAGCAATATTAGGATAAAAATATTTCCGTATGTTTTAATTAGTGTGGTTTTTATAGAATGGCAGCCTAACATAAAGCAAGCGCTCAGTAAATTCACCTAGAATAAATAATTGAATGCAAGATTGAATAATAAACCTTCAAAGATTTTGAGTTAAATCTTGCACAAAAGTAACTGGGATTTTTTATCATTGTTATTGGTATATTTTAATTCAGATAATATTATATTAAATGCATCCATATATTTTTAATGTTGTTCATCTCATTTTTTCTGTTCTATTTGTCACTCAGTGCCTCACTGTTCTATTTTAGCTGCTCTGATAATGAATAAAAGACAGTGAAAATTAGCCCTTGGGGGGTTGGCAACCTTAAAATATTAAATAAGCAATAAATATTAGGAAGCTGTAATTTTGAAATTTGCCCAGTAACATTTTTGTTTACAGATGTAACAGACAAACCCATAGGCAGCTGAATTATTTTTTTCATCACTTTTCACTCATATGTATGTGAAGGAGCATTTTATTCTAAAAGTTGCCATTTTTTCAAAACACTCTTAGCTCATGCATGTTTTTATTCCTAAACCTTGTTTTTCTTGTTTTGTTTTGTTTTGTAATGGTATATATATTTGACTACTTCATATTTATATCTTCTTCTTAAAAAAAGGTAAGGCTTATAAAACGAGCTATGGTAGGGGGAATGAGACCAGCTAATGCAAAAGTGAGGGAAGAAAAAAAGCCAAAGGAGATAACACTTAGGTGATATAATAGAGCATACAGAATTTATTCAATTACAAGGCAATTCCTCTTAAATATGTGGAGGAGAACATAGTTCAATTGTCTTCAAATCACCACAAAGTACATTTTAATATTAAAGGTTGATTCTCTTTGCTTTGCACCTTAATGTGTGCAAATCAGTCTAATTTCTATATTAATTTGCTCTAAAGGTAAAACTAAATTGCATGTCGGTAGGAGGATGTTTGTATTTCCTAATGGAGACAATGAAGAGTCACAATAAATGGGAATTAAAATGTAAGTTCAAAGTAAGTTACAGAATCTGCTTTCAAAGGGTCACATTTCTGGCAAGTCAGTGGAAGAATTAGTTGTTTGCTATGACTGATAAAAATATATATGTCTATTCTATAACTACTATCCAGCAGTTATTCATCATTACTGGAGTTTTTTTCTACGTAAGTGTAGACATTCTAAAAGACAGAAGATAATACATCTACTTCAGAACTAGTTTTGGTGGTAATTTTTAAAAATATTTTTTCGATTTAAAAATGATAATTAAAAAAACAAAAGTAGCTGGAGGTTCAGGATCCATGCATGATTCTCAAGAATTCAGTGAAATCTTTGACATTGCGTGCACCTTTTTATGTGTATACATTTGATGCTGGAGCAATGCAGGCTTGAACTGCACTGGTTTACTTATATGGCAAATTTCTTCAGTAAATACAATCCATACTTGTGGGTCCTGTATCCACCACCAATGGACGGCTGGAAAATACAGTATTCATGGGATGCTTATACTTTATGTGGAGCAAGAGTTGGGAAGAGGCGGGCAGACAAACTTGGAACGAATTCCCCACATACTAAGGGACAACTATATATGTGCTTGTGTATTTTGGGACAGATAATCTGATGCTACCTTTATATTTTCTGTAATCCAAAGTAGTTGACCAATCGTAGAACCATTGTATTCCCTAAAAATGTAAATAGATAATAAAATATTTAGATTAAGCAAAATGAAGAGTCACAATGAATTTTCTTTAATGTAGCATGGTCACATATACCTTTTGCCACAGAAAATTATTGCTGGTGTGTTTTATGCATTCAAAAATATTCTATTGATCTATGATTTGTTTTATTATGTTGATGAAAACATAAAAGTGTAGGCATATTGTATGCATTGGCTGGTCATTTAGTAGCTAGATTTCAAATAAACAAAAGGAGTTCATTTCAAACAGATCAAATAACATGTATTCCTTCCTAGTATGCTAATAGAGAGGAGTCAATAAGAGAAACATCTTCAGTTACCACAGAATTGTCAATCTTAGTTTTTTGTTGTTTTTTTTTCCTTTCAACAAGCCAACAATTAAACAATTGGAGATTTCTTTTGACCTTTAAAATATCAATCCATTTCACAGCAGGAGGCAAGAAGGAAGATACTAAGCAGCCTAAGAAGGTACACATATACACACACATGCTTTGTGTATACACATTACACACATACACATGCTCCCCACACATGATTGTTCTAATCTAAAAGCAGTTTTTTTTTTTCTATTAAAGTGCAATGTTCTTTTTCTTTCTTTTTTCTAGGACTGATTACAAGAAAAGAAATTAGCATTTAACAATGGGACAAGTGTAAAGGGAAAATAAATATGTACTTATTTAGTTTTTTGCTCTTAGGCACAAATGCCTTTTCCCCAACTTATTTTGTATTGCTGACTCTTGCTTGCTTGCTTTAAGCTACAGAGACAGGCTATTTATTTTTAAATTGACCCATGATAAAATTTGGTAACTACTGTCAAACAAACTTGGTAAGGAAACACACTTAGTGGCGATTTTCATCATTCTGTCTCTCTGCTTCCATTTGCCCTGGAAAGGAAAAACAAGAAAGATGTTAGCCATGCAAAGAGCAAGAGCATATTAAGAAATCATTGATAACAAGTTATAATCAGAATATTTAATTCTCAATCTTCAGAAAAATGTTTCTGCCCTGGCCTGAATTTCAAGAAGAAAAAGAATGTGATTATTTATAGTTAATACTTTTGTATCCATAGTATTCTATTCTAATATTAAATACCTAATTTTAAACATCTACATTTTATATTATATATCTACATCTATAATACTCTTTACTTTTGACTTACCTAATGAGTCAAATTAACTTTTTGAGAAAGATACATTCTTTCTTTTTAAAAAACTTAGGATATTTTTTTCTAGAAGATAGAATGTGGATTATGAATGAGGTTCTTGTATGTCACATACGTTTTATTGAATGTTAATGAATTTAAAAACCAGCTTTTTCCAATATTACATGTACAAGAAAAAATGTATTAATCAGTTTACCAACAGTTGTAGTGATTCAAAATGACTGCTGACAATATTGGACTTTTTTCCCCTGCAATAATTATGGTACATTAAAATAAGCCAACTGGTGTAATGCTGCTATTAAGCAGAAAATATATTCATAAAATTTGAAGTAGACATATAAATACAATTATATGTCCAGAGGCACTGAATGGTAATTCAAATTATACTTTTAAGTTTCAGACATAAACATTTAACACAAAGATGATTAATCTTGCCAAGTGTAGCAAAATTACTTTATTTTTCATTTGGAAAAGCACTCATTTATAGCGTAAAACCATTTGTTCAAAATTTTTGCAGTAGGCTTTTAAGCAATTTCTTTTTTTATTTAAGCGTTCTATACAATGGTAAATATGTATCCAATACATTTTGGAAAAGCATAAAACAAAAGTTTCCAGGTTTCCCTTTACTTTAAAAGGATTAATGTAACCATTTTCAAACAAGCATATTCATAATCTTAGCAATGAACAAGACAGCAAATCCAAAAGAGCTCTTTCGCTTAGCAGTAGATGTACTGAAACTGGAATCCAATCTGTTCAATGTGTTAGAATAGAACTCCTAAGCACTTGTGGTAGATTATTGCTTGCTAGATGAAATTTAAGGACTCCATCTGTGGAGGTTTATTTGCAAATTTTATAACTCAAATTTTGGATGTAATAATGTGAAATATAATAGATGTAGCTGCAAATCATATTATTGCAAATGAAGACAGACTATGTGACATGTTTAAAATGTAAGATATTTTTATTTCATAACAATATACTCTAAATAGTATGTTACTGCTTTTTGAAAGATACTATGCCTCATTCATTTTATACACTATAACAGAGTGTAGCACACATAGACACAAATAAATACTTCTGATGATGCAAAAAATATGTATAGAAATTAAGAAAATAGTTTTCATTTGTTCAACACCATCACTATTTCCAGAAAAACTAGTAGAATAACGCAGGTAATTGATTATAATGGTGGTTTGGCAACTGTGTATCTATATTTATCTATCTACATAAGAAAAGCAGAGATATATAGAAAGATTAATGTTTTCATCTGAATCATCTAGCTCCGTGTGTCCACAGCTCTTAGACAAGTAAGGTAATACATTTTACTGGTAGTTCAGAAGATGCCAAAACTCATAACAGTGATTAAAATAAGCATACTCAAAGCTCACACATTACAGTGATATATAATGGAACATATTGCAATATTATGCCACTTCTTTAGGGAGAACTTTTTGGTCTGATTACTTTTATAGTGCCCTCTCCTAGACCCTTACAGATCCTTTTTCATATCCTTCTTAATTCTTTAAACTACTTCATCAATATCAGCCTTTCCCATCTTTCCTTGGTTCTCATGATAATTAGGACAATACACTGCTCATCAGTTAATACTCTGATAATTACAATTATATCCTATAATTACACTAGAGCATCATGTAAATATAGACCAAGTGTAGTGGAGGCATATAATTAACACAGGAAACATGCTAAGATTTGAAGGATTAAAGTCAGTTGTGTACAGACTATTATGGACTAGTTTAAAAAAACATTCAAAAAGAGTAAAGACTGCCATTTGCAGTTTTATTTTCTTGTCTTATGATATGCTTTTTAATTTTTGCTGACTGATTGATAGACATGTTGCATCTTGTAATACAATTTGAGGTATATAGGCTTAGAGTGTGAGAATTTATGGTAAGTTGAATAGGAGTTGGACTGTTTTGATGTTTGTTGTAGGTAGAGGTGCCAGAGCTTCCAATTCCTCTGCTTACTTTTGTCCCTCCTCCTGTCTTTGGATTTCCTATAAGCTGCTCCTGGAAAGATTCTATGTCTTGTCTTTAATCTATAATCCAATGTTATTATACTGGTGGTAAGGTGTGGAAGAAGAACATTCTTTAACTTTCCAAGTAAATTTCAGTCAGTTACTGTGGTTTTCCCAATCTATTTATTTGAACCTCAGTCCTCTGTTGAATGTGTTTTTAGCCCTTTATGTGTGACAGGTAGGCTGGCGAGAGTTCAGTGGGAAGGAATCCCCTTTCCTTTGTTGGTACAAGTTTTCTGAAAAGGTTCTTTAGCCTGGAAGGTAGGAATTTTCTATGGAGAAATTACTCTGCACCAGCCAGACCCATGAGGAGATTTTTCTTGAATTCTGACAGTGCAAATTTCTAGAGAGAAAGCCCTTAAACATGTTGAGGGAGAAGACACTAAGTCTGTGCCGCCTCACGAGTTTCTCATTCTCACACTTGTCCACACTCAGCTTCCAGCATTTCTAATGTTCCTAATAGTTCATAATTTCTAACGTTGTTGCTCCAGGTAATCAGATCTCAGCTGTGAATCTAGGTTTATCTGCTGTTCAGATATGGGGCTGAAGGTTTGCCCTACAACCTCAGCTCTCTAATGGGCCAAGAAAAGGTCACAGAATTTTAGTTTGTCCACTTATTTCTTGTCGTAAGGACAGGAGTGATAATAAATTTCTGTGTCAGAGCTGCAACTAGTACTCTCTGTCAGTATATTTTAAATTACTTCTTCGTTTTTTCCTTAGAGAAAAACATATTTTTATAAAGTTAGTGGATGTTCACTATAAGGTACAATCTTAGTTGTCAAGGGAGGGATGAAATTCTACATTCTATTTTACCTCTACACCTGATACATACTTAAGTTAGAGAACAGGAACGCCTTTGTGGACAGCTATTCTGATTGCTCAGAAAGGATCCTGTCATGTATTGTGACTTCGACATATTAGAACAAATGTAATACCAAGATTGTACAGAAAGGAAAAAGTGATAAAAATATATCTCTCTGCATACCCCAATTATCTGTTATCCTGCTGAGGGTAATTGCATTTTTCATTTCACGTGACTATTATTTGGCCCAGAAGAGCTGGTTTTATGCTGTGAAACTTGTCTGGGTTATAGTGTTCTTAAGAAAAAATGGAAAGAGGAGTTTTTTAATTCCATTCCCTCCAAGCTATTAAAATCAACATATATCTTTTTGGATAACTTGCCCCACTGCCTGTGTACTAGTACTGGGAGTGATAGGAAGGAGAAAGTTCTGTTTGAAAGGTTATTTAAATTAAGGTGCAGTCATACATTATATAATGTTTTCAATGATTTAAATGTTGTTATTGTTCCTAGGAATAAAATATATTTTTTTCTGTAGAAAAGTAAAACTTCTGATGAAAGTATAAAGCAAGCTTTCTTTAAATATTAAAGACCTTGAATTAAATTAAAAAGAGGTTGTGTGGAAAAATCAGTCTGTATTCTATATCCAACACACATTGTGAATTTGTTAGTACATTTGGAATACATGGTAAATATGGTTTTGAAATGGAATCTAAAGAGGCCCCCCCCCCAAAATACTTACAGTATTTGTATACATATCCTCATATATATTGTGTGTGTATACATGTGTGACTGTATGTGTGTTGTCAGTAAAGCGAGTTCCCAATATTTAAGTATGGAAATCACAGGTCATCACAAATAGAGGTAGCCTTTGTGATTATTGAAAGCTGCTGCTTGAAGTGATGTAGCATTGAATGATCAGTAAATGTGGACATAGGGTGATGGTGCCAATGAGCAGCCCAGGGGCAAAATGTGCCTTATGAACAATTAGTTTTTCAAAGCTGTTAATTAGTTCCAAACATAAATATAAAAACATTTTAGATAAATAATTCAATGTCCATAATCTCCTGTGAAGTAAAGTTCTGACAAAAGTACATGCAAATGATTAACTGGATCTGCTTTGTAACTAGCTTTAAAATAGGGAATGTATTCTCCAGGGCATTACCATAATTCCTGTTTTATACCTCCATTGGCTTTTGCAGTCCCCTCTAAATAACCAAGTTGGTGTACTTTCATATGGAGTGTACTCACACACATTGAAACATCAAGAAGTTTGAACAGATTAAAAGAGCTACCATATTTTTGCTTCATAGGCACATAATTTATGTCACTATGTAATGACATAAATAGTTGAACATAGAAAATGATATACAATAGACTTTTGAAGTATTCATTTACTACCTAGCATTTATTGTTGTAATGTCATTACATTATAGTATATTATATAATAGTATATTTTTGCTATTATGAGCCACATTATTCTTCCTTATTTTACTGTACTACAGCATTCATGACTTATATGCCACACCATATCAAAGTTGCCCTATATTTCTGACAAAATGAATGACTTGCTGCTCCTTCTCTGAATATACTATTCTTACCAACTGATAAGATTCTTACCAACTGGTAAGACAGAGAAGGATTCGTCTTCTCCATAGCTCTAAAAATGCTACCCATCAATCAAGAGTCAACCCAAATGTTATATTTTTTGGAAGCTTCCACAGAAACACCTATTACACTAATTATATCATCTTTAACCTATATTAATTGTATTTTATTTTGATTACTTGGATAATTAACAAAATAAATGATTGTACTACATATTTAAAATGTATAAGTGATACAAAAGAAAGATCAGAGGAATTAAGACAGTGGGCCTGGTAGGGAAGGCTGTAATATCGAACAGTATTGTCAAGATTGAGAGTGAAATTTGAACAAGGACTTAAAACTGTGCAGCAATTAGCTATGCAGATCTCTGGGAAAAGAGTATGTAGGGCAAAAAGAAGAGATAGAGCAAATGCACTAAAGTGGGCTTGTGCCTAGTGTATTCCAAATACACTAAATAATTGAGCTAAATAATTGAGAAGAAAAGAATATTAGGAAGAGGACTTTTCCTTGTGATTTGTCATGATATGCAGAACTTAACATTCTAAGCTCTCACTAAAATAGTTACTTGATTAATGCTTTATGCAACAGTGGACAAGACTGGTGATATTGTGAACTATAAAGATTTAATTTCAGACTTCCTGGATGAAAGCACAACAGTGTGGTTAGAGGTTCTACCATATCAGCACTCCTTAACATGCTTTTGCAAATAAACTTTCAATTTTAATATTGCAAAGCAAATCCTAACATCAAAAAGTCATTATCAAATATTTCTATTAGTCTTAGCAAAGGAAATAGTCTCAAATAGAAAACATATGATAAAAAATTGAATTGTGGTTTGTGATACAGATACATTTATTGGTTGAAAAAAGTTAAATAGCAACATTGTTTAATTTAAGGGAAATAAACATTTCACTTTACCCAAGCATGCTTATTTCAAGCATCTATAGATTCACTTTTAAGAATATATCATATGCCAGTTATTAAACATCTCTTTTTATATTAAATCAGTATATTTAACTCTTAAAAGTACAGATATTTCATTTATAGACATATTGGCTTATAAAAACCTAAATTTCAAAAAGATTTTCACTGCTTGTGTTAGTTATCTATTTCTGTGAAAAAGTTATTCCCAAACTCAGTAGCTTAAAATAACAAGCATTTATTAACCACACTTCCTGTCGGTTTGCTATCTGGGCATGGCTTTGCTGGGCTTTCTGGCTCGTGTGCTCCCACAAGGTGTCAGCTGGGTAGCAGTCTCATTCTAAGGTTCAACTGGGATAGGATCCACTTCCAAGGTCACTCAACAGGTTGTTGGCATGATTCAGTTCCTCATGGGTTGTTGGCCTGGAGCCTCATTTCCTCACCTGCTCTTGGTTGAAAGTCTCCCTCAATCTTCTGACACAAGCTTCACCAGAATGCAGCTCACAACACTGCATCTGCCTTCCCACAGAGTGAAAGTGAGACAGAGAGAAGATGTGTGTTCAAGACAAAAGTCACAGTCTTTTTGTAAGCATATATTGACAGTGACATGTCATCATTTGAGTTGTAAGTAACCAGGTTCAACCCACACTGAAGGGGAGGAGACTGAACCAAGGCATGAATAAATAGCAAGAGAAGTTTACTGGGGACCTTTCAGGGGCTGATTCTCATACTATACAAAGGAATTGTATGTTCATTCGATTTGAGTTTACTTGGAAGTGTTCAAGCTTTACAATTGCAACACATTAACATGGTAAACTATATAAAAATATTGCATACAACACACATGTACATCACATTTTCTGATGATCCATAAGCCCCTTGCAGTCTGATTTTTGGTCTTATCAATTAATTGATTGAAATCACTTCATTGCATATTACCAAAGCTACAGTAATGCCAAACATAATACTGTTTCCTTAGTAATCAATGCTTATTTACTGATTTATTTTCCTTTGTCATACCTTCTTTAAAAGTACTTTTACCTTTTATTCTAGATGTTTTTTCTCTTGTTTTCTCTGGAACCTCTGTAATATCATGGTCTTTTTAATATCACACACTGAACGATAAATAGAAAACATAAATCATTATAATTTCACAGAAATCAGCACCATGTGTATAATGTTTTCAATTTTGGTTAATTTTCATTCCAATCACTCAGGCTTGAAACTCAATCATTCATAATTCTCTTTCTTACCCCTGTATATGATCTGGGTATAAATGTCATAATTTGTGTTCAATCATTTCCTACATATTTACATGATATACTACAATATTTACAAGATATATTCTTTTTTTTCTTCCTATACATTTCTCATGCCAGTGACTTTTGTAAATTAAACTTCCAAAAAAAACCCCACCTCTGACTACGAAAAAACTACTAAAAATTTTTCTCATTGGTTCATAATTTCTACAGAATGAAGCCTACAATTCCAAGATCGCATTAACTATCTATGATATCTAGCTCTGAGATATAGTTTTTTAATTTTTCCCAACTCTACTGTCTTATGTGTCCACATACCTATTTAATCAAGAGTTCTCAATGATTTTTTAACTAATAATCTTTATGTTTTAGACCAGTTTGGGTTCACAGCAAAATTTAGGGGAGATACGACGAGTTCCCATGTTTCCCTTGTCCTCACAGGCACAAAACCTCCCCTAATTCCACACCACAGTGATACCTTTGTTATAATCCATGCACCTACTTTGACACATCATTATTACTTATAGTCTGCAATTATGTTAAGGTTCATTCTTGGTGTTGTACATTCTAGGGTTTTGGCAAATGTGTTATGACATGTGTTTGGCATTGTAGAATCATACAGAATAGTTCCACTCCATTAAAAATCCTCCGCTCTACCTATTCATTCTTCCCTCCCCACACCAAGCCCTTGCTACCACTCATCTTAGTACTGTCTCCATTGTTTTTCTTGTCTAGAATACAATATAGTTATTTAGGTTGGTGCAACAGTAATAGCTAGTTTGCCATTACATTTGTACCAACCTAATATAATCATCCATTATAAAGTCTTTCCACGAGGATTCTTTCACTTAATCATATTCATTTACATTTCCTCTGTCTTTTCATGACTTGATAGCTCATTTCTTTTTAGTGCTGAATAATTTTCCTTTGTCTGGATATACCAGAGTTTATTTATTCATTTATTTACTGAAGGACATCAAAGTTGCTTCCAGTTTTGGAAGTTATGAAAACAGCTATAAACATTCTTGTGTAGGTTTTTATGTGGCCATAAGTTTTCAGTTTATTTGGGTAAGTACTAAGGAGCGTGATTGCTGCATTGCATCATAAAAACGTTTCCTTTTCTAAGAGACTGCCAAATTGCCCTCCAGCATGGCTATACCATTTTGCATTTCCACCAGCAATAAATGACAGTACTTGTTGCTAAATATTCTTGAAATCATTCGGTGGTGTCAGTATTTTGGATTTGGGCCATTCTAATGGGTGTAGGTGATATTTCATTGTTGTTTTAATTTGCAATTCCTTACTGACATATGATGTTGAACAACTTTTCAAAGGCCTACTTGCTATCATTGTACTTTCTTTAGTGAAGTTTGTGTTTAGTTAATTTACCCATTTTTTAAATTGGATTATTCATCTTCTTAGGCTTGAGTTTCAAGAGTTCATTGTATATTTTGAATAACAATGTATATTGTTATTCAGATGTGTCTTTAGCAAATATTTTATCAGATGTGTTTTTTCTGTGGTTTGTCTTCTCATTTCTTTGATATTATCTTTATCAAAACAATTTTAAAAAATTTTAAGGAAGTTCAGCTTAATAGTTGTTTATTTTATGGATTGTGCCTTTTGATATTCTAAAAAGCCATCTCCAAACCCAAGGTCCTCTAGGATTTCTCTTATGATATCTTCTAGGAGTTTTATAGTTTTGTATCTTACATTTAGATCTATCACACACTTTGAGTCATAATTTATGAAGAATGTAGGGTTTATGTCTATGTTCATTTTTTGAACACTAATATCTAGTTGTGCCAGCACTGCTTGTGGGAAGAACTTTTTCTCCATTGTATTGCCTTTCTCTTTTGTCAAAATTCAGCTGTCTACATTTATGCAGGTCTAATTCTATTTTGTTCCATTGATTTTTTTTTTTTTTTTTACCCAAACCACACTGTCTTGATTACCTTAGCTTTATATTGTCTTCAAGTTGGTCAGTGCCAGTCTTCCAACTTTCTTCTCCTACGATATGAAATTGGTTATTCTGGGTCTTTTGCCTCTCTATGTAAACTTTAAGAACAGTTGATCAACATCCACAAATTAACTTGCTAGGATTTTGATTTGGATTGAATTGGAACTACAGATCAAGTTGAGAAGAACTGATATATTGAAAATATTGAATTGTTCTATCCATAAATATGGAATATTTCTCAGTTTACTTAGTTCTTCAATATCTTTCATTGGTTTCAAGTTGTTTTCTATATATTTGTGTATATATATATTTTGTATATATTTTGTCAGATTTTTACCTAAGGCTTCATTTGTTGGGTGCTAATGTAAATAGTAATGTGTTTATAATTTTGACTTTCATGTATTCATTGCTGGTACAAAAAAAAGTGATTAGATTTTGTATATTAACTTTGTTTCCTGAAATTTTGCTATAATTCTTATTAGTTCCAGCAGATTTTTAATACATTTTTAGATTTTCTCCATGGATAATTATGTCCTCTGTGAACAAAACAGTTGCATTTCTTCCTTCCCAATATGCATACCTTTCATTTTTATTTCTTATCTATTGCATTTACTAGGACTTCCACCACAATCTTGAAATGCAGTAGTGAGGGGGCATCCTTGTCTTCTTCCTGATCTCAGCAAGAAAGCTTCAAATTTCTCACCATTAAGTAGAATGTTAGTTGTAGGATTTTTGGTAGATGTTCCTCATCAAGCTTAGGCAGTTCGTCTCTATTCCAATATTGCTGAGAATTTCTATCATAAATGGGTGTATTTTGTTAAGTGTTTTTACTGTGTCTGCTGATATGATTTTTTTTCCCTTCAGGTGCATAATGTGATGTTTTATATTAATTCCTTTTCAAATGTTGAACCAGACTTGCATATTTGGGATAAATCACACTTGATTGTGGCTATAATTATTTTATACAGTGTTGGATATAACTTGCCAATATTTTGTTGAGAATTGTTACATGTATATTCATGAGATATATTTTGCTGGGTTTTTTCTTTCTGTAATCTGTTTGTCTGGTTTTGGCATTAGGGTGATGCTGGCTTCATAGAGTGAATTAGGAAGTACTTCCTCTGCTTCTATCTTGTGAAATAAATTGTAGAGAATTGGTATGATTTCTTTTGTAAAATATTTGGTAGAATTTACCAGTGAACTCTTCTGGGGCTGGTGCTTTGTGTTTTGGAAGGTTATTTTTTGTCAACTTCTTTAATATATATAGGCCTATCAGGTGGTTTATTTCTTTTTGTATGAGTTTTGCAGATCATGTCTTTCAAGGAATTGTTTTATCTAGGTTATTAAATTTGTGAGCATAGTTGTTCATAGTATTCTTTAATTATCTTTTAGTGTCCTTGGACTTTGTGATAATGTTTATTCTTTAGCTAATGATGTTAATAATTTGCACCTCTCTCTTTTCTTATCCTGACTAAAAGCTTATTATTTCATTGATCTTTTCAAAGAACTAGCTTTTGGTTTTCCTTATTTTCTTCATTAATTTCCAGTTTCTGATTTCATTGATTTCTCCTCTAATTCTTATTGTTTTATCATAAATCAGTGCATTTTGTCAAATGCTTTTACTCTATCTGTTGATATGATTTCTCTTCCTTCCTCTTCCTCCTCCCCCTCCTCCTTCTCCTTCTACTTTTCCTTCTCCTTCTTTTCCTTCTCCTTCTCCTTCTTTCTCCTTCTCCTCCTCCTCCTTCTCCTGTTCCTTCTCCTCCTCCTCCTCCTCTTCCTCCTCTCCTTATGTTTGGTTGGATTTGATTTGCTCTTCTTTTTCTATTTCCCTAAAGTGAAAGTTAGAATTAATTTTAGACCTTTCTGGCAGGGCACGGTGGCTCACATCTATAATCCCAGTGCTTTGGGAGGCTGAGGTTGATGGATCACCTGAGGTCAGGAGTTCGAGACCAGCCTGACCAATATGGTGAAACCATGTTTCTACTAAAAATACAAAAACCAGCCAGGCATGGTGGTGGGCACCGGTAGTCCCAGGTACTTGGGAGGCTGAGGCAGGAGAATTGCTTGAACCGGGGAAGCAGAGGTTGGAGTGAATGGAGATTATGCCACTGCATTCCAGTCTGGGCAACAGGCTGAGACTCTGTCTCAATAAATACATAAATAAATAAAAATAAAAATTAAATTAAATCTAGATCTTTCTTTTTTCTAATATACTCATTAAATGCTATAAATTACCTTCTAAGCATTGCTTTTGCTGTATTCCATAAGTTTTAATAAGTTATATTTTCATTTAAAATATTTTAATATTTCTTCTTTGATCTGTGTGTTACTTAGAAAGTGCTGTTTATTCTCCAGGTATTTGGGAATTTTCCAGCTGTCTCTTGGTTATTGCTTTATATTTTAATTTCATTGTGGTTTGAGAGCAGACACGTATGTTTTCTATTAAATTAAATTTGTTAAGGTATGTTTCATGGCCCAGAATGTGGTTTATCTTGCTGAATAGTCCATGTGAGCTTGAGAAAAATATGAAATGTGCTGTTTTTAATGAAGTATTCTGAATATACATTACAGTCAATCATGTCCTTAGTGATATTTTTGACTGCTTGAATCTGTCTACTTCTGATATAATAATCATCAAGTGTAAGTTTGGCTTTATAGGTAAAATGGGTATGTTGTAAACAACATGTAATTTTATCTTACTTTTTTATCTACTCTGACATCCTCTTTTAATTGATGAATTCAGACCATTAACATTTGAAGTGATTATTGATATACTTGGGGTAATATCTATAATATTTGCTAATGTTTTCTAATTGTCGACATTGTTTTTTGTCCTTATTTTAATCTCTAGACTTTTTTTTTTTTGCAATTTGTGGTTTTAATTAATCATTTTATACAATTCAATTGTTTTCCTTTCTTAGGATACCATCAATATTTTTCTTTACTTTGTTCAGTAGTTGCCCTTTGAGTTTGCAATGTAGATTTACTAATCCAAGTCCACTTTCAAATAACAAATAATATACTACTTCACAGGTAGTGCAAGTATTTTATGATAAAATATGCCTTGGGGGGGGTGATGTCAACAAGATGGTAGAATAGAAAACCCCACATTCTACTTATCCCATGGAAACACCAATTCCACAACAATACACTGACCTTACCTTTGTGAGTAATCCAAAAACCAGTTTAGAGGCTCTCACATCCCAGGCATGCACAAATCCAGCCAGGTCAAAGCCTACAGGAAATTTTGTGGTCCTCACTCACCAGATTCCTTCTCCCTGGTATACCACAGCAAAATGGATGGAAACTCCCAAACCTTAGCTTTTCTCTAGGAGGAAAAGGAGAGGTTACAACATACGTCTAATCTTCAGACTTTTCAGGGGCTACGAAGAAACTTGTTTCTGTTTTGCCTGAATCTAAGTGCCGACTGGAAGAGCATCAGGTTGGGGGCTGCTGAGAGCAAAGGCAATAGTTGGAACTAGCACACAGCCAGTCACAGGAGAACGAATACTGTGTGATTCCACTAATAGAAGTTATATAAATTAGTCATTTCATAGGAGCAGAAAGTAGAATGTTGATTGCCATGGAATAAAAGATAAGGGAGATAATGAGGAAGTTCAGTGCATTGAATATCGAAATTCAGTCCTAGAAGATGGAAAAGTTCTAGAGATCTGCTGTATGAATAGCACTTTAAGTCACTTTTTATAACAATTTTCAGAATTATTTTTCAATAATTGTACCTTGATTATGTTTATGAGATAATGAAGTATGTCAAGCCAAATATCAAGTACAATTTTTGTCCCCCATAGTCTCAACAATTTGCCTTCTGTTCAATGTTTATGCAATTAAAAATAAATTTATTCACAAATGAATAAAGGAAAAACAATGAGTGAGCTATATTATAACATTATTTGAAATTATATTTTACAATTGATAGAATAAGGCACTGTAGCTAAATTTATACTTGTGGAAAATGTATTATCAGTTTTAAAAATTATTTAGAAACAGTTTTTGCCATTCATTATTTCATATGTGTGATATGAGTCAGATAATTGTTTAAAATTCTGTTTTTTGATAAATCTATGTTTGAACATAATCTGTTACATACAAACCAATAACTAAATGTGACACTATTGGTGTAAACAATTTTTATGGTCAATGAGAGTAAAATAGGCCGAAACTTGTAAAGCTTATTGCACAGGACAATAGTTACACTGAATGATATTAATGAGAAATACTCTTTTAGATACTAATGAGAAATACTATTTTCGTTTAGCTTCAATGAATAGTATACATTGACATTTTCATTTGTAGAATATTGTTGCTCATTACATTTTCTTTTTTTTTTTTAGATGGAGTCTCACTCTATTGCCCAGACTGGAGGGCAGTGGTGCCATCTCGGCTCACTGCAAGTTCTGCCTCCCGAGTTTACGCCATTATCCTGCCTCAGCCTCCCGAGTAGCAGGGACTACAGGCACCCGCCACCATGCCTGGCTAATTTTTTGTATTTTTAGTAGAGACAGGGTTTCACTGTGTCAGTCAGGATGGTCTCGATCTCCTGACCTCGTGATCTGCCCACCTTGGCCTCCCAAGTGCTGGGATTACAGGCGTGAGCCAGCGCGCCCAGCCTGCTCCTTACATTTTCATATATAAATTAGCTTATGAGTAATTATAGTCCTAAACTTCATATTTTTAGTATTCTTGTAGATTGGATGTAGCAAGCATATCAGAGTTCATTTAGTCAAATTACAACATGGTGGAATGTTATTACATCTCAGGATAATTGATGGAAATTAGATGAACTTAACGTTCCGAGGGACAAGACAAATTGTGATGGTATTTGCCAAGGTCTTAGGAGGAGGGAGAAACAAAAAAATCGCTGTTCAATGGGTATAGAGTTTCAGTAGTGCAAGATAGAAAAGTTGTAGATATTGGCTGTACAACATTGTGTTTATAGTTAATAAAACCATGCTATACACTTAAAAAATTTTGTTAACAGGGTAGATCTCATGTTTTCTTTTCCTCAATTAAAAAAATAATAATATGGAACTGATTTCTAAGAAATATAAAAGTGCCACAGATTTGGGTTGTGGCTTTCCATTTTTTTTGTAGTTAATGAATAGACAATGTCTAGGAAAATAACAGAAGCCTTCAATCACTTTCTGTAAGAAAATATAAATATTTATTTGTAGTTATAAGACTAAAGAATAACTTTCATTTTGTCCCATAGACAGATAATTTACTAAGAGCTAATACTTACTGAATGATTGCTATATGATAGAACCTGATCTAAATACTTTACATATATTAATTTATTACACATCAGTTAGTAATATTATTTACAATTTAACAAAGTAAAAACCCATGCTCAGAGAGGTGAAAAATCTCACTGAAGGTCACACTAGTTACAAGTGGTTGAAGTCTACATCTGGAAAATACACTTTTAGAGATTTCACTATCCTACCTTTTGTAGTTCTCAAAATCTCTTATTTGTAAACAATTTATACTAGATGGAAGAAAAAATCATATTAATCTGATCAAAACATACCATGGGAACGCACTATTGTACTTCACCAGAGTTGACAGAAATTAAATGATATATTAGAGGGCTAAAGATGGCACTCTGAAAATACTACTACACTCCTAGCATTCTGTAATACAATGAAAGGAGAATTAAGGAATTTTAGGAAATTATGCTATGCGATATTTGCAAATAAACACATGTATAGTCTATCTCTATATTGTCTGTCTTATTTAAAAATAACTTTATTGATATAACTCACATATAGCATAATTAATTTATTTAAAATGTAAAATTTAATCTGCTGTGTGCAGTGGGTCACACCTATAATCCCAGCTACTCAGGAGGCTGAGGTGGGAGGACCGTGTGAAGCCAGGAGTTTGAGACCAGCCTGGGCAACAAAGCAAGACTCTTCTCTAAAATACAAAATAAAATAATGTGTCCAACTTAATGGTTTTTAGCATATTTGCAGATATATGCAACCATCCCAATTTTGGAACATTTTCATTACCTCTTAAAGCAACTCTATATAATTAAGATATCAGCCTCCTCTTTTCCCAGCCTGTCACCATTAATCTACTTTTTGTGTCTATAGATTTTTCTATTCTTGACTTTTATATAAAATACTCTTCAGTTTTCATATTATATAAACTTTTGTGAGTGACTTTTTTTTCACTTAGCATAACATTTCTGAGGCTCATCAAAGTCATGGCATGTATCAGTGCTCTGTTTCTTTTCAAGGTTGAATAATATGACATTGTATGAATATATCAGATTTTGTTTAGATGTTCGTCCTTTGATGGATATTTGGATTGTCTCTATATTTTGGCAATTATGAATAATATTACAAACATTCTTGTGTAAGTTTTTTTCTGTGACATTTATTTTTATTTATCTTGGGTATATAATTAATAGTCAAATTGCTAGGTCATATAGTTATTCTATGTTTAACTGTTTGAGGACAAGCCTAACTGTTTTCCAAAGTGGTTGCACCATTTCACATTCCCAACAGCAGTGTATGACAATTTCAACGTTTTCACGCCCTCATCAAACCTTGTTATTATCTGCCTTTTCAATTCTAGCCATCCTAGTGGGTATGGAATGGCATCTCATTGTGTTATTTTTATTTACTTGATAATTAATGATGTTGAGCATCTTTTCATGTGCTTATTGGCCATTTGTTTATCTTCTTTGGTGAAATATTTATTCAGATTCTTTGTCTTTAAAAAAATGAATTGTCTTTTCATTGTTATACATGTTCTTTATGCGTTCTAAATACAAAATGTCATCAGATATGTGATTTGAAAATATTTTCTCCCAATCTGTGATTTTGCCTTTCACTTTCTGTACATTGTCCTTAGAAACACAAAGTTCAATTACTTTGTGAAGTTTTAATGTACCTATTTTTGATTTTCTTTTGTTGCTCATGTTTTTGGTATAATAACTAAGAATCTTTTGCCAAATTCAAGGACATAGATATTTACCCTTATATTTTCTTTTAGGAATTTTGTAGTTTTATTTCTAACTTTTAGTTCTTTTATTTCAAGTTAAATTTTGTATATGATTAGGTACAAGTTCACCTTCATTCTTTTGTATGTGGCTATCCAGATGTCCTAGCAACACTTACTGTAAAGACTATTCTCTCCCCAGTTGAACAGTCTTGACACTCTTGTAGAAAATCAGTTGATATTAAAAAAAAAAAATCAGTTGATAATATATGTGGTGGCTTTTTTCTGTACTCTCAATTTCATTGATCTATACTTATACACTGTTCCAGTATCACACTTTCATATTTCCTCTTTTAACAAAATATCACAAGATAGAGAAGAAAAAGCTTTCTGATGGAACATAAATTTTGACCTATGTGCCACTAATTTAAAAGTAACTTTTATCACATATATTAGCTGAAAATTATTGAAATTAACTGGATTGATAAAAGCAAAAAAAGTGCAAAATTAATTGATTTTCCATAATTGTATTTTACGATGATCTTTGTTCCTTCAATTTAATGTCTTACTTGTCAAATAACATGTAAATTTATATTTTAATCATGAAAATAACTACTTAATATTTAATGATCCCATACCTAGCTCTAGACGAGTTACTATTCAGATTAAGTTCTAAAATCTTTAATTTTACAGGACATTATCTTCTTCAATATTTCCCATTGACATTTTTTCAGCATTTTAAATACCTTGTGTTTTTCTTTCTTCTACAGAAAAAAAAAGATTTCTTAAAGATATTACTCTTTCAAATGTCCTTTACATTTTTAATGTATTATCTCAGTTATCCTTGATTTTAACAAACAATTTTTATATTTTGCCCCAATCATCCTACAAAATATAAAATCACAAATAGAAAATAAATATGTAGATAAAACCTACTTTTATATATATTTTTATAATCCTAACTCTTCAGTCTAATCTAAGAGCATATTACTTGTTGTCTGCATTGTTTAGGGAGAATAAGTAACTAGAGGTACATGATTTGTACTGGTCCTTTTACGTGAGATTATTTGCTTCATATCTTGTAGCAAGAGGGTCCAGAGTTTGTTTTGATACATAATTTTTTCCACTCTACTGCATGAGACTTTGTATCAAAGACATGTACCCCAGGAAAATACCCAAACAACTTAGTATTTGCCAGTTCATTTAGATAATTCAAAATGCATTTTAACATTTATGGAAGAAGAACCTCCTTTTTTTCAGCCCCAATGAAATTCTGTTCGCATTATAGAGAGCAAAATAATTTTCCTGTCCTGTAAAAAGGTATGTATCTTATAATAGGAGCAAACAATTATTGAGAGCCCCAGTGTTTAGCAATCAATGTAAATAGCCAATATGTAGAAACTGAGGAAGGTACTACTCTTAATTTTACAGATGAGGAAATTGAAGCATGGAGCATTTGAAGAAATTCTTCAATAGCACACACCTCAGAAACGGAGGAAGGAATATTGTTGTCCAAGCTGTGTGGCTGTTTCAGCTTTATATATATTTTTTGCTGTATTCTCAAATTATTATAAGAAGATATGCTAGAGCATAATATTTCTTATTTTACAACTCTGTGTGAACATAACTGCAAATCAAAAGACAGATAAACAGATAAAAAAATTAAAGAGTGATATGAGGAAGAAATTATAATAGCTTTTTGTCAATTATTTATTTAAACCTTAAAATAATTATAACAACATAATAATACCAGGACCTTATTGATGAAGTCCTGACTGTAGCAGACACTCTGAAAGTAATTCTGTATATACAAAAAATGTATTCAATCTCTGCGTTAATCTATATAAGCAATAATTCATAAATGAAGATCACTTGGACTACACAAATGCCCCAGGGATTCTTTCTTTATAGGAAATACAGTTTCTAAATAATTAGAGTTGACAATAACTCATTAATAAATAAGGGGAAAGAGTATACTAAATGTAGAAAACCATAATGTTGAGGATTATGGTTAGTCTGCATGTCCTTTTTTATGGAATTTCATATATAATTTGTTATATTAATATTTCAAAAACCTCAGCATAAAATAGTAAACAACAACTATAGCAACACATTTATCTCAACCGGTAAACACATTAAATTCCAATCAATTTAAGTTTTAATTGCACATTTCTTATTTCAACTTATAAATCTTAATGTACACGTGAGTTTGAAAGTTTTAGAAGCTCAAATAAACTGAGTAATGATTATATAACTGATAATCTTTATTTCTTACAATTATTTATCCTATCAAAAATAAATTACGGAAGAAATGTTATAATACTCCAGAGTTATAATACCAATTTGTTGCACTGAAGTTTTTGTTTAATTGACAAAACTTTTCAATGCACAGTGATAATTAAGGAAGTTTATGTTTCTAGCACAAAATATATAACATGACATAAAATATATCTAAAACACATTATTATATACATAGAATTATTCATACTGACATTTATGATGATACACCATACATGATTATTATAATTCATAGTTTTATACATACACTTAACCACTTTGAGCACATATTTTTCCACACAAAATAAACATATCCATATAAAATTTCTTACAATTAAAGAATTGCCATTATCTTACCTGTTGGATTAGAAACATACTTTTGGATTTGAAGAAGAGGGTCTCTTCAATTAACTGAATGGTATGTTTCCCCAAAATTTTTTATAGGAATTGCATTGAATCTGTACATGGCTTTGCACAGTATGGTTATTTTCATGATACTGATTCTTCCAATCCATGGGGATGAGATGTATTTCCATTTTTTGTGTGTCATCCATAAATTCTTTCAGCAGTGTTTGGTACTTCTTGTAGAGATCCTGTATATTCCTATGCATATTATTTTATTTATTTATTGTATCTGTTGTAAATGGAATTAAGGTTCTTGATTTGATTCTCAGCTTGGTGGTGGTTGTTGTATTGCAGTGTTAATGG
This sequence comes from Macaca thibetana thibetana, assembly GCF_024542745.1. Taxonomy (NCBI): domain Eukaryota; kingdom Metazoa; phylum Chordata; class Mammalia; order Primates; family Cercopithecidae; genus Macaca; species Macaca thibetana. Next base: position 61,370,264 of record NC_065594.1, read on the forward strand.
ATTTGTGTACAGTCATTTTGTAACCTGTAACTTTACTAAATTCATCTGTCAGATCTAGGAGTCTTTTGGAGGTGTCTTTAGGGTTTTCTAAATATACAGTTATATTATTGGCAAACAGAAATAGTTTGATTTTCTCTTTACCCATTTGGATATTTTTTATTTCTTTGTCTTGTCTGATTGCTGTAGCTAAGACTTCCAGTACTACGTTGAATAGAAGTGGTGAAAGTGGGCATTCTTGTCTTATCCCAGTTCTCAGAGGGAATGCTTTTAACTTTCCCCTTTCAGTGTGATGTGGGCTGTGGGTTTGTCATACATGGTTTTTATTATTTTGAGGTATGTTTTGTCTATGCCTAATTTGTTGAGGATTTTTTATCATAAAAGGATGCTGGATTTTATCAAATGCCTTTTCTGCATCTATTGAGATGATCACATGGTTTTTAATTCCATTTATGTGATGAATCACATTTATTGATGTGCGTATGTTGAAACTTCCTTGCACCTCTGGAATGAAACTGGCACAATCATGGTGATTTTTTTTTTTTTTGACGGGTTGTTGAATTTAGTTTCCTAGTATTTTGTTTAGGATTTCTGCATCTAACATTCATCAGTAATATTGGTCTGTAGTTTTGGAGTGATACTGGCTTTGTAGTATGAGCTAGGGAGTACTCTCTCTCAATCTGTTGGAATAGTTTCAATAGAATTTGTATCAATTCTCTGAATGTCTGATAGAATTTGGCTGCTTGTTTGTTGGGATTTTTTTTCTATTAATAATTCAATATTTCTGCTTGTTTTGGTCTGTTCAGGATTTCTATTTATTCCTGATTCAAACTAGGGTGATTGCATGTTTCCAGAAATGTATTCATTTCCTCTAGATTTTCTAGCTGATGCGCATAGAGGTATTTATAGTAGTCTCAAATGATCTTTTACATTTCTGTGGTGTCAGTTGTGGTGTCCCCATTTTCATTCCTAATAAGCTTATATGAATCCTCTCTCTTCTTCATTAATCTGTCTAGTGCTCGATCAATTCTATTTATCTTTTCAAATAATCAACTTTTTGTTTCATTGATCTCTTCTTTTTTTTCGTTTCAATTTCATTCAGTTTGGTCTGATCTTTGGTTTCTTTTCTTCTGCTAGTTTGTTCTTGTTTCTCTAGTACCTTGAGGTGTGATATTAGAATACTAATTTGTAATCTTTCAGACTTTTTGACGTAGGCATTTAGTGCTGTAAGTTTTCCACCTATCACTGCTTTTGCTGTATCTCAGAGGTTTTGATAACTTGTGTTATAGTTATCATTCATTTCAAAATCATTTTTATTTTCCATCTTGATTCACTGTTAACCCAAAAATATCAGTCAGGTGAGGATTGTTTAATTTCCATGTATTTGTGTAGTTTTGAGGGTTGCTTTTGAAATTGATTTTTAGTTTTATAACACTGAAGTGTGCAAAGATACTTGATATAATTTCAATTTTTAAAAAATTATTGAGATTTGTTTTATGGCCTATTATGGTCCACCTTGGTGAATTTTCCATGTTGATGAGAAGAATGCATATTCTCCCATTCTTAGCTAGAACGTCCTGTAAATATTAGGTCCATTTGTTCTAGACCTCAGTTATAGTTCAGTGTTTCTTTGTAAACTTTCTCTCTCAATTATCTGTTTAGTGTTGTCAGTGGAGTGCCAAAGTCCCTTAAGGTTATTGTTGTGTTATCTCTCTCTCTTTTCTTAGGTTTAGTGGTAATTGTTTTATGAATCTGGGAGCTCCAGAGTTAGGCACATATATATATTTAGAGTTTTTATATATTCTTGGTGAATTGATTCTTTTATCATTATATATGCCTTTCTTTGTCTTTTTTAACCATTGTTGCTATAAAGTATGTTTTCTCTGATATAAGAATAGATAATCCTGCTCAATTTTGGTTTCCACTTGCATGAAATATCTTTTTCCACCCCTTTACCTTGAGTCTATAAGAATGCTTATGTATTAGGTGTGTCTTCTGAAGATAACAAATATTTGGTATCTAGTTTTTTAAAAATCCATTTTGTCAATATGTATTTTTTAAGTGGAGCATTCAGCCATTTCCATTCAATATTAATATTGAGATATGAGGTACTGTTCCAGTCATCATGTTGATTGTTACCTAGTGATTTTGTTTTCTTCACTGTGTTATTGTTTTATAAGCACTGTGAATTCTATGCTTACAAGAATTTCTATTCTGGTACATATCCACCTTTTGTTCTAAGATTTGTAACTTCTTTTAACATTTCTTGTAGGGCTTATCTAGTATTGATAAATTCTCTCAGCATTTGCTTATGTGTGAAAGACTTTAATTCTCCTTCATTTATGAAGCTCAGTTTTGCTGGATACAGAATTTTTGGCTGACAGTTTTCTGATTAATAAGACTAAAGATAGGATCCCAATACCTCTGCCTTCTAAGGTTTCTGCTGAGAAGTCTGCTGTTAGTCTGATAGGTTTTATTTTATATGTTACCTGATGCTTTTGTCACACCACTCTTACAATGCTTCCCACACATTGACTTTAGATAGCCTTTTGACTCTCTTGTGATGTCCTTCTTGCAATAAATTTTCCAGGGGCTGTTTGAGCTCTGGTATTTTGATGTCTAAATCTCTAGCAAGGCCAGGGAAGTTTTTCTCAATTATTCCCTCAAATATATTTTCCACACTTTTTACTTTTTCTTCTTACTGAGGAACACCTCTGATTCCTAGCTTTGGAAGTTTTACATAATCCCATATTTCTTGAAGACTTTGCTTATTTCTTTTAGTTGTTCTTTTTTTTTCATTATTTTTGTCTTATTGGGTTAATCTGAAAGCCTCATCTTAGAATGCTAAAATTCTTTCTTCTACTTTGTTTAGTCTATTGTTTAAATTTCCCACTGCATTTTTAGTTCCCTAAATGTGACTTTCATCTCCAGATGTTATTATTGGTTTTTCTTTAAAATATATTTCTCTTTATAAAATTTTTCATTCACATTCCAAGTTGTTTTAAATTTTCTTTGTGTTGGTTTTCACCCGTCTCATGTATCTCCTTGATTAAATTAACCAACCTTTTGAATTCTTTATCTGGTATTTTAAAGATTTCTTCTTGGTTTGGATCCACTACTGGAGAGTTACTGTAATATTGTGGCGGTTTTATAGAATCCTGTTTTTTTCATACTGCCTGAATTATTTTTCTGGTTTCTTCTTATTTGGGTAGACTATATTTTTCTATTTGTTATTGAATTTATTTTTTATTTGACTTGGGATTTTTTTTTGTTTGTTTGATTTTTTTCTTTTTTTCTCCCGAGGGTGTGACTTTTATGTTTGTAGTTTATTGTTACCTAGCTCTGGCTCTTGGTCCTTTCAGCTGCAAAGACTCTGTATGAGTTTTCTAGTTATAGAGAATATTTGCGTGATGGCTTTCTCAGAGCCTGGTTGTAATAGCAATGTGCTGGATGTGTGAGTAAGTTCACAGTGTCTTGTGGGGAGTTTTCCTCATGTTTCATAGTTTAGGCTACTGCTTCTTTTAAAGGGTCTGTGATTTATTTCAGTTTTTCTGTTTAGTTGCCATGTTGCTTCTTGGAAAAAAAGTTTACAGCATGAAGCTCTGCACACTATTTTATCTTTACAAGTAAAAGAGGCATACTACAATGCATCCAACCCACCATCTTGGAAAAAATATTTAGTTATTTAAAAATACATATTAAAATCTCATTACTTTCTACTTATTTTACTATATTTTAATATTACACAAACTCTTGAGGTTGTTCACAGCTGTTGTGCCTGTGTGCGGAAAACAGACTGGTATTCCTCAACATCTCCCTTCACAAGTCAGCAGTCAGTGATGTCCAATTAGCAGCTTAAAATCAAACATGATGAACGTATGTACATCAGAGAAATCAGAAAACCCTGATAATCAGGGCTTATTGTTTTTTATTGTCTAGGCTTAATATAGTGGTAGATAAAATAATAATGAAAATTTAAGATGTGTGGAGTCTATGAATACTACTTTTTAATAGCTAAAAAACAGAAAAGTTTTCTAGTATTCAAAAAGAATTATAAAATGTAGCAAATAAGTCATTTGTGTCATCAGAGAATAATTAACATTATGAAATATTCTTCATTGTTTTACTTTTATCTTTCTTATTAAATAAAAATAGCAATTAACTTTATGTTTTAACTACACTATTTCATCTATTAATTCATCTATTGGCTACAGATGAAAGAGTTAGGCAAAATGAATACAGGCAGTTTATGAGGATTGCTGAGCTATATGGCATTTATAATAAACAACATTGTATATTTATTATTTAAAAATGGTATATTCCATATACCATACCATATATCCTGCATGTCAGTAGAGTTTATAATAAATTTACATGCTTATATACAACTAGCTTATTTTATTCTGGAGAAGTAGTGTTTAAACATTACCAGCATATTAGTAGCTATAGCTCTGTACATATTCTGGCCGATGATTGATTCCTCCCCAATGATTGATTCCTCCCAAAACTCCTAGGAATTCAATTTATCTGTACTAAGACCTACAGACTAAGAAAACCAGTTAACAAATGCCAGGTCTCTGTGAATGTTTTCATCTGGTTCACTGGAAATATGCATGGATACTTTACACCAAAAAATGTTGAGAGTGCAAATACAATTTGTGGATATATGTCAGCACATTTACCTTTACTGTTATCATTAAAGCAGTTAAGCTGCATACCTCTTATGCTTTAAGTTATATAAGGTAGGAATCAGAAACTAGCCATTTCTGTCCCTGATAGAAAATGAGTCACATATTATATATCCCAAGTATCCTCCAGAAAGTCTCTCTCACTAAATTGAGACCAATATAAAACATCATATTATCTATATTTCAAATAATTCAACCCAAACCGAAATGAGGTATAAAGTATTTTTCCCTAGCAGAATAAACTTCCAGTGTGATAAATGGCAATATATTGTTTTGTCACTAAGAAAAAATTATGCTACATGAAACAGGTGCTATAGATAAAGATAGGAATAGCATAGTATTAAGTTCCTAGAAGTATTTGGTGCATTAAAAAGTTGTTTGTAGATGACATATCATTGAACTTTGATTTTTAATGAAACTACAATCTCCAGCTGCTAAAATTTCCTGGACATTTACTATCTCCCACATGTAACACATATTACCACACTGCACATACCACATGCATGCTACACTAAGCAATGTATCAACTCTATATGAAAAAAATCGCTTGTATATAGATACATAAGAATACATATGTTAAAAAATATATACATATATATAAAAATACATAGAGTTTCACGATCACATACTTAGTAAGAATGTGAATTAGGATTTGAACCAAATTTTTGTAAACAATAAGGTTAATTTTTGAAAGAGTATTTCATGAAAGTAACTAATAGTTTCATCTTCAATGAATTTCATATTCACGGGAGGAGATATGTAGGTACACCCAGACATACAATAAATTGAAAAAGATTTTGAAGAGTTAAAAACAGATTTTGAAGAGCTAAGAATAACTTTGGAGGTTATTAAATTACATCCTTCATTTTACAGATTAATAAGTGAAGAACAAAAAGTCAGAATTTGGCATAGTTCTAAGTAGCAGAAACAGAACTCTGGTTTTTAGTATATTTTCACAAGCTTAACTTAAAATATGATATTAATGTCATATTTTTACATCAACTCAATATAATTTAGTTACATATGAGCAGAAAATTTATATGATTTTTCTTTATAACTTCTCTTATTGAAGTATGTTTATATTTATTTTTAATATAGCATTTGATCTTATTCAAAAGGATAATAAATACTGACTCTTTTCAAAAATTGCATTGTTCATAATCTCAGTAAAACTATTATGAATATGAACTGTGGTGTTTTATTTAAAATTATTGTCCTCAAAGGGTGTTAGAGGACAAATTTACAGATTACACCAATTCCTTTGTATCCAAATTCAAGCTAATGACTAGACTTTAGATAGAAAAATGTGGAATTATACATTTGAGTTGGAAATGGCCTCTTAGGCTTTTTAGCCTGTCTCCCTGCAAGTAGGAGAACCAATTTAATCAAACAGTGTGAAGAGAGTGACAGATGAAAAGCACATCAATCCCAGCAGGTCTGGCATGACTTGAAAGACAAAATCTATCACAATGAATTAAAAGCATAATGTAAAAGAAAAACAGACAGAAAGACTTGATTTATATGCCTGCTCTATCAGAGCAAGGATAAAGATTGCAGAAGCCATCTACTGGAAGCACACCCTAGCTGTAGAGGAAGAGTGTCAGACCAGCACAGCCCCCAACCGACACAGCAACAGAAACTCTACATCTAACTTAGCCATTAGTTGAATCATTTAAACTTCAGAACAACTTACAAAACATTTAACATAATGAAAAGTTTAGGCACTGCACTTTAAAGTTGTTGAGACTTTTGCATGTTCTGGGTAACTTAAAATTCCATTAGAAAACACTTGGAAAACAAATCAATGGAGTGTACAAATTTGAGAAAGGACGTATTAAATATTGACATGTCTGAGAATTAACTCACTGGCTATACTTTGAATCTTTGTAATATTGGTAAGGGACATTTATTACCAGAAATAACATCTAAGTTTTAGGTAATCATCTACACAAAACATTGAGGAAATAATGCAGATCAATTATTTACATTTTCCCATAAAGTCTTTATCAACTCCATCTCCCTTTGTGGAGTGTGTCTATTTCTGTTCTGCTCTTTCAGTTTTGACTCATTGTTTTTTTCTGTTTTTTGTTTTCTTTTTTTTTTGCCTATTCCTCCCTGACTCCACATTTCCACTTCGTCCTTCTAAATTACATAGCCTTAGAGTTAGTTATTTTAATGCAGGGTTGATTACAGATCTTTATATCCTCTGCTCAAAGGACAGAAATGAAGAAAAAGAAAATATTACAACTGATATTCGGACTAGAACATCTGAAATAAAAAACAATTTTCTATTAATACTGCAGTTGATAAATCTGTGATTAAATTTTCTAGTCACCATTTAAAAACACTTGTCTATTTTTTAGTAATTCTTAAGGTTTTTCTCAATTATTCTAATTTGGTAGGATAAATAATTTCAATGGAGGTGTTTGACCTTGAAATGTTGATGGTATGGGTGGGATATAGAGCTTTCTGTTTTACTAGCAATGTGATAACCCATTGTGGAAGATCTCACATATGTGTTTTTTGTATTTCTTGAATAATTATAAATTTAAATATATTCACACTCATCTTTTGATAATTCGGCGAGGAAAGAAGTGAGAGTGTCTTTTGTAAAATTTACATATGGTTATGGTTGTTTGACTATCTTTGCACTTTATTGTTATAATAAATAAAATATATGAAATAATAGATATTTGCAAACTAATTTTATATTATTTAACTCATTGCTATGACTTGAATGTGTCTCTTAAAGTTGATGTATTGAAAATTTAATCCCCAGTGCCACATGTTGAAAGACAGAAGCTTTAAGACATGATTAGGTCATGAGGGCTGTCCTCTCGTGACTGGATTAATACTGTTATCACAGGAGTGGGCTAGTTATTGTGAGTGGGTCCTTCATTAAAAAAAATGAGTTTGGTTCCCTCTTCCCCTCCATTCTCTTCACCTGCTTTATGTCTGCTCCCTTGACCTTCTGCCTTTTGCTGCAGGATAACTTAGCAAAAACATCCTCACCAGATGCAGACTCCTTGACCTTGGACTTCCTAGCCTTCAGAACTGTAAGATACAAATTTCTCTTCCTTATAAATTAGCCAGACTCATGTATTCTGTTATAGAGGCACAAAAACGGACTAAGATGCAGATAAAGAATAATAAACAGGGCCAGGCATGGTGGTTCATACCCGTAATTCCAGCACTTTGGGAGGCCAAGGATTGCTTGAGGCCAGGAGTTTGAGACCAACCTGGTCAACATAGTAACAGCCTGTATCTACAAATAAGTTTAAAAAGCTAGGTGTGGTGGTGCACACCTGTAGTCCCAGCTATTCGAGTGGCTGAAGTGGAAGGATAGCTTGAGCCTGGGAAGTTAAGGCTGCAGCGAGCCATGATTGTGTCACTCCACTCCAGCCTGAGGGACAGAGTAAGATCGCATCTCAAAAATTAAAAAAAAAAAAGAGTCATAAACAATAAAAGTTTTTAGATTTTCATTTGACTTTCAACATTGTTATTTATTCCCTACAAAGCAAATGATGCAGGGTTGAGTTTCCCTAAAAATAGGATGAGGAGTCAACATGTAATACTTAACTATTGAAAAAGGATTAAGGTTAGATTAGTTTTCTTTAAAACCAAAACCTTACATTTGAAAAGCAGATCATGAAACTATAAAATATTGACTAGACTCTCTGACTTCATGGGAAGAGGATATTAGAGAAAATCGTTAGAAAAGAATACTTCAAAACAAGTGTTGGGAAAAATTTTCTCAATGCCTAACATATTCAGATATAGTTGAAAAGTGAAATATTAAAAGAAAGATGTTCAGCATGTTTCCCGCTTTATAACTTTTGAATCTTTGCAATATTTATACTTGAAACTTAACTTCAATGAAACAGCATTATTCTTCCATCTTACATGTTTCGGAGAATTGTCATAGTTTATATTTCTTTTAGTCTCTACAGATATTGTATGAGAAGAATTTGTGATAAAGAAAGAGATCCAATAACACAGAAAATGTTTAAAAGAATAAAATATTTTGTATTTAATGAAAGTATATTGAGTACTTCCGCCATATTATGTATTAAAAACTATGAATTTTTAAGAGCAAATGTACTGTTTTTTCTTTTTTTGATAATTGATATAGTTTGTGATATGACCAACCAACATTGAATCTAAAAATAATGTCATCAGTTCGTTCAATTACTTTGCTGCCTATTAAATGGTGTGATATCTGTTCTTTATAAGTCAGTGTAAATCTTTAAGGAAAATCAGATTTAATATCTACCATTTTCTCTCATATTCAAATGGTATTTAACATGGTCAACACACACACACATATACACGCACAGAATTTCCTAAGAGATAAATTCTCAGGTAATGATTATATAAATAGACAACCTTTTAAAAGTAAGTTGACACCCAAGGGGTTTTATAAGTAATTTTTTTTTGGATCTCGGAAAATTGTGCTAGAAAAATTTTAAGTATAAACTGAAATTTTTGGATTATATAAACGTAGAATGAGAACTATTATTTTATGTAAATATAAAAATACAAGCATATTTTCTGAGCAGAACTCAAGATTTCAGTACCAAAAGTAATTAGTACTCTGTCTAGTTTGGTCTTTAAACTTTGTATGAGACACTGTCTTTGTAAAACTGAAACTAAGTTCCTATGGCTAGATATAAACAGTCTCATTCATTACTTAAATGCTGGCTAAAGAATTTCTGTAAGTTGATCTTCAAAAAACCTGCATACTAGTTTCCTAGGATCATGTACTTAAGATGAATCCCAAATATGTGAAAAGAGTCACTGCCAATTTTAATTAAAAAAAAAAAAATCTAGGTAGTGAACATAACTAAGTAGAAGCAAAGTCACCAAGATATCAAATTGTTTAGAATTTAATTTATTTAATTTTCATTATTTGTTATGCCTTATTGTGATATTTAATAATTGCAACACTTCTCCATAAAAGCATTTTTTGCTGCATTCAGCGTCTACCCATTTCTACTCTGTTTTCAAAAGCCTTGTTAAAAATTTACATCCTATATTCAAACTCATTTCCACATACACATATTACTCCATGGATTACTTGCTAGATACAGACATTATATAGACTTTTAAAGTCTGAATTTACAGCGTTTACCTAGTTTATTTTATATAGAATTTATATTACACTTTTATCTGAATAGACAGTCAAAGGTTGTAGGCCACAGAGAGGCAAGAAGTAAAAAAGAAAACCACTTAGCTCTGTTGAGCTACCAAGAGACTAAGAACTTAAAAGCATCATCTTCAGGATAGGGTGCCAGTGGAAATTATTTATAAAAATTTATTCATAGGCACAGGTGTTACCATTCCTCAGTTTCCAGACAGAAAATGTCAGGAAACAGAGCATCTGATTGGATATCAGAGACTTATATTCCAGAAACATTTTTTCCCCCAGGAGAGACAAGGAAATCTGGACTACAACAGGAAAGTGTATGGGGTAAGAAGTGAAGGAAAATAATAAGAGAATGGGTTGGAAATCTGCATGCAAGACAACTAGAGCACTGATCTTGTTTCCCCATCTAATGTGCAGACTGAGAACAGGGATTTTAATATCTATAGATAAAATCAATGGGGGTCTGTTAGTCTCATCCATAAAAAAATGAAAGTCCTCAGAAAAAAATAACATTGTAATTACAGGTTGCTTTCACATTCAAATCTATTGGCTTAATGAAATATGTTTGGATAACTGTGACAAGTAGATCTTAATGGCACAGGGGTTTCCCTGGGAAGCTGAATCTTACATGGAGATTGAGGTGAATGGAGTGTATTGAGGAGTGCTCTCAGGATCAATACCTGGGGATGAGAAAGAAGCAGAGGTGAGCAGAGAAAATGTTGAACTGAAGTTCAGGTTCAATGAAGACCTGAGCTAATTCTCTGGTGATTCTTGATCTTAATCCTTTACAGTTGGACTTTATGCCAACCTATTAAGTAGTGTTCAGGAGGGAGATGTCCTAGGAAGAGATGGGTGACTTTCTTGAGGTCACTGTTTAGCTGAGGTCATGGAGAGGAATTAACTGAGAGCTGTTAGCTGCCAGTATTCTCTATTAGGTGGAAAACTGAGGACTTGGGTTCTGCAGGCCAACTATAGGCAACTCATGACATAGTCCACTATAGTGCACCTTTATTCCATACAACTTTTCATGCATGCAAATCTCTGAGTCTATTTCCGTGAAAACCAACTTATGATATTCACCCTCAGTGATCCAATGAATACATACTTTCAGAAACTTGCAATTTTTGTGCTCTAGGCTTATAAATTTTAGTTTCTAGAAGGAAAATTATTCTACCAAGTGGCTTTGCAAGAGGTTCACTAATCCTCAGGTTAAAACCGCTCCCTGCCCATTCATTTTAAGCTACTTGTCCCAAAAGACCAGCATTCAGTAGAGAAGTCACTATCCAGTCAGGGAGAATTCTGATTATTAGGATATGGTAGGCTTTTTGTGACCCAGTGGGATAAAGGAGTGTGTGTAGCGTCCGAAAGATCCATATAGTGTGTCCTGTGCTCTTCATTTTAATTTTGTTGGTAAATTGACAAGTGTGGTAGCAAGGCTTGACATGGGAATGGTGTGGGGAGGATAACACTATTCAGCTATGAGGATCTGAGTGACTCCATCAAGTAAATCACCTATGCCAGCAGAGGAACCAGCTGAGGCTGAGCGGTCTCAGGATGGTAGAGGAAGAATATGGTAAATATAAGTAGTGGTCTTCAGACCAGATGGGTTAGAAAGGCTATAATGTGTTTCTGTAATCGTTATCTTTGAAATTTCCCCTAGAAAAGGGGATTACAAAAGTAGTTTTAAGGAGCTCTAGTTAATGAATCAGGACTTGAGACATACTGCAACCAATAAAAACAAAGGCAAGATCAATAAGAGAAAAACAATACATTTTTGGGGTTAAAAAATAACAATAAAATAATCCAAAAGCATTATTTAAGGTAAAATTGAGAAATACTTTATGAAAATAAAACAAAACAGTAAGAATTGACATAAATGAAATATAGGCATACCTTGTTTTACTGTGGTTTGCTTTACTGTGCTTTGCAGATACTGTGTTTTTTACAGATTGAAGGATTGCAACAACCCTGGGTTGAGCAAGTTTAGCCTAGTGCCATTTTTTCCCAATAGCACGTGCTGACTTTGTGTCTGTCACATATTGGTAATTCTTGCAATATTTCAAACTTTATTATTATTGTATCTGTTATAGTGATCTGTGATCGATAATATTTGATATTACTACTGTAATTGTTTTAGGGTGCCACAAACTGTGCCAATATAAGGCAGTGAACCTAATGAATAAATATATTTGCTCGGACTACTCCATTCATTGGGTCTTCTCCCATTTCTCTTCCTTTCCTCAGTCCTCACTATTCTCTAAGACACACAGTATTAAGATTAGGCCAATTAATAACCTTATAACGGCTTCTAAGTGTTCAAGTAGAGTCACAAGTCTCTCATATTGAATCAAAAATGAAAAATGATTAAGCTCGGTGAGGAAGGCATGTTGAAAGCCAAGAAAGGCTGAAAACTAGGCTCTTGTGCCATACAATAAGCCAAGTTGTGAATGCAAAGGAAAAGTTCTTGAAGAAAATTAAAAGTGCTACTCCAGGGAACACGAGAATAAGAAAACAAAATAACATTATTGCTGATATGGAGAACGTTAGGATAGTCTGGATGGAAGATCAAATCAGTTGCAACATTCCTCTAAGCCAAAGGCTAACCCGGAGCAAAGCCCTTACTCTCTTTTATTTCATGAAGGCTGATAGAGGTGAGGAAGCTGCAGAAGAAAAGTTTGAAGATAGCAGAGGCTGTTTCTGGAGGACTAAGAAGCCATCTCCACAACATAAAAACGTAAAGTGCTGATGCAGAAGCTGCAGCAATTTATGCAGATGATATACTTAGGATAATTGATGAAGGTGGTTACGGTTAACAATAGATTTTTGATGTAGACAAAACAGCCTTCTCTTGGAAGAAGATGCCATGTAAGATTTCATAGCTATAGAGGAAAAATCAATGCCTGGCTCCAAAACTTCAAAGGACAGGTTAACTCTTCTGTTGGGGCTAATGCAGCTGGTGACTTTAAGTTGAAGCCAGTGTTCATTTACATTCTGAAAGTCCTAGGGCCTTTAAGAATTATGCTAAATATGTTCTGCCTGTGCTCTATAAATGGATCAGCAAAGCCTGGAAAACAGAACATCTGTTTACAACATAGCTTATTAAATATTTTAAGCCTACAGTTGAGACCTACTGCTCAGAAAAAAAATAAGTTATTTCAAACTATTACTGCTAATTGACAATACACTTGGTCATTTAAGAGCTCTGATGGAGCTGTATCAAAAGATTATTGTTGTTTTTTTAATGCCTGCTAACACAACATCCATTCAGCAACCCATTGATTAGGAGTGATTTTGACTTTCAAGTCTTATTAGTTAAGAAATATATTTAGTAAGAAGATATATATATGTGTGTGTATGTATATATGTATATGTATATAAAGAAATACATTTTGTAAGGCTATAGCTGCCACAGATTGTAATTTCTCTGAATAATCTGGGCAATGTAAATTAAAATCCTCTGGATAGAATTCATCATTCTAGATACCATTAAATACATTCGTGATTAATGGGAGAAGGTCAAAATATCCACATATTTAACAGGAATTTGGAAGAAGCTAATCCTAACACTCATGGATGATTTTGAGGCATTCAAGACTTTAATGGAGAAAAATTGCATATATGGTGGGAATAGCAAGAAAACTAGAATTTGAGGTACAGCCTAATGATGCAATGGAATTACTACAATGTCAACATACAATTTTAACAGATGAGGAGTTTCTTCTTATGGATGATTAAAGATAATGGGTTCCTGAGATGGAAAATATTCCTGGTGAAGATGTCATGAAAATTGTTGAAATGACAAAAAAAGATTGAGAATATTACATAAATTTAGCTGATAAAGCAAGAGCAGGGTTTTGAGAGGATTGGTTCCAATTTTGAAAGAAGTTCTACTGTGGGTAAAATGCTATCAAACAGCATCACATACTACAGAGTAATCATGCGTGAAAGGAAGAACCAATCAATGAAGCAAACTTCATTGTTGTCTTACTCTAAGAAATTGCCACAGCCACCTCCACTTTCAGCAACTACTACCCTGATCAGTCAGCAGCCATCAACACAAAAGTACAACACTCCAACAGAAGAAAGATTACAACTCCTTGAAGACTTTGATAATCATCACGGTTTTTTTTTTTTTTTAGCAATAAAGTATTTTAAATTGAAGTATGTACATTTTTAGACATAATGCTATTGCATACTTAATGACTACAATGTAGTATAAACATAACTTTCATACACACCATATAAGCAAAACATCTGTGTGACTAGATTTATTGTGGTATGTTCTTAATTGTGGTGGTCTGGAACTGAATCTGCAATATATCCTAAGTATTCCTATAAATTTAAAATGAAAGATGTAGAGTATCTATTTATGAGAGAGTTAGTCCACTTTCACACTGCTATAAAGAACTACCTAAGCCTGGGCAATTTATGAAGGAAAAAGGTTTGACTCAATTCTTCATGACTGGGGAAGCATCAGGAAACTTACAATCACGGTGAAAGGTGAAAGGGAAGACAGGTACATCTTTACATGGTGGCAGGAGAGAGAGAGAGAAAAAGAGAGAGGTGGGGGTAATGCCACACCTTTAAACCATCAGATCTTGTGAGAACTCACTATTATGAGAAGAGTATGGGGGAAACTGCCCCCGTGACCCAATCACCTCCCAGCAGTTTCTTCCCTAACATGTGGGGATTACAATTCAAGATGATATTTGGTTAAGGACACAGAGCCCCACCATATCAATGAGGTAAAATATCTTTAGAAAATGTTTAGAGAAAATGAAAGAAAAAAATGCAAGAAAAATTCCAATAACCAAAGGCCTCAAGTTTTCAAATTGAAAACTTTTCTGTAATGAAAATTGTAATAAATATTTTTAATGAATCTGTTTTCATCATCAGAAAGCAGAACAGTGGAGACGAAAGAAAAATCTTAAAATTACTAGTAGAAAAATTTGAAAAAAACCAAAAAAATACATTTTGGTCACAAACAAATTAGTGAAGATGAAAACAGCATTTCTCAGAAGCATCAGTAGATTTTTAGAAAAAAATTATGACTTTGAAATTTTTTGAGAAAAAAACAATATTTATTAAGTTTGAGAACATGATAAATATATTTTTGGATTTGTAATGATTTAGAAAACATATCTCTCATCCCCAAATTCTCAGGATGTTTTGGAAAGATATGCTCCAGAATATAGTACAATATACCTTAAAATAAAAACTGTTAGGATCTTGAAAATATATCTGACTCAATTAAACAGCAAATAAATAAATACGATTTTGCAATGAGACTGATGTCTTGACAAATTGCAAATTATTAAACATTACTAATTCCGTTTCAAGATCCTAATTGATATGATGACAGAACATCAAGAAGTAAGTAAATCAGACTTGCAAATACAGAAATCCCAAGGAAAAGACTTTGATCGTAAGACTGTTGGAAAAATACCAGCCTACATGAGAAGGAAAGTGGTTACAATACATGGAATGTAAAATAAAGAAGATATGATTAAATGTGCTTCTTTCTTGGAAAATGGACCTCTAAGTCAGTGCTTTAAAGCAGAAGAAAAAATTGGCATTTTTTGGAAGATTTTATACTTATCTGGCTAAAAGTTAGGCTGCGTTTACTAATTATAGGTGACAGAGTTGTTGTTTCAATTTTATTCTCCTGTTATTACACGGAAGCCCTACAAATGTGGTGGCAAGGTCTGGAAGAAGAGAGGACATGTTGCATAGTCTTTTAGTTAGGTCTTAACTCCTTCACTAAGCCTGTGTTTTGGGCTGTGTGTGGCCATTACAAATGTTTCCCAGTATTTTTGTTTGTTTGGTTGGTTGGTATTTACTCCCTTAAGTACACTGGAAGGCTTAAGGGGTCTGAGGCTGGGTATTTTCTGTTTTCACACATGGAAAGTCTAGAGGGACTAATTTTAGATATATCTCTTCCTTTGGGTCTCCTATACTGTATTGCAGTCACAGTCTGTTGGGGTCTGGTAAAATAGCTTCCCTTGAGAACAGACACTCTAAACAAGAACAGAATGCTTTCTTGGTGTATTTGAAATGGTTGCTTTTTTTTTTCTCTGCCTGCCAGAAGAAATAAATTTCTCTTCAGTCTTTACCATTGAACTGCTTTACCAGTAGTTCTCTTAGAGGTAAAACACTTGAAAGTGTGGGGAGCTCTCTAAGACTCAATTTACCACTGGAATTTTTAACTTTCAGGATTATCCAAATACAGAACATCTAGCAATTTGTCCATTATAGTTTAAGTTTTCCTGCCTGCCTCTTCAGTTTTCTAGGCAGCAGGTTTTCCTTTGACATCAATTATTTAATGGATCTAAAAATATTTATTGACGTTCAGTTTGTTCTGCTATTTGTTGTTGTTGTTGTTGTGTGGACAGGAATGAGGACTTCACATCCTTACATGTCAGACCAAAAACTATAAGCCTGATCACATCTTTTTCTATTGGAGACTCAGAGGAAAAAAATATGTAAATATAGTAGTTATATTTAGATTAATAATAGAGAATGTTCTATTTTAGTATATGAAATACTTTATTTTGAAACATTCCATGGAGTGACAGACAAAACAACTTCATACAACCACACAATCTCCCTAGACAAAATCCCTTATCCAAATTAAATGTAGTTTAACAACATTGACAAAGATCAGCTCAATAAAAATGCAAAAACTTTCAAAGAAACATAAATTATATCAATGTCACTTTTTTTTTTTTTCCAGGAGCAATTCTAAATGCAGGAATATAGTGAAGATATAATGGAAAAGTGTTGAGGACAATAACTTAGAACATCTAATTTTAATGCCAGGGAAAATATCATTTAAATACCAGGAAAAATAAATGTATCCTTGGGCAACTACAGGTAGTATATCACAGGAGAAGTCTGGAAACACTTTCAGAGAAGTACTATATCAATATGAGAAAGAATTCATGAAAACTTAATACAATATGAGAATTGCATTTAAGTAACAGTAAAGCTCTCTGCTGTCCAAATAAACAAGTTTCAAAAACAAGATACAATGTGAAACTGTATCTTTTGTAGAGCTGTTTTGAATTATCTGCCCTGCATAAAAGGGTGTACATAGTCACAATGATGTATATTCAATTAAATATAATAATATAAAAGTATTAGAGAAAGGTTAGATCATGAATAGAGTATATTGAGGTGTATATTTGTATTATTATAAGAATGCACTATACATTATCTAAATTAGATAACCAAATAGATAAAAATATAAATGTATTATGTAAAACTATGAAGTTAATTATCAAACTGGAAAACAGCTTAAAGAAGTTAAAGTTTATAGGGTGACTATAGGAAAAAAAAATTTCATTGCATACTTTAAAATAACTAAAAGAGTAAAGTACTTGAGGGGATGGATACCTATTTACCGTGATGTGATTATTACGAATTACATGCATGTAACAAAATATCTTACATAACCCATAAATGTATACACCTACTGTGTATCTATAAAAATAAAAAAAAAATTTGTAAGATTAACAAATTTTAGGTTCTACTGAGATCAAGAATATTTGGAGTTGGGAAAAAAATTAAAGTTTATGGTGGAGAATACTGTCTAGTTAACAAATCCACTATCCTCTCTTCTCACAGTAATGGTACATCACTTCCCAGTGAGTATCCATCTCTCAGCTTTCCTTGAAGTAACATGAAGATAAACACCTGTCAGTAGAAAGTGAGTAGAAATAAAGTGTGTTACTTCTTTGTCTGGGTTTTAAGTCACTAAGTGTCCTTCCTCTAAATATTTTTTTCCTTACCTTCCTTGGCCAGAGGTTTCTGGCACATTATTCCCTGCAGCGTGATTGAGTAATGTTTTTGGCTTCATGGCTTTTGGAGCTGGTTTTCTATCTCTCTTAGAGATGCTTTGACGTACCTTTAATAGTGTTACAGGTTTGCTTAAACTAGCTGTTGTGGATTTTGCTGTTTTCAACTAAGAAAACTTATCAATTAAGTATATCTTTTATGCTTTTTATTAAACTATGCATAGAAATTATTTTTCTAGACATAAAACTGAAAATACAGATGTTAATTTCTGAAAATACAACTCTGAACAAAGAACATGGAAACATAAAGAGCCACTCCCTAGTAATGAAAGATTCCTTTATTACAAGATGGTTTGGGTTCTCACTTGTCCTCTATCAACTTCCCTGGAAATGTATAAAAGGCAGAGTGGCAGGAAATTGAGAGTGTCTCCATTGGAGTACTGCCACATGTCTGAGTCTCATGCACAGCACTGTGAGATGATGAGAATCTAAGGAACCACATGTGTTCCTCCGATCCCCTGCCTGTAGAATTCCTGAGTAAATTTGTCTCATGCCTATACCATGTGTCATTAACATTTTCATCTATGTCTTTGGACTAGATCAACACAGTTAGCTTATATATTTCATATAAACATGAAAATATTTCAGAAACAGCAGCGTAATTCCTAATTATCTTTAATTATGGCTTCAAATAAAAGGAATTAATACTGATTTCCCTTTTTTTTTTTTCAGTAAATACCTAGGAGTGGGAGTGCTGGATCATACAGTAGCTCTATTTTTAATTTTTTGAGGAACCTCCAAACTGTTCTGCATAGCAGTTGCCCTAATTTACACTCCCACCAACCACATACAAGATATCTGTGCTCCCATGTTTATTGCAGCACCATTCACTATAGCCAACATTTGGAAGCAACCTATGCCTATCCACAGATGAAAAGAAAAAGAAAATATGGTACATATACACAATGGAGTATTATTCAGCCATAAAAAAGAATGAGATCCAGTCATTTGCAACAACAAAGATGGAACTGGAGATCATTATATTGAGTGAAATAAGCCAGGCACAGAAACATTAGTACCTATGTTCTCACTTATCTGTGGGAGCTAAAAATTAAAACAATTTACTTCATGGAGATAGAGCGTAGAAGGATGGTTATCAGAGACTGGCAAGGGTAGTGGGGAGGAGTGGGGGAATTGGGGATGGTTAATGGGTTCAAAAAATATTTAGAAAGAATGAATAAGACCTAGCAGTTTCTAGCACAACAAGGTAACAATAGTAAAAAAAAAAGTTTAATTGTACAGTTTATAATAACTAAAATAATATAATTGGATTGGCTATAATAAAAGGATAAATGCTTGAGGTAATGAATACCCCCAAAAAATAGGAATTCATAAAAACAATTAAAATAAAATGATCAAAGAAAATGAAAATTCCAGATGCTATTTGTGTATTTGTGACTTAAAATATTATAAAATAGTCTTATTATAATTTAAATGTTATCCTTTAGTCACAGATGCACAATATTTGATCAAAAGTGAAAAGAACTATACATTATAGCATAGAGATCCTGAGGTGACCATTTCATTATCAATAAAATGAAAGTGTCTAAAAATATCCTAACTGAAAATAGTTTTTCAATAAATGATTAATTTTTAGACTGGATTAATAGACATAAGTGCTAAATAAATACTATTTTCACTTGTTTTTTTCCTAGGTGGGAACAATAAAAAGAAATGTCAGTCAAAATGTTACTTTAGTTTTATAAAATGTTAATGTAATGCTCAAGAGTCTCAAATATGTCATAAATTTTAAAATTACAAAATAAGATTTGACAAAACATCAAGAATCCAAAAAATATATTTTACTGCAAAGGGAAAAATAGTTTGATAATTGTACCTGCAAATTTCTATGTCAGTAGAGAGGCAGTAAAACAGTGGGATTACAATAAAGTATTCTAGAGCAAAGCATACTTATATTTTAATCCAGTTTATACTTCTTTACTAACCATTTAAGTTTGGGCATTTTACTTCAAATATGAGTCTTCTTCAAGAACCATATAATAAAGGTAACAAAAATACGTGAGTGTATACTACATCTCAAAATGGCCATTTCAAGCAGGTGCAATTATATTCATTCCCATTTCATACTTAAGAAATTTGAGAAACCAAATAATTAAAATTTTGTTCATGATTAGCTAGGTTTTAAATAGTAAAGCTAGGTCTCAGCCTTAGTCTGATTCCAAAGTCCATGCTTTATACCACAACTATACTGCCTTTAATAAGGTGCCGTATGATTAGTGGAATAATTATATAAGATAGTGCATTTAAATTGTGTACAGTTATTGCTCAATAAATATTGCTTCTATTTTTGTTCTTAAATATTACAATTCTCAATTATTTTAACTAATATTCATATTATTTTGTTTTAATGGTGTGTACATTGAAATGCTATGTCTCCAGCCTTACATATCTTGGATAAAATACTTGACATTTACATTGTAAAAACTGCTTAACAAAATTGTTCCTATTGATAGGATTTGATTCTGCCCTTTGTATATTACTGTGGATTCTTTTAGAGAAAGGTGTCAAATAGGATTTTGCCAAGGTTGAACTCAGAAAGGGAAGAGAATAGAGATGGAGAGAGGAGGGTAAAGTTGGGAGTTAAGAGGTGGATGAATAGGGCCAGAGATGGATTGACTATGGTTATAAATAAGGGAGGACAGAGGAGTTAGAGATTTGCAGGACCTCCAGGATGAATATCAGGTTTCCGGCTTGGGCAACTGAGTTACTAGGTTACTGGCATACACAACTAAGAATAATAATAAATAAATAAGGAGTTAAATTTTAGACATGTTGAATGTGTTATTCCTATTGAATGTACAAAAGGAAATAATTTGGCAGCTGCAGGCCTTAAATTTTGTAAACTCTGGAGGAAAATGTAATTTTCAGGATAACCAACAGGATGTTTTAATTGGACCAAGACTTACCACTCTACATCTCCAAGCCAGACAAAGACTCTCTTTATCACATAATATGTAAGGAAAAGTGATGATCCTGATTTATGTCCTCAGGAGCTAGAGAAGAAATGGAAGTGCAATTTTTACCTTGTCCAACATACATCTATACAGTAGGATTCTGGCAGGGTGACAGAATCAAGTTAAGAAGAGAGACGAACCAATCAATATAAGTGAGAAAGAATAATAAATGGCATAGACCTAGATGAATGGCTAGGAGGCAAGTAGAAGATACCAATCTTTAAAAGACCACATAGAGTAAACTATAGAATAGGAAAAGGGACTTATAGGGCATCTTTAAGATTCTGCAAGTTTTATCACTTTATTCATGCATTTTTTTATGGGCTGTCAATATCCTTTCCTAATTAGCAGTAAAACCCTTAAAAATAATTGCAGGGAGACTTACTGCCTCATGAGAAAGGTATAGGAGCCAAGTTTAAGAAATTGTTCTCCAAAGATGATTTTGAAGTGAGACGATCTTAAAGGATAAAGCAAATATTAAATATTTATATCTTAAAAGGTAGTTTCTCTGTTTTTGTTCCCTTAGACCCTAGAATGAAATAAGGATCACAATGTATAAAATGAACGTATATGCTCTTCTTTCCACTATCTGCCTTTACACCCATTTTTCTTTGCTGTGGGATTATTTTTATTCCTCTAATACAGAACTGATTAGGTGTGAATTCCAGGCTGATCGCTGTGTATTCACCTTTCATAAAGGTCTCTATGTGGCAATAGAAAGTATTTGTTTTGACCTAAGGGCTTTCTAAGTATTATGAAGGCTTAAGGAAACAGGTTTCCACAAGTCTGAGATTTTTTTTTATTGGTTTCTTCTGTCAATTTGTGTCTGAACAGGCTTTTAAAATACCACCAGAGTTATTTTGTAAGGTTTCCCTGACCCCACTGATGTAAGAGAAAGAACAGAAGGGAGTGAAGGACAAAGAGAAAAAGAAAAAAAGAAAGCTTTAGACAATATCAACATTTTATTTCTATTTTGAAATACATATACATAGACTACACTTTAAAATGGAGGTATATGTTTATATGCAGCTAGGACCTGATGCTTTAGGGTTTTTTATTACTGTGCAATAAATTTAAAAAATAAAACCTACATCAAAAGACAACACACATTTACTATTCCATATTGTCTGTGGGTCAGATCCAGGCACTGTCTACCTTGATCCTTTGCTGAAGGTCTCAGAAGACTATAGTCAAGGTATCAGCTGGACTGCATTCTCATCTGGAGGCGGGATGAACCCTCTTTCAAGCTTTTTAAGTGGTTGGCAGACTTCATTTCTTGTAGATGTATGACAAGGGCCCCAACATTTGTTAGATGTTGGCAAGGAACTACCCGCAGGTCCTAGAGGCTGTTGGCAGTTCCCAGAGGCTTCCCACAGTTCCTGGCCTCTTGGGCTTTTTCAATATAACTGCTTATATCATCAACTCAGCAAGATTTTTCTGAGCTCAGCTGGAGCCCAGGCCCTCTTTTAAGCACTTTCACCTGATGAAGTCAGTCCCAGGCAGAACAATCTCTCTTTTGATTAACTCAAGCCTACTGATTTGGGACCTTCATTATATCTGAAATGTCCTATCTGGCTCTGAATATTTAGAGCTGCCTAACGCCACATAGCTTGGATCATCCAACCATGTTGAATTTGAACTGTATTTATTAATGTAAGGGTGCTTTAACATCATATATGCACATATGTATGTGTGCCTATATATAATATTTGAAAGGTGATAGGTTAGAAATAAGTTAAACAAACCAGCTCTTGTACACTTTCAACTGGGATTCCCCTAGGAATCTTGAAATCAACATGTCAGTGACATTTCACCTTATTTTGAAAGTGAATCGTCTATTTGATATATTTTATATTGGTTAATTACACTAATATCCAATAGGAAACTGAGAGGTATTCTATATTAAACAGACCAGTGTGCAGTTCTTTCTTAACTTCCTTCTAATTAATTAATTAGAAATTTACTTAGAAGAAGGTTAAGAAAAAAGTAGTGAGTTTTAACAAGTGAGGGCTTGTTAAACAGAGGTTGTTGGGCCTCACCTCAAGAGTTTCTGATCTCATAGGTCTGGAGTAGGACTTAAGATTTCCATTTCTACCAAAGCCTCAAGAGATGCTGATGCTGATGGTCCCAGCATTGGGACCTGGATTGCCCTGCTCCAAGAAAAACATTCAAATTAAGTTGTGCCAGTGATGGAGAGCACCTGGTCAAAATGAGGTACATTCATGAATTCTCAATTGTCAGGTGCCAGATGTTTTAAAGCAAGATATAGGGGTTAAGAGAACGAATGAGATTCTCTGTTGGATAATTTAAATGTTAGCAGTAACAAGTGGTCCCCAGTTTTGTTGAGAGCATGGGCTGGCAGACAGGAAAACAGCGGGCTAAGGAATCAGTATGGGCTTCAGAAATTATCAATAGGAGAATCTCTGAAAAATCAGAGTCAAGTTTGCACAGATATAGAAAATCTTGTTAGCAGTAGCAGTAGTAAGAAAATCAGAGAGGAATGACCTGGCAGAATGTGGATTAGTGTTTAAGGGAATATTTTCTCAATATGAGTTAGAGTGATGGAGAAGGGTGAGTAAAATGAGCTCCTAGAGCTGTGAAATCTTTTGAGTTACTTCTGGCCTTCATGAGGCCCAGCTTTTGTGTGTTCCCTATATTTTCCATAAAAGCTTACCTTAATTAAGCCTTTTCTCCAGGTTCCCCTGAAATCTACTTTATCAAGATTCCTGTGTTGTTATAGTAATGATAAACATTTTAGATCACAAGCTCAAATCACAACAAACATGTCAAGATCTCGATAATGTACTCTCCTATTGTACTTCCTAATTGTCATATTAACATAAATGCCTGGATGAATTTTTGCTCATTGTAATACAAGGAATCTAACATATGCTCTCATCCTCCCTCACCTGGCCCCAATCAAATATCCAAACCACCTGAGCTCACTCAGGCACATCCATATTCTGTAGCAGCCTGCATGGCACAGGCTGCTAGTAAATAGATGAGAGCCCAGCAGGACAGCAGGTGGGAGGAGGAGTGGTGTAATGCACCCTTATTTAATACACATTCTCAATGCCTTACTAGTAATTAGAACAATATTAGTGATAGATAATTAAACAGCACAAAGGGGATGAAATATGCCACAATCTAAAGCCAAGATCAAAGTTCTGGTGTAGGAATTTCTCAGGCAAAGAGAGCATCGCAGACAAATGTCCCAAGGCAAGAATATTTCACAGACTAGTGTAGCTGAAGAGTGAACAGCTGAGAATGGCAAGAAAGGGCACCAAGGAGAAATGTGTAAAATGGAAAAGAGGTAGTGTAGGACTTTGTGGGCCATTGTAAGAACTTTGGTTTTTACTCTGAATACTATAGGGAGTGACAATGGTGTTTTTAGCAGAGGGGTTGCACAGTTTGTCTTCTTCTTTAAAAGATTGTTCGGAATGTAAAGAGAGAGAGGTGTTCTGAGTTTTTTTTTTTTTTTTTAAAGAATGTAAAGAGAACTGAGAATGCCTCTTTAATGAATGAGCTCATTATCTTTCTTACAAGTAAAGGGAATGTTTAATAAGACAGTTGTTAGTTAGCATGTAGTCTAGACATTTAAAGTTACTATGATGATTTTGTTAGCCAGGATCATTAGCTAATTATAACCTTATGTTTTCTTCTCTGTTACTGGGACTTAGCTGCCTGATAGATTAGAGAGTTGAGTTTATGAGTTGGAACATAAGCTCTGGAATTGCAGCACACTGCCAAAATTGCAGATGTTTAAGTGGTGTTTCTCCCTCCAATTATGCACTTTTGAAGTCAATGCTATACATTATCTGCATATTAAGGTCTTGAACTTTAGGTCCCGTCTTATTCTTCAAGTTCTCACAGTTACTGACTTGCATTTTCATATCTCTGTTGCTTGTTTTTTAGTTATTACTATGTTTAACCCCACCAATCTCCTAACACAAATTAAAATACTACTTCCTTTCTGAAGGTTTTAAAAAACTGCCCTAGTCAGGTTCAGAGGCTCCCTTCTTTGCCCATGGCATATACTTTACAAACCCACAGTATAACTTTTATCACATTTACTCTCATTTGTTTGAAATAGCAATGAATTCCATGAGAGCAGGAATAATGTCTTATTCAAATTTAATAAATCTCCCAAGGCATGGAACATCACTTTGTGGCATATGCATAATATTGGAAGTTAATAAATATTTGTTCAACAGCTGAGGAATGAAGTATTCATTTGTTCTTTCCTGCTGGTTTGTTCAATGGCTTGTTATTCAGTACCTGGTACTTGTTCAATCTTGTGCTTTCCTCAAGTGAGATCTTATGTGTCACTGTAAATTACTAAATTCAGAGGGAGTTCTTATAAATGTTCATGTGTCTCTTCCCAATAATGTTCTTCATACTCTAAATGTGGCTTGATTTACTTAGGTCAAAAGACTAATGATCATTTTAAAATTTCAACTTATCTTTAGGAATATTTTTAGTGTTCCAGAAAACACTTTATAAAATATAAAAAGCATTATACATTTGTAATTATTCTTGATTTTATTATTCAAAACAATTGCTTATAAAAACAATCAGAGAAAGAAGAGAGGACATTAATAGTAACTAACACATCACAACATGAAGAGGAACAAAAACATACATACTACATGATTTTTCAACTGACAATATAGTATTTTGAGACCATCTGAGGCCAGCAAAAATCAGTGCTCATGTAATTTCTACAAATGATTAAAGCTTATCACGAAAATGTTAAATTGTATCAAAATATTCTGATTAATAAAAGAAGAAATAATGTTTAATCAGAAAGACTGCCAGCAAAATGTAATTTCATTATAGAAATAATAAGGCTAGAGAAATGGCGTGCTTTAAAAAAGGTACATAAGGTCGGGCACGGTGGCTCATGCCTGTAATCCCATCACTTTGGGAGGTCCAGGCAGGTGGATCACCTGAGGTCAGGAGTTCAAGACCAGCTTGACCAACACGGTGAAACCCCTTCTCTACTAAAAATACAAAAATTAGCGGGGTTTGTGGCCAACACCTGTAATCTCAACTACTCAGGAGGCTGAAGCAAGAGAATTGCTTGAAAACCCAGGAGGTGGAAGTTGAAGTGAGCCGAGATCCACCATTGCTCTCCAGCTGGGGCGACAGAGCAAGACTCCATCTCAAAAAAAACAAAAACAAAAACAAAAACAAAACAAAAACAAAAACAAAAAACCGGTACACACGTAGATTTGTCATTAAAGTTGTATTCTGGTTTTCATACTGTGTCCCAGAGAACCTAAACAAACTTTTCATAAGAACTGAAAGTAACTGTTGGTTTGTCATATCATAATGAATTAAGTAAAAATAATTATAATAACAGAAATAAAGCACAGAAACATTATTAATTACCATACATAAAAAGCTCAGAAAATCACTCCTTCAGACAAAATAAATACCTAGCACCTATTGCTGGTATGACTGGCTCTTAGTAGATGTTGTTTATGCCTTTTGTGTGCCACATATGCAGCATTTTTGAATATGTGTGCTCTTTAGAGACGTGAAAATGCATTCATTTCTTTTTTGTCCTTTCTTCTTTTTTTAAGAAAATATTTCTTAACTCCACAAATGACTTCAAATTTGTGTGTGTGTGTGTGTGTGTCTAGAGAAGAGAATATCATTTCTAATAAGAAATACTTCACCATTTCACTATTACATACACAGTAAGGAGCTCAGAAAAAAAGTGAAAATATATAAGCCATAATGAATATTTGTAAATATATCTGTTTTCTCTTATGGTAACTAGACAAAGTGGCAGATTAAGGATACTACACTGGCTTTGTTCTGCAACAATTGAGACAAAAACATATTTTACCAAAACATAATGGCTAAGACATGGGATTTCTTGCAAAACTGCTTCACAAAGCTACATATTTTATGTTTTGATTAAAATAGTTTTTGCCCTTTGGCGTGTTTTTCTTTGTTACTCTATTTTTCTTTTTTCATAAAATTGTTCATGCAGCTGTTTTATTTTCAAAACACAGGCTACTCAATGCATTTTCCCATTGTTTGATAACTTGTTTCATATAACAAATTTAACCTAGGACTCATACTACCATTTTCTATTTTCCTCTTTATTTGGCATGTCATAACAATATTGATTCAAGAAAATACCTAAACTCAATTTGAATATAAAATATCAAAATTTAGAAGAAGAATGAGTCATATAGTGAAATTATTTAGACTACAGCAGATTAAATTAGCTTTTAAAGAAAACCTTTATATGATGCATTAATAATATAGTTGTTGACTGTCTCTGTAGACCTTAGCTTTGCTATTGCTATAAATTAAGCACATACTAAATAGAGTCTTAAAGTCTGAAAGTATTTTGAAATTTTTAATGCCCAACATATATTTGAGAAAGTTATATTTTATATCATAAAATGGCATTAAAGGAAATAATTTTACACTAAGACAAATTTAAATAAATGTAAAAATATGCAACTACTAGAATGTATGTCAATATACTATTATCTAAAATATGACTATCATTTCCTTTACCTATTGCTGCATAACTGTCTGTTCCAAAGCATAGTGCTTTAAAACAACAGTCTTATTATTTTCACAAATTTGTGGGTCAGAAATCTAGGCAGAGTTTTACTGGGCAGTTTGATTCCATACAGCTTTGGTAAGGGAATTATCTCAGTTTATTCGATGGTAGCTAAGCTGGTGTGCAGTATCCAAGAAGGCTTCTGTTGTCTACCTGGTTTGTTCAAAGGAGCATTTACAAAGCTGGGCTCAGCTGAATCTTCCTGTCTCTTCAAGACATCTCAGGTCTTCTGTAAACACTCTTTCCATCAAGGTAGTCAGATTCACATAAAAACTCAAAACTCCAAGAGGAAAAGAGCAAACAAGGCCATTTCTCTTAAAGGCTAGGCCAATAATGAGCATAGTGTCATTTTAACTGTACTCTATTAGTGACAGTCACAGGCCAGCCAAAATTCAAGAGGAATGGACATCACCTCCACTGCTCAATGGGACAAGAAGAACAGATTTGCAGCCAGTTTTAAACTGCTCATGTCACATGTTAAATTATTTCTCCCTGTCTTCTCTATGTGCCGTTTTATTTGAAATGGAAAGACAATACCAAATTAAATGTGCATTTGCATAGTGTATGATCTTTACATACTTGACAATTTTTATTAACTTTGTGAGACTCTCAATAATTATGATGAAAACCAGTACACCCTGAAACATATTTCAAAACAAAAATTAATTAGAATTTTAATTTTTCATAACATTTTCACATGTATGTCCCAGTCAAGAATACCAGAAGTAAAACAATGAAACAAGCATACCAAAAACCAAAAACCAAAAATCTCTACCAGTAGAAGGGTAAATAAAGCTTCAAGAAAGGAATTGTGATGAAAATTCAGATGTAAAAAGGTGATATGTGCCGACATGCATATGTGTGTTTGCATCCTGCTTTATATTTGAATGGAATATAAATAGAGGAAGGGAGAGACAAAAATAAAACACACAGAGAGTAAAAAGGTGCAATGAAGAAGAAACATAATCAAAAGCTCAATTATATATACTTATTGTGATGGTTAATATTGAGTGTCAACTTGATTGGATTGAAGGATGTAAAGCATTGTTCCTGGGTGTGTCTGTGAGGGTGTTGCTAAAGGAGATTAACATTTGAGTCAGTGGACTTGGAGAGGCAGACCCACCCTCAATCTGGGGGGGGGGGCACCATCTAATCAGCTGCCAGCATGGCTAGGATAAAAGCAGACAGAGGAATGTGGAAGGATTAGACTGGCTTCGTCTTCCACCCTACATCTTTCTTCTGTATTGGATGCTCCCTGCCCTTGAACATCAGACTCCAAGTTCTTCTGCTTTGTTACTCTTGGACCTCTGGCCACATATTGAAGGCTGCACTGTTGGCTTCCGTATTTTTGAGGTTTTGGGGACTCAGACTGGCTCTCTAGCTCATCAACTTGCAGATGGCCTATTGTGGGACCTCACCTTGTGATCATGTATGTCAATACTCTTTAATAAACTCTCCTTTATATATACATCTATCCTATTAGTTCTGTCCCACTGGAGAACCCTAATATACTGATGTTTACAATTTTCTCTTTTTACTCCATGTTGAGAACACGCAAAGAATATCCCACAGTCATAGTTAGTGCTCTGGGAGTTTGAGTTCGGAGGCCTGAACTTTTGGACTTGGTGAGGTAGAAGAGACAACACTACTGAGCAAGTAGAGAGAGAGAGGCTGTGGGTGAATTGTTTCATGAGAGAATAGTTTGCATAAAAGGAAAAAGGGGAATCAGACCTTACCCATAACATGGCAGAAAAATAATGGTCAGTGAATTATTTTTTATTTTTAAGAACTAAATGAGCAGAACTTAAGAGTTGGCAGATGTCTGATCCTGTATTTTTGAGGAAGAAATAGCCAGCATTATTAATTGATAACAATACTTTTAAGTATCACAAAGCAGCATATATTAATTGCTAAATGAGTGGTATCTGAAAACCTTCCTCTGAGCTCGGAGGAAAGTGAAATTAATAATGACTACTGCATCATGCATGGACTCTCTGAGATATGATTATTTTAAAGTAGACATTAAAGAGCACCCTTTGGTCATACAGAGCAATCTAGAAGGACATCCCAGCTGGAGAGAAGAGCATTTACAGAATTTTTCTGCCTCTACTTTGACTGACTGTGTAGATACTTTTCCATTATCTGTTTAGAAATTTAAAAAAATCAATACTGGTTTGCACACCATTAAGTCAATTAGAAATTACTAGTTGCTATTCAATTATTTTATAAATATTAAAAACTGCCTATTGTATATTAACCATCATGATTAGATATGGATTGGTTTAAAAAATGAAGAAGAAAAAGTCCCTCCCATTGAGAGGCTTATGGTATAATGGATATCATGAAAAATCAAACAAAAGATTGCATTATATTAAAAATGTTTATAATGGAGGGGTGGAATAAATAGTATTGCAGCAGAGAAACTGTTTACCAACAGATTTGGAGAAAGGCTAAAACAAGAGCTGAGGCCATCTCTGTAGTTTACTGCTAAAATGCAGGACCCTGCAGAGTACTGGGCACCTAGTAGGAACTCGGACCTAATTAACACACTGAATGAATAAATACATGAATAATTACTAAACAGAGGAGTTGAAGCTGAAAAAAAAATCTTGATGCATTTGTCCCAGTACATAAGAGGCATAGGGTGAAAGTTTGTGAAAGAAGCTTTCTGTTAAGTGAATAAAGCATTCATGTAAAAAAAATTAAAATAGAGAAACTTGATGTATATAGGGAATAGCATACTGGCAATATGCTGCAGTGAGAGTACACATTTTGTAATTGAAAAGTGGAGGAAATTTAGCTAAGGCATTATTAAATGCAGAGACAAGATCATCATGGGTCCTGTTAACTATAACTCAACATTTGGATTTTTGCTTTTCTTGAAGGCTGAGAAGAACTAGTGAAAGAGTTTTAAGTGCTAAAGTGACATAATCATATTTTGAATTCCGAATGGTTCCTTTGACAGTAATGGGAGAGTCAATGGGAAGTTTTCAAACCTGGAAGCAAAGAGCTTGGAACAGTAATCATGTCATAGACTAATAATGAAAGCTGAATGAATAATGATAAAGACCATATAAAAGAGGGAAGATGAGTTTGAGTTCATTTTGTCATGGGGGATGAGAAAGAGCTGTGATAATTATGGATTTGTGACTGGGGCCTGGGCAGAGGGTTTGTCTTTACTCAGAGGACAAAAACCGGGATTGAAATATTGGGGTGGAAGGTAGTTTTATTTTGAAGATAATTATTTACAAGTAGGACCTCACCTTGTGGTGCTTGTGGATATCAAAGTGACTGTGCAGTGTAATGCCAAAGTTATGTATTTGGAAGTCTACAGACAGACCATGGTGGAATTATTTATGTACACTATCAGTGTATAGTGAAAGTATTGAGCTGGGATAGAATCTTCTGGGTTACTGTGTAACTGAGAAGAGTTACAAAAAACAAAATGCAGCAGAATGTAGTTTTAAAATATCAACTTTTTAGGGTGAAGACAAATCCATAAAAAATATTGACAATAATTTCAGTATGATTATGGAAATCAAGAAGAGAGATAATATGAAACTAAGAGATAAAGAGGACAACTGTGTTGAATGACACAAGCGTGTCAAGAAAAATAAGTTATGAAAATTATTAATTATATTTGCGTGTATTTTAAATTAGAGTTGGTGAAGTATTTTTTTAAAAATTCCTAAATGTAAACCAACAAGTTATGCTATCTAATGTAAGAAGCTTGTCCAAAAACAAAGAAAAGAAGAAAAGGGTAAGGAGAAAAAAGAATTAATAAACAAGAGTATATTACTGGTAAACAGTTATGGTTTTATTTATGTCATAGTATAACCAAATACACACACACATAGACCTACACACATACACACAAGGTTTCAAAAAGGTGATAAATTGCATCTGGTATGTTTTCTTGTTGTGACTTTAAGTTTATGCTTAATCTTATTATTTCAAAATGTAAATCTGACATAGATTAGCTATTATAAACAGAATTGGCATTAAACCAAAAGGTAACATTTTCAATTTCTAACGATAGAGTTGACTAGAGTATGCTAAATTTAATTTTAAGGCATTAACTAACCACACACAGACACACACACACACATATATATATACACACACAAACACTGCATAATAGATTAACTATAATTGTTTTCCTGAAGAAAATATATATTGATAATAGAATTAAAGACTGCCAGGAGTAAAATACTGCTGCCAATATTAACAATAATAAATTGTAATAAATTCATCGGTGAAGACTAGGTCTCTAAGGACCTAATCTGTTTTTATGCATATTCTAATCACGAAAAGTCTTCAACGATGAATTTATTACAATTTATTATTATTAATATTGGCAGCACTATTTTACCCCTGGTGGTCTTTAATTCTAATATCAATATATGTTTTCTTCAGGAAAACAACTATAGTTAGTCTATTATGCTGTGTGTGTGTGTATATATATGTATGTCTGTGTGTGTGCAGCACTATTCACAATAGCAAAGACTTGGAACCAACCCAAATGTCCATCAATGATAGACTGGATTAAGAAATGTGGCACATATACACCGTGGAATACTATGCAGCCATAAAAATGGATGAATTCATCTCCTTTGTAGGGACATGGATGAAGCTGGAAACTGTCATTCTCAGCAAACTATCGCAAGGACATAAAACCAAACACCGCATTTTCTCACTCATAGATGGGAATTGAACAATGAGAACACTTGGACACAGGAGGGGGAACATCACACGCTGGGGCCCATCGTGGGGTGGGTGGAGGGGGGAGGGATAGCATTAGGAGACATACCTAATGTAAATGATGAGTTAATGGGTGCAGCACACCAACTTGGCACATATATACATATGTAACAAACCTGCACGTTGTGTACATGTACCCTAGAACTCAAAGTATAATTAAAAAAAAAAGAGAGAGAGGCCGGGCGCGGTGGCTCAAGCCTGTAATCCCAGCACTTTGGGAGGCCGAGACGGGCGGATCACGAGGTCAGGAGATCGAGACCATCCTGGCGAACACGGTGAAACCCCGTCTCTACTAAAAAAATACAAAAAACTAGCCGGGCGAGGTGGCGGGCGCCTGTAGTCCCAGCTACACAGGAGGCTGAGGCAGGAGAATGGCGTAAACCCGGGAGGCGGAGCTTGCAGTGAGCTGAGATCCGGCCACTGCGCTCCAGCCCCGGCGACAGAGCGAGACTCCGTCTCAAAAAAAAAAAAAAAAAAAAAAAAAAAAAAAAAAAAAAAAAAAAAGAGAGAGAGAGAAAAGAGAAAATAAAAAATGAATTAAATTTAAAAAAAAAAGATTAGGATATTTTTCAAAAAATAAGCATTAGGGATTAACATTAGTGATAAATATTACTTCTGTGTGATAGTTTGTATTTGATAAATACTGGATGATTGACATCTCAAAGATATATGTGCAAAATTTTGATATATATAATGTCAAAAAAGTATTAAAGTATACGTTTTACTAATTTTGAATACTAAGACTGTATTCAAAAACATTCCATCAAGTGTTTAACAAGGCTAGCAAACATATTTTTACCATTTTTTCTTGTCCTTTTGTTTCTCCCCCCCATACTTTACTAAGCCTTAGGTCAAGCTATTAGCACTCAAAAACGTTGCGCTGCAGCTGAAACAATGTCTTTTGTACATAGTGAACTTAAAGTACCACATTGTTTTTCAAGATGAAACTCTGATTAAAATTAAAAAGGAAATTCATACTTTGAATTTCTAGACTAAATTGTAGTCTTTTTGTAGATACTAAATAGGACAAAACCAAGTTATAAGCAAATATGAAGTAAAAGAGAAAAGAATAATAACAAAACCTCAAAGCTCTGGAACACATATATTCTGCTTTAAAATACTAAAAAGAATAAAGCTGGGCACGGTGGCTCACGCCTGTAATCCCAGCACTTCGGGAGGCCGAGGTGGGCGGATCACAAGGTCAGGAGTTCAAGACCAGCCTGATCAACATGGTGAAACCCAATCTCTACTAAAAATACAAAAATCAGCCAGGCGTGGTGGTACATACCTGTAATCCCAGATACTTAGAAGGCTGATGCAGGAGAATTGCTTGAACCCAGGAGGCAGTGGTTACAGTGAACCGAGACTGCACCACTGCACTCCAGCCTGGGCAACAGAGTGAGACTCCATCTCAGAAAAAAAAAAAAAAAAGAAGAAGAAGGAAAAAAGAAATAAGTTAGTTGTAATACCTCCTACTTAGGATTAAGCTTATTTTTAGGTTGCACATTCTAATCACATAAAGTCTTCAAAGATGAATCCATTACTTCTTACCTTATTTTGTATTGGCAGACGAATTCAACTCCTAGGACTATTCCCTTCTCACATCAATTAAACTAAATCAATTAAGTCATCCGTACCTAACCTAATTAATGTGATAGAACAAGCAGAAAGCAAACTATTGCTTTTGAGTGTAGTTTTTAAAATGTCCTTCATAGTGAATCACATTATTAATAGAAATGGAAGAACATATTTAAAATAGCAAAACAAAATAAAAATCTAATTTTACAGATTAAACATTGAATGTATTTTCCTACTTAGTAGAAAACTGGTGGAATAAAACATTTCCCCTTCTTCATTTACAACATAATCCCTCTATTTTTAAGTTTAGTAAATCCTTTGCAAATGTGCAGAGGGAACACTTTCTCTGAATAGCCCATTCTGAAACATCAGTGTTCAGTCCAGATAGATATGGAGATAGGAGTGCCCTAGACAGATGCTTTTAAGTGATCAGTGATTGTCTTCTCTTGGTGGTATGTAGAATTTTATCACTCGTTTCTGGTGTATTAAGGTCGTAACATTTATAGGCCTGAATCATATTAATTTTTTTTCCCCAAAACACATTGTCTGTCAAAGTTTCAGATATGCATCTATACATCCATTCTTTGTACCACGGTATTATATGGCCTTGAAATTAGAAAGGCCAAAATAACCAAAATACCTACTGATTCTTCCTGCCTCCAGAGATATAAAAATACACAGACATCAACACAGCTGCACTTGCCAAAACTCATGGTTTTCTCAAGGTAAAGGATCACAATCTTTGTAGATTCTTTAGTGGTGGATTGTGCTATTTCACTCAATCTGTGGATTCAAGCTCTGACGAGAGTGCTTCCTCGACACCGCTCAGTTGTTCCTAGTGTAAGAAGGCAAAACAGGTCGGGCGCAGTGACTCACGCCTATAATCCCAGCACTTTGGGAGGCCGAGGCGGGCGGGTCACCATGGGTCAGGAGTTTGAGACCATCCTAGCCAACATGGTGAAATCCCATCTCTACTTAAAATACTGAAAAAAAGTTAGCCGGGCATGGTGGTGGGTGCCTGTAATCTCAGCTACTTGGGAGGCTGAGCCAGAGGAATCCCTAGAACCCAGAAGGTATAGGTTGCAGTGATCTGAGATCACACCATTGCACTCCAGCCTGGGCGACAAGAGCGAAACTCCATCTCAAAAAAAAAAAAAAAAAAAAAAAAAAAGGAAAAAAGAAAAACAAAGGTTTATTGGATAGCTGGACTAGTGTCCGGGAAAAACAAAAAGATGGAAGTGCAGTTTCTCCCCTTATCAAATTGTGATTCTGGAGGAAAAAAGGCAAGTAAGTGAGAGAATGAATGGAGAGCATTGACTGGATGCCTACACTGAAATCAGAAGGCTTTCTGACAAGGACAACATCTGAGCATGGATTTGAGGAGTCATTTGGCATGTACCAAGCAAGGGATGGAGTGAAAGGGCATTGTGGGGGTTGCTGGAAACATGTGCAGAGCATAGAAATTTGAACAAGGATGGCTTGAGAAATCCCAAATACAACTCCAGTATCTCCTATCCTATAATCCTTATCTCAATCTTAAAAAATCTAAAATTAAAGTTTTTATTGTACCACCCATAGTTCTTCTCACACTTTCCCATATTAGATAATGGACCCATCATCACCTTTCAAGCAAAAAAAATGAGGAGTCAGTTTCAATTTTTCCTTTTCTCTCATCCCTCAGGATCAATGCATCACCAACTTCATATGTTTCTGCCTCCAAAATATGTCTACTATCTGTCCTCATTTTTCTGTTCTCCCAGCTATCCATCTAAGCCAGGACATGTTAATTATTTAATTTAATAACTGCTATTACCTTCTGTCTGGTCTCCATGCTTCTACTTTTATTCACCTACAAATTATATTCTACATGGTGGTAAGAGTAATTTCCTAAAAACATATATTTGATAAGGTCACGCTCTGTGTAAAACACTTAAATGACCATATATTACAGCACAGTTAAAATATAAACTCTTTACATTAATATACAACTTCTTAACTTCAAATCATTCATGCCACTCCCTAGTTTATTATTTTTCAGCTATATTATAGTTGGTTTTTCTCTATTAGTCCACCAAGCCTTAGAATTTTGCACTTATCACTCCACCCTGGGTCACACACAGTGCTTACACTGGGGATGATGTTGTCCTTCTTTGATATATTGTTAAAAGTTTCTTCTACAGGTTCACATAACTATTTTATACATGTATTTGGTATGTATCTAACGTTAAATGCATCCTACTTAAGGGCTAGTCAAAGTCAGTCTAGATTAACACTATATCCTTAGTACCTGCCATCATACTGCCAACTTAACATGTATTTGTTAAGTGAATGAAAATTAAACGTTCTAAAATAATTATTCCATGTCCATTTCTCCCTTAAAAACTATATGGTAGTGCTGGTAAACTCACTGGTTGGCTAGTTTTGCTATAGGGAAGTCACAATTTGCATTAAGAAAATCATTGTAGCAGCCCAGGAAGGGCTTTCTGTTTCCATAGCAGAGAGATACCCGTCACCTCACTTGATATAAAGCCTGACATCAGGCAGATAAGGACTCAAAATTAACTAGTGGAAGAAGAGACAGCTGATGAAAGAGACTGATTTTAGGGATGGAAGTATGTATTCAGGTACCTTTATGGCTAATTACTTTTGTTTGCATGCCATAATAGACAGGAAAAGGTTTTCTTGCTCTTAATTTTTTTTTTCCTGCTAGTCTCTACAGTACACACTGAAACTTGTTCTATTGGTAGAGAGGAAGTGATCTGATATGGGAGAAGGGTAATGCAAACAGTTACAGAGCTTATATCCTATATAAGTCTAGCTATAAGTCTAATGACTCATTTTTGTTATTAATTAAAGATTAAAGACTAAGGTAAGGAACAATCTGATTTACAAGAGATGCCAACATAAAATATTTAGGACTAGAGTCCCAGCTAGTAAGAGAACTGTATATTGAACCACCATATCCATCATGTATACATACATATGTATAACCTCAAACTCTCTGTAAGTCTTCATGACCATAGTCAAAATCAATGCTTTTTTTTTGTTTTTGTTTTTTTTTTTTTTTTTTTTTTTTTTGAGACGGAGTCTCGCTCTGTCGCCCAGGCTGCAGTGCAGTGACCGGATCGCAGCTCACTGCAAGCTCCGCCTCCCGGGTTTACGCCATTCTCCTGCCTCAGCCTCCGGAGTAGCTGGGACTATAGGCGCCCGCCACCTCGCCCGGCTAGTTTTTGGTATTTTTTAGTAGAGACGGGGTTTCACCGTGTTAGCCAGGATGGTCTCGATCTCCTGACCTCGTGATCCGCCTGTCTCGGCCTCCCAAAGTGCTAGGATTACAGGCTTGAGCCACCGCGCCCGGCCTTTTTTTTTTTTTTTTTTTTTTTTTTTTTACATTTTCCCCCTTATAACACAGGTTTGAAGACTTTTTTATTGATATAATAAACACCACTAGAAGTAAGAAAATGTTAAGAAACTCCTCGATATTCAGAAAAGCACCCAATTTGGAACAGTCTTAGGTATAGAACACTTTGCTAAAAATGATGATTTGAAAAGACACTAGTTTGAAAATACTCTAACTTGAAGAATTTGACCTTTAACTAATGGGTAGCACAATCATTGTACATAAGAACACATCTTTGACACAAATGTGGCTCACTATATGCAACTGAGGCAATGCTGCTGTGTTACTAAATATTTTACCATGAAAGTATCTTCTTATAGGTTGATCTGAAAAGATTTCCTGAAAAGGTTTCTTTGTTTTCTGATTTGTATTGTTTTTGTTTTTGTTGGCAGGGTGGCTGACTGTTAATGACTCGTGAAGGAAGACAGGAAATTAAAATATAGAAAATGGCAAGGTATTGGAGGGTATGGTCAAAGAAAAAAAATAATGGAAAATCTTGGAAAGGGCAAAAAGAAAATCATGAACTGTGAGAGGAAAAGAAATTAGGCTTTCAGAATGAATATGTTGTAGTTAGGCATTCATGCCAGGGGCTGCCTTAGATGATGTTTCAAATTTGTGTCATTTCAGTGCTTTTGGTTGCAGAGAATTTTGCTATGTAGACTTACCCACAGCTTTAGTAGGACACATTGATTTGTAGTTATTACGATTTGTATTCAAAGCAGGTTTTCAACGCAATCCTCATAACTGCAATAAAGGTTGCTAGGTCAGAATGTTTCATCTTAATGAATAATTTATGTAACACTAAGTCACATGTTAAACTGTAAGAAGTACTATTGTCAGTGAACACTTTGGAATGTGAATCTAGTTTTAAATTTCTACTTGCTTCAACTGAAGAGAAAAAAATATGAGTTTGGTTTATTTTCAAAGAAATCAGAAAGCTCTAGAAAAAGATAAAGCGACTCCCATGACAACTGCAGAGGATTCCATTTTACAGTTTCACATCTAAAAGAAACAAAATACTAATTGATAAACAAAAATGTAAAACCTGCATTAAATCTAAAAATTACATAAAATATCTGCAGAGCACAGAGGGCTATTTAAAACTAGGCCAGGCTAATAAAATGTCATTTGAGGATAAATTAGATTTTCCAGGTTCCCTTTGGTCTCAAACCAGAATATTGCAATCTACTCAAACAAAACTGTTGAACAGCCAAGGGTCTTGCTATTACTAGGCTTTTCAGCAGAAATGGAAGCTCTCTATTTATCAGTGTCCACTTCCCTATTAGAGCAAAGCACTATATTTTCTTCTTCCATCCATTGTTCAAATATTTCAGTCATCTCAAGGTTTTATAGAAATAAAATGCAACCACATCTGTCAGCAGTATTAGGAATATCTGGTATACACAGTTAACTTTCCCTGCTGGCACAGTAAGTGCACAATAAATATTTACCAACAGGCATGCATATATTTAGACATATACACAATAAATATAGCATTCCTCCCAATGCAGAGGTGATTAGAAAAATAATTTAAAAAGCTAACATATGTGGGGTGCTTACTAGTAACTTCAATGGTGAAATTATTTTATTCCCATAACCCAATGTGAGCTGTACAATAATATACTGAAAAGCATGTATGACAACATGACAAATTATAACAAATTATAACATTATGATTTACTAATATTGGGTAACATGACTCAGGCTATGCTGCTTGTAAATATCAGAGCAGGAATATCACCAATATGTCTAATCAAGAGTCTATGGTTCTAACCATTTCTCTGTGTGTTTTCAATCCTAAAAAGAAATGGAAGAAGCAAAGAAAAATGACTTCAAAATACCCTCTATTGCTCTTGACTGTTGACAGATTGAAAGGCCCAAGGCCTGCTATTAGATTCTCATTAGAATATATGTTATTAGTTTTTATGGATCCCTGGACTTCTTATGGCCTTTGCTTATTTTCATTGAAGACTGGGTGAACTATTAACCTCCCATCATATCTTATGGTATATTAAACCATTTTCATTAAGGAAAAATTAGGAACATAAAATGAAAGAATATATTTTGCAAAGATTAGATGTTTTATAATTATAAAATAAGTAGCAATCTGTATGCCTCATTTTAAAGCAACGCTACATTGTGCTTTTATTATAACATTATATCTGATTTTATAACCAAGCAGTTTTAGATTTATTTGTCTGATTTTTCTTATTCGGCTCCACTGTAGCAGTATTTTATGATCTATATAGGGTCACTGTGTGTCATTGATAATTTAGTATGACTAAATTATTTCAAACAAATGTGTAGGCAGTAAACAATTATAATAATTTGTGCTTTACCATTGGTGGAATAGTAATATCAAAGATCTAACACAGTAAATATATGTAGTGAAATATGCATGGTTCCAGGGATCTTATGTGAGGGAAGTGAAGATGTAGGCTTGGAGAATAAATATATCTGTAATTGGAAACAGATTTAATTAGTTACTATCTGTTTGATTTTGCACAAGTCATGTAGTCTTTCTAAGTCCCAGTTTTCTGAACTGTAAAATTGGTAATAATATTGGTGCCCAATGAAGGTCGTTACATGATGAAATGAAAGAATGCATGCCAAGATTTCCATATTGCCCTGTCCCAGAAAACTCAAAAGATGTAATCCCTGATTGTGAAGTCACTGGATGTTCTTGATGTGAATGCCTAATGAAATTAAAATAGATATTTTAAAAAACAGTCCATTGGAGAATGACTGGAAAATGATATCTATCTTTCACTGTTTCATAATTTATCATATGTTGTTTTGTTGGTTTATTTTGTTTCATTTTTGTTTTCTCAATACGGTTTGGTTAAATACAAAGCATTTTTATAAGCTGGGAAGCCATTTTTCTATATTTAAATGTATTTTCTATCTGGCTCTTATACCAAAATCTTTCTTTAAAGTTCAGGTGAATACTGCCCAAAATTAAAAACTTGAAGAATGTTTTAAAATGATAAAGATCAATATTGCCAATTCTTACAATATCTATATTGTGTAATCCAAAACTATATGAAAAAAATATAGAGAATTGCTTTACTAGTTATACATAACTCTAAGAGAATCACTGCCCTGCAAGATAATTGCACAAACATCATTTCCTTGGAATTTTTTTGATGTATAGGTCTTTTTTCTATCAGCTTCTACAGTATTAGAGTATAAAATGTGTATGAATCCCTTGTATAATTATAGTCCATAATTTCTATACTCATTTAGAAATATTAGCAGAGCTTAAATATTAGCAGAGCTACAGTCTCCGGACATTTCAGCCTTATGACCAATTATATGACAAGCCAAATTTCTTACTTGTATAGAGAGGGGCAGGTTGGAGTGATCTTGATTGTGAACAAGAATGTTAAAATATAATTGTAGGAAGCTCCTTTTCAGAGTCACCTGTTTGTTGCCGGTGTTCAAGATGTTGGGCAAAACAATGCTGTGGGTCAAAGTAGAGTGCAAAGAGTGTCAGAATAAATAATATCCAAACAGATTAGGGAGAATCATATGGCTAGGGGCTTGAAGAAGTGTGAACTATAGCAAACAGCTGCAGGTATTGTTTTGTTTTTATTTTAAGTCTGTCAGTTTTGCAGCAGCAGGCTACATAAACAAGAATGGCCCACACTTGTTTTCATGGGATCACAGGTTGTTCCTCTGGGAGATGCTAGGAGAGTGAAACACGGGTTACCATGATTTTATTGATGTGTCCTACTGTTTGATTCTATGTAGAAGGAAAGTAAATGACAGTTGAAGGAGGATTATTCAGATTCCACATCTCCCTACTTACAAAAAGAAGAATGGATTTTAAAAAGAATTTTAATGCCATTGTAGGATTCTAATCTTTAATTTGCATAAACCTGATAACCTGCTGATGATTGCAATTAATTCTTGTCTAGTTTTAGCCTAATTTAACAGATACAAAACTTATCAAAGAAAACATGGTTGGAAGAAACAGTCTTCACCAGTCTAGTATATTAAGAGTAACATTGTTATGTTTTATGTTTTAGTTTGAAAACAACAATCTTAATTTTTAAATCAAGTAGAAATCCAGATACACACACACACACACACACACACACACACACACACACACACAGAGTTGATCTATTTAGAATGCTTCAGTAAAATAGAAATTTCTTTATAGGCAGAATGTACTTTCATATAAAAAATAGGCTCTGTTTGTATTGTTTTATGATAAATGTGTAGGGGATTTGAGGACAGAATTCTGAAATGTTATATTGGTTAAATGAGACTGTAGCATTATGTTCCTAATCCCTGGATCCCCATAAACTTGAAATGGTGTTATTTTGTATCAAAACAAAAGAGAAATTATACAAGCAAATGGTTTGCTTTGTGGCTGCAAAGCTTAAAGTGATGAAATTGCTAAGAGGAAATGCACAAAAATAGTGCACAGGGAGTCAAATAATTGTATTTTTTACCTGTATTGTGGTTTGAGTGGCTAGCCTATGAAAAATGTAAGGTTGCACTGCTTTGTATAGTTCTCTACAAACACTTTACCTTTCCAAACATCCATAAAAAGTTTGACAAGGAACAGTTCTCATTCTTGCTTTACATTCTACTTAGTGTAAAGAGTAGTCCCTCTAAATAATTTTATGTTTATGTTTGATGGTGAACAACCACTAGTATGGTAAACAAGTGTTCATTTGACATAGAATTTAAACTGAAGAATGAAAACATTCTCATACAGGCTGAAACATTTTTATTTGTGAAGTCTTTATCTACATTACATAATGATACAGATATTTCTAAACAAGTGGATTTTTAATATTATTAGGATTCAGAATTAAATACTAACTACATTGTTCTCTCTTTGTACTTGGATGAATGTATATATTTTCACCTATTTCCTTTCTAAAATAGTGCTCATCACATCTGATATAATTGAATAAAATTGTTAACTATCAAAAGGAGTAC
The DNA here is from genome assembly GCF_024542745.1 of Macaca thibetana thibetana. Taxonomy (NCBI): domain Eukaryota; kingdom Metazoa; phylum Chordata; class Mammalia; order Primates; family Cercopithecidae; genus Macaca; species Macaca thibetana. Next base: position 61,412,216 of record NC_065594.1, read on the forward strand.
TTTCAAATGCAACAAGAAATTAGAAAAAAAGATGTGCTATGGCTCCTTTTATAATATGTTTTATGTGTTTGAAATTTGTTTCATATTGCTTGGAAGAAAATTATTTGGCCTCAGGCTTACTCAGTAAGTTCAGGAGTATCCTACAGAAAAAGAAAAAAATTACCAAAGCACTATTAAAATGTCCAGCATAGCTGCTGATTTAAAACAACCCAGTAGCTTAGTTTTCTACACGTTATGAAATTCCCTGCTTCAAGAAACACTATAAATATGTACATAGTTTTCCAATTCAGAAATTAATTTAAAAACTAAATGCGTTTTGCATTTTGTCATATAGCGTTCGTAGGACTAACTTCTTTTAACTAAAAAAAAAAAAAGAAAATCTCACTTTATTGTTTTCCTCTGAATTGCTGATTGACTGACTACTTTTATTTTATTATTAAATGGTCAATTTAAAATACAGAAAAAGTGTGGAGCAAAATGGCAGAATAAAAGCTTATATTCTTTGTGTTCCTCCCCCCAACACCCACTGGAATACTGCATTTTCACAACTATGTGTACACAGAAAAGCATTGCCAGCAAGAATAAAAAAATCAGGTGAGCACAGTACCCAGTTTTAACTTCATATCACTGAAAGAGGCATTCAGGAGGGCAGGAGAAACTGGTTTGAATCACCAATGCCACCCCTACACCATCCCCCAGCAACTGCCATGCAGTGCAGAAACAATCTGTGCATTTTGGGGATGGAGAGCACAGTGACTGGGAGATTTTATGTTGAACTCAGTGTTACACTGTCTCAGGGGAGAATAAAGCCCTGCTGGGCTCAGCCAGCACCCTTGTAGGAAGGGAGCATTTAGACCAGCCTTAGCCAGAGGGGAATTGCCCATCCCAGCAGTCAATTGAGTTTCTCAGCAAACCTTGCCAGCACTGGTTGAAGGGCTCTGGGGTCCTAGGTAAACTTGAAAGGCAGGCTAGCACACAAGGACTGCAATTCCTAGGCAACTCCTACTGCTACACTGGGCTTAGAGACAGTGAACTAGGGTGACATGTGACCTAGGGAGACACCAGCTGTCATGACCAAGGAAGTGCTTGAGCCATCCTTCTCCCAACCCCAGGCAGTACAGCTCGCAGCAACAAAAGTACTTCCTTCCTTCTACTTAAGGAGAGCAGAAGGAAGAGTACAGAGGACTTTGTCTTTTATCTTGGATACCAACTTAGCCACAGTAGGATAGGGCACCAGACAGAGTTGTGAGGGCCCCATTCATGGCTCTCGCTCCCAGACATTTCTAGATACATCCTGGGCCAAAAGGGAACCTGTTGTCTTGAAGGAAAAGGCCCAGTTCTGGCAGGATTTATCACCTGCTGACTAAAGAACCCTTGAGCCCTGAATAACTAGCAGTGATACCCAGGTAGTACAATGTGAGCCTTGGGCTCTGATACACACTAGCTTCAGGGGTGAACAAGCACATTCCCAGCTATGATGACTATAGTGAAAGACTCCTCTTTGAGGGAAGCAGAGAAAAAGTAAAGGGGACTTTGGCTGGAACCTTAGGTAACAACTTGGCCACAGTGGGGTAGAGCAACAAGCAGGCTCTTGGGGTCCCTGAGATCAAGCCTAAGCTCTTAAACAGCCTTTCTGGACCTACCCTGGTCAGAGGAGAGCCCACTTTCCCGAAGGGTGAGACCCAGGCCTGACAGAATTCAGCACAAGCTGGCAGAAGAGCCCTTGGGTTTTAAGTAAACATTGGCAGTGGCCTGGAAGAACATCCCATGGACCAGTGGTGGTAGTAGCCACAGGGAGAGGTTCCTCTGCCTTTCGAAAGGGGAGGGAAGACTGGGAAGCAATTTGTATTGTTGTTCAATTGCTAACTTAGTCACAGTAAAACATCAGGTAAACTGCTAAACTTTTTGTCTATGATCTCTGGCTCCCAGACAGCATATCTGGACATGCCTGGGACTTGGGGGAACTTGCTGTCCTGATGGAAAGGGCCTTGGGAAAGACCCAGTTCTGCGCTGGCTTCAGGTTTGACCCGGAGAAGTTCCAGTGGTGGTGGCCACAGGAGTTTTTGCATCGCCACACCGCCAGTTCCACATGGCTCAGGAGAGAGAGAAACAACAACAACAACAAAGCTCTATTTTGGAGAAACTGGGAGGAAAGAACAACAGTCTCTGTCTGGTAATGCAGATAATTCTTCCAGCTCTTATTCAAGACCACCACGACAGTACCCCTACAAGTCTGCAAAAATCACAGTGTTACTGTGCTTGAGGTTTAAGAACCTTCAAATACCTGAAAAGTCTTTCCAATAAGGACAGGCACAAATAAGCCCAGACTATGAAGGCTACAATAAATAACTAATTCTTCAATGCTCAGACACCAACAAACGTCTACAAGCATCAGCATCATCCAGGAAAACATGACCTCACCAAATGAAGTAAATATGGTACCAGGAACCAGTACTGGAGAAACAGAGATATATGTCATTTCAGACAGAGAATTCAAAATAGCTCTTTTAAGGAAACTAAAAGAAATTCAAAATAACACAGATAAGGTATTCAAAATTCTATTAGATAAATTTAATACAGAGATTGAAATAATTAAAAAGAGTCAAGCAATAATTATAGAGTTTAAAAATGCAATTTATATGCTGAATAATACACCAGAGTCTGTTAATAACAGAATGGATCAAGTGAAATAAAGAATTGATGATCCTGAAGACCAGCTACTTGAAAATACATAATCAACAGAGACAAAACTAAAAGAAATAAACAATAATAAAGCATGCCTACAAAATTGAAAAAAAGATAGCTTCAAATGAGCAAATCTAAGTCTTTGGACTTAAAGAGGAGGTAGAGAAAGAAATAGGGGTAGAGAGTTTATTCAAAGGGATATCAGAGCTCTTCCCAAACCTAGAGAAAGATATCAACATGCCAGTTTAAGAAGGTTATAAAACTCCAAGCAGATTTAACCCAAATAAGACTACCTCAAGGCATTTAATAATCTAACTCCCAAAACTCAAGGATAAAAACAAGAATATAATGGAGCACCAATGTCTGGAGGCAGGCTTTTCAGTGGAAACCTTACAGGCCAGGAGAAAGTGGAATGACATATTTAAAATTGCTGAGGGGAAAAATCACCTTTTATCCTAGAATATTATATTTGGCAAAACTATCCTTCAAATATGAAGGAGAAATAAAAATCTTCCCAGACAAACAATACCTGGCAAATTCAACAAGAAATGCTAAAGGGAGTTTTTTGATCTAAAATAAAAGGATGTTAATGAGCAAGAAGAAATCATCTGAAGGTATAAAACTCACTGCTAATAGTAAGCATGTGGATAAACAGAATAGTATAACACAGTGATTGTGATGTGTAAATTACTCTTGTCTTAAGTAGAAAGACTAAGTGATGAACCAAGAAAAATAATAACTACAACAAATTTTCAAGACATAGAAGAATAAGACATAAAGAGAAGCAATAAAAGGCTAAAAAGCAGGGATACGAAGTTAAAGTGTAGACTGTTCATGAATTTTCTTTATGAAAGTTTGTTCACGCAATCAGGATTAAGTTGTCATCAATTTAAAATAATAGGTTAGAAGACAGCATTTGAAAGCCTTAGAGTAACCTCAAAACAAAAAACATAAATCAATCCACAAAAAATAAAAAGCAAGAAATTAAAGCATACCACCAGAGAAAATCATTTTCACTAAAAAGAAAACAGGGAGGAAGAAAAGGAGGAAGAGAAGACCACAGAAAACCCAGAGAGCAAATAACAAAATGGCAGGATATAATGAAAGCAGTACTAAGAGAGAAATTTATAGCTATAAATGCCTATATTGTAAAAAAGAAAACTTTCAAATAAATATCCTAACGATACATCTTAAAGAACTAGAAAAGAACAAACCACACACCAAATTAATACAAGAAAGTAATAAATATATGAGCAGAAATAAATGAATTTGAAATGATAAAAATAATACAAAACATAAATCAAGCAAAAAGTCATTTTTTTGAGAAGTTAAAAAAAATTCATAAACCTTAAGGCATACTAAATAGGAGAGGAAGAGAGGGACCCAAATAAATAAAATCAAAGATGAAAAGGGAGACATTACAGCTGATACTGCAGAGATTCAAAGGATAATTAATGGCTACTATAAACAACTATATGCCAACAAATTGGAAAATCAAGAAGAAATGGATACATTTCTAGACACCTACAACCTACCAAGAAGGAACCATGAAGAAATCCAGAACCTAAACACACCAATAACAGGTAACAAGATCCCATAATAAAAACTCTCCCAGTAAAGAAAAGCCCAGGACCTTATATCTTCACTGCTAAACTCTACCAAACATTTAAAAAAGAACAAAAATCCTACTTAAACTGTTTCAAAAAGTAGAGAAGGAATACTTCCAAACTCATTCTACAAAGCCAGTATTACCTTGATACCAAAACCAAAGACACATCAAAAAAAATAAAATTACAGATCAATATCTCTGATGAATGTTAATGCAGAAATCCTCCACAAGATACTAGCAAACGAAATTCTACAATACATTAAAAAGATCATTCATCATGAAGTGAGATTTAACCCAGAATATGCAAATCAGTCAATATGATACATTATATCAACAGAATAAAAAGCAAACAGTATATGATCATTTCAATTGATGCTGAAAAAGCATTTAATAAAATTCCATCTTCCTGCATGATAAAATCCCTCAAAAAACTGGGCAGAGAAGGAGCATATTTCAACATAATAAAAGCCATAGTCATATGTGACAGACTCATAGTTAGTATCATTCTGAATGGTGAAAAACTGAAAGCCTTTCCTCTTAGATCTGGAACATGACAAGGATGTCCACTTTCACTACTGTTATTCAATAAAGTACTGGAAGCCCTAGCTAGAGCAGACAAGAGAAGGAAATAAGGGCATATGAATTGGAAAGGAAGAAGTAACATTATCATTGTTTGAGGATGGTATGGTCTGATATATGTTTAAACCTAAAGACTCCACCAGAAAAACTATTAGGACTGATACACAAATTTAGTAAAGTTGCAGGATGCAAGACCAACATACAAAAATCAGTAGCATTTATAGATCCCAACAGTGAACCATTTGAAATAGAAATTTTAATATGTAATCCTATTTGCAAGAGCCAAAAGTGAAATTAAATACCTAGGAATAACTTAACCAAACAATTAAAAGATCTCTACAGTGAAAACTATAAACACTAATGAAAAAAAATTGAAGAATACCCCCAAAATGGAAAGATATTCCATGTTCATGGATTGGAAGAATCAATATTGTTAAAATGTTCCTATTACCCAAAGCAATCTATAGATTCAATGTAATTCTTATCAAACTACCAATCATATTTTTTCACAGAAATAGAAAAAAAAATCCCATCATTTATATGCAACCATAAAAGGCCCAGAATAGCCAAAGCTATCATAAGCGAAAGGAACAAAACTGGAGGAAATCCATTACCTGAATTCAAAATGTACTACTACAGAGCTACAATAACCAAATCAACATGGTATTGGCATAAAAACACACACATAGACCAGTGGAATGGAGTAGAGAACTCAGGAACAAAGTCACACATGTACAGTGAATTCAATTTTCACAAAGGTGCCAAGAACATACACTGGGAAAAAGACAGTCTCTTCAATAAATGGTGCTGGGAAACTGATACCCATATGCAGAAGAAGGAAGTTAGACCCCTGCATCTTACAATATACAAAAATCAAATCAAAATACATAAAGACTTAAATCTAAGGCCTCAAACTATGAAACTACTACAAGAAATCATTTAGGAAACTTTCCAGGGCATTGCCTTGACAAAACTTTCTTGAGTGATGGTTAACAGAGACTGGCAAGGGTAATGGGGGTGTGGGTGGGAGGAGGGGATGATTAATGGGTACAAAAAATAGAAAGAATGGATAAAACCTAATATTTGATACCCCAAAAGCACAGGCAACCGAAGCGAAAATGGGTAAATTGGCAAATGGCCTCATATCAAGTTAAGAAGCTTCTGCACATAAAGGGAATAATCAACAAAGTGAAGAGACAACCCATAGAATGGGAGAAAATATTTGTGAACTACCCATCTGAAATGACTAATAACCAGAATATGTACAAAGGGCAAACACTATAGGGAAAAATTTAATAATCTGATTTAAAAATGGCCAAAATATTTGAATAAACATTTCTCAAAATAAGACATACAAATGGAAAAAATCAGGCATATGAAAAGGTGCTCAATATTATTGATGATCAGAAAAATGCAAATTAAAACTATAATGAGATATCATCTCACACCATTTAAAATGGCTTTAACCCAAAAGTGAGGCAATAATAAATGCTGGCAAGGATGTGGATTAAAGTGAATGCTTGTACACTGTTAGTGGGAATGTAAATTAGTACAACCACTATGTAAAACAGTTTGGAGGTTACTAAAAATAGAACTACTATATGATCCAGCAATCCCATTGCTAGGTATATTCCCGAAAGAAAAGAAATCAGTATATCAAAGGTATTAAAACATTTCTAGGATACCTGCACTCCTATATTTGTTGCAGCACTGCTCACAATAGCCAAGATTTGGAAGCAAACTAAGTGTCCATCACCAGATGAATGGATAAAGAAAATGTAGTACTGATATACAATAGAGTACTATTCAGCCAGAAGAAAAGAAAGTTATTCTATCATTTGCAACAACATAGATGGAATGGGAGGACACTGAAATAAGCCAGACACAGAAAGAAAAACATTGTATGTTTTCACTTGTTTGTGACATCTAAAAATAGCAACAATTAAACTAATGGAAATAGGTATTAGAAGGATGGTTACCAGAGACTGGCAAAGGTAATGGTGGTGTGGGTGGGAGGAGGGAATGGTTAATGGGTACAAAAAATAGAAAAAAAACCTAATATTTGATAGCACAACAGGGCCACTATAGTCAACAATAAGTTAAAATACATTTAAAAATAAATAAAATAGTCCAATTGAATTGTTTGTAAAACAAAGAATAAATGCTTGAGGGGATGAATATCCAATTTTCCATGATGTGATTATTATGTATTGCATACCTGTACCAAAATATCTCCTATATTCCATAAATATATACACCTATTATGTACCCACAAAAATTGGAAATTTAAAAATTAAAAATTAAAAAATATATACATAAGAATTTACTTGAAACTAAAGACACAGAAAAGAGAAGGCACATTTCATCAGCCCCAATAAAATCTTTCAAACACCTCTAGTATTTTGCCTCCTCCTTGCCTCCAATCCTTAATATATTTGACATAGCAACTTCACCATTTGGTACACTTTCATTTATGTTCTTCTTCAGTTTCTTGCCTGCCCATCTGCTACTCTTGTTTCTTTGATAATTCCTCACTTGATAACATACCCTGACACTAGTTATTGAACAACACCAGCATTTGATTTTTAAGAGTTAATATAAATAAAATCTTTGGATTATTAAATAAATATTTCTTGTATTAGTACAGCAATTGTTTACTGTATACTTCTGTAAGTGTGAAAGATGCTGATTCTTCTCTTTCTTCTTTGTAAATGCTAGCCAATGGAATAACTCTGAATTTGAGATCCTTACCCATATCTAAATCAAGATTGCTTGAAGAAATTATCTCAACCTATCTTAGGTTATAGAAAAGAAAAAAAAAAAGCCTTCTTCAGAGAGTATTTATAAGGTATTCTTAAAACATTTCTAGGAAATGGAAAGGAGAGCAATGGTGCTCACAGTTAGAAAACACCATTTCTTCCTGTTAGTATTTTTCAGTACTCACTCAAAAAAGGACAAATGCTCTGGCAACATGTGCTTTATTATCTGCCTTTTAATGTTATTTATGCAATAATTAACTCATTAATTAATTTAATACCTAGTGAGTACAATATCTATTGAGCTAGATAATATATGTACATTTTGGAAATACAACAATAAATAAAACAAATTGGGCTCTCATGTAGAGGGAGTAGTACATATAAACACATATCTAGTGATAAGTAGGAAGAAGCAATGTATAAAGCAAGGGAAAGGTGATACAGAGCAGCGGGTATGCTTATAGGGTGAGATGGCTTCACAATATGGCTATACTGAATTAAATGAAGGAATAAGCCAAGTACTCATACATGCCTGTATCAGTACATGGTTTGAGAAAAAGTTAAATAAATAAATAGAAGTACCACATTCTAACTTTTTGCACTGTGTAATAACAGTATTAATGACACTCAATCAATATCCTACAGATGCCTATGATAGTCATTACTGTTGTATCCATTGCTTCATAACAGATTCCCAGAGTAAAGCAAAAGTACACATAGGAAGGAAGCTGTCCAAGCCCTCCATTGCTCTTTGAGCTCATTATGTGATTATAGGAAAGCGGAAATGGAATGATTTCCTCAGAAAAATATACTGATCACCACATAGTCTTTTGGGATGCTAAACAAGTATCCAGAAAAACATGTAATACATGTAATACATCTACAAATCCTCTTTTCCAGTAATGCTTATGTCCTGTCATCTGAGATATAAAATTCTTTCTGGGTCACTAATTTCTTAATTTGGCCAATTTATTTAAGATGCTCTTCAAAGTTTTAATTTAATTGACTAAAATTCCCACCATGAATCGGCATATGGAATGACCATACTTTCGAGACTCTTTGTACATGCACTTCAAGGACAGAGGAGTAAAGAAAACTGTTCCACAAATCACAAACACATGCATACGAACATGGAGAAAAGTTTACAAACATTTTCTTGAAAGCATAAGTAAAATTATAAGAAAGTAAACAAAATCATAAAAGTTTTTTGAAATCAAAAAGAATTAAAATATAGAGCTAGTATTTTTCAGTTTTCAGCATCAGAAAACACTGCTCCATCTCTGTCACCCCAAAAAGGAGCTTATTATTACATTATTCCTGTTAAAATGACTACTAAAGGATTAATGAATGAACTTGAATTAAATGACATGATTAAAAGTGTGAATCAAGAAATAAATAGGTAAATAAATATATATTTAAATACAAACAATAAAAATACAATAATGTTAAGCTGAAGTGTAAAAACAAGTTGGTATTAAAATGCTAAACAAGAAAATATAAAATGAGAAAGATACGTTCAGAATCTTATCATGTATTGTCTGAGATAAGCAATGATAAACACAAAGTCAAGCATGTCTGTCAAAATTTTAAAGATACAATCAAAAGATACATCTGAAAAGGGCAGATAAATATAATATAGAAAGAGAAATAGGAGAGTAAAAGAAATTCAATCATTCCAATAGAAGTGCTCAAAGCAAAAAAAAAAGCAAAAAAAAAAAAAAAAAAAAAAAAAAAAAAAGGTGCCTAGGACTAGAAAGTAAAGTTGAAATAAAATAAGATTGTAGAAATACAGATATTTGAATTATCAGAAAAATGTTGACTCAACTTGCCAATTAGCAAGTGAATTAAATAGAATGTATGTGTAATTAAATTTTAACTTATTTAACATAGCCACTGTGCTAGGCAGCTAGAGATACAGTAGAAAACAAAACAAATAAATAACTTGCTTTATGAAACTCTTTTACAAGCTAGTGGGGAAAAAAATGAAAGAAAATTAAGTCAAACATGCATTTTTTGTTCAGTGGAGAGTGCAATGTGAAAAAGTAAATCAGGATGAAGGAAGAAAAAAATAACTGGTGTAAAGACTGAAAAAATGGTTCTAGTAATGCACTCCCAGAAAAGTCATAGCTACATTCTGTGTTGTAAGAATAGTTTCAAAGTAGAAAGATGCATAAAGATCTATATGACAAATGCGAACAAAGAGAAAGCTGCTGGACTCATTCATGTTTTACAATACTCTAATTTTCATCCACTCCCCCACTCATTACAAATACAAATTTTGAATTTTTGTACACTAGTTAGACTAGCTTTAAAAAATTCATTCTATAAAATTATATAATAATGAGACACTGACAAACACACAATAAAATAAGAGCTTAGTTTAATTTTGGCAGTCACTTACAGAGCATGAAAACATGTAAAAATGAGGTTATAAGAACCCCTTATATCAGAAATCTTCTGGTCACAAAGTCAACAGTAGCTCGTCCAAACACATAATAAAGCAAGAGTGGTTGATCTTTGTATACAACAAGAAGAATAAGATAAATAAGTAAAATATTTTCTATCTAAATTTCAATAGTCTTCAGAACAATTACTCATAAAATAAGGATTAAAATTCATTCCCATTTTTATTAAGATTCCAACTTTAAACAAGCAAAATAATCTCTAATCATTTTTTTTCATGTTGATGCTTCCAGCCTAATCCTCTAACACAAATTCTCTAAAGTTAACCTCAAAACTTTATAAATCACCATTCAAATGCTCTATAGGGACTGTTAACTCAACATTAAGCCCATAAAGACATAGTCCTTTACAGATGACAATGGCTTGTATGTGTATATATCTGTGTGTGTTTATATGTACATATATTCTCATATATGTGTTTTTCTCTCTCCTTACATCCCAGTTCCAAGTATCATCATTTATATACTACCAATTATTAAAATCCTGAAATCATATCTCACTCCTTCCTCACCCTAGCTCCCAACTCCAATTAGATTGATTTTGTTTGCAAGTCTGTATTGCCTGTGTTTCCTATTGTGAATTTGCCATGATAGGACACTAGAACTAAAACCCATCATACATCAACAGAATGCTGTATTTCTTCCTCTTGTTCTCCTCACCTATGGTCTGTTCCACCAATACATCCCTTCCAATGAATGCAAGGTGTATATTCTTAGGGAAGACAGAGAAGGCCTAAGTTAATCCCACACTCCTGGCAGACTTCTGTGAACACAAACCCTGGTTAAAATATTCTCTCTTCCAAGCTACCATATTTCTCTAACAACTTTTTATGACACTTATGCTCTATAATGCATCAGTGTGTATACATGAGCTCAACATACACATAAATACATCCTATGCTCAACTGTGAGAATACTAACCCTCTGAGTTCAAAAGGAGAATTTCACATAGAGATGCCACTCAACTTATGATGGGGCTACGTTGTGATAAACCTACAGTAAGGTAAAAAAATATCATTAAGTAAAGAATGCATTTAATACACTGAATCAACCGAACTTTATAGCTTAGTCTAACCTACTTTAAATATGCTCAGAATACTAACCTCTAATCATCTAACGTAAAGCCTATTCTAAAATAAAATGCTGTGAATATTTTATGTAACTTTATTGAATACTTACATCAGTGTTGCAATGATTTTGAACAATTATAGAGTAAAAAAATTATCAGTCAAATCGTTGAAACTCAATGGCCATCTGTATTACTTCTTCTATCTCCATTTGCACATATTGAATAAAACTCATTCAAAAAATAACAGTGCTATTGTTTAGTCTTTGTAGATAGCTAGAATCTGAATGTGTAATTAGATAAGCATGAATAAGCATGAGTCTATGCATTATAGATCCAGCTGGTAATTCAACAAGTCAGTTGTGAAAGTTTGCTTTAATTATGAAAGTAGAGGTATACATTTCAATATCATATTATCTTTGTTATCAAATTTCTATATCTCTGGTGTCAACTATATTGAAAGAAAAACAAAGGTTAAAAACTTCTACTGTATTCATACATAAAGCACATTAAGAAAGTAACTTTATGGACACAGAGAATGCCAAAACTTTGCACTTTATTCTCAGAGCTTAGACATCAGCACTGCCAAACAATTGCTGTGAGCTGGAAAACATTCTGGATATTGATATTCAATATTTTTAACCTTTTGTCAGTAGGTGATGAATTAACTCAGCTCCAAGGCTGTTCCAGTTGACAGTGAGAGCTGATTTAGCTCATTTCTCACTGCAGGGAGAAGAATTTAATCCAGAGAGAACAGCCAATAAAAAAAAGAAAATGAATTAAAAATAAAATTAGTGTGCTAGTACTTTAGCACTGTTAGGCATTCTAGAAACTCAGGGATAATTAACATTCTTAATATAAAATATTGATGTTATGCAGTATTAATGTCATATCACAGTAAGAATTGACAGTGTTTAATGTTTCATAGCAGTCTTCTAGCTGAGCTAGAACTTCTTTTCACAAGCAAAGGAATTTAATTTTAGATTCAAAAAATATTAAACCCCTTTGAATGGAAAGCAATTAAACTCTTACTTTCTATCTTTACTGTCTTACCTTACTCCTATACAATGAGACAACCTGATTTTAAATTACTGCTTGCTAATAGTTTGTAAAGTTGGGTTTCACCTTTGGAGAAACAAGTATTGTAATTCACATGACTGTCTAAATCAGTACTTTAGAAAAATTGTGGCTTTTTAATTTCTTCAATCTTTTCACATTTATTAGTTGAAATTATTCTATTTTAGCCACCCCCTACTTCATTCAGTAGGGTTTGGTAAGCCTAAAATGCAGTCCATATAGAAAGTAGAGAATAAATTCTTAATTTTTCTCATTTAACTATCAATTTTCACCATAATGAGTTGATATCCTGGCAAATTCCAGTATTCTCTACAGAGTGTTGTATTATTTCTATGTGACTGATTGCACACACACACACACATACACACTTCACTTTTATGTACTTGGGGTTTTCAATCCACTGTAGTCATCATTCTTTTGGAAGCACAAATGGTTTTAATGTAGAACAGTGAGAGCATCTTCATACTGGTTCTTGTACCTTCTGAATGGACTTAATAATCTAATCTGTTTGTAACCTCCTGTCTTAGTCTGTGTAGGCTACTATAACAAATGACCATAAAATGTATGACCTCAAAAACGAGCATTTATTTTTTACAATTCTGGAGACCGGGAAGTCCAAAATCATGGTGGTAGTATTTTCAGTTCTAGTAATGGTCTATTTTATTGTTTGCAGATAGCCTTCTCCTTTCGGCATCCTCATGTGGCCAAGAGATAAATTATCTCTCTTGTGATTATTTTTAGTATTTAATTTTTTTACTGATATATAACATGCATACAGAAATACATGCACAAATAATTAATGCTGGTGAAGTTGTGGAGAAAGGGGGAACTCTCATACACTGTTGGTGGGAATGTTAATTAGTACAGCAACAATGGAGAATAGTATGGAGATGCCTTAAAAAACTGAAATTAAAGCAACCATATGATCTAACAATCTGACTACAAAGTACATATACAAAAGAAAGTAAATTACCATATTGAAGAGATATCTGCACTCCCACGTTTACTACAGCACTACTAACAATAGCCAAGATTTGCAATCAACTTAAGTGTCCATCAACAGACAAATGGATAAAGAAAATGTGGTATATGTACATAATAGAGTACTACTCAGTCATAAAAAAGAATGAAATCTTGTCATTTGCAACAACATGGATGAAACCAGAGGACACAGATTAAGTGAAATAAGCCAGGCACAGAAAGACAAACTACACATGTTCTCACTCATTTGTAGGAACTAAAAATTAAAACAGCTGAACTCACAGAGATAGAAAGTAGAATGATGTTTTGCTAGATGTTGGGAAGGGCAGTGGCAAGGTGGTGATGGGGAATGGTGATGGTTAATGGGTTCAAAAATACAGACACAAATAATAAGATCTAGTATTTGATAGCACAACAGAGTGACTACAGTCGGTAAAGATTTCTTGTAAATAACCAAAGGAGTACAATTGGAATGTTCGTAACACAAAGAAATGATAAATGCTTGAGGTAATGAATACCCATTTGCCCTCATGTGATATTACATTTTGTATGCCTGTATTAAAATATCTCATGTACCTCATAAATATATACCTACTATGTAACCACAAAAATTTAATTAAAAAATAGAAATACTTGTACAAAGCATTCATGTAATTCTCAATGAATTATTACAAAGCAAATACACTTTTGTAATGAAGAAATAAAACCAGCCTTACACACGCCCTCGATAATCACTTTCTCCCTCTTTCCTCCCCAAAGGTAACTATGATCTTAAGAACTAACACGGTACATCAATTTTGTCTTTTTCTTCAAGCGTTTTATTACGGAAAAGTTTGAACATATACAAAACAAATAAAATAGTACAATAGACCTGTCATCCACCCTCAACCACTACCAATCATTCTTGAGTGCTCCACACTCATGACCTAATTACCTACCAAAGGCTCTGAATCCTAATACCATCACATTCAGGTGTAGGCATTCACCCTGTGAATTTATGGGGGATACAAACACTCAGTCCGTAACACTACCATCCTTTATATTTAATAATATGCCCCAAACATCTCACAAATTTTCTGTCCAACACCTAAAAGATCTATTTTTTCTAAAGAAGCAATGACTTTGTTCTCATTGGTTTCAAATAACATCTTTATTTCTGCCTTCATTTCGTTATGTGCCCACTAGTCATTCAGCAGCAGGTTGTTCAGTTTCCATGTAGTTGAGCGGTTTTGATTGAGTTTCTTAGTCCTGAGTTCTAGTTTGATTGCACTGTGGTCTGAGAGACAGTTTGTTATAATTTCTGTTCTTGTACATTTGCTGAAGAGTGCTTTCCTTCCAATTATGTGGTCAATTTTGGAATAAGTGCAATGTGGTATTGAGAAGAATGTATATGCTGTTGATTTGGGGTGGAGAGTTCTGTGGATGTCTATTAGGTCCGCTTGGTGCAGAGTTGAGTTCAATTCCTGGATATCCTTGTTAACTTTCTGTCTCATTGATCTGTCTAATTTGACAGTGGGGTGTTAAAGTCTCCCATTATTATTGTGTGGGAGTCTAAGTCTCTTTGTCAGTCTCTAAGGACTTGCTTAATGAATCTGGCTGCTCCTGTATTGGGTGCATATATATTTAGGATAGTTAGTTCTTCTTGTTGAATCGATCCCTTTACCATTATGTAATGGCCTTCTTTGTCTCTTTTGATCTTTGCTGGTTTAAAGTCTGTTTTATCAGAGACTAGGATTGCAACCCCTGCCTTTTTTTGTTTTCCATTTGCTTGGTAGATCTTCCTCCATCCCTTTATTTTGAGCCTATGTGTGTCTCTGCATGTGAGATGAGTCTCCTGAATATAGTAAACTGATGGGTCTTGACTCTCTATCCAATTTGCCAGTCTGTGTCTTTTAATTGGAGCATTTATCCCATTTATATTTAAGGTTAATATCGTTATGTGTGAACTTGATCCTGTCATTATGATGTTAGCTGGTTATTTTGCTCGTTAGTTATGCAGTTTCTTCCTAGCATTGATAGTCTTTACATTTTGGCATGTTTTTAATCTCTGGGACACATTTAAAGCACTGTGTAGAGGGAAATTTTTAGCACTAAATGCCCACAAGAGAAAGCCGGAAAGATCTAAAATTGACACCCTAACATCACAATTTAAAGAGCTAGAGAAGCAAGAGCAAACACATTCAAAAGCTAGGAGAAGGCAAGAGATAACTAAGATCAGAACAGAACTGAAGGAGATAGAGACACAAAAAACCCTTGAAAAAAATCAATGAATCCAGGAGCTAGTTTTTTGAAAAGATCAACAAAATTGATAGACTGCTAGCAAGACTAATAAAGAAGAAAAGAGAGGAGAATCAAATAGACGCAATAAAAAATGATAAAGGGGATATCACCACCGACCCCAGAGAAATACAAACTGCCATCAGAGAACACTATAGAATACTATAAACACCTCTATGCAAATAAACTAGAAAACCTAGAAGAAATGGATAAATTCCTGGACATATACACTCTCCCAAGACTAAACCAGGAAGAAGTTGAATCCCTGAATAGACTAATAACAGGCTCTGAAATTGAGGTCATAATTAATAGCCTACCAGCCAAAAAAAAGTCCAGGACCAGACAGATTCAAAGCCGAATTCTACCAGAGGTACAAGGAGGAGCTGGTACCATTCCTTCTGAAACTATTCCAATCAATAGAAAAAGAAGGAATCCTCCCTAACTCATTTTGTGAGGCCAACATCATCCTGATACCAATGCCTGGAAGAGACACAACAAAAAAAGAGAATTTTAGACCAATATCCCTGATGAACACCGATGCAAAAATCCTCAATAAAATACTGGCAAACCAAATTCAGCAGCATATCAAAAAGCTTATCCACCATGATCAAGTGGGCTTCATCCCTGGGATGAATGGCTGGTTCAGCATATGCAAATCAATAAAAGTAACCCAGCATATAAACAGAACCAAAAACAAAAAACACATGATTATCTCAATATGCAGAAAAGGCCTTTGACAAATTCAACAGCCCTTCATGCTAAAAACTCTGAATAAATGAGGTATTAATGGAACATATCTCAAAATAATAAGAGCTATTTATGACAAACACACAGCCAGTATCATACTAAATGGGCAAAAACTGGAAGCATTCCCCTTGAAAGCTGGCACGAGACAGGGATGCCCTCTCTCACCACTTCTATTCAAAATAGTGTTGGAAGTTCTGGCCAGGGCAATCAGGCAAGAGAAAGAAATAAAAGGTATTTAATCAGGAAAAGAGGAAGTCAAATTATCCCTGTTTGCAGGTGACATGACTGTATATTTAGAAAACCCCATCGTCTCAGCCCGAAATCTCCTTACGCTGATAAGCAACTTCAGCAAAGTCTCAGGATACAAAATCAATGTGCAAAAATCACAAGCATTCTTATACACCAGTAACAGACAAACAGAGAGCCAAATCATGAACGAACTTCCATTCACAATTGCTTCAAAGAGAATAAAATACCTAGGAATCCCACTTACAAGGGATGTGAAGGACCTCTTCAAGGAGAACTACAAACCACTGCTCAGTGAAATAAAATACGACACAAACAAATGGAAGAACATTCCATGCTCATGGATAGGAAGAATCAATATCGTGAAAATGGCCATACTGCCCAAGGTAATTTATAGATTCATTGCCATCGCCATTAAGCTACCAATGACGTTCTTCACAGAAGTGGAAAAAACTACTTTAAAGTTCATATAGAACCAAAAAAGAGCCTGCATTGCCAAGACAATCCTAAGCCAATAGAACAAAGCTGGAGGCATCATGCTACCTGACTTCAAACTATACTACAAGGCTACGGTAACCAAAACATCAACATACTGGTACAAAACAGAGATATAGATCAATGGAACAGAACAGAGCCCTCAGAGATAATATCACACATCTACAACCATCTGATCTTTGACAAACCTGACAAAAACAAGAAATGGGGAAAGGATTCCCTATTTAATAAATGGTGCTGGGAAAACTGGCTAGCCATAAGTAGAAAGTTGAAACTGGATCCCTTCCTTACAACGTAGACAAAAATTAATTCAAGATGGATTAGAGACTTAAATGTTAGACCTAAAACCATAAAAATCCTAGAAGGAAACCTAGGCAATACCATTCAGGACATAGGCATGGGCAAGGACTTCATGTCTAAAACACCAAAAGCAATGGCAACAAAAGCCAAAATTGACCAATGGGATCTAATTAAACTAAAGAGCTTCTGCACAGCAAAAGAAACTACCATCAGAGTGAACACGCAATCTACAGAATGGGAGAAAATTTTTGCAATCTACTCATCTGACAAAGGGCTAATATCCAGAACCTACAAAGAACTCAAATAAATTTACAAGAAAAAAACAAACAACCCCATCAAAAACTGGGCAAAGGATAAATACAGACACTTCTCAAAAGAAGACATTTATGCAGCCAACAGACACATGAAAAAATGCTCATCATCACTGGCCATCAGAAAAATGCAAATCAAAATCACAATGAGATACCATCTCACACCAGTTACAATGGTGATCATTAAAAAGTCAGGAAACAACAGGTGCTGGAGAGGATGTGGAAAAATAGGAACACTTTTACACTGTTGGTGAGACTGTAAACTAGTTCAACCATTGTGGAAGACAGTGTGGCGATTCCTCAAGGATGTAGAACTAGAAATACCATTTGACCCAGCCATCCCACTACTGGTTATTTACCCAAAGGATTATAAATCATGCTACCATAAAGACACATGCACACGTATGTTTACTGCAGCATTATTCACAATCGCAAAGACTTGGAACCAACTGAAATGTCCATCAATGATAAACTGGATTAAGAAAATGTGTCACAGATACACCATGGAATACTATGCAGCCCTAAAAAAGGATGAGTTCATGTCTTTTGTAGGGACATGGTTGCAGCTGGAAACCATCATTCTCAGCAAACTATCCCAAGAACAGAAAACCAAACACTGCATGTTCTCACTCATAGGTGGGAACTGAACAATGAGAACACTTGGACACAGGAATGGTAACATCACACACCGGGGCCTGTTGTGGGGTGGGGGGAGGGAGGGAGGGATAGTATTAGGAGCTATACCTAATATAAATGACGAGTTAATGGGTGCAGCACACCAACATGGCACATGTATACATATGTAACAAACCTGCATGTTGTGCATATGTACCCTAGAACATAAAGTATAATTTAAAAAAAAAGCAATGACTGTTTAATAAGCAAAATGTGCTAGAGTCTTTACTGATACTGAGTTGCTATTGTTCTTAAATCCTTTTAATGGTTGATGCTAAAACATACATTAGAATATAAAAATATAAAAACAAATTGCAGTGCTGTATTCAATTCACATATAAGATTTTTATTCTCTCATGAATAGCTTATTTCCTACACAAAATTAGCATGAATACTTATATTCTTTATTCTACAATATGGAAAATTATAATGGAAGTATCTTCAAGGTAAGAATAATACAACTGGATAAAGTTAATATTTCTTTGCATATATTTTGTCCTTAGATTAGATATGTGGCTTGACTATATATAAACAATGAGACTCTTTATTTTCTTCTGTGAGGTTATGTCACCAAAATGGCATGTAATTAGCTATATTTGTTTTATTTTATTTGAAGCTTGTTTTACTATTTTGCATTCTGATTATATAAAAATTTATATAACTCAAATATCAAAATTATATTACATGTATATTAACATGAATTCCTTTCACCCCTGTTCTTTCCATCTTGTGCCTCCCTGTCCTTTAAGTATTAAATATTTTTAGTAGTTTTTGCTGGTTTTTCATTAGCTTTTTGCAGATACAATTGTGGTTTATGAGTGTGTTTGCTTTCTTCACTTTTTAAATCAACAGGCAGCATATGTTCTGCTTTATGTGTTGCTTTTTTCACTTAAAAATACATTTTGTGGATCGCTTCGTATCATTGGATAAAGCCCTTGCTCATATAGTTTTACAATAGCCTAGCACTCTTTTTTGTGACTATAGATTGTTGGGTTTATTTATTATATTTTTTCATTCAGTCCTTTATGGATGACCATTTTGATTGTGTGTAACATTGTTATTACAAATAGTGCCAGAACAAACAACTCATATGCCATTTTGGAAGTGTGTCATGAAGATAGATTTCTAGAAGTGGGATTGCTGTACTAAAAAACAGATGCATATGTTGATTTCCCCAGATGTCACTATGTTGCCCTCCAGGGGGGCTGTGCCATTTTGCATTTTCATCAATGATGTATGAGACGTGTTGCCACACTTGAGATTTCTGCCACTCAGAGAAATTATACTTTTAGTTTGATTTTTTCTCCTAACATGTAGAGTTGAATGCCTTTTTATTTGTAAAGAGTCGTTTGTGTTTATCTGTCTGTGACTATTTTGTCAATCTTTTTTCCATTTTCTCTGTTTTTGGTCTTTATCCTTTAAATATCTGAAAGCCTATGTTTTATGCTGGGAATATATTTTACTACGAATTGTCTTTTGACTTTGCTTATGGTCATGTTTTGTTTTGTTCTTGCCATGAATTATTCTTTATAAAATAGTATAACTATAATTACCCTATTAGTTATCTGTTATTTATTCTCTTACAGGATACCGTTGTAAAGCCCTATATCAGAAGATGAGAGTAAACATAATGACTATTATTATTGTCCAAAAGACTTTATCTCCTCAAATTCATATGTTAAAATTCTAACCCCCAAGATGATGGTAATATAAGGTGGGGCCTTTTCAAAGGTGATTAGGTAATGACTGCAGAATTCTCATGAATGGAACCGGTGCCCTCATTAAAGGGGCTCAGAGAGCTGCCTTGCCCCTTCTATCACGTGAAGTCACATCTAGAAGGTGCCATCTATGAACCAGGACTTTACCAGACACTAAATCTGCCCGCACTTTGATCCTGGACTTCCCAGAACTGTAAGAAATAAATTTATGTCACTCAGTTTATGATATTTTGCTAGAGCATTCTAAATGGACTAAGACAAATATTATAGTAGAAGAGACAGGCACTAAAGTGATAAATTTAAACATAGAATGAAAAAGTCTATAAATGGATATGTGTGAGGAATACACAAACATATCAGGCCTTATTTAATACATTATCAGAGGTGTTATATCATTTTTAATCCTGCACTATAGAAAAGTTTCCATTTTTGTCACAATAATTAAATGTTTGATTAATATCTGCAGGAATTAGCTTGCTTATATTGAATTACTATTTTTTCACATCTAGAAAAAATATGTGAAATGATGGAGTATGTGATGGAGGAACTGGTACTGTAGTTATTTTTTGCCAAATATAACTATAAAAGTAGAAATATATATATACATGTGTATGTGTGTGTGTTTTCAGAATAAAAGAAATAGGCATGCAGGTTAAGGACTGCTGAGAAAAGAATAACCAGTTAAATTTTTATTATTGTATCAGTTTTCCGCCTGCATCTAATATCCATGCTTCAGTGCAGCATCTCACTGAGTAGAGAAGATAGATTTCAGAGTATAGGGTGGCCGGGGAAGCTAGAATTTGCAGAGCATGACATTTTAGAGGAAAGAATTATAATTAGATGCTCATCCTATTTACTTTTTAAACAAAGTAGTTTTGTTTTCACATGTGATCCCACTATCACTTTAAATAGAAATAATTTGCAGTGATGCTAGGAAACTTTACACACATCTTCATGTTTCCAAAATTTTTTTCTATTCCAGTTTTAGAATAGAATTTTAAAACACAGTAAATACATAATCTGCACATGTTGATTTGAATATTAAACAGTTCTAATTATTTTATGTGAAAAAAATCTTAGTATTGTTCTTAGGCGATAATTTTAATAGCACAGAAATTTTCTGTTGTGGATGTAATTTCCATTTCTAAAAATTTAAAAAAGTGAGAAAAAAGGATGAAAAATAAAGAAAAAGATGAGAATATTAAGGTACAGAAACAGGATATTTTAGCCTTCTAAAATGCTAAGGTTTTCTCTTTTTCCCTGATGTTTCTTTTTGTTCTTGCTGTAAATTCTATTCCTGGTTTTAATTTTCACTTTTTTTCATTTTGTATTTTTTTAATTTTTGGAAAGTTTTGAAACTAAGAAAGTAAAAGGAAAGACCAACTGTTCTTCTTTCTCTATATTTTACTCTCAACACTCACTACTACTTCCATTTTCTTCTGACACCAAATGTGTGAGGGGTTTTTCCACCAAGAAATTCAATTCTCCAGTTTTCAACAGACATCCACAGGGTATCCCCTAGTTAAACTCAATCCTGACACTATGTACCTAAAAATTGTGTCAGATCCCACAGGTTAAGGCTTCAGTTCCACAAGATGGCTCTACTTTAGATGCCAAATGCAAGTCCAGGCTGCCTCCTGTGCTTATGACCAGCCGGTTATAAACTGTAATTTCTACCATCCCCTCTTTGGATCTAATTTCTTTCAAGACTAGCTCAGAGACCTCAGAAAAACAGTTTACTCGCTTAGTTGCCAGTTTACTATAACAGGGTACAACTCAGGAACAGCCAGATGGAAAGTTATGGAGGCTTTATCACATAGATATGATCAATTATCACCTCAATGTTCAGCCCTTCTCCCCTTCATGGAGAACAGGGGATAGAAGTGAAAGCGCCAAGGTTTTTTAAATCATGTCTTGGTCTTTCTGGTGACCAGTCCCCATCCAGGAGCCCACCAAGAATTGTCTCATTAAAACAAAGCCACTCTTATCACCCAGGAAATTCTAAGGGATTTAGAAGCTCTGTATTAGGTACTTGAATCAAAGATCAAATATTACAACAAAAGCTGTTCCTAGCACACGTATCATAGGAAAGTCCAAGGATTTTAGGAGCTGTGCATCAAGAAACTGGGGTGTGTGTGTGTATATATATGTATGTATGTATACACATCTATCTACCTATGTGAGCAAACAAAAGATTTATGAAAGAGAATCATATACGGTTCTCACATTATTTTCTGTGATGTAATATCTATTGATATAAATTACATATATTTACATATACTTATATGTAATTTATATATATTATTTATATATAATAATATAGATGTTATTTTATAGAAAACAAAATAACTGAGAGTGTTTGTTTGCTCACATAGCAGTATAACAGTAGACAGAAACCTTCCCCCCTCGAAGGTATTTTGATTGTATAATGTAGTGCAATTATATCAGCTGAAAACTTCCTTGTATTTAGACAGAATGTACAAATTCAAATCCAATGCTGTCAAATGTCACCACAAGGCACCCAAGTCTTACTGATAGGGAAATTCTTTCTTAAAAAAATTATAGGGTACACTTTCTCCCCAAAAGTGTTGTGTTTAGTACAGGAATGATGACAGAGCACATTTCTGAGCTTAAGCAGTCGAAAGCAAGTAGAGAAAAAGAAACATCACAGACTCAGATTTCTAGTCCAAGCCTTGTCTTTTTTATTTTTAAATTGAGCATACTTCTTTATTTGTAATTCTGAGCTGTGGACAGATTTGATCATTTTGTCTGTTGTTCTTTCATAGCTTTAATGTTCTATCTCTTTACATATTTACTTATAATAAACATGCAGTGTTATGCAGATGGGGAAACACATATGCATTTGGAAATCAGTACTCTGCTGACCTTCTTCATTTAAGAGGCAGAGATTCCAGATGGCATAAATTTTCTGGAATAAGGAGAGATTGTGTTGAAATCTGAGTTAGAACCATCAAGTATATAATTGTTGCAATGCCTCTCTCTACTTCATTGTATCACATTCTCTTGTTTGCTTCTCTCCTAATAGATATTTGTCACCAAAAAATCCAGCCCCTTTACTGCTAAGCAGATGTTTTAAACAGGGAGTAGGTTGGCTTCTGACCTTAAACCGGGGGTGGAAGGTTGGGATTACTGAGGTAGTAAACATGATAATGCTTGTTTTACCTTTTTCCTTCCTTGCCATCCACTGCTATTATCACTGGTATCATTTTCAGTTGCTCTGTGTGTGTGTGTGTGTGTGTGTGTGTGTGTATTACCAATTATTCTTAAATGCCTCTCTGCATTAAGATCTTCTATACCTTGAGGCTGATTTTCCCATGAAATATAGGTTTCTTCAGATTGTATGTATCCAAAAAGTAATGATTAGAATATAAGTAAATTTGGCTTTATCTAAGTGAAAATAAAAACAGAAAAATGTGATATAAAAGAAAGCATTTTTTTCCTCTTTTAGTTTCTCTTTCCTTAATAATAGCTGTATTAGGACATTTCAAAAAAGGCATACATTAACTCCTGTAAAAGGAAAAGAAGATACAGTTTATCAGACTAAATTGAGCTCTGTAGAGAACCTGGTTCATAGCAGCATCCATGGGCACTGAAAAGGAAAGTAGATGAAAGCACCAATGAGGAGACAGAAGGAAAGAAAACGTTGCTTGGGGGACCATCTGTAAATTTACACTGCTAGAACCTGGCATTTACATTCCCGAGACCTCAAATTTTAGGTGAGCTTATCTAAACTTTCACTTCATTTGACCCACCCCTGTCTTCAGTTCCTAACAGCTGTTCAGGATATTCAGCTTCTTCAATACTATTCCTAATATTCTCAGGATGGCAGGTAAGGGAATTAAGAAAAGGTCAGAGCTGCAATCAAGATGGAATTTCTGGAACAAGAATCAAATTTATCACTAGGACTAGGAGCATGAATTTCAAGGTAAATTGGCTCAGGCATACATTTAATGCGTCAAAGAGCCTCTTGGGTGTATCTATACTGACCAGAAATCCTAGCCCACCATTCTCCAATTTGGTAGCTTCTGGCAACTTGAGGCTATTTAAATCTATGCTTACATTAAATAAAATTTTAAAATTATAAATTGAGTTTCTCAATTGCCCTAGTTACATTTTAACTGGGGTTGGTAACCACCATATTGAAGAGTGCAGATTATATAACATTTCCATCGTTGTAGAAAGTTTTCTTGGACAGTGCAATCCAGCCCCTTGATTTAAAAGTAGAAATAACAAAGTAGATTATAGGAATGGCAATGCATGTTACCTTTCAGGTTTTCAAATGATAACTCAGAATGGGTTTCTTCTCCTTGTGTCCGGAATTGGTGGATTCTTGGTCTCGCTGACTTCAAGAATGAAGTCGCGGATCCTCGCGGTAAGTGTTACAGTTCTTAAAGATGGTATGTCTGGACTTTGTTCCTTCAGAAGTTCAGAAGTGTCTGGAGCTTCTTCCTTCTGGTGGGTTCCTGGTCTGCCTGTCAGTGGTGAGCATTAAAGCTCTTAAAGGGAGCGTGTCTGGAGTTGGTCATTCTTCCCAGTGGGTTCGTGGTCTGGCTGTCAGGAGTGAAGCTGCAGACCTTACAGAGAGCTGATTAGTCCACTTTACAGAGAGTTGATTGGACTGTTTTGACAGGGTGCTGATTGGTGCATTTACAATCCTCTAGCTAGACATAAAAGGTCTCCAAGTGGGCACTAGGTTAGCTAGATACAGAGTACTGATTGGTGTACCTACAGTCACTCAGCCAGACATAAAAGATCTCCAAGTTCCCACCAGACTCAGGAGTCTAGCCGACTTCACCCAGTAGATCCCGCAGCGGGGCCGCGGGCGGAGCGGCCCGCCAGTTCCGCGCCGTGCACACGCACTCCTCAGTCCCTGGGCGGTCGACGGGACCGAGCGCCCTGGAGCAGGGGGCGGCGCCCGTCGGGGAGGCTCGGGCCGCGCGGGAGCTCACCGCGGTGTGGGTAGGTTCGGGCATGGCGGGCTGCAGGTCGCGAGCCCTGCCCCGCGGGGAGGCAGCTGAGGCCCGGGGAGAATTTGGGCGCAGTGCCGGCAGTGCTGGGGGACCCAGCGCAACCTCCGCAGTTGCTGGCCCAGGTGCTAAGCCCCTCACTGCCCTGTGCCGGCCGCTCTGTGTGGTGGGCCCGCCGAGCCCGCGCCTGCTGGAACTCACACTGGCTCGCGAGAGCCGTGCGCAGCCTGGGTTCCCGCCCGCTCTTCTCTCTCCACACCGCCCTGCAAGCAGAGGGAGGCGGCTCCGGCCTCAGCCTGCCCAGAGAGGGGCTCCCACGGTGCCAAGGCGGGTTGAAGGGCTCCTCAAGCGCCGCCAAAGTGGACGCCGAGGCCAAGGAGGCGCTGAGAGTGAGGGCTGCTAGCACATTGTCACCTCTCACTAAGGTACTCTTAATGAGAGAGTCCATAATAATTATGTAAAGCTTCAGCATGGGGCTAGACTACATAGGAACAATCTTGACTTTCACCATTTAGTGACAGACTGTGTTTTGGCAAAGTTAACTTATTTTGCTGTATCTCAGTTTTCTCACTGAAAAGACTGAAATACTAATAGCAGCTACAGCTAGGGCTGTTTAAGTTCTTTAAAAAAAAATACCGGATTGAGCTATGATTAACATGTAAATAACTATACATGTTTAATATATACAATAGGATGAGTTTGGAGATAAGTATATACTTGTGAAACTATTGCCACCATCTATGCCATAACCCTATCCATCACTTCCAAAAGTTTTCTCTTGCCCTGGGTATTTATACACTTATTTATTTACATCATACATGTGTGATAAAAACACAACATATGATATACCTCTTAGCAATATTTTATGTACAGAGTACAGTATGAACTTCAGGTTCAATCTTTGCTTTATGGTATATCTCCTCTAGGACTTGCTCATCTGGCATAGCTGAAACTTAGTATCCTTTGACTGATAACTTGCTCTTCCCCCTCACTGCAGTCCCTTATAACCATTCTGTTCTTTACATCTATGAATCGATTTTAGATTTTCACATAAGTGGTACCGTTTTATATTTGTTTTTCTGTATCTGGCTTATTTACTTAGCATAATGTCATCCAGGTTCATCCATGTTGTCACAAATAACAAGATTTCTGTTTTTAAAGGCTGAATAATCCATTATATATGCATACCATATTTTCTTTATCTGTTGAGGAACATTTAGGTTGCTTCCATGTCTTGGCTGTTGTGAATAGTACTGCAATGAACACGGGGTTGGAGATATCTCTTCAACATAGTTATTTCATTTCCTTTGAATATATACCCAGTAGTGAGACTGTTGGATCAGGTGGTAGTTCTATTTTTAATTTTTTTGTGGAACCTCTATACTGTTCTCCATAGTGGCTGTACTAATTTATATTTTCCGCAGTAATGTGTAAGGTTCTCTTTCCTTCACATTCTCAGCAATACTTTACTTTTTCTTTCTCCCTTCCCTTCCCTCCCCTCCCCTCTCCTCTGCTCCCCTCCCCTCCACTCCTCTCTCCTCCCCTTCCCTTCCTCCTTCTTTCTTTTTAAAAATAATAGCTATCCTAACAAATTTGAGGTGATATCTGCCTATCTCATTTACTTTGCATTTTTCCAAATATTAGTTATGTTGAGAACCTTTTCATATGCCTGTGTTGGCCATTTGTATGTCTTCTCTGGAAAAAAAATGTTTATTCATGTCCTTTGCTCTTTTCTTTTCTTTCTTTTTTTTTTTAAAGACAGAGTCTCGCTTTGTTGCCCAGGCTGGAGTATAGTGACACGATCTCGGCTCACTGCAAGTTCCGCCTCTTGGGCTCACGCCATTCTCCTGCCTCAGCCTCCCAAGTAGCTGGGACTACAGGCGCCCACCACCACGCCTGGAAAATTTTTTTATTTTTTAAATTTTTTTTGGTAGAGATGGGGTTTCACCATGTTAGCCAGAATGGTCTCAATCTCCTGACCTCATGATCCGCCCACCTCGGGCTCCCAAAGTGCTGGGATTACAGGCTTGAGCCACCACACCCGGCCCTTTGCTCATTTTTAATCAGGTTATTCATTTAATAACAGGTTATTTATTTAATAATTGTCTTAGTTGTTGTTTTTGTTTTTGCTATTGAATTGTAGGAGTGCTTTAAATATTTTAACTGTAAACCCTGTATTATAGTAAGCAAATATTTTCTCCCGTCTGTATGTTGCCTTTTCATTTTGTTGATTGTTTCCTTTGCTGGGTGGAATTTTTAGTTTGATATAATCCCACTTGTGTATTTTTGTTTTTGTTGTCTGTGGTTTTGGTGTTATATCCAAGAAATCATTGTCAAAGAAAATATCAGGAAACTTTCTGTGTTTTTTGTAGAATTTATTTTAGTTTCAGGTCTTATATTTAAGTCTTTAATTCATTTTGAGTTGGTTTTTGTGTATAGTGTATCATAAAGGTCTAATATCATTATTTTGGATGTGAATATTCTGTTTTCCCAACACTGTTTTTTCCAAATATTCAAGAGACTATCTTTTCCCCATTGTGTTGGTGGCACCCTTGTCAAGGATCAGTAGGCCATATAAGCATAGGCTTATTTGCGGGCATTCTATTCTATTTCATTGGCTTTTATGGCTGTTTAAGCTTAAAAAAATGTATACTACTACTTGCAATCTAGCAATCATTCCAAAAAACTGTTCACTATAATTATTTCCATTATTCTATAGCTACCGTATATGTTAAATGAGAATAATGACAATAATTCCCATTGATCAAGCCAAGGGTTTTTCTAGTACAAACTATCTACCTAAACCCTGAACATAGCATTATTCTTAAGGAAAAAAAAACAAAAAACAAAAAAAAAAGACAAGAGTAAATTTTACCAAATAGATTTAGGGAACAGTGTGCACATCATGCATGTGCTCCTACACAGAAACTTGATAGATTGTAATAGATTTAAAAGTATATACTATAATTACTATGCTCAATTTTATTTATATATTTATATGTGAAAAATAGTCAAGAAATGTATTTCAAGGACTTACTATAAACATTAATCCTCTTAGTCTTTGAAGTATTTCAGAAGGCTATTGAAAGTATACAACTGAAGCACTAAGTAATTCTCATGTCTCTTAGCTGTTCATTAGTTTGATATATTTCCTTCAAACACCATTAATGCCAAGCTGCTGATCGATTACAGCACATAGCTTGGCATCATTATTAGATGGCTCTAATTATTTTGGGTAGATATTAAGAATTTTATTTTCAGAAAGCAAATGCTAGAAAGAATTTAATCTCTAAATTGTATTTTGAGTACTAAATATAATTATATCTATATTGATGTCATTTCTCAGTATTTAAAGTCATAGCTGGAAAGTCATTTTTATATACATACATTTCTAAAATGTATCCTGCAGATTATCCTTAAAGAAAGAAAATAAGGTATCTGTTAAATGTATTTTATTCTTCATTGTTATAAAGAATAATAAAACTTATTTAATTGTGTTCAAAATAAGATTCATAACTCTGGTTAATGATCAAAAAGGACCAAAAGAATATAAAGTATGATTTATCAGTTTTGATATAAAATTTTTGTTTTCTACACACCCATGTAGTTCTCTCCATAGCAACATTATTAACAAAGAAAAGTCATCTTTTTATTTCCTTTTGGTTCCTCAGAGGGAAACACAATGCCTGAGCATTATTGTTTCTATGTGGAATGGTTAATGAATGGTGAGAACACACTGTGGTCAGGTCAAAGCTCTCGTTTACTCATTCGAAAAGCTACATATGTATCATGGGGTCACATCATTTTCTAGAGTACTAGAGTACTGTATGCCAGTAAATGCAATTTAGCATATTGTCTTAGATTAAAGCTTCCCAGCTGTTATGTATGTGGCAAGTGAGTCAACAGATTGGGGGAAAATAAAGAAACATTGCTGCAGTATTAGTATGAATACTATCCTTATTAATGAATAAAGGAATTTTTAAAAATATCTCTTACACATTATTAACTCTAAGAATGTTTCTGCACAGTAGTTTTTAATATGCCAGTGAGGTTATTCATATGGTTTAATTCCCCAGGATAGTGTAAAAAATATATCTGTATCCTTAGGGCAGGAAAAATATCAGAAAGATCCTCAGAAGGTTCATTTGCTAGTGTTCTAGAGGCTACAGTGGGAGCCATTACCTCTTTAAAACAGAGTGATGACCAATAAATCGTACTATGCTACTTTTACATTTGTTAGGCTCACTTTACAGATGTAAGAATGAAACAAACAAAAATTAGTAATGGCTCAGTTTCTCACAGTTCGTGGATGTTGAAACAATTCTTAACCACTGCAATATAGTGACTTTTTAGGAAACATGGATATCTGAGGGAAAACAAAGAGAATATAAACCCCATATTAATCTGCATAATTTATACAAAAAAAAAGAGAAGAAAAGGAGAAACCTTTAAGTAAAAGAAAATTTAAGAAAGTGGTTAGCAAAAAGTTACAATTCTGACAAAAATATTTTTTAAATATTCTAAATGGGATTTTTCAATTTAACAATTAAAAGACATTGTAAAAATTACACACAGAACAGAAAATCTGCTCCCAGTTGAGAAGCAGTTTCAGAATGAGGAGAGAGACAAAGGGTCTGAAATCATCATGCCCAGTTTAATTTTTCTAAACTCTCAGGAGAGAAATGATTGAAATGCTGATATGCATCCCTCTGCAATGAAGGAATCATCATGAGTGGGGCAAGAGTTTTTTCCTGTAAAAATGCTATTTTGCTACTCTAGCCTTCAATTCTTTGCCTAGTAAACCAGTTGATTAAATTAGATACTTTCTTCTTTTACAGTTTGAAATTTCTATGTCTTGGAGATCTTCCTTTACTACTTTATATGGTGGGGAAAAGCATGAGTATGTTTCTCATCCTGACATATCCTGATGAATTTTGAAACCTAGATTGATTTTTTGTGCCACTTATATATACCACCACCTACTGTTGATATGTTGTGTGTTAAAGGATTGTAAATTTATCTGTGCATTGAAACACGTTCTGCATTTTCTTTCTGTGTCCCACACAAATATCCCCTAAAGAGATCATTGCACTTGTCATGATCAGTATCGAAGCAGTCATAAGGCACATACAAACAGGCAAGGTAGACTGAAATGGGAATGAAGTCTGAGTTTTATATAGAGATAGAAATGCAAGCTAAGCTTTGAATCTGGAGATCAAGAAGCAAAGATATGGTTACAAAATTTTTTTAAAAATTAATATATATAGATCAATGTTAGTTAAAAGTAAAAGTGTGCAGACTGTGGGGACTTAAATTTAGACCATTTTGAGATAAACTATGAAATTATGAATGTGCACTGGGGAGAGATGTGGTAGGCCATCAGTAAGATTCTGATTTAGTAAAATATAGAATAATCAGCATCTAAGGCCAGTAAGAGATATTAGGAATTCTTCCTCTAAGACTGATGTTCAATCACTTTAAAATCTACCCATCATAGCTTTAGAGCAATCTAAAAACAGATACAGCAATAAAAATGACTTTCTGCTGAGACCAAGACCTATTATAGTAGAGATAATGGCATAGAACTTAATTAAAGTAATAATTGGACTAGGGTGAGATGAAGCCAGCTATGATACAAATCAAATCGTTAAGCATCATTTTCCTTATAACCAACCCAAACTGTAGGGCATATTGAATTATATTCATATTTATATATGTTGAAATTTTAGAAATGGAAATCCTTAAAAGTACTACCAGGTCTTTTTTTTTTAACATATTTATTTATGCATTCAGTTTCTTTCATTTAGCAAATGGTTGAAGAGTTCTTACTAAAATTTAGGAACTCTGCTAGATGCAAGAAACTTAGCTGAGAATAAAAAAGACCACTTTATCGTTTTTAGGCTCTTCTCCCCAAAGGTCCCTAGTATTAAGTTTAGTGCTGTTATTTCATTTGATGTCTTTCAAGAGTACTCATTTCTCCAGTAATCTTTAGACTTTTACTCAAATTCTCCTTATCTTTTATTTCATTTCATTTTTATTTATATTTTTTTGGGACAGAGTCTCACTCCATTGCCCAGGGTGAAGTGCAGTGGTGCGATCTTGACTCACTGCAAATTCTACCTCCTGGGTTCAAGTGATTCCCCTCCCTCATCCTCCCCAGTAGCTAGGATTACAGGTGCCCACCACCATACCTGTCTGATTTTTTTATTTTTAGTAGAGAATGGGTTTCACCACATTGGCCAGGTTGGTCTCAACTCCTGACCTCAAGTGATCCACCCACCTCGGCCTCCCAAAGTGCTGGGATTACAGGTGTGAGTCACTGTGCACGGCTTCTCTTTTAAGATTTTACTATAAATATCACTACTCTTGTCATAGTTCTTGGTGTTTTAATAACCATATGCTGTCCATGATTTTTCAATACTGATGCTACTTAGTACCTGGAACATACTTCCTACTATAAATCTGTTTTTCGTCTTACTTCAGCTCCTGATATACATGGTAACATCCTAGACTTTGAAATCATCAATAGTTGGCACCTTTTCATAACCTAAATTACAAATATCCTAATCTCTAAGCATCACCTTCTATTTTTCTATGTCAACATCACAATTGACTTCAGTTCCTCTAGTGTATGCTATCCATTGACCTTCCCAGCTTTGCTCAATTCTGATCTCTTAAGTTTTTAAAAATTCCTTTCTATGTATCTTAGATTCCATTGTCCTTACTATAGTGAATTTCCTGCAGATACCCTAAACTCACTTTCCTCTTTCTATGAAAATATTGTAATTACAAAAATACAATATTCTATATACTCTGAACGTCCACTTAAGTGACTGTATGTAGCTAGAGGAAAACATAAAACATATCAATTAAGCTCCCTGTAGGTTAATCATTTTTGATATCAAAATGGCTCCCCAAACTCCCTGGTATCAGACCATGTTTTCCTAGTTTATTTTCCTATTTTCCTCACAGGTTATTTCATGCCTGTCCTTTCTCTTTAAAACTCCAACACACTCAGTGCTCTTCACTGTCACTGCATAAATTTGTTTCTATCTTGTGAAGAACATATAAGCAATGAAAAAGTGTTCTGAGTGCTTTCACTGCCACATACCAATATATCTTCCTCTGGTTGTATTGTTCTTTCTCCTGCAATTAAGGAGATTGTGATTGTGTTTATGGCTAATGCAAAATCTTCTAACTCACTAGAACCCACAGTTACTTAATTTACTTCAAGATATTGATCCAGATAGTGTTTTCGTGCTGTCCATAGGAGATTGTCTTCTCTACTAGATCATTGCCATTAGCATACAAACACACAGTAATATCTCATTATTTGCTGAAAAAAATATCCTTCATTTAGCATGCCTTCCCCCCTTCCCTTTCTTATAAAACAGTCAAAAAGATTGTCTATAATGTTTTTTCCAACTTAAATTCTGCAGCACTTGACATATAACATTATTTCTTTTTTCTTGAAAAACATTTCACCTGAAATATAAGACAGTATTCTATTATCTCCCTACCTCCCTGGCCAATCTTACTCCATTTCATTTATTGGTTCTTTCTTATTTTTCCAACTTCTATGATTTATGAGTCCCAAGATATCAGAATTTTCTATTCTTTAAACTCATGTTTTAGATAATCACATCCAGTGTTCTAAATTTAGATTAGTGTTCCTAAAGTCTTTTTAAAGATTATTTTCCTCAAGAGAAAACTTAAGCTTACATTCTCACTAGTGAGAGAAATTAAATACTAAGAAATAAGGGTTTGTCAGATAGGTTTGCACTATGAAGAATCACAGATCATTGTAATATCAAACATTTTTCCACTCGTTAAGAACCAATTTTTACATCTTTGAGGGCTGTAACACTCCTATTGAGAATGAATGCTTTAAATTTTTTCTATATTTTAATGAATCTTGACGTTATGTCTTCAGAAAGAACCAGTTGGGTGGACTTTAACTCATCATCACCAACTACCTAAATGACACCTTCAGTTGATATTTATTAAATATCACAATCATAAAAAGTTCTAACATACATTTTTACTCTTCTAAAGACTCATCTCTCTCTCTTCTGAAATCTTCGCCCTTCTCAATAAATGCAAGGTAATTATTACCTTTGTTCAGACCCAAAGCTTACAAAGCGTCTTTGATTCCTCTGTCTCATTATTCCATTAATATATCTGGTTGGATCTAATGTCAAATTTTATCGAGAATCTGATCACTTCTTCTTTCTACCACTAATTCACTTATACAACCCACTACTGTCTCTCAGCTGGGTGACTATAGGACTGCTCTAACTTTTGTCTCTTTTCTCCCTTACCGTCTACCCACCCAATTCTATTTTCCATATTGTAGTTAAAGTGTTCTTTTTAAATATAAGTAAAATAGTAACTCTAAACCTTCCAACAGCAACCATCTAATTCATAATAGAAGTGCATAAAATAGCCTGTGGGAACTAACATAATCTCACTAGAGTTCAGTTTCTGATCTCAACTCTGACCACTCATCCTGTCACTCTGGTTCAACCACGCTTTCTTTTCTGATGGTCTTCAAACAAAAACATTTCTTCATTTAAAATCAACTGAAAATACTGTTACTTTTGCCTAGATTTCCTCATGTCTTACACCACTCCCCAAATTGATTGTTTTCCACCAAAAATAAAAATATTTTAGAAATTCTTCACTGACTATTTAAATTATCATTTCAACCACCCCCAAATTCCCTGTTCTCTTACCTTGCTTTTACTTTTTCTCAGTAATCCTTGCCACCTTTTGAATATCTTCTATTTACCTGCTTATTTGCTAAAAGTGTATGTCCTCTTTCTTGAATTCGACTCTTGAATTTTGTTCACTGTTGTATTCCTAGAAGGATGCAGCAAACCTGAAAAATAGAATCCTTAAAAACATGTTAGATTGATTACATGAAAGGAAAAAACATAATGCATAGATACAAAAAACATATATAAATAGAAAAACAGATGAAGAAAGAGAGGGGGAGAGATAAGAAGAAAGGGGTAGAGAAAGACAGATAGAAATCAAGATAATTTTCTGCCTCAAAGGTAAAGGTATATAGTGTGTGCGTGTGTGTGTGCGTGCGCGCGCGCCTGTGTCTGTGTGTGTGTATAAAATACATATTATAATGACTTTTCTGATATGTAAAATATAAAGCCTAGGAGACCCAAAAATGGAATACAGACTGTGAGAAATGAATCTTACTCTTTTAAAAATGTTAGAGGTGGGAGAAAAATAGGAGTTGATCTAAGTGGGAAAATAGTGTTTTGACTAAAGAAGAAATTAAAGCTAAGAAAAAAGGAACTGTGCACAAGCACTACATTTTAGTTGGTAAATTTGCTTCTCAAGGGGTGCATACTAAACATTCTAAAATTGTTTTTTATGTATCCTGGGAATGAATAAGTAAATGGATGCTGGATGGTGGAAGTCATGTTTTCCATATTTGGAAAGGGATAACCAAAAACAGTAACTCAAAAGGGAAAGCTAGATAGAACCACACAGAAGTAGATTATAGCTAGAGACATCAGTATGAAATCATTCTTAGTTGAACATACACACAGATGTGTATGTACAGAAACATTGATAGATATCTGTGCATACATGTGTTCATATACAGAATATATTGCCCAGCTCTCAGCTGAAATGTCCTATAAATTCACACAGTGCCAAGATTATGGTTTCTAATACCATTGTTCAATAAAAGAAACTCCAATATTCCTTGGAGAAATGACTGATTATGAAGTTGAGACAAGGGCATTTCTAGATGATTATAGAACATCTTTCAGCACCTCAAATTAAGGAAGCATAATATTAAAACAAAAAAAAATTAAAAAAAAATGGGGCTTTAGGCATGTCACAGGCACATAAGGGAAATGAAAGAGCTTCCAATGCCAAAGCTGAAAGATTTGAGAAATAAAATAAGTACAGTATTATATTTTAACAAGAAGTTGAAAAATTATACAAAATCCACACTGATATAAGCTAATGATTGCTTAAATAAATGGAGAAGATGCAAATCTGCTGGAGAATAATTTCACATAATCTATGAAGATATGCATACCTTTAGGAGGAGGAGCATATTTAATCCCCAGCTCATCCTTGTGTATGGAACTCGCTTCCAAATAATAGAGTATGTAAAAGAAAAAAACAGTAGAGACACCTATTGAACACCACCTTAACCAAGTGACCAGGTTTATCATCAGTGTTGTGATGTGGATATCACATAACCTTTATATGATATGACAAGATGGTCATTTTGCATATTTTTTCCAAAATAATAATAACAATAATATCTACACTCTAATTATGAGGAACACCTTAAATAAATCTGAGAAACAAAATACCTAACCAGGTATCCCTGAAACTGCCAAGATTATGAAAAATAAGGAAACACTGAAATCCTTTCATAGACAAGAAGAGACTAAAGAAACATGACAACTTAATACAATGTAGCTTTTAGTAGATTTGATTTACATTTCTTTGATGATTAGTGATGTTAAGTATTTCTTCCATACCTATTGGCCATTTGTGTGTCTTGTTTTGAGAAATGTCTCTTCAATTATAATGAGTTATTGTTTTACCCCAGTTAAAATGGCATGTATCCCAAAGACAGGCAATAACAGATGCTGACAAGATATGAAGAAAGAGAGGCATTTATACACTATTGATAGAAATCTAATAGTATTACCACTATAGAGATTGATATGGAGGTCCCTCAAAAAATTAAAAATATAATTACTATATGATCCAGTAATTCCACTGGCAATGAAATCAGTACATTAAATCTGCACTCCCATGTTCACTGCAGCACTATTCATACTAGCCAAGGTATGGAATCTGAGTAAATGTTCATCAACAGATGAATAAATAAAGAAAATATGGTATATATACAAAATGGAATATCATTCAGCCCTCAAAAAGAATGAAATTCTGTTATGGGCAACAAGATGGATGGAACTGAAGAACACTATTTTGAGTGAAATAAGCTGGGTAGACAAAGGAAAATATTGCATGTTTTCACTCATATGTGTGAGTAAAAAAAATCTCAATCTCATGGAAATAGAGAATAGAATGATGGTTAACATAATCTGGGAAGGATAGTGGGGAGGGAGGGATAAAGGAGAAATGGTTGATGGGTACAGATATACAGCTAGATAGAAGGAATAAGACCTACCGTTCAGCAGCACAGTGGAACAACTATAGTTAACAATAATTTATTGTATATTTCAAAACAACTTAAAGAGCAGAACTGTAATGTTCCTAACACAAAGAAATGATAAATACTTCAGATGATGGATATCCCAATTATTGTGATTTAGTCATTACACATTGTACACATGCATCAAGATATCACATGTACCCCATATTTTAGTATAACTAAAACTAAAAATGTAACAAATGCAATGTAGTACCCTGGATTGGTAACAAAAGCACAAAAATCGTAGAAAAACTGATGAAATTTGAGTAGTCTTGGATTTTGTCAACTGCAGTACATCAACACTGGTTTCTTAGTTTTGACAGATGCACTACTGTATAGTACATTGTAATGAAATTAAGGAGAACTGAAACTGGAAGGGGGCATGTTGCAACTTGCAGTCCTACCTTTTCAATCATTATGTAATTAATTCAAAATAAAAAGTTTATTAAAAACATAAAGCAGGGCAAAGCAATAGATTGTGATATGGTGGGAAATATTGTAGTATAAATGATATCAAGAAGTATATCTGGTTTCATTTGACCAGAGCCTGAATGAATGAAGTCAAGGATATATAATCCCTCAGCTCTCTAGGGTTAGAAGGCTGTAGCAAGACAAACGAGTGCAAAGATTCTGAGTTGAGCATCCAAATAATCTACAGTTGTCATGAAAAATACATAAAGTGTCATTGGAAACAGCAAAAACTGAAAAATGGTTTCCCTGTTTTTGTGAACACATATCACTTGTTCTTTTATTTTTGGCTTACCATAGAGATCGAATCATTATATTATATTATTTATTTATTTATTTATTTATTTATTTTAGAGGAAGTCTCACTCTTGTACCCCAGGCTGGAGTGCAGTGGCATCATCTCGGCTCACTGCAGCCTCCGCCTCTCGGGTTCAAGCAATTCTCCTGCCTCAGCCTCCTAAGTAGCTGGGATTACAGGCGCCTGCCACCATGTAATTTTAGTAGAAATGGGGTTTCACCATGTTGGCCAGGCTGGTCTTGAACTCCTAACATCAGGTGATCTGCCCTCCTTGGCCTCCCAAAGTGCTGGGATTACAGGCATGAACCACCGCACCCACTCTGAATCATTCTGTTTTTAAATAAAGAACACAGACTTAGGTACAATACTCTATGCCAAGTTAATTATTAAATTCTATTTTAATATCTTTTTTATTTTTATTCTTATAACAAAGAGAAAGTTGTTATCATTTTTGGCAATATAAAATGCTAAAATATAAGATTGTCTTTTCTAAAATGTATTTCGTATATACTTATGTGACTTTAGCTTCTGTATTATCATTTCTTCAGAATTAAAACAAAGAGATTTATGTTTTTAAAGAAAATCTCGTTAAAAGATACACAGTTTGAAAACATTAATAAAGCCATATGTGTCTCTTGTAAATAGTTAATAAAATTTTCTGTGCAGCCTGACTACTCACAAGATGCAATTTAAGCTCTTTTGAAATCCATGGGTATGTGACTACCCATAAATCCTGACAACTCAAATACAATTCCCAATGTTGCCTTACTTAAAACCTGAGGCATTTTAGCTATTCAGAAGGATTTGTTATTTAGTGCAACCTTATAAGATTCATATATAACCCTGTTGTTTATCAGTTAGGTTACAATCTGTCTTTTTAGAACAAACTAATATTCACGGAGGACAAAAATATCCAATGGATTTTGGATGGGCAAGCATGAAAAACAGAGAGGGTGTTTGCTGTGTTTGCTTAAATTGTATAACAGACTGAAAAATCTTACTAAAATAGAAAACAATATAATTTTAAGAGCTACTTAAAGTAATATTGCTAACAGATTTAATTATTTATTGATGAGAGGAGATGACTCATATCTGTAATCCCAATGTTTTGGGAGGCTGAGCTTGGAGAATCACTTGAGGCCAGCAGTTTGAGATCAGTCTGGGCAATACAGCGAGACTCAGTCTCTACGGGGAAAAAAAAAATCAAATAAAAAATCAGTGGAGTGTGGTGGCATGCGCCTATAGTCTCAGCTATGGAGGCTAAGCTGAGTGGATCACTGGAGCCCAGAACATTGAGGTTACAGTGACATAATAGCACGACTCCAGCTTCTTCCAGTTTCAGATAACCCTAAAATTATTACATTATGTTACAGTAGTACGTTTGTCAAAACTAAGAAACCAATGTTGGTATATCACCATTGAAAAAATAAAAGACTACTCAACTTCCACCAGTATTTCCATTAATGTTCTTTTTGTGCTCTGGTTACCAGTCCAAGGTACTACATTGCATTTATTTCATTTTTATTTGTACCAGTTTATGAGTTATATGTGATATATTAATACATACATACAATGTATAATGATCAAATCAGGGAGTGAGACCTTGTCTTGAAAAATAAATTAATTAAAAAATAAAATGTATTTATTTACATATTTTTCTGGGACCAAAACCAGTTGAGTACAAATATAATGAGTTGTATCATTGTTGCTGCATTCTTAAAATCTTCAAAACTTTATTTTAAAAATTACAGAAGAAAATTAATATATATTCTGAACTAGTGATGCTCATGGTAAATTAATTCATAATAATATTTAAATTTTATCCAATTATTTAGTAAATAGTTTTAACTATCACAGATCAAACTAATTACAGATGATTTTGTTATATCTAGCTGTAGCTTTTCTTTCTCCTTGGTAAAATAAGGCTATACAAATAAGACGTTTAAAAATGAGACCAAATAAAAGCTACTAAAACAATCAGAGCACAAAGATATTAGGAGAATTAATAGGAAAGTGAATGCTTCTAATTCCCTGGGGGTTTGATTATCTTTTGTGAATTAAAGTTCCATAAAATCCAATGAAGTAAAAGAAAGGGAGGAATAAACTTGGCTTTGTTCATAACTTTGTAAATAGAATTGTTACTTTGTTTCTATCAGTAAAAGTCACCTGCACCTAAAGGATGCCCAGAATGTCTTTACCATTATAAATACAGGACATTGGAGGTCACCATTCAGTAATGGGACGCTGATATTTGACTTATTTTCAGAGGATAAAATTAACATTAACTGACTTCATCTATAAAATGTCTGCTCCTCAATGTGCTCCTTGAAAAAGAACTCTATATTTTTAATGCTAGCTTATTTTATCTCAGAATGAAACACATAAATACATGTGTTTGCCATAAGTTTGCACTCCTAATGGTTGGAAGATTTTTTTTCTTTTCTTTTTTCTTTTTTTTTTTTTCTGAGATGGAGTTTTGCTCTTGTTGCCCAGGCTGGAGTACAATGGCTAGATCTCGGCTCACTGTAACCTCCACCTCCCAGGTTCAAGCGATTCTCCTGCCTCAGCCTCCCTAGTAGCTGAGATTATAGGTGCCCGCCACCATGCCCGGCTAACTTTCTATATTAGAGACGAGGTTTCACTAGGTTGGCCAGGATGGTCTCGAATCCCTGACCTGAGGCGATCCACTCACCTTGGCCTCCCAAAGTGCTGGGATTACAGCCGTGAGCCATTGCGCCTAGCCGGTTGGAAGATTTTTAGGAGATTCTAATAGAGAAAATTATCTAGGGTAGTTTTATGTAGTTATTATCGAGTTTTTATTTCACAGAGAAAGGACTTGAGGATTTAAGAGTGAAATGCCTTTCCCAAGGTCATGTAATATTTCCTAGAAGTGTCAGGAGATAGACACCCTTTACCTACCATAACAGTGTACTACCCTACATGATAGCCTAGGACTTAATGTCTGCAGTACGTTTTATTTATATCTTTAACTTCTCATGTGTTGAAGGAGTTATGAAAGTTTGTAAAACCCTTTGTGCTTTCTATTCGTATCAGAGACAGGCACTTCTGTGTGACTTGGTTCATTCAATTCTGTTATCCCAAAAAGTGAATTAACATAGCTAGTCACAAAAAGTTAGGTTTACCTAGTTTATTAAAAAATGACATATATTATGTCTATTAAAATATTTAAAAAGTACTTAAACATGATTGAAAAACTTTCCTCATGAATCAAATGTAATGGTTTTTCTTCAGCAAATGATTTTGTGTGAATATATATTTTATTTTTAATGAAAATATAAAATATGTAAAATTTTTATATAGTTCCACTTGATTATGAAGTTATGTTGTTATTACTGTAATGAAAATGAAGACTGTGGACCGCTAGCAGTATATTGTTAGTAATAATTAGCTACTAACTTTTTCAAAATAAGGAAATTTTTCACACATAACTTTTGGACAATGAAAAGGGCTGAGTAATGTTATATATATTTTATCTCTAATATTTGATCTGACATTATACAGTTTTATAAAAAAACCACTCACTGGGCCAGGCACAGTGGCTCATGCCTGTAATCCCAGAACTTTGGGAGGCCAAGGTGGGCGGATCACAAGGTCAGGAGATAGAGACCAGCCTGGCCAACATGCTGAAACACCGTCTCTACTGAAAATACAAAAAAAAAAAAAAATTAGCCAGGTGTGGTGGCACTTGTCTGTAGTCCCAGCTACTTGAGAGGCTGAGGCAGTAGAATTGCTTGAACCAGGAAGGTGTAGGTTGCAGTGAGCCAAGATCGCACCACTGCACTCCAGCCTGGGCAACAGAGCAAGACCCCATCTCAAAAAAAAAAAAGAAAAGAAACAAGCAAATAAACAAAAAAACTGGCCACAGGTTTTCAGTAAGCTAGTCATTTGACATATCGTATTTTCCAATTTAATCATGCATGTTCTAATAATGAGAATAGCAAATATGTTTTGAGACTTTCGTATCTGTTTTGAGACTTTTGAACATTTTTTTTCACCATGCCGTGAGATGTATAAAGTATAACTGTGTGAGATTGAGCAGGAGAGAGTCTGATTAGTGATCTAGCCCTTGAGCAAAAGCCTTTAACTCTGACTTTTCACTGTTGTTAACACATCCATGGATGATTTTTTTTAATTTTTTTTAAATATATACTTTCTTCATTTATCTCTTCTTTGGCATACAATCTCATATAATAAACCATCTCTCTACGTAAAACATAAAGTCCTCACAATGATAAGCACCTAAATCACCCATTAATGCTTTTCTTTGCCTTGTTGTGCAGCCTGTAATTTTGTTCAAGAAGATACGTAGTTCAAGATTTATGAGACACTTTTCTTCATCACATTTCTATTGAATCACTGAGATTGCCTTGAAACAGTGACCACTGATTCCTTTCATCGCGTACTTCCTCTTTCCTATCTCCACTTTGTTTGATCTGGGGAAATACGTATATATGTATGTGTGCGTCTCCACTGCCTTACACATGCAAACTCAAAGATGAGTTTCTTTTAGGAGTAAATGCAAATCTACACACACACACACACACACACACACACACACACACACACATCGAATTGCTTTGTTTTATATATAGCCACTGCTTTTCCTTCTCATAAAAAAAGATATACTAATAAGACATTTAAAAATCAAGCCAAATAAAAGCTCCTAAAACATTCGGAAGAAAAAGATTAGGAGAATTAATAGGCAAGTGAATTTCTCAAAAGAAAAATGTTCATGGGTTATTAAGGTATAATAACAATGTTTCAGCCACTAAATTTAACTAATGGGTAGCCTAAATTTCAAAGCATGGGCTTTTTTCTTTCGTATTTTTTTCCATTTAGTAAAA
Organism: Macaca thibetana thibetana; assembly: GCF_024542745.1. Taxonomy (NCBI): domain Eukaryota; kingdom Metazoa; phylum Chordata; class Mammalia; order Primates; family Cercopithecidae; genus Macaca; species Macaca thibetana. The sequence goes on from NC_065594.1 coordinate 61,454,031, forward strand.
AAAAAAATACATATGAGGTCATGTTTTAAATTTATCTTTACTGGTTAAAATTCCTTTCAAGCTGACTAATTTTGCAAGACTTACTATAATGTGCCAGTAGTAATGACAGTATGGCATTGATTAAAGAATAGACAACAGGCCGGGCGCGATGGCTCACGCTTGTAATCCCAGCACTTTGGGAGGCCGAGACGGGCGGATCACGAGGTCAAGAGATTGAGACCATCCTGGCAAACACGGTGAAACCCCGTCTCTACTAAAAATACAAAAAAAATTAGCCGGGCGTGGTGGCGGACGCCTGTAGTCTCAACTTCTGGGGAGGCTGAGGCAGGAGAATGGCGTGAACCCGCGAGGCCGAGCTTGCAGTGAGCCGAGATCGCGCCACTGCACTTCAGCCTGGGTGACAGAGCAAGACTCCCTCTCAAAAAAAAAAAAAAAAAAAAAAAAAAAAAGAGTAGACAACATTCTTCATGGAACAGAATGAGGAGCTCAGAAATAGACACATGGAAATATTGTCAATGGATCTTTGACAAAGGAGCACAGGTAATTCCATGGAGAACGGATGATCTTTTCAATTAATGGCTCTATAATCCTTAACCTTTGGCATTTGAGAATTGCTTGGTTTGTATTGATCATTTTTTGCAGTGAAGGACTCAAGATGTTATGCTGTAGATGGATGATGTAGTGATAAACCACTCTTCTGTATCTTTTGACAAGGCTTCCCAGCGTTATGTCATAATATACATGTATATAGATTTACTGAAAAAGCTAGTATGAATAAAAGATTATTGGTTTTAAACCCTTAGTAATTATAAATAATAAGGTAGAGTCTGTAGTCTTATATAATGTTAAAAACAATAAAGAGAAAAAACTTTAGACAAAACAGACACAAGTAACTTTTAATTATAAATGTTTCAAAATACACATCTATGAAGTGGAAGGCTCAAAAAAGTTTAACTTAGCTGAACATCTGCTTAATACATGTATAATAATCAACACAGCACAATACATGCTTAAATCATTAAAATAATAAATATCTACATAGCGTGACTCTTTATAAAGTCTTGACTTTTATAAAGGAAACATAGCTACATTGCTGTTGTGTTAATATATGATTGTCCAATTTTAAAATTTCTTTTCTCCCCTACATTACAAATATCTGATTCTAATTCTGCAAAATGTTGGAAACAACATATGTAAGGTCCTTGGAAAAGACGGCACACACAGAAACGTACACATGCATACACACATAATTTTCAAAGTGAAACAACATTTTAAGCTGCTTTTCCTTGAGTAGCTAATACTTTTAAAAATTTAAAAATGAGTCTGGCTTATTTTTCATTATAAATACAGTGTTATCCTTGTTATTTCAACATTCCTTAAATGTATATTATAAAATCGCAGGATAACTTATTTTTTGTTACTAATTGTAATTCCCAATACAAATGAAGGAAAGCCTAACAATTTTCATTCATCACTTGGAATTTGAATATCCTGGCCAACATATGCAGTGTTTAACATGTAAACTGCCACCTAGAATTCAGTGTGGCTCATAGTTTAGCAAGGCTTTTAAGGGGTTTGATATATCGTCAATTGCTCTTGTTTGATAAATAGGTTTGTGAAGCAACAGAATCTGTGTTTCCTGTGTCTCAATAAAAGATACTGGAAATATGCCACTTTAGAAATAAGATACTTGCTTGAAATTGTTCTCCTGACCATCACAAACATTTCTATAGTTCCTTTCCTGATTCATTTGTCGATTCTAACCTTCTCTTTCACTGTACTTTCATATGATTCTCTGATCAACATGATTTTATTCCTCCCTCCCTTCTTTCCTTTCTTTCTTTCCTCCATGTACTCCCCATAGTAACACTTAATAAAGCACCATGCTAAATGGTACAGAATACAGAAAGAGAAATCAAGGATTAATCCTCTCTTCAGCGAGTTTAGGGTTAGGAGTTAAGATGCTGAATATCAGATAAAATGTTGAAACCTAGTAACTGTATATACCATAATTAGAATTTTAAATAAAGTATATTTTTGCCCGTCAACCAACTTCAAATGTATATTCTTCATTCAGGAGTCACCTCACACTTCATTTCCCAGTCTTCTAAGTTTGAAATATTTCTTCTTTGAAAAAAATCACTAAGCCGTTTTACTTTCTCATTCAAGCAGTTTCTGAAATCCCATCTATCCATGAAATTTTTAAAAGGCATGACAAAGTAATAAATTATTTGGAAAAAATATTATTTCTGAAATCATGATAAAAACATTATGAAAAAGTAAAACCTAGTCTATCACCCTCCATAGCTAAGAGTCATTTACAAAAGAGAAAACTAAGCATTCTCACTTATGTCTGTATATGTATATATCTTGAAACTAGAAAGATTAAAACTATATTTTAATTCATAAAATACATTTATTATCCTCCTCTCACTTTATTTCAGGTACCTTTTCAGTTTTTCAACTTTGAATCCTTTTCTTCATTCAGAAAGGTCATTAATTTTGTGTTTTATTCCTGAACTGCTTTAGAGCTTGTCTTGTGTGCTGCTCCAACATTTAACGAGGTTTTCTTAGCTTTTCAGGTTCAATGAATTTGTGAAAGTTGCAGTTATGTGCATTTCCAATCTTTTCCTTTGAAAACCCAGGGGAATTGAGGTGGTTAGGGGCTGTAGGGCAGCAGTCAACTATTACAGTTTTAAAAATATAATATAGTGTTTGCTCTGCTAAGGAAAATAGCAAGGGAATACAAAACTAGGTTTGTGGTTGAGTAGAAAAATATTGACTCCACAAAAGTAAATAGAAGACACAAAATACAGAACATTTCACAGAGCAATATTAGAGATTAGGTCAGCCTTCAAGTCTTTTACTACAAGCCAACTAAATTAACCAGAGGAGGATGATGCTATAGGGAAGGACTTCATGATTTTATCCTCTAGATGGTCTAGTGAAAAACTCCTCTTTTTGATCCTTTTGAGAATGCTGTCACAATGTCAGTTCATCTTGTTGGTAATATATAGATTTATTGAGAAATGTAACATTAATAAAAGTTAATTGGTTATACGTTTTAGAATTTTACTTAAAAAGTAAGCTATAATTTTTTTCTGTATTTAACTTTAAACATATAAAACACTTTGGACAGAAGGATGTTCTTTCTATATATTTTAAAAATACAAATCTATGCAGATGTACAGTAAGAGGCTTAAATGAGTTGTACTTCTATTCAACACACTCTTTACAGACTTAAGCTATTAACAATTAGTGATCTTACCTATTGTGCATTCATAACAAAATACAGTTTTGACAAACTAAGGAGGCACAATATGCTTAATCTTTTTTTGTGTAAAATCATACCTTTTAAAAATTCTGACTTTTATGAGGCAAATGCAGTCATTCTATTGTTATGTTAATCTAAGCGTATCCATGGATCAATTTCTTTTTGGAAATGAGCATTATTATATAAAATATTAGGAAGGAAGGCCAATAATAAAACAGTTTCAACCTAAAAAATGAGACTAGGAACAGTAGGAAATATAAAGGGAGTAATGAAACAGAGTTTGTTTCAGTATTTAGCACAGAACAACTATTTCAACAGAAGGAAAGGAATCATTAGGCTGGCGTTTTTGTGTGCATTTGATTATGTTGCCTATTGCCTGAAACATAATAAGTATTCACTAAAAACTTATTAATCTTTGAGAAGAAAACATGACTTATACTATTAGCTCTGCTACCCCTTAGCTTGTAACGCTGGACAATTTGTTTTCCCATTATGGGCCCTGATTTCTTTGTTACTGAAAAAAAAATGGCCTAAATAACCATTAATGTTCTTTCCAAATACTAAAAGTTATGTTTATATAAACATAAAAATATAAATATATTTTCTTAATTGTGTCTTAAATTGCTGATAATTCATTTTGTTTTACTATTTTAAATAGAAGTAGTCTACTTTCTTAAGTAGTGTATATTGGATATCCATTAAACATTTCAGGAAGACTTAGATCCTAATCATAAACATTAATTAGCTGTCTTTACTGTCTGTTTCTTTGCTCTTAGCTGTTTATTTTACTTTCAACTTTAAGGGATGGCTATTTTATAATAAGTGAACTTGAGTAAGCTTTTAGGCCTAGAGGAAGAGTGAAATGAGATGTTCTTTTCAACACAAAAAAGAAATAGCTTAATATTCTGAACACAAGTGGAAGAAAAAACTTTGCAAGAGAGTTTTACATTATTTTATTGTCATTTTTTAAAATTGACACATAAGAATTGTACATATTTACATTGTGATGTTTCTATACATGTGTACATTGTATAATGATTAAATTAGGGTAACTGGCATTATTCATCACTGCAAACATTTATTATTTCTTTGTAGTCAGAACGTTTAAATTCTCTTGTAGCTATTTTGAAATATACAATGTATTATTATCTATAGTCACCCTACTGTCCAATAGAACACCGTAAGTTACTCTTCCTATCTAATTGTGTCTTTGTACCTATTGACCAATATCTCCCCATTCTTGTCCCCCCAACCCTCCTAGGCTCTGGTAACCACTATACAATTGCTACTGAGTTGAATTCCTCATGTATTACTAATATTAACTCCTTGTCAGATACGTAGCTTGCAAATATTTTCTGTCATTCTGCACAGTGTCTTCACTCTGTTGTTTCTTTTGCTATGTAGAAGGTTTGTAGTTTGATATATCACATTTTTCTATTTTTTTATTTTATTGCCTGTGCTTTTACAGTCACATGCAAAAAATTCTTGCTCAGTACAATGTCATAAAGTATTTCCCTTAGGTTTTCTTTGGAGACTTTCATAGTTTTGAGTTTTATATTTAAGTCTCAATGAAGAACTCAGAAATAAATTCATGCATCTATTGGCTACAGATTTTTAACAAATATACCAAGAACACACATTGGGAAAAGAACAATCTCTTCAAAAGTGGTGCTTTTGAAGTGGATACTCCAAAATTGGCTATCTACATGTAGAAGAATGAAACTGGACCCCTATCTTTCGCATATACAAAAATCAACTTCAAGTGTATTACAGTTTAAAAAAAAAATTCAAAAGTATTTCGAAAGGGTATGGCTTCAGAGTCCAAAAGGTTAACATGTAAGTGGGAAACAGCCATGCTTAAGACCATATGGAATGTTTAGAACTGTGGAAAGTGGGAGTGAGAGGGACCCTCCTCAGGGCTTTTTGATTCAAATCTTTTAAATACTGCTCTGTTGGTCAAAGGTACTGAATTTGCATAATTTCTTTGGTATTTTCTACTATTATACAAAATACTACCAACGGTTGTTTATGCTCTCCCATCACTATTGTAAATAAATGACAGAAAATATTTGCAAGCTATATATCTGACAAGGAGTTAATGTCAATAATATATAAGGAACTCAACTCAGTAGCAATTGTGTAGTGGTTACCAGAGCCTAGGAGGGTTGGGAGAGAGAAGAATGGGGAGATACTGGTCAATAGGTACAAAGATACAATTAGGAAGAATAACTTATAGTGTTCTATTGCACAGTAGCGTGACTACAGATAATAATATATTGTATATTTCAAAATAGCTACAATACAGAATTTAAGTGTTCTGACTACAAAGCAATAAATGTTTGCAGTGATGAATAATGCTAATTACCATAACTTACTAATAATTCAAAAGTACTTACTTTCACTGAAGAAGTCTAAGATCTACAGAGGTAACTTCTAATTATGAAAAAAAAAAAAAAATGTTTTGTTTATCTTTCACTCCAGGACAAGTTTTGGCTCTGAGTGCAGGATGCCTGGTCAATGCAGGAGGAAACATTACTCCCACAGAGAAAGCCATTTCAATTATGGATCATTTTTCTCTCATACCGAATTCATTAATAACTTAGGTTATAATTTCCAGCTAGCCATGACCCTGTTAATGCATAAATTCCAGGTTTATTTACACAGAGAAAAGAAGGGCAGAACACTATTAGAATTCTGTATCCCTTTACAACATACACAAAACTTATGAGTGGAAAGACTTGCAAGTTGAAAGTTGGAGTTAGGAAGACAAATGTAGAGTTTTAAAAATGCTGCTCACCCAGAAGGAATAGAGGAGTTATAGATTGTTTAATCTAAAAAACATGACTCATTTAGGACTCAAAGTGTCTCCCTGAGTATTGAGGTTGCAAGACTACTTTGCTTTTCTTTCATTATTATTTTTTTACTTTTACTGAAGAGAAAGTAAAATAAAATACAGTAAGTGACAGTTTAAAAAGCACACTTGACTATAAGTACTGTGTCACAGAAAATCATTTTTAAAGGGGGCTGTAAAAATCTCATTTTAGACGTTGTAGTGTAAAATCAACCTCCAAATTTGTACCAGCCCCTCATCCCTGCCATACAAGGCTTTTCATAAAGTATGCGCTCGAAGTGCTCAGAAATATTCGGTGATTGATTGAATAATATTAAAATGATGTCAATTAGTACATTCAGAAACTTTAATGGACTGCAACTCTAGGTAAAACTTGTTTTTAAGTGGGACTTCTATAAACAAAGTTTTGAAATGAGTGTCTCTTTTTTTAAGATGAAGGAAATGTGTTTTATGTTCAGATTATGTAAAGAGAAATATATACTGCTTCAGCCACTACATGTTATTCTTTATCTCCCATAACTAGAAAATTCATGAGGGAAAAGATATAGTTGGTAGATTCGTTGCCGTATCTCAGCTGTTGCAATAGTGCCTGGAAAATAGTAAATAAATAGCATATATATATATATATATATATATATATATCTAATTTTGATATTTTGTTAGTGTCAAATTTTGAATTTTGTGGAGTGAATGCATTACTGAATCATATGGAACAGTACTGGGGATTATTGAAAGGGTTTGTAACCAATTGCTTGTGAGGTGTGTGGTAAAGAGTAAAGTTTTCCAAGGTTTCAAGTCTGGACAGCTGAGGTAACACTGGTGTCATTAACAGTAACAACGACAACAAAAACAAAACAACAACAACAACAAAAAATACAGAGGGAATAAACATAGAAAGTGGAATCATTTTAAAGTAAAAAAATAAATTCAGAATTACCTCTATTGTAGTCAACAAGACTGCAAATTAGAAAAGTAAAATTTTCCACCAGTCTGGGAAAATCTAGAATAAGTTTAGAGCAAAGATTTTGGAGCTATTTGCCTTAAGTGTTGCATTTCTGAAAGTGGATGGGCTTGAAGGAATAAATAGAAAGATAATAGGTTATTGCTTTAAAAATGCACATACACACACACATACATATATATACACAGTATACCTATTATGTGTATATTTAGAGAGAGAGAGAAGATGAAAGTAAAATTGTACTAAAGCAATGGAAAGGACTAAAGAAAAATAAGAACAACAACAGCAAAACAAACAGTGTCATACAAGCAGTGAAAAAAGAATTTTCACAAGGAGAATGTAGTCAACTCCATCAAATGAATCAGAATTATTTAAGGTCTGAAAATATGAACGGCAGCCTCCCCTCACCCCGAGTCCGAACCGGAAGCAGACAAATCAAATTGAATTGACTTTCTGGGTTCAGATATAATTGGGTACCTCTGTAGAAACTATTTGATTTGAGGAAAATGTACCTGATTAAGTGTACCTTCTTTATTGTACTTAATCATTTTTACATGCTTACAAATTTCAAATCCCCTATTACACCACTTTGAAACTCATGACTTCCTAAGTAGAGGTTAGTAATACTCACATTAAAATCTTGCACATGCACCAAAAAGCAAAATATGCTCGTAAGTAGATTTCCTAAGTGTGCATTTTAGTTGATATCAAGTTTATTGTATAAATGCAGCAAACCCTTAAGGAATATGTGGTAATGTTTTCTGCTCTACTGCTAGAGGAAAAGTAAGTTTGTTCTAAATAAATCCAACATTTCCTCTCCTCCTAGACCAACCAGTGTCTTCTATTGATGGTTCCTCCCCTCTTGTCTTTTATATGAGTTACTGTCAGTTTTCCCTGTCATCATACAGCTGCTACTGTTTGATTAATCTACAATCACTTTTCTCCCTTCTGTCCTGTTATCTGTTGCTTTCCCTCTTCACTGCACCTTGACTTTTTCACCTCTCATTATCCTTTGCCTGTCAGTCTTGTTCAGCTTCTTTCTCCATTCTTAATTCCCATACCTGTAATCCTCTTACAGTTTTGGTCTGCTGATTTTGGATGCATCTACAGTGCATGTTTTTGTAGCATACTACTTTTTAAATATCGCATCAGGTCTGAAGTTTTACACCACAGAATATTATGTTAGTACTTTTTCTCATTCCATTTTACTACTGAACTTATTCCCTTTACATCATATCACCCTACATTTCCTGGCATTTTACTGCTGTGAGTCCTCAGTCTTTGTGCAGCGCCAATGAATCAACATCCTTTATTGTACTAAAGCAATTTACAGTGGCCACTAGTGAATTGCACTTTTTGGCTACTCCAGGGAAAGACTATCCATTCTTTTTTTTTTTTTTATTTCTTGTTTCCACTAAGGAAAAATCACTCCATGTAGAAAGTGATAAAAAAGTAGAACCCAGATTTATTACAAGTCAGGAATACTGATTTTTTTTTCCTTTTTTATTTTAGTTTTTTATAGAATTTAGTTGGGAAAAACAAAGATTCAGAAAAATAGCTACAACCTCTAATATGTATTACTTATTGTGCAACTGAGGCTGTGTCATCATAACATTAAAACATAAAAAGTAATTTCAGTTACCTATTTGAAGGCAGGCATCTTGGTAAATATAAACAAATTGTCATAATTAAGTCCAATTTTTATTACAGAATTGAGGCAAATCTGTATGTGTCAGTGACTATAATTAAAACATAGATTTCTTACATTTTAGTATTAAATTTTAGTCTGTTTCACAGTATGTTAAATGTATTAGTTAATAAGAGCTAATAAGGCAACTTAAGAACAGTTGTTTGCTTTTTTTCATTTTCTCCATATTACCAGCCATTGGTTTTCTCATCTATAAAACAAAAGCTTGTAAATGGAGTTTTCTATGGTAATTTTCTTCTACATCCATTTTTCTTTTACTAATTTTCAAAATAGCTTTCAGTTGTGTTTGTGAAAATAACAGCCAGGGGATTTAAAAAAAAAAAAAACTATCTTCTGATCTTTATCTGAAGATTTTGCAATCCTATAGATAAATATTTAATGCTATAGAAAGTTTATCAAAGAAAATTTTCATGAAAAGTACATTAATCTGAAAGGTTAACATTTACATTTATTTAGACACATCTTTGCTTTAAAATCAAAGCTCTTTATGGAACATAGTAATGTATCTAATTGCCAAATTCAGCTAACCCTTTCTGAAACCTATTATACTTGACCCCCTTTTTTGCGATGGCTTCACAACACGTAACACTTCTCCATTTTTGTTATTTTTCCACTCTCCTCCTCCTCTCTTTGTGACAGGCTATTTTCAATGTCACCATCCAGCTCTACTAACATTTTATCTATGCAGTCATAATTTATGTATTGGTATGTCTTATGTTATCTCTCTATTACAGGTAGTTAGGCATGAATGGGGCAGAAGAGGGCTCTCCCTCAACCCACTAGAAATATCTGGTGATGGTTTGGCAATTATCGCATTGCCTCTCTAAAAGTGATAATTAGACAATGCCAGGGAGAGGCATTTCCCGATGGTCCACATCTGTTACCATCAAAATGTTAACGGAATGCAGGCCCCAGGGAAAAACAACTTTCTGGAAATGCATATTAAAATACAAAGATGGCAGAGTATAATCTTCAGGGTACACTCCACCAGAAAAAGGAAGAAAGCCTCAGGTGGGCATGCCTGTAGCTCCCTGAACACACCAGCATTCTTACTTTCAAAGGGTCAGGAGGGCTCAGCACATGCAGGCAAACCACGCTAAGGGATGAATCACAGGAAAGAGGCAAGCTTAGAAATACCTTAAAATTAGGGTTAAACCAGGCATTTGACCTCTCCGTAACTCTCACATGCCTGATTGGGTCTTTTCTAAGCGCACCTTCCTTTCTTTCCTGTTCTAAGGCCTTTTAAAATAAACTTCCACTCCTGCTCTGAAATTTCCATAGGTCGCTTTTTCTCCTTTAGGCCCCTCAGTTGAATTCTTTCTTCTGAGGAGGCATGAACTGAAGTTGCTACGAACCCATAAGGATAGGCCACCAGTAACTCAGGATAACTCTAATCTCCTCCACCGTTAATGTCTTCATCCGTTTCTCATCTTGCTCTCAAGATACTTCTATCTAATGGCAAGTAAATCTACATTTCTCATAACATACTAAAAGTTAAACTTAATCTAACTAGATATCCCTTCACTTTAAATTATTCCCCTCACTTTAAATCTGTCCCACATCCTAACTTTATCAGTTGTACTGAGTTCCATCCAGTCACCTAACTCAGACATCCAGAACTTTTCCCTTTCCCTCAGGCCCCCAAACTTGGCTTCACTATTTCAATAGACACACAAACGCCAATTCCTGTCTCAACAGTTATCTTGCTGCTCTACAGTACCTGATGCTTTTAGTGTGCTCCTTTTACAAGTCAGTCCATTCGTGGCCTTCTACTAATCCTCTGAGATTTTCCCTGTGGCCTGGAAGATGAATAGATACCCTTGGAAGGTAGATAAGACCTTACATGGCCGGGCGTGGTGGCTCACACCTGTAATCCCAGCACTTTGGGAGGCCGAGACGGGCAGATCACGAGATCACGAGATCGAGACCATCTTGGCCAACACGGTGAAACCCTGTCTCTACTGAAAATATAAAAAAAATTAAGCTGAGCGTAGTGGTGGGTGCCTGTAGTCCCAGCTACTCGGGAGGCTGAGGCAGGAGAATGGCGTGAACCTGGGAGGCAGAGCTTGCAGTGAGCCGAGATCGTGCCACTGCACTCCAGCCTAGGTGACAGAGCGAGACTCTGTCTCAAAAAAAAAAAAAACTTACATGATCTAAGCTGTACTAACTCTCCAGTTATCTACTGCTAATTCCATTTTTTGTTGTATCCTTTTGACAAAGGCCATATAATTTGTTTTATCCTGGCCTTCAGTTTTTATTCACAGTTTTCAATTCATCTTCAGTGTTGCTCCAAAAAAACAAAAATTCTTGTAGAAAGCTAATATAAGTATATATATTTATTTTTCTTATCCTGCCATAAGGGCTAAGGCACTTATTACCCCCTTTTTTCCTGTGTCTTGTATTCATCTCTAGGAAAGATTGTTCAGATGAAATATGTGTGTTTTAATCACCCAAATTAAAGGTCAAAGATCTGTATTAAAGTTGCCATGAGTTTTATTTATATTTATATTATTTTCTTCTAATATATATACTTAGACTTTTATAATTATCTATTTTGTGAAAAGAGTCTTCATGTTATATTTGTAAATGCTGAAAAATATTTTCATGGGGATATTCAACTTTCTGTGTGATGTGTCAAAATTGTGTAATTAGCATTTTATATCATATATGGCCATTATCCATTGGTGAGTACCTATATCATTCTAAGTTAAAAATTTCCAAATACCTGTTTCATGCAACAACTTACAAGCATTTTCCATTTTCAGATAAGCTTGGGAAATGCTAAGGTAAAAGTTGATAGATGTTTTTACTGTAGGGAATCTTTTGAGCCATTAAATGCTGCCATGCACTTTAAATTTTCCAGAGCAAGATATGTAATAATACAATGATTCACGAACTTATTTAACCAAAGTTTTTCTTTTTTTTTGGTTTTAAGGAGCGGAGAGAGTTTAATAGGCAAGAAGCAAGGGAGAAGACAGAAGGAAGAAGCTTCCTCATGTAAAGAAAGAGGGAGGAGGGCTCCAAACCCGAGAGAGGAGGTACCCGCCTGTCAAGGATACCAGCCAGGTATATATGTAGAGGCTGGAGGAAGCGGTGTTTGATTTGAATAGGGCTCAGGGGATTGGTTTGACCAGCCATGTCTTTCATGTAGCCTGCAAAAAAGCTGGCCCTCCCACCCTAGCCTTTTTTTTCTTTTTCTTTTTTTTTGAGATGGAGTTTCTCTCTGTTGCCCAGGCTGGTGTGCAGTGGTGCCACCTCGACTCACTGCAATATCCGCCTTCCAGGTTTAAGTGATTCTCCAGTCTTAGCCTCCTGAGTAGCTGGGATTACAGGTGCCCACCACCAGGCCTGGCTAATTTTTGTATTTTTTAGTAGAGGCAGGGTTTCGCCATGTTGGCCAGGCTGCTCTTGAACTCCTGACCTCAGGCGATCCACCCGCCTAGGCCTCCCAAAGTGTTGGGATTACAGGCATGAGCCACTGCACCCAGCCCACCCTAGCCTTTTAATATGCAAATGCAAGGCCTATGGATGTACTACACACGTGGGGATATGTGGGAGCAGCCATGTTGCCAGAACATGTGGGGAAACGCCAAGAAGGCCGCAGAAATCGCCCTCTTGGGTGGATCCAGGTTCTAATGGCTGGCATTTGAATATCAAAGGTTGCCGGCCTGGGTCTAAGAGCTGGGGCTTTAGAAGAAACTTCTCTGGAGATGCTTTAAAAAATGAAAAATTCCCAAAGACCCCACTGTCCTCTCTATTTGCCTAAAATAATTTCTTAATATCTCCCATAACATTCCCCCATGTGGAGATGCCACACTAACTGCTGTTAGTGGGTTTTGGGTGATGATTCTTTCTGGCTATTTCCTGCTGAAAAGGAGTGTGGAATGGGGAACAGCAGCTAGGGTTCCTCCTGGGGTTGATCTAAGGGTCCTCAGAAGAATGGCACGTCCATGTGTGGTTCAGTTTGAAGCACCATATGGAGTTTGATTGCTTCTAGGCGAGAAGAGACAGTTTGAGTTATAGTATTGAGTATACAGAGTCCAAATGTTAATACAAGACATATAAGCAAGAGAGGGATTAATAAAGGGGCTAACCAACTTTATAAAGAAAACTGGAATTCATTAAAGAGGGATTGTAGCCACCTGGGGCTGAAGCTGGCATTTTTCCCTGAGCCTGCCAATAATTTTGATTTGATCTTTAAGTACCTGTAGATTTTCCTTTGCTATACTAGAGGTGTTAATCCAAAAGCAGCATGTTTCATTTAAAAGTGCATCACTAGACCTAATAAAAAGTCCTAGCAGACTCAGTGATAGTAAAACTTTCATGCTTCCTTTTTGTTAGTAACTATTATCCCTGCTGTAAGGATAATAATTAAGCAAAATATCACAGTGATAGAAACTTTCTGTTCAATATTTCAGTTAGAAGGTGCTACTATGTATAACCCTATTGCAAATAGCAGGACAGCAGTTCCCACATATGTGGTGTGGTAGGTAATTTCCATCTAAAATTTTACTTGCCAAGATGTAGAAGTCTCCTTTAAAGGTCTATAAAATTCCTTGGTTTTATTTTCCCAAACAAAGAAACCTCTGTGTTATGGGCACCTTACTCACTTTCATTATCTGGCAGAATTTGCAAGATAATTGCCCAGGACTAGCATATTGATTCACATTTGTTTGTTACTCATCCTTTTTTTTTTTTTTTTTTTTTTTTTTCCTCCAAGCTGCAGAAGATCACTACTTGACTCACAGGAAAAAGCAGGGTTAGTCTAAAATGTAGTTAAAAAGCTTAAAAATAGTTAATGAGACTAGGATTTAATGACAGATGTATGATAAGCTTTGGAGCAAAATTTTTCTCTCTTGTCCTCATTTGTGGCAAAAACTAATTATGAATAAACTTACTCTTATACTTGGCCTGATTATTTGCATAAAGTGCAGCAAGAATGTTTATTTTTACATAGGCCGTTCGGATTGGCTTTGATAAAACGCTGTTCCACAAGGAATTTCAGATAAGACTTTTAAAGCCAAGTCCAGCCATGACTTTGTATCCTCCGATACCTGTGAGTTGGGTGATCTTTCCTCTTGGGGTCCCAAGATAAACTCGGAGCTTCCAGATCTGTTAGAAAGTGACATTCTTTACTGACCACAGGGTAGGAGCCCTGTGCCTGTGTGGGGACAATGTAGACAAGGTATAAGGCCATTCTCCCCAAGGGGCTTTTATTGGATCCACATGTCAAGCTTGATTTCTTAAAGGAAAACACACCCTTTCAGTCAAAGCCTTGGTAAAATAACCAGTTTTTCCAATTGTGTACTGTTGGCAAAGAAAAATGGATTCTTATTGCACTGATGCTAGCAACTGTGTTGCCGTGAGAGTACTCACAGATAGTCTCCAAATTTTAGAGGAACCAGGCAGAGAAAAATGAATATGCTGCAGATTTTGTTCACAGTAATATACCTTACTTAATTATTAAAGGCCATAAATAGTTTAAAATAAGTTTCCCTGACTCTGAAAAACAAAACAAGGATCAGCAATATTCCAAGCAAAAGTTAAAAAGGTTGCTTAAACTTTCTGAGTGCAGTTCACTTAACTTTTGTTTTGCTTGATATTTATGAACATGTCAGTTCTTTAGGAGTCCCATACATTCTTTCTCTATTCCAATGTTATAATCTTCAAAGCTATTGAAAACCTGAATTTGAAATCTAACACCTGTTAGAGTCCTTAATATAGTTTGATTATAAATTATCTTTTGAGAAGGAGCAAAGCAAGACAACAATTATCTGTGAATGGCAACATCTCCAGGATAGTTACAGTTAAAAATATGACTGACAAAGAAATTTGTTTATCTCCATGGTTTACAATAACTTTATCCTTAATTATGATTGATAGCATATACTTAGACATTAGAATTTTAGAAATCCCATACAATTTTGGAACATATATTAGTGTTATTCACGAAAATATAACTTAAAGAAGATTGGACATCATTTTTGCAATCTCATGTGACTAAACATGTCAGATGATCCTGTTTACCTCTTTTCTGAATGTTTCAGGGGTCCTCTGAACCATCCAAAAGGTCAGGCATTAGGAAGAACAATTCCCAGATTGCCATAAATTATTTTGCCAAAATGATGGCTCAAAAGGCAAAAACTGTTTATTAGCCTTTATTATGACATGAAAATCCTGTTTAAAGCCAAATTTTACCCTTGTATTAGTTTGTTAATGTTAACCCTAATTTGTTTAAATGAAACCTTATAGATCATTCCATCTAATCCTAACCAACCTGACTATGAGGTGAAATTTCTACAAACCTTTTATAACTCTTTTACTAAAGGGCAGATTAGTGTCTTAAGACCTCCTTGCTATGCTTTTATTTCAATGCTTAATTTATGAAAAGACCATGTAGGTATTATGGGAGAAGACAATGTAGTGCTTCTACCATGCATTTCATTGCAAGGCAACCCAAAGCCAATTGGCTTATTTTGTAATAAGCCTATCCCTTGACCAGGTGTGGTGGTTGATGCCTGTAATCCCAACATTTTGGGAGGCCAAGGCAGGTGGATCACCTGAGGTCCGGAGTTTGAGACCAGCCTGACCAACATGGAGAAACCCCGTCTCTACTAAAAATACAAAATTAGCTGGGTGTGGTGGCACATGCCTGTAATTCCAGCTACTTGGGAGGCTGAGGCAGGAGAATTGCTTGAACCCAGGAGCTGGAGGTTGCAGTGAGCTGAGATCGTGCCATTGCACTCCAGCCTGGGCAACAAGAGTGAAACTCTGTCTCAAAAAACAGCAGAATAAAATAAGCCCGTCCCCAATGGGAGTCTCATCTCTCTCATCTCCCAGTGTGGGATAGGGATGTTTTCTTATTTTCCAGATGGCTAAGAGCATGCTTCTCTGATTTCTAAATACTGTTAGCCATCCCTTACAGTGTATTTTCTACCTAGTTATTACACACCAAAGCGTTCTCATAATGCGAAATGATTTTTGATACCCCCAAAACTTAAAACTGTTAGATAACACAATGCGAAACAGAACGGAACCTTTGATTTTTGAGAGGGAACTATTGGCTTTTAATTCCTGGGGTTTCATGAGGAAAACAGAGGGTTTTTGTTTCCCCCAAAACGGAGTTTGTGGCACCTCCTCTGTTTTTCCCAAGGAGTCCCATGCTACCAGAAGTTATCTTAGGGCCTCTTATGCATGCATTAAGAGTAATAGGAGAAAAAAAAATTGAGAAAAATAATTCTGTCAACTGAGAAGAACCTTTTTCCAGAAAACAAGATCCAAGAAGAGAAAAACATCAAGACCTTTTAAATATACCTATAACTTGAATATTCACTCTTAATTAAGCTGAGCACTCTTTAAGAAAATCCTTTTAAGTTCCTTATTATTTGACTTTAGCCATGCCAAACACTTAAGATTTTCAGCTTTTAAACTTTACAAAAAGTAACCTCACAGGTGAAACCAACAAGACTTCATTAGGGTATGACTTTATGGTGAGTGTACAAGAAATTTTCAGTGGAGTTATGGGCAGCTTTTGAAACTATCATTGCAAAATTGTGACTGAGACAGTGAAAGAGACCTGACCCAAACAATGTCATTTTGTTTCCAGCCCCTAAGCTGTCCTTGCCCATCCCTGGGCATAGGCTGAACCAACTTCGGGAGGAGCCTGGTTTACAGTTTATAGTTTAAAATAAAGATGATATCAGCCGCTTCCCAAGACATACTTCCCTTTTGCCTGGGGACCAGAGCAAGAGAGTAGCCCCAGGATTAGAAACCATGGCCCAGGAGCCATGCAGCTGGAGGCTACAAGATTTTGACCCTCCCGAAATTGCTCTCATGATCAGTGCTTAAGATATTTTGTAAACTCTGCCCTTGATACATCAGCTGGCGCCACCCGGATTGACAGACTGGCTTATCTGATTTAGCACAAGAACACGGCCACCATTGTAAAATGGCAGAGACTAAAACAAAGTATTGCCACGTGGTTACAGATTATATTCCCAAGGACATGAAACAACTGGTAAGAAATTTTTACCCTTTTGCCAGCGTATCAGGCTTCTGGGTTCCCTTTCCCCAGCTCAACTGTACGCCAAGCATTTTAAGGTTTGGAAAATTAACTTTTCCCAGGTTAGGAGAACATTATAAAAGAGAAAGAAGCCATTTTAAACCACAAAAGAAGAAAAAAACACCATAGAAAGGAGTACCAGTTAGGGTTGTTAAGAGGTAATACCTCTCTTCCTATTGGGAATGGTGTTACCCCTATTTCTTTTCCTTCCGTATTTTCTCTTTTCCCTTCTGGCCCCTACTGTAGGAGACATATTGCTCATCTCCAAAATTTTCTTCTGCTTGCAGAGCTGCCTGTTTTAGCTGCAGTGAGGGTTGGACTTAGCAGTAACATAACATCCCTCCATGTGAGGTCAAATAACTGAATTAAATTTTGGAAAGCTTCTATATACCTATCAGGGTGGTCAGAAAATCAGCCTCAGTTTCCTTTTACTTGTCTAAGGTGGTGTAATGAGAAGGGAACTTGAAGGGGCCCCAAATAAGGGGGACCTGAGATGACTTCCTTGAAAGTCACTTTTTTAATTTTGGGGAACTATTTTCCCTGGGCCTGTCTGATATGGCTGCAAAAGAAAATAAGCCACTTTTTCTTCGAAGTTTCAAGGTTGAAGGAGTCCAAGTGCTTCAAAATACACTCCAGGGGAGTGCATGTTGAAGATTACATTACCCATATAGAAAGAGAAGTGAGAATGAAAGCATCCTTTTAGTCTCCTTCCTTTTGGTATGTGATCTAGGATGGAGATGAAAACATAGAGGGTGTCCCCCCAACTATTTCCTCTCCGTCACTCCTGGATTCCTGGCACCCGCTTAAATGTGCCACCCGTGACTGCAGGTATGACCCTCCAAGCCATTGCACCAGAGGAACTGACTTTTAGGCCTTAGTCACACTGTCCCCAAACAATCAGTCCTCTGCCTTTTCTTTCCCTTTGACCTCCTAGACTTGTGTGGCCTGTGTGCCTTCCAAAAAAATGGATTTCAAAGAAATGCTATGTCATTGGGCAAGGCCTCTTTAAGGGAAGGGGTGTGCTAGATTGAACTCTATATCCTGCTATTATAGCCCATGCTAAAGCATTTACCCATAGATGAATGGTTCCGGTTAACTTCCGGACTTAAAATCCCCTTACTAATTAAGTATGGTCTTATTAGAAGACAGAGTAGATGCCTTAAAAGAACATAGGAATCGAATGGCCATTTTCCTGCCAGTGAGACAATATCAAGACTAAGATTGAGCTATGGAAGATCTCTTACTCCTAACTGCTAAAGGCAGAAACTTTCCATTCCCAGAAGAGGCCTAGAGCCTTATTTCTACTGGGTGGCTTAGAAATACAATGTGCTGGTCAGAGAAAACAGAGAGAGAGACATTTATTGAGTTACTGCCTGCCGTGATTCGTGATCTTTTCTAACAGACCTGTTTCCCTGAACTGTAAAGATTCTTGTGCATTAGACACACACAGAGAGGGTAAGAGACCGTGGATAAAAAGGGAGAGAAAGTTTGGCGATAGGGTAGCTGTAAGAGAACCTTGAGATTAAAGGACAGATTTAAAGTTGAAATCCACTCCATACTCACCAGAGGATGATTGAATTTCCTTTCCCCGCCAATGCCCCAGAATGATACAGCTCTGATGAGTGGAGGAACACCAGGGCTGTTGGTCCTCATGCCGGTTTAGATAAAATGACATGGACACACGTGGAATGGTTTTAAGGAGTTTAATAGGCAAGACTGAAGGGAGAAGACAGAAGGTAGAAGCCCCCCTGTACAGAGACAGAGGGAGGGGGGCCCCAAAACTGAAAGAGGAGGTCCCCTGACCAAGGTATTTTTTAATGGCAAATATTACCTTATATGAAATGAATGCCTGAAAACTTTTTTTTTTTTTTTTTTTTTGACAGTCTAGCTCTGTCATATAGCCTGGAGTGCAGTGGCATGATCTCGACTCACTGCAATCTCCACCTCTGGGTTCAAAGCAGTTCTCGTGCCTCAGCCTCCCGAGTAGCTGGGATTACAGGCACGCACCACCATGCCCAGCTATGTTTTATATTTTTAGCAGAGACAGGGTTTCACCATGTTGGCTAGGCTGGTCTTGGACTCCTGACCTCAGGTGATCTGTCCTCCTCAGCCTGGCAACTATTATCATCTATCAAATCAATACCAGTTTTGAAAATGTTGATCTAATTTTCAACCTTGTTTCTAAACTGTCAGAAGGTACTTTCTAGGCTAATTCAGTTAATGAATACTATATGTCGTGTAAAGCTATGCTTCCACAAAAAGATAAAATTAATAGAAAATAATGCCAAATATCAATCACCTTCATGTTTTGGAAGTGGTTAGAAGATTATTCCCCTTGCCATTCTTGATGATCTTATGATTCACCCTTGAACAACATAAATTTGAACTATGCTCACCCACTTATATGTGGATTTTATTCCACCTCTGCTACCACCCGTGGTAGAAAGATCAACCCCTCCTATTCCTCCTCTTTCTGTGCCTACTCAACGTGAATATGATGAGGATGCTTACTGTTATGAGGATCCACATCTATTTAATGAATAGTCAATATAGTTTCTCTTCTTTATACCATTTTATTTTTCTCTAGCTTACTTTATTGTAAGAATACAGTATGTACTACATATACAAATTTTGTATTAATTGATTGTCCATGCTGTCAGTAAGGCTTCTGGTCAACAGTAGACTATCAGTAGTTAAATATTTGGGGAGTCAAAAATTGTACATGGATTTTCAACTGTGCAGGTGGTCAGCACTCCAACGCCTGCATTGTTCAAGGGCCAACTGTATGTATTAAGGGTTATGGGTTTTATGAGGAGGAAAAGAGCTGAAGAATAGGGACATCTGGTTAATGAAATGAAAGCTGTATTTTATCTAAGCCTCTGCATGCTTTGGTGTTCCTAGGTAAGAGTGTTCTATCAGTGGTGGCAATATCTGTTGATGATCAGGTAACTAATGGAAGATTCTGGTCTTTGGAAAGTGATGGAAGTGATGTCTTTCAGAGTGGGTGATGAAATGGTGGTTTAGAATTGAAGAGACAACATCCAACAAAGTACAAATGGGTTGCTCCATTTGAACCTGGAGAATATCTTCAGCATCTGTGATATCCTGAGGACTCTAAAAATAAGCTAGAATATAAGAGAAGGGAAAAGTTCCAAAGTAAATAGAAAGGAACAAAAGCGAATGGACTTGGGGTTACTCCATTCAGTATATGCTGTTGGAGCCCCTGATTGTGCCATCCATTGTTCTAGGCAGTAGCAATACAGTAGTGTTTAAGATTTGACCCCGGGCCTTAGTAGCCCTGAGTTTGGAGCCTAATTTGTAGCAACAAATTGGAGATCATAAAAGGAAATAGTTATATGGAAATGGTTACAATTCATAGTTATAATGAATTGTAAATAAATGGTCTTAATATTGTAAGAAAAAAATTATGTATGTGTTTTAAAGTTAATTTCTAGATCATGTCTCTCCTTTGAATAAAATCAGTCTAATTTCTATTCTGGTTCCCACAGATGTGGTATTGCTCTCATAACACAATTGTCTTTCATACTAAAACTTTAGATTTTTTTTTTAATCTCAGATTTTTGTTGCGGGAAGTCAGGGATCCCAAATGGAGGGACCGGCTGGAGCCATGGCAGAGGAAACATAAATCATGAAGATTTCATGGACTTTTATTATCACTTCCCTAATAATACTCTTATAATTTCTTACACCTGTCTTACTTTCATCTCTTAATCCTGTTATCTTCATAAGCTGAGGGTGTACGTCACATCAGGACCCTGTGATGATTATGTTAACTGTACAAATTGATTGTAAAACGTGTGTGAACAATATGAAATCAGTGCACCTTGAAAATGAACAGAATAACAGTGATTTTAGGGAACAAGGGAAAACAACCATAAGGTCTGACTGCCTGTGGGGTCGGGCAAAAAGAGCCATCGTTTTCTTCTTGCAGAGAGCCTATAAATAGATGTGGAAGTAGGAGAGATATCGCTAAATTCTTTTCCTGCAAGGAATATTAAGACCCTAGGAAAATAATTGCATTCCTGTGGGGAGGTCTATAAATGGCTGCTCTGGGAGTATCTGTCTTATGCGGTTAAGATAAGGACTGAAATACGCCCTGGCCTCCTGCAGTACCCTCAGACTTACTAGGATTGGGAACTCCACCCTGGTAAATTTGAGGTCAGACTGGTTCTCTGCTCTCAAACCCTGTTTTCTGTTGTTTAAGATGTTTATCAAGACAATATGTGCACAGCTGAACATAGACCCTTATCAGGAGTTTTTGATTTTGCCCTTTGCCTTGTGATCTTTATTTGCCTCAGAAGCATGTGATCTTTTCTCCTTTTTGCCCTTTGAAGCATGTGATGTTTGTGACCTACTCCCTGTTCTTACACCCTCTCCACTTTTGAAGTCCTCAATAAAAACCTGCTGGTTTTGTGGCTCAGGTGGGCATCACAGACCTACAGATATGTGATGTCACCCCCAGCAGCCCAGCTGTAAAACTCCTCTCTTTGTACTCTTTCTCTTTATTTCTCAGACCAGCCAACACTTAAGGAAAATAGAAAGAACCTATGTTGAAATATTGGGGGTGGGTTCCCCCAACAGATTTTGATGGTTATTTCATTTCTTACTGAACAACGTCTCAAGATCCAGGTAAAAAGACTATGAAAAAGGAGATTTTATTTTTTCAACATACAAAATTAAGTAGATTTCAGTAGAAGGACTATTTTGGGAATTGATTTGGTTTTGCTTTGTTTTATTTTAACCCAAAATTAGTATCATAGTTATTATGTTTTTAAAACTCATGCCTTTTTTTATTAATAAAACCTACATATATGCAAATATAATTTACTTAGGCTGTCCATGTGATATTGTAACTTTTGACAATTTATAAGAACTCCTAAACTTCAAGTTGGTTATTTAAAATCTTCAAGAATGTTTTCTGAAATAAACTGTCAGCATATATATTCATACACTTTGAAAGAAGCAGAAATGAGAAGAGAGTTACACAGGAAATACAAATATTGAAAAACTAATATATTTATTTAAGTTGTTCCGTATATTTAATATTTGGTGACTGTTTATAAATAGTAATAACTTATTACCTAAATACACTAAATTCTTACTTTGACACTTAAGACATTTCAGTAAAAAAGATGTGTTTGGATCTTCATAGGGGGAAAAACTCCTGAAATATCCAGTGTTTTTGTTATAGGTGATATTGCTAATTATCATTAATAATTGGGATCTATGGCATGGACTCTAAAGCAAAATTTGATGGGCTTAATTCTGGGTACATGTACAATCAATCTCTTGAGTAATAATATGCTGCAACTTTATAATGCATTTTAATTTGCTAAGCACTTTCTTTTGTATCTAATAGTGCTACCACTATAGCTCAAAGGCAGTTTCATTCTTGTAAAGAGGTAAAGGTATGCTTTACTTTTGTAAAACAATTGTATTGTTTTTCAATACAATTTTATTTAAATGACACACTGTCATATTTAAATAAATAATATTGTATTTGGCCTTTAGCAAGGAGCATGGCTTGAGTCTTAATAAAATTAAGCAAAGTAATATTGCGCTAAAAAGGATTTAAATGTATTTATTTAATGTCTGCATTTTTATTCTTTTAAATTTGTATTCTTGACCCTACATGATACATTTACAACCCTGTAGCTATTAATATAATTTTCATGTTATATGGGGAATAAGGCAAAACACATTTGAAATGGTGAGTGTGTTTAAGAGCCTCATGGGGACATTGATATCTATCTTCTCAGAAGTGAAAGTTTATTTTATTTTATTTTTGTTTCAGCCTTTAGGTTGTAGCAACTCAGCATTCTGCAAAGACTCTGCTCCAGCTGGGCAAGTAATCTTGTTACTGTGTACACAGGTAAGTCAAATATACATTTTGCAAAGAGTGCCTTGTCACAGGCCTCACTATAAAAAGCAATGAAGTGGCTTGATTTAGTTGAAATAATGTGTAACTTCTTTTATATAATTGGATTTAGTTTCCAGTCCTTGTATCTAACAGTAAAGCATATAAACATAAAAATTTATTATTTAATAATTTCTACGTATTTTTGCTTATGTGAGAGTAGTACTAAGCAAAAAACCTCAAGTCCTCAAGTTCCACAGAGAATAGAGTAAGAGGCAGATGATGCTCAAATGTACCTCCTCACATTTACTTAGATGTTTTGGATACTGTTGGGTGCTTCTTGGATTTTTCTTTCTTCTATTTTAATCTCAAAATTTGACTATAGCAGGAAATTTATTCTCTTGTTCTGATCATCCTTTAATCTCATATTTGCTTCTTCCCATGGTCAAAACCCTTATATTGTTCTTATGAGTATTTTTGTATTGCTGGAAATCTTTTTTTTTTTTTTTTTTTTTTTTTTTTTTTTTTGAGACTGAGTCTCGCTCTGTCGCCCAGGCTGGAGTGCTCGCTCTGTCGCCCAGGCTGGCCGGATCTCAGCTCACTGCAAGCTCCGCCTCCCGGGCTCCCGCCATTCTCCTGCCTCAGCCTCCCGAGTAGCTGGGACTACAGGCGCCCGCTAGTATTGCTGGAAATCTTAAGCTGATTTTCTGGTCTTTAATATCTCTTCCTTCCAAAGAATCATTACCAGCAAGTAATTTTTATTAAAATATTGTTTTAATTAAATGCATTTCAATCCATATTGAACAGCAAATGAACCTTTACAAATATTATTAAATAAAATTATCTTTTACAAACATATATCTATGTATATATATAACACTTCTGTGTTTCTCCTAGGTCTTCAATAAGTACTAAGCAGACCAAAAATTAAAGAGAAGAAAGGGATCTGCAATAGTACATTGCAATAACATGTTATTAACAATAATACCTATTTCAGAAAGAAAAAAAAATACGTTAGAACAAAATATGAAAATACCAAAAATAGCAGAAAAAAGCTAATAGAAGCAACCATCCGAGCATAGGACAGATGTCTTTCCTTATCATCTTGGTGTACCTATGATAGATATCACCACTGTTTGCCAATGTCTTGTTCTCCTCTATTTCCAGGCATATTGGAATGTAACAGGTACCTTGATAAAGTATGACCAAGTGATGTGCTCTGCCCAGTGAAACCTGGGTAGCAGTGATATATACCACTTTTAGGTAGACGCATTTAAGAGGCAGTTCCAATGATTCCAATGATAGACATGTGCATAGAGTGAGAAAAGAGTAGAACGTAATGTTTTGACAATATTGATGTTTTGGAGTTACTGCAACCTGATATAGCACCCTGAAGTCTACTTTTCAGCACTTTGGTAAGGAAAGAATATATATTTTTTACTGCTTTACCTATTTTTTGAACCTGGTATCGATGTATAAAATATAAAGGCAATGACATTAAATCAGTCAAATAATAAACTTGAGAGAGAGGAAATTGTATAAAACTTCCATAGAGTCTCTTATTTTTGAAGTGATAATATCTGATGTAAAAGCTATATGCAATAAACAATCTCAATCATTTCCACAAAGAAGCCAGCGCTGACCAAAGCAATTTATAACTGACGTCATATATCACCATTTCACCTTCATTTGCTTACCCATTTATTACATGAGAGAAACTTATTAAATTGTGGAAAACCATAAAATAGAATGACACATTTTAGACATCCTCTATTAACTAGCAAGGTGAATCATAAATCTTGTTTACAGTTCAGGAATCTTAGATTGAGTCAAATATTTGGGAAGCCTTTTTATCAATAAGGTAAAATCAGAAACCATAGTTATTCATTTTTTTATACACTCAAATTCCTTGAGGTTTTGTAACAGGGAAAGGTATAAGCATAAAAGAGGCTAAAAACCAGAGAAAGTAAAGGAAAAGAAAAATGAGATAAAATGCTATATGTTGACTGAAATTTCCTCTATTTTATATAGATCAGTAAACATTTAAAAATGTAATTTGCAAAGTTATGTTACCTCATCCATCAAGTAAAAATTACACACACATACACACACACACAGACTTAAAATGAAGATGTGTGTAAATCTATTCTAAAAATTTTAAGGAAAGTTAGCAATATGTGGCAAACTAATTAGGTCATTTAGTTTCAATACTGAAAAAATGAAATTACTATAAATGAACTAAATAACTAACATGTAATGAAGTTAATATTTGATTTAGACATATTTCCTTAAGCTGCAAGCATGCTTAGACAAAATTCTAGTTTTTATGCTTGCAGAAAAGTGCTCTGGAGCTAGTTAGCCTGGTTAAAATGCTACAGCACTACTTGCCAGCTGTATGACCCGGAGAAGTATATTTCACATCCCTACTCCTGGGTTTCCTTGTATGTTGAATGGGAATAATTACAGTACCCATTCCATATGGCTACTTTTAGGATTAAGTTAACTAAGACAAGGTATAACCCTAGCACAGGGCAACTGTGAACATTTGTAATGTAGGAACATATTTTATGTTTTCTAAGTTTTTTTCTACATTACCTAAATGCTCAAAATTTCAAATGAAGAATATAGAAAATATAGCAATTCAGAATGATTATTTTCCCAAATCATTGAAATTCCTTGTATTTATATACCCATTATATTGTTTAAATGCATTCATATTCTCAGACAACATATTCAATGAAAACTTGCAAAAATAATACAAAGAATCTATACATCCATCATATAGAGAACCTCTAACTGATTTCATAGTGTAATCTTTTTTTTAACAGCAAAAATATCCAAACTAGGATCATATATCGCACTCACTTATTTTGACTTTCTTTTATATCTTTCTAGTTTCCTTCAATCCGGAATAATTTATCAGCCTTTACTGGCTTATATGACTATGAAATTTTTATTACAAAGCAATAGTTTTGTAGAATATTTTTTCATGCGTGTGTATAGGATATTTCTTCATGAATAGATTCAGGTGATGCATTGTTTAGCTAAATTATTAATTAAATAATAAATTATTTATTAATTAAATTATAATTTAAATTAAATTGTAATTAAAAATAATTTAATTTATAATTAGATTATAAATTAGCTAATATTAGCTACATTATTAAATAATACGGCTATTTCATTACATTCTATCAAGTGACACCCAATGTCTACTGGACTGTGTTAAATTGGGCTACTCAAGATGGATCAGCCAGATTTTGCCATCGTAAAGCAATGTTTCCCCGTCCCATTCCCACTACAATTAATGAGTCCTTTATGACAAGATATTTTGAAACTATGTACATCTCAAATTTTTATGCCTCTTTCCACATGAGTTTTAGCATCCATTGATATTTCTCAGGTAAATTAATGAATTATTAATATGATGTTGTCAAATGTGATTTTCTAATTTAATATTTTATTCTACCTTTATAGTTGGTGTTCTATGGTAAGGAAGGTATTTGACTTCTATTTATTCTCTATTAGTATGTGTATTGATCCATATATTTCTGTTTTAATTAGAACAATCTAATATTAGTAGTATTTTAATGCTCAAATTGCCCTAGATTTAATTGAAAAAGCTCCTTGAAGCTGGCTTCTGGGTTCTTTTAATATGTTCCTATAATTTGATAAGAAATTTTTTACTTTTCTCACACACAAAAAATTATTTCAGGGTCAGATTACTCTTTCTTTTCCTTTGTCCTGGAATTGAACATTTTTCTAAGGTATTTAAAAATCAAGGTCTGAGTTCTTAGTGTCCTTATTACCCCCAGGTATGCTCTGAGGACAGAAGGCTGGAAGGAAGGGAAGAATGGAGAAAAAACGAGAGAAAAAGAGGGTCTTCAATTTATGGATGTATATTAAAGCATGTCGAAGATACCAGGTGATTTCATCCCTTTATATACTTCAGCATATATCTCCAAATGGTAAGAACATATGACTAATTTCATAATAAAAATAATGGCATTTTTAGCCAAAATTTAAAATAATATATTCATTTTATATAGCACCCAGTTAATAACAAAATACACTAGTTTCCTCTAATCCTCTGAGGATACATTCCATGATCCTCAGTGGATGCAGGAAATTAAGGATAGTACCAATTTACATATTTTTTGTTTTCCCCTACACAAACATTTGTATTATAAAGTTTAAAGTACAAATTTAGGATAGCAAGTTACTAGCAACAATATCGGATAAGAACTAGAACAATTACAGTAATATAACTGTCATAAAACAGATGATTCATACCCCAGGTGGGATAGAGTTGGGAGACTGCAAGATTTTATTATGTATTCAGAACACATGCACTTTAAAACTTATCAATTGTTCATTTCTGGAATTTTTCACTTAATATTTTTGAAATGCAGATGACTGATGGTAATTGAAGCCGTGGAAAGTGAATACACAGATAAGGGTGACTACTGTACCACTGATTGACTAAAAAATGTATATTTCAACAAAACTAGGGGCATCAAACTATCTAATTTTGAAATGTGTTTTACAAAGCTATAGTCCTTAAAAGAGCATGGCAGTGGCATAAAGAGTAAACACAACAACCAACAGAAAAGAATAGTGAACCTAGAAATGAACCTGTGCATTTACAGTCAGTTGTTTTCTGACAAAAGTTCTAAGAACACAAAATGAGAAAAGGACAGTTTTTTAAAAAATATATAAATGACATTGGACATCCATGTGCAGAAGAATGAGATTGGACCCTCATCTTACACCATCTAGAAAAATCAACTCAAAATGGATTGAAGACTTAAATGTAAGACCTGAAATTGTAAAACCAGTAAACAAAAACATAAGGGGAAACCTCCACAACGTTGGACTGGGCAATAAGTTTTTGGATTTGACCCCCAAAACACAGGGATTAAAAGCAAAAATAGATGAATAGTATTGCATCAAACTAAACAGTTTCTGCACAGTAAAGGGGACAATTAACAGAGTAAAGAGAGAATCTAGGAGTAACAGAAAATACTTGCAAATCATAAAACTGATAAGGGATTAATATCCAAAATGTATAAGGAAATCAAACAATAACAATAAAACAAATAACTCAATTTACAATAAAAATGGGCAAGTAGGTAGGGTCAGGCCTAGGTTCTAACTGCCCTGGGTCCTGGCAGTTCTCAGGCTTCTTGAGAGTCTAGGCAGGAAGCTCCCATTTTTCGGATTAACTGTAAGTACTCCACTACTACATGCTTCTGTAACTGGAGTAGCCACAACCTTAAGTCTCTGCAGGGATGATGCACGAGAGGAGAATATCTGTGGTACGTATTTCTGTATCATCAGTTTTACTCCAAGGTTTTGAAGAAACAGATTTAATTAATTTATAAGACTCCAGACTTCCAAGACCTTGACCAGAACACCCAACAAGAGAAACACATTTGCGGAGACAGTAATGAGAGGAGGCTTCTCCAAGACCAAGGAACAGACTAGAATCAAAACCAGTTGAGTGAACTTACCTTTTACCACAGTCAAACTCCCAAGGGCATAAAAAAATGCAAAGGACAGCAACTTCAAAGATTTAAGGAACATCAGCCCACACAGATGAGAAAGAACCAGCATAAGAACTCTGGCAATTAAAAAACCCAGAATATCTTCTTACTGCCAAACAACTGCACTAGTTCCTAAGCGCTGGTTTTTAACCAGGCTGAAATGTGAGAAATGTCAGAAATGGAATTCAGAATATGGATAGGAATGAAGATCATCAACATTCAGGAGAAAGTCAAAACCCAATCCAAGGAATTTATAGAATACAATAAAATGATACAGGAGATTAAAGACAAAAGGGCCATTTTAAGAAAGGACCACACTGAATTAATACAGCTGAAAAACTCACTTCAAGCATTTCAGAATACAGTCTCAAGTATTAACAGCAAAATTGACCAAACTGAAGAAAGAGTATCAGAGCTCAAATACCAGTTTCCTGAAATAACTCAGACAAAAATAAACAAAAAGCAATAAAGAAGAATGAATAAAGCCTTCAAGTAATATGGAATTGTGTAAAGAGACCAAATCTATGACTCATTGGCATTCCTGAGAAGGAGAGAAAGCAAGCAACTTGGAAAACATATTTGAGGATATCATCCACAAAATTTTTCCCACCTTGCTAGAGAGGCCAACATTCAAATCTAAGAAATTCAGAGAACCCCTGTGAGATGACCATCCCTAAGACACAGTCATCAGATTCTACAAGGTCAAATGAAAGAAATAATAAGAGTGATAGACTGCTAGCAAGAATAATAAAGAAAAAATGAAGATCCAAATAAACCCAATCAAAAATGACAAAGGGGACATTACCACTGATGCCACAGAAATACAAAATCTTCTGAGACTACTATGAACACCTCTATGCACACAAACTACAAAACTGAAAAGAAATAAGTGAATTCCTAGAAACATACAGCCTCCCAAGATTGAACTAGAAAGAATCTAAATCCCTGAACAGATCAATAACGAGTTCTGAAATTGAATCAGTAACGAAAAGCCTACCAGCTAGAAAAAAGCCCAGGACCAGACAGATTCACAGATGAATTCTACAAGATGTATAAAGAAGAGCTGGTGTTATTCCTACTGAAACTATTTCAAAAAATTGAGGTAGAAGGATTCCTCCCTAACCTACTGGATGAAGCTAGCATCATTTGGATATTAAAACCTGGTAGAGGCACAACAAAAAAAGAAAACTTCAGGCCAATATTTTTGACGAAAATTGACACAAAAATCCTCAACAAAATACTAACAAGCCTAATCCAGCAGCACATCCAAAATCGAATTCACCATAATCAAGTAGGTTTTATCCCTAGGATGCAAAGCTGTTTCAACATATGCAAATCAATAAATGTAATTCACCACATAAACAGAACTAAAAACAAAAACCACATGATCATCTCAATACATGCTGAAAAAACTTTCAATAAAATTCAACATTGCTTCATGTAAAAAACCTTTAACAAACTAGACATTGATGGAACATCCTCAAAATAATGAGTCAACTATGACAAACCCATAGCATACATTATACTGAATGGGCAAAAGCTGGAAGCATTCCTCTTGAGACCTGGAACGAGACAAGGATGCCCACTCCCACCACTCCTATTCAACATAGTAATAGATGTGTTAGCCAGAGCAATCAGACAAGAGGGAGAAATAAAAGCATACAAATAGGAAGAGAGGAAGTCAAACTATATCTGTTTGCAGGTTTATGATTCTATACTCCATAGTTTTTGTTCAAAAACTCCCAGATCTGATAAAAAACTTTGGCAAAGTTTCAGGATCCAAAAATCAATGTACACAAACCTATAGCATTTTTATACTCCGACAGCATCCAAGCTGAGAACCTAATCAACAACACTAGCTCATTCACAATAGACATTAAAAGAATGAAATACCTAGAAATATGGGTAACCAGGAAGGTGAAAGAGCTCTGCAATGATAATTCCAAAACACTGTTCAAAGAAAACAGAGATAACACCAACGAATGGGAAAACATTTTATGCACATGGATAGGAAGAAACAACAGACATCGGGACCTACTTGATGATGGAGGTTGGGAGGAGAAAGAAGATTAGATAACTACCTATTGGGTACTATGCTCATTACCTGGACAACAAAATAATCTGTATACCAAATCCCTGTGACATGCATTTTACCTAGATAACAAACGTGCAAATGTACCCCAAACCTAAAATAAAAATTAATAGGCAAGTACATGAATTGACATTTATCAAAATAATACATACAAATAGCCAACAAGCATATGAGAAAAAAAATGCTTAACATCACCAGTCATCAGAGAGATGCACATTAAAACCACAATAAAATATTTTCTCATACATGTTAGAATGAATATATTCAGAAAGGTGAAAGATCACAAGTGCTGAGTATGTAGAGAAAAAGGAACCCTTGTACACTGTTGGCAAGAATGCAATTTAGTACAGACATTATGGAAAAGTCTGGAAGTTCCTTTAAAAACTAAAAATGGAACTATCATATGATTCAGCAATCCCACTACTGGGCATATATCCAAAGAAATTGAAATCAGTAGTTTGAAGAGATATGTGCACTTCCATGTTCATTGCAGCATTATTCACAATAGCCAAGATGTGGAATCAACCTAAGTATACATCAAAGGATGAATGAATAAAGAAAGTGTGATTATATGTACAAGGGAATACCATTCGGTCTTACAAAAATATAATGGAATTCTGTTTTGTGCAACAACATGGATAAAACTTGGAGGACTTTATTCCAAGTGACATTAAGCAGACACAAAAAGACTGTTATTGCATGAGCTTACTTGTATGTGGAATGTAAAAATGTTGATCTCATAGAAGTTGAGAGGAGAATGGTGGTTATCGAAGGCTAGTTTAGGGATGGGGCATTAAGTGCAGACATGTTGTTTAAAGGGTACAAGTTTCAATTAGGAGGAATACGTTTTTGAGGTTTATTGCACAGCAGAGTATAGTTAATAATAACATATTTCAAAATTGCTAAAGGAGTACATTTCAGATGTTCTTACAGCAAAAAATTAATATGTGAGGTAATGGGGATATAAATTATCTTGATTTATTGCACAGTCTATACATCTGTCACATCACATTGTCCTTCATAGATGCTTGTCAATTAAAACAATGATTTAAAATATTTATGATATGCCCCCCAAAAAAGTCTTAAAGTTGGTCTGTTCTGTTCAGTCTCTAATAAATGTCCGTGTCTTGCATTGTGTTGTATTTAAGTATTTTTTAAATTAGAGAGGTCTTTCCTCTAACATTTTTATTCCATTAACTCTTGAAGAAACAGAATCAGTTGTCCTTGATCAAAAAGGTGTTAATTTCCCCTTCAGCTGGAGTAGACATTAGACAAGTTACATTTTACCCATAGGTTTCTGAGCTACCTTTTCTTATAGCATTTGCTTTATAAAGTATGCAATTTTAAATCATTTATCTGCTTCTTTGAGATGCAAATCATGAAGCCTCTTGCCAAATTTACAACTTAGGAATCTCTTTCTCAAGGATCTGGGAGGCATCCCATTGAAATGCAATTATCAAGAGTGATAGCACCTCTCTTTCAGTCTCTGTGAGAGGGGAGGTGCCAATTAGGTACCAATTAGGAAGCACAGGTGATCTAATCCTATTTACCAAAAAATGCTGTAAAGTTTCCAATACTGTTCCACTAGCATGTCCTGGTGCCTAAAGCTCTCCAGCCTTTTGTTTCAGGACAGTTGAATTCAACATCCCTTTCCTATTGCAGTAGTCTTGTATAAGGTCTTCCTTACCTGTTTAACTTGTCCAGTTCAATTTTCTGTTAACATCTTGAAGCCTGCCCATTCCTCCGAAGTCATCTTTGTAGTTCCTTGTCACAGAGGTTTTATTTAGTCTCTGTGTTTCCTGTAAACTGGTAGATACAAAATTTTGATTAGCTCTAGGTTCAATTTATTAGCAAGACTACTTAAGAGGTGATTCTGCCTTATTAATACAGGAGGTACATATGGTGGATTAAATTATATGTCCCCAAAATAGATATGTCAAAGCCCTAACCCACTATTAAAAGAAACCTTAAGACAAAACAAATTTAGCAGAGTTTATTTGAGCAAAGAATGGTTTAGAAACACTCAGAACCAGAAGAAGTTAGAGAGGTCCACCCAGCCATGTGAACAGTCAGCTCGTATAGGTCAAATAGGGATGCAAAATGGAGAAATCATCTGATTGACTACAGCCAGGCATCTGCCTTATTTGGATGTAGTGTGTTCACTGACTAGCTGTGATTAGTTAAGCTTAACTATTTGTGATTGGCTGAAGCCCTGGTTATTTGTTACAAAACTATACTTTTAAATTAGCTTTTTTTTTTTTTTTAACATACTAAGTTAGATTCCAGTTGGTTATGGAGGAACTCAAAGTAGGGAGACAGCCTTCAGCAGCTTATGTTACATCCCAACGTAACTGTATTTAGATATAAGCCCTTTAAACAGGTATTTAAAATTTAATGACGTCATAAGGGTGGAGGCCTATAGCATCCAATAAGATTGGTGTTCTTACAACAGGAGAGAGAGACAGACACTGGGAGTGCTCATGCACAGAGGAAAGGCCATAAGAAGATGCAATAAAAAAGCTGTTGTCTGCAAGCCAAGGAGTGAGGCCTCAGAAGAAACCAAGCCTGTTGACACCATGATCTTGGACTTCCACGCCTTCAGAAATGTGAGAAAATAAGTTTCTGTTGTTTAAGGTGCGCAGTGTGTGGTGTTTTGTTATGGCAGCCCTAGATGAGTAATATAGTCCATAATATCAATTTGTCCATGCCTAGTAATGCTACATTTGATCAGTACTTTCAAGTAGAAACAGCCTGAGACTTCCATTCCTGTGGCAGGTTGTTGGGGAAGATCATTGAGTGGAGTGGTTCGCAATTATAATCACCTGGGGACTTTTAACACATCTGATGCCCAGCTGGTACCCAGGATAATTTAAATTAGAAACTTCAGGTTGATATCCAGGTGTTAATGTTTTTCATCAACTAAATTGATTGATAAATCACAAACCAAAGTATTCGTGAATTTAGAGAACATAGTTTAATGTGTGCAACTAGAAACGAAGTTAAAATATAGAACGTTTTTATCACTCTCAGGAGTTTTACCTGCTCCTGTACGGGACTGATCTCGGTGATTTGGATGTCTACTAGTAATTCTGTATCAATATAGCACCTTGAAGTTTATAAGAGTGTTACAAAGAGCCGAAGTGTTGTAAGATAAAGCGCTATGAATACTACCACACTACCCTTAAGAACTGTGGACAGGTGTAGAAAGGAACTTTAACTAGCATAGCAGTTTGCAATATATATGTTTGTTATTCTTATTCTTTGTTTTCTCCTTCCCTTCTGTCTCTTTCCCTCGCTTTTTTCTTCTCTCCCTCCCTTCCTCCTGTCTCTCACTTCCTCCTGACTTCGTTCTTTCTTTTTTTCTGAACTCTCTGTTTGCCAGCTATTTTATTACTGTCTTTGCCTTAAATAAACAAACAAAAACAACAACAACAAAAAACTCCTGCCTTTTTCCCCTGTCAATTTACTGTTTTTAATCTGTATTTTAGCTGAAAAACAATGTAAATTGGATACCCTTGAGAGCCAGCAGGGGGGTGTGCTGTTCTACAAATAAACTACATGATGTTTAGTGTTTGATATAATTATATAGTTCTTGCCTAACTAAATACAGTGTTCTATGTGGGAATATCCCATTTCATTGAGATTTTTATAGTTGCAGAATTATTACATATCATTATCATG
Organism: Macaca thibetana thibetana; assembly: GCF_024542745.1. Taxonomy (NCBI): domain Eukaryota; kingdom Metazoa; phylum Chordata; class Mammalia; order Primates; family Cercopithecidae; genus Macaca; species Macaca thibetana. The sequence continues at coordinate 61,488,084 of NC_065594.1, forward strand.
ATTTTTATAATCCCCGAAATCCGATCAACCCGTACTTTCCTTTCTGCCATTGAGAACCCCATAACTGCTAGCAGTGATTCCTACACTGTGTTAACCTCTTTTCTGAATATTCTCTACACTTTCCAGCCTTTTTTAACAGCTGCTCCTCATGATATCTCCTGTCTGTAGCATTCTCAGAGGAACCTGTTTTTACTGTTACTTATCCTCAGAGCCAGAAGGAAGGGGCTGTGTGGTGTGCACCTGGTGTTCTATCTCAATAGTGCTTTCAAACCCTCTCTGCTCTGCTGTCATGTGTAGACTTCTTAACCCCTCCTACTTCTTCAGTGTCACCCATGCTTCTCACTTAAGCTCCTGGTTCATATTTATTAATTCCTATAGCCACGCTTCTGTGATCACAGGTAACTTCACTGTTTATGAATCTCCCAGATGACTGCCTGCCATCCCTTCCCTTCACTTCTGCAACACTCCTCGGTCATCATTCTGGCATCTAAATATCCTCTGCACTGACCTTATACATTTTCTTTCTCCCACATTTGATTCTGTGGATTGTTCTTTATAGTTAAACTATTGCAGATGTCTTCAAACAACACCACCCTCTGTCCTACCATCACACTTAACTGGTGGACCACAATCAAAAGCAAAACTATTATCTATGTGCTTTACCCAAGCAGGTGAATTTTGCTAGAGACAAAACCAAACACAGTCTCACTGGTTTAATTTTAAATTAATAATAACATACCTCAAATAAGTACTTGCACTTGCCTGTTGATCTTATGCTGTGTCTTTAGAAAATTTATTTTCTTACTTTGTATAAATACTATTTTATCATTCCTCCTTTATCATCCTCACAATGCTATTTTGACACTCAGCTGATGGCTTTGCATCCCGCTTGACTGAGAAAATAAAAGTCTCTAATATTTAGGCTGGAATAATGGGAGCAAGTTAGAATTGCCCCAAGCAGCAAACCAGGGTACAACATACTTGTGGATTTCCTTTACAAAGAATGAAATATGTTAGTGAGTTTTTCCTGTAACAGGATTGCATTACAAACAATAAAGTTTTAAAGTATTTGTTTCTGATAGATAATATTCTATGTCAGTGTGCCAGCATCCTCATTAATGTCTTGAGATAGATGAGTGGTTTTAAAAAATGGCATAGAGAACGAAAAGGGACTTAGCTTGGGGATTAGTGGCTGTATTGCATATTCAGCCTACTAAAAATTCACTCTGTATATTTAGGTACCTTTTATAATCTCCATAGGATTTGGTTTCTTAACTGGAAAATGAGTACATTGGCCTGCATGATCATTAAAGATTCCTCTAAATCTGACATTCTGTAATTCCCTGTGTACATAAATATCCTACAGATCTCAAAGTGACAAAGATTCCTTGCATGGCCATAGATTAGTCAAGCTTCTGAACGTTTTTCTAACCCTGTCTATGTACTTCCTTACAAAATTCAGTGTCGGTAAATAATGCTACTAAGGTAGTTTGACAAGAACTCTCCACACTTGATACTTGATTACCCTCAATGTCTGAATGGGATTCTAATCCTCCATTTCTCAGGTGATGTCTGATCACCCTGGCCTAGCTTCAGCAAGAATCCTGTTAGGTGAGTTTAGGCAAAATCCCGCTTACTTCGGTTTGGTCTTAGTAATTTTCCATCTATTGATTTCCACAGTGCTAGTTAGCTATAAATTTCCATTTGCCCATGCTGTTTTGCAGTTGGGCCCAATCTGTCTCCCACACTGCAAGACTCTGTTATAATTGGTCCTCCACCTATCTCAGTGGTTCTGAGAAAAATCTTCCTTACCATGTTTTAACAAGTACCATTGAATATTATTTACTTTATCAAAAGCAGTATAAACACATGAGTATGGCTAATAACACAAGTCTTGTTTTAGAAAACATGCATCTTCATCATGAATTAACAATTTTGGATTCTATGACATAAAAATAATATTATATAGAAAGACTTTTTGTCATCTGTACAGTAGCATACAGGTAAATTTTCTTCAGTCAATTTAATTGCAATAAATTTATTGTATTCTTAACTATGGTACATTATAACTAATTTTTATCATACACCAAGGGAGTGTTGCTCAGACTATGCTAAAAGTTTTCTTAAAAATTTCACAGATGTTGTATATTAGAAAAAAGGAAGTCCCCTTGGAATATCATAACATTTAGAAATATAGCTCAATACCCAAATGGTATAAATTCACACATTTTCTTTGGAGTTCCTGAGGTTTGTAAATCAAGTCTAATCCGCAGTGTACAATATATGTTGTCAGCTTCCAGTTGCTATTAATAACGTGATTTTCCTCTTAAAACAAGTTATTCTCTAACATTGAGGCATGACATTTCCAAGTTTTTGAAGCTGAATGGGGATGATGATTATAAATAAGTTAATAGAAATTTTTAAAATACAGGAAAATTCAGAAAATTAGAAATATACTAGAAAGTAGGCTCATTTGTTAATTGGTGTTAAGCCAAAGTCACTTAGCATAGTAACCTCATTGAAGTGAAAATTTCCCTGAGTGGCTGAAGCAGTAATTAAAAACCTGTGATTAAAAGCAGATGAGGTTATGAGAACAAATTTTGATCACATTTTAAAGGCATTCTTTTGATTTATTTAATAAATATAATTTCTACCATTTCAAACTTACTTCAGAAATGCTAAAATAAATGTTAATTAATTGTAATGATTTAAAATTAGGCTCTGTGGCTTATGTTGGGCCTATTTAATGTGACTTAATTTTTTTTATAAAGCCAGACCTGGTGGTGCACACCTGTAGTCCTAGCTAGTTAGGAGGCTAAGGTAGGCGGACCCATTTGGCCCAGGAGTTCAAGGCTCCAGTGAACTATGATCATGCCAATGCACCCTCCTTCTACGTTAGGCATCAGAGTGAGAACCTACCACTTAAAAAAATTATAACATCTACACAAACTTTGTGTTTGTCTAATCTAACCTTAATCACTCATCATTCACACATACATACACATACTCATATATGTATATATATTCTTATCTAATCATAAATCTAAATATTTAAATCTATGTCTATATTGCCTCAGTTAGCATTTTCTTATTTTTTTTTCCCCATTAGAATACTGGCAAATCACCTCTGTATCTTTTTCCCATTTGGTGAAATAACAAATTACCATACATTTGGTGCCTTAAAGCTTAAGACTTAAACAACACAAGTTTTTTATCTGACATTTCTGGAGGTCAGGAGTTTAGGATAAGTTCCACTGGGATAAAATCAAAGTAGTGGAAGACCTGAATTTCTTCCAAAGGCTTTTGGGGAAAAACACATTTTCTCACCTTTTACAGCTCCAAAAGACTGCCCACTTTTCTTTTCTTGTGGCCCCATTCAATTTTCAAAGCCATTTATGGATGAGCAAGTCTTTCTCACACTATACCACTCTGACATGGACTCTTCTGCCTCTACTATCTTTTAAATACCCTTCTGATTGCATTGGGCTCATTTGGATTATCCAGGATAATCTATCTTATTATCATTATTATTATTATTATTGTTGTTGTTTTTATTTTTTTGAAAAGGAGTCTCGCTCTGTCACCCAGGCTGGAGTGCAGTGGCGCGATCTCAGCTCACTGCAAGCTCCGCCTCCTGGGTTCATGCCATTCTCCTGCCTCAGCCTCCTGAGTAGCTGGGACTACAGGTGCCTGCCACCACGCCCCGCTAATTTTTTTGTATTTTTTTGAGTAGAAACGGGGTTTTACCATGTTAAACAGGATTGTCTCAATCTCCTGACCTCATGATCCACCTGCCTTAGCCTCCCAAAGTGCTGGGATTACAGGCGTGAGCCACTGCGCTGGCCCAGGATAATCTGTCTTAACTCCATTTTATAGTCACTTTAATTTTTTTTTTTTTTTTTTTTTTTTTGGAGACAGAGTCTTGCACTGTCACCAGCCTGGAGTACAGTGGCACGATCTCAGCTCACTGCAACCTCTGCCTCCCAGGTTCAAGTGATTCTCCTGCCTCAGCCTCCTGAGTAGCTGGGACTACAGGCAGGCACCACCACACTCAGATAATTTTTGTATTTTTATTAGAGATGGAGTTTCACCATGTTGGTTAGGATGGTTTTGATCTCTTGCCCTTGTGATCTGCCCACCTTGGACTCCCAAAGTGCTGGGATTACAGGCGTGAGCCACTGCGCCTGGCCTAGCCACCTTAATTTTTTCTGCAATCTAAATTCTCCCTTATTATGTGATATATTCACAGGTTTCAGGGATTAGGATGTGGAAATATTTGACCAGCTGTTATTTTTCTCACCACAACTTTCCACCTTTAACATATTCATTGTGAAAAATAATTTTATATATTCACAGGTTTCAGGGATTAGGATGTGGAAATATTTGACCAGCTGTTATTTTTCTCACCACAACTTTCCACCTTTAACATATTCATTGTGAAAAATAATTTTCAAATGTTGAAATAATCCTTATAAACTTTGTAAAATTAATTAGTGAAGAAGGGAGGCAGAGGAAAATAAACCAAGTCTGAAGCACATTCAGCATTACTCATTAGGCCGTCTTGCTCTCTGACCTGCTTCCTCATAGTTATTTGCTTCCTATTGCTTCAGAATCATATCAGTCTTGTCACAAGATTATAGTTTTCTTTAACTGTCCTATACATAATGACTTAAGCATTGTGAAACACTGAGTTTCCCATTTGAAATATTCTTTAAGGTCCTATCTCTTAGTTAAATTACTGACATCTGCTGATCTGAAGGACCTGATAAGAAGCTGATTCACTAAAAAATGCAGTTTCCACATCCTAATAATTTCATCCCCCTTAACTCCACCAATCAGGAACCCCAATTTTCCAGACTCTTTCCCTCTGTGATCCCTGTTCTCACACTGCTAATAAAGACATACTGGAGACTGGATAATTTAAAAAAGAAAAGAGGTTTCATTGACTCAGATCTGCAGCGCTGGGGAGACCTCAGGAAATTCACAATCATGGTGGGTGGAGAAGCAAACATGTCCTTCTTCACATGGTAGAAGGAAAGAAGTGCCAAGCAAAGTGGGAACAGCCCCTTATAAAACCAACAGCTCTCATGACAACTCATTAACTATCATGAGAACAGCATGGGGGTAACCATCCCCATGATTCAGTTACTTCCCACTGGATCCCTCCCATGACATGTGGGGACTGTGGGAACTACAATTCAAAATTAGATTTGGGTGGAGACATAGCCAAAACATATCAGTATATTCCTGGCCCCTCCCAAATCTCATGTGCTCACATTTCAAAACCCCAAGTCTTAGCTCATTTCAGCATTAACTCCAAAGTCTACCTATGAGCCTATAAAATCAAAAGCAAGTTAGTTACTTCCTAGATAAAACAGAGGTATAGGCTTTGGGTAAATACAACTGTTCCAAGTGGGACAAATTTGCCAAAACAAAGGAACTACAGGCCTCATGCTAGTCTGATATCCAATAGGGCAGTTAAACCTTAAAGTTCCAAATTATCTCCTTTGGTTCTATGTGGCACATCAAGATAATGCTGATGTAAAAGGTGGGCTCTTGTGGCCTTGGGCAGCTCTGCCCCTGTGGTTTTGCGGGATACAGCCCCCTCCTGGATGCTTTCACAGGCTAGTGTTGAGTGCCTGCATCTTTTCCAGGTGCGTGATGCAAGCTGTTTATGGATCTACCATTTTGGGTTCTGAAGGATGTTGGACCTCTTCTCACAGCTCCACTAGGCAGTGCCCCAGTGAATACTCTGTGTGGGCTCCAACTCTGTGTTTGCCTTCCATATTGCCCTAGCAGAGGTTCTCTATGAGGGCTCTGCCCCTGCAGCAAACTTTTGCCTGGACATCCAAGCATTTCCGTACATTCTCTGAAATCTAGGTGGAGGTTTCCAAACCTCAATTCTTGATGTCTGTGCACCCACAGGCTCAACACCTCGTGGAAGCTGCCAAGGCTTGCAGCTTACATCCTCCAAACCAATGTCTTGAGCCATACCTTGACCGCTTTTAGCCATGGCTAAAGCTGAAGCAGCTGGAATGCAAGGCACCATTTCGTGAGGCTGCACAGAGCAGGAGGGCCCCAGGCCCAGTTCAGAAAGCCATTTTCCCATCTAGGCCTTCAGACCTCTGATGGGAGAGGCTGCCATGAAGTTATCTGACTTGCCCTGGAGACATTTTCGCCGTTGTCTGGTGACTAACATTCCATTCATCATTCCTTATGCAAATTTCTGTAGCAGGCTTGAATTTATCTCCAGAAAATGTGTATTTCCTTTCCATTGCACTGGTCAGGGTGCAAATTTTCCACACTTTTATGCTGTATTTCCTCTTGAATACTTTGCCACTTAGAAGTTTCCTGCCAGATACCTTAAATCTTCTAAGTCCAAAGTTCCATAGATCTCCTAAAGCATAGCAAGAGTGACCATTCCTTCAGTTTTCAACAAGTTCATCATCTCCGTCTGAGACCACCTCAGCCTGGACTATTAGCATTGCCAAGCCATTCAACAAGTTTCTAGGAAGTTCTAAACTTTCCTACATTTCCTGTCTTCTGTGCCCTACAAACTGTTCCAACCTCTTCCTGTTACGCAGACCCAAAGTTGTTTCTACATTTGTGGGTAGCCTTATAGCAGCAACTCACTCTCTCACGACCAATTTAGTGTATTAGTCTGTTCTCATGCTGCTAATAAAGGCATATCCCAAACTGGGTAATTTATAAAGGAAAGAGGTTTAAGTGACTCACGGTTCAGCATCGTTGGTGAGGCCTCAGCAAACTTACAATCATGGCGGAATGGGAAGCAAAGATGTCCTTCTTCACATGGTAGAAAGAAGAAGTGCCAAGCAAAAAGGAAAAAGTCCCTTATAGAATGATAAGATTTTGTGAGAACTCACTCACTATTGTAAGAAGAGCAGCATGGAAGTAACTGCCCCCATGATTCTATTACCTCCCAACAGGTCCCTCCCACAAACACATTGGGATTATGAGAACTACAATTTAAGATGAGATTTGGGTAGGGATGTAGCCAAACCATATAAATCTCCTCTAAAGCCCATTGCAGCATTCCTTGGGGAGATGGATTAGAGTGCCCTTCCCATCTCCTCTCTCAGCCCCCCTACCATCATTGAACTTTTTCTCTGCTACAAACCCTGCTGTCTCTGTTATTGTGTAGCAGGCATGTGAACCTGTTGGTCCTATAACAATATTTGTGGATTTCTTTCTTTCTTTCTTTTCTTTTTTTTTTTTTTTTTTTTTTTTTTTTTTTAATGAAGCCTATTCACTACTGTGGCAGCAGACTTCAAGGTGGCTCCCAATGATATCCACATCCTGGTATTCATACTCTTGTGAAATTTTCTTTCTTTATTTGAGTATAGCCTATTGAGTAGATTTTAACAAGTAGAATATGGCAAAGTGATGAAATGTAACTTTATAATTAGACTACAGAAATTGTAATTTTTATCTTGGTAGCAAATTATCTCTTTTGCTGGCTGTGATGGAAAATGTGATCATGATGGGTAGGCCCATGTGGCAAGGAGCTGAGAGTGCCCCTGACCAATAACTAGTAAGAAACTGAAGCCTGGAGTCAAATTGTTCTTAAGAGAGTATATGCTACCAGCAACCACATAAGTAATCTTGGAAATGTCTTTCCCCTGTCAGATGTTCAGATTGACTTGCCTGTAGCCTTATGAGAGACACTGAATTAGACCTGCCAAAAATGAGCCCAGATTCCTCATTCACAGGTAGTCTAATAAAGCACTAAATTGTGTAATAATGTATTACACAACAATATATAACTAAAACAATCTCCTCTTCTTTCTTAAGCAATAACTTGGTCTTATAGTTGGGGTGAACAATTCAGTGAAAAGTGAAATGTTTACAAAGTACATATTTAAAAGGGATTTCATCTTGACTTCAGAATTAAAAAAAAAAAAACTTTATCCATTAAGGAGTATAAAATGACTCATGTCAAAATATTTGGGGCAGGAAAAAAAAAAGATTTCCTCGGCTGGGTGCAGTGGCTCACACCTGTAATCCCAGCACTTTGGGAGGCTGAGGCAGGTGGATCATGAGGTCAGGAGATCAAGATCATCTGGGCTAACATGGTGAAACCCCATCTCTACTAAAAGTACAAAAATTAGCCGGACGTGGTGGCAGATGCCTGTAGTCCCAGCTACTCAGGAGGTTGAGGCAGGAGAATGGTGTGAACCTGGGAGGTGGAGCTTGCAGTGAGCCGAGATCATGCCACTGCACTCCAGCCTGGGTGACAGTGGGACTCTGTCTCAAAAAAAAAAAAAAAAAAAAAAAGGTTTCCTCTCACCAGCTTAGTAGTGGATAGTGTATTTTTAAGGAACATGAAACTTGCCAGGCAAAGGATGGTGAAGTAGAAATGGTTGTCCCCAGAGAAAGAATACTTGCTCATTTTTGGACCAAGTCCTTAGGAAGAAGACAAGTAATCATATTATTTGAATGCAGAGGTCATCTATGCCTTGCAGTTAGGAAGGTGTAAGATTTTCGGGAGACTATAACTAGATATTGTATCCAGATGGAGCCTAAGGAATCTCAGAATGTTCTGCATAATCTAGTGTAGCTTAAAAGAATAGGACAATTGCAATGAACAATGGTAGCCTATAAGTAGTAGAAGAGTAGAGCAGCACCTAAAGAAGCCAAGTGGAGTTCCTGAAGTCTATCTCTGCAGTGGCCAGGAGGCGTCAACAAACAAAGGAATGGGTTGTATTACTCCATTCTCATACTTCTATAAAGAACTAACTGAGACTGGGTAATTTATTTATTTATTTATTTTGAAAAGCTGTATAACTGACTCACAGTTCTGCGGGCTTAACAAAAAGCATGGCTAAGGAGGCCTCAGAAAACTTAGTCATGGCAGAAGAGGAAAAGGAAGCAAGAAGAGGAAAATCTTACAAGTGGCAGGAGAAAGAGTGATAGAGGGGAAGTGCCCCACTTTTAAACCATCGGATCTCATGAGAACTCACTATCATGAGAACAGCATAGAGAAAACCGTGCCCCCAGTCCAATCACCTCCCACCAGAGCCCTCCCTCAACACATGGGGATTACAATTCAGGGTGAAGTTTGAGTGGGAATACACAACCAAACCATATCATTTTGCCCCGACCCCTCCCAAATCTCATGTCCTCCTCACATTTCAAAATACAATCATGCCTTCTCAACAGTCCCTCATAGTCTTAACTCATTTTAGCATTAACTCAAAAATCCAAGTACAAAGTCTCATCTGAGACAAGACAAGTCCCTTCTGCTTATGAGCCTGTAAAATCAAAAGCAAGTTAGTTACTTCCTAGATACCATAGGGATACAGGCGTTGAGTAAATACACCCATTCCAAATGGGAGAAATTAGCCAAAACAAAGGGGTTACAGGCCCCGTGCAAGTCTGAAACCCAACAGAGAAGTCTTTAAATGTTAAAACTCTAAAATAATATCCTTTGACTTTAAGTCTCACATTTAAGGCATACAGATGCAAGGGTGGGCTCCCAAGGCCTGGGGCAGCTCCTCCCTTGTGGTTCTGCAGCGTACAGCTTCCGTGGCTGCTTTCACAGGCTGGTGTTAGTACCTGAAGCTTTTCCAGGTGCATGGTGCAAGCTGTCAGTGAGTCTACCATTCTTGGGTCTGGAGGATGGTGGGCATCTTTTCACAGCTCCACTAGGCAGTGCCCCAGTGGAGACTCGGGGTGGGGGAGGGTTCCAACCCCACATTTCCCCTTTGCGTTGCCCTAGTAGAGGTTCTTCTTGAAGCCTCTGCCCCTGCAGCAGAATTCTGCCTGGACATCCAGGTGTTTCCATACATGCTTTGAAAACTAGGTAGAGGTACCCAAACCTCAACTCTTGTCTTCAGTGCACCCACAGGCCAAACACCATGTGGAAGCTGCCAATTTTTGCAGTTGCCCCCTCTGAAGCAACAGCCAACAGCCTGAGCTATACCTTGTCTCCTACTAGCAATGGCTAGAGTGGCTGGGATACAGCGTACCATGTTGTTAGTGTGCAGGGAGCAGCAGGGCCCTGGGCACAGCCCATGAAACCATTTTTCTCTCCTAGGCCTCTGGGTCTGTGATGGAAGGGGCTGCCACAAAGATTTCCGAAATGCCCTGGAGACATTTTCCCCATTGTCTTGTTTATTAATATTCAGCTCCTTGTTACTTACGCAAATGTCTGCAGCTGGCTTGAATTTCTCACTAGAAAATGGGTTTCTCTCTTCTATCACATAATCAGGCTGCAAAATTGCCAAACCTTTATGCTGTTCTTCCTTTTTAAACGTAAGTTCCAATTTCAGGCCATTTCTTTCTTCATACATGTAAAAGTACACATTTAGAAAAAACAGATTTAATCTTGAATGCTTTGCTGCTTAGAAATGTCTTACACCAGATACCCTAAATCATTTGTCTCTAGTTCAAAGTTCCACAGATCTCTAAGGCAGGAGCAAAATACTGTCATTCTCTTTGCTAAAGCACAGTTAGAATTACCTTTGCTTCACTTCCCAAAAAGTTCCTCATCTCCATCTGAGACCACCTGAGCCTAGACTTCATTGTTCATGTCACTATCAGCATTTTGGTCACAATCATTCAACAAGTTTCTAGGAAGTTCCAAACTTTCTCTCATCTTCCTGTCTTCTTCTGAGCCCTCCAAACTGTTTCAACCTCTGCCCATTACCCAGTTCCAAAGTCAGTTGTACATTTTCCAGTATCTTTCTAGCAATGCCCCCTTTTCTCAATACCAATTGTCTCTATTAGTTTGTTGTCACATTACTACAAATAAATATCTGAAATTGGGTGATTTATAAAGAAAACAGGTTTAATTGACTCACAGTTTCCCAGGCTTAACAGGAAGCATGGCTAGGAGGTTTAGGAAACTTACAATCATGATGGAACATGAAGGGGAAGTAAGCATGTCTTACAAGGAGACAGGAGGGGGGTAATTGCAATACTTTTAAACCATCAGATCTTGTGAGAGCTCACTATTATAAGAACAGCATGGAAGAAACCATCACCATGATCCCAGTCACTTCCCATCAGGTCCCTCTCTTGACATATGGGGCTTACATAAAAGATTAGATGGGGACACAGAGCCCAACCGTATCAGGGTCCAAATCCACCGTATAGCTTGGTTCCATGAAATTTAGCCATAACCTGGGTGAAAGAGGAAGCAACCTCAAATTTGCTAAGACTTAATTTCTAATCTTTCAGAAAAGTGGTGACTGGGTAGTTACCTCTAAAATAAATCCTTACATATGGTTTTTCAAGCCTTCGTAGTCTTCTCATTGAAACAAGACTGGTCTTTCTGTTGGTTCCTTTTAATTATTTATCTTTATATTTTTTCTTTGCTCACATATTTCTCTCCTGGTTTCTTTAATCTCTTTGAGCTCTTTGTCCATGCTTTCCTTCAGCTCTTTAAACTCTGTCTAGTACTAACAATGTCTGTGCTTCCACAGGGACAGTTTTTTAAATTTCTTCTTTGAATGGAATATATTTTGTTATTCCTTTGCATGCTTCATATTTTTTGTTCATAACTTCAATGCTGAATATTTCAATATGGTTCTGAAATTCAGATTTTTCTCTTCAGCCTTGTTTTTTGATTTGCCTGTCGTGGGCTGTAGCTATTTGCTTAGTGACGTTTCCAAACCGTTTCTAAAAAATTGTGTTATTTTCATGATCTCTAGAGTCTCTGCTCCTTATCATATAATCAATTAACATTTTGACAAGGATTTCCTTAAATGCCAGAGGGAGAGATGAGAGAGAGAAGAGAATGATTTAAAAATATAAATAAGTAAAAGAAAAATATCTCCTTTTCTTTCTAGATTGGCATGGTGTTTGCACACTTTTTCAATACTTAGCCAGTCCATTTTCAACTGTGCCTTATCTTGCACTTTGTCCTTCAGTAAGTCTTAGAGATCAGACAGAGTTGAAAGTTTGGGATTCTCAGTTTTTTCTAAGCTTGCCTCTTGCCATGGGTATGTATGTGGCTTCCTAAGTTTCCCAGAATACAAAAAGTATTTTTAATGTTCTAATTTTCCAAAGAAACTCTCTCCCCAGATTTTCCTATGAGGCTTGAGGAGGTCTGTTGTGTATCTCAACCATAACCTTTTCCTCCTTGATCTGAGGGTTGTTTGTTTGCCTTCAGAAGTTTTAAAGGAATACCTGCTGCTTTTCCACCCTGAGTAAATTTCATGTTAGGTGAAATGAAGACAAATGCCTGAGTAATTTTTGGCTAGCACCAGGCCAGTTAGAACAGATAAATACAATTATTTGTCCTTGAGGTCTCCTCTCCTCTCTCTGAAACCAGCTACCAGAGTTTACACTGGGAACATTGGCTGCCATCTTCAAGACCGTCACCAAGCTGTCAAGAAGAAGAACGAGGGAAAATAAAAGTGCCACATAGCTTTCTTATCATTTTTATGTTGCCTTTTTATTTATTAAGCATTTGCTTGTTGGCCATAATCCTTTGTTTTTCAGAGTTCTGATAAAGTTGATTCTGATCCTTTTTGCTTGATTTTTTTGAAGTGTCTGTGGAGTGATGGGCCACTGAAGCTGCATACTCTACCACTTTTGCTGACATCCTCTAAGCTAATAGTTATTCAGTAATAGATACATAATATTCTGACTCAAACTAAAATTAAGTTGCATGTATTAGGCATATCTTATGTGTCTCTCTTGATTCTCTCAGCGCTGCCATCTTCCCTACCTGTTTCACTTCCCTCCTTACTCCTAAGACTGCTATCTTTAGTATTGCTACAATAATTCCTGAGTCCTGAACCATATAGCCACTATTTCGTAAATTAATGCAACAAGTAATAGGTGACCATTTGTGTGTGACTTCTGAGAACTCTGAGGCACAACAGTTCAAGACCCACAGACTCAGAGACAAGCACCAGACTGATAAACTAAACCGCCATGTTATTGGTTCTTCCCATCATTTCTGAACTTGGAGAAAATCTATGCTTTTGGCTAAAGAAACTGCCTTAATGACACAACTTGGGAAGCATGGCCTAACTATCATTAAACTCCCAACTGAGAGAAAACAGACTAGCATAACAGGAAAAATCAAGACGATGAATTTCCTTTTTCTCCTCCTCTCCACGGACTGTTCTACAAAGCAGCAGTTAATAATGTCTCAATGAAGACATCATTGAAGGCCAAGTGATCAGCTGTGCTTGATATGAAGAACAATCAGCTTCTGAATACATTCTTTTCTGTGTGGTCTCCATCCTTTCTGACCACACTTTGTTTTCCATCCCCCTCCCATTTCTGTGTCTGTGGGATTGTACTTCTCAGTGAAATAATACCACATAAGTTTCTTTTAGGTTTTGTTTTCTACAGAACATTAGATGAGGCCTTAAAATGTGGAGTTTTTTGTTTTGTTTTGTTTTTTAATGTGTGTTGTACCCAACCAAGTATGCAAACTAAGATTCATAACAATTACACATCATCACTAGCCATCCTAATTTTGCACAGTGTAAATTCTCATTAGCAATATATCTGTTTGGAGTTTAAATTAGGGCAACAATGATCACAGCTAGGTATTGTAAGGTTATTAAATTCACCTAATCCACAACTATTTATTAAATGGTCAACAGTGGTCTGGGTATTATGCAAGATACCACCACTTATAAATAGATTCAGAAGCCATGGTTTGTGTCCTCTAGGGGCTAATAACTGCCTAGAATTACGTGCATGTTATTTGAATATCGTTTCCCTTTTAATAGTGTTACTTTTGGGGATATTTTAAATTACTTCATGTAGAACCAAAAAGAAGGTTGCCTAGTTTCTGTTATTCTTTTAGTCACAGCAAAGCAAAATCTTTATACCAGTAATTTCAAAGTTATCCAAGTCCACTTTGACAAATACACCTGAGTACAGTCAGAAAGAGAATGGCTTTAGTATGATGGATAAAGAACAGAACAAAGAAGTATGTGGGTGAAATTCACGTAAACAGAAAATGAAATAGTCTGGCTAACCCACTGAAAGTTTTAGTAATTTTAAACAAATTGCTTTTACCTTTTTACATCTTCAGATAGAGGCTTGCTCATTTTCTATCTCTGGTATGCATCTCATATATACTTAGTTAGGTTTGATTTGAAACAGCCTCTCTGCATGTGCCATAATTTCATATCTATCAATTTTGAAAAGGAAGCTGGCAGAGTTAGGAACTTTTGTGCTTTTTCTCATTTGATTTCACTAAAAGTTCTTAATCATTCTTTAAGATAAATAAGAAATAGGATAGAGAATCCAAGGCTCATGGAAGCAGGTTTAAGGGAGGAGGCTCTGCAGTACTTGTCTTCAGGCTACAGATTGTAGAGTGAATGACCAAAATGGCAGGGTATCTGCGGGGGCTAGAAATCAAAGAGAGATAATAAAATAGGGTATCCCTCCTGTAGACTGGAACCAAATCTCTGTCACCTTTTGGCATGTTCACAATTCAAACTCTCTGTGCTTCAGTTTCCTCACCTAAAAAATGTGGCTAATAGTAATACCACTCTCATAACAAGTGTGAAAATTTTGGTATACCAGTGCTTTAGAACATTGTACGTATCCTGTAAACTTCAGAAGTGATTCAACCTAAACTGTTAATGTGTTAAAGACAAGATACTAAATATGTCAGATCATGATAGAAAGGTTAAAAAAAGAAAGAGACCAATCTTTGTTGTTGTTGTTACCCAGGCTGGAGTGCAGTGGCACGATCTTGGCTCCCTGCAACCTCTGCCTCCTGGGTTCAAGCGATTCTCTTGCCTCAGCCTCTTGAGAAGCTGGGATTATAGACATGCACCACCATGCCTGGCTAATTTTGTATTTTTAGTGGAGACAGAGTTTCTCCATGTTGGTCAGGCTGGTCTCGAACTCCTGACCTCAGGCGATCCACCTGCCTCGGCCTCCCAAAGTGCTGAGATTATAGGCATGAGCCACCGTGCCTGGCCAAGACCAAATTTTTTTAAAGCAGGAGGTTAAGGGTAGATCCTCTTATGCTATCATGTATACTAGAAGCAGAATTAAAAGGGAATATGTAGCATTAAGAAAAATGATGGGTTTTCTTTTATCACAAAGAAATCTTTGGCCCCTTTTGTGAACTGCCTAAACCTCCTAGCTTACAGGCATTTTTACATAAAATCAGACATCTAAAGAAGACCTCTAAAAAAAAGTCAGAAACCTAGCCATTTATTTATAAAATATCCAAGAGAGCCAAATAATGATCATTTTGCAAATCAGCCTAAGTAATTTCTTCATTTATTTACCAACTACAGTCTCTTCAATTACTTGTGTTGATGAGATTCACATTCTGTTTCATGATAATGATCAATGCCAAGCTAAAAAAACCCACCAAACTTAGCATAACACATTCTCAAGGTTTTAAGAAGACTCAGAAAAATGATTTCAGTTGGGAATTAATTTAATTGCCTCATCTCTTAGAAAAAGTTTTGTCTTATAGGAAAAACTGAAATCGGCTTTATGTATCCTTTCTAAAATTAACTCAAATACTGATAGCTCCTAAATTAGATTTGAGGGATTAAGAGACAGAAATGTGATAAATCAGCTTATCTTATAAGGCTGTTGGTGGTAACACTACAAAGTAAACAATAGAAACATTTGTTCTATTATAAGCATAATATTGAAGAAATCACTAACTTTTGCATATTTTTATTCATATTAAAATTTCTTTATAGTCTGAGAAAAAAGAATTTCATCTATATTCATTTTTTGGCTCTTAATACGAACTGTTTTTAATTAGTGTGAAAACTAAAAACTGTGCTAATTAGTCAAATAAGAATAGGGATAAAGGAAAATACATTTGTACCATCAATTACTTTTAAAATGAGACCTCAATTAAATCAGCTACTCTGGCAGAAAAATTATAGACATATTTAATACAGCCTTTTCATAGGAAATTTCACCCCAGGAAAAAATCTTCTAAAATAATTTTACAGATCATTCTTAAGGCTGACCTTAAATATCATTTAATACCACAATTTCAACCTGTCTTTCTTTACTTCTTCATCTGGTACTCTTTCCAGAACTATTTTAAAAAAATAAATAGATGATTGCATTATACATTATTTTGAAAATTGAGACATGTTTTGCAAAATTAGAAAATAAAAAACAAGGCTAATTTGAGATTAGTACAGAAAAATATGCTGTAATTTGCTTTTCTTTCTTCTATTTACTCTTCCTTGAATTAGGCTGCGAATTTGAGTGTGTTCTGTATAGCAGCTAATGCAAAGAAGGGAAATATGATCAATTAAACAATTTACTGTGGTCATACAATAAAAGCAAACTTGTTCTATCACACTGGAATCATTGAATAAATAAAGCTCAGAAATATGTGACAATTTTGTATTGGATAATTCATCTAGTTCAGCAAGAGGCATCAGAGTTAAAGATATTCTTTTTGTCAAAACTTGTTTTCACTGACTTTGGTGGTTGTGTTTTGATTTGAGCTTTCCTTAAACAGTGATAAGATCTACCATTGAATCAGTGAAAGTTAAAGATATTAAGGCTATAAATTAATTCTCAATTTATTAGCCTTTTCACTGTAGATCGAGAAAATATCTGTCTGAGATACCAGCAATTTTGGATTAATATCAAGTGGACCAACTGAGATGTCTATATTGCAAATGTGGCTGCTGAATTAGTAAGATAAAGTCTTTGGACTTGGTAAGGATCCAAGTCTTGCTAATTTTCAGTCATTGAACAGTCTGACTCTGAACCCCATCCTTTATTTCTGTCAAGTTTTTTTTCTTCTTATCAAGTTTTGAACAGAATCTAAGGCAAAGAAGAAATTGCTTCACATATTAACTAGCTATCAAAAATTAACAAATAGACTTTTATATAGTTGTGGATTTCAGAAACAAAGGTGGTGGTTTCAACTGGTTTAGGACTATATTTTATCAGTGAAAGTTTTCTAAGGTCTTTGTGGTATATACCCTCATTTCGTTTTGCAAAAATTGTGACTAGGTGACTAGCATATGACTATGTATCTATTGCCTATTTCTTCCAAAGTAGAAGAAGATACATTTTTTTGTGATAAGAATTATATGTGTTCATAAAATTCTGTTTCCCTATTATCTAAAAATTCCCCTGGCATGTCATACTTTTAATAAAAAAATTGATAAGAAGATAACTCTTATTTATTTATGTATATATTTATCTTGCCATGCTGTTTTTAAGTGGTCCATGTAAACCTTTTTCTACTGGCTGACAGACTAATTCTCACATTTTTGGGTTCAAATGCTGCTACAATCTTTAATAGTTTTCAGCTCACCATCTAAAACAGTCTAAACAACTTGGAGTGGCAACATGTAAAACGGTCTAACAAATATGCTTCTTTTGTTCTCACTGATGAGTAACACATAACTTTCCCATACCATCTATAATTTTGTTTTAGACTTTTAAAATACAAATATGCTCTTCCACCTGTCATCAAATTCTTCTCAAAATTATCTCAAATTTATATTAGGTGGGAACTTCCATCTTAAACATGTATACACTCAAATCATCAGTTTTATTGAAAGTTAGATAAGGTTAGAAGTAGTTGCATGGATATTGTAATGTTCTATAATTTTGACACTTACCGTTAAGGCTTTTTTTTTTTTTTAACTTAGGAAATTGTACACTGTTAGTAACCAGCTGGAGCATTTAATTTTCTGGTTTAAAAATGATATAGAATTTTTGGGTATTATGGATTTTCATGTTAATTTGTATTATTTTAAACTTGCTCTCAGTTTGCAGTTTCAAAATTAATACTTGCCTCAACTCTTCTAAAAAATTCTGTAGGCTAGCAAGGGGTTCTTAATAAACTAATGATATATTTTATAACAAATAAATAAATAGTCAAGTCTGGCCACATTGACTCATACCAATAATCTCAGCACTTTGAGAGGCCAAGGAAGGGAGATGGCCTGAGCCCAGGAATTTGGAATCAGCCTGGGCAACATGGTGAAATTCCATCTCTACAAAAAATACAAAAATTAGCCAGGTGTGGTGGTGCATACCTGTAGTTCCAGCTACTTGGGAGGCTGAGAGGTGGTAGGATTACTTGAGCGCGAGATTTTGAGGTTGCAATGAGATGTAGTAGCATGACTGCACTCCAGCCTGGGCAACAGAGCAAGACCCTGTCTTAAAAACAAAACAAAACAAACAAATAAAAGCAGGTGAATGCTGGCTACCTGCTCTAGTCCAAGACCCTCTAATAAATATAGATTTCTACTTACAACTTGTTCTTTGAGAAATTTAACTGCATGATGCCTCATTGTTTATATAAAATCTGGATCCTCACAGAGAAACATATTAAAGTATACTTAAGTCTTTTTAAGGAAAGCTACATCATAGTAAATTGGAATGTTTAATACATTAAAATAAAAACAATTCAGTTAAAAGGACGATACCTGGAGCAAATATAACAAAGATGCTCTGTTGGAAGAAAATATGCAAAATGTCTAATAATGTTAAAAGATTAAAATCAAGAAAACACAAGAGAGTCCTACAAACCAACAGCTTATTCAATAAGTAAACAAAAGGTGTAATCAAGTAACTTGAGAAGAAATCCAATTCACTGGATAGGTATGAAGAGCTGTTTTATAATTAGAAATATGTATTTTGGCTGGGCATGGTTGCTCATGCCTGTAATCCCAGCATTTTGCAAAGCTGAGGCAGAAGGATCTCTTGAGCCTTGGAGTTCAAGACCAGCTTGGGCAACATAGGAAGACATCATCTCTACAAAAACAAAAACAGAAGCAAAAACAAAAACAAAAACAAAGCCAGGCATGGTGGTGCACACCTGTGGTCCCAGCTACTTGGGAAGCTGAGGTGGGAGAATTGCTTGAGCTGGGGAGTTCAAGGCTGTAGTGATCTGTGATTATGCCGCTGTTCCAGACTGGGCAACAGGGCAAGACACTGTCTAAAACAAAACAGAACAAGAAAGAAAGATACATATTTTAAGACAGTTTAGCAAATTATAAAACTGGATGATAATTAGTGTTGTAGATATGAGCCCAGTGTACTATTCATGTGAATATAGACTGGTCCGGGCATTCTGGAGAGCAAGGCTTATTCAAATTGATAAAGCTCTAACCATAAGAACCAAACCCACTCACTCTTGGATATGAACCACAGAGAAATTTTCATAGTGCTCCATAAGAGATTATATTTATGAACATTTATCACAGACGGGTGTGTGAGTATGTGTGTGACTGCAGGGAGTAGGAGATAATAATTATATCCAATACTGTCAAATATAAAAGCCAAATGTGAAGGATGATTTTGCAGGGAATGAAATAATGAAGTGTACACATAGCAACAAGAATGTAGTTTTAAAAATAATATAGTTAGAAACATTTAAAATATATGGACAGAAAACTACACTACATTTTTAAAATGAAAACAAGAGTAAAATAACACACATCAAACACATTTTAAATTGTTGCCTATGACGCGGAAACAGAGATGGGGGTGAAAAATGAGAGTGAAATAAAACATGGGGGGAACAAAGGATATCAATAGCATCTGACTGTGAGCATAAACAAAGGATTGTATGCACATGCCCAAGGTCTAAAAATAGCATGTTTAAGATAAACTTTAAAAAGGAAATTAGATTATGATGGATGGTGATGAGAAGCACTCATTGGGAGCTGTTGACGGGCTTAAGTTAACTGTTATGGAAATCGTATAACATAACTCTGTAATTGCTGGTAATTTAGGGTGCACCTTGCCCAGGGCATACCATCTTGGGTCTAGGGTTATGCTATGCAGAAAAATCCTGAATTGCAAAAATAGTTTCTACATGTCTTCAATGGAATTAGAAAAAAGAAAAAGAAAGAAAGCTGCATATGCATTCAAAAACACAAATTTATTCTTTTAGTTCTTTGCTAACTGTAATATTGCACTTGGTATAAAATGCTTTCTTTGAGAGAATGTAAGAGCTGTTTGGATTCAGTGACATTTTAATGCTAAGCAGTGAAAGCTCTTCTAAAGCAGCACATTAAAAAGCTACAACTGGGGGAAGTTAGCTTCTAATTAATGAGCTTTAAGACAGAGGGAAAAAAATCAGCTACATGAAGACATACTTAAGCTTACAGCCCTCAGAGAGAAAACAATCCTCATTAGTGACTAAATCATTGGGGTTTGGAGTCAAAACAGTTTATCAACCGAAGATAATCTAAATGTGAAAACATTGCTTTGATTGCAATTACTACCTAGGTTTTAATAATTAATCTCTCAGAAATATGCTTTGTGTACTTGCATATGTGAAATTAAAAACAGCAAGGAGGAATGTCAATGTTTTAGGACAAAAAGTTATGTAGCCTCAATACCTGACCTAATTGTAATAAACACACGTAAATTTTCAGTCTGAGACTCTGGTCTCCGGCCAGGAGATGGAGCCCTTCTGCTATACCATGGTGTCCCTGTGGCCCTGGACTAGGTGAACTCACATTGTCATGCATATTGTAATCAAATGATATACTGTTTGAAAATGATAATGGTACTTTTTCATGTATGAAGGCAAGATTGGGAGAGGTGGGGATTTTACAAACAATAATGCAAATAGCTTAGCGTCTCTGTTTTGTCTCTGACAAATATTAATATGTAAATTTTAACAACTTTAATTGGAATTTCTTGAAGTGATATATAAAAAACTATAGAACTGTAAGTGCCAATTTCTTATGAAGCTGACTGCATTTAAAAAATAGACAAGTAAAGAACATAATTGAATTTCAGGAGAGAAATGTTAACTCCTATAAAGGATAGATTTTTCTGAAGGGTTTCCAGTATTCCGTGGCTTAGACACTCATTTTACATATTGAAAGTCAAAACATAAGTTGTTTTTTATTCTGTGCTTGGTTTACCAATAAAAAAACTATTAGAAGTCGGCGGGGTGCAGTGGCTCACGCCTGTAATCCCAGCACTTTGGGAGGCCGAGACAGGCAGATCATGAGGTCAGGAGATCGAGACCATCCTGGCTAACACGGTGAAACCCCATATCTACTAAAAATACAAAAAAATTAGCTGGATGTGGTGGCGGGCGCCTGTAGTCCCAGCTACTCATGAGGCTGAGGCAGGAGAATGGCGTGAACCTGGGAGGCAGAGCTTTGCAGTTAACTGAGATCTGGCCACTGCACTCCAGCCTGGGTGACAGAGCCAGACTCTGTCTCAAAAAAAAAAAAAAAAAAAATAGAAGTCAAGATAAGCATCATCATTCAAAATAGTTGTGCTGCAATTGTTCTTTCAATTCACATTGAAAGCTACCAAAAGTGTAAAACACTTACTAAGCTCATTTTTGAACACCTACTTCCAGGTTTTAATTTTTGAAAGAGAGGGACAGGTTTTTGTATTATTACCAGAGACTTCTGTTTCTGCATTTCATTTTCTTATAGATTTATTTTTTTAGAATGATTCGTGGCTCACAGAAAAACTGAATGGAAAGTTACAGCTATTTCATAAACCTCCTTTTCCGCACAGGAATAGCCTCCCCGACGAGAGTGGTACATGTGTCATAATTTATGAACCAACATTGGCACGTCATTATCACCCAGAGTCCATAGTTTACATTAGGATTCGTTCTTGGTGTTGCACATTCTGTGGGTTTTGACAAATGTGTAATGACTTGTATCTATCATTTTAGTATCCTACAGGTATTTTCACTAACCTAAAAATCCTGCTTTCCACCTATTCATCCCACTCTCTTGGCTTAAGCCCTTGGTAACCACTGATTCTTTTACTGGATTTCTAGTTTTGACTTTTCCGGAATGTCATATAGTTGCAGTTTTATAGTATATAGCCTTTTCAAATTGTCCTTACTCACTTAGTGATATCCATTTATGGTTCCTCCATGTCTTTTTATGACTTGATAACTCATTTTTTAGCTCAGAATAAAAGGAAATACCTTTGTCAGGAGGTACCATGGTTTATTTATCCATTCACCTAATGAAGGTCATTTTGTTTGCTTACAAGTATTTGCAATTTTGAATTAAAGCTGCTATAAAATATGTATTTGGAAGATTTTATGTGGTCTCTGCATTTCACTTTAATAACTAAATTTTACATGAATCAATTAGAGAATATCCGGTAGGGAAAATTACTAGCCATCAACCTGAAAGTGGAAAAGCTAGGGCATCAACTTATAGAGAATTCGATTTCTTCCTTTTTTTTTGTATCTCACTTTATTAAAAAGACTTACTGAAAAGATTGAATCTAATGTTACTCAATAAATCCTGAACAGAAATTTTTAAACTTGAATTTCTTATCTGCCAGCTTAAACCTCAGCTTTCTCATCTACCAAAAGAGGATGATAATTTTTACCTTGGGTGCTATGTAGAGTTGATTGAATTAATATGCTTTTCTAGCATACTGCCTTGCACAAATTGGTTTCAAAATGGCATTAGTCAAATTTAGTGTTATTCACAAGATATGTTCAAACAAATTTGATCCAGAGTATAATTTTGAAGCAATTGGATTGATTAAATATATTTACTCCAAATAATTGTTATGCATTCTCCCATTTTTTTCTGGATTTCTTTCTTCAGAAATACTTCCTGTCATATTTTTGATCTCTAAGCACAAGCTGTATTATCTGAAAAATGGATTAATCCATTCAATAAAATACAATACCTACTTTAAGGGAGTGCCAATTAAACTATTACCATGAGTTTGGGGTTTCTTGTGTTACCTTTGTTTCATGGATCTATGTTTTTTTGATCTTGAAAATTTAGTGTATATATATATATTATAAAATAGAAACTGTAGTGTGCACTTATTAATAATGAAAACTAATCCAATTTATGTTAGTAAAATTCCACTCATGAAATTGCAGCTAAATATACCAAACCAAATACTTGGTTCTGACTAACTTCTTTCAAATCACATAGACTTAATAACATGGAACATTATCATGGGAATTAAAGTTAGTTGGAGCTCTGTCATAAAATACAAATTGAGAAGAAAAACACAAAAATGAAAATTCAGACTATCTAAAGTAAGTTTTAGATTTATTATTTAATATACTTTGATTCTATATTGTTTCTTAGAGTGCTGGAATTTTAGCTCTTGATTTATTCATTTCAAATACTGACGGGATATATTACAGTCCAAAATTTTGCTGATTGGACTAGATAATAAGCTAGCAGATTTATTAAAAATTTTCAAAGGAGAAGTTGTAACTTCTGGCAGTTTAGTTGGATCTTTAGGTAGTGCATAAAAGCTTTGAGATAATATGAGTTTTTTTTTTTTTTTTAAGTACAATGATTATATCAAGAAAAAAATGGCTTATAAAATGTCAAGGGAAATTCAGCCAAATATAACTCGTAGGGATCACAAGTAATAGTGTGTGCCACTGATACCACGAAAATGTGTTGAAATTACTTCTGTTGCCATGCTGTCACTTCCCATTAAGATTAGATGCGCTGAAAAATCATGGTAAATTTTCAAAAGCGGTGAAACTCCAACAGATAGCTTCTGTTTTGACCTTTTTAATAAGTTGTTTGAGGGCAGAAATGAAAATATTAGATTCATTTTTTCAATCTCTGCATTGGAAAAATATATACTCAAATTTTGACAAATTTTGGTTTAAAGTGTTGTCAACATCTGTTTATGAGAAAGCACATTTGTACTTTGAAAAATATTTTAAAATACATACTATTAAATACTCTATAAAATATTAGATATATTTTGAAATGTCATTAACAATATGCTATGAATACAAGCACTTCCTTTTTCATATTTAAACCAATATTTATGTAAAATACTTCGATGTATTTTTGTGAAATGTGACCTCATAGAGAATTAAAATCTGCTTACTTCTCAGAGGTGATACTATAGATTGTAGTGATTTGGTGCTTTCCCCATTTTCAGTAAAAATATCTTATTTTATTCAATAGCTAAATTATCAAGCATTTTGCTTCATTTAAAAAAATTATAAGGTGTTATTATAGCACTGACAAGCTGATTAATGCAACAGCAGTAGGAAATTGAGAAAGTGGAATTCACAATAATTAGGTCTGTCTTCATTGCTGCACCGTATTGCTTCTCAATCATTATTTTGGCTTTGAAATATGTATCATGCTAATTAGTGTATGTGAGACTGATATAGATATCCCAATACAATTGCCAAAATTTTAAAAGGAAGATATTCATTTTCACAACCTAAACAACTACTTTCATCTATTCGAGCACCATAGCCTTCAGAATTCTACAATAAAAAGAAATAGAAAATAGTTATTAAATATTATTGTTTATTCATGCCATAATATATATATCTATGTTTGTACATATAAATATATACATATAACATCCAGTATATTAAAATATATAAAACCATATTGGAAAGAAAGCCTAAATTATCCTTGCATTCCCATTCCAAACACTAATGACTTTTCAAATATTTGGTTTTTAGCTTTCAATTGTAGAACTCTTCTACATAGTGCCTGTTTCAGAGTACTACGTGATCTATGGCTATCTGTAGATATGTAAAGATATAGATCATGTAGTGGTCTGAAATTGATACAGACGTAGATCATGTAGTAGTCTGAAATTGGCACTATGTAGAAGGGTGAAGTTCTGTAACCACCATAATCAATTACGGTAGATCATGTGGTAGTTCAGAAAGACAGCCTTTAACTTTTTTCTCTATCTCTATGTACATACCAGTTCTAAGAGGTGAATTTGTTTCCACTGCCTTTGAAAGTGGTTGTTGCTCTAATAAAGACCTAATACATGTGGCACTGGCTCTGGCATCAAGCAGTAAGAAAAGTCGAGGAAGACAGTGAGAAGATTGTTAGTGGAAACTGTAAATTCAATGAAGCTATTGCTATTGGAGACTGAAGAAAAGTAGGCACATTATATTCTGATGGAAAAACCAGTAGGACAGCTGACTGCATTACATGGATAATAGAAAATACACCTATTGAATTTGAGAACTACTAAATATATTTCAAGGCATAATGTTCAAAGTGCCAATTGGTTTATATATCACATTTATGATAAGATATTGCAAGAGAGATTAATAAAAGACAGAGCTGTTCAGCTTTAAGCAAAATTTGGAGGAAATATTTCATACCCAAGAATCAACAGCTTAGAATAAAAGCAAAAGAGTTAACTGAAAAACAAAGAGGAATCTGGGCCTTCTGTCTTTTAAGGGCAGAAACTAGCTGAGAAAGATAGTTGTAAACATAGACTGTGTTTCATTAAAACGTTAAGAGTGAACTCCAAGAGCAGAAACCAACTCCCAGAAAGTAGTGCTAATGGCTGTGGAAGTGCATTTCCAGAGAGAAAATGGGGCATTAATTGAAAACTGTTCCCTGCTCTGGATGTAGAAATTGCTAACGATATATGCACAATTGGATTTCAAAACAGGTGTGAACCATTGACTGCTATGTGCTTCCATTCACCTCTTTTTTGGAATTTCTGTGATTTTTTTTTCTCGTTTCTGCTTCATTATTATATGTTATGTGGTAGGGTAAGGGAGAAAAATAATTTCTTTTTTTACACAGATAGTTAGATTTACAGAAACTTCAAGTAATTTGTGTTTTTAGCTCTGGAACAAGAAGAGCTAAACTGAGAAGCTACAACTGAGTAATTTTCCCTAGGGAGGCGTTTCTGTACCTGGACTTAATTTGCATGATGTAATTCTTGGCTTTTTGCTAATACTGTTTTTGGATAGATTAGTGACATGAGGAATGTGTATGTTTTGCATATTTCTAGACTAGCTCATTTCAGTCACCAGTTGAATACCACTTGAATACAGTTGAATATAGAATAAGCTCTAACTGACGTCAGGTTGAACAGAACTGCCCAACCCACCACTGCTTAAATTTCTGACCTACAGAAACATGAAAAATAATAACTTGTTGTCCTAAACTACAAACTAGTATAACTTTTTCAAATGTAGGAATGAATAACTGAAACAGAGCAAGAATAACATTTATCATTTTTTTAGCATTTGTGATAACCATAAACAGCTCTATAATGATTAGGTATCATAGATATATACTAATCATTGTTACAAATTATGAATCAATTAAAAAATGACAGAATTATGTTTTAAAGATAAAATAATTGCATTGTAAATAAGGTGGTAAAATTTCCATTTAACCTCAGGTTTGGGAACAAATTAGAGCAATATATTGGGCCTAAAAAAGTTCTTTGCATGGCATAATTTTTATCCTTTTATTTACATAAAAATACATATATTTCTCAGTTTACCTAGTGTTCTTGGTACAAACAAGTGTTCTGGACACGAAACAACAATATGGAATGATGCATGAGGGAGACAAAAGGAAAAATCCCCTTGTAAATTTTAGAATTGCATTAATTTAGTCGTGTGCTTATTTAGTCTCATGATTAATTATTAGTAGGTATGATAAAGCTGTTCATATAGTTGCAGGCCTCTTTGATTTGTTGAAATATATATGGCATAGAAGAAATACTTGTCATATGAAGATGACTTTATAGTTGCTATGAGTCTATCATAAATATATTTAAAATTTTGATAATGTAATATGGCTTTGAAACTCAAAATTAATTAGAAGAACAAACAAAATGAGTTTAACCTGTTTCCTTTTATATTACGCTCTTTTTTATTTATTTAATATCAGAACATGCAAAATCATTTATTTTGTGAGACTTAGAAGAGAAATATAATTAGGCTCTAAATGAGTTGTAATTCTTGGGATCAATGATGACTTCAATTGTATGGGGTAATTGATGGGACCATAAAAGTATGTATATAGTAACTCTGGATTTTATTTTATAGCATTACTTATTGAAAATTACTATATTCATATTTGTAAATGAATATAAAGTATCTTAAGAAAGCAGTGATAAAATCAAGTACTTAAAATGTTCTTTATTTATATATTTGGCCTATTTGTTGAAAGCGACAGAAAATCCAACTTGAACTCATTTACATCAGGAAAGAATTGATTGTAAAGTAGCAGCAAAGTTTTCGCAGTAATGTTGAATTCAGACATGGATTCAAATCTCGTCGTCAAGACTCCATTTCCCTTTATGTCTTGGTTCTGTCTTTGTCTACATTGTTTTCACACTCAAGTTTTACATCATGGAAAGATGCTGTGAGTTAATCTACACCGTGAATCAGTGAGTGAGTGAAACTAGAATGCTTATTAGACTTACTGAAGTTGCTTTTAAAAATAACATACAGTTGAATATAGAATAAGCTCCTACCTAAACCTAGCTCCTTAGATTCTGTGTCTGGCATGGGGCCCATACATCCCTATTTTTAAAAGCTCCTTAAGTGTCAGTAACGAAAAGAACTCTTCTCTTCACTCAACAGAGGAATAACAGTCCTGGGTGCAGATCTCATAGGCCCCTAATAGATCAGTAGGCCACACTTGAACCAGTCTTTTTACGTCACTCTGCGTGATTTAGGCCAATCAGAGCTCACCAATTAGCTAGGAATTATGGCAACTACATCCAAACCGTGTATAGGGAGAGAGTTGTGTAGCATTGTACTTAAGCAAAGTTACTGTAATATTTTGCCAGAAAGATGAAAGATTTCCTGATAGCAAAAGCGGCAGTTATCCAGATAAAAAAATGGACACTTCTGAGAGTCATTTTTTAAATTCTTGCATACTCATAACAAGGAATTAGAATGCAAAAATACTGTAAACATTACATTTCACTTTAAATTATAAGAAGATATTTCTGTTGTGTTATGTAGATTCTAGAGATGTTAAAATATATAAACATAAATATGTATTTTCTATGTACTTTGAGCTATTATTAATATTGTTACAATGTTTAAGAACTTCCCCCCATTGTGTAAAAGTTATTTTACAACTAAAAATTGTGTTTTACAGATTTTTTTTTCTGAATAAGATTAAAAATTGTGTCCAAATTATTTCCTCCTGAATTTAAGCGATAAGGGAAAGACTCATTGACATGCATATTAGAATGTTATCCATTATATATTCTTCATTTTCCTACATAGAGATTTATGGTATGGATTTTTTGTTTGTTTGTTTGTTTGTTTTGAGATGACGTCTTGCTCTGTCGCCCAGGCTGGAGTGCAGTGGCGTGATCTCGGCTCACTACAACCTCCGCTTCCCAGGTTCAAGCAATTCTCCTGTCTCAGTCTCCTGAATAGCTGGGGAAACAGGTGCCTACCACCATGCCTGGCTAACTTTTATGTTTTTAGTAGAGGAGAGGTTTCACCATGTTGGCCAGGCTGGCCTTGAACTCCTGACCTTAAGTGATCCGCCTGCCTCGGCCTCCCAAAGTGCTGTATGGATTTTTTATAATTACTACTGTACTTGATTATTTTTTATTTTTTTATTTTTTTATTTTTTTTTAAATTTATTTATTATTATTATACTTTAAGTTGTAGGGTACATGTGCATAACGTGCAGGTTTGTTACATATGTATACTTGTGCCATGTTGGTGTGCTGCACCCATCAACTCATCATTTACATCAGGTATAACTCCCAGTGCAATCCCTCCCCCCGCCCCCCTCCCCATGATAGGCCCTGGTGTGTGATGTTCCCCTTTCTGAGTCCAAGTGATCTCATTGTTCAGTTCCCACCTATGAGTGAGAACATGCGGTGTTTGGTTTTCTGTTCTTGTGATAGTTTGCTAAGAATGATGGTTTCCAGCTGCATCCATGTCTCTACAAAGGACACAAACTCATCCTTTTTTATGGCTGCATAGTATTCCATGGTGTATATGTGCCACATTTTCTTAATCCAATCTGTCACTGATGGACATTTGGGTTGATTCCAAGTCTTTGCTATTGTGAATAGTGCTGTAATAAACATATGTGTGCATGTGTCTTTATAGCAACATAATTTATAATCCTTTGGGTATATACCCAGTAATGGGATGGCTGGGTCATATGGTACATCTAGTTCTAGATCCTTGAGGAATCGCCATACTGTTTTCCATAATGGTTGAACTAGTTTACAATCCCACCAACAGTGTAAAAGTGTTCCTATTTCTCCACATCCTCTCCAGCACCTGTTGTTTCCTGACTTTTTAATGATCGCCATTCTAACTGGTGTGAGATGGTATCTCATTGTGGTTTTGATTTGCATTTCTCTGATGGCCAGTGATGATGAGCATTTTTTCATGTGTCTGTTGGCTGTATGAATGTCTTCTTTTGAGAAATGTCTGTTCATATCCTTTGCCCACTTTTTGATGGGGTGGTTTGTTTTTTTCTTGTAAATTTGTTTGAGTTCTTTGTAGGTTCTGGATATTAGCCCTTTGTACTTGATTATTTGATACTCACTTAAGCCTCAAAAATCTCAGATACCATTGTGAGACATCATGTTGTAAATAGGACTACAAGTATTAGAGAAGCTGAGGCTGGGTGCAACAAATCACGTAGGAAGGGAAATAAATTGGTTTACCTTAATTTAATGTACACTCAGAAATTACTGTTAACTGTCCACAACAGAACAAGTACTTTCAGGGGAAGCCAGAGTTGTAATTTCTTTCTTTTAAATAAAACTCATTCTGAATACCTATGACATAAATGAACACATACAGTGGCATTAGTATTCTTGGTTTTGACGTTTTTTTGTTTTAATCACAATGAGTTGACTCTGGTTAACGTGAAGAAAAATGAATTTGGGTTTATATTTCACATTTTTTAAAACTAGTTTTTTAAATATATTTTTCTTTAGATATACTCTTTTTGTATTCCTAAAAAATAATTATAGGAGCCCATATAATTAAATGAATTACAAATGAATGAACTGTACCTTTAGGTAAAACTTAAGTATAGTAGAAAAAAAGATGAATTTATTGAAAAGATGGTGAGCTGTCTCGAGCAATTAGAAGAGAAAATAACCAAAGGAAGGGGAAAAACCTAGACACTTGAAGAGTATCAGCAAAGAATTTCATCAAATTTCTGGTTAACATATATCCTTGCTGTTAACAATGTGGTTCAGCTAAAAGCAGCCTCAGCACTGCTTAAGAGCTTACAAGAAAGGCAGAACTGCTCTCTGTATCCTAGACCTGAATCTGCATTTTAGCAAGTCCTTTAGTTATCCATAGGCACATTAAAGTTTGAGGGCCACTTCAATTAATGTGACTCAAAGATAATAATTAATCTCTGTGTCTCTCTGTTGCACATTTCAAAGCTACAGGAGAGAAACTGATTAACTCAGCTGTGATTTGAGGACAAGTCAAAGAGAACAAACACTGGCTCTTGGAGTTCCTAAGTTGGTCTGTGTGGTCTGACCAAAGCAGGGCATTTCATAAACTCAGTATCACTCCCCTGCTTTTTATCAGGTGTGCATTTGGTATGGACATTAAACATATTTTTTTAAAGCAGAAAATCAGGAGACTTACCCCAAATAAAGATAAAAATAAGAGATGTGAAAGAAGTGTTAGACCCATGACATACGTGTTTGTGTGTGTGTGTGTGTGTGCGTGTGTTTATGTGTATTTAGAAAAAATAGAATATCTCCTTAACAAATCATCAATGAAAAATTTTTGAGTTATGCTCAAGGGTAAGAGAAAGTATTTAATTGTAGATATCTTGGGAATCTTGGGGATATGATCAGCAAATAGGTAAAAGTAAAGTTGGTTTTATGCATCACAATGAGTAAGAAAATATATTATTGAATATTGGTTGTATTTCATTAAAAAGACAAATTCTCTGATTTGTCAGACTTTAATAATTAATATAATTTTTGAATGCCATAGAAAATATATGAAGAACTTTACTGAAGAGGAAGGATTTTCAATATACATTGTTAAGAACACAAACTACGATACATTTTGAATTGGATAAAATGTGTATGCAGTTAAGTATAAACACTGTTAATGGACACACACGATGATATACACAAAACTATATTTTATGTATGTAAACACATATATTGACATGCCCCAAATGCATGATAAATCATCAGACAAACCCAAATTGAGGAAATGTCTTCAATATGACTGATAGGGATGAGGTGGGGAACAGATAAGCAGAATTTAAGGCAACATGGCAACAAATTTAATACAGAATACTTGAAGGAATCATGGACCAGAAAAGTGCACATGAATTGGGAATTTGAGTAAAGTTTATGGATTAGTTATTAGTACTACAGCAATGTTTCCTGGTTTGATTATAGTTTTTCCTTACATAAAATCTATTTATGCAAGATGTTTACATTTGTTTAAACAAGTTAAGGGCTCATTGGGAATCTGTATGCTACTGGTTTTTTGTTTTTGTTTTTGTTTTTTACCTTTTCTGTAAGTCTCAGTGTAATCCAAATAAAAAGGTGACAAATAAAAACTTATGTTCTTCTTCACTTATATTTCTTTTCTATATTTTCTTCAGCTAAAGAGTAATTTTCTAGTTATTTTAACAGAGACAATAAAAATCAAATTCAAGTAAAGAGTTAAGTGTAGATATGAATTATTAAGATGCCTTTAGAAATTGAATTAACTTAATAGCTCTTTTATATATGTTTGTATTTTTGGTTGTCCATCTCTTTAGAAATAATATTGAATAAATGATTTAAAAATGTCATCATTTTTGAAAGTGTTATCTAAGCAATAAATATCAATTTTGCTTATCTCATACAAAGAAAGCATTATTTATAATAAAGAAGGTAATTTTATTCCTGTCTTATACCTAGCACACAGTACTAAATACTATGACATTTAATATCCAAACACTGGTTTTAAATAAGCAGTACATTTTTCTTGTTGGATGCTAAATCATGTTATCAGACCATGTTCAACTTTAGCAATAAATAATTTCTTTTAATAAAAGTCTCATTCTGTAGATTTTCCAAATTATATAAATATTTCTTAAGTCACATAGGATTCAGTGCATGAGATTAGGTTCTAAAGCATATCTAGTATATGTAAGCCATCGACCAACTTTTAAAATAGCTTACTTATTTTAAAAAGAGTTTATACTACAATCGGGCTATTGAAGAATGAAAAGACTGCATCACAGACAGCATACAATTGAATTAAATTTGTTACCTAGGTTGTATGATACCCAGTGTAAACATTATAGTGATCAAGAACACCAGAAATCAATGTTGGATAGTATTATCTTTGGAAGTATACTAGAACCATGGAGACATTGGCCTAAAAGGTCAACATAATTCAGACACTATTTAAAAGATATTTAACAACATGTCTGTCCAGTATTAGTGGTGAGCAGGGACTTTGAGGACAGTAAATAGTCAAGTTTCTATACAATAATTTGTCTTTATTTACTTGTTCATCCTTGAGCAAGTCACCTAGCACTTTACATTCCACTTCCTCTCCTTTAAATGTGAGGAGTAACTTACAGATATTTTAAGTTCTAATATTTTCTGCTTTTTAAAATAGAATTTATTTTTATAGATACTTTAGGTTCACAGCAAGATTGAGTAGAAAGTATAAGGAGTTCTCATATACTCTGGCCACCTGCACCCCAGTATGCAGTCTCCCTCACTATAGACCTCCCCCACCAAAATGGTGTATTTCTTACAATTAATGAACCTGTATTGATATATCAGTATCACTAAAAGTCCATAGTTTACATTAGGTTCAGTCTTAGTGTTGTATATTATATGGGTTTCGGCAAAGGTGTAATACAGTTGTCTACCATTTTAGTATCATACAGAATACTTTCACTGCCCTAATATTCTTTTCATTTCTTCCTCCCAAACCCTAGCAACCACTGGTCTTTTTACTGCCTTTATAGTTTTGCCTTTTCCAGAATGTCATTTAGTTGAAATCATGCAAGGGGTAGCCTTTTCAGATTTAGTTAATTCGCTTAGTAATACATATTTACGGTTCCATCATGTCTTTTTATGAATTGATAGCTCATTTCTTTTTAGCTCTGAATAACATTCCTTTGTCTGGATGTAGCAAGGTTTGTCTGTCTATTCATCTGCTAAAATATGTCTTGGTTTGCTTTCAAGTTTTGGCAATCATGAAAAAGTCTGCTATAAACATCCTTGTCCAGGTTTTTATGTGGATACAAGAATTTTTTTCTTTTGGATAAATGTCAAGGAATGTAATTCTGCATATTAAAAATATATTTAGTTTTGTTAAAAAAAATCCAATTTGTCTTTCAGAGTGACTGTACTATTTTGCATTCTCACCTGGAACGAGAGTTTGTTTCTGTTGCTCCACATCTTTGCCAGAATGTGGTGTTGAGTATTTTTTGTTTTGGACATCCCTTTAGTTCAAATGGTACCTCGTTGTGTGTAGTGGTATCTTACTGTTTTATATTGCAATTCTTTAATAACAGGATATTGAGCATTTTTAATACACTTATTTGCCATCTGTATGTCTTCTTCAGTTAAATGTCTATACATCTTTTGCCCATTTTTAAATGAAGTTGTTTGCTTATTGTTGAGTTTCAAGTTTTCTTTTTGCATTTTGGATAGCAGTCCTTTATCAGATGTGTCTATTGCAAATAGTTTCTTCCAGTCTTTGGTTTGTCTTTGCATTTTCTAGATGGTGTTTTTCACAGAGCAGTTTTTTTTTTTTTTTTTTTTTAATGTTGATGAAGTTCTAGTTATCAATTATTTATTTCATGGATCATGCCTTTGGCGTTGTATCTAAAAATTCATGGGCAAAACCAAGGTCAGGCCGGGTGTGGTGGCTTCCTCCTGCAATCCCAGCACTTGGAAGGCCTCAGGCAGAAGCATCACTTGAGTTCAGGAGCTCATCCTGGACAACATAAGGAGACCACCCATATCTACAAAAAAAGAAAAATGTTAGTCATGTGTGGTGGTGCATGCCAGTAGTCCCAGGTAATTGTGACGCTGAGGTGGGAGGATCACTTGAGCCCTGGAGGTCCAGGCTGCAGTGAGCTGTGATTGTGTTACTGTACAGAAGTGTGGGTGACAGAGTGAGATGCTTAAAAAAAAAAAAAAAAAAAAAAAAACCTAAAAAAAGAAAAAAAAAAACAAGGTTATGTAGATTTTCTTCTATTTAATAATTTTTTTTTCTTAATCCTTCTGCCTTAACCTCCCATCTCCCATGATCCTTGAAGGGATCATGGACCAGAAAAATGTAGGATTACAGACATGAACCACAATGCTTGGCCTTCTAAGAGTTTTATACTGTACTTTTTGCATTCTACACTTAGGTCTATGATTTATCTTGAGTTAATTTTTGTGAAGGTTCTAAGGTCTGTGTCTAGATTGATTTTTTTTTTTTTTTTAATTTGTGACTATCTTTTTTCCATTGCATGGCTTTGCTCCTTTGTCAAAGATCAGCTGAATATAATTTTATAGGTTGCTTCTTACCTTTTAACTTGGTATCTGTGTATTCTTATGTAACTTTGACAATATCTGTAAAAATATAATGCTGATATTCAAACTCAAAAGTAATTTTCCTCTAGAAATTGGAGATAGGCAATTAATAAATGAAAAACTGTGTTTCTTGAAGCTGAATCAAATGCACATAAATTATCTAACAATTTTATTTTGGTATATCTGGATACCTTCCTGGATTAAGAATGGTTAAGAATATAGAGGAGTTCCAAAACTCATACTTTCCAAGAGAAGAGAAAGTAAACTCATCAGTTTATTTTCCATTTGTATGATTATTTTAATGGTATCATTATCAATAATAGACAAGCTACTATGTCACCATACTATTAAAGAAGAAAAGCATTTAATCACCTCACTGAGATTCTTAAACTTGCCTAATCACTATACTATTTTATCCCATTGCAAGCATGTATTAGCATATATTAAGAGTAATACAGCAAAATCAAACATTCACAATATGTCAAACATTTGCAAAGAATGTGAAAAGCAAGATGCTCATTTACTTCTTTAGAAATGCTAATTAATCATGAACAGAGCTGTACCAGAGGAGTTATCTAAGAGCAGGCCTACTCACAGTAACAGCTTTGTGGGTTAGGAAAATGGCATTGTTCCAAAAAGAAAAAAAAAAAAACCACAGCAAACTTCAATCTTAATTGGAAATATCAAAAATA
The DNA here is from genome assembly GCF_024542745.1 of Macaca thibetana thibetana. Lineage (NCBI taxonomy): Eukaryota > Metazoa > Chordata > Mammalia > Primates > Cercopithecidae > Macaca > Macaca thibetana. Next base: position 61,522,997 of record NC_065594.1, read on the forward strand.
AACTCTGAAACCCAGAAGAAGGAAACAAAACAAAAGGCTGGAAATGGTAAAAATGAAACACAGGCACTTCAAAAATAAATTCCCCTAGGAAAAAGGCTGAAATCATACTGTGACGTATAGAGAAACCTCAATGGATAGTTTCTAATTGACATCTGGAAGTGATATTTCTTGATCACAGACTTTTACAAATTTTAACAATAACTTTAAAGTTCAAAACCATGGCAATGAAAGCAAAAAGGCAGTGACTAGTGAACAATTATTGAGTGGTACTGATTTATTTTCAGATTTACAAGATAAAATGTGGCAAATAAACCTTTAATTATTTTTGCTTGAAAGAATCAAATGACTAAGTCAATTAAATTATTGAAGAATAAAGGAATGTTTATGTGTTATTTAAGATTAAACTCTCAAATTTGGAACTATTTAGAGTTCTATTGCTATTTATTTATTTTTGTTTTTAGTATTTAGGAGATATGTAACTTTTAAGCAACCATATCTGTATATTTTCAATTGTGACAACACCACACTTACATTAAAAAATATTATTTGCTGCCATTGAAGTACAGATGAACAAACTACTATTATTTATTGAAAAGTCACTAATTACTGATGTATGAAATCACTGGCATGGTTCATTTTAAATGTCTTACTCTATTTTGCATGCTGTAACAGAATATCTGAGACTAGGTAATTTATAAAGAACAGAAATATATTTTTTCAAAGTCTGGAGGCTGGAAAATTCAAGATCAAGTTGCCATCATCTGTCCAGGACCTTCTTGTTGCTTCTTCGCATAGAAGATAGAAGGGCCAAGAAAGGGACTCTGTGCCTGCACATGGCAGAGAAGCAGAAAAGACTCATTCCCAATATCCCTTTTTATAATGTCATTAATCCATTCATGATGGTGAAGTCCTTATGACCTAAACACCTGTCACAGGCTCATTGCCCAAGCCTGTAGGTTAGTGACTAAATTTTTAACACATGAATTTTGGAGGCAAGAAAATATTTAAGATACAGCATCAAAGTGCTCTGTAATTCAACTTATTCCACTGTCTCAGTTTATCTAAGAAGAAATTGAAAATGAGAAAGATGAATTCACTTGCCTATGTTAGTCTTAGAAAGCTACTGAAGAAGTCACAGTTTTGTCTCAGATATATCCTAGGTAGTCCCAATTTATAATCTAATTTTTTTGTTCGAAATATTACTTTGTGAGATCCTTGATGAAAACACTAGCACATGGTTTCTCTTCCCTTCTGGCAGCAGTGTTGGATGTGACCATTTGGTGTGGAATTAGCATACTTAATCCTATTTGAAGTATGATATGGTTGTGCGAAGCTAGTTTCTTCCTCTTTACAGTAGAAGTCTATTCTATGCAGGAAAAAAAAGACTAGATTTTCATTTTTTTCTGTTCTTAGGTTGATGCTATATATTTTGAAGAACTCCTTTATCTAGTATGTATCCCCTTAAGCATAATTGTAGAGCAGTATGCCTTGCTTTCTCATCTTTCTGCCCCACTCCCTCTTATATTTGTAATTTCTTCTCTGTAGCTACCAGGGCTTTCATGCTTGTTCTTTAAGCCCTTGTTCATAATTATTTTTATTTCTCTTAATTATATTGAAAATGATATTTTAAAGAAAATTTACTAAGTTTTCAGAGAAATGAACTTAACTCTCTGCACTTCTGTTATTCCTATTACCTGTTACAGGATATGTAATGAGTTAAAATATGAGCGTAATTCCAATGCATTCCTTCAAAATATTACAATAACAATGTGTTATAAATAGAAAGATTTTGGCTTTTTACAATGCAGACTTGTTTTAAAAGTTCAGGTTTATCATAAATCACCAGTTATAAAATACTATTTCTTTTGTTCCATATTGTTTGGGCCTTAGCCATCCTAACCTGAGGTCCTGGTTAAGATGCACAGTACTCCAGTCAGAATTACAGATTCTTTAATTATGCTGTGGTGGTAGTTTCTTCACAGTGGAGTTGAACTGCCCCAGTAAGACTCTAAATGCAGTAAATGAACTGGTTTGTTTGCTTGCAGCTAAAAACTGTTTTCAGCTGATAAGTTTGATTGCTCTCTTTTAGTCAATGCAAAATCCCTGAAGGGAAATTGCTATAGTCTTCTTTTTAGACCCTAAACCTGCTTTGCAAAGCTTATAAAGTAAAAGACTTTGGAATAATTGTAAAGTGAAAAGAAAATGATTTAGGGTAATGTAAATAATACATTATGTGGCCAGAACAAAAAATGAAGGACTCAATTAAGCTCTATAAAAGAGAAAAGTCATCTCTCAGAAGCAACCAACTTTAGTTAAGTATGTGAAAAAATAGGTGACAGTTGTTATAGCACATTTAAATTATTTTATTACTCTTTAACTCTGAAATTTTGTAATGACATCTTTATTTTTTTATAACTAAAACTAAAAGGATCATACCTTTTTTTCTCAATCGAAACAAAACAGTCCTTTTAAACTTGTAATGCAGAATTTGATCATTCTTTACTAGAAATGATGTTACTGTAAAATGGTTCAAAACATCTGCAGTTATGTGGATTATCCCAAAAGCATTCAAGGTAGGAATAGCTAATTATAAGACTGATGAATAATAAGTAAATAGCTGTTTCCTCACTATTTTGTAAGTGTTTTCAATATTCAGAGCTGTGTTTATCAAAGAATAAAGGAGAAATAAAGGTTAAGCGAACATTTAAAACTCAACATATATATGTATATAGCATATATATACACACACACACACACACACAAACATTTGTAGTCTGTTCAGGTGAGTTTTAAATTTAAATAATTTTTTTCAATTTTTTGGTTACCTCTAAGAATAGCTGTAAATACTACAAAGTATACCCTCTCAAACACAGTATTTTAGTATGCTTTTGAGTTTTAGAAATCTGAAGCAAGGATAATAGTGATACTAGTCTATTTTCACCATATTATACAGAATGTTCTCAATTTGGAAATTCCTTTTCTTGTCTAGGACATTAGAGAATAAAAAAGAAATAGGTAAACCTCCAAAAAAGTAACTGAATGGTACATGGATACATTCTAGAAAAAGGTGGAATTTGAAGGACTGGGGAGAGCCATTTGAGGTTTCATTAGGAACAAATAAGGGAGATGGTAAGTGGAAGTATTGTTGACTTTTTGGAGTAATTAAAAGGAAAAGGAAACTGATACATTCAATGAAAGAATAAAACCAGCTTTTCTTTATCTCTGAATGGAGAAGGTTTTGAATGGGAGCAGAGAACACAAAATATAACTGAAAATGGGCAGCCAAAAGCATTTTTGCACTTGGGTTGCAAAAAAAAAAAACAACAAAAAACAAAAAGAAAAAAAAACCTGTAGTGAAAAACGTAGTTTATTTAAGTAATTGTTTCTAAAGGAAGCACTTCTTTCGGAAGAATATTGCAGCTTGAAGAAGGAGCTAGAGTATTTCTCAGGTTTCATGTATAATTTACATTGTTTTTTGTCAAACATTAATATAAATTTTTTATTGAGAACATTTTTAAAAATTACTAATATGCTTTTTCTTTTTGCATCTGTAAGCATAAAATGTATACACTAGTTCACTAAAGATATTTAGGTGATGGTAGAAATATTGATATTTTTGTTATTCTGTTTTCACACTGCTAGTAAGATAATACCTGAGACTGGGTAATTTATAAACAAAAGAGGTTTAATTGACTCACAGTTCTGCATGACTAGGGAGACCTCAGGAAACTTCCAATCATGGCAGAAGGCAAAGGGGAAGCAAGCACCTTTCTCATAAGGCAGCAAGAGAGCGAGAGAGGGCACAGGGGAAACTGCCACTTTTAAGCCATCAAGATCTTGTGAGAACTCCCTCACTATCATGAGAACCGCATGGGGGAAATGGTCCCCATGATCTGATCACCTCCCACCAGGTTCCTCCACCAATACGTGGAGATTACAATTCAAGTTCAGATTTGGGTGTGGAAGCAGAGTCAAACCACATCAGTATTGATTATGATAGAAACTACAAGGTAAGACTATGATAATAACGACTTAACAATAGGATTATAGATTTAGACAGTAGCATTTAGATTCAGGGATTTGGTAGAGAGATAATTTTTCCAGATTATCATTTCCTCCTTTTAAGCAAATCAAGGTTCAGGACAGAAAGGACCAACTCATAATGTTCTCCTGCAAAGTGCTGAATAAAACTTTTAACATCTGTGACAGTTCTGTGAAGGCTATAACAAAGATGTATACAAAATAAGATATATTTAAAAAAACGTACTTTTAGGCAGAGAGGATTATAAGAAGGAAAGCAAAGCAATGAGATCTGGATTTTTCTTATTCTAGGCTTTGACTCATTGATGAGGAAGTCTTTCAGTAAGTGAGGTTGACATTGCGGGTGGACTGAGGGTCGGACTCTTACGTTAGAGACAATAGGAAAAGTTTGCTTTGCAGGCCATTCCATACTAAATCGAGGTTGGGTCATATCAAAGTACATCTGTCAGGGCTAATGCTCAACCAGAGGACAGTTTTTGAGGCTTTAATATTGCCTTTGCTTCTTGTGTACCAATGACATGATCCAGATATTGCTGACACTGTGCCTAAGGAGTTTGCCTTAGAAAGCTAGTTTCTATAATGTGCCTGCAGAGCAGACTTTCAGAGCTGTGCCAAAATGGTACCCAGACCCCAAAGGGAACATAGGATTGGCAGGAATAAGAGATGGACACTAAGTCAGGGAGCAAAGAGCACCATATGCTCATGTTTTAGACAAGAGGGATTTGGAGGACAAATAGCTTTCACATGGAAAAAAGATAGCATCCCAGAAGATGGAGGTCATTATGCCCAGAACTTTCCACATTCCTTCTTTCAAACATATAGGCACCTTCTTGAACAAAGAAGCAGGGATCATGCTTCTTCACGGAGAACTGAGAATTTTCTCTAGGACAAACAGAAATTAAAGTTTAAATTATTGCATCGGAATACGTTTTAAATTAGATTATGTGTGTATGTTGGAGTGCGTGCTGTCATTGAGAAAGCTCAACGTAGGTCAAAAGCAATTACAATTTTCTAGATATAGAAATTATTGTGTGGGTTAAAATTTGTGACTGTGCTATACACTTAGATGGTTTTTAAAATAAGAGTGAAGAGAGCATTAATTGGGTGTGAATAATATGACCAGAACTAAAACATAGGAAAGAAATAAGTTCTAGATCTTTAGGCCAGCACCAGAAAGACAGACTACAGTCCAGACCATCTACAAATGCTAAGTGATGTACATCATTTTTATATCATAAATTCTCTTTTGTTGCATTACACAATCTATATATATTTGCCATTTATTCCGAATTTTTTTACAATATTTTCAAATATATTTTTCTTCTCTTATATTTGCTTTACATTTTTACCCCCATGATTTGATGCTGTGTTTCCTTCTTTTAAACTGTATTAATACCTGTATTGAAATATATGCTGTGAAGAGGCATTTTAAATGGCTTTTCAATTATTACTTATATTTCTCAAAATCTTATTAAAACTATTTCATAAAAAGATAGATTCTTTGGTGAGCCCCAGGTTTAATGAATTAGAATAAAGGAGAAGTTGTCAGATATGTGCTTTATTACTTTTATTAGTTATTTTTATTTTAAATTGGTGCCCCTTATGATTCTTATTATTAAGCTGACTTGGGAAATTCTTTACCAAAAAAAAAAATAAGAGAAATATATAGTTAATTTCTCCCTAAACATTCCTCACGTACTGATCACTGTAAGCACTTTTAAAATAAAAGTTTTAAAATAATTCTTAGTTTTTCTGGATAAAGAGAGCGCTATATTTTTTAAGCTCCTTCCATGGGATGCAATACTTTTCCTGGTTACAAGTTTTGGACAAATCTTGTCTTGGGAACCTAACAGTCATTGGTTTACAGGTGGCAAAGTGTTAGGCATCAAGTGGTAAGAAAAATTCCAAAGTGACTTATGAAGAGTCAGGATGTCCTCTTGGTAAACCAGTCCATGTTTATCTTCCTGTCTTTATCCTTTCGTGAGACATGAGGGCACAAGTCTGTAAGTGCTGATCCAACCTGCTTTATTTAAGCTCACGCCTTAATCTTATAAATGCCGTAAATAAGCACACAGAGCTGGAGGTTTATTTCAGAGAATTGCTATCTAATAAATACTACCCCAGATATGGTTATGTAATGCTATTAGAAAACAGGCACTGAAACTTGAGGTTAGGTCATCTTACAAAAGGACCTCGTGGCATCTGTGATAAACTACTCTAAATAAGATCCAGTGATTTATATTTTATTCTGAAATTCACTTCAAGAAAAATTATTCTTACCAGGCCTCTAGTAAATCTCTCAACACTTTTTAAATTTACTAAACAGTTCTTTTTATTTTCAGTCAGTGTTCTAAGCATTTACTATGCCATTTATGTCAATAAGAGCTGAATGAAAAATTAACAATTTGACCTTAGTTTGTGGAGACTATATTTTCTTCTCTGACTATGCTCATTGCTGGAACGATGGAGAAGGAACAACAGTAGTTCAGGAGTGTGACGCCTCATGCAGTTTATAGGCTGATACTCTTATGGGAGACTATAAATTCCTTACTTATATGCAAACCTTTATAGAGATGTAGAAATATGTTCCTGCTACTTAAGAAATGTCAATTTGTGGAAAAAGTTTACAAGTCAGGATATCCTGTTATAAAGCTCCTATTTAAATTAGAAGTTTAGGGAGAGCTGTTGTAAATCACATTATAGTTTTATGATTATGTTGTTTACCATTTAGTTTCTTAATAATATAAACAAAATACTATTCATTTATGAAATGATATAACATTTGACATAGTCCTTGTTATGTCCAAAAAACATTTTATCTTTATTCTTTAATATCATATTCTCACAGAAAGTTAAGTGTTATCATCATTGTTTCAAATCCTCTCTGATGTCTATGCCATCACAAAAAACATTCAGAATAATAACTGGGATATTTATCTGATTGCCACTACCATTCTCACTCACTCACTCCACCATCTAAAGATGCCTTGAGTCCAACATCTAAAAAAACCTGACTGCTTTCTGAATTTGGAAACTGGATTTATAGCCTGTTTCAAACATTAATCTTTAAAAAAATTTTATTTATAGAGGAATTCCTCTCAATAATCCTGAATGCTTGTACCATTAGGCAAATATCCTCTGCTACTATGTTTCATGAGATGGTTGAACTAGATCTTTGACAACAGAAACCTGCTGGGAAAAAGCCTACGTAGATAAGCTTTCCTAAGTTGTTTAATGATCAACTTTTTTCTATTGAACAAAAGTTTAAAGTCTGAGGCGGATGATAACTGTACTTAACAGGTATAAAATTAAATTTAAAAGCCCTTCCTTTAAGGCTGAGTAACTCCACTGGTTCATTCATAAATCACACAGAGATCTTAATAATAGTAATGCTTTGAGGACAACATACATGCATTTATTCAGAAAACATGCATTTTACATATACTTAGTATTCATCAGTTTCAAGAGTATATAAAAATTAGAGTTAAATGTAATTTAATTGCTTTTTAAATGGTTTATAAAAATATAAATGTCTTTCCAATATTCATAGTAACTGTCCTTATTAAGTTACAAAATAGTTTCTTCATTCATCCATCGATGCACATTTAGTTTGTTTCCACATCTTCACTATTTATGAATAATGCTGCAGTGAACATGGGAGTGTAAATATCTATTTGAGATCCTGGTTCCTATTCTTTTGGATAAATATTCAGAAGTGAGATGAGGGGATCATATTGTAGTACTATTTTTAATTTTTGGGGGAACATATACTGTTTTTCATAGTGGCTGCACCATTTTGCATTTCTCATAGTGTACAAGGGTTCTAATTGTTCTACCTCTTCATCAATACTTTTGTGTTTATGATAATATTCATACTAACAGGGATGACATGGTTTCTCATTGTAGAATATTATTAAGCCTTGAAAAGGAAAGAAATCCTGTCATATGATACAGCATGTATGAACCTTGAGGACATTAAGCTAAGTGAAATAAGAAAGTCACAAAAGGAAATATACTGCATCATTCCACTTATAAGAGGTATCTAAAATAGTCAAATTTATAGTAGCAGAGTAAAGTAGTGATTTTTCAGGGTGTGAGGGGAGGAGAACATAAGGAATAGCTAATGGGTATACAATTTTACTTACTAAAGATGAGTAAGTTCTACAGCTCTGCTGTGTAACATTGTGCTCATTGTTAACAATACTGTATTATACACTTGAAGCATTTGTTAAGAAGGTAGATCTCATGTGTTCTTACCATAATTGAAAAGAAATCAAAGTACATGTAGTGTTGTATCTAATATTTCTTAGGTAAATAAATTATTGGCCAAGGGCAGTGACTCATGCCTGTATTTCTAGTACTTTGGGAGGCCAAGGTGGGTGGATTGCTGGAGCCTAGGAGTTCGAGACCAGCCTTGGCAACACAGTGAAACCTTGTCTCTACCAAAAATGCAAAAGTGAGCCAGTCTCATAACTTGGTTTCCAAATAAATAAATAGACTAAAATTTAAAAAGAAATTATTTAACATTATTGTCTGATAATTATGTAATAAATAATTTGAACCTGGTATAAATCCAAATTTAGATTATTGTATAATTATGAAACAAATCAGATTTTAAAAGGAAAAACTGCCAAATTTTTTGACGTAAAATATTTCAAAAATTGATTCATCATACAAAAATCATTATTTTATGAGCATATTTGTGAAGAGTGGAGTATACACCTAAGTTTAACCTTTAAAACTGTTGTATATCTTCATATTGTTTACTCATATGTGAAACATAACCTGTTTAACTAATGATGTACCAAACCTGAGCCCCAAGTTGTCCTCTGAATTAATATGTACATACTCATAGCTTTCAGCTGCTATTCTTTTCCCCTAACTTTTTCTGCACATGACTATATTCATCCTGTTTCTTGATCTTCCTGGCAACTAAACCAAATCTTTCTTATTTTTCCCTAAACTGTATATTAGTCGCTGCACGTTCTTTAAAAATTGTGTACCTGGAAAATCACATGGAAAAATTAGAATGTTTTTTGGTCTAGAGTAATACTTCCATTTATCTCAGAAGCATTTTCAGTTGACAAAGTAAACACCTATGTTCTATGAATGCAATGAACTCATGTAACAGGAGTTATTATGTCTGAGCACCTGAGTCCTATTTCAAGCTTTTTCCTCATCAAATTGCATAGCCTGTCTGTGCCTCTAATACTTTAGCTACACAGCAACCCTATATAAGACTAAATTTTCCAATCATAAGAAATAATTTTAGGTAATTTCAATCTAGTAACTTAAGGATATATGTGTTGATATTTAACAATCATTTCTATGGGGATAGTTAATAATTATTTAGATTCCGTGATAGTAAATCTTTCCATAAGAGAGTGACAAAGGATGAAGGTAGCAGGTGTGAGCCTCTTTCAATTAGGATTTGATTGCTGTTGAAGGTACTTTAGAATCAAGAAACTGAGTTTTATATCTGTGTACCTTCTGTATATAATGAAGCTAATTATTCTAAAAATAATTGAGCTGACATTTTCTGTGATAATACCATCAAACCTGAGTGTCATAATCTTTGAAAAGAGAAGGTTGAAGTTTAAACGATTATTTCTTATTTACAGTGCAATAATTTAGCAGAGCGTGGAAATTACTTTGTAGGATTAGAATAGATGTTAATCAAATACAAACAAGATTTGAGAGAAATAATTGGAGTTTAGGCTGCAGGTCTAATTAAAGAGTACTTAAGAACTTGCATAACCCATTTATTTGTGTAGAAAATAAGTTTTGATAGCAAATACATGCCATTCAGAAGGCCTTGTTGGGTATTCCAGGTACACTCAACAATTACCTAAGAAAAATACGTGTATTTTATTCATTTCTTTCCAAAGTTGGAGACTAATAGGGGATTGTGTATGCATGATGCCAATCATGCCAGTTAGACATATACAAAAATGTAGGCTAGAAAGTGTTTTTTTCTCAAAGTATGGTCAATAGACAACCCAGTTATAAATAATATTGGGTGCCTATTTAAAAAGAAGATTTATGAATCTTATCAGAATGTAAGTAGAATCTGGGATCGAAATTTTATTTCTCAAGGATTTCAGAGATTCCTAAGAATATTAAAATTTGAGAATTGCAGATTAAAGAGGTAGCAAACTTTTGAAGTTATCTGACTACAAAGATAAGTAATGCCTGTTATATACAAGTTATACAAACTTTGGTCATTTTTTTACTTGTAAATAAAATGAGGTACCTAACAATGTAGACTCATCTCTTTCATAGGGATTTTTGATGAACAAGGAGAAACTGCATTTTAAACCGTTAACTGATGTACAATGTTATTTGTTGTTTGAATTTGTTTTTAAGATTACCAATGGAATACAGCAAAAAAGTAACTTGTTTAACCAACAAAATGAAAATATTTGTTGTAGTATGTATAGCTTCTTCCAGAATCCAGTGCATATCATTGCTACCATAATAGTGAAAGGTTTTGCTGATAAAATATTTTCTAATATTTCTACCGTATCTTTCATATATTATCATTCCAACAATATTGACTCATTAGTAAATGATGAGACTAGAAATTAGTAATAATTATCTCATATACATGCCCTTTAATAATAAATTATTTATTGATGATTTTATGTGCTTTTTCCTTGATATCTAACTATTAGGTCAGAAGACTTTAACTTAGAGTAAATAACTTATGCCTTCTCTAGAGCAGTGTTTTTCAGATTATATGCATATGATATCTAAAAGCAAATATAGATATTACAGTAACAATGCAAAGTAGCTTTATGCCTATGCTATAGCAATGACTCCTTTACTTTTAAGCCATTGGGTGTGATGGTAGTACATATGCATTTTTTTATTGATTGATTTGAAAAGCACATCTTTTCAGTCACTCTCAGATTGCTTTAAATACATTAACCCATCTAGTCCTCATTAAAGTACTTAAGGAGAATACCCCAACTTCTTTTCTGATCAGTGGTATAAACTATAATTTGTTATTTCAATTAAGGAAAATGCCCACTAGCTATAATCTTGTTTCTCTGATGTTTGTGATGTTACTTTCTTTTCTTTAGGAATAATGTTATCACTCTTGTTTTCCACCATCTTTACTAATGTAAGTGCACTGATTTCATCAAAGATGCAAGGTAATTTTGAATAATAACAATGACTAGTTTTAGAGTGGAAGGCTGATGAGTCTCCCATGTCAATATAATAATACTAGTAATTTAACTTTTGCTTTAACCTACAGTACACATACAAACATACACACATTTATATCTTCAATCAAACTGATCAATTTTGTATTATTTTATATTATAGGTAAGAAACTAAGGCTTAGAGATACATTTCAAAAGTCACACATGTTAATTGGCAAAACTGCATTTCGAAGTCAAGAATTACTGACTTTATATCCTATTTTATCCAATATATTTACAATTTTAATATCTTAAATTATGACAGAATTTTAATCATTAATATATAAAGCAGAATAAAATAACTGAGCTCAAGTATTTAAAAAGTAAGAAACACATCTCTAAATAATGCACGCATTAAAGAATGAAACTTTAAAATAATGTTTTAAAGGGACTTAAAAAATTCAAAATGAATGTTAACCAACATACAATTGTTGGGGAAATGCAATTAAAAATAAAATCTTCCAATCTAGAAAAATTATCCACAAAGGTAGAAAAGAAAAAAAAAAAAGTTTATTGAATAAGTACTAATGACGTATATCACAGACAATCCACTAAAAAGATTGCAAAGTCATAAAGAAATTTCACCCTTTTATATAGCCAAGTAGATACAACCCATTACATATGTGTTCTCAAAATAAACAATATGCAGTCCTCAAGTAAGAGCGTGTGTAACATTATTTGTCACACGTATTTATCCTAAGTTTACTCAGTAATTAGAGTAGCCATCTGTTAATTGACTTAAAGAAAAAGTAAAATTAGATCTTTATAACAGAATATGGTTCTAAAACCTGGAACAAGGTGCCCATTGAAGTCATGTGCCTGTTCTCTCACAGAAACTTGAAAACTGTGCTGTCTTCTTTATTGATGGCATTTCAAGGAGATGGTTTGTAGGTACTTAACAAAGACATTTTTGGGTTGTAAAGCTAGCAAGAGGCTTATTTAATTCTTAGAAAATTTCACGTACATTTCAAAGAGACAAAAGAAGAACTTCCTAAAGTTGGGGGTGGAGTATCTTCCCTTATTTTAACATTAGTAAATTATTATTTATCTTATGTGATTTTTTAATACAACAAATTATATTAGAAGTGCAAAAACAAGACTTAGAAAATTGTATAGGTTTTAATACTTTTGTATTAGGGAAGAAACAAAAATGTATAAAATAAGTGATCTAAAATCTGCTCTAATAGCTAAGGGAAAAAAACAAATTTAATAAACTGTAAGAGAGATAAAAAGGAAAGGCAGGAAGAGAAATCAATATAGAAAAGAGGCAAACCATTGTGACAACTAACAGAGCCAAATGTTAGGTCTTTGCACTGATCAACAAAGTTGAGAAGCCCTGAGCTGGGTGATTTAAAAAAAAAAAAAAAGGAAAAAACTATACTTACAAATTCTACATATGTTAAGGTAATTACCTATATAAACGTGTGTGTGTGTGTGTATATATATATAAAGTGTGTGTGTGTATATATATATATAACTATGTATATGTATAAACATTATGGCAATAAACTGAAAAACTTTTATTAAATAAACCAATCTCATGAAAAATACAACTTACCTGAACTAACCCAAGATGCAAAGTAAAAAATTAACTAGTCCTGTATCTATTAAAAGATTGAATTCATTTTCAAAAGCTTTACCTTAAACAGAATTCCAGAACACCAATTCTAAAAAATTTTCAAAACTAATGAGGAGGAACACTTTCCAACTCATTTTATAAAGATGAAAAATATATGGTCGTTTTAATAGATGCTGGAAAAGCACAGAAAAAGTCAATGACTAAAACACAAAGCAAAATAGGAATAGAGAGGAACTTTCTCAGGAAAGGGCCTTTACCAAAGTCTATGGGTAAAGTCTATCCCCCAACACTCCACCGTAGACCAGAGATAGACTCTCATTAAGCTCTTTCACAAAACTCCTTCATTGACTATTATTCTCTGTGCTCTGTGGATCCACCACCTTCTGGAAGGATCTTATCTGTTATTCCGTGTCTAAGTCTGAATTGAAGGTGCACAACTTTCATAGTCCACTTCCCAGAAGATTTGTTTTGATACCAAACGAATTTTGTAGTTTGCTCTGTATTTTCTGAGTAGTTATGCCTGAGTACCTTTAAATTTGGAAAATGCCACCAACATTAGCACTGGGCAGAGAGGGAACTGAAGGTGATTCCTGAAGGCTTATTAACAATACGTGTTATAAGCAATGAGAGAATACTGCAGTCTCACAGATGTTAATTTCTCTAGAAATCAAGTTTCTACTTAAAAATCTGCCAAGACTGTGTATCCACTGTCAAAAATGATTTCGTTCTATTTGAAACAAACGATATATATTTCTCCTTATATTTTAAGGACTTTAAAATGAATACAATTTTGTATGACATTTTCAACTATGTGTGGAAGTTCAACAGCTTTCTCTACATTAGTAAGTGTTATCTATATATGGGGGATTAAATATCTCAAAAAGCGACACATATGTTTGTAGCATTAAAATATCTAATCGAAGAAAACTTGAGTTTTAGTATAGTTGCACTTGTCTCTTAGAGATTGAATGTGCAAATGGATAAGGAGAGTGGCCAGACCACATATAAAAATAAAACTCTGACCCATAGAATTTTGTCCCACAGTCTGCAGACCAGAAAGCCAAGCCTCACACTCTGTAGCACTGCAGCACTTGAAATGGTCAGGGCTAAATTATACCTGCCAGCTTTGTTATTTTTTCTCCCCTTTTTACTCCCATTTCCAACTTTGGACCAAGCAGAGAAAGCCAAGTTTGTGCCACCAACCAGTCAGATAGGGTGCCCCACTTCTAGGAGGTCCATCTACTGCTTCCCCTTGCCAACAACCTCCTATCAGGTCATACTAAAACTTTTCTCTTTTTTCTCTATAAAGCTTTTACACCTACCTGCCTGCCTTTGAATTGCTGCCACATGCAAGTGATGGTGCTTGGCTCTTTGTCACCCATGGCAAGTTCTGCATAAATTGCCTTTGCTTGTTCTCATTTGAGTGGTCTTCACTTATTTCTACATCTTTCAACTGAAGAAAAATATGCCACCCTATTCTAACCTGGTAGATAGATGTTTCAATGAGCCATTTAATTTATTTTCTATTAAAATTAAACATTTTAGAAATGATGGGAGCATAAATGATAGCATTAAATTAGTCAATTGGACATGTTTATGAGATTAGTGCAGGATGGCTGGAATTATTTATAATGACTTGTGGTTTTACTTAAATTGGCAGAAAACTCATTTCAGTATTAATTCATTATTTATTCAATTACCTCAACATTAATTTGCTCAGATGGGCAGAAACTTCATTTCAGCATTTATTTCATTCATATTGATTAAAATGTATAAATATTCCAAAACTGGTTTTCCAGAAATGAGTTTCAATAGTATAATGAGATTTGTATTTAAATACAAATGAAAAAACATTTTATTTATTTATATTTGCAAGGCACCCTATACTGAATTCTAAACTATTTTAAGTTCAGATACTTGTTTTCTTTTCTATCTTAATATTCACACCTGGCTTTTCTTTTCTAGCTTAATATTCATACCTGACTTTCTGCCTTTGGAGGAAGTCCTGAGACTTAGGAACTGACTAAAAACCTCTCTTGAGGTACGTGATGGACTAGAATCAGAAATCCCATGATAGAGAAATTGTCATCTGTTTAAGGAGACTAAGAGAGTAGTAGATTGGGTTCAGCTGAGGAGAAGAAGTTCAGGACAAGAGTGGTTTTCCACTGGGAAGAGGTTATAAATCACAGAGTAAACCTAGGCTGAGTTATTTTCACATCAGTTTGGGCTTATGGAAAAATATAAAGTGGAAGCCAGAAATCATCCCTAAAACATTCTGTTACAGACTCAGATTTCAGGGCTTTCAGTCCTGTATAAAATTGGTCCCACTTTCAGTTTCTAAAATGATTTTGTTAAAATCCTGCAAATACATGATTTTTTAGTGTGAATTTTTTATGATCCCTTTCCAATTGTATGAGTTGATTTAGAATGTCTGATTTTAGAATCATATCATCTCCCAGTTTTCCGAAGTATCTTTTTCGACTCTTAACCATTCTTGTCCTTTGAATTTTAAAAATATTCCTCCTCATGAAATCATATACTTGAAATGGTATTGTTTAGGTTCATTACAGACTAAGGTCGCATATTTAAATTGACGTGAGATAAACTTATCCTAGAAAATAATTCTTGCTTCATTTATAAGAAAGAAAAAAAAAGAAAGAAAAAGCTTTTCCTAAAAGGTTTACAGTGTTAATTTATTTGGTTTTAAATAAACAGCTGCTTTTCCAAAATTAATTAACTAGCTTTTCTGAAGGAAAGTCCAAATAAGGTGATTAAGAAACTGTGGGTGATTCAGTCTTCATAACTTAGTTCATTAAACAACCAAAGGCCTTTGCAGAAAAGCGTCATAGTAAGCAAGAAATATGTCTCATATTGTGAATCTGGTTTATCCTGAGGGGTGCGGATTTTCCCAAGGGCTCCTTTCAAATTAGAGTCAGCTGGCTAAATGAAAGCAAAGCTTAGGAGCAAAGAAATAGTAAGAATTTTCATAATGAATTAGAACTCATGAATTTTCTCAGAATTATAGTCAATATGACTTGATTGACATCTATTTGCATGTAAAAATATTTTGCTACCATTCCAGTGTGATCATAAAAGAGGGTCACTATAGCAGTCTTATAGGATATTCACAGGTCGCATCCATGGTGCCACCTCCTCCACCTCTTTGGAAAATTGTGTTCCAATAAAAGTCCTGCCTTGTTGGGCTTGGAGTGTTCTGGACCTTCTCTGGATCGTTCCCAAGTCTACTATAATTCTCTTGTTGCTCCATAAAAAAGTTTTTTTTCTTTTTTCAATTACTCAAAAAAGAGTAATTGGATAATAACTCTTTTGCTTGGATAAATGTGTTATGTCAATGAAAACTTTAGAACTTTTGCAGACAAATCCCATGACAAGAACATATTTTTCTGCTGATTCCTTCCCTGAGGATAATGTTTCTTTGTAAAGCCAAGCTCTTGGTCTAGTTTGTACAGAGTCTGCTGGTAACAGTCCTGCCAATGTTGGTGATAGGGCCCCTTTCGTTTGCATTTCCTTGAAAACTAACCACTTTGAACATTTCTATATCCTATTTTTCTGAAGAACCTGTGTAATTTTTAAATAAGGTTGTCTGTCATTGTATTATCGATTTGCAGGAATTTGTGCTAAATTCTTGATATAAGCCTCTCTTCAATTACATGTGTTGGAAACAGCTCTTTGCCTTGCTTCTTCATGCATTTGTTTCCATCTTTTAATGAAAATAAGTTATTCATTCTAATGTATGAAACCAAATGTCAATATTTTTCTTTCTCTTAATGTATATAACTTTCTAAGTTTTATTTAGGATTTCTTTTTTTTCCTTTTTTTTTTTTTTTGTAGAGACGGAGTCTCTTCACTTTGTTAATATAATATTATACCATGATCAGGGTTTTGAACCTTCAAGGAAATGCATGAATTCTAGATGTAAAACTCAATTAAATATTTGCATACTAGCAACTCTCTGTTACCACTATACAGATTAAGAAGAAGTATACTGCGTCTGTGTCCCACCTGGTCCTTCCTCCCACTGACTAACCAAACTATGCTAATTTATAACTCAACACGTCAATTCTGTTTCAGGATTTTGTGTAAACTGAACCATATAGGATGTGTCCTTTGGTTTCTGCCTTTTTTCTTCTGTCTCAAAACTATTTCATGAGGTTCCTCTTCATTGGCTCATAAAGTTGCAATTTTTACAAGTACAGAAGTATTCTGTGATTAATACACCATAATTTATTATATTTTCTTTTCTTTTTCTTTTTCATTGCTTAAGACGGAATCTCTCACTGTCACCTGGGCTGGAGTGCAGTGGCGCGATCTCGGGTCACTGCAACCTCCGCCTCCCAGGTTCAAGGATTCTCCTGCCTCAGCCTCCCAAGCAGCTTGGATTACAGGTGCCTGACACCATGACTAGCAAATTTTTTTTGTATTTTTAGTAGAGATGGGGTTTCACTATGTTGGCCAGGCTGGTCTCAAACTCCTGACCTAGTGATCTGCTGGCCTTGGCCTCCCAAAGTGCTAGGATTACAGGCATGAGCCACCAGGTCCGGCCAGTTTATTATTGTCTCTGTTGTTGATGGTCATTTGAGCAATTTCCAATTTGGGGACTATTATAAATAATACTATTACTATAAATACTATTGGGTGGCATTGACACTTGGCCTGATGCTTAGAATTCTATTGATGGTATCTTCATTGAATGAAGTCCTTTATCCCAGATTAATCAAAGTGGATGATGGATCAGCATATTCATTGAAAAATCTTTCAGAAAACGTGATGATGCAAACAGAGATATGTATTGTTAATGAGCAATTCTCCATAGTATTTCTACATAGCTTGGAGTAGATTTTGTTTCAGACTATATTTTCAAAGAGATTTATTTACATAGTAAATAAACTTGAAAGATAAAGATAGTGTCTCACACTGGGACAAGATTTGTTTTCTGTTCAGAAAAATAAAAATAACATATCCTTCCTGAGAAAAAGTTAGGTAGGTTTGCTTGCAGCTTCCTTATGAGACTGGAGATTTTCTAAGCTTGGTGTTCTTCAGTTTTGTGGAACAAACATGTTGTATGTGCAGCATCTACCTGGGCCCAACGTGAGCCTCATCCCCATGGAATTTGTGGGGTGTATAGAGGGAGGCAGATTAGATATGAACATGACGTTCATTCTGCTGTCATGCTATCGAAGTTATTTGTCTGATTCAGAAATGTTGTGCTTTCTGGTAGCATCGATGACATTCTGGAAGACTAATTTGTTAACTTGTAAGCAGAGTATAATCTCAGATTTTTCACAATTTTTGACATGTATCTCTGTGTTTCATTTTGAATATTTCTTTTTCTGGCTTACCTTCTAGTTTAATAATTCTTTTTCACTGGCATCTAATTTCATCTTACTGCATTTACTGAGTTCTTGATTTCATTTATTATAATTTTTAGTGTTACATATTACACATTTCCTTATTATAATTTCTGGTCTTCTGACAATACTGCCATTTATTTATTGTCAATAAATTCTTCTTAAACATATATTGCTTAGTCTGTGACTGACAACTCTATTATATGTGTCTTCTATAGGTCAGTGTCTCTTTCCAGTTGCTACTGTTGGCTTTCATTCACATTTTATTCCTCATGCTCCTTTTGATTGAGCATTTGCCATATTATACTACACTTTATGAAAACAATTTGAGGCTCTGTATTATGTAATCTTCATTTAGAGAGTATTTATCTTCTGGTAGTACATTAAACAATGATTGTAACTTTATCTTGCTTCTGGCATAATTATGAAATTGAGATAATCTGAAGCTGTCTTCAGTTTTGGTGAAAATCTTGTTTCTAGTTCAGTTTTATTGCTTCATTGTAGCTGTTTGTGGGCCCTTTTCCAAGTCCTGTGGATTTTTCAGGTGTTTTTGAAGTCCAAGTTTGTCCCTCTAGGTCCATGAGTCTGCAAAAAGCTTTGTTCAGCTTCTCAAACTCAGCTGTTGTGTCCAACATCATTAAATTCTTCTACAAGAGAGAATATCCCAAATGTCCATTTTATCCCATTTAGTCTCCTCTCCTTGCTCAAACTCTGATTGCACAGTTTCTCACTACCTTGTTCTTCTCCGATGCATTTTCACTTGGCTTGAAAGTAGTTTTTCTCAATACAATATTATTCCAAATGGTTTAGTGCATATGAAAGCATATATGCATTGACTTTTTTAAACCAACTTATTTATGTCACTTTAATTTTTCTTAAAGAGGAAATATTCCTAATAGACCCTCAGTCTGTCAATAATATAAATTTATTTTGATTATATTCCATCTGTCTTAAAGTTACATCTAGTCATATATGATTCCTAGTGCATATAGTATGTGTTTCCAAGCAGGAAATACAACTTTATATCAATTATGAAACATTATGTGTGTGTATGCATATGTGTGTGTGTGTGTATATATATATATAATATGTAAATAATATATAAATATAAGTGTGGTATATTTATATATTTAATTTATGTGGTATATATATATATTTAAGAGAGGACCCTAAAATAATAGCAGTTCCTTCTCAGTATCAGAATAGTCCATTAAAAGCAATTACATGTCCTTGTTTGGTCTGAAATGAAAGCTTAGAAGTCTTGCAGAATGGTAGTACATTGACCAATTATTGCAGCTTTTCTTTTAGTTTTTGTTTTGTTTCAGAGCAAATCAGTTCATTTCCTGTTCAACACTATTGATATGGCAATGGTTTTGCCTTTATCCTAATAAACATAGAACATCACAATCAGTTTTCTTTTACCTAGTAGATCATACATTCAATATTTTTCCTGGGCTAGATAATTTCTCAAACTTGGTATCACTTCTTATTTTTAGTGATCTTTAATGTCTTCCCATTCCAATGGATCCACTGTATGCATCATGCTGAGTTCACTTCAAATTAATAAACAATCTAAATAATATGGTAATACATTTGGCAGAGACAAAGACACATATCCCACAGAACATGTAAAACTTTCATTTTAGGGAAGCTTATATGATTTCTGCACATCATGAAAAAAAAAGTTCTCTACCTTTTGCTTACCACCACCAAAAATAGAAAAAACAAAAACAAGAACAAGAGATTTGGCTCAGTCTGTTTACTTTGAGATCTGAAAGGCAGCCAAAATTAAATGAGACTCATGTCAAGGCAAGAGAATTTTCTCCAGTTAACCCTTCATGACAAATAAGTTCTTCTGCCTCTTGACTCTTTGAAACAGAAAATCTAGTATCACTCAAACATTTGTGACATTTCAGAATGTTCTATGGAGGCTACAATAACCCACAATTTGAAAGCATAGTAGAAACGTTTTAGTTTTGAAGCCAGACTATCACCTTTCTTATGTAACCATTATCATTTTCCAACATAGATTCTAGATTGGTGATAGGCCATGAAAGAGTACAACAGCTGAAACCTTGAATGGTACTATAGTCTGCTTTCATTGACCCATTTGAAGCTCATGTTGAAATTTGAGCCCCATTATTGGATATAGGGTCTAATGGGAGGTATTTGGATTCTGGGGCAGATCCCTCATAAATGGTTTGGTGCCGTCCTCAAGATAATGAGTGAGTTCTCACTCCGTCCTCACAAGAACTAGTAGATAAAAACAGCCTGGCACTTCTCTGTCTCCTCTATTGCCTTGTGATCTCTGTACGTGCTGGCATCCCTTTCCCTTCCACCATGAGTGGCAGCTGTTTGAGGTGGATACCAGATGCAGATGTTTGTGCTGTGATTCTTATACAGCCTGCAGAACCATGAGCCAAATAAACATATTTTCTTTATAAATTACTCAACTTCAGATATTCTTTTATAGCAACACAAATGGACTAATACAAATGGTTACCACATTTTTATATGATGCTAAATGTTCTTTATGAATTGTTTTTGTTTAATTGACATAACTTTGGATGCACATCATAGATTGAGTCATTAATCTCCCACTATAATTATCCAACTTTATAACCTCCCCTTTCTCAATTAACAATTTTTCTATAAGGAGATTTCCTAGATAATTAGAAACAGAATATAACATTTTATAGATGAGTTTACCTTATATAGCAGTAAAATAATGAAAAATGAACTGTGATAGCAGTATAGTCTTCTCAGGAGTGGTTCTGAAGGCCATGAGAGCAAGCAATGTTTTGCCAGAGATATTTTTTAGAGTAGTATATGTTTGGCCCACTTTGCTTGGAAAAAAATGGTGTGAGATAGGGGTATCTTACAATTCATAGCACAAGTAATCAATTTTGTTGGGTGGTCAAGAAAGTAAAAGGTATTATTAAACAACGAGGAGGACTTTTTTAGAGAGATATTGTATAATGGTCCCGTCTATAAACATATTTGGGTCATATGTGAATGCTCACCTAAAAGCAATTATGACAGAAGAAATGTTAATAATCAACACGGCAAGATTACTTAAGCTAAGGAAGTAAGTATGTCTCCTTCATCTGCTACTGAAGTACTTTCACAAAGACCTCATAAGGAGATTATTTTGTAGATAGGAGGCTATGCATGAAATCAATAGCATAGTCTTCCCATAACTAAAGGTATTTTTTTTTTTTTTTTTGAGATGGAGTCTTGCTCTGTCACCCAGGCTGGAGTACAGTGGCGCAATCTCTGCTCATTGCAAGCTCTGCCTCCCGGGTTCACACCATTCTCCCGCCTCAGCCTCCCAAGTAGCTGGGACCGCAGGCACCCGCCACCACCCCTGGCTAATTATTTTTTAGAGACGGGGTCTCGATCTCCTGACCTCATGATCCGCCCACCTTGGCCTCCCAAAGTGCTGGGATTACAGGCGTGAGCCACCGCGCCTGGCTGACTAAAACTATTTTAATGATTGCTGCCACCAGGAGCTCAACTTAGCAGAAGTAAGAAGACTGAAGCCCCTAATATTGTATTACATCCTTAGAATAACCTTGAAAAGGTTCAATTTTATTTATTCATTTTACCTTGGAGAGGGTAGTAATTTGTGATAACTCAGTTACTCATTTGGGTTTTAAAAATTATTTCTCTGCCTCTTTATGCCTCTGCTAGTACTACTATCTATGCAGTTAGTAATTGATGACAAACCACTTTAGTCTTTTGTAAAGCATTGCTTCTGACAGAGAAATTTATTATACAGCAAAATAAGAAAGGAAGTAGTCAATGGGGATCACTAGTTTCCCCAGTCAGGTGTCAGTTATAAGCAACACAATGTAAGGTACAGAATAAATTCTACATGGGTCTGGAAGTAAGGGGTGGTACATCCCATGGCTACCCTTAAGTATCCATTCAAAAAAAAAAAAAACATTGCTTACTATTTCCATGACTCTCCTCTTGTGCAATTTAGAGATTTTTCTACCTCAGATAGACTTCCCCTATTCCATGATTCCATTGAATTGAAAGCTGAAACAGCAGCTTGTCTTCTGTAGTTTCTGATACCATTTGGGGAAAAATGGAAATTTTGATTTTGGTTAGGGTGATTTCCAAATTTTAGAAGCAAGGAGAGTTCAAAGGGAGTCCAAATTCTCTCTGGGCAGACTCTATTATTTTTTTGTATCTAATGGTAAATGTTAATGGAAGACTATTGCAACAGTATAAAAGCAGGGCCACCGTAGACACAGGTCTTTCGGAAAGGAAAGTTTATATTACAAGAGAAGACTTAGAACCTGACCACTTGAGCTCTTTATTGAAATCGTAGGGAAGACGGTATAGTTAATGGAGAAGAAAGGTCAGGAATTCCCCCTAAAATTCAGTTGTAAAATGAGAAAATTTATTTTCTAAAATTATTTGTGTTCCTTTATATCTCTGTGTGTGTGTGTGTGTGTGTGTGTGTGTGTGTGTATGTATATATAGTCTTTACTACTTATTTTCCCCAAATCATATATTGAGTGTATCGATTGTGGCTAGCTTTGCAATTTAATTATGTACATGAGACAATATTTAGATAACAACAGGTCAGAACTAGAGAAAAAATAGACAACACCAAGATATGTGGGCCTTAGCATTGTTTGTAAAAGTGTTGTGGGTTGCCTCCCTTTAGGTCACTTTGTCAGATGTGTATGAATTTTACATTGAACAGAAGATAGTTGTTTTATGTTTGTTGGGGCAATTTTTTAGTTTGAAAATTTGTGTATTGGAAGAGTTACTCATGTGTATTATTAGAATCAACAGTTAATCAGCATGTGAAGATACTACCTATTTTAATTTCCCATTATGTGATTCTGAATTATTCTACCTGTACTATGAGAGAACAAGAGTTCAAATATTATCTATTTTTATCTCCTCTAGTGTTGAAAATGAGCACATGACCAATAATCACCCATTTAAATGCTCCTATTTGCTACTTGGACATTAAGGAAATAGCTGAAAAGTAAATGGCCAATTGAGAAAATATGTCCAATGGCAGTGGTGTGGAAGTTAGAGTAGAAGTGATATTGGTAGCCAGTAAAGTGTGTCCATTGGGAGAATCCCAGAAAAAGGAAAAAAGAAAAAAAAGTCTGCTTCTGTGATACGCTATTTGTCAAGTGTACATGGCCTAGCTTTCCTTTTTCCTGCTAATTTTCTCAACTTTATCGCTCTGGTCTTTCTGATGATTCTTTAAGCAGCTAGATATCCTTCCAATAAATTTCCTTTCTGCTTAAGTTAGCTACTGTTGGTTTCTCTTATTCCAAAACCAGAAGCCAAACTGCTTTGGAGAATAAAGAATGTGAGTTGCTGCAAAACTGAAGTAAAAGTCAATATATAAAAGTCAGAAACTGATTTAATCTCATATTATGCAGCACACATGAATAGAAAGTAATTTCACAAAATTAACTACATATCATATATAAAGAAAACAAAAATGTGTCTTCCCCAAAATTCCTGTGTTGAAACTCTAATACCCAATGTTATGGTATTCGGAGATAATGACTCTTGGAATGACTCCATAAGAGGTAAGCCCTTGTGAAGGGATTAATACCCTTATATAAAAAAAGAGGACAGAGCTTGCTTCTTCTCTCTCTACTATGTGAAGAGACACAGCAGTAAGAGGACACTCAATAGACAGTGGATCTGCCAGCCCTTTGACCTTGGACTTCCCAGTTTCCAAAACTGAGAAAAATAAAAGTTTGCTGTTTCGGCTGCCCAGTCTATGCTATGATACATCAGCACAAACTAAGTCATGGGGGAAGAGTACAATTTTAGGAAGAAGGATTTATGTGAAGGACATCGGGGAAGATGTTGGCTTTGGAGTAGATTGAGGAACAAAAGACACAGGAGCGTTTGATTACTGACTAGATGTAGAAGGTACAGCATAAGTGGAGCGATATGGTTTAAATTTATGTCAAGACTAAATCAGTGTTTAACAATATTTTCTGAATATAAGAATTGTGTGGAGGCCTTATTCAAATTATGGCTACAAGACCCTCCAGATTCTAATATCTCTGGGAGATATTAGAGTTGGGGCAGGTCCAAAGACAGCCATAATTCTGCCAAAGTCCCTAGATAATCTCACAATCAAAAATGACTGTGACGATTCCGGACTAAAAATAATTTTATGTGAATAAGAGTACTAATTATCAACAGATGTTTGAAACTCAGATAATTATGATTTAAAAGAACTTTTGTTTACAACAGTAACACAATGGTACTTTTGAAAAAGTTTCATAAAGGAGATTTGAAAAAAATCAAGATTCAGATGTTGTCTCTGGCTGAACAAACTAGAGAGATGTAAGTTATTTCATTATGTTGCTTGTAAGTACCTTGTACTTAAAAGTGCAGAAAGGGAGAGTTGATTGTCTGCAACTCCCAGAAACAGTCATACATTGCTTTCAAATTCTGGCAAGAATTCAGTCAGAAACATCTGCAAGAATTTAGCACTGAGCCATGTATTTACTGATCTCTCTACCTGTTACTCTAATTACTACACTATAAAATTTTTATTTTTGTTCCAACTCCCTCTGATGCTGCTAGAAGATCATAGATCAAACCCAGCATGGGATAGGAGTCTACGAAAAATAAAACAAAGGAAGGAAATAAAGGCAGGAAAATAGAGAAAATGAACTTGGAGGTTATGTGTCATCATGTAGGAATAAAAAACAGATTCTCCACATCCTATGGTTTCTGCTTCTTCCAACATATTCACAAAAGTTGTGGAAATTGCATTTAAGTTGGTAAAATATTTGATAGGACAGAATAAGTATTTAGTACCAAATTGTTTTAGTGTACATATATGTAAAAAGGAGGATATAAGCTTATAACCACACAGTTCCACGTATTTCCTTCATTTTTGCTTATGTTTCTTAAGCAGTATTGCAAACAGAAGATAATCCAAAATCTCCCAATATTATATGCTTTTTCCTTAATCTGAATATGTTTGGAACAGCTTGGGTCATATAACCAGTTCCATTGAGGAAGCTGGAGATTTTACACACATACGATTTTGAGGGTCTGACCTTTGGGAGCAAGAATTGACAAAAGAAAAGAGAGAGAGAGAGAGTTGCGAGAGATGTCAGTGCTCCAAATGGTAGTTATAGCTCATAATTCTACGTATTTATCCCCTAGATTCCACATTGTTTTCAGAATCTCAAGTTTCCAATTCTTTTTTGAGTTTCAAGTCAAGGAAAAGCCAATATAAATTTATTTAAGTAAAATGGAACTTGGAAGTTATGCTGCTGAAAAGCCAGAGTTTAGTGAAGCTGAATCTAGGTGCTACAATGTGACCCTAGGCCCCACTGTTTGGTTTTATTGCAGTCATTTCATTCAGACAGGGCATTACCATGCAGTATCCACAGGCTGTCATACCAACATAGTTCCAACTCATGGCCTCCAGACTCCAAGCTTATGTAAAAAGTGGAGCCACCCTCTATGCATAGACTGAGGAAAATCCAGAGACGGTGTCTCAAAGGCTCTGATTGGGTTACATGACCTCTCTCATGGTCAGCTAATTTGAGTTATCAACACCGGGCCATATCCCTGTCTCTGGAGTTACAGGTCAAATTGACTTTGCTTGAAAAAAAACTTGGAAACAATTAGGGAGCAATAGTAACTTAAAGTAAATATGGGGTTCCATTATTAGAAAAAGAAGTTCGTTGGATGTGTAGGAAAACCCACAAAACCTATTATTGTGTTTACAAATTTATTCCAGAATTTAGTTAGGTAGTTGTGTAGTGTTTTCAATATGACAATTGATTATTATGTCAACTAAACCATGATGAAGTGTTCTAAAAATGCACAAGGAAGTTGATTACAATTTTGCGAGAGTACCCGTGCCATACTGTCTTCATTACCAGTAGTAATAGCTGAGTCTACTTCTTTCACTCCATCCTCAAAAGAATACATGGTTGAGTAGTTCATTTTATTTAAAAGGGCTTTCAGAATAAATGTTTCCAAACTCTTGCAATTAATGACTAAAATACTTATCTTAAAAATGATTCACTCATGTTTCCACCCATTCCCAGTGGTAATGCTGCTAATCACAGTTTTTTTGGTTTTTTACCAGATATTTGGACATATTATCTTTATCACATCCAAATTGAAAAAACTGTAATATTTTCATATAATTATGCTATTTTTTTGTTCTTTTTAGTAGTTCTGTAGCCTCATAATGGTCTGGTGTTGCCTGTTCTTTTACTTTGCCAATTTGGTTCCTAAAGATGTATCTTTATTTGTTAAGAATATTAATATTTTCAAATGTAAATATAATGAGGTTTATTTATTATTCCGGTACATGCTTAGTTTTGATAAGACGTGCATTTCAAATCTAAAGATAATTTCTTATTAAAACAAAGGGAACCAAGTCTTGTTTAATCTTAAGCTAATTATATTAGTACTCTTGATTTCAATTGATAGAAATCCTTAAGGTAGCTTAAGAAATCATGGACGTAGGCCAGGCGCGGTGGCTCACACCTGTAATCTCAGCACTTTGGGAAGCCGAGACAGGTGGATCATGAGGTCAGGAGTTTGAGACCAGCCTGACCAACGTGGTGAAACCCCGTCTCTACTAAAAATACAAAAATTAGCCAGGCATGGTAGCACGCACCTTTAATCCCAGCTACTCAGGAGGCTGAGGCAGGAGAATCACATGAACCCGGGAGACAGAGGTTGCAGTGAGCCGAGATTGCGCCATTGTACTCCAGCGTGGGTGACAGAGGCGAGACTGTAAAAAAAAAAAAAAAAGTGTGGACATATACAAATCCTACACTCCAAAGAACATTTTAACAAGAGAAAGGGGGCCAATGCATCTGAGAAACCATGACCTGTGTGCTCCCAAGGACTCTTTCCCAAATATATATATTTTTTCTGTTGAATCAGTTTCTGCTTTTCCTTTGTTGAGGTATGATTTATGCCCAGGCTAAGAGAGATACCAAAAACTCCGTTTTATTTTTAGTTTCTTTTCCCAGTGAAAAGTATTACTTTTGATATTAATGTGCTTAACAGTTCTGAGTCCAGTTGAGTCAGGTACCACCCTTGGTCCAAGCAATTCTACCAACAAGGCAATTCTCTCATTACGCTTATTAAAGGAATGAGGACAATTCAAAGCACTCAGCACTGAATGTTCTGATTTTTACATTAACAATTTAAGAGGGGATACAATTCATTCTACCACTTATTATTATTATATTTGCTTATAAATAATATACAAGAGAAAGGTAAAGGAACTCCTTCAGGTTACCGTGGATCTACTTGACTATTTCCTTAAAGATGCTTCTATAGATTAACTGAAATGCATATCAAAAGATTCCAATCATTCAAATTAAACTTTAATAAAACTCAACAAGATTAAACACTATACCCAATAGAATCTTATTTAACCTGAATTTTCTATGTTATTGCCTCATTTTTTCTATTGTATTTGTCTAACTTGATTATGCCAGTTAAACAACTGATTTGTTTTCTTGTTTGTTTTGGTGAAGACATTTTCTAGGCAAAAATCTCATGTTGGTAGAGAAAAATATTTAAAGTATTCAACACCTAATTGGCCATACTGGTAGTTTTCCATTGCAAAGTTATAAAGTAAATGGTTTCCATTTAGCACTGAAAATCACATCTCCTATGGTTCACATTTATGTTTCATCTAAGAACAGGTGGAAGAAATCTGCATGCCAAGAAACCACCCAGGGTATTCACAGTTTGAGAGCTTGAACTCAAAGGCGATCATTTGGCTTGGAAACAGCTTTAGTTTTCATATAATTGACATGAAACTGGATCTACATCACACAAGCATGTCATAGCTTATTACACTCACACAACACAATATTGTAAAAAAAAGCTAGCAAATCATGCTTTTAATTTGTAATTCAGAATATCTAAATATAAATAATACATCATTAATAGTCAAGTATAAAATATGCAATTTTAGGAATCAATTAATACATTAGTTCTCACTAAAATTATAGCCCAAAATTAATGGTATGAATTGTTTCTTTTTAAGCTTTTGTGATGGCTTTAGGTACCACATGTATGTACTTTTATTATAGTTAAGTCTTAGGAAGAATTATCACATCCCAAAGTTAGCTCTAAGCACATTAGAAGTATACCCTATGACAGCCGGGCTTGGTGGCTCACACCTGTAATTTCAGCACTTTGGGAGGCCGAGGTGTGCAGATCACCAGGTCAGGAGATCGAGACCATCTTGGCTAACATGGTGAAACCCCATCTCCACTAAAAATACAAAAACTTGGCCAGGCGTGGTGGCGGGCGCCTGTAGTCCCAGCTACTTGGGAGGCTGAGGCAGGAGAATGGCGTGAACTCAGGAGGCGGAGCTTGCAGTTAGCCGAGATTGCGCCACTGCACTCCAGCCTGGGCCGCAGAGCGAGACTCCCTCTCAAAAAAAAACTAAATAAAAAATAAAAAGAAGTATACCGTGACAATGCAGATAGTTTTTTTTTTCTAAACACATGAATAAGAAACAGTTCTATGTTCATTTCTGGAACCTGTTCAATGATCCATAGAAGGTAGGGACGCTATTTCCATGCACAGAGATGTCATAATTTAAACTATAATTGGTAGAGACACATAAAATAATCATCACATGCTTTTTAAAACTTTAATTTCAGATTTCCACAATGAACCTATTGAGCAACTTAAGACCCAAGATTAGCAAAAAAATATGGGACTTCCTTTTATCTATGGGTATAATCCCTATGCTGTTTGTTTTATATGCTCTTGGCAATTTCTCTTTCAAACATGCTCTTCATCACCAGAATGCCCTAAGGGCAATATTTTCTGGATTGGGATATAAGATTAAGGTAATGATAATTGTATATTCTATATTTTGTATTATTTTGATGTTCTCTACCCTCCCCCAACAAAGAAAAGCATATGTTGCCATTGTAAGCAAGAGGGCAAAGTAATTTAAAACAAGCTAAAAATATGTTGATGATAATCTACACAAATATTAATAGTTCTCAATTCTAGCCATAAGCTAATTTCTCATAGGAGGCCAAGGCACTCATATTTACTAAGCTTCTCTGCTGTTTGTAACCAAGACAATTTGAGGAACATTGTACTGCTACATATTTATATTTGGTTCCCAATATAACTTTTTACCAATACATTGTTTCATTCTCTCCCAGGCACAACATTGGTGGGTGTTGTTAGTAAGACTCTGGGACTGAACTTTCCACAGGTTCCTCTGAGCCCTTTCTTGGACTAGGTCTTGTCCTTGGCCCCTGACCTCAAGCCTACCTAGCCCAGTTGTAGCAAGAATCCTGCTTAAGTCAGTTTATCCAGAATTCCCTTAATATTTATTCTTGGTAATTTTCTATCCATTGCCTCTTTCCCGTTGGCTATAAATTCCTATTTGCCCTTGCTATATTGAGATTTAACTCAGTTAAATACTGAAGTCTATTTTCCCCTATTGCAATAGTTTCTAAAAAAATCTATCAGTATCACTTTAGTGTTCAGCTCTGGTTCTCTTTGACATACCCCAAGGTTACTCACAATTTGTTCATAATATGAGTAGCTCCATACATCTAGCTACAAATAAACATATAGTGGATTTCTCAGGATCAGAGAATCAAAACTTTGCATCTCAAATAATATTTAGTTAGATAACCTCATTTGATACCAAAGAAAAACAAAGCCCTAAAAATGTATTGATTTTCCCAATGTCAGATAACACATTTGAAACTAGACTGTGAACACAAATCATATGATTGCCAATGCTGTGATATTTCCACAGTGTGGTTAACATAAAATGAGAATTGATCTTGAAATTTTGGCAAATACATAAAATCATTAATGGCAATTAACTCAGGATTAATATTTGAGGTCCTTTAAAGGAGAGATTATAAAATACCAAGTGATATGCATCCAAAAAGCTGATCACAAACTCACTGGCAAAAGAAGTTATTATATAAAAGAAGGCCATCTTGAGAAAATGAAACAAAAATAAGGAAAGGAATAGCCTGGGTTTTGGGGTGGGGAGCAACTGGAATCAAATTGTTAGAAATATGCATTTGTCCTTGTATAATTCCTTCACCTAGAGTAGGAAGCAACAGGCTTCTAGATGTAGTGAAGGGACAATCAAAATCAGATTGTAGGCTGGGTGTGGTGGCTCATGCCTGTTATCCCAGCACTTTGGGAGGCCAACGCGGGAGGATAGCTTGAGGCTAGGAGTTTGAGACCAGTCTGAGCAACATAGCAACATCCTGTCTCTACAAAAGAGAAATATAAAAAATTAGTCTGGTTTGGTGGTGTATGGTCCTAGCTACCTGGGAGGCTGAGGTAGGAGGATTGCTTGCTCCCAGAAACTCGAATCTGCAGTGATCTATGATTGCACCACGGCACTCCGGCCTAGGTTACAGAGCAAAACCATGTCTCTAAAAATATAAAGTAATTTAAAAGGAAATAAGATTGTATCTGATTCATGATCCCAGTTTAGATACTCAGAGTATATTTTTCCAGGAGATGATACATGCAATCATTGAGTAAATGGAACAAAATGAATATGATAATACATTACAACAGGACAGAAATTGAGCCATCCAAGCTTATGGCTTCAGTTTCCAGTACCCCATAGAGGTATATGACATGTGACTGCTAATTTTGCCTGGCAAAACTGATGAAGTAATCATTATCTGTGCGGCAAGGTTACCAGTAGCTCAAAGACCATGGTAAATGGTAAATAGAAAATGTGCTCCCCAACTTTCTCCAAGGATACTTATTGCCTGGAATTTGTGAGTCCGTACCACATGGCATGGCTAAGGGAATTCGGGGCTGTGATTAAGTTAAGGTTCCTGAGGCGTGGAAATTTTCCTGCATTATCTAGTTGGGGGCCAATGTAATCACAGGAGTCTTGATTAGAAAAGGGTAAGTCAGAGTCAGAAAAAAAAGTAGGACAACAGAAACAGGGCAGAGAGAGAGACAGAGAGAGACTGTAAGATAATACACTCCTGCTGGCCACAAATCAAAGAATGCAAGGAACTTTTAACTGGAAAAGTCAAGGGAACCAGTTCTCCCTTAGAGCCCCCAGAAGGGACATAGCCCACCCAACACTGTTAAGTTTAAACTTTGCTTTAGAACCCCAGATTTGTAAAATCATAATTTTTTATTGTAGTAAGCCAGTAAGCTTGTGGTACTTCATTACAGCAGCAATACAGAGTCATCTTAGGAAGCATAGTCATCCCACAGGAGAGCGCACACAGCACGGTGTAAAAATAAGATAGTTTGTGGGATCTAGGTAGGCTCTGGCCATACTAGAATAAGAAACAAGGAGGTCATCAGCCACAAATATTGTTGCCAGATACCATCCTTGGGGAACAGACTAGTCATATCTATCCCCACCCCTACCACAGTGGAAAACAATGTGGGGCCAGAGCACACATGCTGCTCTACAGACTCTTCTCATGGCTGGTATGAGATCATTCAAGCTTATTTCCTACACACCCCTGTGCTCACACACCATCTGGGCTAAGAGAAAGAGAAAGTGAAAGAGAATGAAAAAGAGAAAGAAATAGAATCAGCCAATAATAGAATTAACCATTAAAGTAACTGAACATTTAGAGTTAGCTGTCCTAAAACTGAGAATTTCTGTTTTACATTCTACACCATTGATTTCCCTCCTTATCTAATCCTTAAGAGTTTCTGAGGATTAAATCAATTATTTTAAAAAATGAAGTTGCTAGATTTTCTTTGCTCATCAGAAATGTTTTAAAAAAAAATCAATAGAAGGGCTAAATAACATCAAGGAAATTGCTCATAAAATAACAAAAAGATGAAGATATTGATTCAAAATATCAAGTCCTTACTATGTGCCAAAATGAATATAAGATGAAGACTCCACCATTGGTTCAATGTCTTGAGAACATATTTTTCAAAGTAAAAATGAAAAACCAAAAAATGGAAACATTTTTCAAAAGAAATTTTTTAAAAGACCATAAAAAAGCAATCTTTATATTAGAATTGCCAAATGGGATAAATATAATAACCTATACCAATACCTATACAAATCATTGTGAACAACCAGAACAACAAACCTGTAGAAGTTTTGAGTTTTATAGAGAAAATAGGTAATCTACAAAGTTGCAGTAATTTAGTAATAAAGCAGGTTGTCAAAGTAGTTTTGTTATAACTTTCATGAGAAAATTATTTCTGGCTGGGGCCACTGCCTCTGTGGAGTTGGCACATTCTCTTATGTCTGTGTGGGTTTTCTCTGGGTGTCTGGTTTCCTCCCACATCTCAAAGTTGTGCCTGTTAGGCGAGTTGGTGTATTTACATTATTTCTGTCCAGGCTGGTTCCCACCTGGTGCTCTGAGCTACCTGGATTGCCTCCAACCACCGGCAGCCCTAAAATGAAATAAGCAGATTAGAAATGTGTGAATGAATAAATTCCAATCATTGTAAAACAAAAATTTGTAGGCAATAATCATACAAATTCATGACAATAAATGATGTGGTCTACATCATGGGTTAAAGAGAACATTGCCAGGAGGCCTTCACTTTTCTAGAAGGGCATCATTTATTAGGTCCTTTTTCCATGGTTTGGAGTAAGATAAGCAATGATTAGAAAGGTATTCCTCGTGATAAGCTATATAGCAGATTCTAATGTAAAGGTTTTAGTTACACAGCAGACTTTAAATTTTCTTGGGAAAGTTATGCTAAATAATAGAATTGGCTAAACAAAGAAGTATCTGTGCAGCTGCTGGCCCTTGTGGCCTGTAGATAAATACATCAAATGAAGATTATAGGGATTCAGTTGTAGGGAATTAACAAAGAAACTGCTTTAAGTGAGTAAACTGTTTATCTAGCTTATTCTTTGATCTACTTGATTTTAGGTCACTTGGTTTATGGGAATTCTGGGTAAGGAGCATATTCCAAACCTTGATATTATCCTTCCAATAGTCATAGAAATAGTTTCCCTGGTGTGCTGTAATCTCTCAAAAGTTTTAAATGTTTGCATGCAGCCACCTCTAGAATGTTATTTGTTTATTAACATGCATGTATTTGCCTAAATAAATACATAAATAAATAAACGTGGTCTGACAAGGCTCAGCAAGCCTTGGATAGTTGTGATTGTTTTTGAACTGTATAATGGGAGGAGCTGCTCCTAGCAATGCTCACTTTCCAAACATATCCCTTGTTTTACCCCCACACTTCTATGACTGCCATCACTCACTGAGTCACCAAAAAATTTGGTACATAATTATCTTACTGGTTTCTATTAATTTCTCTTAGATGAATGTATAGCTCACATTTATTCAAATATTTAATATTAAAAGTACTTTTGACACTTTATTGAGAGTGTTTTGGTGATGCTTTTGTAATCAGAAATATGCCCTATGAGGTTAACTCTTTTTTATGTCAATTAGCCTGTGGTAAAACTGGTGTCCTTATATAATATTACATTTAAAGTTGGAGTTTCCAAGAACCTATCAATCACATTAAGTGAAGACTTACTGTATTAGATTTCTCATTAATATTACTAAATCCTAGAGGACATGGAGATTGGTTTTCAAATACTGAAGGAGATATGCTTTTTCACTTCAAATTCTTTCTCCTACCAAATTACATACCAAGTAGTGAGAACAGGCTGATTAGACATACATTTTCAGAGCTGAAGGGAATTAGAAATTTAACTTTGAATACCTATTATTAAAAATATATTAAAATATATTAAAGGGAGTATACTTAGACAACTGAGGGATCAAATGAAGCAAGATAAGGTAAAGGGGAAAGGAAACAAGTATCCAATGAAGGAAGCAATGAGGGTTTGTAGGAACCTGATAAGAATTCAGCACAGATTAAAGCAAGAAAATTTAAAATTCCAGGAGAGAGGTGGGTTTTGTTTGTTTTGCTTTGCTTTTATAGGGGAAATAGATTAGCATATTAGTCGCTTTCACGCTTGTTGATAAAGACACACCCAAGAGTGGACAATTTACAAAAGAAGGAAGTCTAATTGGACTTACAGTTTTACGTGGCTGGGAAAGCCTCCCATTCATGGCAGAAGGCAAGGAGGAGCAAGTCACATCTTACGTGGATGGCAACAGGCAAAAAGAGCTTGTGCAGGGGAAGTCCTCTTTTTAAAACCGTCAGATCTTGTGAGACTCATTCACTATGATGACAACAGCACAGGAAAGACTAGCCCCCATAATTCAATCACTTCCCACTGGGTTCCTCCCATGACACATGGGAATTGTGGGAGTCTCAATTCAAGATAAGATATGGGCAGGGGACACAGCCAAACCATATCAAGTAGTAAGGATGCCATAGACTGGGTAGTATGGGAGTCAATTTGGAAAAAATGTATAAGATATAATAGAGAGTATGAGAAAATAAATAAGACATGTGCATATATGTGCGCATACGTCCACACATATATATACACAGCACTTGAAAATTCCAGGGGGCAAATACATGGACCTAACATGAAGCAAATCTTCCATACTGAAAAATAAAACAAATGATTTCGATATAAAAGAATGGTTTCAAGCAATAGCTAGAATAAAGGTAAGTAATATTAGAAATTAGGCAAATAACCTATTTATTCTCCCAATAATAAAACAACATCAGTAAGAAAATTCAAATAAAATCACGAACTGTATAGGAAAGATCTACTTTCAATATAAGACAAGTCAATATGTATCATGACTTAGATAAATAAATGTAAAGAAAATTCTTTTTGAATTTATGCCAGGAATACCATCATTCAATAGGCATGATACTTAGGGCTGTTGAGAAGAAAACATAACAAAAAGAGCTTACTTAACTCTGCAGGAAATGATATACATTTAAGAATAATAATTTATACTCTAATTTTCTTTTAAAAGTAACACATAGGCAGAAGAAAGCTATAGTGTTGACATTACAGAATAAATATTATGTTCAAGACTCTTTTCTCAGGCTGGGCCTTCTGAAAATAGAGACTGGCTCAGATGGAATTTGGGTGCAAGATGCTGACTGGGATCAAAACCTGTGAAATTAAGGATAAGAAAAGATCTGCACTTGAAACTTTGGTGTTCTCCATGAATAGCAAAAGTTACAACCTTAAATTTGAGAATTTAATAAAGTGCAGTACTATATACAGAAGCAGGTCTTCAAAGGGTATGAATGATAGTTCCTACATTTTAAGTCTAGTTCATAGCTTTCTATATTGAATTGAGGTCATGGTTAATAAATATTATCGAGTTTCATTATAATAGGACTATTCTGGAAGAGAATGGATACTTATTCCTAAAGTGATTTTTATATCTATTAATGTTACTTTCTTATATGAAAAATTGAGGTTATGTTTTAATTTTAAATATTATCAAAAATCATCAGTAAGAAGTGTTGATATCTACGTTTCTCTCTGGGTCCTTCCATCTCTATTTCTATGTTCTCCTTATAAAAACAAACAAACAAATAAACAAAAACAGAATAAAACCCCCCAAAATCTGTAAAGTGTTATCTTTGAAACTTTCTCTATGTGTTCATTCTACCATATCTGAATACCAGCCCTATTCCCTATTCCATTAAAACTACTCTTGTCAACTTTGTTTGCCTGATCTATTAGCCACTTCACATACATATATATAAATAAATAAATAAATAAATAAATAAATAAATATAAATAAATAAATATATTAATATATATAAATAAATGCAGCAGCATTTAACTCTCTGTACTTTCTCTACTTTAATCATTCCTTCTCTTTGTTTCTAAAAGTTCACATCTATCTCATTGACTATTAGTTCTAAACCTTCTTTGCTGGATTCTACATTGTAGAATGCACTGTGCTTGAGCCTTGTTAGCCCCTTATTTTCTATAAGTTATCCTAGATTAACTCATGCAACCTTTTGCTTTCTTATTTTAATTGACATATCATAATTGTATATGTTTATATGGCACAATATAGTTTGAAATATGTATACTTATCCAATCTTACAGCTTAAATGTTACCCGTTTATTAATTACTCCCAAATTTAAATGTTCTGGTTTCGCCTCACCTGTGAATTCAAGTCAAAATTTCCTAATACTAGTCAATACTTTCATTTCAAGTCTATAAGCCACCTTAGAATTAATGTGTTCAAAACAGAACCTTGTCCTCAATTGAATGTGCTCCCACCTAAGCATTTTTCATCTCAGTAAATACGACTATCATCCAGACAACTATTAAAGGCAAAACTAGAATTCAATGTGGATATCTCCTAACTGATCCTCCTACATATAAACCATCAGATAATTTTGATAGCTTTACTTTCAAAGCAAAAGGCAAAACAAACAAACAAAACAAAACACCCAATTTTCCATTTACTTTTATTCAAATTTATTGCTTCCATCCTAATTCAATTCAATCTAATGCAATCCAGTATCATTTCTTATGGTGACTACTGATATTAGCATTTATATGACCTTCTTGCTTCAATCCTTGCTCTGAAGATACATTGATGTTTCTTAATAAAAATTACATTTTCTTATTCTTGGGCATAGAATTATTGAATTCCAGTGCCCTTAAAAGAAAAACCAATTACTTATCCCTTGCCTACAAGGCCCATTATGACTTGCCACCAGCTGTTTCTCTGGTAGTGTGACATTTTACCTTCCCTCGGCTTCCACCATATTTGCGTTCTTTCAGTTTCTTTGAATACACCAGAAGTTCCTTCTTGGTGACTTTTCTGGAATGTCCTCTCTAAACCTTAACCTAATTCTATTTTTCTGATTATACATGTCTCCAAAGCTGTTCTTTCTCTTTCTGTTGGCTTTGAATGCTTCCCTCTAGAATGTAGAATCTATAAGAACTAAGATCTTTGCTAATACACACAGTTTTTAACTTCCATTGTCAAGAATTTTTTTGAGGCTGAAGGACACCATTCAGTAAATAATCCTGAATGTTAAATACCTCTACCTGGTTGTGAAATAGTAAATGCTGTTTTGCCTTCTAAATTGAGATGACGAAAATATTGTATGTTGTGCTAGAACTTGATTTATCAAATGTATTATTTTGAAAATATTAAAGAGAATGGGGTGGTTTCTTTTAGAAAGATTTTTTTTTAATACAGTCAGAAGATATATAAGAGAGGGGAGAGAAGCCCAGGCAGATGCTGAACATAATGGTTGAACATAATGACTCCTCTATGAACAGCAGAGAAGTGCAAAGCTCTTATAGCAGAGTGTGATTTGGGAACTAACCAACAGACTCTGTGTGAGACTTTTCTATAAGCAGAGTATCCAAAGATGTTAAAACCTCTCTGGGAGATTGTCTCTCTTTTTCCTGATTCTCAGATGGAAAACACTGTTTTGAAGCTCTTCTTTATTCAGGCTGGCTAGTTTAGTTATTTCCAGTCTAGTAGATTATCTAGGGAACTTGTTTCCCAGAATTTTGGAAGAGACTAGAGGAAGTAGAAATGTTACAGCTTGAAAAGTGACCCAGACCTCTATGACAGAAATAATTTCACCTGAAAAGTACTCTTCTCTAAAACTGGGTTTACACTTTTCTAAAATAGGTTGTGCCAATTGGCATCGAAGTTTGAAAATTCTATTGGGGAGAAATCTCAAACTGCTGATTTAATTACAAGGCTTTGCCAGAACTTAGTTTTTAGTTTTTTGTTGGTATTTTGCCTAAAATTAGTAGTATTGAAAGAAAAAGTAATAACACTAAAATCTGAGTTAAAAATAAGAATAAGTACATAAAAGGATTTGTACAGCTAAGAAAATTTGTTGTTTGGAGAAGCCATTTTTTTTTCCCTTAAGTCCCAGATGCTAGTCTGGTCATCCAAGCCAAATGAAAAGAATTGTTGGTAATTAAAAAGTAATTCACTGAAGTGAGTGCAGCTGTGGCAATGAGCTTTATTGCCAAACTCAGTGTGATCTATAGAAGCAAATCCTAATTCTTCAAGTGAAAAAAATATTATTTACTCATGAGGATAAGTCTGAAATGTTTATTTTATTTATAAAAACTTTGGTGAATATACAGAAATGAAATTTTTCAAGAAGAAAGGAAATTTTGCCTAGTAAATACTAGTCTCGGGTATAAGTGAATATGAATAATTAAATACATACTACTCTAAAATAAGCATGTGAATATTAGACAGGCAAATATTATTACCTACTTTCTCCTTTGAGTGTAAATGGCTAGAAAATACAAAGTCTGGAAAAGAATTAAAAAAGAACGTTTAAATCAAGTATTTATTTTAGCTTTTAAATATTGATACCTATTTTGAAATTTCCATTAAAATACTATTAAAGCTGTGAGAATTTTATTGACATTCTTTTGACATTTTCTTCACCAGATACAGTTACTATACCCCTCACATCAAATTTTCCTGCATGCTGAGTACCTTCCACACTGAGAGTAGATATTACCCTTAGTTGGCATCTGCCATATTTCTCTGGGCTGTTACTAACTTTGTCTTGTCAGAACTTTGAGCTTCTTTATGTTCTATTTTGGTATTTACTAAAATTTTGAAATTACATGAAACCATTTCTGTCTCCCTCAAGATACTGCTACTTTTAAAAAAAAGGCAGAACAGGAAATATTTTCGCCTACATTGTATATGCACTAACTTCATACATCACATTTGCTGTATAACAGGACCTTAGCACCCAGGAGAGTATTACAAAAAGTAAATGGAGTGAAGAATGAGTGAAATAATGATACATCTTATATACATTTCTATAGTTTATTTCTATTTGTATTGTCAGAGTTTTGACAACTATATCAGTACTATTTTTAATGCATAAGAAAGATTAGTATATTTACTACTGAAAGTCAATTGCTTAGCAATAGGGGTAATTTGGTGCTGTTCATAAATTTGTTAAATACATGCAGGGACCTTTTTTCCATCAGACTTATGCTCAAAGTATACAATAGAATTCATTGGAAAACTGCATTAACTACAATTTACTTTTAAGCAACGTCTATTAGAATTCAAATATTCCAAGATCTGGTTCTTCTTCATCAAACTCTCTTCCTTCCTCTCTACGGAGAATACACTCCCAAATCCAGTTGTCACTTTCTCTTAAACTTTAATTACTTCCCTTCATTTTATGTCACTACTATTTACCGGTGTGACCATACTTGCTGATTATGATAATTGCACTTTCCAAGAAATCATTGCTCAGGCAGGCTAGTTGTTAAGTGTTTTGCATAGTTCACATTTTAAATAGACCAGGTAAGAGAAAATAGTATCCTGAACCAAAGGAGTAGTGGTAGAGATAATAGTAAGTGGTAAGATTTTGCATTTGTTTTGAAAGTAGTGTCAACAGAAATTTATTGTTGAATTGGATGTAAAATATGAGAGGAGTGATAAATGCCACCACATATTTTGACCTGAGCATCTAAAAGACGATAGTTGCTATTTGTAGAAATATTAAAATCTTATATTCTATCTGACCTAAGTGCAAGTTCCTAGCCGTTTGTGACCTATTGATTACAGCAGAATCTAAGCAAGAGTTACAGTGATTCAAATTACAATAAAACCCCCATATTTCATAGCAAATAATGTCTTTATGGTTAAAGAAGAATATATGGTACACTTTTTAAAATAAAATTTCATAATAAAAAGATTTAAGAGCTTGAAAGGTATGTGTCTGGGTCAAAAACATATTTACTGAAAATTTATATCTATATCACTCAATTATTTTTTGTCATAACAATATCTACAAAACACATAAATGGAAATTAGGACTAATCTAGTTTACTCCAGATAAGTAATTGAATAAAATAATTGAATTATTGATTTTTAAGTATTGATAAATTGACAGCACATTCAGTATTCAAAATTTCTTAAAATAAAATGTTGCTTATTATTTTTTCTTTCTCAGTTATCCAGCTGTCATAGACTGTACCTAAGAATTACACCCCTTTATGTAATGCATGGTGATTAGTCACTGACAGTATAGTATATTTATGGAAAATGCTGAGAGTGAATATTGTGTTCTCGCCAAAAAAATAATAACTATATGAGGTAAATGCATATCTTAATTAGCTAGATTAACCATTCCACAGTGTATATACACTTCAAA
The DNA here is from genome assembly GCF_024542745.1 of Macaca thibetana thibetana. Classification (NCBI taxonomy): domain Eukaryota; kingdom Metazoa; phylum Chordata; class Mammalia; order Primates; family Cercopithecidae; genus Macaca; species Macaca thibetana. The sequence goes on from NC_065594.1 coordinate 61,563,260, forward strand.
ACATCATGTTGTATAACATAAATACATGCAAATTTGTCAATTTAAATAAATAAATGCATACATTTAAAAACAAAAATAAACAATTTAAAAATGTCTACATTGTGTCAACCTTTTTTATAGAGTATAAATTATGCCATCATGGTTACTCAAAATTAGTTTTGAAGTAGTGCAGTTTTTCTTTTAGTAAATCAGTAAATATATTCAGTTTCTGGCATATAATAGTAATGAAATTTAAGACTAACAAAGTATTTGCATGAACACATTATTTTTGTAAAGACTATATAATGTGTGAAACCTCATATATCCACAAAAATAAAGAAACAGTAATAATTTAGCTATTTTCACATTCCTGATACATTTGAATGAGCCAATATATTTAAATGAGCAAAAGATATTTTTTCAGTTTGCTTGTTGCGGAAGTGTTGCTGAATATATAATTGAATCATCCACTGTTTTTCAAAAAAATAAGTGAGATATAAAACAGTATGTAATAAGTGAGATATAAAAAACTATGTATGATTGTATGCAATCAAATATTAATAATCTCCTTAGAAGAAAAACTATCACATTTTCAATATTAATAGTCTGGAATTAATATACATTTAAAGATAAAAAAATAGGAAATATGGTTTTACCAAGAAGTAATTTTTTAAAAAAAGTCTCTTAGAGGAAGTTCAGAGCATATTTCTTCTAAAAATTGGTAACTACTGTTGATATTTACATTGGAATTTTCATTTAGCTTTTTATTTTGTTTTGTTACTTTTTAGAACACCCTTTTACACTACCTGACTGCAGGAAATGAAATCATACATCTAGAGAATTGTTAAATTCTCCATTTTAAATAACTCTATATTTCAGAGGCTTTTTTTCAAACTGTATGCTAATGGGTATCTTTCTAAGGAAACAGATTCATGGTTTAAAATATCCACTCTCTCCTGAAAAAGGAAATAAACCTTTGACTGAATCACTGCAATTGAAGTAGTTGTCTGAATGAAGTCTTCCCAAACTGCAAAATAAGTTTAATAAAGTACTTATTAACTTGTCAAACCTACAGTTATTCAAGTTTTCAAGTGCTCCTTGAAAGTATTCATGGAAATATCTGAAATGACTGTCCCAGACAGGAGGAACAAGTGTAAATCCTGGTAGGCTGTTAATTGCGGAGGTACCTCTGTGCTTGGAGTCCATTGAGAAAGAGGCAGAATGGTGAGATGAGGTTTGAGAGAAGAGCAGATATCCAAGACAGTGCAGGATCTTATATTCTGTGTAAAGATACTGGAATATCTTCAGATGGAAATGGGAAGCATCCAGTAGTTTGAGCAGAGCTGGAATCTAATCTGAATTACATTTTAATTAAAGTACTGAAAAGAACAGGCTACCTGTATATGCTATCTTTTTTAATATACTGCTTGATGAATCTGAGCAACTTGATGAATGTGAAGACTTTATCACATTTGGCAAATGGGTATTTTAATAGGTGAAATGATTTGTAATTGTGGGCAGGGACATGTTGCCTTTCTAGTTTCTTGGAGATACTGCATCTTCTTGTGTGCTGGTAAGAATGGATTGTGGGATGTTGGGGGCGCTCACAGTTAAAACTTTATTATATGTAATTATGAAAACCATTTGTGGTGGTAAATCCCTAATACAAGTTCCACTTAATTGTCTATCCCTGTCTTGATTCTCGGTAATCTACTAACAGTGATTTTTATCTCTCTTCAGGCTATTTCTTTCTAAAACATGCACTCTGTACTTACAAGTGGTATATAAAATTATTCTCCTAAACCAAGACAAGTTATTTCCAAAAGACAAATCCTGATAAAATAAGTTTTATCCTCTTACATACACAAGCACAAAAAATTCAACTAAAACACTTAATGAAAATAAGGATAATTTTAAAATCACATTATATAATACAATCTGAAATAAGTATTGTGTAGTTAGAAAAAGGGGTTAAAAATCTACATTTGTAAAGCAGATATTGCAAATAGCATAGCTCTTCTGTTCTAATTTACCACTGTTAGAGAGAAAATGTGATAATATTGAACAATATGTTTTAAAGAAAATTTTAGAAAGAATCTACTATGTTTCCCTGAGTGTCTGAAAAACAAGTATATATTCTTAAAAAGAACAGTAAATATACACTGCACATTTTATATATCTCTGTAGCTTTCAAATGACAATTCCTATCAAATATGAAGTCATAAGTCCAGTAACTAATTAAAACAAGAATAAATTCCATGCCTAGGCCATCTCCAACACATCCTCATTATAACCCCCAAGTGTGAAAGAACATGAAAGTATAATTTCCAATACAAAATTACGGAATTTTTATTTTGTTTTTATTATTGATTTAATTAATACTTTTACCTGAACGCAGAATTCTTTTCTTTTTTTTTTTCCACCCTCTACCTTATCAGACCTGGAGGGTGCTGTCAGGTCCTGGAGGAAGAGAATCCTTCTGGGATATGTCCTCTGTCTTCGAGGTTAGCATTTTATTATATTTTATTATGTTCTAGGTAGAATGAGTCCCAGCACGCAGTGCCTGAAAGCCTTTCTTTCTTTTTTTTTTTTTTTGGTGAAGATCTTTTATTATTATTATTATTATTATTATTATTATTATTATACTTTAAGTTCTAGGGTACATGTGCACAACGTACAGGTTTGTTACATATGTATACATGTGCCATGTTGGTGTGCTGCACCCATTAACTCGTCATTTACATTAGGTATATCTCCTAATGGTATCTCTCCCCCTTCCCCCCACCCCACGACAGGCCCTGGTGTGTGATGTTCCCCACCCTGTGTCCAAGTGTTCTCATTGTTCAATTCCCATGTATGAGTGAGAACATGTGGTGTTTGGTTTTCTGTCCTCGCCATAGTTTGCTCAGAATGATGATTTCCAGCTTCATCCATGTCCCTACAAAGTACATGAACTTATCCCTTTTTATGGCTGCATAGTGTTCCATGGTATATATGTGCCACGTTTTCTTAATCCAGTCTATCATTGATGAACATTTGGGTTGGTTCCAAGTCTTTGCTATTGTGAATAGTACAGCAATAAACATACGTGTGCATGTATCTTTATAGCAGCATGATTTATAATCCTTTGGGTATATACCCAGCAATGGGATGACTGGGGTTAAATCATATTTCTAGTTCTAGATCCTTGAGGAATCGCCACACTGTCTTCCACAATGGTTGAACTAGTTTACAGTCCCACCAACAGTGTAAAAGTGTTCCTATTTCTCCACATCCTCTCCAGCACCTGTTGTTTCCTAACTTTTTAATGATCGCCATTCTAACTGGTATGAAATGGTATCTCATTGTGGTTTTGATTTGCATTTCTCTGATGACTAGGAATGATGAGCATTTTTTCATGTGTCTGTTGGCTGCATGAATGTCTTCTTTTGAGAAATGTCTGTTCACATCCTTTGCCCACTTTTTGATGGGGTTGTTTATTTGTTTGTTTCTTGTAAATTTGTTTGAGTTCTTTGTAGATTATGGATATTAGCCCTTTGTCAGATGAGTAGATTGCAAAAATTTTCTCCCATTCTGTAGGTTGCCTGTTCACTCTGATGGTAGTAAAATATAGTCTTCTTTTTATTTTAGTTTTAAGTATAATCAGTATTAGTATCATAGTACGGTTAATATTGCAAGATGTAAATAAAAATAGAAGATTCTTTTTATGTTTGTTCTTAACTTTGTGAATAGATTTTGGTGGCATCTAAATTTTGGAGCATCATATAAGTCTGATTTGAACCTGTTTCCGTTTACTAAGTAAACAGATGTAAAATAATATGTTTTTTTTTCCCTCAAAAAAGCACACATATTCTGTGAGAGATTGAAATATTTTTTTTTTCTAAAGTCAAAGAAATGTTCTAACAAAGGATGCTATCTCAGCAGTTTACAATGTGAGAAGTCAATAGGTTCTCCTTCAGTCTCTCACTGTTTATCACAGGTTGCTGTGCTATAATCTACTTGTCATTTTATTAACTTTGCTACTCTACTTTTACATTGTGTGACTCAACAATTAAAGTAACGTCAACACACATGGCCAACTACTTCAACTATTTTCCACCTTAAATATTTCCTGCATTCCAAAAGTATACAAAATATAAGTACTTTATATCTTTTGGCTTCTCCAGTTTCATTAGTCTCAAAAAAGCAGAGATATTGTATGGAATTAAAAATGAATCAACATGCTTTTCATTTAATTCATTTATTCATTTAATAAATATTGATTGAGAGTAAGCTATGTATGGTAAGTATCATGCAAGGTATTTGGATACATTGGTGAATTAGGCAGACTTATTCATAATCTCATGCTATTTATGGTCTTGTCAATAGCATTTACTGTGTAATTTACTTTACACTGGACAGTGTACTAAGAGTGTCTATAAGAAAGCACCAATAGTCCTTGAGTACTTCTGAAGATAAAGAAGAAAGACTATCATTAGAGGCAATTTGGAAAATAATCAGCACATTGGAGGTAACTGAATTCATAGGCATAATGAGGACACTTAAATAATTTAGTAAATTGTCAGGGGTTATACACGTTAGGTAGTATTTTTTCTTAGTATGTGTGTATGCGTGTATATGTGTAATTTTGCATATGAGAACCTGGAAAATTGCAAAAAGTGAATTCAGTTTATATCATATTAGTAAGAGCTTTTAAAATTGATTTATATATGTTTTATGTCTTTGACAAAAGTATTAAAATACAATTGATGAGTGGAGAGCAAAACAGGCAAAGTCTATTCAGGAAAGTGTTGATTATTTAGTTATCACACCTGAAATTTTCTCAGCTTGAAAATAAAATAAATCAATTTATTTCCTAATTTACATTTTCTTTCTTAAAAAATTTTATTTTATTTTATTTTAAGTTCCGAGATACATGTGCAGGATGTGCAGGTTTCTTACATAGGTAAAGCTGTGCCAACAAACATGAAAAAAAGCTCAACATCACTGATCATTAGAGAAATGCAAATCAAAACCACAATGAGATACCATCTCATGCCAGTCAGATGGTGATTATTAAAAAGTCGGGAAACAACAGATGCTAGTGAGGCTGTGGAGAAATAGGAACCCTTTTACACTGTTGGTGGGAGTGAAAATTAGTTCAACAATTGTGGAAGACAGTGTGGCAATGCCTCAAAGAGCTAGTCCCAGAAATACCATTTGACCCAGCAATACCATTATTGGGTATATACCCAAAATAATATAAATAATTCTATTATGAACATATTATATGTTATTACATCATATAATATATTAAATCATATATCTCTTATATGAACATATCATTCTATGCATATGTTCATTGCAGCACTATTCACAAGGGCAAAGACATGGAATCAACTCAAATGTCCATTAATGGTAGGCTAAATGAAGAAAATGTGGTACATATACACAATGGAATACTATGCAGCCATAAAAAGGAGTGAGATCATGTCCTTTGCAAGAACATGGATAAGCTGGAAGCCATTATCCTCAGCATACTAACAGAGGAACACAAAACCAAACACTGCATGTTCTCACTTCTAAGTGGGAATTGAATGAGGAGAACAAATAGGTGCAGTAAACCTCCTAATTTATGTTTTCTAAATACTGACTAATCTCAAGACTACTTGGAAGCAGGGAAATTCAGCACTGTTAACATTTTGGACTGGACGACTCTTCATTGTGGGGGTCTGTCCTGTGTATCGTAGGATGGTTAGTAACATTCCTGGCCACCACCCGCTACGTTCAAATAACTCCAGTTCCCCTCTTGAACTGCAGACCTTGCCAAATGAACCCTGTAGGGCATGCAAAATTACCCATGTTGATAATCAATAACTTAGAAAACCTGTCAGCAGAAAATGGTTTTGATAATAGTTATTTTGTCCTATTTTATCTTTGTTTTATAATTCAAATACAATTTGAAATAACCTTTAAAAAATTTAGTTATCATGTGCACTGAACTCACTTACTGGTTGCAAAGTAGATTATTACATTTTTATAAGGTATTTTTTAATTAAATATGACATAAAAATTCTATTTTTAGCTTTGTTAAAAAGATAACATTAAGAAACCTTACATGAAATATATGATGTCTTAAGAAATACAGAAAAAATTGAAGAAGCCAAGTTCAAAGGAAAATTTTAAAATAGGATAAAGTCTAAGATGTAGAGAAGTAAATGAAAGCAGGAAGTTCTGATTTTTATATAAATGTGGTAATGGTGTTTTCCTTCTACAAATAAGCTTTGAAAAATAAAGGAAAGCTCATAAATATGCTTGAGACAGAATGTAATTTAAAAAATCTCAACACAAAAAGTTAATAGAATGTATGCGGAATCTCATCAAAACCAGCGTACAGTTTTCTGAGAGTTATGCTGATTATTGTTCTTGCTCTGCAAACTTATCTTCAATGCATTTGCATAAAATGTTATGGTGATAATATATATTTTCCATCTATAAACAATCATCACTATGTCCTTAACACTCTCTTGTATGTGCAAGAACTTATACAAATGCTTCTACAAATTTTTGTTCTATCGTCAACATGAAAATAGAATTAACTTGCTTTGGGGCATTCCTGGTTCAATTTCAATACTATGAAAATAAGGAGAAAAATATAGGAATTGAAGAGAAAAGAAAACGTTTATTTCTATGTGTTTCAATTGTTTAATCTGCCTAATGAGGATATTGCATTTGATAAAACTACTGAAAATAAAATTTCATGGAAATGCATTATATAATTTTGTTTTTAAAAAACTAACAGTATTTTGCAGGTATCAAAACTTATGTGAAATATGTTCCTTTGTGCCTGCAACTTGAGTATTTTCTCATTCAGGCATTTTTATGTTAACAGAACTTATTATAGACTTGTGTATGGCTCCAGGAAGTGCATTAAATATTTTGTTTCCATGTAGGTACCTGTTTCCATGCTGTCTTATGTTTGTGATGCTTTGTAAATGTCACATGGAAAAATGTTGGTATTATTGGAACTAAGTTTAGAAGAATAACCAGTTGCCTTGTTGCAATTAATTGTAGTTGCTGATCTCACTATATCTAAGAATTGACCATTTAGTTCATATCTCAGAAAGTACCTGTAAAGCAGTTGTTTTCTGTGCAATAATTATGAATATAGTCTCAGAAATGTAAGCATTTTTAAAACGACAAAATGGAAAGTTAAAGACTCTTTTATGATATGTACAGCCTTCATGCTATGTATCCCGTAATATGTTATTATTTCCATTTCAGTTACTTCATTATCCTTCGGCCAAAACATATTATCTCTTATGCCACAAATGTTATCTCTAAATTATTCAGATTTTAATGTCAATTTCTTTGAAACTAAGATATTATTTTAAGTTATGACTTTGAAAAGCAACTAATCAATTTTTATATTTATAATGTATCTTCTTTTAATAAGCTCTTCATTTTTTTTTAAATTATTGGCAGTCTCTTCTAAACTGTCTCTGGTTTCTTTACACTTAACATAATTAAAAGTTTCAAACTAAACACAATATACCATGTGCAGCCTCAGTCATTTTTTGGAATTTATGCATTTATTTCTTGTTGCTAGAAACCATATATCATGACACTCTGGTAGCTAGCCCTTGTAACATTTTGTTATGTTTTCGGTTCTTCTCTTAACTTGTAACACTCAACACACGTTTTAGCAGCATCCTGTATAGACCACCAACTTACCAGTGGTAGATAGTATCTCAGACTAACATGAAACTTACAGAATATTTACTTTCTTCTGAGGCATTTCTAAGTCTGCTTAGCTAGAAATACTTCAGTAATACATTGTTTACATGTGTTTAATAAGGATAGCAAAACCAAGCAGGTCAACACTTTTGGAAATGCTTTTTTAGCTTTATTTTCTAAGATATTTAGCAACAAATTTTAGTAATATTTTGCCAATACTGCTCCCCCCACCCCCACCACTATGAATTGTTGCCATGTTACTCTTCTAAAGTTTATACTGTTTTTCTAATCATTTCAGTATCCCATTCTGAATAGAATACTGAGACAGTATTGAAGCTTTTTTGTTTTTTATTATAGCATTGGCGACCAGACTTTTGTAGGGAAATAGCTAAAATGTGTCAAAACAGGTGACAGTCTTAGAAAGTTTTCTTTTCTGAGGATAGTGTGTTGGAACAAATGAGGCATCCCTTAGAATCTTGATGTTGAAAAGAAAGAAACGGAAACAAATTTTAGAATTCAAGAGTCATAAAGAAACAACTGTCACTGAAGTAGAAGAAACAGCACCCGTCCCCAACATAAACAAAAATATCATCAGCTAAGACATTGCAATCTAAAACAAAGGAACCTAGCAAGCTAAACAAACAAACAAAAACTTTAGGACAAATGCCTGTGAAGAGAGGGCCAGAACACTGAAATTCAATTTCTTACCTATCAGGTAGGAAAAAATATATCTCAAAACACTTTTTGATGGTGAATCTGTAAGGATTCCTCGCCCATACTAGATGCTAAGTATACAGGTGTTTGGTTCAATTAATCTTAAGTGTTTATTAAATACTACCTTACCTGCTTGTCAAGAAGAAGTTGAAGTCATATGATATGAGACCCAGCAAGGTGACCTGGCTCAGGTGCACCTTGGGCCAGCTGCACTGGCTCACCCTGCAAATAGCTCTTTGGAAGGCCAAGGTGTGCAGACACTTGAGTCCAGAATATGGACAATGTAGTAGGACCATGTCTCTACAAAAAAATGCAAAAAATTTAGGCAGAGCGTGTTGGTGCATGCCTGTGGTCCCGGTTACTGGGGAGGTTCAGGCAAAAACATCACTTCAGCCCAGAAGGTAGAGGCTGCAGTAAGCCCTGATTGTGCCACTGCACTCCAGCCTGGGTGAGAGAGCATAGAACCTGTCTCAGACAAACAAACAAAAAAATCTGGGTGCTGCTTTCATGAAATTCAATCTTACAAAACTTAGAGAGGTTGGGTACAGCATCCTCTGTGTAGTATGTGCATATTTTCTCGAGAAAGACTATGACTAAATGAAGAAACTTAGGGTCATTGAAAAATGGTTTATCATGATTGTGGCCCAACAGCATCATGCAGTTAATTACAGGTAATCATTTAGTACCGTGGACAAAAAAATGAATAGAAATAATTTCCTGTTTCTCCATTCTTTCACTCTGACCCGAAAGGCCTATACAGTATTCCTTAGGAGAGATGTACTTCATTGTATAGAATGCTAGTAAGTCTTTTCAAAAAGAAGATTGTGCAGAAATTCTGACAATACCTACACCTTGGTTCAAGTTAAAACATTTATATGAGGCTCAAGACATCACTGAAATTTGAGGGAATTGGTATACAAGTACACCAGTTGTACCTTATGACCAGGACTTGGTGCCTTTATAGTTTGCCTCTCTCCCCATCATAGGAGTTATAGCTACCCTATCTACTCGTAGGTTGTTGTAGTCAACAAAGCTACTAATTGTTAGTCATTAAACTGCCTTACAGTGCTTCTGTAGTGAAAGTCTATTAACCCTAGAAATTAAATTGGTAAAACAAACATGGCTTTTATAACATGTAATGGGTCATTATTTTTGCACTTATTAAAGTAATTCTTGCATATAAATATCACAATTTTGCCTCTGTTCATAATACACAGTAAAATAATCAACAAAATATTTAGAATATGCTTATAAAATTAAACTCAAACTAACAAAACTACAGTTGTAAGTAATCAGATGCAACATTGCTTTCTATCAAGAGTCTCTTTTTATGTAGGACAAATTAGTCAAGTATTAATGAGTTATCACTTAGAATTCCTGTCATGTTAGGTTCCTCTCATCTGCAAAAATCATTTGAAAAGTATAAGTTACAATCATAGAACTAGATGTGGAGGAAATGCCACTTTGGTCTATAGTGTTTGAAAAAATATAAAATAAATTATAGATCCATATTAAGTTGGTTTCCTAGAGAAATTTACTTGATGTACAGGGAAAATTCATTTCAGTAAATAACTTCAGCTTTTAAAAAAGTCATACCACGTTTTCAGATTCCTACAGAGATCCTGGAGTGCTTATAATCTGTCAAAGCTCCAGAGAACGTCCTGTATTTCTGTTTACACATGAGATGCTAATTGCTCCTTTGAAAGTCAGTGCCAAGTTTTCAGTTTCTATGATCTTCTTGAGAGAACGGGAACCTGCCCAGTGTCCAGTCTCCCTAGGCAATAAGTGAATATATTCCTTCCTAGGATATACCACCTGCCAGGTGCAATTGCCAATATGATGTGTGGCCAAAAATCTTGTGAAAATTTGTAATAAAATGTAACTGGCTAAAAGATAATTTGTTAAGTTGCATGATTATTAAATTTAAAGGTTTACCTACTTACACAATACATATTTTAAGTATTTATACAGTTCACAACAAATTATATAGAATGGGATAATTTTAGTGGCTTCTGAGTCTTCCTCCTGAATTACAGTTGGTCAATTTAGAGTTTCAGTGTAGTTTAATTTTAATTGTAATTTTTAAAATTTGCCTGCAGCAGTTTTATGACACCAGTTTCACTGTGGACAAAATATAGTACACTTCTGAGTTTTTCTAGACATTGGTTTGATGATATTTGGGAATGCATTTGTTGTATGTTTTGATTTTCAAGTGTTTCCAGTAGTTGGATGTCAATGCTTTTATGAATCATGAAATGCTACTAATTTAAACACATTTTCAGTCTCCATCCAGAAATGTAACTAACTTGATCAGATGTTCATTTTGTGTATTTTGGAAAAAAAATGAGATGTTCAGTGTCTGAAAGGTGAATATACACTGGCATACAATTCAGCTATCCCTCAAAACCCCAGCTAATTAGCTAAATCAAAGGCCAGGGATTTTAAAAGAATCACATTAAAATTAAAACTGAATTGAATTAAAACTTCGAAAATATTCAAAGGTGGTTGAAACCATCACATGCTGTACAATTTGCTTAAAAACTTTGTAAATATTTAACAAGAACATGTTTTTGATAACCTGGAACTTGGCAAGCATAATGGGTTGTTTTAGGTGAATTAATTCACAGTCAAATGGATTCCAAAGTGTAAGGCACTTCCCTAATGGGACACCAAGCAAAGGCTTATAAATAATCTCAAGCTTTCATACGCATACAAAAATGAGGTTTGTTTTCAATAGTTTCCTCTATCTGTCTTGCTAAAGCATTTTAGGCAAGGACATATGAAAGCCTAATGCTTCCTTTGGTATGGAAGATAAGAGGAAAATACTTATTAAATATGGAAAGCAAATAAGTATTATATTATATTGCTATTTTCATACTTCAGAATTTAATGAAATGATATATAATGTATTTGTAACAAGTTATACATACTGGAGTAATTATTTCCCTATCATACAACTGATGCTTTGTCCTTGTCAGTACTGTAAAATAATTGTCAATGCTTTAGGGATAAAGAAATCAGTGTGTAAAACATTGTATTAGCTTGTTACCTATCCCACACAATTACACCTGTAAAATAGTTAAAGCATATTTATATTCTCTCAGTAATTAATTGTTGCTGATGTACAGAAATGTTATATATACTTTCCTTGCCAAAGGCCAAAAAAGGAAATGGTTTAGGAAAAATGACATTTGAGAGTATGACAAAAGGCCTAATCACATATATATTTCACATCAAACTTGTGGCTTGCTTCCTCCACAACTGCAACCATTTAAAACAGAGGGTGAACTCCTCTCTTTTGTATTCTTCAGACCTCTTTATTAGGACCTTGAAAGAATGTATGTGAGACTCTCAGATTACATTACATTTTTAACTCCAAACCAATAAATCACTCATATTTTCAACTTTATTTGTGACTTTAAAATAAGCACAGTGTAAACACTATCAATAACTTTACTAAACAGCCTTACAGCATGCTTAGTGAGAATGAAAATTTGTTGCTCAATATCATTGCCATTTTTTTCTCTACTGTTCTTCTTTGCTTCATGCACTTGCTATGCATTTTATTATTTTTTAAATTTTTGTAATTTTACATTTTTTAATATACTTTAAGTTCTGGGATACATGTGCAGAACCTGCAGGTTTGTTACATAGGTATGCACATGCCATGGTGGTTTGCTGCCCCCATCAACCCGTCATCTATATTAGGTGTTTCTCCTAATGCTGTCGCTCCACTAACCCCCAACCCCCTGACAGGCCCTGGCCCTGGTGTGTGATGTTCCCCGCCCTGTGTTCATGTATTCTCATTGTTCTGCTCCCACATATGAATCAGAACATGTGGTGCTTGGTTTCCTGTTCCTGTGTTACTCTGCTGAGAATGGTAGTTTCCAGCTTCATCCATGTCCCTGGAAAGGACATGAACTCATCCTTTTTTATGGTTGCATAGTATTCCATGGTGTATATGTGTCATGTTTTCTTTATCCAGCCTGTCATTGATGGGCATTTGGGTTGATTCCAAGTCTTTGCTATTGTGAATAGTGCTGCAAAAAACCTATGTGTGCATGTGTCTTTAGAGTAGAATGATTTATAATCCTTTGGGTATATACCCATTAATGGGATTGCTGGGTCAAATGGTATTTCTGGTTCTAGATCCTTGAGGAATCACCACACTGTCTTCCACGATAGTTGAACTAATTTGCACTCCCACCAACAGTGTAAAAGCATTCCTATTTCTCCACATCCTCTCCAGCATGTGGTGTTTACTTAATTTTTTTTTTTTTTTTTTTTTTTTTGAGACAGAGTCTCGCTCAGTCACCCAGGCTGGAGTGCAGTGGTGCGGTCTTGGCTCACTGCAAGCTCCGCCTCCCAGATTCACGCCGTTCTCCTGCCTCAGCCTCCCAAGTAGCTGGGACTACAGGCACCCGCTGCCACGCCTGGCTAATTTTTTGCATTTTTAGTAGAGACGGGTTTTCACCGTGTTAGCCAGGATGGTCTCGATCTCCTGACCTTGGGATCCGCCTGCCTTGGCCTCCCAAAGTGCTGGGATTACAGGCGTAAGCCACCGCGCCCTGCCATTTCCTGACTTTTTAATGATCACCATTCTAACTGGTGTGAGATGGTATCTCATTATGGTTTTGATTTGCATTTCTCTAATGACCAGTGATGATGAGCTTTTTTTGATATGTTTTTTGACCACATAAATGTCTTCTTTTGAGAAGTGTTTGTTCATATCCTTCATCCACTTTTTGATGGGGTTGTTTTGGTCTTGTAACTTTGTTTTAAGTTCCTTGTAGATTCTAGATATTAGCCCTTTGTCAGATAGGTAGATTGCAAAATTTTTCTCTCATTCTGTAGGTTGCCTGTTTATACTGATGATCGTTTCTTTTGCTGTGCAGAAGCTCTTTAGTTGAATTAGATCCCATTTGTCAATTTTGGCCTTTTGCTTTTGGTGTTTTAGTCATGAAGTCTTTGCCCATGCCTATGTCCTGAATGGTATTGCCTAGGTTTTCTTCTAGAGTTTTTATGATTTTAGGTCTTACGTTTAAGTCTTTAATCTATCTTGAGTTAATTTTTGTATAACGTGTAAGGAAGGGGTCCAGTTTCAGTTTTCTGCATATGGCTAGCCAGTTTTTACAACACCATTTAATAAATAGGGAATCTTTTCCCATTTCTTGTTTTTGTCAGGTTTGTCAAAGATTAGGTGGTTGTAGATGTGTAGTTTTATTTTTGAAGACTCTGTTCCGTTCCATTGGTCTATATATCTGCTTTGGTACCAGTACCATGCTGTTTTGGTTATAGTAGCCTTGTAGTGTAGTATGAAGTCAGGTAGCATAATGCCTACAGCTTTGTTATTTTTGCTTAGGATTGTCTTAACTACATGAGCTCATTTTGTTTCCATATGAAATTTAAAGTAGTTTTTTCTAATTCTGTGAAGAAAGTCATTGGTAGCTTGATGAAGATAGCATTGAATCTATAAATAACTTTGGACAGTATGGCCATTTTCATGTTATTGATTCTTCCTATCCATGAACATGGAATGTTTTTCCATTGTTTGTGTCCTTATTTCCTTGAGCAGTGGTTTGTAGGTCTCCTTGAAGAGGTCCTTCACATTCCTTGTAAGTTGTATTCCTAGGTATTTTAGTCTCTTTGTAGCAATTGTGAATGGAAGTTTACTCATGATTGACTCTTTGTCTGTCTATTATTGGTGTATAGGAATGCTTGTGATTTTTGCATGTTGATTTTGTTTCCTGACACTTTGCTGAAGTTGCTTATCAGCTTAAGGAGATTTTGTGCTGAGATGATGGGGTTTGCTAAATATACAGTCATGTCAAATGCAAACTGAGGCAATTTGACTTCCTCTCTTCCTATTTGAATATCCTTTATTTGTTTCTCTTGCCTGATTGCCCTGGCAAGAACTTCCAATACTATGTTGAATAGGAGTGGTGAAAGAGGACATTCTTGTCTTATGCTGATTTTCAAAGGAAATACTTCCAGCTTTTGCCCATTCATTATGATATTGGCTGTGTGTTTGTCATAAATAGCTCTTATTATTTTGAGATACGTTCCATCAATACCTAGTTTATTGAAAGTTTTTAGCATGAAGGGTGTTTAATTTTATCAAAGACCTTTTTAGCATCTATTGAAATAATCATGTGGTTTTTGTCATTGCTTCTGTTTGTGTGACGGATTATGTTTATTGATTTGTGTGTGTTGAACCAGCCTTGCATCCTAGGGATGAAGCTGACTTGATCGTGGTGGATAAGCTCTTTGATGTGCTGCTGGATTCGGTTTGCCAGTATTTTATTGAGGATTTTCACATCGATGTTCATCAGTGATATTGGCCTGAAATTTTTTATTGTTGTTGTGTGTCTGCCAGGTTTTGGTATCAGGATGGTACTGGTTTCATAAAATTAGTTAGGGAGAAGTCCCTCTTTTTCTATTGTTTGGAATACTTTCAGAAGGAATGGTACCAACTCCTCTTTGTACCTCTGCTAGAATTTGACTGTGAATCCATCTGGTCCTGGACTTTTTTTTTGGTTGGTAGGCTATTAATTACTCCCTCAATTTCAGAACTTGTTATTGGGCTATTCAGGGATTTGACTTCTTCCTGGTTTAGTCTTGGGAGGGTGTATGTGTCCAGGAATTTATCCATTTCTTCTAGATTTTCTAGTTTATTTGCATAGAGGTGTTTATAGTATTCTCTGATGGTAGTTTTTATTTCTGTGGTATCAGTGGTGATCTCCCCTTTGTCATTTTTTATTGTGTCTATTTTATTCTTCTCTCTTTTCTTCTTTATGAGTCTGGCTTGCTTTCTATCTATTTTGTTAATCTTTTCAAAAAACCAGCTCCTGGATTCGTTGATTTTTTTGAAGGGTTTTTTGTGTCTCTATCTCCTTCAGTTCTGTTCTGATTGTAGTTATTTCTTGTCTTCAGCTAGCTCTTGAATTTGTTTGCTCTTGCTTCTGTACTTCTTTTAATTGTGATGTTAGGGTGTTGATTTTAGATCTTTCTCGCTTTCTCCTTTGGGTATTTCATGCTATCAATTTCCCTCTAAACACTGTTTTAGCTGTTTCCCAGTGATTCTGGTACATTGTGTCTTTGTTCTCATTGGTTTCAGAGATCTTCTTAATTTCTGCCTTAATTTAATTAGTTACTGACTAGTCATTCAGGAGCAAGTTGTTCAGTTTCCATGCAGTTGTGCAGTTTTGAATGAGTTTCTTAATCCTGAGTTCTAATTCGATTGCACTGTGGTCTGAGAGACTGTTTGTTATTATTTCTGTTCTTTTGCATTTGCTGAGGAGAACAGGCAGCAATCTTTGTTGTTCTGCAGCCTCTGTCAATGATACCCAGGAAAACAGGGTCTGGAGTGGACCTCCAGAAAACTCCAGCAGCCCTCCAGCAGAGAGGCCTGACTAACAAACAGAAAGGAATAGCATTAACACCAACAAAAAGGATGTCCACACAAAAACCCCATCTGAAGGTCACCAGCATCAAAGATCAAAGGTAGATAAATCCATAAAGTTCAGGAAAAACCAGCACAAAAAGCCTGAAAATTCCAAAAGCCTCTTTTCTTTTCCTCCAGAAGATCACAACTCCTTGCCAGCAAAGGAACAAAACTGGACTGAGAATGAGTTTGATGAATCAACAGAAGTAGGCTTCAGAAGGTGGGTTATAACCAACTCCTCAAGCTAAAGGAGCAGGTTCTGACCCAATGCAAGGAAGCTAAGAACCTTGAAAAAAGGTTAGGGGAATTACTAACCAAAGTAACCAGTTTCGAGAAGAACATAAATGACCTGATGGAGCTGAAAAACACAGCACGAGAACTTTGTGAAGCATACACAAATATGAATAGTTGAATCGGTCCAGCAGAATAAAGGATATAAAAGATTGAAGATCAACTTAACGAAATAAAGCATGAAGACAAAATTAGAGGAAAAAAAGAATAAAAAGTATTTAACAAAGCCTCCAGGAAATATGGGGCTATGTGAAAAGACCGAACGTACGTTTGATTGGTGTACCTCAAAGTGACGGGGACAATGGAACCAAGCTGGAGAACACTTTTCAGGATATTATCCAGAAGAACTTCCCCAGCCTAGCGAGACAGGTCAACATTCAAATTCAGGAAATACAGAGAACGCTATAAAGATACTCCTGGAGAAGTGCAACCCCAGGACACATAATCGTCAGATTCACCAAGTTTGAAAAGAAGGAAAAATTGTTAAGGGCAGCTAGAAAGAAAAGTCAGGTTACCCACAAAGGGAAGCCCATCAGACTAAGAGCAAATCTCTCTGCTGAAACCCTACAAGCCAGAAGAGAGTGGGAACCAATAATCAGCATTCTTAAAGAAAAGAATTTTCAACCCAGAATTTCATATCCAGCCAAACTAAACATTATAAGCGAAGAAGAAATAAAATCCTTTACAGACAAGCAAATCCTGAGAGACTTTGTCACCACCAGGCCTGCCTTACAAGAGCTCCTGATGGAAGCACTAAATATGGAAAGGAAAAACCGGTACCAGCCACTGAAAAAACATACCAAATTGTAAAGACCATTGACACTATGAAGAAACTCCATCAACTGACATGCAAAATAACCAGCTAGCATCATGACAGGACCAAATTCACACATAACAATATTAACCTTAAATGTAAACGGGCTAAATGCCCCAATTAAAAGACACAGACTGGCAAACTGGATAAAGAGTCAAGACCCATCAGTTTGCTGTATTCAGGAAATCCATCAAATGTGCAAAGACACACATAGGCTCAAAATGAAGGGATGGAGGAATGTTTACCAAGCAAATGGAAAGCAAAAAAAAAGCAGGGATTGCAGTCTTAGTCTCTGGTAAAACAGACTTTAAACCAACAGAGAAAAAAAGACAAAGAAGGGCCTTACATAATGGTAAAGGAATCAATGCCACAAGAAGAGCTAACTATCCTAAATATATATGCACTCAATACAGGAGCCCCCAGATTCAGAAAGCAAGTTCTTAGAGACCTACAAAGAGACTTAGACCCCAAGACAATAATAGTGGGAGACTTTAACACCCCCACTGTCAATATTAGACAGATCAACGAGACAGAAAATTAACAAGGATATTCAGGACTTGAACTCAGCTCTGGACCAAGCAGACCTAATAGACATCTACAGAACTCTCCACCCCAAATCAACAGAATATACATTCTTCTCATCACCACATCACACTTGTTCTAAAATTGACCACATAATTGCTATGCATTTTCTAAATCAACTGCTGCTAAAACTGTCACTGAAGTATTCCCTAGATGCACAGAGGTGATCTCGGTTTAACTTGTACCTATTTTGCCTGCTGCCTGACATCTCAGGCTTCATTGTGCATTCTGCTCCAGTGCCTCATCTCTGTTGCACTAGTTGCTGACACCATCGTTGATGTGCAGCAAGCTTTACTGCATTCTCAATGCTTTTGTTATTTGTCTTCACTGTAGATTTCCAGGAAATGCTCTTATAAAAGTTAAGCATAACTCTTCTTCAGCTGATTTAGGGTTTTATCTGAGACTTGTCTAAATTTTATCTTGTTTGGACACCAAACTTTAGAAAGGCAATCCATGCGTTGAATAGAAGGGTGAATAAAATAGACGTAGCTATTTCTTCCAATTGAGAACCTATCTAATTCTTATTAATCGCTACCTCCCGAGCCTTATTTTTTTTCTGCTTTATATCAAAGGAAAATGGGTAGGGAAGGTTTTCTTTTGTTAAAATTACAACATATGTTAATATTTTCTCTTATCTGTTATATGTTTTTCAAAATATTTTAATCAACATACATGTTTCTTTTATCATTTATCTTTATTCTGAAGGCAATTATATTAAGCTTTACAAAATACCCACCATTCAAGATAAAAAATATTTAAATAAATAAAGAAGGGATAATTATCCAGGTGTGATAGAAACACTGCAAGAGTAGGTATATAGTACAATTTTATTAAATTGAATACATAATAACTAATTTGCATCATTAGTTTCAGTTGCCTTGAAAACCAGTAATGAAAAGTCTGATTAGAAAAATTATAATAATAGTGAGAGAGGCAGCAGGACAATACACAGTACAGGTGCATGGATCTGTATTTGAGGATCAGGAATTGATGTAGAATAATCTGGGAAAAAATCTAGACTTTAAGAATGATTTAGGATCAGCCAGTCACGGTGACTCATGCCCATAATCCCGGCACTTTGGGAGGCCGAGGCAGGTGGGTCACCTGAGGTCGGGGGTTTGAGACCAGCCTGACCAACATGGAGAAACTCCGTCTCTACTAATAATACAAAATTAGCTGGGTGCGGTAGCACATGCCTGTAATCCCGGCTACTCAGGAGGATGAGGCAGGAGAATCACTTGAATCCAGGTGGCGGAGGTTGTGGTGAGCTGAGATCATGCCACTGCACTCCAGCCTGGGTAATAAGAGCAAAACTCTGTCTCGAAAGAAAGAAAGAGAGAGAGAGAGAGAGAGAGAGAGAGAGAGAGAGGGGAGGGGGGAGGGGAGGGAGGAAGGAAGGAAGGAAGGAAGGAAGGAAGGAAGGAAGGAAAGAAGGAAGGAAGGAAGGAAGGAAGGAAGGAAGGAAGGAAAAGAAAGAAAAAAAAATGATTTAGGATCACAGGAAACAAAAGAAAAAATATTCCAGAGATGTAAAGAGTTCAGAATACATGTCTACCATCAGAAACTAAGACTTAGATGCTTCTTAAAGCCTTTGATGTGCCCACTTTCATGCAAAGTATACATACACACCTCCTCCCACACACAAATGATTGGCATCTGCCATTTAAAATGTATACCTAAGTAACCCTGACATTGTAATCCAGGGAAATGTTCCTGTTTCTCAGTCCTGTGTGATATTGGACAGATGTCTCTACAAAACAAACAAACCTTTTAAATATGTATATTTCTAATTCTATAATTCAAAGGCAAAATTAAATTAATTATATTATTTGACCCATACCTCATACCTCATAAGAACTAACAAACTAAATAAGATACCTCTCCCTTTCTGGCCCACTTCTTCTTTTTTTTTTTTTTTTTGAGATGGAGTCTGGCTCTGATGCCTAGGCTGGGGTGCAGTGGCGCTATCTCGGCTCACTGCAAGCTCCGCCTCCTTGGTTCACACCATTCTCCTGCCTCAGCCTCCCAAGAAGCTGGGACTACAGGCGCCCACCACCACACCCGGCTCCTTTTTTTTTTTTTGTATTTTTAGTAGAGATGGGGTTTCACCGTGTTAGCTAGGATGGTCTCAATCTCCTGACCTTGTGATCCACCCGCTTCGGCCTCCCAAAGTGCTGGGATTACAGGCGTGAGCCACCGAGACCAGCCTGTGGCCCACTTCTTTAGCCCTATCCCCACCATGACCCTCTTCAAACACACCATACATCAGAGACATTTGCTTTAATGTGTGTGTGTGTGTGTGTGTGTGTGTGTGTGTGTGTGTGTGTATGCTTCTCTGAAATTGTACAATATGGTTTCATGAATGTGTCTGTTTTTATTACACAAGTTATATTTTTCTATAAGCCTCATTGAATTTTAATTTTTCTTGCTCAGTAGTGTGTATTAAGAGCAATGCATACATGCATGGCATTCTGTTACAAAAGTCTACTCCATTTTGTTTTACTATGTTTATTCTTAGTTGCCAACAGCCTTCAAATCCTACATAAAAACTCAAGTGAATACTGGATTTCATTGTCCATTTCTCCTTTGCTTGTTACTTGGAGAGCAGTACGATCGCCTTATTGAACTTATGAATAAGGAGATGACAGCAGTCATGATCAGAGACAGCATTTCAATTCTGCAGAAACTAACACTGACTCAAAGAAATTGTTGATGTCATTGGATGTCTGCGTGCCACTTCTTCAAAAGGATATCTCATTATTTCTCTCTCTTTCTCTCTCTGTCTTTTCTAAAATCTAGATGTTGTGGTAGATTTTCAAGAAGATGGTGATACTTTACCAGACAATGAGAGGATTTTAAAGCCAACACAGTTTGGGACCTATCTTAGACACTGCTTATGATATCCTTGGTTACATATATATTTTTAGTTATCCTTTTACATAAAGCTTTTCTTGTTTAAGTGTTGTCAGAATTGTTACTTTTCTCTCTGGAAAAAAAGACATCAAATGAAATTAAAACCCATGTATATTTGGAAAAATATATTTTGATAAGGTTAGCTGCTGTCCAAAAGAAAATCCAAAATAAAATTGGCTTAAACAAGAGACAAGCTTATTTATCTCTTAGGAAGATCTTATCTTGCTGTTCTACCACTCTGGCACTATGTCTGAATCTCAAGCACAAGGAATGGGTAAGGAAAGGCACCAATGGAGCCCTTGAGTCACGTTTTGAAGTTTCCAGGAAGTTCAGCTTACATTTTCTCATTCAGCACTTCATTTGGCCATGCAATATGACTCAGAGAAGGCTAGTCTTTATTATAGGCAGTAGTGTGCAGAGGTAATAATTTGGGAGACTGTTTGCTGCCACAGAGACAGACTGTTTCCTGAAAATATGGCCCATCTCTGTAATTATTTGTGTTGTGGTATGTCCTTTGCTTCTTTGAGTCAAACTAGTTACTTTATCCAGTATTGCTTTAAGCTTCAGAATGAGCACTTCAACTGTAGATATTTTTTGTCTGCAGCTTTTTATTTTTAGCTATGTCAAGGATAGTTCTCTCATCATTTGCTATGCTTCTTGTCTTCACTCCTTTTCAGATGACTTATGCTCAGCATCAGTGCTGTTGGCAGCCAGAAATGTATTTTTGAAGTTTTGGATTATATTTATGTCCAAGATTCTCTAAAAATGTATTTTCTGAATTATTTAAAAATTTTTTTGTTTGCTTTTGTATGATATCCAAGAGGAGAAAGAGGAAATGCTAAAATATACTGACTTGTTCAAAGCAGATGTTCTTATAAGTAGTTTAATTTTTTTTCTACATAAAGTACATAGAGGAAAATACAGATAATAGAAGCAAATTTAATTCAACTTGGAAAGATGAAGTAATTAACAAGAATATATGTTCTTTTCTAGATGAAGTATATAGGTACATAGAAAATAATGTTATTTTAATTCTGGTCATAAGAGAAGGGATATAGTAAATGGAAAAGAAAATGTGCTTGGGTTACAGATATTTATTTCTGTACCCACCTCAAATATTAATAACTGTGTGCCTTTTGGAAAATTCTTAATTTATCATTTTTGGTTTCTGACATTTTAAAATAAACAATATTATCCTGCTTTTTTTTGCAGAGTTGTTATTGCCTGGTGCATTCATCTATAAATCTTCTAAAAGTCATACCATTATTCAAGTCAGCTGTTTCAGGTCATGGAGTACAAAGAAAGACCAGTAAAGTGCATATGCGTGAGGTGATTGCAGCATAAACATTGTGTACAAGAAAAATAAACCTATATGCAGCATGAGGGTCTATTTCAGGGAGACTAATGTACTGCCCATTCTGTGATGGGCATCTCATTCAATTTATCCACCACCAGGCATCTGGTTAGCCCAAGATATTATATCATCTGGAGAGCTTACTGTTGGTCTCTGCTTTAGGCAGGTGGACGCTACATGTAGCTGGATTCAAATCAGCTTTGGTGAGTCAAGGTCCAGGTTGGTGACCCCAGGCATTCTCATCACTGTTGCTATGAGCACTTAGTTTATGAGCCCAACAGGAAAGCATAGATATAGCTAAAGGGAATTATGTCCTGGTATCCTTAGAATGGGTCAACTTTCCCATCTAATTATTATAATTCTTCTTTTCTAAGTTGCATTTTGATGAAGTTTCTTATGGGAAACAAGTATCTTCATACCCAAGGCTATTCAGAAATGTTTTCCCATGCACCACATTTCTTTGTCACAGTTTTTCCCTTTTCTTCTTTTCAAATCGACAACATTCAGCCAAATCAGCAACCACTGTCCATGAATCAATAAAGATCCATGCTTCTGACTATCTCTCCTACTACACAACATTGAAAACCAGGTATACTGTTTGAAGGTGAGCATTTTCCTTAATTAACATAATAACCTTTTAGTATCACCTTCCTGGAGGTGATCCCAGAGTAACTCCATTGTAATGCTGCACCTGTGTATAGTGCCAGTGCATTGTGCAAAAACATCTATAAACAACCCCCATTGCTTTTCATTAGCTGCTACATATAGGGAATTCCCCTAAAAGACCATACATGTGGGTTGAGGGAGAGGGGGCAATGTAATACCATTCCGCCATAGATACTAGAAATACCATGTAATCTGCTAAGTTATATGACACAAGTATGACAACCTGAACATATTGCAAAGCATTGTCTTGTTTTGTGACCCGCTCAAAATTGTGAGCTTTGTTTTGATTACTCAGCAAAGTAGTCAGGATAGCATGCACAGATGGAGGTACACATTGCCTCCATGTTCCAAAGAGGTCCTTTTTCTTAGTGGTTGGAGATGCCTGAAGTATGTTGTCATTCAATTTGAAAATGATTTCAAAACATTTTTCAAACCTATAATTTTTGAGGAATTTGTTTTTGATATGTATATATTTTAACAAGATGTCTATAATAGTGGTTACATCTGAATAATCAGGCCTAATCAGCATGATTATTATTGATGAAATAAATCAATATAATATACCATTCTGGGGGAATGAAGGGATGATTATGTTTGCTCCAAATGATGTAGGATTAGACAGTTTCATAGCTGGGGCAGAGAACACATATTACTAGCAAGTTCAGCTGATAAAGTAAAGTGCTTTTATGGCATTTACTATAAATATAGAGAAGAAAAAATATTTTCAAGATCAATGGACACATACAAGGTTCTGGCTGAGGGATTTGTTAATTTCTTCCAACTATGAAGCTTCATCTATAAAAGCAGCTGCAATTGGGAGTCAACATGTAATTGAGATGATGACAATCCATCCTTATTCTCCAAATCTATCTGGATTGTGTATGACCCGAATAGGCAAGTTGAATAACAATGTAGCATGAATCAATATCCTTGCATTTTTCAAGTCTTTCAGAGTGGCACAAATCTCTACAGTTCTCTCATGATTTATTTTGAAGTACTCTATTGGTAGATAGAGCCAATTCTAGTGGCTTTCAATTGACCTTTCTTATTATAAGAGCCCAGGTAATGAATGTGGGAACTCTGCCAGTGGCTAAGTATGACTATTCCAATTATAGGAAATAACCACAGGGGATGTTTATCTCACTAAGCTCTTTGTGAAATGGACACAAGCCAAAACTCCATTGCTCATTTGACCTCCATAACCCCCTAATCTTGATGGTGAACAGCAAAATGGCATTTCAGGTCTTAAGCATTAAGGTCATTTCAGAGACAGAGTTCAGTAACCCCATAAGTATCTAATCATTTCCTCTTTTCCATTGCAAAATCACCGTGGTAAATGGCCACAGGTAATTTGGGAGAAAGTAGAAAGAAATTTTGAGTAGTCGTTTTTGGATATATGGAAGGATTCATCCTTGAATGAACCTTTCCTCTTATTCAATCAAAAGACTGTGGGTTGAACCCACTGAAGTCTGGGAATTGGTACAGGGGTTGTGATTTTGTATTATAGTGATTTAAACAATTTCATTCAACAAGTCTGGAGTTGAATTACTCATACAAGCTTAGTAGGATATCCATATATTTCATTTTAGAGATGCAGTAATCAACTGGTCAATGCCAAAAATCTCTGCAGGTCATACTATTCTGATTACTGTGTTGGCTCTGTCACTGATTATGGCAATCATGCATCTTTTCTCTTTGGCAATTAAGAGTCACAATTTACACCAGATCCCTTTACTCCCTTGAAGATTAGGAGAGCTAAGTTTAATAGAAGTAGTTCTGACTATCATTTCTGGCTTGTAAAGAATAGTCATCACAGTTCTTTTAAAATATGGAGAGATTCCACTCATAAATGTATTTCTCTAAACTTATGAAGGACTGTCCTTTATAACTTCCATAAGATGCAGTTCATTTTATATGATAAATCTACTAATGCTTTCCAATCTCCATCAACATTTGGATGTCTTCATCTACAAGCATTCATTATGCCTTCTGCATAATAAAGAAGTTCTGGTATATCCCCTTCATTTAGTGTAATGCACATTGAGGCCCAAATCAATCTACCAATAAAAATATTATAGCCACTCACATCTAATTTAATTAAGACATTGCTTGTTTGTATCTGTTGAATATTGATATAAATATTGAATGTGAAATACTTATTTATGGAGTCTCAATTCAGCCTGATCAAACAAAATATTTGTTAACCCTGTTCTAAGAACTTTAGTATTAATTACAATATATGATCCCCAGGTTTCTATATAAATTTTTTTAAATCATGTAATTTTTTTGTGTGTATCACACCTTTCCATGGGTCATACTGTGTACCTTATTTTCTGGGATTTCTTGAGACCTAAGTCTAGTTATATATTGAGGAATAATAAGGGATAAAGGGTACATCTTAGAAGGATCAGCATTTCCTTGTAATAGCAGGACCATGGGGGAGCACACCGAAGTTTCTTCAGGCAAAAGTAGACAAAGTCTTCAGACAGAGACGAAAAGGTCCTTCCACTGGTAAAGGAGATTCAACAAAATTTTACGGATTCAAGATCTGAAAATATATGACTTTTACAATTTTCCGTGTCCTATTCCTTCCTAAACATTGGCTTTTTATCCCTACATAACAAGGATCTTCTTTCTCCAGTTTACAATGTTACATCTTCTTCACTTCCTCACTTCCTTCCAGAGCCCTCATGGGCAACATCTTTCAAGTCCAAGTTTCTACTAACAGTCTCTTCAAGTAAATTTAGCATTTCTCACTTAGACTCTTGAAAATCATTTTAGCCTCTGCTCACAGACTAATTCCAAAGCCTTTCCTACATGTATAGGCATTTATTATAGCAACACCCTCACTTCCAGGTAACACGAACTCTATTAATTTTCTATTGTTTCCTAACAAATTACCACAATGTTAGTGGCTTAATGCAATAACAGTTTATTATCAAAAAGTTTCTGTGGGTCCAGGACTCTGGGCACAGATTAGCTGGGTCCTTTGCTCAGGGTCTCATCAGGCTGAAATCAAGGTCTCAGTTGGGCCCGTATTCTCATCTGAGGACTGGAGCCTTCTCCTAAACCTATTTGGATTGTCAAAATTAACTTCACTGTGGTTGTAGACCTGAGCTTCCCAATTTCCTGCTGGCTGTCAACCAGGAACTGTAGCTGTTTCCAGTTTTCAGTTCCCTGCTCTGTGACCCTCTCTACAAGATTGCAGTTTGCTTGTTCAAGGTCAGCAGGCAAAATGTCTATGTTTCACCTTCTTTTAGAGAATCATCAAATTAGGTCAAGCCCACCAGTATAATCTACTTTTGATTACTTAAAAGTCTATCTGTTGTAGGAATGGTATCTCATCACAGTTACAACTTCTGCACACCTATCAGGAGAGGAGGCTATATAAGTTTTGAATGCTGGAGGCAGGAATTTGAGGGATTTTCTTTGAATTTTGCTTATGACACCCAACTAATTTAGAAAACATCAACCTGATAGATGTGGTTGAGAACAAGGACAAACTGAAGCTTGAAAATACAAACAAAAAATTTTGGGGACAAAATAAAATCTGTGCCTCTATCTCACTGTCTGCAACTATGGCTGTGGAGGCTCTGCAGGAGGGGTCAATATCTGCTGCCGTGTAGCTCTACATATACCTGGCCAGCATCAGAGAAGATGAAGGAATAGGTATGGTGGTAGCTGGAGTTGCTGAAGGCTCAGCTGATGCCCCACTTCAACAAGGTGACCAAACACATTAGTGACAACATGTGCAAGCTGCCATAGTGGATAACACCCTCCTTCGCAGTAGAAAAATAAGACTGCCTTTATTTCTACCTCAAAGTCTCAAAAAAATTTGGCTGCTGGTCAACATTAACCAGGGGCCATATGGTAAAAAAAAATTCCAAGGATTGTGGCTGCAGCTTAGCTAAATTGACATAGTAATTAACAACCACAATTAATAAGGCAGGAAAATAACTAAAGGGAGCCTATCCTAGGTAGTGGCTTTTAGTACCAAGGTGTGAATAAGTTCTTCTGTAACACTAGATGTCTAATAATTTATGACTTCTCAACAAAGCAACATATTTCCTATTATTTACAGAATTCAATATAGCCTATACAGCAGAAAGATAGATTTTTTTTTAAACCAGAATTGTGACTTTAGAGAGGATGGTATACTCGTGAACTTTTAGATGTTTTCCAGCTCTGAGAATCAAATTTATTATTTGTTGTAGCAAAAAGTGATATCTCACTATATCCGAGTTTATCTGAAGAAAACTCAAAACTATCTCCTGAAGTTATCATTTTATTTTATACCAATGTATTCATGTATTATTAGTGTTAATAAATTCAATTTGACAACCATTTTTATTATATGGTATGTTCTATGTATCAGTTATTTTGTTAAATCTGGGGGACACCATAACACAGAACATGCACCCATGATCTCAATGTGTAATTTTTTTAAAAATCCTAATCAATTTGAACACTGAGAAAGCACAATATTGTAACTTCAAAAGATTCATATAAAATTTTGTTGCTGATCTTTCTTAAAATATCACATTCCATTAGACAGAAAGATGAGTAAATATTTCCAGACATTGTATTTCAAAATATTTTCGTAAGATCAGATATGTAAATCATAGGCATTTTGAGTCTTCATTAGCTATCTCACTTTTCAAGGAAGAAATACTGTTTATTGGCTTAAAAATGTAGTTTTGCAGGTCATTTTACTAATATAAAGTCAATTTTCATAATTCAATGTTTTGTAATTCTTTTTTGTGTATATATGTATATTTGCATATTACACATATGTGTGTGTGTATATGTATGTTTTCATATAACATTCTGTGGCATATAAGTTACAGAAAGTCATGCTAGAGGCAATTAATACTTTGATTATAAAAATTCAAGGTCCAGGTATTCTATGCCAGTACTTGATGCTTTGGTTAATTAATATGTATATAGAACAGAATTTGTCTGTTAGTGTGAGTGTGTTTTCACATTTAAAGGGAATTTTAATATTTAAATGGAATCCTGGTGAAAATTATGGAAAATTTCTATGAATGCTGTAAATAAGCTAGGTGGCAAAAGCTGTAAAAATGAATAAGTACTTATACTTGTATATCAGCAATTATGGTCTTTGGTGTGAGATCTTCCTGTACCACTATTGCGAATAATAGGTAGGGTGAATTGTGGAAAGCAAATCTAATATGACTAGGCTAAAAAACTAAAAGTGAGATTAGCCAGACAATTTAAGCAGGTATTAATGCTGATAAAACAACCAAAGAAACAACACAAGGTGAAATTCTCAGAAAATCAGCTCCCCTGCTTTGCTTTTTAAAGTCAGATTCCTACAAGGAACTCCTAAATTGTTAGAAAGAAAGGCTGTGATAAATATATTTACCTGTTCCAGGAAATAATTTGCCTATCTGTAACGAAAGTTTGCAGACTTCTCAGAATAAAAGTATTCAGGAAGCATGAGTACTCTTAACCCTTCATGAATGCAATCTGAATGTCACAAATTTTATATACTTTCCTTCTTTAGAGATTAAAAAATTTTTTTTTCTAGTTATGTGTTTGCTGACATATCTTCTTTTTGTCAACATATTTGTGTTTCTCTTTTGTAGGGAACATGTTGACTCATATTTTGGATCCCATATTCTTTAAGCAGTGATCAGAATACACCAGAAACTTAATAAATATTTCAATGAATTGAACATTGGCAGCCATGTTTTTTATATTTGTGACAAACTATGTAGCTTCTAGCCTCAGCATCTATATACATATGAGAACAAATAATTGACTTTAAAATAACCTTACCCTCTACAAATCATTTAAATAATGAAACTTCTCAAGGACTGTTAATCAAAGTACATGGAGAAGAGTCATACATATTCATGAGTTGTTTAATATTGTTGTTAATAATTGCAGTACTCATTTTATATAAAAATTCAATCTTTTTTTTTCTACTTATCATTTGGTAAAGCTCTTTACTAAACAGAATGTAAATGATTATCAATTCTTTCTTGCTTTGATATACAGTCTGTGCCTCAAAGAGGATAAACCAAAGCATGCATACATCCTGAAAGCTGTGATGTTTGCAGAAATGATATGAATTTGAAAAATCACGCAGATAGAATTATTCAAATAACTTGGACTCTTCCTATTCCCTGAACTTTTTTCACTTGTAAGTCTTTGTAAATTCTACACACTCTTTGAATTGTCTCCAATTATTCACAAGCTATGCATGAATACCCGTGTATCCAGACTGAATACTGTAATTATCAGGACTGATTTTTATTGTGAAGTTATAACCACTTCATCTCTTCCTAATGTGAATCAGCCCTATAAGAAATGTTATGTGCTTTGTAAATGGTAATTAGGTAAATATGAAAAAAATAAGAATAACTTTTAAGGGGAAGATGTAATGGTTTTCTGGCTTAGCAAATTAGAAGGGTTGCTGCTTACAGTTGAATGTTGATTGAAGATGTCTTTCTTAAAAAAAGTAAAGTATTTTAAGTCATTGTTGCTTTCTGAATCAAAATTGAGTTGCTCAACTTTTAAAAGCCAAGGTCTTAACCTATTCCTATCTTAGACTTAGTTACCTGTATATGAGTTTTTGTATGTAGCCATCTGTATAAATATATGCTTGAAAAGGAAGAAATGTGAAGGAATACAGAGTAGCTAAATTAACATGGAGAAGAAACTTTGTAAGATGTGTTGTAAAATCAAAAAGAAAAAAGTTTTTGGAGAAAAATTTCTAATTTCAGCATGAAGATTATGTTCTTTCTTCCTTCTGAAATTACATAATATTACCTGGTCCATCAATGGTGCCTCATGTCTGATAAATATGATGTGTTTCTAAACTAGTAATATCGCTCCAGAGAGTGAATATTTTCACTGCTGGCATAAATAAAGTTATGCTACTGAAAAGACAGCATTTTTTGGATCATCTTACTAAAGTTAAGATATCATGTATCTCTTGAAACCACGTCTCTACTAAAAATACAAAAATTAGCTGGGCATGGTGGGATGCACCTGTAGTCCCAGCTACTCGGGAGGCTGAGGCAGGAGAATCACTTGAACCCCGGATGCAGAGTTTGCAGTGAGTGGACATCACATCACTGCACTCCAGCCTGATGACAGAATAAGACTCCATCTCAGAAAAAAATAAATAAATAAAAAGATATCATGTATCTAAAAATGAGTCATCACAGGACAATCAGGAAACAAACAGTAATTTACCTACTATATAATTAGATCTGACTTCAGATAAATCTTAATTGAAGCCATAGTCACTAATGTATATGCTTAAAGTAGATATTTTTCCTGGGTTTTGGATTAGCATGGTTTTGGATTAGTTAGCATTCAAATCCTCTGAAAACAAAGCAAAACAATAACAATAATGACAAATAGGACATAATCACATGGAAACAAACAAAATTTTAAAAGTGAAAATTTTCATAAAACTTATAACTCTCAAAAGAGAGTTACATCTTGCATTATTTTGGTAGTGATATTTCCCTAATTCTTTGAGTAAATGTTCCCTTATTGACATGAATGGCTTTGTGGAGATTATCCAAATCCATGCACTTTCTAATGAAAGGTGGTTGTATTTGCTAAAAATAAAGATATTACCCTGATTCAGTTAAGCAATTTGCATATATCCATTTAAAGTTCTACTATGTTTTTCATCTAAAAGAAATATGTTTAGTCAATATATTTCAATTTATCTAACATAATTATGAACTTAAATTTTCTGCCAATCCTAGAGAATCTCCTATTTAAAAATGAAATCACATAGGTGGATATCTTGGTATAGAAAATCAAGACATGTCATTACTAAAGCTACAATTAGGCTACTTTAAAAAAAAAGTCTGATTTCACATGAAACTACAGCATACAAGATTCAGCCACCCATTATATAAAACCATGGCTTTGATGATGTCTGTCTCTGTTGAGTTTAGTTAAACAAAACAGTAAAGAGAGTATTCTTCAAAAAGTAGAACATCAATTAGAGGCGTATCTCAGTTTATTGTACTTCATGCTATTGTACTACACAGACATTGAGCTTTTTACAAATTGAAGATTTGTGGCAACCCTGCATTGAGCAACTTTATCAGTGCCATTTTTCCAATTGCATGTTCTCAATTCATGTCTTTGTGTCACATTTGGTTATTCTTGCAATGTTTCAAACTTTATTATTATCATTATGTCTGTCATGTAATTAGTGATCTTTGATGTACTATTGTCACTGTTTTGGAGCACTACAAAGTGTGTTCATATATGATGGCAAACTTAATGGATATACAAATCACTTAATGATTTGTATGTACTGACTGCTCTACTGATCACTGGTTCCCACTTCTCTCTCCCTCTCCTCAGGCTTCCCTATTCTTTGAGATGTACATTATTAAAATTCTGCTAATCAATAACCCTACAATGACCTTTAAGTGTTCAAATAAAACAAAGTGTCACACATCCCTCACTTTAAACCAAAAGCTAGAAATAATTAAGCTCACTGAGGAAAGCTTAGGGTGAAAGCTAGGTCTCATGGCCAGACAGCCAAGTTGTGAATGCAAAAGATAAGTTCTTGAAGGAAATTAAGAGTGCTGCTCCAGTGAACACAAGAATGAAAAGAATGCAAAAACAGCCTTATTGCTCATATGGAGAAAGTTTGAGCAAGATAGAAGATCAAGTCAGCCCCAACATTGCCTTAAATCAAAACTTCATCTAGAGCAAGGGCTTATCTCTCTTCATTCAATTCTATGAAGGCAGAGAGAATTAAGAAAGCCACAGAAGAAAAATTTGAAAATAGAAGAGGGTGGGTTGGGAGGTGTAAGAAAATAAGCCATCTCCATGACATAAAAGTTGAAGCTATAAGTGCTGATGTAGATGCCATAGAAAGTTATCCAGAAGATCTACCCAAGATAATTGGTGAAGTTGGCTACGTTTAACAACAGATTTTCAATGTAGACAAAACAGCCTTCTTTTGGAAATAGATGCCATCTAGAACTTTCATAGCTAGATAGATAAAGTGAATACCTGACTTCAAAGCTTCAGTGGACAGATTGATTCTCTCATTGGGAGCTAATGCAGCTGGTGACTTTAATTCAAGTCAATGTTCATTTACTATTCGGAAAAATCCAGGGACTTTTAAGAATTGTGTGAAATCTACTCTGCCTATGTTCTATAAATGGAAGAGCAAAGCCTGAAAAACATCTGATTTATTTAGATCACATTTTACTGAATACTTTAAACCTACTGTTGAGACCCACTGCTAAGAAAAAAAATTCCTTTCAAAATATTATTGTGAATCAATAATGTACCTGGTCATCCAGGAGCTCTGATGGAGAGATACAAGGAGATTAATGTTGTTTTCATGCCTGCTAACACAGTTTCCATTCTTCAGTCCATGGATCGAAGAGTAATTTTGACTTTCAAGTCTTATAATTTAGGAAACATTTCAGAAGACTCATGACACTTCATGCAGACTACCAGACTCTTCTCTGTTCTAATGAAGGATAGAAATATTTTTCTCATTATCTTTTATCTTTTCTAATCTATCATTGCTGAAATCTACATTCTAATGTCAATTGCTTAATTTCTTTACTAAGTTAAAGTGCTACTTTTCCCCTTTCTTGTTTTGAGCAGGAATGGCTCTCAAGTTTACTGTGATTTAAATTCTTCAAAATTAAATTAAATAACAATAAACTACAATTCAGTTAGGGAATTATTATATAACACCTAAAGCAACTAATTGCATGCACTTGTTTTAATAGCCAACTGCCAAATGAGACAATGTCCTATATGCATCTTTATACTTCAGAGCTGAGTCTATTCTAGACACTTAGTTAATCATAGTTTATTTGAATGTGTCTTAACATTGTTCCCTTCTCGCATTTTCTGCTAGGAAATGGTTCACACTATAAAATAAATTTTAATAAATTACTATGTGCTATTTAAGGTATATTATTTCAATAGTGATTTCATATCTTTTTTTTATTATACTTTAAGTTTTGGGTACATGTGTACAACATGCAGGTTTGTTACATATATATACGTGTGCCATATTGGTGTGCTGCACCCATTAACTCATCATTTACATTAGGTATATCTACTAATGCTATCCCTCCCCCCTACCCCCTCCCCACAATAGGACCCGGTGTGTGATGCTCCCCTTCCTGTGTCCAAGTGATCTAATTGTTCAGTTCCCACCTATGAGTGAGAACATGCGGTATTTGGTTTTCTGTTCTTGTGATAGTTTGCTGAGAATGATGGTTTCCAGCTGCATCCATGTCCCTACAAAGGACACGAACTCATCCTTTTTTATGGCTGCATAGTCTTCCATGGTGTATATGTGCCACATTTTCTTAATCCAGTCTGTCACTGATGGACATTTGGGTTGATTCCAAGTCTTTGCTATTGTGAATAGTGCCACGATAAACATACGTGTGCATGTGTCTTTATAGCAGCATGACTTATTATCCTTTGGGTATACCCCCAGTAATGGGATGGCTGGGTCAAATGGTATTTCTAGTTCTAGATCCTCGAGGAATCGCCACACTGTTTTACACAATGGTTGAACTAGTTTACCTTCCCACCAACAGTGTAAAAGTGTTCCTATTTCTCCACATCCCCTCCAGCACTTGTTGTTTCCTGATTTTTTAATGATTGCCATTCTATCTTGTGTGAGATGGTATCTCATTGTGGTTTTGATTTGCATTTCTCTGATGGCCAGTGATGATGAGCATTTTTTCATGTGTCTGTTGGCTGTATGAATGTCTTCTTTTGAGAAGTGTCTGTTCATATCCTTTGTCCACTTTTTGATGGGGTTGTTTTTTTCTTGTAAATTTGATTGAATTCTTTATAGGTTCTGGATATTAGCCCTTTGTCAGATGAATAGATTGCAAAAATTTTCTCCCATTCTGTAGGTTGCGTGTTCACTCTGATGGTAGTTTCTTTTGCTGTGCAGAAACTCTTTAGTTTAATTAGATCCCATTGGTCAATTTTGGCTTTTGTTGCCATTGCTTTTTGTGTTTTAGACATGAAGTCCTTGCCTATGCCTATGTCCTGAATGGTATTACCTAGGTTTTCTTCTAAGGTTTTTATGGTTTTCGGTCTAACATTTAAGTCTCTAATCCGTCTTGAATTAATTTTCGTATAAAGAGTAAGGAAAGGATCCACTTTCCACTCTCTACTTACGGCTAGCCAATTTTCCCAGCACCATTTATTAAATAGGGAATCCTTTCCCCATTTCTTGTTTTTGTCAGGTTTATCAAAGATCAGATGGCGGTAGATGTGTGGTATTATTTCTGAGGGCTTTGTTCTGTTCCATTGGTGTATATCTCTGTTTTGGTACCAGTACCATGCTGTTTTGCTTACTGTAGCCTTGTAGTATAATTTGAGGTCAGGTAGCGTGATGCCTCCAGCTTTGTTCTTTTGGTTTAGGATTGCCTTGGCAATGCGGGATCTTTTTTGGTTCCATATGAACTTTAAAGTTTTTTCCAATTCTGTGAAGAAACTCATTGGTAGCTTGATGGGGATGGCATTGAATCTATAAATTACCTTCAGCAGTATGGCCATTTTCACAATATTGATTCTTCCTATCCATGAGCATGGTATGTTCTTCCATTTGTTTATGTCCTCTTTTATTTCACTGAGCAGTGGTTTGTAGTTCTCCTTGAAGAGGTCCTTTACATCTCTTGTAAGTTAGATTCCTAGGTATTTTATTCTCTTTGAAGCTATTGTGAATGGGAGTTCATTCATGATTTGGCGCTCTGTTTGTCTGTTACCGGTGTATAAGAATTATTTCATATCTTTTAAAACATATTGACCTAATTCCTACCCTATACTGAAATAAGAGTTTGGGATGTAATCCTGGTATTAAATTATCATACATAGAGACATACTTTAAAAATTAATCCACTAATTAATAACATTTATATGTTAAAAAGTCCATCCCAAATATGTTTTTATCTAAAAAGTCTTAACTAACCTTTCAGCACTCAGAAATTCACTTCTTTCACTTTTAAATTTCTAATATATTTACAAATATTTGGTTGCCAGACTTAGTAAATAAAAATACAGGACACCCAACTAAATTGTAATTTTGGATAACAATACATTCTTTTGTTTTGTTTTGATATAGTTTGTTTAGTTTTCTGTTCCTACTGTAACAATCACTACACATATAGGGGCTTAAAATAATACAACTTTTTAACCTTACACTGTTGGATGTTAGAAGTCCAAAATGTTTCTCAGTGTACTAAAATGAGGATATCAGCCAGGTTATGTCCCTTCTGGAAGCCATAGAAGAAAATCTGTTTCCTTGCCCCTTCCAGCTCCTACAGGTTGCTCACATTCTGTGGTTTGTTGACCTCCCCTACTTTCAGAGACACTTTGGCAGTTTGAGATGTAGCATCACATCAAATTTACTGTCATAGTCACAAGTCCCTTGTAATAGTAAAGACACAAATTTGGGACATTGTACACACACAATCACACACATATATAATCACATATATTTTTTTATATATGTATTTATATGCACATTCATATACATAGCTATGAAATACATGCCACAAAACACAAATGTCTATTCTAATATTCAGTTTAGAAGATTAAAGATTGTATCTGGGAGGAAAAATAATCTATGGTACTGGTTGGGGTCTGAATCAAATGTGCATTTTATTTATATTAAACAATACATAGCTCTATGTGTCTTCATTTTCCATTCTATTATGCTCTGAGTGAATTAGAAATACATCTGTCTTTGGATGCTCCTGTTTTGTTCTCGTTGATTACTGATCATTTATTTATCTTTAGAGACAGGGAATGGAATTGCTGCCTCTGGAAGCCATGACCTAGTTCAGCAGTAGAAGTACTTGATGATGTACAATGGAATTACTCTAGGAGTCTTAAGAAGTGTACATAAAGGGTAAAAATAGCTAAAAGGGTTGAGTACCTATAATGTATTCATTACTAAATATATGTTTGTTTGTTTGTTTGTTTTTCTCATGTAATTCCAACAAGAGCCCAATAAGACATTATTTATGCTCCATTTTCTAGAAGACAACCTTGGAACACTAAGTAGTTAACCGAAGGTCACAAGGAGCTCAGACTCAAAGTTCCTTACCACTAAGCCACCTGTAAGTCACAGTTTGTCCAAGGAGTGCCTGGAATTGCATACATTACAATACGACATTTTCTCTAGAAATTTACCAAGGAAAACCTGACTGACAGTATGACCTTTGGCCCATATAACTCAGATTTGAAGGATCATTGCTGTCAATATGGCCTCTAGAATTCAGATTTGAAGAATTATTGTTGTCAATATGTACATTAACATGCTATTTTCTTTACAAGGTTAATTTAATGTGCTGCTGGGCATATTATAGAACCACTCTGAGGTTCCTCAAGGTCATAGAATTAGAATTTCTGACTGTTCATTAGCCATTTCTTTATATATACATATATATATGTATAAACATATACACACATATAAAATTAAAATCATCTAGATTCAACAAACTTCTAGTGTATTCCATTTCCTATTTTGAACTTGAAATTGTACATTGTATTCTATTTTAATAACAAATAAAATTTTAATTGTTTTCTCTAATAATAAAAATAGAAAGATATGAATAAAAAATTATTCTTTAACTTATCAAAGTTATTAAGTTCATTAATGGTAGGTTATTTATTGGTACAACACTTATAATCTGTACATGGTCCTTCTATCATTTCTCTGAGTATTTAAGTGTAGAAATGCCTTACTTAAAATGCAAGAAGTTTCCAGTAAGTTTCCAGGCTCTAGAGATAAATTATTTATATTAACAAACTGGAAAGAGTTCATTTGCTTTAATATTTATAAGGGAGATCAATGAGACATACAATGCAATATCACTAAGCTCTAAAACTACTATAAAACATAGATTCAATTAATGGAATGTTAACCAAAGAATAGTCAGCAATTCATAAATAAATAATTGTTATAAATGCCCAGATTTTTAAGGTTCTTTGGAGTACCCTGGTGAAGCCAGCTGTTGAGCCATGTATTCTACTACCTCCATCCATTAAAAAATGTAATTGTAAGGAAAATTAGATGCTGTCTTGCTCACAGTAGAATACATACTTTAAAGCTATATTGGTTTTAAGCCTTTGAAGATAATAAGAAGTTTCATTAAACTATTACCTTTGAGTTACCTGAAATATTGAATAACCTCAGAATGATTCTGTTTGAAGAAGTTTAATTGGCATGAGCTTTGCCATGCCTTTTAAATAAAATATTTTGTAAGATACTCATAATAATATTAACTACCAAAGCATGTAAACAATAGATAAATAAAATTGAAAACTTGCATTGGCTTACAACTTGGGAATAAAAATGATTGTTAAAAACATCTGAATTAAATGAAATTAAAGCCTAAGGTATTTAGAAATATGAGAAACCCAATATACCTCATGTAAACCTCAATATTACTGGGCGGAAAAAAAGTTCGTATTTTTCTTTCAACATGAGATGTAATTTAGTAATGTATCAAGCATTTATGAGCAGATAATTAGAATTTTTCAAAAATCAAAGGAAAGAAAAGCACTTTTTCTAAAGATATTTATGTATTTATTTATTCATTTATTTTTTTGAGATGGCATTTCGGTCTAATTGCCCAGGCTCGAGTATAATGGCGTGATTTCGGCTCACCGCAAACTCCACCTCCTGGGTTCAAGCAATTCTCCTGCCTCAAACTACCCAGGAGCTGGGATTTCAGGCATGTGTCACCACACCTGGCTAATTTTGTGTTTTTAGTAGAGATGGGGTATCTCCATGTTGGTCAGGCTGGTCTCGAATTCCCAACTTCAGGTGATCCTCCCACCTCGCCCTCCCAAAGTGCTGGGATTACAGGCATGAGCCACTGCACCCAGCCAAGATATTTATTTTAAAATGATATAGGAATAAACCTATAATTAATATTAGTCTAATTTGCATGCAGCAACTTTGTAAAACAGGAAGACAATAGCCTAGCTGTTCATTTAAGGGCTTGCAGTTATTTAACCAAGGACAGTTATTTATCTTCTTATAGTTGCCATTCAGCAATCACTTAAAAATTGACAGTTTTAAATTCACGGACTAAAATACTATTTTAGGAAATTGCAAATGAATTAACTCATACATTGAAGTGCATGTATCAGTCAATGTATAAGCTTTATCAGACACTTTTATCTTGATCACAGTGAGAATTCTTGAAGTAGTTTATGAAATGTTCATGAATTCTTGGATGAAGCCCAAAATAACTTATCTGACTTGACATATTTGGATATTTTTATGCAGTTAGTATCACGTGGGCTTTTGCAAAATTATTGTCATTTATTTTTTCAAATACCACAAATGTTGAGTATAATAATTATGTATAGTATTCAGGTGTGAGTCATACATTTTTAAAATTCAGTGAGAAATGCTACATCTATAACCTTCAATACTAGGCCCTAGCAAAAGTTATCTCCCTCTTTGAAACTATGATTTCAAAAAAAATAGACTTTTTGTTGTCTCTTTTTATTTCTAAGTATATCACTATTAGGAATTTATTTTTGTTGTTGTTGTTGTTGATAATCATTACTGACCCTATATTATTACAAGGGGCTAAGCTATTTTAAGTGTCTTACTGACTTACAAAGGCTCAATGATGGTTATCTTAAATCATGAGGCAAATTATTTTTTATTCTATAGAAGTTGAATTATTCAAGATATTTTTAGTTAAAAAAAAAAAAAACAACGTTGGTAGATAATAAAGTATGTACCAATGTACATACATAGTTTTAACCATCCCCAAAATAAAGATATTGGCAGGTGTGTGAAAGCACTGATTAAATTGCCTATATTTATTCCAATGGAGGCATATAAAATGATAAATTCTGTTTACATATGAAAATATGCTGGAAATGATTGAAATAAAAAGTAAAACAAAGGCTACTTCACTTAAAAAAATTCACTGAGGAAACTTTGTTTTTATCCTTATTCAATTTCTTCTCATTGACTATTCCTACACACCAGAAGGCTGTATGCTCTCAACACATCTGTTATTTCCTAATATCAGCACCAGGGAGACTCTGTGTATTCAAAGCTTTCATGTTGCAGTATAAGAATTACATGTTTGTTATTTATTTATCGTTCATTTGCATCTCTGTCATCATTTCACAATCATGACTAGCAACATTTTGGTTGGAATGAGAAAGAATGCACTGTAGGTTTTGAAATTACTACAATAAGAAAAAACAAGGCTAGATAGACACAGATGTTTTAGCAAGAGGTACCATATATTTGTTTAAGTAAAGTGGCTAAGTAAAAAGTGTTTTATTTATTTTTTTGGTTCTCCTAAAATTGACTTGAAGTCTTATGCAATGAGAAGTAAGAATAACTTGTAGTTTCCTTGAGATTTTGAAATTTGATCAAGTTGGAAGAAAAAATTCCTTCAGCCTGAAGTTAGCAAAGAAGAATGACCAGTCAACAAAAGTTAGAAAAGAAACTCAAGAAGAACAACAAAACCAATTCTATTAGTCTGTTTTCATGCTGTTGATAAAGACGTACTCAAGACTGGGTAATTTATAAAGAAAGAGAAGTTTAATGGACTCACCGTTCCACGTGGCTGGGGAAGCCTCACAATCATGGTGGAAGCACGTCTTACATGGCGACGAGCAAAAAGAGAATGAGAGCCGATTAAAAGGGTTTGCCTTTATAAAACCATCAGGTCTCATGAGACTTATTCACTACTAGGAGAACAGTATGGGTGAAACCACCCCCATGATTCAATTATCTCCCACCAGGTCCCTCCTAAAACATGTGAGAATTATGGGGGCTATAATGCAAAATGAGATTTGGGCAGGGACACAGCCAAACCATGTCACCAATACATAAGAGAAGTCAATACAATGAGAATAATAGAATACATGAAATCCTCCATGGAAAAATTTGATTTTCATACTGTGCATAACACTTAAGAGAGTTCACAAATGCATTGTTACTTTAGGCAAAATAAGTTAATATAAGGTAACAAAATCACTTCCTAGACAGAGCTTCTCTTAGCAATTAAATATCTGAATGTATTTTTCAGGTTGATGCTTAAAGTTACAAATATCTTTTTTAATTTTTAATTATTATGGGTACCAAATCAGTGTATACATTTATGAGGTGCATGTGATGGATGAAGAAAAAATTACAGAGATAGTAACAAAAAAACCCGGTGGGATAGTCTAATTCATTCAATTATGTATTCCTTTTTAAAATAAAAAAAGTTATTTACATACACATACACACATTTATATATACACACAGATATTATATATATACACATATATATACACAGATTATATATAATGTCAAGAGTCAATATTCTTGTATGACTAAGAAATTATTAACTGATAATATATTCTTTTTTATGAAAAATATTTTCCATGAGTTATGGTGTAGAACTCTGAAGATAAATTATGTATTATAGGCATCTGTACAAATTTAAAAACACTTGATGTAATGACATTTGTCCCCACTTTAAATTACCTCTGCTGTCAAATTTTATCATATGGTTGGCTATCTGAAGTGAGTGAAATAGTATAAATTATTTTAATTCAAAAAAATAGAAAAAAATATTTTTCATTTTCAAGTTTGGACTAGAAACTATGGAGGTCTCATTTGCTAGGGGCATGAGCTTTCAAGCTACTGCCAAAAGATCCATTTTCAAAATTAGATTTGGTAGTCAAACAACATGCTAAAAATTCATTGTTACAGGATTTAAGCTTTCTTTGTATTTTAAGTTTTGTTATGAAGGGCTTACACTTTTAATAGAGAAAGTTTAAAACTTGTTTACAAAACCAGTTCAAACCTATCATGGCTTAATATAGGAAGTTTATTTTTTCGTTTGTTTGTTTTTGAGATGGAATTTTGCTCTGTTGCCAGGCTGGAGTGTAGTGGCGTGGTATCTGCTCACTGCAACCTCAGCTTCCTGGGTTCAAGCGATCCTCCTGCCTCAGCCTCCCAAGTAGCTGGGACTACAGGCACACACCACCATGCTCGGCTAAGTTTTTGTATTTTAATAGACACGGGATTTCACCACATTGGCCAACATGGTCTCGATCTCTTGACCTCGTGATCCATCCCCCTCGGCCTCCCAAAGTGCTGGGATTACAGGTGTAAGCCTTCATTGCTGAAAGTATTATTTATTATCAGATGCAATGACCCTAAGAAAAAGGTTCATGTAATGTATTCTTGTAAGTATTTGGTATTATTCCTATTTTTCTCATGAAAAGTCTTAGAGAATTAACAATGAGAAGACAGCAAGTATTTTGCCATTTATCATAGTCTCCCTTATGCGTGACTTCAGTAAATTTCCAAGTTAAGTGTAAAATTTGATTACACTAACAATTATCTTTCATTACTGTTCAAAGGATTTATCCTGAATCTTTTGGTTTGGTATTTGATATCTTCTATAAATCTAACTTATTAAATAGACAAAGATATAAAGATATACAGAGTTGTGTGTGTGTGTGTGTATATATATATATATACACACATATATTTATAGAAAGACTATATTTTAATAATTTGGAGGTGCATATTATAATGAGTTGTTGTGTTCAATCACAAATAATTGAATACATGCAAAACAAAAATTGCCCCAGAGAACTCAGATTATGCTGTGTGTATGGAGCAGTTCATAAAAGATATAATAAAGGATTGATATTTAAGCTATATTCTGACCGCACTTTGACCACAGCATGATTTTATTTTTAAATTATAGTCCAATATTGGTAACACTTAAGATGAAATGAAAATGAGACAGTTTGAAGTGTGGGAGGTAAGACTGGGTCAGGGAACATATTTTGAAAAGTCTTATAGATACATTAGGAAATTTGAATTTTATTCTATACGTTAGTACTTAGAAAATATTACTTTTTCATAACACAAAAATCATGCATAATTTCCTAGAATGTCTAGCAATACAGAAGTTGTAAATAAATGTTAACTTTTGTATTTCCCTTTCTATAGAATGACAGATTTTAAAAATCTAAAAAAAAATTTCGTCAAGCTAAACTTCTAATAGGAAATGTAATAAACTTAAGAATAATTACTTTGAGAATTAAATATAAGTAAATGACAGGGTTCAAAGAGGAGGAGGTAGCATGATTCCACAGTAATAAGCTAGTGTTGAACCCTCAGCTATATCAAGAACATATAGTACTGTGTATGAAAAACCAGTCATGATTCAGAAAGCAAGACATTAAAACTGTTCAAGATACACAACTGGAAACCTGCCTTTTAACAAAAGCCAAGACTTCATGAAAAACGTGGGTGATAACAAAAATAAAATTAATAACAGGAAAAGAAGTGCAACTAAATATCTTGATTGTGAAAGAAACAAAGAAAGAAAGAAAACAAAGGAAGGAAACAAAGGAGGAATGGAGAGATTGGAGGGAGGAAGAAAGGAAGAAGGAAAGAACAAGAAAACAAGCCTCCCTTGAGATTGTATAGGAGGAGACCAATTAGCAATTCAAAAAGTAGTTCAGCGTTAATAAGCTTTTTGTTGTTGATAATATTCTTTATTTTTAAAGATTAAAAGATATTCATGTATATCATATTTTTTTTTCATTCATCCTGTGATGAACACTTAGGTTGATTCCACATCTTGACTATTGTGACTAATACTGCAATGAACATGGGAGTGCAGATATTTCTTCATGAAATTGATTTCACTTCTTTTGGACATATACCCAGAAGAGGGATTGCTGTATCATGTGGTAGTTCTATTTTAATTTATTGGGGAGCCTCAATACTGTTTTCCATAAGGGCTGTACTAATTTACATTATCACCAACAGTATACAAGGCTTGCCTTTTTGCTCACCTCTTTACCAACACTTGTTATCTTTTGTCTTTTGATAATAGTTATTCTAACAGATATGAGCTGATATTTCATTGTGGTTTTGATATGCATTTCTCTGATTATTACTGATGTTGAACATATTTTCATATAATTGTTGGCCAGTTGTATGTCTGAGTAATATCTATTTAGGTCCTTTTTGCATTTCTTAATCAGGTTATTCATGTTTTGCTATTGAGTAGTATGAGTTCCTTGTATATTTTGGCTATTAACCCCTTATGAGAGTATGGTTTGCAAATACTTTCTTCTATTCCATAGGTTGTTTTATCACTCTGTTTTCTTTATTGTGTAGAAGCTTTTTAGTTTGCTGCAATCTTGTCTGTTTTTATCTTTGTTACCTGTATTTTGGAGTTGTATCCAAAATATCATTGCCCAGACCAATGACAAAAAATTTTCCCTTATGTTTTCTTCCAGTTATTTTACAGTTTCTGGTCTTACGTTTAAGGCTTCAATCAATTTTGAGTTGATTACTGTATATGGTGTGAGATAAGGTTCTAATTTCATTTTTCTGTAAGTGGATATCCAGTTTTCCTTTATATATATATATGTACATATACATATTTTATATACCTATGTGTATATATATATTTTATTATACTTATGTTCTAGGGTACATGTGCACAACGTGCAGGTTTGTTACATATGTATACATGTGCCATGT
This sequence comes from Macaca thibetana thibetana, assembly GCF_024542745.1. Lineage (NCBI taxonomy): Eukaryota > Metazoa > Chordata > Mammalia > Primates > Cercopithecidae > Macaca > Macaca thibetana. The sequence goes on from NC_065594.1 coordinate 61,606,302, forward strand.
TGGTGTGCTGCACCCATTAACTCGTCATTTACATTAGGTATATCTCCTAATGCTATCCCTCCCCCCTCTCCCCACCCCACGACAGGCCCCAGTGTGATGTTCCCCTTCCTGTGTCCAAGCGTTCTCATTGTTCAATTCCCACCTATGAGTGAGAACATGCGGTGTTTGGTTTTCTGTCCTTGCGATAGTTTGCTGAGAATGATCGTTTCCAGCTTCATCCATGTCCCTACAAAGGACATGAATTCATCCTTTTTTAAATCCAGTTTTCAATGTCATTTATTGAAGAGACTTGCCTTTCTTTACGCCTGTTCTTACTATCTTTGTTGAAGATCAATTCACTGTAAATGCAAAGATTTACTTCTGGGCTATTTTATTCCATTGGTCTATAGGTCTGCTTTTATGCTAGTACTGTAATATTTTGATTTCTACAGCTTTGGAGTATATTTTCTAATTGAATAATGTGAAGCTTCCATTTTTGCTCTCCTTGCTCAAGGTTGTTTTTGCTATTTTGTGTCTTTTGTGTTTTCATATAAATTTTAGAATTGTTTATTTCTATTTTTCTGAAAAATGACATTGGAATTTTGATAAGGATTGTACTGAATCTGTAGATTGCTTTGGATGGTATGAACATTTTAACAATATTAATTCTTCTAATCACTGAAGACAGGATATTTTTCCAATTATTTGGATCTTTTTCATGTCTTTCCTAAGTGTTTTATATTTTTCAGTGTATAGCTCTTCCACCTCCTTGATTAAATCCATTCCTAAGTATTTTTATGCTATTATAAATAAGATTTTAAAAATGTTTCACATAGTTTGTTACTAGTGTATAGATGCAAAACAGATTTTGGTATATTACTTTAGTGCCATGAAACTTTTCTGAATTTATTAGTTCTAAGTTTTTTTGTGGCATAAGTAGTGTTTTCTGTATATAAGATCATGTCATTTCAGAGACAATTTAATGCTTCCATTCGTATTCAGGTTTGCCTAATTGCTTTAGCTAGGACTTCAAGTACTAGACACTTGGTTACAGTGGATATCCTTCTCTTGATACTGATCTATGATGTTATCTGTGGGCTTGTCATACATAGCATTTATTATGTTAAAATGCATTCTTTCTACACCTAACTTAATAAGAATTTTTGTAATAAACCGGTGTTGAATTTTGTCATATGTTTTTTCTGTATGTACTGATAAGCTGATATTATTTTTATTATTTATTCTGTTAATGTGGTGTATCCCATTTGTTGATTTGCTTACAATTGAACCATCCTCGCATCCCTGTAATGAATTGTCCTTGATCATGTTGAGTGACCTCTTCAAGGTTCTATTGAATTTTTTTTTTTTTTGAGGACTTTTAAATCCATATTTATCAGGGATATTGGCCCGTAAAGTTTTTTTCTTGTACTCTTCTTGTCTAGCTTTGGAATCAGGATAATGCTGGCCTGGCAGAGTGAGTTTGGAAATGTTCCCCTATCTCACATCTTTTGAAAGAAATTGAGAAGGATTGACATTAATAATTTTTAAAATTTTGATGGAATTCACCAGTGAATTTTTTCAAATTTAAAAAGTTTTCTGACAGTATTTGTTAAAATTATCTTTCCTTCACTGTCTCTTTCTTTGCTCCTCCTGTGACTCCCATTGAGTGTACATCATTTCTCTCCATGGTGTCTCCTAAGTCTCATCAGACTTCTTCACTCTTTCATTCTGTTTTCCATTTTGTCCCCATGAATAGATAATTTCAAATGAACTATCTTAAAACTTGTCGGTTTTTTCTTTTCTTTTATTGAATCTGCTGTTGAACTTCTCTGTTGACTTTTTCAGTTTAGTCATTGCATTCTTCAACAACAGAATTTCTTTTTTTGTATGCTTATTATACTTCGTTGAACTTCTCATTTGGTTCATGAATTATTTTCCTGATTTCACTTGCAGCTTGCTAAACTTTTAAAATACACTTATTTTGAATCCTTTGCAGGGAGTTCATAGGTCTCCATTTCATTTTTTATTTTTTATTTATTTATTTTTTTAGAGACGGAGTCTCGCTCTGTTGCCCAGGCTGGGGTGCAGTGGTGGGATCTCGGCTCACTGCAAGCTCCACCTCCGGGGTTCACGCCATTCTCCTGTCTCAATCTCCGCAGTAGCTGGAACTACAGGTGCCCGTCACCACGCCTGTCTAATTTTTGTATTTTTAGTAGAGGCGGGGTTTCACCGTGTTAGCCAGGATGGTCTCGATCTCCTGACCTCCGCCCACCTCAGCCTCCCAAAGTGCTCGGATTACAGGTGTCAGCCACTGCACCTGGCCAGGTCTCCATTTCTTTAGAGTGAGTTATTGTTTTCTATTTGTTTTGTTTGTTTGGCAGTGTCATTTTTTTTCTTGATTATTCATGATCCTCATGCTCTACATTGACATCTGTGTATTTTAACAAGTAGGCACTTCTTCCAATCTTTATAGGCTGGCTTGATCAGGGGAAGCCCTTTACCAGTTGGCTTATCCAGTGAATCTGGGTGTGCCACCTTGTAAGGTATTGAGCCAGACTTGCTGCTGGAGTCCATGGATATGATGGCTTGGTACCTGGGTGAGCAGACAGGCAACACTGGTGCCTAAGCTTATGGTGGGTGAGCATGGGGCTAGGTCAATAGGAGTAGGCCTATAGGTTGGACCTGCATGAATACGCTTGATAGCTCAGTCCAGAGGGACACATCTCAGTTCTGGGTCCTGGGCCCAGTTTTGCTGCCCTGTTTCTGGGGTCCACTGGGTTGGGCCTGGTGACTGGTTCCAGGGAGGTGGGCCTGCAGCTTGAGATCACAATGGTTGGTCTGAAAGGTCTAAGTCTAAGGGAGAGCAACCTTGTGCTGAAGCAGGCATTGACCTTGGGTACATAAGTGCCAGCCTTGTTCTCTAAATGGCCTAGTGACAAAGTATGTGGGGATGGACTAAGTGCCTGGCACTGTTGGGGCTGGCCTGGTGCTGTGGTCTGTGGCAAAGATTGATTCTCACTTCACTTTCGTTTCACATGGAGAGTATTTTTGTTTGTGTTTCACTGGATAATCTTGGGAGAAGTATGGCACAGGTAACATGAAGCTGTCCTTCCTACCTTCTTCAAATATATTTTTTAATTTCGGTGCTGTATTTAGGTACTATAATTTCTCACCTGGCTTTAGCTCTTGTGATGGTATTTTCATGCATGAATAGTTGTTTAAATTAATGTTTCTCCATGGGAGTGAGTGCTGGAAACTCCTATCCTGCCTTGTTTTTAAGTCATTCCCCTTTGACTGTGTGTGTGTGTGTGTGTGTGTATGTTTTTCCTAGTCAATCAAAAGAAAGTTTCACAGGATTAGGGTTTTCATTAATATATTTTTAGCATAATGGAAATTTTAATGCCACTATAATTAATAGTCTAATCATGCTTACCACTTAGAATGGCATTTTAAAAATAATAATTTTCCATAAAACTAATGGAATCTTAATGTAGAAATCATTCAATCTACCCACACATTGGCAAACTGCCCACCCCAGTTAGCCTGCATTATGTTTTATGCTTTATTGTCTTGTATTTTCCCTGATAAGTGGAAAACACATTTCTTCTTGCATCCTAGTCATATTCCTATCATCACTCTTGCCAACACATCCTCACACTCTTGTTCCCTGGCCCAGTGATTTTCTCTTGATTGATGTTCATTAAATACAATCTGCAAAACAATGATATAAGCAAATACATCTCTCCTATTAAGACTTTACAAAGTCCTTTGTTGTGAAATATAAGTGAAGCACCTTCATTGTCTGAGGAGATACCTGAGGTTCGTTGTGTTACGCCAAGAAGTTTAACAACACGGACACACATGGGGCGGGTTAAGGAGCAGAAAGTTTAGTAGGCAGGAAAGAATACAGCTCCTCCATAAAAAGGGAGGAGGGCTCCAAATACAAACAAACAAACAAAAACCCTTCTGGTGGGAAGCAGTAGGTAATCTGAGGAGGCTTGAGGAGGTGGTGTCTGATTTACATAGGTCCCAGGGGATTGGTTTGACCAAGTGTGTCATTTACATAGCCCTTGTAGAAACTGGCCCTCCCTTTTATTATGCAAATGTGACCTCTACCTGGCCGGCACTATGACACCTGCACATGTGGTGACAAAGAAAAGGGAGGGGGAATCACCATACTGGGTGGGCCTGACTTTGAGTACAGCTGCCAGCTTTTGTCTATGCAAGCTTCCAGCTTGCTTATCTATGCTTGCAGCTCTACTCCTCAGGATGCTTTTTGTTAGAAAAGAAATGGTTTGGGGACTGCTTTTTCTTAAAAGAAAAAGCCTTACCAAGGTCTCCTGTACCCTCATTATCTACCTAAATAATTTCTTTTTAACTCCTGTATTATAAGCATGTGCCTGGAAATTGGTAAAATTAATTTCAGACTATTGTGTGATGTATAAGAAAAGAAGAACTTCAACTAATAATCCCATAGGTTGCCACAGTGTTTTTAAATTTTTAGTCAAACATGGAAAGAGAGATGCTATATTACTACCAATTTCACTGAATCTTTCAGTATAAAACTCCTAAAGAGCAAAATTCCTGAAATCATGTTTTGTAATAAGACCCTAAAGCATGAATAAGCACATAACCAGTGTATCTAGACAGCAGCAGTGTTCAATATTTATATTTTCTAATTTTCTTTACATTTACAGAATTCACTTTTTTCCTTAAAGACAGAATGAGTGTATAAAAAAGGTTATAAGCATTCCTCTAATAGTAGCTTCATAGTGATGCCAAATTATCTTTCCCATTTCCAAAATAATTCATTTATTTTTGTTTTCAACTGAAGAAATACATATTTGATAAGAAAAAAAGAATTTGGAGGAGAAACAGGGGAAGGATAGAAGGAGAGAAAAGAAAGAAGGGTAATCATTACAGCACCTCTTATATATAGAGCAGAAAATTCAGAAGGCAAGTGTATAATACATGATAAAACTGCAAACTTCCCGGTTACAAAATTTATGGGTTACCATAATTGAAAATCAATACATGACAACCTGTGCTGTATTTTATCTGACTCTTAAAAATATATCTTTGAAGGACAAAATAGTCATTTCCTTGTGGTACTGAGTAAATAAATAAGTCATAAAAATGAGCCATTGCTTTTTTTCTCATTGGGTCAGATTTACTATAATCTGCTAATTAACCTCACTTGATATCTTTGCTGGCCTGAATGGCTATTCAGACTTTATTTTTAAAAATTTAAGCTATTGTCTTTATTCTCAGGACAAGTTTTCCTATTTTTATTGCTCCATTGTCTTAATTATGGTGTTTTTTATTACATGGATCAGTAGATTAAAAATATGTGGTCATGGTCATATATTTTAATTCCATCGACTTTCAAATATTTAAGAATCATTGGCTTGAAACTTCTTAGTATACATAAGATAATAGTGATAGCCTTATTTCTGAACTGCTTCCCCCATCCGACTGCATGAACAGGAAACAGAATAATTTAAAACTGAATTTACTTTTATCTTGGGAAACCAACATTTGAAAATAGCAGACACAGATGTGGAGCCATTTTGATGAGTAATAGATTGCAAGAAGATTGCAAAAAGGGAGGACTTTTTACTTTTCCAGGTGTGGTGGTGTGTGTCTGTAATCTCAGCTACTTGGGAGGCTGAGGCTGAGGTAGGAGTATCCCCTGCGGGCAGGAGTTTGAAGCTCCATTGAGCTTTAGTTCGGATAGCCTGGGTGACAGAGTGAGACCGCGTTTCTAAATTTAAAAAAATAATATTTTAAAATAAAAGTGTGTAGAGGGACCAAAACAGTGATGAAACATAAATAAAACTGCCCCAGAGAGAGTTTCCTGTTCTAGGTAAGGAATGCTGACAATGGGTCAGATCTGGCGCATTAAAAAAGGAAAATTTTAAAAGAGGATGCATGGGAAGTACTTAAGAACAGGAAGGAGGTTTGGTGGTGGTGAACAAAGAGAAATAAGCATGCCATTGTAGTTCATAAAGCCATGGAAACAAAAAAATATCATAGAGTCAGAAGCAGAAAGCACACTGACCTCTCCCCACCATGAAGGTATCATTTATTAAAGACGTGAACTTCACTGTACCTTCAGAATAATAAACAATAAACAAATAAAATGAAGATGTTATCTAGGCTCATTTCCCGTTCCACCCCAATTTGTCTCCTGTTGATTCAGAACATTTCTAGAAAGTTTATTATTAACAAGAGAACATCATTTATAGCCATACCAATCTACCATAAGACTAAAAATTGCCGATCAAAAATGTTATGTTTAAAAATATAAATGGTCTCTGATGTGGAAAAAATGGCAAAGGTTAACTGTACACTAATTTTTCGCCCTAGTTAAATAAAATTTTAAAATAAATTAGAGATACAAAAGAAATGCAGCAAATTGGATACAGGCATAAACTCATAATTACAATATACATGCAAAAGAAAGACTTGAGATAGAAGAAATTGAACAGAGAAACTATTGAAGTACAAGACAACATCATCTCATGATTAATTATTACAAGATGCCAGTGGAAGGACAAATGCAAACTGAAAATAAAGGAATAAGCGTAAAGGGTTAAAAAAAATTTTTTTTTTTTGAGACGGAGTTTCTCTCTTGTTATCCAGGCTGGAGTGCAGTGGTGTGATCTCAGCTCACCGCAACCTCCACCTTCCAAGTTCAAGTGATTCTCCTGCCTTAGCCTCCTAAGTAGTTGGGATTACAGGTGCCCTCCACCTTGCCCGGCTAATTTTTTTTGTACTTTTAGTAGAGACGGGGTTTCATCATGCTGGCCAGGCTGGTCTCAAACTCCTGACCTCAAGTGATCCACCTGCCTCGGCCTCCCAAAGTGCTGGGGTTACAGGTGTGAGCCACCGCAGCTGTCGCAGCTGGCCAAGGACAATAATTTTTAGGAAGAGCAAGGAGAAATAAGCATAGATAAAATAGATCAACCTGTATTTATCTGTATGTGTATGTATATATCTCTGTGGTCAATGTTTAAAACATATGGGTATCAATACACAAGTAGATATATATGGACACACACACCACACACACACACACATACATGAATTATAGAATCTGAAGAGCAAAAATATTTAAAAAGGAAAAAATAACTAATGTTCAAAATCAAAAGAATAAAGATTCTGGTTTAATAAGGATATCAGAATTTATATATTGAAAAGCTGATCTTGTGCCAGTAAAAAAATAACTTGAATGGTCAATCTAAAGAAAACAACAAAAATCTTATCTTAGGAAAGCTATTATGGTTTAATTATACACAGAAGAAACCCTCCATACCATAGTCTAGGCAATAAGAAAAGGGAGTTACAAAATACAATATAAAAAAGTTTATAACCATGCCTTTAACAGCAGCCCCAAATTAATGCAAAATTATCCTTCCTATTTATTTCCAAAATAATCCATTTATTTTGGATGAAGTAAAATAAAAATAAAATATAACGGAATAGTATTCCCCAGAGAGTAACAAAAATATACAAAGAAAGCAACAGTGGAGCATTGTTTTCAAGAAACTTGAAAGATTAAACTGAGCACTTAAAATAGCAATAAACATTCAAAAACAAAAGAAAAACTTAATTATGATCCCTTCCTTTGAAATGTATCAGATGATGAGCTTCATCCAATGAAAGACAATAGAAGAATCTTTAGAATTGATGAGAGTCGTTTATTATATTTAATTATTGATTAAGCTTTGAATCAAAGCTGATCATTTGAACACCAAAATAATATTAATTGAGTTTACTTATTAAATACTGACTCTCAATAAACTAAGTGAATAAAAGACAGTGGTAAGAAAATATTTTCTTTTCAGAAGAATATAGGCTAATACATGAGATGCCATCTTAAAATTTTTTAAAAGCATTTTTCCACCATAAGCGTAGTAATTTAATGGAAAAATAATGATTGTTTCAAAGTACTTTCGGAAACATAATAGTTTTATGTTGTCAAAGTATCAGCAGACAGACTCCTCTACTATTCAGGAAAGGAAAAATATGTGTCTTTAAGGTGGATAAATCTGGTAGGTACTATTTTAACCAAATGGTCAAACTTAGGAAAACTAACATTGGGACAAATTGACATTATGTACAGCTGATGTGATGCCACATAATGGATGTACCATTGCCTATACATTATTCTTACCGATCCTGTTTCACTTGAAAAAAATCAAACTTTTAGACATAAGCCCAGACAAAACACATAGAGTAGTGGAACAAGTTATACGCCATGAGACAACACTGAGACAAATCCAGAATGTGTGGACCATCAACCAGACAACTGACTAGATTCTATCAGAAGTGTACACCATAAAAACAAGAATTTAAAAACAAAACTATAAAAACCAGTTGGGGGATTTTTCTAGATAGAAACTGAAAAATATAACAAATAAAGGTACTGTCTGAGACTTGATTGAATATGGTTTAAAAAATCAATAAAAGAGATGTTGAGGGCTGTGAAAAGAAATTTAAATATTGGTTGAACATTAGATGGCATAAAGGTGCAGTTATTCTACTTAATTGTGATACTACTACTGAAATTATGTAAATGAATAGCTTTGACTCTTAGAAGATGTATGTGGAAATATTTAACAGTACAGTTAAAGTGATAGTAGCTTGCAATTGGCTCAATGAAGACACACAGATACACTGGTGCCTATAATGAAAATGATGAGATTATATAAATATATCGATATAGATACAGATATAGAGTTGGAGATGGATAAAGCAAATTTGAGAAATATTCATGAATTCAATCTTTATATTTTTTCCAAATAAATGTTGATATAAACTTTGTGAAATGTATGTACTATAATTTTTTTAGATAAACATTGAAATAAATATAACCCTTTTCTTATCTGGCAATCTATAACAATATAGTTGAAATAAATATATTCTATAATATCCACAATATAAAATGCTCATTAAACATAGTTTGTAAAATGAAGATTCAAGCATTAACAATTATTTTGATATGTTTCTTACCCCAGGGAAATATGGAAAGTCAAATATAATAATGTAAAAAAAATTCACATATTATAATTAGATAAAATCAATGCTCAAACTATGTTATTTTAAAAATTGATTTAATTTGAAGATAATTTTCTTACAATATGGAAATAAATATAGGCGCATTTTGAAACCACAATAGTAATTTTTCAGTTAAAAATATCCTCACAAGGATATACTTTCAATTAAAATATTTTGAAGATATTTTAATGTCCAATTTTAATGATAATGTGTCATCGAGAGCAATTCTGAATGTTATTCCAAAGTTATAGATATTTTGTCACTGAATAGTAAATTAAAATATCTGAAAATTTAATTACTATGCATTAACTTTAAAAAAATGTTGTATTTTAATTAATGAAGAGTAATATGGAATCATGAATAAAAGTGTATCTTAAAGCTAACTAGGTGAGAACGTTTAGCTTAGAGAGAGAAATTCAGCCATAAATAACTTGTGGTCTGACATGCTTTGATAGTCTCTAATGTGCTACTGGTGTCTCTCAGTTGTCAAACCCAATAAGAAGATGAAAGATGAGAATTATTTGATGTAATATATAAGAATGAGCTCCTCAGACAGAACAGAGTGGTGAAATTTTGAAGTAGATTGAGTGCCAAAAATATCCTCAAATCCTCACCAATCCATGTGTCCCTTATCATCACAATGTAACTTTGCAGCTTCTCCCTTCAAGAAGTGGCATCTATTACTCCAGTTCTTGAACCTGTGTTCGTATATACTTTGCTTTGACTAATATAATATGGTGGAAATTATGTTGTGCCACTTTAAAACTCAAGTGTCAAAAAACCTTGCTGCTTCTGCTTTATCTTTCTTAGAACCTTACCAACGGCATCATTACAAACCCAAACTAACCTCATGCTGGAGAATGAGAGACCACATAGGTAAGAGATGAGTAATCTCAGCTAAGGACATCCTAGACTGGCCACACTCAGCCAATCCTAGACCAGTCAACACAGCTAATCTGCCACTTGACCCTAATTACATAGACAAATCAAGGAAAGAACATTCTTGCCTAACTCAGGTAAATAAAACTGTGCTCTTGAGCCATAGTATTGTAAAAAAGAATAAATGTAAGTTGCCTTAAGCCTCTAAATTTTGGGGTGATTGGTTATGTAACGATAGATAACTGTTATAAATTTGCCAGATATTTTTGAGGATCAAATGAGTAATACCCAGCATAGTCTATCTTCTTTCCCTCTACATCCTCTTTTGTTACGTGTACACATTTTTATAAAGTATGTTTTTGATACGGGGAACCCAGAAATTTTCCTCATCAGCTTTATGATTACAGTCGGTTTCCCTCTTCAAACATATCATCAAGCCATTGCCAGAATCCTATTTTAATGGATCATTTTCTGGGGCCACTCCTAGAACCAATTCTAAATAAATAAACTCTATGCATAAAAGAGATGCTTTACCAAGAGGGGGGAATTAAGGGGAGTTTAATAAAATTTAAGATTCTGTTTTAAGATGTGTGAGCACAATAAAGGGAAATCAAGAAAAGATGGTGAAGCACTTTATCATCTCTAAATTTATCATTGCTAAAGGTGCAACCGTGTGGAGCAGTGGCTAGGATCCAGAGCAAGTTGTGTCTGTAGCTGAGAATCACTTAACCATAGCTGTGCTGTTAACAGTGAAATACAGCCACTGACAGTCTTGGACCGGCAAGAAGGGAGGGAAAGAAATAAATCCCTTAACCTTTTTTCTAGTCCAATGTCTCGTCTTTTGTGGTGCCTTTTATTGGTGAAGTCTAACAGGGAAATAGGAGGAAAGGCCACCCTGCAAATCAATCTATAAATATCAATTTCCTTGTGCTGTAGGCAAAAGGATAATAGATTTGGAGAGAAAAACAGAATATCAGCATGACCATTACATACTAATGATATTTTTACAGTGACTTACTCATGCAGACCTTCCATTCTGAATACTGATGCTTTATTTTACATGAGGTTTTTAAGTTTAATATAAAATCTAAATATTACTAATCATTGCTCTATTTCATAAAAGATTATATTAAATGATATTAATTGCTATTAATCTAGAGAATAAAAACAGGCATTTTATTTCTATATATTGTGTTTTGGGAGTTTCCTCCTAAATCGGGGTTCTAGTATCAGAGTAGCTAGCAATTTTGCCCTAACAAGAAATAAAGGAGAGCTGGGCATGGGTGTTTAACAATGTACCCTTAATGGATACTTCTTTTACCACCCCGCCTCAGGGGGTCCCTCACATGGGAAACTTGTTTATGCTGGCAGATTTCCCTGTGGCTCTTGTCTGACCCATGTCCAGTTTAGGCCTGCCTGACCATTGCTCTGACACTGGGAGCCTGGACTTGTGTTCTCCTTGGCATCGCAGGAAAAACCTGGCCTGAGATAGCCCTTGGTTCTTCAGATAGAAAGTGCAAATTCAACACGCTACAATAGGAAACAAATTCAAATATTTTTACCTACAGTTCTGAGCAAAGAGGGCCTACTGAGTCAGGAGGGCAGTCCTCTGTCTCCTGGCCACATGAGGCAGGAATGGAGAATCAGAGAGAGAGAGAGAGAGTGTGTGTGTGTGCGTGTATGAGAGAGAGAGAGAGAGAGAAGTGTATGGTAACTAACAATCTATATATAAGGGAATCGAGAGTGTGTCACTTTAGATTGGTGGGCAAATGCCTGAATAGCCTTTTTAAAGAAATTGGTGGGAAATTAGGGAGCGCAGTACGCGAGGCAGAAGAGAGACCTCTAAGTACTTCCTCTAGCCACAGGCTTGGCTTGAGCCATTTGGGTATGAGGTAGAACTGGAAACTGTCAAGGGTGACTGAGCCCTGCTTCTGGTATGAGAAAGTTAACTTGTATTCAAAATGGATGTTGAGGCAACATAAAATTACAAGAATTTACTACATCTTGTTATTGCATTTTTATCTTAATTAAAGTGGAATTCTTCTGTAACTCCTGGGTTTTCTCTAATACTTTCAACTTATAAAGTTTTTTTTCTAAAATATGGTATAATGTAAATATTTATTATTCACTAGTAAATGTTGAAATTACATAAGAGGGTATGAGAGATAGTCATTGGCATGATGGTCAATGTAATATATGATTATATGTTGAGAACTTCTGAGGATGTATTTTTTTCATGCTTTATGAAGGCAGCATAATAATGGTTGAAATCGGCATTTTAGAAATTTCAAAATGTTTTGGTAAAATTTGTCACACACACAGACACACACACACATGTGTCTATTCAATTACATAAGAATATGAAGATCTAAATAAGTAGATTATTCAAATAGGCTATTACATATTTATAACAATTGTGTTTCCAAAGGTTTTATGCCTTGTTGCATGGATAAATTCCTGTTTCCAAATGTGAATATTTTTCTTTCCAATAACATTTATAGTTAGTTCAATTTTTACATCAGTGGGGAAAACTCTAGCTATGTAGACTAATATTATATTTCTGTGTTTATTTAGTACATGTCAGGAATATTTACAATATGTATATAGCCTTATATGTCTTAGGAATGAAGAGGTGATAAATGACAATGTCATTAACTGAGATTAGGAATAGTGAGGAAAATACAAAGGTGAGTAAAGATAATGAGTTTAGTTATGAATATGCTTTGTTTGAGGTGCTTGTAAAATGTCCATGTAGTTGTTTGGAGAAGAATATTTGATGTCTGAGCTGTGAGAATCATTGGAAAAGAATGGTTAAAAATGTATGTTTGGAGGGTCAGCAGTATATAGGAAAATAACATCATCTATCTTAAGTTTAAAGAGTTGTTTTTGGTTTTCTTCTTATCATTTATGTATTTAAAAATATTATTATAATAAATATTTGTAAAGCAGTAATATTCAATTTTTCTGTATAATTTCTGAAAAATCTGCTAAATGTGTTTATCTGTGTACTTCATAGTTTGGTGACTGACATGCAAATCAGAGTGGAGAAATATACGGGCATGCTTGAATGTAGGGAACTGAATTTTCAGGTGTTGAACACTGATTGAATGTGTAAAATAATGTGATCTGAGCACTTAAATTTTAATGTGAAATATTGAATACCAATTATTGGAAAAAAAAATTATACATTATCCCAGAACTCATGAGAAGAAACCAGCTTGTGCAGTGAGTTTGGTTTTGACTTATGGACTTTGAGTTTTTAGAGATGATCTAAATAAAATTTCTCTAAATGTAATTGAAAATGAGGGCTAAATCTTCCAAAAGGGATAGCAAAAGCTATTAGAGAAGAAGGCATTAATTGACTAAAATGTTCACCTGTATCCAGTGAAAAGAGAAAAGAAAAACAACCGAATTGGGTGTAAGAGCTATAATTTGTCCAGTATCCCATACTTTTGATATGAAATACCACATGCCAAATCCTAATATTCAGTGCCTGGCAGACAAACATAGAATCATTTAATATTACCCTGAACTAGCTTTATTTGCAGAGTTGAAGTGTAATATTATTATTTTATCACCAATATTTTAAATTTCCATAGTATAAAAAGTTGTCAGTGTATATACATATGAAGGTATCTATATATGTATCTAGACATGTATTCTTTCCCTCCTTCTATCCTTCTTCCTTCCTCTCTTCTTTATTTCTTGAAAACAAACACAATATATGATCTTTTATGGTTATTTGACAGATTAAATAAGTTGGTAGCAGTTGTTTAATGGACAAATGGAGAATGATGAGCAGTAAACCAAGCAGTTACTGGAATGAGACACACTTGGTTTCAGATCTGTGTTTTACCCTTTACTCTCTACTATATGAATTACCTTAAGGAATTCATATAACCATGACATCTCAAATTCTTCCTGTGTAAAATCAGTCTGCTTAACTTACAGATTTGTTATGAGGATTAAATAGGATAATATAATTTTGGTAAGATTTCTTAAAGTACAAGGTACAACAACACAACTCAAACTTAACTAAAAAATCATGAATTTATTGTCTCAGATTAACCACTGGTTTCCAGGATGGACAGATGTATAAACTAATGATTATAATAGCTTTTCTGTGTGCGAACCTTTAGTTAGCCTTTAAGATAGTATTTATGGATCAGGGAAAGAGAATGACAGGAAATGATGTTGCAAAAGTTTTGATAAGGTGAATTTGTGACGAGCCTTGAAAATCATAGTAAGATTTGAGAATTCCTCAAGATGCCTTTGAAGACTTAGAAAATAATCTTTTTAGAAAAACGTGGAAACAGCCTAATGAGGACATACATACTGTCTACTATGCGATTAGCTTATTATGCACGAGATATAATCAGGCTGTAGGGGAGGCTTTATGATGGAGATGGAGGTAATTCTACAGATTTTTTGTTTTGTTTTGAGACAGAGTCTTGCTCAGTCGCCCAGGCCAAAGTGCGGTGGCGAGATCTCAGCTCACTGCAAGCTCCGCCTCTCGGGTTCACGCCATTCTCCTGCCTCAGCCTCCGGAGAAGCTGGGACTACAGGCGCCCGCCACCTCGCCCGGCTAATTTTTTTGTATTTTTTAGTAGGGACGGGGTTTCACTGTGTTGGCCAGGATGGTCTCAATCTCCTGACCTCGTGATCCACCCGTCTCGGCCTCCCAAAGTGCTGGGATTACAGGCGTGAGCCACTGCGCCCGGCCCAGATTTTTTTTTTTTTAAATAGTGGAATCTACTTATCTTAGTAAAAGTAGGAAGCAGTGCTTTTAACTAATTGCAAAATAAAATTAAAAAATAAGAAGTTGAAAAAAATGGGCCACGAGTTCAGGAAAGAGATCAGAACTGGAGATACGGGAGTCATAAAAATAGGTAGTATTTACAGTTTGTTTTTTGTGAGTCAGAGTGTTGTTATGTATTATCTCATGTGATCCTCAAAATGTTCAAAGTAGAAAAATTGTCTTTTTAAAAATCAGAAGCTAGATCAAAGAGATTTAAAAACTTCCCCAAACTCACGTTATTAGTAAGCTCAAAATTAGTAAGCAGCTTTACCAAGATCGCATACTTAGAATGTTTGAATCTGTAACTTACCTTATTTTGAATACCCCGTGTTTCATACCTGTTCAAGAGTGATAATTGAAGCAGTGGGAACAGATAAAGCCACATCTTAATGAGAATTATGTTCAAATGCACATACAAAACCAACATTTTTCTTTATTCTACCATAGCTAACTTCCATAGACATCACATAAGAGTGCACACAAACACAGACACACAACCCTGTGTTGTAAGTTTATGATTTGGGTGTGCTTTTGTGAAATTGCTCTTTGTGTCTTATCTCTTTATTGGAATGTCTCAATACTTATGCTGTGAATACAATTTAAACTATGACAGTTCCACTTCAGTTTGTCTCTATAAAGTGAACTTTTTGGGAAGTATTGAATTAGTATTAAGTTAAACTGACTGCTGCAGAGAATGCTATCAGTTAATCAAAAATGCATTTTCTCTTCAGCACACAACTATTTTACACTTCCTAACTTCCCTTGCTTTAGATATAACCATATGACTGTTTTCTAAAGAGTAGTACATGAAAGAAGTAATGGGTGCTATTTTGAGACTAAGCTTGGCATGAGTTTTTCTTCTCAAACTGCCTCTGTATTCTAGCTGGAGTCCTATAATAACAAGGTCTCAGGCTTAGGGGATGAGAGAACCAAATGACTTAAAGGGCTTGGATTTCTGACACACTATATGAAGGAGAACTGCCTATTGATCATGAAGCTACATTGGAGTATTATGTGACTGAGGAGTAATCTTTTATTGTGTTTGAGCCACTTGACATTTTGGTGTATTTATTATTATAGCCTGGACATCCGACCAAGACACTGACATTTAAATATGCAGCATATTTTGGATTTTCAGACTTAATATAAAGTAAGATTAGAAATTTGCAAACACAATTTAAAATCTATAATTTTGACTTTAGTATTTCCTGATTTCTAAATTACACTTGAAATAAAGATATTACTGTCAATTTATTTAATATTGAATTTTGTGAAATATTTAAATGAGCATCTGTACTGGCAGAGTAAATCTGTCCAAGATCTTTTGCTTCTAATATTCTTATAAAAAGATGATTCTATCACTGTGTTTATAATTATCCCATACTTTCTTTTATTTCTGTTTTATCATCTATAGGACAGAACGTAAATCACAGCAATTTTGCTCATCATTACAAAGTCCTTCTGAAAACTGGAAGTAGTATGCCAGTTACTCATTTATGAAACTGCCTAGAAAGTAAAATTTATTGTGAAGAGATCATGAAAGGACAAGAGAAATCTTAATAACTGGATCTTGGCATAACAAAGAAATCCTTGAAATGCTCAGACTTGAAATAATCTACTGTAATTTTCTCAGGAGTTTTTTTGTCCCAATTAAGCTTGTCTGTTGTGACTGAATTTTAATTAGTATGGATATTTGTACTTTAGAAATTCATAGCTTGAATTAAACTTCATAAATCCATGAGACCAAAACTAAAAAATATTAATTCAATGAGCTTAGAATTCTAATGAGGTCATTAGGAAATGTTGGCATTCTTCATATTATAACTTCTACATTTTCCCAAAATATTTCTGTACAACTGTTTTGAAAATACAGAATGAATTAACCAGTCAGTTGAGTCAAATGTTCAAAACAGCAAGGCACTGTTTGATAAATTAATATTTTAACCAAATGATTTGTGTTTTGAATTAAAAATATATATTAAAGCATCTCCATGAAGACACAGACTTGAAGTACTTTTCAAGGTGCATTTTTAATGTCCTACCTATTTTAATTGGAGGAGTTCCTTAAGAAGCTAATGTCTGTTGCACTTCAGTTACTGAACACTACCAAGCCCCTGGTAAAGGTCTGAAATGTGATGGACTGCTTCAACAGCAACTATTCTAGTTTACAGTTGATTGAATTGAAATCTGCCTTTTAATTTGTCTACTTTTAAAAGTATTGTTCAGGCAGTGGTAGTGCAGCAATATTGCTCTCACTGTCCATGACAGCAATGAGCAGCATTGGGCATGTATCTCTCTGATGAGAAGTAACTGAAATGGCTTAAAACCAAGAGTTTTCAAACTTCAGTGTGTATCCCATTTAAGTAGAGAGCTTGATGAAGCACAATTTGCTATGTCCCAAACCTTGAATTGATTTTTTTTTTCAGGGGGGGAGAAAGGACAGTATTTCACTCTGTTGCCAAAGCTGGAGTGCAGTGGCTCAATCATAGCTCACTACACCCTCAAGAACTTGGACCCAAATGATCCCCCTGCCTCAGCCTCCTGAGAAGCACATTTGTGTGTTGTTTCCCCTCCCCCCCACCAAGCACTGCTTTATCAGCATGACTGTTTTGATATACCATTTTCTGTTTTTATTTGGATTTTGTTTTATTTGCATTGCGATATATTTTATAGACAAGTCATGAATTATCTTGATAAATACTCCATGTTCAATTTTTTGAAAAAGCTGTATATACAGTAGTTTTGACTGTAGATTTCACTGTTTATTTTTCTGTCCTTTTACTTTCAACCTACCTGTGACTTTCCATCTATCTTAACGGGGGTTCCTTATAGACAGTATGCTGTCATTTTTTTTTTTTAATTCAATGTAATAATTGATTCATTTTATCAGAAAAAAAAGTTCTCTATTTTTATTTAATGTAATTGTTGGTATGTTTGTGTTGACATCCACCATTTTTCTATTTGCTTTCAATTTGTTTTATGTGCTTTTTAAAAACAATTTTCTCTTTTCAGTCTTTTCTGGAGTTCACCAGTATATTTTAATATTTGATCTATTTTCTCTACATTTTGCTATACTTCTCTTTATAACTTTTAGTGTTTGTAGCTAAGATAGAAATAGGCCTCCTTACATTTTCATAATTTATTTAGAATTAATATTATATTACTTTACACTTCATAATTTCCATTACACAAATATAAGAAACTCTCAACTCGATAACATTTTTTTCATTAACCAATTATCCTTTGTGTTGTTTCTAATACATATTTTACTTCCATGCATAGTACAAGTCCTACCTAATGATAAAGTTTATTACCTTTAAACAGTTTTTTGTTGGAAATAAATCATTCACATATTTACTAACATGTTTATAATTTGTCATTTACCATGCTAATTATTCCTAACTACAAACCTGAATTTTCGTATAGTATAATTTATTTTCAGACTGAAGAGTTTTCTTTAGCATTTCTTGTACTGCATATATATGGTGAACCATGTGCTCAGTTTTCATTTTTCTGAATATGTATTTCACATACATCTATTTAATAATATTTTTATGGGATACAAAATTATTGGTTGGCAGTTTACTTTCTTAGCATATTAAATATACAATTCTTTTTATACCTTTATTTTCTGATGATAATTTAGCTGTTGTTTGTATCATTGTTTTCTGTGGGTATTATATGATTTTCTTCTTGCTTTAAAGAGTTTTTCCTTTGATTTTCAGCAGTTTGACTATAACGTGCAATGTGTGGGGGGTTTTTTTGGTATTCATCGTGCTTCCCATTCACTGAGCTGCATGGGTCTTGAAGTCAATGTTTCTCAACAAATTTGGGAAATTTTCAATCACTATTTTGATCTTTTCAGCTCTTTCTTTTTCTTTTCTTTTCTTTTTTTTTTTTTTTTTTTGAGATTCCAAATACATATGTACTACATTACTAGGAACTTCCTCATAGTTCACTGGTACTTTGCCATAACTCACTGAAACTCTACCATTTTTATTTTTAATTTTTTTCTCTGAGTTTCTATTTGAATAGTTTATATTAGTAAATTCTTAATGTTCACTAATCTGTTCTTCTGCAGGGTCTAATCTCCTAATAAACCCATCCAATAAATGTATTTCATTTCAAATATTGTATTCTTCACTTGCAGATTTGTGCAGTTGACTATCATTTAAATGTTTGTCTTATGATTTGTCTTTACTTCTTAAGATCATCTGTTCTTGTAAGTTCCAATTATAATAGTTTCTTTAAACTCCTTGACTGCTATTTTTAACATCCAGGTTTGAGGTATGTTGTCTTCCTTTACAGAGTGTTTAGTTTTGTTCTAACTAACAGTTAATGTATGGTAGTTTCGCTTGAACATTCTGAGGCTTCACTTTAGGCTTTGTCTTAACGGGTTTAGAGAAGTTCTTACAACACGATGTGGTCCTTGTTCTTAAAATATGCCCTTTCTCTTGTCTCAGCAGATGTCTCAAATTATTGAAGTCTCTCCACTAAGATGGGTCAGAATGCCAAAGTCTCCCAGCCCCATGTGAACCTTTCGGTCTGTCGCAGCTGCTTTCTGTTTGGCCTTTAAAGTGTCATCATGAGCACAATGAAAGCAGACCTTGGATAAGGATTTTTGGTGAACCCCAGTCCCACACAGTTTCCTTGAAAAGTTCCAACTGCATCACTACCCCTGAATTCTGACCTTTGTCTACTCAGCTGGACTACCATATTGTCCTTCGGTTTCATCTACCTGAGTCAAATTTGAGAGACTCTTTCTAGGAAGAAAGATGGGGTAAGTGTGGGGCCTACCTCATATGCTTTTCTTATACTTTTTTTTCTTTTTTTCTTGCACTTCCAGAATATCCTTTTCCTCTAAGATATCTCTGAATATCCTCTCAGATTAAAGATAAGATTTCAAGTTCAGGAACAAAGTTTCTAAGTGTACCTTTACACTTAAGTAAAATTGTATCACACGAATTTTCTATTTTCTCAAGCTATAATTATTCTCTATTTGATTTAGGCAATTATATTGTCATTATAATTAATATTATTGAAACAGGAAAAGTTCCTTTGTCCCCCTCCTAAGGCGTGCGATGGTTGTGTGGCTTGCTTCTTCAGTGCGCCGCCTGCTCAAATACCTCGGAGGAGCATGCAGAGGGGCAGGTCATGGGGCTCCAACCCCACAGCAGTGTCTAGGGTTTGAGTGTTTGTAGCTCCTGAAGTCCTAGTGGGCTGTGTTACATTATGCTCGTTCAGTTTTGCCATCTGCAGGCGGCCTGTGTTCATCAGCTCAATTAGACCCTCTACCTTATCACAAGGACAGAGGGCTTTCTGTATCCGGGGTTCTTGCCTTAGTGTATTGGAAAAATCGGACCACACGTGGGCTAGTAGAATGAGTGCAAGGTTTTATTTACTGGAGGTAGCTCTCAGCAAGGTGGATGGGGAGGCCCGAAGGGGGATGGAAGGGGAAAGTGGTCTTCCCCTGGAGTCGGGCTGCCCAGCAGCCGGATTCTCCACTGACTGAATTCCCATGAGTGTTCGCGTGTTTTGCTATCAATGGCCCGCCGGCATCTGCTGGAGTGTTCTTCTGCCAGTGTGTTCCTCTCGATGTCCAGCCACTTGTGTGTGTGCCCGCTAAGGTCTTGGGGTTTTCATGGGCACAGGATGGGGAGTGGGGGCGTGGTGGGCCAGAGTCTTCTTGGAAAATGCAACATTTGGGCAGGAAAACAGAGTGTCTGTCCTTACTTAGGTCCTTGGGCACAGGCCCAAGGGTGGAGACCTTGCCAGGTACCCCACCCTTCTTTACTCAGCACTTCCCTGTCCCCCTCCCATATCATTATGAACAGCAACTTTTCAGTTAAAAATGTAGCTTTGGTGATCATGATGTAATGTATTTGTAAACTGTGTCTTCTAAACTTATTTTCGTTGTTTGTTTTCCTTCCTTCCTTTGAATTTAAATTTTACATTCTTAAACTCACATTTTAACTTTACTTCCTGCATATCCTTCATTTTTTAAAAATAAGTAATAAAGAAAACCCAACAGAATTAGGAATAACTATGGAAACTAATATGGACAAAGAAGTAATTTTAACACAGATATTGAGTTATTAATTTTCTATATATTTTTATATACAACACATACATTAAGGTTGCATTCTATTTTAAAAATTAAGTAAAATAATAAATTTAAATGTTTGTCTAGTATGTCTAGATCTTTGCAAAAGGAAATTATTTTAAATTCTAAATAATTATTTACTGAATTGATACATCTAATAAAGTCTCAAACATACAGAATACTATACTTTAGCATTTTAATTTTACCAAGTAGAAAATAAAAATATTGCAAGTATCTTGAAAGGTACAGTAAAACAAGCACATAACAAAATAAATGAGGAAATCATAAGTTCAGAAAATTGAAATTTAAAAAAGCTCAGACATGCACCATCAATTTATTACTGGTCCTATTTATATTTTAAAGCTGTGCTTAAAGTTGATGTAATCTTTCTGTTCATTTACAGTTCCATTGTGAAAGAAAAAATTGAAATTTCACTTAGAAAAGATATTGCATAGTTGTTTATCTGGTTTGCAATACCTTTGATATGAGTATTTTCCCTACTTTGTAGCACAGGACCCAATCTTTGCTATGAATCAAATGAAATATTGAATTTCCTTCTATTAAATTTTCTTCAGATCAGGATGACTTCAGTTGCTTAGTAGTTCTTCCTTTCAGTGATGCATAATGAACTTTTTTTTTTATAACGTTAGCCATTGTCTCATAATATTCTGCTCACAGACAGAGAAACATTCATTAACCAGAGAAGAATTTGTGACTCCTGAAGAAATTTCATTGCAGAAATATAATTGGGAAAAAAAAACATGAAAATAACGCTTTATTAGACACCAATCAAATGATTCTTTTTTAAAAGTTGCCTTATTTTTCTTTATGAAAGTGAGGCAGGAGAATAGGGTCTGGAGGTAGGGAACCTAAGGTGGATTCCCGCTGACTTTCTAGAACTGAATTAAAAGGAAACCTCTACCTCTCCATGCCCAAGTAACAAAAGGATCGGAGGCAACTCCCTTTGCAACACCCCCCTTTCCACTGCTGCGGCAAAGGAAAAATGGCAGGTACCTTTGATTGGTCCCCTCCTGCAAGGAGTCTTCATGTGCATAGGGTGTAACTTTGTAACTTCACTTCAGCTTCTCATTTTCTTATGCCCAGATTGGTTGTGGGCCACTTCTTCATTTACACAGTGTGTAACCAAGTAACCAATGGGTAACCTCTAGAGGGTATTTAAACCCCAGAAAATTTTGTAACCAGTGCTCTTCAACCCCCTGCTCAAGCCTGCTATCACTCTGTGGAGTGTACTTTCATTTCAATATGTCTGTGCTTTCCTTGCTTCATTCTTTTGTTGCTTTCTTCATGCTTTTTATTCAGTTCTTTGTTCAAAATACCAAGAACCTGGACGACTTGTAGTCAAGACCTTCCACTGGTAACAAAAGCAGTATCGATTTTGTCATGGAGTACATATTCAGTTTTAAAATATATTGATCAATGTGTGCTTACTACAATTTAGAAAGGCTGCACATTAAGAATGACTTATCTATAATATGATACCATAAAACATTCAAGTCATTTTCCCCCAATAATTTGTGCATTTAAATAAAAATGGGAGACAGCAACACTATCACTGTTACAGAGGCAGCTGCATGTGATGTAGAAACTAGGAAATAGGGCAGCTTTTTCCATCAGACTCTATCTGCAATTTGGTATCGAATTAATTATATTTACATAAATAAGCCTTATTTGAACTCTGAGTAAAATAAGTTATCCAAGAAAAGATATGTTTTTATGACATGATTTTAATCAAAACCTTGCAAATAATATACATGGTAGCAGTAAGCTTATTGTTTATGTTATACTTTAATAAGCTTCATCCTGTTTAAAGATTGCTATGTTGAGGTCTCCAATATAATTTCAATTGCATAATAAATACCCATAGGCAAGACAGTTGAGAAGTAATAAGCTATTTATTGAATAATGAACTGCATTAGATTCATAAAAAAATCTAGATTTCTGCTATAATAGAGTGTCCTAAAATAATGGGTCATGGAAAATTATGGGGAGTATCTAGGCATTTTATGCTATGAAAAATACCTTACACTGAAATATATAGATAATTTACCAGAAACATTTTATTGGAAGTAAAATACTTTAACTTATCTCTTTTCTAACTTTTTTGTTATACCCTGAATCTAGTGCTTATCATGATGATACATTCTTATTCACATCTTGTTGTGATCATAATGCTATGTTCTTATTCACATCTAGGTCTTAGTGAATGTGATCACATAATTTGGGATCCCTTAGCTTCTCTCTGCTGTAATCTACAGAAGTGTGTACAAACAACTCTTTCAGTCTTCAGGAATCGTCTCAGAGAAATGAATACCTAAAGTTAATGTTTCTCATTTTCTTCCTATGTGCTTCTGTAGGGGTTTTTTTCATACCTTGATCATAATATTTTAGCATTTTTAATTGTAATTTTCCGTCTTTCAAATTGAATGTAATCCTTCTTGGTACCCCAGTGTCTACCTGCCTATCAAAATGGCTAAAACACATTAGACACTCCATAAGGATATATGGCATAAAGCTAGAAAGTATAGATTACTCTCCATCTACAAATATTTTACTATTGTTTCTTTTTATTTAAAGAGTAACAACAGTCTTATATATTAGAAATACATCATCACCGCGTCCATTTTGTATTCCACAATCGTATGTAATAATAATAACAGCTAACATTTATCAACTGCATGCTCCATGACAGACACTTTGGTTAGTGCTTCACATGGATTAACCAAGTTCATTACCATTAAAAAAAGTCTGTGAAGTGAGAAAATGTATCATATCAATTTTTTAAAGAAAATCAGGCGGGGCACAGTGGCTCACGCCTGTAATCCCATCGCTTTGGGAGGCTGACGTAGGCGGATCACGAGGTCAGGAGATCAAGACCATCTCTACTAAAAAATACAAAAATTAGCCGGGCGTGGTGGCGGCGCCTGTAGTCCCAGCTACTCGGGAGGCTGAAGCTGGAGAATGGTGTGAACCTGGGAGGCGGAGCTTGCAGTGAGCTGAGATGGCGCCACTGTACTTCCAGCCTGAGCGACAGAAAGAGACTCCGTCTTAAAAAAAAAAAAAAAAAAGAAAGAAAAAGAAAAAATAAATCAGAACTGCAAAGGATTATGTTGTTAGACTAATGTAAAAAAAAAAAAAAACTAAAAATTTTTGCAGTAAAAATTCTTTCTGATTCTGGAGACCTGTTTCTTAGCCATTACAGTTCAATACCTCTGTATTTGTCTCCTTTCATCTCTCCAACCCCACCTCCCTTCTTCTTTTCTTGGCTCCCTTCTTCTCACTCCCGCTTTCTGTATTTTTCTTAGTCTCTCTGTTTTTCTTTGTTTCTCATCCATAGCTTTTACTAAACACTGAATGCATCAAACTGCTGATTAATAAATTTCAGGGAGTGTTTTCCTTTGAGAATATGCAAAACATATTTTTATTTTTTTGAAGCAAACAGCACAGGTGTTTAAAAATAGCCCTTTGGGAACAAGAGAAAACAAAACAAACAAAACAACTATGTCTTCAATCTTGTGTGGATAGAAGCAATATATAATATTTCAGTAGTCTGGAGATCATTTACTTGGCAACTCGAAACACAGCTGGAACAGCTAATGATTGGCAAATAATAAAAATTGTAAAAAGTGTCATTGTATATATGTAATAGACGTTAAGAATCTATGGACTAAAATTCTTCTACTTTACTGACAAGAGATTTCTTCAGGCTGAAAAAGAAAGAGCAGACCATTTAGCAGGTTTTATTCATTACACAAACATAAACACAGCAACTTACTTGAATAACTGGCAAGATAAAACTTGTCTGATGATATCAGAGCTACTTATATTTCTTATTTTCATTTTCTGTGTCTTTGTTGTTGACGAGAAAGATTTCTCTTTTCATATTAGGTTATGATCAGGTATTGCATTTTGGTTGACTGAATAAAGTCAGTAGTGTTATTTGTAGAATCTTCAACAGTGAAACATGATTTAAAACATAATGCCAATATGGTAGGTTGAAAAAGCTAACCAGACACAAATTTACCTGGGTCAAATATTTATCAGGATAAGCTTATACATAATATTAAGGAGAAATATATTGAGGTTATAACCTCAATGTATTATATCAACATTTGTACCTGTTTTCCATAAAATTATATATGATAATATTTTAATATTTCTATATCATATATTATACATGATAAAGTTGTGGTAAATATTAAAACATCCCTTTTTGAATATAATTATTAAATTGAATATGCCAATATCCCAGTGGTCCATTTGTCTCTGTCAATAGAAGGAGCATTTAGTATGATAGTTTTTTCTGCTTCAGTTAATAAGCAAGCTCATGCTTATGGATTTCAGAGCACTCCAGATAAAAGATGGAAAGGTAAATAGAGGGAAACCTGATTCTTAAAATGTATAGGACTACAGTTATCACAGCAATTGGGTATCTAGGAAGGCTAACACATGCTATGATGTTAGGATTTTTAATGATACCAGTGGCTCCATTTAACTGACATCTGAGGGACAATACTTTCAGATAATCAAAAGGACGACGTATTTAACTAGCAGGCAACTATATCTAGCTGCAAATTTGTTTCAGTGAAGGCAGGAAATCGGTGAAAGCATGGTTAGGTAGCAGGCTGCGGGGCCTGGCCTGACAAATGTCTTTTTCTTACTTTTCCTAACAGCATTTCCCAATATAACATTGCCAGTGTACCTCTGTTTACCCAGCAGGTAGGGAATAGGGAATTGAAATAACGTACATAATTCTCTTAACCAAAGTATACATTTTACTGTAGTTGGAAAGATGTAACCTGGGCTATTATATAGACACGTAATCTACTTTTATTTTTCTTTTTTGTGGCAATTCTTCTCAACTACTGTACGTTGAAGACATTATGTCTAAACTGTCTTTCAATATTCTTTTTCAAAGTCTCATCCCCTATAAAGTTATAACTTCCTTGATTATGATTGTGCTGCATTGCTTTCTTTTTAAAAAACAAATCAAGATACATTAAGAATATCCAATTTATATTTTTATAGTAAATAAGTTTTTAACAGTCGAGTACAATGTGTTAATTACTAACGTAATATTAGTGAAGTAATGTGCTTCTTTTAACTGATATCTTCTAAGATACTTTTTGATAGTGTATGGATATCTCTTTAATGTGTAAATGACCTTTTTTTTTTCAGAGTGGCAATTATGTTGCATCTTACATTTACTTAAGAAAGATAAAATTATATAGGAGAAACCACACACACACATACACACATACATACACAATCTGTATCCAGACTGTAGTTGTTGAGATGAGGAAAATATTGCAATGAGTTACATAATTAGTCTGTTACAAAACTTTTCCTATGAGCAAATAGCAATCCATCTCAGTGCAATGTGCCAAGTGAGACCATTCCAGCAATAACCATTAAGACTCAGAACAGAAAAGCTAAAGCACACCAAACAGAAAGAAAGATTGACTCATTAAAACTAAATTCTCCTTTCCCCACAGGATACCCTTGAACATTCTCCTTAATATGGAGAATTCTGGCTGACATTTGCAAGAACCATTTATAACTCAGATCCTGGATGAATTGCAGAAAAAGATGGTTGCTACATGCACAACAGAAGTCTTAGGCTTTTTTTTAATTTGGCGGAAAAGATTCTCAAATAAACATTCTTAACATAATTTGATATTACATCTCTATATGAATTCCTTTACGATTTTAAAAACCATTATCATGTTTTTG
This sequence comes from Macaca thibetana thibetana, assembly GCF_024542745.1. Taxonomy (NCBI): domain Eukaryota; kingdom Metazoa; phylum Chordata; class Mammalia; order Primates; family Cercopithecidae; genus Macaca; species Macaca thibetana. The sequence continues at coordinate 61,632,875 of NC_065594.1, forward strand.
TAAATTAGTCCTAATTTACATTTTAATTTGACAAATATCTTGATTAAAGCAGATTTTATGAATTGCACCTGGTTAGCTGGTACTACTGGCATTTCACATTTTTTAACATTGATGATTTATACTAATAACTTTTCAAAATGTCTGTTAAGCCAAATGAGTACTTTTTACATAAGAAATTATGTTATGCAAAACCATTTCTCTTATTTGATGTTACACGTAATGTTGTTGCAGCCTATTTTATACACATTGACTTATCTGGCTTATTACTAATTCTGATTTGAAGATATTTCATCATTTTTTTTCATTTTGTTATTTAGTAATTAAAATGATTTCTGGGCCCTAATTAGTTTTAATTAAAATCAATCTTTTATATTAAAATAATATAGAAGGCATTTCAACTGTTTCAACACTTATTATGCAATTTGCTAATAATGATATCAAATAAATAATGATATAAATATTCAATTTGTGGAGAAAAATCTACAATCAAAAGTTAAGGATTTGTTTTAAAATACTCCAAAGTAAGCTTTAGAAGATACTTGTAATATTGTGCATAAATATTTTTATATAAAAAGAAAATTCCTTCAAAAATAACATTTATAATTGTGGACTCTATATAGGCCAGTATTTAATAAAGTATAATATATGAGCTATAAAATTATTGATCTGATAAATTAATATTTTTGTTTTAGGAATAGTATTTGCATTGATATTGTTACCCTACATTTCATTTCCTTGTGAAATATAGACTGACTCCATTTACAAAACATGGTACAAGCTAACATTTACTTAGTATGTTTATACGATTTATCCTCAGTAGCACCTTTCATTTTTAGGTAAGGTGACCATTTAATTTTTAATCAAAACGGAGTTCCATTTGAATGTAGAAGAGTACTAATAATAGGTAATTTGTTGTTATAGAAAATCAAACCGGTTCTGGACTGAAACTGAATTTTACTAGCTTGGATGAGCTGATTGTTAAAAAAAGTTTTGTAAGCCAGGTTTTAAAAATGATTCACTTGAAGTGGTCACCATAGTGGTATTTTTTTCACCATGGAAATCAGCTAATGCTACAAATTAGGACCTGCCACTCTCCAGCAGTTGTTGAACATTCGCTAGAACACCACTGACTTGGAACATTTTAAGGATGAAAGGATGCACTTAATTATGCCAAAAACACAGGAGTAAACCAAGACTGCTCCAGGTAACTGAACAATGTTATGATCTTCACTGTAGGTCTTATTTTAGGTTGATAAGAACAGTCATGAAACATGTTTATTCTGGAAGTTTCTTGAAGTATTCATGAAGTTTCATGTTGCAGTGACATAATGTTATTAAGGAAACTTGAAGGGGCAGTTATTAAAGAAACATGAATACAGCGTAGTAGGGACTTCCTAATACTGCTCTAAAATCTATTCTTCACACCACAGGTGGAATGATAGTTTAATGTAATACAGACATTCTCCTCGTCTAAATTATTCAAAGACATCCCATGCCAGTAAGGGTAAAGTCCAACATGCTTGATACGGGTTTTACTAAGAACAGTTGGCCTGTTGTTTGATTACATCCCTGGTCTCATTTTTTATTACTTACCTTTAATCATACTGAAAGGATTTCTTTTCTATTTATTTTAATGTATCGCGTGCCCCTTTGCCCTCAGAAATTTGGACATGTTCTTTCCTCTGCTTGGAATCGCCTTTGATTCATTTCAGTACGTAACTCATTCCTTTCTCAAAGAATGGTAATATAACCCATTCTTTGTGTACTAGACCTGTGTGTCTGCAGGAATCTGTTCCTGAGTGCTGATTTGGTTTTCTGCTTTTGATTTCTGAATCAAATCTGGAATTTTCATCTATTTCAAGGTCATTGTTGATCAATATACTTTGTGTGCTCCACAGCTAGCCAGTTTTGAATATTGTAGACCTTACAGAGTAATTCATAAGCACATATATTCCTCTAATGATGGGCATCTTATATATCTAGGTCTGGAGCTTTAAATATCAACTTTATTTTGATTTATTCAAGATATATTCCTTCACACACAAGGACACCCCGAATTCTAAATTTGTAATATTTCAAACCTGTAAATTTAACATTATAATTTCATAGCTAATAGACTTTTCTTTCCTGGAATGTCCAAAGTGAACTTGTGGCCCCTGACCAAAATGTTTCTGATGTCAGGACATGATCTCAACAAACTACGCAGCACTTCAAGCCCAAAACACCTAAGTTATTTTCGATTTCTCTATTTTCACTACACACATACTCCTGCCAGTAATTCTGGTCAATATATCACAAATCTTTAACTCTTCACCATCTCCAATACTGATCAACTGCATAAAAATTGCAGGCATTTATGGTTCAGGATACCAGTCACTGCAGTACATACTGAACTGCTCTGCGGGCTCCACTCTTGTCCACCTCCTCTTTCCACTATCTGTTCTCCAGAGTGTTCATTTTGAAATAGAATTCTTTCTTTTAACAACATTCTGTTATTATTAAAGTCTTCAAATAAGTTTTCCAATTTACTTATGATAGTATCTGAAATCCTTAATTGAACAACAGGGTTTATTGTCTCCCTTGCCTATTCAGTGTCACTTTTGTGAATTCGAACTATCTGAGACAGTCCTCAATCAATGTTGAAAGTTTATTTTGCCAAGGTTCAGGGCATTCTGGGGACACAGCTACATGAGGTCCGGACAACATGAGCCTGGAGTGGTCAGGGTACAGCTTGCTTGTATACATTTTAGGAAGGCATGAGACATCAATCAATATATTGTAAGATGTACATTGGTTTGGTCTGGAAAGGTGGCACAACTTGAAGCAAGGGCTTCCAGATCATACGTAGACAAGAGATAAAAGGCTGCATTCTTTTCGGTCCTTGATCAGCCTTTCACTGAATACACAGTTTAACCTGGCTCAGTAAAACTGCATTTTCCCATAAACAGTAGGGCAGAGGAAGCAATATCATATGCGTTTGTCTCAGGTGAGCAGAGGGATGACTTTCTATCCAGGACCTGTGAAGATAAGCCATCAGTTTATATTGCCAATGAAATTTAACTGAGCTGGTTTAGGGTAAAGATCTTGAGGCCCGGTGGGCGGAGCAAGATGGCCGAATAGGAACAGCTCCAGTCTCCAACTCCCAGCGCGAGCGACACAGAAGACCGGTGATTTCTGCATTTTCAACTGAGGTACTGGGTTCATCTCACTGGGGAGTGCAGGACGATCGGTGCTGGTCAGCTGCTGCAGCCCGACCAGCGAGAGCTGAAGCAGGGCGAGGCATTGCCTCACCTGGGAAGCGCAAGGGGGATGGGAATCCCTTTTCCTAGCCAGGGGAACTGAGACACACAACACCTGGAAAATCGGGTAACTCCCACCCCAATACTGCGCTTTAAGCAAACAGGCACACCAGGAGATCATATCCCACACCTGGCCGGGAGGGTCCCACACCCACGGAGCCTCCCTCATTGCTAGCACAGCAGTCTGTGATCGACTGGCAAGGCAGCAGCGAGGCTGGGGGAGGGGCGCCCGCCATTGCTGAGGCTTAAGTAGGTAAACAAAGCTGCTGGGAAGCTCGAACTGGGTGGAGCTCACAGCAGCTCAAGGAAACCTGCCTGTCTCTGTAGACTCCACCTCTGGGGACAGGGCAATAACAAACGCAGCCGAAACCTCTGCAGACGCAAACGACTCTGTCTGACAGCTTTGAAGAGAGCAGTGGATCTCCCAACACGGAGGTTGAGATCTGAGAAGGGACAGACTCCCTGCTCAAGTGGGTCCCTGACCCCTGAGTAGCCTAACTGGGAGACATCCCCCACTAGGGGCAGTCTGACACCCCACACCTCACAGGGTGGAGTACACCCCTGAGAGGAAGCTTCCAAAGCAAGAATCAGACAGGTACACTCTCTGTTCAGAAATATTCTATCTTCTGCAGCCTCTGCTGCTGATACCCAGGCAAACAGGGTCTGGAGTGGACCTCAAGCAATCTCCAACAGACCTACAGCTGAGGGTCCTGACTGTTAGAAGGAAAACTATCAAACAGGAAGGACACCTACACCAAAACCCCATCAGTACATCACCATCATCAAAGACCAGAGGCAGATAAAACCACAAAGATGGGGAAAAAGCAGGGCAGAAAAGCTGGAAATTCAAAAAATAAGAGCGCATCTCCCCCGGCAAAGGAGCGCAGCTCATCGCCAGCAACGGATCAAAGCTGGACGGAGAATGACTTTGACGAGATGAGAGAAGAAGGCTTCAGTCCATCAAATTTCTCAGAGCTAAAGGAGAAATTACGTACCCAGCGCAAAGAAACTAAAAATCTTGAAAAAAAAAGTGGAAGAATTGATGGCTAGAGTAATTAATGCAGAGAAGGTCCTAAACGAAATGAAAGAGATGAAAACCATGACACGAGAAATACGTGACAAATGCACAAGCTTCAGTAACCGACTCGATCAACTGGAAGAAAGAGTATCTGCGATTGAGGATCAAATGAATGAAATGAAGCGAGAAGAGAAACCAAAAGAAAAAAGAAGAAAAAGAAATGAACAAAGCCTGCAAGAAGTATGGGATTATGTAAAAAGACCAAATCTACGTCTCATTGGGGTGCCTGAAAGTGAGGGGGAAAATGGAACCAAGTTGGAAAACACTCTTCAGGATATCATCCAGGAGAACTTCCCCAACCTAGTAGGGCAGGCCAACATTCAAATTCAGGAAATACAGAGAACACCACAAAGATACTCCTCGAGAAGAGCAACTCTAAGACACATAATTGCCAGATTCTCCAAAGTTGAAATGAAGGAAAAAATCTTAAGGGCAGCCAGAGAGAAAGGTCGGGTTACCCACAAAGGGAAGCCCATCAGACTAACAGCAGATCTCTCGGCAGAAACTCTACAAGCCAGAAGACAGTGGGGGCCGATATTCAACATTCTTAAAGAAAAGAATTTTAAACCCAGAATTTCATATCCAGCCAAACTAAGTTTCATAAGTGAAGGAGAAATAAAATCCTTTACAGATAAGCAAATGCTTAGAGATTTTGTCACCACCAGGCCTGCCTTACAAGAGACCCTGATGGAAGCACTAAACATGGAAAGGAACAACCGGTACCAGCCATTGCAAAAACATGCCAAAATGTAAAGACCATCGAGGCTAGGAAGAAACTGCATCAACTAACGAGCAAAATAACCAGTTAATATCATAATGGCAGGATCAAGTTCGCACATAACAATCTTAACCTTAAATGTAAATGGACTAAATGCTCCAATTAAAAGACACAGACTGGCAAACTGGATAAAGAGTCAAGACCCATCAGTCTGCTGTATTCAGGAGACCTATCTCACACGCAGAGACATACATAGGCTCAAAATAAAGGGATGGAGGAAGATTTACCAAGCAAATGGAGAACAAAAAAAAGCGGGGGTTGCAATACTAGTCTTTGATAAAACAGACTTTAAACCATCAAAGATCAAAAGAGACAAAGAAGGCCATTACATAATGGTAAAGGGATCAATTCAACAGGAAGAGCTAACTATCCTAAATATATATGCGCCCAATACAGGAGCACCCAGATTCATCAAGCAAGTCCTTAGAGACTTACAAAGAGACTTAGACTCCCATACAATAATAATGGGAGACTTCAACACTCCACTGTCAACATTAGACAGATCAACGAGACAGAAAGTTAACAAGGATATCCAGGAATTGAACTCATCTCTGCAGCAAGCAGACCTAATAGACATCTATAGAAGTCTCCACCCCAAATCAACAGAATATACATTCTTCTCAGCACCACATCGTACTTACTCCAAAATCGACCACGTAATTGGAAGTAAAGCACTCCTCAGCAAATGTACAAGAACAGAAATTATAACAAACTGTCTCTCAGACCACAGTGCAATCAAACTAGAACTCAGGACTAAGAAACTCAATCAAAACCGCTCAACCATGGAAACTGAACAACCTGCTCCTGAATGACTACTGGGTACATAACGAAATGAAGGCAGAAATAAAGATGTTCTTTGAAACCAATGAGAACAAAGATACAACATACCAGAATTTCTGGGACACATTTAAAGCAGTGTGTAGAGGGAAATTTATAGCACTAAATGCCCACAAGAGAAAGCAGGAAAGATCTAAAATTGACACTCTAACATCGCAATTAAAAGAACTAGAGAAGCAAGAGCAAACACATTCAAAAGCTAGCAGAATGCAAGAAATAACTAAGATCAGAGCAGAACTGAAGGAGATAGAGACACAAAAAACCCTCCAAAAAATCAATGAATCCAGGAGTTGGTTTTTTGAAAAGATCAACAAAATTGACAGACCACTAGCAAGACTAATAAAGAAGAAAAGAGAGAAGAATCAAATCGACGCAATTAAAAATGATCAAGGGGATATCACCACCGACCCCACAGAAATACAAACTACCATCAGAGAATACTATATAAACACCTCTACGCAAATAAACTGGAAAATCTAGAAGAAATGGATAATTTCCTGGACACTTACACTCTTCCAAGACTAAACCAGGAAGAAGTTGAATCCCTGAATAGACCAATAGCAGGCTCTGAAATTGAGGCAATAATTAATAGCCTACCAACCAAACAAAGTCCAGGACCAGATGGATTCACAGCTGAATTCTACCAGAGGTACAAGGAGGAGTTGGTACCATTCCTTCTGAAACTATTCCAATCAATAGAAAAAGAGGGAATCCTCCCTAACTCATTTTATGAGGCCAACATCATCCTGATACCAAAGCCTGGCAGAGACACAACAAAAAAAGAGAATTTTAGACCAATATCCCTGATGAACATCGATGCAAAAATCCTCAATAAAATACTGGCAAACCGGATTCAGCAACACATCAAAAAGCTTATCCACCATGATCAAGTGGGCTTCATCCCTGGGTTGCAAGGCTGGTTCAACATTTGCAAATCAATAAACATAATCCAGCATATAAACAGAACCAAAGACAAGAACCACATGATTATCTCAATAGATGCAGAAAAGGCTTTTGACAAAATTCAACAGCCCTTCATGCTAAAAACGCTCAATAAATTCGGTATTGATGGAACGTACCTCAAAATAATAAGAGCTATTTATGACAAACCCACAGCCAATATCATACTGAATGGGCAAAAACTGGAAAAATTCCCTTTGAAAACTGGCACAAGACAGGGATGCCCTCTCTCACCACTCCTATTCAACATAGTGTTGGAAGTTCTGGCTAGGGCAATTAGGCAAGAGAAAGAAATCAAGGGTATTCAGTTAGGAAAAGAAGAAGTCAAATTGTCCCTGTTTGCAGATGACATGATTGTATATTTAGAAAACCCCATTGTCTCAGCCCAAAATCTCCTTAAGCTGATAAGCAACTTCAGCAAAGTCTTAGGATACAAAATTAATGTGCAAAAATCACAAGCATTCTTATACACCAGTAACAGACAAACAGAGAGCCAAATCAGGAATGAACTTCCATTCACAATTGCTCCAAAGAGAATAAAATACCTAGGAATCCAACTTACAAGGGATGTAAAGGACCTCTTCAAGGAGAACTACAAACCACTGCTCAGTGAAATAAAAGAGGACACAAACAAATGGAAGAACATACCATGCTCATGGATAGGAAGAATCAATATCGTGAAAATGGCCATACTGCCCAAGGTAATTTATAGATTCAATGCCATCCCCATCAAGCTACCAATGAGTTTCTTCACAGAATTGGAAAAAACTGCTTTAAAGTTCATATGGAACCAAAAAAGAGCCCGCATCTCCAAGACAATCCTAAGTCAAAAGAACAAAGCTGGAGGCATCACGCTACCTGACTTCAAACTATACTACAAGGCTACAGTAACCAAAACAGCATGGTACTGGTACCAAAACAGAGATATAGACCAATGGAACAGAACAGAGTCCTCAGAAATAATACCACACATCTACCGCCATCTGATCTTTGATAAACCTGACAAAAACAAGAAATGGGGAAAGGATTCCCTATTTAATAAATGGTGCTGGGAAAATTGGCTAGCCATAAGTAGAAAGCTGAAACTGGATCCTTTCCTTACTCCTTATACGAAAATTAATTCAAGATGGATTAGAGACTTAAATGTTAGACCTAATACCATAAAAATCCTAGAGGAAAACCTAGGTAGTACCATTCAGGACATAGGCATGGGCAAAGACTTCATGTCTAAAACACCAAAAGCAATGGCAGCAAAAGCCAAAATTGACAAATGGGATCTCATTAAACTAAAGAGCTTCTGCACAGCAAAAGAAACTACCATCAGAGTGAACAGGCAACCTACAGAATGGGAGAACATTTTTGCGATCTACTCATCTGACAAAGGGCTAATATCCAGAACCTACAAAGAACTCAAACAAATTTACAAGAAAAAAACAAAACAACCCCATCCAAAAGTGGGCAAAGGAAATGAACAGACATTTCTCAAAAGAAGACATTCATACAGCCAACAGACACATGAAAAAATGCTCATCATCACTGGCCATCAGAGAAATGCAAATCAAAACCACAATGAGATACCATCTCACACCAGTTAGAATGGCGATCATTAAAAAGTCAGGAAACAACAGGTGCTGGAGAGGATGTGGAGAAATAGGAACACTTTTACACTGTTGGTGGGATTGTAAACTAGTTCAACCATTATGGAAAACAGTATGGCGATTCCTCAAGGATCTAGAACTAGATGTACCATATGACCCAGCCATCCCATTACTGGGTATATACCCAAAGGATTATAAATTATGTTGCTATAAAGACCCATGCACACGTATGTTTATTGCGGCACTATTCACAATAGCAAAGACTTGGAATCAACCCAAATGTCCATCAGTGACAGACTGGATTAAGAAAATGTGGCACATATACACCATGGAATACTATGCAGCCATAAAAAAGGATGAGTTCGTGTCCTTTGTAGGGACATGGATGCAGCTGGAAACCATCATTCTTAGCAAACTCTCACAAGAACAGAAAACCAAACACCGCATGTTCTCACTCATAGGTGGGAACTGAACAATGAGATCACTTGGACTCGGGAAGGGGAACATCACACACCGGGGCCTATAATGGGGAGGGGTGAGGGGGGAGGGGGGAGGGATTGCATTGGGAGTTATACCTGATGTAAATGACGAGTTGATGGGTGCAGCACACCAACATGGCACAAGTTTACATATGTAACAAACCTGCACGTTATGCACATGTACCCTACAACTTACAGTATAATAATAGTAAATAAATTTAAAAAAAAAAAAAAAAGATCTTGAGGCCCACAAGTCATTTGTGGGCAAATTGCGAGAGAGGTTTGTAGCTTTTTTTTATCTTTGTAGCCATCTTATTTAGGAATAAAATGGGAGGCAGGTTTCCCTGAAGTTGTTCCCAGCTTGAATTTTCCCTTGGCTTAGTGATTTGGAGGTCTCAACATTTGTTATTTTTTTCACACTTATTACAACTGTCTCCCTACCGAATTATCTGCACACTACACACACAGCCACCTTCTTTCTATGTCTTGTGCCTAAGATATATTGCCGCTGCCTTAAGTCTCTGCAGCATCTGACTTTTCTATTCAGAATGATCTCCCCCAATTCTTCACAGAGTTGACTTTTATTATAAATTATTTCTGAAATTAAATATCATCCATATCAGTTTCCTAACAAAGTACTGCAAACTAGGTGGATTAAAATAACAATTTATGCCTCACAGTTCTGGAGACTAGAAGTTCAAAATCAAGGTACTGGCAGTGTTCATTCCTGTTGAGCGCTCTGAAAAACAATCTACCCCATGTCCCGCTCCTAGCCTTGGATTTGGAAAGCTTTGGCAGGCCTTGGTCTGTTGATACAGCATTCTAATCTCTGCCTCTTTATTCACACAGAGCTCTCCCTTCTGTCTCTGTGCCTACATTTTTCTCTTTTTTAAAAAACAACAATCACATTAGATTAGGGCTCATTCTAGTGACCTCCTTTTAATTGGCTTATATCTCCAAGGACCTTCTTTTGAAATAAGGTTACATTCACAAGTACAAGGTTTGGCGCTTCCATACACCTTTTTGGAAAGTACAATTCAATCTATAATATCACCTTCTCCGGGTGTGTTTTAAGTAAAACATCCTACTCGTTCTCATAATGTGGTATCTAGTTTTCATCATAGCACTGATCATTATCTGTTATTTTTTATTAAGGATTTGTTGTATGCCTTCCCCCAAACAAGTGATAAATTCCTGAGAAACTGACATCTGCTGTTGTTGGTTCTGTTGATTTTCTAGCTCTAGTGCCCAGAAGAGCGCATAGTATACAGTAAAAACAATATAAATGCGGTGTAGTGTGGATTATTAATAATGCATTTATTATAATTTGTATATCCCTAATATAGCTATTATAATATCTGTTCATTTTAATAACTCTATTACAATATGTGATATATATGCCATTTTAATTTTGCCCTTACATTATAATCAGGATTTTCTACCTAATGACCAGTCATCATTATGGTAAATGTTTTGTGACTTTTTTTTTTTTTAAATCCAATAGAACATCATGCAATTCAAAAGTGAATCTCTCTCCATTACATTAGTGTAGCACAAAATCTGGTTTTTGGCAGTGTTCCCAGACAATTGGGGTTACAAAGTCATCTTGTCCTTTACTTTTGCCTATAATAGAGAAACTTGAATCATTGTGATATATTGCAGTGTTACTGAGAGGAGTTGACCTCATTCTGAAAGTCACATGATTATTTTCACTGTCAGAAGCAATTTATAAAATTGATAATCATTATATTAATTTAAAATAAAAATAAATCATGGAATAAGAATTAAAGCCACTAAAAATCTATCAAGTAAAAAATTACAATCAAGCAAAATGTTATTTTATCAAGATTTCAATGTAATGCTTTAAATGTAGCATGAGCTAACATGTAGAACCAGATAATTTTTGAATTGTATTATATTGATAATTTATATATTTTTTAAAAAATGGTAAAATCTAAATCTATGAAAAACTGGCCTACACATCGTAGTTTAGATTTTCAAAGTTTTCACATATTTCCATATTTTAAAATTAGCAAACTTCATGACAGTTACTAGATTTATTGGTCTTTCAGACCACTACTATGCAAAATATTCAACTGTAGCATAATTTATGAAAGTTGTAAATTCTACCCAGTGTAATTAAAAACTAAATATTTGCCATATACATTTTAGTAAGTTTGAAAAAGTAATGGTGTATAGCAGTGCTACTAATTTTTGACATAGATTTTATAACTTGAGACTACTGAATTCATTTATCAAATCTTGGAGTTTTGAGAGGAGTCTTTAAGGTTTCCTAGGTATACAATTCTATAATCAGCAAACAGATAGTTTGACTTCCTCTTTTCCAACTTGGATGCCCTTTATTTCTTTCTCTTGCCTAATTGCTCGGCTAGAGCTTCCTCAAATTTTTTTCTAATGCCTTTTCTTTTAAGTCTTTTAAGGAAGCTAGAGCCAGTTTTTCTTGCTTGCAATAACAAAATTATATTTTATGCTTCCTGCAATGTATGTTATTTAAAAATCACTGCTTTTGTCTTTTTAAAATCCTCAGTTCATTGAATTGTTTTTTAATTTTGATTTTTATGGGTACATAGTCTGTGTATATATTTATGAGGTACATGAGATATTTTGATAAAGGCATACTATATGTAATAATCACATCAGAGTAAATGGGGTATCCATTACCTCACACAGTTTTTTTGTGTGTGTTATGAACGGCACAATTATACTCTTTTAGTTATTTTTAAATGTACTATAAATTATTGGTTTTCATTGATTTTTAATAATTCTATTCATATATGGCATCACCAGTCAAAACAGATACCTTCTAGAGCAGGTTCTTGAATAACATTATTTCATTCAACTGTATTTCAGTATAATGTTGATGAGAAAAAAAAAAAAAAAATGACTCCCAGCAGTGCCACTCTCTGTGTGGAGTTTGGATGTTTTCCTGATGTCTGCATGGGTTTTCTCAGGGCACTTCAATTTCCTCCAACATCCTAAAGCTGTGCACATTGAGTTCACTGATGTGTCTACCTTGTCCCAGTCTGAGTGTGTGTGTGTGTGCGTGAGTGAGTATGCCGTGCCATGAAACAGTGTTTTGTCTAGGGATTTCTTCCTTACCTGTGCTCTGAACTGCTGGGAAAGGCTTTACCCAAACTGAAATTACTGGATGAATAATAATCTTACTTGATTTATTAATATTTTGTAAATATAAATATATGTAGACTTCACATTTACTTCAATATTTGATATTAAACATGTTTTGAGTTTTTATTTAGAAGTTTGGTGATGTTTTCTCACCAGAAATATAGCACAGGAACTTAACTCTTGTTTATATTAATTAGCCTATACAAATTTTGTTCTGCACAATTTCATGTAAAGTAGTGGTTTTCAAGGACTTATTGACAAGGGTAAGTGAGGATTGACTGTATGTTCTCCACCTTAGGGAGTTTTCTCATGCCATTTTCCAGCCAAACCCCTTCCAGAGACCAGGTCATCACAAGTGCATTTTTGTAACCCGGCGGCCTCCTGATGATTGCCCTGTTCAGGGAGATCTTGAGTTTGAATATGAGCTTTGCCATTATTCCAGTTCTGCCAGCCTCTGACCCTATAAATTAGCATATGCCAAACCTTCCTGTCTTTTAATACATATATATTTTAAGTTTGTCAAAATTAGAAGAAAAAATACATTTTGAATCATATTTTTTGTTTCATTTTGTTTATGCTTATTCTCAAAAAAGAATAGTTTATTTTAAAGTATCTTGTATTTTTGTGAAAAATGGACTAGTAACCCTCTCCTATTTTCAGTATTAAAAAAAAAAATGTGTTTCAGGAAAATAAGTGTATCATCTTTCCTATAAGACTACCATAATATTTAAAGTAACTGGAGAAGATGCTTGTATTTAGTTTGTTTTATTCTTTTAAAACAAATACACAATAATGAGGATCTCATATGTAACTTCCCAAATTTTCTATCTTTCATACTTGATTCTCAAATTAAGGAAATAAGTAGATTATATTCTATCTTTATATTATTACTCATTAATTTGGGGGAAAATGCTTCAATAAAGGCTTCTGGAGAAAATGAAAAGATGTCACATTAATAGTAGACAACCATTTTAAGATATATTTCATTCCAACTGCAAATACTTTATAAATGAGATGGTAAACACACTAATTATCATTATTTGATCAATATGCAATGTACACATGTACTGAAACATCACACTGTACCCTATAAATATGTACAATGATTATGTGTCAAATAAAAATAATTATAAAAAGTAAAATTGTGGGAAAAAGTAGTGTTGTAGGTTTAAGGCTTATGAATGGTTATATTATCTATTTTAAACTTTCTCATTATTCAATTAAATAACAGAAGAACATATTGAGTTTTTACAACTTTAAAAATACTCTAATATTGTTTTTCTTTCAGAGATAACTGAAATACTTATTCTTCTCTTGGGATAAGAGATCTCATATTGAATAAAGTATGTTTTTAAATATATGGCTTTCACAAAAATTACACTAATTGATTATATCTTTGAGGATAGATTTACAAATACATATTGATAGCTAATATGTACTGTAAACCATTGTTTAGTTCAAAATAATATAAAATTATGGAAATGGCTTATGTCCTATATGGTTTTCAGTTTGGATGATGTTTTGTTAATTATGCTTTGGTAGAAAAAATTCTTCATAATGTTATGGATTTTGAAGCTTTATAAAGTTATTTGTGTAAGATTGATAACAGCTTATTTTAATAATCATCTATTACAGAAGATAAATTATTCAACAAATTAATGTTTGACAATTAAAAATAAATTTTGAGGTCTACATAATGTGTGTGTATATATGTAATATATAATTTTTTTCATAAGCCAATTCATACTTAAAGCATTCTGTCTGGCACCTATTTTAAATCAACTCAATACTAATTCAATAATAAATAGTGTAACATTTAAGACAACTAACAGTACTTTATTGTATGATAATGAATCAACTTGAAAACAGAAACCTATTACTAATGGTATTAAATTCTGAAACATTACATATGTTGTCTTAAAAGAATAAGCTTGTTGAAAGGCCACATGTATTAAGAAGACAAATTTTAAAGATCACACTGGGACTACAATGTGAGCCTTAGTTAATGTCATTTACAGATCACTGAAATTTTTGGCTTCACACTACAATAGCCCCATCCAGAAAAAATAGGCTGCCTAGATTTAATTAGAATTTGTAGATGTGATGAATCTTGGCTTCTGAAAGCAGGAATGGCATTGATTAGAGCAGTAGCATGGTGATGTGAAATGAGCATGAGTTTGGAGCCACAGAAAAAGGTTAGGTTTAGAAATTCCATCATTACCAGTTTTGTCACTCAAGAAAAAGTTATTTGATTTCTAAGCACCCCATTATCTGCCTCTGCCGAATCTGCAATGCTCATATAATTTTTGAATAACATGCCAGTAGTGTAGAATAGTAGTTAACACAATAAGCTCTGGAATAAGACAGACTTGCTTGAGATAATGCCACCATAACTTACTAGATCTGTCACTGTGGATTTATTCTACACCAGTGGTACCTAATGGTAAGAATATGTATATCTTTTTATGGCTATTGTAAAGGGATCAGGAAACAGGTATACACTCTGTTCATATTTCTTGGTCCATAGTGATCAATAAATACATTTAGCTATTTTCACAAGCAGGATGCTTACATGCTACCTTGCTCCTGCCATGTGGTATGCTCTAAAGAGGTAATCTTCATATGTTTTACTCTATAATTTTTTTTTGCTATTATTAACAGATATGAGGCAGCAGGTACAGTGAAAAGTCTTTGCTCTTTGGAGATAGGTGAATACCGGCTTCATTTACCACTTACCTGATACTGATTTTATGCAAACATATGTTTGCTTGTCAACTTACGATTTGTATAAAAAGCTGTTTATGAACATCACTACTCTAGATGCAAGTTAAGGCCCTAGAAGAGCTTAGCAGGATACAACAAATACATATTTAACAATCATGCATTGAACATGTCCATGAGCATGAAGTCTGGAGCAAACAGAAGAAGAATGAAAGTAGACAAGAGAGCTTGCACTGTCAGAAATAACCAAATTTTACTTAACATTAATGTTTTATTATTTAATTCATGCTGCTTTCATTTCTTTGGCTGTTTTCTGTGGTGGTGGTTGTTCTTCACTGTAACTGTTTTTATATTTGTTCTTTTATGGGAATTAAAGAAAAGAGCTGACAACCATATCTGTGTTATTTGAGTTCATTATTATCTGGAATCTGTAGAGAAATCAAAAGATGATAATGTGAGCAGTTCACTAACTAATGCATCATGAACAGCAGCTCAGAGCGAGATTTACATTTGCAAACCCTATACCCGCCTCTTGCTTATTGAACATGGCATAAGGTTACAGGAAATTTTATTTGAAGCTCAAAAGGAAATATACCTCTGCTGATATGTGGGTTACTGACGTGTCCAAACCAATTGTATAATACAGTTTCCTGATGGGTAAAATGGGTGTAATGAGAACTATCTTGCCAATTTTACTATAAAAAATAAATGCCATGAGCATTTGAATTTGCTGCATTTTGTTCTTCGTTAGCTGTCCGGGAATCATCCCCAAAGTACAAACAAATGTTTGTTCTGGGGATTAAATCAAATAGCACCAAGTGCAATACCGAGTATATAAAATAAGTAGACAATGTTAGTTAATTAATTTATCTGATATTTTAATAGCTTATGAGTAAATAGCATTAATATACTCTAAAATAGACTATATATGTTTTGTATGTGAATACCTATAATACATGTGCACTATGCTTGGTGCTGGAAACACAAAGTGAAGACCTTCTAAGTAAATCAAGGATACCTTTGTTTTTGTATTATATGAGGTCCTTGATTTGCTCAGGGAATAATTTCCACCATCTCTCTTATCTCTGATTATGGAGACCTTGTTAATACGTTAATTGAATTTTAATAGTTCAGCAATACAAATGAAGCACAACCATTACAAAAGTAAAACAATATATGAAACAAAAATTGTAACAGCAAAATACAACACAAAACTTCACAATCCAAAGTTATCTATTATTAACTTTAGGAAAGCATTTTCTCAGATGATTAAAGATAATTATATATTTCTTAAAAAAATAAGTTCAGGACATACATGCTTTTTTATGTATCTTCATTAAAATATAATGGAAGGCAGATAAACTCCATTTATTGAAACAGTACAATTTGATCACTTTTGACACAAGTATATATGCATAAAACTCTCCCCACAATCACTATAATGAACACTTCCATCCCTTCCAAATTTTCCCTCATTCCCCTTTTCAATTTATTACTCCCTTACTTGGTTCTAGGCAACCATTGATTTTGTTTCTTTCACTAAACAGATTAACTTGCTCTTCTAGAATGACAATATTACAGTATGTATTTTTCAGTGTGAGATAATTTAGTATATATTTTGGTGGGGAGGGAGGCTGATTTTTTTTATTTTTGAAGTGATTTTGGATTTTTGCAAACATGTATAGCTTGTTTCTTTTTATAGCTGATGAGTATTCCCTTGTATGAGAATACCTTTATTGATTTATAATTCATAGGTTGATGGATATTTTCCCACTATCTCATCAGCTATTACAAAAATGAAGATGCTATGAATATTGGAATAAAAGTCTTAATGTAGCTATAAGTTTACTTTTGTTTTGATAAATCCCTAGAAGCAGAATGACTGAGTTACACAGGTATATGTTTTTACATTTTAAGAAAGAAATCCACTTAGAATATCAGTCATATAGAAAATCTATGAGAATTCTAGTTCCCCCATATTTCATCACATTGCTTGACATTGTCACTCCTAAATTTTAAATCAATCTTGTGGATATTTAGTGGCATGACATTGTAGTTTTAATTTGGATCTTTCTGATGGCTAATGATTAGCATTTATTTTATATGTGAATTGGACATTCTTGTAGCTTTCCTTGTGAAAGAAATGTTTGTCCATATTATAATTGGGCTATTTCTCTTTTTGCTGTAGCGTTTTAAGAGGCATGTATATATTCTCAGTATAGTTCCTTTGTCTATTACACATGTGACAAATATTTTATCTGAGTCTGTGTATGTTGATGGCGAGTATCTTTTTGTGTTTTCTGGAAACATTTGAAGAGCGAAAGTTTTTACTTTAATATAGTATGCTTTGTGATAATTTTATTCTATAACTTGTGTTTTTGTGTTGCTAATCTAAGGAGTATTTACTTACCTGAAGTTGAGAAATATTATATCTCATTCATATCTTCTTTTAGAAGTTTCTATTTATAGATTTGATAGTTATGTCTATGGTTAATTTTAGGTTACATTTTGAGCATGGTATATCATCAAATTTGATGTTCTTTTATTCCTCTATGGAGATTCTGCTAACACCATTTGTTACACAGACTTTTCTTTCTCTGTTGAAGTGGTTTTATAGCTTTGTTGAAAATTAATTCACTGTACATGGATTTACTTCTGGATAATTTATTTTATCCAGTATTTCTGTGTGTCCACCTTTCATTGTTAATAAACTGTATTGATTAATGTAGCTCCATAGGAAATAGTAAACTCATATAAGATAAATTATCTAAATTTGTTCGTTTATTGTATCTGTCATTTTCTAGCTTCTTTGTATTTCCCTTTAAATTTAGAATTTTCTTGTAAGGTATACAAATCAGCCTCTCAACATTTGTATTAGAATTCTTTTTATCCGTAGATCAGTGTGAGAAAGATTACCATCTTAAGAATATTGAGTTTCCTGGTTTATTAACATGGCATCTTGCTGCATTTATTTAGAACTTTACTATCAACAATGTGCTATAGTTTTTCCTGTGGAATTGTGGACATCTTCTGCTGTTCATAGATATTTAAAGTTCTTTCACATCACTGTACTTGTAATTATTTATAATTACTGTATATTTTCAAAATTTTTCTAAAGTATATATATTATTTGATAACCTTTTTTCTGCTTTCTCACTAAATTCCTTTATTATTTCTTGTTATCATTGAATCTTTTGGATATTCTAAATAAAAACTTATGCAAGGTACAAATATGGACAGTTTCACTAGTTTCTTTCCCATGTTTATGGCTTTTACTATTTTTTTGTAGTTGTTGTCTTACTGTAATAGCCAGCACCTCTAGTACATCAATACAAAGAAATGGTAAAGATTAGCATGTTTGCCTTATTTAAAATCTCAGTAGGAAAGTGTTTTGAGGGGATGACTTTTCCCTAACCTTAATTTCTTTCCCTGGGGTCCTGTGAATTAAACTGAAAAAAAGGCAAATTAACAGGCGAGAGAGATTTAAAAAATAGATTTATTTGTAGGAACAAAAAGAAAAAAAGCTAACAAAAGAAGTAGGCAGAGTTCATTAAATGGTTAAAGTTAGAGGCTTGTATACCTACCCTAGAAGGGAAAAGACAGGTAGATAAAAAGGGCTATTAAGTGAAGAACAAATAGGTTTCTTTATGGAGAAAACTTCTTGTTTTTTGTTTGTTTGTTTGTTTGTTTGTTTTTAATTTATTTATTATTATTATACTTTAAGTTGTAGGGTACATGTGCATAACGTGCAGGTTTGTTACATATGTATACTTGTGCCATGTTGCTGTGCTGCACCCATCAACTCGTCATTTACATCAGGTATAACTCCCAATGCAATCCCTCCCCCCTCCCCCCTCCCCCCTCCCCATGATAGGCCCCGGTGTGTGATGTTCCCCTTCCTGAGTCCAAGTGATCTCATTGTTCAGTTCCCACCTATGAGTGAGAACATGCGGTGTTTGGTTTTCTGTTCTTGTGAGAGTTTGCTAAGAATGATGGTTTCCAGCTGCATCCATGTCCCTACAAAGGACTCAAACTCATCCTTTTTTATGGCTGCATAGTATTCCATGGTGTATATGTGCCACATTTTCTTAATCCAATCTGTCACTAATGGACATTTGGGTTGATTCCAAGTCTTTGCTATTGTGAATAGTGCTGCAATAAACATACGTGTGCATGTGTCTTTATAGCAGCATAATTTATAATCCTTTGGGTATATACCCAGTAATGGGATGGCTGGGTCATATGGTACATCTAGTTCTAGATCCTTGAGGAATCGCCATACTGTTTTCCATAATGGTTGAACTAGTTTACAATCCCACCAACTGTTTGTTTGTTTTTAAGGAGGACAAATAGGAGGTAAGAAAGCTCCTGATAACATTTGCTTATGCAGGTACTCAATGGCTTTAGGTCAGCTTTATGGCCATGAAACTCCTCTGGTGAAGGGGTTTATGGTAGTCTCATTTCCCAGAAGTTCCTGCTATTAATCAGATAAAGGAAGCTCAGAGAAGGCCTCACTGAATTTGCAGAATCTCAAATATCTTCAGCTTAAAATAATCTGCATATCAACACTAGAACTCTGAGATGGTCCTCACAAAACCATTCAATCTTTCACTGTTAAATAAGATAGTGACTGTAGATTTTTTATAGACATCTTTTATAAATTTGAGGAAGATTTCTATTATTCCTATTTGCAGACCTTTTTCTTAAAAATATGAAAGGCTTTTAAATTTTTGGAATTAATTTTTTGTTTATATTAAAATGGTCATATGATATTCCTATTATATTTATTTTATATGGTGAAATATATATATATTTTTAAATACCAAACACTGCATTCTTAGGGTAAACTATATTTGGTCATAATATACTTTTCATTTTATGTATTGTCAGAATTAATTTGATAATGTCTTATAAAGAATATTGCTTAAAATGGATTAAGACTAAATTTAAGACTTCTAATAATGAAAATTCTAAAATAAAACTTTGGGAAAAGTCTCCAGGACTTTGGTCTTGGCAAAAATTTATTGAGTACCCTAAAAGCACAGGTAACCACAGCAAAAATGGACAAGCGGAATTACATCAAGTTAAAAAGCTTCTGCACAGCAAAAGGAAACAATCAGCAAAGTGAAGGAACAACCCACAGAATGGGAACAAATATTTGCAAAATACCTGTCTGATAAGGGATAAATATCCAGAATGTATAAGGAGCTCAAACAACTCTTTAGGAAAAGAAAATCTAATTATCTGATTAAAAATGGGCTAAAGATCTGAAAAGACATTTCTCAAAACAGGACATATGAATAGCAAACAATTATATTAAAAGGTACTCAAAATCATTGATCATCAAGGAAATGCAAATCAAAACTATTAGACAGCATCTCACCCAAGTTAAAATGGCTTTTATCCAAAAGACAGCAATAACAAATGCTGGCAGGAATGTGGAGAAAAGGGAACCCTCCTACACTGTTACTTGGAATGTAAATTAGTACAGCCATTATGGATAACAGTATGGAAATTCTTCACAAACTAAAAGTAGAGTTACCATACGATCCAGCAATCCTACTGCAAGCTATATACCCAAAATAAAGGAAATCAGTATAACACAGATATCTCCACTCCCATGTTTATTGAAGCACTATTAACAATAGCCAAGATGTGGAAGCAACTTAAGTGTGCACCAAGTGAACAAATTTTTTAAATGTGGTACATATACACAATGGAGTAATATTTGACCATAAAAAGAATGAGATCCTATCATTTGCAACAACATAGATGAAGCTGGTGGGCATTATGTTAAATGAAATAAGCCAGGCATAGAAAGATAAACTTCACATGTTCTCACTCATTTGTGGAAGCTAAAATATTAAAACAATTGAACTTATGGAGATAGAGAGTAGAATGATGGTTACTGGGAAGGGTGGTGGGGTTGGTAATGGGGAAAAGTGAGGATGGTTAATGGGTACAAAAACATAGTTAGCTAAAATGAATAAGACCTAGTATTTGATAACACAACAGGGTGACTACAGTTAATGGTAATTTATTGTATATTTAAAAATAAAAGCAAATAATTTGAATGTTTGTAACACAAAGAAAGGATAAATGCTTGACGTTATGGATACCCCATGCATCCTGATGTAGTTATTACACATGGTATGCCTATATAAAAGTAGCTCATGTATCCCATAAATAAGTAGACCTCCTATCTTACTATGTACCCATAAAAAGTAATCAAAAAATGAAAAAATAAAAAAAGTTTATATTATTGAGGAGTATTAATGTTTATCTTTTTTATTATTGTTGTGTACTAGTAGTTTTATGATGATCTTGTTGCAGCTTTTTCACTCCCACAGTTTGGCAGCAGGAGTGTCACAGCTCTTTTACTCTCACAGTTCAGCAGGTTCTGGGTCCTTATCTCATGACCAATAGGAATAAGATACATGGACACCAGAGAAGGGATAAAGTGGTGTAGAATTTATTGAGCAAAAGAAAAGCTTTTGACAGCAAGAGGGGACCCAAAAGTGGGTAACCAGCTGTGAGGCTGAGTCCGGGGTTTTTATGTGCTTAGAATGGGGAAATGTGTGCTGATTGGTCTATGGGTAGGCTTGGAAAAGGAACCCTTCGATTGGCTTGTGACAAAAACCAATTGGGAGAAAGTAGGCATATGCAAAATAGTCTTGGATAAGGCACCATTCCATTAGTTATAAGGCATCATTCAGAAAGAACCAATAGAGAGAGAGAGTGGGCAAAATGGGAATGGAAATTCTCACTCCATTCTGTGGATTCTATCCAGAACTGGTAGCTCGTTTTTCAGGCTTTACATTGTCTTTGGCTTGAAGGTCAAATTTCACCAGGGACCCACCCCTATCTGTCTAGGAATTTGTCTCTCTCCTGTCACTATTGATCTCATAGAATAATTTAAGTGGATATGATTTCTATTATTCCAATATCTGAAAAAGTTTGTATAACTTTGATAGTATAACTTTTTTAATGTTTGATAGAATTCCTTATTAAATTCGTGTTTGCTTGAAAGTTACTTCATGAAATGCTTTTTTAACACATTCTATTTGATTATAGACATAAAGCTTTCACTATTTTTCCCTTTCTTATCAATTTTTTGTTCTGGTTATTAAGACTATTATGGCAGAATACTATTTGTCATATTATCTTATTATCCTACAAATGGCAATAGGGTCTGTGTTATTCAATTCTTGATACGATGTTTTGTGTTCTCTCTCTCTCTCCTTTTCCCCCAGAATCAGTCTAGCTATAGAAAATCTGCCTATGTTGTTGATCGTGTCATGAATCAGCTTTTGG
The DNA here is from genome assembly GCF_024542745.1 of Macaca thibetana thibetana. Lineage (NCBI taxonomy): Eukaryota > Metazoa > Chordata > Mammalia > Primates > Cercopithecidae > Macaca > Macaca thibetana. Next base: position 61,655,086 of record NC_065594.1, read on the forward strand.
TTTTATTACTGCTGAATATTATCTGTCTGGTTTTTGTTTTGTTTTGTTTTTATATCTTGCTGATTTCACTCTTTCTATTTTCTTTACTATTTCTTCCAGTTCTTTAAGGAGTAACATTGTGTTATGTCAGAAAAGTCTCAAAATACAACAAAATTAAAAAAAAAAATCCAAGACATTTGCCACCCTGTAGGTCACCTCTGCTAGCTTTGCCTAATTTCCACAATCTGCCAAATTTTCTTTGGTTGTTTTTGTTTGTTTAGTTGGTTGTAACTATGGTTGGTTTTTTACAGTTTGGGGTTCAGGAGTAATGTGCTATTTAGTTTTACATATCTAGGGGGGCACCAAACTGCCCAATAAAAGTATATAGACGTTATTAAATGTAACTTCAGGTCAGTTATAGTAGCTAAGCCTATATTCCAAGAACTTTGGGAGTCTGAGTGGCAAGGTCACTTGAGCCCAGGAATTCCAGACCAGCTTTGGCAACACAGGGAGATTTCATCTCTACAGAAAATTTAAAAGTTAGCCATGATGTATGCTGCTTAGGAAACTGAGGTGAGAGGATAGCTTGAACCTGGGAGGTCAAGGCTGCAGTGAGCTGATTGTGCTACTGCACTCCAGCCTGGGTGACAGAGGGAGACCCTGTCTCAAAAAAAAAAAAAAAAAAAAAAGAAGACATAAAAAGAAGCAACTTCAATTTGACGGAAGAGGAAATGAATATAAAAAATGTTTAAATGAGTTAGTTTTTATTTTTAAGAGACTTAAAAATTATAAAATTATAAAATAACAATGAAGTTAAGACAATTGAATAATTATATTTAGAATTTGTTACTTGTCTCTTGTATAAGATATTAAGACATCTATATAAGTATATATCATTTCTAATGACTCCATATACAAACTCTTGTACCATCCATTTATTTTGATATATCTCTCAAAAGACTAATTTAAATAATCAAAAAAATTATATTAAGATGAATGTGGAACAATCTCTACTAACTGTTCAAGCATATTGTGCAAGTTACTGTGGAAATTCATTTATTATTCTCCTGTCTGGAATCTACTCTCCTGAATTGTATGTATTCCTATATTTTTCTTTTTTTCCTTTGTGGATTTTTTCTGTACACCCCTCTCCCCCAACACACGATCCTCGTAGAATATCCTCAGATGTTGAATGTGGACATATTTGAAAATAATATGGCAACAAACTTGATTAAGTGTTGATGGCCTGAATGTAGGATACAATATTAAATGAAATTATTTTTGTCTTATAAATTTGAAATGAACTTACTACATTATCTTGTATTGCTCAAGAGCCATTTGAGAACATGATATTCCTTCCTCTTTTACCTTTTCGTTATCTTTAGAAAACTTTAAAATTTTTTCTTTATCCCTAGTGCTCTGAACTCTCAGGATAATTTTTCTAGGGCTGAGTCTTTTGTGTTTCAATTTTGAGTATAGTGAGCTCTATCAATATGTAAACACGTGCCCTTAATATATAGACATTTCTTTCTCCTATGTTTTCTATCCCCACCATTTTACATTTCTTTTTACTTTTTAACTTTATAATTTCATTTGCCTTTGCTATTTACACATGTTCTCTCTCTTATATCAGGCTTATTAATTAAATGCTATCTTTGTTGCAGTTATTTCTATATGTTACTTTGTCATATCAAGTAGAGACTTTTTTCATGGGTGTACTCTTTTTTAAATCTCTTTCGAACATCAGTAGAGTTTTGTTATATGCACAAATACACATAATTGTCTCTCTGCACTTTTAAGCATATTCCTAGGATTTTATTGCTTTCCTTTAGAATCAATATTTATGTTACTTTATTGTAATATCTATTATATCATGAATTCAGATACTGTTGGTTTTAAATTGATTTAAGAGTTATCAAAACAATAGGAACAAAATGGTGCCTCAGTGCTCTGTGCCTTTACTGTGGAAAATACCTAAATACAAGCCTGTTGGAACATTTGATCATGATCATTTCCTTAGTGAATCAAAGTTTCATTCCTATGTTCCTATATGCAGAGATTTCTATATGGAGAAAGGGGTTGGGAATATAGCTAAATCCTGTCTAGATATATTTTAAGTCATGACTGTCTTTCAATCTGACTTTCAATCTGACGTCTATTGCTTACCCTCTGCCCATCTACAAACTCAGTGATACGAGCCTCTCCAAAATGCTGAAAGAACGACTCCTTTTTCTTTCTTCATGAATGTACTATTTTGCAGCTTTCTCCTACCTTCATTCAGCAGTTATCATTTTCCCAACTTCTCTCTTTCTCCCACCACCTCGCAAAAAGATGGATGCACTTTTGGAAAATTTATATTATCTTGGTTGTGGATATATTCATGTAAAACATCACCTTAAGTTTATCTCATTATAGGTTTGTGGACTAATTTAGGTGAAAGTAGATCACTACAATTAAACTAAAAGTCTTTGTTATTATAATTGTCTTTTATCAAGTTTAAGTGATTTTCCCATAAACTGCAGTTTATTAATAAACCTTTCTCTGAGTCACATTCAAGCATGCTGAAAGATAGACTGTAAATGGAGTATAAATTATTCTCACTTAAAAATATGATAAGCATTTGCAGCATGAATGCTTGAACACATTTGTGAGTGGAGGTAACAGATGTTTATTTGAACTCTCTAAACTAAATTTATCATGATGTCAATAAGGTAATTACATTTGAGCTGTGCAGTTTTTTTATAGGAACTGAATGCCTTTTATTTTACCTACATTATGCATTCTATATTTTATTTTTAAAATATAGACTCAAGAATTTTTAAAACTTACTGCTGAATATACACATAAGAAACCTGAGATTTCAGTTAGTGAAATGAATTATGATTTCCACTAGCATTAATTTTGTACAATTTCAAGAAGTACAGGTATATAGATTTTTTCAGTGTGCATGATAATTCAGCTTAAAAATAAATTAGTTGTTTTTTTTCTAAAAATAAATTTGGATGAAGTTTTATTACTTGAAAATTACTCTTCATTCAATGCCCATATTCTGGATATTTCTTTGACATCTGCCTCATATTTTAACATTAAATGGCAAAGAGAAATGAAGTATACACCCATTAAAAGACACGGAGGAAACTGAAATGCATGTTATTAGGTAAAATAAGCCAATATGAAAGGGCTGCAGACTGTGTACTTCCAAATATATGTCATCCTAGAAAGGCAAAACTGTGAAGACAATAAAAGAGTTAGTGGTTTCCAGGGTTTAGGGAGGTGGAAGAGATGAATAGGCAGAGCACAGAGGATTTGGAGGCAGTAAAACTGTTCTGTATGATACCATCATGGTGAATATGTGTCCTTATTCATTTGTCCATACACATAGAATGTTCAACAGCAAGATTGAACCCTGATATAAACTATAGACTTTGGGTGATAATTATGTGTCAATGTAGATTCATAGGTTGTAACAAATGCATAACCTTAGTGCAGGATGTGAAGAGTGGAGGAGTCTGCATTTAAGTGGGAATGGGAGTTACATGGGAATTGTGTGCTTCCCACTCAATTTTGCTGTTAATATAAAACTGCTCTTAAATACAGTTTATTAATTTTAAAAATGACTGTTCCATGCAGCTATATTTAATTCTAGTAATATTTAGTGAACTGCATCAATATGATCAGACATAAGGCCAGCTCCACATAGGAAGTTTCTTGTCAGGTTACTTTAGACACCACCTTTTCCCAAAAAGGTGTATGACTTTATGCTCAAGAATGCTTTCAGCTCTTCTGAGAAGCAAGTAGAGCTTCCATTATTAATATGAATAAAAACATCCTTACTATGAAAACCAATTCTTTAAAGCATATTTAGCGAGATTTAGGACAATATTACAAGTATGCATGTTTTCCTTTCTTAAAAATTAAAATCATAAGAAAATGTGTTACCTGTTTTCTAATTATTGTGTAAAAATATTATTTCAGATTTATGCCACTTGGTCTTTGTTATATGTTTATATATATATACACATTCATATATATACACACACATACATATATATACATACATACATATATATACACACACACACACAATTATTAGTTACAAATATACAGAGGTTATAAAGAGTATGTCCAGGAGTAAATGTTCACATAACTAGCCTACCTTTCTTAAAAGTTGAGGTAGGCCGGGCGCGGTGGCTCAAGCCTGTAATCCCAGCACTTTGGGAGGCCGAGGCGGGTGGATCACGAGGTCAGGAGATCGAGACCATCCTGGCTAACACGGTGAAACCCCGTCTCTACTAAAAATACAAAAAACTAGCTGGGCGTGGTGGCGGGCGCCTGTAGTCTCAGCTACTCGGAGGCTGAGGCAGGAGAATCGCAGGAACCCGGGAGGCGGAGCTTGCAGTGAGCCGAGATCGCGCCACTGCACTCCAGCCTGGGCGACACAGCGAGACTCCGTCTCAAAAAAAAAAAAAAAACAAAAAGTTGAGGTAATTGTTCTTGTCACTCCCTCATCAACCAGCATTAAAGCTATTCTCCCTTTTCCTCTTTTTCCACTTTTGGCACACACCACTGAACTTTTTATTGGTTTTTTGTTTTTGTTTTTGTTTTTTTGTCTCTTTCAAATTAAGGATGTTTCTTTGGCTCCATTTGCCATAAACTTCATTTCCTGATAATATTTAGGAGAAACAAAAGATGCCAATTGAAAAATCTATGTAAACAAAATATCAATATTGTCCTTGTAAGTGTGAATAAAGCATTTTGTTTTCTGATTCTAGTATTAATTCACTGAAATACCAGAATAATTAAATTCTGATTTTTTAAATTATTATACTTTAGATTTATTTTTGAATTTCTTTTCTATTAGTGATATAAACCACTAAGCTATGAAAATGAAATGAAAGACACTTATAAAGGTAAAAAGAAAAAATAAGAAAAAAATGCACCAGTTTTTATTTCTTTGTGGTTGAGGTAATAGCTGGTCCATTCACTTCACATATGATGTGTATAAATCCCAGGAGACCACAGTTAATAGAAGCTCTGCATTAGACCTGACCTGCATGTTCAAAGTTGTTGGGTTATTCCTTGTGAATACAAATTTTAGTCAAAAGACCAGAATAAGTTTAGAGTGTTTTTTTCTTTCTGAGTCTCTCATGCATAGTGACTGAAATCCTATTTTTAATGTTTCATGGCAATATATAAATTGTAAACACTCATAAAGTATTAGGGTTTTTTTTTTAGTGACAGTATCTAAAAATCAAAGTAAAGCATTGAAAAATCATGATGTTGTTATTGAAATGCATAAACTTATAACTAAAATTGTTTCCCTTTGAATGCATACTAGAAAGCAGAAACAATTATTTTTCTTATTATTTAAAAACATTTCCTGGTTTAATCTTCAAGATCTGGAAGCTCTTTCACATACTATGAGAATGACAAAAAGCTTCAATATCACATTTTACAAGTTGGCATCATTAGCACTTATAGTTAAAATCATAGTAAAAAATAGAAAATGCTAACTGCAAAAGGCATGTTATGAAGAGTATACATGAATTTAGATAAAATAGGGATTTAATTTAAAAATCGTATCATTAGTTGAAACACAAATACACAGCTTCAAGCCCTGCTTCTGCTAAGACCATTATGTGTAAAGAGATGATACCTTTACAACCTCCAAAGAATTCCATTTACACACCTACAAATTGAGGGTTGAAATCCAGTGTTTCTTCTACGTCTAACTTCAGCAATGCAACCATATTTTCCTTTATCTTACGGAAGTAGAAACTTGCAGGTTTACATGTTGCTAAGAAGAGATACTTCACAAATCTTTGAGACTTAGATCTTACAAAGTGTTGATCACTTAAATATTAAAATCTCATTAAATTTTACTGATTTTTTTCTTGACCATGAAAATTTCTAATAAGAATCTTACAAAATAAAACTTTACATTGTGAATATTAAGAGAGCTCCATTTGCAGTATAATAAATTTTAATAAATTATCTTATTCATGACAACTAATATTTCTTGCCAATTTAGTGAAAACTCACGATGTGTTATTTCACTGTGGCAAAGAATGAGCTATAAGATAAACACTATTTCAATATGAAATGCTTACTAATTAATCATTTAACCAATGTTTTGTAAGCTACGCAGTTTTTTATTTAAATAAATTATCAATATAAAATATGCCATCTATCAGTAAAAATTAGTTAGAAAATGAGCCAAACACAAGTTATATGTCTAGAGGTATAATTCTAAAATATCTTACTGAAATCTAAACAAAAGGGAAAACATTATATACAGTCTTGATTCTTGTATTTGTTTATTTTTCCAGCTGGAGAGCATATCTGGAAAGGACTTGTCATATGAATGTTAATTCTTATTTCCTTTGTATTGTTTGATGGGTTTATGAAACATACATATCACATCTTCTTTTCTATGTTTTTAAATAATTAGAAAGATATATGAATGGATGTCTATTTCATTATTATTTTTACTTAATTTTACAAATCAGGTATACATAGTAGAAAATATTTAATTTTTAAAGTGCACTAAGTGGGCTACCGGTCAATTTGCCATTACAGTTGAATCACCAAATACAGTGGCCTAAATATGGGCTAATTTTTCTCTGAAGTAAAAGCCTGGAATGAGAGATTTAGCACTGAGGGAATGATGTTGGCATTGCCATCCTCAAAACCAAGCTTCCAAGTTTTCTCTAATTATCACCATTTCTTAGACAGTATGATAAGAAAATATAAAGTCAAGAGCAAGTGGCTTCATCTGTAAGAAGACCCAGAAATAAGCCACATCACTGTGGTATGTGATAAGTGCCATTTACATTTTATTGCCCCTAACCCTAACCCTAATTTTAATGTTGTCATTTGGCTTCATTAAACCATTAGAGAATTGAGAATATTTATCCTTATCTGGATTTTAATGTGTGCATGTAAAATTTGGCATCTATGAATAGGACATGAATGGAATGTGAGGAAAAATTTGTAGTTTCTGTTAAATTTGGCTTCAATAGCTTTTCATTTATTTTTGTGCTCTCCTCTTCTCCATGAAGAACAAAGCCTACCATCCTACAAATTATTTCCTAGTCTTAGATCCAGCTTAATCCAAAGATTTTGAGGAGCACACATTTTACTCCAGAGGCTTGATGTGGTAGATGTTTGTTTATTTCTTTATCTTACTTCTCCCAGACATGAAAATTCAAACAACATATAACAACCAGTGTTAGTGGGTTAATGGGAACTCACCCACATTGCAGACTCTGTAAATTGGCACATCTTGAACAATTTGGCATTATATAATGAAAACAGGCATATTCATATTCAACATATTCAGTCATTCAGCCATTCTACTCTTAGGTGTATGATTAAGAAAAAAGGTTGGTATATTTGAAACAAGGTACATGTTCAGGTATATTCATATCAGCCTTATTTTTGGTAGGAAAAAAGTGGAAACCTTCTAAGTTAACTGGGTTCAGGTAATATGCACTGGTATAACTGCTTTTTTTTTATAGCTGACATTCATTTGGAGTAATTGTGGCACTTTGACTGCTCAGTTTCTTTGTACCACTGATTGTCAAATATGTTGAATGTCTTCCCAGTAACTGCCCATCAATAGTAATATATATGTGTGTGTATATATATGCACACACATATGCATATATATACACACAAATATATGTACATACACACATATATATGTACATACATACACATATATGCATATCTTTACAAAATGATTAAGTAAATTACTAAAAAAGTACCATGATTACATACATCAATTTGGATATATCATACTTATGTAATGTTTGACCATATATATGATATATACTGAAGAGAAAACACCGTTTTATATGAATTATGAAGTTCAAACTAAGTAGAAATTGTGTGTGTATGTGTGGGGAGGTTGTGTCTGTGTGTGTTTATAAAGGAGTAAGAGGGATAATTCACATAAAAATCAGGACCGTGGTTAGAGGATTTCCAGAACACTGTTTATGTTTAGATTGTCTAGTTGAGTGGTGTGTCCAGGGGTGTTCATTGATTTTTAATATTAACTTTTATTTTACGTACAGATGGTACATGTGAAGGTTTGTTACAAGAGAATATTGCATGATGCTGAGGTTTGGAGTACAGATCCCCTCACCCAGGTAGAGAGCATAGTACCTGATAGGTAGTTTTTTAACCCACTCCTCCTCCCTGCCTCCAATCGCTAGTAGTCCACAGTGTCTATTGTTCCCAAGTTTATGTCCATGTGTGTTCAATGTTTAGCTACCACTTGTAAGTGAGAACATGCAGTATTTGATTTTCTCTTCCTGTGTTAATTTGTTAAGATTATGGCCTCCAGCTCCATCCATGTCACTGCAAAGGCCATGATTTCATTCTTTGTTATGACTGTGTAGTATTCCATAGCTTATATGTACCATGTTTTCTTATCCAATCTACCATTGATAGATACTTGGGATGATTCTGTGTTTTTGCTTGGTGAATGGTGCAGTGATGAACACATGAGTGCATGTGAGTTTATTGCTAGAATGATTTGTTTTTCTTTGGGTTTTTACTCAGTAATGGGATTGCTGGGTTGACTGGTAGCTTGGTTTTAAGTTCTTTGAGAAATTTTCAAGTGTTCTTCCACAGTGGCTGAACTAATTTACATTCCCACCAGCAGTGTATAAGCATTCCTTTTTCTCCTCAGCCTTGCCAGCATCTGCTGTATTTTTTTATTTTTTACTTTTCAATAATAGTCATTTTGAATGGTATCTCATTGTGCTTTTGATTTGCATTTATCTGATGTGAGAATTTTTTTAGTGTTTATAGGCCATTTGTATGACTTCCTTTGAAAAATGTCTATGCATGTCCTTTGACCATTTTTCATGGGGTTATTTGATTTTGCTTGTAGTATAGCAGGACATGCCGCAGACAAAACCCCTCAGACACCGAGTTAAAGAAGGAAGCAGTTTATTCGGCCGGGAGCATCGGCAAGATTCCTGTCTCAAGAGCTGAGCTCTCCGAGTGAGCAATTCCTGTCCCTTTTAAGGGCCCACAACTCTAAGGGGGTGCCATGAGAGGGTCGTGATTGATTGAGCATGCAGGGAGTACATGACTGGGGGCTGCATGTACCGGTAATTAGATTGGAACAAAACAGGACATGAATTTTCACAGTGCTTTTCTATACAATATCTGTAATCTATAGATAACAGAACCAATTAGGTCAGGGGTTGATCTTTAACTACCTGGCCCAGGGTGTGGCACTGGGCTGTCTGCCTGTGGATTTCATTTCTGCCTTTTAGTTTTTACTTCTTCTTTCTTTGAAGGCAGAAGTTGGGCATAAGACAACATGAGGGTTGGTCTCCTCCCTTATTCCCCCACCTTTGAGAATCTCACTCAATAGAGGGAGTTCTCACTTTCATTCTCACTACCTATGTCTTCTTGCAAGACAGATAGATAGTGATTCACATAGTACACTTGTGCTGAAGCATTTTGGTGAACTAAGGTAGCGATGAAGCTTTTTATCATTTGAAGTACAGGTAGCAAACAAAGGAGCAGTAAGCAGGTTCCTATTACTATTATAACTTCTATTATAAGAGTTTTAAATCCTCCTAGCGCTGGGAACCATTTTCCAAACATGGTCCCGGTATCAAATCCATGCCACACTTTCATAGGCACATGTGCCAGTTTTGTCATATCTCTAACTATGTCTTCAACTACTTGCCCTAGATCATCTATGTATAGACAGCAATTAATAAGGTTAAATTTCCCACAGACCCCTCCTTCAGCTGCTAGCAAGTAGTCAAGAGCCAATCTATTTTGACAGATAGCATTTCTCATCTGAGTTTCTTGCCAGGCCAGAATAGTCAAGGCTCTGCCAGTGTTTTTAGTGATTATTTCTAAGACAACTTGTTACCGTATGATTCGGTTGATCATATAAATGGGGATCCAGTATCTCCACAAGCTGTCTTGTGCCCAAGTAGCAGGCCCATAATATTGTATGATTCTCTCAGGGGGCCATTCATCATCTTTCCAATTTCCTACAGCTATGCTTCTCTTTTCATGGGAAGCATAGACAGTGAAGCCCAGGAGTTTGCCTGTTTTTATGGGTAGTAGAAATAAAGATGGCTTAATAGTGCCAATAACACAACTACCTGCCCACTGGTCAGGTAATTTGGCATAAGCTCTATGCCCACATATGTAGTATAATCCAGCGGGGACTGTTCAGTCCTGGTGGGACTCTGGGTGGGCCCACACAGTTTGCAACTTTGGGAATTTGCTAAATGGATTCTTCTCTGTGTGATTTGAACTCCACCAAGTGACTGTTTTTGTGGTACCATTATACAGTTTCTGTCCCAGACAACTAAGTCGTCCTACAGGGTGAGTGAATTCTTTTCTTTCTCTTCTTCCCGGAACCCCCCTTTCCCTCTCCTTTTGGGGCAGTTCCCCTAATGGCTGCGGCCAGTAAGTCGGCGTTTCACCAAGCCTGGCATTCACCTTCCTTACGGCTTTCTCTGTGGCTTGTTGCATCTCTATTCACAAACACTTGATTGGCTATTTCCAAAAACTGTGAGGTATTCATACCCGCAAACCCAGCCTGTTTCTGCAGTTTTCTCCTGATATCTTCCGCGCTTTGACTAACTAAGGCCATGTTAATCATGCGCTGATTTTCAGGGCTATCTGAACTAAAGGAGTGTACATACAGTAAGCCTCACACAGTCTTTCATAGAATTGCACTGGACTCTCCTCTTCTCCTTGGATGACCTCAGAGACCTTACTTACATTTGTAGCCTTTTGAGCCCCTTTCTTTAGACCTTCTATTAATGCCTCATGGTACCATCTTAGCCTCTCCATGTCTGGTCCCTTGTTCAGGTCCCACTGGGGGTCTGTTCCTGGCAGCTGAATTCTTATATGTTCTTGGGTGTTTTGGTAATCGGCTGGGACGTGCTCCTCTAGCCACTTAGTTGCCACCTGGAGCACCCTTCACCTTTCATCTGTATTAAAGAGGAACACGAGCAGCTGGGGGCAATCAGCCCAAGTAGGATTATGAGTCTGTATAATAGTTTGGAGCAAGTCAATTAAAGCTTGAGGCTTTTCAGTGTAAGATGGAGTATTATTTTTCCAGTTGAGGAGGTCAGCAGAGGTGAAAGGTTGATACACAAAGGCATGCCTTTCCACCATGTGTGCATCCTCTCTACCCCAGTATATTACTGCTCTCTCAGGGCCATTTGGATTCCACTCTTGGGCTGTAAGTGAGCTGCCAAGGAAGGAGTTTCTCTTGTGACTTCACTTCCTCTTTTGTCTACTCTGGGTGGTCTAGGGGTATGGTTATCTGGTGGAGGTGTAGGTGCTGTGGGCTCAGGGTGGGGAGCCCTTCCTCTCGATAAGGAGGGTGTACCGCTGGTACCAATTCCTGCCATGATTTTTCTGGTGTTTGGTCAGACAGGACTTTTGGTGCCAACTTCCCTTGGCAGGTGGAGTGAGAACCTTTCTTAACTAACTGCCCCTTTGCTACTAGTACTGCTGCTGCGGGTCCTCTTAAACACTGTTGGGGGGGGTCCAAAAGTAGCTGTAACCAAGAATCTATATATGGGAACTGATCTGGGTACCCTGGCTTACAGGTTACCCTGTGCCATACCTTTGAGACAAGGGACCCGCCCAGGCTTCCTTCTGACGGCCAACCCATCTCTAATGCTGGCCAGTCGGTCTTACACAAAGTTCTAAGTTTTCCTGGTGTCATAGTGACTCCATAGTCTCCCTTAAATCTCTTTCTGAAATTTTTCAACATAGTTTCTAGTGAGGCAGGCTTACTGTGTGCCTGACCCATGTTTCCTCGAGACAAAACACCATACTCACAACACACGCACACCACAAAACAAAGAACAGGTAAAAAGGACACACACACTTTTACAGCTTACACCAAACCAGAATCAAAACCAAAATCAGAGTATCAAAAAATCCAAGCCAGGTCAAAACCAAAACCAAAGTATTAAACAATCCAAGTCAAGTCAAAAACAAAAACCAAAGTGCCAGTACAGGCACGCTGTGGGTGATCAGGCCACGCTTCCACTCAAATGGAGTGGGCAAGTTCCAAAGACTAGTCTTACCAAGTTTCAGATGTCTGGACTCCAAGTGCCAGTTCCTTTCCGGTGTTCAGCCACTGCGTTGGTCCTCCATGGGGGCCTGCCATGCGCTTTTCTGGCGAGGCACTCCACTGGGGCAATTGCCTACCCAGGAGCACTCTTAGGATCCACGTCGCTCAAGCTGGCCAGAGTCCCCCGCAGGGATGCTCCACAGGGCAGGCCTACACTACCTATGGGGATCCCTCTACCATATGTTAATCACCTCACTTCCTGGTCAGGGAACCAAGAAATGTATCAGGACAAGCCGCAGACAAAGCCCCTGAGACACCGAGTTAAAGAAGAAAGTGGTTTATTTGGCCGGGAGCATTGACAAGACTCTTGTCTCAAAAGCTGAGCTCCCCAAGTGAGCAATTCCTGTCCCTTTTAAGGGCTCATAACTCCAAGGGGGTGTGCGTGAGAGGGTCGTGATTGATTGAGCAAGCAGAGGGTATGTGACTGGGGGCTGCATGCACCACTAATTAGATCAGAGCAAAACAGGACAGGGATTTTCACAGTGCTTTTCTATACAATGTCTGGAATCTATAGATAACAAAACTGATTAGATCAGCGGTTGATCTTTAACTACCAGGCCCAGGATGTGGCGCCGGGCTGTCTGCTTGTGGATTTCATTTCTGCCGTTTAGTTTTTACTTCTTCTTTCTTTGGAGGCAGAAATTGAGCATAAGACAATATGAGGGGTGGTCTCCTCCCTTATTCCCTTTGTTTAAGTTTCTTATAGAATTCTGGATAATAAGCCTTTGTTGGATGCATACTTTTTGATATTTTCTCCTATTTTTATGGGTTTTCTTTTTGCTGTGTTGATAGTTTCTCTTGCTGTGCAGAAACACCTTAGTTTAATTAGGTCCCGTTTGTCTATTTTTGGTTTTCTTGCAGTCACTTTTGGAAAGTTAGACAAAATTTATTTGCTAAGACCAATGTTGGGAAGAGTATTTCCAAGATTGTTTTCCAGGATTTTTATACCTTGAAATCTTACGTGTATATTTTTCATCCATTTTAAGTTTCTGTTTGTTTGTTGTTTGTGAGTTTTTTGAGATGGAGTCTTGCTCTGTCACCCAGGCTGGAGTACAGTGACATGATCTCGGCTCACTGCAACCTCCACCTCCCAGGTTCAAGTGATTCTCCTCTCTCAGTCTCCCAAGTACCAGGGATTACAGCTGTGCACCACCACACCTGGGTAATTTTTGTATTTGTAGTAGAGACAGGGTTTCACAAAGTTGGCCAGGCTGATCTTGAATTCCTGTCCTCAAGTGATCCACCCACCTGGGCCTCCCAGAGTGCTGGGATTACAGGCATGAGCCACTGCGCCTGGACTGTTCATTTGTTTTTAAGATAGGCTCTTGCTTTGTCAACCAGGCTGGAGTTCAGTGGCACCCATCATGGCTCGCTGCAGCACTTCCTGGGCTGAAGTGATTCTCCCATCTCAGCCTCCAGAGTAGCTGGGACTATAAGCATGCACCATCATGCCCGGCTAATTTTTAAAATTTTTTGTAGAGACAGGTCCTGCTATGTTGCCCAGACTGGTTTTGAACTCCTGGGTCTAAGCAATCCTCCTGCCTGTGCCTCCCAACATGTTGGAATCACAGGCATGAGATACTATACCAAGTCTTAAGTTAATTGTTATATATGTGAAAAACTAGGTGTCCAGCTTCAATCTTCTGCATCTGGCCAGGCAGTTATCCCAGTGCCATTTATTAAATAGGAAGTCCTTTCCCCATTGCTTGTTTTTTGCTGCCTTGTTGAAGATGAGGTTTTTGTAGGTATACAACTTTATTTCTGAATTCTCTGTTCTGTTCCATTGGCCTATGTGTTTGTTTTTCACCCTTTACATGATGTTTTGATTAATGTATAGTTTGATATCAGGCAGTGTGATGCCTCTGGCTTTCTTCTATTTGCTTAGGATTATTTTGGCTATTTGGATTTTCCATTTTCTTATATGAATTTCACGATAAATTTTTTTAATTCTGTGAAGAACGATGTTGGTAGTTTGATAGGATAGCATTGACACTGCAAATTGCTTTGGACAGTATGACCATTTTTGTAATATTGATTCTTCCAATCCACAAATTGGAATGTTTTCCCATTTATTGTGTCATCTCTGATTTCTTTCAGTAGTGTTTTGTAGATCTCCTTGTACAGATATTTCACTCCCGATTAGCTGTATCATATGGTTTGGCTCTGTGTCCCCACTCAAATCTTATCTCAAATTATAATCCTCACACGTCAAGGGAGGGACCTGGTAGGAGGTGATTCGATCATGGGGGCAGTTTACCCCATGCTAGTCTCATGACAGTGAGTTCTCATGAGATCTGATGGTTTAAAAGTGGTTATTTCCCCTTCTCTCTCTCTCCTGCCACCATGTAAGACATGCCTTGCTTCTCTTTCCCCTTCTGCCATAATTGGAAGTTTCCTGAGGCCTCCTCAGTCATGTGGAACTGTAAATTAATTAAACCTCTTTTGTTTATAAATTACAGTCTCTGGCAGTTTTTTATAGCAGTGTGAAAATGGACTAATACACTGTATTTCTAGGTATTTCATCTTCTTGTGGCTATTGTAGTAGGATTGTTGATTTCACTCTAGCCTGAATATTGTTGGTGAAGATAAATACTAATTTCTTTGTATATCGATTTTATATCTTGAAACTTTACTAAAGTCATTTATCAGTTATAGAAGTTTTTTTTTTTTTTTTTTTTTTTTGTCAGGGTCTTTAGGGTTTTCTAGGTGTAGAATCATATGATCAGTGATGAGAAATAGTTTGACTTGTTTTCCTACTTGGATGCCTTTTATTTCTTTCTCTTGCCTGATTGCTCTGGTTAGGACTACCAGTACTATGTTGAATAGGAGTGGTGATATTGAGTATCCTTGTTTCGTTCCAGTTCTGAAGTGAAATGGGTCCAGCTTTTGCCCAGTTCTGAAGGGAAATGGGTCTAGGTTTTGCCCATTCAGTATGATGTTGGCTGTGGGTTTGTCATAGATGGCTCTTATTATTTTGATATATGTTCATTCAATGCCTAGTCTGTTGAGGGTTTTTATTGTGAAGTGATGCTGGATTTTATCTGAAGCTTTTTCTGTGTTTCTTGAGATGATTATATGATTTTTGTTTTCAATTCTGTTTGTTAGGTGAGTTTATTGATTTGCATATATTTAGCCAGCCTTAAATCCCAGAAAGAAAGCCTACTTGATCATGGTATATTAACTCATTTATTGTGCTGCTGGGTTCAGTTTGCTAATATTTTTGTTGAGAATTTTTGCATCTATGCTCAGGAGTGATACTGGCCTGAAGTTTTTGTTTTTCATTGTGTCTCTGCAAGATTTTGGTATCAGACTAACACTGGATTCATAGAATGAATTAGGAAGGAACTCCTCCTCCTTGATTTTTTAGGAATAATTTGGATAGGATTAGTATCAATTCTTTGTATGTCCAGTAGAATTCAGCTGTGAATGCATTTGGTCCAGTGCTTTTTTTTTTTTTTATTTGGTTGGTAAGTTCTTTATTACTGACTCAATTTCAGAAGTTGATTTTGGTCTATTCAGGGTTTCAGTCTCTTCCTGATTCAATCTTGGGAGGTTTTGTGCTTTGAAGAATGTATCAATTTCCTTTACATTTTCCAATTTATGTGCATAGAGTTATTCGTAGTAGCCTTTGAGAGTCTTTTGTAAATTTCCGTGGGATCAATGGTAATATCACCTTTGTCATTTCTGATTGTGCCTATTTGTATTTCGCCTTTCCTTTTCTTTATTAATCTAGCTAGTACTTTATAAATCTTTTTTTTTTTTTTTAAAAAAAGAACAAACTCTTGGTTTTTATTGATCTTTTGTATGGATTTTTGCATCTCAATTTAATCAGTTTTTCTGTAATTTTAGTCATTTCTTTTGCTAACTTTAGGGTAGTGTTCCTTTTTTAAAAAAATTCTTTTAGGTGAAAAGTTAGATTGTTAATTTGAGATCTTTCTAACTTAATAATGGAGGCATTTAGGGCTTAACACTCTTTTGGCTCCAACCTAGTAATTTTGGTAAGTTGTGTCCCTATTTGTATTAACTTCAAAGAATTTATTGATTTCTGCCTTAATTTGGATGTTCACCCAGGAGTTATTCAGGAGCAAATTGTTTAATTTCCATATATTGGTGTAGTTCTGTGAGATTTTCTTGGTATTGATTTCTGTTTTTATTGCACTGTGCTCTGATAATGTATTTAGTATGATTTCAATTTTTTTGAATTTATTAAGGCTTGCTTTATGACTGAGCATGTGGTTGATCTTAGAAGATGTTTTGTGGGCAGATAAAAGAATGTATATTCTGTGATTTTTGGGTGGTGTGTTCTGTAGACGTCTATTAGGTCCAATTGGCCAAGTGTGAAGTCCAGAGTTTATTTGTTAATTTTTAGCCTTGATGATATGACTAATGCTGTCAGTGAGGTGTTGAAGTCTCCCACTATATGTGTGTGTGTGTGTGTGTGTGTGTGTGTGTGTACACACACTAATATATATACTAGTATAGATATACTAATAATATATATTAGTATATAGTATATTAGTATATATACTAGTATAGATATGCTAATAATATATATTAGTATATAGTATATTAGTATATATACTAATATATATACTAGTGTATATATATACTTATATATATATATATATATATATAGCTAAGGTTTTTTGTTGAATTGTACCTTTTATCATTGTGTTATGCCCTCTATTGTCCTTCTTAATTTTTATTGGTTTGAAATCTGTTTTGTCTGATATAAGAGTAGCAATTCCTGCTCTTTTTTGTTTTCTATTTGAATGGTAAATCTTACTCTATCCTTTTACTTTGAGCCTGTGGGTGCCATTACATCTGAGATGCATCTCTTGAAGACAACAAATGATTAGCTCTTGACTTTTTATCCAGACTGTCATTGTGTCTTTTAAGTGAAGTGTTTAGCCCATTTACATTCAAAGTTATTATGGATACTTGTATTTTGGACCCTGTTATCAGGCTGTTAGCTGGTCATTATGTAGATTTGATCATAGTTGCTTTATAGTGGCTGTGGGCTATGTGCTTAAGTGTGCTTTTGTGGTAGCAGTTGTCTTCTTTCAAATGTACAGTTAGCACTTCTTAAGGACCTCTTGTAAGGATGGAATAATTCCATCAGCATTTGTTTGTCTGAGAAAGATTTTTATTTCTCTTTCACCTATGAAACTTAGATTGGTAGCTACAGAATTTTTGGTTGGAGTTTCTTTTCTTTAGGGATGCTGAACAAAGGTCTCCAGTCTCTTCTGCTGAGAGGTCTGCTGCTAGCTTAATGGGGTACCCTCTATAGGTGACTGGCCCCTTCTCTCTAATTGTCTTTAAGATTATTTCTTTTGCATTGCTCTTAGTGAATCTGATGACTATGTTCCTTTTGGATGGTCCCATCTATAATATCTGGCTGGAGTTCTCTGTGTTTCTTGGATTTACATGTTGACTTCTTTAGTGAAATTAGGGAAGTTTTTATGGACTATAACCTCAAGTATATTTTCCAAGTTGCTTTGTCTCTCTCTTCCTTTTTCGAGAATGTCAATGAGTTATAGATTTGTTCTCTTATAAAATTCCACATTTATTGAAGGTTTTGTTTTCATTTTTCTTAATGCTTTTTTTTTTCTGACCTAGTTGATTCCAAGAACCCATCTTTGAGCTCTGAGATTCTTTCCTCAGGTTAGTCTATTCTGCTGTTAATACTTCTGAATGTAGTATAATACTCTTGTAGTGAATTTTTCAGCTCAATAGAATAGTTATTCTTAAAATAGCTATTTTGTCTTTCAGCTCTTGAATCCTTTCTCTGGATTGCTTGGCTTCCTTGGATTGTTTCAACTTTCTCTTGGGTCTCACTGAGCTTCCTGGCATCCAGACTCTGAATTTCATGTCTGTCCTTTCAGGCATTTCAGATTGGTTAAGAACCACTGCTGTAAAGCTAATGGACTTGTTTGGAAGTAAGCAGACACTGCCTTTTTGAATTGTCAGAGTTCTTGTGCTGATTCTGTCTCGTCTGTGAGGTGTGATACTCTTTTAACTGTGGTATAGGTTGAATATAGTCAGTTGGCTTCCTTTCTGGAAGTTTTCAGAGGCACAGTCTCTGTACAGGGTCTTTGTTGTTGTGTTCTTGGCTTTGTTTTTGCTGAGAGTAGTATTAGTAGTGTTTTTTGGTGTTGTATAATATTTTGGACTGAAATCCAGTAGATGGTGCTTGAGAGCAATGGACGGTGGATAGGCTTTTACATAGCCATAGAGTTCCTTTGTGTATTCCTTGCATTTGCAGCTGTGTTCTGTGGAGTGAGGGTGAGAGAAGTGACCCTATCACCAGATCTGCTCATGGGCCTTGGGGGAGCCACCTCTGATCATTGGCACCGTGCCTGCTATTTTGCTGCTGTTTGTCTTTCTGTTGTCTTTTATTGTTGTTTGTCTTTTGATGATGTAGTCTTTCAAGCTGCAAGGCTCCTGTGGGGAGAAGTCCCATAGGGAAATAGGCGCCCCCCCATCAGACCATCCCTGTGGAAGGAGGCACACCTAGGTCCCAAACCAACCCTTGAACTTGTGCCACTCTTCCCTCTCCATTTTCTGAGAATGTGGGCTCCTCCCCCATTCGGGTGCTAAGCACAGATCTCAGCTGGGCACTTTTGAACTGCAGGCCACAGCCCTGGGCCCAGGAGCTACTCATAGCTCTATCCTCCAGATGCCTGGCATTGGGCTGTAGGTACAGCATGGGAACCCAAGTGCTTTTAGGCTGCCAGAATGCTCTCAGGTAAAATAAACCACTCAGGTGGGAGGCTGCACTGTGTACATGCTCTAGGGATGGTTATTGGGGGCTGGGGGTAAGAAAGGTCCCTGGGAGGGGCTGGTAGGTAGGCAGGACTTCAGGACAGATGTGGTAGCGTAGTGGTAGTGGTAGCAATCCTAGTCCTGTGGAGAAGCAGGTACTGCATTCTCCCTGGTGATTAGCTGGGCCCAGAACCTCTCAGAGAAAGACAGCCCTGGGGATGGGCACTTATGGCTGGGCTTCGGAAGAGTCAGCCTTCACTCAAACACTCAAACATCCCCAGTTCTGTGCTTGCTGCAGCTCTGCCTCTGATCTCTAGGGGGATCCCCTGGCAACTCACACACTGATGGGGGTGTGGAGTTCCTTGCAGCTGGAATCCCAGAGGTTCAAGGTGAGAGTGGGCAGTCCCCCAAAACTTTTACACACCCTTTCGGGAGGTGCCTTTCAAGGCTGGGAATCAACCGTCGCCTTGGGGCACCCCACGTGGTTTCCAGCTTCCTCCCTCTTGAGGCTCAATGTTTGCCTCTTCTCGCCATGCACATTTGGCATTTTCTCTTTGAAGATCTGTTCAAGCTATGTTGGTATAGTGGAAATCATGATCTCTCTCTGTGGGAGTGGCACTTCATGGCTGCATCTAGTCTGTCATCTTGCCCAGATCCAACAGGTGGTCATTTTAATATAACTTTTCTTTTTTTTTTTTGAGACAGGGTCTCAGTTTGTCACCCAGGCTGGTAAGCAGTGGCAAAAAACATGGCTCACTTCAGCCTCAAGCCCTTAGGCTCAAACGATTCTGCTGCCTCAGCCCGCAAGTAGCTGGGACTACAGGTGTGGCCACCATGCCCGGCTAATTTTTGTATGTTTTGTAGAGATGGGGTTTCAACCATGTTGCCCAGGTGTGTCTCAAACGCCTGAATCAAGCCATCCACCAGTCTGGCCTTCCAAAGTGCTGGGATTAAGGCATGAGCCACTGTGCCAAGCCTAAATGTAGCTTTTTATATTATAAATATATGTTAACTGCAATATTTTGTGTATATGACGCATTCTATGTGAAAAATTTCAAAAGCGAGATTATTCCATGAAAAAATATGGATAAATAACATATATCATCTGCTCCTAATAACTCAGATAAGCATATCAGGTTAGCTCAACAAAGAAAAGAACAGATTACTATTAAAAAGCAGATATATAAGGCACGTATTATTATGCGGTTGAAACAAGCTCTCCTGTGAGCCCTGGAGGCAGCTTTAGAAACAGCTACCTAAAGATGAGGGCATTTAGAAGGAATTCACTTCCATTTGGCCTAGTTTTCAACATTAATTTCTGAGAATTATATTACATGTAAGTTATGCTCTAGTATGATGGTACCAAATAACTTTGGAATTGAGTTTTCTATCTCTAGCATAATTTTGCCTAACACAGAATGTAAGTTATATATGTATATAATTGTAACATGTTTTGCTTTGGCTCATATGATTTATAGAGATTTAGAATGATATATTCCTACATATACATATACACACATACACATGGCACAATCTGTTACTATGTCAGAATCAGTGGTTATTTCAGAAAGAAAATATAGAAATATTTTGTTCTTCATGGCTCATATATTTTGAAATGTGATCATTATATAATATGTTCATTTTAAAACATCTTATGGTTTTTAAATTTCAATATTATCATTTTCATTCTTATTATAACCAACTGTATTTGCATAAAAAAGAGAAGTGAATAAAGGACTCTGTTTTTATATGTAATCATGTAATTTTTTCAAAGGGCAACAATATTATTTTAAAAGTTGTTCTCTTGGTATAAGTTTGAAAGCAATTTGAATAGTTTTCATATATCTAGAAAGCTACAGAAATGTTGACCTTACCCAAACTAAAACCGAAACACTTTATTTCAATGAACAGTTATTGATTCAAAGAGTGCAAAACACCCTAATATAACTTTAAGTTGTTTGCAATCAATTGGGAGGAATGAGGCTTATTCAAACTACTTTAATACTGTGAGTTGCCTAGACATTTGAGATTACTTTGTAAAGATTTTAAAGACTTTATGTCTAAAATTTGTTTGCTCATTCATCTCAAGATATTTTTTTTCATTATCTACTATATAGCGTGTACTATGTTTGCTATTTGAGTTAAAATGCAGTGCAAACAAGACATGGACCCTTTCTTCAGGAGGAACAAATAAGGACACAGTGATACTAAATTGCAATTACTACTTAGGAGAAGTCCCTGATACCATAAACGTGTACTATGGGGGAAATGACTGAGCCAGGGAGGTCTGGAAAAGTTGTCCCCAAAATATAATAACTGTATGACTATACAGAAGTCTAAAGTCAGATTATGAGTTAACTAAATTTTGGTGTGCAGGAAGAAGACAGATAATTCCTTCAGACTCACCTATGTTAGTGTCTAAGCCTAAGAGTACAAATACTTTGACGTTGGAAGTAAATCGTTCTTTGTATTTTATTATTTTTTTAATTAAATAAATAGATTCCCTTAGTATACCTTCCATTATCATTTTGGGGCTTTTACAGCTTTAAAGCTGACATATAAATAAAAGAACTTATGGTTTTAATGCCCAAATATAATGAAATTACATGCAAAATATCTTTCTATACAGTGTCTTGATCATTACACTGTTATCTTTATAGAGATTTTAAAATGCGTGTTTCTTTTTTAATCTTGTATGTGGATCCTCGAAATTATCAAAAGATTTCCTTATTCCTTTCTGAATATTTGACTCATACCTAACACAGAATCCAGGGGAGCTGAGGTGTTAGAATATGCCACATTAACTCAACCCTATGCTCCCCGTTCTTTCTCTCTGTTAACTCACTGCTGTGATTGCAACAGAATGAAAAAGGGGAATGAATTATGAAGAGGCACAACAGTGATTCATTTATCATCTCAATTCCCTTTGCGTTAGCCCTGCCTCTGCTGATTTAGACAGAGAAAAACTTGGGATCAGAGCAAAGGTGAGAACCTCAGCCACACCGAAATTAAAAATTAAATTTAGAATTCTGGCCCAAGCCACAAAATGTAACAGCGTTTGAAGTTGTGAATCAAGGAGAATTGCATGGCTGTTAAAACAATAAAAGAGTATAAGAAATAGGTGAGGGTTAATATGTCCTGATTAATTGCTTCATAAAATATCTCAGAGGAAAACTGGAAGAATTGGGGAGTTAGGTGTAGAATTATTTTTAAAACATTCTGAATTTTAACGTCTGTAACCAACATTCTCAGACTCCTTAGATACATGCTTCCCTCCCACCCCAATGAGTTAAGAAAACATAATATACATTATAATATTATTTTATTTTTTTAAGCGTACATGTATGATATAAAGATAACTTTGGAGAAAATCATCTTGGCTTGCTAAAAAGAAGCTTATGTTTCCTCCTTTTCCTCCTTCATTCCTCCTCTCCCTCCTCCTTATACTGTTGTTAGTAGTATCATTGTGATTATTACTGTTTGATTATTCTGCTCAACTTTAATGCAAAGCAATTATGGAAGACTATGAAAATCAAATTATTAAATTTATTAAAATTAAATCATCAAATTATTACATTATTAAACCTAATTATTTAAACTGTGATATGTGTGTTGGATCATTCATTTTTGTAAAACCACTTGTACCATCTATAATAAAGAAAGACCTTTTATCTTTTAGCAATGGCAAAAGTGATTTATTTTCCACACGAGGTTAAAAGCTAATATTTAACTTCTCATTTGAAAATTTCCAATGCTTTGGAAAATAAACGTTCCTGACATTAAAAATTTTTGCTTTTGTATATATATATATATACACTTTACTATATATGTGTGTATATGTATATATACATATATACACTATATATATGCTTTACTATATATGTAAGAGCTCAGATATGTTTGTACAAAGATATGGTACAGCTATGCAAGTATCAATTCACCATTTGTTTTACAAACATTCTACTAAATATTTTACAAAAAAGCACCTTCCTCATTTCAAAAATATAAATAATATTAAATATATAAACTAATTTCTTAAGGTTCTATATTCAGAGTTTTACCTTTAAGTCATGGTAGACAGGGTGATCAGGAAATAATAAATAAAATATATTTGGCATAAACAAGCAAAAAGTTAACTTTATCAGGACAGGGAATAATTTTTAAATTCTCCTGGTCATGTTTTTAATCTATTTTTTGTTAAGAAGGAACTATCCAGATGGTCCCTGACATATGAGGTTTGATTTTATGATGGTGCAAATGTGATAGTCATGTAATATGCTCCTTGACTCACAAAACAGTTATGTCCAGATAAACCTAGCATAAGTTGAGAAGTTGAGGAACATCTGTATATGAATACAATAATCACATTGTATTTTATGGGAAGCTAGTGTATATATCATAGTTTTAAATTTATTCCTTCACCACATAAAATCCCTTCTTTTCTTCAAGTTTCTAATTGTTTGTCCAAGCCACAAGCCCCGTTGTATTTTCCTATTTCTCTTTTTCATTTCTCACATATAATTAATCATTATGGGTAATTAATTTTACCACCCAAACCTGTTTACTGTCTTTTATCTTCATCCTGCAATGTAGTACCAGCCATTATCTTCTACCCCTGGATTACTACAAGACTCTTTAAAATTGGTCTCTGTCCATTCATGTGTCCCTCTGAACAGTTCATTTACTCTAGTGATAATTCAAAGAGACAAATTTGATCATGTATGTTGTTTCTGTTTAACATCACCTTGTGAGTTCCACATTTTCCTCAGATTTGAGTAGAAACTCCTTAACAAGGTAGATGAGTCCATGTAGTTCTGCCCTTTCTCCTACCAATCTCATATCTCACCATATATCTTTTATGTGTTTTCTCTGTGCTCCCTCATCCTGCCAATACCTTCTACACATTTTTTACACTGCTTGGCTAATCCTCCTTCTTTAAACATCAACTTAGATGTTACCTCAAATTACTAAGACATTGAGTATCCCTCCTAAATAGTATCATGCTAACTAGGAATAGTAAAATTGCAATATATGGTATAAAGAACTGTGATTGTTTACTTAATTAAGTTTCCCCCAATTAAATTTTAGGCATATTGGAGTAAGAATTATGGCTTTCATCTACATATCCTTGGAAGCTAGAGCAGGGTATAAACTCATAGTATAAGTTATCAATTAAATTGCATTGATATAATTTAAAATTTAACTTACAAATAATAGCCAGTAAATTTTTTGCTATGAAAGAGGCTTCTAATATTTAACCTGAAAAATATATGGACTTTGAAAGATGATGGCAAAAGAATGAAAAACAATATAAGAAAGATTGCAAACCAATTCAAGTATATCCAAGTACGTAAAGTGAGTTTAGAATACTGGAACAGAGAAGAGAGTCTATGGGTATAGACCATTGAAAAAGTTCATATAGTTTTGTGGATATCAAAAGTTAAGGTAAAAAGATAGATAAGAGAACGATACACTTACCCAGGTAAGCTGACTCCACATGATAATTTGGGGGGCTTCATTTTATGCTATTACAAGAATTTTGTATTTTATTTTGAGACAAATAAGAAGGTATTAAAAGATCTTCATAAGGTGAGTAGCTGTTTCCTTGCCAGCCATGTTAAAGATCTGAAAGGTTCAAGACTGGTGGTAGAAAGACTAGTTAGAGACCCCAAGCCATTTATAAATGCCTCCTGTCCTAAATCAAGGGAGTTATTATTCTCTAATACTTTCACAAAAGAGTTCAATGGAATTCCTCTAGAAGTGTAGAACTGGCTTTTAGCTCAATTTTTCTTCCCACTGAGTTGACAATGAAACTCTGCTTTTTTTTTCCCCAGGAAGTTTCTGAGGTTCAGTTACAGAAGTAATTTTTGTACAGCATAAATATTTCCAAACTGTAATTCTTCCATTTTTTCCCCTTAGTGAGCACTGCTTACAAATAGGTGGTGATAGAAAGACATGGATATATTTGACATCTCTTTCTTATACTCTCAACATGCTGTCAATATAATCACCATTGCATTTTTATAGGGAAGCGATATTTTACTTATGACTACCCAGTGATTAGATTGTCTACCATTCAAAGTGAGGTGCTTACGTAAGTCAGTTTACTATGGTTACTTACCTGAGCTGTCGGCTTTGCCCATACTTCCAAAGCTAAAAATTGTATTTGTATTGTGTTTCACATGTGTTTTCCATCTTCCTTTTGCCATTTTAAGCTATGGAAATTTAACATTCTCCTGTATATTTAGTTTTCTTTGATGAATCTTATTATAATCCATTTTTCCATGCAGAATTCTTCTGAGTGACTCCTTTGTTAAATCTTCTCTGTCAGAGCTTCTATATTCACTTGAGAGCTGAAAGCAAAACTCAACTACATCCCAAGACTTTCATTGAAATTCTCTTAGATTATGAAAATGACATTAAAAGTTCTAGTAAATAAATAGTAGTAAAATCATTCACTACACAGAAAAGACATAAAGGAAGAAAAAATGTTTCCACTTCTTACTTAGAGAGGGTAATGTGGTATATCGAAAACAATATATATATAGGCTTTGAATTATATAGTCTGTGTTGAGATCTTTTCCTTCTCATTGTCAGCTGAATCATTTTGGTTTTAATTCTTAAGGACTATGGGATCAATTTTCTTATTGCTAAAATTACATTCAGTAGAGATAAGTATTAAATGGATAATATATATCAGCATTTGGCAGATTTGAACAGTCAATGTATTCTCTCTTGTTTTACTCTTCATTGTCACTCATGTCTTCCAAAAGATTTATATATGTATATATATAACATATATATAAAGAATATGCACACACACACACATAAGTTTTTAAAAATCTCTGTGAAACCGGCAATAGGGTTACATGCTTGCAATTCCAGCTACTTGGAAGGCTGAGGTAAGAGGATTGCCTGAGCCCAGGAGTTTGAGAACAGCCTGGGCAACATAGCAAGAATTCATCTTAGAAAATAATAATGATAATAGTAAATATCTGTCAAGATTGATAGCAAAGATATAAACTAAAATACATATCACCATTGTATTCATTTCGTATATTTCATTTGTATTTATTTCAATCATACAACTGTTCAACTGGGCTATTTGTAATACCAATAAAAATGCTGACAATTATAGATCACTTGCTTTACTATTTTTTATAAAATTAAGTTTTCTTTTTAAGAGACAGGGTATCATTATGTTGCCCACTCTGGTCTTGAACTCCTCAAACTGTCCACCTACCTTGACCTCCCGAAGTGCTAGGATCACTTACTTTAGAATGAAAAATATCCTGTTTTCTTTTCTGAACTAACAGAGAGTTTTATAATTAGTAGGCAGTCTATATTTGTTAAATTGCTTATAATGTTGGTTAATTTTTACAACTTCATACACTTTTATTTGTTTTCTAATGATTTTTATTTAATATTTCTCATTCTTGCTATGTAAGGAAAAATAAACCAAAGAAAAAAATTAAAATCAAGTTCTCTGAGTCATAAACTCTGTCACTGGTGTCCAATAATGCTTTAAGATCACAAAGATAATTTGTATATTCCTGGAAGGTCTGAAACACTAATCTCAGGGCTAAATTATATTACTTAACATTTTACAAAAAATTGTAATTATTGATGTTAAATTTCTGTGGGATCTATAGATCATTATGCTGCCATTTCATAAATGAATAACCTGAAGCTTTCTTCTATGACATTCCAAATCCCACACATAAGTCAGTGGAATGGAGCCAGAGGGAATGTTAGACATTTTTGAAGTCCAGTCGCAATGCATAGTGAAATATCTCCTCGCTCAATCCATTAGCAACACTGCCTCAAATTTAATGAAGTAAATTTCGTTTAGAAAGTAAAACTTTTGTTAAAGTACTTCTTACATATCTCCTTGTATTGACTGGACATGTTTTCCATTTGAAGTCCACTGTCTATAAGACAAATTGACCTTAATGAGAGCACCCTGAGTAGTATTACCAATATGGAGGTCAAAAGTAACATTAAAGAAGAAAATAGCACTATAAGAATAGCTGATAACTCAGAAGACTCTGTGCTCAGCACTAAATATACACAGCAGGAAGGGGTAGGAGGGAGGTGATATGTGTTCAATTGACCATCTATTTTATGGGGGAATAAATAATTTACTCAGGGTTATTTGAAGGGCAGTGAAGTATTGTGTCTTTCTTGCTGAGGTGGTTAATTATACTTTGGATTTATTCTCAAGGGAAAATGGGCTCCTATCTTTTGAAACTGTAATATAGAAATAATTGCTGCATATGATTGCACCCTCTGTACATATTTATAGAGTAAATGAATGAAAAAATGAAATAAAATTACAAATTAACTTGTAAAAACTAGTGCAATAGAAAAGCACTATTTAATCTCTGCATGCCCTCTCAGACCAAAACCAGAATAGAACAAAACAAAATAATACAAGGTTTCAATTCAGCCTCTCTGGGCTACTACAACATTATTTGTAACTTTCACATATTTGCAAACATTATAAAATAAACTTTATAATGAAATTTAACTGACAACTTTGATAAAGCAGTACATTTGGAGAATGTTCAATTTAACCACATTAATTTTAAAACATTGCTTAGCAAAATAAATAAATTTTATAAAGTCAAAATAAAATAGGCACAGTTCTGAAAAAAAAGGTAATATATGAAGAATAAATATTAAACTTTCTACCCATTTAGCAATTACATATCAATTACCTTATTTAGCCATCTCTGCAATGCTAGAAGATATTGTTTCCCATTTTGCAAAAGAAGAGGTGCAGTTTGGAATGTGGATGTGGCTCTCCCAATAACATGTAGCTTCCTGTTCCACATTTCACTGTCTTCAAGTCAATCGCACTAGGTATATTTTGATCTCTCAAAAATGTCATGGTCAATTTTGTTGTAGATTTTAAACAGCTGATACTTTATTGTAGAACTATCATTTTCTTCTCTCCTTATCCCTTTCACTTGACTAATTTCTCCTTTAGCCAACAGTTATATTTTAAAATCTCCGTCTGTGCTAGAAACTGTAATTCTCTTTCATCCTTCAAGTTTCAGTTTAGCACTTCTTAAATTGGAAAGTATTCCCTAATTCTGCAAATATAGGATTGGAGCCTTTTTATACTAGAGATTGGCAAACTATGGACCAGCCTGCTGCCAAGTCCAGCCTGCTGCCTGTTTTTGTACAACCTCTGAGCTAAGAATGTTTTTCTCATTTTTAAATGGTTTGAAAAAATTGTGCAGTATGAAAATTATATCAAATTCACAATTGACTTTCCATAAGTATTTACTGGGACACAATTATGCCCATATAATAAACACTGGAATCTTCATAAATGTTGACACATAGGTATCAAGGGCATGTCTGAGTTCTCTCTGAGACGAGCTGCATCAGATTCACCATCATGAAGCTACCAAGCAGAGCCTGAAAAATTTCAGCAGCTTGAAAGACTCAAGTCAACAAAGATCATAATCATATCATTATAAATGAGGTAGATAAAAAAGTGAGATTTTTTAAAAATGTTTTTGTGACAATAAAGTTGGACAATTATTAGACAAGTTTCTAAACAAAAATAAGATAAGTGAATAATATTTAAACTAGTAGAAGATGAAGGGGACTCTGGGGAGAAAGAAAGAATGTGTGTGTGGGTGTGTTATTTTAAGTATATCATTTACTTTTGATCTAGCAACAAAGTGATTATACCAATAGTGGAATATATGACAAATAAAAAGTTATTCTTCTGTATAAGTTTTTCATTTTTTTCTTAAGTTTTGCTATTTTAGATTAATATTTCTCTTAATTGTTTTATGATTTTGAATTGTTTACTCTAAAACACATGAGTAAAAATGCACAATTTTAAAAAGATTAAGGAACACCTTTAATTTTGAAATGTTACTCATTAAAATGTTACAGTTAGTATTTTTACATTATTAATTGAAATAAATTATTTTAATTTTCTGGTTTCCTTTAATTAATAGTCACTTTTATGTTGTGGAGGTTTCATTTTTGATATCTTTTCTATAGAAAATGTAATCTTGGAGAGTAGTGAATTCTAATTTAAGTCTGCAACTAGCAGTAGAATTTTAACTACTTCAGTTTCCAATATCTAGTGGCTAATGTGTAATCCCTGATTATATCTCTAGGTTTTTAATATTCCTCACTCCAAAAGACCTTGATCATACTAATTTCCAAGTGCTGCTTACAGGGTTAGATTTCTTATTTTAATTTAATGTTCTAAAACTCATCCATAATTCAGAATAATACATGACTGATTAAATAAATAACCCTGAATAGCATTGCCATATTATGAAGAGAGGCAGAAATCAAAGTATATTCAACAGGTCCAATTATATTGTTAAGTATAATTATACTTATATTATAAGTATATATATATACTCCAGTTATAATAGCAGCCTATTGTTATATACAAGTCTATAAAACTCAACTGCTTTATGGCTTAAACTAGGCCAAATTCCATGCATTTTTGAACAATTTTAATGTTCCAAATTTTTATCTTATTAGGTATTGTGGGATCTGGCCAGCAACCCACAATGCAACGGGGCTCTCTCTTTGTTCCCAGGTGGATTGGCAGGTCGAGAAATAATAGACACACATAAGACAGTGAAAGCTGGGTCCAGGGGGGTCACCGCCTTCTGGTCCCGCAGTGCCAACAGTGCACTGGATATGCCAGCATTTATTATTAAGTTTAGTGAGGATGGGGGTAGGTTAGTGAGGGATTTAGGGTCATTTGATTATGAGGTGAGATGGTCACATGGGGATGAAGTAATTCTTTAACATAACATCTGTATGCAGAAGTACAGTATACAGAGGTAAGAATTTACAATATAGTGTGTGCGTCAGTAATTTCTAACAGAGTCTTAAAACAGGAACACAGTCTTTCCATAACCTATGATTAGCAAGATATTAATCAGCAGTAACAGTTGCAGCAAAAGCTGGTTACAAACAATTCATAGAAACAGGACATGAAGTTAGACAATGAGACCAGAATTTCTCAGAAGGGAGTATGCCTTAACCCTAAAGAGGCCTAGAAGAGCCACAGCAAGATGAGGGCGTTTATAGTCCTATCTTATCCATATGGACAGGCGCTCCCCCATGCGTTCATTTATAGGCTCTCCATGAGGGTCGCATTCCATTCCCAGAGCTATGAACATCTGCTTTTCTGGGATGCGAATCTTGGTGATGTGAAACCTTTCTGACTGCACGTCCGTTCATAGGCTCTCTGCAGGGGGAAGCACATCACGTGCTATTGGCTCATTTTGGCAGTACAATCTGGCATTGTCTTTACACAATCCT
Organism: Macaca thibetana thibetana; assembly: GCF_024542745.1. Classification (NCBI taxonomy): domain Eukaryota; kingdom Metazoa; phylum Chordata; class Mammalia; order Primates; family Cercopithecidae; genus Macaca; species Macaca thibetana. The sequence continues at coordinate 61,685,294 of NC_065594.1, forward strand.
GCATGCAATTTTGTATTTACAATAATCAGGGGCATTTCATTTTTTATTCTGTAGCAATAGTTTCAGGGTGTCTCCCTACATCTTCCCCTTTTCTCTGATTAAATGAACCATAGCAATCATACCTTGGTGATGATTACGATTAGATTGAAGAGTATTTTTTCCAATTTTACACATGAACAATAAACCAATAGCACAAATTAAACACAGAACAAAATTAACGATAGTGGATCCTCCCAAAGATTTTACCCATCAAATGGGGTTGAGATTAGATAACCCCTTAGAGATATCGTCTAAAACTTCAGCACTGGGTAAAGCAGTTAAGTGTGCTTGAGAGGCCTCAAAAATCTGTTCTTTTAGTTTGCTTGTGTCCAAACTTAGATTATCTTCACTTCCTTGTAAATGGCATTTTACTGATTCCCAACTGTGAACAGACTCATTATATTGAAATGGAGTTATACAAAAATCAGAAGTATTCCAATCACATTGCATTTGTAATCTATGTTCTAAATTCATAATTTTATCTCCCATCCATATAACAGTTTGTTTTAGATCATTAATTTGATTGGCCAATTTTTGATCAATATCTGACTGAGAATTCCACATCCGAGTAGGATTTTTTTGCCATTTATCCACAAAATGAACGGTTTGAATAGATTGATGTAATGCAACTCCAGGAGTAGCAGCAGTCGCAGTAACAGCAATTAAGCCCATTATTACTGCAATTAAAGTAAAAATAAATCCTTTTAAGAATTTTTTTGTAAAATATTGTTAATAACATGGATGGAAGGGGAAGATTCCCAAGGCCTATGTAAGGCTACAAGGAGCCAAACACCTTCTCTGGCTCTATTAAAATACTATGATATTGATTAAAGGATGAGTCAATACAAGTATACAAGTAACAATTAACACAGGTGATTAAGTTGGTTTTTGAGCTAATATGCATCTTTCCTACTAATAACATATATGGTGGTTTAACACAACTTTTAAGTGGTACAGTTTTGTTGGACTCCATATAGATATTATATATATTTTGGGACGGTACTCTTTTTTGTGAATGTGGGGTCAGGGGAATAGGTTGTATGAGAAATGGTGGGGGGGCATTAGCAACAGGGGGGTAAAAGTCCTCATAATCTTTACTGTCCCATCTTTGAATTGACCTTTTGACGATTGCCATAGTGATATTTTTGGCTGTGTGGAAATAGTAGTGTAAATAGACAAAAGTAAGACAATCTGTTTTCTTAGTTTTCGAGGTGACAAGGTGGATTTACTTATAACACTTTCTCCAGCCCAAACTCTTATGCCATCATAGCTATGGTTAATCTCCATAATTCTGAATGTTCACGTCCTAAGTGGGGAACAATGAGCCTTGGCTTTGGAGGGGCAACCCCTGACCCTTTCCACTTAAAAGGAAAAAGGAATTAAATCTACAATATAATAGGGGAGGGCTGTCACTATTTTTTTTGATAAGTAATATCATAGAGAAAATGTTGACAATCTCTGTGACCTTGAGAGCAACCATTAGTAATGTGACCTTTGGGAGCCCAATCAACAATGGTGTAGTGAGAAGAATAAAATAACACCATTCCTTCTGAACTAACACAATCCTTCCATATTAATTTGTCAGCATTTGAAGAGAAGTTGAGAGGACACGCAGATCCTAAAGGCTTATATTGGGATGTGTGAATATCATCAGTGATTCCTGTTTTGATCTGCCTTAGAGGTTTTAATGAGAGCCCTGATACCAAGTGTCCTAAAGGAGGGACAGAGTGACTAGATGGTAGAGTGACTGCCCAAGTTTGAATATCTAATGAGAAATATCCATTAGTGGATCCCAGGCACAAAGGCGGATACCTACAACCTAAAGTGATATTGAGAGGGGTTCCTTCTTCTTAAGATTGGGCAGGACAACGATCGTCTACAGAACCAGGCATCCAAATGCTATGATTAACATAGACCTCGATAGGAGCATCCATCCATGTCATGGCTCGAATAAGAGGAGGAAAAGGAATATAGGCCCAATATGTATAGTTTTTAAGTCTGTGGAGTGACAGAGGGTAGAAGGATCAGTGTCATCAGGAGGAGGCAGAGGTTGAGCAGACCTGGATTGCTGGAGACAAGTTGTTCAGGATGGCTGACTGGATTGTCTAACGTAAAGGAGTTAGTGTGGTCATTTTCTTCTTTTTGACTATTGGATGTGTTAGTTGTTTCCTGCTGTGGCACTTTTTCAGCAAATTTCTCTGTGTCGTTGTTGCATGCATCTTTAGGACACAATTTCAGGTGTCTAGCAGGAATCTAAGCAGGATATTGATGTTTACCTGGGGAAACACAAGCATAACCTCTTCCCCATGTTAAAATAGAACATTTTGACCATATATTAGATTGAACCTTTCCACCACACTTCCCTTCCTTGGTTTACCGTAGGACAGTTACCAGAGAAATGTTTTTCGGCAGCAGTAACAACTGGATTTAGGAATATTAAGAAAATTTAACATGAGCAATGCCAAGTTTAGTTGTATGTGGGGGTAGACAACTCCTTATCTCCCTCTTTTTGTTTGAGTAATTGTAATTTTAAAGTTTTGTTACTTATTTCTACAATAGCTTGGCCTTGTGGATTATAAGGAATACCAGTAATACGTTTAATATGCCACTGATCAAGAAAATTTTTAAAAGCTTTACTGCAATAGGCTGGACCATTGTCTGTTTTGAGCTCACTAGGAATTCCCATAACTGCAAAACATGAAAACACATGTTTTTTAACATGAGAAGTGACTTCTCTGGTTTGACAGGTAGCCCAGATGAAATTGGAAAAGATGTCAACTGTGACATGCACATAAGCTAATTTTCTAAAAGAAGGAACATGAGTAACATCCATTTACCAGATGACATTAGGAGAAAGGCCTCGGGGATTAACTCCGGGAGATTGTGTGGGTAAGACAAGAACCTGACATTGAGAACAGTATTGTACACTTTGTTTAGCTCATTTCCAACTGAGAGAATATTTATGTTTAAGACCTGAGGCATTAGTATGAGTGAGTTGATGAAATTGTTCTGCATCTGTAATGGCTAGAAAAAGTAGAGTATCAACTTCATGATTACCACTAGATAAAGGTCCAGGCAAGTTAGTATGAGAATGAATGTGAGTGATGAAAAAAGAATGGTTTTGGTTTCTGACAGTTTTTTGTACCAAAGAGAACAAGGAAAACATATTGGCGTCAGCAATATTTTTCATGGTAGCTGTTTCTATTGCGTTAGTGGCACGGACTACATAAGCTGAGTCAGAGACAACATTAAGAGGCTGATCAAAATCCTGTAATGCACAGATAACAGCAAACAACTCAGCTATTTGAGCAGAAGTGTATGGAGTAGAAATGACTTTATCTTTTGGTCCTACATACCTTGCCGTTCCATTACTGGATCCATCAGTAAAAATGGTAACGACTGTCTCTAGTGGTGATGAACGAGTAAGTTTTGGTAGAATCCAGGAAGTATTTCGTAGAAATTGAAAGAATTTTGATTTAGGCAAAGGATTATCAATAGTACCAGTGAAGTCAACCAGATTAGTCTGCCAGCACAAAGATGTAGAAAAGGCATTTTTAACTTCATTTTTTTAAAAAGGGACCACAATAATGTTTGGATCAAAGCCGGAAATTTTAGTGATATGTTGACGTCCTAACCCAATCAAAGTGTCTATTTGATCAAGATATATTGAAAGAGTATTAGAGGTTGAATTAGGAAGAAATACGCATTGAACTAGAGAATCACTTTGTGCTCTAGTCCCATAGGAGAGTGGATGGAAGGAAAAACTGAAAATTATAAAGGTAAATTTGGGTCAATACGAGAGACTTGTGCCTCTCTCACTCGTTCTACAAAAGACGACTCTTGTTTTGCTGGTTCAGATAGAGAGCGAGGACTGTTTAAATCTGTATCTCCTGATAAAGTGGCAAACAGGTGAGATAATGCATAAGTAGGAATGTCTAGGGTTGGTCTGAGATAACTGATGTCACCTAGTAATTTTTGAAAATCATTTAAGGTGTTTAAATTGTCAATACAAAGTTGGACTTTTTGGGGCTTAATGGAGTGAGCTTCTTGCTGCATTCCTAAGTACAGAAAAGGAGTGGCTTGTTGGATTTTATCAGGAGCAATGTGGAGTCCTGCATTAGCAACAGCTAATTTTAAAGAGGTAAAACATTAAATTAATTCAACTTTAGTGGGGGCAGCAATCAGTATATCATCCATATAATGAAGAATGTAATTATTTTTAAAAGTCTGTCAGGTAGCTTGTAACACAGTACTGACAAACAACTGACAAATAGTAGGACTGTTAATCATTCCTTGAGGTAAAACTTTCCATTGATATCTAGCTGCAGGAGCTGAATTGTTAATGGAAGGTATAGTGAAAGCAAATTTTTCACAGTCTGACTTGTCTAAAGGAATATGAAAAAAGCAGTCTTTAAGGTCAATGATAATTAAAGGCCATTCCTTAGGAATCATGGAGGGGGAGGGCATACTGGGTTGTAATGCCCCCATAGGTTTAATAACTGCATTAACAGCTCTTAAGTCTGTTACCATCCTCCATTTTCCTGACTTTTTTTTGTACAACAAACACAGGCAAGTCCCATGGAGACAAGGAGGCTCAATAGTGTTTGCTTGTAGTAAATCATTAACAATTTCAATTAAGGGTCCAACTTGTGTTTGGAAAGCAGCCACTACTGTACCCAAACAGGTGACTCACACATCTATTGTGCAGGGGCAGAGGAAGAGAAGGAGAGAGAGGGCACCGGGACGCAGACTAGGGGGAAGTAGGATTCCAAGCCTCTGAAAGAAGGGGTCCCAGAGCGTGGAAAGAAACAGTAGACTTAGAAGAGGGGAGAGGTCCAAAAGGACAAGCAGAATGAGAAACAGGCCATTCAGATGAATGCCACACGTCTTCCTCTGGCAGAGGGGAAGACTTAGTAGAAGAAGAGTTAACATATACAGGTTCCAAGATAGGAGGCGGAGGGAGGGGATCATCAACAGGTTCCTCTTCTTGGGGAGAAAACAAGGAGAGATCGAATTCTCCCTCATCATCAGGAGGAGGGCCAGTAGGGGGATCAGCCACCCGAGGTAAAGGGAGCGGTTCACCATCTGCGTTAACTTCTGGCAGTTGAAGAGGATCACCAGACTGAAAAGGAAGTAAAGCAACATGAATAAGAGCCCAGTCAGTCCAAACAGAAATAGGAAGTAAAACACCGTCTCTCATGAGTTGGTGGAGAGTGGGGCCAACTCTATCCCAGTCTGACAGGTCCATAGAACTTTTGTCAGGGAACCAAGGACAATATTTTTCAGTAGTCTGAAATAAGAGAATAAGGTTATTGGAATCAGCCTTGATTCCACCCTGTTTAAGAAGCAGTTTAATAAAAGACAGTTAATAAGCCTGGTGTTTAGACTGCAATTGTCCATAATAACCCTGGAATATAACCCGTCGACAAAGCCAAAAAGAGGGGAGAGTCAGAAAAAGCGTACCTGGAGACCTTACCCTCGAGACTGAAGACTAGTCCTCACGAACGCACACTCGGAGTGCACTGAGGTGAGGAACAAAGAAGGTCACATTGGGCGCCAGATATTGTGGGATCTGGCCAGCAGCCCACAATGCAATGGGGCTCTCTCTTTGTTCCCAGGCTGATCGACAGGTTGAGAAATAATAGACACACACAAGATAGTGAAAGCTGGGTCCAGGGGGGTCACCGCATATTTGGAAAAGGGGAAGAAGAAATGTGTCCTCAGTTGAAATACAGGTTATGGGCTAGTATCCACATTTTTAGTATTTGTTGATTGCACTATGTCTTCTTTTCAAAATATTTTCATGATGGTTTATATTGAGAAGGTATAATCTGTATAGAACTGAATAATGTTGATTGGTATGCTTAGCAAGATGAGAAAAATTACTCTCTTTTTTCATGGCCCTAGTAGAATATATTGGTCTATTTAGATCGGTTTCTCTTAGTATTAGGACATTTTCTTACTTTAGGACATGACTATTACTGTTAAAACAAAAGATTTCTGGGGTCACAACTGGATGCTTGAAGTCCTCAGTGATGCGTTTCCATTCTGGTTAGACAGAAGTCCAAGGAATGAATAACCGCTGGTATCTCCGATTTGCTTTAAGCTCCACAGTGGTTACACTCCTCAAGACTTTAAACTTATCATTCACGTGACCAGACCAATGCTTGTTCAACGACTAAGAGGAAGCCCTCATGAAAACTTTTGGGGCCAAACTTGGGACAGTTTTCTAGTTTCTAGTAATATTCTGTACAAATTTCAGCTTCTTCTACAAACTGAACTCCAACCTTCGTATCCCCATCTCAGAAAAACTACTCTCTTTCTCTGAAATACATCTTCTGAGTATAGTTTAAAAAGTGCATTAATGTTGAAAACCAGACTGAAGGTCAGGCTCACTTTATTTCTATCAAGTGTCAAAGTTTTGCACTACCTGTTTTCCTAGGCCTAAAAATATTTGCTCAAATGTTATGTCCAAGTCTGTAGTTGTTTACCGGTTAGAGTAAGTCCACTGTGAGTAAATCCAAAAGGGCCAGAAACTTTTGCATTTCCCTTTGATTCTACTTTTCTAAAATTAATTTAATAATTTATATTTCTTATGACAAATCAATGGCTAAAAGGAAAAACAATTCAGTGTTACTCTTACATTTGCTTTTTTGGGTGATAATTATTTACAATGATATTAATGGCAGAGGGAGACAGACAAATTCCTAGGCAGACAGGTATGGATCCCCTGTGAAATATCAACCAAGAAACCAAAGACAATTTAAAGCCTGAAAACTGAGCTGCCAGTTCTGGGTAGAGTTCATGACTGGAGTGAGAACTTCCTCAATGTCTTTTAGTCAGTCAAATTGTACGCTTTCCAGGCCGGGGGCGGTGGCTCAGGCCTGTAATCCCAGCACTTTGGGAGGCCAAGGCAGATGGATCATGAGGTCAGGAGATCAAGACCATCCTGGCTAACACGGCAAAACCCCATCTCCACTAAAAATACAAGAAATTAGCCAGGCGTGGTGGCAGGCGCCTGTAGTCCCAGCTACTCGGGAGGCTGAGACAGGAGAATGGCTTGAACCTGCGAGGCGGAGCTTGCAGTGAGCCATGATTGTGCCCCTACACTCCAGCCTGGGCAATAGAGCAAGACTCTGCCTCAAAAAAAAAAACAAAAACAAAAACAAAAAAAAACAGGACTCAGCCACACATTGGACAATCTGCATTCAGGCCTGCTGTCACACAGAGGCCTGCTGTCACACCCACTCTTGGGTACCCTCTGTGCTGACAGCTTTCCTTCTGTAGCTCAATAACATTCTCTGCTTTGCTCACTCTCTGGTGTCCACATACCTCATTCCTCTTGGAAGTGGGACAAGAACCTGGAACCTGCTGAACAGTGGGTACAAAAGGAGCTGTAAAACTGTAACCCTCCCTCCCGCTCACCGAGCAATGAGGGAGAAATGCTGCTGGGTACAACATGCCCCCATTTATTGTGCTGCGGGCTGTGGGAACGAGCTGTAACACGAACAAAGTATAACACAAAAGGACTGTAACATGCCCCTCGTTTGCTGCATTACAGACCACAGGAACAAACATGAGCTGTAATATGAATGAGCTGTAACACGCCCCACCTCTCATTTGCTGTACTGTGGGTGGCAGGAAGAGAGAGAGAGTTGTAACAGTCCTTGAGGCTCAGACCTAGGGACTACCCCGGTGAGAGTCAGCTCCACAGTTGCTGGCATCTCTTGAGTTTCTGGGAACTGCAGCATTTCCCCTTGTCCAGACACTGACACCCAAGTGGAAGCACGTCATGGAATGCCCAGCTCAGCCATGGGCTGAGTGAGGAGTCCCTGTGCATTCTCGGGATCTGGCCTGGTAGTGTGAGCTGAGTGCAGCCCGCTATACCAAGTGGATTGGGAGAGCACAGCAGTGAGCCAGGGCAGAGTTCCTGTGCACTCTTGGGATCTGGGCTTGTAGCTTGAGCTGAGTGCAGCCCGCTGTACCGAGGGGGCCAAGTGAACACAGCAGTGAGCCCAGAGTTGGATGAATCTCGGGCAGAGGCACCACTGGCTGTGGAGATTTCCAGCTGGCAAAGTGGCACTGAAAGAATTTGGTGTCAGTATTACACAGGAAGTCCCCCACTCACAAGAACCTATTTTTACCCCCATTGCCAATTTCTCTGAATGTTTTCTACTATTTCATAAAAACTGAAATATTCATCTACAGTATTTTCAGAATAGCTCTTTTTTCAGTAGTACTCTCTACAAATTTCAGCTTCATCTGCAAACTGACAAATAATGACTTAAATGCAGCTATAGATAATCACTTCAATTTTAGGAGTACATATCTTAGACTGCATTTCACTCTTTCTTGCACAATGTCCCTTTTTTTGCGGATTCTTTGTTATGAACCAAGTGAAGAAAGATGGCATACTGATAGTTTGAAGAGTTCCTTGGCAGCTTATAAAGATTTCAGCACCTCAGCTCTCATGAAGTTTGTGTGGCTTTTCAGGATTTAACATACAATAAAATCAAAACATTCATAGTGATATCCAATGGTAATAAAATCTTATTCTCTCTCTCTTTTCTTCCTTCTCTCACTCTTTCTCTCTCCATCCCCTCCTCCTTTGCCTCCTTTTCTCTTTCACATATACTCACACACAATATAGCTATTAATAAGCAATTGTAGAATCATTCATAGCTTGAACACTGAGATATGACTGCATTATTTTTAGTTAGAGTTCATTTTAAATATAAAATACTAGCAAATATAATCAGGTAATCACATAGTATAAACATGGCTTTATATACCTTGGAAATACTAGTTCTTTCTAATGTATATGTATGATATAAGGAACCAGGTTTCTTTAATGACAATGTCACTAGTCCACATTCTACAGCTTTTCTCTAGTGATACCTTCATTAACAAGTAATTAAAACGATTTACATGCAATGTGTTGATAAACACTGAATTTGTGATTCTTGAATCATTTGGAAGATGGGAAATATGCATTATGCTGATAGGTAAAATCGAAATAATTAAGGCTAAAATGAATCATCCCAAACAGCAACTTCATGTTAACATGTTTTATTGATTCACCAACTTAATCAAATTACTGTGTAAACCATTCCCAATGTAGTAATTCATAAACATGACATTTAGGTATTCTGTGTATCTGTAAAACAAATTGCTAGACTATAATAAATCAAAATAGCACCACACAACTTTGCATTCCAATCACGAAGATGTTTTTGTATTGTTTTCCAAATAAACTTCAGATGTAATTGAATAAAACATCATATTCATTATTAATCTGAAGGAGCCCACAAATCAGTTTTTTTTTCCCCAAAACTTGTGCCCATGTGTGTTGACTACATTTTTCCTGTCACAAAACAAAGAGAAATAGATTCAATTTGTTAACACTGAGGGCCTGGAGATAAATACATTTCTAGGACATTGTAGGAGTGGTTTTGTTTTCTGAACCAGCAAAAATCCCAGTGATTTCCTAAGAAAAAACAATTACTGTTTTTGATTATGTTTTTCCCTTAAAGCCAATTATTCTGTTTGTTTCTTATTTTATTTCAACTTGCTTATAATAAATATGGATTTAAATTACATATTTTAAAAAACAGCTACATTTTGACTGATAAGGCTATAAAAAACTATAACACACTAAATGTGTTAAAAACAAAATTTATAAAGGCATCTTTTAATAGCACAAAATTGCTGTTTTGTAAGACAAAACACACGCTGATAAAAAGAGGAGCTCATATCTATTTGTCTGTTACAGTGATACTTTACAAATCTTGGGTTTCCAATGGTAATGTATGTTGAAGAATACAGTGAGAAAAGAGAGGAGGAGGAGAGGGAGAGGAGAACAAGAAGATAAGTAATTAAGGTGATTTTATAATCTTGGACTAAAAAATCAAACAGAAGACTGAATGGATTCTCAAAAGTTTCTTGCAGAAGTTGCCAGAGTGTAAAGCATTCAACATGTTTTGGGATATCAAAAGAAAGATAGAGTATGCAATCATTTTTTAATAAATTTTTTCATTAAAATTATTACCACTCAGAGAAGTGTTCCTTGAAACACAAATTGAGGAAATATGCTTAAGTTTTAAAAAGTGTGATATACTCTACATTCCACACTCACTTGTAATAATGAATTAAAATAACAAAAAAGATAATAATTAAAAATCAGTAAATATTCTGATATCTATCAAAAAGGCATTGTCCAAAATTGATTATAGAAATAGTGTTTAATATATAGATTACACAAGTTATATTTTTTATATATATATTTTAAGTTTTGAGATGCATGTGTAGAATGCACAGGTTTGTTACATTGGTTTACACATGCCATGGTGGTTTGCTGCACCCATCAACCCATCATCTACATTAGGAATTTCTCCTAATGCTATCCCTCCCCTTGCCCACCATTCCCCAACAGGCCATGGTGGGTGGGCTTCCCTGTGTCCATGTGTTCTCATTGTTCAACTCCCACTTATGAATGAGAACATGCAGTGTTTGGTTTCTGTTCCTGTGTTAGTTTACTGAAAATGGTTTCCAGCTTCATCCATGTTCCTGCAAAGGAAATGAATGCATCCTTTTTTTTATGGCTGCATAGTATTACATGGTGTATATGTGCCACATTTTCTTTATCCAGTCTAATATTGATGGGAATTTGGGTTGTTTCCAACTCTATGCTATTGTAAATAGTGCTGCAATAAACATACATGTGCATGTGTCTTTATAGTAGAATAATTTATAATCTTTGGTTATATACCCAATAATGAGATTGCTGGGTCAAATTATATTTCTACTTCTAGATCCTTGAAGAATTGCCACACTGTCTTCCACTGTGGTTGAACTAATTTACACTGCCACCAATAGTGTAAAAGCATTCCTGTGTCTCCACATCCTCTCCAGCATCGGCTGTTTCCTGACTTTTTAATGATCACTATTTTAACTGGTGTGAGATGGTATCTCATTGTGGTTTTGATTTGCATTTCTCTAATGATCAGTGATGATGAGCTTTTTTCATATTTGTTGGCTGCATAAATGTCTTCTTCTGTGAAGTATATGTTCATTTCTTTACCTACTTTTTGATAAGATTGTTTGTTTTTTGCTTGTACATTTGTTTAAGTTCTTTGTACATTCTGGATATTAGCTCTTTGTCAGATGGATACATTGCAAAAATTTTCTCCCATTATGTAGGTCGCCTGTTTACTCTGATTGTAGTTTCTTTTGCTGTACAGAAGCTCTTTAGTTTAATTAGATCCCATTTGTCTATTTTGGATTTTGTTGCCATTGCTTTTGGGGTTTTACTCATGAAGTCTTTACCCATGCCTATGTCTTGAATGACATTGCCTAGGTTTTCTTCTAGGGTTTTTATGCTTTTAGGTATTACATTTAAATCCTTACTCCATCTTGAGTGAATTCTTGTATAAGGTGTATGGAAGGGATTCCAGTTTCAGTTTTCTGCGTATGGTTAGCCAGTTTTCCCAACCATTTATTAAATAGGGATCCTTTCTCCATTGCTTGTTTTTGTCAGGTTTGTCAAAGATCAGATGGTTGTATATGTGTGGTGTTGTGTCTGAGGCCTCTGTTCTGTTCTATTGGTCTAAATATCTGTTTTGGTACCAGTATCATGCTGTTTTGGTTACTGTAGCCTTGTAGTATAGCTTGAAGGTAGGTAGCATGATGACTCCAGCTTTGTTCTTTTTGCTTAGGATTGTCTTGGCTGTATAGGCTCTTTTTTGGTTCCATATGAAATTTAATGTAGTTTCTTTTCTAATTCTGTGAAGAAAGCCAGTGGTAGCTTGATGGGAATAGCATTGAATCTATAAATTACTTTGGGCAGCATGGCCATTTTCATGATACTGATTCTTCCTATCCATGAACACGGAATGTTTTTCCATTTGTTTGTGTGTTTTCTTATTTCCTTGAGTAACGGTTTTTTGTTCTCCTTGAAGAGGTCCTTTACATCCCTTGTAAGTTGTATTCCTAGGTATTTTATTCTCTTTTAGCAATTGTGAATGGGAGTTCGCTTGTAATTTGGCTGTTTGTCTCTTATTGGTGCATAGAAATGCTTGTGATTTATGAACATTGATTTTGTATCCTGAGACTTTGTTGAAGTTGTTTAGCAGCTTAAGGAGATCTGGGGCTGAGACAATGGAGTTTTCTAAATATATAATCATGTCATCTGCAAATAGAGATAGTTTGACTTCCTCTCTTCCTATTGGAATACCATTTATTTCTTTCTCTTGCCTGATTGCCCTGGCCCAAATTTCCAATACTCTGTTGAATAGGAGTGGTGAGAGAGGGCATCTTTGTCTTGTCCCAGTTTTCAAAGGGAATGCTTCCAGCTTTTGCCCATTCAGTATGATATTAGCTGTGAGTTTGTCATAAATAACTCATTATTTTGAGATGTGTTCCATCAATACCTAGTTTATTGAGTGTTTTTAGCATGAAGGGGTGTTGAATTTTATCAAAGGCCTTTTCTGCATCTATTGAGATAATCACGTGGTTTTTGTCATTGGTTCTGTTTATGTGATAGATTATATTTATTGATTTCTGTGTGTTGAACCAGGCTTGCATCCCAGGGATGAAGCCTACATGATCGTGGTGGAATACTTTTTAATGTGCTGTTGGATTCAATTTGCCAGTATTTTATTGAAGATTTTTGCATTGATGTGCATGAGGGATATTGGCCTGAATTTTTTTTGTTATTGTTATTGTGTCTCCACCAGGTTTTGTCATCAGGATGGTACTGGCCTCATAAAATGAGTTATGGAGCATTCCCTCTTTTTCTGTTGTTTGGAATAGTTTCAGAAGACATGGTACCAGCTCCTCTTTGTACCTCTGGTAGAATTTTGCTGTACATCTATCTGGGCCTGGGCTTTGTTTGCTTGATAGGCTATTAACTATTGCCTCAATTTCAGAATTTGTTATTGGTCTGTTCAGGATTCTACTTCTTCTTGGTTTATTATTGGGAGGGTGTATGTGTCCAGGAATTTGTCCATTTCTTCTAGATTTTCAGCTTTATTTGAGTAGAGATGTTTATAGTATTCTCTGATGGTAGTTTGCATTTCTGTGGGATCAGGGGTGATTTCCCCTTTATCATTTTTTTTACTGTGTCTATTTGATTCTTCTCTCTTTTCTTCTTTATTAGTCTTGCAAGTGGTCTATCTATTTTGTTAATTTTTCCAAAAAACCAGTTCCTGGATTCACTGATTTTTGAAGAGTTTTTTTGTGTCTCTATCTCCTTCAGTTCTGCTCTGATCTTAGGATCCTGTCTTTTGCTAGCTTTTAAATTTATTTGCTCTTGGTTCTCTAGTTCTTTTCATTGTGATTTTAGGATGTCAATTTTATATATTTCTCGCTTTCTCCTGTGGGCATTTAGTGCTATAAATTTTCCTCCAAACACTGCTTTAGCTGTGTCCCAGAGATTCTGGTACGTTTTGTCTTTGTCCTCATTGGTTTCAGAGAACTTACTTATTTCTGCCTTAATTTTGTAATTTACTGAGTAGTCATTCCAGAGCAGGTTGTCCAGTTTCCATTTAGTTGTGCAGTTTTGAGTGAGTTTCTTAATCCTGAGTTCTAATTTGATTTCACTGTGGTGTGAGAGACTGTTATGATTTCCATTCTTTACATTTGCTGAAGAGTGTTTTACTTCCAATTATATGGTTGATTTTAGAATAAGTGCTATGTGGTGCTGAGAAGAATATATATTCTTTTGATTTGTGGTGGAGAGTTCTGTAGATGTCTAGTAGGTTTGCTTAGTCCAGAGCTGAGTTCAACAGCTGAATATCCTTGTTAATTTTCTGTCTCGTTGATCTGTCTAATATTGACAATGGGGTGTTAATATCTCCCACTTTTATTGTGTGGGTGTCTAAGTCTCTTTGTAAGCCTCTAGGAACTTGCTTTATGGATCTAGGTGCTTCTGTATTAGGTGCATATATATTTAGGATAGTTAGCTCTTCTTGTTGCACTGATCCCTTATGTAATTGAAGGGCATTATATAATGCCGTTCTTTGTCTTTTTTAATTTTTGTTGATTTAAAGTCTGTTTTATCAGAGACTAGGATTGCAACCCCTGCTTTTTTTTTTTTTTTTTTTTTTTTTTTTTTTCCATTTGCTTGGTAAATCCACCTCCATTCCTTTATTTTGAGCCTATATGTGTCTTTGCACGTTAAGTGGGTCTCCTGAATACAGCACAACTATGGGTCTTGACTCTTTATCCAATTTACCAGTCTGTGTCTTATATTTGGGCCATTTAACCCACTTACATTTAAGGTTAATATTGTTATGTGTGAATTTCATCCCGTCGTTATGATGCTGGCTGGTTATTTTGCTCATTAGTGATGCAGTTTCTTCATGGTGTCTATGGTCTTTATATTTTGGGTTGTTTTTGTAGTGGCTGGTACAAGTTTTTCCTTTCCATATTTAGTGCTTACTTCAGGAACTCTTGTAAGGCTGGCCTGGCGGTGACAAAATTCCTCAGCATTTGCTTGTCTGTTAAGGAGTTTATTTCTCCTTCACTGATGCAGCTTAGTTTGGCTGGATATGAAATTCTGGGTTGAAAATTATTTCCTTTAAGAACTTTAAGAATGTTGAATATTGGCCCCCACTCTCTTCTGGCTTGTAGGGTTTCTGCAGAGAGATTTGCTGTTAGCCTGATGGGCTTTCCTTTGTAGGTAACCCAACCTTTCTCTCTGGCTGCCCTTAACATTTTTTCCTTCATTTCAACGTTGATGAATCTGACGATTATGTGTCTTAGGGTTGCTCTTCTCCAGGAGTATCTTTGTGGTATACTCTGTATTTCCTGAATTTGAATGTTGGCCAGTCTTGCTATGTTGGGGAAGTTATTCTGGATAATATTCTGAAGAGTGTTTTCCAACATGGTTCTATTCTCTCTGTCAGTTTCAGGTATAGCAATCAAACATAGATTTGGTCTTTTCATATAGTCCCATATATCTTGGAGGCTTTGCTCATTCCTTTTAATTCTTTTTTCTCTAATCTTGTCTTCACACTTTTTTTCATTAAGCTGAACTTCAATCTCTGATGTCCTTTCTTCCACTTGATTGATTCAGCTATTGATACTTGTGTATGCTTCACGAAGTTCTCGTGCTGTGTATTTCACCTCCATCAGGTCACTTATGCTCTTCTCTAAACTGGTTATTCTAGTTTGCAATTCCTCTAACCTTTTTTCAAGGTTCTTAGTTTCCTTGAATTAGATTAGAACATACTCCTTTAGCTTGGAGGAATTTGTTATTACCCACCTTCTGAAACCTACTTCTGTCAGTTCATCAAACTCATTTTCCATCCATTTTTGTTCCCTTGCTGGTGAGGAGTTGTGACCCTTTGGAGTAGAAGAGGCATTCTGGTTTTTGGAATTTTCAGCCTTTTGGTGCTGGTTTTTCCTCATCTTTGTGGATTTATCTACTTTTGGTCTTTGCTGTTGGTGACCTTCAAATGGAGTTTTTGTGTGGTCTTCTTTTTTGTTGATTTTCATGCTAATCCTTTCTGTTATTAGTTTTTCTTCTAACAGTCAGGCCCTTCTGCTGAAGATCTGCTGGAGTTTGCTGGAGGTCCACTCCAGACTCTGTTTGCATGAGTATCTGCAGTGGATGCTGCAGAACAGCAAAGAATGCTGCCTGCTCCTTCCTCTGAAAGCTTCGTCCCAGAGGGATACCTGCCAGATTCCAGTCAGAGCTCTCCTGTATGAGGTGTCTGTTGACCCCTGCTGGGAGGTGTCTCCTCGTAAGGAGGCATGGGTATCAGGGACCCACTTGAGGAGGCAGTCTGCCCCTTAGCAGAGCTCCAGCACTGTGCTGGGAGATCCATTGCTCTCTTCAGAGCTGGCAGGCAGGAACGTTTAAGTCTGCTGAAGCTGTGCCCACAGCTGCCCCTTCCCCCTGGTGCTCTGTCCCAGGGAGATGGGAGTTTTATCTATAAGCCCTTGACTGAGGCTGCTGCCTTTCTTCAGAGATGCCCAGCCCAGAGAGGAGGAATCTAGAGAGGCAGTCTTGCTACAGCATCTTTGTGCTGCTGTGGTGGGCTCCACCCAATCCAAACTTTCTGGTGGCTTTATTTACACTGTGAGGGAAAAACCACCTACTCAAGCCTCAATAATGGTGGATGCCCCTTCTCCCACCAAGCTCAAGTGTCCCAGGTCGACTTCAGACTGCTGTGCTGGCAGCAAGAATTTCAAACCAGTGGATCTTAGCTTGCTGGGCTCCATGGGCATGTGATCCACTGAGCTAGACCACTTGGCTCTGACTTCAGCCCCCTTTCCAGGGTAGTGAATGGTTCTGTTTTGCTGGTGGTCCAGGTGCCACTAGGTTACAAAAAAAAAAAAAAAAATCTTCTAGCTCAGTGTCTGCCCAAACGGCCCCCCAGTTTGGTGCTTGAAACTCAGGGCCCTTGTGGTGTAGGCACCCTAGGGAACCTCCTGATCTGTGGGTTGCAAAGACCGTGGGAAAAGTGTAGTACCTGGGCCGGAGTGCACCATTCCTCATGGCACGGTCCCTCATGGCTTTCCTTGGCTAGAGGAGGGAGTTCCTTGACTGCTCTTCCTGGGTGAGGCAGCACCCCATCCTGCTTCTGCTTGCCCTCTGTGGGCTGCACACACTGTCTAACCAGTTCCAATGAGATGAGCCAGATATCTCAGTTGGAAATGCAGAAATCACCTGCCTTCTGCATTGGTCTCACTGGGAGTGCAGACCAGAGCTGTTCCTATTCTATCATCTTGCTTGGGAGTCCTACAAATTCTTATTAATAGAAATATTTAAAATATGCTGTAAGATGATGTTAGAAAATATCAGACTGATTAAATATTTGATTTTTAAAAAAATATTTCAAGGAAGCTTTTTTCAGTGACAAAGCGGTTGTAAAACAATGTGAATGAAGGAAGTATTCATTAAAAAAGTTAAAATTGACACATATTCTGCTTGTCATTAGCAGTCTGAGACCAAATACATTAAGGGCGACTTCATGAGGGCAAATGTACTCAGAAATTCGTAGTATATTGTCCTTTGTTTTTCTTTAAAATGAAAAAAGCAACTTGTTTAAATTCTGGTGTGTCTGAAAGCCCTTTTTTCCTTCGAAACACACAATCTGTCTCACACAGATAAAGCTATTTCACATAACTGAATAAACTTAAGAGTGAAACCAAAAATCCGTGATTCTCCTGTCTGCTTGAAGCCTCTCCAAGCTATTGAATTAAAATAATGTCTTAAAGTTCCTTTGAAGGTCAGCTGTACTTAAAATGTATAAATTCCTTGAAATTTATCTGACCTGTACACTAAATTCCTCTTTGATTTACCTGAGTTGACAGTAATCACTTTTTTCCTCCAAATACCTGAAGAAGATATGGAGATATAGTTAGGAGCCAAATTAAATGTTTGTCATAAGAAAAACAAAAATACTAGTTAAATTTATGATTAAATGTGGTGAAATGTTCATTTCCCTGAGAAAGACTAGTTTATTGATATTAACAAAATTGAAATGAAATAGAACTAGTCTAATTAATCAAGACAAAGAAAATAGGAAAACAGTTCATATTTTCCCACAGAATTGAAGAAACTTTTCAAGAGAAAAAGCATAAATGGAGTGGAAGGTAACTTGTTTAGTAGAAAGAAAATATAGACTACATTAGAAGATGGTGATGGAAAAAATTGACCTCTCCCTTGGACCTCTTGATTCTTTAAGAGGTTTAGGACAAAACTCCAGGAAACCAATTGAAAGTTGCACAAAGCATTTATGTCTCCAGGTTTCTTTCTTCATCCAGCAGAGCCAAGTCAGTACTTCCGTAAGAGATTAAAAGTTATTCTCAGAAGAAATTTACCTGAGATGTTTCAGATTTGGAGACAACAGAGGCACATAGAGATGGCACTGTTGAGGCAGCAGGGAGCTAAACCATGGGATTCTGTGACTGTCTAACCCCCGGGGCATCTGGGCTGCTTCTCTCTTGCCTCTTAGCAGAACTTGACAAACACCCTCAGCCCAGATATGAATAAAAATATAATAATGGTGAGGATAACAGTGTATATGAAAGCAATGTTTTGGGGATCAGTGTGTCAATTTCCAAAGTGGAAAACTTGAACATTTTACTGTAGATGGCAATCTCAAAATAACAAAAGAAGGACTAGTAAATAAATTGATATGCAAAGTATTTGGCACTGTTGCAAAGAAAAATGGAATAAACATAACTTCATTCTGTATGTGAAAAAAATGTAATACTGTTTAAAAACCATCAAATTAACGTGTACATTTGTTCATGCTCCTCAAAATGTGACTGCACACATTTGAAAATAACTGCTTTGCCTTTCCACACTCACTTATATTTTAGATGTAATGAATTGTGTAATGATGATAAAGCCAATTCATTTTATTCAATGGCAATGAAGGTTACAGAGATAATAGGGTTTGATAAAGATTTTTGGATGGTTTTCTAATCAAAATGAAAAATGCCAAAAGTCATAGGTTATCTCTAGACATTAATGAATAATCAATTATAATTTTTAAAAAGTGGTCTGATTCATCTGCTGGTTCACAGGTTAACAGCAATTTTTTAAAAATATTGATTCACATTGTTTTAATGTGAAGCAGGGGAGCAATTCACTGACTAGTGTAATAATTAGTATTTAGTGTTGTGATAGGCTGATTAAAGGGCCCTTAAAAGAGAGTCTGTTCTAATCCCTAGAACCTCTGAATATCACTTTATACTTAAAAAAATAAAGAGCTTTTCATGTGTGTCAAAGTAAGGATTTCGAAATGGGGCTCTCATCTTGGATTATCATCCTGGTGGCCTCGAAATGCAATCACAGTGTCCTTATAAGAGAAGGGTAGAGGGAGATGACAGAAGAAGACAAGGCAATGGTACCATGAAGGCAGTGATTGTGGTGATGCTATCACTAGCCAAGGAATGCCAGAAGCCATCAGAAACTGAGGAAGGTGAGAAACATTCTCTAGAGCCTCCCGAAGTAGGGCAGTCATGCTGATAACACCTTGACTTTGGCCCTGTGAGACTGATTTTAGACTCTGGCTTCCTGAGTTTTGTGAGGGAATAAATTTCGGTTGATTTAAGTCACTAATGTTGTAGTAAATTATTGTGGAAGTCATAGGAAACTAATCTGAATATGTGATTGGGAAAATTCAATCATTATCTTAACTACTTTGACGTATTGTATTGTGTCATGCTCTATAAGTCTTCTCAATAAATGTCTATATGTAATACAGGTCTGCACATCATGAGGGACATCTGGAACATACTTAAATTCGCAGAGAAAAATAGAATAAGATTTCCTTGAGTAGAGTCACTTTAGAAAATCGAATCATTATTTTTCTATTTTAAGCTCAATGCTTGTTATATTTTTTTTCAAAACTAAATCCTCCACATTTTAACAGATGTTAACTGCAGAATGTTGTTTAGTCAGTAAAGTGCTTGCTTTCCTCTTAACTGATTTTTAAAAACAATTACTTCTGTTTAACTTCTAAATATAGTTATTGTTTCACAGAAATTCCAGAAATCCATGATGATATATAATACCTACCATGCACATTTTCATTTTTGCTATAAGTTACTTGAGCCTACAAATTATAAAATATTAAGTGCATTTCTGGGAAAAATGTTCAATGAGTAAAGGGTGGCTAATGATCCCAAAGATAATTTCTAATTTTTCATATGCAAATGTGCAAGCTATGTATTCAATAAAACAGGGTAAGTTTGAATCATAGGCCATGGGGTGACCAACATACCCGTAAGTAGTCTAAAGCTATATGATTTCATAGGTTTTACATAGGTATGAAATTACTAATTTACTAAAGTGTATGTTTCTTCTAAATTAATCAATAGTCTCTATTCCAGTTTTCTTGGTATTTGCCTTAAAAGCATAGATGCATTTATAAGCCACTCCTTTTTCTGTCACTCATAATAAGATAAATGCATAAATGCATTTATAAGTGCATTTATAAATGCAAAAAGCATAGATACATTTGTAAGCCACTTCTTTTTCTGTCACTCATAAGATAAATGACCAATAAAAGCAGCAGCAACAGGAAGTTGCACTTCAAAAAACATATGACTCAATTGTGCTCCCCAAAAGTAAAGTGTGAATTTTAGCAGAGTGTAAAAATAGCCAAAAATTACCTTTTTAATTAAAGAAAATTACCTTTCTAATTAAGGAAAAACAATATACAGAGTTACTTTTAGAAATTACCACTGTGCTGCATACTAGGGGAACACAGATGAATGAGAAGAGGAACAGGTGCTTAAGGAGCTCAGAATATGACTAACATATGACTTCCTGTAGCATCCTATGATAGAGATAAGAAATCATTGCCATAGAAACAGAACTGGGTAGCAAATAATTTGATTATGAGGAAAAGCCAGTCTAGAAAGCTCAGAGAGAAAGTGATGTTATTATGGCTATTCTGGGGAGATGAAGAAAATATTCTAGACATTGAACAAACAAACAAAAAATATATATGGTATTTCCTTAGCCTGCTTGATAATTTTATATACTATATTATGAATAGAAATTGGAAGAAGTGGGTCCGCATTTTTGTGTTTTTGTGTGTGTGTGTGTGTGTGTGTGTTTTTTTTTTTTTTTTTTTTTTTTGAGACGGAGATTCACTCTTGTTGCCCAGGCTGGAGTGTAGTGGTGCGATCTTGGCTCATTGCAATCTCCGCCCCTCAGGTTCAAGCGATTCTCCTGCCTCAGCCTCTAGAGTATCTGGGATTACAGGTGCTGGCCACCAAGACTGACTCACTTTTTGTATTTTCAGTAGAGACGGGGTTTTGCCATGTTGGGCAGGCTGGTCAGGGTCTGCTCTTTTAATAAAGAAAAAGGGAAGTAATGTGGAGATAGACTGTACAAAAGAATGAACACTATGATAAATAATAGTAAACACAAGTAAGATGTTGATTGTTTCTATATTTCTTGTATTGCTGCATTTCTGAATTATTTAATTTAATTGAGCAGAGAAGTAGTTTATCCAGTGTTATATAACAATGGACAGTCTTCACTGTGGACTGTAAAATTGAGAGTATGAGCTAATGCCAAGCTGCTATTAATTCAAAGTGAAAATTTGATAGTTCTGTGATCTTTTAAAAAAACTTGCCAAACTATTAGAAATTATTTTATTGTCAGTAACAGACATCCAGGGGAATGAAGAGACAGTAAAAGCAATATTTATTTAGTGTACACTAAATGAAAATACTTGAAACATTGACAAACAATTTCATTGTTTAAAAGCAGGAAGTATGAAGAGTAGTTCAAACATTGATTACCTTCTTCTTTTATATGGAACAAGGGTCTTTTCCATGCCTTAGTGAATTGCCGTCCTTCCTTCTAGGTTTGAGTCAGCTTTCAATATTTTATCTCTTTTGCTTCTAATGTGAGAATCCTTCAGTAGTTCCTCTAACGTGATAGTTGTTTTCAAGAGTGACTTACTCCTGCACATCTCATCACAGCCACTTTTGTCATTTAAGCTGGTGACTTGGCCCTCATTAAGTTCCTCTGGCTGCATGTCTGGTGTCTCTAAAGAAAGCAGCATCAACATTTCCATGTCCACTATCTTCTAATCACATTCAATTTCATTTCCAGTGTTACCACTTTTCTGTTTTTGCTACACCTTCATCTTTGACCTATGACTTCTTTCGATTACTCATTTTTGTAAAATGTCACTTGGGCTTAACACTGGGAGACAAGGTAGCAACACAAATACATGTTTTCTGTTTGTATGTGAACTGAATCACAGATGCACAGTGACCAATCCCTGACAGTCTCTGAAAGAAGTGGTGTGATTTAGTCACTGATCATGAGATACAGCTGATATTTTTGTAGTGATGTCTGAACTAAAGAGCTAGCAGCAGTGTTTATACAATTACTCATAGTTGATATACCCAAGTAAATTTCATTTCAACCTTGCTATTAGGAAGTGGTGTTATATAAATACACTGCAGTAACTGAATTTCATATATGTCAGAGCCTGCAAAGATAAGAAGGTTATGTTATAAAATAGCAACAAGATTGCTGGGATGCCAAATAAATATAAAATATAATAAAATTGAAGTATCAATACTCAATCATGGTTAAAGGTGTTGTATAAAATATAAAATTTCAACAATATTCAACACATCATAGTGTTATTAAACTGAGAGGAACACATAAAAAATGTTTAGCCTTTTGGGTACCCTGAAGGATGCTGCCTTTTGGGATCCTTAAGCCTGTGTTTTGGAGTTATTCTGCACTCCCTCTCTCTGATCTGTGACTATGTGGTTCACTACTAACTCTACCCTATGTATTTTTACTTTGCCTGGAGCTCCTGGGAACTGACCAGCAGAGCTGCCTTTTCTTCTCAAACTACCATTCTGCCCTTTGCTGATCTCAGTTTTCCACCTGAACTCTCTAGGCTTGCGCAAACATATCCTCAAGTCCTAGTCTAACTGCATCCATTCTTCTCTAGCTCACAACCCAGAAGATTCAAAACACCAAACTCTTACCTGTGCCATAGCTGGCCTTTCCTGCCCTCTTTGGCCTCATCTTCTCCTGCTGTTTTTTTTCCCCTGACTTCTCATGACAGTGGCTCAGGTCCTGGCTGTTTTCACCCCCATGCCTTTGCAGTTCCCACCTTCGGAGGCATCTTTCCTTTGTGCTCCCTTCCCCTATAACATCCCAGAGTAAGAGTCCAGTTCCCCCATCCAGACCCCTGTGGGGATCAGCACCCATATTGTGCTAGGTCTGCGATCCAGCCACCTGGGGAGGTGCTCTCTCCCCAGTGCGGCTCCTTGGGCAGCTCATTTATCTCCCTGTCTGCTGACCTCCCCTAGTGCTTGGAAATCAATCTTGGGACTCAATCTTTTCCTGGTTGGGGGGTGGGAGGGAAGGGCATGAGCAATCCTCTTCTCTCCACCCCACACCCAAGCCTCAACACCTTCTCTCTTTCTCTCTCTCCAAAGATACTGACCTGTGCCTCCAACAACCCCACTAACCCCACCACACAGTTCCCAGGCCTTCCCTGGTGTCCCACAGAGGTGTTGAGCTGGGCTAGTCCCCACACTCTTGGGCCAGGAATACCTTCTGAGAGACAAGCAATATGGCGACCCCTGTTAAAAGGCAGACGAATGTGTCAGTTTCCCTTTTTCCAGCTACATACTGAAAATTCTACCTAGAGAATCTTTACATTCATTATATAATGGGCCTGCAACTTCCTGGGCTCCTACAGCAAAACCCTGTCTCCTACTTCCCAGGGATGGAAGCAGAGTTCCTGGAAACCACTCCAGCTGGGTTACACAAACACTGGGTAGGCATGGCCAGCAAACATAATAATCATGTTATTTGTTTAAGCAAATGAACAACAGCAATACATCCTAGTTACTCATAAAAATAAAGTTTACTTCAGCAACTCACTAACATGATTTTCCCCTAATCCTCTCCCAAGGTTGGCTTCATATCTTCTTAAAAACAAACAAACAAACAAAACCTATCTTAAGTTTTATCATTCAAAGAATAAGTCTCAAGATGTAAATTTTCAATAGTCTAGAGTTGACAATGATGCATATCACTTATTTAAGCATTTATAGTTAAACATATGAATTTGTTATCATAAAAATAGTAACATAGGAAAGAGCAAGCTTTAACTCTCTCATTTCCTCTCCAAGATCTGACAGAAATGTTCAAAGGAAAATAAGCATGACAATAAAATGGGGGTGGGGGATGGGGTAGTTAATCAATGTGAAAACAAGTGAATTAAGATAAAGCAATTATTCAAAATTCAAATAATTTCTGTAGGTAAATGACAGAGGATTTGTAATGAAGGAAACCAGTAAGTATTAATGTCTACCTTACAGATGGCAAGAACATTGTGAGAAATTGCAGGAATTAGAAGGAAATTCTGACAAACCTCGAAGCATCAAATAAACTGTAGGGTTGAGGATCAGAGTCAATGAGGGGTCACAGAGACAATTGCAATTCTTACCTTTGTGAAAGAAAAATCAATCTTCAGGCCCCCAAATCACTAAGCTAAAGGGAAAAGTCAACCTGGGAACTGCTTAGGCCCAACCTTTCTCCCGTTCTATTCAAAGTCACCCCTCTGTTCACTGAGATACATACATATCTGAGTTCCTCCTTTAGAGGGGCTCATCAGAAACCCAAAAGAATGCAACCATTTGTCTCTTATCTACCAATGACCTGGAAGCCCCCTCCCCACTTTGAGTCTTCCTGTCTTTGCTTTGAGTTGTCCTGTCTTTCCAGAAAGAACCAATGTTCATCTCACATACATTGATGTCTCATGTCTCCCTAAAATATTTAAAACCAAACTGTGCTCTGACCACCATGGGCATATGTTGTGAGAACCTCCTGAGGCTGTCTCACAGGTGCTCATCCTTAATCTTGGCAAAATAACTTTCTAAATTAACTGAGACCTGTCTCAGATTTTCTGAGTTCACAACTTTTAGTAACAATTGTTGAATTTAAAGGCTATGGCTGCAGGGCTAAATGATTAAACACTAGGATGAAACATTTGCTCCACATTAATTCTCTACAGAAGTAAAGGCTCACTTCCATGTGGAGGAAATCTTTTGGAACTAGAAGAAATTCCATTAATTTGGAGAAATGAAACTAGGGAAGAAGAGAATGTCAGCAATCAGAAAAGTGAAAATTACTCTACCCAAAACTACTTTTGCTCGAATAGTCTAACAATATTTATATTTAAAAGTCTTGAATATACAAAGAAAAGAGTTTTAAGCAGTGAAATTTAAGTTATTTACAAATTTGGTTATGGAAACTAGAATGAAAATATCACTCACTGGCACAGTTGGAGGAAAAGCAAGCACTGCTTTCTTTTTTAATCTTTAGAAACTATAGACTATTTGTTTGAAATGTACTCTGGCCATGACATTTTTGTAAGTTAGCCTTAACAATTTCAGGTACTTATTGTGTTCCTTCTCTAGCTTCAGAGTGAAAGGGCAAGCTATTTCTCATGCTAGGTGGTTCACAGGGCCTGGTGGAAATAAGGCTACTTTGTGTTCACCATTTTCCATCAAGAACCACAATATTTGAAAATAATTTTTTGCACAATACATTCTACAAAGACCATGGGGAAACTGCTAGAATTCTACTTACCACAACACTGAGAATAGTTTCCTTTGTAGAGAGGTCATATTCCTTCAGTAAGAATGAAGGATTTGGGGTTTTTGAGGTGGATTTCATGATTGACAGCAACATGTAGGAAATGCCACAGGTAAACTGTGGAGATAGAATCACATTTTGGTTTTGGATTATTTTTATATTTTTCATTAAAAACATAAATTTTACTGTGTTAATATGTAAACAATATTGACCTGTTATTGGTATGTCACAGGCAAATGTCTGTTCATTATTTTCACTATGAATAAATTGATTTAAGTAAAATAATTAAAATAAGAAGCCACTGGAGGCAGTTTAAAGGGAAGAAACAACCAATTTCAAAGTCATAGATTTACAGGAAGGACCTGACACACTTACTCTAGGGCAGGTTAGGTATATTTGATGAGGAGGTCCATGCTGTGGTAGAGGTTTGGTGGTCAGTCCTGACCAAATCTTAGAGGGTACTTATGAGACACCACAAAATAGAGGGTATGGGTTTTTGTTGTTGTTGTTGTTGTTGTTTTCTGTTTTGTGATCAGTTTGCTTGTTTCAGCACTGAGGGCTTTTTATTTGTTGTTTAATTTTTTGAATTTTTTTAAGTCAGAAAGATCTCTGGGTTATCTCATGTACTATGGAAAAACTATTTTGGTTTTTCCAACTTTAATAGTTAGTATTTGTAGGGGAGGCAATCAAGAAAAGATATGCCATTAACTGTTACCAGTGTGAAATCTGTAAGATTTCGTCTCTATGATCTCAACCAAAGCTTTCTGAGTCCTGGAACTTAGCTTTGGGACGATCTTACTTTACCCATTTATATACTGCACTTAACAGTTTGTAGCTAATTTACAGGGGTCTTATCTTTTTTATCAATCATGAATTAGCCTTTTTTAAAAAAGTAATAATCCCTGAATATGAAAATGGAAATGGAAAATTTGTCATCATAACCCCCCAATTGGGAGTATTATAAGTTTGTAATGCTTGAAGCACTACCTCTTAAGATGTTAAATTTATAAATGAGAATTTTGATTTAAACAAACTATTGTTAAATAAATGCCAATTCTATAAAAATATTAAGAATACATAATAATAAAGGATGACAAAAATGTACATATTTATAAATATTTTCCAATGTACCAATTTAGTAGATCATAAGTTTATATGTACAGTAGGTAAGGTATAATTACTTTCCCACTTTAGGTCCCATATATTATATGTCTCCATTGAGGTTTCTATTCCTCTTTCCTAGCACTCACAACATTACTAATATTTTAGTCATCTACATCTGCCAAGACTATGTATCTACTTCATTGTCCTGGTTCTCACCTCACCCTGGTTTCAAAGCCATGCATAGATTTCAGGGATTATCACAAGCAAATCCCTGATGGAACATTGAATCACACATTCTTCAGTCAACCCAACTAAACATAAAAAGTCTGTAAAAAGGTCTAAGCTGCCACTCAAGAGACAGGGTTTTCAGTTTTATCCCTGTTTATTTCTGGTTTAATAATAAAAACTATAATTTTCAAAGTATAGTGCTGAATTCAGAGTAATCACAATATAATATTCACAATATCCTGGGCAAGATCAGAAATTGCTCAACAGAAAAAAGAAAAATATTAGAGATTCTCAAGAGAAAAACAATTAACAAAGAGTAACACTAGGTGTATATGTCAGGATTCTCTACAGGGTCAGAACTAATAGGATAGATGTATATATGAAAGAGATTTTGTTAAGGAGTATTGACTCACGCCATCTCAGGGTGAACTACTGCAATAGACCATCTGTAAGCTGAGGAGCAAGGAAGCCAGTCCAACTCCCAAAAGTAGGGAAGCCAACAGAGCAGCCTTCAGTCTGTAGGTGAAGGCCCAAGAACCCCTGGCAAATCACAGGTTAAGTCCAAGAGTTCAAAAGCTGAAGAACTTGGAGTCTAATGTTCAAGGGCAGGAAGCATCCAGTACAGGAGAAAGATGAAGACTGGAAGACTCAGCAAGTCTGCTCTTCCATCTTCTTCTGCCTGCTTTATTCTAGCTGTGCTGGCAATTGATTAGATGATGTCCACTCAGATTGAGGGTGGGTTGCCTCTCCCTGTCCACTGACTCAAATGTTAATCTCCTTTGGCAACACCCTCACAGACACACAGAAATAATACTTAACATCCTTCAATCCAATCAAGTTTACACTCAGTATTAACCACCATACTTCAACTTTTAGCTTCCTCTCTA
Organism: Macaca thibetana thibetana; assembly: GCF_024542745.1. Classification (NCBI taxonomy): domain Eukaryota; kingdom Metazoa; phylum Chordata; class Mammalia; order Primates; family Cercopithecidae; genus Macaca; species Macaca thibetana. The sequence continues at coordinate 61,712,672 of NC_065594.1, forward strand.
GTAAACAAACCTGGATAAGGAAATACAAAGATAGGCATATCTTTGACTGGTATAGCATTACTTGAGGAATTTCTTTGTAAAATTTCATTGATTTTTTTTCATCCGCAGTAAAAATGTTGACTGCCTTCAACCTAATGAGTGTTGAATCTAGTCTCAAATTCAATTGAGTTGCCTTCTCAGCTCTTTCATTCTGTGACTATAGACTGATGCAGTGTATTTTGTTTAGCTATACTCTCATGCTCCTTCCTGCAATTAGATTATAGGTATTATAGCCTATATTCATGCATCATCTTCTAGTGATTTTAATCAAACTATCATTTAATTGTTCATATACTCTTCTTTTTTAGAATGACCTGTGTCTGATTTATTGATGCTAGATAGAAAATCAAATGATAAATTTGGAGCTAAAGTATACAGTTCAATATGACATTGTTTTAAGAGACAGATTATGAAATAAGGTTAGGAAGTAATCTCTAGGAATAAACCCCATGTAGTAATCTACATGAAGTAGATGTAGTAGTACAACTTGCTATGTGAGGGTTCGAATTGAATTGAAATTGGAAAAAAATCTGAAGTATAGAAATGGTTGCAGAGTTTTCTCTTTCTATATAGTCTTTACTATTCAACCCTTTTGGTCTTGGCAGAAAGTATCAATTGGAACTAAGGGCATTAACAAATGTCCACATCTATATCTGTGCTACATCAAGTCTTGTGGTAAAAGGCCTCGGCTACATATATTTTGATCTTAGAACTAACATATGTGTTTCTCTGTTTCACAAAACAGGAATTGAAAAGTAACTCACTGGAAAAAGTTGAGTCCAGATGACTTATAAACAGTAATAGTGTTTCAAAAAGTAAATGTCATATGCACCAACTCACAATTCAAAAATTTTGTGGAAAAGCCAAAACTCAATATTTATGTGTAAAATAGAGGTTTCTTTTTGTATTGTCAAAGTTTTTGATTGTAAAACATAAAAGTTTTCTATAGCTATCTTAAGCAGAAATAGACTTTATTGGAACTCAGAATAAGTTAGATTATCAGGCTTGTGAAACGGGCAGAAACCATGGAAACATGGTGGGATAAAAAAGCATGAAGCACAAACAACCTGGCCAATATAACATCACCCTAACTTCAGGATGTAATTAACACTGCTTGCACAAATGTAAACCTGCACCTCTTGCCTCACTTAACTCTGAAGGAACATTATCTGGCCCTGACTAGGTCACGTTTCTATCCTCTGGACAAAGCAGACAGCAAAAAATTACAGATCTTGGCTGGGCGCAATGGCTCACGTCTGTAATTCCAGAACTTTGAGAGGCTAAGGCAAGGTATTACTTAAGGTCGGGAGATCGAGATCAGCCTCGCTAACATGGTGAAACGCCTTCTCTGCTAAAAATACAGAAATTAGCCAGGTGTGTGGTGGCGGGTGCCTGTAATCCCAGCTATTCAAGAGGCTGAGGCAAAATAATCGCTTGAGCCCTGGAGGCAGAGGTGGCAGTGAGCGAAGATTGTGCCCCATTGCACACCAGCCTGGGCAACAGAACAAGATTTTGTCTCAAAAAAAAAAAAAGGTCATTACAGATCTTGGTTTCTGTGATAGGAAGCATGAAACACATACTTGAGACAACACAGACTAATTACAGTGTATTAGAGAAAAAAAAAATATATATATATGTATTTAGAAAATGTTAGAAATGTCCAGAAATTAGTTTCCTACTGATAATTATATTCTAGTATGTTTAAATATAAAGTTTTTGAAAATTTCTTGGCTATGTATCATTCTTCTCAAATCCCTGGGGCAGACTCTGGAGATGACTGTCCTTTATTCTGGATTAATGTGAATGATGCATTCTAGATACCACATCTTAGAGAAAGAATATGATGAATATTTGTTATAACGACTACAACACAACCTATCCTCATTCTCCATGATTTGAACAATTCCTTCTTCATTTTGTCTCATTTCGGGACCAGATTCCTGATTTAAAATGTATTGTGCTACAGAAAATGAGTGAATGGATGAATAAATAAGATTCTAAGGAATAATATACCAGTTTGTCTTAATTGTCTCTTTAGAGCTAAAGAATTTCGAGTATTGTTTCTTGACCACATTTTCAAAGGTTCTGTATTCTTACAGTTGAAGGCCTTTACCTACTTTACTCCTCAGTTGTTTCTCAGTCATCCACCTGGATAAATGCTGATTCCTTAACATGGCACAGCATCAATTTTATTTCGTAAATGAAAAAAAAATGTTATAAACATATGAGAAAACGAAATTGAACTGATGAAAATTTTAATTCAAGTTACTCCTTTAGGTATCCAATATCCCTCCGCTTTTTAAGGCAAAATCCTTAATTTAGAAAGTAACATTAATGAGTAGATTTTAAACAAGCTCTTACATTAGCAAGATTCTGTTCTCAGTACCGTAATTTATCTTTTCTATGACCTAGGTCAGATTATATAAAACAGTACTTTAACGGTGCTATAATCTGTTTTTCAAGCCAGTCTTTTGAGCACAGAGTGTAGTACTGATGATATGGTGTGAATGTTTGTTTCCCTAAATCTCATGTTGAAATGCAATGCTCAGCATTGGTGGGAGGACACAGGATCATGGGGCTGGCTTTCTTATGAATGGTTTAGTACCTTCCCTTTGTTGCTGTTCTAATGATAGTGAGTGAGTTCTCATGAGATTTTGTGGTTTAAAATTGTGTGGCACCTCCCTTCCTTCATTGTCTCTCTTTGTTCCTGCTCTGGCCACGTAAAGTGGGGGATCCCCCTTTGCCTTCTGCCATGATTGTAAATTTCCTGATGCCTCCCCCAGAAGCCAAACAGAAGCCAGCGTCATATGTCCTATATAGCCTGTGGAACTGTGAGCCAGTTAAATCTCTTTAAAAATGACCCAGTCTCAGGTATTTATGTATTGCGATGTGAGAATGGACTAATGCAATCAAGCGAAATTTGAGAGAGAAATACAGTAACATTGCAGAAAGCAGTGACAGAAAATCAAAAGCCTGAATTCTGTATTTGTATATGTTTGTGAGAGAAAGAAAAAAAGATAAGGACTGAATAACTGAAAGACAGTCTTTACAACCTCAATGGAAGTTATAATGTATTAATAGTAATAATACCCACGATAGTATACATACAACTTTAAAATTCCAAAATTGAGTAAATATGAAACTATATACTTCATAACCATTGTTAGTATTTTCATCCAGCATTTTCTGTAAAAACACAGTTTTGCTCTATATGTGTTTAAGTGCCAATCATTAGGTGGTTAATAAATAAGAATCCTAAAATAAGCTGAGATGTATTACCATATAATTTTCCAAAGGGTCTGTATAAGTTTAAAATTCCATTTTATTGATTGGTTGTATTGTTATAGCTATTTGGAAGGGTATTTTGCAGGTATAATTGATCTAGAGATTATATTAATCATTCTTAAGTTTTCACAATCTACTTAGCGTTAATATTTTATCATATCACATATAATACAGCAACCTTGAAATCCTATGGGTCCATTAACTAAGTCCCAATCTGTAATTCATGCTATAGTTATCATATGGAACCTGTCTACATATATGAGAAACCCACCCCTCCCATACACACACAAACTGTGACATTTTTAAAAATATTCTTTCTGCTTTTAAATAAATGAAGAGAAAAATTATATTTTTATGTGTATCTAGGTATTTCTCATTTTTGGTTATCTTTATTTATTTCTCTAGACCTTAGATCTTCATGAAGATCTGATGTTATTTTCTTACAATGTAGAATGTCCATTAGTATATCTTGAGGTGAAACTTTGCTGTCAATAAATTCTCTAAGCTTCGGCTTGTCTAAGAATCTGTTTATTTCATCTACTGTTTCAGTGATATTTTTGCTGAATATAGACTTCTGAGTTTGCAGGTTATTTTTCTCTCAGTGCATTAAAGAGGCTGGTCCACTATCTTCTGGCCTTAGCAGTTTTTGATGAATATTTACTGGCAATCTAAATTTTTCTTCCTTTATGTGTATTATGGCATTTTCTCTATTTCTACAATATTCTATTTATATTTGTTTTAATTTAAACTTGCTCTAATTTTTAGGCAAAGCCATAGTTTACTTTGTATTCATATTGTCTTAGGTTTGCTGAGCTTTTCAATTATAAAAATTTATTTTCTTCATGAAATTTTGGATTTTTTTGGCCACTGTTCTTCAATTTCTTTCCTGTCTCTTTCTCTCCTCTTGTTAAGAACTTTAATTATGCATATGTGCCTTCTTTAGATGATGTCTCAAAGATCTCTTAGGCTCTGCTCCTTTTCATTTAAATGTTTTTTTTCTTCTTCCAATTAGATGATTTTAGTTCATTCATCTTAAAGTTAACTACATCTGTTCTGTAATATCTTTTCTAAATACATCTATTTAGTCATTGTTTTTTACCCAATGTATTACATTTTAAGCTCTGAAATTTTCATTTTTTTATGGTTTCTATTTTTATGCAGACCTTTTATATCATCTCTATCATTGAAAGCATTTTTTTACATTATTGAGAAAAATAATGATAGCTATTTTAAAATTCTTCTTTGCTAATTTTAACATCTCCTTACCCCATGATATGGTTTGGCTTTGTCTCTACCCAAATCTCATCTTGAATTGTAGCTCCCATAATTCTCATGTGTCAGGAGAGGGACCCAGTGGGAGGTAATTGAATCATAGGGCCACGTATTTCCTATGCTTCTCTCATGGTAGTGAATATGTCTCACCAGAACTGATGGTTTTATAAAAGGGTAGTTCCCCTGCACAGGCTCTCTTACCTGCCACCATGTAAGACATGCCTTTGCTTTTCCTTTGCCTTCTGCCATTATTGTGAGGGCTCCCCAACCATGTAGAACTGTGAGTCCTTTAAAGCTCTTTTTCTTTATAAATTATTCAGTCTCAGGTATTTCTTCAGAGCTGCATGAAAATACACTAATACAGTAAATTGGTACCAGTAAAGTGGGGTACTGATATAAGGACCCGAAAATGTGGAAGCACCTTTGGATCTGGGTAACAAGCAGAGGTTGGAACAGTTCGGAGAGCTCAGAGGAAGACACAAAAATGTGGGAAACTTTGGAACATCTGCACCATGCACGTGGAAAAGCCACAGACACTCAAGGTAAGCCTATAAAAGTAGCAAGAAGGAGGTGTCACAGGGAGGGAGCTGCCTAAGGCTGTAGGAACCCACCTCGGCATGACCTGGGTGTTAAATATGGAGCCAAAAGAGATCATTTCAAAGCTTTAAGATTTGACTGCCCTGCTGGATTTCAGACTTGCATAGGCCCTCAGCCCCTTCATTTTAGCCAATTTCTCCCGTTTGGAATGAGTGTATTTATCCAATGTCTGTACCCCCATTGTATCTAAGAACTTAACTAATTTGCTTTGATTTTCTAGGCTTATCAATGGAAGGCATTTGTCTTGTCTCAAATGAGTCTTTGGAGTTGGACTTTTTAGTCTAACTCATGCTGAAATGAGTTAAGATTTTGGGGGACTATTGGCAAGGCGTGATTGGTTTTGAAATGTGAGGACCTGAAATCTGGGAGAAACCAGGGTGGAAAGATACAGTTTACTTGTGTCCCCACCCAAATCTTACCTTGAATTGTACCTCCCATAATCCCCATGTTTCAAGGAAGAGACCCAGTGAGAGGTAATTGAATCATGGTGGCAGGTATTCCCCATGCTGTTCCCCTGATAGTGAATTAGTCTCATGAGAACTGAAGGTTTTATGAAAGGGCAGTTCTTGGCACATGCTCTCTTACCTGCCACCATGTAAGACACACCTTTGCTGCTTCTTCACCTTCCGCCATGATTGTGAGGCCTCCCCAACCATGTGAAACTCTGAGTCCGTTAAAGCTGTTTTTCTTTGTAATGCACTTAGTCTTGGATATTTCTTCATAGCAGTACGAGAATGGACTAATACAAAGGCAAAATACTAAATATACTAATGACCAATGTACTTTCTATGGTAAAACAATTTGTGGCCAAAACAAAACAGGAAAATGGGAAATAATGTCTGCTAGGTATGATTCTCCTAAAAAAATGTTGCATTTTAAGTTGTATCACACATTTTGTGGCTAGCTCGTTACCTTTACTATAGTGAAATATGTATCTACAGATGTTTAATAAGAAGATAATTCTTAGAGCTGCTTATAATTATAACTTATCTTTATGAAAAATTAGTTTCAATGAGTATTCAAATAATTTTAAATGTTTTTTATAATTTTATATTTGTAAAATATGTAAATTATTTTATTCATATTTTAATTGCTTTGTTTTTTAAATATAAACTGAAAGCTTACATGTCAACATCAAAATCAATTTTCAAAATAGTAATAGAATGCATTAGCATCATTAATAATTTTTAGTTCATAGGATTTGCTTTCTATGTCAAAAACAAACGTTTATAATTTTATGAATTTGTTAGCAAAATTATGTATTCTATTTCTTTTCACTATTAATATAACTATTAATTATAGTTCCTCAAAATTAACATCCATGTGACAATGTATCCTAAAAATCTCATGTAGTCCATTACTTATCAAAAAACTTTTAAAATTGTTTTATATATTTTCTGTTTAAAAATTTTACAAGAAGAGAACAGATAAATTCCTACTGTATTGTATAAATAGAAGTTGTATAAGGAAGTTTTAAGGGATGAATAACATTTTTCAGCATAACTTAAAATGAAGGTCACAGTATTTTACAGATATGTAAGAAGAAATCCTTCACAGACTCCATCAATATGATGTCCAGCATGAGGACATGCTGGGAAATTAAAAGGAGAATTAAGTATCTTTTCAAAATGGAATTACAACGTAGATGAGGAGTAAAAAATACACACATGAGGCAGTTAAGTAGAAATATAAGGTAAAGATGCTAAAGCTATTTTATGCAGATGATTTTAAGTGCAAATGAAAGTCTTGAGAAAAGGCTCAATGAAGCATATGGGTCATGAGATAAGCCAAGCTCTATTGAGAAGGCCAATGAAAAGAGAAGAGCCAGGCTGTTCTAGAGCAATATGAAGAAATTAATCAAGTCTACAGAGCAAATGCATGTAATTTTCTGTGGTCCCAGAGCAAAAAGAAAGAGATTTAAATGTACAATAGAGGTTTTCAGAGTCTCTAACAAGTCTACGTACATCATGTATAGACTTTTTATGTATGTAGTTTTGTTAGAGAGTTGAGTAACCCTGATACTTAGCGGATAATTAATGGATGATTGAAAGAACTTTGACAAAAGTAAGTGTAAATAAATAAATGTGTGTGTGTGTATATATATATATATAATATGATCAAGTTATGATTGTTAAAATGATATAATGGAGATTCTGCACCTATAGAAAATGTGCCTTAATATTACTGCTTTCTGAGGTGGTAAAAAAGCAAGGATAGGGTTGATATAATTTGAAAGTTTATATCCCCCCCTAAATTTATATGAGGAATCCCAATCCCCAGCATCATTGTAATGGGAAAGTGAAGTCTTTGAAAGGTGATCAGAAGTAAGGTTTTTGGGTAAACCCCTCATGAAGGGGATTAGTTGCCCAGAGTGTCCCCAGGGATCTGCTTTGCCTCTTCCACCATGTGAGAACTCAGTGAGAAGGGGCTGTCTATAAGAAACTGAGTCCTTGCCAGACACTGAATCTGCCAATATTTTGATCTTGAACTTCTCAGTGTCTAGAACTGTAACAAATGAATTTATGTTGTTTACAAGCTACCCAGTAAATGGTATTTTGATTTGTTAACCTGGATGTATTTAAATAGGGGTTACTAAAATTATTATGAATTTAAATGAAGATAGAGGAATACTTTCCACATTTGCTATAGAAATAGTGTACTTGTTTTAATTGTAGAAATTATTTATTTTAATACATTCAGAGAATAAGTCTAATTGTCACAATTCTAGTCACAATGAATAACAAGCTTTTACTTAAGTAAAATAAGACAAGTAATCTCCATGTTAATTTGTTTGTAATGTTGTATAGCTTACAAATGGAAATCTGGGTATGAATGACTTTGATCCCTCCATTATTCACAAAGTGGAAGAAGAGTCTAGCTCTGTTATTTTAGCATTATTGTCCCTGCGGTGATATTATAAAGTCATTTTAAATGAGTCTTTAAAACAAAAAAGCTAAAAAGGAAATCTTTTTAAAATTTAAAAGAAACCTTAAAAAGAATTTTTTAAAAATCTTTGAAATTCAATATTTATCTTTCAGGAAAATATAAAATAAAGGGAAAAAAAGCCTGTTGTATTAGTCTGTTTGGATACTGCTAATAAAGACATGCCCAAGACGGGGTAATTTATAAAGGAAAGAGGTTTAGTTGACTCACAGTTCCATATAGCTGGGTAGGTCTCACAATCATGGTGGAAGGGAAATGAGAAGCAAAGTCTTACATGGCAGCAGACGAGAGAGCTTGTGCAGGGGAACTTCCCATTTATAAAAGTATCAGACCTGGTGAGACTTATTCACTATGGGAGAGAATAGTATGGCGGAAACCACATCCATGATTCAATTAGCTCCATTTGGGCCTGCCCTGGATATGTGGGGATTATTACAGTTCAAAGTGAGATTTGGACGGAGACACAGCCAAATCATATCATTCCACCCCTGGCCCCTCCCAAATCTTATGTCCTCACATTTCAAAACCAATCATGCCTTCCCAACAATTCCCCAAAGTCTTAACTGATTTCAGCATTAAATGAAAAGTCCACAGTCCAAAGTCTCATTTGAGATGAGGCAAGTCCTTTCTGTCTATGAGCCTGTAAAATCAAAAGCAAGTTAGTTACTTCCTGGATACAATGGGCGTACAGGCATTAGGTAAATACACCTGTACCAAATGGAAGAAATTGGCCAAAATGAAGCAGCTACAGGCTCCATGAAAGTTCAAACTCCAGCAGGCAGTCAAATATTACAGCTCCAAAATGATCTCATTTGACTCCATGTCTCACATCCAGGTCATACTGATGCTAGAGGTGGCTGGTCACACTGATGCTTGAACAGTTCTGCCCCTGTGGCTTTGGAAGGTATAGCTCCCTCCTGGCGGCTTTCACTGTCTGGCCTTGAGTGTCTGGAGCCTTTCCAGGTACACTGTGAAAGCTGTTGAATCTACCATTCTGGGGTCTGTAAGATGGTGGCCCTCTTCTCACAGCTCCACTAGGTAGTGACACAGTGGAGACTCGTATTTCCCTTCCACACTGCCCTATACAGGTTCTTCTGGAGGGCTCCATTCCAGCATCAGACTTGTGCCTGGACATCCAGGTGTTTCCATACATCCTCTGAAATCCAGGAAGAGGTTCTGAAACCTCAATTCTTGACATCAGTACACCTGCAGGCTCAACACCACATGAAAGCTGCTAAAACTTGGGGGTTGGATCCTCTGAAGTGAGTGCTTGAGCTTTAATTTGACCCCTTTAGCCATGGCTGAGATGCAGGGCACCAACTCCTGAGGCTGTACGAAGCAGCAAGGCCCTGGGCCTGACCCTTGAAGCCTGTTTTTCCTTCTTGGCCTCCAGGTCTTTGATGGGAGGAGCTGTCTTGAAGACATCTGACATGCTCTGGAGACATTTTCTTCATCGTTTTGGTGATTAACATTCGGCTCCTCATTACCTATGCAAATTTAGCCAGCAGACTTGAATTTCTCCTCTGGAAATGGGCTTTTCTTTCCTATTGCACCATCAGACTGCAAACTTTCCAAACTTTTATGTTCTGCTCCCCTTTTAAACATAAGTTCCAATTCCAAATCATATCTTTGTAGATACATAAAACTGAATGCTTTTGACAGCACCAAAGTCATCTATTGAACACTTTGCAGCTTAGACATTTCTTCTACCACTTGCCCTAAATCATCTCTTGCAAGTTCAAAGTTCCACACATCTCTAGGGCAGGGACAAGATGCTTCCAGTCTCTTTGCTAAAATAGAGCAAGAGTCTCCTTTGCCCCAGTTCCCAAGAAGTTCCTCATCTCCACCTGAGACCACTTCAGCCTGGACTTTACTGTACATATCACTATCAGTATTTTGGTCAAAGCCATTCAACAAGTGTCTAGGAAGATCCAAACATTCCCACATTTTCTTGTCTTCCTCTGAACCCCACAAACCGTTCCAACCTCTGCCTGTTACCCAGTTCCAATGTCGCTTTCATATTTTCAGGTATCTTTAGAGCAGCACTCCACTCGACTGGTACCAATTTACTGTATTAGTCTGTTCTCACACTGCTAATAAAGACATACCCAAGACTAAGTAATTTATAAAGGAAAGAGTTTTAGTAGACTCACTTTTCTACATGGCTGGGGAGGCCTCACAATCGTGGCAGAAGGAGAATGAGAAGCAAGGTTACCTCTTACATGACAGCAGGCAAGAGAGCTTCTGTAGGGGTACTCTCATTTATAAAACCAACAGATCTCATGAGACTTATTCAGTACCATGAGAACGGTATGGGGGAAACTGCTACCATGATTCAATTATCTCCACCTGGCCCTGCCCTTGACATGTGGGGATTATTACAATTCAAGGTGAGATTTGGGTGGAAGCGCAGCCAAACCATATCATCTGTCAAACAATATTTTATAAATTTTCAAACTTTAGATAACTACACCAAAATCTAACAGATAATCCAGAAATGATGTCCATGGCAAATATAAACAAATCTGGATTTATGTAAGGAAAGACTTTATTTGAAAAGACTACTGCAATAGGGAGGTCATTTTACTATTTATTTGTATCCCTCAAAGTTCATGTGTTAGAAATGTAATCCCTAGTTCAAAAGTGTTTAAAGGTGGGCCTGATAAGAAGTGATTACATCATGAGGGCTCTACCCTCTTGAATGGATGAGTGTAATCATTATGGAAATGGGTTAGTTATTGCCAAGAGTCAGCTTATTATAAAAATAAGTTCAACCTTCCCTTGCTCTATAGCTCTCTCTCTCAGGCTTTCTCGCTCTTCTGTCTTCTTTCATGGGGAGACTCAGCAAGAAGACCCCCCCATCAAATGTGAGTCTCTTGTTCTTGGCCTTTTCAGCCTGTAGAGAATATATATATATATACACACACACACACACACACACACACACACACACACACGTATATACCTATTCTGTGGTATTCTGTTTTAGCAACACAAAACAAACTAATACACACTTTGACCTCTGAATTTCTAGGCATCTCAAAAATCAAAGATAAAAATACTTTTCTTTCGAAGAAAGGGTTAAACATTAAATATGTGTAGCATGAACTTTATGAGCACTGAAGGTGAGCAGACAGCAGGATCATAGAGGCTTAACAGCATATATTTAGGTGGTCTGACAATTCTTAGTGTGAATTGCTTAAAACTAATGCTCTGCATCTTAGTACTTGCTTATATATGGGGACAAAATAGAGTTGAGGAAATTGCGGGGTGGAGAGGAGTCTGACAGAAGTCTTGACAAGCCAAATGGGTGGGTAAGTTATGGATAATTGTGAGCACTTGGTCACTGGCAAACAATAGTCACATGTGAAAGTGGCAGCCTAGTGATACTTTCACTTTCATTAAGAAATACTTTCTGGGTTGGGTGTGGTGGTTCAAGACTGTAAACCCAACACTTTGGGAGGCGAGGGTGGGCGGATCACCTAAGGTCAGGTGTTCAAGACGAACCAGGCTAATGTGGTGACACACCGTCTCTACTAAAAATACAAAAATTAACCGGGCGTGGTGCTGCGTGCCTGTGGTCCCAGCTACTCAGGAGTTTAAGGCAGAAGAAGTGTTTGAACCGGGGAAGAGGAAGTTGCAGTGAGCCGAGATCATGCTACTATACTCTAGCCTGGGTGGCAGAGTGAGACTTTGTCTAAAAAAAAAAAAAAACACTTTCCGTAGAAAATGCAAATATCTTTCATGTTTAACTAAGTCTCTTTTATAAAAATATCCCCTCAGGATAATTTAGGAGTGATGTTGGTGCATAATGTTTCCCAGTATTATTATCAGAAACATTTTTTTACATCTTTTTAGATCAAGGAGCATCATGTAAAATTACACATTACTATCTCATATCATTGTAAACATTCAAATTTACAATCAGATACAAAATAAATTAATTCTGACAAAAGAATCCCAAGTAAAAGGGAAAAACATATAAGACCCTTAAAATTTTCTAGGTAACTCAAGGTAGGGGAAAATAGTATACTACGCAGTTTTTATATATATATATTATATATATAATATGCATATATAGTATATATAAAAGATATATAATATGTATATAATATATATATATGTATGTATCTTTTTTTTGAGACAGAGTCTCACTATGTCACCCAGGCTGGAGTGCAGTGGTGCAATCTCGGCTCAATGCAACCTCCGCCTCCCAGGTTCAAGTGATTCTCCTGTCTCAGCTTCCAGAGTAGCTGGGACTACAGGTGCTTGCCACCACACCCAGCTAATTTTTTGTATTTTTAGTAGAGATGGAGTTTCACCATGTCAGCCAGGATGGTCTTGATCTCCTGACCTCGTGATCTGCCTGCCTCAGCCTCCCAAAGTGCTGGGATTACAGGCGTGAGCCACTGCACCTGACCTGTAGTAATATAATTTTATAAAAGAAGAGACATTGAAAAATGTTTATAATGGCAACTAACCTTTACTGAGTGTTTACACTCATGTTTACAACTATTTCATGGATTAGGAATTATCTAAATGAGAAGAAAATGTAGGCTTAAAGATGTTAAGTAATAAATCCATTGTAACAACAGGTAATTACAGAGAAATGTTTCAGACTGATGTGTAATAACTCAGAGCCTAGGCACATAAGAACTGCTTCCTCTGACATGATGGACAAGAAAAAAATGATTAAATGAGGATAGGATCCACAGAGAAAATATATACCTCGAAATATAAAATACTATCTAGGGACAGATCACAAATTTTCTTCGGAAGTGTCTAACAGCAAAAGCTAAGGAAAAATAAAGGTAAAAACCAGAAACATCTTTGCTTTTTTTTGACATTCAAAAGTTAAAAGTTTATTTAAAAATGTAAGATAATCTCGGGGACATGATAGAAACTTATTATTTGTTGAAATGGAATTTAACACTAAGAGCCCACACATTTTCTTTGAAAATTATTTTCAATAAACCATTGTACTAGAGGTTTAATAAGCATTTAAATGTCCTTTTTTAATACTTTTGAATGGCTCATAATTTTTATATTTAATGAATTAATACATAGTGTATTCACTTCTGTACATGCCATTGATCTGTGATTTAACATATTTTTCAATGTCACTCAATTTATTGATTGATAATGCTCTTCATCTTTGATTTGTTACAACTATGTAAACATATATATTATATTTGTATTATATTACATAGTTACATATTTTATTATATATGTATGTATGTGACACATACATGTATAATATGTATTTACATGTATACATGCATATATGTACACAAAATATAAGCTTACGTACATATGTCCTAAATATGTGTACCTTTTAGTGTTTATTGTTGCATTATTTTAGTTCTCTAAATTTTGTATCATACTACAAAAGTTTTATACTTTATAGATTTACATTTCTGACCTAGAATGGAAAATCATTCCTTTTAGTATTCCTTTGAAAAATACCTTTATACTTTTGCTTCTGTGGATAAAAATTAAAATAATTGTGTTATATTAAATATAAAAATAATTCAAGAATTTGTATTTTGCAATTTTTGTTGTCCTCAATGAGGAACGTGGTGTATACAAATACATAGATTAAAAAATAATTTTCTCTGTTGCATGGGAATGTGAAGTTTGGAGATAAAGTGTTCACCTCTGTCACTACGGTAATCTGATGACTGGAATTCAATTATTGTTTAGGCAGCCTATTTATTTATAACAAAGAAATGATTCCTAATAGAAGAATGTCATCCAGGCTACTGGGAACTATGAATGAACCTTAAATACCCAGTGTGGACACTATGGAATTGGGTATCTCTCAAGACATAACTCTTGTAGTGGGAAGGCTAAATAGTGCTGTACAAAGGAATGTTAAAGGTGATATTTACTGCTATGGGAAATAAAGGTTTTAATCCAGAGGATGTTATGTGAGGGCAGCTCCCACACCTGCCTAATATGCATCTCCTCTATTCACACCTGGACTGTTCGCTGAGGAGAGACTAGCTCCCAAACTGTCCTCGAGACTACTTTAGGAACTGCTGCCACCAGGGTTCTTGCTGAAAGACATGACTGACAATGCTGTACTGTGAAGCTGTTGTTCCTACCTGGCCATCTTCTAGGTAACTGATGTCATGTGTTGGCCTATGGTAGTCTGTGATTCAGAATATTTATTTGAATCCTAGACAATTTCCTGGTCCATATTATGGTGTAACTGAAACTTCAAATAATATTTAAATCCTTTTTTGTCGCTTAAGTCCCCTACTCATTCTACAACATCTACCTTTGAAAAGAAACAATCACCACTCCCCAATAAGCAAATGCTTATGCAGGTTCTGAACTCCAAGTCTCTTACATGTTAACGATTTTGAAAATAACAAAAGTCTATTATTTATATTTTTCTCTAAAGTTTATATGACACAAGAAAAAAATCTACATTATTATAATGAATGTTACTTTTATGGATCTTGTTCATGATAATTATTTTTCGTTTAAAATTTGACATTTAAGGCCGGGCGCGGTGGCTCAAGCCTGTAATCCCAGCACTTTGGGAGGCCGAGACGGGCGGATCACGAGGTCAGGAGATCGAGACCAGCCTGGCTAACACGGTGAAACCCCGTCTCTACTTTAAAAAAATACAAAAAACTAGCCGGGCGAGGTGGCGGCGCCTGTAGTCCCAGCTACTCGGGAGGCTGAGGCAGGAGAATGGCGTGAACCCGGGAGGCGGAGCTTGCAGTGAGCTGAGATCCGGCCACTGCACTCCAGCCTGGGCGGCAGAGCGAGACTCCATCTCAAAAAAAAAAAAAAAAAAAAAAAAATTTGACATTTAACAGTAATGTTTCAGATGGATTTGTTTTCCTATTGACAGCTTATCAGAATATTGTTAGTTGTTTCTTCTCATTTATTCCATCGAATCCTCAGAAAATATGTTGTAAAGTACTTCTGGGAATTACATATTACACTTGGTGACCCAAGTAGCCTTACAGGATCTTCTAAAGGTTAATGGATTTTTGTGTGTTGATTGATTTTTTTTTTTTTTAAGAATCAAAGGGAAACCATGTCAAGTGCCATCTTCCTTTCTCATTTTCTCTAAAATCTATATTTATAATATATTCATTTGGAATTAATATTTTATTCTATTGCTGAGACAGTTTTTTAAAAGTTTCTCAAATTCTTTAACTGTTAAGGTTAAGTGAGGCATGTCTATTAATCTTGATAAGATTAAATCAAATGTCCATATTTTACTTAAAATTTATGGTTATGGAAATAAATTCCAAGACTGTGTCATAACATAAATGACTACAGTTTAAGTCAAACTACTAGCAAGCATGTATGCATAAGACGCACGTTGTTTTGCATCATATTATGATGTTATAGATTTTAAGAACATCTCAAAAACAATAAAAATTGTCTTCAAGTAATCTAGGTTCATCAATGGATTTAAGGAATAGATTATACTCAGATACACAAGAATATGTCTGAATTTGCTCCTTAAAATGCACAAACCAATATGGCTGTGGCTGGAATACCAATTAGATGTGTTTATTACTTAAATATTATTGTATTAATCTACTCTGGTTGCTGTAACAAAAATGTCACAAACTGGGTTATAATAATAGAATTTATTTCATACTTCTAGAGGCTTGAAGTCCAAGATCAAGGTGTCATCAGATTTGGTTTTTGGTGAAGCCTCTCTCTTGGGATTACAGATGGTGGCTTCTTGCTGTGCCTTACATGGTGTTTTCGTTAGTGTCTCCTCCTCTTAATGACATCAGTCCTATTGAATTAGGTCTTCACCAGTTATAGTGTCACACTACTGTATATCTGAGCTTAATTTACAAAAATCTTAAACTAAGTAAACTCTAATAACGTGGGTATGTGGCTTTAAAACATTACTATGAATAAATGATTTTTTTAAATGATGATGAAGGAACCCACAAACATCAGGGAGATGACACTTCTCTTGTTCTTAGTTCTAGGAAATCATAAGGCACAAGAGGTTAAAAAAGAAAATAATTTAACCATAATTTCCTCATTAATGGCCCTGTCTCGAAAAACAGTCACACTGGGGGTTAGAACTTCAACATATAAATTTGATGGGGGGTGCACAATTTAGTCTATCCAATCATAGACTGGATAGATTCTCACCAGGGACTTTTTAAGCCCATACAATCATAGTTCAGTAAAAGAGCCAAGAAAGCTTCAGTGAATCTCAAACAATTCCAAAGAGATTCAGAAAATTCAAAGCTAATATTACATTCCTCCTATATTCAACTAAAATGTGTAGGATAACTAAATTCTAGTTCTAATATCTACAAAATTTTCTTGTAAACTTTAGTCAGTAGATAAATATCAGCAAATATTCTTTATTTTCAGGATTACCTTAGATTATATTGGATATTTCCTTAATGAGGTTATTCTTGAATTTTTCTTTTTCCTTACTTCACCCACCCAAGTCTTCAGCAAGTAAACTTAGCTTCTTATCATATTAATTTCTACAATCCCAAGGAAATGTACTATATTATTGAAAGGTCTAATAATAGTAGGCAGTCTACAGGTCTTTATTGGTATTTAACATTCTAATTGATATTGATACTTTTCCTCTATGCATATGTTACTGATGATACAAGAGGTGAACAGAGGGAAGCAAGGTAAGGGTGAAAGTACAGCAGACACTAAAACCTTCACTTAATCTTTTGGCTCAGTATAAAGTATCATATTACTGTATGTCTGGGATCGATTTATAAAATATTAAACTTAACTAAATCAACTACATCAAATGTATATGTGACTTTAAAACTTTCCTATGAAGAAATAATAAAATAATGATGCAATCACCAGCAAACATCAGGGAGAGGACATATCTCGTGGTCTTAATTCTAGGAAATCATAATATACATTAGGTTAAAAAGAGAAGACAAGCACTATCCTCAAAAATAACACAATAATTATGACGTAATAATATATTGTATATATTTATATTGTTTTTATTTTATATCTTCAACTTTCATTTTAGATTCAGGGGGTACATGTATAGGTTTGTTTACATAGGTGTATTGTAGATACTGAGATTTGGGGTACAAATGATCCCATCACCCAGGTAGTGAACATAGTACACAGTAGGGACTTTTTCAGCCTTTGCTCTCCTCCTCTTCTCCCACCTGCAACAATTCCCAGTGTCTATTTTTGCCATGCTTTTGTCCACGTATACTCACTGCTTAGCTCCCACTTATAAGTGAGAACCTGCAGTGTTTGGTTACCTTCTGTTCCTGCATAAATTCACTTAGGATAATGACTTCCAGCTGCATCCATGTAGCTGTGAAGGACATACTTTCATCCTTTTTTATGACTGCAGCATTCCATGATGTATATGTACCACATTTTCTTTACCAAATCCAGCACTGATGGGCACCTAAGTTGATTCCATGTCTTTGCTATTGTGAATAGTATAACAATGAATGTAGAAGTGCACATGTCTTTTTTGTAGAACAATTTACTTTCCTTGAGCTATATGTCTAGTAGTGGGATTGCTAGGTTGAATGGTAGTTCTATTGTAGATTCTTTGGGAAACTTCCAAACTGCTTTCCACAGTGGCTGAACTAATTTACCTTCCTACCAGTGGTGTATAAACCTTCCCTTTTCTCTGCACCTTTGCCAGCAACTGTTGTTTTTTTGACTTTTTGATAATAGTCAGACTGATTATGAGATAGTATCTAACTGTGGTTTTGATTAGCATTTTTCTGATGATTAATGGTGTTGAGCATTTTTTCATATGTTTCTTGGCCACTTATTTGTCTTCTCTAGAGAAGTATCTGTTCATGTATTTTGCTCACTTTTTAATGGGGCACTCTCACAACTTCTATTCAACATAGTACTGGAAATCCTAGCCAGAACAATCAGGCAATAGAAAGAAATAAAAGGATCCAAACAGGAAAAGAAAAAGTCAAATGATCTCTCTTCACTAAGGATAAAATTCTATACCTACCAAACACTGAAGACTCCACCAAAAGTCTCCCAGAACTGATAGATGACTTTAGTAAAGTTTCAGTACACAAAATCAATGTGCAAAAATTAGTAGCATTACTATACAACGGTAACATTCAAGATGAGGGTTAAATCAATAACACAATACCATTTACCACAGACACAGAAAATGTAATACCTAGGAATACATCTAACCCAGGAGGTGAAAGATCTTTATGAAGAGAACTACAAAACATCACTGAAATAAATCATAGATAACACAAACAAATGGAAAGAACATTCTATTCTCATGGTTTGGAAGAATTAATATCACTAAAATGGCCATAATGCCCAAAGCAATCTACAGATTCAATTATATTACAATCAAAATACAAACATCATTTTTCACATAATTAGACAAAAATGATTCTAAAATACATATAAATCAATAAAGAGCCAAAGCAACCCTAAGCAAAGAGAACAAAACTGGAGGCATCTTATTACCTGACTTCAAACTATACTCTAAAGCAACAGTAACCAAAACAGCATGGTACTGGCACCAAAATAGACACATAGACAAATGAGCCAGAATATAGAACCCAGAAATAAAGCCACATAGCTCCAGCCACCTGATCTTTGACAAAATTGACAAAAATAAGTATTGGGGAAAAAAGTCCTTATTCAATAAACAGTCTGGGGTAGTTGGCTAGCCATATGCAAAAGAAAGAAACTGGGTCCCTGTCTCACCATATGTGGCAATTAACTGAAGATGAACCAAAGATTTAAATATAAGACCTCAAACTATAAGAATACTAGAAGAAAACCTAGGAGAAAACATTCTGTACATTGGCCCTGGCAAATAATTTATGAGTAAGCCCTCAAAAACAATTGCAACAGAAACAAAATTTGACAAGTGAGACTTAATTAAAGAGCTTCTGCACAGCAAAAGAAAAGATCAACAGAGTAAATAGACAACTGACAGAATGGGAGAAAATATTTGCAAACTATGTGTCAGACAAAGGTCTAATATCCAGAACCTATAAGAAACTTAAACAATTCAACAAGCAAAAATACAAATATGTTTGTAATTATACATACAGATGGTCTCTGACTTATGATGTTTCAATTATTAACACAATTTTTCAAATTTATCATGGTGCCAAACCAAATTGCATTTAGTAGAAACCATATGTCGAATTTTGAATTTTGATCTTTTCAAAGACTAATGATATGATTTACTTTATGATAATCTTTTGCTATCCTGGGCAGTGGTAGTGAGCCTCAGTTCCCAGTCAACCATGTGATCACATGGGTAAACAACCAATACCTTACAATGTACTATGTTGCCAGATGATTTCTACCCAAGTGTAAACTAAAATATGTGTACTGAGCACATTTAAAGTAGACTACACAGCTGGGCATGGTGGTTCACACCTGTAATCCCGGCATTTTAGGAGGCCGAGATGTGCACATCACTTGAGGCCAGGAGTTTGAGACCAGCCTAGCCAGATGGCGAAACCTCTTCTATACTAAAAATATAAAAATTAGCTGGGTGTGGTGGCACTGGCCTGTAATTTCAGCTACTGGGGAGGCTGAGGGACAAGAATCACTTGAACACAGCAAGTAGAGGTTTCAGTGAGCCGAGATGACGCCACTGTACTCCAGCCTCGGTGGCATGGCATTACTCTGTCTCCATCAATCAGTCAGTCAATCAATCAATCAAGTATGCCATGCTAGGCCATGATGTTCAGTAGGTTAGATGTATTAAAGATATTTTTGACTTAGGATGTTTTCAATTCATGATTGGTTTAAGAATAGTTTAATAATTATTATATGTGATATATGATATATAACTATATATTTATAGTTATATACATTCATTTTACATTCTTCTTACATTGTTGTACCTGATTTAGAATATGCATGTTGATCAAGCTAGTAGTCGTGTATATCACTCAAAAATAAATATTTTCCAGCGTGTATGCTGAAGTCATTTTTTATCTAATTGAATGGTTAAACAACCAGTTTTGGTGACCAAGTGTCTGAATAACTGAGGCAGCCCCACACTGGTGAATCTGCCTCTCTCTTTTTGGTTCTATCATTCACACAGCAGTGGAGAGGTCTTCTTAAAACTGACACCAGAACAAGTTACTCCCTCTTACAATACGCCAGTGACTATCCATTACTTCTATTTAAGGTTCTTTGACTTTCTAAAAGTTCTGGCCCCTATCATTTTTCTTGACTCATCTTGCTCCTGCAGCTCAGTGATAAAACATTTCCTATGCCTAAATCTTTCATATATTTCATACATTTGCAGTTTTGTTTATACACAATTTTTTCTTTAATACATATTTTAGAGTTCTTTAGTCTATTCATCAATCTAGTGTCTAATTCACCTTTAGAGTAATCATACAACTTATTAATCTTCACTGAGTTTCAGTTTGTTTCTTATTTGCAAAAAGAATAAAGCAGTTTGGCATATTCTCTTCTGATTTTGTGCATATTTTATTCTATGATGTAATAGTAATGGAAAACAGCAAAGTGTGGAGGCTAAGATCCTTTTATATTCATGTAAAATTATGCATATATTTGCATTTAAACATATGAAAAATATACTTTCCTACATTCTATTATAGAATTAATCCTTACGGTTTTATAAACAAAAAACTGGCCTATAATTTTTTTTCTTTGTTGTTTTAGCACCAGTATTGCGAGAGTTGTTTGGAAGTTAAAAAGGGAGATGCATTATTTGTACTTCTTAATGTATAATGTCAAGTTGAAGTGGAATTTTCATTGAATTTATTACTCTTGTTTCAATAATGTTAAAACAAGTTATCTGTGAGTTTGCATTGTAGGGTGACTGACTTAGAGACTTAGACTACTACACTATCAAGTTAGAAATAGATGCTCCTTTCAAAATTTGTTTTCAATTTTTATCCCAGTCTAGATGGCAACTCTATCAATTTTCTCTTTCCCACTGATTTTGAGAGTGTTTTATATTCATAATAAGTATTTGAAAAGTAAATGCCTTTATGTCAGTTAGAATCATCAAGCCATCCATTGTTTTACACAAGATAAATGCAAGAGGAATGATTTTGGAGTTATATTTGTTTCATTAGTTCTGTTCCTTTTATTGATAAATATTCCAAATTTCCACATTTTCCATTTGTTTTAGTGACCTAGCTTAGGTGTTTGAATTTGAGGTGTTGCATATTGGAGGTTAAAATTGTATCTATGAGAGACACAGAAGTCATTACTGCACAACATCAAGTATAGTTTGGTAGGGGTTGTATATTTTATCAAAATACATTTTATCCCAGTATTATCCACAATTATTTTGTCACTTTGTCATTTTATCTAACGATCCCTTGTTGGACATATATGAAGCTGTGATCGTTCCAAGAAGACGGCATGAATAATGTCTACAGGTAGAGTAAGGCCCTGCCTGAAACTAGTTTGGAAGTACAGAGTTATAATTTCAACAGTTAATGAACAGAATTTTGCAGTAAAAGGCAGAAGGTTTCAAAAATCATCATAAGTCCTGAGAATTAGACAACCAGAGGCCCACTTGATAACAACACACTAGGTCTCCACAGAAGACTAGTTAACTTATTGAACTGCAAGCTCCATAGTTCCATGCCACTATTCATGTCCTATTCATAAATAACAAAGGTTTGTGCAGCTCAGTCAGACAGGAGTTTATTGGGCCCTGGTGCTGGAAGCGTTTCTCTTTCTTGGTGTGTGGTTTCTAATTTTTTTTTTTTTCTGTTTCCCTCCACCTGCTCCCCAGCACCCACTTGCATAGTGGTTATGATATGAATAATATGGTCAGGGATGGACAATTGCTTCATAGCCAGATCTTCCTTAGGAAGACATTGTATCAGCAGGGAATAACAATGACAAACACAAACCAACAGTAACAATAACTTGGCCCTAAGGCTTGTTGGAACTTTTATTTAGTTATCTTTTATGATTTTTTCTACTGTTGAGGGGGAACTGGGGAGTGAACTTAGAATTTTAAGAGTCTGTGAATTTGATAAAAAGATTAATTAAAACTCTTATTTATGCTTAACTCTATCGTGGAAAAAATATTGTGCACAATTTACACTTACTAAGAAAATACAGAGTGATTTTGAAATCAACCACTAATACCACCATCACTGGTTTCCTTACAATCACTCCTTTCTTTCACATCAAGTGCCCTACTGATACATTTTCCTTTAAAATCCAGCGCGGCAGATAGATGTTCTCTCAGTAGCTTACTGTTTGAAAATGAGATTGACAAATTGTGATTCAGCCATGTCAATGAGACACATGACACTTGTTTTTGCCATTGCTGCTGGATAGCGAAAGAATTGAGGAAATGGATGCAAATTACATTGAGAAGTTTATTTTCTGGAGTATTATTTTTACCATATAAAATAGTTGACCTAATAGTGAGGTTTCATATTATTAAATTCCACGGAATCTAAATGGTGGTATTATATAACTTTCTTTTGAGTTTGTTTGGACATTATAGCAATGTAAGATTCAGATCAGGAATAACTCAACTGACTTTTCTACTGGAATGTGAAGTCTTGAGGTGAGGTTGATTAATATTCTGTTGTGTCCCATTTAAGATTCTTCAGAGAAAATAGAGTCATATAAATTTTAGTGGGCTAAAGTGTTGGTAACATAATTCTCAAATTGATTCAAAGGCCAGGATAGATGTTTCTGAAACTCTGTAGTTCTTTCTTTCTGAGGAGTACAATAACCCTCAGAGAGAACAGTTAACTCCTATTAATTATTAACAGCTTATAATTATTAATGAGAGAAAACAAATTTACTTGGCCTTTAGGGACAATTCTAGGTTGACCTCAATTACTCATTTCTATTGATTTCATATAAAAATATATAGACAAATAAGGTAGCCAAATAGTAAGGTTATTTCTTAGGCCATAATATATGCACAGCTTCTTTTTATTCCTCATTAGAGTTTGGTGTCTTTGAGGAATTTCTTTCTTTCTTTCTTGTCCTGCTGCTTGCAAGAGAAGAGCCTGGAGTTATCTTCACCTAGGAATTGCCCTACCCAGAGGCCTATGACCTAGAATAAATTTCCTAGAATAAGATTTTTTTTTTTTTTTTTAACCATTGGAATAGTCTGTTTAAAAGAAACTAAAGAAAAGAGGGAAAAATAATGAAAATTAAATAATAAGAAAGTCCTCTCTATGCTTATGTCTACCTTGCAGTCTTTGTAAAAGGAGGGTTAAATCTTGGCAACAAAGCAGGATTTAGAAATTTGTGATTCAATATCTGCAATTGTTCTATCTCTATCCTTCACAAACAGGAAAAACAAAAGGCAAATGGCATTTATTCTAGAGAAAAGGAGTGTCATCTTAGAGATGAAGCTCTTCATTTATTTAGGTAATGAATGATCAGAATGATTCAAACAAGTTCGGATTTTACATACCTATCTGTTTTCTTCATAAAGTACTACCTCTTAAAAATACTATCTTAAGCTATTTATGTGTTGCAAACATTTTGAACATATCATATTTTTCATACACAGATTTTTTAAAACACAAACTCACAAAAATACTAATGCATATTATGAGATTTAAAAATTAAAGCATTTTAATACTTGATAAGATAGTAGCAATTTAACCTACTACAAGTAACCACAGTTAATACAGTACTTTTTATTGAAATATGTAGGGCTTCTGCTTAAAAACTTTCCATGAAAGAATAGGTGTTCTCTCTTTGAGAAAGTCCATTTCTCTGTCTTCAGTGCTTTGTTTACTAAATAAGAAGGCAGCTTTACTAGGGAAACACATGGAAGTGTGAGACAGTACACAAAGAAGTAGAAATAGACTTGATATTTCTACAGCATCTGCTGGGGTGGCAGATGTTGCTCCATGTCACAGTTTGAGGTCCATACATGTGACCATTTTCTTAAATAAACAAATCCACAGTTTCAATCAGGTTGTCATAGGTTTTTACAATTCCCTTCTACCAACTTCCAATATCAAATAAGGACTAGTGTTTTAGAAATCTGTATGCTTCTCCTCGAATTTTTGTTATTGAGATGTAAAATATATTTTTAAATGAATTACCATTTTAACTATTGCACTTTTGTAATTGATAAAATAATTTCTAATTATTTACATATTTGTAAGAAAGACAAACCAAAACCAAATACTTACTCTTTTTCTGAAATATGTATATGTGTGTGTGTATATGTATATATTAAATCATATCAGTCTTTTGTGAGTAGGAAGAGTTAACCAGCATAATTTTAATGGAGGGTTTTTTGGTTTGTCTGTAGGCAGAGACCTTCAAATATTGATTTGTTGTTTATATCATGGGATGCAACAGAGAGGCATAAAAGAATAACTGAGGAATAAAATCTTTGCTTCACTCATAGTAACCCTGCTTTTGAGGTTTGTGTCTGACCTTTATAACTGTCTGAATGTAGCTTTTATGGCTTAATCATAATTTGGCAATTCAAAAGCATTACTACATATGATGTATTTTTTTCTAAGCAATAAAATACATTCAGAGTTATCAAGTTGAATACGATATAAAAAGAGGTTGAGATTTCATTGTTATCTGCTGACAGCATGGTAAATTAAGGAGATAATTACTAATATATCATTAGATGCAGACACAGGAGATCAACTTGCATATCTTTCAGTTTCTTTAGTAGGTTTACTATTATTAACGTTTACACTCTTTTTTTTGTATCAATATGATATCCATCTATATCTATAGCTGTATCTATTTATATATATTTCTGTATCTCCTGACAAAGGAGAGCAGATTTAAAGGAGAGATATCCTAAAAAGCAAAGTTTCTCATATGACAAGTTCAAACAGATTCAAGCTAGTAAGCTACATTAGAAAGATTATTAGTTCTCAGAAATAATTAGCAGAACTCAGGAGGAATACTTTTCTTTTTTGGACATCTTTACAACAAAGATGGAATACAGAGACAGTAAATTTTTTTTTTTTTTTTTGAGACGGAGTCTCGCTCTGTCGCCCAGGCTGGAGTGCAGTGGCCGGATCTCAGCTCACTGCAAGCTTCGCCTCCCGGGTTCACGCCATTCTCCGGCCTCAGCCTCCCGAGTAGCTGGGACTACAGGGGCCCGCCACCTCGCCCGGCTAGTTTTTTGTATTTCTTAGTAGAGACGGGGTTTCACCGTGTTAGCCAGGATGGTCTCGATCTCCTGACCTCGTGATCCGCCCGTCTCGGCCTCCCAAAGTGCTGGGATTACAGGCTTGAGCCACCGCGCCCGGCCAGTAAATTTTTTTTTAAGTTTAATCCAAACTTCAGTATTTTTCAATTCCCCAGCTCAACATAATTTGTTATTCTTTTGTAATGTAAAAATTTGCTTGATATTTACTAATATTACCTCCTTCTCCCTCAAAAGAAGTCCCATAACATGTTGCTTAGTTTCTGAAACTCAGAACTCCTCTATTGAATAAATAATGATAACACCAAAGCAAATATTTTTGTAATTTATTACAGACATTTTCTTAAGTCCTTGCATGGATTACTTTTGTCTTTTTCTCTCTCTGACACACACATATATATATACACACACACAAACACACACACACACACACTCCCCTTGAGAAAATAATTAATATCATATCTACTTTTCAAATAAGAAACAGAGAAAGATTAGAGTTAGTGAGCAGCTAGACTGAGTTATCATCACAGACCATAGTCTAGTCTGTGCTATTGACAAAGGCTATGTTACTACATTGGGTTATTATACTAAATTAACTTATGTAACATATTGTTATCCTCCATATTTTTGTAACAGCTTTAAGCTATAATCGATATGCAGCACAATTCACCCATTTAAAATGTACCACTCAATGCATTATGCAACCACAAACACAATCAACTTTGAAATTTCCATCACCCTCCAAAAATAAATACCCTCTTTCCCTTTAGTTATTGTCTCCTCAATACCTCCTAAGAAATCACAACTAAATACTTTCTGTCTCTACGAATTTTTCTATTAATGTACTCATATAATATGTGGTCTTTGGAACTGTCTTTCAGATAGCCTAATATTTTCATAGTTAAATCATATTGTACTATGTATCAGTCCTTCAATCCTTTTTGTGGCCAAATAATACGTCAAAATGTGGATATAACACATTTTGTTTATCCATTTGTCAGTTGATGGACATTTGGTTTATTTCCATCATATGGCTTTTTTGTCTGATGCTGCTATACATATTTGTGTGCAACTTTTTGTATAAAGATATGTCTTCATTTTACTAGGGAATATATCTAGAAGTGGAATTGCTGAGACATATGGTAACTTTATGTGTGATTGTTTAAGGAACTACCAGAATGTTTTAGAAAGCGGTTGTAACATTTTACTTCTCTGTCAGCAGCATATGAGGGTTCTCACTCTCTGACTCTACACCTCTCTAACAGTTATTGTCTTACTTTTTTTTTTTCTTGTTTGAGTCAGAGTCTTGCTTTGTTACCCAGACTGAAGTGCCCTGGTGCAGACATGGCTCACTGCAGCCTCCTCCCGGGCTCCAGAAACCCTCCTGCCTCAGTTTCTCTTATAGCTAGGACTGAAGGTGTGTGCCACCACACCCAACTAATTTTTTAAAAAATTTCTGTAGAGACGGGGCCTCACCATGTAGCCCAGGCTGGTCTTGAACTCCTGGGCTCAGGCAATCCTCCATCTTGGCCTACCAAAGTGCTGGGATTACAGGCATGAGCCACCCTGGCTTTTTAATTCTAGTCATTCTAGTGGGTTATCTAATAGTATGATTGCAAATTTGATTTGCCTTTTCCTCCTGACTGATGATGTTGAATATCTTTATGCATGCTTATTAGCCATCTATATATCTTCTAATCAGAACTTTTGCCTATAGAGGATATTATGCTATGTGAAATAAGCAAGACATAGAAAGACAAATACTGTCTGACCTCATTTATATGTGGACTCTAAAAAAAGTCCAACTCATAGAAGTAGAGAGTAGAATGGTAGTTTCAAGGGTCTGGAGGCAAAAGAAAATGAGGAGAATGTTGCTCAAACGGCACACACTTTCAGTGAGACAACGAAAAGTTCTAGGGATCCCATGCATAGCAGAGGTGGTGATGGATGTGTTAATTTAATTATAATTATTATACAATGTGTATTTATGCCTACTCGTCATGTTGTACACATTGAATATATTTAGTCTTTGTCAATTAAATATTTTAAAATAAATCATTACAAAACAAGAACTTTTACCATTTAGAAAATAATACACTATTTTTTTAAGAACAGTTCTAGGTGTACAGAAAAGTTGAGGGGAAGTACAGAGAGCTCATATATGTTTGCTCCACTCCTGCACATGGTTTCGCCGTTGATATCTTGCATCAATGTCATCCATTTCTTACAATTGAGGAACCAGTATTTTTGTTTTTTTACTTTTATTCTAAATTCATGGGTACATGTGCAGGCTTCCTATATATATATAAATTGTATGTCACGGGGGTTTGGTGTACAAATTACTTTATTACCCAGGTAATAAGCATAGTGCCCAATAGGCAGTTTCAGTCCTCACACTCCTTCCACCCTTTTGTCTCAGGTAGGTCCAGATGTCTGTTGTTCCCTTCTTTGTGTCCATATGTATTCTGTGTTTAACTTCCACTTACATGTGAGAACGCGTAGTATTTGGTTTTCTGTTCCTGCATTAGTTTGCTTAAGATAATGGCCTCTAGCTCCATTCATGTTGCTGCAAAGGAAATTATCTCACTCATTTTTGTGGCTCCATAAAATTCCATGGTGTGTAGGTACAACCTTTTCCTTATCCAGTCTGCCACTGATGGGCATTTAGGTTGATTCCATGTCTTTGCTACTGTGAGTAGTGCTGTGATGAACATACACGTGCCTGTGTCTTTATGGTACAACAATTTATATTCCTTTGATATATATCCAACAGTGAGATTGCTGGGTCAGATGGCAATTCTGTTTTAAGTTCTTTAAGAAATTGCCAAACTGCTTTCCACAATGTCTGAACTAGTTTACACTCTCACCAACAATGCATAAGCATGAGAAACCGATATTCATGCACTGCATGTTTTACATTAGGGTTCACTCCCTGTATTTTACAGTTTTATGCATTTTGAAGGATGCATAACTTCGCACATCCAGCATTATAGTATCATACAGGATAGTTTCATTGCCCTAAAAATTTGCTGTGATCTGTTATTGCATCCTGCCCTTTCTCCCTCTGATCCCCTGGCCACCACTGACCTTTTTACTGTCTCTGTATGTTTTTCCTTTCCAGAATGTCAGATAGACAGAATAATACAGAATTTAGGCTTTTCAGGCTGATTCCTTTCACTTAGCAATAGGCATTTAAGATTATTCCACATCTTCTCATGTCTTTATAAACCATCCAATTTCATTTTATGGATTACCACAGTTTGTTTATCCTTTCACCGATTGAGGAGAATCTTGATTGTTTTCATTTTTTGGAAACTATGAGTATCTTGTAAACATTTGTTCATAGGTTTTTTTTTTTTCATTGAGGACATATGATTTCAACTGCAATTGATGGATTATACAAATACACTATGTTTAGCTTTTAAAAACTACCAAAGTGTCTTATACAGTGGTTGCAACTATTTTCATTCCCACCAGCAATGAATGAGAATTCCTGTTACTTCACATCCTTACTAGCAATTTGGAGTTGCCAGTGTTTTATTTTTTATTTCTTTTTAAGTTTAAAAAGTAGTTTACTAAACAGCTCTCATAGCATAGGAAAAAGTCCAGAAGGTTACACACCAAAATTCTTACAGAGGTTATATATTTTCATGGTAGGATTAAAGAGGCTTTTTTTGGTTTGTTTTTCAAATGCTCTCTGGCCATTTAATTAGTAATTACATCAAAAAGGCCTTGCTTTCATATTTCTAAAGTGAAAATTAACCCTCTGAACATTTGTTAATTCTAATTGAAGTTTTCATGGTTTTTATCATAAAATTCAAGCAAGGAGAACATTACCAAATAAACACTGGAATTATAAAAGTGTATTTTAGATATTGCTATTTGTTGATGAAATAAATGATAATCAGATACTTTCTTTAAAGTTTATAAAATACAGACAACTAAGCATATAGCTTAATATTTTGTTTCTCAATAATCTCCATATCAAGGCACATTTGTCATTGTCTGAACTGACCATAATACATGTCATTTACAAAAATATTTGTTGGTTAGCTTTGTTAGTGGAAAGGTGAGGAAGTTGGACACTTGAGAATATACTTGACCAGCAAAGTTAATATGGAGAAGAGTTGATTTGTTTTTTGAGTTTACATAAGGTATACTGTCATTCCTAAATTCAGAGGTGTATTAAGGGCCCAAAATTCAAACATACCCTTGTGCCATATTATGGACAAAGAAAGACCATCTAGCAATTAACTAATCAGGCTTAGCTAAGACTTTGCAAATTCAGGAGTCCCACAGTAGCTTTCTGTGTCTGTACATACTGTGGCTCCCTTCTTTTGGATTAGAGCTCTCTCTTTTTACATTTGTATTTTGAAAAAAAATTAAACTTAAATAATACTTGCAGGAATTACTCAGTGAACTTCCACATACCCTTTATCTGGATTCACCAGTTGTTAACATTTTGCCACATTCACTTCACCACTCTCTACATAATGGTAGCGTTTTACTTTTACTCAACAATTTGAGAGTAGGTTGCAAACATCCTGGACCTCTCTTCTAAACATTAGCATGCATGTGCTAAAAACAGATGTTCTTTTATGTAGTCCTGATACAGTGATCAAATTCAAGAAGTTAAACTTCGGCACAATGGTATCATATAAATACAGAGTTCATGTTAAATTAGTTTCTAATTATACCAACGTTTTCTTTTTTCTTTAAATTTTTTTTTTAGGTTCAAGGGTACAGGTACAGGTTTGCTATATAGGTAAAGTGCATGTTGCAGGGGTATGGTGTACAAGTTATTTCATCACCCAGGTAATAAGCATAGTACTCAATAGGTAGTTTTTCCATCCTCACCCTCCGCCAACCCTCCACCCTCAACGAGGCTCCAGTGTCCGTTTTTTCCTTCTTATCATTTGAGTGTGCACATGTGTGTTTGTGTTGTCTCTTTATGACACGTAAGAGTTCTTAAATATTCTTGCTGTGAGTCTCATCAGATTTATGATTTGCAAATATTTTCTCCCATCTTGTGGGTTTTCTTTTCAGTTTCTTGAGATTGTCCCTTCAGGAACAGAAGTTGTATTTTGGACTAAGTCCAACGTATGTATTTTTTCATTTATTACCTGTATTTTGATGTCATATCTAAGGAACCACTGCCAGGTTGGTGGTTAGAAATATTTGTGCCAATGTTTTCTTATTACATATTTGTACTTTTTCTTCTTACATTTCTGTATCTGATCTATTTTGAGTTAATTTTTGTATGCGATGTGAGTTATGAGTACATCTTGCTTCTGTGCATGTGAATATCCAATGGACTCAGCACCATTGATTGAAAATACTGTTCTTTCCCTGTTGAATGCCTTCGCACTCTTGTCAAAATCAATTAACCATGTTTGTTTGTTTTCTCTGGACTCTCAACTCTATTCTATTGATTTGCAAGTCTATCATATGCTGCTGCCACACTGCCTGGCTTACTGTTGCTTTGTCACAATTTTTGAAAGTAGAAAGAGTAGTTCCTCCATCTTTGTTCTTTTTCATGATTTTTTAGGTTATTTTGAGTCCTTTGAGTTCCTAAATTAAATGTAGAACTGCCAGTCTGTGCACACAAGCCTGCTGAGATTTTGATAAGAATTCCATTGAATTTGTAGATTAATTTGGGGAATACTACCATATTAACAATATTAAGTCTTAAGTTACATTAGCATGGATGCCTTCTATTTATTTAGATCTTTTATTTATTTCGTGACATTTTTGTACTTTTCAGAATATAAATTTTGCTGCTTTTGTTAAATTTATTCCTAAATATTTTTAATCTATTGCAAATGAAATTTTTTTATTAATGTCATTTTCCATTTGTTCACTGGGGTCCTACATATTTTTTCAACTCCATTTTGAACCTTGATAAGTACTATAGTGAGTTATATTAAAACTAATTAACAAATGTCTGAGTCAGATGTAATCTGGTATGTTCTGACATTCTAAATATTTCATTAATAGTTCTAAATAAATGATATAAAAGACAAAAATAAATCAATAATATATAAAATATTTAAAAGAGAATCTGTTCCAGTAGAAACAAAACTCAGTGCTATAAAACTTCATATTAAGGTATGGTAAGAATTTTGAATAGATTAAAATAATTTATCTCTACTTTGAAGGCGAGACCTTCAAAACTGATTTTAGAGCACGAATATATTATATTCCCCTCCCAAGATTTGTAATACTAGTTTAAACTTAACTACTTACTCAATTTTCAAGAAAAGATTTTATGTGAAATATGAAGCCTGAAATAATAATTTTCCAAAATATTTTTATTCATTTTGTAATAGTAAATCCCATAAATTAGGAGGTAACAAATTAATACACATCGTCTTCCTGGAAGCTGTTATAATAAACAAAGTAGAGCAAATATCTGTTGAAAAGAAAATACTTTCAAGATTGTTAAGTGAAATTAGCTGATGTGCAATTTGTGAGTCCTTGTACACATGTACATACAGAATTTGTTTATATACCCTTGTTTTTTTGACAAGAAATATTTCATGGGCAATAAAATATTATTACAAACCACATTTTGTTTCACATTTTTTCTCTCTTGAAAAATTAATAAATTTGATAAAAGCAACCAGCTTAATGGGAAATTCAGGCTTCACTTTGTAAAAAATATATATATATATATTATTTGTACAGAATTTAATACAGATAGAAGGTGAATTCCTGAGATAGAATCAGTCATAAGATCTCAAATCTACTGCTTTCCTCTGCTACATTTCTGGGAGGCTGAAACCCTTAAAACATATTTAAAACACTGCACTGAAAAAACATTTACGTGCCAGGGAATTGACTTTGCTCTTTTTAAATGCTAATATGTGAGTCAGCTACATTTATATGGATGTTGACAGAAAATGCCAGATTCCTGGATCAGAAACAAAGAAATCATATCAGCATAGTTGTTCTGGTTTCTTCAACTCTAAATCCCACAGGGCATTGCCTAGGGCCAACTGATGCTGGCTTGTGTGGTGGATTATTCCACAGGAGAGGAACTCTGAGCCTGAGAAAGACATTGATGTAATCACAGGCAGGAAACAAGCCCACTCTCTTTGCAGAGAGAGGCATTTCTTTTCCTCTCCAAATCCCATAATGCATAAACAGGGCAGAAAAAAAAATGATCAACATTCAGGGTCTAATAATCCCAATTACATAGCAAGATCTATATGAGCACAATAACTTCATGGTGGACTTCCTCTCAACAATCCATCTTAGGCCATACAATTTATTGACCTCTGGAACATTTTCATATTAGTATGCTATTCTATCAACTACTCTAAATAATGTGACACATAGAGGCTGGAACCGAATCCTTTCAATTTGTTTCATACAAGATTTAGCTAGTGTTCTTATCAACGGGACTCCAAGCAGGAAGATAAAGCTAAGATATAGTGTTTTTCTTAACCATACCTTCAATATTTCATGCCTATTCAGATGGGAAAAAAAAAATCCCATACATCATTGAGTCTACCTTAGAAAACTAGGAGGCTTTCTTCTTAAATCTCTATTTTGAATTTCCATTTGCCCCAAAGTAATAATCCAACTATTTCAGGATTCATCACTTATTTCACTGACTGCCTACATCTGCAAGGGGAAAGTATTGGGCAATTCCATCAACCAGATCCACTACGTCCAGTGACTTGAACCTGACCTGATCATCTTCCAAGCGCAAGGTGGTGTTATTGATACTTTAAGCTAACATCAGGGAAAATAATCCTACTACATTTTCTAATTGAACAATCCCTATCCTAGCAATAAACTCCTACAGGTTGTGCATAAATCGTAAGGCAGTGATCACTCTAGTGAACTTCATCAAGTAACTTGGGGTCACCTCCTACTGGAGAGATTCTGCAGTTGTCTGAGGGCTACCGATAGAACAGAATTAGCATTTCTTAAAAATGTGAAATTATCTTTTGACTTCAACAATGCACAATGCATTACAGTTTGAGTAGCAGAAACATTTCTGCCAGGCTTCCACATAAAAAGTTTAATCATGTTGACACACATGGTGCCCTCAGGATAAACGTGTAATTGTCTCAACTGCTGTTTAGAATTTTCACACTAGAAATTTCTTTAGTTGGGAAGGGTGACTTGATTCCAATTGGTTGCATCAGAGAGCAGATCCTTACCGTGGGCATCTGCATTCGTAAATCAGACTTTCTGGTTGGCAATAAAGATTTTATTCCCTGACAGTTTACAGCTTCAAAGAGAAGTTTCTTTAGTCTTCCATTATCTAGTCTCCAAAGTGGCAGTACAGACAGCTAGAGTGTAGGCAACAGCCTGAGATAATAAAAATGTCCCTAAGTTCATCAAAAGAAGTATTGGCTTGGTTATGGGTACTTTCTTGAGCTCTGCCAACTGAACAGATAGACCATATTGGCTTTGGTTGTATCTAGCTTATGCCGATTTTGGACAGATGGTTTTCCAAAGCAGTACAATGCACAGTATTATATTTCAGCATGGGCAAGCAATCAGTGAACCAAGTCCAAGCATTTAGGGAAACCTCTGTGAGTGTAAAGCCTCATTAAGCCAGCAGTTTTACTTAAGGCAGTGAAGTGAGAGATAAATTTTCCCCCAAAGAGGTAGCTTTTACTTTTTAGTATAAATCTGAGATGTTGCTAAAGCCATGTCAGCTGAACTCCTAAAAATACCATTTTTGTTTTTCTTGATAAGCAAGGCTGGTGGGCCCATTTCACCTTGTTTTTCATTAAGTCTAAGGTGATCCATCACAAGATACGTACATTAAGCTGGAGACTCACAGGCCTCCATGAATTCAGCTTTTTCAAAAGAAGCATACTTGGTGTTTACATCAGACAGGTGAAACCATTGCTCTGGGAAATGGCTTATCTAGTACCATGACTGCAGCCAATTTTCAAGCTAAAATATTATCTTCGTCCTCCTGTGATCATATATCATTTCTCCTGGGCTACCTGGGAGAGGATAGGAGGGCAGGTTGTAGAGTGAATTACATGTCTCTCTATCTCTGCACACAATTCGTCTTGAGTGGGAGGATCCTGTCTGCCATATATGGACTAAGAAAGTGCAAACATATAGGACATCAAACATGGGGGCTTAAGCAATAGTCAATTTAACATTTTTTCCTACTATAGATGCCTTCCAAGGCCTATTAAAAAAATTTGTGGTGCCCCTTTCTTCTATGGAACCAGCTAAAATAGTAATTTGGGCACTTCATTCCAGTAGAGTCATGAAAATGTGTGTCTTCCATCCCCTTCCCTGGAAAGTTGCCACAATACTCATATCAAGTATGGCTTTGTCCCCACTGGAGGCAAGGAGACTACATCCGTATTTTCCTTTAAAGTAAATAAAGTCAGGGTAAAGAAGCAGACTAGGATCTGGAAACACGCATACACACATGCGTACAGAGAGGTCATTTTCAGAAGCATTAGAGAAAAAGCCTGGGACAGTAAGAGCCTAAATGCCAGTCAATGATTCATCTATTATTTCCCACAAGAGGTTTTCAGTCTTATAAAACTCTCCTTGTATGAACCATAGCTCCCTTATAGCAGCCAGGACTCACTGCTGAAAACTTGGAGAGGCTTTATTGTCATCTCAAAATAGATTAAAGGTTGGCAAAAAAAAAAAAAAAATGTATATATATATGTGAGGAAATGAGCAGTAGGGCTTTCCACTTGCTGTCATTTCTTATTGTTGAGCATTATATGCCTCAAACCTGCATGACTCAGGTGAACTAGCCAATGCTGTAATTATGTGGTTATAGAAGTCATGAATTTCTCTCAGTTCATGTTCACTGTAAGTTTATGTCTCTGTAAATATTGTCATATTGTCTGAAGTTGGTAGAACCTTCCTTCAACCCCAGAAGAAATTCATTGCTAATTGTCACAATGGGGCTGACAGCTGAATTGGCGAGGAGGTCCACATGCCTACAGGAAAGGTGTTTTGGAGCCTACTACCTGCTATTTGTCCCCTTTATTAAAAAGCTGCATGGTGGAGAGCTATTTGTTGGACAAAAGACTATATAATTTGTTCAATATATCTACCACTGAAACTCAAGAACTTCCCTTAAATCTCATTAATTGGCTCTATTCCAGAAGCTCATATCTCTATCAGTATCCCATCTGTCTCATAAAAAGTGTAAAGGGATTGACTTTACCCTATTCATAAGTCAATAAATTTGTCTGATACAGTCATTGGATGCCGACAGAAGACCCAAGTGTCTGTGTCAGAGACAAAAAACTGTATTACTCGTAGAATAAATAACAACCAGAATATCAGCAAAGTTGTAATCTGCATGGGCACTTAATTGCCTCATAATAAGAGAAATATGAGCTTAATTTCTGTCACTTTCATCGTAAGTAGTAAGCAATAATGTTAGTTGTGTAGAGAGAGATATGATATCACCTCTCAGAATTGCCAGTTGCATAAAAAATCCTAAAAAATGGTCCCAGGTGAAATAGTGATCAGGTCTTGCAATTTTAAAACGGTCTGCAAGATGTGCACAGTTCAAAGGCCCATAGAGAGCTGTCTCCAAACACCACGTAACGCGTATCCAGAGTAAGAAACAGGGTATTACCAGCACCTGACAAACCATCCTTGTGCTACTTCCTTTCAATTACCACTTGCACTCTAAAAGTTTCCTTATTTCTAAATGTATATATATCTTCATTTCTAAATGCATCAATTACATTTTTATACTCAGATAAATTAGGAACAACCAGTATATTTTCATTTGAGTCTGGCTTCTTCTGCTAGAAATTATGTTGATGATATTCATCCATATGGCTGTATATAGTTGTGGATTGTTCATTCTCATTGCTGAATAGGATTCAATTCTGGGAATATAGGATGCCTTATTTATCCATTCTACTACTGGTGTACATTTATATAGTTTTCAGTTGGAAGGTGTTGTGAGTAGTGTTGATACAACCATTATAGTGTATGCTTTTCGATGAACATATTTATATATTTCTATAGAGTATATACCCAGGAATAATACTATTGGGTCTTCGAAAATGCACTATTGCCTAACAGAATTCTAAAGTGATTGTAACAATTTGCACTCTCTACAAATATCCAGGTATTAAAAAAACAGTTGTTCAACATCTTCTTCAACACATGGCATTTTTTATCATTTTCATTTTAGCGATTCTGGTGAGTGTGTAATGTTATTGTATCATCATTTTCATTTGCATTCTCTTGATGACTAAAGATGCTGAGTATTTACCCACATTTATTGGCAATTTTGATATTCTCTTTTTATAATGTAATCATTCCAAAATTGTTGAATTTTTATGTCTTCTTCCTAATAATTTTTGTAAGAATTTTATATAATTCTGAATTAAGTCTTTTGTTAAATATGAAAATATTTCACATACCTTTTCCAGTCTTAGCGTTGCCTATGTACTTTCCTAATATTATCTTTTGATGACCAGATGTTCATAATTTTAACACAGTGCCGAACACACACACACACACATACACTTAGGTATTGTGCGTCTTGTTTCTTCAATCTTTGTCTATTCCAAAATCTTGCAGATGTTTCGTGATAATGTTTTCTTAAGCTTTTGTTGTATCTTTCATAATTAAATTAACCATCCATCTGATGTTGATTTTTTGTGCATGTGATTGGCTAGGTCTCATAAAGTGATTATTCCAGTGTACATGGCACTATTTATTGAAAAGACTCTTCTTTCTTTCTGTGTTCCATTTGTCATGAAACAAGTTACCTTTTATGTGAAAGACTACCACTAGGCTTTCTATTCTATTCTACTGCTCATGTTTTCTATTCTTGCACCATTGCCTTTCTGTCTTAATTATCTTAATTCATAATAGGTCTTATTAACTTATGGTATTAATATTTAGCTATAATTATTTTTGTTCAAGATTACCTTATTTATCCCAGAAAAAAATTGATTTTCATTTTCATAGGAATTTTATAATCAGCTTTCAATTTCATTACATACATGCATGCACATGCATATATTAATATATATATACATACACACACAAAACCTGAGGGGCAATATGTACTTGGATCTGTGGACAATTGACAACTTTAGAATATTGAGACTTTTAATTTATGATGCTAGAATATTCCTTCATTTATTTAGGTCTTGTTTTATTTCTCTCAAAAGTGTTCTATAATTTTTGGTATGGAGGACTTTTATCATTTTTCAATTAGATTTATTATAATAAATTTGATGTTTTTCTTGCTAGTGTGAATATTAATTTAAATTTAATTTTCTGTTATCTTGGCATAGAATAAGCAAATAATTACTTTTATATGAATGCCTTATGAAATTACTTTATTAATTTAGATTGTGTTATATGTATGTTCTTTTGAAATCCTTACATCATATGTAAATATTGTATGTAAATAAGGAAGTTTAATTTCTTTCTTTCCAATTCTTATACTTTACATTTATTGATACATGCTATATTGCACTGACTAGTACCTACAGCACAATATTGAATAGAAGTGTCAATACTGAGCATCATAATTTTCTTCTTGATCTTGAGGAGATGGGAGTGAATGTTTCACTATGGAAAACAGCATGGTACTGGTACCAAAACACATATATAGACCAATAGAACAGAACAGTGACCTCAGAAATAACACAGCACATCTACAACCATCTGATCTTTGACAAACCTGACAAAAACAAGCAATGGGGAAAGGATTCCCTGTTTAATAAATGGTACTGGGAAAACTGGCCAGTCATATGCAGAAACCTGAAACTGGACCCCTTCCTTACACCTTATACAAAAATTAACTCAAAATGGATTAAAGACTAAATGTAAAATCCAAAACTGTAAAAACCCTAGAAGAAAACCTAGGGCAATACCATTCAGGCCATAGGCATGGGCAAGAATTTTATGACTAAAACACCAAAAACCATTGCAACAAAAGCCAAAATTGACAAATGGAATTTAATTAAATTAAAGAGCTTCTGCAGAGCAAAAGAAACTAGCATAAGAGTGAATGGGTAAGCTACAGAATAGGAGAAAAGTTTTGCAATCTACCTATCTGGCAAAGGTCTAATATCCAGAATCTACAAGGAACTTAAATAAATTTACAAAAAAATTTATGGCCAAGCGCGGTGGCTCACGCCTGTAATCCCAGCACTTTGGGAGCCCAAGGCGGGTGGATCATGAGGTCAGGAGATCGAGACCATCCTGGCTAACATGGTGAAACCCCGTCTCTACTAAAAATACAAAAAAAAAAAATTAGCCGGGTGTGGTGGCGGGGGCCTGTAGTCCCAGCTACTCGGGAGGCTGAGGCAGGAGAATGGTGTGAACCCAGAAGATGGAGCTTGCAGTGAGCCGAGATTGCGCCACTGTACTCCAGCCTGGGAGACAGAGGGAGACTCTGTCTCAAAAAAAAAAAAAAAAAATTTATGTGATATTTTTCTTTCTGTCCCAGGCTTGTTTCACTTAACATAATGACCCTCAGTTCCATGTTCTGCAAATGACTGAATCTTATTATTTTTTAATGGCTGAATAGTACTCTGTTAAGTGTATTATGGTTACTGGAGGCTGAGATGGGCAATGGAGATGGGAGACCTAAAGTGGGGACGGTTAATAGATGCAAAAATACAGTTAGATAGAATGAATAAGATTTAGTAAATGATGACACAACAGCGTGACTACAGTCAATAATAATTTATAGTACATTTGAAAAGAACTAAAAGAATATAATTAGATTGTTCATAACACAAGGAAATGATAAATGGTGAGATAATGTATTCCTATTTACCCTGATGCGTTATTACACATTGTATGCCTGTATTAAAAATCTCATGTTCCCCATAAATATATATACCTACTATCTACCCATAAAAATTAAAAATTAAAAAGATGTATTTACCAGTGAAGACCCCTATACTTAAATTTCTTGAAGGTTGGATTTCAGCAAATAATTCAATTTATTTAATCTGTATAAGTTATTCAGATCTGTCTCTATTTCTTAAACATTAATAAGTTGTATTTTAGCCAGGTTTTCTAATTTACTATTCATAAGATCCTTTCATCTTTTTAAGGTCTGGAGGATCTGTAGAGATTCTTTACTTTCATTCGTAATACTGGTAATTTTTCCTTGCCTCTCCCATTCCTCCCTCACCTCTCACTCCCTCTTTTCCTTCTGAAACACCCTCCCACTCCTTCTCTTCCTCTTCTCCTCTTTCCCTCCCTCTTCTTTCTTTCATCAGACTAGCTATGGATAGACCAATTGTATTCTTTGTCTTAGAAAGCAGCATTCGTCCTTTTGATTCTCCTTGTTCAATTGATTTACATCCATAGAATAGATTGTTTTATGTTTATTTTCTTCTACTTTTGCTAAGTTCGTTTTTATATTTTCCTGATTTCTTTTTAATATAGAACCTTAAGTTTACGAATGTTAGCCTTTCTCATTTCAATTTATCTTTAGACACTGCTTGAATTTATCAATTTATTTAAATTTATCTATAGACACCTTAGACACTGCTTGAGTGGAAGGCTATGGAATGTGACATGCTCTAATTTCATTGCTGTTCATTTCAAAACATTTTCTAATTTTCATTTGACTTTCCATTGATGCACATAATGGTTTTACTTGCAAATGAACAAACCTGATATTTCCTCCTATGTAAGAGAACTTCCTTATTCCTGTAACATGGTATGCTAGAAAATGTGGACTGGGTGAATTGGTCAAAACAGTTGTCTTACAAATATCATTTTATTTGTTGCTATATTTTCCCAACTATGGTATCTTACACCGCAATAATAAACAAGCTTAAAATATCAACAACTTTTCAGAACACGTGTTATTTTCTTGCTCACCCAGAGTCTTCTGCAGTTTTTGGTAAGTGCCCCGGGTCAACCCCCAAGCTGTTTAAATCTTGCTACTCTACTATCTAAACATGGACATTTTACATTATCCATGGTAAGGGAAAGAGACCGGTGACTCATCTGTGAACTGTCTCAGTCTCAAGTCATGTATAATACACATACCTGTCAACCATGTTTTAGTTACAAGGACTACTCCTATGAAAAATATAAGTATCTGGGAAATTAGATTTTGTGTCTATTCAAAGAAAATTGAGAGACAGATGTCAATAAATACCAGTAATGCCTACCACAGTTGGAAAAGATTGCTTCATAAATTCTGGACGTTTTTTGTCTTGGGTTGGAAATTACTTGTGAATCTCAAATTATCTATTTAACAGGTATATTTATTTATGTTTATATAATTTTATAAATTAATAAATATGATTTTATTAATACTAATACCAGTTAGTATTCTGATGTTCAAAATGTTCAGCTTTGATCCAAATGCAGCCAATAGAGAGAACTTACTTTGCCCATATAGTGTTAAAAAGATTGTTTTATTTATAAACCAAATATATCCACTTTTTGTCATTTATTTAAAAGCAATTACAGTAGCCATTATCTGAAGCTGAGTAGTAAAAGCCATTTTTTGATAGCTTAAGAGTGTTTTATCTTACTTAATTTCTCACCATTATCTACTTTTCATGCACTGCTTGTTAAATCCTGGATTAAATTAATGATCCCAAAATACTCTTATATATGTTTAAATATAAATATCAATCCTGTGATAAGAGAGATATTTTTAATTGCTTTAACCAACATCACTGGTTAGTCTTCAATCGAGTGAGAACTTATGAGTACAGGTAAGAGAAAGTGTGTTAGAATGTTTCTGCTTAATTATTAACAAATAATGGTGACCATACATTCAAAAACTAAAATAAATATGTATTGAATTTAACAGAAAAATAATTGTTTGCATTTTTAGTTTGTTTTTCATTTTTAAATCAATGATGAGTCATCATGTAAAAGAGATAGATTTTTTAAAAATAAAAAATATAGAAGGTATACTGTTTAAATTGCTCTTGTCATTACATTTTGTTACCTTGGGGTTCTATTTGAAGAACCATTTGACAGAAGTTCTAAATTTATTTTGTGTTTTTATCATGTATGTATTTTAATTCCAAAAACTACCAAATAAAAACACTCATTTACTTTTTTGATTATTTTTTAATCCAATATTTTTATCTATATTATTTTTCTCATTTTATTGTAGCACACTCATATTTTCAGGGGTTTTTTTGTTCGCTTTTGTTTTGTTTTGTTTTTAATCCAATACCTAACTTCAGCGTCACAGAACTTTTTATTACTTTCTACTTGTACTCTGTTTGCCTGCATGTCTACTAGCTAATTTCCTCTGTTTTTTTCACAACATCACTATAATAATGTAGAAAATTTGGACCCAGAGGTTCCAAATGGCAATTTTTTACAAAAAGTTGTATACTTTGTTCTATTTTATTTTTTTAAAAGTGTGCTATATATTTGTGGACAAATATTAGTGCCTCATACTGAAATGAGAAAAGTAAGTCTGGAAAATTTCTGCAGGCAGTTCTGACATGAAAGGAGCCTGGAAGTCATCACTGCTGTTCTTATAACAGGAAGAAAGGAGAACACTAAGTATCAAAGATTTTTTATGGACTCAAAAAATTGAAGTCACAGGGAAAACCACCAGCTGAAAATCTAGAATACAGAGAACCATAGCCAAAATCAGCTTACAACGAGCATAAGTTAGTGGATCTGATGGTGTATAATCTTGTAAGAATAAGAATTTCTTGGGGCCACAGTCTTACAAAGCCCTATACTTTTATGGAATTTACCTCCTATTACCCCTGAGGCTTTGACGGTAAAGATGTAAGAAAAACCCTCCCACTTCTGGCAGGGTGAGGGGAAGAGCAGCCATTGTGAAATACTCCCAAAGTGTTCAGCGACAAATGTATGGTCAGCAAAGGAAGATAAGTTAGACAGCTTTGGCTCTGAGTAGACTTCCTTTCTCACCTCAGGGAGGAAAAGCAAGAAAACTTAAGTTCACATCCAGAGAACACAGTTTAACCAAGATAATTTGATTTGATCATACAAATAGTAATTTGTATAGTATAACTTTACAGATAATAACAGTCATTGCATATAATAAACAAGTAACAATACATTGTTAATAATAGTAACAATGAATTGGGTGATGATAGTATATACTTAAGTGAAGTGAATTACAGCAATATTATAAGGGATGGAAGGAAAGAACTGGAAATAGTATATTATAAGCTAATTGCAGTACTTGTGAAGGGTTAATAGTGTTATTTAACAGTGGGATTCGGTTAGTTTAAATTCAAGTCTAGAGCAATCAATTAAAAGCTACACAAAGAAGTAAAATTGATATGCTAAGAGAGTAGAGAAAATTGAATCATATAAAATTCTCAATTAAAACCAGAGAAGGCAAAAAATAAAAGGTCAAAAATAGATAAGATTACATTTTTTTTTTAAAAAAAGAATAAGGTCAACAAATAGAAAACTATTATAAATATGGTAGATATAAAATCAACTATATCAATAATTACTTTAAATGTGAATGATAGAAATACAAAACTTAGAAGACAAGAGATTGTGAGTTTGACAATGAGTTTGTAGATAAAATACCAAAAGCATGATCCATGAAAAAATTGATTAGTTGGATTTGATTAAAATTAAAACTTTAAATCTGCCAACGATCCTATTACGGTAATTAAAAATATAAAGATAAGTATTAAAACTCAAAAATAAGAAAACACACCAATTAACAATATACAAATGATCAGAAAAACATGTCACCAAAAAGGTATACACATAGACAATAAGCATATTTGTACCATAAATTTGCTCATTATTATGTTTTCACAGAACTTCAAATTGAAACAACAGTGATCTATCAATATAAAATATTTTTAAAAACTGAAAATACCAAATGCTAGTGGTTCTGAGGAGACAAAAAATTGTAATTCAGAGGCTCTTAAGAAAGTAAACATTTCATACTCTAAATTGAATCTCTGATGGCCTAATGCATAGAGTTCAGAAAAAAAAAAACAGGAAACAGATCAGATAAATGCTGTTGGATTGAGGCTGCTGGGTGAAGTGGCTCATCACTGTAATCTCCTGCTTTGGGAAGCCTACGAGGGAAAATTGAGGTACATTGCCCCTAATCTAATTATCTGTTTGGTGATTTAGTTAAAATTCCTTGAGAAAAGATCACATGATTCTTGGACTCTACAATTTTTCATACACTTTTTCAAATATTCATTATAGTTAAGACTTTTCTAAAGCATGAAAAGATAACCATCAAGAAGTCATGAGCATAACCATAGTAATCACATCAATGAAAAATAAGCACACCCAGGGACAGTGTTCAGAGAGAGGACAGCCATGAGCTACCTTTTGGAGAACCGCAATACTGAAAGAGGGAAAGAAGGGAAAGAAGGGAGTTGCTATTCCATTTTTAATGTGTGCTCCTTCAAGTATTTACACAGAAGTTTCTAGACTCAGTAGCTTTGGTTTGTTGGAAGAGATCTTTTTTCTATTTATTTCATTGAATATAGTAACGATTCATGAAAATATATTATGCACTTCTTAAAAATGATTAGCTTACTTCCAGTTGATAGAGAAATTTTTATTTTGAGTACTGGAATCAGAACATTTGGAAACGTAAAAATGCCTTGTGCAATACTTGGCTAGATCATCTAACTTTTGTAGAAAGTCTAAAGGCCAAAAGATGTACAAAAATATGCAATGTATGCATAAGGGAGAAAAATTAATGATCCAAATCTTGGAATTAGAAGATATGAAAAGCTTAAAGGGAAGATGACTAGGTAGCTTGAGAGAAGATTGCTGGCAGGAGACTTAATAACTTGTATTCTGTATGAGAATGGTCATTATATTTTTAAAAATGAATCCTTTTTTGAAGCAAGAGCCAAGGAAGCTGTATTTAATTATGGCAAGAAAGGTTTACATTTCACTGAATGAAACCATTTCAGCGTTTAGAATAGTCACTAATAAAATGAGTCTCTAAAAGTCTTTTTTTCTTTGAATATTTAACATAATACCGATTTTGGACAGGTAATACATAATTCTACCTTTAAAAATAAAAACGTTAAGGGAAATCAAAAATTGATAGTTTAGAAAGGGCTTCTAGGCCGGGCGCGGTGGCTCAAGCCTGTAATCCCAGCACTTTGGGAGGCCGAGACGGGCGGATCACGAGGTCAGGAGATGGAGACCAGCCTGGCTAACACGGTGAAACCCCGTCTCTACCAAAAAAAATACAAAAAACTAGCCGGGCGAGGTGGCGGGCG
This sequence comes from Macaca thibetana thibetana, assembly GCF_024542745.1. Taxonomy (NCBI): domain Eukaryota; kingdom Metazoa; phylum Chordata; class Mammalia; order Primates; family Cercopithecidae; genus Macaca; species Macaca thibetana. The sequence continues at coordinate 61,757,141 of NC_065594.1, forward strand.
CCTGTAGTCCCAGCTACTCGGGAGGCTGAGGCAGGAGAATGGCGTAGACCCAGGAGGCGGAGCTTGCAGTGAGCTGAGATCCAGCCACTGCACTCCAGCCTGGGCGACAGAGCGAGACTCTGACTCAAAAAAAAAAAAAAAAAAAAAAAAAGAAAGGGCTTCTATATATTCAATTTAATGCTGAAGTTATTATGCAATTAACAGATCTGTTTCACAAGCAACTCTAACCTATAGCTGTGGCAATTATAATAATTAAATTAGTTATTTGTAAGCTAATAAGAACAGTTTAAGTGTAAATCTAAATATATACATATGAATTACAAAATATAATTCAACAATATTTTTAGGGTAACATTAGGGATACCCTTTTAATCTAACAATCTCATTGTTGGAATTTTTTTAATAGAAATGAAATCACAGGAATGTAAAAAAATCTAAGATATTTTAGCTTGCACAAAATATTTATTGTAGTATGATTTACAGTTTCAAAAACTTGCAAAACAAAGTGAATGGCTGTCAATACAATTTATGAAATGATTTTACATACCAATCAATAAAAATGACTCAGTTAAAAATTATAAATTTAAAATTTACCAGAAACATTTGCAGAGGCTATTGTTGAGTGAAAAAATATAAAACAAATGCAGAAAGGTGGAGGTATGGTTACATTTTAATAAAAATAACTCTCTGGGCATGCATATAAATATGTGCACATATACATTTGCAAATACTTACATGAACATGGAGATTACAATAGAGATTGTTGCTTGTCAACATGGGTTGATGTAATAAATAATGAGGAAGAAACAGGGAGTAAGAAGCCAGCCTTCTCCCCAGAAAAGACAAAAAAATTTATGATCACTCAGAAAAAGGTTTGAGTACATTATGATACATTACATAAATTAAACATATTTAAAAAATAAAATCTAAAATAATTTAATGATGTATTGCATACTTCAAATTTATATGTTATTCATGTGATTATGACAAAGCACATCTTTATGAATTATTGGTGGAGACATGAATGCAAAATTCAGGGAACACTGATGAGAGAGGCAAAAAAACCCAGCATCCTATTGTCAAGGCACATTAACGTTAATATTACCTAACAAACTCAGATATAAAATACTTTTTCTGCTTTTTACTTACTAAAATTAAATAAATATGACAAATATAATTAAATAAAATATAATTGAAAATGTTTGTTCTCTTGAGAAATTTAATATTAGTCATTTTGTGGCTAGTTGATGGGGTTTCCCTGCTCGGGGGTTAGACAAGAATCTCAGAAATTTGGAAAACCTATGAGATACAGCAAAAGCAATACTAGGAAGGAAGTTAATAGCTGTAAGGGCCTACATCAAAAAACAGGAAAACCATCAAATAAACAACCTAACTGCATCATAAAGAATTAGAAAAGCAAGAGCAAACCAAACACTAAATTAGTAGAAGAAAAGAAATAATAAAGATCAGAGCAGAAATAAATGAATTTGAAATGAAGAAAACAATACAAAAGATAAATGAAACAGAAAGGTTTTTTTTGAAAAGGTAAAGAAAATTAACAAACTTTTAGTGAGACTAAGAGAAAAAGACAGAAGATCCAAATAATAAATTCAGAGATGCAAAAGGGGAAATAGCAACTGAAATCCAAAGACTCTTTAGTGGCAAATATGAGCAACTATAAGATAATATACTGGGGAATTCTATAGAAAATGGATGAATTCCTTGACACTTAGAACCTACCGAGATTAAGTGATGAAGACATTCAAAACCTAAAGAGACCAATATCAAGTAACTATATCAAAGCTATAATAACAAGTTTCTCAGCAAAGAAAAGCCCAGGACTTGATGGCTTCATTGCTGAATTCTACCAAATGTTTAAAGAAGAACTAATACCAATTCTACTCAAACTATTTCAAAATATAGAAGAGGAGGGAATGCTTCCAAATGCATTCTGCAAGACTAGTATTACTCTGATACCAGAACCAAACAAAGAATACCTCAAAAATAATTTAAAAATAAAGCTACAGGCCAATATCCCTGATGAATATTGATGCAAAAAATTGTTAGCAAAACACTAGCAAACCAAATTCAAAAAGACAATGAAAAGATTATTCATTATGGCCAAGTGTGATTAATCCCAGGGATGCAAGGATTATTCAACATATGCAAATCAATTAATGTGGCACATCATATCAACAGAAATAAGGACAAAACCATATGATGTCAATTGATGCTTCAAAGCAGCTGATAAAATGCAACATCCTTTCATGATAAAAGCCTTCAAAAAAGTGGGAGTAGAAGGAACATATCTTAACATAATGAAAACCACACCTGGCTTTTATTAGGCTCATAGCTAGTATTATTCTGAATGGAGAAAAAGTGAAAGTCTTTAAGGTCAGAAACATTACAAGAATGCCCACTTGCACCCCTGTTATTCAACATAGGACTGGAAGTCTTAGCTAGAGCACATAGGCTAGAGAAAGAAATAAAGGGCATCCAAATTGGAAAGGAAGAAGTCAGATTACCTTTGTTTGCAGATGATATAATCTTATGCTTGAAAAAAACCTCAAGACTCTACCAAAACAAACAATTAAAACTAATAAATAAATTCAGTAAAGTTGCAGGATACCATTCAATGTACAAAAATAAGTAGGATTTCTATATGCCAACAGCAAACAATCTGAAAAGGAAATCAAGAAAATAACCCTATTTACAATAGCTACAATACAATACAATTTCTAGAAATTAACTAAAGAAGTGAAAGATCTCTACAGTAAGAAGTATAAAACATTGATGCAAGAAACTGAAGACAACACACAAAAATGGAAGGATATTCCATGTTTATGGATTGAAAGAATCAATGTTGTTAAAATACCTATACCACCCAAAGCAATTTATAGATTTATTGCATTTCCCATTAAAAAATAATGAAATTCTTCACAGAAACAGAAAAAAAGTATAAAGTTTATATGAAGTCATGAGAGACCTAGAATAGCCAAAGCTATCATAAACAAAAAAGAAAAAAAAAACTGAAGGAATCATATTACTTTACTTTAAATTATACTGCAGAGATACAGTATCCAAAAATGGCATGGTACTGGAAGAAAAATGGACAAATATATCAGTGGAACAGAATACAGATCCTAGAGATAAATCCATACATTTACAGTAAACTCATTTTTGACAGTGGTGCCAAGAACAAACATTGGGGAATGTACTGTCTCTTCAATAAAGATGCTGGGAAAACTGGATATCTATACACAGAAGAATGACACTTGACTCCCAATCTCTCTAAATATACAAAAATCAAATCAAAATGAATTAAAGACTTAAATCTAAGACATTAGAAGAAAATACTGGAGAAACTATCCAGGACATTGGATTTGGCAAAGATTTATTGAGGAATCAACCACGAGCACAGGCACCCAAAGCAAAAATGGACTAACAGGATCCTATTAAAAAACTTATGCATAGTAAAGGAAACAATCAACAAGGTGAAGAGACAATCCACAGAATGAGAGAAAATATTTGCAAACTACCAATCTGACAAATGATTAATAATCAGAATATATAAGGAGCTCAATTGTATAGGAAAAAAAAAATCTCATTTTCTTAAAAAAAAAGTGCAACATCTGATAGATATGTCTCAATAGTAGAGATACAAATGGCAAACAGGTATATGAGAAGGTGCTCAACCTCACTGATCATCAGAGGTATGGAAATCATAACTACAATAAGATATCATCTCAAATGATATATATCTCAAAAAGATAATATATCTCAAATGAAATGGTTTTTATTTAAAAGAAAGACAATAACAAACGCTGGTGAGGATGTGCAGAAAGGAGAACCCTCATACACTGTGGAAATGTAAATGAGTACAGTCATTATAGAGAACTGTTTGGAGATTCTTCAAAACTAAAAATAGAGCTACTATATGATCCAGCAATTCCACTGTTAGATATAAACTCAAAAGAGAGAGAGTAAATATCATGAAGAGATATCTGCACTGCCATGTTTATTGCAGCACTATTTACAATAGCCAAGATTTGGAAGCAACCTAAGTGTCCGTCAACAGAAGGAAACATAAAGAAAATGTGGTACATTGACATAACAAAGTACTATTCAGCCATTGAAATAAAGAGATGCTGTCATTTGCAACAACATGGATGGAACTGAAGGTCATTATGTTAAGTGAAATTATCTAGTCATGGAAACAAAAACTTGACAGGTTCTCACTTGTTTGTGGGAGTTAAACATTAAAATAATTAAACTCATGGAGACAGAGAGTAAAAGGATGTGTATCAGCGGCTGGGAAAGGGTATTGTGGTGGTGGTGAGAAGGAAGAAGGAAGTGGAGATGGTTAATGGATATGAAAAGTAGTTTGCAAAAATGAATAAGACCTAGTATTTGCTAGCAAAACAGGGGAGCTATAGTAAAAAAAAAATGAGCATTTAAAAATAACTAAAAATGTGTAATTAGATTGTTTGTAACACTAACGATAAATTTTTGGGGTTATGGATACCTCTTTTACCCTGATGTGATTATGACACTTTGCATGTCTGTGTCAAGACTTCTCATGTACTTCATAGATATACCTACTATGTACTCACAAAAATTAATTAAAATTTTAACAACTATTAAATTATTTTAACTAAATTGCATGTGGGAATTAATTTATTAAATAAATTTGTTTAAGCTGCTTTTTTTTCTTATTCATTTATTTATTTATTTATTTTTATTATTATACTTTAAGTTCTAGGGTACATGTGCACAATGTGCAGGTTTGTTACATATGTATACTTGTGCCATGTATACATGTGCTGCACCCATCAACTCGTCATTTACATCAGGTATAACTCCCAATGCAGTCCCTCTTCCCTCCCCCCTCCCCATAATAGGCCCCAGTTTGTGATGTTCCCCTTCCCGAGTCCAAGTGCTCTCATTGTTCAATTCCCACCTATGAGTGAGAACATGCGGTGTTTGGTTTTCTGTTCTTGCGATAGTTTGCTGAGAATGGTGGTTTCCAGCTGCATCCATATCCCTACAAAAGACACAAACTCATCCCTTTTTATGACTGCATAGTATTCCATGGTGTATATGTGCCACATTTTCTTAATCCAATCTGTCACTGATGGACATTTGGGTTGATTCCAAGTCTTTGCTATTGTGAATAGTGCCGCAATAAACATACATGTGCATGTGTCTTTATAGCAGCATGATTTATAACCCTTTGGGTATATCCCCAGTAATGGGATGGCTGGGTCATATGGTATTTCTAGTTCTAGATCCTTGAGGAATCGCTGTACTGTTTTCCACAATGGTTGAACTACTTTATAATCCCATCAACAGTGTAAAAGTGTTCCTATTTCTCCACATCCTCTCCAGCACCTGTTGTTTCCTGACTTTTTAATGATTGCCATTCTAACTGGTGTGAGATGGTATCTCTTTGTGGTTTTCATTTGCATTTCTCTGATGGCCAGTGATGATGAGCGTCTTTTCATGTGTCTGTTGGCTGTATGAATGTCTTCTTTTGAGAAATGTCTGTTCATATCCTTTGCCCACTTTTTGATGGAGTTGTTTGTTTTTTTCTTGTAAATTTGTTTGAGTTCTTTGTGGGTTCTGGATATTAGCCCTTTGTCAGATGAGTAGATTGCAAAAATTTTCTCCCATTCTGTAGGTTGCGTGTTCACTCTGATGGTAGTTTCTTTTGCTGTGCAGAAGCTCCTTAGTTGAATTAGATGCCATTTGTCAATTTTGACTTTTGTTGCCATTGCTTTTGGTGTTTTAGACATGAAGTCCTTACCCATGCCTATGTCCTGAATGGTATTACCTAGGTTTTCTTCTAGGGTTTTTGTGGTATTAGGTCTAACATTTAAGTCTCTAATCCATCTTGAATTAAGCTTCTTTTTACTCTTTGTTCAGAATGCCTCAAACATTTACCAAGTCTCCATAACATTGACATGGCGCACATTCCTCACAAACCATAAGATATTACAGGCCTTCTAAACAAAAGGTCAACAAGCTTCTTTAAATAGCTAAGTAGTAAATATCTTACGATTGTGAGCTATATGGTTTCTGCAGAAAGTATTTAACTCTCTCTTGTAGCAGGAAAGCAGTCTATGGCTGCTTGCTTGTAAACCAATAAGGATGACTCTGGTCTAACAAAATTTGATTTACAAAAACAGACAATAGAAAGGAATTGGTATATGGTCCATATTTCAATGACCTCTGCTCTAAACCCTTGCCCTTCAACCTTTAAAATAGATAGAAACTTCATGCATTGATGAAGTTTGTTATGATAAAGTTGTAACAGGATGTTATAATCCAGTTTTTAATCTGGAATATCTTTGACAATATATATCTCTAGAATGCTGTTCCACAAATAATCCCAAGTTATCATGGGCTATTACTTGAAGCTATTACACACATTGACAAGACAAGGGCACATGAGACTTTGAATCACATGCCAAAATGCCTTGAAATTGATAGTGCATATGTATGTATGTGTGTACATAAGTGTGTAAAAGAGTAAACATGTTTGTCATTTCTTCTGAAAATTTCCATGCACAACCCCTTATTTGTATTATTTACTAATCTTATAATGACATTAACCCTATAACCAATAATCTCTAAATTTTTCTTAATTTCCCTAAGTAGGAAAGCACAGCCATCTCTTCTCTTTTCTCCTAAGCAGCACTCTAATTTTATCTTACACCTCAATATTATTTCTAAGTTTAGTAGAAGTACAAGATACAAAATCTGGCTTTATGTATCCTGTGTAGTCAAAGTTTTTTTAATTTTTAAATTAGATATGCCTATACATATACATACTTTCAAAGTCTTTGTGAAAAAATATATTCAAAGATTGAAAGAATGTAGGCCTATAGTAATAACTAAAATGTATAGCCCATACTCAGTATCAGGTACTGTGAAAGCATTTGGTGTGAATTAGTTCATGTAATATCACAATTGATGGGGTCAGTACTCATTAGAGGCCAATTTCATATATTAGAAACATAAACCTATTTTAGTGAAAATAACATACTAAAATGTTCGTAGCTATGTATCAGACTCAAGCTCTAAGACACCATAATGATTATAGTACTTGAAGGTACACGATGATATAATGTGACAAGTATGTTAGGCAATGAAATACAATATCTTACTTCCTCTGAAGCTATTCATCTTTTTATATGTTAATAATGGTTTCTTTTGGGAAACTTGAGATGTCACACTTCTACTCAACAAATATTGTTTGGCTAAGTTTATCTTCAGCTACAAAATGCATGTATAAAGATTTTCAATTGTGCCTTTTGGGGCAAGGAAAAGTAAATGAAATAGTGAATGTATTAAAATATATGTATATATCTATATATCATACTTAAGCATCTAGCATTGTTGAAAAGTAGAGAAGAATTCCATATTAGCAAAACTACATCAAACGGTCTTAGTTTTAAACACGTTTAACAGCATGGTACTGGTAGAAAACAAAAACAAAAGCACACACACATAGACAAATGGAACAGAATAGAGAAACCAGAAATAACACTGCATCTGATCTGCACAGCCATCTGATCTTGGACAAAGTTGACAAAAATAAGCAATGGGGATAGAATTCCCTATTCCATAATGCTGGGATAGCTGACTAGCCCTATGCAGAAAACTGAAACTGTACTTTTACTTTTTATCATATGTAAAAGTTAACTCCAGATGGATTAAATCCTTAAATGCAAGCCTTCAAACTGTAAAAATCTTAGAAGAAAACCTAGAAAACAACATTCTGGACATCAGCCTTGGAAAATAATTTATGATTAAGTCCTCAAAAGTAATTGCGAGAAAAACAAAAATTCACAAGTGGGACTTGATTAAAAGAATTTTGTGTAGCAAAAGAAAAAAGAAGCTATCAACAGAGTAGACAGACAATCTACAGAATGAGAGAAAATACTTGCAAACTGTCAAAGATCTAATATCCAGAATCTGGGCAAAAGACATAATCAGGTACTTATCAAAAGAAGACATGTAAGTGGCAAAAAAAATATGAAAACATGCCCTACATCACTAATCATTTGTTTTGTGCAAATGAAAACTGCAATCAGATACCATCTCACACCAATTAGAATGTCTATTATTAAAAAGTCAAAAAACAACAGACGCTGGTGAGGCTGGAGAGAAAAGGGGACACTTACACACTTGGTTGGAATGTGTATTAGGTTAGCCGCTGTGGAAAGCAGTTTGGAGATGTCTCAAAGAACTTAGAACAGACCTACCATTTGACCCAGCAACCCATTACTGATTATATATCCAAAATAAAATAAATTATTCTACCAAAAAGACTATGCACTTGTGTGTTTATTGCAGCACTATTCACAATAGCAAAGAAAAAGGACCAACCTAAGTGGCCATCAACAGTAGACTGGATAAAAAAGAAAATGTGGTATATATAGACCATGAAATACTATGCAGCCCTAAAAAAGAACAAAATCATGCCCTTTGCAGCAACATGGATGCAGCTGGAAGCCATTATACTCAGCAAATTAATGCAGGAACAGACAAGCAAACACTGCATGTTTTTACTTACAAGTAGTGGCTAAGCATTGAGCAGGCATGGACGTAAAGATGGAGACAATAGACACTCAGGAGTACCAGAAAATGGAGAGAGGAATGGCAGCAAGGGTTGAAAATTATCTATCGTGTACCATGCTCACTATCTTCATAACAGGATCATTCACACCCCAAACACCTCAGTGTCACACAATACACCCATGTAACAAACTTGCACATGTATTCCCTGTATCTAAAATAAAAGTTGAAATTATTAAAAAGAAAGAAGTAAAATGATGAACGGATTTAGGCAGGACTAGCTGAGAGATGTCTAGTGCATTCGATGTAGACAAGTGCAAAGGGAATTAAATTTAACAGAAAAGAGGAAACATAAAGGTAAATACATAGCAAAATGACATTAATATAATAAGAATAGAGTAGAAAACATTAATATATGTTGTCTATATAAGCCAAATCATTTATGTAGCACTTAAGCACAAAATTTATGTATCAAAAATCATTTGTTTATTCAAGAAATATTTGTGATTTTGTTGGCTCTGTCTGAATGGTCTGAGGCTGGGTTCTGAACAATCCAAGAGCTTGGAGGCCTTTGAACAGGACTGGCTACAGGGCAATGCAAAGTCAATCAAGTGCCTCTTGGAGGAAAATGACCAACTGAGGTGTTGTATCATGGAACATTAGAACAAGAGCTAGGCAGTAGAGCATCCAGAACCAGCATATGTTACATAGAAATCTTGTTTACTTGGCTACCATACAGACACCTGCCTAACCATGCTTCAGAAGTAATGGTTACTCTTCCAGTTGGTGGTTGTAAGTAATTGAATATATCTCCTTTGAAATGTTGACTGGATTTTTATCAACTCAACTGCTTAAGAGATGAATGAAACCAAGAAAATGGGAAAATGTGTGGCTGGGCGCAGTGGCTTACACCTGTAATCCCAACACTTTGTGAGGCCAAGATGGGTAGATCATGAGGTCAGATCCAGAACATCCTGGCTAACATGGTGAAACCCTGTCTCTACTAAAAACACAAAAATTTAGCTGGGTATGGTGGCGCATGCCTGTAGTTCCAGCTACTCAGGAGACTGAGGCAGGAGAATTGCTTGAACCCAGGAGGTGGAGGTTGCAGTGAGATGAAAAATTTAAAAAAGGGAAAATGTGAAGAAAGCTACTAAGACAACTGTGTTCTCATCACAAATATTTATTTTATTAATTTATCATATTCTGTAATGAGTAGACCTGGATGTGTTCTTTTCTGAAGTGAGAGAATGGGTGGCAAAGACAGGATGGGTAACTTCAAGCATACCTTTTTAGTTTCAAACTGAAAAGGGAACTGAGTAAGTGTTGAACAGCAGGAATTGGTGAGACTCATAATGACATGTGGAGCACGTGGCATCTAAGACTAAAAAGGGTAGCAGTGCCCATGTCAAAAAGTTCCCTGTACAACACAGCAGGAAATTTTATTTTATAGACAGCAGTTAAGTGTCCTATATTTACATACAGAGATTAGTGAATAAAACATGTGTTTTGAAAGGTCACTCATTGTAAAGATAGGATGAGAGAAAGATGAAATTAAGATAGGAAAAGCAATCAGGGAACTCTTCAAATAAACTATGCCAAAAAATAACAGTGGCATAGAGGGAAGTGCTGTCAGTGAGAATAAAAAGAAGTGGATAGAATAAAGAGATGTGACACAGATAGTGAATATTAAGCACATCAGGATGCTGAAGGACAGGTGAAAACCAAGAATTCCTTTATTAATTCCTTCAACAAATGTCTATTGAGCGCCTATTTTATGCTTAACAACTTTATAGACACTTGGTGACCATGAACAAACAAGAGAGAGAAAAAAATCACTGACATCATGAAAGTAATGTTTTAGGGAAATACAGATAACTCAATACATATAATAGATAGAAAACAATAATGTATTTGAAGATAATAAGCAATACAGGCACAAAGGCAAAGAGCGAGTAAATAACATTAAGGTTAAAAGTTTTGGGAGGAGAAGAGTTTGTCTCCAGAAATATGGACAATTCTTTCAAAATAATTTATTGTAATGGGGAGAAAAGTAATGGAGTGGGACTTTTAAAAAGGAACTGCAGTTAAGAGAATGCCTTTTCTCTGGTAAAATATGAGTAAGAATACAATTTTTTGTGCATATGGAAATGATAAAGTGGTTAATAAAAAAAATTAAGATGCAAGGGAGTGAGAAGGAAAAACTGTGGAAGCAATGTCTTTGACTCAGTAAGAGAGGATGATGTATGGTGCACCAGTCACATGAATTGAATCTTTCAGACTCACTCAGCTAGATGAATAATGGCCCCATTCACTGGGCCAAGATACACGGGAAGAAAATTCTGGAAGGAATAAACATAAACTCACATTTAGATGTATTATAAAAGTGGCATCCTTATGAAATGTGTATGTATATCTATACTTTTACCGAGGGCAAGAGTTCAAATAGTGTTTAAACTATAACATGCTAAATGCTTAAAATTTGCATATTAAACTAACCAACAACTAAATAATATTTGTTTTATTCTCCAACTTGACAACCATACATTCGCACTGGAAAAATAGTCCAACAGAGTAACTATAATCGATAGTAATTTAATTGTTCACTTTCAAATAACTGAAAGAGTATAATTGAGTTGTTTGTAACACAAAGGATAAGTGCTAAAGGGGGTGGATACCTTGTTTATCACGGTGGGATATCATTTATTCTTTGTTCAGAATGCCTCAAAACATTTACCAAGATTCTTACATATTGCCTACCTGTATCAAAGTATCTCATGTACACCATAAATATATACACCTGCTGTGTACACACAAAAAAATAAAGAAATAGAATGAGTTATAAACTTTTGGTATATGGCCAAAGCTGGCAAAATTGTGAAGACAACTGGATTATTTAGATCTATATAGTATCCCTCAGGTTTATCTTCTATAATATTTTAATCATTATTCTAATAAAGATAGTAGCACTACATTACTGATTTGTTGAAAAACTTCTCAATTGATTCAAATATTTTCCCATTAAGATTTAACCTTAATCTATAGTGCTCAGGATATAGTTTTTAACTAAACTGTAGACTAGTTTACATTTGTTTCCTCCTTCATCATCATTTTTTGCTTATTTTTTCATTATTATTACTATTATTACTATTATTTGAGATGGAGTCTTGATCTATCATCCCGGCTGAAGTGCAGTGGTGTGATCTCAGCTCACTGCAACCTCCGCCTCCCGGGTTCAAGTGATTCACTTGCCTCAGCCTCCTGAGTAGCTGGGATTGTAAGTATGTGCCACCACGCCTGGCTAATTTTTATATTTTTAGTAGAGACAGGGTTTCACCATGTTGGTGAGACTGGTCTCGAACTCCTGATCTCATGATCTGTCCGCCTCGGCCTCCCAAAGTGCTGGGATTACAGGCGTGAGCCACCACGCCCGGCCATTTTCTAAATTCTTAAAAACGTTATTGGAATAAAATCTTAGTGTACATTTCATATGTTAACTCTTTTGATTCAAGAAAAAACGTAATTTCTACGAGCTTAAAAAATATTTTTAAAATTATTTAAAATTAAAATATCCACATTAGAATCGTAATTTTAAGCTATTGCAATATATTTAGCATATATAAATATAATATTCTATATCATTAAATATATAGTATACATAATATATGTAAATGATATGTGTTATATACACATTCTGAAACTACATCACAGTCATTAATTGAGCATGTAAATCTAAGGCAATTTCATTTAGAATTCTTATAATTCTCTCTTCATATAAGGGATAGTTTTTTTTTCTTACTTCCGTTAGTTTATTTAGTGTCTCATCTAAAGTAAATACTATTGAGTCAAGAGTATTTAAAAGGCAACCTCTCTGAGTTTTTGAGAATATTTTTGAGGTATGATGGGATCATAAAGATATTCTGACTGCAAGCAGCTCCAGAAATATCCTGCATGATTTTTTAATTGATATAAACATGGAATGGCTATTCATTTGTTGATCTTATGTCTCATGGTGACAAATTTAAACTATATACTGACAATGAAACCAAAAAATTTCTGGGCTTTTTGCCAAAATTTGGCTGATATGAAAACACTAATTTTTCATTACCATCTCCCTTAGAGCCATCAATACAATTTGAAAGACTTTTATTTAAACAACACTAAAATTGTTGTAATTTATTTTTAAAATGTTAATGTATTATATTACATAATTTATTGAATATAAAACTATTCACAATTCTTGTATTTAATATCATGTAATTGTCAAAGAACTCACATATGCTATAACTATACATATGCATATGTATATATACACACTCTCACATATATACACATATGTATTTATAAATTGTTTAAAATTCCAAAGTCTTTCCCAGTTATCATGTTCAATGTTTGTAAATGTTACATTCACTGAGCATTTCTGGAACCAAGAAGTAGAGCGTGGAGACAATCAAGAAAATTAATGCTTGACTCTACTGGAAAATAATACTTTGTTATGCAAGAATTATTAATTTGATTGCTCTAAGAGGAAAGATTTGAAAAGATAAAAGATGTGTCTTTTCACTTCTGTTAATTAAACTAGCCCTGAATTCTGAAGCGGTGTCTCTCAACATCATTGACACAGATACAACCAATGTCTCTTCACAGCATTCTTATGGTAGCCTTAGTTCCTAGGAAATAGAGCAAGAATTTATTTCTTTCTCTTTCTCTCTCTCTCTCTCTGTGTGTGTGTGTGTATGTGGGTGTGTGTGTGTGTGTGTGTGTTTACTTTCTCTCTCTCTGTGTATATATGTTCATGTACATGTGTGTATGATATACTGGCCCTTTTCAGCTTGGGGCCCATGTCAGCAGATACTTTCTGCCTGAGTCTAAGGGAACCAAAAAATGAAAAAGAATGGGCTGAATATAGAATGTAAATATAAAACATGTAGCACACAAAACTGAAACTATTGGAATTAGTTTCATAACAAATGAGGAGTGAAAAGAAAAAATAAAATTAAATGTTTCAGGGAAAAATATGTTAGATATGAATAGAAAATTAAAGTCGATTTAAAAATTACAAAGATCAACATGGGAAGTGGGAAGAAAGAATATATGGAACCACTTACTCTAAAATGGGAGAATTTTAATGAGGTAAATGAATAAATGCTGCAGAAATGTCTAATAAGATAATATCCAGAAATAATTTCATGTAGAGGAATACTATTAGTTGTCTGCCTGACAGCATTTTCCCAATTTGTTCTTTGTAGTAGGAATCTCATTTTGAGAATATAAATAAAAATAAGAATCTGTGTAGAGGGTTTAGAAAAGAAAAAGAATAGCAGAAAAAATTAAAAAGTAAGGATTTATATAAGTCACAATGAGCCAAGTTTAGTAACAGATAAAAATGTTTGAAATGTTACATATGGATTAATAATTTGAATTGAAAAGATCAGTAACTTGCAAAAGTATGATTGTAAGTCTGTATTTTGTGGTGAATTGAAAAGTGAAGACTATAACAAGAGTGAGGATTGAACTTGCTCAATATCCTTTGCTTAAGAAGTTTGGAGTATACCTAGATGGATGCATGAGCTTGAAGGAAGTTCATTTAATTTTTGTTTTTTGTTTTATTATGTACTTTATAAAGACAATTTTTAAAGTGTTGTATAGCCAGAAAAACAAATAAACTTAAATTCTGCTTTCATAATTTCTGTTAGGATCCTGAGCTATCACTTTATCCACTAGGCCTGCATTTCCATATTTTCAAAAGGGATTTTGATAAATTTAACATCCGTTTCATTTCTGCTTCTGGCTGAAAAACCAGAAGCACAATCCATGATAGGTAATTTATATATCTAGGCTCTTTCAACTAAATCACATTGCTCTTGAATTTAATATTGCTTTTGTTTGACAATGACTAATATGAATATTATTGATCATTACAAGTTGACTTTCAGTTAACTCTTGAAAAAGTATGCCTATCTGTTTTATAATGATAGATAACAGAACAACTTTATGATGCATAAACAATGAATCATTGCAAGAAAGGGGTCACTAGAAATTTAAATGTTTATAGATAATAAAATGCATCAAAACTTCGTGACAAGTTAGGCAATAAAGAGCATATTCATTTTATAACTGTCAATTATTTTAATGAGTAAGATATTTTTCATAAGGAGTGTTATAATGATAAAAGGTTGTAAAATGAGCAATTTTTTAAAAGCTGGTTGATTTCAATTTGTTTACTGCATTAGTAATATACAAATACTTACAGTTAAATCATAATAAAAATTCATATGGTTACAGAAGGTTGAACACTGCCATATTAATTAGTGAAAAATACAGTTTTAAAAGACTCTAGCAAGAGATAAAGTGATTATTTCTAAACCACATAAAGATATGCATTTTTATTTATGCAATACTATTTTGAATATTTCTGCAAATGATTCTGACTTAATTGGAGAACAGTTGAAAAACATATTCATTAAAGACATATTTGTGAGAGGCAACATAAAATGCACTTAGTATTCTAGTACAGTCTTACAAAAACAGGAAATTTTCCATTTTATAAAGGAAGAAAATGAAACACAGCAAGATACAATAATTAACCAGTGATTTAACATTTAATGAGTGGTGACTACAAATTTATTTTCCTCTCTATCTTGCTGCTTCCAATGAAATTTAAATTCATTAATCCTCATCTTATATTTTATTTAATAACATTTTATTCAAACTAGAATGCCTCTTTTTGAAAAAATATTTATCATAATAGTAGAAAAACATTCATATATGAGTATGTATTTTAGGTGAGCAAAATGAATAATTACTTTTGTAGTAATGACTGTATATTTCATAACTTTTAAAGGTAGACAACCAGGATGATAATTTGTAGTGTTCCAAAATTTGAGATTTCATTATTGAAAGGGATGTCCTAAAGCAAGACAAAAAATAATAGAATAACCAGATAATATGTGTAGGAATAATCCTCCACTATGATTGTGACTTTTAATTCATTTAGTAGTTTAATGAGCTAAGTTATTTAGTTAGCTTTATAACAAGTACACCACAAGGTGATATTAGTCTGAACATACTGGCTGACTTGATAAACAATAGAGTCGGCAGGGCGTAGTGGCTCACGCCTGTAATCCCAGCTCTTTGGGAGGCTGAGGCGGGTGGATCACGAGGTCAGGAGATCGAGACCATTCTGGCTAACAGGGTGAAATCCCGTCTCTACTAAAAATATAAAAAAAAATAGCCGGGCGTCGTGGCAGGCGCCTGTAGTCCCAGCTACTCGGGAGGCTGAGGCAGGAGAATGGCGTGAACCCGGGAGGCGGAGCTTGCAGTGAGCAGAGATCGCACCACTGCACTCCAGCCTGGGTGAAGGAGCAAGAATCCGTCTAAAAAAAAAAAAAATAGAGTCATTGTCCCTTCTGGATTTAATATTTCAGTGAAGTTGCCACTCCTGTGAGTTAGAAACTCACTTCTATCTAACTACATACAGAAATTAGTCTTTGCAGATGAACTCGTATCCTCTACATTCATGAACCTCTTATTCCAAAGCCAAATCCATATAATAAAATAACTGTTCATAAAAGAGCTTTCCAAATTTGGAAGACATATTGTCACCATTTCAAATGTCATTTTCTATTTAACATGGTTAAGCTTATAACATCACATTACAGTTTTTTAACTAGTGTAATTTCAAGGTATTATAGAAATTCCCTCTGCTCCCAAAATAACTCCTCCTTCTTTCACACAGTTCTACATACTGATTGATGTGAGTGGGTTTTAGAGCAGGAATAATTTTCAAAAGTATCTGAATAAAAGCAAACTCTCTGTTCTAATAATAATTAAAACACTTTTTCAATGGTGTATGGAGGTTGGACATATCTGGCTCATCCAGATGTACAAAAAAGCATTATAAAATATGAAGTTGGTGCTAGGTCACACATGGAGGTGAGAAGCTTAGCAGGAGACTCAGGAGGATTCTCATATGCCAAGGCTCTCTACAGCTAAAAATAACATGCTTACATTTCTGAAGAAAAAGAATAAATATAACTTTGCCTCCATACCACAAGACAGATTGAATTTGACTAAAATGTGAAGCCATTTCTCCGTGTGATAGACAAATCACTAAGGCACCAAGACCAATTCCGTAGGCAACGGGATACATCTATGCCTGCTTCTAATCTAAAAACTATGGCTAGGCAGGGGTTCTGTTGTTAGATGTTGGCCATGCTAGCAGAAGCCTACTAACAGTTTTTTAAAAGACAAATGTACCAAGACACATACATTATCATCAATATGGATTTGGCTGATGAGGTTATACAAACCCCTAAAGTGACATTATGAAAGTGACAATAAAGTACAGAGCAGTTGCTTCAAATAGACAAAAGGTATTCAGAGGACACTGCACATATAAGAACCTTGTAAGAGGGTATACCAGCTACCTCTGGTTTGGTTAGCCAAGCAGCTCACGTAACTGCCTATTCTAACTATTTTAATTCAAAACTACTTTTTCTTTTTTTTTTCTTTTTTCTTTCTTTTTTTTTTTTTTTTTTTTTTTTTTTTTTTGGGACTGAGTCTCACTCTGTCGCCCAGGCCGGAGTGCAGTGGCGCGATCTCTGCTCACTGCAAGCTCCGCCTCCCGGGTTCACACCATTCTCCGGCCTCAGCCTCCAGAGTAGCTGGGACTACAGGCGCCCGCCACCTCGCCCGGCTAGTTTTTTGTAGTTTTAGTAGAGACAGGGTTTCACCGTGTTAGCCAGGATGGTCTCAATCTCCTGACCTCGTGATTCGCCCACCTTGGCCTCCCAAAGTGCTGGGATTACAGGCGTGGGCCACCGCGCCTGGCCCAAAACTGCTTATTCTAATTGAAAAGTTCTTTGCTATTCCTGAAGTAAGGTGTGATACAAGTTTTCTGATCTTTCTGCAAATAATAATTCTTATTTCTGTCACCCCTCTTTCTATCCACCATTGTTTTTTTATTTCATTTCATTTTATTTTATTTTATTTTATTTTTGAGACAGAGCCTCACTCTGTCGCCCAGGCTGGAGTGCAGTGGCACGATCTCAGCTCACTTCAAGCTTCACCTCCCGGGTTCACACCATTCTCCTGCCTCAGTCTCCTGAGTAGTTGGGACTACAGGCGCTCACCACCACGCCCAGCTAATTTTTTGTAATTTTTACTAGAGACGGGATTTCACCGTATTACCCAGGACGGTCTCGATCTCCTGACCTTGTGATCCGCCCGCCTCAGCTTCCCAAAGTGCTGGGATTACAGACGTGAACCACCGTGCCTGGTCTTTTTTATGTTTTTGTGTACATTACTTAGTCATAGCTGTTCCATAAAGTAATGCATCTGGAACTGACAAAAAGAGTTGGCATGATTTAGTAAGAGGTAGAAATGTTGGGATGTTGGCCGGGCGCGGTGGCTCAAGCCTGTAATCCCAGCACTTTGGGAGGCCGAGGCGGGCGGATCACAAGGTCAGGAGATCGAGACCACAGTGAAACCCCGTCTCTACTAAAAATACAAAAAAAAATTAGCCGGGCGCGGTGGCGGGCACCTGTAGTCCTACCTACTCAGGAGGCTGAGGCAGGAGAATGGCGTGAACCCGGGAGGCGGAGCTTGCAGTGAGCCGAGATCGCGCCACTGCACTCCAGCCTGGGCAACAGCGTGAGACTCCGTCTCAAAAAAAAAAAAAAAAAAAAAAAAAGAAATGTTGGGATGTTTTCTTTTGGGAAAAGATGAATAGGTTTTATTTAGTTGAGAATGCAACAAGTGCATGCGTGGCATGAATTATAG
Organism: Macaca thibetana thibetana; assembly: GCF_024542745.1. Lineage (NCBI taxonomy): Eukaryota > Metazoa > Chordata > Mammalia > Primates > Cercopithecidae > Macaca > Macaca thibetana. Next base: position 61,775,507 of record NC_065594.1, read on the forward strand.
GTATAGATACCAAAACACAAGTTGATGCTTCCCATTTGACACACATTATTCCATTTTATAGCAGCTATGGTATTTGGGTACAATTAACCTCAACGGGGCTAAGAAATTATTATATAAATTTAATACCTGGAAAAAAAAGTTTTGCCTTTTATCAAAAAATTTTAAGAGGCTTATAATAGGGAGATCACAAATATACATTATGATGCTTCCAACTGTAAATAACACAAAACCCAGGCTCTTCTGGGTTAAAAAAAAAAAAAAAAAAAGCAAGGACACTACTAGGTCACATGTGTGAAAAATAATTTCCATAAAGTGCACAGAAGTTGTGGACTTCAAGCACATCTGATCAAGGTTCAAGAGGCCCTTAAGACTGTGATTCTATCTCTCAATGATTCTTGCATCTGCTAGGCTCCAAAATTTCAGCCTTCTTTGCCTGGCTAAAGATAACGCGATCTGCAATCACCTTCTCCATATATGGGAATGAAACCATCATCAAGCAGACTGCCAAGAGGGCTGTTGCTTCTGTTGTCAACCAATCAAAATAAAATGTTGTCAGTTTAGGGGTATTCTGTGGTAAAATAGAGGATAATCCTGATTAAAGGTTCTGGAAATGGGTAATATGTTTTAATTTTTAAATTTTCATCCATAATTCTTGACTTCCTATTGACTTGATTAGTGAAAATGACATTGGTATTCTCTTTTACTTTTCTCTTTCAGATAAGATATTAATTCTTGATTTTTTATTTTTTGTTTTGCTTTTCACTCTCACTGCTTTCTTGAAAGTTCAGACAATAATAATCTCCCTCCATGTGTTGTTCATTTCCAAACTATTATGGTGGTAGGGTAGACGATTAAGTCCCCATTTATTTCAAGTGAGCAGTCCATATTTTTAATAACCTCCACACTGCATGGATATCATTTTACAAATGCATCATTCATTAGTGAATCAGTTCTAAAATATTTACAGAGCATAAAATATGTTCTAAATTCTAGTCTGAGTATATAGCACACAACATTGGCTCTTATAAAACATGGGAGTATCTCCATTAATGTGTCTTATGATTTCATCACATATGTCTTCATCTGACATAGATATTCCACTATGAAAGAACTAATAACAGGGAAAAACTGAAGTATCTCCTTCAGTAATTTATCCTATTAAAAGTGAACAAAAGAAAGTTGAAATCAAGCAGGAGGCATTATCATTGGTCTGAGTGCAAATGTCCTTTTTTTTTTTTTTTTTACCATGTTTGGCCATATTTATGCTAGTATATCAAAATAAGAATGATCGGCAACTAATTATGAAATATATTTACAACAAAATAAAGATAATGAAACAACTATTGGTGTATTTTCAGTATATATTTATTGTACAACATTAGACATCACATTTTAATCATATCCTTGACAAATTAAAGTATTCCTAGAAAAATACATAATAGCATTTAAAGGTTATTGTTTTTATGACTACATAAATATACTATATACTATACTATATTAATATAATTTTGAGCTATTTTAGTTGTCACTATAATTTGTTAATGTCAATAAGAAGTGACGTTTATTGAGTCTAGAAGCACATAGAAAATTGCCTAATGAAAGTTATATTAATTCATGAATCACAAATATCTGGTTTCCAAGAATTACAAAGGTTCTCTATGTATGGGAACAAGAGAATATATATATATATATACACACACACACACACAGAGAGAGAGAGAGAGAGAGAAATGAAGAAGGAAGAGGAGGGGAAGAGGGGAAGGAGGAGGAGGAGGAGGGGAAGGGCAAAAAGACGTAGAATAAGGTGAACTCGGTATTATCAACTTTTAGGATTTTGTTCCAAAAAATTCTTTATTTGACATTTATTAGATACATTTATTATATGACTGGCATTACTTCTGTGTGGTAAATTATTCTTGTCACAGTTCTAAGAGGAAACAAATACAGTAAAATAAAATATCAATTTTTTAAAAATGCCCAAGGTATAAGAAAACCACAGGGAATGTTCAGTACTATTGAACTAGAAAGAGTTGGAGACCCTAGGAAAACCGAGTGGCAAACAGAGAGAGAAATTGATTATAAGACACTGGAAAAAACATGGTAGTTCTTTAATCTCCACCCTGTTTTCCATAGAGGCCGTACTAGTTTATATTCCTACCAGCAGTGTAGAAGTGTTCCCTGATTGCTGCATCCACGCCAACAACTACTATTTTTTGATTATTTGATTATGGCCATTCTCACAGGAGTAAGGTGGTATTGCATTGTGGGTTTGATTTTCATTTCCCTGATGATTAGTGATGGTTGAGCATTTTTTCATATGTTTGTTTGCCATTTGTATATATTCTGTTCATAATTGTCTATTCATAGCCTTAGCCCACTTTTTGATGGGTTTTTTTTTCACTGATTTGTTTGAGTTCGTTGTAGACTCTGGATATTAGTCCTTTGTCAGATGTACAGATTATAAAGATTTTCTCCCATTCTATGGGTTGTCTGTTTACTCTGCTGACTGTTCCTTTCGCTGTGCAAAAGCTCTTTAGTTTAATTAGGTCCCAGCTATTCATCTTTGGTTTTATTGCAATTGATTTTAAATTTTGGGTCATGAAATCCTTGCCTAAGCCAATGTCTAGAAGGGTTTTTCCAATGTTATCTTCTAGAATTTTTATAGATTCAGGTCTTAGGTTTATGTCCTTCATCCATCTTGAGTTGATTTTTGCATAAGGTGAGAGATGAGGATCCAGTTTCATTCTCCTACATGTGGCTAGCCAATTATCCCAGCACCATTTGAAGAAAAGGGTGCCCTTTCCCCACTTCATGTTTTTGTTTGCTTTGTTGAAGATCATCCCACTACTGGGTATCTACCCAGAGGAAAGTAAGTGATTATTCAAAAAAGATACTTGCACACACATGTTTATAGTAGCACAATACATCATAGCAAAGTTGTGGAACCAACCCAAATGCCCATCAATCAATGAGTGGATAAAGAATGTCTGATATATATATATATGTGTGTGTGTGTGTGTGTGTATGATGAAATACTACTCAGCCATAAAAAGGAATGAATTAACAGCATTTGCAATGACCTGGATGAGATTAGAGACTATTATTCCGAGTGAGATAACTCAGCAATGGAAAACCAAACATGTATGTTCTCACTGATATGTGGGAGCTAAGCTATGGGAATGCAAAGGCATAAGAATGATACAATGGACTTTGGGGACTTGGGGGTAAGATGGGAGGTGGGGATGGATAAAAGACAGGAAATATGTTGCAGTGTATACTGCCTGGGTGATGGGTGCACCAAGTTGTCACAAATCACCACTAAACTTACTCATGTAACCAAATACCACCTGTACCCCAATCACTTATGGAAAAATAAAATTTAAAAAAATAAGACACTGGAAACAAAACTACCACACAGAAGCTGTGACCTTTGGCCGATGGGTGAAACTGATGGTGTCCTCACAGGGAGTTAACTGAAGAAGTAAATGACAACACTTAACTGTCTTTCCCCCTTTCTATTGTTTACCTCTGGCTGAATCTCAACCATTTAGAATCCCAAAGGCAAAGGACCCATTAATATAGTCCATTAGAGTCAAGCTACCAGGGAACAGAGGAGGGCAGTGGAGGATAAAGAGCACCTCTGAAGAGAGAGACGCTTGATATTTAGTCCATAGGAGAAAATGAAAAATTACAGATACATGTTAAAAAAATGTTGTTGTTGTTGTTTTTGTCAACCTTGTGGGACTTAGAGAGCTCTGTTTTTCATTATTCACAGTTATATCCACTGAACTTACAGCATAGTGCCTAGTAAATTTTAGCAACACAGTGCAAATTTTTAAATAAATGAATGCATGAATAAGGAAGCATTGACATCTACTCTTAAATTATTTAAAAGTGGAATAAAGAGTACTCTTGTTTTACCTTGCTCCAGAGAATTAGAATTATGAACAGAGGATTATACATAAAAGGAGGCCAAACAAATGGAATACATTGTTTTAAAAAAACTAGAAATTGTCTGCTAGATAATAAAATGCCATATTAGTGCTGAGCTTTCTGCCAATGGACTCATTCAAGTAGAGATATGGTCTTTTAGAAAGGATAGAGTAGAATGAATACAGGCATTCAATAGGTTCTTGAACTGGCTGAACACTAATATCTCTACCACTTCTAAGAGCCTTCAGTTATGGAGCTCACAGGAGAAATTTATTTCAGTCTTAGGATCAGGAGAGCTGTGCTTTTTCTTGAGGAACTGTTTGTTATTAGTCCCTTAGGATATTCTATATCTCTGCAAGGATCTTTGCTTTGACAGTTAGAAATTTTAGACTCAAATTTGTTGTCCATTTTAGCAAATATGTAGAATGTTTTATAACTGTAGGATTTGCATATTAACAGTACCTCTGGGTTTATCTTATTTTTCTTATGTGCACCATATATCTAATCTATTTTTTTAATATTATTGATTATTGTCTGATGTATTTATATGCCTTTGGGGGAAAGAAAGGATATAAACAAAGTCCATAATTCTGTTGTTTGAAAATTCTTAAATTCAAAGAGAAAAACATATGTGGCTGAAAATATATTTAAATTCTCTTACAAAATGCATATTACAGGGATGTGTTTGCACTGTAAATTTTACCTCACCCCTTCACCCTTCAGGAGGTAGATTTATAATTTGCCCAAAAGGGGCTGATGAATGTACATCTTATAAAATAAAAGTTAAAAAAAAAAGAATTTTAGCTAATTTATCTCCTTAAGTTTGAAATTATAAAAATATTTCTGATATTTGAGATAACCTTAGCACGGATTTGAGTACAGAAAAAATATCAATAAATTCCTAGGAATAATTAATTCAAGTAAATAGATGGCCAGGTTCAATGCCAGAACTGAATCCACTGTGGTGTCAAGGTTGTGTTCATGTCATGTGGAGGCAGTGGGAAACCTCTCTGAAATCAACAACTTTAGAACTAGAAGTATACACTAAAATTAAAGACTGGGTGTGAATGAAAAAAATAAATACATAAGAAAAACAATTGGACAAAAAGATAAAATGGTGCAAGTTAAGCACATCTATGCATAAGAACAGTCTTGCCTTGTTTTTCCTGGACCTCACTCCAACATACAGGCACAGACACCAGGGGACCTCCATCATGAGAGAAAATGAGTCACTGCCACTTTCAAAGGGAACTTTTTTTTGGCAGTAAACCCCAATGTATTTCTCTGTCTGATGCTTATAACTAGGATAGACCTTGCCAACAATGTTTTGGACGTAATTATAATTCATGAAAATATTTGTATGTGTATGTGTTGCTAGTTGAAATATTAAGAAATATTAAGAAAATTTATATTGATTGTAGAAGAAGAAAGATGTTTTTCCTCACCCATTGCAATGTTCATGGTTGAGGCTCTTATAACAGATGACAGATTAAGAAAAGAAAAGCATACAAAAGTATTTAATATAAGCTTTGTATGACACAGGAGCTTTCATAAGGAAATAAAGACTCAAAGAAACAGGAAAATTTGTGTAATTTTATGCCTAGGTTTGATGAAGAGTGGACAGTCATGTGTGAAGTATGATTGGACAAAGGAGGCATGATGTTATGACAACACACTAATGGAAATTAGCAAGTCCTGTTTGTTCAGTGTTTTCTGTGTACCTGTGTCTGCAGGGATCAGGATGTGGCTTTCCTCTGGGTATGGTGAGTGCACTGTTTGAAGAAGGGTGGTGAAACTGCTATGCTCTCTGGGGTATATAACCTGGGGTTCGTTGTCACGTGCCAAGAAAGAATTCAGTACATGGACACATGTGGGTGGGTTAAGGAGTGTAAAGTTTAATAGAATAAAGGAGAGAGGAAAGCAGCTCCTTGCAAGAGAAAAATGTCCAAAAAGGAGAGAGGTGGCAGACTGCAGCAGATTTTATAGGCAGGTTGCAGAAAGCAGTGTCTGATTTATGTAGGGCTCACAGATTGGTTCAATCAGGTATGACATCTACATAGTGTGTGGGGAAGCTTGGTTGCCCACCCTAATCTTATTATGCAATGGACTTTCCAGTTGATCAGTGACATCTTGTTTGCTTCTTACTGTACATGTGGCTAACAAAGAGAAGGGAAGATGGAGCTGCCATCTTGAACATGATTGGTTGAACATGATTGATTGAACATGATTGGCATGACCGCCAGTATCTATGTCTGCAGCTCGATTTTACAGGCTGCTCTTTGTTAGAAAGAAAAATAATTTGGGACTGCTTTTCATTAAAAAGAAAAGCTTTACCAAGGACTCCCATGCCCTTGCTATTTGCCTAAGTAATTCCTTCTTAACTCCTATATCATTGTTATGATCTGTTTCAAAAGAGAAGGGTGAGAGGAAGTAAGAGAATGACCTCACATTTTATTATCTGCTTCAGGAGAGAAAGGATGAGTGGAAGGTGAGAGTCACCTGGCTTCTGCAGCTTTCTCACATGCCTATGTGCCATATTTTGGGGTAGTGTGTACTGAACTCCATCACCAATTAAACTAAACTTAACATGTATGTTTAGTTTCCAGTAAGGAAAACAATTTTCTTTTGTATTGGCATTATTTGATGCTCAAAAAACCAAGTGAAATAAAAATGAAATACTTTAATCTCATTCAACAATCAAGCTTAGTGGGTTTATGTGACCTAAAGATGTCACTTACTATTAAACGAAATTAGAATTGTCATTTAAGCCTAGATTTTGCCTAACAGTTTTTGTCAGGCCTCTGAGCCCAAACTAAGCCATCATATCCCCTGTGACCTGCACGTACACATCCAGATGGCCAGTTCCTGCCTTAACTGATGACATTCCACCACAAAAGAAGTGAAAATGGCCTGTTTCTGCCTTAACTGATGGCATTACCTTGTGAAATTCCTTCTCCTGGCTCATCCTGGCTCAAAAACTCCCCATCTGAGCACCTTGTGACCCCCGACCCTGCCCACCAGAGAACAACCCCCTTTGACTATAATTTTCCTTTACCTACCCAAATCCTATAAAACGGTCTCACCCCTATCTCCCTTCACTGACTCTTTTTTCGGACTCAGCCCACCTGCACCCAGGTGAAATAAACAGGCTTGTTGCTCACACAAAGCCTGTTTGGTGGTCTCTTTTCATGGATGCGAGTTTGTTAGTTTTCACACTAACAAAATGGGACTTCCAATCATGACTTATTTTACATCAATGAATAATGATACTAAGAGTTTACTAATACTATATTGTAGAATAATGTAAAATAAGAAACATCGTGCTCCTTTTATGGATAAATACGAATTTCTATAAATAAAGAGCCATGTACTGTTTTGGGAAGTCAGGGACCCCAAACGGAGGGACCAGCTGAAGCCATGGCAGAAGAACATAAATTGTGAAGATTTCATGGACATCTATTAGTTCCCCAAATTAATACTTTTATAATTTCTTACACCTGTCTTTACTGCAGTCTCTGAACATAAATTGTGAAGATTTCATGGACATTTATCACTTCCCCAATCAATACTCTTATAATTTCCTATGCCTATCTTTAATCTTTTAATCCCATCATCTTCATAAGCTGAGGATGTATGTTGCCTCAGGACCCTGTGATGATTGTGTTATCTGTACAAATTGTTTGTAAAACATGTGTGTTTGAACAATATGAAATCTGGGCACCTTGAAAAAGAACAGGATAATGCAATTTTCAGGGAAAAAGGGAGATAACCATAAGGTCTGACTGCCTGTGGGGCTGGGCAGAACAGAGTCATATTTCTCTTCTTGCAGCAAGCGAATAGGAGAAATATCACTGAATTATTTTCCCAGCAAGGAATAACCCTGGGAAGAGAATGCATTCCCAGAGGGAGATCTCTGTAATGGCCGCTCTGGGAGTGGCTGTCTTATGCGGTTGAAGATAAGGGATGAAATACGCCCTGGTCTCCTGCAGTGCCCTCAGGCTTGCTAGTATTAGGAAATTCCAGCCTGGCAAATTCTAGTCACACCAGTTGTCTGTTCTCAAACCCTGTTTCCTGTTAAGATGTTCATCAAGACAATGTGTGCCCAGTGGGACATGGAACCTCATCAGTAATTCTAATTTTGCCCTGACCTTGTGATCTCCCTTCTGCCCTTTTAATCTTTTATTGCCCCTTGAATCATGTGATCTTTGTGATTTACTTCCTGTTCATACCCCCCTCCCCTTTTGAAATCCCTAATAAAAACTTGCTGGTTTTGTGGTTCAAGGGGCATCACGGAACCTGCTGACATGTAATGTCACCCCTGGAGGCCCAGCTGTAAAATTTCTCTCTTTTATGCTCATTCTCTTTATTTCTCAGACCGGCTGACACTTAGGGAAAATAGAAAATAATCTACATTGAAGTATTGGGGGCTGGTTCCCCCAGTAATATACACGTAAAAATATTCTCCTGAAAATATGTATGGCTAAAACAGAAGTTGAACAATTATCTATTTAGTTGAAGCCTGTCATTTTTAAGAATTCCAGTCCCATTGAAAGTGGGTACTGAAAATTTTGTAAACATCTATGTTCTAATCACATTTCACTGGGTAAATTGCTGTTTTAATCCAAAATACTTGTGGAAAACTTTTTGGGAATTCCATTTTGGAAAATGTAAACACTTTTTTACATTCCTACATGATTTGGCTACAGGGCTCACTGCTGTCTCAGTTTTTGAGGTTCAAGGGATCCTCCTGCCTCAGCCTCTTGGATAGCTGGAACTACAAGCATGTGCCACTATGCCTGGCTAAATTTTTGAATTTTTGTCAAGACAAGGTCTCACTTTTTTACCCAGGCTGGTCTCCTGGGATCAAGCAATGCTCCCAATTTAGCCTCCCAAAGTGCTGGGATTACAATCATGAGCCACCATGCCTGGCCTGAATGTATATTCAAAAAGAGAGCACATGGCCAAAACTCTGAAACTCATGCAGTGTAAATCTGAAAGCTGAAATCATAGTTTTTAATACATAACAGAACTGTGAGAAAATTTAAATGGTTTGGTCAAAATTATTGCATAATTGGCACCAAACACCTAGACAATTATAGTCAAAATTTCCTTAGTACAACACTCCTAAAAACTAGCTCTTTATAGAACATAAAATTTTTGTAAAAATCATTTTAGTATATAGCAAAAATAATTTTGTATTTTTGAAAAATTTTAGTCATACTTTGTATCTCCTTCTGTCTACGAAATAAGTAAAACTATAAATGTAGTCAAGGGAAGCCAAACTTAAACAACTTGTCAATTCAGCCAGTCACCAAGAAAAAACTGTTTGGACACCAATCATCTAGCAAAATGTTGGTGATAAGTAAATGTGTTGAGTTCAGCTGAATAGTGTTAACTTGTTATAACTATATTGAATTAGTGATATATTAAATATGGGTTTACTACAATCTAACATAAATGAACCTCCAACCTACTGCCCCTTCAGTCAAATAATAAAAGAATAAGGCAAAAAATTAAATGCATACACACTCACACACACATACACAGACCCACAGGCAATTCACTCGTATATATTACTGGGGTAGACCTCATTAAAATGGTATCACATAGCAAAATGTAATATAAGAAAGGCTATTTAATATCAAATTCATTATTCCTAGACGTGAATATTTTCGGAAATACAAGATAGGTTAATTTAGGGAAAAAATGAAGAGGGGAGTGAGGAGGCTGATTGATGTGGCTGAACATTTGCTCTTATTCTGATGTACTATTAGCCAAGAAGCTTTGATAAATTTTCACTTTTAGCATGAGATGTGAAGAGCATACGTTTTTCTTTTTCTTTTCTTTTCTTTTTTTTTTTTTTTTTTTTTTTTTTTTTTTTTTTTTTTTTTTTTTTTGAGATAGAGTTTCACTCTTGTTGTCCAGGCTGGAGTGCAGTGGTGTAATGTCAGCTCACTGCAACCTCCACCTCCCGGGTTCAAGCAATTCTTCTGCCTCAGCCTCCCAAGTAGCTGGGACTACAGGGGCCTGCCATCACGCCTGGCTAATTTTTTGTATTTTTAGTAGAGTTGAAGTGTCACTATGCCGGCCAGGCTGCTGGTCTCGAACTCCTGACCTTGTGATGCACCCGCCTTGGCCTCCCAAAGTGCTGGGATTACAGGCATACTTTTTTATGCAGATCACCTCAAATTGCATGTGATTGAATTTTAGGATTTATATCCATTAGAATTTTTCAACATGAGATATTCAAAATAATGCCTTAAAAAATTTTTTTAAAGGTAACTCAAAATAAACAACTTTTAAAAGTTAGTTTATGAAATTTGACAAAGTTTCCTCTAAAAATAATTTTTCCTTTTTCTTTAAATATTAGTAATTTATATTCAAGCTAAATTTTATTTTAAGATTTTGATTGAGTTTTAAATTAATAACTTATTATTAATTAAAAGATCATATATGAAAAGGTTTTTTTCTTTTTGGTATCATTTCACAGTTTACTCACTAAGTCTCACCCAATGAGTCTCATCTTTCTTCAGTGGTCTTAACAATTTTGGCCTTGAGTTAATTAATTCAAAGTCTTCAGGAATGAAAGAACAAACTAGGTTCAGCCATCTCATTTTCCATTGATGGTAAAAGAACTTTAGTAATGCAAGATACTAATCATAAGGCTTAAAACAAAACTGGGTTGCTGCATTATCTTCCAATAACTTAAACATACTAAATATTCAATATGTTTCCTGAAAAAAAATTCACATAACCTTTACCTCTAAGTATGTTTCATTTTATAAGCACAGATTATTATTCTGATTTCTTTTATTTATATTTCTTACCTATATATCTTTACTTATATTTCTATATTTCTTTTCATCCAGTTAAATGTTTAAAAATTAAGGACCATGCCTTATCAATCAATGCATCTTTTAAGTCCTGTCACAGCCTGAAGTTTATTTCCAGTTTCTCAGCTGAAGAAACAGAGTTCAGCAGTGCATTTAATTGGAATTTACATGTCCTAACATTTTATTTCCCATCAGAGTGGTTTCAATTTCTGACAAATGGTCTGCTGCATTAAAGTAATCATCAATACAGGAAGTGTTAGTTTAAGAAAAAGATACTAGGAAAGTGAAGAATTTTAAATTACTGAGAGACCTATTTACATTTGAGATTTCCATGCCTTTGAAATGTTTAAAACCACTAGCCCTACAAGAGGTATTATGCACCAGTGAGAACAGTTTAGGAAGATTACATTAGAAACTGCTTGCATTTCTCATTGAAGCAAAGATAAATTCATGTGTTCATTACAGTCAAAAAAAAGAAAATATGCAAAACTTTTTTTTTTTTTTTTTTTTTTTTTTTTTTTTTTGAGGCGGAGTCTTCACTCTGTCGCCCAGGCTGGAGTGCAGTGGCACCATCTCGGCTCACTGCAAGTTCCGCCTCCCGGGTTCGCGCCATTCTCCTGCCTCAGCCTCCGGAGTAGCTGGGACTACAGGCGCCCGCCACCGCGCCCGGCTAGTTTTTTGTATTTTAGTAGAGACGGGGTTTCACCGTGTTAGCCAGGATGGTCTCGATCTACTGACCTCGTGATCCGCCCGCCTCGGCCTCCCAAAGTGCAGGGATTACAGGCGTGAGCCACCGCGCCCGGCCGCAAAACTTTTTAATACTGTCTAGTATAAACACTAAAGACTAATTTATTTCATTGCTGAGAGCAAGTCTTAATTCTTCAATTTGTTAAAAGTAAAATTACTAAAATTATCCTAAGAACTTGTGGTGAAAACAGAAACCTCTTTCTTTTAGTCATGTGACACACATACACACACATAAACACAAGTTTATATTTCTATATTCTGGGAGTTGTAAAAGACAGCATGGATTTGATCCGTTAAATGGCATAAAAAGTGTTGGAAGGATGGATCCAATGTGAAGTAGCAAGGGTAAGGCAGATAATGAAATAATGTCCATGATAACTCTATAAATGGGGCATGAGAAAAAAATAACTGTCTAAATTGTTATTTATTCTATCATTAGCACTAGTCTACAATCAGCAACCAAAGAATATGTGGTTTCAATCACATGAATATTTAATACTAGCAAGACATTTAGACAGAAATCCGAATTTATTCCTAATTTTGTAAAGTGTTCAGCAGTTTTCCATTAAGAGATATGTCCATAGACACCAGTATTTCACTTAGTGAACTGGGATGGGATAACGTTCTACTTCCAAGCCATCTTCCAAAGCATTATTTTGAGTTTTCTTCCACTGTTCAATCCTTAAGGCAATGGCAGAATACATGATTAGTAAGAGAGGAGAATGCATGTATGCTAGATTCTTTTGGCACTATATTTGGATAAAGAACTTCAATCCAAAGTAGTATGAGCATACTCAGGTTATCTCTGAGATTACTATTTTCAAAGTATAATTGAGAGTAAGTAACTCTAAACAAGAAAGGTAGTAATTTGTATTTATGCTATGAACAGGATAAAGAAAAATAAGTTGTAATTCTCTTAAAGTATAAAAAACTAATTTAAATATTGCAAATTAATTAAAGAAAACAAAATATTGTACAACTAGCTAGTAAAACGAGCCTTAATTTGATGAGGTATTGATACACAAAGCATTGTGATTAATATCAGACTTATTATCTTTGAAGTTAAATAATATAAATACTGAATTTGCTGTATCTCAGAGGTTCTGGTATGTTACATTTTCATCTTCATTAATTATTTTTTAAATTTCTGTCTTAATTTTGTTGCTGACTAAAAGACAGTACAGGAGTATCTTGTTTAAACCATATGTATTTGTATAGCTTCAAGAGTTCCTCTTGAAATTGATGTCTAGTTTTATTTTGCTATTGCCTGATAAAATACTTGGTTTGATTTTGAGTTTTTAAAATTTATTGAGACTTGTTTTGTAGCCTAACAGATGGTCTATCTTGGAGTATGGAGTTAGTACAACCTCTCCAGAAAACAGTATGAAGATTTCTCAAAGAATTAAAAATAGTTCTAACATTTGAACCAGATATGCTATTCTTGGGTAACTATCCAAAGGAAAATAAATTATTATGTCAAAAAGATACCTGTATAGTATTAAAAAGATACCTGTATAGTATCAAAAGTAGTATATTTATAGCAACACTATTTATAGTACCAGTAGTATATGGACTAAACCAAAGTGCTCATCAGTGGATGGTTAGATAAAGAATAATTGGTATATACGTATATAATAGAATAGTACTAAGCCATAAACAAGAATAAACTCATGTCTTTTGCAGTAACACGGATGGAACAGAAGGTCAATTATCTTAAGTGAAATAACTCAGAAACAGTCAAATACTGCATCTTCTTACTTACAAGTGAGAGCTAAGTAATATGTACACATGGACATAGAGTGTGGAACACTATACATTGGAGACTTGGAAGTGTGAGAGGGTGGGAGCAGGGTGAGGGATGAGAAATTACTTAAGGGATACAATGTACACTATTCACATATTCATGTCACAAAACTGCACTTGGGCCCCCTACATTTATACAAAATATATATATACACACATATATGTGTATATATACTGCTATTACAGAAGCTTCTGTTTAATATTTAATATTATGCTGAAAGATAAAAGCAAAACCATTAGTACCTTACTAGTATACTAGTACCTTACTAGTATACTATTAACTACTTTAAAAATCTAAAAGAAAAAATACAGCCGGGCGCGGTGGCTCACGTCTGTAATCCCAGCACTTTGGGAGGCCGAGGCAGGCGGATCACGAGGTCAGGAGATGGAAACCATCCTGGCTAACACGGTGAAACCCTGTCTCTACTAAAAATACAAAAAATTAGCCGGGTGCTGTGGCGGGCGCCTGTAGTCCCAGTTACTCGGGAGGCTGAGGCGTGAACCCGGGAGGCGGAGCTTGCAGTGAGCCGAGATCGCGCTACTACACTCCAGCCTGGGGGACAGAGCGAGACTCCGTCCCCCCCCCAAAAAAAAAGAAAAAGAAAAAATACAGTGAAAAAAATATATATTCACAGTCAGAATGTTTATAAGATTTCAAGGGATAATTTTTATAAGGTGTGTACTATAAAGAAAAGCAGAAATGTTACTAAAGGTCAACATGATATAGGAAGTTCATGAAAATTTGCACTGAATGTTGGACAGATGACAGTTATCTGTACCAGTTAAAACTGGATTTAATGCCTGTATTAGTCCATTGTCACACTGCTAATAAAGACATTCCTGAGACTGGAGAGTTTATAAAGGAAAGAGATTTAATTGACTCACAGTTCAGCATGACCAGGGAGGCCTCAGGAAACTTACAATTATGGCAGAAGGGGAAGCAAACATGTATTTTTTCACATGGTGTCAGGAAGGAGAGGAATGTGAACCAAGTGAAGGAGGAAGCCCCTTATAAAACCATGACATCTCATGAGAACTTAGTATCACAAGAAGAGCGAGAGGGTAACCACTCCCATAATTCAGTTACCTCCCACTTGGTCCCTCCTGTGACACATAAGGATTATGGAAACTACAATTCAAGATGAGAGTTTGGTTGGGACACAACCAAACCATATCAATGGCATATAATATATATGTGTACGCAGAAACATATTAACATCAGGGTCTATGTTACTCATTCAACGTTTCTGGTCAGAACCTTCGTGGCTTGGTGAAGCTACTCAATGAAATCATCAATATCTTGGCTTCTTTTATCTTTCTCTTGCATTAATCTTAGCAGGAACATATTTTGAAGATAAACAGAATTTTATTGAACACGAGATATGGGGCTATAAATGAAAATGAGAAATCTCAATCACTACAAGTTTTTGAGTATCAATTTGAGGAACAGAGTTGTTATCAACTGAGATTGGTAAGATGCTGGTAGATACAGGGTAGATCAGTAGCTCATTATCAGTAGTTATGTAGGAAAGTGCATGCACAAGCCTGGACATGTCTATTCTGGAGATGTAATTTGGGATCATGATCATACACAGATGTGAGTTAATGTAATGATACTGAAATTTATCCTGAAAGGAATATATGCAGATAGAAGAGGACCAAATACTGAGCCCTGAAAGAGTTCAACAGTATAAGTTAGCACAGGAGCAGAGAAACCAGCAAAAGAATCTTAAAAGTAGTGCCTGTTGAATCAAGTGAAAACATAAGAGAATACGCTGACTTGGAAAAAAGTGAAAAGAATGAATTGAGGGTAGTTATCACAAAGAAAGGCCAACCAATGCAATGGAAGGAAAAAAAATGCAAAACATATATTTGGTAATAGTATATTAAGGAATCTATATAAGGAATTTCTACAACTTAAAAACAACAACCCAATTAAAAATTATCAAAGGATTTTCTATATTAGTCTGTTTTCATGCTGCTGAATACCTGAGACTGGGCAATTTACAAGAAAAAGAGATTTATTCACTCACAGTTCCACATGGCTGGGGAGGTCTCACAATCACGGTGGAAGGCAAGGAAAAGCAAGTTACACCTTATGTGGATGATAGCAGGCAAGAAGAGAGAGCTGTACAGAAAAACTCCCCCCCCCCTTTTTTTTTTTTGAGACGGAGTCTTGCTCTGTTGCCCAGGCTGGAGTGCAGTGGCACAATCTCTGCTCACTGCAAGCTCTGCCTCCCAGGTTCATGCCATTCTCCTGCCTCAGCCTCCCGAGTAGCTGGGACTACAGGTGCCCGCCACCACACCCTCCTATTTTTTGTGTTTTTAGTAGAGACGTGGTTTCACTGTGTTAGCCAGGATGGTCTCGATCTCCTGACCTGGTGATCCACCCTCCTCAGCCCTCCCAAGTGCTGGGATTACAGGCGTGAGCCACCGCGCCCGGCCGAGAGCTCCCATTTTTAAAATGGATCTTGTGAGACCCATTCACTTTCATGGAAAATGGCATGGGAAAGACCCGCCCCATTATTCAATCATCTCCCACTGGGTTCCTCCCACAACATGTGGAATTATGGGAGCTACAAGATGAGATTTGGATGAGGACACAGAGCGAAACCATATAAACTTAAACATACATTGCTCAAAGAAACATATATAAATGGCCAATAAGCACATGAAAAGATGCTCAACATTACTAATCATTAGAAAAGCAATTCAAAAGCTACAAACCACAATGTGATATTACCTTACACACGTCAAGATGGGCATTATAAAAAAAAGAAAATAATAAAGGTTGGCAAGAATGTGTAGAAGTTGGAACCCTTATGTACAGTTGGTGGGAATGTAAAATGTACTGCCATTGTAGAAAACAGTATTGAGGTGACTCTAAAAATAGAAAATAGAATTACCATTTGGATATAGCCCCACTAGTAGAATATACCCAGCAACGCTACTACTGGATATATATCCAAAGTAATTCAAAGCAGATTCCAAAGTGATGTTTGCATACTTTCGTCTACTATCGCCTTATTCACAATACCCAATAAGCAAAAGAAATTCAAATTTCCACTGATGAATGAATGGGTTTAAAAATGTAACTATATATATATGTATATATATATGAATATTATGCAGTGTTTAAAGAGAAGAAAATCTTCTCTCATACTATAATATGGATGAACCTCAAGGTCATTAAGCTAAGAGAAATAAGCCAGTCACAAAAGGAAAGGTACTGTATGATTCCAGTCACATAAAGCATGTAAAGTCATAAAAATTATAGAAGCACAAATAGAAAGATGATTACTGAGGTCTGGCTAAAGGGGGAGGAATTAATGTGTAGTGAGTACAAAGTTTCAGTGTTGCAAAATGAAAAATATTATACAACTCTTCTGCACAAAATGTGAATGTACTTACTACTGAACTGTAAACTGAGAGGAAAATATCTTAGGTCCCTTCAAGCTGGGAAATGCTCAGGACAAATCTGCCCCCCATTCTATTCAAAGTCATCTCTCTGCTTACAGGGATAGATGCATATTCTGATTGCCTCTTCCGGAAAGATTTATCAGCAACTCAAAAGGACACAACCATCTGTCTCTCACCTACCTGTGACCTGGAAGCCCCCAGTTGGTGGGGGTGGGGTGGGCCTTGCTTTGAGCTGTTTCCCCCTTTCTACACAGAACTAATGTACTTCTTACATATATTGGTTGATGTCTCATGTCTCCCTAAAATGCATAAAACCAAGCTGTGCCCTGACCAGCTTGGGCACATGTCGTCAGGACATCCTGAGGCTGTGTCACGGGTGCATCCTCAACCTTGGCAAAATGAACTTTCTAAATTAACTGAGACCTGTCTCAAGTTTTGGGGGTTCACAACACTTAAAAATAGTTAAGATGGTAAATTTAATGTACTGTGTTTTTTTCTTACATCAAAAAAAGGATAAACTTAGAGCTTATGCCAAATGTTTCTGTGAGATCAAGCAGAAAATGAAGATAAAAAATAGACCATTGGTTTTAACAACATTGACTCATTGGTAGTTTCAAGAGCTGTAGTTTTGACAGCTTGGTGAAAGCTAGATTGTGTTGATTCAGACAGGAGTGAAAATGGGATTTGAGCCAGTGAGATTACATAACATTTTTATTCTTTGAAGTGTTTTGTCCAAGGCGGAGCAAGTAAATATAGCTGTAGCTGGGTAGATATTTAGAAACTTCCCTTTCTCTCTCTCTGAGAAAAGGTAAGTTCCTTCCACCAGTGAGCTTGTATAATCAAAAGCCAAGTTAGTTACTTCCTAGATACAATGGGGGTACAGGCATTGGGTAAATACACCTGTTACAAATAGAAGAATTTGACTAAAACAAAGGGACTACATGCAAGTCTGAAATCCAACAAAGTAGTAATTAAATCTTAAAGCTCTAAAATAATCTTGGAGAATCTCTCACTATATATATAGATATCTATATCTCTATATCTATATAAAGACAAATATGTGTCTATCTTTAGTAAAAACAAAATCCATGATGTTGCAGAGAGAAAAGAGTGTTAACTGATGTTCTTCCATAGCTGAAAGGAGTTAGAATCTAGTGTACATATAGAATGACTTGATTTTGATGGGAGCATCCATATTTGTAGGTTAATAGCTGGGAGCAATGTATGTGTAGATGTAGTGGTGTGAATTTTTGAATGGTTCCACACTGGCTGCTATTGTTTATTTCAGCTTCAGCTTTTCTCCTGCCTTCCTGGCAAGGGAAAATATAATGAAATAATGGTGAGAAAAAAATAGAGTTTATGTCAGGAAAGCAAAATTATCCCAGATATTCTCAGCAAATATCGTTTATGGATATTCAGTGACCACCATTTTACCTAATGCTAATGAATGTTTTGCTTTATTTTTTCTAGGTGAGCATCTTATTGCCCTGGAAAAGATTGTGGTTTTGTTTCAAGGAAGAAGAGAAGAATGACATTTTTGCAGGTAAGAGGCCATCTATTTTATACTCAATGATTATCTCAAAATAATTTTTCATAGAAATTGACAAGCTGGAGTTAAAAGTCTTATAGACAAGAAAATTGCCAAAGAAAAAAATGTTTAATAAAAAAAAGGGTAGGCCGGGCACGGTGGCTCACGCCTGTAATCCAAGCACTTTGGGAGGCCGAGGTGGGCAGATCACGAGGTCAGGAGATCGAGACCATCCATGCTAACACGGCCTCCACTAAAAGTATAAAAAATTAGCCAGAGGTGGTGGCGGGCACCTGTAGTCCCAGCTACTCGGGAGGCTGAGGCAGGAGAATGGCATGAATCTGGGAGGCGGAGCTTGCAGTGAGCCGAGATCACACCACTGCACTCCAGGCTAGGTGACAGAGTGAGGCTCTGTCTCAAAAAACAAAACAAAGCAAGGGCAGCACATATGTGTATTCAGTGTCTGGCTATTAAAGCATTATCAAGCAATAGCAATTAAATGAGAAATGCTTCAGTTATAAACATTTATTAATATGACACAATATGGTCCAGAAAAATTATAATTCTAATGTAAACTAGAAGGCCTTAACACTCCCTTTGGCTTGACTAAGATATTCTCCCGACTCTAAGCCCCTGTCCCTCCATGTCTTAGAGGGCTTATTTTAGAAAAGTTATAATTGTAATGAGTTCTCAGGTACATTGAAATGTAAATCATCTCCTAAACTCTTGCCAGTTTTACAACCCAGGAATGCCTTGGACCTTGGAGTTATCCCTCTAAAATGTAATCTTTAAGAGAAGTAGAGCCTGTATCTTCCTCTGTCTGTGGGAAGGTAGGGGCCTAACTTCAATAAACACAAATTAACAAGCACATTGGCCTAATTTCACTGGCAACCCTGACTTTAACGTCCTCCAGTTGTTTTTTTCACTAAGTCACTTCGGTGCTTAAAAATTCTCCTGCATTTTTTTTCCACAAGAATTGGGTTTTGTCTCCCAATTAGGATAGACTTGACTGCAATTGCAATAGCCTTGAAGTCTTCCTTGCCTGCTTAACTCTCTCCTGGAATTTCTCTTTGACAAATGAAACTGTATGTGATGGCAGTGATATTACAAAGCTATAAAATTGTATGATTCTTTATTCATAAAATTGCATGAGAAGATTGGGTATCCAATTGGGGAATATATTTCTGTTTCACACTAATTGCAAAAATAAAATCCAAATAAGTTAAAAATATAAATGCTAAACAAATTCATGAAATTATAAAAATGTAAATTAATGCAGTTATTATTTTTTTCATAAAAATATATTTTGTATGCTTAATTTTTTTAGGAGGCTAGTATAAGCACTAGAAACTGATAAGACATATTATCCTTACTGTCATTAAAAATATCAATCTAAAGACAACTACCAAACCAAATATTCAATACTTCTATACTTCAAAAGATGTACAAATAGAATAAATATTACTGACAACCTAAAAGGAAATATATCATACACACATGCTCACACACACACACACACAAACACGCATATGTAAGAATGCATCGCTCAGCATGGTGGATCATGCTTGTAAACTCAACCATTTGGAGGGTTGAGGCAGGAGGATCACTTGATGCTCGGAGTTTGAGAACACCCTGAGCAACATAGCAAGGCCCCATCTCTGCAAAAAGATAAAAAAGTGAGATGAGAGTGGGGATGTGCACCTGTAGTCCCAGTTACTCTGGATGCTAAGCCAGGGGGATCACTTGAGCCCAAGAGAAAAAGGAAGAAAGGGAAGGAAGGAAGGAAGGAAGGAGAAAAAAAAGAATATGTTGACCATATCTATAAAACAAAAAGTAGAAGTCTGCAAAGGAAGCCAGGCAAAATATAGGAATAGATAATATATAGAAGAGCAACTTGGTTACAAAATGTTTAAAAAGGAAGCTCATGCTTTATAGATAAGCAATGCAAGTAAGCAAAAACAAAGCGAAGTATGTCATTCAAATAATTACAACTAACAATACATAGAAAAGTTTGGAAAATATTTAAAAGTGATTATATCAACCATCATGAACAAAAGTTATCACATCAACATTTGAAGCATAATTTTGCCTTATTCATATAAAACACCATGATATTGGAAAGCCAATTCTTAGTATATAACTAAAATAAGTGAGTTAAGCAAAGAATGCATGTGCAAAAAAACATTGCAGCTTTGTTTGTGATACAGAAAAAAGAACAAAAACAAAGAGCAAAAAGCAGAATTGGGTGACTCAAAAAGTAAATTGCAACACAGCAATTTAAAAATATACCAGAATATATGGCCTAGAATGAAAAGATAAATTTGTTAGTGCAAAACAACAAATAGGATGAACTGAATTCCAGACACATATTGAAATAGGCTCTCACATACGAACATACATATGCATAAAACCCCATTATATATTTTCATGGAGGCCTATAAAAATTGAATAAATAAATATAGAGAATAGATTGAAATCAAATGCATAAAGCTTTATACAGCCAGAAGACTTTGGCCTTATTTTCAATGTGTAAATTTGTACAATGAGAATGTAGTCTGGCATTATTTGGGAATTAAATTACTGCACAGAATAGAAAATCATTCCTAAATGTCTTAGAAATAATAATAATATTTAAAAATATGATAGCAGTATCAAATTGCTGGTCTCAAAGAAGAGCACTAGAAAATGTTTGAGTTTCCAAAGAAATGTATATTTCATTTAAGTTGGTTCTTATATAAAGTATTAATTAAATAAGTATGATCAAAACCTTTGACTGTGGGAATATTTATCTTAATATTTCAAGGTATTTTGGTGTAGGGGCTGTTTAACTTTGTGACTTTAAAATTTCTTATTTTAATTTCTGACTTTACTAGATAATACCTATCAATGTGATCTAGAGTAAGGTATTAACTATCTCTATGAGAAAACACAGTACATTAAATAACTTCTACTTAATATGTTTATCACGTGCTTTAAATGCTTTTAACTATGTCAAATGCTTGAAAAAATGTCCGAGACACAGTAACAATTCAATAAATGTACACTGTTATTATAATTTCTAAAAATAAAAGTAACATAGAACAAGATATGTATATACTAACTAAAAAGCAATTCACTCTGAAAAAATCATAAGGGTTGTTATTTTTAAGTTTTATCTAAAACAAAAACAGGCATGGTTTTGAAAAAAATATGTATATAATTTAACTAATATAATTACATTGGCTCAATATGCCAATGTGATTTTTGGCATATTGAGATTATATGCAAAGGGAAATGCAAATGTTAATTGAATAAATAGGTACAGATAAATAGATGGAAATCAAATGCATAAAACTCTATTCGGGCATGAACTGCGTAAGGAGGACTCTGGCTTTATATTTGCATTTCCCTTTGCATATAATCTCAATATGCGAAAAATATTATCACTATCTCTGCCTTTGACAATTCACATACCTACAACCCCACACTGAGGCCTGCACAAAGTATACTTCAAAGACTGATGCTCATCAAAGATAGGAAGTATTACTTCATTTGTTTATTTCTCAGTAACTCTGCTTTTCAAGTCCTTTAACTACAGGAAAAACACACAAAATTGAGGTGGGTCAAATCTTCTACCACTTACTTTGTAACTAAAATATTAGTATCATTTCTCAGTCAGGCAAAAATGACAATAGCAAAATTATTTCTAGTGGTGATTAAAACAACAAAAGCAACACTGTAGTTTTAATGCAGTTTATTAATGTATTATCAATGTAGTTTAATGTATGTTCACTTAAAAATGCCATAATATTATTGCAAAGAATCATTAAAACTTGACTTTATAAATTCAATTTGATCACAATATTTTAATATGCTTCATTAAATCAAGATTTGGAAATCTGACAAATAAATTTCTGTTCAACCAAGAGGCTGACAGTAATATCAACCAAATATTCTTACAGGCAATATACTATCTAAACATAGAAGTAGTTTCTGCTTTACTAAGCTATATTTCTTAAAGCTGATAGTAATTGCAATCGTAATGTAAGTAAAATTTACATGTAGAAAATTTAATAAGGAGGCTGCTGTTTAAAATTAGTTTTGCTTTTTAATTGTCTGCTTTCTGTCACTTTCCAAAACTATAAAAGAAGTTTGGTAATGTGCAATTTAACAGGCTGTGGGGGGTATACTTAGTTTACAAGTGTAATATTTTTCTAGAATGTGAATTGGATACTCTCTTTGCAGTTACATACTGGTAACTGTCTGAATGGCATTTGCTATTTTCTTTCAAAATATGCTCATTTTACATATAATTTAGTCACATAGTTTAAATTTTGCACAGCAGATTGAGCTACATGCATAATTCTTTCTTTTCATTGTTTATAAAATGTTTAAAATACATTTGACTCATTTAAGCTCCCTACTAAATCTATACCTCTTTGTCTTAAATTTGTTCCTTATTCGAGTTTTACATTCTGAGAGCCTCAATCGCAATTTAGCACTTACAAAACAGAAAGACTTTGCACTTTTAGGGAACTGACAACTCATTTCTGGAAATTATGTTCCATCTGTCACTTCAGCAAATTTCAAGTGTTTCTTTTTATCAGTATTTTAATGTTCTATAATTTAATTTATAATTATTTCTAAAGATGACTCAAGTTCTTAGTAACTATGAAATCTCTTCTAGAGGAAACAAGTTAAAATACTTGAAATTATTTGCTTTTTATTTTCAACTACTTTCATTAACTAGAGATGCCTTTCACCATCTTGAGAAATATATATATATATATATATATATTTTTTTTTTTTTTTTTTCCGAGACGGAGTCTCGCTCTGTCGCCCAGGCTGGAGTGCAGTGGCCAGATCTCAGCTCACTGCAAGCTCCACCTCCCGGGTTCACGCCATTCTCCTGCTTCAGCCTCCCGAATAGCTGGGACTACAGGCGCCCGCCACCTCGCCCGGCTAGTTTTTTGTATTTTTTTTTTTTTTTTAGTAGAGACGGGGTTTCACCGTGTTAGCCTGGATGGTCTCGATCTCCTGACCTCGTGATCCGCCCGTTTCTGCCTCCCAAAGTGCTGGGATTACAGGGTTGAGCCACCGCGCCCGGCCGGCAATTCAACTTATTGGAAAGACTTTGGATTTAAAAGCAAGAGACATGAGTTCAACTACTGTCTCTGTGATTTCATATTTCTATAGCTTTGGTAAAACTCTATATTCTGAATATGTTTCCTTCATTCATAAAGACAAGTTTGAGATAATTTTATTTTACAGTTATTCAGCCACTATTGGTTGATCTCTATCTATGTGCCAATATGTTTCTGACTGCTGAAGACATAGCATTGAAAAGAAAAATCCTTATTCTAAAAATTCTGAAGATAATTGGTTGGGTGAGGGTGAAAAATAAACAATAGTAAAGAGTAAATAAAATTAATAGGTTAAACTCTGTCCTTTAGATGATACTTCTTTTGAAAATAATAACAGAAAAAAAAATATATAGGGAGCATTGGATGTGGGAGAGAAGTTCAGATTTTTCTGTTTGTTAAGATAAAGTATAAGTAAAGTGCCTGTGGCCATCTTCTTGGAATTTCTAAGGCAGTACATAAATATTGGTTCTTCTGTCAAACATATCAAACATACATTCCATAGTTTAACTGTATATATTAATTAATGTTTAAGGACATTTTTTTACTAGCTTATCTAGGTTAATCACAGGTAGGAGCCAAGGAAACTAAAAGTAGCTCATTTTATGTTTTGTTTTTCCTTTACCTTTGAGACTTGCAAAATATTACTTTTTTCTGCAATAGACATAGAACATATAACCATGTTTAGGCAAATTTTAAAATTCTGAAGTAAAATATCAAAGGATGAAAGATTGAAAAATACCAAAAGCTAAATTAAGCAAATGAAGAAACTCATAAAAAGCTATATACAGATGCATGATTAAATTGAGAAGAGAAAGTGCCATATATAAAAAGAAACTAAAAGGAGGATGAACACAACATGTTATGCAGAGAAAAGGGATGGAGGAAAATGGGTTGAGAGACTTAGCATTTTGTTTGTGTATGTATATGCCTCTACAGTTTACAATATCTATGTTAAGTTCAGTTCTCAAGACACCAATTTCATTGCTAGTAATGAAGTAGTAACATTTTCTTTACTAGGAAAACAGTTTCTTTTTATATGGTTTCTTTATATTCTTATGGATTTTTTTTTTTTTTTTTTTTTTTTTTTTTTTGAGACAGAGTCTCACACTGTTGCCCAGGCTGGAGTGCATTGGCACGATCTCGGCTCAGTGCAACCTCCACCTCCCAGGTTCAAGTGATCCTCCTGCCTCAGCCTCCCAAATAGCTGGGATTACAGGTGCTTGCCACCATGCCCAGCTAATTTTTGTATTCTAATGTTTTGTATTCTAATGTTTCTATGTATGGTTAAAGGTTACTTAACCTTTGAAAATTATTTTCCAGTTGGGAAATGTTTGTGAATTAAATTGCTATAAACTTGCTTCTTGTATAAATCATGCCTGATTTACATGAATTTGTTTCCAAATAAGATAAGAATATCTAAATTCTGTAATAAAAGATAACTTTTATTTTACACTTCACTATATTTTTATTTTTATTTTTCTGTGGGGCCCCCCCCCACCCCACCCCTGACAGGGCATTACAGTACCTTTTGTCTTCTTAGCTCTTAGCTCCTGTTGAACAATTTGCAACAATCCAGCCTTGTTTATCTTTTTTGCAACAAACTTCAGAGAACATGGCTCTGTACCTCAAGAGCACAGAACTTATGCGTTTACTTGAAAAAGAAAACAAAAAAGAAAATAGCGTAGGTTTATTCTTATCTCAAAATGCGATGTCAAATCATTAAAATATCTAATCCCTTCTTCCAAATGAGAATGGAAATTGACTCTTCTTGTTAAACCAAGAAAATATTTAATAGAAGTTGACAGTACACTTCCTGTTTTTTATTCTAGACTAGAATTAGGATATTCGATTTCTTCTACTGGAAGGGAAATCAAGAAATTGAGTGTCTGGCAAAAGGGATACCATTTTTCATGACAGACTCAAATAAATTGTGATTTATCCCCCCAAGCTGAGCACTGGCATCACTTTTCCTGAGGTAATAGGAGTGAAGAGTGGTTTCTGAATAGAAAACAAATAATATATTTATTGAAGTCATCATTATAACCAAATATTTTATCAAAATATCCTTTCATTTTTATATGTTCAGTTACATTGTGAAAATTTTACATATATATACATACACAGACATATATACATGTATATACTCACACACACATATACATATATATATACACACACGCACACACGCCCACACAGAGAAAAGGAGAACAGAGAGTCAGTTGGGTGTTACGCTGTTTAAAGCATATCAATTCATGAGTTTAGTAATTTTATCTATATTGTACTACAATTGTGGCTGAGTTTCATAGTTTTCTCTGATTATCTGTGTCTCTCCCGTCTTTTTAGTACCATAACCCTTTATGTTGCTGAAAATTTCTAAGATCGCTTTGCCAGCGGATTTGCCTATCTAGCTAAATCTCTGGCAATGACATGTAAAATGATGTGTCCTTATGTAATTCTGTAAAAAAAAAAAAAAAAAAAAAAAAATTCCCTGAAATGTGCGGGATGTGCCCTTGTTTATCAGCTATTTTTCCTGTTTCCTTACATGTGCAGGTAGAAAATGGAGATCCAGCAGCCATCTTGGCTTATGCTATTATCGGAAATATTAATGTAGAAAGAAAGATGGAGCCTAGGTCCTGTGAACAAAAGTTCTCTGGAAAGTAATTTAGAGGAAAGAGACTTTATTTCAGTGAAGAGCTTGCGAACCAGGGAGAGACACCCTGTAAAATAAAGGTACAGTCCAGAAAACAAAGGGAGGATTTTTCTTTTTCAGAAATGATTCTGCCCAGGTGCCCACTCAGGTCTGCTTAGGCAAATGAAACATGCAAACTTACTTAGTTCTGGAATGATTGATGCTTACTGAGTTCTGGTTCACTGACACAGGTCAAAGTCTATCGATGGGTTTAGGTGGGGAAAAGAAGAGAAGGCAGCTATGAAAGCCCCAAAGTTTAGCAGGTCTGTGGGTTTTCTAGGAACTCAAAGTATGAGTATCACTTCCAGTCGGCAAATGGCCAATTGATTCAAATTTAAATTTAGACCCAGTTAGCCGCTTTGAATTCTTCTTGAGAGCTTGACTCTTTCCTGGGTTGCAGTCTTAACACCATGGAGCCATCACAACACAACAAACTGCCTACCTCCGGAATACTTTCATATGAGAAATAAAAATTTGTATGCTTTTTGGTAGCATTCTAATATTTTATGACTTTATAGCTAAATGCTATCCAATTGATATAAATGGATGAATAGTCTTTCTGTTCTCTTTTTAAATACTATTTCCTTGTAATTTTTGGATGGGTAAAGTTGCTATTCTGTTTTTCTCGTTATTAATAGGAATGTTCAAATGTACTTTTCCATTGTCTTATGAACTGTCATCTTTTTTTAGAGACACATTTATTTTATAGTGTGAAAAATATAACAGTGGATTTTTCTAGAAATGTGATAGACAAGATATCTAGAGAATTTCTTATAACAGCAAATATTTAAAATATGTTTGCAATATATAGTTTTACTGGAGATACTTAATGCACTAGATGCCTAAATTTATGAGAAAGAGGGGATAAAGAGATTTGTAATTTCTGAAGCTGGTGTTTGTTCTGGGGACATCTCATCATTTCTGGGTTGAGAGTAGAATTTAAATGGGGCCTATTATGTAAAAAAGGAAAGTATGTAATTGCAGATTGGAGTTTTACAATTAATTCAGGCTCAAGTGAATACAAAGAAAATACAGGACTCTCAGAGGGAAAAAGTCACAGTTATTTTTTGCAACCTACACTGTTCATAGATTGAAATAGAAAGAAGGAAGAGATAAGGAAAACAGAAGGAAGAAGGGAGGAAAGAAAAGAAAGGAAAGAAAAGAAAGAAACAGGATGGGAATGGGATAAAGGGACAAAAGCAGAATGACACTAGGAAAGAGTTCAGATGACTTGTACAAACCATTACCCCTTCCCATAAAGCCATATATATATATGGCTTTATATTTTATTATAAATCATATATAAAATATATATTATATATTATATATAATACGTTTTATTTTATTTTGCTTATTTATTTAGTTTTTTGAGATGGAGTCTCACTCTCTTGCCCAGGCTGGAGTGCAGAGGCACGATCTCGGCTCACTGCAACCTCCGCCTGCTGGGTTCAAGTGATTCTCCTGTCTCAACCTCTCTAATAGCTGAAATTACGGCATGTGCCACCACCCCCAGCCAATTTTTGTATTTTTAGTAGAGAAGGGGTTTCACCATATTGGCAAGGCTGGTCTCAAACTCCTGACCTCAGGTGATCTGCCCACCTTGGCCTCCCAAAGTGCTGGGATTATAGGTGTGAGCCACTGCACCCGGCTCAATATATATATTTTAAATTATATATATATTTTCTGATATTAAATTAATAGTTCTGAGGTGGTAGTATGGAAAAGTCCAAATACATGTAGGAATTTAACTTTAACACAATTCTTACATATTACCATAAATAAAGTTTAAATAATGTCACCTAAGTCAGTACAAAGAAAACTACAAAATTGGATACACAGAGAATGAATATATAATAAATGTCAGAGAATTTCACGCAAAAAGAAAGGGATAGAAGTAAAAAAGAATATCCATATTATCACTAAGAATGAACAATTATTAAAATTTGCTCAGCAGATTTGAAAAAGAGAAAAATATAATACTGTGAGGTGAAACATTGAGTAATTGAGTGCAGGAACTCAGTGTGTGAAACACATAGAAAATTTTGTAGACTTTAAGACAATATTAGTTGGCCAAGTCAGATTTATTCCTAAAATGCCATCATTGTGCAAGAAACAAAACTCATTCCATGGAATACACCACATTAACAGAGTAAAGGGAAGAAGCAACAATAACAACAAATGAACATCTCAAATGATCCAGAAAAACATTTGATAAAAGTCAACAAAATTGAATCATAAATTCGCTCAACAAACTGGGAATAGAAGGAAACTATGTCGACATGATGGAGGTTATATGTGACAATTCACAGCCAACATCATACTCAGTAATGTAAGACTGGAACGTTTTCCTCTAAGATCGAAAATGAAACAATTTTGACCATCTTAAATCCTTCTATTCAACATAGCATTGGAATTCCTACCCAGAACAACTAGGCAATTGAAAAAAGGCCTCCAAATTTGAAAGGAAAAAATAAAATTATTTCTGTTCACAGATGACTTTATATTACATACTGTAAAAATATATATAATATTTCATATCCCCTCACAAATACACAAAAGCTTGTCAGAATTAATTTTAAAAATTAGCAAAATTTCAGGATACAAAATAATACTCAAATGTCTGTTGCATTTCTATATGCTAAAAATGAATAATTCTAAAAAGGTAATTAAAACAACACATCCATTTACGATGGCATCAAAAAGAACAAACTTCTTCGGAATAAACTGAAGAGGCAATGTACACTGAAAACTAAAACATTGCTGAAAGAATTAAAGAAGACATCAACAAACGAAAAAACAACTTATGTTTATGGATTGCAAGACAAAGTTGTTAAAATATCAATACTACCTAAAGTAATCTACAGATTCAGTCCATTGTCTATTATAATCCCAATTATAAACTGCTAGATGAGCCTGCAATAATTGTCACACTCTAATCTGCATTTACATATTGTCTTTTTTTCTTCTACATAATAGGCCCTATTTAAATTCCGCTTTCAATCCCAGTCTCAATTGTACTTTCTTTGCAGAAATTTAAAAAATTACTCTAAAATTGATGTGGAACCTCAAGCAACCCCAAATAGAGAAAATAATCTTGAAAAAGGACAATCAGAACAATCATGTTTTCTGATTTCAAGACTTACTTTAAAGCTACAGATATCAAAACGGTCATATTAGCATAAAATGACAGGCATATAGACCAACGGAACAAGATAGCCCAGAAATAAGCCCTCACATATGTGTTCAAATGATTTTTAACAGGGTACCAAGATGATTCAATGTGGGAAAAACGGTATTTTCAACAAATGGTATTGGGAAAACTGGATAGTCATATGCAAAAGAGTGAAGTTGAACTCAGATTACTCCATATATAAAAACTAACTCATATGCATCAAAGCCCTAAACATGCAAACTAAAACTATAAAATTCTCAGAAGAAAATATGGGAAAAGTTTTGTGACATTGAATTTGCCAATTATTTCTTAAATATGACACCGGGAACACAGGCAACAGAATAAAATAATAATAAATTAGACTATATCAAAATTTAAAACTCTTGTATATCCAAGGATGCTAACAGCATAGAGTAAACACAACCTATGGTTTGGGAGAAAATATTTCCAAATCATGTGTCTAGTATATTTGAGTGCTAATTAGTGCCATTTACTTATGCTGATAATTCTTCTCTAACTTGCAATTGTTGATTTTTTTGTTCAACTTTATCCTACATGCTTTTGGGTACAAAAATGCCTGTATGCAAGAATTTTGAAGACGTTTTTGTTATGGATTAAGGGTTACACACTAATTGGGCTATATTTTATTTTAAATTCTAAGTTGTATTTTCTTGTAGCAAAGATAAAATATTATTTCAAAAATCAACCTTATACTTCGCACCAGTTTGAGATTTCAGCTTTCTGTAGATTTTTTCCATCTACCTTGACAGCTGGAAAACAGCAAACCTTGTGGCTGCAGTCCTGGCCATTGTCCTTTTATGCCCCTACCCGCTTATTTACCCTGGAAAATATATCAGTGCTCCAGCGTTACACACAGTGTACGTTAGTTGTAGCTCTCTAACCCACATTAAATAAGTTCTAAAAATTTTAGGTCACGGGGGCTTTAAAATCCTAATGTTTAATTCCAACCAGCTATATCAGTGTCTAATATTCCTGTGGTCCAGAAAGCCTTAGTTTTTTTGTTTGTTTGTTTGTTTACTATGTGGCACAGAGTTCTTTTACATTTTTTGCCACAGAGATTTCTATTTTTTTGTTTTGTGCTTGACACATATATTAAAGTTTCAGGATATTTTCTACAACTGTGTGTATTTGTAGTAGAAAAGATACACTTCTACATCAGCCTAGGTTGCCATTATTTCCTGAAGTCCTTATAATGCCTTCCGCAATACATGCAAATACACAGTATTGTAGTAGAACAGGAGATAACCTGCCTCATTATGCCTGAGATGGTAATGAAAAATCTTATAAGCCATATGCTAAATAATAAGTAGATGTTTAATGTGGTTAAAGCATACCAGACAATGGGGCTAGGAAGTGAAATAATTTAATGACAAAAAGAAAGCCATTTAGCATAATGCAGATAGTTAACAATTTATAAAGTTCTGGATGAATACGCAGGAGTTTTAGTAATATGAACTCATAGATTTATAAGTATAAGCTATCTTGGGTCATTCCAGACTAATTTCTTTTTCCTCAGATGTGCTCTGTATTCCTGCGTCTCTAAACATTTTTATATTTGGAATACATTTTCTCCACTACTACCATCACATTCTACCCACGAATCACAAGCTCCACTTCCAGCATTAAGATTTTCTTAACTCTTCATCCTCTCTTCCTGTTTTCTCTCCTTCGGTTTATATTTTTAAAAATATTTCTGCGTTTGTTTTTTAAATTTTTTTCAATAGGACAACACTGCTATATTTCACTTTATTTAATTCTCAGAAACCCAAAATAAATCATTATCAATTCGCTACCTTTAACAAATAAGACAAATACTTACCTTTCCAAATATTTTTCAATAATTAGGTAGCAGTGCAAAGATTAGAACTAACACTTCTTAACTTCTTCTAAAACCATGCTTGCACCTCTCTGCTTGAAGACTAAGAGCCTGTCTTTGTCGTATTTTTTGGGGGGTGGGCACAGTTCCTAACATGGGGAATCTCAAATAAGTCAGAGTTCATTAAATGCTTGTTGAATTTAATTGACTCAGCTCTTTTCTAATCCACTCCCTACCTCAAGGTCTAAAGAAGAATTGCCTTTTCCAGGCTGGCACATTGGGCCTTCCTATAAAAAGCAGTGGCTATTGCCATTTCTCCAGGAAGATATGAATAATGACTTCAATTTTATGGCTATCAATCATAGAAAATAACTGACCAACAGGCTAATACAGAGTAGAAATCTGAGGATGGTTAGCAACTAAAACAACTGTGTCTCACCATCTTCTTTGTTAACATTCTCTGGGAAAAAAAAAAAAAAAGTGTTTCTCTTCTT
Source organism: Macaca thibetana thibetana (assembly GCF_024542745.1). Lineage (NCBI taxonomy): Eukaryota > Metazoa > Chordata > Mammalia > Primates > Cercopithecidae > Macaca > Macaca thibetana. The sequence goes on from NC_065594.1 coordinate 61,807,086, forward strand.
TCTAGTCACTAGCACCATAGTGGAACCAGTAAGAGCCTGTGTATGTACTGTCAATCATTGTCTCTTATTTACAAAAAACTCTATATGATTTCTAAGTTAAATGCTTCATAAGTCATAACATTCAACACAAATATGCCTATTCTATTATTATTATTACTATTACTACTACTATTAATGTATTAATAGTAATATAATAAGTAATTGTTTGGTAAAGCAAAAATTAAGCAAGTGGGGAATAGCCTTAGAACTATAGCTTTGAGTATTTTTTACAGTCACACATTCACATTAGCAGCTGCTGTTAAATTAACTGTGTGAAACAGCGTTTATTCAGACAGTTTGTTTATATAGTTTTATGAAGTGTCATTTAGCAAAGAGACTCAAAAAGAAATTACATTCTTATCTTCAGTTCTCCTTAAAGTTGGTTACTTGATTGTTCTTGTAGATGTCATAAATCTACACCTAAAATTATGCTGTTTATTATTAACAATACAAAAAATGACATTGCTTGGGCTAAATTGTTGAAATCCTCAATTAGCAAACATTGAAGATAATTTTAAAGATTCTTCTGCAATCAGATTTCTTGTAACTCTAATTGGAATATACCTGGTGTAGTGTAGTTGTTAGTATGTAAACAAATGATTAGTTGCTTTAATTTGTATTAAAACAGATAATGATTTCTCCATAAAACTTAAAATTGAAAGAAAATAATACCAAGGATCACTTACGGAGTTATCTATAGGACAGTAAGAATTGATGTACAATGAAGGTCTCTTTTTTATGAGTTGAAATTTATTAATTATGTTACTGTTTTCATTAGTAATTACGGTTAAAACCTGATATTTTTATAAATAAAATTTTCTGTTGCAAAGTAAATTGTAAGTAATTTATTAAAATATACCTATTCACATGTTAGTCCCATGCTTATGAGAGAAGATACAGGGAAGAAAGGCAGAGATTCCTCAGGCATGTGATCTATTCAATCGCATTCACATGGATGCTACTTCTCAAATACTCACGATTTTAAAAAGCATGGTTGATCTTATAAATTAGAAAATTAGAAAATTCAGTACGAAAGGGCAGAATTTTACAAGGAAATGTCAGTTATCGCTATTACAAGATCCCATAGTTTTGGTAATATAACTTGCCTCTAAGTGACCCTCTTTTATATTTGCTGAACTTTATACATAGGTTACTTCTTTAGGTTAAGTCCAACAAAGTCAAGTTAAAAAGCAAATGTTCTCTATAAAGAAACATAAAAGCCATTATGATCATTTAAAAAGTACCTTTGAATAATTTGTGTTTGATCATACAGGTTGAGCTTGAAATGAGAAAGAATATCAAACAGCAAACTTTAATAGAATATAATAATTTTGGAGAGTAACTATGGAGAAGTTAGTGGATCTATCAAAGACATATTAAAGACATTAGAATATTGATATTGTTTTTCAAATTTGATCATTTCTAGCTATAGAAAACAAATTATGCATACTTCTCAATTTTACTTAAACTAGGTCCTTAAGAAAAACATGTAAGAATTAGTGCTGTATGTGGAGTAGATACGGAGATAAACTTAATTTATACACTGAAAGTAAGAACTACACATTAATCTAGGATTCAAATCCTAGGGAATGCCTTATTAACTGTGTTTATCTTGAGCAAACTGGAAATAACTCTTTCTACCTCTGTTTCCTAATCTATTTAGTGAGTATGATAATAATTCCTACCTTAAAGGTTATTATAAAAATTCCAGGAGCTTATGCATGTAAGACACTTAAAACAATGTTGAGCTTATCTTGAACACTAAGGATCAACTATTGCCATGGATGTATGGTTGAAACCTAGGATTCTTCAAAGCCAGCAATGTGTTCATGTTGTCCCTTCACTGAAATAACATTCTAGAAATTGGAAGTATTCTTACGCCTATATCTCTTATATTACTTACTCTCACTAACATCACTTTATTACACTATTAAATTGTCTGTAAAATATTACTACATTTAACCATATTAAATTGCCAATATTTGACAATTGTTCATCCTCAGAAAAGTCAGTTTAAAATGACTCAATCTACTAACGGTCCTTAATTTTTCACTTTTCTTTTAACTCCCTGCTTCCCTCCCTGTTCAATCTATCTATTGTGTTGCTGCAAAATTAATATTCTAAAATATAGTTTTATAGTCTGACAGCTCTCAGAAATCCTTAGGATTCCACTGATAATTTATTTTTCTAAATTCAAATGTGGAACAAGATTCCCTGTAATTTTTCCCCAAAGGTAAATTTTCAAATATATCTCAAAGATCATAGTTAAACATGCTCCTTTGGCTCTGGGCGGCACAGTTACTGCTACCCAAATAGATGACCCTGCACTTTTCCTGTAACTGGGGGATCCTTAGGAGACTTTAATCATCTTAGGACCCAGTAGTTGTGATTATAGTGCCCCAACCCCAATTCAAAAAAGGACACTTTTTTAAAAAAAGGGCATTTGGGTTTACACTATCTTCCGTTAAGCAATATTTTTCAATTACTTCTGTGTTGTCTTTCCTCCTACTGGTTTAAAAAATCACTTGTCACTGTAAGCTGTTAGAAAAGCTATTTAGAGGGACAGTTATGCAAAGTGTACCTTTGCCTAAGACTAAGAGATGAACACTCTCAAAAATGTTCACCAATATTTCTTAAAATCTTGTCCCAAAGACACACCTGGGACCGTTTAGCCCCTCATCAACTCTTGACCATTATATTGACTTAATAGATAATATAGATATTAAATTGATACAAATTCTACACATTTCATATCTAAATAGAATATGTGTTCATCCTATGACAAAAGGCTTCTGTCATTTTACTTGAGGGACTGATACATAGAGTGGGAAGTGAATATTAGAATCCTGTGACGGTACCTAAAGGGGTAATAAGACACAGAAGAACTATCAAAGGCAGCTAGGTTTCAGCTTCCTGTATTGAGTTTCTGTTCTCCAACACTGACTCTATTACTACAAATAATTTTAGGCTTGCTAATGGTTTCTATTCTCTGAATACCCTAATGCTCTTCTCAGTTTCAGATCTTTTAATTTTCACAGTCCTCTATTTAAAATCTCTTATTGTAACATATTCAAATCTTACTCTTTATTGAGGCTAATAGTGATAGTTTCCTTTGAAACCTTCACTCTGCAGTAGAACATAGTGTAAGATGAAGGGGTGCGATTTTTTTTCAATTTTCCCGGTATAGTCCTGGTTTGCATCAGTGGCCCCAGAAATTATTAATAGTATCCCTTTTCATATTTACAAATTTTCTGTTTTGGAAGATAAATTAAATAATGATAATGAAAAATAATAATGAAGTAACAGTAGTGTTTTTTATTCATGAAGTTTGTATAAATTTTAAGCTCCCACAATTTCATCATTTTTAAGCATACAATGAAATGACATGATTTTAACTTATTAGTAAACAAGTAATATTTCAGGTGCCTCATAATCTCTCTGAAATAATTACATGTTTTTGTTTCAAAATTCCAATTCACACATCTCATACTATATATTATATGTATATATTTTAAATTTAAAAGCTTTTAACTAATTTAAGACATATTATCTCTTCTGTGCCTTTTTCAGAATGTAATCTGCTACAAATATAATGTGATATATGAACACATTATAAAACAATAGAAAAATATTGTTTAATAAAATTGTAAATGGAAGCATTTGCTTTAATGACTTTTTCTTTTTATTTTGTATACTTGATAACCAATAATAAAAGTGGAGATGGTAGGGAAACAAAAATATTAGCAATCCAACTCCAATTGTTTTGTTATGTTAAAAAATAATATTCTAGCAAATAAAACACAACCTTGTCAACCCAACAAAGCAATAGCTTTAGGTGATAATCATTATATAGAACACAAAACTGAAGCCAAATAACTCTTCACATTGTGCTGAAGCCCTCACTTTATGAAATGAATGATGGATACTTTTGCCTTCCCAGAATTCATTCTTCACATTTCTGGAAATAGCATTCCTTCACAAAATCACTTTGGTAAATACAAACTTCTCTCATGAAACACAGTCTTGCCAGGACAACAGTTAACTGCCCTCCTGTTTCATGTTGCCCCATGCTGCATCAATCATATAATTTCTCACTGAAATTTAACACTGAGCAATGACATAAATGGGGGAAATGGATGACTGTGTGTGCTCTAAGGAAATTCTCCATTACTGCTTGTTAGACTCTACTGATGGCTTCATTCTTGCCATTTTTGATATAATGTTCTTCCAATTATATTTAAATTCTCTCAATTAATGTACCACTTTCTTATGTTAGTAGAATGCATTTCTGTAGCTTGTCGTTGAGGAATCCAAATGAATATATATTAAGACAGATATATATCATCTGGAACCATCTAGTGACAGGTGATTTAACATATTGTCCTTGTTCGGTTTATTAGACAGTTTAGGAAGTGATCCAGAGAGGCTATTTAATATGGTAGTTAAGAACATAAGCTCAAGTCAGATTACCTGATTTTGAATCATGAATTAACTGCCTATCAGCTATATGACCTTAGCCTCCCTGTCAGTGGCTCAGTTTCCTCAATTTCTCATGAGGATAAGAACATTATTTACTTCTTAGAAATATTAAGAGGAGTAAGTGTGCTTATAGATTTGGAGTCCTTTAAGTCCACATGAATAATTGCATGTGGCCAATAACTGACTGACTTTTTTATTATATGGAAGTATATAATGTATTGTTAATGATGTTTATGTGACCTATTTTAGTAAGATCAGGATGATAAATGTGTACTACCTATATAAGGTAAATCTTAGTCACTCAAAGAAACAAAGACAATGATCTAGCCCTGGAATTCTTTATTCCTAAACTACAGCATTAAGACTCAATATCATTCATTGTTAATTGTCAAATATAAACAAAACCAGTGGTAAAATCTAGACAATATGAACAAAAGTCTCAACTTTCTCACAGTGTTTTTTAGGAAGAGCTTGACAATTGTATAATAAAAACAGCATATTTATTTTGAAATATAATATGTTTTCCTTCTTATAATTTTTAATAGTATATCTGGTTCAAACAACATATTACAATTACTTCTTAAAATGCTGAAATTCTCTTTTATTTCAAACCATGATGCAAAATACATTTGCATATTTCCTAATCACACTTTTCATAAGAAAGCAAAAACTTTCACTTAATGAAAGAAAAAACCAAGGTAATAACATTACAGAATTTTGGTGTTGAACATTACACTTATAAACTGCTAAATTAAAATTATTTGTTGCTTATGTGTTTCCATGGAGAGTAGATGAACCCTAACTGAAAGAAGTATATGTTAAAACTTGTTAAAACGATAATATAGATGACAGTTCTAAACCAAATTTTCTGTATGTTGGCGGGGTAAAATAAAATGTCTGTAATACTGTTTATCTTGTTTAGTGTGTGTATGTCAACATAATTTCATTTTGTAAGCTTAAGAAATTGGCATTGTTGTTTTTCTAGTTGAAATTAAATTACATTTAAGGTACAAATCTGTGAAATTTAGCTAAGCTATAGTAGTAGTAGAGTTTATTCAATAGTGATTAGAAAGAGTTATGTTTCTTGCTATGAAGAATTACCTTGTTTTAACAAAATTTCCTTCTGAAAATAACTAAATATGTTGGACTATATATATGTGTGTGTGTGTGTATAACAATATAACAGATAATATATATATATATACACACACATATATAGCTATAGTTCTACAGATATCTATCTATACAGATATAGATATATAGTGGGTGGTTACACATCAAGATGGATTTCTAATAGTCTATTATCCTACTATAACCTGAACATTAATAATTTTTCACATATAAACTATAGCAGTCAATTGAAGATCACTAGAAACGACCAAGTAATAGATTATCAAAGAAATAAACATAAAACAAACAATGCAAAAACAAAAGGAAACAAGGTAATCCAAATTTTAGACATATCAAAGGGTTTTTAAAATACCAACATATTCAACAAAATATAGGAAATGATGAAGAAGTCCCTATGAACATGAAAATCTACATGAAAGAGTCAAATGAAAAATCTAGAACTGAAAATATAAGTAAGATTTAAAATGTAATATATTGATTTAATAAGAGGTTTGGCATAACAGAAGAGAGGATGGATGACAGTAAGAGTCATTATAATATACTAAAACTGAAGTATATAAACATAAAAGAAACATAATTCAGAAACATGATATTAAATACAGATAGTAAATAAAGTTCTAATGTGCATATAATTGAAATTCTGGAAGGCAAGGACACAGAAAATGACTCGAAAGCATTATAGGAAAAGACAAATTTTTGAAAATTATGAAAGTCATAATTCACTGATTTAAAAAACTTATTGAAACTCAAATAAGAAAAGTATGGAAAAATGACATTAGAACATTGATAAAAATCAAAGAAATAGGAAAAGGAAGAAAAATGATACCAGTGACCACAACAAAAATGATGGAAGCCAGGAGAAAAATGAAATGATATTTTTAAAATGCTGACAAAAAGAAGCCAGAAAAACAAAATCTTGACAGCTAGAAATCTATAGCTGGGGAAGATGCACTTTAAAGTATAAGTGAAATAAGGACATTTCACATAAACTAAATATGATAGAAATTATTTCCAGGAAATATGCATTAAAATTGAAAGTGAAATATTTCATCAGACAAAAGGAAATGATCCCATATGGAAATGCAATAATTTGGCAAAGAAGAAAAAAAAACATAATTTGTAATTGTGGGTAATTCTAAATGAATATGGTCAGCTTAAGTAAAAAATTATTAACCTATTTAACATTCAGAATTTACATGACAACAGTAGAACAAAGAATAAAATATATTAATTGATTTGCATGTATTGAAAGGAAAGTACATATGGAAAAAGAAATAAACATAATTCTAAGGAAGATTTCCATAAGTCATATATGAGCATTATATTCTAGAACAAATGAATAAAATAAAATAAATAAGAAACAAGAAAATAAATGGAAAGATTCATGAATAAAAACACGCTAGACTAATCTACAAGAAGTAAAAGAGAAAAAAAGAAAAGAGAAACAGAACAGGTGTAACAAATAATAATCACCATCATGAATCTTAAATGTATCAACAATTTCAGTAAATGTGAGCAAACTAATAACAAAAAAATACTCGAATTAAAACAAGAGTTATAGAAAGGAGAAAATAAAACAAATCAAAATAAAATCTTTATGCTGCTTTTAAGAGATCTTAAGTATAAAGTACTAGAGAGACTAATGCAGGAAAGATACAGCATCTGTAACATTCACCTCTCAATTAGTTCAAAATTTTACCTACCACAGACATGTGAAAGATTTTTGCTGCCCCCCACCCTTCATTTCATGATTAGCACCAAAAAGGAATTGTTATAGGTGGTAGCTAGTCAGATATGAGCAGAGCAGGAGAGGGCATCCCCCACCCAACCACACACAACAGGAATGTCAGGTGACCATCAAGTGATGGTCAAGTGATTGTTAACTGTCTCTCTAAAATAATAATTTGTCACAGCCAGCACCAGGGAAAGACAGTCTCCCAACAGATAAAAAATTCTGAAATTGGTGATTGGCAACTTCTCGATAAAATCTCAGGAGTTGAGCAAGTGGGCTCAAGCATGCACACTATGGAAATATTTTGCAGACCCTGTGCTTGATGGATCAGCTGGCACCACCCAGACTGATAAATGGTCTCATCTGGTCTTGTGGCCTCCTCACCCAGGAACTGACCCAGTGGAAGAGGACAGCTTCGACTCCCTATGATTTCAACTCTGACCCAACCAATTAGCACTCCTGACTCACTGGCCCCCTACCTACCAAATTATTTGCACACTAAGAGGAAAATGGTGGATGAACTTCTTTTAGGAACATTGGCCTGGTAAGGGGAAAATGCCTCAAGTGAACATGGGTAAAACTCCAGTAAACACACGGCACATGTTCGCCTCTCAAACCCTAGCAGGCCACTGCACACGCTGACAGCCCACCCCAAGAGAAGAATCAGGGGGAAAGAGATGCAAGACCCCAGAAGTATGCCAATGTTTAAAACCCCAAGTTGAAGTTCAAACAGTGCAGTTGATCTCTCAAGTTGCCTACTTGCCCCTCTTCCAAGTAGGCTTTACTTTCTTTCATTCCTGCTCTAAAATTTTTTAATAAATTATCACTGCTGCTCAAAACCTGCCTCGGTCTCTCCTTATGCCTTATGCCCCTCAGTTGAATTTTTTCTTGAGAAATCAAGGATTGAGGTTGCTGCAGACCCGTATGGATTTGCCATCAGTAACATGCTTTGGTGACGTGACTTGGATATGATTCTTAGTGCCAACAGGCACAGTATTACAAAAGCACCAGTTCTCTAATCCTAGATATTTTCCAAGAAACGTGCTTTACAAAAGACTTTCACTGTTGAAGACAGATATTGAATGAAATCCATTTTTAAATAGCCTTCCTCATGAATTTGCAATAATTGCTTAATTTATCATGTGAACCTATTATATCATTAATGGTTAAATTTCATGATAGAACTGATGATAAGCTTTTGGTAGCAGAGATGTTTAAAAGCAGCTATTTTCTTATTTAAATATTTTATTGCATTTTTAGAATTACATTCAACCTGTAGTTCCTTTTGAAGTGATTCTTTAAAACCACTTGATCATTTCATTATGATTGTTATTTAAGTCTACTATCTAAAGCCAAGTTAATATAATTAGTTATAAGGAAATTATAATATCTCACAATATACTGCATTAGAATTTATAAAATCTAAAATCTGCAGATTGAAAATAAAAATAAGAATAGATTAAACAGATTAGCAAGATTAAAGATTATAACTAAAAATTATAGAAAGTGTGTTTGCACTTATAAGTGGGAAGAGACAGGACTAGCTGGATTTCCTAGGTCGACTAAGAATCCCTAAGCCTGGCTGGGAAGGTGACCACATCCACCTTTAAACATGGGGCTTGCAACTTAGCTCATATTGACCAATCAGGCAATAAAGAGAGCTCACTAAAATGCTAATTAGGCAAAAAAAGGAGGTGAAGAAATAGCCAATCATCTATCGCCTGAGAGCACAGCAGGAGGGACAATGATCAGGATATAAACCCAGGCATTCCAGCCAGCAATGGCTACCCTCTTTGGGTTTCCCCCCCTTTGTATGGGAGCTCTGTTTTCACTCTATTAAATCTTTCAACTGCACTCTCTTCTGGTCCATGGTTCTTACCGCTGGAGCTGAGCTTTCACTCGCTGCCCACCACTGCTGTTTGCTGCCATCGCGGACCCACCACTGACTTCCGTTCCTCCAGATGAGGCAGGGTGTCCTCTGTGGTTCTAATCCAGCCAGGCGCCCATTGCCACTCCTGATCGGGCTACAGGCTTGCCATTTTTCCTGTACAGCTAAGTGCCCGGTTTGTCCTAATTGAGCTGAAGACTAGTCACTGGGTTCCACAGTTCTCTTCCATGACCCACAGCTTCTAATAGAGCTGTAACACTCACCGCATAGCCCAAGATTCCATTCCTTGGAATCCATGAGGCCGAGAACCCCAGGTCAGAGAACAGGAGGCTTGCCACCATCTTGGAAGCTGCCCGCTGTCATTTTGGAAGCGCCCGCCACCATCTTGGGAGCTCTGGGAGCAAGGACCCCTGGTAACAGTGGTGGGTAAACAATGGGTATACATAGATATACAGAATAAATAAACAAACAAGTAAAGTTAAACACTGCATTTTTGCACTTATAAGTGATGGATAAACAATGGGTATACATAGATGTTAGGCCTCTGAGCCCAAGCTAAACTATAATATCCCCTGTGACCTGCACGAATACATCCAGATAGCCTGAAACAAGTGAAGAATCACAAAAGAAGTGAAGATGACCGGTTCCTGCCTTAACTAATGACATTACCTTGTGAAATTCCTTGTCCTGGCTCAGAAGCTCCCCCACTGAGCACCTTGTGACCCCCGCCCCTGCCTGCCAGAGAACAATCCCCTTTGACTGTAATTTTCCACTACCTACCCAAATCCTATAAAACGGCCTCACCCCTATCTCCCTTAGTCTCAGCCCACCTGCACGCAGGTGATTAAAAAGCTTTATTGCTCACACAAAGCCTGTTTGGTGGTCTCTTCACAGGGACACGCATGGCAATAGACATACAGAGTAAATAATAGATATTGGAGACTCCAAAAAGTAGGAGGGTGGAGAGGGGTGAAGATCGAAAAATTACTATCTGGTAGAATATTCACTATTTGGGCAAATGGTGCTGTAAAACCCCAGACTTCACAACTACACAATGTATCCATGTAACAAAACTGAACTTGTGAAACCACCTTTGCAAACATTCTCTCAGTGAGAAAATTATGGCAGTGGGGAAGATCTGATCTAGCCAACCCCCTGTCTCTTGCCTTTAGCTTTAAAGTTGCCTTAATTATTTCTGGGCTTAGGCCAAGCTAGCTTTGGAAGACATTTGCATTATAGTTTAAATGATGATAGCCTTCCCCAAAACTCAACCGCCTTTGTAAAGCTAATGAGAGACCACCAGGCTAGGCATAACTCAGGAGCCTGAATTCTGCTAGGGTGTAGATGCTCACAAGACATGCAACTTCCCCCATTACCCCTACAGATAACATCATGATTGTGGATCTGCCTTTTGAGAAATCTTCTCAGGTTTTTTGCAGGGCTGACACCTGATGGCTCCATTTGGACTTGCAAACCACTCCTGGGGTCCCTCCCAGAAGCGACTCATCTCAAGAAGACAGCCTTGACCCCCTGAGATTTAATCTCTGCCCCAAGCAATCAGCAGCAAGCACCCATTTCCTAGCCACCTCACCCCTTCCTGCAAACTGGGTTTGGAAAAAACCTTAAACCTAAGAGCTTTTGTTGAGATTGATTTGAGTAATAACTTTGTCTCCCACATGGCCTGGCTGGCCTCATGTCTAGTAAACTCTTTCTTTACTGCATTGCTGTGCTCTTTGCACAGTGGGCAGGAAGACTCTTCAGGAGGTTTCACTTATACTCTCTGAATCTGTTTTTTTTAAAAAGGCTCTTTAAAACAGATATTCAAAATTATGTATGGAAAAACAAAAAGAATGGTCATGCATTATTCTACATAAAATATTAATGCAATCTATAGAATGGTAGAAAACGCAACCTGTGGAATGGTAGACAATATTTGCAAACCGTATATCTGATAAGGTACTAATATAAAAATATACAAGAAACTCACTTAACAGCAAAAAAATAAATAACCTAAATTAAAATGGGCAAAGAACCTGAATAAACATTTATATGAACAAAATATACAAATGACAAATAGGCATATAAAAATGTACTCACCATTACTAATTGAATGTACATCAAAACCACAATGATGTATTACTTCATGCCTGTTAGAATGACTATGATGAAAAAGACTAGACATGACAAATACTGATGAGGGTGTGGAGAAAAGGGAACCCTTGAACACTGTTGGTGGAAATGTAAATTGGTACATCCATTATAGAAAATAATATGGAGGCTCTTCAACACAATAAAAATAGAACTACTGTATAATTCAGCAATCCCGTTTCTGGGTATATATCCAGAGAAAATGAAAAAAGTATCTCAGAAAGATATCTGCATCCCCACGTTCATTGGAGCCTTATTCAGAATAGCTAAAATACAGAAACAAATGTCCATCAATGAACGAATGAATAAGGAAATCACAGTATATGTATACAATGCAATATTATTCAGCCATAAAAAGAATAAAACTCATTTGCAACAGCACAGATGAGCCTGGAGGGCATTATGCTAATACAAAAAGACAAATATCGCATAACATAACTTCTATATAAAATCTAAAATCTTAAAAAGTGTAACTGATAGAAGCAAATAATAGAGTGGTAATTGTCAAGGAATGAGGAATGGAGGAAACAGAGAGGTGTTACTCAAAGCACACACTTTCAGTTATAAGATGAACAATTTCTGGGGCTATAATGTACAGCATGGGTGATAGAAGCATTAATTAAATTTATTGATGGTAATCATTATACAGTATACACATATATCAAATTATCACATTGTTCACCTTGAACGTATTCAGTCTTTGTCAATTACATATTTTTCTTAAATAAAAAACTGCTTAAAGTTTCTCAACCAATAAGAAAATATCAAGTGTTGAGAGGTGGGTGCAATGCTTACAGAGTTCTTGCTCTTAAGCACAATTCTGTCTCTTCTATCTCTCATTCAGATGTATTACTATTATTTTAAGACAGCATTATACTCAAATACCTTAAAATGGTCAGCAAGGTAGTACACAAATTGACATCTCTCCTCATGGCCCGTTATCTTACTTATCACAGTGGAGTCACTGTGATTATGTTGGTCCTGCTAATCTTGCAAATGTAAAAAAACCATTCCTGTCCTGGGACATTTTCGTTAGCTATTTGTCTGTTGGGAAGCCTCTAACTCCTGATAGCTACTTATCACTTGACCAATTTCCTCCCTTTCAATCTTTGCTTGGATGTAACTTTTTCCATGAAGATTAGTCTGGCTATCTTACACAGCCAGCACTCATAAAACCTATAACTACAGCAACTGCTACAACTCTGTTTTGCTTCTCTCTTTCTCTCTCCTCTACTCCAAATGTGTGTGTGTGTATGTGTGTATATCTTCTAGCATATTATGTAATTTGCAAAGCCAAGTAGAATCATAACTTAAGTGGTTGCTAATAGATCATGGTTTTTCAGAGGCATCATAAAGAGAAGCCACCCAAAGTGCTCCTTAATTTGCATAATTATAAAACCTTGACAGCTAAGAAGCAGGTATCTGATATTACCCACGACAAACCTCACAGTCCACTTTATTTCTCAGGTCAGAACCCACAGTGCCAGAGATCAATATTTGTGGAACAAATAACACTTTGAGGAGGAACTCTGTAACTTCACCTAAATTAATTAATTTATTTCTCTGATTCTTTTCAAATAGATGGGTAATGGTTTTCCCACGGCAAATACATACTTAGAAAAGGAAATATCCTGAGTTTTTAAGGATTCAGATTCTTAAATATAAACTCCAAACTAACACGAATGCCTAATGACTCAAAACATCATCATGATCCAAAATTAGAATGAGAACTAATGAATATTAAAAAGTAGGTAAAGTTTTCAGAAGGTGTCTAAAGGGATCTTGAGCTAATTGTCCTGGTTCATTAGTATATAATTAGACAGACATAGTTACCAGCAGGTTGAATACTAGCATTTGTTCTTGATCTGTAGAAAAAGGATTATTACAGTAGGAAGAACAAATTGAAACCCTTAAAACTGTAAACCAATTGTGGCTTGACAGTAACCAAAAATCAGTGATGTGTTACGTGAGGGATTGTAGAGGCAAATGTTACCAACATAGATGTGAAATTTGCAAAGTTTATTGTCCTAATTCATCTCTGTTGAATTTATTTATCTGCCTCTATAAATTCAGCTGTCTCACAGCAAATGACTACACACTATCATGAATTTAGTCATGTTGTAATCTCAAATTTAACTGTGGTGGAAAATGTAATATATTTACTGGAGTCATTCAACAAATTTCATTAAGTGCATTATACTTGATATATTGGTATTTATTTGGCCAGTACTCTCATGTCCATGCTCATCATTAAGAATGAGCAAGGCTGGACATGGTGGCTCACTCCTGTAATCCCAGCACTTTAGGAGGCTGAAGGGGGCAGACCACCTGAAGTCAGGAGTTTGAGACCAGCCTGCCCAACATGGTAAAACCTCGTCTCTACTAAAAATACAAAAAAATAGCCCATTGTGGTGGTGAATGCCTGTAATCCTAGCTACTTGGGAGGCTGAGGCAGGAGAATTGCTTGAACCCAGGAGGCAGAGGGTACAGTGAGCCGAGATCACTTCATTCCAGGGCGACAAGAGTAAAACTCCATCTCAAAAAAAAAAAAAAAAAAGAATGATCAAAATATATGACAGAGATAGCAGTATACTTTTATTCACTTAAGTCAGTACTATCAGCTCTCCAGGTTTCTGTGCTCATATACTTCACAGGGATATAATTTATATTATTCTGTAGCTTTTTCCTATAGAGAACTTAAATTATGACAGCATGTTAACTGGATATCATGTTAATTTGATAATATTAACTGGTAACTCAGAAGTTGCAATTAAACAAGAAAACTTTGTAGGAAATATGTGAACCAGAGTTTGGAAAAAAACCCATGGAGATTAGGACGTCTGCCGTTAGGTGAGGTTTTAGGATCCTGTCATCAGGAACATATCAATGATATTCCTGCTAAAGTAAAAAATACAATGCTGAATCTTGCCTATCACACCACTGAAAGATGCTCAATAATTGTTGAGTTTCCTTGCCTTTAAGATGTATGACACATTGATGTTGAATATGCTATGTCCCACTATTGAGTTATCTGGACAGTTATATTTTCAGTAGAGTTCAGAGCAAGAAATGACTCTGTATCAAGTCCAGGCTGCAGTGCAAGTCACTTTGCTTTTTGAGTATCATGATCCCATGGATGTGAGGTAACTAAAAGTATCTGGTAGACAAGATATTGTGATATTTCTGGCAAAACCCAACAGGAGAGTTGAAGTACAAAACTTGTATTCATTATCTGTCGCTGTGTAAAAATTACCTCAAACCTCTGTAGCTTTAACCAATAAAAGTTTATTATCTCAGTGTTTCTGTGGGTCAGGATTCTATCCATGGCTTTGCTAGGTACTTATTCTTTCTCTCACAAGGCTCCGGAACTGGTCTCATCCGAAAGCTCAAGTGGAAGAAGGGATGTACTCAGGATTATTTACATTGCCATTGCCAATTTCTTATTAACTTTTGGAATGACAACCCCAGTTTCTGATTTGTTGTAGTCAAAGACCTCTCTTGCCACATGAGTCTCTCCAGAGGGCAGCTCTCAGCATGGTAGATAATTTTTCTTCTGTACAAGTGAGAGAAAGAGACTGAGAGAGAGCACACAAGATGGAAGCCAGACTTGGTTTGTAACCCAATTTCAGATGTTATATCTCATAACTCTCAAAGCAGTGTAATTTCTAGAAATGAGTCACAAGATCCAGCCCACACTCAGAGGGATAGGATTAGACATTGGGAATATCAGGAGACATAAATCATTCATGAGCATCTTAGAAGCTACCGGCGACATATATCTTAGGATTTGGGGGCAAAGCCATCAAGACTTCTGCAGTAGAGAAATATCTTCTATGAAAAATATAAATATGATATTCTAGTAGGACTTCAGTACAGCTGATGAAATAGTAATGCTATATTAACTGACCATATATCTTGTGTTGCCTATTAGGAAGTAGATGTTATCTAATTTACTGAGTCAAAGGGCTGAGTGGAAATATTAATGGCTATAATCAAGACTTAAAAGGTGACGCCTTTGCCATTAGCACCATCTGAATATTAGGATTATCTGTGAATGTGTTCTACACATTACCTATGACCAAACTTTTCATTTTACAGAAAAGGAGGTGTGATAATAAGATCATAGAAATCTGATTTTCTTGTGTTTCGATGTAGCCAGTAACACAGAAATAATCACCCTGATATAAATTGGATTACACTTCTGAAGACTTGGTTATGGAACTCTGTACTGTGGGGGCATTACCTTTCAGGATACAGCATGCATCTGGGATCAAATAAAAGTCACTGTGTTACTTAGAGCTAGTATACATAGTTCCTGGAACTTAGTTGTGGAATTGGTAATAGGTCCTCTTGCTAAAGCATCTAATGATTTTTATTCTAAATATTATAATCTCAGTCTTTGCTATTTTAGAAATATTCACATCTGAGGGTGGTGTTAGGGACGATTCTAGCAGAATAGACAATAATGGTTTCAGCAAACTGGAAGTTATGAAGACTACCTGCCCAGCACTGCATTGAAGTAATTGATTCTGGTTGCGAGGAGGAGATATGGTTGCTATTACACAGTGAAAGCTGGGAGGATTAAATGTGAAACCCGAGATTCATTGTAACATTACTGCTACCTCCATATGTGATAATGACTAGGTGTGCCAAACTATTGTAATCTCAAAACCATAAAAACAGTGCAACTGAGAGCACTTGGAGAATGATAGTCTGGATTATCCTGCCAGGCAAACAACTTATCAGGTGAGATATGGAGAGCCAATGGCATTTAAATGTGCAATAGAAGAAGAAGATTATTAGTATTAATTGCAGCCTTAGGAACAGCTGCAGCAATGGAGGCTGTAAAGTTTTTGTTACTAGCTCTCTCACCTTAGCCTTTAAGAAAATTACACATGGCCATCACTTTGAGGGAAATCCTTTAAATTTAAAACTTTTCGTTTTCCTTTGGAAGAATAAAAGACATTTTATCCTCATAGGAAATAATTGAGGCCAGATAATATAGTTTGTCCCCTAATTATAAAGAAAGGGCCAAAAAAAAAAAGGACCTAAGTAGAACATGGGATGGATACATTTGATACAGCCTGTGCTCCTCATTTTTCCTAACCATTGTTGTCTTTCTGTTTTTTAATTGATTATCCACCTATGCCAGGTCACCATTCTGCTTTCAAACTCAGAAAAACTATAAAGCAGAAAGTGTGGTGTGCTAGACACACCACTTTGCTATCCTCTTGCATATGTGAGAGGCCAGAGTGAATTACTACCCTCTCCCCTCAAAGCAGACTTTGACAAAACACTGATGGAAATAAACAGACCTCTTTGACTGGGATAGCTATGAGCTGTGATAAGAGTTTTACATTCTTTCATCAAAATTCTGTTAAGGATAAAAAAATCAAGTCATGCTTAGTGGTAGCTTATGATAACATCCTCTTTATCAGCTGATTTCCCTTCTCTGTCTGACTTTACACTTCTCTACTGGATCTCAAACCTTCAGTATAAGCCACTTGCAATTGAACAGTTGTCTTGAGTTGTGCTCAAGATAAATGGCCTCTGGTGCCCTGAGTAGCTGTCAAGGGACAGTCAAAATTAGGAAATAGAAAATGAGAGGGAACTTCACAGTGACACCCTCCTGGCTTTATCTCTTTCATAGACAGGTTCAAGATGCATATTGATGAGGATTGGGGCAAGAAAATAAGTTAGAATTGAAAATGCACAGTGGAGACATAAATAAGCTTCGATAAAAATGCAAGGCAAAATCATATTACTTTTATATCAATCCCAACCAAAACATGAGGAGTAGACTTTTTCCAGTATTGGTTCTAAGACTTCATAAAGATAGTGCAGGCAAAATTATAGTGAAAACAAAAAAGTGAAATTTGTTATAAAATTAATCACGGTACGCCACTATCAAAGTTACTAGGAATTTTAAGAGTTCTAATTTTTATGCAAATTAGTATTTGTAGTTGTAATCTAGGATTTGGAACAGTGGTGGACACATACTTGCCGTTTGATATTTATTCTATTCTTTTTTCTTGCTAACAGAAATCGGATATTGTTTTGCTTTGGAGAGGGAATGCATTCCAATTTAAAAAGAAATTCCAGTTCCAGCTTGTGAGTAATTCACCTTTTCTGCTGCTATTTTTTTAATATTAAAAAGAGTAAGTAAAAATTGTTGCTATATATTCTTTTCCATTCTTGTGGTGTGTTGGATGTAAGATAACTGAAACAAAGCAGAATATGTGGATTACAATTTAGTCTGTTTGATCACATAGCTTCAGGCCTAGGTTGACAAATGGTTAGTAACTGCACTTAATTAAAAGGATTCTAGTTTTGCCTGTTTGTTCAATCCTTTCAGTTCTCCCAATTAATGAATACATACATCCACACAAACAAAGGGTGAAACATTCCTTATTTAGTATGAAAATATCTGAGACTTTCATGAGTTTACTAAAGGAAGGTTTCTATTAATGTTAATAGATAAAAGTGTTGGCCGGGCGCGGTGGCTCAAGCCTGTAATCCCAGCACTTTGGGAGGCCGAGGCGGGCGGATCACGAGGTCAGGAGATCGAGACCATCCTGGCTAACACGGTGAAACCCCGTCTCTACTAAAAATACAAAAAACTAGCCGGGCGCGGTGGCGGGCGCCTGTAGTCCCAGCTACTCGGGAGGCTGAGGCAGGAGAATGGCGTAAACCGGGGAGGCGGAGCTTGCAGTGAGCTGAGATCCGGCCACTGCACTCCAGCCTGGGCGACAGAGCAAGACTCCGTCTCAAAAAAAAAAAAAAAAAAAAAAAAAAAGAAGCTTTTCCCTTCAATTTTCTTCCAGTAATTTTACAGTTTCAGACCTTAAGTTCAAGCATTTTGATTTGATGCTTGCGTATAGTGTGAGATAAAGTACCAATGTTGTTCTTCTGCATGTGGATATCCACGTTTTCCCAAAACCATTTATTGAAGAGATGGTCTTTTCACCATTGTGTGTTCTTGATATTTTTGTCAAAGATCCATTGATGATAAGTGGGTGGATTTATTTCTAGACTCCTTATTCTGTTCTATTGTTCTACATGTCTGTCTTTATGACAATATCATGCTGCTGTGATTGTTATAACTTTGTAGTATATTTTGAAATCAGGTAGTATGTTGCCTCCACGTTTGCTCTCTTTGCTTCTATTCTGGGTCTTTTGTGTTTCTACATGAATTTTAAGATTAGCATGGGTGTGGAGAAAATGGAACCTTGGTACAATGTTGGTGGAAATGTAAATTAGTACAACCATCATTGAAAACAGTAAGTTCCTCAAAAAATTAAAAGCAGAATGACTCTGTGATTCAGAAATACTATCTCTGTGTCCAATATCCAAAGAAAATTAAATCATTATATGGAGGAGATATCTTCATTCTCATGTTCATATTAGCATTATTCACAATATCCATGATATGGAATCAATGTAACTGTCCATCAGCGGAGGAATAAATAAAGAAAATGGTGCATGTTCAGCCTTAAGAAAGGAAACTGATATTTGCTACAACATAAATGAAATTGCATGGCACTATGCTAAGTGAAATAAGCCAGTCACCGAAAAACAAATAATGCAAGATCTCATGTATGTGTGAAATCCAAAAAAGTGAAACTCAAGCAGAGAGCAGGAAGGTTTTTGCAAGGGGCTGGAGGTTGGTGGAAGTCAGGAAATGTTGTTCAAAAGAGATAGTGTTTCAGTTATGCAGATTGAATAAGTTCTGGAGGTCTAATATACAGCATAGTGACTGTAGTTAAAAATACTATATTGTATGCTTGAAATTCACTAAGAGAGGGAATCATACATGTTCTTGCCACTCAAAGGTAACTATAGAGGTGATGCATGTATTAATTTGTTTGATGGTAGTAATCATTTTACAATGGTATACATATATCAAAGCATCATGTTGTATTTCTTAAATATATGATTTTTTGTTTTTATTATAATTTAATAAAATAGAAAAAAATTAGGGATTCTCTGTTATTAATAAAATGCTATAAAAAGTTAAGGAAATGATCTGAAATTTTAAAATCTTAGTGACTCCTGTGTAAACAAGATTGATCCAAATTGCTGCCCTATACCAAAAGAAACAATTTTTTTGTTTTTTGTTTTTTGTTTTGAGATGGAGTCTCACTCTGTCACCTAGACTGGGTGCAGTGGCGCAATCTCGGCTCAGTGCAAGCTCCACCTCCCGGGTTCACGTCATTCATCTGCCTCAGTCTCCCAAGTAGCTGGGACTACAGGTGCTCACTACCATGCCCGGTTAATTTGTTTTTGTATTTTTAGTAGAGACGGGGTTTCACCATGTTAGCCAGGATGGTCTTGATCTCCTGACCTCGTGATCTGCCCGTCTCGGCCTCCCAAAGTGCTAGGATTACAGGCGTGAGCCACCGCGCCCGGCACCAAAAGAAAATTTTAAACTCAGACATCTACTTAATGAGAATTAGAAACTAGTAAAGTTTATAAAATAAAGTTTCCTTTGAAAGTTTCAAAAGAAAACAATTATACAATTTTAAGCAGAATAAGGAAGTTGGCAAATACTAAGATTTATTGATTTCCTATGGATATCATAACGTTATGACAAACGGGTGCTTCAAACAATAAAAATTTATTTTTTAAAAGTTCTAAAGGTCTGAAGCCTAAAATCAGTATCACTGGGTGAAAGCAAGGTTTTGGCATTGCTGCACTCCTAGAGGCTTTGGGGAGAATTTATTCCTTCCCTCTTCCAGCTTCTAGCTGCTGGCATACATTAATTTGTGACCACATCACTCCAATCTCTTCCTCTCACTAGTCATATCCTTCATATATGCTTCTCTTCTCTGAGTGTGTCATTTCTCCCTCTGCTTTCCTCATATAAAGAAATATTGTCCGGGCGCAGTGGCTCACGCCTGTAATCCCAGCACTTTGGGAGGTCGAGAGGGGCGGTTCACAAGGTCAGGAGATGGAGGCCATTCTGGCTAACATGGTGAAACTCCATCTCTACTAAAAATACAAAAAAAAAAAAAAAAAATTAGCCAGGTGTGGTGGCGGGCGCCTGTAGTCCCAGCTACTCAGGAGGCTGAGGCAGGAGAATGGCCTGAACCTGAGAGGCGGAGCTGGCAGTGAGCCAAGATTGCATCACTGCACTCCAGCCTGGGTGACAGAGTGAGACTCCGTTTCAAACAAACAAAAAAAAGAATATTTAACCGCATTTTGGACCCTACTTGATAAATCAAGATAATTCACTCATCTCAAGATCTTTAATCATAGCTGCAAGACTTTTCCATATAAGGTGATATTTATAGATCTAGAGAATAGATCATTATCTTTTGCAGGGACCGTTTTTCAGGGATCACAAAAAGCAAATATTATTACTTTTCATTATTTTTACACTAGCTGTACAAACCACTGAGATTGCTTTTATAAAAGAAATATTTCCTTTGTCATGTAACAAATTATATTTATTTTCATTTTTGAGTTGAAATTACTTATGTCATTCTTCCATAATTGTAATTAATACCCTATTTTCAAAAGAATAACTAGCCAGGACATGTCAGTCATCTTAAACGACAGAGCAAGACTCTCTCTCAAAAAAAAAAAAAAAAAAAAAAAAAGAAATTAGGTTTTCAACTTCTTATTTTGACTATTTAGATTGTACTGAAATAGAATTAATATGAAATTGATAGTTTCTCTATGGATAGTCTATGTAATTTTATTTATTTATTTATTTATTGAGATGGAGTCTCACTCTGTTGCCCAGGCTGGAGTGCAGTGGTGCTATCTCAGCTCGCTGCAAGCTCCGCCTCCCGGATTCATGCCATTCTCCCGCCCCAGCCTCCGGAGTATCTGGAACTACAGGTGCCCGCCACCACGCATGGCTAATTTTTCTGTATTTTTAGTAGAGACCGGATTTTATGTGTTAGCCAGGATGATCTTGATCTCCTGACCTTGTGATCCGCCTGCCTCGGCCTCCCAAAGTGCTGGAATTACAGGCGTGAGCCACTGCGCCGGCCGAACAAATGTTCTTGTAGTTTTTTTAGAGAAATACTCTAACCAAGAAGTGGCTGCTGCAAGATAAAATGAGAGCTATCATTTAAGTTTCCCATCTACAAGAAAATGACAACATATACAAAATTAATGCTGTATGAAATACACCTAATAACTCATCATCTAAAATTTAATTAATCAAATGAAATGATCAGTCATAATAAGTACATGGGAAAGAATACTCGGAAATTAAGAAGTTACTAAATATGTCAGAGTCGGACATTTTTCTAATATTTATGCACAAAAATGAGCACTCCACTTCATTTATGATTACTGGGAGTTGATTTTTCCTTACCCACCTATAATTATTATGTAATTGAATCTGGATTTCTGCTATATTTAATGTATGCTTTGAAATTTTGAGTCTAAGAAAGCCACCTTTCTTCTTAGTTTTCAAAGACTTGCATATAAACATAATCTAATTATTTGATCGCTGTTGATACTATTAACTATTGCATCTCTGTCAGCGTGCTTCATCTCTACCAAAAGGCATGACAAAAATTACTAACTCAATAAACAAACATATCATAAATTAGTGGATTCATATTATTATCTATATTCTCATTAAATATATATGGGGAAGTTTCCATTGATCAGTATAATAAAGTATGTTGCAGAATATTATTAGTAGTATTTTTATCCATGCATGTGTGTATATATGAATGTATGTAACACATTATTTAATAGGTATATAAATGGCATACTATTACTGTAGTTTAAAATAAAAATCTGTGCCCAAATAGCTTTAAATGACTTTATTAGATCATGATTTGATTGAAATATTTTCAAATATAGAGATGTTTCCCTTCCCCACTCCTCATTCTCTTTCACTCTTTTCCCTCTTCTCCCTTCATTCTCCTATTCCCTCTTCTTTTTCTTTGATTTTGTCATTTCTAAATCACTATAGGTAAAAGTTTCTCAAAAACAGCACTTGAAACATTTTGGATTGCATAACGCTTTGTTGCGTGGGCTACCCAGTGCATTGTAAAATATTTTGCAGCATTTCTGTCTTCTACTCACTAGAAGACTGGAGCCACTCTACTGTTGTGAAAATAAAAAGTATCTTCAGATATTGCCCCAGGTACAAATGGTCAATTAGCCTTAGCATTGTTGTAATACCTTGGTGCAATATTTTGCACTTTTGGGCTTCTCAACAAGGCCAAATGCTAGATTCCTTATGTTATAAATTGTGCCTTGGACAGTCATCTTGCTTTTCAGTTGTTAAGGCCTATTGAAAGCTACAGAGAGGTAAAAGAAAAAAGTATTTAACAAACACAGCAGTTGAAAACTGTATTTAATCTGATCGTGTCTACTGAATATCAGTTTAGCCTTTGTACAACTGTCCCCTAAACAAGTTTGGTTGCATGTATGACTAGTATTCCAAACTCCTTAACGTGTCAAAATTGAAGACGACCCTTTTCTCCACCCTTGCTTTTCTTATCCTGTCAGTTAAGTAATTGACACTTAGGATTTCTAAACAACTTTTTTCATTTTACTCATTTCTTAGACTGATTCTCTCCTTTGCTTTACAAAACTATTGATAAGTAAGCTTTTTCATTTTCTTGTAGGAACTTTCATGATATTCCTTGTGTTTAATCCATAGTCTCCATTAACATAATCACTGAATTGACTATAACACGCCACAGTTTTCAGAAACACATACAGAAGCAAAATGTGATACTGTTGACAGAAAACAGTCAGAAGACAAATATAGACAGACACATACTAAGGACATACACGATGTACCAGGAAGAAGCTAGCAGTTTTCAGGAAGTGGAATTGAGACAGTGGATAACAGTAACATGAAAGGTCATTCATACCTCAAATAAAAAACATTATATGATCATTTGTACCACAATTAAACAAAGAATAATTTTCCCAAATACAGCATGATATTTTAAGTCATAATTATATGAAATATAGATTTGGTCCTCTCCCTCTCAAAACGATTTTTATATCCATATTTTTTAAGTGAAATTCCTTTTATTTTCCAGTATATGAGTCATTTGTAAGATCATAATAGCCACAAAGTTTTGCAATTCTTTCTAATCCTTAATCCTTATTTTAAAAAATGGCAGACAAAATTTTTATTAAATTTCTACTTAAAATTAAATAAAATTGGACTCAAGACAATCAGGAAACAAACTCACACTGTTTTCAAGTGACATAGCAACATAATAAGAAGGGATTAGTGAGCAATGGAATAAAATTCTGCTAACATCAATGAATTGTGAGTATCACAAAGAGTCCATTAAGCAGAGGGGAAAAAAAATTAACACTTTGGTGATCTTTTTCCATAGCAGAGAAAAGAACATAACAAGCAGAAAGCCCAAGTAGTAAAATTGGGAAAACAAACAAACAAACAACAACAACAACAGCAAAAACCAATGATCTATTGAAATAAATGTGAGGATTCCCCTTTAGGAATACGGCTCTAGCATTGAGGAAATAACTCCCTTCAAACACAATTTATCGTTTAGAGCAGGAGAGGAACCTAGAAAATGTGTGGTTCGTACCTTCAAAAAGATTAAAAAGAATCATTTCTCCTGAGAAAGTAGAGTTAGCCTTCACAAGAAAGGACATATCTGCAATAAAAATTATTAGATATTATACAAAAGCAATGTTGCCAAATTAAAAATTGAGACATATGCTCAATAAAAAACATAAAATCAAGCAAGACATAAAACTGAAAGGAAGTACATATACAAGCATAGGCAAATATATACTGGCATACATGTAGCACATATTCATAAACACACATGCATGTATATACACATGAACATACACACACTTGTACAGAAACTCACATACACAAAAGTGCACATATATATATATATATAAAGAGACCAGATACACATGAACATACACACACTTGTACAGAAACTCACATACACAAAAGTGCACATATATATATATATATAAAGAGACCAGATACATAGTCACACACTCCATGGTCCAGTGTCCATGTATGTACATACAAACACATTCACATACATGAAAACATGTTTCACATACAAACACATATGCACACAAATCTATAGAGCACACAAATATACACATGCAAGCCACATAAAGACACAAATATGTGCATAATGCCTACACACAAAAGCAGATGCACACCTAGACAACGACACACAACCACAGGTGATATACACAAATACACACACAAAGCAAGGCGACTGCAAAAATATAAGGACTTTAAGGGGCAAATTTATGGCATTAAAAGGAAGGTATAGAGAAAAAAATAGAAATAGGGATAGAAACTAATGAATATCAGAAAAAAACATCAAATTACCCAAGAGAAACTTAATAATCGCTGACAACTATCTCTAATAATAATAATGTATTAAAATAGAAAATATAAACATAAATTAAAACTTAGGTCTTGAAAAATAATCCCTTGTGAGTTACCTAAAACTTTCTCACTAGCATTTAGGTGAGAAAGAAAATCAAATATACATTTGTGGCTTTCTAATATTAAAAATGTAAAGGGGTCTCCTTATTCCTAGTGGAGCTAACCCTTTAATGTGTTGATTACAGTATATTATAATATCTTCTTCAAACAACTGGATGCTGGAGTTCATTTCTGTTTGAGATATAAAAACAATTTCCTAAAGAATGTTTCTGGAATTTACACCTGGGAATGATATCTCAGGCCACACATCAGATGATTTCCAAAATACTCATTTTTGACCATAACTTTGTTCAGCTTATTTGTTCCATAAATGCAAATTGGAATAATAAAATTTAGACCCCATTTGATAATACTGACAAAACAAAACTTTTAGCTCAATTATCATACACAATATTTACTAAAATATTTAGATTCTGTTAGTCCGAATCATACGCTTTCCTGAACTTAACGTTCAGTCATTAGTCAGTAAGACAGGAGATTTTTGTGTAAAGTATTAGAGTCATTCTGAAGTAAAATTATTGACATAATATGCACAATTCCCAAGGTTTCTTTGTATCAACCCTTTCCCAAAATCAGATTGAGGACAGGGTATCACAGGAAGGGATGAGAGGTGTTGAGTGAAGAAAAGTACATAGGATTGTACATCAAAAGCAAACCGCTCTACTGTAAGTCATCACTCTACTCTGAGACATATTTCAAGTTATATATTTTTTGGTGATATAAACATTCTTCTCTAAGGCACTTATTTTGGCACACAATTGAGTCTCTCAAATGTTTGTGAGTTTGCACACTTGTGAGTATTATATTCTGAACCTGATGATTCCATACTTATTTATCTGAGGATTGTTTCTGCCAGCTCTCCATTACAGATTCTTGTTTCCCCATGTTCCTGGAGATGCTTTATTGGGCGATCATGTGTGATCAAACTTTACCTGTGGCAATTCTTGGAAGAAAGAAGTCCTCTAGGAGGGCTTTTGTTTGGTTTACTAGGTATCTGGCTTACTAAGAAACAAGATAAACATTTTAAAACAGCTCCTTGCTTCCAAGGTTGTTGGATCTGAGGTTATTTTGTATTTAGGTCACAAACTCACATGTGGTTTGTGGTTGTCAATTTTCTAAGCTTTATTTTGTTTTCCCCAAGTTTTCACCTACTCATTGTGTGAGACATGGTCTCCCTTGTGGTCTCTCCTGTGGTCTCCCTCTGTGGATTTAGCTTTATTCTAGTTTACCTTTTACCAAGGATTTAGTTTTGGATTTTGCAGCTTTAGGCTTCTATCTCCTTTTGTTATCTCCACATAGGAAGGGTCTTGCATCCTGCTATTAAAAAATAGTCTACTTTCTTCAATGGGATTCTAATTTTTTTTCTCACAGATTCACGATACACAATATCTGTATTACTTATGTGGGCCTTCACCAAAATGGCAATGCTTACTTTTTAAATTTCAAACACTCTGTTCCAGATTCAAATTTTTTATTTCAATTCCATATACATAGACACATTGGGTCAGTATATCAGATTTTAATGTTTGTAACTATAATATCCTTTTATTTTTGATCATATATACATTTGAATTTATTTTTTAATACTTTATATATAAGTGTGAATTATATTAGGTTTAACACAGGACAGAAACAACTAATTGCAGCCATATTGTCCTCAATCCATTCCCTAATTTTTTTCATTTCAAGACACTTTAGACAAATGCTAAACTAATTTTTTCATGTATGGGGGCCAGTATTGAGGAAAAATAATTATTTGCATGTAATATTTACATTTTGAAACATGAAGAAATGGCCACTGGATATAAAACCAATATTAAAAACATGCAAGTGTGTTTGACAGTGAATATTTAAACATGACGGGAGTACACTGAGAAAACAAAAATAGTGGGGAATTTTATTCATGAATTATGGTAGAAACAAAAAATTGTTTCTGAATAAAAATGCTATAGCTGATCTCTATGTCAGCTACTAAGTGCATATATGTTTGCCAAATATATCATAGAGGTACACATATATTTTTATTATACATATTGTATTATATCATATATTATAATATGCAGATTATATATTACATTATATATAGTTTGTTATAAAATAATAAACTAGGCAAATTTCCATGACTCAGCTTGTATTAGTCCATTTTCATGCTGCTGATAAAGACATACCTGAGACTGGGCATTTACAAAAGAAAGAGGTTTAATTGGATTTACAGTTCCACATGACTGGGGAGGCCTCACAATCATGGCAGAAGGCAAGGAGGAACAAGTCGCATCTTTCATGAATGGTAGCAGACAAAGAGGGCTTGTGCAGGAAAACTCCCCGTTTTTAAAACCAACAGATCTCATGAGACATGTTCACTATTATGAGAACAACATGGGAAAGACCTGTCTCCATGACTCAATTACTTCCCATCGGGTCCCTCACACAACACAAGGAAATTCAAGATTATATTTGGGTGGGGATATAGTCAAACCATATCGCAGCTTAAGAAATAAAATATCATCAGTATATTTATGACTTTTTTCAATAGCACCCCATTTTTTCCTGTGTGTGGCTGCAACATATTTGTGTAACTCATAAACTTTTCTTTGATATTCTCTGATATAAAATAAAATACAACCTGATTTTTCTTTTCTATCTACATGCTACTTTCACTTATACCACCATCCCTCCTCCACACGAGAGGTTATGTTAGCCATCCCTTATTTTCCATGTAGCTATACAATATGTACATGTAGCCCTATAGCTTCTTATCTTGATTAAATGGCATTATATTTGTTTTAATCATCTTTTGCTCAACATTGTTTTGATTCATTCTTCTTGATGTGCATAGCTTCTGTACATTCATTATCACTGCTGCATGATATTTATAGTATGTACACATCTAGTCTTGTACATTTGAGTTATAATTTGTTATCACATGCTATAAGCATTCAGATAAATGATTTTGGTAAAAAATTACAAGGATTTGTGTATTATACATACTAAATTGTTGAAATGCTGAATCATGAATCTTCAAAGTGGATAACATCAAATGATTTTACAAAGGATTGTAATTATTTATATTTGAATTGGCAGTAAATAAAAGTAAGTTATTCCACTTCCTCAGCAACAAATTGAAACATCAAATTTATTTTTCTTTTTCTTTTTCTTTTTTTTGAGACGGAGTTTCACTATTATTACCCAGGCTGGAGTACAATGGTGTGATCTTGGCTCACTGCAACCTCCACCTCCTGGGTTCAAGCGATCCTCCTGCCTCAGTCTCCCACGTAACTGGGATTACAGGCATGCACCACCACACCCGGCTATGTTTTTGTTTTTGTTGTTGTTGTTGTTTTTGTACAGACAGGGTTTCTCCATGTTGATCAGGCTGGTCTCAAACTTCCGACCTCAGATGATCCACCCGCATCAGTCTCTCAAAGTGCTGGGATTAAAGGCATGAGTCACTACGTCCAGCCTGAAATATCGAATTTCTTAAAAATTAATAGAAGTCTTCCCCAATCATCTCCCCACAAGGACACCAATTTGACAACTATTTATACAGAAAAAAAATTACCTTCATAAGAACCAAAAATTAGGTGAGCACTTGTAGTACCCAGGTTTTACTTTATAGCACTGAAAGAGACATTGAAGATACAGACAAAACAGTCTTGAACCACTGATGCCTCCCCTCCCTAACCTTAGCAGCAGTGGTGTGGTGTGGAGAGCATCTCTGGGCACTGAGGGAAGGAGAACACAGCAATCTGAACTCAGTGCTATTCTGTTAGAGCAAAAAGCAAAACCATACCAAACTCGGCTGATGCCTGCCCATAGGGAAAGTATTTTAACCAGCCCTAGCCAGAGGGAAATTCTGAGCCCAGTGGTCCAAAATTGAGTTCTTGCAGACCTTGCTACTGAGGGCCAAAGTGCTCTGTATCTCCTGGTAAAACTGAAAAGCAGTCTAGGTCATAGGGCTGCGAACTTTCGGTGAGTCTTAGTGCTGAATGGGGCCCAGAGACAGTGGACTTGGGAGCTGCAGGACATGCTGTTTACTGAGGTACCACCTAAGGCAGCCAAGGGTGTGCTAGCATCATCCCTCCCATAACCCCAGGCTGCAAAGCTCATGGCTCCAAAAGGGAACCCTTCCTTCCACTTGAGAAGAGGGAAAGGAAGGGGAAAGGGAAAAGGGAAGAGTTTGTCATACACCTTGGATACTGTTTCAGACACAGCAGGATAGGACAGTGCTCAGAGTTGTGAGGCCCCTGTTCCAGGCCCTAGGTCCCAGAAGAAGTTTATAGACATATTCTGGTCCAGAAAGGAAACTGCTGCCTTAAAGAACAGGACCCAGTTTGGCAGCATTCTTCTTCTGCTAACTGAAAAGCCGTTGGGCCCTGAATAACTAGCAGACATACCCAGGTACTACATTAAGGTCCTTGGGTGAGCCTCTGAGACTTGCTGGCTTCAAGTGTCAGCATGGCCGCAGGGACTAGAGTACCAGGCAAGTCCTTGGGGCCCATGACTCCAGGACCTGACTACTGAATGGCATTTCTGGACCTTCCCTGGGCCAGAGGGGAGTTCACTTCACGGAAGGGTGAGTGCCAAGCCAGGCAGCATTCACCACAAGCTGACTGAGGAGCCCCTGGGCCTAAGGAAATACTGCTGGTAGTCTGTCAGTACACCTTATGGTCTAGGGTGGTGGTGGCTACAGGATGAGACCTGTCTGCCTTTGGCAAGGGGAGGAAAGAGTGAAAAAAAATTGTCTTATAATCAGAGTGGCAGCTCAGTTGCAGTAAAATAGAACAGCAAGTAGACTTCTAAGGTTTCTGGCTCTAGTACCTGAATCTCGGGTGGCACCTCTGGACCTACCCAGAGCCCAGAGACCTCGCTTCCCTAAAGGGAAGGACACATGTCTGGCTGGTTTTGCCACTGACTGAGTGTAGAGACCCAGGGCAATGGGCAACCATAGGCAGTAACCTGGGAATAGGACAACAAGCCTTGGATGAGATACAGTGCTATGGTGGCTTCAGATCTGATTAAGCACATTTATACTGCTGGTAGCCAAAGGGAAGCTTGTATCACTCCACTCCCAGCTTTAGGTAGCTCAGCACAGAGAGATTCCATTTGTTTGTAAGAAAGTAAGGGAAAAGAACAAGAGTCTCTGCCTGGTAATCCAGAGAATTCACCTGTATCTTGTCCAAGACTATCAAAGCAATACCTCTATGATTCTGCAAGAATTACAGCATTACTGGGCTTTGGGTGTTCCCTAAAGCAGATACAGCTTATATCAAACACCCAAGTTCCTCCAAGTATCTGCAAAGCCATCCTAAGAAGGTTGTACAAATAAACCAAGATACTGACAACTACAATAAATACCCAACTCTTCAATGCCCAGACACTGAAGAAGATCTACTAGCATCAACATCATCCAGGAAAACATGAGGAATACAGAATTCTATCAGATAAATTTAATGAAGAGATTGAAATAATTAAAAAGAATCATGTAAAAATCTAAAGCTAAAAAATGCAATTGGCATACTAAATAATGCAACAGTCTTTTAATAGCAGCATTGATTAAGCACAAGAAAGAATTAGTGAGCTTGAAGAGGCTATTTGAAAATGCACAGTCAGAGGAAACAGAACAAGAATAAAGAACAATTAAGTATATCTACAGGATTTAGAAAATAGACTCAAAAGAAAAAAATCTTAGAGTTGTTGTCCTTAAAGAGGAGTTAGAGAAAGAGATAGGAGTATAAAGTTTATTCAAAGGGGGCCAGGCACGGTGGCTCGTGCCTGTAATCCCAGCACTTTGAGAGTCCTAGGCAGGTGGATCACGAGGTCAGGAGATCGAGACCATCCTGGCTAACAGGGTGAATCCTTGTTTCTACTAAAAATACAAAAAATGAGCTGTGCATGGTGGTGGGTGCCTGTAGTCCCAGCTATTCGGGAGGCTGAAGCAGGAGAATGGCGTGAACCTGGGAGGCGGAACTTGCAGTGAGCCCAGATTGCACCACTGCACTCCAGCCTGGGTGACAGAGCGAGACCTCTGTCAAAAAAAAGAAAAAAAAAAGAAAGAAAGAAAGAAAGAAAGAAAGAAAGAAAGAAAGAAAGAAAGAAAGAAAGAAAGAAAGAAAGAAAGAAAGAAAGAAAGAAAGAAAGACTTTATTCAAAGGGATAATAACAGAAAACTTTCTAAACCTAGACAAAAATATCAATATTTAATACAAAAAGTTATAGAACACAAAGCAGATTTAATCCAAAGATGACTATCTGTGATATGAAGAAATACAAGAGACTGGGTAATTCATAAAGGAAAGAAGTTTAATTGACTTACAGTTCTACATTACTGGGGAGGTTTCAGGAAACTTACAATCATGGTGGAAGCAAAGGAGAAGCAGGTACCTCTTCACAAGTTGGCAGGACAGAGTGAGTGCAAGCAAGTGAAATGCCAGAAGGTTATAAAACCATCAGATCTCATGAGAACTCACTCAATATCATAAGAACAACATGGGTAAAATCACCCCCAGCAATTTCCACCACTTCCTCCACCTGGTTCTTCCTGTAACATGTGGGGATTATGAAAATTATAATTTGAGGTTATATTTGGGTGGGAATACAGAGTCAAACCATATCATTCTGCCCCAGCCCCTCCCAGATATTATGTCTTTTCACATTTCAAAACCAATCATGCTTTCCTAACAGTCCCCTGAATTCTTAAATTATTTCAGCATTAACTCCAAAGTCCAAGTCCAAAGTCTCATCTGAGACATGGCAATTCCACCACTGAGCCTGTAAAATCAAAAGTAAGTTAGTTACTTCCTAGATACAATGGGGGATCTGGCATTAGCTAAATGTTCCCTTTCCAACTGGGAGAAATTGGCCCAAACCAAGAAGCTACAGGCCTCATGCAAGTCCA
Source organism: Macaca thibetana thibetana (assembly GCF_024542745.1). NCBI lineage: Eukaryota > Metazoa > Chordata > Mammalia > Primates > Cercopithecidae > Macaca > Macaca thibetana. The sequence continues at coordinate 61,838,848 of NC_065594.1, forward strand.
AAATCCAATAGAGCAATCATTAAACCTTAAAATTCCAAAATGATCTCCTTTGATTCCATGGGACAGAGGCCAGGGTGCTAAGAGCAGCTCAGCGCAGGCCTCTGAGTACCCCTCGTCATGGACAGCCTGGTTGCCGTGGATGGCATGTTGATGTCAGAGGAAGGGAGACAGGTTCATAGGCAGGAAGAGGAGGGTCTCTGGTGAAACCCCACCTTCAAGCCAGACGGACTAAAACCTTGGGGCCAGGCTGCCACATCTGGGGAGAGTCTGTGACCCAGTGTGAGAACTTCATTGATGTTTTTCAGCCAATGGTGCTTTTTCCAGGCCTGCTCATAGCTGCCCATGGGCCAGTTAGCATGCAGTTCCTCCATTCTGAGCACATGAAAACCCCAGACTCAACCACACTCAGACACTCTCTGGGAAAATTTGCCTGCAGAAAGGAGCTACTCACTTTGGGTCTCCTGAGAGTTGTTGTCAGTAAAGCTCCTCTCTGCTTTGCTCATCCCGAGTTGTCCTTTGTAACCTCATTCTTCCTGGACATTGGACTTGAGAACTCATGTACTGCAGGAGCTGTAACAAGTTTCTAACTGGCTCACCAAGCCACAGTCAGTGACGCACTTCCTGACTGTGGGAGTGAAGAGTGGAGACCCTTCTAGGGGCCCAGACCTCAGGGTTCCCCAAGCCAGATCTGCTATAACACTATAACCCTCCTGCCCTGTGATGGTACTGGATGGCTGCCATTCATAATGGGAAGTAGTGGCAGGGCTGGGCCAGCCCAGGAGTCATGGGTCAGAACAGGGCAGCAGGACTGAAAAAGCTGTAACACAAATGGGCTGAAACATGCTCCACTGAAACACCCTCACACCCTGCTTGTCACAATTCAGGCAGTGAGAAGTAGAGAAGAGTTCCTTCCTTTCTGGGAGCCCAGATCTTGGGACTCCCAAAGCCTGGGCTGTGACACATGGTAAAACCCTCTTTGGGGCTCTGTGGTTCCTGGGGTCTCTGAGCTTTCAGGTGCCACCATGTTTCCTGGTGCCTATGGTGGAAGCCACTTTTGGTACACCTGGTTCAACTGCAGCCTCACACAGAGCTGGTGCCTGTGCCAGTGCCTGGAGCTGCCCACCCTGCCTCAGCTGGCACACCTGGCTGTGGGCAGTGGCTGGACCCTGCACTCACTTGCTCACACACCCTTTGCCATTCTGCACCTGGTCTGCCCTTTTCAGGTGTGGGATCCAGGTGAGTGATGCAAGCTGAGTGCAGCCCGCTGGGCCAAGTGGGCAGAATGGGCCAAGTGGGCATAATGAGCCCAGTGGGCATAGCAAAACCCAAGCAGAGGCGAGGCCAGCCACAGAGGTTCCCAGCTGGTGAAGTAACATCTTAAGTATCCTGTGACAAAATTAACTTAACCAAAGAAGTGAAAGATCTCTAAAATGGCACCTATAAAATACTGATGAAATAAATTAAGGAGGACACCAAAAATGGAAAAATATTCCATGTTTATGGATTGGAAGAATCAGTATTGCTAAAATGTCCATGCTACTCAAAGCAATCTACAGAGTCAATACAATCCCTATAAAAATACGAGTGACATTCTTCACAGAAATAGAAAACATAATCCTATAATTTATATGAAACCTATATAAATCCCATATAAATTCTAAAATTTATGTGACTAGTATGAAGACCCGTAATAGTCAAAGCCACCCAAAGCAAAAAGAGCAAAAGCAGAAGAATCACATTACTGACTTCAAATTATTCAGCAGAGCTATAATAACCAAAGCAGCATGGTACTGGCATAGAAACAGACATGTAGACTAATGGAATGGGACAGAGCACCCTGAAAGAAATCCACACATCTACAATGAGCTTATTTTTTATAAAGGTCCCAGGAATATACAGTAGGGAAAAGACAGTATCTTCGGTAAATGGTACTGGGAAAACTAGCTATCCATATGCAGAATAATGAAACTAGACCTTTATTTCTCATTGTATTCAAAAATCAAATCCAAGACTTAAATGTAAGATGTCAAACTATGAAACTACTACCAAAAAAGAAAAAAGAAAAAAAAACTTTGGAGAAGATCTTCAAGATACTGTTCTGGGAAAAAGCTTCTTCAGCAATACACTAGCAACCAAAGAACACTGGACAAATGGGATCACATCAAGTTAAAAACCTTCTCCATAGCAAAGGATACAATCGACAAAGCGAAGAAACAACCCACAGAAAGGTAGAAAATACTTGCAAATTACCCATCTGACAAGGGATTAATAATCAGAATTTATATGGAGCTCAAACAACCCTACAGGAAAAAATCTGACAATCTGATAAAAAAAATGGGTGAAAGATTTCAATAGATATTCCTCAAAGGAAGATATACAAAAGGCAAAGAGGGATATGAAAAGGTATTCAATATCACTGGTCATCAGAGAAACACAAATGAAAACTACGATGAGTTATTATCTCATCCCAGTTAAAATGGCTTATTTCCACAGTACAGGAAATAATAAATGCTGGCAAGGATGTGGACAAAAGGGAACCCTCATGAACTGTTGGTGTAAATTAGTAGAATCACTATGGAGAACGGTATGGAGGTTCCTCAAAGAACTGCAAATAGAACTACCATATGACCCAGCAATTCCAATCCCAAAGAAAGGAAATCAATATGGTTCTGAGAAAACTGGAAATCCATATGCAGAAGAATAAAATTAGACCCCCATTTCTTGCCATACACAAACATCAGATCAAAGTGAATTAAAAACTTAAATCTGAGGCTTGAAACTATGAATCTAGGAAATCAGTATATCAAAGAGATATCTGCAATCCTGTTTGATGCAGCACTGTTTACAATAGTTAATATTTGGAAGCAACTTAAGTGTCCATCAGCAGGTGAATGGATAAAGAAAATGTACTATGTCAGCCATTAAAAAATGGCTGTACTAGTCAGCCATTAAAAAAAAAATGACATCAAGTCATTTGCAACAACACAGATAAAATTGGAGATCATTATTTTAAGTGAAATAAGCTAGGTACAGAAAGACAAACATCACATGTTCTCACTTGTGGGATATAAAAATCAAAACAATTGAACTCATGGACATAGAAAGTAGAAGCATGGTTACTGAGGCTGGTAAAAGAGTAGGAGGGGTGTAGGAAAAGGAGAGATAATTAATACGTACAAAAAAATAGAAAGAATGAATAAGGTCTACTATTTGATAGCACAACAGGGTTACTATAGTCAATAATAACTTAATTCTACACTTTAAAATAACTTGAGTGTACTTGGATTGTTTGTAACATAAAGGCTAAATGTTTGAGGGGAGGGATACCCTAGTCTTCATGATGTGCTTATTACACATTGCATGCCTGTGTTAAAATCTTATTATATATATATTTATATATATAATATATGCTTACTATATACTCACATAAATATAGATACTTACTATATACTCACAAAAATTAAAAAGTAAAAAGTAAACAGTACTACTAAGTATAAAGTGGTAATAACTGGGTATATTATTTGCCCCTACCTGATTGCTATTCTGATTGCTAATTTTTTTCACACAGTTGTAAGCCATTTCCATAAACATTTCTTCGCGTTCAAATCTTTTGACTTTCGTTCCATTAGTTTTTTATTGTTTAATGTCTTTGTACTTTATATTATGGAAACAATGCTTTTATTACATGTGTTGAAAATATGTAATTTCCATATTTGAAATATTGCATTCTTTCACTTTTTTGACTGTTTAAATAACTAGATATAAGTACCAAGAAAAGGTATTGAGATCAACATACAAAAAGTTTATCAATTAAAGGGATTTTTAAATCAAAAGTTTATGTTTTAGGATATTTTTAGATTAAAAAAACCCTACCTTGAGGTATTTAGTATATTGTCCTATATTTTTTTCAAAGATGTTATTTTATTTTATTTTATTTTATTTATTTTTTTTTTTTGAGACAGAGTCTCACTCTGTCACCCAGGCTGGAGTGCAGTGGTGTCATCTCAGCTCACTGCAAGCTCTGCCTCCTGGGTTGACACCATTCTCCTGCCTCAGCCTCCCGAGTAGCTGGGACTACAGGTGCCCGCCACTATGCACGGCTAATTTTTTTGTATTTTTAGTAGAGACAGCGTTTCACTGTGTTAGCCAGGATGATCTTGATCTCCTGACCTCGTGATCCGCCCACCTCGGCCTCCCAAAGTGTTGGAATTACAGGCGTGAGCCACTGTGCCCCGCCCAAAGATGTTATTTTTTTTCTTTTTGCAATTGTATCATTAATTTATTTGTAATTGATTTTTATTTGATCTAGTGTAAGGTAGTGACATAAACTATTGTCATTCATGCATAGACAATAGTACTAGCAATATTTATTAAACAGCAATATGTTTATTAGAAATTGAAAGTACTGGTTCTGGCATATGTCAAGTATAGTCTGAATGCATGCAGTAGTGGTTTTGTTTCCTGTATCATTGATTTCTGTGTCATGTCATGTTGTCTTAATTACTCTAGCTTTGGAATAAATTACGCTATTTTGATTTAAATTTTATCTAATATATAGAACAATTTAGGAATATTTAAATATATTTGATATGAAAAATTGCTATCAGATTGCATGGCTCAAATTAAACATTGTCTAATGTCTTTCAGTAAAGTTATGTGTGTCTCTCTCAAAAAAAGTGTTTCATATCTCAGAATTTTCCTAAGTATCTAATTTTTGTTGTAATTATAAAATAAAGACCTACCTCATCACACACACACATGGTATTATTTCAATTAACTGTTTAAAATTTCATTTGGAAAGCAAATCTATGCCAGGAAAAATGATAATTAAGCTGTAGAAAATTAAAGAAAATTAAAACAAAAATAAAACCTTGAAAGCAGACTGAGAGAAAAATCATACTATCTACAGGGAATCACCATTTCAAAAGATAGCACATTACTTATGTGAAAAGAAAATACCTTGGGCTCCTTCAAGCTGGGAACCATTAAGGGCAAATCTACCTTTTCTATTCAAAGTCATAGTTCCTCTGCTTTCAGAGATAGATGCATATTGAGAATGCCTCCTTTGGAAAGACTTATCAGAAACTCAGAAGAATGCAACCATCTGTCTCTCACCTACCTGTGACCTGGAAGCCCCCAGCCCCCAGTGGGAGGGCCTTGCTTTGAGTTGCATCAGGCTTTCTGGATGAAACTGCAATAGTTTTTACACATATTGATTTATGTCTCATGTCTCCCTAAAACGTATAAAACCAAGCTGCGCCCCAACCACCTTAGACACATGTCTTCAGGATCTCCTGAGGCTATCACGGGTGTGTCCTCAACCTTGGCAAAGTAAATTTTCTAAATTAACTGAGATCTGTCTCAAATTTCCTGGGTTTGCACTTATGTGAAATCATGGAGGTCAGCAGGAATTGGCATGATATTTTTCAAATGGTTAAGGAAAAGTGTTGTCAACTGAAAATTTTATATGCAACATCACTGTACTTCAGGGAAGAAAGAAAAATATAAGTATTCTCAAACAAAGATGTAAAATACTTGGTAGTAGGCCTGAAGACTGTCTAATGGAAATTTTTCTAGCAGAAAGAAAATGGTAGAAGTAGCAAATTTGGAACACTGAAGGAAGAAATAAAATAGAAAAAGAAAAAAATGTATATTAGTATTTATAAGAGGCTGTCCTCTTAAGTTTCACAAATCATATGGTGATTTAAATAAAAATTATAACACCATCTGATTTTAAGGCTATGATATGTACCAGTGGCCAAAATAAAGGGAACTAAACTGAAGTCAGGTTTCCACACTACACATGCAAACATACATACACATGCACACATTCAAAATGAAAAAATATTGTTACCAATAGACTCTGATATGTCACATGTGTATATTCTAAAACTCAGAGCAACCACTAAAATATGTGCAAAGGAGATATACTCAAAATGCTATTATTAATCAAGATGGAATCCAAACTCCATATAGAAATAACCCAAAAGAAAGGCAATAAAAGATAAACAGATTGTGTAAAGTGAAGTAACTAAGAAACAGAAAGTCAAATACCATATGTTCTCACATAAGCTGAAGCTAAATAATGTGTTCAAATAGACGTAAAACGTAGAATAATAAGCATTGCAGAGTTGGAAGAGTAGGATGGTGGGATGGCAATGAGGGATCAGATAACACTTAATGGGTACGATGTATGTGGGTGGTGGCTATAGTAAAAGCCCAAACTTCACCACTAAGAAATATATCCATGTAACAAAAGTGCACTTATATCTGCTAAATTGATACAAGTAAGACTTTTTTTAAAAAAGAAACAGAGGAATGAGAACCACAGAAAACAAATGAAATGTCAAACTTAAGCACTAACATAGCAATAATTAATGTAATTGATCTAAACATGTAAAAAAAGACAAGCTTGGCAGAATGGATAAGAAAATATGATCCAACTATATTCTCTTTACAAAAGTTGTAATTGGTCATAGCAAGTTATTGCAAAGATTTTTTTTTCTCCTTCAGCAGAGTTTTTTTTGTCTAGCCTTGGTTTTGTTATCTAAACAAGGAAGCTCCTGTACCATTCTGGGATTCAAATGCATTAAAATTCCCAGATGAGGAGATTGCTGTGATTCCAAGGACTCCTTCTAAAGTTTACTCACTTTTATCCCTTACTCTCTGAGTGAGTATTTTTAGGGTTCTCCCCATCACTTTCCTACAGGAAACATAAGAGATTTACTAGAATGATTGAACCTTGATATGTATTGTAAATTTCTTTACTTCTATTGCTTGGTTCAGATAAAAGATTGTGAAAAGAGATAGCTTTTATATTTATATAATTTTTATGTCTAGAATTGTCTCCTGATCAGTAAAGGGTTCCATCATATATAGTAACTTATAAAACAGTAATATGAAAAATTTTTGGTGTGTTACATTCCTGAGACTTTCTACAAAATCCAAAAATATTGATTTTACCTCCAAAATATGCATTGTCTTCATTTTTTTCTATTCAGCCTTGCCTCTAATTCATCAAGCCATACTTAAACTCTCACCAAGCCTCCATTAGTTTTCTAAATTACTTTATTTCTTGATTCTTGCTTTATTCAATTAATTCTCCATAAATAAGTCATTTTTATGAAATATAAATCTCATTTTTGTATTATTCTACTTAAAATTGTTATTGGCTTCATATTTTTCTTGGAATAGGTATGACCAGTTCTACTACAACATAATAGTTTGCAGCTTATTTTCATCTTCAGCAAGTTTTTATTTTTATTATTTTATTTTTAATAGTTCACTAATATTTTATTGATACGTTTAAATTATATTTATATATATTGAGTTTTAGACACAATAAATTATTAAAATTAATTTCAACTGTTTATCTTTTTTTAACTTTTGTTTCAAGTTCAGAGGTACAAGTGCAGGTTCGTTACATAGATAAACTTGTGTCATGGGGGTTTGTTGTACAAATTATTTCATAATCCAGGTAGTTTTTTTAATGGCTGCATAGTATTCCATGGTGTATATATACCACATTGTCTTTATCCTATCTATCATTGATAAGCATTTAGGTTGATTTCATGTGTTTATTATTGTGAACAGTGCTGCAATAAACATACATGTACGTGTGTCTTTACAATAGAATATATTACTTTGGATATATACCAAATAATGGGATTGCTAGGTCAAATAATATTTCTGTCTTTAGGTCTTTGAGGAATCACCACACTATCTTTCACAATGGCTGAACTAATTTACACTCCCATCAACAGTGGGAGTATAAGTGTCCCTTTTTCTCCACAACTTTATCTGCATCTGCTATTTTTTGACTTTCTAATAACAGACATCCTGCCTGGTGTGAGAGGGTATCTCATTGTGGCTTTCATTTACATTTCTCTGATGATCAGTGATGTGCATTTTTTCATATGATTATTGGCTGCATGTATGTCTTCTTTTGAAAAGTGCCTATTCATGTCTTTTGCCCACTTTTTTATGGAACTGTTTTTTTCTTGTAAATTTATTTAAATTTCTTATAGATGCTGGATATTAGACCTTTGTCAGATGCATAGTTTGCAAAAAATTTCTTGCATTCTGTACATTCTCTATTTACTCTGTTGATGGTGTTTTTTTGTTTGTTTGTTTGTTTGTTTTGTTTGTTTCTGTGGTTTTTTTTTTTTTTTTTTTTGCTGTGCAGAAGCTCTTTAGTTTAATTAGATGCCATTTGTCAATTTTTGCTTTAGTTGCAATCGTTTTTGGTGTCTTTGTCATGAGATCTTTCCTGTGCCTTCGTCCAGAATGGCATTGCCTTCCAGGGTTTTCATAGTTTTGGGTTCCAAATCAATAAAAGTGATTAATCACATAAACAGACCTAAAGACAAAAACCACATGATTATCTCAATAGATACAGAAAAGGCTTTTTATAAAATTCAACATCCATTCATGTTACCAACATGGCACGTGTATACATATATAACAAACCTGCACGTTGTGCACATGTACCCCAGAACTTAAAGTAAAATAAAATTTTTTAAAAATTCTCAATAAACTAGGTATTAAAGGAGCATATATGACAAACCTGCACCCAGCCTCATACTGAATGCACAAAAACTGGAAGCATTCCCCTTTAAAACCAGCACAAGAGGCCGGGCGCGGTGGCTCAAGCCTGTAATCCCAGCACTTTGGGAGGCCGAGGCGGGCGGATCACAAGGTCAGCAGATCCAGACCACAGTGAAACCCCGTCTCTACTAAAAATACAAAAAAAATTAGCCGGGCGCGGTGGCGGGCGCCTGTAGTCCCAGCTACTCAGGAGGCTGAGGCAGGAGAATGGCGGGAACCGGGAGGCGGAGCTTGCAGTGAGCCGAGATCGCGCCACTGCACTCCAGCCTGGGCAACAGCGTGAGACTCCGTCTCAAAAAAAAAAAAAAAAAAAAAAAAAAAAAAAAAAAAAAAAAAACCAGCACAAGAAAAGGATGCCCTCTCTCACCACTCCTATTCAACACAGTATGGGACAATCAGACAAGAGAAAGAAATATAGGGCATCCAAATAGGAAGAGAGAGGGATAAGCTATTCCTTATTGTAGACAACATGATCCTATATCTAGAAAACCCAAGAGTCTCAGCCCAAAAGCTTCTTAAGCTGATAAACAACTTCAGCAGTATCGGGATAAAAAATCAATGTGCAAAAATTACTTGCATTCCTATATACCAGAAGGCAAGCTGAGAGCCAAAATGCAAATTAACTTTCATTCACAACCACCACAAAAAGAATAAAATACCTAGGGATACAGCTAACTAGGGAGGTGAAAGATCTCTACAAGGAGAACTACAAACCACTGCTCAATGAAATCAGAAATAACACAAACAAATGGAAAAATATTCCATCCTCACGGATAGAATCAGTATCATTATAATGGCCCTACTGCCCAAAGCAGTTTATACATTCAATGCTATTCCTATTAAACTACCATTGACATTTTTCATGGAACTAGAGAAAGCTATTTTAAAATTCACTTGGAACCAAAAAAGAGCCCAAATAGCCAAGGCAATCCTAAGCAAAAAAGAACAAAGCTGGAAGCATCATGCTACCTGACTTCAAACTATGCTTCAGGGCTACAGTAACCAAAATAGTATGTTACAAGTACAGAAACAGACACACAGACCAATGGAACAGAATAGAGAACTCAGAAATAAGAATGCATACCTATAACCATCTGATCTTCGACAAACCTGACAAAAACAATGGGGAAAAGATTCCCTATTTAACAAATGGTGCTGAGGTAATAGGCTAGCCATATGCGGAAGACTAAAACTGGACCCCTTTCTTATACCACATACAAAAATTAACTCAAGATGGATTAAAACCTCCTTACTTTTTATATGTAAACAAAGGTCACTTCCATTACCAAATGAACAGTCTATGCTGTTGATTCTATGCTGTTACATTCACTCTATGCTGTTACAGAGTGAAACATTTGCAACAAATACAGTATTGACTATTCTACTAATTTTTTTAGCTTTCATTTTAGGTTCAGGGTTACATGTGCATGTTTGTTATATAGGTAAATTGCATGTCACAGGGTTTTGGTGTATAAAATATTATGTCACCCAGGTAATAGGCATAGTACCCAACAGGTAGTTTTTCAATCCTCCCCCTCCTCCCACCCTTCACCCTCAAATAGGCCCTGCTATCAATTGTTTCCTTTTTTGTGTCCATGTGTTCTCAATATTTAGCTCCTAATTATAAGTGAGAACATGCGATGTTTGGTCACTTTGAATAATGGTCTCTAGCTCCGTTTATATTGCTGCAAAGGACACAATCTTATTCTTCTTTTAAGACTACATAGTATTTCTTGGTGTATGTGTGCCACATTTTGTTCATCCAGTCTACCATTGCTGAGCATTTAGGTTGACTCCATGTTTTTGCTCTTGCGAATGTTGCTGTAATAAACATCCTCATGGATGTGTCTTTATGGTAAAATGATTTATGTTCCTTTGGTTATATACTCAATATTGAAATTGCTAAGACAACTGGTAATTCTAAGTTCTTTGAGAAATCATCACATGGCTTTCCACAATGACTGAACTAACTTACATTCCCATCAGCAGTGTATAAGCATTCCCTATTAAACGTAGTACTAGAAGTCCTAGCCAGAGTAATCAGGCAACAGAAAGAAGTAAAAGGCATCCGAAAAAGAATAGTCAAACTCACTGTATTATTTCATTCTCATGCTGCTGATAAAGACATACCCAAGAATGGGCAATTTATAAAAGAAAGAGGTTTAATACAATTTATAGCTCCATGTAGCTGGGGAAGCCTCACAAATGTGGCAGAAGGCAAGGAGGAGCAAGCCACTTCTTACATGGATGGCAGCAGGCAAAGAGAGAATGAGGAAGATGCAAAAACGTAAATGCCTGATTGAACCATCAGATCTTGTGAGACTTATTTATTACCATGGGAACAGTATGGGGGAAACCACCCTCATGATTTAATTATCTCCCACCAGATCTCTCCCACAACAATGGGAATTATGGAAGTACAATTCAAGATGATATTTCGGTGAGAACACAGAGCCAAACCATATCACTAACCCTGTTTGCAGACGATATGATTCTATACCTAGAAAACTCCATAGTCTCTCCTAAAAGCTCCTTGATCTGATAAACTACTTTAACAACATTTGGGGGTACAAAAGCAATATACAAAAATTATTAGTATTCCTATATACTAATAACATCCAGGATGATTGCCAAATTAAGAATGTAGTTCCATTCACAGTAGTCACAAAACGAATAAAAAACCTAGGAATACAGCTAACAAGGAGATGAAATATTTCTGTACTGCTAATTTTTAGGAACTTTCTTTCCTTTTGACCTGTGGTTTTTCTGCTCCTGTTTGGCCTCTTGGATTTCTGTACATATATTTTCATTATCTCCAATGTATTTTACTTTTTTCACTATGAAATATCAGAAATTCTAAAAGCTTCATTCTCAGTCTTTATTACCATTGATTTTTTGTTATTATTATTAGTATTATTTTTATTATGGGTATGCTGTCCTTCCTTTGTCAGTAGTTCTTATCCAGAAGCACATATATAATGGATATTTTAAGCTTTGTTAACATGTACATCCTGAGATCCCATTCTGGAAATTCTTTCTTAATTGATCTGCAGTGTTGCTCAAGTATTTTTGCTTATTATTAAATTATGCAATGTATGTAACACTGAGAACTTGTACCATAGAGACAATAATATTCACTCATAATTTGAATACTGTCTTTGTCTATTCGTTCTAAAACCTCCTTCTCTAATCCAAAACATTTTATTGAAGCCCAACATTCAACTACTCTCAAGAGCAGCTCCAATAAATAAGACCAAAAACAGAAAACAAGATCCATGAATTTCTTCCCTCCACTGTGCACATAAACCAAACTTAATTGTCTGTTTTCTATTCCTTATTGGTTGTACTAAGGGCTAACTGGTTAACCAGTTTCCATTGTAAAGCAATAAACTATGTCTCAAACAGATTATCTTAGGCAGTGCCCAACAGACAGTAAATGAAAGAGTTGAAACCCAGTTTAAGAGTCTACAAATTTCAAGATTAGGTTTTGTTGTTTGCTTGTTTTCCTGCAAGCCAAGAGATTTGTGATATGATTGAAATGACTGTAAAATAATGTTTGTATTAATTATTTTTCAAATTCCTTGATTGTGGTTTAAGTGTCCATTTGTTTTAAGAGTTTAAAAAAAAAATCTGGAACAGATACAGTTCACTGACTACACAGGATGATGGTAAATTTGAAACATCACCTAGTATTCAAATAATCTCAAACAATTTAACTCTTGCCCCTGTTGAACTCATTGAAAGGCAAATGTCACTATTTAACTCCAATTAAAAAGATGAAAGGTGGGGGAAGAAAAGAGAGTGGAGGAGAGGGAGAAAGAGAGTATTAGAGATAGAGGAGATCACATCAATTTTCAGTCAAACATTAAGTGCTTATTTACTAGTCCTAATATAAATCTCTTTATCAGTCAGTGATGACTACCTTGATACTCATTAATTTGGTTGAAGGATCTTCTCCAGATAATTAGTTGATATTTTTAAATTAATATAAGTGATTCTGTTACTCAAAGTGATTTTTGTTTACAAAGGAGAAAAGGCATAATGGGTTTCTATGTGACATTTTGTGGAATAATGATTCAATGGAAGGATAATCTTACGTTTTCCCTTACATTAAAGGGCAGACATGAAAGAGCTATGAATTACATAAATAAAAATGATAACTTCAAAACAATTATGGAATGCTGTGGGGGATTTAACTAATGAGTCTGTAATTACTAGTCCATAACATTTTAATTAAGGTTCTAATTTGAAAATATGGTTGGCTATTTCACAGGGGTCTTTAATTTTCTTCTTATTATTATTTCTATTAATTAACCTTAAGTGATAGTTAAGGTTTCTTTAGCAGGTGAAGAAATAACTTGAAGGAAAACAACACCATCAGTGGGATGACAGGTTAACATAAAATTGTTGCAAAAATTACAAACGTAGAAACCTGTCACAATTGAAAAATATCCTATTACTGTTCACTCAATAGATTATACCATTTTAATCAGAAAAAATATGTGCTTAATCCACAGTAACAGCATCACAGTATTTTCACTTTTTAAAATTGTTTAAGTACATGTTCTCTCTTTTAATCTCTCCCATATATTATCGCTTTGATCTCTCCCACACATTTTGACCAAACATCTGTTACAGGTATCCATTTTGATAATTTGAAGGGCTCAGATTTGGTAAAAACATGAATTTTTTTTTTTTGCGTATTTATAAAATTCAACTCATTTTTTTGTTCATGGTTCACTTATTGGTGTATCCATAGAACATATGCAATTTATTTTATTTTACATTTTATTTTATTTTATTTTATTTTATTTTATTTTATTTTTTGAGACAGAGTCTTGCTCTGTCACTCCAGGCTGGAGTGCAATGGCATGATCTCTGTGGCTCACAGCAACCTCCGCCTCCAGGTTTCAAGTGATTCTCCTGCCTCAGCTTCCTGAGTAGCTGGGATTACAGGTGTGCACCACCATGCCCAGCTAATTTTTGTATTTTTAGTACAGACGGGTTTCAGCGTGTTGGCCAGGCTGGTTTCAAACGGTGACCTCAAGTGATCCGCCTGCCTTAGCCTCCCAAAGTGCAGGGATTACAAGCATGAGTCACTGTGCTGGCCCCAAGCATATGCAAATTTAGTGAAATAAGCAAACAAACAAACAATATAAAGCTAATGGCTTACTACTGATTAAATTTCCACTATACATAAGATGGTTTTCTCTAATAGATCTAGAGGAGAAACTCAATGGGCAGTGGGACAAGGGCAACTGAAACATGGGCAAAGAATGAAGAAAGATGTTAATTCAAACTAATTGACTCTTAGTAAGAAATAATTCTTCTTATCTAAAATAATAGCAAGAGCCAATAAATTCTTCATCATTTCTTTTTTTTTTTCCTCCTTGGCAAATTATTTTAGGGCTATCAGAGACAAATTCTTGGCTAGGTGGAGAAGGCCTAACTTGCTTGTCAAATATAATTCTAGCTTGTTTGCCTGCTTTAAACAAAGATGCCTTAAATACCAATCATACGTTTAGCAAGTTAAAAGGAATCATGCTTTAAGTCAAATGTGCTCACTTTTTATTTGGTAGAAATATTACCTGTGCTTTATTTATTTATTTATTTATCTTTTTTTATTTTTTATTTATTTTTATTATTTATTTATTTATTTATTTATTTATTTATTTTAGACCGAATCTCACTCTGTCACCCAGGCTGGAGTGCAGTGGCACAATCTCGACTCACTGCAAGCTTCGCCTCCCGGGTTCACGCCATTCTCCTGCCTCAGCCTCCCCAGCAGCTGGGACTACAGGCGCCTACCGCCACGTCCAGCTAATTTTTTGTATTTTTAGTAGAGACGGGGTTTCACCATGTTAGCCAGAATGGTTTTGATCTCCTGACTTTGTGATCCACCCTCCTCAGCCTCCCAAAGTGCTGGGATTACAGGCGTGAGCCATCGCGCCTGGCCCACTTGTACTTTATTTTTAATATCTGTTAATTGTTCATTAGTGACATAATATTGTTCATAACTCAGAATGGTATCAAGATCCACCACAAGGAAAGAACTGAAAATCAACTGAAATTAAATTTTATAATATTTCATTTCTAATTTCTAATTTTTTTATTTCTTCAAATCTGGAGAAGCAGATTAAAACTGACAGCTCAATGCATATTAGAGTGGAATATTAACTGAAATTTGAAGAATATATAATAGATTTTGACTTCTTTGTGGCTTTGTGTCTCCTTTTGAGTAAAGAGTTTAAAAAGCTAAAATAAAGTGACTGCAGGAGAAAAAATTAAAAGTTAACCTCTACAATGATAAATAAAAGTGAACAGAAATATGTGTGTATGTATGTATATAGTGAAATATATTACAATATTTTGGATACATATACAATTTTCCTTCTTCTTTTCTTCTTGAGTGTAAGGACATAGCAGAAAATTAGAAACTGTCCAGTAAAAACCCACAAAGGTGTAAACCATTTCTAGTAAATTCATATGGACCTCTCAACAATTAGGCTAATGGATAGATTAATATTGTTCATATTACTGAAAGCTGTGAGGTATATTAATAATGCAGCATTTAGGGTGAGTTTAAACATAAGATCTTTACTGGTAAATTGCACATATTTGCATAACATGATAATAGGGTCTTATGGGGAGGTGGTTAGTACAAACATTTATTTTTGTGCTTTCTGGGCTGAATTAATAGCTAATATGAGAACACTGAACACACATTCTGTGAAGATTGTCCTTCTCTGAAGTATATTCCAGAAATTACACAGAATTTTCAGCAGTTAGAATTTCATAATATTTAACCAACCAAAACCTACCTCCATTCTCCCACACACAAGTGCCATTAAGAGTCAGGTATGAGGCCATTTGTGAATCCAGATTAAGTTTTAATTAAGAGATCAGAGACATGTAGCTTAACCATTGGAGCTCTTGGATTAATACAACCAGTGTATTGAACAAGAATCCAACTGCAAAAAGCATGATTAGTAAGTTGATAGGGAGTAGAAGTGGGGAAGTAAAGAGGTAAAATACAATTATCAAGCACATTGCACTTTGAGAAAATGCAAATATTGGTGACATTGTCTAGTGCAGGACATAATAGTCTGAACACTTATGGAATCTCTGATGCTTAAGCAGTTCATATATAAGGAAGCTTTCAACAGTTAAGGTGAATAAGAAATTGTAAAGTGGTAAACATAAGTTTTAAAAATATGTTACGGGGCAAACCAAGCTCTAATAGCTGCTTTCTTGAAATACTCTTTGAATCCCAGATGATAGGACTCTTTCTGTCTCCACATTCCTTCTACATGCCCAGAGTACATTGTTTTAAGCTCCTCAGAGCTATTTCTTCATCAATCCAGTCAGTAAATATCTACTGAGAAACAACTAGGCACCAAACACTGGTCTAATTTGCAAAGTGAGTGACAGTAATGGGAAAAAAAAAAAGGATAAAATTGCTTGCCTCATGGGGTTTATTTCTAGTAGAAGCTGTTAAGAAAAAATAATAATTTGGTTACAAAATGGATCTGTTCTTTGAAATAAATCAACCCTTCTGGGGGCACATATAGGCTTATATATCTTCTGAAGTGTGTGTGTGTGTGTGTGTGTGTGAGAGAGAGAGAGAGAGAGAGGAAGAGAATCGTGACAGTGACTTGGCAAGCTTAAATTTACTTGTATCTTTGAATCTACTGATTCATGCAACTCTCCTATCTTCATCTTAGGGAAATTCTCTCTGGCTTAACAATTAGGGTCAGAGCTAAAGTAAAAAGTATACATTTAGAATATGAGAAAATTTGAGCAAGAGTGTCCCATTTAGTATTACGAGGCTAACCTCAGCTCTGGCTACCACTTCCAGAGACCTTTGTAGCTTCAGGTTTCTTAAAAAAAAGTCTTAAAACATAACAGAATGCCAACCGTATGAGGTGCCTGTAATACACCTGGGCACTGCAGAAAAGACACCTGAGCACCTTAGTAGATGTGACTAAGAACACAGAGAGAACAGTAGTACCACATCAGTAGGGGCTTAGGGTCTACATTGATCTGCATGCCAGGTTCAATGAAAAGGTCAAAGACTCACCCCTATTTCTGGTGCTTTGTCCAAAGATAGCCTCTGCTTCCAGTCATCTATTTTAAGTGCTGCTTCTCCCATGGTTATTGCTAAATTGTGCAACATCAATGTTTGTTCTTTTACATTTTGCTCTATTTTATAATATCAGGAAGCAGGGAATATGCAATTTTCCCAGTGCTTGAATATAGTAAGTACTTAATATATAATGAATTCACTTTCCATGATAAGAGATTTTACATCCTGTAGTATGTTACTATCCAGCCATACATCACATCAGAAACCTACTGTGGCAGAGTTTATCTGGGATTCTAATTCAACAGTCCTGTGGAAGCTATTGAAAATAAAGTTGAAAAAAATACCCTCTGCTATTTTTCAAGTGTTTGTGTTTAAGGATAGGAAAAATATTACAGGAATGTATTCTTAGAATAGGTCAAACACACTTACCTGGTTTCTATTAAGCATACAAATAACTGAAATATAGACTCTTCTGGCAACAATTTTCCTTTGGATTAGTCATTGAGCAAATATAGTGATAATCTACCACTTGAATACATAGTATCTAATCTTGCATTTTTTTAAAAAAAAGTCCTTGTCTTTTATATTATTTTTCCTTTAGAAAAACAATAATTGGGTAGAACAGATATTCTTGTTATCTGGCAGATGAAGAATTTAAATCATAAAATTAAATGATTTTTGAAAGTTAAAAAGTGGTCAATATAGAAATTTAGACTCAATTGTTCTAAAACTAAATATCTAATTACAAATAACAAATGCAAGCTCAGTGATGTAACTAATTTAACATATATTTATTATAGGTACTTAGAATATCCTTCATTAAGTATTTGAGTTCTATATTGTCAGTGATGATAAGACAACTCATGATTTACAGTATTCTTTTATTCTACTTTGTTCATATATGGCAAAACAAAACAATATTTTGCACAAGAACTCAGCTTAGAGGGCTTACAACAAACACAGTGAGTCATCCCCATGAGCATGTCAACTTGCTGTACCTCTGTCACCTTTACTTTTTTTTTCCATCGACATCATTTAGATTCCTCTATACTGCTTTCTTCATTCTTCTCCATTTTTTCTTCTATAAAACCCATTTTAATCAGGCATTTGATCCTACTAAAAATTCTCTTGTCAAGGTCACCAACAACGGCGACTTTGGTAAGTTCAGTCGTCTAGTCTCAGAAATCTCACTGTCTGCAGCCTTTAGTACAGTTGATATTCCCATCTTTCTCACTCCTTACTGCTAGTACAGTACAGTTTGTGCTCTTTCTGTATCAGTAGTAGCGGCTTTCCTGTTTTTCTTTATTGTTGTTTTTTTTGCTCTTCTCCCTGACTTGTGTACACTGGAGTGCCTTAAATCTTGATTTTTTAACACTTCTTTTCATATGTGCATCTGATGTGCTGGAGGTCTCCATCAGTCTCAGTACTTTGTGTTCTATTTATTTGATAGGCGACTCCTCAATTTGTTACAGTTCTGATTTGTCTCATAAACTCTCGATGTTGTATACGTTAAGCTTGATCTATCTCAAACTGTAATAGGCAAAACTAAACTAATGATCTTCAGTCCCAGACCTGCCCTCCTGACGTACGTGTTCCCCTTTCAGTCAATGATGATTGCCTTCTTCCATTTAAACAGATTTATTTTATTTTTAATGGCTACTCTTGACTCCTCTCTCAACTCACATGTGCTATTTCAGAACATTTTCTTGCATTCTTTAAAAATTATCCTGATTTCAACCACTTCTCCCTACTTCTGTTGCTTTTCCCTTAACATTCTCCAACATTGTTTCTGGCCTGGATTCTTTTAAATACCTCTTAATTGATCTCCTTGCTTTGAATCTTTCTCCACCTTGTATTTTATTGTCATCATAACACCCATAATAATTCTACAACATCAATCAGAAAGTCATTTCTCTGCTCTCCCTGCAATGGCTCTGTATTTCACCTAGAATCAAAGGCCTTAACAATGGCCTGTCAGTCTCCACAGCATCTGACCCTTTTCCTTTAACACCCGGATTGCACATCCTATTACTCTCTGGACTGCGTACTCTGTCTCACTACACTGGACTTGTCTCTATTCCTCACACCTTCTGTACGTGCTCTTGTATGGCTGTTCCCTCTTCCTAAACTTTTCTTGTTTCCCCAAATCACCATGGCTCCCTAATCTCTTTCAAATCATGAATCATTTTTCAAAGAGGCATAGTATGGCTACTCAAATTACAAGTCTTCTTCCACATCCACCATCACTGTAAGCTATGTTTTCCCATAAAATCTATCTTTGTCTTACCTATATAATACTTAAAATATTTACTCACTTGCTTACATGTCTAGACACAAAAAATAAGATTTATAATGGAGGACTTTCACTCACTTTGTTCAAAGATTTATATCCAATGCCTAAAATAGTGCCTGTCACATAGTAAGGGCTCAATATGAATATGTTGAATAAAATGAAACCATGATTCAATATCATTTTTATGTAGGACTCATATTGTCACAATAAGTAGTTGTACAATACACTTGTTGAGCTTAACAATTTGATAAGATGATTGAATATTTAGCGTTTCTTCTATAGCACCTATGATTTCTTTGTACTGAAAGTATATGAAATAGTATTTTATTATTAAACATTAATGTTATTTATAACAAAACTATTGAAATATTTAAAATATTGTATATTAAAGGCATTGAAATATGTAGCTTCAGGTGAAGGAAAAGAGATGCCTTTCTATAGATGTCTTCTGTCTTGCTTTATACTTTCAGTTACAGGGAGTTTTAAACAAAATACACTTATCATTACCACATTGCATGATCAAACACATGTATGGCAACTATTAGTCGCATTTATGTTTTTAATACATCTTAGAGTTTAAAGGAGTATGGATGATACATATAAAATAAAAGTGATCATGTGATTTAAAGACAACACTTCTTTTTTCCAGCATAGGATGGAGTCTTAATATACTAATGATAATTGTGCTATCTGAAGTAGGCATGAATTATAAGTCCTCATTGCACAAAGATAGAATATGACTCAGAGTTTTTTGACATTGACAAGCTATCACTTACAGCCAGTAAACTAAGCTGAACAAAGTCCCAGGTTCTCTGACCTCTGAGGTGCACTGTTCTTTCTCCTGACACATTTATTCACAACACATGTTTTTCTTGTAAATTTGATATGAAAGCCAATCACCAAATATTGATATCCTAAGTCAGGTGGTTTTGCTCAGAGAATAGTTCAGTGGCATATAGAGGAAAAAAATTACCCAATAATCAATATACTGCACTGCTGTTCTCTTCCCCACCTTATCTCAATGTATATTCTAGTGAGGCAAGACAGGTCATGAACAATAAACAAACAGCATGAAGTCATGAAAACCACAGAGGAAAACGGGGTTAAAAAAAAGGAGAGGTAGAAATTTAAAGGGGTGGAAGGAATATTCAAAATTTTGAAAGGAATAAAAGGAAGTATTTTCTGCATGAAAGGTGATTTCTTAGGGATGATTAAAAACAATAAATGAGACTGTGTTCTATTAACCTTCCTAGGGAAACTTTACTAGGATACATAGCTAATAGGTGTGGTGGGCAAAATAGTCCTTCCCTTAGCCAATGGTGTCTCAATCCCCACTACGTGTGAATATATTACCTTATGTGGCAAGATGAAATTAAGGTTGCTAACCAGCTGACCTTGAGATTAAGAGATGGCCTGGATTGCCCAGGTAGCCCCTATGCAATCTCAGCACCCTTATAAGTAAAAGAGGAAGAGAGAGGAGTCAGATTTAGAGAAGATACAATGCTGGAATCGAAGTCAGAGTGACGGGATCACTGGCTTTGAAGAAGCAAGAGAACCACAATCCAAGACACATGGGCAGCACAAGAATTTAGGAAAGGCAAAGAAACAGAGTATCTGTTAGAGCCTCCAGGAAAGAATACAGCTTGCCAACACTAATTTCTGCCCCGGGGGACTCATTAAGGATTTCTGATATCTAAAATAGTAAAATAAGATTTTTTTTTAAAGACACTAAATGTATGGTAACTTGTTATAGTGGCAATAGAAAATTAATATAATAGCTTTTGTTTTCTATTGTGTCATTTCTAAATTAGGAAATATTTAAAATGTTTAAAAATAAAAATGAGATACATTTCTATTTCATCGTTAGAGAAAAATAATACCTACAGTTTCTTTTTTCTATATTATTTTTCACACATCAATTTAACATTGCTAAGATAATATAGTTTTGTCTTTTGAAACTTAAAATAATTTTGTCTATATTTTGATTTTTTTTTTCTTTTTTTTTGACAGAGTCTCACTCTGTCACCCAGGCTGGAGCGCAGTGATGCAATCTCGGCTCACTGTAACTTCTGCCTCCTGAATTCAAGCAATTCTCCTGCCTCAGCCTCTCAAGTACCTAGGACTACAGGTGCTCACCACTATGCTTAGCTAATTTTTGTCTTTCTAGTAGTGACTGGGTGTCACTATGTTAGCCAGGTTCGTCTTAGACTCCTGACCTAGTGATTTACCCTCCTCGTTCTCCCAAAGTGCATGGATTACAGGCATGAGCCAACGCGCCCAGCCTCGATGTTTTTTATAATGATGTATAAAGTGGAAACTTCTGATATTGTTAGTATCACTTATTATTGTAATTGCTTCTTACCATTTCATTATTTACTTATACTATAGCTATTTCTCTTCTGCTAAACATTTAACCTTTTCTTTTTATTGCAAATAATACTATAAATAAATTGAGTTATTTCTAATATTACTAATGCGTCATAATACTCTAGGTCCTGCTCTTTTCGGGCTATCAGTATTTCAGCACTCAGAAAAAAATAACTTTACTGAAGTAGGTCAACAAGAAAACCTCTATTTTTTATGATAAAAATAGGATGTCTAGATCAGTGACCATTTACTCTCATTCCCTCACATCAGTCCAAGAAAAAAATAAATGTGTTAGTTCCTGTCTTGACATTTAAAGAAAATAGTACATCCCACTGAGAGCTTTACCCTTCCAATTAGCATTCCCCCAGAGATTTCTTTCCTTCACCAGATTAGTCAGCAGTAGTCTTCTGATGAGAATTTGAAGATATCAGTTTTCTTTTATTTGAACCCACCAAGAAGAAAATACATTCATGTTGCTTTCTTTGGCATAGGTAGCTCACCGTGGGTGATCATAAAGACTTGTTATTATTATTTGATATAATAATTTGGCAAGCTGGGATGATCAAAATGGTCTTGCAAGAAAGTGCATATCTATAAAAGGTGAAAAAAGTTACTTGCGCAAACCAGGGCACTATTCTATGCTTGAAAATATGAAACAGCATATTGAAAAATTAAAATATTGTGTGAATAATTTTGACAGATGAAAAGAAGCATATTAACTCTAAAATTAGTTTTCCCCATCTACTATTCAGCATGAAGGTGAATAATCATGCTCCTCTGTTCAATTCCAACTATATTTTAGTTGTCGTAAAGTTAATTTTTTTATTATTATTATACTTTAAGTTCTAGGGTACATGTGCACAACGTGCAGGTTTGTTACATATGTATACATGTGCCATGTTGGTGTGCTGCACCCATTAACTCGTCATTTACATTACGTATATCTCCTAATGCTATCCCTCCACGCCCCCCACCCCCCACAATAGGACCCTGTGTATGATGATCCCCTTCCAGTGTCCAAGTGATCTCATTGTTCAATTCCCACCTATGAGTGAGAACATGCGGTATTTGGTTTTCTGTTCTTGCGATAGTTTGCTGAGAATGATGGTTTCCAGCTGCATCCGTGTCCCTACAAAGGACACGAACTCATCCTTTTTCATGGCTGCATAGTAGTCCATGGTGAATATGTGCCACATTTCTTAATCCAGTCTGTCACAGATGGACATTTGGGTTGATTCCAAGTCTTTGCTATTGTGAGTAGTGCTGCAATAAACATATGTGTGCATGTGTCTTTATAGTAGCATGACTTATAATCCTTTGGGTATATCCTCAGTAATGGGATGGCTGGGTCAAATGGTATTTCTAGTTCTACATCCTTGAGGAATTGCCACACTGTTTTCCACAATGGTTGAACTAGTTTACAGTCCCACTGACAGTGTAAAAGTGTTCCTATTTCTCCACATTCTCTCCAGCACCTGTTGTTTCCTGACTTTTTAATGATTGCCATTCTAACTGGTGTGAGATGGTATCTCATTGTGGTTTTGATTTGCATTTCTCTGATGGCCAGTGATGATGAGCATTTTTTCATGTGTCTGTCGGCTGTATGAATGTCTTCTTTTGAGAAATGTCTGTTCATATCCTTTGTCCATTTTTTGATGGGGTTGTTTTTAAGCATATGGCCTTTAACACATGCAGGCTTCTGCTGACACATTTATTTTGAAAGAATGGAATGGGAGAGATGGAGATGCAAGTATTTGTATTTTAGTTTTTTTATTTTTTTATTTTATTTTTGTTGTTCCTTACATAATAATTTTTATCAAGCAGCTTTTTGACATATCCTTTGTTTTTCTGAACATATCTAATCAACAAAGAATGAGTCCTCCAAGCATATAAAAATAAAATACTCATGGGCATTTAGCAATGAGGGATTAACTCCTGCCCCAGGGTTTGATAATCCCAGTGTTAGTGAAAAACTAAGGTTCTAAATATGTCTTGATAAGGAAAGAGAACCTGAGGTTCTCTTTCACCGTGAGGTGTATGGTGACTATAGAAGCTCTTGTCCCAAGATGACCCTTAACAAGCATTGCCTACTTTTCACATCCTGTTGTGATATCTCCCTACTTGCAATAGATCTGACCCTGAGGCTCACTTTAACTCACAGCATGGCAGAAGTAAGAGTGCCAACTTTGGGACTAAGTCTTAAGAAGGTTTGATAGAAGCTACTTTTGCACTTTTGGGAGCCTTGAGCTGCCAAATATGAAGTTCAGTTTCTTTATCGTACATACAAATGGATAGACTGTGTGGATAAGCCAAATGAAGAGGAGGAGGTCCTGAGCATCCATACAAAGAGATGCAGCCTTCACATCTTCCCAGATGATCCAACCCTTCCAGTCCTTCATTCCTCAGAGCCAGGCAAATGAGTGGAATCATCCCGGACATCCCAGTCCCAGTGGCCATCTAATTACAAGTACATGAAAGACCCTAGGCAAAAACAGCAGAACTGCCTAACTAAGTCAGATAATAATGCATTCGTGCTTTAAGTCACTAATGTTTGTAGTGGTCTTAGAAACCAACAACCAAAGCAGTGATCTATGAACATGCGAGCAATCATAGAGGTCCTTTGGTTTATTATATGTCATCTGTCATTTTGTTATTTAAATGGGCCTATCACACAGCACTTTAGAAAACTAGGCCCTTATCAGAGATAAGAAAGCTGAATGTTTATACATTTTATGACAGGTTTTAAATATACTGAACCTATATTACACTCCATCTATGAAAAACTCAGTGAAAACCATTCGCATATGCATAAGGCAGAAATGATCCTGTCACATTTTTGCTTAAAACTTTCCAATGTTGGCCAGGCGCGGTGGCTCATGCCTGTAATCCCAGAACTTTAGGAGGCTGAGGCGGGTGGATCATGAGGTCAAGAGATCGAGACCAACCTGGCCAACATGGTGAAACCCTGTCTCTACTAAAAATCCAAAAATTAGCTGGGCATGATCGGCGCCTGTAGTCCCAGCTACTCAGAGGCTGAGACAGGAGAATCGCTTGAACCAGGGAGGCAGACGTTGCAGGGAGCCTAGATCGCGCCTCTACACTCCAGCCTGACAACAGAGCGAAACTCCATCTAAAAAACAACAAAAAACAAAAAAATTTTCCAGTGTTTTCTCTTATTACCCAAAGCTAAATCCAAATCTTTACTTTGGCCTGGAAAACTCTAAATGTTCTCTGTCTCTGTAAGGTGCCTGATTCCATCCCTATTGGTATCTTTCTCTCACTTTCTCTCCCTCTCTCTCTCTCATCCTTTTTACTCACTTCTTCCCCCATCCCAATTTTATGTTGCCCGATTCCTTGATGTTCCTAGATTAGTACGTACATTCCTTGGAGTGTTTGCTTTTGTTGTTTTCTCTGTCAGTAATAACTGCTTAAATTGCTGAGTATTTAGTAGGTGACAGGCACTGAGCTTTAAAATTTTTGATGTAAACTGCAAATCAACTCATAAGGTATACTGCCCATTTGGAGAAACTGAGACAGAGAACATTAAAACCCTTGCCAAGATAGCAAGAGTCATAATTATAAAGACTTATTATTATTTGATATAATAGTTTGACAAACTGGAATGATCAAAATGGTCTTGCACGAAAGTGTATATCTATAAAAGGTGAAAAAAGTTGCTTGAGCAAAGCAGGGCACTATTCTATGCTTGAAAATATGAATTACCATATTCAAAAAATAAATATTACATGTTTGAGCGTAGTGAATAATTTTGACAGGTGAAAAGAAGCATATTAACTCTAAAATTAGTTATTAATGAAAGAACCAAAATTTGATTACAAGCTGCCTGGCCTAGAATTCCTATACTTAAGCACCATAGTACAGCTCTCTGAAATACTCTTCCACTAAATACCTGAACAGTTATTTCTCAACTTTCTACATGCCTTTGCTCTAATGCAATCTCATAAGAAGGGTCACTTTTCTAACTCCATATAAAATTAGAAGCCTTATCGCCTCTATCCTCTTACCCTACTTTATCTTTCTTCATAACACCAATCACGGTTTGGCATGCATATTTATTTGTTCATTGTTCGTCTCTTTCTCCTAGAAATTAAAAAAGTAGAGAATTTTTCCTTGCAGGTCACTTCCAAGTCCTAGTGCCAAGAAAGATATCCACAAAATAATAGGCACTAAATAAATATTTCTCAAATGAAAAAAAAAAAGAAGACATAACTTCAATCCACTTTGCAATCTGAATATAATTTGACCATATACTGCTTCTCTATTTTTATTCTATCATTACTGCAAATTGTTATTTAAATACTAATTTTCATTTATATTTTATATTTTCATTTATACTTTATATTTTGTGGCTCAAGTTGGTTATGGATTTTTTGAGTGCAGGATATAACTTATTTTTTAATAATCTATTACTTTATGCATTATGAACAAACAAATCCATTTAAGTGTGCCTGATTCTCTTTCATGAATTACAAACTCAACAACAAATTCAAGTAACAATGACTTCCAGATCTATACTGCAATATGTATCTAAATTCTGATTAATAGCATTAGCTCATATCTTACCATCACTTTTCTTATTGTAAAATGGGGATGATGGTATTAATGTCTTTATGTTTACCTATGAGTAATGATAGGTTGCATTATCATGCAATGACCATATGTTTTGGAATTCAAAATAAGTTTTGAGGGTGAGCTTTAGAAATGGTATATTAAAAATCCCCAGCAATGATTACAGTCATGTGTAAAACATTTATATTTCTGCATTGAAATCCATGAATACTTACCAATAGTAGAATTTTTAAAAGATAGCCAATAGCCTTAGGATAGAATAGTTCACAATTTGTCATGGCTTAGCTGCTACATGTTCTACTAAAACTTTCATCTTTGGAAGTTTTTATAAATGAGTCAGAAAGAAAAATGAGAAGTAAAATGACAAAAGTTTATAAATTTCTAACTTATGGAAGTCACTATATATAAAAAGTTGATCAACCTCTCTAATAGTAATTGCACATTAAGTTTACACATACTGATTTTAACTAACATTATTACATCAAAATAATTCATAGTGCTAATATGGAGAATGTTGTGAAGATATAACCAATTTTATATGCTTTTATAAATACAGACAATCCCTGACTTATGATAATTCAACTTAAGATATTTCAAATTTATGATGGTACAAAAGCAATATGCATTCAATAGAAACTGTACTTTGAGTACCAATATAATTGTTCTGTTTTCCACTTTCAGCAGCATTCAATAAAGTACATCAGATATTTAACACTTTATTATGAAATAAATTTTCTGTTGGATGACTGCCCAACAGCAAGTCAATGTAAGTGTTCTGAGCACCTTAAAGGTAGGCTAGGCTAAGTTATGATGTTTAATAGGTTAGCATATGAAATTTATTGTTGATTTACAATATTTTCAACTTCTGATGAGTTTAGCGGGACAGAACCCCATCATAAGTCAAAGAGAATCTGTAGTGTAAATTGATAAAAATGGTTTTGGTGGTGGGAGGATCTTTCTAACCTGACATCTTTGCAGTAAGCCCGCATTCACCAATTTACACACATGTGAAAAGAGTTGTAATGTGACATATTTTGGTAACTTATAAGACAGATTCCTAAGTCCTTGGGTTTCATTATCCTTATAAGATATTGACAATAAACTAAATGTCATAAATGCCATCATGAAAACACTCCTCTTATAAATCTCTCAGCACTTAGGAATGGTGCAATTAATTATTTTAAAATACAGAGCTGCTGAATGGTATTGCCTACTGGAAAATATTTCAACATTAATGCACAAAAATTAAATAGAATGTCTTAAAATATATAGAAGCTAAAAGGCCTAAGCAAAGGCTAATGGCTTCTGTTTATTTCATTGTCCACTAGATTATCCCAAGAACAGAAAGTGCTTATTAATTCATTTAATTGAACATTTTAAATTTCTATTGCTCAACCAATTTGAATTATTATATATTCTTGATACTTTTAATACATATAATACAAATACTTTGTGAAATTTGCACATTTTGCTGGTTGTTATTAGCTGACCAAAAAGCAAACAAAAATTCACTAGAATTGTTGAAGAATGAAATAAAATAGAAAACATATTACAATGTAAAATGAAAAAAGTAAAATTTCAGAATATCTTGAAATGCTGACTTCAATGGAGTAAAGGATGATATTTACTCTTGGCCAAAGCAAATAGTAAATGTATTATTTTGGAGTGATAAAAAGTTGAGATACAGGCCAGGCACGGTGGCTCATGCCTGTAATCTCAGCACTTTGGGATGCCGTGGGGGGGTCGCCTGAGGTCAGGAGTTTGAGACCAGTCTGGCCAACATGGTGAAACTCTGTACAAAAATTAGCTGGGTGTGGTGGTAGGCACCTGTAGTCCTAGCTACCAGGAAGGCTGAGGCAGGAGAATCGTTTGAACCCAGGAGACTGAGGTTTCAACGACCGAGATGGAATCACTGCACTCCAGTCTGGGTGGCAAGACTCCGTTTCAAAAAAAAAAAAATGGTTGAGTTACAGTTTTCAAGTACTTTTTGGTAATCATGGCCAAAAAAACTGCAATGTTTTTGTCTTAAACGTGATCGTCAACTTTTGACAAGATTTGCCGAAATGGAAATGGAAAATGGAACCATCAGAAAAGGTAAAATGGAACTATCAGAAAAATTGATCTTTCAATCAAGTAGTCATGCAATCATGAGGTTTTGATTAATTAAATAAGTGTCATGATGTTGTCAGAACTTGGGAAACTATAATTTCGTAGAAAAACATTTTTAAGTTGTCAAGTGCCCTTATTTCTAATAGTGAAGATCCTTAAAAAAATCTCTTGACAATTATAACCCCAATTTATAATCATGAAAATATCCCCACTGTCAAAATAAAGGGGCTCAGACCAAAGTGCACGAAATGCCTCCTGAGGGTTCCTCTCATTACATTCAAGTAGATTTAAAGTACACGTGAGTGCATGACCAAAGAAGGCTAATAAGAAAAATAACATATGCCCCCTTTAAGATAGTGCCATGTGGACTCACTTTAGAATAACTAATAATTGTAAATATATAATGAATACATAAAATGTCTATTAAGCATAAATAAGATAAATAAGGATGAATAATTAATCATTAATATGCTTCAAATAAGAACATGCTATTAAAATATGCCAGAGAAAATGTAGGCACTGTTAAATCAGGTTTAGTCTAAATCTACCTCCTTATATATTTTAAGTTCAGCCTAAAGGTTTCTCTGTACATTATGAATTTAACCTAAATGGAATTGTAAACAAACTGTTTACTGAGTTTTGGCCAATCAAAGGTGGGTGCTGAAACTGTGCTCAGATAAGGAAAATGCCAAGCTGTAACCAATCCAGTTGTTTCTGTACCTCACTTCCGTTTTCTGTATGCCACTTTCCTTTTTCTGTTCATATATTTTCGTGTACCACATGGCTGCGCTGGAGTATCTAAGCCTACTCTGGCTTGGGAGGTTGCCCAATTCTTGAATCACTCTTTGCTCAATTAAATTCTTTTAAATTTAATTTGGCTGGAGTTTTCTTCTAACAGCATATTCAGCCATTTTACTATTCTGCCTCTGCCAAAATTGATTCATGATTGGCCAATGTATCAGACAGCTTAAGTAAATCAAAAACCAAGATGAACAAAAATAAGCAATGGTGTAATTGGAGAAACAGCGGGAAGAAAGACACAAAGTGAAAAAGAGGCAACTTTGGAAATATACTATTACTTATTTATTGCTAGAAAAAAACAAACAAATTACTTATTGTTCATACATGGGAGTCTTGAGAATGAAGACCCAACTTCCCAATGAGTTACAGAAACTTATATACCATTTGAAGGTTACAGAAAAAAATGGAGGCTTAGATTCTGGTAAAATAGGGTATGAGAGAAGGAGAAGAGGCTTGGCTCGGAAGGGTGGCTTTGTTATTTAGATGAAGACTGCTTCAGGGAGAATAGATGGCAAATGTCTATTTTCAGAATTTTAAAGATGTCAGATTCTTAATCTCTTCTGGACCTGGGAAAGGGATAGAAAGGGAGGGGCCATGCCTGCATTAATGAAGATTTCTACAGATGCAAATTTTTCTCACTTAAGACAGCTTTGCAAGGCCTGTTTTTTCAGGATGGCCAAGTGGTAGTCATTTAAAAATAGACTGTTTATATTAAGTATAAAGGTAGTTGCATTGGGCAGGACTGGTAAATATTTCTGAAGAACTGATTTAGGAAATTTCACTTGATGTACAAATGTTGTAGTTACTCTTTTGATTTTGAGAAATCACTTGCAATCACAACATATCAATGTGAAATGTTCACTATTTAGCTTAGAACCAGTTACTTAAACATTTCCCCTATTAAATGTGTGTGACTCTGAATTGGTCTTTTGAACAGTTTTTCAAGTTCTTCATTAAGATTACTATTATCAAGATTATATTTTCAAGGTGATCTATCTGTTGTTAGGAATTATAAAAGGTATTATTACTGAAGCAAATTAAGAAAATGTTTTATGATTTTTAACCAAGGTTGTATATGTTTAAGTCTCTTAAAGCAAAAAGAGTCAAATCAAATGAAATCATTAATACTGTCATTTTACTTTCACAGCAGTTCTGCTGCATTTCTGTTGGTCAGGCAGCAAAAACATAGAATAATAAACCTTCATGAAAGAAACTAATGAATTCATTACTTATTTACTCATTTACGCATATACTATTTTATTTTTCAAAATAATTTTGTAAACCAAAATTAAAATTCTATGCTCCCCAACAGACTGAACGTGTTCCTCATCTTGGCCAAGGGCATTCCAAAGTAAACCTGAAAAACTAGTTCTGGCTATGATGGGAAGGAGGGTCTGACATGACTCACTTCTCTCTTTGGAATTCAGGCACAACTGACCAGCATTAACATTAAAGCAGAGATCTTAAGAGTAACAAAGCAGACTCTTTTAAACCATGAGGTACCAAATTCCAACCTGACTCAAGTATAGAAATACATGTCAGATAGGAGGCACTGAACGAAATCGAAATATTTTACCGCAAAATATGTTTGATGTATTTTGAAATGGCCCAAAACTTTCTCTTGTGAGCAAAATCTACACTCGTAGAAATCTTCTTCTCTTTCTAGGTCTTTTCCTGATCTAGGAGAAACTAACTATGGCATCTTTTTAGTTCTGATTGGAGATGTTAACCATCTATTCTCTCTGTAGTCTGTTACCTAGAAGCTTTTTTTGCGTAATAAGAACCTTGTACTCCACAATTCCTTGTCTTAACCCAGGCACTATTTTCTATTGATTCCAGGTCTTTGGCTAATAACATAACCCTTCTAACAAATTGCCAATGAAAAAAAGAATCTTTGAATCCACCTGTGACCTGGAAGCCCCCACTTTGAGTTGTCATGCATTTCCAGGTTGAACCAATGTACATCTTACATATATCGATTGATGTCTGCCTATAACTTCTGTCCCCCTAAAATGTGCAAAATCAAACTATAACCCAATCACAGTAGGCAAATGTCTCTGGACCTCTAGGGCTGTGTCACAGGTATTGGTCACTCATATTTGGCTCAGAATAAGCCTCTTTAAATATTTTACAGTTTAATGCTTTGTGTCAACATTTTTGTCTCTTAAAAATATTAATGAGCAAATGAAATATACTTAATTTGCTCTAGGTTATTCCTTTATTTCAGTTTCATTAATTGTAAACATAATGGAGGGATCATTCATTATTTTCTCCCAATGACTTATGTAATCAAACATAAATTTTATGTAAATTAACACACAGCATGTGTGCCTCTTAACAGAGCTATAAATTAACCTTAATTAATAGATTTTTGTAACTCTCCTTGGCTCTATTTTAGTTGATGTTCGGTCATTAGATCAAATTAACTAAAGTCTTTATAGCCCTTAAATGTACTTAATGCATATTCACTTCCATTTTCTCTTTTGCTTCAAAGAGTTTAAGTAATTTGGTTCCAAGGTCATGGTGCTGTTAAGTTGCAAATTTAGGAATATAGAACTATCTAATGTTAAATTCTCACATTTTTTATTTATGCTTTCTAAAAATCTCTCTATGATACCACAAATACACACAGCTGATATTACTCCCATTGATATTTTCTCTATGTTGCTTAGCTCCTCCCTATTTCTGTTACCAGCAGCAAATCTGTCCAGGTCTGCAGCAACCTCAGTTCCTGCCCTCCCAGAAGAAAGAATTTGACCAAGGGGCATAAAGCAGAGTGAGAGATTGAACCAAGTTTTAGAGCTGGAGGGAAAGTTTTAAGAAAGTTTTAGAGTGGGAACGAAAGTAAAGTACACTTGGAAGAGGGC
The DNA here is from genome assembly GCF_024542745.1 of Macaca thibetana thibetana. Taxonomy (NCBI): domain Eukaryota; kingdom Metazoa; phylum Chordata; class Mammalia; order Primates; family Cercopithecidae; genus Macaca; species Macaca thibetana. The sequence goes on from NC_065594.1 coordinate 61,870,568, forward strand.
CAAATAAGTGACTTAAGAGATCAAGGCATGGTTTGACCTTTTAACTTCGGGTTTTATATGTTGGCATGCTTTTGGGGTCTTGTGTTACTTTTCTCCTGATTCTTCCCTTGGAGCGGCTGTCCATATGTGCAGTGGCCTGCCAGCACTTGTGGGTGTGGAGGGGCGCATGTGCAGTGCGTTTACTGAAGTTGTGTACACACTCACTCGGGGGGTTCCTGTCTTACCAGTTGAGAGTTCCTGGAGGAAGGCCATACACCAGTTAAACCCTGCTATTTTTGCCTCTTAGTGTGTATGCTCGAGCCCACTCACCCAACTCCGGGGATCTTATCAGGAAGCTGCTGATCACCAGTTTCAGGTTTTTGTCTATTGGGAGACTGCGTTTCCCTGGTGCCAGTAGCAGGACCAATTATTATTTTAGAGAAACAATGTAGCAACTGCCTGACCATCACCTGATGGTAGCCTGACATTCCTGATTGGGTTGGGGGAGCCGTCTCCTGCTGTGTTCATGTCTGACTAGCTGCCCCTTGTAACTCTTCAAAGTTCATCTTCCCTCTTAGATCTTCACTGCCCATGCTACCCATTTTCTTCTTAATTAGAAGATGGACAGCTCTGCTTGTATAACTCAAGTATATTAATTCTAACCCCATAGAATCTCATCTTCAACTCCAATATTTTTACTTTTTCTGTTGCATATAGATTCAGCTATCCCTAAAACAAAAACAAACAAAAAACTGCTACTGTGTATACATTCTTGAAATACCTCTTTATAATTCACATTAAGACCAGTGTTATTACCTCTGTTTCACAGATATGGAATATAAGATTCAGGAAATTTCATTTACACAAAGACAGAAATAACCAGAAATTAAAACTTTTGAAATAAATAGTGGGTCTCATGGATTGTCTAGTAGAATAAGGATACCCAGGCTGCACTGTGTATTTATTTATTTTTATTTTTTATTTTTTTGAGACAGAGTTTCACTCTTGTTGCCTAGGCTGGAGTGCAATGGCATGATCTTGGCTCACCGCAACCTCTGCCTCCCAGGTCCCGGTTCAAGCAGTTCTCCTGCCTCAGCCTCCTGAGCAGCTGGGATTACAGGCATGCACCACAACACCCAGCTAATTTTTGTATTTTTAGTGGAGACAGGGTTTCACCATGTTGGACAGGCTGGTCTCGAGCTCCTGACCTCGTGATCCACCCGCCTTGGCGTCCCAAAGTGCTGGGATTACAGGCATGAGCCACCATGCCGGCTGCACTGTGTATTTAACTGAGTTTGGGAACCATGTATTTTTAAAGAAATTCATCACAGCTTTATGATTTTCTACAGCAGTAAAAAGCACCATGGGTTTATGCTTGGGGAAAAAAAAATAGGAGAACTGAGCTGCATTAGCATTTTACTAAGTGTGTAAATGAGAGATAGTAATAGGAATTGTTGAAAATCTTTCCAAAGAGTTTTAGGAGTGATAGATTGGACCATAACAAAGGGATGAAGGAGGGAAACAAAGACAAGTGGTAAATAAATATAGGAATACAACAGAGTTCTAGAACACCATTGGATTTCTTGATAAGTTCAATTAATAGACATAGTAGAAGTACTCAGCATACATTTTGGAACAAAATAAAGATTTATGTAATGACTAGATAATTTTAGAATTTCAGAAATAGATTATTTTCTTCTTATAATAAGGTCTTAGTCTATTATTATGGGTTAGGGACATTCATAAATTTTTAAGTTTAAGAAACATAAAGATGAAAAGATTAAGGAACCAAGAGCCAAGATTTTACATAATACGGAATTTGGATAAAATCAGAATTGTTGAATTATTCTGAGATCCTTATTCTACTGCTGTTAAAAATATTTTAAAATTAAGCAATAATTGAATACTTTTACCCTTCATTTAATTAATATTATTAGAGTATGTCAACTTTTATTATTTTTATCTGATAATAATTTATTTTAACCTTTGTTGGCATTTAGGATCTCTGTCTTCTGGGTGAAAAATAAAGCAATGATTCTTACTTGGGAACAATGCCAAATAATAGTACATATAGCTGACTATCACAATAGGGTTAGAGGTTCAAAAATGCTATAAAAGGGAAGAGTTCTAAATTGACAAGAAGATAGTCATAGCCAATAACATTCATCAAAAATTACCATCAATGGTTATTTCTAATACTTAGCACTTTCATACATGTACAAACAAGAAAGTTGCCATTTGCTTCCCTTAAAGCTGGGATGTCACGTCATTCTATTCTTTATGCAGGCTAGTTGGTCATTTTAACCAGATAATTTACTCTGCTTCTTATCCCAAAGTATGGTGAAGAAAATATAATTTTCCCTGGACTTCTTGTTTATTTTAATTTAAAAAATTATGGTCATCTTAGCTCTCAATTTTTTCCCCTGCTTATTTGGGATGTCAGTTGATGCTACATACACAAGAGTCAATTACACAAGCTTCCTGCTGTCAAACACGTCCTGCTTTTGTCTTTACCTCAAAATTGGTTTAGTTATCTCTCGCTGGTTTAACAGAAAATGTTGGAGCAACTTAGTACATTCTTGGATTTACAATATTTACATGATTTCATATGATCTTAAGTAACCAAATTCTAGTGCTGTAGATACAATTAAATCAATTTAAATCTGATAAAAAAGCCAATGTAAGAGATCTCATAATCAAAATCCAGCAATCAGAACTTAATTCATTAGCAATAAGAATTCAAGAAAGATGTCAAGTGGAGGATATTGATATAAAGCTTGGCCACCATTTTTCATGCATCCCTATATACACATCTTTCTTATGGTGCCTTACCATACTGACTAGAGATTTAGCCTTCGGATTCTTTTTCCAGCGAGTGGACAGTAGCATATTGGATGTAAGCAGAAGCTTGACAATTTGTGTTATGTCTCTGCTTACTTCCTTGGGCCCCTGCCAACAGGGCAAATCTACTGACATACGAGAGAGACCATGGGGAACAAAGCAATGTCATTGGAGTTAAGGCCATTAGGCTCATTCGGCTTAGCAAATAATTGCATATTCACAAATGGGCAGAGTCAAGATCAGCACACTCACTTGGTTATTGGTAGATTTGGGAGAAAATGTAAAAGCTCACTGTTTTTACGCTATAAGTTTGAGAGTAGTATGTTATACAGCAGTAGTTAATGACTAGAGAATGTTTATAATGAATAATATTTAAGACACCCTTGAGGAACTATCATTCTTCCAGATAATATGTATCTTCTAAAGTGGAAAGTTGTAATAGTACTGAGGGGAAGATGGACCAAAGATGAATCTCTTAAGTTTGAAGATATAACAACGAAAGAAGGATTTTGCTTTAACAGTTTATATTCTGCTCCAAATATCTATTATAGAATAATATTCAGGAATGTTCATTTCCTGATTGCATTATATCTAGCCAAAAACCTGTAAGTTAACTTCTTTTAAATCATTCCAACTACAAAGGGCGGTGGCAAGTTTAAGGATGATGATCAAACCAAAAACTAATGGCTCAATTATTGTACTCATTTCTAAATCTTTCGAGGTAATTTTCAAGTTAGAACAGCAATGAAGGCTGTGAGCAGATCAAATCTTTGAAATAAGTTATAAAAATTTCAGTTATAACATGTGACAGACTAGAATGTTTTAGAACCCCTCTAATAGGTTTTTAAAACCATATGACTCAAAGACATAAGAATCATTGTCTGGAAATGTCAGTCTCAATAAAAATTCCGATTTCAAAATAAGATACACAATGAATATTCAGTGAGAGCATATAAAATGTATAAACCCATGTAACGGGAATTGTATACAGTAAGCAGATTCAGGAAATAGAAAGTAAAATTTTATCTGAAAATAAAAGAAAGCCCAGGGCAACATGCGGAGGAAATATGGGAGAGAATAGAATAAAAGTTTATCTATTTGATGGTAATGTAGTGTTCAGTACCTGAAGAAATTTAGATCCAGAGTCCTTGAACTTAATGCACTGCACAATAACACCTGCAGAACTTGTCTGATTTCATCTCTGCCACTGATCTTGAACAAATGGAGCATTTTATTTATCCCAATTTCCTTAGCATATAAAAATAGCAACGATTCATAGATGATTTGGGAGTACTAAATAGCAAAGCATGTGGGTAGCCTTTCATAATCAGACAGTAAAATTAATACCGAAACTGATTTTTAACTAATTACCTAGCACACACCTATCAACTTCATGGTCCGCATAAAGCAATTCAAAATATTATTACAAATTATATACAAGAATATCTCATCTACCTCTAGACAACTCAAAATAGATAAAAAGGAAAGAAGAAAATGTTAAATTCTCGGGCCGGGCGCGGTGGCTCAAGCCTGTAATCCCAGCACTTTGGGAGGCCGAGACGGGCGGATCACGAGGTCAGGAGATCGAGACCATCCTGGCTAACACGGTGAAACCCCGTCTCTACTAAAAAAAATACAAAAAACTAGCCGGGCGCGGTGGCGGGCGCCTGTAGTCCCAGCTACTCGGGAGGCTGAGGCAGGAGAATGGCGGGAACCCGGGAGACGGAGCTTGCAGTGAGCTGAGATCCGGCCACTGCACTCCAGCCTGGGCGGCAGAGCGAGACTCCGTCTCAAAAAAAAAAAAAAAAAAAAAAAACAAAATTAGCCAGGCGTGGTGGCACATGCCTGTAATCCCAGCTACTCTGGAGGTTGAGGCAGAGGAATTGCTTGAACATGGGAGGAGGAGGTTGCGGTGAGCCAAGATCGCACCATTGCACTACAGCCTGGGCAAAAAGAGCAAAACTCTGTCTCAAAAAATAAAATAAAATAAAATAATTAGTTGATATTCTTCTGTAATGGGGAGCTGACCTTTCTCTGTTATCTGTTCATTTACATATCTATCTAGCTATCATATATCTATTATTTATTCTTATTTATTATCTATATGGACTCATGGGTTTCTTTTTAATGGAGTGACTTGTAATCCTAAACTGCCACCTTTTTTTAAATGTTTGAGTTTTCCTAGATTTGTCTAAGTGGGGACCCCTTCGATACAGCTCATGTGCTAACTGACATGACCCCACGACTCTGAACACTCCCTTACTTTCTAGCACAACAAGATGTTGCAGTTGCAGTTGCATTTGCAGCTTGTGCTTTCTCTGCCTGCAATCTCTGCCTGAGATCAGCTGTCCTTCTCTAAGCTACCTTCATTATTTTTATTAGGGAATGGTTTTTAAAATCAAAATCAGGGTCTAGATATGTTCATTGCTATTGATGCTACTGGAAGTCTTGTTTCAAAGCCCATTCAGCAAATCGAGTTACAAAATATACAGTACATGTATGTATGTTTGCATATATTAAAAAGAGGTATATTGGTGTGTGTGTGTGTGTATTAAAATCATGAGTTTACACTGAAAATCCCATCTCTAATGCTGTCCACAAGCTCTTTCTAGCCTTCCCATATTTCATAGTTGTACCACTCTTCCCTAACATCATTCCGCAATGTATAGAAAGCTTTTATATAAATGTTACACTAATACCACTGTGAAAAACAATCCTACTAAGTCAAGTTCAAGATTATTATTATTATTTATATCTTTAGACTTTAAGATATATGCTTTTCTTCTTGGGTTTTCATTCTGCATCAATTCATATTATAATATATGTACACACAAACATATATATGTAATGTATACAATTGTTCTCTTTTTTAACAGTTTCGTAGCAAAACATTGTGTGAATATAACCATTTTTTCAGCAGTCTCCTATGTATTAGAGTTTAGTTGCTTCCAATCTTTTGCAGTTACAAAACAATGCTGTAATGAATCATCTTATATGGATATATTTTTGAATTCTTAGAGAAACATCTTAAAAATAAATTTCTGCAAGGGGGATTTGTAGTTTTATTCCAGTTTATGTCAAATATTCTAAAGTATTATTTTGAATCATTATGAAAGCAAATTAATTGGACTTTCCACCTTACTGCACATATTCTTTAGCTTCAGTCCAGAGCCTATGACTAAATCTACAAGAAACAAGTAAAATCTAGAAATTGAACTAACTATAATTATATGGAAAAATACAAACACATTTCACAATATGTGGAGAAACAAAACAAAGCACAAAGAGCCTATACTTTATGATAACACATATGCATATATATGGACTCTTTTTGATTACACACACACATACACACATATATGTATATGTGTCTATATATACATACATGCATATATGTCTATATATGCATACCTACATATATGTGTATATGTAATATACGTACATAATATACATATATATGTATGTGTAAACATAAAGTATGGACTCTTTGTCCATATGTAAACATTAGCTTTATATATATATGTCTCTTTATATATGCTATATAGCTCTCTCTATATGTGCTATATATAGATTAGCATATATGTCACACAAACAAGTAAATGCCATATATCCATATTTATATATACATTTCATATATACAACATATGGCATAAAAAAAGTAAAGCTAATCTCAGTGTTAAGACATCAGAACAGTTACTACTTTTGGAGGCTGATAGTGACAGAGGAAGAACAAAGAAGGTCAAAGTTGTTGAATAATATTCTGTGTCATGACCAGGGTACTCCTGAAGTGACAGTGCCCAACTGGGACATATTTGTTAAGCAGACAATTTATCAATTATATATTTTTGTGTATAAAGTAAGAAATTGTTTAACAAAACATTTAAAAGATAAAGTAAATCTTTTTTTATTATTTTTTTGCATTCTTTCCAAGTGTAAGAGAAAATATTTTGAGTTTAAGGATAGTTGTAAATGCAGCAACTTTGGGGACATACGTAAAACTTTAGAAAGAATATGCAGATTTTACAAAGGTAATGTTTTTGTGAGCTTACAAAATTGTGTGTATTATTTACCAGTGTGGATAAATTTGGGACTTTTTAAAGATTTCACTATGTAAAAGCTTGCAGTGAAGATAGTTAATGTTAACTACTTTAATGGCAAATGCTAAAATCTCAGTAACAACTAAACCAAATTATATTTCTCATTAAAGAAAACTGATTTAGATCTGGTAACTATACAGGACATATTTATCCTATTTAGTAACTGTTATTCCAACATGTTTTACAATTATGGCTCCACCATCTCCACACATGGCCACCCAAGGCATTGCAAGGGGTGAGGAGATAAAGGCCAAGCATAGTGGTGTTAACAGTCTCAACCTAAAGTGACATACTCACCATTCACTAGCCAGATAAGTCCTTGTGGCTTCAGCGTAACTGCAAGAGATACTTCTGGAGCCCTAATAGGGGAAAAGGTGTCAGGCTGGCAGGAGCAGAGGAAAGCAAAAAGAAAGAGCAGACAAGCTGTTTTAAGTCGGCCTTTCTTCATCTTCCAGGGCACATAGCCCTCCTGCGCAAATAACACAATATTCCTGCACCAGACTTGCAACAGACCCTCGGCTCATAGAAAATTTCAAGTTAGCTCACTGCAACCTTGGCATTTATCAGTACTATACGTAGCCCTCTCCAGCACAAGCACTGTCGTATGAAATCCCCAGCAAGCCTTTGTTTGCAGTCAGCACCTCTCTTGCTGCTCTTCCTATTGCTTTTCTGTAACGTATTTTCCTACTTTCTCTAATAAATCTGCCTTTCTTTACCTACAATGGTCTTGGTAAATTCTTTTCACCCCCAGTGTTACTGGCCCTAGCTTGTTGCTACCCACAGTAATACTGGGAAATGGAAATTAGTACTTACTGTCTTAACGGTAATGTGGCAGTCTAGCCACTAATGTCTTTGCTCCTGTTGTCTCTCACACTATTCCTTTCAAAAGGGGGAAAAAAAGAAGCCTGCAATCACTGCATACAGGTAATTTGCTACACAGCCATAGTAACAAACAGATGATGTGCAGGTTTGATTGAAAGAGAACACAAAGGCGGGGTGCAGTGACTCACTCCCGTAATCCCAGCATTTTAGGAAGCCCGAGAGGGTGAGTCGAGGAGTTCCAGACCAACCTTGGCAACATAGTGAAATCCTGTCTCTACCAGAAATATAAAACTTAGCCAGTCTCATAACCCAGTCTCAAAATAAATAAATAGATTAAAATTTCCAAATAAAATAAAAAAGACAGAAATATTACAGAGACTGAAAACATCGATGAAGCCAAGTAATTCTAGTTTCAAAATTAGCATATAAACAAATACTATTTGCACCTGTAATTCTTTTCCCTTTTCTCCTTGATGCTAAATTATCTCCTGTATGTCTCCCTTAATTAAGAAGTCAAATAATACATGTGAGACTTTTTGGTTTTAAGAGCTTTACCACATGCTCTGAACAGCCCAATGAATATTGAAAGCTAAAATGTATTATTTAGTCAATAAAGGTATAATCTGTACTGACTGCATGGTGGTATTGATTTGCACTTTGCCAGTTCATTATTCATCAATAACTATGAGTTCTTAGTATATCTCTTCTTATAGTTCTATTATGTTTCTTAAGAAGTGATGCAAAATTCCATAATAAAGTAAAGTGCTGGAGTATTACACATTTTATAAGTGAGTGATTCGTCTGCTAAAATGTTGAGAGCCTACAGAAAAGCTAGCAGAAGTGCTTAGTATGTCTCTATTATCTCTACCAAGGTGTCTTGATTTGATTTTATAATTCTTGAGAAGCTGTCTTTCTAAAATACGCATAATTTTTATTACAATACATTTTTATGGTTTAAATCCATCTAGAAATAAGTCTGAGAACTGGTTAGCTTCTGAAATCTGATGGATTATATATATTGCCAGCTCCAATAGGTCAAACCCTTACTTTCCCATTCTATCAGTTCACTCCCTTTTGAACTATTGTCAGATGAATTAGAGCTTCTCATTCTTCCCTACGTGTATCTTAACCTCTTTTTCGCTGATTTTTAGCTATCTAAATTTAATGTCATTAATATTTTTCACCATTGTCTTTTGCTATCTGATTTTTCTAGTTATTTTCTAGAACTTCCAGTTTGCTTCTCCTTTTTCCCGTTCTTCATGATCTTTTCATTTATCTCAGTAATCTTATTACACATCAATAGGTGATATTTTCACATTGTTGTGTATTTCTAATCCTTAGGGCTCTTAATTGTCTTTTAGACAACCAGCTGACTCTCTCCATTGTTTTTCCATTTTTCATGAGGATTGTATTTTGTTGGTTTCAAAATAATTGTTATTTTCACTTTATCACTCATGGTATTATTTAGTGTATAAATTATTAAAGGGGACAGTGTGCATTTTACATAAAGGGAATCAATGCAACTTCTTGTTTGTACCATTAAATTACTGTGAGAGAGTAATTACTGTGATTTATTACTTTATGTTATGAAATTATTTTGTACTTAGGTACAACAAAGTCTTCAAAGTTCAAATTAATTTCTATGTTCCTTATGAAGTTTTCACTCTATTCGTAGCATGTTCTCCTCTCTTATTTACCATATAAAGCTATAAATATTGAGGCTGCAAGTAACCTTAATCTTATGTAGAATAAAATGCAATTTTTATATTCCCAAAAACTCAGAGTGTTCCAGATTGACTTTCATCTATCTGTGCTTCTTGTTCTGATGTGAGATAAATAACCATAAATGATCCTAACTCTGTGTTCCAGTAAATGGTTATGTGGAACCCAATGCAACTGACCTAGGAATTATCACACCAAAATCACAAGGCTGAGGAATTAGTAAAAACTTAGAGAAGGAATTGGAATTTGGAATGTCCCGGAAGCCACTACAACTATCTACTAAAGCCCTCTAGATGGCAGTAACCAAAAAGGAGTTTTTCAACCAAAGGTACTTCCCTTGGTTTCTTCTGCTACGAAAGCCCACTGCTTACTTCAGATGCTAAATAGGCCATTATCCATTTCATTTGCTTATATGTTCTTTTCAGCTGGTTTCTGATGTGTTTGAGCAAAATGGTTTATTTAAATATTTAAACATACATCATATTTTTCTGTACACTATTGGACATAATGAATGTACTTTTCTAGTATATATGAAATTAAACTGAAGCTTAAAATCTTTCACATTCTGAATCATCACTGGTAAGTCACCTAGTATTCTTTGTGTCACTTTTTTTCTGTATATATTTATATATCTACATATTTAGTTATCCATAAGGTAAAAAGATAAAGTATCATGAGAAAATTAAACAATATTTAAATATAAAATATCAACAACATGAATGCTACTGAAAGATGAATTAAGGAATGCTAATACTAATACAAATATTAGTATTAACATGAATAATAATATTAATTCACTTTGGCAGAAAATGACAATACAATTAGTGACAGAATATTATACAATGTATTCATATGAATATAATTTGTGAATATTATAATAGTTTTAAAAGATGACCTATTTTTATAATATAATTACTAATTTATTATACTAATCTACTTTTCCATATATTTGTTACCTATATTAAATAATTAATTAGTATGTTAATATGCTAGCACTAGATTGTTCACATTTTAAATTTTAAAATATTTACAAAAGCCCTTTAAGTTTGCTTCAGATGTGAACTTTTGTTCTTCGTATTGAATAATTGAATGCCAAATCATGTAAATATTTCACAGTTTTATGGACATAAGAAACCAATATTCACTTATTCTTAAAAAAGGGAAATTTAGATTTTAAAAAATCTTTCTATGTAACACCTTTTTATTCACGTTATCTTGTATTTTAATATTTTTCCAGCACTAAAGTTTAATTATCAGTTTTAAGAAGCTCGGAAACAAAATTTTCAAATCCTTACTTCCTCCAAGAAAGTGTGTTTAAGGTTATATTACTTATAGAAGCTCTACATGTTTTTTTTATTTTCAAAATTGTTATACATTCCAAATAAAACAGTATTTTCTTCTGTTACATTGTGACATTTCAGATTTTAGTACTTTGCATTTCTAATGGTATAGATTTACAATAACTGCTAAAAATATTTTATGACTATTTATTTTCTATTATTTCCTCTCAGATTTTCCTTAAAGTCTGTTGAATTTATTCTGTTTTTATGTTAGTATAACTATAAGTTTTGTAAGGAAAAATACTACCTCTTCTCATTACATGATTATCAGTTTGTAACAATGAGCACAGCATGTAGAGCATCTGAAATAGGTTTCAAATGGTATCCCAAGATCATACTGGCAATCCTTGATAAGTTATTTGTGCTCCAGGGACGTCTGCTTTTAGAAAGAGTCACATAAAGATTTGTCTCTTTTTTCCTAAAATACTTTATCATTTACATCTTAACCAATCTCATGTGTCAAACTAATTATATATAATAGAGAATAAAAATATTCTTTTTTTATTTTTAAATAATTTTAGACTAACAGTTTATGTTTCAGTAATATCTCACTTTGACTCATAACCTATCTTTTTTTGGTCTCTCATTTTTTGTATTATTTATTTGCTCAAGAATGTCCTAGGAAATTTAATTTTCCTGGTCTTCATACCATCAGTTTCAATATGATGTTAATAATATCAGAATAGATAACGCCAATAATAACATTATTAATAAAATATTCAGTATCATTCATTGATCTCACTACCACAATAGGCTGTTTAGGTATGTACCACCTATAGAGTCAAAATAAATTATGCAGAGATTAATACATGGAATAATTCCTGCCTTCAGGGATTTGATATCTCAGAGCAACAAGCAATATCATATAATACAGTGGATAAATAATATAATGCATTTAATTAAATAATATACATCACGTTAAATTGTACCTTTCTCATTTTTTTGAGTTATTTTTCTCTCTGGCTAATTGCATTGCTTTCATTCACGAGTAAGGAAAAAGTATGGAAGGACAATGGCAGCACAGAGATCAGAAAAGCACTGAGAGGTAGAGCAGTGGGTAAGAAAAGCCATGACTGTAATTCCAGAAATTTGGGAGGCTGAGGTGGGCAGGTCACCTGAGGTCAGGGGTTCAAGACCAGCCTGGCCAATATGGTGAAAACCCACTTTCTACTAAAAATACAAAAAAATAAAATAAAAAAAGATTAGCCAGGCATAGTGGTGCATGCCTGTAGTCCAGGCTACTCTGGAGGCTGAGACAGGAGAATTGCTTGAACCCAGGAGGCAGAGGTTGAAGTGAGCTGAGATAATGCCATTGCACTCCAGTGCAATGAAGGAAGGGAGGGAAATGAAGGGGAGGGAACGGAAGGAAGGAAGGAAGGAAGGAAGGAAGGAAGGAAGGAAGGAAGGAAGGAAGGAAGGAAGGAAGGAAGGAAGGAAGAAAAAGAAAGAAGGAAAGAAAGAAAGGGAAAGAAAGAAAGAAAGAAAGAAAAGCAAGGCAAGGCAGATAATTTGACAATGAAGAAAGACCCTGCTTGTAAACAAAGATAGAGGGAACTATAGTTTAGGAACATCATAAAATATAAAGGAGTTTCAATGCAAAATTTAGGAAGATAAAAGCATGCCCAAAAATTAACCCAAGATGGATTAAAAATTTAAATTTAAAACCCCAAACCATAAAAACCCTACAAGAAAACGTAGGAAATACCATTCAGGACATAGGTATGGGCAAAGACTTCATGATAAAAACACCAAAAGCAATTGCAACAAAAGCCAAAATTGACAAATGAGATCTAATTAAACTAAAGAGCTTCTACACAGCGAAGGAAACTATCATCAGAGTGAACACGAAACCTACAGAATGGGAGAAAATTTTTGCAATTCACCAATCTGACAAACATTTAGTATCCAGAATTTACAAGGAGCTTAAACATATTTACAAGAAAAAAAAAAAAGAAACATCAAAAAGTGGGCAAAGGATATGAACAGACACTTCCCAAAAGAAGACATTTATGCGGCCAACAAACATAGGAAAAAAAGCTCAACATCACTGATCATCAGAGAAATGCTAATGAAAACTACAATGAAATACCATCCCACGCCAGTCAGAACAGTGATTATTAAAAAGTCAGGGAATAATAGAGGCTGGTGAGGTTGTAGAGAAACAGGAACGCTTTTACACTGTTGGTGGGAATGTAAATTAGTTCAACTATTGTGCAAGACAGTATGGTGATTCTTCAAGAATCTAGACCCAGAAATACAATTTGACCCAGCAATCCCATTACTGAGTATATAAACAAAGGAATATAAATCATTCTACTATAAAGACACATGCACACATATGTTTATTTCTGTACTATTTATAAGAACGAACACATGGAACCAACCTCAATGCCCATCAGTGATAGACTGGATAAAGAAGATGTGGTACATATACACCATGGAATACTATGCAGCCATAAAAAGGAATGAGATCATGTCTTTTGCTGGGACATGGATGAAGCTGGAAGCCATCATCCTCCGAAAACTAATATAGGAACAGAAAACCAAACACCACATGTTCTCATTCATAAGTGGGAGGTGAACATTAAGAAAACGTGGACACAGAGAGGGGAACAGCACACACCAGGGCCTGGTAGGGGTTGGGAGCTGAGGGGAGGCATAGAGGATGGGTCAATAGGTACAGCAAACCACCCTGGAACATGTATACCTATGTAAATACATGCACATGTATACCGATTTTGATTTATTTTTAGAAGACATTTTAAAAAAAAAGAAAAAGAAAAGAAAAGAATGTTCCAGACCTGTGGACAAGATTTACTCACAAGATTTACTCACCATCTGGAAGACTTGGCTAAGGAGAACAGAAAAGAGTAAATATTCCTCTGCTGTGAGCTCGACCACAAAGCTTCTGTCTGCAGAGGTTAAAAGTTACTACACAGTTTCAACCCCAGGCTTTAGGTCATCTGAATTTCTCAGTGCAGACACCTGAATCCAATTCAAACTGTAAGTTACTTTTTTTTAATTCAAGAGTTTATTAAATTTGTTTTTCTACACATTGCTGTCAGATTTTGGAGAGAAATTCTAATACTGTAAGAATTATTTTTTTTAGTGGATGGTATTATATGAAGGGAAGTAAGCACATAGAAATGGGTAACTAGATGATTTACCAAGGGTGAGTTTTACTCTTGGTTTCCCTTTATTTTGTTCTCCAATTATGTGACTAGTAATGGAAAAGAACATATACTATAAGATCCAGGACGCAGAGCTCCATAATGAAGACCAAATGTCAATAAAATTATATAATAATTAAATACATCTTAGAAAATCTTCCTGATTATTAATTAATAAACATATTATTAAGTCCTAGTTTACATTACAAAAGAAACTACACTAAGATTGAAATCCTAAAATGTATTTTAAAAGGATCTAGAATATCTTGCTAATTCAGGGAAAGAAAACTGCCTGAAGCAGAAACCTAATCTTAGCAAGATTTATCATTTAGAATTGCTAAAAATAAGAATGGTGTAGGTGTCTAGGGAACTTACCCGTCATTCTGACATTTAAACTTTTTTTAGACTCTCACATTGTTCTTTGTTGAACCTAAATGCTCATGACTGTTTGTGCAAAATTCTTTCTTTGGAATTATCCTGAGACTCTAATTTACTACTTGACTTTGAAAATCCATCATTGTACTCAGAGGAACATGGTAATTTTACTATACTTTGGCAGAGTGACCTACTTAGAACTCAAGTTAGTAGATAAAGGTAAGATGAGCTTTTGTAGTAGTTACTATGATCATAGGTGTAAATAAAATAATGTCATAATTTTTGTGGCATTAAATTTAGAAGATATTATTAATTTTGTATCTCTTTAAATGAAGATAATCAGTTTGTTTATTGTAACTACTGACAATAAAATTAGAGTTAATCAATAAATAATTTATGGCTGTATATTCTGATTATAAATCTTGGAGCCAAATGAAAATGAGTCAGACAAGTCATAGTATCTTTGCTCTTAGTAATTTTGTTTTGTTGGTGATTTCTCAGGAATGCTTAGAGATCTCTGCTATATAGTCCAAGCTAAAATACTTAAGTAAGACATTATTTCTTGTTTTCTTTTAATATGATTAGTAATCCCTCTTGTACTTCGGGCAATAGCACAAACAAACCTCTGCTTACCACTCACAAAACAGTACACCTAAGCAGATTAAAAAAAAACAAAAAAACTATTATTGAACAGAAATCAAAGGTGAGAGTATAGTTTCTGTCCATGGCAAAGAATCAATTTAAGAATTGAATAAAATTCTAACTGTAACATATTTCAATACAAAATTGATGCTGCTCATGTTAATTTAGCATTTTGTTTTCTTGCTAAAAATAAATTTGCAGTAGAAAGTTGAAAGCAATTTAGCATGAACAATTAGATAATTCCTCATACATATTGGGGAAAAATAAAGATAAACATGCAATTGCCATGGAGAGATTACCAGATGAATCTAAGATATCTGGGCAAGCATTTTAATCACATAAATGCTATCACTTTCAATTTTTTATTGATAAATCATTATAACATGTCTTATCATTATATATATGATAATATGCTGTATGAATTGCAGTTTAGAATTAAAAGTATACAAAATTTAAAAACCATTAATAAATTACAACTCTTTTAAAATGATATATTTCAGTTTGATTTTAATGTTATCTATAGTTTTTAATGTAAAAATTCAAGGAATGTATCATTTATATACTAACATACATGTTGAAATGTAAAGCCAAAAAAGACAATTAGGTGTATTTGTTTTAAAGGGAAAAGCTATTTGTAAAGCAGTTTTGCTGCATTTCTGTAGATGTGCAGTTTCAGGTTAGTGGTGTTTGCTGTGCGTGCATCTCAAGCAACTTAGAGCAGAAAGCCATGGAGGCAGTCACAACAGGAGGCGTAGAAAGGCTAAATTCCCCTGGTTGCAGGCTTGTTTTTCTTCAGGAATCAAAATCTGTTAGCACAGAGAGGGAACAGAGAACAAAATAAAACAGAGAAATAGGGAAAAAATACATACATTGTGTGTGTGTGTGTGTGTGTGTGTATATATATATATATGTATGAAATCAATGCAGTTATTTTGTAGTATATGTGGAGAAAACCCCCACAAAATATGAGGGAAGAATAGCCTTGAAATATATTTATTGTTGAAAATGACAACTTTTGTATACCTATTTTACTTCTAACCTATTTGGAAAAAGCCTCTTTTATGTGAAACAACATAGAAAAGTGAGGAGGACTTTAAAAAATTTGCTTTAAAATTAGACCAGAAGACCCAGTTAAACATGGCAGTTCACTGTATGTGCTATTGTCTGTCTCTTCAACTAAATAACAACAAAAAAATAAAATGCCAACAAGGGGTGAAAAATATAGTTACCTGGAGAGAAAAGAAGAAATATGATAGAGTAGAAGTCTGAAAAATGGAAAGTGGAAGGCAGAGTTGATAACAGAGTTAATAGAGCAAAGCCTATTAGACTCAAATGCCTACAGCAACAACAAATGGCACTGATAAGAATAGAAACATTTTGTACTTTGAGAGGCTGAGGTGGGCAGATAACTTAAGCTCAAGAGTTGGAAACAAACCTGAGCAACACAGTGAAACCCCATCTCTAAAAAAAGAATAATAATAAACACAAAAATTAGCTGGGTATGATGACATGTCCTATAGTCCCAGCTACGCTGGAGGCTGAGGTAGGAGGATCACCTGAGCTAAGAAGGTCAAGGCTGCAGTGAGTTGTCACTGCACCACTGCACTCGAGCCTGGGTCACAGAGAGAGACCCTGTCAAAAAAAAAAAAAAAAAAAAAAAAAGAAAAAGAAAGAAAGAAAGAACAGAACTATTTTTTGGCCACAGGATGAAATCTTTGAAAACAGGCATTGAGTAAGGACTATGGTGTTATGTATTTATTAAAATTGACATCTGAATAGAGAATAGGAGGAGCATAATTAGGCAAAAAAAAAAAAAAAAATGTTGAACCATGATGAAGTCGAAATAAAGCCTGGGTCAATCCCACAGAAATCTCTGAAACATACATGGCCTGTCAGAGTTTTTCACACGATGGGTCAAAATAGATCTTGATTCCATTGCTGAATACCTTAAGGTGTTGTTTTGCCAAGGGTGGGTCCTTGTGTAAGGAGGCTCTTGTTTTAAGATAATGCTTCTTAATCTGTAACATTTCAAGTCTCACAAGCAGGGGAACTGAAGCTCTTGGTCTTGCCAGTGATGTTTTCATGGCAAATAGTCAGGGAGGTTAGACATATGACCACTCCAAGGCAAAAGTCTGGTTTGTTTGATGTCTAGTACAAAAGAGACAAGGTCTCCTTTCAGGACAAAGATGGAGCTCCCAATCCCTCATAATAGATTGGGGTTACTGAAGTTTGAGGTTCCTCAACTACTATACAGCATTTGCCTGGTCTACCTCTGCATCACCCCTATAGGAATTGGGGAGCAAGAGAACTCATGCTCCTTGTGCCCTGAGTAATCATGTCTTTTGCCTCTGACACAGGAGTCTCTTGTCTTCTTCCATCATCTAGGAAGATGAGATGCCCAAAAGTTGTCGTAAAAGTAGGGTAAAATCTTTAACCCATCACAGTTCTTGACACTTTGTAGGGATGAGGATGGGATGCTAACAGAGATACGGCTTCCAAAGAAAAGCACAACGGCTCCCCATAGGCCAGTTAGGGCATTTAAGAAAATTCAATGGGATCTGATAGCAAATGCTTTACATGTGGTGGGTGATGGGGGAGAGTAAGGGTTCCCACTGTTTAGGGACTATCTGTTAATGCATGTTTAGTAGCTGTGTCAATAGGGATAATTAAAATAAGTTCCTTGAACATAGTTTGTTTTTTCTACATTGCCCTTTGGGTTGGGGGAAGATGAAATGTTATCATGGGGCAGCAAGGGAAAGTGTCAGTGAGGCAGCAAGCCCACCCAAAAGGCAATGTGTCTGCTGCTGCTAAGAGAAGGGATTCCCAAAGTGGACATAGAACTTTAGGTGCATCAAATTGAAAATCCGTTTTGGGGAACTGTGAGCATCTGTCACGAAGTTTTTGAAAATAGAAGTAAATGTGCTTTGCTTAGTGTTGTAGAATTGCTGTCTCTCTCCATGCCCTGTGATCCCTCTCTTGCCCTGTATCCTGATCACATTTGGTTTAAGAAAAAAAATCAATATGATATTGGCTGTGGGTTTGCATTAATTGCTCTTATTATTTTGAGATATGTTCCACCAATACCTAATTTATTGAGAGTTTTTAACATGAAGCAATGTTGAATTTTATAAAAGGCCTTTTCTGCATCTATTGAGAAAATCGTGTGGTTTTGTGTTTGGTTCTCTTTATGTGATGGATTACGTTTGTTGATTTGCATTTGTTGAACCGGTCTTGCATCCCAGGGATGAAATCAACTTAATTGTGGTGGGAAAGTTTTTCGGTGTGCTGCTGGATTCGGTTTCCCACTATTTTCCTGAGGATTTTCACATCGTTGTTCATCAGGGATATTGGCCTGAAGTTTTCTTTTTGTTGTTGTGTCTCTTCCCAGTTTTGGTATCAGGATGATGCTGGCTTCATAAAATGAGTTAAGGAGGAGTCCCTCCTTTTCAATTGTTTGGAATAGTTTCAGAAGGAATGGTTCCAGCTACTTTTTGTATTTCTGATAGAATTCAGCTGTGAATCTGGATTCACAGAGCCTATTTGGGGGATAGGGTGAGGGGAGGGAACTTAGAAGATGGGTCAATAAGTGCAGCAAATTACCATGGCACATGTATACCTATGTAACAAACCTGTACATGTATCCTGTTTTTTGTTTTTTGTTTTTTTTTTACTTTTTTAGAAGAAATAAAGAAAAGATTAAAATAAAATAAAATGAGTATAAAAGGCAAAAAAGAAAAATAATAACTATGGGAGAAGATGAGGTCTCCCAGTTCCAGTGAAGGTTGAAGACCATTGCACTTGGGTGGGTATGCTGGGGAACTGGGGTTAGGAGGCTACAAAATTTTATGGCCCTATTAGATATAGGCATCAAAGTCACCGTCCAACCCCATCCTGTGGGCAGAGGTTTAATGATGGATTGTGGCCAGAGTTGACAGTTGGTGAGGTAATATAGTGTGACTTTGTAGGTGAGGCTCCACAGGCTAATTAAATATACTGCTTCTGTTGGTTTTATATGTGAATATATAATAGGAATTGATGTGGCATAAGTTTGCACATCCCTATGCCAAAACTTCCAGGGGGAAGCATCACTGTGGAGGAAGAGCTGCAGGTAAAGACAGGCTAGTGGGTCAAACTTCCCATTGATTTGCTGCTGGTATGTAGGTAATATTTTAACATGAATGATGCCTCTACCCACTGTCCAACGTTCTCACTCTATAGTGTTCTGTATTTGGCAAGTCAGAATCCTCAGTGCCCATTGTCCTGATTAGTATTATCACAACTCCTTCAGCAGAGTTGGCTGATAAATCCTGATAAAATTGGGAGGCTTGCTTCTGCTTGCAAAGTAAAGTTCCTTGGGACTATATGAGCAGAGTCACAACTCACTGCTAACAGCAATCAAGAAAAAACTGCTATCTCTCTGACCTTCACTGAGAAAAGTCCACACAATATTATTGGGTTCATTGGATATTGGAGAGAGCACACATCTCTGTGACTGATGGTTCTGTTGATTAGAGCTGCTGAGAAAGAGAGGCAGCCAACTTACAGAGGTGCCCTTTGAGATTTTGGACTCCTTGCCTCCCTGACATGGCTCTCAGGTTCATTATTATCATTATTATTATTATTACTATTATTATTTTTATTGAGAAGCAGCTATTAGGTTTTCATAGACTCTGGTCAAGTTTAAATGGAGGCATTAGGAATGTCAGGTTTTATATTCACATTTAATTTTTTGTCAACTCAGATTCTATGACTAATAGGACAGGAAAAGCCTAAAAAGCTTTGCTTGTTAAATGCAAATGATAGATTTAGGAACACATCACAAAGGGCACTAACTTTAAATAAAAAAGTGACAGATAATGCTTTAAAAAAACCCTTCATCTCCCACACTTCCCCAGATAGAAAGTTCCTAGCTTAATGGGGCACTCAAGTCATAAAATCCCTGAAATTTCTGGGCCTGATTCACAGATGTCTCAGCTAAACATAAACCTGGTGGTGCCCAACTAGGCTACCGTAGCTATTCAACCTCAGCACCAGTTCTACAGAAAATGAAAATGATAATTTCAGTCACTGAACAGACTAGCCAGTACTCTTCTTGATTAAACCTATTATTTTCTAAATAACTCTTAAGCTGCTATTAAAAGTCTGCAACTTAAAAAAAGGTATAGAAACTACCAAAATAAATTAATTTCTTTTTAAGTCCACAAACTTAGGGGTCATAATCACAGTCGTTGTTCAAACTCTGAAGGTCACACTTGTAAATACCCAACCTAAAGGCCCATTTTCTGCTGAGACTGAAATCAAGGTGCTGATTCAGTTTGCACCAACTAGACTGCCACTATTTGCTGCCTGGATTCATCATGAAATATTCACTGTTAAAGACTGAGTAGAAAGTTAAGGACAATATGTTTATGACGCAGAAGCTGCCACTGCACGTCATACTTACTCATCTGCCAGAAGCTGGCCTATTTGACTTGTAGTTGGGGAGACCATATTATGCAAAGAATGGTTCTCATCTGCTACTGACAGATTGACTATGTCGGACTTGTGAGACCCCTTTTGGGTTATCCATGGTGCCTTACCACTGCTGATATTTTTTTCGGATTACTGTCAGATGACCCTATTCACGTATTTGTAGTCCTTGAAATTAATCTGTGCAGGTTTCTGTTTCCTGGAATATTTGGAGCCTATTAACTCTGCTCCTTTTATCACAAAAGCCACTCAACAATGGGCTATAGGCATCTGGTATGGCTGAGTGTTGGAAAATAAATATATTCATTTTCTCCTTCTACTTTCCTCACCTCCTAATCTGCACCATTTAGTAATGCAGTTGGAATATTGAATGTGACTGCCCCCCAAAAAGGGTTATCACTTCGTGGCTACCTCTTGTCTGAGATCAGGACAAAAGTGATGATGGCTTATACTGATCAATTTTCAAAATCAATACACATCCTGACTAGTTCCAGGCATGGCAAACTGTTTCCCTAACAGCAACCCAAGGCCAGTCTGCTTGGTATATTCACTGGATGAAAGCCTTGCTCAAAGAGAGCATTCAAGTTTAATTAAAAATATGAGTAAAAACAAAAGAAAAACAAATTCATAGTATACCAAAAAAGAAAACTCATTTATAAATCAAGAAGTTTATATATATATATGAAGTTTATATATACATATAGAATTTATATTGAATAATACTAAATAATGATGACAAAATGAAAGAATATACAAATAAATAAATAACTGGTCTGTGTATATTTATTATCCATATTGGTAAGATGATAATGTAACCTGTGGAGTCTGTGTAATCCCAACAAAAATATCAGAAAGATCTTTTGTAAATGTTAACAAACTGATACTCCAATTTATATGAAAAGAAAGAGAAATTACAAACTGTTTTAAAACAGAAGAACAAAATAGGACAACTCCCAGTACCCAATTTCAAGACTCACTATAAGACTACAATAATCAAGGTATTATGGATTGGCAAAAGCATGGACACAGTGATCAATAAAATAGAATACAGAACTTCAAAATAGACCTACTCAAATACAACGAATAGTTGACAGAGATATGAATGTAAATCAATGGAAAAATGATAGTATTTCCATAATTTCCATGCTGTTGGAAACATTTAATGTTCATATGAAATGTTAAAAATTTGAATCTCCTAACATAACTCTTGTTTTATTGAAAAATTAATTTGAATGTGTGTTGAACCAAATGTAAGTGGTATAGGCATAGGATATTCAAAGGGAGATATGGGAAAACATTTGTGTCACCCAGTGTTTATCAAAGTTTTTACACATAATACCATAACACAAGCCATAGAAGAAATAAGTTGATTTATCCAAGTACATCAATATTGACAAATTTTTTTTACAAAATAAATGCTAAAAATACAAAGACAAACTACACATTAGAAGAAAAATATTTACTAATTACAACTGATAAAGAATGTTTATCCAAACTACATAAAATTTTCTCAAAACAAAACATTTATTAGATAATTTTAAAAATGTTTAAATGGGCAAAAGTCTATACAGACATTTTCTCAAATTTTATGTATATTGTTACCACATTAAGTATAAAAAAGTGCAGCATCAGCAGTTATTAGTATAAAAAATACAAAGTAAAACCAAAATCAGACATCACAACATACTTAGTAGTCATACTTAGTAATAAACTCTGTACATTGTAATTGGAAGAATTAGTACAAATGGAATGATTCAGAAATATATTTATGTGTGTGTGCATATATACAGATAGATTCAGAAATGTATGTGTGTAAGTACACTTTTTAAAAATTTCAACTTTTATTTTAGATCCCGGGGATACATGTGCAGGTTCGTTATAGGTGCATGTTGCACCCAGGTAATTAATGTAATACTTAACAGATAGTTTTTCAAACCATTTCCTCCTCCATCCCTACTCCCTGTAGTGTGTGCAGCGTCTGTTATTTCCATGTTTATGTCCATATGTGCTCAATGTTTTGCTCCCTCTAAGAAGTGAAAACATGCAGTATATGGTTTTCTGTACTGTTTTAATTTACTTAGTATTAGGGCATCCAGCTCCATCCATGTTTTTGCAAAGGATATGGTTTCATTATTTTTGTAGCTGCATAGTATTCCATGGTGAATATGTACATTTTCTTCTTCCAATACACCATTGATGGGCACCTAGGTTGATATCATGTCTTTGCTATTGTGAATAGCATGGGGATGAACATAGGACTGGATGGACCGGATGTGTCTTTGGTGTAATGATCTATTTTCCATTTGGTATGTAGCCAGTAATGGGATTGTTGAGTTGAATGATGGCTCTGTTTTAAGTTCTTTGAGTAATACCTAAACTATTTTTTTATAGTGGATGAACTAATTTACTTTCCCACCAACAAAGTAAAATTGTTCTCTTTTCTCCACAGCCTCACCAGCATCTGTTGTTTTTTGAGGTTTTTTGTTTGTTTTTTTATAGTAGCCATTCTGATTAGTGTGAGATGTTATCTCACTGTAGTTTTGATTAGCATTTTTGCATTTCCCTGATGATTAGGGATGATGAACATTTTTTCATATGTTTGTTTGCCACTTATATGTCTTCTTTTGGGAAGTATCTGTCTGTTTATGTCCTCTGCCCATTTTTTAATAGGATTATTGGTTTTTGCTTGTTGGTTTGCTTAAGTTCCCTATAGATTGTGCTTCTTAGACCTTTGTTGTATGCATAGTTTGCAAATACTTTCTCCTGTTTTTTAGAATGCCTGTTTACTCTGTTGATGGTTTCTTTTGTTGTGAAGAAGCTCTTTAGTTTAATTAGGTCACACTTGTGAATGTCTGTTTTTGTTGCAATTGCTTTTGGGGACTTAGCCAAAAATTGTTTGCCATGATTGATATAGAGAATGGCATTTCCTGTTTTTTCAGGGATCTATATAATTGGAGGTCTTACACTTAAATAATTATTCCATCTTGGGTTAATTTTTGTTTATGGTGATAGGTAGGGGTCCAGTTTATTCTTCTGCATATGACTAGGCAGCTATCCCAACTTCATTTAGTGAATAGGGAGTCCTTTCACTATTACTTGCTTTTCTCAGTCTTGTCAAAGATCAGATAGCTACAGGGACGCAGCTTTATTTCTGTTTTCTGTTCTGTTCCATTGGTCTATGTGTCTGTTTTTCTTTCTATTTATTTATTTGTTTATTTTTTATTATACTTTAAGTTCTAGGGTACATGTGTACAATGTACAGGTTTGTTACATATGTATACATGTACCATGTTGGTGTGCTGCACCCATTAACTCATCATTTTCATTAGGTATATCCCCTAATGCTATCCCTCCCCCTCCACCCACTCCATGACAGGCCCCAGTGTGTGATGTTTCCCTTCCTGTGTCCAAGTGTATTCATTGTTCAATTCCTACCTATGAGTGAGAACATGCGTTGTTTGGTTTTCTGTTCTTGTGATAGTTTGCTGAGAATGATGGTTTCCAGCTGCATCCGTGTCCCTACAAAGGACATGTACTGATCTTCTTTTTTATGGCTGCATAGTATTCCATGGTGTATATGTGCCACATTTTCTTAATGCAGTCTGTCACTGATGGACATTTGGGCTGATTCCAAGTCTTTGCTATTGTGAGTAGTGCTGCAATAAACATATGTGTGCATGTGTCTTTATAGCATCATGATTTATAAACCTTTGGGTATATCCCCAGTAATGGTATGGCTGGGTCAAATGGTATTTCTAGTTCTAGATCCTTGAGGAGTCGCCACACTGTGTTCCACAATGGTTGAACTAGTTTACAGTCCCACCAACAGTGCAAAAGTGTTCCTATTTCTCCACATCGTCTCCAGCACCTGTTGTTTCCTGACTTTTTAATGATCACCATTCTAACTGGTGTTGATTACTGTGGCTTTTTAGTACAGTTTGAAGTCTGGTATGTGATGCCTCCAGCTTTGTTCTTTTTGCTTAAGATTACTTTGTCTATTTGGACTCTTTTTTGGTTCCACATAAATTTTAGAAATGTATCTTTTTTAATTCTGTGAAGAATGACATTAGCAGTTTGATAGAAAAGCTGTTAAATCTGTAAATTGCACTGGACAATACAGCCATTTTAATGATATTGATTGTTTCAATCCATGGTCATGGAATGTTTTCCCGTTTGTTTGGTTTATCTATGATATATTTCAGCAGTGTTTTGTACTTCTCCTTGTATTTATCTTTCACCTTCTTTCTTAGTTGTATTCCTAGGTATTTCATTTTCTTTGTGGTTATTGTAAATGGGATTGTGTTTATGATATGACTCTCAGCCTAGAAATTACTGATGTATAAAAATACTACTGATTTTTATTAATTAATTAATTCTGTATCCTGAAACCTTGCAAAAATTATTTATAAATTCTAGTGGCCTTTTGATGAAGTCTTTAGGTTTTTCTAAGTATAGAATAATTTTGTTGGCAAGGAGAGATAGTTTGATTTCTTCTTTTCCTATTTTGATGTCTTCTTTTTTTTCTCTTGTCTGATCTCTCTGACTAGGACTTCTAATGTTGTGTTGAATAGGAGTTGTGACAGTGGGCATCCTTGTCTCACTTCAGTTCACAAGGAAAATGATTTCAGCTTTTGCCCATTCAGTATGATGTTGGCTGTGGGTTCATGATAGATGGCTCTTATTATTTTTATGTATGGTCCTTTGATGCCTAGTCTCTTGAGGGCTTTCATGATGAAATAATGTTGCATTTTATTGAAGGATCTTTCTGCAACTACTGAGATGATCATATGGTTTTTGCTCTTAATTCTGTTTATGTGGCAAATCACGTTTATCAATTTGTGTATGTTGACCCAGCCTTGCACTCCAGTGACACAGCCTGCATGATTGTGGTGTATTAACTTTTTAATGTGCTGCTGGAGAGTAATGGCTGGTAGCTAGGCCAATACCCAGCCACAAAGCTATTTTGTACTCACCCAGGTTGGCAGGCATACTCTCCAGTGTGAAAGGGAGAGAGATAGCCCCCTCATCCGGTCCTATGCCTACTTTTTTTTGTTAGGTGTTCTGGACTTTGGGGCCCCCTTGGACATGGGCTGTGGCAGATTGATAGGCCACATCCTTTCTAGACCAGACCTGTGGAGGGAGACACACTCTGCTCCCACTCCTACTCAGGAACTCACATGTCTCACCCCTTTTAGTGTTCTGAGAACAGGGCTTCTACCCCTCCCCACCACCCGCCCACCAGAGCTGGTCATAGATCTTAGCTCCTAAGCTATCCTTAGTACTCCTAAGCTGTAAGTCACAGCCCTTGGGTTGCCAGGATGTACCCCAGCTTAGGGTCAGGCTCTGGCTTCACTGAGGGATCTGATGTGCTCCCTAGTCACCAGGAAAGTACTCAGGTGGAGCAATGTGCTAAGGCTGGGATGCAAGGCTGTGCTGTTCATCTATGACTTGAACAGCACAGCCTTGCATCCCAGCCTTGGCACTCTAGGGATGGACACTTGGAGGGACCAGCAGCAGCAGGGCTTTCAGGACAGACATGCCCCAGTCCCACAAGGAAACTGACCCACACGTCTTCTGACTCAGAAGGAGTCAGCTGTGGCCAGAGCCTACTGGAAGGAAATAGGGAGATCTGGAGGATTGGTGTCTATGACCACATTCTGCTGGAGCTTCCCAGCACACAAAAACTCCTGGGCTTTGCACATTCTGAAGGCCTGCCTCTGTCTGCTCACCATGGAACTCACACATCCACGGAGAACACAGAGTCCCCAGTAGCTAGAATCCTGGACGTCCATAGCAAGTTAGCCATCCATCATTTACCTCACTCAGCCTCTTCCTAGGAGCTGCTGGGGGCTAGAAACTAGCCCTAGTATTCAGGTACCCCATGCAGTGTTCTCAGCTTCCCCCTGATCAGCTTCAGCTTCAGTGTCACCTCCGTGCACTCTTGGCATTTCTACTGAAGATCTTTCCAAATTAGGGTAGTCTACTAGATGATTTTGTCGCTCTCAGTGGGAGCAGCACTTTCTAGCTGTGTCTTATCCCCATCTCCACATTTATTTTCTGAAAGAATGTTCAATGTCCAAAACTAAAATATTGAACAGGAATACAAATAAGGGTAGTATATGTTATAGCCCCCCCAAAAAATAAATAATATCAATGAGTTCATACTAAAATAATTGAATCAATAAACATGGAAAAAAAGACCTCTTTACAGAAAAATTCCGAGTAATAAAACTAGGAGGAATGAGGGAAACATAAACAACCATTAGAACGGCACAGTGATAATTTCTACTGGCAAAATAAAGAGATGAATGCTAAAATTAAGTTTTAAAAATAGTATAATCTCACAGCTTCAATGTGTCTCCTCTAAAATATTAGTTGAATATATATAAAAAGAAAATAATGATTTTACATTGAAGTACTGGGCAGATACGACCTTAAGCAAGATATAAAAGTTAGTATCACTGGTGTGTCTGGTCCCCTCCTAAGGTCTCTAAGAAGGGCACATTAGCTTTGAAGTATTTTCCTCAAACAATTTCCATGGCCTCTATCAAAGTAAATGTAACAGAAACCAAAATTGAGGAATATTTTACAAGAAACTTCACCAATCCTCTTCAAAAATATCAAGGTCATGAAAATTAAGAACAAACTAAAGAACTATCACTTATTGAAGGAGTATAAAGATCTTGACTAGCAAATTAAAAATGTAATCCTAGATAGTACCCAGGAATATAGAAAGCATATTGGTTTAAAAACTGATAAAAAAGAAACAAGATCTATAGTTTCTTAGTTTTGATAGTTGTACCATAAAAATATGAAATGTTAATATTATGAGGTACAAAGAAAATCAATTTTATCTGTATTAGTCCATTTTCAAGCTTCTGATAAAGACATACCTGAGACTGGGTAATTTATGAAGAAAAAGAAGTTTAATGGACTCACAGTTCCATGGGGCTAGGGAGGCCTCACAATCATGGGGGAAGGCGAAAGGCATGTCTTACACGGCAGCAGACAAGAGAGAATGAGAGCCGAGTGAAAGGAGTTTCCCCTTATAAAACCATCAGGTCTCCTGTGACTTATTCACTACCATGAGAACAGAAAGGGAGAAACTGCTCCTGTAATTCAATGATCTCCCACAGGGTCCCTCCCATGACATGTGAGAATTATGGGAGCTACAGTTTGAGATGAGATTTGGGTGGGGACACAGCCAAACCACATTATTCCACCCCAACCCCTCCCAAAACTCATGTCCTCACATTTCAAAACCTATCATGCATTCCCAAAATTCACCAGTCTTAACCCATTTCAGCATTTACTCAAAAGTCCACAGTCCAAAGTCTCATCTGAGACAAGGCAAGTCCCTTCCACCTATGAGCCTGTATCAAAAGTAAGTTAGTTACTTCCTAGATACAATGGGGTATAGGCATTGGGTAAATATAGTCATTCCAAATGGGAGAAATTGGCCAAAACAAAGGGGCTACAGGCCCCATGCAACTGTAAAATCCAGCAGGGGAGTCAAATCTTAAAGCTCCAAAATGATCTCCTTTGATTCCATGTTTCACACCTACATCACACTGGTGCAAGACATGGATTCCTATGTGGTCTTGGATAGCTCTCCCCCTATGGCTTTGCAGGGTACAGCACCCCTCTAGGCTGCTTTCATAGGCTGGTATTGAATGTGGGCAGATTTTCCAGGCACTTTTTCACAGTGCCACCTGTCAGTTGATCTATCATTCTAGTGTCTGGAGGGTAGTGGCCCTCTTCTCACAGCTCCATTAGACAGTGCCCTAGTGGGGACTCTGTGAGGAAGCTTCATCCCCAAATTTCCCTTCTGCACTGCCCTAGCAGAAGTTCTGTCCATGAGGACTCTGCCCCTGTAATACCTCTGCCTGGACATCCACACATTTCCATAAATCCTCTGAACTCTAAGCAGAGGTTTCCAAATATGAATTATTGATTTTGTTTAGCTCCAGGCTCAACACCATGTAGAAGCTGTCAAGCCTTGGGGCTTGCAACTTCTGAATCTATGGCCTGAGCTATACCTTGGCCCCTTTTAGCCATGGCTAGAGCAGCTGGGATGCAAGACAACAAGTCCCTAGGCTGCACGCTGCATGGGGGCCCTGGGCCCAACCCACTAAACCATTTTTCCTTCTAAGCCTCTGGGCCTGTGTTGAGAGAGACTGCCACAAAGGTCTCTGACATGCCCTGAAGGCATTTTCACCATTGTCTTGGCAATTAACATTTAGCTCCTCATTACTTGTACAAATTTCTGTAGCAGGCCTGAATATTTCCTCAGAAAATGGGTTTTTATTTTCTATTGCATCATCAGGCTGCAAATTTTCTGAACTTTCATGTTCTCTTTCACTTTTTTTTTTTTTTTTTTTTTTTGAGACGGAGTCTCGCTGTGTCTCCCAGGCTGGAGTGCAGTGGCGTGATCTCGGCTCACTGCAAACTCCGCCTCCCGGGTTCACGCCATTCTCCCGCCTCAGCCTCCCAAGTAGCTGAGACTACAGGCGCCCGCCACCACGCCCGGCTAGTTTTTTGTATTTTTAGTAGAGATGGGGTTTCACCATGTTAGCCAGGATAGTCTCGATCTCCTGACCTCGTGATCCACCCGCCTCGGCCTCCCAAAGTGCTGGGATTACAGGCTTGAGCCACCGCGCCCGGCCCTCTTTCACTTTTAAAACCGAATGCTTTTAGCAACATCCAAATCACTTCTTGAATGCTTTGCTGCTTAAAAATTTATTCTGCCAGACACCCTAAATCATCTCCCTCAGGTTCAAAGTTCCATAAATCTTTAGGGCAGGGGTGAAATGCTGCCAATCCTTTTGCTAAAACATAGCAAGAGTCACCTTTATTCCAGTTCACAAGTTTCTCATCTCCATGTGAGACCACCTCAGCCTGAATTTCATTGTCCATATCATTATCAGCATTTTGGTCAAAGCCATTCAACAAGTCTCTAGGAAGTTCCAAACTTTCCCACATATTCCTGTCTTCTTTTGAGCCCTCCAAACTGTTCCACCCTCTGCCTGTTACCCATTTCCAAAATCGCTCCCACATTTTTGGGTATCTTCACAGCAGCACCCCACTCTACTGGTACCAATTTACTGTATTAGTCCATGTTCATGCTGCTGATAAAGACATACTTGAGACTGGGCAATTTATAAAGAAAAAGAAGTTTAATGGACTCACAGTTCCATATATGGCTGGGGAGGTCTCACAGTCATGGCAGAGGGAGAAAGGTACATCTTACATGGTGGCAGACAAAAAAGAATGGGAGCCAAGTGAAAGGGGTTCCCCCTTATAAAACTATCAGATCTCATAAGACTTATTCACTACCATAAGCACAGAAACTCCCCAAGAATTCACTTATCTCCTACCGGGTCCCTCCCACATTATGTGGGAATTATGGGAGCTACAATTCAAGATGAGATTAGGGTGGGACACAGCCAAACCATATCATCATCTATCTAGCTCTATAAAAACATCAGTATCAAAGATAATTTTATTTACATCCCAATGCATAATCATTTTTCCAAATTAATGCTCAAATAGGAAATTTACAATTTACAATGTTACCATATTCATGTACATTCTTGGAAATACTATTGATTAGGATTTGTTTTCCAGTTCCAGATCTTTATTTCTATTGAACTTGCATAATTAATTCTCAGTAAAACAATGAAAATATGCCTAGTATTATTCCTTCTTTTTCCAAGTTCTGCTATCTTTTTGTCTGCATATTACCCTGTTTTTGCTTCACACACATTGTATAGGTGTTGCCCTCTATTTGCTTCAGGCTTCTTCAGTTTCTCTAAAGCTTGTGGGTAATTTTCTTTAAGCAGGCCTTTCATAATAATTATCTATTTTTTCTACAAGGATAGTAACCTCACATACCTTCCATAAAGTGCTGGATACTTTTATATTAGTTAAATTGGGACTTCATATATTTGTTAGCTTTGTCTGGAGCTCTCTCTAACTTGAGTCATTGTCCTTTCTAGCATTCTCTTCTAGTGTCTGTGTACTGTCCATTTACACAAATTATGGATTATTTGTAGAGTTTTTTCCTCAGTAAAAATTCTGTATTCCTAAGTGGGTAACAGAATGTCTACTGTAGACTCCCATGAAAATCACTGTGTAATACCCTTAAATACACTGCTGGAACTAGAGGATCGGGGTACTTACAAGCTGCTTATGCATTTTATTCATTATACAAGCCTGTTGTTGTGAAGAATTGATCATGTGCTACCTGCTTAACATAGTCACATGGACTGAGCACTGAAATGCTGTATAGACATGAAACATCAATCTTTATTTTCAAGGATATAGTAGGTAATTGGGTAGCTATTTTTGTAATCCAATAAGAACAGTGTAGGCATAGTCTCTGAATAAGCTATTATAAAAAATTCATATTCACAGATTTACTGTGTGTGTGCTTTCAAGACAAACTGATGCTCCTTTTGCCCTCCTCAACTACAAAGTTTCTAAGGGGGGCTATTAATCCTTTTATAATTTTCAGACCTTATATTAGCAAAGATTTTTCATGAACTTTCTACATATGGGAATTTTGTTGAATGATTAATTATAATTAGTCGACTTAGAATAATAACAGTAAGTGAAAAGTATCCTTTAACAATGTATGCTTTCTGCTTTTAGAAGAGAGTACAAATCATGATACCCAGAAGACCAAAACTTAACCAAGGCTGTTTCAAGGAATAATCTTTCACTGGGGGAAAAAAAACCTCCACTTCTTCTTTGGCCAAAATGTAAAGCCACAATGCAAAATACTTGAGTTGGTAGTTCCTGTATATTGTATTTTGTTTCTTAATTTTACTTCACTCTGTGTATTTTAGGACAGTCTAACTGGTTTGAAAAAACACATTGTCTCATTGTGTCCAGCTTTTTCATTTAACTGCTTCAAATATTCTATAAACTAATGTATTACAATGCTTAAATAGATGTCTGGTATATAGTAGGTGTTTAGTAGATGTTGTTTTTCTTTGTTTACTTGTCCTTAGCTGTTGTCATCATCATCATCATTGACAAGTTTAAGCTGCAGTCAGGATTTTTTGACATAAATTTTCTGAAATAGTTCCATTGACATCATCATTTGTAATAGTATTAACGTTACACTTTTTCCGGCAATCCTTTTTTTCTCCTATCTTCTTTCCACTTTTAATTTTCAGAGGGAGGGAGGGAGAGACTGGGTAGGGGGGTTCATAATATTGGTATTAAATATTGACCATTAATAAACATTTGTTTCAATTCCAATTTACAGATACTAAAATAAGAATGAATAATCATAAAGAAACAGATTAGTAGAGGAAGCAAATGTATGAATTTAAACATATTATGTTTGAGGTATCTATTAGACATCCACTCTGCAGTTCTTAGTTTAAGTTTGGATTAAAAGCGCATATTGGAGCCATAGTTAAGCCTATAAATGAGAGCACCTACAAAGCTAATGTGGACAAATAATTGAAGAGATACAAGTATTGATCCTTGGATTCTAGAAATATTTAAAGGTCATGAAAAAAAAGAACACCCTGAAAAGGGAAGTGAGATGGAATGGGCATGAATTAACATCGAGATCAGACACGGTGCCCTAAAGACAAGCAATGAACTTTTGTTTACTTTCTTTTCTTTTTTTTTTTTTTTTTCTACAGACAAGGTCTCATTCTGTTGCTCATGCCGGAGTACAGTGGTACAGACTTTGTCACTGTAACCTCAAACACCTGAACTCAAGTGGTCCTCCCACCTCAGCCTCCTAAGTAGTTGGGACTACAGGTGTGTACCACCACACCCAGCTAATTTTTCCTTTTATTATTATTATTATTTGTAGAGACAGCATCCAACTTTTTTGCCCAGGATATTTTCAAACTCCCAGCCTCAAGCAATCTTCCTGCCTTGGTCTCCCAAAGTATGGGGATTGCAGGTGTAAGCCACTATGTCCAGCTTAACAACAGTTTTTCAAGGTGGAGAAAAAAATAGAAGAGGTTGAGAAACTGGGTATGTAGAAGTTGTGGATGACTTTAATAAACATTATTTATTTGTGTTTTATGGTTAAAAGATTGTAATGAACTCAAGGGACAAGAACAGAAGGAATGTAAAAATTAATAGCATAGACAATTCTGAAGATTTTCAACAGTTGCTGAGATAGAATTGCATCTATAGATAGAATTGTAAATATCCTTTAGTGTATTTGAGAGTCCTCTTAATAAGAGATGGTCTATAAACATAGCTGTTGCTATATATTCAATCATTTAATTGTCAACCTGTAAGAAAATTGAATACATTTTTATTTAATGTTTTAACTGATAGCAATCATTGTGATTAGTGCAACTATACAGATATAACCACATAAGCATGGTTCCAAACAAATAATCTACTCATTCATAACAACTATGGTTATCAAGTGATGATCTAGGGCCATTAATCTGGCAAACATATGGAGATTATTTCTGTCAATTTGTCATTGTTAACAAATAAAACCAAAGTGCTTTGGAAACTTTATAGACACAAAAATTCAAATATTTTGTTCTTTTAAAAGTGTTTTTCATCTTTACTGAGGTAAAATTGATGAAATTGGCATATATTTAAGATGTTTAACTTGATGTTTTGATATACACATACAATAATATGTATAAAATAAGTGCAGCAACCAAACTAATTTACATATCCATCACCTCACATGGTTAACTTTTTTGTGTATGGTGAGAACACTCAAGGTCTACTCTTTTATCAAATTTCAAGTATACAATATAGTATTGCCAACTATAGTCACATTGCTATAAATTAGATTTCTAGGACTTATTCACCTGACAAAATGGAAATTTTATAGCCCTTGATCAACACCTTCCCATTTTTCCCTCCCTACAGCCCGTGGAAACCATCATTCCAGTCTTTACTTCTATGAGTTCAACTTGTTTAGATTTCATGTATCAGTGAGAGCATGAAGTGTTTGAATTTACGTGCCTGGTGGCTTATTTCAATTAACATACTATACTAAAAGTTCATCTATATTACCTCAAATGGCAACATTTCCTTTTATTTTTTGAGAGTTGGGCTCTCACTGTGTCATCCAGGCTAGAGTGCAGAAGTGCAATCATAGCTCACTGTAGCCTCCTCTAACTCCTGGGCTCATGTGATCCTCCTGCCTTCACCTCCTGATTAGCTGGTACTACAGTTGCATGCCACCACACCAAGCTGCCTTTTATAAGGCTGAATAATATTTGATATAAATATATATCTCATATTCTATTTCTTCGTCTGTAGATAAACATTTAGGTTGTGTCCATATTTTGGCTATGGTGAATAATACTGCAATGAACAAGGAAACACAGATATGTCTCCAAGATACTGATTTTATTTTCTTTTGCCATATACTTAGAAATGAGATTGCTGAATCACAGGTGGTTCTATTTTTAATTTCTTGAGGAAACTCCATATTGTTTTCCATAGGGCTGTACCAATTTACGTTCCTACAAAACAGCATACAAGAGCTCCCTTTTCCCAAACTGCTGCCAGCACTGATTTTATTTTGTCAGGTCAACTGTAGGCAGGCCCATCCCCAGGAAGCACAGATGGATGTGGCTCCTCCCAGATGCATGGAAGATTGAGACTGATTGAGGAGGGCTAAAGCAGAGAAGACAGAGGAATAGGGTTGCTTCCCAGTCTGCAGCCAGGATGTTGATCAGGGATGTGACCTGTCTTCTCAAAGTGACTTTCCTTTGTCTTGGGATCCACTGGGGTTGCGGCAACCATTTATCTGAATCATTGAGTTCCCACAAAGGAATCCTTGTACATATATGGTTGCCAAGTTTGTGTTTCTGTGGGTGCACAAGGGCTGGGCACGTCCCACTCCTCGTCTTGCTAATATCACTTCTCTTACTCTGTTCTTAAGAAACAGTAGATACTAAGTTTTCTAATAATTTTTTTCTCAGTCAAATGAAAAGGAGAAAACATGAAATAATAACTGAGTGAACATTTATCTCAAGAAATATTTCAATGACTTCCTCTTCATGTTATATCAATGATCACAATATATTCGTATTAATTTTAATCTAATCACATGCATATAAAAGAGCAAATCTCACATTACTTATTAATAAAATACAAGTGCTTTTTAAAGATTGTACTAGAGCATTAGCTGAAGAACAGAAAATATATCAGCATATGCCTAAGCTGCATTGTTTGACATGGTTATGTTTTTTAGTAATTCTGAAAAGTATATTTTTTTCTGATGTAAAATGACATTATTTTATTGCGGAGATAGAGGGTTTCTTTTGAGAATGAGAAACTATGAAATTCCACTATAAAGATGAATGATTTATTGTCTATTGCTTTCACAGCATTCTGTATATAATAATGGTGCCTATGTTTGCTGTAGGGTACTTTAGAAGGTCAGATAAACCCAACAGTAGTAAAAATATTTCACATTCGAAGCAAATACAAGAATAAAAATTATTTGACAGTATTTCTGAGATTAAATTTGTTGCTTATGAATCAATTACGATTTTTCTTTCTTTTTGTTTAAAAAACTATCATAATAGACTTACTATATTTTGGAATATTTAAGTATTTGCCTTTAATTGTTATCCTTACTTTTAGGGTACCTTTGATAATGTGGTTGTGAATAGGTTCTTGTCACAGAACAAAATTACTCTTATGATATAGTCTTTAAGAAACATAAAGTGAAAATTCAAAATTCTATTAAAAGTTTTGTAAAGATAATAGGTGAAGGGTATTAAAAAGATTTTGTTTTTTATGGTAAGAACATTTGACATGAGCTCTGCTCTATTACCAATTATGGCAAATTGGTATTGTTAACTTATAAGCACAATACCGTAAGTACTGAACAGCTAAGTACTGAAAGGATAAAATGTATCTAAATACAAAGGTGCATTGACCACCTATTAATTATCATACCCTTAAGTAAGCCATAAAACAGTTTTACAGAGAATAACACACTCTACCTACCAATACAGTCTTTTGATTTGGTGATGCCTTAATCTGTGTATACCTATTTAGGTGAAATATGAGTAAAATTAATGATCTATTTTGTATGGTAGGCTGTGATGGGGACTTAAGGAAAGAATAATTATAAATGGCTGGAGACTTAAGTAAAATAGGGTAATACTGTAAAAGTATTTATATAAAAAAGAGAATATTTAGTCCAAAGAAGTAGCATCAGAAGATAAATTAGAAGAAAGCCATAAAGTGTAAATGTACTGGTAAAATAATAAACAACTTTAGAAACTTAATTTGGTCTGCATCAAATAACTATCAGCTAGGTTCATCTGCTGTTCAAATCATTGCTTCTAAATTTTTTGAGAAGGGGATAAAGTTTTCTCTTTTAAAATTTAAATGTACATGAATATTTTTAAAAATTTGCCTATAAATTTTCATATTAACCAAGGAAACTTCCAAAGGTATATTTATAGTATATATTCTTATTAAATGTTTACAAATTACAATTCTTACTCTGCCTTTTATGTATTACAGTTTGCTAATTTTCCTCATATTTTTGTAATTGAATGTAGCAAGAGAGTGTAAGTTTTTAGGGTAACTGTGGTGAATGTCAAGAAAAACTATGTTTAAATGTTTATTCAATTGAAAAGATAGTGATAAAGAAATGACTAATATTAAAATTAAGATAAATATATGATAGTAAAATTCAAGAAAATAATTATTTAGAATATTTGTCTAAAAAATAAATTGAAAAAATAAATCTATAGATTGCCTTCGGTAGAATGGATATTTTTAACAATATCATTTCTTCCATCCATGAATACCGCATATTAATCCATTTACTTATGTCTTCGATTTCTTTCATCAATGTTTTATGGTTTTCAGATCTTACCTCCTTGGTTTAATGTATTCCTAAGTATTTTTTTAGCTTTGTAAATGAGATTGTTGTATTGATTTACTTTTAAATAGCTTGTTTTTAGTGTATAGAAACACTACCAATTTTGAATTTTGACTTTGTGTCCTGCAACTTTACTGAAGTTTTCAATTAGTTCTAACAGTTCAATAATAACCATAAATAAATGAAACTGGAAGTTTACAATTTTTAATTAAAAAAAGATAAGACAGGTGCTTTATAGACATAATCATACATTCTAAAAAGAGATATCTAAAATTTTCATAAACTTTCCTACAAAATATGTGGGAAAAATAATTTAAGAAAAGAGTACAAACTGTCAATGACACTACAAACATATATGGGAATATTTGAACTAAATTTTAGAAAACTG
This sequence comes from Macaca thibetana thibetana, assembly GCF_024542745.1. Taxonomy (NCBI): domain Eukaryota; kingdom Metazoa; phylum Chordata; class Mammalia; order Primates; family Cercopithecidae; genus Macaca; species Macaca thibetana. The sequence goes on from NC_065594.1 coordinate 61,907,278, forward strand.
TATCAAGAAATATTCTTAAAAGAAACATATGTGGATCAGTTTGTTTTCCTAGAAATGCAAGATTGTTTTAATTTTGGAAAACTGAGTAAGAGTAACTTTCTGTTAAATAATTATTAGTACAAATCTATTTTTTTTATAGTCATAATATTTTCTGTTTTCTTGAAATGTTTCTGTTTATATTATTGATATGTCTCTAACATTCCTGTGTGGCTTGTGATAATTACACCACAAAGATATTAGTTGTTCTTTAAGGTTGTTTAGATACATACATAGAGAAAATAGTATTTATATCTTCTGTCATTAAAATGGATATTTTAAATTAGTCTACTTTTGTGTAAAAGCTATTGCATTTTGTCATATATAAAGTGGTAACCAACCAAAGGAAGATATAAAATTAATAATTGTTTTTCAAAATGTTAAATAGTATATATAAATTTTTATCAATGAGATGTTCAGAAGAGAGTTTGCCACACGTCAGAAAAAATCTAATATGAAACCAAACTCATGGTATCCTTAGAAATTGAGTGTAAATGTAAAGATGACACAATTTTATATTTTCTGTTGTTTTAAGAATTTAATTGTGTTAAAATATGCATAATATAAACTTTGCAACCAATTGGCAGAACTGTTTTATGTGGCAAAAATGAAACTCTGTAGTCATTAAACATTTTATTTCTTCTTCTCCTCAGCTCCTGATAACCATTATTCAGATTACTATTTCTGTAAAGTTTGACTACTTTACATACCATATAAGTGGAATAACATAAAGTTCACCTTTTTGCGCCTGGCTTTTCAAAACTAAGAGAATGTATTCAATATTCATTTATATTACAGTATGTTTAGAAACTTCTTTGCTTTTGAAGGCTGAATAACATTTTATTTTTATGTATATACCATATTTTACTTATCCATTCTCCTGTAGTGAACTTATGGTTTGCTTCCATCTTTTGCTTATTGGAATAATGCTTTTAAGAACATGGGTATACAAATATCTAATAGAGACCTTGCTTCTAATTATTTTTGATGTGTCTGGAAGTAAAATGCTGAATAATATGGTAATTCTATTTTTAAAATTTTTCTGAGGAGCTACTGCACTGTTTTCCATAGCACTGCACCATTTACATTCCCGCTAGTGGTGCACAAGTTTTCTAATTTCGCCATAGCCTTGTCAACACTTGTTATTTTCTGTTTTTTACTTGTTTCTTTGTGTTTTTTGGATAGTAGTCATTCTAATAGGTGTAAGGAGATATCTCACCCTGGCTCTTATTTGCATTTCCCTACTGATAATGACATTGATCATCTTCTCATGTGTTTCTTGGCCATTTATATGTCTTCTTTGAAGAAATGTCTATTTGACACTTTAGCCTATTTTTGAAATTGGTTGTTTTTTGTTATTTATTTGTAGGCATTGTTTATATATACTGGATATTAACTCACTATCAAATATATGATGTGCAAATATTTTCTTTCATTCTATATATTGCCTTTTCACCCTCTTGTGTCCTTTGATGCACAGAAGTTTTTAATTTTGATGCAGTCCAATTCATCTATTTTACATTGTTGCCTGTGTTTTTCCCATCACATGCAAGAAATAATTGCAAAATTCAATGTCATGAACTTTTCTTCTATGTTTTCTTTCAATAGTTTAATAAGTTTCATTCCTACATTTAGGTCTTTGATCTATTTTGAGTTAAATTTTGCATATGCTATAAGGTAATGGGGCAACTTCATTATTTTGCATGTGGATATCCGGTTCTTTTTTAACACCATTTGTTGAAAAGTCTGTCCTTGGAATGAGCTTGACCCCTTTGTCAAAAATCATTTGACCATGTATGCATGGTCCTCCATTTTTAAGTTTCTGACTTAGTATTTTCTTATTATTAATGTTGCTATACATGGAATCATTTTCTTAATTTTTTGGATTGTTATGTCTGTTAAGATTTTCCATTTCATGATTCTTTCTTTATAGGCTGTGTATTTCTAAGAAATTTACCTATTTCAACTAGGTTATTAAATTTATTGGTATATAATAGTATATAGTATTATTCTCCTATAATTGTTTTAATTTCTGTAAAATTGGCTGTAAGCTTCCCTCTTTCATTTCTGATATCAGTTATTTGATTTTTCTCTGTTTTTCTCTCAGTTAATCTAGCTAATAGTTTATCAATTTTGTTGATCTTTTCATAGAGCAACTCTTGGTTTCATAGATAGGTTCCATCTGTCTGTTTAATATTAGATTCATTCTCCACCATTCTCTACCATATAAAATAGAATAATATGCCGCAGCCTGCTTTACCCTCTGATTTCCTAATTGTTTCGTGTAGTAGAACACATGGACAATATATGCAGAAAGAAGAACATGAGGAGTGTCCTTAGTGTCCTTATCTGTGGTTGTATCTATCCTTTTGCTCCAGATTTCTCCAAATAAACCTTTTTTTTTTTCCCATTCTTTTAAACACTATAATTTGCTTATTATCTATATCACTGCATTTGGTCATATATTAATCCAAATTTCAAGGATAATGCACTAATATCTGTCTATACATGTTGATACAGACATTATTAATCTTTAAGATATATTTTCTGCCTGTTTATAAAGAAAATTTATCTTGAATGGATGAATAAATACTAATGAATACAAATCTATGTGTTACTGACAGATTTTTTTCACTAAGAATATCCTTTTATCACTTTTACTCTGTTTTTTAATAAAAGGGGTATATATATTTGAAATGCTTTTGATATTGTCTTTTTGTCTTTATCATTAAAGATTTGTAATCTTTTTATATGTCAGAGTATGTTCTTTTTGTTTTCTTCATCTCATTTTTGATTGATTTGCCTATTTTTGGATATTCTTGGAACTTAGTATGTTTACATAATTTTATAATGAACTTGGTATTTACTGCTCACATATACTTTTATTCACATACACATAAACAAATGAAAACACACCTACAAATTCTACTGGAAATTTGATTGAAATTGAACTGAATAATAGATCAATTTCATGATTAACTTTTTCCATTCATAGACATATTACTTCACAATATTTAAATTACCTTGTCTTATCTTAAAAAAAAAAAGTCAATCTCAATCTCATGTCATACCCAAAAGTAAAACTAAGTAAATTGCAGATATCAATGTGAAAATCAAAGTATAGAATGTTTTAAACATATAGTATAATAACTTTTTAACTTGAACATGGGCAAAAAATGTCTTAAATAGGACCAAAAAATGTTCTTATCTGTAAGGAAAATCACCTGGATTTTATTAAAATTAAGACTTTTATTCAAATAACACATCAGTAAGAGTACTAGCATGGTTTTGAAACTTAATATAGTTTCACACATCTGGCTAAAACAGGCAGAACTACCAGTTTATCCCAGCCGATTGTCCACTCTCAACACCATGAATTAAATAATGATTGATATTTTAGGTTTTGGAAGGGTATGTTATGTAGCAAACACTAACTTTAAAACCAAATAAAACTAAATGTCTAAGTGATATATTGAACTGCTGAGGAAAAAAAACACATGCGCAAATGAATTATGAGCTGGTAGATGATTTCAGCAACCATAAGCACATAGTGTATTTTTAACCCCATGTACCCAAAAGAATATGTATTTACAATTAATATGCGTAGAAATAAAGGGATATCATTGGGTAATTTTTTGTGTACATGATTTTGTGGGAGAAATGGGGGAATGGTACAGAAACTTAAATAAACTATTTTTCTACTTTTTTTCTCTATTTTATATGATTTTGTAGTGCCAGGACCTGCATTTCATTTATGAGGTCCAAAAGAAAAATTAAAGTTTAAATAGGACACCACAACAATACCTCAAATATTATTATTCAAATTCCTCATAGAAAGTTCAGGTGGGTTATTCCTTCCCCCGTGGCTAGGCTGGGAAGAACAGTTTCTGCCTATCTCCTGCAAAGTGATTGAGACAATCTTATGAACTTGTGTATATTCAGCCTTCCTCCATGTGACTAGGGATGGATGATAGGGTAGAATTGCCCATTTTCATTTTGCTGACAGATTTATGAGTTATGCAAACCATCTCTTTAGTTCCTTAACACTCCTCAATTTAGTAAGCAGATGTTTCTATTGCTTTGTTTAATTTTTAATCACTCCATTATTTTCTGTATGACGATGTGTATGATAAGTCCATTGTCTATGATGATTCTTGGCCCATTGTTTTACCACTTGCAGTTAAATGATTCCTTGATCAAATTACATATAAACACAAAGTCCAAATTAAAATAATATTTCTTCTATAGATCTCTAATAGGGTTAAAGTTTTTGCTTCTATAAGCCAATATACTAATCTAAATTGAAATGAGCCCAGGGCCTTGCGCAACTGCCCAAGATCCTTTGCTTTTAGCCTTTAATGGTCTTATTAGTAAACAGAACAGTTGTTAGTAACATTGTGAGTCTCTGACAGAAACTGGGAAATACTTTTTGGTTTTCTACTCATGAGTGCATTTATTGAATGCCTACATAGTCATTAGTCTTGTGTGCCTGTGGGACAACCTTCAAATAGTTCAGAAAATCATCCATTTGTTGTCACTTGTCCCCTTCCTGAGTTTAAAGGTATTTTTAATGGCCATAGACATGACTTATTTGATGCTGTCTCTCCAATTCCATAAAGTTATGTATCACATTTTATCTTTTAGTGATCTAAACCTCATTTTCCAGAATATATAGTTAATTTAGTGATTACTGCCCAAGAATCATTAAAAATCCATGCCATTATGTTATATTCTAGTTCCTCTCATACCTCAAGACACTGCAATTTTAATTATGCTCTTTGTGTGATTGTATCTTTTCCTCAAGAGCAACCATCACCTAGATGCAATGCAATTGTTTTTCAGACTGAACATCAGTTACCTTCGATCTACCATTGATAACCTATGCTATTTGGTATCTTCCAAGAACTGGTCATGGGAAGGAGCTCCTTGGCTATAGAGTTAAGTAAATTCTAACAGGAATCTAACATAGACCTAGCCAAAAGCCAGGGCAGCCACCAATTCATATAGTCCCTGATGCTCCAGTAGTCATGTAAGTCATAAATTCTTGAATATATAATTTCTACTAAATGAGAGAAATCTTTACATCTTCATCTGTGTGGGACCAGAATTTGTCCTAAACCAAAATATGAAGGTTATTTCAACTCTTAATACAGTGTAAATTCTGCTGTAATAGAAGTTTAAATGCAAATTCAATAAGAAGTCAATAAATTCATTTCAAATTGTGTGTTCCTTGAAGCTGTATCAAAGTCCCAGCAGTGGACTGAAGGTGACAGTTATAGTCTTTTCCAGGAGATTTCTAATAATTAGTTCTGGCTGATTTATTAGTTGAAATTTTCTTATTGCCACTTCCCCTCTATGTATCTTATAATGTTTTAAATTAACTACTTGAATTGGTACAGGTAATAATAAAGGTTCTCATTTTGCATGCCATATTAAACAAGATGAAGAGCAGATTTGCACTATATCCCTTTTGCAAATAGTTTGGGTATGAGAAGTACTGCCAATTATTTAATTATTCAGACATCTTGTGGATTTCAATAATATATTTTGATGAGGGTGAGCAAGAATTGTACGTAACTTTCCTTCATAAATTCTCCTGTGAGATATATTTTCAGTTGTAAATTATCTCATTATACTACCTATTAGCATAATTTCATGCATTTATGTTATCTTCTAATATTTATTAGATTTAGGAATATTGTTTCTTAATTGTATTTTACTTGGAATTATTTGGACTTCCTGATTTGTGTTTTTCAACAATTCTTTTTTTTTTTTTTTGAGACAGAGTCTTTCTCAGTTGCCCAGGCTGGAGTGCAGTGGCACCATCTCGGCTCACTGCAAGCTCCGCCTCCCGGGTTTAGGCCATTCTTCTGCCTCAGCCTCCCGAGTAGCTGGGACTACAGGCGCCTGCCACCACGCCCGGCTAATTTTTTGTATTTTTAGTCGAGACGGGGTTTCACCACGTTAGCCAGGATGGTCTTGATCTCCTGACATCGTGATCCACCCGCCTCGGCCTCCCTAAGTGCTGGGATTACAGGCGAGCCACCGTGCCTGGCCTCAACAGTTCTTAAAACATACTTACCCTATTATATTTTTGAATACCGCCTCGTCACACTTCTCTATACTGCTCCTTCCAAATATCTGATTAGATATTTAAATCCTCTTTCTCTAATCTCTGGGTTTTCTACTCTCTTTTTAATACTTTATTTTTCACATTTTGCATCATTATGTTTGATTTCTTGTTTTATGGTCAGGGTTACTGATTTTATTTCCATTTGTAGTGAATCTCCAGTTTATCTCATATACTTAGTGACTAATTCTCTTTCTTATGTTTTTTATGTCTAGAAATATATTTGATATTGTGAAACGTTTTCCTTGTCTTTTTTATAGTGTGTTGTACTATCATATTTCTGATGTTCTCTTTTATTTTTGAACATATTGTATATTTGTGTTTTATATGCAGTATCAAAACTCATTTCATCATCTGCAGTATTTGGCAGGTCGATTCTGCTCTAAATGTTCTGATTTTTTAACATAGCAGCTTTTAAGTTTTTTTGATTTTTAAAAACTATTTAATGTGTTATTTGGTACTGCCTAAGAAAAGCCTGGGAATATATTATTTATCAAACAATTACTTGCATTTATCATTGCAAATTACAGGTAGTAAATATAAATTGAAAATCCATTTAAACTACAATTTAGCTTGAAAACTTTTTAAGTCACTCAAGTAATGCAAATACAAGTTTATAATTAGGATTGTACAAAGACATTGTTATTTTTTCTTTTTCTCCTTTCATGTGGACCTCTGGCGGAGTATTTTTCTTTCTTCATTTATCCGTGGAATATGCTAACTTTAGAATGGTTGGATTGTGTGTTATTTACTTGAATATTAGTCTTTGTCTGTTACCCCACGTGCCACTTTCCGTGCCATCTGTGTAGCACATTAAGTGCAGTTTCAAGGACAATAGGGATCTGCAGTTACCCCAGGTTTGGTGACTACTCATATCTCTGAACTTGTGATTAATTTTTGCTTCTGGTTTCTGAGGAGTTCCCATATATTCTTGTCAACTGGTCAGGATTTTTTAGATACGTAATCATCCAACATTCAGTGTTTTTTCCTGGAAAAATTTTTATACTTCTCATTCATCACATGCTAAAAACTAAACAGTACATAGTGTCATTTGCAGGAAATACTTTTATAGAATAAAGTAGAGCAACAGTCTTATTACAATGTATATAATTGCATTATAGAACATTTTACAATAGCATACTTGTCTGAGTTGCAAACACAGTTAATAGTAAAAAACAAAGACCAAGAAACTGTAAAATTAATATGTCATTTATTAAGTAATTGCATATGTTGCTTTCTTACATTATGGTATGTAACCTTCTGAATCCTATAAATGGTAGTCAAACACAAAACCTACATCTTTTTTTCTTGGAAGCTTTTTGTGATCAAAAGAAAAATAAAACCAGTTATATCTTATTTATACCAATATTGTCTCTTCTGCATACGTTTATCATAACAGTCATCATACTCTAGTTACATGAAAGTTTTCTTCATATTTTTTAAGTCATAGCACCAAGCATAATATTTGCTAGGCACACAATAGGTATGTGATTTTCAGCTTTCTAGTTGTAAATCTGAGAAAATAACCACATTATGAGTAAGATGTTGGGTAAGAAAAGAAAAATGTCTTAAAACAATGAAATTATACATCTTGATGATTTTTATTATATTTCCTCAGTAGCATGCTAAAATACTGAAGACTATTTAGCTTCCTGTATGAAATGCATCATAAAGTATTTTAATTGCAATACTTTTAACATTCTTTTACAATATTTATTAAACTAATAAATCCCTAATCTATAAAAAGTTGCCCTAGCATTTTTAGATATTGCTGATAAATTAATACTCCAAATGCTAATCCTCTACAATCAAGCTATATTAAATGAGTATTTTCATAGGGATTTAACATTTGCTAAGATCCTTATTATAAATGAGGAAATACAAAGTCAATTTTGTTTTAGGGGATGCTTCATAGCAATATGTTATTTTTACGGTGGCTAACATACATCCTCTTTCCAGAACAAATTGAAGAAAAAAAAGTGCGATAAAATTGTCACTTAGATAAAGTGTTTGCAATGAGTTTTTGTGTGTTGTAGAAAACTGTTTTATATATGCCTGTCATAATGCTGTGTTTCTGTTCAGTAAATATACAGCCTAAGCCAAATAACTGTGTCGGCAGTTGATTACAGATCAATATGTTCACAATACTGCCAAGTGCTGAATTAAAAAGAAAAAGTTATGTTTCAGAGACAAATAATATTGATGACTCAAGAAAACTTTTATTTAGGATATACTTCTGATGCTGTATAAAGTTGTATATTATGCAGCATATGATAGCTATATTCTTAAATTATTGCTTCTTTAATTAACTGTTTTTTGTAAATTTTTATTTAATTGCACTATTAATTGTACAATATTTACTAAAATATTTTATTGTAACACCCTTACATTTAGATATGTCCACCAAAGATGTAGGTCAAGATATATTTCTTAACAATATTACTTATAATAATCTGATTTCTTTTAAATTTAAGATATTCAATGCTAATATGCATAGTATTACAGTTAAGTGAATTCACAAACTAATGTAAAATGTTTTTGTACTATACTGTAGCCTTGGGGTTTGCCTATCAAAGATGTTTAAATTTTTTTGTGAAAAGTGAACAGACATTTTGCAATTTTACTAATTACTGTTAAATTAATTTTGCAAGGATATTTAGATAAATGCTATAAAGATTTAAACTTAATATACCATGTTAGTAATTAAATATTTTTAGTAAATAATTTACATCTATGAACATAGTTTTCTTTTCCCTAGTGACTTCAAAGAAAAATATCTCTCATAACTCTGGAATCTCTATTGAAATTTTCTACAATTTTATATAGCTTTCTGATTATAATAACTCAATAAAATTTATACGCTATTCATTAAATTATTTGATTCTTAAAGAGATAAGAGACTTTGGAATCATCATCACAATTTTTGTGAGTAGTGAAACTTATTTTGAGATGGTAAATCATTTGTATAAGGCACTGATGTTAATAGCAATGGAGGCAAGATTTGAGATGATGTCTTCTGATTCCAAATGCTACCTGTGCTTTATCCAATGAATTTATGAAAAAAATTACTTGAATTTGTATTTTGCCAAATGATGCTGCTAGAGTTATCCTATATGAAATAAATTACTCATAAAGTAATATCAGTTTGAAACATGCAATTCACCTATCCCATTGCAGATAGCATTCAAAGATGTGGCTTTTGAGATGGCAGTGTAAAGTAAGGATCTATGCCTTTAAAGTGTGAAAGCTTCGGTAGGGCTTGATGAGGTGGGAAATACTGTTTCTTTATTTCTGTCTGCTTCAGTAATGGCAAAGTTCTACTGATCTTATAACATGTATGAAACACTGAAATTTTTTATCATACTTGGAAAATCTGAATCAGAATTTTTTTACCTTGTAGAGTAATAATACCATCTTTATTGTAGAGCTTTGTCACTTCACATGGGTGCTGCCAAATAATGCAGTAATCCTGTCTGCTCTGGGACCCAGAGAATTATTTTGTTTTGTGTTTGAACCTGCAGAAACATCTTTTAAGTTAACCTTTTCCAGATTTTTGAAAGCCAATTTAGCATGTCTACATACTTGCATCTTCTATCGCTGATGGAATCTGGAAATATTGATCAGAATATCATAGAGCCATTTTCAATTTATTCACCTGCCATGTACATTTCCTGCAACAATAAAGAACAAAGATGGAGAGTGCTCAGTGAATGAAAATTGATGATGGAAAATGAAGTACAGAAATGGTTCAATATAAGAGAAAAGAAAATAAAGTGTCTCAAAGTGATTTCTAGTCATGATTTAAATGATAGGACTAATATGTTTTAATACATAAAATGAAATATCTACTAAATGCACTGAGCAACATTTAATCATTATTATTGCAAAGCATAGTGGATGCATAGTCCACTCTTTGTAAACTATTTGGCATATTTCTAACTCTAAATTATATGCTTTATATACCATGTTATACACGACTGATGCTATTCTTATAACTTAATGAGTAAATTCCATTTTCCAAAAATTCTCATTCTCATCTCATGTTTATTAAAATTTTATTCACAAATGAAATGCCCAAATATATTAAAATTAATGGTTGTACTCTTCAAATAATTTATTAAATAGTATAATTATAATAATTTTATGCATACACAAAACCAACACACATAAGTTGGGTCATAAGGTATAATGTAAATAATACTACCTGTGTATTTTATATATTAAATAACACAAATTTTATGATATATGATACATTTTAATCATTTTTGAGTTATATATCTTCATTATAAAAGCCCTAAAGGTAAAAAATAGTTAAAATAATTTGAGCAGATATTTATTGCACAAACATAGTTTTTAAATTATAATTTGATAGGAGCAGTGAATAGTTAAAGGTGAGAAGTTATTGAGGCATATCTATTTGGTTGTTTAGGCTAGTTTTAGATGTGAATGTTTAACAGCATGAGAGTTTCACCCACAGCTTTTGGAAATTTATGAAAGTGCTAACAAAATGGAAGATGTTATCCTTGCTATAAGAAACAAAAGTATACTACAATAACACGTATGGTTGAATAAGAAAGCCAAATCTATCTGGAAAATCTTAAAATAAAACAAATTAAAACAAAACAAAAACCTTCTGTGGTATTGTCATAAGGTTATTTTTTTCCTGAGATCAGATGGCTCAAGTAGCCAAAACAAATTTTTTTTAAATACACACATAGATAAACTGATTACACATTCATAGAAGTCTGTGTCTTTGTGAAATTTAATGTCATCAATGAAAACATTTTCAAGAAAGAAAAAAATGTAACTTAAAAATTAATAAACATGATATTAACTTTGGGCTTAGATTTCTAAACTGCAATGAAGCAACACCTTAAAGTTTAGATAGACAATTTCATTTTGAATTTAGAATCATGTATTCAACCAAGTTATTAATTATTTGTAAAATCAAATATGGATATTTCTGGACAATACTTGTGTTCCCATAGGAATATCACTTGAACAGATACCTAATTAAAATGTGGGAATTAACTATGAAAGGTAGTACATTGAATGCAGGAATTGGAGGATCAAACCAGGAAAAGTAGCTCTGATATAACAGCAGTGTTGTGGGAGGAAACAATAGATCTAGGATGGAGGAGCATAGAAATAGACTTCCAAAAACACCATATTAGAATATTTTCAAAAAGCTGTGTTTTGTAATATCAAGAGAAATTTCAAAGAAGATTTTATCTTCGCTGAATATAAAAGTAAAGGAAGTTCTGAGTTCACTTTAAAATCATTTTTTTAAAATTGGAAAATAATGCTTGGGAATAAATCAACCACTGCTCACAGCTCAACGTTAAGAGGAAAAACAGGTATTGTTCACTAATAACAAAAATAGTCATCACTTACAAAGTGCATCTTACATCATCATGTACTCTATATAGATACTTTGCTTGCAAAATTAAGGAATTATTTTTCTTGTACATGGAGCATGATAATTTCATTAAGGTATAGATATTAGAAAGGAAGTTTACAACAAGCAATCACACATTTTTATTCATATTCATCAAAAACTAGAAGCAACCTTGAATAGGTGATTAGATTAACAAGCTGAGATACAGCCACAAAATTGAGTATTATTCACCAATACCAAAAAATTCCTATTGCTAAAACAATAAGAAGCTATAAATGAAAACTGTTACTGTTAAGAAAAAGAAAAAAGTCTGTAAAAGCTGCCTATGTATGATTCAAATTATAGAACATTCTGGAAGAGGTAAAACTATAGCAAAGATAAAAAGGTGAGTGGTTACCATGAGCTTGAGGGTGTTATGGGCTTATTGGTATTCTCTACAATTCATATGTTGAAGACCTAAATCCACAGTGCTTCAGAATGTGACTACATTTAAGACAGAGCCTTTAAAGAGTAATTAAATTATTAGGTAACCAGAGTTATTAAATAATTTAGAGGTGGGCTCTAATCCAATCAGACTGGTGTCCTTATCCCAAGGGAAGATTAGGACATAGATAGAGGCATCAGGATGTGTGTTCTCAGAGGGACCACCACGTGAACAGGCAGCAAATGAATGGCCAATTGCAAGCCAATAAAAAGTCCAAGAGGAAAACAAGTCTGCTGACACCATGATTGCAAACTTTTATCCTCCAAAACTGTGAGACAGTAAATTTTGGTTGTTGAAGCCACTCAGTCTGTGGTATTTTGTTATGTCACCTAGCAAACTAATGCAGGGAGCCTGGGAGAACCTTGAATAGTTAAAGCACAGGGGATACTTTAGAGTGGTGAAGCTATCCTGTACGATGTGGTAATTGTGGATACATGACATTGCGCTTTTGTCAAAACTCATGGATTTTATAGCACAAAAGTGAAGTTTAATGTATGCAAAATGAAACAAAATTTAAGTGATTAGGGAATTCCATGATGGAATGAAGATTATTACAAAACAATCCAACTATGGATTGTAAAAACGTATGAATGCATGGGAGACAAATGTTGCAGACATTATAAATGATGGATATATGTTAGAATAAATGCAAAAGCATTATAAATAAACAATGTTCTCTAGTTAATATTGAGTTTCTTATTTTCCATGGGCATATAGGTCAACAATTATAATAAGACCATATAAAACACTAAAATTTTTAAAATTAAATGAATATGTGGCAGATATTGGGAACAACCCTACTATTTCACTTCAACATCTTCCCATTAGTAATTTACCCATCCAGCAGACAGAAATCAATAATAAATCAATAATGATATACCTAACCTGAACAGCACTACTAACTTGATAAATGACATTTTTGTAATATTTCATCTAATGTATATATTAGGATATACATTCTTTTTCAGCTCACATGAAACTTCAACCAAAAGAGACACATTCTGGGTCATAAGATACAGTTAGATAAAGTAAAAAGTAGAATTATACAACTAATATTATCTGATAATAATGTTGTTAAACTAGAAAGCAATAACAGAAACATAGCTGCAAAATCTTAAAATATTTAATGATTAAACAAACATTTCTAAATAGCACATCAAAAATGTCTCAGTAGATATTGAAAAATATTTTAAAATAAATGAATATATAATTTATCAACATTTTTGAATTGCAATAGAAATTATGCTTAGAGAAAAATATTTAAGATTAAATATGCATATTAAAATCAATAATCTGTGCTTACAACTTAGCAAACAGGAGGGAGGAGAGCAATTTCACCCCAAATGAAGATAAATAATCAAATAAAAGAGAGGCAGAAATAAATGTAATTGAAAAAAGGAAAATAATGGAGAAAATGACCAGAACCAAAACCTGATTTTTTGAACAGATCAACAAATTAGAGAAGCAGCAAGCAGGCCAGCATAGCAGAAGTTGAGTGAGCCAGAGGAGAGTGCCAGAAGAGGTTGATGGTTGATTAAAAATATCAGAGGCCAGTTCACCTCAGAAGGAAGATCAGAGTTACTGGTGAATGTATTTGTTCTGAATGGAAAACTGAAGGAAGAGAGCCGGGGCCTATTGGAGCATCCATGGGAAGAAGCTGGGGTGCAGAAAAGGAAAGCAGCAATAGTCCTGCAAAAATTAACCCTTGAGAAACTTAAATACCACAGAAAAGGTAGATGGGAGTGCTCCTCTGCTCCCCTCACCTCTCTGACAATCTAATGACTGCCAACTGTTGGGAGCCTCTCTGCCCTCGTTATGCAGGGCAATGCTGTTTGTGATGATTTGGGAACTTCTCAGGGACAGAGAACTGGGGGACCAGCTCACATAGATTACCCTCACTCCACCCAGACCCAAACAGATATGGCAGGTGTCATACTAGTTGTGCAGCCATTATGGGTCATTGCCCTGCCTGGGGATTCTTTGTCCTTGAGTTACGACACCACTAGATCCCCTGCAAACACACCCCACAACCCACTCTGACTTTGGCAAGCACAGGACACTGATCGATGGGTCCTCACAGAGCTGTGGGACACCTGGAAATTTAACACTTGATGTGGACTATCCCTAAGGAAGAGAGAGGCACAGTCCACCAAAGATCCCTCAGGACAAAGGAAATGTGGGTGTGGTGCCACTCCCTGAAGAGGTCAAAATTGATACCCAGAAGACATGAAAAGGGGATTCTCTCCCACCCTCTGCACAGTATTGCAGACACAGTGGTGGTTCTTCCAGTTGGGCATCAGTGTGTGTGCACTTCGAGAAAGTGTGTTTTGGGATATTACCATAGCTCTATCATGACTAAAAAGGTTTCCACACTGCTTGGTCTTACCCAAAGGATGGGGCCCAACTGCCTCTCACTACACAGAGTGTCAGTGCCCTGGCAACAGAATGTGGACAAGTCACAGAGTTCCCTGCTCTGGACTGGAAGAAGAGGCTTTGCCCTGAGCACAATTTGGTGGTAACCATCAGAGAAGTGTATCCACAGCCTGCAGCTGCACTGCAACTGGGAACCAAAGGATGAAGTGTTTATGAACTGAAGGTCATGAGCCCTACAACAGAGGTTTGATAGGAAAGCTGATCCCATTCCTGCCAGCTCAGGATGAGAAGCTGATGCATCCTCTGTTTCCCTAAAACTTCAGTACACTCCAACAGAATCTCTTCACAGCCCCTCCATCAGGATGGGGGCTTCCACTGGATATCAGCCTACCTGAGGGTGAGCTAGCTCTTAAGCTCTTGAGCACTGTTTACTGGACTTTAGGCTGAACTGCACCACCAATTACAAACCTGCTACCAGAAAGGGGTTAGTGCCAGTCTACAAGATCAGCTTCCCATAACCTCTGTATTCTCAGCTTTGAACTCTGCAGAAGATAGTATGTCGACTCTTAACACTAATATATCACTAAAACAACAACATCTGATAAAGCCACCACACTGTAGCTCTCCACAATCAAGGAAACCACACAGAGACATGACCTCCTGAAAGCACCCCGAAGCAAAGCCAAACAATCATACACAGTATAAACCAAAGTCATACCCCCAAGGTAATAAAGCATTAAAAAATTAAGAAGTCCTAGGCTGGGCACAGTGGCTCATGCCTATAATCCCAGCACTTTGGGAGGCCGAGGTGGGCAGATCACCCGAGGTCAGGAGTTGGAGACCAGCCTGGACAACATGGTGAAACCCTATCTCTACTAAAAATACAAAAATAAGCGAGGAATGGTGACAGGCACCTGCAATCCCAGCTATTCAGGAGACTCAGGCAGGAGAATAGCTTGAACTCAAGAGGCGGAAGTTGCAGTGAGCCGAGATCGTGCCACTGCACTCCATCCCGGGTGACAGAATGAGACTACATCTCACATCTCACACACACACACACACACACACAATTAAGAAGTCCCATAGAGATGTTGGCAAATTAAAAAAAAAAAAGAGAAGTGACTGCTCCTTCACATAATGAGAAGGACTCATCACAACTGCAGCAATACAAAAAGCCAGAGTGTCTTCCCACCTTCAACGCATTGCACTAGCTCTCTAGCAATGGATCTGAACTAAATTGAAAAGTCTAAAATAACAAATAAATAATTCAAACTATGGATTGTAAGAAAACTCAGTGAGATCCAAGGGAAAGTGAAATCCAACACAAGGAAACCAGATAAATGATTCAGAATAAAAAATATAAGATAGCTGCATTTAAAAAAGAATATCTGGAATTTAAAAATTTACTAAATAAATTCCAAAATATAGTTGGAAACTTTACTAATAAACTCCACAAAGCAAAATAAATAATTTTAGAATCTAAAGAATGGTCTTTTGACTTAATCCAGTCAGAGAGAAATAAAGAATATTTAAAAACAAACACAACTTTTGAGAAAAAAGGGATTATGTACTGTGACCAAACCTATAATTTATTGGCAGTTCTGAGAGAATAAAAAAGTAAGAAACTTGGGAAATATATTTGAGAGAATAATTGAGGAAAATTTTCCGAGTGGTCAACATATAGATATGAGAAATTCCAAAAAGATTTTTGAGATACTATACAAGATGACTATAGTCAGGGAATATAGTCATCAGACTATCTAAGGTCAGTGTACAAAAACTAACAAATAACAACAACAAAAACCTTTAAAGGCAACTAGAGAAAAGGGCCAAATCACCTATAAAGAAAATCACATCAAAATAACTGAAGATTTCTCATCAGAAACCTTACAATCCAAAAGAATTCAGGGGCCTATTTTTAGCCTTATTTAAGAAAAAAATAGTTCAGCAAAGAATTTCACATCCTGATAAAATATGTTTCATAAATGAGGAAGAAACAAAAATCTTTCCAAGTCAAGCAAACACTAAGGGAATTTGTCATTACCATACAAATCCTACAAGAAATACTCAAAGGAGTTCTAAACATGGGAACAGCAGAACTATACTTGCTACCATAAAAGCACATGTAAGTACAAAGCTCACAGATCCTATAAAGCAATTACACAATTGAAACTTCAAGCAGCTAATAACACTATGAAAGGAACAAAAACACACATTTTGTTTGTCAAAATATTCACCAACATGTCAATATTAACTTTGAACATAAATAGCCTAAATTATCTACATAAAACACATAGAGTGGCAAATTGGATTAAAAGAACAAAACAAACAAACGAACAAAAAAACAAGACCCAAACTTCCCCTGTCTTAAAGAGAACAATGTCATGTGTAAAGCCACCCATAGGCTCAAAGTAAAGGAATGGATAGATATTATATTTTCCTTATAGATTGTGTTACTGGCAATCCCAGTTACTTAATATTTAATACCTAATATTTTGTTCAGATATTATTGTTGCTAAATTAAGTGTAAATATTTTTAAATGACACTATCAAAACAAGTTATCTGTGGGAGAACATGTAAGAAGCATAATTTTAATTTAACTGGAGTCCTTTCTATATTACTATTAAACTCCACCAAAATAATAATTTAAGAAAGTTAAATAAAGTGTGCGTGATTAAAAATTAGCAACATAATTTACCAATATGTCTGTTTGTCCCTTTAATGTAAGTTATTAAACTTCCTTGCCACTTAATTTTAATTAAAATATTTTTTCTACAGTAACATAGAATAACTATTAAAAATTTTATACTATTTTTTTCTTCTGAGTATGTTTTTCCTAATTATCAATTTTAAGATTCACTTAAAATGATTTATTTCAGAATCCCACAGTTTCCATCCTGTACTCTTGAAGGTTTAATAGGAAAATATCTTCAGATAATTGGTTGATATGGTTTTGCTCACAGCATGGTCTGACACATTTGACAATGATTCTGTTTTTGACATGCCTACTAATAAGTAATGTATCCTTATTTACAGACAATTTCTAATTTTGTCTTTGATGATATAAATAAGAGATGTAAAATAATACCATATCACCCTTTTAAAAAATGAAGAAATGAAGAGGGAAAATCCTAAAAACCATTATTTTCTTTAAATTATGAATGTTGGTTTACAGATAAATAAGAAAGATAGGGTATACAGGAGATGAGTAAATGATAGAGTATCTATTCTATGATCTCATTATGGAAATAATGTCTTATTTGTAGTCCATACAGCAGTGTAAGCACTTATAGCATAGACCAGTTTCTGTCTGTCAGGAGAAAATGGAGATGTATTTTAACAGGCTTCATAAAATGATTGCATTGCAAAAACAAACATTTACACACACACACACAAATACTAATAATGCTTGGCACTAGAAAGCGACATCTGTGGTAATCACTGCCACTGGCTTCTCGCACAGTACTTGACAGGGCTATCTGGCAATAATCTGTTTAACAATTTGACCAATGAAAATAAATTGGATACAAATAGCCCATGACCAGTATAAGATCTAACTCAACTTGGAAGTTGGCAGGAAGACATGATGGTACAGAGAGATAGTGCCTTTGAAACAGCTGAGGAGGTCACAGGAAACTCTGAGGTATTTTACATTATAGTAACTCAACTGTGTGCTTCATTTTTAACTGTGCAGGTCTTTTATAGTCACATAATTATACGATCTTTTTATCCATTTTTAAAACATATCAAAAACACGTATCTACAGTCACTATTCTAAAAGTAAAATACCTTATATCAGACCATTCCAACATTCAAGGTGATGAGAATTTACTAATAGTCTCTTTAGGTAAGGGGGCTCAGGCTAAAACACCATGGTCTATCCAGGTAGTTTTCTAAACTTCCGAGGCATTCAGGTCTGAAATGCTGCCCCCAGGTCATGCTCAAAGTTCTTTTGCTTCTTAAATATCATCTAAGCGTATTAGGAATTAAATGATCTTGGAGAAATTCTCTAAAATCTTTCAGAAAACAATTTACAGCAACATTGGACAGCTCTACCCTTTAATGTTGACACTTTAACTTCTGTAGGAAATAAACTCAGAGCCTTTTCTAATGATTAAATAGAAAAACTCAATGCTATTGCTCATTGGGTCATTCCCTGGAGGATCATAGTTTTCTTTAATCTTGTATTGATGAATACGTAGGATCGTTTGATAAAATACTTGGACTTAATGAGACTCAGGAACAAAAATGGATTGTCTCTAAACCCTAACACCTCTCTGTATTTAAAAAGGCTTACCTCCACTACCAAATTCCTCTTTATATGGCTTACTTGCTGCAAAATAATACATGTTGAAATTTAGTCACATCAAAAAATGTTTTTCAATTTCTATTTCCATTTAGCTATGTGACTAAGCGTGTTACTTTTCCCCTCTGTGCAACAGTTTTCTCAAACTTAGAACAAATAGTGTTGACATAATAATATATACTTTCCTTTTTTTTACTTTAAAATTTTATTCCTGCAGTTGAAAAAAAATATTTTAAAATATCCCTGAGTGACATTTAGCAGTAACTTGTCAAAAGAAAATTGGATTATTGCAACCTACTTAAAACAAATTTCCATCAGAAACGCCAAACCATCAATGCATATCCAAGTGTATTACTGTGAGCTTGCATGACACTGTATCGGTTTTACTTAATAAGATTTATTGAAGAGGAATGAAATTTTATTTGCCATGATTTTGTGTGAATAGATCAAAATGTTGAAATATCAAAAATGAGGGGGAAAAATAAATATAAACAGGAAGATAGTTTTGAATTTTACATTGTTATTTTTCCATTTTTTTCTCCAAGCAACCGTTTTTTCAATTTTTGTTTCCAATAGTTTCTGGTTATGTACAACCTGGTACTAAGTGAGTTAAAAATAACTCTGGGAGTTTCAGAATTATTTAACTTGACATTTATATGGCCCAAGAAGTCTAAGTAAAATAACTGTATTTTAATAAAGGTATAAGGCAGATAATTTATCATTCTCCTGGATTTGTTTTAAATATGCTTTATTATCAGTGACAAAATAGCTTTTACTAATCTAAGATTTTAGTTCGTGGCAGTTGTTTCAGAGAGCTTAATGCTCCAAATGCATGTCATGGAAAACAGAGTAATGTAAACATGATGTACTTATACATGAAAAAAATAATCTCTATTCATAGTCCAGCAAGGCTTCTGTATAACAAAATAAACAAACAAAATTTTATGAAATGAATGTGCTAAATTCCGGCCATCGCTGTAAATAAAATGGATTCTAAGAAGCTGAAAGATACAATTTAGAACCTGCAAAATTCATGACTTGAAACTTAACCTCCATGTGGTGGTATTGAGAGGTGTGGCCTTCAGGGAAGTAAGTACTTCATGAGGATTCCGTCTTCCTGAATGAAACAGTGCTTTATATGAGGACTGGAGGGAATAACTCAGTTGCTATTTGTTCTTCCTCTCTTCTGCCATTCTTCTGCCATGTGAGGACATAGTGTTTGTCTCCTTTCGCCCTTTTTATCCCTCCCATGCAAAGCACCTAGATGGTAGCCTCCAGCAGATACTAAACCTGCAGATGACTTGACCTCAGACGGCCCAATCTTCCAAACTATAAGAAATAAATTTCTGTTGTTTATACATTGCCCATTCTCAGGTATGTTGTTATAGGAGCACAAATAGTCATAGATAGGAAATTATACTGGAGGAATAGGTATTGCTATAACAAATACTTGAAAATGTGGAAGCAGCTTTGGAACTGGGTGATAGAGGCTGGAACACTTTTGAAGCAAATTCTGGAAAACGCCTAGATTACCATGAACAAACTGTTATAGATAATTCTGGTGGGGACTCAGATGCAGAGAAATCCTATAGGAAAAGTCACATTCATCTTAGAGATTCTGTAAGTGGTCATAATCACAAAGCTCATAGAAATACAGACAGTAAAGCTCATTTGATGAAGTCTTAGGCAAAAATGAGGAGTATACTAATGCAAACCCAAGGAAGTGGCATCCTTGCTTGTAATTCAAAAATATTCTAAGACTATCAACCAACTAAATGGACCCTTTCTCTCAGTCAAAGTCATTCCAAAGTTAACCTGAAAAACTAGTTCAGGACATGATGAAAAGTGAGGGTAAGACATGCCTCATTATACCCTCCACCCTTTGGAATTTAGGGACAGCTGACCAACATTAACATTAAAACAGTGGCCTTAAGACTGATAGAATAGCCAGGCATGATGGCTCACTTTGGGAAACTGATGTGGGTGGACTGCTTGTCTCAGAGTTCAAGATCAGCCTAGGCAACATGGTGAAACCCTGTCTCTACAAAAAATACAGAAAAATTTGGCAGGGCATGGTGGCACACACCTGTAGTTCCAACTACTGGGGAGGCTGAGGTGAGTGGATCACTGGAGCTCAGGAGTTCAAGGCTGCAGTAAGCCATAATGGTACCACTGCACACCAGCCTAGATGACAGACTGAGACCCTTCCCCAATCCTACCCCTAAATAAGGACTGTTAAAACAGACTCTTTAAGTCTATTAAGAAATATTTACAACCTATTCTCTCTGAAGCCTGCTACCAGGAGGTTTCATCTGCATAACAAGAATGTTGGTCTCCACAACCCCTTATCTTAACCCAGACACTCGCTCCTATTGATTCCATGTCTTTAGATAAACTCTTTCAACAAATTGTCAATCAGAACATCTTTGAATCTATCTATGACCTGGAAGCCTCCTACTTCAAGTTGTCCCACCTTTCTGAACCCAACCAATGTACATCTCACATGTGTTGATTAATGTCTCAAGTCTACCTAAAATGTCTGAAACCAAGCTGTAGCCTCATTATCTTGGACACATGCTGCCAGGACCCCGTGAGGCTGTGTCACAGGCATATTCTTAGCCTTGTCTAAATAAATTTCTAAATTGATTGAGACTTGTCTCAGATACTTTTTGGTTTACATTGCTAAAAAGTGGCAATAAACCTGGCTGAATTATGTCTGTTCCCTGATATTTTATAGAAAGTGAAATTTAAGAGTAATGGACAAGGATATTTGGCAAAATAATTTTTTTCTTTTTCTTTTTCTTTTTTTTTTTTTTTTTTTTTTTTTTTTTGAGGTAGGGTCTGTCTCTGTCACTTAGTCTGGAGTACAGTGGCATGATCACAACTCCCTACAGCCTGGAACTGCGGGACTCAAGTAATCCTTATGCCTCAGCCCCTGTGTAATTGGAATGATAGGCACACACCACCACGCTCAGCTATTTTTTTTTTTTTTTTTTTTTTTTTTTTTTTTTTTAGAGACAGGGTTTTGCAGTGTTGCCCAGACTGGTCTTGAGCTTCTGGGCTCAAGTGATCTACCCACCTTGGCCTCCCAAAGGGCTGGGATTACAACTGTGAACCACCACACCCAGCTTGCGGAAAGAATTTCTAAGCAATGTGTTCTAGACACTGTATGCTTCTCTTGACTGCTTATAGTAAAATATAAAAATATATAAATGAATTAAAGAAAAGTTTATAATTAAAAGGGAAGGAAAACTTAAAGAATTAGAAAACTCTCAGCCTAGACATCTAAAGAATGAGAAGTCCTGTTTGGGAGAGAAATCAGGGTGTGGACAAACAAATTTATGATAGGGAGATTAGAATGAATAGAAGAAAGCCAGAAGCTTTTTATTAAGACAGTGAAATAATAACCCTAAAGGCATTTTGGAAATCTTTCAGGCTGTCATTCCCATCCCAGGCCCAGATAAATAGGGCCTTGAAGGCAGAAAAGTTTTAAGTAAGGGCCCAGTGTGCTCTTTGGATATAGGGCTCACTGCCCAGGGCCACATCAAGTCTTTATTCTCCTTTTTCCAGTGCAAAGCTTTTTGCCACCCCAGGTGCAATGCAGACTATTGCTTTGGAAGGCACAAGCAGTACACCTTGTTGACATGATGTGGTCCTTACTATGAAGAAAGTAGAGTGTACAAGTGGTGGAGGAATGGTTACTTCCACCTAGATTTCAAAGGATACTCTGGAGAGCTTCACAGCTGAGCCAAATAACTGCCACAGGGTTTGGGCTGTTGCAGAGAGTTTGGTTTGAGCTGTTGCAGACAGTTTCTGCTAGGGCAATCCTTAGTGAAACCATGGGCTCACAGCCACTGTGAGCCACCATTAGGACAATGTGTAGTGGAACCACAGAAATGGGGCTACTTCTGAGACCCCAGAAATACTAGCATGCAGTGTTGCATACAGGAATGCAACTACAATGCAGATATCTTAGTCTGTTTTGCATTTCTATAAAGGAATACCAGAGGCTGGCTAATTTATTTTTTAAAAGGGGAGAGTTATTTGGTTCATGATTCTGCAGGCTGTACGAGAAGCATGGCACCAGCATTTGTGTCTGATAAGAACCCCAACCATGGCAGAAGAGAAAGGAGGAACAGGCATTTTATGTACATGCAATGGTGTGGGGAGGGTGACACACTCTTTCAAACAGCCAGTTCTTGCTTGGACTAAAAGATCAAGAAGTTACTTCTCACCTCTACAACAGCACCAAGATGTTCATGAGAAATCTGCCCCACAATGGCCCAAACGCCTCCCACTAGGCTCCACCTCCAACAATGGGAATCAAATTTCAACATGCAATGTGAACAGGACAAATATCCAAGCTATAACAGCATGAGAGGTGAACCATGGGGTCCACCCAGCAAAGCCACAGGTGAGAAATTGTCCAAGGTCTTGAGGGTCCAACCCCTACACAAGTATATTAGAAAGGCAGGACATAGAGTTCCAAAAAAGAGTTACTGAGTTTTAAGATCTAATTTTGTTTGATTCGTTTGGTTTTGGATAAACTTGGGACTTTTTATCCACCTTTTTTTGCCTATTTATTTATTTTGGAATGGGACTATCTAGCCTATTCCTCTCTCAACGTGGTATTTTGGGAGCACATACCTTGTTTGATTTCACATATTCACAGATGGAAAGCAATTTGCCTCAGGATGATTCATATCTTGAGTCTCACCCATATCTGATTTACACGAGACGCTAGACTTT
Source organism: Macaca thibetana thibetana (assembly GCF_024542745.1). Taxonomy (NCBI): domain Eukaryota; kingdom Metazoa; phylum Chordata; class Mammalia; order Primates; family Cercopithecidae; genus Macaca; species Macaca thibetana. The sequence continues at coordinate 61,930,755 of NC_065594.1, forward strand.
AGGCTTTTGAGTTGATGCAGGAAAAAGGTAAGATTTTGGGGGCTGTTGGGATGGAATTTATGTATTTTTCTTATGAGAAACACATGAATTTTCAGAGAAAGAAGCAGAATGCTATGGTCTGAATATCTTTCAAAATTTATGAGTTAAAATTTAATCTCCAGTGTGGTGGTATTAAGTTGTGGGGCTGGTAGGGAAATGACTAAGCCATGAGGTCTACACCCTCGTGAATGGATTAGTGCCTTATAAAAGGGACAGAGAGAATTAATTTATGCCCTTTTAGTTCTTCCATTCTTCTCCCACATAAGAAGTCAGTATTCATCCCTATTTGACCTTCCTGTCCTTTACACCTAGGTGAGGACACCTAGAAATATGTCAGGTATGAGGAACAGTCCTTCACCAGATGCCAACCTGACAATGCCTTGATCTTGGACTTCCTGGCCTCCAGAACTGTGAGAAATAAATTTCTGCTGTTCATAAATTTTCCTCAGGTATTTTGTTTTAGTGGCACAAACAAAGACAGCAGCCTAATCTATACAATTTAGTAATTATCTATTGACTAGTTACTGTATAAAGAGATTGTGTTATTGTAAGAAATGTTCTTTGCACATTATATCGAAAGTCCACGCAATAAGAATCAGTATGCTAATTAATAGATGTCACATGATGCACAAAATTAATGAATAAAAACACTCTAATGAAGATCTAATAATCAGTAATAATAATATCTATTGTGTGCATGCATCAAGTTCTTACTACACTAGATTTCCAGTATTCATTGAGGATAATTAGAATAAAGACAACTTGAAAATTACATTTAGATAATTTAAACAGCACAGAAATCAAGAGTAAATGAAACTAGAAAATATATACAAATTTGTACTTGGGACATAAGCTACTAAGGAACTTTGTAAAATGAGAAGATAAATATGATGATATTACAATTCTCAAAGTGATGGCAATTAGGTTCATAACAAGAGTTATTTTAGAGGCATATAATGGTAGATGCCTTATTTGTGGTGGCTCACCTGAGAGCCACACAGGACAGGTGAACCCTCTCCCTCCAGCCAAGGGAGGTGGTGAGTGAGCGTGCGACCCAGCTGGAGAAACTGTGCTTTTTCCATGGAACTGCGCAACCCACAGATTGGAAGATCCTGCTCATGAACCCACGTCACCAGGTCTAGTGTTCCAACCCCGGAAAGTGTATGTTCTTACAAGCAAGTGAAGATGGCAGATTTAAAAATAAAACAAAGCTAATGAGAAGAATAGTCATATGTTGTATGGTGCATAAATGGAAAATCAATAGGTACTTCAGATTACTACAGTATGTTGTGGCAAATCCATAGAAATTTTCTAAATAAATGATTAATTTTAGGAAATGTCCATTACAAATATTTTTAAAATTTAGTTTTAGGTGATGATCAATACAATTAATACCCTCAAAATTGTGAAAACTTGACAATGACTCCATCAGAGATATTGAAAATGTATTAATCTAGAAATATTAGTTTTCATCATTTCCATTTAATTCTTTTATTTTATTTATTTCAGCCAAACTTTGTCAATGTTTGGAAAATAAATAAATAATCTTTCATTATAAATCATATAAGCTAACCTTCTAATCAGTTTTTGGATATTTGCCAGAAAAAAAATGTGTCAAAGGAAAGAAAGCAAAATGATAAAAATGCTTTATTAAAAGATGGCCTGAGACTTGGGATATGTAAGCATTTCTAACACTTTGCTGCTACAATCCCTAGCCTTTCCCAAAGCAACACAGAAATAGAAAGTTCTATGTGGTGTTAGTGGGCATTTTCAATTTATTGAGGATGATTTCTCAGACTTCCTTTGTTTTTCTCACTTTGAAAGCATTGAGGTTTTCTGGAATATGCTCCTCTAGAGAAATCTGTCTATTTTTTTCTCATGATTAGAGTGGAGATTTGGGTTTGGGGGTGAAAGATCAAAGAGGTAAAGTGCCATTTTTATTATATCATATCCAGGATACACATTATTATCAACAGGATTTATAATTTTTGATGTTGACCTTGATCAACTGGCTGAAGTAGTATTTGTCAGGTTTCTCCATTACCAAGTTAATCTCTCCCCCTTCAACCTCTTTCTGTACTATTTTGTTTAAAGGTAGTCTCTATACATAGCTCACAGTTAAGGAGTGAAGAGTTATGCTCCCTCTTTTCCATGTATTTTAAATAAAATATACAAATAAAAACCATTCTTGGTTTAGGGCATAGCATAAACAAACTCTTAGTTTATAGGCTGGATTTGACTTGCAGGTCATAGTTTGCTTACCCTTGATCACTGGTTAATTGTTTTTTCTATTTGTGACAAATGACATATACAGAATGTAAAGATGGTATGCAGTAAAATTTATTTCTGAGTCTTGATTTTTACCTCAATTGCATTTAAGTTTAGAATATACTTGAACTATAATTTTAAGGGTATCTTTTACATTTACAATTTAACACATGATAAATATACTGCAGATACATGGTATAAAGTAAAAAGTACATATTTATTTATTTTTTATATTGTTGGACAAATGCTTTCACAATAGCTACTGAATGAATGCATAATTTTTGTGGTAGGAAGAGGGTTAGGAATTTATTCTTTGTCCACACAGGATTCTTATATCTTTCTTGATTCTGCCCACATTATCTGCACTTTGAAATGATTAATTCTGTATAAATATAGATGTGCTGTTTATAAATATAATGCTGAAAAATCTGAAAATCAGCATTATTATATTAGGAAGAGGAAATAAGGTGCTAATTTATCCCTTATAAATTGATGATAGGAAATATTTTTGATAAAATTTAAACAAATTGCCTCATTGGAAAATAAATATAAGATATACTCTAAAACTAAAAAATTATAAACACTAAATATGCTTAATTTCTAAAATGCATAAAATCCATGCATTTTCTCTATCAGTTTTTAATCTGTCTTTCCTATTTATCTATCTATATCAGTACTTGCAAATAAAATGTTGGATAAAATAAAATTCTGCAGGTCTCCAATTAATCACCTCAGTAGAAGTAAAAGGCTTAAAAATAAAACTAAGGTGTTCTTTGAAGCTGTGATAAAATTCAAAGAAGTGTGGCAATTTAAAAGCTTTCATGGCCGGGCGCGGTGGCTCAAGCCTGTAATCCCAGCACTTTGCGAGGCCGAGACGGGTGGATCACGAGGTCAGGAGATCGAGACCATCCTGGCTAAAAACAGTGAAACCCTGTCTCTACTAAAAAATACAAAAAAATAGCCGGGCTAGGTGGCGGGCGCCTGTAGTCCCAGCTACTTGGGAGGCTGAGGCAGGAGAATGGCGCAAACCCGGGAGGTGGAGCTTGCAGTGAGCTGAGATCCGGCCACTGCACTCCAGCCTGGGCGACAGCACGAGACTCTGTGTCAAAAAAAAAAAAAAAAAAAAAAAAAAAGCTTTCATAATAAGACAGAAAGGTAGGAATATTTACTAAGACAAGATTTGAGATGTAAATACATAAAATGACTCATGGTGAGACAAACTGACATTTTTCAGTTTATATTTATCTTACATGTTTCAAACCTTTATTAGTTTCTGTAAGTGTAAATATCTCTAATGACATTTGGTAGGGTTTGGCTGTGTTCCTACCCAGGCCTCATCTTGAATTCCCATGTATTGTGAGAGACACCAAATGGGAGGTAATTGAATCATGGGGGCAAGTCTTTCCCATGCTGTTCTTGGGATAGTGAGTAAGTCTCATGAGATCTGATGGTTTTATAAAGAGGAGATCTTGCTCTTTTTGGCTGCTGCCATTCATGTAAGATGTGCCTTGCTCCTCCTTACCTTCCACCATGATTGTGAGACCTCCCCAGCCACGTGGAACTGTAAGTCCGATAAACCTCTGTCTTTTGTAAATTACCCAGTCTCGGATACGTCTTTATTAGCAGCATGAATACAGACTAATACAATGTTATTTAAAATTTTTCCTGTTTAGAAATTTAGAGTCCAAATGTGTAATGTTATCAATGGCGGAATGAAACCAAAAATTTTCAGTCTATATCTTTAGTTACATCATGAAACACAAAATATTAACCTAGAAAAACTTACAAGCGAAAAAGTCTTATAGTGATTGAAATAATCTTTAAACATACAAATTCAAGCTCTCTGATCATTCCCTAGCTGCCACCTATAACTTTATAGTGAAAGCAAAGGTGTCCATCCATTTGTGTAACTAACTAATAATCATATGTTTTAAAATATGCTATTCTTCATTTAATTTCCTTACAAGAGCAAGAAGAATCAAAACTGGTAAAGATTAAAAGAGTTTCAGACTATTCCCCCAAATCTCCCCTACAGAAAAATGGACTACAAAATTTGATGATTATATGAGAAGCCATAGGCTTAGTACAAGCTATTTGTACAATTATATATAAGAGCTCATATTTCTACCCTAGTCAAATAAGTCTCTCTTCTTGGAACCTCTAAGCAAAGATAGTCAACATAAGCATAAACATTTGTTTATGAATTCCATGAGTTTGCGAAAAGCTGGTATTATTTTGTAACTCATTTGCTCACTGACACATTTTGCTGTTTTTTTTTTTCTATTCCTGAGCCACTATCAGACTATTGCAAGTAATTTGACAATACATTTAATTGATAGATGTAAATATTTCCTTCTCACTTTTCCTTACAGAAATGTTTCAATGTGCACCGATTTATTCTTCCAAGTAAATTAAGAAAAAAACTTAGTCACATTTTCTATTTTTTTTTAAATTTTGTTGGAAGTAATACATTTACAATTTTTATAAAACTCTTAAATACATAATTACACTATTGTCATACTAATAAAGAATGTTGAAGGTGACAGGGCAGGAACACCATCATCTTGGACAAACATCACAATTTGAAGTTCCAGGTCCCTTTCTAACCTCACACATTTCAGGGAAATCACTTCTCTTCTAACAGCAAGCAGCCTGAAAGAGCAGACAGTATAACACAGATAAGACAGCTCGGGCATGGAAGGAGGAGTAAAGTCTCTTGGGTAACCACCAAACTTCATCCTCATACAATGGGCTCCAGTAAAACAGTGGACCCAAATAAGCACATTCTTTTCCCTTTAGGTGCACTAAGATGGGGAAGCTAAAAGCAGACTCAGGGGTTATGCCTGCAGCTACAGAAAGATGTATGGGAACAGACACACAACTCTCTTACGTAGATAAGCAAGACAGAGACACAGATACTCTAAGCCTGCGATAAGCAATCCCACCCTGAACCTTTAAATGCTCTTAGTCTGTAAGAGAGAGTGCTCCTGAACTAACTCAGCAGAAGCCCCTCTCAGGTTTATTCTTTAAAATAAACCTGTCTCTGACTGTTAAGCTGCTCTTCATGTTTCTTTCTTCTTTCTTCAACTCTTACAGAAGGAAAAGTAGAAGGTGTGAACTTGTTTAAATTTTCTTCTTGAGGATAATATTTAAACAGGTATCTGAAGAATGCATAACACTTAAATATTGATTTTTGTGCTTTACTTTGTAAATTGGCTCTTAAGTGAATCTTATTTTTAGATATAATAGCTTTCCAATTGATTTATCTAAAGTTTAAAGGTAGACTATTATGTCAACTGCTGATAATGGAAATTTTAGTCTCTTACAAAATGAATTCGCTAAACTTCCAGGAGATGATAAATCATATTAGTAACTGTGAGTGTCAACTTTTTAGTGTTTCCCCTACCTAGGCTAAGCCAGGTCCTCTCTCTGCTAGTGAACTACATCTTACTTTACTACATTTAATGCGAATAATATGTATTGACTCTTTATTATTTTTAAATCCTTTAGCTTAAATGTAGCATCTTTCCAAGAAACCTTTGAATAGAATTTGAATTTAGCATCCTATAAATGGAAATAATACCTGTGTGTTCATTATGTGAAGAAAAACTATTACTTTTCTCTCTTTTATATTTCCATAAGTTAAACATGTTATTCAAAGTGTATTGAATACATGTAAAACAAGCTTCTTTTCCTATTAAATACTTTGCACAAATATTCTAACAGCTTAATGGACGTTAGGTATTCATGATTACTTTCTACACAGTCCTTTATCCATACAAAACTCATCCTTGGTTAGGCACAGTGGCTCACACCTGTAATTCCAGCACTTTGGGAGGCTGAGGTCAGGAGTTCGAGACCAGCCTGGCCAAGAGGGTGAAACCCTGTCTCTACCAAAAATACAAAATTAACCAGGCATGGTGGCATGCACCTGTAGTTCCAGCTATGCAGGAGGCTGAGGCAGAAGAATTGCTTGAGCCTGAAAGGCAGTGGTTGCAGTGAACCGAGACCATGCCACTGCACTCTAGCCTAGGAGAAAAAGCAAGACTCCATCTCAAAAAAAAAACAAATAAATAAATAAAAATAAAATAAAAATAAAACAACTCATCCTTAAATATCTTCAAGAGCCATATTTTGTAGTTTTGCTTTATAAACAATTTTTATCTGGTTTGGGGGCATTATTTAAAATTCATAATTCAGGATATTTAATATTTTCTGCTTAAGAAAACACATGGATCTATAAAGGAAGTGTCATGTGGAAAAGATCTGTGTTATTGTTAATAATGCAAGTTTGAGGATTATTTATTTTTTTTTTTTCAAAAAAATTTTATTTTTTTAATTGGCAAATACAAATTGTATACATTTATTGTGTACATCTTGTTTAGAAATATGTATACGTTGTGGAAGTCTAAATCAAGATAATTAACATGCATTACCTCATGTTTTTATCATTTTTTGAGGTGAGAACACTTAAAATCTACTCTCTTAGCACATTTTATGAATACAATACATTGTCATTAACTATAGTCACCATGTGGTAAAATAGATCTCTTGAACTTATTCCTCCTAACTGAAATTTTGTATCCTTTGACCAGAATTCCATTGTGTGTTTTTTTTATTATTGTTGTTATACTTTAAGTTCTAGAGTACATGTGCAGAGCATGCAGGTTTGTTACATATGTATACATGTGCCATGTTGGTGTACTGCACCCATTAACTCGTCATTTACATTCGGTATTTCTAATAATGCTATCCCTCCCCTCTTCCTCCACCCCACGACAGGTCCTGGTGTGTGATGTTCCCCACCCTGTGTCCAAGTGTTCTCATTGCTCAATTTCCACCTATAAGTGAGAACATGCGGTGTTTGGATTTCTGTCCTTGTGACAGTTTGCTCAGAATGATGGTTTCCAGCTTCATCCATGTCCCTACAAAGGACATGAACTCATCCTTTTTTATGGTTGCATAGTATTCCATGGTGTATATGTGCCACATTTTCTTAATCCAGTCTATCATTGGTGGATATTTGGGTTTGTTCAAAGTCTTTGCTACTGAGAATAGTGCCAAAATAAACATACATGTGCATGTGTCTTTATAGAAGCATGATTTATAATCCTTTGGGTTTATACCCAGTAATGGGATGGCTGGGTAAAATGGTATTTCTAGTTCTACATCCTTGAGGAATCGCCATACTGTCTTCCACAATGGTAGAACTACTTTACACTCCCACTGACAGTGTAAAAGTGTTCCTATTTCTCCACATCCTCTCCAGCACCTGTTGTTTCCTGACTTTTTAATGATTGCCATTCTAACTGGTGTGAGATGGTATCTCATTGTGGTTTTGATTTGCATTTCTCTGATGGTCAGTGATAATGAGCATTTTTTCATGTGTCTGTTGGCTGCATAAACGTCTCCTTTTGAGAAGTGTCTGTTCATATCCTTTGCCCACTTTTTGATGGGGTTCTTTGATTTTTTTCTTGTAAATTTGTTTAAGTTCTTTGTAGGTTCTGGATATTAGCCCTTTGTCAGATGGGTAGATTGTAAAAATTTTCTCCCATTCTCTAGGTTGCCTCTTCACTCTGATGGTAGTTTCTTTTGCTGTGCAGAAGCTTTTTAGTTTAATTAGATCCCATTTGTCAATTTTGGATTTTGTTGCCATTGCTTTTGGTGTTTTAGTCATGAAGTCCTTGCCCATACCTATGACCTGAATGGTATTGCCTAGGTTTTCTTCTAGGGTTTTTATGATTTTAGGTCTAACATTTAAGTCTTTAATCCATCTTGAATTAATTTTTACATAAGGTGTAAGGAAGGGATTCAGTTTCAGCTTTCTACAGATGGCTAGCCAGTTTTCCCAGCACCATGTATTAAATAGGAAATCGTTTCCCCATTTCTTGTTTTTGTCAGGTTTGTCAAAGATCAGATGGTTGTAGATGTGTGGTATTATTTCTGAGGGCTCTGTTCTGTTCCATTGGTCTATATCTCTGTTTTGGTACCAGTACCATGCTGTTTTGGTTACTGTAGCCTTGTAGTATAGTTTGAAGTCAGGTAGCGTGATGCCTCCAGCTTTGTTCTTTTGGCTTAGGATTGTCTTGGCAATGTGGGCTCTTTTTTTGGTTCCATATGAACTTACAAGTATTTTTTTCCAATTCTGTGAAGAAAGTCATTGGTAGCTTGATGGGGATGGCATTGAACCTATAAATTACCATGGGCAGTATGGCCATTTTCACGATACTGATTCTTCCTATCCATGAGCATGGAATATTATTCCATTTGTTTGTGTCCTCTTTTATTTCTTTGAGCAGTGGTTTGTAGTTCTCCTTGAAGAGGTCCTTCACATCCCTTGTAAGTTGGATTCCTGGGTATTTTATTCTCTTTGAAGCAATTGTGAACGGGAGTTCACTCATGATTTGGCTCTCTGTTTGTCTGTCATTGTTGTATAGGAACGCTTGTGGTTTTTGCACATTGATTTTCTATCCTGAGACTTTGCTGAAGTTGCTTATCAGCTTAAGGAGATTTTGGTTTGAGATGATGGGGTTTTCTAAATATACAATCATGTCATCTAGGCCTTCGACAAAATACAGCAGCCTTTCATGCTAAAACTCTCAATAAACTAGGTATTGATGCAACGTATATGAAAATAATAAGAGCTATTTATGACAGACACACAGCCAATATCATACTGAATGGGCAAAAACTGGAAGCATTCCCTTTGAAAACTGGCACAAGACAGGGATGTCCTTTCTCACCACTCCTCTTCAACATAGTGTTGGAAGTTCTGGCCAGGGCAATCAGTCAGGAGAAAGAAATTAAGGGTATTCAATTAGGAAAAGAGGAATTCAGATTGTCCCTGTTTGCAGACGACTTGAGCATTATTAATAATTTATTATGTAGTAATCATTTGAAAATTGAGTCTTGTAGTTTTTGAGCTGAGTTTTATAGTATTGCATGGTTTTTAATAAATTTTATACATACTATTTCATAACTATTTTCAATCACATTCAACTGATAAGCATTCCTTTTGTTATCAATTTCTCCAATAACTATTGTTCCACATTTTCTTTATTTTAAATACCTAGAAAATGTACATACATGTTGTGTTTGAATTATTTAATGAATGGCAAAATACAATACATGTAATTCTCCAACTGATCTTCTAATTCTAATCATTATGCAACATTAAAAATCACAATTATATGTTTCTAATTTTGATATTGAACCAAACAGAATTACTTAAACTAATGTGAGATAAGAGTGACTTACACCAAATCTATGATCTGGTCTATTTTGGTTTGCTGTATCAGCAGTGAAACTGCAAGCCAATAAATATGTCAATTAAAAGTTGTGAGCAGGTTAATTTAAATTGATTTCCAAATGCTTCCCTCTCTGAAAAAGAAATCTATGGTCATTTTAGTGAAGCACTTGAATCATTGAAGAAAGAAATGTTGCACTGATTTCTCTTACATTTTCAGGTGGAAAATTTCTGAAGTATTTTGTAAAAATAAAATTTTCATTGACTAAAATCAATCTAACTTAAAACACTATTCATCTTGTTTAAAGGTTTATATCACAGCCATATACATCATTTGAAATTTTCTCATGAGTTCATTAAGAATATTAATAGAAAATATATTTAAATATATTTGACCTTTCTGCATAAATATTATGGGGAGTATGCTGTGACTCTCAGAAATGATTCTTGACTGATAGACGATGACAGCCAGAATTATTCAGTGGACTCTTCTGGAACCCTTTCTCTGCAGCTTTTAAGGAGTTCCTCCTCAAGCATGGGTCTTGGTAACTGAGAGCTGTAACCATAATTGTAGTAGCTCACCCATGGAGAGCTCCCCGACCCTACCTGCCTGTATCACTCTTCCCAGTCCTCCACTTCTGATACATGTGATTGCTTCCCCAAATAAGCTTTCCAAACCCAAACCTTGTTTTAGAAGGAACCCTAGATAAGACACAAAGGGAAAAATCAAAACAAAATAAAACAAAAAAAACCCAATGAATTTTGTTATAGTTAAGAGTGTTACATTAAAAAAATATGTCTGGCCTTTTCTTCTTATAGACACTACTATTATATTATTCAGGATTACAATATGGTTAGGATCAGGACTAACTAGCAAGGCAGCAAATAGACTTTATTTGTTTTTATATATATATATATATAGAGAGAGAGAGAGAGAGAGAGAATAGAAAGCTGTTGGTATTCATGAAAAAATAAGACAGAAAGGGAGGAAAAAGGAAATAAAAGAAGAAAGGTAACATGTAAAGAAGGAAGAAAAGAGAGAAGGAAGAAAGAGGAAAAAGGTGACAATGAGGAAGACACGAAGAGAGAGACAGGGAAGCAAAAAGTAGAATTTCGTTTTACATTATTAGGACTTTCTGAGACATTATGGCAAATATCAATATGATGTTTACAAATAACGCAACTAAAATAGTTGTGCCATCATAAATAACTATAACATGAGTAGGTTTATTCTTTTGAAAGTACTTTAATATGTTATAATAATCACACAAATATGTGGTGCTCAACTTTCATGAGGAAGTAATTAATATGAATCACATGGTCTGTTTCTAGTTTGGTGATATTCAGCATACACTTGTATATATTGCTGAACATTTGGATGCTACCCTTTTGCCTACCACAACTATAATATTTATGTAAATTGTATTATACTTACTTCATAGAATATTGTATAGATATTACTCCAATAGCATAAATATTTTATTAAAATGAAAATATTTTTAAAATCCATTATTTATAAAACAAAATTATAAACAAGACTGCAGGGAATGTGTAGAAATATTTATTTTTGTTAGGGTTATGGGATTTTTCAAGTGCCTTATCTTTCAATATTTTTCAAATTATTAGAGTGGTGGTGTTTTATGCTAATTTATAATTCACAGTTTTCAATGAAATATACATATTAGCTAAAGTGATGATATTTAAGCTAACAGACACCAATCATCATTTTTCATATCTCAACATCATTCTGATAGTAGTTCCCATTCTGAAGTAAATGCACAATTTTAATTAGTTCACAATCCCTGCTAAATCTTGGATGGTTTTCAGATACTAGTATTAGATTTCAGATACTGGCTCTTCTACACTGATTGTCCATGTGTAATTGAATGCAGGTCTGGCTACTCACCACTTGCAGAGTTCACTTAACAAGAGCAAGGTCTGGTGGAAAGACGGTGACTTTATCAACCAAACCTAGTAATCAAGAAATGTTTAGATTCCCTTTCAAAGCAATCACGTCCAATTTCTAGAGAGAAGGCAATGGTTTATAAAAGGGGACTTGGACCTGGGTGTGGTGGCTCTATAATTCCCACACTTTGGGAGGCCAAGGCAGGAGGATTGCTTGAGCCCAGGGGTTTGAGACCAGCCTGGACAACACAGGGAGATTTTGTCTCTTTAAAAAAAGGGGGTTGTGGGACTTGGTGTAAAAGGCATGCAGTGGAGGGGATGAGGAGGTCTGGGGTCTTTGTGACTCACTTCAGTGTCTTGTCTATTGGGCAGTCTGGCTGGCACCTTCTGGGGCAGAGTTAGGTTGTAAACTGCTCGAGGTAATCTGGTGGGAAAAAATTCCAGAGGCACCTGGTTTATTGTAAAATTTGGTCCCTGGAACTTCAAAGCACACACATAGTTATATAAGCTTGCAATTCAGAGAGTGTCTGGTGAAGAGAAGGTAGAGGTTATACCTGCATTTCTAAAGAGCTAAGTAGGAATGAGGAAAAAGAAAAAAAGTGGAAATAATTTTTTTTCTCAGGAAAATGAGGTACATGATTATAGTTGTACATGCTTGAGAGAAAAGGATTGGTTTCAAAATAGAATAGGAACATAGAATAGTAATTGTCTTTCAGTATGTTTCTTCTCAATGACTCCAGTATGTATTAGTCTAGATAAAACTCATCCCCAAACTCTTTGTGACTTAAGCATTAGTTTCTCCCTCAAAATGCATGTACAGTTTAGGAAATATGCCTGCGGTTGAGAGGGTCCTTTATTCCATAAAGTGACCCAGGGGCTCAGATGGATGAAGAATCTAATTCATTATAATTCATTATAACAGTATCTCAATATGTGACTTCACAATACACTGTGTTAGGAGCCAGTAAAACTGTAGAGTAACATACAATCTCTAGCATTGTATTTTATTGGGAGGAATTGTCTTATGGCCACACTCAAATGGAAAAGGGCTGATTAATATACAATGGCAAATGAGTTATTGGGTGACCAATAATTTTGCTTTATGTTTTTGTTGCCAAACACCTCTTTGTGTTTGTTTGTGTCCTTTTTTCTTTATTACAACATATAATACACACTCAGTCATCCCTGAGGAAAACAACCTAAAAATTCATTCATTCACTACATCCAGCTCAAATCATAGAATCTCTGGGTGCTGTGAGGGATTTCAATGACAAGTCTGGCTGTGGCTCTTATTAACCTGAAAAACCTTGCACTATAGGACAAGTTATCTTCCCTCTACAAATTCCCAATATTAGATAGTGAAACAAAGACTGGATATCTGCACTGAAGTCTCCTGATCAGAAAGGGAGATATGAAAGATTCTCAACAGTCCTTTGACTACAGCTTTCTGCGATCCTAGATAGGCATTGTGAGCAGCACCCATCGTAGTGTTGGTGGGTATTCATTGATTAGGCTCTGATTCTGATGTACAGGTCTTGTGCCACAGTGCATTGCATTCTATTGTCCTGGTCCTGCACTCAGAGAGATTCTTCTTTCCCTTACAATCGTTCCCTCTTATCCACAAGAGGTTAGTTCTAAGGCTTCCATAGATACCTAACATCACATATAGTACCAAACGCTATATATTCCAAATTTGTTTTTCCTTCTTCACAGTTTTACAGGTGTAAGATTCATTCTTACCATAGATACTAGCAACTTCAATATACCATTTTATTGTCTTTTTTATTGTTAACATATTTCCATTTTTCACTTCAAGGAAGCACTTTATGACTCCTTTCTGGCATATCTGAATTGCCGGCATCACTGCTCTTGTACTTTGAGACCCTTATTACATAAAATAAGGGTTATTTGACCACAAGTGTTGTTATACTAGAACATTCCATCTGATAACCAGATGGTTACTGAAACAGTGCAAATACACTAGACAAAGGAATGATTTACTTTCCAGGTTAGATAAAGTGGGGTGGTGTGAGATTTTATTACACTGTGATGAATTGTTTATTTCTTGAATTTTTCCCTTAATATTTTTGAACCACAGTTGCCCGTGGGTAATTGAAACCACAAAAAACAAAACTGGGGATAAAGGGAGACTACTGTATTCATTTTTTTTGTTTGATTGTTTGTTTGTTTGTTTGGCTTTGCTAGAAGGAATCTCCCTATTTTGGACTTGTTCAGCTTTCTAAACTCATTTAAATTAAAAGATTCATGGGAAAGGGGCAAAGTCTATAGCAGTAACAGCTATTTATTTCTTTGCTATTAGATTGCTGCAAAAGTAATTGCAGTTTTGACATTACTTGTAATCGCATTATTACTATTATAATTAATATTATTACTTCAGGTTTGAATTTGTTTTAGCAGCTTAACTATTTCAAAAAAAAAGTAAACATTTTTATTTATTTGGTGGCAGCCCATTCTATATGCTAGTAAATATTTATACATACATTTCTTATAAAGATATAGTTTGCATGTGTACATGTAGTGTAAACTGAAAAGGTTCCTGAGAGAGTTGTCAATCAGTTTGGAGGCTTATTTTGGTTGTGAATGCACCAGGGATTAAGAGTTACAAGCCGTTGTGAATAGTGCTGCAGTAAACATACGTGTGCATGTATCTTTACAGTAGAATGATTTATAATCCTTTGGGTATATACCCAGTAATGGGATCACTGGATCAAATGGTATTTCTAGTTCTAGATCCTTGAGGAATCGCCACACTGTCTTCCACAATGGTTGAACTAGTTTACACTCCCACCAATAGTGTAAAAGCCTTCCTATTTCTCCACATCCTCTCCAGCACCTGTTGTTTCCTGACTTTTTAATGATCACCATTCTAACTGGTGTGAGATGGTATCTCATTGTGGTTTTGATTTGCATTTCTCTGATGACCAGTGACAATGAGCATTTTTTCATGTGTCTTTTGGCTGCATAAATGCCTTCTTTTGAGAAGTGTCTGTTCACATCCTTTGCCCACTTTTTGATGAACCAACCCAAATGTCCATCAATGATAGACTGGATTAAGAAAATGTGGCATATATACACCATGGAATACTATGCAGTCATTAAAAAAAAAATGAGTTCATGTCCTTTGTAGCGACATGAATGAAGCTGGAAACCTTCATTCTGAGCAAGCTATCCCAAGGACAGAAAACGAAACACTGCATGTTCTCACTCATAGGTGGGAATTGAACAATGAGAACACTTGGACACAAGAAGGGGAATATCACCCACCGGGACCTGTTATGGTGTGGGCGGAGTGGGGAGGGATAGCATTAGGGGAAATACCTAATGTAAATGACGAGTTAATAGGTGCAGCAAACCGACATGGCGCATGTATGCCTATGTAACCTGCACCTTGTGCACATGTACCCTAGAACTTAAAGTATAGTAAGAAAAAAAATAAAGAAAGAAAGAAAGAGCTTTAGTATCTTACAAAAAAAAAGGAAGACAATACTTTCAAGGGCTAGAGAGATCCTCTTGGTCTGTAAACTGTTCCCACTCAGTGACAGCTTATCCACAGATTCTTGGTGCATTCCCCCTGCCTCTTTCCAATCCCATCATATAATGACCACCTTTATGGGGGCTCATGAAAATGGCATTGGCCCCAGTGGTTGGCAATATATTGGTACGGTGCCCATGAGAGAAGCCCCCGACCCATCACTACCCACTCAGCAAGTCCTCAATGGTCGCTGCAAAACTTAGCTCTTTACGACCAGCTGTTCAGGTTAATTATAAAAGAAAGAAAGAAAGGAAAAAAAAAGAATTACAAGCCAAGTAGAATCTGTGGTCAACGCTTTTTCCAGAAAGAGTTTTGAGCACTTCAATATTTAAAGGGGGAAGGTGGGCAGGAGGGGAAGGAGGAAAGAAAAAAAAAGGTGGGAGGAGGTAAACAAATGAGACAGGCCATTACATTCCTTTGAGGTTTTGATTAGCACTCACTGAATCCACATGTTGCATGTGAAAAGGAGGGGGTAAAAGAACAATTACTTATTCATGTCATGCTTAGTAAATCTGCACTTTACATAAGAAAAATATAGAGCAGAGGAAGATGACAAATATGTATTCCTCTAAGGGGCAGGGGCGGCGATGGGGGGAGGAGTTCTAGTTTCCTCTTGCCTCATGAAGATAAGCTGTTAATTTTTCATTGTCAGGGTGAGGGAGGCTATCTGGGGAGATATGTAGCCTTCTATCTTATAGCTGTATGTTTAGGAACAAAAGTTCCTTGCAGTTTTCTGCAAGCCTCAGTCTCCAAGCTTAACTGTTCCTTTTGGCGTAGTGAGTTTGGGGTCCCGATATTTTATTTTCCTTTCATATCTATTTTTTTTCTACATGTAATTTCTTACCCACAGATCTTTTATTCTGTCTTCAAATTTGAAGTTGATAACTCAAATTCTTTGGCTTCTGGGGAAAAACTATAGCCTGAAATTCTCTAAATAAATTAATTTGGTTTTGTGGTTTAACTGTTCTCTATGAGAGTGATGGGATCTTTGCCCTGAGGCACTTGAATCTTCTGAGAATTTTTAGCAATAAATGGGAAAGCTACACTCTCATTTTTGTCTTGGCCAAAATGTCGAGTTTTGATAGAGTGTTGCCTCTCAATTATAGCTTTTACTGTTTGAGCTTCATAGCATCAAAGCCCAAAATTTCAGAAAGTGTTTACTTCATTTTATTTCTGCTGTTCAGCAATCCCTTTCTTCACTCATCTTTCTGGTAATGCTTGATAAAATTTAGTCAATAAAACCCCAAAACGCGAACTTTGTTTTTTGACCTCTTTCCCTACAGCTACAAAATAATTGGACGTGCAATCTGTCTCACAAGATATTTCACAGATAAGTTGTTGCCAACCATTCCACTACTGCTCAAGAGTGACATCTACAGCTTTTCCTAATTGTATCCTCCACTTCCTGTAGAGAAGCTTGTGTCACACAATGACTTAACTGAGGTGGCATTCTACTGAAAGCAAGACCTATATTAGGCAGGCAATGCCAGATAATGCTGTAGTATCAAAGAAACCAAAAGTATTAGTGGCTTAAAATAAACACTTATTTTGTTTATTCTTCATGTCCAACTCAAGTCCTTGGTTGAGCTATACTCTACATTATTACTCGAAGTCCAAAACTATTAAGGATTCATGTCCTAGAAGGCTCAACTACAGTAGAAGCCAAAAGAGAAATCCAGAAGATTAGATGGTGACTTTTTCGCGTTTTGTTGGTTACTACTGGTTAGATGATCATTAAAACAGTTTTAAACACTTCCTCAAAACCACAGAGCATCACAAAGGCTTTTTCCTCTCCGCATCTAAGCCCCTGACCTTCCTTTCCTAAGAGGATTTATTTTAGGGAATTTGTGACTGTAAATTATTTGTCTGCCCTTTTGAGATGTACATCTTTTTCACAGCCACTTTTACAACCCAAAATGATTTTTTCCCAAGGATCTGGGAACCATCCTTTTGAAATGTAAATATCATGGAAAAGAGTGATCTTATCTCCTAATTTACGTGTGAGATTAGATGCCTAATTTAGGTGAACACCTCCCTCTACTGCATGTTGTAAATTTGCCTTCTGTCATGAAAGTACAAGAAAGTTTACTTTTCCTTTGGGTAAAGTCAATTCGCAAACACAAATGGCCTAAAATCCTCCCACTTACTTCTTAAAAACTCTCCTCTGAGCACTTATGCTCAGACTGAGTTCTGACTTCTCTCCCCTACTGTAAATAAAGCCTTCCTGGCATGTTTAACTTTGTCTGGTGCAAATGTTGTGTTGACAATGGAAACAATTATAAGAATGGAAAAATAATGGGGAGAATAAAAGGAACATTTAGTGAACAGTGCTGTCTCTTTTATAATGTACTAGAGGCAACAAGTCTGTACTCACCATATATTATACATATATAACACTGTCTAAACCTGAAATTCCAGAAATTAGTAGCAAATATATACCTCTTGTAAGGTAGGTTAATTTAATCTAAATTAACTTCAATATCTCTGAAAGAAGTTTCCGAAAGCTCTGGTTACTCGGATTCCTGGCTGCTCCACTCTTAACTGTCTCATATGCAATGCATTGAAGGAAATCACAAGCATACAAACAAATAGGGCCCAAAGCCAAGTCAAACTGGCTTAAACAAGAAAGATTATTATTTGGCTAATATAAACTGAATTCTAGAAGTATATTAGCTTCAATGTATATTTGTGTCAGCAACTCGATGTCAACTTTTTGTTTTGCATTTTCTGGCATTAGTATTATTCTAAGGTTTGTTCTCTTTTACAAAATACCTGCAAATCGCTTCTATATCTTCGTTCAATCAGTGTCATAAAGGAGCAAAAAAAGTGACTTCTATATTCCTCCAAAAATACAATATGAATAGAAATACAATCCAATTAAAAAAATATTTCCAGAGACTTCTACAAATGTCTTCTCTTTTTTCCTCAGAATTAATTGAATCATGGCTCACATTTTTAGCCATGGGAAAATACTTTGCCCAATAAATCAGGCTTTTATCACTGTTTTGTCTGGAAATCTTTCCCTAAAATACTTCAGTACTTCCGTACTTTTCTAAAGAAGGAGAATGGATGTTGGTCTATGTAACTGTTATCATTTAGCCAATTTACAATAAATAAGAATTCATTAAAATCATAGCCATACTAGCACACATTTCAGAATTTTCTTTTTTATTCAAAACTCCTATTCAACCATTTTTCTCTCATATCCAAGAAATTCATATATTTACTTTTGCCTAGCCATTTAGTCAATGCGTGTCAAACTCTGTTCTAGCTTTTACATATGGTAAAACAGCTTTTACAAATTGTATTTATTCACAATTTAAATTGTCTACTTGCTTTGCAAAAATAGACAATACTGTGTCTATTTCTTCTAACCATAGATTGCAAAATAGTTTTTTAGAAAAAAAGAACAAATTCAGGGCTTCTCAACTCTATAAATTCCACTACTTATTCACATAACACTGATCTTGCAGGTTTTTTTGGTGTCATTTTGTGAAATACATTTTATGTTTACAAATTTGCCGTTACCAATTCAGTGCAATCTTTATAAGTTCATATTTTTTCTCCTTGGAAAATTCACTACCTGGGTTTTTTTAGTGAAGGCTTGCTAATAGTAGTCTATCACTTTTGTTTGCATGCAATGTCTATTTTGCTATTACTCTTGAAGGTTAGCAGAAGCAAATAAATAGTAGTGGGTTGACATTTTTTTTGCCTCAGAAATTTGAAGATAATCTTCCACTGTCTTCCTTTTTCTATGGGTCCTGTTGAGGTCTCTTACTACTTAATTTCAGGTAACCTGTTTCTTGTTTCTGGTTTTTGATAATTCCACTTAGTCTGGGGTGACCAAATATGGTATTTCCATGTGGGTATTTAGTAATTTTTGTTCTTTTAGATATCAGAGAAAATTTTCAGTCATTATTTCTTCAAAATCACATATTTTCAGGGTGACTGGTATTTTCCAGCTTTCTTACATGCCCAGTATCATATCTGATGTAACATTTCTCCTACATTTTAAAAAGTTTCGATGAAGTACACTATAAATAAGAATTTTAGACCGGGTGCAGTGGCTCATGTCTGTTATCCTAGCAATTTGAGAGGTGAAAGTGGGAGGATTCTTTGAGCTCCAAAGTTCAATACCAGCCTGGGCAACATAGGGAGACTCTGGCTCTATAAAATAAAAAAAAAATTAATAATAATTTTAAAATTAGACATGATACATTAGAAAAAACAAATTTTAAGACTAAAATTACTTTTAATTGGAAGAGCCACAATTACTTTTGCACTAACCTAATGATTTGTTAGTCTTCAAGTTTGTTTTTTCTAGATTCTACCAATGTCTAATGTAGTAATTTGTGAGAGACTTAAACTGTGAACACATCTCTCACATACTTCAGAAATTAAATCTGAAAGAATACTGCAGCTAAACTCTGTCTTTGTCAGACCCATTACGATGTGAAGAAACTAGTATCTCCCTTTCAGAACAAGTATGTAGGGGGCTATTTGATAAAAATAAATTCACTTGGACAGAGCAGGCACAGTCAGTCCTTCACCCCTTCTGATCTTAGGGTGTGATGAAATAAATGATCCATGTTGCTGTCTCTGCTGGCCGCTTGGTGAAACAACCAGTTTTGTCATGCACATTGACTAAGTCTTGGGGTATGAAAAGCGACTACGGAAAGTCATTCTGAGCACCTGCAAACTTAATCCCATCTGGAAGCCACCAAAGCTAATGGCTTGCTCCCTCCAGAATAATAGGCTGAGCTCTCCTTTGTACCATTTGAGCCACAAGAAGTGTCTGCTAGTTGGGCTAATTTGACAAAAATATAAGAAAATTGAGAGTGAACAATACTGTAGTAAAACTCAGAGCAAGCTATCAGATTAGCCTATATAGAAAGTGGGTATATCATTCATTCTAACCTGGCTACAGTGTGGTACACAGACCAGCAACATGGACATCACCTGAGAACTTGATGGAAATGATCGCTCCCAGCTGATGCCTGTGCTCCTGCTCTTCAAAGTTAATTTGAGTAGCAGAAATTTAGTGCACAGTATAAATAAAACACTTTTAAACAAATACATTTTATTCCATTCATTGCTAGCACTTTTCTTTTGCAATAAATACATTCAACAACAATAAGCTTAAATAAATAAAGTACAGTTTAATAAAAACTCAAGTACTTCATATTTATTTTACAAGAAAGTTGATTCTAAACTGCTAACTTTCACAACACATCTGGTAACTTTTATTATTTACCCAGACAAGTATAGTAATTACTATAGAGGACACAAGTGTGATAAGAAATCTTCAATATCTACTTCAAAAGTTTCTTATTCTTTAAGGAAGATAGTGCTTCTATCCAGATAATTGAGACAGGGAACTTTAAAAGGTACATTTACATATTACTCTGTGAAGCATGACTGCATTTACATCAGAAGGGGTTCCTCTAAATAATATTCCATAATGAAGTTGGTTCCCATGCATGCTGTGACAGAGTTTTTGAATTTTCTTTTAAATCATTGTTTATATGCCTTTCTATACTGATTATTCTGTTCTTTGTTGCATCTGATATACATTTAGATTATGTCTTTGACATTTGAGTTGCTTTGCAAACATTTAAAAATCAGACAGTCCCAGTGAAGATTCCTCATTTCAGTCTTTCTCATCATCTTGCTGTCCTCTACCGATGATACTGTGGAGGTTTGTGATAAAACACTACTAAATATTAAATCCTATTGCTTACTAGGCCTTACTTGTAATACATCTTATGTTTGTGTTACTCAGTTTGCATTGCTATTAAGAAATATCTGAGCCTGGGTAATGTATAAAGAAAAGAGGTTTATTTTGGCATATAGTTCTGCAGGTTGTACAGGAAGCAAGCTGTCAGCCTCTGCTTCCGGTGAGGCCTCAGGAAGCTTACAATCAAGGCAGAAGGCAAAAAGAGCAGACAGTGCCACATGGTAAGAGAAGGAGTTGAGGGGAGAGGTCCCAACCTCTTTTAAATAGCCAGATCCCATATGAACCCACAGCAAGGTCTCACTCATTAATGTGGGGAGGACACCTAGTTATTTATGGGGGATACACCCCCATGACCCACGCACCTCCCACAAGCCCCCACCTCCAACATTAGGGATTAAATTTCATCAGGAGATTTTGAAGGGACAAGTATCTACACAGTGTCATTCCCTCTCTGTCCCCCAATGTCTCATGTCCTCTTCTCACATTGCAAAATTCAATCATCTTTCCAATTGACCTCCAAAGGCTTAACTTGCTCCAGGCCCCCAAAAAAAGTCTCAAGTCCAAAATCTCATCTGGACATGAGTTTGTTCCACCTATGAGCCTGTGAGATAAAAAAAAAAAAAAAAAAACTATTTACTCCCAAGATACAATAGTGATACAGCATTGGATATGCATTACCATTCCACAAGGGAGAAATCAGCCAAAAGAAAGGGGCGACAGTTCCCATGAAAGTCTGAAACCCAGCTGGGGAGTCATTATGCTTTAAAGTTCCAAAATAATGTCTTTTGACTCCATGTCCTGCTTCCACAGGCACACTGGTGCAAGGAGTGGCCTCCCAAAGCCTTCCTCAGCTCCTCCCCTGTGTCTTTCCAGGGTGCAGCCTCTGTGACTGCTTTCATGAGTTGGAGTTGAGTGTCTGCAGCTTTGCTAAGATCAGAGTGCAAGCTGCCAGTGGCTCTACTATTTGGGGATCCGAAGGGTGGTGGTTCCAGTATCACAGCTCTTCTAGGCAGTGCTGTGGTAGGTACTCCATGGGAGGGACCAATCTCATATTTCCCCTTGGCACTGCCGTAGTATAATGTTTCTGCAGGGGTTTCTGTTAGGCTTCTGCTTGAATACCCAGGCTTTTTCATACATCCTCTGAAATCTAGTTAGAAGCTGCCAAGCCTCTTTCATGCTTGCATTCTGAGCACCTGCAGGCTTAATGCCACCTGGAAGCTACCAAAGCTGATGGCTTACACCCTCCAGAAGAGTGGGATGAGCTGTACTTGAAGCCATTTGATCAACAGCAGGAATTGGAGCAGTAGGGATGACTCATCGTTCTGCAAGCTGTACAGAAAGCATGGCACCCACATCTGTTTCTGGTGAGTCTTCAGAAAGCTTACAGTCTTAGCAAAAGGCAAAGGGAGTGCAGGCAGTGTCACATGGTGAGAGAGAGATCAAGGTGGAGTGAGGTTCCAGACTCTTTAAACAATCAGATCT
Organism: Macaca thibetana thibetana; assembly: GCF_024542745.1. Lineage (NCBI taxonomy): Eukaryota > Metazoa > Chordata > Mammalia > Primates > Cercopithecidae > Macaca > Macaca thibetana. The sequence continues at coordinate 61,952,985 of NC_065594.1, forward strand.
CACGTGAACTCAGAGAAAGAACTTACTCACTACCACGGGGAGGGCACTAAGCCATTCATGAGGGATCCTCCCCCATTACCCAAACCCTTCTACCAAGTCGTACCTCCAATATTGGGGATCACATTTCAACATAAGATTTGGAGGAGACAAACATCCAAACTATACTAATGTTTATTGAATGTAATTCTGCAATAATTATTATCGAATTATACATTCATTAGAATTATTGTTTATGTTCCTTGAGCTCTATCATATTGTTTGCTTCTTCTGAAATTGCATTCTCTTAAGTATAGAACTTAGAACATGATAACATTGAGTAAATATTCAATGAATAAACTGATAGATGAGCAGATGAGTGAACAAATGGGTAAATACAATGCTTGGACGCCAAATGCTACATTTAATTGGTCTGCCATGATTACTGAATGAAATAATGAAAATCCAAATAATGTTTGATTGACAACTTTTTTCTTATTGTTATGATCTAACCTAGGGCAGTTCAAACACTCCATATGAGATATGCATTTTTTATTTCTAAATCTGTTCCATAAGTTTTTGTATGTTTGATTTTTATTTGTGTATCTTTCCAAAATAAGAGAAAATAGTTTATAATCAAAGCTTGTTTACAATGGTTTAAATCTTTTTCTTATTTGTTTATATTGTATGAATATTATCGAGTAAATAAATACATTTATCCATTTAATTGCTAATTCAGATATTCAAAATTATTCATTATAATTATAAAGTACTTATTTCTCATAGTAAATTTATATTTCATTTGTGACAAAGTAGAATAAAATAATTTCTAATAATGATATATGTTCTCAATAATCTAAAATATTGTTTTCTGAGAGAATGAAAAGGTAATAATTTAGGGTGGCCAGAGAAAAAATCTTCTGGAATTAGATGACATTTAAGCCAGATGAGAGTAAAAACAAATACAATCACATATGAGGGGGAAGAGGGGCAAAATAGAGACAATAGGAAGTGTAAAATTCTGAAGCGCAAATTTCCAGAAACAGGAAAAATAATCGTTTGGAATATTTCAAGAATAGAGCAATGCTCACTAAGATTTTTATACAGAGAATGGACAACAGGAGAAATACTAGAAGCTGGGAGAACGGTTAGGGGGCTATTGTAATTGTCCAATGAAAAGAAAGCTGTGGCTGCCTATGAATAATGGCTGAGTTAATGGTGATAATTAATGAGATTTAGTGTATATTTCAATAATATGAAAACAGGACCAGATGAGACATTGCATGTGCAAAGAGACATATATTAGGTATCAAATACTACAAAAATTTTCAATATGGGCCATTGATGCAGATGAAGTACAGGTCATAGAGTATACTCCTCCATTTCTTCTTTATATTTTTCTTCTCTTTCTTCCCTGTCTCCTCTTTCTATTCTATTTTTCTCTTAATAGGTAGGAACTAGTAAACTGCAAGCAAAATTGTTGGTTTCTGGACTGATGCATTATGTAAATAACAAATATTTGGATCCAGCTTCCCAATTGCGGGTTGGCCTATGATAAATGCAGTTCATTTTGTTTTCAATGTCTGAAATGGACGTAGGTAAGTTGGTACATTTGTTCTAAAGAATAAAATACTTTATGCTGACTTGTAAATATTTCCTCAGAGAAGTATTATTTTGGAGCAAGAGGCAAATATAGAGTGAGCAACAATGAAATTACTTTCAATAATGCAAAAAGCTCAATCTACAAAAATATTCTTATTTCAACTTCTTTCTTCATAGAGTTCTCAGGTTTTTTTCTTCAAATAATGTATGTTTTCCAAACCAGATCTAACTTCCCAAAATAAGGATTTGATATGGTTTAATGCTCCATTTTGGAGGTGTTATTTAAATAGCATATATTTTTAAGCTTTATATCTAGCAAGCATAATGCTATATTATATAATAAGATATAATCATTAATATAAAATATATGATAATTTATTTCTAAACTCAAAGAATTATGAACTGAAATTTGTGTATTTCTATGGATACTTGTTCATGATATAGAGACAAATACATAAGAGAAAAATACTAGAGAACATTCATTAAATACTTGCTAAGAAAAAATTCTTTCATAAAAATGTCTAATTTTAATATTGATATTTTAAACAATCCAGAAATCAATATCTTTCACACTGACTTATTCTGAATCTTGATAGTGTTGGCCTTGAGACTGATTATATAAAGTTAGATGAGAAAAATCAAAAGGATAAAAAGCTTAAAAGGAGATAGGTTTTATTCTAATCTTATAAGAAACTTTCTGAAGTCTAAATAAGTTACCCAGTCTATTATTTTCCAGATAATTTCCCTATGGCTTTCTTCAAAAAGAATTAAGAATTAAGACAATGTAAATCTAGCATTGATAACTTTATGTTTGAGTAAGTGGGATTGGGTATCTTTGCTTGGTTTTGGAGAATTCTTTTAGATATTCTACACACACAACATTAGTAACAGCCCATAAACAAATAAACAACAAATACATAGAAAAACAATTACAACAAGCTAGTGAAGTAAAGTTAACAAAGCAATCACTGATATTGATCTCAGGATGAAATTACACATTTGCATGTAATCATTTTGTGTATACCCTATTAATAAATCATAATGCCAAATTTAGATTAATCTATCAATACCTCATACTTTCATGAGCTCATTAAAACAACTTAGATTATATTTTTGATATTTTCTATTAAATTCCCTTAATAGTCTCAATGCCGTTTTTTTGTTTTGTTTTGTTATGCAGATGCTCTATTCTTTCTCACATGGTAATCTCTAATTCACATTTTCCTGAGAAAGTGTCCGTTCCTTCCAGATTTTCAAATTTATTAGCACAGAATATGTGACTATTTCTCTCATACTTACTGGAATTGATGCTCTATCCATTTTTATGTTCATCTTCTGATTTCTGATGTTGTGAATGTGACTTTTTTTCTGACATTTATTTTCTTTATTAGATTTATTAGTAGTGGATTGTGTGCCTTAAAAAAAGATCTTTTAGTTCGTGAGGTGTAATTTGATAGTCTACATTGAGCTCTTGTTAGTTACCTTTGTTCAGTTCTTGAATTAATAGTTAATTCCACTATTTTCATTCATTTCTTTCTTTATAAACAAATTCGTGTATCCAAATTTGTCTAATCTACATAATTTTTACTATGTAAAGTATATTGTTATTATTTTTAAATACCTCTAATTACAATTTTGCATTTCTTTCTAAGACAAAATTTTGAACTATCTATTGTACTTTTTCTCTTTCATTTGTTAAATGTGTGCCTGTTCCACTTGCCCGCAGGTCTGTTAAAATATATATTAATGTTTTTTTAAACATTCTGGATTGGTTGGTAGGTCTAGATCCTGAATTATTGTTAAATGCCATATTTGTAAAGAACCGTGAAGGGTTTGAGATTTTACTTTATTTGCAAGATAAAATGTTAGCCTATCAAAATTTCATGGATTTTGTCAAAACACAAGATTCTTGGGTTGGAGGCCAAAGCAGTTTATTACACATCGTAAAACAGGTAGCATGAACCATGTAAGTGTGCCTGCTCCACTTGCCCGCAGGTCTGAAAGGGGTCACGTAGGTGAGCAAGATAGATGTCTGCCTATGCAGTGGTTTATATTATTAGAAGTAAACCCAAACGATATACAGAGGGCAGATATCATATCTGCCCATTTTCTGGAGAAAGATAATCTTATTTTACTGAGGCTGTAAACAAACCTGTCCTTTCCTCTCTAGGGAGACAATGTATCTATTTCCTAATGCTATTGACTCTCCAATCATCAGATAATCTAGAACAATGGCAGAAAGAGTGTCTGATCATAAGACCTGTTAGAAATGAGAGAAATCCATAAATAACTGCCTCCCAACAGTATTTTCTCTGTATTTCAAATATTGCAATAATTATGTATTCATCGTATATATAATCAGTTAGTAATGGTTACGTGTGCTCAAATACACGTTAAAATATCTCACATGTTCCAAAGTAATATATATTAGCATAAACATGTGTATATATTTCAGTGTTTTAGTTCTGTTTTCTACCTACTTAAATTCTCAGAACAAGAGAGGTATGGTGATTCTCTGAATTCCTTATAGGTATTGACATATTGATGTGAATATTTAATATACATTTGCTTTAATCAAAATGTATTATAAAATATATATAAGCAGCAAAGTATAAATAGAAATCATGGCACAGTTGTCAAGAATGTCAGCTATGAAAGCAAACCGCTTAGGGTCAAATTTAGTTTTCAATGTTTCTATCTGTGTATACCTTGGTAAATCATTCAATTTTTCTATATCTTTTCTTCACCTGTTAAGTGAAGGTCATAACAGTTAACTGTAAGGATTAATTTTTATAAAGTCTACAGTAATTGCAACTATAAGTTAAATGTACTTATGTAGACATTCTTAATTTCCCATAATATTTCAGACATTTTCTGTATTCACAGACAATCAATTCTACTCTCTTGATAATGCTTATATCTTGAGGAATGAAAATATTTTTAGATAAATTACAAGAACTCACCATCATATTTTCTGCCTATGTCATAGTAATTTTATTTATCTATAGTTTAGAGAAGCTATGTCTCTGGTTTGGGATAGTATGTTAATGTAGTAAAGTCACTTATCTTTTGAAAAAGGCAAACATAAAGATTAAGAAAGTGTTATGATTTTTAAGTCAATTTGATAAGGAAGAATTCTCTGTAGGCACGCTGAATCAGAAAATGAGGCATGTCTGATATTGTTTGACTGTGTCCCCACCCAAATCTCATCTTGAATTGTAGCTCCCATAATTCCCATGTGTCATGGGAGGGACCTGGTGGGAGGTAATCAAATCATGGGAGTGGGTCTTTCCCATACTGTTCTCATGATAGTGAGTAAGTTTCGCGAGATCTGATGGTTTTATAAAAGGGAGTTCCCCTGGGCATGCTCTCTTGCCTGCCTCCGTGTAAGACAAGCCTTTCTCCTCCTTTACTTTCTGCCATGATTGTGAGGCCTCCCAAGCCATGTGGAACTATGAGTACATTAAACCTCTTTTGCATTGTAAATTACTCAGCCTCAGATTTGTCTTTATTAACAGCATGAGAACAGACTAATACAATTCTATTTCCTTACTCATCATTAATAAATATTTCAGATTTTAACTAATATAATTCTCATACTCAAATTAATTAAAATTTTTATGGTCCAATCTAAAACTTAGTTAAGGGTTGTAAATATTTATCAGTTTTATAAATAGTACTGTTAATTTTAAGTAGAATGTTTTTAAAAATTGGTAGGTTTTGTTTTTAAATTCTTTTTATTCTACATCTTCTGAAATAAGCCACTAAAATTCACCTATTTACACGGATATGAATTTGAAGTAACATATTTTTAAATATTGTTTGCCCAATAAATGCCTTACATAAAAATTCCAGTCAATTGCAAATTGGTTCATTACTGGGAATAGCCAACTCTCCTTAGAATTCTATATCATCTGGTCATTTGAAGGTAATTACAAAACTGCTTTCTGCTATATGAATTGTGGCCTAATTAAAATTGCCTCTGGGCAGCAATGGTTCTGATGCTAGATAAGCAGTATTTTCCCAGATTCCCTCAATACCACTATGTTCTCTTAACTTTGCTGATTTCATGTGTTTCCTGCCAACTCAAATTTTTTCATATTTTAATATGACTCAATGCTGGAATAAAATCTTTCATGGGCAAAAATTCAACAAGCCATCTTTTGACAATGGTAATAAAAGAAAATTTATAAAATTGGTAAAGGCAACTATCAAATAAAAATGTATACATTTTATGAACAGGGGACACAATTATAATAAACACTTGCTATGTTTTGCTCAAGTGTAAATTAATGAGAAATTAAACATGTTAATTTAATGGCTACTCTTTCTAAACTCAATGTAACGTAGATACACATATCTACAGTAGGTTTAAATACATTTTCTAAGGATTGTTATTTTCTAAAGAAATAACACTTTCAACACTTCTATGGTTGGTTTTTAAACAGCGTAAATTGGCACTTACTTAAAACTAGTGTCACAATAAATATGTGGAAAACTGTATATGGAGTTATTAGAAATATGTTCACAGTTTCCCAAGCATATTATGTATAAATCATTAATCCATAAATATATGGGAGTTTTCCATTTTATACAAGAATCCACCTTAAAGAAATCTTTAAGATTTTGTGTTCTGTTTGACAAAGCATACCAAAAAAGAATTGTTTAAATTAACTTGTGTCTTTTTAGGGATTCAATAGTGGTTATTGTGCAATAAAAGTTGTATATTGATAATAATCTATATACAACTGGTTTATGCCACATTCATTTTATGTTTTAGAAATATATGACAGCACCACAAATTTAGTTTTTGTACAGCAAATATATTTTTATTTCATTTTTAATTATAAAATATTCTAATCAATTGAAAAAATATGTGGCTAATGACATAACAAGGAGCCATATCTTTTCCTTTAGTCTTCATAGATTATATATAGTCCTACTTATTTAAAATATATTTAATAAAATGAAATATTGAGATAGTCCTAAGCACCTTTTACCATTTTCTGTCTATCAGGAATACCATCTTTCTGAGTTTTCTCTTCCTTTCTTGTCTAAACAAAAAATAAAATAATTTATGAAAACATATAGAACTGTGCATGAGCACATACATGTGCAGACAGACATACTCATGTGTGTGTGTGTGTGTATATATATGTGTATATATATATATATACATTGGAGGAAAGTCACACATGAAAACAGTGATTATCCCCTGAGAAAGAAAAAGAAAATTAGGTTGTTGAATTCTGGCTTTCCAATAACAACAAACTGCTGCTATTGGTTACTAGTATATTTTGTCACTTGAAATATATTTCTTTTATTCCTGTTATATCCTGCTGCTGATGAAAGTTTTATTGGTGTTGCTTCCATGTTAATGATCTGCTCTTTCTATGATGCTGCCAATATTTATTGTAAGTCATATAGTTTCATCAATATGTTATTTATGTGGATTTAATGTTTTTATATTACAGTGCTCAGGACACAGTGATTAAGCCCGGCTTTCATCTAATATTTCCTAAGGACTTCCTATGGGTCAAGCAGCATTCCAGGTGAAAGGGTACCCTGAAAAAGCAAGACATAATTTTTACTCTTACCAGGTGCATAGGCTAGAAGAAATAATATTGAATAAATCAGTATGTCAAAATCTATACAATCTGAAATGTTTTAAAAATAAATTTGAGCAAATCTAAAAGAATATTTCTTAGAATGTGTATCATTCTAGTCATATCTGTTTTCTGCTACTGGATCCTATTAAATTCATTTTGAAGCTTTTCCTTCTATTATCAAAGTTTTTACTTTATTGTTCATATTTGTTTTTCTGCTTCGTGAAGCCCAATCTGTTTTTCTCAGTTCCCTTCTTTCATTCGTCTGCAAAGCTATCTAATTTTGATCAGGGTGAACTGATACGGGTAAATATTTATTATTCAAATGTGTGTGACTTTTGAGGTAAATATTATCACAACTGCTCCTTAGAAAGTAAAAATGTCTAGAATTCTGTGTATGCATATTATCTTTGAATTCCCATTGCACAGCAATGTGACTGGAAAAACACTCGTTTATGAAGTTAATTAAATGGCAATGTATAAAGATGCATAGCTAGCATCCGTTGTGGCATTGAAAATACTTGATTTCTAACTATCTTCTAACTCCAGAGTAGAGCTAATAGGTAGCCACTAATTATACATTATATGGCTATTTAAATTTAAATTAAGTAAAATTAAATAAAACTATTTACTTTCTCAGTCACATTTATTATTTCAAATGCTCTATAGCTACATATAACTAGTGGTTATCATATTGGGCACCTCAGATATACACTTTTCCATCACTGCAGGAAGTTTTGTTGAAGATCACTGCTCTATAGGGTATGATATTCCAACAGTTTCTGTTACATGTATCCTCAAGATTAGGTGGACACAGGGGAAATCAATAGTTCTCGCTTGCAATGTTCCGATATATCTTAAATTATTTCAAAATCACATAAGCCTGAACAAATTGAGGTGTGTTGACCTGAAAGAAATAGCCAATTAATAAGGATACAATAGTTTAACAGAAAATGTTACCTAAACTGTAGCACACCTTGGACAATTATTCAGTTGGCTCAATACTGGCAACATGGAAAGAAAGGAAGGTGGTTTAGAATGAGGAGGCAGATTTGTTAAATATCAGTTTGTTACTGTTTCACAAAGGCTGAAATAAAATCTGTATGGTTGCATGGTGCTAGCCTAAAGGAGAACATGATCAATTCTTTCCTGTATGTTGTCCTCACATTGTATATCATCTGGTAGCACACAATGTTTTCTAGAGTTGAATCTCAAAATTAAAGTTAGTCTGAGCAACATAGTTAGACCCCATCTCTACAAAAAATAATAAATTAGCCAGGCATGCTGGCATGCACCTATAGTCTCAGCTACTCAGGAGGCTGAGATGGGAGGATCCCTTGAGCCCAGGAGGTTGAGATTGCAGTGAGCCATGATTGTGCCACTGTACTCCAGCCTGGGCAACAGAGAGAGACCTTGTCTCAAAAAATAAAAAAGAAAGAAGGAAAGAAAGAAAAAGAAAGAAAGAAAGAAAGAAAGAAAGAAAGAAAGAAAGAAAGAAAGAAAGAAAGAAAGAAAGAAAGAAAGAAAGAAAGAAAGAAAGAAAGAAAGAAAGAAAGAAAGAAAAGGAAGGGAGGGAGGGAGGGAGGGAGGGAGGGAGGGAGGGAGGGAAGGAAGGAAGGAAGGAAGGAAGGGAAAGGGAAAGAAAGAAAGGGAAAGAAAGAAAGGGAAAGAAAGAAAGGAAGGAAGGAATTTGTCAATTGTGTTGTTTTCACAATAGACAATACAATACATGAGTAAGGAAAAAAGAAGTGCATTCAGCTGAAAAGATGAGCATGAACAAAGTCTGTGTCTAGTAAAGGATTTAAGAAACTGGTACTATTTAAGTAGAAGTGTATGAACAAGGCATGAGAGAGTTGAGGCTGAAGAATGAAACAAAAACACAATTGTGGAGAGCTTGGAATTATTCTATGGCCCACATTTGTCACTAATAAATAATTATACAAAATATCACAGCTATTTCTGCAGAAACATGCTTATAATTGTTGTAATGAATGGTTGCTTTCATAATATTACTGTCTTTTGATGTCACACTTTTTGTATTTTTTAGTGCTTTATGGAAAAGTATCACATAATGTTAAATCTTTTGTTACATACTAATATAAAAAAGTCATTACAATAGAATGTGTAACGAGGCAACACTCTATAAAAGTGAATTTTAAGAATTGTTAGGCATTTTAAAGTTACTTCTGGGAGTTAAATATCTTATCTTATGTTTAAAAATAATATTATCAAATATGTCCTTCATCTCTTTTAGTCTTAACCTCATTCTTTGCAATTCCATTTTAAACAATATTTAACTTTATAGTTACTGCCACGGTGGAAAAAAAGCTATTCCTTCCAGAGCCTTTTCATGTATAAGTCTTATCTTCAAAGGAAATACTCCATTGCTGGATTTCATTCATCTATACTACTGGAAGCTATCCAAGATGGTAAGGACCAATTTAATAAATTGGTTTTTGTGAAATTCATAGAGGCTATTATCCTCATTTATTTGACATCAAAACAAGTCTTTCTTTTTAATCATTAGAAGATTAATTACAACCATGGTCAGCAAATCGACAGCATGGAATTGAGGTAATTTCATATTGAAATAATAAGAAACACATAACATATCCTGTGGCAATGTATACTGATCTCTGTAGAGTTCAGCAGAGTGATTTCCATGTTTTAATTGAAACAACTCTAATTGACTCTTACAGTTCTATTTATAAACTAACATTTAGGACATTAGAACGGGGAGATATCATAAAATATTCTTCCTAAGTATTTAAGATTCAGAGATATGGACAGATATTTAGACACATTATACTACAAATAAAACACATTTAGAATTAGATATAAATTTTCCCAGGCATTTCATTTATAATTAATATACAGATATATGGACGTTTTCCATTTTCTAAGAAATCTTAACAATTCTGTGTTCTAGGTGACACAGCATCTTGCAATATCCAATGACTATTTTGCTATGTTATAGAATGACACTTCCAAGTGTTCATTCTTAAAAGATAAGAATGTTCAATTTTTAATTGTTCACGATAATCCACCTTCCCTCTCTTGGTTTTGTAGTAATATAAAGAGAAAGAAAGAAATCTGTGATTTAATGAGGCAAGATCTAATTAATGCCTGAATTGCATAATCATATCATGAAAGAGCAGAGACGCAGTCACATGCCACCCTGTCCAACACTTCTTCAGCCCAGTGAGGCTATGCTCTTCTCTGAGAGTTTTCAAGTGTCCTATTTATTTTTCCCTTATCTCAAATAATCACAATCTTGAAAGTCTTCTAACAACTTATCGTCTAACAACTTACAATGAAAATGACAACAGTTATCAAATACTTCTTACGTGTTAAAACTTTTTAATTGCTAAATTAAAAGCAATTAAATTTTATTAATTTAATTAAACAATAAGGATTGTTGTCCTTGCAGCAATCCTCAAATGAGAAATCCTATTTTTATTTTAATTTTTGTGATAATGAAACTGAAGAACCAAAGGAAAGTAATTAAATTTTCTTTCTTACAGCAAGTAAGAAAGAGAGCCAGGTTCTGAACATTGGCCATCTGGCTCTAGGTAATGCTCTGTCCCTCCTTCCATGAACCAGAAACAATAAAATGAGGTAATTCACTGGCATTCCATTACCTACAAGTTGTATGTAAGACAAACAGGATAGTCACAGCACCCCATCTCTTAAGAGTAAGCATATTTATTTGAGTAATAGTGTGGAGAAAGAAAAAAAAAAAAGCAGTGTTTATTTCCTTTTTCCAGGCAAGAATACCCTTGTCTTGTGAATGTCATCTAAAATAGATGCAAGGGCAGTGGTTGGTGCAAAGAATGGCAAATGGAGTTAGTGAACAGATCTTAGCTAGCCTATGAACTTCATCATCATTTTCATAAGTCCTTTCAAACAGTAAACTTGCTAAATAAATACAATTTCATCATTGGTCTCTTAGCATGCACAAGGCTTTCACTTATACTTTTAACCAGAAAGCTTCTCATAACTCTGTTTTATAGAAAATTCTGGAGTAGTCACTGTGTGAATGACAGTCGATGTATGGGTACTGGCTTACTCTTAAAACACAAAGAAACCCCCAAAAATGAAACAACAAAAACAAAAAACTTCAGCTTTAATAGGCAACTTTGAGTTGCTGGTCTGTGTAAAGGAAGAAGAGAGAAGAAACTCATCTGACTGTATCATGTGGTCATTTAATGAGCTATTGTAAACATTCAGCCACCAAAATTGTGTCCACATACGAGATATTTTGTAGTTATTTTCTTCTATTTTCTGTATTTGGTCTTCAAGTTTAGGTGCCTCATTAAATAATATACACAGCAAATTTATCTTTTTGGATTTTCAAAATTATTGTTATGGAAATATTTCAACATATACAAAAATAGAGGGGAGACTGAGCCATCACTCAACTTTAACAGATATCATTACATGGCCAATGTTGCTTCAGTATATCTACACACCCTTACATCTGTATTATTTCAAGCCCAACCAAGGAGATACAGCATTTCTTCTATAAATATTGCATTATGCATTTCTGAAAGGTAAGGACATTTTTGTTTTGTTTTGTTTTGTTTTTTGTTTTTTGGTTTTTGAGACGGAGTCTTGTTCTGTCTCCCAGGCTGCAGTGCCATGGCACGATCTAGGCTCACTGGAACCTCTGCCTCCTAGATTCAAGCAATTCTCGCCTCAGCCTCCCGAGTAGCTGGGACTACAGGCATGTGCCACCACGCCCAGCTAATTTTTGTATTTTTAGTAGAGACGGGGGTCTCCCCATGATGACCAGGCTGGTTTCAAACTTCCGACTGCAGGTGATCTGCCCGCCTTGGCCTCCCACAGTTCTGGGATTACAGGCCTGAGCCACCATGCCTGGCCAAGATAAGGGCTTTTTGAAAGCACAGAGTTCCATTATCACATGAAAATTAATTATTTATTTATTTCATGGAGTATCTAGTCAATGTGTGCTATATATTCCGGTTTGTGATTGATTGGTTTTTACCTTTTGCTTTGGGATCCAGATAAGATCCACGTATTACAATAATTTGTTGGTTTTCATTTAAATCTCTTTCAATCTTCAGGTGCTGCTCTCATCTTTTTTTTTTCCCCTGAAATGTTGATATTGTTAAAGACACTAAATTCTTTATCATGTAGAGTACTTATGGTCTGAATTTTGCCCATTATAACCTTGTGATGCTTTTTCACATGCCCCTTTGTCATTTTAATACTGGAAAGCAAATTGGAAGTAAAATCACCAGGCTTAAACAGATTCCATTTTAATTTTGTGTTGGCTAGAGGATACTGTATTTTTTCATCAGAAGGTACATGTCTCACTATTACCCTTTTTGTTGTATTGAACATTGATAATCATTTCTTAGATCTAATCATTCATTAGGAGTTGCAAAATGTGTATAGTTTAATTCCATCTTTCATTTTCTTGCATTATGCAGGATATTTCTATAAAATAAACTTCCATTAATTAACTCTTCTCTTAAAGTACCAAGATAGTGAATAAAAGACAAGATGAATGATTGTTTCTCTTCTAGCATTTTTTTGAGATTTTCTTTCATTCTTCAAAGATGAGAATGACCTATAAGAATATTTTGAGATTTATTAAGAACTCATGGATTTAAACACATTTAATATGTATTTGCTCAATTGCAGTCATTATTATTGTGATGCTCAAATTGTCGCAGATTGCATAATGTGAGGTTTCTTAGGCCACTCCTTAATTTTCTTCACATATGATAAAGTAATCAAGTATCAAAGGCACATAGTCTTTTATAACTATGTTGTCATCTTTAATATCAAGACATTGTATGTAGGATCCCACCCTACATCCAGAATCAGTAATTTGTCCAAGGTGGCTTGGCTACTTTCAGGTATAAATACCTTCAATTTCAGCACAACTTCAACCTGTGAGCTAAGGATGCTCAGTGCTCCTGGTTTGGTCATAGTTCTAAACAATTTCCAATGAGTGCTACTAGGGAATGTTTATATTAAGGAGAATATAATTAACGGAATATTTATATTAAGTATCAAGCATTGGTGCTTTCCACTTGAATTCAATGTGGCAGAGTTTTTGCGCAATTTTATATCTTTTTCGTATATACTTTCCCTACAGAATGAGGAATATCTCTTCTCAGTAACACTCACACAATTATTCATATGTTTTATTTTACAGTACATTTACGACAGTCTCAGGATAAAAAACAAAGCACGAACACAAACAATATTATTATAAAAAGCAGTCTGCTGGCAAATATTGTAGTTTTTCAGTACTTAAATTTTATACCAGTAGGAATGCACAGTCAAAATATTATCATAAATCTTTTGAAGACACTTGTAATATGTTCTCTCTGTGGTCATTCATTTTATTTTTAATTTTAATGATTCATTTAAAATACATTTACATTATAATTACACAATTTATTCATTTGTTTTTACATGTAACTGTTTTTTCTAATTTATTGTTTTTCATTCCTTTGTTCTTTTTTCCATAAATAAAAGTGATATGTGGATATATCTGTATGGTTGTGATTTTGTAAGTATTTATGAGGATACATTTGAGTGCACAAAAGTGAATGCATGCCTATGAATTGTCAGGGTCTCTGGAAAATTCTCCATTCCTAGTAATTTTTTATTTACCCAACTAAAACCTGATCCTCTCTAGCCGCATAATATGCTCATCTTTATGTCAGAATTACTTCTGCCTTTTCACCTTAATTTGGACACATAAAAATGCACCAATTTTCTGTCCTCAATTGTATGAAACTGCACACATTGACCCTCCAACCAACCAAAACCCTAAGTAGACAAATCATATATAAATCCTTCTATCTTAAACGGTAGTAAAACAGTTCCTTCCTCAAATGATGTTTTGTGCCACCTTGCATTTCAAATAAAGACTGAAGATTTTCTTGTTTAATACTAGTATTATAAACAAAAGTTTCACAACTCTTTGTTTTCACATTTAATACTAAATTCCAGAGATCACTCCATGCTTGTGCATTTTGATATTTCTCTTTAAATTTTTAAAGCTGCCTAGTATACTATTAGAGATTTTACATAATGTATTTAATTGGTACCCTAATAACTGACAATTAATATGTTATTTATAAAATCATACTATTACAAGAAGTGCTGAAAATATTGAACTCACGTGTATGATTTTTATAATTTTACAAATGCATCTTTAGGATAAGATTTTTTTTAGTTCAAGTGTTACAACTTCTTTGTAAGAGTTGTACTATTTTACAATTCACACTAACAACATATAAGAGTGCCTGTTTTTCTTCAACCTTGCCATATAATCAGTAAACTTTTGGACTTTTCGATAATTTCCTCAGTAAAAATTAGTCTCTTGGTATAATTTTAATTTACATTTCTTTTATTTTTAGCAAACTGGACTTTTTTTTTGCATACACAAGAGAGAGATGTTTACATTTCCCCCCATGGACTGTCTTTTCTTATCTCTAGTTTCAGAGTTGTTGACAATTTTATTCTTTATTTTCCAAAACTCTTTATTTATTACAGATTAAAATTGTTTACAGTTTTATTTCTAAGGCCACTCAGATAAAGCCAATTATTGGTGTATTGAACAATTATCTCAACAAAAGACGTATCTGGAAGTTTGTCTTTATCACATTGCACTATTATTTGCAGTGAACTTTTAACATAACATAGCCCAGTATTTTTTCAATCACTCTTCAAATGGGGAAAAGTTTTCCACATTTTCAATCTTGAATCTTTAAAATAGAAGATAAATATTTACATCTCCAACTTCTGTGGCAACAAGGATATAGTCTAGCTAACGGAACTGAGTAAATTTTGCCAAACAACAGGGTAAAGGACATGAAGATTACCATGATTTAGTGTGCACTGGCTATGTATAACTAAACTAGAGGTTTAAAGAAAAAACTTAAGTTCAAAATCACAAACATTTGATTCACGGTATGGTCTGATAAAGACTAACTTTCTCTAACTGAAAACAGATGCTCTGTTCCATTTTCCAATGTATTTTTGGTTCACTGCCAAATTATATCATTTGAATTATTAGATATGTCAGCTTTTTAAAGTGAAAGCTAAGGCATTTCCCAGGAAAAGGGTGGCACCCTAAGAATTGACATGAAACGGTGTGTGAGACTTGGATGAGCCCAGGGACCCCCACGGCTCACCTCTCCCTAACCCTCCCACCCCATCAGATGCAGTACCTTTTTCCCCCTGATGAGGCAATACTAGCCTTGCTTAGTGGCCCTGTGGCAGACCTTGCAAATGACTGTATATGGTCTCATGCTGAAGTCTCAAACTCCTCAGTCTCAAAGCCCCCACTATAATTATATTCCAATCCGTGTATATTCAGTAGCAGTGGATTGTCACATGAAATTGATATGCTTTTTAAAATATGTGTGATGTTTTAGAATAGATTTTCATGGTGTCAGGCCATGGAATTTAGAATATAATCTTATATTAAATAAACATAGAAACATGGATAAACTTAGAGTTTACAGAATGTTCTTGCTCTGGCAACCAAGAGAGATTCTTCAGTTTTTTGTTGATTTGGTTGTTTGAAACCACTAATCTCAAAGTTTTTCCACAATAAATATTCCAAACCAACAAACCAAAACAAGATTCCTAAAACCAAAAAAGAATAGTTGAATGTATTTAGTATGCTGATCCATTCACCAACCCTTGAGTTTACCTAAGACACTCTCCCACATCATTGAAGTGAGTGCCAGAGTATTTGAAAACACTGTATTATATTTCCTGTAGACTATAAAGGTGAACGGCACAGATTGCAATTAAAATATTCTGTGGATATTATGCTTTGGCAGCTTTTATTTCTGTTTCCTTTGTTCCTCTGCTCAAGTTGCAGGTAATTTAAGGCTAAAATATCCACCCAACATCCCCTGACTCCACTGGAGCTTTGTTTCTGGATTTCAGTTGTGTTTCCACCAAAGATATGCACTGAAACCAGATTTGTCAAAAGAATTGACACAGAGGCAGCATATTCCATATCTTGAAATTTAGTTTGACTCTTTTTTAAAAAAACTGGGTGTATGTGATTAGTGTATGTAGTTATGGGATACATAAGATATTTCGAGACAAGCATACAATGAATAATAATCACATCTGGGTAAAATTCTCAACTTTTAATGCTAGCTCTAGCTCACACCCTTCAAACTCAGAAAGACATAAGCTCATGTCTTTCACACCCTTCACCTCAATCATTTATCACTATTTTATGTTACGAACATTCAAATTGTACTCTTTTAATTATATTTAAATGTACAATAAATTATTGCTGACTATAATCAATCAGTTGTGCTATCAAATACTAAATCTTATTCTATCTAACTATATTTTTAACTTTTTTTTTTAATAAATTACCAGCCAACTTGCAAAGTTGAACAGAGAACTTTTTGGAACCAGTAGTCTGGATAACTGGATTGCAGATACGGGTAAGACATTCTGTCTTCAGGTCTTTCTTCTGCTTCAGTTATGGAGTTGCAATGTCTGGGAAAATACGTATCGATGGCAAGCCCATAGCTGATTGAAATCATTTGTCATTTTTGGTCCTGGAATTTAAAACTCAAGGACTTTTTATTTTACCCCCTTTGAGTGGCAGTGTTCCCTTTTACTGGACCTTAGTGAAAGCAAATCATCTTGCAGAAGAGAACATTGTTTTACGCAGATATCACTTTCCCATACTGCAATGGGTTGCTTCTGAACCCAAACTACATAATATGAGTATAAGAATTATCTGTAAAATGTAAATGTCACATCCAATCAACGGCTCAAAACCTTATCATAATGGAAAAAATGAGCAGCTGCTTAAATAATTTGGAATATAAAAATGTTCTCATTCGCTTTTTTTTAAAATCACTGTTCTAATGGGCGCTACTTACAAGATTACTATCTGATAAAAAAGCACAATTCTGTTGTGGGATAGCCCATTTATAAGATGGGCAATTCAAAATCATGCTACAGTACAATTCTTCCTAACTATGGAAAATTGGTGACAGCCCACAGTATTGTATGTTCAATGGAATAGATTAAGCTCCAGTCAGCATTCTTTGCCATACAGTATGCCACTGAAATTTACTGGAACGTACCACTGTAATTGCCATTGTTAATAGCTCTGACAAATAAACTTCATATTCCTAGACAATTAGAGGGAGATCCATTTGAAGAGTCAATTTCAATGGAGGCAAATACATCATGTATGTGCTCCCCAGAAGGGACGTATCTGGAAGAAAGTAACAGAAGAAATAATGCAGATCAGTGTTTATATTAGCTCACTGGATCCACACTTAAATTTGCTATGAAAATGTAGGTACCGTGAAGACATTTGGTGCTAAATGAGGGATTTGTGGGGCAAGCCACCAGGGTTCACAAGGCAGAGGCTATCTGGATGGACACGTTTTGAAGAGACCTTAGCATATAATTTGTGGACATGGACCAGCTTGTAATTGTCAGATAGACTTGGTAAAACTCTATTCTCAAACAGAGGTCAGTGATGGATTATGTTTTCCATAAACATTTTGTCAGAATCTGAAGATGTCATGCCTCTTGCAGGAGCAGACAGCACATACATACAATTAAATTCCTAAATGACCTTTTTTCCCTCTTTGTACTATGATTACCAGATATCACAAACGACAATAAGATTCTTTCTGTAGCTACAGCTACTCAGGAATGAATACCTTGGCATAGTACTGCAGTGTAATTGGTTGTTCCATGCCTGCCATTACCCATAGGCAACATGCACTAATGGCTTTCTAAAATACATTTTACAGGCTGGCTGGTCCAGCTGTGCTCTGATGTTGACACTCTGAACATTAATATAACTTGAAAAGCCCCCTCTGACTTGGCCAGGGTTTTAAGTACTTCCTAGCACAGTAGAGAAAAGCAGTGGAAATTGTTCTATCTGGTATGCTAGGAAAGAATTTCTGCATCTTATCTCTGGACATTCATCTCCACTTTCTGCTCCCAAAGTGACTCCAGTGAATGGCAAAGGAGTTTCACATTGCTTAAATTGGGGATAAGTAGATAAGACAAGCACAGTATTAATTATCTTTGTCCTTCAGGATGGTCCTACTAGCCTTTCCCCTGGAGAAATAACTATAATGATAGCCCGACTTGGAGTGATTATACATTTTTGTTGAATGTCCAATCTGAAGGTGGAAAATATTTCCCTAGTCATTGTCCCTCATCCGAGGATTCCACATGCTGGGCATGTGCTTATCCATTTTCATAAGCACTATTTGTGAACCCAGTGATTCACTCCTGTCTTCATTAGACTTTATTACTCCAAGAAAAAGGTACAGTGTGGCCAATCTCAGCAGGAATAACAAAACACCATTAATCAAGATTAAACAAATCTTATTCACAAAAGAAAGGAGGAAACTCATAGAGGAAGTGAGTGTTTACATTGAAAACATTTATCATTCTCAGTTTGTATTCCATGTACAGGCAACTAGCCTTGAACAACCTCCTCTGACTACACTAGTCAGTACAGACAGCTCAGCTCACAATATGAATTTATTATAATGTTAAATTTGTCATGCTTAGCATTACATGGCACAAAAGTGGTTTTGTGAAAGCACTTCCAGATAATGTCTTGGGAATCCCTTCTTTCTAAAATTACCTGAGGCTCCAGTTTGTTCTTCTTGATAGTATTCCAGATAGTCATACTAATGTGTCAAGCTCTTTTAATCTTCTTTGGCATACGAATGCTCTCATTTTTCTTCTTGGCTTCCAGTATGTTGTACCTCTAATATTATTAAACATTGATGAATATTTTACTTAAAGCCAAATGAATTACTTTTCCAGATGAAGAAGTTTATGTTAGATGATCTCCTATGGGCCAAGTGTTATACTGAGGAACGACGTAAGTTTTATCTCAGATGGCCGTAAGGTTGGCCCTGACCCCATCTCATCTAGGAATTCCAAATATTCTGGCTGATTTCAGCAACATTCATATGTAATTTCCCTAACTGAGCTCCAAAGACATTTCAAGGTTGTTTCATGAATTTGAAGTCCCCTGTTTCCTCAAAAGGAGTTATCTTCATAGTACATTAATCTTTTGTTCCACAACTACACCACTCTTTTAAACAACTGTGGAAGCTAAAATAATTTTGTGCTCTTTGATCTTTCTCTGCTCAGACATTCTCAATCTGTTAATTACTAGTATGTTTTGATTACATGGAGATAACTGTGTACCTCGCACAATATGCAATAAAACCTAAAGAACACAGTACTTCTTACCTGGAATGATTGCAAGGAGAAAAACTGAAAAGACAGGATTATGGAGGTGGTTTTAACCTGATTGGGAGGCTGGTAGTATATAGGAACAGTGGGAAAAAAAAATCAATCTATCATCTGGAATCAATTCTCTATTGCAAAAGAGGTAGTAAGCTAAGTGGCATAATAGAAATGAGAAATATAGAGAAAGTGAAGGCGATTGGCTGACTCTGCATTCACTGGAGCATTTAAAGAGAGAATGTTGACACTAGATTGAAATTATCTAACTGAAATAGGCAGCTAAATAAGTTTTTGAGTCACCACTCTAGAGTTCCAAATCCCTCAAGCATCTATCAAAACTTTACATACTGAAAGCAAGCGTTCTCAGCTTCTGCAAGATAAAACTTGAAATGCAGTTTTCTTTTCCTTATTTTTCCTCCACTCCCTAAATATGCTTTTGCAATTTTCTGTGGATAATTTACACTTGAGGGTGAAAGTATGTTCAATTTAAGCTCTCCCTTCAGTAGAAATGGCTTAAATGATATTTCTTCCCACGTGCCGCAATAATCTTTATGAGAGATAAATGGGAGCTTCCACATATTGAGCAAATGCAATATTCCGGACATTTTACATGCTAACACATTTAATTCTCCCAAAACACTCTATGAGGTGAACAAAATTTTTACCTCAGTTTTACACTTGTGGAGTCTAAGGCTTACATAGGTTAAATAACTTTCTTGGGATTATAAACCCAAGTGAAATTTTTAGAGTGGCATTGACTTGTTTGCTGAACTGTGCTGAATGTCTCCTTCTAACTTCTAGACTGTTTTAGCATTCATTCATTCCAGCTAACTCGTACTCCTGGATTTTATTTATTTATTTTTCCTGAGATGGAATTTCGCTCTTGTTGCCCAGACTGGAGTGCAAGGGCGCGATCTCGGCTCACTGCAACCTCCGCCTCCCGGGTTCAAGTGATTCTCCTGTTTCAGCCACCCAAGTAGCTGGGATTACAGGCATGCACCACCATGTTGGGCTAATTTTGTATTTTTAGTAGCAAGGGGTTTTGCCATGTTGGTCAGGCTGGTCTCAAACTCCTGACCCCAGGTGGTCCACCTGACGCGGCCTCCCAAAGTGCTAGGATTACAGACATGAACCACCAGGCCTGGCCATACTCCTGGATCTTTATAAATTTCTACACTATTCACTCATGGCTGCTCCATTAACTTTTTTTTTTCTATTTCTGTGAGTTTAAAATAGAATGCTTTGACACATTAGTATACCATTATGAACAAAGTACATCACAAAGTTTCTGTTTCTGGCTAAGATGGAGTGTGTGGGAAGATAATTGCCCTCCCACCTGAAGCAACAAAAAATGAATAAAATAAATTTAAAATGGTTTTCAGACTATGGAACAAGGCGAAGAAATGCCAATGAAGATTGATGTATTCCCTGAGTTGTAAGAATAGAGCTGAGAGTGCAGGAAAACAAAGGTAGCTAGATGCCATGGGCTGAATGTTTGTGTCTACCCAAAATTTCTTTGTGGAAGCCTAAGTCCCTAATGTGATGGTATTTGGAGATAAGCCTTTGGAGGGTAATTAGGTCTTGATGGTGGAGCTCTCAGATGGGAGTAGTGCCATTATAAACAGAGAGAGGAGAGTTTGCTTCCTCGCTTTTGTATTTTCTTTCATGTGAGGGCACAAAAAGATGGCAAAATAAAGACACAGAGAAGATGGTCATCTGCAAACCAGAAATAGAGCCCTTACCAGACACTGGATCTAATGGTGTCTTGACCTTGGTCTTCCCAGCCTCCAAAACTGTAGGAAGCAAAGTTTTGTTGTTTAAGCTACCCATTCTATGGTATTCTTTTATAGTAGCCTGATCTAATGCACTGGAAATCACAGGACAGAATGGCAAACATGAGAAAGAAGCAGAGAGGAAATCAAGAGATTTCTCAGAGGATTAACCTCAAGTGTTCAGCAGAATGCTGAATGGCACACATGTGAGAGAAAACTATCAAAGATTAGGAAAACATTTAAAAAGATTAGAGTAGTAGTGTCTGGTACACACCAAGTATAAGGAATAGTTTATGTTAACACCGGCCAAACTGGAAAGACTCATAATTCATGAATAACTGGATAGAGCCCTAAGAAGTGTTTTCCCTCAGTAGTTGGTAACAAAATAATTAGCACTATACCAAATCCAGAAAATATCATATCACACTAGAGCAAAGCTCAGAAATATTGAATGCAAACATATTCAGCACCCCAAAATGTAAAATTCACATTATGTTGCTGCTAATTACAAAATATCAGACACTCAAAGAACCAGGAATATACAACCCAAGGCTGAAAACATCAATTATTCAAAACTGATTAAACAGGACAGAAATATTATGCAACAATATTTTAAAAAATTTCTTACAAATGTATTCTGTTCATTTGTTAAGTAGACAAACGTAAAGAATAAAAGAAGGACCCAAATCAAACTTTGAGATGAGAAACAAAATGAATGAGATGAAATACACCCGGTGTGATAAAATCAGGTATTTTGAAGGAAAAGATTAATGAATCTGAAAACATAGCTGACTTAGAGAGAAGTATCCTGCATGTAGAATAGTGTTCACTCAATCTGTTCCTAATGCCAACAGTTATAAACCATTATAAATGAAATGGACATTCAAATGGCTTAACATAAAACAATAGCAACAAAAAACAAAATAAAATGAAATTAATATGCAACTTTTATTAACACATTGCTACTATGATTGCCAAACTAAATTTTCCTGAAACATATCTTATTGAGTTTTATTATCTTTAATTTAATATATTTTATGCATAATTAGAGAGGTAGGAAGAAAACAGAAAAAAAAAAGTATACATTTTCCAGAATAGAGGAGAAGGAAAAATGAAAATTTTATATTTGTTGGTTGAACACTGTATTAGGATGAGATCATAAGATTCATATTATTTAAGGAATAGGATGTTTTAGTATGTTTGTGTCACTATGTGTAATAGACATAGCTAAGAAAATATTTTTAGAATGATAAAGCTATCCTATATGATACTATTTTACTGGAATCATAGTTATATGATTAGATATATTACACCATGCATTTGTTAAAACCCATAAACCTATAAAACACAAAAATGAAACAATGTATACAAATTAAAGAAATACTGAAGAGTATCAGTATCTCTGGATGGAATTCAGAATGTGCCAATAAAATCTAACAGTATTACAAATGTATGATACAACCTCACACCAGGAGGTGGGAGCTGAAGGTGCTGCACTGAGTCACTTTGTTTATGAGTGGAAATGTAACCGCATAAGAATTGCATTTTAGTTGATAAAAATCATTCCCTATAGGGTTACAGGCTAACAATTCAGAAAACGCTAGACATGTTTACTGAAATTCAAACTTATAGTACATCGATATCTGATGGTTAAATCAGTGTTTCTTACTACTGGACCGAGAAGTTAAAAACAAGCAAGTGAGGAAGGCAAAATGTATCCAAGTGGTAAAATTTTACAATAGGAGACATCATAATGACTTCATGTTATCTTAGTATAGATATAGATGTATGCCATATAAATTGTTATATATCAAGTATGTAAAATTCTTTGTATATACACATATTTCCTTGCTCTGACAACTGAGAGGGCCTAAAACAAAAGGCACCCAAAACCAATGAATGCATCTAGCACCCATATCTTTATTATGATACTATCATCCAATAAAAAATTAGTGCACCTTGGAGAAATGTCTGATTATAGGACTGGAAGTGGAAATATACAAGGTTAGACTGGATAACCTTGTAGTAATAGAACGTGAAGATGTGCTCAAACAAAATAGAGCAAAACCAATCAAACAAACAAAAGACCAAAAAAAAAAAAATCCCCCAAATATGGGTATGTTATAGGGAGACATTTACCAATGGAAAGATCTACTTATGGCCAAACCTGAAACAATAAAAACCACAAACTAATGTAGTATTGTATTTTAACCCTTAATATTAAATCAGTATTCATAATGTCATACTGATATAAACAAATCACTAAAACCTAAGTAAAATAGAGAAAATGGACAAATCTCCTCTGCTGAAGAATTACAATTTTCAAAATAGATTTTTTTTTTTTCAAAGAGGTAGAGTGATAACTCCACACTCCTCAAATCTGGGTTACGTATAACTTTCTTCCAAAGAGTATAGTATGAGAAGAATGAAAAATGAATCATTTCACAGTAAGTAAATATTTTTTTAAAAGTTTAGTAGAATCACAAAATCTTGTGTTTTAGATTTTGGTAACTGTGAAATATTTGCACAATAGAATATTTACTGGAAGAAGGAAAACTCAAAGGCCAGAAAAAGTATTTGAAAGGCATGCATGGAAAAGGTAAGAGATGCTGGGGTCTCTGGAACTAATTAGCTAAAGGGAAAGATAGAAACAAGGTATTTGTCTTTACTTTTTATTTCACTTTCCATCATAATTCTATAAGCTAAAAATTACTTAACATAGTAAGATTTTTATCTTTAACTTGGTGAATGATAATAATCATAGGTAATTATTGTATATTAACTGAATGGAACACAATAATAGGTTCTTAGTTGACTAGTAAACAGCAAAGACATACACACACTCATTGCATACATTTGAACGTACTAGATGTAATACTAAATAAATATAATTTCATTTGCTTATGTTGCTTTGTATTCTATATTAAACTGTTGAGTAGCTACTGAGAATAAATACTTTATTTGAAGTCTGCTGTACTTTCATGATTGTTGAGTTAAAACTCCTTTTGTGTACATTTTGTAACAGGTCATGTCATGTAATAAAGTCACAATATATTTTATAATTAATTATAGATGCTGCTAATTTTCTATAGTGTGTTGAACTCCTGGACTTGATAAAAAAGATGCAATGAACTATATTGTATCTTTACCAAGAATTATATAGATTTAGTATAGTCTGTGGCATATTTGTTGTCTAGCCCTTGGATTATTTCTAAATATGAAATTTTATTTGATAAGTTTATCTTATATTTAAAAATGGTTTGCTTTGTATTCTAGATCCATTTAATTCTCTGTTACCTAGAAAACTGCATTTGCCTGATGTGCATGCACAATAATCTCATTTAAGTTGGGTCTACTCTGAATAAATGTGATAATCCAAATCAGTTCATTTCACCATTTCAGCACTTGCTTATATTTGTCAAGTGGCAAATACTTCATTAACTCAAAGACATACTTCGTCAATTTGATTGCGTATCTTGTTGGTACAGCTGCTTGTTTTCATAATCCAGTTGCATATTAGGGCATTTGAGTCTGTAGTTACATGACCACTCTTGTTTATTTGCTGATGACTCTCTGCTTTAATAATTGAAGTCATCAGTGTATGAAAATGTGTGTTTTGCAAACACCGATCCATTGACCAAGCTGTGTGTTGGTACGCTAATTAATAGTATCTATATTGAAATGCTTTCATTAAAAGGGTGGTGCTATAATATAAAATAAGAGAGTTACAGCATATTATTTGTAATGTAAATATATAAACTAGAGGAATATTTAAATAACTTTAAATATATAGTGAGCTCTATTTATTGCAATAGAAAATTTTAAGCAAGGCAGTCACCTGTGACCTTTTTCCCACCTAAGGATTTGTTTGGTGCAAAAGATGCCATTTAAATCATTCTTCTGAATCAATACATTTTAACAAGATAGACTACTTTTCTGTATGTTTTATACTACGTTAGCAAGGTCATGAGAAAGGCCAATCAAAGTTAGAGAAGGCTTTGAAGGAAATATATGAGTTGACTTATTTCTGTAAGTCATTTTCTAAACAGGTAAGTTATAGAATTTCATAGCAATGAGAAAAATGAGTATTAAAATACCATTGAGTTCTGGTCTGACACTTAAGCGTCCTGGACATTATAATTCCATCCTAGTAAGTAAAAGCTCAACAAACCAAGGGTGACCAACTCTTTTTAGATCTGTCATAAAACTGATGTCACAGGGCAAACTGCTGCCCCAAGAAGAAGCCATCATATAAACGAGTTCCAGGGTAGAAAACCTGATCTATAATTGACAAATTATTGCAGGTTCAATGGAGAGAAGTCTGAGAGTTGGGAAATTCAGGGTGTTCAGCCTTAGGGGAACACACTCACACTTTTCACAGTTTTACTTCCAGGAGTTCTACTATGTTCTCACAGTAAAAATCTGAGGAGAATTCCCTCTTGATTCTGGCAATGGGAGGGAAGAAGTAGCCATTTAGAAACATGAAAAAGCATTTTGCTTTTCTTAACAAGGCTTGCCCTCATGAGAAACTACTTTACCGGAACGTAACATGTTGAAGCTCTTCAGAGCTTCACTAATGTTGGGGAAGGGAATTATCCAACTCTGGCCAGCTTTAGTCCTGCTTTAGTCTACTCCTAGCCTTCCATGTGGAAAAAGAAAAATACCAGACTTCTACCTTCTCTAATTATCTTTTGTCACCTAAGGTGAGGGGAGTACTAGAACGCACTCACGAAATTCAGTTCAGGGTCCCAGTATCACTAAATGACTGAGACCTAATTATAAGACTGTAGAATGCTTCCTCCTTTCCCCCACACATTACCATCATGTTACTAAAGGCTGCTTAAGAAAACACCGTTTGAAGGGACAGAGCAAATGTCATAACCAGAGTCATATATTAACTGGAATACTGGAATTATCATACCAAAAATCTAAAATAACTATGATTAATATGCTAAAGGCTCTAACAGTGACAGAAATTTCCCAGAAAAAAAAAAAAAAACAAAAAGAAATGCTAGAGATAAAATACACTGAGACAGAAATAAAGAATGCCAATCATTGACTCACTAGTAAACTGGACATGGAGGAGAAATGAAGCCCTGAGCTTGAGGATATGTCAATAGAGATTTTCAGAACTGAAAAGCAAATATAGAAAAGACTAAAAACATTATTTGAGAACTTTGGGACAATGATAAAAGGTGTAACATGCGTGTAATGGGAATGCAAGAAGCAGAAGAAAGAAACAAAGGAAGAAATATTTGAAACAGTAATAACTGGGAATCTCTCCAAAGTAATGTCAGACATCAAATCACAAATCTAGGAAGCTCAAATCCACCAGACTTGGCAAATGCAAAACAAACAAACAAAACAAAACAAGAAAGCCCACACCTGAGCATATCATACAAACTGCGGAAAATCAAAGATTAAAAAGATAATAAAGGAATACTGTGAACAGATCTAGGAGCACAAATTTGAAAACCTAGATGAAATAAACCAATTCCTTGAGAGACACAATCTGCCAAAACTCATACAAGAAGAAACAGATACTATGAATAGACTTATATTTATTAAATAAATTGAATCAATAATTAAAAACCTTCCAGAAAATAAAGCACCAAGCCTATATGAATTCACTGGTGTGTTCTACCAAATAGTTGAGAAAAAATGTTACCAATTATATACAGTCTTTTCCAGGAGAAAGAAACAGAATGGACACTTTCTAACTCATTCTATGAAGCTAGCATTATCCTAATACAGAAATCAACAACGAAATGGCTGTAAAACTGCAAACCAATAACTCTTATAAACATAGATTTAATCCTCAATAAGATATTAGCTAACTGAATGCAACAATGAATTAAAAGAACCGAACATCACAACCAAATGGAATTTAGTCCAGGTAGGCAATGCTGGTTCAACATTTGAAAATCAGTGAATGTAATTTATCACATAAATGGGACAAAGACGAAAACCGCATAATTATATCAATAGATGCAGACAAGCAATTGACAAAATCCAACACTTTTTCATGACAGAATCTCGTGGTTAACTAGAAATAGAACTTCCTGAAGTTGATAAAGATTATCTACAAAAAATCCAACAGCTAACATCATACTTCATGGTAAGAAACTTCAGAAGCTATACTGATAAGATCAGTAGCAATGCCAGGGTTTTCATTCTTACCACTACTTTTCAACATTGTATTGAAAGTCCTAGCTAATCTAATCAGACAAGGAAAGGAAACAAAAGGTATACAGATTGGGAAGGAAGAAATGAAACTGTTTTTGTTCGTAGATGACGTGATTGTCTATGTAGAAAATCCAAATGGATCAACAACAACAACAGATCTCTTGGAACTACATTATTATAGCAATGCCCACAGAGATTTACAGATTAAACACTATGCCTATGAAACTATCAACTCCCTTTTTAAACATAATTTTAAAAAATATTCTGAAATTCATGTGGAACCAAAAGAGTATGAAGAGCCAAAGTAATTCTCAGCATAAAGAACACAGCAGGAGGCATCATACTGCCCAACTTCAAGGTAAAGTGATCCTGACAAAGGACAACGAAGCTGGAGGCATCACTATTTATGATGTCAAAATATATTACAAATTTACAGCAATTAAAACTATGTGGCACTGGCATAAAAACAGACATCTAGACAAATGAAACAAAATAGAAACCCAAAATAAACACAAATGTTTACAATAAACTCATGTTTGACAAGGGTGCCAAGAATATAAAATGGATAAAAAATAATTTCTTCAGCCGATGGTGCTGGGAAAACTGGATATTCATATGCAAAAAAAAAATGACATTAGACGCTTTCTTACACCATACACAGACAAAACAAATTAATGTGGATTAAAACTTATATTTAAGACTTAAAACTGTAAAAATTCTAGAAGAAAACAGGAAAGTTTCTTAATATGCTTAGTGGTGATTTCTTGGATATTATGCTAAAACCACAGGAAACAAAACAAAAATACACAGGTAGGACTACATAAAACTTAAAAGCCTCTACACAGCTAAGTAAACAATCAATGGAATGAAAAGGTAACCTATGGATTAGGAGAAAATATTTACAAATTATATATCTGGCAAAAGGCTAATTTCTGAAATATTTAAGGAACTCCTACAACTCAACAGCAAAGTAATAATAATAACCCGTTTAAAATGGGCAACTGACTTCAGCAAATATTTGTTTATAGAAGACACACAAATAGCCAACAGGTATATGAAAAGATGTTTAACATCACTAATAATCAGGAAAATTCAAATCAAGACCACAATGTGATATCACTTCTCATCTGTTAAAATGGCTTCTATCAAAAAAAAAAAAAAAAATCGAAAGGTAACAACGTTTTCTACGTGTCTCATGCAACAGCTTGAGGTAACCTTATACAATACATTAAGTAATTTTATACAATATTTAAAATAATTCTATTAAATTGGAGATTGAGGTGAGACGATCATTTGAGGCCAGGAATTCAAGACCCTCTGGTCAATATAGCGAAACTTTGTCTTTACAATAAATTTAAAAATTTCCCGGGCCTGATGGGCACCTGTGGTCCCCACTACTCAGAAGGCTGAGGTGGAGGAATACTTTGAGCCCAAGGCTACAGCGAGCTATGATCCAGTCTGGGGAACAGAGCAAGAAATTGTCTCTGAAATAAATAAATAAATAAATAAAATAATTATGTGCCTAAAATAAAGTTTGTGTATATTGAACTGATGCATCAGAAAGCAAAGGTGTCACTAGCTCAGTCACCTATGTAGACAACCCGTGATTACTTGCCATTGCCATCATGCTGTGTGTGGAAAAGATATATTGCAGTTGCAGGGGGCTGGGATGGTGTTTTTTTTTTTTCTTGGGGACACTGAAGAAACTGTGTGTTGTGTGCTGAAGTTTCTTTTAAAAAACTTTTTTTTTTTATTATACTTTATGTTCTAGGGTACATGTGCACAACGTGCAAGTTTGTTGCATACGTACACATGTGCCATGTTGGTGTGCTGCACTCATTAACTCATCATTAACATTAGATATATCTCCTAACGCTATCCCTCCCCCCTCCCACCACACCACGACAGGCCCCAGTGTGTGATGTTCCCCTCCCTGTGTCATGTGTTCTCATTGTTCAATTCCCACCTATGAGTGAGAACATGCGGTGTTCGGTTTTCTGTTCTTGCGATAGTTTGCCGAGAATGATGGTTTCCAGCTTCATCCATGTCTCTACAAAGGATATGAACTCATCCTTTTTTATGGCTGTGTAGTATTCCATGTTGTATATGTGCCACGTTTTCTTACTCCAGTCTGTCATTGATGGCCATTTGGGTTGGTTCCAAGCCTTTGCTATTGTGAATAGTGCCACTATAAACATATGTGTGAATGTGTCTTTATAGCAGCATGATTTATAATCCTTTGGGTATATCCCCAGTAATGGGATGGCTGGGTCAAATGATATTTCCAGTTCTAGATCCTTGAGGAATCGCTACACTGTCTTCCACAATGGCTGAACTAGTTTACAGTCCCATTGACAAATGGGATCTCATTAAACTAAAGAGCTTCTGCACAGCAAAAGAAACTACCATCAGCGTGAACAGGCAACCTACAGAATGGGAGAAAATTTTTACAATCTACTCATCTGACAAAGGGCTAATATCCAGAACCTACAAAGAACTCAAACAAATTTACAAGAAAAAAACAAACAATCCCATCAAAAAGTGGGCAAAGGATATGAACAGATACTTCTCAAGTCATGTATGCAGCCAACAGACACATGAAAAATGCTCATCTTCACTAGCCATCAGAGAAATGAAATCAAAGCCACAATGAGATACCATCTCACACCAGTTAGAATGGTGATCATTAAAAAATCAGGAAACAACAAGTGCTGGAGAGGATGTGGAGAAATAGGAACACTTTTACACTGTGTGCTGAAGTTTCCACTGAGACCTGCCACATAAGGTCAGGTGTGAAATTTTCTACTTGGGGTGCCACATCGGTGCTCAAAAAGTTTTGGATGTTATAGCACCTCAGATTGTAGATTTTCAGATTAGGGATGCTTAACCTGTATGTGTATGTCAGTGTTATCCACAATAGCTCAAATATTGAAACAATTTATATGTACATCAATATTTTTAGAAATATGTAATATCTTCATGCAATGGAATACTACAGAAATGAAAATAAACCATCTTGAACTGCCCTCAGCAACATAGACACATTTCACAGACACAATATTGAGAAAAGAAGCCAGTTGTAACATGCTATATATTGGGCTGTTATTGATATAAAATGTTAAAAAAGAATAAAACTAGGTTTTAGCTTTCAAAGTAAGGATTATGGTTAACTTTGAGAATTGAAGAGGATTAATGGTGAATTTCCTGTATTGTCAGTATTATTCTAACAGTTGACCAGAGAAGTAGTTACATGGGACTGATAATTTATTGAGCTATATCTTTATGATTCATAAAATGTACCCATATGTGTTATAATTCATGACAAAAAGAGTAATTTTAAAATTTTAAGTTAACTGAATTGTCAAAAAAAAAAATGAAGAAGCTGTACACTGCCTTTTAAAAAAATTATTATTATACTTTAAGTTCTAGGGTATGTGTGCACAATGTGCAGGTTTGTTACATATGTATACATGTGCCATGTTGATGTGCTGCCCCCATTAACTCGTCATTTACATTAGGTGTTTCTCCTAATGCTCTCCCTCCCCCAGCTCCCCATCCGACAACTGGCCCAGGTGTGTGATGTTCCCCTCCCGGTGTCCAAGTGTTCTCATTGTTCAATTTACACTGAAACAAGTAAAAGGTTCTTTGCAAGGCACCTGAGTCTCTTCCCACATTGTTTCTGGTCTGCTTAGATGCTATTGCATCCCATATCCTGTAAACCACTTTCTCTCCTATCATAAATTTCATCCAAATACATTTCCTTGACTTTCCTCAAGCAACATTTTGTTGTTGTTGTTGTTGTTATTTTGGTTGTTATTCAACTTTTATTATAGCATTCTATCTACTGTTTCGTGTATAATATCTCAAATTACGGCTTTTCTAGTTATTTGATACTTAAAATCACCCTTTCTATACAGGACAATTTTTTTTCCTGTGATCTTGAATGTTTTAGAAGTAGCATTGTTCTAGACAAGCCTCAGTATTGGACCTGAGAGAGTTTTTCTCATCTATTTTCTGAAGAAGAAATACTCATCTCTTCTAACTAGTTACTAAATGTCTGGTGTATTACCTTTTTCTTGCTGAGACTTTCGTGAATTTCTTCTTTTTGTGACTGTTAATGAAGAAACAACATGCGGCTCTCAGGGTGAAAATGGAGCCTTTGGAATCAGAATCTAACAAGCTTAAATTTCAGTCTTGGATGAGTTATTTAACACGTTAAACTCAATTTAATCATCTGTAATGTATAATATATTCTAAGTTTACAGGCTTTCTGTGAAAATTTAATAAGAAAATTTATGTGAAGTGCTTAGAGTAATGCCTTGGAAACATGAAATACAATGAATCTTTCTTTTATATTTAATTTCAACCAAAAAATAACAGTTATTTTTGTGACTGAAAGGACAAATAACATCAATTCTGTCTGCAATTTCTGGGTGGAGAAATTTAATTTCCCACTTTGGCAACTATAATTCTTTATGCCGAATCACATGATGCACAATGAAAATATAAACTGATATTCAAAAAGATGACTTAATTTAAAAATATTTTTAAAGAAATGAGCAAAACATTTAGAAAGAATGACGTAATTGCTAAAATAACTTATTTTATTTCAAGACTCCCCAGTGGATTTTCAACAGTCCTTTCATAATGATGAACTAACAACATTTTCAGATTAGCTGTGTAGAAAGATCAAACTAACTTTACATTTGTTGAGGTAAAAAATAAATGTTAGGTTTTGTGTGACACACATTGATATTTCAAAATTACTAAATTGTTTACCTTTAAGTTTAATAGAAACATCTAAAATATAAAAGGGAAAAAAACCACATCTCAGTTAGTTACATTAAGTACGAAAGAATGCTGGCAATGTGTTTTTTCCTTATGGAAATATGCTTTTATAGTCTAGACAATGTTTTTAATCCAAACAAGCAATGTCTTACTAATATTCTGTTTAGAATAATGTGATTACTTAGGAACTTAATTTGTGATGGAAAACCATAATCTTTTTCCATATTACGTCATATCACATTATTTTATTTAATAAAAAGCATTAGCTAAATGTCTCAGAATAATGAATACTTGGCTAATTCAGGCAGTAACCAATGTTTTCAGCACACTTTCCCCTAAAAGAAAGCATAAGTATTTGAGGAACTATAAAGTATTTCACTTGTCAGACAGAGAAATATAAGGGCTCCATACAGAATCCAGGGCATGGCACAATAACTTCATCCTAAATGGTTTTATAATCTTATTGAGAATAAAAACTATATGACATATTAAGAAAAAATTTAATGCCTGTGAATAGATGGTAACAGAGAGGACAACAGAGGCTTTAAAACCTACCCAAGTTAGCAAAAATGACATTGAAAATTCTTCGAATCAACTGATCAATTGACTGATATAGATAAATAACTGTTTAAAAGGCTGCATATTCATTTGCAAATTATGTAATAAAGTCTATTAATGCGAATATATGAAATATTATAAACCATGAGGCAAATTATTTTGCAGCCTTTAAAATTTGGTTCCTTTATACTTTCTCAGCTTCAGCTTTTCCCATTGTTGCATTATAGACCAGCTGTGTTCGGATCCTTATCATGCAAGGCTGTTACATACCTAGACGCATTTTGCATCAACTTTTATTCTACTTAGAAAGGCTTTAACGTCTTTTGTGTGAGCTGGCCTACATTTTATGTCTTATTTGAGTTTCTCTGAATCTAGCACATGAATACAAATATTCTAATTATTGCCAGTTTATTAGCATTGCTCATTAGATAACAGCATTTTCCTTCTGCTGCAAAGTACAAGAGTGCATAGGACATATATTTTTTTTTATTGTTGTTATTCTTGTTTTATCTTCTCACACACATAGTCAGTGATCAGGAAATGTTAATTGATGTACTGATTAGAAATTATGAAGCAATTCTTACCCTTAATTTTTACGGAGTTGTACATGAATGGCCACTGTATTTTATTGCCTGTGCCATAAGTGAAGAAATCCAAAATCCAAAGTCACATCTAAGGTCTCACCCAGACATTCACTCAGCATATAACTCCAATGGTCCTGTTGCATTAAGGGTAAGGGCATGAAATAAAAATGTGCTCAATATGAGCTAATTCATAGCAAATTTTCATGGACTTCTTTCTCCCAGAAGAAAGGCAGGATGACAAAGACATGTACCATGTTCTTTTCAAGAAACACATCTGGAAATTCTTAAAATGTGAAACTTTGAGTTGTGCCTTCTTTAAGGAAAATTGTTGCTAGAAGAGGGAGCTTACAACAAACAAGTTTACTGTTAGACTTATTTGATACTAAGTACATTTATGCCCGGTGAGGATTAAAACAGTTTAGATACGTCTCTGTAATTTGGTATACCTATTTTTTCGATGCTCAGATTTTGAAAAAGGAATTCAGAGAATATTCCTTAAAAAAGCCACACTGATATTAATATTTGTAATTATTTTGCCATGTCTGTCACTGATTTCCTTTGTATTCTTGAAAGACCAAATACCTCTGCTTAAATATTTTTTAATAAAATGGTAAAAATAAATTATTATATTTAAAGAAAATCAATTTTCCTTGATGCATCAAGGTTATAATATATTATGTTTATTTTACAATTACAAAAATAAAGCTTCACCCTACTGTATACTTGGCTCAAAGGTAGAATATGTTAACTATTTTCTGTAGTTCTATGTTCCAGGATCAAGGTTAACTTATATAATATCATGGGTGGAAAAAACTCAAAGTTATCTTTTCCAACAAAAGAAATTGCTTGTACTACAGTTTGCATTCAATATCTATCTGTTACACAAATAATTATCAAAAGACAGAGAAGGGCTTCCTATAGTGTGAGTGAATCCATTCTTTTGTGACCATTTCCTTAACAATAAATGGTGGAGTTATATCATTCAGTCCTTTCTCATATATATAAAAGCTAGCTTTCGTTACACTTAAAAAAAAACTCTCTTTTTTATGTGTCATGTTAAAAGTAGTTGAGAGTATAAATGTGTTCATCCCAGCAGAGTTGTAAAAGATAAATTATTTTTCTCTTTAAATGAACCTGGTTATCAAATCTGATATTTCATTTCAACAATAAGCTTGGGTATATATGACAATTTATTTTTTCTATTGATGTTTGTTTTTTCTCCTTAGTTTCTCCAGTGGAACACTTAAACATTTTTTTAAAGACAAACAACATCAAAGGTGGTATACCATAAATACAAATGAGATTAGTACTCACAATAGGAGACAGGCCTGTATGAACAACATACTTGTCATCCTAATGTTTCTCATATCTATTACTTTGGTGAAAAATACTTATTTGGATATCTCCTGCCTCTCAGATACTCTTCTAGTCAATGGAGATGGGGTGGAAAAGATCGATGGGATTCCTGATTTCTGGCTTTGCTGTATGAGTGGAGGGAGCAATTAGCAAACAAACATATACATGAGTTGTTTTTAATAGTGATAAATATTATGAGTAAAATAAAGCAGGAACATGTGATGAAAGGAAATGGACATGTTAATGATATTGAATTATTCTGGAAGGTCTCTAAATAGAGGCATTTCAGAGCAGCACAGGATCAATGTAGAACCATTAGCTAAGTCTGAAGAAGCCTGATTAAATGAGGCTTTAATTTAGAGTGCAAATATCCTGAAGTGAAAGTATTCCAACCGTAATGGGAAATAGTGGAGTAACACAAGATCAAAAATGCTAGAAATTTTTATGATATTTTAAAAGCCCATTCTGGGTGTTAAATGAGTACAAAACTGGTGGTAAATTGACATGTGAATGATGAATGTGGATTGACTAAAAAATGCTAACATGAAGAGTAGTGAAGTGATATCACTCAGACTATATGCTGGTGATACATATGATTTGTTAATATAGTAAATAAGTAAAAATAAAAAAGAAGCAGAATGCAGACACAGAATATCTAGACTGATCACGCCATTAGCTTATGTTTCAAAATTCCCATCTGGTTAACTGAATATTTAGCTTATTATTAGTGCTTCTTAAAATAACAAAAACACAAGGTTTTAAGATTTCAATAGAAAGATCCAACTTCTAACTAATTACTGAAGTCAGACTGAAAGAGGCATTTTAATCATCTTAAGCCAGTCTTGGGAATCAAAGCGTCCTTAGCTCTAATCCGATTGCTGACATTGACCCCCTTTTTGCCTTTGGAAAATTGCTTAATTCTTCTGCTTGTTTTTGCTGTTTTTAAAATGAAGATAATAGCATGTGATTATATAAGTCAGAAATGCTATCACATAAAACAGAATAAACTGACAAATATATCATGCATATGGAATTTATTGTGAAGCATCTTATTTTGCAATATACTTAAGAGGTATTTCTAAAAAGTAATTAAGACAGATTGGAAATTTTATAAAATGTTTAATTTTATGAGCCATTAATTAAAGGCAAAGATATTTAAATATTCATAACAAAGCATAACTTATTTCAAAGTAAAAACTATATTCTTTGAAAATTTAAATATTTTTGATATGATTATTTGGAAAAATATTTGGTAGCAATCAGCCTCTAAATTAGCTTGAAATAATGTCTAAATGAGAAACATGCTTTTCATCCATGGATATAAATATAAAACATAACAAAATAAATAAAAATAAGAACAAAATAATTTACTCTAAACAGAACCTATCAACTTTTTTTTCCCCCAGAAGACTCTTCACTTACAAATACAGAATTTGTGCTAAGAACCAATAACTACATTTAGGGGTCATACAGTTTACATAATCATTTTATTATATACACATCCAAAGTCATTAATGACTACTAGTAATCACATTTTCTCTTGTTCAAGAGGAGAGGAGAGCAGTTTATTTAGCCATATCACATAATAGAGTGTTAGTAAAAGGTGAGTCACACCAAGATCTATAATTAGTTTCAAATAATTTCAAATGTGAATAATGATAAAAAGTAATTGGACCATGAGGCAACTGCATTGTTCAGTAATTGCATATTCAGTTTCATTTTGTAAGCTCACCCCCTTGCTGCTTGCATTTTCCATTTCTACTGTGGATAAAGTTTACATCAGTCACACCATATGACGTGGAATGTAAAGGGGAATGCTCTTTCTACTCAATAAAGGTAGTTTACATTCAGTGTCTGTTCACAATTGTGTAGCCACTAAGATAAGTACTTTAAGTACATAATTTAATCTAATTTTCTCAAGATTCATATGATAATTTCACAAGGGTATTCTTATAATTACCCATTTTAATAGTTGAGAAATCTGACACCACATTAATTTCAATATCTAATGTTATACAGTTAGTGAATGGGTGAGACTCAAGGTTTTCAAATTCCAAAACTACATATCTTCTTTGTCCTACTAGTATTATGACATATAACTTTAGCACATTTTCATTTCAGAGTTAACTTTAATACTGCTTAAAAGTGTAAACATTGATTGAACTGTCTTTCATTAAGAATTTATTTCATCTAACTTTCATGATGATCCAATACATGCTTAAAGCAAAGGACAAAGGAATATGAGTGTAAAGATCACCATTTTGCTTAAATTGTATACATTTACCGAATTGCTATCTACATGAAACAGAATACTATATAGAATGAGTAACTGTAAATAATGAGATAATTTGATCTTGGCACATAATTCTACTCTAGGTTATGCCATTAAACAAAATTTTACTTCGAAAAACGTAGTAAGAATTTTGCTTCAGTACTATGCTTTGATTTTACGCAGAGACACGAAATCTGGCTAATTTCAGAAAGCACAGAAAGGATCAAGGGACAACTAGAGATTTCAAACAAATGCTGAATATTTAAGACTCAGATAGAATGGAAACAAGACATCATATTTAAAATTACAATCTAATTAGCAGGAATTAATGGAAATATCCTTAGGACAGTTTGTGATATGAATAGTATACACATTTTTCTTGTATTTTTCAACATGAGTCAAATTTCAAGAGACAGAGTCTCAGGTACCAAGACTGAATTTCATGTTCCAGTGAACAGGAAATTTTAATTTTTCCCCATTAGCAGCTGCTGCAAGACTTTTCCTTAGTTCAGTTAAAGACCTAAATTCTTGTGACTGTCCCACAGCCACAAGAATTTAGGCTTGCAGATGGTTTGAAGGATGAGTGAAGCAGGGTGTTATTGGGAGAAAAGGAAAAAAAAGGAGGACTGGGAAACAGGGACCCTCCACAAGTCCAGAGTTCCTGCTAGAGCGCTCCCTACCCGCAGGTTGAATCCCAGGCCCTACATAGGAAGAGAAGAAGCTTGGCTCCTCCCCGCTGCAAAGGGCACTAACTTCTGTGGCTCCACACCAGTGCGGAGGCCGCTGGGAGTTTCTCCAGGGACCCCTCTCACCTGGCTGTCTCATTCCCCCCTCTAAAAAAGTACATCTAACTGCCGTTAGATTAAAGGACGAAGACCAGTCTTAACTGCTTCCTGCTGATGAGGGTAGTGCTGTTTAGGGGAATTGACAGTCAGAGCTCTTTCAGAGGCTTATCTAAGGGTCCCCAGCAGAAGGGCCATGGGTCCGAGGCACCGGTTGCATGATCATTTGGATTTTGATGGCCTGAAGGCAAGAACAGACAAACCGGCTTATTAGAAAACATGTATCACAATGAAATAAGGGGAGGGATGAGAATAGCTAAAAATTTCAAGGCCTTTTACCAGTTTACACAGGGAAAGGAAGGCCAAAAACCCAACTGACAGAAAAGAAAAAAATAAATAAATAAACCTTTACCCTTTTGCTGGCATGTTGGGCTTCCCGGTTCCCTTCGCCTGTGTCCAGTCCTAAGACAAACAGTTTAAGGTTTGGGGAATTAACTCTTTCCAGTTTGGAGGATGCATCTGAGGGGAGTGTCCTGTAGTAAGGAGACATGATTCACTATTATTGAAGAGAGAACAGAGAAGAAGAAAGAAAAAAGAGGGCACCTCTTAAAGGAGTCCCAAGGGTTCAGGATTCATTTGAAAGGGGTACAGACTGAAGATGAATGGCTACCCATCTAGAAGGAAGGGAGCAGGTGTCCCTGGCTCCCTTCTCTTCCTAGCAGATACCCAGGGTACATGAGGGAGAGAGGTTAGAGCGTCCTCTTTCCCTCTTCCATCCTTGTATTCCCGAGTTCTGGCGACTTTGGCAGGTAAGGCCATGAGTGCCAAAGCGACTTGCACCCATGAAGCAGGGGTGCCTGGTGGGTGGGAATCACTCACTCTTACCCACCTATGCCCTATCTCCGCTGCTGTCAGTAGGCTGGGATTCCATGGACCTCATTTATCTCATGGATATGAATGTGGCCTTTATCCATGAAACAGGAAGCTTCAGGTTGGCTTAATCCACAGGAATCAGCCACGCTCACCTGCAATGTGCCTTTTAATTTCCATTATCATCTGCCTCTGGATCCCTCAGATCCAGTTTTCTTTTCTAGGGCTTTGACCCTAAGCTTGGAATTGAGTCTGGGACAAAGATGTGTCTCAGAGTGGGGGTTGTATGGACTCCTTATCATAAGCCAAATGCTAAAGTGAAACTGTGGAACTAAGTTCTCGTCCAACAAGGGAGAGAAAAGCAGGTCTTGTGACACACCCAGATAACTAGTAGCTATAGTTATGCTTGCTGGGATTTGGGTGCATGGTGCTTGGTATTGGTTCGTTCTCTTGGTCTCACTTTCCCAAAAAGGAAACCTCTGGATGATGGGCACCCTATGTATTCCATCACCTGGCAGGATTTGCATAATAGCTCAGAACTAGAATATTGATCCAGATTTTTACATTACCCATCCCTTTTGATCTTTTTGAGCTGTCGCTGGAGAGTGTTGGTTGGGTCACAGAAACAAGCAGGGTTAGCCTAAAATGTAAGTGAAAACTTAAAAATGACTAGTGAGTTTAGAATTTAATGACAAATACAAGTTTTGAAACATGATTTCTCTTTCTCCAATCCCCATGTGTGTTTTAAAAAAACCAAATAATCATAAGACTAAATGGTTTGCAAAATAGACTGTAGTCTAATACTTGGCCTGATTATTTGCATAACATGCAGCAAGAATAATTATTTCTACATAGGTTTTTTGGATTGACTTTGATGGAATTTTGTTCCACAAGGAATCTCAAATAAGACCTTTTAAAGCTGAGCACAGCCATGAGTTTATCCTCAAATACCTGTGAGGTGGGTGATTCTCTCCTCTTAAGGTCCCAAGATAAACTTGGAGCTCCTAGACCTGTTAGAAAGTGACATTCTTTACTGACTAGAGGTCGGGAACCCTACACAGGGACTGTGTAGGCAAGGGTATGAGGCCATTTTCCTCACAGAGCTTTTATTGTTTCTGCAAGTCAAGATTGACTCCTTAAAGAGAAGCAGTCAATGCTTTGGTAAAATAACCACTTTCTCCAATTGTGTTCTGTTGCAAAAGAAAGTGAATTCTTATTGCACTGATGCAAACAACTATATTTCCCTAAGTTAAGAATACTCACAGATAGGTTCCAAATTCTAGAGGAACCAGGCAGAGAGAAACAAACGTGCTCCAAATTTTGATCACAGGGGGTATATTGTACTCAATTATTAAAGGCTATAAATAATTTGAAATAAGTTTCCTTGACGCTGAAAAACAAAACA
Organism: Macaca thibetana thibetana; assembly: GCF_024542745.1. Lineage (NCBI taxonomy): Eukaryota > Metazoa > Chordata > Mammalia > Primates > Cercopithecidae > Macaca > Macaca thibetana. The sequence continues at coordinate 61,993,015 of NC_065594.1, forward strand.
AGGATCTGCAATATTCCACCAAAAGTCAAAAAGGTTGCTTCAGCTTCCTGAATTCAGTCCATTTAGTTAACTCTTGTTTTGCTTGATATTTGAAAACATTTCGGCTCTTTATGAGTCCTGTACATTTTCCTCTATTCCAATGTTACAGTTTCTAAAGTCATCAGAAGCCTGTATTTGAGAGCACTTGTTAATGTTCTATGGCTCGTTATAAACCAATTTTGAAAAGGATTAAAACAAGACAACAATTTTCTGTGAATAGCAAAATGTCTATTGTAGTTACAGTTAGAAACACAATTGACAAAGCAGTTGGATTATCTCCATGGTTTACAATAATTTAACATAAAAACCTTAATTATGATTGATAGCACATACTTAGACAGTAGAATTTTAGAAATTCCATATAATTTGAAACATATATTAGCATTATTCACCAAGATATAACCTAAAGAAGATTGAACATCATTTTGTCAATCTCATTTAACTAAACATGTAAAATAATACTGTTTACCTCTCTTTTCTGGACCCTTCAGGGACCCTTTGAACTATCCAAAAAGCCAGGTGTCAGGGAAGACAATTTTGAAACTGAAGTTTTATTAGGGGAAGGCTGCTAAATGTTTGAGGTTTAAAACACTTGATATTATAAAACAGAATTCCAGATTACCATAAGTGATTTATTTTGCAAAAATGATGACTCAGAAATTGTAAAGAGGCAAAAACCTTCTATAACACTTTATAAATTTTGTCACCATACTCAACTAATTTTTTTGTACTTTTGATAGAGATGGGGTTTCATCATGTCAGCCGGGCTGGTCTTGAACACCTGATCTCAGGTGATCTGCCCACCTTGGCCTCCCAATGTGCTGGGATTACAGGTCTGAGCCACTGTGCCTGGCCGAGAAATATATATCCTGTGGTTGATGGGTGGACTTATTCAACAGGTGTCTATCAGATTTGGCTGTCCAAGTGTCCAATTTAAATCAATATTTTCTTTGTTAGCTTTCTGTCTCAATGATCTAATGTTGTCAGTGTGGTTTTAAAGTCCATACTATGATTGTTTGGCTGTCTATGTCTTTTCATAGGTCTAGAAGTACTGGTTTATGAACAAGTATTTTACGTTCTTCAATATTGGGTGTGTATATGTTAGGATAGTTAAGTCTTCTTATTTTATTGAACTCGTTACCACTATGCAATCCCCATCTTTGTCCTCTTTTACTGTTTTTGGTTTAAAGATATAATAGATATAATTATATTATAGATATAATAATTGCACCCTGCTCTTTTTTTTTTCCATTTGCATGATAGATCTTTCTCCATCCCTTTATTTTGTGCCTATGGGTGTTTTTATCTGTGAAGCGGGTCCCTTGAAGACCTGAGATTAATGAGTTTTGTTTTTTAATCCAACTTACAACTCTTTGCCTGTTAAGGTTTCTGTTGAAAAGTCTATGGTAGGCTGATGGCATTCTTTGTATGTGATCTTTTTTTTTTTTTCCCCTAGCTGTTTTTAAAAACTTTTTTCTTTATGGTTCACCTTGGACAATCTGTTGACTACATGTCTTGGTGATGCTCATTTTGTATAGTATTTCACAAGTGTTCTCTAGGTTTCTTGTATCTGGATGTCAATGGTTTAGACCACTGACATTTGAAGTTAATATTGAATATTAATATTCACCATTGTGAAGCTGTTGCTTGGCTGCTTTGTAGTTTATATTGTATGGTTGCTGCACAGGGTCTGTAGGTATGTACGTAAGTGTGTTTCTCTGGAAGCAGAAAGTATTCATTTCAATATTTAAAACTCCCTTAAGGACTTCTTGTAAAGATCTCTTGTAAGGCTAGTCTATTGGTAACAAATTCCCTTAGCACTTGCTTATCTGTAAAATATTTTATTTCTCCTTTACTTATGAAGCTTAGTTTGGCAGGATATGAAATTATTGGTTGGAATTTTTTTCTTTAAGAAAACAGGCCCCCAATATCTCCTGCTGTCTAAGGTTTTCACTGGGAAGTCTGCTGGTAGCCTGATAAGGCTCCCTTTTTATGTAATCTGTCCTTTTCTTCTAACTGCTTTTAAGACTTTTTTTCTTTAATGTTGACCTTGCACAGTCTGTTGAGTGAAATGAGCCTTTGTGATACTCATTTTGAATTGCATTTCACAAATGTTCTCTAGATTTCTTGTATTTGGATGTCAACCTCTCTTGCAAGATTAGAAAATTTTCTTGGATTATTCCCTCAAATATATTTTCTGTGTTGTTTTTTTTTTTTCTCCTTCTCTCTTAGAAATGCCAGTCATTCATAGGTTTTGTTGCTTTACATATGCTCATATTTCTCTTAGGCTTTCTTACTTTTTTTTAAATTTTTCTCTGTCTGGGCTGATTTGAAAGACAAATGTTCAAGCTCTGAAATTCTTTCTTCTGCTTGGTCTTCTATTGATAAAGATTTCAACTGTGTTTTGAAATTCCATTAGTGAGTTTTTCAATTCCTGAGGCTCTAATTGATTTCTTTTCAGAAAATTTAAACAGTAATATCTGAAACAATCAGTGATTTCAGGTTGGGCTATTAGGTTTCATTTTTATATGTAAGATGAAGTATACATAAAATTTTCTGATTTGTCAAAAATCCTATCCCTTAAAATTGTGATTTTTATTGTGCTTAACTTCTCTGTTTATTAATTTCCCTCTAAAAATCAGAATCGGTATACATATAGGTATAAATATAGATATAGATCAGTAAGCTATGGTTTCTCACAATGTTACTATGAAACATTGTGGCTTAAAACACCATGAGTGTATTATTTCTAACAATTTTATGGTTCAGCTGGAAGGCTATTCTAGTCTGAACTTGGCTTACTCAGATATTTGTGCTTAGCTACAGATTTATAGGCTGCTCAGCTGAACTTGGGTGGACACTATTTAGTAATTTGGATCAGGCTGATCAAGGATGGTTGGACCAGGAGAATTGAGCTGTCCCCCATGTATCTCACATCATCCATCAACATACAGCAAACTTGGTTCTATTGAAGTGGCAATTATATGGGAGGGTGGAAGGAACCTGCCAAGCTTCTTAAAGTTGAGTCTTAAATTAGGCACAGTGGCATTTTTGGTGGGCACAGCAGGTCACAAGACCAGTCCTCTGTAATGTCAGAGAAGCAGTTTTACCTTGCAATGGAATTGATCTTAAGGAGGAATAAATTAAGGAAAAATTTGGCCAGGCCCAGTGGCTCATGACTGTGATCCCAGCACTTTGGGAGGCCAAGGTGGGTGGATCACCTGAGGTCAGGAGTTCGAGACCACCCTGACCAATGTTGTGAAACCCCAACTCTACTGAAAATACAAAAATTAGCAGGGCATCGTGGCGGGCGCCTGTAATCCCAGCACTTGGGAGGCTGAGGCAGGAGAATCGCTTGAACCCGGGAGGCGAAGTTTGCAGTGAGCCAAGATTACACCATTGCACTCCAGCTTGGGTGATACAGCGAGACTCTGTCTCAAAATTAAATAAATAAATAAGGCAAATTTATAAATTAGTATATAAAAAATGATTCTTACTTCATGGCATTGTGGACAATGTAAAATAAAAGACGCTGTTACCACATAGAGGATCCATGTGCTAGTTCTGGTCCAGACAGCTGTTAACACAATGCAACATTGGATATCTTTAGGGACATTTAACTAAGTCTGTAATTTTTTTAAAAAACACAATCATCAAGTCCTTCTACTTACAGCAATGCTATTGTCTCTTCCTATTTCTAATGTTGTGATTAATTCTGTGTAAGAATAACAACAGCATCTATAGTAATATTGAGTATAAATAACCATTACTTTAGTTCTTCATACACTTCAGAGCTATTGTAAGAACTTCATGTCCAGGGTCTCATGCTTAAAATAAGGTCTATGAGGAAGGTAACTTTTTTATTCTTTGTGCACAGAGGCATAAAAATGTCCAATAATTTTTAATAATAAAAAACAAATAAGTGGTGAATGATTAGGTAGATTCCAGATGACTTTGAAAGCATCAAAGTCACTGATGATTCATATGAATTTGATATATTAAAAACAAAAATGCAGATAAATCACCTTATACAGAATAATTGCTCCATAAAGATTAACTTCAGTTACACCTTTATTTTCTCACTATAAGATAACATAAATAAAGTTAAGTCCTATAGTCTAAAAATAGTACATTTTTATTGGTGGATTTCAAGTTTTGTGGTCAGTTTATTAGTATGTGGCCATAAACATGCTAATATGCTAGAATACTTGTAATGTGGCAACTATAAATTTCCTATACTAGGATAATTCCTCCTTACTGCCTCTATTTTTGTCTGTTTTGTATTTTATGGATACTTGTATTTGTGTTTATGTGTTTTCCACTGGCTCAACAAATCAGAAAAAAAATCACTGTTTCTTATAGTCTAAAGTTACTTAATGAAGAATGATTTACTGTATATTCTTATTTGGGTTTAACAAACCTCTTGCAGATGTGTGGCATATTAAAGGAGAGATATAGTTCTTTAGTCAGTATGTAAACATAATTAGGTTTTTAATGTTCCCAGTTCTTGAAAACTAATAGTCCAAGAAAATGTTTTTATGTAACATAAAGTTACCTTGAAAGAAAACAATTGTGGGTTTTATTTCATCAAACTGGGGAATTCATGTGTCAAATTTGCTTATGGTAGAATATGTGATTATGTAGTCTATATACACCATTCCGTTTTATGGACACTTCTTAGGCAGACTTAACTGATTAAATAAATAAATAATAATGAATTTTTAAAATTTAAATTTATTTTAGTTTAATTCATGAGTTTAATTTAAATAAATTTTAATTTATTTAAAATTCATGAAATAGTTTTCATGAGTTGAAGCCCTCTCCTTTTCTAAATGAAAGTATTTTAAATACCCTTACAGTTTATGTCAATATTTTATAGGTATTCTCTTCCTCATTCCTATAGTGAAGGTAAAGTTTTAATTTTTAGATTATTTTCATGTCTTTAATTTATCCTCAGGTTAATGAATCTTCTTTGCCATTTTTAAAGCCCAGACATCCAAGCTTATTGACAATTTCTCAGTAAGAGGAGGCCATGCAAGAAAGTCTTAATGTCAAATTTGCTTCTTCTGATTTAAAATGTCTTTCAAAAGAATATAGAATTCATCATGGAAAGAAAATATTGAACATACATTAAAAGCTTACACAGGAAAAGAATAATAAAATGATTTAAATATTCAATTTTTATTTAGTGGACATGTATTATTATGTCACTTTTTCACTATTTGCCCATCTTCTGATTAATTATGTACCCTTCTCGGCCTTTCTATTGTGCAAAGCTGATCACTACATCTTAGTTCACCAGGGAGGGCTTCTTTGCTCTTCATTTTTCCCTTGGGTTCAGCAAGTAGAAAGCGTAGTAGAGTATTAGAAGGCAGATGAAGAAACACATTGGAGATGTATCCCCCTTTGCATTGCCATCATTCTAGCAGTGATTGTTCTGTCGTTTCAACTGATGTCAGGTGATCCCTTTTCCATGGAAACAAAGTGTCGGGTAACACCATTTTTTTTTCTTTCAGACTTATTGTGTGATGGTTCTTTAATGTGGCCAATACCTAAGTGTATCATATTCCTCTGTGGTTCTTTAAACCTACCCACCATTCTTTAAATCCTACATCCTTTAAAGTCCCTTTTGTGAGTGTGTGACAACTCTAATTGACATGCTTTCTAAAGTAGTTATTTGAACAGTCTTATTGACAATAAAAGGAAACTATTGAAAGTCGTATAATTTTAGCCTGCATTTTTCCCCCTAATGTAAGGATAAGAGTGATTCACATGCCTTTTTTAAATATATTTTTCTATTCTTTATTCTTTTAGGCTAATTAAGAAAGAACAAAATTTTAGGGTATTTTTACTTCTGGAGTAAAAATGAAAATCTTTTCATTTGTACTTTTACAAATGTAGTCTTTAGAAATCAGAAAAAATATCAGAAATACCACAGGTATGAGGACAATATGAAAACTTATTTTTATACAGGTGATATGGCTTGGGTCTGTGTCCCCACCCAACTCTCATCTCAAATTGTAACCCTCACATGTTGAGGAAGGGGCCTGTAACCCCTGTGTGTGAAGGGAAGGAGGTGATTGGATCGTAGGAGAGGTTGTCCCCATGCTGTTCTTGTGATAGTGGGTGAGTTCTCATGATATCTGTTAGTTTTAAAAATATTTGACAGTTCCTCCTTCATATGCTCTCTTGCCTGCCATCATGTAAGACGTGCCTGCTTCACCTTCTGTCATGACTGTAAGTTTCCTGAGGCCTCAAAGCCATGCGGAACTACAAGTCAATTAAACCTCTTTCTTTTATAAATTACCCAGTCTCAGGGTAGTATCTTTATAGCAGTGTGAGAACAGACTAATAAAACAAGTTAACTAGTGCCAAAAGGCTAAAACCTGATAATCTGCAGTTAGTATAAATTAGTTCTAAATAGCTGAGATTTTTCACATATTTATTTACTCTGCCCACAGGAAATGATCAAATTAAACTATTATTTATAATTTCTAAGAAATTCAAAGAAGGCATGAAAATATTAACCTTCAGTAAAAGGCATGGAAGAATTGTGTATTTGACAAAGAATAAAATCAAAATTGATTTAGTAAGCTGTATACCGTAAAAGATAAAAGCAGGCTATTTCTATTTTTTGCTCAGTGAAATAAACTTGTAATGTTGATGCTTCACACAGAAAAGAATATTATTTTTCTAATATATTAATTGTGAAATATTAAGAATGTATTTGAACATACAGTGAAAAAAATTCTCATAATAGCAGCATCAAAATAAGTTTAATACATTTTTCAGTGCCACTGAAAGTATTGAACAACTAATAAGATAGATTACAAACCTTGTTAAATGCGAGCTTTTTACGTCAATACTGTAAAGTATACTCCCTACTGTCTCTCACTAAACACATACATGTTTCCTTACTGTAATTAGGGTACATTGACAATTTAAAAAGAATACAGATACTAGCAATATGCTTTTTAGTTAAATACAATTAGTGTTAAACAACTTAGCAAAATAAATATATATTTTTAGAAAGGGCCTTCACTAAATAATAACGTTTATTAATTCATATTAACAATCAAACTTATTGTAATAATGTAAGACACCTTCCACACAGTCATTACCTTACATATATAGAACACAGTCGCTAGCCTGGCTCAGCTCCAAACCCAAGCTTCTATACTCTGATCTGTGACACCGGGACTAGGATCATGTCTGAGATAACTTGCTGTGAGGTTAGATCAATAGAAAGGATTTAGGGGAAAACTAGAAGGAAGCAGATGGGAGAAAATACTTGACCCTTCTTGTTTTTTCTGTTTTTCCTGCCAGCAGCTCCTTAGAAACATCTCTTCAACTCAACAGTAGCAGTTCAGTTTCCAGTCAAAACACACTTAAAATAGCATAAGAGTAATAAATAAAAGATTAAAAAACAGAATCTATTACCAGATCAAGAGAATTTTTGTGTCTGAGCTCATCAAGGATATTGGTCTGAAGTTTTATTTCTTTGTTGTGTATCTCCAAGGTTTCGGTATCAAAATTATGCTGGCTTCATAGAATGACTTAAGGAGGAGTTCCTTCTCAATTTTTTTGGAATAGGTTCAGTAGGAATGGTACCAGCTCTTCTTTATACATCTGGCATAATTCAGTTGTGAATCTGTTTGGCCTTGGGCTTTTTCTGAGTGATAGGCTTTTTATGACTGATTCAATTTTAGAACTTGTTATTAGTCTGTTTAGTGTTTCAATTTCTTCCTGGTTCAATCTTGGAGGTTGTATTTTTCCAGGAATTCATCCATTTCTTGTAGAAGTTCTAGCTTGTGTGCACAGAGGTGGTTGTCATAGTCTGTGTTTTTTTAAATTTATTTTTATTTATTTTTTTATTTTTACTTCCACAAGGTTGGGTTGGTAGTAATATCCCCATTGTTATTTCTGATTGTGTTTATTTATTTTTTTCAACTTTCTTTATTTTTATTTTTCCAATAGGTTTTTGGGGGACAGGTGGTGTTTGGTTACATGGATAAGTTATTTAGTGGTGATTTCTGAGATTTTGGTGCACCCATCACCTGAGCAGTGTACACTGTACCCAATGTCTAGTCTTTTATCCCTCCCCCTCCCCCCATGCTTTCCCCTGAACCTCAAAGTCCATTATATCATTCCTATGCCTTTGCATCCACATAGCTTAGTTTCCACTTACTAGTGAAAACATGAAATGTCTAGATTTTCGTTTCTGAGTTACTTAGAATAATGGTCTCCAATTCCATCCAGGTTGCTGGAAATGCCATTATTTTATTCCTTCCTATGGATGAGTAGTATTCCACGATGTGGGTGTGTATATATATGTGTGTGTGTGTGTGTGTGTGTGTATGTGTATATATATAATATTTTATTATCTGCTTATTGATTGATGGCCATTTGGGCTGGTTTCATATTTCTGCAATTGCAGATTGTGTTGCTATAAACATGTATGTACAAGTGTCTTTCTTGTATAATGACTTACTTTCCTCTGCTAGACACCCAGAAGTGGAATTGTTGGATCAAATGGTAGACCTACTTTTAGTTATTTAAGAAATGTCCACACTGTTATCTTGATCTTCCTCTTTTTTTCTTTATTAGTCTAGATAGTGGTCTATTCATATTATTTATTCTTTCCAAGAAGCATCTTCTTGTTTCCTTGATCTTTTTTATAGTTTATTGATCTCAATTTCATTATCTTAGTTTTGATTTTGGTTATTTCTTGTCTTCTGCTATCTTTGGTGTTGGTTTACTCCTATTTTTCTAGTTCCTCTAGTTGTAGTGTTAGGTTGTAATGTGAGATATTTTTAACTTTTTGATGTGGGCATTTTGTGCTATAAAGTTTTCTCTTAACACTCTTTTAAATGTGTCCCAGAGCTTCTGTTATATTGTATCTTTCTTCCCATTAGTTTTAAAGAATATCTGGATTTCTATCTTAATTTTATTGTTTACCTAGAAGTCACTCAGGAGCAGGATGTTTAATTTTCATGTAATTATATAGTTTTGAGATAGATTCTTAGTATTGGTTTCTATTTTTATTGCACTGTGGTCAGAGAGTGTGGTTGGTATAATGTTGACTTTTTTTTTTAATTTGCTGAGAATATTTTTGTGGCCACTTGTGTGGTTGATTTTAAAGTATGTGCCATGTACAGATGGGAAAATATATACTCTGTTGTTTGGGGTAGACAGTTATGTAGATGCCTCTTAGGTCCATTTGGCCCAGGGTCAAGTTTAGGTCCAGAAAATCTTTGTGAGTGCTCCGTCTCAATGATCTTTATAGCACTGTCAGTTGAGTATTGAAGTTTCCCATTACTGTTGTGTGGTTATGTAAGTCTCTTCGTAGGTATCTAAGGACTTGCTTTATGAATCCAGGTGCTCCTGTGTAAGGTGAATGTATATTTAGGATAGTTAGGTCTGGCTGAATTGAATACTTTATCATTATATAATGGTTTTCTTTGTCTTATTTTTTTTTTTATCATTGTACATTTACAGTCCGTTTTTTCCTGAAATTAGAATAACAACCATGGATTTTTTCTGCTTTCCTTTTGTTTGGTCATTTTTCTCCATTCCTTTACTTTGAGGCCATGCGTGTCACTGCATGTAAGATGGGTCTTTTGAAGACAGTCATCCACAGCCATGTAATCTTCAACAAAGCTGACAAAAACAAGAAATGGGAAAGGACTACCTACTCAATAAATAGTGCAGGGATAACTGGTTATCCATATGGAGAAGACCGAAAATGATCCCTTCTTTATACCCTATATAAAAATCAATTCAAGGTGGATTAAAAACCTAAAACCATAAAACTACTTGAAGAAGATGTAGAACATACCATTTTGGACATAGGCCCTGGCAAAGATTTAATGATGAAGGTGCCAAAAGCAACTGCAATGAAAACAAAAATTGACAAGTGGGAGCAAATTAACTAAAAGCTCTGTACAGCAAAATAAAGTATCAACAGAGTAAAGAGAAATCCCACAGAATGGGAGAAAATATTTACAAACTATGTATCTGACAAATGTCTAATACCCACAATCTATAAGTAATTTAAACAAATTTACAAGAAAAAAACAAACAACCCCATTATAAAGTGGGCAAAGGACATGAACACACACTTCTCAAAAAAAAAAAAAAAAAAAAAAAAAAAAAGACATAAGCAGCCAACAAACATACAGAAAAAAACGCTTATGATCACTAATCATTAGATAAATGCAAATAAAAACACATTTAGATAACATTTCACACCAGTCAGAATGACTATTATTAAAACGTCAAAAAATAATAGATGCTGGTGAAGCAGTGGAGAAAAGAGAATGCTGGTACACTGCTGGTGGAAATGTAAGTTAGTTCAGCCCTTGTGGAAAGCAGTTTGGATTTCTCAGATAACTTAAAACAGATCTACCATTTGACACAGCATTCCCATTATTGGGTATATACTAAAGGAATGCAAATCATGCTATCATAAAGACACATGCACACATATGTTCAAGGCAGGACTACTCACATTAGCAAAGACATGGGATCAACCAAGATGCCTACTGATGGTAGACTGGATAAAGAAAATATGGCACATATACACCACCAAATTTAACATAGCCATAAAAAAGAATGAGATCATATCCTTTGAAGCAACATTGATATAGCAAGAGGCCATTATTCTAAGCAAATTAATGCAGAAACAGAAAATCAAATAACACATGTTGTCACTTGTAAGTTGGAGCTAAGCATTGAGTACACATAGATACAAAGAAGAGAACAATAGACACAGGGCCTACTTGAGGGTGGAGGATGAGAGGAGGGTGAGGATAAAAAACTGCCTGTCAGGTACCATGCTATTTATCTGGGTGACATGTACACCAAACCCTTGCAACATACAATTTACCTATATAACAAACCTGCACATGTGCTCCTGAAATTAAAGCTTAATAAAAAGAGAAAATTTTTAACCACAATAGAGTTTATCCAAACAGTTCAAGATTGTTTCAATATTAGTAAATCCATTACTATTGCTTAACAGCATAATAGTAGATCTACAACAAGACATTTATAAAATACAATGACATACCACTTCACATCCTTTAGAATGGCACAGTAAGAAAGTAGAAAAACAAAGAGGAAGGAAGGAAGGAAGGAAGGAAGGAAGGAAGGAAGGAAGGAAGGAAGGAAGGAAGGAAGGAAGGAAGGGAAAAGGAAAAGAAAGAAAAAGAAAAAAAAGAAAGGAAAGAAAAGAAGAAGAAATTGTTAAGGATGTGAAGATGTTACAACTCTTTTCATTGCTAGCAAAATGTAAACTAGTGCAGTCACTGGGCAAAATTGTAGTGATTTCTCTAAAGAGTAACATATGATTACCACATGACCCAGTAGTTCCACTACAAGACATATGCTCAAGAGGAACAAAAATAGGGACTCAAAGAGACATTTGTATACCAATGTTTACAGCAGCATTTTTCATAATAGCCAAAAGATGGAAACAACAAAAATTGTTATCAATAGATCAATGGATAAGCAAAAGTAGTATATATATACAATGGAATATTATTCATCCTATAAAAACAGAAGGAAATTCTGGCACATACTATAGCATATGATAAACCTTGAAAAGATTATAATAAGTAACAGTTGACACAAAATGAGAAATATTGTATGATTCCACTTATACACTTTTATGTGGCACATAGAATAGTCAAATTCAGCTGTGAGTGGTGGCTCATGCCTGTAATCCCAGCACTTTGGGAGGCCGAGGTGGGCGGATCACCTGAGGTCGGGAGTTTAAGACCAGCCTGACCAAAATGGAGAAACTCCTTCTCTACTAAAAATACAAAATTAGCCGGGGGTGGTGGTGCATGCCTGTAATCCGAGCTACTCAGGAGGCAGAGGTAGGAGAATCGCTTGAACCTGAGAGGCAGAGGATGGAGTGAGTCAAGATCGCAGCATTGCACTCCAGCCTGGGCAACAACAGTGAAACTTTGTCTCAAAAAAAAAAAATGTCTAATTCATACACACAGAAAGTAGAATGGTTGTTACCAGGGGTTTGCAAAAGGAAGAAATGGGAAGTTAGTGTATAATGGGTACAGAATTTCAGCTGGGAAAGATAAACAGTTTCTGAATATAGATGGTAGTGGTTATTGTTTAATATGCAAGTACTTAATGTCACTCAATAGTAAATATAAACATAAAGTGATAAATTTTACGTTATGTAAATTTTACCACAATAAAAATCAGTGAAAGAGAAAGACACCTTATGATTATTTTCATAGACACAGAATAAAAGACATCAAGAAAATTCAATACACATTTGTTGATTAAAAAACTCACAGAATAGGATGTTTTAAAAGGATAAACCATATTCCTAAAGCCTGCATTTTGATTTTAATGGAAACACAAGTGATACTGCCACTATGATTAGGGAAAAAACAAGGATATTCCTCATTTTTAGTGTAACTAGAATTGTACTGAATATATTAGTCAATGCAACTAGCAAAAGGAGTCAAAGAGAGGTTGAAGAATAAGAAAAGAAGAAATAACATTCATTATTTTCCTATATCATGACAATGTTACTATCATAGAGAACTAATCATATATTTAATTCAAGTAATAATTCAAAGAGGTAGAAGGTCAAAAATTAACATACAGAAATCAACAACGTTCACATAAACACAATAACCTGTGAGAAGATATTATAGCTTAAAATATTTATTTTTAATAGTGAGTAGGATAATAAAATACTTAGAAATAAGCCTAATAGTAATGAACAACACATCTATAAAGGAATATATAAAAATACCAAAAGAAATACAAAATATTTGTCTGGAATGAGTAAAAAGCCATTTCTAATTCTTGGATGGGAGAAACACATAAAGGGGAGTTTATTAGGTGTTAACCTACATGATCACAAGGTCCCACAAGAGGCTGTCTGCAGGCTGCGGGGCAAGGAGAGCCAGTCCAAGTCCCAGAACTGAAGAACTTGGAGTTGGGTGTTCAAGGGAAGAAAGCATCCAGCGTGGGGGAACGGTGTAGGCTGGGAGCCTAGGCCTGTCTCTCCTTTTCGCGTTTTTCTGTCTGCTTCATATTCGCTGGCAGCTGATTAGATTGTGCCCACCAGATTAAGGGTGGATCTGCCTTCTCCAGTCCACTGACACAAATCTTAATCTCCTTTGGCAACACTCTCACAGACACACCCAGGATCAATATTTTGTATCCTTCAATCCAATCAAGTTAACATTCAGTATTAACAACCACAGAGGGGTTAGTAATGAACAAGAAATTAAACATATTACACAGCATCGGCTTAAAATTACATTGTCTCAGGAAAGATAGAACTAATTTAGGATTAATATTTGCAAACATATAATAACTGTTACAGTTGAGGGAAAACAAAAGTACAAAATATAAATAAGCAAATACATGAAGAGGCAATTCACAAAATTTAAAAAATGAAAACCCTGATACACCGTTTTGCCTTACTATCCTACTAAACAATTAAAAGCGTGACTGAAAAATAAAGGCCATCTTGCTGAAGCTGTGGGGAAAACAGGCACTCTCACACTTTTACGATTGTTACTTACTACAACACTTAATGAGGGAAACGACAATATCTAACAGAAATACAAATTTTTACCTCTGATCCCGTAATTCCACTTCTAGGAAATGACTGAAAATGTATGTCTGATACCACGTTAACTTATATGCAGTGGTTATTCATTGGAGCACTGTTTATAGTTATATAGTATTAGGGGAAAAAAACTATCTTCCATGAATAATTAACTGATTGAATAAACCATGCTACTTGAAGACAATGAAGTCCATTGTAGTTGTAAATCAACGACAACAATCTCTATAAGGTCATGCAAAATTTTATCCAGAATACACTGCTGACTGAAAGTAGTAAATTCAAAAATATGTATAGTAGATAATAGTTTGTGTAAGAAAAAATATAAGAACATATAAATATATCTCATTATGTTTATTAAAAATGCAAAAATAATAATTCAAAATATTATGAGAATGAGAACCTGCAGAGAGTGGATGTCAATGGGGGGAAATGATTGGGGGGGTGGTGAATAGAGTTTAGTTTTGTTTTAATTTTTGTAAGCATGTTTATATCTTACATAAAATATAAAATAAAATCAACATTGAAAAATAAAACAAATTACAAACAAAACAATTGAATTGATGTCTATTCCATGTTTGTAATATGGTCACACTAAACGGAGAAAATGTCAACCCAAATAAATTTAAACACAGCTTATACCCTAAGGTTTAAAATAAAAACAGGACAACTATAAACTAATATTGCCCTCTATTCTATTTCATGATATGTTTTTTCTCCCAAAGATATGTTTCAGAAATTTCAAAATAAATGTATAATTTTCTATGCTTTAGCAAATAAGTAGACATTTTGAAGTTAATGTGTGCCAGGCTTGTCACAGTTGGAGGACATAGTTACTAATATGGGAAGGTAGAAAGAAAGAATATCTTCTATCATGTTGAACTGGAAGCAGAGGTATCAATATGAACTTATAGTAGATAGAAATGTACGTAGGTGGGTGGATGGATAGAGAAGAGAGGGAAACATACATCTATCACGCATAGCACATGTGTATATGTAAATATCTTTAGAGCTTACACATGACAACCAATGGCAGTAAACACACCTAGCACAAATATATTAGTGTCTCAGTAATATTTTTCTCCAGGGATTTTTGGAATAATGGCTAATTCTAGAAATAGAAGAGGAAAACTCTTGGATGCTCATGGAATATTTCATTATACTAGAGAATAAGGAAGTTTTTTAAGTGTGGAGGGGGCACGCTGAAGGTCACAAGGATCAGCCTGAAGGTACACATACTGACCAAATACAGTATAATGAAAGTTTCAAAATAAATAATGATAGTGGAATGTAATCCACTAAATAAAATAGGTAACCCTGAGTCCATCATGTTATCAATAAATTTAGGAATAAACTAATGAAGTAATAGTAAGCAAAAGCTTTTTTAAAAATATATTGAGACAGCAATAATAAATGTTGAAGAAATAATAGTGTTAGTAAAACAATCTTCGTCAACCATAATGATTATTTTAGTAGCAATGTATGCTAAATCTAGCCAGTGCAAGTTTGATGAGAAACAGAATATTTGTTTTAAAGTATTTCTCCTCAATATGTTGTTTAATTATAAAGTAAATAATCATAAAATTAAAGTGGGGGAAAAAAACTTCACAGTCATTATCTTAACCCAGTGGCCACAGTAAAGATACCAATAACAGGAATGGCAGGCATCTCGTGCCTCCTGACATGAAGCACATAGAAGGGCACAACACCATTTTTGTGGTACTTTTGCTGAAAGTGAATAGCTTGAATTTCATCACTAGGAAAATATGGACTAGCCCAAATATGAAACTCTGTAAAATAAATATTCTGAACTCTAAAAATGCAAGGGGCTGAGAAACAAACAAACAAAAAAAAAAGATTGAGAAATTGTTTCAGATTAAAGAAAAATAAAGAGTCACAGTAATTAGCTATAATGTGTGGTTATGATCCAGGCAAGGGAGACTAAAGAGCATTACTGAGAGAATGAGAAATTTGAATATGGACTCTGATTAAGGTAACAGTACTATATCAATACTAGATGTTATGGCTTAGGTTCTACAGTAGTTTTCTTCTGTTGTTATTTTTTTGATATGTACTTTGAAAAAATGAAATAAAATAACAAAAATGTTTAATTCTGGGTAAAATGTATATGAAAAGATTGGGAACAACTGTTGCAAATTGAACATGGATCTATTCGACCATTCTTGATAATTTTGATATTATTTTATTTTATTTTTGTTGCTCCTTAATGATTGTATGCTTTATTTATTTTTATTATTTTTTTAACTAGGTACATGGTATTCTTTTTCAAAAAACTTTTAAGTTCAGCAGTACAAGTGGAGGTTTGTTATATAGGTAAACTGTGTATCATGGGAGTTTGGTGTACAGATTATTTCA
This sequence comes from Macaca thibetana thibetana, assembly GCF_024542745.1. Lineage (NCBI taxonomy): Eukaryota > Metazoa > Chordata > Mammalia > Primates > Cercopithecidae > Macaca > Macaca thibetana. The sequence goes on from NC_065594.1 coordinate 62,009,045, forward strand.
TCATCCAGATAATAAGTATAGTACTCAACAGGTGGTTTTTCAATCTTCTTTCTCCTTTCATGCTCCACCCTCAAGTAGGGCCTGGTCTCTGTTGTTTGTTCTTTGTGTCCATATGTATTCAGTATTTAGCTCCCACTTATAAATGAGAACATGCAGTATTTAGTTTTCTGTTCCTGTGTTAATTTGCTTAGGAGAATGGCTTCCAGCTTCATCTATGTTGCTGCGAGGACATGATCTCATTCTTTTTTATGGCTGCATAGTATTCCATAGTGTATATGTACCACATTTTCTTTATCCAGTTTACAGTTAATGGGCATTTAGGTTGACTCCATGTCTTTGCTATTGAGACTAATGCTCCAACAAACATTTGTGTGCATGTGTCTTTATGGTAAAATAATTTATATTCCTTTGAGTATGTAGCCAATAACAGGATTGCTGGGTCAAATGGTAATTCTGGCTTAAGTTCTTTGCCAAGTCACCAAGCTGCTTTCCACAATGGCTGAATTAATATGCATTCCCACCAACAGTGAATAAGTGTTGCTTTTTCTCTACAACCTTGCCAGCATCTGTTAGTTTTTGACTTTTTAATAACAGTCATTCTAAGTGGTATGAGATGATATCTCACTGTAGTTTTGATTTGCATTTCTCTAATGATTACTGATGTTGAGCGATTTTTCATATGCCTCTTTGTGACATGTATGTCTTCATTTGAGAAATATCTGTTCGTGTTCTTTGTCTGCTTTTTTATGGGGTTGTTTGTTTCTTTGTAAATTTGTTTATGTTTCTTATAGATTCTGGATATTAGACGCTTGTCAGTTGCATAGTTTGCAAATATTATCTTACATTTTTGTAGGCTGTCTGTTTGCTCTGCTGTTAGTTTCTTTTGCTTTTGCTGTGCGGAAGCTCTTTAGTTATTAGGTCCCATTTGCTCTTTTTCATTTTTGTTGCATTTGCTTTTGGCATCTTTGTTACAAAGTCTTTCCTATGTCTGGAATGGTGTTTCCTAGGTTATCTTTTATAAAATCAACAAAAGCAAGCAATGGGAAAAGGAATCCCTTTTCAATAAATTTTGCTGGGATAACTGGCTAGCCATATGCAGAAGATTGAAAGTATACCCCTTTCTTACACCATATACAAAAATTAACTCAAAATGGATTAAATGCATAAATGTAAAGCCAAAAATTTTTAAAACCCTGGAAGATAACCTAGGAAATACCATTCACAGGGCTACGAGTTTTATTTCTTTAAAATTTGGCTGTATCAACTGAAAGAAGTAGGACAGTGCTGTAGAAGAAATTTAGGAGGTATGTCACAACCGAGTTATACGTAATTTAAAAATGAAGACACAACATATTGAGGTTATAAAAGGAATGAAAGACGATGGTTTCACCTAATAGCATATATAATGACTCCTGACTCAAAACTAATGGTTTTTTGCAACATAATTTTCCCTAATACAATTAAATATCACTTTGCACTATGTTCAGAAAGTTTTCAGAAATGCCTCAAGCACTTCATGATTAAATTAAATATATACTGAAAATTGTATTTTAAGATATTAATATAGAACTCTTATGAGGAAAAGAGAAAAGCAAAAATTCATCGATAATGAAAAAAATACGTAAGTGTGAACTTGCAGTAATAATAAACACTAAAGTATAACTATTACTTTAGATGCTATTAGATCCCAGAAAACAGCCTCCGCAGGAAAAACAGCAGGGATATTAGCCTAATCTCAAGCAGTTAAACTTATGCTAATCCTCTAACTGTATAAAATAATTACTTAGTTGACAAAATTTTATTTCCTAATGAAATATTGAAAAAGAAATTGGCTTTGTAAAGTCAAGTTCCTAATTACAGAAATTCACAAATGTATTATTTATATGAGTATCAGTAGACTACGTTACTAATGTAAGTAACCTCTGAGATTTTCCCTTAATAGACATATAATTAAATGTCTCTCTTTTGAGGACTTGAACTAATTACTTTAAATCTCTAATTTTCTCCTCAAACAAATAGGATTAAGAATATTAATGAATAATTAAAATGGTCATAGTACCTGTTGTACATATATTCAGGGTTTTACATACAGCAGTTCATCCTTACATAATAGCCTTCAGTACTATATAAAATTGCATAGAGTATCGGACCCCATATACACTATGCACAGATGCATTTTTCCTTCTTCACAATTTAAAAGAGAGAATATTTGTTCTTATTGTAGATTTTAGCAACCTTACCATACAGTTATTTTCATTCCTTATTAAGTCAAAAACCTTTATCTTTCCACTTAAAGAAAGCACTTCATGGCTTCTATTTGGCACATCCAAACTGCCGACATCACTACCCTTGTACTCCAGGGCCACTATGAAGTAAAATAAGGCATACTTGAACACAAACACTAAGATAATGTGACAGGTAACCTGATCACAGAGAGACGGCTGCTAAGTGACTAACAAGTGAGGAGTGGATAAAGTGTGGATCCCTTAGACAAAGGGATGATTCACATCCCAAATACAATAGAATAGGAAGGTACAAGATTTCGTCACACTACTCAGAATGGTCTGCAATGAAACTTCTGAATATTTTATTTCTGGAATTTTATATTTAATATTGTCGGACCATGTTTGACCTTGGGTAACTGAAATTGTGGAAAATGAAACCTTGGGTAAGGGGGCTACTCTATTAATTTTCACCTTTTCTCGTAATTTTTCCTTATCCAAAATGCTTGGGACCAAAAGTGTTTCCAATTTTGATTTTTTTTTTGATTTCTTAATATTTGCATTATATTTAACAACTGAACATCCTTAATCCAAACATCTGAAATCCAAAATGTTCCAATTAGCATTTCCTTTGAGCATCATATCAGAACTCAAAAAGTTCCAGATTTTGTAGCTTTTTGGATTTCAGATTTCAGATTAGAGATACTCAACCTGTATTTCCCATTATTGTATTTCATTCTGTTTGTATTATTACATGGAAAAAAAATAAGTGGTAATATAAACTTGAAAATAGAATGACTCTTTTACTTTTATTATTCCTGGCAGATGGCCTGGATATTTTAATGTTTCTAACTTATTTTTTTAAGTATACTGGGTTAAGATTTGTGTAGAATTATTTATGTATCTGGTGTATCCTTTGTCATTAAGAGGTTCAGAGCATCAACTGAAAAAGGTTTAAATTAAAAACAATAGCAACAAAAAGAAACAAGTAATTTTAAATGTTAAATGTAGTCATTTCATTTCAGTAAGTTCTATTTTATTTATTTCAGATGATACTATGATTAAATAATTTACAAACCAATTTTATCCCTGATCTATTTTCTAAAATATTTATTTTCACCTATTGAAGACTTAACTGAATACAGATTTTTTTCTATGTTATATTGGTTTGATAAAAATTCAAAAAATATTGATGATGTACATTGCTTAATCTTGTGATTTTAAGAACAAAAATGTGTTAGTAAGCATAATGACTAAAAAGTTGAAATTTAGTCATGTAGAAGTAAGGAAGTAAAGATTAACCCCGATGTAGAAACAAAAACATGTCCAGTGATTCAACAAACCACCAATAGTTGAAATGGATAAAGCCACCTGAAAGGCTAACAGAAAATTCTATTTTTCCCTGGGAAGTGCTGCAGTTGTGAAGTACCATAAAAAATCCTGTTTTTTTGAGGGAGGCTGCTGTTTTATTTCTCACTGAAAATATTTGTTTTCTAAACTCATAGATTATTACAAACTTTGTTATTTGATATTGTATTGGTAAAATATATATCATTATTACCTGCAGGCTCTAAGTCAGTTTGACAAAGAGAGACACCTCAATGTAAAACCCTGGTGAAGAGATTTGGATAAATGATTTCTAGACATGGAGTTCCACATTTACCTTAATTTTGTAGTTTCTAAAGAAATAGCACTTTGGGTTCAATTTGCATCTAGAGCCAATGTTGACTTTGTTACACACAAGCCTGCTTTGTCCACTTTATTTTAGAACTGAATAATGGTAAACGAAGCTTCCTATAGTACATCTTTGCTGAAAGTTTAAAGTCCTCTTAATTTTGTAAGATGACCTGACAAAACATGGGCAACATATAAAAGAATGTTGCCCAATAAAATGTTGCCTCCAAATTGGGCAACACCAAAAGCAGCAGTAATCCTAGATGTCCCACTCTCTCTTACCTCACCGATTAATGGCATTTGATATTTGCCATACAGTTAAACATGCCACATGCCTCATGTTTCTCTGTTTCATAGTTTCCAGTAAATAAATGTGACCAGGCCTGAGGATTTACAAATTTTGATTTGGTGTGGCAGAATCAAAGTTTATATGAGGAATATACAAAAGGGTGCTCAGAGAGCTTGTGTTGGTGAATGTGTGAGTCTTTGTGGAGGGCTTGGAGAGGAGATACCGATTTCTATATTAATAGGGCTTAATGGAGAAGACACATATATTGAGTAAGGCAAAGAGGCAAATGGGAAGTGAGTTGAAAGACATTCAGAAGAAAAATGCAGAGGGAATAAACAAAGAACAGAACCTATAACACTTAGGTTTATCCCCATTTTGAAGGACATAGGGCATGTAAAAAATCAAATTCTGTTGATTGATTGTGGATACTAAAAATTGCAAAATATATTGAAATTTTTAAGTTAAACTTTCAAATGCAATTTATTTGCATTATTCATGTACTTTGATTTTTTTTAAATTTTTTTAAATTTTATTTTATTTTTTTCTTTTTTTCTTTTTTCTTTTTTTTTCTTTTTTATTTTTTTTAAATTTATTTATTATTATTATACTTTAAGTTGTAGGGTACATGTGCATAACATGCAGGTTTGTTACATATGTATTTATGTACTTTGAAAAGTTGTTAAAAATTAAGAATCATATGTTTTAAAGAAACAAAAATAAGAGCTCTTCTAACCTAGGTTTGGAGAGGAAAAATAGAAGCTACAGACACTATCCAAGAATCAAGGTATAATACCTGTTGGCTACATAACAGAGTGACTTTGCCCAATGTTATCAGTATTTTAATGAGGACCTCTAGCTTTCATACTGTGTGAGTTAGGGAAATGTAAGAGATTAGAGTTTTGAATGAAAATATAGAGACCTTTGCCTATATATGTACATATGTATGTATGTATGTATCTATCAATCAATCTATCTATCTTCTATCTATCTACCTATTTGATGAACTCTGTCTGTTGTGCTGAGATTGCTTTCATAGGAGCAAGAACAATAAATCAGCAGATAAGCTGCTTCTGAATTGAATCAGGAATGCAGAAATGCATGTGATCAGATGGTTCTGAGTATATTTTGGAAATTGACACAGCATGATTTTCTGACAGATTATATAGGTTTTAGAAGACAAAAAGAAAAGTCATGGATGCCAATGACTTTCAAATGTGTATTTCCGCACAGACATTTTTTTTCCTGAACTTAGACTTGCATTTTATATGTAGAAAAACATAATTTGAAGAATGAAAATGATGGTGTCATTTATGGACAAGAGTTTAAAAACCTAACCAAAGACAGAAAAAATCAAAAATAAATGTCTGACTCATTTATGCTTAGATGTATAGAGGAGAGAAGGAATAAATGAAAGAGATATTCTTTATTATATGAATATTTAAAAGTTATCACTTTATCAGAATGAAGAATGGAATGCTGGCAATATTCTCATGAAGACACTATCACTGTGAACATTTGATTGTATTGCACACATTATTTCGATATTTCATCTACGTCTATATTCACATTTATATTCAAATGGCTATATCTGCATCTGCAGTAAGCATGCACTACTTCATATTTTAGTTTTTGAGACAGGGTTTCATTCTGTCACCAGGTTGGAGTGCAGTGACACAATCATAATTGTCTGCAGTCTCAAACTCCTGGACTCAAGCCATCCTCTCATTTCAGCCTTCTGAGCAGCTGGGACTACAGGCACTGCCATCATGCCCAGCTAATTATTTTATTTTTTGTAGAAACATGATCTCACAGTGTTGCCCAGACTGATTTTGAACTCCTGGGCTCAATCTATCCTCTCCTTTTCGCCCCTCAAAGTACTGGGATTACAGGCATGAGGCACCATACCTGGCCCGTGTCATCTAAAATGTTCATAAGTATTCTTTAGCTTGCAATATCTTTCTATATGAAAATACACTAGTTGGATTAACCTTGCTTTAAATAGAAAATATTTAATTATAAAAACTGATGTTATTTACATTCTAGCAAAATTTTATGTGAATTTACCACAATTTATTATTTCCTTGTAGTCTAAGATTAAATTAATGATATAAATATTTTAAGCTGTTTACTTATACATTTCCAACACGAATGAGGGTGAATATACCACTAAACCCTACACTGGTTATCTTTTTTACATTATGTTTGCAAATTTGCTTTTTCACACAGAGTCTCGCCATGTCACCCAGGCTGGAGTGCAGTGGCATGATCTTGGCTCACTGCAACCTCTGCTTCCCAGGTTCATCTAATTATTGTGCCTCAGCCTCCCAAGAAGCTGGGATTATAGGCATGCACCACTATGCCTAACTAATTTTTGTATTTTTGGTAGAGAAGGGATTTCATCATATTGGCCAGGCTGATCTGGAACTCCTGGCCTCAGGTTCCAAGAAATTCTTAACTTGGGGACCAAAAGTAGAGGAAAACTGTGTCCACACTATTATCTAAGTTTTGAATGAGAAAATATCCAACCAGAATTTTCCACAATGTGATGAAATAATACAGTAGAGCATAAATAGAAGTATTGAGTGCCTTGGATATACATGCTGAGACAGTCTGACAGTGTGCCTTCATATCTGACTGGACATGCAAAGCAGTCATATATACTTTTTCTGTGCAGTTGAAAGTAAAGCAGTTTTGATTAATAGGCGTGTGACCTGAGGTTGTCTTTTGATCATGTCAACTGGATTCTTAATAATAATTGGATTATTATCATAGACTAAACTACCGGAGATCAGATAAAAATGGAGATGTTTCCAGATAGGCCAGAATAGAAGATATGAGATAAGTTTAGTGGAGAATTGGATAAAAATAGAATGAGATGTTTCCAGATATGCCAGAATAGAAGGGATAAGTTTAGTGAAGAAGTGGACAAAAGTAGAATGGAACAATATACATCCCTTAGAAAATCAGTTATTTAGATGACTCACAAGACTTAGATTTTTCTTTTTTTCCAATTCTATAATAAACATAGGCTACTGGAACTCACTATTCACCAAATGAGAAATGGGGAGAGTGAGAGCACTAATTTGATTAGGTTTTCCATGAATTAAGTAGGAAAAAAAAAAAAGAATTACTTAATTAAATTTGACTCAACAAACCTAGCCAAAAAGTGACTCAAAGTAGAAACATGTTTGAAGTATTGAAAAATAGTTACATATTTATAAACATATGTGCATTTAAATGTGTAATCATTTATATATTTAGATAAATAGGTGGATATCTTATATATATATTTATGTTTATTTATATGTGTGTATATACATAAATATAACTGTTAATGTATGTATGTATACTCAATAGTCACCCATCTCCAAGACACCCAGTGTATCCCTAAAACCACAGAGAGCATCAACTCTATACATTCTATATTTCTTCTTATATACACATACCTATGATAAATTAAATTTATAAATTAGGCACAGTAAATTATTTTTAAAAAACTAATAATAAAATAGAAAAATTATAAAAATATACTGTAATAAAAGTCATTTTAATGTGATTTCTTTCTCTCTTGCTAACTCTTTTTCTCAGAAAATATCTTAATATCTTAAGACCGTGGCTGAACATGGGTAACTGAAACCATACAAAGCAAAAACATGGATAAGTGGAGACTGCTGCAAATACACATATATGTATGCATCTATTTCACACCAGAGTATGAAAACATTACACTTTTAACAGTTTAACAAAGAAGGAAACAACAGGCACTGAGGTCTACTTGAAGGTGGAGGGTAGGAGGACTGAGAGGAGCAGCAAAGATAACTATCGGGTACTGAGCTTAATTCCTGGGTGATGAAATAATCTGTACCACAAACCCCTGTGACGTGGGTTTACCTGCGTAACAAACCTTCACATATAGCCCCAAAGCTAAAATAAACGTTAAAAAAAGAAATATGAGAGTAAAAATGTTAAACAATGTTCATAAATGTTGTGATTGTTTAGTGACTACTTTTATATTAAACTTTTATCTAGCTAGAATTGACATGGCTATTAGGTATAATTTATATGGATTTTTGCGTGGCTATCCATACTGTTATTGCTTATTGAATATTAAAATATTCCCCATTTACTCTAGTTTTTTGTAATTATATGTTATTTATTCTGACTCCATGTGTTGTGTTTGTGTGTGCGTGCGTGTGTGTGTGTGTGTGATAAAGGTAAGGAACTGGTTTTATTCTTCTGCATATGGCTAGCCAACTATCACAGCACTCTTTGTTGAATAGGAAGTCCTTTCTCCATTGCTTATTTTGTTGACCCCCTACACCAGGATCTTTGTACAGAAAGGTTAGGGGAGCTCAAGTTGCAATCTGGGTGAGCAGGTGCTTTAAATGTCTGGAGAGTTGCCTGGGTGTAGAGCAGAGGGGGTCCTGCTACACTATGACCTATGCACAGGAAAGCTGTCATGGCATAGGCTGGTGATACAGGTAACTAGGTGCTCTGAATGCCTGGAGATCTACCTGGGCATAGAGTGAAGTAGGCCCCACCAAAATATCTATGCCCAGGAAGAGTGGCATGGCTCAGGCTGCTGAACCAGGCAAGCAGGTGCTACAAATACCTGAAGATCTGCCTGGGCATGAAGTGGAGACACCCCTGGTCCCCAGCACCAGGATCTTTGCCCAGAAAGGATAGAGAGGCTCAGGCTGACAATCTAGGCAAGCTAGTGCTTTGAATGACTGGAGATCTGCCTGAGTGTGGAGCAGAGAGGATCCCTAGGCACCACTATCTATGCCCAGGAAGAGTGGGGCAGCTCAGACTGCTGGTCCAGACAAGTGTGTGCTCTGAATGCCTAGATATCTGCCTTAAGGTGGAGTGGAGAGGGCCTCAGTGGATTGCAATCTCAGGGAAGCATGCTGGGGCACGCAGCAATGGCACACAGAGACCAGTTCCATCCAGATCACCAAGCTGGTCCTGGGTGTAAGTCTCCCAACCCAGGAGAAATCACAGCTGTAGAGCTCTCTGATGCTCTCAGACCCATGACTGGGGAGAGCACAATTCCAGTACCTACTGTTACGGCGATTTCCACAGTTCTGCTGTGGAATTACCAACTGCATTCCAAAGCAAGTGCTCCAATATTTGGCCTGAGACTCAAATGCCTTTACAGCCATGCTGCTGGGTTGCCAAAGAATGACAGAACTTGTATGTACACAGATTAAAAATAATGTCTTACTCTCAGTCCCAGGTACGGGAAAATGACCACAGCTTTTCTTGGTGTCCTTCCCTCTCAGCACCTTCAAGTCTCTCCCCAAGTTAGCTCCAGGGCTTGGGAGAAACAAAATGCTCTCCGTTGGCCAGTGAAAATGAGAGTCTTAGAGGGAGGCTCTCTGCCTCTCTCGGGACTGTACTGGGGCTTAACTCACTTTTATCAGCTGGACATCATTATGGGGACTGTTTGTCTTCTTGGGTATCTGGTATCCTTCACAATTCTGGTGAAACCCATTTTCCTTCTCCAACTAAAGGTCACAGAGCTGGTATTCATGCAGGATCTTTGCATTTTTAGGGGAGTGAGGCATGCCAAAGATATTTGATCTACAATCTTGGGGAAAAAACATATATATATATATGGGTTATGATTGAATGCTGATTTATTATTCTGTAGATCAAATTTGTTTCAGCTTTAAATATTGGAAGCTCTTTCAGTTGACTCCTGCATCATGTTAGCTGCTTCCATCAACATAGGGCTTGTTTTAGAGCTATCTGACTTCCTGGAGTAACAAGATAGTCCAGGTTTATTATGGATATTCCTTATCCCAGTTCTAGAATCAGACATTTTTCCAGGGAACATTGGTTTATTTTCCTGGAGAATGGCATTAGAAATCAAGACATGGGTGCTAGGTGTGCTCATTGTACTGGAGTTTCTTGCTTCTAGTTGCTCTCTGCTGAGAGTGTAAGGAATTATATGCATGTATACTAACCTCTGCATAAACATAATTAAACATATTTCTAGATACAGATATCTCTGTGTATATTGAGCTGAAAATGAATTCATAACGATGGCTCCAACTCGATTCTATGACCATATGTTTTATTCTAACCGCCTCCTCTTGCTTACCTGTAACTTCTCACTCCAACTGTGAAAAACCTGGCTCTCACCATCTGCCATCTATTTACTTAATTGTTCAGCTCTTGTATACATGTGTGAATACACATGCATTGATAAATATTAAGCATTGAAAACATCATTAAAAAGCAGAAAGTCTTCCAAAAGAATTTCTTCATCTGAAAGGTATGAATACACCAAATTAAAAATTATCAGTGACATGGAAATTTAGTAATATATTACAGACATACGTCACCAAGAGCATGCATTCCATCAGAAAAGGACCTCCTATATCTCCAACCTGTTGTGTAAAGTTTTTTATTTGCCTTAAACTAATTGAAGTGATTAAATCAGAACTATGTGTCCAAAGCAAAACTGTCCTATGCCTAGTCTCTATAATAACATAAACCAGAGAAGTGAACGTTCATAACCCAGTCACCTTATAGAGAGTAAACCACATTAAATATATCCAGCAGTGTTCAAACCCTTGCCAAATTCTGGTGTAAGAATAATTACATTTTACATTTTACCTTTACCTCATTTATGAGAGTCACCATCATATACCAGAAATCTATATAAGTAAACCCCCAATGCTTACATATTAATCACTATATATTTCTGTATATCACTGTATATCATTTGTTCTCATCTAAATTCCCACACCTCTCAAACCCCTAGCATGCTTATCTTATGCCTTCTGAATCCCACATTCTATCAGGGCATAAGCAACCTATATATTCAACTTGTTGTGTAAGAATTTATGTCTTTGCCCTGAACTAGCTGAAGCTAGGTCTTTCTCAAAGGATACTACCTTCTTTGTACCAACCTCATACTAAGTCTGGAAGCAGTTTAAATTTTTCCATAATTTCTGTCTGCCATTTCTAAATTAGTCTCTTTTCCCTGTCTCTAAAAATATAAATTTTTAAATTTATGTCATCCAAGTGACATAAAATTTAACTCAAAACCTCTCCTTTTGGCAGTAATATGCAATAGTTCTGATCCACTGAGTTTTACTCTGTAAAACAGTGGTTCACTGTGACTATCTTAAATTGTGCTTCTGTCAGAATTCTTGGGGATTCCAGTATTATGCTACTTCTCTTAATACCGTATACTCTCAATATATTGCCATTTGCTTTTCCAAAATGCTTATTTTTCTCCTTTCCTCAGCAACTCAATTTCCATATCATCATCTTGCCATTACCAATAATTTCAAGTTTAACACATATATCATCCCAGTTTCAAGGATCATATGCTTTGAAATTCGTTCTCTAAACACATCCTATTACTCTGAGTCTCATCATTGTTCTGACTTCACTGGGGATTGCTAACTACTTCTCCTGCAATTATGTTATATCACTTACTAGTTCCCTATTCCTTATCTGATATTCTCACTTTCCTTCTTACTTTCATACTAAAATATCTGATCATTCAATAACATATTTTTTCTCCTTTTTTGTCCACTCCCTTAGAAATGCTTCAATCTTAGTGAAATTCAATTCGTTCCTTCTCCATGTCATGAGTATACACACACACACACACACACACACACACACACACACACGTACACTACAAATATATGACTATTGAAAACATGTCAACCTGGAAATAATATAATTTTTTATGGCCCTGACTATTCCTATGCTCCTCTCCCAGGTATTTTAATTTTGTTATAGTAGGTAGCTAGTCAGAGATGAGCAGAACAGGAGAGAGTCCTCTCCACCAGGAATGTCAGATGACCACCACGTGATAGTCAGGCAGTTGTTAAGCTGCCCCTCTAAAACAATAATTGTTCGCAGCTGGCACCAGAGAAAGGCAGTCTCCCAATAGATGAAAAAACCTAAAACTCTTTATTAGCTTCCCGATAGGATCTCAGGAGTTGGGTGAGTGTGCTCCAGCATGCGCACTAAGAGGCAGAATGGTGGAGTTGAAATTGTATATTACCTTTCTCCAGGAACATAAGGGAAAAGTGCCTCAAGTGAGCATGTGCAGAATTTCAGTAAACACATTGCACATGTGGCCATTCCCAAGTGCTGGCAGGCCACTGCACATGGGGGCAGGCCACTGCAATGGAAGAATCAGGGGAAAAGGGATGCAAGGCCTTGGAAGCATGCCAAGGTATAAAACCCTAAGTCAAGGTCAAATAGTGCACTTGATCTCTCAAGTTTCCTGCAATTATACTTTACTTCCTTTCATTTCTGCTGTAAAGATTTTTAATGAGCTTTCACTCCTACTCTAAAACTTGCCAGTTTAAAAGACTGTCTAGTCCTGTAGGAATCCAAATCAAATTCACAGGAATAACATTAATAGAGTAAAAGATTTATAAACAAGAATTTCTTGGACTGTAGTTAAGAAAGATGAAAAATTGGTGAAGTTTGAACTAGATCTTCATGAATGTAAGTACTGCAATATCAAGAATGCATAATGTTGCTCAGATAGCTTAACAATACCATCCTCATTTAGAAAAAAATAAATTTCAATAGAAGGACATAACATATTTGAGGAATGGCAAAAAGTTCAAAGTGTGTTTCATTGAATAAATGGGCATAGACATATAAGATAAGGAAAGTCAGGATATATTATTGTGATTCACATCCTACAGGAAAACCTGATTAGTTGTTATCCAAATAAAAATGTGACCAAAAATCATGATTGTACTTATTCAAAGACAGCCATTTGATTTTTAAAGTTTATATTTTATGCTTACAGTGAAAGCAATTTTTCCTATCTTTGAATACTAGCTTGGCAAGAGGGTCAGCAATGCTTAGGGAGTAAATAGGCCTTGTGCTTTTTTAGTGAAACTATGACCTTTGAAAGATGCACACAATCTAGAAGTTGCTGGAGCCTAAAATGTGCATCTAGAGAAAGGTACCGGTATCTTTCATGCTCACTTGGTGCTCCACATGTGTCAAAAATGAGAGAGGAAAGAAGACAGTTTCTAAAGAAAAAATTCTATGGAAAAGAAACTGGCAACAAATGTTGTGAAAAAAAAGACTGAAAATGTCTATCCCAAAGATACTCAGGAACTATGCCGTAAGACAGATCACACAAACATTTCCACATTTCAGCTTGGGAAATAGGGGCATGAAAATTAAATAGCTACATAATCAAGAAAGCTACTTCAAATTAGCCTGTATTCTTAACTTTGAAAAATGTGCCTTAGATGTTACTCTCTGAAAGAGCAGCATATTATTTAGAATAGGCAAATTGTCAAAATAAAAGACTCAGAATATCTCAAATACTTAACAGAAGAGAAAATTGTTTTATCTCATTTTAAACCATTTGATAATGGTATTTGCTGGGTCTCCTTCTCTATGTAGATTCAAGGGTCTAGGCTTCTTCCATCTATGGTGCATCATCCCCAAGAGTCTCAATGTCCTCTGGAGGATACTCTACATTTTGTGGCAGGGAGAGAGAGTATGAAGAAACTTGTAGGAGGGTTTTATTGTAGAGAATAGTCTTAGGGGTGACCATAATGTTTCTACTTACATTGTGTTGGTTGGAACTCAGTCATATAACCATATCTAGTGACAAGGAAGTTTAAGAATCTCTGTGCATGGGAAAATGAAATTTTTCATGTGCCCGTAAAAGTATCTGGATTTGTCTTTTCACATGTCTCCTCATGGTCACAAAGATTTTAATTCGCTGCATAGTATTCCATGGATGCAGCTGGAAACCATCATTCTTAGCAAACTATCACAAGAACAGAAAACCAAACACCGCATGTTCTCACTCATAGGTGGGAACTGAACAATGAGATCATTTGGACTCGGGAAGGGGAACATCACACACCAGGGCCTATCATGGGGAGGGGGGAGGGGGGAGGGATGGCATTGGGAGTTATACCTGATGTAAATGACGAGTTGGTGGGTGCTGATGAGTTGATGGGTGCAGCACACCAACATGGCACAAGTATACGTATGTAACAAACCTGCACGTTATGCACATGTACCCTAGAACTTAAAAGTGTAATAATAATAATAAATTTTAAAAAAAAGATTTTAATTCGCCTTTTAACCATGAAATACATATACTCCCCACTCCCCCAAAGAAGACAACTCAAAGTCCTGCCTATTTCCTGTCTCTAACTCAAAGTCCAGGAAAAGTGAGTGACTTGCAGACTTTTCCATGTTATACGGATATAACTTTCTTTGGTCTTGTGACCTGTGACCTGAACAAACCTGTAACTGACCATTGTAAATCTCACTCTGATGCATAGCCATGTGTAATAGAGTAATAGTGGCCAAAAATCAATCACACAAACAAACAAACAACAACAAGAAAAGCCCCTCCCATCTGGAAAAATAGAATGAAAGGCACTGAGAAGCTACTGGTCCATTACAACTTGGAGTGCTAGATTGGAGTTATTTGATTAGATCCTGATTTTGCTTCCTGGGAGGGGTTCTTTCACTAATTGTTCTCATATCCTGGCTTTGCCCTTCAAAAAGTTCCTTCTTGTCTATTCATCTCTGTGGTTATATCTGTGTTAAGTGTTAGAGAAGCTTCCCACCTATTGCTGGTGCAGGTTGAAAATCTGTAGGTTGTTTTAACCCCAAGAGATTTGCATTTGTTTGTTTGGTTTTCTTTTATTTTGCTGCTTAGGTGTTTCTATAAAAATACAATTTAGTAAAAAATTACCAGGTATCTAGTGATCTGTGCATTTCTCATCAGTTCCATGTAGCTATCAACCCACCAAGGTTCCCTACTAGATGTAATTTTTAGTTTTCTCTTTTCTGTAGTGTAGAGAAGGGCCTTTTATGTTGCCCAAGCTGATCTTGAACTCCTAGCCTCAAGCAGCCCACCTGTTTCGGCCTCCCAAAGTGTTGGAATTACAGGCCTGAGCAAGTGTATCCGACCCGTTCTTAATCTGATTCATTAATTATTATCCTGTACCTCAATCTCTTAAGTTGACAGTGGCAGTGATGAAACTATCTGAAACAACAGGCTAAGTGAGAAGATAATGCCATTAAATTTACTCTTGTAGCACGGCTGATTCATTTTGTAGCCCAATAATCTTGTGAGATTTCTGACTTTCTCCTTTTCCTATTTGACATTTAGGATCATTCTGAACTAATGGGCACATATCACCTAGAAGAGTGTCAGAAAACATATTTATTGGCCAAATTTAGACATACTAATTATTTTGCAAATATTCTGTGGACACTTTTTTGTTACAACAGTAGTGCTGAATGGTTGTGATAGAGATCATATACAGTAGTCCCCTACATCACTTTTCAAGATTTCAGTTACCGACAGTTAACTGCTCTCTGAAATACTAAATGGACAACTCTGGAAATAAACAATGTATGAGTTTTAAATTGCTTCTCATACTAAATAATGTGATGAAATCTCATGCCATCGTATTCTGTCCTGAGCATCTCTTTGTCCAGTGTAACTATGCTGTATGTCAAATAGTTTTATTAGAATAATCTAAATTCAGTATTTTTTCCAGGCAAAATATTAATTGGAATAATTGTTCAAAGAGCTCAGGATTGGGTTGACTCCTAAACATTTTGAGCATGGGCCCAGTATTAGGGTCATCTTTTATGTCCTCTAAATTCTTTGTTCTCCAAAATTGGGCATGTGAGACTTATATGTGGAATCAAATTTGAACTCATAGAAGTAGAGAGTGGAATCATGGCTACCAAGGAATGGGAGTGGAGGTGGATCTGAGACTGGGGGATGTTTGTCAAAAGGCACAAAATTTTTGTTAAATAGGAAATATAAGTACAAGAGACCTATTGTGTGAAGTGATAGCTACAGTTAATAACAATGTATTCTTGCAAGTAAATAAGACAGTAGACTTTAAGTGTTCTCATCATAAAAAAAGATAGGTGTGATAACGCTTATGTTAATTAGTTCAATTCAGCCGGTTCACTAAGAATACATGTTTCAAAATATCATGTTGTACAATATCAATGTATACAATTTCAATTTGTCAATTAGAAAAATAAACACATTTTACAAAATTTTCTTAAAAGAAAATTGAGCATGGGAGAGACTAAAGCATCATGTAAACTTGTGAAGAAACCAATCTCATTTCTGGTAGAAAGAATGTAAGAGCACAATTTACTGCAGGAATTCATATCACCACGTCACCTAAATTTTTTGGATTCAATTATAAGTTCACTGTTAAATTTGGGATGACAATACATCTACAATTCTGGTTCCAAATTAAAATTCTGATACTATAGAAATGAATTAGGACCTTGTATAAACTAGGTTTCTGTGCAATAAGAAGAATTTTTATAAATGAAAAAATAAAATTTACCAAAATGTCAATTACTTTAGAGTTTAGTATGTGATTTACTGAACTCGGGCAAACAACCTACAGTTCATAGTGAGAGAAAATAATAGCTAACGAAGGGAGAAAAAATGGGACAGAAAAACCATACTTTTAAGAAGGTAGCAGAAAATAAAAGATCACTGCAAAGAGCCTTGGTGTTTAGTTTTAGGCCTTGAGGATGAGAATAAATGCTTTTCCTAATATGCCATCTAATTTTTTGGCTCAGACATTTCCTCCTAACTTTTTTTTTTCTGGTTCTAAAACAGAATAAAATAATCCCCTACACATCAAAATAACATAATTCTGTGTTCTTTATATTATTAAAATACTCGATAAGAGTTGCATAAGTATTATTTGAGGAGAAACTTGCATTCACAGAAGGTCGACATGGGATTGTCATAATACCAAGTAATTAGCACAAATGAGAGTAATACAAGGGGTATAGTTAAGAGGAAAAGACAATGTCTGGAAACAAAATTGCAAGGAACCACCCTGACCATCTGTGTCATTCCCCACCGCCCTGACTATAAGTGTATATTTTATAGGATAAGAAGTGTACAGAAACTGTGGCAAAGAAAGTACAGATTTCTCAGAGAAAGTCTTGCTCATGGTAAGTAGAAAAAAGAAAGAAAGAAGAAGATAAGAATAATTTCCTCTAGAGAGTCATGCCATGTGTTAGTCCTATGAATCTTCAGTTAACAGTTTTTTTTATAATTACAATAAAATATTTTATCCTTGTGACTGTAAATAACTTTGAGAACACATGTGCATTTTTTCTATATATTAATTTTTCAGAGTTACAGCTAAACACATTTGAATATTTTAATCATTTTCTCTTTGTACCATGATATTGGCATACCCTATACTCAATTATAAAATTATAAAATGTTCCTCTTACAATCTTAGTGACTGTTTTTTATAAGGCAAATCATATATGGCAGGTATGATTATTTCAGAGCCATCTAATCCTAAAGTGCTACAGTCAAGATAGCTAATAATTGTTAGTTTCATATTATAAATATTAACCATAAATGTTCACTACCAATTCTACTGTTAAAATATATTATTGAAAATAAAGCAAATGCATTCTATTGTTACAAGCCTTATAACATTAAATCTGCACAATAAAGTAATAAAGTTCTTCTAACATTATACAGATATTGTCATCCCTTACAAATATTTGCCTCTGCAAGCCTTCTAAGTAATCTTGATGTTACTCTACAGCATGAATAAGGGTCAGAATCCTAATAAAAATAGGATCAGAATTAAGACATCACTTACATTTAGGCAGGACGAGCCTAAATTAATGATGATATATCTATGTGAAGCCCTTACATAAGCAGTTGAGGACAAATTCAACAAATTGGAAGCAAATACTAGAGAATTAATATAGATGTAGGAGTTGAGAGTCTAAAACATAAATATATTGTTATCATTTCATAGTTGATAGATAGAAAGTGGTGACTATCGTGGGCACTAATGAATTCCTACAGAAGTCTGGTAAACTCCGTAAGGGTGGACTTGATCAGCAAAAAAAGGGAAAAAGTAGGTAGGTAAGAAAGATAAAATGTTACAAATTAAGAAGGAGACCGGGGAAATTTAAAAAACATTGTTTTAGAAGACAAATCTTTAGTATCAAATTCCATTTTCAGTACATTAAGAGGTGAATAAAATAAATATCTATTAAATAATAACATAAAATAGAGCTATGATTTATAGGAGCAACACCTTATATTGTGTTACATATATTTTGTTACTTCATAACAACTCTATAAGGCTCTTTATTACTCAAATAATAATACTAAGTTTTGCCAATATTTTTTGGTGAATATCGATTTGTTTTAAAATATGTTATCACTGAAAAATTATTAATCTATATAACTATCTTTTTAGATGATATCCTATACTTATGTATGTGTATAATTGACTCAAATACATATTACTCAAACTATCTTCAGTTTGTCAAAGGTGTCTTCTTTTTTGTGACCTTTGTCAAGGCAATTTTTTTATTATATAAATAACGATATATTATTTTGTATGCATTATATTTAGATAATATATAATTTATATATTGACATAATAATGGGTTTTTTTGCCTTATATAAGATCACAAAAGAAGAGAAACTGTTGACAAATATATATATTTTTCATAGCTTTTGGGCTACAAGTGATTTGGGGTCACCTGAATGAATTGAATAGGGTTAAGTCTGAGGTTTCAGTGCAGCTTTCACCCAAGTAGCGTACATTGAACCCAATATTTAGTTTTTTAACACTCACTTATCTCTCATCCTTCTCCTTTTGAATTTCCAAAGTTCATTATATCACACTGTCTTTTCGTTTCTGTAGCTTAGTTCCCACTTACAAGACAATATATGATTTTCCATTCTTGAGTTTACTTCACTTACAAATATGGCCTCCAGCTCCATTCAAGTTATTGCAAAAGACATTATTCCATTCTTTTATCATCTTAGTAGTTTTGATGGTGTGTGTGTATGTGTGTGTATATATATATATATATATATATATATATATATCACATTTTCTTTATCCATTCATGACTGATAGACACTTAGATTGACAGTATTGACTTACTGTCAATAGGTTTCTAAAATAGTCATCTAATTAAAACATATGTATATGTGTGTGAATATTTCAGTATTCCTAATTATCATTGTTAAATGTCATTACAATTTGTATATTGCTTCATATGAAAAATAATTTTAAAAAATATATTTTATTTCCTTATTTGTATAAATTTAAGTGGTACAAGTGCAATTGTGCTACACAATATATGCAAATATGGATATATGGTATAGTCCTTAAGTTTGAGCTTCTAGTGTATTGATCACTACAATAATGTACATTGTATCCATTAAGTAATTTTTCAACAGTCACTCCCCTTCTACCCCTCTCCCACCATTTAGAGTATCCAATGTCTATTATTTCACACTCTAAGTCTATATGTACACACAGTTTGGTTCCCACTGAAAAGTGAGAACATGCAACATTTGTCTTTATGTTTCTTGTTTCACTCAAGATAACAGCATCTAGTTTCATCTATGCTAATATAAAAGACATAATTTTAATTTTTCTTTATAATTGCACAGTATTTCATTGTGGATATATACATTTTCTTTATTCAATAATCTTTTCCTCCATTGATGGACACAAAGGTTGATTCCCTATCTTCTCTATGGATAAAAATGATTTTCAGGGTTTTTTTCGCTATAACTTTTTCTTTAGAACTATTCTACTGCTTTAGAATAGCTTCAACCATAACCACAATATTAGTTCATTTTTTTGTTAATTTATCTGCTCAGGTTTGTCTAATGTAACTTCTGTTAAGGATGAGAATTTAGACTAAAATCACCTAGAATTTCAAATAGATCTCACGGAGTGCTCACCATTCCATCATCTTTATTAATATACTTTCTCTGCTCCTATTGCAATAGATAAACCCTCCCAGTTCTTAAATGAGGCACATACTTCAAATTTGCTCTGAATCACAGGCACAACCTCCAGTTCTGTGCTGTATCTATTAGTCATTTATATATCAACTTTGAAATTAATCTGTTGTTTTTTAACTGTTTAATACTACTTGCTCAATATTTTAACAAAAATGGAAATAGCTTTGTATCAAATTATTTAGCTCCTAAGAAAATAGTAAATTATTTTTTATCTTAGATTTATAACTGGGGCTACCTATATTTATATAAATTTTAATATTTGGTTATCCTTGCTCTCATAAATAAAGGTCATTTTGCCTTAGGGCCTTAATCTTTTAATATAATTTTGGATTATGTTTGCTTTTTATTTATATATTAATTTTGATTAATATATAATTAGAATTTAATAAATATTATTTTCTTAAGATTGTTCTGTAAAATCATGTGAGATTTTTGAATTAATACTTGGTTTTTATATAATAAGTTTAGAAGATTTTATTATATGGTTAAGAACTTCATATATCATTGAAATTATATATTCCAAAAGTATAGAAAGTTTTGATAACCTTCACCTGGAAGTTATTTTATCTGATTTTCTGAGCACGGCTAACTTATTGACATATTATCTATTTTTCCTTTTAAAAATTAATTAATTTATTTTAAATTAACAAATGAGAATTACATATACTTAAGGGCTACACCATGATGTCTTTGTACATACAAGGTAAAAAGATTCACTCAAGCCAACTCGGCATCACCTTTCCATCCTCTCATTTTTGTGATGAGAATATTTAAAAATATATTCTTTTAGCAATCATGAGATGCATGATACATTATTATTGACTATGGTCACCATGCAGTGCAACGGATTCCTAAAATTTATTCATCCAGTGTAACTGCAAATTTTTACCCTTTGAGCAACATCTATCTTTTCTCTATCATTTCCCATTCTCCTTCTCTCCTTCACTCTTAATTCCTCTGCACCTCTGATAACCATTTTTCTACTCTCTGTTTCTGTGACAACGACTTTTTAGATTCTACCTATAAGTAAGATCATACAGTATTTGTCTTCCTGTGCTTGGCTTATTTCACTTAGCATAATCTCCTCCAATTTCATCCATGATGTAAATGGCAGAATTTCCTCCTTTGTTAAGGCACAATAGTATTCCATTGTGTGTGTATATCACATTTGCTTTATCCATTCATTCACTGATACAGATTTAGGTTGCTTCCATATCATGACTACTGTCAATAATGTCGAAATGTGCAATGTGCAATGGAGTGCAACATCTCTTTGAAATATGTGTCTATGCCTTTAGGTATATACCCAGAAATGAAATTGCTGGATCATATGGCAATTCTATTTTTAGTTTTTTGAGGAACCTCCATACTATTTTCCAAAATGATGGTACTAAGTTATGTTCCCACTATCACTGTACAATGGTTCTACATTCTCTACATTCTTCCCAACACTTGCCGTCACTTGCCTTTTTGATAATGGCCATTCTCACTCATAGGTATAAAGTACCTTTTAATTTGCACTTCTCTGGCGATTAGGAAAAATGTTGAGCATTTTTTCATACAATTGTTGATTATTTCTGTCTCTTCCGAGGAGAAATTTCAACTCAGATTCTTTGTCTTATATTCCTTTATATTAATCGGTCCCTTTGAAGTTTGTTCTTCTGGTGCCATTATGATCAATTACAATTTACATATAATCTGAGGGTTTTTAAAATGTATCTTTTTTATTGTGGAAAAAAAGAACTTGGATTTCTACTTCAAAATGTTTCCTCTAACCTTGGGAAGCATATTTGTGTGTTCTTTCCACTCACTCATGGAGCACACATCCATGATTGACACCCATGGCTTTTGATAGCCATTTTAGCTGATTGAATTATATGTTTAGAGACATTTTGCTGACCAAAATGTTATCTTTGTTGTTCCTTTTTTTCCTGCGTTTTGAAGTTAATTCTGAGAAGTTAATAATAGAACCCTAAAGGATTTTTAAATTGCTTACTCACATAATAAAATTTTGTTGATATACGCAAAATACAGCAATAAAGTTAGGACAGTTGCTGACATTTTGTCATTTAAGAATGTATTGTCAGTAGTAATTCCTTTCAGCGTTTCTATAAATGTTTCAAACTACCTTTACGTAGGTGGATATCAACGGAAAAGTAGAGTGCAGTCTTCTTTCCTTGATTTAGTAAACATGTAATACCAGAAATAAGTAAATTCTTTGTGCAGTTTTTATCTAAATAAGAACAAGCAGGAAATAAAGAACCTCGCAAAATCATTTAAAACATATAAAATAAATTCACTTGGGCTGGGAACGGTGGCTGACACCTGTAATCCCAGTACTTTGGGAGGCCGAGGAGGGCAGATCACCTGAGGTCAAGAGTTGGAGATCAGCCTGGCCAACATGGCAAAACCCCATCTCTACTGAAAATACAAAAATTAGCTGGTCGTGGTCATGAGTGCTTGTAATCCCAACTATTTGGCAGTCTAAGGCAGGAGAATAGCTCGAACCCGGAAGGCAGAGGTTGCAGTGAGCCGAGATCGCGCCATTGGACTCCAGCCTGGACAACAAGAGTGAAACTTCGTCAGAAAAATAAATAAATAAATAAATAAAATAACTTCATTTGTCATATAATCATTTTTTATAATATAGTTATATGATGATGGCTTACGTTCTTACAATCTTGATCTCCACATAAAAGACAAATGTTTTTGAAAGGAAATAATGATTAAATGATTAAAATTATCCTCTCATGCAATTTTTGTATTTACTGAATCCAGTTTTTACATCGTTTGTTAGTTTAGCTACTTTTCTTTCCGGGTTTCCTAAATGATTTTCTACTAGTGGAGACATATGAAAACAGAATATAAAAAAGAATATCCAAAACACTCTGAAACATACTTTGAAAAGTACAAAAAATAAATAAACATCACATACTAACAGCATAGTCTTCAAAATATAATTTTTCTGTTACATTTTATTGTCATTTGTTCAAATGATGGATGTTTGCAGCATTTAATTCTCTTACTCATTTTTTAAATCTAAAGCATGTATGATGTAATATAATAAGGTATGAAGCATAAGGGACTATTCATATTCCATATTTATCCTCCTGGTCCAAAAGCTCACAAAGTAATGTTCTCCCTCCTTGTTATTGCTCATGCAAATATATACAGACATGCACACACATAGATATACACACACACAAGCACACACAAAAATCAATACAATCTATGATACATATTTAGTGTTAATTTATTTTTTTCACTATGAATTAATAGGTGTAGGTGTGTTTCTACTTTTTGCTAAGGTGCTATGAATAGATATGCATACTCATGTATATATACGTAAGCAATTGTATAAATGGGATCATGTGATATGTAATTTTGGATTTAGTGCAATCTCTTCTTTATTGCTATTAGGTTGATTGCCTCTGTTCTGTCTTCACTGTTGCAGCAGATTGTGCTTCTTTCTGTATCATGTGCTGTTAAATTGGATGTGCAACTTTCATATTTTGTGTCTACATGTGTATCAACAAACACACGTATACATATATACACATTTCTAAAAATTATGCAATTATGATTCATAAACGTTTGTGTTGCTTGATTTAAAAATGATACGTTGTGTACAATTCTCTGAATCACGTTTTGTATTTGAACCATACCTCATGTAAATGATTTGGAATCTACTGGTGTAATACTTTTAATTGTTGTGCAACATTTCATTTAATTCATGTAAATTATTTTTGGAACATTTTCTTTTGCCAAGTTTGCCTATAATTTGTGAATTTGGGTTTATTAAAATGGTGATTTTCAGTATCAATACAATAGGTAATTGAGTAAAAATACATCGTGTATTTATATATGAGACATTAATAATATGACAAATGAATTTATTTCATATGTTTCATTTATTTTGCAAGGTCTTTTATTTCCTATCTGTTCTTATTTAGATAACACTTACATAAATACTTCTTAATTTTTAGAATCTTTCTCATATATATCTATATTTAACACACATACAAATACATGTATGTGTGTGTAAATCTATCTACCTATCTATCTATCTACCTGGAAAAGATTCTGAGACTTAAGACAAATGTCTTATAGTATTTTAATTTTAATACATTCAACCGATGATATTAAAAATTCCTTAAATTTACATTTGTACAAAAAATACTCATGTAATATTTTCTCAAAGGCTTGCTAGCATTGTGTTAGATTATTTTTTCCTATGTCATATTTATTTATTTTCAATAATTTGATTGCTGTGAAGCCTTTGTTAGTCTATTTATTCTTTACTAATGAGTTTAGGTTTTTTGTTTTTTGAGAAGGTGCTTAAGTTGACTTGATTTCTTGCATTTTTTTGTATTTTTTCTTTCTTTTTTCTAACTTTGAAAATATGTCTTATGTGTTGTATATCTTCATAGAAAATTCATTTTTGAAAAAACATTTTTTTCTGTTCACATTTTAATATTGTTAAGCACATATTTTAAAATAATTTATAGTAAAATGTATGTACATTTTTAAAAGTGTGGTATGTGTGCGTATGTGCATGAATGTGTGTGGGGGAGGTGGTGATGGTTTTGTTGTTTTAAGTAGTATTAAGACTACTTTGGACTGATAAGATTTTATCTACAAAAATTCCCATTGATTTTTAAGAATAAATACTAGATGGTAAAATTAACTCAGAGCACTGAGGCGGTCATCAGATTATGTAAATATTTTGTAAATTACAGAATTCTGTAAATGGCACAATTATAACTATATATAGACACACACACAAACACACACACATATATGCATACACACAGACACTACATTTGCTGCAATTCAATGCAAATATCTGCCTTACATTGTCTTTTTCAGAATATCTAGCATTAGGAAATTGAATAAGCTATTCTATCTTGCATTTCTGTTTAGCCAAATGGATTATTTACGTGAGACAGAAAAATATAATTGCCAGTGAGTTTAAATCAATATTTATTAAAATTCTAGTAACTCAATACATGCAGTACTTCAGGAATTTTATACAGATTACCTTTAATCCTTACCATAACTTTCTCAAGTAGTTATTATTAGTTCTCTTTATGTAATCATAAAGTTGAGGGCCTGTGTTATTATGTAACTTGTTCAATATATTTTATTACACAAATATTTATTAAGCATATAATGGGTGTGTGGTTTAAAATAACATATGCTAAAGTCTTAATTGACTAATTTCTAAATGACTAACTCTCCCATGAAATTATTTATGTAGAATACCCTACCTTTCACTCAGTCTCCTTATACATGCTAGAAATTGTGAAGATAAAAATGAATGAGTTTTTGATCTATAAGACAATAATATTTGATAAAGAAAAACTATGATTTAAAAAAGAGGATAATTTAAAGATTGTTTAGGCATCTTTTTGTGAACAATTAACGTTGAGAGTTTTCTTTGACAATGTCTACCAAAGTTGCATAAACCAAGACCCTAGGTACTATCAATTCTTATCCTATTTTGATATTAAAGAGAAATGCAAGCATACATGCATGACCAAGGACATGTTCAATGTTATTTATGCCCATGTTCAGAATAGTACCACAGCAGGCAAAAACATCTAAAAGTGTATTAATAACAACATTAGTGAATAAATATGTGTACCAATAAATATATTTAAAAATTGTACCAGCTAATGCTAAAAACAAAAGTGTGGGTGAATTGTAAATTTAAAACAAACAAAAATACTTCTGTGTATTAGTCCTCTAATATAAAGTTTACACATGATCAAAAATACTACATTATAGCCACAGGTGATATCGCGGCCTTTATAAGAAAAGTGAGATTGTAATGAAAGAGGAGAAGTATAAAAGCTTTTTTGGCTGGCATTTAAATTTTATGTCTTGATATATTTAGTAGGTACATTAATGTGTTTTGATAAATCACGAATATACACATTTAGGTTTATGTATTTATATACTCAACTAATTGTAGTCAAGAGTTGTTTAAAAGATTTGAACATTTTATGCTTATCTAAATCTTATTGACAGCTGAGCCTTGCGATGCCTTATGTTGACTTGTTCTTCCATTTTGTTTTTCTCTTTGTGTTTGTATGGCTGTGTAATTTTCAATGCAGTACTTCTACTCCATTCACAAACTATATTTTCATGATGCTTATATACACTGTGAAATATACAAAACTATATTTGAGATTCATTCATACACACCTCAAGTATTGTAATAAAATTGTTAAATAAACTACAAGTTTTATATGCCTTTACGATAAATTTATGCATCGGTTTGTTCAAGGGTCTAAAGGTTGGTAGGCCTTCTACTAGGGTGCAGGTCATCTTGGCCCAGCTTGGCCTTGATCTTGATTGTGATTCCAAACTATAGGTCTCATTTTTCTTTTTCTTCTGTATTTATATGTTAGAACCAACTGATTTCCAGGGCATGTTCTTGTCATCTAGAATCCTAGAATACAAGAGGTCCTGCCAAGTTACACAATCACATTGAAATGCTTTCTTGGCTTTATGTATGCTAATATTCTACTTGTCAAAGCAAATCATGAAGATAATATCAACATCAATGGATATCTTTTTGAGTCCTGTGTTACTATAAGAGAATATCACATGATGGATAATTTATAAAGAAAAATTTATATCACGGTTCTGGAAGCTGCAAATTTCATTGTCAAGGTGTGGGCACCTAGTGAGGACCTTCTTGCTGTGTCAATCACGACAGATAGAGGAGTTTGTGTGTGTGTGTGTGTGTGTGTGTGTGTAGAGAGAGACAGAGAGAGAGAGAGAGGTATCAAACTCATAGTCTCAAGTTTTTTTTGAAATTGGCATTAACCCATCCATGAGAGTGACACTCTCATAACCTAAATACCTCTCAGTAGGCCCCACCTCCCAACACTGCTGCATTAGGGATTAAGTTTCCAACAAATGAACTTTGGGAGACACATTCAATCCTAGCATTTGGGAATAAAAATATTCTCTATCTAGAGCCCAAATTAGGACAAAGCCAGTAAGGTAAAGTTGTGCAAGGGCAGGGTGCAATCTGGTTTTGTTTAGAATTTTTATGTTTTTATACCATGAATTTATTGCATTAAACTTCGTTATCTTTGAATATTATAGTAAAATATAATTTAGTTATTTAGTTGTTTGGTTTCCCTTTACATATTGTCCTGAGAAGAATGGAGAAAACCTCACTTGCTTTACCTTCATCATTGCCCTGATTCTACTTCTTCTGTTGTGATAGATTATAAAGGCACTTGACAAAGGGTATGAATTAAATAGGGTAATGTGATATGGACCATGTACAATAATAGTGCAATATATTTACAACAATCTAATATATAGTCAAGACAATACAAAAGAATCAGTTTTATCAAAAACTAGAATAATAGATTATGAGCTTTATGTACATCTATAAAGGGTTTCTAAATTTCTGGTACTCTATTTTTTAAAAGATGGTTACACTCATATAAGTTTTATAAATATTTTTAACTGTTATAAACTTTTAAACAATATCCATGTGGGTACATGCACATGCATATACACACATATACACACACAAAGACATCAATGTCACAAAAAGTTAAATAAAGTGAATGTGGATCACTGTGAGGACCACAGCTACATGAGTTGATCAGAAAACCACCATCATCTTCTCAACATAGTAGTTCATGTCTCTCAGAGCAATTACAGATCCTGGCTGTAAGAGAAATACTTTTACATTATGTGCTTTGTAACTGTGCTCTCCTTCACAACTTAGCTATGTATACCTTGGGTGATGTTCTCACTATATGTGTAGAATAGAAAATAAACCACAGTCCTGTTGGAGGCTGCACAAATGTTTCTTTCGATTAGGCACAATTGAAGCCTGTCAGCAGCAATGTGAACATGTGATCAATTAAGCAGCTGACCAATAGTTAGCGCCTGCTCCTTGCTCTTGTTACCCAATAAATAACAAAGGGCTGTAGAAGCTTGTGGGGCTGCCTTTGCTCACTAGAAGTAGGGAGCTTTCTTCTTCCCCATGCTAGCCTTTCCTTAAAACAGTTTCTTTTGTCTTAAGTTTTCATTTCTACCTTCATCCCTTCGTTCAGTCTTGTAATGACAGTCTCAAGTGGTAACAGTAGTAACTGCTGTAGTGGCTTTCTCAAGTAGTAGTGGTGGCAAGTCAGCCACACGGTCCTACTGTTTAAATTAAATGAAAACATAAAAGAAAATCTGAAAAAAAAGGCATGATTCTCATTCAGTATTTGAGCTGAGTTTTTCTTTCAGGAGGAATGACTTAGTTTTTATTATTGAGGCTATAAGAATGGACAAGACTAGGATTACACTACCACATGTGCTAAACATGTAATAAGATATATGTATGGAAATCCTACAGATTTCACAAAAGACAATGTATATACACATATATATTTATATGCTTTTCTCATATGTGTAATATATATGAAACTATATCCAAAGTGTATTTACCTTCTGATTTTTAAAAATTTTCCTCTTCTTTAGGTGCCTAAAATGTGATGATTACTATGCAATGTAGACCTGCCTAGGATACTTGGTGTTATGAATTTAGGGTAACTAAGCCAATTAGGGGACAGATGGGGTTGTTGAAGCCTAAAAATTTTTAAGTCTGTCCCGCAATAAAGACAAAATCAAATTAGCCAAGAACACTATAGCTTATTTTAAGTTGTAATTTCTACTTAGAATATCTGAAAAACACTAATAATGTAGAAATAAAATCTATGTGTTCATACCATACATGCTGTGATAATCCTTTGAAGGCAGAAGGGATAGTGTGGCAGTGTCAAGGAGGGTTTATCCTATAGCTTGTCCCAGTGGATACTAGAAAGCAAAGATGGAAGCATATATCTCACGGTGCATGCAACAGCAATATGCATCTTGGTACCTTCATCAAAGAAGGGATATAAAAGAACCCATTATTTCCTGAAATACAGTTTGAATTGAGGAAAAAGATAAATGAATTGCCACAATAAATTGTGTATCTACCTCTTGAATGCTATGTGTCTTTTTTATACTACATTTTGTTTTTAGACCTTTTACTGGGTAATGTTTATCTTTAAATAAATAGCACTTCCTGTATTTGTCCTGAGATCAACATGATTAATCTAACAAAATCTCTGTTTCTACCTTAATGCTGGAAAAATTCTTCCTTCAAATATTGAATATCTGAATGTCCATGTAGTGATCTGGAGGCATCTGAGAAATGAAAACAAATGACATTGTTAATTTTTTGTTTTCTTTTTGACAAAATTCTTATACCACTTAAAAAAACATATAGTATAAGATGAGGTTATTCCAGTGGCTTCTATTTTATGAGTGAACGAAATTCTGCTACTGAATATTTATTGTTTCTGGTCATCACCTTAATTCTTTTTGTCCCAAGGTTCCTCTGCATCACTGCCTTGTATATTCGATGAGCTTTATCTTTTTGAGGTTTCCTGTTAGAATAAAAAGTGTCAGAGAGAAGTTTTGCCAATGCTATCACAAACACTCTGCTTAGTATAGTCCGAAATCACAGGATTTGTGATATGACTTCCTTTGAATGCAGCATAACTCTAGCATCTAAGAATTCCATATATAGCTGGCTTGTTTGCCCAGGACGCTTTCTTATGTGTCACAAGACTCATAGGAATGCAAATCTATAAAGTAAACTTCAACTCTAATTTCATGATTCCTCAAATATATAAATTGGTTTAGATAATGTGCTTGCATTCAATTACTGTTTTCTTCAACAATCTTTTACGTGTCAGATACTAGTCTGGGCCCAAGATTTTTAAACGGATTAGTGGCTTGGGAATTAGCTTTCCAATATTTTCAAATCAGATCCAATTTTTGGTTCCCTGCAACCTTGACTGTTTTACATTCTTCAAGAATTTTCTCAGATATCATCTTCACAATGATGTCAATCATAACCACCTCCATGTTAGGCTGTTCTTGCATTGCTGGGTGCGGTGGCTCACACCTGTAATTCCAGGACTTTGGGAGGCCAAGGCGGCAGATCACGAGGTCAGGAGATCCAGACCATCCTGGCTAACACAGTGAAACTCCGTCTCTACTAAACAAAATACAAAAAATTAGCCGGGCGTGGTGGCGGGCGCCTGTAGTCTCAGCTACTCGGGAGGCTGAGGCAGGAGAATGGCATGAACCTGGAAGCTGGAGGTTGCAGTGAGCCGAGATCCCGCCACTGCACTTCAGCCTGGGCGACACAGCAAGACTCCATCTCAAAAAAAAAAAAAAGAAAAAGAAAAGGAAAAAAAAGAAAAAAAAAAAAAGAAAAAAGAAAAAAAAAGAAACACTTGAGACTGCATAATTTATAAAGAATGTGGTTTAATTGGCTGATAGTTTTGCAGGCTATACAGGAAGCATAGTGCTGACATCTGCTCAGCTTCTGGGGAGGCTTCAGGGAGCTTTTATTCCCTGGGGAAGGTAAAGCAGGAACAGGCATGTCACAGAGCCACAGCAGGAGCAAGAGCAAAAAACTGAGGAAGTGAGGTACCACATGCTTAAACACCTTGATCTCATAAGAACTCATTCACTACTGCAAGGACAGCACCAAGCCATGAGGGATGTGCTCCCATGACCCAAATACCTCCCACCAGGCCCCAGTTACAACAATGAGGATTGCAATTTAACATGAGAGTTGGAAGGGGCATATATTCAAAGTCATCAACCTTTTTTAAAGGTATGATCATATTCCTCCTAATTTTCATTAACTTGTTATAATTTGTTTTCTGTTGGAACTTATTATTTTGTAGCATTGCTATGATTTTCTTAGTTATTCGATTTTTAAAAAATTGTCTTATGACCTCTGGTAGAATGTAAGCCCGAAGATGTCAAGTGATTTTATTGGTTTTGTTTGCTTGTATTTGGACAGGGTCTGACCAATAGAAAGTGATCAAGAAATATTTACTGAATGAATGAACAAAGTAATATATTAACTTCCTATATTTTTATCACTTTTCAGTAATATAGTGGATATTAATTCATTTTTAGGATAGTATAATAAATAATAAGAGTATCTAATATTAATCACATTTACCCAGAAGTCAGTCATCTGGTAGACATGTGCTCCAAACTGACTACTACTTACTCTGTGTCTTTCACAAAAGTTAAACATTTGTGTAAACAGAATTTACTTTAAAATAAATCCATTGTTATGAATTTCAATATATTAAAACTTGTGTTTGTAAAAAGAACAAACCATCATGTGTTTGATTATAATTTGCTTTATGACTAGCATAGAATTACTGCCTTGGGATTCTTTTATCTTGAATCCAGTCTTTTTTTGATCAATAGACTTCCCCTTAGAGGGATAATTAGAACACAAGTTGACATTCATTAGTATTTAGAAGATGAACAACACAATGCATTTTATTTTTGTTTGACAATCTGGTATTATTTACTTCCATATGCAAACTATATCCCAGTAACAAATAAATACATGACCATAGTTCCCTGTTTCAGATTTAACAATGCAAAAAAATCACTCCACTGGGCTTAACACTGTATTGAAATTATTTCATAGTTTAACCATAGCATCATACTGTGAGGAAATAAGTATAATTTATCCTAACCTGAGTTTCAAGATTAGAATGTAGTTCTTGTGAAAGGAAGGGACGTTACTTGACCTCACAAAGTGTACATTAAGAACAAATGCTTCTTTTGTGTTTGAACTGTAATATTTTAAATTTAATTTTTAGAAAGTGATTTCTTAATCACTTAAAAGTATTGTCTAACCTTTTGACAGGAAAATAAAAAATGGCACTTTGTATCAAACCAAAACTTTTTTTCCAGGAAAGTGACAACAGATAATTCCTTTCAGCATGTTAAATGTAATGATACTACAAATAAATGTCTGAAAGGATGAGTAATTATCCACACAAAGTCTGCAAGGTTTAATTGTTAACATACATTGACCTATGGAGAGCACAAAGACCCATTGAATAAAATGTTAAAATTCTTGAAATTTTAGTTATTTTTAATTAAAGTTAAATTCAACATTAAAATGTATTAAAGCTTTTGATTTCCTCAATTCTTTTACCAGTAAAAAATTAAAAATTTTAAGTTTCTTAAAGTAAATTAATGCTACTTTGGTATATAGTTCTATGAGCTTTAATCCATAATTATATTATTGTAATAATTATATTATTGCAATTGTTACAACAAAAAGCATACAAAATAATTCTAACGTTCCAAAGAATTCTTTCATGCTGGTCCGTTGTATTCAAATTTTATTTCATCTTCCAAACCATGGTAACAACTAGTTTGTTCTAGTTCTGATATTTTTGACTTTTCTTAAATGCTGTAAAATATGAAATCAGAGGGTATGTAATATTTTAAGATTGAGTTTGTCCACTTACCATAATTCACTTGAGATCTGTCCTTGTTACATAAAACATTCGTTCATTTCACTTTGTTGCTGAATGTGAATGCATCACAGTTTATCTCCTGAAAGGCCATTTGGGTTGTTTTTGTTTTGGGGCAATGTGTTGAATGCTGCTACACATTTGTATACAGATTTTTGTGTAATTATCAGTTTTTGTTTATCTAGGATAAATACTAGAAGCATGATTGTTGGGTCATAATGTATGTGTATGTTTAGCCTTGTAGGAAGCTGCCAAACTGTTTGCTATGTGGCTGTGCAATTTGCATCCCTGGCAGCAATGCTTGAGTAATCCCATTGCTCCCTGGGCCAGTCAACACTTGCTTTTGTTATTATTATTCTTTTCTTAAAGAGTTTAAGCCATCTCATAGGTGTTTAGTTGTTTCTCAGCATGGTTTTAATGTTCATTTTTTCAATTACTGGTGATATTCAGCATCTTTTAATATGTTTATTTGTAATTTGTGGATTTTTTT
The DNA here is from genome assembly GCF_024542745.1 of Macaca thibetana thibetana. Taxonomy (NCBI): domain Eukaryota; kingdom Metazoa; phylum Chordata; class Mammalia; order Primates; family Cercopithecidae; genus Macaca; species Macaca thibetana. The sequence goes on from NC_065594.1 coordinate 62,041,950, forward strand.
GGTGAAGTGTCTCTTCACATCATTTGCAAATTTTTATGATTGTTTTCTTACTACTGAGTTCTGATCATTCTTTATGCATTCTGAATACAAATCCTTTGTTTTCCATGTCATCTGCAAGTAGTCTCTTTCAGTCTCTTAACTGTGTCCTTCACAGAAAAATATTTTTAATTTTAATGAAGTCTAATGTACATGATATCAGTTCTAAAACACTTAGTCTAATCCAAGATCACAAAGATTTTCTCCTAAATGTGTTATGATTGCGTGTTTTATATTTACTTCTGTAACACATATTGAATTAGTGTTTTATATGGCATGAAGAAAAGGTTAACTGCTGCTTCTACTACTTCGTCTCCATTCCACTCCACCTTCCCCTCCCTCTCTCTTTTTCTTTGTGTTTAAAAAAAATATGGATATACCCTTGTTCCTACATCTTTTGATGAAAGACTGTATTTTCTACATTAAGTTGCTCTTGCATTTTTGTAAAAAATCAGGTAATTTTGTTTGTGTTTGCCTATGTATGGATTTTCTGTTGTTTCATTGGTCGTTGTTTCATTGGTCGTTCGATTATATTAAACTGGCTTTCTTAACTTAGATTGATAATAACTCTTAAAATCAATGGCTATATGTATTAGCTTGCTGTGGTTACTGTAACATCATACCACAAACTGAGTGGTTGGGTTGAGGTTACAGACATTTATTATCTCACACTTCTAGGGGCTAGAAATCTGAAATCAAAATGTCAGCAGGGTTGTTTTCTTATGTGTGCTATGAGGAAAAGATCTGTTCTAGGTTTCTCTCTTTGACTTGCAGATGACTGGCTTCTGTTATCTGTCTATATCATCTTCCCTCTGTGAATTTCTGTCTGTGTCCAACTGTTCTTTTTTTATCAGGATGCCGGTCATATTGGTTCAGGGCCCAGACTACTCATCTAATTTTAACTTGACCACCTCTATAAAGACTTTGTCTCCAAATAAGATCATATTCTGATGTACTGGGAGTTACAACTCTCAATATTTTGTGAGCCAGGAGAGAAAGTGGATGGAACACATCCATAACATCATAAGTACTCTCAATCTGTTCTTTTATAAAATTATTTTGGAAAGTATAGTTCCATTTACTTATTCATATGAATTTGAGAATCAACTTGTCTATTTCTATGAAGAATCCTACTGTGACTTTGATTGCTGTTACATTAAGTCTATCACTCAGTTTGGTATATTTGTCATCTTAATAATTTTGAGTCTTCCAAATTCATTAACATGATATGTCTTTACAATTATTTCTATCATATATTTCACCAATAATTTAAAAATTTTAGCATATATTTTCTGTACATACTTTACTTAATTTAAGATTACTTTCTCATGGAGCAGAGCTCATGCGTATCATGAAATGATGACACGTTATGTTATTGTTTTTATTCTTCATCACTAGTTAACAGAAAGATGACAGAATTGTGTATATTGATCTTATGTCTTATAACATTGCTCAATTCAGTTGTTTATTCCAAGATATTGCTTAAATAGAAGCCTTAAAATTTTCTACATTGACAATTATGTTTTCTGTGAATAGGCATCATTTTATTTATTCCTTTACAATCGGAATACTTTGATTTCTATTTCTTGACTTACTGCCTGTGATAGAACTTTCAGTATAGTAATAAATAAGGGTGGTGAGAGAAATCCTTGCCTGTTAGGGGAAAAAAAACACTTTATCTTTCACCACTATATATTATATCAGCTATAGATTATTTATAGATTTTTTTCACACTAATTGAATGCTTATTTTGCTTTCTCATTTGCTCAGTTTTTACCATCAATGGATATCAAATATTGTCAAATATTTTTTCTGCATCTTGATATAATCATGTTCACTTTATAAGATCAGTTATATCATGAAATGCACTGATTTTTTAGTTAACCCTACCCTGAATACAAATTTCCACTTTTCTGTAATGTATTCGGAGTTGAGTCTAATCTCTCTTCCTTACTGCAAAATCCCATGGCAATAGTTCCTGCAGCTATCATGATAGTCCTGAGTAATCAGGACTATCTATCACTTTAACAAGTGTCATAGTTTTTTCAACACCTGTGCTATGTGCATATTATTGAAAATCACTCTCTCTCTATAAGAAATCATTCTTCTGTTTACTATTTCCCTGGTTCTTGTTATCTTGGTCAGTGTCTGCTGTATCAGAGGTCAGAGGGGTATTACGAGCTGTTTTGTTACCAGAGTGGCATTTTTGGGTTGTTTGGTTGAGATTATTCAAAACCAAACTGGAGGATCTACTGCCAACTGCAGTTATGCAACCTGGACCTGTGAACTTCAGATGCATGCAGTAAACAGGATCTTAGAAGACTAATGCTACCTTTTCTCATCTTTTAACTTTATATTACTTGTGTGATAAATTGCCTGTAATTAATATGTTAATTTTACCACAATTTTGGTTAAGTTTGCAGAATTTTATGTATTGTAATATATTTTACATGTGTCCTGATTTTGCCACAACATGGATTTGAAGGACTCCAGCATGAAATAATAATTTTAATACCAAAAAAACAAAGCAATTGCTGTCTCAGGTATTGTTTTACAACAAAGAGATGATAAGCAAAACATTGTGTACTACAAAATGACTGCATCCTGTCCACTCTTCAAAATCTTTTAAGAATGTCTTTTGTGGCCCACTCTAACCAGAAACACAAAAAAAGAAATTCTGGAAAAATGTAATTTGGAAATTCTCTTTGCTAAATTAGCTCATTACAAAACCATGATACAATATATGCTTTTGTAATGTTAACCATGTTAACCTTTTTTTACAGTTTAATTTTTAACTTTTAAAATTTTTCTACTCTAAACACAACTACAAGCTTTCTGGTATCTAAATATTTCTGGCTGAGCATGGTGGCTCACACCCATAATTCCAGCACTTTGAGGGGCTGAGGCGGGTGGATCAGGAAGTCAGGAGTTCAACACCAGCCTGGCTAAGTTTGTGAAACCTCATCTCTACTAAAAATACAAAAATTAGTCAGGCATGGTGGTGGGCACCTGTAATCCCAGCTACTCGAGAAGCTGAGGCAAGAGAATCATTTGAACCCCGGAGGCGGAGGTTGCAGTGAGCCGAGATCGCGCCATTGCCCTCCAGCCTGGGCGACAAGAGCCAGACTCGTCAGAAAGAAAAAAAAAAAAAAAAGTGCCTGTGGCAGGCAGGATTTTGGCCCACATGACCTTAGTCCTGTGGTGCTACTTCCATGCTACGAAACAGAATAGAGAGCCCAGAAATAATGCCACACACCTACAACCATCAGATCTTCAACAAAGCCAACAAAAACGAGCAATGGGGAAAGGACTCCCTATTCAATAAATGGTGCTGGGATATCTGGCTAATCATATGCAGAAGATTGAACCTGAACCCTTTTGTTATACCGTACACAAAAATCAACCCAAGATGGATTAAATACTTAAATATAAAATAAATACAGAACTATTAAAACCCTGAAAGAAAACCTAGGAAATACCATTCTGGACATAGGACCTTGCAAAAATGTCATGATGACGCCCAAAACAATTGCAACAACAACAACAAAAATTGACTCCTGGGGCCTCATTAAACTAAAGAGTTTCTGCATGGGAAAAAAAAAGAAAAAAAGAAAAAAGAAAACATTAGCAGAGTAAACAGACAATCCAGAGAATGGGAGAAAATATTTGCAAACTATACATCTGATGAAGGTTTAGTTATCTGAATCTATAAGGGACTTAAATTTACAAACAAACAAACAAACAAAAAACCCATTAAAAAACAGACACTTTTCAGAAGAAGACATACATGTGACCAACAAGTATATGGAAAAAAAAAAAAAAAAAAGCTCAATATCACCAATAATCAGAGAAATGCAAATCAAAACCACAATGAGATACCATCTCATACCAGTTAGAATGGCCGTTATTAAAAAGTCAAACACTGATAAATGTTGGAGTGGTTGCAGAAGAGAGGGAATGCTTTTATACTGCTGGTGGGAGTGTAAATTAGCTCAGCCATTGTGGAAAGCAGTGTGATGATTTCTCAAAGAACTTAGAATTACCTTTTGACCCAGCAATACTGGTATTGAGTATATATCCAAATGAATATACATATTTCTACCATAAAGACATATGCATGTATATGTTTATTGCAGCACTATTCATAACAGTAAAGACATAGAATCAACCTAAATGCTCATCAATGGCAGACTAAATTTTAAAAATCTGGTACATATACACCATGATACTATGTAGTCATTAAAAAGAATGAGAGCATGTCCTTTCCAGCAACATGGATGGAGCTATATAGACCATTATCCTAAGCAATCTAAGGCAAAAATGAAAAACCAAATTTCATATTTTCTTACTTATAAATGGAAGCTAAACAATGGAAACACATGAATACGAAGAGAAGAACAACAGACACTGGGGCCTACTTGAGGGTGGAGAATGGGAGGAGAAAGAAGGTTTTAAAAATACCTATTGGGTGCTATGCTTGTTATCAGGGTGACTGAAATATCTATACACCAAATCCCCATGACACATACTTTATCTATATAACAATCTTGCACATGTGCCCTAAACCTAAAATAAAAATTAAAAAATAAAAACATTGTGCCCTTAAACTAGATTTTTAAAAATATTTTTTCTCTTTTCAGTAGTACATTAATCTTACTACAACTTTTTTACTCTCTCCCTATATTTTTTTTTTACTATTTTATTCCTTTGTAATAACACTTAGCTTAAAGCACACATTGTGGTGCTGTATTACAAATGTATTTTCTTTCTTTATATTCTCACTGTATTGACTTTTTTCTATTCTTTAATTAATTAATTAACTTATTTTACTTTTTAAATTTTTAAAAAATTTTAATATTTTACTCTTTAAAAATTTGGTTAAAAAGTAAGACAGAAACACACACATTACGTTAGGCCTACACAGTGTTAGCGTCATCAATATCCCTGTCTTCTATCTCAACATCTCCAGAGGCAATACCGCACATGGAGTAGTCATCTCTATGACAACAAAGACTTCTGGAATACCTCTTGAAGGACATGCCTGAGGATGTTTTATTGTTAACATCTATAAGTAGAAGGAGTACACTCAAAATAACAATAAAATGTACAGTATAATAAATACATAAACCAGTAACATAGTTGTTATCGTTATTAAATATTACATACTGCACATAATTGTATGTGCTATACCTTTATAAGACTGGTGGCACAGTAGGTTCATTTACATCATTATCACCACAAACACAGGAGTAATGTGTTGCACTATAACATATGACAGCCACAATGTCACCAGGCAATAGAAATTTTTCAGTTCCATTATAATCTTATGGGATCAGAGATTTACATGTGGTGCATCATCGATAAAAACGTGGGTATGTGGTGCATGACTGTACATATTAAAATTATTAGTCTTTTGGAAATTACAATTTAATAGTATATTAATTCAAAATAGTAACAAAACAAATCAATCATCTAAAACATATTTCTTTTTATGGTAATATTAGTTAAACAAAGGAAGTACAAAATGTTGGGCCTATGTGATAATATGTTTGATTTGTCAAAACTGATGTTTCTTCTGGACATTATATTTGATGGCTGGACAAAATATTTTAATATTAGTCACATTACATTATTAATGAATTTTAAAAATTTAACAAGGGACATTAATGATTGTGTATGTTTTAAATAACTGATAAGGAAAGCTGAATTTTTTTCTTAATTTCAAAAAGTTTTGTCATATATAGATTTATTATCCAAAATCGCAATTTTTTTTGTCAAACACGGACTGATTTTTGATAACTGAAAAATAGTGGTCATTTTATATTTTCAGAAGCAAAACATTTCATTCAAGTAAAATTACACAGACCAATTTATTGTGAAACAATAAATGTTCTGAGTACGAACATGGGAAAGAAACATATGCGTATAAAGCTTTGAGAACTTTATTATTTAAAGTTTTGGAGATCTATTGAACAGCATCGTGGCTATAGTCATAATAAAATATTACTTACATGAAAATTACTTACATATTCTCACCATACCAGTACATAATATGTATATAAAGATCTGTTAATTAAGTATATAATAATTAGCTTGATTTCGTTATTTCACTATATATATGTATATCAAAACATCACGAGAGTGATGCTACCAACAGAGCAGACTAGGAGATACCATCCTTCAGCCCCGCCATTAAAAATAGAAACCGCTGGCTGGGCGCGGTGGCTCACTCCTGTAATCTCATCACTTTAGGAGGCCGAGGCAGGTGGATCATGAGGTCAGGAGATCGAGACCATCCTGGCTAACACGGTGAAACCCCGTCTCTACTGAAAATACAAAAAATTAGCCGGGCGTGGTGGTGGGCGCCTGTAGTCCCAGCTACTCTGGAGGCTGAGGCAGGAGAATGGTGTGAACCCGGGAGGTGGAACTTGCGGTGAGCCCAGATTGCGCCACTGCACTCCAGCCTGGGTGACAGAGCGAGACTCCGTCTCAAAAATAAATAAGTAAATAAATAAATAAAATGAATAGAAACAGCTATCCAGAAATCAAAACAATGCAGAGAGGGATAAAGGGCCCATTAAAGAATCTGCAGCAATATAATGAAGCAAAAAAAATGGAGACTATCCATATAGAAAGGATCACTGGTGAGATCGGCATACCTGATACTCCAGGAGAGAGGTAGGAACAAAGAAGAAAGGCAGAATTTATTGGTATTAGCTGAAAGTTGAAACCACCCTGGTTCCAGGCAAACTGCTCTGCCCAGGACACTGGGATCTTTTTCCAATGAGGTAATGGCCAAATTCCTGCTGGAGAGCCCCACAGAAGATGTGACTAAATGCTCCCTTCCCTGCAAGAAGCAGCTGCTATTGAACTGCTAGGGAAATGGATCCACTGTCTCTTCCAACCATACATGGGCCCCAACACCCAAGCTGTGGCCACTTCCTGAGTGCTCACACTTCACACCTGGACTTTGTGGCTGCACTATGTCTCAGACACCAGAATCCTCATCACAATGAGCTGTTTCACATTCTGAGCCCCAGAGCCAAATTCATTCCTGTGCTCCAGACACCAGCTTAGCTGTCACAGAGAGCTGGGCCCTGCCCCAGCCCCAGAGCCACTGTAAATCTGTGCAAGCATGTACTCCTGTTCTTGGCCTCCTGGCTGTTTCACAAGCTACCAGTGGGGCAGTGGTATGCCTGCTCCCCAGGGACCAGTGCTATTTTTGCCCAGATCCCAGAGTGCAAGTCCCTCTACATAAGCCTCTGCTCAGGCATCACCAGTTTGACCACTCCATGGGTACCACTCATTAGACAACATTACCAGCACCACCTTGATCAGGCTGCAATCCAGACCAAATGCCAAGAGGGATCCTCTCAGCTACAACTTCCACTGTAAGAGAAAAAGAGATCGAGGTTACAGGAAACTAAAAGCTTCTACAAAGCAAATGATAGAATCTTTGGTTGGGAGAATATATTTACAAATATGTCTCTATCTATCTATCTATCTATCTATCTATCTATCTATCTATCCATCCATCCAATAAGGGGTTAAGATACAAAATATATAAAAACTCAAACAAGTCAATGGTAGAAAAACAATCTGATTTAAAAATGGACACATTACCTGAGTAAACATTTCTCAAAAAAGGACATACTAATGGCCAACAGGTGTATGTTAAATAAAAATGCTCAATACCACTAATCATCAGAGAAATGGAAATTAAAACCACAGTGAGGTATTACCTCACACCTGGTAGAATGACTATTATCTAATGATGAAATATAACAAGTGTTGCTAAGGATGTGGAGAAAACAGGACTGTTGGTGGGAATCTAAGTTAGTATGGCCATTCTGAAAAACAATATGGAGGCTCCTCAAAAAATTAAAGAACTTTTAATTTTTTAATTAAAAAATTATGATCCAGCAGTCCCACTCCTGAATACATACATCCAAAGGAAATGAAATCAGCATATTGAAGGGCTATCTGCACTCACAGAGAACCTGTGCTACTTTATACAAAGATTTATGATACTAGTATATAAAATTATCTCCTAAATTGACTCAGGCATACTGTTCTACTTTTCTATTAATCCATGTACTCATTTATGTTATTTATTAGTGAAATTATTTAATATGTACATGTTTATAAACACAAAAGACTAAAAGAGTATTCATTGTTTTTCACAAGTAATATTATCATCAAGATTTCTCAACCACAAAGGCAACATAAAAATATTCATAATTCCCATAAGATTAAAAACTCTACTTTCATCAAACCTTAAGTTATGTTTTTAAAACAATATAATTTTCTAGGGAGAGTTAATTCAAAATATCTAATATTTGTTAAAAATATAAATAGCAAATATAAGCATACATGTTTATATATGATTTTATTATTTGTATGCTCTTTTTTGTTAAATAAAACAATATTGAGATGTTTCCTAATTATTTAAAACAAATCAAAAGATGGTACCAAATAGTAATTTTATTTTCATGAACTATTTTTATAACATTATGGTCTTTTTGTTTTACTCTTTTCTGAAACATTCTTTATCAGTCAGTTTAAACAGAAATATTGAAAATACTTTAAACAAAGGAAATAGGTTTCATTTTATATGTGAATTATGATCTGTGGGTAATGGCCTTTTTTGCTATGTTTTGAATGATTTTCGGGTTGTGTCCAGGCTCAAAAGGAAATGATGCTGTGATCGATTTTCCAACAGAATTTTCCAATTTTTACAGAGTGACATTATATGATGTATACGCCTTGATGCAATTTTTTTTTAAAGGCAGAATTGCTGCATTTGAAAGAAGATAAACTCCTGACCATAATTTATTTGTCATTCTTATTTTTCCATTTCTTGGAGTCTCTAAAGAACTGTTTTTAGGAAGGTACAATCTCAAATTTATCTCTAGTTGATATTAAATTATGTAAATAAAATATCCCAAAATGTTAAAAGCAAAGTGATCAGTTGTACCTTTTACATACGTGTATATTATGCATGCATGTACGTGTACATCTCTATACATATATGTGGTTCTTTATTGCACTCGGACCATGTTATAGCAATTAAAAGATCACTGTGTTCAGCCTAAAATCTATGTAACATCTTTCTGAACTCCCTTCTAACATTCTACTTACAATGCTGTAGAGGAGTAAAGTCCATAGCCTTCAATTAAATCTTGTAATAATTATTGGAAAAAATTACTTTATTTTTGAACCTTAGGGGTTTTCATAAATAATAAGTAAGTTAAGTAAGCAGTTTTCAATAAAAAATGTACTCAATCAAAGAAAAAGTAGCAGTAGGTGGGGATCAGCAGAAAAAATGAAAATATTGTAACATTAACTAGGGTTATAGTTCCAAAGGTACTGGACATAAACACCATATATTATATATTTGTATTTTTTTTAAAGGCAAGCTTTAAAATATTTTTAGTGAAAAGAACTGTATAAAAATGAGCATCCCGAATGAGTATGCTTGATAAAGTATTAAATTGACCTAAAAATTTAAAAAATGTATTAAAGGAATTAGACTTCTCATGATGGCACAATTGTTTATGTAGGATTAACGAGGAAAGAGAAAAACTAGAAACTGGACTAAAAGGAAAACAAAAGTAGACAGGTCTCATCTGCTTGGGGGCATCAGAGAGAGTTAATAAGACAGTGGGAAATTATCTAACCAGGAGTTAGGAGATGATGGAATATAGGCAGATGAGGCAAAATTTGGGAGTGGTTTATACCCTCACAACTTTGTCAAATTATGCAGTATATGGCTGAAAAGTGAGGTCACTTAGATCAGCCTTCTGAGGCCAGTGCAGGATTTCTAAGTCTCAGTACTATTTACATTTTGGACTAGATAATTCTTTGTTGATTGGGGGGTATGTCCTGTGATTTGTATGAAGATTAGCAGTACTCCTAGCCTCTACCCATTAGATCCCAGTAGCATTCTCCCAGTTGTGACAACCAACCAAATTGTCTCCAGGCATAGCCAAAATTTTCTTGGGGTTGTACAGGAAAAGTGTGAAAACCCCTCAGCCCTCACATCCAACTCCCACCCACTCTGGCCCCAGCTTCCCCATCTCCTGCTTATTCCAGCCACTGGGCAAGAGGAACAGTTGTTGAAATCCAGAGCCCACCAAAAGAAGGGTCACTAGGATAATCTTCCTGTTTCAGTATGGAAAGTCAAAGGGTTGCACCTAAGAGACAGGGAAACTAAAAATTCACAGCAGTTTTAGAGAGTTTGCTCCATTCCAAATCACCTAATGCCTTACGGGTTTGAAGTGTTCCCAGATGTCTAGTGGAAATTGGCAAATAGCTGAGAAAAGATTTAAAGTCTTCTATGAAAGAAAATAGCATCAAATTAAGCCTCAAAATATTTCTACAAACATAATTTTTATATTTTGTTATTGTAATTTTAGATGTATTTGTAGATTCACATGACATTGTCAGAAATAAGAGATCTTTTATAAGCTTTATCCAGTTACCAACAATGGTAACCTTTTGCAAAATTATAGTACATTGTCACAACTGGGATATTGATATTGATTCAATTCATTATTCTGATTTGCCAGTTTTACTTGTATTCATTTGTGTACGAGGTATGTATTATTGTGTATTCATTTCTATGCTATTGGAGCACATGTGTTGTTTCTGTATCCACCACAGCAGTCAAGAAAGAACAGTACTGTCATTATTCAGATTCCTACTATTAATACTTATCACCCTACTGCCTCCTTCTAATACCCTCCCATATCTCATACCTAACTCAACAACCACTGATCTGTTCTCCATTTCTATAATTTTGTTATCTCAAAAATATTATGTGAGTGTAACATGTAATTTTTGTATGTAATTTTTTGACTTTTTTTCCCACTCAGCGTAAATTATTCAGATTCATCCTAGTTCCTGTGTGTTAGCAATAGTTTGTTCCTTCTTATTGCTTAGTAATATTCCATGGTGTGAAGTACCACAGTTTCCTTTGCCATTCACCATTCAAACAACATCTGGATTGTTTACAGTTTGGTACTACTAACAATCAAGCTGCTAGAAGAATTTGCATATAGGTTTTGTGTGAACATAAATTTCATGCATTCGGTATGACTCTCTAAGAGTGTAATTTCTAGGCTACTTGGGAAATTTTATAAGAAACTCCGAAACTATTGCAGGATGACAGCACTATTTTACTTTACCAATAATATGGTCCAATGTCTCTGTTTCCTAACCAACATTTGATGTTTTTTATTACTTTTATTTTAGTTGTTCTGATTTTAATTTGTATTTCTCTAATGAGCAATAATGTTTAAAAATATTTCATGTTCTTACTTGCCAACTATATATCCTCTATTTTGAAATGACTGTTTATGTCTCTTGCCCATTTTCTTTTTTTTTTTTTTGAGACAGAGTCTCTCTCTGTTGCCCAGGCTAGAGTGCAGTGGTGCAATCTCAGCTCTCTGCAATCTCCGCCTTCTAGGTTCAAGTGATTCTTCTGGCTCAGCCTCCCAAGTAGCTGGGACTACATGTGTCCACCACCATGCCTGGCTAATTTTTTTGTATTTTTAGTAGAGACAGGGTTTCACCATAGTGGCCAGGCTGGTCTCTAACTCCTGGCCTCGTGATCCACCTGGCTCAGCCTCCCAAAGTGCTGGGATTACAGGTGTGAGCCACTGCACCTAGCTTATTCTCTAATTTTGAGAGATTTTAAATACTCTCTAAATACTAGTTATTTGTCAGAAAGGTGGTATGCAAATATATTATCTAAGTCTATATTATAGATAAAATCTATTGTATATAGGAATATATATAGTCTATATTACCTAAGTCTTTAGCTTTCTCTTCTACTTTCTTTATAGTCTTATGGTTGTTATTTTGTTCCTTGTGCTAACTTCGGACTAAGTTGGGGTTTTTTTTGTTGTTGTTGTTTATACCTTGAGGTATAAAGTTAGGTTGGTTGGTTGAGGTCTTTCTCCTTTTTAAATGTAGGCATTTATCACAATAAGCTTCCCTCTTAGTATATCTTTCTTTTTTTTTTTTTTTTTTTTTTTTTTGAGATGGAGTCTTGCTCTTGTCACCCAGGCCAGAGTACAGTGGTGCGATCTCGGCTCACTGCAACCTCTGCCTCCTGGGTTCAAGTGATTCTCCTGCCTCAGCCTACTGAGTAGCTGGGATGACAGGTGCCTGCCACCATGCCCAGCTAATTTTTGTATTTTTAGTAGAGACGGGGTTTCACCACATTGGCCAGGCTGTTCTCAAACTCAGGTGATTCACCCGCCTCGGCCTTCCAAAATGCTGGGATTACAGGCATGAGCCACCACACCCAGCCAATTCTTTTTTTTGTTGTTGTTTCAGTAGGAACACTTAAGATGTACTCTTAGCAAATGTCAAGTATGCAATAAAATTATTATTAACCATAGTTGTCATGTCATACATTAGATCTCTAGAACTTATTCATCTTGCATAACTGAAACTTTGTATCTTTTTGAGGTGGAGGGAGAAAACAGTGAGTTGTTGACCAAAGGGTATGTCCACAATTTCATTCTAAAATCAAGACAACACTTACTTTAAGATTTGATCATGTTGCATTTCACTGCTTGAACTTATCTGTAGCCAAGTATTGGGTATTATTGCCCAGGCTTTAGTTATTCACCCACTTTGTTTACTAGGGAAAAATGACTAGTACTATTAGTTCAAAATGTGGGATGAAATCTCTTTGCATAGCTACCACTGTCCATTGCCTTATCCTGTTCCTGCTTTCCAAAACTGCTGCAGATCCCCTGAGGCTGCTTAACTTAGAATGTTGTACAGAACATTTTCTGTTTTTCTCTAACTACAGACAGCACAGACCAATTTTGTTTAAAGCAATGTACAAAATATTAAGATAATTTAAGGTCTAAAAGAGAGGAAAATAAGACCTAAACCAGTATGTTAAATGTGAGGTGCCTCTCTAGACTTTAGAATGATGCCTATGAGTTAGAATTATGCCATGTGAACACATTTCCCCAACCATAGGTTTTCTGATATTGACATGGCTAAATTGCTTTCACTGATGACCCTTTTAAAATAGAAATATTTTAGCTTTCAAAAAAACGTAGAAACAGTGTGATCTTTTTAAATTCACATTTGTTCAACCTTATGATAAGAAATGGCTATAATTTAAACTTCCATTTAAAATTTAGGAAAGTATCTTTGGCAAAATGGCAAAATGTGCTTCTTTATTCTCATTTTATCTTTTTCTTTCATTCGAAGGACATTTGTTTCAGAGTGAATTGTATCTCCACCAAAAGATATCTCAAAGGCCAAACATCCAGTGACTCAGAATTTGACCTTATTTGGAAATAGGGTCATTGTCTTTGTAGATGTAATTAGTTAAGATGGGGTAATAACTGGAGAAACAGCGTCATGATAGATGTAATTAGTTAAGATGGGGTAATAACTGGAGTAAGGTAGTTACTTAGTCTAATATGGCTTGTCCTTGTAAGAAGAGAAATTTGAACACAGACAGACATAGGGAAGAGGACCGCAGAAGATAGAGGTAGAGAGCGGAGTTGTACTGCAGATGTCAAAGAATGTCTGGGTCTACTAGCAGCTAAAAGAGTCTAGGAAGAATCCAGCTCTCATGATTTTAGAGGGAATGTGGTCCTGACAACACCTTACATTGAAATTTAAATTTCTAGCTTCCTTAACTGTGAGAGAAGAAATTTTTGTTCTTTTAAAGTATCTAGTTTCTGGTACTTTGCTATGATAGTTAAAATAAATAACTAATGTAACATCTAACTGTATATTTCCATCATTAAAATTTAGTTACTTTATACAGAAAAATAATTACCAGTTTTTTTTAAATAAATATACTGTATGGATGAAATGTATTTAACCTTTGAGGCAGAAGAGGTGTCTCCCTCATGATGATAAAGGGAGAAATTGTAGAATTAAAAAGGGCATCTTGAAAAAGGCCAAAAATATCTAGTCCTGCTTCAAATTATTGCATTCAGATTTTCTTGCTTTCCAAAGTAATATAAAGTTTCTGATTGTGTATGTGACAATTAAGGCAATGACATTACTTAGCATAATTAAGATATTCTAAAATAGATGTAGATAAGGTCCTAATATTTATACTGGTTACAAAATGAATTTATAGCAAGTATTTTACATTTTCACTTGCATGGAACTGTCAAATTTAAGGAGAAAATAGGTAACTCACTCACTATTGGTGTCTTAGTCATGATGTTATTCAATTATTCATCATGTCACCATTTCAGTGGATAGAAAAGTGTTAGATTCTCTCTTTTTAAAATCAAATCCCTGATCTATCACACAAACACATCTTCTGTCTTTATCTATGCTACCAGTCTTGAGAAACTTCAAACTATCCTTCTATGAATCAAGAAACTAATACCCAAGAGCAGCTCTTCTCCCACTTCAACTGTCAGGAAAGATAACAGTTGACAGAGCAGTAGCTAAAGCATTCTCCATATATATTTGAAAGTATCTTAAATCAATCATGGTTTACTGCATATTGCTGCTGTGTCCATATGTCTGAAAAAGTCCAATGGCCTTGATGTAGTTAAATAAATATTATTTACCTATACAAGAGATTACAGACAAACACACATAAAAAAATACAACTTGTGTCAAAAGACCGGACTTCATTTATTATTTTGTCATGTGACAATCAATACAATTTGTCATGTGACAGTCAATGCAATCAGAGCTTAAATATCATTGCAGGCCAAATGACACAGTAGATTTGCCTCACATAGATAAAATAAGAAGAAGTTACGAGTCATGGATCCTGCTAAATATTGTTTAAAGTGTTTTTGTTAGTGTTCATTTGAATCAACTAAGGGAAGAATACAAATTTGCTTTCTATCTGTACAGCTCACATTTAAGTTATTCATTTGAAAGTATCATGTACTTTAACATGAAAGTGCCACTTACTACATAGTTGAACCATGTTTATTTAAAAATATTTTCCCTAGATTTTTTCTTCCTGTTGCTTTTTCTATGTTAGTCCTTCCACTAGTGGTATAGTTAAACATTAAGCTTCAGCATAATATGCATCTTCTTGTCTTGATTCCTGCTTTATAAATGTTTAATTTTCATTCTGTCCTGTCTTCTGAAACAACATTTAATCTAAAAATTTTCAGAGGTTGAATATGCATGATGCAGTAATCACACAGTTTAACATTTTCTAGCAGAAAGACCAAGTGACACACCATTTATACTAAATATATAGATTTCTTTCCTATGCTTGTCATCATGAAAACTCTTAAGACTGGGATAAATGATAAGAGCAATTCTCTGTTAATTGGAATAATTTTTCATATCTTTTAAATAGCAGTACTCCTTAGTGATAAAACTGAACTTACAAGGTTAAGAATTAATTTTTAGGCTGCTAGCAAGTGTTTTACTTTACTTCCTAGATAAATATTAATAGAAAAATATTATTTTAAAGTTTTAGTCTATAAGAACAGTTTCTATCTTAATGAAAGAATAAAACAAGTATATACCAAAAACATGAAATTAAGTGATATAAAATTTAAACTTAGGAAATTTAAATGTGAAGATTCTTAACTAGCTATCACAGTACAGACATATCTCGGAGATGCTGAGAGTTCAATTTCAGACAACTATAATAAAGTGAAGATTGCAATAAAGTAAGTACACAAATTTTTCAGTTTTCTAATGTGTACAAATGTGTCTTTATGGTATTCTGAAGTATATTAAGTGAGCAATAGCATAGTGTCTAAAATGATGTACATGCCTTAATTAAAAAATACTTTTTTGCTAAAAAAGGCTAAGAATAATCTGAGTCTTCATTTAACCTAATCATTCTGCTGGTGGAGTGTCTTGCCTTGAGGATGATGGCTGCTGACTGATAAGGGTGGTGGTGCTGAAGGAAAGGATGACTGTTGCAATTTCTGAATATAAGGAAGTAATATTCATGACAGCAGTTGACTCTTCCTTTCATTAAAGAATTATCTAGCATAGCATTTTACCCACGTAACTTCTTTCAAAATTGGAATCCGTCTTCTCAAACCAGGTTGATCAATTAAGTTTATGTAATGTCCTCAATCTTTTGTTGTCATTTCCACAGTGTTAACAGTATCTTCACCAAGAATAGCTCCCGTCTCAAGAAACCACATTTTTACTAACTTATAAAAAGCAAATCCTTATGTGTTAAAGTTTTATCAGAAAATCACAGCAATCTAGTCACATCTTCAGGCTCTACTTCTAATTCTAGTTCTCTTGTTATTTCCACTACATCTGGAGTTTCTTCATTCACTGAAGTTTTGAACTCTACAGTCATCCACTCTGCAAATTCCTGTTCATATTTTGGCCTTCTTTCATGAATCATGAATGTTCTTAATGTAACCTCTTGAACATTTTAATTTGAGTTCTTGGGTTGCTAAGTACATAGTCATTGGTCAGTAATATTTTGAATGGGATCTTTTCATTTCCTGAGCAGTAGGTCTCAACAGTGGGCTTAAAATGTTCAGTAAACCATGCTATAAACAGATGTGGCATGATCTGGGCCATTTTTCTTCCATTTGGGCCATTATTGTTCCATTTATAGAGCACAGGCAGAGCGGATTTAGCATAATTCTTAAGGGCCCTAGAATTTTCAGGATAATGAGTACTGTCTTCAACTGAAAGTCACCAGCTGCATTATCCCCTAGCAAGAGAGTCATCCTAGTTTTTGAAGTTTTGTAGCCAGTCATTGACTTCTTCTCTCTAGATATAAGGGCATTAGAAGACATCATTTTCCAATAGAAGGCTGTCTTGTCTACACTGCAAATCTGCTATTTAGCATAGCCACTTTCATCAATTGTCTTCGCTAGATCTTCTGCAAAACTTGCTGTAGCTTCTACATCAGCACTTGCTGCTTCACATTACACTTTTATGTTATGGTGATGGTTTCTCTTTTGAAACTTTATGAGCAAACATCTGCTAGATTAAAACTTTTCTTCTGCAGATTCCTCAGCTTTCTCTCTGTCTAGAATTAAAGTTAGGGCTTTTGTCTGGGTTAGGATTTGGCTTAAGGGAATGATGTGGCTTGTATGATATTTTATCCAGACCCACTAAATCTTTCTCTATATCAGCAATAATGCTGTTTCTCTTTCTTTTCATTATCTGTTCCCTGTTGTAACACTTTTTTGTTTGTTTGTTTTCAAGAACTTTCTTTTGGCATTAACAGCTGGGTGTTTTGTTACAAGAGACCTAGCTTTCAGCCTGCCTGTTTTCTGCATGTCTTCCTCACTGAACTTAATCATTTCTAGCTTTTGATTTAAAGTGAGAAGCATGTGACTTTTCACTTGAAGAGGTAGAGACCATCGTAGGGTTATTAGCTGGTCCAACTTCAATATTGTTGTGTATTTTTTCACTCGAAGACTTAGAGGGTGCTGTAAGATTATAAATTGGCCCAATTTTAATATTTTTTTTAATTTATTTATTATTATTATACTTTAAGTTGTAGGGTACATGTGCATAACGTGCAGGTTTGTTACATATGTATACTTGTGCCATGTTGCTGTGCTGCACCCATCAACTCGTCATTTACATCAGGTATAACTCCCAATGCAATCCCTCCCCCGTCCCCCCTCCCCATGATAGGCCCCGGTGTGTGATGTTCCCCTTCCTGAGTCCGAGTGATCTCATTGTTCAGTTCCCACCTATGAGTGAGAACATGCGGTGTTTGGTTTTCTGTTCTTGTGATAGTTTGCTAAGAATGATGGATTCCAGCTGCATCCAAGTCCCTACAAAGGACTCAAACTCATCCTTTTTTATGGCTGCATAGTATTCCATGGTGTATATGTGCCACATTTTCTTAATCCAATCTGTCACTGATGGACATTTGGGTTGATTCCAAGTCTTTGCTATTGTGAATAGTGCTGCAATAAACATACGTGTGCATGTGTCTTTATAGCAGCATAATTTATAATCCTTTGGGTATATACCCAGTAATGGGATGGCTGGGTCATATGGTACATCTAGTTCTAGATCCTTGAGGAATCGCCATACTGTTTTCCACAATGGTTGAACTAGTTTACAATCCCACCAACAGTGTAAAAGTGTTCCTATTTCTCCACATCCTCTCCAGCACCTGTTGTTTCCTGACTTTTTAATGATCGCCATTCTAACTGGTGTGAGATGGTATCTCATTGTGGTTTTGATTTGCATTTCTCTGATGGCCAGTGATGATGAGCATTTTTTCATGTGTCTGTTGGCTGTATGAATGTCTTCTTTTGAGAAATGTCTGTTCATATCCTTTGCCCACTTTTTGATGGGGTTGTTTGTTTTTTTCTTGTAAATTTGTTTGAGTTCTTTGTAGGTTCTGGATATTAGCCCTTTGTCAGATGAGTAGATTGCAAAAATTTTCTCCCATTCTGTAGGTTGCCTGTTCACTCTGATGGTAGTGTCTTTTGCTGTGCGGAAGCTCTTTAGTTTAATGAGATCCCATTTGTCAATTTTGGCTTTTGCTGCCGTTGCTTTTGGTGTTTTAGACATGAAGTCTTTGCCCATGCCTATGTCCTGAATGGTACTACCTAGGTTTTCCTCTAGGATTTTTATGGTATTAGGTCTAACATTTAAGCCTCTAATCCATCTTGAATTAATTTTCGTATAAGGAGTAAGGAAAGGATCCAGTTTCAGCTTTCTACTTATGGCTAGCCAATTTTCCCAGCACCATTTATTAAATAGGGAATCCTTTCCCCATTTCTTGTTTCTCTCAGGTTTGTCAAAGATCAGATGGCTGTAGATGTGTGGTATTATTTCTGAGGACTGTGTTCTGTTCCATTGGTCTATATCTCTGTTTTGGTACCAGTACCATGCTGTTTTGGTTACTGTAGCCTTGTAGTATAGTTTGAAGTCAGGTAGCGTGATGCCTCCAGCTTTGTTCTTTTGACTTAGGATTGTCTTGGAGATGCGGGCTCTTTTTTGGTTCCATATGAACTTTAAAGCAGTTTTTTCCAATTCTGTGAAGAAACTCATTGGTAGCTTGATGGGGATGGCATTGAATCTATAAAGTACCTTGGGCAGTATGGCCATTTTCACGATATTGATTCTTCCTATCCATGAGCATGGTATGTTCTTCCATTTGTTTGTGTCCTCTTTTATTTCACTGAGCAGTGGTTTGTAGTTCTCCTTGAAGAGGTCCTTTACATCCCTTGTAAGTTGGATTCCTAGGTATTTTATTCTCTTTGAAGCAATTGTGAATGGAAGTTCATTCCTGATTTGGCTCTCTGTTTGTCTGTTACTGGTGTATAAGAATGCTTGTGATTTTTGCACATTAATTTTGTATCCTGAGACTTTGCTGAAGTTGCTTATCAGCTTAAGGAGATTTTGGGCTGAGACAATGGGGTTTTCTAAATATACAATCATGTCATCTGCAAACAGGGACAATTTGACTTCTTCTTTTCCTAACTGAATACCCTTGATTTCTTTCTCTTGCCTGATTGCCCTAGCCAGAACTTCCAACACTATGTTGAATAGGAGTGGTGAGAGAGGGCATCCCTGTCTTGTGCCAGTTTTCAAAGGGAATTTTTCCAGTTTTTGCCCATTCAGTATGATATTGGCTGTGGGTTTGTCATCAATAGCTCTTATTATTTTGAGGTACGTTCCATCAATACCGAATTTATTGAGCGTTTTTAGCATGAAGGGCTGTTGAATTTTGTCAAAAGCCTTTTCTGCATCAATTGAGATAATCATGTGGTTCTTGTCTTTGGTTCTGTTTATATGCTGGATTATGTTTATTGATTTGCGAATGTTGAACCAGCCTTGCATCCCAGGGATGAAGCCCACTTGATCATGGTGGATAAGCTTTTGGATGTGTTGCTGAATCCGGTTTGCCAGTATTTTATTGAGGATTTTTGCATCGATGTTCATCAGGGATATTGGTCTAAAATTCTCTTTTTTTGTTGTGTCTCTGCCAGGCTTTGGTATCAGGATGATGTTGGCCTCATAAAATGAGTTAGGGAGGATTCCCTCTTTTTCTATTGATTGGAATAGTTTCAGAAGGAATGGTACCAACTCCTCCTTGTACCTCTGGTAGAATTCAGCTGTGAATCCATCTGGTCCTGGACTTTTTTTGGTTGGTAGGCTATTAATTGTTGCCTCAATTTCAGAGCCTGCTATTGGTCTATTCAGGGATTCAACTTCTTCCTGGTTTAGTCTTGGAAGAGTGTAAGTGTCCAGGAAATTATCCATTTCTTCTAGATTTTCCAGTTTATTTGCATAGAGGTGTTTATAGTATTCTCTGATGGTAGTTTGTATTTCTGTGGGGTCGGAGGTGATATCCCCTTTATCATTTTTAATTGCGTCAATTTGATTCTTCTCTCTTTTCTTCTTTATTAGTCTGGCTAGTGGTCTGTCAATTTTGTTGATCTTTTCAAAAAACCAACTCCTGGATTCATTGATTTTTTGGAGGGTTTTTTGTGTCTCTATCTCCTTCAGTTCTGCTCTGATCTTAGTTATTTCTTGCCTTCTGCTAGCTTTCGAATGTGTTTGCTCTTGCTTCTCTAGTTCTTTTAATTGCGATGTTAGAGTGTCAATTTTAGATCTTTCCTGCTTTCTCTTGTGGGTATTTAGTGCTATAAATTTCCCTCTACACACTGCTTTAAATGTGTCCCAGAGATTCTGGTATGTTGTATCTTTGTTCTCATTGGTTTCAAAGAACATCTTTATTTCTGCCTTCATTTCGTTATGTACCCAGTAGTCATTCAGGAGCAGGTTGTTCAGTTTCCATGTAGTTGAGCGGTTTTGATTGAGTTTCTTAGTCCTGAGTTCTAGTTTCATTGCACTGTGGTCTGAGAGACAGTTTGTTATAATTTCTGTTCTTGTACATTTGCTGAGGAGTGCTTTACTTCCAATTACGTGGTCGATTTTGGAGTAAGTATGATGTGGTGCTGAGAAGAATGTATATTCTGTTGATTTGGGGTGGAGAGTTCTATAGATGTCTATTAGGTCTGCTTGCTGCAGAGATGAGTTCAATTCCTGGATATCCTTGTTAACTTTCTGTCTCGTTGATCTGTCTAATGTTGACAGTGGAGTGTTGAAATCTCCCATTATTATTGTATGGGAGTCTAAGTCTCTTTGTAAGTCTCTAAGGACTTGCTTTATGAATCTGGGTGCTCCTGTATTGGGTGCATATATATTTAGGAAAGTTAGCTCTTCCTGTTGAATTGATCCCTTTACCGTTATGTAATGGCCTTCTGTGTCTCTTTTGATCTTTGATGGTTTAAAGTCTGTTTTATCAGAGACTAGTATTGCAACCCCTGCTTTTTTTTGTTCTCCATTTGCTTGGTAAATCTTCCTCCATCCCTTTATTTTGAGCCTATGTATGTCTCTGCATGTGAGATGGGTCTCCTGAATACAGCAGACTGATGGGTCTTGACTCTTTATCCAGTTTGCCAGTCTGTGTCTTTTAATTGGAGCATTTAGTCCATTTACATTTAAGGTTAATATTGTTATGTGTGAACTTGATCCTGCCATTATGATATTAACTGGTTATTTTGCTCGTTAGTTGATGCAGTTTCTTCCTAGCCTCAATGGTCTTTACATTTTGGCATGTTTTTGCAATGGCTGGTACCGGTTGTTCCTTTCCATGTTTAGTGCTTCCTTCAGGGTCTCTTGTAAGGTAGGCCTAGTGGTGACAAAATCTCTAAGCATTTGCTTATCTGTAAAGGATTTTATTTTCTCCTTCACTTATGAAACTTAGTTTGGCTGGATATGAAATTCTGGGTTTAAAATTCTTTTCTTTAAGAATGTTGAATATTGGCCCCCACTCTCTTCTGGCTTGTAGAGTTTCTGCTGAGAGATCTGCTGTTAGTCTGATGGGCTTCCCTTTGTGGGTAACCCGACCTTTCTCTCTGGCTGCCCTTAAGATTTTTTCCTTCATTTCAACTTTGGTGAATCTGGCAATTATGTGTCTTGGAGTTGCTCTTCTCGAGGAGTATCTTTGTGGCGTTCTCTGTATTTCCTGGATTTGAATGTTGGCCTGTCCTACTAGGTTGGGGAAGTTCTCCTGGATGATATCCTGAAGAGTGTTTTCCAACTTGGTTCCATTTTCCCCCTCACTTTCAGGCACCCCAATCAGACGTAGATTTGGTCTTTTTACATAATCCCATACTTCTTGCAGGCTTTGTTCATTTCTTTTTCTTCTTTTTTCTATTGGTTTCTCTTCTCGCTTCATTTCATTCATTTGATCCTCAATCGCTGATACTCTTTCTTCCAGTTGATCGAGTCAGTTACTGAAGCTTGTGCATTTGTTTCGTATTTCTCGTGTCATGGTTTTCATCTCTTTCATTTCATTTATGACCTTCTCTGCATTAATTACTCTAGCCATCAATTCTTCCACCTTTTTTTTCAAGATTTTTAGTTTCTTTGCGCTGGGTACGTAATTCCTCCTTTAGCTCTGAGAAATTTGATGGACTGAAGCCTTCTTCTCTCATCTCTTCAAAGTCATTCTCCGTCCAGCTTTGATCCATTGCTGGCGATGAGCTGCGCTCCTTTGCCGGGGGAGATGCGCTCTTATTTTTTGAATTTCCAGCTTTTCTGCCCTGCTTTTTCCCCATCTTTGTGGTTTTATCTGCCTCTGGTCTTTGATGATGGTGATGTACTGATGGGGTTTTGGTGTAGGTGTCCTTCCTGTTTGATAGTTTTCCTTCTAACAGTCAGGACCCTCAGCTGTAGGTCTGTTGGAGATTGCTTGAGGTCCACTCCAGACCCTGTTTGCCTGGGTATCAGCAGCAGAGGCTGCAGAAGATAGAATATTTCTGAACAGCGAGTGTACCTGTCTGATTCTTGCTTTGGAAGCTTCCTCTCAGGGGTGTACTCCTCCCTGTGAGGTGTGGGGTGTCAGACTGCCCCTATTGGGGGATGTCTCCCAGTTAGGCTACTCAGGGGTCAGGGACCCACTTGAGCAGGGAGTCTGTCCCTTCTCAGATCTCAACCTCCGTGTTGGGAGATCCACTGCTCTCTTCAAAGCTGTCAGACAGAGTCGTTTGCGTCTGCAGAGGTGTCTGCTGCGTTTGTTTAGTTTACTGTGCCCTGTCCCCAGAGGTGGAGTCTACAGAGACAGGCAGGTTTCCTTGAGCTGCTGTGAGCTCCACCCAGTTTGAGCTTCCCAGCAGCTTTGTTTACCTACTTAAGCCTCAGCAATGGTGGGCGCCCCTCCCCCAGCCTCGCTGCTGCCTTGCCGGTAGATCACAGACTGCTGCGCTAGCAATGAGGGAGGCTCCGTGGGTGTGGGACCCTCCCGGCCAGGTGTGGGATATGATCTCCTGGTGTGCCTGTTTGCTTAAAGCACAGTATTGGGGTGGGAGTTACCCGACTTTCCAGGTGTTGTGTGTCTCAGTTCCCCTGGCTAGGAAAAGGGACTCCCTTCCCCCTTGCGCTTCCCAGGTGAGGCTATGCCTCGCCCTGCTTCAGCTCTCGCTGGTCGGGCTGCAGCAGCTGACCAGCACCGATCGTCCGGCACTCCCCAGTGAGATGAACCCAGTACCTCAGTTGAAAATGCAGAAATCACCGGTCTTCTGTGTCGCTCGCGCTGGGAGTTGGAGACTGGAGCTGCTCCTATTCGGCCATCTTGCTCCAATATTGTTTATCTCAGGAAATAGAAAGGCTCAAGAACAGGGAGAGAGGTGGGGGAATGGCTGGCCAGTAGAGCAGTGAGAACACACACCACATTTATTGCTGAAGTTCACAGTCATATGGGTGGAGGTTTGTAGCTCCCCAAACAATCACAACAATGCCACCAAAGATCAGTGATCACAGAACACCATAAACATATCACAATAATGAAAAAGTTTGAAATATTGTGAGAATTACCAAAATGTGACACAAAAACATGAAGTGAGCACATTATGTGGGAAAAATAGTTCCAATAGATTGGCCAAACACAGGGTTGCCACAAACCTTCAATTTGTAAAAAACACAATATCTGAAAAGTTCAATAAAGCAAAGTCCAATAAAACAAGGTAATCCAGTTGATCAGAAAGGGACATTGAAAACATTTTTAAGACAGTAGTTTTAGTTTTAGTATTGATGTCCTTAATACTTATAGATTACATATTAGCTATAATTTTTTAAATGGGAGGTATTTATTTATAATTATAGCCAGGATCCTGGCATATGAATACCTAAGTCATGATCATTACTAATATGATTAACAAAAACAGAGTCTTATTAGACTGTGTGTTAAGGAGTAAGTCTGGAAGCTTTTGTAAAACGCACATACATTCAGGAGGCTAGTCTTTTCTATAGTTCTTTTTATGGTTTTAGAGTTTGAATACATGCAAAATAAGATTTAAAAAACAGGGTGGCTGGAGAAACCCTGTCTCTCCTAAAAGTACAAAATTAGCTGGGCGTGGTGCTGCATGCCTGTAATCCCAGATACTAGGGAGGCTGAGGCAGGAGAATTGCTTGAACCCAGAGGCAGAGGTTGTGGTGAGCTGAGATCGTGCCATTGCACTCCTGACTGGGCAACAAGAGTGAAATTCCATCTAGAAAACAAAACAAAACAATACAATACAAAAAAACAGGGTGGTTAAATACTATAGTTGGACTTAAAAGCAAGTCCTGTATAGAATATTGAATATTTGCTCTTCCATGGTTCCCAAGTCTGGACACCTTGTTGTGGATCATAGGTAAGTAGAAGAGTGTTATTTCACTCACCAAATCCTAACAAACTGTTAACCTGAAAGTCAGATCATTTGGAGTCTATTTTTCTGGGACTCATTGACTCCATTTTGCTGGTAATCTAGCATAAAGATGGTATCTATTGCAATCATGCTCAGGTGGCTCAAAATAAATATAGGGGGACTTCATGAAAAAAAACTCAGGCATTTTGTGCTCCTTAGAAACAGCCATAAACTTGTCACCTGCTTTCCTGTATCAGTGATTGATTGGTCAAGATGAAAACTACAATGGTTTATTGTTCACATACAAGGTAGATCTTTCCACATTGATCATAAAAGAAGAAGCTTCAGTCTTCCTACTTGTTGCATTTGTACCTAAATGTATTTTCTGCAAAGGACTTAGTCAATTCACAAGGGGTCCTATCTACATCATAGTAGAATATGGGCCTCTACGAGGTTGCTATCATAACTTTTCTTCTATGCATTCCAATGTATGGGAAAAATAAATATAGGTGTTAGATAAGAATTAAATTCTGGTTCTAATAGTACATGTGGAGTAGAAAGCATAAGTTAGATGTGTAGCTGAAATTGAATTTTTAAGTATTCCCCTCATTTACAGATTTTGGAATCCTTCTTCAGCAGTAATGGCGACTCAATCCAACCCACTGCAAGGGCAATTGCAACAGCAAATACAAGATATTTTCCTTTTTAACAACTTCTAGAAAAAATTATTAACTATTTAACAATCAAAGGGAGAAGAAAGAAGTTCTAAAGCATGCATATGCATATTTTAATCTCCAATATCAGATAAAGGTAATAACATTAATAAATAAAATGAAAATTTATAGTTGAAAATTGTTTATTTTATTGCAGAATATCATATATAATAATTTTTAGTGAAAAAATGTTTTTAAAGTTTATGAGAAAAGCAAAATTTAAAAATAGGGCTACATAATTTGTTGGTGATGCTACTATGCACGCAGAAAACCAAAGAAAAGCAAATGTAAAATATATGCATTTATTTTTTAAAAAAGCTATTTTTCAGGCTGACTTTAAAAGTTAATGATATACCTATATACCAATTAGTGTAGTTAAATCATATTTTCAATCCCAACACAATATATATCAAGAGATATACCTATCAAATGGTTTCTAAGAGAAATTTAGAAAATAGGCAAATGGACAAAAATAGATAAATTTTAAAAACTAATTTACAGAGGGGAAATTTGAATTATGAAATCCCTATGAAAAGTCAATAAATTGGATAACTCCATAATATCAATTATTTCTCAATTATTCCATGAATTAAATATAATCCAAATCAAAACAGCATAACTCAGGGAGTGGTTGATGCTGACCAACTCTGCTTAGAGACAGCATTTTAAATTGCAGGTTTTCTGGAAATGTATGCAGGTGAAAATAACTAAGAAACTTCAAGAAAGCAATAAAAGTAATGGGATCAAGTAGGAGGCGATAGCACTCAGGGGTTTCCTAAGTCATATAAAGGAGTATCATATAAGGATCCTGGTATCTAGGCATCTATGACATCATCCTCCATCTCTAATCACAAACGTGCTAGACTTACAGAAAACCAATGCCTTGTCATAACAATATAGGGGCATGCTATTTGTTTTCTGATTATTTAAATTTAGTAGAACATAAATAATCCAAGGCTTAAGAATCCAAATTCATTATGCTTCTAGAACTCTGAGAAATTAATATACAGCAAAACTGGTGGCTGCGAAATTTCTTGGAGTCACTTGAAAGTTAAGGTTGGCGTAATAGCAAAATTTGTAAACTGAGCCTGGATTTTCCTGAAGGAGTCCCTTAATCTTAAATAAGTCCTTTAATGTGAGCCATGTGTCAGCAGTGTTGACATGCTGAAAAGGGCCCAACTTGGTTTTATGCCAATTCAGCACTAAAAGGATGTGCTCACTGAAGTTATGCATGAAGTGGTCCTGTGAGGCCGTTATAAGTCCAGTTTTTAAGCCAAAGCAAAGAATAACCATGCCCTATTTTAAGTTCATTAAGAAAAAATAATTTGAATGATGTCTTGGTTTGTCTTGAAATGCAACATATTGGGGACTCAGAGGGGATATGCACAATATAAGTCAGAAAGTGGTGAATCATTAATAATAAAAGGAACCATTTTCTAGAGGACCTTTGGTGGCACTCACATAATTTTACATATTCTTACCATGTGACTATTATTTGTGTAAATAATCTGATTAAACTAAACTAAGAATTCCCTCCATGTAAAGTTTGTGAGAAACAGACAATCCTCTTGCTGATATATGTTTATAAATACCCTAGAGTGGGAAAAAAAACTAAATAGGCAGCTCTTCCTATTTTTTTTTTTACCATTAATTAGGTGTTTATTTATTTAAATACAATGCATAAAGTCTAAACAATTTTCTCTTTCTTTTGCACTCCCATTTCTGACTCTCTGTGAGTAACTAAAACTACTGTCAAGCCATGATGAGATACAGGAAATTAACTTTCCTGTTTGACAGCTGTATGATCCTTAATATCAGAAGCCAACTAGGTAAGAAGATAAGAGAGATGATATAACCACGTAAAAGGAAAGCTGGTTTCATTGGCAACCAGAAAATGCCATAATTTATATATATATGTTTATCTTGAAATTGCACATTTTAATATTGCATGCTTACTGTTAAATTACAAATTGACTTCTATGTTTAATTTATATCATTTAAAAATCTTTTATTTCTTATTCAGTAGCAAAGACTGAGAGAAAATTTTTAAATTACTTTCCCCCAGGGATGTCAGAGAAATTTTGGCAATGATTGAATGAACAAAAATAGCTTGATAGAATAGAAATAGTTTTTGACTGTCTGCAGATATTTAAATAACACAAATGCTGTCTGTTTATAATGGATTCTTTTAGACTTGATTTTTAGAGAACAAAGGGAATCAGCCCAGAGTCACTTACTGCAAAGTGCTGTAGAATATAATAGCTGACATGAAAATCGCTCTTTAAGAATATATCCCTGGGTAAAAGTTCTGAGACTGACTTCAGGAAATACAGAGCCAACTGCTTTTCCATAAAGCTACTACATTTATGATCACCTGGAGAGACTAAAGTAGCAAATGCAACATTCCTGCTGTGACTATCTTCATAGTAAAGCAGAGAAATTGAAAAAAAAAAGGCAGAAGTATGATGTTCATATTTATTTGCTGAGTATGTTTAAAATAAGCATTGTAATATATATTTGTCCTTAATTATTCATTTAGTAATTCAATCAACTCTATCTAGTTATTTGCTTAATGAACTATACCTATTTATTGAGCACATTTCATTTGCTTCTAGTGTCTGTGCAAGTCACAGGCAAAGCAAAGATAAATAGAATGTTGATTCTGCTTCCAGGGCCTGTCAGTCAGTGGGAGCAATGACTACTTAAATCAACAAATAAATGCAATGCACTGGAGGATATAAAAGAAAGTGAACTGTGAATTCAAAAGAGAGAAGACAACCTAGAAGAGCATGGGTGATTAGCTAAGACCTCATGGAAGAACCAAATGTGGGCCTTAAATAAAATAATAACAGAAATTGCATATAGTGGCATATAATTTCAGTCTACCTGGACTTCCTACTCAGGAATTAGAATTTATCTTAGAATATTCGGAATCTGAAATACTCTTTGCAGTGTGTCAGAACGAATTGCGTCTTTTTTCTTATTAATATATAAAATTATTGATACTTATAGCTGGGCCTGGTATAATACAATACTCAAGATACTGGGGGAGTTGAACTACATACAATCCTACTGAATCAAATAAAATATATTTGGGTGCTGCATTTCAGTTGTGTCTTCTATTCATGACAGTCTTTTAGAAGACAGATGGTATAGACAGAATAATGAACCCTGCCCAAGATAGCCATCTCCTGAGCCATGGAACCTCTAAATATGTTACTTTACATGAAAAAAGGACTTTGCATATTTAATAAAATTAATGATCCAGAGATAAAGGGTTATCCTGGATTATGTGGGTAGGTCATCGTAATTGCAAAGTAGAATGGCAGGAGACTAGTTTCAGAATGATGTCCTGTGAGGACTCTAGCAGGCAGGGACCACAAGCTAAGAAGTGCAGACGGCCTCTAGAAGCTGGATAAGGAAAGAGGAGAGTCTGTAGTGTTCTAGAGTCTTCAGGAGGAAACAGGCCACCACCGTAATTTCCACCCAAGACACCCATTTTAGATTTCTAAACATCCAGAATAGTAAGACAGCAGTGTTGTTTTAAGCCACTAATTTCAGCGTTGTTTAAGCCACTAATTTTGTAGTAATTTGTTATACTAATAATGAGAAACAAATACAATAAATTCTACTGAGAATGTTTTAGATAAAAGATTATAATTACAGTTTATCTTTTCACTTGCCAGTTTAAAAATGTATGTTTTTTAAACCAATAATAAGGGATAGAATATTTTAAAAATGTTAAAAGAGCTATAAATTGAATAAAAGTCTTCCTACCACTGAACATAAACTGCTTAATTCCTAGGAATATTTGTCCATATCTCTATCTATCTATCTATCTATCTATCTATCTATCTATCTATCTACTTTTCAAGACCTTATTTATGCAGAAATATACAGTTTATAACAATTGTCTAAATTGATAACATGTTTTTATTTTTTTTATGCGACGGAACCTTGTTCTGTCACCCAGGCTGGAGTGCAGTGGCGGGATCTTGGCTCACTTCAGTCTCTGCCTCCCAAGTTAAAGCCATTCTCCTGTCTCAGCCTTCAGAGCAGCTAAAATTACAGGCGCCCGCCACCACACCCGGCTAATTTTTGTATTTTTAGTAGAGACGGGGTTTCACCATGTTGGCCAGGCTGGTCTCAAACTCCTGACTTCGGGTGATCCTCTTGCCTAGACTTCCCAACGTGCTGGGATTACAAGCGTGAGCCACAGTGCCAGGTCAGATAACATTCTTTTTAAAGTACATCTGAGGGACACTCACTCATCTAATCACATTTATGATCATTTAAAAATATACATTCACCATTGACAGTATTACAGGAAAGAACTCTTCTCTATGTAAATAAGTAATGCTATTTAACATTGATTTCTGTACCACAAATGGGTAGAATAACAATAAAAGTCAATGAAATAACATTGTGATTTACATTAGGTGCCCACGTTTTGTTAATTTGAGGTCCTGTGAAAAGCTTGATTATTTAAAAGATATCACAGTCCAAGAATAGAAAGCTGTAACGTTCTCGTTTGGTTTACTTTCTCATCCTTGCCACATAGAAATGGCTATATGATAATATTCAGCATAATATATAAGATACACAATCGCTTATTTTATAGCCATTTAAAAAGCCTATGAAGGGATCTTAGCAATGTGCTTATATAGCCTTAAGGCTTTGTGAGTTTTGAGAAAGTAGAATATTTTAACCGCAATTACCTGACTCCACAATGACCTGGAGATTTTTACCTCTTTCTACTCCTCTAAAAAAAAAAAAGATTTTTACGGCCAGGTGCGGTGGCTTACACCTGTAACCCCAGCACTTTGGGAGGCCAAGGTGGATCACTAGGTCAGGAGATGGAGACCATCCTGGCTACCACGGTGAAACCCCGTCTCTACTAAAAATACAAAAAAAAATTAGTGGGGTGTAGTGGCGGGCGCCTATAGTCCCACCTACTGGGGAGGCGGAGGCAGGAGAATGGCGTGAACCTGGGAGGCGGAGCTTGCAGTGAACCGAGATCGCGCCACTGCACTCCAGCCTGGGCGATGAACAAGACTCCATTTCAAAAAAAAAAAAAAAAAGAGTTTTACCTCTTTCTTTTTTTTTTTTTTTTAATTTATTTATTATTATTATACTTTAAGTTGTAGGGTACATGTGCATAACGTGCAGGTTTGTTACATATGTATACTTGTGCCATGTTGCTGTGCTGCACCCATCAACTCGTCATTTACATCAGGTATAACTCCCAATGCATTCCCTCCCCCCTCCCCCCTCCCCATGATAGGCCCCGGTGTGTGATGTTCCCCTTCCTGAGTCCAAGTGATCTCATTGTTCAGTTCCCACCTATGAGTGAGAACATGCGGTGTTTGGTTTTCTGTTCTTGTGATAGTTTGCTAAGAATGATGGTTTCCAGCTGCATCCATGTACCTACAAAGGACTCAAACTCATCCTTTTTTATGGCTGCATAGTATTCCATGGTGTATATGTGCCACATTTTCTTAATCCAATCTGTCACTGATGGACATTTGGGATGATTCCAAGTCTTTGCTATTGTGAATAGTGCTGCAATAAACATACGTGTGCATGTGTCTTTATAGCAGCATAATTTATAATCCTTTGGGTATATACCCAGTAATGGGATGGCTGGGTCATATGGTACATCTAGTTCTAGATCCTTGAGGAATCGCCATACTGTTTTCCACAATGGTTGAACTAGTTTACAATCCCACCAACAGTGTAAAAGTGTTCCTATTTCTCCACATCCTCTCCAGCACCTGTTGTTTCCTGACTTTTTAATGATCGCCATTCTAACTGGTGTGAGATGGTATCTCATTGTGGTTTTGATTTGCATTTCTCTGATGGCCAGTGATGATGAGCATTTTTTCATGTGTCTGTTGGCTGTATGAATGTCTTCTTTTGAGAAATGTCTGTTCATATCCTTTGCCCACTTTTTGATGGGGTTGTTTGTTTTTTTCTTGTAAATTTGTTTGAGTTCTTTGTAGGTTCTGGATATTAGCCCTTTGTCAGATGAGTAGATTGCAAAAATTTTCTCCCATTCTGTAGGTTGCCTGTTCACTCTGATGGTAGTTTCTTTTGCTGTGCGGAAGCTCTTTAGTTTAATGAGATCCCATTTGTCAATTTTGGCTTTTGCTGCCGTTGCTTTTGGTGTTTTAGACATGAAGTCTTTGCCCATGCCTATGTCCTGAATGGTACTACCTAGGTTTTCCTCTAGGATTTTTATGGTATTAGGTCTAACATTTAAGTCTCTAATCCATCTTGAATTAATTTTCGTATAAGGAGTAAGGAAAGGATTCAGTTTCAGCTTTCTACTTATAGCTAGCCAATTTTCCCAGCACCATTTATTAAATAGGGAATCCTTTCCCCATTTCTTGTTTCTCTCAGGTTTGTCAAAGATCAGATGGCTGTAGATGTGTGGTATTATTTCTGAGGACTGTGTTCTGTTCCATTGGTCTATATCTCTGTTTTGGTACCAGTACCATGCTGTTTTGGTTACTGTAGCCTTGTAGTATAGTTTGAAGTCAGGTAGCGTGATGCCTCCAGCTTTGTTCTTTTGACTTAGGATTGTCTTGGAGATGCGGGCTCTTTTTTGGTTCCATATGAACTTTAAAGCAGTTTTTTTCCAATTCTGTGAAGAAACTCATTGGTAGCTTGATGGGGATGGCATTGAATCTATAAAGTACCTTGGGCAGTATGGCCATTTTCACGATATTGATTCTTCCTATCCATGAGCATGGTATGTTCTTCCATTTGTTTGTGTCCTCTTTTATTTCACTGAGCAGTGGTTTGTAGTTCTCCTTGAAGAGGTCCTTTACATCCCTTGTAAGTTGGATTCCTAGGTATTTTATTCTCTTTGAAGCAATTGTGAATGGAAGTTCATTCCTGATTTGGCTCTCTGTTTGTCTGTTACTGGTGTATAAGAATGCTTGTGATTTTTGCACATTAATTTTGTATCCTGAGACTTTGCTGAAGTTGCTTATCAGCTTAAGGAGATTTTGGGCTGAGACAATGGGGTTTTCTAAATATACAATCATGTCATCTGCAAACAGGGACAATTTGACTTCTTCTTTTCCTAACTGAATACCCTTGATTTCTTTCTCTTGCCTGATTGCCCTAGCCAGAACTTCCAACACTATGTTGAATAGGAGTGGTGAGAGAGGGCATCCCTGTCTTGTGCCAGTTTTCAAAGGGAATTTTTCCAGTTTTTGCCCATTCAGTATGATATTGGCTGTGGGTTTGTCATCAATAGCTCTTATTATTTTGAGGTATGTTCCATCAATACCGAATTTATTGAGCGTTTTTAGCATGAAGGGCTGTTGAATTTTGTCAAAAGCCTTTTCTGCATCAATTGAGATAATCATGTGGTTCTTGTCTTTGGTTCTGCTTATATGCTGGATTATGTTTATTGATTTGCGAATGTTGAACCAGCCTTGCATCCCAGGGATGAAGCCCACTTGATCATGGTGGATAAGCTTTTGGATGTGTTGCTGAATCCGGTTTGCCAGAATTTTATTGAGAATTTTTGCATCGATGTTCATCAGGGATATTGGTCTAAAATTCTAACTGTCTCTCAGACCACAGTGCAATCAAACTAGAACTCAGGACTAAGAAACTCAATCAAAACCGCTCAACTACATGGAAACTGAACAACCTGCTCCTGAATGACTACTGGGTACATAACGAAATGAAGGCAGAAATAAAGATGTTCTTTGAAACCAATGAGAACAAAGACACAACATACCAGAATCTCTGGGACACATTTAAAGCAGTGGGAAATTTATAGCACTAAATACCCACAAGAGAAAGCAGGAAAGATCTAAAATTGACACTCTAACATCACAATTAAAAGAACTAGAGAAGCAAGAGCAAACACATTCGAAAGCTAGCAGAAGGCAAGAAATAACTAAGATCAGAGCAGAACTGAAGAAGATAGAGACACAAAAAACCCTCCAAAAAATCAATGAATCCAGGAGTTGGTTTTTTTGAAAAGATCAACAAAATTGACAGACCACTAGCAAGACTAATAAAGAAGAAAAGAGAGAAGAATCAAATTGACGCAATTAAAAATGATAAAGGGGATATCACCACCGACCCCACAGAAATACAAACTACCATCAGAGAATACTATAAACACCTCTACGCAAATAAACTGGAAAATCTAGAAGAAATGGATAATTTCCTGGACACTTACACTCTTCCAAGACTAAACCAGGAAGAAGTTGAATCCCTGAATAGACCAATAGCAGGCTCTGAAATTGAGGCAATAATTAATAGCCTACCAACCAAAAAAAGTCCAGGACCAGATGGATTCACAGCTGAATTCTACCAGAGGTACAAGGAGTAGTTGGTACCATTCCTTCTGAAACTATTCCAATCAATAGAAAAAGAGGGAATCCTCCCTAACTCATTTTATGAGGCCAACATCATCCTGATACCAAAGCCTGGCAGAGACACAACAGTTTTACCTCCTTCTACTCCAATTTCTCTACTGTCACACTTTCTCTTGTTTTGAGTAGCACTGAACTGATTGCAAGAATTTGGGCACATAGCTAAGAGAAAGTTGGGCTGAAGATATTTAGTATGGGCTTTAGGAAATATACTTACTGATTCATTCTCACTTCTATAGATGCTTATATTAGTCAAAAAAGACAGATAATGAAGACATTAAAACAAAAGAAGTAAAATGTTAAAGAAAATCAGCAGAATAACAAGAGATAAACAACAAAGCAAAAGTAATGTGAAAGTAAAAGTAAAGAAAAACACAACTTTTATAGTCAATAACAAATTCAGTTAGATAAATGTATTGTTTTGAAAACTGTCATGGACCCTCGTTATGGACATTTGCAATACATATGAAACCAAAATGTAGGGACAATTTTTAAAATATAGAGAATATGAAGGAGTTACTTAGAAGGAACATTGATATTTTTCTGTATTATCTGTTTTAAGAGAAAAATGTTCAATATCACTAATCACTAGGGAAATGCAAATTAAAACAATGATATACCATCTCACACCAATCAAAAAGGCTATTACTAAAAAGTCAAAAGAGAGGCTGGCAAGGTGTCAGATAAAAGGAAATGCCTGTATACTGCTGATGGAAATGAAAATTTGTTCAGTCACTGTGGAAATCAGTTGAGAGATTTCTTAAATAATGTAAAACAGAACTGCCATTTAACCCAGCAATCCCATTTCTGGGTATATACCCAGAGAAATAGAAATTATTCTACCATAAAGACACATACATGCGTGTATTCACCACAGCATTACTCACAATACCAAAGGCATGGAATCAACATTGGTGCCTATCAGTGGTGGACTGGATACAGAAATGTGGTACATATACACCATGGATTACTATGCATCCAAAAAAATAATGAGATTATGTTCTTTGCAGCAATTGGGATGGAGCTGGAAGTCATTATCCTAAGCAAATTAATGCAGGAATAGAAAACCAAATATGGCATGTTCTCACTTAGAAGTGGGAGCTAACCATTGAGTACACATGGGCAAAAAGGAGAGAGCTATAGACATCATGGCCTGTATGAAGTACAAGGAAGTTGAGAACTAAGAAACTACCTATCAGGTATTATGCTGATTAGTTGGGTAAGAAAATTATCTGTACACCAAACCCCTGTGACATATAATTTACTCATGTAACAAACCTGCACATGCACTGCTTAAACCTAAAAGTAGGCAATTAAAAACAATTTCTTCTTTATGAAATTTGTCATTGTTGATTTATTTGTATTCAAGAATAATTTATTTTGAAACTAATTTTACGTTTGTTGTCTTATATTGTTTGTCTTCAAAATTATACCCTAAATTGCATAATTGTTAGGCCCTTACAAAAATCTGAATCTGGCCCTGGCTGATATTAAAAAACAATCAGTTAACATAAGAGATAAGATTTTGATGAAAGAAAAATGAGTGATTGACAAAAAGTTTAAGGTGTCAATGAATAAAAAAGAGATGGAAGATCCAAATGGAAAATCTTTCTCTGAAAAGAATAAAAGGTTTGCAACAACTCCCAAAGTTTAAAAACAGAAGTTATCCATTAGTGAGCATAACTGTGGAAGATTATATTATTATAATGGAACCAAAAGCTACTTTCCAGTCCCTTTATATACTCTAAAATAAGTTGAGATGCATAAATCAAGAATGACCTAAGTACTGAATGTGCATTTTTACAACCTTATTTCTTTGGTTATTAATAATAAACCCTTTTGGAACATTACATTCCTCTCCTTTCCAGGAATGCTTTAGGGCATGGGTATATTGATAGTATTAAATTGTTATCTCTAACTGATATATCAGGACAAATCCGAATCACATCTGCACCACTCTTATTGTGTCTCCAGCAACAAACATTACACCTGACAGAAAGTCAAAATTAAGAAGATAATAAGGACTGAATGAACTTGTAATGGATCCAAAGAGATGTACAGAATAATACTGAGGAGTCTAAATGGCCCACAGGCCCAACCAGGCCTTGTACGATAATATAAACTATAAATAGATGAATAAAGATATATTTCAGTTGAGAAAAAGGTTTGGTCCCATTGGAAGGGTAGCCAGAATCACAAAGGGAATGATATACACCAAGAATGTATTACAGGGTACACATCTGTGTCTCCCAGGATAATAGCTACTAAAAGCTCTAACATCATACAACAAATTTATCATGCTTTCTGCTTATGCTTTTCAAGCATGGACTAACAGGAAAATCTAAGTTAAATGCAGTAAGTGTGATATTTTGTGGAAGGTAGCACCTCCCAGTTGTGTCAGATACATTTTAATTTTCCATTTTCTGAATCTGCCAAAATGAGAGTTATGAACATGGTAATGATGAATTAATAAGATAAATGGCTATAGGGTTTTAAAAGCTCTTGACAGACAGCAATTTCTTTCTTCTGCAGCAGCATTATAACCATATTTCTATTATTCAGGGAAAAATTGCATTAAAAATGGTAAATGTTATTATAAATAAGTAAATATCATATATCTCAATAATACAGGGAAAGTATAATGCATCTTAATGTGTTAAATCTTAACAATTGATTGTTCTCTCTCCAGCCTTGCCATCATTTTGAGTAGTAAAATTATACCTCATCATTTCATTGACTTATTTTCTTGGGCCAATGAAATATGAGGAAAACGTAACATACGCCATTTCTGAGCATAAGATTTGTATGTAATTTTGCAGTTTGTCCATTATCTCTTGGAGATTTTGTGATTTGCTAGAACAAAGAATCTTTACTTAAATACCAAGCACTCACTTAGCCTTGGCCCCAGCAAGTATTACACATTAGAATCCTGCTGAGGCCAGCTGAGCCCAACCTACACAGCAAACACCAAGCCAACCTGTGATTTTTATATAATGTGGTGAAGTTTTGTTTTGGTTAGCTATTTACAACTGAGTGTTTTGTTGTTTTGTACTTGAAACACCAGTCTTGCCTATATATTGGCCTTCCTATTATTTCCATTCGATGTCATCTTAAAGTAATTTGGGCAGAATAGAATTCTTTATCCATACTTCAGTGGATTCTTTCTCACTGATTTTAGATGTATGAACAGCAATACCCATTAAGTTGCTGAAGCCAAAAATCCAGGGATTCCTGGAGTTCCCCTTTCGTTCTTCACCCCTTCAGCAAATCCAGATAAATCACTTAAAAAAATGGTGGTTAATATCTCTTACTTGCTTAAAATAGTCTAATGGTTTGCAATTATACTTTCAAAGAAATCAAATCTTCCTGCTCTTGTTTATGTCATTGCTATATACATTATTATTTTTTGACTCGCTATGTTCTAGCCGCCCACTTTTTCTTTGCTTCATAAAGATCATTCCTGTTTTACACTATTTTGCACTAGATGTTTTCATTACCCTTAAGTCCCTCCTCATCCAAATATTCATGCAATAACCTTCTTTGGGTCATTCAGACACCTGTCTTCCCCTCAACACTTAATCCTTTGTCACTCAAACCAAAGTAGTCACTCAGACAAGCACTCAAATAATTCTCCTTCAATTTCTTCCATAATTTTCCTCTCCCCTTATTTATCTATTATTAAATTATCCCACTCATTTAAGGAGTATCTCTAAGAAATATTTCATACTTGCTCAAACCTGAATAACCAGAATTAAGGAAAGGGCTCGGGACATAGTAGACATTCATTATGTATGTGATAAATGAATGAAATCAGCACAATCGCATAGCGATGAAATAAAACAAATTAAACAAATATGCTTGCAGGAAGATAGTAACATATATGAATTTATTTTTCAGTATCTGCAAATAGTTAAACTTTCTCTTTCATTAAATTCACATAAATAATCAAAATAAGGAATAATCTTGGATATAATTTTTATGTTATTTTTGTACTCTTACTTTTTATATTGATAAAGTTTAAAAATTATTTTAAATATATAAAATATAACAAGTGTTTTTCTTCTTAGTATAAATACCAACTACATATCTATAATATAATAATGGAGATGATAATTGTCTCAAAAATTAAGATGATAATTATCTTAAATATTTGATAATAAATAATAAACTGTTGCTGAAGTTTCTCTTTTTAAACATTTTTTACGTTAATTTTTGTGGTTACACACTAGGTATACATATTTATGGGGTACAGGACATGTTTTGATACAGGCACTCGATGCATAATAATCATATCATGAAAAATAGGGTATCCACCCCCTCAAGCATTTATCCTTTGTGTTACAAACAATTCAGTTATAATTTTTTAGTTATTTTAAAATGTACAATTAAATTACTAGGGACTATAATCACCATGTTGTGTTATCATATACTAGGTCTTGTCCATTCTTCTATTTTTTTTATACCCATTAATCGTCCCCATTTCCTTCCAGCCTCCCATTACTCTTCCCAGCCTTTGGTAACCTTCCTTCTACTCTCTGTCTTCATGAGTTCAATTGTTCTGAGTTTTAGATCCCACAACAAGTGAGAACATGTGATGCTTATCTTTTCATGTTTGCTTATTTTACTTTGCATAATGACTTCCAGTTCAATACATGTTGTTGAAAATGACAGGATCTCTTTATTTTTTTATGATTGACTAGTACTCCACTGTATATACGTACCTGAGTAAATACTAACGGTATTTGTTCTTTGACAAAAAATATAAGAAAAATATTATATTATAGCTTATTGCCTTATTTCCTGTTATATCAAGCAATATATGCTATGCTAAATTCAAGCCTATTTAGTTTAATAAATGTATACATTTAATAATAATCATTTTAAAATATATATGAGTAAACTTGCTAAGAGTCATTTCCTATCAACGTGCATTTTGGCAACCATATATTTTTATAATGATTGATAAATATTTATTTATAGTTTCCAAGACCAAAGTAAATTGGACCAACTTATGACAATATATAACTGTTACTTGCCTAACCCAACTACAAATTGTCTATTACATATCACAATGGAAGTAAGTTGCTGGAAGCATTGTTCCTTGCTATGAATGAAAGGCAAAGCATATATCTCAACAAATATATTTAAGGTTTAGTTCTGTTTAAACAAATTATTTTGACATTACCAAAGAAATGAGTACTTCAAACAAACTGTCAAATTAATGTTTCGTATTTTAAACATTATTACATTTGGTTTTCCAGGTATTGTTTTGATTGAAAAATATAAATGTTTGTATGTTTAAAATGTCAAAATAATAAAATATACAACTATTACCTGAACTAGGAATTGAATTCAATGTTTTCACAAAACATCTTGAAGTAGTAACAATTTCAAATTACCTTATGAATAAAACTTTAAAAATTATTTTAAATATATACAATATAACATAAGTGTTTTTCTTCTTAGTATAAACACCAATTACATATCAATACATGCTAATAAAATGTGATTATACTGGTTTCTAATTCCTTAACTTTGTTCTTGAAGTTTTTATTCCTATTCTCTTACCAAGAAAATTAACTCATATTGCTTGTACACAGGCTCAGTTTAATTAACTTTACTAGATTTTTAAGTAGCCCAGGGTTAAACACACTTGCACATAAAGAGAATAATGACCATTTCAGTAAATTAAGACTATTTACAACAGGTGGGCATTAAAAATGATTCTCATCCCAGCTCTGATTAATGTACAAAAATTTATTTTAATAACTGACCATGCTATGGGGTTCAAAATCTGAAAGAGCAAAGGTATGACGGTATGTAATTCACATTAACTGATCTTTGCCTATTCAGAGGAGACTGTATTAGCCACTGAGATTGACTGATTGCTAGATTTTTAATTTCATTGACTCTAAAGAACACATTTTTATTTAATTCTAAAAACTTTTGCTTGGATATTAAATTATATAAACGAATTTTTAACTAATAATAAAAAAAGAATGATACATATCTTATATGTTCTGCATCTTATAACTTACAGATCTTCAAGATGATGTTTAAGATGATCATATCTAATAAATTTTGATATGTCTTACTTCGTTTTCTGATCTGTGATTACAACTTGTATCAGCCAGGCACGGTGACTCACGCCTGCAATTCTAGCACTTTGGGAGGCCGAGGCGGGCCTATCATGAGGTCAAGAGATCGAGACCATCCTGGCTAACACGGTGAAACCCCGTCTCTACTGAAAATACAAAAAATTAGCCGGGTGTGGTGGCGGGTGCCTGTAGTCCCAGCTACTTGGGAGGCTGAGGCAGGAGAATGTCATGAACCCAGGAGGCAGAACTTGCAGTGAGCTGAGATTGTGCCACTGCACTCCAGTCTGGGCACAGAGCGAGAGTCCATCTCAAAACAAACAAACAAACAAACAAACAAAAAAAACTTGTGTGGACATTGGGCTGATATCATACAATTTGTCAAAAATATAAAAACTATTTACTCTCAACTAATCCATTCAGTAGAGTCAATCTACTTGCTTAAAATCACCATCTAAAATTATTATGAATTTAACCAGAAATTACCCATGTATCATATGTAGAAAAACATTTGATGAGACATATTAAGGCATTAAACTGGCTGTTTAACCAAAACAGAGCTATTTTAATTGATCTTCCGATGTAGTATTATTCTTCCATGAGTTTGTGGTCGGTTTTGTAATGGCCGCTCAAATGTGTCCATACCCTAATTTCTGGAACCTGTGAATGTTATCTTACATGGCAGAAGGGACTTTGCAGATGTGATTACATTAAGTATCTTGAGATAAGGAGATTATATTGCATTATATAGGACCCTATAAAAGACAGGTAGTAGAGTCAGAGAACCAAAGAGTATTATGTCACAAAGGAAACAAAGAGAGAAAGCAATGTGATAACAGGAGCAAAAAGATGGTGTGTAAGTTACAACAGAAGCAGAAATCACAATAATACAGGGCCAGGAGTCAAGGAACTCAGACAGTTTTTAGAAACTGGAAAAGGCAAGGAAACAGATCTCAGAGCTTCCAGAAAGAACACAGGTCTGCTGACAAATTAATTTAGTCTAGTGAAACTCATTTGGAGCTCTGACCTCCAAAACTCCAAGATAATAAACTTGCATAGTATTAAGCCACCAAGTGTGTGGAAACTGTTTATAGCAGCAATAGAAACTTAATACAAAGCATAAAACACTTTCTTTGCTACAATAACATTTATGACTGTACTTCAATTATAAATTATAAGTATAATTATAATTATGATGTAAAAATTTGTTTTCTACAGTTACTTTTGCAAACAACATGGAAATACTATTTCAGAAATTTGAGTGGCTTGTTCATTTTCCAGTGAATAACTTCCATGTTAATTGAGTGTACTTTCTTGTGGAGTCAGTTAAAGAAAAATATGAATGTATAGGAGAATTTTTCTTAAGGGATTTATTGTTTAATTAACTATAAATTACATGATAAATGATAAATTTTGGAAAGATAATATGTACATGAACAAATAAAATTAAATTTAAAAAGAATCATTACTTACCTTCAGAATATATACATTATTGTTATAACATTTTGTATCTTATAATTATCACTAAAAATTTCAAGCATACTTCATTATGTATTTTAAATGAAACTGTTAATGAATGCATAGTAATCCACCCATGGCCTGCATTATAATTTATTTAGTCATCACTGTAAGTGAATACCTAGTATTTTTAATTAAAATAACACTGTTATAACATAACTGTATGTAATGATGCCTGTGTTTCAGTGATAACTATCTTGAAAAATATGAGTGAAATTAGTGAGTCAAATTATATACACAATTGCAAATTATTGGACGTAAGTAGCAAATTTTCCTTAAGAAGATTTTTAAATTAGATGTATTCTTATAAAATGAATTAGAATGTGTATTTAATCACAACCTCCGTGATATCTAGTGCCATAAATAATTTATTATTTTACAAAGTTATAGAGAAATTAGTATCAAGGTGTTTTTATCAGCATTCATTGAATTTGTGATGTAAATATTTTTTAAATTGCTTTTTGTCCATTTACAACTCCTTCTCATTTCAGATTAATAAATGCCTATGTTTACTACTTATTTATGGCTTAACTTTTTAATTGAGTTAATTAAATGGTATTTATTTTAAATGATTTGGATAGATATTTTATTTTTTTGACAGAAAATATTAAATAAATTTTCAACATATTATGGGGTTCTATAATCTTTTGCTTAATTTTCCTCTTAATTTTTCACTGATACAATACTTGTTTATGAATTTTACATTTATTATGAATTTTAATATCTCTAATTTAAATGTCATGATCCTAATATTAATAACTTGAAATAATTTTTAATTGGCTTCAGCCATTGAAAATATAAAATATGCTGAAAGAAGGCATAAAAAAAGAAAATACTGCTTAATATTTGCAAACTGTAGAAAATGTCAAAACCAAAATGAACCCATCTCTGTATCTGGCAAGTTCTTCTCACGTATTAAGTATGATTGACATAAATAGTACCGAAATTATCTGTTCCCAGATTACCAACCCCATTTTGTTAGAAATTTCTCTTATAGATACAGCAGAATTTGCCTGGTGATTCTAACTAGCGAAGTTTGGATCATATGCCCCATCTCCACCCATCACTTTAGGTGCATATGAATTTTTAAGGGCTTTGTTTCCTGAGCATAAGAGGAATCATCACAGATACTTCATCAAGGGAGCAGCATTTTAGATTATAATAAATTTTCATTGTTTTTGTATTTTTCTTATATCTGAGATGCCACCCATTTTAAGGCATAGGCTGCCTACCATATATATATAATATAATTATATATTATATGTTTATAAATACATTTACATTTATATTTCATTTATTTATACATGTAATATATATTTTATGTATATTTTATCTATTTTCAGATCACTATGGTTATACCTTAGAATATGTGTTAATTCAACATTTCAAGGATATTTTGAAATTCTTTAATTTATGTCATTCAGACAAAGCTGCAAAGAATTTTCTCTAGGGTACAGATCTAGGGGAGTCATTGCTTAATTAAACTGTATGCACAGCTTCAGTTTTACCAGATTCCAAAAAATTACACTATAAATTGCTTTTCTATTTTACATTCCCACAGCAATATATATGAGTTCCCATTGTTCCAATGTCATGCAAGGCTGGTCCCATATGCACTAGGACTTGGGAGAAATTTATCAATGTCATATGGCAAGGTGGATTTATTTTGAAAAAGAAAGCATATAAGGCCATGGCTAGCAAAAGAATAGAAGGATTTGGCTTTTATTCATTCTTCTCACAAAGAAGCATGCCAGGATTAAGTCTAGGGCAATTTGTGTA
Source organism: Macaca thibetana thibetana (assembly GCF_024542745.1). NCBI lineage: Eukaryota > Metazoa > Chordata > Mammalia > Primates > Cercopithecidae > Macaca > Macaca thibetana. The sequence goes on from NC_065594.1 coordinate 62,085,128, forward strand.
ACACATGGTGTGGGATTGGATTCCAATATAGGCACTCTGTGAATTTATTTCCTTCTGTTTTATAGACTGAGTGTATGAGCAATCTTCTCAGTGAGAGTCACAAAAATTTTGTAGGTACCAGAAAGTCTAGTTTCAGTAAATATTGCCTGAGACAATCAGTTTCCAGTTACCTGGGGATTTTGTGGTCAGTGCACTCTGAATAAAGATTGATATTATAGTACAGACAAAGGCAGGATTTCATTCATGGTTGTCACCAAATACTCACAGAAGACAATATGAAAATTGAAACATCTTCACCATTTTTGTCATTTTCTTTTACAACATAAGTTATACTTTCTTAGGGAAAATTGTGATTTCAGTTATTTTTATAAAAACTTTTTTTAAAGTTTTATATGACCTGTTATGAGATAACTTCATGTAGGAGTTTTCAGTTATAAAAAGGGCTAATATTATGTGTTCATCAAATACTTAGTTAATATTTACTATGTACCACCAGTCACCATGCTGAATGTTGAATTCATTGTCATAAAATGAATTATTTACTTTACTGAATAAACTTACAATTTAGTGAAGTAGGTAGTTTTATGTGTGTGTATGGAAAGAAAGAGAGAATGCACCCAATGGGAAGTGGAAGGGGATGGGGAAGTGAAAACAAAGGGTTTGAGAGTATGAACGAGTTACATACAATTTTTGTAGAGTTTATGTCGAGTATTTTAAATGACTCACAAGGAGTTGGAGAGACAGAGAGCACTGAATCAGATTATGAAAGATTTGTAGGTCATATGAAGAATGTGATGCTCAATTTCAACTTCAATGGGAAAAATAATATGGAACAATATTAAAATATTTGAAAGGGAATAAACAGGCTAATTTATAGTTTTTAAAAAGTAATAGAAAGGACTGTATCTAGAAGTTATTTGTGAAAAACAAGGCTATCAACTTATATGTATAATTAGCTAATATATATTGTGCCCCTGCTATGTGCTATATAATGAATTAGCATTTGAAAGTCATCAGTAAATCAAGTAAGAAAAAAATTTATGCCCTGTAGACCTTGGCTTCTAATAGGGGAAGACAGACAATAAACAAGGAACTTAATAAATAGGTTAATTATACAGAATGCTAAGAGATAATATAGAAAGATGACAAAGAAAAATGTAGAGGTAATCCAGGAGTGCTGGATAGAAAAGGATTGATAGTATAAGGCCTGATTGAAACAGTGATGATGAAACAGAAACTTAATAGATGTAAGATAATTAGCCAAGGATGTATCAAGAGGTAAAGATGTCCATGCAGAGCTAATCACCTAGCCAAAGACCCATAGCAGAAGTTAATCGACCAAGAATTTTTAAATTATTTGACATTTGAGAAATAAAATCTTTTCTTTTTGCGTTGAGACAGGGTCTCACTATGTAGCCCAGGCTGGAGTCAAACTCCTGGCCTCGAGTGATCCTCCCACCTAAGCCTCTCAGAGCACTAGGTTAACAGATGTAAACCAGCATATCTGGCCCTAAAATATTTGATAATAAAGTAAGAAAAGGTCAATTATGATATTATAATAATTATATTCTTATAACTGTCATATAAAATTATGTTACAACTATTTTCACTAAATCAATGCCTTAATTATGTAATTATTGGTGTTTGTTTAGTTTTACAAAAATATTCAAGGAAGGTTTGTATACTATTTAGAAATTATTTTCATAAGACACAGGCATGTAAATTACCTCCAAATTACTAATTTTACAAGGTCTGATAAAATTAGAATGTACCTTATTTTTTGATAACTTCACTTATTTCAATATTAGACAACTTACACAAAGTGCTAATATTTTTTACAGTTGAAAGTGGTACCAACTGTGATGTTCTCTGTATTATAGAATAATTGATCCACTTCATTATTTATTGCAGGAAAAATTCTGGGATATCCAAAACATTTAAGGAGAGAATATATAAAAAATATTTTATTTATTCATAAATTAATTCAAACCAAATTTGCAGAAGAGCAAAGTGTCTGCCATTGTATTAAGGAACTTGGTTCTTCAATTTGAAAATGTGATTAATATGACTAAAAATAATGGTTTTTAAAGTGGTAAACACATGATGTATGTTTGTGCCAGTTTAGCATTGCATATCACAGATTTTATTTTTCCATAGTCATTCAGAAGACTTCCAAAGTTTCTTATCAATTTCTTTGAAATAAAGTACATTTTCTATTCTAAAATTAATTGCATTGTATTAATATGGCATGAATACTTCCCACGGTGATAATATCAGTTCAAGGAATTAAGATCCTTAGAGCAATTGTCCTTCAGCCATTTAAATTTGGGACAGCTTCAAGGATTCATGGGGCTTTCTTCATTTCACTGGGAGAGTGGGGCCTCAGAATGCCTTCAGTCCCAAATCTTCATCTGAACTCCTGTGCTCAAGCATTCTCAAGAAAACCTTTGGCAAATTACATAAAAGAGCAGTGCCTGCCCAAGCATTATTGCCAAGTGATTACCTTATAATCTTTTATCCCCTACTGTGGAACTGCTTACTGATTTTGATTCTATCAATCACTAACTTCCTGACTAGCGGGATTATTAGTTCATTTGGAATCTCAGTGCTACCTTCAATAGTTAACTACTGTGAGACTGTGAGCTAGATTGTGCCTGCATCTCAATTCCATAGTTTTTAAGTTCCATGCTGAATCCCACGACTTTGTCATGGCAATACTTTTTCAATGTATAAATATATTGTGGCCTACTGATTTTTCTCACACACACACACACACACACACACAAAAACTGGTTTATATTAAAGGTATTGTAATGAAGTCTGAAGGAGTCAGAAGATGTTTAGAAAATAAAGAAAATATGATGGCCCTTATGTGACCATGTAACGATAAAACTGAGACCTTTTTCCTTAAAAATCTCTATTCTTTAAACCTAGTGGATTTATGTAATCATATTTCTAAATCTTAGATTTTGTGTAATATCAGAAATCATAAAATATATACTGTATAGTTTTATGTCAGATATCATAAAAGATAGACCATATTTGGAACTAATAAACTCAGACATTTAAATGAAAACATGTAAACTTATTTTGAGGCACTGTTACTAATTATTTAATATTATTGACATGTAAGTTAATAAAAGGAGGAAAAATTTCAAATGCACACCACGGGTAGAACAAATGCTTTTTATCACATTTGTGCCAACAATTATTAAAATACCAAGAAATAAAAATCAGTAATGATCAAATAATTTTATAAAAATGTATTCAAATTCTTGAAAACACGACATTGGTAGTTTGATAGGCATAGCATTGAATCTGAAAATTGCTTTGGGCAGTATGGCCATTTTAATAACATTAATTCTTCCAATCCATGAGCATGGAATGTTTTTCCATTTATTTGTATCATCTCTGATTTCTTTCAGCAGTGTTTTATAGCTGTCTTTTTATAAATCTTTCACCCCCTTGGTTGGTTGTATTTGTAGGTAATTTATTTTTTGTGTGGCTATTGTAAATGGGATATGTTCTTGATTTAACTCTTAGCCTGGCCATTACTGTTATATAAAAATTGTTACTGATTTTTGTATATTGATTTTGTATGATGAAACATGGCCAAAATTATTTATCAGTTCTAGAAGCCTTTTGGGTGGTGTCTTTAGGGTTTTTAAGTACAGAATCGTATTGTCAGCAAAGGGAGAGAGTTTTTCTTCTTTTCCTATTTGGATACATTTTATGTTTTTCTCTGGGATGATGCTCTGGCTAGAGCTTCCAGTACTCTATTCAGTAGGAATGGTGAGAGTGGACATCCTTGCCTTTTTCCAGTTCTCAAGTCAAATAATTGCAGCTTTCACCTGTTCAGTATAATGTTGGCTCTGGGTTTTTCACAGACAGCTTTTATTGCTTTTATTGTGTTCAGGTATGTTTCTTTGACACCTAGGCTGTTAAGGGTTATTATCATGAAGGTACCTTGGATTTTATCAAAAGACTTTTCTACATCTATTGAGATGATCATATGGTTTTTGCTTCTAATTCTGTCTCTGTGGTGAATCACATTTATTGATTTGCATATGTGAAACCAACCTTGAAAAAGCCTACTTGATATGATAAATTACCTGTTTGATGTGCTGCTGGATTTGATTTAATAGTATTTTGTTGAGGATTTTTGCATCTATGTTCACCAGGGATATTGGCCTGAAGTTTTCTTTTTCTGTCATGTTTCTGCCAGATTTTGGTATTAGGCTGATGTTGGCTTCATAGAATGAGTTAGGGAGGAGCTTCAGTAGGATTGTGACCAGCTCTTCTTTGTACATCTGGTAGAATCTGGCTGTGAATGTCTGTCCCATGGCTTTTTTTTGTTGGTGAACTCTTTAATACTGGTTTTATTTCAGAGCTCAATATTGGTCTATTTAGGACTTCAGTCTCCTCCTGATTCAATCTTTGCAGATTGTCTACTTCCAGGAATTCACCCATTCCTTTAGATTGTCTAATTCATGTATATAGAGTTCACAGTATTCTCTAAGGATCATTTTTATTTCTGTGGAATCAGTTGTAACGTCAACTTTGTTATTTCTGATTGCACTTATTTGGATATTCTCTTTTCTCTTCTTACTTTATCTAGTGGTCTATCAATTTTATTTATATTTTCAAAGGACAATCTCTTGGTTTCATTTTTTTTGTATAGGTTTTTGCATCTCAGTTTTATTAATTTCTTCTCTAATTTTAGTTATTTCCTTTCTTCTACTAGCTTTGCAGTTGGTTTGTTCTTATTTTCTAGTTCCTTTAGGTGGGAAGTTAAATTATTAATTTGAGATCTTTCTAACTTCTTGATAAAACTGTTTAGGGCTACAGATTTCCTCTTAATTCGCTGATTGTGTCTCAGAGATTCTGGGAAGTTGTGTCTCTATTTTCATTAATTTTAAATACTGCTTTGATTTCTGCTTTAATTTCAGTGGTCACCCAAGAGTTGTTCAGCGGCAAGCTGTTTCATTTTTATATATTTGTGCAGTTTTGAGAGGTATTCTTAATATTGATTTATATTTTTATTGCACCATGGTCCACAAAATCCATATGGAACCAAAAACGAGCTCAAATAACCAAAATGATCCTATGTAAAAAGAATAAGTCCTGGGAAATCATATTACCTGACTTCAAACTATACTATGAGGCTACAGTAAACAAAACGGCAGAGTACTAGTACAAAAACAGACACAAGACCAATGGAACAGATTGGAAAACTAAGAAATAAAGACTCACACCTATCATCATCTGATCTTCAATAAGACTGATGAAAATAAGCAATGGGGAAAGGACTTCCTATTAAATAAATAAAGCTGGTATAGCTGGTTAGCTATATGCAGAAGAAAGAAACTGGATCCCTATTTTCTACTGTATAGAAAAATTAACTTAAGATGAATTAAAGATTTAAATGTAAGATGTAAAACTGCAAAGGTTCTAGAGGAAAACCTAGGAAATACCCTTCTGAAACCTACTTTGTCAAAGAATTCATGGCCAAGTGGCCAAAAGGAATTGCAACAAAAACAAAGATTGATAAGTGAGATCTAATTAAACAGAACTTCTGCTTAGCCAAAACAACAACAACAACAACAACAAATCAATAAAGTAAACAGATAATCTACAGAATGAAAAAAAATCTTGGTGAGCTACGCATCCAACAAAGGCCTAAAAGCCAGAATTAACTTAAACAAATCAGCTGGCAAATTATAACCCCATTGAAAAGTGGGGAAAAAGCATGAACAGACATTTTTCAAAAGAAGACATATATATGGCCAATAAACTTATGAAAGAATGCTCATCATCACTAGTCATCAGAGAAGGCAAATTCAAACCACAATGAGACACCATCTCACAGAAGTCAGAAAGGCTATTATTAAAAACTCAAAAAACAACAGATGCTGGCAAGGCTGCAAAGAAAAGGAAATGCTCATACACTGTTGGCGGGAATGTAAATTAGCTCAGACACTGTGAAAGGCAATTTGGGTATTTCTCAAAGGACTAAAAACAAAACTATCATTTGACCACAAAAATCCTATCACTGGGTATATACCCAAAGGAACATAGATTATTTTACCAAAACAACATGCACTTGTATGTTCAACACTACACGATTCACAATGGCAAAGACATAGAATAAACCTAGGTATCCATCATTGGTGGATTGGATAAAGAAAATGTGATACATATACACCATGGAATACTATGCAACCATAAAAAGAAACAAAATAATGACGTATGCAGCCACATGAATGGATCTGGAGGCCATTATTTTAAGCAAATTAACACAAAAACAGCAAAAGAAAATTCAGCATATTCTTGCTTGTAAGTCAGAGCTAAACATTGATCACATATGGACACAAACATGGAAGCAATAGACAGTACCAAATAATATAGTGGGGGATTATGTGTTGAAAAAAGACCTATTGGGTTCTATAGCTCACTAGCTGGGTCCTACACACCCATGTAACTAACCATCCTATACATGTACCCCTGTATCTAAAATAGAAGCAAAAATTTTCTTTTTTTAAAAAAGGAGACATATAGCCACACAAAATTTTTAACCTTATGTGAATAACCCATTATTGATAATAGCCAAAATGTAAAAATGATTCACATATTCATCAACAGGAGAATGGATAAAATGTGGTGTATCAATACAATGTAATACTATTTGTCCATAAAGAGAAATGAAGTTCTGATGAATATTAATACAGAAATGAACCTTCAACACTTTAAGTAAAAATGTCATTCACAGAAAAATACATATTACATGATTGAACATGCATGAAATGTCCAGAATAAGGTAATATATACTTACAGAAATTAAGTTGTTACATAAAGCCGGATGACAATGGTGGTGGTAAATAAAAAGTGGCAGCTAATTGCTACTTTTTTCTTCAGGAAACTTTTACAATTGACTGTGGAGATGACTGCATATTCAAAAACATTAAACTGTACACTTTAAATAGGTGAATTTTGTTCTATGTCAATTAAATGTTAATAACAATTTAAAAAATAAATAAAAAAATCTTCACATATACTAGACATAAGCTGGAAAGCACATTTTAAATTTTTAAAAATATTTCAATGCCAATTGAAATTATATTACAGAGTGTATAATAGTCTTACCAAATGATCAATTCTAGCACATTAGATTTGGATATTTTGATAAAATAATTCATGTGTGTAATATTTTAAAAGTAAGACATTTAATTTTATGTTCAAAAAGTAAACATCAATGTATAATATATTACAATATTGCATGCATTAGATAATTTTTATTTACTTTTTAAAGTTTTAAAATAATATTTTGTCTAACATTTTAGAAAACTTATTTACTAAGTAATATGGTTTGTCCGTGTTCCCACCCAGATCTCATCTTGAATTATAGTTCACACAGTCCCCATGTGTCATGGGAAAGACCTGGTGGGAGGTAATTCAATCATGGGGGCAGTTTCCCCCTTGCTCTTCTCGTGATAGTAAGTTCTCATGAGATCTGATGGTTTTATAAGGGATTTCCCCCTTTACTCGGTTATCATTCTTCTTCTCCCTGCTGCCAGGTGAAGAAGGACTGGCTTCCCCTTCTGCCACAGTTGTAAGTTTCCTGAGGCCTTCCCAGCCATGCTGAACTGTGAGTTAATTAAATCTCTTTCTTTTATAAATTATCCAATCTTGGGTATGTCCTTATAGCATACCCATTGTTCGTTCGTGAGAATGAACTTATACACTAAGAAAATATTCTTTATGAAAAGTGCCTACAATTAACATAAAATACCAGGTTTCAACATCTACAGCAAATAAAATAATGTTGATTTCCTTAAAGTACAATAATACCAAATCTCCACTTACTGCTTTAAAAGAAAAATGTTGAATAAAATTTAAACTATGTAATGGAGAACAGAAATAAAACTGTAACATGGAAGGGTCAAAATATGGCCTAACATGAGCAAATTGGAATCAAAATATGGCCTAACATGAGCAAATTGGAAATGCCCAATCTACCTTGGTTTAATGTAAAGGAAGGATATTACTTCATAGCCAAAGAAACGGGGGGAATGGGCACATACTCAGGATTCACTGTTATTGCCCTGTTTCCCCACCTCCCTGTCCCAAAGCAGATGGATTAATAGAATGGTGGAATGGCTTTGTGAAGACTCATTTATAGCACCAACTAGGTTGCAATACATTGTGAGCTAGGATTTTCCATAAGTCTGTGTATGCTGTCAATCAGTGCCCAGTATGTGATACTGGTTCTCCATTAGCCAGGTCTCACAGGTCCTGAAATAAATGGGAGGAAATGGGAGTGTCACCATTCACCGTGTACCCTACTGACTTACTAACAAATTTTTTTTTTCTTATTCCTGTGACTTTATGCTCTGCCAGCCTAAGAAGTCTTAGTCCCAGAGGAAGGAATGTTTCTACCAGTAGACACAATGATTCCATTAATTCAAAGTTAAGACAGCCACTCGGCTACTTTGGGCTTCTCATGCTCTGAGTCTATAGACCAAGAAGGCAGTTATAGTGTTCGCTGGGATTATTGATTTTCAATACTAAGGGAAAGTTGAACTACTATTCTACAATGGAAGTAAAGAAAGAATGTGTGAAATTTAGGAGGTTTCCCAGGGCGTCTCTTAGTGTTACCATCCCTAGTAATTAAGGCCTATGTAAAAGTACAACCTAATCCCGGCAGGACTACAAACAGCCATGATCCTTCGGGTATAAAAGTTTGTGTAACTACATCAAGTAAGAAACCATGACCAGCTGAGCTTCCTGCTGAAGGCAAAGGGAATACAGACTGGATGGAAGAAGAAGGTGGTTATAAATTCTAGTAACAACCATGTGACCAGTTACAGAAATGAACACTATAATTGTCATGAGTATTTTGTTCCTACGTTGTACACCCTCATGTGTGTATGTATACATATATTAAGCAAGTATCTTTGTTTATACTCCTATCTTATTTCCTTATCATATAACATAAGATGTATTGACTTTATTATCCCTTAATAAGTATTGCTAATTTTACATCATAGTATTTAAGTTATGGGATATTATAATCGTGAACATTACTCAAGGACTTTACTTCCTCTTTCTTGGTAGGGATTAGTGCAATTTTAGTTGTACACAGAATAGTTGTATCATATTACATGAAATTATTACCATACTATTTATTGTCTTTATTTGGAGATCAAGTATGGTTTAAGGAGATTTGTATAGGTGCCGAGTTTACAAGGCATGGAGTTGTTATTGTTTACTTTATGTGTCTACTTGACTAGGCTAAGGGATGTAAAACATTATTTCTGGATGTGTCGGTGAGGGTGTTTCTTGAAGATAATAATGTTTGAACGAGCAGACTGAGTAAAAATCAACCTCATCAATGTGGGTGGCATTATTCAATCTGTTGATTCCCCTGTTAGTACAAAAAGATGGATAAGAGACAAATTTTCATTCTCCTCTCCTATGTCCACCTTTTTGGATATGGAAACCCCTGTTACTAAATCACTGGATTTTGGCTGAATTACCGTAATCACACAATCTCCTGAGCCAATTTTTATAATAAATCTTTTGTTCTGTTTTTCTGGAGATCCCTGGCTGATACACTTGTCCCACATGAGGTGATCACATGTATTTACACTATTTATAACTACATATATATAGTTTAACATTGATCCTCAAAATGGCTCTGCACTGGGTTCTATGGTTTGAATGTGTCCCCCATAAAGCATGTGTTGGAAAGTTAATCACCACTGCAGCAGTAATAAGAGTGGGACACTTAAGAGTTGATTAGGTCACTAAGTCTCTAACTTTATTAACAGATTAATATTGTTATTTCCTGTGTGGGTCAGTTACTGAGGTTTCTTTATAAAGGGACAAGTTTGATTCCCTCTCTCTTTCTCTTTCTTGCCTTCTTCTTGTCCTCCACCATGGGATGATTTAGTAAGAAGGTTTTTGCCAGATGGTCCCTCCTCAGGAATCTTGAACTCCCCAGTCTCCAGATTTGTGAGCCAACAAATTGTTATTTAATATAAATTATGCAGTCTCAAGTATTCTGTTATGACAGCACAAAACAAACTAAAACACTATGCTACAAATCAAGTCTCACCAGATCACAAAGGATTGAAATAATTATTATACTATCTTGCCACAGTAAAATTAATTCAAAAATTTGACAGTACCACTCACAAGCTGATGTATGTTGAAATAAAGATATATACTTTTAAATAATCCATAAATCAATTAAGAAGTCATGTCATATAAGGAGTAAGGAAAGGATCCAGTTTCAGCTTTCTACTTATGGCTAGCCAATTTTCCCAGCACCATTTATTAAATAGGGAATCCTTTCCCCATTTCTTGTTTTTGTCAGGTTTGTCAAAGATCAGAAATTCAAGATGGATTAGAGACTTAAATGTTAGACCTGATACCATAAGAACCTTAGAAGAAAACCTAGGAAATACCATTCAGGACATAGGCATGGGCAAGGACTTCATGTCTAAAACACCAAAAGCAACGACAACAAAAGCCAAAATTGACAAATGGGATCTAATTAAACTAAAGAGTTTCTGCACAGCAAAAGAAACTACCGTCAGAGTGAACACGCAACCTACAGAATGGGAGAAAATTTTTGCAATCTACTCATCTGACAAAGGGCTAATATCCAGAACCTACAAAGAACTCAAACAAATTTACAAAAAAAACCAAACAATCCCATCAAAAAGTGGGCAAAAGCTATGAACAGACATTTCACAAAAGAAGACATTCATACAGCCAACAGACACATGAAAAAATGCTCATCATCACTGGCCATCAGAGAGATGCAAATCAAAACCACAATGAGATACCATCTCACACCAGTTAGAATGGCGATCATTAAAAAGTCAGGAAACAACAGGTGCTGGAGAGGATGTGGAGAAATAGGAACACTTTTACACTGTTGGTGGGATTGTAAACTAGTTCAACCATTGTGGAAAACAGTATGGCGATTCCTCAAGTATCCAGAACTAGAAATATCATTTAACCCAGCCATCCCATTACTGGGAATATACCCAAAGGTTTATAAATCATGCTGCTATAAAGACACATGCACACGTATGTTTATTGCAGCACTATTCACAATAGCAAAGACTTGGAATTAACCCAAATGTCCATCAGTGACAGAGTAGGTCAAGAAAATGTGGCACATATACACCATGGAATACTATGCAGCCATAAAAAAGGATGAGTTCGTGTCCTTTGTAGGGACACGGATGCAGCTGGAAACCATCATTCTCAGCAAACTATCACAAGACCAGAAAACCAAACACCGCATGTTCTCACTCATAGGTGGGAATTGAACAGTGAGATCACTTGGACACGAGAAGGGAAACATCACACATTGGGGCCTATTGTAGGGAGGGGGGAGGGGGGAGGGATGGCATTGGGAGTTATACCTGATGTAAATGACTAGTTGATGGGTGCTGACAAGTTGATGGGTGCAGCACACCAACATGGCACATGTATACATATGTAACAAACCTGCACGTTGTGCACTTGTACCCTAGAAATTAAAGTATCATAAAAAAAGATATATTCTATAATTTAGCACGTAAAAATAAATAACAGTACTACAGAACTATTTTCTTAGCTCTCATATTTTTCAGGCTACTTTTAATATTGTTGGCTAGTCCAGAGATTAAAATATCTACTGACTGAATGACCATTGAATGACTTACTTATAATTAAATCAGTGAATTGATTCAACCATGAGAACACCTGTTGACATATCTACCAACATAGTAAAATAAATCCATTCCAAAAGATAAAAAAAAGAGAAGTCATGTTAAAATTAAGCATTTTGAAGTAATTGTTAATAAAGATATATCATAAAACTTGGAGAATGTAGATAAGATGGAGTTAGGGATGTATTGCCTTGTATGAGTATTTTAAATATAAGAAAGTGAAAAATCAATGATCTGAGACCTATCTCAAGGCATTAAAAAAAGAACAGTAAACCAAATCCAAAACATAAGAAAATAATAAAAACATAGCAATAGTTGTGGCTGTTTTTTTTGTGTGTGTTGGAATCAGGTTCGATTAGAGACACTTATAATTGAACTAAAAAGGAAGAGAAGTCATTAGGCATCAATGTCAAGTCTTCAGCCCTGTAGCCATCAAAACCCAATCATGAAAGCAGTAGGGCCCAGAATTAGTCTCTGTTTTTCAATTATGTAAGTGACCGTAGTAAAGATGGCAGCTTCTTGGGACTAGCTTACTGATTCAATGGTTCCAGCATTTGCAGTAGTACTCAACTCAGTGTTTTGACAGTGTCCTGAGTTAAAGTTTCGTGAAACATGACTTATTTTTCATGCTGCAAGTCATTCTTAGATGTAGTCCAAGAACCTGCTCTGCCAGTCTTTACAATATATTTGCAAAAATTAAACACTTTATTCAATCTCTTCAATGATCATAGAAATCATTGTTTTCCTAAGAGTGTAAATAGAATCAGCAATCATCAGTGACACACCTTGAATACATATTTATTTATTTATTTATTTTAAATGTATATCATACATTTTGAAGATTTAGAATGTAAAATACATGATTTTCAGCTCTGAGAAAACCCCTCTAATTTTAAACATAACATTTTATTAATTTTCTCATGTGTATTATATTCTATTAACATTCTGTAGAGTCAGTATTTCAGAAACACACTATAAGAAAAGCAACACTAGACAGTTTATTTTATGAAACAAAGACTTAAGAGATTCATGAACATCCAGCAAAATAAATCATGTGTTCCTTTTATTAAAACTTTTGAAATTGAATTTTACTGCCACATAGATGAAAGTTATTAGAATATTAAAATAACACCACCTGATGTAAATGCATACTTTCCCTCAGGCTCCTTCTATTAAATCTTTATTGGTTTCCAACTATCAAGAAATCTGGACAGAGTTAATATCTGACCTGAGGAAACAATATGCTCACAGAAAATGAAGTAAAATATTAATAAATTGAAATTAAAAACAACATAAAACTTTAGCTCTTGTGCAATATCTCAACAATCCTACTGAGAATGACAAATTAAGTCATTATAGAAAATCAAACTTGTTTCTTTATGTAAGAATGTTTAGAAATATTTTCCCATAGCCAGAAGCAATTTTCTTCAAGATTCAATGATGTATTCATTTTCAAATATTCCTCTGGAAAACTAGATAATATGAAGTATTGTTTAAGAATGTTTTATAAAATATTTAGCATTTCATCGTACATTTAAGAGCGTGTGTCACAAATACGATTACAGAGTACCAAGAGGTAGACTCCTACCTGTCCCCACATCTGTTTTGACTCTGTAACTGATATGACCAATAAAACACAGTAGGAATGATGTATCAGTTTCCCAACTCAGATCCCTGAAAGCTTCTTCTGGTTCTGTTTGTTTATTCTTAAAAAACAATTTCTCTTCTGTGAAGAAACCCAAGCAGCTTTTTTGAGAGAATGATGTGGAAAGGAACAAAGTGAAGTCCCGGGCTGACTATTGTAACATTATCTCTTTGCTAGTGTACTTATTGTTACTGAGAATTAAATATGAAACATATTTTAATTGGTAAATATTTCCAGAAACATGGGTTTTAGGTATTTTTATACATAACAAGTTTAATGTTTCACAGAAAAACTTATATGTAGAGATATTTATGATTTCTTGCATTATTATTTTTGGTTTTAATTTAAAGGGCTGGATTTGTTCACAATTTTTCTAGCATCATGAAATAATAATCTGTCTACGGTAGAAATCTGAAGGATTTGTGATTATAAAGCACACATGGAGCGAGAGGAATAAATGGCTTAGCAAGTGATAGTGAATTAAGGCTCAACATTATCAATAATGGTACAAATGCTAGGCAAGGAAATGATCAGAAAGATAAAATATTAAAGTTCTATGAAGTAATATTGGTCCATGACGCTCACGGAAAAAAATTTCACTCAATACATGGTATGTCCTCTTTACTTCTGTTTATAAAATTTAGTTAAGCCCAGGCATTGTGCCTTATCCCTGTAATCTCAGCACATTGGGAGACCAAGGGTGGCAGATCACCCGAGGTCAGGAGTTCGAGACTAGCCGGGTCAACATGGTGAAACCCTGTCTCTACTAAAAATACAAAAATTAGCCTGGCGTGATGGCCAGCATCTATAATCCCAGGTACTTGGGGAGGCTGAGGCAGGAGGATCACTTGAACCAGGGATGTAGAGGATGCAGTGAGTTGAGACTACACCATTGCACTCCAGCCTGGGCAACAAGAGTGAAACTCTGTCTAAAAAAAAAAAAAAAAAAAAAGTTAAGTTAAAATATATTTTATAACCCAATCATGGATGGGGCAATATATTTGAAATGTTAAAGAGACACTTACTTTTATTATTTTGAAAGTGGTTAGCCAGACAGATATATCCAGAGATTCAATAAAGAAGTTTAACAATGCCGTGGTAATAAAAATGTTCTAAAATTTACCGTAGTGATGATTGTACAACTGTATGGATATACTAAAACCATCAATTTTTGCACTTTAAATTTGTGAATTGTTCTACATGAATTGTATATTAGTAAGGCTATTACTTAAGCAGATGCAGTTACCTTTTTCTGACTGGTAGCAGAAAGGGAAATCAGAGAAGCAGTAGCATGATGGTGATTTAACAGTGACCATTGGCTTTAAGATGAAAGGGGGCATGTAAATGAAAGCAAGTAGCCTTTCAAGGAAGAAAATAGATTATGCCTGGCAGCCAGAAATGCAATGGGGACCTGAATTTAACCACTTTCATCTGACACAACTGACCATAATTAAGTCAACCATTTTAATCAGATTAAAAGATAATTATTTCCCAAAGCCTTCAGATAAGAGCCCAGCCTGGCCAGCATCTTGATTTTGGACTTGAAGTATCATAAGCAGAGAATCTATTTGAATCTGCTTTGACTTGTAACTTACAGAACTATGAAACGTAAATAAACAAATAGCAAAACAAATAGCAAACAGTCAATTGCTAAATTTGTGGTAATTTGTTATTCACTGACAGAATAAAAATAACTGACTGAATGAAAAATCTTCTGATCCGAGACCATAGTAATTATTTTGCTTAATCATCTATGTTTACAAGTCAAGATACTAAGGGATGTTTATTTTATTGGCTTGCACATATTAAGAAGGAAATTAAACATCCAAGTGAGTCGTTAAAACAGAATTACCATTTTTGTTTTCCATGTAGCATGGGGGGATGCATTATAGTAATCTTTCATTTTTTTCTCCTCTGAGAAAAAAAAATAATTTTTAAAGAAAAATGACAATGTTACTAAGAGGGATTCAAACACAAGATGTGATGAGAAAAATTAATATAATTAATTTTACATTAATACTAGTTAAAATTATTTTATTTGGGAAAATCATCTAATATAAATTCTGAGAAAATATGAAACTCACATAGTTGGACCATATTAAAAGGCTGGATAAGAAAATCAAAACATTGCTAGAAAATTTAAAAATAAACATATTTTATTTGCTTTGATTAGCTAAGGAAGACATCCATAAATGGCAGAATCCTTGAAATCAATCTCGAGAACATTATAAATGATAAAAAGATTTCATTTGTTTTGTAAGAGATGTGAAGGCCCTACATTCTGCTAATTACTAGCTATTTTATGTGAAATATCTAGGATGTTATTTTTCTATAAAATGGAGATTATGTTGTCTCAAAGACTTACTGAGATTAAAACTACATATATGTTTTTATTAAATTGTTCTAAATCTAAGTAGCAAATATCAACAACGAATATGAATATTATTTAATCACTAAAATAATAAGGTACACAAGACTTCAAGATTGGTTAAATAAGACAAAAAAAAAAAAACAATGATGTTTTCAAAATATCTTATGATCTTATTTATAGGAATGTAATAAATGCTATGTCTGGACATTAAGGCAGAGAAAATGAACTGAATGTATATCTAATATCTGAACTTCCATTTTGAACAAGTAAGAGCATAAGTACCAGCATCGTTTTGTTTTCAAAAAGAAGTTGATAGAGCAGAGTCACATGGAGTTGACCCATGGACTCTATTTAGAAACATGAATTCAAATAAGATCTCAAAGACAGTTTTCAGGAATAAATCTATAGAGATCAATAATCAAACATACAATGCAATTCAAATCTTGATAATAATAGATTAGGCAGTTATGCAGACAGCAGATAAAAAACACACATAAATTGTCAAAGGCTGTAGAAAAAGCAAGCTGATTAGAAAGAGAAAGCAAAATGCAAGCTCATTTGAAACACAGAACCTGAAGAGATTCTCTGAGGTGCAGGAGAGTAGTTGCTGGTGGTGTTTGATAGGATGTTATCGTATAGGCCCAACATGAGATCCCAGCCATTACTGTGCTTTTTGGATTGAGAGAAGATTTCAATAACATCAGTGAAGAAAACTGTACTCGCAGCATTTTTTTAAAGAAGAATATTGAACTCTTGAGTGCAGAATGACATATAGGCCCTTACATCTGCTTCAGGAAGTGAATAATTTCTGCAGACACCTTTTTTTTTTTTTTTTTTTTTTCATCAATTACTGTATCCAAGGGAATGGGATGGGAAAGCCTGACCACTTATGTAACATTGAGGGAAGCCATGTAAAACTCGTCATCTCTCTATCTGACTGTCAGACTGTCTTAGAACTTATTATTTCTTCACTAGAGAACATTTTAGAAATATATTTTCTCTAGTGTCTTCTAAACTTTATATAAATTCAACATGACTGGATTTTTATGGTTGGTGTATTTTGAAGCTTTGCAGTGTAGATGGTCCTCAACTTACAGTGGGGATATGTACCAATAAACTCATCATAAATTGAGAATATCATAAGCCAAAAATACTTTTAATGCCCCCAATAAAACAATTGTAAAGTCAAAAAATTGTAAGTCAAATTGTTGTAAGTTGGGGACTATCTGTATTTTAAATTGCAAGTTCAGTTAACTGGGACTGACTGTGCAACAAGAGAAAATGGCTATTCTTAGAACTAAAAGCAATAAAGTCTTTTATGCCTACATTTTTAAGATTTTATCAAATCACAAGATAAAATGAAAAAATCAAAATCAAAATTATTGCTATTCTCTGAAGACTAGGTACTACATCATACTCTAGGAATTATGGAATTAAGTATTCTAAATTGCTAACCATTCATATTCACTAAGCAGCAGCAATTAATTATTTTACTGACCTCCTAGTTCATAATGCATTTTTCTCAGTGGCTGCAGGAAAAAAAAATGAAAAACTTATTGTTTTTATGGAATTAATAAGTAGAAACAGAAAATACATAAATGAATTTGCTAACTAGGTATGATTGTCAATGGTTATCATTGCACTGGAGAAAAGTAAAACAGAGGAGGAGGATACAGACATCTGCATAAGGAGATTCTATAATTTACAGACAATGTGGGTAGAAAAGGATTCACTGATACGAAATTTACACAAGACTTTAGAGGAAATGAGACGTTGATATTGAGAGGAAGGGGTTTTGGCCACACACAACTGCAAAAACAATGACTCAATTTTTAACATATCAATGACATAATTGGCAAATCTTTTTAACTGGTGTCTCTGCATGTAGTAAGAGCTGAGCCTGCCATCAAGAATTGAATTTGCTTGTTTACCTATCTGCATTTTTCTCTCCAAACTCTAAACTTCTTGAGGCCAAAATAATTGGTGGATGCTGTTTATGTTGCAGAAGCTCCTTTAAATAAAGGTCCTTGTTATTCAACTATTGTATAAGTTCAGATTTTACTCAATCACTTTACGGAGAATTATTAAATTTGTATTAGACATTAATCCCTTCCTGCCTCCTTTCTATCCTATGTTGCTAAATATTATAAATACTTGCACTTGAAATATATAATTTCCAATAAATTAGAACAATTAGTAGGGATCTTTGAATTGTCTAAATATTGGCATATTTGGACAGTAATTCTGTGATTATCCTTCTTAACATTATTTTTAAAATTGTTGCAAATTAAACAGTTTTATCAAATATGTTTCCCTGTGTATCATATGCATTTTTATTGATAAATTCCTATAAAGTTGAATGATTAAACTATTTTGTATATAATATCAAGTCACTAGTAGTAAATAATTATCTATTCTTACTAAATACCAGGCTTTAAAATTCCCCTATTACATGTTTGATCATTTCCAAGTATATAAGATAAGGCCTAAAATTCTACATAGGTTGTATATATAGCATTTAGGAAAAATTGAAACTAAAATATTAAAACCACAAAAATGACACAAAATATGATTAATAAACATCTTTTGAAAAAGAAGAATAAATTGACTCATAACAGGTGTTTTCTATTTCTGAAATAAAGATTCAGAGATATAAAACCTACCTCTCCCATGCCAATCAATTTATTTTGGAATTTTTGGAAGGGAGCTTGATAATACAGGTCCTGTAAAGACCTTTCCTGAGTTTTTCACTGCTTCTTTAAGTGATATTATGGAGCTAACCTGAATATGAATATTTATTATAATTGGAATCATTATGAAGAAACCTCATTGAGATAGATACATATTAGCTAGAAGTCAGGGAAAATTTCCAAATGTAGTGATGAGATAAAAGGGATGCTAATTAACAGGAATGATGAATAAGATTTTTTTGGATAAAAAATCATCTTCAGAAAGTATCTAGTATCTACTTTTCGCCGCATTATAAGGTATTTATAGGATTAATAGAATTACTAAACTAGATAGAATCTACATTATAGCTGCAAATGTTTAACATAATGCTTGTAACTATCTTTGCAGGAACAATGTAGCTATTTAAGACAAGCTAATTATTTTAGTATAAATAGAAAATATATTAGCAATTGCTATCTTTGATTGAGGACTACTTCTGTGACAAATAAACTAAATCATTTGCCTATCACTATTTAAACTTCATAACCTACCATGAGGTATTCATTATTTCCATTTTACACATGTGGATAATATATTTGAATGTATAAAGGCTACTTTTCTTTCTTTTAATATGTTATTTAATGTCAATTTAAAGTTCGAAAAATATATTATTCAAGGTCAACAGTGGTATAATATTAACTCAATATATATTGTGTTAATTTTAGGAGGCATACTGTAATCCATGGGGGTGGCAACCACTAAAAATAACACAAAGCAGTATAGGTCTAAAAAATGCTGTGAGAAAATAAAATGCTACAATAAGTAATTCTTTAAATAACAGGAAATAGATGAGATCAAATATATAGTAAAATGGAAGGAAAATCTATATATAGAGAAATATATATTTCTATATATATGTGAAGTGGTATAATATGAATTCAATCTTTACAGAGAGAAAGAGAGAGAGAGAGAGAAACTGAGAAACTTCTACAGAGCTCTAAGCATAATTCTGTAACTCCAAGCTCACAGTACCTAACACCAGTACCAGGCTGACTCCTTGGAAAGCTGCCATAGTAAGACTATTCAGGCGTTATTTGTTGATGTATTGCAAGCACCTAGATACATTTCTAGCATAAAATACATGATCAATAAGTATTTTACATGAACAAATGGTAATTCTGCCTACAGTCAACATGAATATTGGGATGGGTTGCTGGACATGGTATCACAGAAATCTGGGATGTGGAGGAGAGTTCATTTCTTTAGTGGGCATCCGTGACTCTCTGGAATCTAACCCATCTAACGCCTATCTGTATTTACAAATAGTTTATATATCTATCTATGTCTCTATCTATCTATGTCTCTATCTATCTGTCTATCTATCTGTCTGTCTATCTATCTATCTATCTATCTATCTATCTATCTATCTATCTATCTATCTATCAATCATCTATCTATCTTTCTGTCTGTCTGTCTGGGCTGCCTATGGCTCAGCCCAAGTTGAAGGAAGAGATTTGACTAACAATTCAAACTCTCTGAATATTTTTTGAAAATAATGTACATTAATGAATGTCTGAATTTCCCCATCTGTACTTTTAGATTGTTATCTGTGAGTTAAAACTCCTCCACTATTTTTCCTACCCAAATAATAGCATCCTTTTATTTCTGAGTATATTTTGGGAAGAGGAATTATTCAGTTATTGTTATATTTTTAAAAATTTCCTTATACCAAACTCTACTTGATCTAAGGCTATTCATTGAAATTTTCAGCATGCTTAATAGCAGTCTTTTATTTCCCTTGAATTTGTATGGAGTTACTACATTCAAAATACATTTTTGTTGCAGATTTGATAGCTAGGACATGGGAAGAGAACCTGAGAAAATGAACAGTAGTTCACCTTGATCCAATACCAAATATACATGTTTAAAAAGATGAAATAACATGTATGTTTAAAGGAGAGATACAGAGCATGTATTTCTTATTATAACTTCATACGCCTTTTTGAATGCCTGTTTACTTTCTTAAAATATTATGGTATTATTAAATTGATTAACATAACATGTTAAAATGACCTCCTCTATGACTTATTCGTAATTAATCCTGTAACTTAATTCCAAACCTAAAGTTAAGATTAACACAGTCTATTCAAAAATTAAGCTTTATTAGTTGTCATGAAAAAAAGTGGCAGCTCGGTTTTAGATAAGCGTTACCGGCTCAATCTACTCAATGTTGTATTTCATATATGGAAAGCAAATACAGTAATTACTTTATTGAATACAAGCCTTGCGCCTTCCTACTTTACACCATGCCTACATTCCTTGCTAGTACTTCTAACAGTACATGTACTTCCTATTGTTTTAGTGTCAGAATACCCATTACCACGGTTTGAAACTCTAACTATTGTCTCCTTTTCAAATTCCCTTGCTTAAAATCTTACTCTGTTGCAGTATCTATGACAGTATTTTACCAACCAGAGCCCTAATGTTAACCCTCCCCTATGTTGACTGTGTCATACTTTGTAATGCCATATTCTCTAATAACTGATACATCCCTACGTATTTTGTTTGATTGACAAATTAAGGAAAACCTATTCTAGCACATGTGCCTGTTGATTCAACCTCATGACACTGTATTCTAAACACTGGATGATATTCATGAAAAAAATCAAACATTAACTATTCTAATGCTTTCCAAACATTGAATATTAGAAAACAACAAGCTAACAGTACATTATATTTTTGCATATGAAAATAACTATGGAGTTTCATAATATTATGTACATAGAATGGCATATTGTATTTCTTGAAGCAAGAATAGTTAATGAGATTTTCATAAGCTTTTGTTAATTAAGCACATTAAAACAATTATATGAACAAATTTTATTCAAACAGCCTTCTTATATAAACTGTGGATTTTTCTCTCTGTAAATCTAGTGCTGCTCTTAACTTTTAGCCAAAGATAATGCCTTCTTTAGTGATAATTAATTTGATCTGGATTATCCAGACTATTTTTTATCCTTTCTTTGAATATGAGTTATACAAAGTGCTTATCTAGAGATGGAGAGTATCCCTTGCTAATTGAATATATGACTTCATTCTTCCTCATTAACGAGGTGATTTTCCTACTGTGAACACATTTGATTGTAATATTACCTGACTATAAAATATATTTTTGTTTAGTCAATTAATCAAAGTATTTTGTTACTGTGTCAAGAACAGGTAATATGAGATCTTCCTTCTGAGAAAATATTAAGGGCACAACACAGCACTATCAACTGTGGGTACAATGTTGCACTGAGATCTCTAGAATGTATTCATCTTGCATAACTCAAACTTCATACCTATTGAACAGCAACTCTCCATTTCCCTCTTTTCCCAGTCCCCAGCAACCAACATTCTCCTCTCTCTTTTATAAATTTATTTTTTCTTTTTCATCTTTTATTTCACAATCAGTGGGTATATGTGCAAGGCAAGTTTGTTATAGAGGTATATTGCATGATGATGAGATTTGGGGTGTGACTGAACCCGTCACTCAGGGAGTGAGCATAGAAACCAACAGGTAGTTTTTTTAGCCCTTGTTCTCCTGCTTATATGCCCCCTCTTCTAGTCCCCAGTGTCTATTATCCTCACCTTCATTTTCATGTGTATCAATGTTTAGCTCTCACTTGTAAGTGGGAACATGTGGTATTTGGTTTTCTGTTTCTACATTAGTTCACTCAGGATAATGGCCTCCAGCTGTATTTGTGTTGCTGCAAAGGATATTATTCCATGGTGTATATTACCACATTTTCTTTATCCAGTTAACTGTTGATGGACACCTGGGTTGATTCAATGTATTTGCCATTGTGAATAGTGCTGAGCTGAACATACAGGCACATGTGTCCTTTTGGTTATATGCCCAGTAGTGAGATTTCTGGGTCAAATAGTTCAACTGTTAGTTCTCTGAGAAATATCCAAACTGCAAAAATCATATGATTACCTCAAATAGACACAGAAAAAGCTTTCGATAAAATTTAACATCCCTTGATGATAAAAACCCTCAACAGACTAGGAATTGAAGAACATACCTCAAAATAATAAGAGCTATCTATGATAAACCCACAGCCAACATCACACTAAACAAGCTAAAGTTGGAACCATTCCCCTTGAGAACTGGAACAAGACAAGGATGTCCACTCTCACCACTCCTATTAACATAGTACTGGAAATACAAGCCAGAGCAATTAGGCAAGATAAATAAATAAAAGGTACCCAAATAGGAAAAGAAGAAGTCAAACTATCTCTATTCACTAATGATATGGTTCTATAACTGCAAAACCCTAAAGGTTCTGCCAAAAGACTCCTAGAACTGATAAACAACTTCAGTAAAGTTTTAGGATACAAAATGAATGTGCAAAAATCAGTAGTATTTCTATACACCAGTAATATTCTAGCTGAGATTCAAACAAACAAAAATCCCCACAATTCCGTTTACACTAACCAGAAAAAAAGTTGAATACCTAGGAATACATCTAACAAAGGAGGTGAAAGATATTTACAAGAACAACTGTAAAACAATGTTAAAAGAAAAATCAGAGATGATACAAATAAATGCAAAAACATTGCATATTCATGGATAGGAAGAATCAATTGCATTAAAATGGCCATACTGCACACAGCAATTCTTAAATTCAATGCTATTCATGTCAAACTACCATTGTCATTTTTCACAGAATTAGGAAAAAAGTATTCTAATATTCAAAAAAGAGCCCAAGTAGTCAAAGCAGCTCTAAGCAAAAAGAACAAAGCCAGAGGCATTACATTACCTGACTTGAAACTATACTACAAGGGGCTGCAGTGGCAAAAACAGCATGGTACTGGTACAAAAATATATACATAAACAAATGGAACAGAATGGAGAACTCAGAAATATAGCCACACACCTACAGCTATCTGATCTTCGACAAAGTCAACAAAAACAAGCAATGAGGAAACGATTCCATATTCAATAAATGGTGCTGGGATAACTGATTATTCATATGCAGAAGAATGAAACTGTACCCCTCTCTATAACCATATAAAAATTAACTTAAGATGACTTAAAGACTTTAAGGTAAGACCTAAAACTATAAAAGTCTTAGAAGAAACCCTAGGAAATACCCTTCTCACCACCAGCCTTGGCAAATAATTTATGGCTAAGTCCACATAAGCAAAGGCAACAAAAGCAAAAATTGATACGCAGTACCTAATTCAACTAAGGAGTTTATGAACAGCAAGAAAAACTAACAGAGTAAATAGACAACCTTCAGCAGGTGATAAAACATTCTCAAACTATGCATCCAACAAAAGTCTAACATCAAGAACGTATGAGAAACTTAAACAAATTCATGAACAAAAACAAATGACCTCATTAAAAAATGGGCAAAGGACATGAACAGACACATTCCAAAAGATGACATACAAGTGACCAACCAACTATATGAAAACATGTTAATCTACATGAATCATCAGAGCAATGTAAATCCAAATCACAATGAGATACTATATCACATGAGTCAGAATGACTGTTGTTAAAGTTTCAAAAACAAAAATAACAGATGTTGGTGAGGCTGTGGAGAAAAGGGGACACGTACAATGTTGGTGGCAATATATATTACTCTCTATATGATTTTGACTATTTTAGCGTCCTCCTATAAGTGGAATCATGCACTATTTGCACTTCTTTTCTTGGCTTCTTTCAGTTATCACAGTGTTCTCTAGGTTCATAGATGTTGCATATGACAGAATTTCCTTATTAACTCTAAATAATATTTCATCACACATGTATTCATATTTTCCTTATTATTCATCCATTGATGGACATTTAGGTTATTTCTACATATTGGCTATTGTGAATAATGCCAAAATAAACCTGGAAGTGCATAGAAGTGCAAACATATCTTAAATTCTTGATTTCAATATTTTTTTAAATATATACCCACTAGCTGGATTCCTAATTCTATTTTTTTATTTTTAAGAAACTTTCTAACTATGCTTTATAGTGGCTACACCAAACTATGTTTCCACCAACACTATATTTCCAACACTGTACAATGGTTACAATTTCTTCACATCCTGCCGACACTTATCTTTTGAAAAATAATAGTCATTGTATGTGATGTGAGATGATATATCATTATGATTTTGATTTGGAATTCCCTGATAGTTATGTTGTTGAACATATTTTCATACACCTGTGGGTCATTTGTATGTTTTCTATAGAGATATGTTCATTCAAGTTCTTTAATATTTTTGATCGGGGTATCATTATTATTTCAGCTATTAAGTTGTAGGAGTGCCTTATGTATTTTGGATATTAACCCCTTATCACATGGTTTGCATGTATTTTCTCCCATTACATAGGTTACCCGTTAAGAGGTCTACCCTTTGATACACAATGAGAAGACAAAGATTCTTCCTTAGGCAGTTTGCATGCATACAGGGCACACAAAAAGACAAAAGCTGATAGTTTAAGAAGACCTTGAAAAGCACAAATAGTTAAAGCAGATTGAAGTATAAAGCTGAGTGAGATGGAACTAGGTTTGACAGATTTCAAGTGCTAAGTGAATAGCAAGATAAATTGAACATCTGTCCTATGTTGGAACCTGTGAGACTTCCCCATCCTAAAATTGAACTCCTATGTGTAAGAGGCCTGCATTTACATCTGTTCTGGAATTCCTGCGAAACCAAATACATGGATAAGTTTGATTTCTTCTTTGTTTTCAGGCATTCTTTTTATAAAGTAGCTATTTTTAGTAAATGAAAGCACAAATAAGTAAAATATTTACATTCCTATCTGGCCCAAATAAAATAGAAAATGTGAGAAAAAAAACAAGGTCCAAAAATTAATGTTTTTAGCAATTTCTTGATTATTAGATGCTTTTCTAAGCTTTTTATTGTTATTATTATTATTATTATTTTTACAACAACTATATCTGACTCATCTTTGTAGCATTCCAAAGTAATATTCCATTGTGGATTAGAAAACCAAGACACCAAGAGATTAGAAAGCTTACTTAAAGACTGAAATAAGATATTGTTAAAAAAAAAAAAAACGTCCATTCATCCTGGCTCTTGAACTCATGCTTTCAGTTACTGTATTTAACTGCTCTTGTGGCACACAGAAAATATGGTGTTATTCATCACTAAAAATAATAGCTTACTGAATTAATTAGACACAAATGTTCACATTCGTGCATACACGTAAATATATAGCAAAAAATAATGTACAAAAGAGTATAGGTTTCATGCTAACCTTTATTTTAAAATGAAATTTAGGCATGTATTGGAGTGTGGTGGTGTCTGTGCGCTTTATCTAGAAGGATACACCATCCATTAGTAGTTTGTAACTCTGAAAAGGAAGCTGACATGACCCTGCATCAGAGGAGAAAAAGCCAAAATAATTATTATATACGCATTATAGAATATTTATTTTACAAAGGGATCATATTAACTTTTTCTAAAAATGTATACACCCTAAACATCAAATACAAAATTCAACTGAAAGTACACATTCTTAGTTAAACAGGTGATATAATGGTGACCATTATGATTGATGACTAGTTGGGCAAATGTAGAGGTATCATTCCCTATTTGTATTTAGATTTTATTTCATGTTACTTTATTTAAGCTACATTTAATGTTCAAAGCTTTACATTTTGTTAAGTCATTACCAATAAAGGAATCTATGCTTAATAATAAAACATGCACTCATCATCTTTGTGCATATAGGAAAGGGCAAGAGAAGGCTAGTCTTCCTTAAGTAGAATTAAATCAATGTACTGGCTGCCTTTGATACTAGAAATTGAGAAAATATAAATGGCTTCATATTATAACTTGAATATCAAGAAGAGATAGAAATCAGGTCTTAATGTTTCGTCTGTAGCACATCTGAAACCTAAGCCCAACAGGAGATCTTGGTGTATCTTTTCTGTGATGTTGTTTATCAGGAAGAAACATTTAGGTCTGACTAATTTCTGCAAGAGCCACCTTCTCGGGAGCTTACTAATGCAACTATGACAACCAAGGATCAGTGAAAATATGGTTCATCCACTGTCTATGCCTCTCTTATGCCTAACTCCAAGTTACCTCTTCTATATTCTCTGCCTGAGCATGCTGGGGAGATAGACAAGATAAAGAGCTGCTTGTTAATAAGCATAAGAGTTCTTCGAGCTTTCAGTGGCATTGATTTCATGTTCCTAAATCCAATATAAATACCTAATTGAGCTTCTAACAGTCACAGGATATTTTATCTTGATTCTCCATGGTAGTGGTCAGAAACCCTGTCTCTGATTCCTCCCAAAGGAGTTAGGAGGATGTGTAAAATATATCTGACCAGGATTGGATTCAAGATATCATCAATTAAGTTATGGCTTAAAGTGCATGCCAAAATTCATGAGTAAATGGTAATCATTAAATTAGCCTTGCTTTTCTATAAATCAGCAACCTCAAACTTAAATGCAGGTGACATAACAAGACACACAGCATAAATGAATTCAGCAGAAAATTCTCCATCTAAAGGAAGCTGGTACTGTTTAATTCCAGCCAGTTATAGCCAGAAATAAATGCTGTATAGTTTCAAAGTAGCAAGATTGCCTTTCGTTTCTTTGCTGCTTTAGTTTTGTTTTTGTTCTTTGTGGAGGGAAATGTTTTGTTTTGTTTTTCAAGAGGCAGCTGAAGGAGCCTCACTAAAATCACAAAGGAGATAGCAGTTATTCCTAATTCCCACTCTTCTTACTAGAATAATGTTTATCAAACATTAGTGAACACATAGATTACCTAAGAATTTTGTTAAAATGTAGACTTTAATTCAGTGGACCTGAGGTGGTGCTTAGGATTCTGCATTTCTCGCTAATTCCAATGGGATGTCAATGTTGCTGGTTCATGGATTACACTGAGAGTAGCAAGGTACTCACTTACTACTCAACTACATGTTAATCTTCCAGTTGTAAAATGTAAGCTTCTAAATTACCAAAGGAATGCCTACTTGAAGATGAAAAGTAGAAAAGATGGTACTTCCTAGTAAGTTGGCCAAGTATGCTATAATCTTATAAAATGCCTATTTACAAGTCATGCACACACAGGTGACATAGCAGCATATTTCTCTTTTGATGTTTGTGTCAGTTTATAATCAAAATGTAACTTTCCATTCAGTTCCTAAATTTAGTTAACTTTAGTTTTTCAAACACATTTACATTGCTTAACATATAAACAAACGGTATAAAAATATATAGTAATTTTGGGAGGAAGGAGGGCTTGATGTAAGTACACCACATAACCCTGAGGAAGCCGTAAACTGGAGTGTTCAGAGTCACTGATCACACAAGCAATTGTCTATGAGGAAGAGGATGTTGTTTCCAGTTCTCCAATATCTTATTTCCCAAGAGAGTTATTTGTAGGATAGTTGACTCTCAAAGGCAGCAATCAAACTAGGATCATAAAAATTCCTTGTTACAAATAAAAAAGGCCTATGAGCACAGCACATTCTTTTTGTACTTAACTTGCATGCTTGAGAGGATCTGTTACAATGTAATCTGAGAGTCTCAGTTGTCCCATATATGATGTCCACTGTTCAATTTTGTAAATCAATGAGTTTTCCTAAATGGCGGTCACAATACTGTAGATTAGCACATGCCTACAAAACGATCATTTCTACATTTCTCATTTCTAAAATAAATGAAACCACTGGTGTCTCTTTTTATAATTTATAAATTCCCTTTGTTGATTATATATGATTGTCCATATGGTCAGGCAAAGTTTGGAAAGCAATAATTTTTGCCTGCCTGACTACTATTTAATTATGGTTTAACACCATAGTCCCTTCTTAAGAATGACAGTCATTGTTAAGTCCACAACTTTACTATATGCATATAATAAATGTATACTTTAGTTTCTCAAACACACTTACATTGCTCAACACATAAACAAATGGTATAAAATATATAGTAATTTTGGGAGGAAGGAGGGCTTGATGTAAGTACACCACATAACCCTGAGGAATCCGTCAAACAGGAGTGTTTCAGAGTCACTCTCCTAAGAACGTTTGCTTGCAAATAGAAATTCTCTGAAGACAAAAAAGCTTTTAAGGCTCATAGTATTCAATCTTAATGCCTGTCATTATTTTAGGCATTATACCTCATTTCAAGTGAGGATATTGGGAAACAGAATTAATGAAACTGGGATACATACTTAAGACGAAAAAGTATTTGGCTTGAGGAAACAGCAACAAGAATTTTCCATCCATGTGTATCAATGTCAACTAATTTCACTTATGTTTTATTTCATGATACTAGTTAAATTAAAAAATATACATATGTGAAAATTAACATATTGCTAACAGGTTTACATCTATCATGTGAATTTATAGACCACTAGAATATGTATTCTACAACACTAGAATATATATGTATGTGTGTGTGTATTCTAGAAAATAGTTTATTATAAGATACTAGCTTATGTAATTTTGGAGACTGAGAATTCTTACATTCTGCTGTCTGCCCCTTGGGAACCCAGGAAAGCCAGTGATGTACTTCTAAGGCCTGAGAGGCCGAGAACTGATGGTGTAGATTCCAATTCACAGGCCAAAGAACCAGGAGCACCAAGGGCAAAAAAAGATCTATAGCTTAGCTCAAGATTTAAGGTAGAGAGTAAATTCAACCTTCCTCCACCTTTTTGTTCTATTCAGACCCTCAAGGGATTGAATGATATCTATCTGTACTGGGGAGACCATCTGTTTCCTCCATCCACACATTCAAATGCTAACCTTGTCCAGAAATACCCTCTCAGAAACATTCAGAAATAATGTTTAACTAGATATCTGGGCATCATATGGCCTAACCAAACTGATATTTAAAATTTACACTCTCCTATACATTTTTTATGTAATGGTATAAATACTAATATGTAGATATAGATATATAAACACACAAGTAACTTGAGACACCAGAGAAACATTTAGGGAAATAGCACAGTTATTATTTTAATACTTGTTGATTTATACATTTTATATTTAATAAAATACCATGTAGAGGAAAAATGTCAAAGCCAGCATAATGCCTAGTGATGCTTTGCAGTAAGATAAAATAATTGAATGAATTATTGAATGCATTTCTCTGTTAATTTCTCTACTTGCTTATTTTTCACATGCTGGTTGGCCCTCCAACTGTTCTGACTTACTACTAAAAGGCTGAAATATGCATTTCATTGATTGACAAAAGACAACTTCCATGGTGTTTTGATATTTGTAAACTATCAGTGGGGAAACACTAGCATTGAGAATGGTAATACATATTATATGATTACATACTCTTTGTAAGTAATTAACTGTGTCTTTTTTCACATTTGGATTTTTCAGTGACTTCCATAGTGATTAGCTAATAATGCCTTTGAATATAAATCTTTAAAATTTGAGTTAATTCAGAAAAGGTTTATTAAATACCTTCTTCATCTGTAAACTCTGCCAGACATTGGACAAACAACCATATGTTTAGTGGTAAGTTAACTTACTTGAGAAGAGAAGGCACACACACATATGGGCACACATAATAATAACAAAAGATAGGATTTTTTTTCTTTTTCAACTTTTACTCTAGATTTGGGGAGTACATGTGCAATTTTTTTTTTTTTTTTTTGCCTGGATAAAAAAATTGTGTGATGCTGAGATTTTGGGTACAAATGATCTTCTCTCTACTGAGCATTGTAGCCAACAGTTTTTCCACTCTTGCCCTCATCTCTTCCTCTTGACTCTAGTACTCCCCAGTGCCTCTCGTCACCAGAAGATAGTATTTTTATTCTATGCTTTCAGTGTACAGTTACAGCATGAAGGAAATAAGTAGAGAGTCATGAGGAAAATAAAAGGTCAAAGGACATTTCAGAATGACTAACTTTAATAAAGGTTACATGGATATGTTGTGTAATGGTGAAGTCTGGGCTATTAGTTTATCCGTCACTCAAATGGTGTACATTGTACTCACTAGGTAATTTCTCATCCCACACTCCACTTTGACATCAGATAATCCAAATATTCCTTTGAACTTCTCAAATACTATCTTTGGGAATTAACTTCTGTTCCTTCCTTGCTAACTAGAAGCGACTACTTAGTGAACTGTGGTTTAGTGGATTAAGTTTCCTGTCATGTGTAAATGACTTTGTAAAGTGTCTCACCCAGAGAAAGAGCCAAAAGGCATTTATTTATTTATTTGTAGTAATTTTAGCATAATTATTTTTCTTATTATTTTTATATTCCTATGCTCATGATTTTTACATTATCTTTTAGAAAACATTAAGCAAGTTTTATGTGGTGATGAGACAAGATTCAGTGTACGTTTTAAATTCTAAGAATGCTTGTGGGAAAAGGAATACTAAAGAAGATATATTTAGAGGCTATAGCAAGAGTACAGGTGAGTATAGAAAACTATCTTCCAAACCAGATGAGCTATTTTCACATAAATAAAGATCCTTGAATTTAACATTTTAAAAATTGATGTACAAATTATTTAAGTAAATGATCCGTGATTACAATATGATTCTAATAAAAGGCACAATCTGTATGAAATCATAGTTGTTTGTTTGTTATATTTTTATTTTATGTCAAATGCATAATCATATTTACTCATTGAGATTTTTTTTTTACCTTCCACATGAGAAAACCATATTACTCCATTTATAATCAGCCCCATACCTCACATTTAGTAATCTCTCACCTCTTAGTCGTCTTTTTTCGTCAGTGCCCAAATAATCTTTCTAAAACATTATTTTGCATTTGCCTCCCTGCCCACTCTGGGCAAACATAAAGGGATCTTCAACATATTACTTAGTTTGCCTCCAAAAGATGCTTCATTAATAAAGGTTGCTGCATAGCTCTGAGGGGTCCATTGGGAAAGATAATAAGGACAGAAAGGCAGACAGAAAAATAGATTTGTACACAGATAGAAATATTATATGAAAAAGGCCAAAGGAATATGTTATTTGACATATATATGTGGATATGTCTCTCTTTTTTAATGAAGTCTTTATTGTATTTGGTTGGATCGACTGATATCTGAGAATTCAGTGGAGTGATTGATAGATGGAATGACGAAAGATAGACATATTTTATCCAAGATATGCACACGACAAACATGCCAACTTTTTACCTGTGAATCAAAATCAATAGCAGAGTGCTTCATCCCACGATAATATTTGTACTTTTATGAACACATTATTGTCACTCATACTAATACTTTCAATTATATTTCAACTTATGAAAATAAAGGAGAGCACACTGATTATACCCACAAAAGTTATTCAAGCATTTACTAGTTTTATTTATTTTCTTGTCAGATTCACTAGTTCAACAGGGACATTCCAATCAGTTCTTATGTTTCTATAATATTATATACTTACATTTCTCCTAATGTATAAATCTGTATGTACACCTGCTGTAGTACAAAATTTTTACACAAATTTTATTATAAGCATTTATCAATTTCTTTAAATATTATACCATTTTAAGATTACATAGGTGTGTAGATTATCCCACCATGTGGAAACAAAAGACACTACTTAATAGCAAATAAATGTTACTTATTATTCATTGCAATCTCTATGAATGCACACACAATTTGTAATAAGATCTGTAACAGTGACATATTTGTCTTTGGAAGTTAGACATACAGACATCTGATGCATACTTTATACCTTGTGCTAATTGCTTTCAAAAATAATAAGTGGCCCAGGTGTGGTGACTCATACCTGTAATCCCAGCATTTTGGGAGGCTGAGGCAGGAGGACCCCTTGAATCCAGGAGTTCGAGATGAGCCTGCATAACAGAGCAAGATCTTATCTCTACAAGAAATAAAAATTTCACTGGGTGTGGTGACACATGCCTGTAGTTCCAGCTACTTGGGAGGCGGAGGTGTGAGGCTCACTTGAGCCCGGGAGGTTGAGGTGGCAGTGTGGCGTGATCATGCCACTGCACTCAGTCTGGACAACAAAGTGAGACCTTGTCTCAAAAATAAATAAGTAAAAAGTGACATGAAATATAGTACTTGCCAAGAAGGATAAAATGTGCATGTGTCTAACATGCACATACAAACAAGGAAAAAACTGAATGAGAATGTATATAGGTACTGTACAGTGAAGCAAATATGTCAAAATTCCTATTCTTTCCACCCAAATCTATTCAATTTACTTCAATATATTTTTGCTGCACTGGCTATAAATAAGTCCCTATTTTATATAAAAAATTATGTATATTAGTTCCTGCTTTTTATGTATTCTATTAATTCAATTTGAAACAATCTAATCCTTGAAATTTGAGTTTAGATTGCCAATTACTTCTAAGGTATATCTCATATGCATGCCTAGTTGTAGAGCAGCAGATATTAACATGTTTTTAAATTAACATAGAAAATATTTTTAAATGGCATATTCAACAGTTAGTGGCACAAGATGTAAACCTAATAATTTATAATAACCTAAAATATATTACAAAAATAGAATCACTTTTTAAATTATATTTATGTATTTAGCCAATATCTTACCCAGGATATTTCTCATGTTATAGTAACTAATGACATAGAAATACATTATACTTTAAAGTCACGTGGGACAGGGTTATTATTATTTATATTTTGTATAGATTTTCATATCAGTGTGAAGATAAATTACTCCATTATTGCAAAAAAAATAATACGTCAACCACCCTGTAAAGAAAATCACAAATTTGTATTTGTTTTTAACATCAATTAATAAATATAACAAGAGTAAATAATGGAAAAAAATGAACAGGATGGCTACAATCAAGTCACGGCTGTCAGAAATTTCTGTTTTACTTTCTAATCTGCCCAATGTTCTGTGAAAAGAGCCAGTGTTCAATCCTAGTCACAGTAGTGACAGCTATTTGAAAGTTTTGTACACATAAAAGATAAAGGGTAAATCAATCTTCATAGAGTTTCAGTTCTCGGATATTATTACGTGAGACAACAAATCATGCTGCTTCATTTTTGTTGTGTTTTTTACATTTTTTTTCCATTTGAAGTTAGATATAGTCCAAAAACTATCAGATTAATTTAAAATTATGAATTTCTTTGGAATTACATTAATGTTAATAAAAAATGTTCATTTTTGTACTGGTTTGGGGCATATAATGGGTTTTCATTCACATAATTATGCAATTAAAACCTCATTAATTTATTTGGTAATATAATTAGGATTTGTAAATGGAATTTATAATACTTATTACTTTGTAAACCGTAATGGTTGCATGCATTATTAAATTTGTTAACAGGCACTATTTATAAATAATTATAGCTAAAATATATTTCAGTTTTTATTTACACACTGTCCATTTTTTCTGAAATAATTCTTCAAATTAACTGAGACACATGGCATTTTTGACCACGGCACCACTTTCAAATCAGCAATTACAGTTATTATTGAAACAATAATAAATCTCATTAATTCAACAATGCTAAAAATGCATTGAGAAAATTTCCAGGAAGAAAAATTTACCAAGAAGTATTTATGTTCAATTAACAAACTATTTTGAGACTACTCATAGTGAGTAGTAGACATTCCAACTAAGACAATGATGAAAGTTCATTTTCTTCTATCAGATTTACAAAATAATGCCTACAGTTTGGTAACCCAAGCATTCTCATACAGTTCTTAATGGAAATGTATACATCTTTTATTTTGCAATATTTATGATGTGTCAAAATGAGAAAAAATGCCCAAAAATATTTTCTCAACATGTGTGGAACAAGATATGAACAAGATGCTTGATGCAGCATTGGTTGTAGGAACCAAACTTCTGAATTTGTCTTGAAAGGATTTATTGCAAAACAATCAAGAAATCTATATTAATTGAATCCTTATTTTGGTGTGTTTTGTGTGCAAAAATATGCGGCAGTTTATGGACTTACGGATTTTTTTAAAGAAATTTATAACAACAACAAAAAAATGGAACATATGTTGTAAAAAACAAAGTATAGAGTACTCTTGATGATATGACATGGGACTATCCCCTACGACAGAAGAACTTGAAGAAGTGATACTTGATCTGAGGTCTGACAAATGAGTGAGTTTATCAGACGCCCTGGCCCAAGAAAGAAGACTGTCAGAATATACTAAGTGCTTAAATAAGACTACGCAGAATACGCTAAGTGTTTAAAGAAGACTGAGCTTAAGCAATAGTGTACAGGGACAAAGGAAAAATAGTTACTGTAAATGTAAAGAAGTGTACAGTGTAGGTAATTAAAATGTATTGGGAAGATGTGGTGATTGACTGAATATAAAGAATAAAGGTTCATGGCAGTAAATTATTTCAGATTTTTGACTTGAGTAACTTGAGAGGTAATGCTATTTAGAAATATAATGAGCAGTGAGACAAAAATGAAAGTTTTTTCTGTTGTTTTAACTTTCTTTTTGGTGCAATGAAGGTTAATTCTGAGCTCTGTTTAGTGTGGCAGATTTGAGGTGCCTAAGAGGTATAAAAGTGAAATCCTCTTGCAAATACTTGCATTTTCCCAAAAATTAGGAGAAATGACAATGGTTATAATATATATTTGGGAATCATCAATATAAGTTAAACCACTAGAATCACTGAAATCAACTAGGATGTAAGGAGACGAGAGCATATGAGATGCAACCCTGGTAATTTCCCTAATTTGTGGATTTGGTAGAGGAGAAGGAAGCAATGCTAAATGAGAAGCAGCCAGCAAATAAAAATGGAATCTAATAGACGGTGTTTTTAGAAAGTTAGGGGTAAGGCTATTTTGCAGAGAAGTGTGCTCAGCAGTGTCAACAGTTTTCTCCAAAATAATCAGGAAGTTTTTTAAAAGGACATGGAATTTTCTGACATAGCAAGACATTAGAGACAGAAAAAGAAATAGTTTTAATATGCAGCATGCTTTGAAACCATAAATGAGTTCAGTAAGGTGCAAGTGGTGGGTGTAGAAATGCAGCCAGATCAGTAGCTCTTTTGATGTATCATGAAAAGAATTAAATATATAAAGATGTTGGGAGACTACGATGACACTTGAGAAGGGCTTACGTTTGTATTTCATCTACTGAAAAAGGTTGAACAGGAAGGAAAAAACAGCGAGTTGTTGAAAATACAAAAAAAGAAAAAAAAAAGAAAAAATGAAAAACCTATAAAATCGCGAGTGAATAACATGAGAATATGCAGAAAGTGGTTTACCTCTTCAATGATTTTATTACTGAATCTCTGGGGTGTCGATTTTTCTGGCCAGAAACCTCTGTGGCCATGGTGCCTTTGCCCAAATTCTTGTTCTGCATCCGGGAAGAATGAGGTACACAGCCAACTGAAGGGTGAAGAAGAGTTTCATTAGCTCAGAGAAGTGGGTAGCTCCTCTCTATTGACAGGTCATCTTGTCTACAGTTCAGTTATAAGCAAAGAGGAGGCCCTAGAAAGAGTGTCTCCTCTCTGCAGACAAGTCATTCCCACCTCTCTGCATGTCTCTGAAGCTCTCAGCAAAGAGGGTAGTTCCGCTCTACCGGTCCTCTCTGCCGCTCTAGGCTGAGAGGGTATTCTTCTCTGCAGCTGGTCATCATATCCCGACACCTCTCGACCCTCTCTGCCCTCTGTCCATCGTCTGCCCTGCACTGGCTGATCCCAGGACATTTATGAAACTCAGAGGGGAGGAAGTGCATGCTGATTGGTGCATGGGTGGCCATGGGCGGGCCCGGAAGAGGCACCGCGATCCCCACTCTGGGTCGGAGGGACTGGTAGCCCAACTCTCAGCCTTCAGGCGCTCCCTGGCCTAAGGGTGGGGCCTTAAGGGGACCCCGCTCCCTTCCACCTGGGACTTTGCCTCCTGCTGCCATTCATGGCCCCGAGGCTTGGCTCCAACCCTGCTCTGAGATTAAAGGGCTGCAGCTGCAGGTAGGAGTTCCCGCCCTGCCAAACCGGAAGGGGCGGGATTCCCGCTTGTCCCCAGCTCCTAGTGAGCGAGAGGCCCAGGTACCGGGAGGGCAGATCGTGCCTGTTCCTGCCTCCCCCAAGAGCACAAGGAGACTGCGATCCAAAGCTGCAGTTTGGGTCGCTGTAGCCCCGCGCAGGACGTTAGGGCTTCCGTCTGCTGCGTAGCGCTGGAGGCCTGGGTCTGCAGCTGCGGTTTGTAGCTCCCATCCCAACTCGGAAGGGAGGGCCTTCCACAGGTTCCATGTAGTGTGGAGCCCCAGCCATGCAGCGTGATGGCAGCAGCCACTGTCATCAATATAAAAGAAGTAAAAGAAAGCAGCAGCAGCAACAACAACAACAACAACAACAAACCCCACAACAACAACAACAACAACAGACCCCACAAAACCATGATGAACCCAGCTTCCAGGTATTTGGGACATAAAACAGAAGTGGCTGTCAATCCAATGTTTTTTTATTTGATTATGAAGTAGGATGCAATTTCTTTGGCTGAAAATAAGGAAGAAATTGGGGTTACCAAGTTTTATCAAGACTGAAATTGATTTTAAAAACGATTGTAGAGAGATGAATGGGATAGGAAAATGTTGCAGTGTTTCAGAGCATTGTTCAGTGACTGTTTACGGTTAGTGTCTCTGAACTTATGATGGAATCAATTCATATAAACCGAGCTCAAAATCCTGCATGGATAGTGAAGGCAAATAGTTTTATAAATGTTTCTGACTTGCACACACACACACACACACACACACACATGTTCTAAATATAGAAGATTACTGCAAGTTTTAGGATGCTGAGACAAGTGATCAAGTCAGAAATACCTAAAACCTAGGCTAAGAAGAAAGGGAAAAGCAGAATGACCAATCAGAACACTTAAGGGAACAAAAATGTGAAGATGTGGATCAGTCCACTGAACAGGCTATTTGATGCTATTTGAGTTAAACAACCTAAGAAAATACCACATTTTATTCGTGTTATTCTTATGCAGTTTTGTTTTGGCTTTGTTTCTTTTTGCTTTCGTGTTGCTATTTGTTTTGTTTTCTGCTTTTTACTTGCAGCTGAACTAATCCTAAGTAATACACTGCCAATATTTCACAGAAATGGAGTGATAATTCTCTCTTTTCTGTGTAAAATGACTGAAAAAAATAAAGTACTCTCCCTAATGGCAAAGCTAGTCCTAGGAAAACAGTATTTTCTATTATAGTGTTGCGGGATGTATCAATTCTCAGAAATCTCTTGGTACATGTGAGATACATGTATTTCAAATAATTTATTAGTGACCTACAAGTTCAAGGTTAATTGTGAAAGATTATCTATTAAATGTTCTCTCAATATTTATGTTTGGAACTCATTCACCATCAGTTGGCAACTTTTAGTAAATGTGAGGTTTATATGAGAATGCTGGATTGGTTTCTTTTTGAGGCAGTCCAAGGATAAAAGTAAAAATGTTTTCTAACATGTTCGAGAGTCAAAAAAACTGAGAAATGAAGAAGAGAATAGGCATCCTACTGACTATCAAATAGTTGTAGGAAAAAAAATCATGTTTTGACTCCAGTAAACTACATTAAGATTAGAATTGTCACATGACTATTATTGTGTCATATTTTTGAAGGGCAGTTTTGATAAATTATAAAGCTTCTGCAGAAAGGTATTTATATAGATTTTTAAAAGATTGAAGTAGATAAATTTACATTTGTATATAATAAAAGGGAATGCAATGAGATCAAGTTATATTGTTGACTGGAAAGTTATAGATGACTAACTAACACTATGTATTACAAAATATAATGAGTCCTACCTTCCATATAATTTGAAAAGAAATCTTGGAATCTAGACATATGATCTGGTTTGGAAAATATGACAAGGCAATGTTGCATATTATTGAAGCAAAATCTCAACATTTCTATGAATGCAAGAGGTAAAAGTGAAGTTTTGTTATATAGATATAATATGTGATGGTGAAAACTAGGGTTTTTAGTATAAATATCACCCAAATAGCGTATATCATGCCCATTAAGTAATTTCTCATCCCTCACCCCCTTTCATCCTCCTACCCTTCCCAGTCTCCAATAACTGTTATTCTACTGTCAGGTGTACACATCATTTAGCTCCATCTTATAAGTAAGAACATGTGAGTTTGGACTTACTCTTTCTGCATTGTTTTACTTAATATGCTGGATTCCAGTTCCATTTATGCTGCTAGAAAAGACATGATTCCATTATTTTTATGGATGAATAGTATTCCATTATATATATACACACACACACACACATATTCCATTATGTATATATACACACACACACATATATTCCATTATGTGTATATATACACACATACATATATTCCATTATATATATATGTATATTTACACACACCACATTTTTAATACAATCATCTGTTGGTGGGCACTTAGGTGGATTCTCTATCTTGGCTATTGTAGATAGTGCTGTGATAAACATATGTGTGCAGGTATCTTTTTGTTATAATGATTTATTTTCTTTTGTATGTATAATTAGTAGTGGGATTGCTACATCAAACGGTAGTTCTATTTTTAATCCTTAGAATAATCTCCATACTGTTTTTCACAGAGGTTTTACTAATTTACATTTCTACCAATAGTGTACAAGCATTCCCTTTTCTTGGCATCCTCAACATCTCTTATTTTTCAACTTTTTAGTAATAGCCATTCTGACTGGTGTGAGATGCTATTTCATTGTGGTTTTAATTTGCATTTCTCTGATGATTAATGATGTTGAACTTTTTTTCACGTTTCTTTTGCCACATGCATGTTTTCTTTTGCAAAAAGTATGTTCATGTTCCTTGCCCACTTTTACTGGAGTTACTTGTTTTTGTTATCGTTCTTGATGAGTTGTTTACATTCCTTG
The DNA here is from genome assembly GCF_024542745.1 of Macaca thibetana thibetana. NCBI lineage: Eukaryota > Metazoa > Chordata > Mammalia > Primates > Cercopithecidae > Macaca > Macaca thibetana. The sequence goes on from NC_065594.1 coordinate 62,124,370, forward strand.
TAAATTCTGGGTATTAGTCCCCAGTTGAATTCATCAGTTTGCAAACATTTTCTCCCATTCTGCAAGTTGTCTGTTCACTCTGTTGATTATTATTTTTATTATTTACTGTTTAGAAACATTCTAGTTTAATTAACTCGCATTTGTCTATTTTTTGTTTTATTGCTTATGCTTTTGAGATCTTAGTCATGAATTATTTGCCTAGGCCAATGTTGAGAAGAGTTTTCTCTAGGTGTTCTTCTAGTATTTTTAAAGTTTAAAGCCTTATATTTAAGCATTTGGTTCATCTTGAGTTGATTTTTGTATTTGATGAGAGATAGGAGGTCCAGTTTTATTTTTCTGTATATGGCAGAATAAATAATAATAGAAACATTAGAAATTAATAAAAATTGAATTAGGGAAATGTGCAGATATGTGAAATTACACAGCACACTCCTAAATAACAAATAAAGAAGAATGCATAAGGAAAATCATATATAGTTTAAGATTAATGAAAGCAAAACAAAAAACACTATATTTCAAAATTATGGGATGCAACTATAGCAGTACTTAGAGAAAAGCTTGTGGTTGGAAGCACCCATGTTAAATAAGAAGAAAGATACTAAACCAATAGTCAAATTTTCCACCTTAAAAAAACTAATATAAGAAATAAAAACTAAACCCACAGAAAGTAGGAGAAAAATAATAAAGATTAGAGAGGAAATAAAACATATAATAGAAAAACAAAGGGAACAAATTAAAGAAATCAACATTTGTTAGCAATGTTAACAAAATTCACAAGCCTTAGCTATATTTACCAAGAAAGAAGAGAGAGAGAGAGAAAGAGAAAGGAGGTCAATAACTCAAATCACAAAAATTAGGAATGAGAGGGTGAACATTACTTCCAGTCTTACAAAAAAAAATTATAAGCTAATACTATTAACAAGTGTTTGCCAACAAATTAGATAAGCTAGATGAAATGAACAAATTCCTAGGAAGACACAAGCTAACTAAATGGACTCAAGAAGAAATAGAACGTGGCTAACTAGAGGCATCTGCTACTCCCCTCCTTCACAAAGAAGAATCAAAATAGTGAGTAGATAATCATACTACAAATAGATTGCCTAAGAGAGAATGCTGGAATTCAACAGAAAAATCACAGAAAACATCTAAGGCAACAGGGGAAAAAGAGAGGAAGTAGGCTGCCTGATTGGCCAGGAAAGCCTGGGAGCCTAGAGAGGCTTCCCAATGCAGGAAAAGAGTGAGTAAGAACCAGTGGTCTACATTCCCACAAAGGAGCCCAACAATGGAAGAAGCAGTAGATTTAAACTGCACTTCAGAACAAAATGGACCCAACAGACTTTTACAGAACATTTCATCCAACAGCTACAGAATACATATTTTTATCCCAGATAGACCATATGTTGGGACATGTCTCAACAAATTGTAAAAATTGAAATTTTATCGACACAATTGAATAAAAGTAGAAATCAATATTTAAAAGAACTTTGAAAACTGTACAAATATATGAAAATCGAACAACATGCTCCTGAATGACCACTGGGTCTAGAAAGAGACTAAGGAGAAAATTTAAAAATTTTGTGAAATAGTTTAAATACAAAGCAGAACATAGCAAAACCTATGGAATAAAGCAAAAGTAGTACCTAGAGGAAAGTTTATAACAATAAACACCTATATCAAAAAAGTAGAATAATTCCAAATAAACAATCTAACTATGCACCTCAAAGAAGTAGAAAAGCAAGAATCAACCAAACTGAAAATTAGAAGAAGAAAAAAAGTAATAAAAATCAAAGGAATCCCAAGCAAAAAAAAACAAAGCTGGAGGCATCACATTACCTGATTTCAAATTATGCTACAAACCTTTAGTATAGACACATTGATGAATGGAACAGAATAGAGAACCCAGAAATAGAGCTACATACCTACAGCAAACTGATCTTTAATGAAGTCAGCAAAAATATACAATGGGGAAAGAAGGTGCTATTCAATAAATGGCGCTGGAAAAATTCTATTGCCATATGCAGATGAATGAAACTACACACCTATCTGTCACTATATACAAAAATTAACACAGAATGCATTAAACACTTAAATGTACAACTTGAAACTATAAGAATACTATAAGAAGACCTAGGAAAAACTTTTCGGTACATTGGCCTAGGCAAATAATTCATGACTAAGACCTTGTAAACAAATGCAATACAAACCAAAATAGACAAATGAGACTTGGCTAAACTAAAAAGCTTCTGAACAGTAAAAGAAATAATCAACAGAGTGATCATACAAACTGCAGAATGAGAGAAAAAAATTGCAAACTATGAATCTGACAGGAGACTAATATTGAGAATCTACAGGGAACTCAAACAACTCAACAACAAAAAAAAAAAAAATGACCCTACTAAAAAGTGGAAAAAAGGATATGAACAGACATTTTACAAAAGATAACATACAAATGACCAACAAGCTTATTTAAAATGCCCAGCATCACTAATCATCAGAGCAATGCAAATTAAAACCCCACTGAAATACCATCTCACACCAGTCAGAATGTTTTGCTACTAAAAAGACAAAAAAAAACAGACATTTATGAGGATGTGAAAAAAAGGAAATGCTTATACATTGTTGGTGGGAATGGAAATTAGTACCATCTTTATGAAAAATAATATGCAGATTTCTTAAAAAATAAAAAATCAATACAACATTTGATTTAGCAATACCCCTGCCAGATATATTACTCGAAGGAAAATAAATCACTTTATCAAAAAGACACATGTGCCTATGTATTCACAACAGCACTGTTCGCAAGAGCAAAGATATGGAATTCAGCTAAGTATCCATCAACAGAAAATTCAATTAAAATATTTTGTTTATATGTGCGTGTCTGTGTGCATGTGCACAAACACACACACACACCATGAGATACTTTTCAGCCATAAAAATGAATGGAATCATGTCTTTTGCAGCAACGTGGATTAACTGAAGGCCATTGTCTTAGGTGAAACAACTCAGAAACAGGAAGTCAAATGCCACATATTCTCACGTATCAGTGGGAGTTATATAATGTGTACACCTGTACATTGAAGGTGGAATAATAGACGTTGGAGACTTGGAAAGGTGGGAAGGTTGGCAGGTCTGTGAGCTGAAAAATATTTTAATGAGTACAAAGTACACCATTCATGCGATGGTTAGACAAAAAACCCAGAATTCACCACTATGCAATATATCTGTGTTACAAAATGGCATTTGTACACCCTAAATCTATAAAAATTAAAAAAAAAATTTTAAACAGAAGAAAGATCAGAGCGTAACTCAATGCAATTGAGAGTATAAAGTCAATGCAAAGCACCAATGAAAAGTTATTTTTAAAAACATAAACACAGCTAACTAAAAAAAAAGAAAAAAGACAAAACGAAATTAAAAATGCAAGAGAAAATATTACATCTGATACCACAGAAATGTTAAAGATCACTAGATACTATTGTGAATAATTATACAATAACAAACTGGAAAATATAGAAGACATGGATAAATTCCTAGACACATACAAATTACCAAGTTTGAATCAGGAAGAAACAGAAAATCTTAACAACCATTAACAAGTAATGAAATTGAATCAGTAATAAAAATTCTCCCAACAAAAAAGAAGTCCAAGACCTTAGGGCTTCCGTGCCAAAATTTAACAAAATTGTAGAGAACAAACACCAACTCTCCTTAAATTATTCCAAAACATCGAAAAGGGGGGAATTCTTCCTAACTCATATTACAAAGCAAGCATTACCCTGATACCAAATTGCACAAGGATGCAGCAACTAAAAAAGACAACTACATGCCAATATCCTTAATGAACATAGATGCAAATATCCTCAAAAAAATACTAGCAAACTGAACCCAACAGCTTATCAAAAAGATAATTCAGCATGAGAAAATGAGATTTATACCAGGGGTGCAAGGATGAAGGGATGCACAAATCAGTAAATGTGATAGTTCAGATCCACAGAATGAAGGACCATAACCCTAGGATTAACTCAATAGATGCAGAAAAATCACTTGATAAAATTTAAAGCCCTGTACCAGACTGATTCACAGGTGAATTCTACCAGACATATAAAGAAGAGTTGGCACCAATCCATTGAAACTATGCCAAAACAATTGAGGAGGGCAATGCAAAAAGAAAACTTCAGGTCAATATCACTGATAAATATAGATGCAAAAATCCTCAACACTAGCAAATCAAATCCAGCAGCATATCAAAAAGTGAATGCAACATGATCAAGCAGGCTTTATCCCTGGGATGCAAGATTATTCCAACATATGCAAATAAATAAACAGAGCTAAAAACAAAACCCAAATGATCATCTCAATAGATGCAGAAATGACTTTTGATAAAATTCAACATCCCTTCCCATTAAAAACCCTCACCAAACTAGGCACTGAAAGAACATACCTCAAAATAGTAAGAGCTATCTATGAGAAACCCACAGCCAATCTCATACTGAATAGGCAAAAGCTGGAAACATTCCCCTCCAGAACCAGAAGACAAGGATGCCAACTCTCATCACTCCTATTCAGCACAGTACTGGAAGTCCTGGCCAAAGCAATCAGGCAAGAGAAAAAAATAAAGGGCATCTAAATAGGAAGAAAGGAAGTTAGACTATCTCTCTTCACAGATGATATGATTCTATATCCGTAAAACCATTGTTTCTGCTCCTAGAAAGGGTAAACAACTTTAGTAAAGTTTCAGAGTACAAAATCAGTGTAAGAAATCAGTAGCATTTCTATACAGTAATGGCAAGCTGAGAGCCATATCAAGAATGCAATTCCATTCACAACAGCCACAACAGAAATAAAATACCTACAAATACAGCTAACAGGAGAGGTGAAAGATTTCTACAATGCGATTTACAAAACACTGCTGAAAGAAATCAGAGATGACACCACAAACAAATGAAAAAACATTCCACACTCATGGATAGGAAGAAACAGTATTGCTAAAATGGCCATATGTCTAAAGCAATGTACAGATTCAATGCTATTGCTATCAAACTACCAATGTCATTTTTCACAGAATTAGAAAAAAAAAAAAAAAAAAACTACTCTAAAATTCATATGGAATCAAAAAGAAGCCCAAATAGCCAAAGCAGTTCTAAGCAAAACAAACAAAACAAACAAGCCAGAGACATCACACTACCTGACTTCAAACTATACTACAAGACTACAGTATCCAAATAGTGTTTTGGTAGTAAAAGCAAACAAACAAACAAAAAAAACAACCACCAAAACAAAACAAAACAAACAAAACAGACTCATGGACCAAAGGAACAGGTTAGAGAATTCAGAAATAAAGTCACAAACCTACAGTCATCTGATCTTCGACAACATTAACAAAAACAAGCAATCAGTAAAGGACTCTGTATTATTAAAAGAAAAACCTTAGCCAAATTAAATTTAACATAGTTTAATTGCGCAAACAATGTTACATGAATAGGGCAAACTCTTGAGCCAGAATAGGCTCAGAGAGACTCCAGGGCAGCCACATGGTTGAATAAGATTTATAGACAGAAAAAGGAAAGTGACATACAAAAAATAGAAGTGAGATACAAAATCAGCTATATTGGTTACAAAAAAAATCAGTGTTTACCTTATTTAAACATGGTTTGAACAGTTTGCCCTCTTTGATTGGCCAAAACTTGGTGATTGGCACAAGAGTGAGTTACATTCTATTTATACCTCCGTTTAGATTATGCTTTATTATGTACAGAGAAACTTTTAGGCTGAACTGAAAATATTTAAGGAGGCAGGTTTAGATTAACCTTGATTTAACGCTGTTCAATAAATGGTGCTGGGATAACTGACTAGCCATATGCAGAAGATTGAAACCAGACCCCTTCCATTCACCACATACAAAATCAACTCAAGATGGATTAAACACTTAAACTTAAAACTATAAAAAACCCTGGAAGAAAACCTAGGTAATTCCATTCTGGACAGGGGCATTAGTAAAGATTTCATAACAAAGATTCCAAAAGCAATTGCAACAGAAGCAAAAACTGACAAGCAAGACCTAATTAAACTAAAGGGTTTCTGTATAGCTGAAACTGTCACAGAGTAAACTGACAACTTACAGAATGGGAGAAAATGCAAACTATCCAACAAAGGTCTAATATCCAGAATCTATAAGAAACTTAAACATATTCGGAAGCAAAAACCAAATAACCCCCTTAAAAAATGGACAAGGGACATGAACAGACACTACTTAAAGGAAGACTTACAAGGAGCCAACAAACATATGAAAAGATGCTCCACATCACTAATCATCAGAGAAATGCAAATTGAAACCACAATGAGATACCATCTTAAACGAGTCAGAATGGCTATTATTAAAGAGTAAAAAAAAAAAAACAGATGTTGGTGAAGTTGCAGAGAAAAGGGAAGGCTTATACACTGTTGGTGGGAATGTAAATTAGTTCAGCTACCGTTGGAAGCAGTTTGAAGATTTGTCAGATACCTTAAAACAGAACTACCATTCATCCCTGCTATCCTATTACTAGGTATATACTCAAAATAAATAAATTATTCTACCATAAAGACACATGCATGTGTATGTTCATTGCAGCACTTTTCACAATAGTAAAGACATGTAATGAACCTACATCCCCATCAGTGGTGGACTAGATAAAGTAAATGTGATACATATACACCATGGAATACTACGCAACCATAAAAAAATGAAATCAAGCCCTATGCAGCAACATGGGTACAGCTGGAGGGCGTTATCCTAAATGAATTGATAGTGGAACACACCACCAAATATGGAATGTTCTCACTTATAGGTGGGTGCTAAACTTTGAATTCACATGGACACAAGGAGGGGAACAATAGACACTGAGGCCTACTTGAGGGTGGAGGGAGGAAGATGAGGATGGAAAAACTACCATCAGATTCTATGCTTACTACCTGGATGATTAAATCATTTGGACATCAAACTCCAGCAACACACAATTTACCCATGCAACAAACCGGCAAATTTACTCTCTGAACTTAAAATAAAACTTTGAAGAAAACAAATAATAAAGCAAAATAAAATTCAACATTCCTTCATGAGAAAAAAACTATCAATAGCTAGGCATAGAAGGAATACACTTCAACATAATAAAGACCACTTATGATAAACCAACAACTAACATCATACTGAATGGAGAAAAGCTGAAAGCTTTTCATCTAGGAATTGGGTCAAGACAAAGATGTCAACTTTCACCACTTCTATTTAGTATAGTGAGATTGAATAGCCAAAGACATACTGAGGAAAAAGAGCAAAGCTAGAGGCATCACATTACCAGACTTAAAACTATATTAAAACTCTATAGTAATCATAACATTAATATAGAAACAGTCACATCGACCTGGAAAATAAAATGAAGAAACCAGAAGTAAATCTACATATTTACAGCCAACCTATTTTTGACAATGGTTCCAAGAACATACTTCGCTAAATTTCTTCAATAAATGCTGCTGAAAAAATTGAATATGAATAGGCAGAAGAATAAAACCAAACCCCTATATAGTAAACAAACCCCTATATACCTTCTCACTATATACAAAAAATCATCTCAGAATGAATTAAATACTTCAATATAAAACCTGAAACTGTAAAACTATTAGAAGAAAACCTAGCGAAAACACTTCAGAACACTGGTCTGAGCAAAGATTTTTATGACTAAGACCTCTCAAGTATATGCAAAAAACAAAAGTAGACAAATAGGACTGTATTAAACTAAAAAGCCGCACAGCAAAGGAAACAATCAACAGAGTGAAGAGACAACCTAGTGAATAGGATAAACTATTTGCAAACTATTCATCTGACAAAGGCAAATATCTAGAATATACAAGGAACTCAACTCAGCAGAATAAAATATATAATACCATTATAAAGTGGGAAAAATTATGAATAGTCATTTATCAGAAGGATACACACAAATGGCCAACATATGAAAAAAAAGTTTGACATTACTAATCATCAGCAAATTGCAAATAAATCAAAATCACAATGACATATCATTGTACTCCGGTTAGAATGACTCTCATTGAAAGACAAAAAGTAACAGATACTGGCAAGATACAGAGAAAGGGGAATTCTTAAACTCTCATACTGTTGGTGAGAACGTGAATTAGTACAGCCACTATGGAAAATAGTATGGAGATTTGTAAAAAAACTACAACTAGAGCTATTATGATTCAGCAATCCTACTGCTAGATATTTACTCAAAGTAAAATAAATTAGTATATCAAAAGAGACTTGATTTCTATGTTTAATGCAGCACTATTCATAGCAGAAATGATTTGGAATCAACCCAAGTGTCTGCCAGTGGACAGATGCATAGAGAAGATGAAGTATATGCATGCAAGGAAAACTATTTAGCCATAAAAAGAATGTAATAATGCATTTTGCTGCAATATGAATGAAACTTGAGGCCATTATGTTCATTGAATTAAGCCAGGCACATAAGACAAACGTTTTATCTTTTTATTCATGGTTGGAAGTTTAAAAAGTTAATCTCATGGAGATGTAGAGTAGAATGATGGATAGCAGAGACAGAGAAGGGTGTGGGAATGGGGATGAGGGATAAAGAGAGGTTGGTTAATGGGTACAATGTAGATGGGAGGAATAAGTTCCAATGTTTGATAGCAAAGTAGGGTAATTATATTTAACAACACTGCATTGAATATTTCAAAATACTTAGAAGAGAGGACTTGAAATGTTCCCAACATATAGAAATGATAAATACTCGAGGTAATGTGTATTCTAAGTAATCTGACTTGATAATTACACACTCTGAATGCAACAAAATATTGCATGTACCCCATAAATATATACAGATATTATGTATCAAAAAATAAAAAAGAAGAAATAGAAAACCACAATAGATTTATTATAGTAAAGATGTTGAAATAGTAGTAATGATAATAAATTATCAGAAAGAAAAGTTCAGGTCCAGATGGATTTGCTTGTGAGTCCTACCAAATATTGAAAGAAATACTAGCATCATTCTCAAAAATTTTCAAAAGATGGAAATGGAGGGAGCACTTCTCACCTTATGAGGACACATTACCCTGGTACAAACCTAAACTAAGATATCACAAGAAGAAAAACTACAGATTGAAATCTCTAATGAATATGGAGACAAAAAGTCATCAAGACAGTATCAACAAACTTAAGTAATACAAAAAGAAAAACATACATTATGATTAATTGGGATTTATCTTTTCAATTCAAGGCTGGTTCAACCTATGAAAATTAATTGATGTCACATAACGCATATATATAATTAAATTTAAAAAACACACGATTGTCACAATAGACCAAGAACAACACTTGACAAAGCACATCTTATTATTTTAATCATAAGAACAATAACAAGCTAGGAATGGAAGAGAAATTTTTCAACGCAAGAAAGAGCATGTTTGAAAAATCTATTAACTAACGTCATACTTAATGGTGAAAGACTTAAAACTTTCCCCATAAACTAGAAACAAGGTAAGAAGGTTGACTTCCACTATTTCTAATCAACATTGTACTGGCAGTAACGACAGTTAGGGAAGAGAAAGAGATAAAGGCATGCAGATGAAAAAGAAAGACGTAAATCAGTCTCTATTTGTAGATGACATGTTTTGGATAGAGAAAATATTATGAAGCCTATTAAAATATATTATTACAAGTAATAAATGAGTTAAAAAGTTTGCAGTGTACAAGATGAATGTACAAAAATCAGTTGTTACAACACATTTTAAAACTATAATAATTGAAAGTAAGTTACAACAACAACAAAAATACTAAATGAAATTTACATAAATGCAACTGATAGGCAAATCCATAATAACTGAAAGTGGTTGTAAAGAAGCGGGGCAAGGAAGTGATTACTAAATTATAGAATTTCTATTTGGGTCCAGGAAGATATTCTAAAATTAGGAAGTGGTAATGATTGTACAACTCTATGAAGATACTAAAAACAACTGAAGAGTAAACTGTAAATATTGACTTCTATGACATGTGAATTATATCTCAGTAAGTATGCTCTTAATAAGACAATTTTGTGAATGATATAATGTATTATACACAAATATATCAAGCTATTTTCATAGAAAAGTAATGCTTTAAACTTAAATACTTTTCAGTCTTAAATTTGCACTTGCTGTTATCTAACTATGCATTTGAATATGTTTATATTTAGAAAATTTGTTTTTGATGTATAAGGATTATTTTTACTTTATATTTTTATTTGAGCAAGTTATGTTTCTTCCCAGAAATTGCCATTTGCTGTAATATTCTAATAGTTATATACATGACTGACATAAAAAATGTGTGTTTCTACATCTTTAAATTTCTGTTATATGACTATCCCATTATCCACTCTGAAAAAGTACAGGAATCTTGAGTTAAAATGAAACTAAGAGTATTGAGAGCTTTGGAAAATGTCAAGTTGTTTTGAAGTAATGTATTTCTCACTAGACTAGTGTTTTTCTATTTCCTACACTGCTTTGGAGCTTGAGAAAGTCACTGATGCTTTGCAAGGTAAAATAAATAGATGAATAAAATAAGGGATATTGACTTCATCTTTTAGTTAGGTATTTTCAAAAACTATCTTTATCTCTATATCTCTATCTCTATTGCTATCTATACACAAACATACACACATATACATCTATAAATACATTCATCTATAAAAATATTTTTTCTGCAATTTATAAAGACCTGCATTTTATAGTTCTCTGTAAAGTGTAAAAAGAAAGAGGATAATGCTTGGAAAAATGCTTGACATTTATGAAAAGTCCAAATTATTGTCAAATATAAACAAATCTGGACTTAATATAAACAGAGAATTTTTCAAAAAGACCATTGCAATATATAGATGCATATGTTAATTGGCTTGATTTAATCATCCCACAATGCAGGCATACATCAAGCATCACAGTATGAATATATGCAATTATTATTCATCAAGTAAAAATAAAATAAATATAAAAATATGTTTTAACAAAAGATCATTGCAATAGGGAGAATGCTCTAACCTCACGATCTGCAGGCATCTTTAAATCAAAAAGAAAAAGATTTGTTTTAAACAGGGAGAAGAGAGCCAGACTAGCAGGTATATTGCGGAATGCAGGAAAAGCAGGTGGCCTGGGCAGTGGCAAAATCAGGTCTTTTCAACAGGAAATGTATTTCTCCATAATGGCTTATTCTCAGAATAAGCTGTTAACTGGGAATGTTTTACACCTTAGTGCATTTTAAATGATTATTCGTATTATGCTTTTAGTTTAATAGAACAACAAATGTTACCATTACAGAGGAAGGGAAAGGCTTTGACATATGTATTTCTAAATAACCCAAGGGATTTACTAAACATAGTAGATGAACAGTGTCACATTTGTTCCAATAGCTTAAAATGTAGAAAATTAAGTATTAGGGTAGAAAATTAAGTATTAGGCAGGTACATGAAACTATATAATCTTTCTTTTGCCTTAATAATTTTTATTTTTTGAGACACAGTCTCGCCATGTTGCCCAGGCTGGAGTGCAGTGGTGCCATCTCTGCTCACTGCAGCCTCCGCCCCCTGGGTTCAAGCGATTCTCTTGCCTCAGCCTCCTGAGTAGCTGGGATTACAGGCACCCACCACCACGCCCGGCTAATTTTTGTATTTTTAGTAGAGATGAGGTTTCACCATGTTGACCAGGCTGGTCTCGAATTCCTGATCACAGGTGATCCACCCGCCTTGGCCTCCCAAAATGCTAGGATAACAGGTGTGAGCCACCACACCTGGCCTGCCTTAATAATTTTTAAGTTTTTAAAATTATGGTAGAAACAATGTATTCTTAAGGTTAAAAAACCTACCTCAGTTACATGTGGTTTATGTTTTCTGGATTAATCTGGATTTTTATAATTAGAAATTAAAATGTAAGATTTTGAGCCCACTGATGCTTTGTTAAAAACAATACCAGTCAATGTAATAGAAGCATTAATATGTTCAACACCATAAGACAAAACAGCAAAGACCCTAGTGCTTTTCTAAACTTGTTGAAATCCAAAGCCTATTTCCTCTAAGGATAGAAGCCTGACTGTATTTGTTCAAGCCCACTGAGTGGGTAAGTGGTTGGCAACTGTGATTGCTTGATCATGGTCAAACGTGTTCAAGAGTTAATTATGAAAGAGAGATAGATAGAAAAATGAGAGTAGATATCAACTATGCAGTCTATAGTTACATTTATGAAATTGCACAAAAAGATGATCCACATCTCCCGAGAAGTTCCACAAGGTGTATAAGATTTTGCTTTGGTTCATCTTCCTATAGCTAATATTTAAATTATCTCTGTGTTTCATCATTGACATATACAATTTATCTGTTAGGAAGACATTATCACACTTCCCAAGAATGCAAGCTTGGAAGTCAGACAGGTCTGTTATTCCAGCTTTGTTCTGTTCAGTAAAAGTTGTGAAAACTTTACATAAATAAGCTCAGAGTCTAAGACACTAATATAATTTTTTTGTATTATACTTTATGTTCTAGGGTACATGTGCACAATGTGCAGGTTTGTTACAGTGGGGGGAGCGGAGGAGGGATGACACTAATATAATTTTTGAGTGATTTAAAGGTATCTTCCATATGGCATTAAAAAGTTAATTGCTAAAAATAGGCCAGGTGTGGTGGCTTATGCCTGTAATCCCAGCACTTCAGGAGGCTGAGTTGGGTGAATCACTTGAGGTCAGGAGTTCAAGACAATCCTGGCCAACATGGTAAAACCCCACCTCTACTAAAAACACAAAAATTAGCCAGGTATGGTGGTGGGCACCTGTAATCCCAGCTACTCAGGAGGCTGAGTCAGGAGAATCCCTCGAAACTGGGAGGCAGATGTTGCAGTGAGCCAAGATCACACCACTACACTCCAGCCTGAACAATAAAGTGAGATTCTGTCTCAAAATAAATAAATAAATAGATAATAAACAAATAAATAAAAATAAATTAATAAATTGCTAAAAGCAATATAGTGGGCCTGAGAGAGGCAGACAGACAAATAGAGTGACAGAAATTATAGCTTATTCTGCCTTTGCTCAAAACTTATTAATGGTAAATGTCAGTGCTTATCAAATCAAAGATTACACTTACTTAGAATGCCATTGTCAAATAGGGAATTGTCGGAGTATGGGATGAATCTAACTTCAAAGAGCTTTTTATTTTTTATCTTTTTTAGAATATGTATTTATATTAATATCTTGAAAAATGTGTCCAAATATTTTGATAATTTTTTTTGCAAAACAAGGACAAACGATATTGTCTCAAATTTGGCAATTAATATTCTAGTTTAAAAATCTGTATTTATTATTCATAACATGACAAACATACATTTTATAATATACATTTACATTTTTAAGAGTTTTTTATCTACCTAGTAGACAACATCTTTTGTTAATTTTTATTTTACCTACTTACATTACTCTATTAAAGTTTTAATACTGTCATGTCACAAATTCATTAAATTATTAAGTGAAAATATTAATGTTTGCCACTTATGGCAAAATTATGTCTATGTATAAACAAACTGTGGCTCAAATATGTTTCTGAATCTATTTTTCTTCTTTGTTAATGAGGTTTAGAGACCTATACAAAATTTTTAATAAAGTTATTCAAATTATAGAAACTAGTCATTTTTATTTTTATCATTACTGAGTATAAACTATCCCAGCTATACAAGTCTGCTAAATATTTAATACTATTTGTCTTTTTCTTACTAAATGTTATTATATATTTTTATTATGTAAATTCAAAATTATTTGACAGAAGTTGGTGAATATATAAATTTTCATTATTTATTAACTATGGAAAAATTACTCCCTTTCAAATTTATACTTTGTGTCTCCTACATCAAACATGATATTCTTAAATATTAATACTATATTTTAGTTTACATTATCTTTTGTTAAATTGTCGCTGCACTGCCTCTAGCGCCATAACTTTAGTTATTACAAGTTAGTTGTTCACTACAAGTTAATAACTAATAACATGTATAACTAATAAGTTACAAAAGTTATTAGTTTCATTTATATTTAACTAAGTTATATAAGTTATTAGCTTTTAAAAATTATTTAATATCTCTAAACTCCAGTTTTGTCATCTGAAAGTTTCTGGTTATAATGGCTTTCACAGAGAACAAGAAATAATTTTCAAAATATAAGTGATAATGTAAGTGAAGGCACTAGCATAACATTTATATTAATAGTATACTGAGCATTGTTTTTCTTCACCTTTCTCTTTTTAAAAAATTTGACAAATAACATTTCATATGCTTATTATGTAAAGCATTATGTTTCCAAGTACATGCACATTGTGGAATGGTTACCTCTAACTAAATAACAAATGCATTACCCACAGTTAATATTTTTGTAGTGAGAGCACTCAGCATCCATTTTGCATTTTTAGAGAATACGATATATACCTATTAACTATTGTCACCCTACTGAGCAATAGCTCTCTTGAACTTATTTCTCCTAACTGAAATTATGTTTTCATTGGCCACTTTCTCTTCATGTGCTCCTGGCAACCACTATTCTGCTTTCTATTTCTAGGAGATCGACTTTTATAGATTCCACATGTGAATGAAATCATATGACATTTGTCTTTTTGTTTTGTTTTATTTTATTGGCCCGGTTTATTTCATCTAACATAATGTCCTCCAGATTCATCCATGTTGTTGCAAAAGACAGAATCTTATTCTTTTTAAATGGCTATATAGTATTTCATTTTCTATTTATCCTACATTTTAGCTGATAAATATTTAGGTTGATTCCATATCTTGGATATTGCAAAAAGTTCTGCAATAAACATGGGAGTACAGATATCTCTTTGAAATACTGGTTTTATTTCCTTTGGATATATACCCAGGAGTGAGATATGATATGGATCATAGGTTAGTTCTATCTCTAATATTTTGAGGAACTTCCATACTGTTTTCTTTAGTAGCTGCACTAATGTACATTCCTACGAGCACTGTGTGTTACCTTTTCCCGACATCCTTCTCGTTTACACTTGCTATCTTTTGTCTCTGGTAATAGCCATTATAACTGGAATGAGGTGATATCCCACCGTGGTTTTGATTTGCATTTTCCTGACGTTAGTGACATTGAGCATGTTTTCATATACCTGTTAACCATTTGTATGTATTTGTAAGTCTTCTTTTGAAAAAATATATATTAATGTCTTTTCACAGCCAACTGAATTTCAACAAGTATGTTAAGAACACACTGAGGAAAGAACATCCTCTTCAAACTGGTTGTAGAGAAAAATAGACATTCACATTCAGAATAGTGAAATAAGTCCCTTATACTTACCATACTTATATCTAAAACTTAACTCAAAATGAATCAAAGACTTAAATATAAGACCAGAAACTATAAAACTACAAGAAGAAAAGATAGGAGAAAGGCTCCATGACATTTGTTTGAGCAAGGATTTTCTGGATAAGCAAAAAATAGACAAATGGGATTACTTCAAACCAAAAAGCTTCTGCACAGAAAAAGAAACAACTAACAGAGTGAAGAGACAATCTATAAAATGAGCAGAAATACCTGGAAGCTATACATCTGATAAGGGGTTAATAATCAGTCAACCCAAATAACTCAAGAATAATAAAACAAACAACCTGATTTTTAAAATAAGAAAATCGTATGTCTTTTCCTTCACCTTCACAATGAATTCTTTAAGGCTTTACATCTAGTCAGCACAAATTAACTCCCTTAAATAAAACTTCTGATAATTTCTTGTTCTGTATTAGCAGTTGAACTGCAGAGTATATTTATAATGGATTAATTAATTTGATATATAGGCATTGTCAGCTATGCACCACTGTTAGGTCTCAGCATAAGGGTAAGTACAGGAGACATAAAATGAAAAATGGAGACAATATTTTTCTTTAACAGCGTTTCTGTTTTGCACGACAACTTAACATTAAATTCAATAATTTAACATTCAATACAAATAATCATTCAAGTAGTATTTTTGACTATATGTTAGAGAAAAATCATTCTTAGCTTCTAAGTAGTAGATGCCAGAAGCATAACCCCCACTTTGTTACAGGCCATACTATCTCCAGATATTGTTTAATGTCTCCTAAAGTAACAAACCCTCCCCAAAAACCCTGTTGAGAACCAATATGAAAATGCAAAACATCTGGACTATGATGGAAAGTTCCAGTCATAAAGAGGAATACTGAAAAGTGGTTTTCAGGAAAATAACATGTTTAAATTGTTTTCAAAGTCTGTGATTATAGGTTACATACATATACATATTGCTAGCATTGTCAATCTTTTAAAATTTAACTTCACAAGTGAGGCCACTAACGTTCAAAGATTGACAATGCTAAATGTTGCAGAGGATGTGGAACCACTAGATTTCTTATACATTGCTGGTGAGGGTGTTAAGTAGTGCAGACACTTTGGAAAACAATGACTAGTATTTTCATGAGTTTTTGTTTGTTTGTTTGTTTTGCTTTTTAACAGGTTAACCCTTTGAAGTGCATTGTTTTGAGAGAAAAAAGCAATACACACACATACATTGTGCTGCTTTAAATTTATGTCTTAAATATGCCATGACTATTGATTTATGCATATACATACACACATGTAAACACAAACAGAAACACATACACCCACGGAGTATGGAAGAGAGAAAGAGAGAGAGAGACCCCAAAATAGCCATTTAAAGATGCTCCAGAGAATTTTATACTGTCACCTCTTATTTTATGTATGTTCAAAGCTGATAAATACATACACACATGAGCATACACATACATATATACATACAGTTACATAATGTATATATTATACATGTATGTGTATGTAAAAACACATTCATATAGAATGTATATGTATATATCACATGTGTATATATAGGTATACTATACATATGTCTGTGCATGTGATTGGGAGATAGAAAAAGAGAGAGAGGGACAGAGAGACTTCTCACTGCTTGTATTTTCTCATATAAGTAAAACATATGAATATACAGTAATCATAATAACTAAAGCATATATTCAAGAACCAGATACTCTAGGTTAAAACCCCAGTTCTTGTCTTCTTTCAAAAATAAAGGGCAGATTTGCAAACTGCCTTGAAACATTGGAGATATTGTCTCCTGCAGGAGCAAAGGGCAAACATACTTACTCCCTGTAATATTTGGGTTGCCTAAGCATAGGGATCATCTCCTGTTATACAAACTATGCATGTGCAGCATCCATGTCGGCCCATACATGTTTCCCCCACTGGACTCACAGGAAAGAGGAATTTTAAAACACCCACTGAGTTTCACATGGTATACTTTGCCATAAGTAAACTTCTTTGTCTCTGACCCAGAAGTGTAATGTCTTTTATTGACATTATAAAACTGTTAGACTAACTTATTAGCTTGCAAGCGGGCTAAAGTATCAGACCCTTCACATTTCTTGACATGCACTAGCTCTGTGACATGGGACACTATTTATTTCCTAGGACTACTATAACAAAGTACCATAAATGGAGTTGCTTAAAAAAATAGAAATTTATTTTCTCATTGTTCTGGAGGCTAGCATTCTGAAACCAAGGTTTCCATAAGGAAATACTTGCTCTGAGATTCTGAGCAGAATCTTTCCTTGGCTCTTCCTAGCTTCTGGTGATGGCCATGAATCTTTGGCATTTCTTGGTTTGCAGCAGCATCAATCCAATTTTTGTCTCTGCATCAAATTGCATTTTCCCCATGTGGCTCTGTTCAAATCCCCCTCTTCATATAAGGATATCAGTCATATTGAATTAAAGGCCCACCTACTTCAACGTGACCTCATTAGAACTGAGTGAATTACATTTGCAATGACTCTATTTCCAAATAAGTTTACATTCTGAGGTACTGGGTGTGAGGGCTTCAACATATCTTTTTGGTGGACACAATTCAACAAAATACAAGTATGTTATGCAAGCTGTCAGTACCTCAGGTGTCTTATCCTTGAAGTGGAAATAATTACCAACATCATAGGACTAAATAGTTTATTTTAAGTAAAATTATTGGGAGAGCATCTATGCTACCTGTTATAATGTTGCTGTGATTATCATATACACATATGCATTTATATATTTAATGGAAACATTATCAATCTGTCCTTCAGTGAGGACAGAGATAGTGAAGGCTCTAATTTCAGATGTAATTAACTATTAAACACATACTGTAATCAGCACTGAATTTACAATTTGTACGTTCGTGTTGATGCAGCATGTGCATTTTAACTTAGTTATGTTGAAACGGTGCATATGTAAAATAAAAACTCTTGTATTTAACAATCTAAAGAGATACTAGAGATGTTGAATTAAAATATATTACAAAATTGGATAGGAACTCTGAGAGCGTTAGAAAATGTCAAGTTGTTATGCATTGATTAAAAATTATTGATGTGGCTCTTGACAAAACACATATAGTAGTGCTTGTTAAACCTGCTAAAATATGTAATAAAACTTAATCATGATTACATATTTTTGAGCTGATTTTAACAACAATCAAGAATATTATAAAGAAAACACTTAGTGTCTAAATTCCAAATAGTACATGTTTTCTAGTTCATCATCACTGTATAACTTGTTTCTCCTGTCCCAGGTCTCACATTTTGATACACTTTAACAATAAACCCATCTGCTATTCTGGTAAGAAAAACCTCTACTCTTCATAAAGAGAGCCTTTTCTAACAGAATTTCTATGTTGCCCTCTGTACTCAATAAATGTTTTTCCTAACTGCTACCGTGTTTCAAGCATTTTACTTTGGTTTTAGATCATATCGTTATTGCATGCATACATTAAATCACTGTCCCCTATATTGAAGATGATTATCAGTCACACATGCCTCAAAACTGAAATATCAAGACATCAAAAATGGAAACAATCATTCACTCACATCCACAGGAGAAATAATTATCTATATGAAGTTGACATTTATAACCTGTATATTTTGAAAGGTTGAAATTGTAATGTAAATAACCATTTTTCATGATTCAAGTAAGTTAAAGGAAAAAAAAGTTAATTGTTTCTCATTGTGATATTATTTTGCCAGATAAAATTGTGTAAAGAAAATGTTTACCTAATACGAATAATATGTTTCATCAATATGTGGACAATTACTGACATTCAGGTTCAATTTATTCAGATGCCTTTCTTTAATGTCACTAGAAAGGCTATTTTAACAAATGGATTTAGATAATAAGATTTAAACCTGCACTGATAAATAGATATTCAATTTACTAAACTGTTGTTTAGATTGATGAATATATCAAAGCATAGGTAATCCAAATTCTAAGTAAAACATTGTTTTAAATTACTGGTGTAAAGTTAAAGTTCAAATGTTCTGCTTCACAAATCTGTCTCTGGTCTTCTTTAAGGACACTGATCCTTATTTGCCTTTGACTTCCTGAATCATATGCCAATCCAAATGCCTCACTAACCTATGTTTAAGTTAATTCATGATGTATAAATAATACATTTACATAGAGATTAGTACATTAATTATGATTCAACCTACAGGTTTTCCAGACTTTAATGTTCACAGTCTGATTACAATATTTTATAGCCCAATCTTATTTTTTTAAACTATTGTAGCCATTTATCAATTGCTTCAATTCTTCAAGCAAACGCTGTAGCTACCTATGAATGTGTTACATTTCCTTTCAGTTTTTTGAGATAGTTGCATTCCATGCCATAACTTAATGAGAGAAGAATAGTAATTGAGGTAAAATATTAAAGACTCTTTCCACATTATCAAATAAAGTAAAATATAAATTTTCTGCAAGACAATTCCTTTCACAGTATGAAAATGACCTTAAACATAGCTGCAGAGATGAGGGTCCAAATATTCGTTTGATTATTTTGGCATATTGATATTTCTAGCTTTGTGTACCTCACAAATATTTAAAAACACATTTATATTGCAGAATTTTTTACTGAAGCGTATACTTAAAACTGGGCCTATATGCGTCACTTTTTTGAAAACAAAAAAAAAGGGGGGGAAGAAAACAATTGGATATAAGTTTGGAAAGCAAAATGGGAAAATAATTCTGTTTCATAATTGCCACACTATTTGGATTATCATTGTTTCTGGATTTATATGTGAAGGTTAAGACATTCAACACTAGGCTGGGAGTGGTGGCTCATACTTGTGATCCCATCACTTTGAGAGGCCTAGGCAGGAGGATTGCTTGAGCCCAGAAATTTGAGACCAGCATGGGCAACATGGTCAGACCTCATCTCTACAGAAAATTAAAAAAGGAATTAGCTGCATGTTTGGCATAAGCCTGTAGACCCGCTACTCGGAAGGCTAAAGTGGGAGGACGTCTTGAGCCTGGAAGGTTGAGGCTGCAGAGAGCTATGATCATGCCACTGCACTCCATCCTGAGCAACAGAGCAAGACCCTGTCTCAAAAAAAAAAAAAAAAAAATCAACAGTAAAGGTGAAATTTCAACATTTGGAATAATGATATTTGGAAGGATATGAAATACATGAAAACATATAAATCACAACAGAATGTTTTCTGTTGTGATTTCCATTCTTGAGAAATCTGAGGTACCTTTCTTGAGAAATCTGAGGTAAATTTGAAGCGGAATGCAGTAAACTCTTTTCTCCAGACTACTTTTTTTCATCTTAGTAACTAAGTATGTGGCAAATACATTCCAGGGAAAAAGTAATGAAGAGAAAAACTAAAATAATTAATATTTTTTGGAAATATATATGCATGGCTTTTGAGGGGATTCTCAAACTAAGAGTACAGAATATCAGAATATAATCTTGAACTGCATTTGAAGTGCATTGTACTATATTGACATCTAATTTTGGTTTTAATCCTTTAATGATGTGGCTAGTAAAACCATGCATCAAGTGCTAGTTTCTGATGGAAAATATAAAAATAATAGGAAAATCTTGACATAATGTAGTGGAATTAATTCAAAGACACCATGAGATGAAAATGCTACCTTATACACCATGGAATACTATGCAGCCATAAAAATGAATGAGATCATGTCTTTTGCGGTGACATTGATGAAACTGGAAGCCCTTATCCTTAGCAAACTGACGCAAGAATAGAAAATCAAACACATGTTCTCACTTATAAGTGGGAGTTGAACAATGAGTACACATGGACACAGGGAAGGAAATGAAACACACTGGGGCCTGTTGCAGGGGTGAAGACAGGGGAGAGAGAACATTAAGAAAAATAGCTAATGCATGCTGGGCTTAATACCTAGTTGATGGGATAATAGGTGCAGCAAACCACCATGGCAATTTACCTATGTAACAAACCTGCACATGCTGCATATGTACCCTGAAACTTGAAATAAAAATGAAAAAAAAAATGCTACTTTACCTCTACCTTGCTTTACTAAACAAGGTGAAAAGTTAATGACTATGAAATTAATTGATTATAATGGCACGGGAATCTTCAAACAAACAGACAAACAAACCAACCACTTATTTTTGGTACAGGGAGAATTATGACATAAAGAACTAAAAATGGAAATAATATCCATATTCTCAATGGGGTTGAAAGGGGTCAAGTTTAGATAAATAGTGCTAGTACTTATGGCAAGAAATAAAGTCATTAAAATAGCAACCATGGAATGTAATTTGATTTTAGAGAGTAGCCTTAAAACACAGATCTTTTCCACTGTAAATAACTAATCATGTAGTTCCAAGAAACAAAATTTGTAGACAGTCTGACAATGTCTTACTTGAATTGCATAAGCAAAAATAAATCAGAATAATTATCAGCGGTAGACTGAAAATGTTTACTTATATAACAAGTTCTTTTTACCTTATTAGTTGATGTTCGTACTTACATGCAGTGATCAAGACTTAAAATAACCTGCGAGCAGTCACCAAGCCCTCTAGCATAATCAGGTCTCAGTTAGATTACGTTAGCAGTGTTGCCTACGCATGAGATGGTAATTTATTTTTCTTTTTAACTTACTTTCATTAAGCCAGATAGGAGTAAAGAAATAACTCCAGGTAAATATTAAAAATAAATGCAGATATACTTGGTATTTTTATAACTATTTGAGGTGTAGCCATAGTAATAATTTTGAAGTGTTAATATTTTTGTCACATTTATATTGCAAGATAAAACTTTAGAAATATTCAAATGTATAGATTAATATTATTTAGTTTTAATGTAAGTTAAGAAAATTTTATCAAATTTGGGTCAACACTGAAATATTTAAACACTTTAACAGATTTTTTAATTGAATAAAATTATCTTTTGGCCGGTTGCAGTGGCTCATGCCTGTAATCCCAGCACTTTGGAAGGCCGAGGTAGGAGGATCACCTGAGATCAGGAGTTTGAGACCAGCCTGGCCAATATGGCAAAACCCTGTCTCTACTAAAAGTACAAATATTAGTTGGGCGTGATGGTGCACACCTGTAAGCCCAGCTATTTGGGAGGCTGAGGCAGGAGAATCACTTGAACTTGGGAGGTGGAGGTTGCAGTGAGCCGAGATTGCACCACTGCACTGCAACCTGGACCAAAGAGAGAGACTCCATCTCAAAAAATAAAATAAAAATAAAAATAAAATTATCCTTAAAATTAAAACACCTGTGGATAATCTCGCCGGGCACAAAAATTGTATATCATTGAAATACATGGAAACCCTCTGAACCTTCCCCTAGTATTCAACTAAGGTGTATACAGAAATATTTTGTTGCTACACTGTGTCCAGGCAAATGGAAATGGAAAAACATCATGGAGTACTGTACAGTTCAATCAAGCTAATGATTTCTGGACAGTTAAAACTACAGTCTCTCATTGAGACTAGAGAAGATATAGAATCATATGAAAACATGAATTTGGATCAAATTTAACTTTAGCTTATATTAAATAAATCCCTGAAATGATCCAAAGTTATTTAGAAAAATTTTGGTTTTATATTTGTCATACACACTTTAACAATGGATCTAATTCTCACATTAGTTTGGAGTATTCAAAAGCAATACTGACTCTCCAGAAAAATCTGATTAATCGGTGTCATCATAAAAAAATAAGTAAATAAGTGAGAATTGTGTGGGTTGATTTCTACTCCATCTCCTTTCAATTACCACTTTGGCAAGTGTGAAAAACTGATAGGTTTTAAAAAAAATGACTCCAGATTATAGTAACTTAATCAAGTAGAGTCTCTAATGCTGACTGCTCTTTTAGAAGATTGCTCTTTTAGAGTAAAGCAACATCTTCAGAATGTAGTACATATGTGACTAAAAAAGATTTTCCAATTTTATTTCCACTGTTTCTGAAAAATTATCGAACTTAAATTTGATATTGTCTATGGCACGATGTAGAGACTAATAATTTATGGCATGATGTAGAGACTAATAATTTAATTACATTATTTCAAAAGAGAATAGGCAGTTGCTGCAATGCAGTTTGTCCAATATAAAACTGTGTTTTTAAAAATTCAGCTTACATTGGTATATAGTATTATCACATGATGTTTTATATTTTAAAAATTCATGTTTACATTTTAGTCTTTTGTGTGTGGTTTATTTTTGATCATATGTATTATATATTTGAATATTAATATTTTTATTAAACTAGATTATTGATTTATATATTAATTCAAATATGTTTGCTGATTACCTGCTATATCAGTCACAGTTTTTATTTTAGAGTTACATGGGTTTGACTTCTGTAGCTTAAATTCTTGGACTAAGAGAATAAAATAAAAGGGAAAAAATAGGGGCTGGTCATGGTGGCTCACGCCTGTAATCCCAGTACTTTGGGCAGCTGAGATAGAAGGCTGACTTGGGGCCAGGAATTTGAGACCATCCTGGGCAACATACTGACACCATATCTCTATAAAAAATTAAAACATTAGGTGAGCATGGTGGCCCACGCTTGTAGTCCCAGCTACTTGAGGGACTGAGTTGGGAGGATTGCTTTAGTCGAGGAGTTCAAGGTTGCAGTGAGCTGTAATTGAACCACTGCATTCCAGCCTTGATGACACGGCAGGGCCCTAATCTCAAAAAAAAAAAAAAAAAAAAAAAAAAGAGAGGGAAAAGTAAACAGTGCAATTTCAAGTAACAGTCGGTGCTGTGGAGAAAAACAAATCAGAATAAAGAGCCAGTAAGGAATGTCTGCAGAAGGCCATGTGTTTCTAATAAAACATACTATGTTTTTTGAGAAAGTGATGTTTAAAAATTAATCTGTGCATATCTATGGGGAAAGCACTTCATGATAATTGGCAGCAAGCTCAAAAACTTTGAGGTGAAAGTAAATTTGGCATTTTCTTTGTGTGTGTGCATGTGTGTGCATGTGTGTGTGTGTTTGTGTGTATATGTATTTATTAAAGTAAACCAGTCACCAAACATAGTGGACTGGCCTAGGGCACCAATAAGCTAATATTGAGAACCGAAAACATTGAAGGTAACTAGTAGAGAGAATCAACAACCTTTACTGTACGAAGAGGAGAAAAAATTAGTGCGTTCACATTTATAACATATAATTACCTTGCTAAAGTCTTTAAAGTACCTACTGACCTTGGTTTATATAGGCATTTTCAAGGAAGAAACAGAAGTAGCACACCTATGGTGACTAGCATAGAGAAGAGATCCTTATGAAGAGGAAGACTCTAGCAATAACTTTGGCAGGTTTTTTTTTTTTTTTTTTTTTGGAGACGGAGTCTCGCTCTGTCACCCAGGCTGGAGTGCAGTGGCACAATCTTGGCTCATTGCAACCTCTACCTCCTGGGTTCAAGGGATTCTCCTGCCTCAGCTTCCCAAGTAGCTGGGACTACAGGCACGTGCCACCACGCCCGGCTAATTTTTTGTATTTTTGGTAGAGACAGGGTTTTACCATGTTAGCCAAGATGGTCTCGATCTCCTGACCTCATGATCCTCCCGCCTCAGCCTCCCAAAGTGCTGGGATTACAGGTGTGAGCCACTGCACCCAGCCTGGCAGGTTTTTTTAATGGTATATTTGTGTGTGTGTGTGTGTGTGTGTGTGTGGTTTTACAAAGCATTAATCTAATGTTATAAGGAGCCATTGAAGGATCTAGAGCAAGACACTGACATGATATGCACAACATAACATCACACAAGTTGTTTTGGAGAATAGACTATAACAAAGGTAAAGTCACAACAGGTAATGAGTGTTAACAGAAATGTAGATAAAAGGTAAAGAGATTGGTTAGGGTCAGGGATGTTGATGTCTTGGGAATGGGTTTGGTATTGGAGGGGGTGATGCAGCAGTTAAAGAAATATATTTAATAGAGCTGATCACTAGCTAATGAGATGTGAATTGTGAGGTGAGAAAAAAATAAAGGATAACTTCAAGGTTTTAAAATTGAGTTTGAAAAAATGGCTAATATTGTTGAATACGTTTTATGTGCACGTTAGCCAAACGCATACACTCTTCTGCAAAATGCTGTGTTTGTCTTCAGCCCATTTTCTGATTTAACTGTTATTCATCTAATGTTAAGATGTGAGATCTCTTTATACAATTTAAATACCAGTCCTTTGTCATGTATGTGGTTTTCAAATTACATTTTTATTCTGTGACTTGTATTTTCATCTTTTGCAGAGTCTCTTTTGTGGAAGAAATGTTTCTATTTTCATAAGATCTAGCTTATTTACTTTATGAATCATGATATTGTTGTCAAGTCTAGGAAAATAACACATTGTAATCTCATTTACAATAACTACAAATAAAAGAGAATACCTAGGAATTAACCAAAGATGTGAACAATCTCTACAATGAAAATTATAAAACACTGATGAAAGAAATTGAACAGGACAAAAAAAACTAAGATATTCCATGTTCATGGGTTGGAAGAAATGTTCATACTACCTAAAGTAATCTACAGATTCAGTGCAATCCCTATCAAACTACCAGTGATATTCTTTACATAAATGAAAAAAAAAAATCCTACAACGTATATGGAACTACAAAATGCCAAAATAGGGAACTACAAAATACCAAAATAGCCAAAGCTATCCTGAGTAAACAAAACAAAACTTGCAATCATATTATATGACTTCAAATTATGCTACAAAGCTGTAATAACCAAAACAGCATAGTGCTGGCATAAAAATAGACACATGGACAAATGGAACAGAATAAGTAACAAATCTATATATCTCCTGTAAAGTCATTTTTGACAAAGGTGCCAACAACATACATTTGGGAAAAGACTGTTTCTTCAATAAATGGTGCTGGGGAAAGTAAATATCTATAAGCAGAAGAATGAAACTAGGCCCCTATCTCTTGCCATTTGCAATAATTAATTCAAAAATGGACTAAAGACTTAAATCTTGTTGGGAGCAAGCTCCCCAAAATCTGGTCATAAACTGGCCCCAAGACTGGCCATATACAAAATCTCTGCAGCACTGTAACAAGTTCATAATGGCCCTAATGCCCACGCTGGAAGGTTGTGGGTTAATGGGAATGAGGGCAAGGAACATCTGGCCCAACCAGGGCGGAAAACCGGAAAACTGCTTAAAGGCATTCTTAAGCCACAAACAATAGCATGAGGATTTATGCCTTAAGGGCAGGTTCCTGCTACAGTTAACTAGCCCAACCTATTCCTTTAATTAGGCCCATCCTTTCGTTTTCCATAAGGGATACTTTTAGTTAATTTAATATCTATAGAAACAATGCTAATAACTGGTTTGCTGTTAATAAATATATGGGTAAGTCTCTGTTCGGGGCTCTCAGCTCTGAAGACTGTGAGACCCCTGATTTCCCACTTCACACCTCCATATTTCTGTGTGTGTATCTATAATTCCTCTAGTGCCGCTGGGTTAGGATCTCTCCGACCGAGCTGGTCTCAGCAAGTGGTGTCCATTCGTGGGGGCTCGAATCCATATCGAAGGGTCGCGGGAGGGACAGTTGGAATGGAAAACTAGCTGGAGGACACCTGAGTACTCTTAAAGCAATCCCCGTGATGAGTAAGAAGGGGAGCTCGGAAGCATCAGGGTAGCAATGGGACAGGTTTGGGATCTGGTTCATTTCACCTTGGAACTTTTTTACACTGATGACAAGGAGGAACAAGAGTATAGCGAAGTTACAGAAGAGGTTACAGAGCATGTTTATGTGCCAGCTAAAGCTAAAGTGGCAAAGGAAGGAGAGGTTCATCCCTACCCTTCTGCACCCCCTCCATATTATTTTGAAGAAAATGACCCTGCAGATCTTTCTTTTCTGGAGGACACTGGGCAAAAAGTAGTTGCCCCAGTGACTGTTTGAGCAGCGCCTCAAGCGACGGCTCTTAGTTCTATTTAGACAGGAATTCAGCAAGATAGACAAGAGGGTGATTTAGAGGCTTGGCAGTTCCCTGTTAGAATACAACCCCCCAGATCAACAGGGAAATATTACAGCTACATTTGAGCATTTCCTTTTATATTACTCAAAGAATTAAAACAAGCAATAAGTCAGTATGGATCAGGTTCTCCTTTTGTAATGAGACTGTTAAAGAATGTTACTGTTTCTAGTCAGATGATTCCTACTTACTTACTGGGACGCTCTTACTTGAGCTTGTCTAACTCCTGCTCAGTTCCTACAATTTAAAACTTCATGGGCAGATGAAGCTTCCATTCAGGCTGCTCGCGATGCCCAGGCCCAACCTCAATTTAATATAACTGCAGACCAACTTTTGGGGGTTGGCGGCTGGGCTGTTTTAGATGCACAAGTGGACATTCAGGATGATGCCATGGAACAGCTTAGAGGAGTGTGCATTAGAGCTTGGGAAAAAATCACTTCAGGTGGGGAATAATATCCTTCCTTTAGTGCTATAAAACAGGGACCCAGAGAACCATACGTTGATTTAATAGCTCGGTTACGGGAGTCTCTTAAAAAGATGATTGCAGATTCGGCTGCTCAGGATACAGTGTTGTGGTTATTAGCTTTTGACAATGCTAATCCTGATTGTCGGGCTGCTCTGCAACCTATCAGAGGGAAAGCACATTTAGTTGATTATATCAAGGCCTGTGATGGTATCAGAGGTAATCTGCATAAAGCTACCTTGTTGGCACAGGCAATGGCAGGACTGAGAGTGGATAAAGGAAATACTCCATTTCCTGCAGCTTGTTTTAACTATGGGAAGCATGGTCATACTAAAAAATAATGTAGAAAAAAATTACCAAGTCAGGCTGCCAGATAGGGGAAAAAGGAAAACTGTTGAGCCTGAAATATGTACAAAATGTAAAAAAGGAAAACACTGGGCTAGTCAGTATCACTCTAAGTTTGATAAAGAAGGGAAACTGATTTTGGGAAATGCCATGAAGGGCCCGTGCTGGGCCCTGTTCTAAACCGGGGCGTTTCCAGCTCAGGCCATTCCTTCACCCCTGTACAATGTCTGTCCCCCACCACAGCTGGTAGTGCCACAGTAGATTTATGCTGCACAAAAGCTGTGAGCCTTCTGCTTGGGGAACCCCGGCAAAAGGTCCCAACAGGAGTCTGTGGACCTTTGCCAGCAGGGACAATAGGATTACTTTTAGTAAGGTCTAGTGTAAATTTAAAAGGCATACAAATACATACAGGAGTCATTGATTCAGATTACAACGGGGAAATTCACATTGTTATATCTACTTCTGTTCCCTGGCGAGCAGAGCACAGCACAGCTCCTGATTGTGCCATATGTGGGAATGGGAAAAAGTGAAATAAAATGAACAGGAGGATATGGAGGCACAAATAAACAAGGCAAAGCAGTTTAATGGGTAAATCAAATTACTGATAAACATCCTATGTGTGAAATAACTATTCAAGGAAAGAAATTTAAAGGTTTGGTAGATACAGGAGCAGACATTTCAATCATTTCTCTACAGCACTGGCCGTCCTCGTGGCCAATTCAACTGCTCAATTTAACATAGCTGGAGTTGGTAAAGCTGCTGAAGTATATCAAAGTAGTCATATTTTGCACTGTGAAGGGCCCGATGGACAACCTGGGACTATTCAACCAATTATAACTTCTGTACCTATAAATTTATGGGGAAGAGATTTATTACAACAATGGGGAGCACAAGTTCTAATTCCAAAAGAATTATATAGCCCTGAAAGTCAATATACAATGCATGAAATGGGGTATGTTGCTGGTACAGGACTAGAAAAAAGTTTGCAAGGTTTGAAAGAACCGCTTCAAGTGGAAAAACAAAGTTCCCACCAAAGATTAGGAAAAAATTTTTGATGGCGCCATTGTTAAGCCTCCAGAACCTATACCATTAAAATGGTTAACAGATAAGCCAATTTGGATAGAACAATGGCCTCTAAGTAAAGAGAAACTGGAGGCTTTAGAGAAATTAGCTACTGACCAATTAGAAAATGGGCACATACCTCCAACATTTTCTCCTTGGAATTCTCCATTTTTCATAATTAAGAAAAAATCTGGTAAATGGAGAATGTTGACTGACTTAAGAGCCATCAATTCAGTTACACAACCTATGGGAGCATTACAGCCAGGATTGCCTTCTCCTGCTATGATTCCAAAAAATTGGCCTTTAAAAGTCACAGATTTAAAAGACTGTTTCTTTACTATCTGTTTAGCTGAGCAAGACTGTGAACGTTTTGCATTTACAATTCCTGCAGTAAACAACCTGCAGCCTGCTAAGCGTTTTCATTGTTTTGCAGATGGGTCTAGTAATGGTAAAGCTTCTTATTCTGGATCAAAAAGTAAAGTTTTCCAGACGTCCTATACTTCAGCTCAAAAAGCGGAGCTTGTAGCTGTAATTGAGGTGTTGACCGCTTTTGATATGCCTATTAATGTGATTTCTGATTCTTTATACGTGGTTCATTCCACACAGTTAATTGAAAATGCTCAGTTACAATTTCATACAGATGAACAACTGCTGACAAAAACAAAAAAGGAGGAAAAATAGGGATTACAGGACAGCCCATACACAATTGAATCTAGCATTATTTGGTGAAAAGATCCAATAACAAAAAGTTGGGAAATAGGTAAAATAATAACTTGGGGTAGAGGTTATGCTTGTATTTCTCTAGACCAAAATCAACAGCCTATTTGGATACCATCAAGACACCTGAAAACTTATCATGAGCCGGATGCTGAGGAAGAGACTCAGGGAGGATCTTGAGGACCCCCCGGTTGCAGCCATGTTGAGACTGACCCTGAGAAGGACCCCAAGGGTCACGAGCAACACCTGTTGAACACAGCCACAGGGGACAGATCAAGAAGCTGTCACAGATGGCAGAAGAAAACCTAATGAAAACGGGACAACCAGCCACAATGGATAATTTAATGGTAGCTATGATAGCAGTTATCACCACTGCAGTGAATATTCCTTCAATAAGGGCTGGTAATAATGTCTGGATGCAATCACTCTATGACACATTTACACATGCTTTCTGATCACAGCATTTGCCATAATAAATCTGCTCCTATAACTGAGGCATACCGCCCTCAAAAACCTATTTATAAACAGGGTTGGACCCAGTTAGAAAAAATGAACGTACTTGTTTTGGAAGATTGCTTTGCAGAACAGGCAGAGGTGCTGCACAACGATTCCTACGGAATCATTAATTGGTCCCCTAAGAGGATGTTTAGCTAGAACTGCATCTCTCAGTCTGCATGCCATGGCCACACTATGTTCAGATGATCTGAACAAATGGTCAGATGGTAGAAATGTTAAGAAGTACGGCAAAAGTTCCTATTATCTGGAACCATGGCGGTATAGTGGCACCTCAACCTCAAATGATATAGCCTGCTCTAGGAGCTAAACATAAGGATTTGTGGAAACTATTTAATGCTCTTAATAAGATCAAAATTTGGGAAAGAATAAAAAAAGCATCTAGAAGGACACTCTACAAACTTGTTTTTGGACATAGCAAAATTAAAAGAACAAATATTTAAAGCATCCCAGGCACACCTGACCTTAATGCCAGGAACTAGAGTTCTTAAAGGAGCTGTGGACAAATTAGCAGCTAGTAACCCATTAAAATGGATAAAAACATTTGGAAGCATTGTGATTTCAATGATGATTGTGCTTTGAATCTATGTTGTTTGTCTTTGCATAGTCTGAAAATGAGGATCCTGGCTCCTGCGAGAAGTAGCTCACAGTGACAAAGCTGACCTTGCTTTTATCTCTTTGAAAATCAAAGAAGGGATACAGGTTGGGAGCAAGCCCCCCAAAATCTGGCCATAAACTGGCCCCAAGACTGGCCATAAACAAAATCCCTGCAGCACTGTGACATGTTCATAATGGCTCTAACTCCT
Source organism: Macaca thibetana thibetana (assembly GCF_024542745.1). Taxonomy (NCBI): domain Eukaryota; kingdom Metazoa; phylum Chordata; class Mammalia; order Primates; family Cercopithecidae; genus Macaca; species Macaca thibetana. The sequence continues at coordinate 62,155,616 of NC_065594.1, forward strand.
GTGCTGGAAGGTTGTGGGTTTACTGGAATGAGGGTAAGGAACACCTGGCCCACTCAGGGCGGAAAAACACTTAAAGGCATTCTTAAGCCACAAACAATAGCATAAGCGATTTATGCCTTAAGGGCATGTTCCTGCTGCAGTTAACTAGCCCAACCTATTGCTTTAATTTGGCCCATCCCTTCTTTTCCCATAAGGGATACTTTTAGTTAATTTAATATCTATAGAAACAATGCTTGACTGGTTTGCTGTTAATAAATACTTGGGTAAATCTCTGTTCGGGATTCTCAGATCTGAAGGCTGTGAGACCCCTGATTTCCCGCTTCACACCTCTATATTTCTGTGTGTGTGTCTTTAATTCCACTAGTGCCGCTGAGTTAGGGAAGCCCGACTGAGCTGGTCTCAGCAAAATCTAAGACCTCAAACTCTAAAAGTACTAAAAGAAAACTTTGGGCAAACTCTCCAGAACATTGGACTATGCAAAGATTTCTTGAGTAGTACTGCACAAGCATGGGCATTAAAAGAAAAAATGAATAAGATGACATAAAGTTAAAAAGTTTTTGCACAGCAAAGAAACAATCAACTCTTTGAAGAGCCAACCCATACAATGGGATAAAATATTTGCAAACTCTCCATCTGACAAGGGATTAATAACCAGAATATATAAGTAACAAACAAGTCTGTAAAAAAAATCTAATAATGTTATTAAAAATTGGCAAACTACCTGAATAGACATTTCTTGAAGAAGACATACAAATGGCAAACAGGCATATGAAACAGTGCTCAACATCATTGATCATCAGAGAAAGGCAAATCAAAACTACAATGAGATATCATCTCATCCCAGTTAAAATGTCCTTTATCCAAAAGACGGGCAATAACAAATGCTAGAAAGAATGTGAAGAAAAGGGAATACTTGTACACTATTAGTGGGAATGTCAATTAGTTCAGCCACTCTGAAGAACAGGTTGGAGATTCCACCAAATACTAAAAATAGAAGTACCATATGATCCAGCAATCTCATTGCTACTAGGTATATACACAAAAGAAAGGAAATCAGTATATGAAAGAGCTATCTGAACTCCCATGTTTATTCAGACCATCACAATAGCCAAGATTCAGAAGCAATCTTTAAGTGTCCATTAACAAATGGTACTGGCACAAAAACAGACACATAGATAATGCAACAAATGGATTAAATAAATGTGGTGTCACTGCCCACCTACTGCCATAAATATGCATGTTGTGGCCAGGTGAGGTTGCAGAGTGTGGCCTAATGCCACTGTGTGGAGCATAGGGAGCTATGCTCCTTTTCTTATGCCTGCTCTTGCTGCTGCTACTGTTACTGCAGGTGAATCAGTGGCCCACAAATGCCCCAGTGTGGAGCAAAGTCTAACATTCTCTAGATCCTCATTGGATTTCCTGTTTCCTTCTCCTGAGAACTATTCAACCGTAAAACAGAATGAGATCCTGTCATTTGCAACAACATACATGGAACTGAAGGTCATTATGTTAAGTGAAATCAGCCAGGCACAGAAAGACCATCTTCACATGTTCTCACGTATTTGTGGGAGCTAAACATTGAAACAATTGAACTCATTGAAATAGAGAGTAGAATGATGGTTAACTGAGTCTGGGAAGGGTATTGGGATGCAGGGAAGTGGGAATGGTATGTGAGTACAAAAACATAGTTGTATTGAAAGAATAATGTATAGTATTTGATAACACAATGCCCTGATCAGTGGCCACATACCATGTTTCTAATATTATGTTAATCTGCAAGAGATGCAAGTGAGCTATAACTGGATATATAATATATACATAAACTGGATCCATCTAGTTTTCATAGGGGTAAAACTAGTGAATTAACTAAGGATGTGATATATGGCGCTATCCATCTTTTAGGATGACACAACTTTCTGCCATTCCCTTTGAGATATATTATTATTTCAAATTAAATCCTTGGCTGGGGTCAAAAGTAATTTCAAAGTGTTCTACATAGCATTTGTCATTAAAATAGCTGTTAACCTATAGATCAAGGAATGAATGCTAGGATTCTGCTGAGACAAAATATGCTCTTTCTAATAATACAGCTTTTCCACTTCTCTGAACAATGTGTTTACTTCTTGCACCATTTGCCACGACAGTACTGGTATTTCTACTTCATTTGGTGCCAGTCATCTCTTTAAAAAAGGTTTTAGGTACTGTTATTACTATGGATTGATTCCTTATCCTTTACAGAATGTTGATAACCGTTTTAGGGAAGAATTCTGCCACATAAATACTTAATCATCTAACCTTATGGTCCACCTCGACTGACTTTCAGAATCAAGTTCTGCACATGATTCCCCAGATCCTGACAATATGCTGACTATGCCTTGCAGCTTCATCAGTTTATAGTCCTTTTTCTCTTTTGCTAGCCACAATACTTCTGCAGTCTTTTAGTATGACCTTACCACAGTTATCTGTCAGAAAGGGATGTGGAAATAGATCTGGAAGAAGTTTCTATCACCTGTCAAGGCCTAGGCATTTGGGTTTTTTTTTTTTTTTTTTTTTTTGGTGAGAGGGAGTCTTGCTCTGTAGCCCAGGCTGGAGTACAGTGGCGCGATCTCGGCTCATTGCAAGCTCCGCCTCCCGGGTTCCCAGCATTCTCCTGCCTCAGCCTCCAGAGTAGCTGGGACTACAGGTGCCCACCACCACCACGCCTGGCTAATTTTTGTATTTTTAGTAGAGACAGGGTTTCACCGTGTTACCCAGGATGGTCTCGATCGCCTGACCTCGTGATCCGCCCGCCTCGGCCTCCCAAAGTGCTGGGATTACAGATGTGAGCCACCGCGCCCAGCGGCATAGGCATTTGTAAGATAGGAGAAATAGGCTTTAGTAGGGAAGAGTGGGTTACTTCTGTGAGAGTGTATGGTTTAGAAAGATCTTAAGATTTTTAAATATATTCAACCAATATTTCTCAACTCTAAGTCCTATGGACCCACTCCTTCCTAACTAGGGTCAAGACCTACAGTGCCAAGACCTGATATAACTGGCTTGAGTGGTAAGAATGTATCATTCTCTGGAGTTGTGCTAATCTTATAAATAAGTATTGTGCCTGAGAAACTCAGGTTTTTCTATGCCACAGCCACAGGAGATAACTATCTTTATAAGATGCCACGGTAACTTTCTAAATTTAATATTAATTTCAATTGGTTAATACTCATTCTCAATCTTTCACTATTTTTTCTTCAATGCGTTCATGGCACTCAGCAACAGCCATTTTATGTCATTGGCCTCATGCACAGTGCACCTGCCACCATGTATTTTCTTCCATCTTCCATTAGCACACTATACCAGGTTACCATCTGCAAAATTTTTAACAATCATATTGCTCTTCTGCATTAGAAACTTTTACTGATTTACTGGCTACAATTAATGAAGTCTACATTGTCAGCATGCTGGTGGGCAATCCAACTCCAAATTTCCATCTGAGAGTCGGCTGTTTTGAGCCACACCTGGAAACAATTATAATAGGCCAATTCCATAGGAAAGAGATGCTGGCATAGAGATTTGTGAGCAGGAATTTTACTGAAGAGTGCCCTCAGGATCAATACATGTATATGAGTAGAAAAAAAGCAGAATAGGGCCAAGTGTGTTGAACTGCAATGCAGTTACAGCAAAAAACACAACCAATCCCACAAGAAGCTTTGGAGCTGGAATAATACTTCTGAATTGTCCTTCCTAAAGGCAAAAAACCTGGCATTTACACCCACAGGAATATCGGTTATTAGAGACTTCGACTATGGAAGAGGCAGCTTTCTTACGCTAAATGTAATTCCCAGAAAGGGACATATCTGAGAGTCCAGAACCTGGAAAAAAAAAAAAAAAAAAGTTTCAGGCCTGAAAAGGAAGGATCTTCTAGATGAACCATTGTATTCACTTCCTGTACTAATGTCCAGATTTTTTTTTGGACCCATTCATTAAGGATACATTTTTCTCTTCATTACTAATACAGGCATTATTTCACCAGCTACATTAGTAATCCATTTGTGTCACTCAAGCTGGTTTCTGTTAAACCAACAATGTGCCTTAAATCTCAGTGGCTTAAGTAATAAAAATATGTTTCTTATTTGTGACATGTATCCAGAATGTCTTATTAGAGGGTTTTTCTCATGTTAATCATTCAGGGGCCCAGGCCAAAAGAGAATATATTTGCTTGGGATATTAGGTTATTATAATAGAAGATGGAGGATGGTAAACTGTATATTGATTACAAAACTTTCACTTTGAAATAAAATGTTATTTTTTGCTTCTTTATTGAACAAAGCAGCTTTCATGGCTACTCAAATTTTCACAGAAGCCAGCAATGAAATCTTACTATGTAAACCAAAATTATAATAAACAGTTGATCCATGAGCAACTTTAATGAATAAAATTGCTTGACACCTTTGAGGCTAGACTCTAGTCTCTTACTTTCTTTATCTTCTAATTCCTCATAATCATTTCATCCTAACTTAGCCACACCCCTAATGGGTAAATATGGAAGATCTTTTTTATTTCTAATAATTGCATCACTTCTACAATCTTGATTTTAAGTGTTCTTTACTCATACCTCAATCTCCTCTCTTAAAGCTTACATATCTAGCAGACATCTCAGCAATCATTTATCCCATCTAAATGTCCAGATCATTCACTGTAACCTCTTACCCAACTTGCATTCCATGAAGCAAACCAAAAGTATCATTCAATTATTGTACCACTCAGCCTCTCCATTGAACTCTCCTAGAAAACCTCACCTATGTTATTTCTGCAAAAGAGGAGCTGCATTTTTTATTGAACAACAGCAACAAGGAACATTGAAAGTTTTAAAAAATTTTAAATATCACCACGAATTTATAGAACAGAAACTTTTCTAAGCACTTTAAATATATAAACAAATTTACTCATTACAAAAATGTTATGCTGTATTACTACTATTGCCACAAATTTACAGAGAGAAAAATGAGGTTGGTGTTAAATAACTTGTGTCAGTTAACAGTGAACCCAAAGAGAAACACAAGCAACATTTTCTCAAACTGGATATTCTAATCTCTAATTTCTCCATTAAAAATATATTTGTCAGTTAATTCACTCACAGTTTTCAGATTCTACTCTTTTTTTTCTATAATATTCATTGTCTTCTCAATTTCAGCCATTTACTTGCTATTCATTTCACCAAGAAAACAGATGTAATCATGTGAGATCAAAGTCATGTTTTCCAATGTATACAATCTATATAATCTGTCTACTTTCACATCATGTGTCTTCTATGGTGCTAATTTTTAAAACTGTTCCACCCATCTACATCCAATTCTTTCCTCAGTAAAACTTTTTACTTTCATGCACTACTCAGGGAATTTTGTGCTGCATTTATTCTCTCTCTGTCCTATGTTGTGATTTATTTTTCAGTTTTCTGGATTATACTTTATACCCTTTACTGGATCATTTTTTTAAGCTTAAACAGGTGCCCTAATATATCACATTTAAAAAGTAACAAACATTTACCTTGATGATGTACCTTTATATAACTACTACGTTATTTCTCTGTTCCAATTTTCAGCAAAAACGTTAAAATAGTTCTCTTAACCTACTGCTTCACTATCTCCTATCCCAGTACAACCCCGCCCTGCCTTATCTCATTGTGCTCAAAGCAGAAATTTGTGTATACAATTGTCCTGAACAAAATCACAAATGGAAAAACCAGAGTTGAGTGAAGTGGGGCTTGAAATATTAATAGTTGTTACTATTTTTATTTAGCAATCTCAATTTGGGATTTTTTTTTTTTTTTTAAAATAAAAATATGTGACTGGGCGTGGTGGCTCATGCCTGTAATCCCAGCACTTTGAGAGGCCGAGGCAGGAGGGTCACAAGGTCAGGAGTTGAAGACCAGCCTGACCAACATAGTGAAACCTGTCTCTACTAAAAGTACAAACAATTAGCCAGGTGTGGTGGCAGGCACCTGTAATCCCAGCTACTCAGGAGGCTGAGGCAGGAGAATCAGTTGAATCAGGAAGGCAGAGTGAGTCAAGATTGCGCCACTGCACTCCAGCCTGAGGGACAGTGTGAGACTCTGACTCAAAAAAATAAAAAAATAAAATAAAATAAAAATATGTAACAGAACCAGTGTTCATAAATGACAAAATGAACTTGAGTTGAAGAAAGTCTATCCTATTCAGAGAGAGGTATACTTTACAGTTTATAACAGACTCCCTGGTGGAGGAGGGATATAGTTTCCCAATCTGGCTCTGGTCTTCTGAATCAGGGACAATGATTACAACAGAGGCAGTTCAGCCCCTTTGTAACCCAGAGGCTGATTGATTTGCTCTCTATCAAGGAATGAGTAGATTATCTGACTATTGTTATTTCAGTTATCATCCTACAAATCTGGCAATTGATTTTTCTCTTCATAATATAAGTTGACTTTTAGTCAGCTACTTTCGCTTTTAGATGAACCTTTATTAATATTTTTGTGGGAAGTTGGAGATACTGATAAATACTGCTAGTCATATACTATTATAGAAGGAAAGTCACAGAAGTATAATTCAAATGCAAGCAGCACAGATAGAAAAATCAACAATTAGAAGAAATAATTATAAGAAAACAAGACAAACATGAAATATTTTAAATTTGACTTCTATTTTCTTTAAAAATGCATTATATATCAGTGGTATCAAAACTTAGGTATATATCAGACTTACTAGCAACTGTGAAGCATATTAAAGTACATTAGATATTTGTAGTACACATTTCAAATATTCAGAATCTGTGGTTGGGTAATAAATACCCCTATGTAAAAGGACCTCCATACAATGACATAGTGCATAATAGACTATCCAGGCACCAGTCAGCAAAGGAATACTTGTGTTGGCTGCTTTCACTTCCTCAAATACATATTTGTTTGAATTTGGAAATATAAGGAAGTGAAAAATCAAGAGATTAAATGATAATCTCTTTATATTTTGTTGAGGAAAAGGGACTTTATTTTCAGAATTAATGACAAAAATTTTAACTGCCAACTCATAGAAAGATTTTTAATAAAATAATTTTAAAAGCATTTACATTTCCACAAGCACATTTAGGATGTTTTCCCATGATTAGCAAAGGTATTTAATAACGTATTAAAGATATCATTCATTGTATTCAGACTACGTGAATGTAAAAATCCATTGTGTTCTCTATTCAAACTACTTTCAGGCCTTTCTTCAGTGGGGATGTTATATTGTCTATGTATTGACAACACAGACAAATTTACCTCGTTGAGTATCATTAATTATGGCAGATATAGCTGCTGTACAATGAGTCCACATTTTCAAATAGGAGTGTGCTACTTTCTAGAATAATACATAAAGCAAGGAGTCAGCAGTAACAGAGTGCATCAGAAGAAAGAAAAATCTTGACTAAAAGCAACCAGACAAGCCTGTTCACCAAAAAGATTTTCAGGCTTTTGAATATGCAGAGACAATAAAGTTAACAGGGTCATTAATCTTAAAAAATAATGTATGAGCACCTTAGAATGATTGATACTATTAGTATTCAACACAAGGGGAAGATGAATTCAAATGGTAAAAGGAAAGAGTATTATTTTTTATATAACTTAGTATACAAAACATTTACGTGTTAAGCAGAAACTACAAGTTGAAAAATCTTACTATATTGCATTATGTAAATTAATGCATATAAATATTGATGCAATTTATTTCTAAACATTGTGATCATGATAATTCTTATGAACATATATATATATATATACACACACACTCAACACTAAACTAAATAAATTCTACTTTAAAAAATAAGTCCACATTATGATATCAGAATGGAATTTTTCAAAGTGCCTCTTGTAGCCATGCTATTACAGAAGCATGTTCACGTCTGAGTGCATTACAAATTACAGAATTTTAAATCAGGTATGACTTAACCCAGTTTTTAAAATGGAGAATTTCCTTTAAACCTCAAATATTGAACTATAAAAAGGATGCTGCATTTTTAGTCAATTGGAGCCAATCTCAAATGAAGACAGGTAAATGTACCTTTGAAATTAATAGTGCTGTGTGCTAAACTGTAGAAACTGCAGATGCCTGCTTTCTATTTGTAATTGACTTATTTTCATCATTATAGGAAGTTATTTTAAATTTTTAATGGATTTAATATTTGATTATTTTAGGAAGAGGACTGCTAAAACATCAATTTTACATAATTACATTTTGTGCAATTCACAAATTATATCTATAAATTTAACAAAATCATTCCATTTACTGAACTCTTTATATTATGTGTTGTTTATTAAGCACTTTATCTATACTGCCTTAGATCGATTCAAACAGGTAAGTCTTATCTTCCCAACTAAACTCTAATTTTTTGAGTGAAATATCTAATCATTTAATTATAATTCCACATGAAATAAGCATTTATTCAGCATAAGCCCTAAGACAGATTCTGAATTGGTTGCTATGGATACAAGCCTAAATAGAGAAATAGACTCTTGCCTTGAGGAGAAAATGTATAGGAGATAGACACATCAGCAAACACATACAATGCCATATAGTGAAAGTTATCGTGGAACTGTGTATGCCAGTTTGAAAATGATCTATTGGGATATATCAGTTATAGCCTTAAAGTCTTTATCATCTTTTTTAATGCTCAGCATATAATTACTCATTAGTCTTCACAAAATACACATCAATGGGCAGACTCTCTTTGTTATAAAGATATGGGAAGTTGAAGAAATAGGAAATTCCCACAATTCTTGCCTATTTACCGACATCTTTATAACATTATAAAACATAAATTACTCAAATGCATGTATGTGTATGTAACCAAAATCACACACGCACATATATATATATATACACTTCTAGTTATTATTCCATTAGATAGAGTGTATGGTTAAAATACAATATGAAATAAAACACAGCAAAAGGCATTTTTATGTTTTTCTAAAGTTTGAAAACTGTTTTCCTGGATATGAATCTATTGTTAGCTAAATATCCACTCACAAACATTTAGGTTGGTCAGAGAAGATAAAATAAACCTACTTTCTTTGTTTATAAAATGGAATTCCTTGTTACATTTGCTGCCTGCATTAACTATGGAATTTATAAAAACAAAACAACAATTGAACAAACAATGCCTACACAGCAAGTTAAAAATATGAGGTTTGGAAATAGTTTTAAATGTTTTCCAGCTGTAATTATTTAACTTTTAAAAAGCTGACCTATTCATTTTTAGTATGTTTTTGATTGAAGACATTCAATAAAAGTTTTATCACTGAATGGTTATGCATAAACACTTACATCTTTATTTCCCCTGAAAAAGTTTTAATACTGTTTACTATTCATGATAAAAGTTTTTCAATCTCAAAGCAAACACGAATTGACTTAAATGCATAGCTGAAAATCTGATGCCAATATTTGAATTACCATTTATTTATTCTAGCAGAAGAAATGTTTTCTTGATAAACATTGCTTCTTTGAGTAAAAATAAATTGAGGAGACAGAGCTGAAAGTTCAGTGAGAAAAAGTTAAAAATTACAACACAGAATACTGGAGAGGCTTCACAAAGAGATAACCTGGCATATCTAAAAGGGGTTTGAATACTGATCGACACAACTATTTGAAGAGTTTCTTGGTAGTTGCCCACGACTAAGTAAAAACAATGAACAAACAAACAAATCTAAAAATATTAACAAACAAAACCAGTGTTCATACAAACTGGAGAAAATGCCTATTTCTATCAGTCAAACTATTAAAACCTAATGATTTGTATAATATTTGCTGGTTTGAATGACTGTGTCTCCTGAAAAATCAAATGTTAAATTCTAACCCCCGAGGTGATGGTGTAAGGAAATGATTACTTTGGGAAGTGATTAGGTCATGAGGGTGGAACCCTCAATGAAATTAGTGACTCTGATAAAAAGGGATCCTAGAGAACTGCTTTGCCCTTTTTACTGTGCAACGACACAGCAAGAAGACAGTGTATGTAAACTGAAATTGTGCCCTCACTAGACCCTGAATCTGAAGACATCTTCACCTTGGAAATCCCTGCCTCCAGAACTGTGAGAAATAAATTCCTGTTGTTTATAAGATACCCAGTTTATGGTATTTTTTTTTATAGAAGCCTGATCAGAATAAGACAGTATTAGATAGAATATTCAGGAATGTCTTGCCTCCATTGTTGGCCCCCCATACTGAGCTCTAATCTACACTCACCTAAAAAATTATAAAATCATAATAAACCTGAAAAAGTCAAACTCTCAATTGCATCCCAGCACAAATATTACCGATGTTTATTTAAAAAGTTATGTCAAGCTCCTAAAAAGCTAAAGTCCACAATTCTGCTAACATTTCTCTTTATCCAAATATCTGCTAAAATTTTACTCATACAATATACATAGCATTATGTAGACATGGCTTGATTCAATCATGTAAATTATATATTAATTACTCTTTACTTTTGCATGTATCCTTAGAAAGAGACAGCTTTGTATGCAGCGTGTAACTTTGATACCAAAGGTAATAAACTCTGATATCTCATAGATAGTAATAGTATCCACAATATGTGTGTGAACAATCAAAGCACAATTGGGCCATTAGTTTAAAAATATAGGAACTGTGGAAAATGATGATAAGTATTCAACCAAAAATTAAAAGAATTAGGAGATGATTTGAAGTGGAGGGGAGTACATAAGCTAGCTCTGAGGAGTTAACAGTATTATTTAGTAAAAGATAGTAAGAGTGTGATCTAAGAAACTGAAAGTAGAGAAAATTGAAGTGTTTATTCCTATTTATGGCTATAGTATTTAATGTAAGTGAAATAATGATGGCAACAGTGGCCCACCTGGATCAGCCACTGCCAAGATGCCAGTTGCAGTGGGGCAGCCTCAGGCTGGGCTCCACACCTCATGGAGCCAGCAGGAGCCAGGAACAGAGAGGAGCCCTGCCTTCCTGGGCACAGCTGTAACCACCCATGTCATGGCTGTGGATCCAGGCCTTCCTGTGCTCTTGGGGTCCAGGAGCAGGCAGGAGACCTGCCTGCCCAGGCACAGCTGCAGCCGTCCAGGCTGCAGCTGCAAACACAGGCATTTCTGCACTCTCAGGGTTCTGGATAGGCCCCACCTTCCTGTGCAGGCTTGGAGGTATCTGGTCCCACTGCCTTTCTGTTCAGGCTTGGAGGTGTCTGCTCTTCCAGCTTGCAGAGCCCACTCTGATCTTGGAGCAAGGTTGGGGCTGAGCCCAGTCTGCACATGCTCAAGCAGTACTGACACATTAGGCCCCTGCCATCTCTGCTCTCTCCAGACTTTGGGTTTCAATGAGCACAGGAGGGAGGATGAGGGGAACCTGAAGGCAGCTCAGCACTGGCCTACAGGTGCCCCTTGGCATGAATAGCCTGGGCACCATGAATAGCAGCGGGATGCAGACGGGCTTCTGGGTGGACAGGGTTGGGTCCCTGGTGACGTTCAACCTTCAAGCTGGGGAGGGCCTGAAGCCTTTGGCCTGGGCTGTCAGTCCCACAGACCAGAATGGGGACCTGTGGTTCTTTTCTCAGGCCCACCCATGGCTGCTCATAGACCAATCAGTGCTCACCTCCTACACTGTGAGGCTCATAAAAGCCCTGGACTCAGCCAGACTTGAGATGATGGGATATCCAGCTGCGGAGAGGAGCTACCCACTCCAGGATCTCCTCTCTGCAGAGAGCCGAACACTTGATGGGATGACCTGCCTAAGGAGAGAAGCCACCCATTCCAGAGTCTCCTCTCTGCTGAAAACTGAACATTTGTCAGGACACCCTGCCTGCACAGAGGAGCTAGCCAATGTGGGTCTCCTCTGAATTGTTCTATCACTCAATAAAGCTCCTCTTTGCCTTGCTTACCATCCACTTATCCATGTACCTCATTCTTCCTGTATGCAGGACAAGAACTTGGGGCCCACCAAATGCTGGGGTTAAAAGAGCTGTAACACAAACAGTGCTGAAACACACCCCTTGCTCATCACATTGCAGGCAACTAGAAGGAGGTAAAAAAGGAGGACAGAAGAACTTTGCCTCTTCAGGGACCCCAGACCTAGGAGTTTCTCAAGTCAGTGCTGTGACACCCTTTTTGGGGCTCTGTGGTTCCTGGCATCTCCAAGCTTCCAGGCACTACTGCCTTCCCTAGCACCAGCTGTGGAAGATGCTTGTGGTCCCCTCGACCCTCCATGCCTGGCTCACCCTTGGCAGGCATGGGATCCCGGCTGCTAATGCAAGCCAAGGGCAGGCTACCAGGATGAGTGAGTAGAATGAGCCCAGCAAACCTGAGTGAAACTCAGGCAAAGGCACCACTGGCCACAGAGGTTTCTGGCTGGCACAGTGATATTCCAAGGATTCTGTGACAATAATAGAATTATTTTGAAAGCAAAGCTGATAAGTTCTTTCTCATGCAAAGAAAAATCCTGCAATCATAGTTATCTTGATTTTTCCCGTATATGTTTTGGGCAAAAAAATCAAATAAAAGTTTACCTTACTTTATTTTGCTTTGGTTTGGTATGCTTCACACACATTGTGTTTTTTACAAATTGCAGGTTTGTGAAAACCCTGTCAAGCAAATCTGTGGGCAGGATTTTTGCAATAGCATGTGCTTATTTCATGAATCATTGAAACATTTTGGTTATTCTTGCAATGTTTCAAACTTTTTCATTATTATTATATTTTTGTTATATAATATTATATCTGTGATTGGTAATCTTTGATGTTACCATTGTAATTGTCTAAGAGTGACACAAACCTCTCCCAATAAGATGGCTAACTTAATTGATAAATGTGTGTATTCTGACTATTCCATCAACCCACTTTTCCTCATCTTTGTCTCTCTTCTTGGTCCTCCCTATTTCCTGAGATACAAAAATATTGAAAATTGGCCAGTTTATAATGCTACAACTGTTTTTAAGTGAAAGAAATAATCATACTTTTCTCCCTTTAAATAAAAAGCTAGAAATTATTAAGTTCAATGAAGAAGGCGTGTTGAAAGAAAAACAGACAGAAGAAAGGGAACAATGATTGGGAGCTGAAAATAGCAAAAAGTTTCAGTGAGAGAGGGGGGTCTGAGTTACTTACAAAGAAATTTACACCATGTTAGATGAAGAAGGTTGACAAAATAGCTTTGTGGTTAATACAGAGGTATGAAGTTTTTTTTTTTTTTCTTCCCAGTAGATAACCTAAGTTTTTTCACCTGCTTCTAATCCAATCTATTTAGTAACTGGTATTAAACTGTGTACCCATTCGTATACAGGGGTACTCCCTTATGCTTGGTTTTGCTTTTTGTTGTTTGTTATTTGATGTCAACTGCAGTCCAAAAAGATCAAATGGAAAATTTCAGAAATAAACAAGTCACAAGTTAAAAATAATAATAATCAAAAAAAAGATTGGAAAGCTAAGTAAGCAAACTGTAACTACTTGGTTGTGTTATGAGAAGGCTCATTTAAATTAAATTAAATAACCAATTGTAATAATAGTTTTGTCTGAATTAAGTATAATTCATTATTTACCTTCAATCACTAAGATAATGGTATTTATCAACAAGGCCAGTGTTTTTTTCAAGTGGCTATACAATGTTGATTTTACTGGTTTGACTGCTAATCCATCCACCCCAGTATGGTGGCTTTGTAAAATGACTATTACTTCTTATTCCCAATGAATTAAAACATGTGTTAAAATATGATCTTTTAAAATTTGTTAGTTTTGGAAATTATGCATGATATGGACTTACAAACAAGTGTGAATCAAGATGTCATTATGACCAAATCACATTTTATATAAAATTATGTGTAACAATGTCAATTATATAACAATGCAAATAAGTTGTTCTGGTATTTTTAACTGCCACTTGCTGAGAAATTTTCAGTGAAAGCTTTTATAGCACATCAATCTTATTATTCAGTGTTGATCAAGCCAGTCTCAGTCCTGTGAAGTTAAAACATATTCCATGTGCAAAAACAATATTAATGCACAAACCTGTGTTATGTGTTGCCTCAAAGGAGCATTCATAATGGTCCATTTTAGGACCCCAATAAATACTAGCTTGAAATATTGTTCCAAAACTTGATAGATGGTTTTGTAAGTGTTCTAAAATATTTTGGAAAATTATTTGGAAAAGGAAGTTGTTGGAAAAGAAAATAGTCTTGAAAAAATTGGATTAATGTTTAAATATTGAGTAGCTTTTAATTCTGAAGTCAAATATAATTTTTTAAAAATATGTATTCTAAATAAAAACTCAAGTGAGAAATAGGGCCTTTGTAAAAAACAGTGGCAAATGTGACATAGCTAAATGGTAAGATGAAATGGGAAAGTGTATCAAAGTAGATATGAAATGTAAGATTAAAATTGATTTGGTTTGGATTTGTGTCCCCACCCAGATCTCACGTCTGATTGGAGGAGGGGCCTGGTGGAAGGTGATTGGATCATGGGGTGGATTTTCCCCTTTCTGTTCTTGTGATAGTAAGTTCTCATGAAATTTGATCATTTAAGTGTGTGGCACCTCCCCGCTACCTCCCTCCTTCTCTGCCATGGTAGGATAGACTTGCTTCACCTTAACCTTGTGTCATGATAGTTTCCCGAGGCCTCCTAGCCATCCTTCCTGTACAGCCTGTGGAACTGTGAGTCAATTAAACCTCTTTTCTTCATAAATTACCCAGTCTCAGTTAGTTCTTTATAGCAGTGTGAGAATGGACTAATACAGAAATCACATGCCAGTTTATGTACTTTTAATATTTTTTTTTGTCTATTAAAATTATTTTGTAATGCCCAGACCGTTTGTTCCCCAAAGAAGACCACCAGAGTCCAGAGTCAAAGCCAAGCGGCAAGGATCTTTTACTGCAAGTTCGAACTTGGTCCCTCCATTCCACAGCATACAAGAGGGCCCCGAACAATGCGAGTGCTTGCCTTTTATAGCCCGAGGTAAATAGGATAGTAAAGTTACAGAGGAACAAGGGAATTCTTTTGGTTACAGCATTACAATTGGTTTACATTTTAAGTTATACATTTACTAGTTTTTCTATTGGTTCCCGCGCTTTCAGTAAAACTACAAACGACTGTGTCCTTATCGGGGATTTTCCAGGTGGTGTTTGTACTGGGCTCAGGAAGTTGAGAGATATATGGTGGGATGTGTTTGTACTGGGCTCAGGAAGTTGAGAGATATATGGTGTTTGTACTGGGCTCAGGAAATTGAGAGATATATGGTGTTTGTACTGGGCTCAGGAAATTGAGAGATATATGGTGTTTGTACTGGGCTCAGGAAATTGAGAGATATATGGTGGGATGTGTTTGTACTGGGCCTGTTTGTGTTGAGCCCGGGGCTGAGGAATGTGCCTGATTTCTTTCAATTTGATAATTAGAAGCAGGAAAATAAAATAAATATTTAGACCTCTAAAAGAATTCTGAAAAGTGAACTGAAGGATGAGGAAAGAACAGCCAGAAATGTCATGCAGTCATTTGATAACACAACATTTCTTGCCACTCACAATTTTTGTTTCATTTATCTCAAATTGGCAGTGTGAGAGACACACACACACACACACACACACACTACTATTTAGAGGGTTTTAGAAATTCTGAAACTATTTGTGTGTATTATAGGATTAGGCTAATAGAAAAAAATATGTATTTATAGTGTGAGGTTCCAGAATTTTTTGTGTTGAGAAAATGTTCCATGAGGAAAAGCAAGGAAGAACCCTACTGCCTTGCAGTAGGATTACAACAATTTATATAAATTTATGATTTAAAAGATTTTAAAAGTTGAAGCATGTGAAATTGCCATTGTTCCTGTTCTGTCTGCCGAAATAACCTAGAAACAATGATATTCCATTAGCGATGAACAGCTATAGAACTCAGGTCTTAATTTCTAAGTAATATTTCTCATGAAAAGAAATAGGGGGACTTTTGTGAAATAGATGACTTCAAAGTTGGGATAGAAAAAATATGAGATAAGCCAGTCATTTGTTCTGCAGGAAGTAAGAAATATATATGTATAAGTTATATATGTGTGTGTGTTTGTGTAGGTGTATGTGTGTGCATACACACACGTCCATGTAATTTATCTTCCTCCAAGATTAAACTTCTTATGCACTCAGCAGTCTAAGAACTGACTGGTAGATATTTCTCTATCTGTTGATCACAGTTATCCAGATAACACCACCTAGAGATTACAACCTTCAAATGATGTAAGATTTTGTTTTCTTTCTTTACTTGCTCTATTTAAGACATTTGACCTGCTGGCATATCACAAGAAAAAAATTTACATCCTCAAGCACAGATAATCCATATGTATAGGTAAATGCTGCATAAATAAGATCCCGGAATTTCAGAATAGAACATTCTGAAGGACTTTCTAGAACAACTGAAGAAAGAGGCTACACTAAGCTAAATTATCCTGCCTTTCCTTTCATAGGCCATAAATATTCTTTTTCTCCTATCACATACATTTAGGGGGTTTACATATTAGAAGTTAACATGTTCTGTTGGGAGGAGAAATAATTGGAAGGAAATATGAGAAGATTTGTATTGTTATATTGCTTTTAAATCTGTGTGATATTCAGTACCGTTCCCTAAGCTTAACTAGACATTATTTTTCTTTTATGCCATAGGTTATTGCATGTGACAATTAAATCTAAAATTTGACAAATCAAATAATTTTCTTTAACCTTTATTATCCCCAAACCCAAAGGGCCAATGATATTGAGACATGGATCCTGGGACTAGAATATGTGATTCCATCTTAGTTAAATCTTTAAAAAAAGGGAGGAAGAAAAGCAATGATCTCAAGTTCCCACAGCTGGGAAATGTGGAGAAGTAAATCAGACTTCCCTAGTGCATGACCAGAATACTAGAAACCTGTCCTAACTTGAGTCTCTGTGAATACCATAAGGTATAAACTACAGGTAGAAATTAACTAGACAGGGGTACAGCTTAGATAAATCATGTTATAATGATCCTCACATGGAGTAAATTACTTCCTGTTTGCAGCCTATATCTCATCCCTTCAAACCCAAGATGAGTGCTTTCTAAGACCACTGGCTATTAATATGACACCCTCGGATTTTAAAAATAATTTGTTACTAGGCTTTAGCTATTCTAAATGGAAGGATACTTTTAAAATAAATCCTTTTTATTGTACCATGTAAAGATGTATCCAAACAATTGAAATTGAAAGATACAGTTTGAGAATATCAGGAGTACACCTATGTTAATGAAAACTCTCCTAGTATAAAATCTATTTTATTATTCTGAAATATCCTTACCAAATATTCAGTCTTTGTGTACCTAAATAATTATGATAGTGGGTCTTCAGGGCAAGACACAGTTTAAATTGCTTTCAGTTTATTAAGGACAATTAATGAACATAGAAGGCAAGAAATTAATCATAATTAGGCAATTAGCAGTTGAGACAAACAGTACAATTTACCTCAAATTATCAGATGAAAGAGAAACAGTGAGATAGGGAAAAAATTATGTAGGACTAATTATTTGTGATCTGGATGACTTTTCCTATAGTACATTCTTGTAATAGGATATAACTGCAATACATAATAGAGACCAAACTTTGACAGTGACTTAAAACGTAAACATAATTTATTTTAGTTACGTGAAATTTATTTACTCCAATGTAGTAGCCTAAATTTAACCTGTAATAGCCTTTTTAAGGTTTGTCAGCAAGTTCTGTTCCAAAATGTAATCTAATACTTTGGCTCCTTCTGTCTTGTTGCTGCATCGTTTTAGTGTGATGTCCACCGATGAATTTTGCAAAATGCAGCTACACTGATCATTTTCCAGGCATCTGAATTAAATAAAGAGAGAAAAGATACTCTGTTCCCTTGAAGGAAATGGCATAAAAGTTGTATATATCATTGTCCCTCAAATATAAGGCTGCCAGATTTAGCAAATAAAAATACTAGATGCTCAGTTAAATTTGAACTTCATATAAACAAATATTTTAGCAGAAATATATATAATGCAATAATGGAACATAATTATATTTAAAGTATTGGAAAATACACTATATGTGTGTGTGAATATATATATACACACACACATACACTATTTATACACATATGTATTCATATAAGTTTGATTATTATCTGAAATGTCTGTGTTTAACTTGGCTATGCTACTCACATCTTATTGAGCCTGCAATTTAATGAAAAATTGTCTATTATTAAAGAAAACGAGAAATATAAGCTACTCCAGATCATCTTGCAGCAAGCTAAAAATCTGGGGTTCTCTGATTATAGTCAGCAGGAAAAATAGATATTGAAAACACAAGTATAGTCTCTACAAGTGGTATCTTCTGGGACTGATACAGCCACTAATGAATTCAGTGTCTCCATAACAGAAGTGAAGGAGTTAGTAAAAAACGAAATAATTCATAAAACCGAGAAGTATAATTTCTGTGATTGCTTCATCTGTCAGTTGTATCAAGAACTGAAGTCTACCTTAAGATTTGACCTCAGAATTCTTAGTCATCAGAGGACCAAATCATCAAATAAATCAATCTGTTGCTGACATAACCACAGAAAAAAATACCTTTTAGGCAAATGAGAATGCATTTGTTCTATTTTTAATAATGTTAGCCTCAAGTACATCACAAGCATTTGTTTACCTTGGTTATGTTTTTCATGTTTATTGAAATGCACGTAGGATTGATATGAAAGCACATTCACAAACTTTCATAAAGAATTAAATTTTATAACCATAGCTTTGAATATTAATTTTTATGTTTATTATAAATCGAGGCTGAGTGCAGTGCCTCATGTGTGTGTGCAATCCCAGCACTTTGGGAGGCTGAGGCCAGCAGATCACTTGAACCCAGGAGTCTGCGATCAGTCTGGGCAATTTTACAAGACCTTGTCTCAACATAAAATAAAAAATTAGCTGGGCATAGTAGCATGCCTCTGTACACTCTTCCAGCTACTTGGGAGGCTGAGGTGGGAGGATCACCTGAGCTTGGAAAGTTGAGTTTGCAGTGAGCTGTGATCATGCCACTGCACTCCCGCCTGGGCAACAGGTTGAGATTCTATCTCAAAAAAAAATTAACAATTTGTAATTACATCAATTTTTATAGTACAAAGTGTTGTTATGGTTTATTAATACAATATAGAATAATTAAATCAAGTTAATGTATTCATAACTTCAAATGTTTTCTTTTTGTAGTAAGAATACTTACAGTTACTTCCTTAGCAATTTTGCAATGTACAATATATTATTACCAACTATATTCACCATATTCTGAAAAGCATCTCATTTTAAAATGTATTCCTCCTGAGATTTTGTACACTGTGGCCCTTACATCCCTATTACCACCAACTCCTAATCTCTGTAACCCCCATTCTATTCTTCGCTTCTATGAGTTTGATTGCTTTGGATTCTATCTGTAATGAAAACATAAGGTATTTGTCTTTCTCTGCCTGACTTGTTTCACTTAGCATAATACTCTCAAATTTCATATACATGCTTGCAAATGACAGAATTTCTTCTTTTTTAAGGCTGTCTAGTATTCCATTAGGTACCTTTACCACCTTTTCTTTAAGCATTCATCAATAGATGGACACGTAGGTTGACTCCGTAACGTGACTATTGTGAATAGTGGTGCAATGAACATGGAAGTGCACACATCTCTTTCATAAACTGACTTTAATTGTTTTAGGCAAATACTTCGAAGTAGGATTGCTGGATCATATGATAATTCTGTTTTTAGTGTTTCAGAAATCTCTGTACATTTTTCTATAATGACTGTATTAATTTACATTCCCAACAACAGTGTTCAGGGTTTCCTTTTATCCACATTCTAGCTAACAATTTTTATATTTTGTCTTTTGGATAACAATCATTCTGACAGGCATAAGATGATATCTTATTGTGGTTTTAATATGCACTTCCATAAGGATTAATAATGTCGAGCATTTTTTCACATATATGTTGGTCATTTGTATGTCATCTTGTGACAGCTGTCTAATCTGGTCTTTTTTCCATTTTTAAATTGCTTTTACTTGTTTGGTTTGGTTTTGTTATTGAGTTGTGTAAACTACTTATATATTTTGGATATTAATTCCCTATCACATGTATGGCTTGCAAATATTTTCTCCAAGTGTGTAGGTTGTTAGTTCACACTGTTAACTATTTTATTTGCTGTTCAGAAGATTTTTTAGTCTGGTATAATCCTTTTTACCTATTTTGTTGCCTGTGCTTTCAGGGTCAAATCCAGAAAAAAACATTGCCTAGGCCATTGTCACATAGCTTTTCCCCTTTTTCTACTTTTGTATGTTTCATGTTATTAATCAGTAGTCTTTTATTCAGCTTAAAGAACTCCCTTTTGCAGTTCCTCTGAGGCAGGTCTAGTGACTGTGTTAGCTTTCATTTATCTGGGAAAGTTTTTATTTCTCCTTCATTTCTGAAAGAGAACATTCATTGCTGAGTAAAGTATATTTTGTTGACAGCAGTTTTCCTTCAGCGCATTGAATATATCATCTCACTCTCTCTTAGCCTGCGGAGTTTCTACTGAGAAATCTGCTTTTAGTCATTACAGCACTCCTTTGTATATGATGTGCTTCCTATCTCTTGCAACTCTTAGACTTTTTTGTTTGTTTGTTTTTAATAGTTTGATTCCTATGTGTCTTGATAAATTTCTCATTTAGTTCCATTTCACTGGAGACCTCTGCACTCTCTATACCTGCATACTGCTGTCTATCTCTAGGTTAGGATGGTTTTTAGTCATCATTTCTTTAATACATTTTCTGGCTTTTTTTCTCTTTATTCACCTTCAAAAACTTCTATTATGTAATGAGTTAGTCTCTTGATAGCCTATAATTTCCAAAGGCTTTCTTTATTTTCTTTTCTGCTTTTTTTTTGTCTGTTTGCTCTTTTGACTGGCTAATTTCAAATGTTCTGTCTTCAAGATTCCTGATTTTTTTGACTGCTTGATCAAGTCTACTGTTGAAGTGTTCTATTGACTTTTTCATTTCGGTCATTGTATTCCTCATCTTTAGGATTTCCATTGGTTATTTTTATTGTTTCTATCACTTTTTCAAATTTCTAGGTTTGTCATTTATTTTTTAAATTTCATTTAATTTTCTATTTATATATATTTATAGTTCACTGAACTTCTTTAAGGAAATTATTGCGATTTTTCAGTCATTTCATAGATCTCCATTTTATAAGGTCCATTATTGGAGATTTATTTGTTTCTTTTGGAGGTGTTATGATTCCTTGATTCTTCATAATCCTTGTATCCTTGCATATTTGTCTGCACATTTGAGGAGACAGCTTTATCTTCTGGCCATTACAGGTCTTTTTTTTTTTTTTGGCAGGGATACATCATGATTTGGACCAACCTGTGATTCTGGGGGGGTCAGCTAGTGACAATCTTGAAACATCAAAGCTTGTGGGTTCTCTAGTTGGCTAAGTCACTGATTTGTTCTGATGTCAGGTAGAACTGCTGGCTGGTCTCCATTCCGTTGAGTCCACTGATTAGGTTTTACTATCAGATGAAGCTACTGGCTGGGTAGTGAAAAGTTGCTTGTTAGACTAGTTATAGAATGTATTACCCAGCAAGGAAATTCCACTATCTGGGATCTACAGTTGTACGGAACTATAGATTGAACTTCAAGTTTACATGGAGTTGCTGCCCAGAAAAGGCAGGACTAGAGTCTGTGCTCTTTAAAAATGCAAAATTGAGAATTGCCTTCCTGTCATGGTGAAGCCATGGGGTGAGCTCTTGGTTGAATCAAGTAGCATTTTGACCTCCTGGTTCAGGCGGATCTATACTCTATGTTTTTCTAAAACGCACATAGGTGGGAGTCTCCCTGCTTACGCGGGGTTGTAGAGCAGGTTTTCTGGCAGACTGGAGCTACTGCTTGACTTCCTGAATCAAGTATTTCTAGCCCCTACACTTCTTCAAAATGGGTGGAGGCAGGCATCTCTGCTTGAGCAAAGTCATTTGGGATGTGCTTTGAGGTTGGTCATGGGAATCATCCATCTAGTGACTCAAGCAACGTTGTACCTCCCACCATGCTTCTGGAGGTGACTAACTCTACTTTGGGGGTGAGCTATGATGTTGGCTGATATCTCTGAAAAACTACCACAATTGGCAGAAATGCATAGGCACAATTAAGATCTGTGCAGGGTCACTATTACCTCTGCCTCCCTTCGTTTCTACTCAATCCCAACTGGTCTAGCCATGCCATTACCACCAGTGCTCCTACTGAGGTGAGAACAGATTGGAAACCCTGGAAAGCATCTCAGAATAGTAGGGAAGTTGAGTTACTGTTTCCAGTTTGCTTTTTTCCCCTGTAGAAACTGTGAATTCTGGAAAAGTCTTTCTATCTGGCATTATGCCAACTCGGCAGAAGGGAAGGGGCAGTGCAATGGGAGTAAGACCAGGCTTTTTATCCTTCTAATTTCAATTTTCATTCAGTTCTGTGGATCATATGGGTGTCTCAGGTTTGTTTCCAACTATTGAAATTTTCAAAAAGATATTCTGGTCTGTAGATAGTTGCTAGTTGAACTTTCTTTTCTTTCTTTCTTCTCCTTTGCTTTCCTTTCTTCTCCTCTCCTCTCCTCTCCTCTCCTCTCCTCTCCTCTCCTCTCCTCTCCTTTCCTTTCCTTTCCTGTCCTGTCCTGTCCTCTTTCCTTTCCTTTATCTCACCCTGTCATCCAGGCTGTGGGGCAGTGATGTGATCTCAGCTCACTGCAACCTCCGTCTCCAGGTTTCAAGCAATTCTTCTGCCGCAGCTTTCCAAGTAGCTGGAATTACAGCTATGTGCCACCACAGCCAGCCAATGTTTGTATTTTTAGTAGAGATGGGTTTAACCATGTTGACCAGGCTGGTCTTGAACTCGTGGCCTTATATGATCCACTCACCTTGGCTTCCCAAGGTGCTGGAATTACAGATGTGAGCCACTGCACCTGGCCTGAGCTTTCTTTGAAGAGGAGTGGAGTCTGAGACATCCTTTTGTGCCATCTTGCTGACATCACCAAACCTAATTTTTTACATTAGTATTTATGTGTCTTATAAAATAAGCTACTTCCTGCCTTCAATAGAGACAGAAAAAATTTTAAAGCCACAAGAGAAATGTAACATAAATTAGGCATTTACATTCACATTATTTTCTTATTATAATGGCTACATTCTTTTTTTTTCTTCTTTTTTTTAATTATTATTTTTTATTATACTTTAAATTCTAGGGTACATGTGCACAACGTGCAGGTTTGTTACATATGTATATTTGTGCCATGTTGGTGTGCTGCACCCATCAACTCATCAGCACCCATCAACTCGTCATTTACACCAGGTATAACTCCCAATGCCATCCCTCCCCCTTCCCCACTCCCCATAATAGGCCCCAGTGTGTGATGTTCCCCTTCCAGAGTCCAAGTGATCTCATTGTTCAGTTCCCACCTATGAGTGAGAACATGCGGTGTTTGGTTTTCTGGTCTTGCGATAGTTTGCTGAGAATGATGGTTTCCAGCTGCATCCATGTCCCTACAAAGGACACAAACTCATCCTTTTTTATGGCTGCATAGTATTCCATGGTGTATATGTGCCACATTTGGACATTTGGGTTGATTCCAAGTCTTTGCTATTGTGAATAGTGCCGCAATAAACATACGTGTGCATGTGTCTTTATAGCAGCATAATTTATAATCCTTTGGGTATATACCCAGTAATGGGATGGCTGGGTCATGTGGTATTTCTAGTTCTGGATACTTGAGGAATCGCCATACTGTTTTCCACAATGGCTGAACTAGTTTACAGTCCCACCAACAGTGTAAAAGTGTTCCTATTACTCCACATCCTCTCCAGCACCTGTTGTTTCCTGACTTTTTAATGATTGCCATTCTAACTGGTGTGAGATGGTATCTCATTGTGGTTTTGATTTGCATCTCTCTGATGGCCAGTGATGATGAGCATTTTTTCATGTGTCTGTCGGCTGTATGAATGTCTTCTTTTGAGAAGTGTCTGTTCATATCCTTTGCCCACTTTTTGATGGGGTTGTTTGTTTTTTTCTTGTAAATTTGTTTGAGTTCTTTGTAGGTTCTGGATATTAGCCCTTTGTCAGGTAAGTAGATTGCAAAAATATTCTCCCATTCTGTAGGTTGCCTGTTCACTCTGATGGTAGTTTCTTTTGCTGTGCAGAAGCTCTTTAGTTTAATTAGATCCCATTTGTCAATTATGGTTTCTTTTGCCGTTGCTTTTGGTGTTTTAGACATGAAGTTCTTGCCCATGCCTATGTCCTGAATGGTATTACCTAGGTTTTCTTCTAGGGTTTTTATGGTTTTAGGTCTAACATTTAAGTCTCTAATCCATCTTGAATTAATTTTCATATAAGGAGTAAGGAAAGGATCCAGTTTCAGCTTTCTACTTATGGCTAGCCAATTTTCCCAGCACCATTTATTAAATAGGGAATCCTTTCCCCATTTCTTGTTTTTCTCAGGTTTGTCAAAGATCAGATGGCTGTAGATGTGTAGTATTATTTCTGAAGGCTCTGTTCTGTTCCATTGGTCTATATCTCTGTTTTGGTACCAGCACCATGCTGTTTCGATTACTGTAGCATTGTAGTACAGTTTGAAGTCAGGTAGCATGATGCCTCCAGCTTTGTTCTTTTGGCTTAGGACTGTCTTAGCAATGTGGGCTCTTTTTTGGTTCCATATGAACTTTAAAGTAGTTGTTTCCAATTCTGTGAAGAAAGTCATTGGTAGCTTAATAGGGATGGCATTGAATCTATAGATTACCTTGGGCAGTATGGCCATTTCCACAATATTGATTCTTCCTATCCATGAACATGGTATGTTCTTCCATTTGTTTGTGTCCTCTTTTATTTCACTGAGCAGTGGTTTGTAGTACTCCTTGAAGAGGTCCTTTACATCCCTTGTAGGTTGGATTCCTAGGTATTTTATTCTCTTTGAAGCAATTGTGAATGGAAGTTCATTCATGATTTGGCTCTCTGTTTGTTTGCTACTGGTGTATAAGAATGCTTGTGATTTTTGCACGTTGATTTTGTATCCTGAGACTTTGCTGAAGTTGCTTATCAGCTTAAGGAGATTTTGGGCTGAGACAATGGGTTTTTCTAAATATATAATCATGTCATCTGCAAAGAGGGACAATTTGACTTCTTCTTTTCCTAACTGAATACCTTTTATTTCTTTCTCTTGCCTGATTGCCCTAGCCACAATTTCCAACACTATGTTGATAGGAGTGGTGAGAGAGGGCATCCCTGTCTTGTGACAGTTTTCAAAGGGAATGTTTCCAGTTTTTTCCCATTCAGTATGATATTGGCTGTGGGTTTGTCATAAATAGCTCTTATTATTTTGAGATATGTTCCATCAATACCGAATTTATTGAAAGTTTTTAGCATGAAGGGCTGTTGAATATTGTCAAAGGCCTTTTTTGCGTCTATTGAGATAATCATGTGGTTTTTGTCTTTGGTTCTGTTTGTATGCTGGGTTACGTTTATTGATTTGTGTATGTTGAAAGAGCCTTGCATCCCAGGGATGAAGCCCACTTGATCATGATGGATAAGCTTTTTGATGTGCTGCTGGATTCGGTTTGCCAGTATTTTATTGAGGATTTTTGCATCGATGTTCATCAGGGATATTGGTCTAAAATTCTCTTTTGGCTTTGGTATCAGGATGATGTTGGCCTCATAAAATGAGTTAGGGAAGATTCCTTCTTTTTCTATTGAAAAGAATAGTTTCAGAAGGAATGGTACCAGCTCCTCCTTGTACCTCTGGTAGAATTCGGCTGTGAATCCATCTGGTCCTGGACTTTTTTTTTTTGGTAGGCTATTAATTATTGCCTCAATTTCAGAGCCTGCTATTGGTCTATTCAGGGATTCCACTTCTTCCTAGTTTAGTCTTGGGAGAGTGTAAGTGTCCAGGAAATTATCCATTTCTTCTAGATTTTCTAGTTTATTTGCATAGAGGTGTTTATAGTATGCTCTGATGGTAGTTTGTATTTCTGTGGGGTCGGTGGTGATATCCCCTTTATCATTTTTTATTGTGTCTATTTGATTCTTCTCTCTTTTCTTCTTTATTAGTCTTGCTCATGGTCTATCAATTTTGTTGATCTTTTCAAAAAACCAGCTCTTGGATTCATTGATTTTTTGGAGGGTTTTTTGTGTCTCTATCTCCTTCAGTTCTGCTCTGATCTTAGTTATTTCTTGCCTTCTGCTAGCTTTCGAATGTGTTTGCTCTTGCTTCTCTAGTTCCTTTAATTGTGATGTTAGGGTGCCAATTTTAGATGTTTCCAGCTTTCTCTTGTGGGCATTTAGTGCTATACATTTCCCTCCACACACTGCTTTAAATGTGTCCCAGAGATTCTGGTATGTTGTATCTTTGTTCTCATTGGTTTCAAAGAACATCTTTATTTCTGCCTTCATTTCATTATGTACCCAGTATTCATTTAGGAGCAGGTTGTTCAGTTTCCATGCAGTCGAGCAGTTTTG
Source organism: Macaca thibetana thibetana (assembly GCF_024542745.1). Lineage (NCBI taxonomy): Eukaryota > Metazoa > Chordata > Mammalia > Primates > Cercopithecidae > Macaca > Macaca thibetana. The sequence continues at coordinate 62,182,099 of NC_065594.1, forward strand.
GTTGATTTTCTTAGTCCTGAGTTCTAGTTTGATCACACTGTGGTCTGAGAGACAGTTTGTTATAATTTCTGTTCTTTAACATTTGCTGAGGGGTGCTTTACTTCCAATTATGTGGTCAATTTTCGAATAAGTGCGATGTGGTGCTGAGAAGAATATATATTTTGTTGATTTTGGGTGGAGAGTTCTGTAGATGTCTATTAGGTCCGCTTGGTGCAGAGTTGATTTCAATTCCTGCATATCCTTGTTAACTTTCTGTCTCGTTGATCTGTCTAATGTTGACAGTGGGGTGTTGAAGTCTCCCATTATTATTGTACAGGAGTCTAAGTGTCTTTGTAAGTCTCTAAGGACTTGCTTTATGAATCTGGGTGCTTCTGTATTGGGTGCATATATATTTAGGATAATTAGCTCTTCCTGTTGAATTGATCCCTTTACCATTATGTAGTGGCCTTCTTTGTCTCTTTTGATCTTTGATGGTTTAAAGTCTGTTTTATCAGAGACTAGTATTGCAACCCCTGCTTTTTTTTGTTCTCCATTTGCTTGGTAGATCTTCCTCCATCCCTTTATTTTGAGCCTATGTGTGTCTCTGCATGTGAGATGGGTCTCCTGAATACAGCAAACTGATGGGTCTTGACTCTTTATCCAGTTTGCCAGTCTGTATCTTTTAATTGGACCATTTAGTCCATTTACATTTAAGGTTAATATTGTTATGTGTGAATCTGATCCTGTCATTGTGATATTAGGTGGTTATTTTGTTCATTAGTCGATGCAGTTTCTTCCTAGCATCAACGGTGTTTACATTTTGGCATGTTTTTGCAATGGCTGGTACCGGTTTTTCCTTTCCATGTTTAGTGCTTCCTTCAGGATATCTTGTAGGGCAGGCCTGGTGGTGACAAAATCTCTAAGCATTTGCTTGTCTCTAAAGGATTTTATTTCTCCTTCACTGATGAAACTTATTTTGGCTGGATATGAAATTCTGGGTTGCAAATTCTTTTCTTTAAGAATGTTGAATATTGGCCCCCACTCTCTTCTGGCTTGTAGAGTTTCTGCCGTGAGATATGCTGTTAGTCTGATGGGCTTCCCTTTGTGGGTAACCCAACCTTTCTCTCTAGCTGACCTTAACATTTTTTCCTTCATTTCAACTTTGGTGAATCTGACAACTATGTGTCTTGGAGTTGCTCTTCTCGAGGAGTATCTTTGTGGCATTCTCTGTATTTCCTGGATTTGAATGTTGGCCTGCCCTACTAGGTTGGGGAAGTTCTCCTGGATGATATCCTGAAGAGTGTTTTCCAACTTGGTTCCATCTTCCCCCTCACTTTCAGGCACCCCAATCAGACGTAGATTTGGTCTTTTCACATAATCCCATATTTCTTGGAGGCTTTGTTCATTTCTTTTTCCTTTTTTTTTCCTCTAGACTTCTCTTCTCACTTCATTTCATTCATTTGATCTTCAATCATTGATACTCTTTCTTCCAGTTGATGGAGTCAGTTACTGAAGCTTGTGCATTTGTCATGTATTTCTCGTGTCATGGTTTTTATCTCTGTCAGTTTGTTTATGGCCTTCTCTGCATTGATTATTCTAGTTATCCATTCTTTATTCTCTTTTCAAGATTTATAGTTTCTTTGCGCTGGGTGCGTAGTTCCTCCTTTAGCTCTGAGAAGTTGGATCGACTGATGCCTTCTTCTCTCAACTCTTCAAAGTCATTCTCCATCCAGCTTTGATCCGTTGCTGGTGATGAGCTGCGTTCCTTTGGAGCGGCAGACGTGCTCTGATTTTTTGAATTTTTTGAATTTCCAGCTTTTCTGCCCTGCTTTTTCACCATCTTTGTGGTTTTATCTGCCTTTGGTCTTTGATGATGGTGATGTACTGATGGGGTTTTGGTGTGGGTGTCCTTTCTGTTTGTTAGTTTTCCTTCTAACAGTCAGGACCCGCAGCTGTAGGTCTGTTGGAGATTTCTTGAGGTCCACTCCAGACCCTGTTTGCCTGGGTATCTGCTGCAGAGGCTGCAGAGGATAGAATATTGCTGAACAGCGAGTGCTGCTGTCTGATTCTTGCTCTGGAAGCTTCGTCTCAGGGGTGTACCCCGCCGTGTGAGGTGTGAGGCGTTGGTCTGCACGTAGTGGGGGATGTCCCCCAGTTAGGCTACTCAGGGGTCAGGGACCCGCTTGAGCAGGCCGACTGTCCGTTCTCAGATCTCAGCCTCCATGCTGGGAGATCCACTGCTCTCTTCAAAGCTGTCAGACAGGGTCATTAACATCTGCAGAGGTTTCTGCTCCTTTTTTTTTTTTGCTATGCCCTGTCCCCAGAGGTGGAGTCTACAGAGACAGGCAGGCCTCCTTGAGCTGTGTTGGGCTCCACCCAGTTCGAGCTTCCCAGAGACTTTCTTTACCTACTTAAGTCTCAGCAATGGCAGGCGCCCTTCCCCCAGCCTCACTGCTGTCTTGCATTTAGATCTCAGACTGCTGTGCTAGCGATGAGGGAGACTCCATGGGCGTGGGACCCTCCAGGCCAGGTGTGGGATATAATCTCTTGGTGTGCTGTTTGCTAAGACCCTTGGTAAAGCGCAGTATTAGGGTGGGAGTTACCCGATTTTCCAGGTGTTGTGTGTCTCAGTTTCTAAAGGGATTCCCTTCCCCCTTGCACTTCCCTGGTGAGGTGATGCCTCACTGTGCTTCAGCTATCGCTGATCGGGCTGCACCAGCTGACCAGCACCGCTTGTCCAGCACTCCCCAGTGAGATGAACCCAGTACCTCCGTTGAAAATGCAGAAATCACGTGTCTTCTGTTTCACTCGCACTGGGAGCTGGAGGCTGGAGCTGTTCCTATTCAGCCATCTTGCTCTCAGCCCCTATAATGGCTACATTCTTAAAACAATATTTAATTTATAAAGAAATTTATAAGGAAAAAAGTATTCTTTACTGAAGACTAACTGAGGTAATAAAATTTCTCTATATATGTATACATATGTTATTTTACTTAACCCAATATTGTTAAAAAGATACCAGTATTGAAACCGAGGCTGAAATAGTTTTCATTTCAAACTTATTATTAGAAATTCTTCATTCTCTGTATTCACATATCATCTTTTCTAGAATCACGTGTAGAATATGAGCTTACACACTGGTCACAAATATTTTTCTGCAAGCACAGTTTTTAAATCAAATATCAATAAAGTAATCAGTTTTATTATATTTTGTAATTCTAGAAAATGTCTAACCTCAGGAAAGTATTTTATAACCAAAGAATAATTTGAGTCAATGAAGAAATGAAAGGGGAGATAAGAGAAAAATTACCTATAGTATATAATAAATACCCTAAATAGGTAAATACAACCCAACTCATATTTGGAGACTACAACTATTGAGCATAGATGTTAAAAGTTAGATGATCATTACTGTTGCTGCACTCTATTCATTAGAAGCAAGTCACTAGGTCAAAGCCCAAGCTAAAGGGAGGAGATGGAAGGGCGATTACAAAGGAGTTGTAAACTTCTGAGATAGAGGCATAGGTTTATTATCGGGATTGTATTAACAATTCATACGTGTTAAGGTTGAGACTTTGCAATTTTTTTATCCATCACCTCAAGCATTTATCCTTTGTGTTACAAGCAATGCAATTACACACTTATTTTTAAACGTACAATTAAATCATTTTGGCTATCGTCACCCTGTTGTGCTAGCCAACAATAGATCTTATTCATTCACATTTTTCCAATTTTATACTGTAAGTACGTGCCAATTGTGTGGCAATTAAACTTCAATAAAGCTGTTTAATTATACAGAGAGAGAAAGAGAGACAGAGACAGAGAGAGATAGAGAGAGAGAAAAAACAGTTTACTTTTCATTAATTGCATCTTATATTTCATTTTGTTCAACATCCACATTTCTGGAATATTTCCTAATGAGTTCTATGTTAGCTTTTTTTTCCCACTCCTTTGGCTCTCTTATTCCTTTGAATTTTCAGATACATTTTGTTTCTGTAACAAGCTGTCACTTGGCCCATGTTTAAGTTGTTATATTTGAAGTTTCTATCTCTAATTATATGTAACTGCGGAAAACTTGACACATTTCTAAATACATTGAAAAGATAAAGGATAGACTATTAATGAGGTGGATATTATTATGATGTAATGTTAATTACAAAGGAAACAGATTCTTAAAGCAAAACTTATTAAGCATTGTATGACTCATGTGTTTAAGACAATTTAAACGTTTTAGTAAACATTTTCCCCCAAAATTTAGTCAAATGTGACCAGACTTTGATTTTACATAACTCTTCAAATGTTACAATGTTGTTCTTGCAATGCTTTACTAGCACAGTTAAGCCACAACATTCATTTGAATTATCCAGGTAATCTAACTAATTTATTTCTGAAAAGTAGAGTAGTATAAAGCTTATGTGATTTATCTGAAAATTACACATCATTATTAGACATAACACTATTTTGCTATTATTCAATTATTCACACATTTTGTGAATTATCATTTATATACTAATAGGCGTTTTAGTATGATCAATAACAAAGAAAAAGTAAAAAGTATTCCCCTTGCTTTACAGCCTTTTCTGTGAGTGTCAGTCCATTTATAAATAAATTATATTTTAGACACTGGATATACAACAATGAAAAAAGAAACAAGGTTTATACTCACATGGTGGGCATAATTTATAGACATATATTCCATAGTTTTCAAAATGTTTCATATTACCATTCGTTTAACTTTTAAATGTCCATGTAAGTCTATTATTTTAGATTTGACAATGAGAAAACTGTAATATTAATATTTCTGAACTCTGTCCCTCATTAAAAGTTCATTAAAGATGATTTCACATAACAGAAAGAAAAAGAAAAGAACAAGTCAAATATCATTCATGGTTATTATCAAATAAAAAAAGGAAAATAGCAAAGTCCATTTCCATATAAATGCTTTATAGCAAAAAGAAGAAAAAAGTTAAAATAATATTATAATAAAATTATTAAGAAATGCAAAAATAAATATTAATAAGAATTAGAGAAGCATTGAAATGAGGTGATAAATGAAAATATAAATAGAAGCAACAAAATATAATATTTTAAAATATAAACTAGATTGTAAGTACTGAGAGAAAATATAATAATGCCTTAAAGTTAACACTTTAAATATGAGATAAAAAGAATAATTAAAAATAAACGTAAAAATAAATGAAGAAATAGATAAAATGAGGATTGAGTACAAAGTGGCAAACATTAATCAGAGACAAAAGTAATACACATGAATAATAAGAGTTCCCGAAAAAGAAAACTAAATAAAGTAAACTGAGTAAAGGGTGAAAAAACTCTAAAATCTATAATTTAAGAACAGCTTGCTAAAGTTAAAAAAAAGTTATAATTGCATTTTGAAAATTCATGCTATGTGTCAAAGAAAGAAAATATAATTAACAGCTAAAGAAAAAATGTATTGTTTATAAGGAGGATGAATTAGTTTATCAGATCTTTTTACAGCCTTGTTTTATCACAAAAGTAGGGTAACACATTTAAGATGCTCAAGGAAAACAGTGTGAGTCGAGTATTTTGTAGACAGCAAAACTAAATATCAATATATAATAGGTATAAACAAAATGATATCAGCATAAAGAAGCTCAGCAAATACGTCTTCATTTTCCATTTCCACCAAAATTGCAAGGAATGAGCTCCAGACAATCAAAATGATGGGAAAGATATCTGTATAAGGACTATAGGTGACAATAAAATTTAGCTTTCTGTAGGAACAACACAGTGTACTAAGAGGGAGACAGTATATAATATAATAGCTATATGTGTTGCCAATACAAGTATAGTGTCGCTATTCAAAAATGAAAGAAGAAATTAGGTCATCATATGCCAACATTTTAATATTTATGATAATTACATTGGTGGAGGCATTAATATGATATTTGAGATATTTTTTCTTATCTATTAGCATAATAAATACAAGTGTATCTGTACTATGAATTATATATATATTTCTATACAATATATACTTATACATATAAAATATTTCATAGCTTTTTCCTCTGAAAAGATTTAAAAACAATGATCAATTCAGTAGCAATAATGATCCCTAACCCTAAAGTTATATACTTAAAATAATACCATTTATGACTTTCAGTGACTGTATATCAGAGACAGGAAATATATGAGATTGACCTGGAATATCTTGTAAAAATAGATAGCATAAAACTGTCAAAGATTATAAGAGTCATGGGCTCAGGATTCAACCTAGAGGCTCCTACTGGCATAAGATAGAATGATTTCAGCTTCAAAAAAAAAATTATTTATTTCAATGAAACCAATCAATAATGGTTGTATTTATGATTTTGTTATGATGAAACAAAATAAATTGTCTTTTTTAGAGGATAACAAGAAGTCATTCATTATGTGGTAAATTCATTATGTGGTAAAGCAAAATAATCAAGCATTATGCTTGTTTTTCTAGTTGCACTACACCACTGAATTAGCAAATAGTAGATGAGGATGTGTCCTTTTATAAAGGCAATCCAAACAATAAATGAAAAATAATGATGGGATTAGAGTATTACCACTTTTGCAAATCCCAGAAATGGATAGCTTATAGGCATTAAGCATCAATGACTGCTAAAATCAAAATGAGAGGAAACCAGCCATTATGTTCCCTATATATGCTTGCCAACACCATCCATAGTCTCGCCAAAAGGATCAAATCAGAGTCTGATCTAATCTTTGTATACATCTGCCAAGTTGCAAGAAATTCAGAGTGTAGAAATACATGTAGAATTACACAAATATTATAAAATCAGCAAAGCCCAGAGTTTGGCAAACTTTACAGGTTGAACAAAATAGCCACACTTTTCCAGATATACATTTTAAGAATATGGGAAGGATAAAAGGAAAGCCTATAGATTGAAAGTGATATAAAGTTATATTAATATTTTTAATGAGCATGACTAAACTCTAATGTCTAAAGAAGCAAATTTATGCGACAAGAAAAATACTAGAGAGTGCTAAAAAGTCCAGATAATTGTCACTTGCTGGAAAAGGGAGAAATCTGTGATTTGTGTGGCTTTTAGGAAAGGACCTCATAAGTGGCTCACAAAACTCTTTTCCTTGACCTAGTGATAGTTGCCTTATAATATATTTGAATTGTGTGGTTTTATTTTCCTGTGTTTTATTTTTGATTAACTGATTTTAAGTTGTTTGGGAACTGAGTGCTGAAAAAAATATTTTTAAAAAACTAGGTAGATTTCTCTGGCTTTTTAATGGTTTCATGAAAACAAAAACAAAAACAAACAAAAACAAACACCTGGGAAAACTTAACAGGAATTAAAAGCAGTAAGGCAGTGTGGCAGTCTGGAGTAGAATTGGTGAGCATATCATATCTGGGAAATATTAACTTGGATAAAGTTCACAGAAAAAGTAACAGAACACATTTATATGCATAATCTTCAAGTACATGGACACATTGATGTATTTTTATATACAAAGTGAGCCTGAGGAAAATATGTGCCATGAATATGAAGATGCACCTGGAGTAAGAACTTTCCTTTACATTAGCAGCATCTTCAATGTGTGTGTGTGTGTGTGTATGTTTTAAAGCAACACTTCACGGATATAATTCATGGGACTTATTTCAGAATTGACTTTTCTGAACATACTGGAGAGGATGCGGGTGAGATAATCTTGTTCCAAATATGTATACAGTTATGGATCAAAGCTAAGTCTTTCAAATGCAACAATATGGATTCAGGGTTCCCATGGGGATATTCTCTGATTTTTCTTTTGCATTCCAATAATTAGTTTATATTGAATCCAAACCTTACCAGGATTTACAACTTTTCAAATAAATTATGCTCCCAGAAACCTATACTTTCTCATTAGCAAGGTTTTGAATTCTGCTTTATATTAGGTTCGTGGTATCTGTAATCCATATATTTTCTCTCAAGAATATTTACACTGTTTCCATTGTATTTCCTATTAGAGCTTTAGTGGTTTTCTAAATTCATCATGAGCATATGTGCCACGGAAATGCTTTTTATTCAGAAAATGCCTAAAAAGGCAGATGAACAGATATCTATGAAAAAAATCTAAAAACATCTCACAATTTCACCATATGTCAAGGGCGTTAAAGTGAGAAATACAGTAGAGGAAGAAAATGCATTTGATGATACAAAGAGTATGTAACAGAAGACTGAGTTTGACTAATACAGTACCAGGATTTTGAGGTGTCCAAGAAGAATTTGAGATAATTTATTAAACAGTAAAACTTTTGTTCTGAGAAAATTTCTACATTAGAGATACCTATAGATCAGTATTAAAATCAATACATAGAATATGTTTCTCTTCTCTTATTCAAATATCAACTTATAACAGAAGAAATACCAATTTGATATCTAGGAAATATCTAATATATTTTTTCTAATTAAAGACAAATAAATGAATAAATAAAAATCAAGTGAAATATTTAATTTGCATATAATAAGGGAATTAACACCAGCATCTAAGGTTATGTCAATCTGTAGGAGATTAATTCTTTCTCACCGGAATTTGTTTCCATGACGTACTCAAGCCATTTATCAGGCCCGGATATTCCACTTTCCAGTATAAGCCTTCAAAGTACAAAAACATGAACTGTACCACCCCACTTATGTTGCATGGATATTCTCTTGCTTACTTTTATTCAAATCCCTTCCTAAACTTGTTGAGCAGTATATCCACATAGTTCTTGATCATAACAATCATGAAAAATAGTTGTTTTATAATATAGCTTTTTATTTCCCGGTATTACCAGATGAGGGAAAATGCTATCTTGAATTCTAATCTGTAAAACACATGATTCTTATTACAATGCCTCGTATGGAATATTTTTTACATTCCATAAAGACAATTTCACACATTAAAAATCAGCCTACATTGTTTAAATATAGTTTCATTTGTAACTGACAAAATATAGCTTCATAACCTAAAGTAAATCAAGTGTAATTTATCTATTCACTTACACAAATGATGGTATTTTAAGTCACCGAAGATTAGAAAATCAACTATGTATATGTGCGTGTGTGTGTTCACATGAACTCCACGCCTTTTCCCTCAGTCTTTTCACCTGAAATTTGAATCCAGTGATGACCTTGGCCTGTAAGAACAGGCCAAATTAAATTCCTAGCCCACTACCGAATGGGCAGTAAATACACTAGTGGCTTTATACTTCTCCAGCCGGTAAGAGGACCAACAGCCACTATGAAAAATAGTACGGTGATTCCTCACGAAAGCAAAAATAGGACTACCATGTGATCCAGCGACCCTATTGCTGAGTGTACATCCAAAAGAAGGGAAATCAGTGTATCAAAGAGATATCTATATCTCCATGTTTACCGCAGCACTATTCAAAATAGGAAACACGTGGAATGAAACTAAGTGCTTATCAACAGATGAATGGATAAAGAAAACATGATACATATACACACGGAATATTATTCAGCCATAAAAGAAAATAAAATGCTACCATTTGCAGCAACATGGATAGAACTGGAGGATATTATGTTAAGTAAAATAAAGGCACAGAAAGACAAATATCACATATTCTCACTTAATTTATGATCTCTGAAGCTAGTAAACAGAATGGTTACAGAGGCTGAGAAAAGTAGTAGGGAGGAGGGTTAGTTAATAGGAACAAAAATACAGTTAGTAAGAATAAGATGTAGTGTTTGGTAGCACAATAGGGTGACTGTAATTAAAAACAATTTATTGTATATTTCAAAAGAGCTGGAAGAGAGGATTTGAAATGTTTCCAATACAAATAAATGATAAATGTTTGCAGTGATGGATATTTGATTACCCAGATTTGATCATTACACATTGTATGCTCATATCAAAGAAATCACACATACCCCATAAATATGTAAAAATATTATGCAATGATAAAAATTAAAAATAAAAGTGAATGAATGATTTATCCTGTGCTCTCTTCCTTTCTGAATCTTTCAGTACCAATCACTGATAATAACAGTAACCCATAATAAACAGAGGTGACTGTGTAAGCATAAATTTGTAATAATTCCTATCATGACTTGCCTATTTTTAAAATTCTGAGCTCCAAGTATTCCCCACGTCATCTCCCTCCCCCCACATAAAACACACACACAAACACACACACACATGCATGCACGCACACACACACACACACACACACACAATCATGAGACCAACATGTTAGCTGGTGTCTGCAAATTTTACTATTTCTTGCCAACCCACGTCCTTAGGACTGCAACGCTTCCCCATTACTCAGGTTTATTAAAGTCTATCATACATAAAAATGTCTGTCTATTTATGCAGACTTTTGCCATATTCTCAATTCTCCCAACAGCAAGGATTTCCACCTGCTGTGTGAGATAGGTAGACAACTCTTGCTGGCAAGGTCTAGAACCTGGGAATGGTACTGCCCTCTTTGACACTATGCATGGACCACACAGCCTTTTGCTGCTGGAAAAAAAAAGTTTGTGTGTGTTTTCTTCTGGTCATCTGTTTACTGACTGTTGCTGGTACATTAATTCTTCATTTCTTTGCTTTCAGAGATCAGTCATGAAAAGTACATGGTGTACAAGGAGTTGATTCTGAGAGTAAGAGCGGAGGGATGACTGATGAAGACTCCTGAATGGAACAAAGCATAAACAAAGGTGCAGGGAACCCTTTGTTTTAGTAACTTCACAGTTTTAGTAATTGGCCAATAAGATTATTTCCAATCAGGTTTTGGATTGTTGTTCTATGTGTTAGAATTTCTTACCATAGGCACAGTACTATTTTACTGAGGTCTTATGTAAAAATATACAATTCAATGAAATAGCATCACTAAGAAATATGTTTCTCTTTCAAGAAGGTCTATTTAACTAGTAAAATATCTATAAAAAAGGTATTTTAAAATACTAAAGGCTTATAAAATAGATTTGTAGACAAATATTAAATAAAAATTTAAGAAAAGCCACACTGTTTAAAATATATCTTAATATAATCTTTTTTTCTGAGACTTTTATGTCATGTGACCCCAGTTATGGCCTTAACAATGACTGCTTTATTTATTTCAATTTTTAAAATACTATGTTTACCCTAAATAAAAGATAGATGATTCTATTAACTCTGGTTTGGATTCACATAAACTAATATATCATTATTAGTAGCAGTCATTTCAAATTAGTAATTTAAGGTGTATACAATTATAAAATTGTAATGCTTACAAAACTCATTTCTTAGAATTTCTGGTTCTATCTCCAAGTATGTTTTGTCTCAGTAGATTAATTTTACAGTGTTAATAAAAGACAAAGGAAAGGAAAACAAGAAAGAATACATGTTTCCTTTTTACAAATTGGGCTCCATATTTTTTCATATTAAAATGTATTGTCATTCAATGAGAATTGAACAAATCCTGCAGTTAACATTGAGATGGAGTGTATCTGTGTTTTACTAAATTAAATAAGCATGGTAATAAAACTTTATTTCAGTCTTATTAAAATCCTAATTCCATTACTGTCATATGTAGGTTTTAAATTAGGAAATAAGAATGTTTTAAATTAAGAGAAACAAAAGATAAATCACTATTATTCAAAATGGTAAATTTGGCAATATGGAACAATGTAGCTTGTCATCTTCCCACTTCAACTTTTTCCCACATAATATTTCTAACTTATCTAGAGTTGCACCAATCTCTCTGATGCTGGTTTTTGACATTTCTTTAAAGGATGTTCAATAGGTACCATCAAAAAGAAAATGTTTCTTTGCACTATATATTTTAAAACATCTCAAATTTGTAATTATAGAACTCATTTGGATAGCAATAGATAGTATCATGATTCAATTTTTCTACTTTTTAGTCTCATAATTTATTTCACTGCAAACTACATTAAAGACCATTAATAGGAATGTAGGCCTTAATAATGTCTCCATAACTACTTCAGGCTCTGTAGTAGATTGTTACATAATATGTCTCAAAAAATCATGCCTTTCTGATTTCAAGTGTTTGTGGAGGTCCCTCTTTTATTAATTTTGGACTTCACCATTTGGCTTGCTTTGGCTGATGGGAAGATATGCTAAAGAGAAAAACATTTTAAAAAACAGACTTTTCTGCCACTGTGTGATAAAGGCAAGACTAGCCTGCTAGAGGCACAAGGCCCAGCGGGAGACCCTGTCTTAGACCATCCACCCTCTTTTTTTTTTTTTAAGAGATGGGGTCTCACTTCTTGCCAAGGCTGGAGTGCAGCGGCATGATCCCAGCTCTCTGCACCCTCAAACTTCTGGGCTTAAGCAATCCTCCCACCTCAGCCTCCTCCCAAGCAGTTAGGACTCTAGGCACAAACCAGCACACCCAGCTTTATTGACCATTAAATGACCACAGCCACATAGATACGTCAGGTGAGGCTAGAAGAGTAATTCCACATCTGAGCATAGGCCCACGTGTTGACCCAGAAAAAGTCATGAGCAATTAAAATAACTGTTGTTTTTAGATACCAAGTTTTAAAGTGGTTCATTATACATTCATCAGTAAATATTCCATGCTCGCTTTTGTAGTAGGTGGTATAAAAACTCCATATTGCCATAAAAAATTTCTAAATTTACTCATTTCATTTTTCTTTTATTTCTTTGAAGAACCTTAGCTCAAAATTTATCTTCATGTTATAAAATTAATTTTGCAAAAAGCAAAATATAAAATTATATAACCACATGTTTGGTGTGTGCATGTGAAGACTAAATGTATTACATTAAAACCCCTGTTCTCTATCATGCCTTGATTCTGTTTTAATTATAATCATATATTCATTAAATATACTCCCTTAGGTAGTTATTAGTCATCTAATATATGCAACATTTTTCTTCTAATTTTCTTGTGATAACTTCATCAGCAATCCCAGTTCCAAAAAACTTTGAGTATCTCTATTTTTCATTAGAGAGTATGAGCCTTGAGAGAAAATTGACCTAGTACCTAGAAAATTCCCTGGTACATAGAAATTATTCAAAAAATATTTATTGAGAAACAACAACAAAAAATACTAGTAGTAAAATTTATATTTTATGGTTCTTGCTACTTTTACAGTATATTTGTGTGTTTTAAGCCACTATACTCTAAAAATGAGAAAGAAAGAAAAAAAGCGAGGAGGAAGCTAGGGAAAGGACTGGCATAATCCAAAAGGCCTGTGTGGTTTTAATAAAATAGCAAGGAAAAGAGAATTTAGGACACCTGCATTCTCCCCTGGTGAGAGGAAAAAAAAACTCAAATAATATAAGAAATATTAAAAAGGAAAAATTACTATTAATTTTTGAAGCTAATTATAAATATTGAATAAAATAATACATAGAAAGAAGAAAGCTGGTTTACATTGAAGCCTGAAGATGGTGGTTTAAAAATGAAAGATGTGTTTGCTTCCTTTAATTATAAATATATCAAAAGAATAAGCTAAACTAACAGTAATCATATTATTAATTTGAAAATTTAGCTTAACTTTAAAATTTGTCACATACATTTACAGAAACCTGCATCATGGTATCAGTAATGAGCTATTTAATTCAAGTGATGAAATGTAATATCTTGTGTACCTACAAAGCATCACATAAATTTATGCTAAGAAAGTGTTTATATATATATATTTTTTCTATTGCAGCTGTAATAAATGACAGTAAATTTAGTGGCTTAAACATACACAAATGTAGTCTCTTATAATTCTGGAAGTCAGAACTCTTCCTTCTGGAGGCTGTAAATAGAATTAGTTTCCATGAAGATGGCCGAATAGGAGCAGCTCCAGTCTCCAACTCCCAGCGCGAGCGACACAGAAGACCGGTGATTTCTGCATTTTCAACTGAGGTACTGGGTTCATCTCACTGGGGAGTGCCGGACGATCGGAGCTGGTCAGCTGCTGCAGCCCGACCAGCGAGAGCTGAAGCAGGGTGAGGCATTGCCTCACCTGGGAAGCGCAAGGGGGAAGGGAGTCCCTTTTCCTAGCCAGGGGAACTGAGACACACAACACCTGGAAAATCGGGTAACTCCCACCCCAATACTGCGCTTTAGGAAACAGGCACACCAGGAGATCATATCCCACACCTGGCCGGGAGGGTCCCACACCCACGGAGCCTCCCTCATTGCTAGCGCAGCAGTCTGTGATCTACCGGCAAGGCAGCAGCGAGGCTGGGGGAGGGGCGCCCGCCATTGCTGAGGCTTAAGTAGGTAAACAAAGCTGCTGGGAAGCTCGAACTGGGTGGAGCTCACAGCAGCTCAAGGAAACCTGCCTGTCTCTGTAGACTCCACCTCTGGGGACAGGGCACAGTAAACTAAGACACACAGACACCTCTGCACAGACGCAAACGACTCTGTCTGACAGCTTTGAAGAGAGCAGTGGATCTCCCAACACGGAGGCTGAGATCTGAGAAGGGACAGACTCCCTGCTCAAGCGAGTCCCTGACCCCTGAGTAGCCTAACTGGGAGACATCCCCCACTAGGGGCAGTCTGACACCCCACACCTCACAGGGAGGAGTATACCCCTGAGAGGAAGCTTCCAAAGCAAGAATCAGACAGGTACACTCGCTGTTCAGAAATATTCTATCTTCTGCAGCCTCTGCTGTGGATACCCAGGCAAACAGGGTCTGGAGTGGACCTCAAGCAATCTCCAACAGACCTACAGCTGAGGGTCCTGACTGTTAGAAGGAAAACTATCAAACAGGAAGGACACCTACACCAAAACCCCATCAGTACATCACCATCATCAAAGACCAGAGGCAGATAAAACCACAAAGATGGGGAAAAAGCAGGGCAGAAAAGCTGGAAATTCAAAAAATAAGAGCGCATCTCCCCCGGCAAAGGAGCGCAGCTCATTGCCAGCAACGGATCAAAGCTGGACGGAGAATGACTTTGACGAGATGAGAGAAGAAGGCTTCAGTCCATCAAATTTCTCAGAGCTAAAGGAGGAATTACGTACCCAGCGCAAAGAAAGTAAAAATCTTGAAAAAAAAGTGGAAGAATTGATGGCTAGAGTAATTAATGCAGAGAAGGTCCTAAATGAAATGAAAGAGATGAAAACCATGACACGAGAAATACGTGACAAATGCACAAGCTTCAGTAACCGACTCGATCAACTGGAAGAAAGAGTATCAGCGATTGAGGATCAAATGAATGAAATGAAGCGAGAAGAGAAACCAAAAGAAAAAAGAAGAAAAAGAAACGAACAAAGCCTGCAAGAAGTATGGGATTATGTAAAAAGACCAAATCTACGTCTGATTGGGGTGCCTGAAAGTGAGGGGGAAAATGGAACCAAATTGGAAAACACTCTTCAGGATATCATCCAGGAGAACTTCCCCAACCTAGTAGAGCAGGCCAACATTCAAATCCAGGAAATACAGAGAACGCCACAAAGATACTCCTTGAGAAGAGCAACTCCAAGACACATAATTGCCAGATTCACCAAAGTTGAAATGAAGGAAAAAATCTTAAGGGCAGCCAGAGAGAAAGGTTGGGTTACCCACAAAGGGAAGCCCATCAGACTAACAGCAGATCTCTCCGCAGAAACTCTACAAGCCAGAAGAGAGTGGGGGCCAATATTCAACATTCTTAAAGAAAAGAATTTTAAACCCAGAATTTCATATCCAGCCAAACTAAGTTTCATAAGTGAAGGAGAAATAAAATCCTTTACAGATAAGCAAATGCTTAGAGATTTTGTCACCACTAGGCCTGCCTTACAAGAGATCCTGAAGGAAGCACTAAACATGGAAAGGAACAACCGGTACCAGCCATTGCAAAAACATGCCAAAATGTAAAGACCATTGAGGCTAGGAAGAAACTGCATCAACTAATGAGCAAAATAACCAGTTAATATCATAATGGCAGGATCAAGTTCACACATAACAATCTTAACCTTAAATGTAAATGGACTAAATGCTCCAATTAAAAGACACAGACTGGCAAACTGGATAAAGAGTCAAGACCCATCAGTCTGCTGTATTCAGGAGACCCATCTCACACGCAGAGACATACATAGGCTCAAAATAAAGGGATGGAGGAAGATTTACCAAGCAAATGGAGAACAAAAAAAAGCAGGGGTTGCAATACTAGTCTCTGATAAAACAGACTTTAAACCATCAAAGATCAAAAGAGACAAAGAAGGCCATTACATAATGGTAAAGGGATCAATTCAACAGGAAGAGCTAACTATCCTAAATATATATGCACCCAATACAGGAGCACCCAGATTCATAAAGCAAGTCCTTAGAGACTTACAAAGAGACTTAGACTCCCATACAATAATAATGGGAGACTTCAACACTCCACTGTCAACATTAGACAGATCAACGAGACAGAAAGTTAACAAGGATATCCAGGAATTGAACTCATCTCTGCAACAAGCAGACCTAATAGACATCTATAGAACTCTCCACCCCAAATCAACAGAATATACATTCTTCTCAGCACCACATCATACTTACTCCAAAATTGACCACGTAATTGGAAGTAAAGCACTCCTCAGCAAATGTACAAGAACAGAAATTATAACAAACTGTCTCTCAGACCACAGTGCAATCAAACTAGAACTCAGGACTAAGAAACTCACTCAAAACCGCTCAACTACATGGAAACTGAACAACCTGCTCCTGAATGACTACTGGGTACATAACGAAATGAAGGCAGAAATAAAGATGTTCTTTGAAACCAATGAGAACAAAGATACAACATACCAGAATCTCTGGGACACATTTAAAGCAGTGTGTAGAGGGAAATTTATAGCACTAAATGCCCACAAGAGAAAGCAGGAAAGATCTAAAATTGACACTCTAACATCACAATTAAAAGAACTAGAGAAGCAAGAGCAAACACATTTGAAAGCTAGCAGAAGGCAAGAAATAACTAAGATCAGAGCAGAACTGAAGGAGATAGAGACACAAAAAACCCTCCAAAAAATCAATGAATCCAGGAGTTGGTTTTTTGAAAAGATCAACAAAATTGACAGACCACTAGCCAGACTAATAAAGAAGAAAAGAGAGAAGAATCAAATCGACGCAATTAAAAATGATCAAGGGGATATCACCACCGACCCCACAGAAATACAAACTACCATCAGAGAATACTATAAACACCTCTACGCAAATAAACTGGAAAATCTAGAAGAAATGGATAATTTCCTGGACACTTACACTCTTCCAAGACTAAACCAGGAAGAAGTTGAATCCCTGAATAGACCAATAGCAGGCTCTGAAATTGAGGCAACAATTAATAGCCTACCAACCAAAAAAAGTCCAGGACCAGATGGATTCACAGCTGAATTCTACCAGAGGTACAAAGAGGAGTTGGTACCATTCCTTCTGAAACTATTCCAATCAATAGAAAAAGAGGGAATCCTCCCTAACTCATTTTATGAGGCCAACATCATCCTGATACCAAAGCCTGGCAGAGACACAACAAAAAAAGAGAATTTTAGACCAATATCCCTGATGAACATCGATGCAAAAATCCTCAATAAAATACTGGCAAACCGGATTCAGCAACACATCAAAAAGCTTATCCACCATGATCAAGTGGGCTTCATCCCTGGGATTCAAGGCTGGTTCAACATTCGCAAATCAATAAACATAATCCAGCATATAAACAGAACCAAAGACAAGAACCACATGATTATCTCAATAGATGCAGAAAAGGCTTTTGACAAAATTCAACAGCTCTTCATGCTAAAAACGCTCAATAAATTCGGTATTGATGGAACGTACCTCAAAATAATAAGAGCTATTTATGACAAACCCACAGCCAATATCATACTGAATGGGCAAAAACTGGAAAAATTCCCTTTGAAAACTGGCACAAGACAGGGATGCCCTCTCTCACCACTCCTATTCAACATAGTGTTGGAAGTTCTGGCTAGGGCAATCAGGCAAGAGAAAGAAATCAAGGGTATTCAGTTAGGAAAAGAAGAAGTCAAATTGTCCCTGTTTGCAGATGACATGATTGTATATTTAGAAAACCCCATTGTCTCAGCCCAAAATCTCCTTAAGCTGATAAGCAACTTCAGCAAAGTCTCAGGATACAAAATTAATGTGCAAAAATCACAAGCATTCTTATACACCAGTAACAGACAAACAGAGAGCCAAATCAGGAATGAACTTCCATTCACAATTGCTTCAAAGAGAATCAAATACCTAGGAATCCAACTTACAAGGGATGTAAAGGACCTGTTCAAGGAGAACTACAAACCACTGCTCAGTGAAATCAAAGAGGACACAAAAACAAATGGAAGAACATACCATGCTCATGGATAGGAAGAATCAATATTGTGAAAATGGCCATACTGCCCAAGGTAATTTATAGATTCAATGCCATCCCCATCAAGCTACCAATGAGTTTCTTCACAGAATTGGAAAAAACTGCTTTAAAGTTCATATGGAACCAAAAAAGAGCCCGCATCTCCAAGACAATCCTAAGTCAAAAGAACAAAGCTGGAGGCATCACGCTACCTGACTTCAAACTATACTACAAGGCTACAATAACCAAAACAGCATGGTACTGGTACCAAAACAGAGATATAGACCAATGGAACAGAACAGAGTCCTCAGAAATAATACCACACATCTACAGCCATTTGATCTTTGACAAACCTGAGAGAAACAAGAAATGGGGAAAGGATTCCCTATTTAATAAATGGTGCTGGGAAAATTGGCTAGCCATAAGTAGAAAGCTGAAACTGGATCCTTTCCTTACTCCTTATACGAAAATTAATTCAAGATGGATTAGAGACTTAAATGTTAGACCTAATACCATAAAAATCCTAGAGGAAAACCTAGGTAGTACCATTCAGGACATAGGCATGGGCAAAGATTTCATGTCTAAAACACCAAAAGCAACGGCAGCAAAAGCCAAAATTGACAAATGGGATCTCATTAAACTAAAGAGCTTCTGCACAGCAAAAGACACTACCATCAGAGTGAACAGGCAACCTACAGAATGGGAGAAAATTTTTGCAATCTACTCATCTGACAAAGGGCTAATATCCAGAACCTACAAAGAACTCAAACAAATTTACAAGAAAAAAACAAACAACCCCATCAAAAAGTGGGCAAAGGACATGAACAGACATTTCTCAAAAGAAGACATTCATACAGCCAACAGACACATGAAAAAATGCTCATCATCACTGGCCATCAGAGAAATGCAAATCAAAACCACAATGAGATACCATCTCACACCAGTTAGAATGGCAATCATTAAAAAGTCAGGAAACAACAGGTGCTGGAGAGGATGTGGAGAAATAGGAACACTTTTACACTGTTGGTGGGATTGTAAACTAGTTCAACCATTGTGGAAAACAGTATGGCGATTCCTCAAGGATCTAGAACTAGATGTACCGTATGACCCAGCCATCCCATTACTGGGTATATACCCAAAGGATTATAAATTATGCTGCTATAAAGACACATGCACACGTATGTTTATTGCAGCACTATTCACAATAGCAAAGACTTGGAATCAACCCAAATGTCCATCAGTGACAGATTGGATTAAGAAAATGTGGCACATATACACCATGGAATACTATGCAGCCATAAAAAAGGATGAGTTTGAGTCCTTTGTAGGGACTTGGATGCAGCTGGAATCCATCATTCTTAGCAAACTATCACAAGAACAGAAAACCAAACACCGCATGTTCTCACTCATAGGTGGGAACTGAACAATGAGATCACTCGGACTCAGGAAGGGGAACATCACACACCGGGGCCTATCATGGGGAGGGGGGAGGGGGGGGGAGGGATTGCATTGGGAGTTATACCTGATGTAAATGACGAGTTGATGGGTGCAGCACAGCAACATGGCACAAGTATACATATGTAACAAACCTGCACGTTATGCACATGTACCCTACAACTTAAAGTATAATAATAATAAATAAATTAAAAAAAAAAAAAAAAAAAAAAAAAAAAAAAAAAGAATAGTTTCCATGCTCTTTCTACTTCTAGATGGATACCTGCATTCCTTGGCTGGTGGTCACATCCTCCATTTTTGAAGACAGCAGTGTAGCATCTTTCCTTCCATGTGTGTTTGTGTGTGTGTGTGTGTGGTTTTCATTGCTGTGTTGCATTTTCACTAACTCTCATGCTCTTACCTCCCTCTTACAAACATCCTTGTATTCACCTTGGGCTGACTCAAATAATCCAGGTATCTACTCATCTCAAAATCCTTACCTTAGTCACATTTCCATTGTGCCCTCGGCCATGTAAAGTGACATATTCAGAGGTTCTGGGGCTTAGGAATTAGTTATCTTATCAGGGCCATTATTCTATCACTCACAGATACTCTGCTTCAATAAATATCCCTATATAAGTTTACTAAACACTTAAATATTCTGGATAATAAAATATTTCATAGGATTAAACTAGGAATAGTTGAGCACCAGTCATAATGATCTAGAGACCAAAGCTTTTAAATCCATATTTAGGAAGAAAGGAAACCCAGCTACTCCAGCTGAATGGCTGTGGGTGAGTAACTTAGAATTCATCAACATCTGCTTTCATATCTTTGAAATCATCATAAGAATTTTAAGTTGAAACAGACGAATTGCCAATGTTTTCTTTTTGCTTAGGAAATAGCAATTTTATATGCTTTACACTCTTGTAATAACCAAATAAAAAATATATAAAATAGAATTAGCAACATGCTTGACAAATGGTCAATATGCCATATGCTAGTTTCCACAATGTTATATAAAGCTGATATATTTATTATAAAATGAAAGACATCTAACTCTTCAGCCACAGAAGAGATGCTCAGAAGCCGTGCAAAAACATAGCACAGATAGTCTGGAGAGAAAGAAGACATCAAATAAATCTTAGAGGCTATTGCTGGTATATAAGGGGCCTTAAGGAGAAGGCAAATACAAAGGAGCAGTGGAGGGAGGGGGTCCATAAATATTTGCACATTTGTCCTACACTTTATGAAAATGTTTAGCTTGGATTAACTTTATTTTAGGGTATGTTTTTCACGCATCATTTCATCATGGCCAACTTAGTGCCACTAAAGAACCAGGAGGGTGTTCAGGCATGGTAGCTCATGCCTGTAATCCCAGCACTTCAGGAGGCTGAGGAAGGCGGATTACGAGGTTAGGAGTTCAAGACCAGCCTGGCTAACATAGTGAAACCTTGTCTCTACTAAAAGTACAAAAAATGTGTCAGGCATGGTGTTGCGTGCCTGTAGTCCCAGCTACTTGGGTGGCTGAGGCAGGAGCATTGTTTGAACCCAGGAGGCAGAGGGTGCAGTGACCCGAGATTGCGCCACTGCACTCCAGCCTGGGTGACAGAGCAAGACTCCATCTCAAAAAAAAAAAAAGAAAAAAAGAAAAAAACAACCAGCAGGGTACACACAAAAATATAACCTCTCTGCTTTCCTTATAACTTTGCCAGATTCTTGGTAATATTCCATATTCAGATGCTATTATTAAAGACCATTTACAAATTTTAACCTAAGGTGGTAAGCAAAAGTGTATTGATCCTTTCATAAAGGTTGTGTTCAGTGTACTCTAAAATTTGTGTTACTTCTTTATTCAGGTCTGGGCAATGTAATATATTCTAGCAAGAGTGCATATATTTTATTTCCCTCATACCTCAATGAAGACGCTGAATTAGTTAAATTATTTCTAGTGGTACCTGTTTTTCAAAATCTAGAAATCAGCTTTAGTTAGATAATTGTGGAAATTTTCAATGAAGCTTCATTGATAATAATCTTTTTTTGTCTGAAATTGTTTAAACACTGGTGCTTTTAGTGAAACTCATTTTCATCTAAATTTAGCATTATGTTTACTAGTATTAACCATGTGATATATTTATTGCATTTACTTAGCTAGAATTTTACAAAAACATATTTTAATCTTTTAGTTGGAATGCTAAATTATGGTAGAAAATGATAATGATAACAAAATGTATTAAGTACTTACTTGTTTCATGCATTTTTCAAAGTATATAATTTTACTTAATTTATTTTTTATTTCAACTTTATGTTGTGGAGTCTATTAATTTTCTCATTTTTCAGATAATAAGACATAGAGAAATATATTATAATTACCCAGAATCACATAAGCTTTGCAGCCTCAGACCCTGAAATGTTAAAAACAAGAGGCTTGGAAAAAGCTTTAAAAGAAGTTGGAGAGAAGGAATTAAATAAGTGTCACTGATTGCACAATGCGTAATACAGGTTGGATGGGTAATAAAGAATAATTTCAGAAAAAATATCAAACTTATAGAGAAAAATAAATGGGTTAGCAATTATTTTGTTTTGCTATATAAAATATTCTTATACACTTTGGGGAGTAGTTTAATTCAAGTTGATATCAAACTATATAGTGAAGAAGAAATGTAGCAAAATTAAAGTAATATATCTAGACATTTTAGGTAATAAAAATGTGTTTAAATGTATTTTAACAAACATTTCATTGAATAAAGTAAATTTGCATAGTAATTAATTAAAATAATGTCAAAAAAGCAGAGTTTCATAAAAACTATGAAAATAAAAGTTCACATGATGTAATAATCTTCAGGCTTTAATAAATTTATCAATATTTAACCCCTATAGATATGAATTTTAAAATATAATATGAAACTAAAGTTTACTGAAAGTACTGTTTTATAATATCAATGTTCAGAGTAATTGATTGTTAATCTAAAGCTTAAAATTATTTAGAAGGTTAAAGCTTTTGGTTTTATATGCAACTGATATCATTTGGCTGTGTCCCTACCCAAATCTCATCTTGAATTGTAGTTCCCTGAATCCCCAGGTGTTGTAAGAGGGACCAGATGGAAATAAGTGGGTCATGGGGCACTTTCCCCCATCCTGTTCTCATGATGCTAAGTTGGTTCTCATGTGATCTGATGGTTTTATAGGGGGCTTCCGTTTTAACTGCACACTTACTTCTCCTTTCTGCAGCCATGTGAAGAAGAATATGTTTGCTTCCTCCTCTGCCATGATTGCAAGTTTCCTAAGGCCTTCCTAGCCATGCTGAACTGTGAGTTAATTAAACCTCTTTCCTTTATAAATTACTCAGTCTTGGGTATGTCTTTATTGGCAGTGTGAGGATGAACTATATACAGTGATGTGTTGCAAAATTAAACAAAACTTTAAAAAAATGTTGCCGGACCATAAGATTAAAAGTTCCTTTCATTATTATGAAGTGACTATATTTCTTTCTAACTGATACCCTCTTCCTAAGGAATCCAAATCCACTGTATAGAAGAATAATTCATCTAAATTAAAAAAGTTTCAATGATCCAGTAGGTCTTTTCAGGTAACAGTCTCTACTTGGGTGACGGAGCTAAAATATGGTTCTTCAGTGACTTACCATCTCTCCTCATTCCTCTCCAAAACAGAATCAGGAATGAAGTTGAAGTTTAGGTAACTTTGTGACAGTGAAATGTAGGGAAATGGGAAAACTGGATACTTGAATGAACATGAAATCTCTTACTGCCTCTGAAATATAATTTGTTATGAATTACCTGCTTGTTTCACTTGGCCCCAATTGTTTAAGTTCAACGATTCTATCTACTTTCAGATATCTTATGACTATGGTCACTTACCCCCAATGTGGGCCTCTTCCATTCTGTTGATAAACTAGTACTCTAAAGGGGCAAGTGACTCTCACATGATCACCCAGGCTTGCAGGAAATTTTTCATCACCTAATCAGCAAGGACATGACATGAAAGACCAGGGGAGTTGCCTCCAGTCCCACTTTGTCTAGCCATCACTGCCTGTGCCTCCGCATCAGGTCCCTGCACATGCTGGATGTGGCTGCATGAAGGACTTCTCCCAGAGGCATATTTGCTCTCATTAATCAAGAAGAGATTCCTTAGTATTGTAAATTCTAGTAAAACTTGTTTTTAGGATTTAACTATTTAATAATGGTCTCTTTGGACCTGGTCTTATATTAATGATTGATTTTTGAAATAATTATGATAAAAATAGTTTGATTTTTAATTTTTTTTCAGTTTGCCATTCAACAACACAACAAAACATTAGGAATAATTCCTATTAAAAGAAGGTAGGCTTTGCAAGTCAATAAAAATTACAGGAATGAAATGTGCTTCTCTGAAAGTAAAGAAGGAAATCAAGGAGAATGGGATAGTGATGCTGCTGATCTGAGCAACATTGGGGTTCATGATAAAGAGAATGAGAGGGGGAATAAGAAAGTCAATCTCAAGTCCATTTGAAATCAAACAATTTACCAGTGATTTAAAATTTCAGTGGGTGACTATCTAACTTTGGTATAAAGCAATGTCACTCACTGATTCCCTGGAAAAAGCTTCTCTCACAAATGGTGGAAAATAAATAGAAGAGAGAAAAATTGAATCCCTATTGAAGTGATTCATGTCCTGAAAGCACAGAGATTACTTATACTGAAGATGGTAACATTCATGCATAAATGAAAGAAATAAAAATTCAGAATCAGAAATGGCTGTAATTAGAAGTCTGGGAAAGGTGGAAAGAACAGTTTAGAGAAATGTTGAATAGGAAAAGGTTGAAAAAAGGGGCAAAAACACCTCCTACAGATATATATGAAAAAGCTTCAAATAATAATAGCACCCATAAATAGCTATAAGTTTAAAACACATATCTATGAAGAGAAAAATAAAACAAAATTAGCACAAACAATAGTATTACCATGCAGTGTATCTGCTGCCCTAAGTTTGTGTCATGGAAAGCAAAAGCATGACAAAATATTTTCAACATTGAAATGATTAAGGTATTTTATTTCCTAACAAACCACTTCATATTTATTTTTAAATTGTTGATAATATTGCCTTTTTTGTACATCAAATAAGGCAAAGCATTGATCTTTCAGCATCTGAAAGAAGAGTAAAATAAGAACACTTAATTTAAAGGAACTTATAATTTTGTGATAGGTACATATAATTTCAAATTATCTATCTCTTTATCTACCTATTATGATCCAAAAAGAAAAGATTTAAATAAAGTTCCACTAAATCATCGAAATAGAAATTTCATCATGACATTTATCTCAGCATCTACCTTGCAGAGACTGCAACATACATGATAGGGAGTGATAGTGTCTGTTTGAATAATTGTATTAAAATGAAATTAAAAACTCCTAAATGGAATCACACTTAAAAACTCTATTTTGTTAAACTGAAATCTGTCTGTTTTAAATTGATACTTACTGTTTTTAATATCTCTTAGTTAAGCATCTAAATTAATGCAATTTCTCTCTTTTCAAAATCAAACATGTTCAGCTCTTTTAATTTATGTTACGTATTTTTCCTGTGTCTCCTGGATTATGAGCATCATTAAATTAGTTAAGATACCTACCTCTTTCTCATCTTCCGCTTTTCTACTCTTCTTCCTTTCCTCCCTTCTGTCCTTTCTCTTTGTGCCTTCTTGTCTTTCTCCTGATTTCTATTTTAATTAATTTTAATTGGTTTTATTTTTTAAAACAGTTTTAGGTTTACAGAAAAACAAACAAAATATAAATGCTCCTCAACCCTAGTTTCTCTTATTTTTAACATCTTACTGTATTGAGGTATATCTTATATTAATGTGGTACACTTGATGAGCCTATGTTGATTCATTGTTATTAGCTAAAGTTCGCATTATGCTTTATACTTTGTGTTGTACATTCTATAGGTTTTAGCAAATATATAGGAATATATATCCTGCCATTACCCTTTCTCTATTTTTCATTCCTTCTCGGTCCTTTCTGTCTTCCAAATAATTATTAATGGACTAGGAATTATGACTTTAACAGTGTAGCTACTCAGTGTAAAAGTGGGTAAGACAAAATATGCACCCAATTATCTCACATGTTTAAGTAGGTGATAATAAACAAAAAACAAACTGAGATGAATCCATGTTGCAAAATGAAAATGATATCTTTGCAAACACAAAGGGAGTAACTTACTATTTTGGAACAAATGAAGAGTTAGTCAAATGTTCATAAACTTGAGAGATAAAGGTGTTTTCCAGAAAATACAAATATTATTTATTATTCCCCAGGAGACTCATTTGTTCCACAGAGGAAATCTAGTAATTATACTTTAAGAGGTACGCAATAGTTTGATAATGAAAGATATTAAATGCTATGGTGTAACATGTAAGTTGGCCAAAAGCAATACTGCTTGAGGAAATTTACTGGTGATTTTGGCAAGAGGCATAAATATTATGTGATTATAAGTGTCAAAATCCAAAAAGCAAAAAAAAAAAAAAGGTCTTACTAAATCTTAAATAAATAAACCTCAAACTAAAATGAGGCAACATCAATTTTTGATTATTTAATACATTTAGACAAAATGTAGCTAGAATTCATTTGACATAGCTGATTTCCTAAATGAAACTTGAGAATTTTGACACATTCAAAGGAAACATAACATTTCAAATAATCAATACAGAAATATCACTTTCAGCTTTGTTTATTGATAATCTTATAAACATTAGTGATAGTAACATTATATAAATTCCTAGGCAGGCAGGATGGGTCCCCACTGAAACCTAATCTTCAAGCCAAAGACAGCCTGAAGCCTGAATACCAAGCTGCCAGTTCTAAGTTAAGTACACAACCGGAGTGAGAACTTCCTCAGTGCCTTTTAGCCAAAGAAGTGGTACTTTTTCCAGGCCTGGCCATGGGCCAATCAGCACATACTCCTCCATTCTGAGCCCATAAAAACCCCAGACTCAGCCTCACTGATGGTTACCCACTTTTGGGCCCCCTCTCACAAAGAGGGCTACCCACTTCAGGTCCCTTCTTGTTGAGAGCTTTTCTGTCTCTCAATGAAATTCTTCTCTGCCTAGCTCACTCTCCAGTGTCTGTGTATGTTATTCCTCTTGGTCGCAGGACAAGAACCTGGAACCAGCCAAATAGTCAGTGCAAAAAGAGCTGAAAATGTGCTCCTTCTTACTGAGCTATGAGAGTGAAAAAACTGCTGGATGCCACACACCCCCATTTGCCAAGCTGTGTGTGGTGGGAACAAACAAAAGCTGTAACACCTACAGGGGGTTCAGACCTTGGGACTCCCTAAGCTAAAGCTGTAACACCCATGGGGCTCTATGGTTGCTGGCATCTCTGAGTTTTTGGGCCCTGCCATGTACCCCTCATCCAAATGCCAGCACCCAAGGTGGAAACCAGTTACAGTGTGCCTGGATCAGCCACAGGCTGAGCCCAGAGCCACGGCAGGCATAGGATCTGGCCTGGTAGCATAAGCTGATCAAAACCTACCAGGCCGAGTGGGTAGAATTAGCCCAGCCAGTTCCAATGAAGCCTGAGCAGAGGTACCATCAGCTGTGGAGATTTCTGTCTAGTGAAGCAACACTAAAAATATCACATGTCATTAGCATTACATAGACTCATTATTTTATTAAAATTTATAAGAATAATATTTTTATTATTCTTTCAATTAAACTATCATGTCCTGCAATACATTACAATTCTGGAGAAATTTCTGTTTACTTGCTTTGTATTTCTATGTGAAGATGTTTTGGTAGAATTAAGTCTCTTGCTTAATATCTCACATTGTAAATTCACTTGTCCTCACTCTGTGACCCAACTGGCATGCAGCATGCATTCTTCCACATTTCTCCGGGTGGAATGCACTAATCTGTTAAACAGCCACAACTGGTGGAGATACTTTTTCTCTTCCTTTTTTTTTCTACCATAATAATGTAAGAAAACAATCCTGAATGAATATACCCTGTTTTCTATGAAAATATTTTCTAGGGAAGGTTGTTTCAAGCTTGAGGATGAGAGTAGATATTTAAAATCTCAAATCTAGACCCATTTTCTCTAATTAGCCTATCAATACAAAGTGGACATATACATGTCTCTTTACTAGACCCACTCTCTGTCTACTGTCTCTGGGACTAGGGCAAGGAAGAAAGAGTCATTAGTAGTTGAACTCTAAAATACAATATTTTTAGTGTGTTCATAAAAGATACCTTCCCTTTCCAAAATTGTCCCCCTTTTTAGAATTTTTCTTGTAGGTTTTAATATATATAGTTCTATTTATCTAACATTTAACATTGACATTCTTTAGATGTATGTAAACACATATTCATGTAAACATATTCAGGTAATTATATTCATTTTTCTCCTTGAAAATAGTATAGATGAAATAAAAAAAAAGTGTTGATAAGAAGTTATGTTAAAATAAGAAACTGAAATTGTACTAAGGAATCGATATGTCTTCATGAAATATTCTATGATAGTGATACAGATATGTAACCTTAGATCCAGACAAAGCCCTGATATTTAGGAATAACCCACAATAATGGATAATTTGAATAGCAGTATAGGTTGTACTTTATACAGATAAGAAGGACAAGAGAAAAAAATGGGAGAGAGACGGGAAGAGAGATAGTGGAACTGAGCTGAATCAGATAAAATAGAAACAGATTTCTGTGGAATTGTATAAGGAAATGAAATCTGATGGAATAGTACCAAGGTATATTAGGGTAAAATAGGAAACTTTAAACTCTGAAAAAGACTGGAAAATATACAATTTCTTTAGATGGTAAAGAATGATAGTTGTTATCTTAGTATATGCATATGTTATTTTAGTATGTGCATTTTAGAGTAAGGTTAAAAGATGCTTATCTCCCAAGCTCAAACACAAGACTTCGTTACTAATATGAACATTAAGATCACAATTGTAGTCCTACTTTAACTGGAACTATAGAAAATGCCTCATTGTGTGTGAGCTCACGCATGCACGTACATGTGAAAATTACCACCCAGAACATATTCTCATTTCAGCCAACATTATTTTGCTTTCATCCCAACAAAAATTATCTTGCCAATAAGCAACCTTAGTAACTTGAACTGCTAACCTCAATTCACTTGAGTTAACTCCAATTTACTTGAAACGATGTAATTATATATTTAAAGTGGAGAATCTTTAAAACCTGGAAAGTTTTAGAATAAAATATAGAGATGATGAGGTAAATCATACACATATTAATGATATTATTTAGGCTAACTATATTATCTAAGTTGGAATTAAAATATAATGATTAAGGTAATTAACTGTATTCGATAAAATAAACACATAGCTTTGTAATTCCATTTAAAATGTGTAACTGAGTGACAGATTTTAAGCTTTTGACCTTTAATTGAAAAGTTCTTTGGGCATTTTACTTTCTACAACAACATTAGAATCTTTAAGACGAGATACAATCTTATAAGTTTATTAAATTTACTATTTTAGTTTAAGTAATCATGATTATAGCGTCAGTGCTTGAAATTTTAAGAGAATGCAATGCTAATTAAAAAAATAAACTGTAAAAATATCAAATAACCTGGTTCTATTATAGTACATTGTGGTAGTTTATCCTTTAGAGCAACATGTGATCCCTTCTTTCTCTCTCTTTGAACACCATCTTCTCTTTCTTTCTCTTTCCTAAAATAAATAACAGTATATATAAAACTATACTCTCCCTTAGGCCAAGGTTTCTAACTTGTGTCCTTAGATTCACATGACCTAGCAGAAGTCCACGCTTTTCAGGCTCCAATCAGCTGGCTGGACATTCCTCACGAGATCACTTACAAGACTTTTTATTTTCTTTAAAGATCAAGTTATTTATACTCACTAAAGAAAGAAAGAGATAAAGGCTAGAGATCAAAGGTCTAATTTCATCCCTTTAATTTTTTCATCTCAAAACACATGTTCCTTTAATGTTTTTAATTGCTTTTTTCATTACTATTGCTTATATTTAATTTTCTAATTATTGATATTTAAAAATGTTTCTATAATTATTCATATTATTCTTAAATTAATCTTTTGATATTTTAATCATCCATTTTCTAATGCCTTAATTATGTTTTATATATTTGAGATATATGTTAAATTAACTTGTCCGAAATCAGTGAGGAATTAGGAGAGGTTTATCTCCACATAGCAGTTTACAAAGTGTAATAGCTGCTTCTCCGACGTATCTAAGAAGGAACCAGACATAAGAATAAATGATCTTCAAAATAGAATGTCCTTGTGACTTCTTATCTTTCAGCTAAGGGGTTGTTGTTGACTCATGCTTTTCAATCTTCCACTGGCCTGAACTACTGGCTTCAAATTTGTGTTTTCTTTTTTTCTTGGATCTGATTGGATTTGGGGAGTTGGCTTCAGTTTTTACGCTTTGACACCATATACCTGACATTTTCTACAATTCTATGCCTGGTCTGGTTTTCATTTTGTTGTTGTTGTTACAGTTGTACCTATATTTGTTTCTTATGGCTGTTTCAACAAATTACCACAAACACAGTGGCTTAAAACAACACACATCTATAGTTTTACGTTTCTGGATACCAGAAGTCCAAAATCAGTTCACTAGGCTAAAGTCAAGGTGTCAACTGGGCTGGTTCTATCTGGAGGCTCTGAGAGAATAATCCATTTAGCTTTTTGACTGTCACCATATTCCCTTGCTTGTGGCCCCTCCCTCTATATTCAAAGCTGATGACTTCAATTTCTGCTTCCATCATTGTATCAACTTTTCCTCTTCTGTACTCAAATACCTCTCTGCCTCTCTTTCGTAAAGACACTGGTGATTAAGTTTAGGACTATGAGATAATTCAGGATACTCTATCTAAAGATATTTAATATGTATTCTTTTTACATTTAAGGAGGAGACATGGCTTCCTACTATGATTAGTCAACACAGATGTAAAGATCCTGGCCAATGCTGTAAGAAGAGAAAAAAAGTAATAAGGATGTCAGAACAAGGAAAAAAGATATAACTTCCTTATTATTTTAAGAGTGTATTTTATCTGCCTGGTAAAACCAGGTACAAAATTAATGTTTTTAGAATAAATGAGAGGCCGGGTGCGATGGTTCACACCTGTGTAATCCCAGCATTTTCAGAGACCAAGACAGGAAGATTGCTGGAGGCCAGGAGTTCAAGACCAACCTGGTCAACATAGAAAGACTTTGTCTCTACAAATAGTCACAATAATAATAATAATAATAATAAATCAGTCAGGTGTAGTCATATATGTCTGTAATCCTAACTACTCAGGAGGCTGAGGTGGGAGAACCACTTGAGCCCAGGAGTTCAAGGCCTCCATGAGCCATGATTGCATCATTGTACTCCAGCCTGGGCAATAACAAAATGAGACTGTGTTTCTAAAAAAGTAATAAATAAAAATAAATCAGTAAGTAAATAAAATAAATAAGAGCATTTATATATACCATAAATATATATAATTTTTATTTGTCAATTAAAAAAATAGGAAAAAGTAATGAAAACATCCCACATGTATTTCTAACCTTTTTCATGCAAATACCATATATGTGTATATATACATACATATATACATACATATAAATATATAAAGGTTCTGCAAACTTAAAAAAAGCAAAATAAAATAATATAAATTGAATAAGAATTCAACAGGGTAATACCTACTAGATCAACTTAAAAATCAATATTATTTTAGTTTATAATTAAATAATCAACACAATATGCATTTAAAAAGTAGAGACTGTGTTGTCAATCTAGCAAAGCTGAGATAATGTTTTGTAAAATTTCTTATTTTCCCCAGGTCCCCAATATTATCAATTATGTCTGAAATTTGCATGAGATTCAGAAAGTTGAAGCAGAAATCATGTTTTTTTTTTTATGCTTGAAATTTGGTGTCAGGCTCCAACCACAGTATTAGGTCAAGCACATTGCCCATGATTTACAAGATTATCTCGGTGTGAGTAGAAAGAAGCCAGGTACACAACTCTTCCAGGTACTGCTGGATCTTCCCTTGTAGATTCTACAAATCCTGGACCAGATACGTTGGCACGTGTAGCTCTGTGGCTAGGATGCTAATTTCTCATGAACCTTCAAAATCGGAAATGTTGAGAGACACATATAGGTTCATGCAGGTCCATTGTTGCAGTAAGTGCATTCTACCTGATTCTTCTGAGTTTCACCTCATCATTATTGCTTTAAATTTGTCATGGGATTTTGTCTGTCCTGCTTTTCCCCATTTTACATCCCAATACAGTTGCAGTCTTGACTGACCTAAGTTTCCTTAAACCCAACAGCATGTGCAGAAGCAACAGCCAGCCATGCGGAGACATTCAATTAACCCTGTGATTGTATAAGACCTTATAACTATAATAAACTTTTTATTGTACATCACTCATATGGGTTCTTATTCCCTGATGGAATCCTAGCAGACAATTGTACTATATATTATAGAAACAAAAACAATAGGAATCTAGAAATTAATCTAAAAATGCTAAGACTTCCATTTGGAAAACTCTAATTCTTTATGATGAAGAATTAGGAAAATATGTAGATGAAAGAAAAGACATCTTGTGATATTGAATGGAATGACATGATATTATAAATAGTTTTTCTCCAAATAATTTTTAAATATGATCCTATTTAATCAAAATTATATTTAGATATTTATTTTGAAACATGATAAGCTTGTACTAAGATATATGTGGAGGAATAAAAATTTGCCAATAGCTATTTCAACTGCTAACTTACAAAGAATAACTGGGTAAATGTTCCTCCAGATATTAAGATATTTAATAAAATCATTCCAATGAAAGCAGCATGCTATTGTTTCAGGAAAGGTTCAGTTGCATAAACTATGAGTCAATTCAAAATGATGTAGACAATATACCTCATCTGCATCACAAGAGTGTTGCCTAAATTACATCTTCATAAAAATTCTAAAGTTGAATTGCTCGTAGTGGCTGAGTCAATATAATATTTCTAATCATACCTAATATTGATGTTTTTTGTTCAATTCATATTTACAATTAGTAATTTACTTTTCTATTCCTGCTATCATAAATGTAGTAGTTAAAACAATACATTATTGTACAGTTCTGTAGGTTACAAGCCTGACATGGGTCTCAGGGGGCTAAAATCAAGGTTCTGACAGGCCATTGTTTCTTTTTTGAAGCCTCCAAGAGAAAATACATTAGCTTGTCTTTCCAGCTTCTAGAGGTCACTGACCTTCATTTGCTCGTGGCCCTCTTCCTACACCTTCAAAGCAACACCATTGCGTTTCTCTCATCATTCTTCTATATCACAAATCCCTGTGACTCTGAACATATCCAGAAACTGTTCTCTGACTTTAATGACCCATGTGATTAGCTGGAATCTACTTGGATAATCTAAGAGAAGCTCCCTACCTCAATGTACGTAGCAATCTTATCTACAGATTTCCTTGTGTCACGTGAGTTAACATATGCACAGGTTCCCGAGATTGGTATGTGGTCATTACTGGGGGACCTTATTTTGCCTATCACATATATACTAATTTAAAGTGATAAAGCAAGTGGCTATGTGACCAAAAAAAAAATTTACATAAAGTTTCTCAATTCAATGCAAAAACTCTCAGCATTTCTAGACCTGTGGATTTAATCCCACTGCAGGGATGCAAACTGTTCTTGCCTTTCCCAATGTGTGAAGGTCAAGTCCTTTTCCAGAGCTTCTGACCTTGCTTTGATAAAACCATTTTTTGCCAGATGCTATCCAAAATATTATTCTAGGCTTCCCAGACCTATCACCACAGTAATATTTCTTGAAAATGTTAGGGCTTAATTGAGACTGATAATGATCAATCTAAGTCATAGTTTTATTCCAATTTATGTGATTTTGTTTTCTTTAGAAGCACCTTACTTCATGCATATGGATAAAACAGATGGTTGCCTTTAAATAGAGTCAAATTAGAGTTAGATGATACAAGTGTAATATTTCATCAGAAAACCAAGCATATTCAGATGATATCAATAAAGTGAGCTCTTAAGAAAACAGCCATATAATTGAGGTTGATGATGGATAGGGGTAAGTGGATATATCAGAGGGTGAAATAACGTGATGATGTAAAAGAACAATTGAAGAGAAAGTACTTGAATAAGCATGTTGCATGTTAAGAGATTGCATTTGGAAAATAGCATGTCTGAGTTTGTGATGTAAGAGATGATTCAGTTTTGCATAATGACAAATTCCAGCCTGAGACTGGAATTGAAGTGGAGTGGAAGAGAAGGAATATAATGGATGGGCCATTCACAGGGATGTTTAAATAATACATGTTAATGAGAGGAGTTTAAAACAGTACAAGAATGTGATGCAGGAGCTTAAGCTGTTGATAAATGATAGAGAGTTAACATAAGTAAATAGATAATCCTTATGTGAAGGACATGAAAAAGCAAGAGACACAGTACTGAGAAGAACCAGAATTTTTACCACATTATAGAAAAGAAATACCTTAAAAATTTGTTTGCAAGTGAGGGTGATACCAAATTCATCTCCGTACCCTGAGTTATATGTGGCATGAAAGAGAAATGACGCTTAAGTGATAAGGGAAATAAGATCCACAGGTGATATTAATATTTTAATAAAAGGAAGAAAGCCAAAGTAACATTCAGAGGAACATTTGCTGACCATTAATGGACATTTCAAAGTACATTAAAAAAAGTTGGTCAATTGGAGGGAAAGGAATTATTAAGTAAGTGTAAATGTGCACATAATGTAATTTAAACTAAATACATAATTACCAGTACGGTGCAGGTACCAAACAAGCAGAACAGATGCTATCCGAAAATAACCAATAGAACTATACTTGTTTTTAGCTGCTAAACATCAGTGTTAGTGTTGTCTTCTAGTGAGGATAGATAGAAAATCTGAAGGTAAGAGCATAATAAATAAAAAGAGGTTTCAGCCAGGGATCTTGTAGTGAAGGGAACACAGGTTTGAGGTGATGGACCTTGTGTTCACTGTCCTCGGATGGTGTTGGTGGTTGCAATGATTGTTGTCATTTTTGTCAACCGTGTGCAAATGCATCAGTCAGATGGTTGATTAACACTTGAGAGGCATTTGGCAGTAACTCTAAATAAGCCAAGCATCTTCTGGGAGGCTATTGCAATGATCAGAGAAAAAAAATTCCAAAGGCCTGTTGATTCATGGGGAGGCATAACTGCTCTCCATGTTCAAAATAGGTGGGAGGTTATCCCATATCACATACTGAGTACTCTTTCCAGCTACATCGTGTGTGTGTGTGTGTGTGTGTGTGTGTGTGCACGCGCGCCTTGGGGTGGAGGACATAAACTGAACAGTCCTGCCCTTAGCTTTGGTGTTTATAAACATTAATTCTGTCTTCTCATACTTTCCCTTTTTCTTCTTGGGGTGAGCTATGAGGATTTTCTGGCAGTTTTTGCTCCTTTGTACAGAAAATGGCATTAACTGTAAAAACCAAACCCTCAGAAGGTAGCAATGTTTTCAGAAAGGGCTTCTGGAATATTCTGGTTTTGCTATGCTTCCTGAGATAAAAGCAGAAATGTTTATCCACAGGATGGTTCCTGTAATCTATAATTCCATTGCTTTTAGATAGTAAATTTGAAGCAGCCTTACTCATATACAGGTACAAAATCGAAAGCACAGTATGTGCAGTTTGACCTATTATCTTGGATTTACTTCTGCTTTCAGGTTGTCCATGCTGATTTCAAGGCCTGCACTTACTCTTGAGGCAGAGTGGGCCTAAGAAATATAAAATTAAGAATTGATTTACCATTCAGGGCAGTCTTCTGTGAGATACCTTTTAGTGGATTCATTTATTTACAACTGGTAAATGCTAAAATTATGCACATGTCATGTGTTTGGTTTACAAAAATCAGAAAAAAAATTCCCCAAAATTCACAGAATTATCAACCTTATTTTCTGCCTTATTCAACTCTATATCCAATAGGTTAATAACTATTATAGATGCCAATATTTCTGGATGATTTTAGATGCCTGACTTCTAATCTGAGTATAGCAATTGGTGCTATAATCCTATAATTTTGTCCTTTAATATCATTCACTGATATTTGCACATTTTCATTCTTCAGCTGATATTAGCACTTTTTCTGTCTAACAATCTGTTCCCTTCAAGAAAGTTGAAACCATTAGTCAGGAACTACATCCGTTTCCGTATTTTTGCACTCAAAACAAGTTTTATAAACACACATGTGTGTGCGTGCGCGTGCACACACACACGCACACACCCTTCTCAGGGAGATCCTTCTTTAAATCCAGTTTCTCCACTGGCTTTACTAATCCAATCCTTATCTATCCCATTTAAAACCTCTTCAAATATATTGAATTGGATTGATTGCTCCATCTTGGCTATATAGCCCCATATCAAAAGATGCTCAGGCCTTTCCCAAGAAAAACAAGAAACATTCCAAGATCTTACCTTGCTACAGTATTTTGTAAAATGGAAGGCATCATTTTATGATCTACTTTCACCTATTAACAGAACTTCAGTCAGAATTCTTTCCTTATTTCCCACACAACATTTTTACAATGAAGTCATATTGATCTCACGATTTGTTATTCTATTAGATGCTTTCTCATCTTTCTCCTATAGAAAACTCTACGGTGTATTGTATGCTGTCCATCAAAGCCTCTTTATAAAATTTTTTATGCCTTTGAATTATTTCTGAATATGTTTTACTCATGCTGTTTCTGCTTCTTATATCTTCTTTCAATTCTAGATCTTTTATGAGAGCCTTACTTATTCCCATGCTTTAATGCTCATTCTTTCCATTTTTTCTCTAAAATTCTACTCATTATCCCATCTATATATTTTCTCTAAAACATTTATTTTCTCATTGCTTCAGCTACTACTTGTATATCAAATGCTAGCTAATCTCTAGATTGGTCTCTGAATGACACAGTTTGTAGCAAAACTTTTTGGATTATCACCATCTTCTCAGATTATCTCAATCTGGATGTTCTATATAAAAACTTAATTTCATTATGTCCTTCAAAAGACTATATTTAGTTTATTTTAATTGCTTTTTACATATATCAACTTTTGCCCACTTCTTTTAACTCACTTCCTAACTTTCAAGAATTCTCCTTCCTTCACTTCATATTCGACAATACATGTATGCAAGGACAAGCAAACAGGCTACCTCCCAGCACAGTTTTTATATATGTGCTCCAGACTTATGTCCATTTTCTGCAGAATAGCCTTCTCTATATTTCTCACAGGAATTTTGGGTTCTATATATGCCTTTCCAAACCTGTTTCATAACTTCCTGTTTTCATTTCTCATTTCTGCCATCATCTATCAATCTCCCAAGTCAAAAAAATGTGATTTGCCCCTAACTCTTCCTTTTATTAACTTCTGACATATAATCGATGAACAGATATTGCTTATTTTTCTTCTTTGTTATGTAGTAGATCCTTATTTACAAGTATTCCTTACTTTAGCTCCTGCGATTTATGTTGACATGAAAATAACCATGACAAGTAAATAATCTTAAGCTGATCACATTACATTTGTCCATTATAAAAAATCTTTTTTCAAGTTTAGATTCTATTTCTTACCTGTAACACCAATGTATTTGTGAATTAGTTTCCTAATTATGAGATATACAGTAAACATACAGTATAAAACAATTATAAAATAAAGTTATAAATTTAGCATGAAATAGAATTTCATCAAGTTTGTAAAAATGATCTTGGATACATAATAGAAATCAGGGTAAATTAAAGGAAAAAGTCAAAGCTAAAGACAGGTAGATGCCAGAAAAGAAAGGATACAAAGTCCCATAGATAACTGAGCTATCCCTTGATTACTTATGAAAAAAATTCCCTTTATGATTTTGATGCAAAAGCCAATGGGGAAATGGAAGACTTGATTATATAGTTGTACATACTGTTTGAAATAAAATGAAAAAGATAATCACTACTGGATTCAGACTCTGGTGCAATAATAAATAGTTATACAAATATAACCTATATTTTGTTAAATTCAGGATACAATTCAATATTATTTTAAAATAATTTGTAGTTTTATTGTTCATAAATGTTAGTATATATTTTTACTATTTGTAATAAACTTCAATTTCTCATTTTAGTTAATTTACTTTAATGATCCATTTTTTAGGTGTCAATGAGGTTTGATATAACACCAAGATGGATTTCATGTATATTCCCCAGTAAATGTACTCTTTAAATACAGTAATATTTCCTGGTTTTTTTTTGTTGTTGTTGTTTTGTTTTATTTTTGAGATGGAGTCTTGCTGTGTCCCAGGTTGGAGTGCAGTGCACAATCTCTGCTCACTGCAACTCTGCCTCCCAGGTTCAAGTGATTCTCCTGCCTCAGCCTCCGGAGTAGTTGAGTCTGCAGGCATGTGTCACCACACCCAGCTAATTTTTGTATTTTCAGTAGAGACGGGGTTTCACAATGTTGGTCAAGATGGTCTCGATTTCCTGATCTTGTGATCCTCCCATCTTGGCCTCCAAAAGTGTTGGACTTACAGGCATGAGCCACTGTGCCCGGCCATTTCCATGTTTTTGTATTTGCTTTTTTGCTCCTCCCGACATCAATATATGTGTGAGTTGTTAAAGAATAACTTAATGTTACTTTTTAATTAAAAAAAAAAAAAAAACTATGTCAAACACAGCACCTGAGACCACATAGGTATCCAAATAATGTCTATTGTCTGGATTCTAAGAAACTCTGGCCTCACAGAGTGATCAATCTAATACTTAAAGCTATTTTCTGATGTAAGAGGGAGAGTTATTAAGAACATATTATGCTCACTCATCCCTCAAAAAATAACCACATAAAAATATGGAAAATGATAAATACAAAAGAAAAAGAAGGAGGGAATAGAAAGACATACTAGTTTCCAGCAAGAGAAAGTGTGTGTGTGTGTGTGTGTGTGTGTGTGTGTGTATCTCATACCTCTTATTGGTTCACACCCAGTCATTATTAACGTATATAATTCCAGAGTTAATGTGTTCGAAATATAGCTATATTTTTGAAAAATAAATTCTCATAAAATAAAATGACTATTAAATACTTTGATTAAGAGGGCAAAAATCATTTCCAATTGATCAGAAATCAAATATAAAATCAGGCAGAAATCAATGTTCTTCATTAACACATGGAGAACTATATGGACATGTTTCAAACCTCACAATGATCTATGAGAAAAATTGACAAATTTTGGTAAGAAATCTCAAAATCTCAACATAATAGTGGAAGTACTTCATATATTAAACAATAGTTATAAAAACCTATATTTAAAAATTAAAAGATTTTTTTAAAGGGAGATCATGAATACAATAAGTACTTCAACAATTTAACGGTAATATTTGTATTATAGTTTTTGTATTCTTGTAGTAAGAAAGGGAAATCCCTTTTTGACCCAATGATTTAAGAATTTAATAGTGGCATATCAGAGAATTATATGTGCAATGAAACTAATTACACTGATAATGCTTCCAATTGTAGACAGACACCTAGGGAGATAAATATATTTTTGTAATATTTCTTTTAAATGCACAGTTAGAACAAAAATCTTAGATTTCATTGCAAGCATCAGAATCAGATAATATACATAAATTATCCATATAATAAAGTCTCTAGCTGTGTGAGTATATTTGTAATATGTATATAACATATTTGCTCTAAAGATGGGTTTTAGAAAAAATACTTCACATTTATAAGCTTTGTTATTAATATCCATACATATTTTTAATGATCCTCCTAAAAAACAAGTTCTGTGAAACTTATGAAGCATAAAGTTTCATAGGTATAGCATGTTTTTATATTGATTAGAAAAAAAATTTCTTGAGATAAATGTACTAGCTCAGAAAATGTTGAGAATAAATTTGGACAATAATTCATAGAAAACAAAGGTTGAAAGAAGGAAGGAGAGAAGGGAGGAAGGAAGGGAGGGAGGAAAGAAGGAAGGAAAGAAGGGAGGTGGGGAGGGAGGAACGAAGAAAAGAGAGAGAGAAAGTGAGAGAAGGGAGGAAGAGATAGCTCCTAAACTGGGAAAAGGTGGAAGAGAAGAAAGAAAAGACTAGGGAAGGGAAGTACTGATACATCCTGATACATCCCATCGAGAGAGACAGAAAGAGAGAGAGAGACAGAGAGATGTTTTATATATGAAATAGGCACATGAAATTATGAGAGCTAAGAAATCCTGAGATCTGCAGGGTGAGCCTGCAAATTGAAGACCCACCCACATTGGGGTGACCAATTTGCTTTACTCAGTCTACAAATTTAAATGTAAATCTCCTCCAAAACCATCCTTACAGAAACATCTAGAATAATGTTTGACCAAATGTTTGACTACCCACAGCACAGTTAAATTGACACATAATAATCATCTATGAAAAGCCACACAATAAATTATTGAACTGATTTTAAAATGTAAAATAACAAAATTAATCATCATTGGAGGGAAGACTGATGGAAGGAAAAGAAGGAAGGCAAGAAGGAACAAAACTCTCAGGGCAGAGTACACAGTACACTGGCTAGATGAATGAATTCTCCATACAAACTGAGAGGTAGGTTAGTGTTCTTTCCATGGGCATAGCATGTGAGAAATCAATATTTCAGATTGACAAGTACCACGTCCCATGTCAGAAGCGCATGCAGACAATGAAGGAATGTCATCTGAGCTTCCCCATCTGAGGCAGCTCCATGGGAAGATTTCATGTTAGGTTCAGAGGGAAGGTAGTTTCCTATCACGTATTTACAAGTCCAGAAATGTCACATGTGTCCTATTACCCATGAGATACTCTTTCTGCGGGCACTGAGTGAATAAGGGAAAGTGAGATCTCAGGAATCAGTGGTCTTACCTTCCTCTCCCTCCCTCTCTCCATCGCTCCTTCCTCTTACTTTTCTCTTTCAACAAGAGTTCTTTCTCTTTGGCTTGGCATAGATTTTGTAGCAGTATGGTGAAGCAGTCTGGTGAAGCAGTACGATGAACCCCTTTTCAAAATAATGCTTTTCAAAGTAAAAAAAAAAAAAAATGTTTTAAGAATATATAGGACTATAGGCCGGGCACGGTGGCTCACGCCTGTAATCCCGGCACTTTGGGAGGCCGAGGCGGGCGGATCACTAGGTCAGGAGATCGAGACCATCCTGGCTAACACGGTAAAACCCCGTCTCTACTAAAAATAAAAAAGTTAGCCAGGTGTGGTGGCGGGCGCCTGTAGTCCCAGCTACTCGGGAGGCTGAGGCAGGAGAATGGCGTGAACCTGGGACGCAGAGCTTGCAGTGAGCTGATATCGCACCACTGCACTCCAGCCTGGGCGACAGAGTGACACTCTGTCTCAAAAAAAGCAAAAACAACAACAACAAAAAGAATATATGGGATCATAAAGGGAACCAGTTCTTTTAACATAGCTATTAAAATTACAATATGAAAATTTCTGTGATTCTGTGTCAATTCATTGATAAAAGTGATACCATACAGCCTCATGTTAACGAAACACCATAATTTTAAAGTAGTAAGGAGCACAAGTGACTTTTATGAAAATATGCAATAAATATAATGGGGAATGTAAATATCTGTGACATTTAATTGTAAAAATGTTACAGGTATTGCTCTTACTGATGTGGTTTGCCACTGAGGTTCATAATTGAATATTAAATGTCAATGAGAGCATAAGAAAATAAAGTTGTATATTTTTCCATTTAAATTCATGAAATCTCCTCATTCTATCCAGGAATCCCTGGGAGGTGGTTGGACCATTTTGGTAGACAAAAGGCAATAAGCCTTGTATAAAGGAGCCACAAGCCTATGCTCTGTTCTCTCTACCATTTGGAAATAGCCTTTAGGTAAAACCCACAGCTGTTGAATAAAGTTACAGTACTTGATGTTTTAAAATTCAATGAACCTATCGATATTTAAAGATTTTTAAATTGTTTTTATATTCCAAATCTTAGAATGCAAATAACTTTTATATCTCAAATCTTAGAATACAAATAACTAAACCTACCCAATTACGCTGAAACACTTCGTTCTTCATGTTTTAATAAACACACAATCTAAATAAAACATTTACATTGATATAATCAAGCCAGAAAAGTGTGAGATCTTAATGATGCTTGTTCTTCTTTACATTTATAGGGTTTAATAGAATCAATGCTCAATTACATAGGAAAAAAAAATCATGAAAAGTTAGGTCTACCTTGCTTTTTAAATTGCCTTAGTCATTGTATGTGGATCAGAATACAGATATAAATTCCATATATCTGGTAACCTTTCCTTAATGCAATGTTTCATTTTCTTTGCTTAAAATAGAAATAAGCAATTTATTTTTATAGTACCTAAAATAGTTAATAGTTCGTAATATCTGACAACTTCGGATGAATGAGAAGGAATAAAAATGACTACATATATGATGCTGTCAGCATAAACAAATTCAATCAAACCCCAGCATTGAGCCTTCCTTGAGCAGTTGAAATCTTAAAATTTTAGAAGCATAATTTGTCACCACATTTTATTAATTATTCTTGGTCATTGCT
The DNA here is from genome assembly GCF_024542745.1 of Macaca thibetana thibetana. Lineage (NCBI taxonomy): Eukaryota > Metazoa > Chordata > Mammalia > Primates > Cercopithecidae > Macaca > Macaca thibetana. The sequence goes on from NC_065594.1 coordinate 62,224,351, forward strand.
TCTCTCCATCATTGAAAGAAGCCACTGCATCAGAGAACCTTGCTGTAGATTAATAATCAGAATAACTCCATGTTTAAATATCATTTTTGTTAATGTCTGAGTTTGTAACTACTGCAAGACCCTTATTTCTCAATTCCTCAGTTAAATGCATAATGAAAACTGAGGGGTCATATTCTTTCAATAACTAATTTAGATATTGTTGGAGGGAGTATCTTAAGTTTAATTACACACTACACTTTCATATGGTTGTTGTAGGAAAAATTAAATGTACACAATTCAAGATAAAGTTATTCTACTCATGTTTTGTTTGTTTGTTTTTGTCTCCCTTAACTTTGTCTTAGAAAGTGTACCTACAAGAATACTCTTGAAGTGCCACAGCAAAGTGGGGAGAGAAGGTCATTTGGTCTTTAGTTCTTGGTCGTTGGGCATCTGAAGTAGCATCTAGTGAGTTTCCTATCATCTCTTCTGGTCCTTTATGTTCTCATCAGTTTAGATGTTTGCATTTGCACGAGTCTCAACGTTTCATTTATTGCAGCATACACTGCAACATCTTGTGTGTCCTGAAAATAAGACCTATTTTTCCTGGCTGTCAGTGCAATAGTCTATTAGCCAAAGGGAAAGGATCAACTTGCTTCTTTTTCCTTGCTGGGTTGTATGGAAATTGTGTTTCTTCCATCCCATCTTCATAAACATTGTACATAACCATACTGTTTTTACACTAGCCTGAACACTGTTTCTTATCTATGAGGCCCACCTGTTTTCTTGTATCTTACCTGGGAAGTTAGGCTATCATAACCTCATTTAGCAGATATTCCAAACATCTGGCCTTTCATTTGCTCCATCTCCATCTTGCTATGAAGGAGCTTAGTTTGGAGGTAGGGGAGCAGTGAGCGGGCCTCCTTTTGAGACCAACTCCAGTATCAACCTGTTTTAATATCCAAGCTAACAGGCATTAATTTTTTGTTCAATTTCTTAATGAGAGGAAAGTGGGAAAAAAATCCCATCTCAGACACAGGGAATGTGAATAAATAAATAATAATTAAAAATACATAAAAAATACATGAACATATATATTCATTCCAGATACCTAACTTTGAAATATTGAAGGCAAATAATTTACTATCATTTAAAAATTATTTTCCTAACACACAAAAACCAAAACATAGAAAGTTTAGCAATAGGCTGGGTTGTGTGGCACATGGCTGTAATCCCAGCACTTTGGGAGGCCTAAGTGGGAGGACTACTTGAGCCCAGGAGATCAAGACCAGCCTGGGCAACACAGGGAGACCCCATCTCTACAACAAATTTAAAAATTACCTGGACATGATGGCATGTGCCTGTAGTCCCTGTTATGCAGGAGCCTGAGGTGGGAGGATTCCTTGCACCTGGGAAGTTGAGCTACAGTGAACCGTGATCACCCCACTGCATTCTAGCCTGGGAGACACAGCAAGACCTTATCTCAAAAAAAAAAAAAAAAAAAAAAGAGAGAGAGAGAAAGAGAGTTAGCATTAGGGTGTGGAGTAGTGGAGCAGTATTGAGTAAAAGGAATTAACAAGAATAAAAAGCTCATTAGTAGATCAAAATCTTACCCTGCTAATAAGTGCAAATGATGAAGGTACACCCACACCCACACACACACACACAAATATACCGCACACAAATATAGTTGTGCTAACGAGTTTTTTACTATTTTATAAAAAATAAAAGGTCTAATCAACACTATTTACATTATAAATAATTCTCAGTAGTCTTCTACTTTAAAATAAATTAGAATATTTTAGTACTTTTGTAGATAAAACTTGATTTTTCAGACAATATTATGGCTAAAGTTTATTAACGTTCTTCCTATCTCCATAATTAAATTATACTCTAAGCACAAATTCAAAATCTTAACGTTCTTCCTATCTCCATAATTAAATTATACTCTAAGCACAAATTCAAAATCAAAGAGAAAAACATAGCATCAAAAAGCTGTTTCAGAGAAGAAAGATGAGGTTTAAAAATGATTCTATTCATAGTTATTGACACCAATATTTAGCAATAATGTCATTTTATTCAATGTATTAGCTGTCAACTAAATGATGAAAAGATGTAATTAAATCTGGAAAATGTGAAACCAGGCAAATATATAAACATATTAAATCAATAATAAAAAAATACTTATGTGAAGTCATAAAAACAAAAACACAATAATTATATTCAGTGCAATCTGATTTTAATTACAATTCAAAGTATCTCCTTTACAATACTATAGCTTCATATTCTAATATAGGGTGTGCCAAAAAGGTTTCGTTTTATTATACTTTGGATTTATATTTAGGTCAAGCAAAATTTTACATTGTTGCCAACCACTTAAAACTTCTATATAAAGTTTTTGTAAAATCCTCTATTATTTTAATAGAAATTAGAAAACGTCCTAAATTAGACATCTGCTCCTTTAACATTCATTCTGACAGTGGATTTGTTTTTAAGGAATAAAAAAGTCAAAATTTAAGATGATGATTATTTGATATAAAACAGAATATAATAGGTATAATACTTCCTGCAAAGATCATGCTCCACCCTACTTACAATATCCGTAATTGTCTTGGCACTAAACCACTTTCTTCATGGCTGTAAATGTGTAATTATTGTCATGTCTTGTGTTACAGTAATCACACATTAGTATGAAACATTAATATGAAGGGGTAACATGATTTCTAGGGAGAAGCAGCTTGGAGAGACATAAAATTCATCTAATTTATATTTCAAAAAAATTTGTTTGATCCAGACTCATTACGTCTTAGAAAAACATGTCGTAAAGAATTGCTTAGGTTCTTTTAATCTCAGTACATTATTATCCCTCAGTGTTAGCTACATCACAGAATTGTTTCAATAATTAAATAATATATTTATAAAATGTCTAATCTGTAACAGTAACTAATATTTAATAGGTGGGCAGTATATATAGCTTTCTTTCTTATGCATTATCTCCTATTGATTTAAGTAATAAGTCTTCTCTTAGACAAATAACAGTGGTTCTGAATGAAAAAGCATTATTTCTAAAGTTTTAAAGGACAGAAATGAGAAATTAATATTTATGAGCACTTCCTCTGCATTTGGCATTATTTTTTATATTACAGAGACCAAAATAAAATTTTCAACTTTCCTAGTTTGCCCACCATCAAATAGAAACCTCCCCAAGCCTTTGGGAAATAGGAAGTACATTTGCCTAGTTGTCCAACTTAAAACATTGGAGCCGTCTCTGAGGCCTCTTTCTTCTTTATATCCTTTCCCTTTCCAACTTGTCTAACTTACCAACAGCACCTCCAACATCCATCTTCATTCCCTTCATCCTGACTGTAAGTACTCAGAACAGACCAGCAGCATCCTTTGCCTGAACTATAACATATCATATAACTCCCTGCATTATTGGGTTCTCCAGAGAAAGAACAAATAGGATGAAAATAAAGAGAAACGTGGATATATGACAGATGGCTTATTGGTGGGTTGGTCTCACAAGAGTATAAAGGCTAGGAAGTCCCACAACAGGCCCTTTGCAAGCTTGAGAATCAGGGAAGCCAGTAGTGTGGCTCAGTATAATTCTGAAAAGCCTTAGAACCGGGGAAGCTGGTGATGTAACTCTCAATTCAAGCCTGAATGCCTGAGAAACTGGGGGAGAGCAGGTGCAAGTTCCTAGTCCAAAGGCTGAAGAGCCTAAAGTTCTAGTCCAAGGGCAGGAGAGGGTGTCCCAGCTCCAGAAGACAGAGAGAGAACTCACCTTTCTTCTGCCTTTTTGTTCTGTCTGGGCTCTCAGCCAAACTGGATGGTGGCGGCCCACCACATTATGTGACAAGGATCTTCTTTACTCAGTCCACTGGTTCAAATGCCAGTCTGTTTCATAAACACCCTCACAGACATACCTAAAAATACTGCTTTGGGTATAATGGGGATCCCTTGATCCACTCAAGTTGACACCTAAAATTAACCATCACATTCCTCTTCTTAAAATTTTTCAGCATCTTTTATTGAAACTCAAACTTAATTATCTTAGAAAACGAGACTATAAGATATGGGTAATGTGTGCGTTTTTTTGTTTTGTTTTGTTTTGTTTTGTTTTTTGAGAGAGTTTTGCTATTGTCACCCAGGCTGGAGTGCAGTGATGCAATCTTGGCTCACTGCAACTTCCACCTCCCGGGTTCAAGTGATTCTCCTGCCTCAGCCTCCTGAGTAGCTGAGATTACAGGTGTGCACCACCACGCCTGGCTAATTTTTGTATTTTTGCTAGAGATGGGGTTTCACCATGTTGACCAGGCTGGTCTCGAACTCCTGACCCCAAGTAATCCACCCTCCTTGGCCTCCCAAAGTGCTGGGATTACAGTTGTGAGCCACTGCACCAGGCCAATATGTGCTTTTATGACTTCATGTTTGTATGTCTGTATATATATATGTGTATATATATATAAAATATAGTTTGTGATGATGCCCAATTTTTTTCTTCTATTCAGATCTTGTTAATTTTATCATTTCAAGACATGTGTTTCTTGCCCTGATTCTTTGAATATCTGGCTGTGCAGATAATTTGTGTCTTCATTTAAATGTGTACATATACACTTATGATGTACACACATATTAATAGCAGGATTATTTGTGATTGTCCAAATTTAAATAGATACAATGTGATAATAATAAGATAGAAAACTATAGGACAATAACAATAAATGAAAACACTATTGCTCACGATAACATAGATGAAACTCACAGATGTGATACTGAGTGAAGGGAAGCAGACAGACACTAAATAAGATACACTCTGTCCTTCTACTTACATACAATTTAAAATAGGCCAAACTGTATTAACTTTAAGTTTGTCAGGGAGAAGACAGGACATAGCAATTGGGAACGGGCATGAGGAGGCTTTGTTTATGAAGATTACACATCAATTTAAATGGTTTATTGAAATGACTGTTATTCACATTGTTAGTAAAGAGAGTGGAGGTGCCAAGGTTAAGAATACACATGGATTTGTAATTAGTTGGCAGCTATAAAATCCACATAAAGAATAATAGAAGGATATGTTTTGAGTGAAAGCTGGGATGAGATTGTGAAGAATACTGAATTCTAAATTAGGGGTATACATTTTAGCCTACATATAAGGATGAACTATTGGAATTTTTTATTCAGTTTTCCTACATTAAGAACATTGTCTCAAACCACAAATTATTCCCTCCTAGTAGGTATGGTAAGACATAATTCAGAAATGAAATTGATAGATTAATAATAAATATATAAAAACTTCATTATCAAGAGGCCTGGTTTCCATATGCACAGGTATTTCTGCTTCTTCCCTCCAGCACAGGTAAACAGCTAACTTCTGTCTGCACTGCCAGCAGGGCATAAAGTGTCATTACCTCTTGCTCTAAGCCGCCAAACCCAGCATTCACTCAGCAATCAGCTTTTTTCCCCACTGCTACTCAGAGAATGTTCTGTAAGCCTTCCACCTTAGGTAATAAAGTCTTGGATCCCACTGTTCCTATTTTAGTGCAGACTTTTTCTAATTTTGTTTTTTTTGAGATGGAGTCTTACTCCGTTGCCCAGGCTGGAGTGCAGTGGCGCCATCTAGGAGCACTGCAAGCTCCGCCTCCCCGGTTGACGCCATTCTCCTGCCTCAGCCTCCCAAGTAGCTGGGACTACAGGCTCCTGCCACCACGCCCAGCTATTTATTTTATTTTATTTTATTTCATTTTTATTTTTATTTTATTTTATTTTTATTTTTATTTTATTTTATTTTATTTTTTGTATTTTTAGTAGAAACGGGGTTTCACCGTGTTAGCCAGGATGGTTTCCATCTCCTGACCTCGTGATCCACTTGCCTCGGCCTCCCAAAGTGCTGGGATTACAGGCGTGAGCCATCACACCCGGCCTTTAGTACAGACTTCTATACTTATTGGACTTAACCTCTCATTTAATATGGAGGATGATTCTTTCATTGTCTTATTTTGAATGAAATCACCCCAGATTTGGGGAGTTTTCTTCTTACTCATGTTTTACTCAGTATCTTACCACAACGTTCCTCAAGATCCCATCCCAAGTTTTTCTTTCTTTCGTTTCCACACTTTCTGAATTATCCTGTCCATTCCTGTCATTTTAAATGTAAATCTTATGCTGATCTTTCCCTTGATTTCTGGCTTACACTTCACACTTGAAAAATTACAATCAGAAGCCATAAATCTCTTTAAATTAGCCTCAGTGAAATTTGAATAACACTATTATGCCACATGCCAATAACAGGAAACTCAACAGGACACGCGCGCTTTTGAGAATTTAAATCACTTAACAACTAGTGTTTGTTTGGATAGAAAAGTAAGCATTTTAGTAAATATATAACATTACTATACATTAATTTAAATCAATTTTGGGGACTATTTTTAACATCTTAAGATATATTTTTAATCTATTTACCAAACAGCAAAATCTTTCCCAAAATATCAAAGTAATTTCGCGTTTGTTTTAGTTTGAATTTTTAGCTGTTTCTAAGAACTATTGATTCATAAACTTGTAATAATAAATGTTAACTTAAGAGTTCACTTAGAGTTGTATCTATTTCCCCCATAGATGGTTCATTTTGGTCATCAACATTATGACGTTAACTATAACTTCAGCAATATATTGCTAATATACTCAAATAATCATATTAAAATTAATATTAGTAACATAGATAAAATACATTTACCTTTTTAAAAGCCCAGATACAATAAAGTAATGCTAACTAATTCATTATTTTACCACACAAAGTTACCCATCTATGTATGTGTGTTTGCCTGTATGCACACATATGAATATATATATATAAAATGACAATTTTTTATCTAGAGTCCCCCTAGTTCTCTCAAAGTTCAATTATTAAAATGGAACTACATATTTTGCTCCTGAAATGATTCCTTAGCAAATGTCTGTCATTCTAATAAATTGCATTGTCTTCTACCCGGTTAATTTAAGTTGGAATCTGAGTAACTTATAATTTTTAGATTTTTCACCTCCTCTATTCATTCCATTAGCATTTCTTCTTGCCATTTATTTTTTCATTTTACCGTCTCCATTTCCCTGAAATTAATCTGCTCAAAATCACCATATGCTTCTCCAAAGCTATTATTATTCATGCCTCATCCTGCATTACCCATCCCACAGAGAATCATGTAAAAAATATTTAGTTTCTCCACATCCTCACCAACACTTATCTTTCCTTTTTTGATAATCTAACCAGTGTGAGGTAATGTCTCATGATGATTTTAATTTAAATTTCCCTGATGATTAGAAATGTTGAGCATTTGTTCACGTATCTGTTGCTCCTTTGTATGTCTTCCTTTGAGAAATGGCTGATTAGATTCTTTCCCCTTTTTTAACAGGATTTTTTGTTATCTTGTTATTTAGTTTGAGTTCCTTTTGTATTTTAGATATGAGCCCCTTCTCCAATACATAATTTGTAAATATTTTCTTCCCATCTGTGGACTGTTTTTCACATCTATCAATTGTTTTCTTTCCTGTGGACAGACTTTTTAGTTTGATATAATCTCTTGTGTCTATGTTTGCTTTCATTTTCCACAATTGTTGGGGTCATATCCAAGAAATCACTGCCTAGACCAAGTTCATAGAGCTTTTTCCCTATGTTTTCTTGGTAGTTTTACACTTTGAGGTCTTATGTTTAGGTCATTAGTCTATTTTGAGTCAATTCTTATATAAGGGGTGAGAAATGGCCCCATTTTCTTTTTTCTGCATATACATATTATTTTCCAAATACCATTTATTAAAGAAACTGCTCATTCTTGATGCCTTTGTTAAAATCAATTGACCATAGATGTTCAGGTTCATTTCTGGGCTCCTTATTCAATTCCACTGAGCAATGAGTCTGTTTTTATGCCAGTATTATGCTGTTTTGATATCTATGTTTCTGTAATATATTTTGAAATCTGGTAGTGTGATGCTTCCAGCTTTGTTCTTTTTGGTCATGATTGCTAATCGTTGGCTAATAGATGTCTTTCATAGTTCTATTTGAATTTTAACATTCTCTTCTATTTTTTTGAAGAATGACGTTGGAATTTTGATAGCAATAGATTAAATCTGTAGGTCACTTTGAGTAGTATGGACATTTTAACAATATGAATTCTTCTAAGCTATGAACAGAGAATATCTTTTCAGTTATGGGTTTTTTCTTCAATTTCCTTCATTGATGTTGTATGGAAACACTTGTACACTCCTGGAGTTATTATAAATTAGTATAGCAATTTTGGAAAACAGTATAGATGTTTCTTAAAAAAAACTAATATTATAATTACATGATTCAGCAATCTTATTTCTAGGTATATCTGCAAAGGAACTGAAATCAATATGTTGAAGAGATGCCTGCATTCCCGTGTTCATTGCAGCATTATTTACAATAGCCAAGATATAAAAACAGCCTAGGTAGCCATCAATAGATGAATGAATTTTTATAATGTGTTATATATACGCAGTGGAAAACTATTCAGCCAAAAAAAACAAAAACAAACAAACAAACAAATAAAACACAACTGGGCGAGGTGGCTCACACCTGTAATCCCAGCACTTTGGGAGGCTGAGGCAGGTGGATCACGAGGTCAAGAGATTGAGACCCTCCTGGCTAACACCGTGAAACCCCGTCTCCACTAAAAAAAAAAAAAAAAAAAAGCCAGGTGTGGTGGTGGGCACCTGTAGTCCCAGGTTCTCGGGAGGCTGAGCAGGAGAATGGCATGAACCCGGGAGGTGGAGCTTGCAGTGAGCTGAGATGGTGCCACTGCACTCCAGCTTGGGCAACAGAATGAGACTGTGTCTCAAAAAAAAAAAAAAAAAATTGTGACAACATGGATGAACCTAGAAGACCTTGTGTTAAGTGGAATAGCAAAGGACTGAAAGACCAATAGTGTATAATCTCACTTTTATCCAAAATCCAAAAAAGTCAAAATTATGGAAGTAAAGAGTAAACTAGTAGTTATCAGAGACTGGTGGGGAAGGGGGTGGATGGGAAAAGAGGAAATGTTGGTGAAAGAGTACAAAGGTTCAGCTAGACAGGAGGAATAAATTTGATGATCTATTGCATAGCAATGACTGTAGTTAATAATAACACATATTTCAAAATATTATAAATACATACAATTATTGTCAATTTAAAAATAAAAATTGAAATAAATCATTTATAGTTATATATAGTTATATACAATATATATGTACGTATTAACATTTGGTAATGTCACTTTCTTTTCCAAGTTATTTGATGGTTTTTACTGTGCTTTCTATAAAGTCTCAACTACCTATCATAGCCAAATAGGTTTGCGTAATCTACTTTCAACTGTTTTTCCAAAATCAATACTTACACTCTTCTACTTGGTAAACTGTTTCTCGTCAAAGTGTTGTGATTCTGTTCCTTAAACGTCAAAGTCTTCTACACTCTACAATCTGTGAATTCACTGTTTTATGCCTTAGGAAAGCTCTTAAAATATTGTAAGCTTAGCTGATTCCTAATTTTATAGTTATCAGGGCCGTTGTTTTCGTGTGACAGATTCTACTGTCTACAGAGTGCAGACCTGCTTAAATAGGTCTTCCTTTTCATTCTCTCCCAACATCTTGTTTTTTTCTTCATAGATGTTATCAACCTAATTTTTTTTTGCTTATTTCTTTATTTTTTTAATCTCTAAAATTTAAGTTCTTATAAGACAAATAATCTTTTCTGTCTTGTTTAATAGTTTATTGCTTACATATAGCAAATATCCTAATGTGTGATAAGTGTATTCATTTCTTATTTATTCTATAAAATGATATCACACACTTAATCACTTAAAACAACACAAATGTATTACCTTAAAGTTGTAGAGATTGCAGTTGAAAATGGGCCTTACTGGGTTAACATAATGGTGTTAGGAAGCTGGGCTTCATTTCTTCTGGAAATTCTAGGGAGAATCTATTCCTTTGACTTTTCCAGCTTCAAGAGACTGCCCACATTTATAATTCATGGTCCCATCCCTCCATCTACAAAGCCACAAGGTTCGGGAGGGTGTTTGTCACAATGCTGTATCTCTAGTTCTTTCTCTTTTGTCTTCTTTCATTCATAAGGATCCTCCTAATTATATTAGACCTAGCTGGATAACTCAGGATAATCTTCTCACCAATTAGCACTTTCATTTAATCTGCAACTTTATTTCCCAATTGCCATGTAATTTAACTAATTCACATGGTATTGAGAAGTAGGACATTAATACATTTGGAGGCTTACTATTTTGCCTGCTGCAGTAGGTAATCATATTTTTTATTTCAACAAGGGAACAGATGAGAAATTTTCCTTGAAGTGTCTGTGTGTTTAATCTCTAAAATATATGGTTACATTGGTGAGTTAGGTGACATTGTGCTACTCATAAGCATACATTTAAAATTAATGGAAATATAATTTGTAAGTTAAATATTTTTGATTGACAATATAATTCCTTATGAAAACAATAATAAGCACAACCAAATAAACAAACAGAGTTATCTCAACTATTTACAATAGCCCAGGGCTGTGGACAAGTTTAGATCTTTGGGGGAAAAAAATGAAAATTGATTTCTGTCTCCAGAAATGTAAGTAATTTGTAAAACCATGGCCAACTTATACAACCTCTCTGTATGATTTGGCCTCATTCTGAACACATAAAATAGAGATTTTTAAAAATTATTTCAATCCTATTTATGGTAAATATTTTACAGAGGGTAGATATCTATAAGTATTACTAGTAATTGTTGATGATACATCCTGTCATTATTATTACAGAATACTTGCCTGTAGAAATGTTTTTAATAGTTAGAATTACAGTACTTAGGAATTTTAAAATATCTCTCTTCAAAGCAAGTGTTTTCATATAATCATTGATTTGGGAAGTTGTGTCTGTCAAAAGTGGGCTATAAGAAAGGGCTCTAAAAAGATTATTCTAGTTCTCTAATACACACTCTTTTCTCTCAACTGTCAGTTTCATCCTTTAACATCTGCTCTGAAATAATTTACCATTTCAGCTCTGTTCAACTTCCAGAATTTGTGACTCATTATGCTTTTCTTAATCACTTCCAAAAAAGTAGTCATAATCTCCCTCAATTGCTTAGGGGAGAGGAAGTAAAACACATCTATTCCTTTTCATCACAATTTAAATTGGATGCAATATTATTCCTAAAATGTATCAAATCATGCTTATAAAAATAATTTTCAAAAGATGGCAAATTAAAACACATATTTTTACATCTCTGATAAGAAGGCATTGTATCCATCAGTCTTTAAAACTTCAAGAAGACAAATTTTGTGATAGTTTATTTTACCCAACTAACTCTTTTTTCATGTGAACTGTGAAACATTTGATGTCCCATAAAAATTCTGTCTTGTATAGGATGGGTGTTATTTTATAAGGTTTATGTTGTAAAACCTTATAAACACTTTATCTGTTCTACCCGTAGACTTCACTTTATCTGTTCTACCCTTAGACTTTATTTGATATTTTGAAGGTTTTTTCTCCTTAAATAATTTTAAGTTGTTTTTCCTTTATATATGGCAATAAATATATGTGGTTTTAATGTTATATAGTGCTATAAATTAATTGAAAAAAATAGCAGAAGCTCCTTGTTGTTTTTTCTCCAAACACCATCCTGCTTTCTAGAGGCAGTACTTTTCACTGTTTTACTGTTTTCCAAACTGTTATATCTTTATTTACAAGTTGTATATTATATATTGTTATTCACCTTCCTGCTATAAAAGATGAAGATTTTGGCTTATTTGTATTCTTAGCACTTTCCTACCCAACAGCTATGTCCACATTTTTGTTTCAATAGAAAATCACTTTTAATATTATCATCCAGTTAAGAGTAGTACTTTATTTCTATTTTTCTATTGGACAACATAAGGCTTTTCAAATTGCCTAATTTTTGAAAAAAAATTCTATCTTATTATATCATTGCTTACTCACCAACAATTGCTCAAAAGTACTCAATATAATTTGATATTTAGTCAGACATCTCATGCAATATCACAGATTTTATTGTATTTTCAGGAAAAGGGTTGTTTTGTGTGTTTTTTGTTCTATTATATATAAAATTATTTAGGAAATCTTATAATTTTTTGTTTAATTTTTGTAGTATAATCTTTTGTAGTCTTTATTTGAAGTTGTTATAATTATCAGTAACAGATCTAATTAGTAAAACTAGAAACTTAATTTTACACAGTAACGTCTAGAAACTACTTCCATAAGAATAATCTAATCTAGTCACATTTTGTTATCATTACATTTAATGTCACATACCATCATGAGTCATTTGCTTTTAACTTGAAGCTTTCTAACGCTATTTCCATTCACTTTATTAGTAAAAACCCTAAATTTGTTTTCGTTGATTCATTTACTGCATCCACCCCAGATAGGCATTTTACACCTGCACATCAAAGAATAATCATCTTTTATTTCCTGAATTCTTTAGATTTCCATTCTCTGAGACAGCAAGTTCAATTCTTCTCAAGTCTTCAAAGTCTCCTACCACCACCTCATTTACACTACTGATTTTGCTTCCTATTTCACTGAAGCTTCTGTTTCTCTTTAGTTGCAAAACTCCTTCAAAAAGTCTTTCTATATTTATTCTCTCAAAATCTTCTCAACCTTTTCTTTCTAAAACATATTTCATCAGACTTTTGTTCCATTACTTAATGATGTCCTCACATCAAGATCATTTGTGCCACATGAAGCTAAATAAGATATGGCCAATTCTTGTTTTTCATATTCTCTGCTGTCTCTGGAGGACTTGACACTTTTGTTCACTCGCTTTCTATACTTATCTTCCTAGGCTTGGCAATATAATGGCTTTCTTCTTATCACCTTGACACTTCCTTTCACATCTACTCCTCACTCCCCAACGGCTTCACATTGGAAAGGTTTAGAATATATTTCTCAGAAATCACATCTTTTATCTCTTGAGACTATAAATATAATTGAGATGCTGATGACTCCCAAATGTGAATTTCTATGTTTACCCACTAGAGTGAAGTTCAGCCTTGTGTTTCCGACTGCTCCCACATCTTCACTTGAACTTTTTAATCAGTATCCAAACTTATCATGTCAAAACTGAACTTGAATCCTTATTCCTGATCCATCCGACAGGGTCCTCGTGCAAGCTTTCTGATATCAGTCAAGGGCCAGTTTCTTAGACCACACAGGCAAATCTTGTAGGTTTACCTTTCAAATAAGTGTATCGAGACCCTGAATGCTTATTACTGCCTTAACTGCTTATCTCCTCCTCACTTTGGTACAAGCCATTATCTGCACCTTCATCTGCATTTTGTGTAAATGTGATGGATATTCTGTATTATATGTCAGCTTATTAGACTTTAAATATGATGAGGCCAGGGATCTTTGTTTTGCCCAATTACATATATCAAGAGGTTTGATAGTGGCTGAACTAAGTGTCCCATCAATATTTGTTTGATGAATATTTTTTGTTGTTGTTTTGCTTTGTTTTTATTGTTTGTATGTGTGTGCGTGTATGTGTGCACACATGCTGAAAACACTAAATAAATTACCTCAACTAATCCTCCTCAATATTTCTGCTAGGGGAAAATTTGAGATAATTATTATCTTGGTATACATGAAAAATAAAACCTTGCCTTAAAAAGTCACTTGATAATTTCCAGACACAAGATTCAAATTTGGTCTATGTGTATTCAGTTCAGTCTATGTGATTACTATATGACTGTCTGTCACTTTATTACATGAACATACTTTGATATATCTTAGATGCTTCACAATAAACACAGGAGAGAAATATAATAACCCCCGTCTCTTACAGATAAAAATTATCACATTGAGAAACTAATTTACCTGCAAATCTTCACAGAAGTGATGAAACCAAGATTTCTACATTGGGTTTTTGACTTTAAATTAACAACATGATCTACTATAATGGCAATATTTATTACAGTGGATAATAGAAAACGTTGTTATCTAAAGAGAAGTATTTATTAGCCTAAGGATATTGCAAATTTTACGTAGCTGCTATTTGTATTACCAAATGTTTGTTAAAAAGCACTATTTGTGGATTAAAATAAATACACACTCTATTATTACAGAACTTAGAAAAAGTTACCCTGAAACTCTGTTAAATAATCTGGTGTGGCACTTAGGCAGCTATAATAACTTTGGTCTTATGTAATAACTTAGAACTATGGCCTTCCAATATTTTGCTCAAGTATTCCTGAAAATATTTTTTAAAACCATGGTATCAAAAATTTGCATAACATAAATATTTACAAAGAATGTAACTGTTAACATATTTTAGATACTAACATAACAATTTGTTTTCATGCTAGAGATCTATATATTCAACGAAGAATGCAAAAGCTGAAAATTTGTGATTGGTCAAAGATAAACACTTTAATTATAAAGTGATAGTAGAAGGATTGTGAAAGAGGGCTTGTAAAAACAGTCCCAGCATGTTGCCTCCATTAGAAATGCATTTTAGGCACTTCAGTTTTAGGAAAACGATGAGGTTCTGAAAATATATTTCCTTTCATTATCCAACACACTTAGTAAACTCTTGATGTACTTATAAAGGTATCTATGCCCAAGTTTGAAAAAGCTATTCCAGAAAATTGAGACTTACCAAGCTTTTACTAAGAGATGTTTTTTTGTACTCAAACTATTCAGGAAGAAGCAATATCCAAAATAGAGTGCAAACATAAAATGTTTTTTGATAGTTCAATTTTGGAAAAATTAACCTGAAATGGATGAAGAGCTTAACAAAGAAAAAAAGAAGAAAAAAATAATTAATGCATGAGTGACTAACCTCTGCATTGAGATATCTTTAAGCAATTCTAAGAACAATTCAGAGGTGGGCAATTATAACAACACAAAAGTATACACAGATGGAGTTATAAAAAATAACTACTTCAGCTTTTTCTCAATTTTTTCTAAACAGGACACAATCCTAAGTATATGAGGCACCATATTGTATTATAACCGAAAGTACCACTCTGGAACTGCACTGCAAGGTGTTAAGTTATGGTTTTGTCATTTGAGGCAGTTCTCAAAACTCTCTTCTATTGAGTTACTTCATATATAGATGTATGATAATAAAATACGAGGGCAGAGCAAGATGACCAATAGGAAAAGCACCAGTCTCCAGCTCCCAGCATGAGCGACACAGAAGACTGGTGATTTCTGCATTTTCAACTGAGGTACTGGGTTCATCTCACTAGGGAGTGCTGGACAATCGGTGCTGGTCACCTGCTGCAGCCCGACCAGCGAGAGCTGAAGCAGGGCGAGGCATCGCCTCACCTGGGAAGTGCAAGGGGGAAGGGAAACCCTTTTCCTAGCCAGGGGAACTGAGACACACAACAACTGGAAAATTGGGTAACTCTCACCCCAGTATGGCACTTTACCAAGGATCTTAGCAAACGGGCACACCAGGAAATTATATCCCACACTTGGCTGGGAGGGTCCCACGCCCTCGGAGCCTCCCTCATTGCTAGCAAAGCAGTCTGCGATCTAACAGCAAGGCAGCAGTGAGGCTGGGGGAGGGGTGCCCGCCATTGCTGAGGCTTAAGTAAGTAAAGCCGCTGGGAAGCTTGAACTGGGTGGAGCTCACAGCAGCTCAAGGAGGCCTGCCTGTCTCTGTAGACTCCACCTCTGGGGACAGAACACAGCTAAACAACAACAACAACAACAACAACAAAAGCAGCAGAAACCTCTACAGATGCAAATGACTCTGTCTGACAGCTCTGAAGAGAGCAGTGGATCTCCCAACATGGAGATTGAGATCTGAGAACGGACAGACTGCCTGCTCAAGTGGGTCCCTGACCCTGAGTAGCCTAACTGGGAGACATCCCCCACTAGGGGCAGACCGACACCCCACAGCTCAGACGGTAGAGGAAGCTTCCAAAGCAAGAATCAGACAGGTACACTCGCTGTTCAGAAATATTCTATCTTCTACAGCCTCTGCTGCTGATACCCAGGCAAACAGGGTCTGGAGTGGACCTCAAGCAATCTCCAACAGACCTACAGCTGAGGGTCCTGACTGTTAGAAGGAAAACTAACAAACAGGAAGGACACCCACACCAAAACCCCATCAGTACATCACCATCATCAAAGACCAGAGGCAGATAAAACCACAAAGATGGGGAAAAAGCAGGACAGAAAAGCTGGTAATTCAAAAAATAAGAGCGCATCTCCCCCTGCAAAGGAGCACAGCTCATCACCAGCAATGGATCAAAGCTTGACGGAGAATGACTTTGACGAGATGAGAGAAGAAGGCTTCAGTCCATCAAACTTCTCAGAGCTAAAGGAGGAATTACATACCCAGCGCAAAGAAACTAAAAATCTTGAAAAAAAGGTGGAAGAATTGATAACTAGAATAATTAATGCAGAGAAGGCCATAAACGAACTGACAGAGATGAAAACCATGACACGAGAAATACGTGACAAACGCACAAGCTGCAATAACTGACTCGATCAACTGGAAGAAAGAGTATCAGCGATTGAGGATCAAATGAATGAAATGAAGCGAGAAGAGGAACCTAAAGAAAAAAGAAGAAAAAGAAATGAACAAAGCCTGCAAGAAGTATGGGATTATGTAAAAAGACCAAATCTACGTCTGATTGGGGTGCCTGAAAGCGAGGGGGAAAATGGAACCAAGTTGGAAAACACTCTTCAAGATATCATCCTGGAGAACTTTCCCAACCTAGTATGGCAGGCCAACATTCAAATTCAGGAAATACAGAGAACGCCACAAAGATACTCCTTGAGAAGAGCAACTCCAAGACACATAATTGCCAGATTCACCAAAGTTGAAATGAAGAAAAAAATGTTAAGGGCAGCCAGAGTGAAAGGGCAGGTTACCCACAAAGGGAAGCCCATCAGACTAACAGCAGATGTCTCGGCAGAAGCTCTACGAGCCAGAAGAGAGTGGGGGCCAATATTCAACATTCTTAAAGAAAAGAATTTTAAACCCAGAATTTCATATCCAGCCAAACTAAATTTCATAAGTGAAGGAGAAATAAAATCCTTTACAGATAAGCAAATGCTTAGAGATTTTGTCACAACCAGGCTTGCCTTACAAGAGACCCTGAAGGAAGCACTAAACATAGAAAGGAACAACCGGTACCAGCCTTTGCAAAAACATGCCAAAATGTAAAGACCATCGATGCTAGGAAGAAACTGCATCAACTAACGAGCAAAATAACCAGTTAATATCATAATGGCAGGATCAAGTTCACACATAACAATCTTAACCTTAAATGTAAATGGACTAAATGGTCCAATTAAAAGACACAGACTGGCAAACTGGATAAAGAGTCAAGACCCATCAGTTTGCTGTATTCAGGAGACCCATCTCACATGCAGAGATATACATAGGCTCAAAATAAAGGGATGGAGGAAGATCTACCAAGCAAATGGAGAACAACAAAAAAAGCAGGAGTTGCAATACTAGTCTCTGATAAAACAGACTTTAAACCATCAAAGATCAAAAGAGACAAAGAAGGCCATTACATAATGGTAAAGGGATCAATTCAACAGGAAGAGCTAATATCCTAAATATATATGCACCCAATACAGGAGCATGCAGATTCATAAAGCAAGTCCTTAGAGACTTACAAAGACACTTAGACTCCCATACAATAATAATGGGAGACTTCAACACCCCACTGTCAACATTAGACAGATCAATGAGACAGAAAGTTAACAAGGATATCCAGGAATTAAACTCATCTCTGCAGCAAGGAGACCTAATAGACATCTACAGAATTCTCCACCCCAAATCAACAGATTATACATTCTTCTCAGCACCACATCACACTTATTCCAAAATTGACCGCATAATTGGAAGTAAAGCACTCCTCAGCAAATGTACAAGAACAGAAATTATAACAAACTGTCTCTCAGACCACAGTGCAATCAAACTAGAACTCAGGACTAAGAAACTCAATCAAAACCGCTCAACTACATGGAAACTGAATAACCTGCTCCTGAATGACTACTGGGTACATAACAAAATGAAGGCAGAAATAAAGATGTTCTATGAAACCAATGAGAACAAAGATACAACATACCAGAATCTCTGGGACACATTTAGAGCAATGTATAGAGGGAAATTTATAGCACTAAATGCCCACAAGAGAAAGCAGGAAAGATCTAAAATTGACACTCTAACATCACAATTAAAAGAACTAGAGAAGCAAGAGCAAACACATTCAAAAGCTAGCAGAAGGCAAGAAATAACTAAGATCAGAGCAGAACTGAAGGAGATAGAGACACAAAAAACCCTCCAAAAAATCAATGAATCCAGGAGTTGGTTTTTTGAAAAGATCAACAAAATTGATAGACCGCTAGCAAGACTAATAAAGAAGAAAAGAGAGAAGAATCAAATAGACGCAATAAAAAAATGATAAAGGGGATATCACCACCGACCCCACAGAAACACAAACTACCATCAGAGCATACTATAAACACCTCTATGCAAATAAACTAGAAAATCTAGAAGAAATGGATAATTTCCTGGACACTTACACTCTCCCAAGACTAAACCAGGAAGAAGCTGAATCCCTGAATAGACCAATAGCAGGCTCTGAAATTGAGGCAATAATTAATAGCCTACCAACCAAAAAAGTCCAGGACCAGATGAATTCACAGCTGAATTCTACCAGAGGTACACGGAGGAGCTGGTACTATTCCTTCTGAAACTATTCCAATCAATAGAAAAAGAGGGAATCCTCCCTAACTCATTTTATGAGGCCAACATCATCCTGATACCAAAGCCTGGCAGAGACACAACAAAAAAAGAGAATTTTAGACCAATATCCCTGATGAACATTGATGCAAAAATCCTCAATAAAATATTGGCACACCGGATCCAGCAGCACATCAAAAAGCTTATCCACCATGATCAAGTGGGCTTCCTCTTTGGGATGCAAGGCTGGTTCAACATATGCAAATCAATAAACGTAATCCAACATATAAACAGAACCAAAGACAAAAACCACATGATTATCTCAGTAGATGCAGAAAAGGCCTTTGACAAAATTCAACAGCCCTTCATGCTGAAAACGCTCAATAAATTCGGTATTGATGGAACGTATCTCAAAATAATGAGAGCTATTTATGACAGACCCACAGCCAATATCATACTGAATGGGCAAAAACTGGAAAAATTCTCTTTGAAAACTGGCACAAGAGAGGGATGCTCTCTCTCACCACTCCTGTTCAACATGGTGTTGGAAGTTCTGGCTAGGGCAATCAGGCAAGAGAAAGAAATAAAGGGTATTCAGTTAGGAAAAGAAGAAGTCAAGTTGTCCAGCTTTGCAAATGACATGATTGTATATTTAGAAAACCCCATTGTCTCAGCCCAAAATCTCCTTAAGCTGATAAGCAACTTCAGCAAAGTCTCAGGATACAAAATTAATGTGCAGAAATCACAAGCATTCTTATACACCAGTAACAGACTGAGAGCCAAATCATGAATGAACTTGCATTCACAATTGCTTCAAAGGGAATAAAATACCTAGGAATCCAACCTACAGGGGATGTAAAGGACCTCTTCAAGGAGAACTACAAACCACTGCTCAGTGAAATAAAAGAGGACACAAACAAATGGAAGAACATACCATGCTCATGGATAGGAAGAACCAATATCATGAAAACGGCCATACTGCCCAAGGTAATTTATAGATTCAATGCCATCGCCATCAAGCTACCAATGAGTTTCTTCACAGAATTGGAAAAAACTGCTTTCAAGTTCATATGGAACCAAAAAAGAGCCCGCATTGCCAAGACAATCCTAAGTCAAAAGAACAAAGCTAGAGGCATCATGCTACCTGACTTCAAACTATACTACAAGGCTAGTGTAACCAAAACAGCATGGTACTGGTACCAAAACAGAGATATAGACCAATGGAACAGAACAGAGTCCTCAGAAATAATACCACACATCTACAGCCATCTGATCTTTGACAAACCTGAGAAAAACAAGAAATGGGGAAAGATTCCCTATTTAATAAATGGTGCTGGAAAAATTGGCTAGCCACAGGTAGAAAGCTGAAACTGGATGCTTTCCTTACTCCTTATACAAAAATTAACTCAAGATGGATTAGGGACTTAAATGTTAGACCTAATACCATAAAAACCCTAGAAGAAAACCTAGGTAATACCATTCAGGACATAGGCATGGGCAAGAACTTCATGTCTAAATCACCAAAAGCAACGGCAACAAAAGCCAAAATTGACAAATGGGATCTCATTAAACTAAAGAGCTTCTGCACAGCAAAAGAAAATACCATCAGAGTGAACAGGCAACCTACAGAATGGGAGAAAATTTTTGCAATCTACTCATCTGACAAAGGGCTAATATCCAGAACCTACAAAGAACTCAAACAAATTTACAAGAAAAAAACAAACAACCCCATCGAAAAGTGGGCAAAGGATATGAACAGACATTTCTCAAAAGAAGGCATTCATACAGCCGGCAGACACATGAAAAAATGCTCATCATCACTGGCCATCAGAGAAATGCCAATCAAAACCACAATGAGATACCATCTCACACCAGTTAGAATGGCGATCATTAAAAAGTCAGGAAACAACAGGTGCTGGGGAGGATGTGGAGAAATAGGAACACTTTTACACTGTTGGTGGGATTGTAAACTAGTTCAACCATTATGGAAAACAGTATGGCGATTCCTCAAGGATCTAGAACTAGATGTACCATATGACCCAGCCATCCCATTACTGGGTATATACCCAAAGGATTATAAATCATGCTGCTATAAAGACACATGCACACGTATGTTTATTGCAGCACTATTCACAATAGCAAAGACTTGGAATCAACCCAAATGTCCATCAGTGACAGATTGGATTAAGAAAATGTGGCACATATACACCATGGAATACTATGCAGCCATAAAAAAGGATGAGTTTGTGTCCTTTGTAGGGACATGGATGCAGCTGGAAACCATCATTCTCAGCAAACTATCTCAAGAACAGAAAACCAAACACCGCATGTTCTCACTCATAGGGGGACATGTTCTCACTCATAGGGGGAAGTGAACAATGAGATCACTTGGACTCGGGAAGGGGAACATCATACACCAGGGCCTATCATGGGGAGGGGGGAGGGGGGAGCGATTGCATTGGGAGTTATACCTGATGTAAATGACGAGTTGATGGGTGTTGACGAGTTGATGGGTGCAGCACACCAACATGGCACAAGTATACATATGTAACAAACCTGCACGTTATGCATATGTACCCTAGAACTTAAAGTATAATAATAATAAGAAATAAAATAAAATAAAATAAAATACTACCTCAGGGAATTGACATGAGAATTAGAGAATGTACTAACTATATTATTCTATATTAATAAAAATGCTTAAATCATCACATTTCCCATAATAAGGAAAATGTGAATGTTATTGGTATATTATCTTATTATTGTTTATATGCATATGAATATCATGTCTGTGAAAGGAAATGTAAAACCCATATTAAATGTATATATTTATTATGCATATATTATCTATTAAAGTATACATATTAAACACATAAATGATATTGGTTGTTTATTATATCAAATGAGAACTATTTAGTTAACTGTAGAATTTCTATATGTGGTCTCTGCAGTTTTCTCTGATTATCCCAGAGTGGTTAATAAAAGATATTTAGGTGCTGATGTTTTCTAGGTGTCTTAGTCTGTTCTGCATTGCCATAACAGAATACCTGAGACTGGGTATTTTATAAAGATGATAGGTTTATTTAGCTCATCATTCTAGGGACTGGGAAGTTCAAGAAGGATGGCATCATCATCTGGATGGCTTCTGGTGAGGCCCATGTCATAACATGGTAGAGAAGAGGAGAAGAAAGCGAGTGTATCAAAAGGGACCAAAAACAAGAAGCAACCTCAATTTACAAAATCTGCTTTCACAATAACTAATTCAGTCCTGTAAGAACTAGTTCATTCCTTGGAGAACTAACCCAGTCACTCCATAAATATATTAATCTGGTTTAATAAACTCATCCCCTCTTACAAGCATCACCTCCCAATATCTTTACATTGGTGATTCAATTTCAACATGAATTTTGGCAGGGACAAACCACATCCAAACAACAGCACTAAATATGTAAATTTATAGTGTTAAAATATGGCCAGCTTTGAAATGGAGCTCAGTTAATTGAATTGGTTAATTATTGATTGGTTAATTGTTTAATTTTTTAAACTACATATATATGTCAAGATATAACAGCCAGGAAAGTTTATTTCAATTATTAGTGTATAATTAATAAATCTCTATTGTTTTTAAAAAAGGTTAGTGTCCAGAGTATAAAAAGACTTACTTAATATACAATTTTACATGTTTATTTATATTCCCAGAAAAAAAAAATCACCCTTTTAATTAAGAATTTAGAATTTAATAGCTGGAATTTAAATTTCCCCAATGAAAGATTAAATGAATATCAACTTTAAGACATATTAACTTTTAAGGAATACTAATGTCAAACTTAATGAAAACAGGAGATAAACCAAAATACGGAGTAAGCCATCATGTGGAACAGATCTTTTGACACAAAACACTGAAAGTTGATATAGAAATGATGTAAACACCATGGTTGAAGAAAAAGAAAGCTGAGAAGCATGCTTAGAAATGCTGGGTGCAAGGACAGGCCCCAGCCATGAACCAACTGGAGTGCAGTGGCACAATCTCGGCTTGCTGCAACCTCCGCCTCCTGGGTTCAAGCGATTCTCCTGCCTCAGCCTCTTGAGTAGCTGGACCTACAGGCACGTGCCACCATGCCTGGCTAATTTTTTGTATTTTTTTAGTAGAGACGGGGTTTCACTCTGTTAGCCAGGATGGTCTCGATCTCCTGACCTCGTGATCTGCCTGCTTCGGCTTCCCAAAGTGCTGGGATTACAGGCATGAGCCACCATGCCCGGCTGACATTTCTGTTTTAATAAAGTATGAAATAGGAATAGGCATTGTTCCCCATTTCTGAGCTAAAAGAGAAAGTGTTTTTATTTCACTGAAAAGGGTGGTATTTGTTGTAAAAGAATTGTTTGATACTCTTTACTATATTGAGTGTTTTCTTCCATTCCTTTTTGTGAAAAAAAATTCCCATGAAATAATGACATATTTTTTACGTCTCTTTTACCCTGTTAACAGTGCAAATTATATTAAATTGTTGAATTTTTAGATGCTAAAGCAACTTTTATTCTTACAATCAACCAAAAAGTGAGCATTACATTACCATTTTTATCCATTGCCTAGATTCAGAATACTGAGATTTCTTTAGTATTTTTGCACCTATGCTCATGAGGACTAATAGCCAGTGATATTCTTCTGCATGTCCCTGACTGGTTTTGGCAAAAAGGGAATGATGATCTTTTAAAAATATTTAGTATTGTTATATGCATTAAATTTTATTTGGTTAAAAAGTAAAGAATTGGAGTTTTTAAAGCGAGATTTACAGATTCAATTTTATTTTTTAGTGCGTAAGACACTGATATGATGCTCTCTTTTACGATCTTAATATTGGTCACTTGTGCTTCGTTTTGCTTATTTGCAAGTATTTTTTTTTTTTTTTAGTTTCCCTTAGACTTAAAATATTACAACTCTGATTGTTGACATTTTTATTGTCCAGTTTCCTTGCCACATTTTGTATTTATTGGATGTATTGATAATTATACTGAAATTATAAAAACTATTGATCTGACTGTAGGTTTATTTTATGTCTTCTAATTCTCTCAGTGTTTCCTTTATATATGTTGTGGTCATACTATCAAGTACATGTATTTCTAACATGACCTTTTTATTGTTTTGAAATAATTCACTTTTATCTAATTGCACTTTTTGGAAAATCTATGTTTAATATTATAACAGCTAAGTAAGATTTGTTTTGTTAGTGCTTCTATAACTTTTTAAATATTATTTGCTCTGTCTTCCTATATAAAGTGTTTCTTTTATGCCTCATATAGTTGAATTTTGTTTTCATCTTATCTGACATTTTTTAAAACTGTAGTATGTGACCTGCTATGGTCAGAATGTCTTTGTATCCTCCAAATTCAACCCTTATGGGTTGAAAATCTATCCTGTAAGGTCATGGTATTCAGAGGTGAAGTCTTTTGGAAGGTTATTAGGTCATGTGGGAGGAGCCCTCATGAGTAGGTTAGTGCCCTGGCACAAACATTGAGAAGGCCCAAGTCAATGGGCCTACAACTGGTCATGGAATCTCCCTGCACCTGGATCATGGATTTCTCAGCCTACAGAAATGAGATAATAAAATTCTGATGCTTTATAAGCTATCTAGTTTATGATGCTTTGGTATAGCAGTTTGAATGAACTAAAAAAAGATCCATTCTTTTTCAAAGTGATTACTGACATTTGCAAATCCCATCTAGCATCTTCCTTTGAATATTTTCTTTTATTTTGATCTGTCTCACTATACTTTAAGTTGTTGTTCTTGTTTCTTATTTTCTATTACATTTTTATTATTTCATTTTATTTTTGTTAGTTATACATTCTCTTTACAATTCATTAAGTGACTATGCTAGAGATTTTAATGTGCATCCTAGACTTACTAAAATCTTATAAAAAGGAGTAACTTTATGCTTTTCAGATAAATGCAAGAATCTTCAAGTACATTAACTCACATTCTGTTATGGATCACAGGCTGTTTGGCTCCCTATGTAATGGAAATTGACACAAGGCCAAGTAGATTTCCCAGACAAGGCTCTATTTTGGGGCTTGTGCTCGAGTACAAGGAAAAACCCAAAGGTGCAAGAATTTTCCAGCTGGTTCCCCAAAAACAGCCTTAGTCAAAGTATGGCATTTAACATCGGGGTAAGATATGAAGGCTGGACTGGGCAAAAGACATGAGGGGTGGGGTATGTAGGTCACCATATCTGGTTGTGATAGTTATATTTATTAATGGGCCATGTCGTTGTTTGGCCTGTGGCAAAAAGGCTATAAATCAATTGTTCAGCATTCCTTCCCGTGTTGGAACATTTCACAATCTTGATTTGATTTTTGAATTGCCTAAAACCAGTTTCTGGAATTCTTTAAATAAAAGCCATGTTTACACATTTTGAGAGCACAGAAGAACCATACATAATGACTACTTTCTTTGCATGAATATTTGCAGATATAGAATCAGTGAAGTAGTGGTGTGACTTTTGTGATCAGTAGGAGTGCATGAAAGAATGTTCTAGTAGGGTGAACTGAAGCTAAGCCCTGTCCCTAATCTTTCTCCTTCTCATTCTCCCCTGGGAGATTTTATCCTCCTTATTATTTTTTTCTTTGTTAGATAGTCTTGTTCTGTTACCCAGGAAGGTGTGCAGTGGCGCACTCTTGGCTCACTGTAATGTCTGCCTCCTGGGTTCAAGTGATTCTTGTGCCTCATCCTCCAAAGTAGCTGCAATTACAAGCGTGCACCACCACGTCTGGCTAAATTTTGTATTTTTAGTAGAGACAGGGTTTGCCATGTTGGCCAGGCTGGTCTTGAACTCCTGACCTCAGGTGATCTGCCCACCTCAGTCAGGATTGGGATTACAGCCATGAGCCACCGTGTCCGGATGTTCCTCATTCTTAAGGAGAAAAGGCAGTTGTCTTGTCTTTCACAGCTGCTTCCTGCTGGCCAGGATCGTCATCCCACCTAATTTTGGAGGTCACACAAAAAAATCTCTTATTGACTGATTTAATGTTTTATAGGGACTTCATTCCTCCTGGGATGGTAGGGGTTGGAATCTGCATCACCATCAGCTTGATGTAAAGTATTGAAGCCTGAAAAACAAACTTTAATCATTTGCACCTCCATTGAATATAAAAAATAATTATTTTAAAAATTGAATAACAGCCAGAAATAATTAATAAATATTTAAGCTCAGTTTAACAATGCATATTAGAACCAATCAGCCTGGGCGTGGTGACTCATGTCTATAATCCCAGCATTTTGGGAGGCCAAGGTGGGTGGATCACCTGAGGTTGGGATTTTGAGATCAGCCTGACCAATATGGAAAAACCTAGTTTCTACTAAAAATACAAAATTAGCTGGCCATGGTGGTGCATGCCTGTAATCTTAGTTACTCGGGAGGCTGAGGCAGTGGAATCACTTGAATCCATGAGGCAGAGATTGCGGTGAGCTGAGATCACACCATTGCATTCCACCCTGGGCAACAAGAGCAAAAACTTCATCTCAAAAATTAAAAAGAAAAGAAACAGATCAGATGCTATTTGGAAGCTAAGTGAATAGGCTAGAAAACCAGACTCCTGTTACCTGCAATATGAAGCTAAGAGTTTTAATAAGAGGCATTTCTATGGGGACAGATGAAAAACAAATGTTAATGGTGGACATAATATATTTAGAGGTTAGATTGAAAGCATCTTTAGTTATAGAGGAGGAGGGTGATGACAATGTCCATGTTTTGCTTGCCTCTATTATAAAGAGTAAGTTCATCTTGCAGAGCCTCAGGCACATGATAGGAGCAATTTCATTAAGTGAGAAGAATGGAATACTTGTAACCTGGAAAAATTTCATGATCCAGTTAGTAAATAATATAAAACATTAAGAAACAATGGGAAACACTAGACTCTAATAAACAGATATAGTAGAGTCTTTCTCCAGTCTCTCATTTTTATCAAAGACAAATCACAGTAGAACCAACTTATTTGGAAAGTAAGTTATAGTCTTATTACACTTAGCCTCATTATTTGCATAAATTGCAGCAGCAATAATTATTTTCCATATAGCCTTTCTCTCTCTGTTTTTTTTTTTTTTAATTGGCTTTGCTGGAACATTGTTTCATAAGGAATCTTTATAAAGATTAGAATGTATGAAGCCTGAGCCCAGCCACAGATTTATCTGTGTCTCTAAATATCTATATAAATTAGGCAAATTTCTCTCCCCATGAGGTCCCAAGATAACTTGGGGCTCCTTCACCTGTCAGGAAGTGGCATTCTTTACTTGTCACAGGTCAAAAATTCTGTACAGGGCTGTGTAGACAAGGTATGAGGCCAGTTTCTCCAAGAGGCTTTTATCAGCTTTATAAGTCAAACTCAATTTTTTCAAAGCAGTCTGAAAGCATGCCATTTCAGTGAAAGCCTTAGTAAAAACTCCAGCTGTGTCCATTACAAAATAAAATATATTGTTTTTGCATTTATGCAAACAACTATATTTCCATAAGTTAAGAATACTCACAAATAGTTTTAACATTCTGGATAAATCAGGTAGAGAGAAGGAAACATGCTCCAAATTTTGCTTATGGGAGTATTTTGCTCCATTTTTAAAAGCTGTAAATAATTTAAAAGGCAAAAATTTTCATTATTCTGAAAAGAAACATAATCAATAATGTTTTAAGAAAAAAAGTCATAAAATATTATATCAATCTTCTATTAGTTTAGTTCATGCAATTTACTCCTGCTCTGCTGGATATTTATGAATACATGAACTTTCTGAGGCAGTCTTGGAAGCTTTTCCTTCTATTCTAATATAACAATCTTTGAAGTTATCAGAGACCTGTATTCAAGAGTACCTGTTCGAGTGCTAACATTCATTATACATTGCCTTTTGAAAAGATCAGAGCAAAACAACAATTGCCTGTCAATGACAAAAGTCAGGACAGCCACAGTTAAAGACACAATCAATGAGAAAATCTGATCATCTCTGTGGCACACAATAATTTAACAAAACAATTGTAATTATTAAGATACACTAAGACTTATCAGAATTATAAAAATCTAGTATAGTTTTGGAATATATATTAGTAACGTATTTATATAAGTATGATCTAAAGACAGTTAAACACCATTTTACATTTTACAATGTTTTCTGTATTTTTTTTTGTTTGTTTGTTTGTTTTTTGAGACTGAGTTTTGCTCTTGTTGCCCAGTCTGGAGTGCAATGGCGCAATCTCGGCTCACCACAACCTCCACCTCCCGAGTTCAAGTGATTCTTCTGCCTCAGCCTCCCAAGTAGCTGGGATTACAGACATGCACTACTACACCCGTCTAATTTTGTATTTTTAGTAGAGGCAGAGTTTCTCCATGTTGGTCAGGCTGGTGTTGAACTCCTAACCTCAGGTGATCCACCTGCCTCAGCCTCCCAAAGTGCTGGGATTACAGGTGTGAGCCGTGGTGCCAGCCTTTATATGGTTTTAATCCACCAAATAAGCCTAATATGTGTTTTTTGACTTCAGGAGACCTAATACTTAATTTCATACTCGAAAGTTTGTCAAACATCAAAAGTTTTAAAACACTTGATATCACAAAATAAAATTCCAGATTACTATAAGTCATTTAATTGACCAAAATGGTAACTAAAAAAAAAATTAAAAATGAAAAACATTTACTCATTGATAAAGGAGAGACCCAGCTTTCCAAACAACAAGACCCAATAAAGACAGCAGGAGGACAGTTGAATCTGTCTGTTCTTTGTCCTCTCTTTTTTCTTTAGTTTATTTAAAAGACAAACCAAAGTTTTTCATTATTTTTAATATTACCCAAAAATCTTGTTAAAAATAAACAAATATATCCAATTTTAATTAGTTTAACCATAAGGTAATATTTCATAATCTATGTAACCCTTTACACTTTTTATAAAAAAGTAGATTAATGCTATACATGAACCCTATTTTCAGACACAGGGGCCCAGATTCTGGGCCAGCATTAGTCTGCTTTGTATATTAATGTTCATCTCATAGAAAAACTGAATAATCCCCTTCAAACTTTGGCCAACTTGCTCAAACACAGACCTTCTTTTACAAGATTAATCTTTTATAAATCTTTTATGGCTTCCTTAAACCTTCAATGTTATCCTTTTAAGAAAGAAACCTAAAACATCCTGAAAACCTCCAAATGAGACAAAATTATTTTCTCTATAAAAACTCATATTCCCCATGACTCTTTATAATATTTTAGCAAAAATACCTAATTTTTATTTTAGTTAAAAACCTAGGAGGGAAGCAATTTTAATTATGTACCAGGCGCAGAAGCTAGGACACAGGACAGAACTGTAGATAATATCTGACTATTTCTAACATAGGTAGGGGACATGGCTCATTCCACATGTCCCCAGGCCATTCTAGAATCTAATGGCTCTTGAGCAGGCAAGATGAACAATTATCAAAAGTTACAGGAGCAGTTTATAACCTTAAAGCAGTTAGCAAGACAGTGTCTGAATTGCCTAATTTATACCAAATGTCTAAATTTTGATGATATTTTTATTTCATTTTACCAACAGTCTTTAATATTGTCTTTATTTACCAGAGATTACTAAAGTTACGTCAACTAAAAGACATTAAAATTTCTATTTTTTGGACAAAATATTTTATTTAAGTGCTTCTTTTTAAGCTAATTAATTAGAGATCTTTCATATACTTTGGGAGTAAAACATCACATCCATGACACCTATAAATACACAGAAAACAGACAGAAGTAGATTTGGTAGAGTTATAAGATTCTTCCCTTGCCAGTTTTTAAGATTTTTTTTTTTTTTTTCAATTTTAGACTATGTACTCTCTTGATTACCCTTTCCCCAAGTTAAAAAGTTGTCAGCGAGGCAACTCCAAATTTGCATTTTTGAAGGCACAATTCTTAGGTAAAACAAGATTGAGAATTTATATTTTACTTAAACCAAAAAACGTGAGTAAAAGTTCAAGTGAGATGGCCAGGAACAGCACACATCCTCACATGTGGAGATTGCTTTAAAAATGTTCATTTTTAAATTTCATTATTGGCTTTAGGGTGGAGCCTTTTCTGGAACAGGGCCAAGAAAGCATGCAGTTACTATGGTCTAAAAGGAAGGCATAGCTAGAAGGCAGGATTGAACCCCCAAAATAAAAGATCTCATTTTTACACTGAATCCTGGGTCCCTTCAAAGAAGGAAATGCTGTGAGACAACAAATGTTACACTGTTGTTGGACAGTGCAGAATTTTCATGGTGAATTTTACTGTAAGGACATTTCTTCAAGGCTGCTACATGATACATGCCACTTAGCTTCTTCTGTAATCAGCCCATCTCATATCTTTTAGGTATCTTAAGAGCACTATTTTTCTTATTGAAATGTGACAAAAGGAGTATGACCCTGTAGTAATAATCACTCACTTTAAGCAACTGCTATTAGCCATTTAAAAAAGTATATGTCTCATTTAGCTACTACACATTATGATAATTTTTTTAATGCAAAGTAATTTCTGGCTCCCCTAAAAGTCAAAAAAATTAGATACAAGAGGAAAAAGTGACAGATGGGGATAAATAAAAAATTAGTCAGAATTCTCCTGACTGAGAAGATTTTATAGAAGGAGAGCAGGGGCTTTAAAGCAGTACCTGTAAACATGTAGCCCAAATATCAGCCTGAATTAAGTTGACTTTTAACCACAGATCTCTCATAAGAAAAATTCTTTAAAATGTTTTATTACCAGATTTTAACCAGGGCAAACAGGTGATATTTCCGGCTTTTGAATTTTTTTTTTTCTAACCAAAGGTTACCTCTCATGTCAAATTAATAAGCCTTAAATAAGGTTATGACTTCACCACTGGTGCATGAGGTATTTTTAGAGGTGGCAAACTGTTTTTACAAGATTTAGAATCTCCCTAAAGGTAGCTCAGAAAAAGGAAAATTCAAGACAGGAAGTCAGAATTAGTTCATGGAGAGGAAAAGAATCAATAAATTACAAAGGTCGTACAAACACCAAACTAGAAAGCACCCATCACTTAAGCCAGGGATTGAATCCAAACCACTGTAATGAAAGAGGAAAGCCCTAGCCACTGAATCACAGCATAGGGCAGTTGTCACTACATTTCCAAAAGCAATTTAGAGCAGGCAGTTTTGAGCTTGTAATAGACTTTGACTGCTCAAGAGAATTTTTAAGGCTAGCCATGACATTATCGTATGTCCTTTCAGACTGACTGCCTGACAGGAACCCCAAAATTCTCATACTCTGGATTGTGGAGACCAAGAGACAGTACTTCCACATGGCCATGAAGTCAAGTTCTCAAGTACTAATACAAGACGAGAAGGAAACTTCATCCAGTTTTTCTTTCAGGTACCTGCAGCAAAGTTTGTACCCAACCAATGGGTTGGGCTGGCTCAAGCAGGTGACTTACAGGGATCCTAGGCTTACATTCTATTTTCTCTTACCCCTCTCCACGACAGAGTGATACAGAAAGACAAATTCATAGCTCAAAGTACACTCATTCAATACAGCCTAAGGTTAATCTCATAAATCCTTTTTCCCATTAATGGAAACCTTGCAGAGGAGACAAACAGTAATTTTTATCGTTTACTCATCTGGTTTGCACAGAGAGTGAGAAGCCAGAAGCCTGACTGGTAAGAAATGTTTACCTTTTTGCCAGCATGCTAGGTTTTGGGGTTCTCTTTCTCTGCAGCTTTCAGAAGAGCACAGTGGGATTTTGAGGTTTTTTGTTTGTTTGTTTTTGAGATGGAGTTTCAGTCTTGTCACCCTGGCTAGAGTGCAATGGTGTGATCTTAGCTCACTGCAACGTCTGCCTCCGGGGTGCAAGTGATTCTCCTGCCTCAGCCTCCCGAGTAGCTGGGATTACAAGCACCCGCTAACATGCCTGGCTAATATTTGTCTTTTCAGTAGAGATGGGGTTTCACCATGTTGGCCAGGCTGGTCTCTAACTCCTGACCTCAGGAGATCTGCCCAACTCAGCTTCCCAAAGTGCTGGGATTATGGGCGTGAGTCACTGGGCCCCGCTCAGAGTGGGTTTTGATGATCCTGTTCACCGTGCTGTCATTGTGGGGCCAAACCACATTACAAAAGAAAATCATCCTCTTCTATTTCATGGAACCATAAGCAAAAGCCTCTTATTTTTGAAAAATGTCCCCCAACAGAAGCATGAGGAAATAAGATGTTGAATTAAACCTACAAAAAGAAAAAAATGATTGGGACCCGAACAATGCAAACACTCCACCCATGTGCTGTCAATTCTCTCCTCACACAAACAGCACCCAGAGTCCATAGGTATACATGCTGAAACACGCAGACAACAGAAAAGTTTACACCCTTCCCTTCCCCTTCCCTTCCCTTGTGGGGAAGGGAAGGCCAGTGGAGAAGTACTTAGAAGACAAAGGAGATAAACAGAGTTTCCCATCAGACCATGGGTGATCACTCCTGAGAGTTAGCTATTTCCACCCATTTTACACAGATTTCTGTTCCAGATAAACCAATCAGCTGCTTCAATCCATCCCACAGGATGCCTATTTAGGTTGAGACAATACAGTTAATGAAAACAAAGGAAGGCAAGAAGGAATAAAGAAGAAGGATAAAGAAAGACACAACAAATAGGGGACAGGAAGGGAGGCAAAGCTTTGTCTGGGAGATGGCAAGGAGTCTTCAGAAGGCAGGAAGAAAACTCACTTGTCCCAGTGATAATGAATCAAAGATTCAGTGTCAGCCTAAAAGACCTCACACCCAGCCTCCTGCTTACTCATAAGCCTCTCCTTCAGGGAAGGAAAATGTCTCTGGTGTTCTTGCTGCAGTGGCCAGAGAATCTGTTACAGGCTCACAGGCTCTTAGGCTCTCCATGTAATGGAAATTAATGTGGGGACAAATTGATTGCCCAGACAAGGTTGTATTTCAGGACTTGTGCTTGATGGTAAGTGAAGCGCAACAATTTTCCAGCTGGCTCCGCAAAAAAAGCCAGTAGGGAGTATTTTTGTGTGTGCAGTGGCGCAAACATGGTTCACTGCAGCCTCGACCTCCTGGGCTCAAGGGATGCTCGCATTACAGCCTCCTGAGTAGCTAGGACTACAGGCAAGCACCACCATGCCCTGCTAATTTTTGTAATTTTTGTAGAGGTGGAGTTTGCCATGTTGCCTAGACTGGTCTCGAACTCCTGAGTTCAAGTGATTCACTGGCCTCAGCCTCACAAAGTGCTGAATTACAGGTATTAGTCACCAGGCCCAGCCTAAGTGGGGATTTTTTATTAAGCAAAGTATCAGAATTGATATCAGAGGTAGGGTATGCAATACAGGCTGGGATGGGCAAAGCCCATGAGGGATAGGGTATTCAGGTCATATATCTGGTTGTGATGATTATCTTGAGTAATGGGCCACCTGGTGGTCTGGCCCTTGGCAACAAGGCTGTAAAACAATTGTTCGGCATTCCTTCCCTGGTTGGGACATTCCACAATCTTGGTTTGGTATCTGAATTGCTTAAGGCCATTTCTGGAATTTTTAAAGTAAAAGGTATGGTTACACATTATGACAGCACAAAGGAGCAATATAGAATAGCTATTTTCTTTATAGAATGACTATTAGTGGGTGTGGCATCAGTGAGGCAGCTGTGTGGATTTTGTGGGGACACATGAGGAATGCTCTAGTGGAGTGAGTTGAAGCCAAGATTAATCCCCATTCTGTCTCAATTCCTCCACTATAATTTGTGTGTTTTCTCATATATTTAAAGCCCCAAATAATACAGTAAATATTATTTTGAATTTAGTTGAACATTTTATTTTTTCCTATACCATTTGCTTCACCTTATGTTTCTGTGTTTTCATCTGGTATTAATTATTCTACCTGAAGAACTCCTTTTCAATAGTACATTTCTGGCATGTCTTCCGACAATATGTTTGCAGTGTTTTCCTGGAAATGTCTTTGTTTTGTTTTCTTTATTGAGGAATATATGCAATTAATTAGGTAGTAACCCACATTAATATAAATATATAAATCAAATGCAGGAGTTTACAAATTTTAGGTTGATGATCATTTTCTTTCAATTGCCTAATAATACGTCTTCTAGCTTCCGTTATTCTTCATGAAAATTATGCAGTCAGTCTTATTTTTGTTTATTTAAAACTCTTTTTCTTTATCTAGTTTGTTTTTGGCTTTTAAGAGTTTTAACATGATGTGACCAGGTATTTTTTTTCATTTATTCTTTGTAGGTTTATATTGCTTCTTGAAATTCTGTTATGTTTTCTGTTTTGGTAAATTATTAGTAACAATTTTAAAAATATTGCATCTGTGACATTATCTTCTGTAACTTCAACTATACATCATACAAGGCATCTATCTATCTATCTATATGAACACATACATGTCTTTATAATATGTAACTACAATCATGTACCACATAGGAATGTTTTGGTTGATCACATATAGAATTGTAGGCCTACAAGATTATAATAGTATAATTTAACTGTACCTGTTCTAGGTTTAGATATATTTAGATACACAAATACTTACAATTGTTGCAGTTTCCTACAGTATTCCGTATAGTAGCATGCTTTACAGGTTTATAACCTAAAAGCAATAGGCTATACCACATGGTATACCTGTGTATTAGTATATAATATCTAGGTTTGTGTAAGTAAACTCTATGATGTTTGCACAATAAGATAGCCTAACAAGGCATTACTCTTAATGTATCCCTACCATTAAGCAATGCATGACTACCTGATGAATTCTTAACTCATACGTAGTCAAGAGTCAATGATATAAAACAAAATTACATTATGAAAACTCTTCTTAGTGTAAATCAAATGCAAACATGTTTCACTATTAACCAGTAAAAAAGCTTCAAACAAGGCTGGCTATGGATAAATGATTATGGTTTCTCAAGAATAAAATATGTTCACTATTTTGCAATTTTTGTGAATATCAGCTGAACTTTGTGCTCAATAAATAGAATTAATTAGGTAGTAACCCACATTAATATAAATATATAAATTAATACATTTGCTTCTCATATTTTCCAAACAATAGAGAAAGTTACAGTAATAACTCTCACACGACGTAAAGAATGGAATGTATCAAGCCCACTTAATAATATACTCATTAAAGCATTTAATAAAACAAGTCAAAGTGAAGTAAAAGAAAAAAAAACAGTGGATTTATTTTAATAAAAACACATGGTCCTCTTGTATCTTTCCTCTTCCACATAGCTTTAATCACTTAATTTGGGTTCATACCCAACTCTACTCAAATAAGATAGACAATTAAAGACAGTAAGATAGATAAATAGATGATAGATAGATAGATAGATAGATAGATAGATAGATAGATAGATAGATAGATAGATGATTGATAGATAGACAAACAGATAGATACATAAAACCACTAACCGGTAACTGGCCCACTACCTAAACTATGTTTACCATTCACCCTTACACTTTAATGCATTCATGGTGGGGTAGCAATTACATAGCTTTTAAGATGTGGCAATTAGATGTAGTCAGCAGGACCACACAAAAGTCATATGTTAAAACAAGGCATGTATGACAGACCAGGATTTTGTTACTGATTTCAATGCATAAGATCCACTTATTTCCAAGTGCAAAACACATCCCTTCTTACATACAATTGAGCAGACACAGAAGGTCTAGGTAAATTAGAACTGTCATCAACTTCGTGATAGAAATAAAAATTGAACAATAAATGATAAATATTCCTCTCTAGTGAAATTTTTTCAACAACCAAACTAATGTAGTGAATAATTACAAATTATGGCTTAAAGTCTGTGAAAATGTGGTATCAAGTTGAATATAGCCTATCTGGATCAAGACCATTCACAATAATGAAAAAGTCACCCAAGAATAACGTGCTTAGGGTATGGTAGTTTTAGGAATCCAACACACAACTACAGAAGCAATTTTTAAAAAGTTAAATTTAAGTGTTACTTCTTTCAAGTTGGAGAGGTGGAAAATAAAGTTTCATGTTATAGGCTCACTTTACATAGGCTAATTTCAAATTGTTTAAGAGATATAACAATAAAGAGCTTTGTAAGGTATTTTAGCAAAAATCACATTTTTACAGTAAAATTATTCGTAAATCAACTAATATATATAATTGATCTGCCTCAATTTCAGGTTCATTTGGAAGTTTCTGATATAGACAATTGAAAGTTCTGATTCAATCCCATTTTTTGGTATACAACATTTATTTAATTATAAACAAAATCTGTGAGATGAGCTGTCTATTGCATATTGAATCTCACTTTCTCTTTATTTCTGTTCACTGAGTTTCAGACATTGAATCAAGAAAATATTGTAATACCAACAAAATATATATAAATCAAAGAAAAAATGCTTCATGTTATTAAAGATCTAAACTGTGTTTTTATTTTTAAAATTTTATCTATGAAATGTTTGTGGTTCGGATTATAATGAAATGAAACACATTAAAAATTTCATTTTAAGGAAAACAAGTAGAAGGAAGGAGAAAAGCTTTAAAAGGTGCCTGATTATAATAATTTCCATATTTTCATCTAAAGACAAGAACAGATCCGAATTAGTGACCCCAAACCAAGATCAAACAAGTTTCTGATAAGAGCGAACCTGATTATGAAATACATTGTCCAAAGAAGTTAATTAAGCAGCCAAGGAACTTCTCAGACTTACCATGAAATAAATTGAGCTAGTTTGTTTTATATTACTTTCAAATAATTCACTAGGTTAAAGCGGAACACTTCTGTATGAATAGAATTGGTCATCTTGAAAGAGCAATGGCAATGTCCTTCTTGATATGTGTGTGTAGTAGGAAGTAACTATATAAATATATATTACAAAAATTTGTAAGTCATGGTTATTTTAATTATTTTATGAAATTAATTATAAATCAGAATATTCATTCAAGCATTTGAACATAATGCACTGCAAAGGATAAAATTAAGCAATAACACTGTTTTTCAAATAAATATCATTAGAATCTTTGTATTTTTTTCTTTTGGCACAAAGTGATTTTTCTTTTTGTTTTGGTTCATTTTATTTTGTTTGTGTTTGGTGACTAGACAGGGTTTCTAATCTCCTAGGGAAAGTCCGAAGAATTAATCATTTAAAACAATAAAAATAGCATGATTTCTGCTCAGATAGGGTCCCTAAGTAATCATTCCTGCACAGTAGCATTTTCCTCAAGGTGGCAAGAGTACTATAATTGATGATTTGGCTATGGAATTATTATGTACTAATAACAGTACACAGCCTATTACTGTGTGATATCTCCTGCTGCTTTATAATTAGCTCCGTGCATGGTTTGGATGAGTAGCTGTGTACTTCACGGACTGTTCGCCAGGTAGAACATAACGGCTCCTTGGGAGCCAATTAGCTGGGCCTGTCAAGGCCAATTTCAGCAATTTTTAGTTTTGTGGATTATAACCCAAAACGCCGTAATTGCGACAAACATACACAGGACTTGATGAGCTAAAAAGAATATCTGCACTGACAATACAAATTATTTCCCATTCATGTTTGTTCATTATTATAATAAAGAATCATTGCTTAGAATTGCCTATGATTCTGAAATTACAGCAATGTTTAGCCTATGATGAGTAATTATTTACAATTTTTATTTTCAGGGTAGATTCTTAATTTTGAATGAAAATGAGAGAGCAAAAAGAAGTGAGACTTAATATATCCTTTCTCAAAGACGATGATAACTACACTTGATAAAATATATTAAAAGGTTTTCTCTAAGAACCGAATCCATCATAAAGCAATGAATACAAAATAAGTCATGCTTGACCCTTCGTTTTTATTGTCGCTTTGCTGTTTTGATTTCTAGAACAGTATTTTGCTTAAATTCATGGTTATTCTGTGTGATGGCCATGTCTAAATTTTACACAGGGCTGTACTAGCAGAATCTGGCAATCTTATACATAAGGTAAATACTTTATTAACCTCTTCTTTTCCTAACAGCAATAAGTTGATTGTGAATGTTCCCATGGTGTCTCCTGATGTTGCAAATAGAGGCAGGACATACCTAAAAACTAGGCCTCACTCTATTCATAGGCAGATAATCATCACCTACAGAGTTTGAATTAAAGTGTGCCACATAGCCAGCACCAAAAATTTTATCAGAATATCATATAAAAAATGTCTATTATTATACCAATTTTTGGAGTAAAGTATTATCTTAAAATGGTGATGATAAATGCAAAAGTGTAGAAAGAGTTCAAAGGCAATTTCTTAAAGGTATTTGTTGTAAATTTTAAGAGAAAATGGTTGGCCTGAACTGTTGACTAGTTAATACATAAAAGCAAGCTTTATTATTGAAGTTGTACAAGAGAAGCCTTTGTCCATGTCAAAAATAAACTAGACATTAAATAAGCAGATATAGTACAAATTTACATATAGAATTGTCAAAGTGTGTGTTTTGTTATATCATTCATTTTGTAAATTACTGAAACTGTACAAATAAATATCCTGTAATAATAGGAAAATTTTTAGCTAATAAATTGCTTGGAGTAGTTTGCATATTGTAAATTAATGTCTGCAGATAAGAAAAGACATTGTATTGTTTAACTATCTTCTACATAGCAAGAGAGCATGGCTATTTTTGAAAAACTTGTATATTTTTTCTCTTTTCTATAAAAAAGTGTAAACAATATCATAATTATACAAAACTCTAATGCTTAACATTCAAGACCAATATTTTTATAGGTGGGGGTACAGAAGAAAACAAAAAACTGTCCCTCAACTATCTCACACTTTTATTCATTTTTTAAAAAAAGCTATGATGTAGTAGTAATGTTTTCCAAATACAGTTTTGTAATATGTTAAGGTGAGGTATACAGTAGAGAAAATAATACCAATGTAGACCAGTTATATGAATGCAATTATAGTTGAAAAATTCTCTTTGGGTTAAATGTATAAAAATATTAAAGTGTATTTGTTATTCTTTAAGCCAGGTACAAAACAGTAGTACTTGAAAAAAAAAACACCTGAATTAAAAAATTGTCTAAATTACTCTGGCTCCATACATTTTATTTCATAGAAGAATTTGCAATGTATGCATGTTAATATTAAATTTTGTAAAGATATTATAAATGCTTGAGGTAATAGATATCCCAATTGTTCTAATTTAATCATTACACATCGTATGCTTGTATCGAAATACCATGTGCTGCATAAATATATACAAATATTATAAATCCATAATAATTACAATATATTTTAATCTGAAAATCATTTAGGCCGATTATATTTATTAAAATAAATTTGAAGGCAAATCTGAATTTATATTTCAGTATCATCTTCCTTTTGCATTTCAAGACAGTTATTTAAAATGGTAATAACATAAAGAAGATATTGTGCTGTTTAGATGCTAACAGGGATTAAGGATTATACCCGAATCTCAACTTTATTATTAAAATACTAGTTTAAAACATTGCACAGCAAGATGTATCATATGCTGACCCACAGTACAAAACTACATAAATTGCAAATAATTGAATGCTGATATGATTTGACTATGTCCCCACTCAAATCTCATCTCGATTTGTAATCTCCATATCCCCACATCAAGGGAGGAACCCGATGGGAGGTGATTGGATCATGGTGGGGTGAGTGGTGTTCCCTCATGCTGTTCGCATGAGAATGATTTAAATTATGATGACAATTTAGATAATAAAATTCCAAAAGAAAACATGGCTGGGGCGTGGTGGCTCACTCCTTTAATCCTAGCACTTTGGGAGGCCGAGGCGGGCAAATCATGAAGTCAGGAAATCGAGACCATCCTGGCTAACACGGTGAAACCCCGTCTCTACTAAAAGTACAAAAAAAAAAAAAAAAAAAAAAAAAATTAGTCGGCGGTGGTGGCAGTCGCCTGTAGTCCCAGCTACTTGGAGGCTGAGGCAGGAGAATGGCGTGAACCCTGGAGGCGGAGCTTGCAGTGAGCCGAGATCGCATCACTGCACTCCAGCCTGGGCAACAGAGCAAGACTAGGTCTCAAAAAAAAAAAAAAAAAGAAAACGTTAGAGTTGTTTTAAGAAAAAATAATAGAATGAGGAGTCAATATATTCTGAGAGAGCAGCAGATACAACCTTTGTCTTGGAAACCCGATACACAAGATTTAAAACATTTTTGAAGTATAACGTATTTGAGTTTTAGTGACAACTGGAATATTTTAAGATTGTAACTCTGACACTGTTTATATTCAATTATATTTTATTAGTATTTTTGTAACTGATTACGATAGGTCTGTGCTTAAGTTGATATTTTTACTGGAAAATGTATGTAAAATTGTATTTATGATATGTTTAATATATTATGCAAATAAAACAGGTTTTGTAATTTTTATTTCAGAAAATAAGTGAATGCTTTTTGTACTTTTATTTTATGAAATTATTATTAGTTATAATCATTTAAAAATAATATAATTTTGATTTTATCTATTATTTTCCTGTTGTGATTAAACAGAAAGTTGTTTAGGTAAACCATACCTTTATTTTATGTTTTTAAAAATGTATAATTTTTCCTTACCAGTTTATAGTAGAAAGAAAGTACTTTTTTGCATACGAGTTACAAAAAATATATACTCACAACTGGTACCCAGATATCTTGATAGCAATCTGAATAGTCCATCACAGGCATGTACTCCTTGACCCAGGTGTACTGATAACAATCTGAACAGCCAGTCAGTGGCATGTACACCGTGACCTAGATCACTTCCAGCAGCATGGCATCTGGCCCTTGAGTCTCTCAAGTATCACTTCTGATGTCAAATTGAACTCATAGCTTTCAATATCTTTTAGCATATTATTGCTAGATGACATTTATTCTGAAAACACTTGACTCTTGAACGACATAGAGTTAAGGGCACCAACCCCTGTGCAGTCAAAAATCTGTGTGTACTTTTTGATTCCCCCCAAACTTAACTACTAACAATCCACTATTTACCATAATCCTTACCTATAATACAGTCAGTTAACACATATTTTGTATTTTATGTGGATCATGTACCATATTCTTACAATAAAGTAAGCTAGAGAAAAGAAAATATTGTTAAGAAAATCATAAGGAAGAGAAAATGTATTTACTATTCATGAAGTGGAAGTGGGTTACCATAAAGGTCTTCATCCTCATTTTCTTCAAGTTGAATAGGATAAGGAGAATAAAGACCCTAGTCTTGGGTCTCAGGTATGGCAGAAGTGGAAGAAAATCCATGTGTCAGTGTATCCATGCAGTGAACACATGTTATTCAATGGTCAGCTGTATATTCATATGAATTAAAATTAATTCTAAAAGTGAACTCAATGTACCAGCAAGTGGCAAAGTTTTATATCTAACAGATTTTGTAAGTTTGTTCATATTTGGGTGGTGGTGTACAGTCATGCAATTTGATAGCCCGTTATTTATTTAGAGTAATTATACACATCTATTAAACTCTATGTGCATAAATTAAGTCTTGATATCATGAAATACTATACCCATTAGTCTTTGATATTTATTTAATGTATTCTTATATGTACTCTTATATGATATTTATTTAATGTATTCTTATTTAATGTATATGTATATACATATAAGAAATCAGAAATTATATATATACACACTCACACACAAACACACCCAGTAGTGAGATTGTTGAATTTTACAGTAGTCTAATTTGCTAATTTTAATTTTTTGAGGAACCATCATAATGATTTGCATAATGGCTATATTAATTTACATTCCCACCAACATGATACAAAGGATCCTCTTCTCCACGTCTTCTCCAACACTTGCTATTTTTCGTATTTTTGATAATGGCCATTCTAGCAGATGTGAGATGATATCTCATTGTGGATTAACTTGGCATTTCCCTGATGATCAGTGATGCTGAACATTTTTTACATGCTTATTGACTATTTTGTGTATTCTTTTGAGAAATGTCTATTCAAATCCTTCGCTCATTTTTCATTGGGTTATTTGTTTTCTTCCTATTGAGTTCTTTGAGTTGCTAATATATTATGAATATTAACTCCTTATCTGATGTATACATTGCAAATATTTTCCCCAATCTGTAGGTAGCAGTTTTACTCTAATGACTGTTTAATTTGCTGTTCACAAGCTGTTTAGCTTGATGAAAATTCATTTGTCTACTTTTGCTTCCATTACCTGTGGTTTGGAGTTATATTGAAAAAGTCATTCCCCAGACCAATATCATGAACTTTTTCTCTATTTTTTTTTTGAAAATGTTCATAGTTTTCAGTCCTAAGTTTTAGTATTATGTTGCCTTATAGTTTATTTTTTCATGGTGTGAAATAAGGGTACGATTTCATTCTTTCACATGTGGCTGTATGTGTGTCCCAACACCACTGATTGAAGAGACTTTCTTTTTGAACCACTTTGTGTTCTTTTCAACTTTGTTAAAAATCAGTTGGCTGTGAATGTGTAGATTTATTTGGTGGCTCTCTATTCTTTTTCATTGCTCTATGTGTCTGTTTTTAGGTCAGTAACATGGTTCTTTAATTACTATAGATTTGAAGTGAGGAGTGTGATGCCTTCAACTTTGTTCTTGCTCGAGATTGCTTTGGCTATTCTGGGTCTTTTGTGGTTCCATACAAATTTTAGAATTGTTTTTCCTATTTCTCTCAATAATGTGGTTAGCAATTTGACAGAGTGTGTTGAATCTGTAGATTGCTTTGGATAATATGGACATGTTAATAATATTCATTCTTCCAGTCCATGAACTTGAGATATCATTCCCTTCATTTGTGTCTTCTTCAATTTCTTTCGTCAATGTTTTATAGGTTTTAGTGTATAGATCTTTCATCTCATAGTTAAATTTATTCCTAAGTATTTTCTTTTGTAAATATTATAAAAGTAATGGCATTCTTGATTTTCTTTTTAGGTATATCATTGTTAGTGTATAAAATGCTAGTAATTTTTCCATGTAGATTTTATATCCTGCAACTTTATTTAGTATATTTATTGTATCTCTTTTTTTTTTAATTTTTAGTGGAGTCTTTAGGATTTCTATATTTAAGATCATGTTTTCTGCAAACAGGGACAATTTAACTTATTTTTCCATGTGGATGCCTTTTATTGTTTTCATCTGCTAATTCCTCTGCCTGGGACCTCTAGTACTACATTGCATAGGAGTGGCAATAGTGAGCATACTTGTCTTATTTCATAGCTTAGATGAAAAGTTTTCAAATT
The DNA here is from genome assembly GCF_024542745.1 of Macaca thibetana thibetana. Taxonomy (NCBI): domain Eukaryota; kingdom Metazoa; phylum Chordata; class Mammalia; order Primates; family Cercopithecidae; genus Macaca; species Macaca thibetana. The sequence goes on from NC_065594.1 coordinate 62,267,256, forward strand.
TGCCCCATTGAGAATAATGTTATCTTTCAGTGTGTCATATATGGCCTTAATTATATGCAGTTACATTCCTTCTATACTTAATGTCATGATATTTTGTCATAAAATGATGTTGAATACTGTCAAGTGCTTTTGCTCCAACTATAGAAATAATCATATGGTTTTCATTCTTCATTCCTTTAATGTAATGCATCACAATTATTAATTTATGCCTGATGAACTGTATTTGCATTACTGAGATAAACGCACTTGTTTATGGTAAATTATCTTCCAAATTTGTTGTTCAATTTCATTTGCTTATATTTTGTCGAACATTTTTGCATCTGTGTTCATCAGGGATATTGGCCTAGAGTTTTCTGTTTTTGTAGTGTCTTTGTCTGCCTTTGGTGTCAGCATGAGGCTGACCTGGTAAAATGAGTTTTGCAACAGCCTTTTCTCTTCAATTTTCTGGGAAATTTGAGAAAAAGTGGGAGTCATTCTTCTGTAAAAGTTTTATGGAATTCATCAGTGAAGCCATCAGGTCATGAGCTTTTCTTTATTGAGAAACTTTCCATTACAGTTTCAATATCCTTACTCATTATTAAGCTATTCTGTTAAGCTATTGTATTTCTCTATAATTCAGTCTTTGTAGGTTATATGCATCAAGAAAATTACTAGTGTATAATTATTCATAAGTCATTTATGATCCTTTGTATTTCTGTTGATTCAGTTGTAATATTCTTTAATTTTGGATTTTATTTATTCGAGTATTCTCGTTCTTCGTCTAATAGTTGTCAATTTTATGGTTGTTAATGTCAATTTTAAAACTTAGTTTCGTTGATCTTTTTTGGTTTCTTACTCTTTATATCATTTATTTATGCACTGATGGCTATTAATTTCTTCCTGCAACTAACTTTGGATTCAGTTTGTTTTTGTTCTTCTAGTTCCTTGAGAATGACCCTAAAGGAATTTCAGAGGTCTTCAAGGCTTTCCATCTTATCACAAGTCAAGAGTGCTAGAGCCTTGCAGTCAGAATTTCTTAAAGGGAGGGGCCCAGGGCACAATGGGTACTTTTGGACTCACTGTCCAGGGCTGTCACAAGTATATGCTCCTTGTGTTTTCCTTAGGCAGGCCCAGGTGCATCTCAGGCCACAATTCTGGAAGGTGCAAAAGGTGAGCTATGGCGGCAAGTACATGGTGCTTACTCTGAAGGTGTATGGTGCATAGGAGCTGTGGAGGCATGACTTCACCTATCTTTATTTGAAAGGATGCCTCAGAAAGTGTTGGTGCCTAACCAACAATTTGCTACTTAGGTGGAGGTATCACGGAGAGCCCCCAATAGTGCAATGCTTAGTGGAATTGTGGGGGCAGGACTGCCTCTGAGACCCCATAACTGTAGAGCAATCAGCATGATATGCCAGCCTGTGAGAGATGTAGGCACATGACTCCAACCTATGAGAGCTTTTGTGCACACTTTGCCCAGCAAAGCCATGGTTACAGGGCTGTCCAAGGCTTTAAGGACCCAACTCCCAACACTCTAGTGTGTCCAGAAGCCCAGACATGGAGTCAAAAAAGATTATAATTAAACCTTAAGATTTAATTTTGTTTTTCTTTTTGAGTTTTGGGCTTACTTGAGCCCTATTACCTCTCTCCTTTCTTACCACTACCTTTTGGAATGGAAATGTCTGTCCTATGCCTGTCTCACCATTGGAGTTTGAAAGCACATAACTTGTTTGATTTCACAGGCTCTCAGCAAGAGAAAAATTTATTTTTGTAATAAATTGTGCCTTAAGTCTCACCGAAATCTGATTTAGATGAAGTTTTAGACTTAGATTTTAAAGTTGATGTTGGGATGAGTTCAGAATTTGGGGGCTGCTGGGCATAGGAGTGCAAGCCTACAGTCCCAGCTACTTAGAGGCTGAGGCAGGAAAATCACTTGAGCCCAGGAGTTGGAGTCTGGCCTCGGTAACAGCAAAGCACTGTCTCTAAGTTTAAAACATACATAGATTGTTTAAATTAAATAATTTAATTTGGGGTGTTATGTAAATGGAATGTATTTTTTGAATAAGGACATCAATTTTGGAGCGCCAGGGACAGAATTTTGTCCTCTCCAAATTTCCTGTTAAAACTTAATCCCTAATGTATTGAAAAGCATAGTTTTTTGAAAGGTAGTTAGATCAAGAGGGTGCTACACTTATGAATGGACTAATGCCTTTATAAAAAGGACTTGTGAGGGAAGTTTGCTTTCTTTTTCTGTTCTACCATGTTGAGGACAGGGTGTTCATCCTTTCTGGCCATTCCACATTCCACTATGTGGAAACACAGTAAGAAGACCCTGAGAAGATGTTGGCACCTTGATCTGGACATTCTGGAATCTAGTATTTGTTTTTTAGAAATACTTAAGTGTGAGAAATAAATATATATTTCTCACAAATTATCCACTTTAAGTATTCTGTTAAAGCAGCACAAACTGAGAAAGAGAGAAATTGATCACATGCCAGAGATGCAAAGATGGTTTAACATATACATATCTATTAATGTGACATACCACATTAACAAATCTGTATGACCATTTTTATAGATACAAAGGATGTTTTTGATGAAATTCAACATGTTTTCATGATGAAAAGTCTAAAATATTAGATGTAGAAGGAGTTTACATCAATACAATAAAGGTTATATGTTACAAACCCAGAGATAACATCAGTCTCAATAGGGTAATGTTAAAGCTTTTCCCCTAAGATATGAAATAAGACAATTTTGCCCACTCTTGCTACTCCTATACAACATAGTACTAGAAGTCCCAGCCAGAGTAATTAGATAAGTGAAAACAATAAAAAGCACCTAAATGGAATAATTAAAAGTTAAATTTTCCTCATTTGAAGATGGCATGATCTTCTATATAGAAAATTCTAAACACTCCACCAAATAAAAAACTATCAGATCTGATAAATATACTAAATAAAATTGAAAGATAGAAAAAAAAGTAGGATTTTATATACTAACAATGAAATATCTAAAAAGATAATAAATAGTCCTTTTTATAATAGCTACAAAAAGTTACTTAGGGAAAAATTTAACCAATGAATGAAAGAACTTGAAGACACAATAAAAGGAATGATATGTCGTGTTCATAGATTGGGTGAATATTATTAATATATCCACAATACCGAAAACAATCTACAGATTCAGCACACTACATATTTTCAATCATGCTATTGAGAGAAATAGGAAAAACAATCTTAAAGTTTGCATGGAACCACAAAAGATCCAGAATAACGAAAACAATCTTGAACAAAAAGAATAAAGCTAGAGACATTACAGCCCTGATTTCAAAATACACTATAAATCTATAGTAATAAAAACATCATGATGCTTACCTAAAAGCAGATACATGGAGCCATGGAACAGAATAAGGAACCCAGAAATAGATCCACACATTTACAACCAGCTGATTTTCAACAAAGTTGAGAAGAACACAAAACGGGGAAAAGATAGTCCCTTTAAACGATGGTATTGAGACAAGTAGATTTTCACATTCAGATAAATGAAATTATTGTTAATTATAGTTGCTCTATTGTGCTACTAAATACTAGGTAATATTCTTTGTATCTAACTGTATTTCTGATAAATAATGATAAATATTTTAGGAGGTAAAGAATCCCAGTTATCAAGATTTGATCATTGCACACTGTATACTTGTTTCATATATCACATATGCCCCCTAAATATGTACAGCTATTATGTATTCATAGAAATTAAAATTAAAAAGCCTAAGAATGAAATTAGACCCTTACATCATACCACATACAAAAATCAACTCAAAATGGGTTACAGACTTAAATGTAATAACTGAAACTGTGTAGCCACTAGAAGAAAACATAGGAGAAAAGCTCCATTACATTTATGTGGGGAATGATTTTTTTATATGTGAACCAAAAAACAGTCAACAAAATCAAAATAGACAAATGGAACAACATCAAAGTAGAACGTTTCCATATAACAGAGGAAACAATCAAGAGAATTATGAGGCAACCTATGAAATGGATAAGATATGTTCAAACCATATATCTAACAAAGGGTTTCCATTCAACATACAGAGGAAACTCATACAACCTAGTAGCAATGAAACAAATAATTTAGAAATGGGCAAAGGATCTAAACTGAAATTTCTCAAAAGAAGACATACAAATGGTCATAAGTACATGAAAAACTGCTCTACATCATTAATCATCAGGGAAATGCAAAGTACCACTACAATGAGAGATCAACTTACACCTGTTAAAATAGCTATTACTAAAAACACTAAAGATAGCAAATGCTGCCATGTATGGTGGAAAAAATAACTCTTTCAATCTGTTGGTGGGAAAGTAAATTAGTACAGCCAGTATGGAAACAGTATGGAATATCTTCACATTAATAAGAATAGAACTATTATAGGTTTCAGCATTTACATCATAGGGTACATATCTAAAGGCAATGAAATCAGTATGTAGAAGAGATATCTGTATCATATGTTCATATTCGTGACAGCATTATTCACAAAAGCCAATAATATATGAGCTCAACCTAAGTGTTCATCAACAGTGAGTGGATAATGAAAATATTGTATATGTGCACAATGGAATATTATTAAGCTTTTAAAAGAAAGAAATTTTGTCATTTTTTATGACATGAATGAACCTAGAGGACATTATATTAAGTAAAATAAGCCAGGCATAGAAAGACTAATACTACATTATCTCACTTATGTGTCCTATGTTTTAAAGTTGAATTCATAGAAGTAGAGAGTATAATTTTCTTTGTCAGAGCCCAGGAAGTGTAGAGTTTGAGGAGATGTTGGTCAACAAAATCAAATTTCAGTTAGGCAGGGAGAATAAGTTCAAGAGGTCTATTGTCCAACATGGTGACTATAGTTAATAAAAATATATTTTATTCTTGAAAATTGCTAATCGAGTAGATTATAAGTATTCTCACCACAAAATTGATGAGTATTTGAGGTAATAGTTATAATAATTAGCTCAATATAGTTATTCCATAATGTGTTTATATTTCAGAATAATATTTTGCATGATAAATATGTATTTTTTGTAAAGTAAAAACTTAATTACAATAGAGTAAGACAAAAAAGCACATGCTATATGATTCTGTGCATTTTAATTTCTAGAAAAGAAAAAATAATCTATAGTGATAGAAATTAAATCAGTTGTAGATAGGAACAACCATTAGGAATAACCAAATACCCATTTGCTGCAAAGCAGAATGAAGTAATTTTCACTGATGGAAAGAAATTATGGCATCTTAATTTGGTAGTTGCATGAGTACAAAGTTGTAAAATATCTCAAAATGTACACAAAATGTACACATTTGAATGTAAACTATATTAAAAATATAATAAAATATAAATAAATCATTAAAGTAGACTGTGATTGAGTAGTCCACAGCCATCACAGTCTCTTTCTGTCTTGACTTCCTCTAGAAGACGGTGAATAAATAGTCACACTTCTTTGAATACCTTGTATCTAATGCTGGTTTTCTGGACCAGTTCTCTCTAATAAGATGACAGCAGAATTCACTGTCAACTTCCAGGAAGCTCATTAAAGGGGAAGACTTACTGGAATGGCTATTTCAACCCCTCAGCATTTATTACTGCTTCCTTGTACTTCTCTTCATATTAAGAAATAAATACTAGTGGAGCTTTATATTCTTTCTCGTATTCTCTAATTTTTGGTTTTTACAGATATGTAGTCAACATGGAATGAGTAAACAACAGAAACAGCAACAGCAGCAGCAACAATAACAAAATATTTAGAATGGCCATTAAAAATAGATTTTCAATGATTTAGAATTCAAAGATTTTAAATAAAATACATTTAACAAAAAGAAAGAGTAATCTTATGGGAAATGTTTTCAGATCAAGCTTTCTTTATAGAATGGAAAATATTTTCTACATATCATGCATTTATAACAAAATCTGTTCAAAAAAAAATTGCACCAGACAAGTTAAATAGGCAAGCAAGACTTTATTCAGGACTGCTGCAATATGGGAGAGAGAATTACCTCAACTCCAGTGAAAAAAGTTCAAAGAGTTTTTCAGAGCTGGAATGAGGTAGTGCAAAAGGACTAGAGGGCTGGAAGACATTAGGGATGAAGTTGCTCAATGTGATTAGTCCATTTGTGTTTACTACACAACAGCCTCCACGGAAGCTCCCACGGAGACTGGTAGATAGGTGTGCTGCTCCTTAATGATTTCACTTCAAAAAGATGCCTCTCATGTTGTTGAAAAATATCTTCCTGTGTTGTAAAACTGGCAAGAAGTTGAAAGAAAGTGTATTTCTCAAGGGGTCAGAGAAAGAGTTTGTAATTGGGAAGTTTTCTAAAGTCACTGCACAAAGGAAAACGAAAAGGGGTCAGGGACCTAGAGTCAGTGAGCAGTAACCTGTCTAAAATTTAGTCAAGCTTAGGGGAATATTGAAGCTGTTTTGGTGACATCCAGCACAATTATGAATTAGTTTTCCATAAAAACCAATTTAAAACAGCTCACAGTTTTACCACCTGCTAATACATTTTGGATAAAATGGAGAAGACAGCTGAATAAGGGTTCTTCCTTCAGTCGTGGCCAGTGTACGCTTCTCTCCAGAACTAAAGAGTACCAGATTTAAGCCTGTCCACTGGATCACTTTCTTGATCACAGCTAGAAAATTATTCTATGTTTGTCAGAAAGACCAACACACATATGCTTTTTGTAGTTGATATCTAAGATTCCACTTTCAAGCGTGTGTGTGTGTGTGTGTATGTGTTTGTGTGTGTGTATGTTGATATGCTTACTAAAAATATTTGTAAAGTTTAGGAAAACCAAGTATGGGCCATAAAGATATTATGTCATTGAAAAAGGAATGAGAGTACAAGTGCATATAAGCTGGAGAACAAGACAGGTACACAAAATACAAACTATGATTACTGATCTAAAGTTTAACTTTTTGCTCTTCCCTCTTTCATGGCAAAGTGTTTCACACTTGCGTGGCAGAGCTATGAAGTAAGTCTAGCCTGAATCATACTATTTTGGTCTGATATCATCTGCAATTTCTGTCATTCTCAGCAGTTAGATTTCTGGTTCCTGACCTAGACTCAACTAGACTTTCTAGATGTTTGGTCTCATTGGTGCTGCATCAGTCTGAAGGTGAGAGAAATTTCACACTAAATTGATGTCAGAACACTAATGTTTTTGTTCCTGGTAGCTGTGTATTATATCTTGCCTTAATTTGTCTGAAGTCAGAGAAGCAGTAAAGGTCTTTAAGTTTTCATGAATACAACTAAACTATTTATAACACAATATTTAACATTTATTTAAATTGGTGATAAATTATATTATGGGGGTTAAGAGAATGTACTCTTACATCAGAATCAAGAGATTTGAATCCCTGCCCAGCCACTTCATAGTTGGATAACTGTGGGTCAGCTACAATAATGTCTCTGTACAACAGTTTCTTTTCTAAATGGAAAAACTAATAATGCATACTTCATTGAGGTGTTGTGAGTATGAAATACATCTGAGTCATAATATGCACTATATGTATGTGTTACCATTAATGATATTATTATTACAAATTCAGTACCGTATGACTAAGAACCAGTTCTCATGTATAGGCAAGAATATAACCCAAAGGATAACCTGCCATTTCTTTTCTTTCATCCAAGCAAAAGATGTATAAACCAGGGAAGGTTGTGTCACATGTTTCTTATCAAAAAGGGTGAAATCATGCTAATCATTATTCTTACCATGCATAATCAGTGTTTATGCTCATTTCATGCTGTGTTTAGCATTAAGAGTCTCTTATGAAATGCCACATAGTTCATGGAAATCCTTTAATATTAACTTATAATAAATTTCTGCTCCATTTCAGACTTCCTGAATCAGAATTTCTATGTAAAATACTGAGAAATCTGCACCTTAGCGAAGTATCACAGGTGTTTCTTAGATACTGAATTATGAAAACCACTGTTTGAAGGTCAAAGTACTTATGAGGAAGAACTGTAAACTGCCCTAGTCTAATGTTCTTAGATTTTATGTCATCACCCTTGTTGCTAAACCCACCATGATCTTTTTTAAAATTAATTTTTAATCGACAAGTAATAATGGTATGTATTTATGGCATTCAACATGATTTTTGATATATGTATACATTGTGAAATTGCTAAATCAAAGTATTTAACATATACATTGCTTCACATATTTATCTTTATTTGTGGTGAGAACGTTTATTTGTAAGCTACTCTCTTAACCATTTTCAAGCACAGAATATATTGCTACTAACTATAGTCAGAACGACGTTGGTCAAAAGATAAAAAAAAATTATTTAATCAAGAGTAATATGCCACCCAAATCTTGGATCAACCTCCAATATATGCTCTTTAATATTAATATTACCTAGTTTCCAAATTATATCCCAGGTTTGGTAAAAATAATATTTTGTATAACTTAATATTTGAATTTGACTCTGGAGTTTGTTATTCTTTCTACTCATTTCAGTTGGAAAGGCAGCTTGCTTTATCAGCCTGCCTCACTAGTAAGACTATTTTGCACATGTGCTCTTCATTTTATGCAAAGCTTCTTGAATACTATTTGGATGCTCTGTCTGTATTCTCTCTTACTATACTCCTCCATTGGAACATATAATAACCTAATTTTAGTTTGCTTTAAATTTTTGTTTCCAAATCAAATTGTTTTTCTAACATCCCTTCATTTATCATTTTTTTCTCCCCTAAAATAACCTATGTGATGACTGCAACTGGATTCATAACACTAATATTTGCTTCTCTCAGTTGGACAGACACTAGACTTTCTTGTTTGCCCTAATCTTTGGTGATAGGGAATGTATGTATGCTACCTTTTAAAATATATACCAAATGGACAAATCAAAGCTTATTTCCAAATAGAATTTTATATCTCCAATTTTAAAATAAAATGTTGCCTAGAAAGTAATAATGTAAAAAATGAATAATATCTACAAGACTCATTTGCTGCTGAATAATAATCTTCTTCTTTGGTTAGGAAATGGCACAAAGAGTGGGAATGTCTTGTAATCTATAGCTTTTTATCTATAAAATGAACTACTCTTATGAAGAAATATAGTCATAAGTTTTAATGTAAGTCAAATTATTACATTAGGGAAAACTTATTGTATATCAATTTTTCTTGACAATGGCTTGGAAGAGCTGCATCAACAGCTTTCATACTCCATCTCCTCAAAAGTCCCTCCTGCACACACTTAGGTTCTGCAACAGCTGTGCTCACATTATGTGCAATTTATCAGTATCAATGCGATCCTGAGATTTGTTCATTAATGACAAATACTTTCAATCTCTAGCAATTAATCGTAATTATTTTTGCCCCCTTTTTTTGGCTCTTTGCCTAAATGGATTGCATGAACTTAGAGAAACAAGGATAAGTTCACCATTAGAGCAAAATTAAATAGCTAAAGAAAATTTTATCTCACATATGTACATGAAAAGTAGTGATTATATTAAATACCATGTTTTAATATTTTAGTAATTGCCTGATACATGGTTGGTGGGTTTCATATGTTGTCTCAAAAAGTCTTCAGAAAAACTTCATAAGACGGTTATCTTATCTTTACATTCTACGTGAGAAAACTGAGCTTTGTAAAGCTTAACTACAGCATTCCCAAATTACATGATAAATTAGCATTCAATTTTCTATTATTCTGAGGTCTCTACATTTTCTTCTCTCTTGAGTTTTGTTAGATTATAAGAAGTTGTTGATGATAGCATTATAAACTAATGAGAAACATTATAAATAGCTTTACAAGAGGCTAAATCTCTATGAAGTTACATCTGAAAGTTTATCATAATAATCATTGAGGCTACTCAATTAATTAAATGGGTCTTCCTTTATTTAAATATTTTTAGAATTCTTCTTTGCGTAACACATTCAGAAACCATTTATTAGTTACAAATACATTAGTCTCATAACAATTCAATTTTATCCAATTTATTGTTTTACCAAAATTTATAACCATTTCTAAAGTATTTTAATCAGATTCAGTTGTCACAGGCTTTTGTGACCCTAACTTGACTCTCTTCAATGACTACAGATAAAGTCTTCACAATAATATTTTTCTGGTAAAGATGTTGTGAGATTCCTACTCAGCAGATCATCTTTTGGAAGAAGAACTAAAGAAAGATTTTAAGTGGAATCAGTTTACTAAATAAATGAAAGCCGATTGAATGTAGTCTTGTGCAAACATAGAAAGTTACAAATCTTGAAACTGTTTGTGGCCAGAAATTAAAGAATGGAGCAATAAAAGGTAAATGTAGGGAGTCCCTATGTGGTTAATATTTTTTTCAAGTTCATGAGATACAATTGCATATAGCACAATCCTTGCTTTTAAAATGGTTAGTTCCATAAGTTCTGACAAATGGATGCAGTCAGGTAACCGCCAACACAATCATGGTATAGAACATTTTTATTATCCTCCAAAAAGTTATTTTATGCCCTCTTAGGGTCAGTATCAATCCTCACTTCATTCTCTGGAAACCACAGATTTTAATAGATTAAATACATAGAGTGCTTGCTCTGAAGCTACTCCCTTTTCATTTGTCTCAAGTACCTTGGTATCTTTTTTGATCACGCACTTTACAATTAAAAAAAAAAGCTTTTACAATCTGTCATGTGTATCCATATTTTCTTTGGTGTTTTTAGTAATATAGATCATTTATTTATATCTTTGTATGCAGAAACTAATACATTTAACACAGTTGAAGTCTTGATGCTTTGGTTCTATTATAAACCTACATGACAAGATAGAAACAATCTTTATAACTTTTAAAATCATGTTAGTGATTTACATATATTCATCACATACTATGAAGGGAGGTAAACATTTATAATCTCTATTTACACAAGTGTCTCTTCTTTGAACTGCTTTAACCTTTTAAGGCAAGTAATATTGGGTGAATATATACTCGTACGTATTTTGTAACCACTAAGTTAGGAATTAGTCTAAGCATGAGGAATGCAGCAGTGAATTATTAAGACAAAAATATTTGCCCTCAAGAAACTAACATTCTTTTGGTTCTAACACTCTGTGTATTTAAAGACTGTAGAGTTTGTGTCAAAATCATAGCCCTCTTAGTTGGAGTGGCCTGAATTCAGAATTTGCCCTGTTAATGTCTGCAAGACACTGTAAAGTCACCTATCCTTTAAGTACCTCAGGTTTCCAATTATAAAACAGAACTATAGATAGTTAACTTAAAATACTGCAGAATCAAGATATAGCATGTAAAGTTTTTGCATAATGTTGGAGATATGATGTATGCTTAATAAAAAGATAATTAGCATTTATTATCATGAAACAGATGACATCTTTTGATATCAGTAAAATGCTAAGCAGTATTGATACAGGAGGCAGAAATAAATTATTTAGGCAGATAGTGAGGGCAACAGAGTCCTCAGCAGAGCTTCCCTTCTAACAAAAAGCAGTCCCCGAAATCATGTCTTTTATAACAAATAGCAGCCTGAAAAATCATGCTACAAACATAGATAAGCAAGCTGGAAGCTTGCATGGGGAAATGCCAGCAGCTGTAGCAATAGAAAAGTCGTACCTGGGGTCAGGCATGTCCAATATGGAGACTTCATTTTCCTTTTTTGTTGTTGTTGTTACAATGTGTCAGGAACAAAGAAACGGGCAACATGGCACAGCTTCGGCAGAGAACCCACCTGCATCATAAAATATTAGGGTGTGGGCAGCCAGAAATTTGTGTCCTATGCCAATGCACACCTAGACCAAACCAGATCTCATGCCCTATGTAAATAGCACACCTGGTCCAACCAGTCTTTCTCACCCTACGTAAATCAGACACTCCCTGCTCACCAGTTCATCTATAAAACCCTTTGCATTTCACCACAGATTTGGCAACCCATGTCTCTGGGAGCCCTCTCAGCAGCAGAGAACTCTTCTCTTTCTTTCACCTATTAAACTTCAGCTCTTAACCTCACTCTGTGTGTCGACATTCTTGTTGTCTATGGCTGTGATCAGGTGATAATCCAGACAGTGAGGCTGTTTCATTGTGGAGGCCCATTCAGGATTCAAGGTAGATTCGTTGGAAGGATAAGTATAGGAAGGGATCCCCCATTTTTACTTTCATTTTGGGCTTTCTGCCCTCAATTTTAAAATCAAACTTAAAACCGAGTGTCTGATGGCCGGTTAAAAAAACCATTTGTGTGGCTAGTGTTCTTAAGATTCAGACAACAGGCTTGCTGGGGTGAACTTAGCAAATCCCCCTGAGTCTTCACGGTGCTGGGAATATTGACTCTGTTTCAAACTGGTTTCCTTTCCTGGAGAGCCTAGCCATCGTGAAGGGCTGGAAGAAGTCCAGAGGCAACTAAGGGTTTCTGGCTGGGGCTACACTCCAATGTTAACAGAAGGCTTCTGGACTAACCCCAGCCTCTGAATGCCCAATGGGCATTGGCAGTAGGATCTTCAATCCTTTTTTATTGCAACGTTCCTCCTTTCCTTTCCTTGGCCCCCTTGCCTCCTGTCACCTCTCCATATACAATGCCAGGGAAATTTTTACAGTTCAGGAAAATAATCCTATTAGGCAAATCAGCAAATGCCATAGAAACCAGGAATATAGCTCAAGGGATTGGCATTTTTGTGATTTTCTAGGAATAGAGGGTTTCTTCCCTGCCCCCATCAGTGAACATCTCTGTCTCTAGCCTTGGTCTGGAGAGCACATTGTATTTCTTTCTTTCTTTCTTTTTTTTTTTTTTAGATGGAGTCTCACTCTGTTGCCCAGGCTGGAGTATAGTGGTGCAGTCTCAGCTCACTGCAAGCTCCGCTTCCCAGGTTCAAGCTATTCCCTTTCCTCAGCCTCCCTAGTATCCTGGACTATAGGTGAGCACGACCACACCCGGCTAATTTTTGTATTTTGAGTAGAGATGGGGTTTCACCATGTTGGTCAGGCTGGTCTCAAACTGCTGACCTCAAGTGACCCACCCACCTTGGCCTTTCAAAGTGTTGGGATTACAGGCATGAGCCAATGCACCTGACCGGAAAGCACATGGTATTTCAAGGCCTACAGCACCATCTAGTGGAATATGGATCCTTTCCATGAGGCATCTTATTGGCCTTTTGCCAAAGCACTCTAGTTTTCCAGTTACCCTCCCCTTCTCACCCCTCCACTAGAGACCAGGCTCTATGCCCCTTCAGTCACTGGGAAAACTCAACAATGAGGAGAAAAATGTCTCCAAATCCAAATTTTAGACCCAACACTGTCCCATCAGCAGGAAAACTGCCATTTGGTCTCCATGACATATTCTTTCAAGGCATCTATTCTGCCTTATGGAATTAAAAGAGCACTTAAATAGTAAGGGGATTTTGTGTCCAGAAATTAATCAGAACCACTGTCTAAGAATAAATGATTTAGTCAGGGCCATAATCGCAGATTATAGAGCTCAACTCAGTACACTCTGTCCATTAAGAGACCTTGCCCAAATACAACTGTTGCATAGTCTTTCCTGAGATGTATCTATTGGGGAGCCATGCAAATCACACAAGCCTAGGAAGTCAAAGAGTAATCACCAACAGAGGCCTACAGTGGCATGTGAAAGTGTAACTAATGCCACCTCTTATTTCCTCCAGATCCATGGCTGAGTATCATGCCTGTATCCATGGGTGGCACCTTTAATGGATGCCAGGGCATATGAAACCAAAGAGGAAAAACAGTTTGGGGGGACGCTCCCACTGTATTCTCCTCCACCTGGGCCATTCCAAAGGAATTGAAGGAGACTAAAAGTACACCTTTTTTCTCACTTCTCTTTCTGGATGGGTAACAAACAATTTCAGCCTGTACTCCTCTGGATCGCATTCTAAAACACTGGTACTCCTTTGACCCTGAGACTTTGAAGAAAAAGTGGGTCATTTCCTTTTGCACAAGGGCATGGCCTTCTTACTATCTTTAACCAACCTGGCCTGCAGAGGGAAGCTTTGATTTTAACACTATCCAACAATTTGATGTTTTCTGTAGACATGAGGGCAAATGGTCTAGGGTCCTCTATGTACAGTCTTTCTTTGCTATGTGAGACAATCCAGAGCTTTGCAAGAATTACACAATTAACCTAGCTCTTACAGCAGTCATATCAGGCAGGCCCAAAGGGAATAAGTCCCCAAAACTAGAGAAGCAACTTCCAGGAGAACCATCTGAGGCAGCTATTGAGTGTTACAGCTCTTCCTTTCCCCCTTATTCAGGGCCACCATCAACCACACCATCAGCTTGCCCATCTCCACCATCTCCAAAACTCCACCTCCCCCACCTTCACTCCTATCCTTACAGGAAATGCCCAGTGGAGGTGATGCCACTAGGGTTCTGGTTCCCTTATCATTGCAGGAGCTTAGGCAAATAAAGGGAGATTTTGGCCAATTTTCTGATGACCCCAATAGATACATAGAAGTTTTCCAAAATTTAACTCAGGTGTTTGACCTCACATGGAGTGATGTTATGCTTCTCTTAAGCCAAATCTTAACTGAGGCTGTAAAACAGGCAGCTCTGCAGGCAGCAGAGAACTTTACATGCAAGCAATATGTCTCCTATTGTAAGACAAAAAGGAAAAGAGAAAATACGGAAGGCAAAGAAATAGGGGCATCACCATTCCCAATAGAAAGAGAGGCAATACCTGGCGACAACCCTAATTGGAATCCCAATGACTCCACAGATGAATGGCAAATGAAACACTTTTTAATGTGCATATTGGAGGGCCTATGAGCAACTAGGGCCAAACCTCTTAATTACCCTAAATGGTCCATGATGAACCAAAAGCCAGATGAGAATTCCTCAGCCTTCATGGAAAGGCTGAAAGAGGCAATAAGAAAACACACTTCCTTATCCCCTTATTCAGTCGAGGGGCAGGTAATCCTAAAGGGAAAGTTTATTACACAGGCACCTTCTGATATTAGAAGGAAACTGTAGAAGCAGGCTATAGAACTAGATAGCACCTTGAAAAACCTCCTGACGGTAGCCACCTTGGTCTTTTATAATAGGGAGCAGGAGGAGGCCCAGGAAAAAGAAAGGAAACACAGGAGAAGAATAAAGGCTCTCATAGCTGCTTAGAAGGCTTGCAAAAAGTCCAGGATACCAGAGATGCATCCACTAGATGCTACCAGTGTGGCAAGTCAGGGCACTTTAAGCAAGAGTGTGCAGGCAGCAAGAAGAGGCCACCTCAACTCTGTCCAGCCTGTGGCAGGTACCACTGGAGATTGAATTGTTCCCAGAGATGGAGGTCACCAGGTTCAGAACCAGTCCCACAGATGATCCAACAGGCCTGATGAGTCCTGGGGCTGAAACCCCCGACTCCAGGGGCTCAAATTGCCATTACTGCACCAGCTGATTCTGGAAATTGAAAGAAGGAAGATGGACCTCTTTCTGGACACTGGAGCTAGTCTCTGTCTTCTCCTCTCTAATCCAGGCCTTCCCTCTTTCTATAGTACTGCCATAATGGGCATCTCAGAAAAGATTCTAACCTGATATTTATCTCAACCTGTTACTTGTAGTTGGGGGAACCTATTATTTACATACGCTTTCTTAATTATGCCTGAAAGTCCCACTCCTTTAATAGGTGGAGACATTTTAGCTTGCATGGGGGGCAAGCATTCTTATAGCCCCAGGACAAACTCTTTGTCTCCCCCTGATAGAAGCTAATATTAATCCAGAAGCGTGGGCAACTCAAGAAAAATAGGTTCAGCTATAACCTCTAGACTGGTCTGGATCCACCTTAAGGATCCCACTTCTTTTCCTAACCAGAGGCAATATTTCCTAAAGCCAGAGGCTATAAAAGGGCTAGAAACCATTATTAATAACTTAAACCACAGAGCCTTCTCAAACCCTGAAACTGCCCCTGCAACACTCCAATATTAGGAGCACAAAAACCTAATGGAGGAATGGAGACTGGTTCAGGACCTCTGCCTCATTAATAAAACTATAGTTCCAATTCATCCATTAATACCTAATCCCTACATCTTGCTAACCCAAATACTTGAGGGAACTAAGTGTTTCACAGTCTTAGATCTAAAGGATGCCTTTTTCTTTACACCGTTACATCCTGACTCTCAATACCTGTTTGCCTTTGAAGATCCCTCTGGCCAAACTCTCCAGTTAACATAGATGGTGCTGCCTCAAGGATTTTGAGACAGTCCTCACTTGTTTGGACAGGCATTGTCAAAGGACCTCTCTGAGTTTTCCCATCCTCAGGCCAAGTTCTTTCAATATATAGATGACATACTGCTCTGTGCCTCAACTGAGAAAGCTTCTCAGGAAAGCAACGAAGCTCTTCTTATTTTCTTAGCTGACAGAGGATATAAGGTGTCAAAATCCAAGGCACAGCTTTGTCAAACCTCTGCAAAGTGCCTAGGCATTGTCTGAAGGGACTAGAACATAAGTAGAAAATGAATTAAGCCTATTTTCTCCTTCCCTCAACCTAAAACCCTAAAGCAACTAAGAGGATTTTGGGGCATTACATAATTTTGCAGACTAGGCTACCTGGCTATGGTGAGATAGCTTGTCCCTATGTGACCTCATAAAAGAAACTCAGGTGGTTAAAACTCATTTCCAAACCTGGGAACCTGAAGCTCAAAAGGCTTTAATTAGCTAAAATAAGCCTTACTTAAGGCATTAACCATCAGCCTTCTCATAGAGAATGGCTTCAATCTTTATGTTTCAGAAAGTAAGGGAATGGCCCTGGGAGTTTTGTCTCAAGCCCAAGGACCAGCTCAGCAGCCAGTGGGCTACCTGCATAAATAACTTGATTTGGTGGCTAAAAGATGGCCAGTATGCTTCTGATCAGTTGCTGTAGTGGTCCTACTATTGCTAGAAGCCACCAAATTAACCCTGGGAAGTGGCTCAAATTTTTATACCCCACCTAACATAGCAGGATTGCTGTCTTCTAGGGGGAGACTTTGGTTAACAGACAGTTGGTTCCTTAAATATCAGGCTCTGCTGTTAGAAGGGTCTACAATCCAATTAAAAACTTGTTCTCATCTAAACCCAGCCACTTTCCTCCCTGAGGAAACTGGGGAAACTGAACATGACTGTAAACAAGTTGTGGTACAGACCTATGCAATCAGGGAGGATCTCAGGAATAGTCCCCTAGAAGATCCAGACTGGACCTTCTTCACAGGTGGAAGTTTCTTTGTGGAGCAAGGAGTCAGTAAGGCTGGATATATAGTAGTCACTCTGAACGATGTTATTGAAGGTACATCTGTCTCTCCAGGCACAAGCATTCAACCAGCTGAACTGATAGATCTTACAAGAGCACTTGAATTAAGCAAGGGAAAGGTAGTTAACATTTACACTGACTCCAAGTATGCTTTCTCAGTTCTTCAGCCTACCATTTGGAAGGAAACATATTTTCTTACTGCTAATGGATCACCTATAAAATACCACCAGGAAATTAACAGGTTATTATCCTCAATTTTCCTTTCATAAGAGGTAGCAATGCTGCATTGTAGCGAGGGACATCAGAAGGGAAAAGATGAAATAGCTAAAGGAAACAAGTTAACTGATCAGCCAGTCAAGTCAGTGGCAAGAAAGCCTCAGGGGTTCATCCCACTTGAAATGTGGGAAGACTCAATAAATTAAACCTCAATGCTCTCCTAAATAGAATGGGTCATCTCTCAAGGGTATACTTCCCAGCCCTCAGGATGGTGACAGTCAGAGAATGGCAAACTCCACTTGCCGGCCTCCAGCCAATGGAAATTCCTTAATATCCTTTATCAAACTTTTCACTTGGGAAGAGATAAAACTTAACAGTGTGACCTAAGATTGTTTTCAGGTGAGAACTTATTAAAAACAGTCAAGCAGATTGTTAATGCTTATGAAGTGTGTCTTAAAAATAATCCCCTTAACAGTCGACTTCTTCCTCCTCAACCCAAAGGATGAGAAGCTATTCAAGGGAGGACCGGCAGATAAACTTCATCCACATGCCAAAAATGAAGAGAATCCAGTATTTCCTGGTATAGGGAGATACTTGCACTAACTGAATAGAAGCATTTACATGCTGTACAGAAAAGGCCTCTGAGGTAATAAAAGTGTTAGTTAATGAAATCATTTCCCACTTCGGTCTTCCTAAGTACTTCCAAAGTGACAAAGACCCCTCATTTAAGGCAGCTGCCACATAGGGGGTTTCCAAACACTAGGCTTTCAGTATCATCTCCATTGTGTTTGCAGACCCCAGTTCTCAGGAAGAGTGGAGAAGACAAATGATATCATAAGAGACACCTTAGAAAACTGTTCCAAAAGACTCACCTTCCTTGAGTCACTCTTCTCCCCTTGACTTTACGGTGGGTAAGAAATACCCTTTTTAAGTTAAGTCTGAGCCCTTTTGAAATGCTGTATGGATGGCCTTTCCTTACCTTTTCCTATTAGATCAGAAAACCTCTGAACTTGTTAAAAACATAACCTCCCTGGCTCACTTCCAATAGGAATTAACACAATTAACAGAAGCCCAAACCCAAGAAATAGGACCAACTTTAATCCAGGAGATTTGGTATTTGGAAAAGCTCACTCTTCTCTCTCTCTTTCCCTAAACCTAAGCTGGGAAGGGCCTTACACTGTTGTTCTTTCAACCCCCTTGGTGGTAAAAGTTACAGGAATTGACTCCTGGCTACATGACCCTCGAGTCAAATTCTGGAAAGCTGAGGGAGCAACTCTTAACAGCCTAGAAGAATGATCCAGATATCAGTGTGAAAAAATAAAAGATCTTAACATGAAAATCATTAAAAAAAAAAAAAAGTAAATGAGTGAGGGTTACTCCTCTTACTCAATCCCACCCCTAACTCACCAGATACATTCAATCATTTCTACTTCTCCTCTCAAGATTTGGCATCAGATATTACAACTTCTTTTTAATGCATACTTCCAGGGAGATTTTGATTATCCTTGGAATTACATTTGTAACTTCATAGACCCCAAAGGGAAATTCTATATCTTGGCGAGTAAAATTTAGATCTAATTATGGATTAGGTCACACTTGCAGGGTTGCTATACTCACTCTACTATTTGCAGTAGGACTATATAGTGTGGCAACTGCAGTGTAAAATTCTGGACGGAAAATTCTAATTGCTGTAATATTCTGCCTAATTACCACCCGAATATTAGGGTTAATAATTACAGGAAGAGTTAAGCAAAGTTAACCCTAAAGTTACTCTAGCCACCCAATCCGATGCTTATCCTTTAAAAAGTTGCTTCTGTATTAACGTTTCTGAGAAAGTACAGCGACATCTGGTGGAGGCAAACCAGTATTACAACCCATGAGAATGGCTAACAGGCATTGAACAAACTCTACTGTCATGGTTATGGCCTATAGTATCCCTACTCATAATGGTAATCTCAATACTCATATTTGAACCCTATATTCTAAACCTTCTTGTAAAATTTATGTCTTATCACCTAGAAGCTGTTAACTCCAAATGGTACTGGCAGATAGAACCAAGCATGGACATGCCTTTCTTCCAAGGACCCTTAGATTGAACCCAGGAAGAACCCTGGCTGCTGTTACCCACAAGATACCCCTCTTCAGCAGGGAGTAGTCAGAAAGAGTTGTCATCCAGCACTCCCTAATAGCACTTAGGATTTCAACACCTCAGGGGGAAGATGATACAGAAGGTAGAAATAAGTTATTTAGGCAGGTAGTGAGGGGAACAGAGTCCTCAGCAGAGCTTCCCTTCTAACTAAAAGCAGCCTTCAAAGTCATTTCTTTTCTAACGAAGAGTGGCCTGGAAAATCAAGCTGCAAATATAGATAAGCACACTGGAAGCTTGCATGGAGGAAAGCCAGCAGCTGCACCTATAGAAAAGGGCTACTTGGGGGCCAGGCATGTCCAACATGGAGGCTCCATCTTTCCCTTTTTTGTTACCACGTGTACAGGAACAAAGGAATGGGCAACATGGCGCAGCTCAGGCAGACAACCCACCTGCATACTAAAAGTTAAGGGTGGAGGCGGCCAGAAATTCGTGCCCTATGCAAATGGCACACCTAGTCCCAACCAGTTTTTTGCACCCTATGTAAATCAGACACTACCTCCATACCAGCTCATCTATAAAACTCCCTGCGTTTCACTGCAGATTCAGCAACCCGTTTCTCCGGGACCCCTCTTTGCAGCAGAGAGTCCTTCTCTTTCTTTCACCTATTAAACTTCCACTCTTAACCTCTCTCCGTGTGTGTCTACATCGTTGTTCTTCGTGGCTGTGAGACCATGAACCTCAGGTGACACTCTATGCAACAAGGCTGTTTCAATATTACTCAAAATTATAATTTAAAAATACTGAGAAATTATAATAAAAATAATTTGACAAAGATTGCATGAGTAACCAAGATTAGAACTTATAAGTCCCTCACAAGTCCTTTGTCTTACATCACAAATAGTACAGATGTCTAATGGCATTTGTATCTATATATCAGGCATCAAATTTAATAGCAATTTTACAACCTCAATGCTTTTCATTAAGTTTGGGGTAAAAAGAAAAGAGTTCTCATATCATAATCCTTAATTAAGATAGGCAATAACACATTTTCTGATACATAAAGTTGATTATTTCTGTGAGTAGATGTTAATCTATATAAATTTATGGGATTTATTAAATTCTATTTATGTGTATATATGTATAATCATTTTATTAATATTTTAATAAAATAACACAGAATAAAAAAACAAACCAGATATATTGAATTACATTTTCCATATTACCAGTTTAGCATCTTCATAACCTTCAATATTTTAAATAAATTGTATAAATAATAAAGAGTTTGTATATAATTTTAGCATTTTGACTGATAAATTATAAGCTTCATAAGCTATATAATGTCCATGTAGCCCCAGTGTTTACATTGAATAGAAAGTAGATAAGTAACTATTGAATGAATAAATATGGTCTAAAAGTTAATTTATTAGTATTATTAAAATTTAATGGTAGTTGAACATGTTACTTAAAGCTAACACATTCCTGGTTCATTTCATAAAGCTTAGAAAGGTGATTGAACGTTTAAAATTATATGCTGTACCTTTTCCTAACGCTGCTTTGTAGACTAAGTAGGAACATTTTCTGTAATTATTTCAGGGCAAAATAATTTAAGAGGATTAGGAGGCTAGATAAAATTAAACATATTCTAAAATACCCTCTCTGAAATAAACTAATTGCCTTTGTGTGTCAAGTATTATAAATGAAAGCTATTAAAGGCTTAAGCCCCTTCTTTCATTTGCTTTAAATGAGTGTAACCATCTATATGCAAAACCTTCCAGTGGCTTCCCAGAACACTTAGGAAAAAAGAACTCAAATATTTCATTACGACTATCAAGATTCTAAATAAATATCACTACCATTTTGCTTTGTTTGCAACATTATCCCTACTCTTTTACATCACCCTGGTGTAAATAGACTTCAATTTTTCTATGCCTTGAATTTGCACAATCAATTTTGCCTTAGGACCTTTGAATTTTTGTTTATATACCTAGAATTCTCTTCTCAAAATAATTCCATATACCTTGCTCCTTTATGTATGACAATACTCTTCTGGGAGGATTTCTTGATCCACTCTTGGCAAAAGTGGCCCCTTTTCTCCCAAATTTATCTTCATTTGCCTTTATATATTTTTAAATAAAACATAAGCACTCTGAAAGAAGATATTAATCAAAAGTCTTTTATTTAAGTTTATTTAATTATTCTGCATCTGTAGAGATAACGAAAATTAGTGCGTGTATAAATCATAAATGACTTTTGTGAATTCATGTTTTGGGGAGTGGTTCAAACTATTACAGTAGAGTTCTTATAATTAATGGCATGTACTTCCGGAGAATGCTTTCAAGTCTGTCTATGAATGTTGCTTGTGATTTAAGGTGGGTAGATGAACCAAAATCAAGTTTAAAAAGTGTCTACATGTTATCATTTATCTTATAATTATCAGTACCACAATGACAGAACCTATTTTAATATTTTACATTGCGAATGACAGCATTATGGCCATACGTATTAAAATATTTTCTATGTGTTAAGTTGGGAACATAGTCAAAATCTGTTACACTTGTTTCCCAATTCAAAACAACATGCTGACACTCAGGCAAATTTTTTCTATATTTATCTTGTTTGATAATTGGGAACAACATTATTCCTAAGAATTGCTTTCAGCCCCTCAGATATTAAATTCAGATGT
Source organism: Macaca thibetana thibetana (assembly GCF_024542745.1). Lineage (NCBI taxonomy): Eukaryota > Metazoa > Chordata > Mammalia > Primates > Cercopithecidae > Macaca > Macaca thibetana. The sequence continues at coordinate 62,289,450 of NC_065594.1, forward strand.
AAGGAAACAGAGTTCAAAGTCACTGTTTTTTACTTGAGTGATAAGATTTAGCTTTTTGATTCAAACTATACTTATGTGCATAAAATATATAGTAGGTATCTACATATAACCTTTTATAAATTAGATTTAAAATCTTAAGTTATCATGTGTGTCGTTATATGCTTAAGAAAGACTCTAGAGCATATCTAAATGTTGAGCTTTAGTTAACACTATGTTCTTACCCAGGGAACATCCCTTCTCTAATAAGTAAGTGTCTTTTAGACAGACCATTAACATAGATAATGATTAATATGACACTGTAAATGATTTAGCAAGTGGCAAATATAAGGAAGCTTAACAGGACTTAATTGTACAAGTCTAAAACCGCAAGTAATGTTCCTTAATGACTTTCCAGCAATTGTGCTAAATGACTAATTTAATGTTAGCTATCTTTCAAATTACATTCAGGTGTGAAAACATGTAAACGTTTATTACTTTTAAAGTTCTCCCTAGGATTTAGTGTTAGGTCCCTTTATTTATTTTTAAAAATATTATCATTGTACCTCCTCATAACATTTCCTTGCTTTCAAAATTATTGAACCAAAGTATAAAAGATCAAACTACAATCTTATTTTCTGCTAAGATTCACATGAAGTACTGGAGGAAATTTTTAGAACTCCATATAAATTTGTAGTATTTTAATTCAAATCTATAGGGTATAATTATTTTTATAGTATAAATTCATAAAATTATACTTCTTAGCACTTAAAGTGCAATCATATTGGGTTCTAAACAGTTATACTAATCAAATATATATGTGTAAATGGATTTGTGTGTCTTACTATGTGTGTATACATATATGTAAAACAAATATGGAAGCACACACACACATAGTTTTGCATATTTCAAAGTATATAAGCATTTTATTTCATTACTCTATGTATATAATCATCTGCAATTCATGGTTCTTGACTAAGTTATTTGTGAAATTTATCCAAGTTCATACATGCAACAGCAGGTTTTGTTTTTTTTTCATTTTAAGTGTATGTTATGTTATTATGTTTTGCTACTAAAACCAGTGGTGCAATCAACATTCTTATCTATCATCTCCTTGTACATCTATGCGAGATGTACAAAATGATACAAGATGTTTTTCTGAGATATATATTCTGGAGTGAAATTCTTGGGAAAAAATATATGTACATCTTCATCTTTCCTAAGTGTTGCCAAATTGCTCTCCTGTAAGCTGTATCAATTTATAGCCCAATTTACACCATCAAGTTTCAACTTTTCACACCCTCACCAAGGTCTGGTAGTATCTCTTTCTTCCTTCTTTCCTTCCTTCCTTCTTTTCTCTGTCCCTCTCTTCTTACCTTTTTTCTTTTTCTGTCTTGCTTCTTCCTTTACTAAATCTTACTATTCTAGAGAATGTGAAAATGTATCTCATTGCAGTTTTTCTTACTCCTTTATCTATAGTAACTTAAAATATTTGTTCAATGTTTTCTACTTTCTCTGCTCTGTAAATTTCTTATTCACATCTTTTGTCCCATGTCATACTGAATTTTAATTGATTTTGTATGGATTTGTAGATGTTACTTTTTCTGTTTTGTATATGATATCTTTTTCCATTGTATGTAGCAAATGTCTTTTCCTAAATATCAGCTTATCATATTACAGGTGTTCTATTTTCACATGAAGATTTTCATTTTAATTTTGTAAGATGTATTATTCATTTGAACAATTCTGCATTTTAACTCATTTTGGTAGATTTTTCAATCCTTGATGTCTGTAGGAAGTCTCTGTATTAGAAATACATTTGTCATATATTTATATCAGAGTTTTAGGATTTTATCCTAAACATCAGAGGTTCTGAGCACACAAGATTTTTGTAACAACAAGTCTCAGAATCTAACTTATTAAAATCCTCATTATAAATTACTCTTAACTTTAAAGGAAAATGTTAAAGCTTTATTTTAAATAATAGCTATAGGAGTGTATAATTTGATAACTATTATATGTATTTTCCTGTAAACATATAATTCATATTGGAGAAGAAATATATGCCAGTTAAGTATATTTTAACCACCAAAGCCTAAGGGCTTTGTTGAAATATTACACTTTATTAGCAAATGTTCATATTTGAAATATTTATCAATTGGTCAAATCCTATTTGAGTATTTTTTGTTTCTTGTTTAGGATTAAACTAAGAACAAATAAAAACAAAATTATTCACTCCTAGTATGTGGAATTTATTGAAATAAATTAAATATTCATGGATAATAATATATTTAACCAGGAAAAATTTCTGTTTAGAAATAATTTATCATGTAAAAACTGTAAAGTTTATAATCTTTATGACATCATTCTCATTTGCAGATAATTTCTAAAACAGTAGGTGTATTCATTATTATAAGCTACAGTTCTAAGACACAAAATAAGATTGGAAAGTTTAGAATTCTCAATAAAATGTTCACTGAAGTAAGCATTAGGAACAGATCTTTCTATAAGCTGACTACATACATATATTTTGAGGTACATGCCTAACATACATTATTTATTTCTATGCATATAAATGGTATTTGTGTGGATGTGTGTTTCCATTGAGTTACTTAGAAAAAAAGTGTGAGAACATCAGAAGGCCGGGCACTGTGGCTCACACCTGTAATCCAGGTACTTTGGGAGGCCGAGGTGGGCGGATCACAAGGTCAGGGTATCGAGATCATCTTGGTCAACATGGTGAAACCCCATCTCTACTAAAAAATATCAAAAATTAGCTGGGCGTGGTGGCCTGCTCCTGTAATCCCAGCTACTCGGGAGGTTGAAGCAGGAGAATTGCTCGAATCAGGGAGTCGGAGGTTGTAGTGAGCAGAGATTGTGCCACTGAATTGCAGCCCAGCCTGCCGACAGAGCAAGATTTTACCTTAATGAAAAAAATATTGTTTTAGTGGTTCAATATTTGTTTTCTTGGTTAAGGATTTAGTCTTAAAAATAATCAATATTCAAAGGCCAAGGAAGGAAATGTCAATGTTTAAAATGTGAATAATATAATGGCTAATTGCAAGCCTGAGTGTTTAACTCCTAAATGTGTTTATTTAAATACTTATTTGTTTAATTGTATCCATAGTAAATGTTATTGAAAGTTAGGACCAAAAGCAAAAATACTGATTAATCTTAATCTTTGTTATTCTCAGTGCATAAATGTGTGTATATATGAGTCTTCTATTTTGATTATTTATTGTTATAATTCATTCTTACATGTCTTTTTCAAAGTAATGAACATCTGTTAATCTACTCTCTAATACAGTAACTAGAATATCACCAGTAACTCAAAGGTACCTGTGTACCACTCCCCTGGACTGCCTAATGCATCTTCCTTGGTGGCAAGTAGTATGTTGTATTTAATATTTATCATGTCCTTTTTGCCCTTTTCAAAAGTCTTATCACACAAATATGCATGCATATATAATACCTTAGGTAAATATATTTTGAACTACAGACATGGAATATGATACAATATATAATCTTCCATAAGTTGATTTCTTTTTTAATTATTGTTATTATTTTTTGAGACAGAGTCTCCCTCTTTTGCCCAGGCTGGAGTGCACTGGCACGATCTCAGCTTGCTGCAGCCTCCGCTTCCTGGGTTCAAGTGACTCTCCTGACTCAACTGGGACTACAGGCATGCGCCACCATGCTGGCTAATTTTTATTTTTTTATTTATTATTTTTATTTTTTTGGTAGAGACAGGGTTTCACCATATTGGCCAGGCTGGTCTCAAACTCCTGACCTCATGATCCACCCACCGCAGCCTCCCAAAGTGAAGCTGTTTTCTCTTACTCAATATTTCGTTCTCAAAATCCGGCTATGCAGTTGCATATCGCTACCATCTTTTATTTTACTGCTATAAACTATTCCATTGTTTGAATATGCTACAGTTCATTTATCTGTCTTCTGGAAGTGAAAGTTGTATGGCTTCTAAGGTTTTTCTATTCTGAAAAGTGAGATTATGAAGCATATCTCAATAACTCTTTTTTCATGAAGTTTATTTGTCTGATATTAGTTTCTTTTGTTTATTTTTAAATCTTTTTTTATTTTGAGATCATTGGAGATCCACATAAAACTGTACAAGGTAATGCAGAGATTCCAAGCACTCTTCAACAAAGATTTCCCAATAACGACATCTTGCTAAACCATAGGACAAAATCACAACCAGAATATTGACATTGATAACAATCTACCAGTCTTACCTAAATTCCCCCTGCTTGCCATGCACTTGTTCATCTGTACATGTGTGGTTTTACATCTATGCAATTTTTTCGGGTGTATAGATTAATGCATCCACCACCACAGTAAATATACAGAGCAATTTAATAATCATAAGGAATGGTGGTGTTTCCCTTTTTTTGCCACACCTACCTCACTCTTTCTCCTCACCCACCCTGGTCTCTAATCCCAGCAAACACTAATTTATTTTTCCATTTCCAAAATGTATCATTCCAGGAATGTCATAGAAGTGGAATCACACTCTATGAAACGTTTCGTCGTTAGCTTTTTACACTCAGCCTACTTCCCTTGATAGTTTTCTAAGTTGTGTGTAGAAATAGATTGGTCCTTTTTACTGACTAGTGGTGTTTCATAGTGTGAATATGCCACAACTTGTTTAACCCTCAAACCAGTGAAAGACATCCGCATGACTTTTTGTCATTATGAATAAGGCTTCCATGAAAATCTATATACTGATTTTTTCGGTGAATATGTTTTCATTTTGAGGAGAAACATCTAAGAGTGCAATTTCTGGGCCATAGGATAATTACATGTTCAGTTTTATAAGAAAATTCCAAGGAATTTTCCAGAGTAACTATATTATTTTACAATCCCAACAGAAACGTATGAATGATCCAGCTTCTCTGAAACATTCCTATAATTTAGTCATTATTTTTCATTTTGGCCATTGATAGTTGTGTAGTGATAATTTTGGTTAATTTTAGGGTATGTCTTAATCATTATTTCATGCATTATTCACAATATCCAAGAAATGAAAACAATCTAATTACTCATCAATTGTTGAATACATAAAGAATTATGAATAAATAGAATATTGTTCAGCCTTAAAAAATCCTTCCATTTAAGACAACATGGATGAAATCAGAGGACTTTATGCTAGTGAAAATAAATCAGAAGCAGACAGAAAAGTACTATATAATTTCACTTATATATGGACTTTTTAAAATTTATAGAAGATGATGGTTATCAGGTCCTCGGCAGAAGAATGGGAAAATGAGGAGATGTTGGTCAAAGGGTGCAATGTTGCAATTATGTAAAATAAATAGCTCCGGAAATCTAATGCACAGCATAGAGACTAAAGTTAGTGCTACTGTATGGAATACTTGAAATGTGCTAAGAGCATAGATCTTAAGTGTTCTCACTGAAAACAAAAATACATAAAAAAGTAACTCTGTGAGGAGTCCTGCATGTGAATTAGCTTGAATGCAGTAATCTGTTTATTTTATTTTATTTTATTTTTTATTTATTTATTTATTTATTTATTTTTGAGACGGAGTCTCGCTGCCGCCCAGGCTGGAGTGCAGTGGCCGGATCTTAGCTCACTGCAAGCTCCGCCTCCCGGGTTCACGCAATTCTCCTGCCTCAGCCTCCCGAGTAGCTGGGACTACAGGCGCCCGCCACCTCGCCCGGCTAGTTTTTTTTTGTATTTTTTAGTAGAGACGGGGTTTCACCGTGTCAGCCAGGATGGTCTCGATCTCCTGACCTCGTGATCCGCCCGCCTCGGCCTCCCAAAGTGCTGGGATTACAGGCTTGAGCCACCGCGCCCGGCCAGTAATCTGTTTATTATGTATATTATATTAAATCATTACACAATACATTTTAAATATATAACATTTTCTTTAATTTTCTTTTCTTTTTTTTTTGAGACAGGGTCTCTCTCTGTCATTCAGACTGGAGTGCAGTAACACAATCACAGCTCACTGCAACCTCCACTTGGCCTCCAGGGTTCAAATGATTCTCCCACCACAGCCTCCTGAATAGCTGGGACAATAGGCAGGCACCACTCTGGCTGGCTAATTTTTGTATTATTATTATTATTTTTTCTTTTGTTGAGAAGGGGTTTCGCCATGTCTCCCATGCTGATCTTGAATTCCTGGGCTCAAGCAATCCACCCACCTAGGCTCCCCAAAGTGCTGGGATTATAGGCGTGAACCACCATGCCTGGCCCTAAATTTTTATATTTAAGAAAGACAAAACAGTGAAGCTTTTAGAAGAAAAGTGATAAATAGCTTGAGCCAGGAAAACATTTTTTAAATGAGATTTTAAAAAATTAAATACAAAAGCACTTTTCCATTTAAAAAAAGGTTAATGAATTAGGTTTCATTAAAACTAAGACACACTGTTTGAAAAATAACTAGGAGAGTTTAAAATAAAGCTACAAAAAGCAAGAAATTATTTATGATATATGTAGCATGTCTTTTATACAGAACATAAATATTTTCTACTAATTATATACAGACATCCATAAAGTACAAAATAGATGAAATACATGCACAGACATTTCACAAGGAGTACCAAAAGGCAAACGAACATGGAAACATGTCCAACCACACTAGAAATCAATTTAAATTTAAATCTATACTGCAATGAGGTACCATTAGTGCCTACCAAAATGGCTAAACATTTTTTAAATTATCAGATGTTGCAAAAAAGGTAATTTAAGGTAATTTGTAATTACATATACTATTGGTAGAGTGTGTAAGGGGGATATCCACTTTGGAAGTATCAACTAAAATTTCCCATACGTGTATCTTTGCAAAAAAAAAAAAACAAACAAACTTCTCTCCTAGTTACACATAAAAGAGAAATGTGGGCAGATGTGCACAATAAGACATGTGCAAAAAACATGGGGGATTTATTTAGGTCATAGCTACTATGACCTAAATGTATACCAACAGAAACATCAATAAATAAATGGATATATTCAAATAATCATCTATACTAATACTATATAGTAATAAACATGAGCACGGCTAGAATTGTGCAAAATAATGGAGATGAATATTATAAAGATAGTGTGTAAAGAAATAAGGCAAACACAAAAGTATTTGTAATGTAATGCCATTTATTTAACGTTCAAAAAGAAGCAAATCTGAAATGACTATTAGTATTCAGGATAAGTGTTTCCATTGTAGAATAAAGAGGGGTAGTTATTGGTAGATGGCAGAAGCAGTTTTCAGGGTTCTTTCACTTTTCTATTTCTTAATACTTTTTGTTACAAAGATGTGATCATGTGGCAATTCATTGAGCTCTACATGAGAATTGCTTTAACCCGGCAGGCGGATGTTGAAGTGAGCCGAGATTATGGCACTGCACTATAGCTTTGCTGACAGATAGAGACTCCATATCAAAAAAAAATAATAATAATTTTTAAAAAGTTCTACAATTTTTTGTTCTACAGTTATGATTTGTGTACAATTTATTTTGTATTACATTCTTCAATCATTTAACATTGCTGTAAAGATTTTAGAACTTTTCTTTATACAGTACAATATTTTATAACAATTTTCAACAGTCAAAATGATGATGACTCTTAGGAAGAAGTTGCAGGAATTTATAATCACACCAGTAATGAATACATTATACTATTGATTATCATCACTTTTAATGCTTGCTATTGGCGAGACAGACAGGTTTTTAAAAATTAGATGTGAATCTTACTATCTTTATTTGTATTTATCTGATTATTAATAAAGTTAAGAATGTCTTCATCCATTTGCTTCATAATTTGCATCCTTTAATGCTCTATATATTTAGAACATTATGTAAATAGCATGGTCCCGGATTTATGTTTCTCTATCTATCTAATCTATTTTTCTCTGTAATGAGACAATTGTAAAGAATGCCTCCTATTATATTTTGAAATATAATTATTAATGTTTTTGTTATGTTTAAAACTAGTTTTATCACCAGGAGTGCTCCCTTTACCACCAGAAATGTTTCATACCCTTGCTGCTAAAAAACATTTTCTCTTAAAAGTAGTCACAGAATTATATGCAAGTTGTAACAAACTGGCTTTGGAAAGTATTAAGACATTTCAGTATGAATTAATAAAAATGTGTGTAACTCATATACAAATTATATAACATAAGTTATATAACATGTAATAAATTACATAAAATTTGGAAAACCAATTAGAATATCGCTAATTCAACTGTAGACTAATAAAATGTAAGGTTGACACAAAGTCTGCCAACTGAATTGATAAGAAGCCTCAACTCCCTTTGTCTCCCTGAGCTGGGAGCGATGTGCACCGACCCAAGCTGATCATAACGGGGTTTCCATCCCTTGGAGAGCTATCCACAAACAAATGTTACTAGACCTGGCAGCTGGGAGTGAATAGTGGGAAAAGCAGAGAGCAATCTCCTTTGAAAAAATTGAGATAAATAAAAGTCAAGTCAAATAAGTGATGTTTGTGGGCTTCCTACTTGTGAATATCTCAGACTTAGGTCTTTAGTTAATCTGATTTGTTGATTGAATCATTCAATTGAAAATGAGATGAAATGTCTCCAAAGGAAGACCATGAGAAAGTAATCCTTACCTTGGTAGAAATGTGGCTCTGAATATTACTTCTGCTGTTAATATGCTGCAAGTATTCAATAATAAGTGTATAAATGTAGGTTTTGTGAAATATGGCTAGCTCCTTTAGTAGAGGGATGCAAGAAGTTTCTTGTAAATCAGCCCTTGCTAACCCGTAGAAAAGAAACTTACTAAAATAGCAACTAAAAAGTCAACAGTTTTAAAAAGAAATTTCATAAAATCAGGCACACTTGTGAAAAAAATTGAACCAGCAAAAAATAGGACCAAAATACACAGTATTTATACAATAAGAACTGTGTCATTACAAGACAGATGTGGTGGCTCACGCCTGTAATCCCAGCACTTTGGGAGGTCAAGGTGGGTGAGTCACTTGAGGTCAGGAGTTCGAGACCAGCCTGGCCAACATGTTGAAACTCCATCTCTATTAAAAATACAAAAAATTATCCAGACATGGTGTTGCGTGCCTGTAATCCTAGCTATTCGGGAGGCTGAGGCACGAGAATTGCTTTAACCCAGGAGACAGAGGTTGAAGTGAGCTGAGATCTTGCCACTGCACTGTAGCCTGGGCGACAGATAGAGGCTCCATTGTGTTATTACAACGTGGTGTTAATTGTGGTATTAAAAATTAAACAGCTTTGGGCCAGTCAGCATCTACTGAATCAGCAGACGCTGATTGATTTCCGGAAGTTATGTTTCTTATGTTTTTGAGAAACAACATAAGAAGAAAATCCAGAAAAAAAGTTATAGGAACCAGGACACATATTAAGCAGATTTACAAGATGTGAGAACTTTGTGCCAAGACCTAGGACAGAATATCAAAGACTTTCAACTTTATTATTTTTAAAAGGGAGCTGACATTACCTTTATATTAGTAGCAGAAGTGATGACTATAGGAAATACAATCAGCAATAAGATTCTTTCCGGATCTGAATGCAATAGCTGCCCGTGGGGAAGTTGAATAGTCTGTTTTCACACTGCTATAAAGAATATTACCTGAGACTGTGTAATTATAAAGCAAAGAGGTTTAATTGACTCACAGTTCCAGGGGCTTAACAGGAAGCATGGCTACGAGGCCTCAGGAAACTTGCAAACATGGCAGAGGGGAAGGGGAAGCTGGCACCTTTTTCACAAGGTGGGAGGAGGAAGTGTGTGTGAGAATAAGGAAGTGCTACATTTTAAAACCATAAGCTCTCTTGAAAACTCACTCACTATCATGAGAACAGCATGGGGGAAACTGCCCCCATGACCCAATCACTTCCCACCTTGTCTCCGCTCCGACACCTGGGGATTATGATTCAAGATGTGATTTGGGAGGGGACACAAGTCTAACCATATCAGGAAAACATAAAATCTTTTGTAATTTAAGTATTTAAATCGTGAAAACATTGATGTCTAGCACCTAATGTTAATTACCTTGCAACTAGATCTTGAGAAAAATACCAGAGGTTATCAAGTTAGTAACTAGATTAGATATAATTAAATAAAAATATAAACCTTTATAATGCCAGACATCATGAATGATAGATAATCACAGTAGATATGGCTATTTTTAATAGATTACTATCAAATTAAATCTACAAATGAAAGAAAAAGTTGTGATCAAGAATTTATCCCATGAATGTAAAGTTGGCTTAACATTAAAAAAAATTAATTTGATCTAGAGATCCCTTTGGCCTAGGTAACAAGGCTACTTACTTCATAGACAACCATTAAGATAAGCAGAGAAATAAATGGTCATGGGTACAATTGGGTTTGATTTATAAGCCATATCAATTTATTTTTGATTGATGATGTTTGATAAATATGTTGATTATGTAGACTAACATAGATACTGCCTAGTCCTGGGCCTAAGTCTTAGCTCCAAAAATTAATAACTCAATAACATACTTCACCCAACTATTTAAACTCTTTAAGCTGTAACTACGTTGTGAAATCACAAAGAGCATTCATCATTCTTGATATTGTTGTGATGTTGGTAAAATAATCTTATAAATATATGCATACTCATTACCTTATGATATCAGAAATGTTACAATTTATAGTAGTTATTATTGGTAGTATTATTATTGGTATGAACAATATGAGCATTTGTTCAGATATGCATCTGGACACCATCCCTCAAGTATCTGACTTACATATATTCTATTGCATTTACAGTTAGAAATACACATGAATGTGAAAAAATTTAGAAATTACCAACTCAGGCACATTATTTTGCAGTTACATAATGAAGTTTTAAAATAAGGCAGGTTGAACCCCCAAAGCATTTAACAAAATACTCTATAACTTTAGGTCATAAAGCCCCCCTAAATAGATAAAAAACCCAAAGTTATTATTCATATATATTTTCATATTCTTTTTTATTGAAAAAGATCTTGCTACTAGCACTGCATTCTCAAAAACTAATGAAAGGCTTTCATAGCATTCTTATTGAAGTATGCGGGTGTGTGTGTGTGTGTGTGTGTGTGTGTGTGTAACTGTGAATGGAAGTCAAGAATTATTTTTAAAAGAATTCTAGAAACTCAAACAAATAAAGAGAAAATTTATATATAACACTAAGGTATTCAACGTTTTAGCTTCACTTCTCTGTTTTCCAAAATGTGATCAGGAGGATCATGTTAAAAATTCAGATTCTACATACCTTCCTGGTTCACTTACATTTTCAATCATAGTGTCACTTGGTAGTAATACTTTCTTCATCTTTAATAAGCTTCCAGATGACAATTTTGAACAAAGCTTGAGAGCTGCTCTTCTTTCTTGATAATAGAAAACTTTTATTTCTGTTTCTGAAACAATTTTTAATGGTCAACGGCAGAAAGCAAACTATGATATGGTTGTCAAAGCCTTTATCCCATTAGCAGGAATCATTTTCAGCCCAATATTACTAAAGTTTGAGTAGAGGTCAAAGTATGTGATGACTTAACTGCAAATTAATTTATTGTGAGTGGGAGAAGAAGGAGGACTTCACCTGACATTTGAATTTTGTGAAATATGAAAGCTAGCTGTGACATACACAGATGTCAATACGAGGCTACCTTTCTACCTGTGTTGGCAATGCACTAGAAAATACAGATGTAATGATTGAGATTATATAAAAATATTTCTGTTATGTTCAAAACTTTCCAGGGTTGCAATTTTAGGCAGGTTTGTCAAAAATTTTATGTTTTAGCATGTAGCTTGGAACTCCAGATAGGAAAACAGTGCAAAGGTTAAAAAAGACACATAGCAGGTATATCCATCACTGCACAATAAAGCACATGAGACTTTATGATTTATAATCGCAACTGTCATTTCATTATATTTCATGATTTTGCATGTCGGTATTTGAGCAAGGATTCATGTAAATTTCTGGCACAGGAAATCTCCTGTAATTATTCAGATGGTAGCTAGAGCTGAAATAGCAGAGATGAGTTGGATGCAGACTGGACTTTCTCTTTCCATATTGTCTTAGCCCTACATGAAGTCTCTTCTCTTTACTGGTTGGGACTTCTTCACAGAATAATCACTTCTTGTGTGTAAGACTACCTGCATCAAAGATCAGCAAGTTACAATACAAGTTGGACTGCCAAATTGAATCAGGGCACTCAGCTGAATTTCAATTTTAGTTAAACATGAATAAATTTCTGGTATAAATACGATCTGGATGCTATTTTGGACCAAATTTTATTAAAAAAGTGTTTTATGTTCATCTGAAATTCAACTTTAACTGATCATCTGTATTTTTATTTACTAAATCTGGCAATCCTAGGTCCATGGGTCATATCTTGCTTTCTGTTTTTGTAAATAAAGTTTAATTAGAACATAGCCAAGCCAAATAATTTAGATATCATCTATGGCAGGGGTCCCCAACTCTAGGACTACCGAGCAGGAGGTGAACAGTGGGCGAGTGAGCATTACTACTTGAGTTTCACCTCCTGCCAGATCAGTGGCAGCATTGGATTCTCATAGGGCCATAAACCCTATTCTGAATTCCACATGCGAGGGATCTAGGTTGTGTGTTCCTTATGAGAATCTAATGCCTGATGATCTGAGGTGGAACAGTTTCATCCCGAAACCACTCCCCTTCCCAATCCATGGAAAAATTGTCTTCCACAAAACCAGTTCCTGGTGCCAAAATAGTTGAGGACCACTGGTCTGTGGTAGATTTAGCTTTGCAACAGCAGAATTCAGTAGTTGCAAAAGAGATCACATGTCTGGCAAATCCTTTTTTTTTTTTTTTCACTCTCTTACCCTTACAGAGAAGTTTGCCAGCTTCTGCCTTGTAGGAAAACTTACCAGTAAGAAAGATAGAAGCCATCACCTTTCATGACTAAGCCTAGGAAGTCTCATAACTCACTTCTGGCATAGTAATAACCTGCTAAGTTTAAAGGTAAGAGGAATTAAACTCTACTTTTAAAAAATGAAGAGGGAGGTTCCAGAAAAACATGTGGAATAGTAGATATGCTTTCAAACATCTTGTAAAATACAAATTTTAATTACTAGATTGTGATTTGTTTCCAAAAAAAAAATTGGAGTTTTGGAACTCCAAAAACAATGAGGGAGATCACAAGCAAGAAGCTGATTTTTTCACCATAAAAATTTGTGGATGTGTAGCTTGGAGATGTTTTCTACTCACAGAATAATTCATCAAAATTAAAATATAGACTTACTTTTTAAATAAGGCCTCACATTTAAATTCACTTTTTAACCTTTTAAACTGTGTTTCTACAGTGTGCCAACCAGGCTAGTATTCTTCTTAAACTAAGTTTTTAAAATAGAAAATGTCAAGATGTATACAAGACAATACAAAAATTAGCCAAGCAAAGTTAACTGATTATACTTATTCTCAGATAATTTTGCTTAAAAGTTGGACATGGGATTTTCTTTCTTTTTAAGACTGAATAGTATTCCATTTGTATATATACCATATTTTTAATCTGTTCATTCAAAGATGGACACAGATTGATTTCCACCATCTTGGCTATTATAAAAAGTGCTGCAATAAGATAGGAGTCCAGATATATCTTCCATATGTTGACTTTATTTCCTATGGATAGATACCCAAATACTGGCGCTGTTAAATCACATAGTAGTTAACATTTTTCATTTTTTGAAGAACCCCATACTGTTGTCCAAAATGTCCATAATAATTTACATTTCCACTGACAGTGTATAAGAGTTTTATTTTCTCTGCATCCTCATCAGCAATTGTTATTTTTTTGTCTTTTTTATAATAGCCATTTTAACTCAGGTGAGGTGATAACTCATTGTGAGTTTAATTTGCATTTCACTGATGATTAGCGATGTTGAGCACTTTTTCAACTACTTATTGGCTGCTTGTTTATCTTCTTTTGAGAAAGATATATTCAGATGTTTGCTAATTTTTAATCAAACTATTTGGCTTTTGCTATTGAGTTGTTGGAGTTTCTTGTATATTGTGCATATTAAGCTCTTGTCAGATAGTTTGAGGATGAGACCCTGACACTTGTGACAACATGGATGAACTTAGAGGACATTCGGTTAAGTGAAATAAACCAGGTACAGAAGGACAAATATTGCCAGACCTGACTCATAGGTGGAATCTAAATAAGTCAAAGTCGTAGATATAAAGAATAGAATCAGTGGTTACCAGAAGCAGATGAGACTAGGGGAGAGGGGAAAAGGGAAAGGTTGATCAATGAATGCAAAGTTATAATTAGAAGGAATGAGTTTTGGTGTTTTATTGCACAGCAGGGTTACTACACTCAAGAGTAATGTCTTGTATATTTAAAGAGGGAGGAGAAAAAATAATTTTGAATCTTCTCATCATAAAGAAATGACAAGTGTTTGAGGTAATAGATATGCTATTTACCCTGATTTGATCATTTTACAATGTATTCAAATATGAAAACATCACACTGTGCCCCACTAATATGTATAATTATGTGTCAATTAAAACAGAACTTAAAAAGTAAAGATAGGATACACAGAGACACACTGTTCTTGAAAATGTAGTTTTCACTAGTAAGCATTTTCTGACATTTCTAATTTGCTGAAATAAGGAATATTAGTTATATGGTTAGTTACTAACAGTTTGTACTTAATACAAAATGTGTAAAATACATTTCAAAGATACTGTTTAGTTCAGTTTTCATAATTTTTTAAAGTAATATGTTTTAAAATTTACTTTCCTTAAATCAAGTGTAGGTCTTCATAAATCAACATTTGATGTTGCAGAAAGTATTAATTGTACATTCTAGTATTTGATAGTACAGTAAGGAAGTTATTGTTAATAATAATTTATTGAATATTTCCAAATAGAAGAGAAGAATTGTAATGTTCCCAAAGAAAAGATAAAGCTTTGAGGTTATGAAGATCTCAATTACTGTGATTTGATCATTACAGATTATATAGGTATCAAAATAGCACATGTACTTTCAAAATATATTCAACTATCACATATCAATTAAAATCCTTAAAGAGTAAGTATAAGAGAATTTAGTAGGTTTATAAAAATAATTAAAATGTTTTATCATCATATTTTTTAAAAATTAGATAATAATATAGTTTCAATCGGGATGTTTAATGCTTTTACTTAATTCCTTTGCCCTCTTACCTATTTTAATCTTTATATGCACTCTGAATACTGTGTCACATTAAGAATACAGAAGTTATCTCACTTTAGTATTGTTTACTCAGCACATACACTCAAACAGATTAAGGACAATTATATCAGAAAAATTATAGATATTGATGCAGGTATTTCTGGATCATGTAATAGCAATAATTTTAAGTAAGTCATTTTCAATTTTATTTTATTCTACTTTATTTTTTAAAATGTTTTTAAAATTTCTTAGAGTTGAAAGATAAACTTTTTTTTTTTTTTTTTTCTGAGATATGGTCTGGCTCTGTCACCCAGGCTGGAGTGCAGTGGGGTGATCCTAGCTCTCTGCAACCTCTGCTTCCCTGGCTCAAGAGATTCTTGTGCCTTAGCCACCCAAGTAGCTGGGACTACAGGGACTTGCCACCATGTCTGCCTAATTTTTGTATTTTTTGTAGAGACAGGTTTTCACCATGCTGCCCATGCTAGTATCGAATTCCCAAGCTCAAGCAATCCACCCACCTCAGCCTTCCAAGGATTTTTAATTGATAAGTGTTAGTTGAATATATTTTGAAAGTATATGTGTTATTTTGATACCTATATAATGTGCAATGATAAAATCAGAGTAACTGAGATCTTCATCACCTCAAAATTTTCTTTTCTTTGTGTGGGAACATAACAATTCTTCCCTTCTTACTCTTTGGAAATATTCAATAAGTTATTATTAACTGTAATTTCCTTACTGTGCTATCAAATACTAGAAGCTACTATTAATGCTTCCTGCAACTTCAAATATTGATTTATGAGGACCTACACTGGGATTACAGGCATGAGACACCACGTCCGGCCATCATGTTCAATTTTAAATATGGTGTCTATCTGTTGAACAATTAATATAGAGCATTTCATAATAAAAATATGTTTTTAAAGTTAGTAATTAATATAGTAGGAAAAGTTGTTTTAATTATTACAATTTTTAATTGGCAGCTGATGTTAATGAACAGTAGAACTCTACATAGGGTTTGTACACAATATGTGTAGTACATATTTACTAAATGACTTCACACAATTTTTAACTCACAAATTTTATTTTAAATTATGCATTTAATTGTTGTCAGCTGATGTTTTTATTTTTGTTTAGTTATTGAAATCCTCAATAACTAAATTATTCACATTTATTAAATGGAGGAATTTGAAGAGATAAATTCTAGGTAAAAATGTCAGCTATGGAGATGGTTCCCAGAATAATCAGTAACCTTTCGTAAGAACTTCTTAATGGGATCATTGCTCTAATTCCCTCCTTTCTAGTCATATTTCTTAAAGAGTTATCTAAATTTTCCCCTTTCAACTTATTTGTTTATTACTGTCTACTCAACACTGCATTCTGACTAAAAGCATCAGTGGCCCTTAATTGTAAACCACAATTACACTTCTACTGACCTCATTCTATTATAACTTTCCAGAGCATTTGCATCACTCCTCAAACCTTGAGACCATCTTCTGGAACAGCTGGGACTTCTGTGCACTCTACATAGAATTTACTCTTACACAGTAAATCCTACATAGAATTTACTCTTCTGTTTTGCCTTATATTTATCTGAATGTTTATTTTTTATATCTTTAGTCTTCTAGATTTTCACAACTTATCCTCTTAAAACTTCAAATTTTCTAAAGTTCAAATCTTGTCTTTTCCAATCATACTTTACCTGTCTTTGACCTGATAAGAGAGATGATATAATTTGTATGTTCATAGAAATAAAAATTAACATTATTGCTATTTTAATCTAATATGTTTATTTTTTCTTGCTATTATACATAATAGTTCTTAAAATATATAAAATGTGTGACTTTAATGTAAATAGTTTTTGGAGAAAATCTTTTATAAGTAATAAGCAGTCATTTTTGTGGCTGTGACTGCTGGTGTGTCAAATTTCACCGGCTTTTGACAAAAAATACTTGAGTGATACAGCTTTTAGAGTAAGAAAAGCTCTTTTTACTTAAAATGTATGGCTACATGTAAAAAAGATCTTTATTAAAGACAAATAAAGATTTTTCATGTAGTATTTCATTAGCTAATTTGTCAAATATTTAAATAATTGGCTATGATTTGCTTTAGGCAGCCTAATTTATCCAGGCTGGCTTTTTTAACATTTATATATTTTCTTAATTCTTCTGGTAGTCCTCAGGTTTGCCTTGAGGCAATACCCACATTGTATAGCAGTCACATAGGTTCTTTATTTTTATATTATTTACAAAATTGTGTATGTTTCGGTTGTACAACGTAATGTTTTCATCTACTCTCTTCTGGTATTGCTGTAAACATATCTGAAAATGTGGAAGCAGCTTTGGAACTGGGTAATGAGCAGAGGTTGGAAGTGTTTGGAGGGTCTCAAAAGAAGACAGAAAGTTGAGGGAGAGTTTGGAACTTCTTCAAGACTGGATAAATGGTTGTGACCAAAATGCTTATAGTGATACGGACAGTGAAGTCCAGGCTGTCAGGGTCTCAGTTGAAAATGAGGAATTCCTTGGGAACTGCAGCAAAGGTGACATGTGTTACACCTTAGCAAAGAGTTTGGCTTCATTCTGTTCACATCCTAGGAATATGTGGAAGTTTAAGTTTCATAGGGATGATTTAGGGTATCTGGTGGAAGAAATTTCTAAGCAACAAAGCATTTAAGAAGTTGCCTGGGTGCCTCTAATAACCTATGCTCAGGTGCAGGAGCAAAGATATTACTTAATGTTGAAACTTATGTTTAAAAGAAAAGCAGACCATACGGGTTGGGTTTTCACCCATTTTATTTCATTGCTGTATTTTCTAGTTCTGGAAGAGGCCATCTTCCCAATCCCAGCTGACAGCTGACCAAATTCCTATGTGTAATCAACTCAACCAAGGTCAACAAAGCTGCCTTATTGACTTATAAATGATCCTACGAATAAACGCAGTTGTGAACACTATTGCCATATGTCAGCTTCCTTTTAGCAGTAACAAACTAATTCCATTCTGCACACTTTATATCCACTCAAACTGAGAGATGCAACAAAACAGAATACCCTGTTTGGTTTGATTTATACACACACACACACACACACACACACACACACACACACACACACCCCCCACACAAATATACATAAGAACTTTTATACCTCCTATTTTCCATGAAATGTTATTCTACCCATAGTGATTAACAACTAATAAAGTAAATTCTGCACATTATATTCAAAAGTCTACATTTTCTAATAATATGAAGTTACTCTTTGACAACGAAGCATATTTTAGACTTCTTATTAAATTAAGGAAGAGCAATGACAATTAATTTGGACATCTGCAGTAAACCTGATTAATCCCTCCGGTGAGGAAATATTGATATAAAGACGCAGAAAAAATGTATAACAAACAAAAATGAGCAGCGAAAAAGCAGCAAATATTATTTTTTTCAAGCAGCAAATATTTACAAAAGGTATAAATAGCATGTAAAAATCTTGTGACTCTAATTTATACTTACTCACCTACTGTGCTAAGAAATAGTTTTGCATAGTATCTACAATTTATAATTATGCCTCACTGATACATTAGTTAAATGAGCTGCAAATGTCCTGCTTGATTTTGAATTAGCAACATCAAAAGCTGATTTATAAATCTTTTACTGAAACATTTTAATTATTTTAGAAAGAAAGCCCTTTGGCTATATCAAATAAAATACAGTGCAAGCTAAGTCAAGTGTATCTGTTCTGCATGGTTTTTATCATCACATCTGGGCACCATACAAAAAGAAAACGTGATTATAATAGAAATGCTCCCAGTGGCCCAAAGAGAAGAAGCCGCTATGTCAAAAATAAAAAAAATATATTATTCAAAAGAACAAATTAAAGTTAAGAAAGGATTTAAAATGTTGCTATTAAATAAGATAAACTAATAAAAATAACAGCTGGAATGTTAGCTAGTTCTCCTACAAAAGAACTTTGGAAAAACAATGTCTAAACTTTCCTCCTAGTCAGGAAACATACTGAAATGTTTTTAATATTATTCAACCAAGTAGTTAAATTACTAAAATAGTGCCTTGTTTATTATTTTAAACTATATTACTACATTAAAGCTTTAATTCATGTAGTTTTATTATAAAGATAAGTTAAAAGTATGAGACATTTGAATTCATCAGCAATCAATTTCCACTTAATCTGGTTTCATTCATTCAATAATTCTGCAAATGTTTATTGGACACCTCCTATTTCCTATACACTGCTCTAGTTGTTAGAGACAGAATAATCAGTAAAACTGAAAACATATCTTTATGAGACTATTTACGGAGGACAAACAGAAAGTAGTTTAATAAGCAGAAACACAAATAAATACTTTGTCAGCTAAAGATTAATACCCTGAAAAAAATAAATAGGATCAAAGGCATAGAATGTAGAGGATTATTATCTTATGAGGGATCATTAGGAATGACCACTATGATAATGTAAAATTTGAGTGGAGACTGAAGGATATAAAAGGGGAACTCAGGCCCATATTTGAGTGTTGTGGGTTGAACTGTGTTCCCCAAAAAGATATGTTGAAATTCTACTTCCCCCTTTATTTGTAAATATGATCTTATTTGGAAATAGCGTCTTTGGAGACTTGGTTAAGATGTGGGTGAGGTGGTCCCTAAAAAGCAAAATCAATCATTAAGAATTTTTAAATCTAAATCTTGTGATGAAATTCATTGCTGCTCTGTTAGAAAGCACAAGAAAAAAAAGTTAAACTGCTGTTGCCCTTAATGAACTTCATTCCCTAATTTATTTTCCTCATTAGCACTAATCATTTACTTGCTCATGTATTTACTTCTTTAGTTAGTAAAATTAAAGTATATATGTTGGGTTTTCGTCTATTTTTTCGTTGTTGTATTTTCTAGTTCTGGAAGAGATTCTCTGCCAGTACTTTCAACAAATGTTGAAACAACACATTACATCCTATATTTTGTGTGTACATGTTTTACCCATAGAAATTTGCTCCCTATGCCTTTCTTTCAGTAAAAAAATATAAAAGAGCATATTAAAAATACATTTATCGTGAATATTTACTATCTTACTATAAAAAGTTCTAGCCAAAATTTTTTGGAAATTAGATGAAACTTTCCAACCTTTGTTTATATTCACAGGTTAGGGAATAGTATTGCATGTGTTATTAGAAGAAGTGACACTGATGGATTAACAAGAATAAAATAGTATATTAATATTGAACATTGAGAGGCTTAGAAGCACTTCATGTCTAACTTTCTATGTGTTCCTTGTAATAGAACTCTATTAATAGCTTAAAATTTCATTTTAGTCTTTTACAATTTACTTTTCTCAGTGAATAGCTATTTTGCTATAATTTTCTATTCTTTTTGCAATGGACAAATAAAGTATAAAAAGCATATAACTTTAAGAAAATAATTGATGTAAATAATTTTTATTCAAAACAGAAAATTCTGGCAGCAGCTATTTAAACAAATTAAAATGATTATTTTAGTTAAAGTACTACAAAATATATAAGTAAAATAATATGCCATAATTTTACTAATTACTTTGGGCACTATATTTTGTTTTATACATCTTTATCTCTGGAGTATAGTTTAGTACCCCTCTAATGTTCAAATGTGCATGCTTTATAAAAATAAAAATAGTTCGGGTGCAGTGGCTCGTGCCTGTAATCCCAGCACTTTGGGAGGCCGAGGAGGGCCAATCACCTGATGTCAGGAGTTCAAGACTAGCCTGGCCAACATAGTGAAACCCAGTGTCTACTAAAAATACAAAAATTAGTCAGGTGTGGTGGCAGTCACCTGTAATCCCAGCTACTGAGAAGGCTGAGGCAGGAGAATAGCTTGAACCCAGGAGGTGGGAGTTACAGGGAGCCAAGGTCATGCCATTGCACTCCAGCCTGGGCAACAAGCGTGAAACTCCATCTCAAAACATAAAATAAAATAAAATAAATACTACATTTGAATTTGATAATTTAAATTATTAAATTTAAATTCTTCTTAGTGTTACTTAAAATAAAGGCAAAGGTGGAAGGAGTGTTTCTAGATTTCCACGCTGAGGAATAAACACTGATTTTCAAACACTAGAAAGATTTAAAAGTTCTAATTGTTTTATTGTCCTTATTAAATGATGTCCCTTAGGAAGATATTTTTTCTGCATATCGGTAATTAAAATGCTTGTAGCTATATTTGAAGATAAAAACTTTTTTTTTCATTCAGAAACAGTTTTAAACTTTACTAAATCTAATATCAGGAACATGGCTGTGATCCATTGGTGATGCATGTAAACATTTTGGAATATGTCTTTAGCTCTATTTATCTAAATGTTTTCTTCCTGTCAGACTTTGCATATTTTAAGTGACCACCATATTCTTTCTTCATGGAATATTTTTTGTCATCTCCTAGTGATAACAGCAAATCCCATCTTCTTCTTCAGTTGGGTGCATATGCCCCTGTGAGCTTTTCACTGCCAAAAAAAAAATTCAGATTTTAGGCATGCTATACATTTCTGAAATGTTAAAGCTTTTCTTATTATTTTAACATGGTCTGATTTTTAAAAGATTTCTAGAAATGACAATAAATCAAATGGAAACAAATGAACAAAAACCCCAACATACTAATTTTACACTTACATCAATAATAATACCTTTAAAGTGGTTCTAAGATTGTTATTTCCATTTAGCCAGTATTCTACCCTTTCTATTTCCCAGTCTTTAAATATTTATGCCTATCATGTTACATTGTATTGAACATTATTATTTAACCAACTTCAACAAAAATGATTTATATGTGTGGAATTCTACTAGTAAGGTATAATACATGTGATAAAAATGTAGGGCTAATATCAAACTTCCGTTTATTATAATCTGAATTTTACACAATTATAGCCTTATAATCTATGACCTTCTTTGTATTCCAAGAGTTTTTGCACAGAAGAATGAATAAAATGAAAAAATAGGAGAAATAATATAGTCAGCACTAAAATTTTATCACATAAGAAGGCATAGGTCTAGCAGAAGTATGGAAATAAGCCTCAATTATATGGCAAATGTGAAATCATATTTCAATCTGAGACTATTCATAATGAAGCAAGTTCATTTGTGTATAAGTTTAAACATGACAGGAGAACACTAGCTTACAAATGCAACACATATCTTTCTGCATTTTTCATATCTATTTTCTCTAACAAATCCCTCTTTCGAAGATGGAAAAGTTTAGTCCTCTTCAACAATCCTCAAGGGTGACACTGATACCTAAGAAAATTATGCCTAAAGAAGCTCTAAGATATTTTTATATTATAGCTGCATATGATTTTTATATGAGCATTAAGTAAAGGTATATTTCCTGCAATCTCAATTTCAATTTGATGCTTCTCTTTCTTAAAAATATTATACACACACACGTACCACACATATGTACATACATATAATTATATTGATGCATATAGATATATATTGTCTATTTTTACCACAGATACAAATACCAAACAAGGGACTACATTTCTTTTTTAATTTATAAAGAAGTTTATTTGGCTCACAGTTGAGCAGGCTGTACAAGAAGCATGGCTCTGACATCTGCTTTTGGAGGGCCTCAGGCTTCTTCCACTAATGACAGAAGGCAAAGGGGAGCTGCCATGAGCAGAGACCACATGGCAAGAAAAGAAGCGAGAGAGAGAAGGGAAGTATCAGGCTCTTTTTAACAACGCAGTTAGCTCTGGGAAACTAATAGATCAAGAACTCATTCACCACCTCCCCTTGGGGGGCATTAATCTATTCCTGAGAGATCTGCCCCCATGACCCAAACATTAGGGTCCCCAACAAGGGACTAAATTTAAATATGCATTTGCATGAGTACGTCCTCATAAATGATTCAGTGTGTTAATTCAATGTGTTCCAAATAATTAAGAAAACAATTAAGCATTATACATTCTTCTCAACCATATCAACAAATAGGACTAGAATACTTATGGCATAGGTTTATAGCTGATATTTCTTTTTCTGAGTCTATTCCAGAGAAAGAGCCAACAGAGGGAGACTCGGTCTCAATCAATCAATCAATGAATCAAACAGTTCATGCAAGAAAAAAAGAAAGAAAGAGAGAGAGAGAGAGAGAGAGGGATGGAGGGAGGGAGGGAGGGACGGAGGAAGGAAGGAAGGAAGGAGAAAGACAATGTCTTTAAATAAATAGTAATGTCAATCTACATCTATTTTTTATTCTTTTTCTGGAGTTTCTTTCTTACTGCATTTTGATTTTTAAAGGCAAATAAGTTAACTGCAAACCATTTTTTTCCAGCTAAACTTAATGACAGATAATCACCAGTACCATGTTAATACAATATAAAATTGTATAACTTCATGCTTTTAGTGAAGACCTACAAATATATCATTATACTTTTCACATACATTACAGAAAGTGTTTAAAATTAATTTAAATGAGAAAAAAGTTAGTTGGGAAATTGTAATTTTTTTCCAAATGAGGCATATATTGATTGGATTTGCTGGGTTTTACTTATATATTGGCATTTCTAAGACCATACACTAACAATCCACATTTTTTTCTACATCCAGTCTAGGATGCCATATTGCAGTAATTCATCATGTCCCTTTAGTCTCTTGGGATTTGTAAGTTTCTCAGTCTTTCCTGGCTTTCACAAAGTTCTGAAGAGTATTAATCAAATGTTGAGTACAATGATTCAATTTGTGTCTGTATTTCTCATGATCATACTGGGAGTTAAGGGTTTATGGAAAAGATAACACAGAGTCAAGGTGCTCTTCTCACCATATTATATCATGTGATATATGATATTAATATGATATATGACTGATGATAAACTGATCACTTGGTTAAGGTGCTGTTTGCCAGATATCTCTGGTGCGAAGTCGTACATTTCCTCTCAGTACTCTTCTGGAAGGCAGTTATTAAGTCCAGCTCACCCTGAAGGGAAGGAGAAATGGGCTCCATTTATGGAGGGAGCAGTATCTACGTGTATTATTTGCAAGGTCTTCCTTTAGGAAATAATATATTTACCTCATTTTATTTATTTGTTAAATAATTTCATTAGATACTATGGACTTACAGATACTCATTCTTTGGTTATAACTCAATAATATTGTTACTTATGTTGTTTAAGATATTTGTTCGTACTTTGGCCAATGTGAGCATTCTCAGATTCATGTTGTGTCTTGTATCTTTTCTATTTGATCTATCTTTTTTCAAATTTTTTTGAAGGATAACTTCCTTACTTTCTGACACTACAGTATGTTCCACACTTGTCATGTATTTTATGTACCTTAATTCCAGCATCAGCTACGTATGAAAAGTGAATTGTTTCGATAATTATTTCAACAGCTACACATCTGTATATATGTGTGTGTGTGTGTGTGTGTGTATGAATGAGACTTTATACTCACAATTTTTATTATAAATAAGTAATGCAAGACTTATTCTAGTTTTTCTGCCTAGCTTTTTGCAACTTCTTTCTAAGGCAATAAGAAACCTGAGTCTCATCATCTAAAATTTATTTGCATGTTTTTTCAAACTGGGTATACATGTAATATAGTTTCAGAATTGCTAAGTTATGCCATGTAGGAGAAAAGAAATACCACCCATAATAAACTGTTTACATGTAGGTCTTTTTCATTGTTGTTTTCTAAAGTTATTTGGTCAGTTCCATTTTTCACCACGTTCTTCAGTGACATTATGTCATGCATTTGTTATGTTCAATTATTTTGATTTGATCATTGAACAATGTATGTATGTGTCAAAGTATTGCACCCCATAAATACGTGCAATTTTTGTGTGTCAATTTTAAAAATCTAATGATAAAGTTATTTTATCATCATTTTCATTCTATTCTGGGATGCTCCAATAACTTGACTGAGCTTTTCTTTAGACACGTAGAAAAGTTCTCTGTATAAGGAACTTGGCAAAAACATTAAGAGGTCAGTATCCATTATTCAAATTCCACACTTCCATCATTGTAATAAAACACTGTGAGCATTCTTGGTCCTCTACCCTTCACTCTCAGAATCCCTGGCAACCATGGATCTGTTTTTCATCCACACAGTTTTGACTTATATTATATAATATAAATAGAATTATACATATGTAGCATTCTGAGTCTGGTTTGTTTGCCTTCACAAAATATATTTAAGGTTGTGTGAATGAATAGCTTGTTCCATTTTATCACTAGATAAGTTTTTATTTTACACATGTACTATAGTTTCATTATCTATTCAAGGACATGTATATAAGGATACTTGCTTGATTCCAGTTTTTGATGATTATGAATAAAGCTGTTATAAGCATTCACATGCAGGATTTCTTGTTGACATCATTTTTAAAGTCATTTTAATAATTGCCTAACAGTGAAGTTGCTGAGTTGTGTGGGAAGCATATACACAGGAATAAGTTAGCTTAGTAGACCTCGGTTGCTCAAATCTTGTGCAACTCTCAAGAAGGGCCTGTCCTTTGTCCTCCTCGAAAAACTATAATTTTGGAATACTCCAAATTATAAGAGTTAGTAGAACATTTGGGACATGAACCATGCTATGCCAATTTCTCTAAATAGTTTGTGCAGTATAATTTATGGTGAAAACCTCCTGTCCTTCTGGGGGCTTAGAGCTTCATTAACTGCAGTCTGTCACTCAAGTACTACGGCAAATGAGCCCCAGTAAAAACCCTGGACTGCTAGGCTCAGGAAAACTTCCTTGATATGATAAATAATACTTTTCGTGCTGTTGGAGGCATTACGTGTGTCCTATTTGACTTCACTTGCAACTAGTTTCCATTGGATTTCATCCCATGCAGCTTTTCCATTTTCTGTTTTGCTTTGTATCCTTTTGCTACAATAAATTGTAAACATGAGTATAACAACTTTTGAGTTCTGTGAGTTTTTCTGGTGAATTATCAAAACTTAGAGTGATCTTATAGACCCTGGAATGATACATTTTTAACTTTATACAAAACTGTCCATTTTTATTTCTGAGTGTGCTGTTTTGCATTTTCAAAAGCAATCAATGAGAGCTTCTGTTTCTCCACACAATCACCAATACCTAACATAGCTTTTCTTTCCTTTGTTTCCTTTTTTAAAAAGGAAAATTCTAAATGTTTGCTAGTATCACATTATGGCCTTAATTTGTCTTTATCTAATGATCAATTACTCTTTAATGTCTTTACATGTATTTTTTTGCCATCCGTATGTCTTCTTTAGTTAATTGTCTAGTTATTTTGTGTAATTTTCATTGGATTAATGTTTTTTTGTTTTTGAATTTAAAGACTTCTTTATATATTGAGAATAAAAGTACTTTATCAGATATATGTATTTGCAAATATTTTCTCTGGATCATTGGCTTTTCTTTCTATTCTCTTAAACATGTCTCTTACAAAACCGTTTTTTAATACTGATAAAGTTCAATGTAGTATTTTTAATGTATTATATTTTAATGTCATGTCCAAAAGCTGACTATCGAGCTAAGATCACACAGATGCTCTGCTTTATTTTCTTTTTAATATTTAATATTTTTATGTTTTGCATTTAGGTCTGTGATAATTTTTATTAAATTTTTGTAAGTGATTTGAGGGATATATATACACACACACACATATAATATACACACACACATATATATATATACTTAAATATAGGCATCCAATTGTTCTTGCAGCATTTGTTGATCACGACTATTTACTGAATTTTTTTGTACTATGTAAACTCAGATTGCTGGTTGCATTTGTTTTCTTACCAATGTAGAATTCAAGTGGCTTGCTTATTCAAGAACAACAGGAGAGAGGCTCTGTTCTTAGGAAGGAACTCAGCCTCTCTTTAAGATTTTCACTTGATTGAGTCAGGCCCACCCACAGTAGTCTCCTTTATGATTAACTCAGAATCAAATGATTTGGGACTGTCATTGAAACTTCAAAATCCCCTCACTTTTGCCACATTCCATAACCCAGATAAAAACTCATGGGCTAATGCACACTAAAATGGAAAGGATTATCCTAGGGCACGGCTCACTGGGAACAACTTTGTGGTATGAGCACCAAAGTGAATTTTGATAGCCGGGTCTTCTGAGGAATTGTTCAATTTCATTTAAATTACCAAATTTATGCAGAGATAGTTGTTCGTAACATACCTTTATTATCTTTAATGGGTAAAGATAGGTATTATCTTTAATAGGTATTATCTTTAATGGGTATTATCTTTAATGGGATCAGTAGTGGTGAACCCTCTCTCATTTCTGATATTGGTATTTTATGTTTTTTATTTTTCACCTCAGTTATCCTGGCTAACATCTTTGAGAGTTTCAAAAATAATAGATTTTGATTTTGTTGATGCTCTCTGTTTTATTGTTTCCATTTTATTTATTTATGCTTTAATTTTTATTATTTGCTACCTTTTGTTTGCTTTAGGTTTAATTTGTTCTTTCTCTAGTTTCCTAAGTTAGAGGGTTAAGTTATTGATTTTAGATTTTTCTTCTTTTCCAAAAAATACATTTAATAGTGCATCTCTCTCAGAACTGATTTAGCTACATCTGACAAGATTTGATAATCTGTATTTTCATTTTCATTAACTCAAAATATTTTTATATTTCCCTGGAGAATTTCTCTTTTATCCATAGGTAATTTAGATATAAATGGTTTAATTTCAATATGTGTGGTACGTCTTCAACAATTTTTTTGTTATTTATTTCCAGTTTAATTATTTAATTGCTTAACAATAAAGTTTATGTTTTCTATGTTTGAAATTTATCAAGGCTTGTTTTATGGCCCATAATATGATGTGTCTTAGTGAATGTCCCATGTGCACAGAGAAATTTGTATTCTACTGTTGTCAGATGGAATAGTGTATAAATGTCAACTAGATCAAATTCATTGATAGTGTTTTTCAGCTTATATATCCTAACTTAATTTCTACCTGACCTTTCAATTACTAAAAGAGGTGTCTTAAAGTCTGCAGTTAAAATTTTAAAATTTCCAACTATAATGTGAACCTATTTCTCCTTTCATTTCTATAAGTTTTTACATGGCATATTTTTAATCTCGGTTGTTAGTTATATTGTACATCTAGAATTGCTACCACTTTTCTGAATATTGACCACTTCGTGTAATACCCTTTGCCCTTGTTTTTTTTTTTTTTTTTTTTTTTTTTTTTTTGAGACGGAGTCTCGCTCTGCCGCCCAGGCTGGAGTGCAGTGGCCAGATCTCGGCTCACTGCAAGCTCCACATCCCGGGTTCACGCCATTCTCCTGCCTCAGCCTCCCGAGTATCTGGGACTACAGGCGCCCGCCACCTCGCCCGGCTAGTTTTTTGTATTTTTTAGTAGAGACGGGGTTTCACCGTGTCAGCCAGGATGGTCTCGATCTCCTGACCTCATGATCCGCCCGTCTCGGCCTCCCAAAGTGCTGGGATTACAGGCTTGAGCCACCGCGCCCGGCCTGCCCTTGTTATCCCTGACATTATTCCTTATTCAAACTAATATGAATACTTCAGTTGTCTCTTTGTTAGTGTTAGCATAATATATCTTTCTCCATCTCTTTACTTTTAACCTTTCTGAATCCTTGTATTTACAGTACATTTCTTCTATATAGCACATACTTGTTTTCCTTTAAACCCAAATGACAATCTCTGTTTTTTTTTTGTTTTGTTTTTTGTTTTTGTTTTTTTTTGTTTTTTGAGACAGAGTCTTGCTCTGTCCCCCAGGTTGGAGCGCAGTGGCGCAATCTCGGCCCACTGCAAGCTTCGCCTCCTGGGTTCACGCCATTCTCCTGCCTCAGCCTCGCAAGTAGGTGGGACTACAGGCGCCCGCCACCACACCCAGTTAATTGGTTTTTTTTTGTATTTTTAGTAGAGACGGGGTTTTACCATGTTAGCCAGGATGGTCTCGATCTCCTGACCTCGTGATCCGCCCACCTCGGCCTCCCAAAGTGCTGGGATTACAGGCTTGAGTCACCACGCCCGGCCTGTTTTTTTTATATGAGTGTTTATATTATTCATGCTTTGTGATTATTGAGCATTGTATTAAAATATACCATCTGACTGCTGTTTTCTATATGGTGTATTTTTTATCTTTTTTTCCTCTTTTTTGGCCTTCTCTTGTTTTAATTGAGCATTTTTATGATTGCTCTTTATTTCATCTATTAATGTATTTTTAATGGCTGTTGTAGTGTCTACCATGTACATTTTCAAATATTGTATTTCTTCCTTCAAATAATATCAGGTCACGTTATGTTTAGTACAAATATCTTATAATGGAATCGTTCCAATTTTTTCCTCTTTGTGAAATTGCTACCTTTAATTTCACTTTTATATATACTATAAGCACCCAATTCATTGCTTTAACTGTATATTATCCCTTAAATCAATTATGTATTAAAAAATTAAAGATTGTATTTTACCTTCCTTGATTTATTTTCTGATGCCTTTCCACTCTTTAAGTTTCTGAATCTATATCATTTTTCTTCTTCTTGAATACTTCATTCAAATGTTTTATTACTTAGCGTTTTTATTTATAATTGAGGCATAATAATTGTAATATTTATGTAGCATGGTGTGATGCCTCAATGCATGTATATATTGTATAATGATCAAATTGGGTAATGACTACATTTATCATTTTAAATATTTACCATTTTTTGTGGTGAACACATTCAAAATTTTTCCTACTAGTCATCTTGAAATATACACTACATCATTTGCTATAGCCACTCTATGGTGTAATCATGCAGGAGAACTTATCCTTGCTGTCTAAATATAACTTTGTACCTGTTGATAAATCTCTCCCAGCTCCCAGCTCCCCTGACTCTTCCAAGCCTCAGGTAACCACTGTTCTACTCTCTACAACTGTGAAACCAAGCTTTTTAGATTCCGCATATGAAAACAAATTATCTGATTTAAAAATGGGCAGAAGACCTAAATAGACATTTATCCAATAAGCACATGTAAGTGGCCAACATATATATGACCAAATGCTCAGTATCACCAATAATCAGAAAAATTGAATCAAAATTACAATGAAGTATCACCTCACTCCAGTTAAAATAACTATCATCAAAATGACAAATAAAAATGTATGCTGGTGAGGATGTGGAGAAGAGACCTTACTGTTGGTGGGAATGTAAATTAATAAAACCATTATGGAAAACAGTATGGATCTTCCTCAAAAAATTAAAAAATAGAATTATCATATTATCCAACCATCTCATTACTGGGTATACATCCAATGGAAAGAAAATCGATACATCAAAGAGACATCTGCACTCCCAATGCAGTGCTATTCACCACAGTCAAGATAAAGAATCAGACTAAATACATATCTATGGATATATAAAGAGAATGTGGTGTGTGTGTGTGTGTTTATACACATACATACATGTAAAATGAAATACCGTTGAGTCATAAAACAGTATGAAATTCGGTCATTTGCCACAATGTGGAGGAACCTGAAGAACATCATGTTAAGTCAAATAAGCCAGGCACAGAACTAGCCATACACTAAATGATCTCGCTGATATGTGGAATTTGACTTTTTGGGACATGTTGGCTGTATGTCAGATCTTTTGTAGGAGAGTCTCTTCTTCACTTTTGAAGGATATAGAATTTGGGGTTAACAAACTTCCCTTTCAATAATTAAAAAATTTCAATCTTGTGTCATCTTAGTTGTGTGATTTCCGATGTAAAATCTGTTGTAATTATTATTGTTGTTTCTGTGTTAAGTAAGGTACTTGATTTCTCTGTCTACCTTCAAGATTCTCTGTATTTGCTTTTCCACAGTTTCAATATGATACTCTTGAGTATGTTGTTGTTGTTGTTGTTTATTTGGTTTGTATTTTTTATTTCTATTTTTTGGTATTTGTCTTGATTGATGTTTCCTGACTTTCTTAGTCTGTGGTTTATTGTCTGTTGCTAATTCTGAAAATATTTAGGTCATTATTTCTTCAAACATTTTTTCTGCCGATACTCATTCTAATCTCCTTTTGACATTTCTATTACATGTATTTTGCATTATTTGGTCTTGTACCTCAGTGTTTAAATCCTCTGGATTTTTAAAAATTATTTTTCTCTTTGTATTTTAGTTTGGTTAATTTCTATTGACATATATAAGTTCACTCAGTTTATTTCTTGGCCTTGTGGAATCTGGTGATGAACTCATCAAAGGCATTCTTCATTTCTGATATTTCTTTTTCTAGCAACTCTTTAATTTTCTCATATAATTTCCATATCTCTGCTGACGTTATCCATCTGGTCTCGTATGTTATCCACCTTTTACATTAAAACCCTTAACACACTACTAAGCTTTTTAAAATTCCCCCGTCTGATGATTTCAACATCTGTAGCTTATCAGAGCTTGGTTCTAATGATTCCTTTTCTCTTCAGAATCTTTAAGGATTCCTTCTCCCCTGCCTTTCCTTATGCCTTCCATTTTTGTTGCTGTTGTTGCTGAAAGCCAGACGTACTTCACAGGCGAGTAGATTTTGAGGTAAATATGCCTTTACTCTGAGAATTTATGTTAATCTATCCAGGAGTTAAGCTGTGTTTGACTTTCAATATTGCTAATGGTTACCAGTATTAAAGTGTCTTTTTCTTTTCGGAAACAGGGTCTCATTCCCATTGTACAGGCTGGAGTGCAGTGGCATGATCTTGGCTCTCTGCAGCCTCCATCTCACTGGCTCAGGAGATCCTCCCACCTCAGCCTCCTGAGTAGCTAGGACTATAGGCACATGCCACCACGCCAGGCTAATTTTGGTATTTTTGTAGAGACAGGGTTTCTCCCTGTTGCCGAAGCTCGTCTTGAATTCCTGGGCTCAAGCAATCAACCAGACTCAGCCTACCAAGTTGCTGGGATTACAGGCATGAGCAATTGTGTTAAAGTTTCTTGCCAGGGGCCATCCAAACCTTCAAATTCCTCTACCTTTCCTGTTTGTGTCTTACATCTAGGCTTTGAGTCCCTCCTTTGTGATGATGCTCAGTTCTGATTACCCCTACCAAGATATTAGAGTACCCCCACCATAAACCCTGCAAATATTCTTGTTCCTTAGCTGCAGGAGATAATCCACCATTGTTTTCTGTGTATGTCCCTAAGGACCTCCACCCTGCAATTTAAGCTATTTTTCTCCTTAGGAGAAACTGGGCGGATAAATCAGGGCAGAGTTCCCAACCTGCACATTTAAGAATATGGAATAGGTTTTGCCATAGCTGCCTTTCCTACCCTTTAGCTAGCACAATGGAAATCCCTTTTCTGAATTTTCTCCTATCTTTTATGTGGAATAGTTTGTGAAAAGGTAACCATCTCCCTAGGACTGCATCTCCCAGGAGCTCCCCACTCTCGCTCTAGCCTATACCCAGCCTTCAGCAATTCCTCACAATTTCTAGTTTAATGTCTTTTCTGGCTCATATATAGTCTGACTGTCATTTACCCAGGAAAACAAATGCTTAGATTCTATGTTGGCCTCTCTCCAGGTTTTAAAATGACTATCTGTCCTGTGAACTCAGTTCTCTGATGCATTTCACATAAGCCATTAATTTGCTGCTAGCACAAATTTTTCTTGTAAAGATGGGAACTTTTAAAAAATTTTTTAAACATATTTATTATGAAGCTCTTTATTTTTTATCTCTGTCTGCCTCTCTGCTATGATTGCAGATACAATCCTAAAAGAATTAGCCTTATCTCAAGAAAATTGGGTGACAAATTAAGTGATGTAATAAAAATCAGAGTATAGTTACTCAGAATAGAGCTTGACTTGAAAGGGACTTGAAAACCTTTTTGGGATTATTATAACTTTCCATATGTTGATTTTTGGGTGGTGGTTATGTCGTGTCTGTGCACTCAGGCTTTGTGCATTGTTTGCAAATGATACTTCAACAAAAATAATTAAAATTATTTTTATTGTAGTACATTTTAATTATTGTTACTAAAAATAAATATTACAGAACTAATTATATATCTTAATCTTTATATGGCTTTCTGCATGTCTATTCTTCACTATGCTAAATTATGTAGAAGCAGGCCTTACAAAAGTAAGTCTTGATCAGTAGGTGGCAACATTCAGTTAACAAAAAAAAAAAGAAGAAAACTGATATCTCTTTTTCCTCTGTCACCATAAACCAGAGAACCAAAGGTTAAAGAGTTAACTTCTGCTGCTTCTACTTGCAATGGCAGGGCACAAACTGTGATCAGCTGTCTGATTGGAAGGAGAAGGAGGATAACTTATAAAATCTAACATTAAGAAGACTAGAGAAGGGAGCAAACAAATACGTACCACAGCTAGTCTACAGACATTTCTTTTAACTGTATCAGTAATGTGAAATATTTTCATTCCTATATTGTTTAGTATAATTCGATGTTTCTATGAAGAAAGCAATTCTGAATCTGTGCTTAGAGATTCAAAAGGAGAAAATGTTATAATCTATTTGTGTTAAGTGGAGATGTCACCCCTTGCCACATTATTTCTACCATATACTAGAGCCAGGCCTTTTAACATATTTTTGCTGTGTTTGAAAGTAGTGACGGTGTCCTGGATGGTTTCCTATGTTTTTGTATAAAATACATCTGAATATGGAATTTAATCTCATGGCTAAAAATATTCCATAAATTTAAAAATCACCCTTCATTAATAACAAATTCTTATATATCCTTCTAGTATTAACTAATATTTGTAGAAGTAATAAATTTTTGTCTCTAGTCATTTTTTATATAAAAAATAGAAAATGAGATAATCTGTTTCCCACATAGTTTCTTGACTAACAATATATCTTGGAGAAAATTCAGTATCTCTCATAGTGTTTCCTCATTCTTTTCATTTTGCCATACATTTTATTTTATTTGTTGATATACTATGATTTATTTAACCAGTTCTCCATTGCTGGTAATTTGGGTTGCCGATATTATTTTTCTGTTTCAAACAAAGCTAAAATTAATAAAATAGTACATATGTCATTTCACGTGTGTGAAAACATCCAGAAGATAAATCCCCAGACATAAAATTGCTGGGGGAAACTATATATATATACATGTGTAATTTTGATATATACTGCCAATTTTCTCTCCAGGATGTTCATGCCAATGTAGACTCTCAACAGTAATACATCAGACTTAGCGTTCCCTTAGTCTTACAGGGAGTCTTATCAACATTGGATTTTGTCAAATGGATAGATGGAATATTGTATGACAAAGTACCATGCCTTATTTTTTATTGAGGTAGAATTTACATAGGGTAAATTACATAAATCTTAAACATAAGGCTGGTTGAATTTTCACATATGTATGAATTTTTCACATATCTTTAGCATGTCACACCACCTCATCAAAATATAGAGCATTTCCAGCATTTTCAAATGCTCCCTTTTGCTCACCCTAGGCAGTACACCTGTAAGGATGACCACTAATCTCTACCATCAAAATCTAGTTTTTCCTTTTTACACTTAATATACATAGAATAAAATACCACTAGAATTCTGGAGTGTCTGGCTTTTCTCCTCAATTCCATATCTATGGTATTCATCTGTGATATCATGTAAACATGTTTTGCATTTATTTTCATTGACTATGATATCTATTGTTTGAATGTATCTCAATTTATTCATCTTATGAATAAATAACACTGAAATTAATTCCTATTTTTTGCTATCAAGGAACATCATCTAGTCACTGCAGTATCTACAACCCACAATATTTATTGTTTTGTTACTCATAATAATTCCACTGAAAACATTTTCAGACATATTGTGATTTCCTCCTTGCCCATGAGTTACATAAACGAGTACCTCAATTTCTAAACATTTGGAGACTTTCTAATTAGGTTTATATTACATTTTAGTGAATCCACATGTTCAAAGAATATACATTCAAATTGTTTCAGATCTTTGATGTTTGTTGCTATATGCTTTACAGTGGAGCATGTTAATTTCAACATGTACTTGGAAAGACTATAATTTGTATAAATTGGATATGATGTTCTAATATGTCTCAAATACACCAACATTAAACTGTGTTATTTAAATTTCTCTATTTTTAATGATTTCTGTTTGCTTGTTTTATCAGTTACTGAGAAGACTTATTAAAATCTTAATTGTAGATTTTTCTACCTCAGCATTTAGTTCTGTCAAATCTTCATATTTTTGGAAAATAATTCTATCGGGTATAGAAAAATTTAGAATTGTTATATCGTATCATATAATTAATATTTTAACCATTATGATATATCTCTCCCATTTGTTTGACATTAATACCTGTCTGATATTAAGATAGCCATCCCTGCTTTTTGGGGGTAATGTTTACATGGTAAGTCTTTTTCTATACTTTTCCTTTTAATGTTTTTGTATCTTAATATTGTAAGTGGGTGAATGTTTTATAAGTAATATGGCTTACTTTTTAATTAATCAAATTTTACTATGTCTGTAGTTTATGTAAAGTTTAGAAATCTTAAATTTGATATATTTTCTGGTAGACTTCTATTTAAAAAATTGTGTTTTAAAATAAAATCTTTCCTATTAGCATGCGTAAACAGGTTTTGTGTGAATATATATATTTTTATATTTCAGAGATAAATACCTAAGAGTACAATTGCTTTGTCTTGCAGTTGTCATATGGTTAGTATTAATATAAACGAGCAAATCATTTTCCTGGGTTGTGGTACCATTTTACATTCCCACCAGCAATGTATAAGTGATATGTTTTCTCTGCATTTTCAATTGCATTTAGCGTTGTAATTATTTAATGTTGTCACTGAAAGGAGTTGGGGAAAATGTACCAAGCTGGTAGTTTGGAAATGAATGGGGTTTGTAAAACCGAAGGCAAAAAGAATTGCATATAATAATTATAAAATAGTTGATAAAGTTGTCTCCCACAGAGATATGAGGTTAATAACTCTGGAATCACTACACATACATACTGAAATTGAACAATGAAAAAATAAATGGTGGATAGTGCAACCAGGGTTCTACTGTTGAAGTCGTGTGTGCTATAGATCAGCAAATGGAGGAGGCTAAAATGATCTATGTAGTAATGGATTAGAGGTGGAGACCTGAGTATGAACTCATGTTTAGCTTAACATAGATGCTGATGGCAACATATATTTATAGATATGTGTATATATAGATGGAATAGTATACACACATGTACTTGCTTGTTCTGTTAGCTGAAAGAGTATAAAAGCATTGACATCCCAAGAGCAGCAAGCACACTTCACACTTAGCAGACAGTTTCTAATACCACTCCTCAATAAGGAAAACAAGGTCATTGGAGAAATGTCTTATTCTAGGACCCAGACATGAAATATATAAGATGATCTGGGCACACCTTACAGTCTCAGAAAGAAATATAATACTCAAAGAAACACTGTGGGGATGGATTATATCAACAACAGAGACATAAGAGCCAAATGAAAGAGATTCCAACTGCCAATACTAGAACAATTTGAGCAACAAACTAAATTACTTTGAGATTAAACTCCAAAGTATACTATATGGATACATATATGTCATTATAGACTCATTTTATTGATTGTATATATACATGCATACACATAGAAGAGATGAGTCTATGATATAAATAAATGGATACAATATATAAATAAATGTAGGACAATAGGCAATTCTTCCACACAGAACAATTCCAAATAGTATACATAGAAACTCCCCTCAAAGAGATAGATTGTAATTCCTCTCTGTTTAAACATATCCTCTTCTTAGTGATGCTCTTCTAAGAAGTACAATTAAAAAATTGAAAATTGGGTGATTAATCTGCAGGGAAATTGATGAAAAACACCCCAGCCAAATAATCAAGAAATGATAATATGTACCCTTGGTAGGATATAATGAAAATTATATTTTAACTTGACAGACTTCTCCACATCCTATAAATCTAGTCTAATCATGAGACAAACATCAAATAAATCTTAGTTTAGAAATACTCTATCAAACAACTGGTCAGTACATTTCACACTGTCAAGATCATCAGAAACTAGGAGAGTCCATGAAACTGTCACAGCTAAGAAGATTCTAGGGAGACAGGACTGCTAAATATAATGTGGTATCCTGGGTGAGATTTTGGAACAAAAAGAGTAAAATAACTTTAGAAATCTAAAAATGTATGGACTTCAATTAAAATAATGTATTAATATTGCTTTATTAATTATAAAAAATATAACATTAAGGTGAGATGTCAAAAATAAAAAATTGGTGCAGGTATATAGGAACTCACTGCGTTGTCTGTGCAACTTTTCTGTAAATATATATATCTATTCTGTGGTAAAATTTTGTTTAAAATAATACAGAAAATACACCCTGACTGTTGATGGCAAGAGTGTCAAACCATTTGTAGCCACATTTAACCCATCACACAGGTTTAACCCAAGGCTATGTCTTATGACCTGGATGCTGCCTTAGAGTCAAGTCCAAAAATTTAAACTAAAACAAAGAGCAACCATTAGCTGTATGCTTCATTTAAATTGTTTAGATCATCCTGAAGCAGATTTCTGTTTAATGCATTTCATACTCTCCCACCATTTATTCATGAGTCACACATAGTTTCACGATTAACAAACAGGAAAATAATAGTATCAACAATTAAAGCAGATCAATAAAATCTATGCATTCTAATGAATAAAGTTCAATTAATACCCAAAGCCTAATGCGGATTAAAACATAAAATACAAAGTCAAGCCATTTCCTGTAATTTAATCAATTTATTATTACTAAAATAACTAAAACTTATTCAGGTTGTCTTATCTACCAAACTTTCAATATGGTCATATGTATAAATAAAGTTAAATGTGGTTCTTAATTTCTTAATTATTTGGAGGCTTTTATTAAAACAAACTTAATTTTCAAATGTTTTACTTGGCACTCTTATCTGAAATTTACCCCCTTTTTAAATAAGTTAATCTCTACAAAAATAAAAAATGTCCCTGTAGTCTCACTAATCTGTCTCAGCAACAAGTTTTCCAATACTAAAAATATCCTCCTTTGATAAATAAGGCCATGTAATTGTCACTAAAATTATTATATATGTCCATATTCTACATTAAAGGTCCTGGATATGACTATAACTGAATTATTACAGGGAATACATTCAAAATTATGTGATTATTTTTCTTCCACTAGCAGAAATGCTTTATTGTGTGTTCTATAATCTATGAAAAAATAAATATGATGGAAAATAATTTCACTCGTTATTCTAAATATATTTAGAATATATTTGTCATTAATGTCAATTGATATGTAATAATAAAAATATAAACCTAGCACAAAGAGATAGTTCACTAACTCAGAATTAATATTTTGTTTCCAAATCAAAGAGGTTTTTAAATTTATAATATTAAGATAATTTTTGGCTATTCACTAAAATAAGAATCAGTACTAGATGTACTCAAAAATCTTGTCAGCAAACTTAAAACAAGAAAGGTATCCCCACCCCCCATACCCTCTGTCAGGCTTACCTCTTCTGACTTTAATATGACAAATTCTATTTAATTCCACTTATTTTTGAAAAGCCAGTTACAATATAAAATCTTATTACTCATGTAAGCCTTTTCTCCTCATATGAGTACTTTAATTACTTTATTTTAAAAAGTGATGATACACACTCACATTTGCTAGATAGTCCATTCATATTCTAATATAAAGTAGTTTGTATTAAAATAAACATTTCTTGGGCCAGGAACAGTGGCTCACGGCTGCAATGTCAACATTTTGAGAAGCCAAGGAGGGCGGATCACTTGAGGTCAAGAGTTTGAGACCACCCTGGCCAACGTGGTGAGACCTGATCTCTATTAAAACTAAAAAAATTAGCCGGATGTGGTGGCGCAGCTACTCAGCAGTAGTCCCAGCTACTCAGGAGGCTGAGGTAGGTGAATTGCTTGAACCTGGAAGGTGAAAGTTGTTGTGAGCTGAGATCACGCCACTGCAGTCCAGCCTAGGTGACAGAGCAAGACTCTGTTTCTAAAAAAATAAATAATGAAAAAAAGAAACATTTCTTGAATGACACACACTAAAGTTTATTGTTCTTTTTGCACTTTTATTATTGTGTTGTAATAGACATATTAATTTTTATCAAATAAAAACAAAAGGCAAAAATGTCAGTTTTTTAAAAGATTTATTTAAATTATGATTACTCTATCAACATATTTAGGTTTAGTTGAATATCACAGATTGTGATGTATCAGCTTAAGTATAAAATGAGATTACAACTAGCTGAAACATATCAAATCTATATAAGTTCATTTTCTTTTTCAAAGTAAAAAATACTCTATTTTAATAAGCATTATAAGATCTATTAATTGTATTATTCCTAGAAAATCAAAATATTGTCAAACTCCTTTACAATAGCCTGACATTAAAGGCAGCAGAATGTTAGCGATGATGAGCATTTACCCAAACACATAGTGCCAGCTAACTCCTAAAAATGAGCCTACCAAATTTTCTAGGCTGTGCTCTCTACAACTTAATGAAGACCTTAAAGCTCACATTTAGAAATTTGGTGGATAAAAATAACTATACTCTATGATTATAACTGTTCAATTATGTCAAGTAGACATAATGATGCTGCAAACTAAATATGTGTGCCAAGTACTTCCAGAAACATCCCCAAAGCTGCCTTCTCTGGAGAAGAATGCTCTCCTCTTAGAAAGCTGAGATTTGAAAGTGGTTTCCTGTGACTTATGCTATTGCTAAATGAACTGCATATTTTTTCCCACTAAATTGTTTTTTGAGGACTAAGACTCTTTACAGCTCAGCAATAAATAAATAAAATTATAAGAAAGTTAACTGTGGTTAATGAGAAAAACTACATTTATTTCAAATGACGTGGGATTGACTAAAAGTCTTACCAAACTGATTGCTGAGTGACTAATGATATTCAGTATGAATTGGTCTTATCAACATTATCGGTTCCTGACTAAAAAAAAATTTGCTCTTATTTGAATAAATAAGGAAATGACTGAATTCATTCTTCTCTTTGTGTTAATCTCCCCTAGGACCCATTTTATCTATAACTTCTGGTGAGTTAGATAACGCTCAAATATTTTATCTTTTTATCAAATGTGTTAGCTAAGTCGTTTTCCTGTGTACAAATAACCTTGGTGCCCTGATATAATGCAACACTATTGGTTGTTTCACAATAAAAATTCTCACAAGTAATTTTTTAGCCATCACATTTCCAGAACAGATAGTACCCAAAGTATCATCCTGCTCAGTTTCCCATTAGCAAGCACATATTGCTCTCTACTTTCTCACCTGAATACATTACACAAAACATCAATAAAGATATCTACACTAATGAGAATTAGTCACCCACAACTCTAGACCCTTTCTATAACTGTATAAAATAATTTACACATACACAAGCTGGGTTTAAGCCTATATTACATATAGTATTTTTAAATACTTAAAAACAATTTGAAAGTCCAGTTACAATAATTCGTATCAAATTAAAAGTAATCCAGGAGTTTTCAGATTTCTCTAATCATAGTCACATCTCTAGAAATACAGGCTATTACAGTGTTTTGAAAACTGATATAGTCCGTAGACATTTTCTTAAATCAATTCAATTACTGAATTAGAGCTCATGGCTGCTTTATATGAGTCAAGTCATGTCTGTCCAATCTGTCTTGACTGAGTTGGGTTTCCCAGATATATTGATGTGGAATAAGACAGCCCAACTGAACAAACACAGTGTCAATAGAAACCGGGCCATTCAGTCTTAAAAGAGAATCCCCGTTTGTGTGTGCAGAGAAAGGCACTCCTGAAAACAAATAAACAAACAAACAAAATGGAATAGAGCAATTGTAGAACATTTCAGTGCAAGTGAAAAGGACACTTTGTTTTCAACTTGACAAACCTGACTTAACGATTCTTTCCTATACTACTAATGGAGTTGCTGTACTGTTCATAAATATGCAATGTCAGCAAAGTCACTCCAGAAAGGAGAATCTATTACAATTTGCCACTTTTGTTTACCTCAGCCTATTGAAGAAAGGACTGTATTGGTACTATAACAAATGGAGTTTTAACATATTGTGAGAATTCAAAAAATACATATTTACTGGATAAATCACAGGAGTCTTAAAATATTGTATGAAATCATACAAGATAACTTTATATATTATAGAGAAAGTTTATTCTAGAATAACAATGACAAAATTATTAGGCATAGAGAACAGAAACTTGGGTTTAAGACAATGAGGATGGCAATACCAATCTTAAGGATAAACAAATTGAAGAAAGCACTCCAATTTATTTCAAAGACCCATATAATAATTGCCTTCATTCCAGTGCAGACACTGTGAGGTCCTTTTAGTGAAATTGAAAGCCCAGTAGAAAATAATCACGCAAAATCAAATAGCATTTTGCTATCTGCTAGTAGCTCAAGGAAACTATGTGTTTTAATTAACCAAATGCCTTGTTCTTTCAAATCCAGATAAGAACATTAAGCCAATGTAATAAAAATTCAGATTGTTGTAAAGTTATACCAACAGGCTTTATAAGCTAGGGCATCAAAAAAAAAAAAGCTCTTTAAATGTAATTAGAAAACTAATAATGCACCCTGATAGGTTTTTTCTTCTATTTCCCTTTCTTTTTCTGTAATACAGCATGCCATTCATTCTTATGCAGGCAAACAGAATAAACCCTCTTCAAACATGTAGTTTTGAACCAGTTATATTAAATAGAGCAGGATAATTTTCACATAATTTATATCCAGCTATAAATGGACAATTATCTGTAAATAGTATGGGAATGGATGCATTCCCATTTAGATGACAATCACTCTGTACAGAAACATGAAAACCAGAGTGTTTGCCAATGGAAGGTATGTGATAACAACAAAATTTCCAATAAAATAGTTCATCAGAAAATAGTTCAATTATCCAGAAAAATTCTGTCTTAGCACATACTCATGGCATTTCATTTTGTGTAATATACAGCACTGCGTCACCTGACTTTTCTTTTATTGGAGTATTTTCCCAGGCTAAAAGCTGAAAACCTGATTGCATTTTTAGCCTGATAAC
Source organism: Macaca thibetana thibetana (assembly GCF_024542745.1). Lineage (NCBI taxonomy): Eukaryota > Metazoa > Chordata > Mammalia > Primates > Cercopithecidae > Macaca > Macaca thibetana. The sequence goes on from NC_065594.1 coordinate 62,331,596, forward strand.
TGACTCTCCTGTAATAATACAGTAATCAAGCTTCTGCTTATAGACCACCAACCAATATGCACAAGTATCTATGCTATATCGTATGTGCAGATACAAAACACAAATGCACAATAAGCATAATCCGGAACATTTTAAGAGGAAAGGGGAGATAAGGTGAACTTATTTTAATTAATTCATTCAGAATCGTCAGGGAAGTCCAGAGTGAGTCATACAGATGTTTGTGGCAACATTTCTATCAGAGAGATCAAGAAGTGCAAAGGCCCTGATCCTATGCATTGTTTTGAGATGTATCAAGTAGGTCAGTGAATCTGGAAAGACCTGAGCAAGTAGGAGCATCGTAGAAGATGATCCCATGTATATAACTAGCTCATCTGGATTTTACTGTGACAACAATGGGAAGCCATTGGTGCTTTTTGAGCAGATGGAGTAAATGACATGATGTGTTTTGAAGGAAACTATTCTGGATGCTCTGTGAGAAAAGTTTGTTCTCTCTCTCTCTAGATATAGCCTAACATATAAGTAGATATGTATATAGTTATATATGTGTTTGTGTGTATATATAGTAGTTTTTAAAAAGTAATAAAAATTTAGTGGGTGTTACAGTAAATAATTTGGTATTAATGCTTTTAAATCAGAAAGAATGAAAACCCACACCTTATTAGTAGAAATGATATATTTTCAATGTGCTATAAAATATATCAGATAATAATCACTCAAAGAAATTATTATTATTATTATTTGAGACAGTGTCTCCCTCTGTCACCCAGGCTGGAGTGCAGTGGTGCAATCTTGGCTCACTGCAACCTCCGCTTCCTAGGAAACCTCCAGAGTAGCTGGGACTACAGGTAGGTGCCACCACGCCCAGCTAATTTTTTGTATTTTTAGTAGAGACGGAGTTTCACCGCATTAGCAGGAGGGTCTTGATCTCCTGAACTTGCGATCCACCCTCCTTGGCCTACCAAAGTGCTGGGATTACGGGAGTGAGCCACCGCACACAGCCTGAAATTATTATATTTTTATTAAGGTGCTATGTTAGCTAAGATTTGAATTTTACCTTATTTTAGTAGTTAGCATAAGATTATATGAAGTGGCCCCTTTTAAAAGATGAATATTATCAATGTTATAAAAATGCAAGTGTTTAGAATACTGTAAACACTAGTTACATCAAATAAATAGATGAATGAAAAAATCAATAAATGAATGGACAAATGCACAAGTGAACAAATGGATTAATTAATAAATAATTTGTGGCATATGTTTATTTGCTATATTATTTTGTCATGCAGATAAACACACGATGCATTATGTGGTGACTGAAGTATTGTGGGGCAATTAGTTGGAAAGAATTAATTTGTCTAATTTACATGCATTTACACTTAGAGCTTAGGAGAGTCTAAATACCAACACAGAAAACAATTAGCTTGCTAAACTTGTGTTCAGAGTCAATATTTACTGCAGAGCACAAATTGAGTCACATTTTAGACGACGAAATTCTATCATGTGGTTAAAAAGAAATTCTTCCACAAAGTGTTGTTTACAAATTCTCACTTCAATGCATCTGGATAAACCAGAATATTATTTGGAAGACTTTAGTATGTCATGAGTCTGAAAAGCTCTTTACCTACTATAATCATTGAGCAATAAGGGTATCTTAGTCCATTTGGCTGTATTTAAAATACCATAAACTGGGTAGATTGTAAACAACAGAAATTTATTTATCACATTTCCTGACTGGAAAGTCCAGGAAAAAAATATCGGCAAATTCAGGGTCTGGTGAGGGTTCCCTTCCTGGTTCATAGATGGCAATTTCTTATGTGTCCTCAAGTAATGGAAAGGAAAACTCTGGTCTCTTCAGCCTCTTATAAATGCACTAATCACATTCATGAGGGTTTCACTCTCGTGACATAATCACCTCCTAAAGGCTCCCTACTCCTGAAACCATCACATTTTGGTTTAGGTTTCACCATATACATTTAGGGGAGACTCAAATATTCAGACTATAGCAATAGACAAGTAAAGATGACTTTTTATTTACTTTTGGTCAAACATCCATTTGGTAATATCTGAATACAACTACTCAGTCTTCACCTTCTAATTTTCTTCCTTTTATACCTATCATCCAGAAAATAATAATTAAATTTAATACCTATAATTCGTAAAAATAGAGAAATTTTCAAAATGGAACTCATATAAATTTATTATTATATACAGAAATATTACTTTCTTTTTTATCAACTCATAAATTATAAATATGATATTATGTCCCATTAGCATTTACATATATTTCTTTGCTTAAATATCTGTCACAATATACTACATTGTAAACATATAGAAGAAAATGCTATTTTTTTGCCTTTATATCTTCTACATTTTCAGATTGCCTGACCTATGTTAGTAGCTTCAGAGTTTTAACACTTTTAACATATAATTTATAAGTCATAAAATAACCTCCTTTAAATGTGTACCATAAAGAATTTTAGTGTACTTACAGAGTAGAAAAACCATCACCACAATCTAATTTTGAAACATTTCCATAATCCTAAAAAAAAGCTTATGCCCACTTTCAGTCACTCTCTATTTCTACCTCCAGTCCTAGGAAAACACTAGTTTATTTTCTCTTCTCAGCATCGGTTTTTCTGGAATATTTCAGAAAAAATGAAATAATACTATATAAGCTTTTTGTCTATCTTTGTTTTAGTGAGCAAAATGTTTTTGAAGTTCATCCATGTTGTTATATATATCAGTTCTTCATTCCTTTCTACTGCCAAATTATATTTCATAGCATGAGTATGCCACATTTTGTTCATCCATTCATCAGTTGATAAATATTTAGCTTGCTTCCACTTTTGCCTATTATAAATCATGCTGCTATGAATATTATTGCACAAATGTATATGGATGTATTCATTTTCTTGGAGAGAGACACAGGAGTGGACTTTCAGTCATACGGTAAGTCTATTTTTAACTGATTAAGAAACTGCCGTAGTATTTTTAAAAATGGCTGTACTATTCTATTTTTCAACTAGCAATATTTGAGCCTTCCAATTTTATGCATCTTGGCCAATACTTGTTAAAGTCTGTCTGCTCCTTATAAAAACCTTCAGCAAAGAAGGAACAGAAGTGTTCTTCTTCAAACTTATCAGCATCTATGAAAAGTCTGCCAGTGACATCACACTTAAGCATGAAAAATTGAATTATTTCATCCTAGTATCAGAAACATGACAAGTATATCCTCTTCCATTACTTCTACTCATCATTTTACTAGAAATACTATCTAGTAGTGCAATCGATGAAGAAAAAGGAGTCAAGGCATACAAACTCTAAAGGAAGAAGTGAAAATCTTTGATTAGATGACTTTATCGTTTTTACAGAAAATCAAATAAAATCTTTAAAAAAGTTAAAATAACCAAAAAGTGAGTTTGGTAAGTTAGCAGGATAAATTCAAAATTCAAAAGTCAATTGTATTTCTATAAGCTACCAGTGAAGAATTCAGTACTAGAATTTCAAAAATTGATTTACAATCACATCAAAAATATAAAATACACAAGGATAAATCTGACAAAAATGTGCAAGAATTTTAGTCTGAAAAGCACAAAACATTGCTGAAAACATTGACATAAATAATGCAAAAGATACACTGTTCTCATAATCAAAAGATTCCATATTGTTAACATATAATTTTTCCCCAGACTAACATAGATTTAAGGCCATTTCAATAAAAATTACAGGGGATTTTTTTTCGTAGAAATTAAAGAATCGATATAAAGATTTCAAAATTCATGTTAAAACACACGGAATAGAATATAGAACAATTAAAACAACTTTGAAAAAAAGATTGATGTTGAGAAACTGACTATGTGATATTGAAGCCAATTTTAAAGCTGAAATAATCAAAATGTTGTGACATTGGCATATAGGGATCAACAGAATAAAAAAGAGAGACTACAGATAAGCCATCCATATGTTTTCTGATGGTTATTTTTGTGTGTCAACTTGACTGGGTAAAGTGATACCAAGATATCTTGTAGAACGTTACTTCTGGGTATGTCTATCTTTGGTGTTTCCAGAAGAGATTAGCATTTGAATCAGTGGACAGAGTAAGGAAGATCCACCCCTACCATTATGGATGCCCTGAATAGAAACAAAAGGGGGAGGAAATGTGAATCCACTCTCTCTTCTTTAATTGAGATGTCCATGTTCTCTTGTCCTTGGGCATCTTGTGCTCCTGTTTCTCACATCTTCAAACTTGGATTGAATTACACAACTGGCTTTCCCAATGCTCCAGCTTACAAAAGGCATACTGTGGAACTGTGTCCAGAATTGGTTCCTTCTGGTGGGTTCTTGGTCTCGCTTACCTCAAGAATGAAGCCATGGACCCTCACTGTGAATGTTACAGTTTTTTTTTTTTTTTTTTTTGAGACGGAGTCTCGCGCTGTCACCCACGCTGGAGTGCAGTGGTGCGATCTCGGCTCACTGCAAGCTCCACCTCCCGGGTTCACACCATTTTCCTGCCTCAGCCTCCCAAGTAGCTGGGACTACAGGCGCCAGCCACCACACCCAGCTCATTTTTTGTATTTTTAGTAGAGAGGGGGTTTTACCATGTTAGCCAGGATGGTCTTGATCTCCTGACCTCATGATCCGCCCCCCTCAGCCTCCCAAGGTGCTGGGATTATAAGCGTGACCCACCACACCCGGCCAGTGTTACAGTCCTTAAAGATGGCCTGTTCAGAGTTTGTTCCTCCAGATGTTCAGATGTGTCTGGAGTTTCTTCCTTCTGGTGGGTTCGTGGTCTGGCCTGACTTCAGGAGTGAAATGGCAGACCTTTGCAGTGAGTGTTATAGTTCATAAAGGTAGTGCAGACCCAAAGAGTGAGCAGCAGCAAGATTTATTGTGAAGAAGGAAAGAACAAAGCCTCCATAGCATGGAAGGGCATTCCAGCTGGTTGCCTCTGGTTGGATGGCCAGCTTTTATTCCCTTATTTGGCCCCACTCACGTTCTGCTGATTGGTCCATTTTACAGAGTGCTGATTGGTCCATTTTACAGAGTGCTGATTGGTGCGTTTTTACAGAGTGCTGATTGGTGCATTTACAAACCTTTAGCTAGACACAGAGTGCTGATTGGTGTGTTTACAATCCTTTAGCTAGACAGAAAAGTTCTCCAAGTCCCCACCTGACCAAGAAGCCCAGCCAGCTTCACCTCTCAGAACTACTGAGCCTCATGCATAATCACATTAACCAATTCCCATGACAAACCTACTATATATTACATATACCCTTTTGACACTGTTTCTCTGGAGAACCCTAACTATTACATAATTGGGGGGTGAGAGGGTTGCTTTTATTGGGGGGTAAGGAGATCTTTTTGACTAGCAAAGAACCCAAACAAACAAAAAATCTCATCAGAATTTAGGGGTTCGATGTCCCCAGTTTCATTGTCTTTCCATGCACCTCCATCTCAACTTACACGTCTTGTTGTTTCCCTTTCAATGCCCTGGCTTTAATAGGAAGTGATCCTCTAACCACATTCTTAGAGGATGAGAGTTCAACTTGGGTAGTAGTTCAGTCAATCACCATATGAGTTCACGTGCTTGATATTCAGCAATGTCAACACTGGGATTATAAGAGAGGGCTTTTCTTCAGGGCACAACTAAAATCTATGAAAGAAAAATAAACATTGGGGCCCCCAAATCACAAGCTAAAGGGAAAAAGTCAAGTTAGGAACCGCTTGGGGCAAACCTGCCTCGCATTCTATTCAAAGTCACCTCTCTGCTCATTAAGATGCATATCTTATTACCTCCTTTGGAGAGGTTAATCAGAAATTCAAAAGAATGCAACCATTTGTCTTATCTACCTATGACTTGGAAGCCCCCCCCCACACTTCTAGTTGTCCTGCCTTTCTGGAATGAACCAATGTTTATCTTACATATGTTGATTGATGTCTCATATTTCCCTAATATGTATAAAACCAAACTGTGCTCTGACCACCTTGGACACATGTCAGGACCTCCTGAGGCTGTGTCATGGGCACACATCCTCAACTTTGGCAAAATAAACATTTCTAAATTAACTGAGACCTGTCTCAGACATCCAGAATTCACATTTTGGTAAACATGGAGAGATTCTGAATAGAGGTGTCCCTGACCTTTGACAAATCATCTATTGGTGCTTGGTACCAGCATAAGCTAACTTTATGGCCAAAAATAATAGAACAAATTTGCTAAGGTCTGGGAACACACCCTCCAGAGAATCCCTGAACTCCCAAAATTTCCTTGAGATCTAAAATTTATTTTGCTGTACAATTCCCTTTTTTTTTTTTTTTTTTTTGGAGTGTTACTTGCTTCCCAAAAGGAAGGCAAGATTTCCTGCTTCCATGATGATGGAAGGCAAGGTAACTTCTTTATGGAACTTGAGCTCGCTCCCAGTAAGGAAGACGAGTTTATGTTTTCTCCTGCTTCTAGGATGGTAGAGAGCAGTCTTCAGTCTGAGACCCACTCCTAGGTAAGTAGCTGAGTTAGGGTTTTGTCTAGGCTAAAGTTTAACAACCAGCTGGTCCTAATTTATTCTTATCATTAAAGCACTCAGTGATCATATTGTTGGAGTTTTATTTGTTGTTGTTGTTTCTGGCCTTTCTCCCACTAGATTTGACTAACATGACCTGACTTGATTAAATCTGTGTGACAATTCCAAATTTTGGGTAAGAAAGCCTCTCTAATTTGGTTAAAATTCCTCACAGTGGGAAAAGAGGAAAAACAAACAAACAAAAACAAAAACAAAAAGGATGTGCTTGGTGTCTATGATTGCTTTCAGTCTTAAAAATCAAATGTTCTTTCATTTACTTTTCTTACACCTGATAACTTCTACCCCCTTGACCATCTGCAGTACCAAAAAATCTCGAAAAGGTTTCTACCGACTTGAACCCCTTTAAAGAATTCAGAACAAAGGCACCACTCACCCTTTTAGGGGTGCTGTTTTCTTTGTGGAATTGCAAGAGTCATGGGCAAATTCTTCATAGGTCTAAAGGTCTGTTTTCCTGTTTTTCATGACCTGGCTTCTTTGGCTTTGGGGTACTAGAGATGACCTTGTACTGTGAGAGGACCTCTCTTTTGGAGAGGCTAATCATAAAATCAGAAGAATGCAATTATTTGTCTCTTATCTATCTGTGACCTGGAAGCCTTCTTCCTGTTTCAAGTTGTCCTCCCTTTCTGGATCGAACCAATGTTCTTCTTACATATATTGATTGATGTCTCATATTTCCCTAAAATGTATAAAATCAAACTGTGCTCTGACCACCTTGGGCACATGTTGTCAGGACTCCTGAGGCTGTGTCATGGGCACACATCCTCAACCTTGGCAACATAAACATTCTAAATTAACTGAGACCTGTTGCAGATATTCAGGGTTCACAAAACTCTTACATGATTTATGTAGTTCATATTGAAAATTCACATCCCTTCGCTCATTCTTTTCTTTCACCACTTGATCCTGTGACATTAGGAACAATCAACCAATGTCATTATACTTCTTAGTTTTCCCAAAATGTATGAAAGTGCCATAAACAGAGTTACTTAACTTCTTGCCTCTTGAAAGAGATTGGTTAGGGGTATAGTGCAAATGTTTTGTGTGTCTCTATTATAAACAATTTACACCAAGGGTTATCAGTGTTCTCTTTCCTAGTGGAGTAGAATCTTGTAATGTCTTCAAATTTAATCAGATTAGAGAGCCAGCTGCAGAAACACCAAAGTCAATTCTAAAAACTTATCTTTAAACTTGTATTCCAGCTGGGCACAGAGGCTCACATCTGTAGTCCTGGCACTTTGGGAGGTTGAGTCAAGGTATACCTTGAGGAATTGAAGGCTAGCTTAGACAATATAGAGAAACCAAGTCTCTACAAAAATACAGAAATTAGTCAGGCATGGTGGTGTGTGTCTATAGTCCCAGCTACTGGGGTGGTGTTGGGGGATGCTGAGGTGGGAAAATCACATGATCCTGGGAGGTCAATGCTGCAGTGAGCTGTGTTCATGCCACTGCACTTCAGTCGGGGCAACAGAGGAAGACCCTGTCTCATAAAACAACAAATACATTTAAAAAAAAATAAAATAAAGTTATCTTCCTCTGGAACTACTTGGGATAGCAAAATTTGTAGTCAGAATTCTCCAGAGAAGTACATTCAGTAGAATATATATGGATATATAAATGAAGGTACAAAAGCAACTGAAAGGAGAAAGAATAATCTTTTCAACATATACCACTAGAAAACTTAGAGAGCCATATGCAAATAAAAAAGAAAGAAGACAAATTATCTCTATCAATTTCTTGCAATATATACAAATACTAATTCAAGTGAAGTAGACACCTCAGTGTAAAACCTTAAACTAAAGAACTTCTAGAAGAAGGAGAAAATTTTTGTTACATTGGGGTAAACAATGATTTCTTAAGTAAAATTCCAAAAAGCACAATCTATAAAAACAGAATTGATAAACTGGAGTTCACCAAAGTTAAGAACTTCTGTTCTCTGAAAGACATTTTTAAGGCAGTGTAAATACAAACCACTGACTGAGAAAAAAAATTTAGAAATTACATATCTGATGACATGGTTCGACTGTGTCCTCACCAAAATCTCATCTTGAATTGTAGCTCCCATAATTCCCATGTGTTGTGGGAGGGATCTGGTGGGAGATAAAGAATCATGGGGGCAGTTTCCCGCATACTGTTCTCATGGTAGTGAATAAGTTTTATAAGGGGAATGGTTTTATAAAGGGAAACCCCTTTCACTTGGCTCTCATTTTCTCTCTTTTCTGCTGCCATGTAAGATGTGCCTTTCACCTTCCACTATATTGTGAGGCCTCCCCAGCCACTCAGAACTGTGGGTCCATTAAACCTCGGTTTCTGTATAAATTACCCAGTCTCAGGTATGTTCTCATCAGCAGCATGGAAATGGACTAATACATCTGATATGCACTTTTACCCAGGATACGCAAAGTATTATAAATCAATAACAAGAAATAGTCAACTAACTTTAGAATGTCAGTGAAAGTGGAACAGAAAAAAAAATGAACATTGTTACTAAAGAAGAAACATGGATGACAAATAGGCACATGAAATATGTTAGATCACATGCAGCACTGAAACTTTTAACAATTTGAAAGGCAAGAAAGTATATTCTTTTATAATTGAATACTCAGCAATGTTTTTAAGTAATTTTTGAAGAACTTTTATATTAATATATTCTCTAGTAATATTACATTATTCTTGATTATTATTTTATTCTTTGTATCAATTTTGGTAAATTGTATTTCCTTAAAAACTGAAAATATGCACTGTTTTTCAAGTTTATGACTATAAAATTATATAAATTATTCTTTTTAGTTTAAAAATATCTAATGTTCTTTATTTATTGCAAGTCTTTTTATTTTATGCATGTGCCTTACAACCAATATATCCAAATAAGGCCAGATGTGGTGACTCACACCTGTAATCCCAGCTCTTTAGGAGACTGAGGTCGGAGGATTGCTTGAGCCCAGGAGTTCAGGACCAGCCTGGACAACATGGCAAGACTCTGTCTCTATTTCATATATATATATAATTTGAAAATATAGATATAGATATATAATAATTTTACTTGATATGCTTTTAGTAATTTCTTTATTAATATAGCATTCTAAAATATATATCAAAATGATTGTTTATTTTATGGTAAATTCAATCATATTGTATTTTAATATGTAATCTATGTTGAAATAAAAACACATTTTTCTCAAAGAACATATCCCAAAATTTTCTCATCTACAAATGAAGAAAAACAGAACTCACTTTTTAAAAAATGAAATGTTATTAGTGTAGTATCTTCTTATAAACAGAGGTAACACCAATGACAATGATGTCTAAAAATCTCAGATTTTCTATTTGTACTCTTAGTCAAGAAACTTCATTTCTTTTTGGCAAACATATTTTAATGTATGTAACTAAAGAAAATTTTAGGTTGTGATTGTCACAGTCATCAAAATATTGCAACACTCATCAAGATCTTATGTTAATATACTCCAGAATTTTTTTTGACTCAATATTCTGTATGAACAAAACACTCTCTTTCAAGTGAGTCATAGCAGTTTTGGAAGGAAATCATCAATAAAATGAGAGCCTTACGAGCTACTTTTGAATAGTATGCCATTTCAGAGTTAATGAAATTCACTTACTATGCAGACAAAGGATAACAATTAGAACGCTAGGAAAAATGCCTCCTGTGAATTGCAATCAAGAAATCATCGTTTTCTACTTTCTTTTTCTTTATTGGTCTGCAAACTAAAAGAATCTTCTCATTAACAAGTGTTGTCCATATATTACACTCATTGAAAGTTTATAGCATTTATAATTTCTAAAATGTATCTTGAATGATATTTTTTGTTTCCTCTTGGTTTAGCAACTGAATTCATTAATCATGAGGAAAAAATAGTGTGCTTATATATTTTTTTCTTAACAACTGCCCATTGTATTTTTTTTTTTTTTTTTTTGAGACGGAGTCTGGCTCTGTTGCCCAGGCTGGAGTGCAGTGGCGCAATCTCGGCTCACTGCAAGCTCCGCCTCCCGGGTTTACGCCATTCTCCTGCCTCAGCCTCCCGAGTAGCTGGGACTACAGGCGCCCGCCACCTCGCCCGGCTAGTTTTTTGTATTTTTTTAGTAGAGACGGGGTTTCACCGTGTTAGCCAGGATGGTCTCGATTTCCTGACCTCGTGATCCGCCCGTCTCGGCCTCCCAAAGTGCTGGGATTACAGGCTTGAGCCACCGCGCCCGGCCCATTGTATGTTTTAATCTCTATTTAAAAATATACTAATGGATAGAGAAAAGTGTCTTTGAGTCAACATGAATGTCGATCACAATTGTATCTGAAATTCCACAGGTTTGCCTCCTGTACCTATTTTATTAGAAAACTAGTTAACTTTTGCGACAATCTCGATGATTTTTATAAAAGGATCCCAACTCAAATTGAGTAATACATTAAACTAGACTTCAAGAACTATAGTTTACTTACAAGATAATATTTACTAGAGAAAGATTGTAAAAAATTGTATCAAAGAGCGTTTATTAGATTATTTAACTCTTTATATTGCTCAAATGTTTTGCCCAGTAGATCCAGGTGTCACAAACTTCCGGGAAATTAACTGTTGCCTATTTTCAATATGTAATATGAATTATGTCCAAAACTTCCAACTGTTTGGTGAAGAAGTAGAGCTGGGCATTTTTAATTAATTTAAATTATCATATGCCATATTTCAGTATGTATAAAAATCACCAACTCTTTATTATTCTGTTTAAATTTTACGTTAAATGCAGCAACTCTAAATATGGAAACTTTTTTGAGTGATTTTGGAATACAAATCTACTGGTTGGGTGCAGCAGCTCATGCCTGTAATCTCAGCACTTTGGGTGGCCAAAGTGGGTGGACAGCTTGAGTTCAGGAGTTCATGACCAGCAGCCTGGAAAAAAGTGAGACCCTGTCTCTAAAAAAAAAAAAAAATTAGCTGGTGTGGTGGCAGCACGGCCTGTAGTCCCTGCTACTTGGGAGGTTAAGGTGGGAGGATTCTGTGAGCCCAAAAACCTGAAGTTGCAGTGAGCCAAGATTGGGCCACTGCACTCCAGGCTGGGCGACAGAACCAGACCTTATCTCAAAATAAATAAATAAATAAGAAAAAAAGGAATTGGCTCTACTGACATTATCCTATTTTAAAATCAAGACATGTATCACAACTTAACACTATTATCAACTAATATTGAAAGGCTTTAAATAACATGTTTTTGAAGGGTGAATGAGTTTTGGTGAAAGAGCCTGAGTAATTTAATTGGAATCAACTGGTTCCATTAGTTAGAAAAAAATACAATTTATTATGACAACTTAATTTAAAATTACCTAGCTAAGTGTAATGTGAGATTCTCCACTGAAGACACATTTCAGTGTTTAGTATAGCCATATAAAAATTATTTAGGCTAAAACTTCATAGCTATCTTTGAGGAATTTATCAATTTAACATTCTTCAATTTAATAAGGTTATATATTAATGAATATTAGCAATGTCAGGGTGAGAACCAACCTTATATACCTGACTTATAAAACTAACGTATATTTACCTTGTCGGTCTTTTTTCTAATTTCTCTCCCATTGCTAAAGACTGAATTGCCAAGCAATGTTGTAATGAAAACGAAAGCCTCAGAATTGAGATGAAAATATTTTTAGTTCCTTTTAACAGATGATATTTCAGAGCTATCATATCTAGAAAGAAAAATACAACAATCTATGATATAAAATTAGCCTAATTCCATGTGAACATTAACATTATTTTCTCCTTTCTTTGACAAGGTCATTATTTTAAGGTTAATAATTTTTAAATTCCCAAGAATACTATAGAAATTGAATTTTTCCCTTAAGACCCTCATTTGAAAGAAAACTATTTATGTATGATACCTGTACTCCTGTCATATCCAATTTACTTTTAAAATAATTGGTTATTCAGTGTTTGTAATAGGTTCTATTTAATATAGTAATTCTATTATAAAAGTAAACTTCAGTCATGCCTTGTCTTCTCAATGCTCTGTAGTCATTTTGGAAGTTTTTCTCTCTAGTATGTAAATTTTTTTTAATAGAACAGTCCCTATTAGTTCTGTTTACCAATAACTAGCTTCAATTGAATTATTTGATTCTAAAATATCTTACGAAAATAAAATCCAGCTAAATGGGAAATGAAGGAAATTACGTTATGTACAAAATCAATTATATGGAGGTATAATAATAATTGGACCTGCATTTGTTACAACACTCAGGTCAGAGCAGAACAGCATCTGAGAGTCACTCAACATAACACAGCTTTCAACATAATCTCAATCATTTTTATTTCAAGCTTTATTCAGACACACAAAGAGTACTTGAAGCCTCTTAAAACATATAATTTATTATGTGTGATTTCAGCAGGAAATCATTTTATAAAACAATGATAATAAAATCTTTCCCTTAAAATTATCTTCTTATGTTTGTATTTATCCCATTGGATTTTAGCAGACTTATGCAGAAAAAAAAAAAAAAAATGTACGACCTAAACTTTATTGTATGTTTCGCTGTGATATGCAAATTTATTTGTAAAAATTTAGGTATAGCTAGCAGTCTCTTTAACCTCTTCACTTAATTCCTTCATAATTCTACAAAATTTTACTTGATATATTTCAGATGTTTAGTGAGAAGGCTCAGCAACACCATTTCACTTTACCAGCTGATATAGTTTGGGCGTGTCCCCACCCAAATCCCATCCTGAATGGTAGTTCCCATAATCCCACAAGTCATGGATGGGACCACATGGGAGGTAACTGAATCATGCAGTGGTTACCTCCATGCTGTTCTCATAATAATGACTGAGTTCTCACGAGATCTTATGGTTTTATGAGGGTCTTTTCTCCCTCTTTTACTCAGCACTTCTCTTTGCTGCTGCAAAGAAGGATGTGTTTGCTTTCCCTTCCACCATGGTAAATGTTTCCTGAGGCCTCCCCAGGCATACTGAATTGTGAGTCAGTTAAACCTCTTTCCTTTATAAATTTCAGTCTCAGGTATGTCTTTATTAGCAAAGTGAGAAAGGACTAATACGCCATCCTGTATGGCATTTGGCTCATAACTTAATGCTTCATTGTTGAATGACTGAATGTCAGGCCGCAATTTTAACCATGTTTTCCTAGTATTTTGTCTCCCTATGTATCTACTTTTTTTTTTTTTTTTTTTTTTTTTTAGAGTAAAAATCAGATTAGGTCACAGTAAATTGTTAGTAAGGTATATGGGTTATATTTAATAAATGTTCAAATTAATACATGGATTTTATTTATATTATTAACTTCTAAAAATGCACAAGTACATTAAAAGAAACATAACTAAAAATTAAAAATGTTGAAGAATTATAATTGTTAATATAAGGTATCCTACTACTGAGTATTGAAGAAATATAATTTTTAACATAAAGTATCCTACTATTGAATATGTGTAGAAACAAATATTGGCAGTAAATTCCACCTGACAGACTTAATTTTCTAGAATATTACATTTGATTATATCAACATTTCATGAAAGATCACTAAATAACATAGTAAACTAGGAACTGAAGAATGTAAAACTATGCTTTCTTGAATACACAAGCAAGACTTTAACAAGTAAATAAGTAATTTAACCTATTTTTTTTCTTTTTTTTTATTATTATACTTGAAGTTCTAGGGTACATGTGCATAACGTGCAGGTTTGTTACATATGTATACTTGTGCCATGTTGGTGTGCTGCACCCATCAACTCGTCAGCACCATCAACTCGTCATTTACATCAGGTATAACTCCCAGTGCAATCCCCACTCCCCATAATAGGCCCTGGTGTGTGATGTTCCCCTTCCTGAGTCCAAGTGATCTCATTGTTCAGTTCCCACCTATGAGTGAGAACATGCGGTGTTTGGTTTTCTGGTCTTGTGATAGTTTGCCGAGAATGATGGTTTCCAGCTGCATCTATGTCCCTACAAAGGACACAAACTCATCCTTTTTTATGGCTGCACAGTATTCCACGGTGTATATGTGCCACATTTTCTTAATCCAGTCTGTGACTGATGGACATTTGGGTTGATTCCAAGTCTTTGCTATCGTGAATAGTGCCACAATCAACATACGTGTGCATGTGTCTTTATAGCAGCATGATTTATAATCCTTTGGGTATATACCCAGTAATGGGATGGCTGGGTCATATGGTACTTCTAGTTCTAGATCCTTGAGGAATCGCCATACTGTTAGACCTAATACCATAAAAACCCTAGAAGAAAACCTAGGTAATACCATTCAGGACATAGGCATGGGCAAGGACTTCATGTCTAAAACACCAAAAGCAATGGCAAAAAAAGCCAAAATTGACAAATGGGATCTCATTAAACTAAAGAGCTTCTGCACAGCAAAAGAAACTACCATCAGAGTGAACAGGCAACCTACAGAATGGGAGAAAATTTTTGCAATCTACTCATCTGACAAAGGGCTAATATCCAGAACCTACAAAGAATTCAAACAAATTTACAAGAAAAAAACAAACCACCCCATCAAAAAGTGAGCAAAGGAAATGAACAGACATTTCTCAAAAGAAGACATGCATACGGCCAACAGACACATGAAAAAATGCTCGTCATCACTGGCCATCAGAGAAATGCAAATCAAAACCACAATGAGATACCATCTCACACCAGTTAGAATGGCGATCATTAAAAAGTCAGGAAACAACAGGTGCTGGAGAGGATGTGGAGAAATAGGAACACTTTTACACTGTTGGTGGGATTGTAAACTAGTTCAACCATTATGGATAACCTATTTGTTTTAGACAGAATGTTTATGTCCTCCCCCAAATCTATTAAACTCCAAACCCCCAAAATGATGGTGACTGGAGATGGGACCTTTGAGAGCTAATTAAGTTTAGATGAGGTAATGATGATGGGGCCCCCATGATGTGATTAGTTTCTTTTTAAGAAAAGGAGTAGTGACCAGAGCTCTCCTTCTATGCCATATGAGGACACAGCATGAAGTTGGCCATATACATGCCAGAAAGGCCTCACTTGAACCCAACCATGGTGGCATCCTGACCTCAGACTTCAGCCTCCAGAACTGTGGATATAAAATCTGTTTTTAAGTCAACCCTTCTATGGTATTTTGTTATAGCAGTCCAAGCTTGCCTCAGACAATCTCTAAGTTTATTTTTCTTCAGAGTGAATATGATGTCTATAATTCATACTTGACTTTCAGGGATTATGTTGAAATATCAGATTACCTCATTGTGGTTATGATTTGAATTTCTCTAATGATTAATGATGTTGAGCATTTTTTTTTTCCTTATGTCTGTTGGAAATTTGCATGTCTTCTTTTGAGAATGTCTATTTAGATCTTTTGCCCATTTTAAAATCAGATTGTTTTGTTGCTATTGAGTTGTTTGAGTTTCTTATATATTCTGGAAATCAACCCATTGTCAGATGCTTAGTTTGCAACTACTTTCTCACATTCTTTAGGTTGTGTCTTCATTTTATTGATTGTTTTCTTTGACATTCAGAAGCTTTTTAGCTTGATGTAATCCCATTTGTCTATTTTTGATTTTGTAGCCTGTGCTGTTAAGGCCTTATTTCAATAATTCTTACTTCATTTCAATTAGAATGGCTAATATTAAGAAAAGACAAAAGATTAAAAATGCTGATAAGAATCCAGAAAAATAGAGACCACTTATAGATCATTGTTAGAAATGTACATTAGTACAGTCATTATGGAAAACAGTATGAAATTTCTTCAAAACACTAAAAATAAAACTACCATATGATTCAGCAATCCAATCCCATTACCCGGTGTATAGCCGAAGAACTGAAATCAGTATGTTGAAGATACATCTGTACATCCATGCATATTGAAGTACAATTCACAATAGCCATGATGTTAAATCAACTTACATGCCCATGTAATGATATATGAATAAGGAAAATGTGTCTTTTCAAGTATTTCAGCTATTTAATTATCTTATCTCTAGCAACTTTGCCTTCATCACTTCATTACTTCAACCAGATAAAACCGCTTATTATTTTTTTAAAAAATATGTTCTCTCAAAGAAATTGTACTATCAGATTTTCCATACATGTATGTGTAATTTGGGTCCCTTGAAGGTGGACTGGATGAGTGCTGACTTATCTACTCTTCATCTTCGCTTGGTTTACCAAAAGGGAAGTGTGAGTGATCATTAAAAGGTAAACGTGTTTTTTGAAGGAGTTAAAGTTAACTACTCTCAAAATGGGAGCAAATAACTATAGAGAAAAAGTGAGACCAACTAAATTTGATTAATGGAGAATAAAATAAAAAAATAGTAGGAAAAATATAGTAAAATAAAAATAAATAGAAGGCCACAGAGGTGTTTTAGTTGTCCTCAATTTACTCCTTCATATTCACTCTCTAACTGACTCATCTTTCACCTTTTTTTTCTGGGCATGGAGAATCTTGTCTGTATTCCCAGGGTATCTTTGGTAAACCAAGGGAAACCACGCCAGTTCATTAGAGACAGGCTAATTTTATTGATTGCAGAACGTTGGATGCAATAATTGTCCTCACTGAAATATGAGGATTTTCATTTCAATTTGCTATTCACAAGACCTTTTCTAGCACCAACCTCCACTGATTTACTAAATGTCTTACACAATACCACAATATTCCATTATTTCTTTGAACACCATAATTTACTGTGTAAACAGTAAGAAATTGGCTAAAACCTAAGGATTTCATATCATTCTATACCATTTATTATAAAAATAAATTTATCTTAAAGTAGGTCACATGCACTGTTGAAAGCTAATTTATGATGAAATTAGACAACATCTTACAAATTTGAGGTGTTAATCTGTCCAGTTTTTTTGTTTTCTGTACCATAATCAAGAATACATAATTTTCTTCCATAGACATAATATGTAGCTAGTGTATAAAATTTTTGTTCAATATTCAGTTAGGCTTCATTTACTTGGTGATGATTGATACTTTATATAAGTGACCAAAGGAATGAGAGAAAAACATTTATTAAAAGGCTCTGATATGGTTTGGCTGTGTCCTCACCCAAATCTCATCTCGAACTGTAGTTCTCATAATCTCCATGTGTCATGGGAGTGACCTGGTGAGAAATGATTGAATCATGGGGTCAGTTTCCCCCATGTTGTTCTGGTGATACTGAGTGAATTCTCGTGAGATCTGAAGGTTTTATTAGCTTCTGGCATTTCCCCTGCTGGCACTCATTCTCTCTCCTGCTGCCCTGTGCAGAGGTGTCCTTCTACCATGATTGTAAGTTTCCTGACATCTCCTCAGCTATGTGGAACTGTGAATCAATTAAAACTCTTTTCTTTATAAATCACCCCGTCTTGGATATCTCTTCACAGCAGCATGAGAAACAGGCTCTTTTTTTGGGTGACATCCAATTGAAAATTGAATATAATTCAGAAAATATTATTTATTATTATGTTTTGAGCAGATATTATTGTTATTTTTTAATTTTCTTTCTTAGTAAAGCCCCACTCTTAAGAGACTTTGTTAAATTCCCCTCATGATTTGATTCCCTATGTTTTTAAAAAGAAAAAAAGACATAAATGGTAGTTACATGGACCTTGCTTCTCTTACAGTAGAATCTCCTCTATCTGAATTCATCAAAATTATCACAGTGACAGAATCTAATTCTATTTCTTTCTTATTATAAACATTAGGTGTAGGCTTACTCTATTGTCTCAGAGCAATACACAGAACTGACTTCACCTTCTATATCCAAAACCATTACAAAAAAAAGGATCAATTAGATATATTTTTTCTTATATGAGGCATAATAATATGCATGTATTAAAGGAACAAATGCTGTCATTAAATTACGCAGACTAAACCATAACACTTGCCTCTATTCTTTTCCCTTGTTATAACTTAACCAAATTATAACATGGTAATGAAACAACATAAATCTTGAGGTATTTTGTTCAAAAGCATTATAAGTAAATAGACCTGATAAGTCTGATAATTTTTAAACAGGATTGTTCTTGAGTCACTTGTAGCAACTAATCTGAAAGTGAATGGGCAGAATTTGAGATTCGATTTTCCATAAGAAACGGAATGGCTTGTGGGAGGGTGTGTTCTCTTCCTGTTGCTTCTGGGTTCTGCGGAGTTGAAGGTTTAGAGGCCACCCCTGGATCACAAGCTGGGGTTTATCTGGGGTTCCTTGTGTAACTGAACAAACTAACAAAAATAATTCACTGTGTTACTGGGGTAATTGATCTTGACTGTTGAGGGAAAATAAGGTGACTGCTGGACAATGGTGCAGTGGAAACCAGGAATAGGTATAGAACCCCAGGGATTCTCTGTGGTGCCTCTAGTACTTGTCCATATGGTTTAAAATAATAAAATCCTTGTAAACCTCCAGGTAGGCCACAGAAAACCAAAGCAAAACCAGAAGTCTCTGTTCTTGAATTATAAGATTTAAGTCACACTATTAGGCAACTCACTGATGGCAAAGAATGTGTAGAATGGGTGGTAGAGAAAGAAAAGTCATAAATGTCAGTAAAATCCTTATGATTAGTTACAGAAATAAAAAATTGAGGTCTTCAACCATATTTTATTTTTTGTGCCATATAAATTTACCTATTTTAAATAATTTCTTTCTATTGATTATTTTATCCCCTTGCTATTATGTATAAAATGTGATAATGGTAATCAAAATTTTAGTGTATGTCAAGATTTAGAAAGGATGATTGCAGACAAAATACCCGACTAGAGCCGAAATGGTCATTAGAGAGCCAGATATCTGAAACATGAAACTGAAATGATGACCTAGATGATGATGGAGATGGTATTAAAGAATTTTGGAGATTTTTAAAAATAATTTGGGGCTTTTATGGGATATTCTACTTGGGAGGGAACATTGAAGAATTTGTCCAAATTGGTTAGAAAGTGGTGTGTGTGTGTGTGTGTGTGTGTACATATTAAGAGGAATTGACATAGACTATAGAAAGTTTGTGTAGTATTTTTTTAATCTTTTCAGGACATGCAAATTTCAATTTGAGAAACTACCTTTTCCCAAAGTTTGAAGTACTAGTAAGATTATAATAAAGATGCTCTGCTTTACTCTCTCCAAGTGAGCTATTCATGACTGAAGCTAAACTAATGATCTCATCTTTTTTAAGATGCTGATCTCAAATGACATGATAGAATAAAGAAGTCCTTGTGGACCACATTGCCCCAAGTTGCCTTAATTCCTAAAATGTTTCTTGTTTGGCTTCCAAGGACTGATTTCTGTCCTCTCTAGTATTATCAAATACTGTTTACTTTCAACATATTTATTTTTTACTTAACTTGGTCAAATGTAGATTATAAATTTTGCAACCAAGTAAACCAAATTGATAATCATGGTGCAGAGGCCTTAAATCATTTCTATTTTACTCTATAGTTGATATTAGGTTGGTGCAAAATTGTGGTTTTTGCCATTAAAAGTAATGGTGTAAGGCCAGGCATGGTGGCTTATGCCTGATAACCCTAGCACTTTGGGAGGCCGAGGCAGGCAGATCACCTGATGTCAGAAGTTTGAGACCAGCCTGGCCAACATGGTGAAATCCCATCTCTACAAAAATACAAAAATCAGCCGGGCATGATAACGGGTGCCTATAATCCCAGCTACTCGGGAGGGGGAGGAATGAGAATCGCTTGAACCCAGGAGCCAGAGGTTGCAGTGAGCCGAGATTGCACCATTGCACTCCAATCTGGGCAACAGAGTGAGACTCTATCTCAAAAAAAAAAAAAAAGATGGTATAAATCACAAGTACTTTAGCACCAATCTAATATTTTTCTTAGTAAGAATCAATGTTAAACTATATTTGACATCTTTTTTTTAATCTTTGAAAAAACTTTATAGTCTTTCTCTTACATAGTAATTTATTTAATTTTATTAATATTCTGAAAAGATGTCCTTGGAATAATTTTTTTAGTGTTTTGTATATTAATGATAATATTTTAGTAGATATGCATTTATAATGGGATTCTGTACTGTTTTTAGTATGGCTGTTAATTTTTTAAGGTTTAAATAAATGTATTTCTGAATTTTTTTTTTTTTTTTTTTTTTGAGACGGAGTCTCACGCTGTTGCCCAGGCTGGAGTGCAGTGGCGCGATCTCGGCTCACTGCAAGCTCCGCCTCCCGGGTTCCCGCCATTCTCCTGCCTCAGCCTCCTGAGTAGCTGGGACTACAGGCGCCCGCCACCGCACCCGGCTAATTTTTTGTATTTTTAGTAGAGACGGGGTTTCACTGTGGTCTCGATCTCCTGACTTTGTGATCCGCCCGCCTCGGCCTCCCAAAGTGCTGGGATTACAGGCTTGAGCCACCGCGCCCGGCCTGTATTTCTGAATTTTATATAACTATGTATCCCTATATTATCTTAAATGAATTAAATGACATTAGATTTAACTATTCCTAAAAATTTGATCAAATTTACCTTGTTACATAAAAGTCTGGGGCTTATTGTGGTGATACTTATTTTATTCACTTACTAATTTCTCAGATATTTATTCAATTTATGACTTCTTTCTGACTTCATTTCTGATAATTGGTGTTTTTCTAATTGAACTTTAAATGGAACTTTAGAATCTCTACATTAGAGTTAGCAAATTGTCATCCTAAGCCTCATGTAGATTTTTTATTGTTTTAAAACCTCACCCCTTTTGACATGAAAACCAAAACAACAGCAATGACAAAATTTTAACATGTTATATTTTCATGAAGTTTTTGTTTGTTTGTTTGTTTGTTTGTTTGAGAAGGTCTCACTCTGTCACCCCGGCTGGAGTGCAGTGTCAGAATCAAAGCTCACTGCAGCTTGTAACTCCTGGGCTCAAGGGATTCTCCCGCCTCCACCTCCCAACGTGCTGAAAGTACAAGCATGAACCACAGTCCCAGAGTATTTAAATAGAGTTATTAAACGTTTGTTAAAAATTCGTATTGCAAATTTTAGTGTATCTCAACACGACCTGAAATCAATCATACACTTGTCAATATTTGTTGACTGCCCCTTAACTTCAGCCCTCTTCTCATTGGTAAAACACAACAGTGCATAAGTAAGACAGAATTTTCTAATATCTTTCTTTCTTTTTTGAGACAGAGTTTCACTCTTGTTGCCCAGGCTGGAGTGCAATGGTGCGATCTCAGCTCATTGAAACCTTTGCCTACTGGGTTCAAGCGATTCTCCTGCCTCAGCCTCTTGTATAGCTGAGATAGGCACCCACCACCATGCCTGGCTAACTTTTTGTATTTTTAATAGAGATAGGGTTTCACCATGTTGGCCAGGCTGGTCTCAAACTCTTGACCCCAAGTGATCCGCCTGCCTCAGCATCCCAAAGTGCTGGGATTACAGGCACTGTGCCTGTCCAGAATTTTCTAATTTCAAAAGATTATATTTGTTAAAGAAAAATAAAAATGGAGGCTAAAGTTAAGATACACCCCAATACCAGCTACATATTGCCACGTACTCAAAACATGTCATCCTGATTTCCTTGAAATGCTGTCTCTAATCATAATAAAACACAAAATATAAGTGTTACATTTCTGCCAGCATGATTTAGTCAAATTAAACCAATCAACTATAGACAAATCAGCTTAAACAGCTCTGCTTGCCTTCAAAAGAATGTTAATATATAACAGCCAATCATGAAAAAGGTCAAAATATTTCCTTCTTTATGCTTTAGTAACTGTGCTGTTACTGCTGTGAGTGGATCTTCTTACCATCTTCAGTTTGAGGTCTCCCAGTTAACAAAGCGGTCTTTCTTTGGACAATAAACTTTTAAATTGTTTCTGACTTGATCTTAATTTCATTTTTGACACCTGCATGGATATGGGCAACATATAAGTGAAGAAGCAACATATGTAGTATAAAATGAAAACTATGAGATGAAGCAGAGAAATAAATAGAGAGTGTTATGTGATGGCATTGATTAGTATAATCGGAGACGGCCTCATTGAGATGAGAACAGTTGAGCAAAACTGGAAAAAGGCAAGTAAACCAGGCATCTAGTTTTCTGGGGGAATAAGGTTTCCAGCAGAAGGAACTATATTTGCAAAAGCCAGTTGCAGTGTTTGTGAAGTGTAGCTAGGCTGATATGCTTGAAGGTAAGGGAGTAAGAAAATGATTAGATGAAGAGTAGAGCAAAGATGAGAGCAAAGAAAGGTGCTCACAGAAGTTGGGGGCTGGGCCATCTTAGAACTTTAGGTTTTACGCTGAGCAATGTGAGAGACCATTTGAGCATGTTGAGCAGAGGGTAACATCTCCTGATTTATATTTTAAAGTTATCACCGGAATGCTGTGTAAAGATACTTTTAAACTTATTTCTATTCAATTCAATATTTTATTTCTATTTAATTCAAAGTTAATTGAAAATGTCAAATATATTCTTTAGAACACAAGGTTAAAGGGACAAGTTTGAGGGTGAAGAAGGCAGGTGTGTTAATACATTTGTAAAAATTATGTTTAAATAGTTAGATTTCACCCTTACCAAGTGTCTATTTCAGTGAGGACAAACCTCTGCCCTTTCCTTGATGGAAGACGTCCAATATAATCAACCTGCCACCAGGTAGCTGGCTGATCACCCTGAGGAATGGTACCATATTGAGGGCTCAGTGTTGGTCTCTGCTGCTGACAAATTGGGCACTCACTCGTGACTGTAACCAGGTCAGCCTTGGTGAGTGGAAGTTCATGTTGCTGAGCCAATGTATAATCTCCATCCCTGCCACCATGGCCACTTTGTTCATGGGCACACTGGGCGATGACAAGGGTGGCTGGGGAAAGAGGCTGAGTGGTGTCCACAGAACGGGTCATCCTATCCACTTGATTATTAAAATCCTCCTCTCCTGAGGTCACCCGTTGGTGAGCACTCATATGGGATACAAATATCTTCATGGTTTTTGACCACTCAGAGAGGTCCATCCACATAACTCTTCCCCAAATTTCTTTGTCACCAATTTTCCAATTTTCTTCTAAGCGAATAAGTTAACCTAGACATAGGCAAAAGAAACCTGGGTCAGAGAAGAGAGGGGACACCAATTACTTAGCAAAAGAAGTGTGATAAGTTTCATGTTCATTACAAGTCCTATTTTACCCATTTTAGTTTGGTCACTGTATTAGGATTCCCTAGGGAGAACTAACGGGATATAAATAAGCATATAAAGTGGAGTTTATTAAGTATTATTTATTAAGTATTATTAAGTTTATTAAGTATTATTAAGTATTAACTTACACGATCACAAGTTTCCACAATAGGCTGTCTGTAAGCTTGAGGAGAAAGGAGAGCCAGTCCGATTCTCAAAACTGAAGAACTTGAAGTCGTATGTTTGAGGGCAGGAAGCATCCAACACAGGAGAAAGATGTGGGCTGGGTGGCTAGACCAGTCTCTCCTTTTCACGTTTTTCTGTCTGCTTTAGATTCACTGGCAGCTGATTAGATTGTGCCCACCAGGTTAAGGATGGGTCTGCCTTGCCCAGCCCACCGATTCAAATGTTAATCTCCTTTGAAAACACCCTCACAGACACATCCAGGATCAATACTTTGCATTCTTCAATCCAATCAAGTTGATACTCAGTATTAACCATCACAAGTCCACCCCTTGTCAACTTGAACCCATACACATCTTCTGAGATCATACCTAATCTTCAAATAAAGACAATAATAAGGTCATAATTAGACCTAACATAATACAACTATCCTTCATACAACCAGAAGTCCACCAATCCCCAACCCAAATACTATTACATAAAGTTAACAATACGTAAATGTTGATGTAAAGTAAATAAATCTTATGTCACATGATAAAAGACAAATGAAATAAAATGAGGATATGTTTTGAGTACAAGTGTATATATGCAGAAACATGTTTTCAACAAAAGGAGGAGAAAATACTCATGACTGTTACAGTCCTTGTTTCTGCAGCTGGTCACATGGTCATAGCTGGTATTGATGATTACCATTTTCTACTGCCCATTCTGTATTCCCTTTGCCTTCAGTAAGCACCTCAGCAGGTCATGTTGCTTTTTTTTTTTTTCTTTTTCCTGGTGGAGTGATCAAAACCTTCATGCCTGAGGGGTGTGTAACTTTTGTAGTCCCACCTGGATTGGGCTGTTGCAAGTCATAAAATCAACATACAAAAATTAAATGATATTTCTATATGCTAATAGCATTCAATCTAAAAAAAAATGAAGATAGCATTTCCATTCACAATAGCTAGAAAAAGGAAATAGCTAAATATAATTTTAAAGTAAGAAGTAAAATTCATGTTCAAGGAAAACTATAAAACATTGATAAAATAAATTAAAGAGAACACAAAATGGATAGATATCTCTTGTTCATGCATTGAAATATTAATATTTTAATGTCCATATTACCCAAATCAGTTTCCAGATTCAATGTAATCTCAATCAAAATATCAAATGATATTGATAAAATAATTCTAAAGCTTGTAACACCATTAAAAAACCTAAATACCTAAAGTCATCCTGAGCAAAAAACAATAAAACAATGCTGCAGGCATCTTATTACTTGATTCAAATTATACAACAAAGCTATTCTAATCAAAATTACATAGTACTGGCACAAAAACAGGCACAGATTTTAGAATAGGCAGGTAGCCAGACATAAGCAGGAGGGGGAACCCCTAAGAAAAAGGAGGTCTGGAAAAATCTCACACAAAGGGACCACCCAAACAGGCATGCTAGATATAAGCAGAGAGTTGATGAGATATCTAGGTAGAAAGGACATCCATTAAGATGCCCAGTAATCATTCACTCTGCAGTTTACCTGTGAAAATATAGCTAGGTAAATACTGATAAGGGGGAAAACAAGAAAGTGTTCAAAAAATGAAAGACAGACACAGACAGACAGGCAAGAAAGAAAGAAGAAGAAGAAAGAAGAAAGAAAGAAAGAAAGAAAGAAAGAAAGAAAGAAAGAAAGAAAGAAAGAAAGAAAGAAAGAAAGAAAGAAAGAAAGAAAGAAAGAAAGAAAGAAAGAAAGAAAGAAAGAAAGAAAAAGAAAAAAAACTGGCACCAAAGTACAAATTAGGATAGAGAAAAAAGTTCCAAGGAGATAAATAGGCATAGTAAGTACATATTTAACTGCTATATGACCTTCCTTGTTGGCAGTAATGAACAATGAAGCCACTATGTAGGATTTTTATCCAACACTGTGCCCACACATGTTCACCAACAAAATAGTAACAGAGGGTCCCAGAAGTGTGGGGGAGGACACTAGGCAGGTGCAGGAAAACTAAACAAAGGAAAAAACTAAACAGAGATATGAGACAGAGATGGAAATTTGAAGAAGTCCAACATGATAAAAACTCCCTACGCCGGCCCCTCAGTATGGTTTTCTGGCTGGGTCAGCCCACTCCTCCCTTGAGGTGCACCTGTTTTTCCTACAATAAGCTCTTTACACTATATTCCTTCTCAATAAAATTATTTGCTGTCTTTATACTGTCTCCTTGGTTGAAATCTTTCATCCAAAGTCAGATAAGAACTGGGACATCTGCTTTCCCTGGTAACACATAGACCAATGGAACAGGATAGAGAAATAAGGAGAGCCAAGGTCACCTGGTGGCCATCAAGCAGACCATCCAGAGGCAAAACTCTTTATCTGAGGACTTCAGAAGTAATCTGACTTCCCTATTATCTAAAGCTGGCATCTAGTACTAAGCTTCTTTCACCAAAATGTATAAGTAACCAGAATTTCTGCACATCTCCTGAATGCATACTTGTCAAAACTCATTGTGCAACCCTTGCTGTCACCAAGGCACCAAAATGTCTACTAATGTAATCATTTATCATTACTATGTGACTTATATGGTCCAAGTTACCCTTAAGCTCCCACTTTCAGATCCATAAATACACCTAAGAAAAATCCACTATAGTGTGCTCAGTCCCCTCTTGCTGAAGCACACTGCTGCATTCTGCTGCAGTGTTCTTTCTAGCTAACAAAACTTTCTTTCTCAAACCTCACTGTTGTTGGAAAATTCTTTTACCACCTGCAAGCCAACCACTCCCCACCATCATGGCTATGACATCTTCCCCAGCAAAAACTTAAGGAATAAATGTATGCATTTACAGCCAACTTACTTTTGACAAAGTACTGAGAACATACATTGGGAAAAGACAGTATCTTTAATAAATGGTGCTGGGAAAACTGGATATCTATACACAGAAGAATAAAACTAGCTATTTATTTTTTTACCATAGGCAAAAAATCAACTCAAAAGGGATTAAAACTTAATGTAAAACCTGACACTGATAGCAGCAGAGACAGACAAATTCCTGGGCCGACAGGGATGGGTCCCTAGAAAACCCAACCTTCAAGCCAAGGACAATACAAAGCCTGAAAACTGAGCTGCCAGTTCCAGATAGAGTCCACAACCAGAGTGAGAACTTCCCCCATCTTACCCACTCTCTCTCTCTCAATTGGTTCCTTCTGAATGATGCCTTTTAACCAATCAAATGGTGCTTTTCCCAAGACCATCAATGGACCACTCAGCACACATTCTCCCATTCTAAGCCCATAAAAACCCCACACTCAGCCTCAGAGATGACAACCCTCTTTTGGGTCACCTCTCTATGCTGAGAGCTTTCTTTCTGCCACTCAGTAATATTCTACTCTGCCTTACTCATTCTTCAGAGTCTGTGTACCTTAGTCCTTTTGGTTGTGGAACAAAAACCCAGAATTCACCAAACTGTGGGAGCAAAAGAGTGCAACGCTTCTGCTCACTAAGCTGCAGATGGTGGGAGTAAAAGAGCTCTAACCCTTCCTCCCACTGGACAAACAACAGGAGTGAAGAAGTCACTGGGTGTCACCCCCTTCTACTTGCTGAGCTATGGGGGTGAAGAAGTGAAGCAACTGGATGCCACTCTCTCCTGCTTTCTGAACTATGGGAGTGGCAAAGCTGCAACAACACTGTGTAGCTACTGGAAGAAAATGTTGGAAAAACACTCCAGGAAGTTAGTCTGGGCAAAGATTTTTTCGGGGTAAGACTTTAAAAGCACAGGCAACAAAAGCAAAAATAGGCAAATATGTTGACCTTTTCTCCAGGATCCTTTTATTTTTTTCTAAGGTAAATTGCCTTTGGTTTCTTTTAACCTAATTGGGAATACAACTTCACTCAGGTTTCATCTCAGATGCTACTTGTTAAGGAATAACTTATCAAGTTATAAAGCAATAATATTTATTCCCTACTGCTACATATCATTTTTAATTTAATTCATAGAATTTATCACTAACTGAAGTCATTTTTAAATTTTATTTATTTTCTGACATGTTTGTTTTTTTCTCCCATGAAAAAATAAACTCCTTGAAAGCAGAACTTTTGGCTTTCTTGATCTCCATCATATTCCCATTGCATGAATACAGCTGGCATTGAATAAGCTGTTTTGTATGTTTTTAAAAATGCATTTTAAAAGGCCAAGCTTAATATTCAATTAGGAATTTCAAAAAATAATATGCATGGTCTCTAGAACATTGATATTAATTCTAATCTTAGTCTAGAATTGAGATTATGGATTAAGTAATGTACATTTATGTTGGTGATTAACGGGTAATGTACTTGAAAGACAAAATTATTTTTTAACTAACCTTCGAGTAAATAAATATCTATAAAATCTATTCACTTATTTAAAGTTTGTTTCAATTCAAAATGGAAGTCAATAGGAAAAATTTATCCAACTAAACTTAGTTTTATGAGAAAAAAACAAATATAAAAACAAACAAAAAACTAATCATTTTAATTTAAATGGTCCCAAACATTCTTATATCATTAAATAAATCATTCTTTAATTTATTTTGTTTATTATCTTAAGAAAGGTATGTTTTCAAACCCCTGAAATTAATTTTGAATTACTTAGCTTTTAAAAAAATCTTTATACTTTCCATGAAATGTGGACATCATAAAAATCTGTTTATAAACTAAAGTAGTATTTTTTAAAAACTTCACTATCATAATCCTTCTCTGTGAATATTTTTTAAACGTGTTAATCACCTCTACAACTACTAAGAAAAAAAGGCTTTGTTTAGACACCAAAATATCGAAGTGTGTAGATTTAAACAAAAACCAAATCTTTGACAGAAGACAATAAAATAACTAAAAACGTGCCCTTGCTTTTGGAATATTTTTTATGCATCAGTAAAAATCTTTTCAGCCAAGTAATAGAATAAAACATAATTAGAAAATGGCAATCAAAAATGGCAGTCAATTACTCTGGGAAGTATTTCTGTTTATCACCATTAAAATGTTGCTGAGCCTAAAGACAAATAGTATGTGAGCGTGCATTTGTCAGATAAGAATTCTGAATAATTATGCTCTTAAGATTAGCATAAATAGCCTAAGGAAATGTTAGCACATAAAATAAGTCAAGAGAAAAGGATAAAAGGAGAAAGAAAGTAAAATAATGCCATTAGGCTATTATATAGTAGCTAAGAATAATTTTCTATTTTTTCATTTATTTAAAAACGCAAATATATATATTTTTTCTTCCACTCTGGTACAACCTGTCCTGATTTTACTCACATAATAAGCTAACACGTTTTAATGGGGTTACATTCATTTATATCATATTTTCTGAACCATTTTGGATTATTTTTCAAACAAAAGTAACCAAACCATTTTAAATATTTTTAATTATCTACATAGTCCTGCTAATACCATTAGCAAAGTAGATTTAAATGAAATCAGAAAGCAGAAACTTACTGGCCAATCTGACATGGAAGTGAGAGGAAGTGCCAGCTGGGCTTCCTGGGTCAAGTAGGGGCTCAGAAAGCTGTGAAACTCACTCATTTCCTGCATCAGGACTTCCTTCAGTCCTGGATGAATAGTATTGAAGATATATGCTTAAAATATTCCTAACACCAGGATTTGTGCATGTGTTTTCTTCCCCAAGAAATCTATAAACAGCAAAAATTTTGCTGTAAGTTTCCCTGTATTCTCTCTCCCTCTCTTCCTTACCTCTCTCCCAAAGCTAAAGTAAAAGAAATGTTAACTGCCATTTTTCTGTGACCAGTGAACCTTATCTATACTCCTAATTACAATTCCTTGTAAACATACTTTGTAAAGTCCTGTGAGATCCTGTCTCCTTCGCCATGCCTCTGCAAGGTCATAAAGTAAAGAAAACCTAAATTGCAATTCCGGTTTTCCTCAAAATCTAAGACATGACACAAAATAATTTACTGCCTTTGTTTCTCGCTCTGGTAACATCTTCCTGCCGCACGTATTTCCCACCTTAAAGAGTTTAAAAGGCAATCACCCCAAACCATCAGTGGCTACCTGTTTGGGACCCCTTCCATGCTGTGGAAGCTTTGTGCTTCAACTCTGCTCAATAAAGCCTACAGCTTTTTCTCTCTCTTGGTCCATGTCTCTATCACTCGCCATGGTCAGCTGCCGCACCAATTCTTTGGCATGGCTAGGCAAGAACCTTAGGTATTACAGAAGCACAACCATGAATCTTTTCTATTTGCTCCGATTTTTTTTTTTTCTTTGCACCTCTTTCTTTTTTAAAGAAACATTTTCTACTGTTTATTTCTCAATGCAGAGTACTTTGTCATTTTTCTGATCAATACCTACCTCCTTCACCCACTGGTATAGGGATGTCTCCTTTGTTTTTCCTCTTTTGAGGTTTTCTATTTTCTTAATTTAAACTTTTATTCTGCCCCAGCCATTGAAATTTTACTACTTTTTAATAAATGTTATTTAGTCATAGTTTTGAAAATCATCTTACTTATTTTTTCCCATCCAAGTGCTACAGAGCTTTAACCCCATGCACTCAGGATTCCTAGCTGCAATTAGCAAACTATCCTTTGCCTAACTTTAGCAGAAAATACATTTAAAACATGATTGTAGTTAACTAAATTTGCAGGATAAATGACTGCAGGCTGACAAGCTAAGAATACTGTCTGCCCAAACCAAGAAAGGAATTTCTCCAGCCAAAATGCCTTTGTCACCACCACTCAGAGCTAATGCTGCAGCATGAAGAGTCCACAAGCTCTGGTGACTCTTGGGACCCTACCAAATTGTGCCCCTAAAGAGAAATAGAACTTCAAGAAAGGATTCTCTGAACAGCTGTTTTTTAGTGTTGTTTCTTCATGATTTAAGTATCATTTGGTTGAGGTTGATTGAAGTTCGCTTTGCCTTAGTGCTGAGGTAATATGAGATCTGTATTTTAATGTGGGGAAATGGAATCTATAATAAAGAAAATTTACATCTGCATGAAGGATTTTTAAATTATTGGGCAAAGAAAAGTGTGTCTGATAGTCACTAAATGTCCTTCCAGAAAAGTTTTGTTTGTTTTTTACACAGCTTGCCAATTCTATTCCTATAGAGGCTGTTTTCGCAGAATAATATAAAATATGAGTGATTTTGACATTGTTATAGTGGCTCTCTCTCTTATTACCTACTTATATTAAAAAGCAAAAGTAGACTTCAACTTGTGTCAAATAAAAACAAATGAAAACTAGATAAGGAGAAATTTTAATTACAAAGACTACTGCAAAAGGGAGAATGTTCTAATCTCAGAAATCTCCAAGAATCTCATAATTAAACAGAAAAAGCTTTCCTTTTATAGGGTAGGGAGGAGTAAGTAAATGTTTAGCAGCTTTTCCTTTTAAGGAAAAGTTGGACAAGCAAGAGGAAATGACTAGTAAAGTCCGACAGAAAAAGTGTCTCACTGTGGTCATCCAATTTTCAGGGTAACCCGATAAGTGGCATGTTCCCCATGTAAGGGCTTGCTCAGGCTTTAGGCAGCAGACTGTTGGGAAGGAAAGAAGCCTGGCTGGACTTTGGTAGATACAGAGGAAAGGATAAAAAATATGTAATTGTGAACATATGGTCAGTTTCCCTCTAGCTCAAGATAAATGAAGTCTGTTCTTTAGGATGGAATAAAAGTCAGCTTTTGGAAGGTCATAAAGATCAGGCATTTAGTGAGAAAATAAAATAAAATAAAATAAAATAAAAATAATTAGAGATTGATGAAGGAAGTGAAACCAGGATTTGAGATTTAGAGGACCAGTTGAAAAACATCTTTATATGGTGGGATGAGGGCGGCAGTGGCAATTTGATGCATTTGCCAGGTTTCAGTTGAATTGTTTTGGTTATGGCTTATACACCAGACAGGTTTCAAGAAATATATGACTGCCACTTGCTTCTAACCACTACAAAAGTAGTTCTTTAGGAAGCAAGAATCTTTTCCAGTGCCAGACATGACATTGTACAGAACCTATCAACAGAGTTTCTGTAGTTCTCCGGTGATGATTGGTGGTTTTGGTAAGACTGTTCATGCTCCTGGTTATTTTCATGCATGACACATGCAGAAGTTTCAGCAAAATTCCTGAATGGACCACATAGCAACAGCTGCCGGCATGATGATGTTCTTATGTGACAGGTTGTAGCAGTAGTGCTCACTTTTTTTGGCTTATTCCACCCAATATACTTTTAGTCTCGTGTTCTCAGGGCTCCTGAGAACTGGGCAAGAAAGAAAGATAACTGCATCCTGCTGGGGCTGAGATTATGAGACTAAACTTTTAACTATTACATGTTTCTATAGACATTTTCAGTAGTCTACACCCAGAAAAATTTAAATCAGAGCTAAATGAGTATTTAAGGTTAAAACAAAGGAAGTCTGGTTAAACACTTGTTAAGATATAATAAGAGTAGCGAGGCAATAGAACCCCACCTATAGCAGGGAGAGCTGCCACAAGTTGAATATGTTTTATTGGAAGCTATTAGGGCTTCATGGAAATGATTGTCCCACAAATTTTTGTGTTTGAGTATATATAAGCCCTTTTTGAAAAGTATAGCAATTGAGGAGGATTCTTTTAGAGTTCACAAAGAAAAGTCAAAAGGTCTCCAAAAGGAAATTCTTATCTCTGACACAGTTATATAGAAATTTGGGGAAACTAGAGGCATCCAAAAGAAAGAGAAAACAGAACAAATCAAAAGATGTGTCATGATATTGTGCTATCTGTTGGGTGAAGAAACCACATGGAATCTGGATTTCTTGTAAGTATGAAGTAATTAGTAAAGGGGAAACAACTTGAGTTAGGAAGAAATATAATAAAAAGCCCAGTTCATCTTTCAGTTTTTGGTCTGGCATGTAAGGAGATTGGAAGTTATTCTGTCAACACAGCATGAAAAAGCTCAACACACTTAAAATGGACAATGCTTTTGGATCCATCAGAAAATTGAGGTCACAGACCAAACTGCTGCCTGCCACAAGTTAGAAAAACAGACAGATATAGAGAATTACAACTTACTAGAGCAGAATCCATAAACAGAAACCTTACTGAGAATGGATACCAACCTAACCTGTAATTAGTTAATTTCAGGAGGCTGAGTTTTGGCAATTTGAGAATTAACAATTCATGGGTCTGTCCTTTTTGATTAGGATGACTTTGGCTGTTCAGGTGCTTTTTTGGTTCCATATGAATTTTTAATTTTCTATTTCTGTGAAAAAAGACATTGATAGGAACAGCATTGAAGCTATATATTGCTTTGGGAAGTATGGCCATTTTAATGACATCGATTCTTTCTCTCCATGAGCATGGAATGTTTTTTCCATTTGATTTTGTCATCCATGATTTCTTTCAGCAGTGTTTTTTACCTTTCCTTATAGACATGTTTTACCTTCTTGGTTAAATGTATTCCTAGATTTTTTGTATGTGTGTGTGTACCTCTGGTAAATGGGATTATGTTCTTGATTTTGATCTCAGCTTAAACATTATTGGTATATAGAAACGCTTCTGATTTTTGCACATTGATTTTGTATCCTGAAACATTATTGAAGTCATTTGTCACTTCTAGGAACCTTTTCACAGAGTCTGTAGGATATCTCAGTAATAAAATCAGTGAAGAGACTTTTTCTTTTCCAATTTGGATGCCTTTCATTACTTTCTCTTGCCTAATTTCTCCAGCTAGGACTTCCAGTACTATGTTGAATAGCAGTGGTGAGAGTGGACATTCTAATGAACAAAGGTGGAGTCATCACATTACCCGACATCAAGTTATACTACAAGGTTAGAGTAATCAAAACAGCATGGTACTTGTACAAAAAACAGACACATAGACAAACTGAACAGAATAGAGAACCCAGAAATAAAGCCACATGCCTACCACCATCTGGTCTTTGACAAAGTCAACAAAAACAAGCAAGGGGGAAATGACCCCCTACTTGATAAGCGGTTGTGAGATAACTGGCTAGCCACCTGCAGAAGAAGGAAACTAGACTCCTACTTTTCACCATACTCAAAAATTAACCAAGATAGGTTAAAGACTTAAATGTAAGATCTAAAACTATAAAAATCCGAGAAGAAAACCCAGGAAACAACATTCTGGATATGGGTCTTGGGAAAGAATTTATGACTAAGTCCTCAAAGGCAATTGAAACAAAAGCAAAAATTGACAATTGAGATCTAATTAAATTAAAGAGCATCTGCACAGCAAAAGGAACTATGAACAGAGTAAACAGACAACTTACAGAATGGAATAGATTATTCACAAACTATGAATCCAACAAAGGCCTAATATCCACAGTCTATAAGGAGCTTAATTCTACA
Organism: Macaca thibetana thibetana; assembly: GCF_024542745.1. Classification (NCBI taxonomy): domain Eukaryota; kingdom Metazoa; phylum Chordata; class Mammalia; order Primates; family Cercopithecidae; genus Macaca; species Macaca thibetana. Next base: position 62,365,729 of record NC_065594.1, read on the forward strand.
AGAAACAACCCCATTAAAAAGTGTGAGCAACGTACGCAGATACTTTTCAAAAGAAAATATACACATGACCAACAAATGTATTAAAAAATGTTCAACATCACTGAATGTTAGAGAAATGTGAATCAAAACTACAATGAGATATCATCTCATACCAGTCAGAACGGCTATTATTAAAAAATAGAAAAATAAAATATGTTGGCAAGATTGTAGAGAGAAGGGAATGCTTACACACTATTTGTGAGAATATAAATTACTTAAACCACTATTTAAAGCAGTTGGAGAATCTCAAAGAACTTAAAATAGAACTACCATTTGATCCATTAAATCAATTGCTGAATATAGACCCAAAGGAATATAATTTGTTCTAACAAAAAAAGACATGCACTTATATGTTCATTGCAGCACTATTCGCAATAGCAAAGTCAAGGAATCAACCTAGATGCTCATCATTGGTGAGTTGTATAAAGAAAATGTGGTTCATATACACCAGGAGACACTACACAGCCATAAAAGAATAAAATCCTGTCCTTTGAAGCAACATGAATGCAGCTGGAGGCCTTTATCCTGAGCAAGCCACAACAGAAACAGAAAACCAAATATTGCATATTGTCACTTTTAACTGTGAGCTAAGTTTTGAGTACACTAAAAATGGAAACAACAGACACTGGGGACTACTAGAGGGCAAGAGAGACAGAGGAAGTGAAGGTTGAAAACCTACCTATTGAGAAGGCAAGCCATGAGGGACTGTGCTATCTGGCCCAGATATTATGCTTTTCCCATGATTTTTGCAGTCCACAGACCAGGAGATTCCCTCATGTGCTGATATGACCAGAGTCCTGGGTATCAAGCACAAAACTGGGCAGCTCTTTGGGCAGGCACTGAGCTAGCTGCAGGAGTGTTTTGTTTTTTTTTTTTTTAATATGTGTGTGTATGTGTGTGTGTGTGTGTGTGTGTGTGTGTATTTACCCCAGTGGCACCTGGAACCCCAGTGAGACAATCATTCATTCCCCCGGAAAGGGGGCTGAAGCTAGGGAATCAAGTGGTATCACTCAGCAAGTCCCACTGCAATGGAGCCCAGCAAGCGAAGAATCACTGGCTTGAAATTCTCGCTGCCAGCACAGCAGTCTGAAGTCACCCTGGGATGATTGAGCTTGGTGTGGGGAGGGACGTCTGCTATTACCGAGGCTTGAGTAGGAGGCTTTTCCCTGACAGTGCAAAGGAGGCCGGGAAGCTCGGACTGGGCAGAACTCACCACAGTGCGGCAAAGTGGCTGTGGCCAGACTGCCTCTCTAAATTCCTCCGCGTTGTGAAGGGCATCTCTGAAAGAAAGCCAGCAGCTGCAGTCAAGGGTTTATAGATAAAACCCCCATCTCCCTAGGTCAGGGCACCTGGGAGAAAGGGTGGCTGTGGACACAGTTCAGTGGACTTAAATGTTCCTGCCTGCTGACTCTGAAGAGAGCAGCAGATCCTGACAAGGAAGATTCTCCCAGAACAGCACTCAAGCTCTGTTAAGGGGCAGACTGCCAACCGAATCTAGCAGCACATCAAAAGAATATCCTCCATGATCAAGTCAGCTTCATCCCTAGGATGCAAGGCTGGTTCAACATAGGCAAATCAATAAACGTAATCCATCCTATAAACAGAACCAAAGACGAAAACCACATGATTATCTCAATAGATGCAGAAAAGGCCTTCAAGAAAATTCAACACCCCTTCATGCTAAAATCTCTCAATAAACGAGGTATTGATAGAACATATCTCAAAATGATAAGAGCTATTTATGACAAACCCATAGCCAATATCATACTGAATGGGCAAAAGCTAGAAGTATTCCCTTTGAAAACCAGGACAAGACAAGGATGCCTTCTGTCATCACTCTTATTCAAATGGTATTGGAAGTTCTAACCAGGGCAATCAGGCAAGAGAAATAAATAAAGCATATTCAAATAGAAAGAGAGGAAGTCAAATTGTCCCTGTTTGCAGATGGCCTTATTGTATATTTAGAAAACCCCATCATCTAAGCCCAAAAATCTCTTAAGCTGATAAGCAAATTTCACAAAGTCTCAGGATACAAAATTAATGTGCAAAAATGACAAGCACTCATATACACCAAAAACAGAGAATCAGAGAGCCAAATCGTGAGTGTACTCACATTCACAAATGCTACAAAGAGAAAAAAATACCTAGGAATACAACCTACAAGGGACATGAAGGACCTCTTCAAAGATAACTACAAACCACTGCTCAAGGAAATAAGAGAGACACAAACAAGTGAAAAAAAAAATTCCATGCTCATGGATAGGAAGAATTAATATCATGAAAATGGCCATACTGTCCAAACGAATTTATAGATTCAATGTTATTCCCATCACACTACCACTGACTTTCTTCACAGAACTAGAAAGTCAAATTTAACTACTTTAAATTTCATATGCAATCAAAAAATAACCCATATAGCAAAGACAATCCTAAGCAAAAAGAGCAAAGCTGGAGGCATCACACTACCTGGCTTCAACCTATACTACAAGGTTACAGTAACCAAAACAGCGTGGTACTGGTACCAAAACAGATATATAGACCAATGGAGCAAAACAGAGGGCTCAGAAATAACACTATACATCTACAACCATCTAATCTTCGACAAACCTGACAAAAACAAGTAATGGGGAAAGGATTCCCTATCTAATAAATGGTTCTGGGAAAACTGGCTAGCCATATGCAGAAAACAGAAACTGGACTCCTTCCTTACACCTTATACAGGAATTAATACTCAAGATGGATTAAAGACTTAAATGTAAAATATAAAATTATAAAAAACCCTCGAAGAAAACCTAGGCAATACCATTCAGGACACAGGCATGGGCAAAGACTTCATGATTAAGACACCAAAATCAATGGCAATGAAAGGCAAAATTAACAAATGGGATCTAATTAAACTAAACACCTCCTGAGCAATATAAAGTATCATCAGAGTGAACAGGCAACCTACAGAATGGCAGGAAATTTTTGCAATCTATCCATCTGACAAAGGGCTAATATCCAGAACCTACAAAGAACTAAAACAAATTTGTAAGAACAAAACAAACAACTGCATCAAAAAGTGGGCAAAGGATATGAACAGACATTTCTCAAAAGAAGACATTCATGTGGCCAACAAACATATGAAAAAAGGCTCGTCATCACTGATCATTAGAGAAATGAAAATCAAAACCACAATGAGATACCATCTCATGCTAGTTTGAATGGCAGTTATTAAAAAGTTGGGAAACAACAGATGCTGAAGAGGATATGGAGAAGTTGAAACACTTTTACACTGTTGGTGGGAGTGTAAACTAGTTCAACCATTGTGGAAGACAGTGTGGAAATTCCTCAAGGATCTAGAACCATAAATACCATTTGACCCGGAAATCCTACTACTAGGTATATACCCAAAGGATTATAAATCATTCTACAATAAAGACATATGCACACATATGTTTATTGCAGCACTATTTACAATAGCAAAGACTTGGAACCAACTCAAATGTCCATCAATGACAGACCAGCTAAAGAAAATGTAGGACATATACACCATAGAATACTATGCAGCTATAAAAAAGAATGAGTTCATGTCCTTTGCTGGGACATCAATGAAGCTGGAAACCATTATTCTCAGCAAACTCATACAGGAACAGAAAACCTAACACCGCATGTTCTCATGCATACCACATGTTCTCATGCATAAGTGGGAGTTGAACAATGAGAACACATGGACACAGGGAGGGGAACATCACACACTGGGGCCTGCTGGGAGGTGGGGGGCTAGGGGAGGGATAGCATTAAGAGAAATACCTAATGCATGTGGGGCTTAAAACCTAGATGACGGGTTGATAGGTGCAGCAAACGACCATGGCACATGTATACCTATGTACCTGCACGTTCTGCTCATGTATCACAGAACTTAAAGAAAATTTAAGAAAAATAAGTAAATAAATAAATAATGAAAACTACCTGTTGGGTACTATATTCACTACCTGGGTTATGGGATCATTCATACCCCAAACCTCAGTTTCATGCAATATGCCCATGTAATAAACTTGCATAGATACCCTCTGACCGAAAATAAAAAAGGAAATAAAAGAAATAAAATGAAATAAAAAAGGAAAACTCCTGGGATTACAGACGTAAGGGACATTCAAATTATGGTAGGTTTTACCTGTAAGAACTTTATCAGGTTCTCACAATGAAGACTGGAGAAAATCCCCTTGTGCTTGTAGTAGGAAGAGGGTAAAATAGCCATTTTAAAGTATTCCTGGAACATTCTGTTCTACTTGTATACCTCAAGAAAATCTATTTCACCAGATCCTAACCTACTAGAATTTTACCAGAGTCCAACCTATCCTGGGCTCTCCAACACATCCCCCACTAGCCTTTTATATAGGAGAACGGGAATACTCAACTTGAGTCTACTCTAGCCTTCCTGCCTCAATTAAGGGTGTGGAAGGACTTTAAGAAGTACATATGACATTCACAGTCCAAGGGCAGTAGCTCCCTAAGACCTAATCTTAAGATTATGGAACACCTGTCCAGGCGCGGTGGCTCACGTCTGTAATCCCACCCAGCACTTTGGGAGGCCAAGGCGGGCGGATCACAAGGTCAAGAGATCAAGACCATCCTGGCTAACACGGTGAGACCCCGTCTCTACTAAAAATACAAAAAAAAAAAAAAAAAAAAAATTTAGCCGGGTGTGGTGGTACTCGCCTGTGTCCCAGCTACTCAGAGGCTGAGGCAGAATGGCCTGAACCCGGGAGGCAGAGCTTGCAGTGAGCCGAGAACGCGCCACTGCACTCCAGCCTGGGCGACAGAGTGAGACTCCATCTCAAAAAAAAAAAAAAAAAAAAAAATTATGGAACACCTCGCTTTCTTTTCAACTTACCACCATACTAGTTCACCTATTGTATAAATAATTACAGGGAAATATGACAGAAAAACCGGCAAATCTCAGACTTTACTTAATAAATTTACAGTACACCAGAGACAACAAGGGAAACAAAACCAAGGTCACTAGAGAAGATGTTAGCCTCTGAAACCTACAGCTACAGAAAATGGCAAGCACAGCCTAACCTCCACCCAGATAAACACAAACCTTCACTTTACCTCAGCTCCTTGTAACCGGTAAAACATGTCCAGCTTTCAACCAAAAATTACAAGTCACACTAAAAGACAAAAAACAAAATCTGAACACCTAGTGATCAAGCCTCAGAACAAGACTTAGATGTGGCAGAGATTTTGGAATTATCAGTCTAGAACTTTAAACAACTATAAGCTAAAAGCTCTAATGAAAAAAGTGGTCAACATGTAAGAATAAATGGGCAACAGTAGCAAGAAAACAGAAAATCTGAGAAAGAAACAAAAAAAGTTCGAAATGTAAAATCCTGTAACAAAAAGTGAAGGATTTACTTAATGGTCTCATCAACTGACTGAACACAGCTGCTTAGGAAAGAATCAGTGAGCTTGACTAAATGTCAATAAGAACTTTAAAAATGGAAATGCAAATAAAAAAGAAATGAAAAAACGAGAAGCTGCAATGAGGGAAGTTATGAGTAGCAAAAATTACGCAGGAGGAAACAGAGAAAAAGAATGCAGCAAAGCAGAATAATAAATATGATTAGGATAGGAAGTAGGTTGGGAATCCTGGAGAACTTTATTGCAACATTTTGGGTAGAAGCTGACTGCTTCATGTCATTTACTAAGACTAAATTTCTTGGTGAACCTATTTACCTGATAGTGCAATCTGCTTCTGGGAACTCTTGGCAGAGGTTCAGTTGAAGGTGTCTAATTTGGGGTAGCCATTTATTTAGAGTAGCTTTTGGACCTTTTCAATTTAATTCAGGGTTTGGTTCTTAGAGTCTGGCAGCAGTAATAGTGGTAAGGCAGATGAGGTAAGGGCCTTTTTAGAGAGTTTTAACATTAGTTTCCCAGTGATGTCACTTCCAGATAACCTAAGTCTCTAACACCGTGTGATTAAACAGTCTTGATCTGTTGATGATAAGTGCAGGTATAATTAATAAGTCTCTTGCAATATTTTAAGATGTCTGAATGGATAGGTTAGAATCTTTGAAAGCACAGGCAAAATAGGGAATTTTCCTGGGATGGCCAGTTATCCTTTCATATGGGAACAGTTGGTATTACTCTACACAGGACTGGAGGGCAAACAGGGCTGAGGGTTTATCACGATCAAAAGGACCTTAATGCTTCCCAAAGCTTGGTTCAATATTAGAGAGGCTTCTGTCTGCCTCTAGGTCTCTGATCTCCTTCTCTTACTGAATTAAGACAGCCTTACCACAATGGTCTTTCCTCCTGCTGCTCCTGTGAGATACAAAGGCATTTTCTAGCTCGCTTCCCAAGAATGCCTATCTCAAAGACTTGGGAGCCATCCTTTTGAAATGTAATAATCAAGAAAGATAGAGCCTCTATCACCAGGGGTCTGTAGTAGAAGTCTAACTTAATAGATTCCTAGCTTCAAAAACTACCACCACCTCCTCCCTCTCTCTCCCCTTCTAGTAGTCCTCAGTGACTATTGTCCCCCTCTTTATGTCCACTTGTACTCAATGTTTAGCTCACACTTAGAAGTGAGAATATGCAATATTTGTTTTTTTTGTTCCTACATTAACTTGCTTAGGATAAAGGCTTCCAGCTGCACCCATGTTGCTTCAAAGGACAGGATTTTGCTCTTTTTTATGGCTGTGTAGTATTCCACGGTATATACATGGAATGTCACGTAGATACCAGGAAGTTTACTTTTCTTCTGGATAAGGCCAATTAGCATTTTGGGAAGACAAAATGTCCAGGTTGCCAGGAGGTTTGAACACTTGGCTACAGAGGATTATGTGTTGTTGCAAAACAATACTTTGTTTTTTATTTAATCAGAGTGACAATTAAAAAGAATTAAAGTAAATATAAGAGGTAATATGATTGTAAAAATCCTTAGCGCTTTTAAAAACGAGAAGACTTGGTTCTCTTAAATAATCAAAGATATGATAAAGTTAATATAAAGTACACAAAATTATTCTAATGGCAGAGAAACTTTTACTTTAAAGCAGATCACTCAGAAGGTAAAGAAAAATCATTCATAACCACTTACCAAAAGCAGACCAATAATCCAAGAAAATGTTATCATTTTAACAGAGAGAAACCAACCATATTCTATTTGTTATCAATATGCTATTAATACTAAGATTTTTAAAAAAACCCTTTTAAAATCTTATAAAGTCTGAATCTTACCCCCAACTCACCTGTTTTGACCACAAGAAATAAAATTCCATTAACTTTCTACAGGTTTTCATATCCATTCAAATGTTATACTTCATTTTTCCCAGTTTTCTTTCTGAATCAAGCAGTTCTTTTAGTTTAGGAAAGAATTACTATTTTTTACTTAATAAAAACATACTTGGCATACTTTGCATCCAAAGATTCTTTCCTTTGCCGTTATACAAATTCTATGAAAGGCATCTGGTTGGGCTATGTATTGTTACCTTTAATTGCACTAACATGAAACGGCAGATGTATTAAGTATCTTGAAATAATTATATATCATCTGTTAGCACCTAGTGGAGTTGGGAGAGAAATTTTGCAACAGACTATTTTGGCCACTTAACTTTATTTGAAATTTCATGTGTGAATTTGTCATTTTTTTGTTATACCAGACTGGTAAATAAAGCTGATATTTTCTTTTTTAATAATTACTTAGGAAAAAAACTATCCCCATGTTAATTTTGTATCAGTGACTTACTATCTTAATAAGACAAAACTGTTTAAAATTAAGTATTTTTCAATGACATTTTCATTTAAAAATTCAAACATTAATTATGACAGTATTTTATTCACCATATTTTTTACTTGGGGTCTATTGCCATAATTTGTGGCAGGACAGAAGCTTTCAGGCATTGCTTAATTATTGACACAGAACCCCTCATAGAAATTCATAAGAAATTTTATCAATTTTTGTTGTTCACATATTTAATAAGATATTCAAATATAAGTAATTTCTGAAAAAATAAAATTGGTGTTACATAAAGATTGAATAAAAAGGAAAATATATTTTATCATCAATTGCAAACATAATTAGGTCATAGAAATGTAAAAGTTAATATATGGCCTATTAAATATATTAAGAGATTTACTCTGATCGTTTTGATTATGTATTCTAACATAGGAAATATCCCAAAACATATTTAAGATTTAAACCAATATCCTCTTAAAATAAAATAATTTTCACTCTTTCTAGCCATAGTTGCTCATCTGGGAAAAGGCATAAAAACTCATTAATCTTTTACAACATTCATTCCACTCTGAGCACTTCTATAAAAATTTAAACTTTTATCTTTATGGGATTCTAATGTTTCAAGAAGATTTTCCTAAGTATCACAAAAAGTTTTTTTTGCTTTGTTTGACTTTTATAAGTTTTAAGACTACATGAACTATGTTAAAATGAAAGACATGGGGTATGCTTTCTAGCCAGCATAATTCTAGTTAAATAAAAATGAGTACTATTCATATATATATGTGTGTGTATATATATATACACATTCCATTTTGATATAGCAATCTGGAAGATATTGCTCTCATGTTCAGCTTTATTATTATAACACACACCACCCTATTAAATTTTAAACTTTCATTATCTTTGAGTTCACTAAACCACATGCATATTCTGATAACCTCAGATTCATTTGTTTATCTCTGTGAGTCAAGTGGTGTTTTGCTTGTTTTTTGGCTTACATCCTTATCCCAGACTAAATTCATTTGAGAACGACAGATGAATGATTAAAAAATAAACACTGAACACATTTAGCAATGTACTTCAGTATTAAAAATTATAGATAGGTAAAAAAGAAATTTGAAAGTGTAATTAGAGTTGTTGTAAATGATGTAACAACATAATTTTTGTTTGTTTTAAACTCTGCTTTACCTTCACAAAAGTTATTATAGTAAAATTATAATTGAAGCATTATCTTTCTATATGTATTATCTGTAATTACTCTGGTAAAGAATACCTTTCATTCATTATCTGGGGCTATTTTGTCACCGTCTTGTAGAATTCTTAGAAACACAAGATAAAGACGAAATACCTTCCCACCACTTCTCAGTATTAAGGAGTTGGTGTAAAATCTACTTCCAATATTGGAAGGTGAGATTTTAAATTTTTGTTTCTCCTTTTGTAGTGTCATTGCAGATTCATGGATTTTTGTACATTTGATTTATTTCAAATGCTTGCATTTTTTCAATATAAAATTTCCCCTAATTTGACCTTTGAGAGACATTTAAGCTTGCTTCTTTTACTATCTTGACAAATGCACATTAGTTTTCCTTACTGGCACAAGATACACATGTATTCTTCTACATATTCTCTGCCTCCAATATAGATTCAGTAATCTCTCCAAGGAGCTTGGAACACATTAAATTTATGTCACATTGGGCATGCAGTTAAAATTCTATATTATAAAACTACTTAAAATTATTCTTTCTTAATTATAGCTATATAGCCAGTTTAATGTAGAGTTAGTGTCATTTATTTCAGTTTACTTTAAATTTTAATTATTACTTGTTTAGTTAATTTTATATTTGAATATATAAACAACTTACAGGGTTTAGATGAAAATTCATGTAAGTGCTTATACTACAAGTAGATTTTTTTTTGCAAGTCTTGTCTCCTACTTCATTTCTAAAACATACTCCCCAAAAGATCTGATATTAATGGCTTCTCTTTTACTCTTCAAGTGATTTTTTTAGATGAATGTTTGGATAGATACATGATAGATAGATAGATAGATAGATAGATAGATAGATAGATACATAGATAGATAGACGGATAGATAGAAACTGACACTTATTTTAACTTGGTGTGTGCATATATATAGTTGAATTGTATTCACCAAAAATATATGTCCAAGTCCTAACATCTGGTATCTGTGAATGTGACCTTATGTAGACATAAGATCTTTAATTTAAAGATCTCAAGAGCATAGTGCATTTTGGATAGGCCTTGATTCCTATGACTGTTGTCCTGTTATGAGACAGGAGAGGGAGATTTGAGACACAGGAACACAGAGAAGGCTTTCTGAAGACACATGTGAAGAGAGACAGACACTGGAGTTATACTGCCACAAGCCAAGAAATGCCACAGGCTTTCAGAAGTGAAAGAAACAAGAAATTATTCTTACTTAGGGCTTTTGAAGGGACACTAGCCCTGCCAACAAATGAATTTTAAACATCTGGCCTCCAGAATATGAAAAAAAATAAATTTCTTCACCGTCCACCATGATTACATGTTTCCCGAGGCTTTCCCAGCCATGCTTCCTGTACAGCTTGTGAAACTATGCATCAATTAAACCTCTTTTCTTCATAAATTACCCAGTCTCAGGTAATTCTTTATAGCAATGTGAGAACAGACTAATACAATATGCCTAATATCATTGGAAAGAACCTGTCTGCAATTTTTGGACTCTAAAGTAGGACCTACAACCAGTAATACCAGCTGATTTGTTGGCCTTATGGTTCATAGCCTAGTTCAAATAATTAACTGTAGTTCTTCCTTCCTGGAGTTGTTGCTTGAGGGCAGTCAATCCAGTGTGTCCTGGTTATAAACCACATTATGTTCCTCTGCCTCAAGTAAAGATTGAAAATAAGATTGGGAAAGGCATTGAGAGATGTTGACTCGTGTGCATGGGAGGTGTAGTTGCTGGAACCATTCTCTGTTGCTTCAAATAGCTTCTTGGTAATGTTCATGAAAATACACAAATAGTAATTGAGTTTCTCTATAATTTGAAGTGTCCCAGCACACTCAACTTTCTGTTCAAAGTGGCTGAGTTTGGAATATAGAGAGAACCAAGTTTTAGAGGATTTATACCTTACTAATAATCTGGTTTTTTAAAAAAGTAATTTTTCTGTTTTTAATCTTATTCATTTGTGAATAATAAAAAACTTTCCATATGAGCGAGTTGTCAAATATGAAATTTACACATATTTTTTTCAAGTGTGTGCATCTTAGTCTTCTGTTTTTTTAAAGAATGTGTTTCAAAAATTTTTTTAACTTTTTGAAGTAAATTTTACCAATTCTTTCTTTAATGATTCATTGATTTTTGAGTATTATTTAAGGTATATTTACATAATTATGTGATAAATATTTTTCCATATAGTTTCTTCTGAAAGTTTGAGGTTTTAGCTTTTATGTTTATTTCTATGATATATTTCAAGTTAATTTTTTTCTGTCATGTGTAAGGTAAGATATAAGATTCTTTTATTTTATCCCAGATGATGTACAAATATTTCATTATCATTTATTGAAAAAATTGTCATTTCTCAATTGAATTACACTGACCACCCTGTAGAAAATTGACCAGATGACTGTGTATTTATTTCTGGGAGATTTTATCCTTTTTAGAGTGAACTTCTCCTCTCTCTGTTCACTTCATTAAATAGTACACATTAAGAGTTCTACATCCCTGTAGTTCCCCTTTTCATAATTTCAATAAATGAAATCTTATAATTTATTAACTTTCAAACTGGCCTGTTGACTTGAATAAAGTAATTATATTTATCCATGCTGTATGAATTAGTTGCTTGTTCTTTTCATATCAGCAAATAGTAGTCCATTGCATGGGTGTAAAACAGTTTGTTGATTCATTCACTTGTTTAAAAACATCTTGGTCACTTTCAGGTTTTGACACCTATGAATTAAGCTGCTATAAATATTTAAAAGCAAGTTTTTAATGAGGACATATGTTTTCAGTTCACTTGAACAAATGCCAGGAAGTGGAATTGCTAGATCTGTGTTTAACTTCATGAGAAATTGCCAAATTTTCCTCCAAAGGGCCTTTATCATTTTTCAATTCCAAAGCAATAAATGAGACTCCGTGTTACTCTGAATTTTCACCAAAGGGTATTATCAAATTTTGGGGGTTTAGACTTTTCTTTTTCTTTTCTTTTCTTTATTTTTCTTTTTTCTTGTGTGTGTGTGTGTGTGTGTGTGTGTGTGTGTGTGTGTGTGTGTGTGTGTGAATTCTTACTCTGTCACCCAGACTGGCGTGCAGTGGCATGATCTCGGTTCACTGCAACCTCCGCCTCCTGGGTTCAAGTGATTCTCTTGCCTCAGCCTCCTGAGTAGCTGGAATTACAGGCTCCTGCCACTATGTCCACCTAATTTTTGTATTTTCAGTTGAGACAGAGTTTCACCATAATGTCCAGGTTGGTCTCAAACTCCTGACCTCAGGTGATTCACCCGCCTCGGGCTTCCAAAGTGCTGGGATTACAGGTATGAGCCACTGTGCCTGGCCCTGGATTTAGACTTCTGATAGTTGTATAGGAGTGTTGCACTATGATTTCACAATAATGATGATGAATATTGAGGATATTTTAATGTGTGTATTTGTAATTTGTAAACTCTTTGTTAGAGTGGCAGTTCCTTTAGTATGTCCTCATCGGGTTGTTGGTTCTTATTATTGAATATAAAGTGTTATTTTAGTATTCTGTATACAAGTTATTAATCAGATATACAAGTTGCAAATATTTGTTCTAGTCTGTGACTTGTCTTTTCACTTTCCTAACAATATTATTCACAGAATAAAGTTTTTAATTTAATCAAGTTTGATTTATAATATTTTGTTTTCTCAACATATGCTTATGGTTTTAGGTCTAAATATTTAGTGGTAAACTAAGATTCACATTATTTTATACTATACTTACTCTAGAAATTTTATAATTTTGAATTTTATATCTGAATTATATTTTAATACAAATCATATTACACAATTATACTTTTTATATATGGTATGTGGTATGCATTGAGGTTCAATTATTTTTCCACACATGGATATCCTATTTTGTAGCACATTTTAAAAAAAAGATTAACCTTTTTCCATTGAATTGCCTTTGCATCTTTGTCAAAAGTAATTTATTTACTAATGGGTTCTGTATTTTGTTTCATTGATTTAAATGGTATGCTTAGCTTGTTCATGTTTATAATGATCATAAATATGGTTAGATTATAATCTTCCATATCACTGTTTTCTATTCCTATTTGTTTTGTTTGATCACATTTGTCTTTTCTGTCTTCTCTTATTTTAATTGATTTTGTTTAAGATAATACTGCTCTCATCTATTTAATTATGATAGGTACATTTTTTAAAGTTTTTAAAACTTGATGTTACAATAGTGTTTATAAAGTCATCAAAGTTAATATTTATTTGTTTCATGTGTATTGTAAGGTCCCTATGACAGATTAGTCCCTATTCTTTCCTCCAATCTCTAATGTTATGTTTATTTTTATATACACTATAAATACCCAAAACATGGTTATTACTATTGCTTCCAAATCGTTTTCTTTTAAAGAATGTAAAGTAAGAATATTCCCTTAATTTTTTCAATATCTGATTTTGTTCATTTCTTTCCTTTCCAGATTCTGACCTGTAAAATACTTATTCTGCCTTAAGAAGGTTTTAGTATTTGCAGAGCATATATCCTAACAATTTCATCAATTTTTTGCATAGGAAAGTCTTCATTTTTCTTTTACTTTTGAAGGATATTTTCACTGAATATGGAGTTTGAAGTTGGCATAGTTTAGTTTCTTCTTTTAGTACTTTAAAGATATTGCTTCACTGTGTTCTTGCTTATGTTGTTTTTTGATGAGAATATGGCTGTAATTCTAAGCCTTGTTCCTCTTCTCCTATAGGTAACAAGGTTTTTTTGTTTGGCTTTGTTGTGTTGTATTTTTTCTATGTGGACTTTAAGATTTTCTTTCAGCCTGTGATCTCAGTAGTTTAGATATGATATGCCTAGGGGTGTGTTTGTGTGTGTGTTTGTGCATGCATGTGTATGTTGGAGGGGATAGCCTTTATCCTACATTGTGTTTTCTGAGCTTTTTGGATTTAGTGGTTTGTTCTCCGCCATGCCTATATTTGAAGTTATCCCTATTATTTCCTCACATATGTCTCTTGCACATTATCTTTGTATTCCCTTTGTAAAATTTCAGTTACATATATGCTGCAATTTTTTTATATTTTCACACATATTTTGGATGTTCTGTTATATTTTAACATAGTTTATTTTTCATTCTTTTTTTCTTTGTCTTTTAGATTGGGTAAATTCTATTGATTTGTCAACAAGTTCACTCACTTTTCTCTGACTGTGGCAAGTCTACTAATGAACCCATAGACATATTTTTCATTTACATTACTTTGATTTTTATTTTAAAATTGCAATAAATTATTTCTTAAAGTTTCCATCTCTGTTGATGGGGGGAATAACATGAGATGTTTCATTCTTGGATTTTAGTGTAAGAATTTTTGTTATTTTGTTACTTTTGATATGTTTAAATTTTATTGTCGCTATGGTTACTAGAGTTAGGTTTATTGCTAGGGTGAGCACCAAAGGATACAAATTTATTTAGTGAAGCACTGTTTTAGTCTCACTTTGGGGTCTATGTCTTTCCTTACTGTTCCTTCCCAATGAGAATCAGTCCCTTGCAGCACTCTTTGCTGCATTCTCTGCTACTTCTACTTAAAGCTTTTTAGTATCATTAAAAGGAGTTGGTAAGGAGTTTGGTTCTCTGGTATTATTAGCTTTGTACTGTGGCCTGTATTGCAGTCTGGGTTTCAACAGTGTGCCTTTCAAAAAAATTTCTTCTCCTATTTCAGTGTTGCATCACCTTTCCCCTCCTCCTGATTTTCTCCTTGCTGCTGGGGTTTATTCACCAGGGTCCTCAGTCTCAGGTTTTTGCATCCTTCTTCCTGGCACAGTAAGGCTTTGTTACTTAGAACAGGGATCCCCAACCCAGGACCCAGGCCACAGACTGGTACTAGTCCATAGCCTGTTAGGGACTAGGCCATATAACAGGAGGTGAGCAGTGGGCGAGCAAGCAAAACTTCATCTGTATTATAGCTGCTCCCCATCGCTGGTATTACCACCTGAGCTCCACCTTTCACATCAGCAGCGTGCTTATGGACCGTAGTTTGCATTGATGGGTTGTTTTCTTTCAGTGATTTTGAAATTATACGTTATTTCTAGCATCTATTAATTGAATATACTTTAGCTTATTTTCATAGTTAACAATATCATAACTGAACTAATTATTTTGTCTTAATGTACATTTAAAAAGGGATTTAATTTGGGGATAATCCTTCACCCACCCTGATAGTTCATCTTGTACACAAAACAATTAATAATATATTTATATTCCTTAATACTACTTTAAAGAAGAGGACTTTGTCTTCTAGATATTTTTGGGAAGCTTCAGTTACTCTATTTATCTCATTTGAAATTTGTGGTTCTAATATCTAAGAGGACATTCTTATATTTAACTTCAGATTTATTCACCGTTTAATTGTTTCAACTATGTTGGTATTTCACTCAATAACTATGTATATTTTCACTATATATTATTGTCAAATTTATGCAATTATATTTGTACATGTTTATATTTATAATTTGAGACTCTAAATATGTTAGCATATGTTTTGATTGTCTTTAACATGAATAGAAATGTGACTCAATATAAACTTTTTATCTTAATATAAACAGCTTTTTAATCTGAAAGCCTATAAATTATGTTGTGGTGCTTTCACTTTTTAGTGAGTTTAATGACAAAAATGATTTTTATATTTTCACAAAGCATTTGGTTTTTGGCATCAATTTAGTGTGATTTCCAACTCATAATTTAAAAAGTCTCATTTACAATATGTTTACCTTATACTAATTTTCTTTGATATTTGTGTCTTGATTATTTTGAGATTTTCTTTCATTTTATCACTGAATTTTGACCAAATTCTACCCATTCTCCATTCTACCTTAATTTAATATATAATTAATTGGAAATAAATATTACCTTTTTTATTTATAATGTTATATATCTTTTTAAATTGATCTCTCAATTCATCAAGTATCTCCTAATTTTCACTTATCTGAAAGTAGCAGTGTGGCTAAATTTCCAGCCACTAAATAATAATAATTTACCATAATACAGTTTGCAATAAGATTTTTCTCATATTCATATAAACCATAAACTGCCATGTCCTCAAAGTCTTAGATGCTACTGACAGTCTGTTCAGGCGAATGTAGGCTTTCACTAATGATTCCCTGAATGTTCTTCCAGCTCGTACTCACCCCTTCATTCTAAAGCCATGCCCACATTTTAGACTATCTATTTAATAGTAACAAAAATGTATATTTGTTATCTACTGATGTATTACAAATACCTAAAAACGACCCTAGGACTTTAAGAACAAATATTTATTACCTCACAACTTTTGTTGCTCAGGAATGCAGAACTCATTTAATTACACATCTCTTACTCAAGGACTACCAAAAAGTAAAAGTTAAGTTACCAGTTGGGGCTACAATTTTATCTGAAGGCTTGATTGTAGAAGGATAGATATCCAAGTTTTTTCACACAGTTGTTGGTGAACATTTGTTCTTTGCCATGTGCTCCTCTCCTTAGTGCAACCTAACAACATAGTGGCTGGTATCATACATACAAGGTGAGTAATACAAGACATACAGGGACAGCAAGCACAATCAAGACAGAATGCAGCCTTTTGTAATCTACTCTTGGTAGTAACATTCCAATACTCCTGTCATATTCTATTCATTAGAAGAAAGTCAAGAAATTTAGCTCGTACTCAAAAGGACAAGATTACACAAAGTTGTGAATACCAGTAGCCAGAAATTATTGGATGAGCATTTTAGAAGCTACCTGCCACAGATGGAAATTTCTAATGGTATAGACACTTTCTCTACACCCTGCAACACTCATTGAAACAGCATTCTTCCAGCTGTTATTTATGTAAAACAAGTTTATTCTTTTTCATTTATAAAAGTACAAGTATGCTACTAATCGTATCTCAATCCCAAGTTATAGAAATTTATCTTAGATTTTTCAATATGTGAAGTTTTAAAATTGCAGAATTGTTTAGTTTGCCATTTTCATTGCTATTTTATGGAGAAGGAAGTAGGTAAATTATCAACAGTTTCCTATTGTTTTGGAGCATTTAAACTAAACAATTTCTACCATTATGGGTTCATTCATGTGATTATACTATTTAGTTCTATAGTTAAACATATTTTCATGAAGTTGTGAGGAAATTTATCTAATTCATCATAATATTCAAAAATCTATTGTTGATTTCTTAACAACTTCACTTGGTATGATGTCATCTTCTAATTTAATGAATAGTCTGACATTTTTTGCTATCAGACTTCTTGGGAAATATATAAATAACATCTCTTGGTTCAACTATTTTGATACCTTTTAAATATATTGCCTGAGCTTGACAGGGTCATTGATTATTGCTATTTGGGTGTGATTCTCCTGTACACATTGTACAATTTATCAAGAATGTTGATGAGAATACCATGTGAGATGATGCCAAAAGGTCTTAGTCAAATACAGATTTATTAGAGTTTTTTTCTTTCTCATTATCTGAGAAGTCTGTCATCCTGTCATCCTGCATGAGCAATGCTTTCAAGTTGAATGAATTTGAGATAGAAAGAACAAATATGCTGCCACTTACCATTCTTTATAAAAGCTTTACTAATACTTAACGCTGAATGTAGTGGAAGAATTGCTGACATGAACTATTTTCATCTTGTGAAGCCTAATTCTTATTCTACTTTTTTTCTTTGTCTTTAGTGCAGATTGAGAATAAAATCTTCACTGAAGGGGTATAAAATTTACAGTTCCCTAAGCAAAAGGTGGTGGCTATAAATTTTTTTCTCATTATTCTTTCTGTTCCAATATCCTGGTCACTTACATCTGTGAATGCATTATACCTTCAGTATGACACATATTGGTTTTCTTGTTTGACAGCTATAGCTGACAGATGAGGACATTCTAGAGATCATTCAAGGGCTGATGCCCTTAGGTGAGGCTGAGAGGTAAGTATGTAGAAGTTGTTTCATATTTCTATTGGAGACCATGAAAACAATCACTAACGTAGATTTGTAATATTCAATTTTCCACCATTGTAATGGACAACCTAATTATTAATATAAACTGACCTTCTGCAGAACACCAAACACACATTTAAAAAGACAGAGTTCTAATTTTTTATTCTTCCATACTTACCCAAGTTAAATAACTGTATGGCTTGCCAAATCAGACAGACACTATTCATTGTCAAAAATCTGACTGGAAATTATGTTTGAAAGCAGTATTGGCAATACATAGTAATACATAGTCTGAGGATGTTTCCAGAACAAATTTAAATAAATTCCTTTACCTAAAAACCATAGTTTAGATAACATTCAATTTAAAAAAATATATGTGTATTTGTTTTCTCAGAATAACATGAGCCTTTTGATTAATGGCTTACTTTGTTAGCTTTTCATATAGCTTTATCATATCTCAATAATCTTTTTCTTCAAAGCCTAGTTCATACTTTTTCAGGAGAAGTCTACTATTTTTGTATTTCTTCCTTGGCATAGAATATTTACATCTATTTTGAACACCTTTTATTTATATAACAATTTTCAATTTTTTATTTTAGATATTCCAATATTAATTATGCTTAAATAAATAAATATGCTTAAATATGTATCTTTGTATGTAGATGTCTAATGAGCAATGTATGACCTTCTATTAATTTGTACTTTCACTGAGAAAAGAATTATTCAGCCTCCAAACTTATAAGAGAAACCCAGAAAGCTTTTGGCCATAAATTATAAATTACAAAGTTTAATTTTTATGTAATCATATTAGACTCATGACTATGGGTTTCATACTTTATTTGCCCAATTTCTTGCCTAAAAATGTGTAAGTAGAAGAGTTAATATGTTGAAACATGCTAATAGTAGTAAAAAAGGTAATGTTAAGAAATTTCTATAAACAAATCTGAAAGAATATATAACATAACTAAAAATAAGTGTCCATGCCAAAAAGTACTATTTTGATTATAATTAAGTTATTCTACTAATTTTCATAGAAGGAGATACAGTATTTCATTACAGATACTTTTCTGTTTAGCATCAGCTATAAGTTATAGAACACACTACTATTAATAGATTAAAATTTCTATTTAATAGAAATTGAAACAAAAAGAATAAACCTATTTCAAAATCTGAACATATAGAACTACATTTATAATTAAGTATATTTACATATAAAAATGAAAATAAATGGGAAAATTATACCATATAAACAAGCTTGGAAAATACATGCGTACTTCTATTAACTAAATTTTCTATAACAAACATTTATAAAAATTATTCAGAAAAAGACACACTCATAGATAAATGGGTAGTGTGCAAATATAAATGATCAACACATATGTAAAAATTGTTTTTATTAGTTATCAAAGCAATGCATAAAATATTAATTCATGGCATTTGCTTGGCAAAAATTAAAAATTATTTATCTACTAACCTACCCATCCTTCAGGCAGTTTCTGATGCTAATGAATATGGGGAGATAAAGAGGGAAATAAATTCTCATAGACTCCTACTGGAAATAAGAATAGTAACAATCTTTTTGGAAAGCCATCTGGCAATGACTATTAAAACATATGATTCAACAATACTGTCTTGAATTTTGTTTCACAGCTATAAGAAACACTTGTATATAGGATACTTAGTATTTAGTATAAATTATTATTATTTCTATTTAGCATAATCTCATTAGATGTTACTTATTTAACTACATATAGTACATGCATTTCTATTTTTTTTTAGTTTTGTAAGAATACTTATCATAAGATCGACTATGTTAATACATTTTGAGTGAGTACATATTATTATTAACTATAAACACAATATTGTGCAGCAGATCACTAGAATTTATTCATCTTGTATAACTGAAACTTTATACCTGTTCATTAGCAACTTTTTATTTTCCTATTAAAGCAGTCCTTGGCCACCAATATTCCACTCTCTGAATATGTGAAATTTACTAGATTATATATTTCATATAAGTGAAATCATGTAGTATTTGCCTTTCTGTGACTGGCTTATTTTGTAAGCATAATATTCTAAAGGTTCATCCATATTGTCACACACTGCAAAATTTCTTTTTTAAGGGTGCATAATTTTGAATTGTATGTATATTCCACATTTTATTTATTTATTCATCTATCTGTAAAAGTGCATTTAATCGTTTCCATTTTTTTAGCTATTGTAAATAGGGCTGCAGTAAACATGAGAGTGCTAATGTCTCTTTGAGATTGTGATTTCAATTATTCTTTATAAATATCCATAAGTGGGATTGCCAGATGATATGGTACTTCTGTTTTTAATTTTGTTTGAGGAACCTCCAGACTGATTTTCATAGCAGTTGCACTATTTTGCATTGCCACCTACAATGCACAAGGCTTCTAACATTGCCACATTCTTGCCAACACTTGTTGTGTTTTCTTGTATTGATAATAATCATTCTAACAGGTATCAAAACATTGTGGTTTGATTTACATCTTCCTTCAAATGACATTATTATGTATAGAAAACACTAAAGACTCAATTTAAAAAACTGTTAGAATTGACAAACTCAGTAAAGTTGCAAGATACAAAATTAACATAAAAATGAGTTGTATTTCCATACACTAAGAACACACTATCTGAAAATAAAGTTAGGTAAACAGTTTCATTTATAATGGTACCAAAAAGTATAGAAATGAAGGAATAACCTTATCTAAGGAAGTGAAATTCTTGTTTATTGAAAATAATAATGCATTGATAAAAGTAACAAAGTCAGAAAAACACAAGTGGAAAGACATACTAGGTTCATCAGTAGAAAGACAATATCTTAAAGTGTCTACACTGTACACAGCAAACTATAGATTCAATGCAGTCTCTATCAAAATTCTAACAGATTTTTTTCTCAGATCCAAAAAGAATTTTAAAATCCATATGAAACAAGAAAGGATTATAAATATCCAAATCAATACTGAGAAACAGGAACAAAGCTGAAGTCTTTACACTTCCTGATTTCAAAATACATTACAAAGTTACAAAAATAAAAACAGTATAGCACTGACATAAAAACTGACACATAGACCAACTGAATGGAAGAAAGAGCCCAGAAATAAGTTTACATACATATATATATATATAAAATAAATATTATATATATATATTCAACTGATTTTTGACAAGGGTACCAAAATTATATGAAGGGGAATAGATAGTCTTTTCAATAAATGGTGTTGGTCAAAATGTATTTCCCCATGCAAAAAAAAAAAAAATTGAGATTGAATGCCTACCTTATACCACACTCAAAAATAAACTCAAAATAGATTAAAGACTTAAATGTAAGACATGAAAATGTAATACTCCTAGAATAAAACGTGGAGGAAAAGCATGATGTCGGTATTGGCAACGTTTTCATAGATATGACACCAAAAGCACAGGGAACAAATGACAAAAATAGAGAAATGGGACTATATCAAGCTAAAAAGCTTCCACACACAGCAAAGGAAAATATCAGCAGAGTGAAGGGACAGCTTACAAAATGAAAGAAAATATTAGCAAATCTATAAGTGACAAACAAGTAATATTCAAAATATATATCAAACAATTAAATAGCAAGAAAACTAATATCCCTATAAGACCTGAATAGAAACTTCTCCAAAGAAGAAATACAAACAGTCAATAGATATATAAAAAGATTTTCAACATGCTTAATCATTAGCATATTTACTTTTGAAGAAGACAATATATTCTGGAATTCTTTATATTTTTTTGAAGATAAATTAAAATTAAAATTTATCAAGTCAAAATATTATAAGAAAAAAATGCAAAAGTCCTGTGTAACCACATCCATGGTAAATCACCCTTAACCTAGACTCAATAAGGATACTTAGTGAATGAAGAAATAAGAAAGTGCTTGGGAAAATTAAGTATCCAAAACATGTTTTTCTTAAAAAAATATCTAAACACCAAGCGCAAAAAATTAGCAAGAAGTTACTCCATCATGTACACCTTCTAAATAAATCTAAAAATATTCACAAAAAACTTGTCAAAGAAAATGCTACAGACTCCCAATTTTTCTGTAGTTTTAATTTTTTAAAATAATTTGTCCAACTAATGAATACTAGAAATAAAAGACTTTGTGGAAAAATATATTTTTCAAAAATATTTTCTTTGATATGATCTATTATGTATAAACTAAGATATCAACAAATGGTTAATTCTGAATAAAGTATTTCAGATATTCAGATACTCATCAATTTTTACTTTTTATGTCACAGTACCAAAAAGATATATTAACATATGTCTTTTTACTTATTATTATTAAGTGATTTCAGTATCTCACACAGAATAGTGAATCTAACTATATATATAGAATGGAAAATCAGTTAACAACAATGTCATTACCACTGACAATTACAAAAACTGAAAAGTAACATTTCTCAAGTCAAAATATTATAAAAATTAATTTAGGGTATGTTTGACTTAGGAATAGCAAATATATGATCCTTTGCTCCATTACTTTATTTTTTCAGAAAATAGTTATGGCACAATAAGATTAGCAGAAAACATTATAAAATGCATTGAAGAAGGCAAAAATTAATGAAAAAAAATCCCATGTTTAGATGGTTTAACGTACACAAATCAATAAATGTGATACACCACATAAACAGAGTTAAAAACAAAATCACATGATCATCTCAATAGATACAGAAAAGGCATTTGACAAAGTCTAACATCCCTTTTTGATTAAAACCCTCAGCAAAATCAGCATAGAAGGGACATACTTTTAGGTAGTAAAAGCCATCTATGACAAACACACAGCCAACATTATACTGAATGGAGAAAAGCTTAAAGCATCCCCCCTGAGAACTGGAACAAGACAAGGATGCTCACTTTCACCACTTCTATTCAACATAGTACTGGAAATCCTAGTCAGAGCAATCAGACAGAGAAGGAAATAAAAGGAATCCAAATCAGTAAAGAGGAATCAAACTGTTGCTGTTTTCCAATGATACGATCATATACCTAGAAAACCCTAAAGACTAATCCAAAAGGCTCCTGGATCTGAAAAATGAATTCAGTAAAGTTTCAGGATACAATATCAATGTACACAAATCAGTAACACTGCTATACACTAATAGCAACCAAGCTAAGAATCATATCAAGAACTCAACCCCTTTACAGTAGATGTAAAAGTAATAATATATAATAACAATATCTAGGAATATTTCCAACTTCAAACTATACTATAAGCCTATAGTCACCAAAACAACATGGTATTGGTATAAAGATAGACATATAGGCCAATGGAACAGAATAGAGAACCCAGAAGTAAAGCTGAATACTTACAGCCTATTAAACAAATGGTGCTGGGATAATTGGCAAGACACATGTAGAAAAATGAAAGTGGATTTTCATCTCTCACACAAAAATCAATACAAGATAGATCAAGGACTTAAATCTAAGACCTGAACCATAAAATTTCTAGAAGATAACATTGAATAAACCCTTCTAGACCTTGCCTTAGGCAAAGACTTCATGACCAAGAACCTAAAAGCAAATGCAACAAAAACAAAAATGAGTAGATAGGACTTAATTAAACTAGAAAGCTCCTCCACAGCAAAAGAAATAATCAGCAGAGTGGGAGAAAATCTTTGCAAACTATGAATCTGACAAAGGACTAATAGCCAGAATCTACAAGGAACTCAAACAAATCAGCAAGAAAAAAAAAAAAAAAAAAATCCCATCAAAAAATGAGCTAAGGACATGAATAGCCAGTTCTCAAAAGAAGATAAACAAATGGCCATCAAACAAATGAAAAAAGTGCTCAACATCACTATCAGGGAAATGCAAATAAAAACCACAATGTAATACCTTACTTCTGCAAGAATGGCCATAGTTAAAAAATAAAAAATAATAGATATTGGTTTGGAGGTGGTGTAAAGGGAACACTTTTATGTTGTTGGTGGGAAGGTAAAGTAGTACAACTACCTTGATAAACAGAATGGAGATTCCTTAAAAAACTAAAAGTAAAGGTACCATTTGATCTAGCAATCCCACTACCAGATATCTAACCATAGAAAAAGAAGTTATACGAAAAAGACTATTGCACACACATGTTTATAGCAGCACAATTTGCAATCACAAAAATATAAAACCAGCCCAAATGCTTATCAATCAATGAGTGAATAAAGAAACTGTGGTACGTATATTCTATGGAATACTTCTCATCCATAAAGAGGAATGAAATAATGACATTCAAAGCAATCTGGATGGAGTTGGAGATCATTACTCCTTTTTTTTTTTTTTTTTTTTTTTTTTTTGAGGCAGGGTCTCCCTTTGTCACCCAGGTTGCAGTGCAGTGGTGTGATCTCAGGCTCACTGCAAACTCAGCCTCCTGGGCTCAGCAATCCTCCTTCTCAGTCCTTCAAGTAGCTGGAACTACAGGTGGGAGCCACCATGGCCAGCTAATTTTTGTATTTTCGGTAGAGACAGGGTTTCACCTTGTTGCCCAGCCTGGTCTCAAACCCCTAAGCTCAAGTGATCCACCTGTCTCTGCCTCCCAAAGTGCTGAAATTACAGGTGTGAGCCACCGCACCTGGTCTTGAGACCATTATTCTAAGTGATCTAACTCAGGAATGGAAAACCAAACATTGCATGTTCTCACTAATAAGTGGGGGCTGAGCTATAAGGACGCAAAGGCATAATACAATGGACGTTGGGACCTCAGGGGGAAGAGTGGGAGGTGAGTGAGGAATGAAAAACTACATATCATGTACAGAGTACACTGCTTGGGTGATGAGTGCACTAAAAATCTCAGAGATCACCGCTAAAGAGCTTATCCATATAACCAAACACTACCTGTTCCCCTAAAACCTATTGAAATAAACAAATGGAAATATACCCTATGTTCATGGATTTAAAAAATTATATTGTTAAAATGTTCATCATGTCTAGAGTGACCTACAGATTCAGTGTAATTCCTGTTAAACTTCCAACGACGTTTTCCACAGAAAGAGAAAAACTATATCATAACATTCATTTTGAACTACAAAAGAGTCCCAGTAGTCAAAGCAATTTTAAGTAAAAAGAACAGAACTGAAGGGAACACACTACCCAACTTCAAAATATACTATAAAGCTATAGTAACCAAAACAGCATAGTGGCATACAGACTAATGGAACAGAATAGAGAGCCCAGAAATAAACTCATGCACTTATAGTCAATTAATTTTTGACAAAACTACCAAGACACACAGTGAAGGAAAGGGCAGTCTCTTTAAGTAAATGGCATTGGGAAAATTGGATATTCACACGCAGAAGAATGAAATAGCACCCTTATCTCTCTTCACATATAAAAATCAACTCAAAATGAGCTAAAGACATAAACATAAGACCTGAAACTACAAAACTACCAGTAGAAAGCATAGCAGAAAAAGCTATATGACATTAGTCTGGTTAATGATTTTTTGAATATGATCTTTCAAAGACAAACAACAAGAGTTAAAATGGCAACTCAGATTACATAAAATGTAAAAGTTTCTTCACAGAAAAAGAAATAATCAACAGAATGAAGATAACACCTATGAAAAGAGAAATGGATAAAAGGAGATAAAAAGGAACATAAGTGTATTACCATTAAAATGTACACTTAAAATGGTAAAGATGGCAAATTATATATGTATATTTACCTCAATAAAATTAAATTAAAATTCAAAATTAAAAAATTAAAAATCCAAATATATTAGAAATTAAACAACCCAATTGCAAGAAAACAAATGACCAAATTAAAAAATAGGCAAAAAAAAAAAAAATCTGGATGGACATTTCTTAAAAGAAGACATACAAATGGGCAAATGGAATATGATAAAATGCTTAAAAGCACTCATCATCAGGGAAACGCAAATAAAAACCAGAGACATATCACCTTACTCTTATTAGAATGGCTATTATCAGCCAGGCGCGGTGGCTCAGGCCTGTAATTCCAGCACTTTGGGAGGCCGAGGCGGGCGGATCACAAGGTCAGGAGATCGAGACCATGGTGAAACCTCGTCTCTACTAAAAATACAAAAAAATTAGCCGGGCGCGGTGGCGGGCGCCTGTAGTCCCAGCTACTCAGGAGGCTGAGGCAGGAGAATGGCATGATCCCCGGGAGGCGGAGCTTGCAGTGAGTGGAGATCGCGCCAGCCTGGGAAACAGAGCAAGACTCCGTCTCAAAAAAAAAAAAAAAAAAAATGGCTATTATAAAAAAGACAAAAGGTAATCCCAGCACTTTGGGAGACCGAGGCGAGTGGATCATGAGGTCAGGAGATTGAGACCATCCTGGCTAACACAGCAAAAACCCGTCTCTACTAAAAATACAAAAGAAAAAAAAAAAGAAAAGAAAAAGAAAAAGAAAAAAAAATTAGCCCGGTGTGGTGGCGGGCGCCTGTAGTCCCAGTTACTTGGGAGGCTGAGGCAGAAAAATGGCGTGAACCCAGGAGGCAGAGTTTGCAGTGAGCTGAGATTGCGTCACTGCACTCCAGACAGGACAACAGAGCCCGACTCCATCTCAAAAAAAAAAAAAAAAAGACGAAAGATACATGGCATGGTGATTCGCGCCTATAAAACCAGCAATCTGGGAGGTAGAGGTGGGAGAATCAGTTGAGACCAGGAGTTCAAAACATCAGCTTAAGAAACAAAGCAAGACCCCTATCTCTACAAAATATAAAAATTAAGAAAAACAACCAAGCATGTGGCGCATCCTAAGTATTCAAGAGGCTAAAGTGGGAGGATCACTTGAGCTCAGGAGGACGATGCTGCTGTGAGCCGAGATTGCACCACTGTACTCCAGTGTGGGTGACGGAGCTAGCAAGACACTGTCTCAATAAAATAAAATAAAATAAAATAAAATAAAATAAAAAGTAAAATAAAGAATATGGACAAAAGGGAGCTCTTACATACTGTTGATGGAAATGTACATTAGTGAAACCATTAAAGGAAATAATATTGAGGTTCTTTAAATATTGAAAATAGAACTACCATATGATCCAGCGATGTTACTACTGGGTATACAGTTGACCATTGAATAACATGGATTTCATCTCATGGATCCACTTATAAGCTGATTTCCTTCTGCCCTGTCAACTCTGACAACCTGAAACCAACCCCTTCTCCTCCTCTTCCTCAGCTTATTCAACGTGAAGATGATGAAAACTTTTATGATGATGGCTTCCACTTAATAAAGAGTAAATATATTTTATCTTTCTTATAATTTTCTTAACGTTTTCTTATATGTAGATTATTATAAAATATAGTGTATGACATATATGAAATACAAAATATCTGTTATTCAACTGTTTATCTTATTGGTAATAATTTTATCAACAGTTGGCTATTAGTATTTAAGTTTTGGGGGAGTCAACGTTTATATATGGATTTTCAACTCTGCAGGGGATTGGCATCCCAGCCCCCACATTATTCAAGGGTCAACTGTATATCCAAAATAAACAAAATAGGCATGTCAAAAAAAAAAAAAAAAAAAAAAACACTTGCACTCCTGTACATTGCAGCATTATTCACAACACCCAAGGTATAGAAACAACCTAACTATCCATCAATGCATGAATGGATAAAGAAAATTTCTCATATGTACATAATGGAATACTATTCGGCCTGAAAAACAAAGGAAATTATGTTATTTGTGACAACATGGATGAACCTGGAGGGCATTATGTTAAGTAAACTAAGCCAGGCACATGAAGACAACTACCACATAATCCCATACATATGTATAACCTAAAAATGTTGAGCTCATACAATCAGAGAGTAGATTGGTTGTTAACAGGGACTGGGGTGGTTGGGTAGGGGACTAGGGAGATGTTGGTAAAAGGCTACAAATATTTAGTTATATAGGATAAATAAGTTCAAGAGATCTATTATACAATGTAATGACTATAGGTAAAAATAATGTGTTGTATGCTGGAATATTGCTAAGAGATTGGATTTTTAGTGTTCTCACTACAAAAGATGATAAATATATAAGGTAACATACATATCAACCAGCTAAATTTAGTCATTCAAAACATCATGTTACTTATCACATATATATACAATTTTTATTTTTCAATTAAATTAACTGAATTACTAGTTTTAAGAATAAAGAAATTAAGTTCTGTCTGTTCATATCCTTTGCCCATTTTTTACTGAGTTTGTTTGTTTGTTGCTTATTGATTTGTTTAAGTTCTTTATAGATTAAATAACTTTGGTTATTAGACCTTTGTGGGATGCACAGTTTACAAATATTTTCTCCCATTCTGTAGGTTGACTATTTACTCAATGGATAGTTTCTTTTGCTCTGCAGAATAAGTTATTTAATTAGGTTTCACTTGTCTATTTTTGTTTTTGTTGCAGTCGAGAAAGACATGCATATGGCCAAGAAGCATATGAAAAATGCTCAGCATCACTAATCGTTAGAGAAATACAAATCAAAACCACAGTGAGATACCATTTCACACAAGTAGGAATGGCTATTATAAAAAGCTAAAAAATAATAGATGTTGGCAAGGCTACACAGAAAAGGAAAGATACACAGCTGATGAGAATGTAAATTAGTTAAGCCATTCTGGAAAGCAGTTTGGAGATTTCTCAAGTAACTTAAAATAGAGCTACCATTCAACCCAGCAATCCCATTATTGGATATGTACCCAAAGGAATATACATTGTTCTACCAAAAAGAAATCTGCACTCATATGTTAATCTCAGCACTATTCACAGTGGCAAAGACATAAAATAAACTTAGATGCCCCTCAACAGTGAACAGGATAAAGAAAATGTTGTATATGTACACCATGGAATACTATGCAACCATTAAAAAGAAAAATCCATGTCTTTTGCAGAAGCATAGATACAAGTGGAGGCCATTATTCTAAGTGAATTAATACAGGAATAGAAAACCAGACACCATATGTTTTCACATATAAGTGTGAGCTAAATATTGAGTACATATGGAAACAAAGAGGGGAGCAATAGACAATGGGGCCTGCTTGAGGGTAGAGGGTAGGAGGAGGGAAACAATAGAAAAACTAACCATTGAGTATGCTTCTCACTCCCTGGGTGACAATATTATTTGTGCACCGAACCCCAGTGACATGCAATTTACTCATGAAACAAACCTGCACATGTACCCCAATGAACCTAAAATAAAAGTTGAAAAAGAAAGAAAAAGAAATTGATATTTTAAAAAATTAATATTTAGCTAAAATTAAGACATATGATACGAATAAATTTTGTAGCTGCCTTATTTTACAAGATTTTCAAACAATATAGGAGAGCAACCACAACACATCCTTAAGTCTTCTTGAACAAAATACAATTTAATACTGAACTACTTAATTAACAATAGTATTATGATAGGGCTTATTAATAATGGTGGCTTCAACAAAAGTAATTTGTCTGTTAATTGCAGAAAAGCAATCAAACACATTATCTTGAAAATGTAATCATTTCTAAATGATATCGGCTATGAGGTCCTTCTATCACTGAACTCTGGATGGAATGCTGAAATTAACATGCAGCATCAGTGATGATATTCCATATGCTTAATGCTACAAACAGAAAGAGTCACAAAAATGATTGGATACATGCCATAGTGCTACATCAAATCAGTTACTGGGTTCTGAGGAAACATAAGTAAGAACTCAAAGTCAGGAGAAAGTTAAAGATTTTTTCACATCAAGGCAAGAACTATTATTATTATTTTAGGAATAGAAGTAGTCAACAAAGTCCCAGTTTAGATATTAATGTTGAAAAACTGAGACAACAAAAAAATTTAGAATTTTTTAATCATAAAATCCAATTATATTCAAGAAAGACATGCATATGGCCAACAATAATTTTTAGATTTTAGGATCAAAGGCAAGTTTTCACTCAAGTGAAAGTCTGAGGAATTAAGTACATCTTAAAATAATACTAGAAACATGTAAGTGTATATATATATAATTAATTTTTAAGGCTTTTAAAGAATATGTGAATTGAATGACCTCCATTTTTAAACTGCAGCAATAAAATTATATTAAATTTTCAACAAATTTTTAATTTCAAAAATTGTATGAAATGTGTTTTCAACTTATAGTGCTATCAATACCAGCAATAGTACCCCATACTGGCAAAATTACTCAAACATATCTTGCCAGTCAACCTATATCAGCTGAGATTTTTCATCTACCATGTACTGAAATTTTAACAGTAAAAAATATCACTACCGGAGCTGACAGTGTTTAGGTATTGATATTTCAGTAATGTTATGCCCAAAATTTCACCATTTCAGTAATAAAATGAGTATAATAGTTAATACTTTGATAAAATTCAGATTTAATCACCTCTTTTAGCAGTTTATTACACAATCATGGTATCTGATGTATGCCTCATCCACTGATGAAATTAACAGTCAGCCATTTAGTGATTTACCAATAATAGGTCTATTCAGGATAAACTTAATTCCCCATGATGCCTTTTGACTTTTAAGAAACTGAATCAATATGCAGAGAAATGTATAAAACACAACCTGCTTTTAAATCGAGTAATGAACAATAATCTCAAATGTATATACGTGTGTGTGTGTATACATATACATACAGAAACGTGCACGCACATATACTTACAGAAGCCAAATATCACTTAAGGAGAGAATCTACTGAGAGGAGTCCAGTTGTCTGACAAAATGTATCTGCTTCACATGCAGCATCCACTGCAATGTTAATGCTTAGGCCACAGCTTCTACATGCTGCCTCTAGTCAATGGCCATCTGTAGTGAGGGTACTATCAGATGGGAGTCATCTAACTGGCAGTGTTTCTCCTTGGCCTCCAATAGATTTGACTAGGATTTCTCAGGGCAGCATTGCTGTCAGATATTTTTCTATTCAATTCTCAGTTATCTTTCTTTTCAGAGATGTCAGGGCAATGTTATGGTTTGAAAGCTTTTTCTGCTTACTAGTAGCACTGTCTTCCCTCTATGATTTGTGAAATCTTCCCTACTCCAAATTAATTTGTTGCATTTTCCTCTCCATCTTGGAGTCTTCTCTGGGAGGAAATAAACTGACATAATTGGTATCATGAGTGTTCTGAGAAAGTAGGAGATGAGGCAGAATTTGGTATTGTAGCACT
Source organism: Macaca thibetana thibetana (assembly GCF_024542745.1). Classification (NCBI taxonomy): domain Eukaryota; kingdom Metazoa; phylum Chordata; class Mammalia; order Primates; family Cercopithecidae; genus Macaca; species Macaca thibetana. Next base: position 62,396,802 of record NC_065594.1, read on the forward strand.
CCGTAACTTGCTGGCAGGGAGAATTGTATCTTGATGGGTATGTGGGGCACATACCTTCCTAGAACAAAGAGTGACTAAATATCTGATGATTGCACCATTTGTGACCTGGGAAAATGTCCCAGTACAGCAGAATGTCCTTGTGCGCAAAATTATGTATACGAAAGATATGAAAGTAATGATGCATCAAAGGACAGTGAAGGTGCCTGGTTATTATTTGGCTAAAATTGGCTGAATAGACACTCCAGAGAGGAGTATTGAAAACCAACAAGATTAATTATCAGTTGAAGGCTGAGTGTGCGAGCCACTATGTTTCTTTCCCAGCTTACAGAAAGGCCTTATCTCTTGCAGAGGAATGGGCTGAACTGAGGTTCAGGTGATTATACTTAAGGAGTTGTGGCACTCCAGAGGTGTTTAAAATTTAGTCAAGAAAAGGATCTATAGTAAAATCAGCAACATGTTGGAGACAATATTGTACATCAAAATAATAAATAATGAAATCTGGGTGGAGGCACATGAATATTATAGCTGTATAGAGTGCTTTTTTTTTTTTTTTTTTTTTTTCTAACACTCAAAACTGAAGAGGTGGCCAAGCTCTTTGTAGGAAAAGCTAGCATTTCTTCTGTGGACCCACTTCCTTAATATATGACTGTGTAAGACCTTAAGATCATCTCCTCTCCTGACTGCATGGGTGATAACTAAAGTTACATCCAGCCTAAGCCAGTTTAAAGATTGCTGGTTTTGATAGAGAAGCCATGTATTAGGCCATTGTCACATTGCTATAAAGAAATACCGGAGAATAGGTAACTTATAAATTATAAGACATTTAGTTGGGTCACAGTTCCACAGTCGGTACAAGAAACATGATTCTGGCATCTGCTTCGCTTCCGCGGGGGCCTCAGAAAACTTATAATCATGGCAAAATTTGAAGGGAGAGGACACACTTCCCATGGCCAGAGCAGGAGCAAGAGACAGTTGAGGGGGAGGTACCACACACTTTTAAACAACCAGATCTTGCAAGAACTCACTCACTAATATGAGAACAGCATGAAAGGGATAGTCTAAACCATTTCATAAGGAGATCACTCCCATAATACAATTACCTCCCATCAGACCCCACCACCAATATGGGGCATTGTAATTGGACATGAGTTTTGGGTGGAGAAACAGATCCAAACCATATCAAACCAAGAGATTATACCCCAGAGGAACTGCAAGAATTACCTGTCAAATATCTGCGGGAGCCATGGAAGCAAAACTGGGATTGGACTTTGTGATTCTTGGGCGCAAAAGTCTGGAAAATAATCCTGAATAGGCAAGAATTCTTTGACTTGGGGATATTGTCTTGAGACATACGATTTAACGCCTAGAGGAGAATCCAGGAGATGGGAGAAACTTGCTGCTTGGAAGGCTCTTATGATTCTGGTGGAAGCCAGAGCTTATTGGGAGCAGAATGTAAATGTCCACATTGCCCTGGATGATGGTAGAGAAGGTAATCACATAGCATACTATCTAGAAAGAGTTAATCTGATAGAGCATTGAAAGAGGGTTTTTGGAAGCCAAAACCGAAGTGCCATCTCAAAATAAATATTTTGTAAAAAAGTGGCTGATATCAACTCCAGAAGGCAGAATATACACTAAATTAGAGACATCTGTAAGTGTGAGCGATCCATTTTCTCTATATCTTTGCCAAAACCTGGTGTTGTCAGTTTTTTTGGTTTGTTTGTTTTCTTTTTTTTTGGCCATGCTGATAGCTGTATGTGACATCTCATGGTTTTAATTTCAACTTCTGTGGAGGCTAATGTGGACCATCTTTTCATATGCTTATTTTCCATATATACTGTAACTGTTAAAATGTTTACCTGTGTCTTTCACCTATTTGTAACTTGGTTGGTGGTTCTTTACTGCTGAGTTTTTAGAGTTATTTATATATTCAAGGTACTAATCCTTTATCATAAATGTTCTCAAAATCCGTGACATGTCCTTTTGTCCTCTTAGTAGATTATTTTGTAAGAAAAATATTTTAATTTTTATAATGTCAAATTTATCAAATTTTTCTTTACTGATTGTACTTTTGATTTCATGTCTAAGAATTTTGTCTGTACTTAGATTCTATGATTCCCTTCTTTGTTATGACAGTTTTTAGTTTTACATTTTGCATTTAAGTCCATCATCTTTTGAGCTAATTCTTTTGTACAAGGTGAAGATAGGTCAAGGTTTATTTTTGCCTATGAATATCAAATTGCTCAATCACCATTTTTGAAAGGCTGTCTTCTTCCTATTAACTTGCTTTTGTACCTTTGTGAAAAATCAGTATACCCTAGGGGCCTATTTCTATGTTCTCTATTCTGCTGCATTAAATTATGTGTCTCTCCCCTTGCTAATACCAGAGGATTCTGCTCATTTTAGATATATAATTTTTGAAATTCAGCAGACCAATAACTCATTTATTGCTTTCTCAAAATTATTTAAGTGTTACTCTTCCTTTGCCTTTTCATATACATTTTAGAATAGTGTTCTTTATATCTACCAAAATCTTGTTGGAAATTTGATAGAAATTATATTGAAATATATCAATTAAAGGACAATTAACATGCTTACTATCTTGAATTTTCCAATATATGAACACCGTATCTTCCCTAATTAAATTAGAACTTATTTGATTTCTTTCATCAGTGTCTTCACTATAGATGTCCTATATATGTTTTATCACATTCACACCAAAAATTTTCATTTTTGAGCAATTGTAAATGGTGTTATAGTTATAATTTTTATGTCAATGAATTCATTGCAAGTATATAGACATATAATTGTTTTTTTGTAGGTTTTTACAAATATTCCTTGGGATTTCCTACATAATCATGCCATTTACAAAGAGTAATAATTTTATTTTTTTCTTTCCTGTGTTTGTGCCTTTATGTCATTTTTTTCTCTCTTACTGCACTGGTTAGATATTCTAGCATTATATTGAATAACTGATGAGAGTTTGTCCTCTCAATGTGAGGAACATCCTCACATTGTTCCTCATCTTAAGAGGAAGAAATTCAGTCTTTCTTCATTAAGTATAATGTTAGATGCAGGGTTTTTTGTAGATGATATCTATCAAGCTGAGGAAATTTCCTTTTATTTAATTTTCTCTGAGAGATATTAAGAATGGGTGTTGGATTTTGTCACATGCTTCCTCTGCATCAACTCATATGACAATGCAAAATTTCTGTTTTAGCCTGCTATTATGGTGGAGGACATTGATTGGTTTTCGGATATAAACAACCTTGCATCCCTGAAATAAATCACGATTGTGTATTGTATGTAAATATTTTTACATATTGCCAAATTCTATGCCAGACAGTTGTTAAACTTTTTTTGTATATTCATAAGGGACACTGGCCTGTCATTTCCTTCCTGTTTTTCTTCCCTTTTCCCCCTTATCCCTTCCTTCCTTCCTTCCTTCCTTCCTTCCTTCCTTCCTTCCTTCCTTTCCACGGCCTATGTCTTATTTTGGAATTAGGATAATTTTCTGAAATAGATTTGTAACACTGATGTTTACTTCCTCTTTAAATATTTGCTAGAATTCTCCAGTGAAACTCTCTGGGTCTGAAGCTTTCTTTTTTTATTCTTTGGACATTTACATATTTAAATTTAATATCTTTGAATGATTATTGTGCTAAGAAATGTATTTGGCCAGGCGTGGTGGCTCACGCCTGCAATCCCAGCATTTTGGGAGGATGAGGCAGGTGGATCACTTGAGTCCAAGAGTTCAAGACCAGCCTGGCTAATATGGCGAAACCCTGTCGCTACAAAAAATAAACAGTTTGCTGGGTGTGGTAGCACACCCATTTAGTCACAGCTACTTGGGAGGATGAGGTGTGAGAATCTCTTGAATCCAGGAGGCTGAGATTGCAGTAAGCCAAGATTGTGCCACTGCACTCCAGCCTGCGTGACAGTGTGAGACTCTGTCTCAAAAAAATAAAAATGTATTTCGTAATGTGGAAGTTTTGGTAGTATTAAATTTTGAAGAATCAGTCCATTTTGTCTCAGTCATCCAATTCATATGTTTAAAGTTGTATTATAGTATTCCATTCTTCTTTTTTAGTTTTTACATGTTATTTAAATTTTAATTGGCATACAATAGTTATACATATAGTGTACATGTGATATTTTATTACCTGTCTACAATGTATAATAACCAAATGACAGTAACTTCAAATACTTATCTTTTCTTTGTGTGGGAACATTATAATTCTTCTCTTTAGCTATTTTAAAATAGCTTATTTTTTGAATAGTCTATGCTTATTATAACAATACATTTTTGTGAACTGTAATTTTCCTACAGTATGACTGAATATTAGAATGTATTCGTTCTAACTGCATTTTGTAGCCCTCAAATAATTTCTTTTTATACACCCTGGCCCCTTGTCTTCCTTGCCTCTGGTAGTCATCATACTATTCGCTGTCTCCATGTGACAGAGAAGAAATGGCTCCACTTTAGTTCCCACATATTAGTAAAAACATGCAAAATTTCTCTTTCTGTGACTGGCTTATTTCATTTAATAATCTCTTGTTTCATTCGTATTTCTGCAAATGACAAAATTTTTGTCAAAAAACACAGAGAACAAAACAGCATGTTTTTCAAGTGCAGAGGAAAATACCTTGCAATTATTGAACAATAATACCTTTCAGGAATAAAAGGGAAATTAAGATTTCTTAGGTGGAAGAAAACTAAGAAAATACACTATTAGCAGACCTATCCTAGAAGAATGATTGGAAGAAACTCACTAAATATAAATGACACAATGACAAAAGAAGTCTTGGAACACCAGGATGAAAGAAAGCAAAGTAAGCAAAAAAGAAAAAGGGGATGGAAGGGAATATACAATAAGCTTTCTTCTTTTCTGACAATCTCTAAAGTCTTTTTAAAGCGTTTTACTAGTTACTTAAACTAATGAAGCAATCACACCAGCCAACTGTGACGGTATGTATTCATAACATAATACCTTGAGCGATTGCTAAAATAATTTTACAAAAACATCATAAAATGAAATTATAAGAAACATTTAAGCAAGTCATAAAAGAGAAAGAGAAGACAAAATTTTTTTAGCAGACAGAACAAAAAGAACATAAAACTTAAGTGGAAGACATAGAATGAATATATCAATCATTTCATTATTTTTTATGGCTGAATAATATTCCATTGTATATTTATACACATTTTCTTTATCATTCATTCATTGTTGGACACACATTGATACCATATACTGGCTATTGTGAATAATGCTCAGTAAACATAGGAGTGCAGATATCTATTTGGTACATTGTTTTTGTTTTTAGTTGATATATACCCAGCAGTGTGATTGCTGCATCATATAGTAGCTCTTTTTTTTTTTTTTTTCAGGATCCTCCAGAGAGGTTGCCCTCATTTGCATTCCCACCAACAGTGTACAAGTGTTTCCCTTTCTCCCTGTCTTTGACAACATTTGTTATTTTCATCTTTTTGATCATAGCCATTCTAGCTGAAGTGAGATGATACCTAATGTGGTTTTGATTTGCACTTCCCTGATGATTAAAGATGTTGAGCATGCTTTTATATACCTGTTGGTCATTTGGATGTCTTCTTTTGAGAAACGCCTGTTATATATTTTCCACATTATTATTGTATTATTGTTATTATATTATTGTTATTATTTGCCATTGAGATGTTTGAGTTTCTTATATATGATCATTTTTCTCTTATTGCGTGAATAATTTGTAAATATTTCTTCCCATTCTGTAGGTTTTCTCTTCATTTTGTTGTTTCTTTGAGGTGCAAATGTTTGTTAGTTTGATGTAATCCAATTTGTCTACTTTTGCTTTTGTTGCCAGTGCTTTTGAGATCTTCAAATTTTGCTTCACATATTATGTAGCTCTTTGTGCGTTTAGGCATACATATCTAAAATTGTTTTGATTATTGGTAAGTTGTCTCTTCTACACATGTGTATCTATCTATTCATCCATATTTTTCTTTGCCCTGAAATATACTCTATTAGATATTAATAAACCCACTCCTACTTTCTATAATAAATGCTTACATGATAGACATATATATTTTTCTCTTTATTTTCAACTTGCCTATATTGTTACATTGAAATGATTATTTTTGTTGTTATTGTTGGTAGTATAGTGTTGTATCTTGCTTTTACATTCACTCCACCAGTCTGTCTTTTAGTTAGTATATTTAGACCATTTATAGAAAATATAATGATTGATATATTCATTCTATGTCTTCCACTTAAGTTTTGTGTTCTATTTGTTCTGTCTGCTAAAAAAATTTTCTGTCTTCTCTTTCTCTTTTATGACTTGCTTAAATGTTTCTTATAATTTCATTTTATGATGTTTTTGGAAAACTATTTTAGCAATTGCTCAAGGTATTATGTTATAAATACATACCATCACAGTTGGCTGGTGTGATTGCTTCATTAGTTTAAGTAACTAGTAAAACTCTTTAAAAATACTTTAGAGAACATCAGAAAAGAAGAAAGCTTATTGTATATTCCCTTCCATCCCCTTTTTCTTTTTTGTTTACTGTGTTCTTTTTTTCATCCTGGTGTTCCAAGACTTCTTTTGTCATTGTGTCATTTATATTTAGTGAGTTTCTTCCAGTCATTCTTCTAGGATAGGTCTTCTAATAGTGTATTTTCTTAGTTTTCTTCCACCTAAGAAATCTTAATTTCTCTTTTATTCCTGAAAGGTATTATTGTTCAATAATTGCAAGGTATTTTCCTCTACACTCAAAAAACATGCTGTTTTGTTCTCTGTGTTTTTTGACAAAAATTTTGTTGTCATTCACATTGCTTTCCCCTCTAGTAAGGTATCACGTATTATTGGATGCTTTAAAATATTTTTTGTCTTTAATAATCAGGAGATTATTGTTGTATTTAGTGATGATTTATTTAGATTTACCTTGTTTGACATTCATCTGCCTTCATTAATCTGTAAGTTTATACCTTTTGATAAATGTAAAAATTTTCAAAACATTTCCTTACAAATATTTTAGCCCTATATTCTGAAATGTGGACAAAATAACTAAGATTAGCTATATTTACAAGATGATTGTAATGAGTTCATATGATTTTCTTTTTTTCCCATTTATTTACTTATTCATTTTAAATTCAGAGAGTATATGTGCAAATGTGTTACTTGGATATATTTCAAAATGCTGAGGTTTGGGCTTCCATTGGCCCCATCATCCAAATAATGAACATACTAACTCATGGGTAGTTTTTCAATCCTTTGCCCCTGTCCCTGCTTCTCCCCTTTTGGAGGCCTCAGTGTTTATTGTTTCTATCTTTATGTCTGCTTTTACCCATTGCTTAGCTCCCACTTCCAAGAAAGAACATGCTGTATTTGATTTTCTTATTCTGCCCTAATTCACTTAGGATAATGGTCTCCAGCTGCATCCATGTTGCTGCAAAGGACATGATTTTATTCTCTTTTACAGCTGTGTAGTATTCCATGGTGTATATGTGCAACATTTTCTTTATTCAATCGCCTGTTGAGGAGCACTTTGGTTGATTCCATGACTTGACTTTGCTCTTGTGAATAGTGCCATGATAAACATACCAGTGCCGGTGGGTTCGGTATGGCAATTTCTTTTCCCCTGGACTTACACCCATCATGTGATTGCTGGGTAAAATGATAGTTGTATTTTAGTTCTTCGAGAAATCTTCAGCTGGGCATGGTGGCTCATGCTGGTAATTCCCGCACTTTGGGAGGCCAAGGTGGGTGGATCATCTGAGGTCAGGAGTTTGAGACCAACCTGGGCAACATGGTGAAACCCTGTCTCTACTAAAAATCCAGAAAATTAGACTGGTGTGGTGGCAGGCACCTATAATCCTAGCTACTTGGGAGACTGAGGCAGAAGATTCACTTGAACCTGGGACGTAAAGGTTGCAGTGAGCCAAGGTGACACCACTGTACTCTAGTCTGGGCAATAGAGTGAGACTCTGTCAAAAACAAAAACAAAAACGAAAAACAGAGAAATCTTCAAACTGCTTCATATAGTGACTGAACTAATTTACATTCCCACTAACAATGTATAAGTGTTTCATTTTCTCTGTAACCTCACCAGCATCTGTTGGTTTTTGACTTTGTAATAATGGCCATTCTCGCTGGTGTGAGATGGTATCTCATTGTGGCTTTTATTTGCATTTCTCTGATGATTAGTAATGTTGAGCATTTTTTAGTATTTTTGTTGGTCACTTGTATGCCTTTTTTTAAAAAGTATCTGTTTGTGTACTTTGCCCACTTTTTAATGGGGTTGTTTTTTGCTTTTGAGTTGTTAAATTTCTTATAGATTATGGATATTACACCTTTGTTGGATGCACAGTTTCAGAACAATTCCTTCCATTCTGTAGGTTGTCTGTTTAATAGTTTCTTTTGCTGTGTAGAAACTCTTTTGTTTAATCAGGTCCCACTTGTCAATTTTTGTTTTTATTCCCTTTGCTTTTTTTTATTGTTTTGTTTCCTTAGTCATTAAATTCTTTGCCTAGGCCAGAGTCCAGAAGAGGTTGCCTAGGTTTTCTTCTTGGATTTTTATAGTTTGAGGTCTTTAATTCAACTTGGATTTTTGCATATGGTTATAGGTAAGCTCTAGAGTTATTCTTCTATACATGGCTAGTCCGTTTTCCCAGCACCATTTATTGAATAAGGTGTCTTTTCCCCATTCTTTATTTTTATTGACTTTTAAAAAGATCAATTGGTTGTTCTTTTTGCCTCATTTATCCAAGTTGTGAATATAATGAAGCTGGTATACTGAAATGCCAACCAGCGACAGAGGAAAAGTGGCCCAACAAATGTCAGTTTTCGCTAGCCAGAGAATCTGGAAAGAGTAGAATAGAAAGATGGGAAAAAAAGGTTTAGAAAATAACCACCATACTTCAACCAAATACCAAAAACAAACGAACAAATAAAACCCTGTGAGTTTACCCTTACTCATATTAACAATAGCTGAGTATGGAATTTAGACTTTGACTAGCACTACACTGTAACAGCGTTAAGAGGCACAGAAGTAGTTTCCTCCCACACTGGGGTGAATTAGAAGAAGACTGAGTAGGAATCTCAGACTTTCATCCCCATTGGACACTAAGTATATACTTAAATATCCAAAAAACTGTTCTCCTTAACTGTTTGTCCTGCTTTTCAATTGTTTTTCATAAACATTATCTAACTTCTACTTCAACTATTTTGCTAATTGTTTTAATGTCTATCAAATTAGCTGTTCACAAAATTCAGAAAAGAGATAAATATAAAATTCGTAACTTCTATAAGTAAATTTAATGATAGCTATATGTCTGAGAAAATAGTTTTATAATAATTCAGAACTACACTTCAATTCCTCTTTCCCCAAAATATTATGACAAATATATTTTTAGTTTCATGAAAAGCTTTCTTATTGCCCATTAAAATTTATTAAACATATTGCTTTCTATTAATTGTTCATTGATGATGAGTACTACTTGCATTCCTAGACTGAAGCCCTCTAAGGTAATTTTTTAAACCTAACTAAAATATACATGTTAATATTTATTTTTAACACTTTATTTTTCTCTTGGTATGCATTTGCACAAAGGAATATGCTATTTTTGTTAAATATTTGGAGAATTGAAAAGTTCCGTTGAATGCTGTTGAATATTTGAAAACTTGTTTCAGAAAAGGGGTTTTAGAGTTATTTTTGAGGAATAGTTTTAAATACTTAAAGAATATTTTAAATTATAATAATGTGAAAAGAGGAGTGGAAGGGGAGATGTCCAAAAAAGATGCAGAACAAGCAGAAGCAAAGCAAAGAAAAGAAAAGAAAAACAAAGAAGTTGTCTTGTATTGCATCAAGTAAAGTACCCAAGGCAACAAATATTTTGTAAAATATAAAGATAATATGCCTGCTGAAGTCATACTGGCATCTTACAATTATTAAAATGTGATAAAGCTAGAACACCTAAATATTTAGAAAAAAGGTCTTAAATATCGTCTTCATTAGATATAGAAAATTATATTTTAATTCTTTCAATAATCAAACTAACTAAACTTCCCCATGACTTGGACAATCAAAAATATATTTTTCTTGTTCATATCAATCTGCTCAAAATGAGAATAAGGGAGCAAAATGTTAAAACAATGCGTAAACTCACAAGAATAAAGAGAACAAGGGGGAGCATGACAGCAAAAGAGATTCATTATAAAATTGTAGATGATGGATACTTTTAGGACAAGTAAAAGATGACTAACAAAACTAACTTCTTAATTATTCTAAGTGTCTGTTGGGAGTGGAGCCAACATAAAGCAAATCAACTCATGCCACAGAATATTAGAAAGTATCAGAAATCTGAGGCAACAAATGAGTTGCAGAGAGGGGGCAAATATTAAAGGACATTTGATTGTAGGAATTTCGATGCAGAAAAGTTAATATGTCATTTTTAGAAGTCAATAGATATTGAAATTAAAACAATAATCATGTAAACTTAAGCTATATAACTGAAAGTAAATACAAGAACAAAGAGATGAAATTTGAATTTAGGGAACTAAATTCCATCTTATCAAATATTTGTAAAGCTATTCTGCTTTAACAAATACGTATAGACATTTCCTTAGTTAAAAGCAATCAAATAAAAAAAACTCACAAGTATAATCAGAATACAGTACCACAAACTACTAATAATAAATGTCCCCCAAATTTTTGAAATGTAAGCAAACGGTACATAGAAATTTATACTCTAAAATAACAAATCATACACAGAAAACCATAGGCATTTGATTACATCAATATAAAATATGGACTATTATGCATATAATAATAATATTAAATTCCAAAAATTACATTAATAAATACTAGCATTAGCTTAGAATTCTTCATATTTATTCACTGGTCATTTATAAATAAATAAGCGAAACAAATGTGCATTCCATGAGGAATGCATGATTCAAAATAGACGAACATATAAAAATGATAAAAAATAAGATGTTGAACTTCACTAATAAAGTAAAAGATGTTATTCTAATTTTACTTATAAATTTTATATTTTAAAAAGATTTACTGTATTTTGACTAAGTTTTAGGAATTAGAAAAAGGCAGAAACTGTTTATACCTCTAGATGAAAAATGGGCAATAGACATCAACATGGAAATCTTCAATACCAAAATTACACTTTATAAATAATTTAATTAGGAAGAAGTGTGTGAATTATGGTGTTTTAATATTATTCATAATACTTATTCTAATGACTTAAGTATATATCAGTATAGTTTTTGTTAATTATATTACGATATTTAAGGTATAATGAGGACTAACTTAAGCCACTAATGACAAAATTTCACACGGCAACAAAATAACTAGAAACAATAATTAAACAACATCAAATTTATCTCTCATATAGATCTCTAGATCTGCATGATCTGCATTGAGATGATACTCTATGGTATCAAAGATCCATACTCCATTTATCCTATTGATTCTCTGTGCAAAATGTTCCTTTCTCAATGTTGTCTCACAGCCCAAGACAAATTTCCCAGGTCCAGATAAAATATCTGCACTTAGCCATCAAGAATAGGACAGAAAAGATAAAAGTATTCTCCCTTTGCTCTACTTCTTTTTTTCTATTTTTTTTTTTTATTTTGGAACAATCTTACATCTATAGAAAATTCTAAAGGCAGCATAGAGTTTCCATACAACCCTTACTCAGTTTCCTAGATTATCAAAAACTGTACTATAGCATATTATATTGATTTGTTACAAATAATGAGCCAATATTAATCCATTCTAATTAACTATAAAACATGATGTATTCAGATTTATTTGACTTTACCTTAATTTCTTTTTATCTATCCAAGTATTCCATCTAGGATACCATATTACATTCTAAAATATGTCACCTTAGACTTACCTTGGTCATAAAAAGTTCTAAGATTTTCCTTTTTTTGATTATGTTGACAAGTTTGAAAACTACTAGTCAGATATTTAGCAGAATGTCCTTCAATTGTGATTTGTCTCATTTTTTTCCTCATGATTACACTAGACTTATGGGTTAAAGAAAAAGTAATAGAGATAAAATATGATTTTGAATATATTATATTAAGGGTACACACAATTGGCGTGACTTATTACTGTCGATGTTAAGCTTAATCACCTGGCCAACCAGAATTTTTCAGGTTTCTCCACTACATTATTATTTTCTTACTTTATATCTTGCATTCTTTAGAAGGAAGTTACTATGTGTGGTGCACTGTATTTGTCAGGGGTTCTCCATAGAAACATAGCCAATGTGATATCTATCTATCTCTATCTTTTTTCCTATCTAATATATTTCTACATTTATATAGTGAGAAAGGATGACGAAGGAATGATTAAAGAATTGTGGGGCCTGGCAAGAGCAAAATCTGTAGGTCAAGTGGGCGGGGTAAATCCGGGTAAAAGTTGACGTTAGTTAGAGCATTGAGTTGCAAATCTGAAACCAAGCTGGAAACTCGGGCAGTTTCTAAGTTTCAGATTTGAGATTGAATTTTTTCTTCCTTAGAAAACTTGTCTTAAAATCTTACGTTGATTAGGTAAACTCCACCTGTATTATGGAGGGTATGCCACTTTTCTCAGTTTCCACAGATTTAAACATCAATTATATTTTTTGGTTTTCAAAAATATTTTTAATTTTTGTGGGTACATAGTAGGTGTATATATTTATGGGCTACTTGAGCTGTTTTAATACAGGCATGCAATGTGTAAAATCACATCATAGCAAATGGGGGTATCCTTCCCCTCAAGCATTTACTTTTTGTGCTACAAACAATCCAATTACACTCTTTTAGTTATTTCTAAATGCACAATTAAATTATCAATGACTATAGTCACCCTGTTGTGCTATGAAATGTTAGACCTTATTCATTCTTACTATTTCTTTTGTACCCATTAATCATCCTCACCTCTCCTCCACATCCCTACTACACTTCTCAGTCTCTGGTAATGATCCTTCTATTCTCTATGTCTGTAAATTCAATTGTTTTGATTTTTAGATCCAACAAATAAGTGAGAACATGCAATGTTTGTCTTCCTATGCCTGACTTATTTCACTTAACATAATGACCTCCAGTTTCATTCATGTTGTTGCAAACGAAAGGAACTCATTGGAGCTGAATAGTGCTCCAGTGTGATTAAGTACCACATTTTCTTTATCCATCATTTCGTCTGATTATGGACACTTAGGTTGTTTCCAAATCTTAGCTATTGTGAACAGTGCTGCAACAAACACAGGAGTGCAGATATCTCATCAATATAATAATTACTTTTCTTTTGGGTATATAACCAGCAGTGGAATTGTTAGATTATATGATAGATCTATTTGTAGTTTTTGAGAAACCTCCAGAGTGTTCTCCATAGTGCTTATACTAATTTACATTCCCACCAACAGCACACAAGGGTTCCCTTTTCTTCGTATCCTCACCAGCATTTGTTGTTGCCTATATTTTGAATAGAAGCCATTTTAACTGGGGTGAGATGATATCTCATTGTAGTTTTGATTTGCATTTCTCTGATGATCAGTGATGTTGAGCACTTTTTCATATGCCTGCTTGTCATTTGTATGTCTACTTTTGAGAAGTGTCTATTAAAATATTTTGTCCAGTTTTTAATCGGATTATTAGATATTTTTCTATAGAACTGTTTGAACTCCATATATATTCCGGTTATTAATCCCTTTTCAGATGGGTCGTTTGCAAATATTTTCTCACACATTATGGGTTGTCTCTTAACTTTGCTGATTGTATGCTGTGCAGAAGCTTTTTAACTTGTTATGATTCCATTTGCCCGTTTTTGCTTTGGTTGCCTCTGCTTTTGGGTTATATTACTCAAGAAATTTTTGCCCAGAGCGATGTCCTGAAGAGTTTCCCCAACATTTTCTTGTAGTAGTTTTATAGTTTGAGGTCTTAGATTTAAGTCTTTAATCCAGTTTGATATAATTTTCATACATAGTAAGAGAGAAGAGTCTAGTTTAATTCTTCTGCATATGGATATCCAGTTTTCCCAGCACCATTAATTGAAGAGAGTGTCATTTCCCCAATGTATGCTCTTGGCACCTTGTTGAAAATGAGTTCACTGTAAATGTGTGGATCTGTTACTGTTTTCCCTATTCTGTTCCACTGGTCTGTCTGTTTTTATGCCAGGATGATGCTATTTGGTTTCTAGAACTGCATAGTATAACTTGAAGTCAGGTAATGTGATCCTTCCAATTTCATTCTTTTTGCTGAGAATAATTTTGGCTACTCTGGGCATTTTGTTGTTCCATACAAATTTTAGAATTTTTTTAAAAGATGGTCATTGGTATTTTGATAGGAATTGCATTGAATCTGGTGCTTACAGCCTAGGAAGAATTGCTTAGGCATCAGGAAACAGGGAATATAAGAGGTATTAAATAAAAGCCTGTGTGTCTAAAATAGACTGATAACGGATAAGAATGCAGAATTTTCAAAGTGTCAGATTTTGCTGAGGATTTTGTTTTTCGTTTTAAGAAAAAAAGAATAGATGACCAACATGATTACATTTGTTCATCACAATAAGTTCACTATCTTCAATCTTAACATTTACTTGATTAAATAATTCATGGATGCAGAAATATTATTAATTGGGAAAATTATTGCAATTGCACAGATATAACTCCATGGTAGCTTGAACTAAGATATTGTAAAAGTTAAAATCAGTGTGACTGATCTATATATTGTCTACATGGGGGAATGAGAGTTTTTCCCACATAGGACTGGAGAAATTTGGTGACATCTTGGAGTTTACTGTTAAGAAGAAATACTGAAGAATTTGTCAAATGCAATGGTAGGTGATGAGTTATTCTATGGACCCGAAAGTTGGGGGTAGAGGTAAACCACGAAGGTACAGTGTGAGAAACTCCAAGAAAAAAGTAGTTCAAGTAGGAACGTACAGCCAGTTATGACATGTTTCTCAGTGGGGATATGGAATAATTACCAACAAGAGATTTAGAAACACTATGTACTCTTCATCATGTCAAAAGGAATCTTGGAGTTGTGAATATTGAACAGCAAGTGATCAGTAATTATGCTTTAAGATGCTATCTTGTTTTGATATAAATATTAAAGGTGTGTGTGTGTGTGTGTGTGTGTGTGTGTGTGTGTGTGGAAAGGGGTATGATATAATTTTGTAGTGTTGAGAAATCTTCCAGATATTGAAACCTGAATTCCTTGAGCAGCATAACAACAACTTGAATATTTTTGAAAATGTAATACAGAGAAGAAACTTGAAGGCTAGGCATAATGGTTGAGATTATAAAGCTTCAGGCCCAAACTTTTCCATATAGTACTTACCGCTAATAGGAATATTGTATTAGTGGTGAGGCTCAAAGATTTGTTTAGCACTCCTAGTGTATTTCTTATAAAACAGCCTGGCTCTTTTCTTACCTTACCCCACAGTGCAAACTTTCCTCTATAGTCTAACATTAGACATATTAGGTACTGTGCTCAATACCTGGGTGAAGAGTTCATTCACACCCCAAACCTCAACATTACACAATTGTACCTAGGTAACAAAGCTACGTATATACACTTTGAATCTAAAATAAAAGTTGCATAAATAAATAAATTTTTAAAAAGAAAGATTAAACATATTAATAAGAACACGAAATAAGAACACGAAGAAAAGAGAGCAATTACTGGAAACACACTTTCATACACTGATCTAATTAAAATACAGGCAGGAATTTTATTGTATTGTTGTCTTTATCTTGGTCTCTGCTATTTGTTATCAGGGAAAGCTCTAGATCTCCCCCAAGGATGGCAAAAAACATATTTAAGTGTATTTCATCGTTTTAATGCTAAAGATAACTTATTTCACCAAATAATATTTTCTGTTAGTCTAAGAATTGGTAAAAAAAAAAAATGATCTTAAGAAAAATGCAATTATTGTGTAGGAGCAGAATAAATTTTCTGCCTGAATCAAAACACAATATGAACTAAAATAATTTAGTTACACTCAGGTTCTTTGCTTGCTATGTAATACTGCATTTTTACCTTACAGTAAAATTTCAGCAGTTGTTCAATAACTTTTTGTTGCTGCTATTGTTATTTTGAAAAAGTATTTTTTGAAAATATAAATATTCAACGATATCCTACAAGGCATTTAATGTTCATAAAATCTTGTTAATGTATTAATAGCCTTATTTCCTATGGCCATAGAATTTCATCACTCTACATTGCCATGCCTAATCACAATTTAGGAGTCTTTTAAATGTAATCCAAAAGCATTGGGTTTCACACACTTGGCATATTGATATGACTCTGGACAAATCAAGCTTGAAATATATTAGTGTAAATTGCATTCCCCACAGTGGTGTCTTAGTTGTTCTGTCTCCATTATTTCTCAAGGCTCCACAGTGCATAAAATACTATTATGATATATTGAGCAATGAAAGTCAAGATCAGTCAACATTTATGCAACACTCAAATGAAAACTGAAAGAGAAAAATAAATGAATCTCACCAGTAATGAAATAGGATTTTATATATGCTTTATAATTTTTGATAAACATGGTTGTTAGTGTATAAAGTTTCTGTATGCAAATTAGCAAAAGTTATACCTTCAGGTTTTTGAAATAGAAAAAAAACCAGAATCTTCGAGAAGATTAGATATAAGGAACTTAACTGACAAGTGAGCTTAGGTTAAAGAGCCTTCACAGTGGTCTGGTAGCCAAACTTCTCAAAATAATCTGATATTACAGAGTTTGTAAAACTGTGAATTATTAAATGTGACAAAACTGTATTATAAATTTATCTCTCCAATGTTTTATGTTTATCATCCAGTGTTAAATCACTAAGCACAAAAATTGCAAGCGAACACTCAACTTTTAAAACATTCATTGCGATTTAGAATTATTATGAAATGTCTACTACTTAACACACTTCAACTGAATTAATAATCATTTTCAACCTGTGCTATAAAAAGCTTAATTTCTTGTCAAAAAATAGAATGCATTTCAATGAAAGAAGAAAAATTAGTTGAATTTCAAATTTTTAGTTATTTTCTTATGCCAGAATACAAGCTGTGTGCTTTATTATCTCTTTAAAACGTATTGTTAGTATGTGATGTTTCAAATTATGTATCAAATCAATGAAATAATAAATCAGAGATATTTTTACATTTTATACAAATACATTTTTCTATGTTATAGGGAATAGGTTTAACTGAATTACTTTAAAAAGCAAAATAAATGAATTTTGCAAAAAATTGTTCTAATATAATAAATACATATTTGAATATATGTAACTAATTTTTAAGAAAACTTTGACACAAAATTTCTCTTTCAGCATATAAAGAAACACAAACTAGCAAAAACTATTTGGCTAATAACTAAATATCTGTTTAACTTCTTACACTCTACTAATTTAAATTTTAAAAGTAAAGTTGTTTGGGTTAGAAAATGAGTGTATTTATAAATATCACCTGCATTTTTTTAAGTCTGGCTTCTTAAAATTGTCAACCGACAGGTCTATATTAAAAGCTAAAATTACACTTTCTCTAATAATATATTTTATGTGTATAGAATGAGCCATTCATAAACCAAGAACATTTTTAGAAAAGTGATCAAAGTTGTTATCGAATATTAAGTGGCTACCATAAATAGTTGTTTTTCCACTTCGTACTTTTTAAAGGGTCAAACTGATAAGTATATTTTTAAAAAGTTATATTTCAGATGAATATAAATAGCATTTCTAAATTCAAATATCTATTTGACAATAATATAGTCAACATTTAGGAGGTGATAATTTAATTTCTGTACCTTAATGACTAGATTCTCTGAGAGGATTTGTGTATACTTTCAAAGATTCATTATTATATTTTCTTGTTTCCTCCAAAACCTGAAATTCTCTTTGCTTTAACCAGTTGGTAAATTTGTGTGATGACTACAGAGCCAGACAATACGATTTCACCACTGACACTTTGATTAACCACTGCTTAATTATTTTTACCATCTAAAAAATAAGTATATCACTTCTTCCATGGGGTTGCTCTGAGTAGGATACTGAAATATAAATAGATGTACAATTCATATCTAATGCGTTACAGACTGCATTGAGTTTGTTAATAATTTAGGGTTAAGGGTTTTTCCCACTACTCATTAAATCCATCACTAAAATACCTGACTGAAGTTCTTCAAGCTTGTTATTGTAATGGTAGAGCAGCAATAGAGATGTTTTGTTATAATGCTTCACTTCAAAGAATGTCCAATAACATGCAAAATTGGGAACAAAATATCATGTGAGTTTTACAGGGGAGACTAAAATAAAGTAATAGGGGTCACGCGGGGTGGCTCACGTCTGTAATTCCAGCACTTTGGGAGTCCGAGATGGGCAGATCACTTGAGGCCAGGAGTTTGAGACCAGCCTGGCCAATATGGTGAAACCCCCATCTCTACTAAAAAATACAGAAACTAGCCAGGCTTGGTGGCATGCACCTGTAAACCCAGCTACTCGGGAGGCTGAGACAGAAGAATTACTTGAACCCTGGATGTAGTGACTTATTTCTAATGAATCAAAAAAGTAAAGAGAATTACAGTAATGTTATGTAGTTCAGAATCACAGCAAAAATCACTTTAACCAAGTAATCATAGTTAACATTATTCATACAGAGTAAGGTTATTGTCATGTAACCTTGGCATTACACAATGAGAATGACACTCCAGCTCTTTGGTATTCTTCTCAATAATCCACAATACCAATCTAATAATGAGAAAACATGACACAAATGCAAATCAAGGGACATTCTACAAAATAACTGACCTTGTTAGATCTTCAAATGGTCAAGGCCATGAAATACAGAAAAAGTCTGAGAAACTGTCATAGATTGAAGCAGGATAAGGAGACATCACTAAATACAACATGGTAACTGGGATTTGATCCTGAAACAGGAAGAATACAGTAATGAAAAAACTTACAGAATATTAATAAAATATCTAGTATGGTTTACAGTATTTTACTAATATTAATTTATTAGTTTACATAAAAGTTCCATGATTATGCAGGGCACTAAGTTCAGAGAAAACATTAAGAACTACATGGAAGTGCTCTCTACTATCTATACAACCCTTCTGTCAATCACAATTGGTTTAATAAAATGTTAGAAAAAATAAGCAATCAACAAATAATGAGGCAGTAGCCGAGTACTCATTGGAAAACTCAGAAAATTAGTTTTTACTTCTGGCTGTACCTCAGAAGTGATGCATATACCATTTATCATCCCTGAGACATGGTTTACTCCCCTATAAAATTAGCAATTTGACTACATAATTTCCTTTTTTTTTTTTTTTTTTTTTTTTGAGACGGAGTCTCACTCTCTCTCCAGGCTGGAGTGCAGTGGCGTGCCATCTCAGCTCACTGCAATCTCCGGTTCCAAGTTAAAGTGATCCCCCTGCCTCAGCCTCCTGATTAGCTGGGAGTACAGGTATGAGTCACCACACCTGGCTAATTTTTTTGTGTTTTAGTAGCGATGGGGTTTCAACATGTTGGCCAGGAAGGTCTCGATCTCCTGACCTTGTGATCTGCCTGCCTAGGCCTCCCAAAGTGCTGGGATTAAAGTCGTGAGCTACCACGCCCAGCGTTGACTATATAGTTTCTAAAGTTCCTCCAAGTAATCCCTTTGTAATTTATCCCCCTCCTTTTTTTTTTTGCTTTAAAAAATGGTACAAATGGAAGAGAAAATTTTTTGACTATTTTCCATCTCATATCAGAAACACAATACTGTTTTATTAGAAAGTATAAGGATTTAAAATACATGTTGGTAAAGAGAAGTATTTTTTTATCATATTTGTCAAATATTATAGAAAAGGAAAGATAAGAAAAAAAGGTAGATACACATATAATGGCCCAAAATGAAAGTATATATAGCAAGTAATAGGAAAGAAGGGGGGATATGAAATGTCTATAGTTGTTCAGATAAACATTGTGAATAATGAAAATGACATGAATATTTTAAGAAATCAAGAAAGAAAAAATAAATAACAAAGGCAAAAAATTAGGCTGTGAAAGATAAAAGGAGAACTGTCATGAGTGAGGAAAAAATGCAGATTTGCCTAAATGAGAGGAATATAAAAAGGAGATTAAAAACTGGGAGAAAATAAATTTTAGAAGAAAAAGAAAGAAAATAGGAGTAAAGGAGAGAGAGAAAGAGAAACAGATTGGTGAGAAAAAGGAGAAATAACTGAAGGTAGAAAGAGGTGAGAAGAAAAAAGAAGAGGACAGGATGAGGAGAAGAGAAGAGATAAAAAAGAAAAGAAAGAAATTGAATTATGGATATAATATATTAATAATATGGAAACAGTGTTTTCAATCAAGACATGATATGTAAGAATCCAGCTATATATTAAAAGATTTGATTAATAAGATAATGGAATCATGTAATTGAAAATATGTACTTATGTATTTTAATAAGGTGAAAAAGGATGCACATAAATTGGTCTAGGATTAAAAACCAAAATTTGTATGAACCATTTTTCTTTTGAGCAAAAACAAACATAGACAATATTATTATGTTAGGGAGACAGGCAGTATTATCTGATAACAAATTCTAGCAGTTTTTGGATGTCTCGTAATGAGCTAGAAGAGGGGACATTTGTTCCCCTCTTCCACGGAAATGGCTAGAAAGGCTGGACAAATGGCTAATATTCCCTGAAAATCCTATAATCAATTCATTGACAGACTATGACTTCAAAAGAAAAATTAATTGCAAAGCTATTCTTATACCCTTGTCATAAAAAGCAAATTGTGTGTGTGTGTGGATGTGGATGTTTGCTCCGCTGAAATTATGACCCAGAGTGATTCAGCTGCACATTGAGAAAACATGCTTCTCCACAGAATACCAAGAAAATGTCAGATATCTGCAGGTACTGTATCCTATGTGTTCAAGCCACCTGTGATTCCTGCTGGCATTGGTCAAGGATTTGCATACATAATGGATAAGACCCAAGGTAGCCATTCAGCTGCTATGCATTTTGTCATTGAAGTTAAAAGCTTAGTTTGGCTGCTGAAAAAATTTCATGTGATAAACTAAAAAAATTGTAATAATAATGTTAGTAATAATATTTGCATTAAGATATGATGATGTGGGTTTGATAGACCTCTGCTTTTTAATTGAAGCTTTCTCCATGGTCTTAGTAGTGTGATTTTCATAGTCAGTGTCAAGTGAAGAATGATGGTGCTCATAAATTTGGAAAGGAGAGCTTTATTTCTCGTATGGGTTTGCAGCCTGCAAGGTGACCATTCTGACAGGCTGGGAAGCATAGCCTCAGGATGGAAGCCAAAAACAGATACTTCAAGGGAGAGGTAACGGGAACAAGAATTATGCTGAGTGGAGTGATCAAACATCCATATTTAATAAACGATAGGAGGAGTCATGAACATTTATGAAGAGAAAATCATGCAAATGTGCAATTGAGCTCTATGCCCCTCCATGCTTCCCATGTACAAAAAAATGTGGTGTTAATATGATCTGAGGATGGAACTTTGGGTTCTCTGACATGAAAAGGTGAAGCAGAGGAAATGCAAACTCATACTTCATATTCTCTGCAGACTGTCCAGAAGCACTCTGTGGTCAGCGATATCTTATCAGGCAAAAAAGGAGGAGCAGAGTCAGGTGGTTGTTTAATACCAGTGACAGAGTCTTTTGAAAGGGCTGGTTTCTGTTCAACCCTTAGAGAAGAAAGGCTAATAATGATGGTTAGTGAGAGAGTAGATGTAATAAGACATGTCTGATCTCTCATTCCATCATGGCTGAGAAATTTGTTTTCAAGGTTTCTCTGGTGTCCCTTTGGCTAAGAGCATTTCAAAGTTCTCATGATTGTTAAACTGAAAGACAATCAGAAAAAATATGTATTTCTTTTCATCTACCTTCCAAGATTTGACCTATCTAACGCTTCTGTTTCCAAGATTTAGTATGATTTTTTGATAATATAAATTGCATGAAAACATAGCTAGAGGTTTCTATTTTTTCTACTTTTTGTGGGAGAATGATTTGATGCTTCTCTTATTGCTGCCCACTTGATTTACACACTAGTTTGTCACAGACTGTACTGTTGTCTGCAGGGTACAAGAAATTGCAGGCTTATCATTAGTTGGCAAAGGTGAGAAACTGTAGGTTAGGTGTCCATAAAATATATGTGGGAAATTTGGCTAAGAGAGTTGTGCCAAGAAGTTTAGAGAGGTATGTGAGTATTTTTGCTACAATCACATTTTATCATTTATTACATGTTTTGAAACTGTGCACTTTATCTCTCTCTCTCTCACACACACACACACACACACACAGAGAGAGAGAGAGAGAGAGAGATTTTCCTTTGTGTGCTCTTGGCTTACTAAAAACCTCAAGGTTTCACTGCAGCTATAACTGCAGGACCAGCCCAAATTGGCTCTACTCTGTTATTAACAAAATATCATGCTACCTCTTATGTGTAACTGCCCAAACTGCAAGTACTATAGGCTCTGCATTCAGAATAGGAAGAGCTTTGACCTCTAACAACACCCAGAAGCAACCATGTTTTCTCCATGGAAGTAAAAAGAACAGGACGTGACTAGAACCTGACCACCGGGTTCTTTCAGAAGTGAGAGGTGTGTTGGCCAGGAAGATCCAGGACTGAAATCCATCTCAACATACTTTACCATAAATAGCCAAATGTTATGCCCTGTAATAAGTCCCTGCCCAGGTAAATTCCCAAATCCTTTCATTTGACCTCCAACTTCTTAAAACTTTCCCCAGCCCCCAAATTGGAGAGATACGTTTGAGCCTGACTCCTATCTCCTTGCAGGCTAGCCTTGCAATAAGATCTTTATTTGAAGTTGTAGTATTAAGTTCTATGTGCCTCGAGCAGCAATCTCATTTGCTCAATAACACAGCTACAAACAACAACAATAACAAAAAAGAAATCTAGTGATGTTAGACTACATTAGTGGAATTAGAATTTCAAGAATATAAAAGATAGTCTCACAGTTCTTTGTTTCGTTAAAACTATACATCTATTCTCTTCAGTTTCCAATGTAGTGTCGGGGTTTCAATACACTAAAATAAAGGCCTCAGAGGCAGCCTCAGAAGTAAGATTTTTTTACTGAGCTTCTCCTGCCTTACCTGCTTTCAGACCCATTCTCCCCCAAGACTAGCCATAAGAAACTAGAATCTCTCTTTCTCAAGGCAGGTCATAGAAATCAAAACCCTTTTTCCCCAAAGCCAACTATAAAACCTAAGAATATTACTCTAACTTCCCCTCCTCCTTTCTGTATGAAAACTGGCCATAAATAAATTATCTGACCTAACTTGTTTGACTATAGGTCAGAAGACCCCTCTTCCAGAGAGGTCTCTGTCCCACACTCAGAAAAATGGAATGCATAGAATCTAGGCACACAGGCCTTGCTGAGTTTTCCTAGTCTGCCTTTTTAACATTAGATCTTACCCTTTTTGTCCAATCATACTTCTACGTGGCCATCTATACTTTGTTGACCCTAAACATACAAATGGACAATTTCCCCTTATTCTTGAGTCTTCATTCTGAAGGCTCCCATGTATACACATTAAGTATGTCTGTATGCCTTTTATTCTTAAACTGCCTTTTGTGAATTGATTTTTCAGTGAACTTTTAGAAGGTTAAGAGAAACTTTCCCATTTGTCCCCTACCATAGCAATCTTAACAAATGTAGTCATATAACAAGATATATCTGAAAGATTTCAACAAGAATTTTGATATACCCACAATGGACATGTTACAAACTATGAAAGATAATTGCGTATTCCTCATTGGATAAAATAAATTTAGAATTTAGAAATTTAGAATATGGGAATCATGCTGTTTTTTAACATATGCACTATGTATGCTTATATATATGTATAGATGTATACAAGGAAATATGCAAAGAATATTTATAATTTCTTAGACGTTGGTCTGGCAGGATTCCTTCTTTGAACAGGTCAAGTTTGATTTTACACTGACTCTTTATCTCGGTTTTGACCTCCTAGATTCAGAAATGGAGGCTCTGAAGAAAATCAGTCTCCCCACTAAGTACATCCCAAAGTGAAGTCTGTCAAACACAGATGCATGATGATTTCACTCTAATCTCCAGTATCACGTTTCATTGTTATTCTAAGCCTCTTCAGAAATGAAACCATAATGACTATAATTTTACTTGAATGGAACTTGATTTAAATAAGAGCTGCATCACTACTTTCCCACTCTTTCTTGAATATGTAAAGATCGTTTTGCTTCAGACCTTTATATTGCCTATTTCTCTGCCTGGAATGCTTGGCCTCTTCAAACTCAATTGTTTGGCTTTTTCATGGTCACCCCTCTGACCTATACCACTGCCCCTGAAATTGAATTATAGTACTTTGTTATATCTTATCACATACAATCATTTGAGGTATTTTGTTGATTTGTTTGTTTATTATGCATCTTCAAGATCGAATGTAAATTTTATGAGAATAAGGGACTGGTATTGCTTATTCACTGCTTTAAAGGCCAGTATAATGCTCTCTAGAGGATAAGTGCTCAAAACTATTGGGTGAATGAAGAAATTTAATGCATATTGTGATCATTATATAACCAGTAAAATCTACCTCTCAAAACTATAGAGAGTAATTTTTATCACTGATATTCTCATGTATTACGAGTTTACTTCACAGTAAGTTTTTGACTTCTTGAAGCTTCTGCTAACTTGAAATAGAAATCTTGATTGTCAGTAAATATTTAAGTGTATAAATGCATAAAGAAATATATAAATATCCCAGGCTTAGCAACATATCTTTACTTATAACAGTTTAACCTGTGTACAAGGAAAAAAAAAAAAAAAACAACTATCTTTTCAATATTCTAACTAGGACTTATTCAACCAAAAGTCTACTAAGGAAAACATGTTTCAATGAATGAATGACACTGTTATCATACAGTCTTTTAAACAGTGAGAAAAATCTAAGCTATTTATGATAAATCAACATTAAATTATCTTCCCCAAGTCTCTTTAGCTAATATTTCTGTATATCTCAGAAAGAAACTATTCAAGATGTTTTTATAAAGTTGTCTTTTGTTCTGAAAATAAATGTAAATTTTAAAAAATAAACTTATTTCAAATTCAATCAACAAATTAACTAATTCTTTTTTTATTAATGTGTTCAGAACTTGCTGAGATCAAGACATTACACAAATTGGATATCAATTCTTTTCCTAAAATTGTTCAATATTTTTATCATGCTTGAGAAAAAACTCAAACATATTTGCAGTGTATAAAAGACTGTCAATGTCAGCTTTGTCTGCCTTTCAGCAGCATCATCTGGCACACTCCCCTCCCACCAAACCCCATACTCACTCTGTTCTAGCCATACTCATGCTGAAGTATTTCAAGTTACATGAACCTTGCATAATCATTTTCACCACTACTTGAATCTTACTATAGCTATAATCACTTTTATTTCTCAGATCTCTATCCTTCAGACCTTAGATCAAATTAGTCCTCATCTACAAAGGACTCCCTGATCTCCTCATGCTTCTGCTTATGGGATAGAACTTTGGGAAAGCTTATGTGAAATTAATTGTTTACAGGTCAATGTCTCTCAACTTCGTGAGCCTTGAAAGAATAAGAAATTTCTTCTATTCTTCATTAAATGCCAAGGAGTAATGCGTTGTGAAGTGAAAAGCCTTAAAAGATGCATTTTAGTAGATGGCTTGGGGCTAGGTCTACAAGGATATAGGTAGGCTTTCTCTCTCTTAAGTATTTTCAATCCTTATATAAGAGGAAAGCGGGTACAATACAAACACAAGGATACACACACACACATATATAAATATATATATATATATATATATATATGCATTAGTGGAAAGTTTAGTGACACAGAAATCAGAAGAGTATTTTTCATAGAAAGAGTAGAAATTCAACTGTGAAATATCAAAAAACTACCTATTGGTTACTATGCTCACTACCGGTTAATGAAATAATTTGTGCATCAAACCCTAGCAATATGTAATTTATCCTTGTAAAACACATGCACCCTGAACATGTGTGCCCCCTGAACCTTAAATAGAAGTTGAAAGGAAAAACCAAAACCAGAAATAAAATAAAATACAACAAAATAATCTGTAAGATACTAAAACAAGAAAAAAACTAGTTATGAATTAAACAAAGAAGAAGGAGGGCATATCTGAGGCCAATTTTGGGGAAAGCCTGAAGAAACAAACTTTTACATGTAGAGTTGCGGAAAGATTACTATTTTACTAGGGAGTAATGAGGGATCAACTAAATAATAATTAGAAATAGATCAGACTGAAGGGTTTTATATAATAAATAACTTTTTAATAAAAAATGATTGACTGCTTATTAATATAAGGATGATATGGGATACTTTGAGAATCCTACTTTGAAGTTTACGTATCAATTTTTATTACATAAAACTCTTTCTCCATAGATATATTCCTCCTCACAAAAAAATTGGGCATATCAAATAAATTATAGTTTATTGACAGGAATATCAAGAGCTTCCAATTCATAGATGAAAGTTCTTGGAATTTATGTCAAATCTATCTGCACCCAAAGTTATTTTAAATAAAATTTCTCTCAAAGACAAAATCAATAAGACTTCTGTTATCTATAATCTGTAAATTAAATATGGAGAACATATTTTTGCTTTGAAATATGTTAACTAAAAATATATACAGCTTTTAAAACCCATAGTTTGCTTTTAAAATCCTGCATTCACTTGTTTCTAAACTAGACAAATATAGTTTTATATAACCACGATGAGATGTTTTACCAAATAATCACTTTAAGTATCCACTATATAGACATAGAATATATTTTTCTATCTTCATATGAGGCGATTTTAAACATATTATTTTATAAGTACATGTAAGTGGATTGTTTTATATATTGAGCTAATTTGCATATCCTTAGCAATATACTTTTAAAAATTCAATGAACATTTATTAAGTGTTACAATATTCAAAACATGGTCTGGAATCTAGGCTTGCTTTGTTTCATCTTTTAAAAAATTGTATTGTTAATTATTATAAAGATGTAATCATTGTACATCTATATGGGTACATATGATATTTTAATAAAAGCATAAAATGTGTAGTAATCAACAAGTCATTGAGATATCCATTACATCAAGCATTTTTATTTCTTTCTGTTAGAAATATTCTACTCTCTGTCGTCTTAAGTTCCTTTTTTCAGCTCCCACATATAAGTAAGAATATGCAATATTTGTCTTTCTGTGCCTGATTTATTTCACTGAACGTAATGACCTCCAGTTGCACCCATGTTGTTGCAAATGACAGGATCTGTCTTTATTATGGCTGAATAGTACTCCACTTTATATATGTACCACATTTTCTCTATTCATTCATTGACAGACATTTAGGTTGCTTTCATATCTTGGTTATTGTGAATAGTGCTGCAATAAACATAGAAGTGCAGATATCTCTTCAGTATACTGATTTCCTTTTGTTTGTGTATGTACCCATCAGTGGGACTGCTTGATCATATGGTAGTTGTATTTTTAGTTTATTGAGGAACTTCTCTACTCTTCTCCATAGTGGTTGTACTAATTTACATTCCCACCAAGAGGGAGAGTTCTCTTTTCTCTACATCCTCATCAACATTAATCACTGCTTTTCTTTTTCATAAAATTCTTTTTACTGTGGTGAGATGATGTCTCACTGTAGCTTTGATTTGGATTTCTCTGATGATTAATGATATTGCACATTTTTATTTGCCTATTGGCCATAGGAAATAGGCAACAAAATGAAGAGACAATCCATAGGATGGGATAAGATACTTGTAAACTACACATCTGACAAGGAACAAATAACCAGATTCTGTAAAGAGTTATATAAATGCCGAGGAGTAATAATAATGCATTGTGAAGTAAAAGGTCTTAAAAGACACATTTCAGTAGATGGTTTGGGACTAGGTCTACAAGGATATAGGTAGGCTTTCTATATATATATATAAAATAATATTAATATAATATTAATAATACTAATAAATAATAATAATATATTATATATGATATATACTAGATGATATTATATATGATATATGATATATATGCTAATATATCATACATATGATATATTATATATACAATGATATATATTATATCATATGTATGATATATTATTATATATATCCTTGTGTTGTACCCCCTTTATATATATTATATATATGTATAAATTTTCTTATTGTTCTGGAGACTAGAATTTCAATATCAAGATAGCAGCAGTTTTTGCTTTTTGTAAAGCCTCTGTCTTTGGCTTGCAGATAGCTAGCCTCACTGTGTCCTCATGAGGTTTTTTACTCTATACATTCACTTGTCTTCTTATGAGGACACTAGTCATTGGATTAGAACACACCCACATGGCCTCATTTTACTTTAATTTCCTTTTTAAAGCCCACATCTCTAAATATAGTTACATGCTGAGTTATTACTTTAACGTATACATTTTGAGAGAAAAAATTCAGCCCAAAACATTCTACCTTCTGGTCCCACATAATTTATGTTCTTCATATGAAAGGACATATGAAAAGATTTTATGAAAAAATATAGCCACCCTGTTCCAACAGCCACACAAGTCTTAACCCATTTCAGCACCAACTCTAAGTCCAAAATATCAACTAAATATCACCTAAGATAAATGGGTGATATTCAAGGTCTGATTCATTTTAAAACAAATTACTCTCTAGCTATGAACCTGTAAAACCAGACAACATGCAATGCTTCTGAAATACAACAGTGGGGTAGGCAATGGATAAATATTACCATTCCAAAAGCAAAAAAAAAGAAAAGAAGAAAGAAGTCATGGATCCCTAGCATATCTGAAACCTAGCAGGGTAATTCTTATTTGATTTTAATGCTTAAAACATCCTCTTTAGCTCAATGCTCTGTTCTCTTTGTCCACAAAAACCATGACTTCTGTTCCCATAGGGGTAGTGGCCCTTGGTGCTAGGCAGTGCCTTCAGTGCTTTGCATATAAATCTCCTCAGCTAAATGTCCAAGTTAATCACTTAAAGTTCTGTCATCCACTAAACACTGGAAAATACTTCAGTCAAGTTATGTGCCACTTTATGATAAGGATCATGATTCCCCCAGTGTACAATAAGTTATATGTTCCTCATTTCCAATGGAGGACTCACCATGAGCACTTCTGACATCCATATTTCTACCAAAAGTCTCTTCAGGCTTTTTCTAACATGCAGCTCAAAACTTCCTGCCTCTATCTGTGAATATATTTCAAAGTCACTTCCACATTTGAGGTGTTAGTTACAGCAGTACTATACTTCCTAGTACCAACATGTGTATTAGTATTGGTTCTCCAAATAGACAACCAAAGGGATATATATATCCTTGTGGACGCTTAGCAAGCCCAAACTCAGCACAATAAGCAGTAGACTGTAGATACAGAAAATAGTTGCAGTTTGAGTCCAGAAGTAACAGGCTGGCAGAAGTCCCTCGTCGTCTGTAAGGTCAGTCTTTTTCTATAAAGGCCTTTGGTTGGATGAGGACCAGGCACATAATGGAGGATAACCTGCTTTACCCAAAATCTACTGATTTAAACGTTTATCTCATCTAAAAAATCCCTTCGCAGAGACATCTGGAATAATGTTTAGAAAAATATCTGACTACCATGGGCTAGCCAAGTTGACATATAAAGTTAACCATGGAATCTCTGTGTTTGTTCTCTGTTTCTTCTATTAAGCATACTCCTATCACTCAAAGTAATGCTAACTAGCATAAAAACTTACTCATAACAACAAAGTATATGATCATTTGGCAATCAAACATGTTTTCAAATAAAAAGAGCTATTAACAATTATGATTTTTTGGAGAAGAAAAAATTATTGAGATAAATTTAGAACTTCAATATTAGAAAAGACCCAATCTAATAAATTGATTTGTTAATTACTGTAATTATGTTTAAAAGATACTACGTGAAATTTATAATCTTGGCAAAGACACACGTAAAATATATTTTTTCTAACATAGACTCTATACCAAAGAGATAGATAGAAATTAATTGATTTAGATATTGTAAAATAATAATAAAGAGTATGCTTTTACTGAATTAGCTGAATAAACCGGATGTCTCTGCTACATTTTTAATTTTATATTTATTTTCATTTATGGGTATCAACTACCTGATTACTGTAATTTATTATGCTATCATTTTAAAATTCATGTTAGCTTTTAAAATAATTTTCCTTGACTTTTATTATTTATTCTATGGTTAAAAATAGTTTTTGTTATTTAGTGTTGATAAGATGATGACAGTAGTCAGTGGTGTTTAATGGACTTTTCTAACTTGTCCCTCATTATTCTTGCAGTGTTTTCTGACACCAGATAAATGAAAAACAACTTCAAAAGCACTTAGCCATGTAAATAACTGTGCTAAAAGCATTATTAAAAAATTTGAAATCCAGAGCTGCATTTAGTCACAACTGTAGAATGCAAAAATTATCAACCCTATCACCAGCACTTAGCCACTTGTAAATGATGACTTACCAAAAACTTATTTGATTCTGAAAAACAAGTTGCAGGCAAAAACAAGTTTTGTGTGTATGTGTGTGTCAAAAGTAATTGAGAAACAAGTGACTCAAGGAAAACATACTTTTTGTGAAGCGTAGAATTTACTTTTTTTTTTTCTTTCTTTTTTTGAGACGGAGTCTTGCTCGGTCGCCCAGGCTGGAGTGCAGTGGCCAGATCTCAGCTCACTGCAAGCTCCGCTTCCCGGATTCACGCCATTCTCCTGCCTCAGCCTCCCGAGTAGCTGGGACTACAGGCGCCCGCCACCGCGCCTGGCTATTTTTTTGTGTGTTTTTAGTAGAGACGGGGTTTCACCGTGTTAGCCAGGATGGTCTCCATCTCCTGACATTGTGATCCGCCCGCCTCGGCCTCCTAAAGTACTAGGATTACAGGCATGAGCCACCGCAGCCTGGCCAGAATGTACATTTTTATAAGATGTAGTAAATCATTCTATGTTTTCCAAATGTTTCTATTTATTTTCCCTGTGAATTATATTTAATTTTTCAAACTATTATTTGAACGTCATGTGTGTCCTTTTTCATGCTATTTTCAGCAATAGATATGCCTACTCCTTATTAGATTCCCTGTGCTTGTTGAACGTTTAGGTGGAAGAAGATACTTTAATAAGCCAAAATCAAAAGGACAATTCCTGATACTATTGGTTTTGCAAGAGATGCAACTTGATTGTTCATCTTTTATAAACACTTAACAAGCAGCATTGAGAGATGCTCTTTGAGGTAAAGATAAGCGCACCTTTCCTATTATTTACTTTTGAGTTCTATTTTGTGTAAAGTACATAAAAGTAGGCTGGGCGCAGTGGCTCAAGCCTGTAATCCCAGCACTTTGGGAGGCCGAGACGGGCGGATCATGAGGTCAGGAGATCGAGACCATCCTGGCTAACACGGTGAAACCCCGTCTCTGCTAAAAAAAAAAAAATATATGAAAAACTAGCCGGGCGAGGTGGTGGGTGCCTGTAGTCCCAGTTACTCGGGAGGCTGAGGCAGGAGAATGGCGTAAACCCGGGAGGCGGAGCTTGCAGTGAGCCGAGATCACGCCACTGCGCTCCCGCCTGGGTGACAGAGCGAGACACCGTCTCAAAAAAAAAAAGTACATAAAAGTACACAAATGCTGGGAATTTTCTCTACAGATTATATTCTATCATAAGGAAACCTATTTGGGGGACTGCTATTGGAGATTGCTGGTGGTAAGAGTCATGGGATTAATTTTTAGTTTCTATTCAGTAAGAAGAAACAGGATATTTAGTGTTGAAAATAATATCTATCCATGGAGATCTCCCTAACTGAAGTGTCCCATTCCTTTCACATGCCAATCCACAACAAACAATAGTTCATACCAATTTGCTTTCATTGGTCATAGCATAACTTTGGATTGAACGATTTTTAGTTTGAGTCAGAGGTATGCCTTTAACTAGTGGATGAACTTATAAAAGTTAACTTCATTTCTCCGTTATCTTGTTCCCTGGCCAAAATAATATTCACATACATGGATTCAGATTTTGTAACGATAAAATTTTGTTTAAATATTTAGGAAAAGTTAAGAATTAATATAATATCAGGTACAATGAAAGCACTTAATAAGCATTTATTACATTAATTTCAAAAAGTGATCCAAATAATTTAATGCACTAAATTTTCATCAAGTCACTATAGAATGCCGAGTATATGCTCATTGCATATTACACTTATTTGTATGATGTTTAGGAACAAAACAATTTTTCTTTGTTAGTTGTTCATTTACATATGTGTCATGGCAGCTCTATCATGCTACTGCTTTTACCATTTTATCATAGTCTACATCCCTTTTATAAATTAAGCAATTTATTTAGCAATAGAGTTAGATTTTGTTTTTGTATAGTGAAATGGTCTTTGGGATTTTCTGTAAGAAAACAATTTTCTTGGCCTTGTACACTTCTGGGAAATGTCTGAGTATCAATTATGTAAATGTGCTTAGAATATTTCCCAGGATATATTATAGATACTTCTAAAATAATATAATGACAGGAGAAATATAGACAGTGAAATTAGTTCAAAACTGTATAATCAATTACATCAATAATGATTTACTATGTTTATGGGTGAAATGTTACTATAGGATTTGATTATCAACAGAATTATACTGTAAGCATTCTTTTTTATCTATACTTACCCTCTCAGTATTATGTTTTAGAGATTCATTCATGTGGTTGTCACTGGCAATAACTTGTTCAATTTCTTTGATCAATAGTATTCCATTGTACGAATATACCACATCCTATTGTTGGTGAAAATTTGTGTTGTTTTCAATTGAGGTTACAAAAGTGCTGCCAGAAAATGTTTTGTTAATGTTGTAGCTGACACTTTTGATGCCCACTCCATATTATTTGGCCTGCCTCTGATTTCACTGTAAGTTGTAAAATATCAGCTATATTTACAGTTTTTAAATCTCATCCATCTGCGTATTTTGACTTATTTTTCTGGAGTCTTTTTCTAGAACTGCATAGGCTTTTCCAATGCAAGTAGGGCAGCTTGGTATACCAAGAATTTAACACCCAAGGAAACCAGGTACAGTGATGGATGGAGGTTGGTGGATACATATTCAGCTTTCCTATCCAATGGGAAGTAATTCTGATGTATTTCAACATAATACCCAGGAAATTCCCAAAAGGATGGAGTCCCACATGCCCCAACAATATCTTATTCATTAACACATTTATTGGCTTTAACATTACTACATTTCTGGTCTGACTTTCCACAGACATTTACTTGTCCTTTTGGAGACGACCATCATTCACATAAACTTGTCTGTACATTAGTCCTAGTCTCAATGTCTTCTTTTAGAAAAACTCAATCTAAGATAATTGGTATTAAAAGTAACCATAGAATTTACCACCTCGGAAGTAGATATTGTATTTTGAAGTCAGTTGACATGAATGATTCCTTATTGGTAGTAAGTGGGTGGATTAGTTTGCTAGAAGTCTCCAGCAAATAGGTGTAGTTAGTTAGGAGTCTTCAGCAAATAGGAGATATATTATAACAGACAGATGTAGCCTTTTATCCCTTGCTAGAACACAACAGGCTCCTGCTCCCTAAAAATTTTGTTATGCACTCTCAGCAACGACAAATACCTCCAGAGATGATATCCTTATTTAGATTCAAGTTACTATCCTGCTTTACTCTTTGGCAGATAACTAGGTTCTTAGCATAGTCTAAGCATAGTCTAAGCAGAGAAGTGCAGTCCTAACCATGAGGGAAATAATTTACTTATGAAAAGAACTGCAGGATCTGGCTACTATCCACCTGTAGGAGTCCATAGAAAGTGTATGAAAATGGGTCTTGAGAATGTTGCACAGAGATGCCATGTGGTATTAGAGAGATGCTACTGATATGGGAGCATTCAGCCTTGACTCAAAATCTAATATCCGATACATTTGAATCTTTGAGAAAACAATAGCCTACAGTGAATGTTGTAAAGAGATTGGGGCTGTTTTTGCAGAATGTTGTGGGAGGGAGGGTCAGAAAGCTAAATGGTGTTAGTATTTCTTTATAAATTAAGAAAAAAAGATACCAGTGGCTGACTCTGTTCTCCAGCAAGCCTGAGAATACACATTCTTTTCTAAAACAGTGAGGAATGCAAGAAACAAAAAAGCACCAGAGTGGTTAAGAAGTCAAGTGGTGACTCTCTTCTATATAAAGGCACTATAGTGGAAGATGTTGCCATGGAACTAATGTGCTCACTAATAGCAATAGGCGTGACAAGATTTTGTAATAGCAGAATTCACACATGGATTTTATTGTCAGTGGCAAGATGGATATAATTACTAAAATGAGGTACCAGGCAAGAATGACAAAGAGAAAATGCAATCCACAGAAATTTTTGGTAATAGATAATACAGCACATATTAATAGATGGAATGACAATGAAGATGCCATTTGTCTTAAATAATCTAAAAGAATCAAGAGCCAGCAAACATAAAACTACTAATAATTGCTACGATGGAAGATCATAGAGCATCAACAAGTTTACAGAGCTATGTTCATTTCACACTTAAATCATATAAAGGGAGGTTAGACCTCCTTTGGGAAGAATCACATAATACCTACTACAAGTATATAGAATATATATTCTTAATCCTTCTACAAAGGAATCAGTAACTATTTACTGGAGTGACCATAAATTAGAAAAAGAGGAAACACGGACCCACAAGGCCTGTTGAATATTATGTCAAATTTACAATTGATACCAAGAGATATGGAATGACATAATGCACTCCTCCTTACGCGTTAGATACAGTCCTCTCTGGAGGCCATTTCTCTATGTGTGCCAGGGACCTGTGAAACTACTCTGTGATTGTTTTCCTATCCCTGAATGCATAGGTGCAATGGGTATACACACTAGTTGCCAAAACTCATATCAGATTTCGTAATTCAGAGACTAATAGCCATTATGGAAGGAAAACCAAGTAGAGTGCATAAAACTGCCCACAGCCCCTAGACAAGAAAGTAACTCAGAAGCAAGGTGGCATCCACTTATGCCATCTGACTACATATGACTAGAGATAGTTGAAGGGGAAAATACTGTCAGTTCTATGGCAGTCTTCTGACTGAACTTGATAGTCCTACCCTCAGGATGGAGAACACTATATGAAAACTAATGACAAATGGAAAGACGGATAAATGGTTTCTCATAAAAAGGGAACAAATAAATAGATCATTCAAAAATGAAACAGTATTACCTTAGTGCGTTGTGAAAGGTTCTGAACTAGATATTATCTCTGAGCGGTGTTTACAGATGCTCATAAAGGCAAAGCTATTTGGTTCTATTGATTGAAGTTGAAGATCCAGGATGGTCCCAATGAATTTAATTATTCAATCTGGAGTCATCTATGTAATGTGTCTTAATGACACTGACAGCACTTTGTAGTGAACACTTGGAATAATTCTGAAGTTGATTTGTATTTCAATTTCCATTATACAGTTTATAGCTATTAGAAGACTCCTGTGGAAGGTAACGAGTAGGAATTGTTATATGTGCACCCAAAATTACTTTGAGTAATAGAAACTCAAGATTACTGTATAACTGTTAACTTCAGTGATGACCTGTGGATAGAGATGTCTAGATATAGTGTACATATCTAGATATCTATCCAGATGGAATATCTGTTGAATTCTTGGCTTCTCATAGTATTATATGACTTAATGCCTATAGTCCAATGTGTGTGCGTGTTGTGGAGAGGTACAGATAGAGGGAAATAATCAATATGAAGAATAACTAGCATACGGAAGTCAGTATCAGGGTCAGGGCCAATTTCTAAGCTCATATACATTCTTCTAATAGTCTCAATATCCAGAAATGGTGCCTATGGGAATCTTTTTGGCATGTGTAAAATGCGTATGTCTAAAGTATGTTAGAATGCATAGACAAAAATATATTTGGACTTGACTTCTGCCCATCTGACGTTATCCTAAGAAATGATTAAATTTACCAACCTAATATGAAAAAAGGAATACAGGTATGTCCAGAAAAGAATTTGAATCTGGAATAAACTGAATAGTTTTTCTCCTTGATTTACAGCCCAATCTGTGACAGCACTTGGTAAATCAGCAGAGCTGTTTTTGTTAAGAAGATCAATAAATACTATTGTTAATTATAACTGATTTAATTTTTTAATGATATATATATAACCAAAATGTAACTGCAATTTAGTGTAATCAAGTGTAATTGGTAAGATTAATTTGACTAGTCTCAACAAAACATTTGATATTACTAATAAAAATTTTAAAAAATAATTAAAACATTTATAGATATTTATCCAATAAAAACTAATTTAACAGAGGAGGAAATATAGATATTTAACAATAAATTAATTGTTTTATTTGTCCATCTGTTGATTTGAACTTCAGCAAAGTTTAAATCTCAATAGTGAAAAGAAGTAAAGAGTTAAACATGATTATTAACAATTTTTTGCTGGAATGTTTAGTAAACCAAAATTTGTTAAAGCAGTATCTCATTTGTCCATACATGTCATTAGTATTTCGACAGTTATTCTTTTTTTTTCTTTTTCGGTTCTATAAATGCTACAAAAGATTGTCCATAGATGATTTATAATTAAAAATCCTGGGCCAAGAGTCAAAGGGAAGATTATGGAAAATATAATGGATTTATAGCTTAGAATCTATGCTTGGAAAAATTGTTAATGATATCAAGCCTGGACATCTTTAAATGTGTAAGAAGTAACCAAATTTATGACTCACTCCAACCACTACAAAAAAGCTTTGCAGATAAATTTTCCAAAATGAAAAAAAGTAAGATAACCACATTATAATACAATTTATACTGATTATAACTAAATAAAAATAAATAATATTTAATTCCAGCTCCCACAAGCCACATTTCAAATGTTCAACAGCCATATTGTATTAGTCAGGGTTCTCTAGAGGGACAGAACTAATGGAATAGATACATATATAAAGGGGAGTTTATTAAGTATTAACTCACACCATCATAAGGTCTCACGATACACCATCTGCAGGCAGAGGAGCTAGGAGGGTCTGTCCGAGTTCCAAAGCTGAAAAACTTGAAGTCCGATGTTCAAGGGTGGGAAGCATCCAACACAGGAGAAAGATGTAGGCCAGGAGGCTAGGCCAGTGTCCTCACTTTTTTCTGCCTGCTTCATATTCTAACCATGCTGGCAGCTGATTAGATGGTGCCCATCCAGAATAAGGGTGGATCTGCCTTTCCAGCCCACTGACTCACATGTTAATCTCCTTTGACAACACCCTCACAGATACACCCAGGATCAATACTTTGTATCCTTCAGTCCAATCAAGTTGATACTCAATACTTAGTGGCTCTCTATGGAAGATAGGGTTAATTTACAACGAACTGAACAAAACTCAATAATATTTATCTCGGGGGATTCCTGGATGTCTATTTGTTGATTCTTGGCCAACATAAAATCAGTGGGATTTGTTATGTGCAGTTAAAGACTGAACCTTCCCTGGCTACCTCCAGATAGTGGGTTTTTTTTTTTTCTTTTGTTTCGCTTTTTCCTACAAGTTTTTAACTGGCTTAACCTGACTTTTAACTGATAAACCTAACTGTTTATCAACCTGACTTAAGGGCCAAAAGAGTATAAAAATCTTGGAAACATCTGCTTTGAGTTCAGGGGAATCCAGGATTTTTCACACAGAACCACACACCTTGGTGGTTCAATTCAGTGACAAGAGCACAAGCTAGGTACAAATAAAAACCCTGGTGAGCAGTCACATAAGATGTTTTTCAGAACTGCAATGCTTGCTTGGATTCGGTTTCTCTTGCTGTACGCGCCATATGCTTTTTTGTTTGTTTATAAACAGAAATCTCTTGTTTTGTAGAATCTTTTCTAATGCACGACTTGAAAAATCTTTGCATTGCTATGTTAGCCAGTGTGACTACAGAATATTTCGATCATCATAGAAAGTTCTACTAAACAGCTTTGACCTATATTAATTTTTCAATTAATTAATTGGAATGAAGTCAAAACATGGAAATACAATTACTGTTATCATGACACATACCATAAACTCACCTCTCATCTTGAGGCAGTGCAAAGATTGAACTATTATAATCAGAAAGTCTTTGGTGTAGGAAAAAATGGAATATGAGTACTTAATCAAGTTTTAAAGTTACAGGCTCCTAGTGACAATTAAAAGCAAATCAACTTCTAGTAGGTTGTATTACTAAATTTAATTTTTCTAACAACATCTTTTTTACTGTATCCAGGTTTAACGGCTCTCAGTACAATCCTTTATGCCACCGCAGCCAGGTCACTACAGCCAAGCCAGACTATAAAAGCTAACTCCGTCTGACCTCGAGATGCATGAACAAGCCCAGCAGATGAGCAGAAAAGGTCTGTGAGATCTTGTCTCACAGCTGAACAGGTCTGAGAATAATGGATCAAAGTTGTAATCCACTATGCTTTTCATCATCTCTAGTGCAGCAAGAGCTGGCTAGTAGAAACATTTAGTTGGGAAATGAGGATTTTTTTTTTTTTTTTTTGGTAGTCATTTTGTATTTAAACACCTCTGGTGGTTAAATCTCAAAAACAGGTAAATAGGTGCCTACAATTCTGAAAGAATCTCTTTGTTGCTGACCAGAGTGAACCATGGTTTTATACGAGAGAACTGGGTAAGACTTAAGGAAGAGTTCTAACAAATACCAGTATAATGTAGATGATTAGAGAGAGACAAAAGAATCCATGTGGAAAGAAGAAATAGATGAAATTAGAACATCACAAGTTATCAAATGAGTGAAAGTTTTTTTTTAAAGACCTAAAAATTTGCTGATGATTTCATGGAGAACTTATCAGTTTCTAGTTTGGAAATGTTAATTTTTATAAATTGCATCTTTAATGCAATCTCTGCAGTTTCATATATATCTATTTCTTTAAAAATGTTAATACTTGTGAAAAGAAGTGTTCATAAGATATAATAAGCAATAAATATAGAGTTATTTAGAGTTATTACATGAATAAATAAATATGTAAATAAGTGAATGAAGTTAGTAACTAAGAAATTCACTGGATGTGAGAAATATAGTATGCTTTGAAAAGTTAATATTAGAAAGTTAAAAAAAGTTTTTGTTATAATGTTATTGTTCTCAGATTGTAGTTAAATAACATTTCATTCTGCTAACTAGATCTGAAAATAACTTTTGAAGATGAAATTAGTATAAAATTTGGAAGAAAATAAATGTCACTTATGAATAAATAGCTACAGTAAGCAATATTTTAATAAAACACATAAACATGCATTGTTAACATTGTGTATATCTTGGATGATTCCATCACAATTTTATTTTAATTTATCATTTATATTCTCTTACATAAATACAAGGTGTTAATCAGAATCTCTGTACCAGATTACACATTGTTGAGGACTTACATTGCATTTTCCTTAAAAGGATTAAAAAGAAAATTACCTATATATGCATTGGTCATTGCAATAGTGAAATAACACTCAAATTGTATTTATAGTTTAGAGGAATAGATTAGATATCAATAGGGGATGCTATTTATTTGCTCATTTGATGCTTCATGGAATTCTCTTGGTACAATTTTTCCCGGGTGTTTTATGTATATTTAATCAGATGAGGCTAGAGATAGTTTATTTTTATTATATAGGAGTATTCTCAGTGTATTATTACCCCAACTGAGTATCTCAACAAATATTAGACTTCAGAGAAAAAATAGGCATATGAGTTAATTTATTGGGAGAGTCTAGATAGTTCACTTCTATTACTAATAATAGAAATACACAAGCAAAAATTTTTCCCAAGGAAACATATTTTATGATCCCACATATGCCAAACATTGATAGTAAGAACTTTATGTATATTATATCATTTTTTCTTAAAAACTCTACGAAGTACTCGTATTCCAATTTTACCTATACCATAGACTTTCTGATTATAATAGTTTAATCTTTGCCCTGTATCATGATGAGAGGTGAAAGAGTTTATGGTTTATACCATGATAACAGTAATTGTAATTCCATGTTTTGCATTTTAGCACTTATTTTTGGTAGTGATTAAAATAAATCAATACAACTAAGAAGAGTATATAAAGAAAAAAACAAAAAAATGAGTCAAGTTAAGTGAACTTCATAATGCCCTGAAAATCTTTTTTCTCATCTAAAGCGATCTTATTATCCTTCTTTGCTTCTATGGTTTACATGTTAATATTTTAAAAACAACAAATAAAACATACAGTTGAAAAAACAGTGAATATGGCAGTTTGTCCAATTATATATAATCACATTTAATGTATTAATTTCAAGATAGAATATAATTTTTAAAGTATACATGAGATAAAATCAAGAGAAGACCAGGAGAAACAGATTATAGAATCAGTTTTCAAGAAAGGCTGTATCACTGTCATGGACTTTTTTTTTCTTTTTCTTAACAGCAGCTTTATTGAGATATAAGTCACATGATAAACAATAAACATATCCAAAGAGTAAAATTATGTTTTTAGTATATCTGTTGTTTAAGCATCAACACATCCAATTTTAAAATATTTTCATCACTACCAAAAGAATATTTACCCATTAGCAGTCATTTTTTCAACTCCATTCTCCAAGCCCTAGCCATAATCAACCACTAATCTATTTTATGTCTGTATAGATTTTCATAATTCTGGACATTTTATATGAATGAAATGATACCATATGTGATCTTTTGTCACTACATTCTTTCATTTTCAACAATGGTTTTAAGGTTCTTCCATGTTGTAAGATGTATAGCTACTTTATCACTTGTTTTTTGAAAGCAAATATCCTATTGTATGGATATACCACATTTTGCTTATTCATTCATCAATTGATGTACATTTGGGTTGTTCTTATATTTTGTTTATAAAAAGTAATGCTTCTGTGAACAGTTGTGTACAAGTTTTTATTAGGATGTATATATTTTGAATACTCTTGGTATACAACTAGTGGTTAAATTGCCTCATCATATGGTACTCTATGTTTACATTTTGGATAGATGGCCAAACTTTTTCCAAAGCTGGTAAATCCTTTTCTTTTCCCACCAGCAGTGTATGAAGATTCCAATTTCTCCACATTCTCATAAAAACTTGTTATTATCTTTCTTTTTTATATTATCCATTTCACAATATATAGGGATATGAAGGAGTGTCTCATTTTGGATTGATTTGCATTTCTGATGGCAAATGATGTTGAGCATCTTGCCATATGCTTACTATACATTTGTATTATACATTCTTTGGAAAATGGCTATTTATATCTTTTTCCCTTTTCCTAAATTAGAATTTAAAAAAATTTTTTTAATTCAATAGGTGTTTAGTGTTCTGGATACTAGTTCTATATCAATATATAAATGATTCACACACATAAAAAATCCATTCAGTGCCTTCTTTCCACTTTCTTAATGGTGTTGTATGAAGTAATTTAATTTTTGAATTTTGATGATGTCCACTTTATGTAGCTTTTCCTTTGTTGTTTGCTATTTTATTGTCATATGTGAAAACCATTGCCTTCTTCAAGGCCAAAAATCTGTTTTATTCTAGCAATTTTCGCTTTTTAGTTCTTACATTTAGGTGTTTGTTTTTCAGTTAATTTTTATAGATGTTATGAGATCCAGGTCCACCTTCATTCACTTCCATGAATGTATCCATAGCATCATTTGTTCATAATACTATTTTTATTTTAATTCAATTGTCTCTGTACCCTTGTTGAAATCAATTGACCATCAATATAAGGTATATTTCTCGACTATGAATTATATCCCGTTGATCTTTAATCATCATGGCAATACCATACTCTCTTGAACACTAGCTTTGTAAAAATTTTTAAATTAAAAAGCTGCTTCAAATGTGCTCTTTTCTAAGTCGTTATGATTATTCTAGGTTGCTACATTTTCTATACAAATTTTAGGATCAGCTTATAAATTTCTGCAAAGATTGATGGGATTTTATATGGATTGTGTTGAATCTATAGATGTATTTGGGAGTATTACCATTTAAACCATACTGTCTTCTGCTCTATGAACGTGTTATGACTTTTCAATTATTTGGATCTTTTAGAATTTTTTTTTCTTTTTGAGATGGAGTTTCGCTCTTGTTGCCCAGGCTAAAGTGCAATGACTCAATCTCAACTCACTGCAACCTCTGCCTCCTGGGTTCAAGCGATTCTGCTGCCTCAGCCTCCCGAGTAGCTGGGATTACAGGAGCCTGGCTAATTTTTTTTTATTTTTAGTAGAGACGGGGTTTCACCATGTTGGGCAGGCTGGTCTTGAACTCCTGACCTCAGGTGATTCACCTGCCTGGGCCTCCCAAAGTGCTGGGATTACAGGCATGAGCCACCACGCTCGGCCAAATTTTTTAAATTTGTAAAAAAATATTTTAGGTTCAGGTTTACAGGTGCTGGTGTGTTATATAGATAAACTTGTGTTACAGGGGTTTGATGTACACATTATTTCATCATCCAGATACTAAGTCTGATATCCAATACATTTCTTTCAGCTATTTTGGTTTTCTGATTATAGTTTTATACTCCTTTGGTAAATATTTATACATACTATGTTATTATTATAACATTAGCCATCATGTTTTACACTATTAGGAAGGTTTCATCTTTAGAAATTCACTAATTTTATACCATGAGGAAGCTGGATGAGAAATAAAATGACACTATAAAAAACGATTGTTATTCATGGCTACAGAAAAACACCATATCTACTTTGTCCTAAAATGGATGTCCCATGCCCTTTCTAGATGGCCCTGGTTGCAAGTAGAAAAAAAAGAAGAAACAACAGAATTTGCTATGGCATGCTCCCCTCTACAGTCCAAATATAACTGAGCAATGTGAATTATACCTGAAAGCATAACTTCAAAGGAATTGACAGTATGTGAGTTTGCAAAAGTGGGTACATACATAAATATTTGATTCTCTTTTTTTGTTTTCTGGTCTCAGCAATAGAAGAAAGCATATTAGAAGTGTATTCTTAAGTTGAAGCATCTAAATAATGAATGAATTCCAACACATTCAAAATAAATGTACAAAGAACAGAATAGCAAAGTATGGAATGAAAAATATTAAAGCTTATTATATGTAATGATAGGAAGTTTCAAATGTCTTTGGTTTGTCTGTGTGAGACTTGAGTTGCTGTGTAAAGTGTTCTGGGTTGTATTAGAAACGTTTTGAAAAACATCTACACCCATGGAGGAATGAAATAAATGTTGAGTATTAATCTACTATGTTCAACACAGGAAAAAAAGGTTGAATAAGATTCATATTTGATAATTTACCTAAATACTTCTTTTATTCAAGTAAAATTTGCCACATACCTTTCAAAAGCAAACAAAGGGGTTAAAATGTTATTTTTAAGGTGATACACACACACACATATATGATTGACAGAGTTTCTGAGAGAGTGCTTGCAAGTGATAAAAAGCTGACATAAATACAGTAATAAAAGTATTGATTTAGAGGAACTGAGATGAGAGCATTGGAAGCTTTTAAAAAAGTCACAGCAATTTACAGGTAAAAACTATACTTACAGACCATATATGCTCCCTTATGTTTAGGGCTACTCCAGTTTAAAATAGATTTCCAGAAAGGAATACTGTAGAGAACAGCAAAAGTGCTTATCTGCGTCTTATTCTTAATTGGAGTTATTTATCAAATTTTGATGTGCATTTGGTATTATGTCGATTCTGCCCTATTACTGTTAAATTGAATTAAAATACAGTGTTTGATTATATAATTCAATAATCCGAGTATTTTTTGAAACTGTGTTTTGCAGTAAAAACCCTCATAAAACTTACAGTGAACTTTAGACAAAGTATTCTCAGCACAACAATATATTTGTTTCAACCCCAAGAGATTTTCACAAAGGTTATGCAGCAAAATCACCAAGTAAGATAAGGAATGAAAAGCAACTAAGGTACCGAATAGGAGCATTTTAATTTCTATTGTTTATAACAGTTCACCTTGGCTAAATTTTCTGAAATAAGACAGACATGTTATATTGTTATTGTTTTTTCCCAACAGAGCTCCTTTGTATCATGCTTCTTCTCCTTATTACACAAGGCCATAGAGTGTGCTGTTTACTGGCATAGACACTGAAGTCCGACTTTCCATTTTCAAAGCCAGCTCAATCTCTCATTACTGTGTAATCTCACTCCTATTACATAACTTGCCTCTGCCCCAATTTCTTTAATTTTAGATTCAGGAAATAATTTTACTTACTTGCTAAGGGGGAAAAAAGTTCTGCTGGAATCTGAGCTGTGAGGGGAATACTGATAATTTAATGGAAACCACAGCTTGTGAAATGAACTATACATTTTTCAGAAAATAGAAAACCTGCACCAACCCAAACCTTGATCAGAGACTAAGTCCAAATTAATACCATACACAGACCTAAATAAGCATAACTCCACATAGAATCATGTGTTCTAAATAAGGCTGATTTTTTTATTGTTTCATGACCCTTCAATTTTCCAATTCTGAACAGTGCTTGCCAACATAATCCTCTAATCTACCTCCAAAAATCCTATAAGTACCCTTCTAAAATTTCTCCTTTTTGAGATGCCCCATAGCTCTTATTAAAGTGGCCTCATCATCTGGGGTGATACCTGATGTTTGTTGTGTCACGCCAAGGAAATCAAGGATGCAGACACACAAGGAGTGAGGTTAAGAACGGAGGTTTAATAGGCAAAAGAAAGAGGAGAGCTGTCTACTGCAGAGAGAGGGGTCCCGAGCAGGTTTCCACCTCTTCAGTGAAGTGCAAGGAATTTTACATGAGCTTGAGGAAGTGGTATCTGATTTACACAGGGCATGAAAGATTGCCTGAACCTGATGTGCCGTTTGCATAGGGGGCCAAAAAGTGGTTAGGGCTAGGTGTGCCATTTGCATAAGGC
This sequence comes from Macaca thibetana thibetana, assembly GCF_024542745.1. NCBI lineage: Eukaryota > Metazoa > Chordata > Mammalia > Primates > Cercopithecidae > Macaca > Macaca thibetana. The sequence continues at coordinate 62,441,800 of NC_065594.1, forward strand.
ACAAAAAGCTGCCCCTTACCCCCTATTCTTTTATTATGCAGATGGGTTCTCTACCTGGCCAATGCCATGTTGCCCGTTTCTTTACTGTACACATGGTAACAAATAAAAGGGAAGATGGAGCCTCCATGTTGGACATGGCTGGCTCCCGGGTAGCCCTTTTCTGTTGGTACAGCTGCTGGCATTTCCACCATGCAAACTTTCAGCTTGCTTATCTATGTTTGTAGCTCAATTTTTCAGGTTGCTCTTTGTTAGGAAAGAAATTATTTTGGAACTGCTTTTTGTTAAAAGGGAAATTCTGCCGAAATAATTTTTTCTAGTTTCTGTATTATTAGGGTGTTTATTCTTCCTTGCCAGGGACCACAAGATTGTTCCTATCAATCTGGAGCTAGTAACTCTATATCTCTTCCATACTTTATCTGTAAATGATAGATTTTAATATTTCCCACATCAATGGTTATTGTAAGAATTGGTGGAGATCATCCATATAGAAGTCATTCATATGTGAGCACTTTATAAGGATTTGCATTTATTGTTCTCTACTTGTTTATTTGTGTTTTTCTCCATGTATCCTTTTTCAAAAAGCATGCTCTAAAGAACTCCATGAGAAAAATATACTAAGACCTCAGAAAAAACAGTATCAGAGTGAGTTAAACCCAATAAGATCATACACAATAGTGGTTAAGTATATTTTAAAGTACTTTCATTATTTCAAAATCCAAATAAACCAGTGATTAAAAAAAATCTGAAAAATACTTCAACAGATTTGATCTCTATGCTTTTGTTATCTACATGCCTGCTCATTGTGCTCTGGAACATTTCTTGGGTACTTATGGGAAATAAAACATTTAGTCAATTCTTCTGTTTCTACAAGTCACTTGATCAAGAGGTAGAACCCCGTAGCTGTTTTAGCAAGTAGATTTCTGACATTTCTGTGGATATAATTAAAACCTACCCTTTCTTCTCTATCTGTAGTATTTATGTAGTTCTTACTTATATATGATATGCAAAGTTAATTTTTATATGCATTATATTTTTAAAATGATCATAACTATTATGAATTTGTAATTATTATGGCTCAGAAAAATTAGTTATGTGTTCAATATCTATATCAAATAGAGAAACTACAATGGTTTAAGGATAACTTTTTCATGACTCTCTCTTATGTAGTCTGGAGAGAAAGCAAATCACATATCAGCTTAACAACAACTCTACATGTACCAAGTGCATACTTGAATATATCAAAATGAAGGGCTTTTGCATCAGTAAAGCTGGGAAGAATTTATCTTCTTTCATGTAAGCGGGTGTTTTCCCTTTGTTTGCCCTACTAGTATACTATATATACCTCTTTGCCACACAATTAGTAAATAGAAATTATGGAGAGCCATTGTCAAGATACATTCAAATTCTTCAAAATGACTCCCTTAAGCATCAACAAAAAATAGTTTAACATTTGTGGCTTGAGTGTTGCAAATGTTATAGTAGTCTTATATTTTTTAAAAGAAATATTTTAAAGTTTCAGCTATTAGTTTTCTTCACAGAAAAACTAGAAGAAATAAAATTAGAACTACAAATGTAGTTAATTGTTAGAATAGACACACACACACAAATTCGAACATAACATATACATACTTGTAAGAAAATAAAATACATTTAATATTCTCAAGGTATTTTACATACGAAACGTTACAAGCAAATACATGGTGGTCATACAGTTTGTTAAAGCTTAATAAAGATACTTATACCACATGGCCAAGGCTTTATAGTAATAGCAGGACAACTTTACAAAATAATATTTATCTAGTTAATCAGAATTTCAGAATTCTTCCTAAATATGTCATATTTTTATCTTCAGAATTTCATTTCTATAGAATTTGATTATTCTAAATTTTTAGCTACTAAAAGAAAGAGATGGAAAGATGGAAAAGCTTCCTCAGAAGCTTTCTGAAGAGTTGGGAACTTCCAAGTAGGCTGAAAACAGAGAACAAACTATGGTAACTAAAAATCTATTCTCACTACCAGACTTCACATTTATTAGAGAAAAAAATGGAAAACAGTAAGACACTGACAAAGTCCCTTCACTATCAGATGAACTTTGAAACTAAAGGGCCATTGCTCCTCCACCTCCCACCCCTAAAAGGAGAGAATCTTCAAAATTATATATGTAAGAGATATTAAAGACTTATATTGATCCTAAAGATTAGTCAGAAAAGATCTTTACTTTTATTCACAAATGAAACTTTACTGGCAGGAATAACACTTTTTTTGTGTTGGTTAGTTTTAGAGTCAAGGTAACTACTATTACATTTAATTCTGGGTTTGCTCATACAACTATTTAAAATATTTTCAGTAAGCTGAAATAAAAAATCCATTGCTAATACAATGTAGAAAATCCCCAAACAATACCATCTTTTGGAAGTCTGCTATTACAAAGCCTCAAAGGATTTACTAAATTGAAGTGAAAGTAGGAAGGGAGAAGTATGAGAATATTATCCCTAATTCCCACTTGGGAGAAAAGATCAACATTTGTGCAAATTGCTCTTTGTAAGGAAGAAACAAATACTTCAAATCCTCCTTGGTTAAGATATGAAAATAGTTTTATTTTATTCTCTGGGGATTCTCTCCCAATGGTTAAAAAAAAAAGTAGGAATCTTAATTGATCTCTTCATCCAAAGTGTTAAAATTGTTCTCTATATTCAAGAAGCCAGATGTTTCATAAGCAGATTTTAGAAAAAAACAGTAGATCTATCTTCTCAAACAACAAACCACTGCCTTATCTAGCGTGAACAATTATATAAAGTTAATCTTCACAACAACAGCAGCAACAACAATAATAGTAAATATCACTTCTATATATTTTTAAAGGAAAAATGCCTAAATAGAAATTTGGTTTACAGTGCATTAAATAAAACAAGCCTGGGTAGGTTTTTTGTTTGTTTGTTTGTTTTTTAAAATAGTCACATATAATGAGGAGGCGTCCAGGCTTACTTTACAATGATAGTGATCACTATGATAGTGATTCTCAAACTTTTTGGTCACATATTACGCTTTTTAAAACAGAAAATCTCAAAGTCTGTTTTTAAAATGTTTTTATATTACTAATATTTAGCATAATGTAAATTGAAACAGAGAAACTTCATTTTTTTAACTTAGGTATTTAAGAATAACCATGATAAACACGCTACAGAATAATATAAACATAGTATTTTTTAAATAATGAAAAACATCAATGATAAAGTGGCATCGTTTTTACAGTTACCCACATTTCTAATCTCTGTTTTAAGACAGTTGGAGTCTCAAATCTGTTTCAGCAGACTTAACGAATTCTGTTGTTTTGCTTTTCATATACAAAGATAATTGCCCTTGAACAGATAGAAATATAGTAAATATATAGAAAAAATGAGACTTTAAACACAGTTCAGATAATTATGGATTATCCGAAATTCAACAATATCAATATTTGACAAGTGATAGCAAAATTTCTGAAGAATATTCACCACATAACATCTTGAAATGTATAAATGAACTTTTCAAAGTCCATTAGATTATAAACCATTAGTCAGTCCTGTATTTCAACTAGACCTTTTATTCATGCATGGTTTTGTAACCTCATACTTTGGTCATTTTGAAAATACTGGTTCACCAAATAATGTAGTTCTTTTACGTTTTGATATATTTCAACACTTAGAACATTCGTATTTGTTAATATCAATAATCTCATCACTTGAAGTAAGTATTGGGAAATGTTCAAGCTCACAGTAGCAGATAGCTGCTTTCAAAAATTTTGAATTTTTGTTTGAAAACAAAAATTTTATCATTGGTAAAAGCATAGTGGTTTTCATTGAAATGAGAGATTAATTTTATTCAATTTAAGAAAAAGTACGTTAATACCCAAATCTAGATAATCGTTGCTTAATTATCAGTGGTTATTTCAAGGAAAAAGTACCTCTATGATAAAAGTGAGTTTACCTTAAGATAACCATTATACAGCAGAAGTGTTTTTTTGTTTGTTTGTTTGTTTGCAAAGTATCCATTTCATAACATCGAGTATGAAAAACTGTTTACTCAAGGGTCAAGATTTAATAAAATTAATAAAGTTTACTGCTTCATCAAGGATATTATTCAGTGAAACTGCTGCACTATGCACAAAGCCTTCCAACTGACAAATGTAAATTTTCTATTAAGGGCAGAGCAAGGGCGGGTGCAAAGAGCTAATTGTGTAACATTAGTAAACAGAGAACATAGTAGAGGCTGTTTGCAAGGACATTGTAAGGTCCATTAATCATACTGAGTAATGTAAGTGTGGATTTAATTTTATTGTATTTTTGAAGAGTTATGTCACTTTTCACCACTAAAACTTACTTTAAATTATTCTATTTCGGTTGTGTTTAGGAAGCTGCCATCAGGGATTCCACAAAGTGAATGAGAAAAATGGTTCCAAATTTGCTATCCACAAAAAACATCTGCTTCAAGGGAAATGATCATTGTCATGAAGCATAGCTGAGCTTTTATTCTTCTAGTATCAGGAGACAGTCCCACTACAGCTCTTCAGTGAGGTTTTTCTTTCTTTTGTTTTGTTTTGTTTTTACCTGAGTGTTACAAGCTTTTTGAAATATTTTGCTCCACAGTGTATTTATAGAGCAAAACTTCTAGACAAATAATAGAAACAATTTGGTTAGCAAGTACAATGCAGAGCAAAACAGGAAAATCCATATGGATCTAGGTAGAATGTAGAAAAAATATTAAAAGGAATTCATATCCATGACTGCAAATAGATATCATTTTCCCATGCATTACTTCTACCTTTTTGTGCAGGTGCTTTTCCAGGTTTGCATTTTCTGAAGCTAGATTGATGGTGCCTTAGTCTCCTCTCACCATTGCTAGTGAGTTTCTAGCTGCAATTAGCTTAACTTTTTTTTTTTTTTTTTTTGACGCGGAGTCTTGCTCTGTGCCCCAGGCTGGAGTGCAGTGGCGCGATCTCGGCTCACTGCAAGCTCCGCTCCCCCGGGTTCACGCCATTCTCCTGCCTCAGCCTCCCGAGTAGGTGGGACTACAGGCGCCCGCCACCTCGCCCCGCTAATTTTCTTGTATTTTTAGTAGAGACGGGGTTTCACCGTGTTAGCCAGGATGGTCTCGATCTCCTGACCTCATGATCCGCCCGTCTCGGCCTCCCAAAGTGCTGGGATTACAGGCTTGAGCCACCGCGCCCGGCCTAGCTTAACTTTTTTTGTTCACCATTAACAGTAAAACAATGACTGTCTAAGTAATCTTAAGAGATCATTTCTCCATAAGCAAGCACAACAGTAATAATAATAAGGCAAAAAATACATCTATAAGCATAGAAAACCAAAATACATTGGAATCTTCCCATAGACCCTGTAACACCTTTGAGGAGAGAGAAAGATATTTGGTGTAATACTTCATCTTGCAGATTATTTTTTTCTGCTATGTAGATATGCTTTATAAGTGCTTATGTTAACATAAGCTGAATTAAATATGTTACAGCTTTTTTTCAATAGTCTAATGAAATTTTAAAATAAAAAGTAAAGTTCAATGTATCTTTATTTCATAAATAATTTGAAATAAGCTTTCAGTTGTCAGGTATTTTCATGATGAAAATAGTAAAATTTACTGGATCTAGAAGAAAGGTATTTAAAGACAAGGTGCCTTTTTTTGCAATTTAACCTTCATTAACTAAAACAAAAAAATTGAACATTAGACGCAGATATATGATTAATGTTATAAAAATTACTTTCTGACCCACTATACTTGCATGTGTCCAAAACAGTAATTCATATATAAACTGGCTCAAGCCTATGGCTAGAATAGTGGTCCAAAATTGCATTAAACAAATGTACTATCACAGAGGTTAAGTGGTCATGATATAGTTAACTAAATCACTTTTGAATAAAAAAACTTTTGGCTTGAAGAACAAAAATTATTTTCTAAAATAATATTCAGAAAACATGTATTTTAGGGAAGGTACATGAAATACCAATTAAGTTTACAAATAATGTTTACTATCATAGTGCAATATTTTAAATCAAAAAATATGAAAAACATAATAGCTAACAACATATTTTAGGGACATTTACATAAATTCAATTAATAAATAATTCTTTTAAAAGATAACTATATTTACCTCAGCACCAATATAATTAAGAAGTTAAAAGATGTAAAATAGCACTAACGCAAAATGAACTTTTTAATAAAAGTGTAAGAATTGCCAGCCTACTTCAAAATATTGGCACCTCAAGGCCAATTTTGCCAGTAATAGTTCATTAAATTTATTGTGAAACTAAACACAGCCTTTATTATTAGATTACGCACTACCTGGCATGATTTCAAAGATATCTTTAGCATTGTCTACTTGCATTAGATTCTTCAACTTGAATTTGTTGCTCCAGAGGTAGAAATCAGGTGTACTGAAGTATATCCTCAAAGATTCCATTCAGAAAACTGAGCATGCTCGACAACCAGAATTGTGGGTGAGGCTTTATGACATATGTTCTCGATGGTCAGGGTGCAGAGCACTATATGGAAAAAGGAAGCTTTGGGAGCTGTACCAGTTATACAGAATGAGAGAGATTTGAAAAGATTCAAAAACTTCCAACAGGTGCTGACAAAGATTTTTGCATATCAGCATAGAATAAGATCTCAGGCAATCAGTGAAGATATGAAAATTATATTCCAAGGTTTGTTCCCAGTTAGAAAAAAACGTGACTCATCTTTATGAGTTAAAAATATGTGGTTTAAGTATGTATGGAGGAAATCTCCATTTCAGTAGGGCCCCGGCAAGAATTTACAGTGGCCTTTCTCCTCTTTGCTCATATAACAAAGCCAATCTGTGTAACCAGTTAAACCAGGTATAAAGCAGAAAACAGCACATTCCTAAGTAACATAGACAAGCTAGCCCTGGCTGTCTGTAAAAAGTTCTGAACTTCAAGTTCAATGATTTTAGGAGGTAAGGACAGATTTTAGTCACTATTGCAATAGAGAATATACTTCAGTGTGAACTGAACTCAACTTTGATTTGTAGAGAGATGACTAGGTGTTTTAAAGGGAGAATGAGGGAATAGGAAGGAGGGATGAGTGGGGACTTCATAAGTCAGGAAAGTTAAAAAAAAAATACAAAAAGTGCATTCAAAGAAGAGACTGTTTCATGTGTACCCATCTTAGGTTGCTAACTGACACTTTTTAAAGGTAGGCTCCTACCCTCCTGCAGTGACTGGGAGGAAGACGCCCTGTCTTCCATTATTGGCTGAAATAAACGGTGAATTCTTTTGGCAGCCTTTAGGCAGGAGCTTTAAGTTGACCTGGAGTCATCACAGGAATGTGGATTTGTGCTTTTAGAAATTCAGTTATTATTGTTTAATTTTTTTACAGGCCAAGGTCGTTATTTAGTTGTAAAGAACACTTGGAGGAACTTGACTAGTATGCGGTCAAAAAGAGAATCTTTGTAAGTATTCCATCTTATTCAAGGAAAGAAGGGGACATTATTTTCTCCAAATGAGATGAGTCCATTTCTCATTTTATCACCTTGTGTTTATTAAGGACCGGCTGAACCATCAGTTGAGACTTGATAGTGGAAGAGATTTAGTGAACTATAAAAATCATCATGCATTTTGTAAGAGGAATCTCTATGGAAACAAAAAGGAAAATGAGGATTAATGGTTGAAGCAAAATATAAATTTAGTTCTGGAGTCCAAAGGGCAGTTGGTTGAGAAGATTTCTGGGCATTGAGCTCTAAGTTCCTTTAGATGGTGACGTGAGGACAGCAGAGGCAATCTGATGAATTTCCCTGTTTGGAGTCTGAATGTTGTGGTGTTGGTGTACACTACTGCATCACAGTGATGGCTATTTTGCAGAGCAGAGTATGAAAGGTGGAGAGTTTCTGGGAGATTGTTTGAGTGGCTCATGTAGTAGCAGCTCCAAGCACCCAGGTAACCTATGCATAATTTGTTGCACAGTATTTTGACAGTTATATTAAGTTGTCTGGCTTTAGTACACAGAACTTGGTTCCATTAAATTTTGCCTGGCTATTTATGTAAGTGCTGCATGAGAGTAATTGACCACACAGGTGTTTTTTAAGTCTGTTTTGTGGAACATTTTATAAGGAATCTCAGATTGAACCTTTAAAAGCCTGTAGAGAGTGGGAAGCCAAGTCAAAAATTTGTCTTCAGGCTTTGCCTACATCATATATAGATTTCGATAAATTCCCCTTTTCCAAGTTTACAAATGATCCTGTTTCACTGGCCTGTGAGATAGTGACCTTTCTTACCTGTAAGGTTGGGAAATATCAGGCTAGTTTTCTCAAAAGAGCTTTGTAAGCATTGGCTCTATAAAGTCAACTTTAGTTCCTTAAAATGGTCTGATCATGTCTGTTGTTATAAATCAGTTTCAAATGTAACATTCAAGTAAAAGTCTTGGTAGTGTAACCAATGTTTTAAATTATGCCCCTGATAAAGAAGAAAGATTCTTATTGGACATATGCGAATAATTATATTTCCATGAAAATAAGAATGTTCAATATTTTCAGATTTTTGAAGGGGTCAGGCAGGGAGAAAAAGATGAATGTTTCAAATTTATTTCTAAAAATATAATTTACTAGATTTTTATCAGTCAGAGAGAACATAAGAGAAAGGAAAAGGGGATTTTTTATGTCCAGAAAATACATATTATGAGTTGGTGAACTCATAATAATACTGTGAACCAGCAGTATTATTGGTTGGTGAATAATACTGTGAACCAACACAAAAACTATTTCAAAATAAAATAAGAAGTATATAAGCAACCTTTACCAGTGTACTCTATTACATGTAGTAAAATATGTTCTTGAACTTGGGTTAGGAATTCTAAAAACCCATTAAGTTTTTTATTAAAGGTTTAGAAATCCTGAATGAGTCCACCAATATGATGTCAATTTTTTAAAGGAATTCCATCAAAAGGCTATACCCAAGGATACCTGAAATACTATGGGTTTCTTAGAAAGTTTCTTTGTGTTCAATGTAAGTAATCTGGCCTTTAGCTTATTGCAAGAGCTTTTCAGAAAACATCAGGGCAAAACAACTCTGGATGTCCTCTGTGGATGACAAAAGACTTAAAATGAACACAAGATATCTTTCCACTTATTTGTATCATCTCTCATCTTGTTCACTGATGTTTTATAGTTTCATTTTGTATCTCCTTGGTCAAATTTACTCCCAAGTATTTTTCCCTATTATAAATGAGATTATTTTTATAATATCTTCTTTGGATTGTTGATGTTAGAGTAGGGAAAGTCTACTGGGTTTTGTATGTTAATTTTGTATCCCACAACTTTACTCAGAGTATCAGTTCTAAAAGTTTTTGATGGACTTCATAGGGTTTTCTACTTAGAAGATCATGTCCTTAACAATAGGAGACTATTACACTTCTTCTTTTCCTATTTTGATGACTTTTATTACTGTTCTTGCCAAACTGCTATGGCCAGGATGTTCAATACTATGTTGAATAGCAGTGTTAAGACTGAACATCATTGTCCTGTTTTTGATCTTAAAAGAAAAGCTCTCAACTTTTCATCATTGAGTATAATATTAGCTATTGGTTTTTAACAAATGGTCTTTATTGAATGAAGGTGTGTTCCTTCTATACCTATTTTGTTGTGTTTTTATCATGAAATGATGTCAAATATGTCAATTCAATGCAAATCTCTATCACTCCAAAGATATTTTTCACTGAAATAGAAAAATATAATCCTAAAATTCCTATGGAGCCACAAAAGACCCCATATAGCCAAAGCAATCTTGAGCAAAAAGAAGAAATCTCAAGGCATTACACTACCCGATTTCAAAATATACTACAAAGCTATATTAGGCCAAATAGCATAATAATGGCATATAAACAGATACATCGACTGATGTAACAGGATAGAAAGCCCAGAAATAAATCCATGCACGTGTGGTTAATTTATTTTCCACAAATGTACAAAGAACACACAATGGGGAAAGGCCAGTCTCTTCAATAAATATGACAACTAGATAGCCACATGAAGAAGAATAAAATTGAATCCTTATCTCATATCATACATAAAAATTTAACTCAAGATGAATTAAAGACTTCAACATAATACCTGAAACTGTAAAACTGCTAGGAAAAAATATAAAGGAAAAGCTCCATGCCACAAGTCTAAATAATAATTTCTTGGATAAGACCCCCAAAACACAGAAAACGAAAACAAAAATAGGCAAATGGGATTTCATCAAACAAAAAAGTTCTACACAACAGAAGAGACAATCAATAGAATAAAGAGACAACCTATAGATTGAGAGAAAAGATTTTTAGTCATGCGTCTGAAAAGAGGTTAGTATAGAAAATATATAAGAAACTCAAAGAATTTAACAACAAGGAAACAATCTGAGTTTAAAAATAAGCAAAGGATCTGAACAGATACTCTTTTAAAAAGAAAACTACAAATGGCCTATAGACATGAAAAAATTATCAAAATCACTATCAGGGAATGCATATTAAAACCATAAGGAGATATCACCTCACATCTACTAGGATGACTTATCAAAAACACAAAAGATAATTGTTGGCAGGGATGTAGAGGAAAGGAGACCCTGCACACTCTTGGTGGGAAGGTAAATTAGTCCAGGCATTATGGAAAACCCTATGGAGGTTTCTCAAAAAATTGCAAATAGAATTAACATCAGATGAGCCCACTTTGGGGGATATATCCAAAATCATTGAAATTGGTATGTTGAAGAGATATCTGCACTCCCATGTTTACTTCTGCACTATTCTCAATAGCCAAGAAATGGAATCAAACTCTGTTCATTACAGATGAACAGACAAAGGATTTTGGTATATATACAAAATGGACTACTATGGAGCCTTAAAAAAGAAGGAAATCCTGTCATACGTGACAATGTCAATGAACCAGGAAGACAGGTTAAGTGACATAAATCAGGCACAGAAAGTCAAATACTACATGATCTCACTTTGTATACAAATCTTAAAAAGTCAGTCTCATAGGAACAGAGAGGATAATGGTAGATACCAGAGGCTGGGAAAGAAGAAGGAAATGTGCAAAAGGAGGATATTAGGCAAAAGGTACAACGTTTCAGTTAGACAGGAGAAATTAGTTTCAGTGATCCATCTTATAAAGATATATCAAAGTATACCTTTATCAATATCAAAATGTATAGGTAGCCTATAAAATTTATAGGATAAAGTTATATCTTTATTTTGGCGAAGGATCAACAACAAATTTTCAGGCCTTCCTGGAGATAAGCACAGTGCTAAGCTATTCCAGTGATAAGACACCCCATCTTAGACAGGAACTAAGAGAAATTTGATAGAAATCAATGAAACATGCAATTGGCTTTGCATTATTAGTCTGTTTTCACACTGATTTAAAGAGCTACTTGAGACTGGGTAATTTATTAAGTAAAGAGGTTTAATTGGCTCACAATTCCACATGGCTGGGGAGGCCTCAAGAAACTTGCAATCATGGCAGAAGGGGAAGCTAACACATCTTTCTTCACAGGGCAGCAGGAGAGAGAGAAGTGTGTGAAAGAAGCAAAGGGGGAAGAGCCCCCTATAAACCATCAGATCTTGTGATAACTCGCTCACTATTATGAGAACAGCATGGGGTAAACTGTCCCCATGTTCCAATCACCTCCCACCAGGTCTCTTCTGCAACACCTAGGGATTACAATTCAAGATGACATTTGGGTGAGGACACAAAGCCTGACCATATCAGGTTTTATTATCAAAATCATAAATTTAAAATCAAGAAGCCACAAATATATATATTTTCCGTTTTTCTTGCCTTTTAAATATCAACACATTTTCTTAAACTTTAAAGAGGCAATTCCCTAAATTTAAGAGGTGTGTGCTGCAAGTTTGGACGACAAATTAAAAAGTTAAGTGGTTTACCGATTTTTTGTTATTATCAGACCTAATCCACAACCTCAACTCCCAATTCCTTATGTTGTGAAAAACACCTATTTTTATTTTTTCCTCAATTCAGATCAGCACAATGGAGGAAAGAAAATAATCCATGTGTGTATGACTTACCAGTATATGTGTGTGTGTGTGTGTGTATGTGTATGTGTGTGTGTGTGTATGTGTATATTTGTGTGTGTGTGCATGAATATATGTGTGTATGGAGTTACACACATACCTGATAGATACATACATACATATCATATATTTGTATGTATATTTTATTTATATATATACACATATATACACACACATATATGTGTGTGTGTATATATATGTATATATATGCTGTCCTACTGCTGTGCAAGTTGATAAAAAGTTGTAAGTTCTGGCAGGGCATGGTTGCTGATGCCTGTAATCCCAGAACGTTGAGAGGCGAACATGGGTGGATCACAAGTTCAGGAGTTCAAGAGCAGCCTGGCCAAGATGGTGAAACCCCGTCTCTACTAAACATACAAAAATTAGCCAGGTGTGGTAGCAGATGCCTGTAATCCCAGCCACTCGGGAGGCTTAGGCAGAGAATTGCTTGAACCCTGGAGGTGGAGTTTGCAGTGAGCCGAGATCTTGCTACTGAACGCCAGCCTGGGCAACAGAGCAAGACTCCGTCTCAAAAAAAAAAAAAAAAAAAAAAAAAAAAAAAAATGAAGTAGTAAGTTCCAAAGATTTTCTGGTGGTGGTTGTTGTTGTGTTTGTTTTGTTTTTGTTGCTGTTGTTTTGCTTTGAAAGCTGATTGCTCCTATCCTTGATGCATACATAAACTTACTGTAATTCTATTGCAAATACTTTTTTGTTTATCTTTAAAACAAACCTATTTATGTTGCTGAACACAGTAAAGAATTTTTTCTCTTTTCTGCATATTTTTAGCTCACTATCTTTGCCCAGTGAGGTTTCAAAGCTGTTCTGTCCCCTAGTTTCTGACCTCACTGCTTACCACTTCATTAGGATCAAATAGGTCCACCCAACACATTCACGAAAGGAGGGGAACAATGAATTCTATATTTTATTACTTAGCCTAAAAATGTATCTCTTCTTCATTACCTTTGAACAATTTTCACTAATTCACTTCTGCTGTCTCATATCACAGGGAGATAAAATTTTGATCTACAATAATCAAAGCATGTTTTGTCAATATAAGTCCTAATTTCTTCATGTATGTAGTTGCTTATATGTAATTTAATTAATCAATAAGGAACTGAAAATAGTGCTCTTGAGTGTTAGAATAAAATACATGATCATTTTAACAAACATCTTGCTATTTATATTACTATTTCTTGTTTCTTTTTTAATTTTAATCGTGTTTCTAATTTAATTAATTTAATTTGTGTTTCTGTTTTAATTCTTTTTAATTGACTTGTATTTATTTTGGTTCTAAAAACCAAACAGAAATTTAAACCTATTTTGTTCTAACATAAACATCAATTTTAAAATTCATAAATAACCATGCACTGCTATGCATTTCTTGAAAATATTCTTTGAGTTTATAGATATATGAATTTGTACATACTAACTTATTTGCAGAAATAGAGACATCGTTGTGTTGGTAGAGGTAGAAAAATTGAATACTTCTAGAAAAAATGAAAACCTTACAACCTTGCTTTCAAAAGTAACAGTACAGAGGCTAATTTTGTCATACATATTTATCAATTTTATGCATAAAAATAAAATGTTTCATAACACAATCAGCAAGTGACATTGTATGCATAAATTTATATGCTGTGGTTCAGCTATAAATTGTGATTCAGCTTGAGCATTACAGAAAAACAAATTTCTAATTACATGTATTTGCATATTATTACTACAAACTTCCACCCTAGTTAGAATATTACTTTGAACTCCTCAGATGCTTTATAACATGCTGGAATCCTATACATATTTATATTTGTAAGAAAATACGTATATATATAATAGGCACTCATATGCATACATAATCATTTATTTTCTTACTATAAAACGTATTTATTACAAAATTAGAAAAAACATACAAAAAAGTTTACAGACTTAGACAAAATCATCCGCAGCTCTACCACAGTTTGAAGTTTGTCTGTAGTTTTGTGGGGTATGAGAGTGGGTATATATAAGCATGATTATGACATTATATCTCCAATGCAAAATATAATATGGAGTTATGTCATGGTTATCTCCCCAGATGTTAAATATTTTAAATGACACCACTATGAATGCCTTCTCCATATCACAACCTATGAAGTTCTATAATGTATCTGGTTCATCAGTAATATATCCTTATAATTTGTAAGAGTTTTTGTTACACAGAAGTCACACAATAAATAATGTTGACCCTTGAGCAACACAGGTTTAAACTGCACAGATCCATATATACATAGATTTTTCTCTTGCTTCTATCACCACTGAGACAGCAAAAACATCTCTTCCTCTTCCTCAGCCTACTTAACATGAAGACAATGAGGATGAAGATGTTTCTGATATTGCACTTCCACTTAATGAATAGTAAACATATTTTATCTTCCTTTGGATTTTCTTAATAACCTTTTTTTCTTTAGCTTTCTTGGTTTTTAGAATACAGTATGTAATCTATATAACATACAAAATATGTGTCAATCAACTTTGCTACTGGTAAGGTTCCTGGTCAACAGCAGGTTATCAGTGTACACAGAATTTTGACTATGTATGGGATTTGGCTTCTCTAAGCCCCACATTGTTCAAAGATCATCTGTATTTGAATAACAGAATAGTAACACTAAAGAAATTTCAAGTATTTTATATCTAGATAATTCAAATTTTTTCATGATGTGATCCTCTTTATGTACACAAAGCATGTGCAAAACAAAAACTACTGAAAAATGAATGAATTATATTTCTTATTTCTCATTAATTCTTCATCCCATGGCTGCTGAAACAATCTTCATAATGTCAATAAATTTGCTTATTGTCAAATCTAGAAGGGACATTTTATGCTTTTTTTTAACAAAAATATTCTATATCAAATAATATTAATAATCCCAACCATTATTTGAATATCTCCTCGTTTGCTTACAACAGCTACATCTGATACCTTAATTCCATTGTTTTGCACTTTTAATATATACACACACACATACATATATACATATATGTGCATATATTTATAGATATGTTTATATATACATAATTTATAGATATGTTTATATATACATACAAATATTTATTTATAAATATACACACACACAAATATAATTTCCTCTTTTGCCCCACATCTGGGAAAGCCCATAAGAAAGCCTATATGGTTTTCCTCTGGTGCTGTCAGGAATTTCAAATCAAGCAAGTCCTGGCTTCAGATCTCACCCCCTAATCATAATATTCAGAATTATTAGCCACTCTCAGGCTGGCTTGAATGCCTCTCCAGCTCTCCCCAGAAAGCCTCAATATGTGAGTAATAAATCTCTTCATACCCTCTTAATGTGTTTTTGGCATCATTGGTCTGCATAGTTAAACTCATTTAAGTGTATGTCTGAGTGGGGTCCATCTCATCATGACTGATGATCAGAAAATGTGTGCATATATTAAGTCAAACTGTTCTGAGACGTTCTAGAGAATTTGCTTTGAGGACAATGTAGTCCGTTTCCTTTTTACCGTCCCCCGAAGAAAAGTACAACAAAACTTCTGTTGATTTATTTGATACTTTCTTTCACACATCTGCATAATATGCTTATATTTACATTTTTTGATTTTTTAGTTTTGGACACTAGTAACATTTGACAAGAAATAATATTTTTGTCTTCATTCTCTTTCTTCTCTTTCTAAAAACATTCACCTCTACCATTTTCTCATCATCCAAAGATTTGTATTTCATGTCTTCTTCAAATTCCTATGAACCTTCCTATAAATATTCATTTGTACATTATAGTTTCCATTATTATGACAATGTAAATGTTTTTTAGAATTGAACTATGTAGTAAATAATTATTGCTTTTATTTTCCATGCAAACTTTTATTTTACCTAATTTATTCTATTATTGGCCTTTTTATTTGCCTACTTTATATGTACTTATCACTAATACAGGCATAACTTACTGCCAACTAATACTATTTCAAAATATTCTTGTGTGCATCAATTATTCAATAATTGAATCACCTTCAGGAAATACTTTCAATTACAATTCAAATTGCTCTAAGTAGGAGCAGTTGTCATACATATTCTTTGCACAATTATAACTCTAAGATTTCCTTTTACTCTTGTTCTGAACATCTCCTTAATGTTGATTCTATGTTTAGCCTCTGATATATATTTTTTAAAAATGAGTGCTACTTAGCAATAAAGAACAACTAAAACAATTACTGACAAATACATCAATATGGAAGAATATCAAAAATACCTACTTTGACAGAGAAAAACAAAGGAGCATTTCTACAAAACCCTTCAGAGGTGAAATTAGCAAACTTGATTATCAAATATAAAGTAGATATGAAACTTAAAGAAAAAATCAGGAATTGAAGATAATCCAGTATCTTTCGGGATTATATACAATGTTCTGTGCTGCTGTTTTCTAGGAAGCAAAGCATCATTTGTAGAATTGGCACTTAATATTCCCTCAGTTATTATTTACCATTTGGGCATTATTTAATATTTTAGTTTTCAGGTCCATGGCATGTTAATAAATGAATATCTAAGTCATATTAACATTTCACTGCTGCTTGTCTCCCTAGAAATTTTCAGATACAGGTTTGTGTCCTCTTTACGATGTACGTAAAATCATTTTTAATTAACAGAAAGTAAGACTGAAAATCCTTAAGACTAAACATTCTGTCCAAGATGAAATAACTATGACTTAGAGCATTTTCCATAAACACAGAGAACTTTATTTACTTTTTACAAAAGAGTCTCTCACTTGGTGCAGGTAGGGTATTTTATTTTATCTTCTTATTTTATTTTATAAAGAAAGACTGTGGGAGATTTTCACAATTAGACAGCTGCATTTGTTTGCATAAACTAAAAATATGAACAAAAAACTAGAGTTTTAAAGTAGAGAAATACTTTATGTAGAATATGTAGTTTGCTATTTCGGAGTTTTAATTTTTACATGAATTATGATAAGTTGCAAAGTCATAGCGGACAGAAAGAGAGTAGTGATTGGAGAGTTATTTTGGAGATAAAATGGAGCAATTTAATGATGAACTAACTAAGAATCGGTAGAGAGAGGTAGCATGAATTATTCATGAATAATTTATAAACTATCATAGATAGTAAAGCTATTTATAAGGTATAATTCAGCCCAAAAGACCAGATTTGTAGGAAGCTATGAGTTAGGTTTTGATAAAGTTAATGTTGTGCGTTAATGAAAATTCAAAAATTTATTTGGAGGAGTAATCAGGAGATTAACATCTATTGTAAAATGTATAATTTATCTGCCTTAAGATGGTTATTAAATCTGAGAGTTCATAAGAACTTTCTAAGCACTGTCACAGTGCAATCACAATGGAAATGTCCATTGATTTCAGTGACGTGGAAATTCTCACTAGTCTAAGTCAGAGATGTTTCAGAATTTTAATGAGCCAGAAAACAAAACTGGAAAAGTTTCAAAAGTAAAGTATTGAAAAGATAAGTTTGGGTTTTCAAGATACAGCTAGAAAGGGTGAAATATGCCAGAAGCCAGAGTCAGTATATTACTGTGGACCTGGTAAGTAATGACTTTTTTTGTGTTAGTATTTGATGATCATTTTACTGTTTTTGCATTAGAGTTTTTCCTGATTTCTATACCTGTAATAATAACTTTTGAAATAGAATTTCCACCAATTTTCCTTATTTGAGTAATTCTTCAGTCACCAACCACTACCCTGCTCACTGGCTGTGAGTTCCCACTTGGGCATGCTGAATGCGGAATTGATTCCAGTTCTGGGTTCTCTTTTTCTCTGTTGCTATAGTCCAGAATAAAATACATTTTTACTGCTTTGGCTATTGTCCAGCTCTGGTTTTAGTGTGTCACTGAAGCAAGGATGACTTAGCAAGGGTCAAATAACTGTTTGACTTATATCTTCTTTTACTTATGCTCTTTCTCCTGTAATGAAATTTAGCATTTGTTCAGCCAGGAGAAATTGTCGATTCTTCTATTTTTCTCTCAAACTTAGTTTTCCAGAGTAACACACAAACATTATTACAATTGTAATTTCCCTTTGATTTTGTATGTTGCAAAAGACAATGTTCACCTTCTTTGGAATTAAGTTCTTGGTAGGGATTGTGATCCATTCAGTTAAAGGGAAAAAATGAGTAATGTATCTTCCTAAACATTAATTTTATCAATCTACCTTTTAGCTTTGGATAATAAATTGGGAGAACTTTCAAAGGGAAACATTCTCAAGTTGTTTTAAATAGCTGTGACATATCAGTCTACTGCTCATTTTTCTTCCCAAATAGCTCAGTTTATGACTCAGCATCTCAAAATAATCTGCTTAATTAAATCAATGTTCACATACTGTATATATCTAAAGTGCATATGGAAAGAAGTAGAAGCAATATGCTTCAAATGAAGT
This sequence comes from Macaca thibetana thibetana, assembly GCF_024542745.1. Taxonomy (NCBI): domain Eukaryota; kingdom Metazoa; phylum Chordata; class Mammalia; order Primates; family Cercopithecidae; genus Macaca; species Macaca thibetana. The sequence goes on from NC_065594.1 coordinate 62,460,271, forward strand.
ATTTAAATAAAGCTTTATGCTAAAACTGACATGTTAGGTCTTTAAATATATCTTTCTTACTTTGCTTTTATTTTTTTAAAAGCCTCAGTTAACCCTAAGATTAGCATGTTTTATTGTTAAAGGAATACTTCTGCATTATTTTTGTAATTATTTTGCAGTTTATTTATCCTACTTGAGATACACACTATCACAGGAAGTACAGATTCTTCTATTTTATAAATCAAAGTTAAATGATGCAGACCCTGATTTTTAAAAATATGATTAGAGAAGTTTAATTTGACTCTATGATACCTCCATATGGTCAGTTTAATCAGCTATGTAGTTCTCAGACATGATAGATAACTATTTCCTAAGTTAGACGGTCATATTTTGTTACTTGATTATTAAATTAATAAGATACATAGAGGACTTGAACATATGGTCCCATTAAGAAGATGGAATACAATTCTCAAAAAAGATGGAACATAGGAATAAATGCATATGGGATGAAACAAAAAATCCATGTCTCTCAAAATTATTTACTTAAAATATTTAATTAAATATTAAATCACTCTGATGTAGATTTCTGTTATGTAAATGTCTCACCTCTTTCCCCCATATTGAAAACTCCAAATGTTAAAGATATATTCAACTATTTGAAAATGCTAATTTTAACTCCTAGGAATGTTTGAGTATTTGGTGAGTGTTTGTTAGGTACTTACTAAATCAAATTTAACTTCCTGAAACTGTGTCTTTGACATAATTTGAGAATATTATTAGTGTACAAAGTACTCTAATGCATTTAATTTTTAAGAAACTAAGTTTCAATTGTGAAATTAAAAAGTTGGAGTAAAAGTTGTGAAAATCTGATTTTAAAAGTAAAAGGAGTTTATTTTGGAAACATGAGCAAGTTCCAGGTGGTATAATGTCGTAACTTTGTTGTGTTATAAAGAGGAGGGATTAGATAATCAAATAAAGATAAGGAAAATCAAAAGTTCATTTTGACATATTCAACCAAGAGATGAACGTTGAGAAACTTTATTTAGTTTGGCTAATAGAGACTTATTTAATCATAACTAAAAAAAAAAAAATGTTTTTTCTTTGGATTATAATAACTTCATGTAATTGCTGCTGTGAAACCCAATAAAATAACTTATTTTTTATATTGTGCCTACCTACTGCATGATAAACAATGCACGATAGCTCTTATCAACATTATCATTAATAAATTATTTTTTCCAGTCTCATCTCCTGTTGTCTTTCAAGTGTCAGGAAGCAAAAGTAGCTAAGTGCAGTTCAACAATCACCTGTCCTTCACAGTGTTTACATTGTTTAGTTTCTCTGAAATATAATTATCTCTGCCTCTCCAGACACTTCATTTCTCACTTTTGGAAATACTACATCTTACATAAAACTTAATATTAGTATAACAAGATTCTTAAAAAGTTGATTTTGGTTGAATATATTTGTTCTAAAATCAAACGAGTAAGAAATTTAAATATTATCTCTGACATTCACTACCTATTAGCTTGGGTTAGTGCTTTAAACTCTTTGGTGCTTTGCACCCTCATTCACGAAATGGTCTAATAAAATCAACTTTAAAGATTTATTTTATGGGCTCCAGAGTCCACTACCCATTTTTGTTCTCAACGACTCCTTTTGTCCCATAGTTTCCCCAGAGCTACTAAAATTAAATAATTCCACTGATATACATACCATGCTTCTTTGTGTTTTTTATTAACTTTTTCACATAAAATATTAATATAAGTAAAAATATTAAAGTAATGGCATAGTTTATGTAAGAAAACACATAAATATAATTTAGATTTGCCATAATAGTTAATAAATTTTAGTATAGTTATTGAATAGCATATTATTATGGGCTTTAAGCTAAGTTTATGTTGCACATCTCTGTATTTAATGATGTGTACATGCATTCATGAAATGCATTTTTTTCAAAATTAAGTTTCAAAATAATACGTCTATTTATTATGCCATTTCAAATGTGTCTATGTAAAACTCTTAAATCAAGGTAATCTTTCTTTGTTTTTCCAAAGAGAAGAATCAAACCATAACAAACAAGTAAGAAAGAAAACAAGCAAGCAGAAGTCAGAAAGTCAAAAAGCCAGATGGATGCTGCTTGCACACCAACTAATCAAAATGAACACTAACTGTTTAAGACTGTGTGTGCCAAAATGATGCATATGGTTGAACACTTGCTGTATTACAGATGCAGTTATCAAATGTTTATATAAAATAGTAAATCTAATTCAGTTTACACATTTATTATTTAGTTAATGTAATAATAAATTATGTTTTAAAGAAATGTACACAATCAATATATAACATTTTCTATTTTATTTTTTATTGAAAAAATGCATTCAAACTTAATACCTTCTTTTTCAGGCTATGGATCATGATAAAAAGTGATATTTTGGAGTCATATAATGCAGCTATCCTGCAATTCACCTTCACTTTTTCTCAGTTTACTTGAGATATAGGAGTATATAAAAATATATGTAATATGTAAATGAACATTTTAGTTGAAGCCATAGATAATGCTTTACTTAACATTAAAATAGTTGTTTCTTTTCCTCTTGTAGCTATACATTGCCAATATTGACAAAGTATCTGTTTAGCAAATTGCTTTCTAAGCTAATTATGAGAGACTTGTTCATGAGTTTTCCAACAAAGGCCATTAAGCCAAACAACATTATTTATGTCAAATAACACTATACATGCCAAAAAATATATTCTTTGTAAAAAAATTGAGACACCATTTAATAAAATAAAATATCATGAAGGAATACAAATATTAAATGGTTCTTTCTTTTCTGTACTAACGCTTTATAGAAAAAGCTTTCTTACTGTCAGCCATCCATAGAATATGTAGGTATAATATTCAAAGAGGAACATACATATAAAAGAAGCTAGATTAAAATAGGCAGTATAGCATAGTGAGAAAAGAGTGGGATTTTAGAATCAAATTAACTGGATTCAAAATCTGCTCCATTTGTGTGGCCTAGGAAAGTTATTTAAGCTCTGTGTGCTTCTTTATCCTTTTATGTAAAATGAATATAATAAATTTTTCTGTGCTGGAGAATGACTGTGAGGATGGTATGACCTAAATTAACACATTTAAAGCACATGGAAAAGTACCAATAAGTATGCAATCCACATTTCCTGTGATTGTGCTATTCTGGTTCTGATTCTCCTTGGAACTTTTTAATGAAGTTCAAAAGGAGCAAATGGACTTTTTAAAGAAAGCGCATTATTTTAGAAGAGATTGAAAAATCTCTAATGGCTCAAAGACAATAGAGGAGTAAAGAGATCCTAGGTGTTTGGAAAGGGACCCAGAACAGAGGTTTGTGTTAACCAGATGCTTTCATGTGTACTTATTGTCTAAATGGTACATGTTTCCACTCGAATGTTATTTCACAAACTTTCACAATATACATACACATACGTATATATAACGTATTTGTGTTTCAAAATTTTAGAGTTGATTTTCAAAAGATGGATATTATAGCTGGAGAAAGAATTCTGTCTATGTAATAGTATATTGAGTTGGTCACTTACTCTTACTCTAATTATAACAAAGGCTCGAAAATGGCAGAAGAAGATAACATGTTTTTTGCATTCCAAAGAAACCTGCCAGTAAGCCACCAAAAGTTAAAGTTACATACATTCTTCAAGAGTACAGGAAGAAAATAGAACCTGCATTAGTCTCCTCAAACTACCTATTTCTCTGCTACCATGACCACTAAGTGTCTAGATAAGACTAATATTGGCAAAGGTACAGAAGTTATTATGTGTGATCTTGCAGTAAGTTCAGTGTTTGTGGTCTCTTGAGACTTAATCATTTCTTCATGGCAAAATGAAAAGTGTATCAGTTAGCTAATGCTGCCAAATAATCCACTTAAACTTTAACGGCTTAAAACAACAACTTACTTAACTCACGATTGTATAATTTAGCAATTTAAGTTGGTTCAGCTTAAAGGTTGCCCTGCTCTCATCTGGTCTTCTGTAGCACCTGTGACCAGATGTGGGTCAAGGGCTTGACTTTTGCTGATTTTGGATGGATTCTCATACATATTAGACACTTCAACTGGGATAATTGGAATGCCTCAACTCTGGTCTGTGTGGTTTCTCATCCTCCAGGAGATTAATCCAAGTTGATTCACATGGCAGGGAGAAGGATTTTGAAAAAAAAGTGGTAATGTAGAAGGCTTAATCTAATCTTAGAACTGACATGCTTTGGTTCCATTGCATTTTATACTTAAAGCAACTCTCAAGGCAAACCCAATCTAAGGTGTAGGCAAATCACCTCCTGAGGAACAGCACTTCAGGTTAATATTGTAGAAGGTACAGATAGGAAAGCAAAACAAAATATAATCACTTTGCTAACAATCCACCACAAATGGTTATGGTTTTTTCCTTCCCAAAATATTTTTTAATATTTAAAAAACTATTGTAATTGACAAGTAAAATTTGTATATATTTATGAAGTAGCACATGGGGTTTTGATATATGTATACATTGTAAAATGGCAACTTCAAATTAATTAATATGTGGATTACTTAATATACTACCATTTTTCATGATGAGAACACAAAATCTATTCTCTTAGCCATTTTCAAATATTCAATACATTGTTGTACATTGTTATAACTGTAGTCACCATGATGTACAACAGATCTCTTGCACTTATTCTTCTTATGTAACTGAAATTTTGTATTTTTGACCAACATCTCCTCAGTCCTCCCAACCCCAGCCTCTGGTAACAACCATTCTACTCTTCATTTCTATGAGCTCAACTATTTACACACCACATATATGAGCTCAAGCAGTATTTAATATCTTTCTGCACCTAGCTAATTTTACTTAACATAATGTCCTCCAGATTCATTTATGTTGTTTCAAATGACAAGATTTCCTTTTTCTTTTAAAGCTGAACAATATTCATTGTGTACATATACCACATTTTCTTTATCCACTTATTCACTGGTGGACACTTAGGTTGATTCCATATATTGGCTATTGTGAATAGTGCTACAATGAACATGGAAGTAAAAATATCTCTTCAAGATAAAAAAAAATTTCTTTTTATAGTGAGAGGTGGTTGCTTCCAAGGAAAACACTTCTTAAGTTTGGGGCATTTTAAGAGATGGAGAATGGGGTTTTCTTCCAATGAGGAATTATTTTTGAGAACATAAACAAGCTGATTTTCATGTGTTTATGCAAAATATATTTTATTTGAAGAGTAACACAAAATATAGAAACAGGTTTGCCATGGAGCAAACTGCAAATAAACTGAAGGAGGTGGCAAAAATATTTGGATTTCCTGTGGTCCAAATGAGTATTGCAGTGGCTAAGCGGGAACAGTATTGCAGTTTTCCTACAAAGAAAATGGTGTTTGATAAAACAAATTCCTGATTAAATTTAAATGAAAATAAAGCTTCTGGGTTATTGTTTTTTCAATATCATCTAAGTGAAGCTCAGCTAAATTATTGATATTGCCTTAAATTTTATGCTCTCTAAAGTTGTGTGTTATTTCACCATTATTAGTAACATATACAATAATAAATACATAAAAGAAAAAAAGTTGAAGATGAATATAAAATTTTCACTAATACCAAAACTCAACTAAATTAATATTATGGTTAGTAATGTTTTAACCAGCATCAATTGTTTGTATTTTAAAAAGGAATGAAGGATTCCACATTACATTTGGGTAAGTTGCAAATTTTAGTTTTGCAATTCATGACTCATGTGTGATAATAGTCATAGAGGAAACAATATCATCTAATTGTTCTTATGAATATATTTGTGCTAAAGAAGGAGAGAAAAACACATAGATGATTAAAGTATACTACAATAAATGAAAAATTCTAGTAATATAATAAAAATCAAGAATTCTGAATATTCACTTTACATTTTATAAAATGAAGTAATTTGAGGAGGCAGCATTTGAACTGGGTTACTAGGTGCTCTCAAGGGTATGGGAGAACACTCACAGATAAGACATCAGTCTATTTAAAAGGTTGATTAGAATGAAAAGTTCCCTGTTATGGTGGAAGTAGAATATGGAGGTATGTAAATGAAAGTTAAGAGTGGGAAAAAGTAAGGTGTTAGTGAAGTCACAAAAGAGATTTAATGTTATACTAATTTGTGCTTCATTCTGTATGAAATAGGAAACCATTTAACATTTTAGAGAAAAGAAATTATATAATCTAAATAGTTTTAAGACCAATAATTTGATGCAATGTGAAAATATATTGAATGAAGAAAACCTGATAATAACCAAGTCTCTGGTGTCATCACTGCTGAATATTTTCTAATTAGATAATCCTACGAATGTTTACAGGCCCCGTGTACATATAGTTTCACATCATTTTCTCAAGATAATCACTCTACTGTTTTTGAAATATTTTCTTCTCTTGGTGTTGATGATACTCCATAGTCACTATTTATTTTGCCTTTATAACACGTAATCCTCAAATACCTGCATGATCCACTCTACTTCCCACTACATATTACACTGAATATTGCTTTGCATTTTTTTGTCTCCCTGCCTTATGATATATAGCTATAGTTTTTCTGATATAATTTCAAAGTGTCTAATACCATTTGTCTGAGGATATCTCACAGATACATATCTCTAGCAAAGGTCTCTCCCGAGTGTTTCAATCTAGATGTACCACCTTGTATCTCAAACTTATTACTCGATAAACTTACTAAAGTCATTATTTATTGGACAAGAAAATGTGTTGGGTATGCATTCCCAGTTGTATTAAAATACTGAAATTGAACTTTCATTCTAAACTTAGTCCAATCACTCTACACATTAAAATCTGCACGACAAAATATCTCTGTATCTTTCTATATTTTCTATTACCATTTTTATTGCCTTAGTTTAGTTTTTTTCTCATCTGCTAGTAGATTCTTATAATAGCATTATAAATCGGTAGCTTTCTCCTTTTTATTATTTTCCCCAATTAATCCCTCCAAAGATACATAATGATCATGAGAAAGAGGATAATGCCACTCTCTATATGAAATTTATTTAATAACCTCCCACACTTTAAGGAAAAAATTCAAATTCCATAATGTAGGATGTAAGACCCCTTAATCACGCCCCTCTTAGCTGCATGTGTCTTTGAACATCTATGTATTGAGCTATTTTCAGGTCCACAAAAAATGCTAGGCACCTGTGTTGCTCAGTGACTTTGTTTATAGTATTTTTTTTCTCTTTTACTCTAAAAATGGTCTTCTCCTGCTTTTAACAAAAGACAAACCCATCTTTAATTTATTTTATTTCCTCTATAAAGTGTCACCTATCTCAGGCAGCATTTATTATTTGTTCTAGTGAGCTAGTCTCAGTTCCTCATGCATGCTTCCAGTCTCATTATGTATTTCCACCAACCATGACACATTACCATATAGTTGTCTGTCTAGTCACCTACCACTGGAAAATAAGATTATGCTTTATAAGAGCTTGTTCCATTCTCCTTTAACACAAAAATTATAATAATCCATATTTTTTCATATCTTAACATATCATTTATTTATGTATTATATTTCCTGTTTATTACCTCTCTTTTTACCAGAAAAACCATATTAGATCACGGATCTTTGTATATTTTGTTCATTGGTGCTTAAGACAGTGACTGGCACACAATGGGCATTCAAATTCTTTTAAATGGATGTATTAATATAAGAAAAAATATTGCTGTTTCTGGTTTGTCTGCAAATTGCCTTTATATTAACAAATGGAACACACAACTCTTGAGGCATGACAAAAATCCATTGTCAGTGAATACATATTTTCTCTTAGGAAAATGTATATTGATCCTATGGACTGAATATTTGTGTTCTCTCAAAATTTACATGTTGCCGCCACAATCCTCAATATGATAGTATTTAGAGATAAAAATTCTGGGAGGTAATTAGGGCTAGTTGAGGCCATAAGTGTGAGATCCTCATGATGAGATTAGTGCCATTATAAGAAGAAACACGAGAGTTTGCTCTTTCCGTTGCTGCACATACATACTGCTGAAAAGATCATGTGAAGATATACTAAAAAGACAGGTCTCTGCACGCCAGCAAGATAGACTTCCTAAGGAACCAAATTGGTACCTTGATTTTGAACTCCCAGTCTCCAGAACGTTTTTTTTAAAAAGTGTTGATGTTGTTTAAGCCACTCAATATAGAGTGCTTTGTTATGACAGCCTTAGCTAACACAATCGATGTGCAGGCATCTGTAAATCCACCTGGGCCAAAACACTGAGTTTATGTTTTTTTGTTGAGCATCTTTTGCATTTTTTAGCTTGGTAGATTATATCAGCATCTACCCAGTTTTTCAGAAAATAAAAATGTTAAAAACTCTTAGATGTTATTTTCCTTTGGTCTCAGGAAATAAGACAAAAGTTTAGCTATGCACATGGTATTCTATAAAAAGGATGTGGTGTGCCTCTGTGTGTGTTTGTGTATGTGTGTGTGTATGTGTGTGTGTGGTTAGATAGCATAATTTTAAAAAATCTAGTGCTCACTCACAAATGAATGGAGTACAGTTTTATGTTTAGTCCCAGCATCTAGTTGTTCAAAGAAAGAAAGAGTCATCACCCATTCCTTTTTAGGATTATAACCTCAGACCCTAACTCCTACATTCACTTTGTATTCACTGATGGTTCATACAGATTTAGTGTATCTTGCCAATCTAGTTTTAATGTCTGGAATGTGGAAATGTTTCTTGTCTGTTTTTACATAAATTCATGTGTTACATTTGATTTGGTATTTCTTTGGGTGTAAAATGAGAAAATATCCTTTCTTTGTTAGCTCAGACTATCAGACTAAACAGAAGTACAGAGTTAGTTTTTTTCTTGGTTAAATTATGGCAATTATTTCTTAAATAATTTCTACGTGTGACTCCTACTTATTTGAACAATTGTCATTTATAAAGTAGACAGTCAATCCACCTTGCATGCTGAACATGCAAGCATGTTCGCTTGGATGCAAACATCTTTCTACTGTAAATACTTCCCTTTAAAAGTGAGAGGTTACAAACAAATAGGCTGAAGTTAGGTAACCATCAAAAGGACTGATTTATTTAATATATTAGTTTGTTCACAGCTAAAATGATAATAATAAAGGCTATCAATAATTTCATATCTTTTTGTCAATATTGAGTGAGATAATTGTTGTCTGTAATAAGCTTAATACAGTTTCTAGATCTTAGTAAATTGTTAAAAATGTTGGTAAATATTATTTTTATAAGCTGTCAATATTCTTAACAAAAAGATCAGACTCAATCAAGTAAAAACAAATTCATGCTCCTCCAATACAATCCTGATGAAAACAGATTGCAGATTTAAATAGATCTCTACTTAAAGTAGAGATTTGATGTGATTATATTTGTATTTTAGATGCAAGGGAACTGTTGAATAACAGTAGGAGAAGCAGAAAAATATATATAATTATGGTGAACTTTTGTTAAGTAATTAACTTGTCATTGATAGGTATTTTATGTGTTTTATCTTATTATTGTGTTTTAATCTTATTAAGTTGAGAAACAATTTTAAGCCATAGCTCCTATTATATAATTAATACCTCCTATAACAATGATGACATTGTGACTAGAGAGATTAAAACAATACCCCTAGGGCATTGTGTTCAGAAATACCAGATGCAGAACTCAAATAGCGACTGTCTGTAAACAAAGTCCAAGTTCAGCATAATAATTTTGAATCCTCAAAATACAGTACAATATAATATAAATAAAATCAATTAAATATATTTAAATTGCATATTGCAATTTATTTTTAATCTTATTTTTAATTAAATTACAGCCTACCCAATCAAAACAGCAGCATCTCTCTTATTTTATTTCATTGTATCATTGCTTGTATCGCAATGGTTAAAGGAACCTGTTGTAATAGAAGAAAACTAGTAAAATGAATCAAACTCAACAAGACAAGTTATGGGTTGTTGTTTAACACTCTCTTAATTGTTGACATAATTAAGTGAACAGTACCATTGAAGTCACTATTTTGTAACTTGTTAGGTAAGAGGCAAAAATAAAATACTCTTTTCCTGATTAAATGACTATGAAGTGCCCATTTATTCTTTATTAGGGCAATTTAATACAAAGAAGCAGCCAATATTCTTGTTAAGCAAATGTGTTTCATTTTTTTTTTTATTTTATTTTGTCTTATAACCCTCAGATTTGAGTAATTATTAGAATTAAGGTACTAAGAGTGCTATGATAAAATTAACTTACAAAACTTACTTGCAAACAGAGATATTTTTAAGGGGATCTTGACCCAAATAATGTATTCTTTATGATCATGGACTTAATTATCTATTGAATATAAAGAGTAGAAAATTGCTGTGAAAAGAAAGTATAGCAGATTCTCAACAGCCTGGCTTAGGAGGTAGGTAGAAGGCTATCTTGTTATTATTTATATTACCCAAACTACTTCTTATTTTCAAGAGCCTTTAATATCATCATTGTTTTTTTTTTCTAGGCATTGGAAAGAAATTAGTGCTTTTCTTTTGCAAATAAGTTAGCAAAAATAATTTATTAAATACAAAAAAATAAAGGTGGTACTTTAGAAAACAGACATTTTAGAAATAGTTGCCTCAATTTAGTAAAATCAGATCTAATATAGTAGTATTGTTATTCAAAAGGCACCTTTGCATGGTATCCTTGTTGTTATTTATTGGTTGTGCATGCCTGTCCCCGCCACAAATTCTCATTACCTCACCCCTTTGTATCAACAAAAATCATTGTTTTTTGAAATCATTGTTTTTTGAGTGAAGATCTCAAGGGTCAGCAAAGAACAGTTCTTAGTTAAGAATTTCTCCTAAAATTGAACCTGTCAGAGGCCTATTATCTCCTGTGGGCCTAGTTAAACTCTTTGATATGAAAACCCTTTTCCCTCTCATACCTCTTTTATGAAACAATAAACTAATAATACATAGTCTTAAAGACTTATATACATTAATGTAAAATTCAATCCATTTCTAAAAAGAATGAATAAATAATGTGAACAGGCATTTAACTGAGAAAAAATATCTAAACACATAAAATGATTGTGAAAATTACTACTATTTCATATAAGCAAATAATGAGTAAAAACTACAATTTTTAGTTCACTTGACTGGTCAAAAATGAAAGAGACTGACAGTAAAGTATCTTTGACTTAGAGTGGATGAATCAGGATCTTCAGAATATTTTTAATGTAGAAATTAATACAACACTTTTAGAAGACAATTTGCCAATTTTAATTTTGGATATTTAACCAAGATTAACATAGGTCATATGAGCCATGCAAAATTTACACCAAAAATGTACCCAATGGCAGTCATTTGAAAAACAAAATCTAGGTATAACTCAAATATCTGCTATTGAATGGAAAATACAGCATAATACATTTTCCAGCAATTAATTATAATTATCATGTGAAATACTATTGCTGGAAGTTTGTTAGATAGTCAGTGCCCAGTGTTTTATGGGAGTTTGTCACATAATTATCCTCTGCCCAGCATGTGCCAACATTCTAGACCCTCAAACGAAAAGCTGGTGTTTGGCATAAACCACACTATTTGCACACAAAGTTTTGCACAGTGAGCCATCCTTAGGGAATATTCATAGAATGAAATATACAGAGTACAAATGAGTGAATCTTACAACTCACCAATAAAAATGAAAGTAACTCAGAGTCATATTAGCAAATTGGCAGAATAGGAAGCCCCAGATTTTTTTCCCAACAGAGACACTTACTTAACAACAATGTACAATCCAGACAACCTATATAAGAACTTCATAAACCAGTTTATAACCAGAAGAAGATTGAGAGGTCCCCAAAATGAACTGATCGGTAAAGGTATGAAGTCAATAAACTAATATCTAAAAACTGGGAGAAATGGTTGTTTCTTCACATGCACAAAAACAGCAAAAAAGAGAGAAAGAAATAATAATATCAGACACATGAAATGAATACATGCATCAACCAAATAAATAAATAAATAAATAAACTTTAGAAACCAAACCTAAACAATAGAGACCTATAAAATACTTGACCAATAATTATTTTGTCATCTTAAAAAAAATATAATGTGCTAAAGGAAACACAAATAGAAACCTACATAATATCAAGGAAATAATATATGAACTAAATTACAATATTAACAAGAAGATGGAAACTATGAAATAAACCAAATAGAAATTCTGGAGCTAAAGAATACAATGACTGCATTAAAAAGTTAATTACAATTACAGAAGAGCTACTGAAGAAAAAGAATAAATACACTCGAAGACAGGTCATTTGAAATTACCTAGTTAAATGATGTTATTTTAATAATAAAATTAAAGCCTAAAGACTTATGAACATCATGCAAAACAATATATGCATTATGGAAGTACAAGAAAAAGAAGAGATAAAGGAAAAGATAGCTTATTTGAAGAAGTAGTGACCTAAAACTTTTCAAATCTGAAGAAGACAATGGACATCAAAATTGAAGATAGCAAAAAGTTTCTAACTAGTATGAACCCAAAATGAGCTGAGACACATAATAATTAAAAGTTTTAACAGTCAAAGAAAAGAGAATATCTTGAAAGCAGAAAGAGGAAAATGACCCACTATGTACAAGTAGGTTCCCATGAAATTAACAGTGAATTTCACAGCAGAAACATTATGGGCAATAAGAAAATGAAATAGTATGGTATGCTGTAAGATAAAGAAAAAAAAAACTGTCAACTAAGAATACTACATTCAGTAAAATTTTTTTTCAAATATAAAGGAGAAATAGAGACCTTCCCAGGCTGACAAAAACTAAGGGAGTTTGTTCCCACTCGACCTGCAGTATAAGAACTGCTAAAGGAAGTGCTTCAAGAAAAAATGAAATGACTTTAGACAATAATATAAAAGCATACAAAAAATTAAGTTTCTGGTAAAAGTAAATACCTAGACAAAGATTAGTTCCTGTAATATTGTAATGATTGTACATACATCACATTTAATTACTGTGTGAGATTTAAAAGATAAAAGTATGCATATAAATATAAAACTTACTGGATACACAATTTTTGAAGATGTAATTTGAGGCATCGATAATGTAATTACATTTGGAGGAGATGTAAAAGTAGAGTTTGTATACACGATTGAAGTTAAACTGGTATCACCTTAAAATAGGTTATTGTAACTTTAAGATATTTCATATAATGTCCATTATAATCACAAAGAAAATAATTATAGAAGAAACACTAACAAAGAAAATAGAGTATATCAGTACAAAAAAATCAACAAAATATAAAGAAATCCAGCAAGAGAGAAAAAGAAATACAAAATGACTATAGTGCATACAGAAAACAATTACAAAGTGGAAATAGTAGGTAATTCTCTATCAGTAATTATCTGTAAATGGACTTAGGTGCCCACCAAAAGGACATAGAGTATATAAATAGATATAAAAACAGGATAAAACTGTGTATTGTATAGAAGAGATTAATTTAGGTATACAAGCACACATAGACTGAAAGTAAAAAACAATAAAAATATTTCCATGCCAAAGTTACCCAAAATGAGCAGCAGTGATCATTTATATCAGACAAAATCAACTTTAAGATAATAATTGGCATGACAAAGAAAGATATTTTATAATGATAAAAAGGTCATTTCATCTGAAAGATATAACAATTCTATCTATCTATCTATCTATCTAGAAAATATATAATTTAGACAATAATATAAAAGCATACAAAAAATTAAGTTTCTGGTAAAAGTAAATATATAGACAAAGATTTGTTCCTGTAATATTGTAATGATTGTACATACATCAGATTTAATTACTGTGTGAGATTTAAAAGATAAAAGTATACATATAAATATAAAACTTACTGGATACACAATTTTTAAGATGTAATTTGAGGCATCAATAACATATTTACATCTGGAGGAGATGTAAAAGTAGAGTTTGTATACATGATTGAAGTTAAATTGGTATCACCTTAAAAGAGGTTTATTTCATATAATGTCCATTGTAATCACAAAGAAAATAATTATAGAAGAAACACTGAGAAAGAAAATAGAGCATATCAGAACAAAAAAAAATCAAGAAAGCACAAAGAAATTCAGCAAGAGATAAAAATAAATATAAAATAACTATAGTGCATACAGAAAACAATTGACAAAGTGGAAATAGTAAGTAATTATCAGTATATAGGCACACATAGGCTGAAAGTAAAAAACAGTACCAGTTAATAGAAATACATATAAACATATAGATAGATAGATAGATAGATAGATAGATAGATAGATGGATGCAGCTAATCTCAGCACATTTAATCTGTGAAGCAAACATTGACAGAATTAAAGGAATAAATACATAACACAATAATAGTAGAATATTTCAATATTCCACTTTCAATAATGCATAGACCAACCAGACATAGGTCAATAAGGTAAAGAAGGCTTGAACAATGCTAAAGGCCAATTAGGACTAACAGGTTTACACAAAACACTCAACTAAACAACAGAAAAATAAACATTCTTTTAAAGCACATATGAACATTATTCAGAATAGATCACATATTAAGCCACAAAACAAGTCTTAACAAACAACAAACTTAAGAATATTGAAATTATATTATCTTTTCTAACTACAATGGAATAAAACTAGAATTCAATAACAAATGAAAATTATTTAAAAATTCCAAATATGTAGAAATTAATAAGCTTCTGAAAAACTATTGGGTTAAAGAAGAAAACTAAAAATATTAGAAAATATTTTTTAAAAATGAAAATGGAAAGGAAACATACCAAACTTATGAGATGTAGTAGAAACAGCACTAGAAGACAAGTTTATAAGAGTAAATGCCTACATTAAAGAGTGGAAATATCATCAATAAATGACCTGACTTTACACCTCAAACAACTATAAGAAGAAGCACAAACTAACCCAAAGTTAGTAGAAGAAAGAAATAGAGATTAGAACAGAAATAAACCACACAGAGCGTAGACAAACAATAGAGAAAAATGAAGAAACCTTAAGGTCAACAAATTTGACAAACTGTTAGGTAGTCTAAGGAAGAAACAGAAGAAGAAAACAGAAATCAGTAATGAAAGAGGAGAGATAACAACTGATGTTACAGCAATAAAAGAGATAAGAAACTATATACATAATTATATGTCAATAATTGGATAATCTAAAAGAAATGAACAAATTCAGAGAAACATAGAACCTACAAAGATTGTATCATGAAGAAGCAGAAAACCTTAACACATCTCTAACTAGTGGGAGATTAAGTCAGTAATTAAAAATCCGACCACAGAAAAAAATCCCAAAGTCAACAGTCTCCACTGAATAATTCTACCAACCATTTAAAGAGCTGGGCACAGTAGCTCACATCTGTAATCCCAGCACTTTGGGAGGCCAACTGGGCAGGATACCTCAAGGGCAATATTTCGAGACCAGGTTCGGCAACATAGTGAAAACCTCATCTCTTAAAAAAAATATATATATATACACACACACACACAAGCACACACACACATTTTTACATATATATTATTACATATATATACATATATATAATATTTTTAAACAATTTAAAGAAGAATTGATGCCAATCCTAATCAAATTCTTCCAAAAAATTAAAGAAGAGGGATCTTTCAAACTCATTTTATGATGCCAGGATTCCTCTGAACCAAAGTCAGACAAAGGTACTCTAAGAAAAGAAAATGATGACCAATGCACTTGGTGAATATTGACGGAAAAAATCCGCAATAAAATATTAGCAAAAGGCCGAGCACGGTGGCTCACTCCTGTAATCCCAGGACTTTGGGAGGCTAAGGCGGATGGATCACCTGAGGTCAAGAGACCAGCCTGGCCAATATGGTGAAATCCTGTCTTTACTAAAAGTACAAAATTAGCCAGGTGTAGTGGTGCATGCCTGTAATCTCAGCTACTCCGGAGGCTGAAGCAGGAGAATCACTTGAATCAGGGAGGCGGAGGTTTCAGTGAGCTGCGATCGCACCACTGCCCTCCAGCCTGGGCAACAAGAGTGAAACCCCGTCACAAAAAAAAAAAAAAAAAAAAAAAAAAAAAAAAAGAAAAGGACTAGCAAAGCAAATTTAACAACGCATTAAATATATTTTACACCATGACCCATTATGATTTTTTTTCTGGAAAATAATTATCATTTAATTTGTGAAAATCAATCAATCAATATAACAAGTCATAGTAATAGAAAATTACTGAAGGGCAAAAATTACATGATTATTTTAACTAAAGCATAAAAAGTGTTTGACAAAAGTCAGCAACTCTTTGTGATGAAAACACTTAAACAAAATTGAAGAATATTGCGGCAATATGATAAAGGTCCCATATGTAAAGCCCACAGCCCAGAACTAACCATTTTTCTCTTAATAATTACCATTCGAAATGATTCTCTTATGTCTTTCGATAAGCAATCTTTACATTAAGATTCTTATACAAATAAATATACTGCCTTGTATTCTATAAATGTAAATAAAGCAAGAAATTATAATTTTTACATCTATTTTAACGGTGATATATAAATCTATATCTCATTTTTTGACTAATTTTAGTCTAGAACAATTTATATATTGGTTGGAAGTTTGAAAGACTTTTTTTTTGCTTGTTTTTTGAGACGAAGTCTTGCTCTGTCACCCAGACTGGTATACAGTGGCACGATCTAGGCTACTTGCAACCTCCGCCTCCAGGGATCAAGCAATTCTCTGCCCCAGCCTTCCGAGTAGCTGGGATTACAGGCGCCCGCCACCACAACCCGCTAATTTTTGTATTTTTAGTAGAAACGGGGTTTCACCATCTTGGCCAGGCTGGACTTGAAATCCTGACCTTGTGATCCACCTGCCTCGGCCTCCCAAAGTGCTGGAATTGCAGGCATGAGCCACCGCACCCGGCCAAAGACCTCTTTTGTAATCAAAATGCTAACAACAAAGTCTAGAAATTTAACCTTTTTTCTTTGGAAGATAAAACAGATCTCAAGCTTTCTTTGACACTTGGGTTTTTAATGTATTTATTTGGGATCAATACTGGAAAGTCAAGTACAGAAGCTTTATATGACATTATCCTATGGGTGATGTGGAATGACCATCAAGGAATTTATGTACATCATAATAGGAAAATATATATTTTTAAAAATGTTTTTGTGGAACAGTTTTTTCAAAAATATTTGTCTAAAATAGCATTTTTGCAACAATATTGAGTCAATTTTACTACGTTTTGTCAAGTAGTGTACATTTTCTTTAATATCTTCACTTTATAATAATTAGTGTAGCTACACTTGGTAAGAAAAAATATAATGTGTTCTTTAGGTATTATTGTGAAAATTCATATTTTTCTAAAGTGATCCTGACACATGAGAAAAGGTTGAATTAAAAATTATGACAAAATTTGTTTATCATCTATTTTAGTATTGAGTGGGAAATAAAAGACTCAGGAATTAATGTAGCCACAAAATAAAACAAATGATAGATCTCATTAACTTTGAAAATATATATATATATCATGTTTAATAGCATAATCCTTTATCATAATATTAAAACACTTTACTCAACATTTGATTTGCCAAAATTTTATTTGAAACATTCTAGAAGTTTGCTTGTAAAAGAAAACAAAAAAAGAAAAGAAAAAAAAAATGAAAGAATACTTGGTGAAATAGGATTTACAGCTTTTCAATTTTTTTATTGGAGGCTCATAAAAATAGTTCTCATTTTTGTTAGCTTTAGTATGCATTTTTAAATTGTAAACTATATTTGTAATACATTGGACTATTGTAGTGGATTTATCTCCATGCATATTTAATACAAATAATATATTTATGAATTAGTTTAAAACCTGCATCAAACCAAGGCATTTGAGATAGTCCAAAAAGGCAGTGGCATGCCACAGAACTAGAAAATCCCTCTCTTTCTCTCTGGCAAGTCATCACCCAGCCTTATCAAGTACAAAATGATTTTTCTTTATAAAAAACATTAAATAGAATCATCTTGTTTATTGGCTATTCTTTGTGTTACTTCAATTTAGGCTATTCTTCTGTACACATCCAATAAATCAAACAAATTGAATTCTAAATCCGTTTTCTATCACTTAGCAGTTCATGTTAGGGTTTCAAAGTGTCTACTTTATCTCTACCACACATATCCTTCATCTAGATATCCATAGTGCTAATTCAATTCCTCTCTGTCTTTGATCAACTATCATTTCCTCAACAAGTGAAATCATGAACATCCTATTTAAAATTGTAACCATTTCCCTCAGAATATCTCATTGTTTGACCTCTGCAATTTTATATTATTTATAATTTAAAAATATTTGTTACGATTTATTATATTTACCATCATTCTTTATTATTCCTATCTGTTTTCCTTTTCAATAGAATGATACCTCAAGAGGACAAGGTTCTCCTGTCTGTTTTAAAGTTCAAAATTGTGTTTCGGTATCGAGAAATATATCTTGCATATGGTAGGTGCTTAAACAATCCAAGTTATTTCTGGATCAACAGAGATGTTCAAAATATTAAATTAATTTAAAATATTTATTATGATCATATTCTGTCCAAAAGAATTAAATCAAGAAACAAAGCCAAAAAACAGCACATTCTATGGAGATTTTGAAATATATGTGCCTGTTAGTCTTTTGCAATGTTAAAAGGGGAGTGTTATGTTGATACTATTTGATAAGCAGAGAGTTTCACAACCAAAATTTCAGCTCCAACTCTTAATCACATGACTATGTTTACTAACTCAATAATGAACTAAATTTTCACCTTCCAATATTGATTATTGCTTTAAATGTTTAACATAATGCCATTTTTCCATCTATTCATCATTTAAATCTCATCATATATAAATTTTTTTTTCATTTTAGAAAAAGATTATAATATCAGTTTATTTTATTTCTCTGTTATTGCTTGGGAGACAGAAATTTAGATAATTTAAATTTTCCAGTGGGAATACAGTTATTAAGTGGATAAAGCCTGAATAGAATTTATTTTTTCTAAATACAAAAACAGATTTTACATTATAGCTTAATGATTCTTTTTGACTTTTTCAACCCAATTAAATAATTGAATACAAAATATTTAAGGAATCAAATATAATTTTAAAATCATTTGTTCTCCTACATGTTCAAAGTTAATCATGTCTAATCTCACCTATTATGATTACACTTTTACCCAAGCATTTACTCCATAACTAAATTTATTTTATATCTACATACATTATTTTCTAAAAATTCTTACCTATAACTTTATATTTTCTATTTATGTTGTACTTATGTTAAGATTGCATGTCATAATAACAATATATTATGTTTAGGGGATATATTATAAAATTCTAGGAATGTAAGAGCGTACCTATGTGAGAGCAAGCAAGTCATGAGTAGAACACACGTATCTGTTGGTCTTGCTTGTGGGAAAATCTTACCCCTTGTTATGATAATAGCTCGTTACATTTCTCTTGTGGATTTAACACTCACTTTCATTTACTCTGTTTCTAATGCAACTGTTAATCATAGTGATAGGTAATAGATTTTAATTTAAGCTAGAATAATATTTCTCCTGGGAATTAAATCTTGAATCAAATATTCTATGTAGAGAAAGTAATTGGTACTATAGTTTTGTGTATAATTTTTGTGTGTGTATGTGTGTGTGCTTCTGCTATCAGAACCAAAAACTGACAAACCTTAAGTTACTCCCTGAAATCACAGGCGTTGCCCTGGTTCATGCTCTTGTCTGCTTTCTTTCATTTCTATAAACTACCCACCAATAATTTTGTTTTTATTAAACTTCCTAATAGTTTGTGTTGTGAACTGTAATAAACACTTATCTATATTTCTGATGAAAATAATATTTGTGTATTGAAAATTATAAAAGCATCTTATCCCTAAAGTCACTTCAAATATAAAATATTTGCCACTTTTAAAATTCTGCATCAATATGAAACATTGTTGCAACCCTGATTTGGTGTTAAAGTTTTTTCAAATTGTTAAATATTACCTTTCCTGTTTTGTTATGGTGTTATGCGTTGGAGGAATAGAGTTATGATTAGTCTCAGTTCATGAATTTATAATCTCTATGACAGGCTGAGGTCTGCTCTAGGCTATGCTTTTAGGTGAATATACAGGAATATGGACAGCTTATACAAAGGACAGGAATGCTCAAAAAGCAGGGAATGTTCTACTTCTTCCACGCCTGTAGAAAGGCATCCTGAGCTTCTGAAGATCAGTTGGAGGCCTGTATGTCTTGAACTAATCTTTTTAAAGAATTGGACGCTTCTGTCTAAAACACATTAGTAAAAAATATAAAATAACATTTTTTAAAAATAGAGAAAAATTTGGGTGGAAGGAGAGGGGAGAGAGAAAGAGAGAGAGAGAGAGAAAGAAAGAGAGAGACCCAGGAATGTTTCAGCTTGATAAACTCTCCATGTCAATCTTTCACAAAACCTGGTTATAAAAATGAACCCACAAATACAAAGATTTCACTTGGTTATAAGTAAAGTAAATTCCCTAAGGCAATAAGACTGTGTTCACTTTGATAAGATTGATTTTTAAAAAAAAAAGAGAGGGAAGAAAAGCTGTGAGGCAAAGAGCAGTCATTAGTTCACAGAAAATCACAATGCATTTGCAAGAGAGTGTATAGTGTTAACCTCTCACATTGTCAGCAACTGGCACACAAATGAAAGTTTCCTCTCCCTGAAGTCATGTCTAACAATAATAACAAATATTCAGAAAGGTTTATTTTGGCAGAATTTTTAAAGAAATTGCACAGTTTGGGTTTTTTTCTTATTAGACAAACTTGGCTATAGGCTACATTGCTATCGATTTTTTTTTATAATGTGCTTTTGTGTTTTGCATCAAAATGCTTAGACTGCCAAAAAAAAGAGAAAGAGGTAGTAGAAGAAATAAAAACATATTTTAAAATGCCATTAATACCATAGCCATAGAGTTGAGCAGAAGTTTATCTTTAGACATATTCTATATATTTTAGTAATTACACAGATTGACACAATTAAAACTATATATTTGAAAAAGCTAAACTTTTTGACACATTTTCTTACATGACAGATATGTTTACATGCACTCACATAAACGTGAGTTGTTAAAATGCATATGCAGACCTGAATAATTTCTGAAACTCTCTCTGCAAAGAAATAGTGATTATATTTTATGATTTCAGGTATGTATACTGGAGTTACAACAGGCAGAAACTTATTAGTTATACCTATGACACTGTCAATTTCATGTTGGGATTCAGAAAATGTAACATCTTTCGAAATGAACATTCAATTACCAACTTAGAAAGACAACCACAGAGGGTGAAATAATTTCTAATTTTAGTGTAATTTACTGTTTATAGCCTTTTGCTTTTCCAGAAACAAAATAAACCCGCTGAAATACTTTTATCTCCTTCTAGTAGAACCACTGTCCTTACTATTACATGAGAAGGCTGGTCTCGTTCAAAATCATCTCTATTTGATTGCAACACATAATCATTTAGATGACAAATTCCCTTTTTTCCATTATTGTAAATTTCTAGTATTCAATGCCTTTTTACGTACATATGGGGCCTTGAAATCAGACCATTAATTCAAATAGTTGGATAACATATTTCTCTAATTACACCATACAAAGTTCCAACCATCATATTTCAATTTTCCACACAAATATCATGTTAGTTTTTCTAAATCTCACTTTACTATACTCTGTTCAGCTCATGATAAACTTTAATGTTGCTCTTTACAGTGACTATGCCAATTACAAATTCCCCTTAGTGCATGAGTGTAAATGGGTACAACCTCATATCCAACAAAGTTAACCCAAAGTTAGCACATCCCTGGGTGATTGCTTTTCAACTGAGTAGTGACAATGGTAAGTTTTAGTTTATTAAGTTGATAATTGTGGTTTTTGCCATTACTTTTAATGGCAAAAAATTTAACATGAATGTATTTGTCTGACAGGTAATTTTCAGTTCTGTCCAATAGAACTGTGATAATAAAAATGTTCCACATTCTGAACTGTACAATAGGGTACCAGTAGCCACATATCACTACAAAGTGCTTGAAATGTGGCTATTGCTGAGAAAGTCAATTTTAGTTTACAAATATTATTTTCAAGTGAAGAATTTGGTTCTGGGTCTCCCAAAATGCATAGACCCTTTAGGTATGATCTCTTGCCCAAAGGCCCAACCTCAAGACCTAAGACCCAGGGGCCTACGACAAGAGCTAAATCCTAATAGGCCTATTATACCTCGAAAGTTTTAGCGATTAAAAAAAATTTACACTGATCTTCAAGCTGTCTCCAAGCCATCTCTAAGCTGCACTGTTACCTAATCATTTGGAATCCAAATTAAATAAAAACAGAAGTTTCTCTTTCCAGCATGCAAAATTTGTGAAAAGATAGAAGTAAATTATATTGCAGTTAATAAGGTTGTGTCCATGACACTTAGCAAATGAGTGAGTTGATACACGGGGGGAAATGATCATAGTAATATAATAACTATTAAAAATTTATTTTTGTTTTATTTTTCAGAGTTATAATTTTTAATAAAAATGAGTGTGACCAAGTCATTTTTATTCAGTTCATGAAATGGCCGCTTTTCTCCTCTGATAACAAAAAACATACCAAATCATAAAGAAGAAAGTAAAAAATATGACCTGCAAAACTACCACCCAGAGATAATCATCACTGTTAACATTTGGAGATATGTCCTTTTGAGTGTGGCTTTTTTTTTTTTTTTGGTTTGTAACATATGTATACATGTGCCATGTTGGTGTGCTGCACCCATTAACTCGTCATTTACATTAGGTATGTCTCCTAATGCTATCCTTCCCCCCTTCCCCCACCCCACAACAGGCCCCCGTGTGTCATGTTCCCCTTCCTGTGTCCAAGTGTTCTCATTGTTCAATTCCCACCTATGAGTGAAAACATGCAGTGTTTGGTTTTTTTGTCCTTGCAATAGTTTGCTGAGAATGATGGTTTTCAGTTGTATCCATGTCCCTACAAAGGACATGAACTCACCCTTTCTTATGGCTGCATAGTATTCCATGGTGTATATGTGCCACATATTCTTAATCCAGTCTGTCACTGATGGACATTTGAGTTGGTTCCAAGTCTTTACTATTGTGAATAGTGCTTCAATAAACATACGTGTACATGTGTCTTTATAGCAGCATGATTTATAATCCTTTGGGTATATACCCAGTAATGGGATGGCTGGGTCAAATGGTATTTCTAGTTCTAGATCCTTGAGGAATATCCATACTGTCTTCCACAATGGTTGATCTAGGTTACAGTCCCACTGACAGTGTAAAAGTGTTCCTATTTCTCCACATTTTCTCCAGCACCTGTTGTTTCCTGACTTTTTAATGATTGCCATTCTAACGGGTGTGAGATGGTATCTCATTGTGGTTTTGATTTGCATTTCTCTGATGGCTAGAGATGATGAGCATTTTTTTTAATGTGTCTGTTGGCTGCATAAAGGTCTTCTTTTGAGAAATGTCTGTTCATACCCTTTGCCCACTTTCTGATGAGGTGGTTTGTTTTTTTCTTGTAAATTTGTTTGAGTTATTTGTGGGTTCTGGATATTAGCCCTTTGTCAGATGAGTAGATTGCAAAAATTTTCTCCCATTCTGTAGGTTGCCTGTTCACTCGGATGGTAGTTTCTTTTGCTGTGCAGAAGCTCCTTAGTTTAATTAGATCCCATTTGTCAATTTTGGCTTTCCTTGCCATTGCTTTTGGTGTTTTAGACATGAAGTCCTTGCCCATGCCTATGTCCTGAATGGTATTGCCTAGGTTTTCTTCTAGGATTTTTATGGTTTCAGGTCTAAAATTTAAGTCTCTAATCCATCTTGAATTAATTTTTGTACAAGGTGTAAGGAAGGGATCCAGCTTCAACTTTCTACTTATGGCCATCTACTTATGGCCATGTGAGTTGTGAGGCATCAGTCTGCCCCTAGAGAGGAATGTCTCCCAGTTAGGTTACTCAGGAGTCAGAGACCCACTTGAGCAGACAGTCTGTCCGTTCTCAGATCTCAGCCTCTGTGCTGGGAGAAGCACTGGTCTCTTCAAAGCTGTCAGACAGGGACATTTACATCTGCAGAGGTTTCTGCTGCCTTTTGTTTGGCTATGCCCTGTACCGAGAGGTGGAGTCTGCAGAAGCAGGCAGGCCTCCTTGAGCTGCAGTGGGCTCCACCCAGTTCGAGCTTCCTGGCCACTTTGTTAACCTACATAAACCTCAGCAATGGTGGGCACCCCTCCCCCAGCCTGGCTGCAGCCTTGTAGTTAGATCATAGACTGCTGTGCTAGCAACGAGGGAGGCTTTGTGGGCGTGGGACCCTCCTAGCCAGGCGCAGGATATAATCTCCTGGTGTGCGATTTGCTAAGACCCTTGGTAAAGAGTAGTATGAGGGTGGAAGTGACCCAATTTTCGGGTGCTGTGTGTCCTGGTTTCCATGGGCTAGGAAAGGGAATTTCCTTCCCCTTTGGGGTTCCCGGGTGAGGCAATGCCTCACCCTGCTTCAGCTCTCACTCCTTGGGCTGCACCCACTGTCCTGCACTGACTGTCCGACATGCCGCGGTGAGATGAACCCAGTACCTCAGTTGGAAATGCAGAAATCACCCATCTTCCATGTCGTTCACTCTGGGAGCTGGAGGCTGGAGCTGTTCCTATTCAGCCATCTTTGCACCGAGCTCTATTTTTGTCTCTTAATTAACATTTTTCTAACAGTATACTTTACTGCCAATTCCTACATTAACACTTAGTTGATGTGAACACAGTAATCTGTTGTGATACTACTATTAAGCAATATTTCCAAATTTAATATATAAATTTATGTCATTGCTTATGTGAAGGAGACATTCTGTTAAAAATAATCACAAAGCTTTATTCAAGTGATTACATCTTTTTATAACAGCATTATCTATACAGGGAAGAGGTCAAGAAGACAGAAACCCATTACTGGGACAAGTAAGAAATACATAATTGATCAACTTTTTTACAAATCACAAGTCTATGAGAGCCTACATTATTTATTTGCAAATAAAAATGCATTATTTAATTTAATAACAACATTACCTAAAGGTTATTTTTATTTTAATATTTCAATAACTTTAGCTATTTCATTTTAGTAAGTTCAATGAAAAAATATGGCAATGCTCAATGATTCATATCAAAGTAAACACATATATAACTAATAGATTAAGGAATGAATCAGTGTGAACACTTCAGAAATCTATCATTTCTCCTTTTACATCTGCAAATTAACCAAAACTTTAATTATTCAGTGGTAATTATTTTGTCACCATTATTATAATTTAACTTTTGCAGAACTATATTTCAGTGTTATTATTTTCCTTACTGTAGCTGTATTTTAACCATTATTATTGCTCAAAACCAAGAGTATACCTCAACCTATTTGCTGTTTCTGCAGTAAGTGGTTATTTGGGTTATTTTTACTTTGAGAAAATAACACATGACCATTCTATGAATATATCCATTTGAGTCTTTTGGTGAACATGTCTACATGCCCATTTATGTAGACTATATATGAATGAGCAGCATTAATCTGAGTATTTTCATTTTTAATAGATAATACAAGATTATTTCTCAGAGTGATCATTCCAACTATAACTTCTTCCTGAAAAGCATTTTTATTTCCAATGCTTCATATCTTTGATTACGCTCAGGCCTACAGTAATCAACCTTTTAAATTTTAGTCTTTCTAACGAATGTGTAGTAAGATCACATTGTGATTTTAATTTATATTATGTATATTAATAGTGAAATTGAGCACCCACTTTTTCAGCCATTTTAATATATAGGTTGTGAATAGCCTGTTCACATTTCTTGCTCGTTTTTCTACTTTTATTTGTCATCATTTACTTATTCTTTGGTAGATGTTATTTATACTCTGGTAAAAAACTTTTTGCCAGTTTAATATCTTGCAAATATCTCCCACCCTATGACTTGGCTTCCATTCTCTTCATGGTATCTTAATTTTAATGTAATATAATTGTTCAATCTTTTCTTTTACATTTTATATATTCTATATTCTGGCTACTAAGTATTTTTATACCCAAGATCATAAAAGCATTTAAAAATATATTATCTTTCAGGAACTTTATTACTCTACCACTCACATTTAGATCTGCAATTCTACTGATTGTTTTTCATATATCCTGTGATATATGCGTCATGTTTCTTCTCTTCCCAGTTATTGTTACCAAATTGACTTAGCTACAATTTTGAAAAGAATGTCCTTCCCCTGTGGCTCTGCAAATATTTCTTTATGCTACAATATTATATCTTACATGTGTATGAGTAGATTTTGGTTTTTGGATTCCCCCAATTTCCTTTAATTAATCTATTTATGTAGTATTTCACAGAAACTATGATCTCTTAAATAAATGTAGTTTTATAAGAAGATTGCATTTCTCATGGAGAAATACTTCCCATTTTGTGCTACTTCTCCAAATTTCATTTCAGCTATATTCACAACTTTAGAGACCTATGTAAGTTTTAAAACCAATATATGAAGTTATAAGGAAACAGAACTGTTGACATTGACAAAATAACATGCTTAATCATTTTCATGGTAAATAGATGTCTAAAGAAAAAGCGCCTAAATTCTGGAGAATTAATATAATTAAAATGTTGATTCCTTTCATCCACAAATATAATATATCCCTCTATTTATTGAGGCCTTTGAAGTTGCTGAATATTAATATCTTATATGTGTCTATGCAGAAGTATTGAACTGTAGTTACTGACATGTTTCCAAAACAATTTTTTCAGAATTTGATTTTCAGTTTACATAATTTTAAAATTTTTAGCAAAACAGTATTTTAATTTCTATCTATTTAACATTTCAATGTATGTAGTTTTTATTCTAAACTGCATGTTCAATTAAATCTTTTATTTTCATTTTTTCAACTTTTGTTTTAGATTCAGGTGTACATATGCAAGTATGTTGCCTAGTTTTGTTGTGCAACAATGAAGTTTAGGGTGCAAATGATCCCTTTACCCAGGTACTGAGCAAAAGACAAGATTTTGTTCTTTTTATGGCAGTATAGTATTCCATGGTATATATGTACCTCATTTTCTTTACCCAGTTCACTGTTTTTGTTATTTATGTTTTTGTTTTGTTATTTATGTTATTCACGCTTTTGTTATTGTGAATAGTGCTGTGATGAACATGCAAGTGCGTGTGTCTATATGGTAAAACAATTCACTTTATTTTGAATATATACCCAGTAATGGGATTGCTCAGTCAAATGGTGGTTCTGTTTTAAGATCTTTGAGACATTTCTAAACTGCTTTCCACAGTGACTGAACTAATTTACCTTACCACCAACAGTCTAGAAGCATTCTCTTTTCTTTGCAGCTTTGCCGGCATCGGTAGTTTTTTGATCTATTAACAATCGATGGTGTTTCTGACTGATATGAGATGGTATCTCACTGTGCCTTTGATTTGCATTTCTCTGATGATTAGTGATGTGGAACAATTTTTATGTATTTGTCCTTCACTTATATGGCCTCTCTTAAAAAGTGGTTGTTCATGTATCATTCATATCATTCTAAAGAATATATGTTCCAGCAATACAATAACTTATATTTTTACATATTAATATATAATATTAATTTTATATAAAATGCTTTGCATGTTCAATGTAATTTTTAACTTTCTTCATAATAATATAGATGTATGATCAAATAAACTTTACACTCATAGCTTTAGAAGTATGTTATCCTCTACATTACTATCTATATTATCTAAGGCAAATACAAATCTTTTTTAGCTTCATTATCTTTATCTGTATTATTAAAAAAGTACCTGTGAGATTTTTGTGTAGATAATTTGAACTAATGCAACCTGTGAGATTTTTGTGCAGATAATTTGAAATAATGAATACCTTAGAAGTGTTAACCAATATTTTAGAAGAGGCCCAGTAGATGAGAGTTTATAATTTTAAATTATTTTATCAAAAATATATAGCATCAGCATATAATAGAAAATAATATTTTAAAATATTATAATTACAATATTTCATGTAGAAAAAAGGATATGAGTCCATAAAGTGACACACACAGATACACACTCCCACAGCCAGGAATTCCAAGTGTGAACGCAAGAGTGACCTTCAACTCAAAGTCTAAATAAAATTTAAATAAATCTCACTAACTTAACATCCTGCAAAAACTAAAGTTGTTCTAGATATTTTTATAAATGTAAATAGCATTTATATATCTAGAATCAACTCTGTTTCTGGTTTCCTTGGTAATTTATGCTATATTTTTGGCCAACTATATACACATGTATAACCATTAACATATGCACACCTCACATATAGAGTTAGTGAACTCTCACTCTTTCAATAATAGCCCTAGTGACTGTTTTAATTATAAATGTCCCTCTACATGTTTCTGTGGGGATATAAAAATGTCAGCAAAAAATGCTCAGAGGAAAAAAATGATGATGAACTCTTTTTCTGAGTGGTTAGATGTATAATATCTTTAAAAAGGCTTTTTTTCTTATCTACATTACTTTTAATTATTTTGAATTCTATTTTTCATGATGTAAAAGAACAGCAAAAATTCTTACCAAAAACAAACAAACAAATATATAAAACTCTTGTATTTAAGGAGATGAAAGATCTGACCTAACATTAGTATTACTCTCTCTGTGACTTACGGTGTGGTTAGATAAATCATCCAAAATTATTCAGTTAATATGTGGCAGACCTTGATTTGAACCTGTATCAGATTACTACAAATCACAGTTGTAAAAAACTATACAACTTTCTTTCTTTTACTCTGTAGTGTAAGAGAATATTTTCTTTTTCCTCTAAATTTTCCAGTTTCAATGGTTTTGGTCTGAAAATCAAACCGACAAAAGACAGATTAATTGAAAAAAAAGTTTTAATTATGTAAGAATGTATAGGAGTTATAAAGAAAAATACAGCTCCAGGAGGAAACAAGATAATTGAGATTTGCATAACAGCTTTTGTTAAACATAGAAAAAGGAGCTTGGGGCTTCTGGACAGAGGAGAAGGTAAGGTACTAAGAGGAAGGGAGGAAATGAGTAGAAAATAAGGGTTGTTTTATGCAGACAACAGCAGTTGTCTCTGGGAATAGCTCTTTCTGTTACAGAGACACTTCCAAAAATATGATTTTTCTTTATAAATGTAAATTTATTTTACAAAGCAGAAAATTTATATTCTATTTTTAGGCAGTTAGGGGAATGAAATGTGCTTTTTCTAGGTCTGCTGTTTGTCGGTGGCCTTTAGTTCAAAATAGTCCATATGCCAAACGGATATACTTTGAGTAGTATGTTCTGATATCCTTTGTCTCCTATGTTAACTTTTCTGCAAGAACATCAAAGTTTTCCATTATTTGATCCTCCTTCAACTCACTAGGAATTTGGTTTAAGGATTCCTCCACTTGTCTCTTTATTTTGTACATCAGTTTAGGATCACTCCTGTCTTGCATTCCAGTTAATCTATGTCCCAGTTATAAACTTCAGGTTTTTTTAACCCTAATATTCTTTCAAAATGCAGTTCGTATGAAACATTCTCCAGGTAGTTTCCTATAACTCCTCTGGCATATATATATATATAATATGTTACATATATATATATATATAAAATATGTTACATATATATATATATATATATTCTTCTTGTTTAAAGTTTTCTTCTTTAAACACTGAGTGTTTTTACTGAAATCCTGAAGCTTACCCACATTGCTACATAGCAATGAAGCTCACACTGCATGTATTATTCAATATTTGACATTTTTTCATCAATAACCAGGTAATGTATTATAATTCCTTAGAATTTAATGGATCTAGAAAGTACTAAGTGCATTTTTGCATTTTGCAACAGATTTCTTCTGCTTTTAATTTTTATCTAAAGTATAAATAAGTGCACCAGAAAATATAACAGAAATTATTTTTATTGTTTGATTATAAAAAATAATTTTCAGTGTGTTACATAAAAAAGTAAATTATCTTCAAGTGTATACACAAGAATTTAATACTCTACATATGGATTTTAAAATAATAGTCAGTACATTTGGATTTTATATGAAAAAAGAAAAAGAGAACTAAGAACTCATTTTACTGATTTGTGTAAATATTAATGTTTAATATAATGAAGCTATTTAATATTGAAAAAGAATTTCCAGATTTTTTATTTCAGTTGGCTTTCACTTGCCTCTATTATGTTTTAGAGATTATATTTCATTTTGTTTAAAGAAAATCAGGAAATACAAGTCAAGTAATAGAGTATAGAAAAAAACTGTGCACAGTCTCATGTTAAACTGTACAGGCTGAAGTCCTGATTCTGCCATGTACTTGCTCAGCTGTGTGTCAATGAGGAAGTTATTAATCACTCACTGGGAAGTTTCTTTTTTAGAAAAATGGGATAAAAATACTTGCTTCACAATTTTACTGTAAAGAAATTTAAAAATGGTAAATGTAAGCTAAACCAGTGTCTAGCATCAATAAATATTGTATGTGTTTTTATTAGTTTTTATTATGTAATAAAAATCATTAGATTCTGATTGATAATGGATGCATTTATAAACATTAGTCCTCATAGCAAAGTGATGTGGAATATTTTTCAGTTCTGCCTACCAAGTCTAGCTTTTAATGGAATATAATATCCAGATCTAAAAATTGCTAATGATAAAGAGGAAAAACTCTTTTAAACAATAACCTTTGTAGGGGAGTCAAAATTAAAATAATTTTTTATGTTTTTTTAAATTAAAAGTTCTTCAACATTTATGAACTTTGAATCTAATATTTTATAAGTAAATCTTAGCTTAGTGTACTAAGTCTGGAATTCAAGAAAATGACAAGGAATAAATCAGAGAACAGGACAATAGACTCTCAGATAAATGAGAGAGAGGACAATATTTCCATTAGTGGCATGTTCTATTTCTCTGAAGGACAATATCATTATCATAGAGTGATGTGGTCTGCCATGGCTTGTTGCCTTTGAGTCTTTATCTGTGACCTTTGAGTCTCAAGTAGAGGACAAAGCAGGCACCCAGTGGCGTTTTAGAAAACAAATCTGTGAGTTTTAGAAAACAAATGGTAGACAAAAACTTAAGCAGTAAACATGAAAGTTTAAAGAGAGGAGAGAAGAAAGGTGTTTTCAAATTTACATGACTCCCAGGAGATTTTGATGCCCTCCTCTAAAATGAAGTCTGTATTTAGAGCAATAGCATGACCTGAGGATAAAGTAAGATGAATAGCCTGGTAATCTGTAGCTAGGATGTGACTTGGCAGGTTTGAAAACATGTGTTCAGTGGAGCCCTAAAAATGCTGACAGTTTCAGGGATGTCTTACTGCATGTTGTGCTGCTATAAAAGCATACACCAGGATGGGTCATTTATAATGGAAATACATGTATTTATTAGAGTTCTGAAGGCTGTGAAGTCCAAGATGGAGTGGCCACATCTGTTGAGGGCTTTCTTGCTGCATCACACATGGTGGAAAGAATCATATGGCAAAAGAGAGCAAGAGATTAAACTTTCCACCTCAAACCCTTTTATAATTAATTTACTCATGAGAGTGGCACCTTCATGACCTAACAACACCCAACTCCCAATACTGTTACATTGGAAATTATGTATTCAACATGCTTTTTGTGGGACAGATTCAAATCATGTAGGGGTTTGAGTGTGAAAAGGCGTAATTCCTGCTTCTCCATGACTTCCCAAGGATGACATAAAAAATCAAACGGGACAAAACATGGGCTTTAGACTAATTCACCAAAGATAAGAATCTTAACAAGGCTAATTAATAACTTAACAATGCTAAGTTAATATTAATATATAATATTTTTTGCTGTACTTTGTTCTTAATCTTAATCTGTATTAATCTTCATGACAATCCTACAGAACAGTCCCACTTATTACACCCTTTTACAAATGAGGGAACAATGGCACAGACTTACCCCGCAGGGTATATTCAGTTAGTAAGTAATGGGATGTATATTCAAATTCACACATGATGTCTAAACTGATGTTCAATGTGCATATTTTTAAAATTGTATATTGAGTGACCATTTCTTAATCATTAAGAATTAAAAAAACACAATGACGTGCAGAAAAAAAAGGCATATAGTTGTGGTAGACCATGTAAAATGAGAAAAAAAGTAATTCAGAGTTAAGGGCTGGAAGTATGAATTTTAAAAAAAACTGTAGAAAAGCAATTTTCCCTGGGGTTTTAAGAATAAGTATAATTTAGCTATACTGAAAAACTGTGTGAGTGTATGTATGTATTTTTGGGCATGTATTTATGTGTGTATTTTAATAAACATGAGATTGCATAGGTTAGGATTAGGGCAGTATTATAAAATACAGTGGTTAGTCAAATGTCATTTAGGAAATACTTAAAAATCTACGGTTGGATACTTGAGAAATTTAGATTATCTTTACATTTCAGATTATAAAGAAAAACTAATCAATAAAGACACAAATTTATAAAGATGTAAATGTCTTACACAAGACCTGGTCATATATTTCTGATTACTGAAGCCTCAGGTAAGATTTCGGGTGTTTGATTAAGTTTAATTTTTCCTGCTGTTTGAATCATTTCTCTTTCACAGGATGACTCTGTTTTCAGACTAGTTTGGCATTACATTTTCATTAGAAAGAAGTTGTTCCCCATTTGTTCTTTCCTGCCCAGATATGACCCTTGGGAATATAGTTTGGAAACCTAATTTCTGTACAGCGATGGATAAGTCAACGGTCAAACATGGCAAGCATGCCAATATTTCATGTGCTGTAGATACAATTCATGTCAAGGAGAGAAAGCAAAGGGTAGGGCAGAAAGTGGACCCAGGAATGGTAATAGAAAAGCTGAATTTAGTCACCTGAATTGTTAGTATTATATGGATAGTTCCATTTTTTTAGGTGGCACAAAAGTAGAACTAATATATGTGAAATCTGTCTTCATAAAAGCCAATTTTAATGTACATTTATCTTGATGTATTTCTGGAATAAAAAGTAAGAAAGAAAATATTCTCATATTGATAACTCTGCTTTGTTCATTTAAAACTAATTTACGTACAATTAAAACTGAACAAGTTATGTATATTAGGAAGTATTAAGTGGCTATAGATACATAGTAGTAATCTTTAATGTATTTAAAACTATACTAGGAAAGTGTATCACTTAGTGCTTTAAAGTAAGTTTAAGAAAAATTTTTTTTGTAAATAAAATAATGATCAGAATTAAGTGATGTGAAATTTTGCATATTTTTTAATAAAAAAGTATATTAAAAAGTCAGCCATATCCCAAGAATATATAATTTTAAAAATTATATAAAATACAAAATATATAATTTTATAAATTTATTTTAAACTTTTTAATGTGAAAACATTTCTCATTTATAGTCATTATCTTCCTAACATGCTAATTTACAAGTATACTATAGTTTGGAAGGCAGAGGTTAGGAAGGTTCATCAATTAAAATATCTACTTTCTCTATTTTTTTTTTTTTTTTTGAGATGGAGTCTCTCTCTGTCGCCCAGGCTGGAGTGCAGTGGCGCAATCTCGGCTCACTGCAAGCTCTGCCTCCCAGGTTCACGCCATTCTCCTGCCTCAGCTTCCCGAGTAGCTGGGACTGCAGGTGCCCGCCACCACATCCAGCTATTTTTTGTATTTTTAGTAGAGACGGGATTTCACCATGTTAGCCAGGATGGGATGGTCTTGATCTCCTGACCTCATGATCCACCCACCTCGGCCTCCCAAAGTACTCTATAATTTTTTTAAAATTGATTTATAAAATCATTAAATATTCAAAGGCATATATCTCTCTCAGTTTTATATTTTACAGAATCTAATATTTGAAAAAACTGTGTAGTGACATGGGTAGAATTTATCATCTTTTAAATGTTTGCTCAAATTTTCTCATAAAACTAACATGATACTTCTTTATGAAGTACAAGAAATACCCATCTAATTTTTTTGTGTTTTCAGTAGAGACAGGGTTTCACCATGTTGGCCAGAATGGTCTTGATCTCTTGACTTCGTGATCCGCCTGCCTCGGCCTCCCAAAGTGCTGGGATTACAGGTGTGAGCCACCGCGCCCAGCCGAGTACCATTATTTTGTTAATTATCTTGATTTCATCATTCTACAATGTATACCTATATCCAAACATCATGTTGTACTTCAGAAATGTATACAATAAAAATGATTTAAAATATATTATTATTTTCCTTACTCTGACAATATATTTTGTTTTGTTAATTATCCATATGTCCTGTATTCCCTTTGAATAAGTCAATTTTCTTAAATATAATCTTTGATTTTTTATTATAGTCATTCTATCAAATTTTTATATATAGTATTTTATATTTTTCTTAAGTTTTTTATCTCATTGGTATTGTCTGTCTTGCCATCAAAGTGAACTGTAATAATGCTACTGTGTTTTTACTTTCCCTTAATTTCTCCTTTCCTCTAATTCCCTTGCATATTACATTATTTAACATGCATCAAATATATTTTGTTTTTGTGCCTTTCTGAACGTACTTAACAGAAAAAATTCAATTTTCTTTATAAAATGAGTAACGTAATGCATTTAATTCATCTATTAATCATTAACCATTTTATTTAATGATAATGTATCAAAGACTTCATATATTTTGAATTATGCTCTGTTCTGGATATATAGCAACGAAAAAAAAGAAGCACATGGCTTTCTCAGCCATATGACAAATAAACAAAAATGCAGGTTAGGTAGAGATAGTGCCTATAAAGAAAATTAGTAAAAATTCAAGCAAATAATTAAAATATTAGAATTGACTCAGCTCTCCAATGGAGAGACAACAGAGAAGAAACCTAAAAGAAGTAAGAAATTCACCCAGCTAAGTATCTGGAAGGTTATTCTGGGTAGAGGGAACTTAAAGTGAAAATGACCTGAGATAAATCAAGCTCCTTTAGTGTGAAGAACCGCAAGAAATCCAGTGTTGTGTAATATTTTACAGATGAATATATCATCCTTTCTTAACAGTCAACTATTAGTGAGCATTTAAACTGTTTCTTATTTTCTTTTATACATTGTGAATATGGATTCTATAAATACAATTTCACATATTTTCTCTTCTAAATGTGAGAGTTTATTTTGGACATATCCCTAGGAGAATTCTAAGGCGGGGGATATGTGAATGTTCAAATTCAAATGATAGCACAAAACAAATTACCAAAACCATTCCATAATTTTACACTCCAACCAGAAATGTACATAATATGTGCACCATGTGTGCTGCAACAATTGAAATTATCAGATTTTCAATTTTTGCAGTCCACCTGTAAGTCAATGGATGTCTCATTGTTGTCTTGATTTGGGAATAACTTGGTATATTATAGTTTTAGACAGACACTTAATATGTTATAAACAATTGTAAAATGTCATAGAATGAACTTTTTATATTTATCACAATACTTCTCAGTAAGATATAGGTGGAAAAATAATTATGTGAATATTTGTTTAGTATCTCTACACTCACAGAATTTCATCTTTCTCCTATACTCGTCATTGCTTATCACTGTAATATCATAATATATGATATATATTATGATGTACTTTAAGTATCTTTATAATCATTTAGAGTTCCTTACATATCTACAGAGTTTTCTGCCTTGTAAGTATATAAGATTTCTTTAAAATCTCTTTTATAAAATGCAAAACTTTTTTTACATTTTTAATGATGGTATGGATTTTTACAGACTTTCCTGGTCTTAACTGGACGTGCCAAATATA
Source organism: Macaca thibetana thibetana (assembly GCF_024542745.1). Classification (NCBI taxonomy): domain Eukaryota; kingdom Metazoa; phylum Chordata; class Mammalia; order Primates; family Cercopithecidae; genus Macaca; species Macaca thibetana. The sequence continues at coordinate 62,496,073 of NC_065594.1, forward strand.
TTAGGAGACATTATTATACCTTCATTTAGAAATGCTTTCCTTTTGAGTTCTACAGATGGATCTGGTGAAGAAATTAGGTATTTCCTAACAAACTGAAAAATAATCTAGACTGTAAAATTTTGTCCTGTCATTTTTCAGGTAGGAATAAAAGACCCAAGAAAAACCAACTGCAAAGTTGACAGGGACCAGTATCTCTCAGGACACACTGTAGTTGTAAAGTGTCATAACAATTTCTTTCTTTGAGAGACTACTGCTTTCTTATTCCTGGGGTAATACAGTTTTTTAAAATAGATTATCATAAAATTTGCTGTTTGAAATTTTGTCAGTAAGAAAGAAGTGTCCCCATGTTTGAAGGATCTAAGTCACTTTGACAGAGTAAAGGAGTTTTGATTTAAAACCCAGGTAAACCCGTTTTCTGATCATAACATTACACGTCAATCTTAACTTCAAAGTCTTGGAAGAAAGAGAACGCAGGACCAATTTGCATTCCAGAACTAATTATTATCTCTATATTCACAGCCTTTCTTTGTTTGAGCTTCTCAAAACACTGTTTCATTGAAATGTCAACTAATTCTCAATATACCCACATACTCTATAAGAATTTTTTTTTTCTTGCTTTGGGGAGATGCACAATGGTTCCTCTGATGTGCAACCTTCTTCATTGCAATGATTCATTAAGTACCACATATTTACCTAATGGTTTTAAGACGATTTGGAGGCTTTACATTCAATCAACTGTGATCCTGACTGTCATAGACTGAGGCCTTTAATTTAGTAAGAAAGTATATAACATGAGACAAATTTAAAATAAACAAAACCTGAGAAGAAAACCAAACATCAAAATAAAAATATGTCACCTCACTCACCAATAACTTAAATGTTCTTAAATAAGCATTTACATTTGTGAAAACATCATTCAGGCTCATGTTTGAAAAATCCAGAGAAAAAAAACTGCAGTAGACAAAAATAAAAGCAGATTAATGTGATTCCTACCAAAATTTCAATGGCATTTTGCTCAGAAATAGGAAAAGCAATTTTAAAATTTGTATGGGGTTATAAAATATTTCTAATAGCCAAAACAGCTTTGAGAAAAAAAAGTTGGAAGCACTACACATCTTGATTTCAAATTATGTTACAAAGATACAGTTCTTAAAATGATATGATATTGTCTTAACAAAAAAGACAGATAGACCAATAGAACAGAATAGAGAGCTCAGAAATAAACTCAACCATATATGGTGAACTAATTTTCAACAAGGTCACCAAGAAAACAGAGTGGAGAAATGATAGTCTCTTCAATAAATGGTGTTGAAAAACTTTAGCCACATGCAAAATAATAAAATTGGACTTTTATTACATACTGTATACAATAAGCAATTCAAAATGTATTAACAACCTAAACGTAAGACCTAATACCATAGCATTCCTAAAAATAGGGGAACAGCTCCTTGACTTTGGCCATGGCAGCAATTTTTTGATATTACATCAAAAGCACAGGTAACAAAAGAGAAAGTAAACAAGAGGAACAACATCAAATTAAAATATAATTGTACAACACTAAAAGCAATCAACAATATTAAAAGACAATCTGCCAGGTGTTGTGGCTCACACCTGTAATCTCAGCACTTTGGGAGGCCCAGGCAGGAAGATCACTTGATGTCAGGAGTTTGAGACCAGCCTGGCCAACATGGCAAAACCCCGTCTCTACTAAAAATACAGGAAAAGAATAAAATTAGCTGGGTGTGGTGGTGCATGCTTGTAATCCCAGCTACTCAGGAGGCTGAAGCAGGAGAATCACTTGAACCTGGGAGGAGGAGTTTGCAGTGAGCCAAGATCGCACCATTGCACTCCAGCCTGGATGACAAGAGTGAGACTCTGTCTCAAAACAACAAAGACAATCTGTGGAATGGTGAAAAATACTTGGAAACCATACACCTGATAAGGAGTTAATATCCAAAATATAAAAGGAACTGACAAAACTCAAAAGCAAAAGGCCAATAATGCAATTTAAAAGTGTGCAAAGATCCTGAATAGGTATTTCTTAAAAGAAGACATACAAATGGCCAACAGGTATATGGAACACATCAATAACATTCAGAAAAACTACAAATTAAAAACACACTGAAATATCACCTCACATCTGTTAGAATGGCTACTATAAAAAAGATAAAAGATAACAGGTGTTGGAAAGGGTATGGGGGAAGGGAACTGTTGGACTCTGTTGCTGACAATGTTAATTGGTTAGCCATTATGGACTACAATATGGAGGTTCCTTAAAATTAAAAAATAGAATTACTGTATGATACAGCAATCCTACTATGGGGTATACATCCAAAAAGATGACATTAATATGTCAAAGAGATATCTTCACTCCCATGTTTATTGTGTCACTATTCACAATATCCAAAATATAAGCTCAATGTAAGTCTTCATACGCAGATGAATACATTTTTTAAATGTTTGTATATGTACACAATGCAATATTATTAAGCACTAAAAAAGAAAGATATTCTGCCGCTTGTGACAACATGGATGAAACTGGAAAACATTATACTAAGTGAAATAAGCCAGACACATAAAGAAAAATATTGCATAATTACATCTATACGGGGAGTCTAAAAAATAGCTGAATACATAGAACAGTGGTTATCAGAGGAAAGAGAGTGGGAAAATGGGTAAATTAATATCAAAAGGTACAACGTTGTAGTTATGCAAAATGAATAAATCTAGGGATCTACTGTACAGCATGAGGACTATAGTTAATAATGTTGTATAGTATAATGGAAATTCATTGCGAGTAGATTATAGATACTCTTACGACACACAAAAAAGAAGAAATCTATGTTAGATGAGAGCTGTATTAATTTGTTTGACTATCCTATTTGTTACACTATGGATGTGTATATCAAAACATTATGTCGGACACAAATATATACAATAAAATATTTTTAACAGGAAAAAAATAAATAGAAATTTTAAAAATGTCTCAGAAATGTAAACTAAAATACAGTGTGTCCAATGTAAACTAAAATATAGTGATGCCATTAAAAATATACTGATGTGAATAAATAATTTTCTATTATTTAAAAATAAGAGCTTCATATGATTTTATATTCTGTGAGCACCAAAAAAACTATCACTACTGATATCCTTGTGAATCTGTGTGCCCAATTGTGTTAGCCAAGGTTCTCCAGAAAACCAATAAGATATATATAAATTCATATCTATACCAATATCGGTCGGTCATCTGTTCATCTAGCTGTCATGTACTCTCTATAGAATTTTTTTAAATTTTAAATATTTGGCTTGTGTGATTCCGCAGGTCAGACTGAAAGACTGAAAATTTGAAAAGTTGATGTTATAGTCTTGCATGTAAATTCCCAATGATTAGAGCACTTAGAGCAAAAGCTGGCACCTAAGGCAGGGCTTCTAGGTTCCAGTTTTGATAAGAATCTCTTTTTCTTTGGACAATCTCAGTCTTTGTTCTTAAAGCCTTCAACTGATTGGATAAGGTCGACTCACATTACAAGAATAATCTGAATTACTCAGTCTATTGATGTAAATGTTAATTACATAAAAAAAAAAAAACCTTTACAGCAACATCTAGACTGTCATTTGATCAAACAACCAATAACCATGGCCTAGCCACATTTTCATATAAAATTAGCCAATAAAACAATATATAGGACTGCTTAATTTTTGCATGAGTTCATTACTTTTTGATTGCTTTCCATGAGGACCTTGTTTATATAGTGTTGATTATATCTATGTCCCTGATTTATGCTATCAAAGATTAAAAACAATAGCAAGTTAATGAGAAATAATAATACATAGAAAATAGTTGCACGTACAGAAATCCTAAAATATGTTTTTTTATGTAAAGTTTCATTCATGATCATCTTAATCATTCTCGCCCAAAAATATGTGTTGCAGTACTAGATATAAAGTCACAGCATTTTATCTCAAAGGAAAGTAGATAAGACATAAATGTTAGTGGGTCTATATGAGAGCCTTAGTTTTATTTCCCAAGTGGTTGTTATATTTATGGAATTCATTATACCATGGCATTACTCTACCGCCCAATAAAATCCCAATTGCCTTGCTTTATTTCAGTTTAATGGCCATTTTTTAAAGTAGATTTTCTCTTCATGTTATCTGAATGTGTACCCAGAATGTGTGTGCATATATGTGCATCATACTTGACTTGCCACATGTCTGTGCTCATGTTCAAGCTTCTGGTTCTACGTGGTAGGATCATAAGTGTTTTAAATCTGCTCTTTTCATTTGATTAATTCTGTTCATGAGTTTCCCACATCGCTTCTGGCAAAACAGTTTCTTATTCTAATGTAGTTCTCCTAAACTACTCACTATAGATATTGAAAGTTTGTCACCTGTTCTTTTTCTCGAAAATCTTCTGAATTTCTAAATTACTTAATTCCATAAATGCATATTTACAGAATAGTTTTTCTCTTGTCACTTATGTTCTAGGACAAATCACATACATTAGTGTATTCACTTATAGATTTTTATACTTTCATTCAATAAATATTACGTTTCTAATGTACGTAACATGCCAGAGTTTGAACATTTAATCTATAATGTTCTGTAAAACTATCAGTTGGCCCTATACAACATGAATCTATCAAAATTTAGAAAATAATTAAATTGCTTAATAAGTAAGAAACATAGCATAGAAACTGAGTACTAGATACTGTTTATTCATGCTTCTCAATTATATGCTTCTTCATGGATGAAAAACTCAAAATTAGAAAAATATATTTTATACCAGTTCTATTATAAAATATATTTGTTAAAATTTTTGTATAAGTAGAGTAAACCTAAAAATATGAAATATTTTGTGAAATAAAATACACATTTATAACATCAGATAATATGATAAAAACATGCACATGACTAACACAAGAGATAATCCTGTAATATAAGATATACAAATACATATACATTGTGTATGTGTATATATGTTTTTTTATATACGACGTATATATAGAATCTCTGGTACTAGGATGTGATAGAATGGAACAATTAATCATGTGTGTATTTTATTTCATTGAGTCTCAGAAATGGAGATTTATTTCTTATGCTAGCCAAATATTCAAATTTAGGAATAACATTTGACCAAAACCCATATATAGGAAGGTACACATATGAGGAAAGCAACCATAAAATTGTTCAGTAGGCTTATATGGGTTTTCCTTTTTCAAGGAGTATTAGTTACAATGCTAATAGGTACTTGTACGATATGCAAAAACTATTTAATATACTTCTTTCATCACATATATTTTATTTTAATCTTCAGTATGATTAATCTAACTTTAACTCTTTAAAAAACTTGTAGTTACTACAGTTAATTGACTTTTAAATCAAACAGACATTTTAATAGCCTTTGGATTGAATAATGTACTATCCAAATATATTTGGGGATTAATGAACTTCTCAACTTTGGTCGTTTGGAAAGGAAATGATCAACTCATGCAATTTATTTTAAAAGTATATTGTTATGTTTCTTATCATAGAATTAACTTTGCTTTCTTTTTTCCCTAACTTTTGTATTGCAAATGTAATTTACTTGTTTATTGAATGTTTTTAATATAAATTATATATATGCTATTAGATTAGTTACTAAGTATAGTTTCTGAATATGTAGAGCTACAGTTATTTAAGTTTTTGCTACAATTATTAATTATGAAATTTATACTTCCTTTAACTAACATTTTTATTTAATAAATTAACATTAATGAATACTATATTTTCAGATTCTTCATATTTACTTTCCACATTCTTTTTCTATTGAGATTTAATGATAGTTCAATTCTGAATAAAACAAAAATCTTAATAGCCTCAAAATATATTTGATTAAATCAGGATATCTAAGTGTATTTTATTTCTTCAGAATCTTGGTATACTGATTTTTAGAGACATCTGCTTTCATCATTTCATCTCATGTTTGCTTTGATAACTGAATTTCTTCCTGCCCTTTATTCTGAAAATTAAAGGTCAGAAGTCCCAAATCAATCTCTGGCAGAGGTATTCAACTTGGAAAAAATAACTCTGTCTACTAAAAATCTGCTAGAGACATTAAAATATGTATTATAGTTCATCAAATCTTCAGTCTCTACCTAATGCATTTCCTGGAAAAAAAAAAACTTGTAATTCAAGAATCTAAAATTTCCTTGGGAAGATTATACTATCTTTAATGTCAGAATTTTCTATAGTTAGTGTTCTTCTATCTCAAAACCAAAGAAGTGGCAAATACTGTGCATATGCTCTAAACAAATTTATTTAATTAAATAAAACCATTGTTTTAAGGGAAATGCTTAGTAAAGTAAGAGGTAGAATATTCATATCCAAAAGAGTTTGTATGTCTTTACACCTATGTGGGTATGTGGCATGGTTGAGTGGTAACTAATCATGACATTGATATTACACATTTAATAAACAAATGCAGTATGTGACAAATGAAAGTTTCTTGATCTGAATTTTCTTACTAAAGAGAAATATATATATTTCTATCTGTTATCTTGCCATATTTTTCTAAAATATTAAATATATTTTCATTTTCCAATTTAACCTTCTATGATATATATCATATTAAATATTTTTACCATGATACATATCGTCTTAAATATATTTTGCTAAATACTGATTATTTTGTTCTATTTTGTATAGGCAACATACACACTTGTAAGTTTTAAGCTTTACATTTTTCAGCTCTACTCTTACGAAGAACACATATTATATATAAGCACATATATATTTTATCATATTCAACATCATGTAACCTGGCTATAGGTATACATATTTCAAATAAAGAGCTTGTGAATAAGTTGTTTTTATATACAACTTTTATTATTATTATTATTATTATTATTTGAGACAGAAATTCATTCTTGTTGCCCTGTATGGAGTGCAATGGCCCGATCTTGGCTCACTGCAACCTCCGCCTCCTGGGTTCCAGCGATTCTCCTACCTCAGCCTCTTAAGTAGCTGGGATTATAGGCATGTGCCACCATGCCTGGCTAATTTTTGTAGTTTTAGTAGAGACGGGGTTTCACCATGTTGGTCAGGCTGGTCTCGAACTCCTGACCTCAGGTGATCCACCCGCCTCAGCCTCCCAAAGTGCTGGCATTAACAGGTGTGATCCACCACAGCTGGCCTATATACAACTTTTAAATGAGAAACCATACTGGAGACATTTTCTTAATTGCTGCCTCTTAGATATCTGTTAATTGTATCTGTTACCCTACTAGCTTTCCTTCTAGTGCTTCTCTCATCAAATTAAGATTATTGCTGCTGCTCCCGTTATTATTTTCAATTTCCAGAAAGAACAACATAGAACTCCTTCTATGGATTGGAGGAGATTGCACAGATAAAGACGTGAAGTCTATATCAGAAAAATCCACTTTCATATAAAGCACTTGGAGTATTTTGTTTACATTTATCGTTCTTAATGCAGTTGTTTTTGTTGTGAAACTGTTAAACAATCTTATTTGTAAGCTGGACAATACTATTTCTAAGAATAATAATAAGTGGATTCACCTCTGGAAAATAGGTTATAAAGTAATCTGAAATCTTAAATGCTCCAAAATTCAAAACTTTTTGAATGCTGATATGACAAAACAAATAGAATATTCCACATCATACATCATGCGATGGGTTACAGTCAAAATGCAGTCAAAACTTCATTTTATGCCAAAAAAATTAAAATATTTTATACCATTACCTTCAGGCTATGTATCTAATCTGAATATTAAATGTGAATTTAAAAAATTTGTGTTGAGAGTTTGGCCCCATCCCCAAAGCATCTCATTATGTATACGCAAATATTCCAAAGTCTGAAAAAAATCAAAAATCTGAAACACTTCTTGTCCGAAATATTTTGGATAAAAAATGTTCTATCTGTATATTGTGTTCCAAAACCAAACAAAACTGGGATTCACTAATTATAGGATCTTGCAAAGATAAACAGTAGAGTATTCCACGGCTATGCCATACACATAATAAAAACTATTTACCAACCATAATATAAGCATACATTTTAAAATTAACAAGACTTTTTTCACCAGATAATAGATGTATAATTTTTTACATTTGTGCTAAAAGAACAAGGACTAATTTTCAAAATGTATGAATGAACCAAATTAGGTTTTCCAATATAATAAAATAATTTATATAGTTTTAAAGTTTAAAAATTTATAGTTAGTTTTGAGACTAACAAAAATTGATAAATCTATAACAAAAGTTATATTAAACAGTCTGTAAAATTAGATACCAGGATTTATGTGCACTAATGACTGTGTTCATTTAAAAATTATACTGGATTTTCCTTTTCAACATCATGGTTAATAGAAAGGTTCATTTTGAAAAATTTCCTCATAGAAATAAGAGGTTCTCCTGGATATTAAGGCACTAAATACTCCTGCATTATGTTACTACTCTGATGATGTACTTTAACTGAAAAAATTAATTATTTTGACCATTTCTTTACCTTTAAATTTAATGAAATTTCGATGCTAAGAAGATGTGTTGCATATAATACTCCTAGGAATATCACCAAATACATTCTAATAAAGAATCAGTTAAAACTGTATTTTTGAAATATTATCATTTATACCATAACAATTTCTTGATTCAGTGTTATTAAAACAACTGTGTAATTAAAATGGCAGTATCACAAATATAATAAATGTTGCTAATTAATTAAGTAGTACTCAAGTGTACTGTGGTGAGTTACAAAAATGCAAGTTAAAAAATACAAGACAATTGCTATACTAGGAAATATCAATTACCTATCTTTCAACTATTAACCTTGCATATTCAGAAATCCAGTGTTCTGCTCACTGAAAGTGTTTTTTATGTAAAATGAACATTTTCCTGGAATATGTATAAACTGAATGCAGTAAACAAAAATGAAGATTTATTTTATAGTTCTCAATTTTTGGTGACAACTGAGAGCAAGAAATAAAATGAAGGCTGGACACAGTCACCCACATCTTTAATTCCAGTGCTTTGGAAGGCTGAGTGGGGTGTATGGTGTGAGGTCAGGAGTTCGAAACCAGCTAGAAGCAACCTAGTCTCTACCAAAAAAAATTAAAAAGAATTATAAATTAACTAGGTGTGGTGCCTCCCATCTGTAGACCCAGTTACTCAGGAAGTTGAGATCGGAAGATCACTTGAATCCAGGAGGTCAAGCCTGCAGTAAGCCACAGTCGTGACACTGCAATACAGCCTGAACAGCAGAGTAAGCCCCTGTCTCTAACATAAATACATAAATAAATAAATAAAACAAATAAATAAAATGAAGGATTCTGCATGTAAGCAGACCCATGTTATTACAAATATCTGTCCTCAATGATTTGGGTTTTAATATGATTATATGAAGCTATGACTATTGAGCATAAAGACATGAAAATTGGGACTTTCACAAGTTTCATATCTATAACATTGAATTCCTCTTGTTGTATTTTAAATTTTAAAGTAAAATAATTCTTGTTCTTCATTGTATAACGCTCTATTAAATTTGCATGAATTTTCATTATATTGAGATTTATGATTTTAAAATGACTTTAGAAACAAACGAATGCATTAAAAAGCAAATTATTACTATTAGTAAAACAATCTAATCATTAGAATTACAAACATGTATAATATTTGCTAGGAAAATAAAATTGACCTTTGGTTCTATATCTTTTGGATACTAGGAATGTTTATCATGTATTAATTAATTAGGGAAAAATATGAAGACTGTATTTCAAGCAAGAGAAATGGCCCTCCAACAAAATAGATAGACAAATATGATTATATTTTAGTGTGTAGGCCATTAGCATAATATATTTTTAAAGAATTTATTCTAAAATATATCTTTGGAGCTAATAAAATGTGTTATATAAATAAACTTTTTTGAAAAGTATCTATTCTCTAATTGCAGACTCGTAACATTTTATTTGAGGTATACTCAGCAACATTTTTCCTTTGTGTTTTCTTTTTCTTTAATGTGCTCTTAATGGACTTTCCTATCCACAAGGCAAAATTTTTCAACATAACTTGCAGCAACTAGAATAGCAGCTTGTCTCTTCATGTGGACATGCCAAATAATGTAAAGGAACTATTTTCTAGTTATTAAAAACAGTAATTGCTGTCTGAATATAAGAAGCTTTCACTCCTGAGGTTAATTACCACACGATGATAATATAGAAGAGGATAATTGCTTCTTTTTTAAAATTGGTTTGAAAAGGCTATATTCTGTATAATTCTGTGTAATCTTACAATTTCATGCCATGATAATTGATAAAACTGCTACAAATTGTCAATAAATGTTTGGGCTTCCATTCCACTTCTTAAAACAGTTGTAATCAATATAATTAATTTAAATAAATTATTATATTTTATAAATGTAGATTTATTTTTTAGGCATTCTAATAGGTGTGTAGTGGTATCTCTTTATGTGTGTTGTTTTATTGAGACATAATTCACATTTCATATTATTCTATTTAAAAGTGTACAAATTATGAGTTCTTAATATATTCACAAGATTTTGCAAGTATCATTCCTTTCTATTAAGTAATTGTAAGAAATTGTCATCATCCCCCTAAAAACCCAAACTTATTAACCATCATTCTCAATTACCCTTTAGCTCCATGCCCTGACAACTACTAATCTACTTCTACTTCTGTGAATTTGCACATGCCAAACATTTCATAAAAAGAAATCATACAGTATGTGGTCTTTTGTGTCTGTTTTTTCACTGAGCTTACTATTTTAAAGGCTCATCTATGTTGTAGTATGCATCATTCTTTTTTTGTTATTTTATTTAAAGCGGAACTTTGTGAGATTCTTTTTTATTTAACTTTTATTTTAAATTCAGGAGTACATAGGCAAGTGTGTTACATATATATAAATTTGTGTCATGGGGATTTGTTGTGTAGATTATGTTACCACTCAGGTATTCAGCTTAGTACCCATTAGTTATTTTTTCTGATCCTCAACCTCTTCCCATCCTCCACCCTCTGATACGTCCTAGTGTGTGTTGTTTTCCTCTTTGTGTCCATGTGTTCTCATCATTTAGCTCCAACTTATAAGTGAGAACACATGGTATCTGGTTTTCTGTTTCTGTTTTAGTTTGCTAAGGATAATGGCCTCCAGCTCCATCTATCCATGTCTCTGCAAAGTACAGGTATTAGTCAGGGTTCTCTAGAGGGACAGAACTAATAGAATATATGTATATATTAAAGGGAGTTTACTAAGGAGAATTGACTCACACAATTATAAGCTAAAGTCCCATGATTCACTGTCTGCATGTTGAAGAGCAACTAAGCCAGTAATAGATGAACGCAAGTCCCAAAACCTCAAAAGCAGGGAAGCACACAGTGCAGCCTTCGGTCTGTGAAAGGCCCAAGAGGCCCTGGCAAACTACTGGTGTGAGTCCAAGAGTCCAAAAGCTGAAGAACTTGGAGTCTGATGATGAGGGCAGAAAGCATCCAGCACAGGAGAAAGATGAAGGCCGGAACACTCAGTAAGTCTGCTTTATTCTAGCTGGGCTGGCAGTTGATTAGATGGTGCCTACCCACAATGAGGGTGGGTCTGCCTCTCCCAGTTCACTGACTCAAACGTTAATCTCCTTTAGCAGCACCCTCATGGACACACCCAGAAACATACTTTGCATGCTTCAATCCAATCTAGTTTACACTTAATATTAACCATCACAGGACATGATCTCATTCTATTTTATGGCCAGATAGTATTCCCAAAAGTGTGCATGTATCATTTTTTTTTTTTTTTTTTTACCCAGTCTACCTTTGATGGGCATTTAGGTTGATTCCATGTCTTTGTTATTGTGAATAGTACTGCAATGAACATACATGTGTATGTGTTTATAGCACAATGCTTTATATTTCCTTGGATATATACCCAGTAATGGGATTGCTGGGTTGAGTGTATTTCTGTTCTTAGGTTTTTGAGGGATCATTTTTTTCTACTGCCAGACAATATCCCATTTTATCATTTAACTATGACACATTTAGGTTATTCATTCATCACTTTATGATCCTTGTTTATCTTCTATTTTGTCTATTATGACAGTGCTATGCTTCTATAAATATTGTTTACAAGCTTATGCATAGCTTTATGTTTTTAATTATCTTATTTTTAAATTATATTTCCAGCTATAGAACTGCTGAATCATATTTCAATCTTAAGTTTAACTATTTGAATAATTGCAAGCTGTTTTCCAAAGTAGATATAAAATATTAAATTTCCCCCAGCTGTGAGTCAGGGTTCTAAGTATTCCATATCTTTGTCAACTTTTGCTATTGTCCATCAATTTGATTATACTGATTCTAGTGTGTAAAAGGTGTCTCCTTCTGGTTGTGTTTTGTTTCATTATCTGCCTTCCTGTTGAAGAACTTCTAGTCACACTGTTTACAGTAAAGATTGCTGACAATAAATTATCAAGATTTTTGTTTATCTGGTAATGTATCTATTCTATGATCACTTTTGAAGGATAAGTTTATTGGTTATAGAAGTCTGGGTTGTTTTTCAAATTCGTTATTTTAGTTCTTTAAATATTTCACTGTTCCTTTTTTTATGGTTCATATTGAAAAGTCTTATGCAATTCTTATGCCTGTTCCTCTAAAATTACAATCTTGTATTCCCTCTGCCTGCTTTAAAAATTTTCTCCGTCTTTATTTTTCTTCAGTTTGAATATGATATACATAGGTTTATATTTTTGAAAAAAAATATGTTTATCCTGGCTCATGATCTCTGAGCTTTCTGAATTTGTTGTTTGTGTCAATCACAACTTTTGTAATATTCTTGGTTATGATTACTTTCAATATTTCTTCTGTTTTCTCTTTAGTTCTGGTAATCCAATTATACATATCTGATGCCTTTTGAAATTATTCCACAATTCTTGAATATTCTGTTGTGGTTTTTTATTCTTTTCTATTTTGTTTTTCCAATTGGGAAGGTTCTATAGACATGGGACTTCAAAGTTAAACTATAAACTAAATTCCTCCCATTATCACCTTGACGTATGCTTAGGAATGAGGAAACCCAGCGAACAATGTCAGTCACATTGATACAGGGTTTTTCTCGGTCACTTTGTCAGCCAGGAACTCCACAGCCAGGGACATCCCCGCCCAGAGCCTCACTCAGCCCTGGGCCTGATGCAGAGGTGTCTCATCAGCTCAGCCCATTGGACTGCACCTGGTTTGCACACCAGCTCAAAATCCCCCACGCACCACAGCAGGGCCCAGTGTGCCCCAGTCCATCTGTGTTACAGCTCGTACCCATATTCAGTGGTTACCAAGTTTTTGTCCCACATCCAAGAATGAGGTTACATTGACAATCGAAGGATGAGGTGGGTGGAGAAATATGTTATTATGCAACGGAACAGCTCTCAGCAGAGAGGAGACATGAGGGTGGCCACCCACCTGAAGTCAGGTGTTCTAGGCCCCAGTGTGGCTGGGTCCAGGACTTTTACGGGTTCAAAATAGGGAAGTGTGTGCTGATTAGTTTGTGAGTATATAAAAAAAAGGCCAGAACAAAGGCACCACTCAAAGGTGGGGACAACAGTGTAAAAAAACAATTAGGAAAGTGTAGGTACATGTAAAATAGGTAAAGGACGAGGGGCAATCAAAGGAAAGCATGGCAAGCAGGAGGAGAGGTTATCAATCTGGTCCGCAGAATTTTACTTATAACTTGGCTTTCAGGCTTTAAGCTGTCTTTGGCTTGAAACTGGGGTTTAACTGGGGATCCACCCCTATCTGCCTAGGCATTTGACTGCCTCCTGCTGCTATCATTCCCCACTCTCAAGAGGTACATTTAACTGCCATTAGAATAAAAATGACCGCTCTTAACAGCTTCATGCAGACAGGCAGTGCTGTTTTGGGTAAAGGGTAAGAAGATCTCCCTCAGAGGCCTAACTAAGTGTCTCCCATAAAAGGCAGCCATTGTTCAAGGCTCCAGTTGCTTGGTCATTTGGAGGTCAATGGCCTGAAGGTAAGAAGACACACCAGGTTATCAGAAGACCTGTACCTAAACAAAACAAGGGGGTAAGGACAGTTCAAAAGTCTTGAAACTGTCAACAAGCCCCAATAACTGGTAGTTATAGTTATTCTTGCTAAGATTTGGGTGCATGTGGTTTGCCATTGGTTAACTCTCTTGGTCTTATTTTCCAAAAAACAACCCTCCAGGTTATGGGCAGTCCATTTACCCCTATCACCTGGCAGGATTTGAGGATAATTGTCCAGAACTAGAATATTGATTCAGATTTTAACATTGGGGACCCAGCCAGAGACCACTGGTTGGTTATCAGGAATAAGCAGAGTTAGTTTAAAATGCAGACAAGAATTAAAAAATAATTAATGAGATTAGAATGTAATGATAATGCATGATAAGTTTTGAAACACAACTTTTCTCTCTCCAGATCTCATTTTTTGGTCAAAAACAAATCAAGTTAGGACTGATTTGTTTGCAAAATAAACTTCAATCTTGTACTTTGCTAGATTAGTTACATAAAGTACAGCAAGATTAATTATTTTCACATAGTTGTTTTTTTTTTTAATTTTTTTTTTGAGACAGAGTCTTACTCTGTCACACAGGCTGGAGTGCAGTGGCATGATCTCAGTTCACTGCAATCTCTGCCTCACAGGTTCAAATGATTCTCATGCCTCAGCCTCCCAAGTAGTCGGCATTACAGGCATGCACCAGCACACCCAGCTGATCTTTGTATTTTTAGTACAGATGGGTTTTCAGCATGTTGACCAGTCTGGTCTTTAACTCCTGGCCTAAAGTGATCCTGCCCAACTCAGCATCCTAAAGTACTGGGATTACAGGCATGAGACATGGCACCTGGCCCATATAGGTCTTTTAAATTGGCTCTGCTCAAATTCTGTTCAATAAGGAATATCAGACAAGACTTTTTAAAGCTGAGCCCAGCCATGGGTTTGTACCCTCAAATACCTATAAGTTGGGTAAATTTTTCTTTTTTGAGGTCCCAAGATAACTTGGGGCTCCTGGGACTGTTAGAAAGTGACATTCTTTACTCATCACAGGTTAGGAACCCTGTACAGGGACTGTGTAGACAAGATGTGAGGCCAGTTTTTCCAAGGGGCTTTTATTGGCTCTGCAAGTCAAGCTTGATTCCTTAAAGGGAAACACATTATTTCAGTCAAAGCCTGGTAAAACAACCAGTTTCTCCAATTACACCTTGTTGCAAAAGAAAATAGATTCTTACTGTACTTATGCAAACAACTATATTGCCATAAGTTAAGAATACTCACAAATACTTTCCAAATTCTAGAGAAACAAATATGCTCTAAATTTTGTTCACAAGAGCATACCTTACTCAATTTTTAAAAATTGTTTTCTACCTTTGGGTCCCTCAGAACTAGTTTTCCTTTCCAGGGCTTCAACCTGAAGCTTAGAATTGAGTTTGGGACAAAAAAGATGCCTCAAGAGGGTGCATGGACTTATTAACTTAACTCCCAGTTGGGCCTTGCCTAACTAAAGTGAGTGCCTGGTGGGGTCACTCCTCCATTGCAAGCAGAATGCTAAGGAGAAGCTGTGGAACCAGGTTCTTTTCAAACCAGGGAGAGAAAAGGAGTCTTGAGAATTGGGGACCGGCCTAGTAAGATGCTCTCCAAAAGGAAATAATCGCTCACATAGAAAAGTTTCCTGTATTTGCAGGGCTACGTTAACTCCTGACATGGTGGAGAGAAGAAAAAAAAAGCTTCAGGGCAGGGTGAGAAAGGGGCCTGGGGGAAAAAGCTTCTTGCTCCCGGTAAATGGGTTTCTTCAACGGGGAAAAAAAAAATTCTGAACCACGCATGCTGCTTGCTGCTGAGAATAGATGGAAGTCACGTTGCTCTGAATTACATTTCTGATGACTGAGCCGAGTGTCCATTCCACAAAGGAACATTTTTTTCTATGCTAACATTATAAAAGAAGAGACGATGGGGACCATGGCAGTCCTGGAGGAAAGCAGAAAGATGCCATAGAAAAGACTGGATTGGAACAAAGCTGACATTTCCAACCCCCAAGAGGGATGGGAGTGGGTGACAACCTCCTCTGCAGTCATCTCATTGGCTTCTTAATTGGTTGAGAGATACTCAGTGGTTTGTCTGCCTTCAGAAAAAAATGTCTGAGGATAAGAAGCCTCAGAAAAAGTGAAGAGTCATAGGTCCTCATTTACTCACGCTTCCAACAATCCTAGATGAGCCCTGGGATTCCTGATGCAGGAATGTTCTTGGTCACATTTCCAGCTGGAGAATTCCATGGCCGCCAATGTCCCTGTTTAGGGCCTTGCTCGGCCGCATGCAGGAGGCGCCATGTCCACTCAGCCCACCAGGCTCCACCTTATTGTGCACCATCCTGGATCCTGCGATTGCTGTGTAATTCGTGTTCACCCCACAGCTGGGCCAGGCATGCCCCAGCCCGCCTGTATTATAATTCATACTCTCATTAGATGGCTCCCAAGTTCTTGCCCTGTGTCCTAGAAGAATGAGGTTACACTGACTATTGAAGGGTGAGGTGGGTGGAGCAGAATTTTATTGAGTGACGGTAGAGTTCTCAGTGCAGAAGGATTGCAAGGGTGGTCCCCCACCTGAAGTCAAGTGGTCTCCCCAACAGTGTGACTGGGTCTGGGATTTTTATGGGCTCAGATGGGGAAGTGTGTGCTGATTGGTTTGTGAGTATGCAAAAAAAAAAAAAAAAGGCTAAACAAAAGGCGCCACTCAAAGGTGGGCACAACAGTGTGAAAAACCAATTAGGGAAGAATAGGTATATGTAAAACAAGTGAGGGGTAAGGATCAATCAAAGAAAAGCATGTCAAATGGGAAGAGAGGTTCTCAATCTGGTTTGTGAAATTGACTTGTAGCTTGGCTTTCAGACTTTAAACTGTCTTTGGATTGAAGGTGGGGTTTCACTGGGGACATGTCCCTGTCTGCCTGGGCATTTGACAACCTCCTACAGCTATCAGTATTAGATTTATCTCACAGTTACAATCTTTGCAAAGGAGATTTCAACTAGACTGGGAATTATCTCACTATACTTGACATTTGGGATCAGGCAGATAGTTAGAAATAATAGTTTCTTATATTCTGCTTTTTTTTTTGTTTTTTTCTTAGCATTAGATATATTCTGAAATATAGAAGAAACATATTATCTTTATTTTACAGGGCATTCTTATGTTAATCTCTCAGTCTTCCTGTAGAAGAGATAAACTGATGAGAAATTTTGTTTTAGAGAGGAAGTAAGAATATAAATAAGTCACAGATATTATGCAATCATAAATTTTTACATTAGTTTCTATTATGCATGTAGTAATGTGATTTTGTATTAAATTAAGAAAAAGTAACTTGGTGTAATTATTTTACTATGAAAGTGATTGTCAAGGATCATTTATACTTTTATTCCATGAACTCTTAGACATAAAATAATATACATTTTCTATGTAGCAGGTAGAAATTTAATTTTCTCACTGATTCTCCAGTTCTGTAACATGGTAAGTAGGTCAAGGCTCCCCATTAACTTGCATTTTATTTTTTAATGCCATGATAATCTACAAGCAGTCTAATTCGTGTTAGAGCTAAAATGATTGGATTTAATAGAATCAAATTCTAAAATAGAAAAGAACATTATTAGGTAACTTTTTCTGTGTAGGCTAAACACTGTTTTCTTCAAAGAATTTGAAAGTACCATAGTTTTGTGATCAAAATATAGTTAAAATACAGGACTATGAAATTTAATACAAACAAACCCTAAATATTTGTACATGAAATATAAACCTATTTTACTTAAAATTCAAACACACAAAGTATCTTTTTTGAGAAAAAAAAGCTTTATGAAGGAGTTGTGAATTCTGATTAGTTGAGTAGGAGATGAAATAATAGGGTATTGAAGCCGTCCTCTTGTGCTAAGTCAGTTCCTGGGTAGGGGCCACAATACCAGATAAGCCATTTTATTAGTCTGGGTGATGACAGCTGATCCATCAAGGGCAGGGTCTGCAAAATATCTCAAGCATTGATCTTAAGTTTTACAATAATGATGTTATCCCCAGGAGCAATTTGGTTAGGTTTGAAGCCTCCAGCTACATGACTCCTAAACCGTAATTTCTAATCGTGTGGTTTAATTGTTAGTCCTGATAAGGCAGTCTAGTCCCCAGGCAGAAAGATAATTTGTTTTGAGAAAGGGCTGTTATTTTCTTTCTTTTAAAGCTAAACTATAAACTAAGTTCTTCGGAAAGTTAGTTCAACCTACGCCTAGAAATGAACAAGGGCAGCTTAAAAGTTAAAAGCAAGATGGAGTTGGTTAGGTCAGATCTCTTTCTCAGTTATGATTTTTGCAAAGGCAGTTACACTTTCTTAAAACCTTCCAAAATACATTAAGTAAAAATAAATTACAATACATAATAAAATTATTGCATTTAATATATGAAATAAGGGTGTATTTGTGTGTGTATATGAGTGTGTGTATAATTTTCATTTTTTAACCTTCATTGTTAACTATTCAAATTATATTTTGGCATTACAATACCACTTATTTCACTATTTTCATAAAAATCTTTATAAAGTGAAACATTTCCTTTTGAAGCTGACTTTGCAAAGTTATACCAGTGAGGGAAACCTAGCATAAGTGACTCAAACTTTTTTCTAACCTGATGAGCTAAATGCCTTTGTTTATTCCTATGCATAGACAAAAGCTATTATGGGAGGAATTTAGTTTATAATTTAGCTGAGGAATTTAGTTAATTAATAGTTTAACTTTAAAGCAAGAATGATAATAATCCGTTCCCAAAGCTAAGATCCTCCCTGTTCAGAAACTGAAAATACCTTTGTAAAACTAATAAAAGTTCACAAGGTTAAAATTATTGTATTAGCCTGAAGTCTGCTAAGACATAGGCATAAGCAGTAAAAACTCCGTATTTCCTAGTTTGCATTTTGTAACTGTTTACTGCTCAGGAGTCACATAACCAGGGATCACAATATTTGTAACTTTCCCGAATGCTCCCATAGATAACATCACTATTTTGAAAATTAAGACAGGTCTTAAAAAGATATTTTTCACACCTTTCATTCCAGTAGACCAACTGATGCCACCCAGACTAGTGACCCACACAAAGGTACTGTCTCAGTCCACAAAGACAGATTTGGCACCCCTGTGATTTCATCCCCAACTCACTCAATCACTAGAACCCATTCCCTAGCTGCTTGCCTGCTAGATAATCCTTAAAAATCCTGGTATTCAAATTCCCTGGGAGTTGGGTTTGAGAAATCTCATGTTCTCCTCACTCAGCTGCCTTCCAAATATTAATTCCTTTGTTTGCTGCAACATCTTCTGTCTCAGTGTATTAGCTTTTTCTTTGCAGTAAATCAGAAGAACCCGATTGGGCCGTAGTAACATTTTTACTCACATTTTTAGTTACCTATAAATACATTTGAATAGACTTTTTTTCATCCAATATTTATTTTAGATTTAGTGGTTACATGAGCATGTTTGCTACATGAGTGAGTTTCATCTCATCAGGGCTTGGTGTAAAATTATTTCATCACTCATGTAATGAGCATAATGCCTTATAGGTTGTTTTTCAATGCTCATCCTCCTCCTACCCTTAAACATAAAGTAGGCCCTGGTGTCTACTGTTTCCATCTTTGTGCCCATGTTTGGCTCCCTCTTATAAGAGATAACATGGAGTGTTTACTTTCTTTTTTCTGCATTAACTTGGTTAAGGTAATGGCCTCTGCCTTCATGCGTGTTTTAGGACATGAATTAATGTTTTATGGTAGCATAGTATTCCATGGCATATGTATACCATATCTTTTTATGCAGCCCACTGTTGATGGGCCTCTAGGTTGATTCCATATCTTTGCTATTGTGAATAGTGCTATGATGATTATATGCATCCATGTGTTTTTATGGTCGAACTATTTATTATCCTGTGAATATATATCCAGTAGTGGAATTGTTGGTCAGTGGTAGTTCTAAGATCTTTGAGAAATCTCTAAACCGTTTTCCACAGTGGCTGAACTAATCTACACTCCCACCAGGAATGCAAAAGTGTTCCCTTTCTCCACAAACTTGCCAATATGTGTTATTTTTTACTTTTTAATAGTAGTCATTTTGAGTGGTGTGAAATAGTATCCCATTATTGTTTTTATTTGCATTTATCTAATAACTAGTGATGTTGAGAATTTTTTCATGTTTGTTGCCATGCATATATCTTTTTTTGAATAGTCTCTGTTAATGTGCTTTGTTTGTGTATTAATGGAGTTCTTTGTTTTTTACTCATTAAATTGAATTAATTCCTTATAGATTCCAGGTATTAGACCTCTGTTGAATGCATAATTTGCAAATATTTCCTACCATTCTGTAAATGCCTGTTTAGTCTGTTGGCAGTTTATTTTGTTATGCAGAAGATTTTTAGTTTAGTTGAGTGGATTAGTCCATTTTCATGCTGCTGATAAAGGCACACCTGAAACTGAGCAATTTACAAGCGGAAGAGTTTTAATTGAATTACAGTTCCACGTGGCTGAGGAAGCTTCAAAATCATGGTGGAAGGCAACGAGGAACAAGTCACAGCTTATGTGGATGGCAGCAGGCAAAAGAGAGGGCTTATGGAAAGAAACCCTCATTTTTTAAAATCATGAGGTCTCATCAGACCCATTCACTATCATGAGACCAGCACAAGAAAGACCCGCCCCCATAATTTAGTCATCTCTCTTGGGGCCCCTCCCTCAACACATGGGAATTATGGGAGCTATAAGATGAGACTTGTGTGGGGACACAGAGCCACACCATATCGTTCTGCCCCCAGCCCCTCCCAAATTGTGTATCTTCACATTTCAAAACTAATCATGCCTTTTCAACCGTCCTCCAGAGTCTTAACTCATTTGAGCATTAGATCAAAAGTGCACAGTACAAAGACTCATCTGAGACAAGGCAAGTCCCTTCCACCTATCTGCCTGTGAGCCAGTAAAATCAACAGCAATTTAGTTACTTCCTAGATACAATGGGGGTACAAAAATTGGCTAAATACAGCCATTCCAAACTGAAGAAATTGGCCAAAACAAAGGGTTACAGGTCCTATGCAAGTCCCAAATCCAGCAGGTAAGTCAAATCTCAAAGCTCCAAAGTGATCTCTTTTGACTCCATGTCTCACATCCAGGTTGCTGTGATGCAAGGGGTGGTTTATAATGGTCTTGGGCAGTTTCACCCCTGTGACTTTGTTGGATACAGCCTCCCTCCCAGCTGCTTTCATGGGCTGGTATTGAATGTCTGTGGCTTTTCCAGTTGAGTGGTGCAAGCTGTTAGTGGATCTACCATTCTGGGGTCTGGAGGACAATGGCCCTCTTCTCACAGCTCCGATACGTGGTGTCCCAGTAGGGACTCTCTGTTGGGGCTCCAACTCTACATTTCCCTACTGCACTGCCCTAGCAGAGTTTCTCCATGAGGGCCCCATCCCTGCAGCAAACTTCTGCCTGGGCATCCAGGCATTTTTATACATCTTCTGAAATCTAGGCAGAGGTCCTCAAACTCCAGTTTTTCACTTCTGTGCACTTGCAGGCTCAACACCACATGGAAGCTGCCCAAGGTTTGGGGCTGGCACCCTCTGAAGCCACAGCCCTAGCTCTATGTTCACCCCTTTCAGCCATGGCTGGAGCGACTGGCTACCAAGTTCCTAGGCTGCAAACAGCACAGAGACCCTGAGACTGGTTCCCAAAATATTTTCCCCTAGGCCTCCAAGTCTGTGGTGGGAGGGGCTGCCATGAAGACCTCTGATGTGCTCTGGAGACCTTTCCCCTATTGTCTGAGTATTAACATTTGGCTCCTTGTTATTTATGCAAATATCTGCAGTGGGCTTAAATTTCTCCTCTGAAAATGGAATTTTCTTTTCTGTAACATTGTCATGTTGCAAATTTTCTGAAATTTTATGCTCTGCTTTCTTTATCAAACTAAGTGCCTTTACAGTACCCACATCACCTCTTGAGTGCTTTGCTGCTTAGACATTTCTTCCACCAGACATACAATATAATCTCTCTCACTTTCAAAGTCACACAAATCTTTAGGGCAGGGGCAAAATACCACCAGTCTCTTTGCTAAAATATAACAGGAGTCACCTTTGCTCCAGTTTCCAACAAGTTCCTCATTGTCATCTGAGACCACCTCTGCCTGGATTTCATTGTCCATATAATTATCGGCATTTTGGTCAAAATCATTCAACAAGTCTCTAGGAGGTTCCAAACTGTCCAACATTTTCTTGTCTTCTTCTGAGCTCTCCAAACTGTTCTTACCTCTGCCTGTTACCCAGTTGCAAAGTTGCTTCTACATTTTCAAGTATCTTTTTAGCAGCACCCCATTCCTGGTACCAATTTACTGCAATAGTTTCTATTTTCACACTGCTGATAAAGACTTACCCAAGACTGGGCAATTTACAAAAGAAAAAGGTTTAATTTGACTTACAGTTCCAGGTGGGTGGAGAAGCCTCACAATCATGGTGGAAGGCAAGGAAGAGCAAGTCACATCTTATGTGGATGGCAGCAGCTAAATTAAGGGGGCTTGTGCAGAGAATCTCCCATTTTTTAAAACCATCAGATCTTGTGTGACCCATTCATTATCACAAGAACAGCACAGGAAAGACCTGCCCCCATCATTCAATTATCTCCCACCAGGCCCCTCCTACAACTCATGGGAATTATGGGAGCTATAAGAGGAGATTTGATTGGGGACACAGAGCTAAAGTGTATCATTGTGTCTCACTTGTCAATTTTTGTTTTTGTTGTCATTGCTTTTAGAGTCATTGCTGTGAAATCTTTGCAAGGGCCAATGGCCAAAAATGGCATTTTCTAGATTCTTCTAGGATTTTTACAATTTTAAATTTTACATTTCAGTCTTTAGTTCACCTTGAGTGTATTTTTATAGATAGTAAAAGGAATGAGTCCAATTTGAATATTCTGCATATGGCTAGTCAGTTATCCAAGAACCATTTATTAAATAGGAGTCATTTCCCTATCACTTATTATTGTCAGCTTTGTAAAAAATTAGATGGTGTAGGTGGGTGGCTTTATTTCTGGTTTCCTTAACTTGTTCCATTGTCCTGTGTACCTGTTTCTATATCAGTACCAGGCTGTTTTGCATACTTAGTGTAGTTTGAAGTTGGATAGTGTGATGCCTCCAACTTCGTTCTTTTTGCTTAGGGTTTCTTTGGCTACACTAGCTCTTTTTTGGTTACATATGAATTTTAGAATAAGTTTTTTAACTCTGTGAAAAGCGTTGTTGGTAGTTTGATAGGAATAGCATTGAACCTGTAAATTTCTTTGAGCTGTATGGACATTATAGCAAATTGATTTTTTTTCTATTCAAAATCATGGAATGTTTTTATATTTGTTTGTGTCATTCTGATTTCTTTCAGCAGTATCCTGTATTTCTTCTTGTCAAGGTCTTTCACCTTCCTTGTTTGTTGTATTCCTAGATATTTTATTATTTTTGTGGTTATTTACAATAAAAATGCATTTTTTATTTTGCTCTCAGCATGGATGTTCTTGATATACATAAATGGTACTGATATTTATATATTGATTTAGTATCTCAACACATTGCTGAAGTTGTTTATCAGAACTAGGAGGATTCGGACAGAGATTATGGTATTTTCTAGGTATAGAATCATATCTCCTGCAAAGATATACTTTGATTTCCTCTCTTGCTATTTGGACACCTTATATTTTTTCCCCTTGCCTGATTGCTCTTGCTAGGACTTCCAGCCGTTTGCTGAAGAGGAGTGGTGAGAATGGGTATCCTTGTTCCATTTATCAAGGAAACTCCTAGTTTTTGCGGGTTCAGTATGATGCTGGAAGGGGGTTATAGATGACTCTTATTACGTTAAGATATTTCCCTTTGATTACTTGTTTTCTGAGAGTTTTTAACATGAATCAGTGTTGAATTTTGTCAAAACGCTTTTCTATGTCTGTCGAGATAATCATGTGGTATTTATTTTCAATTCTCTTTATGTGATTCATAAATCATATTTATTGATTTGCTTATGTGAATCAACCTTAAATCCCACGGATAAAACCTACTTGATGGTGGTGAATTAATTTATTAATGTGCAGCTTGATTTGGTTTGCTAGGATTTTGTTGATGATTTTTTGCATCTATGTTTATCAAGGATATTGGCCTGAAGTTTTTGGTTTTTTTGTTGTGTCTCTGAAATAACATGCTTTTGTATCAGAATGATGGTGACTTGCCCTCATCCTTAGTTTTTTGTAACAGTTTCAGTAAGAATTGAAATAGCTCTTTTTTATACACCTGATGGAATTTGACTGTGAATCTGCCTGGTCCAGTACTTGTTCTGGTTGGTGGGTTTTTTATTCCTAATTCAATTGTATAACTTGTTTTTGGTCTGTTCAATGGGAGTGTGTATGTGTCCATGAGTTTACTCATTTCTTCCAGGTTTTCTAGTTTTGTATGTATAGGGGTGTCTATAATATTCTCTGATGGCAATTTGTATTTCTATGGGGTCACTGATAATATTCCCGTTGTCATTTCTAATTGTGTTTATTTGGATCCTCTTTTTATTTGTCTAAGTAGCAGTCTATCAATATAATTTATTCTTTCAAGAAACCAACTTTTGGTTTCGTCTATCTTTTGTGCAGACTTTTGTATCTCAATTTCATTCAGTTCAGCTCTGATTTTTGCTATTTCTTTTCTATTGCTAGCCTTGGGGTTGTTTTGCTCTTGTTTCCAGTTTCTCTAGGTATTAAATTGTTAATCTGAGAGCTTTCTAACACTCTGATGTAGGCTTTTAGCAGTATAAACTTTCCTCTTAATACTGCTTTAGCTCTGTCCCAGAGATTCTGTTATTTTGTATTTTTGTTTTAATTAGTTTCAAAGAGTTTCTTGATATCTGTCTTAATTTCATTGTTTACCCAAAAGTCATCTAGGAGAAGGTTGTTTAGTTTTCATGTAATTGTATGGTTTTGAGAGATCATCTTACTATTGATTTTCACTGCACTGTGACCTGAGAGTATGATTGGTTTATTTGTTTTTAATTTGTTGAGAATTGCTTTATAGCCAAGTGCATTGTCAATTTTAGACTATGTGTTAAGTGCAAATTAGAAGAATGTATATTCCATTATAGTTGAGTGGAGTGTTCTGTAGATGTCTGTTAGGTCCATTTAGTTAAGTTTCTACTCCAGGTCCCAAATATTTTTGTTAGTTTTCTGCCTCCATGATTATGTCTACTATTGTCAGCGAGCTGTTGAAGTCCCTCACTATTATTGTGTGGTTATGTAGGTCTCTTTGTAGGTCTCTAAGAACTTACTTTATGAATCTGGGTGCTCCAGTGATGGATGTATATATATTTAAGATAATTAAGTCTTCTTGTTGAATTGAATCCTTTATCATTATGTAATGACCTTTTGTGTTCTTTTTGATTGTTGTTGGTTTAAGGTCTGTCTTGTCTGATATAAGAACAGCAACCCTTGCTTTCTGTTGTTGTTTTTTGTTTGCTTTATACACTTTTTCCAAACTTTTACCTTTATCTTATGGATGGCATTGAATGGAACAGGGACCGCTTGAAGATTACATAGAGTTAAGTCATCTTTCTTCATCCAACTTGCTAGTCTGTTCCTTTTAAATGTGGCATTTAGCTCATTTAGGTTCAATGTTAATATCAATATGGATTTGATCCTGTCATTGTGCTGTTGGCTGGTTCTTATGTAGACTTGATTGGGCAGTTGCTTTCTAGTGTCAATGATCTATGCACTTAACTGTGTTTTTGTGGTGGCCATTAATAGTCTTTTATTTCCATGTTTAGCACTCCCTTAAGGACCTCCTACAAGGAAGGTCTCAAAACAAATTCCCTTGGAATTTGCTTATCTGAAATAATTTTATATCTCCTTTCCTTATGAACCTTAGTCTGGCTGAATATAATATTCATGGAATGTCTTTTCTTTAATGATGATAAATATAGGCCCCCATCTTTTTGGTCCTGTAGATTTTCTGCTAAAAGGTCCATCATTTGCATGATGGTGTTCCCTTTGGAGGTGATCTGCCCCTTCTGTTGCCTTCAGTATTTTTTCTTACATATTCACTTTGGAGAATCTGATAATTATGTGTCTTGGGAATGACAATGTTATATGGTATCTTAAGAGAGCGCTCTGAATTTCCTGAATTTTTGTGTCATTTTTTCTGTTGAGGTTGGGTAAATTTTCATGGATAGTATTTCCAAACATGTTTTCCAAATTGCTTGCTCTCTCTTCCTCTCTTTCAGGGATGCCAATGAGTCATAGGTAGAGCCTCTTTACATAATATTATATTTCTTGTATGTTTTGTTCATTTGTTGCTTCTTTTTTCTTTATTGGCGTTGGACTGTTTTGATTCAAATAATAACTGGTTTTCAAGCTCAGATTCTTTCCTCAGGTTGGCTTATTAGGCTGTTAACATCTATGACTATATTACCAAATTATTTTAGCAAGTGTTTCAGTTCTATCAGATCAGTTGTTTTGTTGTTATTAAAGTGGTTATTTTGTCTTACTGGATTTCATCGATTCCTTTAAATTTCTCCCAATTCTCAATGGTCTTCATTTTCATTTGGATGCTGAATTCTGTGTCTATTATTTCAGCTTATTTAAGAGCCATTGATGGGGAGCTAGTACAGTCTGTTGGAGGTAAGAAGAGACTCTGCCTTTTAGAGTTGCCAGGGCTTTTGCACTGGATCTTTCTCAACTGTGTGGGCTGATGTTCCTTTAAACTTTGAAGTTGCTGTCGTTTAGATGGTGCTTTTTCCTTTTATATTCTTTGGTGTTCTTGCAAGTTTGACTGTGATACAAGTTGAATTCAATCAACTGGCTTTATTTCTCAATTATTTCAAATAGCCAAGGCTTAGTACATCTCTCCTGGACTGCATGCTCCAAACCTGGGTAGCTGGGATCAACCCCACAGCCTGTTCTCTGGCTCTTAGAAGTTAAGTCCCCACTGCACTGGAGGGACCCAGATGTTTCTAGTCCACTGGTAACAATACTTTGATGGGGGTGGTGTCAATATACTTCCTCAAGGTGACGGTAATAGGAACTATGCTCAGGCATGCACAAGCACGCCAGTGGTGAAGGGCACTGGTGCAGTTTGCATTCTAGTGGTACCAGTGATGCATTGGGACTCAATAGGCATTTTAGTTTAAGAAATAATAAATAAATATAAAAACATAGTTGGTTTTTAGTAAATATATATAGCTGGTTTTATATGAAATAAGAAGCATAAATAAGAAGCACATTTTTTCCCTGAGCAGATTTTTACCATGTCACTTTTTAAATTTGTTTTAAATTTATTTTTATTTTTGATGTGGAGTCTCTCTCTGTTGCCCAGGCTGGAGTGCAGTGGC
Source organism: Macaca thibetana thibetana (assembly GCF_024542745.1). Lineage (NCBI taxonomy): Eukaryota > Metazoa > Chordata > Mammalia > Primates > Cercopithecidae > Macaca > Macaca thibetana. The sequence goes on from NC_065594.1 coordinate 62,523,464, forward strand.
ACGATCTTGGCTCACCACAAGCTCCACCTCCTGGGTTCACACTATTCTCCTGCCTCAGCCTCCCAAGTAGCTGGGACTACAGGCGCCCACCACCACCCCCAGCCTTTTTTCTCTCTCTCTTTTTTTTGTACTGTTAGTAGAGACGGGGTTTCACTGTGTTAGCCAGGATTGTCTCAATCTCCTGACCTCGTGATCCGCCTGCCTCGGCCTCCCAAAGTGCTGGGACTACAGGGGTGAGCCACCTTGCCCGGCCTTACCATGTCACTTTTAAGGAGAAAATGAAGTAAGGTTCTCTGTAAAATAGTCTTACACTGCTCCAATATTCATTATTAAATAAATCATGTTATAATTCACACTTACATAAGACCTTTTTGATAATTTAATTTTGGTTGCTCTTTAATTTTTTAACTAAACTAAAACAAACAAACAAAAAGACTAGCTTTGTTTAATTAAATTAAACAAAAACAAGAAGACTAGAATGTCAAAATAATTTCTTCTTATCTGAACTTTGTAGATTCTCCGTGATAATTTGGCACCAATGCACACAGAAAATAGTTAAGCACATCATCTCAAATAATTTTTTCTTAAAGAGACAATCTCTATCTAAGCTTGCTAAATAAATATATTGATTCATACATGATTCTATTTTTTAAAATGCATGTTTAACACATACAAAGTTCAGGCAGTATTTTTTGACCCATTATATCAAATAAGGCAATATTAAGTAATGTGGCTTCTCTGTTTATGACATTTATAGTTGTCTTTGCACTGTATTTAATCATATAAATTGATCTGAAATTATTTCTTTATTAATTCTCATAAAACAGACTTTGCCAGTGAAAATTTTCTCTAATAGAATAGGGAAAATTTGCTGAGACTGAGTTTTTTCTAAATTCATTTTAGCAGTTTGAACAATTTGAGATTCCACAATATGAAAGAGTCAAGTTAGTCCACTAGCCTTTTTAGTAGAATATTCAAAAAACAACCTTGAAACAGTTAAATCATGTCTATTAATCACAGTTTCGGATGCATGTGGCCTGTTCAAAAGACAGAAAAGACTTTAGAATTAATCAAATAAATATACATTGTTTTCAAGGTCTGAAAAAAATTGGGGGCAAAATAAGGTAGGCTACATCCAAAATCCTATGACTTCATTCTTCATTATTATTATTATTACTTTTATAACTCTATTCTTTGGATTTTTAAAAGCGATTTTTATATTATTGGTATAATATATAAAAATCTGTATTACTTTGACCAGCGTGGGATCCCTAACCAAATTAGTTAGGCTTGGCACATCTCAGAACATTAGAATCAAATGATCTGTTAATGTTTTATTAAGATGGCTTGAATCGTGCCCTATAGTAATGAAATATATAATTCAAATAATAAAAAAGACACTCATGTCTAGGAGCTATTTCTAGAAACACATTTCTCTGAAATAGGATATTCCAGAATATTAATATAGCATGTTTTGTTGGTACTCACTGAATCTGCCCATTTTTTGGTCATAATCTTATGCTATGAATTTATAATAGTGCAGCAATGCAGAGAACACGTAATAAACCAAGTGAATGGAATAATTAAATTCTTAAATAGAAAGATGTTATTGCTAGTGTGTTTTTAGTTTTGATTCTAATAGCTAAAGTATTCATGATATAAATCATACCAAAAAGTCAGTCAAAATGTCATTGACTATTTCCTGTTCCATATTTTGCATGAATGCAAACTATTATCTACACAAAATATTTTCCTGAGATTTCTTGTAATAGTTTTGAAAAACATAGTAAATAAAAATCCAAGACACACAACTAAGTTTGAATTTCAGATATTCAATTAGGATTTCCTAGTATGCTTATGCAATATTTGAGTCAAACTCACAAAAAAAATTTATTGCTTAGTTGAAGTTCAGATTTTGTTGGACTTTTTGTATTTTCTCCCACAAGCCTATTTGAAAGCCCCCAGGTATAACTTGTTCAGATAGTATTGAATTCAGATCTAGGAGATTTCAATGTCTTTTCATTACCTTAAAGATAGATGCCCTTTTGTTCAGGAGATTCTTTCTTAATGCCAATTGTCCTAGTATGACTTTTATCTCAAAAGTGGACTGAATTAAACATAAGTTGAAAATTTTCTTCTCTTTGATAAGAAACAAAGATAACTTGAGTTCCCACCACTCTCATGAACATTTTATGCTTGTTTCTATTTTTACCACTAGAAACATAAATATAAATACTAAACAGATATTAGAACCTCAGTATGCTCTCCAGAGTCTATTTTTGCACAGTACAAAGTACATAATATAAAACTGGCAACATCACCTTCAGTAGAATTGGTCTCTGTTACGTTAGTAAAAAAAAGATCAAAATAAAGAGAATACTTGTAAAATTATTAGCATAACTAATTCACATTGTATTTAGTTCCCACACAGTAACAGGAAACTGACCTTGGTATATTTTTTTCCAAAGGTCAGACTCATGAATATGAGATATTAATAAAAGGGGGAATATAACAATTTAAATTGCTACAGTAAAATGGATTAACTACCTGGGCTTTTTACATTTGAACTCTGAAGATTTTAGTTAAGTTTACTTTTTTTGTAAACACCTCATTATCTTGTATGCATTATGTTCAAGTGTATGCATGAACAAGAAAATTGTTTTGTCTGCCTCAATTTTTCTTATTCTTCATTTCTGATTTGTCTGCTCCAGTTTTGAGGTCTTTGATCTCTTATCGCTGATTTAATACTGAATAGAGAACAGCTGAGAGAGAGAGAGAGAAAGAGAGAACAAGAAAGAGAGACTGAGAATTCCCTAAATTGACCCTTGTTATATTTAACTCTTTTTTTAACTTTAAAATATAACATTCTCTATGATAAGGACTAAATTTAAGTTACCCCCTCCCTGAATATATTGTATTAACACTCCCCCTCTTTCTCTCTTCTAGACATTTCCATACAAATACACATTTACTCTGGTATCTTTCATTTTTAAACCAACTCCTTCATTCCACATGTATTTCAGCATTTGCTTATTTCTTTATTATTAAACTTCTCCTTCCTCTATCTACACATACTAATCCCCTGGTTCTAGTTCTCTCAGTAACTGGCAGTACTGTTCAGCTAGTTACTAAACAGGAAGGAATCTGCCATGACAATTCCCCTCCCTCATCTCAGCATCCAAACTCATACTATAAAGTCTTGCACTTTCCCCTCCCAATTATATATTAATTTCTTTTTGCCTCAGCTGCTGGCAATCTACTCTTTCTTGGACTACTAACATAATTTTTCATTTGTTCTCCCTATTATTCTGTTCTACTCATATTTTCCCCAAAATATACGATTATTGCAACTCTCTTGGGCAAAGTGATATCTACCTTCACAGTAACTAAAAAGCATGGAAATATCCAAATCTGGATTCAATTCAATACTATTTGTTTAAGTTTGTTCTGTTTACTAAAGAAACTTCTGGTTTCCTGGATATTGCGCCCCTTCGCCTTGAGGGGATCTAAGTAAAATTTAGATATCTGAGCTTTTGTATCTAAGAAGCAGAAGGAAGTGAAGGAGGTGGACTCTCTTAATGTAAGGTGGGGCTGGAAGAAAAAAATCAATGAGTTCTCAAGAAAGAGGTTGAACATCAGACCATAAAAAAAAGGAAAGTGCTGAAAATAATACTTCAAATACTGGGTCTGAGTAGAGCAAATTAACAAGTAGAATGGCCGGGAACGGTGGCTCATGCCTGTAATCCCAGCACTTTGAGAGGCCAAGGAGGGTTGATCACTAGATCAGGTGTTCGAGACCAGCCTGACCAACATGGTGAAATCCCATCTCTACTAAAAATACAGAAATTAACTGGGCATGGTGGTGCATGCCTGTAATCCCAGCTGCTCAGGAGGCTGAGGTAGGAGAATCGCTTGAACCAGGGAGGTGGAGGTTGCAGTGAGCCGAGATTGTGCCACTGCACTCCAGCCAGGGCAACAGAGCAAGCCTCTGTTTCAAAAAAAAAAAAAAAAAAAAAAGAGAGAGAGAGAGAAAAGAAAATAAATAGAATTAGTTTCAATTTACTTTTTAATTGTTGCATGGTTTCTTAGCCTGTGATGTTGGCATGAATTATATGTAATGATAGAATAATAATAAATGTATCTATGGCAGTTGATTAGTTGCAAGATATATTACGTGAGGTTGTCTGAAATTCACCAGAAATGATTTCAATGTAATGTGTTTTTTTATTGGATTACATTATATATAGGGTGTACAGAATGACATTCGTTATGCTTAGTATTAGTGTTTTAATACAATTCTAGACCTATCAGTTTTTTTTGGGGGGTAGAAAATTCAGATATATATTTTTACAGAATTTCTGAATTTTTGCCATTATCTCTCAGTTGTTTTTTCTTTTTTCTTTTTGATTTTCAAGACATCAGAAACTTTCTAACTATGCTCTTAAAATGGCGGAAAAAAGAAAAAATAGTAATTTGTTTTTTAACTTCTCCTTTTCTCTTTTTTTATATTTTTTGCCTTATAAATATTATCTATAAATAATATAAAGGCAAAAAATATAAAAATAAGTCATGTAATTTCAATAATTATTAAATAGAATGATATAAAACAATGTATAAATAGGATAAAGAATAAGTAATAATATGATAAAATATTTACAAATTGTAATGATAAAACATTTTTAGACCTTTTCATTATATTGGGTAAGATTTTATACTTTTTCTCTTTCTACACAAAGAGAAATATATGTTGATATTTAAGTCACAATATTTAAGTGATAATAAATTATTTTAATTTATTATAATAAATTATTTAAATTATAATAAATTAGGACTATGGGTAAAATGTAGCTTTTCTTGTTATTATGTACAGTGGTAGATCTGTCTCAGACTTTGTCTATATTTCTGTTACTCAATAATTCTTATAATCCTCTTTCTCTCACACACACACACAGTATTTTATATATTAATGAAGGGTAAATGCTGATAATACCTGATGAATGAATCAAAAAAAAAAGAAAAGTTAATATGATGAGTGTGATAAAGCAATGTGCAAGGATCGTGTAATCTTATAAATCAAAGAGAGAATTCCAAAGTAGCTACTCTGGGAAATTAATTTTATCATGATGGCATTTAAAGAATAAGTGTGAGTAGTCAAAGATAAAAGAAAAAGTGTTTTTCTTTTAATCCATAAATAAAAACGGCTAATAATGGGTGATGATGGAAAGGCTAATGTGGTTGCTGCAGGGACAGCATGAGAGTAAAGAGAGACTGAAGAATTGAGGTATCCATAGGGAAAAGTATACAGGACTTGCATATGATGGAAAGATTTCCATCTCTACCTTGAGGAAAACTGAAAATATGTGTGTGTTTTAAACTTGGGAGGGACAGGTTTATTTACTTGCCTGTAATGTGTAGAAATGTCTGAAATAAAATAATACAGGCAGCAGTGGCAGAATGGTCTAACCAGTTAATAGACTGCTTAAATTGGATTGTCATTCAATCTTTTATGTAGCAAATATTTATGACATAGATGTGTCACCTAAGATGTTTTACTCAGCCCTCATAGTGGGCATACATATTTTTGCTTTCAAATAACTTGTTTTGCCTTAAGAATGGAACTATTAGTTTTATAATTACCTATTGTAAATAATGTGATATTCATAGGGCTTTTTCTTACTGACAAAATACAATTCTATTACAGAAATGGCTACCATATTCAAAATTTGAATGAGAAAATGACAGCAAGAATAAGAAACTAGGTATAATTTTGTCAGTTGGAGCATATTAGAATTTGAGTGGTTCCAGGTAGCAAATAACCCTATAGCCAACCTACTAAGTGTGTATTTATGTAGGAGTTCCAATAACATAGGTAAGTAATACAGCTCCCATTCTTTCTTATGGAAACAAGCAAACAAAAATCCCTGTCCATAAAACTATCCAATAATACGTTGACAGTGGATATACCCATTCACTACTCCATCAAATGGCAGTCTCAATTTCATATCACTACAAAATTTACAAAATACTATTATGAGAATGAATATTGATGGTGGTAATGAAGAGGAAAGTATTTGAGGGAACCCAAGAAATTACACAGAAGAGTAGAAAATAATATGGAGTTGTTTTTTTTTTTTTAAGTGTTGGAAGTATAGTAAACACTATATTTAAAAAATAAAAACAAACAAAAAATAACAGCAAAACTATATTTCCTCACCTCAAAATCTCAAAGAGTTGTGCAGAATAAAGTACACATTGCCTCAACGTTAGAGTAGAATTCCAAGCAGGGTTTTTCCCTATGTTAATTTTCATTGACTATATTCCTTAGGTGCTTTTATATTTTACTTTATTATGCCTACTTTAAAATGAAGTGCAAGTTTGGCTTTATAGAATAAGTTTACTTCTCACTCATATCGCAGTGAAAAGTAGGTCACTTGGCCCTCCCTGGCAGTTCCTCAGGGAGATAAGTTCCTCCTGTTAATGGTTTTGTCACATGAAGCCGTTCCTCACAGTTCAAAGCCTGGAGGAGAGACAACACGGGTTAGGCACACAGGTTTTAATTGCCGTGGCCTGTCAATGACTCATGCTCCTTCTCCTTACATTCCACTGGCTAATCTCAATTATATGGATCTTCTAAACTTACAGACGAGACTGGAGAATAATGATTTCTGTTAGCTTGGAAGAGGAAAATGAGAGTTTAATATTTTGTCGACTTGAGAATCAGTAGCAAATTAAAAGTATGTTTTGACACTTGTTTTTTAAAAGTGTTTATTATTATAATTTCTGTTTATAATAATACATGTCTACTTTCCCTTTATAGGTCACTCTCTTCTTCAAGGCAGGTTTCTGTTAGATCTTTACTTCCTTTCCAGAAGACAAGGGCACTCATTTGAAAATATGTGACTGAGAACAAAATCTGAGCACCTATTTTGATATGTGTAACTGAAAAATAAATGTGGATTATATTGTATAAAACAATGAACACTTAGATTACTGCTATCTGAAATAGTATATGTCAAAAAAAGATAAAAGCTAAGGAGACCATCTGGTATAGGTCATAGCTAAGGAGACTGCTTCATCAAGGTTAAATGAATCACCAATTGTTATGACAATAAATAATATCAAAGTTATTTCTAGAAAACACGTCGTGATCCTAGTCCAGTGACTTCCCTTCCATACTGTTGTTTCCTTACAGATATATTTCAGGTGAAATGTTTTAACAACTGTATTTAGTTTTACTAGTAAACACATATATGTATGATTTACAAAATAAAATGTAGGCTCATGACAACTCAGATTGTGTCATTTCTAGGGCAACATAAACTTGTATGGTTCGTTCTCATGACTAAGTATAATTGAGGATTTCTCTCTTGAGTATTTTATAAGCATTTATAAATGTAAATGATTTGGAAATTATCAATAGTATTATAATGCTAGATATAAACTAAGATGAGCTTAGCAGTCAGCCTTAGTTAATATCCTCAAATATTTAAAGCAAATGCATAGGTGTGTATGTTTAAGTGTGTGAGGATTAGATTAAAAAAAAGTTAAGGAAAGAAGGAGAAAGATAAGGAGACTAAAACATTAATATTTAACTTAAGATATTGCAAATATAAATGAGAAAAGAACAGTCTACATAAATGTACATAGTCTATAAATATATAGACTATATAAAAAGAGAGATAGTGTGGTTTTTTTTGGTGCTGTTTTTAGCTTTTCTATTTTTCAACACTTTCTTTACAATATTTTGTTTAATAGTTATGGCTGAAGTATTTTTATGTTATTATTTAGAATTGACACCAAACTTCTGATTCTAGAATTCTGATATCTTGAGAACAGTTTCAAGCACAAATAAATTTATTCGAATGTGTGAATTTTTTCAAAATGCGTTTGGAGGAATGTTGAAGAAAAAAACTCAGCAAATGGATTACTTTTTTCTTCAAATATTCCAGCAAGACCTAAAATTAAATCTGTGATTGTTATTAATATGAATAATGTTCTATTGTTTTGATAATTTGATTTTATATCATAGATCAATCTCTTAAAAAGAAACAGCAATACAATTCGGTGATTTAGTTACTCAGTCTGACATAATGTGTGTAGGAGCATTACAATTTATAACCATTCATCTTCTTGTAGCTTTATTTTTTTTTATTTATGTATTTATTTATTTGAGATGGAGTTTTGCTCTGTCTCCAGGCTGGAGTGCAGTGGCGTGATCTCGGCTCACTGCAACCTCCGCCTCCTGGGTTCAAGCCATTCTCCTGTCTCAGCCTCCCAAGTAGCTGGGACTATAGGCGTATGCCACCATGCCCAGCTAATTTTTTATATTTTAGTAGAGACGGGGTTTCACCATATTGGTCAAGAAAGTCTCAATCTCCAGATCCCGTTATCTGCCTGCCTTGGCCTCCCAAAGTGCTGGGATTACAGGCATGAACCACTGCACCCAGCCTTCTTGTAACTTTTTAAATGTGCTGTCTTGTTTATTTCTTTATAACTGAGGTAAACTCTTCATTTGTGGAAAAAAATGAATTAAAGAATGTTTATTTGTTCCTGATTCTTCCAATTTCTCTACTTTATGCAAGCTTCTATATTTGGCTTTTGGATTAGCTGTTCTTTCTCTTTTTATTTATTCTGTTCTTTCTCCTTTTATTTCTTTTCATTTGTTCTCACTTGTAACAGCGCTGTCAAATTGTGAAAGTACCAGGATGTAGAAGAGATTTTAAGAGTTTGCCCTGAATTTAATTCAGAACAGAGTTTAGAATCTGACTTGACACTTAATAATTAATCAAAATTAATTAGATAATCTGAGGTTGAGTACCTTGATTTGAATATTGGTAACATAAAATGTAATGCTATGTATATTCATCTGATATTTTTATAGGATAGTATCCCAAAGAGCCGATGATGTTGTTGATATGGTTTGACTGTGTCCCCACCCAAATGTCATCTTGAATTGTAGCTCCCATAATTCCCACGTGTCATGGGAGAAACTGGGTGGGAGATAATTGAATCATGGGGGAGGGTGTTTCCCGTGCTGTTCTCGTGATTGATAGTGAAAAAGTTTCATGAGATCTGATGGTTTTATAAAGGGGAGTTCTCCTACACATTCCCTTTTGCCTGCCTCCATGTAAGACATGACTTTGTTCCTCCTTGCCTGCCACCATGATTATGAAGCTTCCCCAGCCATGTGGAATTGTGAGTCAATTTAACCTCTTTCATTTGTAAATTACCCAATCTCAGGCATGTCTTTATTAGCATCATAGAAATGGACTAATACAGCAGCCATCAATGAGATTATAGTCGGATATTATATTAAATGTGTGTCATCTTAGTAAACATAATCATCACAAATAATGGATTGTTTGACTTGATTTGAGATATGAAAGCGCTAAGTGAAAATAATAAAATGTAAATTGATTAGTGGCCCAAATAGAGGGTTAAGATGTCATGAAAACTAAAAGAGAGATTTTCATGAAAGAAGGACTTCACTTGTTTCAAATAGTGGGAAACTACCAAAATTTATGCATATTAAAAGCTGCTCTGTGGAGTAAAAATCTAGAAGTCATTTGTTACAAGAAAAGGGATATTTTATTAGAATAGTAGGCCATAGATGTATGTTGGATTGAAATGAAGAGAGAAAAAAATTCTAGTTTTCCATAAGTGTGAATTGAAGACAATAAAAATGGTGGACAAATTATGAAACAACTAAATTTCAAAATCAAAACATCATCTTAAAAATATTGAAGGACAAAAATAAAAGTCAAAAATATAACAACTTCCAATGAGGTGCTATAATAGAAATGCAATCACACCATAATATTAAAGCACCATTATAAGAATACAGAAATATTGAAAGTAAGAAAACAGAAAAATTTATATATTATATAAGTGTATACACACAATAAGACTGACCAAAACAAGCTGATTGATATCTGAAAATACCTTAAAGCAAAGTCTATAAGAAACAAATATGCAAATTTTGCAATAATCAGGAATGAAATCCAGTGAAATGATACAATAATTTAAATTATTTCTATACCTGAAAGAATATCTAAATTATATAAAGTTAGAGAAAGAAAAGGCTAAATAGATTAATTCACACAAACCATTGTGAGATTCTAATATGTCACTGTATAAGCAGTAGTACATGCAGGTAATCATAAAGCATATAGATTTGGAAAACATGAATAATACAATTGATCTAAAGAATGTATATTAAACATCAAACCCCAAAGAGCAAGATATGTATTATTTGATGTGCATATGGAATAGTTCACAAAGTAATCATTTTTTGACCCATAAAATAAGTCTAAACAAATACCGAAAGCCTGAAATAAAGAAAATGTGTTGTCTCACCAGAAGGAATACAGTAATAAATCAAGATTAAAAAGATAATTAATATTGTCTTCTAAATTTTTGGATAAGTACTTTATAAACATCTTTGTGACAATAAGCTCTCATAACAATATTTAATAAACAACAAATTGTAGAAGAAATGGCCAAGTCACTGGAAAAAAATAAGAATAGAAAATGGAAATAGTTCCACATCCATTAAATAGATAGTTTTTATAATTGAAATTATTAACACCAAGGAAATGCCAGGCCCTGGTGAATTTACAAGAGAACTATCAAATACATTTAAGAAAAACAATAGCACCATTATCACACAAACTTTACCAGGAAATTAAAAATATCAGAACCTTCTTTTTTTCATGCTGTCCTATTTTTTTTTTATTATTATGCTTTATGTTCTAGGGTCCATGTGCACAACGTGCAGGTTTGTTACATATGTATACACATGCCATGTTGGTGTGCTACACCCATCAACTCATCATTTACATTAGGTATATCTCCTAATGCTATCCCTTCCTGCTCCATCCACCCCATGAGAGGCCCCAGTGTGTGATGTTCCCCATCCTGTGTCCAAGTGTTCTCATTGTTCAATTCCCACTGGCCATCAATCAAAACCACAATGAGATACCATCTCACAGCAGTTAGAATGACAATCATTAAAAAGTCAGGAAACAACAGGTGCTGGAGAGGATGTGGAGAAATAGGAACACCTTTTTTTTTTTTTTTTTTTTTTAACAGAGTCTCGCTTCTTCACCCAGGCTGGAGTGCAGTGCAGTGGCACAGTCTCAGCTCACTGAAACCTCTGCCTCCTGGGTTCAAGCAAATCCCCTGCCTCAGCCTCCCAAGTAGCTGAGATTACAAGCACAAAGCAGCATGCCTCACTAATTTTTGTATTTTTAGTAGAGACGGGGTTTCACTACGTTGGCCAGGCTGGTCTCGAACTCCTAACCTCAAGAAGTCTGCCCACCCAGGCCTCCCAAAGTGCTGGGATTACAGGTGTGAGCCACCGTGCCCAGCTGGAAACTTTTTTACAAAGTCACCATTATTATAATTGTAATACTTAACAAAGTTATTACAACAACAAATAGTTTTATGCCAATCCATATTGTAAAGGCAAAGTTTGAAAACAAATTATTATAAAACAAAATAAAATGATATGTATAAAGGGATAGAGTCACTTTTAATAGATCATACAAGAGGGAACACTGGAATTCAATAACAACAAAAAAGTGACAGACAATACTTAAAACAAGGAAAGAAAAGCAAGTGAGGCTGCCTCCCTGGCTGAGATGAACTGAGAGTTGAGGGAGACTCCCTGGTACAAGGAAATGGTAAGCGAGAGACCCACAACAGTTGACATTTCCACCATGAATTTCTACATTCCTAGATATGGGCGAGCACTTTGACCCTTGCAGGTCCTGAACCTAATATAAGGAGCTGCTAGGAGAATCTGTGATGACATGGCCCAAGGAAGAAAGCTTGCCCTGGGTTCTACGTATTTCTTGAGACCTAAACAGCTTCAGCAAGGTACCTTTTTAGAATGGCACATCCAACATGCTGTACACTGTACAGGAGTCCTGTGGTGCTGGGGCTGAGGTGCTGAGAAACACAAGCTGCTAGACCTGGGGTTCAGGTGTGAGTGACCATGGTTACTGCATCTGGGTGTGAGGGCCACAAGGACTGAGGTGTGAATGGTGCATGTACTCTCTACTGTCAGCCTAGGCTGCCATCACTGAAGGTGGCATTGCCTGCCCCAGTGGCAGGCCCCAGCCATGCTGCTGCCTCTGACCCAAGCACACTTCCAGTGGCCTGAGAATCACTCCCCCCTGCCTCTCAGAGCCAGCACCTGTACACACCATGAGGGGACCTAAAGACACATCAGTCTGGCCTGGTTTGACACTCACCCCCATACCAGAGTAAGTTTGACACTTACCCCTGTTGTGCGTAAGTGAGAGACCCACAACAGTTGAGATTTCCACCATGAATTCCTACAATCCTAGACTCTAGTGGGAGCCAGGTGATTGCCCAGCCAAGTCCACCACCATGGATACCTGAACATTACTCTCAGGAGTCTGAGATTGAGTCTACCAACTCAGTCACTACCACAATAACTGGCATCTAGCTGCATATACCACCTACAGGCCTGGAGACTTGCCTGCATAGCCATTCACAGCCAACTGCCAATACCTGTGTACACAGTTTGGAACACAGGCTGTGGCCTTTATGCCACAGCCACTGCACACCATCTGCCGACGTTCCTGAGAACCGTTCCTTCTGCCTGGCTCACTGCTGCAATTATCAGCATCAGAGTAAGCCACCTGAAGGTCCAAGGATTGGCCTGCCTGACCCCACTCCTCGTGATAGTGTATGCCACCCTAGGACAGCAAGACGGCCATGATCAGCCCACCACTCCCACCACTGGGGCCTGAAGACTAGCCTACCTGGGTGTTCCACTTCCCAGAAAACCTGCACCACAGCTTCCACTAATAACAGAACTCTAAGCCACTGAGGAAATCATAGATACCACTAATGCCATTTACAGCCAAAGATGTTATCCAGAGATTAAACTATTGCATGCATTCAGAATCAAACTCAAAGTACCCTACTGAACCAACACCATGGCTTCATAATTAAAAAAAAAAAATGCTCACCTAGGAAAGCAAATTCAGAAAAGGGGAGAAAGCAAGTGTTACACTGGATACACACATATCAACATAAGGACAAAAGAAACATAAAAATCAAGGAATTATGGAAACTCCAAGGAACACAATAATTCTCCAGCAACAGATTTGATTCTAATCAAAACAAACTCACAAAATGGAGGGAAAATCATTCGAATCATTAATTCTAAAGAAACTCAGTGAAATATAAAAGAATTCTGAAAAAGTATGCAAATAAATCTGAAAAATATTCACAATCATGAATGATAAATTTACCAAAGATATAGATATCATAAAAAAGAAGTGAACAAAAATGCTGACTGCAAAAATTCCTTGAATAAAACACAAAATACATTTGAAAACCTTAGTAATACAATAGGTCAACTGCAAGAAATAATCTCAGAACTTGACAGTTGTTTTGAAATAACCCAGTTAGATACAAATTAAACAAAATAATAAAAAGAATGAGCTAAATATTTCTAATATATAAGACATCATAAAGTGACCAAATATTCAAATTATTGGGATCCCAGAATGTGAAGAAATATCAAAGGTATCAAAAAAAAAATTTAAAAAATAGTAGACAAAAACTCCTCAACTCAGGCAAGAGATATTCATATACAGGAGGCTTTTAGATTATCAAACAAATAAATTCCCAAGAGGTTGTCTCTATAGCACATTATAGTCAAATGGATGAATGTCAGAGACAAAGAGGGAATTCTAAAAACAGCAAGAAAAAATTCACCTAGTCATTTATAAAGGAAAACCCATCAGACTACCAAAGGATTTCTAAGCAGAAACCTTACAGGCTGGGAGAGAATGAGATGACATATTCAAAATGCTGAAAGAAAAACAAACAAAACAAAACTGGCAGCCAAGGGTACTATTCCCAGCAAAATTATTCCTTATAAATGAAGAAGAACTGTTTTTCTAAGACAAGCAAAAGCTGAAGAAACTCATTACCATCAGACCATTCCTGCAGGAAGTGCTCAAAGGCGTCCTAAACTTGGATGATATTTACAATCATGAAAACACATCAACATATAAAACCTAATGGTAAAGGAAGCACACAAATAAGAAAGAGAAAGGAATCAAATTGTGCCACTGTAGGAAAGCACCAAACCACAATCACAAACAATAAGAGAAAAAAAGAAAGAATGTGCCAAAAAAGAAAACCCCAGAAGATAATTAACAATATCATAAGAACAAAAGTTTCTGTGTAATAACTTTCAATATAAATGGATTATATTCTCTACTGAAAAGATATAAATGGCCGGGCGTGGTGGCTCACACCTGTAATCCCAGCACTTTGGGAGGCTGATTCAGGCGGATCACAAGGTCAGGAGATCGAGACCATCCTTGCTAACATGATGAAACCCCTTCTCTCCTAAAAGTACAAAAAACTAGCCGGGCATGGTGGCAGGCACCTGTAGTCCCAGCTACTCAGGAGGATGAGGCAGGAGAATAGCATGAACCCGGGAGGCAGAGCTTGCAGTGAGCTGAGATTGCGCCACTGCACTACAGCCTGGGCAACAGAGTGAGACTCCATCTCAAAAATAAATAAATAAATAAATAAATAAATAAATAAATAAATAAAAATGTTCTGAGTAGATAAGAAACCATAATCCAACCACATGCTCTCTACAAGAAATGCACTTTACTTGTGAAAATACATATAGACTGAAAGTAAAGGAATGAAACAAATATTTTACACAAAAACTAAAAGTGAGCAGGAGTAGCTATATTTACATCAGATAATACAGGCTTTAAGCCAAAAACTGTAAAAAAAAGACAAAGAACATCGTTATATAATTAAAAAGGAATTCAGCAAGATAATATAATAATTCTAAGTATACATGCATCCAACATGAAACACCCAGATTCATAAAGCAAATATTACTAGATATAAAGAGAGATAAGACTCCAATATGGTAATAGTGGGGGACTTCAACACCTCACTCTCAGCAGTATACAGATCATGTAGACAGAAGATCAATGAAGAAACATTGGATTTAAACTCGACTTTAGACCAATTGATCCAACAGATATTAACTAAACATTTTATCCAGCAACTACAGAATACACATTCTTCTCTTCAGCACGTGGAACATTCTCCAGCATGAATTGTATGTTAGGCCAACAAACAATTTTTGAACACTTTTTAAACATTGATATTATATTAAGTACCATCTCAGACCAAAATTGAATGCAACTAACTAAAAAAATATATATATCATTATCAAGAGGAACTGCGGAAACTTTCCAAAACATAGAAATTAAATCAGAAGCTTCTAAATAACCACTAAGTCAATGGAGAAATTAAAATGGAACTTAAAACATTTCTTGAAACAAATGAAAATGGAAACACAACTTCAAAACCTGTGAGATGCAACAAAAGCAGTACTAAGAGGGAAATTTATAGCAATAAATGCTACATGAAAAACATAGAAAGATTTTGAATAAGCAGTCTAACAATGTACCTCAGTGAGCTAGAAAAGCAAAAACAAACCAATCCAAAATTAGCAGAAAAAAAAAATAATAAAGATCAGAGCAGAACTAAATTAAATAGAGATCTAAAAAAAAGTACAAATAACCAATGAAATTAAAAGTTGCTTCTTTGAAAAGGTAAAATTGATAAACTGCTAGATTGACAAACCAAAAATTCTCAACAAAATGTTAGCAAACAGAATTCAAGAGCAAATAAAAAAGTTAATGGATCATGCATGATCAAATGACATTTCTTTGGGGATGCAAGGGATGTTTTAACATATATAAATCCATACACGTAATATATCACTTTAACAGAACAAAGAATAAAAACCTTACAGTCATCTCAATAGACACAGAAAAGGCATTTGATAAAACTCAAAATCCCTTCTTATGAAAACTCTCAACAAACTAGATATAGAAGAAATATATCTCAAAATAATAAACACCATTTATGACAAACCCATAGCTAACATCATACTAAATAGGGAAAAATTGCAAGCCTCTTCTCTCAGAACTGAAACAAGACCAGGATACCTACTTTCACCATTCCTAATCAACATACTACTGGAAGTCTTAGCTAGAGCAATTAGGCCAGAAAAGTAACAAAAGAAATTTAAATTAGAAAAGGGGAAGTCAAATTATTTCTTTTTTTGGAGATGACATGATCTTATATTTAGAAAAAACAAAGACGTCTCCTAAAAAATGTTAAAGCTGATAAGCAAATTCAATAAATGTATAGTATACAAAATTGTCATACAAAAATCAGTAGTGTTTTTATGCATCGATAATGAAATAGCAGAAAAAGAAGTCAAGAAGAAATGGTATTTTAAATAGCTACAAAATAAAACAAAATATTTATGAATAAAGTTAACAAAGTAGGTGAAGATCTCTACAGAAATATGAATACTACAATACATTGATGAAATAAATTGAAGAGAACAAAAATGGGAAGATGTCTCATGCTCACAAATAGGAAAGATTAATATCAGTAAAATGAGTATACTGCCAAAGGCAGTATACAGATTTGATGCAATCCTGATCAAAACACCAATGTTATTTTTCACAGACACAGAAAAAAAAAAAATCCTAAAATTCTTATGGAAGTAAAAAAGGGCTACCATGGCCAAAGCGATTCTGAGCAAAAATAAAGCTGGAAGCTTCACATTACTTGACATCAAAATACACTACAAGGCTATAGAAATCAAAACAGAATGGTATTGGTATACAAACACATCGATTAATGGAATGGAATAGAGCACACAACAATAAATCTACGTATTTATCACCAACTGATTTTTGACAAAGGCACCAAGAAGATACGTTGGGGGAATCAATGCCTTTTTCAATAATGGTGCCAGGAAAATTGGATATTCATATGCAGAAGAATGAAACTGAATCTCTATTTCTCATCATATACAAAAAGCAACTCAAGATGAATTAAAGAGTTGAACGTGAGACCTCAAACTATCAAATTACTAAAAGGAAACATAGGAAAACACTCCAGGACATTGGTCTAGGTTAACGGTTTTATGGGAAAGTCCTTAAAAGCAGACACCAAAATTAAAACATATAGGACTATATTAAACTAAAAATTATCTGTACAGCAATAAACAAAACAAAACAAGAAAAAAAAAAAGAGTAAAGGTCAATCTTTTGCTATGAATATACATTTCTCAAAAGAAGACATACAAATGGCCAACAGGTATGTGAAAATATAATCAACATTACTAAGCAACAAGGGAATGCATCAAAACCAAAATGAAATTTTATCTTACCCCAGTTAGAATGGCTATTAATAAAAGACAAAAAATAACAGATGCTAGTGAGGATATGGAGAAAAGGAAACCCTTTTTCACTGTTGGCAGGAATGTATGCAGTGTAACAAATATAAAAAACAACATGATATTTTCTTTAAAAAACTAAAAATAGAACTGCCATATGATCCAGCAATCCCACTACAGGGTATCCATGCAAAAGAAAATAAATTAGTACTTCAGATGGATACCTACACTCACATGTTTGTCACAGCACTATTCATAATTGCAAAGATATAGGAATCAACCCAAGTGACCAACAATGGACAAATGGACAAAGAAAATGCGGTATGTGTACAAAATAAAATATCATTTGGTCATAAAAAGAATAAAATTATGACACTTGCAGCAATATGGATGGAATTGGAGATCATTATGTTAAGTGAGATAGCCTTTGCACAAAAAAACAAATACCACATACTCTTACTCATATGTGAGAGCTAAAAATCTTTATGACATAAAAATAGAGACTAGAATGATAGACACCAGAGTCTGGTAAGGGTCTGAGGGCGAGAGGGGGAAATAAATGAAATTTGGTGAATGGGTACAAATTGATAGATATAATAAATAACCTGTAACGTTCTATAGCAGACTAGGGTGACTATAGCTGGTAACACTCTATTTTATATTTCTAAGTAGCTGGAAGAGAGGACTTAAACATGTTACTGACCCGTGGAAGTGATACTTAGAAACGGCAAATATTTAAGGTGATGGATACGCCAAATATCCTGAGCTGATCATTCCACATTCTACGCTCACATGTTCCCCCAAATATATAAAATATTATGCATAAAGGAAAAATAAATATATTAAAAGATAATTCAACTAAAGTGGAGATTTTATAGGTATGAAAATGTAGTTTAACATTTGAAAAAGTATCAATCAATATAATTTATTACATGAGTTGAATTAGGAAAGTTTCTTGATTATCCCAATACATACCAACAAACATTTGATAAAAGGCATAGTAAATAGAAAATGAAATGGAATTCTCTTAATTTGATTCATAAGAGTACCTTCAAGTAAATATCATATGAAAAATTATACATGTCTCTATAAGACAGTTTTGGAAGTTATGACTTGACAAGAAAGCCAAGAAATTTAAAAAATGAAAGAATACAGAGAAATTAAAGAAATAAAACTGTTTTTCTTAGATATATGATTGCAAATGTAGAAATTTCTGCCCTAACCCTCCCAGATTAACTCCTACAACAAATAAATGGAGTTAGTGAGTTGTCTATATAAAGAATTAATGGAGACATTTTTTAAGAAAACATTTTTTTCCCCCTAACGGTATGTAAGTTAGTGAAAAACCACCAGAGAAGGTTAAGGGGATCCTGGTTTAATATGAACAGGCCACCTGAGTTTGCTAATTGGTGTTTATCACAGTTAGGATCCTACCTTCCCACAGAGAAGAAAAATAGGGACTCTATCCTTCATGATGATTACATTTCAAACAGATGGCTCCTGGGTCTTTGAGAAGGACATCCCTGAGCAAAACTGGCAAAAGGCTGGGGGAAGATTTACATCCCCGAGGGCCAGAGAAAGAATTTCAATTGTGAGTTTTCCAAAGTAAATGCTCTAAAGAAAGAAAGATCAACTGGCCATGGTGGTTCGCGCCTGTAATCCCAGCACTTTGGGAGGCCAAAGTGAGTGGATCACCTGAGGTCAGGAGTTCGAAACCAGCCTGACCAACATGGTGAAACTCCGTCTCTACTAAAAAATAGAAAAATTAGCCAGGCGTGGTGGCGCATGCCTGTAGTCACAGCTACTCGGGAGGCTGAGGCAGGAGAATTGCTTGAACCCAGGAGGCAGAGGTTACAGTGAGACATGATCGTGCCATTGCATCCCAGCCTGGGCAACAAGAGCGAGACTCTGTCTCAAAAATTAATTAATTAGTTAAAAAATTAAAAAAAAGAAGGGGAGATCGGGGGCCTATTGTCAGGAAGTAACTGGTCTAAAACTTTAGTCAAGCTTAGAATAAAATTAAGATCATCTTTGTCAATGTCCAAAACAAAAATCAGCCTATTTATTTGTTAATTTGACAAAGTTTTTGTTCTTATAACATATTAGATTTTTCTAGCTATCTTTTGTTACTGGTTCCATATTCCATTAAATTATGATCAGCAAATGCAATATGTACTTTATTAATTTTTAAAAATCTCTGATATTTGCTTTCTGAAATACTGTTTTCCATAAATGTTCCAAAAGTTTCTTAAAATAATCATAATTCGCCATTATATACACACATACACGTGCACACACACACACATACTTCCATAACTATATACACATAAATGGATATATACATGCATTTATATATACTATAAATGATATTCCACTATAGGCTGAGAGATATTTAATATATCATGAACAGAGTTTGCCATATTATAGAATACAGAACATGTTCACAATATTAAGAACATATCTAGAATACTCATGAAGCTATAGTTACATGCTTGTTGCTAGACATGAATAGTCTGATTTTGATCAATGTTAGGGCTAAACCAAATATATAAAAGTATTACATGAATATAGGGGAAAATAACTTAAGAAAACATAGTTTTCTGCTGCTTTGTCTATGGTTACTAATAATATGAAGTCATTTGAAATGAATTATTTATTAAGTAAAAGTACTTATTAAGGAATATTTCACAGTAAGTTCAGTAAGTTGGAGAACAATTTCTTTTAACAATTCATACTGCTACAGATTAACTAAAGATTGTAAGATTACTGGCAATAAAGTAATGTCAATTAAGAAAGACTTTTGATGTCCTCACTGTTCATTTCTAGAAATAAACTGATATCAGTTTGGTATTAAGTTTGGGAATAACTTTTAAATTGTTCATAATGGACTATGCAATGTAATTAATGACTCAATTTCAATGTTTTTTTTTCATTGTATATTCTTTGACCAAATAAAGAAATAATAGATAATGTAATATGCCTATAAAAATTATCTGGGCAAAATACAGCTTTTTCTATTATTTCCTGAAATTAGACCATGTTGAGAATGGTGTTGCAAAAAATGTCCTGGTAACTCATTAATGGCAGTTTTATGAAATTCAATTATCACTGAATTTTACATGCAATTACATTATAAATGAAAAACTTTTTTTCCTGAAAAGAGTCTTAAGTACAAATTAGTTTCAGCAGGGATTCTGTTTTACAAATCATCACAATCTGCTCAACTCACTTCCTGGAGAAATGCCTAAGCTGTTTGGTTAAGAATTCTACACTTGGAAAATTCTTGTTTGCTATAATACATACAAAAAAGGATTATAAACCAACAGTGCTGAACAGTGTTACAGTGTATTATCTTGTGCTTCTTGTCACCTACAGTTAAACTGATGCTTATCGTTCATTTAATTACTGTATTTAAAACATATTTTTTGTTGCCTCTAACCTCTGCAGTATTCTATCCTTTAAAATTTCTGGATTCCCATGTTATTGCTACTAATAATAAGCTCTTTATTCCATTTGAGCTTTTCACAAATAAAAATTTGAATATAGATAGATTTGTGTATTCACTAGAGTTGATCTTAAAGGAATGTCTAAACAGAAATATAAAATGTCTCACATATAAATTTCAAATAAATATGTCAAATATCTGTTTATGTTGGTTCCAAGAATGTAAGTCAAATTCTTTACCTGTTTATGTATGTGTAAAATAAACAAATAAACAAAAATTACACTTATTTGAAAGGCTGGGGAAACTTTTTAAATAAGTCAAATAAATTATCTACTTGATGTTTTTATAAATCCATTCTTAAGCTTTTCTCATTCTTAAAACAGCATTTTGAGGTCAATGTTTATACAGAAAGCAGTAATAGTAGTAGCACATAATTTTATGCAACTTTGTATTTTATAAAAATAATTTTTATACTCTCTCATTTCATTACTCTTTTTAAAAGACAAGGAATAAGCTCATAATCTGTAGAGCCTAGGATTTCTAATTTTTACTCATCTGGGTATCCCACTATAGTATGCTAGAGAAGTATAAATTAAGCCTTATTTAACAGTAGAGTAATAAGTATAGATTATTTCATTGTATGCAATAATAATCATTGCTGAAAGGCAGTAAATCAGTTCCAAAGGCCATCGAACATACATGTTTAAAAAAAATCAACACTGACAAGGTGGGGCGCGGTGGCTCACGCCTGTAATACCACCACTTTGAGAGGCCAAGGTGGGCAGATCACGAGGTCAGGAGACAGAGACCATCCTGGCTAACACCGTGAAACCCGGTCTCTACTAAAAATACAAAAAATTAGCCAAGCATGGTGGCGGATGCCTGTCCCAGCTACTCGGGAGGCTGAGGCAGGAGAATGGCGTGAACCCGGGAGGCGGAGCTTGCAGCGAGCAAAGATCGCGCCACTGCACTCCAGCCTGGGAGACTGGGCGACAGAGCGAGACTCTGTTTCAAAAAAAAAAAATCAAGACTGGCAAAAAAGGGAAAGAAAAACATATGACTACATATCCACATGTACACATACACTGAGATGATAAGATTGTGTCCTCCAAAATTCATATGTTGAAACTTCATTGTCAGTGTGATAGTATTAAGAGGTGAGACCTTGGAGGCAAAACCCCCATGAATGAGATTAGCAACTTTATAAAAGAGGTGGGTGGGATCATCACTCCTTTGTTCCTTTTGCCCTCCAGACCATGCTGTCCTGTGAGGACACAGCATCCGTCCCTTCCAGAGAACACAACATTCAAGGCATCTTCTCGGAAGCACAGACTGTGCTCTCACCATACACCAAACCTATCAGTGTTTTGATCTTGGACTTACAGCTTCAGAACTGTGACAAATAAGTTTATATTCCTTATAAATTACCCAATCTCAGGTATTTTGCTATAGCAGCATTACAGGACTGAGGCATATACAGTGCACAATATTTAACATCAGTTTTCTTGTGAGAATTGTTCACAATTAAAATTCTCAGAAGATATGGGGTGATCTTATTTTGTGTTAATTATGAAACAGGATTTAGGAGCAACACAATTAGGTCACAGCTTAGCAGCCTTTGCTTAGAAAATTGAGGTGTAGCGAGAGAGTGGGGAAAATGGTTTGAGGATAAGAACTAGAAGGGTCATCACCTAAGATACTTAGTCCTGAAGAGTTCTTAGCTAGGAAGGAAACTATTAACATTGTTTTGAAATGTTTCTGTAGTATAAACTTAATTGAATTTCTTAAAGTTGACAGCATATTATTTCTTTAGATATTTAAAATACTTTTGAACAAAATACAACGGTTTTTAAACAAAATACGTGGTTTTAATTTTATTCCTTAATAATTGTTTAATATCACCATATTTACCACATAACAAAGTGTCTTAAATGACTCAGTTCTAGACCAAACACTTGGCAGTGCCTTTGTACCTCCAAAGATTATCTATTGTGAAAACTATAAATGTCAGAAAATTATATAAATATACCAAAGAGACTCTTCTATGTTGGTCAAATGTAAGACAGCCTTCATTTGATTGTCATTTGATAATTTCAGATATTTGATATATTAGTTCATTTTCATATTGCTGATAAAGACATACCTGAGACTGGGTTAATTTATAAGGAAATTATGGACTCACAGTTCCACATGACTGGGGCAGCCTCACAATCATGGTGGAAGGCAAAAGACATGTTTTACATGGCAGCACAGAAGAGAGAATGAGAGCCAAGCAAAAGGGGAAACCTCTTATAAAACCATCAGATCTCGTGAGACTTATTCACTACCACAAAAACAGTATGGAGGAAATCACCTCCATGATTCAATTATCTCCCACCATGTACCTCCCATAACACATTGGAATTATAGGAGCTACAATTCAAGATGAGATTTAGGTGGGGACACAGCCAAACCATATTAGTTGACTTACTAATTTTTAATCAATAACTTATGGGATAGCTCAAAGGCCAAACACTTTGGTTTTCTCTTATTTTCCCTCAATCACTTATTTTATATACATGCTTCCGCAGCCAAACATAAACTGGAAAAATTAAGGTCATTGTCCTCATAAATAACAGTAAAAATAATGCTTTTGAATAAAATTGAACATAATTTTTGAATGATCCCTTTCTGATTACCTTGCCAATTTATTTCAACAAATCATTGTTAAATCTTTTCTTGACTTTTACAAAATTTAAAAATAAGTAATCATATTTTCTATATTAATGGTATAATTAGGTTTATCTCAGAGACATGGGAATAAATCAGAAATACTTCGAGTAAAGAGCCCACGTGGTATTTTACCTTGCTTTGAAATGAACAAGTGAGCCTGTCACAGTTTCATAGATTTTGATACTCATGTGTTGGCTCACTTGTATGTGGGGGCTGAGAAATCTGATACCTGTAGGACAGGCCAGCAGGCTGAAAACACAGGCAGTATTTGAAGCTGCAGTCTTTGTTTTGTTTTTAACTGATAAAAAAATAGCACATATTTTTTCATGGTGTAAAAAGTGATGCACTAATATATGTATGCACTGTGAATGACTAAATAAAACTCATTAACATTTACAGCACCTCACTTATAAGTAAAAGGGGTGCAAGTGCAACTTTGTTATATGGATATATTGCCTAGTGGTGGTAAGAACATTTAAAATCTACTCTCTTACCAATTTTCAGATATACAGAACATTGTTATTAACTACAGTCACCATGCATCTCTGTTGTTCCCTGGGTCTTATTCTTTCTAATTGCAATTTTGTACTATTTGACCAACATCTCCCTCTTCTACCTTCTTTCTCTGGCCCCTGGTAAACACCACTCAACTTTCTTTTTTGTGAGTTCAACTTTTTTATATTCCACATACAAGTGATATCATGCAGTATTTATCTTTTTATCCCTGGCTTATTTAACTGAACATAATGTCCTTCCAGATCATCCATGTTATTGCAAATGCCAAGATTTTTTTTTCTCTCTCTTTTTTTTTTTTTTTTTTTTTTTTTGAGATGGAGTTTCATTCTGTTGTCTAGCCTGGAGTGCAGTGGTGTGATCTCAGCTCACTGCAACCTCCATCTCCTGGGTTCAAGCAATTCTCCTACTTCAGCCTGCCGAGTAGCTGGGATTACAGGCACCAACCACCACGCCCAGTTATTTTTTGCATTTTTAGTAGAGACGGGGTTTCACCACGTTGGCCAGGCTGGTTTCGGACTCCTGACCTCAGGTGATCCGCCCACCTCAACCTCCCAAAGTGCTGGGATCGCAGGGGTGAGTCACCGCACCCGGCCAACATTTCCCCTTTTTAGGGCTAAATATATTCCACTATGTATCCATACCACATTTATTTACCTATGTATCTGCTGATGTACATACCGATGGACATTCAGATTGACTCCGTATCTTGGCGATTGTGAAAAACGCTTCAATAAATATGGAAGTGTAGATATCTCTTGAAGAGCCTGATTTCATTTTCTTTGGATATATATCCTGTAGTGAACTTGTTGGATCATGTAGTAGTTCTATTTATAAATTTTCGAATAAATCCCGTACTGTTTCTCATACTGGCTGCCCTAAATTACGTTTTTAGCAACAATGTACAAGGGCTCCCTTTTCTCCACATTCATGTCAACACTTGTTATCTTTCATCTTTTTCATGGTAGCCATTCTAGCAGATATAAGGTTATATCTTATTTGGATTTAATTTGCAGTTCCCTGATGTGTGATGTTCATCATATTTTCTTATACTTACATACCTGTTGAACATTTGTATTTCTTTTTTACAGAAGTGTCTATTCAGGCCTTTTGCCCATTTAAAAATCCAGTTATTTGTTTTATTGCTATAGAGCTATTTGGCTGATATAAACATATATATATATGTAGGTGTGTGTACATATACATGTATATGTGAGTGTGTGTATATATATGCACTAGTAAACTTATATATATTCTCTGCTATGGACTGAATTGTTCCTTCTCCCTAAAGTCCTATGTTAAAGCTCCATTCCCCAATGTGACTGTAATTAGAGATGGGATATTTAGGAGATAACTAAAGTTAAACGAGGGCATAATGGTGGGGTCTTGCTTTGATAAAACTGATGGCCTTTTTAAAAATTGATTTTTATTTTTAATTTTTAAGGATACATAATAGTTGTATATTTTATGAAGTATATATAATATTTTGATATAAAGACATAATGGCCTTATATATTTTGAACTAACACCTTTTTCGATGTATAGTTTTCAAATATTTATTATCATTTTGTAGGTCTTCTTTTTACTGTATTGATTATATCCTTTGCTGGGCAAAACGTTTTTAGTTTAATGTAATCCTATGTGTCTAGTTTTGCTTTTGTTGCCTGTGCTTTTGGGGCCATATTCAGAAAGTCAATTCCCAGATCGGTTATAGAGCTTTCCCCAGTTTTCTTCTAGTAGTTTCATAATTTTGGGTTTTACATTTAAGTTTTTAATCCATTTTGAGTTGATTTCCATCTGTGATATGAAATAAGCCTTATATCTTTCTGTTTCAGGTGCATCCCCATCTGTCCCAACACCATTTACTGAAGAGACACTTCTTTCCCCATTGTGTGTTCTTGACACCTTTGTCAAAAATCAGTTGGCCATCAATGTCTCAATTTATTTCTGGGTTCCCTACTCTGTTCCATAAATCTATGTGTTTGCTTTTGTGCCAGTGCCATACTGTTTTCACAACTAGAGCTTTGTAGTATAATTTGAAGTCAGGTCATATGATACTTTTAGCTGTTTTCATTCTTCTCCAGACTGTGTTAGTTACTCAGGGTCTTTTGTAGTTCCATACCAATTTCAGGATTCTTTTTCTATTTTCCTGAAAAATGTCATTAGTGCTTAGAAAGAGAATGCATTGAATATGTAGACTGCTTTGGGTAGCATGAGCATTTTAACAATATTATTGTTTTCCATCCATAAACTTGGGATATCTTTCCATTAATTTGTGTTTTCACTTTTTCATCAATGTTTTATAGTTTTTAGTACAGAGATCTTTCATTTCTTTGGTTAAATTTATTTCTAGGTATTTCATGTAACTTTTTTCTGGATTCTAGTTGTTTCCATTTGTATTAGTCAGGGTTCTATAGAGGGATAGAATTAATTGGATAAACGTATATCTAAAGGGCCATGATAGGCCTTCTGCAAGTTGAGGAACAAGGGAGCCAGTCCCAAAACCTCAAAAGCAGAGGAGCCAACAGTGCAGCCTTCAGTCTGTGGTTGAAAGTCCAAGAGTCCAAAACCTGAAGAACTTGGAGTCCAATGTTTGAAAACAGGAAGCATCCAGCATGGGAGAAATGTGCAGGCTGGAAGACTAAGCCAGTCTAGTATTTTCACATTCTTCTGCCTGCTTTTATTCTGGCCATTATGGCAGCTGATTACATTGAGTCAGTGGACTGGGAAAGGCAGACCCACACAAATTGAGGACTGCCTTTTGCAGTCCACTGACTCAAAAAATGTTAACATCCTTTGGCAACACCCTCACAGACACACCCAGGAACAATACTTTGCATCTTTCAATCCAACCAAGTTGACAATCCATATTAACCATCATACCGTTGATTCTTCTCATTCCTTGGCTTTCAGTTGTGTCACTCCAATCTCTGTGTTCTTCATCACCTGGTGTTTTCTCCATATGTCTTGTCTCTCTCTCTTCTTTGTATAAGGACACCACTTATAATGAATGAAGGGCCTATTTTACTGCTTGTTACTTTATCTTAAAGCAAGTAATTTCATCTCTTATGACTCTATTTCCAGAAAAGGTCATAATCTAGGTAATAACAATTAGGACTTCACAATTTTGGCGGGAAGACACAATTCAACCTATAACAAAAGATGAAATAATGTTTCCCAAAAGTTTAATTTAATGATACACCATTTCTGACTTTTGAGGAAAATCCCTTTGGTAAATACTATATTTTTCTAAGTTCTCTTCTAGTCAATAATTTTTTGTTTTGTTTTGTTTTGTTTTTTACAGAATCCATGCTCTTATATCAGGGGCTTTTAATCTGTAAAGCAGGTGTGTATATGAGAAAATATTTTACCAAAGCATTTTTAATTTTTGTCTTTGATATGTACAGAAATGTAAAGTGTTAAGGAAGCATAGATTAAAATTACACTGACGATTATGGGTCAGAAAAGCCTATGTAGGTAATAGGAAAACTATAAAAAAATTACAAGATGCATATAGTTATGCTCGTGAATAAGACAATATAGAGAATGAGTGCAAAGGATTATGGACAATATAAACAAATCTGAGAGTAAAAAATGTGAATAGAAAACCATGTATGTGTGTGTATATATGTATGTGTATGTTCTGTGTATATATGTGTATGCCTATAATGTATGCACAAGAAATACACAGACATATATACAAATACACTCTGAGGAGGTGGTAGATTTAATGGGAAATAAAAAGCAGGAATAAAAGAATAGAGATGTATGTATTTTGTGTTCTAGCAAGCACATAAAGTACATCTTGTAAGTCAGTGGTACTCCAGCCAATTCCTTTGCCACTGTTAGTCTGTCATGAGCTTTTTGGTGATTTATGGAAAAATAAGAAAACATAATAATTTTATTATTAATGAGAATTAATTTAAATAAATGTTTAGTTTTTCATATTTTGAGATATTATATTTTCTATATTTGTTGCTGTTTAATATTATTTTTTAAGATATGTGAAATATAACAACTGGCAGTTTTTCTTTAAATTTTTAATTTTTACTGGTTCTATTTTCTAACTCTAATTCAGCAACAAAAATAGAAAATTCTTGGGTTTCCCTCTTAATTTTATGTATAATAAATTTTTCCATGCATGAAATTCAAATTTTGAAAATTAGTGCTATAATTGATACACCATTATTGAAAATGTTTAGTCAGGAGAGAATCATACTTTTATGTTTGATTGCATATTTTTGTAAAAGGATTATAAATAAATGTCCATAGCAACTTTATTTTTAATAACCCAGAACTGAAAACCACAAAGCCCAAATTCCCATCAACAAGTGAATGGTTAAATACATTGTAGTACGTGCACATGATGGAACACTGTTGAGCAATACAAAGGAATGAAATATCAATACATGCAAAATGTGTATTGATTTCAAAACAATTATGCTGAGTGAAAGAAGCCAAGCATAAATAACACATGCTGTGTGATTCCATTTACATAAAACTGAAAATTCTAAACATCTATAGTGACAAAAAGTAAATCTGTGGTTGCTTGAGATCAGGGAATTAGCAGGGGTGTGTTAAGGAGGGATTACGAAGGAGCTTGAGGAAAACTCATGAGGATAATGGATGAGGTCAAGATCTTGATTGTGGTGATGTTTTTACAACAGTGTATATGTATATACATATATATAAACATATATACTTTACATATCTGAATACATAAATCTCTATCCTTTTATTCCTTTACATACATATACATATATGTATACATACATACTTTGCATATCTGAATATCTGAAGTTTGAGTATCTGAAGTTTGTTATGATCAATTTTATTTCAATAAAGCTATTTTTCAAAATAATTGATCAACGTGGGCAAGGAGGACTTCAGTAACCTCAATTAACAGGTAAACTAAATTATACTTCGCAGGTATATTTATAGTGGAATCAATATAATAATTTTTAGTAGAATCACATTTTTAGTAGAATCAATATAACCTTATAGAATGTAGACTGTGGGTATTTACATGGGAAGGACATTCTTATTAATTCTTCTCCTCATGGATACAGACAAGTGAGCAACTTCTTGACTCAGCGCAATGTTAACTCTTTTTGCTGTCCTCCACATTATAATTTTAAGGTACATAGTCATTCAAAAGTTCACAGAACATTTTGATGGCCCATTATTTTTATAAGCTTGGTTAGTTCAACCTGATAAACATATACTGGAATTTATTCTAGAAATTCTTGTAACTTTTCAAAGCATGGTAGACAGTCTACAATGATTCAGGACTCCGCCATCTTGAAGAAGATTTTAGGAATCCAGTTATCTGAGAAATGTTGGTCTATCACCTTCAAGTTAAAGAAAAAGACTATTTCACATTGTATCTTCTGCAACTAAAAAAGAGGTGCAGCAATTTGAGGGCTGCTTTGAGTTTTGATGGAAGCATGTTGAATACAGAGAAAAATAAGCTTCTAGAACAGTTTCAGAATGTTGCACAAGTGGTCCTGATATGAAACTCTCTGTGGCAGGTAGTTGTAACAGGTGGTGTCTTTGAAAAGTTCCAATAGAAGGGTCACCTTTATGATCCTAGGGGTCTAGAGCAAAGTTATATTGCTGCCGCAGAGATTTATAAACCCTATGAAAGCAGTGCCTGTTATTAGACTTACTCTTGATAGAGACTCAATATGTAACTATGGGATAGCATGCCAAGTGACTGTCCATAACTGTCCTTCGTGAATGTGGTAACATCAAAACCATCACATGATAGGGTTTGCTGGGCGCAGCACCAATTAATCTTAAGATGTTTATTGTTCCACTGGAATTAGGCTTCATAAAGTACAGAGACCACATCTAACAGCATTAACAATTATTCCACACCCAAGAATCATATATAACCTACCATCGCTAAAAGGATACCTCTCCACTTGCTCACAAGTATTGTCTCATGGGTGTTTGTTACAATAGCTGAAAAAAACAGAAACATGGATTGGTCACCTTGTTATAATGATCAATGATTAGACCTTTACCACAAAATAACTACACTATAATTTCATGCGGTTCTAAAAAATTTTGGTTTGTTCTGAGGTCTGTATGTGGTCATCCGCTTTATGTATAAAGATTCTTCAAAGTAAAGATATGCAAATAATCATAAATAAAGCCAACTGGTTTGGCATATTGGCTAGTAATTAGGGATAAGAGAAATCGGGAGATAAATGTTGGTTTAGAAGCCTGGAAAAGAGGCATATGAGAAGACGTACAGGATTGGTAATATAGGGTGTGACTGTTGTATCACATATAAATACCTAAAGAAAGCATTTACTGCAGAAGAATATTAGTTTTCATCATCAGATGACCAAGATGATTTCTCCAGACACTGTCACTGTCATTCAAGATCCTGCGTAATGTACCAGTGAGTAGGGCAGTCGTTGTAGCAGGGGTGGTGGCTACATAATGGGCCTAACATTAAGAGCTCCTCAAACTCCTCATTCTACAAGACAGTATTAGCTACTGCCACTGCTCTATGTCAAAATTCTCTGAAAAAGCGAGTGAAGCTAAGCAATTTATAGTGTACAATTCCTTTAGGAGAATAACCAGTACACAAAATAATGAATTTGATGAATTATAAGCCAAGGACTGTGAATAGAAGCAAATAATATTTTAGAATACATAAATATGTAAATTATTAATTTATACTAATTAAAATTACACTGTCGGCCGGGCACCGTGGTTCACGCCTGTAATCCCAGCACTTTGGCAGGCCGAGGTGGGTGGATTACTAGGTCAGCACATCGAGACCATCCTGGCTAAAACGATGAAACCCCGTCTCTACTAGAAATACAAAAAAATAAAATTAGCCAGGCGTGGTGGCGGGCGCCTGTAGTCCCAGTTACTCGGGAGGCTAAGGCACGAGAATGATGTGAATCCGGGAGAGGGAGCTTGCAGTGAGCAGAGATCCCGCTACTGCACTCCAGCCTGGGTGGCAGAGCAAGACTCCGTCTCAAGAAAAAAAAAAATTACCCTATCACATTTTAAATTATAATTTTGCTAAATCAAATACCATTTCAATTTTATTTAATAAAGTGATTTAAGCAAAAGTTTGCATATTACAATACATTGAAAGATACCAAAAAATGCTTTTAAAAGTTGAGACTATTTCCATTATTTTACAATCATTTTAATTTTGATGAAAGTGAATTTGGCAAATTAGTCTTTATGACCAATCTTTGTGAAAACTCTTTATTAAATGACTTGTCCTTAATATTGTTTTTCTGTGAAATTGATTTTAAACTTTTACATCTTTTAATTATCTCACTTATATATGAACTTCTCATGGCTATTACCTTAATTACTGCCTAGTTATCCACTCAAAGTGGAAAACTGGTGAATGGAGTATATCAGCCTTTATTCTGGATGACCAGTGAATATATTACATAATTATTGGGACACTTCTGGACATAATGATCACAAACGCTTAATTTTTTGCATTAATTATTAACAATGAATGTATCAGTTCTAGAAATCCGAAATACTCAGGAAATTTTCAAGTTCACTCATGCATTTATACTAGTAAAATATTATTACCAGAGCTGAAAGGTAACATGTTTATTCTCTTTCCCATGGAATCATATGCAAAGAAACTGCTGCTAGTACAAATATGAGAGCTGCACATATAATTTGCTGATCAAATTAGAACAATACAAACAAAACAAAAAACATTTAATTTAAACTTTCCATATATAAAAGCTTGTATTTATTGATTTTTTTAAGGAAATACCATATTATCTTGAAAATTGCTATTAAGAAATACAGTTGGCTATTTTTGCACTCAAAATTATTTTAGAGATGGTGAAAATGTACTACCCCTAAATGATTTTTCACATGTATGTATATATAAAGAAAATTTAATGACTAGAAGCACGAGGAACTGAAACACAAATGGGAAAGAAACATACTTTGGAAGCTAGCACAATTTATCGAGTAGGAGTAACAATAAATATAGAATTGTTGTAGGAGTCAAACCGGGAACAGCTAAAGAAAAATCAGCTAGGATTTTCAGCATAAAACCATCTACATGTATTTGAAATATTTAAATAACCAAATAAGAACAAATACATTTGACTTTACAGTTTTTTTTAATGAGAACACAATTTTGCTAACATCTGTTTTTATTTAGCCCACTAGGATTCTGACAGCAGTTATTATTTTTTTAAATATTCTAATGTGCTAAGAATTCTATTTGGTACTGAGTCAGTGATATTAAAGAAATGCTTGATATTTTCTCCTATTTCTCTGCCTCCTCCTCCTGCTGCTTCTTTTCCTCCTTCTTTCCCTGCCTCTCTGTCTGTCTGTATTTCCTATTTTCTCTCTCTCTTGATCCTCTTACTTCATTCACTGGCATAAAATGCATTGTATTTGCATCAGTGAGCCTGATTCTGATGTTGGGCGTGACTAAATATTTGTTGATAACTTACATGTTAACTCTTCTAGATATTATCTTTAGATTAGTGAATTATGATAACCACTAAGAAGAAATACTTTGAATTTTTTATGTGTATTTTGATTTTTAAGTGTATTTTGATTTCAAATCAGTTAAACTGATTAAACAATTTCTGTAAATAAATACATTGAAAATAAAAACATTCTAATTTGTGGTTGTATCAGTTTATGTTCTTTAATTGTTATCTGACTATCCACAAAATTATACCTTGCAATTTCTACCATTAGGTTTACAAATACTGCATTAATAAATTACACATTATATCAACTTCAAAACACAAAAAAGGGACTTCTATGGCAACTAAACAAACTCATTTGTATGAGTCTTATTTCTTTATCTTTAATGTCTTTGATTTGTAATATCAGGAAAGATTCATTTAACACACAAATAATTATTCATGCCCTTTGTAAATAAACAAACATTTTATCTTGTTTTAAAATAACATTTTGAATATGTACTTAAAATGCATGTGGATCTTAAATCAGTGTAATTTAAAATAAACATTTCTGGGAGGCAGAGGTGGGAAGATGGCTTGAGGCCAGGAGTTCGAAGGCAAGCCTGAGCAAGATGGTGAGACCTAGCCTCTAGAAACAAAATGTAAAAAGATTAGACAGCATATGGTGCCTGCCTGTTGTCCTAGCTACTCAGGAGGCTGAGGTAAGAGGATCTCTTCATCCCAGGAGTTTGAGGAGGCAATAAATTATGACCATGCCACTGCACTTCAGCCTGGGCAACAAAGTGAGACCTTGTTTCTAAAAGTAAATAAATAAATAAATGCATATTCCTTGCTGTCTTAAATAAGATAAACTTTTTCCCTTTTGTGAAGACAAATAGTTTAATATCAGTGATAAGAACAAAACCCCATCTTACTACAGCTATTGAAATTCTTACTTTACTTTTATAATTCTTCCATCACTTTTCATCTGATAACCATTTTTTTTCCATAAACATATAAATTCATTATCTTAAGCACATATCAGTAGCTCCTTAAAATTTTGGGACATTTTAATTTTTATTAAAAATGGCATTTAAAAATTAATATTAATAACAATAAATGATTATAAATACTTTATCTGTAATTAGTTAATATGTAAATTTAAATAATGCATTTTGGTCTAAATCATGAAAAATTTTGTTATTTATTGCTTTCATTAGAGATTCTGTTCAATTTATACATATGAATTAATTTTCCATCTGTAAAATCTTTAAGAAGATTCTATTTCTTATAATTTTATACAATTGATAAAAATTAACCCTCCCTTACAAAAAAAGTTTATAAACTATAATGCATAATCCTGTGTGAAAACATAAAACTATGATCCTGTGTGAAAACATTAAAATAACACAAAGGCAACCATATTTGAAGGAGCCTGCATTCTGACCTGTAGAGCAGCCCCATGAAACCTCTAATAAAACTGTGAAAAACTAGAGTTAAATAAACAAATCGTAAAAGCAAATGGAGAAAAGTACACATTAATGTCAAAAGAGTACATACAGATAATTCTTTAGCTTTTCGACAGAAACAATGAAAGTACAAAAACAATGGCATTCCATAATTAAAGTGGTGAAAGGAAATAACTAACATCAAATTTACATTTTAAAACATATGAAAATATGTTTTTCAGAGAGAAGAAAGGTGCTTCCAGTTGCAATAGAAACGTAAAACAATGAAAATGAAAAAGGAATGAAAACAACTAATAAACATGGAAAATATGTTAGTAAATGTAAATAAATATTGAGCAATAAATGAATATTGAAATGTTTATCATGTAATTAAAAATTCTCATCAAATAAAATCGCAAGTGACAATATTCCAAGAGGTAAAATGAAAAGCAATATGAGTTAATGTAGTCTTAATTTTTTAGAACCAGTAAATAGCTCTACATTTAATAGAACTAAAAAGAGAAATCAACCATCCTATTGCAAGATTTCAACAAATAATTCTATTAATTGATACAGTGAAATGTTAAAGAATAGTATATAGAAAATAAGAGCAATGTACGCACAATGAGCAAACAATATTTATTTTTAAGGGCATATGGAATATGCCCAAGTGTTTTATATATTTACCAAAAGCGACCATGTGTGGGTCCATAAAACAATATCAACAAATTTCAAAGTACTGACATCTTCAAACATATGTTCTGCAAACATAGTGAAACTGAGCTATAAATAGCCACACAGATTATTAATAAATCCTCTCTGTTTGAAAATTATTCAGTACACATGTAATGTTCCCATAGGTTAAAAACATCATTTAAATTTGAAATTATTTTAACTGAATAGTAATTAAGACATGCCATATAAAACTTGTGGAGAACATCTAAACTCACATATATAGATTAATACTGAAGTGCATATAGAAGAAAACAAAGCCCCCAAATCAATAATCTAAAAATCTAGATCAAGAATTTAAAAATTAAACACAAAGAAAAGAGAATGAGTAAATTGATAAATATAAATGTGGAAATAAATGTGGTATGACACACAATAGAGTAAAAGCCTAAAAGCTAGTTTTCTGAAAAGACTAGTATTATTAATACTAAAGAATTATATTTAGAATAAAACTAGAGGTGGAATTGATAAATGACCCCCCCAAAAAAAGAAGACACAAAGATCTATATCAGAAATAAAAATCTGATATCACTATATTTTCATAAAAATAAATTTAAATATTAATACAATATAAAAACATAGAAAATTGCAATCTGTGAAACTGACATAAAATATAAGTGACAGTCACAAAAGTATTAAATTTATCATTAAAAGTGAAAACACCATGTGTGATGCCTTAGCAGTGAGTTATTCCATGTAATTGAGGAATAAATTACATCAATATTATAGAAATAATTGCATAAATTATTCCATGACATTACCCACCTATATACTAGAATCTTACAGGGCCATTACAAGGAAGTGAAACTGAAGGCCATTATCACTTTGAATATTGATAACAACAACCTAAAGAAAGTATGGGTACCTTTATCTAGTGACTAAGTAAAATTCAATATATCCATGAGCTAATGTGCACTAATTTCAGTATTAAAATTTCAATTTAATATTCACATCAACTAATGTTACCTATGAAATTGATACAGTATAAAGGTACTTAGCATGTTCATTCAGTGCAGGAGATGGTAAGAGTCCTTAGTAAACCAGGAGAGAGTAACCACTTTACATGATAAAGTACAAAAATGACCTATGGCAAACATTATGTTAAAGAGGGAAATACTGCATGTTTGAGATTCAGGATGAAAAGCCAATTCCTATTCTCACAACTTACATTCACCAGTGTAATAGAGACCTGGATTAGGGCAACAAGATATAAAAAAGTGAGAAAAGGTATAAGAATTTAAATATGTTAAAGTAAACTGCCTTCAGTCATAGAAAAAAATAGTAATCCACAGATATATTGATTTAGAAATGCAAAGTAAATATGTAAAAATAATTTATACTATTTAATTGCAGCACAAAAAAAGAATATGGAATTTAACAATGCAATTTATAGTAGTATCAAATACATCAAATGCAAAGGAATAATTTAAATAACAGATGTGCAAAATAAGTAAATTAAACTACAAAGTATTGTCGAGACAAAGGAAAGCAAATCTAATTTAATGGAAGAATGCCCAATACTCCTGTCTCAAAAGATATATTCTTAAGTTCATCTATAGATCCAACGCAATTCTAATAAAAGTCTAGTCATTTTAGGAGGATTAAAAATGTGTGTCAAGAAACTATATGGAAATAGAGAGGGTCAGAAATAGCCATGACAAGCTTGCAAAAGGAAAACAAAGTGAGAGGTCTTACCTAACATATTGAGAACTATCATTAAGCCACATTAATTAAAAATAATGTTAAGCAAGAAACCAGAGGTAAAAATTGCTGTATGCTATGATGCCTATACATGAAGTTCAAGGTTGGCAACATTTAATCAGGGATGGTGTAAATAATTACAGCATTTGCACTTTGGGGGGAGGGAGGTTAATGGCTTGTCAGGGGCATAAGGTGGTTTCTGGAATGTTGCTCGTATTCTATTTCTCCATTGAATCATGGTTACATGGATGAGTTCACATTATTAATTCATTAACATTCATTGAGCCAGGACCTTATTATTTAGGCATTTTTCCATAAGTATGTTATTCAATAAACCTTCATTTAAAAATGTATGCTAGATATGAATTATTGCACCCCCTTTCTACATGAAGAATCTGATTCAAAGTTAAATAATTATGCAAATTTACCATTATTAAGACCAGTATTTACTTAGTTTGATCCTACCCAAAATTCATGTTTTTATACAATAGTTATACTACCATGAAAACCTGAAATTTTTCCAGTGGGGAAAAAAAGTGGAAATTGAATTAGTCCTTTCATTGTAAAGAAAACTAAAAAGGAAAAGGACAAACGGTGATTGAGGTCCATAATTAGAAATTGCAGCTTTCATTTCTTTCAAAAATTTAAATTGTAGGGCTGTAAAAGTCACATTCTGGCCACCGTTTGGGAACTGAGCATTGGGGCCTAAAGCAGCCCGTGTTATTGGGAATAAATCTAAGTCCTCAAAATCATCCTTTTCCTTCGAGTCCTTCTTTTCTCCTACAGGAGGAAGAGGCACAGAGAAAACCTGACCTGACATAGGCAAAGAGGTTGGAGGTTGAGGCAAAGGGAAGTCCTTTTCCAAAGGAGCAGAAGGGAAGGTAACAGGGAAGGCTCGTGGCGGAGAGATAGGAGAAACAGGAGCAGCGGCACCTTGCAATTTTAACAACTGTTGTAACATCTCTAAAATGCGCTGCAAATCAGAATTTCCTTCAGATGAAGGAGGCATTAGCTCTTTTACCAATTCCTTGTCCTCAACAACCGGGGCATAAACATGTTCCTCTCTAAGATCATTCCTCTCTAAAGCTTCAGATGCCTCACTTCCTGTGGCAGTATCGCCATGCTCCGAGTCAGTTTCAAGTAACTCTAATGCCTGAGTAATGGAACTACACAAAGTCCACAAAGTCAGAGGCATCATTTGCCCTCGCTGATGAGCTCGACGCAGGACTTTAACCACTTGTAACCATTCCTTTCGATTTAACTGCACTTTGGTTTGATATTGAAACCAATAACAATGTTGTTCAACATGGGCAAACAATCGCTTCAAAGTCTTTTCTTTTACTTCTACTCCTATAGACATCAACAGTCCCTGGAGTAACCGCAAATATTCAGAGGCCAGAGAGGTGGAATTCCCCATAATTTTCCCGTGGGTCCCCCTTTCTTTATTTACCTGCCCGGGGTGTTCCCCCTCCGGTTCCTTGCTCTCGTGGAGCCACAGACCCTGCTCGCTGCGCCAGATGTTGGGGTCCGCGTGTTTCCTAAACAAAGGAATGAACACACAAGACAACACAAGACAAGACAAACATGGCAGCCGCCACGAATGGCGCGCTCTGCTTTATTTTATACAGTCATTTGTGGAATGTTACCAAGTCACAAGACACATTGTTGTTTTTCTGACCTTTCCCTGACTTCGTTTGCAAGAGCAGGACTTATCGGGAACACCCTGTTTGTGAGCACGTAGTCCTCTACAGTTAGAGTCTGGAATATCAGGATAATATAAGCAATAAACTAAATTCAAGAAAACAAGACAGATTGATGGTATGTACCTCATTGATCTTTCACATAAAGTCTTCACTATAAAGGCTGAAGAATTACACATTTATACAATTATTTTGGAGAAAATGATTGATAGATTTAAAATTACTCTGATCTTAAAACAGGTTATCATTTTGGACTAAGCTGAAATTATTTTTATATAATAATATCATCATTTTCCCAGGCTTCTCTGTTCAACTCTTTGATGTCTGTTTTATATTTGGTTATGATTAGCTGTGTGCTTGATTAGTACATGTCTATATTGAGTGGAATATTTTATGCAAAAATTCACTTGAAATAGTGGAAGTCTTTGCTTTGATCAGTAATTTCTATCATATCTATCATAAAATTTCATTGCATTTTTTCTTCACATAAAAATGTAAGTAGCTTTTTATGCCACATAAGTATAAAAAGAAACATATCTTAAAAGTATATAAGTTTATAATCGAAGTTTGAAACTCTAGACAGTAAGTCATGTTGAAAACTGATCTAGTGACTCACAATTTGATGTTTCACTACCCTAGCAGAATAGCTTCTTCAAAGGGTAGATATAAAGATCTTGAGATTTTTTACAAATTGCGACTTTCTCCTACACCCATTGTGACTAAGTAGTGTTATCTTTTGTATGTTTGTTCTAAAAGGTATAATGAATTAATATACTCAGTTAATGAGATGGTGTCCCCACCCTCCCAGCTCTTAAAAATTTTCCTCAGTAATTTAGAAATATGTAAATAAAAAATATATTACACTATGTATATAAGTATATTATTTAAATTTCAGAGTCACAAGCCAAAAAAATATTATGAGTACATTTAAATCTAAAGATTTAAATTTTGTTTTGACAACCTCCCGTAGATATAAGTTATTTGTGAAAAAACATAAAATATTTTTGTCTCTGTTTATGTCATTAGCTCATCTCCTTTTCCGCATGATATGTAGGCACTAAGAGAAAAGACGGCAATATTTGAAGGCTGAAATTTAGGTAACTTAAACTAGGTTTTCTCTTTTTGAAATCCAGGTCATTGTAGACAATTTAGCCTATTACCCCAGAAGCTATTGAGTTGGTGGAAATTAACGATTAGGTAGGTGAAACTGATGACCAGATAAGAATTGAAAAAAGAGACCAGGGACGTCTAGACAGAATTTTCACTAATGCTTTGGAACCACACAGAAAAAATCACATAGAGCACATCAGTTTTGTCAGAAACTTGAACACTCCTTGATAAATGTAGTTCCTTGATAAATGATACTCTAATAATTAATTACAATTATATCCTATCAATATGTCAACATATTTACAATTTATTTAACATTTGTTAAGTATTAGATCAAAAAATAACATATTTGTACATTTTTGAAGATAATTATTTGGTTAGATAATTAAACCATGCAGTAAAAAACAATCCCATCAAAAAGTGGGCTAAGAACATGAATAGACAATTCTCAAAAGAAGGTATACAAATGGCCAAAAAACATATGAAAAAATGCTCGACATCACTAATAATCAGGGAAACGCAAATCAAAACCACAACGAGATACCACCTTCCTCCTACAAGAATGGCCATAATCGAAAAATCAAAAAATAATAGATGTGGCACGGAAGCAGTGAACAGGTAACACTTCTACACTAAATGTGGAAATGTAAACTAGTACAACCACTATGGAAAACTGTGTCGAGATTCCTTAAAGAACTAGAAGTAGAACTATCATTTGATCCAGCAATCCCACTCCTGGATATCTACTCAGAGAAAAAGAAGTCATTTTATGAAAAACATACTTGGACATGCATGTTTGTAGCAGCACAATATGCAGTTGCCAAAATGTGGAAGTAATGGTAATTTTAATTGACAAATCATAATCATGTACATTTAGGCAGTGCAATATGATGTTTTGATATATGTATGACAAGGTGGAATGAGTGAATCAAGCTAATTAACATACCCATTACCACAATTATCATTTTTTGTGGTGAGATGTTTGAAATTTATTATCTTGCTTATTTTGAAGTATTGAATATGTTATTATTGATTATAGGCATCTTGCTGTGCAAAAGATGTCAAAGCTTATTCATCTTGTTTAACTGAAATTTTATACCCTTTGACCAACAACTCTCTATTTTCATCCCCACCCCTCAGCCTCTGATAACCATCCTTCTCTACACCTCTATGAATTTGACTTTTCTAGATTCGACATATAAGTGAGATTGTGTGGTATTTGTCTGTGCCTGGCTTATTTTATTTAGCATAATGCTCTCCAGTTTCATAGGGAGATAATTTATTCTTTACTAAGGCTGTGCTCTGTTCCATTATTTGATTGAACTATAGCTAGATATAGTTATAGTTTATCTCTTTCATAGGATTTCTCTGGAAGTGGCAGGATTTGGCTAATAGATGTTGGAACTAAATATTTTTCTGTAGCTTCCTCATAACCACAGCTCTGTTTGTCAAAAATTATGGCTCCTATGGTCATTTTTAATTATATGTTGTTGATGGTGGTGGGGCTTTTTTTAATCATAAAAATACTTATTTTATTTCCAGTTTACCATCTCCAATTCTTTGCTGCCTATTGACTATTCACTTCTAATAAGCTAATAAAACAATTTTCAGATTTTTCTACATGCAGTAAGCCACTTCCAGATACCAAAGGGTGTATTGTCTGAAGTTACATTAAGCTGACAGTGACACAAAATCCAAAATATTATGCAGAAGTGTATTTCTTTCTTACATAAAATCCCATGTGAATAGTTTTATTGCAGGTATAGTGGGCTCATGATCATCATAGACATGTTGATATACGTAGATATGTTTTTCTCAGCCAGCTTCAACTTTTGAGTCCTGACTCGTTGTTCAAGATTGTTTTTTCATCCCAATATGGTATGCCTAGAATCTGAACAGCAAGAATGAAAAAGGAAAAAAATTAGTTAGAAGCTAAATGGAGCATACTAGATATGCTTAGGAAGCTCCTCAGATAAAGTGTTTCTATATCATTGACTGAAATTTAGTTACATGAACTGAAATGACTCAAAGGGGGACTAGAAATAATTCATTATTCCAGGTACCCATGTGTCCATATAATATTTAGGGATTCTATCACAATGGAATAAGAAGGAATAGGTATTAGAAATGATCAAATAGTCTGAAACATTGACAACATAATATGGAGATGAGAAGTTGATTGTTGCAGTTTTGGGAATGATGTTGGTGTGCTTGTTGTGGATGAATTAGAGAGCAATCTATCTATTTGTGAGGGTTTCTAAATATTGCTCAGCTATTCTTTCAGTTCACTCTAACTGCCTTTTCACCCATAATTTTGTTTTTCAGTGCCTGAGCATACAAAAAAATAAATGAAGTACGTATAGGAGTGTTTCCTTACCTGAAAAATGAAGCAGTGAGTTTAGACAACCTGAAAAATCCCTCCAAAATTTATTATTCTATGACTTTCTTTAATAAGAATAATAAACTTTGTTATTCTTCCAGTAAATTGTGAGGGTATGGTAGATAAAAATACTGTATTTTTTAAAAATATTTAAATATATTACACACTATTAACCCCACCTGGAAATCCTACTGAGCTCAATAAATTTTTAATGAACAAATGGCTATATTAATGTGTCTATCTCTGGCCATATCTAGACACAGTGTCAAATAGAATTAGTTTAAAAATCCATGATAGCGTGTTTATTGGTGGGCAAAAGAAAAGCAAATAATGCTGGATTTCTTGAGAAATTCCATTTCATGAATGAGTTTTCCACCAGTAATTATGATAGAGCACCCTCAGAAAATACAAGAGAAAATGAAGCCAAGGAAGAGCTATACTTTCTACAAAGAGAACAGTATAATTAAATTTAAAGATAAATATCAATATAGTACTGCTATTACAATGCGTTTGCTGGTTTTGTTTAGATTGCCTTGAAAAATTCACTGGGTTATATTTTCTGCTTTCTCTACTTAGGCCAAAATGTGAGTAATAAATCACCATCGCATTTGTAATCATTTGTTATTTTACACTTTTATTGAAGTGTAATTGATGGTTAATGAACAATATGCTTTTAAAATAAACAATTTAATAACTTTTAATGATAATTTAAATATCTAATATTTAATAACTTTTAATGATAATTTAAAATTACTGTGAAAGTAAATGCAAGATTTCAGGACAAAGACAGATTATTAAGAATTACAGCAGTAATTACATTGTTCTCTTTTGCTACCATTCTTTCCCATTCTAGGATGATGAGATGAGAGGCAGGCTTGCATGGGTGAGAGTCATACCAAAAGATAGGAACCCTGAAATTAGAAGGTTGAAAGCGTATATAGGACAGCTTGCAGACCTGTTCTCACCCGCTGCAAGAGGAGGGACAATCCAGTCTTCCTAGTATGTGCAAATTCTCTTAGGGAAGAAAGGGAAGAGTCCCTGTATTCTTAATGTTTGGAGTGTAAGTAAAGATTTTTGAGGGTGGGGAGCAGGAGATAGGACGGGCCCCCACTTTTAACATCCAAGTTTTATCCCCATTTAAAAGGCAAACACATAAGGTTAAACTTTCTTAAGAGTTTTAGCTTTCAATCCTTCTTAACTTCCAAGGCTTGTTCTTTAACCAAGGTCCTAAGTTTCTTTGTTCAGAAGAAAGTTCTAACTGCAAAAACTTGAACATATAGTTGACTCTTGAACAATGCAGGGTTGGAGCACTGGCCTCTGCACAGTCAACAAATCATAGATAACTCTGACTCCAAGAAACTTAGCTAGCAATAGCTTATTATTTACTGAAAGCCTTGCTGATAACATAAACAATCAATTGATGCATATTTTCTATGTTATGTATATTATATACTGCATTCTTATACTAAAGTAAGCTATATAAAGGAAAATGTATTAAACAGTCATAAAGAAAAGAAAATGTATTTACAATTCATTAAGTGGAAGTGGGTCATCATAAAGGTCTTCATCCTCATCATCTTAATGTTGATTAGGCTAAGGAGGAGGAAGAGTAGGGGTTAGTCCTGCTGTCTCAGGGGTGGCAAAGATGGAAACAAACATCTCATAGAAATGAACCTGTACAGTTCAAATTTGTGTTGTTAAAGAGTCAACTGTATTTTTTTTTTTTTACCGTGCTTCACTGATATATATACGCTTGTGAAACCAGTTATCTTAAGCAAGATAGAAAATATATCTATATATCTATACACCCAAAAGTTGCCACATCCCCTTGTTTTGTTGTTGTTGTTGTTGTTGTCGTTGTTGTTTTGAGACGGAGTCTGGCTCTGTCGCCCAGGCTGGAGTGCAGTGGCGCGATCTCGGTTCACTGCAAGCTCCGCCTACCGGGTTCACGCCATTCTCTGGCCTCAGCCTCCCGAGTAGCTGGGACTACAGGCGCCCACCACCACGCCCGGCTAATTTTTTGTATTTTTAGTAGAGACGGGGTTTCACCGTGTTAGCCAGGATGATCTCTATCTCCTGACCTCGTGATCCGCCCACCTCCGCCTCCCAAAGTGCTGGGATTAAGGCGTGAGCCACCGTGTCCGGCCTACATCCCCTTGCTTAACCGCTTTCTGTTGGCTCTCCTGCACCCCCTGATCTCTGGGCAATGGCTGATTTGCTTTTTGTCACTATAAATAATTTTGTACTTTGCAGTATGATCTAAAAATAGAATATTAAAAGTATGTATACTTTTTAAAATGCAGTTGTTTTTCAGCTAACCAATTTAGGTAAATAAAAAATGTTTTAATCAATTACTTTAATTAAGAAACCTTAATATGAAAGTAAATAGAAGATGAAACATAAAATCACAGACCACAATGAATGTTAAATTAAATAATTAATATAAACAAAATCAAAACCTGACAATAACTACACATCACATCTCTAGTATCTAAGTACACTACAATTACATTGTTATAGAGAAGATCATCATCTATTTTTAATAGTCAAATGTAAGTAAAATAGTTTGTTTTTTCAAAGCTTAATTTATTTTTTCTAGCTTCCATTTCCTCTGATTTGAATACTGAAGGGAAATTAAACCATTTACTTTTTCAAATAAATTGCTAACATTATTTTATAAAAAAAATCTCTATGAACACAAACTCTCAGATTTATGCATATTTTTCACTAACTATGAAGACATCAGAAATATGTGTATTGAAAAATTAAATTCTATGAAACAAGCATTGTTCATCTGTAGTTGTCAGACATTGGAGAGTACTATTTTGTTGTCTTAATTTAAAATATTACAACATATACACTTACACTTTAGTTCAAAATACTTTGGGATCAGTAGAGACACGGATGTATTTTAATCTTGGTTTGCCAAAATAAAAAAAAAAGGCAACATTTATCATT
The DNA here is from genome assembly GCF_024542745.1 of Macaca thibetana thibetana. Classification (NCBI taxonomy): domain Eukaryota; kingdom Metazoa; phylum Chordata; class Mammalia; order Primates; family Cercopithecidae; genus Macaca; species Macaca thibetana. The sequence goes on from NC_065594.1 coordinate 62,567,882, forward strand.
TCAAAAATTTCTTAATTCACCCAATATTAATTTGTTTACCTGTGGAAATTAGATTTGATGAAATTATTTTTAGAAATTTATTTTATTATTTGTTTTCATTAAAAGCATCTTGTAAACTCAACAATTAGGGCTTAGTTGGTAATATTTATACAGCTTTACATGTTCAATAAACATAATTCCCTGTAAATATCTAAGCAGAAGTTGTGCCAACTCCAAAGGTGGCAAATAGGCTATTACTAGATAATTAAACACATTCTTACAATTTTTAAAACACTAGGTAGAATACACAAATTTATGTCTGCCCAAAATAGAAGTGATAAAAAGAGAATAGAACTAAACCCCATTCTCACTCATTCCCAAAAGGAGATAATATATCAACAAAAGTCAGTTAAGGGTATGTATCTATTATACTGTGATTTCACAGAAGCATGAATCTCAAAACACATCAAACTGAGCACTTTAAATATAGCTTATGGTGTCAATTACATGTTAACAGTACTATTTTTTAATTTTAAAAACTTAAAATATTAATTTAAACTTAGTTTTTATTAAAACAACAATATGTCACCGTTAAGAAGTAGACTAGTTATTTGTTCAATGCCAAAGGTAAAAGATTTTAAAAAAAATATTGTTAGGATTAATATCCTAGTCATCTGATTCTAATTCCTTTTCATTGGATTATTCAAACTATTTCATTGGGTTTTTATTCTTTCTTCTTGGTGTAGCTGGTATAATCTGTGTAATTTACTATGTTGTTAACCTGATTTCAGAAACTCATTCTTTCATTATTCATCAAATATTTATTGTTTGTGTTAATATTGCCTTTAAAATCTTTTCCTAGGCATGCAGAGAAATATTAGGCAGATAAATCTTATTAGTGGATGTAATATTTTACACATATAATCACCCCAAAAAAGGAAGACAGTTTATACTTCCCGAAGGATAGTTAAGTGTTCACTCCAATTCCAAACTTAGAGAAATCTACATATTGTTTAATAGTGGAAGGATTGAAGAGAATAGTAAAAGTGTTTTGGAATTATAGTAAACATAATGAAAGTGGGTATCATATATTATTTTCACTTTTAACAAAACTAAAAACAATTCACATTAATGTTGGAAGTCTAAAGCTCTCTAGGAAGGATTGTGTGTGTGTGTGTGTGTGTGGTGTGTGTGGTGTGTGTGTGTGTGTGTGTGTGTGTGTATGTGTGGGTGTGATTTTATTTTCTTTGCTGGACAACTGTTTCAGATCATCTACAGTCTCTGGACTGAAGACTTTCATGATAATTTATACCAGTAGGAATTTTATATTATATTTTCTATCTAAAAAGAAAAACAGATCCCTCTCTTTGATCATTTTTAAAGAAAAAAATGCATAGTTTTTCCAGCATTTGTTAGCATTAGATAAAATATTTTAACAACTTTGAATCTATTATTTTTTGATTGACTTACTTTGAAAATAAAATGTCCAATTTAAACAGTCTAGCAGAAATTTTTTGTCAAAGCAAAATCGAAGTGGAAGATTTTTTCTTTCGCATGGCCTATTTTGAATGCTCACACTTTGTGAATGTTGATATTATTTTTCCCTTGCCAAATATAGTGCCTTTTATCTAAAGTGGATAATACATATTAAAATTTTTAACAGCTATGTGAGTTTTAGCTAAAGCAGCCATAATGTGACAATCAAAACATGTATTGTATAAGCCAGTCTTTTAAATTCATGTTCTTGTCAAACACTAGGTGACACATATGTCACATAGGCACATTTTGTTTTAAAAAATGTTTGGAGTCAGTCATCTAAACACAGGATTTGCCATGTCTAGATTTCAAGGCATCGGAAGTTATCATCTCCACTGACTTGAATTTGATTAACCTTTTACTGTATTCTTTTTTTCTGAATTATAATAATTGAATGATAAAGTCACTTTTTCAGTAATTACTTGAAAAATTATTTGTTCTATTTATTAAATATAATAAATAAGGTAGCTTTTTTGGGACATGATATTTTCCCATACTGGAGCCATTTACTAAACCTTGCCATAGGATAAAATATCAGACTGAGATTAATTGGTACATATTAAATAAATCAAGTTTAATTTTGTATAAAGCATTGCTTCTTTAATCACTGGCGGATTTGCTACAATGCCAATTTGTGTTCAATAATCCAAAGACAGGACTTGAGGTTATGCATTTCTAACAAGCTCCTAGGCTGGTTGGCCCTGGTCCATTCATCTCACCTTGAAGAGAAAGGTTATAGAAAGCAATTCTTTTTATAAAAATATTTCTGCAGCGATACAACCTTGCAGGATAACTGAAATATGTGTAGCTTAAAAAGTGATACAAAAGGTTGTTTATTTATGCATATGTTTTTCTCTATTTGCAATGCAACTAAAAATAAAGTTGTTCAAAGGACAACTTTCCTTTGAATTTTGGAAAGGATTTTTATATCTGTTTTAATAGCTTTGAATACTGATGCCAGGACCCACTAGACTTCCCCAATATATAGAAAAAGTATGAGTAGAAAGGACATAATCTATCTGCCTATTCAAGTTGTTACTTCAGAAAGAACATACATTTTGATCTGTAGTAGTTTATATGGTTCATGGATAGTCGTTTGTTGTTCTGGATTCTTTTTTTCATTCCTTCAATGGTATGTTAGTACCATCCAGTATTTTTATTCAAGCTGTATTAGAGATTCCATTTCCCAAAATATACCACTTGGGGGTCTCTCACAAAACTTTGGAGAATTCGGTAGAGAGTTTGCTTCTTGTACTTACGTTAAGGTGAAAAATGATCATTTGACATTGTATAACTCATGTCATTGACTTACTAGAAACCCATTTTTCATAGAGTCCTATGAATTAGCATAGGTATAAATTGTCCCTGCTTATAGACAGGTGCTGTATAACTTGACTTCAGAGATTCCAAATCACCAATATCTTACAAGAAATGGGGGCTCCATGTATTCATCTCTCTCTATGGCATTAATCATCAAACTTTTGAGGTGACTAAAAATGTCCACCTCAGTTTGCTTTGTGCTGAACTTTAATATTAGCAACCTTAATTTTTCAGTTTATACCAAACACAATTTCAGCATGGAGAGTGAGTCATGAGGGTTTACATATTACTGCTGGTGACTCAATTTTCCATCCATTTTTATAGATTTGTATATTTAGATACAATATGTTAAATACTATGTTCCTTTATTTAACTTGGTACTAGTCACCCAGGGGATAACAATCTCACTAGGGTTAGCTTTCATGATTGTTTTGTTATGTAAATAAAGTGTCATATATCTGGTTCTCAAAGAACGTGAACAACCAGGCTCTTAGAGATTATTTATACACAAAGAAAAAAATGGAATTGTGTTTCTAAGTAGATGAACTTAGATGAACTTTGCTAAGCAATTTTGTTTTCATAAGCAGTGAAAGGGGAGCAGTTATAGAAAAGATCTATATCTTTAAACCACAAAATACTACTATTAAAAAAGCATCTCTTTGAAAATACAACAAATTCTCATCATTAAATAGTTTATTTGAATTAATTAAAGCTATTTCTTCAATACCTAATATACATGTTTATATGTCACTGCTAAAATGATTTTTAGTTGAAAAAAGCAAGAGGCAGAGAATAAGGGTATGGTGAAGAAAAATTGTTCTATAAATAAAAATATGGCTAAGTCAGTGTTAAAATACAAGCCTATTATTAAAATACTGGGTAAAAAATGAATTAACTATATATAATGTATATATATAATGTGTGTATATATATAATGTCTGTGTATATATATGTTTCAGCATTTGGGTCTTTCTCATAAGCAGAGGTTGCAGGATAGAGTAAGTTGTCCTTCCTCTTGCAGAGCGTATCTTGATATGTCACAGACCTCTAATCCCTCTTTGAGGTTTTTCTTCTTTAGGTTCTTGGCCTTTAAATACACACACATGCACACACACACACACAAACTAGATATATTACACTATATGTAGTATATGTACAGACATTATGCTATATATACATGTAACATATATAAATATCATATATGTAAAATGTATAGTATTAAATAGTAAATAGTATAGATGTATATATTAATATGTATATATACACATATACATGATGTATATGGATATTAATGTATGTACAATATGTATGTATTGCATATATAGTATTTAATATTTAATACTATACATTTTACATATATAGTATTTACACATATAAATACATATATGTACACACACACACATATATAAACATGTTGGTATAGATTACTAAAATAAGGTCTTAGTACTCAATGACATGCCAGCCTGTGAATGCAAAGAATGCAAAATCATACAATATATAGTTACACAGTCTGATCATAAGGGTCATAAGTATTTGCCTTGACTTTCATTTGTGTATTTTGTTTTGAAAAGCACCTATCAAGAAACCCTCTGCAAGAGGAAGGACAACTTACTCCACCTTGTAGCCTCTGCCTGTGAGAAAGAGGCAAGTGATGAAGTATTGATGGTACCAATAGTTGGATAAGCAACTAAATCAGACCCTGTGACACCTACTCATACTTATTTGGCAACTCTTGTAGACTAGAACTATAGCTTTATGGGCTCTTACTTATAATAACCTGTAGGCTAAGTTTACAAAAAAATGGCTTTAGTTACACATAGTTACACACATTATTCTGCTATTCACTTAATAATCAAGGAGTTACAGCTCCACTCAATAGTAGCCCTGCAGGACTGAGGAAAGGAGTATCTTCCCAGTATGCAAGAGTTCAATCAATGCAGCAGGAAAGAAAACTAGACAAATGCATGAACCTACACTGAATCATTAGCAATGAGAAATTGTGTTCTAGTCAGAAAGTTAGAAGGTATAAAATTAGAAAACTGGTTACAGAGAGTCCTGCGAAATAGGTAATGTTAATAAACCTCTAAATGATCAGGAAAGTGAATATATCTATGTCCCTGAGCAAATTAAAGGTAACTCAAATGTGTAAAAATGTAGGAAAACCAATAAATTTCTGTAATTTTTCAAAAAATAAACTTAGGATGGTAATTATTATATTCATAAAATACCTATTAAAATAAGTCTTCAGAAAACTCCATGAGTTTATGTGAGATAAAAAACTCTAAATAATATTCTCCATTTAAATATCAATAATATTTATTTAGTACATTATTAATACCTAGGAACAAACAATAAATTATCATCTATGTTTACGTAAGGATAATTGGGAACTAATCATGAAAATAATGTTAACATATTCAAATCTCAATTACATACTAAATTTAGGTCAATTTTTCACATTAGGTGCTTCTTAGACTATATTTTAGCCTTTTGGTTCCGTGTGTATTAACTATTTTTATAGTGTATACTCAATGTAAGGATTAATATTGATATATAATTGTATATCTAGGATTTAAAATAAATCAGAATATGGCTTTTGTTTTAGTAGAATTAGTATACTTCGTAGGACTTGTTCATCCTTCCTTGTTACTCCCTTTAAAAAGAGAAGAATATTGCTCAATACTTGAAATAAAAAAGTTAAATTACTTTGAACAGAGTGTAAAACCAAGCATTTATATAAAATTCATCAATATTTTACTTGCACTTCTACATTGCTCTGACCTCAGATATCCTTAAAATGCTATCTTGACTTCAGTTAGGTCTTTACTCAGAGCTCACTTTTTCCATGAAGGATTTTTCTGACCATTCAAAAATCTTATGCCTGTCTCAATTTCAACTATTTATATTTTCTTTCCTTTATTTATGTTACTATATCATGCAAGTTAATTACACAGATTATATCAAGTTTTTTTTTAAAAAAATATGACTGCTATAAAGAAAATAGTTTTCTCTTTTTTTACATTTTTAGGTATTTTTGTTGTAACATCTAAGACTCAATATCTACTCAGTAAGTATCTCTTGATGGATAAACAGATGAGGTAATAAATAAATACATAAGTGAAATTTAATGTCCTTTCAGGTACATATAAGATAAGCTTACCTAATACTTTAAAAAGATTAGCTCTTTTTTATCAAATTAAAATGTAAGAATGTATAGCATTATGAACAACTCTAGCAAATTATTTTATAAGAATTCAAAACGTGGTCTCCCAACTTATCAGACTATTCTATTTCATCAAAATTCAAATAAATTGAAGGGACATCAACAAATTATTATATTTCACAAAGTTTAGTTTTATAAGATGTCATTGCTTAGAAGAGAGCCATAAGATTTTTCATTTCCTAAGTTTATCTGCAATTGGAAATCAACCTTAGAAAGTTGGACATACTTTCATGAACCTGGTAATTGATTGCTGATAAAACCTTTTCAATCTCAGAATAGCCGTATGCATGCACTCATGGACATATGTACACACCCAGCACACATACATTAGACATATTTTATGTAGGAGTATATTTTTGACTGAATTAGAGTCTTCTATTAAAAGTTAAAGTACCCATCACATTTACATATGACTCTTTATGTCACCCTGTATCCTTGTTAATGTCAAGCAGTATTACTCATCTTTGTATAGGATACATCTTGTCACATTAAATAAAGCAGAATCTTTCAAAGAAAGTAGTAAAATTTCCTTCAAAGTAGGAAACTAACAAAATTGAAGTTGTGTGAAATGCTTAAGAGTTTTTAAAAAAAAAAACACTGATTTCAATTAATACATTTTGATAACAATTACCAAACAATACATTTTTGCTAAGTGACAATAATTATGTAAAACTGTGAATAATAATATTTTATAACTGTATGAGTATATATAATTATCATGTATGTGACATATTATGATATAATAATTTTTACAATAGCCCTGTAAACTATATGGGCTGTTGTAACAAATTATTATAAAGACAGCAGCTTAAGCAACAGAAATTTGTTCCGTTCCAGTTCCAAAAGCCGGAAATGTGAAGTCGAAGTGTTGGGAGGGCCACACTCCCCATGGAGGCTCTTGGGGAGAATAATTGCCTTGCATCTCCCAGCTTCTGGTAGATTCGGTCATTCCTTGGGGTTTGGGGTTGTGTTATTCCAGTCTCTGCCTCCATCTTCACATGACCTTCTCCACTTCTGTGTGTCTAATTTCTCCGCCTCCCTTATGAGGACATTTGTGATGGCATTTAGGTCCCACCTGAGTTATTGAAAATAATCTCCTCATTTCAAAATCCTTAACTTAATCATGTCTGCAAAATTGAATGACCCTTTTTCCAAGTACGGTAGCAATCACAAGTAGAAGGAATTTGAAATTGACAGCTTTGGTGAGGGGAATACATGTGTCAGCTTATTACTACATACACAACACACACACACACACATACACTATATGGAAAATTTGGAGAGAAAAAAAATAAATGTGTTTAGCCAAGATTGTGCAAAACCATATCTATCCAGAGCTACATTCTAAGCAAATATAAAGTTATTCCCACCACATTCTCTTTCTTCCCTCTTCTCTCGACCTCTTTCTCTTTTTCCTTCCCTTTTTCCCATTCTTTCTTCCTTTTTCTTATTCATTCTTTATCTGATTCCCTTCACTTTTTACCATGTTTCCCTCACAAATCCCCTTTGTTACTCTTTATATTGAAATATCAATCCCAATATCACGAAGTGGGGCAGAGCAAAGTAAGCATGTTTGTGAAAAGATGAATTAGCATGGAAAGGGGTCAGAGGCCAAATTAGGTGAAAAAGACACTCAAATGAAAGCAAGGCCTGCCCACCATAGAGTGTCAGAGCCTGGGCAGAATCAGGAGAGTGTACATCCAGCGTAAGGCCTGGTATGGAGTTTCAGAACCCAAGCATGTTAAGGTGATTGCTGGCAGAGGTCATCTGCCTTGGGCCCTGAGCATGATGGCACATTCTTTCTGAGCACTCCAGACTGCAATCCTTATCCATTTCCTGATAATCAGTAGTTTCTGTAATGATTGAGATTGGACTACACAAGTCAGGGAAGTCAGAGCCTAACTACCTTCTAAATGCTCACTCCTCAGACGAGGTCTTGCTTATTTGCTGCTCTCTACAGGGTTTGATGCTTATGCAATTAGGGCTGTTCTCTCAACCCTTGTTCCTCTGCTATAAGGTCATCTATCACATGTGCATTTTTAAAATCCCTCCCGCCCCACCAAGTTACCTGTGAGAATTAGGGCTTAGAAAACTAGAGTGTATAATCCTGGCACTCTGGCTATTAGTCTAGCTATGTTTTTTTAAAGTTTTTTACCTCAGATCCAGTTTCCATACATGAGTTGCCCTGTCATAAGGTATCAAAGTCCACACCTGGTGAGGAGGAATCTACACAGAAGTGGTGTCTGATAGGGCATGAGAGAATGATAAGGATGTCCATGAGGGCAAAGGTCGTAGTACAGAGTCTTGATGTACTCACTGTTCAGACTGTATCCAAGTGGCAGGGAGGCAGAAAACAGATAATTCATTGCATGCATTAGACCATTCTTGCATTGCCATAGAGAATTACCTGAAGCTGGATAATTTATAAAGAAAAGAGGTTTAATTGGCTCAGAGACCTGCAGGCTCCACAGGAAGCACAGTGCTGGCATCTGCTCTAAGGAAGCCTCAGGAATCTTCTAATCATGGCAGAAAACAAAGGGGGAGCAGGCATGTCACATGGTGAAAATAGAAGTTAGAGAGAGAGAATGGGGTGGGAGGCGCCACACAATTTTAAATGACCAGATCTAATGAGAAATCACTATCAGGAAGACAGCACAAAGCCATCAGGGATCCGTCCCCATCATCCAAACACCTCTTGCCAGGCCCCGCCTTCAACATTGGGGATTACATTTTACATGAGATTTGGGAGGACAAATATCCAAACTATATCAATGGGGGTGTTGGTAGTGGCCCAAGTGTGTATCAGAGCTAGTAAAATCTAAAGTGTATTTGGTGGGGTGCCGTGGCTCACACCTGTAATCCCACACTTTGAGAGGACAAGGCAGGTAGATCACGAGGTCAGGAATTCAAGACCAGCCTGGCCAACATAGTGAAACCCCATCTCTACTAAAAATACAAAAATTACCTGGGCATGGTGGTGCGCGCCTTTAGTCCCAGCTACTCCAGAGGTTGAGGCAGAAGAATCGCTTGAATCTGGGAGGCAGAGGTTGTGGTGAGCCGAGATTATGCCGTCGCACTCCAGCCTGGGCAACAGAGCAAGACTCTATCTCAAAAAAATAAATATATATATATATATATATATAGTGTATTCACATGGGGAAGAGGGTAACAGCAGTAATGGGAGACTGGGTAACTTTGGAAAAATTTCTCAAATAATTCAATAAACTAAATATAAATGGAGCCAGGCTAGTCACAGTTAGAAAAGGTGAAAATGAGAATAAATAAACCTTGAAATTAAAGGTATTAAATTGGAATGGGAAATGTCATTGTTAAATTATGACGTATTAATATGTATAGATAAATAGAGAAATGAAAATAAATCTGTGTGTGTGTTAATATATGAATATATGTTTCTGCATGTTTACTCATACTTTTCTTATCTATGCAAGAGAGAGCTTAAGATAAGAGCTGTGATCCCCAAATTAATAAACATAAACAAACCTAAGACACAAACGCTGGGTTGTACATATAATTTTCCATTAACACAAACTATTACTTCTTAGAAAAGTGACTTATCTAAAGTTGGGATAGCAGCAATACGAAGTGAACCTGTCACTTTGTGCAGTTTCAGAAAAACAAAGAATTACTCAAGGCCGGGCGCGGTGGCTCAAGCCTGTAATCCCAGCACTCTGGGAGGCCGAGGCGGGCGGATCACGAGATCAGGAGATCGAGACCATCCTGGCTAACACGGTGAAACCCCGTCTCTACTAAAAAGTACAAAAAACTAGCCGGGCGAGGTGGCGGGCGCCTGTAGTCCCAGCTATTCGGGAGGCTGAGGCAGGAGAATGGCGTAAACCCGGGAGGCGGAGCTTGCAGTGAGCTGAGATCCGGCCACTGCACTCCAGCCCGGGCGACAGAGCGAGACTCCGTCTCAAAAAAAAAAAAAAAAAAAGAATTACTCAAATGATGAGGTGACACAGCAGAAGCTTGAAGGACTCTCACTGTCCAAGTTTGTACATTTTGAGCAACAGAGTAAATGGTTACATTAGTTATAAACAGTTGAACCCATAGAAAATCATGGCACATACTGATGTAAATAAATAATAAATACCACAAAAGTGAGAACAGGATATTAATAAAGTAACAAATTACCTTGCACAAAGTAATTAATGTGGAGATAAAAAGTAACTTTTTATTGTGGAAGCATCACAGACATTACTTTAATCAAGCATTCAAAGTGTTTGACATTAATAATTGAATAAATTGAAATTGTGTCTTTTGTAGTAGTATGTAGGCATAGAAACACTGCACCATGCCTGTCATATTCCAAAGATGTATAATTTATATTAATAATGAACTGAACAGCCATCTGACAAGCATTATGTTTAGTTCATGCTGCTAAATAATTGTTCTGTACAATACAAATGTGACAAGATTGAAACTTCAAGAAAGTCAGAAGAACTGGTCCAGACTAAAGTGAACTAAGAGGCATGACAACAAAACGCAACATACAATTTTGAACAATATTATTTTTCTATTAAGAACATCCTTAGGATGATCAGTGAAACCTTAAGGGTAACTTTGGATTAACAGGTAATAATGCATCAATGTTAATTTCCAAAATGTATTACAGTTTTACAGGACTGTATAATTTAGGAGGTTTTATAGGAGGATATTAGTCAGGGTAGCTTCCACATGCCAGAGATGGTATGGTTCACTGAGTTAGTGATGAAACAATCAACATACTTCCTCAAATAATTAAATAATATGTTTTTGAAATATTTTTGGAAAATGCTCATACTTTAAAAAGATATTTAAAATATATTTTTAAAAAACGTAGGGAATCCAGGAGAAGATGTTGCATACTAAAGCACAATAAGCAAAAAACATTAGGTAGCAAGACTTTTTAAACAATAAAATTGTAAGATGGAAAAGAAAGAAATTGAAAAAATAAGATTCCTTCCATATTTATAAATATTTGTTATAAAATATTGTGTTATGCCGTATTATGTTTCAAGAGAAATGCTAATTCTGTCTGGGATATGACTGAACATATCCAGTGGGAGTCATTCTAGGTCTCTATTTTGAGCTTTGCCATCTTACTATGCACTGAGTCACAAATGACTCTCTGGCTTCTTGTTCTTATTGTTTCCTCCTACATTTTTCTCTTTATTTATCAGTTGAAACCTTTCTCTTACGCGTTATTTTGAATTATATCAACCTACTAGTAACTTAGCTCACATGCCTTACTGCTTAGCTAGAATAATCTGCATCACATGAAATTGTTTTAAATTGCCAGCTTTTGTTTTCTCTCTTTGATGAAGAAATTAATTTAATTATTATAGTTTATTATTTTGCTCATATTAATTTGTACCTTCCTCTAAAGAATATGTTGGTGCGAAAATCCATCTAAAGCAATATATTCTAGTTGAGAAATTGTGTAAATTGAACCCATTCAAATTTATTTATACCTATGGAAAAAAGTGAAAATTGATTCTATAGTTGCTAACTAAAAATGTCTTATTACTTAACTAATTCATAACATCTGCTGAGGACAAAGAGAATATTAAGCAGTGTCTGTATAAAAGCAAGTTAGCATACAATGATGGAGGTCTCCTAAATGAAAAGCATTAAGTAAAATTCAACAAAATAATTAAAATTTATATGTTTTTCGATCTACCTTGTTCTACAAGTTTTAGCTTATCTAATATTTTAAGCTTTTAAAGATGTATTTTCTTGATTTAAGGGATTAAATAAGTATCAATATGATTTTCATAGTGAATACTCATATATAATCCCCAAGGTATAGTCAGTACAATACAATACCATGTTGATTTTAAATATAATTTTTTACCCTCTGGAAACCATCTCTCTAAATGAAGCAAAATATCACTCATATTAAAATTATCTGATCTCGACATCCAATCTTGAATATACTTTACAAAATCACACATCTATGACTCCACAGGTAGACTCTTTAATAAATATATTTTGATGCTTATTGCAATTAGTTAAAAGAATCTAAGATAGCAATGAGAAAACATTCTGCAGTGAAAGATTTGTTTATTTCTGTTTGTTCAGAAATCCAGAAGATATTCAAATAGCAGTGGGTGACATTGCTAAACATTTCATTGGAAATTGCAATAAATAAATTTCATAAATACATTACAGATTTGACATATGATGGTATAAATTTGTGTCTGTGTATCCATTTTCCCCAATTGCTAATTTTATGAAATTTTAATGGATTATATAAAATAAAAAGATAAAGTGTAAATTATTTTTATATATTAAAATTTTCAGAACTTGGCCTAGCCAAAACTTATTTTCCATGCACAATGTTGTAATGTAGAAAAACTTATAGGATTCCTATACATATATTCAATACTCACACTATTTCAGACTAATGGAGATCTCCAATTCCTTGACTCTTTTATTTTATTTTATTTTATTTCACTTCATTTTATTTTATTTTATTTTTGAAACGGGTTCTCACTGTGTCACCCAGGCTGGAATAGAGTAGCACAATCTTGGCTCACTGCAGCCTGGACTTGCCCATCTTAAGCGATCCTCCCACCGCAGCTGGAGGATGACCTGAGTAGCTGGGACAGCAAGCACGTGCCACCATGCTTGGTCATTCTTAAAGCATTTAATCTGTCTCCTTTCTCTTTGTTTAGCCTTTCTTTACTGTAAATCTTAAGTTCTGTACTACATCATTTCAACCTTTTTACTTCCACTTTCTCCCAGGTTTTCCATCCCTCAAAAGCACATTACAGATTGAATGAAATGAAGTTACTTTAGGAAATTTTCATTTTCTCTTGATTCAATAAAGCAAAAATTCAATATGTTTTCTTTTAAGACTAGCTGCTAACACACACACTGTTCCCTGTCTTGAAGAATCTAAAGTAATCACAATATTTTTGTGTGCGTGTGTGTGTGTGTGTGTGTGTGTGTGTGTGTGTCTGTGTTGCAGGAGGGGATGGAGTGCAAATCTCATTAACTGTTAGTCAAAAATTAAGGAACATCACAGTACAATCTTTAAAATTGTTCATTTATGTTTTATAAATGTATATTGTACTCTTTTATTTACTTAAAATTTACTTCTATAAGGTTTGGAAACAAAACAGGAACAATATGTACCATATTGGTGAGAATTCACACATCTAAGGAATGTATATAGTGGAAGGAAGATGTGTCAATGGATATGAAAGCATTATTATTTTATATTTTTCTTGATATAAGCTGTATTTATCAAGTACTTTAAATCCAGTATATATTCATATAGCTAGTTGATAATTAATTTACATAATAGAGGGTTTTTTTTTTTCCAAGTCAGGTTTTTTTAGAACATCTTAATATTTAAGAAATATGGATGAGGTACAGTGGTACAGCTCACACCTGTAATCCCAGAACTTTGAGAGGTCAAGGCAGGCAGATCACTTGAGGCCAAGAATTCCAGACCAGACTGGCCAACACAGTGAAGCCCCATCTCTACTAAAAATACACAACATTAGCTGGGCGTGGTGGTGCACGCCTGTAATCCTAGCTACTTGGGAGGCTAAGGCATGAGAATCACTTGCACCCAGGAGACGAAGGTTGCAGTGAGCTGAGATTGCACCACTGTACTCCAGCCTGCGTGACAGAGTGAGACTCTGTCTCAAAAAAAAAAAAAAAAAAAAAATCAGCTGGGCAAGGTGGCTCATACTTGTAATCCTAGCACTTTGGGAGGCCAAGGAGGATGGATCACTTGAGATTAGGAGTTTGAGACCAGCCTGGCCAACATGGCAAAATCCTGTCCCTACTAAAAATACAAACAATTAGCTGAGTGTCATGGTGCACGCCTATAATCCCAGACACTTGGGAAGCCGAGGCAGTGAGCCAAGATCGTACTACTGCACTCCAGCCTGGGTGACAAAGTGAGACTCCATCTCAAAATAAATAAATAAATATATAAAATATAAAATAAATAACTAAAAAGAATTGTGATAGCTAGTATAATCAACATCAAAAAATAAGGCAATATCATATTTAAAATTAGAGAACATATATTTTTCAATTAGAGAGACATTAGGGAAATCTATTAAGATATACATGATTCATTGAAATATAAAACTATTAAATGCCCACACTAGTAGTAATGCTATAATAATGATAGAAGTTTAAAGCACAGGTAAGATTAATATAAATACTGCATGAAGTGAAGGCTGAACTTCACAATAAAAACCTGTATCAATAGATAAAAACCTTATATCAATTGATCTGTGTCAAATTATATTTGACACACAACCTGTACTTACAAGGTTACATCCACAATCAGGACAAAGAGCATAGAGACAGTGGACAATGCTGTTGGTATCTACTGAATCTTTTCCTGCTTCAACTTTTCATACCAACTCCAAATACAAAAGAAACAAAATCATCCGTAGATAAAATGTTGTTTTTCAAAATGTTAAGAGGAAATACCTTATTGAAGCTTGGGGTACTACAATTTAGTAGGTTTAAAAGTTAACAACTGTATTTATGCTTAAGAAAAGCATAGGATGGGAGGGTAGCAAAGGTTGAACATTTACCTATGGGTATAATGTTTACTATTCAAGCGATGAGTTTACTAGAAGCCCAAATCTCACTGTTTTGCAATATATTTATGTAACAAACCTGCATATGTACCTCCTGAGTCTATAAATATTAAAAAAAAGCATGTCAGTTTTTCTCTAGTCTAAAAAAATCCACAAGCATAATTTGTATTTGTTGAGTAAAATTTGATAATTCAGAAATTAGGGGATTAGTCATTTAGAATAAATATAACTTTTAGATAGACTTCTATAGTAATATCCAAGTTTAGTTGTCTAATTTAAATTTTATTGATATTAGGAAGTAATTAGAAATTTGTAGTGGAAGGTAATTGGGCTATGGGTATATGGTGTAAGTTACCATTGGAGGATCTTGACTATAAGTCATCCAGGTTCTTAGCATTTTGAACAAATAATTGAACAAAATGCACAAACAAAGCAATGAATGAATAAAGCAATGAAAACATACACTTATTGAAATGAAAGTACACTCCACAGAGTGGGGTGGGGCTTGAGCAAGTGGCTCAAGAGCACTTGGTTACAGAATTTTCTGGGGTTTAAATACTCTCTAGAGGTTTCCCATTGGTTACTTGGTTTACACCCTATGTAAACGAAGGAGTAGTCTGTGACCAGTCTGATTGGTGGCAGAAGGTAACCAATCAGGGGCCAAAGTGAAGTTACAAAGTTACACCCGTATGGTGATAAAGATTAGCCCCATAACCAGTCTGATTGGCTGCAGGAGGGGACTAATCAGCGGTACTTTCCATTTCTCATCTGAAATGCAGAAAGGAGGGCAGATGCAAAGGGAATAGCCTCTGTTCTTTTGTTATTTGGGAGTGGAAATTTGGGGTTTTCTTTTTGATCTATTTGTAAGAAGTCAGTGTGAATCAGCCTTAGGTTCCCTGCCTCCAGGCCCTGTTCTCCTGCCTCATATATACTTAAGGTGCTTTACCTCTTTCAGGAAATGCATGTTTTTAAAAAGATAATTTTACATTTCTAAGATGCTTTTAATTTATGTATTTTCCTTTTTTTGTAATTGATTTGACTGACATCAGCTTATTTTTTTAAATTCACATATTTTATTAGTTACCTTTAAAAGTATATTTATCATGCAGCTATAATAAAAATGATACAAAAGAAATGAGATAACACTTGGGAAAAAGTGCAAGCAAGGAAAAGGATTAAATATTTGGAAAATGTATAGATTCATAGAATATTTTCACATTATACTTTTTTTGAGCATGTGAGCAAATTACTCTAACTTTTACTATTAATAATACACATAATTTTTCCTAATATAAACTGTCAAGAATACATTCCATACTGCTTTACCCACTAGTGAGTAAACTTCTGCTCCCCTTTTAATCAGTAAACTAGTGAAAACTAGCTAATTGAATGGGAAATTACAAAAAAAAAAATTCTGAACAGTTAATCTGCTGCAAAACTATCTTGTAGTGACTAGATTTAAAATCAAAATATATATCTCCTAGCTTACCACTTAAAATACACTCCCCAAATCTTTTCCCTCCAATGATACAGATATATGAGCTGACTATTCATGTAAGTAAATAGATGAATAAACTCTTTGTACTATTAAAATCATGATGACATAGTGAATGGGAGCTTTGATTTACATTCATCTTTTTTATATGGATGCTAAGAACCCTAATTATAAATTTTATGGAAATGTCTGTAATAAAATTCATTAGTAATATTTTATTTTCAATGCAAAATTATATTTTAAAAGATAGCTCATCAAAAAATATAAAATGACTGAGTCATAGAAAATTTTGCTTTTTATGTTTAGTAAACTCACTGAAAATTTGAGATCCTTATAGAGAGGCCTCATATAAGAAAAAAATCTGATCAAATAAGAAAAATACATTTTACATTCAGATACATATTTAAGTTTATTTTTAGTTTAGATACAAGGATACTCAAGGACTCAAATACAACCTGCCTCATGTGAAAAAGGTATTGAGGATATTTTAAAAGGCAATGAGCTGCAAGAAAGATATGTAATAAATCCAAATGTATAATTTATTTTTAATATACTGCAAATTGTTTTTATTCTATGTGTCATTTCAGTTGGATGTGATGTAGAAGATATTCAGTGAATAACATTGAGTAGATATGTCAATTAATGAATAAATATAGTTATTATCTGACAAATTTATTTCTATGTGAGTTATTTTGATAGCTTAGAATCTGAGTAAATTATCTGAGGATCTAAAAATACTTCCTAAATTTTGTTACCAGAAGTTAAAACTATGAATTAAAAGTGTGTTAATAGGTGATTTTTGAAATTATGCCTAAGTGTTTATATTATGATTGTCTGTAAGAAATTTGCAAATTATTTTAGTAAGATTGTGAGACTAATCCCAGGTTTGTTTAAAGTATAAAAACATATGTGCTATATTAGAAAAGAATCTAAGATTAATCAACCTATGTGTGATATTGAAAAGACTCCAAATGAATTTAAAGAAAAGAGAAAGAAAATGTGAAATTGTTATTCTGTTAGATATTGCAATATTCACCTCACTTTAAATCCACTTCCCACATGAGTCATTTTCAACAATTAAAGAGATTATGACAGGAGGGAGATTGGTTTAACAACAATCTGTCTTCAATAACACAGTACTTTTTTTTACATTGAGAAAAAGATCATCGAGGGAGATGATAACTGCACTTAGGGCAGTTTGGGAAATACAAATGAGAGATTTGGGACATTGAGAAAGTAAAAAAGTTCCCCTAAAACAAATTGTCCCCCAGTGAAAAATTGAGTTACTTGTTACATTTGGTTTTGACTAGGAGAAACTGGCCTTGACATCTGCTATTTTACTGAGCTTATTATTACTCCAGATGGCAACTTCAAACTGTTCTCTAGTGCTTCACTTCTGAAGAATAACAATATTTTGCTTTTTGACTACAAGACCCTTACCTTCATGCCAATGTTTCCATTTTACTTTGTTTCTTCAAATATTTTATCAATCAAAGTTAATGACACACTTACAACAGAGACATTAATATGGCTTTTATTAAATTATATAAATAAACTTAGAAAGTAGCTATTGCTTAAAATGCTAAGAAAAAATGTTTTGCTAAAAATGGAATCACACATTTTGCCTCTTCTAATGAAATAAATAAGTTATCACCCACCAAGCAAAACAAAATAAGACAGAATTTAGGAGGTGGCTAATAAGTGAAGTATAGTTATGAAGAATGGTTTGTAAATGCAGGAAAAGTCTAATAAGGCATCAGGAAGGTGATCTCCTGTAACCAACTGCCCAGTGGGTTCACCTTGCATAGAAAGAGCTAGCTATTAATACAGGGAAATTGCAATAGACAAAGAGTAATTCGCACAGAGCCAGCTGTGCAGGAAATGTTTTATTATTACTGAAATCAGTCTCCTTGTGCATTCAGGGAGAAGAGTTTTTAAGGACAACATGATGGGTTGCGGGAAGCAGTGAGGCAGGAGTGCTGATTGGTCAGAAATGAAATCACAGGGAATGGAAACTGTCTTATTGCACTGAGTCACTTCCTGGGTAGTGGCCACAAGATCAGATGAGCCAGTTTATCAATCTGGATGGTGCCAGCAGATCAATCAAGTGCAAAATCTGCAAAATAGCTCAAGCACTGAACTTAGGAGCAGTTTAGGGAGATCAGAATCTTGTAGCCTCCAGCTGCATGACTCCCAAACCATAATTTTAATCTTCTAAGAGAAGATAAGTAAATTGGGTGAGTTCTATGAGATACCTAGATTTTTGCATAATGGTAGTTTCCAGACTGAAGCACAAGATTTGGGAACCCGAGGACAGTCCAGTGGTCTCGTTGAGCAGAGGAAAGAGGAATAAGAAATAAGAGAGGCCAAGATAATGGAAATCTGTGAATTCAAGTATCGGAGGTAAGCAGAAAAAAAAACACTGAAAGAGTTCCAAAAACGTACAAATGTAATTCACTGAAATATTTGACAGAACGCTAATCTGAACATAGATAGAGTAAACCTCTGTTAGGCCAGGCATTGAAAAAGTGCTTGGTAGTGACTTCTTTGATTATTTTAAAGAGTTCATGCAGACCTGGTGATGTAGTTTGGCTGTGTCCCCACCCAAATCTCATCTTGAATTTTGCCATAATTTCCATGTGTCATGAGAGGGACCAGGTAGGAGGTAAGTGAATCAGGGGGTGAGTCTTTCTTGTGATGGTAAATGCCTCACGAGATCTGATGGTTTTATAATGCGCGGTTCCCCTACACAAGCTCTCTTGCCTGCTGCCATGTAAAATACGACTTTACTCCTCATTCGCCTTCTGCTATGATTGTGAGGCCTCCCCACCCATGTGGAATTGTGAGTCAGTTAAGCCTCTTTCCTTTTAAATTACCCAGTCTCAGATATGTCTTTATTAACAGTGTGAGAACAGATGAATACACTTGGAAACCATTCAATTTTCTACCAGTATATATGGAGAAATTTTATTGAATACTTGTGACATTGAGCAGAGATCCCAGAAATTATTATGCCTTAGGAGTAGGTCAAATATGAATATAAAGTCTATGTTTCATCAATAAAGCTTATAAGTAATACTTGAGTGGATAAAATTGATTCAGAAATGACTTAAGTGTCTGCCAAACAAATTTCAAAATCTCCTACAGAAAAATGATAAAATGTTAATATAGCAGCATAATATATGGTATCCTATCAAAAATTCCTTGACATGTAAAGCAGAAAAATTCCTTTGACATCTAACAAATAAGTAGGAAATAAATCATATCATAGAAACAAACCCATACATGTGAGGAATCTTAGAATTAGTCAACAAAGATTAATAAAGTTACAATAAATATTGTTAGAACAAAAATTAAAAAGAAAAATATAATTTGGCAAAAAATGAAAGATTAAAAAATGTAACTTTTTAATTTAAAAATATATCCTCAAACTTGTAGTTTTCCATTCGGTAGGAAAGAAGGTTAGAAGTTCCATTCTATGCTAAAAAAAATAAAAAACTGGAAAAATGGGAAAGTGAAAAACAATCCTTAGATTGAACAGAAAAGTTAAGTCCCAGAGAAAATCAGTGCTCCTAAACTTTGAGAGAAAGACAAACACATAATCACATTGGCTATTGCACAACATATACATATATCAAAATATTACAACATACACTTTAAATGCATATAATTTTATCTATTATATATACAAAGAAATGTTTACACAAACTAAATACATACACATTTATTAACAGATCCACTATGTAAAAATGTCTCAGCTAAAGAAAAAATCATCAAAATAAAATTTGAATTTACAGAGAGGAATAATGAGATCAAAAATGATAAATATGCAGGAAAATATTAAATGGTACTTTTTTCCTCTTAATTTCTTTGGGAGACAACTGTATGTAAATAAAAAGTGTTAAGATTGTATTGTGGCATTTATGTTTCCTGCAGAAGGGATGTATATGGCAGGAAGAGCGTAAAGTTGGAGGTGGTGAATAGAATTTATCTTTGATTACTAAAGTTCTATATGATTCCATTATTTTTGATAAAATTCTATTTACTTACTCTGCTGTTGGTTGTATGCTTGATTTTATCATCGTTTATGTGCACTCGAGAAGAGAATATTTTATCTACTTTTTGGAAGCTCACTGTGTCATTAATTGGAAGAGTAAGCTAAAATCTTCATCTCTCTCATGATTTACTTTTCAACTTCTTATACTTTTACCATCATTTTCTTACATATTTTGAGAGTAATATTTTTGGCGTGTAAAAAGTTAAGGCTTTTCAAGTATTTCTGTTGACTTGGCAGTTTTGTCATTACATAGTGGATCTTTTTCCTCCCCAAATAATCCACATTGTCTCAAAATCCCTTTTAGCTTATATATTGTTTTTATTTGGAAAATATTATTTTGCATTTGTCCTATAAAATAAAAATTGGATATCATAGAGAATGATGGGCTTTTTCTTGAAAGGGGTATTAAACAATATTATAAGGACAATGTGGTACATATTTGTATTTCTAGTCTATCATAATTTAGTTTTCAGATATTACTATTTTAGTTTAATTATCACTTCATACTCTCTTATTCCTAGATTCACTTGTATCCATGCATATACATTTACAAAAACTTTACATAAATATTACATTTGTTTTTGATTATAATGTTTTGTTTTATCCCTTTTTGAAAATCTGTATGTTTTTATTCATCTTTTTTATTGGATTAAAAATTTGTTCTTACTATGAGAAATGTAAATAAAACAAGTGATATATAATTATACTTTAAAATATTAATAATATCTTGTTAACAAATGTTAGATGAAGTTTTGAACTATGATGTTCTTTATGTCTTGTGTTCCATTCAAAAGTAGTTATTAAGAATAAGTTATATTTCTGTAGCTATATGATAGTTAAAATTTCCATGTTGCCTCTTTGATGTGAACAACATTTTGCTTTTCCCAATGTTGTCTGACATTACATGAGTTTAGGCACCTCTTTTTAGGGTGTCATCTATGTTCAGAGCATGATAATTAGAGTAAAATTACTTTAAAGCATGATTATGCACATATTTCAATTTGAGTAATACATATGAATTTTATCACATTTTTCTTTTAAAAAAAAAATGCCAAATTACCTGAAGTTTGAATGTGAGGCTCTGAGAACCAAATGTGATATACAGACCATTTTTTGAGAAGTCCTGCTGTGTAGGTTTGCAAAAGACATTGGCAAGAAGATAATGGAATCCAGAAATTGGGCACCGTTTTGAAGTATAGAGGAGCATATATATAAAGGAGTATAGAACACTAAAAGTTAAATTTCAGTTAAAGACTCTCTCAGTCCTCTTTCCTTGTGGTGGTAATTCTTAATTTGGTTCATTTTCCTCCTAAAATGCAACGAGATGCATATTTTTCTTTTAAATTTCTGATGTAAATATTTTGGTTTCAAACAGGAATTTAAATACCATCACTTTTGAAAATGATTTTGATTTTACCTGATTCCAGTGAAGACATTTGTGCATATTCACAGAATCTTCATCAAAATTTATGTTCTTGAATAAAATGATGAATGTAAAATAATATTTTAGATTATTAAAGACTGCCAGCAGTCAATGTTAAGGGAGTGTTATTTAACTGCTAGTTCATGATTCTTTATTATTAACAGAAACAAACCTTGTTAAGGCAACAGCACCTTGTGACTCCTGGCCATATTTCAGAAATTGTAAACAACAAGAGCAATACAAAACTAACATAAACAGGACTATATCAGAGATATTAATTGGCATGCAAGTAGGTGTCTATCAGGTATACCAAAATAATGCTCATTTGCTGGAATCTATGTGATGAGAATCAATACTGATGCTACCCATTGTATTTTAAATATAAATTTGTAACAAATATGGGTAAGAGAGAATATAAAATAGGGTAAAATCACATTTTTATCCATTTTGAATGAGTCTCCGGAAGAGTTTACATAAGCTGATGTATTTGAAAATACTAAATAGCAGAGTAAGGCCTCACCTTTAAGGTTATTTTCCATGCAATTATTAACCTTTTCAATGCACAGCATCTGGTTTTACATGGAAGAGTCTATCCTGCCCTTCAGCTAGTTATTATTTTTATGTATTAGAAAACATTTAACAAATAAGTTAAACTGGCACAATACATAAACTGAAAAATCCTAGACTTACTCATTCTATGTTTTCTTTTTAAAAATAGTTATCTAAACTTTAGAAATTTTTTTAGCAGAAACCTATTTTAATCTTTATTTTTGTTCTATTCAGCTCAGCAGATGCTTGTTGAGACAGTAGCATGCAACATCTTAGATACCAGGATTCAAAGGTGAAAATGCTAATAAGATCTCAATCTGGTAGACAACATGCATGCAACTAAATGTATCACAAAACAAAATAAAACAGAATACTGAAAACAGGACTCAGGTAAGATGTTTTACGTGTTAGCTTAGAGAATAAGATATTAAAATGACATTAATGGGAAACAATATTTCAGGTTGCACAGGCATGTTTTATTTCAGTCTTTCCTGAGTATATATATATTTATAGCAATATCTACATTTGATTAACTGTTTTACTGGCAAATTAGAACAAATCAACTAAAATATAAATAGAGTGAACAGTTGATGATGTACAGTCAGTTGTCTGTATCCACAGATTCCACATCTGTGCATTCAACCAACCACGTATCCAAAATACTCAGGAAAAGATAAATAAAAATAATAGTACAATAATAATCATAATACAAATAAAAAGCAATACTGTATAACAACTATTTACATAGTATTTATGTATGTAAATTTAAATTAGATATCATAACTAATTTAGAGACAATTCAAAGTATGCAAAAGGATATGATTTATATAAAAACATAAAACCATTGTATTTTATTTAACTTTTTTCAACTTTTATTAATATTTTAGAATCAGAGAGTACATGTGCAGCTTTGTTACAAAGGTATATTGCATGTTGCTGAGGTTTGAAATATGAATGAATCTGTCACTGAGATAATGAGTGCAGTACCCAATAGGTAACTTTTCAACCCTTACTGCCGTCCCTTACTCCCTCTTCTTGTGTTCCCCAGTGTCTGTTGTTCCCTTTTTTATGACCATGTGCACCTGATATGTAGCTTCCACTTACAAGGGAATACATGCAGTATTTGGTTTTGAGATTTTGTTAGTTCACTTAGGATAACGGTTTTCAGTTGCATCCAGTTGCTGCAAAGGATGTGATGCTGTACAATGCCATTTTATGTAAGGGACTCAACTGAGCATCTGCAGATTTTTGGTATCTGTGGGCATACTGGAACCAATCCCCCATGAATACAGTGGGAAAGCAGTATATCATGTTCCTAAATCCCTACAGCAATAAATCCTGAAAATCTATCCCTGAATCACAACCCAAATGCAGTTTTGAATACTTCCATTAAAATGCTAATATTCTGAGAGAGAACAAAGATTATTTCACAATTAAGAAATGGTTAATGATGAGTTACCGGGTGTATATAGCATGAAGCTGCTCTATTTAGATATTAAGGAGAAACAGTAGTCTATATCTGTTAATACAGTCCTTGGAAAGATGTATATGGAGTAGAACCTTTGGGGGTAGTAAATACTATTTTGGTACCTGGACTTTGTAATGAGGGACGCGTAGATGGCCATTGTACTTCTACATTAAAACACTACTTAATTAACCAGGTTGCCTCTGGCGGATCATATCTTTAAACGTTATGTTTACAAATTAGAAAATATTTAACAAATAAAATGTAAAATCAAATATATTTAATGTAAATCAGAATACAACAAGATCATAAGTTAATATTTTTTCTTTCAATTTCTTGATTCCATATCTACGATGCCTAGATATAACCTTTTTAAAATGCTATAAGGCTGATACAATTATTGGTTCTCTCCACTGAATTCTTTCTTCCCAGTTTCTGGTAACTACAATTGCATCTCCCCGTTCAGGCTAAGAGAATGTGTTATTAGTAGCTCTAGTGTACTGTGATATATCTTCTAGAGAATTTTAATTTCAAAGTAGTCCTTTTATTAACCCCTTCTTAAGTTATACTAATTCTAGTTCACAGTGGGAACCAATCTGATACATTTATCATAGAAATTGATCTAATACACTGAGACTTACATGAGAGTTTTGAAAAAAGATGATTTTATCCACATCCTGGCTAAACTTTAGGGAAAAAAGGCACAATCAAATGTCAGTGACTTAACGTGATAGTGTCTCGTTTAGGTTATATGTCCATTATAGGTTGGCAAGTGGACTTTATCAGTATATCTAAGGAACACTATAAGTTCCACAGAAATACAACTCTAGTATTTCAGAGTCAAGGAAAAAAAAAAGATTTTAAAAAATAAGTGTCAGTGGTTTAAATTCTGACCAGAAGGTCATTTTTCTTATGTTTTTCTGGCTGATATGTCACATAGTTTAGCCTGACCTTATCATATGACATTTTTCAAGATGGGACCCATATATGGTTGAACACCAATGCATTCTGTCATTCTGGCCATCAAATATTTGGTTTCCTCCTCATCCATGTATGAAACATTTTTACCCAATCCCAAAAATCCCACCTAATCAGCATATCTAGCATTAGGCTCGAGATCCCATTGTATTTTGTGATTTCTTCTATGTCAGTTGTACATGGCTTCCTTTGCTCTGGACACCTGAAAACTAAAAGAAAAAAAAAGTTATTGTCCCTCATCACACAAATGTGCAATATAAAATATAAAAATGAGAGAACTGAGCAGAAACATTACACATATATACATACACACACACACACATACACACACACACACATATGATATTTAAGAGACAAAAAAGGAGGGAGGCTTATGCGTCTTTGTTATACGAGATTCTAAAACCTCACTGGATACATATTAAAAGGAATATAGTTCTTAGAGGAGCAAATCTTCTTTGTCAGACTCTTATTTCACTCTCTTTGTCACCGTTTATCATTGTTCTTCTTGATCTTTGGTTCTGTCTTCTGTAAGATCTTTTTTTATTTATATTACACTTGGTTACATCAGATGGAAGTTACTTTGAATGTAGATTCCACTGACACTTATTCTAGAAATTCAAAAGATAACTTTTTTAATAGTAAAATTCTTTTAAATTTTTTGCTCAGCATGCTTCACTTAAAAATGAAATGGTGTTTAAAATGTGTGTGTGTGTATATATATATATACACACACAGAGATATACACACACATTTATATGTGCACATATATAAGAAAAGTAGTTAAGGAAAAGTCTATGTAAATGCATAATGCTTCCTTACTATTTTCATACCATAAAAGACATTTCAGGAGAGAAATAGAATAGTCACAAAGTATAGGACAGAACAGATTATAAGAATACAAAAGAGTCAAAATTAAATGTAGTATAAATTAGTTTATTAGTTTAAAATGAATCTCATCAATTAAACTATTATCTTAGTGATTAAGAGATTTGCATACCATATAGCCAATAAAACTAGATATATGGTTCTGCTGGGAATTAAGCAATTGGGTATGTTTTTATGCCTCATTATTAATGACCTCATATGATATTTTAGGCCAGTGGATACTTACTAATTTGAATAATTCTGTTTTTATGATAGCCTCAGAACTATATACTTTATACATAAAGCCTCTGGAATTATTTCCCTCTGGAATAATTTAAATTTATAGACAATTATTAAAGATTTAAAATTATTAGCATGCCAATGAAAATGTTAAATAGGGGTAGTCTCACCAAAAGTAATAAGTACCTTTAGACAGTCAACAATTTAAACTTAAAATTAAAAGTGTAATCACTGTTTTTCAAACCTACTTTCCATTTTATTATCTAAACAAAAGACATCCAGAGATTGAAGATAATGTATTTTAAGAATTTCATAGAAGAAATTAAAATTTAATGTCACATGTGATAAGATTTGGTGTCATAAATACTAAATATAGATAATTATGTTTAAGGAATACAACTATGAAATAAACAAATTAAATATGTAATCAGAAGAATGATTATTTATATCAAATTTTATTTTATTTTTATTTATTTATTTATTTTTTTTGAGACAGGCTGTCACTCTGCTGCCCAGGCTGGAGTGCAGAGGCACAATCTCAGCTCACCACAGCCTTGACTTTCTGGGCTCAAGCAATTCTCCTGCCTCAGCCCCCACAACTCCAAGTAGCTGGGATTACAGGCACAAGTCACCATGCCCAGAAAATGTTTTTTGTATTTTTTGTAGAGACAGAGTGTCACTATGTTGCCCTGGCTGGGCTCAAAACTCCTGAGATCTAGCAATACGCCTGCCTCAGCCTCCCAAAATGCAAGAATTACAGGCGTGAGCCACCTCACTCGACCATTATCAAATTTTAGAAACAATCATGACATTTGTCCAACCTAGACACTTATTACAAATGTGCTAATATGGTATGGTGACGTTGCCTATGACTGTTTCTTCTTATTTAACATTAACTTAAATATCTTAACAAGCTGAACAACAAATTCCAATTTTATGTTCAAGTTTATTAATGTGAGAACTACTAAACAATGAAGTTTTGAAAATTCCTTGTCTAAATATTTTAAAGTTCAAAACTTCTCTGAGAATAAATAAGATTTTCCTGTTCAGGATCTCTACTCGGGGCTGGTTTCTTGGCCATGCAGCCTGTGCAGTCTCACAGGGTCCTAGGTTTAGAAGGTCCTCATACTTGGCTTTTCCATGGCTGTTGTGAAATTATTTTTGAACAAGGAACCCCACATTTCCATCTTGTCCTAGAACACACAAATTGTGAAAACTGTCCTGCTATTATCTATTTTTTCATATAGAAATAATTATTTGGCAATATGCCTTCTATTTTCTGTTTAAAAAAATTAATTTGAAAAAATGAAGAAAAATATGTGGAAGTAATCCAAAACTCATAAGAGATATAGAGGATACCCATGACCCTTACTACTAAAATTTGTGTTAAAGATCCCGCCTTTTCCTATCACAAAGATAGTTTTGAGTTGCTTCATGGAAAAAGACATTAAATAAATGGCCAGGAGACAAGCAAAGATGAGGCCAGATAATAAAGGATGAGAACCTCAAGTATAAAGGTTTGTCTGGAAAAAATATTTCCCTATAGTTACTCAGCAGGAAAATTTATTTGAAGTAATTAATCCATAAGGCTGTTAAGATAAGAATTCGTTGGGTTATCTTGCCAAAGAAACTCCTTACAACATGTAATGATTTCAATCCCATAAACTCTAAACTGAAAAAAAACAGAGGAAGAACTATAAAAATTCAATCCTCTAGGAAGACTATCTTCCTGATATCCAACACAGAAGGGCCAAGAGGACTAATGGGCAAGACTTCCCAGAGGACAGAGCCAAGGGACACGGTGGGTGATAGCAAGGGCAGTCCTGTCAGATTGTAGAAACAGTGCTGACTGTTTAACTTAATTTGTTACCCAAGGGCAAGAAAGTTATACATATTGCAGATTTTTTTTTTTCAGTTGAATTATATATATATATTTTCCTATATGAAAATAACACCAAAAAATAGCAAATCAAACACACAAATTAGTAAGTTAATAAAAGAATTGCAAAACAAACACACAGAAAATAGAAGAAAAAAAGTAAGTTAAGAGCAGCAATTAATGAAATACAAATTAATGTATTTATCTGTATTAATAAAATAATGAGATAAAAAAGATGGAGAATAAAGAAGTCAATGTCAATTAATTGATAGGATGAAATTTTATAACCTAATTGTTACATAGTAATAACTGATAAGCCAATTATAAATTCTGGTATTTCAGAATTATCAATTTAGAATTCAAACCATTTTTGTTTAGGGAATTCAACACCTGTCACTGTAGTTCTTATTACTCTCTCCCAACTATCTATCTCTGTATCCATCCATCCATTCATGTCTATATAATCTATATAGATAATTATCAATTTATAATCTATATATGCATATATTGTAGGTTAATTTTAAATATAACCTATTAATTTATAATACATAGACATCATTATACATGTGTTTAGGTAATACATAATTATATATTTTATATCAATTACATATACATTTTGTTATATATTTTATATATTGTTTTTAAATCTACATGAAGAGAGATTGTGTCTGTGAGAGAAAGAGATTGATTAATTGAAAAAGATAAAGTGATCTTTATAAATACATCTTCATAAAATTATATTCAAGGATTTTGTTTCTATTCTACACATAATAGTGACATATGATTAATGAAGTTCAATGCAAAACTTTCTATTTTAAAACTAATTTTATCATAGGGAAACATTATTAATTGCCAAAAGGTTTTCTACAATATAGTTTTCTACAATATAGTTTTCTAATATCATCTAAGAGATCATCCACTGTATTCTTAAGTGTAGTGAAGGCAATACCAACTACAAACACCAAGGTTTTAATGGAAATCTACACCAGCAACATGAAGCAAAAAGTTGTTATACTGGAATTAAATTATGAAGTGTATTTCTATGGTTTGAAAAAAATCTCAACTGCACCATCTCACAAGTAAACAATATAAATCTATAAAAAAATGTAAATATCATAAACTCTGACTGGTATATCAGGCAAATAGGACATAATCTTCCTTTGTTTCCCAATCCACAGGACTGGTTTAAGCAAATAATGATGCTTATGGTGTTAATTCTGTGGTCGAGTAATTTTATTAAAAAAAATTAACACTGTAGTTTGTTTCCTGGAGATTGTTGGAATGAACTCTCTTGATATCTGTGTCCTTGAAAATCCCTGCCGCTTGAATTGAGGCATATCTGCTATTCTTGCATATTGATTTTAACTATTTTAAGTAAAATGTGTTTAAAATGTTTCTTCATACTCATCCTTAACAGATTTTTTTTTCCTTTAACTCCCATGGGCGATATGTGCAAATTTTTTGGTTATTTTAAGACTATTAAATTTCATCTAGATTAAATATAGACCAAACAATGATATTATGTGATTTCCGCAGAACATAAGACAAACGGCACATAAGATTTTCATGCAACTTTCCCTGAATTTCTAAGCTCTTTTATTCTATAAGTGTCTGCATTTTAATTTAAACATATATTTGCAAACATTTGGTTCTGTTTAAGATGCATGATTTCAAATGCATAGGTGTATATTTATTTATACTTAAATATGTTAGTTTCAAAGATGACCATCAATGATCTGTGCCTCCTTGAACTCATATTAATAAGGAACAATTTCTAGGGCAGAAAGAATATTATTCAAGTAACACCAGGTCATAAAAGACACTGCTGCTTCACTCTTGCTTTTCTGGATCACGGAACCTGATGTTATGATTATATTTTGATGGGCTTGTAATGAGGCTCACTTAGGAAAGAACTGAGATCTCTGTTAATAACAAGTACACAACGCTGTCCACGTGTGAGACTCCTTAAAAGAAGTTTCAGCTTACTAAAGCCACAGGTGACATGGAAGTACAGCCTCATGAAAAAACTGTCAGCTAATGTCTCTTTATAACTATGACCCACAGAGACTGTGCCAACCCAAACGTTGGTCCCCAAGCTTTTTGGCATCAGGAACTGGTTTTGTGGAAGACAACTTTTCCACGGACGGCAGGGGATGGTTTTAGGATGAAATTGTTCCACCTCAGATCATCAGGCATTACATTCTCACAAGGAGTGCACCGCCTAGGCCACTTGCCTGTGCACTTCACAATAGGGTTCGTGCTCCTATGGGAATCTAATGCTGTGGCTAATCTGACAGGAGGCAGAGCTCAGGCGGTAATGCTTTCTCACTGACTGCTCACCTCCTGCTCTGCAGCCCAGTTCCTAACAGGCCACGGACTGGTACCCGTCCATGGCCCGGGAGTTGGAGACCCCTACTGTAAGCGATAATAAACATTTATTCTTGCTGTAAATCATGAATTTTCAGGGGCAATTTGTTATGCAGTAAGAGAAAACTAATTCTATCATATGTCTAGCTATCTAAGATGGAAACAAATTCATTTAAAGCAAATAGATTTGTTTTATTCAAAGAGATCTCATGGATATATAAGTGTGTCTAATTTGTGACAATTCAGCAAACTGTGTTCTTCTAATGACTGCCCTTTTCTGTACGTAGTCAATACTTCAATAAATATTAAAGTAGAAAAGATAATTTACAGTTTTGATTATTTTGCCAGATCTTCAAATTGTTCATCGTTCATACTAACATTATCCTCTTTGTGATTTATTTTATAATGGTTTCTAAATGTGTCATTTGTAATTAATTTTCTTTTCCTCTGTAGAAGTTGGGGAGACAAGTAATGATTCCCTAGGCAAAATATATAAGGATACTTCACCAGGGAAACCAATAACACTACAATTTAAGACATTTGTTTCTTCCTGAGAAAAGTTAAAAAAGAAAATTTGTAAATGTTCTCACTATCACTTTCAAACATATTTCCTGATTTTGTATTATTTTTCCATTTCAGCAGAAGATGTCAGGAATCACTATGGTTAAACATTTGTGATTTTACCTTTTCTCACCAAATTTTGCTACATTGATTTAGGTTGCAATTATCTCACTATGATTTGTAGATATGAAATATTGCTGTGTCTAAAGTCTATTTGACTTGATTTTTTTTCTTTTTATTAAACTGTAGTCTAGTGCAAAAAAAAAAAGTCAAGAATAAGGGTGGGATACAACCATGCAATTTTTCTCTTCAGTTCAAATCATACTCAATCAATTGAATATAGCCTGACTCTTTGAAACAGAACAGATAAGCAGAACCGCTTGTGTTGTATAATGATGTTATCTGATATCAGCTTTCCTGTTTCCAGCACTTCATGTGCCATGAGACTTTCCTTCTCTCTTGAAATGAAACCAGTGAAGCCCACTCAGCCCTTTCAAAGCTTTGAAATACATGCCGGAATTATTCTTCTGACAACCCCCATTACCTAAAGCAAGGCATTCAAACAAATGTGGCATAAATGCAGTTACACTTCTCACTACCATTATCTGCCATACTCAAAAATATAAATGTTATCTGGAATATTAGCATCCTAAAGGAGTCATTAATATTACATTTTCAGGACTTTGCCATCTGGGTCAAGAGTGTACTTTCTAAATAATTTTTAAGATGACATCATAAAGAACTGATATAATTGAACTTCTATATTAATACTTTGATACTGACATGAAATCACTATTTGGATATGTATTTCACCCAAGAAAATGCCTCATGTAGTTATTCTGTAGCATTGTATAAGAGAAGACTTTAAAACATGAATTGTACTGCAAAATGTCATGTTCAGTATGTAGGCATCCTGCTAAGATGATCAGCTGAATTCAGAGGAGGTCTCCAGGATATCTTCAGATAGAAACCATTTACCACATTTGAGATCTTGGTGAAAATTCAGAGACATATAACACAATTTATCAAAAATACTACTGGTAGAAATCAAGCCATAAAAATTTGATAAAATTAAACAGAATAATTGCCTTGGTAATTAACATCAATAGACATGAGACCATCTAGATTATTCATAATAAAGTGAATACTGAAATCTTGTGCACCACTCAGATTGATATGGAGAAGTGATTTAGAATACTAATATTCTCAATAGTAGTCAGAGAAAGTAAGTGTTATTTTTATTTCAGCTGTCTAAAGCCTTTTAATTTTTTGGAAACTTTTTTTCTACCAAGATGTTGCAGTGATGTATCCTTTATCTTACTTTTATTCTGACACATTGGCTACTGTGACTCACTAAAATGTAGTCTTTCCTTCTTCCCATTTAGTGTTATTTTAAAAACAAGGAGGATGAGTGTTATGGGCTGAATTGTGCACTGCCTTCCAAATTAGTATGTTGAAGTGTTAAAACCTCAGTACCTCAAAACGTAATCATATTTGGAGATACGATCTTTAAAAGGGAAAATAAGTAAATATTAGTTCTGTAGGATGGGACTAACCCAATGTGACTGATGTGCTTTTAAGAAGACTAAGTTCATACACACAGTGACACCAGACATGTACATGCACAGAGAGATGACCATGGAAAGACACAGTGAGGCCTCAGAACAAACTGAGCCCACCAACAACTTGACCTGGACTTCTAGCTTTCAGAAATGTGAGAAATCAATTTCTGTTGTTGTTGTTGTTGTTTGTTTGTTTGTTTTTGTTTTTCAGGTGGAGTCTTGCTCTTTCACCCAGGTTGGAGTGCAGTGGTGCGATCTCAGCTCACTGCAACTTCTGTCTCCCAGGTTCAAGCAATTCTTCTGCCTCAGCCTCCGAAGTAGCTGAGACTACAGGTGCGTGCCACCACACCTGACTAATTTTTTGTATTTGTAGTAGAGACGGAGTTTCACTGTGGTAGTTAAGATGGTCTCGATCTCCTGACCTCATGATCCACCCTCCTTGACCTCCCAAAGAGCTGGGATTACGGGTGTGAGCCACTGCACCTGACCAATTTCTGTTTTTTAAGCCACCCTATCAGTGGTATTTTGTTATGGCAGCCCTAGAAAACTAATACAGTAAGGATGTTTATTTGGAACACATAGTATGTGCCAGGCATTTTTGGGGGGAAGAGTAGAAGAATTTGGCAAATTCCAGGTAATATTGCTGTGCTTTCTATCTGATTTCCCTTTGACATCATAATTCAATTCATTTTTGTAACACAATTTTAAGCTATCGCTTCACAATACCATGCATTTTCTTATTTCTACTCCCCCATTGTAGAGGTGTCTGTTATGGAATATGCACCTGGAATAATCTCCCCATTTTTTGGAGATTTCAACTCTTAAAATAACTAAAACAAATTCCACTATTTTATCAATCCACATCATTTTTACTGTCATATAGCTATCATTTATGAGGTGCAAACATTGATATCATAGTAGTGACACATACGAAATAGACTTTTAACTAATTCCTTTTTCTCATTAGTGTCAGGTTGACTATTTATTAGTTGTTCAATGGTGGCACATGTTTTAAGAATAACAGTCCTATATGTTTCATATAAACAAATTAATGTGTGCAACAGGTGCAATAATTTTAAAAAGCAAAAATATAACACTAGTGGGATATAACACATTTATATATTAATATAATATATGTATATATGTTACCTAGTAATAAGCAGCACTTACCATGTACTACAGCCTATGCTAATAACACTAATAAGTTATAACAATTTTAGAAATATTATTTATATATTATCTAATACTTAAAGCAGTTGCCATGTTTCATGGCCTATATGAATAATACACATGCAATATTTTAAAATTTTATTATTACAGCGAATGTTTTCAGAATAGTAGAGATGATCTTAAAGAGTTTAAGTAACTTGCCATGGTCACATATCTTAGTTTCATTGTTGGGATTTAAATACATCACTTTTGACTGAAGAGTGGAGATGTCCAAACATTAGTCTATACTGCTATTCTAAATTAAGTCAATAGATACTAGGTAAAAGACCACGCATAGAATTATTACCATTACACCAAAGAAAGTTAAAGCAACATTTGTTTCTGTGTCTTTGTGAAACAATACTAGAATCATGGATGCTCTATTTGGCCTGTGTTAAATACTGCCGATGACAAGAAATATCTTAGCTACTTGTTTCAGGGGGAAAAAGTGGTGATCAGAGTTGAAACTGTGAACTCCCTCAAATAGCTTTCTTCATGATGTGAACAGCTTATCAAGACTTGCATGAAGACTTTTGCTTCAATGTGCCATCTAAAAAAATAAAAATAAATAAAAACAGAAAGAAAGAAAACTGCATAAAAGTCTGCGCAACATCACTTAGTCCTTTGGTATGCAAGAGCCATCCTAAAATGTCTTACTTTAGGCCCTAAGGTTTTATCATTATCCTCCTTCTGCATCGCCCATTTGAGATACCACGAACACTGTCCCTGTGGTTTTCTGATGTAAAGAATATTTGACTAATACAAATAACTATTTAATCAACAGTTTTATTTCTGATGTCTTTTAGGAAGTTTTCAGTTAATAGACATATAACATATGTAAATTTTATGTGTCACTTGGGTAGAAAATGATTTCGATAGACTTATTCATTAGTACTATATTTATAATCGCTGTTCTAGTTCACAAACAATAACGTAAAGCATCAGAGCAAAATATCAAGAATATATGCAAGAAATGTAAATTATTTATTAAAAAGACTATGAATGTTTAGGAGACAGAAAGTGTATCTCATTTGTTAGGAGCACTGAATTTGAAATATGTGGATTAAAACGAGGCTGGGAGGAAATTAAAAGATGTCAATTTATGCAACAGTTTAAATACTTTACCCAATATTTATGAAAGCGAAATTGCCCTAGGGGCATTTGGCCACATAAAGAACTAAATGTACTTTTATTCTGAGTAATAAATTCTTCCTTATTGATCTATGTTTAATAATTTCACTAGATATATTGGAAATATGAATTTATTCTTCCAGAAGAAATTTTTGTGTGTATGTGAACAGGAGGGAGAAAGACAAAGTAAGAGAAAGATTTTTAATGAATAAAACTTTGTATTAATAAAGCCTGAAAAATTTGAAGTTACAAGTATCCATGTGTTTGCCTAAAGCATCTTGCCTGATATCACACTTCATAAGATATGTTGGTTTCATTTTTAAATAAGATTATTATTTTATTTATCATATTTTCTTGTATATCTTGGACAGTACTATCTTTATTTTAATAGTGTAAGTCTGAGAGCCCAGGAAACCTCACATTCCTTACAAAACAAAGCCTCATATTCACTCTATAATATTCAGCATACAAAGAACAAATCTAAAAGGAATATATGTGTTTTTTCTGTTATATCAATGGAAATGATGAAATTGTAGAGAGCTTATTTTTAGTGTTTATTTATTTAAATAAGTTGCATTTTTATACTGTCTTAAATCATTTATTAGCGTCCAAGACATGCGGCAAAAAGTCATGTACAAATTTATGAGTTCTCCTCGACATTGATATGAATCAAATGAAAATAGCAGAAATGTATATATGTTCACATTTAAGTTTTATTATTTTATAAATGCAAAATATTGTGCTTTCAAAAGGATATAAGAGGACCAATATAACAAACTATACATTTTCTTATGTTTTCAGAGCATTTATAGGAGTCGACAAACATCTTTAATGTATTATACTGACAACTTCTCTAAAATTATTTTTAATTGACAATAATAGTACTAGTTTACTACTAATAATAATAGTAATAGTTTATGAGGTACAAGATGATATTTCAAAACCTATATGCAATGTGTATCAATCAAATCAGAGTAATTAGCAATCCATCTCGTCAAACATTTATTATTTCTTTGTGTTGAGAATATTCAAATCTGCTCTTCTAACTGTTTGAAAATATGCCATTGGTTGTTGTTTATTACAGTCACTAAATAGTGCTATGGAACATGAGAACTTATTTCTGCTATCTAGCTGTACGTTTACGTTCACTAACCAATCTCCAGCTATGCCCAACATACTCTTCTCTTCCCAGCCTCTAGTAACCTCTATTATATTCTCTACTACTGTGAGATCAGCTTTTGGAGCTTCCACATAGGAGAGAGGATATGTGATACTTATCTTTGTGTGCCTCTCTTATTTCACTTAACAGCCCACAAGCTAATCCATATTACAGCTGACAAAATTTTGTTCTTCTTTATCACTAAGTAGTGTTTTAAACAAGGGCAACATTTCTCTTATGACACTTTTATGGCAAATAAATAATATAAGTATATTTGTGAAAAATTGAAATGATTATCTTCCTGGGCATAGTTTCTCAAATTTGCATAATAATAAAATCAATTGAGCATTTCTGAAAGTACTTCTTCCCGGAGCCCACCCCAGGCAAAGTGGTTCAAAATCAATTAAATATATTATTATTTGTAAATTAACTTCTCTTAGCTTAAAAATAAACACTTTCAAAATGTGTTTTCTCAAATATGAATAATTAACACACAATGCAGGCCCCTTTTCCAATCATAAATCAAGCTTTTGAAAGAATGATGCTGAAAATTAGGAAAGCACTAATAATCAGAATAGTCTCAGGTTTAAGTTAAAATAAATTATTTTGCTATCAAAATGAGGGGCCACATGCAAGAGCCTAATGAGAGATAAAATTCAGTCAGTACAGTACTATGTATATATGTGAAATTAAGGCTTCTTAAAGAGAAGAACACATAATATCTATTGATACTTATTTAGTGTGCTGAGTTATAGAAATTTCTTTGGTTTCTGTGAGTTACAGTATTAAAACTGAGACAGCATCAGCCAATAAGGAGTAGCAATTGCTATATTAATTGAATTACTGATGTAAGCAATACTATGTAGAAAATAAAGATTGCTTTTTGCAACTTATACAGTACAGATAAATTAAGACCTATTAGATGACAGTTTTGTAACTAACACATTAAGTTAGTGAAATTTTTCTTCATTTCCTATGTGAAAAATACAGATTCAGAAAATAAATAATTCATTAGAAATCTCATTAAAAATTCATTCATAAAATAACTCATTAATAAATGTCAGACTTCAGTTTGGGAGATTCAAAAGCAAGTGTTGGGATATTCCAAAACACTTGCTCTGAGTAGGTGTCAGAGATCATTAAATAAATATTGTAGCAGAATTTTACCACTCCAAGTCACTCTTGTCAGATGAAGCTTTTGACAGTAATTATTTTGTAAATGCATCATAGTGAAGAACTCAGGAAATGAGAAGAAACTTTATATTCAAATGCTCTACAAGGATAAATAAATACTTTAACATTTGAGAAAATGTATTGACTGTGCCAGGTTTGTATTAGTTTATACCTTTGTGGAAAAACAGGATGAAATATGTAACAAATATTGTATGCAGTAATATTCATGATATTTCAATTTATCTGTTTCATGACTGGCCATATTTATTCAAATAGATGGTTGGTGACAAATAAGAATTACTTATTTTGACATATTCAGTAGGCTTTACTGTATTGCCTAATGTGGTTAGGTGTTTCTATATACAAGAAAATAATTAATTATCTTCCATCATCATAACAATAACATTGTGAAAAACATAATTTATTTACGGTTATGAAACTGAGTACAGTATAACAAAACTTTTAGAGTTTTCTCATTTTATGCAACTATTATGTCACAAAATGAGATCTTTATACACAACTTGCTTTTATATAATGACTGCATGTGTCCCCCAAGTGAATTATTTTAAACAACCATAATATCGTTCAGGCAAAAGTCATAAATCAGAAGAATCATATCTGCAGTATTATTTTAGTTGGAAGTTATTAGGCAATACTTCTGTAATAACAACAAAATTCAGTCACTTGCCACAAAGGCTTATTTTCTGCTCTGGCTGTGTT
Source organism: Macaca thibetana thibetana (assembly GCF_024542745.1). Taxonomy (NCBI): domain Eukaryota; kingdom Metazoa; phylum Chordata; class Mammalia; order Primates; family Cercopithecidae; genus Macaca; species Macaca thibetana. The sequence continues at coordinate 62,605,348 of NC_065594.1, forward strand.
TTCATTGTTGGTCAGCTGACTCTTTTCTCTGTCATCATTACTCTGTAACAAAAAAACGATAGAACAGCCTTCATCTGTATTATGCCCAATTGTCCTGGCAGATAAAAAGAAAACAAAAGAAAAAAGAAAAGAAAAGAAAAGATGACTATGGTGGGTCTCATATTGTTACAGGATTCCTTTGGTGCCACTTTGCCAGCTGGAAATCTCTGTGGCCGCCACTGCCTCTGCCCTGGCCTTTCTAGGGCCACCTGGACTTGCTCTGTCTGCTCAGCCCAGCAGCCTGCAGTCAGTTCACTCCCTGGGCCGGATCCCTTGACTGCCTTGGCTCTATGCTCAGCTTGAGGCTGAATCAGGCATGCTTTGAGTGGCTTCTGCACAGGGCACCATAGTCTAAAATAGGGGAAGGTGTTGGTGCCCAAAACCTCAGAGATGCCAGCAATCAGCAATCGCCGAGCCCCAAGGGGTGTTACAGCTCTTGCTTGGGGAGTCCCAAGGTTTGAACCCCCAAGAAAAGTTGCAGCTCTTCACTCTCGTAGCTCAGCCAGAGCATGTTATAGCTCTCTCTTGTAGTCTGGCGAGCAGGAGTGTGTTACAGCTCTTTCAATCCAGCCGCCCACAGCTCAATAAGTTCCAAGTTCTTGTCCTATGACCAAGAAGAATAAGGTATGTGGACACTGGAGAGTAGGAAAGGCAGAGAAGAATTTTATTGAGCAACAGAAGGAAAGTTCTCAACTATGAGAAGGTACCCTGAAAGCGGATTGAGGCTGAGTCTGGGTTTGTTTGGGTTTACAATGGGAGAATGTGTGCTGATTGGTCCATAGTTGGTCTTTGAAAAAATCACCATCCAATTGGTTAAAAAGCATCATCCAGAAGGAACCAATCAAGAGAGAGAAGGTAAGCTGTGGATAGAAGTTCTAACTCTGATGTGAACTCTATCTGGAACTAGCAGCTCAGTGTTCAGGCTTTAAACTGCCTTTGGCTTGAAGGTCGGGTTTTACCAGGGACTCATCCCTGTCTGCCTAGGAATGTGTCTGTCTCGTGTCACTGTCAATATTGGCATTAATTATTTAAAGATGCTGGCCTCAAAAAGAGCTATTCCATCAGCACATTCAGTTCCTTGCTCAGCATTTGCCACAAAATCCCATAAACCTACAAGGTAGATTGGAAGTGCAATCTTACCAGGTGCTTCAAATAAATCAAAACAGAATATTTATCAAATAGCACATAAACTGGTATAAGTTTATTATTATGAGATTATGGCCCATATACCATATCTCACCTCTTGTCTGATTATTAAGAGATGCCTCTCTCCCAACCAGCCAAATGAAAAAAAAAAAAAAAAAAAAAAAAGATGTCCCTCTTCAGTTAAATGATTTGTATTTTTTTTTTTTTTCTGCTGAGGGCTTCAAGAGATTATTTTGAATGAAAAAACAAAAATAGTCGAAGGTTATTTACTAGTTTTCCGCTATAACTGACCTTTTTGCATTGCGGGCGCCTAGGTTATGAGAAGCATATATAAGGAAGTATGGAAAATAAATAGCTAAAATTAACATTTTAAGATATTTTCTGACTCCATAAATAAAGCCAAGGTTCCAAAGGAGTGTATAACAAACTTTTAGTATTGGTCTCTTCTGGGAAGTAGCAATGAATGTGTTAGAAGAGAATGTTACGCTTTGCTGCATTATATTATACATATAATTTACAATAACTTCAGTTATATTTAAATTCAAGAAAATAAGTGAATGCAGGAAGGAACAAAAATAATAAAGAATAAGTAAATGAAACACAGAAATATGACTAAATAAAATTATATGAGCCAAAGAATGAAAAACATGGCATTTAATACTTAAGCATTTGGTTTTTATTCCGTAGTCTAACCAAAAGCTGAGATTCATCCTAATCAATTTGAAGGTTAACTTTGCCAAGGTTAAAGACCATGGCTCATGACACAGCCTCAGGAGCTCTGAGGCTAACAATATGTGCCCAAGCTAGTTGGGTTACAGCTTTGTTTTATACATTTTAGAGAGATAGAAGATACAGGCAAAGACACAAATCCATACATGTACGATAAACATTTATTTGGCCCAGAAAGACCAGACATCTGGAAGCTGGGGCTTCCAGATCATAGGAGGATCCATAGGTGGATTTCATGATTTGTTTTAATGTTAATGCTGGTCAGTTGTGTTTAAACTCTGTAAAGCAAAAAGTACCTCAGACAAGTCTCAATCAATTTAGAAGGTTTATCTTGCCAAGCTTAAGGATGTGCCTGTGACAGAGTCTCAGGAGGTCCTGACAATATGTGCCTGAGGTGGTCAGGTTACACATTGGTTTTATACATTTTAGGGAGACATTAGACACCAGTCAATATATGTAAAATATACATTGGTTTGGTCTGAAAGGCAGGACAATTCAAAGTGGGGAAGGGGCTTCCAGCTCATAGGTAGATAAGAGGCAAATTGCTGCATTATTTTGAGTTTCTGATTAACTTTTCACTGATACACAATTTACAGAGATAGTCATTTGTGCTTTTGTCTGGCTTAGTGAAACAGTAGAGCAAAGGAAGCAATTGCATATGCATTTGTCTCATGTGAGCATAGGGATGACTTTGTGTTCTGCTTATCCTTTGTCTACAAGGAATTTCCTCGTGGGCAAATTGTAAGGGAGATATGTAGCTTTTATGTAGCTATCTTATACAGGAATAGAATGAGAGGCAGGTTTGCCTGAAGCGGTACCCAGCCTGACATTTTCCTTTGGGTTAGTGATGTTAGGGTACTGAGATTGATTTTCCTTCCACAACTCCAAAGGCAGAAGGGCATAATGAGGCATGTCCAACCCTCCATTTCCATCATGGCCTGAACTAGTTTTTCAGGTATCTTTGCGGTCTCCTTGGCCAAGAAGGGGGTCTATTCAATTGGTTGAGGGGCCCCAAATTTTATTTTTGGTTTAAACTAGGCAGTAAAATATCTTTTTAGGTTTCAAAGAAGGTTGGTAACATGATTAGATTTATATGTTACAAGATATATATAATATTATGCCATTATGCCGTACATTCAAATAAATAATAATGAAATAGCAGTTAGTTGTCATTCAACCACTCTATGAAAAATGAATGACACATCTCCTTATGAATCTCTGTACTAATATGTCTAATTTTAAAAATATATTGAAATTGAGCAAAAAGTGAGTTATCACAACCTAATATCTACAATATCCCAAATGCTTACCATGTTCCAACTACTAACTTATGTACATAGTAGCAAAGAAATATTCATCATGTTAAGTAGCATTTATCCACATTAAATCTATCGGGCATACCAAGCAAGTTCAACACATTTAATCCTCACAATACTTCACCATAGTTGTAAGATGTAGGTATTACTAGCCCAATCTAATAGATGAGAAAAATTCAAAGAGGTTTAATTACTAGCCCAAGGTCACTACCTCAAGATTGGTCCACATATGAGTCAAGCCCAAGTCTGTCTGTCCTTAAAAGACATAAGTTTCCCACTAAGTTTTACTATTTCTCTATTTTGATTTTTATAGTAAGAGCAAGTTGTTTTTTTCAGCACATACATTTTTACAATGGGAAAAAATAATCAGAAAAAATTGCTCATAGTGAATAAAATGTACATAGAAGACACTGAAGCTATTAGAATGTGTGTACTTTCTTTATATTCATTTTGATTGCAGTACCTGAATAAGCTGATAACTTCAGTTCCATTTTGAATATGTAGTCACAGCAAAATGTTATTTTCTGATGCCAATTTTTTTCTTCCTTTTGGAGAAAGAGTTTTATTTTCCTTTTTTCTTAGACAAAAAAGTCTTTTACATTTGTCAAATATACATTACCCCTATGTTTGAAAGGAGGAGATGCAAGCAGCGGCAAACAGTCTGAAAAAATCAGCAATAAGTACAGTTTAGCTATTAGGCAAGGGAAAAACATTGACATATGTATTATGTTTCATACAACCTAATGCTTTTTTCCCCAGAAACTAACTTTAGACTAAACAAGAAAACAATGTTCATTAGCTGTTACTTACAAGAAAATTTGCCTTTAGTGGGGAAAAATAAAAAACTTTAGAAAGAAACCCAATAGGAAAAAAATGCACATGCTACAAAGACCTTTCTTGAAATACCTTTTACTTTTTATTTTACATTTCCATCCAAATCTCTAATTCTGATTCCAACTAGCAATCTTTTTAACTTATTATTGATATGGATAGGAGACAGGGAAATACTGGGTAAAAGAGGGCGGGGTCTCTGGCAAAGATTCCACCCTCAAACCTAAACCCGTGGCCCTAAATGAGAACTTCACATCCTTCACATCCCCATTTTCTTGCCTGAGTGTTGCTGCCTTTTGGCTCACTATACGCCTCACCCTGTACCCATAAAAAACCCAAGCTTCACTGCCAGAGGAGCAGAGTGGCATAGCAGAGAAGGAGAGAAGAGAAGAAGCAACTGAACCTCTAGAGGAGAAGAAACAACTGAGCCTTGGAGACTACAGATAGAGGCAGCTTCACTCAGAGATCACCTTCTTCCCACACCATCTCCTTTCCAGCTCCCTTTCTGCTGAGAGGCACTTCCACCGTTCAATAAAATCCTCTGCATTCATCACCTTTCAAACCATTCACGTGACCTGGTGCTTCCTGGATGCCTAACAAGAACCCAGGTATCAAGAGGGTAGGGTGTAAAAGGCTGTCAACTTGACTCTCCAGTGAGCTGCTTAACACTTAGCCATCTACAGACAGCAACTGCTAAAGGAGCATTAATTATAACAAACCCCTAGATGCTACTGTGGGGCTGGAGCCCAAAAGTGCTTGCCCTGGCCCAGATACCTGCTCACCTGAGTTCTCCCCCTCCCATGATGGATTTGAGCACAGTGACTAGCCAAGTAAGCAAGCCACGCTGGTTACAAGTCCTACAAGGGGTCAAGGAAACTCTCCCATCTCATTATTTCACAGAACATGTGCCATTGTATTGGTGTATCACAGTCGATAATATTTTTCATCATAATAATCATCTATTAAACCTTCTATTTGCCTATCTTCCAAGTAAGCATTATTTCTTATTTAAATCAAAATTAAAAGAATTGGTAGTGCATATTCCTGCACATTTATTTTGCATGATTTTTGTATTTTAAACTTTAAATTATGCCCTTGTTTCTAAGCTGTCCCTGTTTCTACAATATATTGTTTACCTTTGTTTTATGTTTTATTTTATTCCCATAGATTACCATCATTTCATTCTTGTTCATTAGCCACATTGGATTTTATAGGTATTACATACACTAGCTGGAAACTTATTATGTTTGTGAAGAATGATGCTTACTTGATGTACCATGAAATACTAATCATAAATGGCAAGCTCTCAAGTGCTCACATTTACTGAGATTCTGAAGGCAGGAATGTAAGTTTTTGTCTTATTTAATGATATTTTAAATGATGCTTTATTGTGTAAACATATCAATAAAATCAAACCTTAAAACTATGTTCCAAAGTCTTTTAAACCTAACAAATACCAGACAAATTAATGCAAAATGATATACATTAACAATATGGGAAAAAAAACACAAATGATTTTTTTTTAATAGTGGCACTTGCATAAGAAATCTGAAGATATGGCCGGGCGCGGTGGCTCAAGCCTGTAATCCCAGCACTTTGGGAGGCCGAGACGGGTGGATCACGAGGTCAGGAGATCGAGACCATCCTGGCTAACACAGTGAAACCCCGTCTCTACTAAAAAATACAAAAAACAATAGCCGGGCAAGGTGGTGGGCGCCTGTAGTCCCAGCTACTCGGGAGGCTGAGGCAGGAGAATGGCCTGAACCCGGGAGGCAGAGCTTGCAGTGAGCTGAGATCCGGCCACTGCACTCCAGCAAGGGGGACAGAGTGAGACTCCGTCTCAAAAAAAAAAAAAAAAAAAAAAAAAAAAAATGAAATCTGAAGATACATGTAACTGTTCTTCCAAATATCAAGCCACATGCAGTTTCAATGAAGATCATTTGTTTTTCTGTTTTTGTTTTTTAATGCAGAAAGTCATATTGGATCTAATAATTGTATCAGTTGGAAATCACATATCTCTTTTCTTTAAATATACATGTCACTATCCAAAATTTTTTCATGTGTTCATTAGAATAAATAACCAACACACAATTTAAAATAAGGTTATTTAATCAATGTTAAAAAGAAACTGAAATAAAAATCAAGCCTATATGTTAAGTGTAAAGAAAAATGTCTAACAAATTCTAATTTTCACCGAATATAGTAAATGTTATGCATGTGTCTAATTGAAGAGAGCACCTGGACAGGCTAAGTGTGAGCAATAAGGCTGTCTATTCACTCAGGTGCGAGCAGGCTGAGTCCGAAAAGGGAGTCAGAGGAGGGTGGTGGGATTGGAGCTAGGTTTATAGGTCAGTGGTAAGCAGTGGAAAGTTACAGTTAGGGGCCGTTTATTGCAGGCAGGGGAAGAATGTCGCAAGGTACATTATCACAAGGAGGGAGGGGTCACAGGGCACATGTCAGGAGGTTGATTGATCAGTTAGGGTAGAGTATGTCACAATGGTAGAAGGTCGCAAGGTTGGCTAATCAACTAAGACAGGAACTAGTTGTTTTTCTTCTTTTGGGGTCTTCCTGTTGTCCCAGACTTTCTGGCTCCAGGAGACCTTCTGGATGTGTACATGTGGGTCACAGAGGTCGCAATGGCTTGGCCATAGCACAGCCTGCTCCGAGGGGCTTACAGGAAAAACAACTAACATGTTCAGTGTTCACCATATTCGGATACCAGGATAAATATTTTCACATATATTATTTTACATCATTTCTGTGGCATAGATATTATCATTGGGTCAATTTTATAAATGAGGAAACTGAAGCTCAAGAGTGGTAACTTGCCAAAAGTCACACAACAAAGGAATGTCAGGATCAGCCTTTGGACATTTGTTTGACTCAAGTCTGAATAATTACAACTGTATTAAGTGGATTAGGGCTAGGTCATCAGGCAAGAGGATAAGGATGCAGGGAATGGGAACATTAGCCTGTTAGTAGAGCTGAAAACCATTATATCATATGTTCATTTGTTCACTTAAAATTCACTTTCTTCTTACATGTGCCACCTCTTCTACAATGATGATTGAGAGATATGAATTTGATGCAGTAAACTAGATGTTCCATAATCTTGCAATTTTTTTTTAATTAAACCTGTTAATTTATGACTATTTCATTAGCTAAGTGAATAAGCTTTTTCTAAGTGAAAGTCCAGTTCACCTGCCAAATATAGATAGGGAAGTATAAATGAAATGAGCTATGAGGTGGCTAGCTGAGGAAAGATATACAATATGAAAAGCATTAAAAGGGAATGAGACAGAAACACAAAAGGTTTAATGTAGGCCAGGATCAGAATTTGAGCTATTGAAGGAAGGCAACTTTGAAGAAAATTTAAGGGATAAAATTGATCACAATTTCTTGAACAATGGATACTTTTCATAGAACTGAAAACCAAAGAACTCCAATCTTCCACTAAGAGGACTACACAAATCTGGGGGCATATGCTAGGAAAATAAATAAATGGGCTAGAGAACAATTAGGAAGGCACTAGCAATGGAATGTCTGGGACAGTAAAGAGGTTCATATTAAAAAGTAAGTTGAAGGCCAAGTGCGGTAGCTCATGCCTGTAATCCCAGGACTTTGGGAGGCCAAGGTGGGTGGATCACGAGGTCAGGAGATGGAGACCAACCTGGCTAACATGGTGAAACCTCGTCTCTACTAAAAAACACAAAAAAATCAGCCGGGCCTGATGGCAGGCGCCTGTAGTCCCTGCTACTCGGGAGGCTGAGGCAGAAGAATCACTTGAACCAGGGAGGCAGAGGTTGCAGTGAGCTGAGAGTGCACCACTCCACTCCAGCCTGGGCAACACAGCTAGATTCTGTCTCAAAAAAAAAAAAAAAAAAAAAAAAAAAAAAGTAAGTAGAAAATATTTGGAATGCAGGAAATCCAAGTTCATGGCCTTTCCTTAATATTTCCTGCATTAACTGTAGAGCATTCTCCTCACAAAACAGAAGAAAATGGAAGAGAGGAGTTGTCTCGTGCAAAATCCACACTTATTTCAAAAACGTTTATATACTGGAAATGGAAGGATCAATGGAAAAGTAAAAATTGAAGTAGCTAAATACATTAGTAAAGGCCAAGAAAAATCAAGAACTGAAATATTGTTGCATATTTCCACATGGTATGAAAAGACATATGTTTCAGTTATTCCTGTCAATGAGAAAGGGGAATGTATGAATTTGGATTCTCGGTACAAGTTGGATCATGTCATTTGTATTCTTCCCATTGTTAAAGGGAGCAATGCCACAGTTAAATTTGAGGAAAGGAGAATTCTCCAAACAAAGTATATCTTTCAGTTGCAGACTTGATTGTATGTATTCATTGAAAATGAAATTTTGAATAATTTCTCTTAACTTTTTAATATCTTCATTTATTGGTCTCTGAAATCAAGTCTGGCAGTGGCACTGTGGAAATAACAGTTTTGCTCAAACACAATTAAAAGGGATGTTGACAGGTCTTGTTTAATCTTATTGATTTCTTGGCCTTTTGAAAAAGGGATACATAAAAGACTCGGATTATTCAGATCAGTGTATATGGAGAAGTGCTGAAAGAGCTATAACTGTTTAATTGGCAAACATTTAGGCTATAGTCCCTAAAGTAGGAAGTCTGATTATAACTAGGGAAAATAATTATGTCCATTGACAATAAATTAATATTATGGTTTTAATTTCCTGTACTGCATATTTCCATGCTCTACAGCAATAACACTAATGATATTGTATAGCTGGAACAATGAACAGCTGTTCCCCAGTCAAACCACATAGGAAAGTCACCTAGGCATTTTTATATAATATTGTGTTTGTCCTTATCTACTAAATGAGATTGGGTAAAGGGAATAAAGATAAAATACATATTTGTAGAAGTACCTTAGGTGATTCTTATGTAGTCACGCCAACATTTTTTTTCAGATGAGCTCTTGAAGAAACATATTTGTTCATAATTTTAATTTATTTGTGGCTAAAAAAAAAAATTTCACAACTGAGGATTAATTATACTAACATGAATTTGATAACAGAATTGAGTTTATAGTTCTGCAATCTACAACATTCTAGAACACAGACAAGTAATTATTTAAATAATACTACCACATCATTTTCAAGAAATTATCCCTATGGCTGACTTTGATTGGAAGAATTAGCCAAGCTCAATTCAATAGGGAGATAGATTAGGGGATAAAGATTTCACCTAGTTTATAATATATCTTTAGTTTTGTGCTTATCTCGACCTATTTCATAAACAACTTTTTGCACATGAGAAAACAATTATTAATTTGGCTGATCTACACACATTTCTGATATGAGGAATATATATTTAACTTTGGAGAGAAATATATAATCGTAGCACTGGGATTCTTCAATAATATCTTCATTTTTTATTCTGAGTGTGTTTTCACCACATACACAGTGGACCACAACCTATGTTATCAGCTGGACATTTTCATTAACAGAAACAACAAAAAGCAAGTGAATATAGATCTCGTACTCCCACTGTTGTGAGGATGGAGATTCTCATCTGTATTTCATAATACTTATTGGGAGATGTTTATCAGAGAATGGTTTCACTGAGCACTATCAAGCAAGGTACAATAAAGACAAGCCCAAATTTCTGTGAATATGTGTAGTGGAAGGTATGCAAGTGTTTTATACAAGAAACTATGAAATATTACTGAGGAGAAAATTATATCTAACTAAATGGAAGGTAATTATTTCATGTTTATGTATTGAAAATCCAGTAACATAGAGATGCCAATTTTCCCCAAATTATTCCGTACCTTGAATGAAATACTAGCCATATATCAGCTGAGTATTTGCAGAAATTGGTAAATTAATTCTAAATTAATTAATTAATTAATTCTAAAATTCACATAGCAATTAAATAGCCAGGATTGGTAGGACAACAGGAAAAAGAAGTAGAGAACTGATAACAGCAGATATCCAGATATGTGCTTGTGTTGGATAACCAACATCTTCCAATTTTCTAACCTACAGCAGTGACTATAGTTAATAACATTGTTTACTGGATATTTGCTAAAACAGATCTTAAGTGACCTCACCACGAACACACACACACACACGCATGCATACACACACACAAACACACAGTAACTGGGTATGGTGAAGACTGTGTTAATTAATTTGATTGTGGTAATAATTGCACAATATAAATGTGTACTGAATGATGTACACCTTGAATATATACAATTTTTATTTGACAATTATTCCTCAATAAACCTAGAAAATAATCTATAATGAATCTGTAGTAATTAAGAGAGAGTGGTAATAATAACACAAAAATTGTAAATACTCACCAAGGGAGGAGATTACAGAGTCCAGCAATACACACAATGGAATTCCTTGAATGAACTTCTGCTTCAAACTCTCCACTAATTGGTTGGTCCAAAATATTCAGAGACCTGTATTGTAACCCAGGGCACTGATTCCCATTTCTTTCTTTTTTCTCTTATTTCAACAGCTATCAGTGTTGAATTGTGTTCTGAAGGTTCTTTGTGTCTTCTGCTGCCTGCTTCACCTTCACAGGTGTTTCCTCAAGATTCTTTTGATTATCTAATGTTAGCCTGGCTTTTGCATCTCAGGGGACCCAAACTGATACTATAACCTAAGAAAACGTGTGTGTGTTCACATGAAAAATAACCATTGCAGCACACTATCTGGAACATGTATTCTACACCTGTATGTTAAAATGCATGGTGTTACTCCAAATCAAGCCTTTTTAAAAAAAATCATAGTCATTGAGACTAAATTTCACTATAAATCATTAATATTCATAATATTCACCAACTGGTCTTGAATATCAGAATAACGATTATTATATTTGACATACTTGCAATTAATAAAATATTCAATTGATTTTGAAAAGTACTATAAAAGTCTTTTATAGAAATACATTAATTTTGAAGTATATTTGTCTTCTCTTTAAATTTTGAATATTGCCACCATAATTTGTCAGTGTCTTTATCAGAATTACTTGTCATTATTTATTAAGAAAATTACCCTGCCCCATGCTATGGTATGTGGGATAGAAAATAAAGTAGATATGTTGTTAATGGTGTTCTACTATGTCCCATTAATTAGATTAGACTATTTGAGTTATTCCACAATAGTAATTGATTAGCACTTGCTTGTTATTACTCTCAAATAGTTCATGTTAATAAGGATAACATACAAATTGGAAAACTGCAGGAAGTACTGTATTTAGAAATACTACATTTGGTCATAGAATAGACCAGGCTAATCTATGTACAAAGAATTTAAATAAAACAGAGGATCCAATGGATTATATGTTCTAATTATAATGCCTAAAATTTAGAAATCATGTTAATGTTTGCAAGATATTTTCACATAGTATATTGGTTTCCATTGCTGCTGTAATAATTTACCACAAATTTCATGGCTTAAAACAATACCACTTTTTTCTCATAGTTCTGTAAGTGATAAATCCAGTATGCCTTATTAGGTTGTCTGCTCCAGGTCCCATAAGACCAATATAAAGCAAAAATCAAGGTGTCACTCACTGGGTGTCACTGCTATCTGCAGGCTTTGGGGAAGAATCTATTTCCAAGGTTATTCAGGTTGTTGAGAAAATCCAGTTTCTTACAGGAGTGTCATTGATGGCTGTCATCTTGATGTCTGCTACTACACCCCAAGGCTATATGTCATTCCTTCTTCAGTGACCTCCTCCATCTTCAAAGCAACAAGAGCACATTGAATCCTTTTCCTGTTTTGAATCTCTTTGACTTCTTCAGCCATCAGCTGGAAACAAATTCTCTGCTTTTAAAATCTCAAATGGTTAGGCCAGGCCTCTGGGATAATCTCCTATCTTAAAGTCAGCTGTGCCACATAATATATAATCATGGGAGAGATGTCTCTCATAGTCACATGTTCCAGGGATCAGAATTTGTCATCTTGCTGGTGGGGAGGGTTAGGATTCTGCCTGTGATACACAGGTTATCTATGAAGCTGGTACTGTAATTATGACATTATCATTATCACAATTAAACTTTCAGAGACTCAGAGATTGATAACAACTTATATAAATTCTGGTAGTTTGTAATAAAGTTAGCTGACTCTTGAATAAAAAATCTTTGAATAAATTTATTTCCCAAACAGTATTCTTATAAGAACTGAGCTACATAGATACGAAAAAGGAAGACATAAATGCCTCCAATGGTCAATACAGTGATATGGGGCTTCATTTTTGATTTGGTTTTTTATTTTGGTAAAAGATAATCTGTGGAAATAAAGATAAATAAAGATACTATCACATAATCAGAGTGGCAAAGGCTCAATATATATTTAGTTATACAGATTATATGACATAGCAGTCACTAAATATACAGTACATTTTTTTTTTTTGAAATAGAGTCTTGCTCTGTCGCCCAGGCTGGAGTGCAGTGGCACAATCTCTGCTCACTGTAAACTCCGCCTCCCAGATTGAAGCGATTCTCCTGCCTCAGCCTCCTGAGTAGCTGGGATTACAGGCCCGCGCCACCACGCCCAGCGAATTTTTGTATTTTTTTTTTTTGGTAGAGATGGGGTTTCACTATGTTGATCAGGCTTGTCTCGAACTCCTGACCTCGTGATCTGCCAGCCTTGGCCTCCCAAAGTGCTGGGATTGCAGGCGAGAGCCACTGCTCCCGGCCAGTATATAGTAAATATTTGAGCTTATAAATGATTGCATTCAACAAAACATCCAAAAGATTATTCTCAATTATCATTGTAATGGTCTATTTCTCTTGACCTGGCACTACCTAATATATAAGCCATTCCTACATATGATTATTGAGCACTTAAAATACTCTATCAGATATAAAAAGCATAATCAATATTGAAGGCTTGATATGTAAAAACAAAAATACAAGATATTGCATTAATACTCACATAATGATTACATTTGGAGTAATATTTTGAAAATACTAGATAAAATAAATTAGTAAAACTAACTTTATCTGCTTTTTAAAATTATTCTTAATGGGGTTTCTTGAAAAATTCTTAATTACATCTGTGTCACATTATGTATCTATTGAACAATGCTGCTTTAAAACAATATAGCAAGAAACATTCTTCAGGATACGTTTCTTATATATCATTGTATATATAAGAGGAAATGATTTATTTTTCTATTATCTACAGATCACCAAATAAATTATTTATAAATAAATATGTTATTCTTTGCATATGCTCAATTAATTTAAGTTCCTAAAAAATAAAAAGGAATAATCAAAATTTAAAGCTGTAAAAGCTATTTGATTATTAGAATCAAAACAGAATATAAAGCAATGTATCTAGTATAATCTCATTTTGCTCTTGTCTTTGTATTCCAGATCATTCCTCGGCTTGTTGAGCTCATTTCTTCTCTCCTTCTAGGTCTGATAAATTGACCCCAGTGTTCATCTTCTATTAATTCAAAAGAAGCTTTGTGCTTGCATCAGTGCTGCCTGACACAGGGGAAAATGAGAAATGCGGCCATTGATATGCAAAGAAGGGCAATGTGGCTAAACTGAAGAGAGTAGGCTTTTGTCCAGCTACTTCCAAAATGGCTCATTTCAGATTCCCACTTGTTCAACTAAAACAAAATATTAATGAATCTGCTAAATAAAGCTTATAAATGCTGAAGAATTAATAAGGGTGAAATCTGAAGGGCATAAGTATATTTTCTCAATAAATTCTCTTTGACCACTCATGCTCAGGTGTGTGATATGTTACCTCTTGTTTTTATGAATCCTTCCATTGTTGTAAATGGGCTCTGTATAACCTTTTCAGTTAGGAAAGATCAAAGAGACTTTGATAAAATATATTGGAAAGTTACCTATGCTTTAAAATTTAATCAAATGACCAAATGACTAAGCAAGCACTGTTTGGTTAGAAAATAGATTAATGTCAAGAATTATACTGAATGTAGGTAGCTATATCTAAAAAGAGTGATAATACGTATAGTTATGTTGCAAAGAGGAGAAAATAGTTAGATTTCTTAGTTTAAAAGTAATTACCGGTGCTGGATGTCATGACTCACGCCTGTAATCCCAGGACTTTGGGAGGCCGAGGTGGATGGATCACAAAGTCAGGAGTTCAAGACCAGCATGGCCAACGTAGTGAAACCCCACTTCTACTAAAAATACAAAAATTAGCTGGGCATACTGGTGCGTGCCTGTAGTCCCAGCTATTTGGGAGGCTGAGGCAGGAGAATTGCTTAAATCTCCTGGGAAGTGGAGGTTTCAGTGAGCCGAGATGGCACCACTGCACTCCAGCTTGGGCGACAGTTTGAGACTTCGTCTCAAAAGTAATAATAATAATAATAATAATAATAATTACTGGAATGAAAATTTAGTTTCTTAACACATATAGGTACCAACTTAATTGAATAGAATTTTATTTGCTATATTTACCTTTCAAGTGAATATTTTTTTACATAAAAATTTTGTGGGAAATGTTTTCATGCATTAAAAAAGCAATAAAGGTGTAAATTGAAGTGTATATACTTTACGGTAGCTACAGAACAGCTCCATGTAAGTAGTACGAAGAAAGTAAACCTGCACTTATGTTAACTATGCATAGTTTCTTTGAAGACAAGATAATTTACCACACATTTGTCTCTTGGTATTTGCAGGAAATTGGTTGCAGGACCTCTAAATCAAAATCTGCAAATCCTTCAGTCCCTTACATAAAATGGTATTATATTTGCATATAATATACACAAACTCTGTTACAAATTTAAATCATTTCTAGATTACTTATAATACCTAATGCAACATAATGCTATGTAAATAGTTGTTATACTATACTGATTTTTTATTAGTATTGGTTTTTACTGTTATGTTGTTATTTTTATACTTTTTCTTTTATTTTTGATCAAAAGTTGGTTAAATCTGCAAACGCAGAACCTGTCAATTTGGAAAGTCGACTGTACAATATTCAAGCTTCAAAAATGTTAAACAGTGATACTTTTGGAAGATTAGCGATGCTCTGGATTTGTGAAGAATGGAAGAGCATGGTTTTAAACACTTGGATAAATATATTGGTGATATTTAAAATGGAAAATAAAGCATTCAACTAAAATTTTTGGAAAATAACAGACTAATAATCACTAAAGATAAACATAAAAGTAGTGTTTTTTTAAATAAAAGGGAAAAGCGGTTAATTTAATGCAAATCCAGATTTGGTTCTTGAAAGACTCAGAAGCTTGTTATAGCCCTTCTTACTCAAATTGTGAAAATGAATACAAAACTACTACAATCAAATCTAGACAACAAAATAAGTAAATATACAATTAAATATACACAAATATACAATTAAAATTATAAGAGATTACTTGCTATATGTTAATTGTAGGATATTGCTTGCTCCATGGTAATAAATGTGAGCATTTGATTGCCATGTTGAATTTTCTAGGAAAATGAAAAAAATTCAAAGTGAGTTAAACAGAGGTTGAAAATATAAATAAACTGAGAAAAGAAATTTGGTAACTTTTCAAAAAACAAACCTTTGGAAAATAGCTCACTTCATGAAAAAATATTTTTACATCTTAAGGATATATGATTATTGTGCAAGTTTTCATAACATAAAGGAAACAGTATTTGTCTTCAATTATTTTAAAAGTAAATGCACAATTGATGCAAAAACTTAAAGAAATAAAATTAAAGATTTATGGAATTCACATTTATGCCTATAGAATCCAAAATTACATTATTACTAAATATAATTCAATGTGGTATTTGAAACATAATTTACCACATTATATTCCAACTTCTTTTATGTCTGTAGCCAAATAACTATGTATTCATTAAAGAAGTGTTGTTATGTTGTATGAAAACTATAGGATTCTTTTTTTATATTTATTTTTTTAAATAACAAGTAAGCTTTACCCTTTTCTCTTTCTTCTTTCCTGCTGTCTGGTAAGCACATGAGATGGCTAATGCTCCTGTAACCATTTTGTACTAAAAGGTAATTTTGATTATAAAATTACATGGTTTGAGGCTGATAGAACAAACCTGGTTCGATGTTCTCTTCACAGTGCTGATAAATTAGGCTGCTCTTTATATCTCAGTACCTATTTATTTGAGAAAATTAATTTATGTTTCTTTGTGCCATTATTGCTCTATCCTAAACGCAATTCTACAGGTAAATTATCCTGACAGCTTAAATTTAGGTTATCCTTGGAGCATGTCTTGAAGATACTGTAATGATAATGTGCAGGGAACAGTTAAGAAATTAAACTAGTGCTCAAGGTAAAATGTGTAACATGTGAGGAGAATTTGAATAAGTGATATAAGACCAAATTATAAAAATATTATAATTTATTTTCAACAAATATAAAAATATTTGAAAGAATTAGCCAAAATATAATAAAAATGTAATGGAGGAGATTATGAAGTCCTGAACTAAATCAATGGTGTGAGTACTTAAAAAACCTTAGAAAAAATTTGTCAGTAGATGTAAAATTACTAACATTTTGTAATAAGTCAGCTGTATTATATTCTAAATGTATAAAACAGACAAAAATATTAAATATAATCTGTTATACTATAATTTATATTGTTTCTGTAGTTTATGTTGTACAATATCCAATTCCACAGTGTTGCTAGTATTATGTAGATGTAGCATTACTTTATAGGTAATTTTCATAATACATGAAAGTTATGAATCATTAAGGGACATTTTCCTAAGAAAGCCTAAGCAATATATAAAAATCTTTAGAAAGAAATGTTGAAATTTCTGCAGAAGCTGAATTCTTTATATAGTCTTTATATAAGTAATGGCTTCAAGAACTACTCTATTTTTGCCAAAACTTTAACTAAATTTTGGTGCTGACAGTGCAGAAAGTGAAGATGTAAAGCCATTTCTAGTTACAATATCGATTGGTAATGAATGCTATGCCACATATCAAATTCTAAATTTTGATGGAACTGGTCTCTATTGGAAGAATATGCCACCAAACAACCTATAACTCTAAGGAAGAAGCTTAAGTTTTCAAGTTAAAGATGCAGAATATTTAATGATAGTGGTCCCAGACATTATTGCCAATGGAGATCCAACGGCGCTGTTTAAAATAAGATTATTTATGGTTTTGGTTGTGCTCTCATTAAAATTCACATAAGTTTATGTGGTTTGCGAATGATCGATTTTTAGTCGTGTTAAAAGAAAAACTTTAAACAAATTAAATTTTACAGAGTTTAATTGAGCAAAAAACAATTGACTCTCCATGAGTCCATTCTTAACATTGGTTTTGTATGCTCCTAAATACTAATTTCATTACCTTAATTCAGGTTCCTAACACTGCTTAATAAATGGGTTATCATTGGTAATTTGACTTGTGCCATGGAGTTCATCCAAACTGCATATTTTAACAATTTTAATGCTGGCTGATTTCGCATGAAATCTTGCAGGGTATTTCCTTGTATGTAACTGAATTTTGTACCACTCGGGTTAGCAGATTTATGAACCAATCAGTCTCCTGGAGTTTTTTAAATTCTTACTCAAACCAAATGATATGATCTCATAGTTACGGAAAATCTGTACTCAAGAGTGCTTGTCAGTGCCTTTTCCATATTTTCCATGAATCTTTTTGAAGAAATAATACCATAAAATTCTACCTGCTTGTGAAGAACTTCCAGAAACTACATCAGAGTTAAGCAACTAACTGTAGACAACTTAAAATGGTCATAGTTAAAAACACAGTTGACAAGAAAATGTGGTTATTTCCGTGGCCTACAATAATTTAACATAATTACAATAATTATGACTAACAAAATATACCAAGATACGTCAAAATTTTATGAATCTCATACAGCATTAGGACATACATTAATAACATATTCATTGAAACATAACTCAAAAAGGTTAAACATTTTTTCTTACAAAGGCTTAAAATAATCAAAATAGAATCACAGGTCACATGACAAAATAGAATCACGTGACTAAATAATAGCCTTTCATTTAGCCAAAGTGGTAAAAAAATGTTTTAAAAAGCAAAAACTTTTATTCTTTGATAGGAGACTCAATTTTCCAATTGAAAGAGCTGAGGAAAATAGCGAGACAGACTCTGTTTTTCTATCCCTTGTCTCTCTTTTGCTCTCTTTCTCTTTTTTTTTTTTTTTTTTTTTTGCAGTTTACTCAAAATGTGAATAAAAATCTTCTACTGTCACAACTGTGCCACATGAAAATTCTTGTTTAAAAGAGAAAACCAAACTTTCACCTTTGTATTAATGTATTATCAATTCCAAAACTAATTTAATAAACTCTAATAAGCCAATCTCAGTCATTATTTTGACCACACAAGATTTCTAAAAACCTTTTGTTATCTCTTACAAAATTTTATTCTACTTTCTTTCTCTTTCCAACTCTTTATTTTTTATCTATATCTTTTCATTTCTTTAATTTGAAGCAATATTTAAGTAAATTTGAAACTAGAGAAAATTATTTTTTTCAAAATCACACATTGTCATGCTTTTACAACTTTTGTCACCAAAAGGGTAACTTGCTTTGTAATGCACGTTTTGTATATAGAATATTTTATATCTGGTGGTTTTAATTATACACATTAACTACAATTTTAACTCTTAGGAAGCCTAATTTTTAGTGAAAACATAGGAAGTAATTATGTACTGTTTTATATCAGTATTTATAGATGAAAGCCATTTCATAATATTTTAGAAAGACATGTTTCCTTAATGTTTTGCTTATTAACAGATCTAGATATATTTAGTTTTTCTAGATCATAGAAGAATTAGGTGACAAAGTATGTCAGTTGAAACTTATATTTAATAATTAATGTTTCACTAATTACAAATGACTTAGAAATTTTATAATTATCTATTATTTAATTTAATAGAACATGACTTTAAGATTTTAAATTACTGAAAAGTGAAAAATATTTGGAAACTATGACACAGGTACTCTCCCTTATGTCTTCCCCAGTCATTATAGGTCTCAAGTAGCCATATAACACCTAGGATATTTATGGAGGGCAAGGCACATCTGGGTGCTGAATTTACTCACCAGTTATAGCACTTAAGACAGAAGATAAAGCTGTAAAGACTATGTGTGGAGGGTTCAAGCCCTCCCAGCTTGCCCAGGAGGCAAAGTTGGACCATAGAGGAAGGAGTGACAGTGGGTTTGACTTTCCCTTGCAGCTGGTAGTGAATTCACTGAGGACATGTTCCCAGGCCTCACGTTGGCCACCTGTCCTGACCCTAGAATCAAGAAGCTCAATACTGAAAACATAGACTAACAATTATATCAAGCAAGTATCAAAAAGTTTATAGAAGCAGCAGTTTTACGACCTTAAAACACAAAGTAGAGGCAACATAAACCTGCCTAACTGTAAAACACATAGCAGAGACAACATAACCTGTCTAACCAGTAGACACATGCAAAAATGTCTGAATTATATTAAACTGATAACTCCGAAGCCATTTCTATTTTAGTTTACCAAGAATTTCAAAACTATTTCTATCAAGTATTATTATACACAGGTAACACCTATAGAAATATAGACAAACAGAGGCAGATCTTAGCTGTTACAAAGAATTCTCATTTGCCAGTTTTCAAATAGTATTTCTTTTCCCCATTCAGCCTATCAACTCTCAAATGACTTGTTTCCTTGGCCTCAGCAATTGTTAGCTAAACAATACTAAATTTACATTTCTAAAGGGATGATTCAGGTGTTACAAGGTAGAAAATTTGTATCTCAAAAGCACATAGCTGATACTTTAGCTTTAAATATTGCTCAAATATTTGAAAAATCATTTATTCAAATCATGGAAAAAGGTAGTGCATAAAGGCCCAGTTAAAATGAGATGGCTGAGAGAAGCATCTTGAACAAAGGTAGGACTTTTATGTCAATTTCAAACAATGGTAAGAATTTCAACCCAGTCTTCCCTCTTTGGCACCCTTACAAAGTAAAATTTTCTTTACAGTTGCAAATTTCTTTTAAAGAAGGATTTCAAGACAGGTAAATGTCAGAAAGGTATTTTGGAGAACTGTTTATTTCAATAGGTGGTTTTCTTTAACTTAGCTACTGTTTCCTTAACAAAAAAAAAAAAAAAAAAAAAAAAGGCTCCGGATAGAGTCTACTAAAACATAGGGCAAATAAAGCATTCTTTATGCCTGGACTCAGCATGGATCTCAAGAAATTTCAATAAACACAGCAGATAGATTATAAAAAAAAAAAATTCCTGTGAATTTCTGAGAGATAGAATCCACACCTCTGCAATATTGCCATTTACTGCCACTTTCTGTCTGACCCAGTCAGACAACTGAGGCCTGTAATGGGATCCAATCCAGCTATTCATCAAATCCATCTAATCCTGGATCTAGCCTAATTTTTGTTGAAACTTCCAAACCCATTTCAGATTTTTAAAAAATTATTCAAACAAGCCTAAGATACTCAAAACATAAATTGTTGAGCTTGGAGACAACTACTTACCCATAATCCTTAGTTGCTGGGAGAGAGTAATGGACACAATGGGTCCAGCGAACACCTTGCTTGGTCTTAAGGCTCCTGTGAGTCTCTAGAAACTCTAGTCCAGATCCAACTTCTGACACCATCTGTTAAAAGAGAAACTTTAGACAAATTAAATTCAACAGAGTTTAAAACTCTTTTATGCCTAGTGTTCTATTACTGGAATGCTAAGCGTATGGGAATTATTTATATCTTACTGCTCAAAGTCATCATCAAGGTCTGATTGCAAAACTTCAAAAAATTGCAACCTCATGCATAAATGGGTTAACTGAACAAAGAATGATTTGTGAATCAGGCAGCCTTCTGAAACAGAATAGATTCAGAGAGACTTTAGCTCTGCCAGTCGGTTGAAGAGTTACAGAAAAAAAGAGGAAAGTGATGTGCAGAAAATGAAACTGAGGTACAAAATAATGACTTTTCTTCATGAAGTAAGGCTTTGTTTATATTTTTCAATGATATTAAGAAAGTTTGTGAGAATATTTTAAAAGGCAGCCAAACAAGCAACAGCACTTGATTCTTGAAAATTACATAAAACTCTTCCCTTCTCGTAATTGGATTCTATTTTAAAATAAACTATATATAAAACATATCATAATTTATTGACTCATTTTTTAGAAAAAAAACCGTAAAGAATTGTGTTTACTTAAAAAAATCATGGTACCCATCAACCTGTATCAAGCAAATGTCTTTATAAAAATTGTGTTGCATTTTGAAGAAAAATAGTTGTGTGCATGCATGTGTGTGTGTGTATACAAAGATACTGATTGATGATTCAAATAACTAGCAGGAATTTTATCTCTATGTCAAGGATATTACTAAAAACACTTCTGATGTCTAAAAAGTGAGACAATAGCTATTTAAATTAGCATTAGTCATTCCAACAGGTAATGCTTGAAAAGTAACCACTGATTAATATGCTGCTTTCTTACGTGTCTAATAATTTGATCAATGAACTTTTTCTTCTGAGTATGAAATGCATTTTTATTAAAAAATTAAAGGGTAACTAACTACTAATTTTGTTTAGAAACACAAAACTGATTTGTTACTCATCTGAAAGACTTTAGAGATTAAATTTGAATAAAAACAAAATCATAAGGTTCTTCTTTAAAAAGTACAGGGAGTTGAAGTTATACATGAGACTCAAAAATATTTTGATATTTAATTTCTCAAGGGATGGTAGTGACTCATGTATAATTTCCTTTTTACAAATCATTATTATTCTTGGTAATCAAATCAACATATGGTACATTATTGAAATAGTTTTTATAAAGCTATTTGTCTTACACTAACAAAACATTTCGATATGATTTATTTGTGTAATATCTTTCCTAGCTAATTCTTACAGTATTTAGTATCATCAATGTTTTGTATATTTCACTAATCAAAACATGACAAATAGCATGCAGTATTTAGCAAAGCTTAATATTGTAGCAAACATACTCTATAGGGAATATGTCCATTTTATAAGTTGTCATACATAACATTGCAACTAAAATGATAGATTTTATGTACTATTTGTTTTCCCATAAAAACCCAAGAAATTCTTGATGTCAGAAGCTTTTATTTTTGAAAGTAGTAAAAGGTGATAAGCCATTTCGATTTGAAATTTGTTTCCCAAAAATTGTAATCCTCACATCAAGTAAAGAAATATTTGAAAAAATTGAAAATTAAAACAGTGGGCATCTGTATTAGTCTGTCCACATAGTGCTAATAAAGACATACCTGAGATTGGGTAATTTATAAAGAAAAGAGGTTTAATTGATTCACAGTTTCACAGAGCTGGGGTGACCTCACAATCGTGGCAGAAGGTAAATAAGGAGCAAAGCCATGTCTCACATGGAAGCAGGCAAGGGAGCTTGTGTAGTGGAACTCCGCTTTATAAAACCATCAAATCTTGTGAGACTTATTCACTATCACAAGAACAGCACTGGAAATACCTGCCCCCATGATTCAGGTATTTCCCAGTGGGTCTCTTCCACCACATGTGGGGATTATTATAATTCAAGGGGAGATTTGGGTAGGGACGCACAGCCAAACCATACCATTCTACCCCTAGCCCCTCCCTAATCTCATGTCGTCACATTTCAAAACCAGTCATGCCTTCCCAATAATCCCCCAAAGTCTTAACTCATTTCAGCATTAACTCAGAAGTCCAAGTCTAAACTCTCATCTGAGACAAGGCAAGTCCCTTCTGCCTATGAGACTGTAAAGTCAAAAGCAAGTTGGTCACTTCCTAGACACAATGAGGGTACAGATATTGAGTAAATACATCCTCTTCATATGGGAGATATTGGTCAAAATGAAGAGGCTACAGACCCCATGCAAGTTCAACATCCAGCAGGGAAGCCAAATCTTAAAGCTCAGAAATGATCTCCTTTGACTCCATGTCTCACTACCAGATCATGCTGATGCAAAAGGTGGGCTCCCATGGCCTCAGGCAACTCCACTCCTATAGCTTTGCAGGGTACAGCTCCCCTTCTGGCTGCTTTCACGGATTGGTGTTGAGTGTCTATTACTTTTCCAGGTGCACAGTACAAGCTGTTGGTGGATCTACCATTCTGGGGTCTGGAGGACAGTGGCCCTCTTCTCAGAGCTCCACTAGGCAGTGCCACAGTGAGGACTCTGTGTGGTGGCTCCCACCCCACATTTCTTTTCCACACTGTCCTAGCAGAGCTTCTCAATGATGTCATTTCTATACATCCTCTGAAATCTAGACAAAGGTTTCCCAAACCTCAATTCTTGACTTCTGTGCACCCATAGGCTCAACACCTCATGGAAGTTACCAAGACTTGGAATTTGCATCCTCTGAAGTCATGGCCTGAGCTATACCTTGGCACCTTTTAGCCATGGCTGGAGCAGCTGGGAGGCAGAGCGCTAAGACCCTAGGCTGCACACAGCAGGGGGTCCCCTGACCTAGCCTAGGAAACCAATTTTCCTCCTAGGCCTCTAGGCCTGTGATGGGGGAGGCTGCTGCAGAGGTCTCTGCTATGCCCTGGAGACATTTTCTCCATAGTCCTGGTGATCAACATTTGACTTCTCATTACTTGTGCAAATTTCTGCAGCTGGCTAGAATTTCTTCTCAGAAAATGGGTTTGTCTTTTCTACTCCATCATCAGGCTGCAATTTTTTGAAACTTTTATGCTCTGCTTCTCTTTTTAACATAAGTTCCAATTCCAAACCACATCTTTGTGAATACATAAAGCTAAATGCTTTTAACAGCACCCAAATCACCTCTGTAGGATACCCTAAATCATCTCTTTCAATGTCAAAGTTTCACAGACCTCTATGGCAGGGGCAAAATGCAGCCAGTCTCTTTGCTAAAACATAGCAAGGGTCACCTTTATTCCAGTTTCCAGCATGTTTCTCATCTCCATCTGAGATGAGCAGCATTTGGTCAAAAAGCCATTTAGCAAGTATCTAGGAAGTTCCAGTCTTTCTCACATAATCCCGTCTTCTTCTGAGCCCTCCAAACTATTCCAATCTCTGCCTGTTACCCAGTTCCAAAGTCATTTCCAAATTTTTGGGTATCTTTACAACAGCACCCCTCTCTACTGGAACCAATTTGCTGTTAGTCTGTTCTGACGCTGCCAATAAAGACACACTGAAGACTGGGGAATTTATAAATAAATGAGGATTAATTGACTCACAGTTCCACATGACTGAGGAGGTCTCACAATTGTAATAGAAGGCAAAGGAGGAACAAAGTCACATTTTACATGGTAACAGGGAAGAGAGAGAATGCACAGGGGAACTCGCCTTTATGAAACCATCAGATCTGGTGAGACTTATTCACTATCATGAGGACATTACAGGAAAAACCCACCCCCATGATTTAATTACCTTCCATCTTGTCCCTTACATGACATGTGGGGATTATTACAATTCGAGGTGAGATTTGGGTGGAGGCACAGAGCCAAACTATGTTAGTATCTGTGTCAGGACTACATAAATATCTCAAAATTCACTAGGGAATGGATTATAGTCATATACTAGTGGAATAGAAAATAGTAATATGTTTACATTTCAATTTAATAAACATTACTCTTCAGAAAAGTTTTCATATATAGGAAAAAAAGATACTATAAAGTTTCCCATACCACATGTCATTTTCTCTATCAATGTCCTACAGTAGTATCAAACATTCATTACAATTAATAAATCAATATTGATGTGTTATTATTAACTAAGTTCACAAGTTATTCAGTTACTCAGCTTTTCATTGTGTCTCTTTTCTGGAACCAGGGTTGCGTTTAGATTTCCACATTACCTTTAGACATATGGTCTCTTAGACTCCTCTTGGCTATTATAGCTTCTTTGATTTTTCTCATTTTTGATAATTTTGACAGCTTTTAGGTGTACTAACCAGGTATTTGTAAAATGTCCCTCAATTAATGTTTCTTTAATGTTTCTAATACGATTAAACTAGAGTTCTAAGTTGTAGGAATCACAGAGGTTAAGTGTTATTTTTATCTAATTCTGTCAAAGCTGCATGACATCAGTGTGATGTGATGGTTGACTTTGACCACTTAGCTGATAAAGTGTTTGTCTTATTTTTTAGTGTAATGTCCCTCTTCCCCTTACTGTACTCTTTGGAAGGAAGTCATCATGTGCAATCTACATTTAAGGAGTGGAAACTTGTGCTCCTCCTTGAGGGCAAACTCTCTACATAAATTATTAGAAGTTTGTCTCTTTTTTCCATGTATTTATTTATTGAGTGCTTGGTTTTGATTATGTATTTATGTAAACATGGTTCATGGGTATTTATGTTACAATTTGGGTTAAAATTCAACATTACTTAATTTTCTTGCTTAGTTTTTTTCCTAGTTCTGTTCTTTGGGAGCTCATTTGGCAGACTCTGGTCTCCTTGATACTTTTCATTGTGTGGTTGTTTGGTTTGGTTTGGTTTGTTTGGTTTTCAGCACTTCCATTTTTACCCTAAGCTCAACTTCTACATTTTCTGTTCCAGCCCGAGAATCAGACATTTCTCCAAGGAGTCTTTTGGCAGCCTTTTTGAATGAGGCTATCTTTCCTGGATTCTTGAATTAAAGAATTATATTAGAGACCAATATTTGAGTTTATTGCTACTAGGGTGTTGCTAGTTCTTTCAGAAAACCATTCAAAAAATATATTTGTGTATATGCTATGTGTATGTGCATTTTGCAAATATTTTTGCATATAACCATCTGTCTCCACATTAAGCTACCTGAGTTTAAACAGAGATATCCAACTTTAATGTATCACCTCATGGATATTACCATATAGCCTCTATGTAACTTTTAACTCAAACAATGAGAAACTTGCTTCCCACCATTAGCCATCTATTTACACTGATGTTATGACAAAATAAAAGCAATAGAAGTAAATGTATGTTGTGAAAATCCAGGAGAACAAGAAAAAGAATCTGTAGAGTTTCTTCTCCAACATCCTCAGAAAACTAAAATCATCCACTAAAAGATTATTTTTTGCACTGAAAGAGAAGATACTCTTTAAATATGAATCCATTTCAAATTGGTAAAATAAACAGACATGAAATTAGAAGAGCCATGAGTATAGAATGTTTTTCCATTTATGTTGTCTATTTCTTTCAGCAGTGCTCTGTAGAGATGTTTTATCTCCTTTTTACAGTTAGGCGGATTTCTGAGTATTTTAATTTTTGTGGCTATTGTAAATGGGATTGCATTGTTGATTTGGTTCTTGGCTTGAAAATTGTTGGTGTATAAAAATGCTAATCATTTTTGTGCATTGATTTTGTTTATCAGTTCCAGGAACCTTTTGGAGAAGTCCTTCGGGTTTTTTAGCTATAGATCATGTCATCAGCAAAGAGAGATAATTTGGCTTCTTTTTCTGCTTGGATGCCTTTTATTTCTTACCCTTGCCTAATTGCTCTGGTTAGAATTTCTAGTACTATGTTGAATAGCAGTAGTGAGAATGGGCATCGTTGTCTTGTTCTGGGTCTTAAGTGGCATGCTTCCATCTTTTGCCCAGTGTGATATTATCTATGAGTGTGTTAAAGATTGTTTTTATTAGTTTGAGGTATTTCCTTGGATATCTAGGGTATTGATGGTTTTTATCATGAAGTTATTTTGAATTTTATCAATAGCTCTTTCTGCATCTATTGAGATGATAATATGGTTTTTGTTTGTAATTCTATTTATGTGGTGAATTTCATTTATTGATTTTCATATGTAGAACCAACCTAGGATCTCAGGAAAAAAACCTACTTGATCACAGTGAATTAACTTTTTGATGTGCTATTGAGTTCACTTTGCTAGTATTTTGTTGAGGACTTTTGCATCCATTTTCATCAGAGATATTGGCCTATGGTTTTCCTTTTTCACTGTGTCTTTCCCTGTTTTGGCATCAGGGTGATGTTGGCTTTTTAGCATAAGTTAAAGAGAAGTTTCTCCTCCTCACTTTTTTGGAATAGTTTCAGTAGAATTGGTACCAGGTCTTCTTCGTACATCTGGAATAATTCAGCTGTGAATCTATCTGATGCAGGGATTTGTTGTTGTTGTTAGATTTTTTTTTTTTGAATTAGTGATTCAATTTTGGAACTCAATGTTGGTATGTTAAATATTTCAAATTCATCCAGATTCAATCTTGGGAGTTTGCGTGTTTCCAGGAATAAATGTTTAATTTTAAATCTAAAATATGACCATAAGTCAGAATGAAGATAGAATAATAACCATTTACATATTTTATTTACTGCCAATATAGAAATAATGAAACCAAAATATTGGAAAATAAGAGACAAAACAGGAAAAAAATACATTTATTGATTATGATATAAACAATAATATGAGGCAAAGTATATCAATAAAAATGTATAAGCTAAAAAAAGATTAATAGAAACAGTTGACTACACATATTAAAATGGTTTAAGAGTAAAGCTAACAAGTATACTTAAAATACAAACATTTATACTTTTAGATAAAATTTAAACATTGGAATAATTATATTCTCTAATGAGTAAATGTAAAAGTCAAATCACCAATTTAAAACATTTAAAATGTCTTAAAGGGAGGAACCCAAATAAATGTTATTTCTATGAGAGTCAACTAAAACAGCGTGTTTAAATGGAAATAATGACAAGACAAATAAAACCAAGAAGAAAATCAGCATTTGAGTACCAGGCAAAAGAGAATCAGGCAAAAGTTTCAACTGGGCACAAATTTTCTTGAGCAAAGTCCAGGGGACAAGCAGAAGATGCTACAGATATGAGCGAGTACAGGAACACAGGGGCTGCCACCGATGGAGTGGGCAGGTGTGAAGGGGCTGGGTGCAAAAGCCATGTTTGCTTTCTCAGTGAGGCTTCTCACAGCCTGAGGCAAGGTTTGAGCAAAGTGCCGCTGGAATGAGACGGACCTTGCCAGCTGCATGGGAGCCGGGTGAGACGTCTCACTACTGGCTATTTCTCACTTCCCTGGTGAACTATATAATACAGAAGAGGTGGCCAAGGTCGCCTAAGAAACATAAACTCCATTGGCCTGAGAACAAACCCCCACTCTCCATAGTGGCCAAGGTAAGCCCTAACCAAGAAGAGTTTGAGCCTAGATCTGCCTAACCCTGCCCCTATCTGATGGAATTTCCATTCCAGACTTTGTAGCTGTGCACAAAACATAGATACTCTTGGGAGCTTAATGGCACTGCCCATTGACAGAGAATTCAAAATATTTACCCTGGCCATCTTAAGTCAAGCTTAGGGTCCCCTACTACTATCATAGTTGGTGCTCTGTTGAAAGTACCTCTTCTTGGCTGGAGGCCAGTCAACTGAAGACATTACTGCACTCATGATAGAATAACCAAGATCATAGAAAAGAAAAGACAATACCTAATTCCATTGCCTGCAACATCCTGGCTAACCAGAGTTCCTGAGTGTGTCCACATGACAACTTCACTGCTAGTATAACCAGCATTCAAGAAAGACAGCACACAAAATACTCTCACAGAGTCTACTTCACTTCCCTGCCACCTCTACCAGAATAAGTGCTGGCATCCATGGATGGGAGGCCTAAAGACAGATCACATCACAAGACTCTTTGCAGATATCCCCCAGCACCATCCAAAGCCTGGTAGCCTCACTGGGTGGCTAGACCCCAAAGAGTAATAACAATTACTGCAGTACAGCTCTCAGGAAGCCCCATCACTAGGGGAAGGAGGAGAGCATCACATCAAGGGATCAACCCATGGGACGAGAATCTGAACATCAGGGCTTGAGTTTCTGAACTCTCCACTGAAATAGTCTATCCAAAAGTGAAGGAATCAGAAAAGTGATTCTGGTAATATGACAAAACAGGGTTCTTTAATACCCTGAAAAGATTACATCAGCTCCCACCAACGGATCCAGAGCAAGAAGAAATCTCTGAATTGTCATATAAAGAATTCAAATGGTTGCTAATTAAACTACTCAAGGAGCTACCAGAGAAATGTGAAAAACAACTTAAATTTATAAAAAAAAAAAAAAATACAGGATATGGTTGAAAAATTCTCCAGAGAGACAGATATCATAAAGAATAAAAAAATCACAACTTCTGAAAATAAAAGACACACTTAGAGAAAAACAAAATGCAGTGGAAAGTTTTAACAGTAGGCTAGATGTGAAAAAAAGAACTTCAGAGCTCAAAGAGAAGGCTTTTAAATTAACCCAATCAGACAGAGACAAATAAAAAAATTTAAAAATGAACAAAGCCTCCAAGAAACTTGGGATTATGTGAAATGGCCAAAGCTAAAAATAATTGTTGTTCCTGAGAAAGATGAGGAAAATGGTGTTCCTGAGAAAGGTTAGATATCTAAAAGTTTGAAAAATGTATTTGAGGAATTAATTGAGGAAAACTTGCCTGGTCTTGCTAGAGATCCAGACTTCCAAATGCAGGAAGTTCAAAGAACCACTGGGAAATTTATTATAAAAAGATAATCACTTAGGCATAAAGGCATCAGGTTATCTAGAGGCATGACAATGGAAAGAACATTAAAAGCTGTGAGACAAAAACATCAGAAAACATATAGAGTAAAACATATCAGATTAACAGTAGACTTCTCATCAGGGATCTTATAAGCCAGAGGTATCAGGGTACCGTCTTTAGCCTACTAAAACAAAATAATTGTCAGCGAAGAATTTTGTACCCAGCAAAACTAAACTTCATAAATGAAGGAGAGATAAAGTGTGTTTCAGAGAAACAAACGCTGAGAGAATTTGTTGCTACTAAACCAGCACTGCAAGAAATTCTAAAAGAAGTTTTAAATCTTGAAACAAAACCTCAAAATATACGAAAATAGAACCTCCTTAAAGCATAAATCTCACAGGGCCTATAAAACAAAAGCAAAATGACAAAACAAGGTATTAAGGTAACAACTAACATGATGAATGGAACATTACATCACTTCTCAATACTAGCATTGAACATAAACGGCCTAAATTTGCCACTTGAAAAATATATAATAGATGAAAATCCATCAACCAAGTATCTACTGTCCTCAAGAGACTCACCCAACACATAAGAACTCACTAAACCTGTGGTAAATATAAAGATATTCCACACAAATTGAAACCAAAAGTGAACGGATATCATTTCCTATATCAGGCAAAGCAGACTTTAAAGCACCAACAGAAAAAAAAAAGAGGGACATTACATGATGACAAATGGATTAGTCCAATAGGAGAAGATCACAGTCCTACATATATATGCACCTAAAACTGGAGCTCCTAAATTTATAAAACAATTAGTAACTAGATCTAAGAAATGAGCTAGATGGCAACACAATACTGGGGGGGGGGGGGGCGTATTTTAATACACTACCAACAGCACCAGAGAGGTCATGAAGACAGAAAGTCAAGAAAGAAGCAATGGACTTAAACTATACCTTAGAACACATAGATTTAACAAATATTTATGGAAAATTCTACCCAAAAACTGCAGAATATACATTCTTTTCTTCAGCACATAGAACATTCTCCAAGATAGACCATATGATATTTAACAAAACAATCTCAACAAATTTAGAAAATTAAAATTTTATCAAGTATTTTTCCAGACCACAGTGCAATAAAGCTGGAAATTAACTCCAAACAGAACCCTCAAAACTATACAAATACATAGAAATTAAATAATCTGCTCTTGAATGATCTTTGGGTCAGCAATAAAATCAAGATGGAAATTTAAAAACTTCTTTAAGCTGAATGATAGTGACAAAACGTATCAAAACCTTTGAGATACAGCAAAAGTAGTGCTAAGAGGAAAGTTTATAGCATTAAATACCTATATCAAAAAGTCTGAAAAAGCACAAGCAATCTCTACAAATTCAATGTAATTCCATCTAAGTACTATCACCATTCCTTACAGAACTAGAAAAAAACCCACAGAACTAGAAAAAACCCACAGAACTAGAAATCATATCTGGAGTCATCACATTACCAGACCTCAAACTTTACCACAAAGCTGCAGTTACAAAAACAGCATGGCACTTGTATAAAAAATAGGCATGTAGACCAATGGAACAGAATAGAGAATTCAGAAATAAAGTCAAATAGTTACAGCTAATTGATCATCGACAAAGCAAACAGAAACATAAAATGTAGAAAGGACACCCTATTCATTACATGATGCTGAGATAATTGGCAAGCCACATGTAGAAGAATAAAACTGGATCTTCATGTCTCATCTTATTCAAAAATCAACTCCAGATGGACAATAAACTTGTATCAAAGACTTGAAACCATAACAATTCTAGAAGATACCATTGGAGAAACTCATTAGCTTAAGCAAAGAGTTCATGACCAAGAACCCAAAAGCAAATGCAACAAAAACAAAAATAAATGGGTAAGACTTAATTAAACTAAAAGTCTTCTGCACAGCAAAATAAATAATCAGCATAGTAAGCAGACAACCCACATAATGGGAGAAAATATTGAAACGTATACATCTGACAAATGACTAATATCCAGAATCTACAAGAGACTCAAACAAATCAGGAAGAAAAAAAATAAATAATCCCATCAAAAAGTAGGCCAAGGACATGAATATACAATTCTCAAAAGAAGATATACAAATGGCTAACAAACATATGAAAACATTCTCAACATCACTAATTATCAGGGAAATGCAAATCAAACCCACTGTGAGATATCACCTTACTCCTGCAAGAATGGCCATAATATAAAAAAAAAAAAAAAAAGATGTTGGTATGGACATGGTGAAAAGGGAACACTTTTACACTTCTGGTGGGAATGTAAACTGGTACAACCACTATGAAAAATGGTATGGAGATTCCTTAAGGAACTAAAAGTAGAACTACTGTTCAAAACAGCTGTCTCACTACTGGATATCTACCCAGAGAAAAAGAAGTCATTCTATGAAAAAGACACTTGCACATGCACGTTTATAGCAGCACAATTTACAATCACAAAGATGCGGAACCAGACTAAATGTCCATTGAGCAATCAATTGATAAAGAAAATGTAGTATACATACAACATGGGATACTACTCAGCCATCAAATGAAACAAAATAATGCCATTTGCAGCAACCTGGATGGAATTGGAGACCATTATTCTAAGTGAAGTAACTCAGAAATGGAAAACCAACATCATATGTTTTCACTCATAAGTGGGAGCCAAGCTATGAGAATGCAAAGGCATAACAATGATATAATGGACTTTGGGGACACCGAAGGAAGGGTAGGAGGGAAGCTAGAAATAAAAGAGCACACATTGGGTACAGTGTATACTGCTTGGTGACAGGTGCATGAAAATCTCAGAAATGGTCACTGAAGAACTTATCCATATAACCAAAAACCACCTGTTTCATGAAAACTATTGAAATAAAAAATTATAAAAAAATTAAATGACCTAAATTCCATATTGCAGGGCAACAAATAGAAAAAACTTTATATTCAAATAAGTGAGTGCTATACAGTATTTAACTTTCATTTTTTAATTGACAAATAAACATTACGTATATTTATGGTGTAAAAAAGTTACAAAACTTATGAAAAAATAATAAATACTTTAAATTTTATATTTTAGTATATAGTGATAATTGTAGGATAATTCATGGCCTTAAATATAAATAAAATTGTATGAAAAAATTAAAATAAAACAATAAAAGTAATTTGAAAAATAAAAACCAAACAAAAAACACACTTAAACCCCAAAGTTTTACAATCTTACGAAGCAAACATTTAATAAATATGTAATCCCCCAAATACATTAATTTTTCCACAACATCAGAAATAAGGGTTTTTTTTTTCCTGTATAACCAGTATGACATTGATATGGTTTGGTTCTATCAACGGTGTTCCCACCCAAATCTCACCTTGAATTGTAATAATCCCCATGTGTCGATGGTGGGATCAAGTGGAAGTAACTGGATTATGGGGGCTATTTTCCCCCATGCTTTTCTCATGATAATGAGTAAGTATCATGAGATCTGATGGTTTCATAAGCATCTGACATTTCCCCTGCTTGCACTCACCCCTTAGGGCTGCCCTGTGTGAAAGGCGTCGGCTTCTCCTTTGCCTTCCATCATGATTGTGAGTTTCCTGAGGCCTCCCAAGCTATAGGTAACTGAGTCAATTAAACGTCTTTCCTTTATAAATTACCCAGTTTTTGGTATTTCTTCATAGCAGCATGAAAACAGACATTGATATCTAAACCACTAATGATAGCACATGAATATGAAAATTACAAACCAATATCACAAATGCAGATCAATTTAAAGTTCTTAAATAAAATATAAAGTAATAGAGTGAAATGTATGAATTAAATGATACAATATGACAATATGGGAAAAAGGTTTATTACTAGGGACCAAGTTTATTTCAATGTTAGGAAAATCATTAATTTATCATATCAATAAACCAAAGGTGAAAATTTTATGGTTATCTGTATACTGATGATAACACATTAAACACCCAATATCAATTTCTGATTAAAATCCATTAAGGAAAAAGGGGTTGATGAATATTTATTTTTCACAATTACATCTTATATTTTAGTAATAAAACACCATTTCCCAAATGTGCCATGAATCTAAATATTAAAAATTGAACACCCGCAGACATGTGTGTGTACAAGAAGAAAATATAAGTGAATTCATCATGCTAATCTGAATATACAGAACTGTTTTTAATAAGGATACCAATATAAAAGGACATAAAATAAATGACTTATAACTTGAAATTAGTTTTTACAATTTTTAACATGGGCAAAATGCAATTAAAAAGTCAAAGGACAAATGCCAAACAAACACCTGCAACATTAATCACAAATAATATACCATATCAACAATCCTCAGCATCCTACAAATGTTGAGGGGAAGAAATAGAAACGTTGCAGAAAAATTGGAACATATAATAATAATTCACAAAGTATGAAAATTGCTTGTTAATATAGGAAAAATTTCCAACTTTATAAATAATAAGAGGAATAAAAATTAAACATATCCTGAGCAACTCTTTTTCATAGTTGATCAAAAATAAAAGTGCAACAGTATGTTTATTTGGGAACTAAGCACTCGTATATTGCTTTAGAAATGCAAAATGTTTTAACCTTATGCATTTAAATTTGATATCATCTAATAAATCTGTAAATATTTTATCATTAAATCCAATCATCTTCAATAGGAAACACATCTGCATGATGATACTCATTGAAATTTTATTTGTAAAATAGTACAAAAAAAGAGCATATAAAATGTTTGACATTTTATGTTAAAGAAAGGAGAAATAAGAAAACATTCATTTATCTGCATATTTTTATAAAAAGAAATGCAGGAAGGATAAACCAGAAACTAATTAAATTGGTTACCAACATGGATAGGTAGGAGCAGAGTTGAAAGGATTGAGGGAGAAATACATAAATGAAAACACTTTTCTTATACATAATTTTATTTTGGGGATCATATAAATTTCTTACTACTCAATAAAGTAACAAAATATAAAATACGGTTATAAAAAGGACAGATGCTATATTTAAAATTATTTTTGCTCTGGTATGTAATCTCCAAGTGAAATTTATCATTCCAAAATGCTCAGCTTTAGTCCAAGATTTGGTATTTTTATTGTATAACTCTTCATTTTAAAACCTGTCTAAAAACTGAAGTACAGACTATATTTATATTACGCAAAGTCTATGGTGGCTCAATTTAAGGCATCTGGAAGTGTTTTACTTCCCAGTCTCATTATTAAAGACTACTCCTATCATGTTGACTAAAAGTAACATTGGTCATTTTTCATTGAAACTCTCCTGTCAAGCACACAAACACACCAGAATATAACAAAATATGTTTCATAGCTCAATTGAAAGCATTCTGTAAAATCAGTTGCTTATCAATTTTGGGGCATTGACTTTTTACAAATTAATGTTTAACTTTTGATTCTAAAAATATGCACAAAAATTTAATATGATATTATTTTCCCCTTGCCTAGCTGCATAAATGTGCATGGTTCTTATTTTTTCCTTTGAATGGATAGAAGCAGCATAGATTCTATCATATTTACAAACCTCAAGACAGTATTAAACATGATAAACAATATTGCTGCATTTAAAAATGGCCTTGTTGAGGCCGAAAAGGAACTAGATATAATTAAGACCTTCTTTCTTGGTCACTGCTTAATATAAAGCTTTATTTTTCCATCTCTGTGTTTAATATGGGAATAGAAATAAAGTGAGATAAACAAATATTAATGAAGCCCTTAAGCAAATAGTGGAGGTGAAAAGTTCGACAAGCAATAAAAAACCTGATATTGAGGAAAAAGGATAAGTGAAAATGAATGTTTATCTACATGTCATCTTGGATAGATAGAGTCTATCATTCATAATACTGAGAGCTCTAGTTCAGGTTTCACATGAATTTTACTTTCTATGATAGCAAAAAGCTCTGTTCCATAATCTTGGACATTTTCAAGTATGTACATACACATACACATACACACATTTTAAAGTTAGATAGGCAAACAATTCTGTAACAATCAATTAACATTTATTTTAGTAACTCTTAAGCTCACCATTCTGCTCTCATAGCTGAACGCAGTGGGGTATCAGTGATATGAAATATCATTTCTTTTCAATCCCAACAAAGTAGAAGATAGCACGAGTAAAACATCAAGCCACCAGAGCTAAGGAGAATGTTTTGGCAGTGTAACCTAGGAAATGCTCAGCAGAAGTCTATTTTCAGCTCAGCTGAAATGATCTGGAAATGATTCTTCCTGCCAAGAGGATTACACGAAATGTATATACCAAACTTATCCTTATTCCTTGCTTACCAGCTTTAGTTTGTGTAAATTGTCTCTGAAAAACCTTCCACTCAGTGAAAGAAATTGTTAGGTAAATGAATACCAATATAACAAGTTTAATTTTTGTTAGTATACTTTCATAATTACAAAGAAGTTGTAAAGCAGTATAGAGAACTCCTGTATACCCTTTACTTATATTAACATGTTGTTCATTTGTCTATATATCTCTTTCCAAGCACAGACCCATTTATTTTTGAATAATGTAATAGGAATCTGTAGATATTATCTCCCTTAATCAATATCAACTTCAGTGTATTTTATGCTAATGTCTAATGCAATCACAGGCCTAGTCTTCTATAATCCTCAATTTGAGAAGGGATCCAAGTATATATATCTGGAAGCACATTTCATGTTAAAAATAATAGTCAATTACATTAATAAACAATACTTTTTACCTAAAGACTGTTCTGTTTGAAAAGTAACAGTTACACACAGTAGCTTTTCTTTCTCTTCAGGATTTGTTTCATGTGCCCCAAAACTTAATGGTTCTGTAAGTTAAAATAGCTTTGAGAGCTTTACAAGATTATGGATAAATCTCAATTCTGGCTTCATGATAACAATGAAAGTGAAACCTGTTGTTGCATTCATATCTGTGGTGCACTCAATTTGTTTTTGTTGTTTTTTGACTCAATATTACATTTGCAGGTCTGATGAGGCAATGAACTACTCAGGCACTCAGAGAGTCATTTTTTCTCATCTAAATTAGGGATTTTTTCACACTATAATAAATTTCTATTTTAATTGGTTTATAAAATTATGACCATTAGTATTTTGATGCTCAAAATGTCCAGTATTTGGCCCATGGGAATTCTTTAAGCTGCCTCTTTGTGACTTTGATCATGGCCTGATCATTTTTTGAGCTCTTCCTTATTTTCTGGCACAAAACATATTCAGTCTCATCTTGTATTTGCTCTCTCTCAGCACTAGAACCTGTATTTTTTTCAAAGTGTCCTATTTTATGGACAGTTATGGAGAATGATTTTTGGAAACAGAGATATTGGCCTCAGTATGTTTATTGCTCTTTTAATGTTGCTGCACTCATGCTCTTGCAGGGAAAAGAGCAAACTTCACACACACACATGTACATTACTATCTATCTGTCTCTCTATCTATCTATCTATCTATCTATCTATCTATCTATCTATCTATCATCTATCTATCTATCATCTATCATCTATCTATCATCTATCTCCATCTATCTGTCTGTCTATCATCTACCTATATCTCCATCATCTATCAAAATCAATGATCACATTGATTTCTCGAATTCTGTATTTGTAATTCCCTTTTCAGGAAAAGAGAAGGCATTCTCCCATTATTCTCAACATGTTTACCCATTTAAACTTTTCCCCAGTATGTAACCTAGTGCTAGCACAGTTTGGAAATGTGTACATGTATTTCCTTGCTCAAATTAACAACCCTCTTCTAAACTTGTACCCCCATCCTATCATATGGACTCACCTAGCCCCCATGCCAGTTTGCATTCCTATATTAATTTACTGCTCACCTCCTTAACACTTTACAACTCATCACTGCCAGCCATGCAGGCATGAAGGTACTCCTATCCCCATTTAACTCTGTCATTCTGACTGATTAAATAATTATTAAACCATGAGGCCTGGCATAGCGGCTCTCACCTATTGAGAAACCAAGGTGGGAGCATTGCTTGAGACCAGGAGTTTGCGACCAGCCTGAGCAACATAGCGAGATCCTATTTTCTGCAAAAAATACAAAATAGCTAGTATACTTGGCGCACACCTGTAGTCCTAGCTACTCAGGAGACTGAAGCAGGAGAATCGTTTGATTCTAGAAGTTCCAGGCTGCAGTGAGCTGATCATACCTCTATACTCTAGTTTGGGCAATTTGGCGAGACCCTGTCTCAAAAATTAAATTAAATAAAATTAAATCGTGCTTTAATTTCAGAAATTACATTCTCTCCTACAATCTAAAATGAATCAGAGACTTAGTTATTTACTCTTCATAATTAAGATACTCTTATTTTTTTTTGTTTTCTTAGTTTTTGTGGGTACATAGTAGGTGTATATATTTATGAAGTACATGAGATATTTTGATACAGGCATGAAATTGAAGTAAGCATATCATGGAAATGGAGTATCATCCTCTCAAGCATTTATCTTTTGAGGTACAAAAAAATCCAATTACACTCTTCAAGTTATTTTAAAATGTACAGTTAACTTATTGACTCTAGTCACCCAATTGTGCTATCAAATATTTGGTCTTAAGCATTCTCTTTTTTTAATGTATGATTAACCATCTTCATTTACCTAATTTTTATTTTCTTAAACACTTTTAAAATTTAAAAGCTTAAAAACAATAAAGCATCTATTTAAAAAACTCCTTAACGTGGGTGTGGTGGCTCACATCTGTAATCCCAGCACTTTGGGGGACTGAGGAAGGAGGATCACTTGAGCCCAGGGTTCAAGAGCAGCGTGGACAACATGGCAAAACTCCGTCTCTACTAAAAATACAAAAATTATCTGGGCATGATGACACACACCTCTAGATCCAGCTACTCAAGAGGCTGAGGTGGGAGGATTGCTTGAGTCCTGGCAGTTGAAGCTGCAGTGAGCCATGTTGTGCCACTGTACTCCAGCCTGAGTGACAGAGCTAGACCCTGTATCAAAAAACAAAATCAAAAATAAAAAACACTAAAACAAAAAACCCAGCACACACAAAAAGCCTCATTAATATTCTGAGACTGCAGTAGTCACAAATGGTTTAATACAAATGAGTATACTTTTATTATTATTATTATTAGTAGTAGTAGTAGTAGTAGTAGTATATGGACCTCAGTTGCTTAGAATTGAAATTATTACAATCTTTTGCTTATGCCATAATCTCATTCAAATCTGTGTATGGTCATTTTGTACTTACGTATTCACGTTGTTTATCTAGTTTTCAGTAATTAGTGAGTGCCAGTAAACTCGCTGAGGAATTGAACTGATATGTTCCTGTGCACCATTATCACTTGGCATCTCACTTGAGAAACTGCTGAACCCTGCAATCATGGTTATATAGTTGTCATGTTTTCTTTTTTTAATTGACAGATAAAATTGTATGTATTTACTGCATAAAACATGATGTTTTGAAGTATGCATACATTGTGAAATGACTAAATCTAGATAGTTAACATATGTATTGCTTCACATAGTTTATTATTTTGTTGTGGCAAGACACTTCTA
Source organism: Macaca thibetana thibetana (assembly GCF_024542745.1). Classification (NCBI taxonomy): domain Eukaryota; kingdom Metazoa; phylum Chordata; class Mammalia; order Primates; family Cercopithecidae; genus Macaca; species Macaca thibetana. The sequence continues at coordinate 62,644,421 of NC_065594.1, forward strand.
CTCTTAGCATTTTTCAAGAATGCAATGTACTAACTGTAGTCATCATGTTGTCCAACAGATCTCTTAAATTCTGTATCCTTTGACCAATTCTCCTCATCCCCCACCACTCTATTCCTTGGTAATCACCGTTCTAGTCTCTATTTCTATGAGATATCTCCATGTACGAGTGAGATCTTTCTCTGCTTAGCTTACTTCACTTAAATAATGTCCTCCATGTTCATCCATGTTGTTGCAAATGACTTGATTTCCTTCCTTTTTACAGCTGAATAGTATTCCATTTTGTATGTGTACCATATTTTCTTTATTCATTAATTTTTGATGAACACACATTTCTTCATGTGTTAGTTATTGTGAATAGTGCTGTAATAAACATGGGAGTGCATATCTCTTTGAAGTATAAATTTTTTTTTGAATGCATTGTCAGTAGTTGGATTGATGAATCATACGGTAGTTTTATTTTTAATTTTTTTTGAGGAAAATTTCTATTATTTTCTATAATGGCCATTTGACTTCACATTTCTACCAACAGTGTTATATAGTTTTAATGCATCTGCATATTTACTAAAATGCACATGTGTATATGAACACATACAAACACACATTTTTTTTAAACTTGGAAATTGGATATTACTTTGCATGTACATTATTGGGAGTCTTAATTTATTTACTTAGTACTATTAAATATCTGTGATTCATTCCTATTGTACTTTGCCTTAATCATTTAACAGCAATATAATATTCTGTTTTGTTCACTAATTCATTTTCCTGCCAATGAAAATTGTGTTTCTTTTCTGAAATTTGTTATTGTGAAAAGCACTGCCACGAAAATTCTTGGAAATGTATCACAAAGTATATATGACAAAATTTTTCTTTGTTGTATACTGGAGGATAGAATTGCTGAGTTGCAGAGTACACAATATTGACAACCTTCAGAAATAGAATCCCCTTAAAATCCCACCAATAATGTATCATCTGGAGTCACATACTAACAGATGGCTCTGTCAGATTTTGTTATTTGTATATTTCAATAAATGGATTTTCAAAATTATGTTATTGATAATTTGAATTTCACAATTATTAGTACTTTTTCCTGGATTTCGATTTATGACAAGAGAATTAATATTTTTTTTACTAAAAGAGCTGAGGTTTCAAATAAGTTTGATGGTCTATGATTGCATACCAGAAACAAGCATTTTGGTGAGTCTTTCTTTATAATTTTAGTCATATTCATCATGGCAGGTAGGCAAGTCCTCTTTTTAAACACTTCAATTTTAGAACCTTAATTATTTTCCAAAAATAGTTACTATATTAAGTGCTGTATCTTATATAGAGTCTATTGTTATTTTAACTTTCAACTCTACCTTAGGAGTCTTCTCAGATTATAGTAGATATAAACCTGCTATCAAATGGCTTATTCTGCATATGGCCTGATGTGGTTCAATTTCATCTAAATACTTTATGGTCAGTTATAGCTTCTCAAATAACTTTTAATTCTTATTGACCAGCATTATTGACATCTTACAATGACAGATAAGTCTATGTATTATCTTTATCCATTTTATAATTCTTAGAATATTACACTGGGTTTATAACATGGACAATGGTTTTTAAATCTATCCAAGTTAATACAAAATAAACTAGTTATAAAATAGACACATAAATCAATGGAAGATTATAAATCCTCAAAATAAGTTCATTAATATTATGACAAGGTCATGAAAATTATTTAGCTCCTTAGCCTGTATGGATAGTGTATGCTTCTTAATTTGATAATTTATGTCACAATATATTTATAAATGATTATGTCTTTATATTACTATTTTAATAATAAACTTATATAAATGTATTAAAACATAACTTCAACATATAACTTACTGTAAGTTTAAAGTGAGTCTAACTGTAGGCTCACTTTAAATTTCTATCTACCAAGAATTTTACTTTCTAAACTTATACAAAAATTTCCTTATAACAATAAACATTTAATTTAATAACATTAATAATGTAGGAGAAACTTGATTTAAAATAGCATCTTCTAGGAGACAATTCTTCAAAATATCTAATATTCATAGACAGTAGGTCACAGTGTTCGTGCCATGCTTAAGAGTTTGTTGAGTTTGTTTTTGTGAGATTTCATATTTGGCTCATTCTGTAAATTATGTTGTTATAATATGTGATACGACCTATCAAAACGAGCTGGAGTTCTTCTGCCTTTTCCTCTTCTCTTTTTTCTCTTATCTTCTATCCTCTGTCTTTTACTCCTTCTCTTCCTGAATATTTTAGTTCAAAGGCTACTAGGTGGGACTGAGCAGAGCAGATGCTTATGTGTGTGAGTGTGTTGGTAAGAAGCAATGGTGCTCCAGCACCCAGAGTCTGACTCTGAGTAGGGTGATGACAGTGTTCAAAGGAAAAAGACAGCCTCACAAGGGCTGTTGGTCACAAACCAGTATTACCCAGAAAATCCATACTGGGCAGAGGAGTTGGTAGAAATGGCAGTGGCTGCTCAGCCCACAGTACTGGAATTAGAATTGGGGGAGAATGCTATGCATATGAGGAAGCTGCAGTTTACCTTGTGATATCATTGAACAAGTGGAGTAAGCAGGCTGTTATTGGTGGGCTAGTAGCTTAGAGCAGGGAGTCATAGCACATGTCAAGGTGATGAGACATCAAATTAATGGGGAGGAGTTCATTTTTGGGTTTTGGAGCCCAAGAAGTGTGAAAACATGTGGAGAAAAATGGGGAAAATTAAAGTAAACCCTGTAGTGTTGGATTCAAGTTGGAGATAACAGTGTGAGCTCAGAGATTTCAATATATCAATATAAAATTAATATAAATATGAACATGTACATACAGGTATGTGTGCAAATATATCTCTACTTCCGTGTACTACCATATTTTTATGTACAGTGTCATACCAATAGCAATGAGTACATGTATAACCAAGATTTGTGTTTCTTTTCTCTACTATCCACTGCAATGATCTAGGGGTCCTTGGAGAAATGATTGATTCTAGAAGTACAAAATGAGATTGGAGAATTTTCTGTGAGAGAAAATTTTAAAAAGTGCTCAAAGAACAAGGGGTGCATATCCAAAGATACAGAAATCAACTGAAAGAGATACTCACTGTGGAATTTGAGCCTTTAATAACAATAGTAATTAATTTAAATCATATAGAAATTCATGAGTCTATACTAATATAAATAATGAGTGAATACATAGAAAGTATGATGAGATATTTCATAATATCACCATCCAAATACTTATTTAGAACAAACAGAAATGGGGGAGAAAGAATAACTTTAGAATGAATAATCCTAGCATGTGTCATCTTAATCAAGGGCCCAGAATCAATAAACAAGTAATGAAATCAATTCAAATGCTGTGGCCCTGATTGACTGGATAGGAGGAGTATGGTATCACTTCTTTGTGATTCCTGTCAAAGATGCTTAATCTAAATCTAATTATGATGAAATATCTGAAGATCACAAATTGAAGGGGAGTATACAAATTTACTGGCTTTTAATATTCTCAGATATCAAACTTACAGTTATAAGTTCTGAAGATCTACTGTGCATAATGGTAACTATAGTTAACAACAACATATTGCATACTTGAAATTTTCTAAGTAGATGTTAAATATTTTCACCACAAAAAATGTAACTATGTGAGATAATGCATATGATATTTATCTCAATTATGTTATTTACTCACAATATATGTGAATATTAAGACATTAGGCTGCATACTTTTAAAAAACTTTGTCAATTATATACAATTTTTATTTGTCAGATATACCTTAATAAAACTGACAAAATAAATTACAAAAATAATATTACCATGTGTCAAGATCATCAAAAGCAATGAAAGACTAAAGTCCTTTTGCAGGTCAAATAAAACTAAAATGACTTCAATAAATGCATATGTTTCATTTAAAAGTATATCCCTCTCTTTGAATGAATATTATTAATACTGGAATAATTGAAGAAATTTTAATGGATCTTTGGAGTAGATGGTGATAATACATAAATATAAAATCTAGATCTTTATGTTTTACTTTGGTTTTCTGGAACATAATTGTTAGTAAGAAATACATACAATGACTTTTACTTGTGTGATTGGGCATCATCTCAGTAAGTTACTCTTAAATGATTCAGAAAAAATAAAGTTGTATGTGATTTAGGAACTTAAAGAAAGAAAAAACATAAAATCATTTGTAATCTACTTGCCATTTTAATAACTTTTAGGTTGTTAAAAAATGAAAAAAGAGACATATTTATGCACAAATTGGCTAATATGTATAAGAACAATGACACAGAAGTTTATTTATTTATTTTGCTAGAGCAAGACAGGAGAAATTGTCTCTCCAGATTCACTTTACAATATGGTCATGGAAAAGCCTTCTCCCAAAACACACGAAAGTGTTTAATGATTGCTTTTTATTGTAATTATTTAATAGTTGGTTATACAGAACATAATTCATAGATACAAGTTATGGTGGGTATGCTTTCTTATCTTCTAATGTTTACAAAAATTAAAGAAACTTGTAGTGTTAATTCAGACTAGACAAAAACCATTATTTCAGATTTTAGTCATAACTATGGTATGGCATCAGTGCATTTAATGCCAATGCCTAGTTAAAATAAAATCAAGTAAAGGAAAGCATTTTGAAAATTAGACTTTTAATATTTTACTTTTTACTTACAGAGAAAGCTTTTGCTATCACTTTAAAGTGAAAACATGAAGGTTAGCAACATATTGTCCATGACCAATAGACCATAATTAATTAAAGCAATCTATCAATAGTTGGTGTAGATTATTAGCAGTATTAACACTAGCATCATCATTTCTCTTGCTTTTAGGTTAATTTCAGAAAAATCATATTTCTAATTTCCCACTCTTCATTAGTAGTAGAAGCAGAAGTAATGATAACTATAATAGTTATACTTAGTGATGCCATTTCATGGTACAGAGTATGTTCTCATTCATTCACTCGAATAATCACAACCATCCTACATGAATCATTCTTATATTCATTTCATATATAAATATATTAATTCTCAAAATGTGTGGAAGATGTTATCCAAGGTCAGGCAGCAAAGTTGAGGACCTTGCACTTGACATCTAATTGGACTGGCCTTCAAAAACCATGAATGACTTGAAATTACTACATTGTTTTATTGCTCCCATCTAGCATAGTATTTCTCCCCATGCAACTTTGAGAAAAAATGTTTTCATGTCGACGTACCCTCAGGGGCCATTTCTAGTAGTCAATTGATTACTTATGCTCTTCCCTTTTGAACTTCTATTGAATTATGGGAGTTGTTTATAAATCTTTAGAGAATTGGCCTTAATTATTCAGCCACCTCTATATGTTTTGATTTTTTAATTTTTCTTTTTAAAAAATTGTGTAAGTTTAAGAGGTAGTAATACAGTTTTCTTAGGTGACTATAATGCGTAGTGATGAAGTCTAGGCTTTTATTGTATCCATCAGCCAATTAATGCACATTGTACCCATTAAGTAATTTCTCATCAGCCGCCTCCTGTTACCCACTCCACCCTTTCAAGTCTCCAACGTCTATGATTCCACACTCTATGTCTGTATGTACACATTATTTACCTGTTGAATGGAAAATGAATATAATTCTTCATTTTATTTTCTATATATTTATATACTAAAATAATCTTGCCACTTTTCACTAAAGGTAACATGGTAGAATATGACATAAAAATTGCAAATAGGTATCTGCTATTGTTTGAATGTTTGTGTCTCTCCAAAATTCATATGTTGAAACTGAATTCCCAGTGCAATAGTATTGAGGTAGGGCATGCAGGAGGTAATTAGGTTATGAGAGTGGAGCTCTTATGATGGAAATAAATGGAAGAGATCCAAAGCAGCTTGATTCCCCATTCTGCTAAGTGAGGACACAACAAGAAAACACCAGACACAGAATCTGTTGGTGCCTTGATTGTAGACTTAACCTAAGGGACCATGAAAAATAAATTTCTGTTGTTTATAAGACACTCAGTTTATGGTGTTTTGTCATAATAGCCTAAATGACCTAAGATAATATGATTCTAAAATATATGTCATAACAGGAAATATTTCAGAGGAACATTATAATGTGTTCTGAACTATGGGCATTCATTATACTATAACAACAACCAGGAGGAATTTTAGTGTGTCCTCTAGTAGCTTGATCAATCATCTTCATTTTGCACTCCACATGTAGTCAGAAATAAAACTGTAGCTACAGAATATGTTTTCCATCTCTGGATTTAGCTCAAATGCTTAAGATTTATTTATTTATTATTTTATTTTTATTTTTTATTTTTTGAGCAGCAGCAAGATTTATTGTGAAGAGCAGAAGAGCAAAGCTTCCACAGTGTGGAAGGGGACCCGAGCAGTTTGCCAAAGATTGTTTGTATATTTTGATATTCTTTTGCCAAATTACTCTTTCAGCATTTTTAGAAAGTTAAAATATCTCACACCCAATGTTTTCAGGATGAGCTTGTTGAAGTGTCTTATAAAAGAGCAAATGTAGTTAAAGGAAAAGTGACACTGTGAGTTTTCCACATAAAATAAGCAAAAAGTAACATAAATCACTTCCCAGAAATGATCTATCAGATGTGTGTCGTTAATGTTCTTTGTAATAGCATAGTAAATCCATATTATAACACAATGATGTTGTTCAAGATCGCATCATTTAAATTCTCCACATATGGAATATAGCAGTCAACATCAGTAGTTATTTTGTTTCACTTTAAGAACAAATTTCTTTTCAAGTAACTAATAAAGGGACATATAAATTATATATCAACAATGAATATATGAATTTTGGGTTGAAATTTAGTCTGTGTAAAATATTAACCATTATCCAGAGGAGAAAATTCAAACATATCAAATGTTTAACTTATAGAAAATATGCAGGCATTAACAAAATATTACAATTTACTTTGATAAAATTTTGCATGTAGTTCTGATTTTTTACTTTTTTGATCATATGAAAATATGAACAGTATACACTCAAGCCATAACAAGTATGAAACATAAAAGTTATGCAACACTGACTCATTGCAAAAGCAGGTATCTTGTCCATAAATAATTCAATGAATGCTATACAAATAGAAAATTAAAATGTCATTTTTATTAAGTAAAAATATACACATACGCCATATATCTATATGGAGAGACAGAGAGAGAAAAGAGAGAAAAGAGGAATTACAAGGTAAAATTAGACCACTTGTTAGTATTTATAGGTTTAGAAAATTTAATATAGAGAACTTGAAGGAAACAAATACATAGAAGTTTTCAAATATATGATATTCAAAGTGTTAATAACAATGAGTTTAATAAAACCAAAACAAAGCAAAATATTGATATTAATTTACACAAACAGGAACCTTAAAATTTAAGAATTATTTTTGATGTTCAAATAAACAATCTGTGTGCTGAAAAGAAAATATACATATGGCATTGGACTCTTGTTATAAACAACAAAGAAGACTTTATTCACGACTATTGCAGCAGGACTCACGACTATTGCAGAGGAGTAAAGGACGTTACTCTAAACACATCAAGGATGGTTGAAAATGTGTAGCTAAAGAGTAGAGCTAGAGGGTCAATGGATAGAAAAATTGTTCAGAGGAACTTGATTAGATACCAAGACTCTTGCTAAACTGGCTTAACAAGATTCTTGATGAAGGCAGGATAAGGCTGAACTACCAAGAATGAGGGATGATGAATTTGATTACATGGTAAAGGTGGGAGATTCTTGATAATTGGCTTAGCAAGATTCTCTGCTAAAACCGGGCTCTGTAGGCCAGGGTTTCCAGGACAATGTTGAGGCCTAATTAAAAAGAAAGTTCTCAAGACCTTGACTAAAATTTGGTAAAGGAGAGAGTCCTTGCCAATATACATACTCTGTGTGTGTGTGTGTGTGTGTGTGTTAAAGTCTTCCTGTTGAAGCCAATATTAGTACAACGATAATGGCTCTGGGGCTTCAAAAGCATTATCAAGTAAATAGAAAGAAAGAATGAGAGAATGTGAGAGGGAGGGAAGAAGGGAGGAAGAGGATGGGAGAAAGAAGAAAATTATGAGGAGAAAACAGGTGAATAGAAAGAAAAATGAAGTGAAAATACTAATAATTTTTGATACAAAAGACAGAAACTACTTTTGTGGTTTCAGTCCTTTTAGTTATCAATTTCTGTATAATAAAAGCACTCCTAAACTTTGAAGGTTTAAAGAGCAATAGCACTGTCATTTATTATTATTCTGCAAATTGACTACTTGCAGCTGGTGTATCTAAGGTTATTCATGTAGTTGTATGACCTGGAAGCTCAACTGGGGCTGAAAATCCAAGATGCTCTCTAACTTCTTGGACTCTCTCTTCATTAAGATCCTCCAATCACTCAGAGACAGAATATGAAAGCTGCCAATTTTCTAAAGATGTAGACCTGGAAGTTATGGAATATTGAACATCACAACTTCTGTAATCTATTGGTCAGTACAAGCCACAGGTCGAGTTCAAATTCAAAGGAAAGACTGACTCTGAAAGTAAACCAGAGATCATCTACTTCAAAGCTAAATAAACTTTATAACTGTTAACCAGATACTATCTTACTCAAATTCGTAAGCTCTTTTGGCACATTCTGTATCTTCTGTCTCTGTAATAGTTTCAGTAATTGTCCCACCAATTCGTAACAATTTTAACTTTCTCCAGCCACCAAAATAATTTTCTCACTGCTTGTCTAGTTTTGACAAAGTAATAATACATACTAGGTGCAAGCTGGAAAGTTTCAGACTATCAATTCTGCTGCACTCTATTGGTCAAAGGGAGTCATGAGACAAACCAAAGTTTAAGGGGAGAAATAGATTACCTTCTAATAGTGGAAGTAGTAGCATGCATGTACAGATGGAATATGTTATTGGAATCTGAGTTTGGACACTATCACACAGGAATGGATACAATATTTCTAAGAATGTTCTCAAAGAAAAAGATCAATATAAAATATAGTTTTAAGAAGACTACCATTTTGATAATCAAATATATTTAACCCCGTAAAATAAAATATGAGGTGGATAAAAATTAAATTTTTTAAATATGAAGAAACAAAGGATTAATATTCTCCCTAAGACAAGATAACAAATAAGTACTAAAACATAATAAGACACATTGAAAGGTTTGAAAGAAATTATTGTGAGTAGAAAAGCCACAAAAAATGAATAAAATTAATGAAGAAATAATGTTTAATGAACTAACAATTTACCTATTCTATTTTAAATGATAATCTGATAAGTTAAAAATATTTGACACAAATTCTCATAAATGATATTTTAGATATAGTTTTTGCCATGATAATTCAGTCACAAGTTAAAATTGATACATTTATTCTTTTTTCTATAAATTTGTCATTTAATTGATATACAATAAACTGCCTACATTTAGAGTATATATTATTATTATTGTTATTATTATTTTTAGACAGAGTTTAATTATGTTGCCAGGCTAGAGTTCAGTGGCACGATCTTGGCTCACTGCAACCTCTGCCTCCCACATTCAAGTGATTCTCCTACCTCAGCCTCCTGAGTAACTGGGATAACAGGCATGTGCCACCATGCCTGGCTATTTTTTGCATTTTTAGTAGAGATGGGGTTTCACCATGTTGGCCAGGATGGTCTCGATCTCTTGACCTCATGATCCACCCGCCTCAGCTTCCCAAAGTGCTGAGATTATGGGTGTGAGCCACCACACCTGGCGAGAGTATATATTTTAATAGATTCTTACAACTTAAAAACATCATCACCACAAAGAATAGAAAAATATCATCAACCAATATTACCTAGTGCTTCTTTGTAATGTACTATTCACACACTATTCGGGGTCTACACAGGCCATAACTCATCAGTATTCTGTCACTATTGATTATTTATGTTTTCTATAATTTCATCTAAATGGATTTATATGAGTGGATCTATTTTTTTCTAGTTTCTTTCACTCAATATAATTGAGATTCATTTATGTTTTTGCAGTTTCAAGGTTTGATTGTTTTTATTGTTATATAGTTTTCATTTTATTAACACACTACAATTTTTTTATTCATTCATCATTGTTTTGGCTGTTACAAATAAAGCTGATATAAATGTTTATGTGCAAGACATTGTGTAGAGATATGTTTTTATTTATTATAAGTAAACACTATGAAGTGGAATAGGTAGATGGTATGAAAAGTACATATTTTGTTATAGGGTGGTTATATCCATTTTATATTCCCACCAGTCCTGTATTAAAAAATTCAGTTACTCCCCATTCTCCTAGCACTTGATTCTTTTTTCCCCTCCCTTCCTCCCTCCCTCCCTTTCTCCCTTCCTCCTTTCCTTCCTTTCTTCCTTCTTCCCTTCCTTCCTCCCTTCCTTCCTTATTTCCTGCCGCTCCCCTTTGTTTTCTTTCTAGAGGTATCTCATTTTATTTTATATTTGCATTTCCCTAATCAGGTTGTGGATCATTTTATATGCCTATTTGTCATCTGTAAATTTTCTTTACCAAAGTGTGTGTTCACACATTTTCTTTGTTTTCTGAGTTTTGTCTCCTTATTATCACATGATGAATTCATTAGCTATTTTAGATATAAGTACTTTGTCAGATACTGTTTTGGGAACATTTTCTTTCTGTTTGTACCTTGTTTGTTCATTCTTAAAATAATGTCTTTTAAGAATAAAATTTCTCAATTTATATGAAATCTACTTGTTGATTTTGTAACACTTTTATTATTTGTGTCCTATCTAAAAAATCTTTGACAAACTCAAAATTGTTAACATTTTCTCTTTTGCTTTAAGTTTTAAATTTTTGCTATTTCTAGGTCTCTAATCAATTCTAAGGGTTTCTTTTTCTTTTTTTTTTTTTTTTGGTTTGTTCATTTGTTTGTTTTTGATATTTTACATAGAGTAGTGATCAAGATTAATGTTTTGGCAGACAATTGTCTAATTTTTCTAGAGGCATTTAAGAAATTATTCTGAAATTATTAAATAACCTTTGCTAATTTTCCAAAAGTTATTATACCATGTATGTGTGGGTTATTTCTGGACTCTCTATCCTGATCTATTATTTTATTTGTTTATCTTTATGGAAATACTACACTGTGCTGATTCTTTTGGTTTTATATTAATTCTGGAACTCAGGTGTTATGTGTCCTCCAACTGTTCTTGTTTTTTTCATTTTCAAAGCTGGTTTTGGTACTTTATGTTCTTTGAATTTACATATAAATTGTGTAATCAATTTTCCATTTCTACAAGAAAGCCTCCTGAGATTTAGATTGAAAATACATTGACTATAAAGATCAACTTGGGGAAAACTTGACATCTTAACAATATTGAGCATTTTGACTCCTTAACACAATGTTTAACCTATTGAATAATGAAATACAATGTAATCATTGATATGTAATAAGAATATTATTTTGAAAAAAAAAATAAATAGATTCTATTTTACTTGTGAATTATGTGTTCCATTTTATCTTTAAACCTTCCTGGTAGATCCAGGAGACTTAACAGTAAAATGTGGAGATAATAAATAACTTCATGGAACTTAAAGCCTTTGATTGGCCTTGAGTCTTAATTCTTAATTTCTTGACTCTTTATTCTTGAGAACCAAACAGAGGCAAAACCTTTTTCTAATTTATTCTAGCTTTAATTAGAATCATTGGATTTTTTTCCTATATGCTGAAATTACAAGGAACTAAGGCTATGGCCTGAAGTTGAAAGCCCTGAAAAGCTGTAAAATTTTTAAAAAATGGAAACAAAGAAGACACAGATAGTGATTACAGATAGATCAAACAAGATATTATTTTTTCTCACATTTTTCATGTGGTTTTTTTGAAGTCAAGTGCCACTTTTGCCACTTTAGAAAGTCCTAACCTTAATGCAAGAGGCTTCAAGTTAGCAAATAGGCTTCATTCCGTCTCAAAACTAAATTTCTCAAGTGTTTCAGGAGATTTGAGCTGTATCCCTCAAAGCATCATAGGCTTTAGTGAGTGCTTAAGGACCCTTTCCTGAGTCATCTCTCCTGGTTCTGAGAGTGCCGAAGTGTGGCCAAAACAGGTACTCCCTACGAGCCAAATACTGCTTGCTTTTTTTTTTCCCCCAATGTTTTACTGTCTACAACGTAGTTGTTTTCTACTTTCAATTTAGGTACGTCAGACTATCTATTCACTAATATATCAGGAAGTAGGAGTTCATTATGAACTACTTTAGCAAAATTTGGTGGTTTGATATGTAGGATCATTTGAAAGATTTTATTCTGGGTTGACTCCATAAAAACTGTCAGGTTTAAGTCAAATTAACATTGCACTCTTGTGTATGTTTATTGTTTTTTAAAAAATAAAAACGACATAATTATAATATAGCCTTTGAAAAAAAATTCTGATTCCATTTTATTGCATCTTGAAACAAGTTGTTTAACTTTTGTCAGTTTTTTGTTTGATATAAGGACATACTCTTGCCTCACAAGGTTTTTTCAACAAGTTAAAAATAAATGCACTGTTCAAACCTGAAAATTAGAAGATAAAATTAATTTTTTAATTAAGTTCTTTTCTCCTAATAACCTCTGTCTGGAGACAAAAAACCCTGAATTTTAGTAATTTTATTTAATGGAAAATATGCATTTCATATAGTAATCCTTTTTACATCTTTTTCCAATCACAGAAGTACTAACTGAACATATAATACATACTATTTCAATCAGATAGAAATGGATAAAAATATTATGTGTAAAAATAAGAAAAATATATATAATTGGGCATTTATAGGTTAATGGATTACTCTTACATCCATAACTCTACTCATAGGAGATTTATAATAATTTTTATTTTCACCCCTAAATTTACATTCATGCATTTTTTAGACTTCCTTTCCATGTTTGAAAATCATATAACTTAAAGCTTAGGAATGCTCCTATCCTTCAACTTAATTTTAAAAATTGTATTTCTAAATAAATGAGCATATGTAGTAGGAATATATTGGGGTCAGTTCTGACACTATCAGTAGGTTAGTTAGATTAGAAACTTTACTGTATAAGACATACTTTTTTGTTATGTTACAGATAATGCAATGGCAGTCCAGTAAATAAGTTTTAATGATAAAAGTATGAATTTACAGGAAAGTAGCAGAGACAGGAAGTATAATAAACCATTGATATTAGATACAGAGAGTGAAAGGTTTGAAGATAATATTTTAATATTTTTCTAAACGCATAAATATGCTATATGGTATAAAATATTTATACTCTGATAACACATTCATTTGGCTATTTCTTTTCATTGCACTTTTGGGTCCTGTTACAGCTATTTGGGTCATGGAATAAAAGAAAGAACAAATGAGTGAAAACATTACCCGCCTATGACATAAATAAATACATACTAAAACTGATAATATGGAAAACTTGAAAAATAATCATCAAATCATGTTTGGAAGATTTTCCAGAAAATAAAATAAAAATATATTATCAAAATAGGATCTTGAGTAATTTTCAATCACTTTTATGCAGCAATTTTTTTCTAGTAATTGTATGTAGGAATACAATGTTTGCAAAGGATAAAAGAGGGTATCTTCAGAAGTTAATCAGATTAATTAAATGTAGATACATAAGATGATTTGATAATTTATCTGTTTGCGTTTTCTTTTTTCTTTAATTTTATTACAGTTTTCCTACACACTAAAGAAAAATCAGAAGTGAATGGCTTGGAAAATATAATTATCTTACATTACCATCACAACCTAGTCTGAAAGTGGTAATCATCTCTATTAGATTGTCTATTCCATCAGACATTACCCATACAAAAAAATACAAATGACAAAGGTGTTAATAATTATCATTATATATAGAAATTGATCATACATCTTACTCTTGTATAACACTGTTTTACAGAAAGTAAAACATTTTGGTTATTTTCCATATCAGTCATATGTTTAATTTAAATCCATTTATATGAATATGTAGTTTTAAGAAAGACAAGTATAATTTTTAAAATAAGATAACAAAGTAGGTGCTAATTTGCAAATTTTGGATTTTTTTTGTTTGTACTCCACTGAGATGCTTTAAGTCAAATTAATTGTATAGTAGAAATTATAATTTTTTTAAATTAATATATTTGAGGCAGTATTTTATTTGAATAATGCTATTTTAAAAAATTATGTAAGTAGAAAATGTCTTGATTAGTATTTATTAGATAAATATGCAGCATAATTTGAATTTACTTCATTAATTTTATTCTGCAATATGCTACAAAATGTTAATAAAATAATATTCTTGGTACATTAAGAAAACAATTTAATCCAATTTGAAATAACTTTATATTCTGTATATTTTGGTTTTATAATACATTTTTATCCTGAAATTTCTCTTTAAACTTTGAATTCATAAAGAAACATTATCAATATCAGACCTCTGAAAATCTTGAAAAATAAATTCTTTGTATTGGTGTGTAGATAGAATTTTGGCCATAAGTATCAAATACTGTATGGCATTGGCACTAGTTTTGGAATGAAGAGGGAATTATATGTTTTAAAGCAGAACATAGTTTTCTAGTGTTTAAAAAAGTCTGTATGAAAAGGAATTCATTTTTCTCATATTTTTCTTAATTTATCTACAGTCATACTGAGTTTTATTTATTACTGCACAGTTTAGCAACAAGATAAAATATTAGACTTAGCCTTTTTGTACTTTCTATTGGCATTTCTATGAGAAAGAATATTTGTCCAGGCTTATCCTTTGCCACATTTATAATAAAAGGCTGTAAATGTGCCCCTGTCCCCCAAAAAGGTAGTAATGGACTATGAAGAATAGAGATTAAAGAGGCAAGAAATATTCATGGTAGAGATACCATGTTGTATGCGCAGTTACATTATTTTTCACCTTTCCCAAAACTTTAATGTGACTGTGGGTAAATCTCCCAGTTTTGTTATACCAAATCAAAGTATCCCTAAAATATAGTAATAATAAAATAAAATAATGTAATAAACTAGTTTGGAAAGGACAGATTTTGTGGGTGGTATTAGCCAGAAGTATTTCATAGCTTCTGGGTTTTCAGTTGTCTTTCATTCACTTACAGCATCATTTCTCTGCATGATCTGATCATTTCAAACTCTGAGGGGCTTGAAAACAGCAAGCAATTTTTGTAAAAGTGATTTTAAAACCCTCAAAATTCCTAGATTTATTTCTTATAAATGTCAAAACTCCACAAGCTATATGTGGTCTTCACAAAGGAAATAATCCTACATCTTTATTTTATTCTGATGGCAAACATTTCTCATCTCTGTTAGATTTGAGTGAGTAACTGTATCAGCAAACTATGTCTGTTGGTCAAGGGCACATTTATCACTTGATAAATGAATCTCATTGGCCATAGCCAGTTGAAGATCAGCAGTGCTAATTCACTTTTAGGTGCCTGAATGGAAGTAGCTACAGTGGCAGAATGAATACCCAAGTAGGCGCAGAAGAAAGCATCATTTTGTTTAATTTGACTATTATGTTATTGTAATATGAATGGAAGTTAAACAGTCATTCAAACAATACTAGAGAGCAGTCGTTTCTACAAAAATGCCTAAGTTAAGGCCACATCTCAACACTATTTTTACAGCAAGTGTAATTTCTCTCTGCAGTTGCATTTTGCCCTTTTAGGGTAAATAGAAGATTAAGCAGAAAAGACAATGAGGGACAAAAAGAGGCACCAAATACTTTAATGATTTACAAATAACTAGAAGATTAAAAACAACAGAGATCAACTTTACAATTCATAAATTTCTTGAAATCTATCATTTAGAGATCCAGAAAACAAATATTTATTTATTTACTTTTTCCTCCTTAAAAATATTTTCTTTTGGAAAAATTCATGATAGAAAGAAAACATTCAACTTTTTTAAATCATAGCACAAGAAATATTTTAAACAAAGCTTCAGTTTCTTTATAATTTTACTTTCTAAAATATTACAATGGGTAACACATCATTCCTTTATACTGTTAAGCTTACAACTGAGCAATATTTAATTTCGGGAATTATTTCACCTGTACAGTAACATCTACTTTATGTAGCTAATTTCTAGAATATAGGTTAAAAATAAATGCATACAAAAATTATTATAACTTACCTTTAAATACCAAGATATTGAATTGTATAAATCGATATTAGAAATTACAAAGCATAATTGACATGCTAATAATTCTATCATGGATAGAAATTTGTGATAATATCATTAACATAGGGAACTAAAAAAATTTCACCATTCAGTCAGCTTGTAAGTTTTAAAACTTGTTTAACTACAAAGCACATGTGTAATTTTTAAAATATATCGATATCTGTACAATTGCTTTTCTCGCCTAGAAACTTGGATGAATTAACAAGAAAGGTAATGTCCAGCAAGGATTTTCTTTTAATTTATGTGATTTATGAGGAAATATGTAATTTCACTTAGAATATGAAGACATTAGCCTATTGCTGACTATGCTAAAAAAGCTGGAAAAGGGTTAACGTATTTTTGATTTATAAATTGAGTGAGAAACAGAAAAGATCTTGAGAAATAAAGAAATATGCATGCAAATCACCTGAAAAGCCTATTAAAACACAGATTGCTGGACCATCTCAGAGTTTCTTATTTTATTTTTGAGACCAGGTCTCCCTCCGTTGCCCAGGCTGGAGTGCAGTGGTACAATCTTGGCTCACTGCATCCTCTACCACCTGAGTTCATGTGATTCTCCTGCCTCAGCCTCCCGAGTAGCTGGGACTACAGGTGCATGCCACAACATCATGGCTAATTTTTGTATTTTTAGTAGAGATGGGGTTTCACCACATTGGCCAGGCTGGTCTTGAACTCCTGACCTCCAGTGATCCACCCACCTCAGTTTCCCAAAGTGCTGGGATTACAGGTGTGAAGTTCATATGAAAGATTCAGTTATCCAATTGTTGCTCTTACATTGTTGACTATACAAAAAATACAACAACAAAGAAAAGACAAATAACATGTTTGAAACATTCATGATTTTTCTTACTACCTCGGGCAAAACACAAGTCAAAGAGAGAAAGGAGAGGCATTGCAATGTGTTAGAGGGTTGGTGGAGACAACAGAGATAGAGAAAGCAATCAACCATTCTGACTTTCTGGGGCCATGGTGAATTTTCAGAAGAAAAATGTCAGCTTTCATCAACTAATGAAGAGAGTTCATCAATAAACAAGAAAACTATTTTTGTTAAATTATCGGCCCTTTAAGGTCAGGGATTGTATTTCATTTGTCCACATACCTGCAGCATTTAGAAAATTTCATAAAAATCATATACACTGACCATGAATAAAAGATGTTTAAGCCATTTTAATTCAATAGACACATGGTCTTCTCCTCAATACAAATATACACACACACAAATACTCATTACAAAGCCCTGCACTCCACTTACAGAAAAGAAGCAGAGCAAATGCTATTTCTAAGTTAATTATTTAAACAGAAATAATACTAAATAACTTGTATTTTAAGAGAATACTGGATTATTTTGTAATAGGTTTATTGAGGCCATCAAACTGTACTAATCTTGATAGGTTGGTAGATTTTTCCTTACTGGATATGTATGACCCCAATACTAATTATGCAAAAATGTGTTTATAATCCTATGGCAAGAAATTTACTCTCATTCCCATGAACTGGTTCTGATCAGCATTCTTCTATTATGAAATCGAAAATGCTTGAGGTCCGTATTAAAAGTTGTACATAGAACTGAAAAATCACAATGGAGGTGTAACTCAGAATCCTTTTTCTTATTTAAATTCCATCACACACACACACACACACATACACACATACACACACACAGTATTTTCCTTGGTTCCTGGTACAGAGTTCTGAAAACCTGTAGAATCTCTTAAATAATAAGTGTCTTTTCTATTTTACTAACTTTTTTTCCTTACATTGTTAACTTTTTTATTCTTCTGGTAAGAACACCTAAAATCAAATTTCCAGCATACAATACAATATTCTTAATTCTAGTTTTTTGCTGTATGTTACGTGTTTAGACTTATTTATCCCACCTAACTGCAACTTTGCACAGTTTGACCAACTTGTCTATTTTCCCCATCCCTGGTAACCACTGTATATTTTCCCCCTGTTTCTATGTATACTTTACATGTCTATTCATGTTATTTTCCCTATTTTAGTGAGATTATTATTTTTTCTTACTGATTTGAGTTCCTTGTAGATATTCTGTGTATTAGTTCTTTTAGGATGCTTAGTTTGCAAATATTTTCTCCCATTCAGCGGTTTGTCTGTTTACTCTGATGATTATTTATTTTGCTGTGCAGAAGTCTTTAAATTTAATTAGGTTTCATTTATGTATTTTTGTTTTTGTTGCATTTGCTTTTGGAGTTTTGGTCACAAATTATTTGCCTAGGCCAATGTCGAGAGTGTTTTTTCTAGGTTTTCTTTTAGAAATTCTGAAACAAGACAGTGATGCCCACTTTCATCAGTTCTATTCAACATAGTACTGGAAATCCTCGCCAGTGAAATTAGACAAGAGAAAAAAAAGGTATCCAGACTGAAAAGGTGGAATCAAACTACCTGTGTGCCAATGATATCACTGTATTCCTAGAAACCCTGAAGACTCCCCCAAAGGACTTCTAAATATGATAAATCAATTCAGTAAAGTCTCAGGTTACAAAATTGATGCACACAAATCAGCAGTGCTGCTATAAAACAACAACAACCCAACCAAGCTGAGAATCAAATCAATAATTCAGTTCAAACCAGGAATATACTGAACCTAGGAAGTGAGAGATCTCTACAAGAAGAAATACAAAACACTGTTGAAAGAAATGATAGATGACAAAAACAAATGAAAATAAATCACACACTCCTGGATCAGAAGAACCAATATAATAAAAATGACCACACCATCCAAAGCAATCTACAGGTTGAATTCAATTCCTACCAAAATACTAAAATCATTTTTCACAGACTTAGAAAAAGCAATCCTAAAATTCATATAATATTTTTAAAAGCCTGAATGTCCAAAGCAATCTTAAGTAAAAGAAAAAGTATGGAAATATTGCATTACGTGACTTCAAATTATACGACAAGACTATAGTAACCGAAGCAACACGGTAGTGGTAAAAAAGTGGATACACACACCAATAGAACAAAGTAGAGAATCCAGAAATAAAGCCAAATACTTACAACTCACTGATCTTTAACAAGGCATACAAAAATATAAATCAGGAAAATGACACCCTATTTGATAAGTGGTGCTGGGAAAACTGGATAGGCAATGTAGAATAAAACTGGATCCCTATATCTCACCGTATACAAAAATCAACCCAACATGAATTAGAGACTTTATTTTTTTTTTGCCTTGTAATTAAATGATTGCTGGATGAGGGCTTCTAGTTAGCTTCAGGGTAGGGGGTGGTTACCAGAAAGAAGAAGACATGATTAACCGGTTGGAACTTTCAGCTCCATCCCCCTTCCAATCTTCAGGGATTGTGGAGGAGCTGGAGATCTTCAATCACCAGTGGTTCAAAATTTCATCAGTCATACCTACATAAGGAAACCTCCATAAAAATCCCCAAATGATGAGGTTCTGAAAGCTTTCAGGGTGATGAACACATTGAGGTAAAAATACATCCTCCATGAACACAACCTCCACACCACACACCCCACACATTACACACACCACACATCACACACACCACATGTACACCACACATACACCCGCCACACCACACACACACCCCACACACCACACAGAAAACACACACAGCTGCTGTGTGTGTGATAGATTTAGCTGCTGTGCCCAGAGGCGGCATGGAAGCTCCACACTCCTGCCTCCATAACTTAGCCTATGCCTCTCTTCCATTTGGCTGCTTCTAGGTGGTATTCTTTATCAAAAACTAACAAACAGTAAAAGTAAGTAAAACACTTTCCTGAGTTCTATTAGTCATTCTAGAAAATTATTAAACCTGAGGAGGGAGTTCTGGGAACCCCTAAATTTGTAGCCAAGACAGATAGAAATGCAGGTAGCCTGGTATATTAGTCAGCTCTCAGGCTGCTAATAAAGACATACCCAAAACTGGGTAATTTAAAAAGGAAAGAGGTTTGATTGACTCAGTTCCGCAGGGCTGTGGAGGCCTCAGGAAACTTACTATCATGGCATAAGGAGAAACAAACATGTCCTTCTTCACATGGCAGCAGCAAGGAGAAGTGCAGAAATATGTGGTGGGGGAAGCCCCTTAAAAATCCATTGGATCTCATGAGAACTCACTCACTATCACAAGAACAACACGGAGGCAACTGCCCCCATTATTCAATTACCTCCCACCAGGTCCCTCCCACGACACGTGAGAATTATGGGAACTACATTTTAAGATGAGATTTGGGTGGGGACACACCCAGACCATATCACCTGGTGACCCTATCGAGACTGTTGAAGTAGGAGTAGGCTTCTTGTGGGGCTGAGCCCTAAACCTATGGGGGAGTGCTAACTCTGTACAGTTAGTGTCAGAATTGAATAGAATTGTGGGACACCCGTGTGGTTTTGAAGAATTACAGAATGAATATTGGAAAATGGACCACCACATATCTAGTGTCAGGCAAATTACTACTTCTAATCACAAGAGGGTAAGATAAAGTGAATGGGAACTCACATGAAAGATAACATTAATTTATAAAAAATGCTGTGTGGAGTCATAAGTAATATTTTAAATTTATAAACCCTTTGTTTCTATTTCAAATTATATTTGCAAAATTAACTAGATTGACATATAAAATACTATCAAGGGTTATTTATGATAATATTTTACAGGTATATTTGTGCACAATCTCTAGAATCCTAAAATTTCTGCACCTAAGTATTTCATTGAGTAATTTAAGTTAATAAACCTTTACAAATTTCAGAATATACATTACACAAAATGTTTAAATGATAGATTATCATAATAAAATCTCAAATTAATTATAAAAAATGAAATGAGAAATGAGAAGCAATGGAGAAATTAAATGGGGTCAGAATATGCCAAGAAATCAATTTAATTGGATGCATTTCTCTGTAATATCTAAAGAGTCCTACAATAGATTGTAACTAATGACCTCATACCAAGTTATAGTCTTGAATTGTCTTAAGGTAACAAATCATTTCTCAATGTCACTTTTATCTCAATGGCATTTGTTTCTAATATTAGCTAGTTTTTGTTTTCCTTTTGTTTTTGTTTTTCAAGATAGTTTTTGTTTTTCTTTTGTTTGTTTTTCTGGAGCTTCTAGAGATAAACTGCATTTCTTGGCTCGTGACCATCTTTCTCTATTTTTTTTTATTTTTATTTTTTAATTTTAGTTTAAGTTCTGGGATACATGTGCTGAACGTGCAGGTTTGTCATATACATGTGCCATGGTGGTTTTCTGCACCTATCAATCTGTTATCTAGGTTTTAAGCCCCACATGCATTAGGTATTTGTTCCAATGCTCTCCCTCTCCTTTCCTCAAACCCCCCGACATGCTCCAGTGTGTGATGTTTCCCTTCCTGTGTCCATGAGTTCTGATTGCTCAACTCCCACTTATGAGTGAGAACATGTAGTGTTTGGTTTTCCATTCCTGTGTTATGTTGCTGAGAACGATGGTTTCCAGCTTCATCCATGTCCCTCAAAAGGTATAAACTCATTAGTTTTTATGGCTGCATAGTATTCCGTGGTATATATGTGCCACATTTTCTTTATCCAATCTATCATTGATGGGCATTTGGGTTGGTTCCAAGTCTCTGCTATTGTAAATAGTTCTGCAATAAACATACATGTGCATGTGTCTTTATAGTACAATGATTTATAACTCTTTGGGTATATACCCGGTAATGGGATTACTGGGTCAAATGGTAAAACCCAGGCAATATCATTCAGGATATAGGCATGGGCAAATACTTCATGACTAAAACGACCAAAAGCAATGACAACAAAAGCCAAAACTGACGAATGGGGTCTCATTAAACTAAAGAGCTTCTCCTCAACAAAAGAAACTATCATCGGAGTGAACAGGCAACCTACAGAATGGGAGAAAATGTTTGCAATCTATCCATCTGACAAAGGTCTAATATCCAGAATCTACAAGGAACCTAAACAAATCTACAAGAAAAAAACAACCCCATCAAAAAGTGGACGAAGACATGAACAGAATCTTCTCAAAAGAAGACATTTATGTGCCCAACAAACATATGAAAAAAAGCTCAACATCACTGGTCATTAGAGAAATGCAAATCAAAACTGCAGTGAGATATCATCTCACGCCAGTTAGAATGGTGGTCATTAAAAAGTCTGGAAACAACAGATGCTGGTGAGGATATGGAGAAATAGGAATGCTTTTACACTGTTGGTGGGAGTGTAAATTAGGTCAACCATTATGGGAAACAGTGTGATGATTCCTAAAGGATCCATAAACAGAAACAGTTGTTGTCAGGTTTGTTGAAGATTGGATGGTTGTAGGTGTATAGTGTTATTTCTGAGCCCTCTGTTCTATTCCATTGGTCTGCATATCTGTTTTGTTTACCAGTATCATGCTGTTTTGGCCTTTTCTCACCACTCCTATTCAACATAGTAATGGAAGTTCTGGCCAGGGCAATCAGACAAGTGAAAGAAATTAAGGATATTCATATAGGAAGAGAGGAAGTCAAATTGTCTCTGTTTGCAGATGACATGATTGTATATTTAGAAAATCCCATTTTCTCAAGCCTGAAAACTCCTTAAGCTGATAAACAACTTCGCAAAGTCTCAGGATACAAAATTAATGTGCAAAAATTGTATGCATTCCTGTACACCAATAATAGACAAGCAGAGAGCCAAATCATGAGTGAACTTCCATTCACAATTGCTACAAAGAAAATAAAATACCTAGGAATACAGATTATGAGGGATCTGAAGGATCTCTTCAAGAAGGACTACAGTCCAGTGCTCAAGAAAATAAGAGAGGACCCAAACATATGGAAAAGCATTCCATGCTCAGGGATAGGAAGAATCAATATCATGAAAACGGCCATACTGCCTGAAGTAATTTATAGATTCAATGCTATTCCCATCAACCTACCAGTGACTTTCTTTGTAGAATTAGAAAAAAACCAAAAAACAAAACTACTTTAAATTTCATGTGGAACCCAAAAAGAGCCCATATAGTCAAGACAATCCTAAACAAAAACATCAAAGCTGGATGCATCATGCTACCTGACATCTTTCTCCATTTTCAAAGACAGCAATGTTGCATCTTTCTGATCTTTGTTTTTTCTTGTTTGTTTGTTTGTTTCATCATCTCTCTGTCTCTGTCTCTTTCTCTCAGATCTCTTTAGGAGTTTCTCATAATCCTATGCTAAGAAATAGACTCACTTTCATGTAATTTTATTAGATTTAATGAGGAATAATTTCTTCAGAATACTTAATCATAGCTGCAAGGTACTTTTTGCTAGGTAAGCTACCATAGCCCCAGGTGCATGGATATAAGGCTATGAACATGTTGGAAGGGGAGGGACATTATTCATTCTGCCTATGAGACAGAGAGAAAGAAAGGGAAAGGCAGGAGAAGGAGGAAGAGGAAGAAAAAGAGAAATTGGTTATGAGATTAAAATAAACTTTTTGAAAGAAAAGTCCCCATAAGCACAAATAAACCAATTCATAGATTCATGTACAATTTCTTTAGTGACAAAAATAATTTATAGTATTACAGCTAACATAAAACCCTTTAACTTAATCTCTTTCTGTTTGCAGAAAGTATATAATTATTAAACAGCTATACTTTAATGGAGAAACTGTATCTTCTGTAACTCCCGCCATTGATTTAAAGATTTTTAAAAGTAACCACATTTAATTGTAATGTATTTTTATTAACAAATGAACATGAAACCATGAAAGAAATCTAACTTATATACAGCAATAACTTTTATAATAATTAACAGCTAACAGGTCAAAAAAAAGCTTTTAGGGTGCCAAGTCAAGTCACATATTTATAAAGGAATGAAAACACTTGAAATTGTTGGTTAAGTCTCATTTGCATTATACTCTATTTTTATATAAATAAAAGTAACCAAAAATTACCGTTTAAAATGATAAAATTAATACGAAATTGCTTAATATGCTACCATATAACTGGTTTTAATAGGGATCCTTTTCAATGGCCAAGAACATGTTTAGAGTACTCAAAATAGTTATGACATTATCCATTACATACATGAAATATTTGTGTGCCAATCATTTTAGTACTATTTGCTTGAGACCTATACGTACGAGTGATCATCTTTTTCTACCCAGCGTATGCACATAACCATTCCTTTAAAATGGCTTACTTTATCTTGAGTTTCTTACATTACTTAAAGAGATGAATACTTGATTAATTTGTAAACAACAAAACAAAACTTAATAAAAGTGTTTCTTACATTATAACTTTTAATTGAAAAGTTATTTAAATGGCTTTTTACCTACTCTGGACAGCATGATTATTTATCAGTTACCTAACGCTGTGCTTAACACAGAGTAAGCAATTAGTAAATGATTTTAGAATAAATATAAAGATAAATATAGAATATTTTCCAATTTACTCACTTGTCAGAATATAATTCTAGGTTATGCAACATATACTTTCACTTTGTTACAAAATATTGTGGCTACAAGACACCATCATTAAACATCTATAACACTACACAGGTTTCCAAATAAAGGCTTAATAAATTATCACAAATGTTGGTAATTCATTTTTTAACCAATTAAATAATTCCTAGGTCCGTGTTGTTTAAAATATAGTAATTAAAATCTTTATTATGTCATCTTGTCTTCACCACCATTTCATAGATATTTTTGCATTGCTTTATTAAGAATACTTGGCCAGTTGGAATCACGACTATTGCTACCCACTACTCTTTAAAGTTCCCACCATTATTGCTATTTTGGCGGGACAAACAGACATTTGCCCTTTGCCTGAATGATAACCGTTTTGAAACACATTATTTTCTCAGAGACATTACCTCATCTCAATCCTATCCAAATTTGTCATTGTCTTTTCTTCCATTTATACACTTATCAAAAATTTCAGACACATGAACTTCCACTACTTTGATTGGAATTTACATCAGGAAATGACTACTAATGAGATAATATGAAAGATGCTAAGGAAGTATAAATATTACACTGACTTTAGCAAGGTTTAGCCAAAATTATTTCCCTCAATTCCTTTTGCTTAATCTAAACTGACCAATCAACTGATCAACAACTGCTTGAACCAGGAACTCAGTTTGCTGTGTTTAAAGACTGTCTTATAATTAACATAACCTCAGTTTCCCAACACCATCAAAGAACCATAAACAATTTCCAAAATAAAACTGAATTTTACCTTTTAAATTCTATCCTATAAAATCTCTAATTTCTTGGTCTCTTATGAAGTAGACATCTTCAGCTATTTTCAAGTTGCAGTTTTTAAAATGAAACCTTAGGCTAATGGCTTCTGTCTGCAAATTCCTTTCACCAAGAATATGAGGATTAAAAAAAAAAGAATATAAGTAATATACTCTGCTTTTCCCCCACAAATAATAAAAATAACTGAAAAAATTATTTTGCCCTCAGAGAAAATATATCTATTAAACTAGATAAAAACACATGCGAATAACTAAAATCTGGTAGAAATTTAAAACTATGAAGTATCCAAGAGTCCCTTTTTGCAAAATCACAATTTACTCTGCCAGAATTTCATGGATATTTATATGTAACAGTCCAAGTTTAGAAATGAAGACCTTTATTAATCAGATAAATAACAGAAGCCAGAATATTGTCATTTTTTTGTATCATTTCACTGAGACCCAACACCCACAGGGCAAAATAAAGAGTGCTGGTTGATACAATTTCGGGCTTGTTTTGGAAGACAGCTATTGAGTGGTAAGCTTCATTTTAGTTGTTTAACTTCATTCAGTGGTGTATTAGTATAAATGCCACATATGAAGACTTAAATAATTAAATATTAGAATAAACTGTTGGCAAATGTTGCTTCTTTGGAACATACTTTTTTCAGGATTTTTGTCTCAAATTCTAAAAAATATATTTATATTTTAGCATATAAATATATTTTAATGATATTTCAAATTTCCACATGAAAATAAGGAGAAATTTTGGAAATCGCACATCATGAATCTTGAAAAGACATCCAATTACAGCTTTTTAAGATGATTGGCATGGCAGAAAGAACATAACTCTATGTTTTACCTGTAGATCTTCCCTTATTATTTTTTCAGGAGTGTGAGCTAATTAGTCCTTTTGAGTGGTCTAAAGGTGTATTTTTAATGAAATATATAAAACACAAATGTAAGCACACCCAGGTTTCCTTGTGACTACTTTATTGTAGCTTAGGCTTTCTTATTTCCAACCATTTCCCATATCTTCTATTTCCTGGCTAAAATTTAGGTCACATTTTTGTCCGATAATATCTTCATATCTTTTCTCTTTTGTTCGAGTAACCCTTTCCCTCCCTGATATCTCTGAGATAAAGATCTATTTTTTGACAATGTTTTGGAGCATAGATTGCAAGCTTAAATATCTAGAGAGTTTATAATCTGTAGCATTAAAGATAAGAAATCTTCCTTTACTCTGGTTTGAAAAACACGATAAAACATTCTGTTAATATTTTCAATAGAATAAATTGCTATATTCATGTCTTAGAAATACCTGTAATAGCGCTCTGTCACTGTATACAGTAATTGTAGAGTTTAAGTGCCCAACCAGGTAGACTTTTTGTGGGCAAAATATTTCTATTCAAAACACAGTGCTTGGACCTTCTGTTGTAGTGGCAGACATTGCTGAGTTGGCACCCTTAGTTTTTAAAATTCTCTTTGACAGACATTTTAGTAATGTAATGCATTTTGGATTTCTTTTTTTTTTTTTTTTTTTTTTTTTCACCTACTGGATGCTCTGATATCTTTCATTAAATATGTTTTTTTCCATTTCAACTATATCTTGACTTATAGTCCTCTGATGAGCTAAAGTACTATTATTAGAATATTTCTGATGCTTTGTTCTACACCAGTGATATACAAAAGAGATCACATCAGATATATGATATACATAAAATATATCATGAAATATACAAAAACAAAACTGTTGACTTTATCTTCTTCCATCAGATTTTTACTGAAAGATGCAATTAAACATATTTTTAATTTTCAACATGTTTTCTGCTATTTTATTATAAAACACATAATATATATTTCTTTATATGGCCTCTCAAGAAAATGGGCACATAGAATCTTCAAAGAAATAATTTAATTCATGTATAAAAAAATTTATTCCTTCATGTTAAAGAAATATATATTCCCTACAAAAACAGTAGTGAATTTTTTTTCTTTGGTAGATGGAGAAACATTTAACACAATGCATTTATTTTGGTGAGATCTTAATAAACTTCACTTCTTTCTTTCTGCACATCCTAAAATTGAGCTCATATTCATCAAAAGAAGAGAACCAATGTCCTTTAACCAGAATCCTGCAAATTGCCATCCGTTTTCTGTCATTATCTATCATTTTTTGCACAGTTGGCTACTATCTCTGGCATTGCTATACCCTGAAACTAATTCTAGTTACATTGCTATTCACACAGCTGAATATGAAAAAAAAAAAATACAGATTCATATGGTGTGGTGCAGAGGATTTTGCTTAAAAAAGAGAAGACCTGAGTATAAAACCATGTTTCAGCACACAAATTGTCCATGATTTAAAAGCAAATCCTTTAAATTTAAAATTGCATGAACTAATATGGTAAAGAGAAAAACGTTTAGCTTTGATAATTAGGAGTTATATGACCTTAGTAATAATTTAACATCTCCAAATCTATGGCCTTGTTATTCATAAAGTAGAAATATAATTGCATATATAATATTAATAAGACTTTTGAAAATATGTTGTTGTGTTTATGCATATGCAAGCACCTACAACAATTCATGATGCATAGCATTACTCAACAAATTATAGATTCCCTTTATAGTTAGAAGAAGATAATTAAGCATATCACAAACTATATTTGTTTACCAAAGTAGTCACCTTATAATATAATATTTGATGAAAGAAAAGGAGATATTAAAGTATGTAAGAGAGTGTTGAAGGTGGCATTTTCAGTGGTCCCAGAAAGGTAAGATAAAGCCTCAAAGCCAAGCATAAAAAAATAAAAAAAAATACCCCGGGAGTTCTAATACTGATGCTAGTAGCATCGTTAGATTACTTATTATGGGACAGGCCACACAGATGTTTGACTATATATATCCATTACTCATCTCTGATTGCATATAAGCAGCCTAGAAATGTATATGAAAGAATATTGTCAAGGAAATTGTGGAATTGAGAATAATGTGTCAATGTCCTCTATTCTCTATGAGGTACACCTACTTCTCCAAAGTCACATGAAAGACATGTGTAGAATCTTTTGGAAATATTAAAAGGTGCTTACCAAGAAAGAAAACTGTCATCTTACTCTCAGCTACATCCCTGCTGCACTGCGGAAAATCATAGGTACACTTCATGTGGCCTCTGGAGGCAAGCAGGAAAGTATTCTCGTCAATTCCCCAGGAGTTTGAGACATAGAAATATTTTCTTGACTCTTGCCTTAACAGCATTAAGGCATGACTCTTAGAATCTCTCTTCCAGATAAAAGGACTTCTAACAGTGTTACAGAAACAAGGCAAAAGTGTTTTAAGATATTAAGGGTATTTTTCCAGAACACCCTGTATTGCAGCTCAATATATATGAGAAGTACTGTTTCAGAAAGAATTGCAGGTGTGACTTTTGACTAATGAAGTGAAGTACAATACAAGAAGCTCATAATCTTTTAAAAGGTATGCTATAATCTTGAACTAAAAGATACAGAGCTAGCATAACATAAAAAGAAGCCTTTCAAACCCAGCATGTACTACAATTAGAAGCAGTCCAAATATACTTACCTGGAAACATAGGCTATTTCTTATGAAAAAATAAATGATGACTCATAAAGTGGAAACAAAATTCAAAAACTGAAGCCAAGAGCTATACAGATTCTTTCTCTGAGAGGAGGAATAAACCCTAATCAAGGGATTGACAACACATGTTTAGCTGGATTTTAGCATTGCAGTGAATCATTGATTACTATTTGCCTAACATCACTCAGAGCCACTGCTATGTTAATGAAAGTAACCATTTAAATTATCCTATGAATGCCTT
Source organism: Macaca thibetana thibetana (assembly GCF_024542745.1). Lineage (NCBI taxonomy): Eukaryota > Metazoa > Chordata > Mammalia > Primates > Cercopithecidae > Macaca > Macaca thibetana. The sequence goes on from NC_065594.1 coordinate 62,673,629, forward strand.
ACTGTTGTTTATTGGGTATATAAGAGGTGCACAACTTGTTTTTCAGTTCACAAGTTTTTATATTGAGAAAAATCATACATATGGGAGATCATACTGAAGGAGACTCATCCATACTTGGACCTGATTTAGATGTGATTTCCTGAAATAGGGGAAGATAACACATTAATATGAAACTTTATAGGTCATGGGAGAAGGGTGAAACATGGAAAAAGAATTTGTGACCAGATGGCAGATTATGTCAGATTAAAAATGACCACAAACTCTTTAACATTCTCCAATTGAGATATGTCTAATTCCCCTCTCCTTCCATCTGTGCTGGCATATCTCTTATTTACTAGTAGAGTACAGAAGAAATGCTGTGAGAGTTTCTGGCCTAGTATTAAAAAAAAAAAATACAGCTTCTAACTATTCTTTATTGGAGCCCTCAGTTCTGTGTAAGGATCTCAAATCCTCATCTAGAAAGACAAGACTGACAAACTCTGAGACTACATGAACAGGGAGAAGGATCTAGCCAGATGTAGCCTTCTCCCAACCGTCTTCAGCAAAGCTTCACACATGTGATTGAAGCCATTATGAATGGTCCAAGCCATTCATCTTTTCAGCTGAACATCAGTAAGTTACATTTGTCAGCAACAAATGAAACTGAGAAATTGGACAGCTGAGCCCTGAAGTATGCCATTTTCTATGGTTACTCTACAAAATATATTAGAGTGGAAATGTGTATTATCTAAACATGCTATCTTATAGGTCCTTATACATATCAAAATGATTAGCACTGCTACATTAACTTATTTCTTGATGCCCCTTGGTCTCTTCCTAGACTATAAACCAGTACCCCTACCCCAACAATGACAGCTTTAATGATTCACTTTTTACAACTACTTTCTATAGATTGCTTATTTGGTTTGTGATGGCAAAAATTTAGAACCTGGTGTCATCCTGTCAGGTCTAAAATTGTCTTAACTAAGGATAGCTTCTATTTTACCTGCTGAAGATAAAGAATATATAACACCTTTCAAGTGAATTTTCTTACCTTTATGTCTCTCTCAGAAATTCATGACTTTACTATTCACTTGTTATTTTGCATGTAGCTTCAAATAATCTATAGCATTGAAATTGTATTAGTTTTCTGAGGCTGTTATTAACAATGTACAACAAACTGGGTAACTTAAAACAACATGAATTATTACCACACAGTCCTGGAGACTGTAACTCTGAGCTTAAGGTGTCATTGGTACCTTGCTTCCTATGAAACCTGTACTGATATCTTCCATGCCTCTTCCTAGCTTCTGGCTGTTTGCTGCAATCTTTGGTGTTTCTTGGCTTACAACTTCATGACTCCAATTTCTGCCTTAGGGTTTGTGGCTCTGTGTGTGGCTTTCAGTTTTCACATGGATATCTTCTTAGGAGGACACAGTCATATTGGGTTAGGCAGCCAGCCTTATCCATTATGACTTAATTTAATGTAAGTAATTATATCTTCAATAACCCTATTTCTAAGTAAGATCACACTTTTAGTATTGGGGATTTAACATTACAACATATCTTCTTTGAGTAATATATTTCAGAAAAGTTGTCTGCCACTGTAAACATGGATCACCTTCAATTTTCATAACATATTTCTTATTTCTATATCCCTCACCAAAAACATTCTGTTCATAATGATATACGTATTCTCTAAGGAAGTAGAAATTTTCTCTACATCTCTTCTCACTTCTTTCTGAGCCCTCACCAGTATTGTTTTAACATCCATATTTCTACAGTCTCTTCAAAGCAATCTACATATTTTCTATCAAATGCTTCAAATTCTTCCAGTCTCTATCATTATTCAATTCCAATGCCACTTCTCCATTTTCCTTTTTAGGTATTTGTTACAGCAGTACCCTAACTTCTCAGGATAAAATCTTTATCAGTTTGGGTTATCCAGGATGTGTGTGTGTGTGAGTGTGTGTGTGTGTGTGTGTGTGTGTGTGTATCTCTATCGTATTGATTCTGTTTTCTAGTCTTTCTTTCTCTCTCTCTCCCTACACATGTTTAAGAGAGATATATACATATAGGGAGAAGGAAAGAGAGAGAGATACTTTAAGTAGATGTCCTTTCATAATACGGGTGGAACTCGTCCAATAAGTTGGTCTTGAGAGAAAAAGCTGAGATTTACTGGAAAATAAATGAACTCTGCTTTAAGACTGTAACATAAAATTCCTGCCTGAGTTTCCATTTTGCTGACCTACACTACAGATTTCAGAATCCAAGCCCTCACAATTATATAAAACAATTTCTCAAATAAATCTCTCTCATACAGATAACAGATAAATAAACATAATTAACTAATTGTAATTTTTTTATTTTTTATTTTATATTTTTTGAGATGGAACCTTGCTCCGTCGCCTGGCTGCAGTTACAGTGGTGTGATCTCAGCTCACTGCAACCTCTGCCTCCCGGGTTCAAGCAATTCTCTTGCCTCAGCTTCCCGAGTAGCTGGGACTACAGGTGTGCACCAGCACGCCCAGCTAATTTTTGTATTTTTAGTAGATGAAGTTTCACCATGTTGGCCAGGATGGTCTCGATCTCCTGACCTCGTGATCCTTCCGCCTTGGCCTCCCAAAGTGCTGGGATTACAGGCGTGAGCCACTGCTCCCAACCCTAATTGCAATTATTAATCACATGTACAAAATACCTTCACAGCAACATTTAGACTAATGTTTGACCAAATAACTGGACACCATAACCAAGTCAAGTTGGCACCTAACATTACCTACGTTAGGAAGATTCATTTATTTATCACCTTCTTTAAGAAGATGCACCTGACTACTACCCTAATGCTCGCACAATTGCCTGTTTCATATCTCTCACCTGAATTATAAATAAATTGATTTCATTATTATCTGCAATCTACAAACATATTAATTCCTCGATAGTAAGGGCTTAAAATTTTAATTTTTATATCTTTAGTGCATTATTTGAGGCCAGGCACCTACATACTCTGCAAGCGTTAACTGAATGACACAATTTTAAAAACATGATATGTTGGTACTAGATGTGCATTAATTTCTTATAAATGAAAACAAAATCTGACAATATTTAAAAAGAAAGGATGTGAGTGATTAATATTAAGCATAATTTTCAAGTGGAATAATTATAATGTTCAATAATGAAATTTCCAAAATTTAAGAGCCATCCTGAATATGTATGTAATACGTCATTAATAATAATCTACCACTTACAGTATTGCTAATTATAAGCATCCCCAGGTGTCATTTATATGACATTGGCAAATTCTACCACATCAGTAAAAACAGATGGTAATTACAGAGTGAATGAGGCAGATTGTTACTATACCACACCATGTAGATTGAACACGTCTGCTGTTTACGAAATTCGTCATCTAATGACTCAGATGAATTGCATTCACACTGGCAATTAGATATTTGAATCAGCATTTTGAAACAATAAGGGTCGTACAGTTAGAAATGCTTGATTAGCAGGACAAGGACTCATTTCAGTGGTGCTGGACAAAAATACTTTCAATGAGCAAGCTTACCTGTGGCTAGACAAAAACTAGGCAAACTTTGCACAGGTCAAAAACTGAATAACCACAAGTTTTCTTCCATTGTAAGCCAGAATAAAAAGTAGTCAGTTTTTTGTGTGTTTGTGTGCGTGTGTGAGTGTGAGTGTGGTACTTTTGTGTGTGTGATTCTCACACCAATTTGTAGAATGGTTCAATTAAAAAGACCAAATTATTTATAACTTTATCATAACTATTATGGAAAAGCACACATATATAATTTAAAAATATCACCTTATTTTTTATATTATTTATAAATATTAAAGATCAAAACAGTAATTTAAATTCATTGAATTTCCTCTGTTCTGTCATCCTTTTTATTTCTCAAGTGTTATTAAATATTTCTGTCAGTTATGTTCATGAGACATATAATTTTAAAATAAAGTTCTTTATGTATGTTGTGATTTTTATTTATACATATTTAGCATAAATGCACATTCAAAAACAAAATTTTAGAAAGGTAAGATATATACAAATATATGTGATTTGGATACAGAAAAGCATGTAGGTGAGTAATGCATATGTATTGCACCAAAGTTTTACAATTTCTTATATCACATTCACTCTTCATCTTTTAATAGCTCTGTTCGTTCTTTTAATGCTATTAGTAAGAAAAAAACAATGGTTGGGGTATAATTCAGTGGAACATATGTCTGTTTATTGATACAAGTGAGACAGTTTCAAATGACTAGGATCAGCCCTGTTCCTATTTCTATGCACAATTGTATATTACCACATTTAGCTACATGTTAAAAGCTGGAACCTTCAATTCATGCTTTTTAGTTATACTTTCTCAAATCATGAGGCTTATTAAAAAAAAAAAACTCTATAATTGCATTGTGTTTTATTGTGTAAAATATTCCCCTAAATCCCAGCAACAAGTTTAATATAAGAGAAGAATCAGTATTTTATCAAATAAATGCCTTTTAAATTAAGTTCAAGCAAACTGAAATCTCAGCATTTGCACACAGAATATCAATAATCCAAAATGACTGATCAAGCAATATTACTGAATTTCTAGTGCTTTCATTTATGAAAAAGAGAATATGTCCTAATTAGTTTCTAATTGATTTAGAAGTCATATTTGTAAAGTTGTAGAAATCTCAATTACTTGTAGGCATAGCAATCTTGAGCCCAACATGTCTTTTTTTAACGTTTGCAAAAATTCAGTTCTCCAATAGTACATGCCGCATTTAAACTTGAACAAACAAACCCTATCTTCTGATATTTGATAACAGTGCCTTTTAAACACCACAATCATTAGTTTTAAAGCTCTTTGGAACATGACAGATTTAAGCACAATATGGATCTTTTCATTTTTGTTTCAAATAGAGATATCCATTTGAAGAGAAGATATTAATTCAGGATAGTAAAGTAGTATCTTCAGCTACAGTTAAGAAAAACATTTATTTATACCTACAATATCTAAGCATTTCTAAAGGTAATTTTTAAAGTTATTTTTCTCATCTATGTGTTTATAGCACAGTAAAGTTCAAATAACTTCCTACTGAAAATGTTTAACAGAAAAAGCTAAGGTTAAAATGTAGCTTCAAATACACAGGAATACCAAACATAATTGTCTGATTTAAAAAAGCAACCATAATTGGGGGTCTAAAAATTAGGAGTGGTTGCAAAGAAGAAATATACAGATCCTTAAAAATACAATCAGAAAACACAAACAGAGATTCGCAAAATAATAAAATGGGATTTTTTTTTTTTTTGGCAAGATTAGGAACCAGACATTTCTACGTAGTTAAGTAAAGCATTATATCATTCAGGGATAAATAAAGGCCATAAATCAAATGACTCCCACAGAGGTTATGAACTGAAGGTCTTAAATACCTAAATGTGTCTGCCAGGGCACTCTCCTTTCTCATTCGTCAATAGCTTCCACAATAGTTCATGCATATTCAGACTACTCGCTTTCCCTAAGGGCCAATTATTATGAGCATATTATTACATAATGCAGGTGTAAAAAAATGCTGTACCTTACTCTCTTCTTATCAATATTCTGATAAATGTTTTGACTTTCAGGGGAAAATAAAAAACAAAATTACCTTTATATAGCAGAGTTTTCAGCTGTTTTCCAATATAACCAAGCTAAAATATACATGATTTATGTGGCATCGTCCTTTCAAAGTTGTTATGTGTGTAAAGAGAAGAATCAATACTTTTCAAGTATATGTAAAATATATAAGCATGTTCAACTTTACCCAAACATTAAAAATGAGATCTTTTTAATAGACAGACAAATATATTGGATATAACAAAATTTTGAAAACAAAATAAATATACATTAATTACATCATAGTGTTATTATTAATAAGGTAATATGGTAAAATCTAAGTAATTATTCATAAATGGTAATAATTTCATCTTCCTATATTGTCCAGCAAATTTTCCCCCTTCAGTGTAAAGTGGTTAAGTGTATCTATGCCTTCTGAATGGACTCTGTCTTTCTTGTTGTGAATCAGACTCAGAAGCTATACTGGTATTATAACTCTCGTTTGTATTAATATTGCCTCAGCATTCATCTTCTTGTCTTATCCCTGGCTTGCCACCATTGAGTTTCATACTTTGAGGCAGTCTCCAAATAATTCCTGTTTTCATATTCTAGGTAGATAAGGTCCTATACCCTAAACCATTTGATAACCTTCATTCTTCTTTAGGCCTGGTGAACCTGGTAACGTAACCAGGGTTACATAACTCAGGTAATGTAACCCGAGTTTCTGTGCTTAGCCTTGAGTTCCCTTTAAATTTTCCAACCAATCTTCTCATAGGAAACCCACCTCTATAATGCCCTAGACCCCAATAAAGTCTTTGACCCACAGAAAACCATCTCTCCCTCTTGCTTCCCATATACTGGTTAAGATCCTGTGTCCTAGATATCCCCCACCTCCCTTCCTGTGGGCCTTATGATGCAGCCTGTCCTCCTCTCTCAGATATTTGTGTAATAAACGTAATCTTTCTGCCATTCTGGCTTGAGTACTTCTCATTATGCTATACTGGACTATGCTGACCTTCACTTACATACTTCACTTAAAAAGTCTCAAGTGAAAAGTTCCAAAGTTCTAGATATCTGGGCACTGGGATTGATGGAAATTTTTTGTCCTTGAAATACAGCTTGGAATAAAATGTTTACTTTCTTTCCCATTGGCTCATATTATGACTTTAGGGGAAACTAAACTTTATTCTGAAAGGTTTCTGAAATTTTCTACTTGGTTGTTACAAGAGTTACCTAACTTAAGAAAAATAATAAATCAAATTTGGTTGCTGCCAAGCAAAAACCCCAATATATATGCCATTCACTTAACAGTTGAAAAGATAACTGCCATCAGAGGCGAGAGCAACAGATTGGTGTTATTGAGGAAGCCCAAGGAGAACTGCTTTCCAACAGACTTGCCTTGTTTTGCACTAGCAACTTTTTCTAGCTGGTGAGAAAAGCTGAGCTAGACTACTGAATAATGAGACACATTTAGCCATTGCCCCAGTTGACACAGTTAATCACAAGATATGTGAATAAAGTTTTTCCCTCACACCAACCAAGCTGCCTATCCCAGAAAGTTGAATGAGGCCACTTGAGACCATCTGGCCCCAGCTGAACCAGCCCACATCAGAAAACAGGCTCTGACAACCTGTGGAGCTATGAGAATTAATTCATAATTTTTGTTTTAAGTCGGAAAGACAAAAATGTAAACCACCTGGCATTGGCTGGAACCATGTAGAGGCTGGAAATGTGGCAGGAAAACTGTTAGCATATGTTGAAAAACTGATGCTCACTTTATAACAACTGGAGAAGTGGTGAAAAATATGTTTTAACATTTTGGAGAAAGAAAACAATTAGCAAAACGGTTTTCTGTGATATTGTGAAAAATGAAATATATATTTAAATTATTGAACATCTGACTAATGTGTCAGGCAGAATGTTTTAATCTAAATGTCAATCGATTGACCCTAGCAACCTGGAATAAGGAGAGAAATGATCTAATAAAGAAATTCTTTAATCTGCAACCAAAATTTGAGAAAATAGACAAGATCTAGGTCTTCCTGAATAATACTCAAATCCTTAGTGTCTTTTGCATGTAAAGATTCACAAAGTGAAATATCTGGTATTAAAAATTGAATCAAGGTTTTAGCTTTAAGAATCTTATTAAGGGCTTCTAAGAATCCTAAGGGTGTTGCCTCTCATCAGCCTGATATGTAAAGGAAGACAGAGAGATATAATATACATGTGGCTTTTGGAACATGGAATAAACTCACCACGGACATATAAGAAACTTATAAAGTTTTAATAAAGTTATACTGGCAAAAGGACTACCAGCTTAGAGTAAAAAGAAAAAGACAATTTAAAAACTTAATAAAAATCAGGGGAAGCAAAAGGACTTCAGGCTTCCAACTTTCTACTGTTAAGAAACAGGCTGAGAAATAAAAGATGAACATTTATTGTGAAAGAGGGATTACATATCAAAGGAAAGAACCCGAATCAAAGAAAATGAGGCAAGCATGATACACAGTGATGAATTTGGAGGCCATTCCCATGGAGCACTAGATCCAGAAAGAAAAGAATATTTTCTTTTTTCTCGGTAGAAAGACTTAGCAATATTTGCCTACCTGCATTTCAAAATTACCTGGCCCAGTGATCCTCTTGTCCTGACCACTTGTCGTTATTGTTATTGTGATTAGCCTATTCCTATTTCAATATTGTACTGTGTAGGTTCATGGGGTGAATTTCTTCACTGTGTAATTCACCATTATCTGTTGAGATACAGGCAGAATTTGCCAAGGTTAGCAAGCTCATGGAGCCATTTCTATTTACTTCCTGTGTGTACACAACTACAAAATTTTCAAGCTTCCTTTGCAGTAAATTTACTCTTTTTGGAAAGAGACTCAATTTTTATTTTAATCATCTGAAGAAAGTGAATTTGCTTCAGTGATGGGAAATAATGGTTCCGTTCCTTTTGGTTTAAACTAACAAATAACACTTCACTATATGAAACTTTCCTCAAATGGATGATGTTGTTGTATCTTGTAATGATTTCTTCATTCCTGGAAATGTCCAAGCAGAATCATGATGACATCCTCAGAAGTATGTGTGACAGAGAAAGAACTGGATGGAATACAGAATGATAAATAAAATTCGTCCTGACTCTTAAGGATAATATATTGAGAGTGGTTGCCTGGAGAACTGTTAAAAAGCATTGGGAAGCCAAGCTCAGGATATTAATGGTAAAAGTACTGCCACCAATAACCAAGTTTTATTGGGCAAGGAAAATGTACTGAGTGATAACACATTTAAAAGACCTTTAGATACAATTGGAATGCTATCATTGTAATAGGTAGCCTCTTTTATATGCCCTAAAAACATTCAGAATGTTAATTAATCATAAAATTCAACTTTCTTGTTGAATTTTTAAATTGATTTGCATACTGTATTTCAAAGCTTTGGTTATTATATTGAGAGAAAAGAATGCAAATTATACTTAAAACATGTAATGGTGCATTGTCCTTTGAAACAAATACAGGTAACTTTAGTTTTAATTTCACAACATTTTTAAGTATGTAAGTGTATTTGTGAACTGAAAGTGTTATTTTAGAAGTGCTTGGTTGTGATTTCCAAATGTGTTTTACTTTTTCTTTTAAGAAGTAAATTTCATTTGGAATATGGAGCTTTTCAGAGAAAATAAAAACGTGCTAATAGTAATGTTCCTCATGCAATAAATACCCTAAGGCCTTCCTTATTGGAAAAGGCAGCTGAAAAAAAATAAGTTGTTGATTTTCAAGAAAACTTGGTAATTAACCTCCTGGCAGTTTTCTTCAGGCTACTCTGTTAGTCTCAGCACAACAATGGTAACTTAATTCTACAAACAGAAATTAAATAGGCTTTCAAACAAGATCCTTTGAAATAATAAAGTTAGTATTCTACATTTACTAAATGTACCTATTAGGACTGACATGAAATGGAATTTTATTTCCTTGCCCTTATAGTAGGGAAGTTTTTAGTGGAAAATAGAAAAAGTTGGTTTCATCTTTCGTGGAATGTAGTCATAAGAATATGAATTATTGAAAGAAAATCAAATGTTTTTATGTACTCTTTTTGGTTTTTAAAATATTACAAATAACTTAGTATTTATTTTTAAACATTATCCTGTAGCATGATTCAAACTTATTAAAAAGATATAAATAGTAGTCACAAAATTTATTTAAGACTTTTTTGAGAAAGGCATTGCACTACTAATAAAAATTATCAACATTAATATTCATTTAATCCTGTGCAGTAAAACATTATTATTCCAATTATGCAAATGAAATGAAGCACACAGTAATTGAGCAAACTTTCCAACATCACTATTTAGATAGAGAAGGAGATTCAGATTCAGGTCCAGCATTGCCAGAAGTCCAGGAGCCCGAATGGAGGGACTGATTGAAGCCATGGCAGAAGAATATAAATTGGGAAGATTTCATGGACATTTATTAGTTACCCAAATTAATACTTTTATAATTTCTTATACCTGTCTTTACTGCAATCTCTGAACATAAATTGTGAAGATTTCATGGACACTTATCACTTCCCCAATCAATACCCTTCTGATTTCCTATGCCTGTCTTTACTTTAATCTCTTAATCCCGTCATCTTCGTAAACTGAGGAGGATGTATGTCGCCTCAGGACCCTGTAATGATTGCGTTAACTGCACAAATTGTTTGTAGAGCATGTGTGTTTGAACAATATGAAATCTGGGCACCTTGAAAAAAGAACAGGATGACAGCAATCTTCTGGGAACAAGGGAGATAACTTTAAACACTGACTGCCTGTGAGCCGGGCGGAACAGTGCCATATTTCTCTTCTTTCAAAAGCAAATAGGAGAAATATCGCTGAATTCTTTTTCTTAGCAAGGAACATCCCTGAAAAAGAGAATGCACCCTGAGGGGAGGCCTCTAAAATGGCCGCTTTAGGGATGGCTTTTACGGTCATAGGCAAAGGGATGAAACAAGCCCTGGCCTCCCGCAGTGCTCCCAGGCTTATTAGGACAAGGAAATTCCCGCCTAATAAATTTTGGTCAGACCGGTTGTTTGCTCTCAAACCCTGTCTTCTAATAAGATGTTATCAATGACAATGCATGCCTGAAACTTCGTTAGCAATTTTAATTTTGCCCTGTCCTGTGGTCCTGTGATCTCACCCTGCCTCCATTTGTTTTGTGATATTTTATTACCTTGTGAAGCATGTGATCTCTGTGACCCACACCCTATTCATACACTCCCTCCCTTTTGAAAATTGCTAATAAAAACTTGCTGGTTTTATGGCTCAGGAGCATGATGGAACCTGCCGATGTGTGATGTCTCCCCCAGACACCCAGCTTTAAAATTTCTGTCTTTTGTACTCTTTCCTTTTATTTCTCTGACCAGTCAACACTTAGGGAAATAGAAAAGAACCCACAATGAATATCGGGGATGGGGTTCACCTAATAGTCCAGACACACTAACTTCGGAGCCTAGGCAATTACTCTAGGTAGAGGGGCTGTTAACACGTAGAAAGCTATATATCATTGAGTGTATGTGTTTGATTTCCTTATTTAGATTTTCCTAAATTTCTAGAACTGCAGGATGCTTCAGATTTATCTTGTACATTTCCTACCCCAATCCTAGAATCTAGATTCTAGATGTGCTCATTGCTACTTATGTGGCATTGCTTTCAGGGGCTGTCAGTTAAAAATGCAAACAAGCAAATATGTGTGCCTAATAAAACATGTATATACACATATTCATAAATATTTCTATATGTAACAATATGTACCTATATTCAGGTAAAAATGAAGTCTTACCAATATCTCCAACTCTATTCCATTATCAAATAGTATCCAAAGTTACTTAGATTAGCACCTTTCCCCCCAGCCACCTCATCTCAGTGAGATAAATTCATACATTTATTTGGACTACATTTAGATTGTTTTGTGACACTCTGTATGACCTCCTGGGATCTCAGTATCACTTGAATAATTTTATTTGTAATCACTAAGATCTACATTTTGTATAATTAAAATTCTATAGATTTTGACAAATGCAAACTCTTATGTGTCTAAAATTTCAGCATCATACACAGAAGTTTCATCCCTCTAAATATTCCCTATGTTGCAGTTATTAAGCCTCACCTTTCTTCCCCTACATCCCTGGCAAGCACTGAACTTTTAAATATATCTATATATTTGCCTTTTTCAGAATGTCATGTAATTGGAATTATACCATATGCAGTGTTTTCAGATTGGCTAATTTCAATTAACAATATGTATTCCATATTCATCCATATTCTTACGTGGCTTAGCAGTTTATTTCTTCTTATTATTAAATAATTTTCCATGGTAGGGATGTACCACCATTTGTTTATCCATTCACCTTTGAGAAATGCCTTCTTTGTCTTCTATTGTTGAAGATTATAAATTATACTGAAATGAAATTACACATAGGTTTTTGTGTGTGGACATGACTTTTCAAATTAGTTTGGTTTATGTGGTAAGATGATGTTTAAATTTTTAAAAATAATGTCATCATTTCTTCCAATTTTTTTTATCATTTTGTTTTCCCTCTAGTACTGAACGAGAGATACTTTTGCTCCATATCCTTACCAACATTTGTTGTTGTCTGATATTTTGGATTTTAGCCATTCTATTAAGGGTGTAGTGGTAACTCATTGCTGTTTTACACTGCAGATTCCTAATGACAAATAATGCTATTTTTTCCTGTGTATATATGTTCTATTTGCATATCTTCTTTGGTGAAGTTTCTGTTTATATATTTTATCCCTTTTAATAGTGTTGTTTGCTTTATTCTTATTGAGTTTCCAATGCCCTTTCTATTTTATACCAATTTTTATTAGATGTATGTTTTGAGAATATTGTCTTCTGTTCTGTGGTTTCTCTTTTGATTCTTATGACGGTGTCTTTTGTAGACCAGAAGTTTTAAATTTTAATAAAGTCAACCATTAATTTTTCTTTTTGCAGAACATGCTTTTGGTGGTATATTTAAAAACTCATCACTAAACTTAAGGTTGTCTAATTTTTCTTCTAAGTTTTCATCTAGAAATTTCATAACTGTGTTTTACATTCAGATCTATTATCCGTTAATTTTTGTGAAAGGGATAAGGTATCTGCTCATTTCTAATGGGCTGCCAAGTGTTCCAGAATTACTTGTAGGAAAGACTAACTATTCTATCTCTATCTAATTGCTTTTTCTCCTTTGACAAAAATCAATTGACTATATTCATGTGGTTCTATTTCTAGGATCTCTATTCTGTGACTTTACCGATGTGTTTTCCTTTTTATTTATTTTTAATATCACCACATCTTAGTAGCCTCTAGCTTTATATCAAATTCCAATTGTTTGTTACTAATATATTGGGAAATAATTTAATTTTGTATATTAACCATATATCCTGAAACTTTTCTATCCTTGCTTATTAATGTCAGGATACACACACACACACACACACACACACACACACACACAGAGAGAGAGCTTGGGGATTTTCTATATAAATAATTATATTATCTGTAAACAAAGACATTCTCATTTTTTCTCCCCTGTTGGTACACTTTTTATTTCCTTTTTTTTTTTTTTTGTCTTGCTGCACTGGAAAAGATTTCTAATATGATACTGAAAAGAGGTGGTCAGAGAAGATAGCTTTATTTGTTCCCAGTTGGAGGAGAAGTGTGCCTACTTCCTCATTTTATTAAGTCCTTATGATTACTCTAACAAATTAGCACAAATTCAGTAGACCTCTTATTTGTGCACTGTCACAGAAAGAAGGAGAACTCTGTGGTGTTTTTCCTTGTAAAAACACTAATCCTACTGAATCAAAGCCCCAGTCCTATGATTTCGTTTAACTCTAAGTACTTCTTCAGTAGCCCTATTTTTAAACATAGTTATGATGGGTTTAAGGTTTGAACATATGAATCTTGCAAGGACTCTAGCATTCAGTACATAACACTTATATTATTGATTTTAGATTGTTTATTTTTTTAACTTTTAAATTCAGGGGTACATGTGCAGGTTTGTTACATGGGTAAACTTTCATCACGGGGGTCTGTTATACAGATTATTTCATTACCCAGATGTGAAGCCTAGTACCCATTAGTTATTTTTCCTGATCCTCTCCCTCCTCTAACCCTCCATCCTTCAATAGGCCCCCGTGTGTGTTGTTCTTCTCTTTGTGTCCGAGTGTTCTCATCATTTAGCTCTCACTTATAAGGGAGAACATGTGGTATTTTGTTTTCTTTTCCTGATTAGGTTGCTAAGGATAATGGCCTCTAGCTTCATCCATGTTCCTGCAAAGGACATAATCTCATTCTTTTTTATGGCTGCATAGTATTCCACAGTGTATATGTATCACATTTTCTTTATCCAGTCTATCATTGATGAGCATTTAGGTTGACTCCACATCTTTGTTACTGTGAATAGTGCTGCAATAAACATATGCATGCATGTTTCTTTATAATAGAACAATAATATATGCACAGTTTTCAGGTGTGTATTGTGGCCCAGAATATGGTCTATGTGTATAAATGTTTCATGAAATCTTGGTAATAATAAGTATGTGATTGTTATTAAATAAAGAATTCTATAAATGTCAAAGAGGTCAAGTTAATTATGGTGCTATATAGGTCAACTATGTTCTTACTTATTTTTTAATTAAAAGAAGAGGTGTTACTGTCTCCAACTGTAACAAAGTATCTGTGTTTTTTTCCCTTGGAGTTTAATCAGTTTTTTGTCTCACGTATTAGGTAATGGATTTCTTTGTCCCTGATAATTTTCATTGTTCTAAAGACTTCCCTGTCTGGAATTAATAAAATTTCTTTAGCTTTCTTCTAGTTGGTGTTAGTATGGTATATTTTTCTTTGTGCTTTTAATTTTACTTACGAATCTCTTTATATGTAAAGAGATGCTCGTACTCAGCACACGGTGGGTCTTGTTTTTATCCATTCTAACAATTTCTACCTTTTGTGGTTGTTGTTAAAGGTTGTCCACAGCTGAACAATTCCTATTTTTAATTGGTATATTTAGACTATTCACATTTAAAGTTATTATTTCGATATAAGTAGATTAGTATCTCCCATAATTGCAGCTGTTTTCCATTTGTTGCTTTCTATCAGTTTCTCTTTCTGCCTTCCCTTGTTTTGAGTGTTTCACATGTTTCAATTTTATATGCTCTCTGAGCATACCTATTCTAATTGTCTTTTTAGATGTTTGTGTATGTGTGTGTATGTATGTACGTATGAGTGTGTTGTTGTCTTTGATTATAACCTTATACAATAGTTTTTTTTCCCTAATTTCTTTCTCCAGACCCTTTGATATTGTTGTCACTTATTTCACTTACTTATATGCTATAATTACTCAATGCATTATTACTGTTATTATTATTTTACACAGTAATTCTTTATATAATTTAACATTGAGAAAAAGTTTTTACCTTATCTTCATTTAATCTTTCTCTGATTTTCTTTCATTTTTCTATGTAGACACAAGTTTGTGACTTATATTATTGACATGTCTGAAGGACTCCTTTTAACATTTCTTATAGCACGGGTATGTTGTCAATGAATTCTTTCAGTGTCTGTTCTAGAATGCATATATTTATTTTTCGATTTTGAGGGAAATATTCACTTACATATTATTCTAGGTTATTTATTTTATTTTGTTAACATGAAATATTTGACTAGCACTTATTTGTTGCATGGTTTTTGTTGAAAAGTCTGCAATTCATACCTTTGTTCCTCTATGGTCAAGATGTTTTCTTATGTATTTTCTATATTTTATGTATTACACTTATTTCTACATACTGTCTTCTCTTATAAGACTTTTTTTTCTTTGTTTTTGGTTTCCTGGAGTTTGAATACAATATTCCCACAATTACATTTGTAGTATTTATTCTCTGAGCTCTCTAATTTTGTGAATCTCAGTTTGATGTTTGTAACTAATTTTGAATAATTCTTGGCCATTGTTACTTCAAATATTGCTTCTACTACATTCTCACTTTCTTCTTCTTTTAGTGTTCCAATTATGCCTATGTCACACCCTTCAAAGTAGTATCACAGTTCTCTTTTTAACACACATTTCTGTGTTTGCAATTCAGACTGAGAATTTTTTTAATCAGCTTATCTCCAAGCTCACAGATTTTTTTTGGTCATGTCCAATCTATTAATAAGACCATAAACAGTATTCTTCATTTATGTTACCATGTATTTTATTTTTATCATAACCTCTTAATTTTTTAAAAGCTTCTTTGAGGCATAATTGATATACAAAGAACTACACATTTAATGTGCTAATTTTGATGATGCATGCATGAAAATTGTGATGACATATGTGTTCATTTTTGGACATATGTAAATACCCATAATGTTACGTCTACAATTAGGTTAATAGGCATAAACAACACCTCCCAGAGTTTTCTTGTGGCCCTTTTTGTTGATGTAGTTGATTGTTTCATTTTGCTTTTTTTTTTGTTTTGTTCTAAGAATACTTAACATAAAATCTATCCTCTTAACAAGTTTAGAGGCATATAATACAGTATTGTTAACTAAAGAGACTGTACAACAGGTTTTTGGAAATTATTCACTTAGCATAACTGAAACTTTTTTTTTTTTTTAGCAATTCTTTATTTCTCCCATTTCTCAGGCCCTAGCAGCCCCCATTTTCTCTGTTATTAAGAGTTTGACTATTAAAGATACCTCAAATAACTGGAATCATGCACAATTTGTCCTTCTCTGGCTGACTTATTTCACTTACCATAATCTCCTTCAGGTTCATCCATATCCATGTTGTTGCAAATGGCAGGGAATTTTTTTCTTTTTTAAGGCTCGATAATATGTAATTGTACATTTATACTATGTTTTCTAGATCCAGGCATCTGTTTATAGACAACTTAGATTGTTTCCATATTTTAGCTATTGTGAATAACACTGCAATGAACACGGGAGTAAAAATAACTCTTTGTCATATTGATTTCATATTTTTTGGACACATAACTAGAAGTGGGATTGCTGATCATATGGTAATTCTATTTTTAATTTTTGAGAGACTTCCAAACTGTTTTCTGTCTTGGCTACAGCATTTTACATTCTCACCAACAGTGTACAAGGGTTCTAATTTCCCACTGACACTCTTTCTCATGTTCCTTTCTGCTTATGTTATTCATCTGATTTTGCATTTTATCTACTTTGTCCATTAGAGCCCTTCACATACTAATTATAGTTATTTTAAATTTCCTGTCTGATAACTCCAACATCTGTGCCAAGTCTGAGTCTGGTTCTAATGGGTGCTTTGCCTCTTCAGACAGTGTTTTATGTGCATTTTAGCAAGCCTTGTAATTGTTTATTGAAAGCCAGACATGAAGTGTCTGGAAATACAAACTATGGTAAACATGTTTTTACCATAAGGTATCTATTTTATCTGACTAGGAATTGGGCTGAATTTAATGTTTGTAGCTGTGGGTGCCTGATAGCTTCAAAATTTTCTAATGTCTGCTTTTTGTCTCCCTTGTATCTTATGTTTTCCCTAAAATCTCCTCTTCAGGTAGGATGTGTATCTCACAACTGTTTCAGCTTCAACACACTGCTATATTGGAGCTCCATTTGTGTGGTGCTAAGGTATGGTGGAGGGAAGATAGTCTGTACTACGATGTCTCTTATCATTCTCTTAATAGGCTTGTCTTCCCGAGGTTGTGACATTCACAGTGCTTCTCAGCCTTCCCTTACTCCTTAGGTGAAACAGGAGAATGTTATGGAGAAGAATCTAGGAATACTTCCTTTACAATGGTTATCCTTCGCTAACCCTGTCAGAACCATGATGGGATCCTTTTTGGCTCTTCACCTATAGAACATCATGATTTTCAGATGTAAAGCCCAGGCAAGTATGCGTGCCTCTGCAGCTCCCAGCTCTTGTATTAGCCCACATTCACCTTTCAATATTCAACAATATTACGGTTTAGATACTTCTACAGGATAGGACCCAACTGATTATGACTCCAACAGCTACTTCTTTGGGTGAGCCTATTCCACCTGTGACTCTCTACATTCACCTGTATCTCCAGATACTGCAATGGTGGTTTCACAGTGACTTTACTTCTCTGATGGGCCAAAAAACAATCATTAATTTTCAGTTTGCACGATGTCTTTTTTCTTGTTGTCCTAAGGACACGAGTAACAACTTCCAAGTTCTTTATATATCAAGCTTAAACCTGAGTCATTTTTGTTTCATTTAGAAAAAAAGAAATAAGAAATAGAATACAACAAATATTTTAGTTATTTGCTCTCTTATTCCATGGATGAGAAGTATTAATGTTTATCAAACTTTGACCAAGTTGAGATCTAAGATGTATAAGGTTTCTGTGACGAGCTACTCCCCAAACTTACTGATTTCTTTCTTCTTTCAATTAGATTAAGAATTTCTAAATTGCTATAAATGTAAACCCTCTATATATGTGTATAAAATACACATGCACATACTCCTTGTGCACTTGATTTACCCAATGTCCTCAGCTTTATTCAACAGCAAAAGAAACAATGAAGACTTGACTCTCACTTTGGAAACAAATGTGAATCCAGTTTCTCTACATTCCTTTCTTAAACCATATATGGTCTGTTTAAAATTATAGCATCACTGACTTTAGAAATGAAATCGTTTTCATACAGAAAAAAAATTATGACTAAAGAGTTCTGCTTTTCAAAGATGCTTGGATACGTGTCTATACATATGATGAGATATGTTCCATTTATTTGCCTCAACTCTGAATGTTTAAGACTATAATAATGATAGACTTAAATATATTCTATTTCATTAAACTTTACCTCTTCCATTTTGGGGCAGAAGCATTTTATCTTCTGAATATGATGGCTTAATTTCCACTGACATACATTTTACATTTTTGCAACTAACGACTTCAAATTTAACACTAGCAAAATAGTATGAAGAGTTTGGAATATTCTATAGAAAAATAGAAAAAAAAACCTGAGTAATTAATAAACTAGAAACGTGGAAAATAATGACTAATGAATTTTAAGAACCTCACATAAAAATATGATAGAAAAATAGAAATTAAGAAAATGATACCTTTTGCCTCATTTGATCCTTCATCCCAAGCCATTCAAAATACCAAGTTATGACAACAGACACAATTTTCTTCTATTTATGTATTTTAATTGGTTTTAAGATATTACAATGTAGTAGACATTTAACAATGAAATAGTCATATTTTTAAATATAATGTATACAATTACAAGAATACAGTAACTATAAAGTTGTGACAATAATATGAAATAACAATTGATTCTCTAAATGAAGAAGGCAACTTTATTTAGTTCCTTCTAATATTTTGAGGCAAAGACTTTGACAAAGTGAAAGTTAGGGATGTTTGTGTTATATGTGGTTTAAATAAAATTTTAGAAATGGATGCGTTTATAGGATTAATGAGAACGTATGTGCCTCGAATCTTTAATCTGCTCCCTGTTACTTCTAACAGAGCTGCAAAGACATAATTTAATACAAATAGAGGCCATTCTTATTCATATTTTACAAATCTTTATGACCTTAAGGCTATCATTGCTTTCCTCATAATAGTAATCAACCATTCAAAATAAAACAATAACCCACTTTGTACCACTTTGAAAATAAATGTAATCCAAATATCTGAGTAACATTTTTACATAAAATAGGTTTGGATTCTACCTAGGTGGTTTTTCATGGTTAGATACAGCTATGAATTAGAGAAACTTTTCCTAAAATATATGGTGAAGCATAAAAAGTAATCTATTCTGAGATTGACAAGTTGCCTAGAATTAAATGGGATTGGAGTTAAAAATAAGCTCTTTCATGTCTCTGCTACTTTAATACCATTTCTGTTCCTATGTTCCCCTTTTATCAATATGTATGTGCATACTGTATATACAACAAGAACTTGACATTTTATAGTAACAAGAAGACAAAAACTATATTACCTTCTTACTGTGTTATTTTTTCAGTCTGTTCAGTGATGTTTTATTTTCAGTCATAACTGGAATGTAAGTATGTTTGAGTAAAGATATTACCTTTCTCCTTCTAGGTGCTACTTCTGTTCGCCCATGGCTTGACATTCATCTTTGGATATCATGGAGTCTGTGTAAACCACAATAAAGATGACATTTTGCACTCTCAGACATTTCCACAGGTCTAAGAGTCAAATATTAAACTTATTTAGTATGTTTCTTTTTTTCCTGATGACTTCAGTATATGTATTCCAAGCCTATGCATACAGCTTATTTATACGCAGACTGTGCAATTTCATTTACATTCTTATTGAGTTCAGACAGAAAATGCCAGGTATGCACCAAAATATATTTAGAGCTCTCTATTTTATTGTCAGCACAAAGATTTACAAACATATCTCCTCACAAATATGCACATGCGTAACTTCATACCCTCCATTGCAGGGAAATAAGTTAGGTATTAGTATTGCTTACAGCAGTTCTTGCGCAATATGATTTTCCCCTCCAGTGTACTATCATTTTCCTACAGGAAAGATATCCAAAAATGAACAAAGCCACTTTCCCAAAGGGATACTGAGTGCAAAAATTATATGCTTCAGCTCCTTGCATAAGCTTACCTGTATCTGGCCTCAGTCTATATTTTAAACCAACAGGTATCTATCCAGCATTTACTTAATTCTAAACTTTATAATATTAAGAATTTGTGGCAGTTGGTGATTGAAAATTCACAGCATCCTTGTCTTGCCCATAAGTATCACTTAATCCCATTGAAAACAGATATATGGACCATTCCATTGATTATAGGAAGATATAGATTTAAATGGTACTTGGTAGGAGTCCAAAAGAAATCCAACAATTCATTTTGGCATAGAATATCAAACAAGTAAGGCATTAAGTAGTTGACGCTTAATCTTGGCTTTTAGGGACATAGATAGAATTTAAGGATATAGAGAAGGAGCACAGCAGGCCAAGGTTGAAACTTTAAAAATAGTGACATTAAGCTGTGTTATGATGTGTGCTGATTGTGAAAGTAGCATGGATAGTCAGCAGTGACTATCTGTGAAATACATGAGCTTTTTGTGTAATAGCAGTGAATAGGCAAATAAGAAAGAATTATGTCAGCCTGCATCAAATATATTTAATGAGAGCAGAAATCTACTTTGGGCTCACCTCATCAAAAATGTACAGAGCCACTAACAGGAAGGTAAAATATTAAACACATAAACTGCTCAAAGCCAAAATATTGAATTCATGATGTACACACATATGCATCACAGATGCATACACACACACACACACACACACACACACACAGACACACACACAGCTGTTTTTCCCTGTTCGTCATTTTCCAATTACTAAATTAAATTGTATAGATTCATTATCTTGTAGAATCCTCTTTAGAATTCTAGGTGGTCAATATTTACATTGGCATTTAATTTTCAAGTTATTTCAGGCTCAATAAGTTTAGATAAATTGCCCAAAGTGCCTAATAATTGGTAGAATCAAGATTTATATCCCCATATGAGTTAAGAACCAATATACTGTTTGCATTAAATCATATCTCCAACATGTCTAAGATTAAAACAAAACAAGAGATTCTCTGGAATTTGAACCAAGCAACAACTCACTGACTTGATTTCATACAATTTTGATTTAGTTTTTCCTTTGTTTCATGTATGGTTAATGTGGTAGTCTCTAGAATTAAAGTGTCTCTGTCTGTACCTTCTACTGGCTATATGGGTTTAGAAAAACTTTTTAAACTTTGTGGAACATTTTATTCATAAGTAAAAGGGGGTAAATACCATCTTGTTGTCCTGGGGTTTCTGTAAGATGTTACTTTTAATGTGCTTAAAATATTTCTTGACATGTAGTAGGTGCTTCAGAAATGTTAGATACATTGTTACAATTGTTTATTATTGTTATTATACAATTTTAGCTTTTATTTTAGATACACAGGTTACATGTGCAGGATTGTTACATGGGCATATTGTACTCAAGTAGCGAGCATAGTGACCAATAAGTAGTTTTGCAATCCCTGTCTCCCCTTCCAGCCTGCTCACTTCTAGTAGTCCACAGCATCTATTGTTCTCATGTTTATGTCCATGTTTATAGCTCCCACTTGTAAGTGAGAATATGTAGTACTTGGTTTTCTGCTCTTGCATTAATTCACTTAGGATTATGGCCTCCAGTGGCATCCGTATTGCTGCAAAGGACATTATTCTATTCTTTTTTGTGGCTGCATAGTATTCCATGTTGTGTATTTACAACATTTTCTTTATCCAATCCACTGTTGATGAACCTTAATCAATTCCATGTCATTGCTATTAGAAATAGCACAGTGATGAACATACAAGTGCATAGGTCTTTTTAGTATAATGATCTATATTCCTTTGGGTATATCCCCAGTAATGGAATTGCTGGTTCAAATGGTAGCTCTGTTTTAAGTTCTTTAAGAAATTATCAAACTCCTTTCCACAAGGCTGAACTAATTTACAGTCCTACCCAACATGATATAAGCATTCCCTTTTCTCCGCAGTCTTGTGAGCAATTTTTTTTTCTTTTTAAAAAATTATTATACTTTAAATTCTAGGGTACATGTGCATAATGTGCAGGTTTGTGACATATGTATACACGTGGCATGTTCATGTGTTGCACCCACTAAATTGTCGTTTACATTAGGTATTTCTCCTAATGTTAAGCCATTCTGATGGCATAGGAGAGTTTCTCACTGTGGTTTTTATTTGCATTTCTCTGATGATTAGTGATTTGGAGCATTTTTAAAATATATTTGTTGGCTGCTTGTATGTCTCCTTTTGAGAAGTGTCTGTTCATGTCTTTTGCCCAGTTTTTAATGGGGGTTATTTGTTTTTTTACTGGTTGATTTGTTTACGTTTCTTATAGATTATGAATATTAAACCTTTCTCAGAGGCAAAGTTTGTGAATATTTTCTCCAATTATGTAGGCTGTCTGTTAATGCTGTATATGCTTTCTTTTGCTTTGCAGAAGCTCTTTAGTTTAATTAAGACCCACTTCTCAATTGTTGTTTTTGTTGCAATTGCTTTTGGGGACTTGGTCATACATTTCTTGCCAAGGCCAATATAAAGAAGATTACTTCCTAGGTTTTCTTCTAGGGTTTTTATAATTTGAAGTTTTACATTTAAATATGTAGCCAAGCTTGAGTTTATTTTTGCATGTAATGAAAGGTAAGGATCTAATTTCATTTGTCTGCACGTGCTAACCGGTTATGCCAGCACCATTTATTGAGTAAGGAGTTATCTCCCACCTTGCTTTTGTCAACACTGTCAAAGACCCGATGGGTGTACTTGTATGAGTTTGTTTCTGACTTTTCCACTCTTTTCCATTTATCTATGTGTGTTTTTGTACCAGTACCATGTTATTTTGGTTACTGTAGCCAAATAGTATAGTTTAAAGTCAGGTAGTAGGATGCTTCCAGCTTTGTTCTTGTTGCTTAGGATTGCTTTGGCTATTTGGACTCTTATTCCTTCCATATACATTTTTGAATAGTATATTTTATCTAATTCTGTGAGGAAAGACACTGGTAGTTTGGTAGAATACCAATTAATCTGTAAAGTGCTTTGGGCATTATGACCATTTTAACAATATTGATTCTTCCTATCTATGAGCATGGGATATTTTTCCATTTATTTGTGTCATCTCTGATATATTTCAGCAGTGTTTTATAGTTCTCCTTATAGAAATCTTTTACTACCTTGGTTAGATATATTCTTAAGTATTCCAGTTTTTGTGTGGCTATTATTTAAATGGGATCATGTTTTCAATTTGACTCTTAGCCTGTATATTATTGGTGTCTAGAAATGCTGTTGATTTATGTACATTGATTTTATGTCCAGAAAACATGCTTAAATAATTTATCAGTTCTAGGAGCCTTTGTTAGAGTCTTTGGTTTTCTCTAGGTATAGAATCATATAGTCAGTGAAGAGATATATTGACACTTTTTTTTTTTTCTGTTTAAATGTATTTTATTTCTTTCTCTTGCCTGATTGCTCTGGCTAGAACTTCTAGTGCTATGTTGAATAGCCTTGTTCTGAGTTCTTAAGGGGAATGCTTCCAGCTTTTGCTCATCCGATAAGATGTTGGCTGTGGGTTTGTCATAGATGACTCTTATTTTGAGGTATGTTCCTTCAATACCTAGTCTGTTGAGGGCTTTTATCTTGAAGTGATGTTGATTTTATCAAAAGTTTTTCCTCTGTCTATTGAGATGATCATATGTTGTTTTGCTTTTAATTCTGTTTATGTGTGATGAATCACATTTATAGATTTGCATATGTGGAACCAAGCTTGCGTCCCAGGAACAAAGCCTATTCGATGCTGGTGAATTCACTTTTTGATGTGCTACTAAATTTAGTTTCTAGTATTTTGTTTAGGATTTTTGCATCCGTGTTCATCAACAATATTGGTCTGAAATTTTTTTTTCACTGTGTCTCTGCCAGATTTTGGTAGTAGGCTGATGAATTAGAATGAATTAGTAAGGATTCTTTTCTCCTTGACTTTCTGAAATAGTTTCAGTAGGATTCATACCAGTCTTTCTTGGTATATCTGGTAGAATTCTGCTGTGACTCCATTGGGTCCAGGACTTTATTTGGTTGGTAGGCTTTTTATTATGGATTCAATTTCAGAACTTGGTATTAGTCTATGCAGAGTTGCAATCTCTTCCTGAGTCAATCTTGGGACATTTATATTTCCAGAAATTTATTAATTTCTTCTAGATTTTTTAATGAGTATGCAGAGAATTTTTCTTAGTATTCCCTAAGGGTCTTTTGTATTTCTGTGGGATAAGTTGTAATTTCATCTTTGTCATTTTTTATTGTACTTACTTGAATCTTCTCTTTTTTTTTCTTTGTTATTCCAGCTAGTCATCTATGAAGCTTATTTTTTTTTAAAAGAATCAACTCTTGGTTTCATTGATCTTCTATATGGATTTTCCATCTCAATTGCATTGAGTTATTGTCTAATTTTAGTTATTTCTTCTCTGCTATTAGATTTGAGTTTGGGTTGTTCTTATTCCTTGTTTTTTAGGTGCAATGTTAGATTGTTAATTTGAGAGTTAATTTATTTGAAGCAAATTTATAACTTCTTAATGAAGGTATTTTAGAGCTATAAAATTTCTTCTCAACACTGCTTTGGCTATATCCCAGGGATTTTGGCAAATTGTTCCTATTTTCATTAATTTAAAAAATTTTTGATGTTCACCCAGGAATTATTCAGGAGCAAGTTGTTTAATTTCCATGTCTTTCTGTAGTATGGAGAGATCTTTTTGATATTAATGTCTATTTTTATTGTACTGTGGTCTGAGAATGTGCTTGATATAATTTTGATTTTTTAAAATTTATTCGGACTTGCTTTATGACCTAGCATGCAATTGATTGTAGAACATTTTCCACTTGCAGATAAAAATGCATATTCTTTGGTTGTTGGGTGGATTTTTCTGTAGATGTCTATTAGGCCCAATGGTCAAATATCAAGTTTAAGTAGAGAGTTTATTGCTAGGTGTCTGCCTCAATGATCTATATAATACAGTCAGTAAGGTGTTGATGCCTCCCACTATTATTGTGTGGTTGTCTCAGTTTTTCCATAGGCCAAGAAGAACATGTTTTATGAATCTGGGTGCTCCAGTGTTGGGAGCTTATATATTTAGGATAGCTAAGGCTTCTAAAACCTTTGTTAGATTGTACCCTTTATTATTATGTAATGTGCTTCATTTTGCTTCTTAATTTTATGGTTAAAATCTGTTTTAGTTGAAATAAGAATAGCTACTTCTGCTGTTTTTTGTTTCATTTGCATGACAGAACTTTCTCCATTCTTTCACTTTGAGCCTGTAGGTGATGTTACATGTGAGATCGGTCTCTTGAAGACAGCAGATGGTTGGGTTTTGTCTTTTTATACATTCAGCCACTCTATATCTTCTAAGTGGGGCATTTAGCCCATTTATATTCAGTGTTAGTATTGATATGTGTGATTTTGATCCCATCATCTTGCTGTTAGTTGGTTGTTATGTGGACTTGATTGCCTGTGGGCTAGGTGCTGAATTGTGTTTTTGTGGTATCAAGTATTTTTCTTTTGTTTCCATTTTTAGCACTCCCTTAAGACCTCTTGAAAGGCTTATCTAGATGAAACATATTCCCTCAGCATTTGCTATCTGATAATTTCATTTCTCCTTCACTTATAAAGCTTAATTCAGAGGGATAGGAAACTCTCAGTTGGGATTTCATTTCTTTAGGGATGCTGAAAATAGGACCCCAATCCCTTTGGGTTTATAAGTTTTCTGCTGAGAGGTCTGCTATTTTGATAGGATTCCCTCTGTACATGATTTTTGCTAGCTACCTTTAGAAATTTTTTATTTTGCATTGATCTTGGTGAATCTGATGACTATGTGCCCTAGGAATGGTTATTTTGTATGGAATCTAGCCAGAGTTCTCTGTATTTCTGAGATTTGCATGTCAATTCCTCTAGCAAGATTATGGAAAATTTATTGGATTATATTCTCAAATATATTTTCTGAGTTGCTTATTCTCATTCTTTCTCTCTCAGGAATGCCAATGAGTCATAGATTTTTTTTTTCTTTTTAAGTAATTCCAGATTTATCAGAGCGTTTTATTCATTTTTCTTATTTTTTTTTTAACACTTTTTTCTGACTGCATTGCTTCAAAGAACCAGTCTTCAAGCTCTGAGATTCTTTTTTCAGCTTGACCTACTCTACTGTTCATGCTTCTGATTGTATTATGAAATGCTTGTACTGAGTTTTTTAGCTCTAGAAGTACAGTTTGGTTCTTTAATAAAATGACTATTTCTTTCAACTCTTGGATTATTTTACTGATTTTTTTTTTTTTTTTTATTGAGTTTCAACTTTCTCCTTAATCTCCATGAATTTCCTTGCCATCCAGATTCTGAATTCTGTGTCTGTGAGTTCAGTCATTTCAGACTGATTAAGAACCGTCGCTGGAGAGCTAATGGACTTGTTTGGAGGTAAGAGGTCATTCTGGCTTTTTGGATTTTTAGAGTTTCTTCTTCTTTTTCATCTGGGAGAGTTGATGTTTCTTTAACTGTGATATAGTTTGAGTGTAATTAGTTGGCTTTATTTATGGATGATTTCAGAGGGCCAGGGCTTTGTATGGGATCTTTATGTGTGGATGAAATCTTGTGCTTGGTTTCACAAGTGTGTACATTGGTGGGATAATTTTTGGTGTTGTAGTTTGGGCTGTGATTCAATAGAAGGTGCTGAAGAGTAGTGGCTAGTAGCAAAGTTAATACCTAGCCTTTGGGCTGTTTCATACTTTGTGGGGAGATGACCCCCTCACCAGATCCATTCCTGGGCCTTGAGGAAGATCCTCTAATCACCAGTGCTGCACCCACATTTCTTTTATTAGGTGTTACAAGATTCAGGATGCCCTTTGGGCAGAGATATGCCACACCTTCTTTGGACCAGCCCTGTGGAGAGAAGCATGCTCCACTCCTTCCCCAGCCTAGGAACCCATGTGTCTCATCACTCTCAGTATGTTATGTGAGATCTCCTCCCCAACTCAAGTACCAGTCACAGATCTTGGCACCATACTCTGAGCTGCCTGCTGCAGGCATGGAGGCGCCAGGATATCTTGTGGCTCAAGTTCAGTTTCTGGCTGTGCTGGGAGATCTGATGTGTTCCTGGGTTCCCAGGAAAGTACATATGTGAATCAACTGACTCAGGTTTAGCTACCTGCAGGGGCTGTAGCTGTGCAATCCACTCCTGCAGGGCAGCTAGGCATGGCCCCTGGGAATTGCTGGCGGGAAGGAGGTCTTGCAGAGCAGAAGTGCCCTACTCCCATGGTGAAGCTTGCCCTGCTCTCTCTGGGCTCAGAGGTCAGCTGGAGCCCACAGCTCCCAGAGAGGTATGGGTAAACCTGTGAGATGGGCATCTATGGCCACTGTCCACTGGAACTGCCCTTTGCACAAAAGCTCCCAGGCTGCCATCCAACGGCTGATCTCTCCCTGCTCCTGTCAGAGATCTCCCTGACAGCTGCATGATAAAGATCAGTGCATGATAAAGGGTCACCTGTTGCTAAACTCTCAGAGGTCCATTGTGAGAATGAACTGTCCCTCAGTTATCTCACTCGCCCGTTTCCCAGGAACTGTCAGGGACTGGGAACTAGCCCTGGTGTTTGGGTAATCCATGCAGGGTTTCTTCCTGTGTAGTCTGGGCTTCAACATTGCCTCTTCACCTGCTCTCAGTTTTCTCTGTGAAGATCTTCCCAAATTATGGTAGTTTACGCCATAATCTGGTCTCTCTCCATGGGAGCAGCACTTCCTGACTGCATCTACTTGGCTATCTTTTCCCTTTTTATCTATTATTATTATTATTAAAAATATTAACTTAAATTTAAATATGTTAATATATCTCTTGATCAGGTGACATTTTGTAAATATAATTATGTTTATGTAATAAATGGTAAAATAATACTAAAAAAGCTGGATCTGGAAAGTTTATGAAGCATCTCAATCTTTTTTCTGAGAAATTATTATTAATGATAAAACATATAGACATCACAAATGGATATCCATAAGCACTAGTCCCCCTATAACTTTTGAGGAACAGTCCAAATTTCTCTTAGGAGAGATACATTGGTGTAACATTCTCACCTGTAAACTTACACAATTCTAGCCAGTCTTCTAAGCATCAAACTCTATCTACCTCAATCCATCTCCAGCAAGAATAATTTTCTCTGGTGTCACTGTGATGATCCAATTTCCATCACAGAAATCTACGGTGACTTAATATTTTTGGCAATGGTGGGCATTTGATCTCTAATTTAACTCTCATTTTACAAATGTAAATCTTGGAGACTCAGAGAAGTTGCAAATTTCATTTATTCTGTCATTCAAAATTTCCTATTTTATATACTGGGTAGAAGGTACTGTGAGAGACCATGGAGATATAAATATAAATAAAAAATGTTACTGCAACTCCCCAGATAACATTTTATTGTAGGACACAGATTGTAAATAAATGCATAATGTAAAGAGTGTGTGTGATCCATTGTTTAATAGAATATACTTTTAGTCAGCCAAGTTGAATTTCACGCTTAGTTTACAACTCAGCACTTCTGATATTAGAAAATTTTATATTCCTTGTTGTAAAATTTTATTATATTTAAGATAGGGATAAGAAAGTCTTTCAGAATATTTTTAGTTGACAATTTTG
Organism: Macaca thibetana thibetana; assembly: GCF_024542745.1. NCBI lineage: Eukaryota > Metazoa > Chordata > Mammalia > Primates > Cercopithecidae > Macaca > Macaca thibetana. Next base: position 62,702,419 of record NC_065594.1, read on the forward strand.
TTATTTTTCATTTTTTGCTAATTTATTCATTTTTAAATTGACATGTAAAACTATATGTACTTATCATGTCTAACATATTGTTTTGAAGCATATCTACGTTAAAGAAAAAATGGTTAACTAGCCAATTAAAAAATGCATTTCCTAACATAGTTATCATTTTTGTGGTGAGAACACTTAATATTTTAATCTCTTAGCATTTTTCAAGAATACAATATATTGTCACTAATTATAGTCATTATAGATTAGTATTTACAACGTATATAGATTACACATAAAAGTATCTGGGAATATTAAGTCTTTCCCATCTTTTATTTGTAGGATTCTTAATAGATCTAATGTCAGTCAATAGTGGAAGAATATTCAACTGCACATTGGAAAATATAACTAATTTCCCCCAGTTAGAAAATGGAGCAGTGTCTGCCTTTTGATTTAAAAAAAATGTTGAATTTCACTAGAGAGAAAAAGAGACAGAGTAGGGATGAAGCATTTACAACGGCAGAGTGAGAACCTCCAGTAATACATTGATAAAAGCAACAAAAATATCAGCAACAAACTGTCAAAGTCAAGATTGTTGGAACTCTGGAAATTAAACAAAGTACTGAAACAACAAGAGGATGTGTCTTTGAGAAAATCTGAGAACTTTAACAAGAACATCAGGACAGGATTAATAGTCATATAACTTGACTTACTCCACTGCTTTCTCCCTATCTCTGTAGTAGCCTTAAAAACTGGCAAAGTCACAATTACAGTAACTCAGAAAACAGACTTTTAGCTACAGCTCAAGGCAAACCATATTTGGAGTTTTTCAAAAAGTCCCACAGCTAGAGCTGGTTCACTCTTTGACTTGCCTGTTACCTCCGTAGAGAAGCACTGGTTGCAGGATGTTGTCATTATTTGACCTAACTCAGAGCTCACATCAAGAGAGAAGCCCTATCTCTAGGGCATTTTTTGAAAACAATCAATGAAAAATCTTGTCACATCACAGTTGCCTAAAGTTCTGACACATGTCGGGTCAAAAAAGATGATGGACAAAACTTAAAGAGGAAAGTCTGGGAAAAGAGATATCCACATGGATTTTTGAAAAGCTCTAGAAGACATTATAAGGACAAAGGTGTGTTCACACCCCAAATAACTGAAATAGCCACAAACTCTCACTCTGGCTGTTTTTGAGTCAATTTAAAATCCTATGGATATGAACTATGCTCACTTGGATTGACTGGTAAAGCTGAATCCAAGATTCACAGGTCTTCTCACATGTAACATAGGTTTTCAGTAACCTTGTGTTCTGGGGACATAATTTTTCCTGGTATAGCTTCTCTAGCGACAAGGCATTTTTTGTGTGTGTGTTTTTAAAATTTTACAAGAGTGTGTGTGTGTGTGTATGTGTGTTTTGAAGTAGTTAGAGTAAGTATTGTATAAATCTTATGTGTACCTTTTATTTATTTGGGTCTTTAAATGTGAATACACAAGAAAAGCAAATTCTCTTTTTGAGGTCCGGAGGACATTTTTTACATTCTAGTGTGAGACAGCATATTCTATACTTGTCAAAAAAAATCCCACTTTATAATTTAAGACTATGAAAGAAGCCATAATGTACCAAAAGATGATAATCTTCTCCCCATGTACTTAAGGTTTAAGCCAAATACAATATGAGAAAAATAGGTGGGGAATGGTAAAAACGATTACTTGAACCCTGTGCCACAGGCTACCATATGTAAGAACTTCCTTAAAGAAACTATTCTAACACTATCTCCACACATACTCCCTCCTTCCCTTGGAGATGTGAGTTATCTGATCGGTGTCTTTGGAAGAAAGAGTTGAACATATTTAGCTCAGCCCCTGCCAGTGGTCCTCTACAATTCAATATATGTAGCAAGCTTGGTTCTGTGGTCATAACAGAGATACGAGGCTTTAAGGTAAGCAGTTGTGTTCAGGGGGACTATTAGCAAACTCACTCCATCACAGGATAAGGCTACATACTCCAAACAGCTTTGTCAGAAATACAAACAATGTATTGATATACATCTGGTTTATTCTAAGATCTCACTCTCAGTTGTTCAACTCAGCAGAGACAGGGCTATTATTTACTAATCCCCTAACATCTCAACAACTCACATAGATATTTATCTACTTGGAAAGAGAAGTTGTTGAAAGAATGAAATAATTATGTTTGTATCCCACTGTAAAAATTGATGTGCTCACTTATAGGATGCTTTACAGCTCTGGTTTTATAATGTTCCGATTACTAACACTGTAGAGACTGGTGAATATTCTGAAATTTCTCTTCAGTAAACATGTACTTCTGAGTAAAACGAATGATACAACTTCAGAGACTCATAGGCTCCAATCTATATGATACTTAGCATTTCTCTGACATTTAAAATTCAAGTGCTGCTTTATAATTCCATAGAAGGTAATTCACTGAAAAATTTACATATTAAGCAAGTGTTATAGCTGAATGAAACTGGCATGTGAAGACCCAGAAGTAAGAAAATGACTCATTTTCATTATTACTTTACATATATTACAGTATTAGTCAATTCTCATGTTGCTATGAAGAAATGCCTGAGACTTGGTGATTTATAAAAGAAGTTTAATTGGCTCACGATTCTGCAGGCTGTACAGGAGGCATAGTGGCTTCTGCTTCTGGCGGGGCCCAGAAAACTTGCAATAATGGTGAAATGCAAAGGAGAAGCATGCTCATCTAAGTGGGGAGGTGCTATGTACTTTTAAACAACCAGGTCTCCTAAGACCCCACCATCACAAGAATAGTACTGAGGAGATGGTGCTAAACCCTTCATGAAGGATCCACCCTCATGATTCAATCATTTCCCATCAGGCCTCACCTCCAATATTGAGGATTACAGTTGAGCATAAAATTTGGGTGGGGACACAGATCCAAACCATATCAATTTCTTTCATTTGTAGAGTGTCAAGTGCTATAGAAAATTAACAATACTGTAGTATTACCACGTATACCTCTTTCAAAAACATGTATATACATGGCTTTAAAAACTTGTATATACATGCTTTAAAAACTGGAGAAATGTATATATGATTCAAAAGGTCTCAACAATTTTAGTTATTTTCAAAGTTTATTATCTTTTTTTCTAATTTGGACAACAAGCATCTACAATATAAACTGATTCATGTAAGTATATAGTAAGACAAAAATGAAAAGAGAATTTGATATGAAGAAATATGCTAGTTTAAAAGTTTAAATTTAATAAAACCTATTTTTATTTCCTTGCATGCTATAGCCTAAACTCACGCATATGTTATGTCACTTTGTGCTAATTCATCAAAAAATTATTTTAAAAGTAGTGCTATGTAAAATTTGATATATAGTATAATGAAAAATATTAAGTAATGTCAAACAATTATCTTAGCAACTGTGGTAGGCTGTTAGGGCTCCCAAAATTATGCCTATGTCCTAATCCCTAGAACCTGCAAACATCAGTTTATTTAGAAAAGGGGGCTGTACAGATGTATTTTATAAAACAACCTTAAAAAAAGTTTACCATCCTTGGTAATTGGGTGGGCTGTAAATGTCATCACAAATATCCCTGCAAGAGAGACAGAGATTAGACCACCACACACCCAGAGAAGAGGGCAATGCAAAGACAAGCAGAAAGATGTGACCACAAACAGAATGCAAACAGCCACCAGAACTTGAAGGTAATGAGGAACAGATTTTACCCTGTAGTCACTGGAGGGAGTGTGATCCTACTGACACCTTCATTTCAGACTCCTGAACTCTAGAGCTGTGAAATAACAAATTTCTGTTGTTTCAAGCCACCAATTTGTGGTGATGTGTCTATGGGAACTAATGTAAACTAATACAATAGGTAATATTAATTACGTGCTAACTATTTTAGGCATTCTTTCACGGCTTTTTTTCTGTTCACTCATTCAACCCGTGAATGATTAAGTAGTAGCCTGTATTTAACACGTTCCTCTTCAAAGCAAGTATTATTCTAAGCATTTCACATAGTTATTCAGGCAGTATTTGAATCTACACAGCTTGACAAGACAATCTGGACTTTCAACCATTCTGCTATCTTGTCTTTTAAATAGGTTATTAGTTTATGCAAGTTAGTTTATTGTTTTCCATAATATACTATCCATGGGAGCAAATAATCAGAGATATCTATGAATTGTGGCTACACTGAAAAATTGCTCAGATAATGAATGCTGTTGACAGAAAATTAGTCTTGAGAGTTTACATTAATTTGCAAATATAATTCTCAGAACCAAAAGTTATACTCAGTATAAATGGATATTGTTACAGCTTCCATGTAAATTTCAATTTCATAATCAATTTTGAACCTCTCTGTAATGAGAAATGACAAAATAATCTTAATAATGAACTGGCATGTTTATTCCAAATACTCTTCACCTGAACAACATCTACTGTATTTAAACATCTGTTTTCAGTTTTAAACAAAATTTTAAAAATCATTAAAGAACACTATTTCAAATAAACTTCTTGCAAATCTTAGAATGTGTTTGCTATTATAGAATACAATGTTTGGAATTCACTGCATAAATACCTCAAAGTTTTTCTGTTACTATTTATTCCCAGTGACTCAGCAAGTAGTTGAGAGCTACTTTCCATATTCTTTTTCTCTGTATATTGTTAACATACCCCCTCATTAACATCCTACATATATGCCACAGACACCTACATGTACTCACACATGATAATTTTAGGTATTTTGGGAAAATACAAAAAAAAGTCTACTACATTTTTCCAATGCTAAAATAATCCAATAAGAAGGATTGTTAACAGTAACATTATCTAAAAGCATGAATAATATATGTGTATATATGTACATATATAAGTGTTAGATATATATGTGTTAGATATATATGTACATATATAGTTTATATCATGTATGCTATTAGTTCAAGTACTCATATGATGACTTCACATACAACCTAATTTTGGTGGCAATAGGTCTGTAAGCAGTAAGCTATGAAGAATTAGTTATATAGGGGCAGATAAGTGAAACCATTGTTTAGTTATGCTACTGAAACCATCATATTTATATGTTTTGAAGGATTTTATAATTATTAAATATTTGGGGAACAAAATAATTTGTCATTTTAGGTTATAAAATTGGAGTTATATGCATTCATTTTTGGTATCAATAACGGTTTTAAACAGTTTTAAACAGTGAGGAGTGTTGAGATTAATAATTTATCTTTTTCTCCCTTTATATGTGTAGCCTTGCCATTAAGAGTTCAGTAGTACTTTTCTGTCTAGAACAGACATTTCTGTAATCCAAGCAACAGGAGCAGTTAACTCTGCTGTATCAGTTCCTGGCCTTTTCTCTGTCATGTTCCTGCTCATTCCACATAGTTCATCAGGGTATGGTTAAAAACACAAAATTGGTAATAAAAGTTACATACTGGGAACAGGTCTCAGACTTCTGGAATAAGTCACAATATTCAGCCCAGATTGTGATGTGGGTTTTCCTTGTTAGGTGATCCATTGCTTCTTTCCTATATCTAATCCCTGTACCCTGAGTAGTATTTCCTTATGGGAACTTACAAAGCAATGAAACAACGGAGCCAAAGCTGTTTTTGAGTATAACACAAACTTTAATCTATAATACCATTAAACTGAACCCAAATCCAAACACTTTGACTCTTAGTCCAAGTTTTATTGGAAAGGTCAAGAAGATGCACAGGACATTAGCTTTTGAAAGACAATTTCATGGTGCCATCGATGCTTTTCATATTTAGGTGTCTTATTTCAAATTAGGCTGTGGCTGCTGTTAGATAGGATGGAAATTTATATTGAAGATAAAGACACATATTTTCATGGTTTCAAACTAAAACCTAGATAGAAGCCTAGTGGACAGTCCTCATGCCATAAAAGTAAAAGATAACTGGTTAAAATTTGCAGTAATAGTGTCAAGTCCATTAAGAAAGTAAGTCTTGAGCAACAGCTGAAATTTTTATGAACATGAATTTAACAGCTGGATACTAAATCAGCCACTTTGGCCTTGGAATGCAGCAAAATAACACAGCTCTAATACGTGAAATTTCTTGGGATTTGTACTTCTCCTAATGGCCATTTTAACTGTCATTAGAATATTTGCTCTAAATATTTTCAGTCTTGTAATGAGCTGAAAGCATGATTTAGCTCCTAAAGCATTCAATTTTATTCATTGGTCTATCCATTAATTTATTTAGTCATCATTTGTTTATTTACTCATCCTGTTAGTTACACAATTGTTGCATGTTAGAGAAATTAAATATTTAATGTGTAATGGTGTACAAGAAGGCAACATTTGAATTCATAAAGCATCCATTGACATGGAAATTTAAAATCACATATAAAATACATAATTATAATTACAGTACAGATAAATGTTATCAAAGAAGAAATACAGAATGTAAGGAAAGAATACAGTAGGAAGATCTCTGCAGCTTTGTGCAGGGTGGGGAGGGGTAAAAATAATAAAATATTTTTTAGGAAGCATTCAACTTCTTGACTTGATATAGAAATTTAATCAAAATTTCAGAAGGGAATAGAATACAGTTGGAAGATCTCTGTAGTTTTGTGCAGGGAAGGGGAGGGGAGCAGCAAAAATAATAACATTTTTTTAGAAATCATTCAACTTCCTGACTTGATATACAAATTAGAATAGACAATATCTCAATCTCAAAAAGCACAACTATGGGAAACTCAGGCTTAGCATACTTTTTCTTTCTTTCTTTTTTTTTTTTTTTGCCTTTAACCATCAAAAATCTGAAATGCACAAACAGTAACAAATCTGAAATTATTTTTTTAAAAGGTAGAAAATTTTATTATTTTCTGCACAATGCATGGTCTTTATAACGTTGATTAATTAAATCTTATAAGAAAGAAAAAATAGCGTTCCCAACATATATATTTGAATATACATGTTACATGTGTATTAAAAAGAAAACAAAATTACTCTAGATGATTTATAATTTCAATAAAATTTCAATTATATTATAATGGATATTTTTTTAATAATGTAATTCTCGTACCAGAATAGCATTCTCCCTGTAAACAACTAACAAATTAAATAAAGCATCTTTTCCAAGAGTTACAGGGAAAAAGCAAAATAGGCCTGTGGTTCTTCAGAGAGAGGAAACCCAAGGTAAACCTGTGATTGCTTTCTCATGGGAGTATGTTAGACCTGTGCTAGCCAATACAGTAACCATTGACCACGTGAAGCTGTTCAAATTTAAATTAAGATTTGAAATTCCATGTCTCACAGTGCAGCTGAGGAGCATCTCTATGCTTTGGCCTGTTCTTCCTTATTGATATTGTTTCAAACTATGGAATGGTTTTTCTTCTAACTTCAAAAATTTCTCCACTTATTTTTTATAAAGGTTGAGTCATTTATTATAATGAACTTATTTTCTTTTCCTCAATATTTATTTCTGTGCCTGATCTGTTTTCTGTTGCTAAATATGTAACCATTAACTGATGCAATGAATATGTCCTAAAACATTTCCAGTATGCTAGTCCTTGAGGCCTTCACAGCCCCTGGGCCCCACAGGTAATCGCACACCCGTACCCAACAATAAGGTAGGCCTAGTTGCCCATTCTGTCTCATGTCAATGCTTTAAACTCCTTCTTGCTTTTCACTGAGGAGTATCCTTGTTTTTCAAATACTTTCCTAAAAAAATTCCACTTCATTAAGTGCTCTTTCAAGATACATACTGGGATAAAGGAACTCTGTTGGCTGAAAGAAAGTTGGTCTGGGCCAATTGTGCTGAAGCACAGGAGCCTGCCAAATCCTCAGGGTTGCCAAGTAAAATATAGTATCCCCATTACATTTGAACTCCAGATAATCAATTATGTCTTTCAGGAGACATTCAAAATATGCTTTGGGCACACTTATTTTTTATTAAGAAAGTATTCCTTGGTTATCTGAAATTCAAAATTAACTGGTATCCTGAATTTGTATTCACTGAATCTAGCGAGCTTAGGGTGTATGATGGGAAATATTGTCCTTTTTGGTATCTAATCTAATTTAATAACACTTTGGATGTGTTATTCCAATGCTGCAGAACACAAAAGTGATGCTTGATGTCATAATGTGGCAAATGTGATGTGGGTCAGGGACATGGGTCTTTCTGTGCAGGCAAGAATATACACATCTGAAATGTAGCTTTAATCCTTTATTTAAGACATAACGAAAACTTAAAGTGCAGAATGTGTTGAATAATAGAGGTTACAAGCTAAGTGAGGTCTGGAACAGAGGGGCTGAAGCTGCTCATAGTACCTCCATAGGGTCTCAGACTGGGATTTTTTCAAAGTGATTATTTGAAGAAAGGAGGTATCTCAGCATCCTCCTTAGTCTCTTAGTAAGCCTGAGGTTAAAATATCATGGTTCTTTGACATTTAGTTCTACCTACTAACACAAAAGCCTCTTTCAGGACAAAAGCAGCCCTAGGTGCTCTCTACTCAAGATTTCTGACTTTCCCTAGACAGAAACTCACTTTTTCTTCAACCACAATCTGGGGTTAATTATTCAAGAAAGTGAAGATTTTTCTCTTAAATGTTAAAAATATAAATATTTTGTAAATTTTTTGGACAATTGTGATTAACTTTTCAATGTCTATATCTATGGAATCTCAAGCTATTTATTTGTAAATAGCTTTTATAAATATTTAAGAGAACCATTAAAGGGACTCTTAATGCTTTTTTGGTCCCAAGAATCTTCTGACTCCCTTTATATTTTGAAATAGTTGCTGTTTTTGGAGGGATTGCCAAGAGGCTGAAAAGTAAGTAAATGATAATTTGAAGGGAAGCAGACCATCCATCTGATGAGGCATCATTGTGCAAATAAATTGATGGTTTCTTCTGTTTCCTCAATTCTGACTTTTCTTTCTAGTAATATATCTATGCCAAGTATCTTTCTTAGTGATTGTGTGTATATGTATATATAGACTATATTAGATGATTACATATACATAAATGATTATATTTATATATAGTTATTTAATGCAGTCTATATACAGTCATTTAATAGAGTCTATATATATTTATATATAGTCATTTAATATAGTCACTTAAATATAGTCATTTAATCATTTAATTAATTTTAATATGGTTACTTAATTAGGTGTACTTAGTGACTATATACATATATACACACATACACACACACATACAAACCTACAGTCATTTAATCCTTATAATACCCTATGAGTTGGTATTATTATTATTATTATTTTACCAGTGAGGAAACTTTGGAACAAAGAGGTGAAGTTATATGAACAAAATGTACACAGATAGTATGCTGGTATGTGTTAGAACTGATAATTGTACTCTGTAGTCTTGTTCTAACGTTTATTGCTTGAACCACTTAGCTGTACAGCTTCTTGGCCTCTCATTAGCTACACATTTGTACATTGGGAGTCTTCAAAGTTAATGTGAAATTACATTAACTTGTATTAGTCAAAGGTCTTACCCTATGCCCAATCACCCAAGTTAGAACATCCAGTCCACTCCCTACTCTTCCTCATGTGCACAAGTTTTACTGACTTTGTTACTAAAAACAAAACAAACAAAAAATTCATTCTCAAGAACATCATTCTGTTTTTTATTTCTGCTTTTTATTTTTACTTTTTGAAAGCCTCAACCCCTTTCGTTTGGATTTAAAACCAAAAATGTTTATTTTCCCAACACTGGATACTTTCTGATTTCATTTCAGTGGTTATAATGCCACCAGAGAATTTACCCTAAACAGGAAGCCAATTGCATTGCTTTTCATTAACATGAAATCCTTGTGATTTTATCTTCCATCAGTACCTGGGCCGTAAGAAAACTAACAAAGGCACAGGATAAATTGCCTGGTATTGTGAGTAAAGATTTCTTAAAGTAGTTTGGAAGTTGATGTTAAAAACTAATACAAATTAAACACAGAAATAAATAACAAATGACAATGAACATTCTTAGCTTCTTTCAGGCAAACTTTCAAGGATACTGGAATTTATGCTTCAAATACTCTTCCTCTTTGCCTGAATAATTCTTATTTCTCTGTTAGTCCTTAGTTTTGGTAAGACTTTCTCTGGGAAGTCTCCTTGACACACCAGGAATAAGTTTCACACAAAATAGTACCTATTATTCTGCATTTCAATTGCTTTTTCAGATTCCATACACCTTTCTGGACTCTATATGAAAACAACCCATTAGTCTCAAATAACTGCAACTAGTACCAAAATTATGCTTCCTTCAATTTTCTGTCTTTACTCTTGCATATAATTGGTTTCCACTCTCATGAATCCTAGGAAGGGGGAGCGTGGAGTGGGAAGTGTGAGTTGAAGTATATCTTTACTTATTTGTCTAAATTCACTATAGCCAGTTACCTTTTCTTTGGAAGACGCTAAGGCTTTTTATGGTGCCAGAAGTGTCTACAGTGAACTATTAGCTAGTTTTTGATAAGTATTGTTATAAAAGTCTCCTAAAGTGTCTCTGTTCCTTCTATGATTTTTAAATTTCAGTACCATCATTATTATTCACTAGATATGTGGAATCTACAAATCTCCCCAAACACACACACACAGACATACACAAAACACACAAAAAGCACAGATTCTGAATAGCAGTAACTTTTAAATGTACAGTAATATTAAGAAGATACAGGAATAACAAAAACAATTGTGGAAGAATGGAATTAGTATGAATATGAAGATTCTATCACTGAAGCCCTGAGAGGATTTAATTACACATTATCACATTAAATTACTATGAATCAAAAAGATTAAACTTGTTACACAAGGCAAAATTCAGATTAAAACACGTAAGAAGGACGGGTAATTAAATCTGACATTCAATTACAAAGGTGGGGAGCAGGACGGGTTACAATATCAAAAAAATGGTAGATCAGGAATAGCATGGTGATGCAGATCAACTTGTTAATCTTGGCTTTAACAAGTTTGGAGAGAAAATTTCCTCCATGAAAGAAAGATAGTGGAAAGTTGTTTTTAAAAGGGTGAAAAAAATCATGTCAGCCTACAAGTATATCCTTAGTAATCTGTCAACCTGGAATAAAACACAATAGAAAACTTGGAGAAATTTCTAAAACAAGTGGAAAAAGCATTCTTTAGGAGAGGAAAATGTCAGTGCACCCTCCACTCCATGCCTTGCATATTTCTAGGTATTTGCTGCACCTCCTTGCCTGGATTAGCTGCCTGGGATGCTCCCTCTTTCCTGCAAAGACCTTGTTGCACCACTGGATACTCACCTCCTTGCTGGGAGACAATGAAAATACCTCCTTTCCTGGATTAGCATAAGCTGCCCCCCTTTCTCCTGCAAAGACCTTGTTGCAGTGGCAGTTTTTTGAATCCTCTCCAGGGAATATTTCCAGCCACCCACTCACCCGGAAAGCCTGAGCTGCCACTCTTCCTATGCATTTATAGGAAGTGGCTTGGTGTAGCAGCACACTCTCTGCTCACTCTCTCAGCACACTCACCTGGAAATCCTGAGCTGTTCTTCCTTCTGTGCAAAGACTTGGTACAGCAGTACATTCTCTGCTCTATGCCCAGACATATCTCCAGGACTTTGACACACATGCTCCCCAGAATAGGAACTTGAGCTCTCATCCCCTTCCCACACACACACAAAAACTTGGTATATAACTACTCCCTCTGCTCCACACCCAGACATAAGTCCAGGCATTTTGGCATACCTACTCCAGTGGGTTAGAAATTTGAGCCACCCCTCCCTTCCTATGCAGAGATCTTGTTGTGCCAGCAGTTTATTCCTTCCCAGGCATATTATCTGGCATGAAGCGCACCTGTCCCCCTGGAGTAGGAGTTGAGTCATCCATCCTGTCTACCACAATGATCTTATTGCAGCAATGGCTTCTCTGCTCCTTGCCAAGTCATATTTCCACAAATCTGGCACACCCGCTTACCTGACAAGATCCTGAGCCACCCCTCCTTTCAGGTGTAAAATCCTGGTGCACCAGTGCTCTCTTTGCTCAATGTCCAGACATATCTCAAGACATTTGGAGCACATACTCTTCTAGATTAGGAGTTTAGACATCACTACTTTCCATGCAGAGTACTTGGGGCAGTGGAAGTTACCCAACTCCATCTCTACAAACACCTCTGGATGCTTGACAGACTCCCACTGGATACTCCCTTGGAACTGGTGCTGCCTGCTATTGGGGAAACTGTAGGTGGGCCTGCCTGGTGTGGTTTTTCCCTTCTTGGTCTCTCCTTCTCTAAGCCTGAGGAAGGAAGGAGCTCAGTCCATTGCACATTCCAGAGATTAGCTTGAGGCAGGGAAAGCTTGACTTAGCAATAGGATCCAATATACATCCATGCACATTGGCCAGAGCAGTTTTTACCCAAAAGCGCCACCTACTGGCCTGGATGTTGAAGAGCACCACACACAGGAAATCTGACAGAGGCACAAAGCACTCGGGGAGTAGAGTTTCCAAAGACTTCCACCATCCTGGCCCACAGAAGGGAGTCAGCCTGCTCACACACCAAGCACATTGTAACTACAACCAGCGTTTGGGAAAGCCACTATACAAAAGCAGTCTATAACCAAAGATCTTATACTGACTGTTTGCCTTGGAAAATACCCAGAACCAAAGTCAATGAACCCTACACAACAGCATACGTTATACCTCCTTGGGATTGGATGAGGGTGTGGGGGGATAATACTATCCAAACAAAAGCAATATTAAAACATAAGGAGAGATAACTTATCCAAATGTGAAAAAACAGAGAAACAAATCTGAAGGCATAAAAACAAAAAACAAAGCAAAACAAAACAAATCTAAAAAAAACAGTGCTACAGCACTCCAGAAGGGAACACTAACTCTCCAAAACCGAATTCTAACCAAACTGAAATTTTAAAAATATCAGATAAATAATTTGAAACATTAATTTTAAATAAGCTCTATGAGATCTAAGTGAAAACTGAAAAGCTACACAAAGAAATCAGGAAAGCCATTCAGGACAGGAAAGAATGGGATAGACACCATAACACAAAACAACGAAAACTCTGGAAACAAACCAAAAAAATTATTGAAGGAGTTACAAAATATGGCTGAAAGATTTAATAATAGGCTAGACCAAATGGAAGAAATAACTTCAGAGCTGGAAGGCAGATCTTTCAAATTAACCCAGTCAGAGAAAAATTTTAAAAAAGAGAAAAAAATGAAATATCTGAGAAATATGGGATTATATAAAATGTGCACGCCTAAGAGTTATAGCTATTCCAGAATGAGAAAAACAAGTATAAAGTATGGAAATGCTATTTGAGGAAATAACTTTAAAAATTTCCTGGGTTTGGGAGAGATTTGAACATTCATATGCAAGAGGCGCAATTAATTCCTGGAAAATACTTTGCAAGAAGAACTTCACCAAGACATATATACATAGAACTATCCAATGCCAATGTGAACAAAAAATTATAAGAGCAGAAAGAGAGAATTATCTTTATATATAGGTGTGTAATATATAGGCGTATAATCACCTATATTGACAATCCAACCAGACTAACAGCAAACTTCTCCTCAGAAATCCTACAATCCAGAAAAGATACAGGGTCTAAAGAAAAAAAAAGTCATCCAAGAAACTTATTCCTGCCAAACTAAACTTTACAAACGAAGGAAAAGTAGTCTTTCCCAGACAAACAAACACTAAGGACATTTGTCACAACTAGACTGACCTTCCAAGAAATGCTCAAAGGAGTTCTAAAAATGAAAATAAAAGAATGGCACTTGCCATTATAAAAGGTCCCATAAGTACAAAGCTTGCAGATTCCGTAAAGAAATTATACAGTTGAAACCCCTATGCAGTTAGCTAACAACACTATGATGGGAATAAAACCTCACATGTCAATATTAAGCTTGAAGGTAAATGATCTAAATACTCAACTTAAAAGACAGAGACTGGCAAACTCAGTAAAAAAAAAAAAAAGATGTAACTATCTGCTGCATACAAGAGACACATCTACTGGCTAAAAATAGCTACAGACTCAAAGTAAATGGGTGGAAAAAGATATCACACAAATGGAAAACAAAAATGAGTAGGAGTAGTCATCCTCACATCAAATAAAACACAATTTAAGCCAATAATGGTTAAAAATAGACAAAGAAGAACATTATATAATGATAAAGGATTCAATAAAAAATAAGATTTAACTATACTCAATATATTGTTGGGTCCACCCAACACCAGAGCACCCAGATTTATAAAACAAATACTATCAGACTTAAGAGGTTGATATCAATACAATAATAGTGGGCAACTGTCACAACCCAGTGATATCACTAGACAGATATCACCCAATGATATCACTAGACAGATCTTCAAGGCTGAAAATCATCAAAGAAACTGTGGACTTACATTGGACTATAAACCAAATGAACATAATGAACAATGATAAAATGCTTTATCTAATAACTGAAGAATGTACATTCTTCTCACCTTCATATGGAACATGCTCTGGAATCAACCATATTCTTGTCCATAAAGCAAGTTTCAATAAATTTTCAAAAAGTAAATGCATATCAAGTATATTCTCAGACTACAGTGGAATAAAATTAGAAATAAATACTAAGAGGAGCTCACAATACTGCATAAGTACATGGAAGTTAAACAGCTTGCTCCTGAATGACCTTTTAAAAAACAAAAAAAAATTAAGCCAGAAATCAATATATTTTTCAAAACAAATAAAAATGGCGTCACAACACACCAAAACCTCAGGGATACAACAAACTCAGTGTTAAGAGGTAAGTTTATAACATTAAATGCCCACATCAAAAAGACACAAAGACCTCAAATTAATGATCTAATGTTGAACCTCAACGAACTGGAAAAACAAAAAATCCAAATCCCAAACTAACAGAAGAAAATAAGTAACATATATTAGAAAAGAACTAAATGTGCTTGAGACAATGGAAAAATTGAGACAATGGAAAAAGATATAATGGAACAATAAAATAAAAATTTGTTTTTCTGAAAGAATAAATAAAATTTACAGACTGATACCTAGATTAACCAAGAAAAGATTCAAATAAATACAATCAGAGATAAAAAAGGAGACATTATAACTGATATCTCAGGAAAAAAAAATGTGAGACTGCTATGACTACCCCCATACACACAAACTAGGAAAACTAGAGGAAATGAATATATTTCTGGAATTACATAACCTCCCATGACTTAACCAGGAAGAAACAGACATCCTAAAAAGATTGATAACGAATAATGAAACTGAATAAGTAATAAGTTTTTTTAACAAAAAAAGCCCAGGAAAGACCAATTCACAGATGTATTTTACAAGACATATAACAAGGAGCTGGTATCAATCTTACTGAAACTGTTTCAAAAAATCAAGATGGGACTCCTCCCGAACTCATTCTATGAAACCATTATGAAACCACTATCACCCTAATATCAAAATCAGGCAAGAATACAACAATAAATGAACATATGATATGGTTTTGCTCTTTGTCCCCACCAGAATCTCATCTTGAACTGTAATCCCCATGTGTCAAGACAGGAATCTGTAATCCCCATGGGTTGAGGGAGGGAAGTGGAAACTTTCCTTTTCAATCTTAGATATTTCTTTATAGCGGTGTGAAAAAGGACTAATACAACATAGATGCAAATCTCCTCAACAAATTACTAGCCAATCCTCACCAACAGCACATCAAAAAGATAACTGATCAGGATCAAGAGGATTTTATTCCGTGGATGCAAAGATAGTTGAACACATGCAAATTAATAAATGTGATTCACTACATAATCAGTATTAAGAACAAAAACCATATAACCATCTCAATAGATGCAGAATGGCATTAAATAAAGTTCAACATCTCTTCATGATAAAAACTCTAAACAAACTAGGCTGATTATATCAGAATAATCAGGCAACTATGACAAACCCACAGCCAACATCATGCTGAATGGGCAAGAGCTGGAAGAATTTCCCTTAAGAACTGGAACAACACAAGGATACCCATTCTCACCACTCCTATTCAACATAGTACTGGAAGTTTTAGCTAGAGTAATCAGGCAAGATAAATAAATAAAAGGCATCCAAATAGGAAAATAGGAAGTTTAATTACCTCTGTTTACTTATAACATGATCATATACCTGGCAAACCCTTAGGATTCCTCTAAAATACTCCTAGTCTTGATACACATACCAAGTAAAGTTTCACAATACAAAATGGAAGTACAAAAATCAGTAGTGTTTCGTCACTCCAATGATGTTCAAGCTGAAAACCCAGTCAAAACTGTATCCTACTTACAATAACCACAAAAAATATTTAGAAATATATTTAACCAAGGAGGTAAAATATCTCCACAAGGAGAACTGCAATATGAAAGAAATTGTACATGACATAAACAAATGGAAAAATATTCCACGCTCATGACTGGAAGAATCAATATCATTAAAATGACAATACTGCACAAAGGAATCTCCATATTCAATGGAATTCCTATCGAACTGTCAAGGTTATTTATTATAGAAAGAAAAACATCCTAAAGTTCATATGGAATCAATAAAATAGCCAAATAAATTTTAGGCAAAGAGAACAAATCCACAGGCATCATGTTGCCTGATTCAAATTATACTACAAGGCTATCATAGCCAAAACAGCATGTCACTGGCATGGAAATAGACACAAAGTTCACTGGAATAGAGTTACTAAATCTAAAGCTGCATACATACATACATACAGCTGAAATTTGACAAAGTCAACAAAAGTAAATAAGAAAGTTCACCTTATTCAATAAACGGTGCTTAGAAAATTGGCTAATCATACGCAGAAGAATGAACTGAAACTCCATCTTTTACTCTGTACAAAATTAACTCAAGCTGAATTAAAAATGTAAATGTTGACCTGAAACTAAAAATTATAAAAGAAAACCTTGAAAAAAGACTCTTCTGGACATCGTCCTAAGCAAATAATTTATAATGTAGTGCCCACAAGCTAATGTAACAGAAACAAAAATAGACAAATAAGACAATTAAATTAAAAAGCTTCTACACAGCAAAATAAATTATCAACAGAGTAAATATACAGCCTACAGAATGGGAGCAAATATGTGCAAATTATGCCTCTGAGAAACAGCTAAAATCCAGAATCTACAAGAAACTCAAACAACTCAATAAGACAAAAACAAACAACTCATTAAAAACTGGCAAAGGACATGAACAAATATTTCTCAAAAGAAGAAAAACAAGAGGCCAATAAACAAATGAAAAAATACTTGACATCACTAATCAACCAAGAGATTCAAATTAAAACCACAATAAAACATCATCTTACACTAGTCAAAATGGCTATTATTAAAACATCAAAAAAAAAAGATGTTGGCAAGCATGCAGAAAAAGGGAATGCTTATACATTGTTTGTCGGAATGTAAGTTAATTCAACCTCTGTGGAAAACAGTGCGATGATTTCTCAAAGAACTAAACACAGGGCTACCTTTTGACCCAACAACCACACTACTATCTACCCAAAGGAAAAGAAATAATTATATCAAAAAGACACCTATACTTGTATGTTCATTGCAGCATTATTCACAATAGCAAGGTCTTGGAACCAGCATAAGTGTCCATCAACTATTGACTAGATAATGAAAATGTGGAATATATATATATTCTGGAATACTGCATAGCTAGAATAATGAAATCATGTCCTTTAGAGCAACACGGAAGGACACTAGAAGCCCAATCTCCACCAGTATGCAATATACCCATGTAACAACAACAAACTATCTGAATTTAAAAATCCCTGACTCTAAAATAAAATAAATTTAATTAAATGGTAGCTTAATTACCAGAGCTGTGGTTATTACATTACTGGTGCAGACCACTAACTCTAAGCTCATGCCATCTGTCTTCTCTTTTAGAAAACCATGACTACCAAAGCCAATGACTAGATTTTAATTTTCTAAAATAATGAACAGGTCTTTTTGTTATATTGTTAAAATGGAAAGCAGTTAATGAACCACTTCATTGTTTAGGAACTTATGTTCCACCAATTACGAGTCACAATAATAAAAGCATACATAACATTATTCATTATCTCTTCATTGTTGATTTGCCTTCAGATACTTAGGATCTATAATATACAGTAGGTTGCACAATAATAAATAGTGGAAAACAAATGTATCCTTATTGCTATTCAACAACAGAGGCATATATGGAGATTAGTCAATATTATAAATTTATCAGAACTATGAATTATTTATTGTTTTTAATTTTTAAAGTCTCTTAATTTGGGGGTTTGAAATAATGTTTTAATGATGCTCAAATTGGCAAAGGCTACAGAACTTCCATTATTGTTTATTGTGTGCACAATTTCAACCTAATAGCAAGCATTTTCTACATTGGGAATCCAAGTATTACAGCCATTAGAAATCCAGCAGAGTATTCATTTATAGTATGAAATAAAACTTGAAATTACTGATATCTTCCACTTGGGATAATAAAACATTTTACAAATTAGAGATGAAAAAGAAAAGCAAGATGGAAGAAGAAAATGCGTTTTTTTAGAATACCAGTTTAACTGCTTCATATATTACTGAAAAATATTCTTATGTGAGAATATTAGCCACTAATTCAATTTTATAAAACTGAACAGAAATTCCTGAAATATTTAAATTTGTCTTGATTTTCTAAGTTTTATTTGATTTTTAGTTACACTGATGTTCAAATAACCAAATAGATTTTGAATTAGTTACTTTAAAATATATCTGTGTCGAAATATTCCATTAATTTTCTATTCTGTCAATTATTTAAATTCATTTCCCTTTTTCATGAGGAACCATGGGATTAATGCATTTTACCATATTCTAGTACCTTAAGTATTATGGATATTTTAGATTAATACTTGAGAGATTCAACTGAACCTTTGAGTGTGCTATTTAAAATACTATTCTTGAAGCCTCAGGAGTAAATAAATAACTGGGGTGCTTAGATTATAATCAACCTTTACTTTAGATATCTACAGTTAGTATCTAGGCTTATGTTATGGATAATCATCAACAAAACATCATTGTCTACAATTCTGATGATGGAAGGAAAGTTAAAATTTAACATAGCACAGTGGCCATCAAATAGCAATTCTCAGTCAAGTCTACAACTGTTACTATTACTTTCACTTGGAGAACATTTTAAAAATTAAAATGCCTATGCCTTCTCCCTCGCTAAATAATACGGACAAGGTATCTTTATTGAAGAAAAAACTAGCAAACAAAATCTTTCAAATTTTCTTTTTTTTAATGTTCAGCTAGGTGAGAAAGTGCATAATAATGTCTAATATTTTCCAAAGTGCCTTCTTCACTCTGAGAAACAAATTGATCTATTTTCATTCCAAAACCTTTACATATACTATGAAACTTCCCGAATTTCTAACAATCTTTAAGGTCTCAGCTTAAATTTTACTAAATCGAATACTATCCTACTTAAAAAAATACATTAGAAAATGCTACATTATATCAAAACAACCAACAGTTCATTATTTAAAGAAAATCTATGGCAAAATAATCTCTAAACAAAAAATTTAATGTTGATGTCCATAGTAAGTACTAAGGTTAGTATTACTTCAGTTAATATTGGAAATAAAAAGAAACATCAAGAGGAACTACCGTTATTCCTGGAGAAATAAAAAGAGTAAATGATACATGCTTCTGGGGAAAGGAAAATTCATAGGAGTGACATTTTGCACCTGCCCTAAAGATTTGTGAAACTTTGAACTTGAGAGAAATGGTTTAGGGTATCTTGCAGAAGACATTTCTAAGTGGCAAAGCATTCAAGAGGAAGCAGAGCATGAAACTGGAAAATTTGCAGCCTAGCAATGCAATGGAAAAGAAAAAAACAATTTTTCTGGGGAGAAATTCAAGCCAGCTGAAGAAATTTGCCTATGTAAAGAGAAGTCAAATGTTAATCATCAGCACAATGGGGAAAATTACTCCAGGGCATGCCAGAGACCTGCACAGCAGACCCTCCCATCACAGAGCCTGAGGCCTGGGAGGGAAAAATGATTCCCTGGGCCAGACTCTTGCCCCCTCTGCTGTGTGCAGCCTAAGAATGTGGTGCCCTGTGTCCCGCGTGCTCCAGTCATGGCTAAAATGAGTTAAGGCACAGTTCAGGCTGTGTCTTCAGAAGGTGCAACACCAAACTTTGGCAGCTTCAACATGGTGACGAGCCTGTGGATGCTCAGAAATCAAGAACTCAGGTTTGGGAACCTCCACCTAGATTTCAGAAGTTGTACGGAAATGCCTGAATATCCAGGCAGAATTTTGCTATAGGAGCAGAACCCTCATGGAGAACCTATACTAGGGCAGTGTGGAAGGGAACACTGAGCCTCCAGAAATTTATCAATTACAGTTCAGGTTTTTCCACTCCAGCCTAGATTCTAGTGGAGGTTTCTTCTCAAGATTTTATCTCTGGTGAGCTGTACTTCTCTGTTCGTTCTGTCTGGCTCTCTAATTTATGGGACAGCAGTTTGCCTTGCGATCTCACTTCAATGAGGAATCTAAGAAGAGCTGTTAATTTTTCAGTTTATTCAGCTTTTAACTTATTGTTAGAATGGAGTAGCAACATCTAAGATTATAGCATGATAAACCAGAAAACAGAAGTCTTTGTATTATATTTAGAACTAGCATTAAATAAAGATCCCAATTGTTCAATAATAATTATCTTTTTTAGATTTCATTTCTATAATGCTCATTTATTAAAAATATAACAACGTTCCAACATTATGTTACATCGCTGGCCAATAAATTAACATTGTTTGTTTATTCTACCTAAAGTTAATTAGTTTTTTGTTGCGTATGTTTAGTCAACATCTGTGACATTAATTGTTGATCTGTATCCTTCAGTAATAACTATCATGATTTTAAACTTCATTACTTTGAGTAATATTTATTAATAATATGTGACCAGCATTGTGTGAGGCATATTGGTAAATATATTACCAAATTTTCATGATCCTTTTCTTTATTTTTTCCAATAGCTTATTTTTCAGTGTTTTGCTTTAGCTTTGTTCAAAGTATAATCTCATTTATATCAATAAATATTTTATTTAAAGTTTAAAAATGCATATGTAATTGTTTTCTATACATTTTCTTACTTGTTTTCCAATATATATGTATTTCCATTTACATATATTACTATATATATAATTGTTACAAATATATATTTCCTAGGTTTATCATTATCAAATGTTTAATGAAACAACTGAAATCAAAACTACTAATTTAATCAGGCATTTAAAATTAATATTTAAATGGCATAATCATCTTAATTATTCTGTATATAGTATCTTAAATTATCAAGAATGGTTTATATAATCAAGAATTAAAATAATTTGTATGAGCATTAAATCTATGAATTAAAATAAAGGATTTACATATATTTTATATATATAAGTTAATACAATTTGACATTAAAAATGAGATTGACCATAGAGGTTTCTTGGTGACTCTTGTAGATTTTACATTTTATAATTTATTAATATTCAATGTAAATATTCCAGGTTTCAATATTGCACATGTTCTTCAAAAGTCTTTTCTTTAAAGAGTAGAAACTTGTAAAATCAAATTAGTTAGGTTATAACTTTTTTTCCTGATTTCATTTCCTCCTGCCTTCCTGTATTTATTATTTATATTCTAGAATAAATTCTTCTGATATTATTTTTATTTTTATTTATTATTCTATTTCTTTTATTCTTATTTTTAATTTTGTGGGTACACAGTAGGTATATATATTTATGAGGTTCATGAGATGTTTTGATACAGGCATGCAATGTGAAATAAACATATCAGGATGAATGAAGTATTCATCTGCTCAAGCACTTATCCTTTGAATAACAATGCAATTACATTCTTTAAGTTATTTTAAAATGTACAATTATGTTACTATTGACTATAGACACCCTATTGTGCTATGAAACAGTAGCTCTTATTCATTCTTTCTATTATTTTTTGTACCCATTAAGCATCCTCACTTCCCACGCAGTCCCCCACTACCCTTCCCAGCTGATGCTAACCATCTTTCTACTCTGTATGTCCAGAAGTTCAATTGTTTTAATTTTTAGATCTCACAAATAAATAGAAGCATGCAATGTTTGTCTTTCTGCACCTGGTTTATTTCACTTCACATAATGATCTCCAGTTCCATCCATGTTATTGCAAATGACTGACTCTCAGTCTTTATTATTGCTGAATGGTACCACTGTGTATATGTACCACAAGAGACTGCTTGGTGCTCTATTTATTCCCTGTGGTTATGCTGATACGTAAAGCCAGCAAGTCTCAGAGGCTCACCCAAGGCCTTGATGTAGTACTTGGGTGTCTCTGCTGGTTACTCAAAGCTCAAGGGCTCTTCAGTTAGCAGGTGATAAACGCTGCCAGGACTGGGTCCTTTTCTTCAAGGCAGCAGGTTCCCTTTGGCCCAAGATGTGTCTAGAAATGCCATTTGTGAGCTATTGCCTGGAAATGGGGCCACATGATCCTGACTGATGCCCTATCCTGCTGTTGCTGAGCTAGTGTTCTGAATTCAAGACAAAGTTCTTCCCATTCTTCACTTTCCTCTCCTCAAGTGGAATGAAGGGGTTCTTTTGGAGCCTCTAGTTGTGCAACCTGGGGTTAGGGGTGAGATGATGCCAGCACTCCCTTAGCTGCCCTTAGGTGTCTCAGTATGTCATGTGTCCCCCCTTCCCCAGTGCACTGTCTCTGGGTCTATTTAAGCACTAGGATTTGCCTAACAGTTGCAATCCTTATGGCCTAGACTGCCTTTCACATTTAGTTAGAGACAAAGAGCACTGTAACCCTTGGTGGTGAGGTGTGTAGGCACTGAATTTCAAACTGCTGGGATCAGCACCTCCCTTCTGGCTAGGGCTGGATTAAATTCTCCCTGCATGAGCAGGAGCCATCTGAGTTTGGTCTAGTTTTCCCTTCGCTCTAACAGGACAGCACTGAGTTAAATGCCTCACAATTGCTGTGTTCTTGCTCCTCCATGCCTAGAGATGCTCTTTGTACCAAGCTACCACTGCCAGGTGTGGGGGATGG
Organism: Macaca thibetana thibetana; assembly: GCF_024542745.1. NCBI lineage: Eukaryota > Metazoa > Chordata > Mammalia > Primates > Cercopithecidae > Macaca > Macaca thibetana. The sequence goes on from NC_065594.1 coordinate 62,725,477, forward strand.
TTGGCATTGGAGATTCAGGACTTTTTTTCTATCTCTTTAGTGTCTTTGTCAGTGATATGAAGTTAAAACCAGGAACTATGAGTGCTCACTTAATTTTCGGTTCTTATAAAGGTGTTTTTTTTGGTTTGTTTGTTTTGTTTTTATGTGTAAATAGATGTTAACTTGGTGTCCTTGAAGGGGGAAAAATTGGTGGAGCCTTCCATTCTGCCTTCTTGCTCTAAGTAAATTATTCTTTTGAAATGGGTTATATATACCTTGGTCCTTATAATGGATTATGAATACTAATATTTCTATGAAGATCCTTTTCTATAAAATATAGCCTCATTAGAATATAATTTAAGGAGACTTTGTTATAAAAATAAAATAATTCTAAAAAAAATGAGAATCTCTACACATTATCTATTTAATAGAATAGCCAATCCCTTAAATACTGTAATGAGAACACCCTGATACTTCTAATAAACACTTTCAAAGGAAAAGCAAATAGAGTATTGTGGATTTTTGTGTTGTGTTTTATTTAGGCTTCTTTTTATAAATATATTTATATTACAAAATGAATATATGTAGAAATAAATTGGATGTTTCATAAACTTGTAGTTTTTAAAGAGGAACCACATTTAAAAGTTAATAAAAAGTTATTAGATGTTCAGAGTTTTTGCTACCTGGTCTAAGTTTATGTCTCTACAGTCAATTCCAAAAATAAACTATTGGGTTTGAACATTTTTAATTATCCATATATATTATTCTAAATATCTTATGACTTTTGGCTTTAGATAGATATTTAAATATTTGTACAAGCATAAATATTTATGTAAGCATATATATAAGTATATGTGAATTTACATGTATGTGTTTGTGTATATGTACATATATATCACTTACAAATGTATCTGACATACAAATTCTGCACTATTTCCTTTGTCTTCTCTTTGGCTTTTTTTTAAAGCATGGGATTATTCATTTTACATTCGTAAGTATCAAAGTGAACTGTGTAATTCCATATAGTTTCTCGAAGTGTTTTGTAAAACTACTTTCATAAAATAACAGAAAATGTTATTTGGGAATAGCTTCTGTCTTTATATATACTTAGAAGAATTTTGATTACTCTCAACAACAAAACACGTCAGTTTCTGGCCTAGTCAAAGCAGCAGGCTACAGAGTTTTTTTTATGTTAACACGAGTTTGGAGATAAACTAACATAAATCACATAGAATTTTGAATTACTGACTGTGTTATAATACATTGACACTGAAGAGTTTAGAAAGCCATTTTCCATGACATAAAATCAGAAAATCTCTGTCATACTACATATAGAAAAATTGTTCTTTTTATGACATTTATGGAAAATATTATAAAATAATGTTATTGTCCTCAACAGGTAGCAAAGTCATCATACTGTATATGGTATACTTGATTGGCAACTTGTTTCTCAATTCAGAGAAAAGGTTGAAAGCAATACATTTAGATAAATGTTAGGCATGTGTATGTTGCAAGTTCCTGATTCCTGATAAGTAAATAATACATTTCTTTTCTTGCTAAATTTTCTGTATTATCCATGAAAGTATAGTTTACAAGAAATTTAGTTTTTTCCCAAAAGAAACTTTGACAGAAAAACTCACCCCCCCCAAAAAAAAACCTACATTTGACCCACAGAAACTCATTCAGCTGCTCTAAACTATACTTTCATAGAAATGAAATTTGTGTGTGTGTGACTAGAGGCTGTACTTTCAGGAAAAGAGTAAGATAAGCAAGAGGAAGTAGAGAAAATGAAAAACTTAGAAGTGATGGGTTATTAATATGCAGCAGACATTTTTGAGAAGACAAGAGTGTCTTAAATACCCTGGCAGACTTTCTATCCTTTTGAGAAAAGTGACATACCATTTAGAGGAAATGATACATAAATGCTTTTTTGAAAAACAAGAACTTTATTAAACACACCCCCAAGAAACACATTCACACACATACATACACACATGCCACTCCAAGAGAGAATCTTAGTCATTAAGCTCTTCAGATCAAATTTCATTCCCTCCTCCACATTCCCTCCCCCAGGAATAGAGAAGAAGGGAATACTATATTTCTGATTAATTATCTTTCACGGATATGTTTGAACAGTGCCTTACTCATGAACTTTTATTGTGAACTTTGAACATGAACACATATTTTATGATTTGCAGTAACTGTTTGCTAAAATATAGTCTTTTTTTAACTACTTTGAAATTTGTCTGATACTGAGTTGTTATGCAACAAGTAAAAAGAGGAACATCAAAACTATACAACTTAGAATTTTAAAAGAGGCATAAAAAGAAGAGAAACACAGTGTCTATATTCTTAGCTGTCATAAATCAAAAAGGTGAGTCTTGTACATAAGAGAAAAACATAAAGCACAAAGCCTGAGGAAATCACTTAACACATCTAAAGCAGATAAGGGCATCATGTGTCTTATAATAGATGAGAAAGCTGCATCTGATGAGGAGATCAATTATATTTTTTCTTGTTCTTTCAAAACAGAGAATTTAGTTGGGCTGGGATTTTAAATTGTCTACAGAGTGCTTTGATAATGGGCTCCAAATGGATTTTACAAATGACATGATTTAGTCACAATAAACAAACATACATTATATCACCCAGAGATTATTGGTTTATTTTGTACCAAATTTTATAAATATAAATAATAACTATGCTTTTACATACTGCTCTATTAAAGATTATTCACCTATTATGGCTATATATATGTTATACATAAAATAAACATACTTGCAAAGGTGTATTTAAAAGCAAAATACTGAACAATGATATAAAAACATCATGAGGTATACATGATGAGTTGCTAACTGAATATTGTAAGTACTTTATGCTAGCATATGACAATTTATTCCACAAATGTACATTGTCATTACTTAGTATCAGGAACAATTCTAGGTATTGTTGCTCACCCTATCAGAGAGTATGATTGAGACAATTAAAGAGTGTTACTCTAGAGCTAAAAAGAATTATATTCTCACTGGTGTTGAGGTTATTTTGGACATATAGATAATGTTAGAAAATAAGCTTTCATGAGGCTATTTCTAAGGAATTTGGTAAGTTTACCAAAAGTTCTAAGAAGAAATTTGGTAAACTACTGGCATAAGCAAAAATATATACATTTTCTCTGTAAACCACAATTGTATCTCAATATCCCAGAGTCAGACATTGCTGAAAACTAGGATATGAAGTCATCCATCTGCAAAAATGAGACTAGACTTACTTAATAAATCACTGAAAAGTGACAAACTTATCCTCAAAAATGTATATTACCAGTTGATCCAAGTAGAGATGACCCTGGCAGAATTCTAAAGTCTCTTAAGTTAGAGGACAAAGAGTAGTAATTAAAGGCAGTTGTGCAACCCATACTTGGAGAGAACCATTGGGTTCACATGTGGTAATGTAAAACCAAAAGCAGATTAATAAAACAAAAGCATAACAAATTTATTTCACCACAGTTTAATGTGACATGTGATCTTTTGGAAATAAAGATCCAGAGACCCAGAGAAAACTCCGTAGGTTGCTAAATCCAGTGAAAGAAGTGTATAGTTGTGAAAAAAAAAAAAATGTTTGGACAAAACGAATACAATTTAATGCTAATAAACTGAGGAGTGGGAAGGGAACTTGGGAAGGCCTCTTGTTCGGATTCTCCTCTGTCAGTGTATAGCATTTTTTCTCATTGGGTACAGGGCAGGACACCTGGCATATGAGAGTCTTGTTGGATACTTTTAAGAAATGAAGGTCACAGGATTATTTTACGTACAGTTCACACACAGAAAGGTCAGAGAGGGTCAGAGAATGACTTCCAAGGTGCCATATTTGGGGGTAGCATGACCTGCACCTCAGTGATATGGATCCTTAACTTTCTGAAGGCTTTACATGTGTCAAACTAGTTTACATTCTATGCTCACTAAGTTGGTGATTTTCCATGGCAATGATATTAAGTTTATGTTTAAATCTCAAATTAGTTCAATGTATATTTTCTTTGCCTATACTAATGACTAAATAAAATTTCACAAATTTATAGAAGAAAATTACAATTAATTCATAGTCATCAACTCATTTGTGTCCTACTCATTAACTGAAAGTCAATTATTCTTTCCAAATTAGCACCTCTTCATTTCTCCAGAATTTATTTTCTAAACGTTTCCCATGCTCCTCAAAACTTCTTCTCTCTCAGTAAATATGTCACTTCCTGCCACACAGCAAAAATAGAAAATATCAGAAGGACTGCTTTTTTTCTTCACATTTAACTCTGATTGTGTTTATATCATTTTTAAAAAAATCTAGGGTATCCTATATTTTTTGAGACCTTGCATTACACTCTATCCTATTTCTATTCTTTTTTTTACTTCCTTTATGTAGAAGAGATGGTACTGTTCAAATTCTTAAAAAATTGAGAAGACACACAGAATGAGAACCTGATAGGTATTTTACCAATGTTATTAGCATAGTTTGACTGGACAACTTGCTGGAGATTTCTACCTCACTAATAGATGGAGTTCTTCACTGAGCATCTTTACAACAGAGCTCAACCTGGTTGTGTAATGAGCACCACATGCCAGAATAAAAATGAACAAAATTATGCATTCTAAAACACAAACAACAAATGTTGGAAAATAAACAAACAAAACAAAACAGGTATATTTTCAAGTATTACATTTCCAGAGTGAAAATAAAACACATGTCAATTGACTTTTCAATAATAGGCTTAAAAACACAAACATATTAATTGCTCAACTTCAACTTAGTTATCAACAGTGTCACTCCATTGTAACCACTTCACTTGAACTGAAACCAACCAGTTTTTCAAGTGTTTCTAGAGTTGCCAGATTCGTCAAATAAAAACACAAGATACCAAGTCAAACTTGAATTTCAAATACACAACAAAATTATTTTAATACCCTTTATTTTATCAGGGACATAGCCCTAAATGTGTTCTATTTTATGAAAATCAAAAATAAAAATAAATCATACAGATTTTCAGTTTACAAAAGGCCAGAAAAATCATAGAACTAGCTTCATACCTATATAACATAGTAACCAAGAGAGTTCTCAGCCTCTATAGTAGTGATTCCAAGTAAGATATTGTTCTCAGAAGCAAATAGATGGGCCAATACAAACCCATACTGTAGCTACAAGTCAAAGATTATAACAGAGACAGCAGCATGTGGAATTAGAGGTTAGTGGGGAAGATGCGGTAAATTTCAAGAATGGAGACAGAATAGAAAAAAAATTGTCTAAAGTTTATACATACGAGAAACATTTGGATTTTGTTGAGGTTTATGTCTTGTAACATAAACTCAAGAAACAGCAATGTATCTTCAAGGAGATAATTGTGGTAATATAATTCTCATATTTTGAAGGGTGAAAATGCCTTTGAATTTTAGCACCTGTCATGGAAATGAGCCTGCCATCTTGAAAACTGCAGAAAATTTCAGTAAGTGCAATTTCAGCTTCTAGATATTCCTTGAGAGTCCCATCATCGATTTAGTGTTCTTAACACATGTTTATGTATATTTAGGTGTATTTCTTATTTTGAAGGCTGAGCCGAAGGCCCCATATGTTGAAGATATAAGGGATCTACCTAGTTAAAAGGAAAATGAGCTCGTATTTTAGTAGTAAATATATAAAGTGAATTTTATAGGATGCTTTTCTAGAATCCTAATCTATGTTTCTTTTTGGTTTTTCCATCTCTAGCCAAATTCTAAGGCAGTCACAATTTGCCTTCTACACTGATTACTGCCTTTCAAACCTGACCCACTGGGACAAATATACCACTTTTCATGTTAGCCTCGAAAACATCAACTTTGCTCAGTCATTTAAAATAAGACTTAAACAATTCACGCTAGTTAAATAGCAACAGAAAAAGAAATCTGATATCCTTCTAAACTGAAGAAGATATATCAGTTATTTTCCTTCTATGTAATCATAATCACACTTTTAAAATTCTCTACCCTTATGATCCATCACCTATAGAAAATATATTATTTACACATAGTGGGTCTTCTCTAATACATTTTCAGACAAGATTCTAGATTTATTAGCATATTTTTTCAGACAAGGCATAAGCTTTCAATATAAACTCAATAATAATTTTTGATATGCTAAAAGTATTTATTAGTAAACAACAACGATGCATTCACGTTCTTGTATAAGACAATTCTACACAGGAGTCCTCTTCCCATTTCTGTAATAACTTAAACTAGCCTCCGTATAATCTGCTTTTGTCTTGCTTTTCTATCTTTACTGTGAAGAGGCTCCTCACCATGTCTTCCCTTAGATTCCTTGTGCCAAAATTTTACAGGTATTTTCAATATCTGTTTAACCAACTATAATAACTGTGTTATTGAAATTAACAAACTAATGTTTTAAGAATCTTATGCTGATATGTCTGTGTTTTCTCAAGAAATCTAAACAAACAGTAGTCACAACCTAGTGTGGCTGTTAGTCATTAAAGTGTTGTCCCTGAATGTTTTATTATTATTGATTCCATTTTCAAATTAAAAAAGAAGCTCAAAAAAATTATGAGGAGAGACAGGAAAAGAGAGAAGGAAAGAACAGTGGAGATCAATACAAAACTTGCATAATGAAAGACAGCAAAGATTTGAGAAATATGGTTTATAAAAATATGAGCATACAAGACAATATTCTATTAAAATATCAGAAACTTATACATTAAATTTATTCACTATGGTGACTCTCTGTAGTAGTGCTCAATTTTGAAAAGATAATTTAATTTACTTAAATTAGGTGTGAGTGAAAAAAAGCTACATTTAAATGTTTTCTTGGTGATGCTAATAGGCATTAGTAGTTGAGACACAACTGTTCCAGAGGAAACCACCCCAAGTTTGCTCTCTCAGTTTATCCCCATCATCTACTAAGATATATTTGGAGACAAATCATTTCCTAAAATAATAATTTTTAAAATATTCAATGTTCTTATACTATAATACTAAGCGTATATACATTTTATCTTTGTCCTTTCTACATCTTTTTAGCCTACCTATTAAAATCTCAAACTCTCTTAAGGAATTTTCCTTTTGCATTTTACTTTAATAGATGTGTTTTGTTGCTGTTTACTCATTTACTGCAATGAATATTTTCCAAGCTTTTGCATATAAGAGGATATGATATAATGTATGATGTATGTTATTGGCAGTGAATCTGTATCCATATGGATCTGCAGAAACCACAATTCTTGACTCCTCAGAAGAAAAAATTCAACTGAGGGGTATGAGGCAGAAGGAGAGATCGAGCAAGTTTTAGAGCAGGAGCGACAGTTTATTTAAAAGCTTTAGAGCAAACATGAAAGAAAGTAGCCTGGTCCAGTTCCATCGCAAGTCAGCAAAGAATCTGCAGGAAAAGTTCACGAAGCTAAACCAGGAATAGAGTAACCTGGGGAAACCCACAGACCAGCACAAGGCAATGCTGGGCGACTTGAAAGACCAAGTGCACATTTTGACCCTTAGATTTGTGGTTTTATACTTTGGCATACTTCTGGGGTCTTGTGTTACTTCTCCTCTAATTCTTCCCTTGGGCTGGGCTGTCCTCCCGCCCAGTGGCCTGCTAGCACTTGGGAGAGGAGCATGCGCAGTGTGTTTACTGGAGTTGAACGCATGCTTACTGGAAGCGTTCTTCTCTGACAGGTTCAGCATTCCTAGAGAAAGGTCATTTACCAGTTAAACTCTTCCACTGGGTCACTATCCCAGCTCCTAAGATGTTATTGGGAAGTTGCTGATCACCATCATCAGTTTCAGGTGTTTTCTATCTGTTGGGAGCCTGCCTTTCCCTGGAGGTGGCTGTAACCAATTAGTTTAGGAAGACATCACCTGACCATTCCTTGACCATTGTCTGACCATCACCTGATGGTCGACTGACACTCCTAGTATATGTGTGTTGGGGGGTGAGGGAAACCCTCTCCAGCCTTGCTCATGCCTGAATACTTATCCACTGTAACAAGTATAGGTATTTTCATCTTACTGGATGGAAGATATAGAGGCAATATTCAAAAGAGCAAAATATATTAAACAAAATTTTTGGCTATGAGTCTCGAAAGCAGTTAAGTAATAAATTAAGCCAATTAAATTATATAAATATATTACAACTTTATGAAAATATTAAATAATCCTAAATTAGATTTAGCTGAACATTACTATCTTATGAAATAGAGTATGAGATATCAGACTCTTAGTTTACATAATTAGTTTAGGTACACAATTATTTCAAGTAAAAGCAAGTTGGCAAATTATGTAGCATATAGTAAGTGCTCAATATTTATTAGCTTGTGTAATTAGTAGTTGTAATGTTTAACTATTTAACTATTTTTGTTGTTGGTGTTGACCTTGACAATTATAATCATATCAAAATTTACTGTCATAATAAAATATAAAATCTGACTTTAACAATTAAAATTAGGAAGTATCTGGGAAAGCAGTTGTGTGAAATAGAATAATGAAAGTTTATTTTTCATGATACAGAAGGACAATGTACATCTTGTTTTTTCTTAAGTGAGAAAAATAATTTCAAATTATTAAACTTACAGCAAAGCACTAAAAAATAACCAATAAATACTTCTTCCAAATTATAAAATATTGATTAAAAAAACCAATGTACAGAGAGAGGAAGAAAGGAAGGAAAAAATGAAAAAAATTATGAGGAGGGACAGGAAAAGAGAGAAGGAAAGAACAGTGGAGATCAATACAAAACTTGCATAATGAAAGACAGCAAAGATTTGAGAAATATGGTTTATAAAAATATGAGCATACAAGACAATATTCTATTAAAATAGAAACTTATACATTAAATTTATGATATTTTAAATATACATATCTAAAAGAACAACAAAATAAAGCTTAGACTATCAACATAAGACAGTAGCAATAGATAAATCTATATAAATGGAAGCATGAGGAAATGAAAGACAGCTATTAATATCAAATCAATTTTAATTAAGGGCACAATATGTCATATGAAGAATCATTGCCTATTGAAAAGTGGTGCAATGCATAAAGACATAATAGAATATCAACATGTAAAATCATTATTCAGACTAATTTTGCAGGTATTCAACTTTCTGTATAAGAAAGACTAAACAATACTACAAGATGCATCATAGATTAAAAGGGTTAGTTCTTTATAGTTTTTCTGACTTTATATATTATAAAAATACTTTGTTTATGTTTAAAACTATTATGATAATTGTATTTTTTCTTTCTTGAGATGCAGTTTTACTCTTGTCCTTTATGCTGTAGTGCAGTGGTGCAATCTCAGCTCACTACAACCTCTACCTCTGGGTTCAAGCGAGTCTTCTGCTATAGATTTGTCATGCTTTCATATATTTTTTCATTTTATAATAATCTTAACACATATAGTATATATTGCCATACATTTTTCATATGATATAATTGAGATTGAGAGATGTTTAATTATTTGCCTGTGTTGATACATGCAATAAGCTGGTGAATAAAACAGCCTGGTTTTTACTTCTTGATTGATACTTTTTATTGAAGAACATTTTTCCAATACTACTTCTTTAGATGCATAAGCAAAGTCACAAAAAGAAAAGAGCACTTGATTTAGACACAAACAGAGATTTTTCTATTTGTGTTCTTGTCCCATCCCAGAGATGAGTCATGAGTTGTGTTCTTTCTCTTCTAAGTACCACCTATCTGTTGCATCCCATAAATAATTGTAGATATTTTGAGAACTGCATTTTTTACTTAGATTGATGAAAAAGAGAGAATTTTAAGATATGCATATATAACTTCATGAAATATGATAGACCCTGGAACAATGCAGGTGTTAGGAGCACCGACTGCCCCATGCAGTTGAAACTCTGTGTATAAATTTTGACTCCTTGAAAACTTAACTACTAATAATCTACTGTTGACTGGAAACCTTATTGATAACAAAAGTCAATTAACACATATTTTTATATGTTTTAAATACAGTATTCTTACAATAAAAGATCAAGGAAAATATTATTAAGAAAATCATAAAGAAGTAAAAATACATTTACTCTTCATTAAGTGAAAATGTATCATCATAAAGACCTTCACCCTCTTGGTCTTCACACTGAGTAGACAAAGAAAAAGGAGAAAGCAGAGAAATGGTCTTGCTGTCTCAGGGGTGGCAGAGATGGCAGAGGTGGAGAATGTGGAAGGGGAGGCAGGAGAGGTAGGTGCCTAACTTTAATTTTATGGAAATACATTGTAATTCCTGTCTTTTTGCTTTTTTCTTTAAAAATGTTTTTATGCAGTATCAATCCTTTTTAACCATTTGTGTTAGCCTACAATGTGTGCATCTTAGAAGGGCCCATGTTGTTAAAAAGTCAAAAGCAATCCTAAATACTTGAAATAATTACTTAGTTATTGTTGTAAAAAGTCAAAAGCAATTCTGAATAATTGAACAATGAGATTGTCTAATGTCAATTCGTTTACATCTTCCTCTTCATTGTCAAGAACTAGGTTGGAAGCACACCTCTCCATCGGGTCATCTTCTGTTAATTGCTCTGTTGTGTCTACAAGCTCTAGAATGTCTACAAGATCCACATCTTAAAACCCCTCACCTTTTATGCCATATTCATAATCTCTTTCATGTTTTTCTTAATCAGCTCTTTCATAAACTCTGTGAAGTCATGCACAACATCTGGACACAGTTTTCTAGAGCATAAATCTGTTGCTTCAAGCTTGATGACTTTCACAGTTTTTTTTCTGTAAGAACAATGACCTCTTAAGTGGTGTAAACCTTCCAGACCTTACTTTTACATAGTAAAACAATAGTTTCCATAGAATATGTGGGTAATGAGATTCAAAGGTTATTAGGCCATTGATCTGGAGGTAGAATTAGAGACATTGTGTTTGGGGGCAAGTAGACCACTTTGATAACTTCCAGGTTGACCTCCTGAGGTTCTGGAGGGCCAGGGACTTTGTCTACTATCAAAAGAACTTGAAAAGAAAGTCGCTTACTGGGAAAATACTTCCTCACTTCAGCGACAAAGCATATATGGAAGGAAGGAAGGAAGGAAGGAAGGAGGGAGGGAGGGAGGGAGGGAGGGAGGGAAGGAAGGAAGGAAGGAAGGAAGGAAGGAAGGAAGGAAGGAAGGAAGGAAGGAAGGAAGGAGAGAAGGAAGGAAGTCTTCATTGTCCAGGCCTTTTTGTTGTACAACTTAAAGACTGACTGCTGGCATTTATGTTTTTCTTTGCAGGCTTCAGAATTAGCAGCTTTATAAATAAGGGCAGCTCTGATCATAAACTCAATCTCATTTGTTTAAAACAGTGAAATTCACCTACTCTTCCTATCTTAAATCCTCATGCTCATGTCCCTTTCTTACTAAAATGTCCTTTGTGGCTTCTCTGTTTTTTCCAAAATAGAATATCTTATCTGCATTAAAAATTTATTCGGGCAAATATTCTTTCTTTTAATGATTTTCTTAATGCCATCTGTGAATTTGTCTGCTGCCTCTTGGCCAGGAGAAGCTGCTTCTCCTGTTATCTTGCTATTTTTTTAAGCCAAACTTCTTTCTAAAAGTATCAAACTGTCCCGTCCTTTGCTGGCATTAAATTCTCCAGCTTTAGATTTGTCATCTTTCTTTTGCTTTGAGTTGTCATATGATGACATTACTTTTTCTCAATTCATATTAGTTTGTAGTCATGCCTATCTTATAGCAATTCCATATCCACATCTTCATTTTCAGTACAAGATAAAAAGGCATTTCACAAAAAGTGCAAGGTTTTCATGCCTGCTGGCATGCATAGCTGCAGTAATGACTTCATTAATGTCCTTTATCTTATATACCTTAAGTTCTAGGATACATGTGCAGAACGAGCAGGTTTGTTATATAGGTATACATGTACCATGGTGGTTTGTTGCATCCATCAACCCCTCATGTACATTAGGTATTTTGCCTAATGCTATGCCTCCCCTAGCCCTCTGCCCCCCAACAGGCCGATGTTCCCCTCCCTGTGTCCATGTGTTCTCATTATTCAATTCCCACTTATGAGTGAGAACACGTGATGTTTGGTTTTCTGTCCCTGTGCTAGTTTGCTGAGAATGATGGTTTCCAGCTTCATCCATGACCCTGCAAAAGACATGAACTCATCCTTTTTTATGGCTGCATAGTATTCCATGGTGTATATGTACCACATTTTTTTTTTACCCAGTCTATGACTGATGGACTTTTGGGTTGTTTCCAAGTCTTTGTGAATGGTGCTGCAACAAACATGTGTGCATGCATCTTTATAGTAGAATGATTTATAATCCTTTGGGTATATTCCCAGTAATGGGATTGCTGGGTCAAATGGTATTTCTGGATCTAGATCCTTGAGGAATTGCCACACTGTCTTCCACAATGGTTGAACTAATTTACACTCCCACCAACAGTGTAAAAGTGTTCCTATTTCTCCACATCATCTCCAGCACCTGTTGATTCCTGACATTTTTATTTTTATTTTTCTGAGATGGAGTCTCACTCTGTCACTCAGGCTAGAGTGCAGGAACGCAGTGACCTGGTCTCAGCTCACTGCAACCTCTGCCTCCCAGGTTCAAGCAATTCTTCTGTCTCAGCCTCCCAAGTAGCTGGAATTACAGGCATGTGCCACCATGCCTGGCTAATTTTGTATTTTTAGTATAGATAGTGTTTCCCCATGTTGGCCAGGCTGGTCTTAAACTCCTAACACCATAATCCTCCCGCCTAAACCTCCCAAAGTGCTGGGATTACAGGCATGAGCCACAGCACCCTCCCATTTCCTGACTTTTTAATGATCGCCATTCTAATTGGCATGAGATGGTGTCTCATTGTGGTTTTGATTTGCATTTCTCTAACGACCAGTGATGATGAGCTTTTTTTTCTTATGTTTGTTGGCCTAATAAGTGTCTTCTTTTCAAAAGTGTCTGTTCATATCCTTTGCCCACTTTTTGGTGGTGGTGTTTGTTTTTTTTTTCTTGTAAATTTGTTGTAGATTCTGGATTTTAGCCCTTTGTCAGATGGATAGATTGCAAATATCTTCTCCCATTCTGTAGGTTACCTGTTCACTCCAATGATAGTTTCTTTTGCTGTGCAAAAGTTCTTTTAAAAATAATAATAATGGCCTTTACACTGGATTCTTTTATCTTCAAATGGTAGGAGACTGGAGCTGCAGATCTCAATTAATGATACAAATAAAGCAATTCAACTTTTCATTTTAATGTTATGACTTCTCTGCTTCTTAGAAGCACTTTCAGCATCATTACTGGCACTTCATACAGGTCCCATGGCGTTATTTAAGGTTTATGATATTGCACTAAACAGGAAAAGAAATATGAGAGAACTACAACAGAACACCTTTTCCTGCTATACACAATTTACTGGAGAGATGAACAGCTCATGTGGAGATGAATAGTGTCACACAGTGTTTTAAATTGTACTCATAACACTTGAGCTTAATGCAACAGCAACAGGTGGTGGCTACAGAAATTCTTACAGTATTCTGGTGTGTACTATAGTTAATTTATGCAGTTATGATTTAATATTGCATCTTTACATTTGTTTATATTTTTCTCAACTGCAAATGGTATAACGTGTAGTCTGTATTTGTGTGCATACATTTTGATACATTTTAAATTTTTACAATAGGTTTATGCATGTTTTTATTTTATTTTATAGTAGTAAATGAGAAAATAGATTGGTATCTGTATATATTTCATGCATTCATAACATGCTTAACTTTTTTATTTTTTGTTATTTGTAGGCTACATGATTTGTCCATGAGTTTATCAAGTTGTTACAAATCTCAAAAAGATTTCTGTATATGAGTGGTTCTGTGTAGTTCAAGTTTGAGTTTTTCAATGGTCAGCTGTACTTAAAATTTTTCTAACCTTTAATAGTTCTAATTTTATTTTGAATATTAAACTCTAAACATTATGATAAATATTTGTATTTTGGCTATGATATGTGTGTGATTTTCTACACATGCTTTGGAAGATGACATCTTGAGCATTCAATTTGATGTATATCAAATATAGTTAACTCATTGTAATTACCATATTATTAAACTAATTTTGTGGAGTGTTTACTTATCATTGAAGTCATTTTGTTTTAGATATGCATTTTCTATAGCCAGAAATAGTCATTTGTTTTTGCTTTTCCAAGTTATACATCATGGTGTATGAGGATAAAGAGCAATATATTCTTACAAAGACAAAATTGTGATTTTTCTTCTCTTAGCAATGCAACTCACAGTGGCACTAAAGTAAATTTGAATAGTTATGAGAAAGAAATTTCAAATGTGAAAAAGTACCACTAAAAACATACAGGTAAAAAATAGGGAGTGGAGTCAAGCATCCATGGAAATGAATTAGTTTAAGGTAAATTTGTGTAACATAATGAAACACATCTCACATAATAGATCAATGTAATGTTTAAATTTTAGAATACATCAAGAATCCATGGGAGCTTAATTTAAAATAATGGTCCTTGGATGCTTCAAATATTTTAATGCAGTGCAGCTGTTTTGGGAGTCATGTATCTGCATTTTAAACTGTTACCAAGGTGTTTCCCATTCAGTTTGTCCATTGTCCTCACATTTGAAATGACACTACGTTTTTAAACTTAAAAAGCTATGAGTATGTTTTGGTTAAAAAAATATTTACCCTTGTCTGATTTCAAAACTTTCTGTTGTTTCCCTGTCTATAAACTAGAGTGGTAAAAACAGCATCTATTCTACAGAGTTTCCATAAGAAATAAATATTCATAAATCACTTTAGGATAGTATCTAATACATAGTAAACTCAATAAATGTTAGGTGTATACTGTGTCATGCAAAATGGTGTGTTACCTAATAAGGCAGATGTAAACTCCTGTGGCTTACTTTGAATCACTGTTGAGTATGAGAAGTAGAAAGTCATTATAAAGTGGCATGCACCTATAGTCCCAGCTACTTGGAGAGGCTAAAGGCAGAAGGATTGCTTGAGCTCAGGAGTTTGAGGCCAGCCTGGGCAACATAGCAGGATCATATCTTTGAAAAAAAGGGAAAAAAAACTGACAGTGTTTTCGAAATGGTTTTGAAAAAAACATTTTTACCATATACTACATAAAATGTCCTTAAAATTATCTATATGGGATGTAATAATAACAGATTGAAAACATAGGATTTTGACGTCACGTATTCTCATAGTGAATATTAGACCCTGTTGTAATTGTCTTATCTCAAAGATCCACAATGAATGTGTTACATTAAATACGATGCAGTGTACAATTTTTACTTGTCATATTGTTATACAATCTTAACTATCACAGACTCTAATAGTAAAATAGTTTCAGTATGCGTTCAATAATATTTTATATGGTAATTCACTTTCATTACTTTTTTAATAAGAAAATCTCAAATCAGGTTACAAACAAAAAAATTGCCTAATAAATTCTCTGCAGACGGATAGATGAATAGATGATACAGATTAATTGATCAGTCAATCAATAGATAGCGAGATAGATATTCCACATTCTTATATTCTACTTCTCACAGCTTGACTTCATACACACTACGTTGGGAACAGAAGAAAATAAAAACTTCTTTTTTAAAAAATTATTTCCAAGATTGATTATACCATTGGCTTCTACCCTAATATAACTTATATTTAGAATTTTAAAATTTGGCACAGGCAATTAATTGAACTATCATGACCGGACATTTTAAAACTGATTTAAACACTAACATTTCTTTATCAAAAGGTAAAATTATCAGTGTTTGGAAAGAAATATAAACAATATTTATAAAAAATTGTATCGTATTTAGGAATTATTCCAAAATGAATAGAAGAATATACACTAAAGTATTAAAGAATTCAAGTCACTCATACAAAAGAGACATATCATCACTGAAGAGATATATCATCACTGAAGTAGTAATTGTGTCTTATAGAATATCCTTTAACATATTTTGTGTATCTATAATAATAATTTGGAGAAAATCTTAAGTATAACAAAATTTTCTGCTCAAATCTGGAGCCTCTTGATACAATATGGGACTTCCCCAAATCAAACATTTTTGATAATAATAAACTATACCTACAGTATGTTGTTAGCCAATTAGCCAATTAAAGTGGTTAAAAATCATGATATTTTAAAATATATGCATTTAATCCTTCAAGAAGACAGAATTAAAAATACTTATGAAAATATTTAACTTTATAAAGAAGCTAGAGGTTAAAAATAATTATCTCAACTGGATTTCATGTATAGTGTGATGTTGTGGAACATTATTCATTGACAAATATCTTTTCAAATAAACAATTATGCTACACTTTTGTCAGATAAATGCAAATCATCTTTAACTAGAATTTACAGAAGCTTTTCAATCTCAAAATTCCCTATCTGTTCAGCATAATAAGCTTTCAAGTAGAAAATATGTCATTGTCAGTACATTACAAGATCTTTGAAGTTTGTTTTGAAGAGGGTCTATTATTTTGTTCATTTTTCTATGTTGTATATATGTTAATTTATTTTTGTTCTCTGAAAATAAAGAAAACAGGCATAGGAATGATAAAACTCCATGAGACTCACCTATTGTGCACTGCAGTTCTCTAACCAGCATGCTATGTATCTTGATCCATTGATGATTGTAAAGAATCTGGTTAAAAACAGGTTTAAAGAGCACCACCTACAAGTTTTGTTTGAAATTTCTCACTTGGAACTTTCAGAAATAATTAGTACCATTGAAACATTTGGAACAGAATCAGACCTCTAGTTACATTATGAATAAAAAATCAGTTATTAAGATATTCAAAAAGAGGATAAAACACCTATAAATTCCTAGGGCATATTTATCGCCAATTACTCATTTTAGAACATTTCTTGATATGGGATACTCAGGTACAAAGAGAACTATTGCCTGTGGCCCTGAAGAGATTGTTCTCAAGCCCCCGGTTCCTACATATCTCTTTATTCCATTAATTATAGTAACCATCTGTTTCTTCTGTCTGTACATATTTTGGACTGTGTTGTCATTTTTGTCTAGTTGGCTACCACTCATGTTATTCTACCTTTGACACTAATAGGAAACTGGTAACATGTCTAATGGTCAACTTTTTTAGATAATATTTAATATAAGAGATATTTTGTTCAAAAATACATTTTTTAAAATTTTGTTTTGTTTTGTCATTTATTCTTGGAGAGTAGGAAAAAGGGAAGAAGTTAAAAGATACTCAGATGTATTAAAATAGGTTTATGTATATCCATGTTATTGTGAATTACCACAGTCACTAACCAAGAGGTATCATTTTCCATCTATTTCTAGCTCAACTGTGTATTAGTAGGCATCTCCTCAAACTTTTGGGTATCATTAAACCCAAAAGCAAAATCAAAAGTACTTGAGATTTTCAATATCGAACTGGATGATAGAGAACAAAACTGCATTTTTCTGGTGTAATTTTAACACCTATGTCACAAGAGCTTGTCCTGTCTCATTATATTAGATTGGATCTTAGTCTCCTCAACCTAATATTTAATATTTGTTACAACCTATAAAATTATCATTTTATTGGGTAGGGAAATAATCACATGTTCTGAAGTAAGTGGAATGATAATAATGTCTATGATTACAAATTATCTGAATTGTCCTTCCTATCTGAGTAAATTAAAGCAAAAACTATGTTTTGTAAACCCCAGGCTACTGTTATTTGTGTGTGTGTGTGTGTGTGTGTGTGTGTGTGTGTATGTGCATGTGTGTGAATGTGTATGTGTGTGTGTCATAATAGGAAACGTCTGCTTCTAATGTCTTAGTTAATTGATTATTACAGTATTTGATTGCTTGTTTTAAGGACAATAACATATGGAAAGTAACAAGACCATCAACCTTTCAGAAGACCACCAAGGAAACCTGTTGATGGAGCAAAGCTAAGTTTACTAGGTAACATTTGTATGGGAGACAAATCTGAGCATGTACTTAGTGGATGTCAACATGCTGAAACTTAGGAAAGATGTATAGGATTTTAGGGTTTGGGATGTTTATTAAATAATACCTTTATAATGGTGAGCAAAGTGAGGCTAGTGACCCTTTATGGGAAACCTGTAACTTTTATATGAAAGACATTTAATTAACTCACAGACATTTTCCAGGAGCAAGTATGTTCTATTACAGTTAACTACATTTTTATTTCTCACTTTTGGTATTATTTTACATAGGGACATATATAAATTTTTGGTCCCAGACCATGACATATTAACACAAAAGCAGGAAAGCTTGCTTTTTCATCGTATTGTTTAACATAGAGACAGAAGAAACAGCCATTTTAAGCAAAAATAAAACAAAACAATGACCACAACAATGAACAAAACAAAACCACCACAACCATTTTGAAAAGCAAACAAACATAATGCTTTTAGCTTGTGTATGTGTGTCTGTGTGTGTGTTTAGCTCTTAAAAAGCTTTTAAAAAGTTGCATAGAAATGTTTTTAATGTGGTAAAAATACATAATATAACAGTTTCCATCTTTATAATATTTGTTTTTGTTCTAACCTCTTTTTTGCTCTATAGAATGGTTAAATATTTTACTAAATGTAGGAAAACTGAAATTTTCTATTGCTGCTGAGTCAAAAATTACAATACCTGCCTGCAATTATTACTGGATCATATGCATCCAGAGAGAAGAGACAAAACTTATCTCAGTCTCGTTTTATGGAACTAATGACTTCACTTCTGATAAATAGAATGTGACAGAAGTGGTAGGATAACACTTCAGAGATTAGGTTATAAAAGATGGTAACTGTCTGGCTGCTTCTCTCTCTTGCTTTTTTACGTGCTTTCTCTGATGAAGCAAGCTGCTGTTTTCTGGGGCTGCTTACATGTCTCAGTGGCAAGTAATTGAGAGCATCCTCCAGCCGACAACCCACAAGTAACTGAGTCATGCCAACAACCACCTAAGTGAGCTTAAAAGCAGACTCTCCCTCTGTCGAGCCTTGTGAAGACAGCCACCCAATACCTTAATTGAAGCCTTATGAGACACTGAGAGACAGACGATTCAGATAAGGCACACCTGCCTTTCTGACCCACAGACGCTGGCACAATATTATTTGTTGCTTCAAGTTGCTTAATTTTAAGGTAATCTGTTATTCATCAGGAAAATGAGAAAAGAGATATTTGGGGAACATCAAGAAGTCTCTGCCACAGGCATAGAACATTTAAGACAGAGGGTAAAATATTTTAAAGAATATCTAAATATCATTACTATTTAGGATATGGTAATGTATATATCCAAATTATTCCTGGTTTTAATTACACTCTATTACAATGAAGAAAGCATATACATTTTTGAGACTAAAAATATGGCAATTATTTTCTTTGTAAGCATGTGATGGATTTTGTTTCTTAATAATACACTAGTTTTTTTAATTTGGTGCTATTAAATAATAAAACAACAGTTGCCTTATTTACTAAAATCACTTATGTGTTCACCCCTAAATTACATAAATTACCTTTGCTACTTTTCAAATTCATATGAATAAAATTATGCTGAATGGTTCTTGAACCTTCTTTCTTTAGCTAATATTATGTTTGAAAAGTTTGTCCATTGTTGCAATTAACCCATTTGTCTTCATAGAATTTTATTATATTATTCTATAAATAGTGTATGCATTCTATTGTTGATATGAACTTAGGGTGTTTCCATTTTTAGATATAATTAATAATGCCTGTTTGAAAATGTTAGTACATATAATAAACGTGTACAATTTTTTTACCACATATTATATGGAATGGAATACTGAATCCTAGATGTTGGTATCTTAAAAATGATTTGATGATGCTGAACTATTTTCCATAGTCATGAGATTACTTTGCATTTTTATCAGTAATTTATGAATTTTATTGTTCTACATCTTCTAAACACTTGTTCTGATTATCTCTTGTACACAACACATTTTCCCAAAACATGGTAGGTAAAACAAAAAGTATTTAACTATTCTGTAAGACAGTTCTAGCAGTTGATAGGTCTTGGCTAGGCATTTGTCATGTGAGTTATCCCACGCAATTGCAGTCAGGCTGTGATTGAGGAGTTATTTTGAAGGCCAATTCACCCAAATACTTGGGAGTTGATGGTAAATTTCTGATGGGCTCACACCTGGGAATATCAGACAGAACACATACATAAGGATGCTGGAAGTGCTGTGAATTTTCTTATGACATGGGGCTTGGGTCTTAAAAGGGGAGTCCCTCATGATGACAAGACACAAAACATTTTACCTTTTATGAACTAAGCTTGGAGATCACATAACATACTTTCTGAAATAGTCGGATTCCTACACAGATTCAAGGACAGGAAACATATTCATCCAATTTTCAATGACAGAAATACAGCAGGCTGTAGAAAAAGGATGTGCCATGGAAAATCTTGCTGCAGCCATTTTCTAAGACACAATAATTTATGGTTTTGTTGTTGTTGTTGTTGTATAGAATTTTCAGTATGTCTAATGTTTTTGTGGTGATATCTTACTTTGAGTTTAATTTGAATTACACTGATTACTTGAAAAACTTTTGTTAAACAGATATATGAATATTTCAAGTGGAAAACGGTTTTTAGTATCTATTTGCCAAAAACTAAAACTCTCTCAGAATTATGAAGATATCTTTCCATATTACACTTCTTTCTAAAAAACCTTTTAAAATCGCCTTTATGTATAGGAAAATTGTAAGTTCACCACAAAATATGCTTTGCCTATGATCCATTTGTAAGCTATCACATGAAGTAGCATCATTGCTAAACACATAAATAGACATTATTAAGAATGAGGGCATTTCTCTACATAATTCAAATATCTCACTATTAAAATAACATTGATAATGATATATATTATTCAAACTCCATGTAAAATTTGCTGTATCCAAATATCTTTATCAGCCTGGGCAAAGTGGCTCCTGCCTCTAGTCCCAGTTATTTGGGAGGCTGAGAGGAGAGGAACCCTCGAGCTGAGATGTTTGAGGCTGCAATGAGCTGTGATTATGCCACTGCACTCTAGCCTGGGTGAGCAAGCCCCATCTCTAAAAACAATAACAAATTGAAAACATATATCTATGACTTATAACAACCTTGCCAAATTCAGCAAATACAATTCAGGCATTGATCGTGATTGCCCTAATTCATATGACAATTTTGTTGTAATTGTCAATTTACAATATTTTTTTCTCCAGTCCATGATGTCTAAGACCTTGTCTTCTGAACCATTAATGTCAATAGAGATACCCAATTTTTACAAAAGTATTCTTGTTTTAATGTTCACATTGATATCAATAATGCAGCTGATGTGGTGATTAAGAAATAGTACAGTGTTTGAAACCAGGTGAAGCATCTGGTATTTTTATGCAATGCTATTGCTATGTAATTTGGCACAACACATTTGGACAAAATATTTGGTGGTTTCTACTGGGGCTGAAATATCATATTACCCAGTGGTTGCACTCCTAGGTACATATTTCCACAAAAACATTTCGTTTACAAAAGACACGTACAATAATATTAGTAGCATAACTAGTCCTAATAGCCTTCTTAAAGATTGGAAAAAAAAGTGGTTTCTTTCCTACTCTCTACTGTTACACAGTGACCCAATGTTTTTGACGCTAGATATATGGGTATCCCCCACTACACCCCAACAAACCAAGCAATTATCCAGAAGATTTTCCAGTGGACACAAACTGGGTGTCCTCGAATTCAATTCTGAGACGATTTACCTGGAGACAGCATCAGATCCTACCGGTAAAGGGTTCAGTTTCACAAGACTGCCTCCCCTTTGCAAACACAGGTGGTGACCCATGCTTCCTACTGACTGACTAGACTGATTATAAATCAGAGTTCCCACAACCCTCTCCTTGGATTTGATTAATTTGCTAGCATGGCTCACCAGAGCTCAGGGAAATACTTTCCTTATATTTATCAGTTTATTAGTAAGATATACATAAAGGACACATATAAGCAGCAAGGTGAAGAGACATATAGGACAAGATATACGGGAAAGGACACAGAGCTTCCATGCCTGCTCTGCTACCCTAAGGAACCTCCACATGTTCATCTATTTGGAAGGCCATTTGGACTCTATTCCTTTGCGTTTTTATGGAGGCTTCATTACATAGACATGATTGATTACATCATTGTCCATTGATTATAAACTCAACTTTCAGCCCATTTGTTTTCTCTCTGGAGTTCAGGAGGTGGGGCTAAAAGTCCCCACCTGTCAACTAGTCACATGTTTCCCTGTCAACTAGTCCCTAGCCTGAGGCTTTTCAGGAGCCCAGCAAGAGTTGCCTCACTACAAGAGATGTTCCAATAGCCCAGAAAATTCCAAGGGATTTAGAAGTTTTGTATTAGGAATCAGGGTGAAGAAGCACATGTCAGAACAAAACATTCTCTGAGCACCTCTACTACCTACAATGATATTGAGAGCTCAATAACTGGGGCAGAGACCAAACATTAAAACAGAAGATTCTTCTAGCACTGCTGTAGCTCAGGAAATTACAAAATTTTAGGAGCTGTGTGTCAGCTACTCAGGACAGAGACCAATATGTACATTTCTTGTTATTTCACAAGCCCCAAACTAAAAACAAAATATTCTCCAATGTTCAAATGATTAAATAAATTGTGTGTTATTATGCAACTTTGAGGATCAACAAAGTAATACTACAAGCAATACCATAGGTCAATTTCAAAAACTTAATATTGAGCCAAAGAATCCTGACATGAAAGAGATTATATTGTACGTTGGTGTGGGGAAAAAAAGGACAGAAACAATCCATGACATTAGAAATCAGGATAATAATATTATCTATGAAGGAAATTTCTACTGACCTAAAGTTTGTGGTCTTCCAAAATTCACAGGTTGAAGTCTGAATCCCCAGTGTGTGGAGTATTCTGAGGTGGTAACTTTGAGAGATAATTAGGTCTTGAAGTTGGAGCCCTTGTGAATGAGATTAGAGCTTTTATAAGTGAAGAGAGCAGAGCTTGCTCTCTTTGTGTGTCATGTGAGGATACAAAGAGAATACAGCCATCTATAAAGACAGAGTAAGGCCTTCACTAAGAATCCAACTACACTGACAACCTGATCTCAGATTTCCAGTCACAGGAACTGTAAGAAATAATTTTTGTTTTTTTTTTTAAAAGACAGAATCTTGCTCTGTCAGCCAGGCTAGAGTGCAATGGTACGGTCTTGGCTAACTGCAACTTCCTCATCCTGGGTTCAAGTGATTCTCCTGTCTCAGCCTCCTGAGTAGCTGGGACTATAGGCACATGCCACCACGGCTGGCTAATTTTGGTATTTTTAGTAGAGAAGGGGTTTCACTATGTTGACCAGGCTGGTCTCGAACTCCTGACCTCATGGTCTGGCCACCTCAGCCTCCCAAAGTACTAGAATTCCAGGTGTGAGCCACTGCCCCCTGCTGAGAAATAATTTTTGTTGTTGTTGTTGAAGTACCCAATCTATGGTAATCTTAGAAAATGAGAAATGTTTGTGGATTGATATATATGAAAGAAACCAATTTTCCCCAAATTTATCTAAAGGTATATTATATCACTGCAATATTCTACAGACATTTTGGTTTGTTTCTAATCTTTATAAACTCAAAAATGACTTTCCTTTTGAGACATAGCTCTTGGCTGGCCACTGGGACTTAGAAACTAAATGCTTGACTATGGGCAATCAAGTTACCAGACAGCCTCAGCTGTCCATCATGAATTGGTTGATATTCAGATTACTGAGCCATAATTGGGAATGTACATTAAAAAAAAAAAAAAACAGAAATAGTATACACGTAGCCATGTTTAAGTAGCTCCTGAAGGCAAAAATTACATAAAGTAGCTCAAATGCCCATGGTCCCCACTCCTGCTACTCCTGCTATACTGTCTTTTCTTTCCCAAAACAGAAAGGTCTGCATCAGTAACCTTGTGGAGAGTTCTTTACATTCAATTGACAAACAAAGAGAATACTAAAGCCTGATTTACAAATGACTGTGCATAATATTCAGGCTGTCCTCAAAGTGGACAGCAACAGCAGGACAACTCCTTTCTGAACAATCCTTGAAGGACAGTGATGAAAAAACTCCTCCCAGTGGGGATCACTTTGGGCAGTGCACCTGGTGATGCACTATACTTGCAAGGAGATATGGCCAGATATGTGATTATATATTAAATCACAGGCTGTAGTCAGTGTTTTAGCTGGATGGTCGAGTAGTTGAAAGGAACACCACTGGAAAATTGGTGACAAAGACAAATAAGGAAGAGGTATGTGGATAGGCCTTTGTAAATGGGCAAAGAACATGAAGATATTTGTGTGTCATGTGAATGTTCACCAAAGCGTGACCTCAGTAGATGTAGATTTTAATAATCAAGTGGATAGGATGATTTGTTCTGCAGATACCAGTCAGCCTCTTTCCCCAAAGACCACTGCTAGCCAATAGGCTCATGAACAAAGTGGCCATGCTGTCATGAATAGAGGTTATTCATCGTCACAGTAGCATGAACTTCTCACAAAGGCCAACGTGGCTATGGCCACCACTAAGCACCCAGAAGCAGAGACCAACACTGAGCCCCCAAGAGAACATCATTTCCTATGTGATCAGTCAGTTACCTGGTGGTAGCTTGATTACACTGAACTGCATCCATCGTGGAATGGGTAGTGTGATGGTTAATATTAAATGTCTACTTGATTGTATTGAAGGATGCAAAGTATTCTTCCTGGGTGTGTCTGTGAGAGTGTTAACAAAGGAGATTAACATTTGAATCAGTGGGAGAGGCAGAGCCACCCTCAATCTAGTTGGGTGCCATCTAATCAGCTGCCATCACAGCTAGAATAAAAGAAGGCAGAAGAATATGGAAGGACTTGACTTGCTGAGTATTCCGGCCTTCGTCTTTCTCTCATCCTGGATGCTTCCTACCCTCAAACATCAGACTCCAAGTTCCTCAGCTTTTGGACACTTGGACTCACAACAGTGGTTTGCCAGGGCCTCTGAGATCTTTGGTCACAAACTGAAGACTGCACTGTCGGCTTCCTCGCTTTTGAGATTTGGGGACTCACACTGGTTTCCTTGCTCCTCAGCTTGCAGATGGCCTATTGTGGGAATTTACCTTGTGATAGTGTGAGTCAATACTTCTTAATAGACTCCCCTTCACATGTACGTCTATGCTATTAGTTCTGTCCCTCTAGAGAACTTTAATACGGATAGTGTTGGCTGTTACTGGAATAGATACACTTTCTCTGGATATGTACTTTCCTTCCCTGTACATATTGCTTCTGCTAAACCTACCATTCATAGACTAAGAGAATACCTTATCCATCATTATGCTATTCCACACAGCACAGCTCCTAGCAATGAACTCACTTCACAGTCAAAGAAGTGCAGCATTGTGCCCATGCTCATCATTGAATTCACTGGGCTCACCATGTTCACCATCCTGAAACATATGACTTGATTAAATGGTGGAATGTCCTTCAGAAGACTCGGTTACAGCACCAGTTAGGTAGCAATAACTTGCAGAATGGAAACTAGATTCAAAGTTATATATGCTCTGAATTTGTGTCTAATATTTGGTGCTGTTTTTTGATAGCCAGAACTCATGGATTCAAGAATCATGGGGTGAAAATGGGAGTAGCATCATTTATTGTAACCTCTAGTAACCCACCAGCAATTTTTTTTTTTTTTCTTTCTGTTTCCACTAGAGTATGCTCTGCTGGCCTGAAGGGCTTAGTTCCAGAGAGAGAGAAATGATTACTCCAAGAGACACAACAATGCTTCAATTGAACTGGATGTTAAGAATTACAATCAGTCATTTTGAGCTCCTGATGCCTCTGAATCAACAAGGAAAGAAGAGAGTTTTGGTGTTGATTGAGGTGACTGATTCTGACTCTAAGGGGAAATTGGACTATTGGCTATGGTTTGAATTTGTCTTCCAAAGTTTATGTGTTAGAAAATTAATCCCCAATGCAGTGGTATTGAAAAGTAGGACCTTTAAAAGGTGATTAGATAATAAGGGCTCTACTCTCATGAACTACGCTAATGTTATCATGGGAGTCAGTTAGTCAGCATGAAAGTGGTTTCCTGATAAAAGGATGAGTTCAACTCCCTTCTCCCTCCTCTGTCGTTCTTGAACATGTGCTCTCTTGCACTTATACCTTCCACTAGGACATGACACAGCAAAGGGGCCCTCACCAGATGCTGAGCAGACCCAAGCACCATGCTCTTTTGGACTTCTCAGGCTCCAGAACCATGATCCAAATAAACTTCTATTGTTTATTATCAAATCTGTGGTATTATTATAGCAACACAAAATGGACTAAGATATTATTACTTCACAGTGGAGGTAAGGAAGGGTATATCTGAGATATAGTATCAGATATATCTTAGAGCATCTCTTAGTATTACCAGGCTAAGTGATTAAAGTCAGTGAAAAACTGCAACAAAGCAATCCAGAAAGGACTATTAATAGCCTGGATTTTTCAGGAATGAAGGTTTTTTTTTTTTTTTTTTTCTCATGCTGGTAAAGAATCATGACCAGCTGAGGTGCTTAATGAAAACAAAATGAATATAGACTAGGTAGTCTATATTCTAAATTCAAAATGAATTTAGACAAATGTAGTTATAAATCCTATGTTTCTGCACAGCTACAACTATGTAACTGGCTTCAGAAATAGTTTATCATTAAATGGTCTCCTTATTTTGTTATGAATATATTTGTGTGTATATGTATTAATACATGTATTAATCAAATATCTTTTTTTGGTCTTATTCACTTACCATGTAACACAAAGTATTAGCTTTATATCAGTATGTAAGTACAGTAGTGCAATGCTTAACCATGAATATATGTTATGATAAATGTGTCCTTAGGTGATTTCTTTGCTGTATGCACATGATAGGATGTACTTAAAGAAACCTACTACTACACACCAAGGCTTTATGGTATAGCCTATCACTCCTAGGCTATAAGCCTGTGCAACATGTTACTATACTAAATACTGTAAGCAATTGTAATACAATGGTATTTGTGTATCTAAATATGCTTAAACATAGAAAAGCAGTAAAAATAGAGTATAAAGGTATAAACTTAAAAGCATCTGAAACAAGTCTCAATCAATTTAGGCTGTTTATTTTGCCTGGGTTAAAGACCTGCCTGTGGCACAGCCTCAGTAGGTCCTGACAACAGGTACCCAAAGTTGTCAGGGTACAGCTTGCTTTTTATGTTTTAGAGAGCCATAATACATCAATCAATACACATACGATATTTACATTGGTTTGATACAGAAGGGTGAAGCAGCTGAAAGTGGGGGCTTCCAGGTCATAGGTAGATTTAACCATATTCTGATTAGTAATTGATTGAAAGAGTTATTATCAGTAGAAAGAAGTGTCTGGGTTAAAATAAGGGATTTTGGAGACCTTGGTTTTATCATGCACAAGCAGCCTCCAAGTAGCAGGCTTTAGAGAGAATAGACTGTTAATTAAATCTTTCTTATTAGGTTTAAGGTCTGTGTTGATGTTAATGCTGGATGGGGTATAATAAGGCCTGTCTGACCCCTACTTTCTGTCATGGCCTGAACCAGTCTTTCCGGTTAAATTTTAGAGTGCCCTGGCCAAGGAGAGAGACCATACAGAACAGTTTGGTGGTCTTCAAATTTTATTTTTGGTTTACAAAAGATAAAAAATGATACACCTGTATAGGACACTTCTGAATGTAGCTTGCAAGACTGGAAGTTGCTCTGGGTGAGTGATTGAGTAATGAGTGAATGTGAAGGCCTTCACTGCTATATTCATTGCTATATTCATTGCTATACACTATCATAGACTTTATAAACACTTACACCAAGGCTAAACTAAACTTATTTAAACATTTTTCTTTCTTCTTTAATAAACTGACCTCCGCTTACCATAACAATTTGATTTCATAAGCTTTTTAATTTTTCAAACTTTTCAACTCTCGTAATAACATTTAGCTTAAAACATAAACATATTGTACAGCTATAAAAACCTATTTTTGATATTCTTATTCCATAAGCATTTTTCTATTTTTAGAAATTTTTTTCTTCTCTTTTAACATTGTTAGTAAAAACTAAGACAGAAGCACACACAATAGTCTGGGCCTACACAGTGTCAGGATTATCAATATTTTCACCTCCACTTTTTGTCCCATGGGAAGGTCTTTATGAGCGATAACATACATGGAGCCGGCATCTCCTATAGTAACAGTATAGAATAGAAGGCATTCTTCTAGAATACTTGCTGAAGGAACTGCCTGAGACTGTTTTGCAGTTGTCAAAAGAAAAATTTCAGCCAAATTAAATTTAAAAGAGCTTAATTGAGCCAAGAATGATTCATGAATCAGGCATCCTCCCGAGCCAGATGAGGCTCAGGAATTCCATGCAGTCATAAGGTGAAAAATAATTTATGGACAGAAAAAGGAAAGCAAAGCACAGAAAATGGAAGTGAGGTACCGAAACAGCTGGATTGGCTATAGCTCAGTGTTTGTCTTACTGGAACACCATTTGAACAGTTGGTCACATTGGATTGGCTAACACTCAGTGATTGGCACAAGAGTAGATTACAGTCTGTTTACATTCCATTTAGGCTGTACTTCAAGATCTACAGAGAAATCTTTAAGCTTAACTTAAAATATATAAGGAGCCAGTTTTAAGCTAAACTTGATTTAACACAGTTGCTTTTTTTCATTAGTAAAAGGCACACAATTTAAAATAATGATATAAAGAATATTATAGTAAATACATAAACCAGTAACATGGTCATTTATTATAATTATCAAGTATTAGGCACAGTACATAATTGTATGTGTTATACCTTTTACTGCTGGCAAGACAGAAGATTTGTTTATACCAGCATCACTACGAACATGTGGGTAATACATTGTGCTTGAAGTTACTATGGCTACAATGACACTAGGCAATCAGAAATGTTTAGTTCCATTATGAAGTTATGAGATCATGACTCTACACCTGGTTTGTTGACCAAAACCTTATTATATGGTGTAAGACTGCAATAGTATATAAAAGATAACAAAGTATGTTTAAAAAAAACCTCTTTTAATGAAGTAAAAGATAATATCAAAATATATTTAAAATAATAACGTAGAAAGTTTATGAGTCGGTGGATCAGTGGAAGCATTATGTAAAGAGGTCAATTTTCTCCAAATTTATTTAAAGAGATGTTATCTCAATAAAATTATCTATAGGCATTCTTGTTTTTATTTTTGTGAATGGTGAAAGCTGAAAACCATAAATAAATATACATAAATTAAAATTTCCATATATATTAAAATATATGTAAATATATGCAAAATTAAATAAAAAGCCAGGGAACTCTTGAAGGACAACTCAAGAGCACTTACTTGCTCTAGCAGGTATAATAAAGTATAATGAAAACTACAGCAATTAAGCCAAGGCACTGTTATAGACCAGAAGGGTAAATTAAGGTCAGAAACAATCTCACATGTATGCTGTTAGGAAAATATATTTAAACTGAAATCTTCTTCTAACCCAGAAACTCTCCATAAAGGTAAAAAATAAAGAACATAATTTTAATATTAATTAACCATTAAACTATAATGTGATGTACATCATGGGCAATCCACTAAGAAAAGGCAAAGACAGAAATAAAAATCTCATCTTTACATAACCAAACAGAACGCAACCCACTTGTGATAAGTAACTTAATGTATCAACTTGACTGAGCCAAAAGGTTCCCAGACATGTGGTAAAACATTATTTTAGCTGTGTCCGTGAGGGAGTTACTGGATGAGATTAACTTTTGAATTAGTAGATTTAGTAAATCAGCTTGCCCTCCCTAATGCGTGTAGGTCCCATCAAACCAGTAAGGCTTTAATATAATGAACCAGTAAGGCTTTAATATAACAAACCAGAATATAATGAAAAGGTTGACCCTCACACAAGTAAGAGGAAATTCCTCCTGCTTCACTGCCTTTAACCTGGTGCATAATTTTTGTTTGTTTCTCCCGCATTCTGACTGGAACTAAAATATCAGCTCTTTCTGGAGCTTGAGCCTGCCAACATTCAGACTGGAACTAGATCATCAATTCTCTTGGTTTTCCAGCCTTCTTAGGCTATAGCTACAACAGCATGTCTCCTGGGTCTTCAACTTGCCCAGTACAGATCTTGGGACTTGTTACCTCACATATCACATGAGCCAATTACTTGTAACAAGTCTTTTCATATATTGATTCTATTTCTGTGAGGAACTCTGGCTAATCCACCATGATTTACATATTCTTAAGATAAACAATAACTATTCTTCAGTAAGATAACTTGACAGCACCATTTGTCACACACAGTTTTTTTCTAAACTCATTTAGTTGTTGGAGTGCCCATCTATGTTAGTTCTTCGGCTTTATCCACAGGAAAATAAACTTCTCGTATATTTTATGACAAGTTAGTAGTTTTGCAATGTGGAGTGAGGTGCCAGCTGAAGTTATGCTCTTACCCTCCCACAGAAACTTGGAGATAAGAACACTGTCTTACTTGATGTTTCTATATCAAAGAGATGGTTCCTGGGCCTTTGAGAAAAACAGTCAAGCATCTTAAAGCTGCAATAGGTTTATTTAGCTGTTGAAATAAATTTACATATACTTCAAAAAGACAAGGAAAAAGCTTAAAACTACAAATGTTTACAGTAAATGCTCTAAGAACAGGGATGGGTGAAAGTATCTTCTCTTACTTTGAAGAAGAAAGATTAAGCCTTTATTTTTTATTTGTATTTGCCCTTACAATCTCCTCCTGTGTCATCACAGAATGTTGATGGTACAATTTTCTAACTGTTTCTACCTTTTGGGGTGACAGTTGCAGTAGTCTAGATACACAGTAAGTCCATTGTAAAATAGAAAAGCAATTATCACAATTATGATAGAATAACAGAATGCTATTTTTTAAGTCAGCACATTATTTGCATTAGAGAGAAAACTTTTGAATTTACCACACCAAAAAACCCAACAAATCATAATCTTAGGAATGCATAAAATGTTTTTGTCAGATATTAATTTGTCATGATTGTATTGTTTAAATTTTAAATAATTAGCAATCTAAATCTTATTGCTAGTTTTACATAAATCCTTACTCAATCCAAGCCTAAACAGGGTCTGAAATTCTGGAGGCCTATGACCTTTAATAAAGGATTTTACTTGCAAGGCCTAAAGAATGTCTCCTGAGTGTTAGTCAATCACATATCATTACATCAGCATGACAATTTAAGCCCTTTAGTAATTGGTCTTCTTTAGTAATTTTGCCCAGCTATGAAATGTCAGACATCCTGGCAGGCATCCAGTATCAAAGTCTTATAATAAAACACCCATTGAAAGGTACCGATTGAACTTTTGATGTTTAATGCATATAGCTCTAATTGTTTTAAGTCTGGAGGACACATCTGACTTTGATCTTTATTGTATGATATTGTATGGCATGACATCATAGTGTAGTGTAGTGCAGTGTAGTGTAATGTTGTGCAGTGTGTTTACATTGGGCCTAAATATATAATTACACCATCAAAACAGTTAAAAGTTTTGTGAATAACAAGCATCCACCTTTGTTTATCTACCTATACTGGGACAGGAGAGAATTTGGGTCCCAAAGCTCTTTGAATAAGATAAGACCTGTCTTATACTCTATACATTGTAGAGACTACAGGAAAACCTCCCCTTAACTGTCTAATGGTTCACTGAAAAATCAACTGACAAAAGGCAGATTAATAAAGGGGAAGGCATATAAAGACAAGGTGGGGAGGGATCACAGACTGATTACCACAACCCCTCAAAGAGGATGCAGAAATTTGTACAATCGTGAGGTTACAGAAAGATGAGAGTTTACCTCATGATAAAACAGATTATGGGAAAGGGAGAAAGATGTGACCTGGCTGGAAAAGTTAGTCTTTTAATGTCAATGAAACCTCTCTGGTGGCAGCCCTCAGAGACAATAGATGGTCAATGGTTTTTCAGACCTTTAGAAGTGTGAGACTCTCAGTTAATATTCCTAAATTCAGACAAAGGAATACCTGGCTACATCAATCAGATTTTCACTACAGATGCAAATCTACCCCACAAAATACAGGTTTTTAGCTATTCTTATATTTCCAGCCAATATGAATAACTATCTTAAACTATGTCAAGAAAATAATATATTTCGTGGTAAAATATTTTTGTTTCTTTCACTTAATTAGCAGATTTCCACTTGTCTATTACCCATATTTATGTCTTTTTTTTCCACACAAGTCTTCCAATCAAACCAGTTACCAAAATATTTTTGTATCAAATTTGGGGCTTGAGTGCCTAATGCATATAAATTACTTTTAATTTATTATCAAATGTAACAATGGAGATGGTTTCTACTTTTACTCTGTGGATAATCAGAATTTTTAAGTTGTTAAAATATGCCCCTGGCCAGCAGACAAAACGGACTCCCCAAGTGTATCAGCCCATTCTCTCATTGTTATAAAGAAATAACTGAGACTCACAAGTCTGCAGATTTCACAGAAAGCATAGCAACTTCTTCTGGAGAGGCCTCAGGAAACTTATAATCATGGCAGAAGATGAAGAAGCAGCAGGCACGTCTTACATGGGCAGAGCAGAAGAAAGAAAGAGATGGGGGAGGTGCCACACACTTTTAAACAACCAGATCTCATGAGAACTCACTCATTTTGCTGGGGTGGTGGTGCTAAATCATTCATGAAAACTCCACCCCAAGGCAGGGACAAGATGGCTGAGTAGAAGCTGTGGTGCTCTGAGGATCCCATGGTAAAGATCCAAAACAGTGTGCAAATCCTACACCAGCAACGGAGGTATCCAGGTTCTGTCATTAGGACTGACTAGGTGGCTAGTGTAACCCAGGGAGAGGAAAGAAGATCAGTGTGGTGCAGC
The DNA here is from genome assembly GCF_024542745.1 of Macaca thibetana thibetana. NCBI lineage: Eukaryota > Metazoa > Chordata > Mammalia > Primates > Cercopithecidae > Macaca > Macaca thibetana. The sequence continues at coordinate 62,758,378 of NC_065594.1, forward strand.
AGCCCACCTGAGAGCCACACAGGTCAGGGGAGCCCCAGCCTCCAGCCAAGGGAGGCGGTAAATGAGTGTGCTATCCGGCCTGGGAACCTATGCTTTTCCCAAGGAACTGTGCAACCCATGGATCACAAGAAGCCACTCATGAGCCTATGCCACCGGTGCTTTGGGTTACAACCATGGAGCTGTGCAGATTCTCACTCAGCTAGAATTGGCCTAAGCTGGCAGAGTTCCCAGAAGGAATGGCCATCACCACTGCAGCAGCTGCCTGCTGTCTAAGCCAGCTGAGCTTCTTGTGGGAAGGGCAGAAGCCAACAGTGCAGCTGTAGGGCCTCCTTGCAGGAATTCCAACTCCAGCCAGGGACTCAGGGACAGAACTCTGATCTTCCTGGGCCTGAGCCCCGATGGGGAAGTGTGGTTGTAGTCTCTGTGAACCAGCAGACTTAGTCTTTCCTCTTGCTAGCTCTGAGGAATCCAGGCAGCCAAGGCAAGTGGGTTCCCCTTAGTGTTGCATACCCCTCCACTGAAGTACAGCCAAAGTGTTTCATTAAATGGGTCCTTCTTCCCATGCCACCCATCTAGGTGAGACCCTCCAACAGGGCTTGTCAGACATCCTATACAGAAGCTTTCTTACTGGCATCAGGTTGGTGTCCCTTGAGGTAAGAGATCCCAGAGGAAGAAGCAGGCACCTATCTTTGCTGTTCTTGACATCTCCAGGTGCAGGAGGAAACCAGTTGAATAGGACATGAAGGAAACCCCCAGCAAACTGCAGCAGTTCTGCAGAAGAGAGACCTGACTATTCAAAGAAAAATAAACAAACAGGAAGCAAAAACAACAACAACAAAATGTCCCCACAAAGACCTCATCCAAGGGTCAGCAGCCTCAAAAATCAAAACTAGACAAACCCATGAAGATGAGACAGAATTAATGAAAAAAAAAAAAGAAAAACAAAAAAACACTGAAAATCCAAAAGGCCAGAGTGCTTCTTATTCTCCAAATGATTGTAACACCTCTCCAACAAGGGCACAAAACTGGATAGAGGATGAAATGGATAAATTTACAGAAGTAGGTTTTAGGAGGTAGGTAATACCAAACTTCACTGAAGTAAAGGAGCATGTTCTAACCCAATGCAAAGAAGCTAAGAACCTTGACAAAAGGTTAGAGGACCTGCTAACTAGAATAACCAGTTTAGAGAGAAACATAAATGACCTCAGGGAGCTGAAAAACACAGCATAAACACTTCATGAAGCATACACAAGTATCAATATCTAAATCAATCAAGTGGAAGAGAGAATATAAAAGATGGAAGACTATCTTGCTGAAATAAGGCAGGCAGACAAGATTAGAGAAAAAAGAATGGAAAGGAATGAACAAAACCTCTGAGAAATATGGGACTACGTAAAAAGACCAAACCTATGACTGATTGGAGTACCTGAAAGAGACAGGGAGAATGGAAACAAGTTAGAAAACGCACTTCAGAATATTATCCAGGAGAAATTCCCAAACCTAGCAGGAGAGAATAACACTAAAATTCAGGAAATTTAGAGAACCCCGCTAAGATATTCCATGAGCAGATCAAGCCCGAGACTCATAATCATCAGATTCTCCAAGGTCAAAATGGAGGAAAAAAATGTTAGAGGCAGCCAGAGAAAAAGACTGCATCACCTACAAAAGGAAGCCCATCAGACTAACAGTAGATCTTTCAGAAGAAACCCTACAAGCCAGAAGAGAGTGGAGGCCAATGTTCAACATTCTTAAAAAAAAGACTTTTCAACCCAGAATTTCATATCCAGCCAAACTAAGTCATAAGCGAAGGAGAAATAAAATCCTTTTGAGACAAGTAAATGCTGTGGGAATTCATAACCAACAGGCCTACCTTGCAAGAATTCCTGAAGAAAGCACTAAATATGGGAAGGAAAAACCAGTACCAGTCACTGCAAAACACACCAAAATATAAAGACACTATGAAGAAACAGCATCAACTAGTGTGCAAAATAACCAGCTAGCATCATGATGACAGGATCAAATTCCCATATAACAATATTAACCTTAAATCTAAATGGGCTAAATGCCCCAAATAAAAGACACACACTGGCAAATTAGATAGAGTCAAGACCCACCAGTGTGCTGTTTTCAAGAGACCCATCTCAAATGCAAAGACACACATAGGCTCAAAATAAAGGGATGGAGGAAATTTTACCAAGCAAATTGAAAGCAGAAAAAAGCAAGGTTTGCAATCCTAGTCTCTGACAAAATGGACTTTAAAACAACAAAGATCAAAAAAAGACAAAGAAGAGTATGACATAATGGTAAAGGGATCATTTTAAGAATAAGAGCTAACTATCTTAAATATATATGCACCCAACACTGGAGCACACAGATTCATAAAACAAGTTCTTAGAGACCTACAAAGAGACTTAGACTCTCACAAAATAATAGTGGGAGACTTTAACACCCCACTGTCAATATTAGACAGATCAAGGAGAGAGAAAATTAACAAGGATATTCAGGACTTGAACTCAGCTCTGGATCACATGGACCTATAGATAGCTACAGAACTCTCCACCTCAAAACAACAGAAAATACATTCTTCTCTGTGCCACATAGCACTTATTCTAAAATCAATCACATAACTGGAAATAAAACACTCCTCAGCAAATGCAAAGAACTGAAATCATAACAAACAGTCTCACAGACCACAGAACAATCAAATTAGAACTCAGAATTAAGAAATTAACTCAAAACCACACAACTACATGGAAATAGAACAAGCTGCTCCTGAATTACTTCTGGGTAAATGATAAAATTAAGGCAGAAATCAAGAAGTTCTTTGAAACAAATAAAAACAAAAAGACAATGTACCAAAATCTCTGGGATAGAGCTAAAGCAGTGATAAGAGGGATAAGAGGGAAATTTATAGCACTAATTCCCACATCAGAAAGCTAGAAAGATCTCAAATCGACCCCCTAACATCACAATTAAAAGACCTAGAGAAGTAAGAGCAAACAATTCCAAAAGCATAAGACAAGAAATAACTAAGATCAGATCAGAACTGATGGAGACAGAAACATGAAAAACTTCTCAAAAAATCAATGAATTCAGGAGCTTTTTTTTTTTTTTTTTAAGATTAACAAAATTTATAGACCACTAGCTAGATGAAGAAAGAAGAAAAAGGAGAAGATCAAATAGACACACAATAAAAAATGTTAAAGGGGATATCACCACTGACCCCAAAGAAATACAAACTACCATCAGATAATGCTGTAAACACCTCTACCCAAATAAACTAGAAAATCTACAAGAAATTGATAAATTCCTAGATACATACACCCTCCCAAGACTAAATCAGGAAGAAGCTGAATTCCTGAATAGATCAATAACAAATTCTAAAATTGAGGCAGGAATAAATAGCATACCAACCAATAAAGCCCCAGACCAGATGTATTCATAGCTGAATTCTACCAGAGGTACAAAAAGGAGATGGTACAATTTCTTCAGAAATTATTCCAAACAATTGAAAAGGAGGGAGTCCTCCCTAACTCATTTTATGAGGCCAGCATCATCCTGATACCAAAGTGGGCAGAGACACACACACACAAACACACACACAAACACACACACACACACACACACACTTTAGGCCAATATCCCTGATGAACATTGACAAAAAAAGTCCACAATAAAATATTCCCAAACAGAATCAAGCAGCACATCAAAAAGCTTATCCATCATATTCAAGTCATCTTCAACCCTGGGATGCAAGGCTTGTTCAACATATGCAAAACAATAATGCAATTCATTCCATAAGCAGAACCAATGACAAAAACCAGATGATTACCTCAATAGATGCAGAAAATACCTTTGATAAAATTCAACCTCACTTAATGTTAAAAACTCTCAATAAACTAAGCATTGATATAACTGATCTAAAAATAATAAGAGCTATTTATAACAAACTCATAGACAATATCATACTGAATGGGCAAAAGCTGGAAATGTTTCCTTTGACAACCAGCGTAAGACAAGTATGACCTCTCTCATCACTCTTATTCAGCATACTATTGACCAGGGCAATTAGGCAAGAGAAATAAATAGAGTATTCAAATAGAAAGATAAGAAGTCAAATTGTCTCTCTTTGCAGTTGTCATGATCCTATATTTAGAAAACTCCATTGTCTCAGACCAAAAACTTTTTAAACTGATAAGCAACTTCAGCAAAGTCTCAGAATACACAATCAACGGGCAAAAATTACAAGCACTCCTATGAACTAATAATAGACAAGCAAGCAGAGAGTCAAATCATGAATGAACTCCCATCCACAATTGCTACAAAGAGAATAAAATTCCTAGGAATACAGCCAACAAGGGAAGTGAAGGACCTCTTCAAGAACTGCAAACCACTGTTCAAAGAAATCGGAGAGGAAACAAATTAATGGAAAACCATTTCATCCTCAGGGATAGGAAGAATCAATATCATGAAAATGGCCAGACAGCCCACAGTAATTTACAGATTCCATGCTTTTTCCATCAAACTGCCATTGGCATTCTTCACAGAATTAGAAAAATATATGTTAAAATTTATATGGAATCAAAAAAGAACCCTCATAGTCAAGACACTCCTAAGCAAAAAGAACAAAGCTAGAGTCATCACACTACCTGACTTCAAACTATACTATAAGCCTGCGGTAACCAAAACAGCATGGTAGTGGTATGAAAACAGATATATAGACCAATGGAATAGAATAGAGACCTCAGAAATACGACCACACATCTACAACCATCTGATCTTCGACAGCTCTGACAAAAACAAACAATGTGGAAAGCATTCCCTATTTAATAAATAGTTCCGGGAAAACTGGCTAGCCATATGCAGAAAACTAAAATTGGACCCCTTTGTTACACCTTATACAAAAATTAACTCAAGATGGATTAAAGAATTAAATGTAGAACCCCAAACCATAAAAACCCTAGAAGAAACCCCAAGACATAGGCATGGGCCAAGAATTAATAAGGAAATCACCAAAAGCAATTACAACAAAAGCTAAAATTGACAAATATGATCTCATTAAACAAAAGAGCTTCTGCACAGCCATAGAAACTGTCATCAAAGTGAACGGCCAACCAACAGAATGGGTGAAAATTTTTGCAATTTATCCATCTGACCAAAGTCTACTATCCAGAATTTACAAGGAACTTAAACAAATTTACAAAAAACAACCAACACCATCAAGAAACAGGCAAAGGATGTGAACAGACACTTCTCAAAAGAAGACGTTTATGTGGCCAACAAACATATGAAAAAAAAGCTCATCATCACTGATCATTAGAGAAATGTAAATCAAAACCACAATGAGATACCATCTCATGCCATTCAGAATGGCAATTATGGAAAAGTCAAGCAACAACAGATACTGGAGAGGCTGTGAGAAATAAGAATGCTTTTACACTGTTGGTGGTAATACAAATTAGTTCAACCATTGTGGAAAGTGGTGTGACAATTCCTCAAGAATTTATAACCAGTAATACTATTTGACCCAGCAATCTCATTCCTGGGTACATATCCCCCAAAATATAAATTATTCTATTATAGAGATATATGCACATGCATGTTTATTGCAGCACTCTTCACAATAGCAAAACATGGAGTCATCACAAATGGTCATCAATGATAAACTGGATCAAGGAAATGTGGTATATATACACCATGGAATACTATGCAGCCATAAAAATATATGCGATCATGTTATTTGCAGGAACATGGATGAAGCTGGTAGCCATCATCCTCAGCAAACTAACACAAGAACAGAAAACAAAACACTGCATGTTCTCATTCATAAGTGAAAATTGAACAATGTGATCACATGGACATAGGCAAGGGAACAACACACATCAGGGTCTATTGGGGGTGGCAGGGGAGAAAGAGCATCAGGACAAATAGCTAGTGCATATGGGGCTTAAAACTTAGGTGACAGGTTGATAGGTGCAGCAAACCACAATGGCACATGTATATCTATGTAACAAACCTGTACAATCTGCACATATATCCTGGAACTTACAGTAAAGTAAATAAATAAATAAATAAACAAACAAACCAATAAAAAATAACTCCACCCCCATGATCCAAGCACCTCCCTGGAACTTATAGTAAAATAAATAAATAAATAAATAAATAAATAAATAAATAAATAAATAAATTCTACCCCCATGATCCAAGCACCTCCCATCACGACACACCTCCAACACTGGGGATTATAATTAGACAAGATTTGGGTGGGGACACAGATCCAAACTATATCACCAAGGCTACCTGGGGTTTTCAAAGATCAACAGAATTAGGCAGCCATGTTTGGTGAGGGAGTGATCATGTGCTCTGTATTCTCAAAAAGAGGTTAAAACTGTCCCAAAGAAAATTTTTAAAAATGAATTAAGTGTCAATAAAATAAAATTTAAGTAGGTTTCCAGGGTAATCAACAACAATCCTTAAGCCAACTTGCCCTTTGGCCCACTTCCTTAAGGCTGATCAATAATTAATACCTGACATGGTTTGGCTATGTCCCCACTCAAATCTCATTTTGAATAGTAAATCTCATAATTCCTACATGTCCTGGGAGGAACACAGTAGGAGGTAATTGAATCATGGGGGTTGGGGCAGGTCTTTCTTGTGCTGTTCTTGCAATAGTGAATAAGTTTCATGAGATTTGATTGTTTTAAAAAGAGGAGGTCACCTGCACAAACTCTCTCTTTGCCTGCCAACATCCACATAAAATGTGACTTGCTCCTTCTTCCTTTCTTCCATGATTGTGAGGCCTCCCCAGCCATGTGAAACTGTAAGTCCATTAAACCTCTATTGTGTAAATTGCCCAGTCTTGGGTATGTCTTTATCAGCAGCATGAACACTAAGTAACACAGGAAATTGGTACCATTGCAGTAGGGTGTTACTGTAAAGATACTCCAAAATGTAGAAATGACTTTGTAACTGGGTAACAGGCAGAGGCTGGAACAGGTTGGAGGGCTCGAAAGAAGACAGGGAAACGTGAGACAATTTGGAACTTTCTAGAGAATGTTGAATGGCTTTAACCAAAATGCTGATAGCTATATGGACAATAAAATCCAGGCAGAAGTTGTCTCAGATGGAAATAAGAACCCTGTTGGGAGCTGGAGCAAAGGTGACTCTTGTTATGTTTTAGCAAAGAGACCAGTGGCATTTTGGCCCACCCTTAAAGATTTGTGGAACTTTGAACTAGAGAGAGATGATTTAGGGTATCCGGTGAAACAAATTTCTAAACAGGAAAGCATTTAAGAAGTGACTTGGGTGCTGTTGAAAGCATTCAGTTTTAAAAAGGGAAACAGAGCATAAATGTTTTGAAAATTTGCAGCCTGACAATGTGATATAAAATAAAATTCCATTTTTTGCGGAGAAATTGAAGCCAGCTGCAAAAATTTGTAAGTAATGAGGAGCCAAATATTAATCCTCCAGACAACAGGGAAAATGTCTCCAGGGCATGTCAGAGTTGTTAATGGCAGCCCCTCCCATCACAGGGCTGCAGGTCTAGGAGTAAAAAGTGGTTTCGTGAGCTGGGCCTAGGGTGGGCAGCCTAGGGATTTGGCATGCTGCATTCCAGACACTCTAGCCATAGCTAAAATGAGCCATCATAGAGCTTGGGTGGTGGCTTTCCAGGGTGCAAGTCCCAAACCTTGGCAGCTTCCATGTGGTGTTGAACCTGTGAGTCCACAGAAGTCAAGAATTGAAGTTTGGAAACATCTGCCTAGATTTCAAAGGATGTATGAAAATGCCTGGATGCCCAGGTATAACTTTTCTGCAGGGGCAGGGCCCTCATGGATAACCTCTGCTAACACAATGCAGAAAAGAAATGTGGGACTGGAGCCCCAACACAGAGTCCATACTGGGGCACTGCCTAGGGGAGCTGTGAGAAGAGGGTCACCATCCTGCAGACCCCAGAATAGTAGATCCACCAACAGCTTGCACTGTTCACCTGAAAAAGCCACAGACATTCTACACCAGCCTGTGAAAGCAGTCAGGAGGCAGGCGGTAGCCTGCAGAGCCACAGATGTGGAGCTACCCAAGACCATGGGAACCCATATCTTGAATCAGAGTAACCTGTAAGTGAGACATGGAGTCAAAGGAGACCATTTTTATTTTAAGATTTAAGATTTGACTGCCCTGCTAGATTTCAGACTTACATGGAGCCTGTAGCCCTTTTGTTTTGGCCAATTTCTCCCATCATAAGCTGAAGAGACTTGCCTGTCTGAGATGAGACGTTGGACTGTAGACTTTTGAGTTAATTCTGAAATGAGTTAAGACTTTGGGCTACTGTTGGGAAGGCATAATTGGTTTTGAGATGTGAGAACATAAGATTTGGGAGGGCCAGGGGTGGAATAATATAGTTTGGCTGTGTCCCCGCTAAAATATAAGCCTGAATTGTAACCCCCACAATTCCCATGTGTTGTGGGGGTTAACTGAATCATGGGTATGGGTCTTTCTTATGCTTTTCTCACGACAGTGAATAAGTCTCATGAGATCCGATGGCTTTATTCAGTAAATGTAGTATTGTGTACTCTAAGTCTCATGTTTTTATTTAGTGAATGTACTATTGTACTATTGTGTACTCTAAATCTTATGTTTTTATTCAGCAGATGTACTATTGTGTACTCTAAGTCTTATTGTGTACTCTAAGTCTCATGCTTTTATTTAGTAAATGTAAGATCGGATGGTTTTAAAAAGAGGAGTCACCCTGCACAAACTCTCTCTTTGCCTCCTGCCATCCATGTAAGATGTGACTTGCTCTTCCTTACCTTTCACCATAATTGTGAGGCCTTACCAGTCATGTGAAACTGCTAAGTCCACTTAACCTCTTTTTTTTTTCTAATTGCCCAGTTTCAGGTATGTCTTTGTCAGCAACTTGAAAATGGACTAATACAGTACCCTAGGAAAATGTAGCCCTGTCACAGGCTCTTTGTTCCTTTTCTTTTATGTGGGTAAAATCTGAGGCACTGTGAGATGATAAGCATTGTAGTTGAGTTCCTCCTTTAGGTTCTGTATATGAGAAAACTACTGATGCCAGCTGTTCTGAAGGGCCTAGTAGGAAGCTGACCCATGGAAGAACGTGATTTCCACAGCCTGCTAATTTTTTTTTTTTTTTTTTTTTTTTTTTTGAGATGGAGTCTCGCTCTGTTGCCCAGGCTGGAATGCAGTGGCATGATCTCAGCTCACTGCAACCTCCGCCCCTCCAGGTTTAAGCAATTCTCTGCCTCAGCCTCCAGAGTAGCTGGGATTACAGGCGTGTGCCACCACACCCAGCTAATTTTTTTGTATTTTTAGTAGAGATGGGGTTTCACCATCTTGGCCAGGCTGGTCTTGAACTCCTGACCTCGTGATCCACCCGCCTCAGCCTCCCAAAGTGCTGGGATTACAGGCGTGAGCCACAACCCAGCCCACACCCTGCTAATTTTATGCCTTTTACCCCAGCCAATCAGCAATCCCAATTTTCCAGCTCCTTACCTTCCACAATTTCCTTAAAGGCTTTTGCCCAGAACCCCTTGAAAAAATGGACTTGATGCTCGAGAATTCCTCCCATTTCCTTGTTCAGAAGCCTTGGCAATTTTTAAACTTGTTCTTTGCTGCAAGCCCTGCTGTCTCAGTGTATTCGTATGTTGTTACGCAGTGGGCATATGAACCTGGCAGTCCTGCAACAATGTTATATGAGTGTGTCACAGAATATCCCTTTCTATAATGGAGCCAAACCAGTTCTTATTGTGGATGCAATATCAAGACTGCAACTAAAAATTTCCCAGGTGACCACTAACAGACCACCTGGTACCAACCCATAGACTTCCTGGAACCAGCCAATAAAGAGAGACTGATGATGTTAGGCTTAAAGGTGGCCCAATTAAAACTCTGCCCCTCACTTCCCTGACTCCTCTCTCTTGCTCTGCTGCCTTTGCCTTTATAATCTCTAACTCTCCAACCCCTCTCAGAGCACATTTTTATTTTACATTGGAGGCTGAGGTTCTACAATCTGAACATTGCTTTTTCACAGAAAATACTTTTACCTTTTTATGCTGCAGATCTCATGATATTTTTTAAACAAAGTCTACACTATATTAAACTGGGATTGTAATTTATACCTGATCAGAAAAGAGATTGTGAGAAATATTACTGGAGTTACAGAAAGAAAATAGTAATGTAACAAATGATATATTTGTTTTATAACAAAATGTGATTTCCAATAAAGCAATTGAAATAAAACTACTGTGATTAAGATACCGAGGCAATCTATGACCTAGTAGTTATTTTGCTAGAATATTTCCCTTTGCTTTTACCAGTACCAGTTAGTCTAAAAAATAAATAAGTTTTAACTCATTTGTAGGAATTATAGACCAGTTTTCCTGAGGTGGTAAGTATCATATGATGAACATAAATCCAGTATTTCTTTGTTTTGTTGGTTTTCACTTTGCTAGCCATGTGAATGATTGGCAGCACCTGAAAGTGTCTCGCCCAGTGCAGCAATAGCCTCTCTTTTCTGCAGAATAGTTTTTCTGTAGGCAAAACTCTAGTCAAAAGAGTGGCAGACCTCTAGCAGGTCTTTCTGGATCCTTTTGCCTTTTTGTCTCAGGTCTTCTATAGAAGAAATAAGTTCTTTTAAGTATTAAATGTGATTATGGTACTATCCAGTTGAATGAGACATAGAACACGCTTTAAGATGCAAATGTATAGGCCTGACAAACATAAATTGAAAGGAAGAGGTCCTGTGCTTGTTTGCAGGTCACCGTAATATTTCACAAAGCCAGTTATAAAGCTCTAGCCATCTTAACATACTAGGCTGCAGAATTCCAGTGTTGGGGCTCAAAAACAATACACTAAAACAAAAGCATCAGAAGGAAATGTCTTTATCTGACCTACTCCTGCCCTCCAGTCTCTTAGTCCTATTTCTTCCAATGTTAGCCATAGAAACTAGAATCCCTCTTGCCAAGGCACGTCATAGAACCCTTTTTCTCCAAAGTCAGTCATAAGACCTAAACTTATTACTCAAACTTTTATTCTGCCTTTCTGTGTAAAAATTGGCCATAAAAATATTATCTGACCTACGTTGCTTGACTGTAGGTCATAAGATCCTCATTCCAGTGAAGGCTCTGCCCCACACCCAGAAGGAAGACATGCATGTTCAGAGGAGTAAAGACAAATCTAGATAGACAGGTCTCACTGGGTTTTTCCACTCAGTCTATTAACATTGGATTAGCCACTTTTGTCCAATCATAATTCTCCATGGCTATCCATACTTTATTGAACATAAGCATACAGACGGACAATTTCCCCAGTATCTTTGGGTCTACAATCTGAAGGCTCTCAGGTATATGTGTTAAATAAAATTGTATGCTTTTTCTCCTATTAATCTGTCTTTTCCAAGTTGAATTTTCAGTGAAATTTCAGAGGGCCAAGAGTTCTCCTGGACTCTACACAGGCATAATAACAGTCTGGTAATTTTAAAATCGCTTTTTAATTCAGATAACTTTGCTGATGACACAGCATCACTAACCAAATAAACTATGATACATTAAAAATTGTGTTAGGTAACCGCCATAGTCCAGTCAAATTTCTATTAACATTCTATATAATCCATTTCTCTATTTTCTGTTGTGAAACACATATTTGAAAATGAATAAAATTTTGTTGTTGTATTGAAAGTGAAGTTTCTAAATTTGGCGTCTGTCATGTTTTAACAGCTTTTGCAGTTCTATCAGGAAAATTACTCCCTTTAGAAACTTCATCCTTCTGTCCTATGTGAGCTCTACAATGCATTGCTGATATCTGAGTAGGCAGTTGGAAAGCCTTTAAAAAAACAGCTATCAATTTTTCATCAGATATTTTAGTTCTCATGAAAAAATTCTGCACTTAAAAAATTTGCTCTATTGCATGACAGATGCTAAGTATATATCTATGGAGAGAGAGACAGAGAGTCTAAATCTTTGACCACAAAGAAATCAGTATATACCATCTGCTTTTGCTTCTTGATGTTTCTCGTTTACTACATGTAAATAATTTTGAAATTTTTACACTCTTAACTAAACATCAGTTCCATTTATTGCTATTATTTTATAGTTGGTTATTATAGTTACATAACAATTCTCAAATATTACTAAATGCCTTCATTATATATTCAGCAAGTTTATTTGTTGTAAAGGAGAAAATTTAAGCATTTGTTTAACACTAATAACTCAAAATGTAAAAATTGAGTGCCCTTTAAATGCAGGTTACCATAACAGACAAAGGGCACATGGGAAAGTGACACAATACTAAAAACAAAACAAAACATTAACACTGGAGATTGCAGTTAAACTGTTCATTAATTTCCTGGTTGATTCTCACAGATAAATAATTTTTCAAACTGTGAGTTCTCATCTTCAAAACAAAGGTAGTGGTATCTGTTTATCTTGTCTGAGTTGTAATAAGATAGTAAAGTGGATAGAGGAGAACGCCTAGGGCATGGAAATTAGACCTGTATACCAAAGTGCATGTAACTGCCAGATATGTCAAGCGATGTTATTACTAGAAGTTTTTTTCTTATAAAAACAATAAATTTCTCTTTATTATAAATAACTCAGTTTCAGATACTTTGTTACAGCAGCACAAAACAGAATGAAACAGAATTTTACAACATATTTGTAACACGTAAGTGTAATAAATAGTAACAATTCTCCCATACCATTTATCATTTTCTCTTTTATTATTAACATTTTTATCCCTTCTTATTAATCTCATTTCCTTTTAGGCAAGAAATATGACAGAAATCTCAGTATTCTTTAAACTTAACACAGAGTTTTCTGAATCTGTAGGATTTATTCCAATCAGGTCAAACATATTTTTGGGGGATCTGAATCAATCTTTAATTTGGAGTTCATTTCTCATTAAATACTTTGTCATTTTCTTTATTAATCCTTATCTAATTACTATGCCTTGAGAGTTTCTACAGCATGTTTCCACCAAAAATAATAAAATAATATTCTATGTGGATACCATAAAAAGACACATATTTTTTAGCTGTTTAATATTCAGCATACTTTGAAATATAGCCATGTAATTATTAAACATAGATAATTAAAGAACATCTTTACATATGTAATTACATCATTCATATATTTTGATTGTGGACAATTGTAACAAATCTTTCAACATGCATGATTATATCATACAGTAGCTTATTACAGAAATATTAAAAGAGACTATATATTATATCATTAAATATTTTAAATTCAGAAAATCTCACATCCTGGGAGAATTTACTATGAGCAGAAATAATGTATGCCAGGTCTCAATTATGATTAATTTTTAATGTAAGCCATGGAAACATTTTATGGTGACTAACATTTGGGTAAGATTTTCTACTGCAGTGAATCAACTTGATACACATTTAAGATGAGAGTCTCCCAAAAACAAATAAACGTATTTATCATGACTGCCCACATGTGCACTTAAAGGAGTAATGGAAAGAAAAAAGAAAAAAAATACACAGGTCATTTGTTTCATAATCTTAGATTCATAAAATAAATTATTGAAAGTCTAAATATTAGCATTTTTCTTGAAAATAAGACATAAGACATTTTACTGTGATGATATCTAAAGAAATTTTGTATATTGTATTATTAACTTAAAAATATAAATCACGTAAGTCCCTTACCATTTCCCTCAGCCTATTTATGACAATTCCCTAAAGAGCAATAATAGAAATCAGACATTAGATATGTAACTACTGAGCCATTTTTATCCCGGAACACAAGTCCTGACTTACTCTAAACTTTACTTAACAAGACATAATAAAATATACTCTCAGGGTAATAAAAGTATGTCAGTTCCTAGTGATATATACATGTGTTTAGAGAAACTTTTTAAAATCAGTGTTTATATATGTAGTCTTATTAACAGTTTTAAAAAGTAAAACATGACCTTCATATAAATACAAAATTAATGCATCAAAGGTTTTATTTCACTCGTTAATTAAACAGGATGCCAATAATATATTAAAACAGGTTTAAATGAGAATTTGACTTAAAGAGATATATGTTTTCTAAAGTTTCATTCACATTGCTATAGACAGAAATTATTCGCATTGCAATAATCAATAAACATTTGCATAGGTTTTATTTTCTATTGCTTTATTTCTCCCTCCATAGAGCTATAAAATAGTCTAGCTTATACAGAGATATTAATTGTACACCCGTACACAAAATCAGATTATTGCAGAGAATCTACTAGACAACATTCAGCACTCTACATGCAATATGCTGAATTAAAGAAGTAGCCTGAGTTTAGCAAGTCAGAAACTTTTGTAATGGAAAATAAACTTGTCTGTCTCTTGTCCTAGAGTAAACACTATCTTTATTATACTGAAAAGCATAAGAAATCTGTATCTCCCTAGCAGAACCTAATTCAAAACCTGATGGTAAAACATTATGGTAATGCAATGTAAGGTCTTGATTTTTTTTAGGACAGAGTCCTCAACTCACAGGCCATGGACCGCTACTCACAGGCCACACTATACGGCCTGTTAGAAACTGGGCCGCACAGCAGGAGGTGAGCTGTGGGCAAGCCAGCCATGAAAGCCTCATCTATATTTAGAGCCGCTCCCCATCACTAGCATTACCACTTGAGCTCACTTCCTGTCAGATCAGCAGAGGCATTAGAGTCTCATAGGAGCATGAACCCTGTTGTGAACTGTGGGGATCCAGGTTGTGCATGCCTTATGAGAACCCAATGCCTGATGACCTGTCACTGTCTCCCATCACCTTCAGATGGGACCATCTGGTTGCAGAAAAACAAACTCACGCTTCCACTGATTCTACATTATGATGATCATATAATTACTTCATTATATATTACAATGTAATAATAATAGAAATAAAGTGCTTGATACATGTAACGTGCTTAAATCATCCTGACATCATCCCCCCTCCATCCAAGGAAAAATTGTCTCCCACAAAACCAATCCGTGGTGGCAAAAATGTTGAGGACCACTGTTTTAGGGTACAGGGAGGGGAAAAAGGGAGGAAGAATGAAGAGGGGGTTGACAGAGAGTAATCAGCATATACTTGTTTTTCAGTTTATTATTTTTCTTTACAGTGATTGAAAATCTATGTGTTTAATTTATTTTCTCCATAAGCTCTAGATCCCCAGGCAAAATTCATCAGCAAGTGATAACATGAGATGGAAATAATGCCAAGGCTGTCACTCTACTAGACTATGCTCTTGTAGATAATTTTAGAAAAATGCAGGTAACAGTGTTCATTTAAGAGATCTTCAAGTGTTAAACTCTCCATATTTACTCTGACAATGCTCTTTTAAAGAACTGTCTCCCTAAGTATTGAATACCTAATCCTCAGGGGTTGGCACACTGAGAGGCTGTCTGAGATCACTATTAAGTATGCATGCTCAACCCATTTTCTATCAAGATCAGTATTAGCTATATTTTCATATAAAATATTCTCTCTGAAAGCTGGACTGGCCTTGCTGCCTTCATGATGAAAAGTGTAAAACAGCAAGCCATGGTATAAATTATTTCTAGTAATAAAAAGTGGCAGATATAAAAATCTCTCTTACTGCTTTTATTATCCTACTTTTAGAGTACTCTCTTCTTCTATTTTTCCTAGCACAGTGGTTCCCTGCAACCCTTTCTTGCTCCAGGAAGACTGGGCATATACTCTAGGGTTAGATGGCAATCTTTTCCTTTTACAGAGCTCATACAAAATAATGAGTTGGAAACGAAATGGCAAACAAAGCTTGGGCCGTTGTGCCTCCTCTCCCAGGCCTCTTCTATTGTACTTGTTCTGGAACCCAAGGCACCTTTTGTTACATTTTCCACAAAATAAATGATCAGTATTCCATCTGGCAGAGGCAAAGGGCAATCAATGGCTTTTAACAACCCACCTGCTTTTATCTTCATGCATCATTCCAAATTTATCTAAATTCTGAGACTCTCAAGGGCTATATGAAGTAATTATTTCTATTCTCATTACTATCCTGTTCTGCATGAAAATCAACTCTCCCTTTTCAAATTTGCATCTAAAATACTCTTTGAAGCTTGCTTCTGGTGAAGTTTCTCCCATCACTGACTTTGTTTTTATTATTACTTAATTTCAGTTGGGTTACAAAATAAGAAAATAAGTTAACATAGACAATACATTAATTTCTTGCCCCCCTCCAAGTCTTAATTCTTTGTCACCAGATCAGAGGTCTTCAGATTCCAATGCACACCAGATGCAATGCATGTCTTCTACAAATTAAACAACCCATTACAAAGTTTGTTCTGTTAATATAATTACAAAGCTCATATTTTAAATTCTATAATATTTTTCTTTTAGCATAAAGTAATCATACTAATTCTTCTACTAACATGTGCAAGTATCCCTAATTTACTCATTTAAAGAAAACCATGGTCTGAGAAATTTACTTCTAATATATACTGTGCAAAGCAAGGCAAATTAGGAGTTTTTGATTTAAATATTTTGGATACTAATTATACAATGTATTCTCAATGATATTGCCTGAAAATATACACATGCACAATTTCATTTCTACATACACAAAAATTTTTACTTTCATATTACATGGAGCAAATATTTTCTGTTAGATTTTTTCCTTATGAATCTGTTGTCATGAAAAGAATACAGCAAAAGAAGCTTTTAGAAAATAAGAATGCTCTTCAATGTCAAACCAAAGGTCAAGAGAATTTTTCATAAGACCATTAGATAAGATTTTCAAATTCTTTACTTGGTAATTTAGAGTTTCTTTGAAAAGATTTGACTTTTGAAGTGCAGTTTTAATCATAGTTTTAGAAAAAGAGTATTATATCATAAAAGCACTTCAGTTCAGATAATAGGAAGTTCATCCTTTCCATTCTTTTTTAAAATGTCAGTGTGAATTTAATATATTTTACATGCTATCAGTATCAAAATAGCATCTCAATATAACTTCCCAGTTCCAAAGATTCTTTCAATAATTCTGCAGTACATTACTTCAGAAGTATCTTGTCTTCAAGAAATGTTTTCTAGTTAGTTCTCTTTTCCAAAGGATCCACCACACCCATGAATATTAGTCAATGAGATGTTTGTGGTCAGAAAAAATCAATGTGAGACTTTATTGGCCTAAATAATAAGGTACACTATTGTATTGTATTGTATTGTACACTATTGTATACAATTGTATTGTACCATACAATTTGGTTATCACAAGTAGTAAACTGAGCAAATTGTAAGTATATATAGGTAACTTTAATATTTAATTGTTTACCTTTCTATGAAGTGTTTCCAACATGGCATAATGTTAAATTATTAGAAAAGTGCTAAAAGTCTTTCAACAAATCTTCAAGAAAATAATTCCTTAGAAGTTAGTAAGATGGTGATAGACTATTTACCTTCTTTATATGATAAGATTACCATAGGATTTACTGTCATTTTAGTTTACTCATTTAATTAGGGGCAACTTCTTTAAAGCAGCAATCAGGAAATAACTGTATGTGACTAAAGATCCACTTGGCATATCCAGGAAATGCCTTTTAAATACATTAAATACTTTTAAATACATTAATTTTAAATTAAAAGTTAAATCACCATTTTTATAATACATGGCAGTAATATGTCTAGACATTTTAACAAAATATCTTCTTTAATTTTGACCAAAAATTTTTAGGCCTTCTAGGCATTACTTCTGAAACATTTATGAAACATGAAGTCTTTATTGTTGGATTGTGGGGAATCCTTGAAGAGACCACAGAAAAACAAATCAGCAAGCATTGTTCAATATTTACTACTAGGGTCCAGTCAGTAACACAGAAACATTAGATGTTTAAAAAGCGAGTATGTGGTAGAAATAACAGATTACACAGAAGACGGAAAAAGCAACAAGAAAGGAAACAGGAGTGACCAAAAAATTACTGCAAGAAGCAGTTAGTACCTCTAGGGTTGATGGAATAGATTCCCGCCCCCTCGCTGGTCCTGCTACCTCCAGGCACAGGCTTCTCTGAGCCACTGACCTGCAGCTGCCCCGGCCACCCGCACCCCTGGGCAGCACCATGACAGATCAGGCCTTTGTAACACTGACCACAAACTATGCCTACACCAAAGGGGTGCCCCGGTCCGGGTCTCACCTCTAAAACAGCACAGGACCACCAGAAGGCTGGCCGTGTTCGCCACCCCGCAAGTCTCAAACTCCATGAAAAAAGTTTTAGAGACAGTCTTTAATGAAGTCATCATGGTAAATGTCTTAGACAGCAGCGATTCTGCTCACCTAACCATAATGAAGAGGCCAGAGTTGGGTGCCATGCTGGCAAAGCTCCATGCCTAGTCACTTACACAGTATTCAAAATGTGTATTCATGGATGCAGATACTCTGATCCTAGCAAATACTGATGATCTTTTTGAGCAAGAAGAATTGTCAGCAGCACCCAACCAAGGGTGGCCTAACTGCTTCAATTCCGGAATTTTTGTTTATCAGCCTTCGGTTGAAACATATAATCAGCTGTTGCATCTTGCTTCTGAGCAAGGTAGTTTTGACAGTGGAGACCAAGGCTTACTGAACACATTTTTTAAGCATCTGGGCAACAAAAGACATCAGAAAACACCTGCTGTTCATTTATAACCTAAGCGACATCTCTATATACTCCTACCTCCCAGCATTTAAAATGTTTGGTGCAAGTGCCAAAGTTGTGCATTTCCTAGAATGAGCCAAATCATAGAATTATAGTTATGATCCCAAAACAAAAAAGTGTCAAAAATGAGTCCCATGATCCCAATGTGACTCATTCAGCATTTCTCATCCTGTGGTGGAGCATCTTTACCATGAATGTTTTACCTCTGCTTCAACAATTTGACCTTGTCAAAGACACCTGCTCATATGTAAATGTGGAAGATATCTCAGGAGGCATATCATATCTGTCCCTTGGGGAGATTCCAGCTATGGCACAGCTTTTTGTATCCTTGGAAGAACAGAAGGAGTGGTGGGAATAGGGCCAGGCTGATTGTATGGGACAAGATTCCTTTGACATCATGAGGACACGTGACACTTACCTCCAGTAGAAACACTGCCATTTCCTGTGGACACGTGTTCCTAATACTTCGTACCTAGAGCTATGTTGAGAAAAGTCTATTATGGCTTCAAGAGACTTTCACTAAAACTCATCAGATGAGAGGTTTTCACAGGACAACAGGTGAGAGCTGGGCAAAAGTTGTGAAGTGGCAATTCTGTTATATGGACAGTGTTCTGCTTTTTAATTCTCTTTAGCACATTTTGGAAATTCTCACTTTTGCTGATTGTCAACATACATAGTAAAGGCAACTCATTATTAAGCTGTTAAAGTGACTATATCAATTTTTAAAATCTGCAGACCCAGGTTCCAAATCAGTCACTCCCTTCAGAAGAGGACATGGCATCTGTCCCTTGCTCGCTTGCTGGTTGTACGTACCTTTCACTACACCTGTATTTTAGAATTGCCCTGTGCTGCCAGAGTGAGTGATTATAATTCTGCTTTACCTTATGCATATGCTTTAATTATGCTGAGTGATCCATAAATGTATCAACAAATAGCATAAACCCATTTTATTTCCTGGTCTTAGTGTCTGAAGATGTCCATCAGTTTTCTATATGCAATAAGTTTTATACAGGACAAATTTTCCCGCTCTAAAAGATCATCAATATTTGCTAGGATCAGAGTATCTGCATCCATGAATACACATTTTGAATACTGTGTAAGTGACTAGGCATGGAGCTTTGCCAGCGTGGCACCCAACTCTAGCCTCTTCATGAGGGTTAGATGAGCAGAATGCTAAATGCTAAATGCTAAAATGCTGCAGTGGCACCCTGCATGAAAAATGTAGGCTTATTACCATAAAAAAGATTCAGAAATGGAGATTGAAAAGATCTGGAACATCTTAAGAAGAAAAATATGCAGATAGAATTTAGGTTTTGAGAAGTAGGTGTGGCCCATCCACCGTGTGCACCTCAGAAAGTGTACATGAAGGCTGATTTTAGGAGTAATGGAAGTAGCTGGAGGTGGGAACCACTGCTAGTGTGAAGTTCTGATGCTGAAGAGATGCTGACAGGACCTCTTCAATTTCGTGCTTTGGCAAGTAATTTAATGTGTTTTTTAACTTAAACTAACATGTCAACATAACTTAGTAGAGGGAACAAATCTCCCTAAAATGTTCAAATTAATATATGAACTCAAATAAATACTAAAAGATGTTGCTCCAATACCCTCAGTCATTTGAATTTATTGTTTGATCTAAACTTTTAAATAAATGATATTTTTGAAAATATTTGATTTATGGTGTGAAATAAATAGCTACTTCCAATTTTGAGGATGAAATATGTGGTCGAATAATTTAAGATAAATATATTTGTAACTCTAAAATAATATTAATATCTTGTGATTTTAATAAAATTGGATTTTATTTTCTCAGTTGTAGTTTATCTTCCCCAAACTTACCAAATCACCTGAAGACTTTAAAAATATTTGAAACTATTAACACATTATTTTTTTTTTGAAATGCTCTTTCTCTATCATGTTGATGACTCTGTCAGTACTGGTTCTCTTTCTGTCACTCTGGCACCTGTGCTATTCATTCTTTCCATCTCTTCTCATTAAATTAATTTTCTGAGCAGCAAATCACAGTGGTCAAGAAAAGCATAGGCTTTGGACTTAAATGTCCAAGTTGGAATTCACATACAATCTCTTAGCCTGTCTCAATTCTGTTTCTTATTCATTAAAAAATAACAATAACACTTACTTCATGTGATTATTGTAAGAGCACACATGACCAAAATTGTAAAACAATTAGAAACTGACTGGAACATAGTAAATAACAATTCCAATACATGTTTGCTATCACTCTCAGCCTTTAAATGTCAGTGTGTCACAGGACCATTCATAGACTTGGTTTTCTTCCACTTTTATGTACTACTATAAATCCATCTCTTAAGCACCTATGATTTCAGTTGCTCTATGTATATTGAAAATTCCTCACATCTATATTTTCAGTTTTATCCTGTCTTATGACTTCCAAAGTATCCCATTTCTTACTCAAAATCTCTACTTAAAACCAAGGATGTACATCACCGACTCACAATTTTTCCTTTAAATATACTCCCGTTTTGCTTTCTTTATATGGTATCACCATTCACCAAGTTGGTTAAGCCAGAAATATGTTGAACATTTAGATTCTTTTTTCTCCCTAACTCCTTATGACTAATTAATCACACACCCTTCCCATTTTAAGTGCTAAAAGTATGTTCTGTTTTATTTCTCAGTGCTCTGATTTTGTCCTAACTTATACAAGTTTTTCAAATAAGCAACTGCAATACTCTGCATATTTAGACTTGCTCCCTTTTAACAAAGTAATCACATGAAGAGATCTTTGTAACACATTAATCTGCTGAAGTCATTTTCCTACATGAAACCCATCAACATCTTGCCTGACTCCTTCGAATAAAACTATGTTTCCACATATCTTGTAAATCACTGAATTCCCTCCCTCTTTCACATCATGCTTTAATAATTCTAAACATTTTGAACTACTCAAGTGGACTATGGAAAGTTGCATTTTCCAAAGAAGACTGTTACATATATGACTGGCTTTCCAGTGGTTGAGATGGACAGTTTCTGTTACCTTTATTTGCATCTGAGTGACAGCCTGCACTTTCTGTAACCGGTAGAGTATGGTAGAAATGATCCTAGTTTTCTTCTAAGGCTTAGTCATAAAAAGAAAGAGTTTCCACATCTCGCTCTCTGTCTCTCTGTGTCTCTCCCTCTCTCTCTCTCTCATCTCAGTCTTTCTGTCTCTCCCTCTCCCCATCACTATTTCCTCTATGTGTCTTTCTCCCTTTCTCCTCATCTCTAGCTCTAGCTCTAGCTCTGTCAGTATGTTCATCTGTAGAAGGTAGAACCATGCTGTGAGGAAGCCCAAAAGAGTCCATGTAAAAAGAAAATAGAGTTTCCGTCATAGACAGGAACTGAAATACAAAGTCACCAGCCAGCATCAATTGCCACACATGTAAGCCAAATATTTTTCTGATCCACAAAATCTGAGTGTAGTAAATGGCTATTTATGCCATTAAATGTTGTAATTTGTATGCAGGCATAATAACTGGAATAGGTGTCATTTCCTTTAGGAATTGGATCCCTGTCTCAGGAACACACTCCAATTTTTTAACCTCTCATATCATATCATTTTCTAACGTCATCAGTACCAGCATTTTTTATCAACATCTATTTATCTTCTTAATTTCCGTTTAAATAGTATCTGCCCCACATTTTTTTATCCCATAGATTATAGTGTTTTTCTTTACTATTGTTTATTCTAGTATACTCTGCTCTTCCTTTGTCAAAGTATGCTTCAAATTTAATATGATTCATTGTCTAACTTCATAAGAATTTAAGCTCAGGGATGGTAGAATATTCATCTGTCTTGCCATAATTATCTCATCCTGTGCACAGTAGATTATGCAAACTTGTGATAGGTGCTGAATCAGTATTTTCTGTATGAATACATGAATAACATATAGCAAAACTAATAATAATTATTATTAAACTTAAATAGCTTAATCAAATTGATAATTTCCACCAACTCAATGATTTGTAAATCTGACAGACAATAAAAAAAAACTTTGAAATGTAAAATACTTGTAGTTCCTGCAGTTTAATCTTTCAAGTGAAGATGGGTTCTTAGATTTTGCTAAATTGAAAGAATATGTAGAGCTAAAATTGTGGACATCGAAAATGTGTTCAATCGTTTTATATAAGAAATTGCCTACAACAAGATCTATGGTTTTAAAGAAAGTAAACAAGCAAATGCTAGTGAGGGTAGAGATATTGGAGAAGTATTGTTGGTATTAATGATATTATTTTTAGCAATGGTTTTGTATAATTTGCAACATGCTTCCTACATTCATTTTTTCTACAAATAAAAGTTTCCAGCCCCCTTGGTCATTTGAACTAGATTTCTGTTTCCTGGCATTATTTGTATTACTGATTGATGTGATATAATGATATTTGAGAAGAATTGCATAATATATGTAGATGGATATCAGAGTCACCTCCAAGATGCTTTGATAAACTTGGTTTAATATCTCTAATGTATCTCAAGGTATTTTTGCATGTTGTTGTTAGGCTTATAAAATTATTACACAGGCTGATTTAAGCCATAAAATCAAGGAAAAAATGTGTTTGTCACCATTTATGCTGTTTTGTAGATAAAATAATGCATGTTAAATATAATTGGCTATAAATCTACATGAAAGGCTAGTAATACTAAAGTCAGAGTCAAGAATTAGAAAAATTATTTAGACTAGAAATAAACAAAACCTAGATATTATGTTTATTCCTACCTCTAAATACCTATATGTGCAGAGAATTGTTGAATAAATGATCTGGTCTTTAGGTTATATTAAGGAAGACGCACTAACACATATTTCAGGTTACTGTGACATAAAATGTTATTAAGATATTTATTCTTTCAAAAAAAATTTTGGAGGACTGTTTAGGCAAATTTCTGACTGATCTATGCTGCCCTTCTACCCAGGTTTAATAGTTTAACTGCTCAGTTGTCAGTCATCTTTATTTATCTAGGAGCATCTGATTTGAACATTATATGTAATTATGGAATTCAAAGCATCAGCAAAACATCAGGAAACTATTTGACATAAGGAGGAGACTTAATTATCTCTTCCACCACTAAAATTATATGTTCTAACTACCCTGACACAATCTCAGGGTGTTGTCTCAACTAAAACTTAAATTTTCAACAATCAATAAAATAAACAAAAAGCTAGATATTGTAGGTAAGGATACAAATTTGGATGAAGATGGAGATGGAGATAGAGAGAGATATGAACTAGACCATGCATGTGATGCAGGATTTTTCATTACCCCTTTGCTGAACTCACGGCAGGAGTGTCCCCCGACTCAGCCTGCTATGCTGAACTCCTTGTGGGAGGAAGCACATGAGTGAGAGGGTGTGGTATTGAGCTGGCTGCTTTGGGAGTCAACAAAGGAGCAGACTCCATGTGGAGCCCATAGACAGACTAGATGAGTTACCTCCTGGGGAATGCAGCAGTGCCCTGGTGAGGGTGCCTGTGACCCCAAACCCCAGAGTGGGTGTTTCGTGCTCTTTCAGTTTCACCATCTATGGATGATGGTGTGTCAGCAGCTCAGTTGGCCCCTTGCCTTGTAGCATGGAGTGGCTGCCCTACACCAGAGAGGGCAAAGGGTCAGTGTGACAGCCTTTCTGGGTACTTGCACTCGGTGGGTCCAGAGCTCTTGTCCAGCATCCGAGAATGAGTTCACATGGACTGCTGAAGCATGGTGAAGGTGGAGAATTTTATTGAGCAACGAAAACAGGTCTCAGCAGAGCAGGGAGCTGGAGAGAGGATGGGAAGAGCAGTTTCTCTTCGCTGAAGTCAGGTTGTCTCTTCCCTGAAGTCAGGCTGTCTCTCTTCCCTGAAGTCAAACTATCTCCTTCCCAAAGTCAGGCCATCCCTTCTTCTACTGACTGAGTCTGGGGTCTTTACAGGCACAGGAAGGGGAGTGCGTGCTGATTGGTTTGTGAGTATGCAAAAAAGGTTAAAGTGAAGACACCACTCAAAGTTGGGCATGAAAGTGTAGAAAACCAAATAGTAAAGGGTAGGTATCTGTAAAATAAGTGAAGGGTGAGGAAAGCATGCCAAATAAGAGGACAAGTTCTCAGCCCGGTCTAAAAATTTAACTTGTAGTTTGGCTTTCAGGCATTACATGGTCTTTGGCTTAGAGGTGAGGTTTCATTGGGAACCCGCTGCTGTCTTCCTAGGCATTTGGCTGCCGCCTGTTACTGTCATGTACATATGCAATTTTCCCTAAATTCTACTAGAAATAACCACTATAACATAAACATTTCTAAAGATAAATTTATTTTTTATTCTTTACAAGTCTGTTTCACCTCAAATCAGTTTCTCAATCAATGACATCACAGCATCATGAGAATCCTGTTGCCCAAGTACAAAATCCAGAAATAACCTAATTTTACCTTTCTTACTTTTTCTTCATTATCTATCAGTCAGAAAATACAGATAGCTGTAGATCAGAATTATATGCCAAACCTGGCTGTTTCATGCTATTCAAAAAGACATTATTATAGTTCCAATTCACATAATTTTGTTTTCCATACTATTATAAAATGTTCTTACTAGAATCCTTGCATGCAGTCAGAGCATCATTATGAAGCCTTCCCTTGTTTTCTCTAGGAGGACTGAATACGTTTCAAGATAACTCCTTGACCCATGGCAAATCACATATCATTACTAAACTCTTTGTGTGCTGGGCTATCAAAGGTCCTCTCAGCCAGAATCCTCAAATCTAGCCTTTAGAATTCCTATGGTAGAAAGCAAGCATTCACACTCCATGTTTACCACTCCCAAATTCTTAGAGACGGTGCTTTGGATGGGCCCTCAAGTAAAATGCAAGTTTTTTTTCTTTCTTGCAGTGATAGCAAACCTCTTCTTAATCACAGACCTTGTTTAAAGTTAATCAAATTGTACTGTATTAAAGACTTTTGTTAAATAAATAGATTTTTAGCTGCTCCTGTCACACACACAAAAAAGTAACTATGTGAGATGACAGATATGTTAATATGCTTCACTATAGTAATCATTTTTTTTTTTTTTCTTTTAGAGAGACAAAGTCTTGCTTGTTGCCCAGGCTGGATTACAGTGGCAATCATAGTTTACTGCAACCTCAAACTCCTGGACTCAGAACTTTTCACCTCATTTTTTTTTCTCCATAGAGATGGGGTCTTGTTATGTTGCCCAGGCTGGTTGCAAATCCCTGGCCTCAAGTGATTCTCCCACCTTGGCCTCCCAAAATGCTGAGATTACAGGCATGAGCCACTGCACCTGGACACTATAGTAATGATTTTACCACATATAGGTACTCCATAACTTCATGTTGTAAATATCAAATATACACAAGAAAAATTATTTAAATAAGAAACCTGACCAAATTGCTCAGGAGGGGAAGGGTCATTTTACAACATTCCTTGTTGTTGTGAACTGTGTATTATTTTTCCGTTGTCTAAGTAAACTAGTTTGCATGGTGCCCCTCTCTGCAAGTCTGATATACAAGACTCTGAAAGATTTTTGCCTCTTCTTTTAACAATTGAAGTACAGGTTTGAATTACTGAAGTCAGGCTTGGAGCTCAAAATCATGAGATTATAGAAAATTTTAGTAGGCACTATTATATAGATTATACTCAATATTGATATATTCCGTTGTTGAAAATTAGCTGCAATTCTTGCCATTACTTTTAATGGTAAAATATCTAACTTTATTTGAAATCAACAGTTATAGTTAAACTTTAATTAATATTTATGGATATTCACAGATTTTGTAAAAGACTGTTATTTAAATGCATGTTCTCTTTTTATGAATTTCTATATAATGCCTTATAAATTGTGTAAATAAGCATTAAGTATATATTTACATATTTTCCAAATTTTGTATTATCAGTACATATGATTTAAAAATTACCAACTTATTTTAAAATTAAACTTGATTTACTGTCTATGGTTTAAGTTTCCTAAAAAATCACTTGAATTGTTTTTATGTCAATATGTTTGAATATATGTCCAAAGACACCTGGCCACTATAGTAGTAATTTTACCACATATATGTATTCTATAACTTCATGTTGTAAACCTCAAATATACACAATAACATTTATGTAATAAGAAACCTGGCCAAACTGCTGAGGAGGGGAAGCGTAATTCTGCAGCATTCCTGGTTGTTTGAACCATGTATCATTTTTCCTTTGTCTAAAGAAAGAAAACCTAAACATAGAATACACACACAGAGACATTCACAGCCACACAAATGTATTTGTCTGTATGTGTTTATGCATATACTCATCTATGGGTATTTAAAATGTCAAACGCATAACTGAGATTATTGGAAAGAAACCGGTGTGATCAAGACATTATGACTTTAGGTTATAAAGCAAGTAATCTATTCATCTCTGTTAAGTAACAGGAGATAAACATGAATCCCTTGCCAGGTCATGGCCTATATAAAAGATTTATGTGTAAACTAGCATCAAGTGATTTAATTTTAAAAAGTAGGTTTGTAGTTTTAACCTAATCATAACACTTCAAAATATACGAAGAAAAATTGACAAAATATAGAGGTAAAATATAATTATAGTTTGAGATAGTTAAGCACTCTTCAGGGAATTGAAAGAAAAACAGACCCAAACTTAGTAAAAGCATTGAAACATTAGACAATACCATTAACAACTATGAGCTAATAGGCATATGTAGAATCCCACTCCTATCCACTGAATGATATACAATCACTCCTCCTTATCTGCACAGGATTAGTTCACGGATATCTGAGAATATTGAAATCTGCAATTGCTCAATTTCTACATATAAAATGGCCCAGTACTTGCATACGATCTACAAAATCCTCCTGTATGCTTTAAATAAACTCTTTATTTCTTATGATACCTAATAAAATGTAAGTGATATTTAAATAATTGGCATTTCTACTTGTGTTACTTTTTATGGTTTTTTAGCTTTTTATTTTTATTTTTTTCAAGTATTTTCAATCTGTGGCTGGTTGAATCAGCAGATATGGAACGCCTATCATACTTTCCTTTTAAGTATATAAAAAGGTTACACTATACTAAGCCAGAAAGCATATATCAACAACAAAAACAAAAGATCGAAATTTTTAAGAGCGTGTTATTTAAACATATTTAAATTAAGCTAGATGTTGTAAGCAAACAAAATTTTCCTTGTGTTTGGAAATTTGGTAGCATACTTCTAAGTATACTATAGGTAAAAGTAAAAATAGAAACCAGCTAGATAAAGAATAGGAGAAAAAAGGAAAGTAAAAGAACAAAATAAAAATAGAGAAAATGAAGAAAGAAAACAAATACAAAATTTGTAAAAAGACAAGACAGCATATTATTAATAAATAAGTTGTAATCCCTGGGAAACTGCAGGATTCTTTGAGATAAAGGTGTATGGGAATAAAAGCTATGGATTGGGACTGGAAAAAATAATTTAAAAATTCTTACCATACATGAAATTGTCTGACAAAGTATTCTTACCATGAGAAAAAAGAATGCCGTCTGTCAAATCTCATCCTGGATATTGGTGCACAAATGCAGAAATCAAAGCATGTGTTGAGGAGGAAGAAAGGCTAACAAGAGTGCTGAGAGGACACAAACAATCCAGAGTATTTGGCAAAGAAAGAATTTGTTAAAAGTTTTGGAAAAAGTAAGCAGATGTTCAGCTGGGGATAGGTGTAGAATCAATGACACTTCAAGAGTTGGATAAGTACTGATCATAAAGTCTAAATTTAACAAGCAGGTGTAGCAAGTTATATTTGGAGTATTAATGTGTGATGTGCAGATTACTTGAGAAATCAAGCTATTTATGCATATTTTCCCCACGGCCACCCTTATCTCTTATCTGTATATTAGATTATGGGCCCTCCATTTATCCTTGGGACATGTCTACAACCATATTTTTCTGTACTAAATTCAAACAATGTGCAATTCAGTGTGAGATAGTATAGCATGTTAAAAAATTGGTGAAAACTGGTAAGAGATCTGTAATAATGACCATTTGTCTAGCTGCCTCCTTCTACTCACACATGGAAAGTAAAACACTCCTTTCAAGATAAAAGTAAGGATTTTGAGTGAAAATGATTATGAGATAAGGAGCTAAAACTGTGAGGTTGCCCCTAACTCTTAAGCAAAGTCTCAAAAGAGAAAAGATTGGGAAGCAGCGAATTCAGGAGATGCTCCTACATGAAGTTCTGGAGTATCTAAGAGACGGAGAGACTGTCTTATCACCTTCCAGCTGCAGTGTAACTGAGGCAATCCCCTACATGTATCTTATACCATTAGACTTGATGTACATTGGCAAATTCAGTCAAAAAGTCTGAGACTTCAAAGCCTAACTTGTACAAAGAGCCAAGAGTGACATGGAAGTGAACTCAGCACATGATAATGAAAACACACATAAGCCCAACAAACTATGTATCAGAAAGAAGTGATATAAATTAAGAAGATGGCGGTCGGTGGAAACAAGCTGTTTCTCAATGAATATAGCTATGAGAATGAGCTGTCTTGAGAATGATGCCACTTGTTAGAATCAGTGCCAAACACTTTTTTTTTAAAGAAGCAAATCTTTGTGAAAGTGGATTATACAAACTGGGTCAGTCTTGTCATACTCAACTAAATCAGGTCAAGAGGCCAGGGAGAAAAGCACTCAGGGCACATAGCTCCAACTGGAAGAATTAAATTTTCTACAAACCCCACTGCTGAAAAGGCCAGACATAATCCTAAGACCAATCTTACCTAGTTGTTGGTAAAATCACTGTCCTGACTGGTTTTACCTAAAGCTTCTCTACTACCAGTAAGTTTTTCTTTGAAACAATACTTAACATTTGCTTTTTTTAAAAAAAAGCTCTCAACCTTCTTTGTTCTTCAGGCATCCTGAGTACCACCCAGTCTGCGTGTATGGCCCAAACTTCAATTCTGGCTTCCTAAACAAAATGTTTTGAAATTAGAGATGTGTCTCTATATTGTATTTGATTTTGACATGTTCAAGAAAGAGGAAAAGCCATTCTAACACTAAAATGGTTGGACTCTCATTAACAATATTTTCTCCAGTAGGCAGTATTCGAAGTTCCAAAGCATAAACTCATCAGAATAAGTAATAGAAGAAAGTCTAAAATAATTTTGAATCTGACTGTAACTGATTTAATAAGTCTAAATCATTGAAAGCTTTTATTGGAACAGACAGAGAAAAAAAATGAGTGAATTAGATAAACTCGCCTGCACTGGAGAAGGGGCTCACAGTTAGTAGGTAAATTGGAGAACTAAATTGCAGATCTAAAATGTCACTGCTTTTATCTCCAACAACTGAGCCTTAAACAACATAAAGAAAAACACCTGAGCCTTATACAGTATTTTTGTTTAATACAAGTAAGCGTATTTCAATTACTTATTCCCAAGAAAGACACTGCCTTCTAGTGATAGTGGATCACCTCCTGGCTTGTAGAATTCCTTAAAATTGGGAACAGAATTATTTTTCCACATTTGTTGTCAATTTACTGTCCAATCAAGAGCTCAAAAAAATAGCCAGAAGAGAGTGAAGTGGAACGGTTAGTTCTGAAAACGAGTGAGAGCTGGGGCAGTTGGGGGTTGTGGGAGAAGGAAGGGAGGTGGGAAGAGGAAGGAGTGGAATAGGAAGAAGAAATTTTAGCTGAATTAATAAAAAAAGTTTCAGCAGATATAAAGACTTCAGCAAGCATAGTAAATTAAAAACAATTCTAAAGTGATCTGGGAACTTCAATAAAGGAGTAAATGGAGACAGGATTTTGAAAGTGCAAAGCACAAATGGAGCTTCACACCTAGGAAACTAGCCTATGTGATCATAGGCAGGCAAAATGTTTTCAATCTATTGACAATTAGGCTATAAATATATTTCTTCTTCATAGGACTGGAGATGGAGAAATGGAGATAATTTCCTCACTCTCTTTGCCCCTAAAGAGTTACCCATACGAGCTGCTTCCCAGTTACTGCCTCGGAATGTCAGGGGGCTTCCAACTCAATGGTTAAAAAAGTGGCCACTGGAAACAGTGACTCTCAGTAGTCTTAGTGACTTAGGAGGCTGAGGCAGAAGTATTGCTTGAGGCCAGAAGTTTAAGCCCAGCCTGGATAATATAGCCAGACCCAATCTCTAAAATATAATTAGCCAGGCATAATGGCACATACCTATAGTCCTAGCTACTCAGGAGGCTCTGCCAGGAGGATTACTAGAGCCCAAGAGTTCGAGGCTGCAGTGAGCTATGATTCTGCCACTGCCCTTCAGCCTGGGCAACAGAGTGAAACCTTGTCTTAAAAAAAAAAAGATAAATAATTCCAAAATTTCCAGTTGTTGCTAGAAAGAATTTATGCTTCCTTGCAGTTTCCTCAATGAATCTAGAATAGTGGCATAACTTACAAATAATATGAGAAGCAAATGTAAAATGTTACAATTATGCTAAGGTAGGGTTTAGAGAAAATTCTAATGAAAAGTTTCTCCAATCTAAATTCACAAGTATAGCAACATAATTATAGATCTATTTTGTTCATTATCTCTAGTTAGTATGATTTTATCCTAAACAGATGGTAATTTATTAAAGTTTAATATAATAATATATTTCAAAGTATGCATATTGGGCTGTGAAATACAGACTTTTTGATGTCCTTAAAATCATAACCTAAGAAATACTTTAAAGTATCACTCCATAATTGACACCCCAATTTCAATAAAAAGAAGAGTTTGAGGTTTTTCAGTATTTAGAAAAAAAGTTGTTTCTAAAACATATTGAATCATGGTATTGGATCAACAGTCACTCCTTGATACATAATCTGCACTGATATGAAATATAATGAGTTTCTATGATAAGAGGAGGAAAGAGGGCATAGTAAAATACCTGGTATATTGATTCAGTCAACACTTATTTAGAGAACTAGATATTTGCCAGGCATTGTGTTAGATACTACACACGAAATGGTGACTATGACAGAACTTTAAATATGATCAATGTTGACTTAGTTAGATCCCAGTGCTTATTTATTTAATGAGTGAATGAGTTCAAAGTATCTAATTTTGATTCATGTCTGGAACGCTAAAGTATTATGTTAGTTTTGCTAGCATCATCATTTATGTGAAGCTCAGTTGCTTCAGCTATGGATGAATAATATTTACC
The DNA here is from genome assembly GCF_024542745.1 of Macaca thibetana thibetana. Taxonomy (NCBI): domain Eukaryota; kingdom Metazoa; phylum Chordata; class Mammalia; order Primates; family Cercopithecidae; genus Macaca; species Macaca thibetana. Next base: position 62,790,173 of record NC_065594.1, read on the forward strand.
TCACAGAGTGGACAAGAAGAGGATAGATAATGGCACTGTATACGAAATGAAAAAGTACTTTATAAGTGTAATTAAGCACTCAGAAGTGATTGTTCCATTGTTGTTTCTTGGAGTACTGGAAAATTGTTGCTAACTAATGGCCTTTTGTGAATCCATCCAACAGTAACGTTGCTTGATGAAGTTTCATTCCAATTTTAATTTATTGTCATGCAAGCTACTCAATTGTCTTATTTATTAATGATCATGCAACCTATTATGTCTGAATATTCAGAGTTAGAATTGTGAAAAAATGATAAACTAGGAATTTGAATTCTTCTACATTGATAGAATGTAATTTATATCTCTTAATGAAATGTATTACTTTATTTGTCAATAGAGGTAAGTTAATGTAATGATAGTATCTATGTTAAGTAATTTGTGTGCAAATGTTGCCACAAACTCAATGCAGAATATATAATATTATACTTAAAAATCATTAGTACATCAAGGCCAGATGTTTTTAAATGTGAAACAAAAGCAGAATTTTTTTTTTATTCTAGCTATTTTCCAGTTTCTACATTGTACTTCACACAGCTATAACTCATTTAGTCCATTCTGCAGATTTATTTTCACCTTTGTCTCTAGAACACACTTTTATGCTGGCCGTGGCGAAACTTAAGGATATTTAATTTCTTATTCTCTGTTACTTACCACTATGTAATTGTGTTAGTCCACTCATTTGGTTTTTGTGCCCCAGTTTGGATAACTAATTTGCTGCTTACCCCCACGTGTGTAAGACTTAGCCTTGGTAACTTGCCTCTTGTATTATTTTGACTAAGATAATGGCTCTACTTTGCTCCAGATAAACTCTTTTCTAGTATTTCGTTGAACTCCTTTCTAGTATTTTGTTGTCTGCTCTCAAACTTTAGGGTCGCAATAGCTTGATGATAACCATTTCCTCATCTGCTTTACCATCTGAATTACTTCACAATATTACCTTATGCAAAATATACTGCAGCAGTTGCTCTCTTAGGTTTTCTGCAAACTGAAGTTCTTTGTGGTCTTTTTAAATCTACTATTGTGTTAGTCCATTTTCACGCTGCTGATAAAGACATACCAGAGCCTGGGCAATTTATAAAAGAAAGAGATTCAATTGGACTTACAATTCCACATGGTTGGGGAAGCCTCACACTTATGGTGGAAGGCAAGGAGGAGCAAGTGACATGTTACAGGGATGGCAGCAGGCAAAGAGAGAGCTTGTGCAGGGAGACTCCCGTTTTTCAAAACCATCAGATCTCTTGAGACTTATTCACTATCACGAGAACAGCATGGGAAAGACCTGCCCTATCATTCAATTACCTCCCCACCGGGTCCCTCCCACAACATGTGGGAATTCAAGATGAGATTTGGGTGGGGACACAGCCAAATTATATAAACCATCATCTCATGTTCTGTATGAAAACTAGATCATACAATTGCTGATTTAAAATGCTGACAACAAACTAGTTCCTGGTATTTCTTCCCACACAAATTATGTTTCTAGCCTGACAGATAACTCTTTCTCTGATTCTCTGAAATTCTTCTTGTATATGCTTCTCTTCTCCTGTTATTTTTCTTCAGCCTTTCTAGACTTTGAATTTTATTGATGTTAACTTGCCTGCCTTTTTGAATACTTCAGGCAAAAATTCACAAATCCATTTAGGACTCTCAAAACACAACTCCTTAAAATTACCTGTTGACTTGCTGCATCCTGATCAACACCAGAACCATTTAAATTTGACAACTCAGACATCTACCAGAACCAATTTTTCTCAACTTTATTTGCTTTATTTTGCGTAGTTAATTAGTCTAATTGGTTCAATTTATCTAAGTTACCAAATCTGTTGACATAGAGTTTCTTGTAGTATTCTTTTTGTTATCCATTTAATTACCATGAAATTATTAGTCATGATCTTTCTTTCATTTTTGATACTGGTAACATTTTTCTCTATTTATTGGTTATTCTAGATAGAGTTTTATAAGTTTTATTGAACTTTTCAGAGAACAAATTTTAGATTTCATTGATTTTCTCTCTGGTTTTCTGATTTTAAATTCATTGATTTTTACTCTAATATTTATCTTTTCTTCTTCTTGCTTTAGACTCAAATTGTTCCTTTTTTCTAGTTTCCTAAGGTAAAATCTTAGGTTATTGAATTTACAGATATCATCTTTTACAACATATGCACGTAATGCAATAAATTTCAGTCTCAACAATGCTGCCATTGGATCTCACCAATTTGAATGATTATATTCATTGCATTTTTTTTTTTCTTGAGATGGAGTCTCGCTCTGTTGCCCAGGCTGGAGTGCAATGATGTCATCTCAGTTCACTGCAACCTCTGCCTCCCAGGTTCAAGTGATTCTCCTGACTCACCCTTCCAAGTATCTGGTGCTACAGGTGTCTGTCACCACATCCAGCTAATTTTTTTTTTTTTTTTTTTTTTGTATTTTTAGTAGAGACAGAGTTTTGCCATGTTGGTCAGGCAGGTCTCAAACTCCTGACCTCAGGTGATCTACCTGCCTTGGTCTCCCAACGTGCTGAGATTATAGGCATGAACCAACACATATGGCCCTTATATTAATTTGTATGTAGTTAAAATATTTTTAATTTTCATTGGGCTTCTTTTTTGACTAATGTGTTATTTAGAAGTCTGTTAATTGTGAAATATTTGGTAATTTTCTGGCTACCTTTTTGGCATTTCTTTCTAGTTTAATTCCATTTGTGATCTGTGAATATATTTGTATTATCTCTATTCTTTTAAATTTATGTTGGATTTTACATCTTAGGATATGGTTTCATTTGGTGAATGTTCCATGTGACCGCAAGAAGAAGGTGCATTTTTCTGACTGTTGGTTGCTGCATTTCTTATATGTCAAATAGCTCAAGTTCATTGACAGTGTTGTTCAGGTCAGCTATATCTTTATTGATTTTCTGCCTGCTTGATTTGTCAATTACTGGAAGAGGAGTATTGAAGTCCCTTACTATCATAGTAGACTTGTCTGTTTCCTCCTTTTAGTTCGATCGGTCTTTAGCTTGACCTTATTGATGCTGTCTTGTTAGGTGCATACAAGTTGAGAATTTTTTATTTTGAAAATTGATATATTTATCTTTATATAATACCTCTCTTTGTTCCTAATAATTTTCCTTTTTCTGAAGTGAGTTTTTTTCTGAAATAAATTAGGTAATTTTGCTTTCTTTTGATGAGTGTGAGCATGGTATATATTTCTTCATCCCTTTACGTTTAATCTACCCGTGTCTTTAAATTTAAAGTGTGTTTGTAGTAGACGATATGGTTAGATTTATTATCATTATTCTTTCTTACAACTTTTGTCTTTAATTTAGTATATTTACTTCATTCTCATTTAATACATTTACTTATGTAATTGGATTAATCTGTGTCACATTTATAGTTGTTTTCTATATATTTCCTCTATCTCCTGCCCCAACTCTTTTCTTGCCTTCTCTGGATGTAGGTGAACATGTTTTTTATTCTTATCTCCTTTTTTTTTGTCAGTCAATTACATTACCCTGAAAAAAAATAATGATTGGTCTAGAGTTTCCAATATACAATTTAAAGTCATCTATAACTCCCTTCAAATAACACTACACTGCTTCAGGTGTATTGCAGGTACATTATCACAGAGTATTTAAAGTCCCTCCCTTTCATCTATCTCTATGACACTTTGATCATTCAATTCAATTATACATGTATGATAATCACCTATGACATGTTTCTATTGTTGATTTAAATAGTTGTATTCTAGACTAGTTAATAATGAGGATAATAAAATATTTTATTTCACCTTCACTTATTCCTGTTATATTGCTTTCCCTTGTTTATGTAGATGCATGTTTCTGACCTAAATCTCCTTCCACTGGCTGAAGAATTTCTTTTCTAGTGGACATCTACATTCCTTGACTCATGGCCCCTTTATTCTGTCTTCTTTGCCAGAAAAGGTGACTCTCTTTGACTCTCCTTCCATAGTCACATCTCATTCTCTGACTCTTACCTCAGCAGGGGAACGTTCTCTGCTTTCAGGAACTCATGTGTTTAAGTAGGCCCACATAGACAGTTTCAATGCTTGTGGAATAAAAATATAATGACATTGTAGTGATAACTTCTTGTTGCTTCAAAGTTTTATCACAGAAAAAAATGCAACATTTCTTTTTTTCTTTTTTTTTTTTTTTGAGACGGAGTCTCGCTCTGTCGCCCAGGCTGGAGTGCAGTGGCGCGATCTCGGCTCACTGCAAGCTCCACCTCCCGGGTTTACGCCATTCTCCTTCCTCAGCCCCCCGAGTAGCTGGGACTACAGGCGCCCGCCACCGAGCCCGGCTAATTTTTTTGTATTTTTAGTAGAGACGGGGGTTTCACCGTGTTCGCCAGGATGGTCTAGATTTCCTGACCTCGTGATCCGCCCGCCTCGGCCTGCCAAAGTACTGGGATTACAGGTGTGAGTCACCACGCCTGGCCAAAATACAACATTTCTTAGAGGATATACAAAGAAGTGAAAAAAATATTTTCACAAAATATAAGATTATGCTTATCTAAGGTAACTTTAAGATCATTTGCCCATACACGCAAAAATTAAAAAGTGTTCTATAAATGATTTCTATACTATTTCAATTTGAGTATAGGAGACAAGGACTATAGTTATCCATGAAGCATGCCAGTTTAAGGAGGCAAGAGAGCCTCACAGAAATAATTTGGCTATTAAATATATACTTAGAAGCCAGATGATCTAATTTAGTGTGAGAAGTCAGACATAAATAGTAGTTTGAGAGTGGTCTGAGAGTGTTGGGGGGTGAAAAAAAAGAAAGATATCTGTGGCATAGGAAACAAAGTATGAATGGTCTGAGTTAGAAACAAAAACTTGGTAAACTATTAGAAAGAAGACCCATATGGCGCGTGCAAGAGCGTCATAAAATAAGTCTAGATAATTCAACATTTAAGACTTTAAGATAAATATAATGCAAAACCATTAAACATTTTAAATAATATTAAAACAGTTGTTAATTGAAATTTCACTGAAAAAAATAGAAAGATATAAAACAGGTGTCATTTAAAAATTCATATATAGAGTTGTATGGAGAATGAATTGTAGAAATACAAAGAAATTGTATTTCTTTTGTATTTTAAGATAAATTAAGATTTTAAGATAAATATAATGCAAAACCATTAAACATTTTAAATAATATTAAAAGAGTTGTTAATTAATTGAAATTTCACTGAAAAAAATAGAAGGATATAAAACAGCTTGTTATTTAAAAAATCATATATAGAGTTGTATGGAGAATGAACTGTATAAATACAAAGAAAATGTGACTAGAAGAATTAGAAAGAAATTTCAATTGTCCAGATGAGAGACTATATTAGAAAATAATGATGTGGGGCAAATGGAAATACATATTATGTTAAATATCTTAGAGTTAGAATTAACAGAATTTGTTGCTTAGAGGGGCTGAGTAAGGAAAAAGAGGTACCAATGCCTCTAGATTCTGACATAAGCAATTGTGTGATTGGTTATACCAATTAATAATTTAAGGCTTGCATTGTAATAGTTTCTTTATTAATAAATATTTATGGGCTGGGTGCAGTCACTCATGCTTATAATCTCAACACTCTAGGAGTCTGAGATGAGAGAACGATCACTTGAGGCCAGGACTTCGAGGCAAGCCTGGGAAACAGTGAGACCCTGTCTCTAAAAAAAAAATCCATAACTAAATTAAATAAAAAGAGCTGGACATAGTGGCACACACCTGTAGTCTTAGGTACTCGCAATGCTGAGGTAGGAAAATTGCTTGAAGCCAGGAGTTATAGTGAGCTGCTAGCATTTCTGCACTCTAGCTTGGGCAACAGAGTGAGACACTGTCTTTTAAAAAATAAATAAATATAAAGGAAAAACAAACAAAAAGACGCTTACAAATATTTACAGGCTGGGCACAGTGACTGCCACCTGTAATCCAAGCACTTTGGGAGCCTGAAGTCAGAGGATCGCTTGAGGCCAGGAGTTTGAGACCAGCCTGGGCAACATAGTGAGACCTCGTCTCCAAGAAAATTGAAAATAAATAAAAAATAAATTAAAAAAAAATTATAAAGGGACTATTATGAATATAACATTGTGCTAATAATTAGTGTAACTTAGAGTTATCGGGGGGTAAATAAATGTGAATCAAGCAATCATAAAACTTGCATATTAACAGTTTGCTTTGAAAACAGATAGCAAAGGACTTGGGTCAGGTTTAAAGAGTACAAGAGTCTTCCAAGGGGAAGTAACACTTGGGTCAAGATGAGAGGATAAATTACAGTTAAATTGGGAAAGATTGTGCAGAAATAGTAGAAGTAAAACCATTTCAGTCATTGCAAGGGCCTGTGGGTAAAAAAAACTCATTCAAAGAACCCTGGCTGGGGCAAGGGGAATAGAAAGCTGTAGGGCAGTGAGAGAAGTGGTGATGCAAAGAGAGACAGAGGTCAAAAGATACAGGACCCTACATACTAGAGGTGAAAACTGGTCATAAGTCACAAAGAGACCATCATTTTTGACATAGGAATAGATTCATTCAGTTAGACATTCATGAACTTGGAAATGTATCTATGACACTAACTATACAAGACTCTTATTTATAATGTCAAGCACTAGACAGATAATTTTCATAATTTGCTTAATTCCCGTTACTGTGACAAATTCATTTTTATGGATTTTTAAAGCACAGATGTTATTGAAGTTACGCCTCAATGCAGAAAGAAAAATTGCCACTGGCAAAATTTTGCATATTTAACTTAGGTATTTAGTTGATATGACATGTAGGTCAAAACTTTTGTTTCTTTGTTAGAAGCCTCCATTACAGGCTGATACGTATTATAAGATTTGTTATGCATGTAGGAGGAGTACTCTGTACAGCATTGTATTGCTTAACAAACTCTGGTTACCTTAAACAATAAATAATACGAAATCTATTATCTATGCATTGTTTTTGCTTAGCTTATATTCGAGTTAGGTTTTCTGGATTATTCCATGTACTATTAAAGTGACTATTTAGGAAACTGAACATACTACATTCTAAGTTCATTGGGGTAAAACTATGCTACATAGAAATATGAAAAGTTTAATTTCAAATTATAATTTATTTTTAGTACTTTGGGAGTTAACATATAAAAAGAAAAGTATTCCTTGCTTTAATTCTCATGCATTAAAATATGTGTAAAACTAATAGTATTAAAGGTGAACGTACCCCACATCAATTAAGCACATTATTATAGAATTCATAAAAAATCTTGCTATTATGCTATAGAATTGCTTTGTGAAAAGAAATAATGTGGCAAAAATATTTTCTTTGAGTTTGTAATCATGGGTTAACCTTATTTCAAGTTAATTTCATATTCAGCTATTATTAAAATATTTAAATACAAAACAACTAGAAATTGTATTCAGAATTTTTACAATGTTTATTTTATGTTAATATATTTCATAGAAAATGAGAGTCCGGTGGTATCTAGAATTAAAAAGTAAAAGATAGAAAGGCAATTATAACACGGTGAATATGAAAATATTCTTCTGTAAGACCCATTTCTAAATCTACCTCTGCCATCATTTCTAACAATATGCTTTAACAACACACTTTCAGATCTATTTCACTTACTGACTGTCCTTAAAAATTGTACCTCCTTGTACATTAAGATTCTTCGAGTTTTTAGTACAAAGAAATCCAATCATATTGATTGGAATTAATTTAAATAGAAATTTTTTAGTGTGCATGATCAAAACATCCAGGAATATTACTAAATTTAGGTAAAGCTAAGTGGATGGCTAAAAAATAAAATTCTCACCAAGATCCTACTTTCTCAAAGTCTCAGTTTCCTGGTGGGTAAGAGAAAAGGAGAATCATAACAGTAGAATCCACCTATACAATCATAATAAGGCTTACATAAATAATATGCTTCAGAAGTTGTCAGGAACATAAAAGTTCTGTATAATCACTTGCTACTTAATAGTTACTTTAAATATATTACTTCATAATTTTAATTTATCTACATAAATTTACCAAATGTTATCATTTGATACAGCATCAAAAACATGAAATACTTCAGAATACATTTAATGAGCTAGGAATTCATAATCAAAACTTTAATTTTTGACTGATTAAAATATTGAAAAGCCCAATTAATGAAGCACCATGTTCATGAATTTGAAGACTAAGTATTTTTAAAATGTGTTGCTCCTTAAATTTATTTTTAGATTTACTCAAAGCAAATCCATCAGATTTGTGTAAAGGAGAGTGAACTGAGTCTGACATCTGATCAACACAATTTTGTTAAGTAGATAAAATTGAATGTTTACACTAATTTCCAGACATACTCTAAATCTACAAAATAATACCAATGAGTTCTGGCATAAAGTATACATGCTTAAACATGGAAGAGAAGAGACTGTACAGAAATTGATCCATCAATTTATATATGGGAAACAAGCATATCATTCATGTGTATGGTAAAGGATAGTCTTAAGAAAGCATACAGAAAAGGAAAATCATTACAACTGTTAGATTACATAACATGCAAATATAATATTAAAATGAATTTCAGGTCTAAATCTAAAAACCAAAACAACATTTCCGGAAGAAAATAAAAGAAAATATTCATTTCCTTTTATTTTCTTTTAGGCTTTTAGATAGAACACTAAAAAAAAAAAAAGGCTTTTAGATAGAACACTAAAAAAAAAAAAAAAAAAAAGCAAAAAACAAAACAAAACAAAACAAAAAACACCAAAAAGAAGAAATAAGAAATGTGCCTGCTACTCGGGAGGCTGAGGCAGGAGAATGGCGGGAACTCGGGAGGCGGAGCTTGCAGTGAGCCTAGATTGCGCCACTGCACTCCAGCCTGGGTGACAGAGCGAGACTCCGTCTCAAAAAAAAAAAAAAGGTCTGATTTAAGTAACATTAAAATCTGGCCTTCAAAAGACTTTGTTAAGAAATAAGATAAATCACGGGGAGGGAAATATATGTATAATACGAATATATGAGACATTTATAATATCCAGGCAATATTAAGAAATTTAAACTCAATCATAGGAAGACAACACAATTAGAAGAAGAAACTTCAAAAAAAGAGCAAACATGAATTGACAGTAAACTCATGGAAAGATTCTCAGAATCATTACATATAATGGCCATGAAAAATAAAACTATAATTGTATACTACTGTACACCCATTAGAATGAGTAAAATAGAAAGGACAAAACCACTTATGAAAATAGATTGTCATTTTGTTACAAAATTAATACCTACTTACCATATAAAATAACAAATCCTAGTATTTTACCTAATCTATTTCCTTATAAAGTCTATAGATAAATAGTTATAGTGGCTTTATTCATAATTGCCAGAAACTGAAAACAAACCAATAGTCCATATACATTTGAATAAATTTTTAATATAATTTTATAGCAAAATATTACTCAACAATAAAAAGAATGAAACCCTTCTACCTTCCGCAAAGTGAATGAATATTTTTTTAAATTCCTAGTGGAAGAATCCAGACACAAAGAGTGCATACCATATTATTCAATTTGTATGTAAGGTCTAGAACAGACAAACCTACTTTATGGAGATATAAACCATATTAATGGTTGCCATGACGATAGAGGAAAGCAGATTTATAAATAAATAAATGGTGTCAAGGAGATTATCTGAGGTTATGCTTATGTACTACATTTGAATATGGTGCTGGTTATACACGGTATATTTTGTCAAAATTCAATGAACCATTAAAACATTTATATTTTATCATACAAAATTTATAGCTCAAAAGAGATGACTAAAATATTAAGTTCTAAGAAAACAAGTCAATTGAAAGTATCCACAATCACATGCTCATTAACCATCAAATGTAGCATGAAATAAGAAGGCTGACAATTTTATAAAAAAGAAAAATATACAAAAGAACAAGTTATAAAAAAAATACAGTCTTCAGAAAGACAACACACATAATAATGCTCATAAAAATGCATGAAAACCATAATAAGATATCAGACTGGACATGATATCTGATATCTGATATCCAATATCAGACTTATAATCCCAGCTATGTGGGAGGCTGAGGCATAAGAATCGCTTGAACTCCAGGAGGCAGAGACTGTGCCAGTGCACTCCAGCCTGGGCTACAGGAGTGAAACTCTGCCTCAAAAAAAAAAGAAAGAAAGAAGAAAAAGAGAGAGAGAGAGAAAGAAAGAAAGAAGGAAGGAAGGAAGGAAGGAAGGAAGGAAGGAAGGAAGGAAGGAAGGAAGGAAGGAAGGAAGAGAGAGGGAGGGAGGGAGGGAGGGAGGAAAGAAAGGAAGGCAAGGAGGAAGGAAGGAAGAAAGGGAGGAAGGAAGGAAGGGAGGGAGGGAGGGAGGGAGGGAAGAAAGGAAGGAAGTGAAGGAGGGAGGGAAGGAAGGAAGGGAGGGAGGGAGGAAGGAAGGAAGGAATAAAGGAAGGAATGAAGGAAGGAAGGCAGGAAAGGAAAGGAGGGAAGAAAGGAGGGAGGGAGGGAGGAAGGAAGGAAGGAAGGAAGGAAGGAAGGAAGGAAGGAAGGAAGGAATTGAGGAAATTATGTGCATGTGTTTCAAGAATTATTATTTTGAGATCCGGCCACTGCACTCCACCCTGGGTGACACAGCCAGACTCCGTCTCAAAAAAAAAAAAAAAAAAAAAAAAAGAAAAAAAAAAAGAATTATTATTTGTTCGCCTGTTAATGCTCAGGTAATCAATATCAATATTTGTTACTGGTGTTTTTTAATAACGTGTATACATTTTAGAAGATTTTTGCTTATGCAGAAAGGATGATCTTATATGTTCATCAATATGATAAAACTGTTGTATGTAATTTTAAGTATTTTAGCACTTCTTGTCACTCTAGAAGTACTGAGGCTTGTGCAGAGGTTGCAGTGAGCTGAGATCGTGCCAGTGTACTCCAGCCTGGGGGACAGGAGTGAAACCCTGTCTCAAAAAATTAAGAAAGAAACAAAGAAATAAAGAAAAAAGAGAGAGAGACAGAGATGATGCTGTCAAAACAAAACGATGCTGTCATTCTGTTTCTGAGTAGAGATTATTAAATCATCCTCAAAATCTATCCTGCCATTCACTTTTTCCAAACCTTTCTTCTCTTCAAAATCCCCTTAGAGGGTATGTGACATCAGAATATCCACATTTATAGTCAGATGCTTGAACAATCTCAATCTTACATCTCTTAACATTTTGAATCAGTATCAATCAATATGCACAAAAATTCATTTAGTTACATCCCATATATTACTTTCTCTTTTTTTAAAAAAGTGCAGCACTTTATTTTTCCTTACACAATGACCTGTTGCTGGGGTCTAATGTTCTCACATAATGGTAGAAAACAAAAATTGCCATCTCTTAAAGAGTAAAGATTGCTTATAAAAGCCTTACATGAATTAAAAGGATGAGTAAATTTATGGGTATAAATTCAAACAACTTCCAACTCAAGGCAACATAGAACCCACAATGTTCTGGCAGGAAAACTTCAGGTACTGTCATAGCAAAGATCTATATCATCTCTCATCTGGATAATTTAAATAGAGTCTTTGCAAGTTTACCTTCCCCTTGTTATTCACTTTTACTGTTATAAAACTTTGATTTGTTCCTCCTCATTCTAAAAATAATTCCTAACAATGTTTTCATAACTTATAAAAACTTTATTAGAGTTTTTATATAATTATGCAGAAGTTTAGCAATAATGCAGACATTTTGGGACATTGATTTAATTTTATTTGATTTTAGAAAAGCTTTTAAATCCCTTTTATATTTAGGAATGTGAAAGTTATTGCCAAGGACAGCTTTCGTAGAGTGCTTGGGGTAAAAGCCTTGGTGGCCCTTATGGGAATTTTTATGTACTTATGCTCAATATCAGGCACTTTGAATGTCACTGGAAATGCAAAAATTAGTAAGCAAAGGATAAAACCAAAGTTGAATAGGTAGCCTAATAAAAGTAAAAAATTGTAATAACCGTCTCCAAAATGTACTAGTATTAAGCTTGTGTGTGTAAAGATCACATAGTAAAAACATTGATATATTTGCATTCATATACATCATATAACTTAACAATATGTAATGCATTATTTGTTCCCCTTTAAAGGTTTTGGGATTTGTTGTTGTTGTTGTTTTTGTTAATTGTGTTTGTTTTTGTTTTTGAGACAGGGTCTTGCTCTGTTGCCCAGGCTGGAGTGCAGTGACGTGATAATAACTCACTGTAACCTCTTACTTCTGGGCTTAAGCAATCCTGACACCTCAGCCTCCCAAGTAATTAGGACTACAGGCACACATCACTCCTGGCAAATTTTTATTTTTTTAATTTAACTTAATTAAACTAGTTTTTTGTTTTTTGGTAGAGATAACGTCTTACTACGTTGCCTAAACTGGTCTCAAACTTGTGGCCTCAAACAATCCTCCCACCTTGGCCTCTCCAAGTGCTAGAATTATAGAGTTTTACAACAATGTCCTGCCCTCTTCTAGAGATTCTTTAGAAATAACAACAACAAAAAAATTGTATAAGAACCTGATGTAATACCCCCAAATCTCAGCAATTAAATATGAATATCCTCTAAATTCAATGTCTAGCAGAGCATTCTTTCTACTTACAAGTCTTCCAATATCCCCAGAAAGGAGAGCTGCATTTCTGTGACACTAATATGGATATCATAGCATAGATATGAAATTATCAGTCAAGCTCAAACAATACCAGTGCAAGAATAGACTGATATTAAATGCATGATTCAGGGCAAGTGACTGCCCCCATCAGCAATATTTATGTTTATCTCTGGATATGGAGTTATAGAAAAATTAAAATAGTTTTAAGGAAAGCACTAAAGTTAGTCAACGTAACCTTTTGATCTTTGTTTTGTTTGTTATTAATATTTTGTCAAACTATTTAAATAACATTCCCTATTTGGTAAACACAGTAACCTTAAAGATTTTTAAAGATCTGTATTCATTTAATGGAAAACAAGCATATTACTAGACTCCTGGCAGAGTGTGGAATCTCCATGTAGTTAATATCAATATATGCTTACTTTAATGACATTATTTTAATGTAATCCCATTTGTCTATTTTAGTTTTTGTTGTCTATGCTTCTGGCATCAAACTTAAAAAACCACTGCCTAGACCAATGTCATGCATTTCCCCCCATGTGTCCTTTAAGTATTTCTACAGTTTCAAGTATTATGTGTCAACCATTAATCCATTTTAAATTGATTTTTGTATATGGTGTGAGATGACAGTCCAATTTCATTTATGCATATGGATAGTGACATGGTTTGACTGTGTCCCCACCCAAATCTCATCTTAAATTCCCACTTGTTGTGGGAGGAATCTGGTGGGAGTAATTGAATCACAGGGATAGGTCTTTCCTGTGCTGTTCCCATGATGGTGAATAAGTCTCATGAGATCTGATGGTTTTAAAAAGTGAAGTTTCCCTGCACAAGCTCTCTCTTTACCTGCTGCCATCCAGGTAATACATGACATGCTCTTCTTTGCCTTCTACCATGACTAGAAGGCATCCCCAGCCATGTGGAACTGTAAGTCCATTAAACCTCTTTCTTCTGTAAATTGCCCAGTCTTGGTTATGTCTTTATCAGCAGTGTGAAAACAGACTAATACAGATAGTTATATGGATATTCAATTACCTTAATATTTTTTATTGAAGATACTGTTTCTTTTCTTATTTTATATTCTTGACAATTTTGTCCAAGATGAACTCACTATAGGTGTGAGGGGTTTTTTTCTGAGCCGCCTTTTCTGTTCCATTGGTGAATGTATACTTTTATGCCAGTATTATGCTGTTCTAATTACTATTGCATTGTTGTATGGTTTAATATCTGGTAGTGTGATGTCTCCAGCTCCAGCTTAGTGTTTTTTTTTTCTTTCTCATTATTGCCTTGTGCTATTCACAGTAGTCGACTTACGGAATCACATTAGTTGTCCATCCAGGGATGAATGGATTAAGAAAATGTGTTATGTATACAAAATGGAATACCATTTATCTTTAAAAAGTGAAGACATTCTGCCATTTATGACAACATGGATAAAACTGGAGAACATTATGCCAAACAAAATAAGCCAAAAGTAGAAAGACAACTACTGCATGTTCTCACTTATATGTAGAATCTAAAACAATTGAACTCCTAGAATCAGAGAGTCAAATGGTGGTTACCAGAGGCTAGAGATAATGGGAGTGGGTAGATTATAGTCAATGGGTAGAAAGTCTCAGTTAAACAGGAGAAATGAGTTTCATTTATTTTTTTACTTACCCTTTTTTCATTTATTTTTTTCTTTTATTGATACATAATATTTAACATATTTATGGAATTTTACATACTTACATAACTATGGACTATTTTACATAATTAATTTATGGAATACATATGAGTATTTGTTATATGCATAGAATTAGTAATGCGAGCAATGGTCAAGTCACTGTATTTGGAGTCTCCATCATTTGGAGTATTTATCATTTCTATGTGTTGGTAACATTTCAAGTCCTCTCCTCCAGCTATTTTGAAATATATCACACATTGCTGCTAACTATAGCCACTCTAGTATACTATCAAATATTAGAACATATTCTATCTAACTTTAAGTTTGTATCATTTCACCAATCACTCTTAATTTCCCCCTCCTACCTTCATACCCTTCCCAGTCTCTGGTATCTGTCAATCTGTTCTCTGTCTCCATGAGGTCAAGTTTTTTAGCTCCCACATGTAAGAGCATGTGGTATTTGTCTTCTGTGCTTGGGTCAGTATTTAAGTTAACATAATAATGACCTCTAGTTCCACCAATTGCACACCAAGAAAAATATAGTTAATAGCTGAGTTCCGTACATTCTCATATAACTGAAAGTAAACTTCTAATGTTCTCATCACAAAAAAGTTAAATATTTGAGGTGATGGAGATCTTAATTAGCTTAATTTGATCTTTTCATACTGCATTCAAAAATCAATTATTACCCCCTAAATATATACAATTATTTGCTACTATAAACTAATGAAATATATAATATTAATAGCTCATTTCTCTTTTCTATGATAGGTTAAATTAAGTAGATAAAGGTATGAAAAACAAAGCAAAGACCTGTAAAATAAAGACTTTATATGCAGAATAGACATTGAAAACTTTACTTGTTACTCTACAACTTTCTATATTTCTAATGCGAAATTGATATTGAATTCAGTGTATTAAGTATGAATACTTCTGAACCAAACAAAAAAAACAGAAACCTGTCATAGAGGTTATACGATGGTGTTTCCTCAAGTACAATAACAATTAAATCAGGAAAATAGTTTTCAGATATAATTATTGACTGGTAGCAAAGATACTGTGTCAAGAAGTGTACACTGGAATCTAAAATCGGACTAGAAACTTTATAGTTGTAATAATGGTTTTGGTATTTATTTTCTGCATAAAGTATGTGTGTTTGAGCCTTTGGTAGGACCATATCCAATATTAGCATTCAAATAGACCAAAGGTCTTAAGTGAGATAACACATTATAAGCCATATTAAAATAAATACTGTCAATTCTGATATCTATATATACCTTAAAAGAAAAACAAAAATTCCAGAAAACTAGTTAAAATTCTACAGTGGCTGCTCAATTAAAATTGGCACTTCAATCCCATTTTAGCTTTCTTATCTCTTAAAACATGCTCTCAGTTTATTGGTATATGAAATAAAGGTATACAAACAGTAAAGTATTTCATCATTTCTAAAGTTAATAAAACAAACAAAAACTCATTGAGGTAATAAGTATCCAATGCTTGCCTGAGGGGAAGAAAAGTTGATAATTATAAAAATTAAAACAATAATAATTAACAATTGTTGAGGAATTAATATGTGATAGGGATGTTGCTAGACATTGCATGTGAATTACCTGTTAAGTCTTTAGAAATTCTAGAAACTAGGCATTGTTTTTATCCTCATTTTATAAAACCTTAGAAAAGTTATGTAATGCCCTTGTATCGCCTCACCTAATAAATTATGGGAACTATGCTAGGTGACTAGATTTATCACATGAGACATGTATTAGTATGGGTTTGCACGCATCATTACAAAATTTGATGGGATGCACTTTAATTCTTTCTAATACAGTGAAATTGAGGAAGGAAGACATGTGTCCACTTAACTTGTGCATGTACCCCGCAAATAAATATTCAATGCAGAGTAATTCTAATATGAAAATTGGGATACTTTTGGCATTGTTATGTATTTAATACGTTATTAACATATAATCTTAAAACAATTACTGTAGTGTTAAATTCAGTACTCACAATATAGGAGGACAAAACTCTGTCTAGCAAAGCAGTGATATTCCAAAAAGAGTTACCAAAAGCTACAAGCTATAATGATTGCACAAGAGAACTTGTGATCTGAGGTTCATACCTACCTAAAATGAAGATTATATAAATAACCAAAGTCTCGATGTTTGAATTATTAATAATTTAGACTACCATGAATCATCTAGATACAGATTTTTTGTGTTCTTCTCTCTTTCTACATGGAACACACACTACTAACATGTATTCTTCTGTCATTAACTATGTTTTGTGATTTATTCTACCAATAAGAGCGTATGCTCTGAATTATTGAAGTTTGATATCATATTGTACATGGTTCATAAAAAATAGAAAATGTTAACTATATTCATCCTTTTGGAAACATATTACCTAGATATATGTTTTAATTATTTATATTGTTATTTCATACAGTAAAATTTCAATTATAGTTTCAATTCAATTTTCAATTAGATTTATGCTTTTCATTGTCTGCCTTTCAACATCTCTAAGTTTCCATATTATATTACTCTTTTTCCTGAAAAAAAATCACTTTAATAATCTTTAAAATAAGCCCTTGTAAAGAAAATTATCTTGGATTTTCTTTGTTTAACAATGTTATTTACTTATTTATTTATTTATTTATTTATTTATTTATTTATTTATTTTTATTTTTATTTTTTTGAGTCAGAGTTTCTCTCTCTTCACCTGGCTGTAGAGCAGTGATGCAATCTTGACTCACTGCAACCCCTGCCTCCTGGGTTCATGCAATTCTCCTGCCTCAGCCTCCAGAGTAGCTGAGACTACAGGTGCCTGCCACCACGCCCGACTACTTTTTGTATTTTTAGTAGAGATTAGGTTTCACTGTGTTGGCTAGATTGTTCTTGAACTCCTGACCTCAGGTAATGCACCCTCCTCAGCCTCCCAAAGTGTTGGGACTACAGGCATGAGCCACCACGCCCGGCCTGTTTAATGTCTTAACACCTATACTCATATTTTTATTGCCCTGCTATTCACTATAGCAAAGACAGGGAATCAACCTAGGTGCCGTTCACTGATGGATGAGATAAAGAAAATGTGGCACATGTACACCATGGAATACATGCAGCCATAAAAAGGAATTAAATCATGTCCTTTGTAGCAATATGGATACAGCTGGAGGTCATTATAAGCAAACAGAAAACCAAATAATGCATGTTCTCATTTATAAGTGAGAGCTAAACTTTAAGTACACATGGACATACATATGGAAACAATAGACACTGGCGACTACTAGAGGAAGGAGAGAAGGAGAGGGTGGTAAGGGCTAAAAAGCTAACCATTGGGTGCTATGCTTGCCATCTGGGCGATGGAATCAATAAAAGTCCAAACTTCAGCATCACACAAAATACCCTTGTGAAAAACCTGAACATGTACCTCTGAATCTAAAATAAAAATAAAGTTTTTACAAAAATTAAATTTCTTATTTTATCTTATTTTTGAAGAATATTATCACTTGGCAGAGAATATAAATTTGAAATTAAGAATGAGGAATATATATATATATATATATATAATTTCATTGAGTTATATCACCTATTGTTTCTTTGGAAAAACTTGAGAAACAAGTAAGTAATCTGCATTATTTCTATAGATTCCTTAAAATTTTCTCTTTAATTTTGCTTTCTACCAGTTTTACTATGATGAAATTGAGTAGATGTGGTTTGATTCTGAATTTGTTGCTTATGGATTTATGCCTTCTTCAGTCTAGGAATATTCTTAGCGATTATGTCTTCAGATATTCTGCCCTATTCTCTCCTTTTTGTCTGCCTGAAAATTTAAATATTAATTACAGTACTACAGTTCTTCAAAGAGTTCATCTGTGAAATATGCATTATAATTTATTTGGACAGCTATGTGATTCTGGACAAAATAATTATAAAAAAGTCTTATTCACAACTACTTTATGCTTTGACTGGTTTTTAAAACTAACATTTCCCATGAGTATATTTTAGAAAAAAACTCCATCCCTCCAACAATACCCTTAAACTAAGCAAATGTCAGAAACATAAAAAGAAAATAAAAAAAGAGAATAACAAAAATACAAAGCAACTCATTGAAATAGTTTTACACACTGAAGAGGAATTTGAAAAAAAAAATTGACCTGTAATTTGCAGAAAAATGTAAGGAAGCAAAACTATCTTTTCCTCTTTTCAAAGCTATATTTGAAAAATTTGCATTTTCTGTGCTACCCTCTTGGGTCAATGACTCATGTAAAAAATATTTTAGCAAATGTAAATTAACATTTAATAATTTTTGGTAGTATGTTAGCTTCCTTTTGAAAAATGAATAAAGATGAGTAGTTCTCCATCTTTTGTAATTAGTTTTAGTACACTAAAGAAGCAAAACACTTCACTTGACTGAACCAAAGTAAAATGATGAAAAATTTTTACCCACTTAGTGTTTAGAGTTTTCAAAAAGAGAATATAATTACTAAAAATCGATAGAAATAATTTGTATCTAGAATTTTTGTGAATATATAAAAGAAAGTTTTGCAGGACTTTATGCTAAGCATTGTTGGTGGACTTGTATCTATTATTTTTATAACTTAAGAATAATGGGACATGTAGAAATCAAAATACCTCATTTTGCATTTTGCATATTCCACTCAAAATTCTTTTAAAAAAACTCACAGAAACATTTTTTCTGACCATATAATGTGTATTTTTTTCTGATCATTTATGAAATGATACAAACGATTTCCATATATTAATATGACAATTTGAACAGCTTTTTTAGCTGATAAGATTCAGGAAATAAAATCTGCAAAATATAATACTAAGTCAAAGAACTAATGCAATTATCTTTCTTATTCCTGCACTATTTTTATAAGTAACATAATTTTATAATGAAATATAGATGCATGATTAACATCATTGATCATAATCTTTATATGCCTAAGAATTTGCTCTATTTTAAGCAAAAAGTTTTAAGCCCTATCAATAATCTTAGCATTCCCTGATGTTTTTGCAAGAAAATATCTGCATCAAAACTGTCCTTCTCATTTTGCTAGACCAAATCTTACTTTTCACTAAAACTATTTTATTCTTCATTTGTTCATTCATTTGTTTCATAGACATTGGCCTCTGTCTAAGTTGAGAATCTATATGGCACCTTGGTTAACATTACATTTCCCTAAAGTTAGATAAGCTAGGTTCAAATCCTTATGCTACCATCCCAACAGCTGTCTGAGCTAGGGACAATAAACCAGCTATTTGAAGTTAAATATCGACAAGTCATTACATGCAAAATGGTTATAGTACTTCTGGCACATAGGAGGCTCAGTGTAAGTATTTGCATTTTTTTCCCAAAAGAAATACCTAAACATTTACATAGAACTGAAAATGACCTGAGGGTAGAGAGCAGGTCACAGTTCTGTTGCTATTTTTGCTGTTATTGTTGTTATCATTGTTGTTTATAACAATGTCAAGCCAAATAGTTTGGTTAGCAGGCAGTCCTTGAAAAAGAGTAGTCATGTACTGAATATATAATGCAAATACTACCTTAGGTACCTAACAATTTAGTGAAATATGTGCAGGCCTAGCAACTTTCCAGCAATTAATTGGCAAATATTTTATATAAAATAAGGAGGAAAAGTTATTTAAATATTTAGAAAAAATTGATATAAAGTTACCTTATTTGTAAAATATGAATATCACTAACTACCATATAAAATTATTTCAAGGAATTAATAAGGTGGTATCTGCAAAAGTTTTTCATAAGGTCCTCACTCAATAAATAAAAGATGTTCTAATGACAGTGTCCTAGTCAGTGGGGAAACATCAGAGGCACTGGCATTAAGAACAAGAATAAAGCAAAGTTGACTTACATTTCCATTATAATTCAGTATTTGCAAAGATTGTTAGAGATATTAAACAATATACAGGAGATATCAGCTAATGATATTAGACAAAGTAAATCAATTAATTACATAAGAATTGTTCAAGAAGAAGCAAATTATATCCACCATCTCTAAAATTCCCAATTAATGATATACTTCTCTCAAACAGAAGAGTTCAATAAATTCACAGAATACTAAGTAACATACAAATTCAATAGCCTGCATGCACATACACACATACAAACTAATTTGAGAGTATAATAGAAGAGAAAGCAGGTTTTACGACAGCAACAAGAAAACTTAATAGTTAAGTACAAACTTAGCAATAGATGTGCAATATCTGTAATTTTAAAACATTTCTGAAAGATACATAAGTAAACTTGAACAAATGAAAAAACCTTTGCTATTAAATAGGATAATTTAATATCAACAAGGTCTGCATTCTCCATATGTTAAAAATAATTTTAATAATAGAAGTAGAGAGTAGATTGGTGGAGTCTTAGTCCTTGTTTTTTTTTGTTGTTGTTGTTGTTATAATGGGATACCATTATAACATTACAATCCATTATAATGGGTAATTAATTTTTTAAAAAAGAAAAAATCAGAGATTTGTTTGACTCACATTCATGAAGGCTAGAAGTCTAAGAGTGGGTAGTCCATCTAGTAAGGGTCTTGTGCTGCATCAGCTTATAGTGGAACATGAAAGGGGCATCAGCTTATAGTGGAACATGGAAGAGGCATTGGACATGTACAAAGAGACACATAGGAAAGGCTGGGCAAAATAATTTATTCATGAGAGCAGAGTCCCATGACCCACAAATACATGGGGGTTATGGAAACTGCAGTTCATGATCAGATTTGTGTGGGAACACAGCCAAACCTTATGATTCTGCCCCTGGCCCCTCCCAAATCTCATGTCCTCACAATTTAAAACACTACAATGCCTTTTCAATAGTACCCCAAATTCTTAACTCATTCCAGCATTAACTAAAAGTCCAACTCCACAGTCTCATCTGAGACAAGGCAAGTCCCTTCCACCTATGAGCCTATAAAATCAAAAGCAAGTTAATTACTTCCTAGATACAATGGGGGTACAAATATTGTGTAAATATAACCGTTCCAAATAGGAAAATTAGCCAAAACAAAGGGTCAATAGGCCCCATGCAAGTCTGAAATCCAATAAGGCAGTCATTAAACCTTTAAGTTTCAAAATAATCTCTTTTGACTCCATGTCTCATATCCGGGTCACACTGATGCAAGAGGTGGGCTCCCTCAGCCTTGGGAAACTCCACCCCTATGACTTTGCAGGGTACAGCCCCCATCCCAACTGTTTTCATGGCTGGCATTGAGTGTCTGTGGCTTTTCCAGGTGAATGGTGCAAGCTGTCAGCGGATCTACCATTCTGAATTCTAGAAGACAGTGGCCCTCTTCTCACAGCTCCACCAGTCAGTACCCCAGTGGGCACACTGTGTGTGGGCTCTAACCCCACATTTTCCTTCCACACTGCCCTAGCAGAGGTTCTCCATGAAGGCTCTGTCCCTGAAGTAAACTTCTGCCTGGACATCCAGGTATTTCCAGACATCACCTGAAATCCAGGTGGAGGTTCCTAAACCTCAGGGGTTTTTTTTTGTGTGTGTGTGTGTTGTTGTTGTTGTTGTTGTTGTTTGTTTTGGTTTGGTTTTGAGATGGAGTCTCACTCTGTCACCCAGGCTGGAGTACAGTGGCACAACCTCGGCTCACTGCAAGCTCCACCTCCCGGGTTCATGCCATTCAAACCTCAATTTTTTACTTCTGCACACCCACAGGCTTAACACCGCATGAACACCACCAAGGATTGTGGCTTTCACTTTCTGAAGCAATGCCCTGAGGTTTACATTGACCCCTTTTAGCCACAGCTATAACTAAAGCAGCTGGGACACAGAACACTATGTTTTGAGGTTGCATAGAGCAGTGGGGCCCTGGGCTGGGCCCCAAAAAACTATTTTTTCATGCCTGTGATGGGAGATGTTTCCATGAAGGACTCTAATGTGGCCTGGAGACATTTCCACATTGTCTTTGGCTCCTCGTTACTTATGCAAATTTCTGCACCTAGCTTGAATTTCTCCCCAGATAACGGGCTTTTCTTTTCTATCACATTGTTAGGCTGCAAATTTTCCAAACTTTTATGTTCTGCTTCCTCTTGAATGCTTTGCCGCTTAGAAATGTCTTCCACCCGATACCCTAAATTATCTCTCTCAAGTTCAAAAAGTGCCGCAGACTCTAGGGTGGGGCAAAATGTTGCCAGTTTCTTTGCTAAAACATAACAAGAGTCACCTTTGCTCCAATTCCCAAGGAATTCCTCCTCTCTATCTGAGACCATCTTGGTGTAGATTTCCTTGTCCATATCACTATCAGCATTTTGGTCAAAGCCATTCAACAAGTCTCTAGGAAGTTCCAAACTTTCCCACATCTTTCAGTCTTCTGAGTCCTCCAGATCTCTAGGAAGTTCCAAACTTTCCCACATTTTTGTCTTCTTTTGAGTCCCCAAGTCTCTAGGAAATTTCCAACTTTCCCACATGTTTCTGTCTTCTTCTGAGTCTTCCACACTCTTACAATCTCTGTCGCCCAGGCTGGATTGCAGTGGTGTGATCTCGGCTCACTGCAACCTCCACCTCCCAGGTTCAAGCAGCTCTCATGCCTTAACCTCCTAAGTAGCTGGAACTACAGGCGCCCTCCACCACCCCTAATTGTTTTTCGTATTTTTAGTAGAGACAGGGTTTCATCATGTTGGCCAGGCTGGTCTCGAATTCCTGACATCAAGCAATCGGCCCCAACCTCAGCTTCCCAAAGTGCTGGGATTACAGGCATGAGCCACTGCTCCCAGCCAGAAGGGAAATTTATAACTTACATTAGAATCCCAGAGAATAAAGGGAAAAAATGGTAGTAACAAAAATTATTATTTGGCAAATATCACTGTAAGAATTGTTTCAGATAAGCATGATGAGATACAAGATGCTGAAACAGCTTAAGGTATATTCTCAAAGATATATATATAAAAGTTGACAAAAACAAGCAACAGGGAAAGGACTCCCCATTCAATTAATGGTGCCATGATAAGGGGCTACCCATAAACAGATGGCTGAAACTAGACCCACTCCTTAAACCATATACAAAAATCCACTTAAGATGGATTAAATAATTAAATATAAAACAAAAAATTATAAGATGAAAATGTTGTTTCCTAGATTTCCTTCAAGGAATAAATACTACTCCAGACATAGGCTCTGGCAAAGATTTTTATGACAGAGACTCCAAAATCTATTGCAATAAAAACCAAAATTGACAAATGGGACCTCAACTAAAGAGCTCCTGCACAGCAAAATAAACTGTCAGCAGATTAAACAGACAACCCACAAAATGGGAGAAAATATTTTCAAACTATGCATCTGACAAAGGTCTAATATCCAGAATCTATAACGAATTTAAATTGATTACTGAAAAACAAACAACTTTATTAAAAACTAGGCAAAGGACATAAACGAACTTTTCAGAAGAGGACATCTACATGGCCCACAAGCATATGAAGAAATGCTCAAAATAGTAATTAGAGAAATAAAAATCAAAACCACGATGAGATACCATTTCACACCAGTCAGAACAGCTATTATTAAAAAGTCAAAAAATAAGAGATGCTGGGAAGCATGCAGAGAAAAGGGACTACCTATACACTACTTGTGGAAACGTAAATTAGTTCAGGCTCTGTGGAAAGAAGTTTGGCTATTTTTCAAAGAACTTAAAAGAGTCCTACCATTTGACTCAGAAATTCCATTCCTGGGTTTGTACCCAAAGGAATGTAAATTGTTCTACCAAAAAGACACATTCTTGCATATGTTCGTTGCAGCTCTAATCACAATAGCGAAAGACATGAACTCAACCTAAATGTTCATCAATTGTAGACTGGATAAAGAATAGTGGTACATATACACCAGAGGATACTATTTAGCCATAGAAAGGAATGAGATCATATACTTTGCAGCAACATGAATGAAACTGGAGGTCATCATCATAAGCAAACTAACTCAAGAAGAGAAAACCAAATGCCACATGTTCCCACTTATAAGTGGGAGCTCAACAGTAAATGCACCTGGACACAAAGAATGGAACGATAGACACCAGGTCCTATTTGAGAGTGGAGAGTAGGAGGAGAATAAGGATCCAAAATCTACCTGTTGGGTACTCTGCTTATTTCCCAGAAGATAAAATAAAAATTATTTATTTCAGATAAAATAATCTAAACCCTCATAACAGGAAATTTTCTATAGAACCAACGTGCACATGTACCTTGAAACTAAAATAAATGTTGATAAAAGACAAGATGACCCATCCTCTGTAGTTATACCAGCCTGTTCTCATGGAACCTCAACGCTTATACAAGGTTCTATAAGTGAGTGAACATGGTGGCAAAGATGTATGTTCTGCATACACTGCAAAACGTGAGCTCTGTCTCACCAAAATGATCTAGCTATAGCCACTGCTGAGCACATTATTCCAGAAAAGACCAGTGCAGATAATTTAGTGGAACACCATTTTTGGGGGGAGATTATCTAGTCACCTGGGGGAAGTTCAGTGGGCTGGCAGTGAATCATCCTTCCCAGAATGCACACTTATTTTGGACATGCATTTTTCTTCTCTCCTTTAAGTGCCTCAGGTGGAAAACAGCACCACATGAAGGCTTACAAAATACCTGAACCGTCGCCAAGTATTGTTCCTCAGACCATTTTATAGCAAAGGAGATACCAACATAGACTAATGATGATGCATTTCATTGGTCATACATGGGTGTGTTTATCTAGAAGCAGACAGTCTGATTGTGTTATAAAACACTGTTAAATTGGTAAACATTCAGCTAAAATATGGAATGACATCTCTTAAATGTGGGACATTGCCTCCAGGAATATGATGTGTAATGAAGCAAAAGCTGATACATGATGCTATGTTTTCAGTAGCTAAATACACAGGTCTGAGGATCAACAGGTGAAAGTAGAAAAGGGACTTTCCTCTTGCCATCAATAAAACATATCCCTTTTGGGACTGTGAACATCCCATATCTATAAACCTAGATTTTGATACATTAGGGACCCACAATAAAATACATTAAAGATCCATTGTATTTAAGCTCTGAATGAGTTGGCCATTTTGGACGGTCATGAGAGTAAGCCAGCAGGCAACTAGAAAGTTACCATTTGGTGGCATTTGAATTGTATTATACTGTGGTATTTGAACCTGAGTATTGAAAAGATTTACATATGCTAGTAAACAGGTAGAGTATATGTGAACCTGGGGGATTAAGTAGTGCTTCTCTTAGTAGTCTGCACACAATTACAACTGTCAATGAGCAATTCCATCAAACTAAGCCTCATGAGTGCAAAGCAACTAAAAATGCAGACCCTTAAGTTATGACAAACAGACCAACATACCAATCAAACAACAATATTTACTGAAGGGCTGACTGAGGGTCAGGCAATTCTACTAGAGTTCACGAAAAAGTTAAGGATGTCATGTCTAGACTACAGACCAACTGCATTCACTAAGAATGTGTCTTCATTCACAAAACTCTTGAAGACTTCTTAGGCCATTGTGACTGAATGTAACTATGAAGAAGATTCTGTGACTATCTGGAGAACAATTAAGTTCACTGATGTTCAATAATAGAGACCCAATTTTGTAGTATTAGCAAGATATCTGATGGACATATGAACAGTTCTTTATGAAAAGAGGTAAAACATTTGGCGTAGATTTACACACCTTCCCAAATTTACTCAGCCTTGCTTGTCTCCTAGTTTTTGCATGATTCCCAGTAAATAGCCCAGCTTGTTATTCCTGTCATCTAATTTCCCACCACTGCCAGATAGCTTGACTTTCCTCATGCAATGCATCTATGATCTAACCAGACCCATGGACACTTTGGTTCAGCTACTACTTCTGAACTTAGAGGTAGCCCTGTTCTGTTGGGCGTGGGATTTGGCTTCGGTAGTGGCTGCCCATGCCCAAAGTGCCAGAATGTGAAAGTGCTGGAATGTAAATACCCTTTTTCTTATTCACTCTGATGGATTGTGAGATTTCTTTATACATATATTCTGAATAGACTTACCAGCTATATGACTTGAAAATATCTTCCCTGTTCCGTAGGTTGTCTTTCTGCTTTTTGGATAATGTCTTTGATTGCAAAAAGTATCTCATTGATGAACCCCAACTTTTCTGTGCTTTTATTGTTTTCTTTGTGTTGTTGGTATCATATTTACAATTCATTGCCAAATGCAATGGCATGGATATTTAGTTCTATGTTTTCTCTAAGAATTTTCAGTTTTAGAACTTCCAGTACAACATTGAGTAGAGGTGGTGAAAGTGAGCATTCTTGTCTCATTTCTGACTGTTAGGGGAAAACTTTAAGTCTTTCATCATTAAATATGATATTAACTGTTGGCTTTTCAAAAATACTCTTTACCATTTGATAAATCATCTTTATTCATAGTTTTCTGTTTTATCATGATGGTTTATTAGATGTTGTTAAGTACTTTTTCTACATCAATTAAAAAAACATGTGATTTTCTTTTTTTTTCCATCATTATAGTAATGTGGTATTTTACATTGTCTATTTACTTATTTTTAACCACCCTTGCATTCTTGGTATAAATCTAACCTAGTCATGGTACACAATTATTTTTATATGTTGTTGGATCGAGCTTCTAGTATTTCATTCAAAAGTTTTGCATCTCCAGTCACAGAGATATTAGTCTGTAGTTTTATTTTTTCAATTAAATATTTCTTTGCCTTGATAGCATGGTAAAACTGGCCACATGGCAAAAGTTAGAAAGTGCACCCTTCTGTTTGCCTGGGACCTGGATTTTCTTATCCATCAGAGCTCTCTATCCAGTTTCAACTGCTTTTGGTGATTAAAAAATACACTTTCACTTTAGCAACTTTATTTTACAGTCTCTTTACTGAAGTAGTTTAAGCTCTGCTCTAAATAAATACAAGAATCATTAGTATATAATTATCATTTAAAATGTGACAGAATAAATCAATTAAGAACACTGTTTAGATGAAGAACAAAAGGAACAGAATAGGGCCTTAGGTTATTCCATGATTGGGAGTTAGAAGAAAATTAAAAGAGAAATAATACATGCAATTTCCTGAGAGACAGAGAAAAGTTACAAAAAAATGCATATTTTACTCTGTCAGTACTGATGGGAGATCAAGAAATATAAGAACAGAAAAGTAAAAAATAAATTTGTCTAGAATGGTGGTTCTCAACGAAAGGCACCAGTCTCCCAGTACTATCTAAATATACAAGGAGGCTTTTGCACCTTTGTGGTGGTTGTTTTTGTTGTCATAATAGCTTGTGGTACAAATGACAATGGGGTTCACACTGAAATATACTAAGTTAAATGTAGTTATTATCTCCTAATTTCTATTTAGAAATAGGAATGTCCCATGACTTTCCTGTCTAATAAAGCAGAAAAACATTATATCAATTTATATCAAAAATATGATTTCATATAAGTGATTAGCTGTTCTTTTCCACAGCCTTAGGGTGATCTGAAATCTATAGAAAAACTTCTATGAATTTAGTAGCATGGACTCATTAATTTTGTACAATTTGCTTATATACAGTTCAAGAAAATATATTGAATAAAAAAGTATTAATTTTCACGTGGCCACATAAAATTAATTTAATTAGGAAATTATCCAAGAGACATTTGCTTCTATTCTAGAATGTAATCAATATTTAATTTGCTATGCTTTTAAAAAATGACATCAGCATCATCATCCTCATCATCTTACCACCATCTTGTGAAATCCACGGGCTTAATCGTAAATTGTTACAATAAAGGACAAAAGCAGGCTCTAGGTTAGGCACTATACTTAGCAATGGGTCTGGCCTCAATAATGTCAATCATAAAATGTGAAGACTGTGACAAACTCAAGATCAACATGGATAGCTGTAATACACTAAGAGATGCAATGTAATCATCCTAGAGATGGAAAGTGGTATAGCAGTTGTTATATAAATAGGGTTGTTGCCATGGGTGTGGGCCATTTTACTTAAAACATGGCTTTTTATTAGTGGCATTTTATAGACCCCTCAATACACCACAGTCTATCCTCCTTATTTGTGAAGTAATATTTGTGTATTCACTTACTCACTACAATTTGTGATCCTCATATCACTTTAAAAATATTTTAATACATGGATAAAATTGTATGTATTTATGTACAACATGATATTTTGAAGTACATACACATTGTGGAATGACTAACTCTAACTAATTAACATATGCATTACCCTACGTGGTTATCATTTTTTGGGGGAAACATTTTGTATAATTGTCTTAGCATATTTTCTTTTTTAGTTTTTTTTAAATTTTTTTAGACAGAGTCTTTTTCTGTTGCCCAGACTGAAGTGCAATGGCGTGATCTCAGCTCATTGCAACCTCCACCTCCCAGGGTCGAGTGAGTCTCATGCCTCAGCCTCCCAGGTAGCTGGGATACAGACATGCACCATCACGCCTGACTAATTTTTGTATTTTTAGTAGAGATGAGGTTTCACCATATTGGCCAGGCTGGTCTGGAACTCCTGACCTCAAGCTATCCATCTGCCTCGGCTCTCCAAAGTGCTGGGATTACAGACATGAGCCACCTCACCCGTCCTCTCTTGGCATTTTTTCAAGGTTTCAATATGTTATTAACTATAGTCATCATATTTTGCAAAAATTGCCTGAATATTTATGTCTCTTATCTAACTGAAACTGTGTTCATTTCTCTTTTTTCAAATAGACAAATTAGACTCTATAGGGAAGAGTTGTTTTTACGACAAGGTTATAATCTATGTGAGATATTTAAATATATGTATGTATATATGTGTGCATATATTTCCTCTAGTAGCAAGAGTTTAGTATTCCTTATTTCAGTGTTTGTGGTGACTATATAAACATTATTATAGATCATTACTGCTGTGAATAATGAGAATCAACTACTTTAGTTTAATGCACTTTTAGCAAATGAATAGCTGCTATATACAGGGGTGGCATATTTTGCAGAAGGATTCTGAGACTCAGTAAAACTTGGAAAGATATTTAACAGTAATGAGTTAAGGTGTTGTAGGCTAGAAAACAAATGGCCCTATGGAGACAATCAAATTAGAAAAAAAAAATCGAACACAGGTCATAGCTTTTGGGAATAATGGATATGTGCTTTATTTTGATGGTGGAAATAATTTTATAGTTTTACACATATGCCAAAAATACAAAATTGTACACTTTAAATTATAGCTTAAGAAATCTGTTTTTATAATGTGTTCATAAATAAAAAAATAAATGTAAAAGAACAAATGGCATGAATGGGGCATTTTGGAAGCAATATAAAATTAATTTCAATTAGCTGGTTGAAAATAGCAAGTAAAAATGAATATCAGTTATGATGATGAATAATTTTGCTTTGTTCTCATGTTTACATAAAGATCTATCTCATTACTACTCAGGATGGAGCAATGCTCTAGTAGCATTATTCAGTACCTCTCACCAATCTGCTCATCATAAAATCTTCATAAAGATAAGTGGTAGATACAGTTGGTGAAAATTATGAGAAAACAATATCAGCTTGTCACATTTCTAAAAGGAGTGTTTTTTTAAGATGGTCTACAATTTATGAATTGCTCTTCTCAACACCAAAGGCCATTGTGTCCTGCTGGATCATGAACAGTACTTGATGATGATGAAAATGAAGTGATTTTCCTATTCATTTTTTGCCATCATGGAGTGGGTAAGTTCAACAAGCCTCTCTTCTTCTTGAGGAAGACCCTTCAATTTTGAATCTTTTCTAATATAAATTACTAGGAAGTAAGTGTAATTTTGACCTCAATTCTAAATTTGGTAGGGATACAGAAGGCTATAACATTTTCTCCAATTTAGAATCCAACAAAGTAAAAATCTGTGAAGAATCAGGCAATGAACATCGCCCAGAACCTCCACGAACTGTGATCAAACAGTGTTTCTTAGAATGTAAGAAGCAAGTAAGTGGGATCACTGCCAAGGTGGGTTAGACCATACCAGCCAAAATAGTGATCCTTTAAAAAACAATAACAAACACATAGCTTATTTTTAATGACCCAGTGTGGTTGCTTTTCTATTCTATCCCTTCATCCTGTCCTTGTTGACATAGCTATGATTTTTCGTGAAAGTTCATTGTCAGTGGCTGTGTGCCATAGAGGAAAGACCCTTTTTAAGATCAAGATTGCTTAGGAAAATGATGATTATTCTATTCCTTTGCTACTTCATTTTTCTCCCCACGTCAGTGACCCTTCTTGCTAAAATCCTGAAAGTCTACTGGAAGAGTCCTAGAAAATTACTTATTTCTTTGCCGATAAAAAAGTAGAACTTACTAGGAATATCCTCTTCTCTTTCTTAAATATTTTCATATTTTCACTATGCCCCAAATGTACATGCTACCATACTAAAAATAGACTGGAAGGGCATTCTGAGGATTGCACAGCAAAGTGATAAAGAAAGAAGGTTGAAATTTTGCTGTTTCTCTAAGTTATACAAACTTGGACTTGACCCTATTTCCATAAAACTTGTTACTTGAGTAAATGACTACCTTATTGCCAAACTACTTTTTAGTTGTTTTATAGTAAATTTTCAGCTTTACAATCCTAACAAATATAACAATGCGTAACTTAATATGCATAATGATGTACTGCTGTTTAAGTATCAGTAGCTGAACAATTGACATAATGATCATTAGCTGAAAAGTATTTGCTCTGCTTCTACACATGCATGGCAAATACTGAGAAATAAAAAAGAGAATTAACTACATATGAGTGATGTGTAACTAAACCAGCATATAAGATATATGGACAAATGTGCAGAATTAGAAAATTTAAACGTATCTGAAACTTCTTCAATAATAAATTATCTATAATATATTATAGACTACTGGGTAACAGTCATAAGGTCATAAGCCGATTTCTTAAGGAATTATCCTAACCTGTGAAATATGATTGGATAGATAATAATTTGCATCCCCTTATTTGAAAAGACTTTAATGTTTGCAAAAGTTATGCAAATTGTTGCATAAAGTTGCAGATATATGGATACTCCATATCTACCACTATTGATCTAATATTCATACTTTATACATCTAAAGCAAAATTTATTCATTATTTTATTTAATTTGTATGTATAGCATTCCCAGTGACTAATACATTCCTTTTGGGGGTATGAGAAATAACACTATCAGAAAAACAAATGTGATTTTGCACATATTTTTTCATTGAAATTGGGAGGGCCTGGCAATTCTAGAACGTGCTATGGGCACAGGGCAAAATCACAGAATATAAAGCTGTGATTTATATTCCAAAAAGGAAATGTATATTCTACAAAAGAAAATTAAGGACAGGAAGGAATAATATTTTTATATATTAATTTTCTATTTATATTTGACTTAGGTACTGGCATTTATTCATTTCCTAGTATGTCCTAGCTGTTTATTTTTTAAACTCACTGAATTTCTTGAAAATCAAATATTTGTTTCTATTTTAAAAGTAGGCAGACTTTTCTCCTACTTTTAAATTTTTATTATATTTGTATAAAAGTAATTAATATTTATAACCCAAATCACATACTTTTTATGGGGACCATTTTGATGATAAAAACATTTGGTACATTATTTAATGTATTCTGCAGCAATATTTCTTAATTACTTAATTGGCTTTTGTGACCTCTAGTCTTAATCTGCATGCCTTTTGAATCTGACTCATAAATATTTTATGAAATTCATTAACATTTAAGACTTTTTGCAATTATGGCTCTTACTGATTAATTTTTCCTCTTTTTGTGTAGGGTTTTTTGTGATTTTTTTTTTAATCTGTTCATGTAAGTAAAGAGATGGGCTGCTAGTTGATATCCTTTTTAAAATATAATTGAGAAAATTAAATTAGTAGAACCGTGATTTTTATATTTTTCTAGTCCTATTATATTACTTATTAGAGCCAAAGAGGTTAGTAATTTGTCCAAACATGCAGAAAATTGCACAAATCACACACATGCATGTGCACATACACACATCAACTCTGCAGCATTCTCTCCCACGTAGTTCGAGACAATACTTCACCCAGGCCAGGTTCCCAGTTTCATAATTTGAACAAATTGGCATGCTTTCTCTTATAGAAGAAACATTATTCCCATTAGGCTTAATATTCATGTTTGTGGCCGGGCGCGGTGGCTCAAGCCTGTAATCCCAGCACTTTGGGAGGCCGAGACGGGTGGATCACGAGGTCAGGAGATCGAGACCCATCCTGGTGAACACAGTGAAACCCCGTCTCTACTAAAACTACAAAAAAAAAAAAAACTAGCCGGGCGAGGTGGCGGGCGCCTGTAGTCCCAGCTACTCGGGAGGCTGAGGCAGGAGAATGGAGTGAACCCGGGAGGCGGAGCTTGCAGTGAGCTGAGATCCGGCCACTGCACTCCAGCCTGGGCGACAGAGCGAGACTCCGTCTCAAAAAAAAAAAAAAAAAAAAAAAAATTCATGTTTGTTTCCAACACCTTAAAAAGTCGATCCTGGCCGGGCGCAGTGGCTCAAGCCTGTAATCCCAGAACTTTGGGAGGCCGAGATGGGCGGATCACGAGGTCAGGAGATCGAGACCATCCTGGCTAACACGGTGAAACCCTGCCTCTACTAAAAAATACAAAAAACTAGCCGGGCGTGGTGGCGGGCGCCTGTAGTCCCAGCTACTCGGGAGGCTGAGGCAGGAGAATGGCGTGAACCTGGGAGGCGGAGCTTGCAGTGAGCTGAGATCTGGCCACTGCGCTCCAGCCTGGGCGGCAGAGAGAGATTCCGTTCAAATAAAAAAAACAAAAAAACAAAAAAAACTGATCCTCCCATCCTACCACTACGACCAAGATTTCCATGCCCATATTGCTGTGTAATTACTAATGTCACAGAATTCCCGCATCTTCACAGCTCTGTATAACATTACATTATGGTTAGTAAGATTCCTCATGTCTTAAACCATTTCCATAATCTTCCTTTAAGTTTCTTCTTTTCTTTATCTAATGTTTAGATGAGATATTTAAAGTAAAATATAAAAAAGATATTTAAGAGATTAATCCTTGAGAAGATAAAAGATGACCAGGTTCCAGAATAAAGAAAGAATAGACTGTACTTTGATAAAGGTAGAAGCTTTAATAGAACAACATTTTCATTTAATAAATAAATATAAATAACTATCCATTTAATAAATAAATATAAATGAATAACTATCCATTTAATAGATAAATATAAATGAATAACTATCCATTTAATAGAAGGAAATTAGATAAAATATCTATGACAACACTGTAAAACATAGAACTTTTTCAAGCAGAGAGTTATTTAACTGCCCCATTACCCACACCTTAGGTCCAAGAAATGGAACCATCTTGCTCTCCTTTTCTGTATCCAGAACATTAGATTTCCTTCTTATTTTACAAGCTTGAGTTTCATCGAAGAAGACTCCATACTCTATGGCTATACTATTACCATCCCTTCTCACTTTCAATTAATGACTTTTCAATCACCATCCCCTCACTTATTATTGAACTTACTATATGGATTAATGTCTTTACACACGTTGACTTGTGATGTCTTTTACCATAGCATCTATTATCACCATTTTAGATGACCACTCAACAGATACATTTGCCAAATTCTTTACCCCAGCTCACAAAAACATTTTATTCCATTATTCTTCATTACTCCACATCACTGATGGGGAGTATTGAATGTTGTTTCTCGAACATTTTATTACTGATTACAGAATTATATATGAAGTGTTGATTTAAACCACGGCCCTTTCTCTGCCTAACATTTTCTATCTTTCTTTCTTACTAATTTTTTTAATTATGTGGAAATTTCTAGTTCACTGATGCTACCGTTATTCTATTCTGTGTTTTTATGAGTTGAACTTTTTCAGATTTTGCAGATAAGTGAGATTATGTGGTATTTGTCTTTCTGTGCCTGGCTTATTTTACTTAACATAATGTCCTCCACGTTCATCTATGCTGTGGTAAATGACAGAAATTCCTTCTTCTTTAAGGCTGAATGATGGTTATCAGGAGTTGGGGGGAGAGGATTGGGGACACGTAGATCAAAGGATACAACATGTTAGGTAAAAGAAATATATTATCTATTTTATATGATAGTTATTTTTAATAACAATGTATTAGATACCTGATACATTGCTTATAATACGGCTTAATTATTCTCACCTTAAAAATGATAAGTACAGGCCAGGCGCGGTGGCTCACGCCTGTAATCCCAGCACTTTGGGAGGCCGAGGCGGGCGCGTCAGGAGGTCAGGAGATCGAGACCATACTGGCTAGCACGGTGAAACCCCATCTCTAGTAAAAAATACAAAAAAAAAAAAAAAAAAAAAAAAATTAGCTGGGCGTGGTGGCGGGCGCCTGTTATCCCAGCTACTCGGGAGGTTGAGGCAGGAGAATGGCGTGAACCCCAGAGGTGGAGCTTGCAGTGAGCCGAGATCGCGCCACTGCACTCCAGCCTGGGTGACAGAGCAAGACTCCGTCTCAAAAAAAAAAAAAAAAGAAAAGATAAGTACATGAGGTGATGGGAATGTGAATTGTGAATTAGCCTGATTTAGTAATTCCACACTGTCTGCATATATCAAAACATCAAGTTGTACACCATAAATATATACAATTTTTATTTATCAATTTAAAAGAAATAAATTAAAATTATAGAAAAAAATTATCTTAACATCATTTAAAAAATTTTCTCTTTCTCCTGAGCTAACTAGGTACAATATTTTGCTGATATTAATGCCAAGATGTTTGCCATCTCTTTATTTCATTTATTTCAGTAACTAAATATACTGTATTACCATTCGCTATCATTCAACCATGCAGTTATTAGGTTGGTGCAAAATAATTGAGGTTTTTGCCACTACTTTTAATGGCCCAAACCGCAATTACTTTTGCACAAACCAAAATATAATAACTTTATATTAATGATAGGTCAATTATATTCCCTTCACTTATTCACTTCTCCACAAGTTATATACATTTTAATCAGAATTATTTGTGTATGATAAAAAGTTTATATTGTAATTTTTTCTACCAACATTTTGTAACTTACTCATTCGGTTAAATGAAATAATCTCAGTAACTACACAATATTAAACAACCCATTCTTCCACACCCAATTTTCTTCCACCCAACACTGGGGATTGCTATTTAGCAGATTTGGTTTAGTGCCTGGGAATCATCATTCTAAATATTATCTAAATATTATTGCAAGTGATTTTGATAATCTCACAGCTTTAGAAACAACTGTTCTCAACAAGATCAATTCGTAAAACTCTTTTTGAATTGTCTCATTTTATTTCTGCATCAGGGCTACATTATAACAAGAATGGTTTTCTCATTTAAATCTGCATATTTTTCAAAACAATTCACATCTTACTTTATTTAAAATGACTTCTAAATAAAGCCCTCATTAAAAATCAGTCTCCATATTATCCATCTTTCCACTATTTGTTATGTATGTTTATGTACTCGAGCTTTTTTATCAAACATTAGTTATAATTTATAGATATCCCAGGCTTCTACATAAGGAATCATCTACATGTTCTGAGCCATGTTTTCTCATTGCCATGAAAAAAGAAAAAGCTATGTTTTTATGCTGTTTTTTCATGATAACTTCTCCAACTTTATTTTACCCTTAACATTAGTTTAACATGTTGTAACTATTCAATATATAACACTTTTCCTTGATATGGTTTTCTCTTTGTACCTCATGTACAGTGTGCAATAAATACATTATGATTCAGTAATATCTTTCAGATTTATCAAATATGTTTCTGTAGAAGAATCACAATACTTTTATTGTTGCAATAATTAATTATACAGTCGACCAACTAAAAGGTAAACATTATCAATTTGTGTTTGAGATAAAAAGTCTAGAAAATTGGCTAATCTGTTGCTCTAGAAATGCCAAGAGTTTTATTGTTTCAAGAGGCAGAGAACAAAAAGAAATCTAATATTAATGAAATGAGTTCCCTTTTTTGTATTGTGTATGTATATCTAGTTATATGAATTAATGCATATATTTTGCATTAACTTTGGTAGTAGTAATGTATTTCAAAATATTAACAGAATATGTAAATCAACAAAATGAATGCTGTGAAATACCCTACATATGATTTAAAGGTAAACATTATTAATCATACTTAACTATTGGGTAGATATTAACTGATGCCATACTATGTTAGTAAAATCAAACGGTATTTTAAATATGTACATATTCACAAGCATTATATAGAAAGTTAGTTGAAATATTCCAGAAAGCAATTTTATATAAATTAGGGCAGATATGATTATCTGCAAAAACATATACTGTCTTGTAGGCCAGATAACAGCTAAAATTTTACTGTGTGCATTCCATTTGCCAGACGTTAATCTACTAGAATATTGTAACCAAAGCATCCAGGTTTCCTTGCTTATCACATACACTCTAGGGATCTGTTATTGCACTCATTTATGTAGAAAGTTACATAGCAGTTATTTCATTACTTCTTAGTTAATTTTCATATTACTCCTAGGAATAGAATAAAGAGAGGTGAAAATATTAATATCTCAATTTCAAATGTTAAATATTATTTATTATATAAAATGAGTTTGTATGTAAAATAAAGCAAAATAATAAAAATTAGTGAATAAAATAAAACAACATAATTGCAATATTAACATCTTCAATGCTACACTATTTTGCAACTAGATATTGCTTTATACATTATGTATTCATAGGTATATTTTAGTATAGACTAGAGATATAGCCATGAGTAACAACAAATATTTCTTGGCAATAAAATCCATCACCCTGTATTCTGAACACAATTTGTTTTACCATCTTAGTGCCCAGGCAATGGACTCAAAATTCACAGTCACCTTTATCCCTTCTTTATATTCCAATCCCTTTATTTTGCCCACATTCAATAAGTGACCAAACATTATGAACTTGAGTCCTGATCATAGAAATGAGTTTCACTTATCAATCGCTACCTCTTATTTATGATGATGATGATGATGATTATTATTATTATTTGAGACCTAGTCTTGCTCTGTTGCTCAGGCTGAACTGCAGTGGCGTGATCTCAACTCACTGCACCCCTCATTTCCCAAGTTCAAGCAATTCTCCTGCCTCAGCCTCCGGAGTAGCTGGAATTACAAACATGTGTCAGCACACTCAACTAATTTTTATATTTTTGGTAGAGATGGAGTTTCATCATGTTGGCCTGGCTAGTCTCGAACCACTGACATCAGATGATCTGCCTGCCTCCATCTCCCAAAGCCTAAAGTGCTGGGATTACAGGCGAGAGCCACCACACCCGGTCTCAATGCCACTAGCTCTTGTTTGCTTATTGAACACAGGCCAAGTGTTGGTCTGAAATGCAAGGCCTCTCCTGACTCTAAGCTACGTTTACAGAAATATTGGTAATACTCTGATTTCCATTCTGATTGTTATTTGCCCCTTCCTCATGTCTAATGCTTGAAATCCTAGCCTCAATTCAAAGCTTAATTTGAATGTCCTTTCATCCTGTAAAATATTTCTGGTTGCCTTACCCAAGACAGAATGACATAAAATATTTGTAATATCTCATTCACTGATCAGATTCTATGTTATTTTTCTTTGACCTGTTTTACATCTTCTACATAATTATACAAACACTGAGGGCTGAAACTGTTTCCAATTAGTTTTGTTGTTGTTTTTTGAGATAGAGTTTTTCTCTTCTTGCCCAGGCTGGAGTGCAGTGGTGTTATCTCAGCTCACTGCAACCTCTACCTCCTGGGTTCATGCGATTCTCCTGCCTCAGCCTCCCTAGTAGCTGGGATTACAGGCACCCACCACCATGCCAGGCTAATTTTTGTATTTTTAGTAGAGACGGGTTACACCAAGTTGGCCAGGCTAGTCTCGAACTCCTGACCTTAGGTGATCTGCCTGCCTCGGCCTCCCAAAGTGCTGGAATTGCAAGCGTGAGCCACTGTGCCTGGCTGCTTCCAATTAGTTTTTGCATTTGATAGAAAATGTAGTGCAATGCCTGGTGTTAAGAAATGCAAAATAAGATATAGATAATCACTGTTCTGGAACCATCCAATAAGGCATTATGCTTCTCTCACCTATTTTTTTCTGGACAAAAGAATTTAGATTTAAAATGTGTTATTTACTTGGTGCCAATCTCTCTCTTTGCCAAATGCTTAATGTTTTTTAATCCTTTGCGACTTTAGAAAAACAAAAGGGGTATTAAATGCTGTAATTTTCTCTCTCTCTCCTCTACTTGCAAACAATAACTTGGTTATGTAAATACATTTTCTTACAGCAAAATGAAATAATTAATAAAATAATATTTTTATGACTAAAACGAAGTTCTGTTATTCCCTATTCCTATTCCCTCCTATGATTTGTATTAGTAGGCCTTTAATTTCCCAATCATCGAGACTTTGTTAGCCAGTTTCTGCATGCCAATTCAATGCCACTCTTCTTGTGTTACTGTTTATATAGTATTTTCTGCTATGTTGTCTGATTTTATACCTCATCTGCGTTAAGCTAGCGTGGTTATTCTTTGAAAAAACAAAGTTGGATGCTGAGTAGAGCAAGTTTTCGTCCTCTCTAATGATGCTTATTAAAGTTCAAGCTTTAAAGACAGAGTAAATCATCCTCTACTTTCCATACACTAGGTATGGTACATATGCTATTATTGCACATGTTAATAGCTACATTTAAAAAGCTTCACAAACCATGACTTCTTAGAATTGTGTCTTGATTGGTTTACTTAGAAGAAATACCAAATGCCCCTTTTCTTATGACGACCAATATGCTATTTCTGTAGCTGTGAAGTAAAGTATAATTTAAACCTTAATGGGTTTAGAGGTAAACAAAATGTTTTCTAATCATTGCTTCCTGGAAAACTCTGCCTCATTTCCCTAAAGCCCTACCTTGTAAAGCTACTTGCTTTCTCTCACTTTCAAATGTCAACTCTCTAATGTACAGCTGAGGATTATAAAAAATCACCTGTTTAAACACAGCATCAATTCCCTAGTGTATTTGACCAAGAAACAATTTCAGATAATCATATCAGTATCTAAATTCCACACAAATAAAATTTTCAAATCTCAATAGATTATGTGAAGTAAGAACACTTATTTTTACTCTTAAGCGATCTTTAGTTCTTAACCAGCGATTACAGGGCAAAATAAAAGATTCAGGTCACTGAGATGATGGCAATCATTCTTGGTTGGTTACTGTTCTCAGTCACTTGGTTACCAATTTGACACACCTTCAATAATGAAATCTACCTTCAAGTCAACCATTAAATTGTACCTACTTATTTTATTTAGAGTTCACTATTTAAAATAAAATATTTGGTATTATACTATATCACATGGAATAGTTTTCCTTTGGTAATTTATATATTCCTCTTATGGATATGACTTTCTTTTCTTATAGCAATCTTATGCACTGCTCTTAAATTTAATGTATTTAAACCTATTTTTGTATCTTAGAATATCACTAAAACTCTCCTACAATTTACTCAAACTTCCTCAAAGCATAATGGTAATTCATTCCATATTATAACCCAACTTCCTTACATACAAATGTGTTAATAATCCAATTTACTACAAATTATTCATTTACTGTAAGAAATGTAGGATAATATTATTTGTACCATCAAGAAAGACTACTGCTAACTATTTAGCCTTGATTTAGCTGAATAGAAAACATAATAAATCGATTACATGCAATTCCATGTTTTACAAAAAACATCATAATGTATTTTTCAATTAAAAGGCAAAATGAATAGCAGTCCAACCTCTTGAGAAGCAACTTTATTTAATTTTGAAAGCAATTTGAAAAATCTCAGGTATGATCTATTTGGTTTGTATTAAACTTTTGTATTTATTTATCCAATGTTTAGGTAACCATAGGAACTTATGATTACAATAAAAATAATGAGCCTTATACTACATATTTATTTTTAAAATAATTTTTGAGATGCTTCAATTTTACATTGATTTTAATAAGATTGCATGTTTCTTGATGAAGTTTTTAAATATTTATTTCTTTGATTAGCATTGAAAACCTGAGATCTATTTATAATTTGTCTTTTATTTGCACTGATTTCAACACCCTAAACTTTATAAAGCTTGCTTAATATCAATATTCCAAACAAGACTAAGAATCTTTCCCATTAGAATTTTATAGTATGTTGAAATTAAAAATAATAAAATTAATAATTATACTAGCATCTTATACGTATCCTTGTACAGTTATCTAAAGGGACACAAGACATGAATTCTATATGGAAGTAATATTTAAACAACATATCTGTCAAATTAGAGGTATAAAAATATAAGAAACGTCCAAAAAACCCTGTGGAATGAACAAAGGTATAAAAAAGTTCAGCCCGGTGCAGTGGCTCACGCCTGTAATCCCAGCACTTTGGGAGGCCAAGGGAGGCGAATCACAAGGTCAGGAGTTCGAGCCCATCCTGGCCAACATGGTGAACACCCATCTCTATTAAAACTACAAAAAATTAGCTGGGCATGGTGGCATACACCTGTAGTCCCAGCTTCTCTGGAGGCTGAGGCAGGAGAATCGCTTGAACCCGGGAGGCAGAGGTTGCAGTGAGCCAAGATCTCGCCATTGCACTCCAGCCTATGTGAAAAAGCAAGACCTTGTCTCAAAAAAAAAAAAAAAAAAAAAAGGAGATGGGAGGGGGTCTTTTTAAGTAATTCATATGTCTGCAATGCAGAAGTGAAAATAAGGATATAGACATAATTATGCACATATGTATGTATGTAAATATATTTGTGTATGTATGTATTTATATTTTTGCAGGAGTCCAAATGAAATAATGAGAGATAACAAGACATTTTCCCACTTGACTGTATAGCCTGCTCATAAGATAATAGAATTTACACTGTAACTAATGATAAGCCATTTGAGTTTTGTGCAGGGGAGCATTTTGATCAGCTGAGTATTTAAAGAATGATCACTTTTTACACTGTAGAAAATGGCTTAGAGAAGGTTAAGTAGAGAAGGAAAGCAGAAAGATGGATGTTGTTTGGGAAGTCTCAGTGAGAAAAAATGAGAGGATGTCCTTGTTCTGAAGAGAAGATTCAATTTTATTATAGACAGTAGATTCACAGAGTGTCAGACAATATTTTGGTGTATTAAACTGACATACACACAGGAGTTTGTTATGCAAAATTAACAATCAACACCTCTTAGACAGTGGACTAAAATTCCAGATAAAATCAATAATAATGTACTTTCCAAAGAACTTGGGAATAGTGATTTCTGTAATATATTAGCTTATAATAGTCAACAAATGTTTAATATTCTTTAAAACTATTTTTCTAAAACTTTGGCTTCAATTAAAGGTAGAAATTTAAATAAGTTAAATGGTACATTTAAATCTCAGTTCTGTTTTCTGCTTCATGTTCTTATATTTATCTCACAAAACCAGGTGCATATATTTAAAATTATATTTTTGATACATACAATTGTGCATTAAACACATAGATTTATTAAAATTATTGTCAATCTAAGATTACTGTTTACTTTACCAAACAAAAATAGACTGTGTAAAAGAAAATATTTATTCCCTTTTCCACTCTCCTAATTACAGTTTGCTGTTATGTCAATTTGTTGCACACCTTTTCATGTAATTCTCAGTGTTTTTACAAATGAAATCTTTCACACAATAAATTGATATTTACTTGGTGTATTTTCTATTGAATTGAAAAACATAAAACAGTTGGGAAAACAAAGTGTGTAAACCACTCATTCTCAATATTTCTGTTTACAATATATTATCACATATATGCTATAATTCTTACTTTTCTTATGGTCTTTACATGATGCTCATTCTGTCTACAGCTGCCCAACTTCTTCCTTCTCACAAAAAGAAAAGCTTGATTTCATTTAAATATATCCATGCTGAAGTCATCATGACAGTTGAACTCTCGACTGAGCAGCCTCTAATCACACTGGCCTCTCTATGGTTCTCAAACGTTTTCAGGGACTTTATCTTTTCACAATGTCATTTTTTTCTTAGTTTCTGAAACTCATTTTGACTTTTCTTTTTTTTAATTTTACTCTTGTATCTCTGTTACTTAGCTCCTAACCAGTGCCAGATCATTATAGGTGCAGACATGTATTTTTAATGCGTGGCTATAAATGTCTATTAGTGTAGCTACATTAATACCTCACATCTTCTAATGCTAAGCAAAATTGACTCAGGTGCTCAAGTCTCTTCCAAATATGGGTCTCATAGGAACTTGGTTTATTCTCTACAGGGAAGTTAAACATTCCACAAGAAACGATTATGTAATCAAAGCATTGCCTGTGGCTATTCTCTGTTCTTTTCATGCCTTTGATCTGCCAGTCATCTCCTGTGGTATATTTCTTTTCTTAAGCTAGACTTGAACTATTATTTTATTATTTCTTTCTTAAACATTTATTGTGCTCATATAATTTTTTTCAAACCAGGGTATATATGTACTAGAAAGGGTTAGTCAGATAACAAGTTTACCTATTGTAAGCACAGAATGGCACTGGGAAAGTTCGCACTGCAATAGATGAAAGATTGTTGAATCTTTAAGGATGTAGCCACCATTTCTGTCTGAAAAACTTGAAACATTGGGAAGGAGAAGTAAGTAGAGATATAGTCAATGTATACTAAGCTCTTCAACATAAGCTTTGCTTATACACATGTACACAGAGGCATACACAAATGTATATAGATACATACTTACATAATCATGCATTTGTATGTGAATGGGTATTCACGTATGCAACCAAAACAAGTAGAAAGTGTATGTCCTGCCTATATTTATCATTTTAGAGTAATAATTTATTTCACCTGGCATAATTTTGGTGTATCTAAATGAAGACAGCGACTACTCGTTTAAAGCTATAGCTGTATATTTCTGGCAGTTTATTCAAATAATTTTGTTCATCATGAAAGATATATCTGCAGGGAAACACTCTTATATTTTTAATTCCACACATGTTTAAGCTTCTAAATTTTATTCTTTCCAGCAGAGATTTGCTGTCAAGCACATAATGCAATGTTTGATCTTAACCTGTTAATTACTTACATCACACTTAGGGCACATTAGGCAAACAGCTCAATTTATGTATATTTGGGGACTTGTGCTTTGAATGAATACCAAATAAATGGTAGTTCAGATCATTTTTAATGGCTATGTTAAAGGTGAAAACAATAGTGAACTGGTATAGAGTTTAATATTAATCGACATGCATATTCACTGAAATTCAAGTGGGAACAATTTTCCGGATTATTTGTATATTCACTGATACACATTTTAGAAAAACCAAATTATTTCCCAAAACTTATAGGAGACTATAACTTACGAACATTTCTATTTTCCATTATTTTAATTTAAATACAATAATAAAGAGCTACTACAGATACAATTGTTCTTTTTTATAGTTAATTCTATCAAATTTAAGCAAATGATTATTTCTGAAAAGTCTCAGTTGCTATGCAGCTGATGTGAGTTATCTTCAACCATAATGTTAAGAAGGCAAATAACATTACTTTCATGCTTGTGGTGAATTAATCTAATATTTGGGAAGGTGCAAAACAACCTTATTAGGTAAGTTAAACTGTAGAATTTTTATTTCTGCAGGCGAATATCTACTTTGTGAAATATAGAAGATTATTTATTTTCATTTCAAGTCTTCTGCCTTTTCTTTGCTCTGTCTCCACTAATCCAGCTGGTCAGTGTGCCAGTAGAATATCCAGTGGGAAGAGTGTTAGCAAAGGTTTTTGACACAATATTAGCTTTAAATTAAAGGTAATTGAAGTTTTACCATTTCACTTTCTATGATATTTTGATAACATTAATAGCATTAACAAACTTGCCTTTCTTTCAAATTTGCTAAAATTGGGAGTTGATTGTATTCAAATTTTGTCTCCAAGACTATTCATCCTTCTAGACAAAGACTATTAAACACGACTTTCTCCTTGATCAAATTTT
Source organism: Macaca thibetana thibetana (assembly GCF_024542745.1). NCBI lineage: Eukaryota > Metazoa > Chordata > Mammalia > Primates > Cercopithecidae > Macaca > Macaca thibetana. The sequence continues at coordinate 62,834,497 of NC_065594.1, forward strand.
AGTAAGGCTCCTGTAAGCTCTCTTCTCAACTAGGCCTCAATCTTGCACTTCCTTTTCATCCTTGCAGAATTCACCTTTAGCAATAAGCCTGCTAAATCAGTTTAGGGAGAATCCGACCACTCTTAATATCCAGTCGCTCTGGCCTGCCCTCAGCAAGAATCCTGTTTGGTCAGTCCAGCAAGAATTTCTCCTACCCTTGGTGTCTGTTCTTAGTAATTTTCCATCCAACAACCAACCCCGATCTGCTCCTTGGCTATTAATCCTCACTTTCTCCAATTGTATTTAGAGTTGAGTCTAATCCCTCTCCCCTATAGTCATAGCACATATTGCAATAATTTTAAATAAAGTCTTTAGCATTTCAGCAAGTGTCCAATTTTTTAACATTACTAATATTTTATTTAAGACTTTGGCATCTATATTTATACGTTGGACTAACATATACTAGATTTTTTTTTTCATTGAAAAACTCACAATGTATTTGTTTTCGCCTTTCTTAGATAAGTTAATACGGTATTGGAATTTTTTCTCCTTTCCTAAGTTAAAGTAGCTAGCCTAATTCAAAAGAGAGTGTTTATGTGTGAATATAAGTGGTTTTGACAAATGCTTACATTTTTTAATGCTGTAGGTGAAATCATTTTTCTACATTTTATTTAAATGCCTGTCATTAATGATTTTCTAAAACATTGGTAATTTTTTCTGTTTTTAAACATATTGGTCAGGATTATTTTGTCAGTTTTCTGTTGTTGTTGTCCTTTCCTTCTCAATGAATTCACTCTTTCTGTGCTTTCCACTTTATACACTTCTTATTTGAAGTTTATTATTAATTATTTTGATTCGTTTTGGATATACCCTGTAGTTTTATTAGCAGATTGATTGAATTTCTAGGCTATCACTGTTCAATCTTTCTCATGTACATGGGAAAGCATTTAAAGCTAAACATTAATATTTATGTACTATTGATTTTCCATCTAAGTTTTGATAGTATGTTTGTTGCCGTTAATGTAATTTTAAGCATTTTATAATATTCATTGTGTTAATTTATTTTACTGATGAATAACTTTAAGTTACTTTTTATTATTTTCAAATGTTGGAAAAATTTAAATATGTATTTGTTACTTATTTCCAATTATATCATCTTGTGTCTTATGGACATATGAATACTAAATGCGTGAAGGTATAAACTCACTACCTTGATTTGATCCTTATACAACATGTACTATGTCAATATATCAAATTGCACCCTATAAATATATATCCAGCTGGTCAGTGTGCATGTAACTGGTCAAAGTGTTCATTAAAAAAATTTTAAATTGGTTAGTACTCTGTACTAACTTTAAAGTAGTTACACAGAGTACTTTAGAAGTCAAGAGAAATTTTAGGTATAATTAACAGTATGAGCAAAATTATTGAGGTAAAAAAAGTATGAACATAAAATACCAGAAATGATATAGATAAAAATGTCAAAAGTGAAAAATAATAATCATTAGTAGAATATTCATTTTCACTTTTTTCATTTTTTCTATCTTTTAAGTTCAGAAAATACACATGTAGATTTCTTACATGAGTAAATTGCATGTGACAGGTGTTTGGCATAGAAATTATTTTGTCACCCAGGTAATAAGCATAGTGCCCGATAGGTAGTTTTTCAATCCTCACCCTCCCTCCCCTACCCCACCCTCAAGTAGGCCCAGGTGTCTCTGTGCCTCCTTTGTTCATGTGTACTCAATATTTCACTCCCACTTATAAGTGAGAATATGTGGCATTTGGTTATCTGTTCCTGTGTTAACTCACAAAGGATAATGGCCTCAAGTTCTATCCATGTTACTGCAAAGGACATTATCTCATTTTTTATAGTTGCATAGTATTCCACAGTGTGTGTGTATACACACATGCACACACAATCACACCACATTTTCTTTAACCAGTCTACCATTGATGGGCATTTCCATGTCTTTGTTACTGTGAATAGTGCTATGATGAACATATGCATATATGTGTCTGCATGGTAGAAAAATTTATATTTTGGGAGGAATCTACCCAACAATAGCATTGCTGGGTTGAATAGTACTTCTGTTTTACATTCTTTCAGAAATCTCCAAACTGCTTTTTACAGTGGCTGAACTAATTTACATTCCCACCAGCAGTGTACATGCATTCCCTTTTCTCCACATCCATGCCAACATCTATTATGTTTGACTTTTTAATACGGCCATTTGACTGGTGTGAGATGGCATCTCACTGTGGTTTTCATTTGCTTTTCTCTAATGATTAGTGATGCTGAGGTTTTCTTCATATGCTTATTAGACACATATGTCTTCTTTTAAAAGTGTCTGTTCATGTCCTTTCCCCACTTTTTAATGGGGCTGTTTGTTTTTTGCTTGTTAATTTATTTTAGTTCTTTATAGATTCTGGATGTTAGACCTTTGTTGGATGAGTAGTTTGTATTTTCTCCCATTTTGTAGATTGTCTGTTTACTCTGTTGATAGTTTATTTTGTTGTGCAGAGCTCTTTAATTATGTCTCATTTGTGAATTTTTATTTTTACTGCAATTGCTTTTGGCATCTTTGTCACAAAATGTTTGCCAGAGCCTGTCTAGAATGGTATTTCCAATGTTTTCTTCTAGGCCTTTTATAGTTTTAGGTTTTTATATTTAAATCTTTAATGCATCATGAGTTGAGGTTTTTTATGTGGTGTAAGGAAGGGGTCCAGTTTCAATCTTCTGCATGTGCCTAGTTAGCCCAGAATCATGCATTGAATAGATAAATGATTGTAGGTGTGCTGCTCTATTTCTGTGCTCTCTATTCTGTTCCATTGGTCTATGTGCCTGTTTCTGTACCAGTAGCATGTTGTCTTGATTATTGTAGCCTTGTAGTATAGTTTTAAGCCAGGTAATATGATGCCTCCGGCTTTTTTTTTCTTTTTTGGATCACTTTGGCTGCTAAGGCATGTTTTGGTTTCATATAAAATTTAGAATAGGTTTATCTAATTCTGTGAAAAATACCATTTGTAGTTTGATACAAATAGTGTTGAATCTGTATGTTGCTTTGGGTAGTATGGTCGTTTTAACAATAATGATTCCTTTTATTAATGAGCTTGGAATGTTTTTCCATTTGTTTGTATTATTTATGATTGCTTTCATTGGTGTTTTATAATTCTTATTGTAGATATCTTCCCCTCCCTAATTGGCTATATTCCTAAGTGTGTGTGTGTGTGTGTGTGTGTGTGTGTGAATTGTGAATGGGATTACATTCTTGATTTGGCTGCCAGGTTGGACTTTTTTTTTATTCTAAGAGTGTCTTGATTTGTTGAGTAGGTGGTAATGAAGTGGCACAATCATGTCTCACTGGCAGCCTCAATTTCCCAGGCTCAAGTGATCAACCCACCTCAGCCCCAGAAGCAGCAAGGACTACAGGTGCATGCCACTATGTTTGACTAATTAAGAAAAAAATAAAGGTGACAGTCTCAATGTTGCCTAGACTAGTCTTGAGTTACTTGAGATCCTCCCTCCTTGGCCTCCCAAAGTGTTGGGATTACAGGTATTAGCCACTGCATCCAGCCTGGATTTTGTTGATGTGTAGAATGCTACTAATTTTTTTTACAATAGTTTTGTATGCTGAAACTTTGCTGAAGGAGCCTTTGAGCAGAGAATATGGAGTATTCTAGGCATAAAATTATATTATCTGTGAAGAGAGACAGTTTGACCTCCTCGTTTTCTATTTGGGTGCCTTTATTTATTTCTCTTGCCTAATTGCTCTGACTAGGACTTTCAATGCTAGGTTGAACCAGAGTGTCGAGAGTGGGCATCCTTGTCTTGTCTCAGTTCTCAAGGGGAATGCTTCTACCTTTTGCCCATTCAGTATGATGTTGGCTATGAGTTTATCATGGATGGTTCTTATTATTTTGAGGTATGTTTCTTTGATGCCTAGTGGGTTTAAGGTTTTTAATAGGAAGGGATATTGAATTTTGCCAAAAGTTTTATCTGTATCTATTGAAATAATCATGGGTTTTTGTTTATTAATTCTATTTATGTGATGAACCACACTTACTGATTTGCACATATTGAACCAACCCTGCATCCCAGGAATAAAACTTACTTGATCATGTCAAATTAACTTTTTGATAGACTGATGGATTGTTTGCTACTATTTTGTTGAGAATTTTTTTTCTATGTTCATCTGGAATATTGGCCTGAAGTTTGTTGTTGTTGTCATGTCTCTGTCAGATTTTGCTATCAGCCTTATAACATGACTTATGGAGTAGTTCCTTTTTTTCAATTTTTGGAATAGTTTCAGTAGGATTGGTACCTGACTTTTTTATATGTCTTATAAAATTTGGCTCTGAATCTGTCTGGTGCAGGGCTTTGTTTGTTTGTTTGTTTGTTGTTAGTAGGCTTTTTATTACTGATTCAATTTTGGAACTTATTATTGGTCTGGTCAAAGTTTCCATTTCTTTCTTGTTCAATCTTGGGAAGCTGTGTGTTTCTAGGGATTTATCCATTTATTCTAGGTTTTCTAGATTTTGTGGATAGCAATGTTTGTAATGATTTCTGAGAGTATTAATTTTTTCCTGTGGGGTCAGTGGTAATGTTCCCTTTGTCATTTCTAATATTTTTTTCATTTGAATTGGATCATTTTCCTGTATTAGTCTAGCTAGTGTTCTATTAATCTCTTTCCTTCTTTCAAAAACCTAACTTTTGGTTTCATTACTCTTTTTTTTTTTAATCTCAGTTTTATTCTGTTCAGCTCTGATTCCAGTCATTTATTTTCTTCTGCTAGCTTTGGGTTTGGATTGCTTTTGTTTCTCTAGTTCCTCTAGATGTAATATTTCATTGTTAATTTCAGATCTTTCCTATTTTTTCATGAGGGAGTTTACTGCTATAAACTTTGCTCTTAACACTGTTTGAGCTGTGTACAAGAGATTCTGGCATGTTGTGTCTTTGTTTTCATTAGTCTCAAATAATTTCTTGATTTTTGCCTTCACTTCATTGCTTACCCAAAAGTCAGTCAGCAGTAATTGTTTAATTTCTATTTAACTGTATGGTTTTGAGAGATCTTCCTAGTATCGGTTTCTATTTTTTTGTGCTGTGATCCAAGACTGGTTGGTATGATTTTGGCTGTTTTGAGTTTGTTGATAATTGTTTTTATAGCCAAGCATATGGTCTATTTTAGTGTACATGCCATGTGCAGATGAGAAGAATGTATATTCTCTTCTTGTTGGGTGGCATTTTCTGTACATCTGCTAGGTCCATTTGTCAAGTGTCAAGTTGAGATCCTTAATATCTTTGTTAGTTTTCTTTCCTCAATCATCTGTCTGATACTGTCAGTGGTATATTAAAGTCTCCCAGTATTATTGTGTGGTTATCTAAATCTCCTCATAGGTCCCTAAAAACATGTTTGTTTTTCTTGTTATTTATTTATTTATTTATTTATTTATTTATTTTTTTATTGAGGCAGAGTCTCGCTCTGTAGCCCAGGCTGGAGTGCAGTGGTGCAATCTCGGCTCACTGCAAGCTCCGCCTCCCAGGTTCATGCCATTCTCCTGCCTCAGCCTCCCGAGTAGCTGGGACTAACAGGCGCCCGCCACCACGCCTGGCTAGTTTTTTCTATTTTTTAGTAGAGACGGGGTTTCACCGTGTTAGCCAGGATAGTCTCGATCTCCTGACCTCGTGATCTGCCCGTCTCGGCCTCCCAGAGTGCTGGGATTACAGGTGTGAGCCACTGCGCCCGGCCAAAACATGTTTTATAAATCTGGGTTCTCCAGTGTTGGGTGCATATTTACTTATGACAGTAAAGTCTTCTTGTTGAATTGAATCATTTATAATTATACAATTGCCTTCTTTGTTTTTCTTTTTATCTTTGTTGGTTTAAAGTCTATTTTGTCTGAAACTAGAGTGGCAACCCTGGCTCTGTTTAGTTTTGCATTTGCTCAGTAAATTTTTATTCATTTGTTTGCTTTAAACCTATGTTATTACATGTACAGTATGTCTCTTGAAGACAAAATAGCATATCCTTGAGTCTTTCTTCTTTATACAACTTTCTACTCTGTGCCTTCTAAGTGTAGTTTTCACCCTATTCACATTTAAGGTTAGTATTGATATGTGTGAATTTGATCCTATCATCATATTGATAAATAGTTTATATACAGACTTGATTGTGTAGTTGCTTATATTTCCAATGGTCTATGTAATTAATTGTGTTTTGTGGTGGCTGCTAGTAGTCTTTTGTTTCCTTGTTTAACATTCCTTTAAAGGCACCTTGTAAAGTAGATCTGGTGGTAACAAATTCCCTTAGAATTTGCTTCGCGGAAATGATCTTATTTCTCCTCTGCTTAGGAAGCTTAATTTGGCTGGATATAAGATTCTTGACTGACATTTCTTTTATTTACGAATGCTGAATATACGCAGCCAATTTCTTCTGGCCTGTAGGGCTTCTGCCGAAAGGTCTGCTGTTACCGATGGGGTTCCCCTCGTAGGCGACCTGCCCCTTTTTATCTACCTGCCTTTAACAGTTTTTCATTTGTATTTACCTTGGAGAACATGATCACTATGTTTCTTGGGGATGATTATTTTTTAGTTATACTTTTCTAGAAAATAGGTGCTTAACCAGAATGAGTATATAAAAAAAATATATATATATATATATATATATATATGGATTCACTTATTACATTTATAGTGAATAGAGTAGCATTTTCTCAGTAACTAACTGGATAATGAATGAAACAGAAACTATGATATTTTACTCACTGAAATGTGACTGCATTCCACATAGAAAAAGTAGTTTTCTTAAAGAATTAATCTAGATATTGAATGAAAACATTATTTACTAAAATGTAATTTAAAAATTTTCACACCCATGCATATAGGCTTTCCTTTTTTAAAGACTATCTGTGATTTGGAGTGGTGTAGAATTTGTACATTTTTCCTTTGTTTCATAAGCCAGAAAAAGTAATTGTTGGTAGCAATTAGAATTGTAAGAAATCTTAAGCTCAAACATTTCGCATTTGATTTTGTTGACAATGAGATAAAGGTAAACCCACTGGCAGTTTTTTTTTTTTTGACACAGTAACACCTAGTAGTAGATTAACTCATAAAACAAATACATTTATCTTCAGTAGTTAAATATTGCATTCATAACATGTTCATTTAGCCAAGATTGCTTTCTTAATTGCTTCTTATCATTAGAGTTGAGAAATTAATTTTCATCAGAGGGAATATACAGAAGAAAATTTTACTATGTAGTTGGTAAGAAATTTTGCCAGTGTTATTTCATAGAAATAATTGTCTAAATAGAACATATTTAAAAGAAAAAGTGTCTGCATTCATGGAGACACATCTGTGCACACATACATGAAAGAGTTGCCAACAGAACTGTGCCATGTTCTATGTTTTGTGATTATAAAATGAAACTATATGAAAAAGTCAACCGGACTTTGCCAAATAGGCAGAGGCCACAGATGTTCAATTGGGCATGTACTGCTCCAGTTTTTCAGAATCGCATGACTGTTCTTCTCTTTATTGTAATCATGCACAACCAGAAAAATTACATTAATAAAAATAAATCACAATTGAATATCTAAACTTCATTTCAGGATAATTTTGATGAGATGTGTTACAGACAAAGGATGAGGTCATACTGGAAAAAATTTATTTATTTTTTTAATCCTATGTTTGAAAATATTATGTAGGTACTGCAGGTGTTATCTTTTTCCCCTCTATCTTTGGTCAATCCATTATAATTAATATAGCATGAAAGGTATATTTATGTTACTACAGATTTCTAAGAATTCTTTCTCTCCAGTTAACTTTAAAAGTTTGTTTTGACTTAGAACAATTATAGGACCTGATGCTTACATTTTTTTTTGAATGGAGTCTCGCTCTGTCGCCTAGCCCGGAGTGCAATGGCACGATCTCCGCTCATTGCAAGCTCCGCCTGCCGGGTTCACACCATTCTCCTGCCTCAGCCTCCCGAGTAGCTGGGATTGCAGGCGCCCGCCACCACGCCAGGTTAATTTTTTTATATTTTTAGTAGAGACGGGGTTTCACCATGTTAGCTAGGATGTTCTCAATCTCCTGACCTCGTGATCCGTCCGCCTCGGCCTCCCAAAGTGCTGGGATTACAGGCATGAGCCACAGCGCCTGGCCGCTTAAATTGTTTTTAAAGGATAAAAAAGTGATGAATATAGAAGAAAGTTAAAAACTTTACTGGTAACCCTAAGGCTAGAATATATCCTCTAAATTTTAGTGTTTTGGAGGACATTTATATCCATTATCATAACTATGTAAAATAATATCTGTATTCCAGCTGTCGAGATTTGTTAATGCTAGCTGATATCCATTCTGAGAATATGCTTACATTTACTTCAGATAAATTATATTCAAAAGTTAACATAGTTCCGCCATTTGTATGCGTACACATTGTGTTTTCTACTTAATTTGTTAGGCTAATTAACTTCTAATGTTAAATTTTAGATTGGTCCTATGTTTGAGGTTTGTGTCTGCCAAATAAGTTCATCTCAAGCTCACATAACAGGTTTCAGTGTAATATATGATGCTATATTATCATGAGGATAAATTATATTTTACCATATCCTCCTTATCAACAGGAGAGATTTCCATGGATTTCTGAAGACTAAAATCAGATAAAAATAAATATATTAATATGATTCTATTCTGAAACTCAAAAGATCCTTGTGGACCTGAAGCTTTTTAAGCATAACAAAGGACATTGGTATATGATAAATTTATTTAGTAAGGAACAAGAAACAAGAATGTATTTTATTCCAATTCTGTTTCAGGGAATACATAGTTTTCTTTTGTTTGTTTTTGTCCAATTTATACTCTCTTAATAGAGTTAAAGCAATGTTTTGGACATACATTTGGTTAGCTGAAATAATTAAGAATGCTGTAAAACAGTTTCTTCTAACTAACTCACAAAGGAATCGACTGAATTGATCCTTCTTAATTTGAAGCTTTTTCATGAGAAAAATACTCTAATTTATTTAGTGCTATTAAGAAAAAAAGAATAGTGCCACAAATTTTGGTCTCAGGAGTTCGTAGCCTATGTCCAAGTTAAAATAGGTCATAATTTCTGATTTCTTTCTCAAGATGGATATAGAAAAAAATGAATTGGTGGTCAGTGGATTTTTTATTGATGCTACATCTGGTCAAACAAATTTATTTCCCTTGGGAAATTGAATTTATCTATTTTTGCACATGCAGAAAATGTCATATAGAAGGCTCACCTGCTGGTAATACTTTAATTATGGTATACAGTGTCTTTCTTTAACTCCAGTTCCTATATATAAAAATGGATCTGCTTCAATTTAATTTCTTTCCAAATGGTGACTAATATCCTAAACATTATAATTATTATTATCCCCAAAAGGATGAAGATCCTTCTTAGGGAAGCAATATTTTGGAAGAATATTAAATAAAATTTTGCAATTAGGTCAGCCATGAGAAGTAAACAATCAATACAGTATGAGTTTTGGCTTTTATTTGTAATGTATAAACAAACAGGAAGTTAGTTACACATTAGTAATCTCCAAGTCTTATAATTAAAACAAAACTTTTCACAACCTAGTAGTGACACTGGTTAAGTTAGCAAATTGATAACAACCAGCAAATTTCACTCCAGTTCTTATCTCTCCATCTGAACTCCTAAAGAACTGAATACTTAAAGCATTTTTAAAATAGACAGAACACATACACCTGTGTTTCATAATGACTTTGGATTCTAGGAATTAATTCCTCCTCCAATATCAGGTTTTTCTTCTTTCCCCAATGTGCAGTCACTGAGTAAATAACAGTCCTTTGGAGAATGGCTATGTAAAAGATTTTCATGTACACTTGACTTAGCTGGCTCTCTCATTCACTTAATGAGTCTGGGCGAGATCCAAAAACTGGGTGACTACCCTCAGAATCCTGAATTCATCTTTGCTTTTTTTTTTTTTTTTCTTTTTAGATGACACAACTTGAGCAGTACCCTTGCTGTGTACCTTCCTATGCAATTTCCAGGAATACTGTGTTTTGTTAAGTATCTCCATGACTGTCTGTGGGTCAAGGTCCCAAACTCCCACCATTTGCTCTCTATGACCTTTTGATAATTGTATCTACCTATCTTCTGACAGTTGAGTATTGCCACGATTTCTTCTTGTGGGAAGTCTTTTATGCCCTTTATTTTCATTGGTAATAGTTATGGAACTTCCTGTCCTAGGATCAGGCTTGTAGTAGAGAGAAAAATTAATACTGAACATTTTAGTGACTTCTGTGCCTCTATCACCAGCACATATGGGTTGACCATACAGAGGAGGGGTTTCTCATTGTGTTTAAGAAAGGTAGGAGTATATATTTATAATAGAAAGAATTGAGTCATTTCCATTGACTGAGAGCTTTTAGAAAAAAGCTTCAGATTCAGGATTTTAAAGAACATCAAACCAAACATAATGTGGACCTTAGAATAGTAGATGTAGTTTTGTTGAGAATGTAACCTTCTTTGGAGCACAGATAATATGAATATTGACTTTTTTTTTTTTTTTTTTTTTTTTTGAGGCAGAGTCTCGCTCTGCCGCCCAGGCTGGAGTACAGTGGTGCGATCTTGACTCACTGCAAGCTCCGCCTCCCAGGTTCACGCCATTCTCCTGCCTCAGCCTCCCCAGTAGCTGGGACCACAGGCACCTGCCACCACACCCCGCTAATTTTTTGTATTTTTAGTAGAGACGGGGTTTGGCCGTGTTAGCCAGGATGGTCTCAATCTCCTGACCTCGTGATCCGCCCGTCTCGGCCTCCCAAAGTGCTGGGATTACAGGCATGAGCCACCGTGCCCGGCCACGAATACTGACTTCTTATCCTAGTACTCAGAATTCTCTATAATCATGCTGCGGGAGTTGAAGGCCACTTTGGGTATGATCCAGGAAGCACTAGGGTGTTCACACTTAACTTTCTTTTGAAAGTTGCTACCCCTTAGCTTTTTTTTATCTTTATCTGGAATGTCTGGATCTTAGTAAGAACCACACAATTCTATAATAATTATAATTTTGCCATATCTCTGTAATTACCCATGTATTATAATCTGTTATCCATTCCTGTTAACTATTAAAGCACTGCAAATCACCAGTGGTTACTGTTTTAGCAAATGGACCACCACTATTGCCAGCGTAATTCTATTATCCAGTTAACACTAGTAATTATGTTTTCATTGTCAGTCATGTAGAGGGTGATTCAGTAGCAAAACTTCATTTTATTATCAATTGACTTGAACTACTTTTGTATTTATGTAGAAGAGAAATTCTTCATGAAGAAACCTTTGAGGTGGATATTCTAGCATGCGTGTTTGTTAGGAATTGTCCTCAGGATCAATGATTGTGGAAGAAAGGCAAGAAAGCAAAGCTGAAATGCAATTAAGGCCCATTTTGGCCATAAATACCTTCATAGGGAGCTCTCAAGCTAAAATGTTCATTCAGAGGAGACACAAACAGAATAAAGAGGACCAGATCTTTACACCCTACAGCAAACAGCCACTGTATGCCCGCTACACTAAGGAAAGATGTGTGATTTTGAACAAGGCAGCATTCTGAAAGTAAGGCAATTCTGAAAAGGGCTAAAAGCCCTTTCAACATTGGAACAATGGGTCCTCTATTGAAAGAGCAACAGGTCACTGCCGCACAGTGATAAACTCCCCTGTGCAATACTTGTAAACTAAGAATAATACAATATCATGAAAAGTATTTAAAAAGGATGAAAAGTGTTCAATGACATCTCAATGAAAATTGTAGTATAATTTTTGACAAGCTCCTTACAAAAAGTATGTATTAATGCCAAGAACTAAGAACTGCCAATTCAGTTTTAAAGAGGAGGAGGAGGAGCACCAAATAAAAAGAAAATTTTAAAAATCTGGAAGATTTATACTGCTACAAAGGTAGATCTTTTGTAAAGCAACTATAATTAAGACAGTATGAGTTTGACAGGAACTCATGTATATTAAAAACCAGAACAGTATACAGAATTCAGTAAGATAATAAAATGTTTATCAACTGCTTCTCAGCACAGATAACAGATGACATTGCAGTGCAGTAATGAAAAGCATACTCTTTTTTATAAATAATGATGTGTCAAATTGCCATTGAAGTAAGAAGAATTTTTTAACCTCACATAGTACAAAATTCAATTGCAAATGTACTCAAAGTTTACATGTAAAAAAGGAAAAAAGTAAAACAATATTTTTTAAAAAGAAAACATAGTAAAATATTTATCAATTTAAGTAGGCAAATATTTCAAAAGAATACCAAAACCACTATCTTTAAGGAAAAATACGTAAACTGAAGGATACTAAATGAAAAACATTTGTTCTTTAAATCAAAATAAGTGACTATGTTGAGTCTCATTACTTTAGAAGATTAAAAGGTTAAGGACACACCTGGGGAAAAAACATGGATCCACAGGACAAATTGTGGTGCATGCTTTTTCCAAAAGAGGGCCTGGGGACCTTGATATTAAAAGGTGAAAGGGTGGTGTATTAGCCTGTTCTTGCATTACTATAAAGAAATACCTGAGACTGCATAATTTACAAAGAAAAGAGGTTTAATTGGCTCACCCTTTTCAGGCTATACAGGAAGCATAGCAGCTTCTGCTTCTGGGGAGGCCTCAGGAGCTTCCAATCATGGCAGAGGCAAAGAAGGAGTAAGAGTAATATGGTTTTGCCCGTTTCACCACCCAAATCTCATTTCAAATTGTAATCATCACATGTTGAGGGAGGGACCTTGTGGGAGGTAATTGATTCATGAGGGCAGTTTTCCCCATGCTGTTCTCATGATAGTGAGGGAGTTCTCATGAAATCTGATGGTTTAAAAGTGTTTGGTTCCCTCACTCTCTTTCTCCTGCTACCTTGTCAGGAAGGTGTTTGCTTCTCTTTTGCCTTCTGACATGATTGTAAGTTTCCTGGGGCCTGCCTACCATGCAGAACCATGAGCCAATTAATGCTCTTTTCTTTATAAACTACCCTGTCTCTGGTATTTTTTTAGTAATGCAAGAGTGAGCTAATACATAAAATTGGTACCATGGAGTGGGGCAATGCTATAAAAACACCTATAAATGTGGATGCAGCTTTGGGACTAGGTAACAAACAGAGTTTGGAAGAGTTTTGAGGGCTCAGAAGAATACAGCAAGATGAGGGAAAGTTTGGAACTTCCTAGAGACTGGTCAAGCGGTTATGACCAAAATGCTGATAGTGATGTGGACAGCAAAGTCCAGGCTGAGGTTGTCTCAGATGGAGATGAGGAACTTATTGTGAAGTAGAATAAAGGTCACTTTTGCTGTGCTTTAGCAAAGACACTGGTGGCATTTTGCCCCTGCCCTAGCGATCTGTGGAACCTTGAACTTGAGAGACATGATTTAGAGTATCTAGTGGAGGAAATTTCTAAGCAGCAAAGCAGTCAAGAGGTAACCTGGTTTATTCTGAATGTGTTCAGTTATATATGTTCACAAAGAGATAGTTTGAAATTAGAACTTATGTTTAAAAGGGAAGCAGAGCATTAATGTTTGGAAAATTTGAAGTCTGAACATGTGGTAGTAAAGAAGAACTCATTTTCTGTGGAAAAATTCAACCCAGCTACAGAAATTTGCATAAGTAACAAGGAAGCAAACGTTAATAGCCAAGACAATAGAGAAAATGTCTTCGTGGCATGTCAGAGATCTTTGCAAAAGCCCCTCCCATCATAGGCCCAGAGGCCTAGGAAATAAAAATGGTTTTGTGGGCTGAAACCAGGGACACACTGCTAAGTGTAGCCTCAGGAATTAGTGCCCTGTGTCCTTGCTGCTCCAGCTGTGGCTAAAAGGGGCCAAAGTATAGCTTGGGCCATTGCTTTAGAGGCTGAAAGTCTCAAGCCTTGGTGGCTTCCACATGTTGTTGGGCGTGTGTGGGTGTGCACAAGGCAAGAGTTGAGATTTGGAAACCTCTGCCTAAATTTCAGAGGATGTATGGAAACAACTGGGTGTCAAGGAAGAATTCTGCTGCAGGGATGGAGCCCTCATGCAGAACCTCTTCTAGGGCAGTGCAGAAGGGAAATGTGAGATTGGAGCCCCCACACAGAGTCCACTGGGGCACTGCTTAGTGGAACTGTGAGAAGAGGGCCACCATCCTCCACAGCCAAGAAAAGTAGATCCACTGACAGCTTGTACCATGTTCCTGGAAAAACCATTGGCACTCAACACCAGCCCATGAGAGCAGACAGAGGGGCTGTACCCTGCAGAGTCACAGGGGTGGAGCTGCCAAAGGCCTTGGGAGCCTGCTCCTCCCCTTACATCAGTGCACTCTGGATACGAGACATGGAGTCAAAGGAGATTATTTCAGAGCTTTAAGATTTAATAACTGCCCCACCAGGTTTCACACTTGCATGGGTGGCCCCTTTGTTTTGACCAATTTCTCTCATTTAAAAACAGGACTTTTTACCCAATGCCTGTACCCACACTGTCTCTTGGAACTAACTTGCTTTTGATTTTAAAGGCTTATAGTCAAAAGGGTTTGTCTTGTCTCAGATGACACTTTGGAATTGGACTTTTGGGTTAATGCTGGAATGAGTTAAGGCTTTAGGAGACTGTTGGGAAGGTGTGATTGATTTTGAAATGTGAATAGGTCATGAGATTTGGGAGGGGGAAGGGGCAGAATGTTGATTTGGCTCTGTGTCCCCACCCGAATTTAATCTTGAATTGTAATCCCCATATGTTGAGGGAGGAACCTGGTGGGAGTTGATTGGGTAATGGGGGTGGTTTTCACCTTGCTGTTCTCATGATAGCGAGGGATTTCTCACAACATAGGATGGTTTAAAAGTGTTTGGTTCATCCTCTTTGCTCTCTCTCTCTCTCCTGCCACCGTGAAGAAGGTGCTTGCTTCTCCTTTGCCTTCTACCATGATAGTAAGTTTGCTGAGGCCTCCCCAGACATGCAGAACAGTAAGTCAATTAAACTTTTTTATATATAAATTATACAGTCACAGGTAATGTCTTTATAGCAGTGTGAAAATGGAATAATACAATGACTCTTCCATGGCAGGAGGAAGAAAAAGAGAAAGATGGGGGAGGGGGGTGGGCAACAAAATTTTCAATGACCAGATTTTGGGAGAACTGACCCATTGTCATTAGGACTGTACCAAGGACAATGGTAGTAAACCATCCATAAGAAACTCACCCCTATGATCACCCCCCACCAGGCCCTAACTCCAACATTAGGAATTACAATTTAACATGAGATTTGGGTGGGGACATATATCCAAACTATATAATTCTGCCCTTGGCCCCTCACAAATCTGATGTCCTTCTCACATTGCAAAATACAATAATGCCTTCTCAATAATTCCCAAAATCTTGACTTCTTCCATCATTAAGTCAAAAGTCCAAAGTCTGAAGTCTAATCTGAGACAAGGCTAGGCCCTTTCACCTCTGAGCCTATAAAATCAAGTTAGTTATTTTCAAGACACAATATAGGTATAAGTATTGGATAGATACTCCCATTTCAAAAGGGAAAAATCAGAAAAAATAAAGGGCTACAGGCCCCATGCAAGTTCAAACCCAGGAGGGCAGTCATTAAATCTTAAATTGCCAAAATTGTCTCTTTTGAGTTCAGTCCCACATCCAAGGCACACGGATATGAGAGGTGGTCTCCAAAGGTATTGAAAGGTTTCACCCCTGTGATTTTGCAAGGTTCATCCCTGTGGCTGATATCATGGGCTGGTGTTGAGTACCTGTAGCTTTTCTAGGTACAGATTACAAGCTGTAAGTGGCTCCACATTCTGGAGTCTGGTGGATGGTGGCCCCCTTCTCACAGCTCCCCTAGGCAGTGCTGCTGTGAGGATTCTGTATGAGGGCTCCAATCTCACATGTCCCCTCTGCACTGCCCTAGTAGAGGTTCTCTGTGAGAGTTCTACCCCTGAAGCAGTTTTCTGGCTGGGCATCCAGGCTTTTTCAAACATTCTTTGAAATCTAGCTGGAGGGTCCCAAGCCTCAACTCTTACACTCTGGGCTCCCACAAGCCTAACACCATGTGGAAGTCAGCAATGCTTATGGCTTGCAGCATCTGAAATGGCAGTCCAAGCTGTACTTGGGCCCCTTTGTGCCACAGCTGGAGCTAGAGTGGCTGCAAGGCAGGGAGCAGTGTCCCCAGGCTTTGCAGGGTATTAGGTCCCTGGGCCTAATCTATGAAACCATTCAATTGTCCTAGGCTTCTGGGTCTGTGATAGAAGGGGCTGCTGCAAGGTCTCTGAAATGTCTTTGAGGCCTTTTCTCCATTGTTTTGGCTAGTAGCACTTGGCTCCTTTTTACTTATACAAATTTCTGAGTCTACTTGAATTCCTCCCCTGAAAATGGTCTTTTCCTTTCCACCACA
Organism: Macaca thibetana thibetana; assembly: GCF_024542745.1. NCBI lineage: Eukaryota > Metazoa > Chordata > Mammalia > Primates > Cercopithecidae > Macaca > Macaca thibetana. The sequence continues at coordinate 62,850,872 of NC_065594.1, forward strand.
TGGACAGGCATGCTTTCTCCTTTAAATATAAGTTCCAACTTTAATTCATTTATTTGCTTATGCATACAATTAAGGGTTGTTAGAAGCAGCCAGGCTACATCTTAAATACTTTGCTGCTTAGACGTTTCTTCCACCAGATACACTAAATCATCTCTCTCAAGTTCAGAGTTCCACACCTCAGGACAGGGGCACAATGCCGCCAGTTCTTTGCTAAAACATAAAAGTGTGACCTTTGCTTCAGTTCACAATAAGTTCCTCATTTCCATCTGAGACCTCCTCAGCCTGGCCTTCACTGACCACATCATTATTAGTATTTTGGTCATAATCGCTCAACCAGACTCTCAGAAGTTCCAAACTTTTCCTCATTTTTCTGCCTTCTTCTGATCCCATTAAACTCTTTCAAACTCTGTTTGTTACCCTGTTCTAAAGCCACTTCCACATTTTTAGGTGTTTTTATAGCAATGCCCCACTCCTTGGTAACAATTTTATGCATTAGTCTATTCTTGAATTTCTATAAAGAAATACCTGAGACTGGGTAACTTATAAAGAAAAGAGTTCTAATTGGCTCATGGTTCTGCAGGCTGTACAGGAAGCATAGTGGCTTTTGCTTTGGGGGAGGCTTCAGAAAGCTTCCAATCATGATGGAAGGCAAAGGGGAAGTAGAAATCTTGCATGACTGCAGCAGGAGGAAGGTGGAGAGAGTTACTATACACTTAAATGACCAGATCTCATGAAAACTCATTCACTGTCATGAAGACAGTACCAAGATGGTGGTGCTAAATCATTCATGAGAAACCCATCTCCATGATATAATTACCTCCCACCAGATCCTCCTTCCAATATTGGGAATTACAATTTGACATGAGATTTGGGAGGGTATACATATTTAAACTATATCAGGTGGGTATTGGGAGAAAGGAAGAAATAAAAAATGAGTGTGGGTAGGTATGAGGCAAGTGTTTCCATTCTTTTGAATCTTTGATCAGTCTTTCACTGAATACACAATTTACATGTTAGAGGGGGGTAGAGGAATAATCACTTATTCCTTCCTCTAGCTCAGTGAATCTGCATTTTTACATAAGGTAAATTAAACATAGGGCAGAGGAAACATTCAGATATGCACTGGTCTTAAGTGAGTGGAGGAATTACTTTCAGTTCCATCTTTCATCCCATAACTGTGAGGATAAGCTATCAATGTATATTGCCAGGGTGAAATTCAATAGAACTGTTTTAGGGTAAAGATCTGGGAACCCACAAAAAAATTTCTTTGTAGGCAAATTGTAAGGTTTGTAACTGTTTATCTTCGTAGCTATCTTATTTAGAAACAAAAAAGGAGGCAAGTTTATGTGGCTTTTTCCTTTGGCTTAGTGAGTTTGGGGTTCCAAGATCTCTTTTCCATTCACAGTTCATAAATATGCACCATTAAGAAGATGAAATGCCACTCATAAGTCATAAAATAAAATAAATAAATTGATATAAATAGATGAGGACATATATAAAACATATATTGATATACACATATAAACACACCTGAAATGGAAAATATATGAAGAATATCTTATAATGAATAATAAAAATCTAAAATGATACATAAAAGAGGATCTAATGATGTTAAAAATAGCATTATTTTTTGAACTGGGTGTGAGTTACACTGGTATATGTTTGAATCAAGTACCTGAAATGAATACTTACAATTAGTACATTTTCTTGTATGTATTCACTCATCAGTAAAAACAAATAACTGAACCAGTTTCTGTTTTCTTCAGCTTAACCCTGAAGGAGAGTGATATCTGATATCAGAAACAAAATAAATTGTGGAAGAATCTAAGGTGTAAGCAGAAATAGTAAATCCACAACATTAATAAAAATGGAAGAGCATTATTTATAATACCTAGGGGATATAACATTTTAAATACTTGAAGACCTTGGAAATTATGATACAGCATGATCAGCAGAGGAAGCCATAATCCTCCTGGGAACATAACTCTATTGATCTGGGAATGACCCCACCACCCTCTACAGCAGCCACGGCAAGCCCGGCCCAACAAGAATCTGAGCTAAGACATGCCTCACCCTACCCCACCTGATGGTCTTTCTCTACCCACCCTGGTAGCTGAAGACAAAAGTCACATTCTCTTGGAAGTCCTAGGGCCCCACCCACCACCAAATCCTCCCTATTACTACTGATGCCCTCTTGAAAGCCCCACCTCCTGACAGGAGGCCAACCAGCACAAAACCAGTGCAATAAGCAACAAGAATATAACTATGGACCCTCACAGAGTCCATTTCACTCCCCTGCCATCTCCACTAAAGCAGGTGTTGCTATCCATGGCTGAGAGACCAGTAGATGGTTCACATCACGGAACTCTGTGCAGACACTCCCCCTAGTACTAGCCTGGAACCCAGCAGTCCTGAAGATGGCTAGATCCAGAAGAGAAATAACAATCACTACCATTTGGCTCTCAGGAAGCCACATCCCTAGGCAAAGGGGGAGAGTACTGTAAGGGAGCACCCCATTGGACAAAAGAAATTACTGAGAATTTAACCAAAGACATGAAAGCATACGTCAATGCAAATGCTTGTACACTAAAATTATACAGGCCCTATTTGTAATATCCATAAAATTGAAAAGAGGCTGGGCACAGTGGGCTCATACCTGCAATCCAGCATCTTGGGAAGCCAAAGTGTGCAGATTAGATTACCTAAGTAAGGTCAGGTGCTCTAGACCAGCCTGGCCAAAATGGTGAAACTCTGTTTCTACTAAAAATGAAAAATTTGCTGGAAGTGGTGGTGCACGCCTATAATCCAGCTGCTGGGGAGGCCGAGGTATGAGAATTGTTTGAACCCAAGAGGCCAAAGGTTGCAGTGAGCCAAGATCATGACACTGCACCCCAGCCTGGGTGACAGAGTGAGACTCCATCTAAAATAAATAAATACATACATACATACATACATACATACATACATACATACATACATATTTGGAAACAGAGTGAAAGTTCATCAACAGGAAAATATTAATGTAGTACACTCAGACTCTACAATTTAGAGAGAAATAAAATATAGCTACTGACACATGAAACAACATAAAATAATCTCTATTTTCACGGAGTCAAAGAAGATCTCAAAAGTGTATAAGGAAATTATTTATTGTAATTGATGTACTAAATATATTTATTTTAATTTTACTTTCATGGTAATACAGATGTAAAAACTTGTTAAATTTTATATATGCGCAGTTTATTGAACACTATTTATACCTTAATAATTTTTTAAAACTGCTAGAGGCAAAAGTTTGTGTATACAGCATTGCAAAAGTGAGAAATCTACTTACCACCAACAGAACCCACATAACTCACACTTCAGTCATTTAGAGAGAACTGATATTAAATAAGAAAATGACAAATTATCTCATAAAATTGAGCATGTTCTACTAATATGTAACAGAAAAGGACATACAATTGGCTCAAAATGTATCAAAATGTATTCAATTTTAAATATAGTAAGGAAAATGAAATTTATGAAAATTTTGTAATACTGTTTCACCTATCAATTTATTATATTACAAAGTTTTATAACCCTGTGTGTTAACTGAGGTTTTAAGAAAATGGCCACTCTCCAACTAAAACAAACAATGTCAAAAGGACCTCCTACTCAATAAATGATTCTGAGATAACTGGCTAACCATATGGAGAAGAGTGAGACTGGATCCTTATACTCACCATATGCAAAAGCTGGTAAAGTCATCCTTATCCTCACCATATACAAAAATTAATGCAACATGAATTAAATATTTAAATGTAAGACCTCAAACTACAAAAACCTTATATAAAAACCTAACAAATACCCTTCTCAACCTATTTTTTTGGCTGCCTCTACTGATGAAAATTCAATGACTAAGGAAGAGGAGTGGGATGAAATGTTTTACCCCTCTATCTTTCCAAGAGTATAAATAAATTACTTATTAAAAATAATTTATGGTATGTTTTATTTCAAACCAAAACAAAATATTTGCATTTTCTTTTTCTAGAATTAGTGCCATTGCACTCCAGCCTAGGCAGTAAGAGTGAAACTGTCTCAAAAAAAAAAGACACATCTTGCACACATAAAAATGCATATATTTAAGCGTCCAAAATTTTAGAACTTGTGTTATAATGTATTAGTGAAAGTAAAAGTATGAGCAACATTCTGGAGGAAAATATTTGTAACTCAAACATTAGGTAACAAATTAGGGCTCAAATATATTTTAAAGTTCTATATATCAATTAAGAAATTAAAAATTATAAAATCTGAGCAGTTCACAAAGAAAAATTATGAGGTTAATAAAAATATGTGAGAATTTCTTATTTTTTAACTAAACAAATGTGAAATAATCAGAAATTAGAATAATTTTCATACTCTGCTGGTTGATATGTAAAGTGTTATAATTGCTTGCAAACAAAGTTGATTAAAATCTAATGAAATTAAAATTTCAGACACCAGGAATCAATAATGACATGTGTTCATAGAGACACTGGTTATGAGAATATTCAACTCAGTACAGCTTTTTTGTTATATCAAAAAATGGAAAAAACATGGTAGTGTTCAATGTAAAATAATTAATAATTAAAAATAAACTAATAAAAAGAATTAAAAAGAGTATAATATGAACACCCTGTAGTATTCACAAATCTAGGTAGATAGAAAGATAAGCAGATAGATAAATAGATATAGATAGATGATAGATAGATAGATATGACAGATGGATGTTTTCCAGACACAATTATAAATATACACAAATATAAATATAAAAATTATATCTTACAAAACAATTTTGAATTTTTAAAAGTTGGATTAATATCAATTTTATAATAGAAGGATGTGTTAAGAACAAAAGTAAAAACAAAATCATGTCACTGTACACCAATAATTTGGAAGGATCCTTACCATAGTAATGGTTGCCACTGGGGAGGAAAAAGGAAAAGTAAATTTTGTAATAATGTTTAAAAGCTTTTAAATTGTTTTTGTAAAAATACAAGAAACAAAAGTAAAAAAAAAAAAAAAAAACCCAAAAATAACATGTGTATGAAGAATGTATTTCCATTTAGTTTCGATTCACTTTTTTAATATTACTAAAAATAAAACTGTAAGAAATCAAACATGAGCAGGCAACTCACCAGTGCAACCTTATTTTGGAGTAATACAACACAGCACATCAATTATTTGTACACACATCCTCCTACCTCCGTCTGTGTATTCCTTTGTAGCACTGATGGTGACTGTGTATTCTCAACAACTGCCAAGTGTCTGGTTCATGCCAATAATAATAATTACCACTTATCAAACCTTTCCTTTGTACCAAGTGCTGTGCTAGTTCACATCTTGTATCTTACACAATTCCCACAACATTCCTGAAACCATTATCTTTATTTTTAGATTGAGGAGTGACGTTAAGAAATCTGTTCTAACTTGATGAAAGCCATACAACTTGCAAATTAAAGGCTAGCATTTGTACTTAGATATTTTTGACACTCAGTACTTTGCATTATATTATTCAATAAATATTGATTGAATGAATTAAACACCTGAAATTACTCTGAAAAAATAGAACGAATTTTTATTTAAAATATAGATCATTGAAATAAACAGTTACAAGTCTCATCTAGGTAGAGAATAGAGATAAATAATTTTCTACTTGACTTATGATGGTGGAGGAGGATTGCTACATGGCTCCAATTACAAGATAAAAAATATTAGTGTATTGTGCAGTAAAAATGTCATATAAAATTATTTTTAAAATTGGAAATAAGGACTAAAGACTGTTATAAATTACCTTGATATCTCTGATATTGATGAACATCTGAAAAAAGACATATTTTTGTGACTAAAAGGTAAAAAAAAGTTAGTGCATCGTGCAGTGGAAGTGACAGTTATTTCTGATTTCTATCTTCATATCAACAAATCATATTAAATAAAATATATCAACAAGTGAAACCACCCTATCTTTGGACACTTCAGCCAAAAATTAAACAAGTGGTCCACCATAGAAGTCAATATTGTGCAGGGTTGATACAGCCAGTTAAATGTTATTATATTGTCATATAACTTTTTTTCCTCAAGTTAGGCATTATTTGCTTGTATAGAAAATCAAAGCATCTATTTAAGCATCATTTGTATATATTTTACATAGATGTATTAACCTGACATTTCCAGGATGTTGATCTTACAATCAGTTGTGATTAGAGTAGCAGCTGATAGAAATACACTGTGCCTAACCAGGCAGGCTTCAGAGGATCCAAAGGCAGGAGGAGAACATGAATGAGAAGAAGCTGGCATGTGAGTCACAAGTTAACAGAAGAAACATGAATATAAATATTTCATGTGTCAGAGAATCAATTTTTATCTTCTTCCCAAAATAAAAATGTGTTTAAACTACATCAAATAATACAAGAAAACAGAGTGCAAGCTTTTATTTTCTAATATGTGTACAAGGCCACTTCATTTTAAAATGAGAAAAGTCATTTTTTGCAGGAGTGTACACCTTCCTCAAAAGAGTTGCCCACATTAATCTTCTATAAATGGACTGATAATATATTTAATTCCATGAATAATTACTTTATTAGCTTTTATGGCTCTAAAATGTACAGCATGTTTTTCAACTCATTTTACGTCTATCATCTCTTAACTATAAACTAAGATGTTGAGATATTTTACAAATACACTGTAGCCATAGTTTTCATGACCACTTTTCTCCTATGCTGCTTTAATTTACTTTTGTTGGAAACTTTAGCTAATAAATATCATAGTTCATTTACCTAAAGATGTTAGCAAGATAGCAATTAAAAGAAACCTTTTTTCATCATTAGCCTACAGCAAAGTAATTATTATAAAACTTAAATGTAATATGGAGTTTGTCAGTACAATACTTGTATTTCGAAAATTTAGAAGGTATTTGTCCAATTTTAATTCCCCAGTATTCAAATAGCCAACTTATTTTGAGGAAACCCACACTATAGTATCTTGATGGAATGCAAGGTTGCAGGAGACACTATGAAAACTAAAGAAAAGGCCGAGAGCTGTGGCTTCAGGACTATAATCCCAGCACTTTGGGAGGCCAAAGCAGGCGGATTACCTGAGGTCAGGAGTTTGAGACCAGCCTGGCCAACATGACAAAACCCCATCTCTACTAAAAATTCAAAAATTAGCTGGGTGTGGTGGCAGGCGCCTGTAATCCCAGCAGGAGAATCACTTCAATCCGGGGGCGGAGGTTGCAGTGAGCTGAGATCACACCTCTTCACTCCAGCCTGGGCAAAAGAGAAAACTCAGTCTAAAAATAAAAAAAAAAAAAGGAAAGAAAAAAACTACTCTGTCTTTCTCCCTTGTCACTGGGAGCTTAAATGTAAGCAACATAATATGGTCTAGTCATTCAGACAATTGTACCCAAGAAACTGAATCTTCAAGGTGCATTTAAAGATGCAGTAATAATTAGATGATGGTGATGATAATAAGGCGCACACGTCAGTGAATGAAAATGACTAGTGGATATGGCAACAGCAGAGGCAAACATATGATGCTGTTTCTGTGGACAATATCAATGGTGCTCCATGGTGTCCTGTACCAAATGAAAAGTAGCTGTACCAAATTAGTAAATTGTATGGCATTATCAGCAAGCCTCATAAGATGATTAAATAATTTAATGGATGCATATTTTTTTCTCTCACAAAATTAGTGGCTACCAACGTGGTGATAGATTAGCAATTCACTTATACGCAGAAGAAGGTTTTTGGTTCACAGTCAAATTCCTGGTGGGTTTTATCTAAGGAGATAATCAAATCTGGTGTGTGCTTTTTTGTTTGAGGTGTGTGTGTGTGTGTGTAATATATATATTTGAAAAAGGGTCTCCCTTCATTCCCCGGGCTAGAATGCAGTGTTGTGATATCTTGCTACAGCCTCAAACTCTTTGGATCAAACAATCCTCCTCCCTCAGCTTCTTGAGTAGCTAGGCCTATAGGTGCATGCCAATGCACCAGCTTGCATTTGTATATATTAATAGTTACTCTTGGTAATAATGTGGTAAGCAATCTCTGTCACTAACGTTATATGATTTGTCCCATAGAAGACATTTTCAGAAAGCACAGTTCTATCAGTGATGCTTTGCTCAATTAACATAAAAATAGATTAGTGAGAAAGTGTAGAAGATAGATGTGAAGATAGTAAGAGTCTAGTTCAGTCAATTTCATTGTGAAATTTATTCTCCTCAAACCTGAAAATATTTAAAGGTTTCTTGTCTAAGTTTAGGCATGTTCTCAATCTCAACAGCAACATCAATTAAATTCTTCAGGTTTTAAATTAGTTACTTAGGTTGTCTGGTAGCTTTTACAATATTTTTTTAAATTTAATTGACAAATAATTGCATATATCTATTACAAAATGAGTTTTTTAACAAGGATATTTGAGTTGATATATTTAGTCTTATTTATTAATTAGTTGCATTTATACAATTAAATTAAAAATAAAAATAACTACATATTAATTCTGTTTTCATGATCGCTTCACTCAAAAACGACTTTTTAATTACTTTGATAAGTACATTAAAAAAGTATTAAAGTATAAATTGCACATAATCAAACAATGAGTTTCTCAAACAAATACACTCAGGTTTCAATTTCCTCAGTAAGTTTTATTTTTTCCCCAAGTTTATACCTATATCCCCAGTAGAAAACCACTGCTCTGAGCTCTCAATTCACCACCACAGCTTAGTTTTTAGTTTCCTGTAGTTTCATTAGTTTTTAGTTTCCTGTAGTTTTTAGTTTCCTATATGTATGTACTTTTGTACACTTTTACTAAACATTATTTTGAGATTTTCGATGTTGTGTATCAGTAGTTCCTGTTTTCTGAGGTATATTTACAACTGAGGAATAAACACAGAACAAGGTAATTATACTCTGATTGATGAACATTTGGATTTTTTTCAGTTGCTTTTTCTTATGATAAAAGATGATATAAATATTATTTTACTAGGATTTTTTGCTCTTATGTGTCTTAATAATTATTGGGGATACAATAAGCATGAAGTTCTTAGGTTATTGGGTAAATATAGAAGTTAGGCATATAAGAAAGTGCAAACCTACTTTGCAAAGTTTTAATATTCTTACCTGCATATTTGAGAATATAATTATGTTAACTCCTTGCTAACATGATATTTTTCATGTTTTAAATTGTACCTGTTATGGTGAGACTGATGTGATATATTGATTGATTTTATTTTTCCTCTCCCTAATGATTAATAATGGTGAGTACCTTCTTCATCTCTTTTAACAACATGCTCTGCCTCTCCATTTATTTAAACTTTTTTTCCTGTTTCTCAGTATTGTCTTTCGTTATTGAAATCTTACAACTTCTTTTTATTTACTTTAATTTTTTTCTAATTAACATATAACAGTTGTACATGTTTATGAGATACACAGTGATGTTTCAATACATACAATGTATAGTGATCAGATCAGGGTAATTCACATACCCATCATCTCAAACATTTATCCTTTTTTGTGTGTCTTGGAAACAGTCACTACTCTTTTTTACCTGTTTGAAATGATACAATACTCTGTTGCTAACTATATTCATCCTAACAAGGCAAATCAAAATCACGCTGAAGTATCATCTCACCCCATCTAGGATGACTATTATATATATATAAAAAGCTGGTAAGGATGCAGAAAAAAGAGAATTCTTATACACTGCTGGTAGGGATGTAAACAAGTACTGCCATTGTGTGTAGCAAAGTATGGATGTTCCAAATAAAAACAAAACCAAAAACCTACAAATAAAATTAGCATTCAATTCAGTACTTTCATGAGTACCTTTTCTTCTGATTACTGGTAATTTATATATGTTAGCTATGTCAGTTCGAGAATATTGCTCTATTTTATTGTGTTGCCTTTTTAACACTGATTTGTAAAAGTCTAAAAAATATTTTGCATAGAAGTTTTTTGTTAAATATATTGTGCATATATTTTCCAGCCTGTGTCTTATCTTTTTCTTCTTCATTTTAATGTATAAGAGCACCAGGGTTTCAACTTGAAAACAATCCAGTTTTTATTGTTTTTCTAATTTAATTGTTTTTTTTATTTTTATTAAATTTATCTTTACTTATCCAAAAAGAGTGAAAATTTTCAATTTTTATTCCAGAGTTTTTAGAGTTTAACTTAAAGTTTAGGTCTGTGATTTATCTCAAATTAATATTTTTTGTATGTCATAAGAAATGGGTCAAAGCTATTTTTTTTTCCCTTACAGATGTCCAGCTTTTCCAAGACCATTTGTTGAAAAGACTATTCTTTCCCCACCGATTAACTTTGGTTTTTATAATGAAAATTGAATAACTATATATTTGTGAGTCTATTTTTAGATGTTTTATGTATATACTTATACAAATGCCACACAATTTTGATTATTGTAAATTAGCAGAAGGCCTGAAATCAGATACATGTTTTACAACTTATTTTAAGGAGCATTGTGGCTATTTTGTGACCTCCTTGTTTCCATATAGTTTATAATAATGTTGTAAATTTCTACACAGACATTTTAGAATTTTGATTAAAATTGTATTCGATGTTTAGGCCAATTAGCAAGAATTGACATCTCAACAACAGTATGTCTACTCATTTACATTAGCTGTCTTCAAGACTTCTCTGCAATGATTTCTACCTATAATGTACAAACATTTAATTATTGCTAATATGTATGCCTAACTACTGATGTTGTATTATATTTTGCATGTTAAATATAAATTTCCAATTATTTATTTTTAGTATATAGAAATGCAGTAACATTTTGTACATTTGAGCTTTTATTTACTTTCACTGTTAAATTCCCTTAATAAAGTCTTGATTTTGGGAAGATTTCTTGAGATATTTTGCATACAAATTATATCTTTAAAAAATGAAAAAAACAATATTTTATTGAGGATTTTTGCATAGATGTTCATCAGGGATATTGGCTTGAAGTTTTCCTTTTGTGTTGTGTCTCTTCCCAGTTTTGCTATCAGGATGATGGTGGGTCAATATGTGCAGCAAACCACTATGGCACACATATTCCTATGTAACAAACCTGCACGTTCTGCAAATGTATCCTGTTTTTTTCTTTTTTTTTAGAAGAAATAAAGAAAAAAATGAAAATATCATTTTGATTTTTACTTTGTGCTCTTTATGACATCTGTATTTTTTCTTGCTTTATTGCACTTACATGTTAGGAGAGGACAGTAGAAAATCTAAAATTGTCCTTGCTTTTTAATTATCCTGTGTATTCAAATTTTAATATATATAGGGTTGTTCACATTTTCTATTCCTATTTGCATTCATCTTTGTAAGTAGTGCCTATCAATGGATTTGACCATCTCATGTAATTTGTAGGATGTATTGACATCACATTGTTTAAAGTATGTTTTTAATGTCTTTTTAATGACTGTTAGATGTGTGTTTTATTCTGATTCTTCAAAATAAGTATAAATGGGAATTTGCTCTATTATTATTATTAAAATATTGTTTTGATAATTTTCTCTATTTTTCTATCCATTTATTTTTATTGTATTCCCATTGTACATTTTTTCTCTATTTTGTGTTAAATTTGCTTTCCTTCTAAACTGGAAGCCTAAACCATTGATTTTGAAACCTTTCTTATTTTTTAATGAAAGCAAATAAAGCTATACATTTTTCTGTAATACTGTAGTAGTTGTTATATGTTGTGTTTTATTAACATTTTTGTAATATTTTCTAGTTTATATTGCAGTTCTTTTTAGCTCCTGATGTATTTGAATGCATAATTTTATTTCACTATTTAGGAACTTTCTTGGCAAATTTATTTTGACTTGTTTTTAGTTTAGTTAAATTTTAGTCAAAGAATATACTTGGTACTTCAGAATTTATTTCTTTCAAGACTTACTTTATGCCCCAGAACACTATCTATTTCATCAATATTCTATATACACTGGAAAATAACATGTATTCTACAGAAATTCAATAGAGGATTCTAGAAATATGAATAAGATCAAGTTGGTTGGTAGAATTGTGCAAATGGTCTATATCTTTACTTATTTCTGTGTTTTAAAAAAATATTTATTGTTTTTTATCAATTACTAAGAGATGGGTATTCATTCCCTACTTACGATTGTGAACTTTATCTAAAAACTTTAGCTCTGCAAATTTTTGTTTTATGTGGCTTCAAACTCTAATTTGGGGCACAAATGTTTGTTATGCTGTTTTGACAAAAATCCCTTTTAAATTTAAGAATATTCTCTTTTCCTGTGATTTAATACTATGTATTCTAAGTTTTGCATGTCTGTTTTACTATTTCTGTATTAGTTTGCTTTTTTTTGAGTTACCATATCTGTTTTTCCATTCTTTAACTTTCAAACGGTTTTTATGTTTACAGGGCATCTATTATAAACAAACTATAGCTGTTCCTCCAAGAGTAGACTGGGGAAAGCTCTCATGTAAACGTAAGTCTTAATCAGTGCTTTTTTTTCCTAATGTTATACACTTTTCAGTTAACAGAAGCTGTGGGTTAATCTCCAGTGCCTTCAAACATGATTTCCCCTGTAGAGTTTATAACTTTCATATGAAGGATTATTATGGCTAATGTAAATTACTTTGCCATCAGCAGATCAGAAACATTTTAGGTTTCTGATTTTGGGTATTGATGTACTTACCTGGTGTATTGGTTATTACTTTTTCAAAAGGAACTCATGTAGGGAATACAGAGAATGCCTTAAGGTTATTAAGGTGTGTGGTGAGTATATATGCAAACTTTCCACTTTTAATTATAATTTTTTAAAATACTTAATTATTTGCATTTAATTATTAAAATTATCAAGTAGCATTAATTATAAAAATTCTAGCAAGCAGCATGACATTTTCAGATCAAGTTCTCCATACATACCTAATATCTTACAAATGCATCTGCTAGTCCTAAAAAAATAGATTTAATTATATTTTCTCAAATAATTAACAATATATTACATAAAATTTTCTCAAGAAATAGTGCCAAAATTTGCAAATAATATTAGATCAATATTATAGCTCAGATAAATGTTGCTGTAGCTCAGAAAAATATTATACTGTTAACTATACTAATATATTATAGCAGGACAAGCCTCAGACAAAATCCCTCAGACACTGGGTTAAAGAAGGAAGAGGCTTTATTCAGCCAGGAGTGTTGGCAGACTACCATCTCAAGAACACAGCTCTTCAAAGAAAGAGTTCCTGGCCCTTTTAAGGGCTTACAACTCTAAGGGGTTATGTGAAAGGGTCGTGATAGATTAAGCAACCATGGGGCAAGTGACTAGGTTGGGGTGGTAAGCAAGGCAAGTATTTCTCCATACCATTGTCTATGATCTATAGATAGCACAAGCGGTTAGGGTGGGGGTTAGTCTTTAACCTATGGGCCTGGCTGGTGGTGCTGATCAGTCTGTTATTTTTCAGTTTTGACTTCCTCCTTTTCTTTGGAGACAGGGGACAGTAGGAGAAATGTCCTCTCTCCTCAATACAAAAGTAAATTACAGTCAACTTTAGAAAACAGTTTGGTAGTTCCTCAAAAAGGTAAAAGCAAAACTAATATATGACCCAGCAATTCCACTCATTAGTATGTATCTAAGAGAAATGAAAACATGTCCACACAAGGACATACATGTTCATAGAAGCATTAGTCATAACAGCCAAAAACTAGAATGGATCTAAATGCCCATCAACTGGTCAATGGATGTACACAACATGGGATGCTGATAGAAAGGCACACTATTTGAAAATAAAAAAGGACAAACTGCTGCACATACCACTTCATGGATAAATGTCATAAACATTATGTTAAATTAAAGAAGCCAGATGCCTAGACAAGTACTGTATGATTCATTTATATAAGACATTCAGAAGAGGAAAATTTATGCAAACAGAAAATAGATTAGGAGGTGACTAGGGCTGGGGGTGAGATTGGGGATTTATTGGTATGTGAGATCTCAATGGGGGAATAAGATTGCTTAAAAATCAATTTATGTTAATGGTCCCACCACTCATTGTAGTTACTAAAATTTACTTGAAATGAGTTCATTGAAATGGGTGAATTTTACCATATGTGAAATATTTCTGAATAAAACTTTAATGAAAAAGTAAGTGTAATATGAAATAAATAAATATAGTAATCAAAATTAATTGGTTAATCAAAGATCTTAACAGAATATTGAAGGTTGAAAACTTTTGAAAAGGAAAATTTTGTACTTTGAAATGTAGCAGGACAAGCTGCAGACAAAACCCGTCAGACACTGAGTTAAAGAAGGAAGGGCTTTATTTGGCCGGGAGCTTCGGCAAGACTCACGTCTCCAACAACAGAGCTCCCCAAGTGAGCAATTCCTGTCCCTTTTAAGGGCTCACAACTCCAAGGGGGTCCACATGAAAGGGTCGTGATGAATTAAGCAAGCAGGTGGTACGTGACTGGGGCTTGCATGCATCCATAATCAGAACTGAACCAAACAGGACAGGGATCTTCACAGTACTTTTCTTATGCAAATAACTGATTAGGTCAGGGGTCGATCTTTAACTACTAGGCCCAAGGTGTGGTGCCAGGCTATCTGCTTGTGGATTTCATTTCTGCCTTTTAGTTTTGACTTCTTCCTTCTTTGGAGGCAGAAATTTGGCATAAGACAATATGAGAGGTAGTCTCCTCCCTTACAAGTAGGTTCGTTTGGACTTACCTATGTCTATTTTCTGAGTAGCAAAATATGTAATGCTAGAAAGTATGTGACCTTCTGAATGAGTAGCAGAGATAATCCAAAGTACACCCTACTCCCCTGAAGGAATATATAAGAATTGCTAAGCCTATTGGGAAATTAAATAGCCTCATACAGTTTTCATCATTTTTTGTTCTCTTTTTATGCCAAATTTCTAATGGCAGTGCTAAAGAGCAATGAAATGGCCAAAGGCAAGAAGCCAGAGAGAAAAGGGAGAGAATAAAGAGCCAAATAAGCAACCTTTAAATAACTAAGAGTTGATTGATTGATTCCACCCCTTTAGACAATTATCTTAACAGCTCTGTTTGCTAAAATGTCCTGGTGGTCTTGCCAGATACTCTAAAATAACTGTGATTTAAAACAATATGGGTTGTGTGTAAGTGCAGAAGATAGGGAGTCAGACAATTTTGATTTAAATGAAACTGCATGAGTTCTGATCTTTGCCACCTTTCCCTGCTTTAGGTCCAATTCATATTTATGTATAGACTTAATGAAGTCACACTTGTAAAACACTTACACAGTACCCAGTGCATTCTATTTTCTCAGTCAACAATAGTAGAATAAAGATAATTTTATATATATGGTAGTCCTCATTAATATTTAAGAAGGCCATTTACAAGGATGTAGGAGTACACCACATATACTGAAGGTCGATATTATGATAGAAAAGCAATTAATATCATTCATTCAAGAAACTATTCAATTTGGTGAGAGGCTTAGCAATTGAATGCTTGGCCAATATGACTGATCATTGCAGCCTGCATAATTGAATATGTTATTCTGTAAGACCAGGTATTTCATAATTTTCTTCTGTTTAAAATAGTAAGATATATGAAAGAACACAGAATTATCAAATTAATGAATACAGCTAGTAATAGAATAATAAACCCCTTCAGTAGAGAAAAGATTGTCTAAATATACCTTTAGAATAGATTCTTCCTATCTTATTAATCAAAGTTATTCATTAAGAAACTGTTTATCTTTCAAAGAGTCATTAGGCATCAGGCATAGGGTATACAAATGAATATGTAAATGAATTGGTAGAAAATATGATGTTTTCTTTGAAAAAGAAGTGTATAGGAAGCAAGATGGGAGTAGAGAGGGAGTATAAAATAGCCTTAAGTGGATAAGCCAAACCTCCCTCCATGATGGGGGGTGTCAAGTCTCTTTCCCTGATAAAGGCCAGTTAGGAAATAATTCAAGCTTTACAGGCTGGAGAGTATCTGTCAGAACTACTCAACTTCGCTTTTGTAGCTGTAGGGGAGGAAAGATATATTTTCCTTACCCATTCTAGGCTTATGGCTGAAGCCCCTATAACAAGGAACCACTTAGCAAAGAGAAGACACACAAAGGTACTTAATATAAGTTGTATGTGACATGGAGGCCTTCATAAGGAAAAGAAGATCCACAGAAATAGTTAAATCTGAGTGTTTTTTGCTAGGTTTGATGAAGACTGGATAGACGCAGAGAAATAGGATAGGCCAAATGGGGTATGATCTGATAATAAACTGGAAAACTTAGCAAGGTCTGTTCAGATTCTTTTCTGTGACCTCTTGTCTTTGGGCATAAGGATGCTCCTTTTATCTGGCAATTGGGAAGGTATTTTTTTACGTTAAGAGTCTCCTGACATGCTTTTGGCAATGTCAGAACACTCTTCATTTGTTCTACGGCCTGATTCGGGGCTAGGTAGAAAAGGAAGGTGAGAGTTACCTTTCTGCCTCCGTGATTTTGCTGAAATTTCATCAGCATAAAATATTAAATATGCCACTGTGCTACATTTTGGGGTAACATGTTCTGAACCCCATTATAGAGATAACATAACCGTAGACAGAATGCTTTTTTAAAAAATATAAGAGCATTCTAATAATACATTATTATTAAAAAAAAAAAAAAAGGCTGATTTGTCCTCAGTGCCATATTTGTTCAGACCTTGCTCTAGGGAAAGCTACTTTAAGAGTAAACTGAATGTGTGATAGACAATTACAGTTACAAAAATGATATGCTAAATAGTTTAAACTTGGCTCACATGTAAATATGTTCAATGTTAATGAAGACATTTAAATTTAAGTACAAAAGAAAATAATTAGATTGAATTTCAGAAAGACCACTGTTAATTTGGTGTCAGTTATCTATGGAAAATGTCAGTAAAAATATAGTTTAACAGAATTATAAGTCTGTGCATTTACATTTAGAAACACATAACTTTTACATTTAGCTTTCCTAATATTGTCAGTTGTTTCAATCCAATGAATAAATAATTTGGACTTGTACCTAGTAAAATCTTACAGCTTTTTTTGCTGTTATTTTTATTAGCCTTTTTCTCCAAGCTCAGTGAGCTTCAAATCTTCCCATCAAACAGGTATTATCAGAGATTTACCATGAAATTAATAATTATTGAAAGTACAAAAATTCTGATTCAGAATTTTAGAGGCTGAGTTGCACATAGTAATCTATGGTACTCATAATTCTCTTGGACATTTCAAGTTGAAAAATACCTGGAGTTCAAGTATGGCAATTGGTTTTATTAAAATAAAAGTTTCTGGATTTTTAAAAAGATTCTAGATTCTAGAAGTTTCTAGATATTTTTTTTAAACTAGTTTTCAAGGTATTGTTGACCCATGCACAAAATTAAACTTACTGTTGTAGTTAGGCAATATCTAATAAAGATTTAATCAGTATGTCTCAATTTATAAACAAATTACCATAATGTTCAATGAACGTGTCATGATGAATCAAATAAATTTTTATACCAGATAATAGCCTTTTAACAGATAAAACTAAAACAAAATATATGTCTCAATTTCTGTTTCCCTCTCGTCCAGAACGAAGAACACCTTTACTCCATTCTGTAGTGCAAAGTGTCTTACTTTAGGTGATAATAAAGTACTCTAATTCAGTATTACATGCTAATTATTCTGGAGTGATAATGAACCACACCTTGCATATCATTGTAAGACATCATTGTAACAGGGAAATTCTTCAGAGGAAGATTAAGTACTCAAAGTAGTGCTTTCCTCCAAAAATATAATGAAAGCCACAAAAGTAAGCTGAAGTTTTCTAGAAGCCACATTTAAAAATTAGTAGAAAAAAAGAAAAAACAGAATATAATCAAAATAAAATCATTAAAGAGATATCCTTTTTCTTTTCATTCTAAGTCCACCCTGGATTTTGAAGAGTTGGTATGTAAAAATAGTAAAATATCTCATTAATCATATATTTATTATATGTTGAAATAACATTTTGAATGTATTGGGGCAAATAAAATACATTTTTAAAATGTACGTTCTGTTTACCATGAATATTTGTACTAGCTACATTGCATGTGCTAAATATTCACATGTGGTTACTCACTAGTGCCTTGAACAACACAGAGTTAAAGCCCTACTGCACATCTATCAGGTAAATTAACTTGAGAAACTTGCACATCTATGTGTATGTCAAAGACTGACATTCTTTTCTCTAAACTTAGCATAAAGATAGTAACTACCTCACTTAGTATATATGAAGATAAATTATAATCTATACAAAATGCACTAAAAATGTTAGCTAATGTTATAATTATTCTTGCTGATAAGCTCCAATTTACATACTATGATTCATACACAGAAGAAATAAAAGTTTTATGACATTTTATGTGACCTTTACTTGATGTAATAGTTAATTACATGTGTCAACTCAGCTGGGCTATGGTGCCCAATTGGTGATCAAATACCGGTTAAGATGTTGCCATGAAGGTATTTTTAAATCAGCAGGCTTTGAGGAAAGCAGAATATTCTGTATAATTGGGTGGGTCTCATTCAATCAGTTGAAGGCCTTAATTAGGAGAAAAGTTTGAGGTTGCCTAATATATAACTAATTCTGCTTCCAGAGTGAGTTCAGATTCAAGACTGCAACATTAACTCTTGCTGGAGTTTTCACAACACACACATACACACACACACACACACACACACACGCTTCTATTAGTTCCATTTCTCTGGAGAACCTTGGCTAATACACTTTCCTTAATTCCCTTATCCCCCAAGTAATAACAGAGTATGCACTCAGGAGAGCATGCCATTATTAAATCAGGTTAATATGCTGTTTTCACTTAAACAATAACTTTTTGTTGTATAACCATATACTTTATTTTCCAAACTGAGATTTTTTGAGATGAAAGTGTGCAATATTCATAATTACAATAAATTATACATAAACAGAGGCTATCCCAAGAAACCCAAGAGTAAATGTTACCTCACCTTTAAGTAAGCTTAACATTTTAAATAGATATTTAGTCTTTCAATTTTGTTTTTATTTCAATTTTTTCCCATCCCTTCATTCTCTCCAAGTTCACAGGGATAGCTGTCACTCTGTGCCACTGTGATGGGTTTCTGGAAAGTGTGCTGCCCTCATGTTGAGATGTTTAATTTACTCAACTCAGAACTTTAGCCACTATTCTTGATGACTGCAATGCTGTGGGGGCTGCAGGTGACAAAATTGATGACCTCTGCACTGAGCATGGACAATGCACGACAAAGGTTCTTGCGTAGGATGTCCATCCCCTGCTTATGATTAGTTCTACTATGTCAGCTCAATTTATGGTGTAAAAGCAAAAATTGTACCTGAAAAAATTAAACAGGAAAGGAAGATTTATTCAAGCCTATTGTAGCATGGCAAAAAGACCATAACTCATTCTGAACTCAACTCCACCAAAACAAAGGCAAAAATGTTTTTTAGTACTTGGATAAGCCACTGGAAAAGTACTAGAGGATGTTAGGAGAAGGTTGATCCACAGGATATGTCAAGAACATTGATATGGCTTGGCTCTGTGTTCTCTCCCAAATCTCACCTCTAATTGTAATAATTCCCATGTGTTTGGGAGGGACTGGTGGGAGGTAATTAAATCCTGGAGGTGGGTTTTTCCCATACTGTTTTTGTGATAGTGTTAAGTCTCATGAGATCTGATGGTTTTATAAAGGGGAGTTCCCCTGCACATGCCCTCTTGCTTGCCACCATGTGAGATGTGACTTTGTTCCTCATTCACCTTCCACCATAATTGTTAGACCTTCCCCCAGACATGTGGAACTGTGAGTCAATTAAAACTCTTGTTTATAAATTACCCAGTCTCTGGTATGTCTTTATTAGCAGCATGAGAACAGACTAATACACACATTGAGTTATTCCTCAGTTTGCAAATATGATTAGGTCATTTCATTTTCTAATTGGCGCCCATCAAGTTAGGCTACTAACCTCCCACAGAGACTGGGAAATAGAGGCATTATTATATTCCTTGATCATTACCCTTGAAAAGGATGTCCCTGGTCTTTGTGAAAAAACAATTTTGGGGTTGTAAGACTGGCAACAGACTTTTTATAAACATTTATAACTCTAAGCGACAGAGATAGAATTTGCAATAATACAGTTTCTAAATAGTGCTGTAAGAAAAGGGAGGTCAGGGGCTGAGAATCTAGATAAAATCTGTCTAATGTTTCATCAAGTTGAAAGTAAAACTTTGCAAGGAAACCAATAATCCAACCCCAACTAGCTGCAAAACAGTGACACAGTACATTTCAGCACAATCCAAATACTGTTATCTTGGCACAATATGGGAGAAACAACACTTTATACTAGTCACTAATTCAGAACTTATTTTGCCTCCTGGAGATCCCAACACTACAAGGTGCCGCTTAGTCTGCAGTGTAATTTACCATTTAAAATAACATTTTAACATTCTATCGGGGTAGCTATTTCAGAATGATAGGGCAGATGGTTCAACTGCAAAATCCATAGGAATAAGCCAAATCCACTTTTCATTAATTTAAAATTATTTTCCTGGTCAGAAGAAGTGTTATGTGGTAGATCATGATGGTGAACACAGATCATGATGGTGAACACACTTAAGGTCACAGGTGGTGGTATTAGAAGAATTATTTCATGCAGGAAATTTAAGCAGATGCAGATTACGCATCCATCCAGACAGAATAACCCATGACTCTATCGATAATGGAAGTTTTCAAATATATTTAATCCGTTTCTACATAACAGGCTCTGTGCTACTGATGTACAGCACTATATCAAATCTTTGATTTTACTATAGGCAAGCTGGGGAAATAGCAATAGCTAAAATCACCCTGTATGTTTCAGTCTAGATGTTTCTGATAGCATGACTAACTTTTATAGCCATATCCTTGTTTCCAATGCCACAATTTTACTGAGAAAAACAGGGGTTATTGGAGAGAGAGGTTGGCTGATATCCACAGAAAGGATTATCTTGCCCAACTGATTATTAACATGTTTTTCTTCTGAAGATGCTGTTTAGTAAGCATTTTCAGGGTAAACAAAATATGTATCTCTTTGAGACCATTCAAAGATGTTAATCCACACAATTCTTTCCACAGCCTCCTTGCCAGCACTTTTCTAATCAAATTATTCTAAGGTCTTGGGCATCCATCCAAATCATTAGCCATTGTCTATAAATCAGTGTAGATCCATATCTCAGTCTTCTATTTTCCAGGCCAAATGACAGATAGATCTTCAGTCACTGAGGGGATTTCCATTCACTCCTATTCATAGGGTTTCCCATGAGTGGGGGATGTAATGTTACAGCTGTCCATTTTCTGTTGTTGGTAAATTATGTAGAACTCTATTTATATTTAAAACAGCATTGACTTATTTTATTCCTCTGGTTGTCATAATCGCCTCAAGTGGTTACCAGTGTGGAGTGAGAAGCAGGCAATGTGCATTCTTAACCACTTGTTCATGCAAATTACTTGTCCCTTCAGAACATTTGTAAGCCATGTTTAGTATGTACATATCATTTTCACTTGTTGGTAGAATAGTGCTCTATATATCCAACCTGAAGGTGTAGAAGATTAGAAAAACTCCTAGTACATATTGTGGCCCATGGTCTCATATTTTGTTTCTATTATGGCTCAAAATATGTTTCTCAAAGAGCTATCTTTTATTGGCTACGGACAGCGTATGTTTACTTCAAAACCTTAAGGTCTATACTGGATTCACCCATTGTGACCTGCTAAAGCCTCCATATAGAAAAGTTATCTGACTCTTATATTTCAAGCACTATTGTGTCTCCTCAGTCATCTAGTCCAATTGGCAGAAGAGCTTATATGACATCACAGGCATAATGCATATTGTTCTCTTGCTCTCGCAGTCCACTCAAAACTGGAAGCCTTTCAGTGAGGTAGGTATGGACCTTCAAAAACAAAACTGTTTACTAGATAGTTTTCCTCTGTCTTAGTGGTGGGTGGTGCCGGAGCCAGCCATGTGAATTTGTCCTCTTCTGATGCAATGTTTTAATATTCCACATACTCATACATGGAAATTGTATGGGGGTGGGAAGTTCCCACATTTTTTGAGATTTATTTTTCACTGTATGACACATATGTGTTTTATTGTTACTGATGAGAGGTTCTTGTCTCTCAATGTAATAAACTTAACTTGAAGCAAGGCAAACTTTTCCAGACAGGTTTATTAAGACTTATACCCAGAAAGGTTGAATATTAAAGAGAGAGCACAGGAAAAGAAAAAAATCAACCAACCAACCAACCAAACAACAGCAAAACATTCTCCAGCTTATGCACTCCATGGGGGAGTGCATTGCAGTATCCTAAGGAGGGCAACATACATAATTCATGAAGTGGATGAGCATCATTATATGTGCTGAGTGGAGTACAGAGTGCACAGGTAGAGAAATCATGCTAGCACATACACCACATGGTCAGAAAATGATAGATAAGCCCCTCTCTGGGAAAGGTTTTACTGTCATAATGAGGCTGGGGTTAAAGATAAGCCATTCTTCTGGACTTGTGCAAACAGGGGCAAAAGAGTTAAATCCTCTGAGTTATATTTATATTGGGATGTTGCTTATTTTAGTTTCCAAGGTCCTGCAATCAGTGAGTATGGCACTTTGAGTAAGATTCATGGTACAAGGTCTGGATGGTCTGGCTGGGGTCCTTGCTGGACACAGGTTCCTCCCCCTCCAGCAGCTTGTAGTAAAGGTCCCCAGTGGGGAACAGAGGCCTAGTCCTGTCCCTACCCTGCCTCATTACAAATAAGTAGAATAGCTTTCTACTTCTTGTACAAACACTCCAATTAGCATAAGGTGAATTTTATGGACTAGCGCCATGCTCTGTGTGATTGAGAAGATATCAGACTCCTACAGAATATTCTATGAATGCGAACTAGAAAGTAAATATAAGCCTGAGATAGGACTGTGAGATTTATACTTGGCCCTGCCAGTTAAACTGCTTTCAGTGGTCTTTGCTAACAAGTTCAAATTAGTGGCTACATATCATGAACCATTTTTGTTTGTTTGTTTGTTTGTTGTTTTAATTTGTTTCAGTAAATCTGGAGCAACAGATTGGTTCCCTTAATTTACTAAATGTATGAAAATACATTTTGATCACCCACTTTCCATCTAATACTGGCTCTTTCTCATTGAAAGCATTTGAGCAGGTAAAGGTTTCTGAATGAATTAGGTGTGACTGGCTCATAATTTATTTCTTCAGTATGCTGGCTCAGTGCAGACAATTAGGAAGATCAAGACCCCTTAATCACTTGGGGATCGAAGCCAATGTACTAGGAGAAATTTATATAGTTTTGGTCTAGTTTTAGATAGTTTACATAAGACTAGTTAGTACCCTCCTCCTCCTCCTCATCATCATCACTTGGCATCAAATTATAAAGTGACCTCCTTCACAGTCCAGTTCTGTGAAATGAATTTAGGTGTCACAACTTGTTATGGAGATAGAGGTTTTACAAGAATCATTAAGTAAAAAGCTCCAAACATGGTCACATTCTGAGGTATTGGAAATTAGGACTTCAACATATACGTTTTGAAGGGGAAACAAGGCCACCCATAACAAATTGTGACACCTAAATTCGTTTCACAGAACTGGACTGTGAAGGAAGTCACTGCTATGTTACAGACAAGCAAGTGCCTATTAAATATAGACACCTCTATTCTGATGGTGGGCTCAGGAGTCAGTTGCCATTGGGCTAACCAAATAGAAAATTCAGATCTCCTGTTTTGTGCTTGATTTGCAGAACTCAACTATACCTGCAACTTTAGGGCTAAGGAGTCTCATACATGTAGTGTTTTGCTTCTCAGTACCGGTGAAAAGAAAAGCATACCAGA
Source organism: Macaca thibetana thibetana (assembly GCF_024542745.1). Lineage (NCBI taxonomy): Eukaryota > Metazoa > Chordata > Mammalia > Primates > Cercopithecidae > Macaca > Macaca thibetana. The sequence goes on from NC_065594.1 coordinate 62,874,760, forward strand.
AAGATACTAAAAAGAATACTGAGGAAAGCCAAACCACAGGACTTGCTACAAAATAGTGTAGTGATTTGTGCATTTCCTGTTTAGCAAATGAAGAACTCAGGACTAAAATATTTAAAAAAAAAACCAGTAGGGTAAATCTGCAAATTCTCTGATTTTGTGATTTTATGTTTACATATTCTATTACATAATACAAAATTGAGTGATTGATAAAAGGAAATATTCACAGACAAAAATGATAAACAGATTAATGAAAACATTTTTTCAAACCTAGAGTTTCACAGGGAAAACACCACACTTTAATAATTAACTGGAAGGCTATTATTTTAATTATTGTATGTATTGATGCCTTGCTAGTCACCATTGTTTGGTATAATGGCTAGAAAATCTATCTGAAAAACAGACATGTCTGAGAGCTATAGTTAACTGTGCCAAACGCATCCCCACTTTCCCCATACTAATGTTCATTGTGAGAAGTTGAATAACTTCTTAGACCTGAAGACTTTCACGTATAAATGAAAAACTTATAGAAATTAAAAATTAAAAACTAGACAAATTTTAAAATTACCCTACTTTGAATGAGAGTCAACAATGATATTAGTACAAACTATAATATTGAAATTAATTCAAGCAGTATAACTCCCTGGAAAAAAAATCAATAATCCTAATAAAACTGGAATTTCTTCATATGCAATATTTTTAATTTAATGCAGGATATACTGTCTTTACTAATAAGAGGGCATTTGTATTTGATTTTAAAATTCACTTTCTTCGCTAGGCAGCTAATACATACTGACAATATGTTATAAGCTGTTGAAACACATCTCAATTTCTATGCAACTTATATGGCATAAAATCATAGAAAAAGATATTTTATTTCCCAATAGAGGTTTTTGATTTTCACAATGAAATATAACTTTAATCGTAGAGAAATTTATTAGGCTGAGATAATTTGATGAAATTTCATATTTTTACACACATCCATGTATTATAATCTGACTCTATATTAATAAATTGTACTCAGGCTGTATATTTATTTATCAGTCATACATATGCCAGAAAGAAGCACTTTTGCACGTCAGCTCCCAGATGTTGCATTAGATACATATTCTACTCTCAGCTGACAAACTAGACTTAATACATGTATTTGATCTTACTGAGTTTTAGTAATGCAAGTAAATTTTTTTTCAGCTGATTTAGTTGCAAATAGCTAAATAGGTTAAGCATCTGGATATCACAAACTCTAAATCAAGCCAATGTTGACCCCTCAAAATATAGCTATCTTGAGACTTCTATTAAGCCATTCTGCAAAATTATTCTATTATCCTTTCAATTATCTTATTGTAGTGTTTCTTTAATCATCAATTAAAAGGGCAGGAAATATAAAATTAAATGAAACAACTCAATTCTAATGGATTTTAAATATTTAAAGAGCTATAGTAGCTTGATTTATTTAATTTATTGTTCTTTTGTTTGTGGATTTGTGAGTTATTAAGACATGCTTCAGCTCATTTCAATGACTTTTTGGCTGTGGGAATTTTAATTTAAGAAAACTTTTCATATAAATAGCAGAAATGCTTCTGACTAACCTCAATGGATTTCAGATCATTCGTATGGTTTTAGAAACATGTTATTTTTAACAATAAAAAAAGATATGACAATATGTATTCTAACTTAACAAGAATGATAAAGTTTAATTTTATAAAAAATATCATTCTAGGCCGGGCGCGGTGGCTCAAGCCTGTAATCCCAGCACTTTGGGAGGCCGAGACGGGCGGATCACGAGGTCAGGAGATCGAGACCATCCTGGCAAACACGGTGAAACCCCGTCTCTACTAAAAAATACAAAAAACTAGCCGGGCGAGGTGGCGGGCGCCTGTAGTCCCAGCTACTCGGGAGGCTGAGGCAGGAGAATGGCGTGAACCCAGGAGGCAGAGCTTGCAGTGAGCTGAGATCCGGCCACTGCACTCCAGCCTGGGAGACAGAGCGAGACTCCGTCTCAAAAAAAAAAAAAAAAAAAAAAAATATATATATATATATATATATCATTCTATAATATCTACAAAATTGGTAGTGGTATGTGTACACTTAAAGCATTGACAGTATGCTCCTCCTTAATATAAACTAACATAACGTATATACCTTAGCTATTAAGAAAATTACTTTCTCTTTTGTTGTAATAAATACAGAATAATGGTAATTAAATATGCACAAATAAAGACATATTTATATTTATTAGAAAAAGTTCAAATTTTTCTGACTCCATTTTCCAAAATGTTTCTTAAAATATTATGGCTGATCTTTGTAACTATTTATTTACAACAAGCTTAATACTTGTAAAATTCCAATCATTGCTATGTAAAGTCTTGACAAAAACTTTGAAATGTAGACTCAGTTAATTGTCAAACCTTTGTTTATGCTATTGAATGTCATCATTCCAACGTGCTATATTATTTACCTAAGTAGAAATTTATATCAGTTCAGGATAGTGCTATTTTCTTACTGAGTGTCTCTTCATTTACTATGAAGAATACCTGTGAGCTGTGCAGTGCTGTACTACTATTGATAAGGCAATGAAAAAACAGATGACTTACTTGGTTTTACAGAGTAAAAGTAAGAGAATTCTATACCACAGATTGTGCAATGTAAATTTGCAGACATATTTATCTTGTTTATTCACAAATTTAAGGATACCTTGAAGTAGCAATAGAATCTCTGAAGAGTAGTAAGAATAGAATATGCATGAGTACTTTAACTCTTTTCTGAAATATATTTATGATAATAAGGGAAACAACTAGAGTCTTTAAGCTGAGCAATTCTTTAACCTTAAATCTTGTTCTAGCTTACATTGTAGCGTGCTATTATCACATTACGGTTTATCAACAAATGTAGTTGGATGGATAAATATTATAAAAAGTTATTGAATAATGGAGAAATGCATGGGGAGAGCAGTCTTGGTGCCTCTTCTAACTGATCGTGCTGAAATGACAAACATGTTTTTATATGTTTACAGCCCACACACTGTGGGCAAGTTTCATGACACTATCCTCAGAGTCTTTATGCTGGGTTGTGTTGTATGAATGTGGCCAAGACTGGTGTGTCAAGTTAAGTTTCCTGAAAATAGACATTGAGATGAGAATTTGAAATCAGGATATCAACTGGACAATGTTCTCAGAATACCTCAACAATATTTCAGCCATACCTCCGTAAAAGTGAGAGGCATGAACATTAATGCAGATACAAGAGAGTGGTCCGAGGATCCCATGAGGTGTTCTAAAGCGGAAATCTCCCTTCAAAGATGTTGCAAGTGAAAACAAGGGATTTATAGGGACAGAAAACCAAATACCACACATTCTCACTCACAAGTGGGAGTTGAACAATGAGAACACATGGACATAGGGAGGGGAACATCACACACCAGAGCCTGTCAGGGGTCGGGGGCAAAGGGAGAGAGAGCATTAGGACAAACACCTAATGCACGCAGGGCTTAAAACCTAGATGATGGGTTGATAGGCGCAGCAAACCACCATGTCACATGCATACCTATGTAACAAACCTGCATGTTCTGCACATGTATGCTGGAACTTAAAATAAAATTTAAAAAAGAAGAAGAAAAAAAAGGGGGTCAGGCCTTTCTACTCATACATCCACAACATTCATCAGAGTGTAGCTCAAGTTTGGGTGGTATAGAACCTTTATTCTGGAGACGATTTGAGGGGAGACAATCAGCAATGCACCATCAGCAAACAATGTTTTCCATCTGAGGTGGCTCAGTCTTGAAGAGGAAAATCAGTGAGGCAAACTATAACCTGTACTATACTATACTCCTCATCCTGCTCAGATACACTAATTTAATGTAAATTTATAGGAAAGTTTACTGATTTCATAAGTTTATAACTTACGAAAATTTTCTCCAGCATTCTGGCAGGGCTCCTTTCTTAGAAAATACTAAAATATATTAGTAAGAGAAGATATAATCCCTGCCTCAGAATTTGGCTATGAGGTCAAAACTAAGCTCAAGTTTTCATCCTTATACTATAAAGTCTAGATTACCTCTTTTAATAAGTAGTACTTTTACAGGCTTTGACAGCTTATCCGGTGGGGTGACTCTGCCACTAATCACTGATTTGTCTGTTTCTCTGGTCACCATGCACTTCATAGGACATAAATGGCACATTTATATTTTTTTCCACCAAAATTAGGCAATATGCTTTTAAGAGATGTACTAAAGGATTGCCAACATGACAAATATATTCTTAACTCCCCCATTTTTGAAATAAACAACAACAAAAATATGTTACAAACTTCCTAATGTGAAGGATGCAAAGCTCCTGGTAGATTAGTGACTAATTTTCTTGCCTCCAAAATCAAAAAATCATTCCCTATTACCAAGAGCGATTCATCCCAGGGATGCAATGATGGTATAACATATGGAAATTAATAAATGTAGCATACCAAATTCACAGAAAGGACAAAAACTATATGATTATCTCTGTAATGCAGAAAAAGCATTTGACAAACTTCAAACATTCTTTCACAACAAGAACTCTGGAAAATTAGGTATAAAAGGTGCATACCTCAACACAATAAAAGCCATATAAGACATTTTGACAGCTAACATGATAACAAATGAAAAAAATTTGAAAGCCTGTCTCTAAAATCAGAAACAAGACAAGGATACTACTTTCACCACTTCTATCCTTCATAGTACTGGATGTCAGTCTCAGCCAGAACAATCAGGCAAGAGAAAGAAATAAATGGCACCTAAATAGGAAAGGGGGAAGTCAAATTGTCCCTGGTTGCAGATGAAATGATTTTATATTTAGAAAACCCTAAAGACTACCAAAAAACTATTAGAAATAATAAATGAATTTAATAAAGTTGCAGAATAAAACATTAACATATCAAAGTCAATAGATTTTTTATATGCTAATAGTAAACTGTCTGAAAAAGAAATCAATAAAACCATCCCATTTAGACTAGCTCCAAAACAAAACAGGATACCTGGAAATAAATATAACCCAGAAGGTAAAAGTTCTCTGCACTGAAACTGTAAAACACTGATTAAAAAAAAAAAAAATGAGGAGAGCACAAATAAGTGGAAAGATATCTCATGTTCATTAGCTGGAAGAATTAATATTACTAAAATGGGTAAACTACTCAAAGTGATCTACAGATTCAATGCAATCCCTATCAAAATAGTAATAACATTCTTTAGAGAAAGAGAAAACAAAATTTAAAAAAGATGTATTTGAAACCACAAAAAACCCAAATAGCCAACACAATCTTGAAAAAAAAAAAAAAAAAAAAAAAAAAAAAAAAAAGCTGGAACCATGACACTACCTGACTTCAAAATATATGACAAAGCTACAGTTAAAAAATGGCATGATATGGCCGGGCGCGGTGGCTCAAGCCTGTAATCCCAGCACTTTGGGAGGCCGAGACAGGTGGATCACGAAGTCAGGAGATCGAGACCATCCTGGCTAACACGGTGAAACCCCGTCTCTACTAAAAAAAAATACAAAACACTAGCCGGGCAAGGTGGCGGGCGCCTGTAGTCCCAGCTACTCGGGAGGCTGAGGCAGGAGAATGGCGTAAACCCGGGAGGCGGAGCTTGCAGTGAGCTGAGATCCGGCCACTGCACTCCAGCCTGGGCGACAGAGCGAGACTCCGTCTCAAAAAAAAAAAAAAAAAAAAAAAAAAAAATAAAAAAATGGCATGATATTAGCATAGAAACAGACACATGGACCAATTAAACAGAATAGAGAGTCAAGAAATAAATTCACCCACTTACAGCCCACTGATTTTTGATCAAGGCTCAGGAAACATACATTGAGAAAAGAACAGTCTCTTTAGTAAATGGTGCTGGAAAAATTGGATATTGAAATGCAAAAGAATGAAACTAGACCCTTATCTTTCACATATACAAAGATCAACTCAGAATGGATTAGAGACTTAAATGTAAGGCCATAAATTATAAAACTTCTAGAAGAAAACAGAGGGGAAATGATTCACGACATTGGACTAGGCAAAAGTTTTTTGGATAAGACCTCAAAAACATAGGCAACAAAAGCAAAAATAGACAAATGAGATTACATCAAACTAAAAAGCTTCTGCACAGCAAAAGAAATAATCAACCGAGTGAAGAGACAACCTACAGAATGAGAGAAAATATTTGCAAACAATGCACCTGACAAAGTGTTAACATCCAGAATATATAAGAAGCTCAAACAACTCAATACAAAAAAAGAACCTAAATTAGAATGGTCAAAAGGCCTTAATAAACATTTTTCAAAAGGAGACATCCAAATGACGAAGAGCTATATGGAAAAATGCTCAACATCACCAATCCTCAAGGAATTGCAAATCAAAACCACGATGAGATATTACTTCATTCCAGTTAGAACTGCCATTATCAAAAAGACAAAAAAATAACAAATGTTGGTGAGGGTGTGGGAAAATGTGAACTTTTACACACTATTGGTGGGAATGTAAATTAGAACAGCCATTACGGAGAAAATAGTACGGAGGATTCTCAAAAAACTTTTGAAAATTGCCATATATAAAGGCAATCCCTCTATAATATATATCCAGGGGAAATGAAATTTGTATGTCAAAGAGATAACTGTACTCCTATGTTTACTGCAATGCTATTCACAATAGCCAAGATAGCAGTCAGCCTAAGTGTCCAACAACAGATGAATGGATAAAGAAAATGTAGGATATATACACAAAGGAATATTATTTTAAAAAGAATCATATTCTATTATTTGTAACAACACAGATAAACCTGAAGACCATTATGTTAAGTGAAATAAGTCAGACACAGAAAGAAAAATACCAAATGTTCTCACTCATATGCAGAATCTAAAACAGTTGATCTTGTAGAAGTAGTGAATGAAACAATGATTATCAGAGATTAAGGAGTGCAGGGAGAAGTGGGGCCTGGAGACAGAATGGTCAACAGTTACAAAGTTAGAAAGAAAGAATAAGTTCTGTCGTCTCATTGAACAGTAAGGTGACTATAGTCAACAATAAGGTAGTGTACATCTCAAAACAGGCAGCAGAGAGAATTTTGTATTTTCTTGCCACAAAGAAATGATGAAGGTTGGAGGTGATCAATATGCTGATTACCCTGATTTGATTATACACAAAGTGCACATGTATCAAAATAATACATGGCACTCCATAAATATGTGAGATTATTACATGTAAATTGATAAAAAAAGAAAAAGTTGAATGAGGGTCTTGCTATGCCTTCTAGCAGTAGCGTTCTACTGCTAGATCTGTAGAGATTAGAGGTGAGTGGACAGATAAGTCCTTGGGAAAGATGCTAAACTGGGATATTTTTATTTCCACCCTTTATTATTTGGACTTGCATTTTGTCGATAATGGAAATATAAACCACTACATAATGCATCAGTAAATGGTAGCTCACCCTTGAAGGTTGTCATCATCAAGTTGTTACCACACCTGTGCTTTAAAAAGGCTCCCTGCCTTCCTAACAGGAATCTACTAAAACTTTACTGATGCGGGGTTGTGTGATTATTCTGTGGACAATGGACTCCTACCCTAAATTTAGTTTACACATCTGACCATACTGATGATGCCATATATACACACAATCTAAGAGGATACAAAAAAGTTTATGATTTACATTATGTGACTTTCCAAGGAAAGCAGGGTGGCTCCTAGGCAGGTCTGAAGATCTTGAGAATCCAAGAGAAGACTTACTTAAAGATTTTATGGTGATTATAGAGTAAGGTTCCAGTGAGAATCCCCTGAATGTGGTTTTAATGCTCACTGGCACTAAAGGAGAGAGCATTAAGGTTTTCTTGTCAACTTGTTCAGATATGCAGCATAAGGGAAGGGAAAGGGATGAAAATTAAAATCTATCAGCAACCAAACATTAACAAATGGAGAAAGACTCTTCATTACAGATGGTGAGCTCCTGAATCTTCATAGATTCATATTTATCTCCCAGGCTCTGAAGACACACATCTTAACAAGCTCTCCAACGTATTTTCCAACTATTGCTCATCCAATCAAGTTAACAAAATGTCATTCATGTTAATATGATACTTTATGGAATATACATATTATGTGTCTATGTCCCTTCAAACTGCAGTCATGCACTGCAAAATAGTTTTCAATCAATGCAACACATATACTACATTGTTCCCATAATATTATAATGCAGCCAATAAATTTTTATCACCTAGTGACATCAGAGCTATTGTAACATTGTAGCGCAATGCATTATTCATGTATCTGTGGAGATGCTGGTGTAAATAAACCTACTGTGCTTCCAGTCATATAAAAATATAGTACATACATGTATGTACATTATGTACAGCAAACAATATTTGATAAGGATAATAAACACCGATGGTACTGGTTTATATATTTATTTTACCATACTTTTAAATTATTATTTTCAACTTACACAAAAAAGTTAATTCTGAAACCATTGTAGGCATACCTCCTTTGGGAGGTATTCCAGAAGAAAGCTTTGTTAGCATAGGAGATGACAGCTCCATGTGTGTTACTGCCCCTGAAGACCTTCCAGTAGGACACAACGTAGAGATGGAAGATAGTGATATTGACAATACTGACCCTATGTTGGCCTAGGCTAATGTGTGTGTGCACCTGTGTCTTAGTTTTTTTTAAAAAAATTAAAAGTTAAAAAAAAGCAAAAAGCTTATAAAACAAGAATATAAAGAAGGGAAGTATTTTTGTACAGCTGTACAATGTGTTTGTGCTTTAAGCTAAGTGTTTTTTTTAAGAGTCAAGAAGTTACAAAATGACATAGTTTATAAGATTGAAAGTTATAGTAACCTAAAGTTAATGTATTGGTGAAGCAAATATTTTTTTCATGAACGTAATTTAGCCTAAGTGTACATGTTTTGAAAGTCTACCATAGGGTTCAGTAATGTTCTAAGCCTTCACATTCACTCACCATTCAGTCGCTCAGTGACTTACCCAGAGAAAATTCCAGTACTGCAAGCTCCATTCATGTAAGTGCTCTATACAGGTATAGCATTTTTAATCTTTTATATAATATTTTTACTTTTGTCTATGGTTAGATATACAAATATTTATTGTTTTGTTATGGTAGCCGATAGTATTTAGTACAGTAACATATGGCACAGGTTTGTAGCCTAGGTGCAATAGGCTATACCATGTAGCCTAGGTGTATAGTAGGCAAAACCATCTAGGTTGGTCTAAGTACACTCTATGAATATTGCACAATGACAGTAATGCTTAAAAACACATTTCTTAGAATTATCCAGCAATTAAGTGAAGTATGACTGTGTATTATGACTGAAAGCAGGTCATTTAACATAGATAGCCCTACAGCAGAACTGTAAATGTAAACTGTTAACTGTCCCACTTAACGTTTAAGTTATCATATCTTTATTCCTGATAGGGATGGAAAATAAGGCATTTGACAGATTACAGACAGCATACATTGTACCAGAGATCCTGTTAATGTGTTTTATCAAATATAGCATGTTGCATAACATTTGCACTTAAAGTTTCCGTTTGCTTGAGTCTGTAGTACTCTACCTTCATCATCTAGACAATGTATAAATTTTGAAAAAGTTACAGTGATGAATTACATGGAGAAATTAGGGTACTACTAACTGTTGATATTTTAGGTTATTAAAGTAGGTAATAATGTCTGTCATACCTCTTGGATGTAATCTTTTTACTTTATAATTTTATCGTATAACATTCATGATGGGGGAGTCAGTTCAGAGTCTTCCAGTTGACTTTTCCCACTATCACAGACTTAACTCACTCTCCATGGAAACAGCATGTTGTGCGTGTGTGTGTGTGTGTGTGTGTGCGCGCGCAGAGCCAGGGGCTTGTTCTGTCAACTACAAGAATGTCAACTACCAAGAATGCAATTCTAATCACAGATTTCTCAGTTGGGTATAATAAGATCTGGTCTAGGAATTTATTTATTATCTGGTCCCATGATATTCATACTTCTACAGTGATCATAATTAAATTTGGGGTGTAACAGGTCTCAAAATGTCTGGATATTCACCAATTACCAAAGTCAATGACTCTAGGTCACTTTCAGTTGATGCATGTTTCAGGTTTGTTTCTTTTGGAGTCCTAACTTTTCCTTTAATCAATAGATTCCTGGAAATAATGTAGACTGAAGTCCAGAGTCTGGCAAAGATTGTCAGATTAAGCTTTGATTGTTCTTGATTCCCATGGATTGAGCATTCTTGATAGCTTCCAATCTATCTTGACCCTAAGAATGTCAACTTTGATTAACGATCTCATAACTCTCTGAGGTTCAAGTCAACTTTGCTGCCACTCTGACTTTTGTCACTGATTTTATAATTGTATCTAGCTTACTTAAGATGGTTAAGCATTGCTCCCTGTCCTCCGTTACTTCAGAATTTTATTACATACTTTAATGTAGAGAATCTTTTATCTGTAATAGCATCTACCACAAACTCTAGTCTACAGAAGACAGTCACCATATGACACTTTCAATGGCATCAAGGTCACCCTCATCATGTTTTTTATTGCATTGATAAAAAGTGGCTTTCAAGCCCTACCATATAACATAGTAGACAGGTGTTTTTTGTTTGTTTGATTGAGTTTAGTCCTTATACAGTACACCTACTCTAGCACATTCAATTTTCTCAGCTTTTTTTCTTCTCCTTTCACCACCTACTGTAGTCATTCTAGATTTCTAGTTTCCTAGTGTGGCCCATCACATTATCCAAAGTTCTAAAAGCTATTCTAACAGCAATTAACACCTTTCCTTGGGTTGCTAGTCAAGGTGCTAACTCTTGTACTGTGGGAGTATGCTCACATATGGATGGACCCTTTGTTATCAAACCTTCTGTTTTACTCCTCTTGATCAGTATGTCAAGATCCAGGCCCATAATTCTCTCGTAGCATCTTCCAGGTATAGTTCCTTTCTTCTTTCAGTAGGCATAATACTTTTCTTGGTAGGATGTTTTGTGACTAATCTTATTTATGGTGCAGGTTAGAAGAAAGGAAGGTGAGTATAGATAATGGACTCAATGCCATCTTGCAAGGTCTTTGAATCATATTAAAGAAAGAGGGAATGCTACACTTTAACAGAGAAGCTTGGGATACTTTTATGGGCCTCGGAGATGCCGGAAAATCTGGAAATTAAAGCCGTTTTTGTGTGTGAATCACTCAGGAGTACCTGATCCCCAAGTCTCTGTGTCTTACTCTTTTCAAATGAAGACTCTAGTCTTGAAAAAGCAGACTTGCCAGGGTTGAAAATTCCACCATCTAACTAGTCCTGTTACCGTTATAATTTAATTCTGGCTCTAATTTTCAACTTGGTTGCCATCCTCCAGAACAGGGATTTAGAGTTTTTATATATGTTCCCAAAATATACTGACTTTCACATGTGGCTTTATATTTCAGATGGCTCTGCAGAATCTCCACTAAGTATGCGGTTCACATAAGTGTGTGTGCTTTTTTTCCTGAAGTAGATGAACCAAATTAATTAGATAGAATAGTTAAAAAGTAGAAAAATTAGAACCAAAGGCATACAATTTTTCCCTGACAACGGCAAAAATGTATGCGAACTAAATTTCAGAATATCATTAAATAAACAGACAACCTATAAAGAATACGTACGTATTATCTGCACTATATGATGTTTCTCATAAGAGGTTGCATGTTAAAAAAAGTGAACCCGATCTTTTTAGAGTAGCATAGGAATCAAATCACACTGATCTCCAAAGAAAGCAAGTAATTTGAGAACATTTTATGGCTTTACAGCAAAAATACACAGATTTACATTTAAATAAATATTTTATAATTATTTTAAATTATTACAATAAATTTGTAGGCAAACTGTGAATAAAATTGAAACTATTACTAATGTTACTAAGCTAAAATTAAATATTACCAGCTCAAAAATGTCAAATTATAATTAAATCTGACAGAATTTGAGAGAGGAAATGAAGATAAATAAATGGAGAGAGAGATAGAATAGCTAATGTGTTTCTCTATGTATTGGGAATCCATGAAGCAGAGTTTAAAATGAATAATCAGAAATTAATATTCAGAAAATTTTAAATTATTATTTGAATTTATTATTATCATTTAAACTATTATTTAAAATTAAATAACAGGCCTGGTGTGGTGGCTCACGCCTATAATCCCAGTACTTTGGGAGGCCGAGGCGGGTGTATCACCTGAGGTCAGGAGTTCGAGACCAGCCTGGTCAACCTGGAGAAACCCTGTCTCTACTAAAAATACAAAAATTAGCCAAGTATGGTGGTGCGTGCGTATAATCCCAGCTACTCGGAGGCTGAGGCAGGCAGAATCACTTGAACCTGGCACGTGGAGGATGCAGTGAGCCGAGAATGCACCACTGCACTCCAGCCTGGGTGACAGAGAAAGACTCCATTTCAAAGCATTAAAAAATAAATAAATAAAAAGTAAAATTCAACTAACAAAAATCAGAAAAATAATTTATTATTAAAGGGATAGATAGGAATTATGCCAATTAAAAATCATCTTTGATAGTAAGCAATTCATCTTTTAAATAAAACAATAAATTCCAACTGAATAATTAGCTGTAAAAACATATTAAATAGTTAAATAGGACAGGGAGCAGAGGTTCACGTCTGTAATTCCTGCACTTTGGTAGGCCTACGTGGGTGAATCACGAGGTTAGGAGATCGAGACCATCTTGGCTAATACAGTGAAATCCCATCTCTACTAAAAATACAAAAAAATTAGCCAGGCATGGTGGCCAGCGCCTGTAGTCCCAGCTACCCAGGAGGCTGAGGCAGGAGAATCTCTTGAACCCGGAAGGCAGAGGTTGCAGTGAGCTGAGATGGCGCTGCTGCACTACAGCCTGGGTGACAGAGCAAGGCTCCATCTCAAATAATAATAATAATAATAATAATAATAATAATTAGCTAAATGGAGGAAACAACCATATTTAAAACACAATGTTAAAAAATTATTGTCCCTTAGAAGTATTACTGGAGATCTGCAATACTTTTTTTATAATAAAATATCTGTAGTAATTTTTATTATGTGTATGCATTATTAAATAAAAGATAAAGGATTGCAATACCTATCAAAATTGTAAAAATTGCCACAAACTTTAATACACAATTGAGAATTTGACTTAAGGAAATTATTCAGTATAATACAAAAGTTATATTCCAGAAGAATTTTTATTGTAGAGTATGCACAATATTGAAATGTGGTAGAACTCAATAATGAAGAGATAATACGCACAACTATTAAAATAACCAATTATAAAGACTGAAGGAATCACAATCTATGGCTAAAGTTTATTATAAAAAATATAATTGCTTGTATCCTATTGCAATTTTGTGTTTAGAAATAATTAGTCTAAGAAGAAAATGTGTTTTGTTATTGTTTTTCTGTTTGTTTTGTGGGGTTTTTTTGTGTGTTCCAAAACTTTCTATGAGTAAGGGTTTTAAAGGAAAGAGACTATTGACAGAATGAGATTGGGAAATATAATGAGGATGAGAATTTAAAAATTAAGCAGTGGATTCATGCTTGGGGCAATCTAATTTAGTTCAGAATTACATGGGAACGAGCAGAAAGGTGGAAAGACATGGCCCACGTTGCAGAATTTGGTCATAATGAAGAGCAGTCAAGCCACTAAGCTTCCTCAATGTTGTGTCAATCACCAAGTAAAGAAAGAATAAATACCGTCAGCTCTGAGACAAGCAGTGATTTCCTTAAGACCTTTCATGCTAAACCCATGCTACAAATTCCTGAAAGCGCCAGTAACTTCTACTTCTAGCTCATAATTAGGTGGCATTGATTCAGGATCTCTGGGGACCTGGTGAAGTGTATGTTGAGTTAACCTACCTATGATTGCTGTTAATGGTTCCAATATCACTAGCAAGGGAAGTTCACCAGTCCGTGGAGATCCCATGGTTATGTACTTGCAGCTGATCATGACTTGTGGTATACCCTTTATTTTCTTATTGTTGCAATTTAACATAAAAATAACATTAAAAAGTGCAATAAAAATAATAATCACAAAACTCACAGTTGAAGACAAACATGACAGCAGCAATGAGAGATATCAGATTATCACGAAAGAGGGACAATGGCTGGTGGTGAAATGCAATGAATCAAATTACCAACTTGCCTCCTCTATTTAATTTAGTTCATCTACTTTAGAGAGAGAGAGAGAGAAAAAGAAAAAAGCACTTACGTGTCCTGCATACTTCATGGAGATTCTTCAGAGCTATCTGAAATACAAAGACAAATATGAAAGTCAGTGAGTATTTGGAGCATATATAAAGACTCTAATTCCCTATTCTGGAAGACAGCAGAAGTTGAAAATTAGAGCTAGAATGAAATTATAATGGTAACAGGGCTAGTTAGATGGTGGAATTTTCAACTCTAGCAAATCTACTTTTTCAAGATCAGAGTTTTCATTTGGAAGGAGTAAAGCACAGAGACTTGGGATCAGGTACTCTTGAATGATCCATATACACAAAAAACTTTAAATTTCCAGATTTCCCTGTTATCTCTGGGGCCCATAAAAGTGTCCCAAGCTTCCCAGTGAAAGTGTACCATTCCCTTTTTCTTGAATATGATTCAGCGAGCTTGAAAGAGCGTGTTGAGCTAACCCACCTACGACTGCTGTCAAAGGTTCCGATATCACTACTAGCAAGGGAAATTCACAAGACCATGGTGATTGTGTAGTTATGTATTTGCAGATGATCATAAGCATCAGCTCCAAGTTGAAATAAAGGCAGAAACATGGTCTCATTCTCTCACAGAGAGCAAAAGGGGATATTTGACAGTATATACCTACGTGCAGAAGCCAGTCTTCCCCCACCTTTGTTACTATACAGAATTAAAACAATTCCATTCCCTCTCCCTTCCAAAAAAAAAAAAAGAAAAAAAATAGTTTCAAATATTTCATTTAGTTACCTTTTTCTTTTCTTTTTTTTTAGTAGAGTTGGGGTTTCACCGTGTTAGCCAGGATGGTCTCGATCTCCTGACCTCGTGATCCGCCCGCCTCGGCCTCCCAAAGTGCTGGGATTACAGGCGTGAGCCACTGCGCCCGGCCCATAATTTTTAATATGTGTGACAGGGTAAAGACTGGCTTAGCATGCTTATCTTTAAAAGTATTGCTAACATTTATTTGTATCTTGTTAAATTTAGCTCCTTCTAACATCTCAGGATTTGATCAAACTGAAACAGTTTGCCTAAGTTTGAAGAAGAGACAAAGTTGATAGGATTTAGCTGAAAACAAGATTGCATTTTATTAAGTGCAAAGGTGATAATTGTAACATCAAGGAAAAACACATTAACGCAGAAACCAATAACGTTAAGGCTGAACAGAAAGGCATAGTATTTTCAATTCTTGTAAAGCTTCTGTTTCAGAGATAGCACTAGGGATGCTTTAATATTCTTCCCAAACATGTCCCTCTACCTCTAGGGGGTTCCTGCCTGGTTGGTGATGAAGGTGGCTTGATTCAAGAAGACTTGCAGTACTAATGGTTTATATAAAATGAATCAACTGTTTAGAAGTCAAAACATAGAAGAGTAGCTTTATCTGTTCTTTGTAAAATAAGAAAAAACTAAAAATTTATAGTCTATAAAGCAAATTTTCAAACAAAGAAAATTTATGGCCCATAATGAATATCACTGTCAATTTAAACCCTTTAGTTTTCTTTCTCTAAATATTACTTTTATTAATTATCACCTAGAAACTACTCCAGGCATTTTTCACAGATCCTGGTTCTCCATCTGCTTTGGTTTATCATCTGTCTGCTGGATACATGATAGATGAAAAACACCCTGCTACAATACTTCTACCAATTGTCAAATTATCGAAATTCTTAATTCTCTCATACAGTGAGGGATCTTTTTGTATATAATCTATTATCATGACATTCTTTTCCAAATACATGACATTCTCCTGCAAATACAGATTCAACTTTTTTCCTCCTTTCTCATACCAAAATGCAATTTAAATGAGACGTCTTTCACAAATCCATGCTTTTACCTTGCTTTCTATGATAAACAACCTAAAACCAAGCAAAATTAAGAACCTCTTTATTCTTCAAAATATGAATGTAATAAAATGTTGATTTCAAGACTGAAACACATTTATTTACAAAAACCAACAACTCTGAAAATGATTTTTTTTTTTTTTTTGAGATGGAGTCTGGCTCTGACGCCCAGGCTGGAGTGCAGTGGCCAGATCTCAGCTCACTGCAAGCTCCGCCTCCCGGGTTTACGCCATTCTCCTGCCTCAGCCTCCAGAGTAGCTGGGACTACAGGCGCCCGCCACCTCGCCCGACTAGTTTTTTTGTATTTTTTAGTAGAGACAGGGTTTCACCGGGTTAGCCAGGATGGTCTTGATCTCCTGACCTCGTGATCCGCCCGTCTCGGCCTCCCAAAGTGCTGGGATTGCAGGCTTGAGCCACCGCGCCCGGCGAAAATGATTATTTCAAGCTACTAGAGGTAGGAACTCATGGCCACTATTTTTAAGATCAGGAAGTAAAAGTATAGCTTCACAAAAGATGGCCTGGTAAGCATGAATCAGTAAGCTTATCAGAATATATTTAGAAATACGCTGTGAATTATTTACCACAAATTGCCCGAAACATGTTACTTGGCCATATTTAGCTAGAATTTAAAAGAAGAAACCCTATCAAAATAACCTATCTTTTCCCTAAGACAGAGTGACAGAGATGAGCGATCAAAGCAATGCAGTACACATAATCCATATCAACTTTAGAAAGCCTCCTGATGTTGTCTTGCCAACCATAACATTAAACACCCTGGAAATATATGACCTTGACTCCAAAATTATTGAGAAGGCCAAACAACTGGTTGTTGGTTTTTAGTGGATTATGTCAACTGAAGAGGAGAAATAAAAGATGTCTTTAGTGATTCCTTCTCGACTCAGTGATATTTATTACTGCCATCCATAACCTAGATCGATACTTTCTTTTAGAAAAAAAAAAGTGTCCTTGTTACTCACTTGGGAATCTGGGGACAGTTATTGTCCAATATGCCATTTTTTATCTTTGTCTCTCATACCTCATTCAACCACACCATCTGTCATTCTTTTTCCTTTTATGACCATTTTCATTTCCTTACTTACCCTCTTTTAAAACTTAATGAAAGAACATGAGGAAATATTGTTATTCACTAACAATATTTGAAGCACTACAATGCCACATCGTACAGCTTGCAAAATAATAGAAAAGATAAAGCAATTAATTTTTTAAAATGTCTGTTCTTAAGACCTATATGGGTTCATATTTACAACTCAGTTTTTTCAGACTCCTCCCCAGGAGATACTGATTCCATGCTTCTAAATTGTGACCTGGGATTCCATGCTTCCAACTAGTACTCTGCAACTAGGCATGTTTGGGAAACACTGATTTAAGTAATGTACTCTAAAATGCCCATCAAGTTTCTAAATCAGGATGCAAATAGAGATAGAATACACGATTAGCATTTGATTCATTAACGGTTTCTTTCACTGAGGTAGTTAAAATTCTATTTACAACATAATCTCCATCTGAGGTATGATGAGTAAAACAGAACCTTTACAGAATGATTACACATGAGCACCATATCATCATCAAAACTCTTAACATATCATTCAAAGGATCAGAGTTGATCAGATTTGCCTATAAAATGAAAGTTCAGTCCTAGATGTTATCTAGCATAGATATTTTTGGCAAATGAGAAAGGCTATTTCAATGTTACTAATATAGTATACACAGAGAAACTCTCAATTCTGGGTAGGGTACGTCCAGTTAGCAGCTTTATCGCTAGAGAATCTTCAACTCCACGTTAGACAATTCATTAATTTGGTTCTTTCACTTGTAATCTGAAAATGTAGTTCTTATTAAGCTTAAGAAGTAGAGGAAAAATAGATAACATGTTGTGCACATACATGAGGTATAAACCATTAACAGAAAATGACAGCTTGTGCTGAACACATGCTGTGAGATGGTGTCCAAATTTCCGCTCTAGCAAGAGTCTAATACTTAGGGGAATACGGGATACATAAACCTTATCCTCGTCTTCAAGTTTCACTTAGCTGGAATTATTCTCACCACTAGTGGACCATTCCTCCTTTCTACTTCTCTTACTTTTTTTCTTTTCTTCCTCTACCACCTTTTGCTAGTACGAATTGAATGTGAAAAACCTAGTTATGTCTGTTATCTCCCCAAGATCTTCAGTGGAGAATGCAAATGGATAATACAAGTTAGGGAGAAATTTATATACTATCTAATGTCACCATTGTATGTATTGTATAATTATCAGCTTGGCCACTATATTTGTAAAAATGTATAAAAAGCAATGTCTAAATTCATGTAGCTGATTGTTTCCTTCCCTGCTAGGTATGGGTATGAGAAATCTTCAGAGTCCAGGATGTCAAATGAGAGCCTTTCACCCTGAATTGAGTAAGTATTTCCGTGTATACATTACTAGTAAGTTTGACATTTATTTTCTATCATTTGCTAATCAACACTGTGATAGATCACATTCATATTGGAAGATCTCATTAAACAATGAAATCTGACACTGATCAAATTTATTAAAGGTAACTTAAGATGTTATGTACATTCTTTCCTTTTTATAAATCTCTTTCTGTAGATATGATGTTAGCATAATCTCTAGAATTTCTATCCACTTTTCTTTATTAGATAAGTTATATGCCTAAGGAGGGTCCTTTTGAAAAAGTTTAAAATAGAATAAAGATCTGATATTTTACCTTACTTTATTGTTATTACCTAATGGTTTCCAGAGTTCCTAAAGAAGGTAAGATTTTAGGAAATTTGGGAGAATGTTCCCTATTAGTGTCTTATTTCAGAGGTGCTGGAAAAATACAAGAGACTCCCTGGGCAGAGACATAGAATTGTGTTACTCACAGCAAAGCAGCAGCATGGCCCCTATGTTTGCACTGGTTCTCCTTCTCCCCACTCCCAAGTCCCATAGAACAACGGAGAGCAGCTCTAGATGCTGCACGCACAGTAAGTTTATGTCACAGTTAAGGAAACCCTAAGTGTAAGGGATTCCCCATCATACAAGGAAGCTGCTACCAAACCTGACCAAACTTTGCCCCAGATGATGGTACTTTGTGCACACCTTGAACAGTAAACAGTCTGCACTCTGTCTTGGAGGTAGTCACTCACACTAACTTTCCAAGTTGTTCACTATATTAATTTCCTTGAAACAATACTTCAGCACAAAAATGGATAAAAGATGTGCAGAAACATGAGACCTATGGGGAACGTTCTCCCAACTCTCTTATAATCTTGAGCTTCTTTAGGACCTCTTTGGATGTTAAGTAAAAACTAAACAAAATTGCATATGCGTTGACTCTTGAAATAGCCAATTTTGGCTGTAATCGCCTATCAGAAGTTGGTAGCTGGATTGTTGTTTCCAGGCTCAGGCTCCCCAGAAGAAGAGACTAAAACATGTCATTGTGCAAATGACAGATTGAGGGAAATCTGCCAAGTGGAAACCATGAGGGAGTGAAGAGTGCAAGATTGAGTACAAAAAAATACAGATAAAAATGTGATTTCAATTGACCTTTGGCTTCAGCCTGTCCCAATAGAGAGCCCAAGTGTATGAATGGCAATACAAAGTTGCCCTAACTTGAGGGAAGGTGGCCACTTTTCTATATCCCTATATCAGTCCATTGTGGACTTCACACTTTTCCTAGGGGAAAAGCAAACCTGTGAGATATTTCTGGTTGGTTCAAATGACTAAATTTAGCCAGGAGTATTTTTCAGCATAAGAGTGCACTCTTGAGCTGTTCACAGCTAACACCCACAGTAACTGAAGGCTACACTAGGCTGTAAACGAGATATAGACAAGGCACACACAATATTTAACACAAAGCATAATAGTTTTAAATAACATAATTAGGCTGCAAATAAAGTCGTAAGTTTGCCTTAGAAATCTATGATGTAAGTAGTCTGAGCAAACATACATGTGAAAAATTCACCCATAAACACACACATACACACACAACGTATATGCAGTTCGACTATAATATATATAAAATATGAAACAACTGTATATATATTTAATTGATATACATTTGTTTTTATATTTCATAACTTGTGAAGCATATGGAATTAAAAGGGTGATTGATTATCTTTATTCACCTAGGAATTCTTCAGTTAATGTTCACCTAGGAATTCTTCAGTTAATGCCTAAAATTTTTTCATTCACAGATTCCCTACAGCATGTTCAGGCAGTAAAAACAATTTCAGATACATTAGCAGGCACTCAAGGTTGTGATAATTGTTATTCAAAATGATCTTGTAGCATATGCATATTTAAATTTTATAGTAAGTATTTTAGTTTTGGGGGTTTTAGCAGTCTCTTTCATTGGTGCTCATATATCCTTGAATTTTTTTTCTTCCACGTCAGCAACAAAATAGCTAATAATAGTAATCATAAAGATGTCTCCCTTTTGAACTTTCCTTTAGAGTCAGACCCCCAGCCAGGTGTTGATAAGCCTTTATTAGGGAAATAGGAATGAAAATTAAGAAGTAGTACCAACATTTTCTTTAAGTACAGAAATTATGTTTCAGCATAAGTTATTTTTTAATAATTCACTGATGCTTTATCAATATTAAAGTACTATTGTTTCTTCTTATACTGGAGTACATGTTGACACATAAATTAAAAATGTTGGTATACCTCAACTTTAATTGTGCTTGTTATGGGAAAGAGTCCTTTGGTGACGTTCAGAATGCTGAAGATCATAAGTTGCCAAACACTCTATAATAGAAAGTTCCTCAAAATCATTGAAAGCATACTTCACTTATACTGAAGTTATCAGAATTCCCTTTCATCTCAGGATGACTGCTTCAGAGTTTAGAGGGCATGTTAATTTGGGATGCAATATTGTATTACTAATTGAGAACATTGGATGTATTGTGATCTAGATGAGAAATATTTGAAATATATTTGAGGAAATCGTCACTGTCCACATTTTGGGCCAACAAAATCTTTCAAATTTCCTCGTGCTACTCTGGTTTGTCTCTACTATGTCCAGTGACAGAGAGACACTGAATGTTTTTACCTTCTCAAGATAAGTAATACATTACTCTTTATATGATTTCATACAATTTTCTTAAGAATTCCATGAGAAAAGTTACTGTTTATCTTCACTGTTCATAAGAAAGGCATCCCCTAGGAAGAATACATACTACAATATAATTATTATTATAACCCTATTATTTGTATGAGAATGGGAACTATGGGCCGTTACCATATAGACAAATCTTTCAAGCTAGGTAGGTAGGTCACCGCTTTTACCACTTTTAAAAGCAATTGTGTAATGCTACTGCAAGAATTCTAAACACCATCCAAAAGTACTTAAAGGTTTAGGAAGAAATATGTAGTCTCAATTTTAAGTACTAAACACCGTAAAACTATAGAAAATTGTAAAGACAGGAGAAAAAAATATTACATGTCACATTTAAACATTATATTTATGTGTCACCTAAATCATTAATCAAATGTAATAGAATGATTAAGTATTTTTAATATTGAGACTTTACAGCATTTTATTTTGATGACAATTGATAACTCATGAAGCTGCAAAATGTATAACAAAAGATATATATGACAGGAAGTAAAAACACCTGGTTTCTATCTATAAATATTTCATGAACTTTCTGGATGTTAGTCTCTTCATCTATTAAACAAAAAGATTGGATCAAATAATGTTTAAGATATTTTTTGAATGAACACATTATGATTCTGTATATGGTACATATGAAAACACTCTGAACCAAAATATTTATTTGAACAAATATTTTGAAATACTTTATGAAGATAAGGTCAGTATGCTTAAATGTAATTTGGCATCAATATTTTAAAAGAGATTTTATATTTAAAAATTTTAATAATGTTAACTAATTAAAATATGTCTAGTGGTGGTATAACTTCATTGTAAAACAGAACATTTCTTGATGTATCACTAAATATTTATCCCTGAATAGATCTAATTTAAGCAAATGTTTTATAAAACCTTTGTACTCTAGTTCTAAAAGACTATTGACATTTTATGCATACAAAATGAAAACAATTACTAAATAACTAATTTTGATTAGTTTCAGAGTTTAGTTAATGCTTATTTTAAAAATCTGTTACTTGCAAAATTAAGAAATTCTAATTAAAATGGAAAATTAAGATTATATTACTATGAATTACATTTACAGAGAATGTCAATGGCATTTTAAGAACTATGTAGTTATTTAAATAAAAATCCGTTTGCTTACAACTTTATCATAATATGTTACTTTTTGTTCCTGGTGTATGAAAACTATTATAAAACATGACAAAGTGTATATATGCCTTCTTTCTAACAATTTAAGCTTGTACCAAAGAGATGTAAAGTATTTCAAAATACTGTACATGTGAATTTAGTAATTTTAATGCCTGAGCCTCATACCAAAGTTTCACTGAATTTTCTCATTCTTCTTGAACTCTGAATGTAATAAAGGTTAAAAAACTATAAATTTTTTCACCAATGAATCAGCAATACTCTTTTCATTACCTTGCCTATGTTGTCTACAGAAGTAATAAAGATGTGAGTGTTTAAACACCATAAATATAATTTAAACTAATATTACATTTAATTGAAAGGAAAAACACAGCTATTATCAATTGTTATACTTAATAATTCTCTGAAATATAATTGATATCTGATATGTTTCTTAAAACCAATACTTTTCTCTGTCTTAGTTGTGATTCTTTCCTTGTATCTAGCCAAATTCCTAAACAGTGAATGCTTAAAATATTTCTTGAGAAAATAACTGGATCAATCATTATTATTGTTATTCTCAAGATATAAAAGAGACCACTATACCCCTTATAAAGGCACTTTGAGTGTTACCATTAGTCTGTGTTCCAAAATTAAAGGCAACATTTATTAATCATTTATTAATCTTGATTCCTTAGCTTAATTCTTGGTCAATATTTTTGTAGTCTTAGGGCAAAGAGTTATAGTTCAAAATGTGAGTTACAAAATAATCAAATCATTGGCAATTTATACATGCAAATTGCCATTCTTATAAAACCATGCTATTATTCTTCAAGGGAGGTTCTGAAAACATTGGAAAAAGCTTAGTGTGGAAACCTGACAGTCACTTAAATAAATATGACATGAAGGATCTGTTGTTTTTGCTTTTTCTGTTGAGATAATGTATCTAAAGTTTATTTTCTTTCTTTCTTTTTTTTTTTTTTCTTTTTTTTGAGATAGAGTCTCGCACTGTCACCCAGGTGCAGTGGCACCATCTCGGCTCACTGCAACCTCCGTCTCCCAGGTTCAAGTGATTTCACCTGTCTCAGCCTCCCGTGTAGCTGGGATTACAGGTGCCCGCCACCATGTCCGGATAATTTTTTGTATTTTTAGTAGAGATGGGGTTTCACTATTTTGGCCAGGCTGGTCTCGAATTCCTGACCCTGTGATCCACCCGTCTCGGCCTCCCAAAGTGCTGGGATCACAGGCGTGAGCCTAATGTATCTAAATTTTCTATCAAAGAACATACAATAAAAAGCTATATTAACCTACAAGATCCTTAAAAAAATGTGAAAGGAATCATTATTATGGAATTATTTAAAAATTATCACAGAAATCGATGAATAAAAAAATCAATTAATTAAAAACATAGTTGTCACAAATTAAATTTTCTTACTTTTTACTTCCTTTTCAGTTGGACGTGAATAAATCAAAGATATGTCTGGAAACTAATGAGAGTGACTTTGAAATTTGGTGATATTCCAGGGAGGAATACTTTAGTTGAATTTCATATAACAAGGCATTATTAAAAATAGTTGTGGGCCGGGCGCGGTGGCTCAAGCCTGTAATCCCAGCACTTTGGGAGGCCGAGACGGGCGGATCACGAGGTCAGGAGATCGAGACCATCCTGGCAAACACGGTGAAACCCCGTCTCTACTAAAAAATACAAAAAAAAACTAGCCGGGCGAGGTGGCGGGCGCCTGTAGTCCCAGCCACTCGGGAGGCTGAGGCAGGAGAATGACATGAACCCGGGAGGCGGAGCTTGCAGTGAGCTGAGATCCGGCCACTGCACTCCAGCCTGGGCGGCAGAGCGAGACTCCGTCTCAAAAAAAAAAAAAAAAAAAAAAAAAAAAGTTGTGTACACACAAAACATAGTAATTTATAAATATGACCAACAGATTCACTCTTCTTGGAATCACACTGATTAGAAAGTCACACATACACACACATAGACACAAAAATTCTTTATTTATTGGGAGCACCATCGTCCTTGTCTGTAAATTTCAGGTCCCACATTTTTGACATCCGTTACTGCAGCCAACTACCAACATAATCAATGTTTATACTTCTCAAAAGAGGTGCCAGATTTTATACAGTATAATTTCTTTGATTATAAGATAACCTACAGTTATCAAGCATATATATGTGCTTGATATGTTCTATGTTCTGACAATAAAGGTAATATATACTAGTGATCTTTAATGAAAAGTGCATTCTTCTTTTTAGTATATGTTTTTTGAGTTATCAAGATAGTTCCCAATGTTTCCTCTTCACTGAAAAATGTGCTACCATCCAGAGATACCCATGCCAATCATGATTATATGACATATCCTAATTCATCTAGGCACAGTGAATCAGAACAGATGGACATATGACCAATCTGAAGCCGTAGGACACTTGTAACTTGAATAAAAACTGAGATGGAGCAAACTCTTATCTCTACTGTTATCTTGCATGGCAAAAGCAAAGATTCTGAAGTTATGTATCAGTCCTTTCAGCTAACCATGTGTGTCAACAAGCAGATATGATGTGATGCACGACAGAAATTGTGTTTTTAAATTTTATGATGACATGGTTTGGCTCTGTATCCCCACCCAAATCTCACCTTGTAGAGCCCATAATTCTCATGTGTTGTGGGAGGGACTCGGTAGGAGATGATTGAACCTGGGGGCGGTTCTTTCCCATGCTGTTCTCATGTTAGTGAATAGGCCTCATGAGATCTGATGGTTTTACAAACTGGAGTTTCTCTGTACAAACTCTCTCTTTGCCATTCATGTGAGATATGACTTGCTCATCCTTGCCTTCTGCCATGATTGTGAGTCCTCCCCAGCCCTGTGGAACTGTGAGCCCAATTAAACCTCTTTCTTTTGTAAATTGCCCAGTGTCTCAAGTATGTCTTTATCAGCAGTGTGAAAACAGACTAACAGAGAAGATTAAAATTTAATTTGAAGATTTCAAATAATCTATTTGTCATAGGTAGTTTTAGGAATTCAGAGAACTACTGGATTTTTGTTGGACCAGTATATAGTGGGAGAATGATTTTTAAAAATCAACTCACTTGGGTAAATTAGTAAAGTTATTAGAATTGAAAATATATAATGTGTGTTGTCCATCATGTGTCAAATTACAAACTCTCATGCATTCGAGAACAAAGATTATTTTTTTTAAGCCGTACTTCCACCAAGATTCTTTCCCCTGTTCTCCTACCAACACTCACACCCTCATATACTAACTCAGCCCATAAAAGAGGGGCTACATAGATACAAATGGATTTATAGCTTTTCATTGTATATAATTGCCAGTATTATTAGAGGAGGTCTATGAATCAGAAGGTATAATGTGGCTTTATCCCTGAGTCTATGAGAACAGAAAAGGTGAACTGTTAGTTCATGCTCATAAATTGCACGATTCTGGCAACAAGAATCAAATAGCAGGAGTCAGTATTCTGGGATCTATTAGTGACAGGTAATAATAATAGTAATGAAACAACCCTGGGATCCTAACAGTAAATAAGGAAGACCCCAAGTATCTTTAAAGGTAAACTTAATCTAAACGAAAGATTTGGAGTTGCTTTAGTTTGAGAAAGAGTCTATCAAAGTTGACCAAACCAAAAATTATTGCTTATAATATTCTCTCAAGCTACTTTTCTAGACAGGGAGCAAAATAGTGAACTAGATGAGGTGCTTCTCTATGGAAGTGATCATTTTAGCCAGAAATTTAAAGTCAATTTTTTAGTCAACATAGATGATGTATCTTTAAACATGAGAGCAAAGAATACACACATGAAATTATAGTCACTTTTATAGCCTCTGGTTCTGAAATGTGTTACGTAGATAGTGCATTTGTATACTCTTCAACTGTATTATTCAGCTAATATCTTCCACTAAAAGCCGAAAATCCAATGTATACAGGAAAATACACATTTGTTATGTGAAGGTTGATAGACTAATATACAGGTGAAGACTGCATTTAAAACATATGCTTATACCAAGTGGCTTTTTAGCAATTCATATGGTTCCTGCTCAAGTTGGCAATGTCCATAACATGACCTAATTAGTACTTTAAATTTCTATCCAACTTAATCCAACACAGGCATCTGGGCTGGCTTAAGCAGTATGTATAAAATTATTTCTGGATTATATTTTCCCATGCCTGGTTTAAATCTAAGAACCATCATACCAGTGTTCTCTACACAAAAGCAATTCTGATGAACTCTCTGCACCTAATAAATCTCACACAGTTATAGGAGAAAATGGATGTTGCAAAAAAGATTCAAATAACAACAGCTGCAGACAAGCTGCGCATCTGGCACATTCTGGCTCTCGTTACAACCACACAGGGCAAGTGACAATTGCTTTCCTTAATCCTGTGATTGTGTGCTGTACAATTTGAATTATTTTTCATAACTTGTGGACCTCCTACAGGCATCTATTTCCCAAATTTTATCTTTCATTGCATTACATCATGGTACTGTAGCAGCATGCTCTAGCACTATAAACTTATATTTTATATTCACTTAATACTGATATGCACTTAATACCAATAGAAAGAAACTACTCGTAGCAGTAATAGGTTAAGGCAGGCAAATATGGATTATTTGAGGCATAACAGCCACTTTCAATTTTATAAGTGACAATATTTTTTTTGTTAGTATCAATTCAGCAAATATTCAGCATGGCCTACATTGTGTAACACAGAAAGGTGTAATCCCCGTATTCAAGGAGACAAAAATTATATACGAAACACTTGACTATGATTCAAACAGAAGTGTTAAAATATGTAGTGCAGATTTTAAGTTTTATAGGCCATCTAAAATGACATAACTAAGGGTGTTTATAAGGTCAATTCACCTGCCTTATGGTGACATTCTCTTAGCCAGTCGCAATTATTGAGCTCTTACACTTTACCAGACACTACAAATGAACTCATGTTATTCCCCCCAAAAATTCTGTGAGTCATTTATTATTATCAAGCATCAGATCACAGATGAAAACATATCTCGCGGAGCTTTAGTATGTCTCATATCATTTCTTGCATTAAATGACAGAGAGGATTCAAACAGAGAATTCCATGACTTCAGAGTTCATTTTGTTAAGCCTTTCATCATCCTTATTAATGAAGTGCTAATGTGCAGACTATTATTATTTTCAAATTTCCTAATGTTAATAGACAAAATATCCCACATTCTAAGAATCTGAGTTAAAGTTTTCCATATTCAGTATGTAAAAAACAAAATAACTTTTCTCAATTTTCAAATTCAGGGCAGTAAAACAAAACACCTATTTCAATTCCACCTACTTCTAAATGGAACTAAACATTTATTATCAGAGAGGAAATCTCTAGCTGTGTGTAAATTGTGCCTTGAGATTCTCTTCTAAAAAATGTCTGATAAATCCCAACAAATGACTTGAATTTTTCGTCCTTTTTTGAAACTTTTTGGCGGGGTATATATATCTTAGCAATATAACAATTTTTAGCGTCTCTTTCTTCAACTCTTTTTTCTGTGATTGCTCTCTTACTAAATTTGACACCAAACCCATGTAGGAGTTAGGTAGAATGGGAGGATTAGAAAATAAATACAAAGATAAACATAACTAGTTATTGATAGAAGTCTAAATTATTGCCTAAATATTATATTTAAGGCAGCATTTTGGAGAGAAAAAATAGTAATTATCTGGGGACTGAGGGAGTATAGGGAAAGAAAGAGATGGAGAGAGGGGAGAGAGAGACACATAGGGATAAAGAGATAGAGAGATTGAAAGAGAACAAGAGAGAATAGCAATAGGTTGATTTCTGATGTAAATCTCTATAGCCTACATCTTGGCATCTTTATGAGAAATTAGTTCTAGGAGTCTGGAGAAGCACCTCTCTTGGGGAACTGATCAGAATCTTCATCCCTTGAGGAATGGACTAATTCAAATGATACAGATCCTTTGGAAACTACTATTATACAAGTGGTTGCCAGCTTCACTTTTAGTGGCCTAAGTAATCCACTATCACTACTACTACTAATATCTGCTTGTCATGTCATCCAGCTGGTTATATGGAAAAATTCTAAGTATTTCTGTGCCTCCATCAAGCAATATGATCTCAATGAGGTGAAATCTTAATTAACAAAAATTAAAAAAAAATACCTAGTTACTTATTTTTATTTTTTGTCTAATTAGTGCTCAATATGAGTTTGAGTGTGCTCTCTTTCCCCCAACTGAATACACAGGTTACTTTTTTTTTTTTTTTTTTCCACAAAGAGCATCTAGTCAAAGTAGGATATTTAAAAGAGCCCTTATTTGAAGGGCCAGGCTGCTTTTACTTCCTGAAAAAATTAACTTACTGAACTTTGATATTAGACAAATTATTAAGCTAATTCTACCTATACTTCTTCCTGTTAACTGCACAAGGCATATCTAGGCAGAAAACAAACACCTCAGACTGAAAGTCAGCAAGTCTGTTGGAAGATTTTCTTTTTCTTTGTATTTTATCTGAGTTAACTGAGTGAGTCCAATAAAATTTTTCAGGCAATCATTTCTGAATTATTATATGCTACTAACTGTACCCCAGGGACACATACACCAACAGCAATACAGGTGGCTGTGGAGCACTTCACTTAATTGGACAAATGTTATGTGCTAACATTAAGCTTTAGTATGACAAAGATTGTTTTGGCAATTCAGACAATCTTAAGATTTTCACTAACAGGTAAGTAAATAACTGTCTGAATTACATTTCTTATGTTCTTTAGGATGGTTCCAGGCAAAGATGTGAATTAAAAGTCTGTCTTACCAGTTCTCACCTCGCCACCTATCAAATTCTTCTTGGGAGAAAAGACATGAAGTGATGGTTAACAAATGAGCATGACTGGAAATCAGTGTGTTACTTCTTCAAATATATTGTTAACCTTGCTTGAAGTTATAAAATAAATGGCTGCGTGCAATTTAAAATGTTCATGCTTCAGAATCAGGTGCTTAAACATTTAGCTGGCATGGATGTCTTTCACTGCCTCTATGCCTCCAGCTTCTGCCTCTGCTTTGGCCATTCCACAGAATAACTGCTCAGCACATAAGGCAAAGGTGGGAAGTGAGGGAATGCTGCAGAGATGTTAGAGAAAAGAGATAGGGAAGAAAGAAAAGGGTTAACTGGGCATTGCAGAACTCCTCCTGGGAAGGTAGATAACCTTAGCTATTGCCCTCCTGCATTCATCTTTCATTTGGGGAATATCACTGATGTTTAGACCTATGTTCCTTGATTGATGTATTGACCTACTTTATTTCAGAGCATGTAGAGTATGTTACTGCAATATGTAGTTCTTATTTTATACTTTTCTTTCTGAATTACAAATTATCATAAATAACATTTATAAAGGCAGAATTTTTATGAAAAGATAAATAATATGCACATTTTGTTTTTCTGAAATCATAGGAGTATATAAATGTTTTATATCATCATTAATAATTTATTGTAATATAAAATACAAACTGAAAAGTACCAATTGAAACTAGATTTGAAAAACAAATATCAAAGGATCTAAGGCTGATCTATGGCCTATATCTGACCAAAGGAGGAAAAAACCCTCTTACAATGCACCAGAGGTTTATATTTTACAATCCGTTTTAAAAGCTGAGATAACAAATAAAGTTCAACCAGAATATGCAAAAAGAATTAATTTTGTTTTTATAAGGAATCTAGGCCACTTTCACCACTCCTCCCCAACCCATCCCCAGACTAAATTTCTCATCCTGTACTGAATCACCTCCAAACATCATAGTGCTGCATAGCACTTTTATATTCATTAAATTGATACTTTTTGGTGTCAGTCATCTTTACTAGTTCCTTAGCCCCTGATAGAAAGAAAAAAAGTCATGTTCAATATTTTATTACAATTGATGAGGATATCACTTCAACCTTAGTAATGATAGCAGCAGGAGGCAGACAAATTCCTAGGAGGGAAGTGGTGGGTCCCCAGTGAAACCTTCAAGCCAAAGGCAATTCTAAAACATGAAAACCAAACAGCCAGTTCACATACTTCCTTGATGCCTTTTAGCCAATCAAATGATGCTTTTTCCAGGCCTGCCGATGGACCAATCAGCATGCACTTTCCCATTCTGAGCACATGAAAACCCTGGAGTCAGCCACACCTGAGGACTAACGGCCTTCAGGTTACCCACTTCGGATCCCCTCTCCACTGAGAGCTTTTCTATCACTCAATAAAACTCCTCTCCACCTTGCTCCCTCTCCGGTTGTCTGCCTAACCTCATTCTTCTTGGATGCACAACAAGAACATGGGACCCATTGAATAGTGGGTGTGAAAGGAGCTGTAATACTGCAGCCCTCTTGTCTTCCACCCACACTGGGTGGCCTCCTCCCATAATGGGAAATGACAGCAGGGTCAGGCTAGCCCAGGAGCCACAGGCCAGAGTGAGGCAACAGGAACAAGCAAGCTGGAACATACTCCCTTTCTCCAAAGCGTGTGGGCAGGAGGGAATAAATGAGCTGAAACACAAATGAACCATAACACTTCCTGGGGTCCCAGACCTTGGGGGTCCCCGAGTCAGAGCTGTAGCATCCCCTTTGGGATTCCATGGTTTGTGGCATCTCTGAATTTTCAAGTGCCATGGTGTTCCCCTTGTCCATATGCCATCTCTCAAGGTAGAATCCACTTAAGGTATGCATGGTCCAGTCACAGCCTCACATGGAGCTTGTGTGTGTGCTGGCACCTGGAGTTGCCCTACCCTCTGAGCAGCCGGCGTGCCTGGCTGTGTGCTGTGGCTGAACCTCATGTGTGCTCACTCACACACCCCTTGACGCTCCTGCCCAGCTTGCATGTGATGGGCGTGAGATCTGGGCTGGTGGTGCAAGCCGAGCACAGCCTTCCAGGCCAAGTATGTGGAGCCAGCCCAGTGGTCTTAGAGCAAAACTCGAGCAGAGACCCTGCTGGTAAAGCAGCACCGAAAGGATCCTGTGTCAGTAGGTATTAGTTAATCTACATGAAATAGCAGATAATATATTTTCTGAGTCTGATGAACACTTAGTCAATGGAATCCATGAATG
Organism: Macaca thibetana thibetana; assembly: GCF_024542745.1. NCBI lineage: Eukaryota > Metazoa > Chordata > Mammalia > Primates > Cercopithecidae > Macaca > Macaca thibetana. The sequence continues at coordinate 62,906,132 of NC_065594.1, forward strand.
AGAGCCACAGTAACTAGCAACAGCTTTGGCTGCCCTTTATAGAAATAATACTACCACTGTGTTGATGACCTCCAGCTAGACTACTGGGTATGTACCAGTAGTCAGTAGACAAAGTTGGATTTTTGTCATCTCAGAGAAGGGTATCACTCATGTGAGACATGAGTTAGGTGATTAGGCTTGTGTTAGGTGATTTTACAGAAGGTTCAGGGAGTAGAGCTTTGTTCCGAATGGGCTGCTGTCAAGAAACAGGTAATTCCTCTGTTGGTGTCTATATGAATCTTATCTAGAAGAAAGGCTTAATCTATAATTGATAAGAAAGCAAGAGTTGTACGTATTAGTCAAAGACAAATGAATAGTTGATCATTTGTATGGTGTACATATAGACCTTGTCCTTCTTTCTTCTCAAACAAGATTGAAGACTGAATTTCTTAAAAAATTTTGCATTGGTATCAATTTATCTGATGTTGTTCTTTGAGATTAATTATGTTCAACAAGAGAAGGTCTCAGGCTAGCTTTGAGTGCAAGGCCAGTTCCTTGGAACACTGAAGCTGAGCTGTGTTTCCCAGAATTAGAATATCTCTTCTTTGATAAATATTCTTATGAAGTCCATAAAATATTTTAAAGAAAATAAAATAATGAACTCCTTTGCGTTTGAATAAAGCAGAGTTTGAATTAACTTGGGCAAATTTTGTAGTTAGTAAGTGGCAGATCTTAAATTTTAAGCCTTATATTCTTACTCAAGAGCCACATAAATGTGTTTTTATCTGTCAATTGAATTTGTTTAATACAATAGAGTGACAAGCCACATGGAAGTATATAAATTTAAAATTGAATTAATTGAAATTAAAAACAATTTTGCTTAGAAGCAAGAACACCTCAGTGACAATGAACATACCTATTTTCTGCATTTTAAGCATTAACACTGTTCTCCAATAAGAGAAACCAGGGCTTCTTGAATAAATGGCTGAGGCTAAGACTGGTACACAAAATGTAGAAAGAAAACGACTGGGCTATGTCAAAGGGATACATAATTCAACTGAAAATTCTCCCAAGTCTGAAATTAGAAAAATACTAGCAACAAAATAAATACAATATTTTGGATTATAACCCACAGTATGAAATAAATATCCATAGGTATATACTGATATAAATAAACAATTAAATAAATGAATGGGGGATAATACACAAATCTACCATGCAGAAAAATTACAGATAATTTGTTTAACTAATTCCCCCTCAAGGAAGTTGAGTGAAATCCGTATTTCTTAAGTGAGTGTTGTACACAGTGACAGTCTTCCAAAGAGTACTGTATCGAAATACAGGAAGAAAGAGTAATTTTCCATTGGAGAAATTTATCAAACACTGCCTGAGTCAGCTCATAATGTTTAACATGAACAATGCTAAGTCATGTTGATAGTAGGTACCCTTAATGTGTTGTGCTGAGAATAGTATATTACCTCAGGGGTCTTTCTTTTCACAATCCATAACCTCATTCAAATCTGGGTAAGTATCAGAAAAATCCTAATGGAGGAACATGCTATGAAATACCAGATTACCAATGCTCCTCAAAGTGTTCAGGTAATCAGTCAAAAACAAGAAAAGTCTCAGAAACTGTCACAGCCAAGTGGAACGTAAAGAAATGTAACAGTGTAATGTGGTATCTTGTATGCAATTCTTGAACTAGCAAAAGACATTAGGTAAAGAATTAGGAAATATGAATAAATTGTGAGCGTTAGTTAACAATAATATAGTAGTGTTAGCTCATTAAATATAATAAATTTACCTTACCAAGGTGAGATGTTATTACTAAGGAAAACTGAGTGTAAGGTATATGAGAACTCTGAACTATCCTTACTTTTTCCTTCTGAAAGTCTACAACATTCTAAAATAAAGTTTATTAAAAATTAAAATATTATTAAAATCTCAGTTTCTCAATTACATTAGCCACAGTTCCTGTGCTCAGAATCTACATAGAGCTTGAGACTACTCTATGGGCTGCCTGGATATAAAACATGTGCTTCATTACATAAAGCCCTGAGGGCTGATTATTTTTCAGTTTACTTCTTTCCTCCTTTCACTAATTTGACCTCTATATCAAAATTTAAAGTTCCAGATCTAGGGATAAAAAAAGTAGAAGATACATACCTGACCTTCCTTTGTTTTTTCTACATTTCAGGCATTCACATTTATAAAATTCATTTAGAATTTTGGAATATCTGCTCTTTCGAAATCATTGTTTCAACAGTTTTAAAAAAGACATTTTATGTGAAACAAATATTATACACAGACAACTCCCAAATCTGATGAAGTATCTTCCCTTTGATCTGTTAGGAATTTGGTAAGATACTACACTTTTCCAAAGGTTATGTAGCTAGCCTCTGGGAATTTTTATTATCACAGAACAGCAAATCTTCATCTAAAAATCTTCATTCTGACTACAATGGTGCTAATTATGTTTTTTTTTTATAGAAAAATGTTTTCTATTTTAACGTGAAATAAAATATTGAATTATTTGTAACACAAACACAAATGGTCAGAATTATTTTTAATGTATACAATTTGGATGTCATATACCTACTACAACTGAAACCCAGAGCTCACATTCTTTCTGAAAATATATATTTTTTGGAGGAAAATTATTTTCATCCTTAAGCTAGTAATAAAAACAAAGAAATAAAAAATGCAGAAGTTTATAGCTTTAATTTGTGTATTTCTAAATCAGTATAAATCAGAAGATATTTTTAGTTTATAATTAATTTAGTAAAAAAACAAACGAAAACATTCATCCAATCCGTAGAAAACACAGCATCCTTGATTAAGATATTATTGGTGAAAATAAGCTACTCCTTAAGAATATGACTCATTTCACACTTGAACTTTTCCTTAGGAATAATTGTAACATTTATTTTGTTTCACAGAAGTTCACACTGTTACACGACAGCTTCCTAATAATTGAAAGTGTACACATGTGATGATATTCATGAAATTAGAGCAATGGAATAAAAAATTAAAGTAACCATTATTTTCTTATATTAAAAAAAAAACCTTCTGAGTGAAATACTAGCTTGTAACTTATAAACTGTATTATATCATCAAATTTTACATGCAGGTAATTTATATTGACTCTGGGACTCCCATTTGATGAAAAACATAAGACATTTATGCATGTTTTAAACACAAGACTTAGCTTAATTGGGTCATTACTATGGCACATACTAATATATGCCTGTCTGGTGAAATTTCGCAGCTTGCCTCAAAACACCATGTGTGAGATTTACTGACAAGGTCCCTAGGACAAAGCTTATATTAAAGCAAAAACTAAGCACATATAATTTAATCCAGTAACAATGCCATAGTCCTCATAGAAAAAACATTTTCACACAAAGTGATACATGCCACTCAAAAATATTCCAGTCTAGCTCCCTAAACTAGTGAACAGATCCCAGAGAAAGGACGATAAATAAAATTAGAAAAAGTTGTTTTACTTCAGCTCTCTAAGATGCCAGTAGGATGAGGACTTGTTTTGATATTTCTCCAAGTAAATTATACATGACAAAAACTCAGGAAAATATATTATTTTTGGATTTCAAGATTCCAGTTCACTGCTAGTGGTATTCAGAGTTGCTGATGAAAAGTAGTGGTGTGTATGAGAGTTAAGGATGGCAAAAGATGGGGGAGAACCAATAGTGGCACCTGGTAGGCCTAGTAATGTAAGTGGTAATATGTTGTGGAGGCTTATATAAAACACACCCTGGGAACATCTGAAAATATTTGGAGGCGTCTTTGAAATGGTAGAAAGACCATAAATCAAATAAATATTACTATTAATGTATTATTTTGTGTCCCTTCAAGGTGATAAGATAAACAAAACCTAGTATTACATAAATATAAGATAATATAGAATGGTTGTATTTTGAACCCAGGTTTACTGAAGACATCTCATCACTTAGAATGTAATGGAGCTGATTTTATAGGCTTTTAACATAAACAGTTAATTTGTGATTAAGCATGTATTTTTATTTTTACTACTTAACAATTTCTAAAAGGACAGAAGGATGCAGTGTTCTGTAACTCTCAATGCACTTTATGTTCTCCCCAGCAGGTTTATTTGTTTTCCTACTCTTTGTATGCACACTGAGTTAAAGATCAGTTACTTTGTTGTCAGTTCAATGAAATAAATATGAAATCAGCAGCAGGATCTAATGTTCCAAGTGGCCCCATTGTGCCTTTAGTTCAAAATGTTCTAATGAGATAAAATATATTCCACCTTTTCTTTCTTGTTTAGTAAAGATATATGCCTTTCCTGTCAGAGCCTTGCAGAGGAAATAAAATCATTGACATAATGTACTGTGGCTCAACCTGACACCACAGTGCTTAAAATTGTGTTTTTAGTTTTCTCTCTTACTGTGTATGACTTGAAAATTTTCATTCTCAATTTCCTGCACACATGGGAGTGTGGAAAATAAAGACTGCTATAACATGGTGCTCATTTTCATTATCACAAGAGACACTCAGCTGTGTTTAAATGTCCCTTTCTACGTTATATTATTACTGTCGAGGATCCCTACCATGCCTCAGGGTAACTTTTACAGGAAGGGTAATTAAAGAAAGCAGCGACTACTCTGCTCGTGGAAATATGAGTGTATAATCAAAAGATCAACAGTAGAAGGATACAGACCTATTTTCGCAGGTGATTTATACACAGCAAATTGTTGTAGGTCTTTAAGAAGCAGATCTAAAAATTAACGTGGTTTTGTTTCCAGTGGAGGGTGTCCAGGTTCTTAGTGTTTTGAACAAAGAATTGGACAAGACACAAACAAAGCAATGAAAGAAAAGCACGGATTTATTGAAATGGAAGTTCACTCCACAGAGTGGTAGCAGCCTCAAGCAAGGGGCTCACGAGCACTGGTTACAGATTTTTCTGGGGTTTAAATACTCTGCAGGGGTTTCCCATTGGTTCCTTGTTTTACACTCTACATAAATGAAGGAGTGGCCAACAACCAGTCTGATTGGTTGCAGAAGATGACCCATCTGAGGCTGAAGTGAAGTAACAGAGTTCCATCCTATGCAAACATCTGATTGGTTGTAGAAGAGGACCAGTCAAAGGCTAAAGTGAAATTACAAAGTTACACGTGAAGACTTGGCCCACGACCAGTCTGATTGGTTGTGGGAGGGGACCAATCAGAGGTACTTTCACTTTTTCATCTGGCATGTAGTGCAGAGAGAGTAGCCTCTGATCCTTTTCTTACTTGGGTGTGAAGAGGTGGTGTTTTCTTTTTGATTCAGTTCTAGGAAGTCAGTACAAATCAGCCTTAGGTTCCCTGCCACCACACACTCTTCTCCTGCCTCAATTTCAGTAGCTGCTCCATAAACCCAAGATTAAAAAAAAAATTAACAAAAAAGTTAGTATTGATACTCAAGATATTTCCATGTGTGTCACTTGCTGAAATGTCCAAAGAACATACGTTAAACAATTTTTTTTTTAAATTTTAGAACCCTACTGAACTTCTTGTATTAAAAATTTTGCTACAGAAATTTCAAAATACAGTTGGAAGCCTTAACAATAGACTAGTCAAGCAGAAGGAAGAATCTCAGAGCTCAAAGACCAGTTCTTTAAATGAATTAAATCAGACAAAAAATAAAGAGAAAAAATAATTTTTAAAAAATGAACAAAAGCTCTATGAAATGTGAGATTATATAAAGTGAACAAACCTACAACTCGTTGGCATTTCAGAGAGAGAAAGAAAAAGATATAGCAATTTCAAAAACATTGTGGATATAGTCCACAAAAAATTGTCCAATCTCACTAGAGAGGTCAACATGAAGATTCAAGAAATTTACAGAACCCCTGTGAGATACTCTACAAATGACCATCTCCAAGACAGAAAGTTACCATAGTTACCACTCTTTCCAAGGCCAGTACAAAAGAAAAAAAAAATCTTAAAGACAGAGAAAAGGACCAGGACATATACGAAGAAAACCCCATCAGGCTACCATCAGAATTTTCAGCAGTAACCTTACAAGCCATAAGGGATTGAGGGCCTATTTTCAGGTTTCTTAAAGAAAAGCAGTTCCAACCAAGAATGTCAGATTCTGCCAAACTATATTTCATGGACAAAGAAGAGATAAAATATTTTCCGGATGATAAAATGAGAGAAGAATTTGTTGCCATTAGACCAGCCTTACAAAAGGTTTTTAGAAGAGTGCTAAACATAGAATGAAAGAATGATTTCCACCACAAAATAGAAGCATACTTAAGTACATATTCCACAGACCCCATAAAGTAACTACACAGTAGAGTCTACAAAACCACCAGCTAACAACATGACGACAGGATCAAAACTTAACATAGTATTGTCAACCCTGAATATAATACCAACCTTAAATATAAATAGTCTAAACGCCCTGTTAAAAAGTCACAGAGTGATGAGTTGGATAGAAAAAGTAAGACCCAACTATCTGCTGTCTTTGAGACCAATCTCATATGTAACAACACCCACAAACACGAAGTAAAGGGATCCGGAAAGATCTGTTTTCCATTTCCATTCACATGGAAAACAAAAAAGAGCTGTGGTCACTAATCTTATATCAGATAAAACAGACTTTAGTAACAGTAAAAGAGGATCCAGTAAGCCATTACATAGTGAAGAGTTTAGTTCAACAAGAAGACTTAAATATCATATATATGTGTGTGTGTGTGTATACACATCCAACATTGGAATGTTCTAATTCATAAAACAAGTACTTCTAGACCTACACAAAGACTTACATAGCTCCACAATAACAGTGTGGGAATTCAATATCCCATCGAAAGTGTTAGTTTATCAAGGCAAAAAACTAACAAAGAGATTCTGGACAGAATATTCCACCCACAACCACAGAATATACATTTTTTTCATCTGCACATGGAAGATACACCAAGATCAACCACTTGCTCAGTCATAAAGCAAGTCTCAATAAATTCAAAAAAGCAAAACCATATCAAGCATACTATCAATGACAGTAAAATGAAAGTTAAAATGAATACCAAGAAGATTTGTCAAAACCGCACCAGGACATGGAAAGTAAACAATTTACTCCTGAATGACTTTTGAGTAAACAGTAAAATTAAGGTAGAAATAAAAAAGTATTTGAAATTAATAAAAATACAGACCCGATATACCAAAAATGTCTGAGATGAGGCAAAAACTTTGAAATTTGGGGACATAATTCAGCTGAGATCTACTTAGCCAGAGCAAAAGCAGTTGGAACCAAAGACTGGTAAGACCATTAACTGGTAATGTTGATGAATTGCTGGAAGCTTAGTGTGGACTAACATGATAGTGAGAAACTCATGAAGGCTAAAGTATTGAGGGAGGGTAAAGTATTGGGGAGGACATAATTTAATGGGTTTTATCCCTTGCAATTCACATTAAAGAACTGAGAAAGATTCACGTATAGTTCTTGTCAACAAAAAGAGCCAAACTCTGTAAAGCGTTTGAAGAGATTTATTCTAAGCCACATATGAGTGACTATGGCCCATGACACAGCCCACGGGAGATCCCGACAACATGTGCCCAAGGTGGTCAGGGTACAGATTGGTTTTATGTTTTAGAGAGGCATGAGACATCAATCAATTACATTTAAGAAATACATTGGTTTGGTTCAAAAAGGCAGGACAACTCAAAGCTGGGACTTCCAATCTAGAGGTAAATTTAAACATATTCTGGTTGACTATTTATTGAGTTTACCTGAAGACCAATAAACAAATACAAGCATGTTAAAGAGAAATAGGAGCTAACTGGAGAATCTCCCAATGGTGTAAATTGGGATAATTTGAATTTAAAGATTATTAGATTATAATCATAAACATAATGTAAATATTCATGTGTCTGCGCTAATGTAAACAAATGATGGTATAAATAAGTAAATGGAGGGGTACAGACAAATATCCCAGACAGAAGAAAGAATTCTAAATAACTTATGAAGTTACTTTGTCATTAATGACTTCAACATAAATCCTCATTCCTTGAGTTTTTTCAGTGAGGAAAGAAGAAGGAAGTAAAAGGACAAAACAAAACAAAAAAAGAATAACTTTAGAAAAATCTGATAAACACTACTTCAAGCCAGATATTTAAGGTTAACATTACCAGTGATGTTGATGTTATGTTCCCTTAACAACATGTAATGAGAATGGGAATTTACCTCTGCAGTCTTTTTTTTTTCAAAAACACATTACCCAAAGGCATCATGCTAAGTGTAATAAACTAGTCACAGAGAGACAAATACTGCATGATACTGCTGACATAAAGTGTCTATTATAGTGAAACTCATAGAAGCAAACAACACAATAGCAGTTCCCAGGGGCTGGGAGATGGCAGAAATGGGGAGTTGTTGTCCAATGGGTATGAAGTTTCAGTTATGCTAGATGAATGTTAGTGCTAGATATCTGTTGTATAGCATTGTGGCTATAATTGACTGTGCAATACTGTGCATTTCAAAATTTGTTAAGAGGGTAGATCTCATGTTAAGTTTTCCTGTCACACATACAAAAAAGCAAAGACACAAAAGGACTCAAGAAAACTTTGAGAGGTGTGGGATGTATCTATTACCTTGATTATGCTGATGATGTCATGATCTTGTGATGTCCCAATGAATCATAATGTACACATCAAATATGTGTGGCTCTTAATATGTTAATTTTACTTCAATAAACTGTAAAAAAAGTAAATGCACACACACAATCTCAATCTAACCATGAGAAAAAAATAGACAAATGACAATTAAGGAACACTCTACAAAATGCCTTATCCATAATCTTCAAAATTCCCAAAGTCATCAAAAACAATAAGAAATTTAAGGGGATATGGCTACTAAATGTAACATGGAATCAAGGATGAAAACTTTAAAAACATTTGTAAAAAGCATGTTAGGGGAAAACAGGAAATTTTAATAAATCATGGACTTTCGGTAATAACATATAATGATTGCTTCATTAATTGTAGCAAATGTACCATCTTAATGTAAGATATAAATAACTGGGGAAAATGAATATGAGATATAAGAGAATTCTATGCTAAACTTGCATTTTTGTAACTTTAGACCTATTCTGAAATTTAAAAGTTTATTAAAATTAATAATCACACACAATATTAGAATTTTGAAAATTTTACACTTTTGTGCAAACTTGGGGTTCATACTCTTTCTTTAAAAGGTCTTCTAGCCAAGCTAGGTTTGTATTTCAGTAAGGACGAAATCCACTGATGCTTAACACCCTAATCATTTGTGTTATTACCTTTGCAATGTTTTCGTTATGTCTACTGCACATGCCTCCTCACCCTGAAGAGCATGGTTTACATACGGTAGATGACAGAAGCTCAAGAAGACAACTATGCAGACACAGTAAAGCCTCTGCTTGTGTCATATTCTCCAATATTCCATTAGCCAAAGTAACTCACATTCTCAATCCCCAAGTCATTGTCAAAAAATATGCATTGCTTATTCTAATAGGAGTCACTAAGTATGTTGAAGTATGACTTTCACAAAGACAGAGTGAGAACTTGGGAAAAATAATCCAGTATATTATGAGTGCAAAATGTAAGCTTATCTTATGCAAATAGTTTTTATTTAGTTCATTTAAAAAAAATGGTTCTGGGTATCATCTTTCCTAGTATCCTGAAAAGCACACTATCCCTAGAGTAAAATATCTGGTTTGCCTAATAATTTGCTGAGTGATCTTGGGAAAGAACTCAACTTTCTGAATATATGTTTAGTATTTGAATCTAATCAATCAAAGAGGTCTCTCTTAAAACTATTTTTTAATTAGTAGTTATTTCCCGCCACAAGCAAATTGAATGTTTTTTGTTGTTCCATGGGAGTGTTTAAGGCAAACACAAAAATGAGAAATGTGTGAACATAGTCTAATTTCTCAAAAAACAGAGAAGATATGCAGGGCTATTTTATTTTTTGTTTTGTTTCTATTTTTTATTTTTGCATTTTGATAGCCTACTCTATATTGTAATATTCATCTACAAGTAACAAAACCTAATTTATTTAAACATATTCTGATTACAGAATGTTAAATGTATTTTATAGAATATTAAACTTATTCAATAATTCAAACCTTTGCTAAGTCATTTATGCTTGATATATCAAATTTATATTAAATAGTCACCTATTATTTTATTTTCTATTTATTAATTAATTAGGGAGACGTTTCTTTATTTTGGTGTAACCTAAATAGTGCACACAGATAGGAATATGGCTAACGGTTTTGTGTTAGTGTTCAATGATTTTCTATTATTTTCCCAAAATTAAAATTTTATGTAGCCTAAGACATAGATATTAATGTTAGTATGATTTTGTTTAATATAAATGTATGCCACAGAAGTGAAATAGCCTATATGAGAAAAAAAGTTTAAATTTGAAATGCCATGATATAACCCTGGACAATTTTTATAGACTATGACTTAAAACAAACTTACTATTGGCATCATTCATCATTTTCTATTTGAATTTTTCATTTTGATTGAATAAAATTACTATCCAGTTTGACAAATTGGTAATACTTTTATCTCTAGAGACTTTATTTTTGAATTTAAAAAAAAGTTTCTTATTCAGGGGAAAAAATAAGTTTTCTACTCAGAACTTTCGAAAAAGAAATGAAAATTGTATGCATTCCCAGTCGATATTTTTTCTCAGTAACTTGCTTTAAGTGGGAGGCATGATTCAATATTTCAGTTAGGTTCAAAGACAAATATGTCCATCTTACAATTGCAATAATTTATTTGGATAACGTAGAGATATTTAATCAGATTAATTTATACTGAAAGAATGATTGAATGACCTAACAAACTATAAGTTTACAAAACTTATAACACTGATTAAATGATAGACATAAATTTTACTCTCCATTGTTCCCTGGTGTTTACTCATAAATATTTTAGACACACTGACAACACCAGCAAGACTGGTTATTTTATCAGTTTTGAATGAATTCAAATCCAAGTTTAGTAAAATATCTGCTTAGAAAACCAAGGCACTTTAAAACAATTATTTTCCTTAATGTTTGTAACTTTCCTTCCTACTTTCTGGGATTAATATTTATTCTGAGCTAAACTTCAATATAATCAAGTTTTATCTAACATTTCTTGCATACAGCAAGTGAGAAGATTGAAGATATAGCCTCTTCTACAACTTATCTTATATCTCCACTAGTTTTGGTCTTCCAAATGTTAACAAACACTCTTTTTTGGGGAGTTGGGGGGCCTCTATTTAGTTCTATTATTGCTTTACTGTGATATAACCATATTTCTATATGAAGTTTGAGTGTACACTAACCATGAGCTTCCAAAAGGATGAAAAGTGAATTAAGAAAATAGTGCAGAAAGAATGATTTATCTTCCTAAGAATGACTACTTTGATCCCACCTTCACCATCCTCCACTACAATCAAATCTTCATTTCCTCTTAGGTTGTTCGCTACATTACATTACACATTATGTACAACTTCTATTTGTTTACTTTCAGCATATTTATAACATATAAAATAGTTTTTGTTTTTCAATTAATGTGTTTTTTTGTGATAATTACATATTTGGGGAAGGAATAAAATATAATTTTCCCATTATTAATAGAATTGTTATTTCTTAAGTTACTTACCAGATGTTCACTTAGCAGCAGGGTTTTTCAGGGGAAAATAAGATTCAAACTAAAGGCTAATGGCTATTTTTTTTTAAGTAGAGAAATTTGACCAGTAATTGGAAAAGAGATTAAAAGCTTAAATGCTCAAATATTGAAAACCAGATAGTAAAATATTTTTGGTATTTTAACATATCTAATTCAAAAGGAATAACTTTTAGCTCTATCTACTAACTTGGAGAATTAAGAATCTGGAATAACACATAAATTCAATGAAATATGCATTTCATGAAATTATGAAGGGACTGAAATATTGAACATCCTCTTCTAAAAAACTATTGAGATCAAAGATTTCCAACATCTCCTCTGTTCTTAAACTCCTCAGAGAAAAAACTCCAAACATTTTTAATAATATGTGTCTGCAGTAAATTAATCAGAAAATATAACTTCAATACTTATTCATTGATTGATACATTTTGTGTTTTACTACATTAGTATAATATTAACAAATTATAACAATTACCACTGAGATAAATCACAAAATGCTGTTTACAATTTGCATGTTGTTTTAACACTTGCAATGAAATGAATTGAGTTGTATACCCCTGGCATTCTCTAAAGCCACCTTGGAGACTATTTCTTCAGCAGACACTGTGACCTGTAAAATTATGTGACTCATTTGTGCTTAAAGATGAAAAAGGTTTCTGGCAACCTTCTACTACATTACCTGTTTTCTTCTGAAACATTGCATTTACAAGGGCTGTGCTTTCTTTTTAATAATAAAAAGAATGTACTTATTTGTAAGCTTTTCTATTAAAAATGAGAAACTATATTGCTTGCTTTTTATTCTAATGTTTAAAAGGAAATATGATGAACTTTTAAGCAGATGTTCAGTGAAATATTCTCAATATAAAGGAATATGGCAAATTATAAAAATATGGCAAAATATTAAACAAATATAATTATATAAATTTTTCGACTACAAGAAATACTCTATTGAAACTTGAAATTTGATTATTCTGTGCACTAAATTAATTTATTATTCATTCATGATCATTAATTTATTGCCTTCTAAAATTCTATATTTTAGTGTTTTCAGTAAAAATATAGTATGCAGAATTTTATTTGAAACAAGAAAAATTCATTATGTTGTTGATAAAGAAAATTCTTTTATTCCCTAAAGTCCTATACCATTGTATTTTCAATATATATTATACAGTTTTCAGAGCCTTGGGAAAAATTAATGCATTCCTAATTGTTTTATTTGTCATATTGCATATTACAATAGTACCAAAAACAATTGATTTGAGTATTCAGGATCAAATATGTGTATTTTCATAAACTGTTTCAAATATTTATATTTATATGAGTATTGCACTGTGTTTATTAAGAGTGATTGAGTTTGATAGAGGGGCCACGATGGCCAAATAGAAACAGCTCTGGTCTGCAGCTTCCAGCAAGACCAACACAGAAGGTGCGTGACTTCTGCATTTCCAACTGAGGTATCCAGTTCGTCTCATTGGGACTGGTCAGACAGTGGGTGCAACCCATGGAGAGAAAGTAGAAGCAGGGTGGGGCATTGCTTTGCCCAGGAAGTGCAAGGAGCCAGGAAGCCTCCCTCCTCCAGTCAGTGGAAGTGGTAAGGGACTGTGCTACCCACCCTAGGTTACTATGTTTTTCCCATGGATTTTTGCAATCTTATGATCAGGAGATCCCCTCGTGAGCCTACACCACCAGGGCTCTGGGTTTCCAGCATAGAACTGGGTGGCTGTTTGGGCAGGCACCGAGCTAGCTGGAGTTTTTTCATACCCCAGGGGCACCTGTAACCCCAACAAGCCAGGAGAAGCATCCACTCCCCTGGAAAGGGGGCTGAAGCCATGGAGCCAAGTGGTCTCACTCAGCAGGTCCCACTCCCATGGAGCCCAGCAAACTTAAGAACTTCTGGCTTGAAATTCTCACTGCCAGCACAGCAGTCTGGAGTCGAGCTGGGATGATCGAGCTTGGTGAAATGAGGGGCATCCATCATTACTGAGGCTTTAGTAGGCGGTTTTCCCCGACAGTGCTAAAGAGACAGGGAGGTTTGGACTGGGCGGAATTCACCACAGTGTGACAAAGTGGCTGTGGCCAGACTGCTTCTCCAGATTCCTCCTCACTGGGAAGGGTATCTCTGAAGGAAATGTAGCAGCCCCAGTCAGGGGCTAACAGATAAAATTCTCATCTCGCTGGGACAGATCACACTTGGCGGGGAGAAGTGGCTGTGGTCACAGCTTCAGCAGACTTAATCTTTCCTGCCTGCTGGCTGCAAAGAAAGCAGCTGATCCCGACAAGGAGGATTCTTCCAGCATAGCACACCAGTTTTGCCAAGAGACAGACTGCCTCCTCAAGTGGGTCCCTGAACCCCATGCCTCCTGACTGGGAGACACCTCCCAACAGGGATCAACAGACATCTCATGCAGGAGAGCTCCAGCTGGCATTAGGCCAGTGCCCCTCTGGGATGCAGCTTCCAGAGGAAGGAATAGGCACCCATCTTTACTGTTCTGCCGCCTCTACTGGTGATACCCAGGCAAACAGGGTCTGGGGTGGACTTCCAGAAAACTGCAGTAAACCTGCAAAAGAGAGACCTGACTGATAGAAGAAAAATTAACAAACAGAAAACAACAACAACAACATCACAAAAAAGACCCTCACACAAAAACCCCATGCAAAGGTTATCAGCCTCAAAGATCAAAGGTAGATAAATCCATGAAGATGAGGAAAAACCAGTGCAAAAGTGCTGAAAATTCCAAAAGCCAGAATATCTCTTCTCCTCCAAATGATAGCAACACCTCTCCAACAAGGGCACGGAACTGGATGGAGAATGAGATTGATGAATTGACAGAAATAGGTTTATAAAATGGGATTATATCTTGGATAATATCCTGAAGGTGGGTAATAACAAACTTCTCTCAGCTAAAGGAACATTTCCTAACCCAATGCAAGGATGCTAAGGACCTTGATAAAAGGTTACAGGAACTGTTAAATAGAAAAACCAATTTACAGAGGAACATAAGTGACCCGATGGACCTGAAAAACACAGCACATGAACTTCATGAAGCCTACACAAGTATCAATAGCCGAATCGATCAAGTGGAAGAAAGGATATCAGAGATTGAAGACCACTTTGCTGAAATAAGGTGTACAAACAATATTAGAGAAATCAGAATAAAAAGGGATGAACAAAGAATCCAAGAAATATGGGGCTATGTGAAAAAACCAAATCTATGATTGATTGTTATACCTGAAAGTGACAGGGAGAATGGAACCAAGTTGGAAAACACACTTCAGGATATTACCCAGGAGAAATTCCTCAACCTGGCAAGACAAGGCCAACATTCAAATTCAGGAAATACAGAGAACACCACTAAGTTACTCCAGGAGAAGATCAACCCCAAGACACATAATCATCAGATTCTCTCAGGTTGAAATGAAGGAAAAAATGTTAAGGGCAGCCAAAGAGTAAGGTCAGGTTGCCTACGAAGGGAAGCCAATGAGACTAACAGTAGATATCTCTGCAGAAACCGTACAAGTCAAAGGGGCAGTGGGGGCATTGGGGGTTCAATAGTAAACATTCTTGAAGAATTTTCAATCCAGAATTTAATATGGAGGCAAACAAAGTTTCATAAGTGAAGAGAAATAAAATCCTTTCCAGACAAGCAAATGCTGAGAGATTTTGTCACCACCAGGCCTATCTTGCAAGAGCTCCGGAAGGAAGCATTAAATATAGAAAGGAAAAATTGGTACCAGCCACTGCAAAATCATACTGCAATATAAAGACCAACGACACTATAAAGAAACTGCATCAACTAATGTGAAAAATAGACAGCTAGCATCATAATGACAGGATCAAATTCACACATAACCATATTAACCTTACATGTAAATGGGCTAAATGCCCATTAAAAGACAGAGACTGGCAAACTGGATAAAGACCCAAGACCCATCAGTGTGCTGTATTCAGGAGACCCATCTCATGTGCAAAAACACACATAGGCTCATACCTGACTTCAAGCTATACTACAAAGCTACAGTAACCAAAACAGCACGGTACTGGTACCAAAACAGAGATATAGACCAATGGAACAGAACAGTCCTCAGAAATAATACCACACATCTACAGCCATCTGATATTTGATAAACCTGAGAAAAGCAAGAAATGGGGAAAGGATGACCTATTTAATAAATGGTGCTGGGATAATTGGCTAGCCATAAGTAGAAAGCTGAAACTAGATCCTTTCCTTACTCCTTATATGAAAATTAATTCAAGATGGATTAGAGACTTAAATGTTAGACCTAATACCATAAAAACCCTAGACGAAAACCTAGGTAATACCATTCAGGACATAGGCATGGGCAAGGACTTCATGTCTAAAACACCAAAAGCAACGGCAACAAAAGCCAAAATTGACAAATGGGATCTAATTAAACTAAAGAGCTTCTGCACAGCAAAAGAAACTACCATCAGAGTGAACAGGCAACCTACAGAATGGGAGAAAATTTTTGCAATCTACTCATCAGACAAGGGGCTAATATCCAGAACCTACAAAGAACTCAAACAAATTTACAAGAAAAAAACAAACAACCCCATCAAAAAGTGGGCAAAGGATATGAACAGACATTTCTCAAAGGAAGACATTCATACAACCAACAGACACATGAAAAAATGCTCATCATCACTGGCCATCAGAGAAATGCAAATCAAAACCACAATGAGATACCATCTCACACCAGTTAGAATGGCAATCACTAAAAAGTCAGGAAACAACAGTTGCTGGAGAGGATGTGGAGAACTAGGAACACTTTTACACTGTTGGTGGGATTGTAAACTAGTTCAACCATTATGGAAAACAGTATGGCGATTCCTCAAGGATCTAGAACTAGAAGTACCATATGACCCAGCGATCCCATTACTGGGTATATACCCAAAGGATTATAAATCATGCTGCTATAAAGACACATGCACATGTATGTTTATTGCAGCACTATTCACAATAGCAAAGACTTGGAATCAACCCAAATGTCCATCAATGACAGACTGGATTAAGAAAATGTGGCACATATACACCATGGAATACTATGCAGCCATAAAAAAGGATGAGTTTGTGTCCTTTGTAGGGACATGGATGCAGCTGGAAACCATCATTCTCAGCAAACTATCACAAGAACAGAAAACCAAACACCGCATGTTCTCACTCTTAGGTGGGAACTGAACAGTGAGATCACTTGGACTCGGGAAGGGGAACATCACACACCGGGCCTATCACGGGGAGGGGGAGGGGGGAGGGATTGCATTGGGAATTATACATGATGTAAATGACGAGTTGATGGGTGCTGACGAGTTGATGGGTCCAGCACACCAACATGGCACAAGTATACATATGTAACAAACCTGCACATTATGCACATGTACCCTAGAACTTAAAGCATAATAAAAAAAATTAAAAAAAAAAGCAGAAAAAATAAATAAATAAAGGGATGGAGGAATATTTACCAAGCAAATGGAAAGCAAAAATAAAGCAGGGGTTGCAATCCGAGTCTCTGATTAAACAGACTTTAAAACAACAAAGATCAACAAATATGAAGAAGGGCATTACATAATGGTAAAGGGAAAAATTCAATAAGTAGAGCTAACTATCCTAAATATATATGGACCCAATATAGGAGCACCCAGATTCATAAAACAAGTTCTTAGAGACCTACAAAGAACCTTAGACTTCCACACAGTAATATTGGCAGAATTTAACACCCCACTGTCAAAATTAGACAGATCATGAGACAGAAAATTAACAAGAGTATTCAGGACTTGAACTCAGCCCTGGATCAATTGGACCAAATAGACATCTACAGAACTCTCCACCCCAAATCAACAGAATCCACATGCTTCTTAGTGCCACATGGCACTTATTGTAAAATTGACCACATAATTGCAAGTAAAACACTCCTCAGCAAATACAAAGAACAGAAATCATAACAAACAGTCTGACAAACCACAGTGCAATGAAATTAGAACTCAGAATTAAGAAACTCACTCAAAACCACACAACTACATGGGAATTGAACAACCTGCTCCTGAATGACCCCTCGGTAAATAACAAAATTAAGGCAGAAATAACGAAGTTCTTTGAAACCAATGAGAACAAAGAGACAGTGTATCAGAATCTCTGGGACACAGCTAAAGCAGTGTTAGGAGGGATATTTAGGGCACTAAATGGTCACATGAGAAAGCTGGAAAGATCTCAAATTGACACTTTAACATCACAATTAAAACAATTAGAGAAGCAAGAGCAAACACATTCAAAAGCCAGAAGAAGACAAGAAACAACAAAGATCAGAGCAGAACTGAAGGAGATAGAGACATGAACAACCCTTCAAAAAATAAATGAATACATGAACTGCTTTTTTTATAATTGACAAAATAGACCACTAGCTAAACTAACAAAGAAGAAAATAGAGAATAATCAAATAGGCACAATAAAAAATGATAAATGGGATATCACCACTGATCCCATGGAAATATAAACTACCATCAGAGAATATTATAAACACCTCTATTCAAATAAACTAGAAAATCAAGAAGAAATGGATAAATTCCACATACACCCACTGAAGACTAAACCAGGAAGAAGTCAAATCCCTAAATAGAACAATAACAAGTTCTGAAATTGAGGC
Organism: Macaca thibetana thibetana; assembly: GCF_024542745.1. Lineage (NCBI taxonomy): Eukaryota > Metazoa > Chordata > Mammalia > Primates > Cercopithecidae > Macaca > Macaca thibetana. The sequence continues at coordinate 62,924,455 of NC_065594.1, forward strand.
AGTAATCAATAGCCTACCAAACAAACAAACAAACAAAGCGAGGACCAGATGGATTCTCAGCTGAATTCTACCAGATGTGCTAAGAGGAGGTGGCATCATTCCTTCTGAAATGATTCCAAACAACAAAAAAGGAGGGTCTCCTCCGTAACTCTTTTTATGAGGCCAGCATCATCCTGACACCAAAACCTCGCAGAGACACCATAACAACAGAAAAACTTCAGGCCAATATGCCTGATGAACATCAATGTGAAAATCCTCAATAAAATACTGGCAAACCAAATCCAGCAGTCATAAAAAAGCTTATCCAACACAATCAAGCCAGCTTCATTACTGGGATGCAAGGCTGGTTCAACATACACAAATCAATAAATGTAATACATCAGATAAACAGAACCAATGACAAAAACCACATGATTATCTCAATAGATACAGAAAAGGTCTTCGATAAAATGCAACATCCTTTCATGCTAAAAACTTTCAAGAAACTAGACACTGATGAAACATATCTCAAAATAATAAGAGTCATTTATGACCAACCCATAGCCAGTGTCATATTTAATGGGCAAAAGCTGGAAGCATTCCTTTTGAAAACCAGCAAAAGACAAGGATGCCCTCTCTCACCACTACTATTCAACATAGTATTGTACATTCTAGACAGGGAAATCAGGTAAGAGAAAGAAATAAATAGTATTCAAATAGGGAGAGAGGAAGTCAAACTGTCTCTTTCTGCAGATGACATAATTCAATATTTAGAAAACCCCATTATCTCAGACCCAAAACTCCTTAAGCTGATAAGCAACTTCAGCAATGTCTCAAGATACAAAATCAATGTGCAAAAATTACAAGCATTCTTATACACCAACAATAGACAAGCAGAGAGCCAGATCATGAATGAACTCCCATTCACAATTTCTACACAGAGAAATAAATACCTAGGAACACAACTTACAAGGGACGTGAAGGAACTCTTCAATGAGAACTACAAACCACTGCTCAAGGAAATAAGAAAGGACACAAACAAAAGGAAAAACATTTCATGCTCATGGATTGTCAAGACCAGCTCAGTCGGGGAGACCCTAACCCAGCAGTGCTATAGGAATTAAAGACACACACACAGAAATATAGAGGTGTGGAGTGGGAAATCAGGGGTCTCACAGCCTTCAAAGCTGAGAGCCTTGAACAGAGATTTACCCACATATTTATTAACAGCAAGCCAGTGATAAGCATTGTTTCTATAGATTATAGATTAACTAAAAGTATTCCTTATGGGAAACAAAGGGATAGGCTGAAATAAAGGGATGGGTCTGGCTAGTTATCTGGAGCAGGAGCATGTCCTTAAGGCACAGATTGCTCATGCTATTGTTTGTGGTTTAAGAACACCTTTAAGCTGTTTTCCACCCTGGGTGGGCCAGGTGTTCCTTGCCCTCATTCTGGTAAACCCACAAGCTTCCACATTATGGCCATCACGAACTTGTCACAGTGCTGTAGATATTTTGTTTATGGCTAGTTTTGGGGCCAGTTTATGGCCAGATTTTGGGGGCTTATTCCCAACAATGGATAGGAAGAATCCATATTGTGAAAATGGCCATACTGCCCAAAGTAATTTATAGATTCAATGCTATTCCAATCCAGTTACCATTGACTTTCTTTGTAGAATTAGAAAAAACTACTTTAAATTTCATACAGAACCGAAAAAAAGAAAAAAAAAAAAACTTATATAGCCAAGACAATCATAAGCAAAAAGAACAAAGCTGGAGGCATCATACTACCTGACTTCAAACTATACTACAAGCCTACAGTAACCAAAGCAGCATGGTAGTTGTACAAAAACAGATACATAGACCAATGGAACAGAACCTGGAACTCTGAAATAACACCACACATCTACAACCATCTGATCTTTGACAAACCTGACAAAAGCAAGCAATGGAGAAAGGATTCCCAATATAATAAATTGTTCTGGGAAAACTGGCTAGCCACATGCAGAAAACTGAAACTGGACCCCTTTCTTACACCTTATACAAAAATTAACTCAAGATGGATTAGAGATTCAAATGCAAAACCCAAAACCATAAAACCTCTAGAAGAAAACCTAGGCAATACCACTCAGGACCTAGGCATGGGCAAAGACTTCATGACTAAAACACCAAAAAGAATTGCAACAAAAGTCAAAATTGACAAATAGGATCTAATTAAACTAAAGATCACAACAAAGGAAACTAGCATCGGAGTGAAGAGGCAACCTACAGAATGGGAGAAAATTTTTGCAATCTACCCATCTGACAAAGGTCTAATACCCAGAATCTACAAGGAACTTAAGCAAATTTACAAGAACAAAACAACTCCATCAAAAAGTAGGTGAAGGATATGGACAGACACTTTTCAAAAGAAGAAATTTATGCAGCCAACAAACATATTAAAAAAAGCCATCATCACTGATCATTAGAGAAATACAAATCAAAACCACAATAAGATGCCATCTCATGCCAGTTAGAATGCCAATTATTAAAAAGTCAGGAAACAATAAATGCTGATGAGGCAGTGGAGAAATAAGAATGCTTTCACACTGTGAGTGGGAGTGTAAATTAGTTCAAACATTGTGGAAGACAGTGTGGCAATCCCTCAAGGATCTATAACCAGAACTGCCATTTTATCTAGGAATCCCATTACTGGGTATATACCCAAAGGATTATAAATCATTCCACTATAAAGACACATGAACATATATGTTTACTGTGGCACTATTTACAATAGCAAAGAATTGGAACCAACCCAAATGTCCATCAAGGATAGACTGGATAAAGAAAATGCACACATATACACCATGGAGTACTATGAAGCCATAACAAAGAATGAAATCATCTCCTTTGCAGGGACATGGATTAAGCTGAAAGCCACCACTGTCAGCAAGCTAACACAGGAGCAGAAAAGCAAACACTGCACGTTCTCACTCATAAATGGGAGTTGAACAATGAGAACACATGAACACAGGGAGGGGAACACCACACATGGGAGCCTGTTGGGGACTGGGGGGCAAGAGGAGGGAGAGCATTAGGACAAATACCTAATGCATGTGGGGCTTAAAACCTAGATAACGGGTTGATAGATGCAGCAAACCACCATGGCACATGTACACCTATGTAACAAACATGCACGTTCTGCACATGTATCCGAGAACTTAAGTAAAATTTAAAAAATTAAAGAGTGATTGAGTTTTTCTATGTTTGAAATTATTTGACAGTTCAATTGTATCTATAACAATTGAAATACATTTTATTCCTCTTTGAGCCAGTATTGACTTAATTCTATTAAATATCTCTTCATATTGCTTCCATCCATAAAGGAATTTCAAACTGCCATTTTCTCTTCTGTTTTCTAAATGGGTATCTACAACCAAAGTGATAGTTTAGAGTGCCATATTCAGTATTCTTCATTAAATCTTCAGATGAAGACATTCTTTCTTATTTTAAAATGTTGAGATTCTGTGTTTCAGATGGGTTGAGAAATAGTCTTATGAATTACAGTCCATGAACTCCAGAAGCAAAACAATTTCAAATAATTTATGGACTTATTATTCTTAGCAACAACAACATCAATATCAATGGCAACACACGAGAAGGGAAGATGCTGGGTAGGGACAATTAAGCAAATTCCAGCCGTCAACTCAGTATCGGGAGACCAGTCTCCATTAATCCATTGATTTTTTTCTGTGTATCTGCTCTTTGCTTACTCTGGAGCTGATTAAGATAAAACAGTTGCCTTTTTAATGTTTGTGTTGGATCACCAGAACTTGATTCATTAAGATATATCTTATGATATATTTGATATGTTGTAATCAATTAAACAAGGGAAAAAACAAGGCCTAGACACGAGAATATATTGGTATCTCTGATCAGATCAAAATATTGCATGATAATGATACATTGATACATACATAAAGAACAGTGGGACTCCTTGGAGCATGTGAAAACGTGAGAATGACCTAGAGCTTTTACAAATTAAGTTAGGCATTAATATTTTTGGAAGACTATACAAGTTAGGACACACTATACTATTTGACCATATATTATCTATGAAAAGGAATTTTTAAACAATCTGTTTTATAGTTTCTTAAATGTTGGCATTTGAAATATTTTAACAGTATCAAATAAAAATATTTTGAAGAACAAATATTTTATGTGCAAACTTCTTTAAACAAATAATAAAATCTGCCCCAAATAAACAGAATTTATTATGAACAAGATGTATGAAAGCAGAAAGGCATGAACTATCATCCTAATTTTAAAGTCAGAGCTTAACTTTCTTCAGGTATGTATCAAGTTTTTAACTTTTGAAAGTGATTACATCTTGATTTGTCATAATAAGTGAAGACTTTCTATTTTTGACTGGAATTATAGTAATTAAGCTATAATTAATTTGTGAAGATAATAATGGCTAGACTCATTTATTTATGATTAAAACATGAAAATTAACTTCAAGATAAGGCAACATATTCTTCACTCACAAGTTTTATTTAAACTCATTTATGTTTTTACTTGCAAATCAGCCCACCATAAATGGGGCCCCTACAACAAAAGGCTCTAGAATCTGGTTCAGTTGCAATATAGCAAGCACTCCTATTTGTGCTCCGTGTCTCTCCTTGCAAGCCTTCTTCGTTGCAGAGCCTTTAGCAATCTACTCTCATGTCTTCTGGAGTATCTGGATAGCCCATGATGGCCATAAGGTGTCCAAAGATTTTGACGCAAGAAAGTGCCCTCCTCAGTCTCATACTATATAACATTAGAGTGGTAATTACAACTTTAGAGCTCAATATTCTTGTGGGTTATCACTCCCCCTGTGCAAAATGTCTGAGCTGCTGTTCTGGAAGTGGGGGAGGAGACAGGGGCCTAATTCTTTTGGAGTGACAAGCCTTTATTACAAACGAGACACAAGATGGGATGAATAGACTGTTGTCTTCTTGGTTTTCCTCCCTTGAAATGGAACGTTTGCCCACTGAGTAAGGTGCTATGATAGCCTCCAGTGCCACGATATCCTTAGCCTGCCATACTAGTGGTAGAACCTTAGCTTTACAAGTGGGAGCTGGGTAGAAGATGGGGTACTACACCGCTTGGCTGCACTCACCTATAACTGAGCCTCTGCAACACATAGCTGGGTGGGATGAGAAGTGCTAACTGCCTGAGCCTCCCTTGGAGATACATTATCTTTCAACTGCAAGCTGGAAGAATCCCTGTGTTCTTGACTCTACCCACCCATAGTGGAATTTCAATCATGCTGTGCAAAGAGGCCAGAGAGAAGGAGCAGATTTGGTTTAATGTCACTGTTCTATTTTACTGACTTTAGAAGATATTTATAAAATAAAACTTTCTTTAGTTTCAGCATACCCTTAGATCAATTTCCAGAAACTTATTTATTATCGCATTTTAAAATATAATTTTCACAAATTATGTTTGTTTCTTTGGGGAGTAGTTCCCTGTAGCTCTTCACAAAGACATTTTGAGAATGAAATTCTCCCATGTAAACTTTTCATGACGATAAAATTATAATAAATACAACCATATGTGTTTCTGATAAAAAATACACAGGCAAAATTATGTACTTTAAAAATATTTGGCATATATTCGTTGGTATAAAACCTACCTTTTAATTATTATTTTATTTGGAAATTAAAATACTATTTTATTTCATAGTCTATTTACATCCTTATTATTTGATTCTTTAACATATATTCAATATTATTTTCCTGATAAGTAACTGAAACACAGCAAAGTTAGAAAACATACCTACATTCACAAATTATGTGAGTGGTGAAGCAGGGGGTGGTTGAAATTACTTGTTCTCAGGTACTATGCTCCAATGAGTATCTAAATCATGCTAATGTAACTAGGACATAACCAAATAAATCAAATGTGTTTTTGCCCATCTCTAATAAAGACCATTCCATTGTCTCAACCAGTTTGAGAGTATTATCACTTATGATAGGATTCACTTGAACCTACTAATGTGATATGAAGATTATTTTAAGATGAAAACTTCTGAATAAACATCAGCTCTAAGAAAAGAAAACACGAAACTCAAAATAACTAAGTTTAACTTCTTTTGCTGACTTAAGAACATTTTCCCCAAATTAAAGCCACCAGAAATGCCCTCTTTGGGAGGTTTACAGTCAGAAACGAGAGAGAACATTTATACCTGGATGAGAAATTACACAGGCAAAGCCCCATGAAAATCTTTTGTAACTTCCACTTGTTTCCCTGAACTTGTTTCTCATTAGTTTCCGACCATTTGTTTTCCCTTGAAGTCTTAACCCCCTTCTTATGTGGATGATATATAAACCCCTAACTCTAGCTGCTCAGTGAGCTGCTTGTTGGTGCACCTCCCACGTGCATGAGTTAACTTTGTCATTTCTTCTGTTTCTCTGTCTTTTCTCAGGTCATTTGCAGCCCCAACCACTAAATCGAATTTGGTAAAAGAAAATGTTTTTTTCCCTCCTAATTCCTGTTTTGGAAAAGACATAGCTGCATTGTAGTCATCGTTTTTCAATTTGGACTACCCAGGTAACGTTTGATTAAAGTCTACTGGAAAACAACAGTTCAGGCAGTGAAACTAAGAGAAAAGTGACTTTAAGCAGAAACTGAACATTAGTCACAGATAGAATAGGATACTGATTCTACAAGTGCACTTAGAGATGGCTCAGGATGTGTGTGGTTTTTTTTTTTAATACTAAGAATAAATATAAATCCAAGTGCTTAGACTAAAGAAAGGGATAATTAAACAAAGGGATGCAACACAGTAAAATAATTTTTAAAAATGTTGTTTGAATTAAAAAAAAAAAAACTAATTGACATGTAGCCCAAGATATGATGCAGTATTTTAAAGTGTGGTAAGAGCATCTAAAACCTCACTGGAAAATTTGGAGAATATTGAAGCCTTCCCCATATTTCTGTGAATTTATAGGATCTGGCAGATTATGTGCTCTTAAACTAAATTAGTTGTTTACTGATTTTCATGAAATTTGTTTTATGTTGTCTATAATGTGTACTCGACAAAGTACTACTGATCTCTTGGTCTATTTTTCAAAACAGTCACAAAAATAACAATCGTGAGAGAACTCATTCCTCTAGCATAAATAAGGCTTTGGAGTAACAGAAATATATATTATAACATTTCAAATAGCTTTAAAATGTATTAATATATGTATGCCTGCATAAAATATTTCTTGGAATGCTACTTGAGTGCAAAGTTGAGAACAGTGTTATTGTGGTGAATGGATATGTTGACTATACTGTTCTGCATGTCAAAAAACTGTTTAAAGATACACATACATATAAGATATTAATAACAGTGCTATTCGTACACAAAGTTGACATCAGTGTTATTTTAAGGACGTGTTCACCACACTATCATGCATGAAAAGTGTGTTTAAAGACGCATGTAATTTAAAAAACATTGTGCTGACGTTATCTAAAGAACCCCATTATCTCACATTTTTCAAAAGCTGCATCACCCTATCACCATATTATTCATCATTCTTTCATGACCTTGCTTTGTTTTCTTTTCCTATTTTTTTTTGTTTTTCAGTTTTATTAAGGTATAATTGACAGACTGGCTTTGTTTTCTTCTTCCCGTTTCCACAGCAACAACCCCTACTCAATGAAAATAATACATGACTTCCTTTAAATTATACAAAGGATTTCAATGCTTTTATCATTATGCCTTCCTTTATTTAGCCCTTATGGTACATTAAGGTATTTTTCTAAACCAAAGTATAAAAATTTAGGTGCTGTGTGTGTGTTTAGACTTTTAGGGTATATTTACATATGGCTAAAATAGATACATGTTAAAGTAACTCTATGTATACAAATATTAAAGAATTGTTACGACCAATTCTTAGCTTATTGTATTATATCCAAGTTTATCTATGCATTCCACTTTTTCTCCTTTAGCATTTTAACAATTTCAAAAAAATAGAGCATGGCCCTAAGATACGTTACCATGGATCATTCTGTTTCTTGAGCTATAATGACTTTTTGATTCTGTCTTTTCAAAACCGACCCCATCTTCCATATCATGTCAAAATACACATACTTATGAGTGAATTTTGCTTTGTGCAATAAAACCTTTTTTTTTTTTACACCATTTAAGTCAAAAGAAAATACCTTTGATGAAGAATCTTTATAGAGAATACTTTCTCTGGATCTAAAGACAGGATGATATTCTCTAACTCACCTTGCTTTGAACTGACAAGGTAATAGAAATCAAAAGCTTTGACACTCTAATCAATCAAATTGATTAATATCTAATCAATTAATTGAAGATAGGTCTATAATACTAATTTTTTTTACTACATTCTAGATCTATATCACAAGTGGTGGACTATTCTTTTGTTACTCCCATTTGATTAAAAAAGGGTGGGCCTGGCGGTGGCTCATGCCTGTAATCTCAGCACTTTTGGATGCCGAGGCAGGAGGATCACTTGAGGTCAGGAGTTCCAGACCAGCCTGGTGAATGTGGTGAAACCCCCCGTCTACTAAAAATACAAAAATTAGTCAGGCGTGGTGGCAGGCACCTGTAATCCCAGCTACTTGGGAGGCTGAGGCAGAAGAATCACTTGAACCAGGGAAGTGGTGGTTGCATTGAGCAGAGATTGCACCATTGCACTCCAGCCTGAGCCATAGAGCAAGATTCTGTGTCCCACCCCCCCAAAAAAATAGGTGCTTAAAATAGCAAATCATTTTTGCTAGGGTTGTCTTTAAGCTCCTGCAATAAAATTTGCAAAATTTAGATTTGAGAGTATGTTGGATTTATTAACTTTGCTGTTTCCCCTCTTTTTTCACAAGAAATAATTTGTTTTACATGTCTACATACTTCACTTAAGTTAAAAATATTATACACACACACACGTACACATCTTACTTCCTAAATCCCCATATGTACTCTAAGAATATTTTGAGAAAGGAGAAGTCAGTTCCACTTAATTTCGTTCAATAACCAATGGTTAGTTGTCAAGTAGATAGGATAAGGGGGAAACTCTGTTTTCTTTGTGATTAAAACACAACATGAAGAGATTAATCTCTTTATAACATTGTATTAAAGTGAAATACTTTTCTACATTTAGTCATCTGAATTAAAACAAATTTTCATGATAACAATGCTGTTCCGGTCAGCTATTGTCCCTTATTATGTGTCATATTCATCATAAATGAAATGCAATGACTGTTTAATAATATAAGTTTAAAAGTCAAGACTGGAGCTGAAAGGGAAATCTAAAAACAAATTTCAAAAATTTAAGTGGTTTAATTTTGTGAGTTTTCTCTTACCAGACTAAAGAGACTATCCCAGACATTAATAAAGATCTAACAAGTATAGTTTTAGATTTGTGTGTAATAATAAGGATATCATAAATAAATTATTTGATTACTAACAGTACATTTCCTTCTGAAATTCTGAAAGCTTACAAATAGTTACCTATTGACAAAGTATAATGTGTTTTATTAACATTCTTCACAAGTAAAAGCTTAAATAATATTTTCATGAAAATAATATATTCTTTTATATTTTATACTTGAAGGGAATCATTAATTTCAATACCATTTTACTCTGCTAAGTGACCTACACAACATTTATGAAAAGTAAAAATTATATGCTTTGATATCACTGTAACATAAGTGACAAAATTTTGTAGCTTGTGTTTTTTGAGTAACACTTTTGGGCAATATTTTAAAAATCTAATATTCTAAGGAAAATTCTGTGAGAATTCACACCTTGAATTTATGGTGTGAGATCCGCAGTTTTTATGAAATAATATAAATAATATTTTCCTTTAATCATAATATGCTAACAATGGCCTTTCCCATTTACTTTGAAAGCAATCAGATACAGTTACACAAACCAAGAATGTGATAAAATAAAATTTGTGCTGTTTCCAACACTTCTCTAAAGACAAAATTTGTCCCTTAATTACTATTTCAGAAATACTGAGACAATACCGCTTCAGCATAATTAATAAGAAAAAATTTCCTTTCTGAATAGTTGAATATTTTGAATGTTATTAGATGATAAATCATACTGATCAAAACGTAGTTACATCTATATATACTAGGCTGTCATCATTAAGAAACATAGCTTATAACAATAAGTGTATATTTACATCTTCATCTTTTGAAACAAAGAGTGGAAAAGACTTTAATCCTCCTGTTGATTCTCTAAAATATTTAAACAGCAAAGTATTTCTTAGTTGGTAGATATCTATCCTCTGATAGTCTACTTTGTTTATTTATTTTTATTTATTTATTTTTTTGAGACAGAGTCTCACTCTATTGTTCAGGCTGGAGTGCAGTGGTACAATCTCAGCTCACTGCAACTTCCACCTCCCAGGTTGAAGCGATTCTCCTGCCCCAGCCTCCCAAGTAGCTGGGAGTACAGGTGTGGTCACCATGTCCTGCTAATTTTTGTATTTTTAGTAGAAGTGGGGTTTCACCATGTTAGCCAGGCTGATCTCAAACTCCTGACCTCATGATCCACCCGCCTCAGCCTCCCAAAGTGCTGGGATTACAGGTATGAGCCGTAGTGCCTGACCAATAGTCTACATTTTTTATTTCCTTAACTTCATTATTTAAGCAGATTAATTTAGGTTGAACTTATATTTCTCATGTGTAGACCCACATACAGGCGTGTTTTGTTTGCTATTATGTATCTTCAATATATTTACCTCTCATGGCCCCATCTTAAAAATAGAATATCTGAGGTATCATCTTAGGCCTATTGAATATAATTTGTACAGAAATGCTCTGAGAATCTGAATTTTCAATGTGTATTCAATGTCTTCTCTTTGTGAAGTAAATTATAGCCAAGTTCAAAACTTCATCTGGAATAAGAGAAAGAAGGAAGGAAGAAAAGAAGGAAGGAGGGAAGGAAGGAAGGAAGGAAAGAAGGAAGGAAGGAAGGAAAGAAAAAGGGGAAGGAGAGGGAGGCATGGGATACAAAGGGAAGGAGGGACATGAGGGAAGATGGAAAAATAAGAGTAGATAAATCTAATAAGCCAACATTGAGAGGCAACTATTTATGGATCAATCCAGTTTCTTGTCATTTTGCAAACAGAGACATTGACTGCTTTTGTTCTAGACTGTCTTTTTAATGATGTTTGTTTAGTAGCTAGGAAGACAGAGTGTCTAACCATCGAGCAGGAAGGCTTACTACCGATTATAAAATATTTGTTTCCTAAATGAATGATTTCTTTCATACAATGTAAACAGTTACATTTGCAGGCATCCATCTGGGTTCAGCTGGGTTGCTCTCATGAGACTTAGTGGCAAAGAGGACTGAGGAAATAATCGGATGCTCATGCTGCTTACATTACCATAAAGCAATAAAATTCTATGTCTCTGAACCGTGAGTCTCATGTATGGCCTGCCAGCATCTATAAAACCATAGCAACCTAATCTGTTACCTTGCAAGTCAGATAAAATCACAAATCTTTCCCAGATCCTGACAATTTTGGCTATGAAGATGGAATACTGACACAGATAAACATTTATAAAAAGGGAAGAATATTGGCTCTTTGGGGGCTGATTAATGGAACTTGAGGAAATTCTTTGGGAATTGGTCATGAACATGTCTAAAATGTTACGCTCTACCGGGCAAGAAATTATCTTTTTTATTTCCTGTTAGTATGGACAACTTTGGAGATTGTAGGATGTGTACTAGACGATCTTCTTTATTACCTAGTACTGTGGGAGAATTTGGGCTGAGATTGCAGGATGTACACTGGACAACAATAGGTTCAGATACTGGTGGCAAAATTTTGTCCTAGTTGTTATTAACTCTTCCTGGGTTTAGATCTTGTTAATATGATAGCCAGTTTCAGGTTCACCCCTTGTAACAACTAGTATTAATTTTCATCCTAGGCTAGGCAGGCAGAAGGTTCCAACCCATTCCAGACAACATTTATCTGTGTGTGTCTGTGTGTGTGTGTATATATATATCCACATCATTGAATCACTGAGTGATAACTATGGGGATGTGTGTGGGAAGATATCCAGTGATATCTGTGGGTTTTTTTCATGAAAGATGCAGAAGCTAGGGCCGACTCCTACTGTTTTTAATAGAAGTACTATTAAAGTTAAGGAAAATAACTATCAAATCATGGTACAAACTGTCTGATAGGGATGACGAATCCTACAGCTAGTTAAATTGAAAGCCATTGCAAAACTTTTTGAAAACAATGAAATGGCATTTTGTTTTAAAGGAACGCTAAAGTAGGAATGCCTATCTAAGGTATCATCAATGCTGCCCTCCCTTGTACCTACTGGTGCTGGGGGTATTTCCTCAGTTCTTCTCCCTTCACTGCAATAAAAGCAGCAGTCTATTTAAAAACAAAACAAAGAAATAAAACCTTTATATCCAAATTATTTTTAATTGCAGTTGTTTGGAATTGAATAAGTCCTCCCAGAATTCATACATTGAAATGCTAACTTCTAACGCAGTGGTTTTAGGAGATGGGGTCTTTTGGGGCAATCATGAGGGTGGAGACCTTATGAATGAGATTAGTGCCTTTGTAAAAGCGACCCCAGAGGACTCTCTTGCTCTCTCTCTGCCACATAAGGAGGATACAAGAAATCTGCAGGTTGGTACCCAAGATAGGGCCATCACCAGAACCCAACCATGCTGGCATTCTGGTATCAAACTTCCAGCTTCCAAAATTCTGAGAAATAAATTTATGTTTAAGCCTCCAGTCTATAGTAGTTTGTTACAATATTTCAAGCTGAATAAGACAGGAATTGAAAATGTTTACACTGTAGGTTCAAATGAAAAAAGACAATCACTTGTAGAGAATATGCAGAGCATGAGCTCAATTATGTTTAAATGCATTTGACTCAAAAATGGAAGAAAAATATATTTTTTAACTTTAATGTTTTTATTTAGCTCTGAATTGTGAGATAACATCTGAAACAATTTATTTTATTTTTATTATTATTATTTTTTGAGACAGAGTCTCACTCTGTCACCCAGGCTGGAGTGCAGTGGCATGATCTCGGCTCACTGGTCTACCTCCCGGGTTCAAGCGATTTCCAGCTAATTTTTGTAATTTTAGTAGAGGCAGGGTTTCACCGTGTTGGCCAGACTGGTCTCAAATTTCTGACCGCCAGTAACCCATCTGCCTTGGCCCCACAAAGTGTTAGGATTACAGGAGTGAGCCACCGCACCCAGCTCTATTTTGTATATTTTTTTAATGTTATTCATTTAGTTTTTCATTTTCTCAGAACAATTTTAATACCTAAGTTTATCATTTAGGTATGTTAAAGCCATTAATATTTTAAGTTGATTCCATATTGTGGCAATATATTGTCTAATTTACCTGAGGTTAGCTATTATGACTTGATAATTGTTTATTTTTCTTATCACATAGCTTCGATGTTTTCAATTGTGTTTCATATATTATTTCAGGCCTATTATTTCCCTGGTTTGTCAATACTGATGTATTTTCAAACTATTCTACAGCTGGATTGAGTTACAGAACCATGTTTTCTTTTCATATTTTCATGTCCTCTAAAAGAAAAATGAAATTAGATGGTCTAAGAAAATTTTATTGAACATGAACAAAATTATTAGAAAAATTTTTATTATTATTGTATTAGGGATCTCTAGAGGGACAGAACTAATAGGAGATATCTATCTATCTTTCTATCTATCTGTCTATCTACACATATATATATACACACACACGTATATTTGGGAGTTTATTAAGTGTTAACTTACACGATCATAAGGTCTTAGGCTGCCTGCAAGCTGAGGAGCAAAGAGAGCCAGTCCCAGTCCCAAAACTGAAGAACTTGAAGTCCAATTTCGAGGGCAGGAAGCATCCAGTATGGCAGAATGAAGGCTGAGAGGCTAGACCAGTCTCTCCTTTTCATGTTTTTCTGCCTGCTTTATATTTTCTGGCAACTGATTAGATTGTGCCAACCAGATTAAGGGTGAAACTGCTTCCCCAGCCCACTGACTCAAATGTTAATCTCTTTTACCAACACCCTCACAGACACACCCAGAATCAATACTTTGTATCCTTCAATCCAATCAAGTTGATTCTCAGTATTAACCATCACAAGTCTACCTCTTGTCAACCTGAACCCATATACATCTCCTGAGATCATATATAATCTTGAAATAAAGACAAAAATAAGGCCTTAATTATGCCCAACATAATGCAACTGAATATAAGTGTAAAACTGGAAACACCAATCCCCAACTAAAATACTATTACATAAAGTTAATAATACATAAATGCTGATGTGAAGTCAATAAATCTTATGTCCCATGATAAGGGTAAAGGAAATAAAAGTAAGAAATTTTATTATTACAGTTCATACATGCACAAAAACGTTTTTAACAAAAGAAGGAGAAAACACTCATGACAGTTACAGTCCTGGTTTCTGCAACTGTTCACATGGTTGTAGCTGGTATTGATGACTACCTTCTTCCACTACCCATTCTATATTCCCTTTGCCTTCAGCAAGCACGTGAGCAGGTCATGGTTTTTTTCCTGGTGGAGTAACCCAAAACTTCATTCCTGAGGGGTCTGGGCCATTTGTAGTCCTGCCTGGATTGGGCTGTTGTAGTTTCCCTCTGACCTTAATCACAGGGCATGGCAATACTAAGAGACGTCCTAATGGATCTCCTGTACTCCATGCATACTCTTCCTTACCTCTATTATGGAGTAGTAGACTGATTTCATCTTGATAGTCTGGGTCAATCACCCCAGCCAACATTGTAACTCCCTTCTTAGCCTGCTTACTTAAAGATAGGAGGAGCCCAAAGTGTCCAGGTGGCAATCTTAACTCCCAGCTTAATGGAATTATTGTTGTGTTTCCTGGTGGCAGCGTTCCTCCCTCTGAAACTAAGACCTCTAGGCCAGCAGAACATAATGTTGGGGAAAAGGAAGCAAAAATTTTGCTACTGGATCACTAGGGGTGATAGTGAGTGGTGCCATTTCCACTTCCACCTCTTGATTCCTGGACCCATAAATCCTGGCTATGGGAGAAACAGTACCATATATCAGACGATAATTCAGAGCATACTTGTCCTTCTGGAGAACATCGATGGTAGTCTTGGCAGAGGCATTGTGTGCAGGATGGACAAACCCATATCCGAAGTGTCTATTCCAGTGGGAACAAACCTTGGCCCTTTCCATGATGAAAGAGGTCCAATACAATCAAGCTGCCACCAGGTAGCTGGCTGATCACCCCCAAGGAATGGTGCCATATTGAGGGCTCAATGATGGTCTCTGCTGCCAGCAAATTGGGCGCTAAGCAATGGCCATAGCCAGGTAAGCTTTGGTGAGTGGAAGCCCATATTGCTGAGCCCATGTGTAACTTCCATCCCTGCCACCATGGCCACTTTGTTCATGGGACTATTGGGCGATTACAGTGGTGACTGGGGAAATAGGCTGAGTGGTGTCCACAGAACGGATCATCCTATCCACTTGATTATTAAAATCCTCCTCTGCTGAGGGCACCCATTGGTGAGCATTCACACAGGATACAAATATCTTCACAGTTTTCGGCCACCAGAGACATCCATCCACATACCCCTTCTCAAAATTTCTTTGCCATCAATTTTCCAATTATGTTTCTTCCAAGGCCTTGACCTTCCAGCCAAACCATCTGCTAGAGCCTATGAATCAGTATATAATCACAAATCTGGCCACTTCTCCTTCTATACAAAGTGTACAACCAGGTGCACTGCTTAACGTTCTGCCCACTGGGAAGATTTCCCTTCCCCGCTGTCCTTCAGGGATTTCCTAAAAAGGGGCTGCAGTGCTGCAACTGTCCACTTTCAGGTGGTGCCTGCATATCATGGAGAACCGTCTGTCAACCAGGCCCTAGTCTTCTCTTTCTCCGTCAACTGATCATAGAGAACTCCCCATGAGGCCATCAGTGCAGGCTGGGGAAGAGAAGGCAGGTGGCAGGAGTAGAGACCACAGGCATTTGAGCCACTTCATCATGTAACTTACTTGTGCCTTCAGGACCTGCTCGAGCCTGCTCATGTATGTACCACTTCCATTAGATGATGGAATGCTGCTGTGCACAATCCACTTTATAGCTAGATGGGTCAGAAAGCACCCAGTTCATGACAGGCAGTTCAGGTTGTATGGTGACTTGATGACCCATAGTCAAACGTTTAGTTTCCACCAAAGCCCAGTAACAGGCCAAGAGCTGTCTCTCAAAATGAGGCTAGTTAATCTGCAGAAGATGCCACTGCTCTAAAATCCTGGAGGTCTCCACTATGATTTACCTATGGGGCCTGCCAAAAGCTCCAAACAGCATCCCTACCTGCCACTGACACCTGAAACACCATTGGATCTGCTGGGTTATATAGCCCAAGCAGAGGAGCAGTTTGTACAGCAGACTGGACCTGTTGCAGAGCCTTCTCCTATTCTGGACTCCACTCAAAACTCACAGCCTTTCAGGTTACTTGATAAATGGGTCGGAGTAACATACCCAAATGAGGAATGTCTTGCCTCCAAAATCCAAATAGGCCCACTAGGCATTGTGCCTCTTTCTTGATTGTAGGAGGGGCCAAATGCAGCAATTTATCCTTCACTTTAGAAGGAATATTTCAACAGGCCCCATACCACGAAATCCCCAGAAATTTTACTGAGGTAGAAGGTCCCTGAATTTTAGTCAGATTTATTTCCCACCCTCTGGCACGCAAATGTCTCACCCATAACTCCAGTGTGTTTGCCACTACCTGCTCACTGGATCCAATCAGCATAATGTCATCAGTGTAATGGACCAGTGTGATATCTTGCAGAAGCAAAAAGTGTTCATGGTCTCTCTGAATTAAACTATGACACAAAGCCAGAGACTTGATATACTCCTGGGGTAGGACAGTTAAGTTATATTGCTGTCCTTGCCAGCTGAAGGCAAACTGCTTCTGGTGGGTCTTATGGATAGGAATGGAGAAAAAGGCATTTGCCGAGTCAATGGCTGCATACCAGGCACCAGGGAATATGTTAATTTGCTCAAACAGTAAAACCACCTCTGGTAGAGCAGCTGCAATTGGAGTCACCATTTGGTTAAGCTTATGATAATACACTGTCATTCTCCAAGATTCATGTGTCTTCGGCACAGGCCAAATGGGAAAGTTGAATGAGGATGTGGTGGGAATCACTCTCCTGCATCTTTCAAATCCTTGATGGTGGCACTAATATCTGCAATCTCTCCAAGGATACGACATGGTTTTTGATTTACTATTCTTCTACGTAGAGGCAGCTCAAATGGCTTCCATTTGGCCTTTCCCACCATAGTAGCCCTCACCCTACCCATCAGGGGGCCAATGTGGTGGTTCTGCCAGCTGCTAAGTATGTCTATGCCAATTATACATTCTGGCACTGGGGAAATGACTAAAGGATGAGTCCAGGGAACCACTGGACCCACTGTAAGTTGGATCAGAGCTAAAACTCCGTTGATTATCTGACTTCCATAAGCCTTTAACTGGAGGACCATAGTGATGTTTTGGGTCCCCAGGAGTCAACGTCAGCTCAGAGCCAGTGTCCCTGAAATGTCTGATCATTTCCCTTTCCCCAGTGCATTTACCCTGTAAAAGGTTGGAGGTCTCCTTGTGGAAGGATGGGAGAAAGATTCTATGGATAAATTGTTGGTAATGTAGTGGGGTCCTTCCTCAAGGGGACCCAACCTCTCCTTCATTCATATATATAATTTTTTTTATATGGGGTCTCTCTCTGTTGCCCAGGCTGGAATGCTCACTCCTGTAATCCCAACACTTTAGGAGGATAAGGCAGGTGGATCACCTGAGGTCAGCAATTCAAGACAGCCTGGTCAATGTGGTGAAACCCCATCTCTACTAAAAAATGCAAAAATTATCTGGGTGTGGTGTGCCCCTGTAATCCCAGCTATGCGGGAGGCTGAGTTAGGAGAATTGCTTGAACCTGGGAGGTGGAGGCTGCAGTGAGCTGAGAAGGCACCACTGCATTCATCGCTGTTTATGACCACATTATAGTTAATGGAATTCCTAGCAGCCTGATAGAGACCAGCTCATTCGACATTCACCCCTCTCCCATTACTTATGAGAGTTCCCAAAAGGGCTACTTTACGTGTGCCCACAAAACGGTCCATTAGCAGCAGTCTCCATGCCAGATCACTGCCCTTGACTGCCACTGCTCACTGTCTGCCAAACTGATGTCAAACATTTCAGTCACTTTCCATATCCTGAAGATGCTAATGTTTACCTAATTACAAACAAACAACACTTTGAATCTGTATACTCCCATCTTGTGGAGTAGTGCATTGCTGGGTAGATTTTGTAGATGAAGGTTTTTTTTTTTAACACATGAACTGTGAATTAGTAATAACTGCAATCACAAATCCATGTCTCAATAAACCTTCTTACATGGATTTCAGAGATTCTGAGCCCTCGTTCATCTATGAATTTGGGAAATGAACTAAGTTGTAAGACCTGATGCTGATATTAATAGACCCGATGCTATACGTGCCCCTTTTCTCTATTGTCCTCACATCCTCTCTTTTGTGACTTAAAACACCCCCGTTATCAGTACGAAATTACATTTCGCATGAATAACAACTGATACCAACTAAAACTTAGGTGAAAATATGACATGAATAAAAGAGGTGAATTACCTGTTCATCTACTTCAAGTAATATGCTCAGCCTCCCATATTTTAGTAAAGAGCTTAAAGAGAATCTCGAAGTAGAACTCTACCATGTTGATACTTTAACCTTAGATTAATAAATAATTGAGAAAAAAATGAAAAAGAAAAAATGACTGGATGATCATTGTAGTTTGTAATTTTTGCTGTCATTGGAGTCAGAGCCAGTGTTTCTTGAAAAGAGGTGAGCAGAGATATGTACCTATATTTGTTTGTTTTCATTAGTCAAGTTATTCTCTTTTACCTTTTGTACAGAGTCAAGTGTAACTTCAATATATAAAGACATATTCTATTTATAATATAGTGTATAAAGGTAAATTAATTAGTTCATGTGGTTCTCAATCCAAAACCAATGATCTATTTCAAAAATAAAAACTGCCTGGTCCAAAATACTTTAGGGATGATTTGAATGCAATTATTTTTTCTCATGGTTTGCAGCACAAGAATTCATTGTAAGTGACTTTCACTGTTAGTACTAATTTTGCATTTCACTGCATTAACTGACAAGTCAGCTGTGTAAAAACCAGATGAGAGTGGAATTGCTCAACTCTAGGATTTCTCTTTCTCTCTATGGTAGCCAGTGAGGCTCGATGAGGCCAGTTGTGAATATCAGTGCTGATTTTTGTAGTCGTCAGTCCAGACGAACGCATCTCACAATTTAAAGGGCCCACAAATCGCTTGGGGATCAAGATGCACATCATATCACGTAGGTTTGTGTTGGTCCTAAGACTCTTCATTCATAATGAGCTCCCGGGTGACTAATATAGTGACTGATGTGGATGACACTTTGGTGAGCAAGGGTCTGCATTATTTAAATAAAATTTTCTGCATTTTATATAAATATTATATATATTTGAGCCAATACCCATTCAGGCCACTACATTACAATAGACTTTGTTTTAATTTACTTTTGTAATATACCTGTCATTCCTCAAGCACATAAGAACTGAGTATTAGGGTGAGGCAGCCTGGCATGAATTGTACTAGCAATCATGAAAGAACACTCTTCATAATAGAAATAACCCTAGATAATTTCTGTAAGAAAGATTAATAATGGACTACAAAGAATATACTCCAATAATTATACCCATTGATGACGTTCTATGGGAATAATATAAGCACACACTTGTATTAATAATTTTCAAACAGAGAAAAATCATACATTAAATCAATATGAAATAATTCTTATTAATTTTTGAATGTAGGAGATATGGTAGTGCCACCTCTTGGTAATAAGTGGAGTAGAAAGATAAGTTCCTACCTTTACATTTTTTTTTATATATATATATTAGGTTTTGTATTATACTACTAATACTAATGCTACTGGTACTAATACTAATAATCCTAATACTGGTATTAGTATTAGTAGTGTAATATATAATCTTATATATATGTACATATATAAAAGTCAAAGGTAATACTGGTATTAGTATTAGTAGTATAATATATATTGTGTTATATATGTATATGTACATATATAAAATGCAAGGGAAATACTGTATTAGTATTAGTAGTATAATATATGGTATATTAATATTAGTATTAGTAGTATAATATATAATCGAATATATGTACTACTACTACTTTATATGCTAAATATATATACTAATATATATATTAGTAATATATATTCATTGCTTTTTAAACTAACAGTTAATAGTATTAGATTAATTATGTAGGTACAGGTACATCAAGTATTTAAACTCATTTGTACTTTTTTTCCTCTCAATAGATTATGGTAAACAGTTTCTTAGTATAAAATAACTAACTTATTCATTTTTATTTTTGTGTCACTAACACAAAAAGTAACGGAAATTTATATATTGAGTAAAAAAAAGTAATAATAGTATTATTTTCATTAGGGGTAAATTGTGACTATTTTAAAAGTTTCCTTAATTGAGTTATTTCTGTATAGCAACGGAAGGAAGAAACAGAATACCCACATTATTCTTAAAAGAAGACGATATTGTAATACTTGGTAATATCTGGGGGCTTAATGCATCTTGCAATATGATATGTATATGGTTTCATATGCTAATTTATAACTTTAGTTAGTCAAAACTATACAAAAATTCATTAAATATATTTTTAGTATTTTTTACAACATGAGTTGCAATTTCGCTTGGTATCAAAGTGGAAAAGGCAAGCTAACAGCAATATAGGAATGCTTAATGCCTGTACTTAATACATATTTGTTGAAATAATGAATGACAAACAGTATGGCAAAATCATACCTTTGATATAAAATGATATGGGCAAATATAGGGTGGAATTGCTATATCTAATTAAAATACATATATATAGCCAGTTGATTTTTATGTAAAATCTTCTGTTTTGTAAACCAGTATCTTATTCTTCTTTTTAAAACTGTAGGACACTGGTCTGCCACCTATGGTATAGGATCACAGAATCTTAAAACAGGATTCTTTCTACGGTTTATAGCTCCCTTCTAACAATTTTGTAAGTGAATATCCTAAATGAATTTAATTTGACAACAGTGTCAAAGTTCCTGGATTAGAAATTAGATCTTTTGAGCCTTAATCTTATTTCCCCTGATAAAGTAAATATTGACAAATACTTCAAGGTAACATTTACAGTACAAACATTAAAATCAAATTGAACTAGAATATATCTGTTTTTTTCCTTTTATCATCTCTTACAATACTGTATCTGGTATTATAAAACAGAAGATGTGTACATATCTATTCAGAAACTTCAAAATATTTTACAGATTGTTTTTCTTTTTTTCCTACATATTTCATTATTCATGTCATGTGGTAAATGACAGAATCTCTGTTGAATATATTAAAAAACTATAATATTGTATGTTAAAATGTAAATTATTTGTTTATTTCTTGAAAGGAACTCAATGTATATTATAAAACTGTCACATTAATCTTGCATTATCACTTTGAAATAGTGAAAATAAAGTATTTTTGACATAAAACTTGACTTTTAGATGCAGGAGACAATTAAAAGTGTATTTTTCAAATAACAAAGGCATTAGTGATATAAAAGTAATTATACTTTGTGTTGCTTAATTTTATGTGGTAACATGACTGGGCCACTGGGTTCCCATATATTTGGTCTAACATTATTCTGGGTGTTTCTGTGGGAGTGGTTTTGGATAAGAATAAAAATTAAATAGGTAGACTTCGTAAAGCACATTGCTCTCCATAGCTGGCCTCATTCAATCAGTTGAAGGTCACAGTACAACAAAAGACTGACTCTTCCTTGAGTTAGTCATGCACCCTGCATAAAATAACAAATGAACCTTAATGGTGAATAATTTGGGAAAAGTGGTTAAGATGTAAGGCATAGAAGACGAAGAAAAAAATTATTAAAGAAGAGAAAGAAATGCCTTCATGAAAAGAAAGTGCTGGAAGGGTAATGATACATGAAAATACTAGCATGCCCCTGAAGATAAGTAGACACAGACTGGGATAAATTATGGGTTGTTTGGAAGTTGGTAACACATCTCAATCCTACTCTTGCATTAATAGAGTTAATACAATGAGGAATTGGCCATTGTATATCTCAGGGTATGATATAGTAACAAGCAATCTTAACATTTCATGGCTTAGCACTATGAAAATTTATTTCCCATTCACACTATGAACCTATCATATGAGCAACACATTTAGATCATTATAGTTATTCTCAGATTCCAGCTGATAGTAGCTTTATTTTAGCATTTGCTTCCAAGATCACCTTGGCAGAAGAAAAAAAATGTGATCATTTATTCTCAGACTTTGTAAAACTACAGTGGAATTGATACATGCCACTTCAAACATTTCATTGAACAAAGCTGCTACTGTACTCTATTTTATACCCTATGCTATTCAAATCATTTGATAAATATGAAGAGAGCTAGCATTGGCCAGGATTGGTAACAAATTAGATGAGGCATAAAAGAAAAAATAAGGAATCTTAGATACCTCCAAATTCTCTAGTTCAAACTGGATAGCTTGTTAAATTACAAGTGCAAAGAATTAGAGAAAAAGAGAACTAAAATATACACACTTCGGCTTGTGTGAGAGAATCTATCAGCAATTATGAGTGTGTGTGTGTGGGTGTAAGTGTGTTGGGTATGTAGCAGGTTTTGTATCACAGAGTAAATATTTGACTGACATTTAACTTACCACTCCAAATATTAATGTGTTTACAACATCACATGCTGGATTTGCATGTAGGAAATTATTCCCTCATAGATGAAACCCACCTGTCTTTTACTGCTTTGGGGTACTGGAAATCAACCTTGTAAATATTTCTCTTTTGCCAGCTGACATAATATCAAGCTGGGTCAGTAAAGAGTGCCAGTCTGATTGGTTTCTCTGTCTTCTTTGCTCATGCAGTGTGTGGAGACCAGTGTCTGTGAGATACCCAGTGATGCTGACCTTCCAGATGGCTCCTCAGTGACCTAGCCCCAGGCAATTTCCCAGCATTTTGTTAGAATTACAACTGGCCCTCCTACAAGTTTTGCAAGCATCTTAGCAGGTAGTTTCTCAGCATGTTTCAGTTATACATCCATGGGTGGCTTCCCAGTGAGTCCCACCAGCATGTCTGAAGGTGGCTTCGTAATTAGTTTCAGCAGCACCACAAGAGTGGCTTTTCAGTGGGTTCAATTGGAGACCAGCCAGAATCAGTGCATTTCCTTGGCATCCCAGTGGGAAGTTTTCTGCTTTTCAGTACGTGTCTATTGTATGAATTATTTGTGATTTTCTGTGATTTATGATGTTTTGACATCTCAGGGCCTTGCTAATGCTAGAAATACTGTTCCTCTCATGGTTAGCTAGTTCCTAGAGATAGTAATCAACTTGTCTGCCAGCATATCTTTTACATGCAAACCAACAAATGCAAAGTCCATACCCCCAACCACCTCCTTTATTTAACTCTCACACACCAAATCAATATTGTGTCTGCCTTAAATTATTCCAGGGGCAAGTATTAGACAACTAGGGATCCCTCTATAATGGAGAGCTTACTGATATTGTTCAAGCCAGCCAATCCTGAGGGTTTACCATGCCTAGCCCATTCTTGAACTTGATTCTAAAGGTTTCAAAGGACATTGGAATACGAACACTAAATTGGACTGAATTCATTAATACAAGCATACTTACTATAGACGCTGGATATAATGTGGTAGATTGTGGACCTGGAACTACATTTAACAATGTTTTTTTTTTTTTAAGTAAAACTTGGAAAAAACAGTGTTTCATGAGAAATAATATGTTGGCACTTCCCTGGTACAACGTAGAAGAGGGAATCCTGGGGCTTTAGTAGATAGGTACGTTGAAGAACGAGCATGTGAAAGTAGTCCCAATTTCTTTTCTTTTTTTTCTTGAGACGGAGTCTCGCTCTGTCGCCCAGGCTGGAGTGCAGCAGCGCGATCTCAGCTCACTGCAAGCTCCGCCTCCCGGGTTTACGCCATTCTCCTGCCTCAGCCTCCGGAAGAGCTGGGACTACAGGCGCCCGCCACCACGCCCGGTTAATTTGTAGTCCCAATTTGTATGTTTAAGAGAAAGTCTAGCAGTCATCCCCTTTATTAAGGTAGTGAGAAATGTACTCATGAGAGAAACACCTGAATCCATGAAAAGCCCCGTGATTGCTTTCCTTTGCAGGTTATTTGTGACTGTGGGGGATACTGCAACTGATATGTTCTTTCTGATTTCAACATGGAAGATCAGATCCAGAGGTACCAGAGGCCAAGTTGCAGCACTTAACTACCAAGACAAGGTTGATTTATTAATTATAAAGGGCAGCTCAAGGATGTACTTGTATGCATAATGACTTAGCCAGTAAGGAACTTTGGTCCTGCTTAATTAACTGATTATCGTGTTCCTAAGATAGAAGTAGATGGATGTCTTACTGGAATACAGCTTGATTAACATTAGAAAATAACAAAAAAATAGTTTCAGTCTGGTAATAAAAACCTGTTGCCACAGTAGAGAGTCACCATATCTCGTCTATTTCTAGACCTAAGATAATTCAAAGATCCAAAGTCTCTTGAATGAATGAATTCAAATCAGTTGATAGAAATGACACAGTAATTTGAGTACATAATCTTTGATGTAAAGAATTATTAATGAGGGATTGATGACACAAGATTTGGTTAGTGAGAGTTAAAGAAAACTGAAAAGAGAGATAGTTGGTACTATATTTTGAAAGCTTGTTCCCTTCAAAACTGACATTGAAATTTCATTGCTATGTTAGTAGTCCTGAAAGGCGGCACCTATAAGAGGTGATTAGGCTATGGGGTTCTGCTTTCGCGAATAGACTGATGCCACTAGGAAAATGAACTGATGGGAGTGGGTTCTGCCATGTGAGAAACAGTGTTTCTTCCTTCCAGATGATGCAGCATTCAAGGCGTCATTTGTGGAAATAGAGACCCGGCCCTCACCAGACACCCAACCCTGCCTGCACTTTGATCTTGGACTTACCAGCCTCCAAACCTGTGAGAAATACATTTGTTCTGTATAAATTGCCCAGTCGCAGAAATTCTGTTATAGCAAAACAAAATTAACTAAGACAGATATAGGGAGATTAGATAGATAGATAGGTAGGTAGATAGATAGATAGAGAGATGATTGATAGATAGATAGATAGATAGATAGATAGATAGATAAGAAAATGAAGATATAAGAGGCAGCCATTAACCCTAGAGCAGTAACAGGTTGCTTAAAGAAGTGCTCCTTCTCCCTGCCACACCAACCAAAGGCTGAAGGGAGGCATTTCTGTGGCTTGCTGGATGGTGAAAATGTTAGGGATGTCTCTGAATATATATTCCCTCTGGTAATGGGGGAAGCCATTTACAGGGATGATTGTCACCTTAGAATGCATTACAGTGCCACCTGCAAAAGAGTCAAAAGAGAACATTTGCAGGGAGGAAGGGGCCTCACTGGTGACATGCTACTGTGAAGGCACTGTAGGATGTCCTAAGGATACTACTAAAACTAAATATTTCCGAAACCACGAACAAGAGAACTTGCCCTCTGCAGGAGCTGGAACTGGATGAAGCCATACCCTAAAGTAGTGTATCACTAACAAAACATCTCCCAGAAGGAGGCGAGCATGGGATTAATTTTCTTATGAAGGACACTAGCCCTGAAGAAAGCTTTGACCTAAAGGAGGCTAGAGATTGAGGCACAATGGGTAGAAGAGGAGGAAACCCCTTTTTTACCTCCTCAAAAGCAGATGTATAGTTCTAACAATTTTAGGAAAGAAGAAGATAAACATTTGTTTGCCTTTGCTTCCTTCTTTCCTACTCTCTTCCTTCATGTATATAAAAGAGATACACACACACACACACACACACACACACAGAGAGAGAGAGAGAGAGAGAGAGAGAGGGGTTGGGGAGAGAAGAGAAAATATGCAAGGCTATTATGGTTATTATCTCTCTAATTGCTCACAATGTAGTAGTTGATATCTATAGCTTTCTTCTTCCACTATGCATTCTATATATTCCCTGCATATAGCTGGTACCTCAGCTGAAAGTTTTTGTCTTGTTTAGTAATGTAAAACTTGTAATGTGAAACTCTTATTGAGGGTCTAAGTTTACAACCATCTTTTTATTTATTTTAATTTAGTCATTATTTTGATAACCACAGTTTTTCATTAACCTGTACTACTGTACTACTATGTGCAGAAGTATTAAAAAGCACCTGGAGATTTCGGACATAGTCCTCCTTGCCTTCACAGTGTAGCAGCAACAAAATATCTCCTTGGTAATTGGCATTAATAGCTTCAGCTGGCAGAGTAACCCTTCTTTTCTGTCTGCTTGTTCAATGGGAAAAGGATTCCCAAATTGCCTAAAGGCAGTCTCATTCTACAATTGAACGAGTGTTGGATCTCCTAGTTGAAGCATCCAAGCCTTA
The DNA here is from genome assembly GCF_024542745.1 of Macaca thibetana thibetana. NCBI lineage: Eukaryota > Metazoa > Chordata > Mammalia > Primates > Cercopithecidae > Macaca > Macaca thibetana. The sequence continues at coordinate 62,951,014 of NC_065594.1, forward strand.
GGAAATAACACCTATAAAAACAGGCAGAGCCCAAAGTTTCCAAGAGAAAATGCAAATATTCAGAGAGGATATTTAGAAATAAGAGTGAGCAGAGTCTCCCTTACTTCCACTACTTGACTTCTGGACTCAGGCATGGTGACTTCTGGGAAGACAAACAACTATAATGTCTTCTGATTAAAATAATACAAGTCACACGTTAAATCCCTTTAGAATGTTATCTCCCAGTGGGTACCATTACTAAATCTTCAAGAAACCATTTTATTTTTAAATTAACTCAGCCACTACTCATCCAAAAGTGTGCTGGACTACATGTTATAAGAAGTTAATTTCCTGAGCAGGAACCAATCGCCGCTCTTTCTTTGCTGAGAAATGGGTTTCTTCATGAATGTTGCTGTGAGGAATATCATTAAGTGTGGGTAAGATATTCTGGGGGATCATGAATGACAATGCTATGATCTGAATGTGTGTGTCCCTTTCCCCTAACCCCCAATTCATACCTTGAAATTCTAATCCACAATGTGATAGTATTAGGCTGTGGGGCTTAGAAGAGGTACTTAGGTCATGAGGACGGAATGCTCATGAATGGGCCTAGTGCCCTTTTAAAACAGACTCAAAGGAGCTAATTTACCCTTTCTGCCATGTGAGGACACAGTGAGAAGGTGCTATATACAAACCAGGAAATGGGCCCTTACCAAGCATCACATCTGCCAGCAATTTGATTCTGAATTTCCCAGCCTCCGTAACTGTGAGAAATAAATTTCTGTTGTTTGTGAGCTACCTAGTCTATGGTACTTTGTATCAGCAGCCTGAACTGGCTAAAAACAGATGGTGTTGGTGAAGTATTATGTAGGAAGAAGGCAATTCATATCCCAAATATACCTATTTAAATAAGAACAAATCTCTCCCCTTCCATGACGGAAGAGGTCCAATCTAACCAACAGCTATGAGAATATTTAGCCTACCAAGGTAATGATATCAAATCTAGTCCTCATTGTTAGCCTCCATATTAATGTATTAGGCACTCAGAATTACTGTCAGGTCAGCCTTACTAAGAGAAATTCCATGTTGTTGAGTTAATGTGTAGCCTCCATTTTTACCACAATGATCATTTTGTTCATGGACCTATTGAGATAGCATTGGATGGATGGGCTTGGAAAAGATACTAACCAATATCCATAGAGCATTTTATTTTACCCACCTGACACTTTAGAATCTTATCTCCTGGGAATGTCCTTTGGTGTATATTCACACTGGAGCAAATATACTCACAGTTTGTGCCAATTCTAAAATGTCCTTCCAGATACTTTTACAGATTTCTATGTCACCAATCTTCCAATCCTATTTTTTCCAAAGTCCTGAACATTCAACCAAACCATTATCAACTTTTCATAAATAATGTAGACCTGTACTGTTGTCCTCTGTCATTCTAGACATATTGGACAACTAAATGCACTGCCTCAAGTTCTGCCCAATGGGATAAATTTATCTTTCAATTATTCTTTAGGGACATTCTTGTGTGAGGCTGTAGTGCCACTGTTGTCCACCTTTGGGTGGTACTAGCATATCAGGTTAACATATATGTAAAGCAGCCATTGTGAGTGTGTGTGTGTGGTTTTTTTCCTGCCAACTAGTCATAAGGAACACCCCAGGGAACCACAGCCATAAATTGTGGGAAAGGAGCTAATACATAGCAATCAGTGTTGAAAGCATCTTAGCCACTTGAATGTGAAACTTACAGTAACTTCTGGACCTGCCTAAGCTTGGTTATAATTCCTCTTTGTTGTAATATATATTTTTATTTGTATATGCTAACCAGGTTGTAGCAGATTCTACCTGGACAGCTTCCAAGTGAGTTTTGCAGGTGCTCTAGAATGAGGATATCCAGTATATTTCTATAGCACCCCCAGGGGAAGTTTCTCAGTGAGTTCTGCCTCTCACCTCAGTCAGTTCCTCAGCAAGTGTTTTAACATCTACACAGACATTTGCTGTTTGCCAATCCTTGACTTGCGACATCATACACAATTTCTCTCCCATGCAGTAGAAGACATTCTCGTATTCTATTGTCAGATCTAAATTTCAGCCTTAGATTGGAGATCTTCCAAATTTGTTCTTTCCTTTGTACTCTGCCTCAGCAATAAAGGTAGTAATTTTTCTCAATATACACTACACTTGTTTTATCACTTCATTTTTCCCTAATATTTAATGTGTTATTAACTAGTAAATAAATTTTAGATTAAAAATTTAGTGTTCTAATTATTATGTGGTTTTTATTTTATGACTGGACTATGAACAATATATCATCTTCTCCCTTAAGGTTTTTTTTCTCTAGAATTTCTTGGGACGTACCAATTTGTTATTAAATATAAAATATATGGCAAGGACTGTGCCTACCGTTTTGAGGAAATATATAATAATGCAAAATTATGCAGTTTCGCTCCTTATTCAGATTTAGGTATAGTGAAAGAGGAGAAGAAGAAAGAGGAGAAAGAGAAAAATGAAGAGGAGGAAGAGAAACAGCAACAAGGAGAAGGAGCAGAAGAAAAAAGAACAACAAGAATATTTAGAACATTATGTAACAAGGAGAACTCCACTAGCCTTTATGATAAAGAAACAATTCTCTAAGGTATTAACATTAATATTGAGGATACAATGCTTGCAAAACAAGTTAAAAGGAAGAGGAGAGTGATCTTAGCTGAGAAAATATTATTTGCCAAGATAATCAACATAAGCCAGAGACAAACAGAAGAAATGAATGAAAATAGTAGTAGATAGGTGTGGAGAGAGTAAGCATGCTTTCAGGAGAGAAGAGTCTGAATAATGCACATGACTATTTGGATAACTAATAGATCATTTCAAATGTTGTATGGAGAATAAATTGAATAAATGTGAATATGAGATTATAGATGTAACATTTTAAAAGAAAATGTCAGGGTAATATTGTGGTACACCAGGCAAAGATGTGGGCTGGATATAGGGTGGAGCAGAGGAAATAAAGCATATTGGACAAATTCAAAATATAGCTTAGAATCAATTTGAAATTTATGTTTTATTGAATATGAGAAGTGACAAGAGATATATAAAAATGACTAAAATGATAAATATTCTGCAAAGGGCTTAATCTTTAAAATTAAAAAAAAAACCAAAAAGAGATATCCCAAAAGAAAAAGCATTTTATTAAGATAAAAGCTCTCTATCACCAAAAGTATTCAATCACTGTGTAAATAATTCAATCACAAATCAAATAACAATCAGCACAGATGAAGTAGAGAGTACTCAACTCTATAACGAATGGTTGTCAAATCTGAGTGATCATTGTAATCTTCTTAAGGCACATTTTAAAAGGGAGATTCAGTCTTTACCCTCAACTACAGTGTCAGAAACTCCAGAATTTGGGAAGTTTGTGCTTTTGTGTGTTCCAGGGGACTCCAATGATCAATGAAGTGTGACAAACACTAGATGATATTTAAGCAATCTTATAGCAATCTGAAATTTCATGATCAAAGCAAACTAGTAAATTGTCTGCCATTAGAGTTTGTGTTAGAAAAAAGCAGAATCCCTTAATAAGAAAGATAATGGAAAACATACATAACAATCATCTCATATCATAATTATTTTAGAGGAGGTCTTTATAGCACACAAGAACATTTTGTGAGACATTTTTCATATCTACTTAGTGATAAATGTGATCAGGATTGTGGTGTTTTTTTGGCTAGATATGCATGTACATGTAAGTATGCATATATATTAATGACAATGATACATTTTATTTATTTATTTATTTATTATCTATAAGCACTTGAATAAATGATGGTGTTTTTCGGAAAAAAAAAAAAAACAAACCTCCAAAACTCCTTAACATCTAATCTAAATAATTAAACATATATTGTGTCATCTTTTAACTAGATTTTTGTTTCAGCCTGCCCTATGAATCCAGAGTTGTAAGGTCTTGTAACTGCTCTATTAAAAATCATTTTATAACTTTTTAGCTCATTGCAATTAAAAGCTGAATTCCTTATGATGGCCTATAAGGTCTTTCATGATGCCCCTAACATTGGCTCTGATCTTAACTTTTACCACATTCTCTTCATTATAGTGACAGTCTCATATTTGTTATTCTTTGAACACACCAAGCATACCCAATCCTCAGATAATTTACACCTGTTTGTTGTTATTGTTTTATGCTGGGAACATTTGCTTTCAGGCAGTCACATAACTCGCCTCTCAATTTCTTCAACTTTCTTGTTAGCTTATTATTTTTTATTTAATGAAGGTCATCCATTACCATTTCTAACCATTCTATATAGCATATGAACCTCTATTATATTTATTACTGCCTATCTAACTGGCCTTGTCTCTTTTTCTCTGTGATAGTTGGTGTGGTGGTAAGGTGTGTACAGAAGGGTGATACTCTGCAATCCTGTGATTAGGTCTCTGTTTTAGTGAGCATCTGGCTATGATTTTCAAATGTCCTTCTCAGCTTTTTATTTTGTTTTCCATCTTTATGTGAAAATGAAGACTAGAGGGATCGGGAGTTGGGTTATTTTCCTTCCTCTACTCAATTAGGTTTTGATAAAACACATAGGAACCCTTTGTTAAAGAGAAAAAATATACTGAGCAATTTCAAAATGGCTACTTTTTCAGGAGATTTTTCTCTGGTCTTCATCTTAGAAACCTGATGGGGTTCCTGGAACTAAAACTAATGAGCTCTTGTGACTGGGTCACTGAGTTTTTAATTCCCAAGCTAGTTCACAATGAGCCTTCTGCAATTTGTCCTCTCAGTTGAAGTATTCCTGCCAGCACTGACTCCGTTGGCTGGTTTCTGCTTCTGGACATCTCCTCTCAGTAAGCTGTGATTCTTTGTAATGGCCTTTCTCTTCATTTTTCATGGCAATGGTTTGCCTCATGGCTCCAGTTATTTCATAAACCTAGAAGAGTTGTTGAATATTAGTTTGTTCAGTTTTTTTTCTGGTTGTGAGTATAGGAGTAATGGCTTCCCAACTCTTTACATGTTGGACTGAAAATCAGAAGAAATCTCATTAAAAAAAAATAGTTTGCTTTCTTGCTTTTCTGACTACAGTTAAGCTCACAGGTGTTACAAATCTTTGTCTTCACTTTTTGTTGTTTTATTTCAAAACTGTGGCATAGCAGACACTTGACAAATATTTATTGAATGTATGCTGGCATGATTTTCTGGATCTTTCAAGAGGGAGGGCCCTTGTCCTAGTGGTCATAGCTCTCATGAGCGGACAGAATATACTAAAACTGATGCTAGTTCTCAGAGGCTTCAGAAGTCACATAAACAATGCTCTTACCAGGGTTTACCAGTCTCTCAAACACTTTGAGTTTACGGACTTCATTTCTTTATGTGATGCCTTGCCAGAGGCATGTCTAGAAAGCTAGTAAAATGTCAGACATGGAATCTGTATTACTGTATTGATATCTGAAATAAAAGCTATTATAAATTATTTCCTACTCAAAGAAAAGAAAAATCCTGTGAGCACAATGTTTTTCTAAATCTGAAATTAGAGGATACCTGCCTAAATGAATGAACTGTGTAAGTAAGATTCAAGGATGTGGTTTAATTTTGCTATTATAATGGTGTCCCAGCAGCTGCATATCCTACTGTAGACCACTCTTATCCAAGAGGTCATTGTTGTTGATTTGTCAATTTGGAGAAACTATGATCCACGAAAAATGCTTTTGTGTGCCTTATAGAAAATATACATTTTACTTCCACACCTTTCCTAGATTTCAGAGTTCACTATCACCTCAGCAACTTATGTGGAAAATTTTGATAAGAACTAGTGAATACTCTCTTTCATGTTATGGAACAATATAATGTATGCATTGATGGGGGTCAAATACAAAGAGAGTTATCTGAGTACAAAATCACTTTCAAGCCACACAGTAACAGTGCTTTCCCTAGGATATCTTTTTTTTTTTTTTTTTTTTTTTGAGATGGAGTCTCTGTCACCCGGGCTGGAGTGCAGTGCAGTGGCCTGATCTCGGCTCACTGCAAGCTCCGCCTCCCGGGTTCACGCCATTCTCCTGCCTCAGCCTCCTGAATAGCTGGGACAACAGGTGCCCGCCACCGCGCCTGGCTAATTTTTTGTATTTTTAGTAAAGACGGGGTTTCATCGTGTTAGCCAGGATGGTATCGATCTCCTGACCTCATATTCCGCCCGCCTCGGCCTCCCAAAGTGCTGGGATTACAGGCATAAGCCACCACGCCTGGTGTTTAATACATTTTTAAAAGATATTGTATTACAAATTTCTGGCTCTCCAATACTTGACTCCATGCATTCAACTTTGCATGCCTCCTTTATGTTTTTGATTTGTGAAGCAGTTATTTCACTTGGAATCCACTATAAGGCAGATGTTATATTAGCTGTTGGGGAACAATAATTGAATACCTTCAAAGGGCTCAGTTGGTGGCAAAATATACAGACAAAGAGAGGATAGCCTCAAAGATAAATTCATTTTAAGGAAAACAAAAAGGAATTCAAACAAGAAGAAGAAAACAGAGTAGGCCTTGTTTCATATAGAATTGGAGAAGCCATAAGCCAAGTAAAAATTGAGAGCAACTGTGTTCACTTAGAAAGAGAAGGAGCTGTGGGCATGTAGCTGAAAACAATAGTAAGTTCAAATCACAGTGGTAGGGAGAAGACTGGCTCTTGGTGGAGTTACAGGGTTATCAGGGTCAATGGATGCCAATGAAGATTCTTACAGGGACTTCTGTATGATAACTCTGTTCTGAGCTATCTTTACTGACATAATATATTTAAACTAGACTATTCACTATAGTATGAAATTCTGCAAGTTCCATTAATTTAGATGAACTAGAATTCTACAGAATTTGTTGGTATAATCTACATAAAAGTTTTGCAGTAATCCTCATTTACAATTTGGGCGGCAACCCAGATTTTTTTTTTTTTATTATTCTGAAGTTTATACTCATTTTTCTACATTTCATTTTATGAAACAAGAATTACAAATAAAGTAGTGGATATGAATTATGAAAACATACTTAACTACATTTATCTAATAAGAATTGAGAAAGCGGAAAGAGTGGATACAAACAAACTTGGCAATAGAGGACAAATGTACTTAGAGAGGCTCTGTTTTTCGTATTCATAGCCTATAACCAGTCCTTGGAAGGCTAAGATTAGGTCAGACAGAATCAGAGTGTACACAATTCACTAACCACATGATTTAGAGAATGCTACTTAACTTCTTTAAACAAAATTACCGGCCGGGAGTGGTGCCTCACGCCTGTAATTCCAGCACCTTGGGAGGCAAAGGTGGGCAGATCACCTGAGGTCAGGAGTTCGAGACCAGCCTAATCAACATGGTGAAACCCCCATCTCTACTAAAAAATACAAAAAATTGGGTGTCATGGTGGGCACCTGTAATCCCAGCTGCTTGGGATACTGAGGCACGAGAGTCACTTGAACACAACAGGTGGAGGTTGCAGTGAGTCAAGATCAGGCCGCTGCACTCTAGCCTGGGCCACAGAGCAAGACTCTATCTCAAATAAAATAAAATAAAATAAAATAATAAAATAAAATACTGAACTGCTTTCAGCACAAATATAAACAGAATGAGGATAACAACAATGACTACTCAATAGGTCAGTTGAGAGAATTATATCATTATTTTCTAACTTTTCACTTTCCTGCACACAGAGAACCAGATGGTATATTTATGTCCCAATGGTTTAAACACATGAGGCACTCTGGCTGCCTCAGGTTCCTGCCAGTCATCTAAAAGACTGAAATAATACTAATACAAAATACCTAGAAATTTCTACATCGTTTGAATTGAGGAAACATTATTTAGATAAAGAATGCATAAAGTACATTGCTAGAAATACAATAGGTTGCCACTGAAATAGCTATCACAAAGGACTCTTCTTTACAATGAAGTGGGTCAAAATTTTCTGTTCCAAGTTTGTATTTGGGATACCATAATAGATATAGAGTAAAATGAAGAATTTTCTCTCCCCTTTGAAAGATCACATCAAGTCTCATATTTATTGAATTTAAGTTAGGGCAAACATGAACATTTGATACATTTCATTTTCAGTGACAATCCAAGTCCCAACAATCCAGGCATGGGCATGGTACCCGCATTCATATTTGGGATGTGTGATCCTAAAACAAAATTTTTCTCTACAAGTGCTTTCATCTTATTTGTTCATTTGCCTCAAGTAATGATTTTTGTGATGAAACAAACAGATCAGTAAATCTGCCTTTTCTCTTTTTCTCAAGCTTTTGAAGATTTTTCCTCATATTTATTTTTTAAAAAAATTCTGCAGAATTTCAGAATTTCTCTATATTTTCAAAGTTCCCATTTGCAATATAATTTCCAACACCCTCCATGCTTCCATCTGAAACCGCGTGTGTATATTTTCTTCAGTTTCTTTTTCTTTATAGAATGCTGAATGCATTAAGCAGATTCCATGGTAACATATTTTTCTGAAACTTTTTGTTCTTCCTATTTAAGGAGTTATATCTTCCTTAGTAATTTGTGTCAATGTTTTTAAGTTAAATATTTATTCTCATGTGATATTAAATATGATTCTGTGTTTCTCCCATATAAGATGTGAGTTGATTATGAGAGATACAATCGATATGAAAGGTAAGGAAACTGGAGATCATGATTTCCCTTTTCCCTCAGATGACTAAATAATAACTGTTACACATAGCGTTCATTCTTGAATAGATAACCTCTGAATCTACATACGGCTTTCCAAATAAATTGGTCCACTGAACACAAGTTAGTGTCAATACTGTATTATATGTATGCAATTCTCACAATAACCTTATATTGTTTGGATTTATCTCAAATGTTACTTGTTTATTTAGCAACATAAATTTAATATTCTGTTTTCTGCAAAAAGACAAATTATGCCATTTTAAAATAGCATCACACAATTTATTACACCATTTATAATTTACACATAATTTATCTTCAACTATAATAACTCATGTGCTCATGAATATCCTTTATTTTCTCATTAAGAATAAGAAATTCTTTTTTTTTTTTTTTTTGAGACAGAGTCTTGCTCTGTCGCCCAGGCTGGAGCGCAGTGGCCGGATCTCGGCTCACTGCAAGCTCCGCCTCCCGGGTTTACGCCATTCTCCTGCCTCAGCCTCCCTAGTAGCTGGGACTACAGGCGCCCGCCACCTCGCCCGGCTAGTTTTTTGTATTTTTTAGTAGAGACGGGGTTTCACTGTGTTAGCCAGGATGGTCTCGATCTCCTGACCTCGTGATCCGCCCGTCTCGGCCTCCCAAAGTGCTGGAATTACAGGCTTGAAAGAATAAGAAATTCTTAATTCTTGACATTGTTATTTCCTTATTTACCAATGGTGGCACAGTCTCTCATAGGCATTTGATAAAATGCTTTCATGAAATTCAAAAGCTTTTCTGGTATTAACAATTTTATAGACACTTCATAATGTCAAGATTTTAAAAGAAAGTCCCCAGTAGTCTGTATCTATTTATTTTTAAAAGGAGAAAAATTAAAATACAGTACATTTAAAATTTATTGCAAGGTAAACTTTCATTTTGGGGCAAATAGCTAAGCAAATAATCATATTTGTTTTAAAAATAAAGAAAAAGAAGACAAATAAATGGAAAGTTAGTATGTGAGAACAGACATGTGCAAGAAAAGCTATTTTCTTTTTTTAAATCTAATTTGTTTGTCTTGAAGGTATTAGAAAACAGAAAACTCTACAAGTTAGAATTAGTGACTAAATGCCACTAGCTCTCTTACCCAGAAAATACCAAATATAAACATATTTCCTCTTTGTGATGCTATCATATCTGAATAATTTATGTAAGAAAATCTCTCTATAAAATGATTGTGCATGTGTTTTTCAAATTTTGTTTAACCTGAATGTTTACATATTTTCTTCACAAAGTGTACTTGCCTAAGTAAAATCAAATAATTTGAAGTTTATAAAGATCCAGAAGCACTGAGTTTCTCTTTACAATTGTAATACAATCTTAAAATAGAAATATCAAATTTATTTGTTAATTAGCCTATGTAGATATTGGCTATTAAGAATACTGAAAAAATAGACTTTAGGAAATATTTGTAAATGCTTTCTGAGTAGTTGATGTGCACATTTAGTTTAGCAAATATTTTTTGTTGATTGGACCATAGGTGACTACATCCTAACATCACTTAACATTGCTCTTTCCCTAGGTGATTTTTTTCACAGACCGTGTCGCTTTCCTAATAGATGCTTCAGAAGAAGTAAGTAAATGAAGAAAAACTGATGGACATTTGAAAGTAAGAATGTTTGGGAGTCATCATTACTTTATGTAAAAACTAACTTTTGTTAACAAATTTATTTACTAGAATAGATATTCAAAAGGAGTTTAATATAAAAAATTAAAAATAATATTAATATTTTTATGTTATTTAAATAATATAATTAATTTTTGTACACATTTTCATGACATTGATCCATAAAAAGTATTCTCACATTTTCAGAGAAAACAGTTACAAATATTTCAAAATATTAAAATACAAAATGAAGGAAAGCTATAACTAAATGTAAACTATACAGAGAATAAATATTCATCAAGACTAATACATTACTATTTTGGTAGTAACTATACAGGAATGACCGCTATGAACTGAACAGTACTCTCCCCAAATTCGTAAGTTGAAGCCTTAACCCCCAGCGTGACTGTATTGCAGACAGAGTCTTTATAAGATATTTAGATGTTAAAGAGGTTATAAAAGACAATGGTCTCATGAGGACAAAAAGATCTCTGTTTCTTTCTCTCCCTCTCTGCACCAGGTGATGACACAGTAAGAAGGCAGCCATCTGCAAGCCAGTGAGAGAACCCTCACCAGAACCTGAACATGTGGACACGCCGATCTCAGACTTTCAGCCTCCTGACTGTGAGAAAACAAATTTCTATTGTTTAAGCCATCCAGTCTGTGGTATTTTGTTTTGGAAATCTGAGCTGACTAATATAATGACCAATACATTATTTAAAGCAACATAATCTTTATACAGAGCATAAATTCAAATTGTATGTAATATAAATATTACTTCCTTTAGATTGAATTTTTGTCATATGCTATAACATAGAAAAAGAAAAAAAATCACTTTTTTTTTATAATTCCTGCATATTATCTTTTAAATTTTATTTCAATGATGGTAATTCTGAAACATATATGGAGACATATAAATATATTTCTTGTTGGTATATAAAATAAAGTTGCTATTTAGAATACTAATGATTTTGTCCTGAAAAATGAGGAAGCACCTAGAGAGGAAACTGAATTTCTCTGAATAAGAAAGCAGAAAATGTTAACCCCCAAGAAGGAAATTAAACAAGAAATCATTATGAAACTAACTTGAGAAGCCAAAAGAGAGATCAAGTAGTATTAGCAAAATGAATAGCGGATGTCTATGTGCTCTATAATGTGGCCAAGGAAGTAGCTAAGCTTCTTTTTTGATTTAAAAATAGTGAGACTATAATATTAAGACAAGAACCAGTCATAGAACTTGCCATGGAGGACATGAGAAATTAAGTGAAAAATAATGGAAAAGACTTGACTTTCAAAGTAGTTGGAATTTGGGATTTTATCTAAAATTATATTAATCTCCAAAATGCAGGAAATCCAAAATACCTCATAGGACACATGTAGCTTATCCATTAAATATTCAAAACATATGTATTATTTGCATCCTATATAAAGGCTGCCTTTGTTGCAGAGTATATAAAGCACACATGCTCACTCTCATGCATACAATCCTAAGGTTTTGACTATAAAGAGAACCTATTTCGTCTCCCCGTTTTGCCTTCATTGATTTACATAACTTAAGAAGATGAGATAAATCACCTAAATGAATAAATGATATGGTTCTTCTCTATATTGATGAAAGGAATGGGAGAAGAGTAATACAGCAGTGTGTTAGCTCATGTCTATCAGTAAGCAGAAAACTCTCATCTACCTACCACCTTAATTGTTCCTCTATTGGAAAAGTCTGTGAAGCAAACACTAGTAAGAAAATCATAGGCATATGAGCTAGGAGGCCAGGATTCAACTGGGGAGTAATGAATTCAATAACTAAATCATTAATATGTTCCACAGGTCATAAATTAACTAGTCAAAATTTTGTAATCATAATGCCTTAAACTTAACATTCTAACAAAATTCTTAACAAGAATTCAGAGTATTTGTTTCAAAATATAATCAATACAAAAAATATAGATTTTACATTTACATAATGAGAATCCCATTTTAAAATCAAGAAAACATCCATCAAGCACTAATTATAACTGCCTTTGATTCAAAAACTGCACATTTGTTAAACCCATTTAAGCTGACATCATACCCACAATGGCAAAAAGCATTGTGGTTGTGTGAACGATTCTCTTCCTATAGATAGCAATTAGAAAATATTAATACAACATATAATATAAAAATAATTATTTAAATACACTGTAAAGTGTATAAATAAGGCATGATCTTCTGGCAAAATTGTTAAATCCACATAGTGGAATACTTTAAGACACATCTCACATTAATGTACAGAGAAACCAACCAGACATAAAACATAATATAAAAGATATGAATGACAGTGTCAACCACCATAAACATATTGTTATTTGTAGAACACTATAGATAACAACTGAGGGATAAACATTGTTTCAATCTTATATGGAATGTTCACCAAGATTGACCACATATTGATCCATAGAACGAGTTCCAATAAAATAATAATAAAAATCTCTTTACAATTATGTTCCCTGATTACAGAATAATTAAATGAGAAATAAAAAAATACAGGAAGAATTGCTCCAAATATTAAACAACTCATTTTTAAACAGCCCCTATGAGAACACAAAAATCAAAAGGGAATTATAAAATATGTTGGTGAGATGATAATACAAATCGTATTCCAAAATGTATGTGAAGCTGCTAAAGATTTGTGTAAAGGAGCATTTTCTATGTTAAATGCCAATATAAGACAAAAATAAATGTCTTAAATCAATGATATAAGCCTTCAAACACAAGAAACTAGAAAAAAGCAGCAAATAAAAAATAGAGTATGCAGAAGGAAGGGTGTAATAAAAATAAAGAGAAAAAGTCAACACAATAAAAAGCAAGCAAAAATAAAGTCGAACTGCTCAGTAAAAGAACACTCAAGTCTGAATTTCACATTAACTGTTTTTTAAAGTCTAAGTATGTCATAAATATTTTACAGGATATAATTACATATGCAAAAAAAATGAAATTTTGAGTTTGATCTAAAATTATATTTATCTTCAAAAATAAGAAATCCCAAATATCATAAAGGACACATGTATGCATTAAACATTCAAACTATGTGTATATTGTTTATCTGAATTAAACTTTAAATAGGTTTCTGTATTTTTCCTTTGCTAAATCTGATGACCGTAATATAAAAATGAATAATACTAAAAGTTTGTTACTTGAAAAATCCATAAAATTGATAAAACATATTTTTAATTGATCAAGAAAAAAGGAGGCAAGGGACAAATCATTATTACTAGTAATCGTAGGAAAGGCACAACTTAAGATCTTTTAGACACTTTAATGATAGAAATGTAACACTGTAAACAACTTAATGCCAATTATATAAAGTAAAGGAATAACATAGAAATTGTAAGTTGCTGAAACTGACAAAAGAAAATATAGGCAATCTGACACAAAATCGTATTTAGAAAATAAGCACAATTACATAGTGCTAAAGCATATTCATATGGCTAAGGGTTTGGAAATAGATTGACTGCAAATAAGCATGAGCAAATTTTTTCTGGAACATCAAAATATTTCTCATTGTGATCATGCTGCAATTTTCATGAGACATCCTTGAAAACTCACCAGATGGGTCAAGTTTACTACATATAAGTTATGCTTTAATAATTTTATTAAAATTTAATGAATAAAAAATGATTGTGGATTGGCCTGTTATTCAGAGCTTTAGACAGTTTAATCATTTCTTAAAAATAACTAAATAACAAACTATTGAATTCTACAAATTTACATATGAAAAAGTAGATTGAAGTAAATTAAAATTCAAAAAGGAATAAAAGAAGGAATTATTAAAGAAAATATTAAATAATGTGGTTAATAATGTAATTAGCACAATTTGATTGTCCAACTATACACAGAACACAGAAAATATGGTAATAACAAGAATATAAGAAAATTATCTGAGGAATTATCACCAGAAAACGAAAATGTCTATAACACCATAAAATGTAGAACTCCCAATTTTTGAGCATTATATGATTCATAAAGGAAGGAAACTTCTCAATTCATCTGATGAATTTATCATTATGTTAATTCCCAAATCTGATGAAACACAAGAGACAACCAAACATCTTTGTATTCATATAAATAGTGCATGAATTGCTATTTTCTTGGAAATTCACATTTGTAACCCAGTACCTCACAATTTAATGTAATAATTTTAAAAATATATGTTTAATTTAATATCAATTGAAACTGATGTACCCTTATATATCTAAATATTTAAAACATTATGATTTAAATCAAATCAATCTTATAGATGTAACACTGCTAAATAATTTCCATTCCATAAAATTTAGCAACCTATAAAATAATCATATACTATAATCATTTTTTCTAAAATCTATTCCATCACATTGAAAAGTGAAAGAAGAAATCTTGTAATCATCCCAATGTATGATATAAATAAATTACTAAATCAATTTAAAATATATTTTCTTAGAAAAGTAGAATTATAAAAACAAATTACTAAGAAGATAAAATAAATATGAAATAAAAAGCCTATATTATATTTAATGATGCAATAAAGATAATTTCACTAGAAACACAGAATGAAATATGAAGTATCAATAATACTATGTAGTTTTGTTATACATGCCTTCTGCAATGTGCAAAGATATAATAAATAAAATATCTCTAATTGTAATGGCATAGACACACATTTTTGATTAATATAAATAAGTGCCATGGAAACCAAGAAAACCCACAAAATACATTTTAAGAGTTTATCATGATTATCAAATAAAAATTATATCAGTAGTTGCTCTTACATATAATATCAATTTCTCATCAGAATTGCAATAAAAATTGTCCAAAATTCACTAAAATATAAAATATAAAATGTCTAGGTTTAAAATTTGCATAAAATGTGGTTTCTTATAAAAGAAATTATGAAATATTATAATATTAAAGAACTAAAAGTATAGACCTGAAAATTATAGACACAATATGTTCCTAGATCAGAACACTCAATAATGTCAAGTTAATATTCTAGTAATTCATTATGTTTTATTAACATTTAATTACTTTATTAAGGTAATATTAAAGTCTGAAAAATTGAAACAAATGACCCCAAAATTTGAGGGAAAAATAATTGTCAGCAATAGTTGCACCAAATTTTATTTCAAAAACATACCTTATTTTGTAGTGTAGCAGTGTGGCAATTTCTCAAGAATAGATAGTCAAATAATAAAAGAGGGCACAAATTTCAGAACCAACCTATTATATGTATATGCATATACATTTTCCTATGCAATTGTGCTATGTATAACTTGTCACATCATTGTTAATTTGAAAAAAGGGGAAAATTTACTTAAATGGTGTTAGTTCACTTTGTCAGCTGCGTGAAAAAATATACTTAAATATAGGCATGCTTGGCATGCTTAATATACACATACACCATATATATTTAATATAGATTAAATAGTTAAATATTAAAAAAAGAGGATATGTGATATTGAGTGGGAAAAATTTACAAAAATGGAAGAAAGTAATCATAATGAAAATATTTAGCAGACCAGAATCCTAAAGCAGCTAACCTGAAAGATAAAATAGCTGGAGGGCATATTTGTTTTTCATAAGGAATACATAACTGACATGAATGCAATCATGCAAAAAAATCTTAAAAATGCAATTATCTGACAAGAAAGTTGAAGAATCAAAAATAATGTTGAACTGACATGGGATCTGATTTCTATTTCATTGATAAATATAACAAATTATAGCCAACTTCTATTAACAGTATGACATTTAATACCCTGCCAATATGTTAGAAAGCTACACCTTTTTTGAAAGCCAATCTGATAAATCTATCCATTCATTATATTCTAACTTGTAACTGCATTGCAGTTCTAGGATTGTTTTGAGGAATCTCATCAGAAATGTGAGCACTAATATATGCAAAATTTGCAAAGGTATTTGTTATGGGTTGAGTTGCTTTCCTGCCAAAAAGCTATGTTGACATACTAACTTCAACTCTCTTAGATAAGGTCATACTAGAGTAGGGTAAGACCTTACTCTAATATGACTGGTAGCCTTAAAAGAAGATGGCCATATGAGACAGACATGCAGAGGGAATACCCTGTGACTAGGAAGCAGAGATTGGAGTTATGCAGCTACAAACCACGAATGCAAGGATTGGCAGCAAACCATCAGAAGTTAGGAAGAAGCAAAGAAGTATTTCTCTAAAGGTTTGAGAGGAGTATGGCCCTGCAGACATCTTTATTTTAGACTTCTAGCCTCCAGAACTGTGAGACAATATATTTCTATTAGCTTTAGCATCCTAGCTTGTGATACTTTGTTGTGGCCACCCTAGCAAACTAATACAGTATTCGTGGCTGTGTTATATATAATGGCAAAATATTTGAAACTACTTACATATCAAAAACTAAGAAATATTGTAAATATTTATCTTTATGTATATGATAGAAACTTGACTTTAATTAAACTTTTAGTATCAAGAATATGTAATAAATTTCAGTTAATTGTAAGTGAAACAATTACATGATGACACTTCTAATATTTTTTCAGCATATTCAGTTTTACATTTGTAGGCATTTGTTTGTTTGTTTCAACTACATTAGTAATAAATTATCAAACTCTTTTTCTCTGGCCCCTGATTTCAGCTTTGGCATTTTTCCTCTGTCACTTAAGGTATCTAAAATTGTTATCAAATTTTTTGTGGTATCAAACTCAAAGCTTTCCATTTCTATCATGATTGTCCAAGCTTGTGGCTTTAGGGACTTGGAGTGTGGAGAGCAAAATAATCCATTCCTTTTCCCCTTGTCTGTCCCTATGTTTAAAAGTAAATTTTCTCAGTAGCAAATAGAAAACAGTAACTGGAAAAAGGGTAGCCCTCTCCCACATCACTCTTCTGGGTGGCAATTTCTCTGTTAATGGCTGCTTAGCCAGGCACTGCTGTTTTAGGCGGTATAAGTGTGAATACTTAACAGAGTCCTCGGTGGCCCTGGTGCTGCCAGGTTCCATGAAGTGAAAATTCCATCACTTCAAACCTCTGACTCAAATTATTCATTAACTGCTAAGGTTTACTCAAAATTTCGGTAGCCCTCTTTGGTAGAGTAACTACAGAACTTCTCAGGTCTTGTGTATGGATATGTATACATGTATATATAGATGTGTGTATATATGTGTATGTATATATGTATATTGTATGTATATGCAGAAGCATATACATATATAAATAAACTTTATTTTAATTTTTGCTGCTCAGATAGCCACGGGATTACTTTATTCATTCACTTTCATTCTTTCAAGACCCCAAATGATTCCTTTTCATCTTGTAGACATTCTCAAGCTTACTGAGATTTCTGTAGAGCATTTCTCTCTAGTTGGTTATGGTGTTTGGGTTGAAAAGAGCATGCTGTACATACTATTCCCTTGTCTATGGCATATAGAGGGAACAATTTCATACCATGGCTACTAATCTGCCAGGTAGAAAATTCTGATGATTCTGTGACCTGCTTCCTAAGTTAAAAGTGGAGTCAAGAGGTGGCAATGCATCCTCTTCTGGCAATTCAAGTGCTCTTGCAACTTACATAATATATGTACATACCTGTACATCCTTATGTGACTATAGTAAACAATACTTAATATGCATAAGGTCACAGAGTCATAAGTCTTTGAACAACTGAGTAGTGCATTGTGTTGTATTAGTCCATTTTCATACTCCTATGAAGAAATACCTGAGACTGGGTAATTTATAAAGAAACAGAAGTTTAATGTAGTCACAGTTTCATGTGACTGGGGAGGCGTCACAATCACGGTGGAAGGTGAGGAAGGAGCAAATGCATGTCTTACATGGCAGAAGGCAAGAGAGTGTGTGCAGGGGAACTGCCTTAATAAAACCATTAGATCTCAAGATGTATTCACTATCATGAGAACAGAACAAGAAAAACCCACCTCCA
This sequence comes from Macaca thibetana thibetana, assembly GCF_024542745.1. Classification (NCBI taxonomy): domain Eukaryota; kingdom Metazoa; phylum Chordata; class Mammalia; order Primates; family Cercopithecidae; genus Macaca; species Macaca thibetana. The sequence goes on from NC_065594.1 coordinate 62,969,251, forward strand.
TAATTCAATTACCTCCCACCATGTCCCTCCCACAACACATGAGGATTATGGGAGCTACAATTAAAGATGAGATTTGGGTGGGGACACAGCCAAACCATATCAGCGGTGCTATTGTTTTGCATATATTTTTAAATATTTCCTTTTGCATGTTGAATTTTGAAAATTCTATATGTTTTATGCAATATGTTTGGAATCAGAAAAATATCTATTATTAAATATATAAATTCTTAACATATTATTCCCCAGTACAATAGTTATTTTATTTTTTAAATTTCACACAAATACATGTAATATTTGGTGTCTTATGCCCACTAGTTTTACCAAAAGACATATAGATTCATTGGTTTAATGCACAAGGTATAATTTGGTTTGCAGACAAAAATTTAGGTAGAAAAGGAAAGTTTATAATTCAGTGATATATTAAAGCTTAGTGAAATGTTTTGTATCCACATCATATCAAACTATTTTCTACTCCATGACTGAAAAGTAAAAATGCGTTTTGTAAACAAACATCGTAATTTCAGTTGTTTAAGGTATCAAAGATTTTCAGAAACTCTATAATATACTTAAATTCAAATTAAAAAAAAAAAAAGAGAATGCTGGAGGGTTAGCCACCGTGGCAGAATATGATATTATCCAAAGGTCTAATTTCAGATTATGCATCAACATTGTATCAAAGTCTATATTACTTGTTCTCTTACTACTAATAATTAAACATACAGCACTGATGAAAATAGTATCCAACCATTATAATGTGACAACTCACAGCACCAATTATTCATATTTACTATTCAAGACATTGACTTTCCTTCTTCTTCTTTTTTTTTTTTTTTTTTTTAATTTTGAGACAGGGTCTTGCCTTGCTCTGTTGCCCAGGCAGGAGTGCAGTGACATGATCTTGGTTCACAGCAACCTCCGCCTCCTTGATTCAAGCAATTCTCCTGCCTCAGCCTCCCGAGTAGCTGGGATTACAGGTGCACATCACCACGTCCAGGTAATTTTTTTTGTATTTTCAGTTGAGACTGGGTTTCACCACGTTGGCCAGGCTGGTCTCAAACTCCTGACCTCAGGTGATCTGCCCACTTCAACCTCCCAAAGTGCTGAGATGAGCCACCATGCCTGACTCTTTTTTAGTAAAATTTTTTCCCCTACCAATTTCTTCTGCTGCATTATTTCCCTCAGTTGAATTTCAAAGTATTCCCTTTCTTTCTCTTGTTTTTAAAATGTCATCTACACTTATAATAAGTAGAATCTGAGCAATAACGTTAGTTGAATTCTGAGAACCAATGAAAAGATGGACATAAAATCTGAAAATCCAGTAGAATATATCATGTATAATAGTCATTAGTTTTCTTTTTATCTTAACAACATAGGCTTTATGTCAAACTTAAATATATTTTGGGCTTCATAAAAATAATTTCGACTTTGTTCCACCAGTAACCTAAATATTTAAAAATGTTTTAAATAAAAGAATCCCTTCTCTGTATGCATATGTATAAAGTTCTCATTTGTTTGTAATTATGATTGTTATTTCTTTTGGAAGAAATAATATCTGTAAAATTTATAAGGAAATAAATAGTGAATGTTAATAAGTAAAACATATAGATATTGGATCATAAGAATATACTAAGAGAACTAACATCATAAAATATGAAAAAAATATTGCCGTTTGTCTTTAATACAAAAGTGTAAATGCCATTGATTTCTTCTTTTTCAAAAGTGGATAATGGTATCCAAGTACATAATTCTATTATTAGGGAAAATGCATTGAGAAAAATATTGAGAAGCTTATTTTTCATAAAGCCAATTTAAGAAGGATAAGCCTGATTATCATAAACAAATAAGAGGAGGTAAATTTCTCCACATAATCATATAAAATGAAACACGAATTCCTGGAGCATCCATGAAGATAGGAAATGAATCACCCGCAAATATTTGGAAGAGAAAAAAGGGGAAAATTAGGCAGAAGTCAAGATATTTAAAAATAGAAGGAAATATCGACGTCATCTTTGTTACAGATTCAAAAATTAAATGACTATAAGTAAATAGCAAAGTATAGCAGCAGTAAAACTACTGAAACTAAATTTCAGTAATACTGAAATTTAAATGCATGCATTCAGAGAAAAAAATTTTAATATATGTAAAAAAGAAAACAATAAAACTATAAATATTTATGCATATATGTATATAGACACATGCACATACACACACATATCTTTCAGTCTCTTAGTACAGTACAATATTCCAGAAACATTCATTTGATAATAGTCTGTTTCTCTCGTAAAATATTAATTTGTCTGTTACTCAGATTGCCCTTCTCAAGGACAATTGGTTTGTGTATATTTAATTTGAAAGAGTACCATTGAGATTCATGACTAAAACTTCTCTTTCTGAAATACCATTAAAGTATTTTCAAATATTTTTAATCAATATTAGCCAAGAGAGAAGTGGACATTATCCATCGTTTAGCAAATGCAGCAGGACAATTTGGATTGCTGCTTAAGTACCCGTTGTCCAGATTACACAGACAAGAACATCACTACACTGAGAAATAACACTTCCAAAAGTACAGTTCAGAATTGGTTATATTTCAAGATTACTTCAATATTAAATTGAGAGAAGTTATATTGAAAGTCAGTTTTATTCAGAGTCATTTGTTTCTTTGTCATTTTCCACAACATTCTAAACATAATGTCATATTGGCTTTACCCCGTGTCTAACAAGGCACTCTCCTAGAGGCATATTTGAATGACTTTCCCTGCTTGCAGTTTGAGTATTAAGTGTTACTTGTTATGGTTTAGAAAGCTTTACTCACTCACAAGCACCCGTTCGTTTCCTCAGTGCATAATATGTTATTATTTTCCCTCATTCAAATATTAAATGTTAGTGTGAAGCCAAAAAATTGAGTGATTAACTTTCATCATAAATTAAAGTAAGTTTCAATATTAAATTGTACATATCAACTGAAAAATATATCCAATAAATTCTAATAACGACACTGTCCCCACAAGTCTGCCTTAGATAATTTGTTTTCAGAAGTGGCTCTGGAAATTATATTTGTTTGCCTAAGCTTTTCTAGCTCTATAAATTGTCTTTTCTATTTTATTATTTATATTGGAGATATTTTTGATTTAGTTCATAATCTTTCTGCAGAAGATACAATGTATATTTGTGCTTCTTCATACATTATACATGACAATAAGCAAAATTTACAGCAGTGTAAGCAAAAGAATAGTTATCTTTACTGCAAAGTAAAAAATTAAGCCAATTCAGCAAAAGCCTTGAAAGTCTAGCGGAAACATTTTCACAGTCTGCATATGTGTTAAAATAATCCCTTCAAATACGTATGTGTATGTGTGTGTGTATATATATTTTTATACGTATATATACACATTTGTATATATGTATATATATTTATAAGTGTATATATATACATTTGTGTGTGTGTGTATATATATATACTTTTTTCTTCAGAGAAAATTGAATGGTTTAGTAAATTGAAAGTGGCTAGTAAGAACACACGGTGCCCTCTGTTTACAGTAATTGTGTTTAGTATGGTAGCTCCAAGTCTACGTTCTTCCATGGGATTTGTTTAAAAGAAGACAACACTAATTTTAAATTTCCACATAAGGGCTGCAGCTATTTCAGTTGGGTGTATAGCTTTCATACAGAGAAGGTGTTGAAAAACAGGAATCTGACCCAGACGTTCTGTAGTTCCCCTCAGCTCAACTAAACTTTAGATAGGTTTTTCCCTGACTATATACCTCTGACCTCTTGGCTTTGTCCATTTGAGCTACTGTAACAAAATATATTAGACTGGGTAACATAGAAACAACAAAAATTTATTGCACACAGCTCTGGAGCCAGAAAGTCCAAAATCAAAGTATTGTCAGATTCATTGCTTGGTGAGGGCTTGCTCTCTGCTTCAAAGATGGTGCCTTCTTGCTGTGTCCTCACATGGCAGAAATACAGGAAGAAACTACGATGCTTTCTTCAAATGTTTTAGTAATGAGGGTGTGGCCCTCACGAATTAATCATTTCCCAAAAGTCTCTATCTCTAAATACTATCACAGTGGTTATATTAGGTTTTAACATATGAATCAGCAGGGACACATACATTTAGATCACAGCACCTCCCTTCTCAAATTACTTCAGAAATTTGCAATTATAACATTTTCTCTCCTCGTTTGAGAAGTAAATTTTCTCTCAGCTTCTTTCCAGTTGTGTAAACCGATGGAAGTCTTTCTTAAGGACCTGGAACTCATCACTTTGGAATGTTATCATCAAGAAATAATAGCATTCCAACCTGTCAATCTTGGTTTAAGTGTCAGAACATAACTTAGATAAGTACCAGCTAGCAAACATAGATGGTCTAAGCACAATGACATACCTTCCTTTTCCCTAACATCCCCTAGTACTTTCCCACTAATCCACCCAGCATTTAAAATTCATTCTGTCTTTTGTTCAGGGGAGCTGAATTCAATCTCTCTACCCTACTTCTACAACCTTTTACTCCTTTGCAATAATCTTAGACAAATGTCATCCTTGCCTGTTTAACTTCATTCTGTGTAATTTTTCTTTACCAAGTCTTTATCCAAAACCACTATATAGAATAATTTCTGGAGAATCTCTTTCTACAAAATCTTAAGTTCATAGTCTGACTACATTTGAGTGTGGTAAGTTGGGGCTTTTCAAATTGCCTGACAACTTGTTAATAGTTAGAAGTTTAATTATTTTTATTTATGTATTTTATTTTCAGGAACTGTAGCCAGTCATCCCTTAGTTTTTACTCTCCAGCCAGAAAAAAAAAAAAAAAAAAGATGTCTGCAGAAGACAGTCAGCACTCATATTCTGGTACATCAGTCTACATGTGACAATTGTCCTAGGTTTCTTGACTAGTATATGACAATTTTCCTGGGTTTCTCCCTTGACAAGTATATGACAAGGGCTAGACTTTGGATCTTCTTCATGTGGACCCATCAGATGTCTTTGGTCCTTCCTGTACTTAAAAAGAGAATGTTTCTCTAACAAAATGTAATTTTTAATACAGTTTCAGATCTTATACTTGATTTTTTTCATTGTTTGGTTGTTTGAAAATTCTTGTCATTTTTTTCATCTTTATTGAAGTTTAATTGACAAAAATTGTACATATTTAAGATGAAAAACATGATGTGTTGATATGCATACACATTGTGAAATTATTATTACCGACTTAACACACTTATGGACTCACATGATTACCATTTGTGTGCATGTGTGTGTGTGTGTGTGTGTGTGTGTGTATGCATGGTAAAAATAACTAAAAGCTAGCCTCTTAGCACATTTCTAGTGTAAAATATAGTATTATTGACTAAAGTCACCATGCTGTACATTAGATCTTCAAGACTTTTTCATCTTACAGCTGACAGTGTGTGTCCTCATTCACACTTGTTAGGGGTAATGTATCCCAATGAGCACTTTCTGTACATTTCTGAAATTATTCTCTGAAAAATGTACCCATACATAGACACTTGAATGTCTATTTAAATTTCAGATGGTTGATGAAACTCTTTGCTGCGAGGTGCATATTATTTAATACCATTCTACTCCCAACAGCAACTTCTCTCCATCTTGAATTAATAAAAGAGTACAGCTCCTCTCTGCCCCACTATTAGTTCCAGTTTCCTTCTAATGTTACTACTTAATATTCTCAACTATATGAGTAACTGAAGGTAAGAGTTTCATACCAATCTGGTTCTACCTCTTATAATTCCTCCTATAAGTTCAGAGATAATTTTTCTATAATATTGTATTTCCCAAGACAATGACACTTTTCAGAAACAGTGAGTGAAATTCTACTTGAAATTGTAATTTGTTCACTGTTGCTGATCACTTCAATAAGATTTTCTATTAAAACTGTTGTTCTACAAAATCTTAACCAGGCTATTATATCTGCTTTAGCTAAGTTTACTCTTAAACTGTCATTAAATATTTTCAATTTTTTAATGATTATCTTCTTGAGTGTTACATTTTTACTCATACTCACCACCTTAGAAAGAACCTACCCAGAGTTGCCTTATTTATATAAGTAGAGTCCAATTATTCCATCAAAAATCTGCTCTTTTATTAACCTCCTTCTGGTAAATGACTATGAATATGACCAAAATATGCCAACCAAAAATCCACAAATTTCATCACCCAAGACAAAGTTTATTTTCTCATATTATCCAAGCTGCCAGAGAGTTTACAAAGTCCATAGCTAAGTGTTATTTTTCTACCTAGTTAATCTTGGATCAAGTGGTCATAGTTTTTTTTAAATAATAACCTTTAGGATGGATTTGGGCCAGTACTCTAGAGAATTGACAGACAGACTGATTATCAGCGCTGTGACACTGATTCACTTTATTTCTGCACTCAGAAAGGAAAACATATGTTCAATGACTCCACTGGCTCAGAATGACATCCATCTTTGCTCCCATGCTCTTATAGCAGTGCATATCTTTGTCTCTCATCATTTCCAGGAAAAAAATAATTTTAAATTCCATGCCTCAACTGATATAAGTAGGCAAATTTATTTCTCTCCTTGTTTACATTGTACTAAAAATTAACGTATGTTATTATAAAAATAAATTTACATAACATTTTATTTGTGCATTTTATACTTTTATGTTTTAGTGTCTTTTATAATCCAGAAAGTAATTAGAACAATGTGAACAGTTATCAGCATGCTATTTACATATTTTGTAATATTTGTAGTCTTAATCACAAATCTCCAATCAAGATAGCATTTTCTACTATCTTCTTGATAGAGGTACAGAAAAGACACAGAAATTCAAGTCCAAAATCGTCCTTTTATTTCCTCTGGTGTGGAAGACGGAGAATAGACTTTTAGGTGACCTCATGATTCCTGGTTTCTGGTCTTTACATTCTTGGATAATCCCTCCCTTGGTTGTGTAAAGACATATGATTTACTTCTAACCAGTGAAACATGACAAAGGTCATGAGAAGTATGTGATTGTACTGACATGATTACAGAACATTGATACGATTGTAAAACCTATTTGTCAAGCATCTTTCTCTCTTCGTCTTTCATACAGCATGCTGTCTCTCACTGGGTTCTCCTTTTCTCTTTTCATTGCTGGTTTTGAAGAAGCAAGTTGTCATGTGTCCTATCGCTACAAGGCAATAAATTCTGACAACCTGAGAGAGCTCAGAAGTCGATTATTTCCCAGGCAAGCCTCAAGATGAGAGTGCAGGCTAAATAGTGATTGACGTCAGCCTTGGGAGTCCAGAAATAGTCCAGCTAAGTCTTGCTTGGATTATTGAACCATAGAAATGGTGAAATAGTAAAGGTGTGTTGTCTAAGCCACTACATTTATTGTAATTTATCATACAACAATAGAAATCCACGATATCTACAAATACTGCTTTTACTTTTGGATTTTGGTTTTTCTACTTTATTTGCTAATATCATACATTCGCTATGTAGGCTTAAAACATAAGTCACCATAAATTTTTCTTTTTTCACCACTATGAACAACAGCTAGTCTTTTAATAAATTCCATTAATTTCATTTTAGTAAGATTACTCCACCTGACCACCTCTGTCAAATAATAGAAGCTTTCCATAACCCAGAAATTTTTGTTATGTAGATTTCTATTTACATATCCCCACTCCCTATCCTAGAAAACCAGTAATGTGATATCAATCATCATAGATTAACCTTACCTGTTCTAAAAGTTTTTAAAAATTGGAATTATACATTTTGTACTCTATTGTAGCCCTAGCATAATAATTTTCAGATTCACCCATATTTGTGCATTTTCTTTCCCCATTCACGCTTTAATGGACTTTTGTTGATTACAGATTGAAATGAAGATCTGATATGATTAAACTTCTTTGAACACTGATGCATTTGTCTTTTTGTAGACTTTATTACTCTTGGCAACTTATCTAGGGATAAAACTCAGCCTATGTCTGAGTCATAGGCTAAGGGTTTGTTTAACATTATAAAAATCTGACAAAGAATTTTTGAAAAATGGTGTGATATTTTACACATCAACCAGAAATGGATAAAGTTTTAGTTACAACCAATTACCATCAGAACTTGATACTGTTATTTGATGTAACTCTAGCCATACTGGTGTGATGCACTGCCTCACTAAACATAAATTGTATTGTGATAGTCATATATAAATGTTTAGTAAATACTTGCTGTACAATTTTCTAGGTTTTCATTTTATTAATCAAATAAACTCATTCATACTCCAACCACACGTTCTACACACAATTATAACATTCTGTGTATTGGTATCTGTGATTGACTTATTTTCTTTCTGTATTAGTCTCTACTTTCTCATCTTCCTGTCAAATTCTAATAATTTATCAAACAATAAGTTCACGTCCCTTGGGAATTATTCCTTTCACAGCTAAGTCAAAACAAATATCTCCCTCTATCATCATTTTAAGCAATAATTTTTAAAGTGTCATTCCACAACCAGCAGCATAAGCATAACATGAGAACTTGTTAGAAATTCAAATTATCTGGGTCCTACAGTATACCTACTAAATAATAACCTCTGGGGGTGGAATCAACCAATCTATGTTTTAATAATTCCTCCTGATAATTCTGATGCCTGCTTAAGTTTGAGGGCATTGCTCTTTTTTAGGATATCACTACTTAATATTTCGTATGCCAGTTTGTGAATCTGTATTATTCTATTGACTATGAGCTCATTGTAACTAGGGATTACAGGTTATTCATTTTTCTTTTTCTTTTTTTTTTTTTTTGAGACGGAGTCTCACTCTGTCGCCCAGGCTGGAGTGCAGTGGCCGGATCTCAGCTCACTGCAAGCTCCGCCTCCCGGGTTCCCGCCATTCTCCTGCCTCAGCCTCCCGAGTAGTTGGGACGACAGGCGCACGCCACCTTGCCCGGCTAGTTTTTTTTTTTTTTTTTTTGTATTTTTTAGTAGAGAGGTTATTCATTTTTCTACCACATATAATACTAAGGGCCAAACTTTGCACAGAAGAAAAAAACAATGATTCCTTGCTGAATTAAACTATATTGAAAGTAAAATAATTTATCTTTTTTCTGTATCAACTGAGTATTGAAGAAATGATATTTGTTTTAAAATGTATATCATTTGCTGTAGTTTTACTGTTAGCTATTTCCTCAAAATAAACACAATCAGAAGACATATGTTGAATTTTAATTTTAATATTTAATAGAAACAGTTTATGTGCAGAGACACTAGAATTTTTTTCTCATTTCTTTCCTTTCCATGTTAAGTCTGTCTTGGAAGAGGAGACATCTATACACAGGGACAGTAGAAATAACTAAAGAAAAATTTACTTTCTCAAAAGCAATTTAATATACTTTTCTTTTAGAGGTCATTGCTATCTATCTCTTCTCATTGGACATAACTCTTATGGTGAATAATTAACAAGGTTTTGTTGTTTCATTGTCATCCTCTTCAATGTTGTCGATTAGTTGATTGGTTTGCATAAGGAAAACTAATCTATCTGATTATTTACAGAGATGAGATAATCATATACTCGGTCTCAACTGAATACTCAAGTATTTACTTTCACAACTCTCTTTTTTTCTATTAGTATTTGAAGACCACCTTTGGAGGTATGTGATCTTTCCAGAGTGCTAAATTATTATAGTTATAATATGATTGATACCTTCCACATTCAGGAATATCTCACACATAGAGTAAGAATGCCCTTTAACAAATTATTTTGGTACATAATAATTGTATATATTTATGGGGAACATGTAATATTTTGATACAGGCATGCAATGTGCAATAGCTGACTCAGGGTAATGTGGGTATTCATCACCTCAGACCCTTATCATTTATGTTAGAAACATTCCAATTCTACTTTTACAGTTATGTTAAAATATAAAATAAATTATTGTTTACTATAGTCATCTTATTGTGCTCTCAAATACTTCATCTTGTTCATTCTAATTGTATTTTTGTACCTATTAACCATCCCCACTTTATCCCTCCTCTCCCTACTACCCTTCACAGCTTCTGGCTATCATCATTCCATTTTCTATGTCATGAGCTTTTTGTTGTTTCTGTTCCAAATATGAATAATAAACCAGGGTACTTGCCTCTCTGTGCCTGGCTTATTTCACTTAATGTAATGTTCTCCAGTTCCATCCATGTTGCATGACAGGATTATTTTTAACACACTGCTCTGGACAAACAGCAGTCAATAAAGCTTTTAAGTTACTTATTTTTTTTTCTCATCACATTCTGTTTTAGTTTTGATGATGTAACACTACAAGAGTAAACATACAGTTACTGTTTAATATTTTCTGTATACAAAAATCATACAATGTAAGTGTATTGACTATGAATTCTTTTTTTTTTTTTTTTTTTTTTTTTTTTGAGACGGAGTCTCGCTGTGTCTCCCGGGCTGGAGTGCAGTGGCGTGATCTCGGCTCACTGCTAGCTCCGCCTCCCGGGTTAACGCCATTCTCCCGCCTCAGCCTTGAGATAAGCTGAATTTTTTAAAGAAAAAAATTGGATAAATGTATTACGTAATAGGTTGTTTCTATGCACAAGTGGGATAAGATAATCTAATTCACTTCCACTGAATTGTTTCTTATTTAGAAAAGTCTGCCTAAGTGATTTTTTTTTCAGTTTTTATTTTGTACAGAAAACCAAAACTGAGACTAAACTCAGCATCTCACTGGAAATTTAAATAAACCATCTATGATTAATAATATCATAATTGAGTGCCACTAAAATCCCATATTCATCAGAGACACAGGGTTGCAAGATTACTAGAGACTTACTGTGTCAATATTTACCTGGATAATTCTCCTACAAACAATTTCTAAAAATAAAATCAATATGTACTGTATTTTTTAAAATTCTGGAATCCTAATCATGTCATCAGTCAGCAAAGTATCTGTTTCCACTGCATGTAGCACAGCTGTATTCAAAGCATTTATGATACAGTAGAATTACAGTGATGAAATAGTTACTTTGTGTTGTTGTCTTTATATTCACATTATTTCTACATACACACACATGTGCATACCCACACATATATCCAAATATATATATGAACCTGTTGAAGAACCCTTAACTTAAAGTGAATATGTCACTGGTTACAAAAATCTCAAACAAGTTTCTTTGTAACCATTACCCATCAAATTTGAGAAGTAGTATTTTAATAATAGCATCACAAGTCAATCATTCCATAGTTTATAAATCAATACAAAACAGATGACCGTGTCATTATTTTGTTGTTAAGGTATTACTCCATAACCTCTTCCTATGGCTGTTGTGGGTGACACTAAGGAAGCATTACGTGTTGTCCTAGACCATGTTTTTCCATTTTCACTTGGAGGCTCCAATAAACGGAAAGGACGTGATGGAAGTGTATCTTCACCTGCCTTGATCCAGAATTGAAAATGTGACTAAAATACGCATGTTGGACTTACCTTCTAGTCCTCAATAAGACCTTGAACATATTTTAAATATCTTAATAAAATATGCATTTTACTGTAGAAATAACTTGAAAAGTTTTACTTTAAAAAAAAAAAAAAAAAGTACATGTTTTAAGCTACTGCTTGCCCATCTTTGACCAGAAAGCACCTACAATGTGAGTGATATTTTGGCATGCCCCCAGTTAATGTTTTCTATTGTAGTCTTTATTTTTTTAATTTTAATTTTAATTTATATTTATTTATGTATTTATTATTTTTAATTTACTTATTTACTTTTTAGACGGAGTCTCGTTCTGTCACCAGGCTGGAGTGCGGTTGCATGATCTCAGCTCACTGCAACCTCCGATTCTCTGGTTTAAGTGATTCTTCTGCATCAGCATCCAGAGTAGCTGGGACAGGTGCGCATCACCACGCTCAGCAAATTTTTGTATCTTTAGTAGAGACGGGGTTTCACCATGTTGGCCATGATGGTCTCAATCTCCTGACCCGGTGATCCACCCACCTTGGCCTCCAAAAGTGCTGAGATTACAGGCGTGAGCCACCATGCCTGGCCATGTATTTATTTTTAAGAGGAAGTCTGGCTCTGTCACTCTGTCGCCCAAGCTGGAGTGCAGTGGTGCAGTCTTAGCTCACTGCCACCTCCGCCTCTTCCTGCCTCAGCCTCCCGAGTAGTTGTGATTACAGGCGAACGTCACCACGCCTGGCTAATTTTTATATTTTCAATAGACACAAGGTTTCATCATATTCGCCAGGCTGGTTTCAAACTCCTCACCTCAGGTGATCCGCCTGCCTCAGGCTCCCAAAGTGCTGGGATTACAGGTGTGAGCCATTGCACCTGGCTCTACTGTGGTCTTTAGAAAACATACAGTAATATTATAGCCAGTTACATTGTTTACAATACTTGGCCAACGTAAGACAATCAATAGTTCTCAAATGTGTAGCTTCATTTAATCCCCTTATTTATTAAACACAGACACACAGACATAAATAAAAACCACTTTCCTTTGTCTACACCCCTGGTTCTCTCCAGGTTAGTACCCAGCAACCCTTCAAGCCCAGGGTTCTGAATCCCTCCATTATCTGGTCATTTAAAGGTGGTAAACTTCGTGTTATTTTTTATTATATCTTAATAAAGAAAGTTGGTGTTAGGCAGTATTTCTGTTTTCTCTGTTGGTGAACATTTGATTGATTCTGTTGTTATTTTCTTTTGTTATTGTTGCTTGTTTTGCCTGTTACCAGATCCCCTTTAAAAAATAGACATAATTATTCCTAAATCCCTCTTTTACCTTTTTGAAATATTATACTTTATTATCTTAAAGATGTAATTACTGAAGCTTCAAAAAGTTGTTAGAGGTCTGAAAAAGATAGATATCTGAACCTATGCTAAAAACATGATTAAAACTGTATAAAAGAACAAAGTAACAACTACTGATATCTACCCATTTATATATAGAAACCAATATTTTCCTCTAATGAAAGAGTATGTAAACAGCTGACCTCTGCAAGCTTTTGCCAATGACACTACATGTATAGTTGCTAATGCTATGTTTGTGAAATAGCTACTGAAGTTATTTTTTAAAATAATTTAATTTCTGAAACATGTTATACTCTACAACTCAAAGAATTCACATACATTAATTACATAGTTCAGGTATGTAATTTGTGAATGTGAATATTTATGTAGTATTTTTAGTATGCCATGCTTAGTTTGAAAACATTAAAATAGATAATTTTCTGAAGCTACTATGAATTATGTCTACTGTAGAATACTATTATCTTATATCCATAACTTGGAACTTCATTTTTACTTGTTTAAATACACATTTACTGAATAGATACATGTATCAAGATCCATTTTATTAATTTAACTAATTAATTAGTTTTTTATTCATTTATTTATTTATTTTAATTTTTTATTACACTTTAAGTTCTAGAGTACATGTACACAATGTGCAGGTTTGTTACATATGTATACATGTGCCATGTTGGTATGCTGCCCCCATTAACTCGTCATTTACATTAGGTATATCTCCTAATGCTATCCCTTTCCCCTCCCCCCACCCCATGACAGGCCCCAGTGTGTGATGTTCCCCTTCCTGTGTCCAAGTGTTCTCACTGTTCAATTCCCACCTATGAGTGAGAACATGCGGTGTTTGGTTTTCTATTCTTGCAATAGTTTGCTGAGAATGATGGTTTCCAGGTGCATCCATGTCCCTACAAAGGACATGAACTCATCCTTTTATATGGCTACATAGTTTTCCATGGTGTATATGTGCCACATTTTCTTAATCCAGTCTGTCACTGATGGACATCTGGGCTGGTTCCAAGTCTTTGCTATTGTGAATAGTGCCACAATAAACATGCATGTCCATGTGTCTTTACAGCAGCATGATTTATAATCCTTTGGGTATATACCCAGTAATGGGATGGCTGGGTCAAATGGTATTTCTAGTTCTAGATCCTTGAGGAATCACCACACTGTCTTCCTTGATGGTTGAACTAGTTAACAGTCCCACCAACAGTATAAAAGTGTTCCTATTTCTCCACATCCACTCCAGCACCTGTTGTTTCCTGTCATTTTAATGATCACCATTCTAACTGGTGTGAGATGCTATCTCATTGTGGTTTTGATTTGCAATTCACTGATGGAAAGTGATGATGAGCATTTTTTCATGTGTCTGTTGGCTGCATAAATGTCGTCTTTTGAGAAGTGTCTGTTCATATCCTTTGCCCACTTTTTGATGGGATTGTATGTTTTTTTTTCTTGTAAATTTGTTTGAGTTCTTTGTAGATTCTGGATATTAGCCCTTTATCAGATGAGTAGATTGCAGAAATTTTCTCCCATTCTGTAGGTTGCCTGTTCACTCTGATGGTAGTTTCTTTTGTTGTGCAGAAGCTCTTTAGTTTAATTAGATCCTATTTGTCAATTGGCTTTTGTTGTCATTGCTTTTGTTGTTTTAGTCATGAAGTCCTTGCCCATGCCTATGTCCTGAATGGTATTGCCTAGGTTTTCTTCTAGGGTTTTTATGGTTTTAGGTCAAACATTTAAGTCTCTAATCCATCTCAAATTAATTTTTGTATAAGGTGTAAGGAAGGGATCCAGTTTCAGCTTTCTACATATGGCTAGCCACTTTTCCCAGCACCATTTATTAAATAGGGAATCCTTTCCCTATTTCTTGTTTTAGGCAGGTTTGTCAAAGATCAGATGGTTGTAGATGTGTGGTATTATTTCTGAGCGCTCTGTTCTGTTCCGTTGGTCTATATCTCTGTTTTGGTACCAGTACCGTGCTGTTTTGGTTACTGTAGCCTTGTAGTATAGTTTGAAGTCAGGTAGCACGATGCCTCCAGCTTTGTTCTTTTGGCTTAGGATTGTCTTAGCAATGCAGGCTCTTTTTTGGTTCCATATGAACTTTAAAGTATTTTTTCCAATTCTGTGAAGAAAGTCATTGGTAACTTCACTATAGCATTAAGTGTTTATTATGGTGTCCATAGAAGAGAAATAGGTGAGGAAATAATTAAATTTTTTCTTGATCTGTATAAATGGAAGAGCCCTAGTTTAAGTTAACAATCATGTTGCTTGATCATTAGAACATAGAGCCACAGCCTCAGCTTTAATTTTAAGACTTGAGCAATAAAGTCATAAAGTCTATAAGATTATAAGACTTATAGACTCAGAACCCCTTGAGTGAAAAAACTAGGTCCCCAGAATAAAAACAACACAAGTTTCAAAATCTGTACTGATTATCTTTTTCCCAGTTTTCTCAAAAAAGACAGGAAATTTTACTATGGTTACTCTGCATTGAGGAAAAACAAATAATCAGGTTTGGGGAAGGTTATCAGACACTGGCTCTGAACTGACATGAATTTCAGGAGACCCAAAATGTCACTGTTTTCCAGCAGTCAGAGTTGAGCTTATGGGGTTCAGGTGATCAGAAGAGTCTTAGCTCAAGTCCATCTCACGATAGATCCAATGACTTTCTAAACTCATCTTGTGGTTATTTCCCCAGTTCTGGAATGCATAATTGGAATAGACATAACAACAGGCAGAGTCTCCAGACTGGTTCTCTTATTGCAGAATGAGAGCCATTGTGGTTGAAAGTTCAATTGGGACACTAGAACTGCCTGAACCTACACAAATAGTAAGCTAAAAGTGGTAACGCATTCTAGAAGAAGTGTAGACATTTGTACCATCTCATGGAAATGAAAGATGCAAAGGTGGTATTACCATTGTCTCCCCATTCAGTACCTGTTTGGTCTGTGCATAAAACAGAGAGATCTTAAAAAATAATAATAGACTATCTTAAATTTAACCAGGTAGTGACTCCAGTTGCTGCTGGTGTTCAAATGAGGTTTCACTTCTTGAACAAATTAACATACCTCCTTGTACCTGGTATGTGGCTATTCACCTAGCAAGTGTCTGTTAGTCAATAAAAGCAGTTTTATTTCAGCCAATAAGCCAGCAGTATACCTTCCTTCTCCTACTTAAGTGTTATGTAGCCCTATGCCATCATTTAGTGTGCAGGGATCTATTAGGTTGGTGCAAATGTAATTGTGGTTTTTGCTATTAAGAGTAATTTACTCTTTTGCACCAACTTAATAGTTTGCCTTTTCTGTTCACAAGACATTACACTAGTTTATTTCATTGATGGCATTATGCTGTTAGGACCTAGTGAGTAAGAAGTAACAACTACCTTAGACTTACTAGTAAGACAATTGTATGTCAGAATATGGGAAATAAATCTCATAAAAATGCAGGAGCCTTCTACCTTAGTGAATTTTCTAGGGATACCGTGCTTTGTGGCAGATAGAAAAATATCATCTACGTGAAGGATAAGTTGTTGAATCTGGCCCCTTCTACAATCAAAATAGAAGCACAGATCTCAGTGTGTCTTTGATTTTTGAAGGCAACATATTTCTCATTTTGGTGTGCTATTCTGCGCCATTTACCAAGTGACACAAAAAAGATTGTTGTTGGCTCCACAATAAAACAAAGTTTTGCATAAAGTTCAGGGTGCAGTGCAAGCTACTCTGCCTCTTGGGTCATATTAGCCAATCTATCCAATGGTTCTTCATGTGTCAGTGACAGAGATGTTGTTCTCAGCCTTTTACAGGCTGCTATAGCAAAGCCCCTAGGATTTTAAAGGAAATTTCTGCCATCTTCTGCACATAAGAACTTTTGTTTTGAGAAGCAGATTTGGACTTGTCACAGGGCCTTAGTAGATATTGAATATTTAATCATGGGTCATGAACTTACCATACAACCTAATCTGGTTATCATGAAGTGAAAGTTTCCTTAATCCTCAGTCCCTTGAATCAGACATGTGCACCAGCACTCCATAATCAAAAGGAAGTGGTATATATGGAATTATTCTTGAGCAGGTCCTTAAGGCAAAAGCCATTTACATGAAAAATTGGCATAAATGTTCATGGTTTCCACTTCTGTTACATTACCTTCTCTATTCCAACTCACACCAACAGTATTATGCATATTCCCTGTAATCAGCTGACCCAGGAAGAAAAAATTGGGGCCTTATTTACAGATGATTCTCCATGACATGCAGGAACTACTTGAATGTAAATTGCTACGTCACTGCAATCACACTCTGAGATAACTATGAAGGACAATGGTGAAATGAAATCCTTTCAATGGGCAAATTTTTGAGCAGCGCACTTGACTGTTCATTTTTCTTGGAATGAGAAATATTCAAATGGACAATTGTATACAGATTCATGAACTGTGGCCATTGATTTCTCTGACTTGTCAGGGACTTGGAAGTAACATGATTGGAATATTGGAGAAAAGGATGTCTGGAAAAAAGAAATGTATATAGATCACTTCAAATGGGCAAAACATGAAAATATGTTTATTCTATGTAAATGATCACCAAAGGGTTTCCTGAGCAAGGAGGATTCCAGCAATAAAGTGAGTTATAATGATCCTCTCTCTGGATGCCAGTCAGTCTCTTTCCCCAGCTATATCTTGCATTGCTCAATGGGTTCATGAACAATGTGGTCATTGTTGAAAGGATGGAGGTAAGGCATGGGCTAAGAAACATGGACTTCTATGACATGACTGAGGACATGATCTGCCAACAGCAGAAATTAAAACTGATTCTCTGATATGGCACCATTCTCCAGAGTGATTAGATTATCCTGGTGGCAGTTTGATTGCATTGAATGGCTTCTATCCTGGAAGTGGCAGCATTTTGTTCTTACTAGAATAGACACTTACTCTGGATATGGATTTACCTGCCTTATATGCAGTTAGCAAAATTTTCCATTCATGTACTTACAGAATGACTTATTCACTACCATTGTGTTCTGTACATCTGTAGAGCTCTACCGTTCTAGCTTGCTTCTTTGAAGTAACTCACTGCATGGCAAAGAAAACATGGCTATGAGCCCAGGCTCATGGATTTCAATGGTTTTACCACTTCACTTATCTTCCTGAAGCAGCTGGCTTGGAAGAACGATGGTATGATTTTTGAAGACTCACCACAGCACCAGCTAAGTGGAAATACCTTGTAGATATGGGACACTATTCAGCAAAGTTTCTATGTGCTTAAAATCAGCATGTCATAAATGGTAACATTTACCCTGTAATCAGAATTCATGAGTTCAGAAATCAAGGGGTGGGTTTGGAAGTGGCTCCACTCACTATTTCCCCTAACAATGTGCTAGAAAAACTTCTGCTTTCTGTTCCCACCACATTAACCTGTATTAGTCATCTGAGAGGTCATAGTTTCAAAAGCCTTCCACAAAGAGGTATATCATTCATCTCACCGACCTGGAAGTTAAAATTGCTACCAGGCGCGGTGAACTCTTCATGCCTCTGAATCAACTGGAAAAAAGAAAGTGACTATCCTGGCTCAAGTGATTGCTCCTGATTATTAAGAAAAAATCAGACAGCTACAACAAAATAGAGGTAAGGAACAATATGTCTGGAATACAGAAGATCTTGTAGGGCATGTCTTAGCATTCCCATGCCCCATGATTAAAGTGAATGGTAAACTACAACAACTCAGTTCAGGCAGCAGGACTAATAATGGCCCAGACTATTCAGGAATAAACATTTGGTCACCCCACCAGGTAAATCAAACAGCCAAGGTGCTTGCTGAGGGCAGGAAGAATGTGGACTAAGTAGTGGAATGTGGTAGCAGCCAGAAGCATGTGACCAGTTGCATAAATGAGGGCAGCTAATTGTTATGAGATTTATTTCTTATTTTGTTATGAGTATGTGTGTATATAAAATATTTGATTCTCCCCCCAACTTGTTTTCTTATTACATAACATAAAACATATTAATAATAATTAACTTTACATCATAGTATTTAATTTCTAGGGTATTAAGGAGAAGGGTGACCATGACCCAAGGACTTCACATCCTCTTTTGGGAAAAAGGTTAATGTGTTTTCTATTGTATGCAGAATTATTGTGTCATGTTAGGTAAAAATACGACTTTATTTCTGTCTTTATTTGAATATTTAGTACGGTTTAAGTAGATGGACATAGATGTTAAATTGACAAAGACAGGACTATAATGACAAATTTCATGCCAACCTGAGTAGGCTATTATACACAGTTATTCAATGAAACATTAATATAGTTATCACTGTGAAGGTATTTTGTAGATTGGTTAACACCTAAAATCAATTGACTTTAAAGGATATTATCCTGCATAATGTGTGACCCTCATCTAATTATTAAAAGGCCTTAAGCTGGGTATGGTGGCTCACACCTGTAATTCCAGCATTTTAGGAGGCCTAGGCAGGAGGATCATCTCATTCCAGGAGTTGGAGACTGCAATGAGCCATGAGTGCACCATTGTACTCCTGCCTCACAAGACCGAGTCTCTCTCTCAAAAAAAGAACAAAAAGACCAGGCGCGGTGGCTCACGCCTATAATCCCAACACTTTGGGAGGCTGAGGCAGGCAGATCACGAGGTCAGGAGATCGAGACCATCCTGGCTAACACGGTGAAATCCCATCTCTACTAAAAATACAAAAAAATTAGCCGGGCCTGGTGGCAGGCGCCTGTAGTCCCAGCTACTCAGGAGGCTGAGGCAAGAGAGTGGCGTGAACCCGAGAAGTGGCGCTTGCAGTGAGCGGAGATTGCGCCACTGCACTCCAGCCTGGGCGACAGAGCGAGACTCCATCCAAAAAAAAAAAAAAAAAGAGAGAACAAGAAAGTGAAAAATCTAAGGTTTTCTACAAAGTAAAAAAATTCTGCTCCCCTGCCTGCAGCCTCAACTTCTGCCTGATTTTTCAGCCTGTTTCTGGCCTCCCTATGGATTATCAACTTGACAGACCCAACAATCATGTGAGATCTGATCCAATTCCTTTAAAATATCTTTCTCTTCTTTCAATCTACCCTATTTGTGGTTACTTTTCTCTTGGGGGCCCTCTTTGATATGATGATGTAAATACATATAATATTTCTTCAGAGAAAAGCAATTTAAAAAGGAGAAAACGCCCCTAAAACTGCAGTGGAGAAAGCATTATCGTTAATGGGAATATTCAGACTCTATGTTATCTGGTCATCAATATTTATGACATTGATTTTCTTTTATCTGCTACTATAAGCTGTATTCATAGGGCTTTTCCTTTTAAAGTTGCAGATGCACTATCCTCTAAATAAACCTTGTGCTTGTTTACATTACTGGCATTGTTTCTGCCATTTGAAATCTCCTCTCATGGTTCAGTGCCTATTCAAATGTTACGTACACTTTAGGGTCCACATCACATACCTCCTTTTCCAGAATGCTTCTCCAGCCAGTCTAGTGAAAAAGCAATACTTATGTTTAAGCCATTATATAGCCAGGACTGGCATCTAATCCATTTTCTGGCTTTAAAAAAAAAATCTCAGTGTTTCTTGGGTATTAGTATTTGTACTTTCTTTAGCTATCTATTTACTCAAAAGTCTTTAGATTAAGTGGGAAAATATGTAAATATAACAAACTACAGATATACACTGTCTATAGCTGATGACTGTCATCATGCTGAAACTACAGCCAATCTCATTATCTTCGAGTAAATCAAATCACCTATTTTTAGCATGCTATATTTTTGTTCTAACTCACCTTATTTTGCTGGTACTATTCACACTATAAGACATCTACATTTTGAAATGTTCTTCCTTGTAGAATCTTTACAATTCAACACGCTCTTTCCCAGTAGTATCTGCCCTCTAGGTAATCTTATATAATGGCCTGTCCAGATAACTGTAATATGACCCTCTATACCTCTGATTTTTCCACTGAGCTCCAATAAGACATTTGACAGACCTCTCAAAATTGCCACAGTAAAATAGGAACAATGATGCCTTCTAGTATTTCAGTAGAATATGTTGCCATCTTCTATCTTTTTTATCTCAGTTGATGGGGCCAACATAAACCCAGTTATCCTCCTAAAATCCTAAAAAAAAGAAAATTCTTTTTTCTGCTTTATTTTCCATACCATATCAGGCTTATACTGTTGATTTTCTTTCCCAAATTATTGCCCTATCTATTGAATTACTATAGTCTTCAGTGCCAATATCCCAGTGTAAACCACTATTATCTTCTATCTAGGCTACTAAAATAGACAGTGGTCATATTTGTTTTCAACCTACAATGCTATGATGAATCAAAATTATATTTTTGCAGTACACAACAAATAATATCATTCTCCTTCTTAAGCCCTCAAATGGGTTTGCAATGCACTTAAAAGAAAATTTGACCAATTTTATCTGGTACCACTTTTCCGTCTCTGAGTTCTCTACTCATTGGTCCATGTTCAATTTTCTGAACACATCAAGCTTTCCCTTGACTAGAGGTTTTAAAATTGCATAACCCAAGTTATTTCTATAATTGACCTACTTTCTGCTGTCCATGTCTCGGAATCAAATCTAAATTAGATAGATATTTCCTCCACTCTTTCATCACTTCTTCCTGCTTTATTTTATTGCTAAAAAGCTATGATTATCATAAATAAAAGCACATTTAATATAAATTTGCTGTCTGTATCTCTCCCACAAAACTGCAATATCCAAATCTGAAATTCATGAGACGAAGATTTCATCTGTCCAATTGAATCACTAACAAATGAAATAGATCTGCCAGGCGTAGTGGCTCATATTTGTAATCCAGCATTTTGGGAGACTGAGGTGGGTGGATTGCTTGAACCCAGAAATTCAAGATTAACCTGGGAATCGTAGAGAAACCCCCTCTATACAAAAAACAAAAACAAAACAAAACAACAACAACAAATATTAGCCGGATATGATGGTGTGCACCTGTGGTCCTAGCTACTTGGGAGGCTGAGTTGGGAGGATCCTTGAGCCTGGGAGTCTGAGGCTGCAGTGAGCCATGATCATGCCACTGCACTCCAGCCTGGGTAACAGAACAAGACTCTGTATAAAATAAATAAAATAAAATAAAATAAAATAAAAAGCCGGGTGCGGTGTCTCACTCCTGTAATCCCAGCACTTTGAGAGGCCTAAGCAGGCAGATCACGAGGTCAGGAGATTGAGATCTTCCTGGCTAACAAAGTGAAACCCCTTCTCTACTAAAAATACAAAAAAAAAAAAAAAAAAAAGCCAGACTAGGTGGCAGCTGCCTGTAGTCCCAGCTACTTAGGAGGCTGAGGCAGGAGAATGATGTGAACCCGGAAGGCGGAGCTTGCAGTGAGCCGAGATTGTGCCACTGCACTACAGCCTACACATTCATGTATATATATATACAGTCTTATACTGCATAACAATGCTTCAGTCAATGATGGACAACACACACAACGTTGGTACCATAGGATTACAATGGAGCTAAAACATTTCTATCACTAGTGATATTAGAGCTGTCATAATGTGGTGGTGCAACTCTTTATTCACGAATTTGTGGTGATGCTCATGTAGGCAAAGCCACTGAACTGCCTGTAGTATAAAAGTATATCACATGTAATCATGTACAATGTGTAATACTTGATAATGAAATAAACAACAATGTTAATTATTTATTTACTATACTGTATTTTTAGGTTGTATTTGTTTAGATTGTACTTCTTCTGCTTTTCTTAAAAA
Organism: Macaca thibetana thibetana; assembly: GCF_024542745.1. Taxonomy (NCBI): domain Eukaryota; kingdom Metazoa; phylum Chordata; class Mammalia; order Primates; family Cercopithecidae; genus Macaca; species Macaca thibetana. The sequence continues at coordinate 62,991,758 of NC_065594.1, forward strand.
AGTTAACTGTAAAATAGCTTCAGGCAAGTTCTTCTTTTTTTTTTTTTTTTTTTGAGACGGAGTCTCGCTCAGTCGCACTGTCGCGATCTCGGCTCACTGCAAGCTCTGCCTCCCGGGTTCACGCCATTCTCCTGCCTCAGCCTCCCGAGTAGCTGGGACCACAGGTGCCCGTCACCACGCCCGGCTAATTTTTTTGTATTTTTAGTAGAGACAGGGTCAGGAGAAGATATTCTTATCATAGGAGATGACAGCCCCATACATGTGATTGTTCTTAAAGAACTTCAAGTGGGATAAGATGTGAAGGTGGAAGACAGTGATGTTGATGATCCTGACCCTGTGTAGGCCTAGCCTAATGTGTGTGTGTGTGTGTGTGTGTGTGTGTGTGTGTGTGTGTGTGTGTGTCTTAGTTTTTAACAACAAAGTTTAAACAGTAAAAACAAGGGCAGGCGCGGTGGCTCACGCCTGTAATCCCAGTACTTTTGGAGGTCGGAAGTGGGTGGCTCACGAGGTCAGGAGCTCAAGACCAGCCTGGCCAAGATGTTGAAACCCCGTCTCTACTAAAAATACAAAACATTTAGCCGGGCATTGTGGCACATGCCTGTAATCCCAGCTACTCAGGAGGCTGAGGCAGATAATTACTTAGACCCGGGAGGAGGAAGCTGCAGTGAGCCGAGATTGCGTCACTGCACTCCAGCCTGGGCGACAGAGAAACATCTCAAAACAAAACAAAAGTAAAAAAAAAAAAAAAAAGTTTACATAGAAAAATGCTTATAGAATACAAATAAAGAAAAGATTTGTACAGCTGTACAATGTGTGTTTTTAGTTAAGTGTTATTACAAAATAGCCATTTTTTAAATTAAAAGTATATAAGGTAAAATAAATTACAGTAGGTCACTGTTAACTTATTGAAGTAAAGAGATAACTTTATAAACTTAGTGTAGCATAGGTGTACAGCGTTTAGAAAGTCTACAGTACTGTATAGTAATGTCCTAGGCCTTCATAGTCATTCACCATTAACTCCATTAACTCCCTGACTTATCCAGAACAACTTCCAGTCCTGCAAGCTCCATTTATGGTAAATGCCTTACACAAGTTTAAAAGCTTTTGCCTTTTATATAATAATTTCAATGTTCCTTTTCTATGTTTAAATATGTTTCGGCACATAAATCCTTAATATTTTGTTACAATTGCATACAGTACTGAGTAAAGTAACATGCTGTACAGTTTTGTAGCCTAAGAGCAATAGACTATACCATTTATCCTAGGTGTATAGTAGGCTGCACCACCTGCGTTTGTGTAAGTACACTCTGTGATGTTCACACACCAATGAAATTGCCTAAAGACACAGGGCACATAAGGTATCCATGTCATTAAGTGAATATATCTATTTGTGCATGTTGTGTGTTTGTGTTGATAGATGAATGCATGCTTATATTTTATTTTTGACAAAATATATTGTTAGCTTTTTTACATAGACACTGTGTACCAAGAACAGCAAAAATTTAGGCAAGGACTCTGCTGTCTAAGTGCTTGCATAACGGTTGAAAAAAGTAGTCAACCAAGCAGATTGTTATAAAAAGTGTATCAGTTTATACGATTGGGAAAGTATATTTTTTTAAGAACTCAGAGGAGGATTAATTATATAATAGAGACCAAAAATGTCAAGAGAGTGGCATCCCTGCTTTTCCTAAGGGCAGATTTATTCTGGCTATTCTCGTGTCTTGGAAACTGCTTCTCCTAAATAATTGTATGGTTTATCCCCTCAGTTCATGCAGATATCTATTTAGAAATCCAACTCATTAGAGTCATTTGCCTTATCACTTTATCTCCTCATGATATTTATTCACCCTACTCTAATTCATTTTTTTATCACAGTGCCTGATATCACTTAGTTTTTTGTATGCATGTGTGTGAGACCAAGGAAAGCATAAATTTTCTTTGTATTTTTTATCAGTGTATTTATTCTTAGTATCTACAGTAAATCTTAACACATTGTAGGCGCTCAAAACAATTTTGTTGAGAGAGATAGAGTAAGATAACAGAATAGGTCTGCCCAGTGATAATAATCTGCCACGCAAATACCAGTTTGAACAACTATCCATGTGCAAAAAATATCTTTATGAGTTGAAGAAATAAGTTGAAAAGTGACAATACCTGTTTGTGGTATAATAAAAAAAATGGTTTGAAGAGGATTGGAAGGACAGTTTTATATTATCGAGTCACCCATTCTTCAAGCACATTCAGCACAATAAACAGAGAAATAACATTTGCTCTGGGGAAAAATGAGGAATTAAGCACAGAACTTGGCCTTGGACCTCAACAGTGAGTCCAGCACAGTGAAACCCAGCACCAAGAAGACCTCTAGAACTCCATATTCTAGGAATATAACTGTAGATTAAGCATCGAAGCCCAACCCAGCACCAGGTGGAATTACAAAGCCCCAGGCTTTAGGCTTGTGTGGCAGACTCTGTCTCCAGCCTGTACCACCACTGGGCCAACTGTAGTGGCCCCAGACTCCTGACAGGCAATAGTGACAATCAGGCTTCACTGGCTCCAGGAACCAGGCACTACTCAGTGCTATAAAAGCCATGTAAATACCTGGGCTTCTGGTGTGCTCCAGTGACACACTGGCCACAGTTTCCCCAGGCTTTTGGCCTGCCCAAGAGCCATACTAACTACAGAGACCTTAGCCTTTGAGACCACACCAAATGGCTTGCCCATAATCTCTGGACAGGCTGACTATTGATGAGCTTTCCCAGATAAAGACAGTCTATATAGAAGATAGAGTAAAAAGCTACTTATTAGAATGTGCAGACATCAGCACATGACTGCAAGGATCAAGAACAATCAGGAAAACAAGATATCAACAAAAAGGGGGTAAAATAAAGTATCAGTAACCAACTCTAAAGAAATAAATATTTATGAACTACCTGAGAGAAAATTCAAATTAACTTTTTTTTGAGGAAGCTCAGCCACCTCCAAGAAAATAAAGAGGATCAATTCAACAATAAGAGATCAAAATGAGCAATTTAATATGGAGATTGAGAGAAAAAAATTAAAACAAATTTTGGAGCTGTAAAATACAATAAATAATATTTAAAAATGCAATAGAGAGTATAAGCAGCAGAACTGATTTAGCAGGAGAAAGAATCTGTTCACTCAAAGGCAGATTACTTGAAAATATACCAAAGGAGAAAAAATAGAACATAATTAAAAAATGAAGAATGCTTTTTATAGGAAAGCTTAAAAAGAGCAAATGTATGAGTAATAGGAGTTAATAAGGGGAGGAGAAAAATAAAGGAGTAAAATGCTTTTTTAAAAAAAATAGTAGCAGTCAACTTTCCGAGCCTAATGAAAGAAGTACCCATCCAGGAAAATGTAGTCAAAGGTCTACAGTCAGATTTAATTCACAAAAGACTACCCTAAAATATATTAGAATCAAGCTGTCAAAAATTAGAGACAAAGAGGATACTGAAAGCTGCAACAGCATATAAGAAAATAGCATAGAAGAGAGTTTCAATATAGCTAGCAGTGGACTGCTCTATAGGAACTTTTGAAGCCAGAAAAAGAGTAGAATAATATAAACACCGTGCTGAGAAAAATACAAAAAACTAAAAATTAAAAACTGTCATTCAAAAATACTTTACCCATCAATGATATCCTTGAGCCTGAAGGAGAAAGACATTCCCAGACAAAGAAAAACTGAGGAAATTCATCACTATTATGTCTGTCTTGCAAGAAATGCTAAAGGGAGATTTTTAAGCTGAAATTTAAAAAATGCTAATAACATGAAAAAAAGGAAATTATAAAACACACCGGTAAAAGCAAGTAGACAGAATAATACTTTAAGGGTGGTGTGGAAATTCCTTATACTTTTTTTGTATAAATGTTAAAGGACAAAGCTATTAAAAATCATAGCTACTATAATTTATTAAGAAAAATACAAAAAGATGTAAATTGTGATATTAGACCTTCAAAATATGTGTGGGGATAGTGGAGTATTACTGCAAAAGTGCTTTTTAAATTTTCTAATCAAAGTTAAGTTGTTATCAGATATCATAAACAGCAGGTTTCAGACAACCTGCTGTAATTATAAGATTTCCTTTTAAGCCTAATGGTATCCACAACACAAAAACCAATACAAGAGGTACAAAAAACAAAGACAAGAGAATCAAATCATTCCATTAAAGAAAATAACATAGCCATATATGAAATAGCAAGAGAGGAAGAGAGAACAAAGAATCTACAAAACAACCAGAAAAAGCAGATATTACAACTAACACTACAGAAATACAAAGAATCAGAAGAGGCTACCATGAAAAATTATATAACAACAAAATTGTATAACCTAGAATACATTGATATATTTATTGACACGAATAACCTGTAAACATTGAATTATGAAGAAATAAAAAGCCAAAATAGAACATTAACAAGAAAGAGGATTAAATCAGTACTAAAAAGTCTTTTATGAAAGAAAAATCCAAGAGCTAATGACATCTCTGATACATTTTATTAAACAATCATAGAAAAAGTAATATCATTTATTCTAAAACTCTTCCAAAAAACCTTAAAAAGAAGAATTACTTCCAAGTTTATTTTATAAGACCGGGATTGCCCTCATACAAAGGCCATATAAGAACACTATAAAAAAAGAAAACTACAGGATAGTGTTCAATATGAAAACAGATGCAAACATTCTCAACAAAATAATATCACACCAAATCAAACAGTTCATTAGAAGACCATTCACCATTATCAAGTGAGATTCAATCCAGGGATGCAGGAAGATTCAACATACACACATTAATAAATGTCATATATCACGCTAACAGAATGAGGAACAAAAATTCTATGACTATCTCAATAGATGAAAATATTAATAAAAAAGCATTTAACCAAATTCAACATCTTTTTATTATAAAAAAATCTCACAAAATAAGTTATTGAAGGAATGTACCTCATACATTAAAAGCCACTTGTGACAAACCCACAACTAACATCATACTCCACAGGGAAATATTGAAAGCTTTTTTGGAACAACAAAAATCTGGAACAAGACAAGAATGCCCACTCCTGACACTTTTATTGAACATTGTACTAGAAGTCACAGCCAGAGCAATTACACAAAAGAAAGAAATAAAGGGCAACAAAATAAGAAAGAAAAAGCTAAAATCATTTTTGTTTGCAGATGATGTGAACTTATGTATAGAAAACACTAACGACTCCAGCAAAAAACTCAGAACTAATAAAAAATGCAGTAAAGTTTCAAGATACAAAATTGACATACAAAAAGTATGAGTGCTTCTATATACACTAACAGCAAACTATCTAAAAAAATCAAGGAAAATAATTTCAATCGTCTAAAATAAAGATAAAATACACAGAAATAAGTTTTACTAAACAAATGAAAGACCTAATACTGATAACTATAAAACAGTGATGAAAGAAATTGAAAGACACAAATAAATATAAAAATATCTTGTGTTTATGGATTAGAAAAATTAATATGGTTAAAATATTTATGCCAAAGCAATCTACTGATTCAATTGATTTACTATCAATATATGAATGACAATGCAATTACTATAAAAATATCAATAATGTTCTTCACAGAAATAGAAAAATCTGAAATATGTATGATACCACAAAAGATCTTCAATAGACAAAGCAATTTTGAGCATAAAGAAAAAAACTGTAATCATCAAACTTCTGGCCAGACTTTAAAATATATGACAAAACTGTAATAACTAAAACATCATGGCATTGGCATGAAAACAGACATTTAGACTAATAAAATAGAGTTGAGATCTCAGGAATAAATCCATGCACTTGCAGCCAACTGATTTTTGACAAATTTCCATAACCCAAAATGGGAATGAACAGTCCCTTCAACACATGGGAAAGTTGAATAACCACATATGAAAGAATAAAATTAGACCCTTATTTCATAGCATATATGAAAATCAACTAAAAATGAATTAAAGACTTAAATATTAAACTAAAAAGCTACTAGAAGAAAACAAAGGTGTAAATCTCTGTAACTTTGGTTTAGGTAATTTTTTTTTTCCTAAGGTACAAGCAATAAATGCAAAAATAGACAAATGGAATGATAGCAAACAAACAAGTTGTTTCCACAGCAAAGAAAACATTCAACCATGTAAAGAGACAAATTACAAAAGAGAAGAACGTATTTGCAAACAAAATATCTAAAATGGCTTTAATAGCCAGAATATATAAAGTAAAACTTAATAGCTAGAAAACAACCTACAGAATGGGAAAAATATTTGCAAACTATATATTTGATATGGAATTAATGTCCAGAATATAAAAGCAATCCAAACAAGTGAACAGCAGGAAAACAATATAATTTAAAAGTGGGCAAAGATCTGAATAGACATTTCTCAAAAGAAGACATACAAATGGTGAACTGGTATATGGAAAACTGCTCAATGTCATATGTCATCAGGGAAGTGAAAATTAAAATCAAATATCACCTAAACCAGTTGGAATGGCTATTGTCAAAAGACAAACAGTATCAACTATTGGGGAGGATGAGGAGAAAACAAAACCCTCAGATACTGTTGGTATAAATGTATATTAGTATTAGCCTTTAGAAAATATTATGGAGGTTCCTCAAAAAGTTAAAAATAGAAATACCATAAGATACAAGAATTCCACTACTGTATATGTATCTAAAAGAAATAAAATCAGCACATTGAAGAGATCTCTGCACTCCCATATTATTGCAGCACTATTCACAACAGACAGGATTTGGAATCAACTGGTATACATCAACAGACAAATGGATAAGGAAAAAGAGATACATACACACAATGGAGTACTATTCAGCTATTAACAAGAAAGTAGGCCAAATACAGTGGCTCAGGCCTATAATCACAGCATTTTGGGAGGCCAGGGTGGGTGGATCACTTGAGCTCAGCTCACCAGTCTGGGCAACATGACAAAACCCTTTCTCTACAAAAAATACAAAAATTAGTCAGGCATGGGTGCACACACCTGTAGTCCCGCTACCTGGGGAGCTGAGGTGGGCAGACCTCTTGAGCCCAGGAGGTTGAGGCTGCAGTGAGCCCAGATCATGCCACTGCACTCCAGCGTGGGCTGTGGGAGACCCTGTCTTAAAAAACAAAAAGTTAATTCTGTCATTTTCAACAGCATAAATAACCTGGAGGACATTATTTTAATTGAAATAAGCCAGGCACAGAAAGACACATACTGCATGATCTCAGTCATATGTTAGATCTAAAAAACTTGAACTCGTAGAAGTGGAGAGTAGTATGGTGTTTACCAAAGACTAGGGTGATTGGGAGTGAAGTGGCAAGATGTTGGTCAAAGGATACAATATTTCAGTTAGATAGGAAGAATAAGTTCAAGAGATCTATTTTACATCATGGTAACTATAGTTAAAAACATGTAGTATTCTTTAAAAATGTTAAGATGGCTATGTATTCTTACAACAAAATGACAAGTATGTTAGGCAATGCATAGGTTACTTGCTACATTTAATTCTTCCGAAAGGTACATTTCAAAGCATCACATTGTACTTGACAAATATATGCAATTTTATCTGTCAATACAAACAAAGCAATAAAAAAAAAAAAAAAAAAAAAAAAAAAAAAAAAACAATGGATAGAGCTGGAGGCCATTATCCTTAGCAAACTAACACAGGAGCCGAAAACTAAACACCACATATTATTCTTATTTATAAGCGGGGGTTAAATGGTGAGAACACATGGACACATAGAGGGAAACAACACACACTGGGGCCTTTCAGAGAGTGGGTGGTGGGAGGAAGGAGAGGATCAGGGAAAAATAACTAATGGGTACTAGGCTTGATACCTGGGTGATGAAATGACCTGTACAAGATGACACAAGTTTACCTATGTAACAAACCTGCACTTGTACCCTTGAACTTAAAATACAAGTTAAAAAAACAAAAACAAAAACAAAAAAAACCTAAGGTTAAAAAAGGTTACCTCTAAAAAAGAAACCACAAACAATGGCATTGAAGAGATGTATAAACAAATATAATTTGAATGTGAAACCAGGAACTGATGTAACAGGGACAAGATGAGAGGCTGAAATTTAACTTTGATACTAAATAAAGCATTGCCTGATTAAAAATTAATTCAGGCAAAATAGACTGGAAGACAAAAGAGTGAGTCAGATAGGTCAGTTGGGAGAATCTGGTGGTATTCCTGATGAGAGATTATGGTAGTTTATGCTCAGAGCGACATTGTGGGTTGGAAATTGTACAGACAACAACGGTGTTTTAAAAAGAAAAGTACATACTTTTCAATGAATTCTATATGGGAGTAAGGAAAAGAACCAAATCAAGAATAAAATTTAAGGTTTTTATTAGGAAAACTTTATGTTCTACACAAGGGAAAAACAGGGCAGGTGGTATGGATTTGGAGTGGTGATTGACATACCTTTTGAGTTTCAGCTGCCTAAGGAACATATAATTGGACATGTCTATTGATGTTGAATATATACTCCTTATTATTGAAATTATGTGACTGAGCACAGATATACTTTTATTATTTGCATCTTGATTTGGTTTCTCCCAGAACAAGATCCAGAGAGAAGAAAATAAGTGAAAATCATTTATTTGGCAGAAAACATCAGTATGAACATGGAGAGGTTAGTAAGGAGAGGAATTAAAGTTAATAATGGATGCACTATCTCTCCAGTTACTATTATAAATGTCTGGAATTTAAATTAAAAGGTAAGTTCTGAAAAATGGTGGAAAACACGTGCCTTTACATTATTCTTTCTGAAAAGAGCTGGTATATATATAAAAACTATTACCAGTCACTAGAGATGGTCTCAGAGGTGTCAAATAATTAAATATTTTAATAAAAAATAAAAGTTTTTGCTAAAATATGTCTAATAGACATTAGAGGAACACAGTTAAAATGTAAATATATGGAAGCATTTTCCAACAGTAGTATTAGTTTGCAGTGCAAGTGGGCAGAGGACTTGAGGCTTTGGAAAATGCCTACAGGTCAAGAGATGCTGACGTGCAAAGGCATAAGCAAGTAGTGAGACCTAAACTATTTGGATAGAGCACTGAATATAACATCAACGGAGTGTGTTAAATTGTCCCAGTATTTCTCTATTCATAAGTAAAAATTCCTATTAACATTTAAAAATTTGTTTATAATTGATTCAATTCTTTCAAAATTAATTTCAGATTCAGTTTTGTAATAAAGCACAATTCTATGGCTTTCTTATTGTCTTCAAGCATCCAGGAGTGACTGTACATTATATTAAAAAACTGGATTTTTTAATCATCTATCCAAAATATCCTTCAGAATGTCTTATTGACCTTTAAAATATAGTTTCAATATTAGTAAAATAATTTTAATGCCAAATGTTAATTATTCTAAAAAATAATTATTTTACAGCCATAATCACATTAAGTGACTTTTCTGAGTTTACTTATATCTAAATTTTCTTATGCTTGAAATTGTTTTGACTGTTTCAAAATCAGTAAGATGAAATATCATTTAGAATAAAATTACTGTTTTCATAGTTGCTTTCATTTCATTTTGCTCCGTTAGCTTTCTTCTCTTTCTCTAATGTTTTCTATGGATATGATTTATCACAGATACAGTTACTGAAGTTCTTTTCAACTAATTACTTATAAGATATATAATGCTCCTATAATTCTATATTTACACATTTGAATTATGCTTCTGTAATGGTCTGTTAAATGTATTTTAGCATAAATTTTTATTATTTATTATAATATTTAGTTGATATTTCCAATAAAGCATCCCATCTTGTTTGTTTTGCTTATTTTTCTTATATCTTATTTGATCAAACTTATATATGATATGAAATAAATGTTGGATAAAATATCAAACGTGTCTTCAAAATAGAAATTTGATGACAACCAGTTTATGATATATATGAAATTAAAAATTTTGCGTTTTAAACCCTTTACATTTAAACCCTTTACATTTCTATTTTGGAAGTATGCAGTGAAACATGACCCTAAATACCTCGTAAAATATGAAATTATTTGTATATTTATCATTTTACCTGGTATAAGATAACATTTTATTAAGATATTTATTAAAATGACTAACACACTTTAAAATTATTTAACTACCAATTTTAATGATAATTGGTCTTTAAATTATTTATCCTGGGAATCCTTAACAGTACATGAATCAGATATAAAAGAGTAGTAATTTAAATTTAAATTTTTCTGCATATGACCAAAGCTTTGCCAAGAAATAGTATCTTTTTTATCTTCAACGACTTTACTGAAGTACATTTGGCATACAAAAAAATGTACTGCACATATATAATGCATACAATTTGATGAGTTTGGACACAGACATAGACCCATAAGACAATCCATACAATCAAGGGAATAAATAAATCCAGGACCCCCAAACAGTTTCCACTTGCCCCTTCATTTCTTGTTTTTGTCTATGTTTTTGTTTTTTGGCAAGAAGACTTATTATGAAATATACACTCGAGTTTTTTTAATGCTAAATATGGTATTGTTAGTTACAGGCATTGTGTTATACTATAGATATCTAAAGTGTATTAATCAAGCATAACTGAAACTTTATGACCATTAAACAAATCTCTGTAACAACATTCTACTCTCTGCTTCTACTAGACTATTTAAGATATCTCACATAAGTGGAATAATGTAATAATTATCCTTCTGAGCCTGGCTTATTTCACTTAGCATAACTTTCTCCAGGTTCATCCATGTTGTCAAATATGGAGAGTTTTTTCCCTACTAAAATAGTGAATACTATTTCATCATATGTACATACCATATTTTATTTATCCATTCATCTATAGATGAGTAAAAATTTTAGGCTGTTTCCATATCTTGATTAATGTGAATAATGTTGCAATGAATGGGACTGTAGATATCTCTTTGAGATCTTGATTTAAACTTTTTTTGATATATACTGGAAATTAAGATTGATGAATCATATAGTAGTTATATTCTTAATTTGTTGTGGAACCTCCATATTGTTTTCTATAGTGGCTGAACATTTTACATTTCCATCAACAGTTTGCAAAGCTTCCAGTTTCTCTATATCCTCAATGCATATTATTAATTAATTTATTTATTTATTTATTTATTGTTTGGAAATAGCCATACTAATAGGTGTGAAGTGATATCTCATTGTGGTTTTGATTTGTATTTCCCTGATTAGTGATATTGAACATTTTTTTCATATACCTGTTGGACATATTAATGTCTTTTTTGGAGAAATACATATTCAAGTCCTTTTACCATTTTTTACTTGGCTTTTTTTTTTTGCTTTTCAGTGGTAGAAACTCCCTAATTACTTTGAAAATTAACCCCTCTTCATATACATGTTTTGCAAATGTTTTCTTCCATTCCTTAGGTTGCCTTTTCATTCTGTTGATTTTTGCCGCTGTTTATAAACTTTTCAGTTTGACATAGTTCCATTTGTCTAATTTTGCTTTTATAATCTGTACTTTTGCTGTCACAGTCAAGATATCATTGCTCAAACCAATATCAAGAAGCTTTTCCTCTGTCATCTTCTAGAAATTGTAGAGTTTCGAGTCTTACGTTTAAATCTTTTGTTTGAATTGATTTTTATGTATGGTATAAAATAAATTTCCAATTTTATTTTTCTGCAGATGGTTTCCAATTTTTCCAACGCCTTCTTTTGAAGGCGTTATTTCTTCCCCATTTGATATTGTTTGCCCCCTTGTCAGAGGACAGTTGTATATATATGCACAGATATATTTTTGAACCTTTTAATCTGTTTAATTAGTCTGTATGTCCGTCTTTATGATAATACTGTACTTTTACATCACTGTAGCTTTTCTATTTCCTTAAAAATATCATTGGAGAATTTGATAGGAATAACATTTAATCAGTAGACAGTTTTGTGTAATATGGATATTAATACAAGTTTAAATCTTCCAATTTATGTACATAGAATGTTTTACTATTTATTTGTGACTTCAATTTTTTTCATCAATGTTTTGCAGTTTTCAGTGTAGTAGTATTTCACTTTCTTAGTTAACCTTATTCCTAAGTACTTTATACTTTTATGAAGCTATACTTTTATACTTTTATGAAGCTAATCAAGTTTTATGAAATTTGATTCTGAACAAATGAATAGTATGTAAAGAGACTGAATCAGTAATCCAAACCTCTCAACAAAGAAAACAGGAACAAATGGCTTCACTGGAAATTCTACCAAACACTTACAGAAGCTTTAACACCAATTCTAATTAAAGAGGTAATAACAATTCCAAACTTATCTTATGAGGTCATCATTACCGTGATATGAAAGCCACACAAAGACTACCAGAGAAGAAACCTGTAAGTCAGGATCCATGATAAATATGAATGCAAACATCTTTCTCAAAATACTAACAAGCTAAATTCAACAACACTTTAAAAGGATCATATATCATGACTAAGTGGAATTTATACCTGGGATGGGATGTGAGTATACTTCAACAAACACAAATTGAGTGATATGCCGTATTAACAGAATAAATGATAAAAATTACTTAATCATTTCAGTAGATATAGAAAAGCAATTTGACAAAAATTAACACACTTTTATGATTAAAAACTGAATAAACTAGGTATAGAAGGAATTTACAGGGTACCTATCAGGTACTATGTTCACTACCTTAGTGACAGGGTCATGTGTACACCAAACCTCAGTGACACACAATTTACCCATGCAACAACTTGCACATGCATCCCCAAACCTAAAATAAAAGTAGGCAAAAAAGAAGTTTACCTCAACATAATAAAGGCCATATATCACAAGCCCACAGCTAACATCACACTCAATGTTGAAAAAGAGAAATCTTTTCTTCTAAAGTTAGGAAGAAGGCAAAGGATGCAGATGTGCCATTTCTGTTCAAAAGAGTACTGCAAGACCTAGCTAGAGCAATCAGGCAAGACAAAGAAGTAAAATCCATCTAAATTGGATATGAAGGAATGAAATTATTTTTGTTTGAGGGTGGCATGATTTTATATATAGAAAACAATGAAGATGCCACAAAAAGCTGTCAGCACTAATAAATTAAAATTACAAGACACACAATCACTGTACACAAATCAGTTTGTTTCTGTGCACTAACAATGAAGTATTTAAAAAGAAATTTAAAATTATGGTTACACTGATACCATGAAGTAAATCAGCTATTGAACTGTTAAACCGAATTGTTTTTAATATACTTAAGGAAGGATTAATAAATTAATGCTAAGCTAGATAAATTTTTCTATGATTACATGATGCTATAGCAAAGCCCTATTGCCTTCTGGCCAGAAATTCACAATTAAGGAATGAATCATAGAACTGAGTGAATCAAATAAGTAATATTATTTAATTAGACATTCTTCTTGTGGTTAGTTGCTACTTTTTCAATTCATCCTGAGTTCTGCAGCCTGTGGTTCCATTGTAGAGTTCTTAAACATAACATTGACCATCTTGGAAATGCCTTCTGATTTGTATTTCTTTGAACCTAATTTATTAGTATTAGCTGTACAAGTTTGGGTTGGAATAAAAACATAATCATATGTGAAAATCTTTCATAATATATTAAATATGTCTATATATTAATAAGAAAAGTAATTTAAATAGCAAATGTATTCAAACTATTCAGCTGGTTAAAAGATAGAAAGGGAGTTGTTCTCTAGTAATAATTAGAAATATATCTTTACCCATTCATCCTTTAGTGGACATTTAGGTTGATTCCATATATTGGCTATGATGAATAGTGCTACAATAAACATGAAAGAGCAAGTATCTCTTTAATATACTGATTTCATACCTGTATTTTAAACTTCTCATTTTATACCTCTACTTCACACCTCTTATATACCACTATGTCAATATAAACAAAATTAAACTCATTATTTTCCCCCAAAGTTTGCCTGCATGTGTTGAAACCTTAATCAAACTAGTTTCCTTTGATAGTATTTCAGATTTAGAAATCATTCTTAATCTCTCCTTCTTTCTCATGAACCCACCTTCTCATTTGAAAAATATATAAAGTTTATTTTATTTTAATTTTAAATATTTCTGTAATCCTTTTATTAACTACTGTTTATACCTATGTTTAAAATGCTGTCAATTTTCTAATGAATTGCTATGCCATCTGCATAAGGAGTATCCATTTTTGACATGGCAATAAAAAATGATATTTTAAAAATAAACAACTGTTCAGATTTTGAAAAGACTTTTCAAGTCTCTCTAATCACTTTCAGGTAACTGTCAAATCTTTAACATGAATTTGAACGATCTATAGAAATGCCTGTGTTAGCATCCCTATCAGTTCTCGTCTGTTTCTTTTAGACACGAGCTCATTGAAAAGAGATGCATTTTTCTATACTATCTCTTTCTTGACCCTTAGGCCTACCACATTTTTTCAAAATATTAATGAAATAAATTTAAAAAGAATAATTAAGTGAAGTATTTCAAACTACAGCTTTTTAAATATTACAAATACATTAAGAAATACTCTAATTTGTTAAACATATGGGCTTGTAAAGACAGTTTACGGATTTCAGTTCCAATCTTGCTATTATTTTTTTTCTTTGATCTTCAGCAAAAAATTACACAGAAAAACACACTGGTTTACTCTAGTGACAATTTCAGTATAATTGAACCTGGTATGAGGATAAACATTTTAGTTTCCTTAAGAAGACACAGGAATGTAAGACGGTAGAAAGACTCATAAGTGAAAAAAGTATTACCAAAAGGGGGTTAGAATAAAAAAAAAAGGATACATTAAGAAGTTCTAAAGTATGTTTACATTGAGACTTTGGTAATATCTGACCATCTCAGGAAACTGGCTACAGGTCAATCTCTGTAATGTAATGGCTGATAGTCTCTACTTGGGACCACATGTATCAGAGGCAAAACTTTGCTTATAAGCTGAACATTATGAGGCCACCACTGCTCAGAGAAGATCCTGGGGTCTCAAAATTCCACTAATGTTTGCAAATATTATTGCTTGTTAGAGGAATAAAATTCAGTATCACTTCATTATCTTTCTTCTGTTTTGCCAAATCCGGGAATAGAATGAGGTTCTGCCACAGTCTCTTTCGGTGACTTTTATGTTGCTTTGCACCATCAAAAAGGAAGTGTGGAGATAGTCAGATATTTATGCATCCTTTCAATATCTTACTGTATCAATCCCACTGGAAGAAATTTTGAGGATCTCCGGAGTGTTAATAGGGGAAAAATATTTTACCCTCCACCTTTATCTTCAATTTCAGTGGAAATATTGGCAAAGCATATCTAAGTAGAGATTAATTTGTCCCCTGTACTATATTTAGATTTCCACTTTATCTACTATAACTATAAATATCCTCAAAGTACCCAGGCAAATATAAAGGATAATATGAAAATCATTAATATAGATTATACTAGCTTATTTGAACCTTTGCCTTCAAAATAGGAAAAGAAATATATACATCATGCAATATCAATTCCTCAGTTTAAATTTGGCAATATTTCCTTTACTTGAATGAAATACTGACTCCATTAACTTTCCTCCATCACTTATTACATTTATTTTTAAATTATTAAAAATTATTTTTAAAATAACCAGAATTTCATGTTATACAAGTCTTAGATATACAGCAAGCTAAAATAAGAGAAACACACAGATGGATACTGCAGGTATAGCCATTCTCCTAGGCTAACTTCTTGATCATTGTGGGATTAACTTGTAAACAGGATGGTGTCAAAAAGGGTGAAGGCTCTAACATTTACCCTACTTTCAAGCTAACAAGTTATCCTTCCATAGTTTTATGGTTTGCTAAGAGAAAATGTGAGGCACCCCATTTCGGACACAAAGGGTTTTTCTTTAATTTGTGAATAGCAAGATGGACAAACTTCATAATTACATCAATTCTTCTACCCCTACATCTCTGCTGCAACCCAGATCCTCAGCATGTGATGCATGTATGTTGAGGCGTATGCAACAGACACAGTGGGTTTGTGTCACAGATGGTATACCTCAATATTACAAAATATCAGTCTTTTGTAATGAACTACAAATAAACCTGCCCCATCTCTTACCTTTAAATTAATTAATTATTAAGCATTTACTGACCATTCACTATATATAATTGCATTAAATTAATTCATTTTTAAACCAACTGGTGCCTTACATTAACACATTAACATTCTTCAGTCATCCTTTTATCTGCCAACATGGACCTAAACTGAAAACAATTTTAAAAATGGGGACAATAAAAAGAGAGTCTGACAGAGGAAATTTCTCCAAGGATCCAGGCACTTCCAAAGAGTGGTGAGTACTCAAAAATGATTATGACAATCATTTGGGAAAGTGTTTTGTATGAAGTTATCATAAGAGGACTGGAAAGAAGGTTTAAAAATGTTTCAAGCAAGCTTCTCTTAATTTGTAATTGCGTTTTGGTTTGCCCTCATCATTTAAGATGGTCACTTTCTTAAGGAAACCACTATTATCAGGCTAATAATTCAATTTAATTGCGTTTTAGTTGAATGTACATTTACTGTAATTTTACATATGTAATTGAGTAAATCATCCAAGAAGAGTAGTCTCACTTTATAAATTACGCAAATAGTTTTCCAAGCAATAGCAATCATATACTTATTGCATAATAATTCAGACTGTTGTCACTAGAATTAGACTCAGATTGAACCCACTACCACTTACTAGCTCTATGACATTAGACAAGTTTCTTAATTTCTGAGTGTCATCTTCTCTTGTAAATTATCAATAGACTTTGTACTTACACAAACATTTCTTGTGAGTATACAACACATTTATGCATGTGAAGTGCATAGTACTATACTGGAGTAATTGTATCCACTTTATATATAGGAGGAACTACCATATTGGCATTATTATTATTTCAGAGAGCAGAGTATTAGTCTTGGGGTAGCTACCTCTAAAGAAAATGGGACAAAGATTATAAAGTAAAAATGATACCTACAGATGCTAGACAGAAATTTGAAAGTATAAGATAATATAGTGCAAAGGTAATTACATAAATTAGGTGGTAAGTCTAGTAAAGTTTCTGTGATTATGGTAGATAGGATCTTGTTTCAGCTACCTAATTGAAATCCATTGCATCAAAAGGAGCCACAAAGTAGTATAACAGAGAATTGGGAATAATTAATTCAGGGCGATGGAGTTTCTGAAAAATGTAGGTGAGGATTCTAAAGAGAAAGCAAAACATAAAAAAGTAAGAGATTGGATGTCATGCCATCCCAGATAAAAATATAGTGTCCTTTACTGTTACTTATGAGGTCGCAGTTGACCTTTACACAGTTCCAATGTCCATGCTATTTCAGGTTTGTTCTAAATCTATAGGATTTGGAATAGAATAGGCCACTGCAAAATATTAGACTTTCTTTCCCTTTAAATTTCTAAATTTCAGGAATATTTTTAGGAACAAACTTGTTATGATCAAATGGTGAAAGATGGCTTAATGTGTAATATCAACAGCATTAAAACTTTTGATTATACTGCTAAATGTGGCCTTAAAGAGAAACAGTATTCTTCATTTTACATATTGAGCAAACTAAACTCAAATCATAAATGCTGCATGAGATAACCCTAGACACAACAAGACTCTGTGTTTATACTGTAGCATCTGCATTATTCCACAATCGCCCCTCATAAGAATACTTAATGGCATAGTCAAGTATACCAATTTTGGGAGGGGTTTTGAAAGAATCAACATACAATAAATAAAAGAGAAGTACTGCAGATGAAATCAGAGGACCTAATTACAACCACTTTGACAATCAGCTGTATGTGCTCTTTATTTACCACCGTACCTCCACACACATTGTCACAGGGCTTTGCCTATCCAGCTGTTCAACAAAATGCCCACAGAAATTATTTGCTGTTTTTGAAATTTCAATTAATTTGCCAACACTGCATATACTTCTTTATCCCAGAACCTGCAGAGGTTCTCAGAATGAAATAACATTAAGCTTAGTACTGGTGGGAAGAAAGGGTGTTTGCTTTGGTTTAAATCCTTTGCCCTAATATCAGTGTGTCTGTGTCTTATTAAATCAACAAAAGAGCTCTGTTTTCCCTGTTGCTAGTATTTAACATCAGCGTTCTCAGAAAAGTAAGTAGAATTGAATGAAAAGACAATTTTTAAACAGTAGCCATTACAATTGAGGGAGTCCAAGAGGAACTCTGTATACATTCCCATTTTGTCAAATTTTATTTGATTTATTTTCTCACTTGTATTCCTTACTAATAAGTTATTGACTGATGGACTCATTTCTTCCACAAACATTATGAGTATTTTCCCATTACAAGGTGGTCAACTTGGGTGCTGGAATTAAGTGTAACAAGACAGACTGTCCTTGGCTTGAAGAAGTTGGGAATCTCGTAAGAGAGGCATATTTTTAAAAATGTATGCAAACAATTCATGTTAAAATACATGTCATTAGATTTTATATGTAACGAGGTGACCTACACTAGTGGTGGAGTTTAAGAATGACTTCTTGTGAAGGGATTTTTAAAGAGTAAAGGTAAAGAAAAATTAGTCCATGGAGAGAAGTGAAAAAGCATGCCTGGCAGGGGAGGATTTGAAATTCTGGAAATATGAAGCCTGTATATGTTAAGAAATGAAAGAATTTTAAAACAGAATGAAGTGGGTTTGAAGATAAAATTTGTAACCATTTAATACAAGGTTTTGTAAAGAAAAGAGGATGCCTTTGTAAAGTTTACAGCAAGACCATACTCTTACCTAAATCATAGTTGTAAAGATTGTTCTGATATTCAGTGATGAATCAAATGAAAAATTACAAGAAAGGACAAGGCAGATAAGTTTACAGCATATTACAGTGGTTTAAGTGAGAGGATAGTGGCTCAAACTAGCACTCTATATGAAAAACAGACAAATTTGAAAAATAATTCATGGATGGAATAAAGGAATAAAAGGTGATTGTGTGGAAAAAAAGAGATAGCAGTCACTCCCAAATATTTGTTATGAGTTTCTGACAGAAGACTACTCTTTGTTGAGATTTCCAGGTATGTGTATCAATGACAGAGGATGAGCAGAAGAAATTAATGGGTGTCCCATGAATTAATTTAAATATTTTGTATTTGTATTTCCATTGAGGCCCGAGTCTGATAGAAAGCAAATAATTGCATACATAAGGACAGAATTTATTAATAGAAAAGAGAAAGGATAGGAGATCTAAAATTAAGTATTGTTGAAGAAAATAAGTGAATGCAAGTTCTAGATGATAGAGAAACTTAAAGCAGAATTTTTTATTTCATAATTTTTCGTCCTAAATAGTAAGCCTATTAAACTGCTCAAATTTTCAAATTTTCTTTGACAAATTAATCAAGAACTATTTACTTAAGCCATACAATAAGTGCAATGCACTACAGAAAACAGAATGAAGTAAGATTCAAAGATGAAAAAGGTTATTCTCTCTGGTCTCCTTAATTTGGTATCATTCCACTATGTATATATGCATGTTTGTGTATGTTTGATATGATGTCTATATATCTATTATTATACATCTATATGTAATTATCCATATTGTCTATCTGTGCATCTATCTGTCTAACCATCTAGGTATTGATATACCCTAGTGTACAGAAAATCTGATAAATTCAAAGATTTCATGGGTAATGTGTAGAATTTAAATGAAACGAAAAATGAGTGGGTTGATTTCAGCTGCAAAGACTTAATGTGTTCTGTGATATGGTTTATTTCTGTGGAATTGGTTATTTAAAAAGTGTTCACATTGTTTTTGCAAAGCCATTTTTATTCTGTATGCTCTTTTGACAAAAAAGGCAAAGAAACTAATTTAAAACATTTAAAATGATGCATCTATTGCAATATAATTGGTGGCATCATACTGTTAAGAGCAACATCAAATCTCATTTCAGGTCACCTTTTCATTTAGTTCAAAATGACCTTACAGAATGGGCTACAATACTGTGCAGAGTCACATACAGTAATATAGTTTTTAAAATGCTGTTTAAGTACTATGTTTTATTTTTCTTTGATGGAATGTCAATTGGATAGCACTGAGTTGACAAATAAGTGTGATTGCTACCAAAAATATTCATCAGAATTCATCTTTACAGATTCATGAGAAAAAGAGTATGTTTTAATTTGTGTTTTGGGTAATTTACCATTCAATATATTTCTTGTGTTCTCATCATCTACTTTAAAAAACAATGTATTTATAAATGTCATGCCATTTCTTCTTTCCAAATGTGACTCTTTTAAGAAAATGGCATGCAGTTATTTAAATCCTGCAACCTTTTAGGGTCATACGTAGTTTAATCATTGTATCTTCTCAGGGAAGAAAAATAATGCAATGTCAGAGGGAAAAAACTGTTACATGTAAGTATCCTTCACAGTAGTGACTTTTCTTTTATTTTGAGTACAATATATTATCTTAGAGTTCTAGTTCTGATCTCTTCTATGTTTGCTTTAATATCAGTAACCATGACAACAAGATTTTTAAATGCTTTATGTAGTGTAAGTAAAGGGAAAATGGAGAGTATACAATCTTAAAAGAAGGTATCAGTACTCCTACTGCCATTGTGTGTCACACAAATAATTTTTAAAGTTGTGTTGTTGATTATGCAGGTAATGTATCTTGTATGTCACAAAGAAGTTCTACTTTTAGATTTATTTGAAATGAATTTCTTTGGAGTTATCTACATTTCTTTACTGGTCTTTATGTCTCACATTGCGTTTCTGTGTGATGGCTAGCATTATTAGTTAAATACATCAGCTTTCATGTCTGGAATGGTGCTATGGGGATTTCTGTGGAACCACACCCCAGCAGAACACCATAATTGGAAAAAATTACATTTAAAATAAGTCACTGCAGATTATACTAAGAGCACATAGCATAGCAAATGAAGAAATATTTATTCAAGAAACTCTACGAAGTCTTTGTAAGAATAAGGGAATGTAGACTTGAGCCATGAAGCCTTGCTGCCTTCCTCGCACTGACTCTGCTCAACATGAGGAAACACTCACTGTGAGCAGCTATGGCCAAAAGAGAGGTTTTTCTGTCCATTTAATTCCCAGGTAAGGGCTATAGTTCTCTCTAGAAGGTGGAAGCCATCAACGTAACTCATCATCCACAACTCCTTCTTGCTGAAGCCAAACTCCAGGAAGAGCAGCTGAGAGAAAGGAGGCTACTGTCCTCCACCCTAGCTGGATGCAAACACCTGAGGTTCTACCCCAGGCCAGGGAGATTAGAATACTTCTCCAATCGCCTTCACCATAGCTCACTTACATCAGTAGGGCCAAGCAGAGAAGACAAGAGGCTACCCTCTTTTTCTAGCACCCTACTCATACCCCAGATGTGTTATTATAAGAGAAGTGAACAAGGATCCCCAAACCTAGTTCCAAAGCAGTAACCCAGAAGTTTTTCCCAGTGCAAAATTTAGACCACGAGAACAGCGAGCACCAAATTTTTCATCAAGGGAATTGATTCCTTTTGAATAGAGTGCGTGAAAGCATAAGCCTAAAGATTCTCTCAAAAACAAGAGAGAATTGAATAGTAAGCAATAAGAAAGAGTAGCAGCTTCATGAGAGTGCCCTAAGCTTTACACTGAGACAGACAGGTAGGCTGATTGGTTTCCTGTTTTAATATGGTTTGGAGGGAAAAAACATATTACTCAAGCTCTAGCTTACCTAACTTGCACCTTACATCCAATCAGTAACAAAAGATCCAAAATGCTATTGACTGCATTTCTACTTTGGGGGTTAGGGACAATCCTGGCCAGCCCTCCACCGTTTCCCCCCACCCCACCACCACATTCAGTTTGACTTAAACTCCAATGTATAGTTACCCCTTTCTTATTTCAATGGTAAAAGTCATGCCCAGTGGTTGAGATTTTAGATGCTAATGCTCCTTACGATGTATGAAGAAGCATGTTGAACACTGTTCCATTGCTAGAGAAACCTATGCCTGGAGGTAAACCTTCCCTATAGAAAGATCCTGTAAAACTAACTTACACACAACTGAGAAAGGAAAAAGGAACTTTTGATCTGAGAATTGCAAGCCCCCTTTAAATTATCTAACCTAGAAAGTATTTGAAATGAGACTGTAGCCATGTCCTACCATACCCCTTTGAGCTAAGTAATCATCTTAAAGCTGCCCGCTATACAAATCCTAGACTAAGTGTTGCTACAAATAGCTATCAATTTACTTAACAATACCACACAATGTATACCATAACTTATATCCTATAGTTCAATGGTGTGTAGCCAATCACTAATGAGTATTATTTTTGTACATCAATGAGAATTTCCAAAAAACAACGTTTGTAATCACCTCCTCTCCTGATTTGTCCTTTTTTCCTTAAAAACATGAGCTTCTCCTTTGTTCTCTGGGACACTTTTCCACGTTTCCCACGCTGCATTCCTCAAATTTGGCCCAAAAAAACTCTACCTATATTAATTTTGCCTTGGTTTCTTTCTTTAAGAAAACACAGCTAGCAAATCCCTCATGCGGTGAGAAAATAAATATTCAAAGGTTGGCCTCCATGTTCATTCATGTGTGGCAAATGGCAAGATCTCCTTTTATTTTAACTCTATATAATATTTCATTGTTTATACCACATTTTCTTTATTTAGTCAACTGGGCATTTGGGTTGTTTCTGTATCTTGACTATTATTTATAATGGTGAAATGAACATAGAAGTGCAGATATCTATAGTAACCATTTAACTATATGTCTGTATTCCATAACAGTGTGTTATAAATCCCAAACACACATGGTAAAATTTATTAAAAAAAAAAAAAAATAGAGGCCAAGCACAGTAAGTCATGTCTGTAATCCCAGTAATTTATGAGGCCGAAGCAGGCAGATCACTTGAGGTCAGGAGTTCGAGACCTGGCCCATATGGTGAAACACTGTCTCCACTAAAAATACAAAAAAAAAAAAAAAAAAAAAAAAAAAAAAAAGGCAGGGCATGGTTGCGCACATCTGTAATCTCAGGTACTTGGGAGGCTGAACCAGGAAAATTGCTTGAAACCTGAACCAGAAGGCAGAGGGTACAGTGAGCCCACATCACACCACTGTACTCCAGCCAGACACTGTCTTAAAAAAAAAAAAAAAAAAGTGAGACCCTGTCTCAAAACAAATAAATAAATAAGTAATAAAAAGGAGAAAAGAAAGACTGGGCTCAAAAACTACCTTTGCAAATGAGCCCAATTGCAATTGGATCGGGGCATTGTTAAGAAGAATAAAGTAATCAGCCAGCAATTAGCCATAGCTAACAGCTAGGTGTGTTGCTAACAGAGGCACACAGCTTAACAGAGATCAGGTAAAAAGACTGTGAAATACAGCTTATCTAAAACCATTGCTAACACAGGGGACTCTAAAGATGTTTAATACTATTCACTGAAGAGCAACGTGGTAAGGGTATAAGCCTTTCCATGGCAAGGGGAGCAAATTTCATAGAGATAGTCCCGCAAAGTCACAGAACAAAGAAAAAAGTAAACAGCAGAAAAATTAACAAACCCCAAATGCACCTTAAAAGAAATACTAAAGGAAAATTTTGAGGCTGAAAGCAACAAAACCAGAGAAAACTTCAAATCCACATCAAACAATAAGCACCAGTAAAGGTAATTACGAAATTCAAAATACAGTGTAATTACATAAGTTTTCTTCTTTCTTCTTTTAGCTGATTTGAAAGACAATTGTATAAAACAATTTGTATGTACTTGTATTGTTGGATTTACATAGAAATATAATATATTTGATTACAACAGCACAAAGGAGTTGGGTAGAAGCAAAATTATATTGGAATGAGAAAATGATACCAAAGGTAACTGAAGCCACAGGAAAAAAATGAAAAGGACCAGAAGGATCAGAAATAGTATATAAGATGCAAAGTAAAACAAACTCTACAGATATGAACTTACTCTCCATGATTTAGATAAGCTTTTGTAAATTACATGCACTGATATAAAATAATAACTATTACAATGTATGACAGACAAATACAAGTATATCAATGATAACATTAGATTTTAAAAGGATGAAATAACCTAATTAAAAGGTGTATTTTCAGATTGAATGAAAAACAAACAGAACTCAACTACATACTGTCTACAGAAGGCACACTTTAGATTCAAAGATACAATTAGGCTGAAAGTAAAAAAATGTAAAAAGATACCATACAAATAGCAATCATGAAATGATGGAATGGCTATATTAATATTAAATAAAATAGAATTTAAAATAAATAATCTCTGTGCAAAGTATTTTTTTTACTTAAGTATGAAAAACAGTAGATTACATTGAAAATAATATTGTAGCAAAAATCTGATTATGGGGAATTAAACTCCAAAATCACATCCATAATTTTTTTTTCTAGCTTCACTCTAATGAACCACTATGCAGTTTGCTTTCTTCTTTCTTTCTTTGAGAAGCTCTTGTACATATCCATCTATATAATTATTTCATATATGGAACTTTTACTAAATTAATTTTCGTAAATTCTAGTTATTTGATATCAAATATATAAACATCTTTTAATAAATTTATATTTCAATATTTTCTATGAGTTGAATGTAAATAAATGATTTATTTTGTTAGATATAGCATTTGAAAATATTTATGTATATATGTTATTTGTGGTTTTTTGCTAAAATAAAAAAAGGAACACTTTTAGCACTCCCTATATTCCAAGTATTATCACAATGGTTAAACATTTATTAGCTCATATATTATTACAACAACCTTATTTGACACTCTAAAATTATTTTACAAGTGAAGAAACTGAAATATAGTGTGATTAAATTACACACCATAGTCACACGATTAGCAGCTGGTTAAACTATAATTTGAATTTAGGACATGGGTTTCAAAATCTGGAACTGAATTCAAATGATCTCAATAATTAGTCATATTATTTTAATATGTCATTACATTTTTCCAGACTTTCCTGGTCTATTACAGGAAAGGTTGTATCAGATGGTCTAAATAGTCTTTAGTCTAGATGGCTTCATTTTATCATGTTAAACAAATCAATCTAAATAAAGTAGTTTCTTTTTGCAAGCATTACACTGCAAAACTTGTAGAAAGCACACTGTCAAGACACATACATATACACATGCTATGGTTTAAATGTGTGTTCTTTTCAAAATTCATGTTGAAACTTAATCCCCATTGTGGTGATATTAAGATGTAGAGTCTTTGGGAAATCACTAACTCATGAGAGCTCCACCCACATGAATGAATTAACGCTTTTATAAAAGAAGCTTCAGAGATAATTTCCTTCTCCAGCTCTTCCTATCTTCTGCCATATAAGGACAAAGTGCTGCGTTCCTCCAGAGGATGCAACAAGGTGCCATCTCAGAAACAGAAAGAGCAACTCTCATAGACGATGACCCTCCTGGTGCCTTGGTCATTGACTTCCCAGACTACAAAATTGTGATAAATTAATTTCTATTATTTATGAATTATCCAGTCTGTGGTATTTTGTTGTAACAGCACAAATGCCCTAAGACTAGATAGATAAATATATCTCGATAGATAGATAGATAGATAGATAGATAGATAGATAGATAGAGACAGACAGACAGACATATAGATATATAGACAGGTACATACATACATACATACTAAATTTTTTATTTCTAAATGTTTTTTGTTTTCATTTAATTCTGCAATATATTTTTACTTCGACTGAATATACTCTTATAGAGCAAATAGAAATTAAATAATTAACATCAGTAAACATGTTTTGAATATTTTCTTTGCTCAAGGCACCAACATATTTTGGAATCAAAAAAAAAAAGCAAAGTGTTCCATGAACTGAATTCAGTGTGTCCCAATAAAGCCATGTGTTTATTTAGAAATAAAATGTTTGGGAAGAATTGCA
Organism: Macaca thibetana thibetana; assembly: GCF_024542745.1. NCBI lineage: Eukaryota > Metazoa > Chordata > Mammalia > Primates > Cercopithecidae > Macaca > Macaca thibetana. The sequence goes on from NC_065594.1 coordinate 63,017,669, forward strand.
TGTCTACATCAAGAACGTTATTTTAGCATTAGCTATCAAAGAACATACAAATTTAAATTGTCACTTCTTTTCAGCAGTTAGAAATAAATGCCCAATTCCAAAAAATCAGTGTTGCATACTGCACAAAAAGATTAATGAGAAAAATATGCATTGTCAGTTTTGGATGAGACAGAGGTACACAATGACTATTGCAAAAATGCACTCAGTTGTGAAATAGAATTGTTTGTTATTTCCTATTCTAGCATTAAATAAATTCTTTTGATGGATGCCAGAATCAAGTTAGAAGAAAGTATTAGACTTCTTTTAGAGGACTAGATATAATTAAACAAAATGAATTTAATGGTTTTATAAACTGTGTTTAATTTCTTTTTAATGTATATTTATTACTATATTTATGCAGGAAATATTTAAAAATATATAAAGTAAAATGCTAAGTTTCAGATTAGTAAAAAACAATACATTCTAAATTAGCCAACTTCAGATTTAAACTTTAAATAAAATTTCCTGAAGTTACATTTGACCAGCTTATCAGAGGGCTTATTTTTAAGATCATGCTTTAATTTTAAAAAACACACATTGAATAATTTCCCTGGATAACTTTTACTTTACCAGTGAATATAATTCTAACAATATTTTGGCTGATTAATGTTCTTTCTTTATTAGAATTGTATGTGTTGATTGATGTCTTATGTCTCCCTAAAATCTATAAAACCAAGCTGTAGCTTGACCACCTTTTACATGTTCTCAGGACCTCCTGAGGCGTTGTCATGGGCATGTCCTTAACTTTGGTCCAATCAACTAAATTGACTGAGACTTGTCTCAGATACCTTTTGGTTTACAAAGTCAACAAAGCTCCAATTGAAATCTCATCAGATTTTTTTTGTAGAAATATGCAAACTAATTTTAAAATGTGTATAAAACTTAAAAGGACTTGGAATAGTCAAAACAATTTTTAAATCAAAGAAAACAGTTGGAAGGTGTGCACTATGTAATTTAAAACTTCAGGTAAAGCTATAGTAATTAAGACATGTGACGTGGTTTGTGAATATACACATAGATCAATAGGATAGAAAGTCCACAGGTGAACTCTATATGTACAGTGATATTCAATCATGTTGTCTTGATAATTTAATGAGGAGAATGGTTCATCTTTACAACTATGGTGATGGACCAACTCGATATCCACATGGGAGAAAACAAAACAAAAACTGTGGGACCTCGTATCACAAACAAATAAATAAATTATAATATTTTATAGACCTAGAAATAAAAGCTAAATCTGTAAAACTTCCAGACTAAAACACGGAAAAATATTTATGATTATGGTATAGGAAAAACACATGAAAATTTTAAAAAAAATAAAATAGACTTTCATCAATACTAAGAATCTTTTTTTAAATAAAAAAATGAAAAGGAAAGCAGATACTGAAAGAAAATGTTTGTTTGCAATACTAATATCTGATAATATATTACTTGCATTTGGAATATATAAAAAACTCTTACAAGTGTAAAAAAGACAAATCAGCCAATTACAAATGGGCAGAGATTTTGTACATTGTGTTCAATAAAGAACATAGGCTAATTGCAAGTAAGACTTGAAAAACTGGCCACCATAATTAATTATAAGGGACATGCAAATTAAATCCAAGGTTGGATGTCACTGTATTGTGCTAGAATAGCTAAAATTTAAGACTGAGAAAACCAAGTGTTATCAAGCATGTAGATTAACTATAACTCAGATATTGCTACTTTAAATCCAAAATGGTTGATCACTCTACTAAGTATTTGTCAATTACTTATAAAATTAAACACATGGTTACCTTAAGTCCAGTTAATCTACTCTTGGACATTTACCTTGGATAAATTAAAATATATATTATTAAAAATATCTGTACAAAAATTTTATTGCAGTTTTCTTTGAATAATAGCCAAAAGTTAGACACAACAAAAATATCTATCAGCAAATGACTGAATATATTTTGATCTATCCACATATTACACAAATATTGACAGCAATAATAATCTACTGATGTATGAAATAACATGGAAAATTCTCAAAGTCTTTATTCTAAGTGACAGAAGCCATATACAAGAAGGTACATACTATATCTTTCATTTATATGGAAGATTTAAATAAGCAAATATTGTTTATAGTGACACAAGGCTAGTTTTGTCATGGGTGATATAGAAGAGATAATCATCAGGCTAAGAGATATGATCTGTGCCTTTCTTGTCATTATATCTACTTGTGTGCATGATATATGTGTGTGTGTGTGTGAACTATGAAATTAAATGAGTTTAAAATCATTCATCTCTACCCTTAAAACCGGTGCTTTTAATTGTGTTGTAATTGGTAGTAATATTTAATTCAATAAAAATAGAAGATGAGAAAGAAAAGGTAGTAAGTATGTAAGTCTGCTTTTTTCTAAATGCCATTAGCATTTAGAAATTTCTTGAGATAATCAAGTGATTTCTTGAGATAATCACTAGGTTCTTGTTAGATTATGTAAAGAGTGTACTTTGCCAAATTCCAAAATTTTCATTTGATGGTTGCCAACAGAGTAGGCAAAAAAACTGCATTTTGCCTTACTTTTGTTCTACATCTCTGTCTTTAGTAAAGCTTCTTTGTTTTTCACAGGAACCATAGACAGGCAAATTAACAAGCAAACAAAACTAAATCGATGACATTTAAAAGAAAAACAAAGACTTCAAGACACCATGGCTTAATATGACGAATTGTTAAAGGAAACCATACAACCGATGAGGAATACACCTTTGCTTTAAACCCACACTCTGACCAAGTTTTCTCTTTGACAATCAATGGAATTCATAAATCATTCCACTCTTTTTTATTTTTATTTTTATTTTTTATTTTTTTTTTTATTTTTATTTTTTTGAGACGGAGTCTTGCTCTGTAGCCCGGGCTGGAGTGCAGTGGCCGGATCTCAGCTCACTGCAAGCTCCGCCTCCCGGGTTTACGCCATTCTCCTGCCTCAGCCTCCCGAGTAGCTGGGACTACAGGCACCCGCCACCTCGCCCGGCTAATTTTTTGTATTTTTAGTAGAGACGGGGTTTCACCGTGTTAGCCAGGATGGTCTCGATCTCCTGACCTCGTGATCCGCCCGTCTCGGCCTCCCAAAGTGCTGGGATTACAGGCTTGAGCCACCGCGCCCGGCCTGTAAGTAGCAGAATGGCTTCCAAGAATTTGAGCCTCCATCACAAGTTCATTTAAACTATTATAATGGCCACCCTCGTGCCATAATCATATCCAATGGAAAGTTTTTCCCATCTCAGCTCAAACTGAAAAACATACACTGAAGTCTGGTAGGAGAAAATAAACTGTTTGAGGATAAATGATTTCACTCTGTTTCTGCTTGACTTTATATGTTTCTTATTTTTCTTCATGAAGCTGACTCTGAACCCGCAAAAGGGAGAACAGAGAGGCAAGTGTAGAAAATGTCTTTGTACACGTGTGATGATTTCTTTGGGGTTGCAATCACAATAATTCTTACTTCTGTAGAAGACTTCTGTGTGTTTCTCAAATGTCTCTTACTATGGTCTCCCAAATCCACCTTGACATGGAATGTCTCTCGGGGAGCTTGTGTTTGCTCATTCAACTTCAGGACATTCAGTAGTTTACCTTCTGTTGAGGTTACACACCTATTCTTGTCTTATATTTTAAAAGATCCAAGAAAATATTGATTACATACCTTTATGGGGACTTCATTTTTGCTCAGACAAAGGTAAAAGTTCAGTTTCAATCTTACCTACTGACATGTCATAGGTCATTTCAGTCTCTTGCCTATAGACTTTTAATGCAACACTTGCTCAAAGGTCATGATTCACGTAAGGTATGCAGAGCTCCCCCTGTAAGTACTCTCATTTGGTTGACAGTAAGAAGAAGGCAACCTTCTACCTTTCCCATCGAAGTGGGGAAATAAGTGATATAGAGGATAGAGACAATCTTTAAGAATTATTTTGCTGAATATTTTGTTACCACATTCTATAGTCTCAATAAGGATCATACAACTGATTTCCATATCCTTCTTTGCAAGATCTGAACTGGTCATCTACCAAAGCACCACACCTCGGAAATAGAGGTATATTTTGTCTTCTCTACAAATATTGATGTCTCAATGAAATAAAGAAAAATACCCATTTTAGCAGCTCAGGTTATCAGAGAGAAAGGCTCATGAAGAGTTGCTCCTATCATCATTCTAGTTATCCTGAATAAGACAACTATTGGTATTGGACTAGCCAGGAGGCATATAGTGACACAGCTTTGTTATCATTTTACCTTTGTGAATATGTCCTGAGCAGCTAAACTTATAATTTTAGGCATATGAAGTAAAGAAATAATTAATAATCCTGGAGCAGTTGACATGAGTATAATACAAATTATGCAAAAATAAGTATCAAACCAAAGGAATTGTAATGTTTATTGTTATTCCTTTTAAAAAACGTAAAATATTTTAATCATTATCAAATAATTTCTATTTGAATAAAATACTTTACTAACTTCTGTTTAGTACAAGTAATATAACAAAATGTCCTTTGGGGACAGTTAGGGTACTTTGCAGATGCATAAATAATCTCAAAGATGATAAAAGACTGTCTCAAGCTACAAAGCTAGTAAGAGGAAAAAGTAGGCCCAGATAACCCTAAAGGCTGTAAGTCCAACATCCTCTTCCCTACATCACAGACCACAATGTTTTACTAGCACAATTTCTTAAAACATGAAATTTTAATATGAGAAAATAAATTTACCAAAAAATATTAAATACAGATTTTTAAGAGAGCATCAAACTTTTCAGATATTGAAAAGGAGATAGAACTATCACCTACAACATTATATTCTAACCAATGTTATATGACCTGAAAGGAATTGACACTTTAACACACTAAGAAACAAGAGGTACTTGATTTCTAAGAAGGATACACATTTTATCAAATGTGTCTCAGTTTGAACTATAAAAACTTTTTGAGTTTTCAGTTTGAAAAATGAAATTACTCTGTCAATATGTTTTCTTCTTACTAATATTTTGAGATATTTTTTCTCTAGTTTAAGGTGGTACTTGCTTCAGGTTTTATTTAAAAACTGTTTATATTGTATAATATTTTAAACCCCAGTTCAAAAGAGTTTATTTACTTCTCCATTTAGCACTTTTTAAAAATATGTTGCATTCATTTCTCTATACTACACCATGATCCTAAATAAGAAGAAATTCTGCATTAAGAAAGCTTTGTAGTTGTTTTAATGCAAAATTAGAAAATGCTTGTTGTGCCATTTAAAAATGGCATGAATTGATAGTAATTAAGCAAAATAAACTTTGTTACATTTCAATTATAGAAATAATAGCCATTCTTGTTCACAGAAGCCAAATTGGGTAGAAGATATTTTGTTTTGATGGTTGTATTACGTTGCCAGGGCTACCATACAACTACATCAAACTATGTGGTTTAAGCAACAGGAATTTATTTTCTCACAGTTCTGGAGGCTGAAAGTCCAGGATGAAGGGGTTAGTAGGTATGATTTCTCATAAAGACTTGCTTGAAGATGACCATCTTCTTATGTCCTCGCTTGGTCATTACTCTGTGCAGAAGCTTCTCTGGTGTCTCTCTCTTTTTAGGAGGATACCAGTAATAACCAGCACTACTGGATTAAGGTCTCACTCTATAACCTCATTTAAATTTAACTGCCTCTTTAAAAATCTTATCTCCAAATATAGTCACATGCCTAGGTACTAGGGATTACAGCTTCAACATATGTATTTTGCTGGGCACAAAATTCAGTCTATAACCACAATGAACTTTATCTTATATCATCTTTTTTGCTGTCTTTACTTTAGATTGTGATATATTAAATAATGAGTGATTTAATTTTTTATTATAATCCTAACATCAATCTTAAAATGTGTTGGTTATCAAATTAATTAATTCAGCTTTTAAAAATCATTAATCAAGCTCTTATTCAGCATGTATTATATGTCTAACTCAGTATTGTTAATTATCATGTCAATATAAATGCCCCTCAGTCACAGAATTTCTTAAATGGGAAAAAATACACAAATTGCTAAGAATTATATGACACAAAATATGATGAGTAGAATATTGATGATATTGTTTTAGTGCCTATAAAACTCAAAGAAGATAAAGATGAGCATAGCCAAGGGCCATTCAGAAAAGTATAACATGGCAGATATAATCATCAAACTATACTACAAATCACCTGTAGTGTTTGGCTTGATGAATAAAATCTCATGATAAAAAAGATTCTCCACCTTCTGCTATGTAATGATCCTAAAAAGTGCATCTAAGTGTACATGGCATTTATCTTATTGAATAAATGCAGAATTAAATTACTGGAAATTTTGAGGAATATAAAAGATTAAGAAAGGTTAAATTACACCTAGTTAATTATTTAAAATGCATTGAGGTTCAAATTTAGAACCCTTCTTACTGGAAAGATGGACATATCTATTCTGATACTTGATGGTAGCTTTAGGATTGATTAAAACGAATGTTGAATTTTGTGGAGGAAAATACCCATATAGAATATCATCTTATGCAGACATATATGGTTGTATGCTTTCTCCTAACAAGGATTTACAATAAATAAGAGTATTATTTTAAGAGATCTAAGTTTATATATTTGTTCAAAATGTGTAGGGAAATTTTTTACATTTGTAATACATAATTTTCAGTCAGGTGACATTTTTAATGCTAGTAGGTACATATATATTTAAGGTGAAAATATTTAAATTTAAACTAATCATTACCCTTAAAGAATATTAGAAAATTGGGCACAACCTTAAAAAATAATCAGTATCTTATTCTTAAAATATTTGGATGCAAGCAGATAATTCTATAGTGTCTAATAAACCATTGTATACTTAGATGTATGCAATAAATATCTTTTTAATGAGTAAGTGGATGATGAATAAAAAGTAAAATTGAAATTAATTCAATGTAATTGTTTTGGTCAGTAATCACAGTGAATATAATTTTATCAATGCAGATTCTAAAGAAAAATTTAAAACAATTTGTTCATCACAGTATCAAAGAGTTATCTTTGAAATAATATGTAATATTCAGCTAATCCATTTTTCAGGTTTTTGTCAGTTTGGGCACTATAACATATGAAACATAGATCTCACAACTATATCACTTAATCTGTAAGAACGATGTGATGTACACTAATGAAAAATTGACAGAATTACTTAAAAAATACATGTACTGATAAAATCTTTTTTGCATTTTACATTTTTGTTGAAGGTTATATTTTGTAGAGGGGCAGAATAAAAAATGAAAAGATATATTTTAATATTTGAAACACACTAGGTGGGCATAGTTTCTTTCCATTACATAAGCCATGGACTTTCCTACTTATTAAACTTGGACTTGTGACATTTCTGCAAATTTACGGGACTGTTTCCATTTCTAAAAAATGTTAATATGTAATGGTGTAAGGTGCAAAAATATCAGAAACAGAGATAGACAATTGCTTTAATACAAATAGACATATATTTGCGTTATCTTAAATATTAACTAATTCAAATGTATTAAATATTGGTGTGATGTAAAAAAGAAGGTATTATAATGAATATATCAAAAGTTATTTAATATCCATTATTTTATAGTATTAAAGTGGTTCGATAAATTACATTTTGATTTTTATCTTACTATAATTTATTATTGTATACACAAAGAGAAATATATTGTTAGAATTCATTAATAAACTACATAGATAAACAAAATCCAGGATTGTTTAATTTTATGTGTCTTTAAATAAGTTGGTGATGGCGTGAATACTTTTTAAATTAAAAGTAGTAAATAAAATCTAAAGTCTTTTTTGAAAATTGTGTGATATTATTTGCACCCTGAAGAGTTAAACCTATAGAGTTTAAGGAAAACAATACAAATAAGCTACAGACAATTTTCTTATGGCAGTAAAAAAACAAAACAAATATACCACCGCAAAACCCATAGAAAAATGTGGTGATCTTACATAAACATTAGCAGCAGCAGGCACAAAGAATTATGCCATAGCAAAATAAAATCAATAAAATAAAAGAATGCTAGATGAATTTTAGCAGAAAATGACTCATATCAAAATTTAATATCACTGCCATGTTAAGGTAATGATAAGGTATATTTCAATTCGCTCTACTGAACTTGGTGATTTTTAAAATTTATCGTTAATATACCTCAAACAGTTTTAATTGTATATCAGCGTGCCATTTAAAAAGTTTTATTATTTTTTAAAAACTTATAGTGATTATTTTAAAAATACATTAGGCTAAACATATTTAGTTGTTTTATGTATGTTCACAGCTAAACTGATTTTCTAAAGCAGAATATTCTTCTGGAGTTTCTTAAGCTTAATATTTTAATATGTATTTATATACAAATTTTGTTTCTATTTGTTTCAATTACAGGCCTTTTTGCGTCAAAGCACATCATAGGACATATTATACATTAAGTTGAAAAGCAGTCCATATTTCTAGCTGATGTTCTGTTACTCACTGTACACAATTAGTTAAGCAATACGCTGTATAATCAAAGACATTGCTCAATAAAATTCTGTTAAGACAGAAATAATTGAATCAGCATTAAACTTTTGTAGATAGACCTTTACAAATACTACTATCAGTGAGTGAACTAATATTTTAAAGCTACCATTTTAATATAATTAGATATTACATAATGCGCAAAACAATCTACAACAGGATTTTGTTGTTGTTGTTTTAACAAATGAAGAAAATGAGACTAAAAGAGGCCCAGCATGTTTTGTAGCCAAGTTTAAGCCTCAGCTTTTTATCTTCCTAAGTCTATATCAATAACTAGCCTGCAATGACTCAGAGAAGCAGATGGTAACTGATGACAGATAACTATCAGTATTTCCATTTTAGAACATTTTAGATGGGAGGAAATAAGTATGGCATTAAAAAGTCTTCTTGCTTTTAACTGCACATTATTCCTTGAAGGAAGATTTGAAAATAATAAGTATATCAAGAGGAAATAGAATAAAGCTTTCTAGGCCAAGTAGAGGCTATGGGTAAGAGAAAGACAATATGGAAATGAAGCACAGTAACACTTGCAAGTCAGGCAATGAGGAGTTGAGAACTCAAAGCCTGAGTGGCCTTCTACTACCCCAACATGTGTGGCATGCTCTATGTGATCCATGATGGACTGGAATAATTGATGCTTGAGACTAAGCCAAAGAGAATAAGGAATTACGAAATGATGAATAGAATTTAAAAAGCATTGTTTAAATTAAGCTGAGAGAAAGTCTGTCTTAAATCTTAAAAACCTCATTATGGATTAAAACTCAGGGATGTTATATATGTTAGAAAGACTACATATCTTAATGCCTATGAAAATGGAACTGCAATGACTAAAATATCATTTCTGAGATAGGGTTTTGATTGTCAGAAAGAATGACTTGTGAATTCAGATTTTGCTCCAAGTGATGAAGAGTTAGTGATAAAATACATAATAAGCACTAGTACAGAGTCATTAGTCCATAAATTAATTTTTGTTGGATTTATCCTGAAAACATCATTTACTCAAACATATCCATATATACATTCAAATATATTTGTATGTGTATATAAAAATGATATATACAATATATATTTAAACATTTATATAATACATTTCCTTAGAAAACTAAATCAAATCTGAAAATTAATGTCTAAAATATCTAAATGTGCTCACATTACAGTATAAGAAATTCATTTCTAATATATCTATATATGATTCGAAATGAAGTTTATTTTATCCTATTCCAATAGAAATATATTCTCAAGTTAAGTGTAACTTCCTCTACCTTTTCCTTACTTAGCAATGACAGCAAGTAGCTTATCTAGTATTTAATGATAAAATAATATAGAAAACACTCTAATCAGTGGGTGAAATATTTTTGGGCAAATAATTGTTCCAGCATTTACTATGTTATATGCTAAATTCTGTCAAAACATCATTTTGTTTTTCTTAAAAGGAGAAAATACAGTGAGAGTGATGTCCATACAACATGATTTGAGGCATAACAAAGGTCTACACAGTAAATTTGACATAAAGTATTTGATTGAGAAAATAGAAAAAACTAAGGGAAATTTTTAGGCGCATTTGAACCTACTGGGGATCCAATTTCCAGTATATAATGTTTACCAAGTATTGTTTGTCAACTTTATTATGTTAGCATTTTAAAGACTTAACTGTTTTCCTGAACTGGATATGGGAGGAGTTAAGACAGAGAGATAGAGAGAAACAATGAGAAAGATAGAGATAGAGATATTTAATTGTGATGCCTAAATAGTTGAAATAAGACAAGGGTCAATGTTTTTCAGATTACTATTAATTTGATTTGCTTTGTTTGCAAATCCCAAAATATTTTGCAATTGGGTAAAATTTATAATGAGACTTACCATGGTACATAAGAATTTTTATTTTAGAAATTTTCCAAAGGAAATTTTCTTACAAAAAAGTCTAATAATTTTTATTTCAAAATAATACTCTATTTAAAAAATCTATTTGCAAAGAATCTACTCAAAAAAAAATTTCAAAAATCTATCTGAAAATAATATCTGCTCCATATAAAATTTTGTAATTTACTGATATTTAATGAAATATTTAAGATTTAGTGCATTTTATATTGAGTTACAAATAGAATTGCTCAGTTTTCATTTATTCCATCGATATGCCTTTTTCTATATTATTTCTTATTTGAAAGAGTTCATTCTGTTTATTTATTTATTTTTTAACTTTTGGAGTTAAAGACTGCCGTCATGGTTTTGAAATTTCCTTGTTTCTGAAAAATGTCCTTCAACTGAAAATTTTCTTTTTAACTGTTTTTGACATGTTATAGTAATTCAGTTCTAAGTAAGCCATAATTTCTTCAAAATATTTTTTCTTTTGCTTGTGGCATGTTTACTATAGTTTTCCAAAACAAGTTATTTTTTAATACCCCATTTTTTAGTGAGCTCTAATTTCATTTTATTCCATATAGGTAATTTATTATAAGTTATGTTGTTTAATATTTTAAGGTTCTTTGATGGCCCAGGGTATGTTTATTTTGACTACTTATTATCAAAATAATAAATTATTTTGCTTCCAATCCTGCTAAATGTTAACCCATAATGTTATTTTAACCAGTGTTGCTCTTAAGATCAATTCTTAATTTTTAATGAATTGCTTTGTATTTCAAGAAACCTTCAGAAGTATGTCATAATGTTTTAAAATTTACTAAGTAGCTATTTGGATTTGCTTCTCATATAGTTTATTTAATACTCTACATACCCTTTCAAGCTGATATTTTATACATTTTAAAAATTGGGTTTGGTGAATCCAAGTATTTATTTTTATCAAATTCTGCCAGAATATAAATCATTTGTAGAGTAACATAAATATACTTTTAGATTTGCAGGGATGTGCATGAGTACCCTCCTCCAATTCCTCTGGGACAAACTCCTTAAGGCTCCATTATTTTTGTTTATTTGTTTTAAATCAAATAAATGAAATACATGACTTCCAGGAAACAGATGAGAAAACTCAGGAGGGCAAGGAAATAAAATCTGAGAGTGCAAATTCAGCTTCAGGCCTAGAAAGCAAAGGAACAAATCAAAATAGGGACCCAGAGAATACAGAGTAGAAGAATCATGCGTCCAAGAAGGAAATGCGCTTGTGTAACTGCTCACATGATATTAAAAAGTGTTAGATTACTTCGGATATTAATTTCATTGATATACTTATTATATATAAGTGTGTGTGTGTTTACCATGCAACAGCCCAATCAGAACAAACAGAAATCCAGATATCGGTTTATCCCAGTGTTTTTAAAATGAAACTAGCAAAACATAATGAATTGAGTACCACCTGTCCCTTTGAACCAACAAAATTCCTTGTCTTCAAGATTTTAATTAAAACATATTAACATCTAACACACGTTAAATGTTGGAATATTTAAATGGTTAATTTGGAAAGTTACTTATGCCAACGATTGTCCTGACTTCAATGTAGATCACCGACACTCAATACTGTGTATGTTGTATATGTTTACAGTAGATCCAAATGCATAATTGTTTATTTCTTTGTAGGTTACAGACTTCAATAGATGATATTTCTTCAAAATTTTTTCATATTGAAAAAATGAATATGAATAAGTGGATAAACATTGCATGCTACTACTTGGAGAAATATATGCAACAATATCTAGCATTAAGCTTTTATTTTACAAAACCACGATTTCTGTAGTCTCAACTTTCTGATAGGTCAAGAAAAACTCATGATTGTAGAATATTGATTTTTAAAGCTAATGCTCTCTCTAATGTATACAATTGAAAGCAAGTCTTTTGGAAATGGACCAGCTCCTTTTTATTTTCAGTTCTGCGCTTGAAATTTTTTATACTTTATTCTTAAGGCCATAATTGGGGTGAAAAGCTAGGATCTGAAAAATTTCTGGTGGTGTCTTTTTGATTTCTGACATTTTGTAGTTAAATGATAAATGATGAAAAATTCAGAAGAAGAGATTTTTGTCATGGGTCCAAGGCTTTGGAACGCTCTGTTCCTCCAGTTCTGACAAAGGCTTAATATAAGAACATTTAGAAAAAATTCAAAAGATAGCTCTTCATTGGTATTCTGTCTTTACCAAGCCAAACTCATTCTTATTTTGACTTAGGCTTTGCCTGTATAAAGACATAGAATCAAAAAAGTTAATTTATATGAAAATTAAATATAGAGTCATTTACAAAGATATATGCATATACACATGTAATATATATATATATTTTATGCATATATTTATATAATAAAATAAGATATGCCTAAATACTTATGTGATTCTACTATACTTCTCATTTCCCTGGGGTTGATTCTAGATTTTTTAAATTGAAGGTATATATTATTTACTTCGATGTTATGAATATCAACTGATTTATTTACGGATCACGCTGATTAACAAGCAAACCATACAGTTGGGAAGATGATCGTTAAAACCGTTTTCACTTGGTTTTTGAATTTGGATCAAACTGTATGTTTTACATATATTCTTTTATTTTGGGCAAAAGACGGTTGAAAACTGTGGTCCAATGTTATATATTCACAGTACTCGTTTCTTTTTAATAACATTCTTAAATAACAATGATCGCAATGAAGAAACAAACACAAACAAAAAGTAAACTGCTTATCCTGCTATAAGAGACAGTGTAGAATAATAGAATGGTTGTAGGTTCTTGAAACAGATGTCTAAGTACAAATCTCAGCTGCATCACTTGCTAGGGGTGACTTTGAGTCATGCAACCAACGTTTCTATGCCTCAATGTCCTCCAAGGAAAGCAGAGATAATAGTAACCACCTCAAAAGAATGAAGTTAAGAGAAAACATGTTCATTTCTGCAAAGATTGTTGCAAAAACTTTATACAAACTGAACACACAATAAATGTTAACTTTTATTACCTTATTAATATTTAAGCAGACTTCTTATTCACTCATTTCTACAGTCCACAAATATAAATTAAACTTCAATAATATTAAGCATATTTTGGTGCTGAATACATAAATTTGTTTCAGTCAAGTATCTTTTTTTCTAGGTGAAATTTACTCTAGCTAAATAAATTAGAAAAATACATGTATTGAATATATATAAAGTGGATCAAAGTATTTGAAGGATAATGAAAGACAAATATTTTAGGAGGTATCTGAAGCAACGTTAAAGGTTTGAGGAGCAGTAGACAGAATACATTGCTCCTGAGGTTATCGCTACAAATTTCTACTGATGCTACTACTCTGAATGCCAGTGCTGCTGAAATGCCAGTCTCATTGGTGGGACTGTAACAACATCAACAACAAGAACAAAACTCTAACAGTTTATATTAATTATGCATCCAATTTCACAGTTTCAGAATGCAGCATTTAATTTGATGAGATAATAAACCTAAGATTAACAACCAGGTTATTGGGAGAATACCACTCTTTTCCTCAAGAGCTGATGGTTCGGTTGGAAAAGAAAGAGAAATAAAATTATAACTTGTAAGAATGTGGTAAAGATATAACTATAGAAGTCAGAATTCATTTTTGGGCATCAAGAATAAATAAAATAATTCTAACTGAGACAAAGAATAGCTTCATATGAAGCAAATTTGGAGCAGATTACCTCTTTGAGTATTTAGAGGAAATGTGCTCAAAAGTATTATATGCCAAAGAGAAAGAGTGATCCAAGCAAGAGGTAGATGAAAATAATGCTGTGTATACATAAAATCAAACACAATTATCTTCATTGGATCCCAATGTGGAGGGTTGGTGTGTGTGTCTGTTAAGGACAGGTATGTGTGTGTGACAACAATTGAGCTTGAGGTATTAGTGTTGAAGTCCAGAAAATTATCAGTTTTATGTGTAAAGAGGAGACATTTAGACCTTATCCTAGAGTATTGTGCAAGTATGTTGTTGTTGAAGATTTTACAGATGAAACACATGAACTTTTATAGGAACATTAAGTTAATAATTGAAAAACTCATTTGAGCAATGGGAGTTAGAGTGATAGTCTAGTCAAGAAATGACATATGTCCATGAAAAGACAGCAAGTGTGACATCTTTAAGAAAATATTTAGTAAAAACACATTGAGATATTATAAATACTGTACAAATACTGTATTAACAGCTTTATGCTAGTAGTCAGAGAAATGCATTCATAGCTTTGAAATTTAAAATTGTATGGAATGGTAGCGTGACTTATCAAGAGATAACCAGGCTGAAATGCATGTTTGGAAGGAATTTTGGCTTGGAATATTTTGACTTTGAAGTATTTGTTTTGAACAGCAAGTTGCACATATAAACCTGAAAAAAAGAGAAAAACATTTTCCCTAGAAATATTTAATGCATTAAAAATAGTATTTAAAATATCATTAAAACCTCCAATTTGGCAAAACCAATGAGAAGTCCACTGGTAAGTAAGTCCAAGGAATGTTGTCGTCATGGGTCCACCTCCTTCCAGTCTCAGCTGCTGCTGACTTAGTTCAGGATAAATAAATGTTGAAAATGGTTTAGGGTTGAAGGCAGGGATAAAATGAACTTGCCCAGCAAAGTATTTAACTACTTCTGTGACATCCAGGTGAATTACTGTCTACAAAACCCCCAATAACCTAGTATCCAAGGGTAAAATTTTGAAGTAACCTAAGATTCTCTTTTTATTTACTGTCTACCATATCTGTGTACATACTATTTTACTCCATATTCAGAACATATTCATAAGCAGACACTTTTTGACATCTTTATTGTACCAACACTGATTTTGAGGAATCATAGTTGTTTTTTTTTTTTTTTTTCTGTGTCGGTTTTGGAACATTCTGATTGTTTTGCTGGCCACCACTCTTGCTAGTAGAACATCATGGTTGTTCCCTCTTCCACCCCCAAGGCAATTTGAAGCACATCTTTTACATTTTTTAATCCTTTAGCGGCTTTCAATCACATCTAAAGTAAAAGCCAATTTCTTTATCAAGTCTCATTATTTATTTGTTTATTTATTTACTTATGGCTTTCTCCTTGCTGTCTGCTTCTACAACATTACCCTTTACCATTCTCCTCCCGTTAACTCTAGTCCAGCTATACTCTGCTTCTTTTAGTTTTTCAAGGATGCCGATTTGTTTTTGTCTTAGGTTCTCTAAACACGCTGACTGCTTAATTCCATGAATCAATTCCCTATATTTTTACATAGGTCACTCAGTCAGCTGGTCCCCATTCAAAAGTCTCTTTCTCTAAACTCTCTATCAAAACATTCCCATCCCATTCCATTTACTCCCTAATTTTTGATCCTTATTATTATCTTCATGGCTGATCACTACATGAAATATCAGGTATGTATATGTTTACTTGTTTAATATTTCTGTATTTTTTCATTGTTCACTGCTGTTTCACCAACATTTACAACATTGTTTGGGATATATTAGCGACTCATTAAATAATTAATAAACTGAGTGTACCAAAGCCGTCACAGATGCTTTACTGGCACATGGGTAGAAGCTAATTCAGTGATATTATTTGAAATTAAACATACATAGCTATATCTTCATTTCAGTATTTGTGTAATATATTTTAAATATGAATTAGAACGTAACTGTAGCAGAACATGTGCTTGTTCTGATCTTACTCTCTTACAGGACTGATTACATACTTGCCTTTGGGCTTGCTAAGCATTTTGTCATTCTATCTGCTTACATTGTGAATTCCTTAAGCTATGGACTAGGGAAGATATAACTATACACTCACATACACACGTACGTATTTATATCTGTGGAGTATATATATTATGATCAAATACATTAATATTGTAATCAAATATTAACTGTAGAACACTGGGGTTCTGAGATGTAAACTTTTCAATTCAAAAAGTAAATAAAATACCCGGGATTTTATCTCACACCTTTCAGGTAAAAAACTGGTAATAATTTCCATTAAGATATGTTTATGATGACCTATTCTTTCTCCCTGGAGTGTTTATAATTTAATAGTTTATGTAATTCTCAAGAAGTATATATTATAAGAATATAAAGTGATAATTTTATACACTGGCCATTAAGTTAGTCTGATCTTGGCAGAGCAGTATTTAAACTCCCTAAGATTGTTCTGTCATAAGCACCTTGCACACAATTGCACATTTAATGCATCTCATTTGTCTTAAATTGCAGTTAGACAGCAACCTGACCTTCTATTCACAGGGTGGATAATTGACTAAGTGAGTTGAGAAAACCATTTGTTTGACCTCTGTGGGAGAGAGTTCCATCAGTCTTCTGGCACCAGACGGAAGCAAGTTATGATTAAATAACCACAACCTCCAACAGCTCTGAACACATTCCTCTCACTCACGTGCTGTAGTTTTGTGCCAATGTGTCTGCTCCTGGCCAGGCACATTCTGTTCCCTTCTCCAGTCATAACTCAATCTTGTAACGGGTGCCACCATCCTCATAACTGAATCTGGCTCAGAATCCAGTATCTCCTTTCCTTCTGGCACAGAATCCTCCTTCTTATTCCAACCTCATTCCCTTTCTATGCCTAGCCTCTGCTTTTATGTTGGTACCCTTCCAAATGTCAGTTCCAATCCTTTTTCCTATTCTGAGTTACATTTTCCTCATTGATCCTCTGATTCCAAGGCTCTGATTATTTCTTCTTTTCTTTCCTCTCTTCTTTCTCATTACTCTAATTATTATCTATTTTATCTTTGTTTACATTATTTGCCTATAAGCAAAAATTTAATGTTTCCAAATAATAAAATCCACCACAACTTTTATTGATAAAATACTTGCAGGTCATATAAAAAAGAGTCACTGTTTTGGTATTTCTGTATGATATATATTAGCAGATTACCTCAAGCATCTCAGTATAGAACCTAAAAGCGATATGATAACACATTATGTTAAGTAAATTTTTCTGTGTAAGTTTAACATATGAAGGGCATTTAACTCAAGTTACATCTTGAGTCAAAGTTTTCAAAATATATAGAAATTTACGGGAAGCTGAGGAGTCTCATTTTTGCCTCCAATTAATGTAGATTAATTAAAAGTATATATTAATTTAATAAAATATTTATGAAAGACTGCATTAATGCTGGAATTTCTGATCTGTATTTTCCAACTGTAAGTATACATTCTTACACTAAACATTTATAATCACATTCTTACACAGAAACACATGCACACACACAACTTAAAAACTTGACCTTTAATCATTAGTCCACTAGGGTTGAGACCTACTTTTTTCACAAATGTTTATTACATGGTCACTTTTTCACTCCTGGAGGGGAACTCCTTCCTTGGAAATTACATATTTTAGTTCTTCTGTTCCCAAAATCCATTCTTCAAATGGCTCTGATTTAGTTTTTTTTCTATTTATATTGTTCCATTTTATATTTTCTATTTATATTGTTTAATGTCTTGCTCTCAGAAGTCTAGGATATTTTCTTGGTCTTGTTATTTGTTTTAATATTAATATAGGTAAGAATTTCAAGTTATTATATTTCAAATATAGTATAGTGCATAAAACTCCTAAATATGTAAACATATGTGAATATAGAAGGATTGACATTGCTGTACAGTGAAGAGAACAACAATGAGAAAACAAGAATAAATATTAACTGGAAGGAAAAAATGGAAATGGAGATTACAAGAAAAATGAAGTTTGTTTATGGTGGGAGAAAATGGTTGTTATACGATAATGCTACCTTTAAAAGTAGTAATTTAAAAGAGATATATAGAGACAGTTTGTGTTTTGGAGGGAGACACAGAGAAAGAACAAAATTTAACATAATGCTACAATTAGGGTGTTCAATTACTGGTCCTCAACTCAATTTTTAAA
The DNA here is from genome assembly GCF_024542745.1 of Macaca thibetana thibetana. Classification (NCBI taxonomy): domain Eukaryota; kingdom Metazoa; phylum Chordata; class Mammalia; order Primates; family Cercopithecidae; genus Macaca; species Macaca thibetana. The sequence goes on from NC_065594.1 coordinate 63,036,011, forward strand.
TGTATATTCTCAATTGCAATATACTTTCACAGTATTTATGCAATTAAAACTGTAATATTAATATGGTTTAATCTCCACTACCTTTGTGGCTTCATTACCCCTCAATCTGCTTTGAGACAAGCACTCTTTGAAAGCTCTTATCTTCAAAGGAGTAATTAAAGCAAAGTGGAGAATGGAGAAGCATTTATTTTGTAAAATACAGAAATATTTTCATGTTATAAATATTTTACTAGACAAAGAAATTCAATTAATGACAATCTGTCACAAATTAATACGTGTGGTTATTTTTGGATAATAACATCTAAAATATGTATATCAAAAATCAAAGCAGCCTATGTTTTTCAGGTATCTTTAAAGCTGTTACACTTGCACAGTGACAAAACATGTATTAAGACAGTACTTTCTTGGTATATGGAGATATAGATAGACGATTGACAGATAGATAGATAGATAGATAGATAGATAGATAGATAGATAGATAAAAAGAAATGTATTAGGTAAATTCATTTAACCACATATTTACCATACATGGTTAAATGGCAAAATAATAGATGGAGAAAATTAAAATATAAGCAGATTGACAATTGAAATTGAAAGCTGTATTCTTTGTAAAAAGAATAAATGTTTTTGCTTCTTTTTATGTAATGTGATACTAAGTATAAAATTAGTAATATGTGGCAACTAAAGATCTTATTAGTGTCTAATACATATTACATAAACAAATACTGTTTAATCGGGCTTTGCAAGTGACAAATCTGACTGCTAAGTTATCTAACAACAAACATTCTGCTATTCAGACAGATAGTAGGTTTCAAATATTATTAAAACATGACAGTCCTTTGTTTTTGTTAATTTAATTCTTCCTAGTTAAACACAATAATAAAATATATGAAACCAGTATTTTTCTTCCTGGTCAAGAAAATTAAGGAGAAAAGAGGAAGAGGGAAGTTTAACAAACATATGTTATTACAAAAAACACATTTCATTAAACACTTCCCTAAAATTTCAGGTGGTATTTTTTGCTTTTATTTTCTTCCCTCGACCCCCACTTAACATAAAACAGGATTAACTTGTTCTTAATCATCTGAAAACCCTGGATGACTTAAACAGTAAATCAACATGAATGAATAAAAGAAGTAGGTCACAGAATCAAAAATTGTGCATGATATCTCATTAATAAACTATAGAAATAAGCAAAATGTTCCTTTGACCATTCAGATTAATATCTCCCTTGTCTTGTTGAAGGATGGTTAACTTTGACAAGCTAAATAATACTATTAAGTTAAATAATCTCACCAGTAAAGTTAAAATGCAGAGTCCTAAGTATTATATAACTCAAGAAATAAAATAAAGACAGAGGACATTCAGTTAAAAATCTTACTGCCTTTGGCTAAAAGGCAAAATGCATGTTGATAATTAATGTTATACTACCCTTTTCAAAGTTATTGTACAGGTATACCTATACATTAATTAGTAATTGGTAAGAATGAGCTGCCTTAAGAAAGCTGACTATAAAGTTCAGTACTTTGTGCTCAGAAAAGGTAGATACAATTAAAGAAACAATGAAAATGAATACTCCCATGAATTTTGCAGATGAAGGAAATACTTGCCTAGTACCTTTTATGGTTGGGTGAAGAGATATACTTAAGACTTCAATATAATATATTTAAGACAGAGTAAAATAAAAGGTACATGATAGATAGATAGTAAGCTGATATCCATATTGTAAATCATAAGTTATTTTAGGCAGAAATTATAAATCAATTTATAATGATTTGAATGATGGTATGTGTGACAGCCATCATCTCTGGATGGCCTTGAGTTGTATGTAGCTGTTTAAATTATTTCAGAGAACAACAACAACATTGTGTTTCCTATTACAACCTATGGAGTTGCAGTTAGAGACAAGCTCAAAAGCTGAACTGGTTGGTCCATTTTGAAATTTCCTCATTATTGTCATATTTCATGAAAATTGCCCTATACGTATAAATATAAGTAAATCTAATTTCCTATTTTCTGGCTGAAGAACTCGATGTCTTTCCAAAATATAGAAGCTAGCCCTCCCTGAGACATTATAATTCAGTTATTCATGTACAGTTGGCTAAAAACATATACCAATCTTTTTGATTAAGAACCAAACAAAGGAAAAATGTGGAAATTTAGTAAAACTCAATTTTAAGTGTCCATGAATGACAGAGCACATTCACACTCATTCATGTACATATTTTCTATGCCTGTTTTTATGCTAAATCTGTAGAGTTTAGTAATGGCAAAAGATACCATATGGTCCACAAAGCCTAAAATAGCTACTATCTGTACCTTACAGATTAAAAAAAAAAAAAAAAAAAAAAAGAGCTGACTCTTTTTCTGACCTCTGGTCTAAGTCAAGTCTGTCCCACAAGACATAAGGTACAATGCTTTCTCCACATGTGGTCAGGAAGAATCTCAAAACTAGAGTCAGGCCTCACATTATCAATAGGACCATTCTAGCCTTCTGCAAGCTTTCAGGCTTTAGTCAAAGCTGGCACATTTTCAGTGAATCCTTAGTCCATTGGTGGTCTGCAAGAGTAAGAGCTCTCATGTACATCCCAGAGCCACATGTATCCCAGGAATTACCAATTTCTGAATAGAGAAAAGGGAAAAGGGAAAGGCATTGAGTTAGGGCCAAATTCTTAGTATCTTCCACTTTTTCCAATATGAGAAATGTACATCCTACTGTCCACTATCTTTAGCAATATTGTCATTACTGTGAACACAATGTGATACCTGAATTTCTCTAATTATTCAATTACTTTATCTGATTCTGGACCCTAATCCTATACTCTTGTATTCAATGTTTTACTCTGTCCCCAAGAAGACATTTGCTAGCAATAACTAAGAAGAGCTAATGCATTTTGAAAGATTACAATGTGATACACACTTTTCTAAGTTCTTTATATAGTACCTCAAATAATCTTCACAAAGGCATTTTACAGTAGTTTTATTATTATTCCAGAAGATAACATAAGCTTAAATACTATAAGTAAATTCAAGCAGTACAGTTGTGGCAGTACTTGCTTTAAACTTAAAATTGTATAACCTTGGAATTATTTTCTTTTGAGGTATTTCTCAACTTTCATGTAACAGACAATATTTTTCTGTATTTGCCGTGGGTATTATAGTGACTAAGGAACATGAGATTGCAAACTATGCATACTATAATACTATCATCCTACATATTACTGTATTTTCCAAAAGTGTTCAAATATGTCTACAAATTATAATTTATAACTATTCAAATTTATAAGTTAAAATAATAATTGTTAAATATTGAAGGTAATAATATTAAAGACCTTTAAAATATAAATAAAATGTTTGTTACTTTAGATAAACTATTTTTTCCTAACATTTATTTTAGGTTCTGGGGTACATGTGCAGGTTTGTATTACAGGTGAACTCATGTCATGGGAGTTTGTTGTACAGATCATTTCATCACCCAGATATTGAACCTAGTATCCAATGGTTATTTTTTTCTGCTCCTCTCCTTCCTCCCATCCTCCACCCTCAAGTTAGGCCCTACTGTTTATTCTTCCCTTCTTTGTGTTCATGAGTTCTTATCATTTAGTTTCTATGTTTTCTTAACATATCTGGCATATTCTTAAATATTAAGGATTTTTTTTCCTTTACTTTCTCTATTATTAATGTTCCTTGTCAAAGTAAGAAAGTCAAACTTTTACATTTCTTCAAATTCACCTTCAGTTTATTCTAGGAAAAATCTTACTGGATTATTTTACAGTCCTCTGAGGTTTTTTAAATGCTTCAATTATTTACATAATTGAATTAATTATGTGGCTGAACTAATTGACATTCCCATCAATGATGTATCAGCATCACTTTTTCTCTGCAGCCTCACCAAAATCTGTTATTTTTTTGATTTTTATAATAGTCATTCTGATTGGTGTAAGATGGTATATCATTGTTGTTATGATTTCCATTTCTCTGATGATTAGTGATGTTGAGGATTTTTTTCACATGTTTGTTGGCTGCTTGTATGTCTTTGTTTGAGAAGTGTTTGTTCATTTCCTTTACACATTTCTTAATGAGATTGTTTCTTCTTTGTTGAATCATTTAAGTTCATTGTAAATTTTGAATATTAGACCTTGTCAGATGAATAATTGGTAAATATTTTCTCCCATTCCATAATTTGTTTGTTTCCTCTGTTCACAGCTTCTTTTACTATGTGGAAACTTAGGTTTAATTAGGTGCTACTTGTCAAGTTTTGTTTTTGTTACAGTTGCTTTTGGGCACTTAGCCAAAAATAATTTGACAAAGCCAATGTTGTAAAGGATATTTCCTACGTTTTCTTCTAGGATTGTATTGTTTGAGGTCTTACATTTAAATATTTAATTCATCTTGAGTTAATTTTTGTAAATAGTAAAAGGTAGGAGTTCAGTTTTATTCTTTTGCTTATGGGTAACCAGTTTTCCCAGCACCATTTATTGAATATGGAGTCCTTTTCCCAGTGCTTGTGCTTGCCAACTTTTTCAAAGATCAGGTGGTTGTAAGTTTACGGCTTTATTTCTGTTTCTTTTTATTTCCATTGGTCTATGTATCTGTTTTTGTACCAGTACTATGCTATTTGGGTTACTGTAGTCTTATAGTATAGTTTGAACTCTGGTAGTGTGATATTTCCAGCTTTGTTCTTTTTGCTTAGGAGGGCCTTGGCGATTCGGGCTCTTTTTTGGGTGCATATAATTTTTGAATAGCTTTTTCTAATTCTGTAAAAAATGATACATGTAGTTTGATTAGAATAGCTTTGAGTCTACAAATTGCTTTGGGCAATATAGCCATTTTAACAATATTTGTCCACAGTCACCCCACAGCCCCACTGAGGCATAACCCATGCACCCTCTACCACCACCCTGTAAGAATTCTTTCACCCATGGTTCCAAGGCCTACACACTGGTGTGCTTTTGCTGACGGTCCCTGATAAAGTGCAGTTGCCAGCAGACTGGGGGTACCTTGGATTCAACTAGCACAGCTGGTGCTCAACCTTAAGGGGTCAGAGAACAAAGCAGCATACCTGGTCCCAGTTCCCCAAGGTTGCATGATGTAGCCCAGGCATGCTGGGTCGAGCCTTAGCACTCTGAAAGTATCCAGAAATGAGGCCAATTGACTGAACTCAACTTACACCACAGTCATACCATCAAGGGCATGAAAGAACATTAAAACTAAAAGCCCCATCCAAAGGACAGCAACTTCAAAGGTTAATGAAATTCTTGCCAGCACAAAAGTTCTGGCAACTCTAAAATCCAGCATGGCCTGTTACCTGTAAACAAGCCTGCTAACTCCCTCCATAGCAAGGGGTGACACTTGCTATGTTTTAGCAAAGAAACTGGCAGCATTTTGCCCCTTTCCTAGAGATCTGTGGAACTCTGAAATTGAGAGAGATAATTTAGGTTATCTGGCAGAAGAAATTTCTAGGCAGGCAAGCATTCAAGAGGAAGTAGACCATAAAAGTTTGGAAAATTGGATGACATGATAGAAAAGAAAACCCCCATTTTCTGAGGAGAAAAGCAAGCCTGCTGCCAAAATTTGCATAGCTAACAAGGAGCCAAATGTTAATCACCAAGACAATGGTGAAAATGTCTCCAGGGTATGTCAGAGATCTTCCTGGAGGCCCCTCCCATCACAAGCCCAGAGACATAAGAGGAAAAAATGGTTTCCTGGCCTGGGCTCAGGAACCCCCTGCTCTGTGCAGCCTCAAGACATGGTGCCCTTCATCCAGCTGTCTCAGCTGCAGCCACGGCTAAGAGGGAGCCGATGTACAGCTCAGGCCATTGCTTCAGAGGGTGCCAGTCCCAAGCCTTGGTGGCTTTCATGCGTTGCTGGGCCTGCAGATAAACAGAAGTCAACAATTGAGGTTTGAAAACCTATGACTAGATTACAGAGGATGTATGGAAATGTCTGTATGTCCAAGCAGAAGTTTGCTGCAGGGATGGAGCCCTTATAGAGACTCTCTACTAGGGCAGTGCAGAAAGGAAATATGGGGTTGGAGCTCCCAGGGTCCCCACTGGGGCATTGCCTAGTGGATCTGTGAGAAGACAGCCACCTTCCTCCAGACCCAGAATGGTAGATACACTGACAGTTTACATGATGCACCTGGAAAAACCATATTCAATGCCAGCCCATTAAAGCAGCCAGGAGAAGGGCTGTATCCTGCAAAGCAACAGGGACAAAGCTGTCCAAGGCCATGTGAGCACACCTCTTGCATCAGGGTGACCTGGATGTGAGACATGGAGTCAAAAGAGGTCATTTTGGAACTCAAAAGCTCATAGGCAGGAGAAACTTGCCTGTCTCAAATGAGACTTTGGACTTGGACTTTTGAATTAATGTTGGAATTAATTAAGACTTCGGGGAACTGTTGGGAAGGCATGATTGTGTTTTGAAATTTTAGGACATGAAATTTGGGAGGGGTCAGGGATGAAATGATGTGGTTTGGCTGTTCCCCAATGCAGATCTCATCTTGAATTGTAGTTATCATGATCCCCATGTGTTGTGGGAGGGGCCCAGTGGGAGGTAATAGAATCATGAAGTTGGTTACTTCCATGTTGTTCTCATGATAGTGAGTGAATTCTCATGAGATCTGATGGTTTTATAAGGGGCTTTTCCTCCCCTTCGCTCTGCACTTCTTGATGCTGCCATGTGAAAAAGGACATATTTGTGTTGTCTTCTGCCATGATTGTAAGTTTCCTGAGGCCTCCCCAGCCATGCTGGACTGTGAGTCAATTAAACCTCTTTTCTTTAAATATTACCCAGTCTTGGGTATGTTCTTATAACAGCATGAGAACAGGCTAACACAGGCATCAAGAACATAAATTGAGGAAAGGACAGGTTATTTAATAAATGGTGCTGGGGAAACTGGATACCCATAAGCAGAAGGAAGAAACTACATCCTATCTCTTGTGAGGGATCTCATGAGAGCGACCTTGTGACAGGTGACACCTGTAATCCCAGCTACTTAGATCACTGGGGCAGTTCCCCCATGCTGTTCTCATGATAGCAAGTTAGTTCTCATGGGATTTGATGGTTTTATAAGGGGCTTTCCCCCTTTTTGCTTTGCAGTTCTCCTTACTGCTGCCATGTGAAGAAGGATGTGATTTCTTTCCTTTGTGCCACGATTATAATTTTCCTGAGGCCTCCCCAGTCCTCGAGAACTGTGAGTCAATTAAACCTTTTTTCTTTATAAATTATCCAGTCTTGGGGATTTCTTCATAGCAGCGTGAGAATGGACTAATACACAAGGAATCTAAGGAATCTGGTAAAGCAACCCAAGAGCTAAAGGATAAAATAGACATTTTAAGAAAGAACCTACTCAGCTTCAGGAATGGAAAATTTACTACAAGAATTTTATAATTTAGTTGGAAGCCATTATAGCAGAATAGACAAGCTGAGGGAAGAATCTCAGATCTAAAAAACTGGGTCATTGAATCTACTCAGTCTGACAAAAATTAAGAAAAAAAAAAAAAACTTTTTAAAATGAAGAAATCCTCTGAGAAATATGAGATTATGTTAGGAGATCAAATGTATGATTTATTGGCATTCCTGAGAGAAAGAATGAGAACATGTGACTTGGAAAACACATTTGAGGATCTGGTCCAAAAAAATGTCCCCAATCTTGCCAGAAATTGTCAATCTTGACATGCAAATTCAAAACAAAAATGGAGAACCCTTTTGAGACACTATTCAACATGGCCATCCCAACATCACGCAGTTGTCATATTAAACAAGGACAGCATGAAATAAAAAATCTTAAAGACAACTAGAGAGAAGGGGCAGGTCACATAAAAAGGGAACCAAATCAGGCTAGAAGCAAAACTCTGAGCAGAAATCTTACAAGCCAGAAGAGACTGTGGCTTATTTGCAGCATCCTTAAAGAAGAGAGATTCCAGTGTAGAATTTCATATCCCACCAAACTAAACTTCATACGTGGCCAAGGAGTAAAATCCTTCTGAGATAAGCAGATGCTAAAGGAATTTGATATAACTAGACCAGCTTTACCAGAGGTCTTTGAGGGAGTGCTAACTAGAGAAATGAAAAAATGACACCTGCTACCACAAAATACACTTAATTGCAGAGCCCACAGACACTATAAAGCAACTACACAATCAAGTCTACAAAACTACTAGATAACAACATGATGACAAGATCAAAATCTCACATGTTATTTTCGAGCTTGAATATAAATGGTCTAAATGTTCTACTTAAAGGCACAGAGTGACAAACTGGATTAAAAGACATGACCTAAATATTTGCTGTCTTCAAGGGCCCCATGTCATATGTATTGATATCCACAGGCTCAAAGTAAAGGAATGGAGAAAGACCTGCCATGCAAAGGGAAAACAAAATGGAGCAGGGATTGCTATTTTTATATCAGATAAAACAATTTAAACTAACAACGTTAGGAAGTACAAAGAAGAGCATTACATAGGAATAAAGTGTTCTTTAGCTGTATTGAAACTCAAAAGGGTTCTCCATTTTTTCTTGAATTTGCATGTCAAGATTGACAATTTTTGGCAAGATTGGGGACATTTTTTTGGACAAGATCTTCAAATATGTTTTCCAAGTCACATGTTCTCATTCTTTCTCTCTCAGGAATGCCAATAAATCATAAATTTGACTTCATTTTAAAAAAGAAGGCTTAACTATCCTATATATATTTGCATTCAACATTGTAGCACCAAGATTCATAAACCAAGTTCTTCTTGACCTACAAAAAGATCTAGACAGTCACACAACAATAGTGGGATATTTAAACACCTCACTAACAGTGTTAGAGAGATGACTGAGGCAGAAAACTAACAAAAAATTTCTGGACTTAATCTCAACACTTGATCAACTGGATCTAATAGACTTCTATGGAATACTGCATGAAACTTGCACAGAATATAAATTCTTCTCACCTGCACATGGAACATATTATAAGTTCAACCCAATGGTTGATCATAAGCAAGTCTCAATAAATATAAAACTTGAAGTTATCCTAATCAAACTCTGAGACCACCATGTAATCAAAACAGAAATCAGTATCAGGAAGCTCTCTCAAAACTACACAAATACAAGAAAATTAAAAAACTTGCTCCTGAATAATTTAAATGAACAACAAAATTAACACAAACATTTTAGAAAATTAAAATTAATGAAAGCAAAGACACAACTTACCAGAATATTTGGGATGCAGTACAAGCAGTGTTAAGAGGAAAGTTTATAATGTTAAATGCCTTCATCAAGAAGTTAGAAAATTCTCAAATTAACTATCTACCACTGCATTTAAAGGAACTAGAAAAAGGAAGAGAAAAATTTGTCCAGGCCTGATGGCTCATGGATCATGCCTATATTCCCAACACTTCAGGAGACCAAAGCAGGAGGATTGCTTGAGTCCAAGAGTTCAAGACCAACTTGGGCAGCATATAAAGACCCTGTCTCAACAAAAAATATATAAATTAGCTGTATGTGGTGGTGCACACTGTCCCAGCTACTTGGGGGGCTGAGGTAGGAATATCACTTGAGTCTGGGAAGGTCAAGGCTTCAGTGAGCAATGATCATGTCACTTACTCCAGCCTGACTGACAGAGACCCTGTCAAAAAAGAAAACAAACAAACAAACAAAGCCCCCAACCTCCACCCCGTGAAAAGAACCCAGTCCAAACACTAGCAGCATAAATACCTAAAATTAAAGAAGAACTGAATGAAATTGAAACACAAAAATGCATAAAGTAGATCAAAGAAATCAAGGGTTTCTTCTTCAAAAGAGTAAATAAGATTGATAGACCGCTAGCTAGACTAACAAAGAAAAAGAAAAGACCCAAATAAATATAATTATAAATGATAAAGATGACATTATAGATGATCCAACAGAAATAAAAGAGATCCTCAGAGAATATTATGAACAAATAGAAATTTCTACTATTAATAAAAATTAGAAAATTTAGAAGAAATGAATAAATTCCTGAAAACACACACAACCTCCTAAGACCAAACAAGGAAGAAAGTAAAAACTGAATAGACCAATAACAAACTCTGAAATTTAATTAATAAAAAACTTACCAGCTTTAAAAAACCCTGAACCAGATGGATGCACAGGCAAATTCTGCCATATGTACAAAGAAGACTGGTACCAATTCTAGTGAAACTTTCAAAACAATCTAATAGGAGGAGTTCCTGCCTTACTCATTCTGTGAAGCTAGCTTAAGCTAAATACCCAAGTCTGGCAGAGATGTGACCCAAAAAAGACAACTTCAGGCCAATATTCCTGATGATCATAAGTGCCAAAATCCTCAACAAAACACCAGCAAACTGAATCCAGCATTACATCAAAAAGCTAATTCATCATAATCAAGTAGGACTTATTACTGGGGTACAAGGTTGGTTCAACATATTGACATTGTGTGATTCATCACATAAATAGAATTCAATGAAAAAGCCATATGATCATCTCAATAGATGCAGAAAAAGCTTTCAATAAAATCCAACATCCTTCATGATAAAAACCCTTTACAGACTAGGCATCAAAAGAGCATACCTCAAAATATCAAGAGGCATCTATGACAAGGGCACAACCAACATCATACTGAATGAGCAAAAGCTGGAGGCATTCCCCTTGGGAACTTGAACAAGACAAGGATACCCACTTTCACTACTTTTATTCAACATAGTACTAGAAGTCCTAGCCATGGAAATTAGGCAGGAGAAACAAATAAAAGGCATTCAGATAGGAAAAGAAGTCAAACTATCTCTCTTAGCAGATGATATGATTCTATACCTAGAAAACCCTAAAAACTCAGCCAAAATGCTCCTGGAAATGAGAAACAACTTCAGTAAAGTTTCAGAATACAAAATCAATGCACAAAAGTCAGTAGCATTTCTATACACCAATAATGTTCAAGCTCACACTCAAATCAAGAATACAATCTCATTAACAAAGTCAGATAAAAAATGAAATACCTAGGAATACAGCTAACAAAGGAAGTGAAAGATTTCTACAGAGAACTACAAACACTGCTGAAAGAAATCAGGGATAACACAAACAAATGAAAAACATTCCATGCTCATGGATTGGAAGAATCAATATTGTATGACTTTTATGTGGTAAGTATAACAGGTTCATTTTGTATATTTAAATGCAATACTTTATTTTATATGTCACAATGAAATAATTTGCATAGATTCAGGGGATTTATTTAAATTGGTAAAATTTTCATACCTTATAAGATTCAGTACTTGCTATTTCAACCACTAAACATCTGAGAGTGCTTTCCAATGTCCTCAGTATTGTGTTAAATATTGTATAAATTAACATTATAAATGCCTCAATAAGTGTCCATGAAAATAATGCAGTTACAATTAAAGCTTTTTGTTTAACCTTATATAACAACTTAGGTGGTTAATCCTATGATGTGGAAATTTACCAGTCTATTTCTATACTTATCATGGCCACCCTTAGGCAAATACAATTTTCATTGTCTCTTTCCTTCTACTAGATAAACTAAGAATCTTTGAAAGCCTTAACTCTATTCACACCCTTGTGTTTTACTATATACTGTTTCCAGTTTTTAAAATCTACTTTGCTTAAAATTTTATGACTCTCATTGTAGGCATTTCAGTTGTGTTTCAGTTTACCTGCATAATTGACAATATATTTTCTGTTTCTGTTAGCAGTTTATTCTTTTAAATTTAATTTCTTTCTTTCTGAAATATGAACTTTACAATCTCTTTTATTAAGGGAATGCTTTTTAAAAGTTATCTCTTTCATTATTTTACCTAAAAGCGTTTTTTCCCCAATATGCAGTCATGCTTAAGTGAATAAAAACAGTTTGTGTTGCAGATTTTTCTTACAACATTTTAAAGATATTATGCTGTATCAATTGTTTAGTTGAAGCATCTGCTTTCAGTATACTAATAACTTATCTTTACAACTTCCTTTAACACATTCAATTTGTCATTGGAGTTATGTTTCCTTACTACTTTAGGAATTTGTTGGAATTCTTAAATCTAATAATTTTGCAAAAATTCTTGGTCATTATAACTTCATTATTTCCCCCATTCTTTACTTTTCTTACCTTCTAGGAGTCCTATGATCTATCACTTTGTCCTTCTGTATGTCTCTTATTCTCCTTTATATTTTTATATCATTCATATATATATATATATATATATATATATATATCTCAGAGGAATTATATGTAATTTTAAAGATATACTTCAGTACACAAATTCTATTAGCAGCTGTGTTAATTTGTTTTATACCCATCATTGAGCTTAGGTTTTAATTAAATTAGTGTTCATTCTAATTGCTAGAATTTCCAGTTTTCCAGTTTTGCCTTTCTTAAACACATCTGATAGGACTTTTTTCATTTGAGATTATACCACTGTAACTTAATCAAGGTAAACATGCTTATATTCTTTTATCCTGTATTTTAAATAATTAAACTTTCTGTAAGCCTACCTTTGCCACTTACTCTCTCTGCTGATTTTCATGATAGATTATTTCATTTTGAGGATTATAATTTATAATTAACAGTTTATATTCATTACAGCTTTATCTGTGGAAATCTTTGTGCCTGATATAAAGGTGTGTCCCTCCAAAGACTTTTTTGTCTCAGTTTCTGTATGATTACCTAGGTGCTATCAACAAGAATTGGCATTAGTATATATTTTATTGCTTGGGATTAACTGAACCATTCAGTTTTAAAATGAAAACCTCAAAACCACCTGTACTAGTCTGTTCTCATGTTGCTGCTAAAGACATACCCAAGACTTGGTAATTTATAAAGAAAAAAGGCTTAACTGACTCACAGTTCTACATGGCTGGGGAGGCTCAACAACCATGGTAGAAGGTGAAGAAAAAGCAAAGTCACATTTACATGGTGGCAGGCAAGAGAGTGTGTGCAGGGGAACTGCCTTTATAAAACCATCAGAACTCATGAGATTTATTCACTATCATGAGAACAGCGTGGGAAAAACCTGCCCCATGATTCAATTACCTCCCACAGGGTCCCTCCCATGATACATGGGGATTATGGGAACTACAATTCAAGACGAGATTTTAGTGAGGGTACTACCAAACTATTTCACCCCTTAAGGTGTGAATAGGATATATTACTTCTCATATAAATTTGTTTTAGTCACCCAGACAAGCATTCATGTTTTCCTCACTGAAAGTGGGTATATTTTTTGTAATTCCCATTTTTATAAGTGATACAATTTTGTGTCTTACTACATATTTTAGTTAAGTTGCAGATTTTTTTGTGACAAATATTGGCAAATATAGAGCAAAGATATACAGGCATACTTCAGAGGTATTGTGAATTCAAATTTAACACATTGCAATAAAGTGAATATAGCAATAAAAGGAGTAACATGATTTTTTTTTGGTTTCAAAATACATATAAAAGTTACATTTGCATTATACTATAGTCTATTAAATGTGCAATAGCATTATGTCAAAAAAGAGCAATGCTCATACCTCAATTAAAAAATACTAAAAAGTAGCTAAAAATACTAATGATTATCTGAGCCATAGTCCTATACATTTTGCTGGTGAATGGTCTTGCTTTGATGTTCAGTCCTGTTGACTAGTTATGGAGATGATTGCTGAAGGTTAGAGTAGCCGTGGCAATTTCTTAAGACAAGACAACAATAAAGTTTGCTCTATCAATCAACTCTTCCTTTCACGAAAGATTACCCTGTAGCATGCTATGCTGCTTGATAGCATTTTATCCACAGTAAACCCTCTTTCTAAATTGGAGTTGATCCTCTCAAACCCTGCCACTGCTTCATCTACTAAGTTGATGTAATATTCTAACTTATTTGTTGTAATTTCAACAATATTCACAGAATTTTCACCAGGTGTAGACAGCACTTTTTTGCTCATTCACAATGAGCATCTCCTCATTCATTCATGAATTTTTATTAGATTGAAGCAATTCACTCTCATCATCAGGCTCCACTTTTAATTCTAGTTCTCTTGCCATGTTCACCCCATCTGCCATTATTTCTTTCACTGAAGTCTTGAATCGCTCAAAGTCATCCATGAAGATGGTAATCGACTTCTTCAAAACACCTCTTAATGTTGTCATTTTGACCTCCTCCCATGAATCATGAATGTTCTTAATTGCATTTGAAATAATGAATTCTTTTCAGAATGTTTTCAATTTATTTTGCCCATATCTGTCAAAAGAATCACTATGCATGGCATCTATAGCCTTACAAAATGTTTTTTTTTTTTTTTTAAAAAAAAAAACTTGAAAGTTGAAATTACTTCTTGATCCATGGGTAACAGAATGAATATTGTGAAGGCAGGCAGGAAAGTAATGTTAGTCATTTTGTACATCACCAGAGTTTTTGAGTGTCAAGTGCATTGATAATAGCAGTAATATTATGAAAGAAATATTTTTTTCTGAGCAGTAGATCACAACAGCTGTCTTAAAATATTGAGCAAACCACATTGTAAGCAAATATTATGTCGTCCATGCCTTGTTCCATTTATAGAGCACAGGCAGAGTAGATTTTGCATCATTTATAAGAAACACAGTATTTCAAAATGGTAAATGAGCATTGGCTTTAACTTAAGGTCACTAGCTGTATTAGCCACTGTGGACCCAGAAAGTCTGAGATAGGTCTCAGTTAATTTAGAAAGTTTATTTTGCCAAGGTTGAGGACATGCACCCGTGGCACACACAGCCTTAGGAAGCCCAAATGACATGTGCCCAAGGTGGTCGGGGCACAGCTTGGTTGTATACATTTTAGGGAGACATGAGACATCAATCAATATATGTAAGAAGTACATTGGTTTGATCTAGAAAGGCAGAACAACTTGAAACAATGGCCGAAAGACCTGATGTGGGGAGGGAGCTTTCAGATCACGGATAGGTGAGAGATGATCAGTTGCATTCTTTTGAGTTTTCTGATTAGCCTTTCCAAAGGAGGCAATCAGATATGCATTTATCTCAGTGAGCAGAGGAATAATTTTGAATAGAAGAATAGGCAGGTTTGCCCTAAGCAGGTCTCAGCTTGAATTTTCCTTTCACCTTAGTAATTTTCAGGGCTCAAGAAATTTCCTTTCACACTTCTAACAATAATCAGATTATCCTTTGAAGTTTTGAAGTTTTGAAGCCAGCCATTAACTTCCTCTATGTTTCTAGGAAAGTCCTGGATCTCATCTTCTTTCAATATAAAACTTTTTCATCTACACTAAAATCTGTTTGGTATAGCCTTTATTAATTATTTGAGCTAGATCTTCTGAATAACTTGCTGCAGCTTTTACATTAACACTTGCTGCTTCACTTTGCACTTCCATGTTACCAAGACAGCTTCTTTCCTTTAGCCTTATGAAACAACCTGTGCTTTCTCCAAACTTTTCTTCTGCCACTTCTTTACCTCTTTCTACCTGGATAGAACTGAAGGCAATTAGGGCATTGTTCTACATTAGGCTTTGGCTCAGGAGATTACTGTTGCTGGATTGGTCTCCCACTCAAATCACAAACATGTTTTCATATTAGCAATAAATCTCTATCATTTTCTTATTGTCTGTGTACTCAGTGTAATTGCACTCTTAATTTCCTTCAAGAACTTTGTCTCTACATTCACAACAATGCTAACTTTTTAGCATAGAGGCTTAGTTTTCAGACTACTCCAGCTTTCAATATGCCTCCCTCACTAAGTTTAGCCATTTTTCGTATTTGATACAAAGATATGAGAGACATGAGACTCTTCATTTGAACACCCAGAGGCCATTTTAGGGTTATAAGTTTGCCTAATTTTAATATTTTTATGTCTAGGAGAATACGGTTGCCTGTGGTGAGGTTGAGAGACACAAGAATAGCTGGTGGGTACATCAGTCAGAACACACACACTTATTGATTCTATTCAACTGTACTATATGGGTGTGGTTTGTGGTGCCACAACACAATTAGAATTATAACATGAAAGATCACTGATTTCAGATCACTATAAGAAGTAACAATATTTAAAAAGTTTAAAACATTGCAACAGTTGATAAAAGGCATTTAGAATGGTGAATTCTTTCCAGAAAGTTTTCAATTTACTTTGCTCATGTCTATCAGAGGAATCACTATACATGACAGTTATAGCCTTATTAAATGTATTTCTTAACTAATCAAATGCGAAAGTTGACATTGCTTTTTGATCAATGGGTTATGGAATGAATGTTCCATATCTCCATACTGAGACATGAAATATGCTCTCCCATGTTGTTGAAAAAACAATGTTGATAGACTTGCTCAACCCAGTGTTGCCACAAATCTTCAATATGTAAAAAGTGCAGTATCTATGAAGTGCAATGGAGGAAAGATCAATATAATAGGGCTTACCTGCATACTTTTCTGTTTTTCAGCTATCTTTTAAAATTTGGACATTGGCATTTCCTTGAAATTTTTGTGATTTTAGCTTTTTATTTAAGCATCTATCTTTTTATTAAAATATGTTTAGAGTGAGGCTTTCCAGAAAAGTTACTCTACAAAATTCTTAAAAATGGGTTTATTTAACTTTACTAAACTTGATAACCATTCAGTCATTCCCAAACTTGCATTCATCACTTTTGTGTACAGCAGTGTGAAAAATTTTGAAAATATAAAATGTAGTTAAAAGTAGGTAACCAAACAACTATACAATATAACAACTCAAAACATCTGATACAATGGTTGATATAAACTATATTATTTATCCTATATATACTTAGATTGATATTGACAGAACAGGAGCATCACCATCATGGACAAGCACTGCCATTCTAAAGTTCACCTTGATCAAAAACTGCCTAAATCCAAAGGGCATCAGCCTAATGACTAAGGTCAGCATGACCATAAACCACAAATGAAATCTCAGACCAGAAAGATTACAAACTCCTCCAGGACCAGAGACATGCCAGCCCTGAAATAACCTCCCCTCTGGCCATAGAGATGTCAGCCCCAACATAACCTCCCCTTCTACCAGAGACATTCCAACCCAGCCATAAACCTCTCCCCTATATGGAAACATTCCAAGTTCTCTCACCAATAAATACTCTTAGTCTGTAAGAGAGAGCACTCCTGACCAAAATCTTCCAGAATCCCCTCTCAGGTTTATTCTCCAAAATAAACCTGTCTGAGTGTTAAGCCAATTTTCATGTTTCATTCTCCTTTCTTTGACTCTTACAGATACAAATGTATATTTGTGTATTCTGAATATTTATGTTTATTTACATATTAGAATTTATGTTTCATGCATACAAAAACACATAAACACAAAGAGAGAGGATAATCCAAAGATGATATTCTCTCTGAATATGAGATTTAATTGTGATGGAACATCTTATACATTGTCATTTATTTTAGCCGTTCTTGCTTTCTTCTTATCAAAAATATAACTGTTGTCTAATATTAATTTTGTTTTACATTATTTAATATTTTTACTCACTAATTTTACTTACTTTAAGATAGACCAGGCCGGGCGCAGTGGCTCACGCCTGTAATCCCAGCACTTTGGGAGGCCGAGGCGGGCGGATCACAAGGTCCAGAGATCGAGACCACGGTGAAACCCCGTCTCTACTAAAAATACAAAAAATTAGCCGGGCGCGGTTGTGGGCGCCTGTAGTCCCAGCTACTCGGGAGGCTGAGGCAGGAGAATGGCGTGAACCCGGGAGGCGGAGCTGGCAGTGAGCCGAGATCGCGCCACTGCACTCCAGCCTGGGCGACAGAGCGAGACTCCGTCTCAAAAAAAAAAAAAAAAAAAAAAAAGATAGACCTTAATTTAGACTATAATCTGAAGTTTAAACTTTGACAGTAGAAAATATGTATATTCTGAGTAATAGTAACAAAAATTTATACTGTTATTAATCATAATTATATTAAATAAATAACAATACTATGATAAGTTAACCTTCTAATACAGTAGTAATTACATTTTCAGGGAATATGTGACTTTTTTTCTGTTATTTGACAGTCAGTATTGTTTGTTACAATAAAACTGTTAAGCATCAGGAATCATCTCTGGGTGAAGGATTAACTAAAGTTAATCAATCAGAGTGACAGTGAAACCTGGCTATATGTGGATTTTACCTTACCTGACTGGTGATTGGATAATAACTTATTTTCTATCCTAAGGAAAAAAAATGCTGCTATGCTGTCAATAGCCTGCAGTTAATTCCAGTTCCACTGCCATATCAGAATGTATTCAACAAATTTAGACTTTATGCTTGTTAGCTGAATTGTATTCACATAGTAAGATGAACAGCATCAGAAAGTGATACCTTGGTAAGAGTACTCCGGCCTTATTATTCTTAATGTGTCTGTTATTTGCAGAAATGTGCAAATATACTTATATATGCAGTTGTATCTTTTTTCTATAATACTGTAGAGCAGAGCACTGTGCTTGGTTTCAAATGTCAGGAAAGGACTCCAACTACATAGGAGATAGCAACAACATTATTATCCCAACCACCAGAAAGAGCAGTCCAAACACTTCTGTTTACTGTACTGTGGTATTGGAGTTACCAAGAAAAACAAAAGAATCAACATGTGAAACAATGCTTTTCTCACATAGAGAAGAAACAGCACAAAGTCAGTTGCAATAGCGTCAGTCCCCCAGGGCTAGCAGGTAACTTCCCACTTCTCATTCTTACAGGTACCCCTCTCATTCTGCAATATAAGTACTCTGGCCATTCCCCTGTGGAGTCTAAAACAATACAAACTGGGGGTATGCCTCAGGGCCACTGATGGCATGCTTAAGACAACGAATGAGCACACTGAATCTGAAACAGGGAAAGATATTCTCACACAAGTCAATAAGGCGTACAAGCTGTGTGCATGCTTTCATTCTTGATAAGGAAGTTTTACAGGCCCAAGGTCTATTCTTATGTCATTGAGCAGAGTTGAAACACTGCTGCATGAGGTTGCCTTTCCCAACAAATACACTTAATAAGTAGCAGGAACACGATCTGAAATGCAGCACAACAAGAGTTGTTAAACTCAAGGGTGAGAGATCAGGATACTTAACTAGAAAGACCAGCAGAAAAAAATCAATATGGGTCCCCAAATGACTTTAGCAAAATAATAAAACAAAATAATTTTCATAGAGAAATGGTAGTCTCTAGTAAAAAGAATTATAATTTTCTGTAACTTGGGCAAATAAGTTGAGAGTTATAAGCATGCTTTACCAATCAGGCATGCACAGACTTAAATTGGAATAGTGAATCCCAGAAAGGCAGAAGCAAGTTAGCATAAACTATAGCTTTATGTGGCATTTAGGAAGAGATTATCAAAGCATTGTAAGGTAAATGATGGATACACACAAATCTAGAAGTGTGTAATTAGTAAGTAGAATGTTTACCAGTTTTAGATACATGATGACAGATTTGGTAAAAACAAAGCAAATAATACAAAAATTTATGTGCATAAATCAGATTATCCAGATAATCTCAGCAGGATTATAAAAGGCAAATTATTTAAACCTAGTCTGATACCAGGAATCAAATTATATGATAAAATTAATCTAAATATTGAATGACATACAGGATGGTTATTATTGTTGATATATGAAATTTTAGAGGTATAGGACCCATTTGCCATGTTATTCAATTTCTGCACAGTGATCAAGAAGAAACTGAATTATAGAAACTAAAAATGGCAGAGTTTATTTGTAAAACAATGAGGAACAAAGTATAGAATGCTGCATGCATTTTCATCAGGTAGTTTTACTATCACCTATTATTTATGGAATGAGTTGCAGTGCTCTCATGTGTGTTCACTTGGGAGATAAGAATGTTTATATAACCCTAAATAGTTTCTATGTGTTTATTAGTCTTTGGAAGAGCTTAATCAAACACATGACTCAGAAGATAACAGAAAGAGCCTTATATTCAATTAATTCCAAGTGGGAAAAAATTACCAGCTCCATTTCAGCAATCATAAAGATATATTAATAATATTTTGAGTCAACCTTCATTAACCTTCTGCAAATCCAGTCACCAATTCCAATTTCTAACCATCAGGAAATGAATATTAAAGTAGATAGTTTGTGCAGTGAAGTCTAAAAACAAAAGAGAGGCAGAACAAATACTTCTGTGCCTTCAAGGAATTTTAATCCATTAAGAGATCTAAAATATACTCCAATTTAATTGCTAGAGAAAACAAGTTGAAATGTAGAATTTATGTTTTGACTGAATACAGAGAACTATTGAGTGGACATTAAGGTAATCCAAGAAACAAATTATAGTGGACTCTTCTATGACATGAATTTACACCTATATATTAAAGAAAAGAGGCACCCAAATGATCAGATTGAGAAATAAAAAATATTTCAATAGTGAGATTCTTATATGCTAAGATTCAAAGTGAAATACACAATTTCATAAAGTTGGTAAAAGGAAAGTAACCCCCTACTTTGACATTAAAGGGAAGAATGGGAAACACAGAAAATATTGAATTTTAAAAATACTGTTGATGGATTTATGTTCATACTCACATATCATAAATCTTAGTCATCTTATACAAATACAGGCATAACTTATAACTGTTACACATTTATAGTATTCCCCTTTTATGGTCAATCAAGATCTAAAAATATTCAATGGAAAATTCCAGAAATAAACAATTCATGATTTTTAAATTGTGCAGCATTGTAAGTGGAGTGAGGAAATCTTGCAGTCCTGCTCTATCCAATTCCGGATGTGAATCATTCCTTCACCCAGGTAGTCTACACTGTATAAAATACCCCTTAGACATTGACATAGTTACTCCTGACATGCAGCCATATGCATCTTCATGGCTTGATAATTTAGAAGCAAATGATCCCCCATACTTGCCTAATGCTAAATCACAATGCCTACCATCATTCACCTCACTTCATCTCAACCACATAGGCCCCTTATTATCTCACATCATTGCAAGAAGGAGAAAGATGATTACAGTATAATATGTCAAGAGAGGAGAAAAATGTCATATTACATAACTTTATTATGGTATATATTTATAATTGTTCTATGTCCTATTTTATTATTAGTTGTTAATCTTGTATTGTCTAATTTATAAATTAAACTTTATCACAGGTATGCGTGTATAGAAAAAAAAATATATATATATAGGGTTCTGAACTATCTGAAGTATTAGAGAGATACTGCTGGTCTGGAAACCTACTGCTCCCCATACCCCCTCAGATAAGTATGAACTACTGTAGACTTACCTGGATTTCAAATTTATGAGCACTAGAATTTTGATTTTAATACTTAGTATCTAAATTTTTCAGTTAACTATGAATTTTGTTGCTTTTTAAAAATAATTTCAACTTTAATTTTAGATATGGCGGTATGCATGCACATTTGTTACACTGGAATATCGTGTGATGCTGAGGTTTGGGGTTCAGACCCTGTCATAGAGTTAGTGAGCATAGTATTCAATAGATAGTTTTATTAACCCACCTCCCTTCCCTCTCTCTAGTAGTACACAGTGTCTACACACAGTAGTACAGTTACCATACTTATTTCCATGTATACTCAATGTTGATATGGTTTGGTTCTGTGTCCTCGCCCAAATCTCATATTAAATTATGATATTTAGTATTGGAAAAGGGGCCTGGTGGACGGTGATTGGATCATGAGGGTGATATCTCCCTTGCTGTTTTGATAGTGAGTGAGTTATCATGAGACCTGATGTGTCTGGCACTTCCCCCATTGCTTCCTTTGTTTCCTATCACCATGTAAATGTGTACTTGCTTCCCCTTCACTTTCCACTATGGTTGTAAGTTTCTTAAGGCCTCCCCAACCAATCCTCCTGTACAGCCTGTGGAAATGTGAGTCAATTAAACCTCTTTTCTTTATAAACTACACAGTCTCAGTCAGTTCTTTATAGCAATGTAAGAACAGACGTATACAAAAAATTGTTACCAGGAGGTGGGTATTGCCATGAAGATACCTGGCAATGTGGAAGCAACTTTGTAACTGGATAATAGGCAGAGGTTGGAACAGTTTGGAGGGCTCAGAAGAAGACAGAAAGATGAGGGAAAGTTTGGAACTTCCTAGAGATGTGTTAAATGGTTGTGATCAAAATGCTGATAGTGAGACGGACAGTCAAGTCCCATCTGAGAAGTTCTCAGACGAAAATGAGGAAGTTACTGGGAACTGGAGCTAAGCTCACTCTTGTTATGCTTTAGCAAAGAGACTGGTGGTGCCCCTGCTGTAAAGATCTGTAGAACTTTGAACTTGAGAGAGCTGATTTAGAATATTTAATTGGAAAAGTTTCTAAGCAGCAAAGCATTCCAGATGTAGCCTGGCTGATTCTAAAAGCCTACACTCATTTGCATAAACAAAGAAATGACTTGAAACTAAATCATATTTAAAAGGAAAGCAAAGCATAAAAGTGTAATAAAAATTTGCAGCCTGACCATGTGGTAAACAAACAAACAAACAAAAACATTTTCTGGGGAGGAGTTCAAGCCTACTGCAGAAATTTGCATAAGTAAAGAGGAGCTAAATGTAAATACTCAAGACAATGGGAAAAATGCCTCCAAGACATTTCAGAGACCTACTCAGTAACCCCTTCCATCACCGTCCTGGAGGCCTAGGAGGAAGAGACAATTATATGTGCCAGGAACAGGGCCTCATTGCTCTGTGCAGCCTTGAGACATGGTTCCCTGCATCCCAGTCACTCTAGATTTAGCTGTGGCTAAAAGAGGCCAAGATATAGCTGAGGTCATTGCTTCAGAGGGTGCAAACCCAAATCCTTGGTGGCTTCCATGTAGTCTTGGGTTCACAGAACCCAAGGTTCTCTGAAGGCAAGAGTTGGGGTTTGGGAACCTCCACCTAGATTTCAGAGGATGTACTGAAATGCCTGGGTGTCCTAGAAAAAGTTGGCTACAGGGGTAGAGCCCTTATGGAGAGGAAATGTGGGCATTTCCTTTACCAGGGCAGTACAGAGAAGAAATGTGGGATTGAAGCCTCCACATTGAGTCCCCACTTAGGCACTGCCTAGTGGAGCTTTGAGAAGAGGGCCATGATCCTCTAGACCCAAGACTGGTAGATCCACCAACAGCTTGCACCGTGTACCTGGAAAAGCCACAGGCATTCAATGCCAGCCCATGAAAGAAGCTGCATGGGCTGTACTCTGGCAAATCATGGGGCTGGAGCTGCCCAAAGCCTTGGGAGCCCATCTCTTGCATCAGTGTGCCTTAGATATGAGACATGAAGTCAAGGAAGGTTATAGCAGAGATTTAAGATTTAATGACTGCCCTGCTAGGTTTTGGGTTTGCATGCAGCCTGTAGCTTCTTTATTTTGGCCAATTTATCTCATTTGGAACAGGAACATTTATCCAATGTATGTACTCCCATTGTATCTTCGAACTAACTTGATTTTTTTTGTTTTTTTTTTGTTTTGTTTTGTTTTTTTTCATTTTACAGGCTTATAGGCAGAAGAGACTTGCCTTGTTCTAGATGAGATTTTGGACATGGATGTTTAAATTAATGCTGAAATGAGTTAAGACTTTTAGAAACTGTTGGAAAGGCATGATTCTGTTCTGAAATGTGAGAACATGAGATTTGGGAGCGATCAAGGGTGGAATGATATGGTTTGGTCCTGTGTTCCCACCCAAATCTCATGATAAATTATGATCATAAGTGTTAGAAGAAGAGCTTATTGGAAGGTGAGTGGATCATGGGGGCAGATTTTCCCTTGATCTCCTCATGATAGTGAATGAGCTTTCATGAGATCTGATGATTTAAAAGTATCTGGCTCTTCTACCTTCACTCTCTGTCTCTCCTGTCACCATGTGAAGATGTGCTTGATTCCCCTTTGCCTTCTGCTATTTTTGTAAGTTTCATCAAGCCTCCCCAGTCACGCCTCCTGTACAGCCTGTAGAACTGTGAGTCAAGTAAACCTCTTTTCTTTGTAAACTACACATTTTCAGGTAGTTTTTTTATAGCAATGTGAAAATGAACTAGTATAAATATTCAGCTCCCACTTATAAGTGAGAACATGTAGTATTTGGTTTTGTTTCTGAATTAATTTGTTTAGGATTATGGCCTCTGGCCCCATCTGTGTTGCTGCACAAAAATATGATTTTATTCTTTTTTATGATGGTATAGTATTCCATGGTGTATCTGTGCCACATTTTCCTTATCCAATTTATGATTGACAGACATCTGATTTGATTCCATGTATTTGCTATTTTGAATAGCACAGCAATGAACATATGAGTGCATGTGTCTTTATGGTAGAACAATTTATTTTCTTATTTATTTATTTATTTATTTTTTATTATTATTATACTTTAAGTTCTAGGGTACATGTGCATAACGTGCAGGTTTGTTACATATGTATACTTGTGCCATGTTGCTGTGCTGCAACCATCAACTCGTCAGCACCCATCAACTCGTCATTTACATCAGGTATAACTCCCAATGCAATCCCTCCCCCCTCCCCCCTCCCCATGATAGGCCCCGGTGTGTGATGTTCCCCTTCCAGAGTCCAAGTGATCTCATTGTTCAGTTCCCACCTATGAGTGAGAACATGCGGTGTTTGGTTTTGTGTTCTTGTGATAGTTTGCTAAGAATGATGGTTTCCAGCTGCATCCACGTCCCTACAAAGGACACAAACTCATCCTTTTTTATGGCTGCATAGTATTCCATGGTGTATATGTGCCACATTTTCTTAATCCAGTCTGTCACTGATGGACATTTGGGTTGATTCCAAGTCTTTGCTATTGTGAATAGTGCCGCAATAAACATACATGTGCATGTGTCTTTATAGCAGCATGATTTATAATTCTTTGGGTATATACCCAGTAATGGGATGGCTGGGGATCCAGAACAATTTATTTTCTTTTGGGTACATGCTCAGTAATGGAGTTTCTGGGTCTAATGGTAGCTCTGTTTAAGTTATTTGGAAAATCTCCAGTCTGCTTTCCACAGTGGCTGGACTATTTTACATTGCCACTAACAGTGCTTAAGGATTCCTTTTTCTCCACAGCTTCACTAGCATCTGTTGTTTTTTGACTTCTTAATAATGACCACTCTGACTGCTGTGTAATGTTATCTGATTGTGGGTTTGATTTGCATTTCTCTAATGATTAGCGATGCAGAGCATTTTCTAGTGTTTCTTTAGTGACTTGTATATCTTCTTTTGAAAATTGTCTGTTTTTGTCTTTTGCCCATTTTTTGATGGGTTTATTTGTTTTTTGTTTGTTGATTTGCTAAGTTCCCACATAAATTCTGTATATTAGGTCTTGATTATCAAGTGCATAACTTGCAAATATATTCTTCCATTCTGTAGGTTGCCTGATTGCTCTACTGGTAGTTTATTTTGCTCTGCAGAAGCTCTTCAGTTTATTTGGGTCCCGCTTGTGTATTTTTGTTTCTGTTATAATTGCTTTTGGAAACTTAGCCAAAATCCTTTGCCAAGGCTGATATTGAGAAGTATATTTCCTAGGTTTTTTTCTGGGATTTTTATTGTATGAGGTCTTAACATTTAAATCTTTAATCCATTTTGAGTTTATTGTTGTATGTGATGAAAAACAGAGGTCTAGCTTCAGTCATCTGCATATGGCTAGCCAGATATTCCAGCACCATTTATTGAATAGGAAGTCCTTCCCACATTGCCTTTTTCTGTTGGCCTTGTCAAAGATGAGATTGTTATACGTGTATGGCTTTATGAGGAGAACTACACAACACTGCTGAAAAAAATAAGAGCAGACACAAATGAATGGAAACATATTCCATACTCATGAATTGGAAGAATCAATATAGAAATGACCATACAGCCCAAAGCAATTTACAGATTTGATGCTACTCCTATCAAACTACCAATTTCATTCTTCACAGATATAGAAAAAACTATTCCAAAATTTGTATGGAAGCCAAAAATGCCCAAATAGCCAAAGTAAAAAGAACAAAGCCAGAGGCATCATACTAATAGACTGCATACTGTACTATAAAACACCACAGACACAAAAACAGCATGGTACTGGTACAGAAACAAACACATAGACCAATGAAACAGAATAGAAAAGTCAGAAACATAGCTGCATAAACATTTTGCATTTGTTTAAGGAGAAATATGTGGCAACAAAAAGGATTTGGTTGATAATTCTGTCAGTCACATTTTGTACTGATGATAGTTTTAAATGATGTTTCCCTACATTATTTTATTTCATTCCACATGAAAATTTTTTGAGAAATTGATGTTAATCATATTATATTGTGTATATTTCATGACCTAGGAGTTAACAAAATAGACAAAAGTTGCAGACCTTGAGAAGCTTATGCCCTAGTGGAAAGAGACAACCAGTAAACTTACTAGAGTGAGTAAATAATGGTGACAGGGCTATATAAAAGAATGTGGGAGATCATGACTGAGTCCCGGGGGCTTTCAATTATAACCAGGGTTTTCAGGGTTGGCTGTGATCTACTTCTTCTGTCTTTTGCTCAGATATTTGAAGAGAAATTATAGTTGCCTTCATTGCTGCAAAATGCCTTATTTTCTTCTAGTATATTTTACAAAATACTACCTTTTTGCTGAACTTGACCTGAAAATAGTGAGTGTTGCTAAAGTTCTTTAGCAAATTGTTCTCTTACTATGCTCAATAAGCAGTTTAAAATTTACAAACTTTTCTCAAATAATACATTTTTCTAACTCCAATTATCCATTTATTCTTAAATGTCTGGCATTCATTCTTCTATTGTCTGGATAACAAACTATGGTAATATTTTAATTACATCATATTTGTTTTTATGCACATTTAAACTTAGTTATTAATGGCATGCCTCTTTTTACAGAAACAGAAATGTATGCAGCATCATACATTTATTATTAAAAATGTATGTTAATCATATTGAGCCTACACAAACTTCAATGTATTAGAGCACAGTGATTCTTTTTAAAACATCTAGGTTTGCTGTGTTTTTCTTTCTGTACTTATGGTTTTTAAAATTATTTTTCTATGTGGGGTTTGGGGCTGTCTGTCTGTGTTCTGAAGAATTTACTGAGAATGTATTCTCAAAGCCAAAGCCAAAGCTAGCAGAAAATCATCTGCTGTACTCTCTGACCTTTGCTTCGTTCTCTTCTCTCTCCCTTTGACCCTCTGTTTTGACCCTCTGACCTACATTTTATAAGGGCCTTGTGAATAAATTAAACACACTTGGTTAATCAGTTTAATGTCAACTGACTAGCAAACTTAATTTCTTCTTCAGAGTCAGTAATGATAGGTGAAGTCCTTCTCATAACCCCTCACTTTTTCTCCATTTCATCTTCACATCTTGCTCTTTGATTCTCTTTTTTCTGCCCTCCTCTTCCACTTTTCAGGACTTTGTTATTATATTGGCCCCATCTTGAAATTCCAGGTTAATTTCTCTATTTTAATATTAGCTGATTAATAATCTTAATTATAACTTCAACCTTAATACCGCTTTACTATGCCACCCAACATGTTCACATGTTCTGAGAATTAAAATATGAACACTTTTGGGAGGCATTATTCTGATTACCACATGGTTACAACAAAAGTATGGAAACTTATAAATAGTTGTTAAGCACAGTATTTTTCAGAATTGTAAAAAAATATTATTTTAAAGTTTTCCATATGGTTTTCTTCTTAATGCATGAGTGATTCTACAGCATTCTTGACATATGGTTTTCCTGAGTGGAACATTTTGCAAATATTCTTATCCATCTTGTTAACACTATTTTGATAAAATTAAAATCTGTATTTTAAATTTCATAAAATATCCCTTTCACCTCTCCTCTTAGTTTGTATAAATTCCTTGTGCTTTATTCCCTCTGCCACCATTGCTTGTTTTTTTCAAATTATTTCAGCAGAATATTTATTTGAGAAATATTTATTTATTTGAGATCTATATATTAATCCATTAAAATCTAGTGTAATTTTCTTACTGTCAAACTTTCTTCTGTGAAATATTTTTCTATTAGAAGTCATATAGTTTTCCATGTTCAAAGATATCTGACTGGCAGGAAGCCGGGGATAGTCCCATTCAGATAGATCTCTAGTTCTCATTACATATGATCCTGCCAAATAGGCCCAAGTTGATTAGATTAGAGATGTGGCCTCCCAATGTTATCAACATATAATCTGCTTATTGTCACTTATGAGAAAAAGAATACTGCTCAAAGAGTTTGCTTATACACTATACGGTAGTGATTACTTCCCAAGTCAATCCTGTCTCCTGGGCACTTGTAATTGAGAAGCACAGATAGAGATGGAGACTATGTTGATTAAAGAGATGGAGCCAACAAAAAGTGGTAATAAAGAAAAACTGTATCAAGGGTGACAGAATTCACAGTATACAGCTAAATTGACATGTTACAATAATAACTTGTCTACATGCTCTGAACCACCCTTAACTATTAAAACTCAGTATGTTTCTCCTTACAAACAAAATGAGTTAAATTTACTTATACTTGTCGAAAGATAAAAGTTAAAGCATTCACAAAATGGGGACAGGACTTATATACTCCATAAATAGATGAATGGATAAAGAATATGTGGTACATATAGACCATGGAACATTATTCAACCATAAACAATAATAAAATGTCATTTGCAACATGGATGGAACTGAAACACATTATGTTCAGTGAAATAAGTCAGCACAGAAAGACATATTTTGCATGTTCTGACGCATGTGGGAGGTAAAAATTTAAAAAAAATGAACTCAATGATATAGAGACTAGAATGATGATTACTAGAGGTTGGGTAGGGTAGTGAGGAAAGAGGGGTAAAGTGAGAATGATTAATGGGTATAAAAATAAAATTGGATAGAATAAATAAGATCTAGTACTTAGTAGTGCAGTGGGGTAGCTATAGTTAACAACACTTTATATATATTTTTAAATAACTAAAAGACTGGAATTGGAATGTTTCTAACACAAAGAAATGATCAATGCTTAAGGTGATACATACGCTAATTTCCCTGAATTGGTTATAACACATTGTATTTCTGTATCAGAACATCGCATGTAGCTGATAATTATATACAACCATGGTGTACCTATAATAATTTAAAACTAAGAAATTTGGAGCAATGGCTTGAAAAAATTTTAAAATCAAAGAATATCTAATTCAGTAAAATTGAATGAATATTTATAGTGTGCTAATTCATCTTCTACAAATGTTCATATATATCAAACTTTATTCCTACAAAAACCTTTGATATAGGCTTTAAGAATATATTTCAGTTTCTCAGTTTTAGGCAATGTAATGTATACTTTAGAGTTATGCAGAGGCAGAATTTGAAAATAATCTCTTCATTTCTAATTCCATGTTCTGTATACATTTTAAATTTTATATATGTTCCTTCAATTGGAAAAGATAAGAACAACAAAATTCTAGATGAAAAACAAGAGACTCTTTCTAACTTTCTAACATGATCAACAACTAAGCATATGCAAAATAAAAGAAAGCTACAGAGGAAAACTATCTGTAAGTGCTCTAATATCTTTCAGTATTAGGAAAGAAATAAATCATGTAGTAGTTTGCATTGGAGAGTTGTCATGGTTACTTTTATGTGTAAAAGTGACTGGGCTATGGGGTGCCCAGGTATTTGGTTAAATATGCTGTGTGTGTCTATGAGAATGTTTCTAGATGAGATTAACACTTGACTTGGTAGAGTGAGTAAAGAAAAATTGCCGGCCGGGCGCGGTGGCTCAAGCCTGTAATCCCAGCACTTTGGGAGGCCGAGGCGGGCGGATCACGAGGTCAGGAGATCGAGACCATCCTGGCTAACACAATGAAACCCCGTCTCTACTAAAAAATACAAAAAACTAGCCGGGCGAAGTGGCGGGCGCCTGTAGTCCCAGCTACTCGGGAGGCTGAGGCAGGAAAATGGCGTGAACCCGGGAGGCGGAGCTTGCAGTGAGCTGAGATCCGGCCACTGCACTCCAGCCTGGGCAAGAGAGCCAGACTCCGCCTCAAAAAAAAAAAAAAACCAAAAAAAAAAAAAAAAAGAAAAATTGCCCTCCCTAATGTGGGTGGACCTCATCAAATTCACTGAAGGATCGAATAGAATAAAAAAGCTGTGTTAGGAAGACTGCCTCTCTCTCTCTCTCTTTATGTGACTGTCTTTTAGCAGGACCTCAGTCTTCTCCTACCTTTAGTTTGACACTCAGACTTGGACTTATACACACACACAATCAGCTTTCCTGCTTCAGACTCCGGGTGAAACTATAGCATAAGTTTCCCTGTGTCTGACAACCTTGTTAACTGCAAATCATGGGGTTTCTCAACTTCTATAATCACATAATCTGCACATTCTTATTCCTTATAATTTTTCTTTCTTTCTTTCCCTTCCTTCCTTCCTTCCTTCCTTTCTTTCTTTTCTTTCTTTCTTTCTTTCTCTCTCTCTCTCTTTTTTCTTTCTCTTTCTTTTCTTTCTTTCTTTCTTTCCTCTCTCTCTTTTCCCCTCATTCTGTTTCTCTGAAGAAGCCAGATGAATACAGGAAGCGAGTTAGAAAATATATCCAATATCTGTCCTGACACTATGGCTCATGCCTTAATTCCAACACTTTCCTAAGCAAAAGCAAGAGGATCACTTGAAGCCAGGAGTGGAAGATGAGCCTGAACAACAGAGTGAGTCCCTGACTCTACAAAGAAAAAAAAATTAAACAGTCATGGGGCATGTGCCTGTAGTCCCAACTACTTGAGAGGCTGAGTTGGGAGGATTGCTTGAGGTGAAGAGGTAAAGGCTGCAGTAAGTTATGAGGGCATCACTACACTACAGCCTGGGCAACACAGCAAGATAGAAAAGAAAAGAGGAGAGGAGAGGAGAGGGGGAAAAGAAAAGAAAAGAAAAGAAAAAAGAAAAGCAAGGAAAGGAAAGGACAAGGAAAGCAAAAGGAAAAGGAAAAGGGAAAGGGAAAGGAAAAGAAAAGAAAAGAGAGAAAGAAAGGAGAGAAAGGAAGGAAGAAGGGAGGGAAGGAAGGAATGAGGGAAGGAAGGAAGGAGGGAGAAAGAGAAAGAAAGAAAGAAAAGAAAGAAAGAAAGAAAGAAAGAAAGAAAGAAAGAAAGAAAGAAAGAAAGAAAGAAAGAAAGAAAGAAGGAAGGAAAGAAGGAAGGAGAGAGAGAGAAGGAAGGAAAGAAGGAAGGAAGAAAGGAAAAGAAAGAAAGAGAGAAAGAAAGAAAAGGAGGGAAGGAAGGAAGGAAGGAAAAAAGAAAGAAAGAAAAGAGAAAATAGTCATTATCCAAGAAATCCCAAGAAATATCCAATAAATGCGTTCTCTTCCATTAAAAGCAGCTTAATTCTAAAGCTTCTAGTAAGAGATTAAAGTGAATTTTTTATTCAAAAAATAACAGAAAATGTCTCAATTTTTCATGACTGGAAAAGACTCTGTTTCCCTGGCCAGACTTCACATACTCAAGTACTTATCTCGGGGCAGCTAATTATAGATCAAATTCCCATGACTTCATTAATTACTCTACCCAAATCAATCTCATTAATATTCATAAATATGTTCTCTGAACTCCATCTCTACTAGTTCAGGTATTATCTGTTTCCTAGGTTACTACAAAAATTTCCCATATTTTCTTTCTTCTATTTCCACCCTGCACAAATCCATCATCTACATTATCATCAGAAAGAGAAACCAAAAATCTAAATCAAAATATTTCATTGCCAAATTTAACAACTTTCAGTGAGTGCTGTGAAAACAGGATAAAATTCAGTATCTTTTCATGGCATTCATAATCCTTTATGCTTTTCATTTTTATCCTCATTTCCAGATAATTTTACCTCATAATTTACTCTTTAATAAATTTTTTTAGATATTGAAAGAACAATTCTTTTCCATATTCAATGCTCTGTTATCTATATTTAAACATATTCCTAATAATACTTAATTTAAATTTTATGTTTTCATATCTATCTCTCACTATAGATTTTCAATTCACCTAAAAACATAACTCATGTCTTGTATACCTTTCCTCTTTTGTCCTGCACCTAAAACAATGCCTGACATGTAGTTGGTGAACAACGTTTACTAGAATGATAGACTTGTGCATCCCCAAAATGTTTTCAAACAAAGGCACGTATCTTAGCTGTCATGTTAGAGATCTTCAGAGAAATAAAACACATATGACAAATATATGCATATCATGTATATATATGTGTCATACATGTTAGAGATCTTCAGAGAAATAAAACAAATATGACAAATATATGCATATCATATATATATGTGTGTCATACATATATATCTCTATACATCGTATTGTATTTATTAATTCATCATTAGATGGGCATTGAGTTTGATTCCATATCTTCGCTATTGTGAATAGCACTGTAATAAATATGGGCATGCAGATGTCTCTTTAGACATACTGGTTTCATTTCCTTTGGACATATATACACATATTCAGTAATGCCGCTGAATGTCATAAAAGCTTAAGTATAAAAGCTAAATGTTGTATATTATCTTAAATAAGTTAGACTTTGTAAGATTTTTTTTTTTTGCTTTATCTAGTATCTGATGATATTTAATCTTCCTCATAAAGTTTTCACAAATTCTAGCACTTGGTGCTTTCTAATGGCCTTATGTAAATACTACATACAATAAATGATTTACACATTTTCAAGTGCTGTACTTTTTAAATGTAATTAAACAATTTATAGTTGACATGTAATAATTGCATCTATTTCTGTGGGATACAATATGATGTTTCAACACATGTCTACATAGTATAATAATACAATTTGGGTAATTACTATATCCACCACTTTAAACATTATCATTTCTTTGTGGTGACAACATCCAAAATCTTATTTTCTAGCTATCTTGAAAAGCACAATACATTGCTATTTGCTATAGTGGTTGTACTATGTAATAGACCACCAAAATTTATTCTTCCTAACTGTAATTTTACACCCATTGACCAACATCTCCATTGTAGAAAACAGTATGGAGGTTTCTCAAAAAATTTAAATGAAACTATCATATAATCCAACAATCCCATTACTGGATATGGAAAGTTACAGTTATTCCTACTCAAAGTACAAGACAACTTTTTAGAAATGTTGAGTAAACCATCATTAAATTTTGCTGAAAACTTGACAGTATTCACTTAACATGCCATTAAATATTTAATAAACATTTGACATATTTGGACTAGTTTTAGAGAATTTAGATATTTGGCAATTTTAGAAATGTTTTTCACATCAATATCACTTGATACATCACAAATAGAAGAAGGATTCGTTATCACAAAATGATATGGCCTTAGATAGCCATGAAGCTTTTTATCGCCATTCCCTTTTTGCTGTTCGATAATTTTGTCACAAAACAGGATAACTGAGGTCAAGAGGAACCTTTTGGCAGACAATGAATCTGGTGTTTTGCATAATACAGCTGTCATTCCATTCTAACAAAATGGTTTAGCTGCCCGATTTCTCTATGTATATTTACTATGTGTTCCACTGTATACAAACGCCATTACAATTGCTTATATCTATGTGCATGTTTCTCTTTATCATAAATGACCTTGCAGGAACATTTTTCTAAACAAAATGTACATGGCTATTTCTGTATATACCAAATGTGTGGATTCCAATAGTCTTTAACAAATGCTAGCTAATTATAGGTTCTAGCTAATTATGGTTTATAGTAATAGTTTCTTTTCTGCTGCAAATATTGTTTGTTGCCTCAGTTCATTTCAAGATCCTATGATTTGGGAATTTCTGTACAAACTTGTATCCTGGGAATAAAATAAAATTATAGTTTTATTTATTTATATGATGTTTTATTTTAACTGAATTTAAAATTTCTTCCAGAATATACATTATGACATGGTCAGTCATGGTGACTCACACCTGTAATCCCAGCACTTTGGGATGCCAAGGTTGGAGGATCACTTGAGGTCAGTTCAAGACCAGCCTGGCCAACAAGGTGAAACTCTACTAAATCTCTACTAAAAAAACACAAAAATTACCCAGGTGTGGTGGTGTGATCCTGTAATCCCAGACACTCTGGAGGTTGAAGCAGGAGAATGATTTGAACCCAGGAGACAGAGGTTGCACAGAGCTTGCCACTGTATATATACACATGAGTTCCCTTTTGGAGAATAAATGATCAAAAATAGCAGAGTGTGACAAGACTGACCAATACCAAATAGAATGTTTTGGGATGAATTTAAGGCATGAGGCTGGCATCCTGGCATAAGATTCACTGTGGAGACCGAGGATGTGACTTAGGTCTCCTCCAACAGTAACCAATTGTAAAGTGTCATACATATGGCAAATTATAATGAGTATATACTAACTATAATATTTTCCTCAATCGAAACAAGATTCTTTTAGATACACTTTTGAGTTAACCACATCTTCTTAACAGCCTCAATTAAAATCAACAAACAAAAATATCTGTATATCTTTGATAACATAAATATTTTGGTGCAAAAGTAAATGTGGTTTTTCTCATTACTTTTAATGGAAAAAAACGCACTTACTTTTGCACTAACCTAATATCTTTTAGAATAATTAGATCATAACCCTGAATATTCTTAAGTCTTTTACTACATTCTGAGAAATTAACTCTGAACTGAAAAGAGAGAAAAAATACTATACACTTTAAGACTAATTAACAGCATATTTAATGAGTACATAAAATAAAACCTGCTTTGGCCGGGCGCGGTGGCTCACGCCTGTAATCCCAGCACTTTGGGAGACCGAGGCGGGCGGATCACAAGGTCAGGAGATCGAGACCACGGTGAAACCCCGTCTCTACTAAAAATACAAAAAATTAGCCGGGCGCGGTTGTGGGCGCCTGTAGTCCCAGCTACTCGGGAGGCTGAGGCAGGAGAATGGCGTGAACCCGGGAGGCGGAGCTTGCAGTGAGCCGAGATCGCGCCACTGCACTCCAGCCTGGGCGACAGAGCGAGACTCCGTCTCAAAAAAATAAAAAAATAAAAAAATAAAAATAAAAATAAAAATAAAAAATAAATAAAATCTGCTTTCAAGTTCTCTATGAAACAATGCTCAAAGTTATTTGTGACCTTATTAAAATGTATGCATTAAAAATGAACTTACCCTTAAATATGTCAAGTAGGAAATCCACATTTGAATAAATGTGAACCGAGGCTGGATTTACTTTGCTTATGTAGAATACACATGCCAAATTCACACTTGGATAAATGTGAATTTATTTATTATTTATTTATTCTACATAGGGCAAAGTAAATCCAGGCCTAGATTCACATTTATCCAAATGTGAATTCCCTACTAGAACTATTTAAGGATAAGTTTTTTAAAATGCATATATTTTAAATTCATGTGAATGTGGATAAATGTGAATGTGGGAGTGTGTATTCTACATAGGGCAAAATAAATCCAGCCTAGGTTCGACTGATTAAGCCACATGTTTTCCTCTGCCAGGAAGAAATAATAGTTTTAATGCAGCAAAAATGTCTTATGCATGGTGATTTGTCCCACTAGATTATAACATTCAAGGGAGGGCCCTTTGTAACTCACCACCTCCAAGGTGCTATTTTTCTCTAATCTGCACAAAGACAAAAGTTAGCTTTGACCTAGACTTAAATATAAGTAGCCTTATATATCTAGAAAAATGTGTATATTTCTCTCACACATTCTTTATGAGACTTAGTGAAACCTTCCTAGTTCTTATGAGAAAAAAATCTTTAAGTTCCATTATATGCAAGGAGGGGATTCATCCTGTTTAGGCTGGATATTTTTTTCCCCAAAGGATAAGAAGATGCCTTTTTAAAGGAATAAATCTATACGATCTCAATGTTTCTAAAGTCTTAGAAAGACTTGGCAAACAGCCTGAGAACTGCCATAAAACAAAACATTCCAGGGACTGACTTACGAGTCTATAGATCACCTTAAACTGCTCTGGAACTTTCAAGATTAAAACAGGTCCTTAGAATGGCACCTATAAAAGTTTGTAACCTTCAGGCTGAGCCTGGAAGAGACCTACTGCTAGTAAAAGTCTAGGAATAAAGGCTGGGTTACATCGATGCACTTACTGATCTTAAATGTTTCACTCTGAATTTCAAATCGGGTTTATTGCTTTGTATCATTTTTGTCGTGAGTGGGGACTTAAGAAGAGTTAAAGACACAGAATTGGCTTCAGACCTATACAATATTTTTAGAACCACATTTACCAATTCATTGAAAAATAGTATTATCAAAATTGTAGCTGTGGTTACTGATAAAAACTAGTAAAAGTGGCTAAACCAATGACCTTTTGTGAGTTTGGTTGGTCATTTAAATATGAGCAGATTGTGAAAAACAATGAAACACATAAATAATGTTCAGAAAACTATATAACCTCTGAATGTATACATGCATTGAAATATCACATTGTATCTCATAAATATGTGCAATTATATATTAAGTATACATTTAAAAATAAATGAAAATATATAGCCTCTGAATAAAGAAAATGATATAATTACATGGGCAGCCCTCCACATTTGTTGGTTGAGCATCCTAGGAGTCAACCAATCAGGATTGAAAATATGGTATTTATTTTAGGGAATTCACAGGCCTGCAGATATAGGGGGTGGACTTTTGGTATTCACGGGTTCTGACGTTGGGGTTTGAGCATCTGCAGATTTTGGTGGGTGGACAGGGAGGTGACTTGGAACCAGTGCCTCACAGATGGCAAGGGATGACTGTGTATTTATTATATGATGACATATACGGTACTATAATTGACTATCATCTATTAAATTAATATTTAAATTTAAAACTAGATTATTACAAGCAGATATTTACTTGGGTCGTAACAAACCAATGTGAACTCAAGAAATTTGCATAAATAAGATAGCAAATACATCAGTAGAAAATGCAATTTTTTTAAAAGTGCCAAGTACACATTTATTTTGAATTCTCTGTTATGATAATATATATCTATTGCTTAATTAAAATCACCTCTTTATTTCATATGTTGGACTTCTAATTAAATGTATAAATTTCAGAAATCATGAAAGGTTTTAAAAGGTAACACAGCATTCCTTTTACTTACTCCCCAGGCAGTAACAGTTTAAATTACATTGTTTTATTTCATGTAGAAGTCTCACATGCTTATTGATATAAATTTAACAAAATAGATATTTCCAAGCCCTGATATATCTTGTCATAAGTGTTTAGAATAGTAAATACTTTTAAAACAAGGACATTGCTGCTAAAAGAACCGACTGTGATTTACTGAGAAGCAATTCAGAAAAATTATCTCCTAGAACAATTGCTGTGAAGTAAACTTGATCAAATAAATAAGTCATAAGAACATATTAATGAAAGTAGAAGAAACAGAATTTTGGACATGAAAATAAAGTATAGAAAGGAGAAAACTAAGTTTCACATTACAAAAGATCAAGTAACAATCATCTGTTTGACAAGTAGGCTATTTTTTAGCATATTACCTATCAGCATGTATTTTTTGTATGTAAAACATCAGTTTTCAACAACTAAATATTACTTAAGGGTGAAATCCTCAAATACTTTTAATTATCTCTTTTAAAATAATAACCTCAATCTTGTCAGTATATGCCTTTCTTTCACATAGTACTTATACATCAAAATATTGTTAAACCTTGGCGTACATAATTTGCAGGGCTCTGTCAAGAATGAATCCAGCTTGATTATATAAGACATTTTATGTAAACAAAACATGAAAAATTGTTTATGTTTAACCTTCTACTTCAGATAAAGGATTGACTAAAATTTTCCTTGCAATGAATAGAAATGCAAAGAAATGAAGGAAGAGATAACAAGTTCAAGCATCTTTAATCTTTGATCACTGTCTTGCAATATCCACCCATATCTTAAGTGTAAAAGAGGATTAAAAAGGAAAAGAAGGAGGAGGGGGAAAAAAGGGAGAAGTGATGGCAAAAAAAGAGATTAAAAAAACACAGAACGTAAATTCCAACTTCAATGAGATCCCCTACATAATGTCAGCTAGATGACATGATCAGGACTGTTTTTCCCTTGTCAATAGACTGTGGAGTCAGAGGCAGACAGTATCTTACATCTTTTCCTCCAAAACTAAGCCAACATCTTCCATCTTGTCATTCAATTGATGTGGAAAGACTAGTCTAATGAGAAACTTGCGAAATAACACATAAGCTAGTGACTGAGAGCTTGCTCCAGCCACAGAAAAAAACAGGCCTAGCACCAATTCCCAAATGAAAGCAGTCTCCAGACTAAACATGGATGAAATAAAAGAGTGACCAGTGAACCTTCTCAGCCAAGCTGTATGTCCCAGTATCCAAAAAGTCATACTGCTCAGACCTAGATTCATCTACGCTGCTTGGCTGAGTCTTCAGTCTCAATTGTAACAGTGTTTTGAATTTCACTAATTTAGAGCAGGCTTTGAAGTAGAAAAATAATGTAACAGAAACATTTACCAACATCAAGATTGCTTTCCCTAGAATTCATTGCAGTAAGGGAGAATATTATCCTGACAGTTTTAGCAGTATCTCAAAAAAGGGAAATCAGAGGGAGGTTTTAAAGGATTTAGAGATTTAGGTTTAAATGGTTTAACCTGGATCTTTCAGTGTAGGGTTAGCCAGTTTTGACAGTAGTTTGGCGTGGTGGATTAGAGTAGTGATGGTCTTGAAATAAATGTTGGTAAGTTACTGTGTGATAAGTGAAGTCCTTGTGTAGCCCAGCAGACTACTCTGCATGAGATGCCTGAAACAAAAAATAAAGTTAGGTGTAGGTTTATAAAGTATTATCTTTTCTGGACAAAGGGGATAGGAAACTAACTAAATCATGTTGATAAAAGTGGTCTCTATTCTTAGTCTTAATAAGTATGATGTTCTAGCATAGTTTTTCACAGTTTTCAGATGAAATTAATGTTTTAGTTTTTGATTATAAGACTGATAACAGACAATTCCCAAACCAAATGATTTTCATTATAGAAAAAAAAGTTTAATTAAAAATACTGAACTTGATCCTGATATGTTTTAAATCTTAAGATGACATCTTAAATGTGATTTTGTGAACTCCTGAAATTATATCACAGCAGGAAAATGGCTTAACCCACTGAAATATCATGCATAAATTGTTCTCCCTTATTACAAATGTCTTATCATTATATAATGTTTTAATAGATGTAATGCTTGTCAGAAGTATTTTAATTTATTAGAGTATGTGTAACTGTTTTAAAAGTCATTTAAAAGTTAATAATTAAAATACAATACATGTGGCAATTTAAATTATGCTTAGAGATACTGTTAGCAGAGAAGGAGATTTATTGCATTCTATAAGAAGTCAATAGCAGAATTGAGATAGACCACAATCCACTTAAGGAGTACCTATATATAGTATACATGTATAAGTAGATGATAAATTGTTTTGAGCAAGTAAATAATGTATCTTCTAGTAAATGCTTGACAATTCTTTTCTCCCTTCATTCAGGAACTAGAGTTCACTAGGAAGTAGATAAGACATTATAGTGTTTCTGCATATTGAATAGTTTCCATTACCCATCATTAGTAAAGCCCTTAGTTAAGTACTTCTACTTTGTTGATATGGTTTGGCTTTGTGCCCACCCAAATCTCAACTTGAATTTTATCTCCCAGAATTCCCACATGTTGTAGGAGGGACTTAGAGGGAGGTAATTGAATTATGGAGGCAAGTCTTTCCTGTACTATTCCCATGATAGCAAATAAGGGTTATGAGATCTAATGGATTTATCAGGGGTTTCCACTTTTGCATGTTCCTCATTTTCTCTTGCCACCACCGTGTAAGAAGTGCCTTTCATCTCCTGCTATGATTCTGAGGGCTCCCCAGCCATGTGGAATTGTAAGCCCAATGAAACCTTTTTTTCTTCCCAGTCTCAGGTATGTCTTTATCAGCAGCATGAAAACTAATAGTAAATTGGAACCACTAGAGTGGTGCACTGCTGAAAAGATATCTGAAATGTGGAAGCGACTTTGGGACTGGGTAGCAGCAGAGGTTGGAACAGTTTGGAGGACTCAGAAGAAGACAGGAAAATATGGGAAAGTTTGGAACTTCCTAGAGACTTGTTGAATGGCTTTGCTCAAAATGCTGAGAGTGATATTTACAGTAAGGTCCAGGTTGAGCTGATCTCGGATATGAGGAACTTGTTGGGAACAGGAGCAAAGGTGGCTCTTGTTAGGTTTTAGCAAATAGACTGGCAGCATTTTGCCCCTGTCCTAGAGATTTTTAGAACATTGAGCTTGACAGAGATAGATGATTTAGGGTATCTAGTGGAAGAAATTTCTAAGCAGCAAAGCATTCAATAGGTGACTTGGGTGCTGTTAAAGACATTCCGTTTTATAAGGGAAACAGAGCATGAAAGTTCAGAAAATGTGCAGCCTGACAATGCAGTAGAAAATCCCCCCCCCCGCCCTTTTTTTGAGGATAAATTCAAGCTGGCTGCTGAAATTTGCATAAGTAGCAAGGAGCCTAATGTTAATCCACAAGACCATGGGGAAATGTCTCCAGGCCATATCAGAGGCCTTCAAGGCAGCCCCTCCCATTACAGGCCTGGAAGCCCAGGAGGAAAAAGTGGTTTTGTGGGCTGGGCCCAGGGTCCCTGTGCTATGTGCATCCTAGGGACTTAATGCCCTGTGTCCCGGAAACTTCAGCCATGGCTGAAAGGGGCCAAGGTGGAGTTCAGGCTGTGGCTTCAGAGGGTGAAAGCCCTAAACCTTGGTAGCTTCCATGTGGTTTTGAGCCTGCAGGCGCAGAGAAGTCAAGAGTTGAGATTTGAAGACCTCCGCTTAGATTTCAGATGTATGGAAGTGCCTGGATGCCTAGGCAAAAGTTTGCTGCAGGGGCAGGGCCCTCATGGAGAACCTCTGTTAGGGTAGTGAAGAAGTGAAGTGTGGGGTTGGAGCTCCCACACAGAGTCCCTAATGAGGCACTGCCTAGTGGAGTTGTGAGAAGAGGGCCACCATTCTCCAGACCCCAGAAAGGTAGATCTACTGGCAGCTTTCATTGTGTGCCTGGAAAAGCCATAGACACTCAACACCAGCCCGTGAAAGTAGTGAAGAGGGAGGCTGTTTCCTGCAAGGCCACAGGAGTGGAGCTGCCCAAGACCATAGGAACTCACCTTTTTCATCAGCGTGACCTGCATGTGAGACCTGAAGTCAAAGAAGATCATTTTGGAGCTTTAAAATTTGACTGACCCACTGGATTGCAAACTTGTATGGGCCCCGTACCCCTTTTGTTTTGGCCAGTTTCTCCCATTTGGAATGGCTGTTTTACCCAGTTTCTGTACCCTCATTGTATCTAGGAAGTAACTAACTTGCTTTTGATTTGACAGGCTCATAGGATGAAGGAACTTGCCTTGTCTCAGATGAGACTTTGGACTTGGACTTTTGGGTCAATGCTGAAATGAGTTAAGACTTTGGAGGACTATTGGGAAGGCATGCTTGGTTTTGAAATGTGAGAACATGAAATTTGGAGGGGCTGGGGCGAAATGATATGGTTTGGCTTTGTCTGCACCCAAATCTCAACTTCAATTGTATCTCCCAGAATTCTCACATGTTGTGTAAGGGCCCCAGGGGGAGGTAATTGAATCACAGGGGCCAGTCTTTCCCGTGCTATTCTCATGATAGTGAGTAAGTCTCACAAGATCTGATAGTTTCATC
This sequence comes from Macaca thibetana thibetana, assembly GCF_024542745.1. Classification (NCBI taxonomy): domain Eukaryota; kingdom Metazoa; phylum Chordata; class Mammalia; order Primates; family Cercopithecidae; genus Macaca; species Macaca thibetana. Next base: position 63,077,620 of record NC_065594.1, read on the forward strand.
AGGGGTTTCTGCTTTTGCATCTTCCTCATTTTCTTTTGCCACCACCATTTAAGAAGTGTCCTTTGCCTCCTGCCATGATTCTGAGGCCTACCCAGCCATGTGGAACTGTAAGTCCAATTAAACCTCTTTTTCTTCCCAGTGTCAGGTATGTCTTTATCAGCAGCGTGAAACTGGACTAAAACATTGGTTAAGTATGAATTGAACGCATCATTGAGGAAAACTTATTAAATACAGTGTTTATTCAAGTGTTTGTAACAAGTCTGACCTGATAAATGTATACTGGGTACCTACTAAATATGGATCAAGCAATATTCCAGGCACTATGAACGATCAAAAACGAAGTAAAAAATATAAAAACCTGTGTTCTCATAGCATTTACCACTAAACAAGAAGAAACAAAATAAACAAATAAATAAGTTCTATGGAATTTCAGATGATGGTACACGCAAAACAGAAAAATAGAACAGTGAAGGGGAATACTCTGAATATACCAGAAATTCTGAACAAAGCAATATCAAACTAAAGGGCAAAAGTTGGTTCTTGGAGGCCAGAAATATCACATAATACAATATTTTGTGGTTCTCCAAAACTCAAAAACATCTGAAAAGAATCTTATCCTAGTATTTAATTTATCTCATTAGTTTTATTTTCATCTTTCTTTAGAGGACATAATGGAAAACAAAATTGTTTAAAGACATTAAGATATACTTTTTCATTTTGAGATTACTTACTAAATCCAAACAAATATGTATGGTGAGGAATCACATTTTTGGACCATTGTAAAGACTCTATTATGTTAAAAATTTTTCAAATAGACAACAGTAATTCATATTTTTCGATATCTTCATGAACAAATTAGTTTTATTTAACAATTAGTATCTTACATTGTTAATCTGCTTGAGAAGGCAAATGTCTAAAATTAAAATTAAATGAAAAATGAATTTTTTATTAAACATGCATAAATATAAGTTTAGAAAATGGTTTATCATTTCATAGGGAAAAGTAGAAAACTATCTAAATTGTGCTTGCCAATCATATTTTTGTTTATATCAAACTTTAACAAAGTATATGTGAAAAATATTATTTTCAAGAGAATAAAATATTAAGAAAGACCTAATTTTCTGTAAGTTTCCGATTAAATTTACTCATGGATAGATATGTTCATAAACTTTTATAAATTTTATTTTGAATATGAATTTCTGGCTCCTTTGTTTGCAAGTGTGTGAACAAGTTTACCAGTGCAAAAAGCAAACATAAAATGTGCTTCCTTATATATATGTGAATGTGTTTTTCTTTTCCTGATGTTAACAAATCAATTGCAACAATTATTTAGGATGATATAAAATGAAGGCTCAGTTTCAAATATTGGAATAGTTGAAGAAGCTTCAGTTTTGTCTTTGGTGTACCTTACAAGAAGAGATTATTCCAAAATTGTATTCAAAACGTATACGTTCCAATAAAATGTGTTTCACTGTTTTTGATATTTCAGTATTTAGGTATTTAAGTCAAAACTTGCTGCTTTCAAAAAGCAAACAGAACATAACAAAGCTGCAACAAAAATAACAAGCTTAAATGAATAACACTATTCAAAGAATAATAACCAGACAGACAGAAAGTAAGGAAATGACACAGTAATTCATTAAGTAATTTCTTTAAGATGAAAGAAAAATGCAAGACCTAGAGAATAAAGAAAGAATAACAAAGCATTTAAAATACATGAAAAGTAGGAATTTTAAGCTCTTTATCCTTTGATTTTTTTTGATTAAAATGCTTTCAAGAACACTTGTGGTTTTGTTTTCTGTTCATGTGCTTTGGTTTTCTGATTCCTAAGTTCTGCAAATGACATTTATTGTTAGTAATAACTTAATACGAATTTAGGAGTATAATGTTTTCTTTCTATATTAATAAGCATGCCTTCTATTAAAGCAATATTTTTATATTTTTGTGTGTAATCTATAATTAAAATTTAGGTCTAGTCAAGGACAACTTTATTTAAAGTAAGTTTTAAAAGATTATATACAAGAGGATGGACAACTCTCTCATAAAGGCTATTTTATATAATTTAAAAGTTTTAAAATAAACATAAATAATACAATCTTCATTTTATATTGAAATCGGTTATGATGGTACTGGTTAATTATTTAAAGGTTTTGATGAATGTATATGTAAAATGCATTATATCTAGTATTGTATACAAAGCAAGTATAGCCATTCCCCTGAAAGCTAAAGTATAAAATTAACAAATTCCCTGACTCTACCTAGACCTCAGTCTCTTTTATAGTGGTGATTAAGTAAGAATAGTGCACCATTACAGTGAAAGATAAACACAAAATATATTCTTTTTCACTTTTTTTTAACACTCTACAATTGCTGGAAAGTGAATTGTCCTCATGAGAAAAAGCATTTATTATCAAATCATTATGTTGAAATGTATTCTAAAATGTATTTTTTGCTTATTAATGATTACATTAGAATGGATTCACAAACTTTTGAAAACCAGATACCTGCCGTGTTTTCAAAAAATAATATAGTTTGAAATCCACTTAACAAGTGTAACACTAGCTAATAAATCTAGGATTAAAAAATTTGATCATTTATTTTACATCAAATTATATAAGCATAAATTATGCACTCCCACCTTATTGAGTATAATTGAAAAGTAGACAGAAATCAGAAAAAAATTTAGATTTGTTTTTAACTATGAATGCACTACATCACTTCAGCAGCTTGTCTTAATGTACTTGTATAAGGACAATGAAAAGTTAGATAATTAATACCTTCTCACCAATAAATATTATAATCTTAATGTGGTGAGTGCCTCAACAGTTTTCATGGCCTTAGAATTGACTCGGGGCTTCTTGTGAACTTGAAAATAAATCTGTTCTAATGCAATCATAAAAGTAAACTCACTACATTGAAATCACATCTCAATGTTTTAATATAAAGAGACACCACATTGGCATATTTGTTTGGGGGGAATGACAAAGTAGGTACCAGGTATAATTTGAAACTGAGTAAAATTTCTTATATTATGTCACAAGTTCCAAAGATTCATCATTAAAATCATTTAAATCATTAAAATCATTTTATCACTGATTCTTCATGAGAAAACAGACATTTGGCAAAGTTGATATCTTAAAAGATAAATTTACAACACATTTTTATTTTGCTGAGGAAATGGCGGTATTCTAGGTGGTGAAAGTTTGCATAGCCAATTTAGTTGTTCTGCAAATTGATATACTGGAATACTTAGTAACTTGGGAGATAATGAAGAATTAGAGCATTCTATGGGAGACAGATACAGAAGTTGAAAGTTATAGGAAAAAAGTGGGAGAAAGTAAAATTCAATGCATTCAAAGTGTTTTGTCAACAATCATTTATTGCGATATTTCTATTAGAATTATGGTTCTGGTAGTGTTAAAATACATGTTAAAACCCAGGCCAATGAAGTAATAACCAATTGGCTGGTTTAAAGTTTACTAGCATAGGAAAAACAAAACACAAAACAGAGTTATAAAAAGTTATATTGTAAAGTGAAGGTAAATTAAATAACTATGGTTATTTTTAAACAAATAATGTATTCTCTGTGAATTAGATATTTGCCCTTGTAAAGAACAGTCTATACCCATAAATAAGTTGTCTAATTAAAAGCAGACATGTGCTGACACAAATTTTTCCAATCATATATCATAATATTATCAGAAAGTAAAGCAAGTGCTCAAAACAACTGACAACTAATTGCAATATTACATCTTGAATATAAATGGTAATATAAAATGTGACTATTTGGAATACTATTTGATGTATAATGGGCATCTACAGCACAATTTTAAACAGAATATACATTTATAATATGGCTATCTTAATTTTTCTTATCTTGAGTGAATATCCTGTATGTGTTTATACAGATGATTTATAATTTTTTCTTCCATCTGAAAACTATTTATCGGCCTAAGTGAAAACTTCAATGAGACCAGAAGTTATTTTGTAGATTGCATTAATTAATTAGGTACTATTATAAATAAAATAACTTAATTCAGTAGAAAGTGTTACTGTATATAATAACAATTAATAAGAAAGGAGTGTTTTTGGTTGATTCAAGCATAATTACCGTCAATAATATAATTTATTTCTATCTCTCTGAATTTAAAGTACTTCACTATTAGGACCTTAGACTAAGATGTATTGTGTAAATAGAATTTCAATAAATAATATGAATTGGAAGTAAACAGGAAGGACAAAAGGAAAAAGAAAGAAGAGCATAAATCAGACTATTCTTCCATTTTATATAATACTGGGGATTTTAGAGTTTAACAATTTCCAAGTTACTTCATAAGCAAAATGTATATATATAGTTACCAGATAATACACCATGATTCATTTCCCAAAATATACCTAACACAGGCAACTTAATGGTATTATTAAGTAAATAAGAAGTAGCCTATAATCCCAGCACTTTTGGAGGCCGAGGTGGGTGGATCATTTGAGGTCAGGAGTTCGAGACAAGTGTGACCAGCATGGTGAAACCCCATCTCTACTAAAAATATAAAAATTAGCCAGGTATGGTGGCGGGTGCCTGTAATCTCAGCTACTAGAGAGGCTGAAGCAGGAGAATTGGTTCAAGCTGGGAGGCAGAGGTTGCAGTGAACTGAGATCATGCCACTGCACTCCAGCCTGGGTGATAGAGCTAGATGTCTCAAATAAATAAATAAATAAATAAATAAAATAAAGCTTATCTGTAGGCAATAATTAAAGGAATTATTATCTGTAGGAATTTATTTTCCTATCTAATATCCTCATGGCAAACACCCTCACTTGTTTCTGACAATTTTACATGTTATCTAGCTTTGGAGCTTATCTTAACTACACTATTTACTTACATTTTTTTAATTGACAAATCAAATTGTATGTATTAACCATGTAGAACATTACTTTGAAGTATATTTCCATTGTGGAGTGACTAAATCTAGCTAATAAACATACATTTTCTCATACAATTATCATTTTTGTGGTGAGAATACTTTACATCCATCCTCTTGGCATTTTTCAAAGATATATTTTTAACTACAGTCACCATGCTGTACAAAAGATCACTTCAACTTTTTCCTTGTATCTAATTGAAATTTTGTGTCCTTTGTTCAACATTGCCCCCAGACACTCTCTCAATCACCCCAGCCCCTGGCAATCGACATTCTGTTCCACTTCTCTAAAGTCTAGTTTTTTAGATTTCATGTATGAGTGATATCACGCAGTATTTGTCTTTCTGTGCCTGGTTTATTGCAATTTACGTAATGTCTGCTAGGTTCATCTATGCTGTTGCGAATGTCAGGATTTAATTATTTTTAAAAGCTAAAGAGTATTTCACTGTGTATATGGACCACATTTTCTTTATCCATTCATTCAGTGAATGGACTGAATATGAGAAACTGTGAGTGTGAGGAATATGAGAGTGCAAATATCTCTTTAAGCACTGATTACATTTCCTTTGGATATACACCCAGTAGTCGGATTATGGGATCATAGGCCAGTTCTATTTTTAATTTTTTGAGGAACCTCCATACATTTTTTCATAATGGCTGTACTAATTTACATTTCTACCAACAGTCTGCAAGGATTCCCTTTTCTCTACATCTCTGCCAATACTTATCATTCACCTATTTGATTACAGCCATTCTAACCTGTGTGAGATGTTATATCATGGTGGCTTTAATTTGCATTTCCTTGATTATTAGTGATGTTGATGAGTGCATTTTTAATGTACCTTCTGATCATTAGTGTGTCTTACTTTGAGAATCTTTCATTCATATCATTTCTCTATTTTTAAATTGGTTTATTTGTTTTCTTATAAGTGAGTTGTTTGAGTCTCTCATATATTTTGGATATTAACCTCTTATCAGATGAATAATGTGTGTATATTTTCCCCCACTGTTTACTTTGTCTTTTCACTCTGTCAATTGTTTCCTTTGCTATGCAGAAGCTTTTAGTGTGATGTAATCCCATTTGTCTATTTTTGTTTCTGTTGCCTGTACTTTTGGGGACATATCCAAAAAAAACACTGCCCAGATCAATGTCATGGAGATTTTTCTTTATTTTAGTAGTTTCATAGGTGCAGTGTATATACTGTCTATCTTCTATTTGGATTTGATTTTTTATATGGTATGAAATACATGTTTAATTTTATCCTCCTCTATGATGATATCCAGTTTTATCAATAACATTTATTGCGTGGGGTGCAGTGGTTTGTGCCTATAATCCCAGCACGTTGGGAGGCCTAGGTGGGTGGATCACTTGAGGTCAGGAGTTCGAGATGAGCTTGGCTTCATCTCTACTAAATGGTAAAACCTTGTCTCTACTAAAAAAGTACAAAAAAATTAGCCAGGCATGGTGGCATGTGTCTGTAGTCCCAGCTATTTGGAAGGCTGAGGCGGGATAATCCCTTCAACCTGAGGGGCTGAGGTTGGAGTAAGCTGAGATTGCACTACTGCACTCCAGCCTGGGCAACAGAGTAAGACTCTGTCTCAAAAATAATAACAATAATTAAAATAACATTTGATTGTATAAGTGTAGATTCATATCTAAGTTCCTTATTATTTTCCACAGGCCTATGTGTTTATTTGTATGCTGGTGTCATTCTGCTTTGCTTACTATAGCCTATGACACATTTTTAAGCCTGGTAGTGTGATACCTCTAGCTTTTTTCTTTTAGCATAAGATCGTTTGGGGTATTTGTGGTCTTATTCGATTTTATACAAATCTTAGCATTGCTTCTTATATTTATATGAAGATTATCTTGGTATTTTGATAGAAATTGTATTGAATTTTTCATCATTTTGGGTAATACAAACATTTTAACATTAATTCTTTCAATAAATGAGCATGTAATATCTTTACATTTATTTGTATCGCAATTCCTTTGATGAATGTTTTATTTTTCAGTATATTGATCTTTGACTTTCTTGGTTAAATTTATTCCTAAATACTTAATTTTCATCGTGATTGTAAATAGAATTGCTCTCTTAATATAACTTTCAGATAATTTGCTGTTAGTGTATAGGAACACTACTGACTGTTGCATGCTGGTTTTGTTTCCTCCAAATAAGCCTTTGGAGAATATGGCTGAGAAAATATTGAGAAAACACTAACTAGGCCATAGTCTTGATTTCTATGTGGCAGAAAACACTGCAAAATGATGTGATGAGAAGATGACTGACTCCTCTTTAAAGAAACTGAATGATGAACTCATACATACTGCATCTAAAACATGGCTAGAAGGTATACATGGGACTCTTAATTAATGAACCATATTTTAGAAAGTCTTACCTCTACAGCAAATGATTTATGAAGAAATTTAAATAAATTATGAATAGTAACCATCATTACCAATCAATTGTTGATCAGTATTTGTTATAAATATCTATTGATGGTCATAATTAATAATGTATATGAATAATACATAAATTTAAATAAAAAATTAAATCACTGAGTGTTTAAATATATTCATATTTCTATGCCAGTAAGTGATTAATAATAGTGTTTTAGAACTATAACATAAAGGAGGTTTCAAATTTCAGATATGAAAGCTAGCTGTACAGATGATTACATTTAAAATATTTATTGAGAGTCTACTGTGAGCTAGGCACTATTCTGGACACTGAGATATATAGTAGATAGATAGATAGATAGATAGATAGATAGATAGATAGATAGAGATAGATAGATGCTAAAGACAGTAAAAAACTCGAATAAGTAAATTACTAATTCTGTAGGTACATTTTCACTCTGTTCTTTGCTTCCTTTGTTGTGCAGAAGTATTTTAGTTTAAGTAATAGTTTTTTTCTTGAAAACACATAGAGCCTGGATTATTTATATTTTGTATTCACTACTAAGTCAATCATCATAAGGATATCCAAAATGTTAAGAAGCAAGGCTAAATAATGTTTGTCAATTCTAAGACAAAGGGTCATGTCAGAATTAAGAAAATAATGATTATATTGATATAAATTAGTAATAGAAAAATTAGTAATAGAAAAATAGAAAAAATAAAAAAAAGTGTTAGTACTACTTTTACTCTTTTGTTTGTAAGTAGATTAATTTTAAACATAGCTCTAGGAGCTAAAATGCTAATATATTCATTACTTTCCAAGTCTTCAATTAAGCATTGTATTTGCTAAAGTTTTATGACTTCTGTTGTCGTAATATTGATATTTCAAATTTTTTCAAAGTCTTCTTATATTACACCTTTAAATATTTCAGATACTTTTGATTAATATTAGATTTTTATTTTTAAACTATTATTCATAAATCCAAATATAATTGATTTAAATAGCAGAAGATCTTAGTTTTCCATTACTATACAGGGCCTGTACATAAATGAAAGCAAATTAATTTTTCTCCACAAATTTTTCTATAAGAACACATTTTTGTTCTTAACCTAACAAAAGATTTTAACACAGTTTTTCTTGGTAGAAATTTAGTAAGAGGCAATGCTTCTAGCTTGTGTAACTCTCTAAACTCTATTATGTCTGTGCCCAATTTTGATACAAATTGAAAGCACTCAAATCAAATTTCTAAAATATCTAGAATTTTAAATGAAACTTTAAACAGAGATAACATTTCAAATAAAAGGTAAATTTCAGAACAAAGTTGTAATGAGCATTTAAAATATCTTCATTTGAATACTGACCATGTTTCAAAGTTTAGGTATTTTTGCTTTGAGCTGTGGAGAACTGTTTTCTCTTTAGTAATTTAATGGCATTCGAAGCCATTGTTCTCAGTGATATGAAGTGGCAAAAGACAGGAATAATTGTTTTGAAAGTGGATGCAAAAGTACCCCTCCCATACCTTTTACACATAAAAATAGACATTTCTCCCTTCTTTGGAATTCGATCTGCTGAATTTTAAACATAGACATTCTTCTGTGGAGGCAAATGACTTTCTACAAATGGGGAACATTTAATAACCTACTCAGTTAATAACTTGCTAGGTTACTCCTGCATTTATTATGAGAAAATGTTTTACTCATCTATTGCCACTTCTTTTAGTGATCAGTGTGTTTCAGAAGCCTTTGTTCTTCTCCTGAGACAAAACTCTCTCTACTTTGTTTTCTTTACTCTCATGGCCCTTAGATCGTAACACTGTCCGCTCATCTCTGATTGACAGACCTCGGAGACTCTGTCAAGGCTACTGGTCCCCAATGCCATTAAACTGTCATTCATCTTCCCAGTTTCACAACTCTAAAAAGAGTTTTCCATTACTCTTAGCTCACCAGGAGACTGTGTTGTCTTTCTGTAGCACTTCGGTCTTTTATTCTAAAGGTGGTTTTAGCTTTGAGATATATGTGTGTGTGTGTATATGTGTATATATAAATTGATAAAACTGTATATGTTTGTGATGTGTGACATAAAATTTTGATAAATGCATACATTGTGAAGTGGCTAAATTAAGCTAATTAGCTTATTCACTATCTCACCACTTTTGAGGTAAAAACACTTAAAATCTACTGTCTTAGCAATTTTCAGGTATGTAATATATTGTTATAAGTTACTGTTACCTTATGAGGTACAATAGGTCTCTTGAACTTATTCTTCACATTTAACCAAAATTTTTTATCATTTCATCCACATCTCCCCAGTCTCTCACTTTGGGCTACTGCCATTTTGTTCTCTGTTTCTATAGGTTTAACTTTTAACATTCTACTCATAAGTCAACTTTTGTGATATTTATCTTTCTGAGCCTGGCTTATTTTACTTAATGTCGTCCAGGTTCATCCATATTGTCAGTAAAATGACAGGAATTCCTTCTATATATGGCTGAATAGTATTCCCTTGTGTATACATATCATATTTTCTTTATTTCTTTATCAACGTATGGACATCTAGGTTGATTCATATCCTGGCTATTGTTAATAATGCTGTAGGGAACATAAGAATCTCTTTGAAATATGCATTTCATTTTTTTAGGATATATACTCAGTAGTGGATGGTGGATCACATGATAATTCAATAAAGATTTTTGATTTAAATTTTTCTTACTGATATTTACATGTTTTTCAAAGTAAACATATAACAAATAGCAAGACTATTAGAGAAAAAAGTATCATTGTTTAAATAGTTGGTTTACATTACAATTCCTTATCTTGTTTTTTGACATTTTCAAGGTGTCTCAGTCCATTAATGCTGCTCTAACAAAATACTTCAGACTGGGTCATTTACAAATAATAGGTATTTATTTCTCATAGTTTTTTAAGCTGAAAAGTCTAAGGTTGAGATGCCAGTGGATTCAGTGTCTGGCGCAGCCTTGCTCTTTGCTTTCAAGATGGTGCCTCTTGCTGTGTCCTCACATGCAGTGTTTGTTTGTATCTTGATTGTCTAAATATCTGTGCATTTGTTGTGGGTAGTTCTGTTTTACACATCATAAGGATTACTTCTCAATTAGAGTACAATCTCTTATGAAAACTGTGGGTTTGAGCTTTGAACAATAATATAATAGCATCACGGACTGTTCACTTTCTCATTATTTACTTTTGCTATAATCAAATTTCTAAAATTTAAAATACTGGCTTCTAATTTTTCATGAGAATTATTCCAAAGCTTGTGAGACTGCATATCCTAAGGACTCAGTTCTCAAAATTTCAATAAAGAAGTCTTTTAAGGAAGGAGAATCAGGGGTGCTTTGAAATTGTGTGCAGACTAATATGCATACAATCTGGGAGGCCTGTTAGAAGAAAAAACACACAAATTTACAAATACAAATTTAGAGCCATGGAAGGTGCTCATTCAAGTGAGAGTCCATACAGCTTAAAGTTTATTAGCTTCATGGTAAATCCAATTTTGCTAACGAATATGTATTTCAAAAAACTTTCCAGGTGATTCAAAGATATGAATCCTATAAAACATGCTTTTGAATTTTTTTCTTCTAACTTCGTATGATCAAGTTCAGATAGTTGCTAGAAGTTTTTACACATGTATATGTATACACATGTTTTAGACATGGGAAAAACTATTCAAAAATAGTTATTTCTGGATAGAAAACTTGACTTCTCACTTTGTGTTAAATACTACATCTCCAAATTTAAATAAAGAGCTCCATTAAACGTTATTTCATAGGAATGCAATATGTTTGGTAAGTAATACACATTAACCAACCTATTCATAAATATTTGAAAATATTTTTAATTAGGACCATTGAAACCTAAGTTAGTACATGAATATTAAATATATGGCTCCAGATTTGTAAGGCAGACAATTCTGATAACAGCTTTCTGTCAACATAATTACTTTTCTTTTTTAAGTTTTCTGAATTTAAATTGACAAATAAATGAAAGAAGATTTTGTAAGTATTTATTAACTGAACATTTTCATGTTAAAGTCCACTCTGTCTTATCATCATCAGCCAAAAATTATTCAGAGCTTGAAAAATATTTTATTTTATAAATACCAACACCATTTATTAGTTATTGTCATTGTTTGTATTTCACACATAAATAAATAATTGTGTATATAAATGGCTGCTTTTTTTTCTCTTCCATATATCAGAGTAGCATAACTCACTTTCGAGTTAGCATAATCTCACTTTCAGGAGGTACTTCAAAACCTTCATTTGTATTAAACAAATAATTCCAAGTGTTCTTGTATACATTTGAGCTCCATTTAGCAGTGAGACTCAGTTTTCTCTGAGTTTGCAAGTATCTGCCTTACTTAAGCTAAAGTAAAATGTAAAATAGTCTCATATTAATTGAGACTGTTAATGACTTTTTCAAAATATAAAGTCGTAATAGAGTGAATATCAATATTTAAACATACAGTCTCTTTACAGATCAATATTGTTTTGTCCCTTAAATTCTGTCTGATACAATTATTTTTCCATTCAATTAGCAAATTGCTTTTATAGATTACATAGGCATACATATATACATATGTATATATATTTTGTCTTTTCATAGTAGTTTTACACTTGGCTTATGTGATATAACTTTAATCACAGGATAAATTCTTAAGTTGAAAGTGATACCAATATTGTAAAACAGCTTCAAGCTCCAGAGTTGTGCATTTGAAATATCAAATATGATTCATAATTTAGTAGACATTGAATATTTTTACATTTTTCATAAGAAATTGAATGAGTTTTCCTAAAAGTAGTACATTGTGGTATGTTGTACAGATGGTATATTATACATTTTGGGAACATTAGTAGATTTTTGTAAAAACTAATTTTTTTCTATTTAAAGAGAAAAAAGGCAACTTGGGCAATTTCTGATTCAAACTAGGTGACATAAAACAGTTTTTTCCTGGCTTCTCCTTACTAACCACCACGATCATCCCTGGAAATGATACAAGATATAATCAAAAGAGGACTCTGAAATGTGGTAAGAAAAAAGTAAGCTGATTAGGGATCTCAGGACTGGACAAAAAGCAGAGAGACAGGGCATCTTGAGTCTTCTCAAAGAAGGCAATTTTGGTCCCACATTGCAACAAAATTTGTTTAGAAACACATGTATTTAGTCTCTACTCCCAGTACCTAACACAGAGCTTCTAACTTCCTTGGAATTCGAGGTGATACGAGTGTCTTGTTTAATGGGGCTTCTCTTGGTGAGCTTATGAACAGTTTTTCAAGGGAGGCTGGTCAGTAGAATGACCAAGCCATGATTAGAAGCTTGGCACTTTCAGTTGCCCCCAGTCCCTATCCAGTGAGGCTGAAAATTGAATGAATTATAAATAGTGCATATATGATGAAGCCTGCATGAAGAGACTAAACTCTGGTGTCCAGATGCCTTCCAGATAGTGAACACATCCATGTAAAGGGAGGATGGTGAAACCCAACACCAAGAGATAGAATCTCCTGCACTTAGGATCCTTCTGGACTTTGCCCTACGTACCTCTTTATCTGGCTATTCATTTGTATGCTTTATAATGTCCTTTATCAGAAACCATTAATAGAGAGTAACCTGTAATCCCTGAATGCTGTGAGCTATTCTAGCAAGCTATAGAACCAAGAGGGAAATCACGGGACCTCTTGACTTCTCAGTCTGTCAGAAATACAGGAGGTCTAGACTTGTGATTGGCATTTGAAGTGGGGGTTGTTTTGTATGACTGAGTCTTAACCTGCGGATTCTGTGTCAATTCTGAGTACTTAGTGTTACAGTTGAATTAAGCTGTGGAACACCCAATTGATGTGTACAGAAAACTGGAGCACTGCTTGGTTTGGAAAACCTACACATTTGATGTCAGAAGGGTTTCGAGTAGAGAAATGGCTTTTCTCTTAGTTGGTGTCAGAGAAGTGAGATGGGATAACACAGCCTGTGACATAATTTGTGAAGAGAAAGAATGAAAAGGTGGAGCGCCAAGTAAGTTTGATCTCTGGATGGATACTTAGTCACCTGTGGTATGAAACTGCAGCTGTGCTGTCATGAGTTACTAAAGGTAAAAGTTAACTCCACAAATTAGAATTGGTGGTAGACCCAATTCTCAAGAAGTCAGCTCATTCGATAACTAAGGGCATGCAAAATAATAAGAATGATGCTAAACATACAATCCCTTGGTTACTGTTTTTTGTAATGGCTAAAATGAAAGAAGGTGCTGGGTCAGGTCTTGATGCTAAACTGAGCTTAGACTTCTGTTAGTCTGAGCTACATCCAGTAGCATGAAAGTTGCCTACAAAAGGAGAATTTATGCCATACCAACAGAAAGTACCTCTAAGGCTTCTAGTGACCAAGAAGATCATCCACATGAGGGGAGGGAAAATCTAAACTAAGAAACTACTAAAACCAGTTAAAGGAGTTGTCCCATATTGTAGGTCAGTATCATCAGCTTCCTGAAGAACCTTTACTGAAATCTATTTTGAGAGTGACTAATTTGGAAGTAGTGTATTTGATTTTAAATGCTGCAGAAGGGAAGAGCATATTTGGGCTGACACAAGACCCACAGTTCACCAGCATAATTACACATAGCTCTATGTGATCCAGACACACAGGAAGGTATTCCCAAGGCAACAGCCAGGCTAGTGGACCAGATAAAATGGACTTCCCAACTTCAGCTGTAAATGTCATGTGAGACACTGCAGATAAAGCAGTTAGTATACTTTCTATGCAAGCTAATTGGGACTGGCTTCATAATGGATGGGATATTCACTCACTGAATATGCCTGTTCCTCACTTTCTTGCTGCATTTGGGCTGTTGTACCTGAATAACTTAGACCAGGTTGCTTATAGGCTACTAACATTTACTTCCCGGAGCCAAATGCACTGTGATTCTGCAAACTGCTAGTGAAGTTTTAATGGTGACTAAGGTTAGATTGGGAGGCTACAGTGATGCAATGATTAATGAGATTAGAGAATAAGTTTGGATAAAACTTGTGAGTTTTTGTCATATATCCTTTGCCTGTACGTACTATTGAAACAGATACTATGTTTCACTGAATATTTCTTTTCCTACCTAATGCTGTAAAATAGAAAGCGTGACAATCCTCTCTCAGACTAGTTTTAATTGAATAAGCTATCCGGGAACCAGTAGAAATGCCTGAACCCATAGAAATTGTTAATTTAAAACAATATAGAATACTTAGATACCATTTTAATTAATGACATAAGTGATGGTTACTTTTAAGTGCAACTTGACTGGGTTGAGGAATACCTAGGCCCTGGTAAAATGTTATTTCTAGGTGCGTGTGTGAATGTATTTCTGCAAGAAATTTAGCTTTCAGTCAGTTACTGGATAAAGAAAATCTGCTCTCAGCAATGTGAACAGGAATCACTCAATTCACTGAGGGCCTGGACAAAACAAAAAGAAAGAGAGAGGGTAAATGTGCTTTCTTTATGGAGCTGGGAAATTGTATTTACTCCTGCCCTCAGATATGAGAGCTTCTCTGGTTCTAAGGCCTTTGGACACAGACTGAACCACACCATCAACTTCCCTGGCTCTCTAGTTTGCAGATAGCATCCTGTGGGCCTTCTCAGGTTCCATAACTACACAAACCAATTCTCATAGTAAATCCACTCTTATGTATCTATGTATACATTATATATCTATACAGGGTTCACTAATACTAACATGCTAGAAGCTGAAATGCTGGTAACAACACATTTTCTGTAAAATAGCCCTTGTATGGCCCATAAAAAAATGAATGTCTCATGGAAACTAACAGGCCAGTGAGGCTTAAATTAAGTTGTACCTGACATAGCCTCATCAGTCCCAGACATGGTTTCCATAATGCAGTAACTACAAGATGTTAAAAAAGACTGGTGTTTAGTGACTGATCTCACAAATGCTATCTTCTCTGTCTCAATCCCTGGAAATTACCAACAGCAGCTTCATGTGTGACAGACACCAATTTACATTTACTCTACTGCCACAGGGTTTATCTATACTCACCAGTTTACTGTCATAATTTGGCCCGAAGAGATGTGGACTTAATGCAGGTGTATCTATGGAGATCCAAACTGTTGTGCTGTTGCTTCAAACAATACAAATTTATGATTTTACCATTCTGAAAGTCTGAATTCCAAAATGCATCTTACAGGGATAAAAAATCCAGTTCTTGGCAGTGCAGAATGCCTTCTGGAAACTCTAGTGCTTTTTTTAACTTCTAGAGGCTTCCCTCATTCCTTTGCTCATGGCCCCCTTGCATCTTCAAAGCCAGCAGTCTCATGGTTCAAAACTCTGCTTCCTTCATCATAGCTCCTCTGACTCCTCTGACCCCAACTTACATCTTCTAAGGACCTTCTGATTATAGTAAACCCATCTGGATAATCCAGGAAAATCACCCTGTTTTAAGATATTTAACTCAATCATATTTGCAAAGTCTACTTTTCCAAAAGAAGAAAATATAGTCATGATTTAGGAGATTAACATGCAGACTTATCTGGATCCCATTATTCTGCCTACCACAGGTGACATGCAATGGTGATATAATGTATTAATACTTTTGATATGATGTAATAAGAAAGGCATTTTGCCACTATCTTCCTCCCCAAAACAAATCACAATGGCCAAATCATGAGAATAAACAAAAGATAAGTCCCAAATAAGGAATAAGGACATTTTTACAAAATATCTAAGTAGCAGTCATCAAAAGTTTCAAGGATATCACAAATTAGGAACATCTGAGAAATGGTACAGCTAGGAGGAAACTAAGGAGGCATCATGAGTAAATGCAATCTAGTATACAGTATGCCATCCTAGAATAGAGAATGGATATTAGGCAAAAACTAGGAAAATTTTAGTAAAGTATGAAATTTAATAATGTATCAATATCAGCTTGCTAATTTTGACAAGTGTACCATCATCACGTTAATCACAGGAGAAACTGTGGTGAACCGTTTGTACTTTTTTAAGTGTGTGCAATTTCTCTGTAAACCTAAATTTTTCTAAAGTTTAAAAGTTTATTTTAAGAAGAAAAGAAAAAACAACACTATGATAAAAATTAAACAAGTGCCTGGAAATCTCTAGGCCCAGATGGTTTTACTGGAGAATTCCATCAATCATTTACATAATTAACATAAACTTTACACATCTTTTTCTCCAAATAGAAGAGGATGAAACACTTTCCAGTTCAGTTTTTGAGTATTGCGCTGATATCAAAATGAGATGAGAATATAAAAAATAAAAACTATAGGCTAATACACTTTATAAAATTATATGCTAAAAACAAACAAAACGCTCAACAATATATTGGCAAACAGAATCAGAAAACTCATGAAGATTGATCTTTGACAAATATGTCCAATAAATTTGATAAAAGAAGAATGAGCTTAATAAATGTTTCTATAACAATTTGATATTCACATAAAAAAACCTGACAGCAATGAAAATGTCACACTTTATATAAAAGATAGCTAAGGATAGATTATGGACTTAAATGTAAAACATAAACTGCAGTTTAAAAAAAAAAAACATAGTACAAAATGTTCCATAGGCAAACTATTCCTAGACTCAACTCTAAAACACAATACATGAATGAAAACCCTGATAATTTGTACCTTATTAAAATTAAAACAGGATAAAATTCTTGTTTGAATGCCCATGTAAAGTCACTGAAAGATCAGCTACAGACCTGAAGAAAACAGCCTCAAATCACTTATCCAAAAATGAATGGTATCTAGAACATATGAGGAATTCTCAAATCTCAAAACAACTACAATATGTCTAAAATATATTAATAGACATTTCAGTGAATAGGACATACAGGTAAAAAAATAAGCAATGAGAAAGTAATTAACATCATTTGTCGTTAGGTAAAAGTAAAGGAAAAGCAAAATGAAATATCTCTGCTTACTTATTAAGATGGCAAACTAAAATGCATATCATATTTAAGTTTTTATTTGTTAATTAAAATATATTAATACATTTTTAAAATTAGTGACAGCACAACAAATTCAGGGCAAGAAGGGAGAAGCTGCCTCTCTCATACTTGACTGGTGGAAATGTAAAATGGTACAGACACTCTGAGAAACAATTTGGCAATTTCTTACCAGAATAAACATGCAATTACCATACGACCCAGAAATTACACCCTTGGGCATCTATCCCAGAGAAATAGACAAACACAATGTTCATGGCAGCTGTATTTATAATAGCAAAGAATTGGAATCTGTTCAGATGTCCTTCAACAGGTGACATGATAAAGCCATCTATCTCTGTTACATACATGTTATGAAATGCTAAACAGTAACAAGGAGCACATGAACACATACAGAGATCTAAATATATATTTGTATATGGGCATTATATATGTAATTTATCTTTGCCAATAAATTAATTAAATTTATAATAAAATAAAAATAGTTGAGAAAGAAAAGTAAATGACATGTAAATAGTATAAAAAGTTAAATGTGAGCTAATGGAGAAATGGCTTCAACAAGATTAATCACAAAGTAATTATAATAGATTTAGGTGTTGAGATAGGACTTGAAAAATGTAAGCAAAAATCAGAGAACAGATATCGAGTCTTGATGAATTTGTTTTGTTTCCCCAGGATCACTTTGCCCAGCAGTTGAAGGCTTACAATTTTCTCCTTTTATAATTGAAATCTTTATTAAAAATAATCTGAAAAGTCATATTCTGAATGGTATAGAGGACAGCAACTGTAGCTGATGCATCCATAAAAGACTACATTACAAACCTTTACAGCCAATAGCAATGATTGTGCACCTACTCTGCATCAGATATTGGTCCTGCTTTTAGGGATAGGAAATAAATGTGATGATATTTCTCTGCTATTATAATTTTATAGATGACGTTAAAAGATATGTACTGCAATATATAAATTACAAGACATAGAGGCTATGACCTATGTTCCTGAACTAAGAAATAGTACACTACAATCAGGTTTCTAAAATTTAACCCTTTCCATTGGATGACAAAATAAATTAGAATATTGTGGATTTCTCTCTCTATCTCTCTCTCTGTCTCAGTGTGTATATATATATGTACACATAATATATACACACAGATATACATATCTCTGTGTGTGTAACATACATACATATATCATACACAGAGATTTTATATATATACATCTCTGTGTGTGTGTATATATATACAGATACATATATATACACCACACATATATACACAACTGTCTCTGAGTGTGTATATATACATACGTATATACACATACTGAGAGATGTGAATATATGTATATATACATATATATACACCATATACAAACATATATATACACTAAGTATATACACAGTGTATATATACAGATACAGAGACAGAGAGTGTATCTCTCTTAGTGTATATATATGTACAATGTATGTGTGTATATGTGTGTGTTATGTGTGTATATGTATATGTATGTGTGTATGTATATATGTATACCAGTTTTACCCATATATATATCCATTCTTTAAAGTGTATTTTTCTATTTCATCGTTATGCAAGTGTTCTCCCTCATCCAAACTAAGCCCAATTCTTAACACTTTAGGTGTTCCAAAGTCCTGAACTTCACTGATGTCCCTTTTTCCTGGTTTTCCAATTTTTTTTGATAAGTTTGTCCTTACCAGTGTCATTTGAACACACGATGAACATAGTAACTTTGTCTTTATCTCTTCTTACCCTGTAGTTAATTGTCTTTCTTTCTACCCAATTCATCTCCATTCTTTGTGAAATTTTGTTTCCACTTTGGGCCTATTACAAAATTTATTGAAACTTGGCTTTGACCCTTACAATTCCATTCAATCAATTCTGCTAAAATTATTAATGACTTTACAAAATAATCAGGTTTTACCAATCAATTGTCTTGTACTCAGCTGTTTTTGACATGGTTGAATCTGTATGAAACATTATTTTGCATAGGTATTTTCCTACTTTGGGGGCCACTCATCTTCCATTTTTTGTAGCTGTCCTTTTCTTTTCTTTTTTTTTTTTTTTTTTTACAATACCTTAAATATTTTTTCTACCATACCCACATTTGAATAAATAGCCTCCCCCACCACCATCCCATCAGTAGCAGAAGCCAAATTGGCTTTACTGACATGACCAACCTAACTGGTATCTGTTTATGTGTCTATCTGTTCATCTAGCTATCTATCCACACACACACACACACACACACACACACACACACACACACACACACACACCACACAGAGAAAGAGAGAGAGAGAGAGAGAGAGAACGGGGCAGAGAGACAGACAGAAAGAGAGAGAGAGAGAGAGAGATCTCCCTGAGAGAGAAAAGAAATAAATTTAATATATGCTGATTTCAAAAAACAGTATGAATCCCAAATACGTTTGTGCTGGTTAATTACCAACTATAAGAAAAATTATTCTGATTTATTGGGTTTATCTTCTTTAGGTTGTAGTTTGAGACTGCAACTGAGCCTTTGTGGCTAAAATTGGAAACATTTATCTATGATTTGTATAATCACCTCAGGAAAGAGAAACAAGTGGGAAGCGATATTACTCTGCTGCAAATGACATTGAGAGGAGGATAAACTTTGAAAGCTCTGAATCTGGATACACTTGGGGATTTTGTGGCTGGAATTTTGCCTGTTGGTTAGGATCTCACCTGTTCATTTGATTCTCCTTAAGATGAAAAAAGAGTGTTGCCTCCAAAGCTGAGCTAGAGCAAGGGACTGACAAACACTGAGAATGTGATGTGTCAGAGGTCATGCAAACTGCATTAGTAGACATGCCTGAAAAAACGCTTCAAGTCTTTCAACCCAGGATTATGTTAAATTAAAAAGCCAAGTTTTCTGCACCCAAAAAAGGCACAGGGATTGGCAAACAAACAAAATCCTGTCCAGAAGGTCTGAGGAATCTCATACTCATCACAGAGAAAGGGGTGTAAATCTCTACCTTTAGGACAGAAAAACTCTAGATCTTGTGAATGTGTGATATTGCAGGGCTCAGACAGAGGGGGTACTGTGTCAGAGAAACCAACACATACATAAAGTCAATATGGGATCAAACATCTTCTATCATTTTTTCATTACAAAAAGCCAACTAGGCATCTCCTGAACATAGAGACCGACCAGTAAGATGGAAGAGAGAGAAACACACACTATTTGAACTGATTTCAAACATGACATGACTGCAAAAATACACAACTTGACAGTTTGTACTACCTGGAAGCACACAGATGAAAATTTCTGTCATCATTTTGGAGTTACTGGTATCCTTGATAAGAATATATTTAATAGGACTGTATCCAGATTTCAGTGGTCTAAAGATCGAAGAGCACATGTAGAAAAGGATTAGGTCTTAGATAATTTCATTGAAGTGTTTCTATTAAAGCCAGACACTGTCCTGGGGTAGAAGTGTTATTATTCCATTTTTTAAGGTGAAACAATATAGTTTTACTGAGTTTAACCAGTCTTTAATCATGCAGGTATTAGTTGAAGATGTCACAATCTGAACTTCTAATATCCTGAATGAACTGTATATGTACTTATTGAATTATATATGCACTTATTGAATTATATATGCATTAAAATCATATTTGATTGATTAATTTACTAAGTATTAGTATTTACTAATACTAATTAGTAATTAGTAAATACTTTACTAAGTATTTACTAATACTTAGTAAATTAATTGTTCAATAATTCTCATTCATAATGTTACTGAGTTGACTTTAATTTTATTAATATCTTAAAATATTTGGCATATTGATCTGCATCATGTAAAATACAGCTCAGGATCAAGTGGCATTATCTTTCTAGACTGAGACCATGTAACATGCCCAAATGCATATGTACTGCAGGAATGCTGAATTTCTGGCATAATTAGATACCTTCTAATTTCAACTGCATGATGTTTCTCTTGGATAAAACATACTTTCTGTCCCTTTGTCAACAGAGAACCGTTCCTTTTTTATTGTCAAAAGAACTCAGGTTTGCAAATATTACTGTTTGAAGATAATTCTAGCATTCCAAGAAGACTTGAAATTTGTAAGCATGAAATTACATATCTATTCCCTATGGTATATTGTTCAGAAGGTTATCTATACATCTTTGTGGCACTAGTACCTATTACAATGACACAACTGATAAATATATAATCATTTAATAGCTAGATATACAATTAAAGTAAATCTCTCAGTGTTCTAAAGAATCAATCATTGTTTTGTTTAAAAAACACGCATTCCTGAAAGTCAAATCCATCGTTATATAATATTATTTTCTACCCTGTTGATGTCATCTGTTACCTAAAGCTACCCAATTTGTTTTTCATTCTCTTTCTACACCTTGATAATTTTCCACACTGTAAGTTCTACCTCCTCAAATAGAATCCAGAAAGCATACATATACAAGATCCCTTCTAAGTAGACTACAAACATTTAATTCAAGTTTCTCCAGTGAAACGCAACCAAGCAAGTCTTGGATATAGCAGTGATCAACATCTAACAGAAGATCAGTGTTTTGTCAACCACTCTGATAAGGGTGCTCTCTTTCTTGGGGGTAGCAATGGCAGAGTTGCTGTTATCAATTTTTGAATGCCTTAGAAGTCAACAAATAATGGCAATCATTTCAAGTCAGAAAACATTGTTGCTGCCTCTGCCTGGCTCTTTGGCTTTAGCAGAGAACTTCTGAGTTTCCAAAGAAGCTTAAATGAATCACATTTCTGGTTAAGTAACTCAGAAAGGATTCTGTTTTGAAGAACCAGGAATTCTGAACAATTAAAACTAATGTTACAGTACATACTTGTTCATAGAAAGTTATTCTGATAATAATGATAATACACTACAAACCTTTACAAACATCTTTTTAATTTTTAGCATATACGCTGCAATAGAAAAATCAGCATAACTGGGACAATTTCATTTCTTTTTGAGCCTGCAATTTGATTCTCTTGTGAGGCATAGATTTGCTTTGCATATAGTTTTCACTAAGCAAACTGCCAGCAGCTCAGGAAAAGAGGGTTGGCTATTTCCAGTTGACTTCCTCAAGCAGACAAACATATTTGTCTTAGACTTAGACTAGCCATAAAGATAGATTCCTGCAAAGAGTGTGAGTAAATAATGTTAATTGTCTGAGTCAATCTGAACGTTCGAATAGTGTGAATGCTCAGGTGAGGTTTGCACCTGTTTTCAATATCTGTGACAAATGCACATGGAAAATTCCATTTCTTTCCAGCTGGAACTCCATAAGCAGCTAGAAAGTAATAAGTGCCTATGCAAATAAAGTAGAAAAATATTTATGCTTGCATAAAGCAAATAGAATATCATTGTAATTTAATGAATTAAAATTAAAATTCCATAAATACGTATTTTAAGTGACATGATTATTTGCTATAAATTTTATTTCTATATTAATAAGTTTTGTAACTTGCCGCAATCATAATTTTACAATCAGTTCACTTAAACAAATGTTAATTGAAGAGCTACAATATACTATAAAGTATATGGTGAACTATATATGATATGAATGCAAAGATTTAATAAAACACAGCCTAGGCCTTGATAAAATAACACTGCAGAAACAAAATAAATAAAATGAAAGAAATGTCATTTTACTCGTACTTCATGCTATGGAACGTGTAGGAATTTTCACCGGTGTTTTATTTAGTGCTCATCACAGGCCTATAACTGAGATTTCAAAAACATTAAATAATCTGTGAATGAGTACATAGATAGTAGTAGGTTTTGCTGTGGTTTAGGAAGAAGCATAGATTCGGCTCATGTTTCACTGATTCCCAGAACTTAGTCCTTTTCTCTTCATCAGTAGTTCTTATCCTTTTGTTCATAACAATTAAGTATAGAATGTTATGAAGTCTCAAAATTTTAAACATATCTTAACATTTATATAGTATTTATTACATCACTGATCATAGAGAGGGCAAATATGTGGGACATTATTACAACAGTCCAGAGAGAATAAATGAGGTTATTGCTAGAAATGAGCATGAAGCATAATGCAGTGACAGGCTGCACAATAGTCCAGAGAGAATAAATGAGGTTATTGCTAGAAATGAGCGTGAAGCATAATGCAGTGACAGGCTGCACAATCTAGGTTAGAAAGGTAACCAACCACACATAGAGACAGACAAAAACATGAGTTAATATAAAAGTAATAATATCTATCATTTACTAACAATTCATATATTTTCCTCCCCTTAAGAGTTTTCTGTGGATTGGCTTATCTAATTATTATCCTATAACTTCATGTGCAGATAAAGTCTCTTTTATTTTAGCTATTTATTTAGAAACAGGGTCACGTGTTGTCCCTAGAGTGCAGTGGTACATTCTAGCTCAGTATATGCTTACACTCGGGCTCAAGTGACCTTCCCACCGTAGTCTTCCAAGTAGCTAGGACTAGAGGTATGTTCCACCATACCTGGCTAATTTTTATTTTTTGTAAAGACAGGGTCTCCATCAGCTGCCCAGGCTGGTCTAGAACTCCTCGCCTCAAGGGATTCCCACCACTGCCAGTCTATATATAAAGTCCTTAAGGCAAAGGAGTTCAATACTTTACCCCCAAATAACTTAGCAATAAGGAGTGGATCCAGAATTATAACCCCAGAGTCTAGCTTCAAGTTGAAGTTCTTATACCCTATATTAAACAAAAACTTACCTGATGTATCTTAAATATAATGTTTGCATAAACCTTTCTCTCAGGCACTATTCACAGTAGCAAAGACATGGAATCAACTTGGATGTCCATCAACAGTGGACTGGTTAAAGAAAATGTGGTACATATAACCATGGAATACTATGCAGCCATTAAAAAGAATGAAATAACATCATTTGCAGCAAGATAGATGCAGCTGGAGGTCATTATCATAAGCAAATAATGGCAAGAATGTAAAATCAAATACCTCATGTTTTCACCTATAAGAAGCAGCTAAATATTGAGTACACATGGACATAAAGATGGAAACAAGAGACACGGGGGACTACTGGAGGTGAGAGTATGGGAGCGGAGTGAGGGTTAAGAACTATCTATTGGGTACTATGCCCACTTTCTGGGTGACAGCTTCATTTTCATGGCAAACCTAACTGACATGCAATTTACCCGTGTGACAAACCTGCACATGGACCCCCTGAAACTAAAATAAAAATTGAAAACAAAAACAAAAATAAGAATGTCACATAACGTCACAGAAGGATGACATTGAGGGCTCATGTAAAAAGCAATAACAATAAATTCAAGGACAGATATAAGCAAAGGACACCATATTTAATTTTAGCATAAAAGAAAGGACTCAGTAGAATTTCCATAAAACTAAATACATAAAAAGAAACAGAAATTTAGAATAAAACAAAATAAAAATCAGCGTCTTCATCTTATCCATTACAGATTTTCTTTAACAATTTAGAAATAAAGATTTGGACATTAAAGTGACAAATTCACTTTATTTACCCTCTGAAGAAAAGGCCATGTTGGTTATATGAAGCCCACAAACATAAAATCATCTAAATTAGAAATATAAATGCATCTCCAAAGTAAAATTTTAGACATCAATTCTAA
Organism: Macaca thibetana thibetana; assembly: GCF_024542745.1. Taxonomy (NCBI): domain Eukaryota; kingdom Metazoa; phylum Chordata; class Mammalia; order Primates; family Cercopithecidae; genus Macaca; species Macaca thibetana. Next base: position 63,102,531 of record NC_065594.1, read on the forward strand.
CTCTACCTCTACATTCTAACCAAACAGATATCTTTGCCTGAGAGACATTACCACTTTCGTTTGCATTTCTTCTGGCCAGCCAGAATTAAACAGTTCCTTCTGTCAATTTATTTACAGTTTTAGAAAGTTGAAACCACTGCAAAATAATTCATTAATTACATGGCTTCTAGCAAAATTTTGGCTTTTACCAGACATCATGAGAGCTAAATTTTGTTAATAATGCTTCTGAGAGTGATTTCTGATATCCACAATAAATGCAGGATTAGCTCTTTCCATCTGTTCAGGTGTTCCCCAATGGAACACAATTTTACTTTCACATCTTCTCATCTTACACAGATGAAATTCTGACTTATTGGTGGGAGTTGAACAATGAGAACACAAGGACACAGGGGGGGAACAACACACACTGGGGCCTGTCAGGGGAGGGCGGGATGGGGGGTGTGAAAACATCAGGAAAAGTAGCTGATGCATGCTGGGTTTAATACCTAGGTGATGGGTTGATAGGTGCAGTAAACCATCATGGTACACATTTACGTAGCTATGTAACAAACATTCACATCCTGCACATGTAACCCAGAACTTAAAATAAAATAAAATAAAATAAAATAAAAAAGAAGTTCGATTTTCTTCCTCTTTTAGTTTATTTCTGATAGTACTTTGGGTACTTCAAGTGATAACCTTAAATATAAAGTAATGGAAATTACCAGTAGATAATAAGGATGCTAGAACCACTTTTACTGAAATGGCTTTCAGAACCCCTTCACATGTTTTACTTAAGGGAAAAATAGCCATGAATATCATACAACCCAAAGAAAAATATATTATGGGTATAAAAAGCAACAGCCTTATTTTAAAGGACTTTAATGTATTCCACATAAATATAAGTTACTTAAAGTCATTATGCGTTACTTAAAAAACTTATTTATTCAATATAATGTAACTCTAATTCTATCTGGAATTGAAATCTGTTTAAATGTCTTACAAGTAAATTATTTCAGTAATTGAAATGAAACAATTGTGAAAATTTTCTTTTGAGATTATTACTAATTTTAGTTATTTAGTTATTTTGTTTTATTATGTAAAAATATATTAATTTTCATTATTTATATAAAATAGCATCTAAATTTTCACTACCAAAACCTGAAATAATTGTATCAATAATGTGTAATTTTTAAGAGCTTCATTATTAAATCAGGGAAAGTTATAACAAATAAACAGTGCATATAGATAAAAATAATGTATTACTTCTTAAGTGCATTTAAGACAAACAACCAAATAACACTTCAAATCATATAGGACTAAGACTGATTTCAATATTAAAATTAACTGATTACATATGAGTTAACTAAAAACAACTGTTACATCTTATTTTCATATCAAACATAACATTTCACTGAATATAACGAGCTGATTTTCTATCTCCTTCCACTGAATATAAAGAGCTGATTTTCTCTCTCCTTCCCTCCTCCTTTCTCTCCCATTCTTTCCCTACCTCTGAATTTGACTAAAATAAACATTAAGAAGTACCAAACAAATGCTATATTAAGCTACAGTAAAAAGCAAACAATGTATTTCATATGACGAATATAACCAGCACAAGTTGAGAATACACCCATACATCCAATTATTCTTCCCTCTCTTCTTAACAGAAAGGGAAACACTATCTCAATACTCAACTCATTAGTTTAATTTTGATTTTTTAAAGATTAATATAAAACATGCCAAAGACTATGTACTTATTTCAACATCATGTTGGTAAAATTTTCTACAATTGTCTTCTGTAGCTATTGTTCATTGATTTATATGACAATTTAGTATATTTTCACTCCACTGTTAATGGGAGCTTGGGTTATTTCCCATTATTGACTATTAACAACTACTAACACTTTTATAAATATATATAGGTGCTGTGATGTAAAAATTTGCAATACATTTTAATAAAACTATTAATATGTTTCTGCCCAAATTTTACATAATTACACATTCACTTATGAACAAGAGTTAAACTTACTCAACATCATTGCATAAACTTCTAAATAATATTCAATTATATTTATAACAAATAAAATATAATTATTAATATCATATATGTGATATGATATGTTTGGCAGCGCAATACATTTTAACATGGCACACTTATTCCTCTAAGTTTACAATGATTTCCTGATTGCTAATAATTTTGAATAATCTTTTGTAATGTTATTGATCATTTTCACAAGACTTTTTACAAATGAATTGTATTGCTTTTTGCCTGTATGTTTCCAAATAGTTGTCTCTCTTTTTATTATTGATTTGGAGGTTTCTTTTTCCAAATATTGTCTTAATAAAAGCTCTTTGTAATTTTTTTGCAAATTTTGTATTCTTACATTTTAACTTTTTTTGTTTTCTTATTAAAAAATTTAGATTTATATGTATATCTAATAGATTAGACTTTTATTTTTCTATATATTAAATGAAATTTTATACTATATTTCCAAAAAGGCAACCAATATTTGAAGATCACCAATAATAATTAGCCTTAGGGGAAGAATATTGTGTCCTTAGATGCATCTTAATGTGTTTGATTAATTACATTTGTTTTGCCTAAGATTTATTACAATTATAGTATTAAAATTGTTAGAAAATCATCTAAATATGTATGTATGCAAGTTTGCTTGTGAAAATAAAATATGCAAGTGTGATTATTCTACAATGGAAAACCGTTAGGCAATCTTGAAGGAAACTGAGATATTATGTATTTACTAGAACTATGTGTTTACTATTTAGATTGGAACTACGTTAATATTTAGGAATATAGTATGATTATAAACACACACACACACGTCCACAAACACATAGTCACAGTGCTCATCAGTGCTCGTCATGGTTGCACATTTTCACAAAGAGGTCTTCAGAACATTCAGAAACTCATTTTTACTGAGGATGCACCAGGGCGAGCATTTCTGAGAGGTGATTAAGTGGATCCAGAGCCTGCTGGGCATCCAGGAGAAGGAATTTGAGAAGTTTAAATTCGCATTTGTAATGATGGGCCGACACTAGTATAAACGAAGACGAGTATGAAGTACATTTGAAAGACTTTTAGCCACACCCTGGTAACATGTCTCATCCTTGGCCTTGGATAGGGCTCAACCACTTCAACAAAGCCCCAAAGAGGAGTAGCTACACTTACCTTGCACAGACTATTAAAATCCATAACTGACTTCCAAGCCAATGTATTCAAGGCAAGGATCATGTCTGCAGATGCCCCTTAACAGCCAGGGACTTTGGTGCCCGTGCCCTCTAGCCAGATTCTTCAGCAAGAGGATTTGTTGCTGATGTGAACTTTATTTTATTCAATCTGTTCAGTCTGGCATCTCCTTAACTATTGACTTCCTTTTTGAGCAAAATGAAGGTGTTTCTATAAAACACACACACACACACACACACACACAGCTTTTGCGACTGTCTTTCTTTTAAATTGGTTGAATCAAAAAAAAGTTATTAAGGAAACACTGCATACTTTTCAAATTGACAGATATTACTAGAAATGTGCAAAATGTGATTACTCAGTAACCATAGTCATTATATAACATATTCACGGTTTTAACTGGTTGATAAAATGACCATCTCTTCCTTTGTGTTTAATAATTGTGTCTCACTCCAATATAAATAAAGGGATAACATTTTTGTGCTATTGACTACCAGTAATTTTTGGACTTTTGTCTTTTTTAACCACTAAAAAAGGCTACATTTGTGAGTAATGTTCACAAAATAGTCACAGTCAAAAATGAAAAATGAAATTACTTATTTATACTTTTCTATTAATATAATGCTGCCATTATCATTCATTATGTCTTTTTTTCTTTAAGGCAATCTTCAGAGTGATTACTAATCTTCCTATAACTATCTAAATACTATACTTAGGAAAAATTAATTCTAAATTTTATTTTGTTTGATAAATATCTTGTACAAAATTATATTGGTGCTATGGCAGTCTGCACTTAGTATAATTCAGTCATCACTTGTGATCAGTGACAAGGACTAATATATGCCACATTCGTTTCAGTCATGTCACCAAATTAAAGGCAATGTAACATTTTACGGATGCATTCATATAGAAGTATAATTTCTCTTGATAGGTGGTGGATGCACATATATTACAATTACCTAGAATACAAATAACCCACATTTGAAAACTCTGAATATAATGTTATTAAGAAGAAAAAATAAACTGTTTCCATGTGCAATTTTATAATATTCTACCAAACAACATAAATTCCAGACCTTGAAATGGCCTTATTGCAATATTTAAAAATTAAGCTTTATGGGTTTTCAAGTAAGGAAATATTTCCATATTTCTGATAAATAAGCTCCTTCAATTGACTATTGAATGCGGGTCGGGCACGGTGGCTCACGCCTGTAATCCCAGCACTTTGGGAGGCCGAGGCGGGTGGATCATGAGGTCAGGAGTTCAAGACTAGCCTGGCCAAGATGGTGAAATCCTGTCTCTACTAAAAATACAAAAATTAGCCGAGTATGGTGGTGGGGCGCTTGTAATCTCAGCTATTTTGGGAGGTTGAGGCAGAAGAATCGCTTGAACCTGGGAGGCAGAGGTTGCAGTGAGTCAACATCGCGCCACTGCACTCCAGCCTGGGTGACAAAGCGAGACTCCGTCTCAATAAAAAATAAATAAAATAAAGAAGACCTAATGGTAACTTGCTTCCAATAACCTATTTTGAAATCACAGAGTAGTACATAAGAAAGATGAGAATAGATATTTTTTGTGAGTTTGCAAACATAATTTTTTTTCAGTAGTTTTATTTTGGTAAAATAGGCAATATAAAACTTACTACCTTAACTATTTTAATTATACAGTTCAGTATTATTAAATATATTCATAAGGTGCAATAATCACACCATTCATTTTTATAACTGTTTTCATCTTGTAAAACTGAAACTCTGTACCCATTGAACTATAACTCTCTATTTCCCCCTCCCACCAGCTGGCGACCGTATTCTACTTTCTGTCTCTATTATTTTGATTACACTAAGTATCTCATATAACTGGAAACATACTTTATACATCTTTTTGTGACTGGCTTATTTCACTTAGCATAATGTCCTCAAGGTTCATCCATATTGTAGTTGTAGCATATGTTAGAATTTTCTTCTTTTAAAGACAGAATAATTTTTCATTGTGTGTGTATTTCACATTTTGCTTATTCATTCATGCATTGATGGACACTTGGGTTGTTTTCACTATTGTGAATAATGCTACTATGGACATGAACGTCTAAATATCTCTTTGAGGTCCTGCTTTCAATTATTCTGATTATATGCCCAGAATTGGAACTGTAGGATCATATGGTAATTCTAGTTTTAAGTTTTTGAGGAACTGCCATACTGTTCCCTACAGTGGCTATGCCATTTTACATTCTCACTAACAAGGGTTCCAATTTCTCCACACCCTTATTATCTGTTAATTTCTGATTTTTTTATAGTAACCATCCTACTGGATATGAAATAGTATGTCACTGTAGTTTTCATTTGCATTGCATTTTCCTAATGATTAGTGAAGTCAAACATCATTTTTTGTGCTTATTGGACATTTTATATCTCCTTTGGAGAATGTCTATATCTGATAAAGGGTTGTTATGTAGACTATATAGAGGACTCCTATATATAAAATTCAACAATAACAACAACAACAAAACAAATAACCTAGTGCCAGCAGAAATTTTTAAATGCTGTATTAACAATTTGGTTACATTCAAATACTTGTGAAATTTTTCTAGAAACAGAAGGTTGAGTCTGCTTATTCACCTACAATGTAACAGGAGGAATGAGGATTAGCAGGTAGAGATAAAAGGAAAAACATTTGCCTTGCAAGTGATGAAGAATCTCCAATAACTAGAATTAGGCAGGGACCTTACACCCATTATTAATGAGAGTATAATTATCTCTACCTTCTGTCAGAGTTTCTACCAAAGAGCTTTGAAAAAAATGTCCTTTCATATGATTCTGTTAACAGCATCAGAAACGCTAAGGTTAAGGATGTCTGTAGGGGTGAGAGAAGGATTTACTACAAATAGAGAACTCTATGTCTGTCATTTCTTTAGCACACTATGTAGCTTTATTCTAACACTCTAATGTAATTGCTTAAGAAAACTGACTTTTAAAGCAGCAATAAGTTTATAAAATGTAACATGCAATTTATACAGACATGTTTCCTCTTATGTTTCAGAGGCCTAGTGAATACATCTGTAATTATGCTAACAAAAAAAGTATAAAATGATGCTTTGAAAACAAAAATACTTATTGAGAATACTAATTGAGGCATTTTTTTATTATTGAGCTTAAAATATGTTTTCTCTTTGGCACCAGATTGCACAAGGAAGAGTAAGATGAAAGGGAAGCAATAATATGTTTTCTAAATGGAGGGTCTCTGACAATACTTTTTCAAATTTGACTTGAGGAATATTCTAGAAGTCACAGACAATATTCTCTAAGTTCAGATACACTACTTTTGCTGGGAGATTCTAACTGAGGAAACACATTTTCTTCTGTCTGAGGTGATCGTGTCAAATTAAATACTTCATTTTATGAGAGAAGCAAATGGAGTAGAGACTGTAGAAGTGGCACTTAGCCAGCCACATCAGTGAAGCAGTATAATAGATGACAGGGCCAACTTGTCCTCAGATCACATATGTCAAGGGGCATTTTCATAATATTCACTGTTAGGCTCACCAATACCTCCTAATTAAATCGAATCCTCTCACTCTCTCATAGTATTCATTTTGAACCAATATAAGAATTGGCAGAGATAACAGGGATAGATTCCACAGGGTCCCATTACAGAAGTTTCATTAAATGAAAATAATTAAACACTTTCAGTACCATGCTATTTACTCTCTCACTTGACTGTTTGATGATGTATTAAGAACTGAGTGCTAGGGTAATTGTGATCATATTTCAAATAAAATGGTTTATTTGAAACCATGAACTAAATTCAATTAAAAAGTTTATTTCAAATATATGTTTTCTTTGCATGGGGCCCATTTGTCATCTTGCACTGTGATTTTGCAAAGAAGAGGTAATAAATATCTTGTGCCTCAAGGATTCTTATGCTTGGTTTCTTTCTAAAGGTCTAAAGTGTATATCTTAAAGTATGTGTTGTAAAAATGCAAATATAATTAAAATTATATACAATACCAATACGCAAAAGAAACCAGTGTCTTAAAAACTATGATTGCAAGTAGAAAAATAAATGAAAGGCAATTATTAGGAAATAAGTGATTATGTGAATAAATATTCATCTATATTAATACTACATATGTATATTATTTATTCAGGCGTAGTACTTTACTTTTTTAATGGAAACTTGCTCAAATTTAAGTGTTCCATAAATGATGTTATTGATGTCAATGATCATTATCATTACTGCAATCTCACTGTGATTTTCTATAGAAGATGGAATATAATACTTGTTTAGTGAATGAGCAGGTGAAAAAATTGAAAAGGAAGATTTAATTTGACCTATTAAGAACACACAGTGAATTCATCATGACACAAAGCAGAGTCTCACTCTGTCACCCAGGCTGGGGTGCAGTAGCATGATTATGGCTCAGTGCAGCCTTGAAGTGGGCTCAAGAGATCCTTCCACCCTAGCCTGCTGTATAGCTAGGACAACAGGCCTGTGCCACCACACAGGCTATTTTTTTTTTTTTTTTTTTAATTTATAGAGATGGGGTAGGGGGGATCTCCTTATGTTTCCCAGGCTTGTCTCTAACTCGTGGCCTCAAACGGTACTCCCACTTAGGTCTCCCAACGTGCTAGGATTACAGGTGTGAGCCACCAGGTCCTTCCTTGTTTATTCTTACAATGTTTTACAATGTCAATTTTAAGAACATTTTATACATTAATTATGAATTGCCTTACTAAATTTCACAGGTTCCCTCTAGTTGTATTTAACGTATTATGCAATCTTGATATCCCCCCCAGCACTGAACTAAAGGATCAGATATGAGTATGTGCCAGTTTCGTCTCCATGCAGACAATGCTATTTGTATCCATGCAGACAATGCTATCTGTGTGTTCTCTGTTCATGTCTTCTTTCTTTACAGAGAGAACACTGATATTATTCAGTGTGTTGGCATTCTGATCAACTTAAATAATAAGTTCCAATGATTCCCATGCAGGTAAAAATGATGTACACGATCAATGCACTTCTGTCCGATTGAAGTATTGAATGAGGATTGTTGAAAAAATATGTAAATACCCAGGCTCAGCTGGCATGCACCTTTTATCGTTTATTTGTATCTCCTCCCTACTTCTTCCTGCTTGAAACAAATGAATTCCCGGAAAGGAGCAGACATCTGGCTACCATGAGCATAAAAGACACTCATTAGAATGATATAAAATGCAGCCAAAAGTGCTTAGTGCTTGGAAAATTTATCTGAATGTGTGCCATGGCTGTAGACTGCCTCCATCTGGACACCTTGTGATCTGAGAAAAATAAGATCCCAAATTGATTTGGTCAAAGACAATTGTGAATGATGCAACACAGCAACCTTGGGAGAAATAATAAACTTAGAGGACTATATATACATCTAATAATTAAATAGGAACATTCTCCAATAAAAATCAACTGTGGTATTTTAAAACATACCAATGTAGCTAAGCCAAGAATGGTGGTAGCTTATAAATATCACTAAGATGGTCTCTGTGGAAAATTAGATTTTGTTATTTCACCATAGATGATGATTAGTGGAATAAAAGTGAATTTTTGTCTTTGATGTTGTTCTTCTCTTCAGAAGCCTGAGAGTCCCTTAATGTGAAGGAGTATTGTGGGATCTTGCTATCTATCCCACTTTCTCCTTCAAAATGAAAAGTATCTTATTTTTATTGGAAAGAATTTTATTCTATAAAATGAATAACATTTTTATTAATATAGATATATCCAATTTGTTAGTCTTAAATGTATCTGTGTTTTTGTTTTACAATTTTTTATAATTGAAACTGTAGTAGATAATTACTATAAAGGTTAAAAAGGCAATTAATAAAAGTAAATAATAAAATCATTTTAATCCCACCTTTTAAAGATAAACCTCAATCGTGTATTTAATAGCTTTATAAAAATTTGTTTTGTGTTTATGTCCATGTTTGATAAATTTGTTTATACATGCTTAAATATATTGAAATGTCTTTGCATTAATGATTCCAAAAAATATATATGAAACATATGTATTATTTCTCAAGTATGTGCTAATTAATAGCCCTTACTTTGATTTTTTTATTGCAAATGACAAAAGATAAAATAATACACTTTAAAACATTTTTCCTCAATACATTTTCATCCATATTCACATAATTTTTTAGTTCTTTAAAGGATGCTAAATTTGTTTCAGGATTTTTCTTATCTTTAAGATAATTTTTGAAGTAATCTCTTCTGTCTGTATTTTTGAAAGACTGACATTTATCTCAGAGTCTCTTTTTTCTCTTCTCTCTTTTATTTATACCTTTGTGGGAATGAGAGTGTAACATCAGAAAGAGAAGACCACGGAGGCAAAGGAGGAAGAAGAGGAGGAAATGGGAAAGTAAGAGAGCAATACTATCTCATTCCTCAGCTGGACATCTAATTAGGCATTGGCTTTAGAAGTATAAACAACTACCACCACTCCCATCACCACCATCACCTACAATCACAGAAGGAGGGAGGACATATATAAAACTGTGATGGGAATGTTAGACTAGATTGACTGTAAGACCAGAGATCCCACTATACTTGTATATGTTCCCTGGAGGACACAAAAGACCATCGTTTTATCAAGTAGATGAGAACTGTTCTGGTGAAGGTTATGTTTACTTCCCTGAACAGTTGAAGGTTGCTGTCCTCGGTAGACAATGATGTATTCCAGGAGGTGCTGTTGTGGAACTGTTTTCCCTGGTATAAGGAAGTATAACAAGATTCTAGAATGGCAGATATTAAATGCTGGCCCTTAAACACAGATGAATAATCAAAATTACTACAACAGAAAATAAGGCTAGAGCAGAAATGAAGGTACCTTAACCTTCTAGAATCTGTGAAAATTACTAATGGATCACCATGTTTCCAGGGAAAGAAGAACAGAGTAGTAGAGTATTAATGACAGAATTGTGCGACAACACCAACAGAAAGTAAACCAAGGTTTGGTGAGCTGGAGGCTCACAAGAGACACCCCATGCAAGAAATTGTTAGCTTAAGATTCTCAACTCTCAATGCCTACCAAATTCCATGGAGGATGGAAAGACTAATGACCTTGCAAGTGTGTGTGTCTGTGTGTGCACGAGAGAGAGAGAGTGTGTGTGTGTGTGTGTATCTATGTGTGTGTATATATATATATATATATATGCTCCATTTCTTCCCATCTGAAGCCTACAGTTATTTACCATCTTAATTATTTGTTGGGGGAAAAGAAATATCCAAATTTCAAGAGCTTTTCTTTTGGTTGTTGTTTTACAATTCTAGCTGATACTGATCTCAAGGGATCTCGGAAGTTAAGCAAAAAAAAAAATGATGACAAAGAGGATATCAAGAGCATGGAAAGTATCTGTGATGCTAACTAATTGAACTGGGAACGCTAAAGGGAGTGAAAAGCTGAAAAGATAGGACATGGTAATCAGAAAGCTTGTTCCAATAAATTGAGTTTTTTCAATTATTGCTGTTATTGACAATATCAACTGTAATCCACCTAGGCTATAATGTCTTTGAATTGAAAGGATCTGTAGAACGATAATGAGCCAGAAAATAAAATCATTGAGAAATGAGAGGAAATATCTCTGGAGTAAAGAATTTAACCTAAGGGAAATTAGCTTATATCTTGATGACATGATATTCAAAGTTGGTTAACATTGGGAATAAGGGGAAAAACAGTTTGAATATGGCCAAAAAAAAGGGAAGAGATTAATACCACTTCCAGGACCAGTATGAGAGCTCTGGAAGAAAATACTAATCTAAATGTTTAGATATTTAGTATTTTAGTAGAGCATGTAGGAAAATCAGTATTCTCCGGAGACAGACTGGATACCATTATGTTATGAATAAAGAAACGTCTAGGGATACAGTGGATTTCGTTAAATATGAACCATAAATTTCAGAGAACAGAGTGGAATGTGGATAAGAAGTGGGGGTAGGTGAATGAAACAGAATAGAAAATACATGTGAAGATTAGACTGCAAGAAAACAGGTGGCACCTGGAAAAATCTGTGAGAGAGCATAACTTTATTAATTGTGATTTTGAGGCATTCAGTAGTGTGAAACTGGTAGATGTTCTGTACATAGCGACAGATGGAAGCTGGCTTTACCTCTTGACTGTTGACAACAGAGGTGAAAAGATCTTGTAAACAATGTCTTAGTTCCAATGTGGGAAACCTCTGTTGATCCCTGAACAATTTCAATCTAAAGGGTTTTTTTTTTTCTATTACTATAAAAGTGCACTCATGACATCAGTTGGTGGTTTCTAGACCCAAAACAGGAATAGATTGCAGGAAATAACTACAGATGAAGTGAAAATTAAAAGAATCATTAGAACGTTCTTCACTCAAATCAGTATTTGTTAACTGGATTAAATAACTTTCCTAACAGGAAGATCTAATTTACTACAACCGACTGCAGAAGCAATAAAATATCTAATAGAGCAACTTTACAAAGTACATACAGTTATATGAAAACACATTTTTTTGCCCCTTAAAATGCAACATACACAGATATATTTACAAGAAAAATCATTCTGTCTTTATCAAGAGTAATACATTTTTTAGACCAGAAAGAAATAAGGAAATTATCTGAGTTATTTTTATGAGAATAAAAAATAGACAATAAATTTAGATATTATACACTTGATAACATGCAAAAAGTTTAAGAAACAAAACCGTGCAACATTTTTAATAAATAATCACCCGGGAACAAGTAAACATTATCCTGGCAATGTGAACATGGTTATATTAGAGGCATTTTATTAAATAATTCAACAAATCAATAGATGAAAGAAGAAAAAAATACATAATTCCTGTGAAGATACCAAACCTACATTTAATATATAACACATTCTTTCTTTCTTTTTTTATTTTTATTCATTTATTTTTTTTTTGAGACAGTTTCGCTCTTGTTGCCCAGGCTGGAGTACAATGGCATGAACTCGGCTCACTGCAACCTCGGCCTGCCAGGTTCAAGTAACTCTCCTGTCTCAGCCTCCTGAGTAGCTGGGATTATAGGCACCTGCCACTATGCCTGACAAATTTTATTGTATTTTTAGTAGAGATGGGGTTTCACCATGTCGTCCAGGCTGGTCTCAAACTCCTCACCTCAGGTGATCTGGCCTCCTCAGCCTCGCAAAATGCTGGGATTACAGGCGTAAGCCTCCATGCCTGGCCAACACATCACTTCTTAATCGAAAATAAATTCTCAGTTGGGCTTGGTAACATGTGCTTGTAGCTCCAGCTACTCTAGTGGAGAGGCTGAGGCAGGAAGATCTCTTGAGTTTAGTAGTTTGAAGCTGCAGGGAGCTAAGATCGCACCACTGCACTCCAGCCTGTGTGACAGAGTAAGACCCTGTCTGTAAAATAAATAAGTAAATAAATAAATAAATAAACTCTAATTAAAAGAATAATAGATAATACAAGCTATTAAAAGATAAAATGTGACTATTTCCACCCAAAAGCTATCATTATGTTTGATAGAGACCCAAATTGAAACAGCCTCAGGTATTTTAAAGAAGAGCATTTTTTCCTCTCTCTATCATTAGTTAATATTACAGAATTTTTAATAAAAAAGAAATATAGATACACAAGTTAAAATGAACAAACAATAATTTTCATCCACATATGGTATTTCTGTAAAATAAAATGAATGGATACTGCTTTACACAACAGGAGGTTCAGTAATTAGTGAGATTCCATGAAACATCTGGCATTTAATGCAATTCATAGACACAAAAACATCAAGTTATCACAATAACAACAACAATAATGAAACATACCAAAAAATACTTGATAAATGTGTAAATAAATATAAAGATAACCTTAAAACTTTTTGAAGAAGAAAAAAATGTAAAAATTAGCTGAACTGTTTTAATATTTGTATAAAAACTTTACCAAACAATACAGCCAGTAATATATTTGAAAAAGAAATAAAAATAGGATTACTCTACCATATATTAAATTATATCATAGTAATACCGCAAAGTCTTAAATATAACAGTGTGGTAAGAGGGAAAGTATTAAGAGATTTACTGGCAAAAATGAATAACTCAGAAATAGACTTACATGCATGAGAATTTCTCGTACATGATGTGCTGGTGACTCTCATCTCACAGGTGAAGAAACATAGATTAATCAATAAATGGCAGTGGGATCATAAGGTAAGTTCCTGGAAATCAAAATTTAAAAATTTAAAAGTAATATTTATTCATTTATACATAGTCTATTAGGATATATTTCAAATGAATTCCATATTTAAATCTAAATAATAAAAACAAACATTGAAAACATGAAATAATTCTTCTCTATCACAGACATATCAAATCATCACATTGTACACTTTATACAATTTTTTTTTAATCAATTATACCTCTGTACAGATGGGGGAAAAGAATCTGATGGGATTCTTAATGCTGATGAAAGAGTGGGTCTCTTACCAGAAGCAGCCCCCAAGAGTGCCTCGCTCTCACAATAGCCCACACCTAGTCTCCAGAACTGCATCAGTGTTTTCAATGTATTATCAAGATTACCAGTTCAGTGTTCATAACACTTTATAGCTCCAGTGGCCTATGTTTCAGGTAAGCGGATACTGCCTGATGTAACTCTCTGGGTACGACTTTCTCCCCGGATTTAAGGGTAGCAATTGGTCTCATGACTTCAGTTCTCTAATGGATTGAAGGAAAACCAGCGAATTTTAATTTGTCCTGCCTTTCCTTTTTGTGAAACGAGAACAACAACTTATAAGCCCTTCAGATATTGGAGCTAAAACTAGAAATCCTCTGGTGAGCTTTTTATTACTAATGGTATATTTTACAATCACAAATTCTCTATTTGCCTCTTCTAAAATCTATTTTCTAGGCGGGAGTGGTGGCTCATGCCTGTAATTCCAGCACTTTGGGAGGCCGAGGCGTGCGGATCACCTGCCGTCTGAAGTTTGAAACCAGCCCGGCCAACATGGTAAAACCTTGTCTCTACTAAAAATACAAAAATTATCCAGGCACGGTGGTGGGCACCTGTAATCCCAGCTACTCAGGAGACTGAGGCAGCAGAATCGCTTGAATCCGAGAGGCAGAGGTTGCAGTGCGCCGAGATCGCACCATTGCACTCCAGTCTGGGTGACAGAGCGAGACTGTCTTAAGAAAAAAATTTTTTTCTATTTACCTACTGATATGGTTAGGCTTTATATCACCACCCAAGTCCCATCTTGAATTGTAATCCCCAGGTGTTGAGGGGGAGACCTGGTGGGAGGTTAATGGATCATGGAGGCAGTGTCTTCCACCCTGTTCTCCTGATAGTGAGTGAGTTCTCATGAGCTCTGGTGGTTTTATAAGACAGTTTCCCCTGCTCTCTCGTACTTGCTCTCTCCTGCCTACCACCATGTAAGACATGCCTGCTTCCCCTTTCCACCATGACTGTAAGTACCCTGAGGCCTCCCCAATCATGTGGAACTGTGAGTCAATTAGACCTCTTTTCTTTATAAATTACTCAGTCTCAGGTATGTATTTAGAGGAGTATGAAAATGCACAACTACATCTACTATATTTCTTATAATTTCATTTATTCAAGTATGTTTTTTATAGCATTGTACACAGATATAATAGCTGCTTTCAAGTCCTTGCCTAAAACTCCCAACATCTGGATGATGATCTATGCTAACTTTTCCCGGGATCTGCATGTGTCACTTTATTTTTTTTTGGTTTATATCCTGAACATTGTGATGTTAACTTTTATAGCCTCTCAGTTTCGTTAAGTTCTCCTAGATAGCGGTGATGTTTTTGTTAAGTAAAAACTTAAATTGATAAATTATGAATTAGTATCAAACTTAGGATAGATGGCAATTCAAGCCTCAGTTTAATTATTTTTTTATTTTTTTTTTAGACTGAGTCTGGCTCTGTCGCCCAGGCTGGGGTGCAGTGGCCGGATCACAGCTCACTGCAAGCTCCACCTCCCGGGTTTACGCCATTTTCCTGCCTCAGCCTCCGGAGTAGCTGGGACCCGGAGGCGCCCGCCACCTCGCCCGGCTAGTTTTTTGTATTTTGTAGTAGAGACGGGGTTTCACCGTGTTAGCCAGGATGGTCTCGATCTCCTGACCTAGTGATCCGCCCGTCTCGGCCTCCCAAAGTGCTGGGATTACAGGCTTGAGCCACCGCGCCCAGCCAGTTTAATTATTTGAGCCTTAGCTTGGTGGCAACCTATGAATATGAGGTTTAGCCAGTTACTTGGCAAAGTTCAAACAGGAACACCTGGGTTCTCTGTTTCTGAATTTTCATATTAGATTTCTGCTGCATTGGGCAGACCTTGCTCTGTCATTTGAGCCAGAATAATGTTGGGTTATTGATTAGAGCTTCTGCCACCAAACATCACGCTGTCTGGCACCCCTTCATTGATCCAAAGCCTCCTAATTTAGTAATTTCTCCTCTGATTTCTTGAAAGTTTCAACTCCTTTTTATGATTGTGTGCCTTTGTTCATGCTATGTAGGCTTCAGGCAGTTTTTCTTAATTTTTATTTTGTGTTATATATTTTGTCCAGAGTTTATCATTGTTCTTCTAAAGGTTTGTCCCTTAGAAATTTACTCTCATATTAAATGTGGTACTCTCCAAAAATATAATATTTCTTAATTTTCTCAATGAGTTGTGATTGTTTCTTTTGCCCTGAATTACCTGAGGAGTATTTTTCTTATCACCTCCACTGAAAGAAAAAAAGTGAAACTCCTTATGCAGAAAAACTAGTGATGACAACAATAAAAATTTCAACAAAAGCTTGTTACTGGTTTTGAAGTTAAATCATTATCTGTACATTTATTATTGTGTCAGTTACATTTGTATAATGTTATCAAAATGCTATTTTATGCTGTCCTTTTCATTGGTATCTAATAATATATGATTACAAAAAATTGATATGTTTCTTTCTGCATTGTTGTGTGACAAACAATTGCAAAGAAGCCAGTGAAGTGAACATAATGCAAAAAAAAAAAAAAAAAAAAAAAAAAACTAATTAGCTTGATGTTACCCAATCAGGAGGAAGGAGAAATAAGTCTGCAACTGAGAAGTGACCTAAAGTACTTTTATGTAAGCAACAGGGGACCTACATTTACAGAAATTGTGTATTTAAAGATTGGGGAATTATACTTGAGGAACATACATAATATGTTCCTAGGTACTGGAACATAAATAATAACATATTATGGCTCTTTTGGAAAAAAGGTTATTACCAATTTTTAAATTCTTATAAAATATGTCTGTCTCTAAAATATGAAAAGAATTGAAGATATTAAAAATAAAACTAAATTTGTTCAAATTTTGTATTATGATCAACCGATGAACTCTTTTAGTAACTCTATACATTATTAATTTTAATGTGAATTAATGTTTAAATCTGAAAGTTCAAGAGTATCAACACTACTTTGCACCAAAATATTAGAAATATATAAACTTAAAGTGTTCAAATTTTGACTATAAACAACATAAACTAGTTAAAATAAAAATTATTGAACATGGCCGGGTGCGGTGACTCACGCCTGTAATCTCCACACTGGGAGGCTGAGGTCGACGGATCACCTAAGATTGGGAGATTGAGACCAGCCTGACCAACTTGGAGAAACCCCATCTCTACTAAAAATACAAAATTAGCCGGTCATGGTTGTGCGTGCCTGTAATCCCAGCTACTTGGGAGGCTGAGGCAGAAAAATCCCTTGAGCCCAGGAGGTGGAGGTTGCAGTGAGCCGAGATCACACCATTGCACTCCAGCCTGGGCAACAAGAGCAAAACTCCATATCAAAAAAAAAAAAAGGAACGTTTTCTAAATGCTTGTTCTGCAGTTACCTCAATGAATCAATGTCATTTCTATCAGGAAATAATGTTTATTGATACTTTATTTCTACATGATTAGTGGCTATATTGAAATATCGTTTAATAAAATTAGAATTTGTTAATATAAATATTACATTTATGCATGATCAATATTTATTTTCCATAATTGTTGCTTAAGTTCCATTTTTATAATGCAAAGATTCACATACAATATGTATATTTTTATTAATGTTTCCTGATTTTTAGGTGATAATTATTGTCCTCATGGGTAAAGAAGCAGCTGAAGGATATTCTCATTAGTTGTGTATTCATATGCACCACACAACTTTAATTCATATTTCAAAGCTATACAAATAGCAAAAGCTGCTAAAGAACATACCAACAAATCCTTAAATCGGGTAATGCACCAAAAAAAGACATACTAGTCATGGTTGACAGGTTTAAAAAGAAAAAAGAACATAAACTGATTATTTATGCAGGCAGTGCTGCTCTTTCTACTGTAACTGACTACTTTGCAACTCACAATTTGATTATGCATCCATTGGTATGTTATACAACTTTTTAGGTTGATATTTGGAAACACTTGTTAACTCTACACAAAATATTAACAACTCTCTTTTTTCTTTTCTTATTGTGGTAAAACCATATAAGATCTACCCTCTTAACAAATTTTAAGTGTAGAGTAAAATACTATGAACTATAACCACAATGTTATACAGCAGTTCTCTATAACGTTTTCATCTTACATAACTGAAATTTTATACCCAAAGAACATGAAGTCCTCATTGCTCCATCAACACTGCCCCGGTCAGCCACCATTTTACTTTCTACTTCAATGAGTTTGACTACTCTAAATACCTTATGTCAGTGGAATGATGGTATATTGTGATTTTTGATTTATTTCACTTAGCATAATGTCTTCAAGGTTTATTTATGTTGTAGCACAGGGGTCTCCAATACCCGGGCCATGGACCAGTACCGGTCTGAGGCTTATTAGGAACCAGGCAGCACAGCAGGAGGTGAGCGGTGGGCAGGCAAGCATTACTGCCTAAGCTCCACCTCTTGTCAGATCAAGAGCAGTGTGAGACTCTCACAGGAGCAGGAGCCCTATTGTGAACTGCACATGCAAGGAATCTAGGTTGTGTGCCCCTTATGAGAATCTAATGTCAGATAATCTGAGCTGGAACAGTTTCATCCCCAAACCGTCCCTGCCACGGCCCTCGCATGGAAAAATTGTCTTCTACAAAACTGGTCCCTGGTGCCAAAAGGGTTGGGGATCACTGTTCTGGCATATAAGAGGGTTTCCTTTTTGTGGCTGAATAATATTTCACTATATCTACATTTTGATGTAAACATTTGGTTAACGGAGATTAATTTAATTTAGTTAATAATTATACTACCTAAATTAAGTTAGTTAATAGATATACTTACTAATATAACTACATTTTTATGCACTGCATAACAACGTTTTGCTTAATAACAGACTACATATATGATGCTGGTCCCATTAGATTATAGTATTATAGTTTTTCTATTCATTTTCTATGTTTAGATACACAAATACCATTGGGTTATAACTGCCTACAGTTTTCAGAACAGTGACATACCTTGCAGGTTTGTAGCCTACAAGCAATAGGTTATACCATATAGCATAGGTATATGGTAGACTCTATCCACCAGGTTTTTGTAAGTACACTCTATGATATTCTCAGGATGATGAAATTGTCTAACAACACATGTCTCAGAATGTAACCTGTTGTTAAGCAGTGTACACTGTACTATAGGAAAAGATTTTCATTCTAAAAGCATTATTTTTAAAAGTCTGTAGCATTTTAAATTGATAATAGTATCATTTCTACATGGTTGGTAATAAAATATAACCACACTGATCTTCACACTTTAGCTTACATATTTTTATTTTGAGATATTTATGGGATAGTTTTTAAAAATCTATTTGTAGATGTTTATACAAATGAATATCATTTTGTAACCTCCTACAATATGGTTAACTCAAATGTCTTACAAATTTTGATTGCAGATAAAATTGGTATTCAGCCAAAATATGATTGAATATTTTCTTTTTACTTACTTTTTCTTCCTTTTTAAATCAGTAATATATAAAATATAATTAATATCATTTTGTTGATTAAACATTTATCAATATTATTTGATTCAAGTACAGGTAAATAGCAGTCTTTTCTTCAATCAAGACAAATATTTCAAAGTTTAATGAACTTTATTATTTCATTTAATGAATTAAATATATTCAAAGGTATTGAATTCCTTATAGTATTTCAGCCAAAAATGTATGAGAACGTTTTCATTTATCATATATAGTTCCTTCTCTAAAATCTTTTAATATTGTGTCAATGAATTTCTTCGGAATACCTACACTTCTAACAGTTTCTGGTAAAAACCATTTTCATCAAGTAAAGGACATCAGATTGTTTCTGTTGCCATCTATGGCAAGAAGTGGGCTGAATCTGATAAAAGTTAGTAGTCCTATTTCTGTGAGCTCCTTGCAGCTTGTTCTCAGTATCAGATACTTATAGTGCTGACATTTCAAAAGCACAGATGGTGCAGAGGAAGTCCTAAGACGTCACCAGAGGGCGGTTTTCAAATCTTTGTCACAGGTTTAGAGAGATACAACTTGAAAGACCGAAACTTTTTCACTAAGCTCTCCATTTGCAATTGAAAGTTAGTTATCTTCCAAAACACTGAAATTACAAAGATCTTACCTGAATTAATATAATAGTTACATCATATGTTTTCTATGAATTAGAAGCAATGTTGGATCTTTCAACCTTTGCATAGGCAGTGTAAATAATTTCTATAGGAGTATTTATATTTCCTTCCATGTACTGATATTGTTGCAACTCTCCATCATGAGCTTTGTAAAATACAATAATAACAATTGTATAGTATGGTATTAAAATATCTGTTATGTTTTATTGTAATTATTGGATTATAGACTGTCTCAGAGTCAGGAATTTTCAGTGCTTCTTTTCTCTTGCAGACCATTGTGCCTAGTTTAGTATTTGGCATGCTGATGGTGCAACTGAATGTTCACTGAATGTTTAAATGAATGAATATTTTTTCAATTATGAGACTAAAATTATTTCATGTGAAGGAGAAGGGACAAAGTATTTTTATAAGGCAGAGGTTAAGTTAAAACTACAGAAAGCAGAATAATAACTGAAATATTCTGTTTCTTTTATGATGCGAGTCGTCCTTGATTTAAAAAACCTACAAACTTAGTTTATAATTAGAGGATAAAACATGAGCAGAAATAATAAGGAATATTATATTATCATACTCCACAGTTTCATATTTAAACAGGTATTTATATTTTTAAAAAGTTTTGCATACTTCAATATTGTAAATGCTCATTTTTAAATCAAGACTTTTGGCAAAGTTTTAAAAACTACAGTTAACATCTGGCTCTTTCAGGACAGTGATCAAAAATATCTGTGGCGTTTTCACAGTAGGTTTTATTTTTTCTTATACATTTGGAAATGATTTCTCAACATTAATATAATTTGTGTGTACCTTTTAAAGAAGTATGCATTACACAACATGTTAGTAACTCAGTAAATAGCTTCAAATGTAAATATAATATCTGGCAAATACTCTTAAATTCCTAGTAATAACTTTAAAAGTAATGCATCATCTATTTTACACACTAATGTTAAACCCAGATTGTATTATATTGTTCTGATCATTATTTCTGAACTGATACGTATTAATCATAAAACATAAGTATATTCTTAGCTCTATTTTATTTTTCACCTTTTAACTAACAAACAGATTTTTTAAATGATAAATTTATAAGCATCTGCAATTTAAATCACACAGTAAAAGACACGGAGGAATGTATTCATTATGTGAAATTCAACTTTCAAAGGTAATAATGTATGACTTTTTTTTTTTAGCTTTACTCCAAATCTCACTGAATGCATATATGTACAGAGTACCCTTTTTCATATAGTTTTTCATAATGGAGATAGTACTATATGTGATTTTTTCTCAACATATAGTATATGTACATGCATAATTATTTAAAAATAATCTCATTATATTATAGTACTTAATAACTGAGGGAATGCTTTGTGTATATTGTAATTGATATATTGTGTTCTCTTACTAGATATTTAAAATGTCTTCAAAATTTTACACTAAAATAAAAGATTTTGAGATACTTTATGGATTAATATTTTTTTATCTTTGTAACCATATTTGTAGGGCAAATCCATAGAAGTAGAATTGCTGGATCAAAAGAAACAAATATTTTATAATAGTCAAAATGAACACACCTAAAGAATACATAAAACAATGTGTTAACAACAGTAACGATATTCTGATGAATATGGATTTTCTTTCCAAAAGTAAAATATTATAAAAGTTTCTTTTGTCTACTAGTAAAACCATTTATCATAGTCTTTTGTCTCTCATTTTATTTATTTTAACATACTGAGTGTTTTTGTTTTCTGTTTTCTAGTCTATTTTCTACTCATTTAATTTTGGCATAGAAAACTCTTCTTGTGTGTATTAATGATGTCATTAGCCAATTGATAGCAATTTCTAATATTTTAAAATATTTTTTATGGTGGCTTTCACATATAACATCTTATTTGCATACAGTCACAATTTTGTCTGTTTTTCTGTTTCAATATGTACACTTCTTATTTGATTCACTGTTTATATGCACTGTCTATCTCTTCAAGAATAATATGAAAGTACCAAACATCTATTAATTATTTCCATGGTCTTTCTTATGAAAGAACTCTAATATTTTGATTAATATTATAATAAAATGCTCACATTTTGCATTTGATTATCTTTTAAAATATTTAAGGGATACAATAGTAACTTATTTGTGATCTTTTCCCAAAACTAATCACATTTTCATCTAAGTTTCAGAATTCATATGTCTGAAAATTATTAAAGAAAAACTGGATAGTATATAGTATGGTCAAAAAGCTAGTACTTTTAAGATAACACAAGACTGGTGTAAACAGAAATCTTGCATATGAAGAAGAAAAAAAAGATCCTTACCATTAGAAAGACTTCTTATTATATTTGCTATTATTACTGACTAATTTTTATCTCGTTTACAGACTACTCTTATAAAAGCTATTCCACCTCTCCTTAACAATATTTTCCTGCTTCTAAGTTAGGCATGTTGAAATGTATTTAATTGGCTGTTTCAGATAAAATAGTGATACAAGCTCAAAAGACACTTAATCATATATTAAAAGGAGATAGTGTATGATTATGAAAGGCTTAAGGAAGAAATATAGTCTGTGATAGGAGTTGACAATATTGACAAGAGTTGTCAATAAATCTCAAGAAATCTTGTAAGTATTTTCTTGGCTTAAAGAAGGTTAATAAACTCAGATTTAAAAGTACTGGAGAGGACAACCTAAGAAATTATCTTGTTAGACTTATTTTAATTTCAGATAATGGACTAGGAAATATAATGAAGTAATTGATCTTTTAGAAGAAGGGCTTGATGAATTGAATAAAAAGTTGTCTGCACAAGTTTCAGCAGCACAGTTGCAAACGAATGCAATAAATCAATTTTGATAGGGTAATTGATAAAGTTGACAGGACAATGTGCCATGCGTAATGCAACCAGGTTAAAGTCAAACTAAAGATGCTGTTCTGTTACTGGCTTCTTTTAACAAACAGTGCATCCCAAGTATCACTCAAAATGGTGTACTATGAATGAAATTATGTGAAAATTACCCTAATTATTAGAAATACATTCTTTCAATCATGTTTGAATTGCTTAATTGCTTGGATATTTCTAATTATATTTTCCTTAATTACCTTTCTGGAAGCCTTATGTATGTGTGTCAAAATAACCTTCCTAAAATTTTCTTTTACCATATAATAGCAAAAGTCACAATTAATTTTGCACCAAACGAATATAATTTTATAAAACACAGTTATTGAACATCTCATTAACTCATTAAAGAGCAAGTAGTTCTATATGGTTTTTTCTTTTTGTTCATATAAAGGATCTCAATCAGACCTTCTGCTATCCAATATATAGTTTAGATTAATTGAAGAGATGGTTAGGCTTTGGTTTCCCTCCACCCTTTCAGATTACATTAAAACAACTTTTTGTAAAACAAATAAAATACCTAAATGTGAATATTAAGCAGTATCATTTTCTTAAAAATACACACTTAAAATATGGAGATAATAAAACTGGATTACAAGTAAATTTTTATCTTCCAAAATTTAATTGTTCCAACTATTTGTTTCTACCAATTTTCCTTCCAGGCAAACTATTTATGAGCCATTATCTATAGATTGTCCAAATAGTTAGCTGTAAGCTTTCGGGTAAAATTAGTCTTAAATACTTAGAGGAGAATTCCCTTTGCTCTGCATTCATACATTCAGTGACTTCCAATATTTAAAAAAAATACCTTCCATGTGCCAAAAAAAAAATTGATAAAATCCTTGCTCTTGTGGAGCTTACATTCTAGTAGGGAGTGTCGTTAATAAGTAAACAAACAAACATAATATAATTTCAGAAGTAACACGAGAGGATAAGAAGATGAAGAGTGATAAGTGAGGAGACTCTTTTTATAAACACAGTCCAGGAAGGCAGTGGCATTTGAGCAGGCACTGAATGAAGTAAGAAGTAAGAGGAAATTGTTGACCTTTTATTCTTTCCAATTTAGTCTTGAGGTCTCCCTCCAAGGAGTGGCTATAAACTCTAGCCTTAGCTTAATGAGACTCCAGGAATTTGGTCCTAAATGTTTACAGTTTGCCTTTTACAAGATACTTCTTGAAACTTGTGGACAGCCTAACGCCACCATGTCTGACCAACAATCCGGTGTCCCTCACACAGGATAGTTTTTTACACCAGCAGATGTCCTTGTGGCTTTTGTTTGACCTGTATCTAGTTTATTTTGCCAAGACAGTCACTCTCTAGTTAGATTCCAGTGTGTTAGGTGAGACACAGAGGAGGCAACTTAAGACACAGGAAATAGCAGAAGCAATATATTACTTATAAATCCCAGAAAGAAGAGAACAGCACACCTTGCAGGGCCAATGGGAAATGGGGAGCTGTCTGAGACGTGTGCCCAACCAGCAGGTGGAGAGCAAAAAAGAGAGTGAGGGACTTGTACGTCAAAGCCTTCATTGGAGTCCAGGGTGTTACCTAGGCAGGTTTCCCATGGGAGTTATAATTGGCTGGTTTAGAGCAAGCAGGCATGAGTTCCATGGCTGAGAAGTAGTCATGGTGGCATAACTGTGCAGTCCATGGGGCATGTGGGCTCAGCAGGAGAAGTCAAACAGGCTGTATTTAGCTGTCTCATAGGAAAATGGTCACCAGGAGATGGTTATATAAGGTAGATATCTGGATTAAACACATTGAAGCAATGAGAGAAGACAGAAACCTGGAACTGTGTCAAGGATAAACAGGTCCAGCTTCTGGTATGAGCAAGTTTAACTTATGATCAAAATGAATGCCAAGGCGCCATAAAATTATAAGAAATCACTACAGAGGGCTGGGTGTGGTGGCTCACGCCTGTAATTGCAGCACTTTGGGAGGCCGAGGCTGGTGGATCACCTGAGGTCAGGAGTTCAAGACCAGCCTGACCAACATGGTGAAACCCCGTCTCTACTAAAAATGCAAAAATTAGCTGGGAGTGGTGGCAGAAGCCTCTAGTCCCAGCTACTCGGGAGACTGAGGCAGGAGAATCGCTAGAACACAGCAGGCGGGGGTCGTAGTGAGCTGAGATGTGCCATTGCACTTCAGCCTGGGGGACAGAGCGAGACTCCGTCTCAAAAAAGGAAAAATAACAAATAAAGAAGAAATCACTACAGAGAGATCATTCTTGGCATAGAGAAAAGAAAAAAAGTTTATTGATATGATAATTACATTGTAATAATGAAGAAGAGCAAAGACATACATATTCCTAAAGTAGAGTGAGTTAGGGGTACTACGGCAGGAATTGACTTAGAACAAAAGCTGTAGGGTAGTTAATGTAGGTTTTTATTTTGTATTATTATATGCATTTTTAGATGAGAGCGAGAATTTGAAGTTTATCTGATGTGATCAAGAGGCTGGGTTTTTTTAGTATACAAGTAATCATGTTGTGAAATCTTTTTAAATTATTATTTAAAGTAGCCCCCCAAAATATTTTAAATTTAATAAACTTACTACATTTTGTGACAACAAATAACAGATAATATAAATAATTTTCTAGCATTTTATCTATGTAAGATGTAACTGATTTAGGTATTATTATATACGTAAAAGTGTATCATAAACGGATTGAATTAAACACATGTATCATTTATAGGCTATTTACTTTTTCCATTTATTTTGTAATACAGGTTAATAAGCCAACCTTAATTTCATACCTAGAGATGGATTAGGCAATTTAAATTTTAGTGGTGACTTGCTTCCTTGCTTTATGTCCTGCTTATATGATTTTACAAACCTAAGAAGGGCTTTTAAAAAAAATGGTTTCTAGGATATGCTATTTCTATATTCTATAGTTCTAACCATGTGGATTTATCATGGCAAATTCTTTTAACATTTCCTAACAATATCTTAAGTAGTGGAGCGTAACAAAAATTTGCTGCTAGGGAAATGCTAACTTACTGGCAGGAGCTATAGGAGATTTTCTTTCTGTTACTTCTTCCAAGATTTATAAATGTGGTTATGATAGTTTGATTCATTTGAATGAAGACAGACTAAAAGTCCAATATAGTATTTTTATTCTGTATAAAACCAAATAAGTTTTCCTCCTTTCAAACCCTTTTGCCTATCGAATGCTTATCTTTTAGAATTATTTTCACAAAAAACAATTCCTCATGTGATGCTAAAAATCACATTGTTCGGTTCATGTTGATAGTGGATTAAACTCAATATTAGAGCACTGAAAACTATTATAAGGATTTGGCTTACATAAGAATTAGAGAAGTAAAAGAAGAAATACCTGAGACTCAAGATAAATATTTCTTGTAGGACTATTTTCTAATGGAATATGGATTGTGTGATTATCATATAATATTATTTATATCCTCTAGAATAAAAAATCTGTACTGGAAAAGCAGTACTTTGCTACATGTTTGACTTTAGTAAAGCCACAGTCTCTCTCTCTCTATATATATATACACACACACACACACACACACACGCAGAATATATATGTAATTGCCTATATATATATACTCTGCTTATATATAAGCAATTATATATGTATAATTATATACTTATACTTATGTATATATATGCTTATATATAAGCAATTAAGATGTATCATACATAAACAATAGCCCACTTAATTTTACATTATTAAGTGCTTTTGGCAATAAAAAATAAAATATATTAGAAACCATAAAAGATACCATAGCAAATATTCAAAACAACCAGAAAAGCTGGTGTAAACTCATACTTCCAACCATGTTGGGGTATCTGAGAGCAGACATTCCATCTCTTTTTTAAATAAAAAGGAAACTGAAAACATATATTTAAAAAAGGGTTTTAGATATTGTTAAGCAGGCAGTCCAGGACTGTGATTCATGAGTGAAAGGAACCACACAAGGAAAGTCCTAGTACTGCTTCAAGTATATCCCTGCAAAATCCCTTCAGATATAGTATAAAAATCAACTTTTTAAGGGAAAACATAATTATGTTGACTAGGGAAATAAAAGCTAAACAATAGCCTGTAATCTCAGCACTCTGGGAGGCCAACGCAAGTGGATCACCTGAGGTCAGGAGTTCCGAGACCAGCCTGGCCAACATGTTGAAACCCTGTTTCCACTAAAAATACAAAAATTAGCTGGGTATGGTGGCACACACCTGTAAACCCAGCTACGCTAGAGGCCTAGGCAGGGGAGTCAGTTGAACCTGGGAGATGGAGGTTGCAGTAAGCCGAGATCATGCCACTGCACTCCAGTGTAGGCGACAGAGTGAGATTCCATCTCAAAATAAAAACAAAAACAAGAAAGCTAAATGACAAATCTCTGTAGTAAAAAATTTACTGGATAGATGGATAGATATCTGAGAAATATAAATAATGTTAAAGAAAATATCAGTGACTAACTGAAGGCATACTAAAAGACAATTTTATTTGGCAAAGGAACAAAGCTGGATGGAGAACGACTTTGATGAGCTGAGAGAAGAAGGCTTCAGACGACCAGTAATAACAAACTTCCCCAAGCTAAAGGAAGATGTTCGAACTCATCTCAAAGAATCTGAAAACCTTGAAAAAATATTAGACAAATGGATAACTAGAATAAAAAGCAAAGAGAAGATCTTAAATCACCGGATGGAGCTGAAAACCATGGCATAAGAACTACGTGACGCATGCACAAGCCTCAGTAGCCAATTCGATCAAGTGGAAGAAAGGGTATCAGTGATTGAAGATCAAATGAATGAAATGAAGAGAGAAAAGAAGTTTAGAGGAAAAAGAGTAAAAAGAAATGAACAAAGCCTCCAAGAAATATGTGACTGTGTGAAAAGACCCAATCTACGTCTGATTCTGATTGATGTACCTGAAAGTGACGGGGAGAATGGAACCAAGTTGGAAAACACTCTGCAGGATATTATCCAGGAGAACTTCCCCAACCTAGCAAGACAGGCCAACATTCAAATTCAGGAAATACAGAGAAAGCCACAAAGATAAACCTCGAGAAGAGCAACTCCAAGACACATAATTGTCAGATTCCCCAAAGTTGAAATGAAGGAAAAAATGTTAAGGGCAGCCAGAGAGAAAGGTCAGGTTACCCATAAAGGGAAGCCCATCAGACTAACAGCAGATCTCTCGTCAAAAATTGTATAAGCGAGAAGAGAGTGGGGGCCAACATTCAACATTCTTAAAGAAAAGAATTTTCAACCCAGATTTCATATCCAGACAAACTAAGCTTCAGAAGTGAAGGAGAAATAAAATCCTTTACAGACAAGCAAATGCTTAGAGATTTTGTCACCACCAGGCCTGCCTTACAAGAGCTCCTAAAGGAAGCACTAAACATGGAAAGGAACAACTGATACCAGTCACTGCAAAAACATGCCAAATAGTAAAGACCATTGATGCTAGGAAGAAACTGCATCAACTAATGAGCAAAATAACCAGCTAATATCATAATGACAGGATCAAATTCACACATAACAATATTAACCTTAAATGTAAATGGGCTAAATGCTCCAATTAAAAGACACAGATTGGCAAATTGGAGAAAGAGTCAAGACCCATCAGTGTGCAGTATTCAGAAGACACATCTCATGTGCAGAGACACACATAGGCTCAAAATAAAGGGATGGGGGAAGATCTACCAAGTAAATGGTAAACAAAACAAAACAGAAAGCAGGGCTTGCAATCCCAGTCTCTGAAAAAACAGACTTTAAACCAACAAAGATCAAAAGAAACAAAGAAGGCCATTACATAATGGTAAAGGGATCAATTCAACAAAAAGAGCTAACTATCCTAAATAGATATGAACCCAATACAGGAGCACCCAGATTCATAAAGCAAGTCCTTCAAGACCTACAGAGACTTGGACTCCAACACAATAATAATGGGAGACTTTAACACCCCACTGTCAACATTAGACAGATCAACGAGACAGAGAGTTAACAAGGATATCCAGGAATTGAACTCAGCTCTGCACCAAACGGACCTAATAGACATCTACAGAACTCTCCACCCCAAATCAACAGAATATACATTCTTCTCAGCACCACATCACACTTATTCCAAAATTGACCACATAATTGGAAGTAAAGCACTCCTCAGCAAATGCACAAGAAGAGAAACTGTAACAAACTGTCTCTCAGACCACAGTGCAATCAAACTAGAACTCAGGACTAAGAAACTCAATCAAACCGCTCAACTGCATGGAAATTGAACAACCTGCTCCTGAATGACTACTGGGTACATGAGTAAATTAAAGCAGAAATAAAGATGTTCTTTGAAACCAATGAGAACAAAGACACAACAACCAGACTCTCTGGGACACATCTGAAGCAGTGTGTAGAGGGAAATTTATAGCACTAAATGCCCACAAGAGAACGCAGGAAAGATCTAAAATTGACTCTCTAACATCACAATTAAAAGAATTAGAGAAGCAAGAGCAAAAACATTCAAAAGCTAGCAGAAGGCAAGAAATAACTAAGATCAGAGTAGAACTGAGGGAGATAGACACACACACACACACACAAAAAATAAACCCCTTCAAAAAATCAATGAATCCAGGAGCTGGTTTTTTGAAAAGACCAACAAAATTGATAGACCGCTAGCAAGACTAATAAAGAAGGAAAGAGAAAAGAATCAAATAGATGCAATAAAAAATGATAAAGGGGATGTCACCACCAACCCCACAGAAATACAAACTACCATCAGAGAATACTATAAACACCTCTGTACAAATAAACTAGAAAACCTAGAAGAAATGGATAAATTCCGGGACATACACACCCTCCCAAGACTAAAACCAGGAAGAAGGTGAATCCCTGAATAGACCAATAACAGGCTCTGAAATTGAGACAATAATTAATAGGCTACCAACCAAAAAAGTCCAAGAACAGACAGATTCACAGCCAAATTCTACAAGATGTACAAAGAGGAGCTGGTACCATTCCTTCTGAAACTATTCCAATCAATAGAAAAGGAGAGAATCCTCCGTAACTCATTTTATGAGGCCAGCATCATCCTGATACCAAAGACTGGCAGAGACACACACACACAAAAAAGAGAATTTTAGAGCAATATCCCTGATGAACATCAATTCAAAAATCCTCAATAAAATACTGGCAAACTGAATCCAGCAGCACATCAAAAAGCTTATCACCACGATCAAGTTGGCTTTATCCCTGTGATGCAGGCTGGTTCAACATACGCAAATCAATAAACGTAATCCAGCACATAAATAGAACCAAAGATAAAAACCACATGATTATCTCAATAGATGCAGAAAAGGCCTTCAACAAAATTCAACAGTCCTTCATGCTAAAATCTCTTAATAAACTAGGTATTGATGGGACGTATCTCAAAATAATAAGAGCTATTTATGACAAACCTGCAGCCAATATCATACTGAATGGGCAAAAACTGGAAGCATTCCCTTTGAAAACTGGCACAAGACGGGGATGCCCTCTCTCACCACTCCTATTCAACATAGTGTTGGAAGTTCTGGCCAGAGCAATCAGGCAGGAGAAAGAAATAAAGGGTATTCAATTAGGAAAAGTGGAAGTCAAATTGTCCCTGTTTGCAGATGACATGATTCTACATTTAGAAAACCCATCATCTTAGCCCAAAATCTCCTTAAGCTGATAAGCAACTTCAGCAAAGTCTCAGGATACAAAATCAATGTGTAAAAACCACAGGCATTCTTATAAACCAATAACAGACAAACAGAGAGCCAAATCATGAGTGAACTCCCATTCACAACGCTTCAAAGAGAATAAAATACCTAGGAATCTATCTTACAAGGGATGTGAAGGACCTCTTTCTTCAAGGAGAACTACAAACTGCTGCTCAATGAAATAAAAGAGGACACAAACAAATGGAAGAACATTCCATGCTCATGGATAGGAAGAATCAATATCGTGAAAATGGCCATACTGCCCAAGGTAATTTATAGATTCAATGCCATCCCCATGAAGATACCAATGTCTTTCTTCCCAGAATTGGAAAAAAATACTTTAAAGTTCATATGGAACCAAAAAAGAGCCTGCATTGCCAAGACAGTCCTAAGCCAAAAGAACAAAGCTGGAGGCATCATGTTACCTGACTTTAAATTACACTACAAGGCTACACTAACCAAAACAACATGATACTGGTACCAAAACAGAGATAGAGACCAATGGAACAGAACAGAGCCCTCAGAAATAATACCACACATCTACAACCATCTGATCCTTGACAAACCTGACAAAAAGAAGAAATGGGAAAAGGATTCCCTATTTAATAAATGATGCTAGGAAAACTGGCTAGCCATATGTAGAAAGCTGAAACTTGATCCCTTCCTTACACCTTATAAAAAATTAATTCAAGATGGATTAAACACTCAAATGTAAGACATAAAACCATAAAAATACTAGAAGATATCCTAGGCAATACCATTCGGGTCATAGGCATGGGCAAGGACTTCATGACTAAAACACCAAAAGCAATGGCAATAAAAGCCAAAATTGACAAATGGGATGTAATTAAACTAAAGAGCTTCTGCACAGCAAAAGAAACTACCATCAGAGTGAACAGGCAACCTACAGAATGGGAGAAAATTTTTACCATCTACCCACCTGACAAAGGGCTAATATCAAGAATCTACAAAGAACTCAAACAACTCTACAAGAAAAAAATCAAACAACCCCATCGAAAAATGGGCAAAGGATATGAACAGACACTTCTAAAAAGAAGACATTTATGCAGCCAGCAGACACATGAAAAAATGCTCATCATCACTGGGCATCAGAGAAATGCAAATCAAAACCACAATGAGATATCATCTCACACCAGTTAGAATGCCAACCATTGAAAAGTCAGGAAACAACAGGTGCTGTAGAGGATGTGGAGAAATAGGAAGATTTTACAGTGTTGATGGGACTGTAAACTAGTTCAACCATTGTGGAAGACAGTGTGCCAATTCCTCAAGGATCTAGAACTAGAAATACCATTTGACCCAGCCATCCCATTACTGGGTATATACCCAAAAGATTATAATTCATGCTGCTATAAAGACACATGCACACGTGTGTTTACTGTGGCACTATTCACAATAGCAAAGACTTGGAACCAACCCAAATGTACATCAGTGATAGACTGGAGTAAGAAAATGTGGCACATACACACCATGGAATACCATGCAGCCATAAAAAAGGATGAGTTCATGTCCTTTGTAGGGACATGGATGAAGCTGGAAACCATCATTCTCAGCAAACTATCACAAGGACAAAAAACCAGACACCGCATGTTCTCACTCATAGGTGGGAATTGAACAATGAGAACACTTGGACACAGGGTGGGGAACATCACACACCAGGACCTTTCATGGGGTGCAGGGAGTGGGGAGAGATACCATTAGGAGATATACCTGATGTAAATGACAAGTTAAGGGGTGCAGCACACAACATGGCACATGTATACATATGTAACAAACTTGCACGTTGTGCATAGGTACCCTAGAACTTAAAAAGTATAATAAAAAAATAAATAAATAACAAAAAAAGAAAAGAAAGACACTCCATATCACATCTATATGAAGTTGTGATTAAGTACTGGCAAGTGCAATGTGGTGAAAAAAGGAATATATATATATATATATAAAACTTTGTTGTCAAAAGATGTGATTGTGTATTTATAAACTTCATAAGTATCCATATATTATTAGAATTAAAAAGAGTATGACAAAATCACTGGATATTAAATTACTACACACAATTCAGTTGCATTTTGATAGTCTACAAGCAAACATGTAATATTTTGATTGATACAATGCAGAATAACTAAAATATGAAATATATACATATAAATTTTTAAAATATGTAAGACTTTTGTAAATATGTAAACCTCTGATAGCTGTATTATCAGAGTTCATTAATTTAATTGGCATAGCACATTCATATTTTAATACCACAGATTATGAGATACCAAGTATTATCAAATTGTTTAATAGATTTTTTGAATCTGAGCCAAAATAAAAAAATATATAGAAATTTGTAAGCTTCTTCTAACACATATATTAAGACGTATAAATCATGTACAGTGAAAAATGTAATATACAAGATTTAAGAATTGTATTTGCAAAGTATCCGGATACACAGGTAAACCTTGGAGATACTGTGGATTCGGTTCCACGCCACCTCCATACAGCAATATTGCAATAAAGCGAGTGCAGAAATGTTTTTGTTTCCCAGTGCATATAAATGTTACTTTACACTTTGCCATAGTCTATTACATGTGCAATAGCATTGTGTCTAATGAACTATGTACCTTAATTAAAAACACTTCACTGCTAAAAAATATGCTAACCATCAACTGAGCCTTTGGTAAGTTATAATCTTTTTGCTGGTACAGAGGCTTGCCTTTGATATTGATGGCTGCTGACTGAGCAGAGTGGTTGTTGAATATTCAGGGGGCTGGAACAGTATCTTAAAATAAGACAGCAATAATATTTGCGGCATTGATGCATCAATTGACCCTTCCTTTCACAGTAGACTTCTCTGTAGCATGCAATGCTACTTGATAGCTTTTTAACCATAGTAGAACTTCTTTCAGAATTAGTCAGTCCTCTCAAACCCTGCCACTGCGGTACCAACCAAGTTTATGTAATACTATAAATCCTTCGTTATTTCAAAATTTTCGGAGCATCTTCACTAGAAGTAGATTCCATGTCAAGAAACTACTTCCTTGGCTAATTCATATGAAACAACTCCTATTTCATTCAAGTTTTAACGTGGCATTGTGGTGATTCAATCACATCTTCAGGTTCCATTTCTAATTCTAGTTCTCTTCGTTTTCCACCACATCTGCAGTTATTTCCTCCACTTAAGTCTTGAACTCTCCAAGGTCATCCATGAAGGTTAACATCAACACCTTCCAACTCTTATTAATGTTGATATTTTGCTAAAACAAAATTCAGTTTAAAGTCATGAATTCAAAGTAAAACCATATCTTCTATTTCACTTTATTATTTTATTTTATTTATTTATTATTATTATTATTATTATTATTATTGAGACGGAATCTCGCTCTGTCGCCCAGGCTGGAGTGCAGGGGTGCGATCTTGGCTCACTGCAAGCTCCCCCTCCCGCCATTCTCCTGCCTCAGCCTCCGGAGCAGCTGGGACTACAGTCGCCCGCCACCACGCCCGGCTAATTTTTTGTATTTTTAGTAGGGACGGGGTTTCACCCTTTTAGCCAGGATGGTCTCCATCTCCTGACCTCGTGATCCGCCCGCCTCGGCCTCCCAAACTGCTGGGATTACAGGCGTGAGCCACCGCGCCTGGCCCTTTTTCACTTTTGTACACACAAACTCATTAAAAAATTGCATAGGCATTCTCTGATAGTTGTTCCTTGACTTACATGGACTAATATTTAAGATAATATTCATCCTTACAAAAGAGCATATTATGTGGCAAATCCATGTTAGTGGAACTGGGCTGTTTCAAACTAAAGGTTAAAAAGAAATGTAGATCACTGTATCTCTGCCTCTCTGTCTTACACAATTATTTCAAGATTAATATTGTCTAAGACACTTTTAGCTTAGAATTTTTATTTTCTCAAATTATGCACAATCAAGAGCTTTAGAAGACAGACCTCTTTTGAAATATAAATCACTGAACAATTTTATGTAAAAATCTAATTTAATAATATAGGAGATAGAGATACTGGCAAGAGAATGCACAGTATTTAATTATTTAAATCACTTGATTATTTTTTCCAACTTTTATTTTCCTGTTTGATGTAATTTTGAAGGAAAACATAATAATAGCAAATATATATATACATAATGTGTTAAAATAAGCTGACAGTAATCAAGATGCCTATGAAAACGAGACGTGTGGGTTTTACACAAGTTCAGAAAATTCTAATAAAGGAAATTATGAACCTCATGTACACTACATATAAGTATTAAGGGGAAGGCACTTCTTGGTTGGGGAATTTGAGGTCGGGAGAGTAGAAATGTCATCAGTAATTCTTGCGGTATGTTAAAATTAGCTCCTCTCTGGGACTCCTCTCTTCACATCACTTAGAGAAAGGAAGAAGTACAGGAAAGAGTTTGTGTTTACGGATTTATCATGCTCATTCCTATACTTACTCTATTTGAGTCTGTAAGCAAATTTCTTTAGATAAATAGCTTATAGCAGCATATTGTGGGGAAAAACTTTTTGATGATTTGTTGAACAGACCAAGAAGAGGGATTTTCAACTGAGTATATCAATAATACATGCCATATTTAGCTACTGCAACATGCATTTTATGAAAAAAATTCTTGTTATTTTTCTACTTCTATTTAAATATCTACATCAATTTTATAGATAACAAAATCAACTTTTAATTATTTGATAATATAATACAGTCTTTGGTGAATAAATATGAACGGAATCTGAGATATTATCATACTAACATTTTATAACAAAAATATATTTGTCACTGTGAAGTAGCTTTTTTAATAGACTGAGTAAAGAATATTTTTATTGCATGTGTCATCTTCAAGAAACTATTGTAATTTTTCATTTTTATATACATTTACTCTTGTATTGAGGATATGTTATGACTATAAACCTCTGACTAAAACCTAATTCAAGTTTACATTCAGTACATATCTCAGATACACAGCAACATAGAATATGTGACAACTTTTCTCTTTTAAACAAGATTGTGTCAAGTGTCTACAGACAAAATACAGATGTGAATTTATCTGAAGGCGATAGATGCCATCCTCTGCATATATATATATATAGTCTTTTTTATTCTTAGTTTCTTCTTTTCTTTAGTTAGCTTCACAGTTTTACGACTACTAGTCACAGAAAGAACATGACTCAAATAGCTGGGTTCAGAGCTTTATGTGTGAATTGCCATGACATTTCTTTATTTTGTCATTTTTCAACTTCGTATTGAAATCTAACAAACATACAGAAAATTACATATAATCAATGTTCAGTTCCGTAAATTTACGTAAACTGAACATACCAGTGTAGTCAGCCCCAGATAAGTAAACAATACTCCCAGCGCTATATATCCATCCCACCTGCCCCCTGGTGCCCAGCCCCTAACGTTCCTTCAATGATATCATTACTGATTTTAAATATATTTTGAACAGTCCTACCTGCTTTTATATTTTATGTAAAGAAAATCCTATAATATGTACTTACTTGTATTTGGCTTCTTTTGCTCAACATTATCTTTGGGAGATTTATTCATATTGCTGGATGTAGATTAAACTATTCATTCTCATTGCTGAATAATCGTTTATTGCATATGTGCATCACAATTTATTCCTTATTCCTTTTAATACTGATGAGTATTTGGATATTTTGAATTTTTTACATTTTTTTTAGACTTGCCATAAGGATTCTTGCACATAACTTTTGTTGAATATTTAAACACTTCTTATAGCTCATCTGCTAAGGATAGGAGTTTCTGAATTACAGAGAATGCATTTATTCAGTATTAATATCTACTAAAAACAATTTTCCAAAGTGATTATACCATTTACACTTTCACTGGCAGTGTATGAGAGTTCTAGTAGGTCTACATACTGGTAAAGACTGGACATTTTCAGACTTTATTTTTCATTCTGTGTAAAAGAGTAATAGTACTTCTGCGCTTAAATTTACATTTTCCTTACAACTGAGTTTAAGCATATTTTTAAATGTTAAGTGGCCACCAGAATAGTGTTTTCAAGTGTTTATTACTGTCTTCTTCTAATTTTTTAATTATGCTGTCCTGTGTGTACACATGTATCTTTGACGCCATCAACTTTTCACTCTCTTAAACCTAACTTTTGAAAAACAGAGATTTTAATCATAATATATTGCAAAGTTTCAATATTTTATTTCTGATTAGTGGTTCTTGTGTCTTGCTTAAGAAATAATTGATAAGTTAAATATGTTCCCTTACATTTTCCTCTAAAATCTTTACTGATTTAGCTTTCACAGTAATATCCAAAAATCCATCAAGAATTAAGTACATTATGGTGTGAGGTAGGAATCGTTTATTTTTATATGGATATCTAATTACTTCACAACCATGGATTAAAAAATACATCTTCCCTCCACACAACTCCATTGGTGCCTTTGTCATAATTCCAGTGATTGTGTAGGTATGGACCTGTTTTTTAATTCTCTTGTGTTTCCTTGATCCTCATGCCAAAACCACAATGTCTTAATTAATATAGTATTAAAGTTGTTTCTGATATTTAGTAACCTACAGCTTAATCTTCTCTATTAAAATTGCCTTAACAAATGCTGACTCTTTCTTTGTCCATATACATTTTGGAATCATTTTATAAATTTCCATAAATTTTGATTTAAATTGTTTGGAATGTATAGATTAAGGAGAAACAATATCTCAACTGCATCCAATGTTTTACTTTATTCACATGATATAATTCTTCATTTAGTTAATTTAATGCATCTAATGCATTCTTTTCAATTTTTTTGTTTTCTCACATATTATTTGTGAAAAATGTTGTTTGCTAGTCCTTCCAAAGCATTTTGCTTATTATTTTCTTCTGTCTTGTTCCTCTTTACAAGACTCATATTAATGTGCTCAAGGAGTTCTTAAGGCAAACACCCCTGTCTTATTTATGATAAGAGGAAAAGTTTTGATGATTCCTTTGTAGGATGTGTGCTAAAATTATAAACTTGTATTGAGTTTGCTAAGAGATTTTATCATGATTTTTATGTATCTATTGAGATGATGATATGCCTTTTTTTACCTTAATTTATTTTGAAATTTTAATCTGATTTTGGAAACTAACAGAAACCTCACTTCACATTATATTGATACTTCATCTTCTCTCTTCTATATCACTGGATATATTTTACTAAAATTTTGCTAATTCTTTTTGTACATATTTAAATAATTGATTTTTGTTTTATAATTTTCTTTTTAAAATTGAGGCAGCAAAAACACCATGTTATTTATAAACTACATTGTTCCTTTGAAAATACCTTTTTATACTAGAAAGAACAATCATATAAAGGCCATTTTTTTCCTTTAGACTTACACTGCAATTTATAACACAAACCATACATACACGCATTTTTATATCTATTTCTGTATCAGTCAGGTAGGACTAGACTTATTGTGCACTAGCAAACAACATCTGAATATCAATGGTTTAAACAACAAAAATTTACTGCTCGCTCATGCTATAGTACCACTGTATGTTTCCTGTAGCCTCTGCTCTACCATCTATACTGAGAGAGGCTTTCAAGGTAACATTGCAGGCCACTGATTCTAAAGAAAAGCAAATATAGCATATCATGCGCTGGCCAAAAAATTTCACATGATCACACCTATTTTGACACAGCAGGGGACTTCAACTCCATTATGTATTGCAAAGAAGGAGAAACAAACAACACACATACACACACACACACACACAACATCATCACCTCCTTCCTTGATTTTCTAAACATACATTTGAAAAATTGGATTTTTCTTTGCTGTATAATTCCAATTGTTCTCTTACCTCACTACATATATTCTGCTTCAGTTATTCTATTTAAACGGTTATGAGACCACTATTGATTTAACTGTTGACTGCATGCTTTTCAGTATAATCTTATTTAATCACTTTTCAACACCAGCTAATATTGACTATTATTCCCTTTGAAAAAAACCAAAAAAACACAAAACATTATTTTGTTCTTATTCTCCTGTTTTTACACCACTTTTAGCTTCTCTTTATAGTTCTTAAATAGTTTCCCAACTCCTCCCTCTCTGGCTTATTCTTCTTCTCACTCTATATATGATCAAATTGATATAGACCCAACAATAATATATATGTTAAGGCATAACTACATATATACAAATATATATATGCATATATATGTTTGTGTGTGTGTATATATCCTAGACCACTCTTTAAAAATCCGTGGTTTACATTCAAATGTCTCCTGAATCATTCAACTTATGTGAAGTTACCTAAAATAAATCACATCTCACTAGATGTGCCCTTTTTTTCCTTTATAGTATTTTTTGGCAAATCTAAAAATCCAATTTTATCCTTTAGTTTTATTATCTTACATCTTTACATACAAGTCGGAAAGTCCTTTTCTTTTTCCATCTAATTATCTAAAACTCTAGCTTTCCTGCCAGCATCAGTGTCTTTGCCATTATTCAAGGTTTACTAACTCGCATCTCATTGCTTACTCTGAAGGCTTTTTTTTTCCTCCTTTGAATTTCAGACAGTTACTCTCCAACTGCCAACTTGTCTTCTGAACTTCTCTTTTAAAATGTAGCTTGTTCATTAGACTCAAACTCATTCCTTACCCTAGCAAGAAAGGGATTTGTGCTCAGGCCTCATTTGCCTGCCTATCTCTTTGCATGAGGCATTGAGTTGTAGAAAGGAGTTTTTTCCAGACGTACCAATAATTAAAATTTGTCATGAGAAAATGACTACTCTCTGGTCACCCAGTATCTCTTTTTTTTCTTCAACTTTTTGAAAGTTTTTCATATCTATCTCCAAAGTTTTATGAGGATTAAAACTTTCCAAAGTTTTATGAGGATTAAATTAAGTTATTCATGTGAAAGACTAAACAGTCTAAGTCATAATGGGTTCTTAATAAATGCAATTACCTGCTGACACTTCTTCAAGAATGTTCTTATTCCTCATCTTATCAGGATACTTTCAGATCACTGAGTAGATAATGCTTTTAATTTATCTGTGTCTTTGCTAATGTTGTCTCTGATTCCTGGTATGTACTTCTTAATTTTAAGGGGCAGGGTGTGGAAAATTTGTATTCTTTGAACAAATAATGTTTCATTTTTATTTCTTTTGTGGTGATTATTTTCTTTATACATAGTCTTTGTTAAAATTTTTTCTCATGTTGTATGTTGAGTGTTAACTAGCAGGTTCTACTTTACAACTATTTCTAAATTAAAACAAAAATAAAATAATTACATTTGCCTATCAGTTTATCAAATACAGGAACTTTATTTTACTTAACTGTGTTACAAAACTGATTACATATATATATATTTATATATATGTGTGTGTATGTGTGGATGTTTGTATTCAATGTATGTTTATCTAAGGATTGACAACATTTCATTGATTGAATGACCTAATTAATACATGAATGAAAGTGTCACAGGAGGCTTAGGGTGTCTTTTCTCCAGCTGGAAACCTCTGTGGTCAGTGGCGCCTTTCCCCGAGTTTTGCTCGGACCTCCTGGGTTCATTCCACCCACTCTGCCTGGCAGGCTGCACTTGGCTCATGGTACTGGCCTGGATCCCAAGTCTGCCAAGGGTGAGCAACGTGTGGAGCATTGAGGGGGGTATGTGCAAGTGAGTGTGGAGTCCAGCCACTGTGTAACAACCAGGCACGCCAGCTGCTGCTGTGGGGCGGGCAGCTCTAGGTGCCAGCACAGGTGCCTGTACCATGCAAAGCTGTGACTGGATCAGATATACTGCAAGTGGCTTCCGCTGTGGGCAGCTGCATCTGGATAAGGGGAATGCAGTGGTACTTGGAAGCTTGGGGACACCAGGAACCTCAGAGCCCAAAAGAGGGTGTCACAGCCCTGGCTCCGGAGGCTCCTAGGTCTGGGCTGCCCAAAAGGCCACACAGCTCTTCTCTCCTTCTCATCACCCGTAACGTGGATTGCAGGAGAGAAGGGAGTGGGTTTCAGCCCTATTTTTGTTACAGCTCTTTAGTCCTGCCATTCGGAGGGTCCCAATTTTTTGTCCCGCATACAGGAAGAATGAGGTAGGCAGACAACTGGAGGATAAGCAAGGCAGAGAGGAGCTTTATTGAGAGATAGGACAGCTCAGCGGAGACCCGTAGTGAATAGCTCCTTTCTGCAGGCAGGTCATCCCAACCAGTGAGTGAGTCTGGCTCAGTCTAGGGATTTTATGTGCTCAGAATGAAGTAAGTGCATGCCGAGTGGTCCAGGCAGGCCTGGAAAAAGCACCATCCGAAAGGCCAAACAGTCATCAATCAAGTTCACACTCTAAGCTGTGAACTTTGCAGGCAACTGGCAGATAGCCCCCAGGTCTCAGGCCTTCACTGGCCTGAAAGCGAGGTTTCATTGGGGACCTGCCCCTTCCCACCTAAGAACCTGTCTGCCTTTAACATGTCATCCACAGCACCCAAGCTGTCCATGCTGAGTTGCTTGCAGGCCTGGGCCGAGCCTCCTCCTCAGCACCCTGGCCCCCTCAGATGCTCGTTGGCATCTAAAGTCCAGAGAGGGCTAAGATGGCAGGGGCTGGCATGTCAGCGCCACCCCAAG
The DNA here is from genome assembly GCF_024542745.1 of Macaca thibetana thibetana. Lineage (NCBI taxonomy): Eukaryota > Metazoa > Chordata > Mammalia > Primates > Cercopithecidae > Macaca > Macaca thibetana. The sequence goes on from NC_065594.1 coordinate 63,143,490, forward strand.
TGCATGTAATCCCAGCCGGTTTGCAACAGTGCCCTGGCTCTGCCACAACTTTGCTCCGTCCTAGAGCAGGTGCTGGGAGCAGGCAGAGGCCAGGGAGTGGGAGCAGGCACTTTCAAGCCTGTGGGGCCAGGGGTTTCCTGGGCCCCTGAAAGCACAGAGATGCTGCAGTGTGGAGCCACGGCTGGGCAGCCGTAGTTGTACCGGGGAGCATGGGCTCCTGTCCCGCCAACGTGGTAGGGGGCAGGGCTCTCGCCCAATCCTGGCTCCCGCAGAATCCTGGCTCCCGCTCTGCAAAGCCTGCAGCCCTGGCGGCGCCTTACCTGCTGCAGCCAGCATCCCCGCAGTGGCTGCTCCAGACCGACTGCCGCTGCCATCAAAAGTATATATTAACTGATAGGTTAAAAATAAAGGATTTGAAAAATAAGTTCCATCATCGCATTTGATGTTAAAACGTTATTATTTACCTGTAGATCCTAACACTTCTTCCTAATCTCACAATTTCTTCACTGCTTAAATGCGGTTAGAAAACAATTCCATTCTTAAATGTTTGAATTGTGATTGATAGTTTATTTAATTTGATAAATTGATCCATGGGACAAAATGTTATCAAGCACTCATATACCCAGTATAATTTCAAGTAATTAGGGGCATATTATTTAGTTTTGCTAACAATATCCCATCGATCCTTCTTGTTATTATAATAAATTTGGTAAATTATTAAATTGTGTGGAATTACGTTTACAGGAATAATTTCTGATTTAATATTGAAACAGATATGAAAGTCATATAAATGGTATTAAAACTTTGTAATAGCAAAATTTTTCACAAGTATGGGATGTTCACATCTAAAACTACTTTAAGACCATCTATTGAAGTATTCTTATATGTACTTAGAACCTAACCAAAAACAGATTTAATTACATTCAAACATCCCCAGATTTTCGTTTTGGAAGTTAAACTTCCCATATCTCCAAATAAACAGATAGTTAAGCAAAGGATATTACTCATTTCAAAAATATTCATGAAGCAATAGGACATTTCTTGTGAAATAAGGATATAAGAGTTTTTAAAGAGAATATCTCCAGGCAGAATTTTAATGTATTTTTCAAACATCAGTTTCACATGACAGTCACTACCTTTAGATGCAGCCATAGGGATTTTGAAATGAGAGATCTGAGTCTGGCACTTAAGTTAATCCTGCTATTCAGAATGCAGTTTTAAATCACATTTGGTGTTTGATAATCCTCAGAAACATCAGGTATCTGTGTGCTCTGTGTTCATCTGATATCAATTGTAAGAAAATTAAAACGTTCAATTGAAAAAAAATGATTAGAAAAAAAGACAGCAAGTCGTTTTCATCCTTTTGGAGAATATAAGCATTTATTTTATTCTGGTTAGGTTTCAGCAAGCATAAGTTTGGACATGAAAAATTGTGCTACCATTGTTTACACTTAAAAGGATAATTTTGCATCATTCTCCTATGTATAGTTTTCTTCCTTAATAAAATATATTCAATATAAAATAGACAATTTTTCTATAAATTATAAATGAACTTCTGTTCTTTTGAATTGTATTCAGCATCACCAGTAAAAGCTGCCTTGTTGCGATAATCACTGTTCATGTTTAGCCATTACATTTATTGTCCAGTTGGTGTCTATATTAATCAAAACATTCTTAAAGTCTTTGGTTTATTGGTGTTTATATTAATAAAACATTTTAAAGCCTTTGGTTTATGTAATAAAACATTTCTAAAATAGTAGATCTAAAATATTTTGAGCAATGCTATTATCATTGCAAGGAATATGTACTGTCTTCAAATTGATTGCTTTAAAGGATATTTAAAGGGTTTTCTTAAAGTTAGTTATTTGTATTACATACTTTGTAAATTTGGAAATAACAGCTTCCAAAGCAAAAATAATCTTATTTATATCAGGAAGGCCAAATGAGTAACCAAATTACAAATTGTGGACAAATTAATATTAGGGTTCACTAGACAAATAGCATGGATTAAGGTCAAAGGATACCCTACAGCATTAATGGAAATATCTGTATTCATTTAATCTAGTATTGAGATGTGACATCCATTAGTGTAAATAAAATCATAGAAGAATAAAAGTATTTTGGCAATATGAAGTTGTTAGAAAGCCATATTTGAGAAAATATGGCTTTCAGAGTCAAAGACAGAAAAATTGTCACTAAAGACAGAGGTGTCAAAGAAAATGTATGTTCTCTTCTCAACAAGGATAAAGAAAGTGGTTTCTAATAATACCTCTTACTATTATCAAAACTAAAGGACGATGTAACTAAGTAACAGTTGACCTTATGCTTTTCTCCCATTCAAGTAGTAAATTGCTTTTTGATGATAAAAAAATTTGTTTCTAAAGAGTTTTTACTATAGAAAATATGGGAATTTGTTGAAATCAACCTATTATATTATCCCAAAGATAATGTTTATTACTCTGCCATCCTGTAAAAATTTATCTTAGCAATGCAAACAGTTTACAGTGTTATTTTATTTATATTTTATTTAACTTTCAAAGAATTTATAGGAATAAGGCCAATTTTTATATTCTTTCCTTATATTATAGGCTTAAAATATTTTAAAATTTGTGTAATTGATATTACTTTTTTTTGAGTGGTGTTATCTAAATTTCCAAGTTGGGCCCCTTTCATCACTTTAAGGGGCTGCTCCAAGTGCTGCCTGCTGCCCTGCCCAGGGCTGGAGGGATTTTGCTGCAATGGTCAAACAGCAACCACCAAACTCGGGAATTTTCTGGGTTTTTTTTTTTTTTCTTTTTTTAATTATACTTTAAGTTCTAGGGTACCTATGCACAACGTGCAAGTTTGTTACATATGTATACATGTGCCGTGTTGTGTGCTGCACCCCTTAACTTGTCATTTACATCAGGTATATCTCCTAATGGTATCTCTCCCCCCTCCCATAACCCCACGAAAGGTCCTGGTGTGTGATGTTCCCCACCCTGTGTCCAAGTGTTCTCATTGTTCAATTCCCACCTATGAGTGAGAACATGCGGTGTCTGGTTTTTTGTCCTTGCGATGGTTTGCTGAGAATGATGGTTTCCAGCTTCATCCATGTCCCTACAAAGGACATGAACTCATCCTTTTTTATGGCTGCATGGTATTCCATGGTGTGTATGTGCCACATTTTCTTATTTCAGTCTATCACTGATGTACATTTGGGTTGGTTCCAAGTCTTTGCTATTGTGAATAGTGCCACAGTAAACACACGTGTGCATGTGTCTTTATAGCAGCATGAATTATAATCTTTTGGGTATATACCCAGTAATGGGATGGCTGGGTCAAATGGTATTTCTAGTTCTAGATACCTGAGGAATTGGCACACTGTCTTCCACAATGGTTGAACTAGTTTACAGTCCCACCAACAGTGTAAAAGTGTTCTCATTTCTCCACATCCTCTTCAGCACCTGTTGTTTCCTGATTTTTCAATGATCACCATTCTAACTGGTGTGAGATGGTATCTCATTATGGTTTTGATTTGCATTTCTCTGATGCCTAGTGATGATGAGCATTTTTTCATGTGTCTGCTGGCTGCATAAATGTCTTCTTTTTAGAAGTGTCTGTTCATATCCTTTGCCCACTTTTCGATGGGGTTGATTTTTTCTTGTAGATTTGTTTGAGTTCTTTGTAGATTCTTGATATTAGCCCTTTGTCAATGGGCAGATTGTAAAAATTTTCTCCCATTCTGTAGGTTGTCTGTTCACTCTGATGGTAGTTTCTTTTGCTGTGCAGAAGCTCTTTAGTTTAATTAGATCCCATTTGTCAATTTTGGCTTTTATTGCCATTGCTTTTGGTGTTTTAGTCATGAAGTCCTTGCCCATGCCTATGACCCGAATGGTATTGCCTAGGATATCTTCTAAGGTTTTTATGGTTTTATGTCTTACATTTGAGTGTTTAATCCATCTTGAATTAATTTTTTATAAAGTGTAAGAAAGGGATCAAGTTTCAGCTTTCTACATATGGCTAGCCAGTTTTCCTAGCACCATTTATTAAATAGGGAATCCTTTTCCCATTTCTTGTTTTTCTCAGGTTTGTCAAAGATCAGATGGTTGTAGATATGTGATATTATTTCTGAGGGCTCTGTTCCATTCCATTGGTCTATATTTCTGTTTTGGTACCAGTACCATGCTGTTTTGGTTACTGTAGCCTTGTAATATAGTTTGAAGTCAGGTAGCATGATGCCTCCAACTTTGTTCTTTTGGTTTAGAATTGTCTTGGCAATGCGGGCTCTTTTTTGGTTCCATATGAACTTTAAAGTATTTTTTCCAATTCTGTGAAGAAAATCACTGGTAACTTCATGGGGATGGCATTGAATCTATAAATTACCTTGGGCAGTATGGCCATTTTCACGATATTGAGTCTTCCTATCCATGAGCATGGAATGTTCTTCCATTTCTTTGTGTCCTCTTTTATTTCGTTGAGCAGTGGTTTGTAGTTCTTCTTGAAGAGGTCCTTCACATCCCTTATAAGTTGGATTCCTAGGTATTTTATTCTCTTTGAAGCAATTGTGAATGGGAGTTAACTCATGTTTTGGTTACTATAATACAGATTGATATGGTTTGGCTGGGTCTCATCTTGAATTGTAACTTCCATAATTCCCATGTGTCATGGGAGGTGACTGAATTGTGGGAGTGAGTCTTTCCTGTGCTGTTCTCATGATAATGAATTAGTCTCGTAAGATCTCATGGTTTTATAAAGGGGAGTTTACCTTCACAAGCTCTCTTCTCTTGTCTGCCACCATGTGATATCAGCCTTTCACCTTCCACCATGATTGTGAGGCTTTCTCCAGTCACGTGAAACTTAACTCCATTATAAAACTCTTTGTAAATTGCCCAGTTGCAGTTATGCCTTTATCAGCAGTGTGAAAATGAACTAATACGGTAAATTAGCACCAGAAGTGGGAAGGGCTGAAAAGATACCCAAAACTGTGGAAGTGACTTTGCAACTGGGTAACAGGTAGAGGTTTGAACAATTTGGAGGACTCAGAAGAAGACAGGAAAATGTGAAAAAGTTTGGAACTTCCCAGAGACTTGCTGAATGGCTTTGGCCAAAAGCCTGATAGCGATATGGACAATAAGGTCCAGGCTGAAGTGGTCTCAGATGGAGATGAGAAAGTTGTTAGGAAATGGAGCAAATATGACTCTTGTTATGTTTTAGCAAAGAGATTAGTGGTGTTTTGCCCCAACCCTAGAGATTTATGGAACTTTGAACTTTAGAGAGACGAATTAAGGTATCTGGCAGAAGAAATTTCTAACCATCAAAGCATTCAAGTTGTGAGTGACTTGGGTGCTGTTAAAGGCATTCTGTTTTATAAGGAAAGCAGAGCATAAACATTTGGAAAATTTATAAACTGACAATGTGATAGAAAAATAAATCCCATTTTCTGAGGTGGAATTCAAGCCGGCTGCAGAAATTTACATAAGTAACAAGGATCCAAATGTAAATCCTCAACATAATGGGGAAAATGTCTCCAGGGTATGTCACAGGTCTTCACGAAAGCCCCTCTCATTACAGGCCTACAGGCCTAGGAGGAAAACGTGGTTTTGTGGGCAAGGCACAGGTTCCCCATGCTGTTTGTAGGCTAGGGACTTGGTGCCCTGCGTTCCAGCCACTCCAGCCATGGTTGAAAGGAGTCAACATAAAGTTTGGGCTGTGGCTTTAGAGGGCGCAAGCCCCAAGCCCTGGTAGCTTCCATGTCGTGTTGACTCTGTGAGTGCACGGAAGAATTGGGGTTTGGGAACCTCCGCCTAGGTTTCAGAAAATGTATGGAAATGCCTGGATGCCCACGGAGAAGTTTGCCGCAGGGGCAGGGCGTTCATGGAGAACCTCTTCTAGGGCAGTGCAGAAGGAAAATGTGGGGTCTTGTGGGGTCAGAGCCCTCACACAGAGTCCCTACTGAGGCACTGCCTAGTGAGCTGTGAGAAGAGGTCCACTGTCCTCCAGACCGCAGAATGTTAGATCCACCAATAGCTTGCACTGTGTGCTTGGGAAAGCCACAGACTCTCAACAACAGCCCACGAAAGCAGGCAGCAGGGAAGCTGTACCCTGGAGAGCCACAGGGGTGGAGCTGCCCAAGACCATGAGAATGCACATCTTGCCTTAGCATGACCAAGATGCAAGACATGGAGTCAAAGGAGATAATTTTGAAGTTTTAAGATTTGACTGCCTTGCTGGATGTCAGACTTGCATGGGGCCTGTAGCCCCTTGGTTGTGCCCCATTTCTTCCATCTGGAACGACTGTATTTACCCAATGCCTATACCCACATTGTATCTAGGAAGTAACTAACTTGCTCTTTATTTTACAGGCTCATAGGTGGAAGGGAATTGCCTTGTCTCAGATGAGACAGTGGACTGTAGACTTTTGAGTTAATGTTCAGAAGAATTAATTATTTGGGGGACTGTTGGGAAGGTATGATTAGTTTTGAAATGTGAGGACATGTGATTTGAGAGGGGCCGAGATGGGACGATATGGTTTGGCTGTGTCCCCATCTAAATCTTGTCTTGTAACTCCCATAATTCCCACGTCATGGGTCGTGATTGAATTATAGGGTGGGTTTTTCCCATACTATTCTCATGATAGTGAATGACTCTCATAAGATCTGTTAATTTTAAAAAGGGAAGTTTCCCTGTCTCTTCTCTCGTCTGCTGCCATGTGAGATGTGCCTTTCACTTTCTACCATGACTGTGAGGCTTCCCCAGTCACATGGAACTGTAAATCCATTAGAAACCTCTTTTGTAAGTTGCCCAATCTCAGCTATGTCTTTATCAGCATTGTGAAAACAGACTAATACACGTATTTATAATTATTATTGTTTCTCAATTAATAATAAATATCCCCAATGCTTCATAGAATATGTTACAAAATATTTGTACATATTTTTGAAAGTAGCAAATTACCCTTATGCCAGAATTGATAGTATACACTGATTTTTTCCCCACTAATAAGTCCCATTCTTTGCAACAATGAATATCCTCCACTTTAATTAGAAAATTCTGTACCACTAATTGTTTTGGTTACTGACTGCTGTGTTAAAAACTATGCCAAGACTTAGTGGCTTAAAGCAGTGGTTATATGGATCAGAAATTTAACAAAGATTTCATGAGGCTCTTTTTCTTTTGTTTTTGTGACATCAGGTGAGAAGACTGACTGAAGCTCGAGGGTAGACTTTGAAGGTGGTTCACCAACCACTCACATGGCTGGAAGGTTTACATTGGCTACCAGCTCAGACATCAGCTGATAAACTCAAGAGTGTCTTCACTGGTATATATGGACTTCTCAGAGCAGGGAGGCTGAGTTTCAACATATAGGAAAGTGTACATTGCCATTCTCTTAAGTCCTGGGCCTTGAAAGTGACAAGATTATAACTTCTATTGGTCAAAGCAACCAAAAGAATCCACTCAGATTCAGAAGGAGGAAGCACAGGCCCTACATCTAATGCAAGAATGTCAGTAATCTCCCCTGAGTCATACTGATAATACACTGATAAGAACAAAATTAATTTTCATTCAGCATGACTTCAAATAAAATGGTTATGTTGCCAGATAGAAGAGTGTTTGGCTGAACAGAAATATTATTTAGCACATCTACTTTGCTCAGTCTACTCTTTAAATTAGATCACTGACACCAATCCATGGCAGTGCCCTTGAGAAAACTTTTCTACTCTGCCCCTTTGGTGAACCTTAGAGTACTTCTAAGACACATAAAAGCAGGAATTTGTAGGTATCAGATACAAAAGAATCAATGACTGTAAATAAAACTGGTGAATATTAGGGAAGCAATATCTTTGTTTCAAAATACTTAGTATCAACAACTAGATTCTGAGACTGAATAAGTGACACTTCCGACTTCTTACAGGAATTTCAGTTGTGTCACTTAGTCATTTTGAAGCTATTTATACTTTCTTTTCTCTGCTTATAGGACAAAACACAACACGTAAATTTTATTATTTCTTATTCTACACAATTTATTCTTTCCATGTATTTTTTTGTGTTTTGTGGTTGTTATTGTTCGAGTTTCTGTTTTATCAGAAAATCTTCAGTTAGGACAATGACTAACTTTGTGTCTATGACTAAGAGCAAACTGCTGTGTGTTATCAAAAGTGAACATGCATTGCCCATTGCTATGGATGCATAACATATTGGAAATAACTGTAAACGTATCGTGTATAAATGTACATATTGTGTATATATGATTATGAAAGTTCACAAGATGAATGTTGTGATTTATATGGAAATGAAAATTAGGGAAAGAGCCAAAACAAATATAAAAAAGAAAGTCCACTATATATTAATTTATAATTAATACACAGATACTGAATTAACCATTATATAGAATTGAAAATAAATGGAATATTGCTACATGAAACAACATAATATTAATGGAAACATACAAGAAGCAAAAAGTAGATACTAGATTATTACTGTCACATAAAGTTCAAAAGAATGAAAATGAGTCCATAAAAGTATAATTAAATATTATAGTTATTTTGGGAAAACGTGATTAGATATTTATAGACTATTATTATTTTTCTAAATTTATGTGGTGGTTGCATAGTTATATTAACTTTTTGATAATTTATTGAACTTCTCACATAAGATTTGTGCCCTCTTTTTTATGCTTGCTATACCTCAATTTAAAAAATTGATAAACAAAGTAACTGTACACAAATTTCTGTTCTCTGTTATTAAGTTTTATTTGTAGTTATATGTCTAAAGTGCATATTTTAAAAACTTCCATGAATTTAATTATTTGTTGGTGAAATTTTTAACTGAAGACAGCATCTGTCTAATTTATAGAAATAACATTTTTATTATTTTGGGTAAGTTGGTTCAGTAGCTAATTTGCAAAAATATCTTGGTGCCTTTTACAAACTGCTCTAAAATATTTCATTATGCAAAAGCTAGCCATATTAAATTTTTCTAGGAAGCCAATGCTATTACCTTAAATACGCCTTTTTAGGTAAATAAATTATAATTAAAGGAAGCTCTTGAAAACCAAAGTACAATTAACGTAATTTTTGTAGCAAACAGTATTAAAAAGAAGTGAACATTTCTGGAAATGATGCAAAATGAATAAATACGTACATTTTATTTTGCTTCAGAATTTAAATTTCAGTAGTAATGATTTTAAAATTAATTTCTATAATGTTGACAACTGAAATATTTTAAAAGTGTTTGCCCATGGACTTTTAATGGAAAAATTTCCATAGAAATATGAAACTGTCTTTGTGTAACTAGTGTCATAACTCAGTTTCAAATTAACATGTTTACATGGTTTAAGAAAAAGTATTTATTTTTTCAGAAATTTTAGTTAAGACAAATGGATAAACTTAATGTGCACTGCAACTCAGTTTCAATGTTAACAGGTATTAAATTATTATTCACTTGAATTTTATATATATTGACTCAATTATTCTTCCTGGAAACCCTACGAATTAGAATTAGAAGCCTTTGTCTTCATTACATGTAGAAACTGAGACTTAGAGGAATTAAATAACTTGCCTCAAGTTACCCAACTTAGAAAGAGTTTTTGAACCCAGACTGGTTGACTATGACATTAAACTGGTTGACTGACTGACATTAAACAAAAATCTAACAGCACATTAAAAGGATAATATACCACAGTCAACTAGATTTTATTTCAAAGGTACAAGGATGCTTCAGCATATAACACAAATAAATAAATGTGATACACTACATAAATAGAATTAAAACAGAATCCAGATGATCCCCTCAATAGATGCAGAAACAGCATCTGATAAAATATAGAATTCTTTCATGATAAAAACCCTCAACAAACTAGGAATAGAATAAGCATATCTCAAAATAATGAAAGCCGTATAAAACAAACCCACAGCCAACAGCCTCTTGAATGGGGAAAAGTTAAAAGCATTCTCCCTAAGAACTCAAACAAGACTTCCACTTTCACTACTGCCATTTTTCACCACTCCCAGTAAACATAGTATCGGGAGTCTTAGACCCAGCAATCAGGCAAGAGAAAGAAATACAAGGCATTCAAATTGGAAAAGAGGAAATAAATTATCCCTGGAGAAAGGACACCCTACTCCAAAACTGGCTGAGAAAATTGGATAGCCATATGCAGAAGAACTAAAATGCTCCCATACCTCTCACCAGATACAAAAAATTAACTCAAGAGGGCTTAAAAAATTAAATATAATACCTGGAATTATAAAAATGCTGTAAAAAGTTTAAGATAGACTCCTGGATATTGGCCTAAGCAAAAAGTTCATGAGTAAGACCACAAGAGCAAATACAACAAAAACAAAAATTGATAAATGAGAATTACTAAAAGGCTTCTGCACAGCAAAATAAATGATCAGCAGGGGAAACAGATAACCTACAGAATGGGAGAAAATACTTGTGAACTATGCATCCAACAAAGGACTAGTATCCAGAATCTACAGGAAACTCAAAACAATTCAACAGGAATAAAAATCATCATTAAAAATGCACAAAAAAACACAAATAGACATGTTTCAAAAGAAGGCATAAATGGCCAAAATGCACATGAAAAAAGGTTCAATATCAATAAACATCAGAGAAATGCAACTAAAACCACATTGAGATACCGTCATACTCCAGTCAGAATGGCTATTATTAAGTCAAAAAATAACAGACATTGGTAAGGATGTGGACAAAAGAGACAATTCTCAAGAGAAGACATGGAAATTGCCAACAGGTTAATAAAAGAATGTTAAACATCAATTATGATCAGGGAAACACAAATTAAAATCACAATGAGGTATCACTTCACTCCAGTTAGAATGGCTATTTATCAAAAGACAAAAGAAAGCAAGTATTGGTGAGGATATGGAGAGACGAGAACATTTACACACTGTTGGTGGGATTGTAAATTAGCACAGCACTATCGAAAAGAGTATAGAGATTCCTAAAAAGAAATTACAGAGAGAACTACTATATGATCCAGCAATCCCACTACTGGATATATAACCAAAAAAATAAAAAGAAAAGAAAATCAGCATGTCAAAGAGACCAACCCATGACCAAAAATTATAAACATATAAAGAAAACATAATATATTTAAGACAATGGAACACTATTCAGCCATGAAAAATAACAAAATTCTGCAATTTGCAACAACATGGTTGAAACTGTAGGACATCATGTTAAGTGAAATAAGCCAGACACAGAAAGACAAATATCATATGATTTTACTCATGTGGAATTATATATAAAAAAAAAAGTTTGCTATCATAGAAGCAGATATTAGTACACTGGACACTAGAGTCTGGGGTCGGGAGAAGGGAATGGATGGTAGGAAGAGGTTGGTCAATTGGTATCAAGTTACTTCAAAACAATTAGATTGGATGAGTAAAATCTGGTGTTTTTTCCACAGCAGGGTGATGATCATTAACAGTAAGCATTATATATTGCAAAATAGCTAGAAGAGAGAATTTTGAATATTTTTACCACAAAAAAGGAAACATGTATGAGGTGATATATATGATTAATACCCTAATTGATCATTATACAACATATATATCAAAGCATCAAATTGTACCACAGAGATATATCAATTTTTAAAAATAAAATGTTGCAAAGTCATAGTATTTTATATGGACAATGGTGGAATATTAATGGACTTCTTATGTTCATTAAAACACATTCGAACATCAAGCAGTACTTTTCATGCCTTGCTTTCACCTTATTAATAAAAACTTTTCTTCATCTATATATTGTCCTGCTCAGCTATTTTTGTTTTTGTCCATTGCATCTTGCTATTACTTTATCCAAGCAATAACCTAATTTTGCTCAAGTGCTTTCATTGGTACAATATTAAAATGTAAGGCTCATTCCAATTCCCACATCACTACACAAAACAAAAAAGCCATAATATTTTATTTTAAAACACTAACAAAATCAAATGAAATAATTAGCATTAGATGTTAACAGAGGAAATAATCACACTCAATAAAGTATATAATGTTTTTGGAACCAGTTAAGGTATTCACCATTGAAAACAAACAATTTGTTTGTCTCCAAGTCATGCAAAATACTAAGTAAATTGATGTAGGCTAGAAAAAAATCACATAATTTGACAGCTACCTTTGCTTGAACACTAAAGAGAACATATAATTCGCTACTTCATTGCAAGTGACTGTGCATTTATAATTGACAGAAAGTTTTATTTCCTTATAAGATTTGCCACCTTGTTACTCTAACTTGATTGATTGGTTGATTGATCTTTTTTGAATGCTTCTATTTTGCCAAACACAGTACTGAGCCCCTGTTTTGTGTCATGGTGTATTATATCTGAAATACAATAGTGATCATGACATAAATGTTGCATTACAGGAAATAAAGAAAACTGTATGTCAATAATGAGGTAAAGGCTATAAGAAAAATATATAATGACATAGGAACACTTAGTTACGAAAATGCACCAGGAAAACTAAACTATTCCAGGGGAAAGCAGACTTCAAATGAAGACTATGGCTTATCCAGGTGAAGATAAATGTAAAGAGAGCAAGATCCACAAAGGGCCAAAATAAAACAACTCATAGATTTAAGTGAGAAGTGAACAATTCAGGAGGCCAGAGTGTTTATCATTCATAAGAATATGAGGAGGCTTGTTGGTCACATAAGTGTCTTCTTTTGAGAAGTGTCTGTTCATATCTTTCGCCCCCTTATTGATGGGGCTCTTTTTCTCTTCTAAATTTGCTGAAGTTCCTTGTAGATTCTGGATGTTAGACTTTTGCCTGATGGGTAGATTGCAAAAATTTTCTCCCATTCTCTATGTTGCCTGTTCACTCTCATGATAGTTTTTTGGCTGCGCAGAAACTCTTTAGTTTGATTAGATCCCATTTGTCTAGTTTGGCTTTTGTTGCCATTGCTTTTGCTGTTTTAGTCATGAAGTCTTTGCCTATTTCTATGCAGTCATAAAAAAGTTCATGTCCTTTGCAGGGATATGGATGAAGCTGCAAGTCATCATTCTCAGCAAACTAACACAGGAACAGAAAACCAAACACTGCATGTTCTTACTCATAAGTGGGAGTTGAACGATGAGAATACATGGACACAGGGAGGGGAACATCACACACCAGTGCCTGTCAGGGGGTGGGGAGCAAGGAGAGGGAGAGAATTAGAACAAATACCTAATGTATGCGGGGCTTAAAACCCTGATGACGGGTTGATAGTTGCAGCAAACCACCATGGCATATGTATACCTATGTAACAAACCTGCACGTTCTGCACATGTACCCCAGAACTTAAAGTAAAATTTAAAAAAGAATAAAAATACAATAAAGTTAAAATTAAAAAAGAATATGAGGATGCATCATTCAGCAGCATTTGTGTTTGAAATGCTCTTGTGGACAATGTTAGACAATTTGGACTTTATTTTAAGAAAACTATCAGGACTTTAAAAGACACTGAGCAACATCCTGACATAATGAAAATCACTGTTTGGAACATCACTTTAGCTGCAGTGTGGAAAACCGACAGGAGAGAAACAGGATAGGACTTGTGTAAAATTTATAAATAGGATGACTGTGGTAGCTGAAATGAGTGTATTTGAAGAAAGGATAAACAGACATCCAGATTTTTAAGAACTATTTAGGAGAATGACAAAAAGCTTGATTAACTGGATGTGAGGGGGAATCATAGAAAATACCCAGCTTTTTTCTTGGGCAGCTTTAAGTTGGACTTACGTATAGTATTGTAAATATGCGGACTGCATCTTATTTCTCTTCCATATTTCTCTTCAACTAAATGTATGGGCACACTTGTATCTATACCTGATCTAATCAGGCTTAGTTGTCAACACTGATGTTCTTCAGCTTTATTATTTTATAATGTGGTTTCAAGACCTTTTATGTCCAGATACAGATTAGTGTGTTAATGATCTTTAGAAACTGCAATAACTTAAATTTAAAATATTACAGTAATGCAAAATCACTGACACGAAACATAGTGGAAATATTAATTTTAGTATTTAGAAAAAATTGGAACTGTATGGTGGCTTAAATATTTTTAAGAGGCCAGGTATGGTGGCTCATGCCTGTAATCCCAGCACTTGTGGGGAGGCCAAGACAGCCCGATCACTTGAGGCCACGAGTTCGAGACCAGCCTGGCCAACATGGTGAAACCCCAACTCTACTAAGAATACAAATATTAGTCGGGTGTGGTGGCATGGGCCTGTAATCCACCTACTCTATTGGCTGAGGCATCAAAATTGCTTGAACCAGGGATGCGAAGGTTACAGTGAACACAGCTTGTGCCATTGCACTCCAGGCTGGGTTACAGAACAACATCTTGTCTCAAAAAGAAAAAAAACGGCTTTTTTTCTTCTTCTTCTTTTTTATTAAGAGGTGTATAAAAAAAAGAAGATAAATATATTTAAAGACTATATTATAAGCTTTCCTCAAATATTCCTACTAAAGATTTGGTACCAATCCTATATTAATAAATCCTCAAACAATCAATTGTTTTTTCTATATGTAATTTTAGTTAATAATTTGGTTATTTGTTACATTCACACACTAATAATTAACAAATACATTTCACTTTTTAGAATAACAAAACATTACAATTAGGAATAAAATCTGCTTTTAACTACCAAATTTATCTTTTTTTAATGTATAAGCTCCAAGGATGTGTGTGTGTGATTGTGCACTTCTATAAACACATACAGTATATGAAATATGACATATTTAATGTTATATATGCTCATAAATACTTATGTATAGATTTGCATATGTCTATATATGTATGTGTATATTTGTATATAATCTTCTAAAAAGAAGATAAAACATTTGTGCATAATGACTTGAAACTAGTTTGAAAATTGCTCTATATTCACGAATATGTTTAATAATCTACACATGACCACACATAATTCTCAGTCATTTAAAATTATTAATATTTTATGCCATAAATATATTACCATACTGTACTTTTTACTGATTTATATTGAGGTTTACAATTTATTTTCAATACAAACATGGATTTTTTTGTTAGGCTTATTAACCAAGTTAATGATAAAAATGAATGGAAACAAGCTCAAATATAAGAAAAAAATGTTTTTAATATTGCTAGCCTCTATCATTTTACTCAGCACAATTGAAGAATACCCTTCCTTTCCCAAACCACCTTTAAATGTTTTGCCATTTACCCTTGCGTTAAACACTAACAATAGATATCCAACAGGAGTGATGGAGGTTGCAAAAATTGTCTAGTTTCCCCGTACATATGAAAAGAAGGCATAAGAGAAAGGCTTCTTACAATTTAGTAATTAGATTTTGCTCTTCACTAATTATGCTTTCTCAGTGCTGTAAGATAAGCTATGAAAACGAAAGTGGATATCACTAAGACATTTCTCTCCTCTTCAACCTTCTCCTCACCTCAACTCCAAAGTTTCAGAGTCCAAATCCTTTAGGAATTCACTTTTCCATCCGCTCTTTAAATCTGGATTAATAAAGTAATTCCTCAGGGTAAAAGACATGTTATACAAACTCCAGCAGAAACCGATTTTGGTATCCACCTATTTTGAATTTGACCTTAAATAACTGGTCAAACAGAAGTAGTTATGATGGATTCAGTGAACTACATTGTTGTAATTGATTTGTTAATGCAACAACTGTTTCTCTATAATTGCTGTAAATAGCATTCATTACTATTAATTGGAAGTCATTATTAGGATCATATGAATTATTGAAAAGAGACATTTGTGGTATAGAGTAGAGAACTCATGGAGGACTGCAAACACAGATATTATTGCTAATGTAATGTATGAAAAGTAACTGTGAACTTAGTGCATAACATAAAAACTCAAATAATAAATAATCTAAAGATAATTTAAAATACCCCAGCAGACTTTTTTATTAAAAATAATGTGTTTGGATTATCAAATTGATAAGGACAGGAGATGGGAACACTTGATAGAAGAGGGCAGTTCCCAGGGAAAGGTCCCACCCTCAAGCCTGGATATCTGCGGTCCTAAATGAGAACAAGCATTCCTTTTTCATGCCCAAAAAGTTTCCTTTTGGCCCACAAGCCCCCTAAGCTTTACCCATATAAACCTCTTAACTCCAGGCTCCAGAGCAGACCAGCAGATGAGGAGATGAGACAAGCAGACGAATGGCAGAATGACATGGTAGAGAAAGAGAGAAGAGGAAGAATGTCTGAATAATGAGAAGAGTTTGGCTGGGGACAGTCTGAGAGGAGTTTGGTAGCTAGATAGCCCAACTCCAGGGGAAGATCATCTTCCCACTCCATCCACCTTCCAGCTCCCCATCCATCCTACTGAGAGTCACCTCCACCATGCAATAAAACCTCACATTCGGCCGGGCGCGGTGGCTCAAGCCTGTAATCCCAGCACTTTGGGAGGCCGAGACGGGCGGATCACGAGGTCAGGAGATCGAGACCATCCTGGCTAATATGGTGAAACCCCGTCTCTACTAAAAAATACAAAAAACTAGCCGGGCGAGGTGGTGGGCGCCTGTAGTCCCAGCTGCTCGGGAGGCTGAGGCAGGAGAATGGCGTGAACCCGGGAGGCGGAGCTTGCAGTGAGCTGAGATCCGGCCACTGCACTCCAGCCTGGGAGACAAAGCGAGACTCCGTCTCAAAAAAAAAAAAAAAAAAAAAAAAAAAAAAAAAAAAAACAAACAAAAAAAAAAACCTCACATTCATCCTTCAAGCCCCTGTGTGACCTGATTCTTCCGGGATGCTGGGCAAGAGCTCAGGATACAGAAAGCTGTCACACTGGCCCTCTGCCCTTTCGAAAAGGCAGAGTCCATAAAGTTGATTAACACTTAAAGCCATCTACAGAGGGCAAAGCTAAGAGAGCATTGTAATACTGGGTTAGCAGGCACCTCCCCACTCCAGACACTACCATGGGGCTGGAGCCCAAAGCGATTGTCCCAGCCTCTGCACCTGTCTGTCTACATGCTCCCACTCCTGCGAGGGATTTGAGCAGTGGCAGTAACTGAACAAGCGAGCCACACCCCTGTCTCACATCCTGCAAGAATGATCAGGGAACTCTCCTGTTTCAAAATCACAATAAGCCAGTCAGTGCATTTCTCTCTCCACAAAATTCACGTCATGGAATAGTGGGTAGTGTCATTTTAGAAATATATTCAATGATTGTGACTTTGGGCAATGAAATTAATAGACACTGAAGATAATTTTGTGCATTCACAATTTGTTAAAGGGCTTGTACAGGGAGATTTTTGCAGAAAAGGATTTTAGTAATACAAATACAAAGTATGCTTGTACAAGGACTTATATGTGTAAACTGGTGGAGAGATAAGAGTCAAAAGTTTTAATCAATCAATTTGAATATATAGAATAAGGAAGACTGTTGATTCAAAACATATTTCAAATTTCCTTGATTGGAAGAAACATAAGAGAAAATGTGTTATTGCCTACCAAGTTAAAAAAGCTGCATATGCAAATAAAATATCAAAGGCATTAAGATATTTACATCAAGAGCTAATTCAATAAAGTTTAATTCAGACTGAAATATAGTTTGTGAGGAAAAAAATCCAATAGATAAATAGACTATATTGAGACTATTTATCACATTTGTTCCGCTTTGTTTTATTTGATTAAAAATAACTTTTTATTATGAACTATAGTTAACCCTAATAATCCAGAACTCTTTGATCTTCATTAAGCCTGTCCTCTTACAAAATTATTTTGTACTGAATTGGCTA
This sequence comes from Macaca thibetana thibetana, assembly GCF_024542745.1. Taxonomy (NCBI): domain Eukaryota; kingdom Metazoa; phylum Chordata; class Mammalia; order Primates; family Cercopithecidae; genus Macaca; species Macaca thibetana. The sequence goes on from NC_065594.1 coordinate 63,161,225, forward strand.
TTGCTTCGGAAATTAAGGAAAAACAATTCTTTTTTTTCTTCAAATTCCCTTAGTGAGTAAACTAGATACCACACTTATGTTTCTGATTTAATGTAAACTTAGTGTGTCAGTTTTTAATGCTCTTATTTGGATAGAATTCATTTGGTTAAAGAGATAAACTTCATTATTATGATAAAAGCATGTCATTAATTTATAAACCTTATTTTTAAACTATCTTGCTGAGGACTGGACAGAGATTTGAATAAAATATACATTCAAAATAAACAGTTCCCTCAGCTATATGAATGTGCCAAGATACCATGGTGATTTTCACAACACAATTGTTGCTAAGAGTGTTGAGATTATTCTCCCACCTTCCTTTCATCCTACTCAGAGAGTTCTGTTCAATTTATTCTGTCAGCAAGTTAACAAAAATCAAATGGACAAGAACCTGATGTTCTAAAGAAAGCATTTAGAAAGCGGCTAGAGGTTTTGCTGCCTCGGCTGGGAGGTGTGGCATTTACCCTTTTCCAGTGATCTCTGACTGCGTTTGGACTGTCAAGATAGCAGGTAGAAGCCAGGAACATCTTTACCATCTGTGGCTGGCATCGTTTTATAAAGTGCCTGCCAAAGGAGAAACAGTTTCTTTTTAGTACATACCTCGGTGCCATTTTTCCTACCTTTTAACTCTCCATGAGGTTACATTACAGATGACTTGGCAACAGAGTCATAGACCAGCTAAAAATATGAGGAACACACAAAACTCCGTAAATTATCATTTTAGAAGAAGTATTTGTTATCTCAATAGTTCTAGGCATAATCCATCTTGCTAAACATTATGCATTAACCTAAGTCCTGTACTGTAATTTGAAAAAAAACCTCTTCTGAAATGCCATGAATAAAATTTATGAATGAGAAGGAATAGGTGAAAAGCCTAACTCAGACAAGAAAATCCGTAAATATTTTGAACTTAGCAATTTTCTTAAATATAGCTGCTAAATATGAGGGGTTAATTAATATTGTTATATGACTTTGCTGGATACTTTTCTTGAATTTACAATATAAATATTTTATATGGAAGTAAAAGATTTTTTAAAAGCTAAGTACACACTGAAGTAAGGCAGAAAATAAAATTATGGAAATGGAAAAATCTGCAATCAAGATTGTTTTTCAATCACAATGTATAAGTTAAAACAAAAAAATCAAAATAATACATGAATTAATGCTCACTGTGCCCATGACATTGTATATTATGTTACAATGGATTCATACATTCATTATAAGCTCCAAAAATGGTTGGTAAACTTTGTGATGAGAGGAGCCTTTTGTATGAAATTATTACTGAAATATGTTTTATAGTTATTTGTATATAATACAAACAAAATAATGTTTTATAGTTATTTGTATATAACGTAACTCCCATTGAGTTATGGACAAATATTTTGAATAAATGCACATTTGTTAATAACTTGTCCCAAGTAGCTTACAACCTATTAAATAAAATACATATGTAAATGAACTTACATCAGGAAACTTTTGATGGTTCTTATAAAAATTACAAAATCTTTGTTATGTTTTCAAAATGTACAGAATTCATATGTACTTGAGTTAACAAGGAAATGGTATTTTAGACGTAACTGAAGACTTTATAGAATAAAACAGGAAATACTAGAGAGTATCATATGTGCTGAAAGAATTAGCAACCTATGTAATAGTAACTAGCTTGCTTTGATGTGTTACAGACAGAGGAATAGCAGGAAATAATTCTAGGATGTTAATGTATTATATATCATCCTGAGTATCTGGCTTAAAAGTGACACAAGTAGGTAAGAAAATAAAGGAAGCAATGAATCAATAGCTTAGGCAGGAGAATAAAGTATACTTTAACACTTAAATAAAATTAAGCCAAATATATATCCATATATAAATGTATGTATACACACATGCATATCTATATTTATGTATTTATTTATGGTGAGTTGAAGAAAAGATACTGGTTTCCAGGAAACTGGAATTGCAACAGATGAAAGAGGTAGTGATAAACGATGGCTTGCATGAGGCAGTGACTCTGGATATAAGAGTGATTCAAAAGTAACTCCAGTGGTACTGGGCCCTTTTGAGGTCTGTTCTTTCCTAACACAATCTCTAAACATTCATATAATACCAGAAATCTTGAATTTTTTTGAGTTAACAAAAGAGAGGTAATCACTCTATGGAAATAAACTACTTTTAAAGGTTGAATAAACATTGTGTTTATTTTTTCCTATGTCTCTCTGCACATATTTCCCTCCTGATCCACTGTTTGTCTTTCTTCATTGCTGTTAGATCATCTTTAAAAGAAAATATTGTTCTGAAACATAAATCAGACTTTTTTTTATTATACCTTAAGTTCTAGGGTACATGTGCACAATATGCAGGTTTGTTACATCTATATACATGTGCCATGTTGGTGTGCTGCACCCATTAACTCGTCATTTACATTAGGTATATCTCCTAATGCTATCCCTTCTCCCTCCCCCCACCCCACAACAAGCCCCCAGTGTGTGATGTTCCCCACCCTGTGTCCAGGTGTTTCTCATTGTTCAATTCCCATCTATGAGTGAGAACATGCAGTGTTTGGTTTTCTGTCCTTGCAATAGTTTGCTGTAGAATGGCGATCATTAAAAAGTCAGGAAACAACAGGTGCTGGAGTGGATGTGAAGAAATAGGAACACTTTTACACTGTTGGTGGGACTGTAAACTAGTTCAACCATTGTGGAAGACAGTGTGCCAATTCCTCAAGGATCTAGAACTAGAAATACCATTTGACCCAGCCATCCCATTACTGGGTATATACACAAAGGATTACAAATCATGCTGCTATAAAGACACATGCACACTTATGTTTATTGTGGCACTATTCACAAATCAGGCTATTTTAAATACACATAACTTTTAGAAAATAAAGTATTTTTATAATTCTCACTCTTTGTATCATGAAAAGAAGCATCCACTTCAGGCCCCTAATCATGAAATTTTGGTAGGTTAAATTCTATTTTGACAAATATATAGGAGGAAGTCAAGGTTGATGGATATATAGAGGGAAACTTATGGCAGGGATAATTTCATTGTCTATATTACTCCACTTTGATACCTAATGAATGAGCTACCATGGTTTATTAGTTCTAATGCCAGAGTCTCTAATCAGTTGAATCCCGTGATTCATATAAAGTTACTGACAGAGTTCAGGGCATATACTACATAGCTAATCATCATTGGCAATTATACCCATTTAAATTCCATTTTTTATTGTTAGAGAAAATTCTTTTGACTAGGTTTTCCAAATACAAAAGTAGTTAAGTCTATGCTCTGCCATCTTCAATTTATTTGTTCTAATAATCCTGGAGCTATTACACTAAAAATTTTGGAAAATGCAAGTAAGACATTCAAGTTGGAATTCCTAAAAATCAATTATATAAGAAAACTTCAAAGAATTTCATGAGGAAAATTCAAAAGATACATTGACTGTTAAATCATTTTTAAAGTGACAGTGGCCAGTGGTAGAAGTGGACAAGATTGCCACAAGAAGTACAGCTATTTACAAACAAACAAAAAAAAGAGACGTGGGGAGGGGAGAGTATCTTTAAAAACACCTCGATTTGAACAACAAGAACAACAACAACAACAAAAAACGTAGTGAGATGAAAAGTAGTGCTATGGGCAAAGGAAAATGAGCAAAGTATAATGATTGAAGGACTTGGGGTAAAAAGGCTTTATTATCATGACTTGTGCTGCAAGAGTGATGTGAAACATGAATATATTGTGACAGGCTTCCTTTTTTTTTTTTTCTTTTTCTAGTATTTGGGGGAGGTCAGAAATCAGATCTCTAGGAGTAGATTGCCGCTATTCTTTAAAGAGATTTGTGAATAATCATAAAAGGAACACTTTGATAAAGTTGTGAGTTTCTAGTCACATGATTTAATCATGTAGAACCTGAATGACCACTAATGAATTAGTAATAGGATGGATCCAAACATATTTGGACTTTTCAACACATGATCTTAAAAACGTGTTTTTACCTTACTACTATATGATTCCTATGCATTAAACAGATAAGGTGGAAATGTGAATATGCACACGAGTGGTGATGTCTTTCTGAGGTCTATTCATTCCACAAATGTTTACTCTAGAACTTTTAGTCAGATTCTATTCAAGAAACTGGAGGATTCTATTCAAGAAATTGCGGATTCAGTGGCAAACAATGTGAAAAACACATGTAGTTTAATGGAATTTACATGAAAGTTAAGAGCTATCAGAAAATAAAGTAGTCAAATCACAAATTAACAGCATAGTTTGGATATTAATAGGTAATACAAAGCACATGAACAAGGTGTGAAACTTTGAGAAATGAAATTCTACTTTTATATGGGTGGTTAACATATATCTCTGTGGAACATTGTCTTCATTCGATTTATGCTGCCGTAAGAGAATACAAGAGACACAGTAATGTATATGGAAATGAAATTTGTTCATCACAGTACTAAAGTCTCGGAAGCCTAAGACTGAGCGGTCAGCATTTTGTAAGGGTCATTTTGCTGTGGCATTCCATGGATGAAAGTGAAAGGTCAAGAAAGGGAAAGAGAGAAAAGGGAACAAACTCACTGTTTTATAAGGAATCCTCTCCGAAGATAATGGCATTATTCCATTCACAGTAGAGCCCTTATGCTTCCAACACATGCTTTTGAAGGGACACACTCAAACCATAGAAAACAATGACACAGATGGAAATTTTAAAAGTAGAATAGAAGGCAACCATGGAATGAGCTGTAGGGAGAAAGTTTCCAGCTGTGGAATCTGTACATGCAATGATCCTGAGCTCGGTGTTTTAAGAAATGGAACGGGCCAGGCGTGGTGACTCACGCTTGTAATCCCACCACTTTTGGAGGCCGAGGTGGGTGGATCACCTGAGGCCAGGAGTTCAAGACTAGCCTAGCCAACAGGGTGAAACCCTGTCTCTACTAAAAATTAGCCGGGCATGGTAGTGGGCGCCTGTAACCCAGCTACTGAGGATGCTGAAGAAGCAGAACCGCTTGAACCTGGGAGGTGGAGGTTTCAGTGAGCCGAGATAGCACCACTGCACTCCAGCCTGGGTGACAAGAGCAAAACTCCATCTCAAAAAAAAAAAAAAAAAAAGAAAAGAAAAGAAAAAGAAAGAAAGAAATGGAATGAAGACCAATGTACTAAGTAGTCATAAGTAAAGGAGGGTACTGTAGAAGATTGGTGCAGCACTGATAGAACTATTAAAGAGTGGAGATAGGAGATATCTGCAAGGGTGAAAAATATGGGAGAACTGAAGATCAGAGCAGGCTAAGCTTTTATTTTTAAAGATATGAGAGACACTTAATTGATGCAGGAGTGTTACTGAGGTACAAATTAGGGATTCAGATCAACGTTTATGTCATAGCTCTATGTCCAGTCATGTATAAAGCAATCATCTGAGATAGAAGGAAATAAAGATTGTTTAGGCAGAAAGGGAGAGTAATGTAAATTTGTATCATTTTCTCAGGAAGTGCCAAAGGATCTTTAAAATTACATATTTCCAGTGGCCAATTAGAATAAATGCATACATTAAACAAACATTTATTAAGCACTTACTATCTCTGAAATTAAGGACTAGGCACTGGGAATATAAAGAATAAAATATGTGATCCATGTTAGTTAATACTTGCATAAGAGATAGCACCACTAAAACTCCCATAACTTTGTAGTAGTTCCCATCAACATAAACTTAAAAATATATGCAATGAGTCCTAATCATATAAATTACAATAAATGTCTTTATGTTATTCTCTGCCATTAATAACAAAATCTGTAGTATGTGCACTGTGGAATTCTGCATTAATAATACTGTGGAAAGTAATGCATAACCATGAATTGGCCTCAGGCCTGTAATTTGCTCTGTTGACAAGCATAGAAACTGATAATGCAGAGTGAATCACAGACATTATCTTGAATTAATGCAGCTGCTTGCTGTTATAGGTAATTATTTGTATTCAGTTCCTTCACTCAGATCCACTAAAATATGTAAAAACATATGGAGTATTCTTTAATCTTCAAGGTCAATATGTGCAATGCCAATAAACACTAAAATAATGTATAGATAAGTATATATGACTAATTTTGAATTCTGATGCCTTGCAAATTAAGCATACTCTTTGTCAGCTAAAGTGATAATAAATTTGTAGAATGCTTTGTTTGAATATGTATCTCCATTTACCTTTTTCTGGGTCAATAATAAATGGTTAGCCAAAACATTCCAAGATCTAATTATATTGTTGAATTCATTAGTGTGCAATAAAGATGTTTATATTTCCATATAATCCATTGTTATATTTTGACTTACATTGTGCATATTAAGTTATTTAAGTATTTTTCCATCTTAGAAATGAGGCAATTGTAACATTAGGCAATTCAAATTTTTCATGCATGTTGTCTAATTAAATTATACATTTACCTAATGGAATACAAAAAATAAAATAAAAAGCCTCAGTTATCTTCAACATATACTTTCTCTGTCAAAACCTTCACTAGCTATACAACAATTGCAATCACAAATCTAAAAGTCATTTCTGTTTCTCTTGATTACATTGTATGCAACCAATTAACCCAGGGCTGAATAAAAATTTAAAATGTTTGATCAAATGCATTTTATCTAAGTTATAATTGTCACTAATGCGAGCCTCAGGCCTTCTTGAACTGTGGTAATAGTGCCTTACCTTCTACCTTTTTCAGCTTTTAATCTATATCTACCTTTGATTGCTAGTTTGATATTACTCAAACAAGAACTAATTTTTGATTTAATAATCAATATTTGCAAAAAAAATTCAAGATTCAATAGTTCTCTAAACTATTCAAATTTGTCTATATGACTTTGTTGCTGCATTGGAAACCCGGTATTTAGCATGCTCACTATTGTTTTTAATGGGACCTGTCTCTAGGAATTGATTTTCTGAATCTATGAGAAATTTTTATTCTTTTCTAGTGATTCTTAGAATGGTCTTTAGACCACATATATCAGGATCATATGCGGTGGGACTTATTAAAATTAATAATTATATTAGCTTCTGATTGTTGCTGAAATAAAATATAACAAGCTCAGTGGCTTAAAATAACACAAATATATAATTTTATAATTATGAAGGTCATATTTCTAAAATCAAGGTATTGGCGGGATTATGCATTCTTTTATTGGAGACTTCAGAGGAGACTCTTGGTTTTTCCACTTTCTAAAGGCCACCTATTTTCCTTGTAACATGTTCTTTCATCTTCAAAGCCAGCAGTATAGCATTTCCAAATGTATTCCACTTTCATAATTAATTTTTTTTTCTAACTCTGCCCATCCTGTTTATCTTTTATAATGACCCTTTTGATTACATTGGGTCTTTCCAGATATCCCAGGACCACTCTCTTATCTAAAGGTACTAAACCATGTATGCAAAGTCATTTGGCTATGTAAGGTAACACAAACACAGGTTGCAGAGTACAGGACATGATAATCATTGGTGGGACATTATTTTGTCTACCAAAATGATCCTGATAACCTCACTTCACACTATAGAATCAGACTTTCTGTAGTTTAAATCACAAATATTCATATTTGAAGACAATGATGAAAACTTGGAACAAACAGAAAGAAGAAAAGAAGGGAGAAAGGAAATCCTGGTGACATTCTAAAACATAATTTCAACTTATTGTAACAAGTTTCTAGAATCTGGATCCTTCTTCAAGCTGAGTTTTACAAACAAAATATGCAAAACTAATGAAAGATGTATATAGTTTCTCTTAAAACAAAATTTTCTACATAAATTACTCTTTCTTCTCATTCAATCCATATTTAATGTATTGTGATATCTTACCATACTCCAAAACTGTGGTTCATTTTAATACATTAATTCCTTTGCTCTTGATGAAATGCTATTCTTTCAACCTGAAAGTTTGTTAAAATATATCAATGCAATTTTCAATGTTACTATGTTTCTGAATTTTTTCCCAAATTTTTTGAAAAAAATTAATCAGACACTGTTGCATACCCTCATATTTAGCAATTGCCTTTAATACACTGACAATGTTCATTTTTTAGCTTTCTAATAGTTACTTTAACTTGAAGGACTCTTAAATATCTAGAATTTTTTCTAGCATCCCTGGTGCCACACAAGACATATTACAAGCACTCAAAGTCATTAGACACACCTGCAAATAGCTTGAAACCAATCATCTTTAAAAATGAGAAACAAGTCAACAAGATGACAGATAAGGACAAGTCAGGTTATTGCCCACCTATAAGAACAACAATTTGGCTGCTATTCATAGGCAAAAGTAGAAATCTTTTGGAAGTTTTTTGACCTAAGTAAGAGGTAGTCAAAATCCAATGAGGTTCACGACCAAGGAAAGTTTCTTGAAAAGGCAAGTTCATGCCCCAGTAGCACGTCTACCACCAGAGACTTGGCTTCAAACCTGGAAGCATCCCCATTCTGCTTGTGGATTTGCCTCCAGTTCCAAATGTCCATGGTCCCAGAGGAAGTACTGTGCATCCTGGAACATGGCAGAAGCCTCATCTATTTATACCCCTTTTAACAGGCTCACCAACTGCAAACCTACTAGAGCTCCATGACCAGATCCAGTCCTGCTTCACTGCAGAAGATCCTTTCCTGCCAAAACCAGTCTGTAAGAACCACAAGAGAAGTTTTCTCCTTTAAATTTACAGAAACAATGCAAGAATCATTAAGAGTCAATACAACATAACACCCAAATGGAAACTAACAAAGCTTCAATAACTGATCCTTAAAGAAATGGATACCCATGAAGTGCTTGACAAATAACGTGAAGTCATCACCTTAAAGAAGTTTAATGAGCTGCAAGAGAACACAGACAAATGAAAGTATTATTAAAAAAAAAAATGAACAAAATGAAACATTCAGGAAGAAATAGAAATCAGAAAAAATAAACAAACAGAAATTCTGGAATGAAAGAACATAATGACTAAACTAGAAAATTCAAAAGAAAGTTTCAATAGTTGACCTTATTAAGCAAAAGAAAAAAGTGACAAAATCAAACAGTTCTTTTCAAATTACTCAAATAGAAAAACAGAGACAAAGGAATTCAAAAAAGTGAAGATTGCTACAGAACTGATGTGACAACATAAAGCAGACAAATAATACAGAAGTCTCAAAAGTAAATCAGAGAAGGGGGAAAAGGGTATGGAGAGAAATAATGACTGAAAATGAAAGCAAATGAATGGATATCAAAATCTTAGGAAGCCCAAATATCTACAAATAAGTTCAACTCAAAAAAAGCCTACATTGAAACATGCTATTATTAAATTTCTAAAATCAAAGACAGAGAATTTTGAAAGTAGTGAGAGAAAAATAACTTGCCATATAGAAAGTAATGTCTATTAGACTAATGTCTATTAGACTCTCAGTAATTTATCAGCAGAGATCTTGCAGGCCAGGAGAGAGTGGGATAATATATTCAAATACAAACATTTTTTAAAAAGTCCTGCCAACTAAGACTATTTTGCACAGCAAAATTGTTCTTTAAGGACATAGAAGTAGATTGCACCAGGCTTTATGGCTCATGCCTGCAATCCCTGCACTTTAGGAGGCCAAGATGGGTGGATCAGTTGAGGTCAGGAATTCAAGACCAGCATGGGAAACATGGTGAAACTCCATCTCTACTGAAAATAATAAAAATTAGCTGAGTGTGATGGTGCAAGCCTGTAATTCCAGCTACGCGGGAGGCTGAGGCATAAGAATCACTTGAACCCAGGAGGCAGAGGTTGCAGTGAGCTGACATCTCATCACTGTACTCTAGCCTCATATATATTAGATATATAATATATATTAGATATTAATATATATTAGATATTAATATATATTGATATATAATATATATTAGATATTAATATATATTAGATGATAGATTATATTAGATTAATATCAATATATATTTGATATTAATGTATATAATATATATATATTAGATTGAACCAGGAAATAAATTGAAATCCTGAACAGACCAATAATGAATTCCAAAACTGAATCAGTAATTTAAAAACATACCACCAGAAAAAGCTCTGGGCCACAGGGATTCACAGCTGAATTCAACCAGATGTATAAAGAAGAACTGGTACCTATTCTACTGAAACTATTCCAAAAAATTGAGGAGTGGGTATTCCTAATCATCTGAGGCCAGCATCTTTCAAATACCAAAACCTGCCTGAGACACAGTGGAAAAAAAAAAAACTTCGGGCCAATATCCTTGATGAATATAGATGCAAAAATTCTCAAAGAAAGTCTAGCACACCAAATCCAGCAGCCTGTCAAAAATGTAATCCATTACAATCAAGTAGTCTTTATTCCTGGGATGCAAGGTAGGTGCAACATACACAAATCAAGAAATGTGATTTATCACATAAAGAGAACTAAAAACACAACCAACACGATTATCTCAATGGACACAAAAAATACTTTAAATATAATTTAATACCCTTTTATGTTAAAAATCCATAACAAATGAAGCATTAAAGGAATGTACCTAAAAATAATAAGAGCCATCTATGACACACCCACAACCAACATCATACTGAATGACCAAAAGCTGGAAGCATTCCTTTGAGAGCTGAAACAAGAGAAGTATGCTCACTCTCATCATTCCTATTCAACATAGTACTGGAAATCCTAGACAGAGCAATCTGTAAAGAGAAAGAAATAGAAGGCATCCAAATAAAAAGAAGGTCTAACTACCTCTATTTGCAGACAATATGATTTTACACCTGAAAACCACATAGTCTCTTCACAAAGACTCCCAGATCTAATAAAAAAAGGAAAAGAAAAGAAAAAAAAAACTTCGGCAAAGCTTCACTCTACAAAATCAACATACAAAAATCAATACCATGCATATACGTTAACAACATCCAAGTTGAGAGCCAAATAAAAAAACACAATTCCATTCCCTATAGTCACAAAAAGAATAAAAGAGCTAGGAACATGCCTGGCCAGGGAAGTGACATAGATCCACAATAAGAGTTAGAAAACACTAATAACAATAAAAAACAATCAGAGACAACACAAGCAAATGAAAAAGTATTCCATGCTCATGAGGAGGAAGGATCAATATTGTTAAAATGGTTATACTGCCCAAGGCAGTTTACAGATTTAATGTTATTGCCATCAAACTACCAATGATATTTTCACAAAATTAGGAAAAGACGATTCCAAAATTCATTTGGAATAACAAAAGATCCCAAAGAGTCAATACAATCGTAAGTAGAAAGCAAAAAACTAGTCATCACACAACTCTACTTCAAACTATAATACAAAGCTATAATAACCAAAACAGCATGGTACTGGTACAAAAACATACATGTAGACCAATGAAACTGGTTAGACAATCCAGAAATAAAGTCACACACCTACAACCATCTAATCATTTACAGAGGTGACAGTACCAAGCAATGGGTAACAGGCTTTCTATTCAATAAATGGTGCTGGGATAATGGGTTAGATGTATACAGAAGATTGAACCTGGACTACTACTTTTTTACAACATACAAAAATCAATTTACAATGCATTAAAAACTTAACTGTAAAACCTAAAAGTATAAAAACCATGTAAGGAAACCTAGGAAATGCCATTTTGGACGTAGGCCCAAGCAATGATTTTATGATGTATTAAGACTCCAAAGCAATTGTAAAATAAACAAACAAAACTTGACAAGTGCTATCTCATTAGAGAGTTTCTGCACAGCAAGAGCAACTAGCAGCATAATAAACAGACAACTTACAGAATGGGAGAAAATATTCGCAAACTATGCTTTAACAAAGGTCTAATATTCAAAATCTCTTAGAAACCTAAACAATTAACAAGCAAAGTCAAACAACTCTATTAAATGGGAAAGAACATGAGAAACACATCACAATAAAAGACATTTATGCAGCCAAGAAATACATGAAAAAAATGCTCAAAATACTTAATCATTAGAGAAATGCAGATCAAAACAACAATAAAGTACCACCTCATACCAGATTTCTCAAATAACTTAAAATAGAGACAATTTACCTCAATTTCTCTCTCTCTTCTCACATTTTACAATTAGCAGTCGGAAGACACCAAGCTGTTTCTGAAACATTTATTTTAGAATTTCCTGAGCTAAACATCTAATTTAATTCCTCACATGTTCTACCATCTACAAAATGCTACAACATAAACACAATTCAGTCAAGTTATTTGTCACTTCATAACAAAGGTCACTGTTTCTCTAGTTTCCAATAATATGTTTTTCATTGTCATTTGCAATCTCCTTGGAATAGCTTTTAATGTTCATATTTCTACCAACATTCCAATCCATTTTTTTTATTCTCAGTGTACCCTGAAATTTCTCTCACAATATGTTAAGTGGGTTTTGAAGGCAAACATTTAATAAAATAAAGGTAAGTTAAAGACAGAACTATTAAATAAAAGGGAGCCAAAAATTGCTAGGATGGAAAAGTTGATTCTTATTCTTGCCTGTGAAAAGGCAAATGATGTTATCATTAAAAATACTTTTTTACAGAATGAAATCCAAGGCACTGTTTCCTCCCCTTGATTTGGTGGTACAAATATGAAGCCAAAGTTATTACTGTACGATCTTTAGCCAAGAGCTCAGAAACATTTCTTTAAGGCAGTGCCTCATAGACCACATCACATAGAGAAAGGAGAACTGCTACAAACAGACAAAAAAGCTTCTAAAAATCTTAAGCCTGTGCTTCGCAAATTATCTCTTTTAAATAATAGACATCCTTTGGATTTAAGGACATTGCCCTGCAACATCTTGACAGGGATGCAAACAAGAAGTGCCTCATTTCAAAGAGATCAGTGGAAGTGACTTTTGTCTAATAACATGTTCTTCATTTCCCTCATTTATATCACCAGAATGGGCTTAAATGTCTACATTTCTATACAGTCTGTTCATGATTACTTAAATATTATCTAAGAAGATGAAAGCATTCTCTGTAGTTCTCCTCTTTTCTGTTTCAGCCATGACTGTCAGCCAAAACATTTTCACATGGCTTTTCCATGTATGCTGTCAAATACATAATTTTATGATACATAAAAATTATTGTTAATATTTTCTTATTTAACCAACATTGAATAAAACAGTAGCATGACAAAATGTGTAGCTCACTTAATGATCATCTGACTAATGAAATATGCAGACAGCTAGAAGGAGATTTTTATGACATTGTTTATAACTCATTAAGTAGCAAACACGTGGTGCTCCCTCTTTCTCAAAATCAAGTGAAATCAAGACAAAGTGTCATAAAGATGAGTTTTGACAATAAATGCCAAAGGCATTTTGTGATTCATCAAGACTTTTGTGATAAAGAGAACCTTTTCTCTTTTAAAAGCTCATGAACTGCAGTGTGCATGTGCAAGTAAGTGACGTTAGTATGAAGTTTGTTTTGTAAGAAGAGGGAAAGTAATGCTTAACAATAATCTGCATAAAGAAATAATAACATGATAATCTCAGATCTGAGAATTTGTTAAAAGAAGACACGACACGGCTAAACCAGAAACTGGTTTGACAAGCGAGATTCACCATTCAATGCTGTGAAAGCTTCACTGTGAGCCTCAATTTCCATATTATACTGCAGACAAGATATTGGAATTCCCATTTATAAAGAAAAAGGTTAATGGATTCACACTTACATGTGGCTAGGGAGGACTCATGATCATGGCAAAATGGGAAGGGCACATCTTACATGGCAGCAGACAAGAGAGAATTTGTGCAAGGAAACTCCTCTTTATAAAACCAACAGATCTCATGAGACTTTATCACTATCAGAAGAACAGCATAGGAAAGACCTGCCCCCATGATTCAATTACCTACTCTTGGGTCTCTCCCATGACACCTGGGAATTGTGGGCGCTACAATTCAAGATGAGATTCGGATGGGGACCCAGCCAAACCATATCACATGCAGGTACAAGGATTATTACTGAAGCAGGCTTAGGTGGTAAGATCATGGACCCACAAATCAGTGAAAATGTGGTCTGAATTTTGGCTCTGCCACTTCCTAGTCAAATGACCTCTTTTGTGTTTCTTTATAGATCTATACCTCAGTTTCCTCATCAGTCAGATAGGGATCATGAGTGAACCTATCTCATAAGCAACTGCTGAGGATTAAATACTCTAAATGGATATAAAGGACTCAGAACAATTCCCAGGAAACGATAAGAGCTTTATAATTGTCTTCAATAATCACTATTTGTGACTCACTCCTGGTTCTGTTCTTTTAAGTTTCTAAATTGAATTGAGTAATGGAAGTAAATTCTACTTTGTACAATATCTTGAAAGTCAGAGGGAAAATAAGAACCACCATTGAAATATAAAAAAAAAAATCAGTGGAGATCGTCTTGATATAATTTGGCAAAGGTTAGAGGATCATTTTACTCTAACATATTCTTTCTGTGAGTAACAACATTTCCTTGGAGAGGACATAGGTTTATTTCAGTTTCAGAAATAACTAGCCTACAGAGTAACAATTTACAGATTTACAAGTTTAAACAGTAAAAAATAATAAGCTAGCTGAATTACCCATTGGAGGAAACTCTTTCAAAATTTAGGAACATATTATCTATAAAGCACAAAGTTAACTTTAAAATATTTAGGGCCCATGATAGTCCTCAATATATTACAATCAAGAAACTATTAAAATCTCTCAGTCAGTTGATACTACATTGCTGAGTGAATGAATCATGCACAATTTCCTGCAAGCTAATAAAAGAATACTCCCATTTCCACATGGAAGCAAATTTTCTTAGAAGATGTAACTTTTTGCGTTTTAAGGATTAATTGCCTGAAGAATTTGTGTTTTAGGAAACTCCATTTTCTTTTTACAGTTTGTCAATATTAATTCATTTGAGGAAATTGATGAGGAGATCTTTACCAATATTTTAAGTTAGATATTGGTCTACTTATCTATTGCAGCTTAAAAAGTTAATACCAAAATTTAACAACCAAAAGAAACATTTATTTTACTAATGAATGTGCAATTCGGGAAGAACTCAGTAGGGATGGCTTATCATTGCTCTATTCCGCAAAAGCTGGAGGACTCAAAGGCCAGAGACTGGAATTATCTAATCACTTGGCCAAGGATTTGGTGTTGTCAGGGACATTAGCTGAGACTGTCATTGAAACCACCTTTATGTAGCTTCTCAATGTAGCCTCAAAACTTTTACAATATGTTGACTGGCTTTCAAAGCAAACTATATGAAGAAATAAAAGAATGAAGAAGATAAAACTATTAAATATAAAGGAAATCAAAATTGCTAGGATAGAAAAGTAAACTCTTACACAAGTCCTGCCTTTCAAAAAGGCGAATGATGCTACAGTTAAGAAATTACTTTAATACAAAACCAAATCCAAGGCCTTGCTCCCTACCCTTGATTTGGGTGGTACAGAAAAATGAAACCAAGGTTATTATTTAAAATCCTTTAGCCAGGAACTCAGAAATATTGAAGGCAGTGGTTTATAGACTGTTTTACACATACAAAAGACTTCCAAACAGACAAAAGGCCCTCTGAGAATCATAGGGTTGTTCTTTGCAAATCTTCTCTTTTAAATAATAAAGTTCCTTTGGATTTAAGGACATTGCCTTACAGTAGTTTAACAGGGATGTAAACAAGAAGGGACTCATTTCAAAGAGATCAGTGGAAACGACTTACGTCTAATATAATTGCTAGGGGTGGAGGAAGGCATCAGCATACTATAAACAAAAGGCCAGATCAAGCTCACCGAATTATTTCTGCAGGTAAAAATTCATTCCCACACTGCCACATACCTTCATTTACATACTGTTTATGGATGTTTTCCTGCTACAACCACAGAGCTGAATAATTGTGTCAGAGACCATATGGCTGCAAAAAGAGAAATATTTATTTTCTGACCTTTACAGAAAAAAAATGCTAACTCCTTCTACAGATTATTTACTCATTCATAAACAACTCAAATAGCTTTCAAATGAATGAACTGTAGTAGCTGGGCTTAACAGGACCAGGACAGCACAAAATGGGGAGAAGCTTTTGGACTTTCATATTTCTGTGGGCAACAAGAAGGATGATGAAAATACTGCACTACAAATTGGGGGTAACTTTTATATAAAAATAAAGAATAACTGAAATGGTTAAAAAGAGGTCCAGAAGGTTGAGTCAAGAATTTGGAGAATATTTCCAAACTTGTAATTCTCCATAGCACTATACTGTAATCAAGGAACTGACAGCATATGTCTGACTGGATTTTAGAATTGTCATGGCAAAGTCTCTGACTATAGTATTCCTGCTGTATTTCTCCTTTATGTTGGGAAGTACCTATGGCAGATATCCTATACCTCATCCAACAGCATATGTTGGGAGGCATGTGGAAAAATACATGTCTTGTTATATTGCATGTTTTCTGAATGAGAAGGTTGGTAACTGAAAGAGTAACACTGAGATATCATAATATTAGACTGAAAAGAATCATCTACACCTGGACCTGATTTAGATAAAAAAAATCCTCAAGCCTCTAGGCTAATCCAATGATATCACAGGATAAGACTTTGAGGGGTTTGGGAACAATGATGGTTGTATTTTGCAAATAAGAGAAATATGATTTTTTTTCTTTTTTTTGGTGTGGTCAGAAGACAACGTGACTGATATAGTGTGAATGTGTTCTCCAAAGTTTGTGCATTGGGAACTTAATCTCCAATGCAACAGTGATGGGAAGGTGGGTCTAATAAAAGGTAATTAATTTATGAGGGATCTGCTGTCATTAGTGGTTTAATGTCATTACTGCAGAGGTTGGTTTGTTATCATGAGAGTGGGCTTGTTATAAAAGTGAGTTCGGCCACCTGTCGCTTGCTTGTGTTCTCTTGCCCTTCCTTCTGTTTTCCACCATTGGATGATGTAGCAAGATGGTCCTTACCAGATGGACCTTGGACTTACACCCCTCCAGAAGTATAAGAAATAAACCTTTCTTTTAAATGAATTACCTAGTCTCAGGTATTCTGGTATGGTAGAACAAAATTGACCAAGACATTGGCAAATTTAATTTTCAAAAATATTTTCAATTGCACATGCTTTTCCAGCCCCTGCCATAGTTTACTGAGAAAACGGAATCTATGTCCTCTATTTTTGAATATGGATGAGCCTTTGTAACTACTTCTATAAACAGAATGCGTTGGAAATAACGCTACGTGATTTTCCATGCTAGGTCATAAAAAACGATACAGGCCTTCACCACTTGCTCTGACTCCAGACTTGAAGAGCCCTCACAATAGCTTACACTATTTTCATGGATATAAAGTGCTAGTTGTCACCAGCATCTCTTCCACTGACTGAGGAGAGATCACTTTGCTCATAGTCTCACCAGACTGAATCCATGGAAGTTCTGGCTTATCCAGGGACTGTCAGACAGAAGACCAAAAAGGGGGCTCTGGCCAATGGGATACTGGAAAATTACTTTATATCCTCTTTCCTCAAGATAGATTATTCCTGCACAAAATGATTTCATGCATTTTCTAAGGAGATGTTTCAACTGATTAGGCTAACGGATCTGAATTATTGCAAAGCAATGTCTAGCTCAGTAGCATTATTTTCTTATTTGCACTCCCCGGTTCCTTCTTTAGTTACCTGTTTCCTTTCCCTCTTATTCTCTGTTTTGCAACACCTGAAAAAAGTGTTAGCACATAAGCTTTTCATTTAGAATCTGTTTCTTAGAGAATGCAGGGAATGAATAATTCTGGCTAAGAAAATATCCTTGCCTTTAGAAGGCTAAAATTAGATTGATTAGCTATATGTATGTATGTGTGTATGTGTATGCATACACTCATATAGCTAAAATTATATTAATTTTCTACATATGTGTGGGGAGAGAGAATAGTCAAGAAATATTGACCTGGAATAAAACTACTTAAGTCCAAATCTCTACACTGTCTTTTAGACTCTGTGTAATCTCCTGACCCAGTTTCCCTTTTGTTAAAAAATGATAATCATGATTTTTCATTTGGGACTCACAGAACACTGGCTGCAATAGAGGAAGCTCTTAGAAATTTTTATACTCATTTATTGTTACTATTATATCATCATTATTTTTATGGAAAAATTATATTCTACATGCAGGTTTCACATATAGCAATAAAATTTATAAGGTTATTTTTAGAGTATAACACTTTAAAAACGTAATGGCATTGCATTGGTTATAGATATGTTAACTGTTACATTAAAGTAATCATGAGCTAAATACATTCACATATACATTAACCTACTTGAAATCACATAATATGCAAATTGAATTAACTAACATTTTTTAACAATGTGCTTGTCTGTTTTATATATTTCATGGGTTTATTAAACTGCATGAATCAGCTTTAAGAATAAACATATATTTAGTTATACAATTAGGCAATGCTACTAATTTTAGCTGCAAAAAATGGATATTTCTAATAATCTCAATTCAATACTTTCTATATATAACGAACAAACCCAAAACTAAATTATCTTTCATTTACTAATAAGAATTTTATTGAAGTATTTGTCTTCTGTGGCCATGTTATAAAAATAAGTTAGCAGTTTTTACACTATTTTTAAATATTTGGTAATCTTATTACTAATCTTTCATTCTTCTTTCATTCAGCTTAAGTTATGTGGCAACAAATGACCCTACTGCAGCAGTGGCTTGTGAAATAAAAGTTTATTTCTCACTCAAGTTACATGTCTATTGAGGGTCAAGAATGTCTCTGTTTTGTGTGTTTATTCTGAATATTAGTTTAACAGAAAAGCCCCAATTTTGTCCAGACTGATCTTGTGGTAGAGAGAAAATAACTTGGCAAAAGTAAACTTGGCTTATAAAAAGCACACATCATGTGTGCTCACATTTAATTGACCAAAGCAAGTCATGTGACCACTTCTTAGTTCAACAGGAAACATACCTGCAATCCTCAATTCACATGACCATATTTAATTTCAATAGACTGGAATACAGTGTGGGGCAAAACATATTTTCACTATCCTACCATTTATATATTATTTCTTTTCTCCACATAAAATTCATGCAATCTCTTTTCAAGGGATACAAGATAAAAGCCACATAAAAATTCAGTATAGTCTTAAAAGTCCAGAATCTCATGGTTAGATATCGATGTGTCTCTATGGAACTACCTCTACAATGAGAGAAAGAATATATCAAGCAGGAATCATGAAAGTATGAATTACCTACCACTCCCTTCCTTTCAGGCCTCAGTTTCAAATACCTTTGTGAAGTTTCTCTTTCTGTATATGCGAATGCAGCAATGATAACAGGCTGTACATACACTTGCGCCACTCCGTGATCTAGCTGTGCTGAGTCACATTCAGTGGCTTATTTTAGGACAGTTTTCTAAATAGAATCTTACAGAAATAAGATCCACTGTCCTAGCCCCCAGCTCTTTTCATCCCATTGGTTCGAAGTTTTCAGTTGATGCCAGAGATGGTATCAGAGACAAATGGTTTAATATTAAAATACCCCCATTTGCATCATGTCTAGAAATATAAATGGTGTCCATTTTATATCTTAAATATTTTCACACTGTAAAACACACACTAAATACCACTAAATACACACTTCTACTTTAGTTTTTCACAAAAGAGGCAACAGTATCTTATTTGAAGAATATTCCAGAATGCATCCTCTTGTAAAATTGGCCTTAGAGTCTCACAGAGTTTTGCAATGTCTGGAAGTATGTAAGTGTCAAAATTATAGGTTTTAGGCATGGGAATACATTAGCATGACAATATGTCAGAAAAAAAAAAATATATATATATATACACATAGAAAGTTTTGAGCCAGACAGCCCTAAGTGTAAACCCTGATTCTGGTGTTTGTCAACTATAGGACTGTCCCTCTGAACTTCCCTGCTGCACTTCACCCCCCTTAAGAGTAGGTATTTCTCTATACCAGGTCATATTTGCTTGAGTAAACAAAAGTAACCATTTCAACCATGTGCAACCTATAGAAATTGAGCAGAATTAGATACAATTAAACAAGAACCACTCTTTCTTAACTGTGAAAAAGCACTCCAGCTGTCTGAAGGTAATAATACCCCCTTCTCTTAATATTCATATATCTCTCAGAGCAGTGCAGTTGTTCAGAACACAGATATTTCTATCTTCCTAGAAGTTTCAGAAGTTGGATCTCTCTTATTAAATAGTTTATTCACCTCAGTGTCCTAATCAGTTGATTCGAATGAAGTTTTCTAAATCTCAACATGCAGCTCCTATATAATTGCTACTACTTCTCAAGATAACCATAAGCTCCTCCCTCTTTGGCTGGAAGCCAGGTCTCACAGCTACACTTCAGCTGCTAACAAGTGGGGAAGAGATGGAGATCTCTGCCTAGCTACCCACTGAATGAATATTGGGACTTAAAAACAGTGTACGGAGTCTGGGATTTCAGCTGCTGAAGTTTTGGAGGCAACAGATTTGAGGAAATTAAGACATATGGCACACAGGCTTCACCTAATGACCAGTTTCAGGTGCTAATTTCTGAACTCATCCAGGTTGCACAACTAATCTAAGGAACACAATCATTGAACTCAAGTCACAGAAGGGTTCAGTGAATACTATCAAATTCATGTTTTATGTAGATTCCTTTAAAAAAATATCTGGCTGTCTCTGAAGCTTCTGACCCAAGGTTATGTTGCCTTATTAACAGGCTTTTCTACCAGGCCAACAGGGCAAACAAATACGTGCTTGTGATCATTTGGTGGTTAAAACTGTAGGTTGCATCTCATGTCAGGGTCTAATGAAATGTTGTGGTAAGGTGATCAATGATGCATTAACAAATGGGCCCTATGTAAGCCATCATCCATTTAATCATTTCGTTTATACTTTAAGACCCTTTCCTGGCAACTTTTTCAATGGTAAAGAATAGGAAGTTGCTTTTGCCAAAGGAAAATAATCACAGAAGAATGAGAAAGCAAATTACTCATCATTTTGGCAAAATTTTTGAACAGCCAAAAATACGTCTTAGTTCAGGTCCAAGAATACAGATGTCTGCATTAGATGACTAAGCAGGTTTATCATCTGCAAATTCATCTAGAGTTCTTCTATTCCAGGAAGTGAAAAACTGGCAAGGTAAATGGTTTCTTCATGTATTAAATACTGAGAAAGGACCCTGAAAATGTCTTACATTTGTGACAAAAGAAGAAGCTGGGATTCTAAACCTAGAAGAAGAAAGAAACAGGAAGTATTCTTATGTATGCCAATATAAAGTATAACGACTTGAAAGAACGTATTAATACTATACTGTACACTTTATAGTTAAGAGTTTTAGACAGAACATTGTGGCCAAGGAAACCACTCCTACTCCCACCTTCACATAAATAACTTGGCCTCTAAAGTGATCTACACTGGCATAGAAAGAGACATACAATTAAAAAATAATCATAATAACCAGAACTGCAGTTATGGGTTAGAAGACTATATGACTAAAAAAGAAAAATAAAGATCTTGAAAAAAGCATTCACAGCCCACATTAATTTATAATTCTTAGTGTTGAGGTGATATTTACATGTTAACTCGCTGGTTGTGAAAGCAAACAAGAAATATATTCAGTGATAAAATGTGTAATATTCATGTATAAACTAACCCAGAAAAAAATTCTTAATCATCTTATAAAGAATGATAACTTTTCTCAGAAGCCACAAAATACTGCTTTTATTTTCTTCTTTATACACACATATGCACACACATGCACACAAGTATGTTCTATGTAACTCAAATGATTTTATCCTAAACCCATAATTCATGTAGTTTATTAAATTAGTGTTTATTATTAAAGTTTATTTTTAAAAGTGTTTAAAAATTGATTTAAAACACCAAGTTTGTTTAAGTGGGCTGACAAAGGTCAATATATTTGGCTTTTCATTTTCTTTTTTTAAAATAGTTTTTTAGAGCAGTTTTACCTTCACAGCAAAATTAAGAAGGTGGTACAGAGTTTTCCCATATATGAATACTTCCTATAACAATAGTTACATAGCTTTCCACATTACCAACCCTCCCTCGCCCCCAGAAGAGTGGTACATTCATGAGCCTACGCTGACATACCATAACCAAAGTTTCATAGTTTACATTAGAATTCACTCTTAATGTTGTGAATTCCATGTGATTAGACAGACCTATATTCATGGTTACACTAGTATATAGGGTACAGCAGCCTCCCTTATCCAAAGGGGATATGCTGCAAGACCCTCAATGGATGCCTAAAAGGGGATAGTACTGAACTTTATGTATCACGTTTTCTTTTATACCTTTTAGGATACATACATATCTATGACAAAATTTAGTTAATAAATTAGGTACAATAAAAGATTAACAACAATAACTAACATAAAAATAGAACAATTATAACTGTACTATAATAAAAGTTATATGAACGTGGTTTTTCTTTCCCTCTCAACTTACCTTATACCATGCTCACTCTTCATTCCCTTGAGATGAAGAAGGAAAAGAGTGAAACAGTGTGAGATTTCATCACACTACTCAGAGCAATGCACAATTTAAAACTTATCAATTGTTTATTTCTGAAATTTTCCATTTAGCATTTTCACTGTACTAACATCCTCTGTGTTCTGCCTTGTCACTGTTCCCTCCTCCATCACAAATGCAGCAACCACTGATCTTTTTTTTTTTTTTTCTCCCCAGTGGAGTGTTTTATGTTTTATTTTTCCAGCTTAGGGGAAATGTTAAGATGATTTAGGGGGTTACTGAAATGTCTAAAACTCAAAGATACAATAGTAAAGAAAGAAGCCCATTGAAGGGGCTGTGTTTGTGGTGAAGCCAGTTGTTTTATTTCATTATAAGGTTTCCATGTTTCCAGGAAGCAAGAGCAAAACGGAAGGGAGAAGTAGACAATTCCAGAAAGTGATGGATGTCAGGCTCTCATAGAGATCGGGAGCACCCATTTCAGGCTCATAGGGCAGTCCATATGCCCAAATGATCGACTTAGAGACTATTTTCTTTTTCTTTTCTTTTTCTAGATGGAGTCTCGGTCTGTCGCCCAGGCTGGAGTGCAGTGGAATGATCTCAGCTCACTGCAAGCTCCGCCTCCCCAGTTCACACCATTCTGGGACTACAGGCACCGGCCACCACGCCTGGCTAATTATTTATTGATTTATTTATTATTGCATTTTTAGTACAGACGGGGTTTCATCATGTTAGTCAGGATGGTCTCAATCTCCTGACATTGTAATCCACCTGCCTTGGCCTCCCAAAGTGCTGGGATTACACGCGTGAACCACCGCACCTGACCAATATTTTTTTCTTTTATTTATTTATGTATTTTTAATTATTACACTTTAAGTTCTAGGGTACATATGCACAATGTGCAGGTTTGTTACATATGTATACTTATGCCATGTTGGTGTACTGCACCCATCAACTCATCAGCACCCATCAACTCGTCATTTACATCAGGTAAAACTGCTAATGCTATCCCTCCTCTCTCTCCCCTCGCCCTAATAGGCCGCTGTGTGTGATGTTCACCTTCCCGAGTCCAAGTGATCTCATTGTTCAGTTCCCACCTATGAGAGAACATGCGGTGTTTGGTTTTCTGTTCTTGTGATAGTTTGCTGAGAATGATGGTTTCCAGCTGCATCCATGTCCCTACAAAGGACACAAACTCATCATTTTTTATGGTTGCACAGTATTCCATGGTGTATATGTGCCACATTTTCTTAATCCAGTCTGTCACTGATGGACATTTGGGTTGATTCCAAGTCTTTGCTATTATGAATAGTGTCGCAACGAACATACGTGTGCATGTGTCTTTATAGCAGCATGATTTATAATCCTTTGGGTATATACCCAGTAATGGGATGGCTGGGTCATATGGTACTTTTAGTTCTAGATCCTTGAGGAATTGCCATACTGTTTTTCATAATGGTTGAACTAGTTTACAATCCCACCAACAGTGTAAAAGTGTTCCTATTTCTCCACATCCTCTCCAGCACCTGTTGTTTCCTGACTTTTTAATGATTGCCATTCTAACTGGTGTGAGATGGTATCTCATTGTGGTTTTGATTTACATTTCTCTGATGGCCAGTGATGACGAGCATTTTTTCATGTGTCTGTTGGCTGTATGCATGTCCTCTTTTGAGAAATGTCTGTTCATATCCTTTGCCCACTTTTTAATGTGGTTGTTTTTTTCTTGTAAATTTGTTTGAGTTCTTTGTAGGTTCTGGATATTAGCCCTTTGTCAGATGAGTAGATTGCAAAAATTTTCTCCCATTCTGTAGGTTGCTTGTTCACTCTGATGGTAGTTTCTTTTGCCATGCAGAAGCTCTTTAGTTTAATTAGATCCCATTTGTCAATTTTGGCTTTTGTTGCCATTGCTTTTGGTGTTCTAGACATGAAGTCCTTGCCCACACCTATGTCCTGAATGGTATTACCTAGGTTTTCTTCTAGTGTTTTTATGGTATTAGGTCTAACATTTAAGTCTCTAATCCATCTTGTATTAATTTTCGTATAAGGAGTAAGGAAAGGATCCAGTTTCAGCTTTCTGCTTATGGCTAGCCAATTTTCCCAGCACCATTTATTAAATAGGGAATCCTTTCCCCATTTCTTGTTTCTCTCAGGTTTGTCAAAGATCAGATGGCTGTAGATGTGTGGTATTATTTCTGAGGACTCTGTTCTATATCTCTATTTTGGTACCAGAAACATGCTGTTTTGGTTACTGTAGCCTTGTAGTATTGTTTGAAGTCAGGTAGTGTGATGCCTCCAGCTTTGTTCTTTTGACTTAGGATTGTCTTGGAGATGCGAGCTCTTTTTTGGTTCCATATGAACTTTAAAGCAGTTTTTTCCAATTCTGTGAAGAAACTCATTGGTAGCTTGATGGGGATGGCATTGAATCTATAAATTACCTTAGGCAATATGGCCATTTTCATGATATTGATTCTTCCTATCCATGAGCATGGTATGTTCTTCCATTTATTTGTGTCCTCTTTTATTTCACTGAGCAGTGGTTTGTAGTTCTCCTTGAAGAGGTCCTTTACATCCCTTGTAAGTTGGATTCCTAGGTATTTTATTCTCTTTGAAGCAATTGTGAATGGAAGTTCATTCATAATTTGGTTCTCTGTTTATCTGTTACTGGTGTATAAGAATGCTTGTGATTTTTGCACATTAATTTTGTATCCTGAGACTTTGCTGAAGTTGCTTATCAGCTTAAGGAGATTTTGGGCTAAGATGATGGGGTTTTCTAAATATACAATCATGTCTTCTGCAAACAGGGACAATTTGATTTCTTCTTTTCCTAACTGAATACGCTTGATTTCTTTCTCTTGCCTGATTGCCCTAGCCAGATCTTCCAACACTATGTTAAATAGGAGTGGTGAGAGAGGGCATCCCTGTCTTGTGCCAGTTTTCAAAGGGAATGCTTCCAGTTTTTGCCCATTTAGTATGATATTGGCTGTGGGTTTGTCATAAATAGCTCTTATTATTTTGAGTTATGTTCCATCCATACCTAGTTTATTGAGAGATTTTAGCATGAAGCGCTGTTGAATTCTGTCAAAGGCCTTTTCTGCATCTATTGAGATAATCATGTGGTTTTTGTCCTTGGTTCTGTTTATATGCTGGATTACGTTTATTGATTTGTGTATGTTGAGCCAGCCTTACATCCCAGGGATGAAGCCCACTTGATCATGGTGGATAAGCTTTTCGATGTGCTACTGGATTCGGTTTGCCAGTATTTTATTGAGGATTTTTGCATCGGTGTTCATCACGGATATTGCTCTAAAATTCTCTTTTTTTATTGTGTCTGTGCCAGGCTTTGGTATCAGGATGACACTGGCCTCATAAAATGAGTTAGGGAGGATTCCCTCTTTTTTATTGATTGGAATAGTTTCAGAAGGAATGGTACCAGCTCCTCCTTGAACCTCTGGTACAACTCAGCTGTGAATCAATCTGGACCTGGACTTTTTTTGGTTGGTGGGTTATTAATTGTTGCCTCAATTTCAGACCCTGCTATTGGTCTATTCAGGGATTCAACTTCTTCCTGGTTTAGTCTTGGGAGAGTGTAAGTGTCCAGGAAATTATCCATTTCTTCTAGATTTTACAGTTTATTTGCGTAAAGGTGTTTATAGTATTCTCTGATGGTAGTTTGTATTTCTGTGGGTTTGGTGGTGATATCCCCTTTATCATTTTTTATTGCGTCTATTTGATTCTTCTCTCTTTTCTTCTTTATTAGTCTTGCTAGCAGTCTGTCAATTTTGTTGATCTTTTCAAAAAACCAACTCCTGGATTCATTGATTTTTTGGAGGGTTTTTTGTGTCTCTATCTCCTTCAGTTCCGCTCTGATCTTAGTTATTTCTTGCCTTCTGTTAGCTTTTGAATGTGTTTGCTCTTGCTTCTCTAGTTCTTTTAATTGTGATGTTAGAGTGTCAATTTTAGATCTTTCCAGCTTTCTCTTGTGGGCATTTAGTGTTATAAATTTCCGTCTACACACTGCTTTAAATGTGTCCCAGAGATTCTGGTATGTTGTATCTTTGTTCTCATTGGTTTCAAAGAACATCTTTATTTCTGCCTTCATTTTGTTATGTACCCAGTAGTCATTCAGGAGCAGGTTGTTCAATTTCCATGCAGTTGAGCAGTTTTGATTGAGTTTCTTAGTCCTGAGTTCTAGTTTGATTGCACTGTGGTCTGAGAGACAGTTTGTTACAATTTCTCTTCTTGTACATTTGCTGACGAGTGCTTTACTTCCAATTAGGTGGTCAATTTTGGAATAAGTGCAATGTGGTGCTGAGAAGAATGTATATTCTGTTGATTTGGGGTGGAGAATTCTGTAGATGTCTATTAGGTCCGCTTGGTGCAGCGTTGAGTTCAATTCCTGGATATCCTTGTTAACTCTCTGTCTCGTTGATCTGTCTAATGTTGACAGTGGGGTGTTGAAGTCTCCCATTATTATTGTATGGGAGTCTAAGTCTCTTTGTAAGTCTCTAAGGACTTGCTTTATGAATCTGGGTACTCCTGTATTGGGTGCATATATATTTAGGATACTTAGCTCTTCCTGTTGAACTGATCCCTTTACCATTATGTAATGGCCTTCTTTGTCTCTTTTGATCTTTGATGGTTTAAAGTCTGTTTTATCAGAGACTAGGATTGCAACCCCTGCTTTTTTTTGTTCTCCATTTGCTTGGTAGATCTTCCTCCATCCCTGTATTTTGAGCCTATGTGTGTCTCTGCATGTGAGATGGGTCTCCTGAATACAGGAAACTGATAGGTCTTGACTCTTTATCCAATTTTCCAGTCTCTGTCTTTTAATTGGTCCATTTAGTCCATTTACATTTAAGGTTAATATTGTTATGTGTGATCTCGATCCTGTCATTATAATATAAGCTGGTTATTTTGTTTGTTAGTTGATGCAGTTTCTTCCTAGCATCGATGGTCTTTACATTTTGGCATGTTTTTGCCATGGCCGGTACCGAATGTTCCTTTCCATGTTTAGTGCTTCCTTCAGGGTCTCTTGTAAGGCAGGCCTGGTAGTGACAAAATCTCTCAGCATTTGCTTGTCTGTAAAGGATTTTATTTCTCCTTCACTTATGAAACTTAGTTTGGCTGGATAGGAAAACTGGGTTGAAAATTCTTTTCTTTAAGAAGTTGAATATTGGCCTCCGCTCTCTTCTGGCTTGTAGAGTTTCTGCCGAGAGATCTGCTGTTAGTCTGATGCGCTTCCCTTTGTGGGTAACCCGACCTTTCTCTCTGGCTGCCCTTAACAGTTTTTCCTTCATTTCAACTTTGGTAAATCTGACAATTATGTGTCTTGGAGTTGCTCTTCTCGAGGAGTATCTTTGTGGCGTCCTCTGTATTTCCTGAATTTGAATGTTGGCCTGCCTTACTAGGTTGTGGAAGTTGTCCTGGATGATATCCTGAAGAGTGTTTTCCAACTGGGTTCCATTTTTCCCCTCACTTTCAGGCACCCCAATTAGACATAGATTTGGTCTTTTCACATAATCCCATACTTCTTGAAGGCTTTGTTCATTTCTTTTTCCTCTTTTTTCTTTAGACTTCTCTTCTCACTTCGTTTCATTCATTTGATCGTCAATCATTGGTACTCTTTCTTCCAGTTGATCGAGTCGGTTACTGAAGCTTGTGCATTTGTCACGTATTTCTTGTGTCATGGTTTTTATCTCTGTCAGTTCGTTTATGGCCTTCTCTGCATTGATTATTCTAGTTATCCATTCTTCCATTCTTTATTCAAGATGTTTAGTTTCTTTGCTCTGGGTACGTAATTCCTCCTTTAGCTCTGTAAAGTTTGATGGACTGAAGCCTTCTTCTCTCAACTCTTCAAAGTCATTCTCCGTCCAGCTTCGATCTGTTGATGGCGATGAGCTGCGTTCCTTTTGACGGGGATATGTGCTCTTATTTTTTGAATTTCCAGCTTTTCCGCCCTGTTTTTTCCTCATCTTTGTGTTTTTATCTGCCTTTGGTCTTTGGTGATGGTGACGTACTGATGGGGTTTTGACACACTGAAGGGGTGTCCTTCCTGTTTGTTAGTTTTCCTTCTAACAGTCAGGACCCTCAGCTGTAGGTCTGTTGGAGATTGCTTGAGGTCCACTCCAGATCCTGTTTGCCTGGGTATCAGCAGCAGAGGCTGCAGAAGATAGAATATTGGTGAACAGCAAGTGTACCTGTCTGATTCTTCCTTTGGAAGCTTTGTCTCAGGGGTGTACCACGCCGTGAGAGGTGTGGGGTATCGGTCTGCCCCTAGTGGGGGATATCTCCCAGTTAGGCTACTCAGGGGTCAGGGACACACTTGAGCAGGCAGTCTGTCAGTTCTCAGATCTCAACCTCCGTGTTGGGAGATCCACTGCTCTCTTCAAAGCTGTCAGACAGGGTCGTTTGCATCTGCCGAGGTTTCTGCTGCTTTTTATTTAACTGTGCCCTGTCCCCAGAGGTGGAGTCTACAGAGACAGGCAGGACTCCTTGGGCTGCTGTGGGCTCCACCCAGTTCGAGTTTCCCAGCGGCTTTGTTTACCTACTTAAGCCTCAGCAATGGCAGGCACCCCACCCCCAGCCTCGCTGCTGCCTTGCAGTTAGATCGCAGACTGCTGTGCTAGCAATGAGGGAGGCTCCGTGGGCTTGGGACCCTCATGGCCAGGTGTGAGATATAATCTCCTGGTGTGCCGTTTGCTAAGACCCTTGGTAAAGCACAGCATTGGGGTGGGAGTTACCTGATTTTCCAGGTGTTTTGTGTCTCAGTTCCCCTGGCTAGGAAAAGGGACTCCCTTCCTCCTTGCGCTTCCCAGGTGAGGCGATGCCTCGCCCTGCTTCAGCTCTAGCTGGTCGGGCTGCAGGAGTTGACCAGCCCCGATTGTCTGGCACTCCCTGATGACATGAACCTGGTACCTCAGTTGAAAATGCAGAAATCGCCCATCTTCTGTGTTGCTCGCGCTGGGAGCTGGAGACTGGAGCTGCTCCTATTCGGCCATCTTGCTCCGCCCTCCTGATCGTTTTATTTCAAAATTTTCCCCTTACCAAAATATCACATATTTGAAACTCTATAGTGCATAGCCTTTCCACATTGCCTTCTTTCACTTAGTTATATGCATTTAAAATTTCTCCATGTCTTTATATGGCTTGATAACTCTTTTATTTTTTAGTACTGAATAAAATGGCATTGTCTGAATGTACAGCAGTCAATTTATCTATTCACAGACTGAAGGACATCCTAGATGATTTCAAATTTGGGCAGTTAGAAATAAAGCTGCTATAAACATCTATATGCAGGTTTGTATGGACATAACTTTTTAAATCCTTTGCGTAAATACCAAAGAACATGTTTGTTAGATCATATGGTAAAGATATGTTTAGTTTTGCAAGAATCCACCAGATTGTCCTCCAAAATGACTCTGCCATTTTGTATTCCCACCAGCAGCAGAGTTCCTCTTGCTCCTACATTCTCATCAGTCTTTGGTGTTGTCTCCTCAGTCTTTGTCAGTCTGGATTTTGAGTTCTCAACTTTTTAAATAGAAATTCTCATAAGAAACTCTACAGTTTTATGTCTGTGCAAGTAATCATTACTTAGCAATAAAGGGTAAACGTGTATTAATTTATTATTTCATTCACTTAGCATTAAGTGTGGGTATGAAATAAGTAGAGCTATGCTAGAAATAAAAATATAAAACCATAAGTTTGAAGAGTCCCACCTTTTTAAGACTTTATCTCCAAATGCAGAAGAAAAGAAAAATTACAATATTTTGTTATATGTGTTAGGATGAAATTATTTTTAAAGAGTCATAGAGTCTGAGACCAGGTGCTCAGTCTGGGAATGCAGAAAAGGTATTTGAAAGAACTATCACTTATATTGTATTATTGTACTGTGTGTTTAACTTAGGATATTTGCAGTTCAGATCATCGAACTGCATTATTATATAAGGCATTTATGCTTTTATTAGATGTTTGAGGTTTTCTTATATTCAATGTTTTTCTTATTATATTAATAAAGTAGAATTTGCTTTTTAGTTTATTCCCTTCATTGAAGATCTTATGTATAATAACAAGGTACTCTTAAACTAAACAAATGCCATTCCATTTACCTCTTTTATTAACTCATATTTGCTTTCATTCAGCAAATGTTTTAGATAAAAGGTGAATGTGACAGAGATTGGATGACAAAGCAGGAATAGAAAGATCAACTTGATACAATCAGGAAAAGTGTTGCAATGTTTGTTAGTAATGTATGAATTGAATCTTAAAAATAGGAAGGAATTTGCCAATGACAAATGTACACACTGTGTTCCAGAAAAGTAAAGCTGTATAATAATATGAGAAATTACATTTTCAACATAATCCCATTTTTCTTATTTATGAAAATATTCGACAAACCTTTTTATTTAAATATCTTATGATACTCTGGGACACAGACACATCCTGTTAGAAAAACTATCACTCTAACCTGTCTACATTGAGGTAATGCTAATACTACGTTTTAATGATTTAATTAACTTTAATCAATCTCAAAAACAAAGAGTTTTTAAAAGATTATAACATTTCAAAATAATATATTATTAAATAATATATTAATCTTTCTTCCTGCAAGGTGGATTGGTGATATCCAGCAATGATAACAAAACAAAGCAAACCTAATGTCATGTTGAATACATAACATTAAAGGAACTTGTATTTAAAAATTTGTCAGCTGGTATTATTTGTAGGAGTAATCTAGATGTCAGCAAAACAGCACTCCTCTGTTTCATTTTTTAAAATAAATTATGAATTAGAAAATTACACACAATTGAAACTAATGGAATAATATGTTTTTTAAAACCCTAAAATATAATAACGTAAAATACCAAGGTAAAGGTGCAGGGTGGGGTCACTAGAGTACCTGCTCCTTAGCAAAAGCATCTGTTTAAAAAAGAGCAAATTATAAAAGTCCTGCCTTAGCTCTCCTTCTGCTTCATTTTGGGAGAGACTATTTCATTTCCACTTATTAAAAATAGTGGAGATGTTTTCCTCATATGAATATACTCAGCTTAAATAAGTATTACTGAAAAATTTGGGTGAGATGTTTTCAAACTTAGAAGGAAATATTGCTCATCCAGCATAAATAATAGCCTAGTATTATTAATGTATTTTCTAATACTCTCTATTATGAAAACTAATTTTGATCTGATTCATTACTCAAAACCAGTATTTTTTTTTATTCAATAGCCCATTTTTTCCCAGGCAAATCTTATGCTGTTTAAAAAAAATTAATTTGGGGGAAGAAGAAAAAATTTTGGTTGTGTTTCTAGATCAATTTTGTCATGGGGTAAGTACCTTTAGTTACCCCTTTTTCCTCTGTAACTGACCATTTTGCACACTCAGGTATACTTGAAGAAGTCATTTACCACAAGTCATTACCACCATGAAATTTTAATGAAAATTTCAATAAAATTTTCATTAAATAATTTAAAATAAAAGATATATGTCTTTATCATTTATAAATTATACCAATTGATTCAACACTTTCTCACTCCCAGTAATTCCTAACATACTACAACTCTTTTACATTTTTATCCTGTTTTTAAGTCAACTACTATTTTATATATCATCCAATTATTATCAGAAAAAGAAGAGAAAAATCAATTCTACTGAAGCAACAGCCAAACCAAATTTGCTCATTTTTCTAAGGATAGACTAACTTAGTTGTATAAAAATATCTCTAGGAATACCATATCTTTTTTCAGTTTATCATTTGGGTAACAGGCACGTTCAAGGCAACTTAAATTTTTCAGTGATTGAGATGGACAGTGATGGTTCCTCTTCTCTTTTTGGTTTGTTTTTCTATCTCTATGCTAGTTAAGTCCTCTGTGCTGCACTCAGGGTACTTTCCACTCAATTAAGCCTTCTTCTGGTAGAATATATTTTCTGAACATTTTCATACTTTTTCTAAATTGTAAAATCTTACTGCCTTGTGTCTACTTGTTACTCATTTTACTATGCAGCTAATAACTGCCCCATGGCCAATCAATCACTGTTTAGATAATAATGGTGATACAGATTTTAAATCTCCATCTATGAATCTTTTCCTTAATATTTGAATTCTCCTACAAGCCATCTGAAAACTTAAATGCTTTATTCCTGATTAACATTTTAGTAATTAAGTAAATCTTGAGGGTGGGAAAAATGTCTGTCTTGGTGAACAATCATTTGTGACTAAATGAATGAATGGATGTTAAGATCTTTGTATGAGCATTTTTATAATACACATTCAGCACTCATGATTCTCAGCATTTAGCAACAAACCTTAAAATATGTGAAACTTTGTGTTTTTGCTAGATAAAAATGTTTTTGCTAGATAAAAATGTTACAAATATCTGAGCAGTTAGCTGTTAAATTACCCAACCCATCTCATGATTTCCATGTGATATCCTACCTTTTATAATTATCTATTTTATTTTCATACCCATTAAATATCATGTTACCTTTTAAAGAAAATAAAGTCTTAAAGAAAGTCATGTGCAAATTACTTCATTAATATTTAAGCGAAGATGTCTAATAAAATATACTGAGTCATGAATCATGAATTTTAACCAGTTTTTTGTTTTGTTTTTTTGAGACAGGGTCTTGCTCTGTCACCCAGACTGGATCAGACCAGTGGTGTGATCATGGTTCACTGCAGCCTCAGCCTTCCAGGTTCAAGTGATCATCCCACCTCAGTATCACAAGCAGGTTGGTCTAGAGGTGTGTGCCATTATGCCCGGCTAATTTTTAAGGTTTTTTTTTTTTTGTAGAGATGAAATCTCACTCTGTTGCCCAAACTGTTCTCAAACTCCTGACCTCAAGCAGTCTTCCCACCTTGGCTTCCCAAAGTGCTGGGAGTCACCTTGGTTAGCCAGAGATTTAATCAGTTTTAATCAGAAAAAAAGTAAGACTAGGCTTAATATTTGCTAATACAATCTACATGTCTTACATGACCTATATATTCTATATGTTACCCTGCTTGGTTACTCTAAAAATTTGCCATTATGTGGAAAAAAGGTTGACTAGAAACTAAAAAGATAACATGAATAAACTTGATTAGACTCTGAGAAAAAAATAAAATTAAAACAGCTATATAGATAACTTAAGTGAAAATTGGTCTAGATATCTGACAGGATTTTATAATATATTGTATTAAGAAATTTCTCAGCCAGGCACACTGACTCACACTTGTAATCCCAAAACTTTGGGAACCCCATGCAGGAAGGCTGCCTGAGACTAAGAGTTTGAAACCAGCCTGGGCAACATAGAGAGACCCCAGCTCTACAAAAAAAAAAAAAATTCCTGGACATGGTGGAGTATTCCTGTGTTCCCAGTTTCTCCCAGGGCTGCAGTTGGAGGATTGTTTGAGCCCAGGAGATCGAGGCTGCATTGAGCCATAATCACGTCACTGCACTCTGGACTGGACAACAGAGTGAGACCCTCTCTATAAATAAATAAATAAATACAATTTCTCTTTATTTTCTTATGGGCACATGCACATGAAAGTTGGTCTTCAGTTGCCCTGTTGAAATTAGAGTGTGGTAAAATAATGCAAGATATACTGTGGAGATTTTTGTTTTCCTGTGAGTTATAAACAGTTCATTCTCTGATCCAGAGGTGTGGTGTTTCCCTCAACATATGTTGTACTAAACTGGCAGGCTAACTTGTTAGCTTGTAAGTAGGGTAAATCTCAGATCTTTCACAATTTAACTCAAAATTTTTGAAAGCAAGGATGATACAACATTGGAGACCTTTGTAGAGGAAGTCAAGAACCACACAAGTCAACATGAATCAGCAGCAGACAGGTTGACCAACTGTAGGTTCAATTAGGCAAAACTGGTCTTTCTCTTTGCTGTACATTAATAAGGAAAGGTTATTGAAGGCCTATGTCTAGGACGTAGGGTTGAAATAAGTGAATGGGAAGCCCTAATGGTCGGGGGAAGAAAAGGTCAAGGAATTTCCAAAGCTTGTATAAGGTTTTGTCAAGAAGCAAACATTAGAAATTATTTTGTTTGCTGCTGTCATTACCAGGCAGGAACAGAAAGGGATAATTAGCTTCTAGAGCTCTTGTAAGGCTGAAGACCATCCAAGAACATGGGTAGTTGAACTGTAAAAAGTCATTGCACTGCTCTAACCTAGCTTACTTATTAGCATGAAGACTCTTTTATGCATTTACCTATTCCTTTCTCCCCCCTCTATTCAAACCTCAGTTATCTGAAGGATTCGTGGTGATTTCCTCATCTTACTATAGCAAAGGGAAACTGGAAGTTTTTCTACCCATCTGAATATACTGTGGAACTCAGGGAGAGGAGGGACTTCCAACTTTTATAACTGTATTGCAAACAAGTGCCCATATCACCAACAGGTCAAATTCTGTTGCGGAGGAGTGCTGAGCATATGGGTGAATGAAGATGTGGAAGAATGTCACTGTTGGCAGGTAAAAGGACAGAAAGGAAGAGCCTCTGACTCTGAGAGGCCCCCACCACCCATACAACCCCTGATGCCTGCAGTGCATGGAGAATAAAATAGAGAACAAAATACAGAAAAAAAGTTCATCGTCTTCCTCTCACACACCCATCCCATAGCCTTAACATTATGAGTCTGTTTTTGCCTCAAAGACCCAGATGAGAGATAACATTGGGATTTCCTGACAGTTGTAATGATAGCCCTTGAAATGCCAAATTCAGCTACTAGGGCTTGAGCAAAACTTGCAGTGAATGAAAACAAAATGGTTAAAGTTATTTTGTGATCAGAGTCCTTTAGGCTGATTTAATGTATTGAGTCCTTATTTGCTTCTACATTTAAATCTATGACAGAAATGGATGACGAGCTATATTAATTCCTCTTCTCATAAGTTTCTCAGGGAATTATCCCAGTGAAAAAAAAGTTACAGGTAGAGAACTCTGTTCCTGGGACAAATTTCCCTGCCATTTCCCACTGTTGACACAATTTATATTTACAGCAGTTGACTCAAGTCACTGATAGTCTGGCGAGTCAAGAAATATGCTGTGCCTTTGTTCCTTTATCATAAAGGAGGCTTAAGACCTTATTGAATTCTTAGAGTATTGGAGATCCAGCAACTTTCTTTTAACTGATGATAATTTTTGCTGATTTGTATCTCTGACCAAAGGGGATAAAAATTTCTTGGGCTTTTGGAACTTAGGCTTTTGACATGGCTACTGGATATGCTACTTTAAAAGCAGCTCCCTTTTTTTCCACAGTGCCCTTGTTGAAAAGCAATGCTTGACTTATAGAGGCCTGAAAAGTTGATTTAGTTAGGACTTTATAACTAGTAAAATAGGAAGGGCCCAAAAAACCTCATGTGTCAAATGGGCATGGATAATTGAGGAATGTGGCCAACCTAATCCCCAGGAAACTAATGACTTTGCAAGAAAAATGATAACTATTTCTGTGGGTAAAACATGACTCTCAATTCACTGGCTAAAACAAAACTACTTGCTCAATAAAATAGTCAATTCACAGAAGGGTGCCTTTCATACCTGTGTTTTGTTTAAGGATGTTAACCTAAACCAAAGCCCAATGGTGTCTGCTGTAACTGTTTCAGCCTCATCACCAGTTATGCTGGGATATAAGAGGGCAGTGGTTGTTATTCCCAGTGGGAAGAACACAGGCAGTAGGATTACTGCAAATTATAGACACCCCTTCCTTAGACTATGAAACATGAAACATCATGATTGCTGATCGAACCAGTTGGGTTACTCTTAAATGCCCTTGGGAAGGGCCCATTCTCTGATGAGACTGACTGGAATCGACAGCTTTCAGCCTGTGCTGTCCCGATTGCCATGATAATTCCATGGCAACCTCTCTACTGTCATAGACTAGATACAGAAGAAAGGATTCTAGGTTTCTGATGCAGAGGCTACCACTTCATGGCAGACTTGTGTCTCCTGCCAACAATTTGCCTGGTTATCCCAAGGTTGGGGAGGCCACATTCCAGATACTGTGACTACCCCCCAACACACATGCTCATTTTGAGCAAATGCTTACATCAAAGTGTTCCCTTCTCAAGGCTATTGGTGGTGCCTTGCTGCTGTTAACACCTTTTTAGGTTATGAAATCCCTGGCATACTCCAGACATGAGACTATAGCTGCTCTGGAAACAAATATGTGTTATGAGTTTAGCTTTCTAGACTCTTGGAACTGTGTCAACAATGTTCATTTTATAATAAAAGCCACTCAAGACCTTAGACTGAAAGTCAAGATATTCAGTAGATATTCAATGTTCCTTACTATCTACAGGAATAAGATATTATTGAGCATTGGAATCCTGCTTCAAAATTTTACCCCAAATTATTTCTGTCTCTACTTACCATGCATTTTCCTGGTAAACACAGACTAAATTAAGGCAGCTTAGTCATTAAATGAAACCGCCCCGGAAAAGGGATGATCTTTTCTAAGCTGTTTACTGAATAATGATCAGGATCATAAAAGTCCGATTTACAATCACCCATGTGAAAATTCAGAATTTAGTCCTAACCATTCCCAAGCATCATTTGCCATTCTGTATCTTAGAAGCAAATCTAAACCCAGCTAATTGGTAGCCTGACTAAAAAGGGCTTAGGGGATTTAAACTTAATTCCAGTTAAATCGTCTAAAAATATTTTTGGTCCTCTTTATTCAGCCACTCCGGATGAAAGGTCTGGGTAAAAGTTTGGGATGATTTTAAAAGAGGGGCAGGTGTAGTTACTAAAATGATACCAACAGAATTTGTGCAGATGGAAGAACAGAAAAATCCTCTGCACCTTGGGAAGGATTATCATAGATTTTTGGAATATAAGGAAGGGGAGAAATTAATTTTTAAAAATCTTTTAAAACCCCCTCTGGTGCCTTCTTCTCGAAGGAAAACAGTGTGGTGCCACTCTTGCAAACCGTTGGGGCGACCTGTGGAATAAACTCTCCACTGAGTTTCTCATCCATAACCAGATGCCACTGACAACAAAACAGCCTGTCCCGCACCAAAAATATCTCTACGTTGTTTATGCTTAGTTATTCTGTGGGGATCAGTAAGTTGGTGTACTGGACAAGTAGGACACATTGAACTGGCTGCTTTTACATGATACCTGCTAGAAAACCCCACTGGAAGCATGAGAATGGCACTGTCAAGCTGTGCATACTGACTGAAGTATATTCCATTTGGGTGGAAGGGGGAGACAATTATAAACAATCATTATTTCTAGGGGCACCACACATATCCTTGGGATTGCCCTTCTTGGGTGAGAGCCAGGTATTGACTTGCCTCCCTCACAAGAGACACAGTGATTTTTATGTTAAGGCATGTTAGTGACATTTGATTGTATAAAGAAAATGCACAAACAGATCATGTAGTCTTCAGATAACTGCAGAGGTCTCTCAGAAATGAAGCTACCCTCAGATATTCGGGGAAATCCCAGAAGAGTACCAGACTCATGACTTGTGGGCGGTTTTAACTACAATGGGAGTCATTCAAACATAAAGGATAATATAAAATGCGTCTGTGACTTAGGTAAAATGATCAATGACACCCTCCTAGCCATAGAAGACATTCAAACCATCTTCGTTAGATAGAAATGTTCTGAATGATACCAGTATTCTTACCTTCCAACAAAAAGATTAAGGGGGAAGTGGCTATCATGCTAGCACTCTGGTAATGCCTCAAACAAGTTTGTATGAAATGTATATAGAAAACTACCTGGCTTTCTGAAGTTGACCTGAAGGTTTATGGTATTTGTTCATCTGGCTGTATCAAGGTCACTTGACGTGGTTGAGTTCAATAGTATAAGTTTGACACTAGTCTTAAATTTAAGTGTTACACAAGACAAGCTGATGAACAGATTTGGTATCAGCCAGGGTGAATTATATTAGAGTAACAGAGGGAATGGGAAATAATTAGAAAAACTGGCCAACAGCCAGGGCATTGTAAAACCAGGAAGTGGATATTTCAAGAGAAAATTCTCCTTGGGGTTCTCATATTCCATGCATTCTGGGCAAAGGGCATTGACAAACTATAATAAAAATAGAAAACATCTACCCACACACTCCTTGGAATTGCTTTTCAGGATTGTAAGAAACTAGGGACCTCCCCCTACACTCACCAAAGATAATCTGTTTACTTTGCAGAAGTAAAAATAAGGTTTTCATACATTTCCAGAGAAAACGGTAACAGATGTGCCAGCAGCCCCTATGTTAGCTCTGAATCTCATGATGTGGGAGTTCCCTCTTTAGGTACAAACCCAATACATATGCTGAAAAACCACTCACCCTCACTTTACTCTGTTATCCTGCCTTCTTTTTATGCTCTGTGTAATAAAATAAAATGTTTGTTTTCTATAGAAACATCAGACCACTATATAAGATAAAAGACTATTACAACCAAAAAGTAGCTGGAGTGTGTACGTAGGCATATATGTAAGCATGTGTTTATGTGTGTATGTATGTGCATTCACACACATAGTTTTAGTTAGCAGAATAAAACTGCTTTCATTTATAAAAATTTACATGTAAACATATGCATATGTATTCGTAAAAGCTGATAGAATTTATCTAATTTTAGTGCGTACCCTTAGCTTTGCATTCCTTGAAATTATATTTTCAAACCAACTATAACATAAAACACGTAGTATCTTTTCAACTAGGTATTATTACATTATATTTTTTGCAGATATATTTAAGGTTTTTACAAGATATATTATCATATAATTTGACCATTACTTATTTGTAGGCACCCATTTAAATTCAAATAATATAACTACATTGATTGTCTATTGTGACTGGAAAAACATACAGTAAACATTGGAAACACAAATAATTCACAAATAAAATCAAACTGGTAATTATTCCAGATTAAGTCTGATTTCTTGATTACATTTTATTTACTAAGAATAATGCTTCTATACCTAAATTTGTATTTTTAAAAATTCTACTTAATATGCCTTTACCTGTACAGAACCTGTAAGCTTTATGAAAGAATTGAGTGTGTCATTATTTATTTTTTTAATCAACTCTATAATTAAGGTCTTAATAAGTAATTTGCTATACAATTACCTTTTGTATCTTTCTAAATAATATGACTCCTATTTACTGTTCAAGGTCAGCCTAATTATTACAGGAGTTACTTTTTTTTCTAAGTCATTTTATATAAAAAATTATGATAAATGTTATTGAGCTCCAAGAATCCGTTTTGATTACTGTACAAAAATGTTTTTGGATAACGTAATTATTTAAAATTTCTTAGCAAAATATTCTATGCCATAAATTAATGCAATGACAAATATATTAAATAAATTCAAATGTCTTAAGAATTCTCATTACAATTATCTACGAACTCAATTATTATCACACCAGAACAAATCAGTTGTCACATTCAACATTTTAAAAAATACTTTAATTCAAAAACCTATTGCAGAAAACACTTTATCAGTTTCTTAAAAGGTAAACCTGCAACTGCCATATGACACAGCAATTGCACTCTTGCATGTCTATCCCAAAGAAATAAAAACTCATGTTCATGCAAAAACCTGTACACAAATGTCCATAGCAGCTTTATTCATAAAAGCCAAAAACTTAAATCAGCCCTAATGTTTTTCAACAGGTGACTGACTAAACAAACTGTTGAAGTTCTATAACATGAAATACTTCTCAGCAATAATAAAGGAACTGGCTATAAATTTATACTCATCATGAATGACTTATCAGAGAATTATGCTGAGTTAAAAAATTTAATAGCAGAACATTAGTGTATAATTCCATTTATATGAATTTTTTAAATTATAGAATAAATGAGAACTTAAGAAGTTAAATTGAGAGTTTTAGAAAAGCGTAATATATTTTTAGAATTTTTAAAACCAGTTAATGCTTATGTAAACCTGAAGTAGTACAGGTGTAGCAGTGGTATTGTAAGTAGTTCTGAGGTTTGTAGCAGTAAAAGCTTCCTCAATGTTAAAAATTCCAGTGATCTATACACCAACATGCCTCACTAACTTTTTTTTTTTTCTGCAGAGATGGAGTCTTGCTTTGTTGCCTATAGGTCTGGAACTCCTGGCCTCAAGCAATCCTCCTGCCTCTGCCTCCCAAAGCACTGGGATTACAGGTGTGAACATTTGCACTCAGCCTATTTTCAAGAGATTTATATCTTACAATGTCTATATTAATTTTCACTCATAATTTCTAAAATTAATTTATATTTTACAAAATATAAAATTTTATCATTTTAAGAAATCAATACCAGAAATAGCCTTAATTATTATTTTTAAATTGCATTGTCATTCTTCTTTTCTGCTTTGGTCCTTCCAATGATTTGGACTTTATAAAAGAGAGCTTTCCTGAATGTTTTCAAAAGACAGATGGGAAACATGTTGGCTTTTCTTGCTTATACAATTTCCTATTGAGTGTGAAATTAGTAGGAACATTCTAAATGACTCTGCCTGATTATCAGTGGAACTTCATCACAGACAACCTTTAATAATGATTGGATATTATTAGTTTTAGGAAGTCCCAGGATAACTATATCTCTTCTATTAAATTTTAGTTGTGTCAACTATCTTATCCCAAAAGTGTAATTCTAATTTTAATTATTTTTTCCGACTGGATAATATGTTTGAAGAATAAACAGACATGTTATATGACTCCTAAATCTTGATACAAATATAGTGAACTAAAAAGTTATAGCTTCTCAAAAAAATAGATTCAAACCACAAACTTGTTGCTGAGTGTTGACCGTGAGATTAGATTTGGGGATGGTCCAGGCTGATTCAGCAGTCTTTGCAGGTAGGTTTTACTGGGGGCAGTGTGGCAGGGGCGGAGGGGGAATTAAAGATGAAAACAAATTATTTGCCCCTTCTCTCATCAAGAGATGGAAAATATTTTTCCTTCCCTTAAGCCTGGGCTGGAATTGTGACATGCTTTGAGTAACCGAACACAGCAAAAGTAATGCTATTTAACTTCTGAATCATTAAGAAAAATGCAGCTTCCACTTTCGCATGCTTGGAACCCACCTTTAAAGCTAAGAAAAGCATAAAAGACATGGATAGGCCACAAGAAAAACAACAAGCATCTCTGATCAACAGTCCTAGCTCAATTCCAAGCCTAGGGTTAGCATCACCTGACAGTGATATGGAAAGTTATCTTGAACATTCCAGCACAGTTGAGCCTCCAGATGATTGCAGCCTCATTAAATAACACTTGGAGCAGAAGAATTGCTCATCTGGGCCATATTAACCTACAGAATCATCCATAATAGTTCTTGTCTTAGCCTACTTAATTTGAGGG
Source organism: Macaca thibetana thibetana (assembly GCF_024542745.1). NCBI lineage: Eukaryota > Metazoa > Chordata > Mammalia > Primates > Cercopithecidae > Macaca > Macaca thibetana. The sequence goes on from NC_065594.1 coordinate 63,203,005, forward strand.
TAAACTGTTATACAGCAGCAGATAACTACAACTGGACAAATTGATTTTCTAAATTTCAACAACTCCTTTTATATTACTGGACACACTTGGACAACTTGGATAATAGAGTGTTATAATAGGCAAAAGGTAGAAAAAATATGAGAGTATGAAATAAACAGTGCACCCTCTCATAAGAAACCAACATACCAGTCCTTCTGATGAGAACATGAGTGCAAAGGAAAAACAGGGGAAGAATCACAGGGGGAGGAAAGGCAAAGGGCACTTTTTGAAACACTAGATCAGTTTAGCTCTCTGTGCTCCATTTACTCAAACATCCTGCATAAAGGCAATAGTATGGCACTAATCAAGAGAGATTTCCACTAAACAGGAAAATAATGACGTTATTGTGCATGAGACCAACATTTTCCTGCATGCCCACAAGGGGTTATCAGAGAGCTAAGAGACAAATAAGCCTGGGGTCAGAAAATGGTGGATCCAGAAAGTGGAATCTCACCAAGAACTTAGGCTGAGAGAGCAGGAGATACTGGTACATATACAGATGTTGAATGGAACCTTTCATGATCACCAGCAGATTCAATTAAGATATAGGTTAAAGCTCAGGGAAGCAAGGATGACAAGGCAGCACAACCAAAGACCAGAAAACACCAGGAGAAATGAACATAAACGAGAAGGGTCCTTCCCCTCAAAATTGCTATCACGAAGACATATAGCATCCTTCATACACAGATTATGTCAAGGCACAGTTTCTGTTCATTAGTTTCTGTAACACTTTTAACTTACCTTAAAGAGATTCTATTGATTTGACAGAGACGGGGATGTATTATGTTAACTCTTGTCCACAACTGTTGTACATTTGATAATGCATAAGAAATCAAATCTAGAATCATGCAACTGGTGCAGCATTGGATATGCATAAACACACGTGGATTCTTGAGGGCTTATATACTCCCACCTCAACCTAACAGCAGAATAAGCAGAAGACTCTGGTATCAGCCTTTCTCATCCTGGGTTTTCTCACTCCCTATAGACTGCACTGGTCATTAAAGTAGAAAATACTTAGGAAAAAAAGCAAAAACTTAGTCCACTTAATTGTTTATATACCTTTGTGATACCTTTCTGAAGTGCTTGTCACCTCATGTGTAGTAAGTTAGAGCAAAAACAAATTAATCCAGGTATGGGTCATCATTCTCTCCAATCATTGAAGGGGACAAAATCTTTATGGTTCAGCCAAGCCTGTACTTTTACTGGTTAAGATTAAATACTTCTTGTAACTAAGTATACGGGGAATGATTTAGGAAGTTAAAGAAAATGATAAATGCTGTATTTTTTGTTTGTACATCTGTGATCTTACAGCTTTATTATAAAATGAAAATCCATCACATTCTTTCTACATATACCTTTTAAGTTTTGCAAACTGTGTGATGCATGCATTAAAATTTAGATGGCCTTAGATTATATAGTATAGAAGGCTAAATGTCATAAGGCTAATGTTCACGAAGCCAAAATTTAATTTCAGGTTACTATATTCTAGGATTATAAGTGTATTTTTTCTTCTGTAAATAGAGGACAAAAATGCCTGTTTTGTCTCTTAAAGAGTGATGATAACATTTGAATAAGATAATTGATAACAACAGTTTTTGGAGAATTTCTTAATGGGAAATATACAGCAGGAAATTCAGGTAGCAGAAGGTCAGAAGCCAGGAGACAGGAAGCGGGATGGTAGTGAGAGAGAAATTATAGTCAGAATCCTCAGCAATCAGACATTCCTAGGTAAAACGGAGAATAGGGAAGGAATCAGTAGTTGAATCTCGGAGAAGAGGCCTGAGTAAACTACATCTCAATTATGATATATTATTGATGGGGCATTGTAAAGAGAAATCCAATTACCCAGGATATCTGAAGTTTGCACTGGAGAAAGATTTCTTCACTGCATTATTTCCCTAAGTAGCCTCAACATATATGCCCTTTCACATTATGTGAATGTAGAAAAATATCACATGTACACCAAAAAAAAAGTGTGTATCTATTACATAGCAATTCAAATATCCATCAAGAAGAAAACCGAAGTGTGTCTTTTGCTTGCAACTTTAAAGAACCAAATTACAAAAAGGTAATATCTTGAGGGCAAGAAATGTATAAATTATATACGTCTTAATAAGTTATCACCATGGTTCACGCCTGTAATCTCAGCAATTTGGGAGGCCGAGGCAGGTGAATCACCTGAGGTCAGGAGTTCCAGACAATCCTAGCCAAACTGGTGAAACCCCATCTCTACTAAAAATACAAAAATTAGCTGGGCGTGGTGGCGGGCACCTGTAATTCCAGCTGCTGGGGAGGCTGAGGCAGGAGAATCACTTGAACCCAAGAGGCGGAAATTGCAGTGAGCCGAGCTCGCGCCATTGCACTCCAGCCTCGGCGACAGAGATTGATTCTGTATCCAAAAAATAGATAAATAAATAAATACAAAGAAAATTTTAAAAAGTTATATTGCCTTTGACTTCAAAACTCAAACTTTTATTAAAATTTCAGTTCTGTGCTTTGAATTAGCTGGGTTAATGTTTAGAAAAATTCTTGAAGCCATAAAAGTGGTTGTTAACAGGATTGCTGATTTGAATGCAATCTTTCAGTCACCACCTTATAAAGTTGCAAAAGCAACAAGGGAAATGACAAAAGAAAGTTTTCAGATTCTATTAGCATTAAAACTAGAACACAGATAAATCAAATACTCCAAATTTTGGTAAAGATTATTGAAAGAGCTAAGATCAGGTAGAACTTCAGGGAGAAGAAGTGAAGAAAATATAATAAAGTGTTTAAAAAACCCAAAGGTGGCTGGGCGCAGTGGCTCACGCCTGTAATCCCAGCAGTTTGGGAGGCTGAGGCGGGCAGATCACGAAGTCAGGAGATGGAGACCATCCTGGCGAACCGGGTGAAACCCCATCTCTACTAAAAACACAAAAAAAATTAGCCGGGCGTGGTGGCGGGCGCCTGTAGTCCCAGCTTCTAGGGAGGCTGAGGCAAGAGAATGGCTGGACCCGGGAGGTGGCAGAGCTTGCAGTGAGCGGAGATTGCGCCACTGCACTCCAGCCTGGGCGACAGAGCTAGACTCCGTCCCCCCCCCCCCCAAAAAAAAAAAAAAAAAAACACCCAAAGGTAATGAATTTAGAATAAAACCGAAAAGAAATACTTTATGAAGGTAAAATCGTGTCATGAAATGATCTTTTAACCCCTTTTTTTGGAAACAAGATAAAAAGTGATGTGAATTTGAACTCTGTCAGAATTTCCCTGGAACTTTCTTTGGTCAGATAACAGATAGTATAGCTTTATACTAACAATGACTACAAGATAGCTCAAAGAAAGTAGTCTGTCTGACTCTGTAATTTGGAAAACCTTTGCCTTTGGATTATTAATGCTGAACGGCTACTCTGCCTCTTCCTCTTCCTGATTGTCCTAAATTACCTTCAAATGTCTACTTTGAAAAGAATCTATTTTATTTATGTATTATTTTAAAATAAGATAAATTAGTACACATAGATACAATAACACCATAAGGAAAAACAAATTTTAAGTCATACTCATAAATCATAAGCCCACAGTAGAAAAATGCTCAAATATTTCCACAAAATACTAGTTTTGCTGAAATAGGTTGCCATTAATTTTTAAAATAAAGTTAATGATGTAACTTTCTATCTGAAAAATTACAAAGCAGAATCACAAGGATATGGAGAAGAATTAGTGAGACAAAGGGGATTAGAAGTGAATACACAGAATTAAGTGGGATTAGAAAAAAAATTCTTACCCATAAGAAGGGCAGGAAAAAAATGCAGATAGAGAAAGATACTGTGAGAAATGAAAATATAAAAGAGAAGAACAATTTAACTAAATGGACTAAGTGAAATTGTTAAATAAAATTAAAGATAAGCTTTACTTCAAGCAGTGGAGTGGTTTGTAAAGGAAAAATGTTCTTGTTGGAAACATAAAAATAAACAAAAATGCATGACAAGAAAAAAAAAACAGAAGAAGAAGAGAGGAAAAGAGGGAGGGGAAAAGGAAAGGTGTTCTTAAGGAAGATGAGGAAGAAGAGGGCAGAGCAAGGAGGGGATGAAGGACAAGGACAATCCAAACAGCACCACCACATACACGCGCACACACGCAAAAACACACGTGCGTGCACACACACACACACACATTCATATTATGCATTAGATTATCTCTACAAATGTTCGCATCAAATATGTGCCACTCAAAAAAAAGAAGGTAAGCATAAAAGAAGAAGCAATTAATAAAAACTTCCAGAGAATATCATAAAACTAAAAACCATAGAAGATGTAGATATAGGGGTGTCCAGACATGCACATTAAAATAACTGTGAATGAAATATATTTTTAACAAAATACAAGTTAGGTAATATAAACAAAGAACTGAAGATTCTTTTAAAATTAAATTAGATTTTTTAAAACCTGAAATTAAGCATTATTTGAATGGAATTAGCAAAATTTAGAAAATAAAGTGCATTTGTGACATGGACATTGCTCAGGAAAAAATCCAGACTTAAGTATAGGGTAGTATTATAATGGGAAAACATGTAAAAATTACATGAAACACAATAAAAGGTGATTAATCTATTTCTAATGAATGTTACAGAGAAAAAAAAAAGAATAGGGAAGTAACAAGTAGCCAAAGAGATGATGGGTGTAAATTTTCAATACTAGTGAAAAATCATCTGTCTACAGATACTATACACCTGTGCCTTAGTAAGGCTAAATACAAAGAGAATAACCCCTAGACATATGACAGAAAATGGTTAATTTTTTTATATATTTACAATGAAAAAAAATCTCACAAGGAGTCAGAAAAAAAATCTTTAAAGGAATGTAGAATAGGAAGCTGAACTTTTAAAAAACATATATTAGTTTTTTCCTTGAAATATTGGTATGTAACCATTTCATAATCTCAGTGGTTTCTTGCAACCATTTTTTATTTTTTTCATTTCATGAGTCTTGTAGATCAACTGGAGTTCACCTAATCCCAGCAGGGACCTGTTGGACCAGTGTGGATTGAAGACCTGCAGTCAGTTAGGATCTATTCCGTGCACTCTTTCTAGAGCCCTGTAAGAAGCAACAGCAGCTACAGGGAGCAGACTCTTCCTCAGATGGACCACAGAGGCAAGCCAAACCACACAAGTACATTTAAAGCTTAACTTTTAGTCTTATTGGCTAACATTCGATTGGCCAAAGTACACCTGCATTAAATAGTTGGGAAAGTATACTTTGCCTACTGTAGTTGGAGGAAATTGGAAAGTCACATGCAGAAACCCGTGGATGTATAATTCTACACAGAAGGCATGTAAATTACTGGGAATACTTTCTCCTAACTACTACATAATGGTAGCTATTTAACAATGAAATGAAATCTTTAATATGCTAAAATAATATGGCTTACAAATTATATTTCTTTTTTATGGAAAACTTCAAGAATATTTTACTTATTAACTGTTTTTGAAGAAATTATTCCAGACATAGTTTAGGCAACCAAATAATTATTAGGATACCATGACAGAAATATTGGCTTTGAACACCGTATATGTTTAATCAAGTATATTTGAGTATAATAATATGGGAGTTAAAGTTACTGAGCAAAAATGTAAATATTTAAGCTCTAATTTTTTTAAAAAACTCAATAAAACCCTGTGTCGAAGAAGAGAAAATAACTTGGAAGCTATAATAAGTCTTGTAATTGCCTGCTTTGTAATAACTGAGTGTCAAAAGTATTAAAGCTGACAAGTAAAATAACAGTATTACCATATGGAACCATGGAAAGAAAAACAAGTATATTTTTATTGACAAAACCTAGGTGATGGAAAAGGATATAATGATCTTCAGTGATAATTAGAGATTATGCCTAAATAAATATAATATTAAAGGTATCATATAACCTTATAATAAAACAAAAATATAAGCCATAGTAAATAGAGAAATAAATGACTATATTGCAGGAAAAAAAAAACAGGTATCAAAGCACAGGCTTAGAGAAAATCAATACAAGAGAAATAAAAGGCATAATGTGATATGATATGCCCTAGTGCAATCATTATGCCATATACATAGATACAAATGAGTTAACCTAATCTTTATAAAAAGAAGTTTACATCTTGTGACAAAGACAGCTAGTTCTTCTCCAGTATTTTTTTTATTATTATACTTTAAGTTCTAGGGTACATGCGCACGATGTGCAGGTTTGTTACATATGTATACATGTGCCACATTGGTGTGCTGCACCCATTAACTCATCATTCACATTAGGTTTTTCTCCTAATGCTATCCCTCCCCCTACCAACCCCATGACAGGCCCCCACCCACTGTCCAACTGTTCTCATTGTTCAGCTCTCACCAATGAGTGAGAACATGTGATGTTTGGTTTTCTGTCCTTGTGACAGTTTGCTCAGAATAATGGTATCCAGCTTCATCCATGTCCCTACAAAGGACATGAACTCATCCTTTTTTATGACTGCATAGTATTCCGTGGTGTATATGTGCCACATCTTCTTAATCCAGTCTATCACTGATGGACATTTTGGTTGGTTCCAAGTCTTTGCTATTGTGAACAATGCCGCAATAAACATATGTGTGCATGTGTCTTTATAGTAACATGATTTATAATCCTTTGGGTATATACCCAGTAATGGGATGGCTGGGTCAAATGGTATTTCTAGTTCTAGATCCTTGAGGAATTGGCACACTGTCTTCCACAATGGTTGAACTAGTTTACAGTCCCACCAACAGTGTAAAAGTGTTCCTATTTCTCCACATCCTCTCCAGCACCTGTTGTTTCCTGACTTTTTACTGATCACCATTCTAACTGGTGTGAGATGGTATCTCATTGTGGTTTTGATTTGCATTTCTCTGATGGCCAGTGATGATGAGCATTTTTTCATGTGTCTGTTGGCTGTATGCATGTCTTCTTTTGAGAAGTGTCTGTTCATATCCTCGCCCAGTTTTTGATGGGGTTGATTTTTTCTTGTAAATTTGTAGAAGTTCTTTGTAGATTCTGGATATTAGCCCTTTGTCAGATGGGTAGATTGCAAAAATGTTCTCCCATTCTGTAGGTTGCCTGTTGACTCTGATGGTAGCTTATTTTGCTGTGCAGAATCTCTTCAGTTAAACTGGATCCCATTTGTCTATTTTGGCTTTTGCTGCTATTGCTTTTGGTGTTTTAGTCATGAATTTTAGTCATGAAGTCCTTGCCCATGCCTATGTCCTGAATGGTATTGCCTAGATTTTCTTCTATGGTTTTTATGGTTTTAGGTCTAACATTTAAGTCTTTAATCCATCTTGAATTAATTTTTGTACAAGGTGTAAGGACATTCTTATCTGTTCTGTAAGTCTTACAGGTATGGCTAATATTATGACCAATTGATGGGCAATTGAATGTGGGGCAGAAATGATGTATTTCACTTTCCAGACATGTTATCAAAAAGTTTCCATCCAACTATTTGTTCTCTCATTCACAGAGCAACTTTGGAGGTCACATATTCAAGATGTCAGAGCACTGTTAAGCCAATAAATGAATATAGATAATATATCTTCTTCATACATAGTCCTGAAGCAATCATGAAACCTGAAAAATTATTCCTATTAATGATAAGCTTTATTAACTACATGGGAACTACTTTTAAGTGTCCAAAATGTTTAAAAACAGTTTTACTCAACAACTTCATGAAAATAATTTACATGTAGGTCCATGAAAGATGTTTCAATTGCTTGAGTGTGGACCTTCCACAAATGCAGTAACAAAACAGGTATTTTAATGTTTTGAAAACAGGAGAAAATGCTTTTATGAACAAAATATAGGAAATTTTTAGTTGGTCAGTCATTAGAGCACATAAAGCATATTTCTAAGCTTAGAGATTAATATATTCAGTACTGTTTTGTCATATGCAAAGATATAAATAATGCTGTAATGACAAATTACTAAAAAATAGACAGTAAACTAGGCTCAGTACCTCTAACTCAATTGCCTTCACACTATCAGATGTCAATGGACACAAATTCATGGATTTTTACTGTTACACGTTGAAAGTATAATTTTAATTATGCCACTTGATTCTAACCAGTGTTATCAAGTCTAATCCCTCAGTCATTCGACTTGTAGGAAGAATGTAAATAGCATGCAGATGAAATTGCATGCTAGTCATGCAAGGCAGGAAAATGTAAAGATGTTTATATGAATAAAACGAATGGAAAGCCAATTGATTTACTTCACAGTGAACATGAAAGCAACAGCAGCTACGGATGGAGGTAGAGAATACATCATAAATGGTTGAAAGTGCATGACTCTGAGGAGGAAATTTAGATAAGGAAAAATTGAGTTTAGGGGTGATCTTTTCTTTCTAAGTCTTATAGAACTAGGGGGCTATTTCAAATAGCTTTTTTCAAATAGTGCAACATTAACAATGTATTTTTTAATTAACTTAAAAGAAAGGCAAAAGTTTACGATGTTTTATCTTTGATGATGCAGTCTCTGGCACACACTTCAGTTACAATTCTGGCTTCTTACCTCTTAGCTTTGTGAATATGGGCACATAATTAATCTCCTCTGTGGCTCAATTATCTTAATTATACAATTACAATAATAATAGCACCTACCTCATGGAATCTCATGCTCAAGTTACTATGGTTAAGTAATTCAGGCTGTACTTTGCAGGTAATTAAGTTCTCAATAATTGTTAAACCTGTAATTGGCAATGATATTGATAGTTATATATAATGTCTTTCTCTTACAGTTATGGTTTTCTAGGAGAAAAATCAAAAAATCGAAGACCCCATCTGTATGTCACATCTTTCTGTAAGAGCTTCTTTGATCTTCACATAAACATGAATCCATCTGTATCTCTAGAACAGTAGGCACAATTAAGATTTTTGCAAGCGGAAGAGGAGACTGAAGGATCAACAGACTTGGCTCTGGTGGCAAAAAAGATTATGGTACATGTACAGTTTGGAAAAAGATACATCTATTTTTCTTATTGTTTTGGTGACACTACACAATGAAAAGTGTAGTTTCACACGAAGAGTGAAAAATCATGAGGGAAAAGTAGCACTGGTTTAGAAAGAAGTGTGTTAAAATCAGAATTGTTTCAGTATGATCCTTATGCTTCTAGAAAGTTGGTAAAAATCACTTCTCTAAAGTTAATAACATAAAGATCGCTAGATAAATATGTATAAAAATTCCAAAATAAGTTAATATAGAGCTAATTAAGCTATCATGCTATACATGCTGTTGTTACATAGTAATCAGATGGATGATATATGCACCACAAAAACCTGAACGCATTACCTGATGTGACATTTAGCTTTTGCACGACCTTTGGAAGCAGTAATTATACTTAGTAAAAAGTTGTAACTAAAGGAAGCAGTATGAATGTGAACCATATGTAAGATATGGGGCATGAGTTTAGAAAATAAAAAAGATTTATTTTATTCACTACAGTGCCAAAAGACTAATTATACACCATGAAATAATTACTATAATAAAAGCAGATATATATATCTGTATATATAAATACAGACATATATATGCAACGTATAATTTTCTGCTAGAAATGACAAAGGATACTATAATTTATGATATTGGGGACATTAAATGTGGTTTAAGTTTATTTGAAACTGTCTTGTTTTTAAAAGTATTGTTTTAAGCAACCCTTTCTTTCCTCGCTGAAATTCTAAAAATTACAAGATTCATTATTTTAAATTTCAGAATTTTTCTTGATCTATGGGTTATCTAAACTATACTTCTATAGTAAGAATATTTAAGAATTACCATTAGTATTGCTATTCTAATTTCTAATAATATTTATTTTACAAAATTTTTACTGTTGTTATTTCCTGCTGTGGTAATGGATCAAAATGGTAAATTAAATTGTAATTAACTCTCAGAAATATTTATCTAAAAACCAGAACTATGACATATGTGATGAATGAAAGCTTACCTTTTTAGTAAAAATGGAAATGTGAGAACTCCAATAGGAGTAAAAATCTTACCAAAGTGTAGTTAGAAATTCCTCGTAACTTTAAGAGACTGAACTCTCTATATACAGCAAACAATAAATGGAAATATCTAAAACACTCAGCTTCATAACTAACAAAAGATCAGGCGTTAATACAAGATTTGTTTAAAAAATGTGATTAAACCTTGCTTTAAGCAAGTCTGCAAAATAATATAATTACAATTTGCTGAGTACAATAACAAAATGACCAGAAGAGCCATTATAAAGGCAATAATTAAGTAATTATATAAAAACAAATGGCATTTTACAGACTTCTAGGAAAAAAGAGCCCGTGAGTTCTGTTATTGGAATCTTTAATCCATGCATCTTAGTTTCTTTAGCAATTAAAACCGTGAAAGGTGTTACTCTTAGAAGCTTAATCTTCCAGGTACTCTCTAGAAGACTTCTTCCATGTTTTGTGCTGTGAAATTGAATATATATGTAGTCACTTCATTCTGTATTGTAAAGTGTAAATATGATCATGTATTGTAAAGTGTAAATATGATCACTTCTTTTATGTTAATTCTGAATACCTCTTAATCATTCAATTATTACATTATATCCAATATGAAAACAACTATTTTATATACATTTTATATATATATATATATTTATCCAAAGAAAGAATTCAATTTTATAGTTAAATTTATCTTTTAGTGAGTGATACATTGATTTAGTGTAAACATGTCTTTCAAAAGCTTCCTAGAAGGAAAAAAATCACAGAAATCATGAGTATATTAGTCTAAAAAAGGTTAGACCATCTAGAATGAAGTTAACATCCTTCCCTTGGAGTATTAGTAATGTGTTAGAATACGTGGATGTAGAATACGTGGATGTAGGCTCACAAAGAAGGATATTTGTCATGCTATATTATTATAAAGTCTAATAACACCAAGGAACAGAGTCTGATCTTTGAAATTGTGTTACTACTATGAAAATCGAAATGACCTTGACTAAACCTTCTAAAGTTGCCACACTTTGTTAATGTGATTATAAGTTGCAAGATGCCTTTGTCTCCTTTCCTCATGAATATAGCTATAGACATATAACAGAGAAGCTGTTTTGAATGGATTAGCAACTGCTAGCTTTGATTATCTTTGCCAAATAATCAACCAATTGTAAAACTTACTTTAATAAAGCTGACATTAAACGACTGAATTTTAATTGGTGTTTTGAGTTTAAAATAAATGGAAAATAAATAGTAGGTTTCAAATATAAATACCTCAGTAACAAGAAAAGAAATACAATAAAATATTTAGACAACACATCTGACTAAATTAGCAAACTGCTAATACATCCAGAAACTTTGCTATCTTGAAAGTGACAGAATGGATTAAGAAAATGTGGCACATATACACCATGGAATACTATGCAGCCATAAAAAAGGATGAGTTTGTGTCCTTTGTAGGGACATGGATGCAGCTGGAAACCATCATTCTCAGCAAACTATGACAAGAACGGAAAACCAAACACCGCATGTTCTCATTCATAGGTGGGAACTGAACAATGAGATCACTTGGACTTGGGAAGGGGAACATCACACACCGGGGCCTATTATGGGAAGGGGGGGGGTGGGGGAATTGCATTGGCAGTTATACCTGATGTAAATGACGAGTTGATGGGTGCAGCACACCAACATGGCACAAGTATACATATGTAACAAACCTGCACGTTATGCACATGTACCCTAGAACTTAAAGTATAATAACTAAAAAAAAAAAAAAAAAAACTTCAAGTAGTCTGTTGAAATATGGTGACTCCTGTGAACTTTAGTTAACTATGGGATGGTCCTTAATGTACATATATTATTCTTATTCCATATATCCATTTGTTTCAAACAAGATTAGTGAGCAAACCAAGATTTTGATTATAGGCAAATAGAATCCTATAAATAGAAAAAAACAATGTATAAAAAATGTTGGCTTAATAATTCAATCAATTGAAAACAACAAATTCAAAACAAAATAAACCAAATCATAACTAAGAAAACAAAAAGGAGAAACAGTTTCCATCTCTTGTCTCTGAAATTTTCTTTGCCTTGCGTTCATTTTCTCTTATTGCTCTACTTTTTCCACATGGTGATTTATACACCCCTGTTAGTCATTGATTCCTGTATGTACAGTCTCCAGGGAGAGGCATACCTGTAGACTAATTACATTGACTACAATATTAAACTAATATGTTCAATTGTGTGTGAATTACAGAAGTGAATCTGAGACAAATAGGGATATTATAATTATCAAACATACCCAAAAATGGCAAAAATTGAAGTGTGCTGGAAAAAGAAAAACAATGAAAACAATTACTAAGCGAGAAAATAGTCTTACAAAAGGAGATACAACAGCTATTATACTTTATCTTAAAAATACTAGAGAAGCAAATAAGATCTTATTAAAGTTGGACTTTAATGGAGAGAAATCATTCTCTTTCCATTTACATATCTGTTTCATCTAAATTAGTGAGATGATAGGGCATTTTAACATAATAGTAGATCTACACAATAATATTTTTAGCTATTTTATGATGTTAATATATATACTTTCTCAGTAAACATAAATAGTAATTCATAAAGCTGAAAACAATGAGATATTAACAATATCACAAGTAAATTATAATACCTCATTAGAAAAATTTTTTATTTCAAATTGTTTTTAATTTTCCTTCTTAAATGTACAATGAGATTAAATATTATAAATACACAATTTCTTCATTTGAGAATGAAGTAGCTAAAGGAGTATTTTTGTAACTATATTTGTACATCAGGATTAAAACATAGAGAAGAATATTAAAAATCACTTTGGGAAATAAGGGTAAAAGATCACTTAAGGCCTATGACATAAAATACTTAATACTAACTCTCACACAAAAAAGTATAGGTAATCCAACAAAGCACATTTCAGAAAGAAAGGGAGCCACAACTAAACTTAATAAGAAAAGTAAAAACAAACAAAAAACTCTTCTTTTCTGTTTTCATATATGAAATAGACTGGCTTCTTGCAAAGGTCATCTCTACTTTATGAAGCTAGATCTCCTCCTTTATTCTCCTTTAGGAATCACCCCAATGATATTCCATTGTATACTCCCATCATCAAATTTCTCAAACAACACATTGACCAGGTACTCATAGCTGCTCATTTCTTACCAATTACATTGTCTTAACCAAACTTTACTCAGCCTCTGTCTTTTCTACCAAGATTGAGCAGATTCACAAAACAGTGAAACATAGCTCCCTTATCAGCTTCTTCTAAGAATCAGCTGACCACAAACAGCCCCTATGACTGTTGACTCCACTGTCATTTTCCTCGTGTTTGTTCAGATTCTTCTTCATCCATTCTGATTATTTTTGCTTGCCATCTTATTGATCACATAAAAGAAAATCCATTTCTTTCTTTTTTTCTGCACCCCAAATTAATGGAGTCTCTCTCTTCATGCTGAACTGCTTGGGGTTGTGCAAGGGGTGAGACAAGAACCTTGTGGCCGCCAACACAAGGACCACATTGGGTAAGACTCAATGCCAACACAGCACTAGGCCTTGCCCAACGTCTGTGGTGATCACTGCCTGGCTACCACCAGTAGTCACTCAAGACCAAGTGCTCTTCAGTAAACAGGTAACAAATCCAGCCAGGCTTGTGTCCTTCTCTTCAGGGAAACAAGCTTCCCCACAGCCCAGGATGGATCTAGAAACGCTCTTCAGGAGCAGGGCCCACAGTAAGGAATCCAGGAGTTCGGAATCTACTTGGCGCTCTGTCTTACTGTGGCTGAGCGGGCACAAAACCTGCAAGACAAAGTCATTCTCACTCTTTTCTCTCCTTTACTTAAGTATATGGAGTCTTTCCTTTTGGTCACCACTGCTCCAGATCACCCACGGTGAGTACTACCTGGCTACTTTCAATGTTCACTCAATGCCTAGGTGCTCTTCAGTCAGCCTGTGGTAAATGCTGCCAGGCCTGTGACTCTCTCTTCAGGGAACTGGGCTCCTCTCTGGCCTAGGTAAGTTCCAGGAATGCCACTAGGGAACCAAGGCCCGGTAATGAGGACTCCAAGAGCCCACTTTGTGCTCTACCTCACTGTGACCGAGCTGTGAGTACCCAAGCTACAAGACAAAAAAGACTCCTTCATTATTTTCTCTCTTTTCCTCAAGTAGAAAGAGCCTCTCCTCTTGGCCACCAAAGCTGGGAATGTACTAGATCACCCATGAAGCCAGCATGGCACTGGATCTCAGCCAAGTTCTGCAGCAAGTACTGCTGGCTACAGCAGATATTTATGCAAGACTCAAGGGATATTTGGTCATTAGGGGATGAATTCTGCCAAAATAAGTTTATTCTCCTTAAGGCAGTGGGTTCCCTTCTGGCCCAGGGTGTGTCTAATAATGTTGTTCAGGAGCTAGGACCTGGTATAGGGCCTCAAGACCCTGCCTGGTTCCCTATTCTACTGGCTGAGCTAGTATTCAAATTGCAACACAAATTATCTCTACTCTTCCTTCTCCTCTCCTCTAAGAGAAGGAAAGAGTCTGTTCTGGGGCACAAACTTGCTGCCTGGGATTGGAGGAAGGGTGACACAAGCACTAAGTTGGCTACCCCAGTTGGTGTCTCATTAGGTTGCATGCACCCCAAGTCCACTGGCTCTCAGCCCAGCCCAGCACCAGTACTTGCACAGGAATTGCAATCTATGTGGCCTAAATGCCTTCTAAGTTCGTTTAGGACCCCAGAGTGCTTTAACCGGTGTTGACAGAGTGCTTTAGCTGGTTTAGTCAGAACTCAGGTTCTGACCACTGGAATGGCCAATTCTGGCTAGGGCTGGTGTAAATAATTCCTCTGTGTGTGCTGCCTGAATACTTCCTTGTGTTGCTTTTCACTGTGACAACCAGCACTGCATTCCAGGGCAAAGTTCCACAATCACTGCACTCCCCCAACTCCTTCACTCAAACACACAGATTCTCTCTCCGTGCCACACTGTGATGCTGAGAGTTGAAGGAGGGGTGATGCTGGCAATTCAAGACTGTCTTTCCTATACTCTTCAGTGTCTCTTTCTTTCATAAAATGTTAAAACCAGGTACTGCAGCTGCTCATCTGAATTTTGATTCTTATATAGGTGCTTTCTTGTGTGGATACTTGTTCAATAATTTGGTGCTCCTGCAAAGGGAACAGTTCCTGGAAGGTTGTGTTTAGCTATCTTGCTCCACACCAATTGCAAAATCCATTTTCTTTTTAATTTAAAAATACTTGTAGATTTCTGAGACAGAAGCATTCTCCCTAATGCAATAGTTTTTCATTCAAATTTAAGATTCTCTCTTCCCAGAGTCCAGGTTTATTTTCATTGAAGAACACATTTTGATATTCAAGGATGTGGAGAAATAAGAACCCTTTTGCACTGTTTGTGGGAGTGTAAATTAGTTCAACCATTGTGGAAGAGAGTGTGGAAATTCCTCAAGGATCTAGAACCAGAAGTACCATTTGATCCAGCAATCTCATTACTGGGTATATACCCAAAGGATTATAAATCATTTTACTTTAAAGACACATGCACATGTATATTTACTGCAGCACTATTCACAATAGCAAAGACTTGGAACCAATTCAAATGCCCATCAATGATAGCCTGGATAAAGAAAGTGTGGCACATATACACCGGAATACTCTGCAACCATAAAAAAGGACGGGTTCATGTCCTTTGCAGGGACATGGATGAAGCTGGAAACCATCATTCTCAACAAAATAACACAAGAACAGAAAACCAACACCACATGTTCTCACTCATAAGTGGGAGTTGAAAAATGAGCACACATGGACACAGGGAGGGGAACATCACACATTGGGGCCTGTCATGGGGTCGGGGGCTAGGGGAGGGATAGCATTGAAATACCTAATGTAGATGATGGGTTGACGGGTGCAGCAAACCACCATGGCACATGTATACCTATGTAACAAACCTGCACATTCTGCACATGTATCCCAGAACTTAAAGTATAATAATAAAAAAAAGTATAAAAAACCCTCATTCTTGACACTATAAATTACTGTAGCTACTGCACCTGTTCTCTTCTCTACTTTAAAATAAAACTTTCACAATGACATATTCCTCTTCTACTTAAAATACTTTTTATTCTTAATATCTCCAGTATCTCCCTTTCCATGGTCTGCACCACTTTACAAAAAGTCAGAAGCAGCAGTCATTGCAACACCCATATACACATTCAAACTTTGAGTAGTTGTCAGAGTAATGTGCCACATATAGTACCATATATATTTGTTAACCACTTAACATGTGCAAAATGGCAGTACTCCTTTATATTTTTTATCTTTGTTTGTCACTGATGAAGTTTTTTTTAAAATCCTTTGCCTCTCACATAATATTTTCCTATAAGCTTTGTGATTTTATTTGCACAAGTTTGCATAAAAATTTTTCAGGAATGCCTATGTCTGTAACTGAAGAACTGCACTTACAACTCTCTCATTATGCAAACTCATGGGTCTTTTCAATTTTTGAACATAATTATTAGTTTTTTATTTAAATAATAGACTTTTTATGTTGTTTTGTTAATTTTCTTCAGAGATGTCTGTTAAACATGTTCAGGAAATGAAAATTAAATGACTTTTAAGTTAAATCACCTTTAAAATACATAGGAACATCAAATACAAACAGAAGAACATAATTTGTACAACCATCATATAGTAAGTAATATTGACAATTTTTATAATTTATTTGAAAAAAATGGTAAGTGTACTCAAAGAAAATTAAATACATTATTAATATTTGAATACAATATCTATTATCAGGAAATTACCCTATGATATTATAATGCATATGACTTGATTATATATTCATTACAAAATGTTTAGATATTTTAAATATACTACTGAGGACCAGAAAAGTTCTTCAAGTTTAAATTTGCTTTATATTTCCAAAACATAAAGGATCTCCCTCTCACAGAGGTAAAAGTTTCCCAAAATAATGCAGGTAGTTGAGAAATTAGCAAGAATTTATGCTTACATTTGTCAAATTTCAATATTTATTATTTTCCTCATTTTGTGACATCATGTTTTATTTAAAGCAATAATTCAATAAATCAAGTAGCCTATATTATTACAATCATTTTGGATATAAAAAATTAAAAAAGCTAAATATTTAATATGTAAATGCTGCATAAAAATTAAAACAGTAAAATACCTGTTAAAATTATACCTTGTGCACACATTATAGAAATATTCAAATTGTTTATGCCATAGTAAATGTAAAGAAAAAATATTTCTAGCTTCAGCCTACAGACTACACTAAAGCAGACAAATAATAAATTTACATGTATATAAACTTACAAATAGATGGCATTATATAAAAGTCATAAACTGGTAGTGCAAGGTACAAAAACAATTTTTCAAGCTGAATAATCTAGAAGTTGGCATTGTGCAAAACTTTATGCAAATCAGCTACAGCTGATATAAATTAAAGCAATGAAACCTAATAGAAATTTAAGATAGTCAAGAGGTTCTTTGAAACTAATGAGATCAAAGATGCAACATACCACAGTATCCAGGACAGAGCTAAGGCAGTTTTAAGAGGGAAATTCATAGCACTAAATGTCCACATCAAAAAAGTTAGAAAGATTTCAAATTAACAACCTAACTTCAGAACTGAAAGAATTAGAGAAACAAGAACAAATCAACCCCAAAGCTAGCAGAAGATAAGGAAAAGACAAAATCAGAACTGAACTGAAAGAAATTGAGTCCCAAAAAAACATTCAGAGGATCAATGAATCCAGGAGTTGGTTTTCAGAAATAATTAATAAAATAGATAGGCTACTAACTAGACTAATAAAGAAAAAAAGAGAGAAAATTCAAATAAACACAGTTAGAAATGGTGAAGGAAATGTTACTACTGATGCCACAGAAATAAAAACCACCATGAAAAACTACTATGAACACCTCTATGCACAAAACTAGAAAACCTAGATGAGATGGATACATTCTTCCCAAGTCAGAACCAGAAATAAATTGATTCCCTGAACACACCACCACCAACTTCCAAAATTGAATCAGTAATAAATACCACACCAAGCAATGTAAGCTAAGGACCTGATGAATTCACAGTCAAATTCTGCCTAATGTACAAAATAAAAAAAGGTGGTACCATTTTTACAGAAATTATTTCAAAAATTAAGGAGGAGGGACTCCTCCCCAACTCATTCTATGAATCCAGCATCATCTTAATACCAAAACCTGGCAGAAACACAACAAATAATGAAAATTTTAGGCCAATAATCTTGATGAACATTAATGCAAAAATTCTCAACAAAATATGCAAACTGAATCCAGCAGCACATCAAAAAGCTAATTCACCATAATCAAGTAGGCTTTATCCACAGGATGTAAAGTTGGTTGGACATAAGCAAATTAATAAATGTGGTTTATAACATAAACAGAAGTAAACACAAACCCACATAGTTATCTCAACAGATGCAAAAAATAAAATTTAACATTTCTTCATGTTAAAAACTCTCAGTAAACTAGGTACTAAAGGAACATACCTCAAAATGATAAGAACCATCTATAGTAAATCCACAGACAACATTATACTGAATGGGCAGGCACTGGAAGAATTCCCCTTGGAAACCAGCACAAGAATGCTCTCTCTCACCACTTCTATCCAACACAGTATTGGAAGTCCTAGCCAGAGCAATAAGGCAAGAGGAAGAAATAAAGGGCATGGAAATAGGCAAAGAGGAAGTCAAACTATCTCTGTTTGCAGATGACATGATTCTATATCTAGAAAACCCAACAGTCTCGGCCTAAAAGCTCCTCCAGCTGATAAACAACTTCAACAAAGTTGCAGGATACAAAATCAACGTATAAAATTCACTAGCGTTCCTATACACTGAAAAGAGCCAAACTGAGAACCAAATCATAAAGGCAATCCCATTCACCATTTCCACAAAAAGAATAAAATGCCTTGGAATACAGCTAACCAGGGAGGTGAAAGAGCTCTACAATGAGAATTGCAAAATATCACTCAAAGAAGTCAGAGAAGACACCAACAAATGGAGTAACGTCGCATGCTCATGGATAGGAAAAATCAACATCATTAAAATGGCTCTATTGGCTATTGGGGGAACCCCACTTCCATTAGTCAACGTGGGTTCTTTTCTATTTCCCTAAGTGTCAGCTGGTCTGAGAAATAAAGGGAAAGAGTATAAAAGAGAGAAATTTTACAGCTGGGTGGCCGGGGGAGAAATCACATGTCAGCAGGTTCCATGATGCTCCCTGAGCCGTAAAACCAGCAAGTTTTTATTAGCGATTTTTGAAAGGGGAGGGAGTGTACGAATAGGGTGTGAATCACAGTGATCACATGCTTCACAAGGTAATAAAATATCACAAAGCAAATGGAGGCAGGACGAGATCACAGGACCACAGGATGGGGCAAAATTATAATTGCTAATGAAGTTTCCGGCACGCATTGTCATTGATAACATCTTATTAGGTGACAGGGTTTGACAGCAGATAACCAGTCAGACCAAAATTTATTAGGCAGGAATTTCCTCATCCTAATAAGCCTGGGAGCACTACAGGAAACCGGGGCTTATTTCATCCCTTTGTCTAGGACCGTAAAAGACGGCCAACCCCAAAGTGGCCATTTTATAGGCCTCCCCTCAGGGACGCATTCTTGTTCTCAGGTATATTCCTTGCTGAGAAAAAGAATTCAATGACAGTTCTCCTATTTGCTTTTGAAAGAAGAGAAATATGGCTCTGTTCCACCCTTATCACAGGCAGTCAGAGTTTAAAGTTATCTCCCTTGTTCCCTGAACATTTCTGTCATGTTGTTCTTTTTTCAAGGTGCCCAGATTTCATATTGTTCAAACACACATGCTCTACAAATAATTTGTGCAGTTAACGCAATCATCATGGTGTCCTGAGGCAACATACATCCTCCTCAGCTTACGAAGATGACGGGATTACGAGACTAAAGTAAAGACAGGCATAGGAAATCACAAGGGTATTGATTGGGGAAGTGGTAAGTGTCCATGAAATCTTCACAATTTATGTTCAGAGACTGCAGTAAAGACAGGCTTAAGAAGTTATAAAAGTATTAATTTGTGGAACTAATAAATGTCCATGAAATCTTTACAATTCATGTTCTTCTGCCATGGCTTCAGCCGGTCCCTCCGTTCAGGGTCCCTGACTTCCCACAACAATTGCCCAAAGCAATTTAAGGATTTAATACTGTTTCTATCAAACTACCGATGACATTCTTCACAAAACTAGAAAAAAATACTTTAAAATTCATATGGAACGAGAAAAGAGCCTGAATAGCCAGGGCAATCCTAAGCAAAAATAACAAAGCTGGAGGCATTGTGTTACCTGACTTCAAACTGTATTATGAGTACCACAGCATGGTACTAGTATAAAAACAGGCACATAGGCCAATGAAACAGAAATAATGAGAGCACAGAAATAATGCTGCATATCTACAACCATGTGATCTTCCACAAAGCTGACAAAAACAAGCAATGGGGTAAAAAAAACACCTTAATACATAATGCTGAGATGACTGGCAAGCCTATTGCAGGATATTGAAACTGGGCCACTTCCTTACATCATACACAAAAATCAACTCAAGATGGATTAAAGACTTAAATGTAAAACCAAAAACTATAAAAACCCTGGAAGACAACCTAGGAAATATCATTATGGATGTAAGAATGGGCAAAGATTTCATGCCAAAGATACCAAAAGTAATCACAAAAAAAGGAAAAATTGACACGTGGGATCTCATTAAATTTAAGAGCTTCTGCACAGCAAAAGAAACTATCAACAGAGTAAACCAACAACCTATAGAATGGGGGAAAACATTTGCAAAGTACGCATCAATGAAGGTCTAATATCCAGCATCTATAAGAAACTTAAACAAATTTACAAGAGAAAAAAAAAGCCCATTAAAAAGTGGGCAAACGACCTGAACAGACACTTCTCTGTTGTCTCAGAAGACATATATGCAGCCAACAAGAATATGAAAAAAGCTCAATAACACTGATTATTACAGAAACATAAACCAAAACCACAATGAGATACCATCTCAGACCAGTTATAATGGCTATTATTAAAAAGTAAAAAAGTAACAGATGATGGCAAGTTTGCAGAGAAAAGGTAACACTTATACACTGTTGGGGGCAGTGTAAATTAGTTCATCCATTGTGGAAAGCAGTACGGCAACTCCTCAAAGAGATAAAAACAGAACTCCCATTCAACCCAGCAATCTGAAAACTGGGTATATACCTGAAAGAATATAAATTATTCTACCATAAAGACATACATACTCATATGTTTATTGCAGTACTATTCACAACAGCAAAGCCATGGAATCAACCTAAATGTGCATCATTGACAGATTGGATAAAGAAAATGTGATACATAAACTCCATGGAATACTATGCAGCCATAAAAACAACAAGATCGTGTCCTTTGTGGGAACATGTATGGAGCCAAAGGCTATTATCCTTAGCAAATTAACACAGAAACAAAAAAAGCAGATACCGTGTCTTCTCACTTACAAGTTGGAGCTAAATGATAAAAACTTATGAACACAAAGAAGAAAACAACAGACCTGGGGTCTATTTGAGGGTGAAGGGTGTGAGGAGGGAGAGGAGTAGAAAAGCTAACTTTTGGGTACTAGGTTTAATACGTGAGTTATGAAATAATATGTGCAGCAAAGACCTGTGATAAGAGTTTGCCTATGTGACAAACCTTCACATGTACCCTGAAACCTAAAAATAAGTTAATAAAAAGAAAAAAAAAGAAATCAGTTCACCCACTTAGCATGTCACATAAGACATAATCACAGTCTTAGACTTTCTTCCCAGAATCATATTGCAAGAGGAGCTAGGGCTCCCTCAACTGTGACTGTTGATTGCAGATTATGCCACTGACATGGAGTAACAGCGATCACAAAATTGGAACCACTGACCTCCAACCATGTCATGCAAGGAGCTATGCTACCCTGTTCACGAAGGAGAAGATGGAACCAGTCACAATCTACTGTCCTCTGTACTGCTTTTAGATTCCAGCCTCTGATGAAGCCAGGAGATAGAGTGGTAGCCCTCTAGTCATGCATCATAAATGTCACTTGGTCCAAAAGTCAGAGTCCTCTCTAGATATTTGATCCTCTCTAGAATCTGATCTAGAAATCTACTTCTGGATTTCTGTGCAGTCCTTAGAATGTAGTGGGGAATAGGAAAAACATACCTGTTCTCATGACTCTATTTACATTTCAGATATATATTTAAAGTAACTATAGTACTGTACTTTAAATTTTTTAAAGTCAAAAAAGGATTAATTTTATTAAATAATTGTAACATCTAGGTGATCAATTGAATATAGTCATAGTTGCCTTGAATTATGGCTAAAATTCTATTTCACTGTGGACATTTATATGAATGCATAAAATTAGATTTGTATATATTATAGTTAAAATTATAATTAGCCTAAACTTGCAAGTACAATTATTTTACAACTAGAAATTATTGTTCATTAAGTAATATTTTAGAGACTTTAGAGTTTATATGTTAAAATATTAAAAGTAGCTTAAAATCGATAGATTTGTCATGCTAAGCTTTGTTATTATTGAAGGTTTATACTAAAATAATTCTGAGAAAATATGCATCCTCGTAGAAGGAAATGCAGATGGATTTGTTTGAAAATCAGTGTCATTGGAGAAATGTTCCAGACTGACAGTAAAATATGTTGATAGAATAATAACCAGTTGAATAACTTTACTGAGCAAATTAAAAATAAGGATAGAGAACTAAGAACTCTCATTACTTACTATTTTTTTGACCAGGACTTTAATGAGTGAAGTACTTCATGCATATGATTGTGCATGTGTAACACATAAGCATGTATGCTTTATCACAATTGAAATAAAAATCACATATGACTCCTCACTTTATTATGAGTGCTTTATTTAACTTCTTTATGCTTTTTGTGCTTGGACATTTTTTCAATCTTGAAAAGGTATGTGCTATCCTATGAGCTGCTGCTTATCATGTTGAAAAATATAATAATAGCTCTACATATATGTGAAGATTAAAAGCTGTATAACAACTGTTTGTACAGCATAAAGACTCAATACATAAAATAACTTCAGGGATAGACTGAGAAATTAGAGTTTCCTCTAATAAATTTTACATTTGTCACTATTTTGACTTCAGGGTGAGTCCTTTTTATACTTTTATATAAACATGTCTTGAAAAATTTATAAGAATCTTTAGACAACAAATTTTGGGTATGGAAAACACTTTTGGTTCCAGCCATTATAGAATAATGAAGTCTACACTGTCCTCCCACCATATGCAACAACAACAACAACAACAACAAAAATCCTGGAGAATATATATGAAACAATATTTTACACACATTAGGGAGAAAAGGTCAGTTATGAGATCCATAAAAAGAAGAATTGAACAAGGTTAGTTATAGAGTCACTCTGGTTTTCTTTCTGAGGACACTCTTTAGTTTTCAGTGCACAGATGGGGAATGGAGCAGAGCAGCATAGTTTTGATGAGGAGATGCAGAGGTCAGAATTCAAGGGATATAAGGTGGCTGGAAATCGAAGGCAGAATGCCAGACAGGGCTACTCTGAAAAAGAACTTCAGACATCTGCATAGAGGACAGCTTGGGTCTCTGGTTAACAGTAAACTGAACTGTGTAAGGTGATATTTTATGAGGCCAGTTAAAAGCAGCAATGCGGGAAGAATAAATACCAGTGAGGAAAAGCTAAAAAAATCCCAGATACCATGTGTAGGACAGGGAGACAAGCAAGTTCTGACTAGGCATCATGGAAAGATTTTGTTAAAGCCTGGAGGTTTTAGTAGATAACTGAAAAAGGTCAAATTTATAGTAGTAGTGAATTAGCCTTAAATTTAAGGCTATTTTATGGAGTGCTTCGAGTTTTCTAAATATGTGATAGTGTCATCCGAACGCATCCATAATTTTACTACTTCTTTTCCAATTTGTATGTCTTCTATCTGTTAAAAGTAATAAACAAATTCAGTAAAACTACAGAGTACAAAATCAGCATACAAGAATTAGTTGAGTTTATATACCTCAACAATGAACTATCCAGAAAGGAAACTCAGGAAACAATTTCATTATACAACAGCATCAAAATAACAAAATATTTATGATTAAACTTAAATAAAAAGGTGAAATACTTGTACTCTCAAAAATCTAAAACATTGATGAAAGATGAAAGACACATAAATGGAAAGACATTGTGTGTTTATAGATTAGGAGATTAAATATTTTTTAAATGTCCAAACATCCTAAGTTGATCTAGTGATTCAATGAAATCTGGATCAAAATTCCAATGCCACTTTTTACAGAAAGAGAAAAAAATTCTAAAGCTTATATAGAACCAAAAATGACCCTAGATAGCAAAAAAAAAAAAAAAAGAAAAAAAGAAAAAAGAACAAAGCCAGAGGCATTATACTCCATGATTTTGAAATATAAACCCACACAAATACAGTCAGCTGACCTTTGCCAACGGTGCCAAGGATACACAATGAATGGAGAAAGGATAGTTTCTACAATGAATGATGTTGGAAAACTTTGATGTCTACATGCAAAAGAATGAAAGTAGACACTTAGCTTTACTATACTCAAAAATCAATTCAAAAAGGATTAATTACATGCATGACCTTAAAATATAAAACTCATAAAAATACATAGGAAAGAAGCTTCTTCATGTTGGTCTTGGCCATGATTTTTTCAATAGAATAACAAAACAACAGGCAACAAGAGCAAAACTAAGAGTACATCAAAATAGAAAGCTTCCGCACAGCAAATGAAAGAATCAAAACAATGAAAAGGGACCATATGGAATGGTAGAAAATATTTGTAAACTATATATCTGATAAATAGTTGTTATCTAAAATAAAGAACTCTTCTAAATCAACAGTAAAGTAAATAAATCATCCATTTTTTTTAAATGGACAAAGGACTTAAATAGAAGTTACTCCAAACAAGACACACAAATGGGCAGCATAGGACAAAAACATGCTCAGTCTCACTAATCATCAGGGTAATGCAAATCAAAACCACAATGAGATATCACCTCCCACTTGTTAGGATAGCTATTATTTTAAAATAAGAGAGAGAGAGATAAAAAGTGTTTATGAGAATATATTGAAATGGGGACTCCCCTGTATGGTTTTCAAAAATGTGAATGGTGCAGCCCCTAAAGAAAATAGTTTGGAGGTTCCTAAAATATCTATAAGTAAACCTACTTTACAATCCAGCAATCTCACTTATGGGCAATAATCCAAAGTAATTAAAATTAGGATCTCAAAGAGATATCTGTACTCCCATGCTTATTGCAGGATTATTACCAACAACAAAGATATAGAAACCATCTAAATGTCCATTGCTGGGTGAATGGATAAAGAAAAGTAGTATACATATAAAATGAAATATTATTAAGCCTTCAAATGAAAAAATTGTGCCATATGCTACAACATGGATGAAATGTGAGGATAGTATGCTCAGTGAAACAAGTCAACCACAGAAGAATAAATGGGTGATTTATGTGAATGGTTCCATTTATATAAAACAGTCAACAAAATGATCTGTAGTTTTAATCTTATCCCTATGAAAGTACCAGTGATACTCTTCACAGAAATAGAAAATGAAAACTAAAAACATATTGAACCACAAAAACCCCAAATAGCCAAAGCAATCTTCAGCAATAATAACAAAATTGGTGCCATCACACTACCTGATTTTAAAGCATACTACAAAGCTATCACAACCAAAGCACCATGGTACTAGCATAGAAACAGATACATAGACCAATAGAAAATCCGTAAATATATCCATGAATCTACAGAAAACTGAGTTTAGGTAAAAGTGTTAAGTATGCAGAATGGATAGAGAAAAGCCACTTTAATAAACGATGCTGAGAAAACTGGATATCCACATAAAGAAAAGTAAAATTAGGCCTTTTTTTCTTACCACATACGAAAGTCAACAAAAATTGACTAAAGACTTAACTGTATGACCAAAAACTACACAACTATTAGAAGAAAACATAGTAGAAAAGCTCCATGAAATTGGTCTAGGAAAACTTTTTTTGGATAAAACTCCAAAAGCAGATGTAATAAAAGCAAATACAGACAAATGGGATTACATCAGCAAATGAAACAATCAACAGAGCAAAGAGACAACCTGTAGAATGGGAGAATATATTTGCCAACTATATATCTGATAAGCAGTTAATATTCAAAACATGTAAGCAACAAAACAACTAAACAACAACAAAGCAATCCAATCAAAAATTGGCAAAAGACTAAGATATATCTAAGAGAAGACATACAAATGGCCAATGGATATATGAAAAGAAAAATGCTCAATATCACTAATCATCAGAGAAATGCAAATCAAAATTATAATGAGCTATCACCTCATTTTAGTTAGAATGGCTACTACTGAAAAATCAAAAGGAACATGTATTGGAGAGGAAATACTAACAAAGGAAGCTCTTACTCACTGCCTGCTTGTAGGAATGTAAATTAATATAACCATGATGGAAAACACTATGTAGCTTCTTCAAAAAATTAAATATAGAACTACTATGTGATCTAGCAGTCATACTACTTGGTATCTATCCAAAGGAAAGAAAATCACTATGTGGAAAATATATTTTCACTCCTATATTTATTGCAGCACTTTTTACATTGGCCAAAATATGGAATCCACCTAAGAGTCCATCAACAGGTGAATAGATAAAGAAAACATGGTATATTTACACAATTGAATACTATTCAGCCACAAAAATAAATGAAATCCTGGCATTTGTGGCAACATAAATGAACCTGAAGGACATTATGTTAAGTGAATTAAGCTAGGCACAGAGGGAGAAATACCACATGATCTTATTTATATGTGAAATCTAAGTAAGTTGAATTCAAGAAGTAAAGAGTAGAATAGTGGTTAACAGAGGATGGGGAGGAGAAGGGAAGGGGAGAAACAGGTCATCAGGAAAAAGCTACAGTTACATATGAAAAATAAGCCCTGACATTCTATTCCATAGTAAGATAACTAGAGTGAATAATATTATATATTGTATATTGGTATTGCATAATCATACAATACTAAATAGCTTTTTGTATATTTCAAAATAGCTTTAAGAGAGGTTTTTGAATGTTCTCATTACAAATAAATGATAAATGTTTAAGATGATGGATAATGCTAATTACCCTTATTTGATTTTTACACAACAAATGCATATATTGAAATATGGCAAATACCTCATAGTTACATACAATTATTATATGTCAATCATAAAACAGAACAACAGAGGGAGAACTGTACTGTGAACTTAGATTTTCTAAAGATAGTATATCTCATGTTAAATGTTATTTCCACAATAAAAAAGTAGTCTATTGTAACTACACCTGAAGAAACTTAAAAGTCAGATCCTAAAGGATCCAATAAGAAATTTCCCCAATTTGATTAAAAATACAGTGTTGAGAGGTTTATCACTTTTCCACTAAAATTCAGAAATGGACAACTTGCCTGCTTTCTATATTCTATTCAGTTTTGTACTGAAGGTCCTTGAAAGTGAAATGAGTTAATGAAAATAAAGGCACTATATACACATCTACAATTATTTTTTAAACTTTGTCTACATATAATAATACATTATGTAGAAAAAAACAAGTAATAAGCAAAAAAGCTACTGAAAGGTGAATTTAGCACATAGTCAATGTAAAAGGTGAATACTAAAAAGTCAATTGCATTTCCATATGCTGGCAATTAATAATTGGAAATTGGAACAAAATCTGCTGTTGAAATAATATTAAGAATAGAAACACACACACAAATCGTGTGCAAGTCCTGTACATTGAAAACTACAGGACACTGCTGAAAGAAAATGAAGATTATAAATGAAGAGATATGCAATGTTGATGAATTAGAAAGCTCTTTTTTAACAACTTTATTGAGGTATATTCCCATACCATAGAACTGACACATCTACAAAGTACAATCCAATGGTTTTCCAAATGTTCATAGACTTGTACATATAACACCATGATTAATTTTAGATCATTTTATCATCCCACATTAACTAGCAATCACTCCACACTTTTTGTAACCCCTAACTGTCCCTTACCACCTTTTCTAGTTTCAGTAATAGGCAGTAATCGCTCTTTATCTCTATAAAGTTGCCTATTCTAGACATTTCACATAAATGAAATCATACAATATTTGATTTTTTTGTGACTGGATATTTTTGTTAACCAATGTTTTCAAGGTTCATCCATGTTATTTCTTATATCAGTACTTCATTTTTTAATTTTTTTAAATATTCAGTTGTATGGATACACCAAATTTTATGCATTTATTCACTTAACTATTAGGAATGTTGTTGCCATGATGATTCATGTACAAATGTCATGGGTAACTTTTTCCAATTGTCTTGGGTATATACCTAGGAGTACAATTGCTGGATGGTATATTAAGTTTAGCCTTTTGAGTTGTTGCCAGACTTATTTTTCCAAAACAACTACCAACAGTGCATAGTGTTTCAATTTATCCACTTCCTCAGCAACAGTTATCTTTTCTTTTGATAATAGCCATCTTAGTGAGTGTGAGGTGGTATCTCATTGTGGCTTTGATTTGCATTGCCTTGATAGCCAGTATCTTTTTAATTTATTTCCGCAATGTTTTGTATTTTCCAGAGTACATGCTTTGCACTTCTTTGGTTAAATGTATCCATAGTTACTTTATTCTTTGTACTGCTACTATAAATGAAATTGTTTTCCTAAGTTGTTTTCAGGTTGTTCATTGTATGTAGAAATGTAGTTGGCTTATATATATTGACATGTACCTTGTGACCTTTCCTAAACTCATGTATTAATTCCAATAGAATTTTAGTGGATATTTAACATTCTCTATATCCAAGATTATGTTATCTGCAAACAGCTATTTTATGTCTTATCAATCTTGATGACTTTTATTTCATGTTTTTACTGAATTGCCCTGGCTAGAACCTCCAACAAAATTTTGGCTATTACCTGTGAAAGCAGAGATAACCTTGCCTTGTTATTAAACTTATGGGCATGGTTTGAGGCTCCCCAAAACAACTACAGTAGCAACATTAAGGATCACTGATCATAGATCATAACAGATAAAATTATTTAAAAGTTCGAACTTTGCAAGAATTACAACTTGTGTCACACTGCTAGTAATATTGTTTGGCTGTATCACCACCCAAATCTCATCTTGAACTGTAGTGCCCATAATCCCCACATGTTGTGGGAAGAGCACAGTAGGGGGTTTAATCATGGGAGCAGTTTCCCTTGTGCTGCTTTCATGATAGTGAGTGAATTCTCACAAGATCTGATGGTTGTGTAAGGGCTTTTCCCCCTTTTGGCTAGGCAATTCTCCTTCCTGTTGCCATGTAAAAAAGGACATGATTGCTTCCCCTTCTGCCATGATTGTCAGTTTTCTGAGGCCTCTGCAGCCATGCTGAACTGTAAGACAAATAAACCCCTTTCCTTTATCAATCACCCAGTCTCAGGTATGTCTTTATTAGCAGCATGAGATCAGACTAAAGCAATAAATTAGTACTGATAGAGTAGGGAGCTTCTGTAATACCTGAAAATGTGGAAGCAACTTTGGAACTTGGTAACAGGCAGAGGTTGGAACAGTTTACAGGACTTAGAAGAAGACAGAAAAATGTGGGAATGTTTGGAACTTCTTAGAGACTTGGAGGGCTCAGAAGAAAGGAATATGCAGGAAAGCTGGATCTTCCTAGAGACTTGTTCAATGGCTTTGACCAAAATGATGATAGTGATATAGACAATGAAGTCCTGTCTGTGGTGGTCTCAGATGGAGAGGAGGAAATTGTTGGAAACTGGAATAAAGGTCACTCTTGTTATGCAAATAGAATGGTGGCATTTTGCCTCTACCCTATAGATCTGTGGAACTTTGAACTTGAGAGAGATGATTTAGGGTATGTGGTGGAAGAAATTTCTAAGTGGCAAAGTGTTCAAGAGGAAGCAGAGCAAAAAAGTCTGGAAATTTTGCAGCCTGATGATGCAACAGGAAAAACAAAAAACAAGCAAACAAACAAGCAAACACTTTCAGGGGGAAATTTAAGCTGACTGCAGAAATTTCTATAAGTAACAAGGAGGCAAATGTTAATCACCAAGACAATGGGGAAAATGTCTCCAGAGCATATCAGGGACCTTTATGGCAGCCCCTCCCATCACAGGCCTAGAGGCCTAGGAGAAAAAAAATGGTTTAGCGAGCCAGGTCCAGAGCCTCCCCACCATGCTCTGTGCAGCCTCAACACATGGCACCGTGCATCCCAGCTGCTTCAGCTACAGTTATGGCTAAAAGGGCCCAAGGTACAGCTAATGCCATTACTTCAGAGGGTAGAGGCCCCACGCCTTGGAAGCTTCCATAAGGTGTTGGGTTTGCATATGCACAGAAGAATTGAGGTTTGGGAACCTCTGCCTAGACCAAAGAATGTATGGAAACACCTGGATGTCCAGGCAGAAGTTTGGTTCAAGGGTGGGGCCCTCATGGCAAACATCTGCTAAGGCAGTGTGGAAGGGAAATGTGGGGTTGGAGTCCCCACACAGAGACCCCACTGGGGTACTGCTTAGTGGAGTTGTGAGAAGAAGGCCACTATCCTCCAGACCCCAGAATGGTATACCCATCAAAAGCTTGCACCATGCGCATGGAAAAGCTGTAGATACTCAACACCAGCCATGAAAGCAGCCAGGAGGGGTCTGTACCCTGCAAAACCACAGCCCAAGGCTGTGGGAGTACACCACTTGCATCAGCATGATCTGGATATGAGATACGGAGTCAAAGGAGATCATTTTGTAATTTTAAGATTTAATAACTGCCCTATTGGATTTTGGACACGTCTTGTCTCAGATAAGAATTTGTGCTTGAACTTTTGAGTTAATGCTGGAATGAGTTAAGATTTCTGGGGACTGTTGGAAGAGCATAATTGTATTTTTAAATGTGAGAACATATGATTTGAAAGGGGGCCAGGCATGGTGGCTCATGCCTGTAATCCCAGCACTTTGGGAGGCCAAAGTGGGTGGATCACGAGATCAGGAGTTCAAGACCATCGTGGTTAACACGATGAAACCCCGTCTCTACTAAAAATACAAAAAATTAGCTGGGCCTGGTGATGGGCACCTGTAGTCCCAGCTACTTGGGAGGCTGAAGTAGGAGAATGACGTGAATCCAGGAGGCAGAGCTTGCAGTGAGCCGAGATTGCATCACTGCACTCCAGCCTGGGTGACAGTGCAAGTCTCCGTCTCAAAAAAGACAGAAAGAAAAGAAAGAAAGGGGCCAGAGGCAGAATGATACGGTTTGGCTTTGTTCCCACTGAAATGTCTTCTTGAATTTTAGAGCCCATAATCTCCATATGTTGCAGGAGGAGCCTGATAGGAGGTAATCTAATCATGGGAGCAGTTACCCTCATACTGTTCTCATGATAGTGAGTGAATTCTCATAAGAGCTGATGGTTTTATAAGGGTCTTTTCCCTCTTTGGGCTTGGCACTTCTTCTTCCATTCACAACATGAGGAAGGAAATGTTTGCATCCCCTTCCACCATGAGTAGAAGTTTTCTGAGGTCTCCTTAACCCTGTGGAGCTGTGAGTCAAGTAAACCCCTTTCCTTTACAAATTATCCAGTCTCAGGTATGGCTTTATTACCAGTTTGAGAACAGACTATTACATGTAGAAAATGAGTACGTGCTGTTGGAAAATTTACTCTGATAGGCTTGTTTGATGCAGGGGTTGCTACAAAACAATTTTTGATAAATGTAGTATCTGTGATGCACAATTAATCAAATTCTATAAAAGGAGGTATGCCTGTATTATTACTGAAGTCTGTAATTACCATTGTTGCCTTGTCCTTTTCACCCTTTATTTATGTCAGTTTTGCCTTATGTATTATGGAGTTCTATTGCTAGGTATGTGTAGATTTGTTGATAAATATATCTTTTTTCATTGTAAGATGTTTTTCTTTGCTCAAGTAATAATCTTCATTTTTAAGGCTCTTATGTAAGTACAGCTATTCCAGATTACTTCGAGTTTCTTTTTTTTTTTTTTTTTTTTTAGAATTAGTCTTGCTCTGTTACTCAGACTGAAGTGCAGTGGTGCAATCTCAGCTCCCTGCAACCTCCATCTCCCAAGCTCCAGCAATCCTTGCACCTCAGCCTCCCAAGCAGCTGTAACTACAGGCACACACCACCATACCTGGCTAATATTTGTATTTCTGGTAGAGACGGGGTGTTGCCATGTTTCCCAGACTGGTCTAGAACTGGTGAGCTCACGTGATCCATCCACCTTGGCTCCCCAAAGTGCATGGATTATATGCATGAGCCATTGTGCCCAGCCTTGGTTTCCTTTGGCTCCATGTTGCATATTATGCATTTTCCTACCCTTTTACCTAGAACGTATTTGTATCACTAAATCTGAAGTGTGACTCCTACAGCATATGGTTGAAACATATTGTTTTTTACTTGTTGTTTAAAACAATTTCAGAATCTTTCCTTTTTATTGTATTTCTTAAACCATTTGCATTTAATGTTATTGATACATGTGAGTTTAGTTTGCTATTTTTATTTTTAATTGCTATATACCTCATGTTATTTTAAAAAGACTTTATTTTTTATACTGGTTGTAGGTTTCAGTGCAAAACCAAGAGGAAGGTACAGAGATGCTCATGTACCTGATACTCCCACCCAAACATACCTCTGACATTATAAATATCTTTCACCAGAGTGGTACAATTGTTAAAATTGATGAACCTACATAAACACATTATCATCACTCAAAGCCCACAGTTTACATCAGGGTTGACTCTTGGTGGTACCTTTATACCATTTTTGTTCCTCTATTATTTTACTGCTTTATTATTTCTTAAAATAATATATCCTGTTGTGTCATTTTAGTTTCTTAAATCATATTTCACTACATTTATTTAGTGGTTAATCTTTAGCTTAAAATATACATTGTAAATTATCAGTTTCTGTTTTAGTTTTATGCTAATGTAATTCCAGTGAAATGCAGAAATGTTAATCTTATATAACTCTATGTCCTTTTCCCTCTTCTGATACTAAAATTATTTATATATATAAAACTTGTATATTCATTACAAATTCAAAACTACATTGTTATGATTACTTTATAAAATTGTATGCCATTTAAAGAAGCTCTAATTACAAATACTTTTTTAAATTTACCTTTAATATTTACTTTTTTTGTTTCTCTTAATTTCTTCATGCATATTTGAGTCAATAACTCAAACACTGTCATTTCCTTACTTCAATTCAGTTTCACTCACACCAACTTCTTTGTGCTGTTTTTGCTAAATATGTTGTGTGTCTACCTATCATAAACTTAATAATAAAATTCAGTATGATTTATTTTATACAATTGCTTTCCAAATTGGTTAAAGATAGAAGGAAGAAATATACCTTGATACTGACTGTCTTTCATAATTGCATAATTGCCTTTACCAGTGTGGTGCTACTTTTTTTTTTAATATGGAATTGATCAGTCTTGAATCATTTTATTTGAGCCTAAATAATCTTATCAAGTATTTTTTGTAAGGCAGATGTGCTGGCAACAAAATTTGGTTGTGTTTTTATTTTGCTCCCATTTTTGAAATACAGTGTTTCTGTTACTTTTTCCCAAACTTTGTGTGTGTCAACTTACAACCTTTTGTAGCTTCCATTGTTTCTGATGAGATGTCAGTTGTAAATTTCATTGGGCTAACTTTTATGCAATCAGTGATTTTTGACTTCATGCTTTCAAGATTTTTTCTTTGCCTTTCACTTTCAGTATTTCCACACTCAGATATATCTGAGTTTGGATTTTTTTGCCTTGCTTGGAGATCATTGAACTTCTTAGGTATGCCAATGAATGTTTTTCATCAGATGTGCATTTCCTGCCTTTATTTATTTGTATACTTTTTCTGATCTATTGCTCTGTTCATTCTTTCTGAAACTCCAAGCATAGTTACATTAGTGTGCTTAATGAAGTATCACATTTTTGCAAAGGCCCTGTTTCATACTCCTTGGTTTTACTCTTTGTTGTTAAGACTTTTTAGTTTTTATTAATCCATCATAATCTTTGCTGTTTTTTCTTCTACCAGTACATTCTACTATTAATCCTCTCTAATAATTTTTTTATTTTATTATTTTTTAAAATTAAATTACTCTGGAGTTTTAATTTAGTTCTTCTTTATCTTTCCCAACTCTTTGTTAATATACTCCATTTAATTGCACATTGCCATTGTATCTTTTTTTACTTCCTTAAGCATGGTTCCTTTTAGTTAACTTACATATAATAGCTTTCGGAGATATTCATTTGTCTGTTAAATTTGAAAACTAGGACTTCTCGGTGACAGTTATGGTTGACTATTTAATTTTTTTCCTTGTGTATGGTTTACACATTTCAGGTTTTTTCTTTTTGTATTTGTTATAAATTTTTGTTCATAATTGGCCCTTTAAATACTGCTTTGTAGCAAGTCTATACCTTTCTCCAAGACATCTTATTATTTTTGGTGACTGTTTATACTTTCAATTTCTTGGAGGGACTGTATCAGTGATTTCTCCAGACTATGCAGCCTCTGATGTTCTTCCTCTAAGGCACAGCCTTGAACATGCACACAATTTCCTTGGGATAACAGTGGTTTCAGCAGAACTCCTTTGGGTTGTTAGTTTCTCTGATTTATTTGCAACGGTGTCTCTCTTGTTGCTATCACACCCAACTGATAGCCATAACTAATTTCCAGTTGATTGTTCTACTGTTTTTAATAATAATAATAATAATAATACTCTGGGGAAATAAATTGCCCACCAGGCTGATCCAATTAAATGCAGTCCTCCTCGCAGAGATACACATTAGGTCTACTCTCTTTCAGATCCCAGCAAGGCTCTTCTCATCTTTTACTTTCCCTGCTTGTCTCTGTTAAGTGTCTAAACGGTTTAAGGTTTAGCTTCCAAATCTCATGTTACTATACGCCTCCTTTTAATGGCTTATCAACAAAACACTTATCATTTTCCACACCACACTTAGGTCTGAGTTGCTCCATGATCTTCAAATAAACACAGTTCCTTTACTGAGGACTTTGGAGCACATGGTTTTCATGTTTGCCCCTCCCCTGGGCAAAACCTCTGCACCACCATTCCAGAGCTGAGCATGGGGACAGTGCCATACTTATCTCAGAGTGACAACCCTGTTTTATAAGCAAAGTGCTGAATTGGGGCAGTGGCTTCTTAACTCTTGGCTTTTCTACTCTGGCATGAGACATCCACCTTTAAAATGAGAATGTGAGAGGGCAATTAGCACTCCAGTATTATTTGCCTACCATGCATGAGGTAGAGCTTTCATGGAGAAATGGGGGCTGGATAGAGTAAATAAGCCCCAGAATTTGCAGCTGTTTTTTCTTGCTGTAAGGTTCTGAAATTTAAAACTGGGGAAATGTGAGAAATCTTGGTAGCCTCTCTTTCCCACGGACATGTCGTAGTGCTAGAATGAAACCTGTGTACAGAGTGAGGCCTTTGCTCTTATCTGCATCAACCCATAGAGGAGGTTCATCATACTGAGCTGTGGCAAAAGAGAACAGGTTTTGGCTCAAGTGACATAGACTCTAGAAGCTCTTTCCCAATTTAGTGTACTTTCTTGAATAAATGTTTCTTCATCTTCCGAAGAACAACAGGATTTCCAGATATTTTAATTGTTTTTTATTATTATATTCATGTGTAGTGATGGTTGGTTGGTTGGGGATAGGTTCCATGCAGCTTCTCATGCTCCCATTCTAGAAAACAGTCTCCAAGATTAAATCTATATTTTAGATGTCAGTAATATCTGCTCCAACTTAATTTTGTAGAAATTGACAAATTGATTCTAAAAGAAATGTGTAAACTTATAATAGAAGCAACTAGAGTAGTCAAAAACTTTTAGGAAAAAAAGAAAAAGTTGGAGTACTTACTCAATTTAAAGACTTGAACTTAAGTTTCAGTAGTTGAGGCAGTATGTTTTTGGTATAAGCACATGTGTAAGACAATATAACAGGATAAATGGTCCAGAAACAGACCCACAAAATATAGTCAACTTTTAAGTACTAAGGTAAGCGTTTTTTTTGTTTTGTTTTTTTGTTTTGTTTTTTTTTTGAGACGGAGTCTGGCTCTGTGGCCCAGGCTGGAGTGCAGTGGCCGGATCTCAGCTCACTGCAAGCTCCGCCTCCTGGGTTCACGCCATTCTCCTGCCTCAGCCTCCCGAGTAGCTGGGACTACAGGCGCCCGCCACCTCGCCCGGCTAGTTTTTTGTATTTTTTAGTAGAGACGGGGTTTCACCGTGTTAGCCAGGATGGTCTTGATCTCCTGACCTCGTGATCCGCCCGTCTCGGCCTCCCAAAGTGCTGGGATTACAGGCGTGAGCCACCGTGCCCGGCTAAGGTAAGCGTTTTAAACAAATATTGCTAGAACAAATCAATATCCACTTGGAGCAAAATGAATATCAATTATTTTTACTTATAATAAACAAAATAAGATGTATATAAATCTAAATGAAAATGATGAAGACATATCTTCTAGAATCTGACATAGGGGAAAAGTTTAGTTACCTTAAAATACACAAAATTTTATGATATTACAGGCATACAAAAAAAGAAACTTCTGCCCTTTGAAAGAGTTAAGAAAATGTAAAGGTGCTTTATGGGTTTATTGATGATTTATCATTTAGTTGTAAGCTTTCTCTATATATTCTAAGACCAATTTTTTTCAGATATATCTATTATCAATATGTCCTCAAAATTTGTGTGAGAAATTATTCAAAATGATACATGTACTTTTTTTAAAAATTAAAATCTGTTCTTCAAAAGGTGCTCCTAAAATTGCTCAAATCCAGTATTGGCACAAATGTAGAGAAAGATGAATTGTTGTACATTTTTGGTGGAAATGTAAATTAGTGCAGCCATTATGGGAAACAGTAGGGAAGTTTCTCTAAAATTAAAAATAGAACTACCATATGATGCAGCAATCCCACTACATATTCAAAGGAAATGATATCAATGTGTCAAAGAGATATCTGCATTTCCATGTTCATTGCAGCACTATTCACAATACCCAAGATATTAAATCAACCTAAATATCAAAAGATAAAGAAAACGTGGTAAATATGCACAAAGGAATACTGTTCAGCCATAAAAATAAATGAAAGTCCTCATTTTTGGCAACATGAATAAACTTGGAGGACATTTAATATAATGTCCTCCAAGACAGAGAAAGACAAATACTAAATGATTCCACTCGTATATGGAATCTAAAGAACTTGAACTCATAGAAGGAGTGAGTAGAACAGTGATTATGAGAGGCAAAGAAGGGTAGGGGACTGGACACTAGAGGAAGAGATTCGTTACCAGGTACAAATTTACAGTTAGATGGGAGGAATAGGCTCTGGTGTTCTATTGCTCAGTAGGGTAACTATTGTTAATATTATTGTACTGTACATTTCAAAATGGCTAGAAGAATTTTACATATTATCACCACAAAGAAATATTTATGAATATGCTAAATACCTTGATTTGACCATATGTATCAAAACACCACTGTGCACCCTATTCATCTGTGTAATTATTGTGTCAATTGGAAAAAAAAAGATTAAGTGACATGAGACTACCTAAAAAGCTTTGTCATTTAAAAATAAAGAATCATTAATTCAGGACAGACCAAAAAAAAAAAAAAATAGCCACTCTGTGTCTTGAATGCAGATGTTTATAATAATAGCCTCAAACTGGGGAAAGACAAACCATATGTTCATCAATTGATGAATGAGAGAACATCATCCAATGTATTTTTGTAATACGGAACAAAAGCAAGCAATTAAAAATAATAAATTAGAGATATATTCAATAATGTGAATTCATCTTAGCAACATTATTCTGAGTCAAAGGATCCTTATGCAAATTAACAAATGCTACTTTATTCCATTTATATGAAGTCTTAGAATAATCAAAATTATGATAAATTAACAAAAAAACAGATCTTTGGTGGCTTGAGTCTGAGATGTGGAGGACTGACTCCAAAGTAAACTTTTTGTCATAGTAAAAATATCCTATATCTTCATTGTTATGGTGATTAAATGTTATCAAAAGCATTTGTCAAAACAAATGGGACTCCACAATTAAGATGAGTACATCTTATGTAAGTTATATTTCAATAATGATAATTTACAAAGTAAAAAAATAAAAAGGTAAAAAAAATTCTGTCTATATTGCTTATGGATGTAGTCAGTGAGAAAATGAAAATGATAGTTACTGGATGCATTACCATGTTAACAACATCTAATCACTATGATTAGAAATCCCATCGATAGAGAGAAAATTAAGACCATGCAATTCAGTGTGAGGATTAGAATAAGAACATAGGAATTAAGAACACTTACACAAGCACTAAAAATATAATTATTGAACTTTGAGTGAAGGAGTCATAGGATGACTAATGTGTCACAGACTGTTTTTTTGTTTGTTTGATTTTTTGAGATGGAGCCTCGTTCTGTTGCCCAGGCTGGAATGCAGTGGCATGATCTCCGCTCCCTGCAACCTCCACCTCCCAGATTCAGACGATTCTCCTGCCTCAGCCTCCAGAGTAGCTGGGACTACAGGCGCGCACCACCACGCCCAGCTAATTTTTGCATTTTTAGTAGAGATGGGGTTTTACCATATTGGTCAGGCCAGTCTCAAACTCCTGACCTCGTGATCCGACCGTCTCGGCCTCCCAAAGCGGTGGGATTACAGGCGTGAGCCACACCGCCCGGCCAATGTTACAGACTCTTTAATCAGATTTCTCTTTTCCCTTTCTCCAAATATATAACCTTAAAAAACCAAAATGAGCTCTGAAACTTCAATGTTCTTAAAAATAATAAATACGAAAATAGTCAACATTAACAAGTTATAAAACAGCAAGTTCACTATATTTGTATATAATTCAAAACATTTCCTTAAAATGTATGATGATTTTAGTGAGCATATTAATTTTAAGAAATATAAATTGTTATTTCAAAATATATGTCAAAGTACATCGAATTATCATGATGAAAGTTCCTCCTCTGAAAGGCAAAACAAAGGTATTAGTTTTTATTTCAAACAGAATACTGTTCCATTCATTTTACTTATCAGGTCTAAACTATAGTTCTTTGTTTTCAGTTTGGATGATATCTCAAATTCAATGACCAACAGGGAAGTTTGTCACTGTATTTTGAAAACCAACTTAAAACCTTTAGAAATGAAAAGTTATTTTTGCACTGAAGGGGTAAAACAAAAAAATTAGTTCAATCAAGAATAACTTTTGAAATTGAATCATAACTGTTATTGTTTAGCATATCAGTCTTTCTATTTTTTAAATTCTTTATTTTAATTTTTGTGGTATTTTATCCAACCAAATGTCCAAAATATTTTTAAATAAATAACAATAAAGTATATAATAGTTTATTTTAATATTAAAAAAGTAAAAGAACATAAGGTACATTTGCTCTTGCATTCAAAATAATAAATGCTTTCTTAAAAATTATATTTCAAAGGTACTTAAGACTTGGGAATAATTATCTTGACTTACATGGAAACAGTAACTTCAAAAAAACCTTTTTTCAGCAATCCCTACAGCTGTCTTCCCCACACTGAATACTAAATACCATTCTGCCACTATGGCATACGTACAGCAGCATTAACACACTGCTTTCTGACTAGCAATATTATTCATGATCTTTCCCAATTAGTTGTGCTTAAAATGAAGACAGCTGTTAAAGTGGATCCTTTCATCATATACATATATTATTAAATTTGCTCCAAAATGGCGATAAAACTGTGAGTGATTTCCAAGGTGGAAGAGCTTCTTAAGAAAACAAACACACACAGAAAAAACAAGCATTTAGTGAGCACTTTCTCTTAGTCAAGCATTTTGCTAAGCATATGAAAATAAATTACCTCTAATCCTCACAACAATACTTCAAGCCAGA
Source organism: Macaca thibetana thibetana (assembly GCF_024542745.1). Classification (NCBI taxonomy): domain Eukaryota; kingdom Metazoa; phylum Chordata; class Mammalia; order Primates; family Cercopithecidae; genus Macaca; species Macaca thibetana. The sequence goes on from NC_065594.1 coordinate 63,243,085, forward strand.
TATTTTCTGCATTTTAGAGAGGAAAATACTCAAGTGTTAAACATGAAGAAGGTTTCCCCAGTTTTAAACAGCCAGTATTAGCAAGAAAGGATGTATCCTCAGGCCGGTTGAACTTCAGTGTCTAGGAAATGACCACCATCCCTTGACCCTCCCCCCATTTCTTTCCTCATGAATGGCTTAAGAGCTTAAAACCAGAAATTGAGAGAAGAAAAAAATAATCTAGTAAATTTAGATGCTCCATATTTAGGAAAAATGGTAAAGATATTTATAAGATTGTAAATTCTATCAGAACCTGTTATCTTATATTATTCATTTAGAAATAAGAGAAAAAATAGATTTCCAATTTGTAGTTGAATATTGATGAAAATATTATTGTGTTTGTGGGTTAGTGAAGGAAAAATTAATCATTTTCATCAAATGTCTAAGAAGTTAAGATTCCAGGAAAATAACTGAACAGTGGAGAGATCAAACAAGATTGACAAAATTAAGCGTGTCACATTAGAAGATAGCTAATATTTATTATTTACATGCATGCAAGTAGATATTATCTACCTACATGCAGAATACAATATTTCATTTCATATTTAAAGCATATAATAGAAGTAAAAACTTGCAGTTAAATAATTTCTTTGCTATTAAGAATTTAGCTTAAAAGCAGAATTTAAAACATAAAATTAATAGCCAGATTAGAAACTTGGGTTTCACATGGCGTATTTTGGAGATCAGAATTGTGCCACAGTATATAACTTTTTAATATGGCTGCTATATTTCATTACTGATAATTAATTAACACAATATACAAACATTTGGGAAACTGCCCATATTGCTATCAATAATATAAAGCATATTTTAAAGCTAGTTTAGAGACAACAAATAAACATCCCAAATATTGATTTCTGAACCCTTCACAAAACTTACTAAATTGCAATACCAAGTCTTTCAATTACAATTTCAAAGTCATTTCATTCTGTTAATATTCCTTATATAAATACTATTCTTCTTTATCTCCAATTTAGCAGAGAATAATCACGGGCTTTCTATGTGAATTACGAAAAAGCCCAGAATACCTAAAATATCATATTAATTTCTGTGAGTTTTGCCATCCTGCAATAAGAAAATGCTAGGTAGTATGTCAGCTGCTATTTTGGCATCAGGCAGCATTATATTTAATCTACTACTAAAATTTAAGACCTAAAGAAGTCTATTTAAATATATGGGCCAAATGTATATTTTAAAAAGTAAACATTTATTATTTTTTCTGGCATGATAAAACATAGGTGGTAATAATTTTTTTCTAGATATCAATGGCTTTCTATATATGTAGAGGAAACAATAATATCACAATTTGAATAGTGTTTTAACTTGCCATGTTCTTTCTCATCAAAATTTTAGCCTTGAGTACTTAATAAACAAGCTCATCTACTATCCAATTGTAGAATTGGTACTTCCATTATTATCTCCTTTAGTAATTTTGTAAAAGATTGTGGGACATCATTAAACTTGAATTGTGAAAGCATCCTTTTAAAGATAACACGGGAATGGTTTCAATTGAATATATGTAAAAAGAAGAAATAACAACTATCTTTTGGCTTAATATGATTTAATTATACTATGCAACATTTAGGGACAATTAATTGGTTCAAGATGGTCAAACCATTTCATGTCTAGATAATTTGCTGAATGCCCTTAGGCTGATTCCAAATCCTAGTACAGCATAGGGGCTTAGATAATTTATCAAAACATGTATTCTTAATCATAGATTCCCCCTCATTTGTATTTGTGTCATAACCCATAGGACTCTAGAGATGAAAGAATGATTATCATGATTCTTTCAAGCCATGCTTTTTGGCCAATAGTAATAATGATGTTTTGATAAAAAAAATAAAGTAACATTAAATTTAGTTCAATGAACACTGAGCACTTACCAAGAATAAGACACATTAGGCTCTAAGGAAAAACTGAGAATATCGCAAAGCAAACATTTCACAGTGGAATGCAAACCTTTACATTAGTTGATTGATATGGAGATAAGTAAGAAAGAATAACTAGTTAACAGGAAAGAAACATTGATTTATCAGTTCCTAAGGACTGAGTTAAGGAGATTGGGGGGTGCTTTTCTGCTGGTGTTTTTGACAACCATGAAATCCCTGCCATCTGAGCCCCTATATTACCTTTCATACACAACTACTCCTCAAAATTTTCACATCATCCTCTATTGGTCTGAACTATTGTCATTTGTCAGGTAGACATCTCCCTCAACCTGTTATCCAGTCTGCCTATATACTTTCAGTCTCCCAATCTCCATCACAGTTCTAGATTGCCCCAAGAACTATCTTTCCTTTCATCTAAATTAAAACATACACATCCTCATTGCATGATACACCATCTCATTTTCAGGGAAGACTTTCCTATCCTCCTTGACTGAGTCAATTTCCCCTAAGAGTTTTCACTGCATTATGAGCCTCTTTGACATAACACTTTAAGTTTCTTATTAGTATTAGTCTCTTCCATTATATTATAATCTCAACATTGGCAAAGGCCAGTCATGAACTCAACTCTGCACAATAAATGGGCCTTAAAATGATTTTTACCTTCATTGAGCTTATTGTCAAGAGAAAAAGTGACCAGACCAGGGCCTTGCACTTAGTTAGCTATTACTAACTATACACACACACACACACACAAGCACATTTATTGTACATATACACAATACACACAAGCACATTTATTGTATATATAGACATTTAGCATATATATGCACACACTAAAAGTATAAGACTCTTAATGTCTATATATACACATTAAAATGTATCAGACACTAAATGTCTATATACACACTAAAATGGAATAAAATGAAATAAAATGATTTTAGTATATATATACACACACTAAAATAAAATAAAAATATATATACACACTCATATAGTGTATATAATTATATATTATATATTGTATATACATATATACACATACTAATGAATGTATAGTATTTTATTTTTAGTTTATTTCAGTTTATTATATCTATATATACTCATTTTAGTTTAATATATACTCATTTTTTCATTCATTATATAGCTAAGTATAAATACTGAATATAAAAATGAATAACCATTAAATATCTTAAGACTGAAACATGGTATGATTTATGTGAGAATTTAGGCTTGACCATTTAACTCATACAGAAAAAAACCCAAAAGAAAATCAGTTATTAGAAGCTATCATTTTTATATATTTAACTGAGATATAACAGCAAGTCCTACTAAAAATACTTTTACAGAAACCACAATATTAGGAAGTGAACAAATTGATAGCTGGCAACCTACAGTGACAGTCCAAGGTATGTTGAAAACATTATTTATTCAAGAGGAATACAGAAAAAAGGCTGCTTTAGGAATCAAAGTGGTGACAAAGTGGCAAAGTAACGATATGGCTGTGGTGAAACCAGGAGCAAAAATACCAAGGAATGAAAGTACTGACATATGTTTCAATATTGTCCACTCCAAAGCACTACTTACGTTTTATAATTGAGTGCCTGCTGAAATAAAATATTATTTGTGTGTGCGTGTTTTTTTTTTGGTTTTGTTTTTGTTTTTTCAGACAGTTTCTCACTCCGTTGCCCAGGCTGCTGGAGTGCAGTGGCATGATCTCAGCTCACTGCGACCTCCACCTCGAGGAAGGCAATTCTCCTGCCTCAGTCTCCTGAGTAGCTAGGACCACAGGTGTGTGCCAAGATAGCCGACTATAAAAGCTCTCTAAACCCCATTCTTAAGTCTGTAAATGACCAGCAATAACCAGAATTAACTGGGTGATTGCATAGAGCAATTCCTGTAGATAATTAAGGAAAGGAGCAGTTGAACTAGTGATAGAGGCAGGAGACAGTCAAATGCCGTCCATGTCATGGTGCACACAGGGCTTGCCTAAACATGCTCACATTGAAAAATTCTGTCTCTTAACACATGTGCAGTAAGGGAAATAAATCATTGCAGAGTGGCTCAGACTAAGGGCCCACATTCACACTGGAAGAATGGGGTGAAGCCACCAGGAATTTGCATCTTATGCTGGAGAGGAGCCTAGCCTCTTCAGCTCGTTTGTGTTGGCCTGGTATCAGTTTTGTGAGGTGAATAACCTCTATGCAGGACCTCTCTGTTTGTTGAGAGCTTTCATTTCGCTTAATAAATTGTGCCTTCCTTACCTTTCAAGGTGTTCATGTGCCTAATTTTTCCTGGTCATTAGACAAGAACCCAGATTTTAGCTAAATTAAGGAGCAAAAAACCTTGCATCATTTTGGTGACGTGAGGAACGGTGAGTAAAATGTAAATCTTGTGAGTAAAATCCCCAAATATCTAAAATTTGTGAGTAAAATCCCAAAATCTCTTTCTCTTTTGTTTCTGAGCTTTCTCACTCACAGACATTTTCTGATGGCAGGGGAAACTGCACCCTCCAACCCATGTCCCTCTCAGGGGTCGGGAATGTTGGCCTGCATCCAACCCAGTCTTTTCTATGGCATTTTCCTTCTTTTTTGGGAATATAATGGCACTGTCTTTTCTTTTACAATATTTGGGGTGTTTTACCCTAATCCCAATGGCCACAGGTGCATACACTGGACAGATGGGCAAAGGATAGCTCCCACCCCCTTTCCCTTCCAGCTGTGGAACATGGGTTTTCCTGCCACATGTACATGCAGTGTCCAATGGCTACACAGTGCAGGAATGAACCACAGCCACTGCCACTGCCACTACCTAGAACCCAGGATGGCCTTGGGGACCCATGCTCCACGTGGTCGGCTGGCCAGCATTCCCCACCACTATCTAAGGTGTCTTCCCCTCTCCCAGCTGAAGGATCCAGCTCAGTCTGACAGCAATTAAAAGTTTCTCTTCCTGTTGAAGAAACTCATTAGCATAAGAATAAGAGATTTCTTCCCCAGGCATCTTTTTTTTTTTTTTTTTTCCTCCAACCTGTCAGCAATTAATGCAGCTCTGTACTTAATCTGGGTTTTTTTTTTTTTTGGTTGTTTGTTTTTTAATTCTGTCCACCCTATCAGCAGTTAACACAGCCCTGCATTTAAGTTTTTTTGTTTTTGTTTTTTTCTCCACCAGATCAGGAATTGTTGAGTGGGTAAAAAAGTAGTTGTGATTTTTTCCATTAATAAGAGTGGCAGGGACCATGATTACTCTTGCACCAACATAGTAACACAGCCCTCTTCTCTATATCGGAGGCTTTATTATTAGACCAGGACACCAATTCATAAGACATCTTTTCTCTCCCATGTTTGAGGAGGCATTTTTGCAAAGGAGCAATGCCAATGGCTGCTGGCTGCAGTCTGATGAGAGACACCTGGGACTTGATGAGTCCATGTACCCCCTGAGGCAGTTCTTTTGCCCCAAACTCAATTCCAAGCTCAGGTCGAAGCCCTAAGAAAGGAAACTGGATCTGAGGGATCCAGAGGCAGACAACAACAGAAGTTAAAAGGTACAGCACAGCTGAGCATGGCTAATTCCTGCTGATTAAACCAAGTCTCCAATTTCGTGGATAAAGGTCATGCTAGTATCCATGGCATAAATGGGGTCTAGGAAACTAGAAGGTTATTGACAGCAGGGAGAAAGGCAGCACATGGGTGAGTGTGAATAATTGCACACACTAGGCCCCCTGTTGGCTTGGGTGAAAACCGCACTGGAATCCACGGACAACACCCTGTTGAGGAAGCTGAGACTCAGGTATATAAGAATGGAAGAAGGAAAGACGATGATTTTCCTTCTCTCCCTCAAGTATTCTAGGCATTCACTAGGAAGAGAAAGGAAACAGGGATGCCTGGCTCCCCTCTTTCTAGATGAGTAGCCATTCATCTTCAGTCTATCCCCCTTTCAAATGCATCCTGAACGCCCGGAGCATACAGAAAAGAGGTAAACAAGATTATCTAACATGTTTAGGTACTTGGGACTGCCAAAATGATGTTTAATATTCTTCAGGCTATATTTTAGTAACTAATATTCATATATGCTCCAAAATTGTATAGGATTTCTAAAATTATAATGTCTGAGTATACGCTATCAATCACAATTAAGGGTAAGTTATTGTAAACCACAGAGATAAACAAATTTGTCAATTGTGTTTTTGACTGTAAATACCTTGAATTTTTTTTTATTTGCAGAAAACTGTTGTCTTGTTTTTATTGTCTTCAAAAGATGGTTTAAAATCAGCTATAGAACTTTGACAGGTACTCTCAAATACAGGTTCCTGATAACTTTGGAGATTTTGACATTGGAATAAAGGAAAAAACCTGCAGGACTCATTAAGTGCTGAAATTTTCATGAATATCAAGCAGAACAAGAACTAACTGAACTGACTGAACTAATAGAAAACCGAGATAATATTTTTTAACTTTTCCTTGTTTTGTTTTTCAGAGTCAAGGTAAGTTTTATTTCGAGTTACTTATAGTCCTTTATAATTGAGTAAGGTAAACTCCTGTGAACTAATTTTGGAATATGTTTGCCTGTCTATGCCTTCTTCCTTTAGAATTTGGAAATCATCTGTAAGTATTCTGAACTCATAGCAATATAGTTATTTGCATCAGTGCAGTAAGAACTCATTTTCTTTGGCAACAGGATACAACTGGAGGAACTGGTTGTTTTACCAAAGCTTTGGCTAGAAGGGTGTGTTTCCCTTCAGGGATCAAATTTGATTTGCAGAGCCAATAAAAGCCTTGAGGGAAAAGCGGCCTCACACCTTGTCTACACAGCCTCTGTACTAGGTTCCTAACCTGTATGAGTAAAGAATGTGACTCTCTAACAGGACCAGGAACCCCATGTTTGTGGGACCTCAAGAAGAGGAATTTACCCAACTCAAAAGTATTTGAGGTACAACCCCATTGCTGGCTTTGGCTTTAAAGGGTCTTGTCTGATGTTCCTTGTGGAATAGACTTCTATTAAAGTCAATTTAAAAGGTTTATGTAAAAATAATTATTTTTGCTGTACTTTATGAAAATAAATAGGCCAGGTACAAGACTAAAGTTTATTTTGCAAACAACTCAGTCCTATCATGATTCGTTTTTAACAAAGATGAGGATTACAGAGAGAGAAATTATGTTTCTAAACTTATACATTTGTCATTAAACTCTAGACTCAATAGTTGTTTTTAAGTTTTTGGCCTACATTTTAGACTAACCCTGTTTATTCCTGTGAATCAACCAGTGATCTCTGGCTGCAGCTCAGAAGAAACAAAAGGGATGGGTAACCTCAAAATCTGGTTCAATATTCTAGTTCTGGACAATTATCCTACAAATTCTGCCAGGTGATAGGAATAAATAGGGTGCCCATAACCCAAAGGTTTGTTTTTTGAGAAAATAAGACCAAGAGAGCTAACCACAGCCAAGCCCCATGGACACTAATCTTAGCAGGCATAACTATGGCCACCAGGTTATCTGGTCATGATGGCAGGATTTTTGAGCTATCCTTACCCACCCACCCGTTTCATTTTGATACATTTCTTCTAATAATAAATCGGTTTGTCTCTTCTCATGTTTAGGCCATTGAAATCCAAACAATCATGCAACCAGAGCTTCTAATAATTACCTCCTTTTATCTGGGACCTTAGGCCACTGAGGGAGATCTGACTTTTTTCCCAAAACAGCACCCTGTCAGCAGGAGTTAAGATTGGTCATTGTCCTTATCCTTATCCTAATGGCAGTTAGATGTACTTCTTCAGAGTGGAGAATGATAGAGGCAGAAGACAGTCAAATGCCTAGGCAGATAAGGAGAGAACCTCTCTCCAGGGAGAACCTCTAAACCCCCAGGTCATTGTGCACAGGGAGCTTACCTAAACATGCGCAAGGTGAAATATTCCTTCCCTTAACACATGCGCTGTATGGGAAATAAATCAATGCAGAGTGCTTCAGACTAAAAGCCCACATGTGCACTGGAAGAATGGGGTGAAGTCACCAGGAATTTGTGCCTTATGCACAAGGAGTCTAGCCTCTTCAGCTCACGTTTGGTGCTCTGGTATTTTTTGTGAGGTGGAAACTAGCTTGCAGAAACCCTCTTTTTCTTGAGAACTTTCCTCTTGCTTAATAAATTCCACTCTCTTCATCTTTCAGTATGTCTGCATGCCTAATTATTCCTGTCGTGAGACAATAACCTGGAGTTTAGCTGAACTAAGCAACAAAAAATACTGCATCACTAATATCAAATACTATATGCATATGGGGAAGCCAGAGTGGAAGAATGTGCTATTCACATCTCCCAACTTCTCCCCATCTATATTTCTTCAAGTCAATGCTCTCAGAAGGTAGAAACAGAAATCTTTAAGGAGGTAAAATTTCATATATATGTACATGTACATTGTATATTTTTTCCATAAAACATCACAGATACATAAAATATCACATTGCATTTTTCCCTCAAGATGAGTCATTATTGAAGATCATACTCATTCCTCAGAAGGCTTCCGAAGTCAGGAAAATATAGTTGGTCATTTTGATGTTTAGTTTAATTAATTTAGTTAAATTTCATTTTTTAATCATCATGACAGGGAAATGGACAGCAATATTATCCACCACTAATTGTCTATTAAGGGTTCATTTACTCTGCCTTTTGTTTTATGACAAAATTTGGTTTATTTTTTATTTTATTTTTTTTAGGAATACACTTTCTCCCATAATCATATGCCTCAGGAAAATCTTTTTTTCACTCAGAGCCAAGAGTGTGGCAGAGAATAAGCCTGAAGAGGAAGTAAATGATTTTTGCCATTACATTTTGAAGGGAAGTATGATATATGCCTATAAAAACAACCATATAATAGAAAAAAAACTGACGACTTGACTGAAGATAGTTGGAGTGGGAATACAAAATCAAAATATAGGCACCAATGAAAAAGATAGGTTTAGCAAAGTTTGGTTAATAATTTATGTAAGGTCTAAGGAAAGTGAGATAGAAAGGTGATCCTCAGATTTCTCTCCATATGGCAAAGTAAGAGCCTATCAAATAAAATCACACAGATTATCACAAGAGATTTGGGGATGCAGAACTTGAATCTAGGAAATTTTCTAGAGATGATGATAAACCTTGGGAAGTAAGATGCTCTGTGTTGAAAATCAGCATTGTAGTGATGTGGGACATAACCATGAGATGTAGTAATAAAGTGGTCATAGGACACAGCCATACAGAGAATACAAATAATTATGATGGAATAAGAGAGGAATGCAAAGTCTGAGAAGTCAGTTAGCCAACTAACAAATACAGAAATAAAAAAAGATAAAGAGGGAGAAAGGCAGACAGAAAAAGTTATTCACTGAAAGTGGAAAATGTTAGTTGGTAGAAATGTTATACGAAATTCAAGAACATTAGGATGAGGAAAGGTCATTAGATTTCTTACCTAGAAAATGAGAAGCAAATTTTTACTGTGTATTTCAGTTGAGGTTTTCTGAAGACAATTTTCCTTGCATCTCACAAAAATGATTCTCATAATAAAATGTTATATATTTAGGGAATAAAATTAAGAAACAGTGATGTGGAAAACGTGTACAAAGTCCGTGGCGTATTCTTCATGTGTGTAATGGACGTATTTTGGATGGCTCTAATTTTGTATTATGAACACAGAGATTTGTTAATAATAGAAGTGTTATCCCAGCCAATATCCCCAAGCATGTGATGTAAACAAATGTGGAATTGGATTAGTAGAAACATATTTTCAAACTTTGCTGAACTAGCAGCAGCTGCATTAGAGTAATGGCTTGAGGAGTTGCAGGTCATCAGCATTTATACTGTTGTTCCCAGAAGCAATAACATGTTCAAGCATTACATTGGCAGTGACATCCATGCAATTAAAAAAAAAAAAAAACTCAAAGGGAAAAATACAGTTAAAATGAGAATTTCATCCTGAATTTTATTTCAGCTTTTGAACTTCTAATATAAACTGCTTTTAAAGGAAAGTGGTTCAATTCAGACTATGTCGACATGCTATTTTAACAAAGATTGTATCACTAAACTGTACTAAATGTGGCCAAAAACTGTGAACAAAATGTATGTGTATTTTATGTTGAGGTTTGTCAGTTTTCTCTTTAATCCAGGAAAGTAGAGGAGAGTTGTTTGTTTACTAATTGGAGAGAATTATACATTTGTTCACAGAGGAACACTTGCAATGAAAAGACCAAACACAAAAGGCAAAGTTTTAGAAAGGGCTGAAAATGTTAAAAGTTCAGTGTTACATCATGCAAAATAATAAAAATATTAAAACTGGACAGAAAAAAATTAGGTGAATATAATGTTTTTGGAAAACAATGGCATAATGCTTCATGGTCCCCAGGGACCTAATTATGAACTCTTTTGAACAGTACACCTCAAATATTGACAGACAGACTGTTTAAATTTGGTTCTTAATTAAAGATTCTCCCCTCATACCCAGAAAGGGTTTATCAGACATCTTTCTACACTAACAAGCATACTGTGAAGCCACATGTTGGGAGGCAAAAATAAATGAATAAAGAAAAGGGAGTACAAATGTCTTCATAAACTAGAAAAGAGAAACTTTTCTATAACTTTCAAGGATAAAAAATCGTTTCATTTAGCTGTCTAGGTTTCCAGTCATTTATTTTCTATTTCACATTTTGCACATAAAGATCAGTCACACATTTTTAAGCTCCCAGAACAGCGTCTATACTGGTAAATTTTATGAAAAAATGCAATCTTGGGATAATCTCATAAAAACAGTATCACTCCTCAGTTTCTTTGATGAATGCTTTTAATCCAATTTCCATCTAGAAATTCCTAATTTTTAGTTTACTTTTTTCTCTAAACAGAAAATTGGCAATGTTCTAATTGTATGAGGTTTATTTTAGTAATAATGCCCTCTCTGGGGACTGTTGGAAAAAAAAAAAGACAGTAACACTGACAACCTAGGCAGAATATTGTAAAATATAATGATTTATTGAAGGGTTGAATAGTAAAGAACAGGAACATTAGAAATGTAAATAAGTTGCAGCAGTATATTTCAGGTGCAGACAAGTTATTACTTTATGTCAGTGTCTTTACTAGGGACTTTCTAGATGTACCATTTAATTGAGCTCCCATGTACAACAATTGATGTATTGCTATCCTCTTTTTATATAGAACAGAACATGAACATAGACCTGTCTGGTCGCAAAGAAGGGCTCTTACAATTTTTCTACAGAATGTTTAGAGCTAATCCTTAAAGGAGAAAGCTTTCTTACAAAAGTGTGATTCACCAGAAGAAACACTGACTTTGGTTTCCTCGAAATGTACTGAGCATTCATTAGTTAATTTGTACTGAGCATTAATTAGTTATTTTGGCAGAGTTCTGGTTTTCAGGTGTGCTATTTGGTCAAGCACATTAGTCTAACTAGGATTTTCAGCAAATGCATTTTTTGTGGCCTTGTATATTCTTTCTATTCTACTATTGTTTGTATCTTCTTTGCTTTCTAGTCTTTCATTACTTAATTACTCTTAAGAATTTGCATCATTCCAAAATGTGTTTTCTTATTCACCCACAATGCAGAGTTTAAAGTTTACTTTGTTCTATGAAGCATCAAAATATTTTAAACTTTACAAAAATATAATAATATTTAGAAGCTGTAAAATATTAATGATTTCCCAGGTGATAGACTAAAATATTGACATAATTCTCAATGTATAGATTCTGAACAAGACAATTAAAGATTATATTTAATCTCTTTCTTTGGTAAAATAAAGGCATATTACAGCCCAATAATCCCATTGTTAGAGCCTACATTTCAGGTGATTGAAAAATGTTTACCAAATTATCACATTTTCTAAACAAAAGACAAAATCCAGAGCTATGTACTGTGTAAGAATTAAACCACTGGAACCGTTGTAGCAAGGCACTCTCTGCTCTTCACTGCAGATGTCAGGCCACTGTGTTTTTACTGTGGTGACATTTGACTAATGTGGGACCATTGAGATAAAAACATACTCCCAAATGTGAATAAGTTTTTCCTTTTAATGTTAATGCATTTTCCAGCTGTTTCCTATCATTTATTGCTAAAAATTAAACGCCAAATCTTCTTGATTTCTCTCCTAAGAGGACCTAATTTTAAGTATATAGTTATCTGAATAAACATTATTATTCTAATGTAAATATATAATTAGTATCATAGAAACAAAATGGTTAAAGTCCTGTGAGAAGTCACCAAACTTACCTGCCTATTACAAAGGAGTTGGCCTTGTCAACAATATGGGCACAAAATTATCCACATTCTTTTAAAGAAAACATCTCCAGAAAAGAATAAGCAAATAAATCTGATTTCTGAAGAACAATCTCTGAGAAATTTCTATAATTAATCTTTTTAAACCACTTTATGTCATAGGTTTTCGAAATATTTTCACCAAGGCTCACATTAAAACCAAACAGAACAGAATAGAAACAAACATATGAAACCCAACATATTATAAACCAGTTCTCTATCTCATACACGCACCTTCTTACTCTGCCACAAGCACAACTTTTCTAAATTGTATTCTAATATTTTCCCTTCTCTTGTTCTTCTCTCTTATCTCATTAATTTGATATAGTAACCATACAATTTGAAAATTACCTCTTTAATCCAGAGGCATTAATTTCCTGGAATATGGGGCAGATCTGTTTACAGCTTGAATAGTGAACCTGATGTTTCATGCCAATCTTAGCATTTTTCAGCTAACATATGAATATGCTCAATGAAGATGTTTACAAAAACACTTTTCTTGTAATAATTTCTTTTGTACACATTACAACCTGAAATTTCTTTTTGGGTTTACTTTGAAAAGTAACATTGAACAAGGAAAATGGTAACACAGGGAAAGTTAAAGCAGGATTGTTTTTGTGCCATGTCCTTTGAATAAAATTTACAAAACCATAGGTTTAACATATTCAGTCTAATAAAAAGTAAATATCAATGAGTTTGGAGGTTGACTACTAATTTGAGGTTGCTTAGAGGTTATTTAACTAATAAATTCATCAAAACTTTTTTTTTTTTAACATTTTAAAGTTTTTTTTTTTTCTAATTTATTTATTATTATTATACTTTAAGTTGTAGGGTACATGTGCATAACGTGCAGGTTTGTTACATATGTATACTTGTGCCATGTTGGTGTGCTGCACCCATCAACTCATCATTTACATCAGGTATAACTCCCAATGCAATCCCTCCCCCCTCCCCGCTCCCCATGATAGGCCCCGGTGTGTGATGTTCCCCTTCCTGAGTCCAACTGATCTCATTGTTCAGTTCCCACCTATGAGTGAGAACATGCGGTGTTTGGTTTTCTGTTCTTGTGATAGTTTGCTAAGAATGATGGTTTCCAGCTGCATCCATGTCCCTACAAAGGACACAAACTCATCCTTTTTTATGGCTGCATAGTATTCCATGGTGTATATGTGCCACATTTTCTTAATCCAATCTGTCACTGATGGACATTTGGGTTGATTCCAAGTCTTTGCTATTGTGAATAGTGCTGCAATAAACATACGTGTGCATGTGTCTTTATAGCAGCATAATTTATAATCCTTTGGGTATATACTCAGTAATGGGATGGCTGGGTCATATGGTACATCTAGTTCTAGATCCTTGAGGAATCACCATACTGTTTTCCATAATGGTTGAACTAGTTTACAATCCCACCAACAGTGTAAAAGTGTTCCTATTTCTCCACATCCTCTCCAGCACCTGTTGTTTCCTGACTTTTTAATGATTGCCATTCTAACTGGTGTGAGATGGTATCTCATTGTGGTTTTGATTTGCATTTCTCTGATGGCCAGTGATGATGAGCATTTTTTCATGTGTCTGTTGGCTGTATGAATGTCTTCTTTTGAGAAATGTCTGTTCATATCCTTTGCCCACTTTTTGATAGGGTTGTTTGTTTTTTTCTTGTAAATTTGTTTGAGTTCTTTGTAGGTTCTGGATATTAGCCCTTTGTCAGATGAGTAGATTGCAAAAATGTTCTCCCATTCTGTAGGTTTCCTGTTCACTCTGATGGTAGTTTCTTTTGCTGTGCAGAAGCTCTTTAGTTTAATGAGATCCCATTTGTCAATTTTGGCTTTTGCTGCTGTTGCTTTTGGTGTTTTAGACATGAAGTCTTTGCCCATGCCTATATCCTGAATGGTACTACCTAGGTTTTCCTCTAGGATTTTTATGGTATTAGCTCTAACATTTAAGTCTCTAATGCATCTTGAATTAATTTTCGTATAAGGAGTAAGGAAAGGATCCAGTTTCAGCTTTCTACTTATGGCTAGCCAATTTTCCCAGCACCATTTATTAAATAGGGAATCCTTTCCTCATTTCTTGTTTCTCTCAGGTTTGTCAAAGATCAGATGGCTGTAGATGTGTGGTATTATTTCTGAGGACTCTGTTCTGTTCCATTGGTCTATATCTCTGTTTTCATACCAGTACCATGCTGTTTTGGTTACTGTAGCCTTGTAGTATAGTTTGAAGTCAGGTAGCGTGATACCTCTAGCTTTGTTCTTTTGACGTAGGATTGTCTTGGAGATGCAGGCTCTTTTTTGGTTCCATATGAACTTTAAAGCAGTTTTTTCCAATTCTGTGAAGAAACTCATTGGTAGCTTGATGGGGATGGCATTGAATCTATAAATTACCTTGGGCAGTATGGCCATTTTCACGATATTGATTCTTCCTATCCATGAGCATGGTATGTTCTTCCATTTGTTTGTGTCCTCTTTTATTTCACTGAGCAGTGGTTTGTAGTTCTCCTTGAAGAGGTCCTTTACATCCCTTGTAAGTTGGATTCCTAGGTATTTTATTCTCTTTGAAGCAATTGTGAATGGAAGTTCATTCATGATTTGGCTCTCTGTTTGTCTGTTACTGGTGTATAAGAATGCTTGTGATTTTTGCACATTAATTTTGTATCCTGAGACTTTGCTGAAGTTTCTTATCAGCTTAAGGAGATTTTGGGCTGAGATGATGGGGTTTTCTAAATATACAATCATGTCATCTGCAAAGAGGGACAATTTGATTTCTTCTTTTCCTAACTGAACACCCTTGATTTCTTTCTCTTGCCTGATTGCCCTAGCCAGAACTTCCAACACTATGTTGAATAGGAATGGTGAGAGAGGGCATCCCTGTCTTGTGCCAGTTTTCAAAGGGAATTTTTCCAGTTTTTGCCCATTCAGTATGATATTGGCTGTGGGTTTATCATAAATAGCTCTTATTATTTTGAGGTACGTTCCATCAATACCGAATTTATTGAGCGTTTTTAGCATGAAGGGCTGTTGAATTTTGTCAAAAGCCTTTTCTGCATCTATTGAGATAATCATGTGGTTCTTGTCTTTGGTTCTGTTTATATGCTGGATTATGTTTATTGATTTGCGAATGTTGAACCAGCCTTGCATCCCAGGGATGAAGCCCACTTGATCATGGTGGATAAGCTTTTTGATGTGTTGCTGAATCCGGTTTGCCAGTATTTTATTGAGGATTTTTGCATCGATGTTCATCAGGGATATTGGTCTAAAATTCTCTTTTTTTGTTGTGTCTCTGCCAGGCTTTAGTATCAGGATGATGTTGGCCTCATAAAATGAGTTAGGGAGGATTCCCTCTTTTTCTATTGATTGGAATAGTTTCAGAAGAAATGGTACCAACTCCTCCTTGTACCTCTGGTAGAATTCAGCTGTGAATCCACCCGGTCCTGGACTTTTTTTGGTTGGTAGGCTGTTAATTATTGCCTCAATTTCAGAGCCTGCTATTGGTCTATTCAGGGATTCAACTTCTTCCTGGTTTAGTCTTGGAAGAGTGTAAGTGTCCAGGAAATTATCCATTTCTTCTAGATTTTACAGTTTATTTGCGTAGAGGTGTTTATAGTATTCTCTGATGGTAGTTTGTATTTCTGTGGGGTCGGTGGTGATATCCCCTTTATCATTTTTTATTGCGTAGATTTGATTCTCCTCTCTTTTCTTCTTTATTAGTCTTGCTAGTGGTCTGTCAATTTTGTTGATCTTTTCAAAAAACCAACTCCTGGATTCATTGATTTTTTGGAGGGTTTTTTGTGTCTCTATCTCCTTCAGTTCTGCTCTGATCTTAGTTATTTCTTGCCTTCTGCTAGCTTTCGAATGTGTTTGCTCTTGCTTCTCTAGTTCTTTTAATTGCGATGTTAGAGTGTCAATTTTAGATCTTTCCTGCTTTCTCTTGTGGGCATTTAGTGCTATAAATTTCCCTCTACACACGGCTTTAAATGTGTCCCAGAGATTCTGGTATGTTGTATCTTTGTTCTCATTGGTTTCAAAGAACATCTTTATTTCTGCCTTCATTTCGTTATGTACCCAGTAGTCATTCAGGAGCAGGTTGTTCAGTTTCCATGTAGTTGAGCGGTTTTGATTGAGTTTCTTAGTCCTGAGTTCTAGTTTGATTGCACTGTGGTCTGAGAGACAGTTTGTTATAATTTCTGTTCTTGTACATTTGCTGAGGAGTGCTTTACTTCCTTGGAGTAAGTACGATGTGGTGCTGAGAAGAATGTATATTCTGTTGATTTGGGGTGGAGAGTTCTATAGATGTCTATTAGGTCTGCTTGCTGCAGAGATGAGTTCAATTCCTGGATATCCTTGTTAACTTTCTATCTCGTTGATCTGTCTAATGTTGACAGTGGAGTGTTGAAGTCTCCCATTATTATTGTATGGGAGTCTAAGTCTCTTTGTAAGTCTCTAAGGACTTGCTTTATGAATCTGGGTGCTCCTGTATTGGGTGCATATATATTTAGGATAGTTAGCTCTTCCTGTTGAATTGATCCTTTTACCATTATGTAATGGCCTTCTTTGTCTCTTTTGATCTTTGATGGTTTAAAGTCTGTTTTATCAGAGACTAGTATTGCAACCCCCGCTTTTTTTTGTTCTCCATTTGCTTGGTAAATCTTCCTCCATCCCTTTATTTTGAGCCTATGTATGTCTCTGCATGTGAGATGGGTCTCCTGAATACAGCAGACTGATGGGTCTTGACTCTTTATCCAGTTTGCCAGTCTGTGTCTTTTAATTGGAGCATTTAGTCCATTTACATTTAAGGTTAAGATTGTTATGTGTGAACTTGATCCTGCCATTATGATATTAACTGGTTATTTTGCTCGTTAGTTGATGCAGTTTCTTCCTAGCCTCGATGGTCTTTACATTTTGGCATGTTTTTGCAATGGCTGGTACTGGTTGTTCCTTTCCATGTTTAGTGCTTCCTTCAGGGTCTCTTGTAAGGCAGGCCTAGTGGTGACAAAATCTCTAAGCATTTGCTTATCTGTAAAGGATTTTATGTCTCCTTCACTTATGAAACTTAGTTTGGCTGGATATGAAATTCTGGGTTTAAAATTCTTTTCTTTAAGAATGTTGAATATTGGCCCCCACTCTCTTCTGGCTTGTAGAGTTTCCTCCGAGAGATCTGCTCTTAGTCTGATGGGCTTCCCTTTGTGGGTAACCCGACCTTTCTCTCTGGCTGCCCTTAAGATTTTTTCCTTCATTTCAACTTTGGTGAATCTGGCAATTATGTGTCTTGGAGTTGCTCTTCTTGAGGAGTATCTTTGTGGTGTTCTCTGTATTTCCTGGATTTGAATGTTGGCCTGCCCTACTAGGTTGGGGAAGTTTTCCTGGATGATATTCTCAAGAGTGTTTTCCAACTTGATTCCATTTTCCCCCTCACTTTCAGGCACCCCAATCAGACGTAGATTTGGTCTTTTTACATAATCCCATACTTCTTGCAGGCTTTGTTCATTTCTTTTTCTTCTTTTTTCTTTTGGTTTCTCTTCTCGCTTCATTTCATTCATTTGATCCTCAATCGCTGACACTCTTTCTTCCAGTTGATCAAGTCGGTTACTGAAGCTTGTGCATTTGTCACATATTTCTCGTGTCATGGTTTTCATCTCTTTCATTTCGTTTATGACCTTCTCTGCATTAATTACTCTAGCCATCAATTCTTCCACTTTTTTTTCAAGATTTTTAGTTTCTTTGCGCTGGGTACGTAATTCCTCCTTTAGCTCTGAGAAATTTGATGGACTGAAGCCTTCTTCTCTCATCTCGTCAAAGTCATTCTCCGTCCAGCTTTGATCCGTTGCTGGCGATGAGCTGTTCTCCTTTGCCGGGGGAGATGCGCTCTTATTTTTTGAATTTCCAGCTTTTCTGCCCTGCTTTTTCCCCATCTTTGTGGTTTTATCTGCCTCTGGTCGTTGATGATGGTGGTGTACTGATGGGGTTTTGGTGTAGGTGTCCTTCCTGTTTGATAGTTTTCCTTCTAACAGTCAGGACCCTCAGCTGTAGGTCTGTTGGAGATTGCTTGAGGTCCACTCCAGACCCTGTTTGCCTGGGTATCAGCAGCAGAGGCTGCAGAAGATAGAATATTTCTGAACAGCGAGTGTACCTGTCTGATTCTTGCTTTGGAAGCTTCCTCTCAGGGGTGTACTCCACCCTGTGAGGTGTGGGGTGTCAGACTGCCCCTAGTGGGGGATGTCTCCCAGTTAGGCTACTCAGGGGTCAGGGACCCACTTGAGCAGGGAGTCTGTCCCTTCTCAGATCTCAACCTCCGTGTTGGGAGATCCACTGCTCTCTTCAAAGCTGTCAGACAGAGTCGTTTGCGTCTGCAGAGGTTTCTGTTGCGTTTGTTATTGTTTACTGTGCCCTGTCCCCAGAGGTGGAGTCTACAGAGACAGGCAGGTTTCCTTGAGCTGCTGTGAGCTCCACCCAGTTCGAGCTTCCCAGCAGCTTTGTTTACCTACTTAAGCCTCAGCAATGGTGGGCGCCCCTCCCCCAGCCTCGCTGCTGCCTTGCCGCGAGACCCCAGACTGCTGTGCTAGCAATGAAGGAGGCTCCGTGGGTGTGGGACCCTCCCGGCCAGGTGTGGGATATGATCTCCTGGTGTGCCTGTTTGCTTAAAGTGCAGTATTGGGGTGGGAGTTACCCGATTTTCCAGGTGTTGTGTGTCTCAGTTCCCCTGCCTAGGAAAAGGGATTCCCTTCCCCCTTGCGCTTCCCAGGTGAGGCAATGCCTCGCCCTGCTTCAGCTCTCGCTGGTCGGGCTGCAGCAGCTGACCAGCACCGATCGTCCGGCACTCCCCAGTGAGATGAACCCAGTACCTCAGTTGAAAATGCAGAAATCACCGGTCTTCTGTGTCGCTCGCGCTGGGAGTTGGAGACTGGAGCTGTTCCTATTCGGCCATCTTGCTCCGCCCCCTCATCAAAACTTTTTGACGTTATTTACATACCTTTGTATATGTTCATTTCCTTAAAAAGTACAAAACTAAAAGAAAAAATATTTCCAATTTTTTGTTAAAGAAAAATTTATTCATTATTTTTAAAGTTACAGTTTTCCTATTTAAGTGACCACTTCAAAAATAATGTCATGGACAGTAACTCCAAGATAACACGACAGCACTGAACATTTAACATTGTTATACCTATAATCTTTTAATGTGGAAATGCATTCTTGGATGTAATATTCTATTTTCTAAAAAACACGAAAATTATCCCTACATATATAAAGGACTGTTTTTGTCTGATTCATAACATCTCTTCAGAGATAAAAATTATTTGAAATGTATTAAAAATATAAAAGTGCTATTATAATTAAAATTTGAATTAAACTTTGCTTTTGAAACAGTTGATACAGCACAGAAAGCCATGACAAATCTGCCCTACCGCCCTGGATAAAAGGACCTGGGGATGACCCCACTTTTTACTGAGTATTGCCCTTTCAGGTGTTCGTTATGTACATGTTGATGGTCTGCAGGGGAAAAGTAGTGAGAAAGATTGAGCAGCCAGTAGTCTGAGTCCTCTCACCATAAAAATGTGCCTGTTTGCCCACTAAGCAAGCACTCCTGTTCCTGCCCGCTCTGCCCTTTTGCAAATTCTGCCTCTGGTTTCTGATGATGTTAGAACTGTTTCACCCTCATTCTACCCAGTGTGACTCCATGCCTGTCTTAGGTAGTAGTTTTACCCAATGAGACATGTCCCAATTTCAGTCATACGTGCTCTCTGATGGAAAGGTGACTGAGTCAGAAGAAGCTCTTTAGGATACTCTCCCTAGCTTTGTTGCTAATCCAGGGTGAACACTCTTTACCATGGATTGTGTGAAAAGTTCCATGCCCCTGCCTTTCAAGAGCGAGCTGAAGAGATAAGGGCTTCTTCCCTCCCACTGCTGCTCTTTTGACCTATCAGGTCCTGAGCAGCTGGGCCTATGAAATTCAAAGGGCCACCTGTCCTGTCTCTGCACAATAGAAGTCTAGGAGTTCCATCTGTGGTCCCTTTTCCGCAAATTTCTACCTCACCCTTCCTTCTATTCTGCCAGCTGTTTTACTTACTATTAGATTTGAACTGTTTATGTAAGGAGATAATATGAAAACACATGTATTATGTATATATAAAATAAAAATAAAGTTGTCATTATTAGTTTATAATAAATAAAGTGTTATCGGTTCTATTTTAGTGAACATAAAAGTTCAATTATACAAACTATAAAACATTATGTGATTTTTATAATTGTCACTAAGGATCAATATGCTATTATGTTTTCCCATTTGCCATTTCCACTCAATAAGCCTTGCTGTTTTTGGTTTTATCTTTCAATTTCCAAGTCAAGTTCTGGTTTTCTCATGTCATGTCAACCTATGTTGATTGCTTTCCTGTTTTTTTACAGCCCTTGCTAATTAATTTTTTACTACTGTCTTTGAATATATGTTGTAATCAGCTAAGGTAAGAATAAGAATAGATCATCATGAAAAAATAATGAAATCATATTTTATGTTTTCCTCTCCTTTCTTAGAGCTGTCATTAATATTATTGCTAAATGTTAAGGCTCACTGTCTGAGCCGTTAAATAGGAAACTTCCCCCAAAGCTAATATTAGTCAACATTAAAAAACACGGTGCTTCTGGAACTTTGGCACCAAAAGAAATTAATAATTTACCCTAAATGACATCACTAGTCATCATCAGGCAGGAAATGTCTAGTTTTACTGCTCTCTGTGTGGACTGCGGCACTGAACTACTAAATCATGGTCACCTTAGGTTATATGTTTTTTTGTTTTTTTAGAACAACACATTAAGCAATTCAGTTCAAATTATATGTCATTCTAATTGGAACTGGAGAGCAATTAACTTTTCTGTGGCAAAATGTCAAGTACTTTTCTCTTTTTACTCATCAAAGGGAATTTTTCAAAAGAAGACTAGAGCTTCATATAAATTACAACTGTTGCTATTAATTGGTCTCTGTTGTAATTAGCTTACAAACTACTTTATGACTAAAGATAAGAACTAGGAAATTCAATAACTAGTGACTATTTTGCCACTTGCCATAGTATCACTTCTCATGAGTCAAGATCAATGCAAGTTCTAATGCAAATAAATAGATTTTTCTCCATTATATAAAAAAGACAAAAATATAATATGTCCTTTTTCTCACTCTAGCATCAGTTTCCTTAAACTTAGATTAATGAAAACGACTATGTTTATAAATTATAAATAATTATAGGACATAAGACAGCATCATAAGTCTCATACCACAGAACTAAGTAACAGACAAGAAGTTGCATAAGCAGAATCTATATTATCTTCCTTCACATGCATAATTGGATACATTCCCTGGTTCTACTGTAAATTATAATTCAATATAATTCAGCTAAAAAATGGTAGATTGATCTATTTATTTCTGCTTCTTTTTCTTTCTCTGTCCATTTTCTTCTTTCAATGTAATATTAAAAAGTGCTGAATTATTGAATTTTGGTAATAAGCTAGAAAAATATCCAGGAGTTAGTAAATTGTCGAAAATATAATATAAAATAAAGTATTATAGAAATGTGATAGAAAAGACCCATGCAATGTCAGACATTTTTGATAATCTGAAGAGACATTTCAATTTAAAATTGAATATATATATATGTGAAAAACAAAGTGTGAAGTTTTGTTGTGCTGCTAAACATACAGAAGCAGCCCCAGATAACTGACTTATAAAGTAACAGCATGTATATACACACATTACACAGAGGCCAAAGTCAGAACATACGTCAGTTCTCTGTTAAATATTATTTCATATTTATATCAAAACCCTCCACATTGTCAACCTAACAAGTTACTACTATAAGGAAAATATGTGTTTTACAGCTGATAGTCTGACAGTTAATTGGAATTATAGTTGCTGAGGTCCAGTATACAGTTAAACATTTTGAGACATACAATATTATCTATGTACTTTAAGAAAATATATGGAAAAACACGTTCATTTATTTAATGAATACATATTAATCATCATCTTTGGTCAAGTTACGTGTAAGGGGTAGCAGTTAACAAAATGTCAAAATGCCTTACCCTTAGCAGGATGGATAGACATTTAATAATCAATTAAACAGTTTATATTTTGATTACAAGTGTGATGTGGTATTTATCAGAGAAGTTTATGAAACAGTGTATAATAGGGATATGAAGTTATCCTAAAGGTCAGTGAAAAGCTCTCTTGAGCTGATTTACTCTGAAAGCTCAAGAGAGTGAAAGAGTTAACTTACAAAATGATAGTGATTAATTGGATAAAGGAAGCACATGTGTGTACAACAATCCTGGAAATACAAAGTTGAAAAGCAAAATCTCTGAGGAAGAAAAATACTCTATTACAGGAATTGAATGAAAGTCAATATGGCAGTTGAATGCCTGTAAGTTGCTGATAGTGTGACGCTGGAATAGACTAGAGAGACAGAAGCTAATTATTCAAGGAACCACAGGGCATGTTGATAATTTGTTCTTTATGCTAAGAACAATGTGGGGAAAGGTTTCATACTAGTCAGAGTTCTTCAGGCAGCTGACTTAAACACACCTCAAACTAACTGTATGGAGAATGTACAGACTCACATTACTGAAAAGTCTATGATTCATATCTTATTGTGATCAACTGAATATACAAATGGACAATAGCCAAACCATATATAAAAATAGAACTCTGCCCCATAACCTGCAGTTACATATCCAGGAAACCCTTTATTTAAAGTCACCAGCCCAGGAGGCCAGCCTGCAGTAGTTTTGCAGAGAGCCGTATTGTTATCTCTACTGACAGTCTAGGAAGCCAAACAATAATCCCTGTAACAACAGGCTCTTAATAGTCAAGATTTCATGAGTCACTAGCAACTTCCCTATTGTTTGTCCCTGCTTCCAACTTAAAACCAACTACGGAAATCTAACTATGCACCCCAACGAATACTCTAACCAATACAATTATCTGCTGTTAGTTAGCCTGCCTACATTTCCCCATGCCAACAGCCTCCAACTTGGGCATACTGAAGCCTTCCCTTTTTCCCATTATAAAACTTCCCCACTTCTCTACCTACCTTTGAGTCTCTGCTGCAACGCAAGTGAAGGCACTGACTACCTTGCTGCGAGTTCAGAATAAATAGCTTTTGCTTGTTCTCATTTGACTGGTCTTTATTTCCACAACTAAATTAAAAGACTCACAGAAGCCATTAGTCATCTCTCGCTTTTTCTCGCTATATATATCCATCTCCCAGGTCAACTTTCCTCTATTTTATTTTCTTTCAAAAAGATAAAGATGTCCACAAACAAATCAAGGTTTATACCATGCTACAGAAGGAAATTGCAGAGATAAACAAAAGTACGTATAGTATAGACTGATGTAGAAAAATGTCCAGGGTGAATCTAGTCCCATCTTAGGGCACAGGTTCATTTCTGCCTCGGTAACTGGTTCCACGTGGGCGAGGTCATCGGATTTGTTACTGGACTCCATAAGATTACTTGGGGGCAGAGTTGTTGTCTAGTTGCACTTTTATTTTAGATAAACAACAAATACTTTAAAATACAATAATGGCCCATCGAATAGTATATGAAAATATTTACTGTTTATCTCAGATTCACATTTACCTGGGCATCTTGTGTATTGTATGGTAACCCTCCTGGTATGGCAGTGAAGGCAAAGCCATTACAACTTATCCAACTAGGTGTGAAGCTGTTCAGGGACACACTCAGAAAGAAAACATACTCAGCTGAAAACAGTAATAGATGCCACTAAATATTTTAAACTAAAACAACAAAAAATTCAGATGATTTGAAAAAAAAAAGACTGTTTTTTATATTGCTAGGAAATCAGAATACATAAGAGAGTGCAGAATTATCCTAGTGCAGCTGATAAGATTGGATCGTATGTAGTCGGTTTCAACTACAATGATGGTACAGGGATTAAAACAAATACATCAGACATGGGTAATAGAATGAACAGAGGTTTGTAAGTTTCCATTGTTAGTTAAAGAAAGTAAACTTGACAAGATTACAATTAAGCCGCTAGAATTTTTAAAAACTTAGCAGGTGTAATGTATTTAAGGTTACTTTGTAAATTTAATTTTATTTTTATTAAGCAAATACAAACAATTCAAAAATAAAGCTTAAAGCAATAATATTTAAATCACCACATGACTGAAACATTATAATCACCACATGACTGAAAATAAATTTAATAAAATCTGGGTAAGATCTCTACACAGTAAGATATAAAGCTATTGAGAGTAGTTGCTGAATACCTGATTAACTACAGGCAAACACTCTGTTTATTGATTAGAACATAAATATGGAGAGCTGAAGATTTCCCCATGTTTGTATATAAATATGATGCAACCACAATTAAAAGCCCAGCAAATGTTTTTGTAAAAATGCATAAGTTGCTTCTGAAATAAATGTGGAAATACAAAGTGCCAAAGACAGCCAAGGCAATCTTGGAAAGGCACATGGTAGTTGAACATACTTCACCTTATTCTAAGATGTATTAAATGGGTTCAGAGATTTGGCACTGATACAAGGATAAACAGACAATGAAACAGAATTGGGTCTTAAAGCAGAACAAAGTATATATGCTTAATTATTTCAACCAAACCAGACTTGCAGAACAAAGTTAACATCATTCTTTCCAATTAAGGGTTCTGGCTTCATAAAAGTTCAATAAAGAATTTCATGAAAACATACTACCTTTGTTTCATCACAAAGTCAGGATAATAAGCAGGCTTACAGACTGAAGATGTACATGTGAGAGAAAAAAAGAAGAAAATGAGTGGTGGATAATAGATTAGTATATAGCAATTATGTTTGTGTTAAGAATGATTCTTAAATAGAACACAAAACATACTATGAATGAAATAATTTAGAAGTCTGACATATTAAAATTAAGAAATTCTCTATTAAAATATCACATTAGCAGCCAAAGTTATATAAAACAGAGTTTTAAAGACAGAGAAAATATTTGAAACACATATATACAACAACAAGCTTATGCTAATACATTTTTTTTTTTTTTTTTTAGCTTTCAAATTTTTATTTTTATTTTTATTTTTTTTTAATTTATTTATTATTATTATACTTTAAGTTGTAGGGTACATGTGCATAACATGCAGGTTTGTTACATATGTATACTTGTGCCATGTTGCTGTGCTGCACCCATCAACTCATCATTTACATCAGGTATAACTCCCAATGCAATCCCTCCCCCCTCCCCGCTCCCCATGATAGGCCCCGGTGTGTGATGTTCCCCTTCCTGAGTCCTAGTGATCTCATTGTTCAGTTCCCACCTATGAGTGAGAACATGCGGTGTTTGGTTTTCTGTTCTTGTGATAGTTTGCTA
Source organism: Macaca thibetana thibetana (assembly GCF_024542745.1). NCBI lineage: Eukaryota > Metazoa > Chordata > Mammalia > Primates > Cercopithecidae > Macaca > Macaca thibetana. Next base: position 63,268,655 of record NC_065594.1, read on the forward strand.
AGAATGATGGATTCCAGCTGCATCCAAGTCCCTACAAAGGACTCAAACTCATCCTTTTTTATGGCTGCATAGTATTCCATGGTGTATATGTGCCACATTTTCTTAATCCAATCTGTCACTGATGGACATTTGGGTTGATTCCAAGTCTCTCACACCAGTTAGAATGGCAATCATTAAAAAGTCAGGAAACAACAGGTGCTGGAGAGGATGTGGAGAAATAGGAACACTTTTACACTGTTGGTGGGATTGTAAGCTAGTTCAACCATTATGGAAAACAGTATGGCGATTCCTCAAGGATCTAGAACTAGATGTACCATATGACCCAGCCATCCCATTACTGGGTATATACCCAAAGGATTATAAATTATGCTGCTATAAAGACACATGCACACGTATGTTTATTGCAGCACTATTCACAATAGCTAATACATTTTTAAGACCACAGAAAATGGAATGATGGAAAGTATTCTGTTTTAAGTGAAATGATAACAATAGTAACTCTAAGTAGACTGTAAAAAGTTATGAACGCATATCGAAATTCCCTCAGCATCACAAAAATATATAAGCTTACATAACTAAAACAATAAGTATATTAAAATTAAATTCTAAGACACTCAAATAATTCAAAAAAGACAGGTAAGCAGAAACTGACAAATAAAACTTAGAGGGAATAACAAGAAGACAAATAAAAAAGATAGCTCTACATCCAATTACTTCAATAATTGTATTAAATGTTGCTGGACTAAATAATCCAGTTAGTTATTATTACATATTATACTCCGGTAGCACCAGTGGCCTCCTTTTTTTCCATTACTTTTTTTTCTTCCTTCAATATATTACAATGTTTTTAATGAAGATATTAAAAAAGAAAGAAAAAGAAAAAAAATTACCCAGCCACTTACATTTTTTCATTCTCTGTAAAACAATTATTTATATGAATTTAAGCACAATGGAAAAGCAAAAAACCCCTAAAGTTTAAAAACTAAACAAATTTGTGTCAAACAGGCAGCATATATCCCCTAAATTCAAAGTCAATTGCTTCCTCTGCAATTATGCAAAAAACTTGGGTGATTTACATTTTTGCTAGTCAAAATACAGTAAGCAAACAATGTACTTTGCTTAACAAAATACGATGTGGATGAGTAACAAAATTTTGTAGATAATCACAAGAATCTATAACTAATCGTCATGTGATTATCATGAAACAGTTGTGAAGATGAGCCTGTTATTGGGCATAGAGCAATCTCATATGTTCATCGAATCTGGAGAAAACCTCTTATTTGAATTTCTTCTCAAATTTTGTTCTTTTATGTAGGAATTATATCTCCTATACTGACAATATAAACACTAATTTGTACTGATTTTCCTGCAATTCCTTCTTCCTCTCTCCGAGTGCTTAGTGAACATCATCATTGTCAGACATAAACTAGGCCTTAAAATTCTTATTCAAACTTTGACTAAGTAATTATCTTCTTTAGGTAAAACATGTAGTCTTTGAGATTTATCTGTTTGATGCTTTTGGAAATTCTTTATGGTGTAAAATATACATATACATAAAAAAGGAACTGCTTTAGTTTGAATTTCTCAATGTTAGCTTCTTCAAATAAAAGACAAAACAAATGGAAAACTACAGTCATACTTCAGAGATACTGCAGGTTCTGGATGCAAAATCTCTGAAGTATGACTGTAGATGTATCAATAAAACAAATACTGCAATAAAGACAATACTGCAATAATGATAGTCACACAATTTTTTTGTTTCTCAGTCTATGTAAAACTTAGGTTTACACTATACCGTAGTCTAGTAAGTGTGCTATAGCATTATTTTATGGCTAAAATATGCTAACAACCATGGTCATCTGAGCCTTCAGTGAGTTCTGAAATTTTGCCGGGTGGAGGACTTGTCTCAATGTTGATGACTACTGTCTAATAAGGATGGTGGTTGCTGAAGGTTGAAATGGCTGAGGCAATTTTTAAAATAAAACAGTGAAGTTTGTCCCATTGACTGACTCTCCATTTCATGAAAAACGTATCACACACTATTTGATAGCATTTTACCCAGAGTAGAACTTCTTTCAAAATTGGAGTCAATCCTTAAACCCTGCGCTGCTTTATCAATGAAGTTTATGTAATATTCTAAATCCTTTGTTGTCATTTTAACAATGTTCATAAAATCTTCATTGGTTAGATTCCATCTCAAGAAATCTCTTTCTTTACTCACCCTTAAGATGCAACTCCTTGTCAAGTTTTATAATGAGATTGCAGCAAATTGGGCACATTTTCAGGATCTAATTCCTAATTCCGATTCTCTTGCTATTTCAACCACACTGCAGTCACTTTCTCCACTGTAATCTGAACACCCCAAAGTCATCCATGAAGGTTGGAATCAACTTCTTCCAAACTCCTGTCAATATTGGTATTTTGAACTACACCTATGAATCACTAATGTTCTTAATGGCATCTAGAATGGTGAATCTGTTCCAGAAAATTTTCAATTTACCTTTCCTAAACCTGTCAGAGGAATCACGACCTATGGCAGCCATAGCCATATGAAATGTCTTTCTAAAAATTAAAATTTGAACGTCAAAATTACTCCTTGATCTATGAGCTATGGAATAACTGGGGTGTGAGTTGCCATGAAAACAGCACTGATCTCCTTGTACATCTCCATCAGAGCTCTTACGTGACCAGGTGACATGAATGAACAATAATATTTTGAAAGGAATCTTTTATTTTGGGCTGCAGGTCTCAAAATATTTAGTCAACCATGCTGTAGATCAATGTGCTGTTATCCAGACATGGCTCTTCCATTTTAGAGCACAGGCAGAGTAGATTTATCATAATTCCTTTTTAAAAATTACATTTTAGATTGAGGTGGTACATAAACTTGTTGTTTACCTGGGTATATTGCATAATGCTGAGGTTTAGGGTACAAATGACCCTGTGACACAGGTACTGAGCATAGGACTCAATAGATGATAGTTTTTCAAGACTTTTTATTCCTCTTTCCCCTCCCTCCTCTAGTAGTCCCCAGCTCCTATTGTTCCCATCTTTATGTAGATGAGTATTCAATCTTTAGATTCAATTTATGAGAACATGCAGTATTTGCTTTTCTTTTCCTGTATTAATTTGCTTTGGATAATGGTCTCCAACTGCATCCATCTTGCTGGAAAGAACATGATCATGATCTCATCCTTTTTTATGGCTGCATAGTGTTCCACAGTGGTACGTACCACATGTGCTTTTCACAATCCACTGTTTATTGGCATCAAGATTGAATCCATGTCTTTGTTATTGTGAGTAGTGCTATGATGAACATGTAAGTGCAGAATCTTTTTGTTAGAAATAAGTGTTTTGCTTTGACTACATATCCAGTAATGGGATTGCTGTGTTAAATGGCAGTTTTAACTTTTTGAGAAATCTCCAAACTGCTTTCCAAAAAGGGTGGATTAATTTACCTTCCCACTGGCAGTGTATATGCATTCCATTTACTACACAGCACTGCCAACATCTGTTGTTTTTTGCCTTTTTAGTAATAGTTCTTCTGACTGGTGTGACATGGTATCTCATTGTAGTTTTGAATTGAGTTTCTTTGATAATTAGTGACATGGAGCATTTTTTCATATTTGTTGGCTACTTGTTTATCTTCCTTTAAAAAGTGTCTGTTTAGATTTTTTGTCCTTTTTTAATGGAGTTATTTGGATTTTGCTTATTGGTTCATTATGGATTGTGGATATTAGGCCTTTGTTGAATGTGTATTTTGCAAGTATTTTCTGTTTCATTCTGCTAGGTTGTCTGGTTACTCTACTGATAGTGTCCCTTGCTGTGCAGAAGCTCTTTAGGTTAATTAGGTCCCCTTTGTCAATTTCTGTTTTTGTAGCAGTTGGTTTTGAGGAATTAGTCATAAATTCTTTCTCAAGACATGTCCATAATGGTGTTTTTCTTAGATTTTCTTGTAGGATTCTTAAAGTTTGAGGTCTTACATTAAAATCTTTAATCTATCTTGAATTAATTTTTGTACATGGTAAAAAGAAGGGTTCTAGTTTCATTCTTTTGCATATGGCTAGCCAGCTGACCCAGCATCACTTATTGAATAGAAAATACTTTCGCCATTGCTTACTTTTTGTTAGCTTTGTTGAAAATCAGATGGCCATAGATGTGTGGCTTTATTTCTGGGTTCTTTATTCTGTTCCACTGGTCTATGTGTCTGTTTTTGTACCAGTACCATGCTGTTTGGGTCATCGCTGCCTTGTAGTGTAGTTTGAAGTCAGGTAATGTGATGCTTTCCAACTTGTTCTTTTTGCTTAGGATGGCATTGACTATTTGAGATAATTTTTGATTTCATATGAACTTTAAAATAGTTTTTCTAGTTTTGTGCAAATGGTGTTGGTAGTTTGATGGGAATAGCTTTTTATCTGTAGATTGTTTTGGGCAGTGTAACCATTTTAATGATAATGATTTGTTTATGTCATTCTTTATTTCTTTTAGGAGTGTTTTGTAGTTATCCTCATAGAATATTTTACCTCCTTGGTTAGATGTATTCTGAGGCATTTTATTTGTGCGTGCATGGCTACTGTAAATGAGACTGTGTTCCTCACTGGGCTCTCACTTTGAATGTTATTGGTGTATAGAAAAGCTAGTAATTTTTATACATTGGTTTTATATCCTGAAACTTTACTGAAGACGTTTATCAGTTTCAGGAGTCTTTCGATGGGAGACTTCAGGGTTTTCTAGTTATAGAATCATTTCATCTATGAACAGAGGCACTTTGACTTCTTCTCTTCCTATTTCAATGCCTTTTATTTCTTTCTGTTGCCTGATTGCTCTGGCTAGCACATCCAGTACTATTTTAAATAGCAGTGATGAGATGGACATCCTTGTCTTGTTTCAGTCTTCAAGAGGAACAGTTCCCAGTTTTACCTGTTCAGTCTGATGTTGGCTGTGATTGTGTCATAGCTGGCTCATTATTTTAAGGAATGTTTCTTGGATGTCTAGTCTGTTGAGACCTTTTATTATTAGGGAATGTTGGATTTTATTAAAAGTTTTTTTTTTCCTGTGTCTTTTGAGATGATCATATCGTTTTTGTTCATAATTGTTTTTATGTGGTGAATCACATTTATTGATTTCTGTATGTTAAACCAACTTTGCATCCCAGGAATGAAGCCTACTGGTTCTTGGTGAATAAGTTTTGATATGTTATTTGCATTTGATTTGCTATTTGCATTTGATTTGCTAGTTATTTTGTAGAGAATTTTTGTATCTATATTAATCAGAGATATATGCTGTAATTTTCTTATTTTTGTGGGTGTTTGCTAGGCTTTGGTATCAGGGTGATGCTTGCTTTCTAGAATGAATTAGAGAGAAGTCCCTCCTCCTCGATTCCTTAGAATAGTTTCAGTAGAGTTGATGCCAGGTCTTCTTTGTAAGTCTGGTGGAATTTGTGAATCTATCTTTGTCTTTGTTTTCTTTTTTTTCTTTTTTTGGCTGATTTTTTTTTTTATTACGGATTGAATTTTAGAACTCAAGATTGGTCTGTTCAGTGTTTCAATTTCTTCTTAATTCAATTTTGGAAGATTGTATGTTTCTAGGAATTTATATATTTTCTCTAGACTTTCTAATTTGTGTTCATAGAGGGGTCCCTAACAGTCTCTGAGGAAATTTTTCATTTCTGTGGGATAGCTTGTAATGCCACCTTTGTTGTTTCTGATTATCCTTATTTGGATCTCTGTTTTTTTATCTTTGATAATTTAGTTAGTGCTCTTTCAATATTGTTCATTCTTTTAAAAATGGCTTTTGCTTTTGTTCATTTTTTGTACAGATTTTTGGGTTTCAATTTCATTCAGTTCTCTCTTTAGCTTAATTTTCCCCTGCTAGCTTTGGTGATAGTTTATTCTTATTTTGTGTCATATTATATCATTAGTTTGAGATTTTTCTAGTTTTTTGAGTAGGTATTTAGCACTGTGAACTTTTCTCTTGACACTGCTTTTGCTGAATTCTAGAGATTTTGATGTGTTGTGTCTCTCTTTTCATTTATTTCAAAGACTTTTTTAAAATTTCTGGATTAACGTTTTGTTTACCTTGAAGTCATTCAGAAGCAAGATGTTTGATTTCCATGTAATTTTGTCTTTTTCAGGGATATTTTTGGTACTGTTTTCTATTTTTACTCCACTGTTGTCTGAGACTATGGTTGGTATGATTTCACATTTTTTGAATTTATTGAGACTTGCTTTAAGATCAAGTAATGTGGTCAATCTTGGAGAATGCTCTGTGTATAATAGAGAATAATATACATTCTGTGGTTGACAGGTGAAGTACAATATTGATGTTTATTCTGCCCAATTTGTCAAGTGTCGAGTTTATGTACAGAATTTCTTTGCTAGGTTTCTGTCTAATACTGTCAGTCAGGTGTTGCAGTCTCTCACTCTGCTTCTATGGTTGTCTAAGTTTTTCATAGGTTTAGAAGTTCTTCTATTATGAATCTGGGTGCTCCAGTACTGGAAGTGTATATATTTAGGAAAATTAAGTCTTCTTTTTACATTGGACCTTTATCATTATGTAACACTCTTTTCTATTCTTTATTTTACTGTTGTTGGTTTAAAGTCTGTTGTATCTGATACAAAATTAGAGACTCTGCTCTTTTTTGTTTTCCATTTGTATGGTACATCTTTCTCCAACCCTTTACTTTGAGTCTATGGGTGTCATTACTTATGGAATTGGTCTTTTGAAGACAGCAGATGGATGGGTCTTATTTTTTTATCCAGCTTGCCACTGTGTGTCTTTTTTTTTTTTTTTTTTTTTTTTTTTTTTGAGACAGTCTTGCTCTGTCACCCAGACCTGGAGTGTAGCGGCACAATCTCAGCTCACTGCAACCTCTGTCTCCCGGTCCAAGTGATTCTCCTGCTAATTTTTGTATTTTTAGTAGAGACGAGGTTTTATCTGGTTGGCCAGGCTGGTCTCGAACTCGTGATCTCAGGTGATCCACCAACCTTGGCCACCCAAAGTGCTGGAATTACAGACATGAGCCACCTTGCTTGGCCCCACTCTATGCCTTTTAAGTGGGGGCATTTAGACCATTTACATTCAGAGTTAATATTGATATGTGAGGTTTTGGTCCTATTGTGAAGATTTTAGCTACTTGCTTTGTAATTTCTGGTAAAAATATGGATCTAATTTGTGAATAATCCCTGCTCAGGGGTCATACTAATCTTCTATGTATCATTTCAATTTTATGTGCTGTCGAAACAAGCATGATTTAGCATAATTCTTAAAAGTCATAGGATTTTCGAAATGGTAAATAAGCATTGGATTCAACTTTAAGTCACCAGCTGCATTAGATTCTAATAAGAGAATCAGTCTGCTTTTTGAAGTTTTGAAGTGAGGCATTGAGTTTTCCTCTCTAACTATGAAAGTCTTAGATGGCATCTTCTTTCAATATAAGGCTGCACTGTCTACACTGAAAATCTGTTATTTAGTGTAGACACCTTCATTCATTATCTCAAATATTGTGTATAACTTGCTGCAGTTTTTATATCAGCACTTTCTATCTCATCTTGCATTTTATGTTATAGAGATGGTTTCTTCCATTAAACTTCATGAACCAACTTCTGCTAACTTCGTGTGTGTGTGTGTGTGTGTGTGTGTGTGTGTGTGTGTGTGTAGGCAGCTTTCTTATCTTTCTAGGCCTTCATAAAACTGAAAAAAAGTTAAGCCCTGGCTTTGGATGAGGCTTTGGCTTGAGGGAATGCTGTGCCTGGTTTGATCTTTTACCCAGACCCCTAAATCTTTCTCCATATCAGTGATAAGGCAATTACACTTTATCATTCATATGCCCATGTAAGTAGCAATTTTAATTACCTTCAAAACCTTTGCCATTGCATTACAACATGACTGTTTAGCACATCCTTTGCCTGTCTCAGTTTTCAACATGCCTTCCTTGCTAACATTAATCATGTTCACTTTTGATTTAAAATGTGATAACTGTGACTCCTCTCATTTAAACACTTAAAAGCTATTGTAGTTTTTTTTTCATTCCAACATTATTTTAAATCATGCAATTCATTGTTTCATGTTATCCATAGTTTGTCTTGTTTTATTTCTTAAAATTGCAGACTTTTAAAATATTTGAGAATAAGATGCAACTTTTTCTTTAGTGAAAATCTCTCAATATAACCCAAAGTACTTTCTGGCTTAATAGCATATGCAAAAGTTACAGAGTACACTTTGAATTTCCCTAAAGCCCGATTAATGTATTCTTAACATATCAGGTATAAACACACCCATTTAGCATATTTTTGATAAGGAAAAACTGTTCTACATTTTTTGACATTTTCCTTGGTAGAAGGAGAAAAATGTGCCTTACTTACCATTACTTTGTTTCTGCAAGTAACAAAAGAAATTCTAGAACAGATAGAGTTACATCTTCAACAATAATAAAAATATTCAAATATTGTAAAGTATAAATATAATACTTTTTGTTTTGGTTTGTTTCATTTTGAGAGACTGGGATTTGTGAGGGAAATGTGCCACTCCCGCCATCAGGTTCAGAGCCATGGGTCAGACATTTTACCTACGTGGAAAGAAAGATCATAAAACAGAGAAATCACAAACAATTTTGGAAGGAATTGACTTTATTACCAAGACATAGTGGTGAAGCTTGAGGTTAAGAATGCTTTCAAAAGTAAGGGAAGTCATCATAAAAAGTAATTAAGAGGAAACTGGACATTATATCATTGATATAAGTTAACTATAAGACAGCTAAATTTTCAGGGAGAGGCAAGAATAAAGACATTTGAGAAGAGCCCTCTTAAAGTCACAACAAATCTCAAGCATTGACCATAAAAAGGTATTTCTACAAGGAGTCCAAAATTAATTGGATCAGTCTGTGGAGCAATTTATATCTCAGGCATAATTAAAGCAATAGAGTGATTAGCCATTGATTAGCTTTGCCTGCCAGATAAATTTGGTTGGTTTAGGAGACAGGCCAAAAGAGTACTGCCACAATTCTCACTTGAGGGTGACTGTGCGTACCCAAGTCTTTTCCCTCAGATGAGCAGAATCAGTTTCATGCTGTAGGAACTAGACTTTAACAATGTAATCCAGCATGTCAGTAACAAATAAATAAGCAAACAATACATTTCAGAGCAGGAGAGATGAGTACACTGGGTTACTGCAATGTATTATCAAACATGTCCAGTATCCAACCAAAAAAACAAATGAATCATGCAAAGGAACAGGAGAGTCTGACCCATATATTGGGTGGGTTGGAAAGAACCAATAAAAGAAATTGCCTGTGAGATTGACTAGATGTCATCTTTAATAAAAAACTACAAAATAACCTCTACAAATATGTTTAAACAAGAAGCAAACCTCATTTTTCGAAATAAAAAAGATGATCACATTTCACCTAATATAGGATATGAATAAACACATAATTATTTTTTTAAAAGATCCAAATGGAAATTTTGTATTTGAAAATACAATAACTGAAACTAGAAGGATCTAACAGTAGGTATGGACTACCAGAAAACAAATGAAAAAGCTTGAAGATATGTTGATGTATATTTTAAAATCAGAACTCAAAAGAGAAAAAAAGAATGAAGAAAAATAAACATAAGAGAAATATGGGGCAACACTGACGTGCCACTGTATATATCATACTACTTCCAAAAGGAGAAAAGAGAGACAATGGAGTAAAAAACCCAAATATCTGAAGAAAACTAGAAATAGAACTTCTGAAAATTGAAGAAAAAGCATTTATTTAAACTCTAAGAATATTACCAAATTTGTATGTTAAGAACAAAGAGGTCCAGACCACAGACACATCATACTAAAAATGCCGAAAGCAATCATAAAGAGAAAATGTGAAAGTAGTAAGCAAAAAAAATGACTCAAAACTGACAAGGAAATTCTAATAAGAATAACATCTGACTTTCAACTAAAGTAATGGATGCCACCAAACGATGAGACAATGTATCTAATATGCTGACAGAAAAATATGTCAACCAAGTATTCTAAATCCATCAAAACTATCATTCAAAAATCAAAGCATAATATAAGACATTTTCAGTTAAATTAAAACTCAAGATAATTTATTGCTAGCAGAAGAAATACTAAAGGAAATTACTAGGGTGGAAGGCAATTCAAATTTACACACATGCACCAACAAAGAGAAGCAGTAAAGGTAATGAGGCAATCAAAAAAGATGACAATATTTTTGCATATTTTTATCATATGTGATTTAAAATAAATTGCATAAAAGAATATGCATAACATTTTATTTTGGTGTCAATAGCATCATATAGAATGTGGGTGAAAGCATTAAAGATGTAAATAAATATGACCAGTTGGTATGTCAAATTTACAGGAATAAGAAAAACTGAAATGGTAAACAAGAAGATTCATAACATAAACATTATTAATATATACTACTGTCTTTTCTGTAATGAAAACAAACATGTATTTAGTTAAACAGAGGTAGAACAGTTTGAATTAAAACAATATATTGTTGGGTTTGTAACATGCATATAATACATAATAATAATAATAATACCCTAAAAGGAGTGTATAAAGTCATATAAAATTAATGTTTCCACACATCACTGGAATTTAATATAAAACTAAAACAGATTGTGTTAAGAACTACATAAGTCCTAGAGCAACAACTATGTATGTGTATATGTAAATATATATAATTATATTAAATATATATATTTAATAGTTACTGTCAAATGAGTTTCCAATGTACCATTAACAATTATATTCCTGGAACCCTTAAAACAGTAATACAGTTATTTCATGTATTTTTAATGCATTACTCAGAGTTGTATATTAATTTTAGCAGTATATAGATATACACATATATACATACACACATACATATTTAGTGGTTGCTCTAGGCCATATATATATATATGTATGTATATAATAAATTCTTTTTTAGTAGGAGGGATTCTCCTGCTTTGCAGAGTATATTCCTGTTGTTGTTTTATTTTTCAAATAACATTACAAAATATAATACAGAAAAACACCTCATTCTGAAGCACTAACATTTTATCCTATCTCCATATTTATGACTTCCATAAGAATTGCTCTTCCTGATTAGTGACCCAGCGAATCACATTTACTGAGGGGGAAATTATGCCTTGAATACAAATCTCGTTATCTATTTTAGAACACAGGGACTGTTTTTATTCTTCATATATCTTATTTTACAAGCTTCAAAATTTATTATCAGTAAAAACCCACCAGAACAGCTAAAATTAATATACCACTCTGAATAATAGGTTGACATATACGGAAATAGCTGGATTACTCTTTTAAGGGTTCTGGGAATATAATTGTTAAAGGTATGTTGGAAAGTCATTTTGCAGTAACTATTGAAAGCTAACATATTTATAATCTGTGGCCCACAAAATCACTCCCAGAGACATATCTAAGAGAAATTCATAAACATGTGCAGAAAAGTCATGTACAGGAATGTTAACAGCAATATTTATAAGGTCTCCAACTGGAAACAATTCAAATTCCTATCAACCTTAAAATAGGAATAAAAAACAATAACAGGTTTATTCCTATAATTATTCGTTGTTCTGATATATATTAAAAAAAGTTAGATGAAACTCACACATAACATTGCCTGAGCAACACCAGACACAAAGGAACATCTCGGGGTTACTAATTTATAACAAAATAAGATAATGATATTGAGGGTAGGTAATGACTGAGATGGGAGATGTCAACAAGTACGGGGTGAACAGAAAATTAATAGGTGTGCCTGACTGCATTAGTTTTGTAAAATTTATTTTACTACACACTTAAGATATGTGTACTTTATAATGGTTATATTACACTTAAAAATAACTTTTAAAAATACAAAATTTTATTTTTACTAGGTATACTAGTATCTTTTCATATAATTTATAATTATTCTTAATAGAGATATTGACATTTTTACTATGAGAAGTATTAAGAGAAAAGTGGTGTTCAGAGAGACAGTCTTTTATATGGAAAGATGTTTAAGGGATAGTTTAGTGACTACTAAAAAACATTGTTAAGAAATATAATCAGCACAAAGCAAGCATTCTGTTCAGCTAATTTATTACATTTGTATTATAACCATAAAAATTATGCAAATTAAGCACACAGTAAATAAAGAGCATCCTATATAATTTAGTAAACTACACAATCAGGCAAAATAGAGAGGAATGAAAGATTTTTTTTGTTTCATTATTCTCAATACAAGTACTTGTTAAGAACCTCCTCTTTTATTGTATTATATCTATTCTAGGTGCTAGAACAACAATTTTTTTTTGTTTGTTTTATCCTATCTCTCAGCCCCTGGCTGTACCATATTCATATCTTACAGATTTCATCTCTATTCCTATTTTTCAGCTTTATCTTTCAGTATATCATGACGGTTATATCTATGGATAAGAAACTGTTTCATGACACCCACACTTTTGAGATGTATTTTTCTCCTCTGATGAAATCCTTTTCTTCTTTATAACTGGCCTCCTCTTCCCTATATTTCCTTGAGAGACAAGGATCTCTGCTATTTCTAAAACACCCTGCAATAAAATAAGAATTATTGCACCTACGTGCAGAACCTAATGAAATTACACACCAGGAAATCATTCTGGGCACTGACAGAGTACATTTATATCAACATCAGCATAGCTTGGTTTTCTGGCTCCACAGATCCTAGATCATCAAATGTTTGTGCACGTCCCTAAAGCTATTGACTCCTTATTTACTCCTTCTTTATAAGTAGGCCCAGCCCTTTAAAGTAAAGGTAAAAGCAGAAGAACTTTCTGAGCTAAAGGCTATGTAGATTACTCTGAGCCCCATAGAGCAGCGGTCCCCAACCCTTCTGGCACCAGGGACCAGTTTCGTGGAAGACAATTTTTTCATGGACCTCTGGCTAGGGGGATAGTGGGAGATGATTTAAGTGCATTACATTTACTGTGCACATTATTTCTATTATTATTACATTGTAATTAATTACAGGACTCACCATAATCTAGAATCAGGGGAAGGCCTGGACCTGTTCAAGCATTAGATTCTTATAAGGAGTGTGCAACCTAGATCTCTCACATTCACAGTTAACAACAGGATTTGTACTCCTTGGAGAATCTAATGCCACTGCTGATCTGACAGAAGGTGGAGCCCAGGTGGTAGTTTGAGCAATGGGGAGCCACTGCAAATACAGATGAAACTTCCCTTGCTTCTTACCCATAGATACAACCATCAAGATATCCTGAAAGATAAAGCTGAAAAATAGAAATGGAGATGTCATTACAAAATAGAATTTGGAAAAACACCTCATTCTGAAGCACACCTCTTCCTACTTTCTCCTTCAGTCTTATTCTCTCTCTCTCCCTACACCACTTTGCTGTTTTCTGACTTGCTGATCTGTAACAATTTCTTTTAAAAATTTGTCTTTAAATCTTTTCATTTTCACTAGATAAATGTAATGTCTTTCCCACCTTCATATTGCTTATATTCCTTCTGTCACAAACAATTATCTTTCAGCAACAGCAATTTTATGTGATAATCTATTCTTAAATTATACTTATTTTTTAATATGAAATTTATATCTTGAAACACAAAACACAAGAAAAGCAAGTATGTGCTTTGAAACCAATTATGTTTTAAAAATGAGTAGTCATACTATATTCGGCCATTGAGTGGTTTACACTAACACACTCAAATGGAATAAAACTAATTCTACGTGATCTTTCAGTCAAACTAGCTACAGGATTGCAGCTCACATTAGCTTTTGATTTATGTTTGTCTATAATTGTGATTCACTGTGGATTTCATCCAGTTGGGGAAAGCCAACTGCACTGGCATTCTCAGGCACTGTTACTCTCTTCCATGAAAGTAATTTTCCATATCCCTATTATAATTAAGCACAACATTTCATGTGAATTAGAGGAAATGTTTATTTCTTTCAGGCTCACATTGAGTTGAAGGGAACCATTGTAGAAACTGCAATGTTAACTAGAGTTTTCATAAATACCGAGATGGTGAAATGGCCATGTTTTTTCTAGAAAATACTGTAGCTCAGTGTAGTGATGGGACTATATCAAGATAACCAAGCATATATGACCACAGCTACCTATTTCAACACGTGGAGAAAGATCCAAAAACTATACAACCAATTCCACAAATTTTCTTCTCTGCTCATGAATTTTGTAAAAAAAAATTACAGCAAAATCTTCTCAAAATTGTAGTTTCATAAAAAGGGATTTCAGTAACATCTTATATGATACCATTTATCTTTCTAGGGTTTTTCTTTATCTCTTTATTTTTATCAGATTCCCGCTTAGCTTATTGTCTGACCTTGATATCACAGCCAAGCCCTAAATCAAAGCATTTTATCACTCTCTATTTTTGCCAAAGAAGATCCTGAACTTTTATTATGCAAGCAGTAACTATTTCATTTGTGACTTCTTATCATTTATTTAGCCACATCATAAATAACTATAATTTTATGTTGACAAAGAAAGTTCTATTATACTTTTTTGAAGAAACATGGTAAACAAGTTGAATAAGACCACTTATTTATTATACTCCTAAACATTTGTTTAACAACTTTAACAACGTTTTTAAAACATTTTGTTAAAATAGTATTAAATAATAGTTTTTTTTCCCAATTTTGTGAAGAAACCAATGGTAGCTTGATTAGGATAGCAATGAATCTATAAATTGCTTTGGGCAGTATAGCCATTTTCATGGTATTGATTCTTCTCATCCATGAGCATAGAATGCTGGTTTTTTTGAAAAGATCATCAAGATAGATAGACCACTAGCCAGACTAATAAAGAAGAAAAGCAAGAAGAATCAAATAGACACAATAAAAAATGATAGAGGGGATATCATCACCGATCCCACAGAAATATAAACAACCATCAGAGAATACTATAAACACCTCTATGCAAATAAAGTGGAAAACCTAGAAGAAATGGATACATTCCTGGACACATACACCCTTCCCAAGACTAAACCAGGAAGAAGTCGAATCCCTGAATAAACCAGTAACAAGTTCTGAAATTGAGGCAGTAATTAGTAGTCTACCAACCAAAAACCGTCCAGAACCAGACGGATTCACAGCCGAATTCTACCAGAGGTACAAACAGGAGCTGGTATCATTCCTTCTGAAATTATTCCAAGCAATAAAAAAAGAGAATACTCCCTAACTTATTTTATGAGGCTAGCATCATCCTGATACCAAAACCTGGCAGAGACACAACAAAAAAAGAAAATTTTAGGCCAATATCCCTGATGAACATCGATGTGAAAATCCTCAATAAAATACTGGAAAACCAAATCCAGCAGCATACCAAAAAGCTTATCCACCACAATCAAGCCGAGTTCATCCCTGGGATGCAAGGCTTGTTCAACACATGCAAATCAATAAACGTAATCCATCACATAAACAGAACCAATGGCAAAAACCACATGATTATCTCAATAGATGCAGAAAAGGCCCTCGACAAAATTCAACAGCTCTTCATGCTAAAAACTCTCAAAAAACTAGGTATTGATGGAACATATCTCAAAATAATAGGAGCTATTTATGACAAACCCACAGCCAATATCATACTGAATGGGCAAAAGCTGGAAGTATTTCCTTTGAAAACTGACACAAGACAAGGTTTTGACCAGCTTCTGAATTCACTGATTTTTTGAAGGGTTTTTCATGTCTCTATTTCCTTCAGTTCTGCTCTGATCTTAGTTATTTCTTGTCTTCTGCCAGCTTTTGAATTTATTTGCTCTTGCTTTCCTAGTTCTTTTAAATGTGATGTTAGGGTGTCGATTTTAGATATTTCCTGCTTTCTCTTGTGTGGGCATTTAGTGCTATTAATTTCCTTGTATATACTAGTTTAAATGTGTCGCACAGATTCTGATTTTTTGTGTCTTTGTTCTCAATGGTTTCAAAGAACATCTTTGTTTCTGCCTTAATTTCATTTTTTATCCAGTAGTCATTCAGGAGCAGGTTGTTCAGTTTCCATGTGGTTGTGCGGTTTTGAATGAGTTTCTTAATGCTGAGTTCTAATTTGATTGCACTGTGGTCTGAGAGACAGTTTGTTATGATTTCTGTTCTTTTTCATTTGCTGAGGAGTGTTTTACTTCCAATTTTGTGGTCAAGCTTAGAATAAGTGCAATGTGGTGCTGAGAAGAATGTGTAGTCTGTTGATTTGGGGTGGAGAATTCTGTAGATATCTATTAGGTCCACTTGGTCCAGAGCTGAGTTTAAGTCCTGGATATCCTTGTTAATTTTCTGTCTCATTGATCTGCCTAAATAATAACTGTGGGGTGTTAAAGTCTCCCACTATTATTGTGAGGGAGTCTAAGTCTCTTTGTAGATCTCTAAGAACTTGCTTTATGAATCTGGGTGTTCCTGTATTGCGTGCATTCAGGATAGTTAGCTTTTCTTGTTGCACTGATTCCTTTTCCATTATGTAATGCCCTTCTTTGTCTCTTTTGATCTTTATTGGTTTAAAGCTGTTTTATCAGAAACTAGGATTGCAATCCCTGCTTTTTCTTTCCATTTGCTTGGTAAATCTTCCTGCATCCCTTTATTTTGAGCCTATGTGTGCCTTTGCACTTGAGATAGGCCTCCTGAATACAGCACACCAATGAGTCTTGACTCTTTATCCAATTTACCAGTCTGTGTCTTTTAATTGGGGCATTTTGTCTGTTTACATTTAAGGTTAATATTATTATGTGTGAATCTGAACCTGTCATTATGATACTAGCTGGTTATTTTGCCTGTTAGTTGATGCAGTTTCTTTATAGTGTCAATTGTCATTACAATTTGGTATGTTTTTGCAGTGGCTGGTCCCGGTTTTTCCTTTTCATGTTTAGCGTTTCCTTCAGGAACCCTTGATTTCACATGATTTCCAATTTCGTAGGGTTTTCTTGCAGGTCTTTAGCCCATTAATGCTTAGTGTTCCATTACTGGAACGTTAAGCATGTGGGAGTTTTATTTGTACACTCTGAAGAAAAGAAAATTAACATGTAGGAGTTTTATTTATATCCTACTGCTCAATGTCATTGCCAAGTTCTGATTTTTCACACAAAAAAATTGCAACTGCTGGCATAAATGGGTTAATTCTTTCCATATAAAGATCAGAGTTCTCATGAATTACCACGGCATTCATAATAAACGTTTATCAAAGACAAACCAAGTAGTGGCAGAGAAAAATGAACCAATCAAATAGCAAGAATAAGCAAATATGTTCCTGCAACTTATCCTGTGGCTATCTGTAGCTATTTATCATTCATTCATGATTATAACAAGGTTCATACTATTATTTGGAAAAAGACAACGAGTACAGGTTGATCGACCTCCCAAACAAATAAAAGTTTTTTAAAAGTCTTCCCTGTGTTTACCTGCCAGCAACATGGAATCAAGAAAACAAAAATAAAACAGAATACGTAAGCTACTCTAATAGGCCAGAATTTGTAGAGGTCTGCTTATTGCAAGGAAGTTGTACATATTTTCTCTTTCAAATTTATCACTACATATAAAGCCAAGCTTAACTAATTACCTAATATCTTTATATGTTCATTGATTGGAAAAACACATGTGATACTCATGGAAAAAACCAGTAAGCCCTTGCAAAGGTCATATTGTCTTCCTCTTCTTTTTTTGCAGTATATTATTTTTAAAATAGCTGCTGATGGCAATTCTTACACAAGACCATTCCTTCCTTTGTAGAATCACATAATTACAGAAATAGTTCAAAGTAGAAATTAAAGCTCATGACAATGCAAAGATATGAACATTTGGGAAAATCATAGCACAGGCAGTACTAAGAGCAGGAAGGGAAGAAAAGAGGGCACAGTGAGAATGTATGGGCCATTTTCTTTATACTACAACATCCATGTTGTAGAATATATGATCACTTATAACAATAATAAAAATTGTTAATTAAGAGAATAAAGTCCAGATTTCTCTCTGAGATCATGATGAAGGCTGGTTGAGAAGAGAATCATAGAATTTTCATTATGCACATACAAATATTCTCAAAACGATTCTCATTACCCTTAACCTGCATCTCACTTTCAACCTCTATGATATATTCCACTTTTTTCATAAAATCTACTAAATTTTAGAATAAATTTTTATTACATTACGAATGCTCTCTTATCTTGAATGATCATGAGATATTATGGCAAATGTACCCAATAATCAAGAATTAGATGATTATTTGTGCCATTAATACTTCTTTGGCAAAAATCCCAGCTTCCTTCTGAAAGTACTGCAATGTTATGTAACCGAGTGTCAGGGGAGGGTAGTGTCTCTGATCATAAATTATCTTTCTGTTGGACACACACACACACACACATTCAAATAAGTATGCAAAATTGTCTTTAAATTGGGGGGTTTAATAAAGCTTCCAAGCATTGCAGGTTCCCTAAGAAAATGAATTTAAGAAAATAGTTATACTATGCTGTTTATGATAGTCACCACATCAGATGAGTTGTGCAATAGCCATGAGATCTTTAACCTTCAATAAGATACCATTTGCCTGGTGGTTGCTTTCTCATATTTATATTTTTATTTATTTTTGAGGCAGAGTCTCTCTCTGCCACCCAGGCTGGTGTGCAGTGGCATAATCTCAGCTCACTGCAACCTCCACTTCCAGGTTCAAGCAATTCTCCTACCTCAGCCCCCCAAGTAGCTGGGATTACAGGCACCCTACACCATACCCAGCTAACTTTTGTATTTTTAGTAGAGACAAGGTTTCACCATGTTGGCCAGGCTGGTCTCAAACTCCTGACTTCAGGTGATCTGCCCCCCTCGGCCTCCCAAAGTGCTGGGATTACAGGCGTGAGCCACCTTGCACTGCCTGGTGGTTGCTTTTAAGAATGGTCCTCAGGAGAGCACCTTTCTGGACATTGGACATTTTGTCTTTTTTATACTCCCTCTCTCTGTTTTGAATCAGCCTCACCTAAATCCTGAAATATGGTCTATCCCACATTAAATTCCATCTTTCAGTCTTTAAATTCTATTATATTTTTGTGGTGCCAGAATTGAACTCCTTAATATTTCTCCTAGTTCCCAAGCTAAGGAAGCCTCAGAAGTTTCTGCCATCCTTGCCCAGGTTAGGACATGTTTTGATTCTTTTCTTTTCCTGACTTCGATATACTAGACTCCAGGACGTGTAGAAGAATAAGAAAACCATGATATGTGTGCAAGAACTTGTACACATTCTATCATTTTAATATATCTCACATCAGAATGATCATTCAGACAAGTGTCCACCATTATGAAGTGAAAAATTAAACACAAATAAGATTTTCATAGAGCAGTTGCCATCATAATATGTACGGAAAACACATTACTAAATATAGAAATGTGAGTTAATAGCAATAAAACATTAGGTCTTTCTCAGTAACTAATTAGCTGAGCAGATATGCATTTTTCAAGTTAATAAATACATATGTATATCTAAAAGATGCCATTAATTTCCTAAAAACTAGACATTTAACTTTTAAAATATATGATCACTCCCTTGAAGGAGTGAAAAATATATGATTAGTCTAGACAATATTAAATTCAAGAAGCTGAGAGAAAGAGAGGGAGGAGGGGTGTGCACCTTGGCCAATTATAATATTCTTATTTTCCGTTCATTTTATGTTTCGTCCATCCAAAGATTTATTGTTTGGTTTATTTAGCCAAAGAAATTGGGATACCCACTTTTATGTGCTGGTGCAGTAAATCAAAAATGCCACTTATTACCTTATCTCTAAATTATACATTAAATAAATGCAAATATCACAATGACCAGGACATTTAAATTGGAATTATAGATATATTATAGCCTATTGGTACATTTTCAATGGAAGTCACACCAGGATCAAAAGAGTACCAGATAATCCTTAATTTAAAATGAGAGAGGAGAGTGGTGTGATTCAAAAGCACGAGAAGCAGTTACAGATGCAATACACATAATGGCTGAAGGTCATGACCTCTGAGCCAGTCACAGTGAATGCAAATGCTGACTCTGACATTAACTACTACATCACTTTGGGTAAGTTATTTCACTCCTCAGTGTTTCATTATTTTCACCCGTACAATGATTATAGTAGTATCTACATATGCAGTTGTTTCAGAGGTTAAAAACACTTAGACCAATTTCTTATCCACATTGAGTCAATCAACCAATACTATCAAATTATAATATCTTGATACATTCTTCTCTACAGAAGAAATATTACCATTCCAGAAGCTATTATTGTTATTATTATTATTAATATTATTATTATTATCAATTGGAGACAGAGTTTTGCTTTCATTGCCCAGGCTCGAGTTCAGTAGTGCTATCTCAGCTCACTGCAACATCCCCCTCCCTGGTTCAAGCAACTGTCCTGCCTCAGCCTCCCAAGTATCTGGGATTACAGGCATGCACCATCACGCCAGTCTAATTTTGTATTTTTAATAGAGATGCAGTTTCCCCATGTTGGTCAGGCTGGTCTTGAACTCCTGACCTCAGGTGATCCACCTGCCTCAGCCTCCCAAAGTGCTGGGATTACAAATGTGAGTCATCATGCCCGGTCCTAGAGACCATAATCATTGACCACATGAGTCAAGAAATATTTTCCTTTAATAGTGTCAGAAGTCTATTGCTAACACAGGGCTTAATAGCTTCATTTTGCTGTGCTTCACTCACTGCCACCTCATTCACTTTGCAATCTTTTCTCAGAGAAGTAAATATCAGGTTGGGTTAAGCAAGTTGTCAACCCACTTTGGTTCTACCTTTCAGAGATTTTCCCTGGGGATTGTAATGATGTTTTGGGTATTCCCAAAATTATCAGTTTTAGGTTTATATTTAACAATTACATTTCCTCTCAAGTAATACAATTGATGTCTATTAAAGTTGAACTTATCATTTAGTGGGAAATACCTATTCTTATTGAAAGTTATTGAGTTATTTTTTGTTTTCTAGAATTAACTAGATTAAAAATAAGTAAACCTGAGTAATTTTAGTGTTAAAATTTTAATTTTTCATCTACACTGGTGGCAAAATGTTATATTGATATATATTGATATATATTGACATATATTGATATATTGACTCAGAATACTCCCAGGATGGAACTATGAAATTTATTACTCCATAATGGCCTGAGACTGTATACAAATGCTCATTGTCCATTAATAACTGTTACCAGAACTCCTCACTTTGTATTGGCAGAATCAGGTGGACTATGTCAATTATCAATGATTTTACTTATGCAAATATGTCCATAGATTCATGGGAGAAATGTATTATTGATTTAATCCAATACTATGATCTCAAAAATATTAGTATTTTATCTTAGTTGATAGCTTCTGCAAACGCATTCTCATTTTTTATTTGAATGACTTTTTCTCTCGGTTTTACTTGGTAATATATTTGAACAATACAATAAGATGTAGTTCTTGATTTTTTTCCTACCATAATATGGAAAGCCAGAGAAGTGAAATATGAAGTAATCTAAGCCTGCAAATAAATCCTCAAATGACAAGTAGAATTGAAATGCTCTATATTGATTCAGCAGCCTCTTGAATTATCTCTCTAGTGGAGCCCACAAGGCACTGAGTTTCTACCACATTGGGCATGTATCATCTAATCTAACTCTCATAAAACTCTCGGAGACAGTGATTTTCAGATAAGCAAAAGATTTAACCAGAAAAAGATGGCATAACCACATTCTATTTTCTCTTATAATTCTAATAATGGTAGAACTTTGTTTCAAATAATGTTTCACAATCACGTACATCTTAATTTGTTTACTCAAGTTGATGTCATTCAGAAATACTGTTAGTGTGCTTTGCAAATTTATTTTCTTGAAGGGCTATATTATTTTATAAGCATCTCTAAATAATAGTCTTACTCCCATTTCTGAGAAAAATTTAAGGTAGTGTGTTTGCTGAATGATAATATTAATATTCCTAAATTTTCCCAAAGAAAGTCATAGTAAAAAAAATTCCCAAATCATTTCTAAGATAATATTAACACTTCAGCAGTTAGACTAAATAAGATGAAAGAATAAGGCCATTGATATAAACAAGTATGTGTTCTATTGTGAGATATACTAAGGAGGTCCTACGTTGACTTATTTATTTTTAAAATGAATAATAAAACAGATATCTCCAAGATTTCTTTCAGGTTTACATTTTAGAATTTTGATTTTATTAGCTTCTAGGTATTACTTTTCTATAACTATGCTATTTAATATTGTGCCCTCAGCTCTGACAATGGAAAATGAATCGTTATGAAACAGAACAATTTATAATCTAGTTGTCATGAGTTATAGTCAAGAAAACAAAACATGGTTTCAAGTCACAAGAAGTACGTTTATCTCTTTTATTTACCATTCATCCTGGCTTGTTAGAAACAGTTTGGAAATTAAGGAATGTAAATAGTGTATTTTGAGTATATTTAGTTAAAGCAGATTTTTTTTTTTTTAATTTCATGGAGGACAAAGATATTGCAAATTCCCAGACAGACATCAGAATTGACCAAGTTACTGTGTAATCTCCCAATGATGGGAAATCAGAGCAGATTTTTCCACCTCTCTATAAAGCCATTCGATCCTCATACTAATGCTACATAGGCACGTAATTTTGTCTCTTATGCAAATTTGCCAGTGATCTATATTAAATCTTCAGGTTTTTCTTTTCCAGTCATTTCAAGATGTAGGTATTTGAGAATGCCACAAATAGTAGGCTGGAGGGTTCCATAAATGAAAGGTAATTTTTCCTGATACAATTTATCTTTGAAGTGATGTATGCACAAGCTGATTTAGTCTTTGAATTCTTACCTGTGGTTTCTAGGTTAGAGATTTTAAGATATGTATATAATAGAGAATTTCCAGAAAAGACACCATTTAAAAAAATACAGAGTATAAATGAATGTAATAAAATATATAAAAATGTAATCAGTGTTTTGCTTGGTAAATTTTCAAATAATTATTTACATATTTATATATACTGTGTAGTGTTACTTTAATGTATTCTCCATGAAGGAGATGCCTGCAATGGGAACAGTGACAGACTGAAGTGACCCAACATGTGAGGAATGCAGATATGTAAGCTACTGTGTTATAATAGGAAAGATTTTATCTCTCTTCAAGATTTGAGACACAGAAGATCAGAAATGTATATGAAAACATAGTAATGTATTTTAGATGGGAATTGAGAGAAAAATAAATAAAACATTTGCTTAAATAGTAAATTATCATGATATAGGCATATCATCACCCATGAGGAATAGTTTAGTATTTCTGGATTTATTTGTGGGATACATAAATGTGTACAAGTTTTTCTATTTTGGAAAGTGGGGGGAAATTGCATTTAAGATTATCAGGTCCCCTTTTAGTCATTTTTCTCATATTTCATTTTCCATTTACTTTGTGATTTTTGGCAACGCAAAAAAAGCAGTCACTGCAGGTGGGAAGAAGAGTTTAAATTCTCACCCTAGGTCTTACAAGCTATGTAATCTTGTAGAATTTACTTCAAGTCGCTGAGCCAAGGATTCCTCACCTTTTCCAATAAGCTAAATATAATATATTGGTATATTGTGCAACAGCTGTGATAAATTTATATACACAAATATACAAACACACACATACAATACACAGACAGCACAATAGCAGTAATAGATGCTCATGAAATTTAGGTGTGTATACTCCAAAGTACAGTTCCAATATGTGTGTATTTACCATATCTTGGTTCTCAGAGGCTTTTAGACTTTAAAAATTGTTTCAAAATAGACGATATATAACAGCATTTATATTTCATGAAAAATATATCTATGGATTAAAAGCGAAACACAACTACACATTTTAATTGCCATTACCAGAAGTCTGTTTCAGTGTCTCCATTTAATTTTAATTTAAGGAATTTACCTGACAGATGACTTTTGAAACACAGTGTGTTGATCTAATTCTGCTTACATTAGATTAAACTTGACTGGCACTGGCATTAGCCATTTTCACTCTCCCATTGACAGAATTGTTCCCAGGGTGACACCTGTGTCCTCTACTCTATTTCTAGTCCAGAGATCTAAGAGAAATATAGAAATATATTGCTACCTTGAAAATATTCTTCGATTATTTTGTTGCTCTTATTAAAAGCTCTGGTTTTATGGAAAGGTAGAACATAATTTCAAATTTTATATATTTTTTATAGAATAACTTAATATTATAGCTAATTATAAAGGAGTTTAAATTTCCATTTATACAGTGATTAATTAGAACACTGGACACAATATGTATATTGTACATTTTCTTTGAAAATGACTTTTTGACCTAAATAATTATCCATAATTATCTATATAAAATAATTATCTATATAGGTAATTCTATACAGATATTAATCTATATAAACAATTTAATATTTCTGAACTATATATTCATAATTATCTCTATAAAGTAATTATATAGCTATTTCTATATAACTATATATAGGTATCTATATATTCTACATAATCATCCATAATTTATTTAAATTTCCTGAAATAATGATTATTTTAAATTTTAGATGTTTAGGAATCTGAATGTATTTTTATTACTTTATAGTTTAAAGGAAGCATTTTCAAAATAAAAAATTAATACTTCACTAATCTTCATTTTTTCACTTGAATTAATTTTCATGACTTATCTGTTGGATTAAAGTTTTGTAGAAAAACACCTATATAATTGTACTTGAGATATATATTTTTTTAATTATACTTTAAGTTCTAGGGTACATGTGCACAAAGTGCAGGTATGTTACATAAGTATACATGTGCCATGTTGGTGTGCTGCACCCATTAGTCATTTACATTAGGCATATTTCCTAATGCTATCTCTCCCCCGTCCCCCCACCCACAATAGGCCCTGGTGTGTGATGTTCCCCTTCCTGTGTCCAAGTATTCTCAATGTTCAGTTCCTACCTATGAGTGAGAACTTGTGGTGTTTGGTTTTTTGTCCTTGCGATAGTTTGCTCAGAATGATGGTTTCCAGCTTCATCCATGTCCCTACAAAGGACATGAACTCATCCTTTTGTATGGCTGCATAGTATTCCATGGTGTATATGTGCCAATTTTTCTTAATCTAGTCTATCATTGGTGGGACATTTGGGTTAATTCCAAGTCACTGCTATTGTGAATAGTGCCGCAATAAACATGCGTGTGCATCTGTCTTTATAGCAGCATGATTTATAATTCTTTGGGTGTATACCCAGTAATGGGATGGCTAGGTCAGATGGTATTTCTAGTTCTAGATCCCTGAGGAATCCTCACACCGTCTTCCACAATGGTTGAACGAGTTTACATTCCCACCAAGAGTGTAAAAGTGTTCCCATTTCTCCACATCCTCTCCAGCACCTCTTGTTTCCTGACTTTTTAATAATCACCATTTTAACTGGTGTGAGATGGTATCTCATTGTGGTTTTGATTTGCATTTCTGTGATGGCTAGTGATGATGAGCATTTTTTCATGTGTCTGTTGGCTGCATAAATGTCTTCTTTTGAGAACTCTCTGTTCATATCCTTTGCCCACTTTTGGATGGGGTTGTTTGTTTTTTTCTTGTAAATTTGTTTGAGTTCTTTGTAGATTCTGGATATTAGCCCTTTGTCAGATGAGTAGATTGCAAAAATTTTCCCCATTCTGTAGTTTGCCTGTTCACTCTGATGGTAGTTTCTCTTGCTGTACAGAAGCTCGTTAATTAGATCCCATTTGTGAATTTTGGCTTTTGTTGCCACTGCTTTTGGGTGTTTATATGAAGTCCTTGCCCACGCCTATGTCCTGAAGGGTATTGCCTAGATTTCCTTCTAGGGTTTTTATGATTTTAGGTCTAACATTTAAGTGCTTAATCCATCTTGAATTAATTTTTGTATAAGGTGTAAGGAAGGGATCCACTTTCAGCTTTCTACTTACAGCTAGCCAGTTTTCCCAGAACCATTTATTAAATAGAGTATCCTTTCCCCAATTCTTATTTTTGTCAGATTTGTCAAAGATCAGATGGTTGTAGATGTGCGGTATTATTTCTGAGGGCTCTGTTCTGTTCCATTGGTCTATATCTCTGTTTTGGTACCAGTACTATGCTGTTTTGGTTACTGTAGCCTTGTAGTATAGTTTGAATTCAGGTAGCGTGATGCCTGCAGCTTTGTTCTTTTGGCTTAGGATTGTCTTGGCAATGTGGGCTCTGTTTTGGTTCCATAAGAACTTTAAAGTAGTTTTTTCCAATTCTGTGAAGAAATTCATTGGTAGCTTAATGGGGATGGCACTGAATCTATAAATTACCTTGGGCAGTATGGCCATTTTCATGATATTGATTCTTCCTATCCATGAGCATGATATGATCTTCCATTTGTTTGTGCCCTCTTTTATTTCACTGAGCAGTGTTTTGTAGTTCTCCTTGAAGAGGTCCTTTACATCCCTTGTAAGTTGGATTCCTAGGTATTTTATTTTCTTTGAAGCAATTGTGAATGGAAGTTCATTCATGATTTGGCTCTCTGTTTGTCTGTTATTGGTTTATAAGCATGCTTGTGATTTTTGCACACTGATTTTGTTGATTGATTCACCTTAAGCTGAAGTTGCTTATCAGCTTAAGGTGATTTTCGGCTGAGACAGTGGGGTTTTCTAAATATACAATCATCTGCAAACAGGGACAATTTGACTTCCTCTTTTCCTAATAGAATACCCTTTATTTCTTTCTCTTCCCTGATTGCCCTGGCCAGTAATTCCAACACTATGTTGAATAGGGGGGTAAGAGAGGGCATCCCTGTCTTGTGCCAGTTTCCAAAGAGAATGCTTCCAGCTTTTCCCATTCTGTATATTGGCTGTGGGTTTGTCATAAATAGCTCTTATTATTTTGAGATACGTCCCATCAATACCGAATTTATTGAGTGTTTTTAGCATGAACAGCTGTGGAATTTTGTCAAAGGCCGTTTCTGCATCTATGGGGATAATCATGTGGTTTTTGTCTTTGGTTCTGTTTATATGCTGGATTATGTTTATTGATTTGCATATGTTGAACCAGCCTTGCATCCCAGGGATGAAGCCCACTTCCTCATAGTGGATAAGCTTTTTGATGTGCTGCTGGATTCAGTTTCTCAGTATTTTATTGAGGATTTCTGCATCGATGTTCATCAGGGATATTGGCCTAAAATTCTCTTTTTTGTTGTTGTGTCTCTGCCAGGCTGTGGTATCAGGATAACGTTGGCCTCACAAAATGAGTTAGGGAGGATTCCCTCTTTTTCTATTGATTGGAATAATTTCAGAAGGAATGGTAACAGCTCCTCCTTGTACCTCTAGTAGAATTTGGTTGTGAATCCGTCTCTTCCTGGACTTTTTTTGCTTGGTAGGCTATTAAGTATTATCTCAATTTCAGAGCCTGTTATTGGTCTATTTAGGGATTCAAATTCTTCCTGGTTTAGTCTTGCGAAGGTGTATGTGTCCAGGAATTTAACCATTTCTTCTAGATTTTCCAGTTTATTTGTACAGAGGTGTTTATAGTATTCTCTGATGGTAGTTTTTATTTCTGTGGGATCGGTGGTGATATCCCCTTTATCATTTGTTATTGCATCTATTTGATTCTTCTCTCTTATCTTCTTTATTAGTCTTGCTAGCAGTCTATCAATTTTGTTGATCTTTTCTAAAAACCAGCTCCTGAATTCATTGATTTTTTGAAGGGTGTTTTGTGTCTCTATCTCATTCAGTTCTGCTCTGATCTTAGTTATTTCTTGCCTTCTGCTAGCATTTGAATGTGTTTGCTCTTGCTTCTCTAGTTCTTTTAATTGTGATGTTAGTGTGTCAATTTTAGATCTTTCCTGCTTTCTCTTGTGGGCATTTAGTGCTATAAATTTCCCTCTACACATTGCTTTAAATGTATCTTTGTTCTGATTGGTTTCAAAGAACATTGTTATTTCTGCTTTCATTTCATTATGTACCCAGTAGTCATTCAGGAGCAGATTGTTTAGTTTCCATGTAGTTGAGTGGTTTTGAGTGAGTTTCTTAATCCTGAGTTCTAGTTTGACTGCACTGTCGTCTGAAAGTTTGTTATAATTTCTGTTCTTTTACATTTGCTGAGGAGTGTTTTACTTCCAACTATGTGGTCAATTTTGGAATAAGTGCGATGTGGTGCTGAGAAGAATGTATATTCTGTTGATTTGGGGTGGAGAGTTCTGTAGATGTCTATTAGGTCCACTTGGTGCAGAGCCAAGTTCAATTCCTGGATATCCTTGTTAACCTTCTGTCTCATTTATCTGTCTTATGTTGACAGTAGGGTGTTAAAGTCTCCCATTGTTACTGTGTGGGAGTCTAAGTCTCTTTATAAGTCTCTTAAGGACTGGCTTTATGAATCTGGGTGCTCCTGTATTGGGTGCATATATATTTAGGATAGTTAGCTCTTCTCGTTGAACTGATGCCTTTACCATTATGTAATGGCCTTCTTTGTCTCTTTTGACATTTGCTGGTTTAAAGTCTGTTTTATCAGAGACTAGGATTGCAACCCCTGCCTTTTTGTTTTCCATTTGCTTGGCAGATCTTCCTACATCCCTTTATTTTGAGTCTACATGTGTCTCTGCACGTGAGATGGGTCTCCTGAATACAGCAAACTGATGGGTCTTGACTCTTTATCCAATTTGCCATTCTGTGTCTTTTAATTGGAGCATTTAGCCCATTTTCATTTAAGGTTAATATTGTTATGTGTGAATTTGATCCTGTCATTATGATGCTAGCTGGTTATTTTGCTTGTTAGCTGATGCAGTTTCTTCCTAGCATTGATGGTCTTTACATTTTGGCATGTTTTTGCAGTGACTGGTACCGGTTGTTCCTTTCCATATTTAGTGCTTCCTTCAGAAGCTCTTGTAAGGCAGGCCTGGTGGTGACAAAATCTCTCAGCATTTGCTTGTCTGTAAAGTATTTTATTTCTCCTTCACTTATGAAACTTAGTTTGGCTGGATATGAACTCTGGGTTGAAAATTCTTTTCTTTAAGAATGTTGAATATTGGCCCCCATTCTCTTCTGGCTTGTAGAGTTTCTGCCGAGAGATCCCCTGTTAGTCTGATGGGCTTCCCATTGTTGGTAACCCAACCTTTCTCTCTGGCTGCCCTTAACATTTTTTCCTTCATTTCAACTTTGGTGAATCTGACAATTATGTGTCTTGGGGTTGCTCTTCTCAAGGAGTATCTTTGTGGCGTTCTCTGTATTTCCTGAAGTTGAATGTTGGCCTGCCTTGCTAGGTTGGGGAAGTTCTCCTGGATTATATCCTGCAGAGTTTTCCAATTTGGTTCCATTCTCTCCGTCACTTTCAGGTCCACCAATCAGATGTAGATTTGGTCTTTTCACATAGTCCCATATGTCTTGGAGGTTCTTTTCATTTCTTTCTCTTTTTCTCTAAACTTCTCTTCTCGCTTCATTTCATTCATTTGATCTTCAATCACTAATACCCTTTCCTCCAGTTGATCGAACCAGTTACTGAAGCTTGTGCATGCATCAGCAGTTCTTGTGCCATGGTTTTCAGCTCCATCAGGCCATTTAAGGGCTTCTCTACACTGGTTATTCTAATTAGCCATTCGTCTAATCTTTTTTCAAGGCTTTTAGCTTGTGATCGGTTCAAACTTCCTCCTTTAGCTTGGAGAACTTTGATCGTCTGCAGCCTTCTCTCAAATCGTCATTCTCTGCCCAGCTTTGTTCCATTGCTGGCAAGGAGCTGTGTTCCTTTGAAGGGGGACAGGTGCTCTGATTTTCAGAATTTTTAACTTTTCTACTCTGTTTTTTCCCCATCTTTGTGGTTTTATCTATCTTTGATGATGGTGATGTACAGATGGGGTTTTGGTGTGGATGTTCTTTCTGCTTGTCAGTTTTCCTTCTAATGGTCAGGTCCCTCAGCTGCAGGTGTGTCACAGTTTGCTGGAGGTCCACTCCAGACCCTGTTTGCCAGGGTATCAGCAGCGGTGGCTGCAGAACAGCGAATATTGCTGAATGGCAAATGTTGCTGCCTGATTGTTCCTCTGGAAGCTTCATTTCAGAGGAGTACCTGGCCATGTGAGGTGTCAGTCTGCCCCTACTTGGGGGTGCCTCCCAATTAGGCTTCTCAGGGGTAGGGACCCACTTGAGGAGGCAGTCTGCCCGTTCTCAGATCTCACACTCCGTGCTGGGGGAACCACTACTCTCTTCAAAGCTATCAGACAGGGACATTTAAATCTGCAGAGGTGTCTGCTGCATTTTGTTCCACTCTGCCCTGCCCCCAGAGGTGGAGTCTACAGAGGTAGGCAGGTCTCCTTGAGCTGTGGTGGGCTCCTCCCAGTTCGAGCTTCCAGGCTGCTTTGTTTACCTACTCAAGCCCCAGCAATGGCAGACACCCCTCCCCCAGCCTCACTGCTGCCTTGCAGTTAGATCTCAGACTGCTGTGCTAGCAGTGAGCGAAGCTCACTGGGAGTGGGACCCTCCAAGCTAGGCACAGGATGTAATCTCCTGATGTGCCATTTGATAAGACCCTTGGAAGAGCACAGTATTAGGGTGGGAGTGACCCAATTTTCCACATGCTGTCATCACTTCCCTTGGCTAGAAAAAGGAAGTCCCTGACCACTTGTGCTTTCCGGTTGAAGCGATGCCTCACCCTGCTTTGGCTCTTACTTGGTGGGCTGCTCCCATTGTCCTGCACCCACTGTCTGACAAGACCCAGTGAGATGAACCAGGTACCTCAGTTGGAAATGCAGAAATCGTCCCTCTTCTGCATTGCTCATGGTGGGAGCAGTAGACTGGAGCTGTTCCTACTGAGCCATCTTGGAGCCGCCCCCAAGATATTCTAACTTCATACATACAATGTGGCTTGTCATCTTCAATATGACACATTATATCACATCATGTTTAAATGTATTTTATAGGTTAAAGTTGCATACCTATTATGTTGTCCATGGAGTTCAATACTTCTGAACTTAAGCAAATTAACATATTTCATAATTTTATTAGGTTTATTAGGTTTCTGTGTATGACAAAATAGTTTTTTTCTTGCACAGTTCTATCTTAATTCTGACATTTTAAACATGGTGGGATACATTGGTATGTTATATTTTTATATTGGGCCAATATTTCTTTATTGAAACACTACTATGTACTCAAGTATATTTGTCCAAATAACTGTCTGCAAAGATCTACAAAAACCATATTCAAAAATTTATACTATGTAAATGTAGACAATAAATATTTTTAACATGAGTTTTCCTGTAAGAAATGATAGTCATGCATATTTAAGCAAATTTATGTTTATGGAGACAAAAATGTAATTTAAACACACTTTTTAAAATGTTATGCTAATTAAAATTCTTTTAATAGATTTTTGTCACCTTTGAGATCATTCAACTGATCTTTTCAAAATAAAGAAGCACATCAATTAAGGGGACCTGAATTTCTCATGCTAATATGAGACCCTGAAAGTTATTGCACAGATTAAGGATAAAGTATATCAGATAACTAAGACATTTTCTGTGATTAATGGACAGAACAATTACCAGAAGTATATATTAAAAATACATTCTAATCTCTGATGTAGAGAATGGCCTAATCTATCTAATGACAAGTTCAATTAGAGTCAACATCTGTTTGACTTTAAGATCTATTCCTAGAGTAAATAAATAGCCAACATTGCAGGATATGTGGCAATCCTTGGTGCAAATGACATTAGAAGAAGAGATGTTTTCTCTGTTCTTTTTGAAATATGTAAAAAGAGAGGGTGAAACATTAAAATAGGCATTATATTTACCCCTTAGGATATCAACTATGAACAAGTAACACATGTTATTGAAAACTCAGTTTATATATAAAATGTAAAGAGATAAATTTTAAACTTTGTATTCTAATAGAGATCACAAAGTGTAGGCATTTAAACTATTTCAATATTGACAGGAAGAAAACAGCCAAATCCAATAGGAAAATAGGGAAAATATATGAAGAGGAATTTTACTGTGAAGCAAATCCAAATAGTCAATACAAACATGGAGACATGCTCAAATTTATTTATGAGGGATGCAAATTAGAGCAACAATAACATATAATTTTAGAATAACACAAGTATCAAATTATAATATGCCTCTATGTAGTACATACTTTTTGGCAGCAATGAAGGAAAAAGGGTGATCTTATACATTATTGAATGAAGTGACAAGAGTTAGTAACAATTTCAGAAAGTAATGTGCAAACTGATGTTAAAACTAAAAATATTTCAACAACCCATCATTATTATTCCGTTGTTAATTCTAAGATTACATATTATATATTATGTAGAAAACAAATGTTACCAGAATAGACACATTGGGTAATTTATTGAAATATTTTTATATAAAGGCAAAAAAAGAAATCAAAATGAATAAAGCTGATAAAGTATGCTACTCCTTTGTCATGAAATATTATGGTCATTAAATAGACTATTTTTAGCCATTATTATCACTACTACACTTGGGGTTATTTTTACAATGCACTGCTGGATGAGAAAAGCAGGATTTAGAAAAGTGTGTAGTAAATTCTATTTTTGGAAATAATAACATCAAAGAAATGTGCCTTTTATGTTTACCTCTAAACACATAAAAATTTAATGAATGGGCTCAGCAAGTGATACAAAAGAACACAGTGAAAACTTTCAATATTGATTTCATTCCTGATATGAAAGAGTGAATGCAGAAGGAGAAAGTTGATGTTAATCTATTCTATACTATATTATTTTCTTCCCTTGCTTTTTAAAAATTCCATGCACCATACAAATTATTATTTACTTCTGTTAAGGTATCATGAGTGCCCAGAAATAACATTTGGTTGTTTTGGAAACCTAATTGTTGGTATATTTTTAAAGTGAATAATGGAAGAAACTTTTGTAGTCCCAAACTTACTAAAGTCAAAACTTTAATGAGAATAAATAAACTTTGTGTCATTTTCTGTTTCCTGTCACTTTAATAGAATGTAGCAGACTAGGTAATTTATAAAGAAGGGAAACTTATATTGCTCGAGGTTCTGAAGGCTGAGAAGTTCAAGAGCATGGCAGTGACATTCAGTAAGGAGCCTTCCATGTTGGAAAGGCAGAAGGCTGAAGCAAGCATAAGGGACAGAGAGAGATACCAGTGGCCAAACCTGCATTATAGCACACTCTCACAGTAAATCATCCACTCTCGTGATAACATTAATCCATTCACGAGCGCTTCATCTTCATTACTCAATCACTTCTCATTGGGTCCTCACTGCTTAACACTGTTACAATGGCAATTAAGTTTTTAACAAATGGAATTTGGGAGGCACATTCAAACCACAGCACCTTGATTCTCCCTATTTACATTTTTAGAGTACACACTTAAGTATTTTAGTTTAGGTCATTTATTTACTCCAGTTTAGTTTCTGGAAAAAGACAAATTCTTAGTCAATACAAAAACTAATTTTTTACCA
Source organism: Macaca thibetana thibetana (assembly GCF_024542745.1). Lineage (NCBI taxonomy): Eukaryota > Metazoa > Chordata > Mammalia > Primates > Cercopithecidae > Macaca > Macaca thibetana. The sequence goes on from NC_065594.1 coordinate 63,302,074, forward strand.
AGTGACTAGTCAGAAACTAGTTGCAAATTGTTAGATTTATTGGATTAAGTTGACTCGTCAATAACTTTGGCAACAGGTATATTTTCAATTAATTGAATAATTTAACTCATTTAGACCAAAATTAGCAGAGAGAAAATGATAATATTAAATGGCAACAAAGCCTAAAGTAAACTGTGTGGACTTTAGGACTTTCATGGACCTGACATACACTGTTAGAACTTTTAATATATATTATACTAAGCAGACATTGATTGTCAAAAATTAGTGTATAATATTATATACCAATCTTTCTACGATTAGGCATTCCCAAATAAGTGATTGCACTTATGTCTCTAAGTCAGCTCTGAAATGGAAATAATAGTTTTCATCTCCATTAATGTAATTGATATTAATAACACCATAATTATAAATTAATAATGTGTCTACTTCCTTATATGAAAATGTCATAAATTTAGAATACAATGGGAGGCTTTTATTTTTATTCCAAAATTAAGGAAATATCAGCATAAAATTCATGATAAAAGATAAGACAAAATACATGCTAATACATTACCCAAAGCCCATTACTATATTTGAAACTAAAATTTATCTTCTCATTACGTAAAATATCAAGAAGACAAAGTTTTTATGAATATACTATTGCAAAAAAAGTATCTATTTTATTATGAGAACAACCTTTTACCTATTACTGTCTCATAAAATGGATTTTCATGTGCACAATTTCAGACTGTAAAAAAAATCAAGTATTTGTTTTTACTGTAATCTCATTAATACCGAAAATTATCCGTTCAAACCTGCACCAATTCTTGCCAAATATAAAGTATTCATGGATTAAACCAATACAAAGTTATAGCCAGAACAATCAATATGCAAGTGACATGGATTTAGGATATATGTTTGTCAAGAATGTGGTATCTTGAATCAATACTAATGTTACAAAACACCACTCCTCCAACCATGAAATTAACAGAAACCGCATTTTCAATTGTGCTACAAAATCAACTTTGTTTGCTTTTAGAAATCTTATGAATTATATAGTATTGTGTAATTTCCTGTTGCCAGTAAAACTGTGCTATTAATATTCAAACTAATTTGAGCACACATATCTATTGAACCTGGCTGAAGGATTGCCATAAATAATTTAACACTAAGTTTAGGGTATTGAAAACATTATTAAAATATGACTTCAGAAATATTATTTCAATATATTTGGAACTATTCATGGTGCTAGCCCCAGTAATAAATAGAATGAATACATATTATTTATTTGAATCATAGGATGAGAGTTTTGTCATATAAATGTATATATGATAAGAAGTTTTAGTCTTCTATACACTTGCTACCTAAGGATGAATTCTTTTTTAGACTTTATGCTTTCGATTCTATAAATACCACTAGAAAACATACAATTATTTTAGAAGTATTCAAAATATTATAAAATGTATGAATTTTAAAATTATTTTGATAATAGGCTGTTTCATTTGTACTTGTATCTTATTTTCCTTTTGTCAAGGGTTAAACAAATCTCCAATTTATTGATTCTGTGCAATATTAGTAGAAAGAAAATAAGAAAAAAAAATCACAGGACAGAAAGAAAAAAGTATCAATTTCATTTTCATTTTTAACTGAAGTACCACATTTTCTGTTACTGGAAAAAATAACTGCAGAAATTATCCTGTCTCTATGACACTTTTTACTTTGAAATTCACTTAAGAATACATAGAACCTTTGGAGGACCTTATTAGCGTCTTATCTTTTAATATTCCCCAGATATTAAACCTTATTCAAATCCCTCTTTCTTAAAATATTAAACCAATATTAACGTATTTCTTCTAGCTTGAAGGAACACTTGGATGAAATAAAAGCCATCTTTTATGAATGTCATTTTTTGGAACCAGTAGTATGTCTACAACTTTGGTGGGTAAAGATAAGCATTGGAGTTAAACTTTTTTATAGATATTATTTAAAAATTGCTTTCAGTGTGCTGTAGACATGCAAAGTTAAGACTCATGTCAGAAACCAAGAAAAGCAGCATGTGTGAGAGAAAACTTAACCACTATAGCAGAGATAAAAGGGACACATTACAGAAAAATGGCAGAAGGGGACACCAATGTAAAGTGCTTAGATTCTGATCACACGCAGGACAACAAGGATACAAATACATTCTACTAAAAGCATGGGAATAATCTTATGATTTTGTTAAAATGAAAGTTTATGTATATCAATTAAAATAATTATTTTATTTCCAAATCCCATCAACATAAGTCAATAGACCTAATTTTGATATTAGATATTTTTTCTCCATACTATTAGTACCCTGAATTTGTCATTTCTTACAAAGACACATAACTAAACATTTGGCTGTCTAGACAAATTACCTATATGTGTGTTTGTTTTTTCCCTAAGAACATACAATCAGAAAATGTAATATTAATAAATCTGATACAGGTATAACAATGTAAATAATGCAGTGACAGTTTAATACAGTGGATAGAACATTAGACTAGCAATCCAGAAACTTGCATTTTTGCATGAGCAAGGACATCAATTATGTGACTCTGTAGAATATTTGTGACACAGTCATATCATTCCACAGAACAAAATGACTTAATCATTTATGTTTTAGAAATTCATATGGGCTCTTATTCCTGCCACCCATAACATTTGATACATTCTTGAAAATATACTAGAATTTTTAATTAAGATGTGAAAGGAGAGGTCAATGTTTTTTCTATTACAAAATGTCTATTTTAATGATGAGGAAGGGGAATGAATGTATTCAATGATTTAGAAGCAATTAATTACACAAAGATTAGATCTGAATAATGTGAATTAATTTTTGGCAGTTATTACTGGTCTTTGATAGATCATGCAAGGGAAAAAAGTCCTTGGATTTCATTTTACTTCTGCCTGTGAAAAGATCACAGGTACATTTAAAGTCAAGAGACTTCATAAGTCTTAAAATTTGTGACAGGAACTTGAGGAACTCAGGCAATAAAGAAAGCTAGACACTGAGTATCCTTTAATTTGCTATGAATTATCATGAGGACACTGCATACCATGGAGGTATTAAAAGTGTGTGATGTATTTGCTTTGTTTTGTCTGAATGTTCAGCATTGTACTGCTGTCTCTAACCGTAAGATATATTTATACATAAGTTAGCACCATTTAACTCCTTAACTCTCTATGGGGAAAAAAGTCTGTCAAATGATTCAATGAACATCACCTTGTGTCAATGCTAATTTTCTTTACATCATACATAAAGAATTAATGGAAATATTTTTATAATAATTCAACAGATGTAAAAGGAATGGCAGAATTTGGAAGACATGAGTGAGAAAAATCTTTAATTATTCCTTCCTTCCTTCCTTCCATCTCTGACCTTTCAGAATAATAAAGACAAAACAGAGTAAGAAAAAAACCCAAGATTGGCAAGTAACATTATGCCTGTTGTCAGTTGTTTTTGCTTATTTGTTCAATAATCACTTGACAAAGATAAGTGGCACATTTAAAATATTTTTTGAACACCATGGAACATAGAATTTAAATATGAATTGGAAGAACAATTATATAAATCAAACGTTCACACTATATCCACCATGTAGGCAAGAATGTTCTTTTAAATTGCCAAGAAATTCCTTAGTGACAAAAGAAATGGGAGGTAATGTGTGATTCCAATAAAACCATAAAGTCCATATATTTTGGGGAATTGTTTCTATTTAAAATTTATGTAATTCTGTTATTTTCAAAGTACACCATTACACATACAATCACTAACCACAAAGGAAACCGCAAAGGTCTTCAGTAGTATGTCATTACGGTGGCAATCACACTTAAGGGCAGGGATATATTCTGCTGATTTGAAGAAGGAGAATCTACATAAATTATTTGGAATTCTTCTGGACATGAGATTTGACCATTCTATTTACTTATTTTTCAGTCATTTATTTATTTATATCTGTGTGGGCTTGGAGTATTTATATGTAGAGAGATAATCCAATAGTATATTATGCATTTTCTGCTCAATTTGGTCCAGCTTTTGTTACTGAAAAACCTTTCGAGTGAAAGGTGTCCTTTTGACATATCCCCAAGGGGTGTGTGTGTGTGTGTGTGTGTGTGTGTGTATGAGAGAGAGAGGAGGAGGAGAAAGAGAGACAGGAAGAAAGAGAGATACAGAGAGACAGAGAGTCTGTGTGCTTTGTGCACTTTACTAACTTCTACAACTATAAGATGCTCCAGGCTAATGCTGTAGATTCCTTCCCCTGTGATAGATTTAGCCATTTATTCAAAGAACCTTGGTTTCTTTTATTGAATAATAGTATTAAAAACCAAAATCTGGCTGCTAGATATTCTCATTACCAATGAGCATTATTAGCCTGTTTTCATACCACTATAAAGAACTCCCTGAGACTGGATAATTTATAAAGGAAAGAGGTTTAATTGACTCAAAGTTCAGCATGGCTGGGGAGGTCTCAGGAAATGTACAATCATGGTGGAAGGCAAAGGGAAAGAAAGGCACTTTCTTCACAATGTAGCAGGAAGGAGAAGTGTCAAGCAAAGCAGGGAAAGCATCTTATAAACCCATGAGATCTCATGAGAGCTCATTATCATGAGAAAAGCATGGGGGAAATTCATGATTCAATCACCCAGTCTCTGCATTGATGTGTGGTGATTATGGAGATTTTAATTCAATATGAGATTTGGGTGGGGACAATAAGCCCAACCATATCATTCTACCCGTCCCCTCCAATATCTCACGTCACCGCCACACTTCAAAACCAATCATGCCTTCCTAATAGTTCCCAAGGTCTTAATTCATTCCAGCATTGACCCAAAAGTCCAAGTCCAAAGTCTCATCTGAGGCAAGCCAAGTTCCTTCCACTTATGAGCCTCTAAAATCAAAAGCAAGTTAGTTATTTCCTAGATACAATTAGAGTACAGGCATTGGGTAAATACATCTGTTTCAAATGGGAGAAATGTGCCAAAATAAAAGGGCTACAGGCCTCGTGCAAGTCCAAAATCAAGCGGGCACTCAAGTCTTAAAGCTCTGAAAGGATTTCCTTTGATTCTATGTCTCATATCCAGTTCACATTGATGTAACATGTGGGTTCCTATATCTTGGGCAGCTCCACTCCTGTGGCTTTGTAGAGTACAGCCTCCATCCCAGCTGTTTTCCTGGGCTGGAGTTGTCTGCAGCTTTTCCAGGCACACAGTGCAAGCTGTCTGTGGATCTACCATTCCGGGGTCTGGAGGACAATGGCCCTCTTCTCACAGCTTCACCAGGCAGTGCCCCGATGGGGACTCAGTGTGGGGGCTCCAATTCCACATTTACCTTCTGCACTACCCTAGCAGAGGTTCTCCATGAGGGCTCCACCCTTCAAACAAACTTCTTAATGGACATCCAGTCATTTCCATACATCCTCTGAAATCTAGGTGTAGGTTCCCAAACATCAATTATTGGCTTCTGTACACCCACAGGCCCAACACCATGTGTAAGCCACCAAGGCTTGGGGTTTGCACCCTCTGAAGCAATGACCTGAGCTGTACTTTGGCCCCTTTTAGCCATGGCTGAGAGACGGGGCAACAAATCCTGAGACTGAACAAAGTAGCAAGGCTCTGTGCCCAGCCTAGGAAACCATTTATCCCTTCTTGGCCTCGATGCCTATGATGGGAGGGGCTGCCATGAAGACCTCCAACATTTCCTTGAGACATTTTCCCCATTGTCTTGGTGATTAACATTTGACTCCTGGATACTTAGGCAAATTTCTGCAGCAGGCTTGAAATTCTTCTTAGAAATTTTTTTTTTCTTTTCTATCACATAGTGAGACAGCAAATTTTCCAAAATTTTATGCTCTGCTTCCCTTTCAAACATATTCCAAACCATCTCTTTGTGAATGCATAAAACTGAATCCTGTTGACAGCACTCAAGTCACCTCTTAAATGCTTTGCTGCTTAGAAATTTCATCTGCCAGATACCCTAAAACATCTCTCTCTAGTTCAAAGTTTCACAGATCTCTAGGGAAGGGGCAAAATGCTGCCAGTCTTTTTGCTAAAGCATAGCAAGTATCACCTTTATTCCAGTTCCCAACAAGTTTCTCATCTCCATCTAAGACCACCCTCACCCGGACTTTATTGTCCATATCACTACTGGCATTTCTGTCAAAGCCATTCAACCAGTCTCTAGGAAGTTTCAAACATTCCCACATCTTTGTGTCTCTTCTGAGCCTTCCAAACTCTTTCAACCTCTGCCTGTAACCCAGTTTCAAAGTCACTTCTGCATTTTCAGGAATCCTTATAGCAGTGCCTCACTATCTTGGTCCAATGTACTGTATTAGTTTGTTTTCATACTGCTATAAAGAACTGTCTGAGCCTGCGTAGTTTCTAAAGGGAAGATTTAATTGACTCTCAGTTGAGCATGGCTGAGCAGGTTTCAGAAAACTTACAATCGTGGGAGAAAGTGAAGAGGAGCAAGGCACCTTCTTCAACAAAGGCAGCAGGAAGGAGAAGTGCCAAGTGAAGGGGAGAAAGTCCTTTATAAAACAATCAGATCTCATGAGAACTTACTATCACAAGAACAGCATGGGGGAAACTGCCCTCCAAGAATTAATTACCTGGTCTCTCCCTGGACACATGGTGATTATGGGGATTATAATTCAAGATAAGATTTGAGTTTGGACACAAAGCCTAATTGCAATAAGTGCCATCACTTCTAGACCACATTAACTCACAGAAAATAAATATATGTGTGTATACTAAACTGTGTATGAACACACATCTAAAATATGTCTATATGTAATTATCCATATTGACATTAAGCAGAACACGAGTTCATAATGATGTTCCCCTACTCTAATCCATAGCATCGATTATCCATCCTGTCATTGATGATCTTTAATATCCTACTATAAACGCAAGAAATTGTTTCTCAACATTCGCAATTCATTTAGTTTTGTAGAACAGTAGTAGTAGCAGAATACATGTAGAACAGTATTATAGTTCCCACTGTACTCCTATGGGAAACAACACTATCAATTAAAGTATGATAATTTGTACAGTTTGTTTGATATTTAGTGTTATAGTATCCATTTAGAACATAACTTAGGTCAGCACTGCTCCTTACCATATTTCCTCAGTGAGATTGTTTCATACATTTGGAATGCAGTTACATTATCTTGTCATACTCTGCATTCTACCCTAGGATCCCGTGATCTCTTAAACTCCATTAAAAAGTAAGCAAAGGACATGACACTTCTCCAAAGATGATATAAATGTGGCCAATGATCATATGAGAAAAAGCTCAATGTCACTGATCATTAAAGAAATGCAAATCAAAACCACAATGAGATACCATCTCACATCAGTCAGAATGGTTATAATTTAAAAGTCAAAAAATAACAGATGCTGGTGAGGTTGTGGAGAAAAAGGTGTGTTTATTCACTGTTGGTGGGAGTGCAAATTAGTTCAACTATTGTGGAAGAGAGTGTGGTGATTCATCAAAGACCTAAAGCCAGAAATGTCATTTGACCCAGCAATTCCATTACTAGATATATACCCAGACAAATATAAAATGTTCTATTAAAAACACACCAGACATGCACACATATATTCACTGCAGCATTATTCACAACAGCAAAGATGCAGTATCAACTGCCCATCAACGATAGACTGGATAAAAAAATGTGGTACATACACAAGATGAAGTATTATGGAGCTGTAAAAAAGAACAAGAATATGTACTTTGCAGAGACATGGATGGAGCTGGAGGGTATTATTCTTAGCAAACTAACACAGGAAGAGAAAACCAAATACCATATCTTTTCACTTATAAGTGGGAGCTAAACGATGAAAACATATGGAAACAGAGGAACAACGCACACTGGGAACTTTTAGAGAGTAGGGGTTGGGAGGAGGAAGAGGATTAGGAAAAATAACTAATGGGTACTAGGCCTAATACCTAGGTGATAAATAATCTGCACAACAAATGTCCCTGACACATGTTTACCAGTGTAACAAAACTGCACATGTACCCCTGTACTTAAAGTACAAGTTTAAAAATATATGAATATACATGTATGTATGTATATACACATATACTCAAATATATACATACATATAAATACATGTGCATATACATACATACCCATATATGTATATACATATATGGATATGTAGCATATGTATATGTTACATATGTATATTATATATTATATACTTAGATGAGTGTTGTGTGTGTATATATATACACACACTCTTTAAGGTTCACCCTTTTGCTGTAAAATACAATGGTTTTGACAAACGTAGTGTAATGTATCACCATTACAGAAAGATATGGAATAGTTTCATCTAACCTAAAATTCACACTTTTTTACCTACTCAAACTCCCCCGTCACATACACACGAACATGTCCCATTGCAACATCCAATGTGTTTGTTATATTTATAGTTTGGCCTTTTATAGAATGCTATATGATTGGAATCACACAATATGTAGCCTTTTCACGATTCCTTTTATTTGGCAATATGCATGCATTTATACAGGTATTTGCATAACTACATAGCTCATTTCATTTTAGTGCTGCATGTTATTCTATTGTGTGAATGTACCATGACTTTTAAACACATTCACTTTTTAAAGGACATACTGGTTACTTACAATTTTGAATGATTATGATTAAAGCTGCAATAAACATTTATTTTCAGGTTTTCATGTAGAAATAAGTTTTCCAAGCAGACAAATCACCTAAGAGTGTAATTGTTGGATTCCATGGTAAGATTGCTAAGCTGTGTTACAAACTATCAAAGTATCTTGTAAAGTGGATGCATCATTTTGCATTACCACCAGCTATAAGCAAGAGTTCCTGTGGCTAGCATCACTGGCAGCAATAGGAATTGCCAATTTCCATATTTTAGTCATTTTAACAGATGTGTAGTAGTGTCCCATGAAAGGAAGTATTCAAGGACATCAAATAATACATTTTCAATGTTTTCCTAACACTCAAAGGATAAGTTTCTTAAGTGATCATAAATTTCAAAAAAATGTTCTATATGTTTAAGATGTCGCCTAAAATTATATCTTATTTTCCAATTCTATTTTGTATACTTTGTCATTGATTAAATGAGACATAATAGTGTTCATACTTTCTAAAAGAAAGTAGAGCTTTATAAGAATAAACCTTTATAATATCCAATAAAATTAAATCAATATTATGATAATGTCCAGTTATACACAGTCATGCTTTTAACTATATTTCTCCATAGAGGAGTGAGTTAATGTCTTCTGGTCAGAAGAGAATCATTATTTACATAATCACTGAATGCTTCATATTTTTCTGAAGAAAATCAACTCAAAATTTGAATTCATGTTACTTTAATCATACCAGGGAATAAAATAAGATTCCACTGACCCCTAGTAACTTAGATCACATTGTCTTGATGCTTAGTCCAATTTACTTCTGTGGATTTGATATTTGTATACAATTGCAAAGTACAAGACTTGTTTTAATTTTCCTACATAAAATATAGGGTAAGAATTACTTCATCCTGCTACAAAGTAATCTATAATAGATGTGTAACCCATATAATATGCAAACAATAGTATAAAGAAGAGAGTCTGGATGTAACCTTTTGTTTTATTGAAAACTGCACTGAAGAGTAAAAAACATGACATTCTTCTGTGTGATGGAAAACACAAAATTCATCAGGAGAAAAGAAGAGAGTATAAGGCAGGTAAAAAGAATCAGGAAGTTAATACAAAATTATAATATTAATAACTTAAAATTATAACTTAAAAGTAATATATTTTATTAACATAAATAATTTAACAAAATTACCTTGGTAAGATTTGAGACAGTAATAAAAGTTAGCCAAGACACTGTGGGAAGGACATGACCTGCAAGAAATACATCTAATTAAAAAAATATAAAGATTACAAATGCAGGCTTAAAGGATGACTTTGTTTCTCAATTATATTGCAGCAATATGAATGGAACTGGAGGTGTTTAGCTTAAGTGGAATAAGCCAGACCCAGAAAGACAAATATTGCATGTTCTAACTCATATATTGGAGCTAAACAAGTAGATTCCATGAAGGTGGAGTAGAATGATGGATACTAGAGACTACTAGGAAAGATGAGAGGATGAAGAAAGATTGTTTAAGGGTACAGAAATAAAGTTAGATTGAAATAATAAGTTCTAGCATATAATAGCAATAAGGATGACTAGAGTCAAGAATAATTTCTGTCTATTTCAAAATAGCTACAGGAGATTTAAAATGTTTGTAACAAAAATGATAAATATCCAAAATACCCTGATTTGATCATTACATGTTTTATGCATGTTTCAAAAATATTATATATACCCCTATTAAATATGTACAATTATTATGGATCAATAAAAATGAAAGGTAAAAGTACACAGGATTGAAAAATGATTGCATATTATGTATCTGATGAATGACTTGTATGTAGACTATGCAGATCTAAGATCTTTAGATCTTTCAATTCAGAATAAAATGAGAAATATATCAAGTGAAAATTAAGAGTTCTGAATAAAAATTCCTCCAAGGAAGATAAACAAATTGCCAATATGTACATGAAAAGATGTTCCACATCATAGTTATCAGAGAAATGAAAATTCAAATCCCAATGAGATACCACTTTACACCTTGTATCATAATTAGAATGAAAATGAATGATAACTAGTTTTGGTATCATTTCCATTAGTGTAATTGTGGAAAAACTGGAGCCCCTATATGGTGTTGGTGAGAATGAAAAAGTTGCAGCCACGCAGAGAAAAGCTCTAGCAGTTCATCAAAGAGTCATTTATGACCCAGGAATTTCACTTCTAGATATATCCAAGAGAAATAAAATCATTTATACTTATATGAACTTGTAAATCAATATTGATAGCAGCATTATCCATAATAGTTACAAGGTGGAAATGGTCCAAATGCCCATGAATGCATGAATGAGATACCTCCATCATACAGAATATTTAGCCACAAAAAATAAAAAAAGTTCTAAACTATGCTTTAAATGTGGAGAAACTTTAAGATTATTCCAGGTTTTAGAAAAAGCTGCAAAAGCTCACATATTCTATGTTTGCATTCACATAAATCCTTTATGCCCAGAATAGGGAAAACTATAAAGGCAGAAAATAGGTCAGTAGCTGCTTAGGGCTGAATTTAGGGTTATTGGGGGATTAGGAGTGTGATAGCTAAGAGGTACTACATTTATTTTGAGGTGATGTAAATGTTCTAAGCTGTGGGGATGGTTCCACATATCTGTAATAGAGACCATGTAATTGTATAGTATAAATAATCTAATAGTATAGTATGTAAATTATATGTCAATAAAGCAGCTAAAACATCACGGTGTAACATGATCACAAATCCAGACTGTAGAAAGTTCAGCGACTGCTAACAACAACTCTGGTTGGAATGCAAAAACAATGAGATATTTTATTCATTGTGGTCTGTAATGTAGACATGTCCATCCACTTTGGAAAACCCTTAATTATACACAAACTTTATAACCCAGCAACTCCACTCTTAGGTATATAACCTAGAGAAACATATGCAAGTATCTCTAGGATTCAACAATATATTTAATAAAGAAATTGATATCAACACAGTTCATAATAAGCACAAAAGAGAAGCAATTCAATGTTCATCAAGGTTAAATAGACAAATAAATGTGGACATATTCCTAGTGATTCAATATTAGGTAACAAAATAAATGAACAGCATTTACATGTAAAAACACAGATGACTCCCACAAACACATAATTAGGTGAGAATGACATTTTGTAAAATGATACATACAATATGATTTTTATTTATACACTATTCAACAATAAGCAACAACAGGTCAGACTTTATAGGAATGTTACATAATATCAAGACTATTTAAAACATTTAAATGGTTTTTACCTGAGTGAGAGAGTTGAAAGTTTGTGACAAGGAAATCAAACACTGAGAACTTCAGAGAATTATTTATTTTTTTTTACATTTTACTTCTTGAATTGAGATGGAAATATATAATGGTTCAGCTACAACTTATATTTAAGGTGACCTTTCCATATGAATGAATGTGACCTTAGTTACAATCACTAAGCAAAAGCAGAGAAAAATATAAATCATATTAAGTATAAGAGAAACTACACATCCTGGTATTAAAACGTGACAGAGAGACTTTGTTACAGATTAAAGAACAGGATTTGATGTGGTTGTAGCACGAGGTAAATGGAAGAGAGAGTTTGAAACATGTTGTTGCAAGAAATAAAGTAGAGCCACAGGTGCTGTGTGGAGCAACTTAAAACTTAATCTGGGTGATTTAGAACCGCTGGATGCTTTTTAACTGAATAGACACAGCCCGATGAAAGTTGTCTTTTTTATTCAAACTGACTACAAGATATAGACAGAGAAACAAAACAAGCATTGCGCCTGGAGGCAGGAAGACATTTTAGGATGCTCTTGCACAACTTCGGATACTCGAATGAGATAAAAGGAAACAGGTATTTATACACATAAAATAAAGGATATACTAAACACTTGGCTGCAGAGAGACAATAAAGAATCAATTCTGACATCAACGTATCAAACTAAATATACTAGAACGTAGTTACTGGTGTCAATATCCTTGAGCAAGGACCTGGGGGAAGAGAACATAAGGTGTGCCAGAAGAGGACACTTTTGAGGCTTATGTGAGTCACTACACCACACAAAAACTAAGAAACGTCCAAAATTTCATGCTTCTCTCATGCCTAATTTATCTATCAACCCAGTTTTCCCAATATCCATAAACACTTTTTTCCCTTTTATATCAGAACAATTATCATTTTATTCCATTCTACATCTTACATGTTGTCTCATATTATCATCACTTATTGTTTCTTGTGTTCTTTATATTATTATTGAGGACAAGGGTCTACATCTGCTTATTGATGTATTCCAATGTCCTGAAATATTTCTTGACCCATAAAAATCAATAGACAATTTGTTTTCAATGAATGAAGAATCTGATGACATGAAATGTTTTTCATTTTTTTCTATCCTTCTATGAATTTCCTTAAGAAAGAAACAGTTACTGAGAGTAAGGAAATATCTCTACTATAAGTATTCCCACATTACAGAAAATTCTAGTTACCAGATTTACAATGGTTAAAGATATGTTATTTTGAACATTATTGATTCTGTTATTAGTGATTTGTGTGTATTATCTTCATATACACATCATGCATAGGCATTGGACATAGATAAGTTAACAGTTTCAGTTTATAATTTACTAAACAATTTACATATCATAAAATTTACCATTTAAAACATTAAAAAATATGTAACTCAGTATTTTTATACCATACTCATATAATCTTGCACACCCATCATTGCTAATTCTATAACAATTTCATCACTCCGAAAGAAATCCTGCTCTCCTAATTTCCCTCTCACCTCATCCTCTGGAAAGCACTAATATACTCTCTTTCCCTATGAATTTGCCTATTTTAAAAATTTTATATAAATGGAATCACACAATCTATGACCTTTTGTATACGGCAGTTTTTATGTAGCATAAAGTTAAATTTCAGCCTAAATAATTCAATTTAGCTTATCTTGAAGTACAGGTCTTTCAGTGATAAACTATCTCAGCTTTTGCTTATCTAGGGAGGTCTTAATTTCTCTTTTTTAATCCTACATTTGTTTTTCTCCGTAAATGCCTGGGGGCAGGTAGACGATGATAGCATTTTTAGCTCTGTTCTGTGAGACTTTCTGGAGCCAGTTTACCTCAAACTCACCAGCCCATCCTTAGATTATGGCCTTGTCCTCTGGTCCAAGCTACCATCTACTTTCCAGAAAGCAGGATGGAGAAACAGAAGAGGCAAAGGTTGCATATCAAGGAACATACTTTGGAAGCTGCCACATATGCTTCTGCTTATATTTGACCTGGCCACATCTAGCTATGACGTAGCTTTAAGACTGTAGATTTTACTCCTTAGAGTCATGTGCCCAATAAAAAATTCTAGTATTTTTTAAGATGAGGAGAATGAATATTGGTAATAATTAATAGTCTTTTTCACAGGCATGCATTTTAAAATAACTCTAGAAGAATAACGAGAAACTAAAAGCATTGGTTATTTGAAGAGAAGACAGATTAAAACAGTGCAGATGAGGGTAAGAAAGCCTGGGAAAGTTCTCACTATAAATGTTGTCAAATTTTATTTCTGACCCATGTATATATATAATCAACCTTCTGTATTTTGGGTTCTTCATCCATGGATTCGACCACCTACACGTCAAATATATTCAGGAAAGTTAAATAAAAGGATGACTGTGTCTGCACTAAACATGTACCAACATTTTTTTTCATGGTCATTATTCCCTAAACAATACACTATAATTAAGTATTGTAAGTAATGTGGAGATAATTTAAAGTGTAAGGGAGGATGTATATAGGTTATAAGCAAATGCAACACCATTTTATGTAAGGCACTTAAGCATCCATGGATTTGGTTATCCACAGGGGGTCCTGGAACCAAATTCCAAGGATACCTAGGCTCAACTAAATTCGCTATTTGCAAACTTAAATAGATTTTAAAATACCCTCCCTAAAGATAAATATATAAACAAGGAAAGAAATATATTCCAAATAGTCTCAACATGAACGAACCAAAGATGGTCTTCTGTCCATGCTTGGGTCAAAGTGTCACATGAGGAATAAATGCCTTGGAGTTCAGTGGACTAAAGGCTCTATCAGTTCTAATGACCTAATCACAAGAAGGCATAAATCAAGGTGTTTTAGTTTTCTATTGCTGTGTAACAACAACAACAACAACAACAACAAAAACCCACAAACTTAGCAGCTCAAGACAACACACGTTTATTATCTCACATTTCCCTTGTGTCAGAAGTGTAGCATGTTTTAACTGGGTTCTCTGTTCAGAAATTCATAATACTGAAATCAAGATGTTGAGCGACTGTGCCATTATCTGGAGGTTCTAACTGGCAAGATCACTCCTAAGATCGTTCGGAATGCTGGGAGAATTCAGTTCCTTGTAGTTGTGGCATTATGTTAGCTGTGTTGTTGGTGATTAGGACAGGCACACCTCAATAATTTCCCTTTTTTAAAATCAACTGTATTTCACAATGTAACCTAATCACATAAGTAATATCTCATTATATTCAGAGGTTCCACCCATATTCAAAGGGATGAAGGTTATCTCCTCCATTTTTGAAACGAAGTTTTTGCCAGATTTAGAATTATTAGTTGAAATTTTGTGGGTATTTTTCTTTGTGAAAATTGAATATTTTATCCCACTGCCTACTGGCCTAGGATATATTCTGTGTTGCATGTGGTTACAGATACCTTTTTTTCCATCAGCTTACTGGACATCTAATGATTGGACAGAAATTTCCTTTAGTGTTTGGCACAACAGTAAAATCTCCCCACTTCTGCAGAGTGACTGCGGTATGTTAGAAATGCCCAGCATGAAGCTACATCATTTATAGCCTCACGTTATCCTTATTTCCCACTTTCACATAGCCTCAGGGTAAAGAACAGGAAGAAGAAGAGGAGGAGGAGGAAGAGGGAAGAGGAAGAGGAGGAGGAGGAAGAGTTAGACATTAATGCTTCATCTAGTCTCTTCTGAGCATGTGCAGAATTCTGGGCATGCACTTGGCCTTATAAATTCTCTAGAATACGTCAGATCTTCTCAAAGACCTTATTTCCCTAAAGCATCTCATTCTTCAACCTCTCCTCTTAAGCTTTTTGTTTATTCTATTATTTGCCACAACTGTAATCCTTTGCATTAGACAGCGCTGACTAAAGCATTTGCCTACCTATGTTTTCTTCAAATACCCACTGGGTAGCAGCTTCATCACGATGAACTGCTTCCAAGGAAGTAGTGACTTCCATGGATGTGACTTCCACATTCCATGATGTGACTTCCAAGGAGTCACCAGACAGGTGAAAACAAAAGTTGCAATTCTTTAAAAATGAAGTCCATTATGTTTCATCTGATACTGCTGCCAGAAGCGCAGGCTGTTTCTTCACAGCTACTACTCAGCTGGAGAGTGGAAAATGGGACTTTGGTAAACTAAAATACCATAACACTGGCTGTTTTTTTAAACCAAAATTCAACCCTTTTCTTGAAAAAGTGCTCCTACTCTTGAGTCCATACTCTTGGTTAGTTTCTACTGCTCTAAAAACTGGATTCTAACTGATTTTTGCCGGTTTTTAAATTGCTTTTATGGAGTGGTGGAGTTTTTACTCCATCATTTTCATGGATGTCCAGTAATATTAGTATGATCTCGCCTTTACAGAAGACAAATCCAGACCAGATTATATTGATGCAGACTGTAAAATCAACATAAAAATGGATATTCCTGTTTCTTATTTGCAACCCACATCCACACTGGGTGGAAATTTGAGGTTCGCTTTATTCATTTTTACATTTTGTCAATTTCAGACTCTATGTCTTTAAATTTTAGAATGTAACAGTTTTTAAGGATAGACTTAATTCTTCATTTTCAGTATTAATAAGTACAAACTCTGAAAACATTTGCTCAAATAAGTAAGATCATAAGAATAGAAGGTGTTTTGTTATAACAGTGACAGTTGTTTCCTCAAACTTTCAAATTCTGAGCAAAAATCATACAGTCAATACATTTTTAAAATCATTCATTATTTTACAACTTAATTATATCCTTCTTCAGGATTTTCAAAAGCAAGTAACTGGAAAACATATGAAGTACAAACAGGTGGGTTTACCCAGTCAATTAATGTGTAACTTTTAAAATATTACAACCAGTAGCAAAATGTTATTTGTCCTCCACTAGGTACAATGTATTTCATTGAGATTCAAAATAGCTGATAATTTTGTTTTGGAAAATGGCAGATGCTTATTTGTACAAAGTGGGAAAAGAGGCCATATAGAGCCTTAAATACAAATTAATTCTCTGGCATATCCATTTTAACATATAATGTATAATATATAAAGTATACAGAAATTGAGGTTTTAGAAATTGTTTTACTTAAATGTTACTGTGTCTGTTTATAGGCCACTTCAGAAGTATTCCTAAAAACCCATATTAATAACTGCTTTTTTATTTTTCGTCTGGTAATTCCTCTATAACTAGCAAGAAAGAGATAATATATTTTGTTTAAAAAGCAATGACAAAAGATTAACCCAGTAAGTAAAGCCTACATACTGTAAGTATGGTATCATGTTATTAAGGGTTTATTCAAAGACCAAAAGAAAAAGGCATTATCTAGTGAGCAGCCGCCAAGTGGTATCATTTTCAGTAACGTCATTCCTCAAATATCCAGCATAATACTTGGACACTGTCTACCAAAAATTTTAAACTATTTTTTTTTTCAAACTCAGAGTACTCAACTCAGAAGTATGACGCTAGACTTCAAGATGTCATTTGGCGATACCATTTTATCAGTGAACAAATACTGCTTCTATCGATTTCTCTTTTAATTTTCAACTCTTGTAATACTCATATTCTGTTGTCAGGATATTAATGGACAGGGAAAATAGCTTATCACATACTCTTCAGACATCATGAGATTATAAAATGTGCCAACATGGTCTTTATAAAAAGATAAAACCACAACTTCAGTATATTGACGATAATATCTACAACTAAAAATGTTTTAGGGTATTATTCAAGTAATATCTTTGTTTTCTCTTTTTAAATTGAAAATAGTTTATGTTATTCATGAGAAAAGACCTTCAAGTTGAAGTCACAACTGAACGTGGCAGAGATTATCTGACTGGTGTGGGTTGAATTGTGTCCTCCACAAATGATAATGTTTAGTTCCTAATCCCCAGTACCTCTGAATGGTACTTTATTTATAAATAGGGACTTTGCAGATTTAATAAAGATGAAATCATACTGGATTAGGTTGGACCCTGATTCCAATGACTAGTATCCCTAAGAAAGAGATTTGGAGACACAGGGACACAGAGAGTTTCACAAAAAAGGCCTTGTAAGGACAGAGGCAGAGTTTGGAGTTACCCTTTCATAAACCAAGGAATGCCAAAAATCACAGGCAACCATCGGAAGCTAGAAGAAGCAAGGAAGGATTTTCTCTAGAGCCTGTGGCATGAACATGACCCTGGTGACCCCTTGAGTTCAAACTTCCAGCCTCCAGAATTGTGAGAGAATAAATTTATGTTTTTAAAGCCACTCTGTTTGTGATAGTATGTTCTGGCAGTCCCAGAAAAATAACACATTTTCATTAAATCCATGTAATTCATGGGGGTGCGGGGGCATGCAGTTGGACAGAAATTATCAGACTGTCTTGGTGACGCTAGATGTCTCTCATTACTAAGTGTCACTCATCACTAGGTGACACTCATTACTCAGTTTTTTATGTTCTTTCCTGTTCTGCCTCTATAGCTTTCCAGGGCAATCTGGTGAAACACTTACTGGAGAAGGCAGGTCCTCTATCAGCCTAGGCCCCTCATAGTTTCTATTGACTGTAGCCACTTAAACTGCTGAGCAAACTAACTGCATTCAACTGTTATCTTAGGAAAAAGTAAGGTTCAATTTTGTTCTGCTACTAAAAATTTGATTTTTTTTTTTTTTGCCAAAGATATGAACTATTAAAGAACAGTTACACAGATGTGTAGTATATTTGTCCAAACTAAAACACTTCTATTGTTAGATGCACTAATAATTCTTAAAATGGTGGACAAACTTTTTTCATAAAGTAAAATGCAAACTTGGTCATATAAAAAGAACAACATTCCAATATTCATTTAAATCTTATAGACAATTTTAATTTAGGATAAATAGGACTTTAATACTAAATAAATCTGTTTAACAGGGTTCTTTATTTTATTTATTTATTTTAAATAGAAGTTGTGTGAGAAAATGACAGGGACCAGAGCATAATTTTTAAATTCAGAATAATTTTTACATTACGAAAGACAAAACATAACAAAACTAAATTCTATGGGCAAAACTTAAAAGAAAATTTACTGATGGTGTTCCTATGAAAGATACAACACCAGTGAATAAGGACAAACCACCAAGAGACATAAGACCTACATGTCATCAGACAGAGGTTGCTTCAAGGACATGTTACTTTTTCTTGCCCCATAATTGGTTTAATGCTCTGCCATCCCTATCTTTAATTCTTATTTTTGAAAAAAATGTTTTCATGTTTTCATTTTTGCACCAGGCCTCATAAATTATACCAGTCCTGGTGTCAAAATCTGTAAACCTGTACAGGAGAAAACAGCATCTGACAGATTTGGCAAAACAATTCAAAATAACTAACAGGTATTTATGAGAAAAGTATGTTGGAGAACAGCAGCTGAAACAGGGATAAGTTTTACCTTTTCCAGTTGTGAGTTAGTACAAGGGGCCTATGGTAAGATGACCTGATGTGGCTTTAGCTAACTAATCCTGATAAACTACCATCCCTTTCCTCTCAGTGCTCCACTCTAAGACAACACTAAATATGGACAAAATACCCCTGAAAATGCAATCAAATTGAGTAGGAAAAGGACAACAGAGACAGAGAAAAGAGAAGGCTCTTGACCAAAACAGCACAGGATAATAACACCAGGAAACCACAAAAATTAAACAAAAGGTGCCATATGTTTGGACACTTCTTGGAAACAACAGAAGATAGAACTCTAGGAAGTTAAAAAGCTCTCCTGAAAACTCCTTCATTTTCAAGTTTAGGAAAATTTCACATGAAGTCAGAAAAGAGAATACTATTGAGTTCAAATTCCAGAGTTAGTATTAAAACACCAGAAAGAATAGAGAACAGAATAGTATCTCTCCAGGTATTAACTCAGAAAATTGTGTCCATTAAAGTAACACAACCATAACCTAGTATTTTAAAACACCTAATAGACTTTAAGAGAAGTGAAGGAAAAGAAGAGGGAAAAAAAAAAAAAAAAAAAGCTTGAATCAGAGCCGCAATAACTCAGATATTTGGAGAAAGAATAGAAAAAAATTAGAATGCAGTCCCATTTACAATAGCCATTAAAGAAATAAAATACCTAGGGATATCTTCAACCTAGGAGGTGTGATCTGTACAAGGAGAACTGCAAAACATTATTAAAGAAATAAATAGGTGACATGAACAAATAAAATAACATGCCATACTGATCGATTGCGAGAGTCAATATTGTTAAAATGATTGATATGGTTTGGCTGTGTCCCCACTCAAATCTCACCTCGAATTCCCATATGTCGTGAGAAGGACCCAGTGGGGGAGATAACTGAATCATAGGGGCAGATCTTTCCTGAGCTGTTCTCATGATACGAAAATGTGGGAAAGTTTGGAACTTCCTAGAGACTTGTTGAATGACTTTGACCAAAATGTTGATAGTGATATGGACAATGAAATCCACGCTCAAGTGGTCTCAGATGGAGATGAGGAACTTGTTGGGAACTGGGGCAAAGGTGACTCTTGTGTTTTAGCAAAGAGACTGGCAGCATTTTGCTCCGGCCCTAGAGATCTGTGGAACTTTGAACTTGAGAGAGATGACTTGGGGTCTCTGGTAGGATAAATTTCTAGGTAGCAAAGCATTCAAGAGGTGACTCGGGTGCTGTTAAAGGCATTTCATTTTATAAGGGAAGCAGAACATAAAATTTGGAAAATTTCAGCTCGACAATTTTACAGAAAATAAAATCCCATTTTCTGAGGAGAAATTCAAGCTGGCTTCAGAAATTTGCATAAGTAATAAGAAGCTGAATGTTAATCCCCAAGACAATGGGGAAAGTGTCTCCAGGGCATGTCAGAGGTTTTCATGGCAGACCTTCCCATCACAAGCCCAGAGGCCTAGGAGGAAAAAACCGTTTCATGGGCCAGGCCCAGTCCTGTGCTGTGTGTAATGTAGGGACTTAGTGCCCTGCATCCCAGCTGTACCAGCTGTGGCTAAAAGGCCCCAACATAGAGCTCAGGCTGTGGTTTCAGAGGGTGCAAGTACCAAGCCTAGGCAGCTTCCACATGTGTTGAGTCTACGAGTGCACAGAAGTCAAGAATTGACGTTTGGGAACCTCTGCCTAGATTTCACAGTATGTACAGAAACACCTGGATGCCCAGGCAGAAGTTTGCTGCAGGGGCAGGGCTCTCATGGAGAAACTCTACTAGGGTAGTGCAGAATGGAAGTGTGGAATGTGAGTCCTCACATAGAGTCCCTATTGGGACACTGCCTAGTGGAGCTCTGAGAAGAGTGCACTGTCCTCCAGACCCCAGAATGGTAGATCCACCAACAGCTTGCACTGTGCACCTGAAAAAGTAGCAGAAACTCAATGCCAGCCTCTGAAAGCAGCCAGGAGGGAGGCTGTACCCTGGAAAGCCACTGGGATGGAGTTGCTCAAGATCATGGGAACTCACCTTTTGCATCAGTGTGACCTGGATGTGAGATATGGAGTCAAAGGAGATCATTTTGGAGATTTAAGATTTGATTGCCCCACTGGATTTTGGACTTGCATGGGCCCTGTAGCCCCTTTGTTTTGGCCAATTTCTCCCATTTGGAATGGCTGTATTTACCCGATGCCTGTACCCCCATTATATCTAGAAAGTAACTAACTTGTGTTTGATGTTACAAGCGCATAGGTGGAAGGGACTTGCCTTGTCTAAGATGAAACTTTGGACTGTGGACTTTTGAGTTAATACTGAAATGAGTTAAGATGTTGGGGGACTGTTGGGAAGGCATGACTGGTTTTGAAATGTGAGGACATGAGGAAAGCAAATGCAACAAAAATTAAAATAGACAAGTGGGAACAGATTAAAGTAAAAAGCTTCTGCAGAGCAAAAGAAATAATCAACACAGTAAACAGACTGCCTACAGAATGGAAGAAAATATGTTCAAAAAATGCATCTGATGAAAGACTAATATTCAGAATTTATAAGAAATTCAAGTCGACAAGAAAAAAAACAACTTCATTAAAATTTTGCAAAGGATATGAACAGATATTTCTCAAAGGAGACATAATACAAGTGTCCAGTAAACATACGAAAAAATGTTCAACATCACTAATCATCAGAGAAATGCACTGGAGAGGATGAGGGGAAGTAGGGATTGTTAATGGGTAGAAAAAATAGAAAGAATGAATAAGATCTAGTATTTGATAGCACAACAGAGTGACTGTAGTCAATTAACAACTGAATTGTATCTTTTCAACTAAAAGAGTATAATTAGAGTGTTTGTAACACAAAGGATGAACACTTAAGGTGATGGAAACCTCATTTACCCTATGATTACTACTCACTGTCTGCCTGTATCAAATTATCTCATGGACCTCATAAATATATATACCTATATAGCCACAAATATTAAAAATTTTAAACATATCACCTCTCATACTAGTCAGAATGGCTAATATTAAAAAGTCAAAAAACAACAGATGCTAGCAGGTTGTGAAGAAAAGGGAATGTTTATTCACTGTTGGTGGGAATTTAAATTAGTACAACCTTTACAGAAAAAAATATGGGGATTTCTCAAAGAACAAAAAACAGAACTACCACTTGGCCAAGCAATCCCACAACTGGCTATCTACCAGAAGAAAATAAATCATTATATTAAAAAGTCTGCACCTGTATGTTTATTGCCACATTACGCACAATAGCAAAATCATGAAATCAACCTGAATGCTCATTAACAGAGGCCTGAATAAAGAAAATGTGGCATACACACATCACAGAATACCACACAGCCATAAAAGAATGAAATGATATATTTTGCAGCAACATGAAGCTGGAAGCCCAAACCTTACCCTTAACACAATATATCCCTAAAACAAACCTACTCATGTACTCCCTGAATCTATAATATTTTAACAAAGAATTAAAACATTACAGAAACAAGGGAAAAGGAAGACAAAAATTAACCAATACAACTGAAGATGTTATAACAGAAAATGAGTTGAAAAAGGAAAATAAATATCAGAAAGAATTGATTGCAATCAGATTTAAAATGTAGCTTAAGGGGAGAAAATTACTGGATGGGATAGAGTTGTTGTTTTTGCTCAGAAAAAAATGTTGTTCATCTAAATCCCTCCTGCAAACGCAAGGAACAGTTTCTATGTTCAAGAAGAACATTATCATTACGTGTGATTATCATACTCATTTAGAAGTTACAGATTGGGAAGAATCATTCAACCATTTTAAGAAAGGGGTAATTAAAATTCTTCAAAGAAGGAAAGAAACGACATAGGAGGAACATAAAACAGGTGAAATAATTAGAACACAAATATTAAATCAGTATATACAAGCCAACATCAATTTAATGAACATGTTATATATCAATTGAGTACTTTAAAAAGAAATCCTAAAATATTCTATGATACTGGCATAAAAACAATATGCTCATAAGAGACACATTTTAAATACAAACATCAAAAAGGGGAAAGTAGAACTATAGGAAAACGTACTGAAATTTGACATTAATCAAAAGAAAATTGCATAGATACACTATCAGGCATTCAATGCAAGGGCTACTTAAGAAGATGTAGATTTTGCACTTTGCACAATGTTAAGGTGTAAAATTGCATAGACATACTATAATACTTATGCATTAAAGTGCACAAATCATACACTTAAACTTGTTTTATTTTCACTAATTAACAGACCCATATAAGCATCACTAGACCAGAAATGACTATGAAAAGTATCCATAAGGGCCCCTTATTGACCCTTGGTAACTAACTCTCAAGAATAATCATTGTCTCTACTTTTAACAGTATCAAGTAGTTTTCCATATTTTTATATTTTGTGGGTGGAATCCTACAGAATGTGTTTTGTGTCTGCCTTCCGTTACTTAAATTTTTTGTGGTTGAAATTCATTTATGTTTTAGATCATTCTTTCTCATTTCTGTTTAGTATTCCATTTTAGGTAGGAAAAAAGTAACCTTGAGCTCTACATAACACTGCACACAAACTAGACATAAAATATATTCTAAACTGATAATAGATCTTTAATTTGAAAGATAAAACAAGAAATACTTCCTTTATAAAAAGAAAATGTGCAAGATAAAAATTAGTTAAGAGAAAGTGCCAAATACTAAAGGTAACAATATCATATAGTTAACCTGTAACTTACAGATAATGGAATTCTCTAAAGAAGAAAATTGAAGGAAACAGAAAAGATACTAAACATTACAATTCAAGGAAACTCCCTGAAAATTTTGAAAATATTACTGAAATGGCACACCACACAACTGAGAATACCAATTTGGGATATTTCAGTAGTTTAAAGAAAAAAATATCATTTGGGCATCAAAAAATAAAATAAAATTAAGAGCATGATATTTATGAGAAATAAAAATTGTATTTCAAAACTATCCATAACAATACTTTATGGTAGAACAACTGTATAAGGCAATGATTATATATCCAGCAAAACTGACTTTCAACCAATTCAATCAAAAAGCAAAAACTTTGATTTTATGCATGGGCTCTTCTGGAGGAATCTACTAATGAATAAACTTTAAACAATAAAAATGAATTAGAGAAACTTTCACACAGGTCCTTCGCCTGCTGTGGAAATGAGCATTGAAAGGTAGAAAAGAATAGTACGTAATCATAGAATGATCTACTTTTACTATCCCCTGTATCCCTGAGGATCAGGAATGTTGGTATGAAAGAAAAGAGACACAGATTTTTCAAGAATATGTTTTAATGAAAGTCTCATCTTCAACTTGAATTGAACATCAATGAGTTGTCTCAAAAAGTTCTAGACATGGTCGCCCACCAAAAATGAGCATCCATGCTCAAGATTGTAGTCTTACAGTGACTTTCCTCACTAGATGATTTCAGGCATCTTGGGAAATAGCTTATTTCAGGTATTAAGACGATAACATAAAAGATGATGTTGTATCATATCTCAAGAGATATTTTCCAGGCATATAGGGATATGTTGAAGGTACCGAGGTTTCCAATAGGTAGAGATGAGAAGTTTTGAGCTTTAATTTTGACAATAGTTATAATGGATTGGAAATAACATAATACATTTAAATAATGAGTTCATAAAAATATTTAAAATTATGTAGTCACCTTCGGGAAATGATAGCAAATCAGTATCTTGGAAACTAATAAATAGAACAAAGGGTAAGCATTTGTCTTGACTTTCCTGCATAAACTGTACCAAGTAATACCCGAAACCAAATTAGATATGAGGGACGCATCCCTTTATTGCAAAATCTCAACTAATAAATGAATGAAAAAAGAAATTATAAAATCATAACACCACCACAGTGAATACATTAAATACATATAAACTACATATTAATAAATTGAAATAAGTATTAAGCATCAAGGGCTCCTAACACCACAGATTAAATTCGACATCACGTGCCTTTTGTTGTCCTACTAGGTATCACATATATATGTGATCCACATACATCATATGTGTATGTGATACATATACATACACATATACATCACATTTATATGTGATACATGTACATATGCATATACTATTTACCGCATGGCTATGTACAGTCAAAGTTTGAGTCTTGCAAAGGACACTAAACTTAAAATTGATTCATTCTCTGGATGGAGGTGCCAGTTTGCCAGGAAATACAGAAAAATAAGAAATATGTTGAATTGCTCCAATAAATACAATCAACAAAACTCAGGGTGTAGAGAATACTAGAATTCAAGTGTCCTAAAATCATTTGCAGATAGATTTAAAAAAAAAAAAAAAAGGAGACTGGAGTGCTACAGATTAAAAGGAACTTAAAATACCTATCTCGAAAAACAAACTAGGCAAACTATGGTATCTAATTGTAATATCTGAGAAATTTAAAACTATACAAATACAAATAACAAGTCTGTTTATGAGGGAAGGAAGACATACGAAAAAAATCAAAATAGATTCTAAATTGGATGGTGCATGCCATTTATCAATCTAGGTGGTGGATACAAGTGGAAATAAGAGTGTTTGCTATAGAATAACATAAGAATTTATTAAAATAACTAACCAAAATACCATCTATGAAACAAGACAAAAAAGAGGTTAAGTCAGACATATCAAATACAGAATATTTAAAATGTAACTAAGGTGGGTAGTTACAAAGTTTCTCAGCAGAGGAGCAACCAAAGTTCCTTATAAATTCTAAAATCTGCATATATTACTACTTAACAAATAAAAGGTTATTATCGTGGAGACCCAAGAAAAGGTGACAACACATTTTGCTTGTTTTAGAAAACTCCATTTTTTTAAAACGAAGGGTAAGTATATAATGTACTTACTTTATTTAGGAACTGTGAAAAATACTGTAAGAAACAAATTGTTTCTTGTACATTGGAAACATGGCAGCAATTGTAAGAGAAAACCACCTTGTAATGGTTCTTTTAAACATCTAAAACAATTATATTAAAAACTGTTAACCCTGGAATGTTGAAATGAGGAAAAATTATTTTCTTTAGTTATCTAACGTCAACAAGTAACACAGTATTAAGAGAAACTGGCCAGGCGAGGTGGCCTACGCCTGTAATCCCAGCACTTTGGGAAGCCGAGGCAGGCGGATCACGAAGTTAGGAGTTCCAGACCAGCCTGGCCAACATGGTGAAACCCCGTATCTATTAAAAATACAAAAATTAGCTGGGCCTGGTGGCTGGTGCCTGTAATCCCAGCTACTGGGAAAGCTGAGGCAGGAGAATCGCTTGAAACCAGAAGGCGGAGGTTGCAGTGAGCCATTGCACTTCAGCCTGGGCAAAAGAGCGAAACTCCGTCAAAAAATAAAAAATAACAAAACCTGACGTTTTTAAACAAAAACCATTACTGAAACGTAAATGTAAAATTGTAGTAAAAATGTACATGCATACATACTTATTTAAAAATCATTTTTTATATACCTACTTTTACTTGGAGGTGACAACGTGCTAACAGCCCTCGCTCCCTCTCGGCGCCTCCTCGGCCTCGGCGTCCACGCTGTCCGTGCTTGAGGAGCCCTTCATCCAGCCGCTGCACTGTGGGAACTCCACCCTGGACTGGACGAGGCCGCAGCCTGCTCCCTCTGCTTGGGGGGAGGTGTGGAGGGAGAGGCGCGGGCGGGAACCGCGGCTGCACGCGGCCCTCGCGGGCCAGCGCGAGTTTCGGGTGAGTGCAGGCCAGGCGGGCCCCGCACTCCGGTCAGTGAAGGCCTTAGCACTCGGGTCAGCAGCTGCGGAGGGTGTGCTGGGTCGCCCAGCACTGCGGGCACACGGGCGCCGCGCTCGAATTCTCACCGGGCCTCAGCCGCCTCTTGACTGGGCAGGACTTGGGATCTGCAGTCCGCCATGCCGCAGCCTCCCCAACAGGCGCCGTCACCTGCTCTGTGGCGTCCAGTCCCATCCACCGCCCAAGGGCTGAGGAGCGCAAGCCTGCGGCGGGGAACTGGCAACCAGCTCCGCGGAGCTGGTACAGGATCCACTACGGGAAATCAGCTGGGCTCCTGAGTCTGGTGGGGACTTGGAGAACTTTTATGTCTAGCTGGAGGATTGTAAACGCACCAATCAGTGTTCTGTATCTAGCTAATCTAGTGGGGACTGGGAGAACTTTCTAGTCTAGCTAAAAGATTATAAATGCACCAATCAGCACTCTGTATCTAGCTCAAGGTTTGTAAACGCACCAATCAGCACCCTGTCAAAACAGACCAATCAGCTCTCTGTAAAATGGGCCAATCAGCTCTCTGTAAAATGGGCCAATCAGCTCTCTGTAAAATGGACCGATCAGCAGGATGTGGGTGGGGTCAGATAAGGGAATAAAAGCAGCCTGCTGGAACCGACAGCGGCCACACACTCAAGTGTCCTTTTTTGATGTGGGAGCCTCCTTCTCTCACTTCTTGGAAAAATTTTGCTGCTGGTGTTTGGCTCTGCACAGCCATCAAGAGCGGTAACATTCACTGCGAAGGTCTGCAGCTTCACTTCTGAAGCCAGTGAGACCACGAAACCACCAGCAGGAAAAAACTGCAGACGCACGCATCTGAATCTCTGAAGGAACAGAACAAACTCTGGACACAACATCTTTAAGAACTGTAAAACTCACTGGGAGGGCCTGCGGCTTCATTCTTGAGGTCAGTGAGACCAAGAACCCACCACACCAGTTCGGACACATTACCAGGTACTGAAATTTAAGTCATAAAATGGAGGTGTTGTGGCTTCCTGAAATATTAAGTAGATCCATACAAAGAAAGTGTTATAAAGTGTAAATAGTTTTATAATTACAGTATAGAAACTTTTTCTGAATTACATTTTTGAAATGAAATGTATACTGTATTCTTTAAATTGCATAGACTTAAAGTGTTTTTGTCAATAATTTCAGACACACTTATGTCAAAATGTACACATAAGCATTCTATTCTATAATATATGAATAAATCAAGAAATTATTGAAAAAATGTGATACATAAAAGACAAAAAGAAAGCACACTATTCATGCTGAAGTATGTGAGAATACTGGAAATAAAATTTTGATGTGTCTAACTTAGTCACAATTCCTCCCAGTAAATGGCAAAACAAAGAGCAAGAACAGCAATATCATCAAATATCATAGGAAAAGCCACAGGAAATTAGCTACTGAGGTGATGAGTATGGTTAAAAAACAAAACACTTAAAAACAGATACAAATTTACAATACCTATTTCGAGTTTTCAAAATATGTGTTGCAGGAAAAGAAATCTGTGGGACTGGAATAATGTCACTGCTTAGGGAATAAGTGTAGACGTAAGATGAAATTTGGTTGGATGTGATTCACACCACATGATGGAGTTTGAGTGAGCTCCTGAGAAATTCAAATTTATTTAACTGGCTCCAGCTTCTAGGTTAAAAAATTCTTGATTCGCTCCTGGACATCTAGAAAGTTCACACAGGGAATTAAATGGCTCCTTATACCCCCCGAGAAAATATAGTAGCACTATTATTTATTATTTAGGAGTTTGACAGAGTAGAGATTAATCACTTTATCAGGTTCTAATTTAAATCAGTCTATATAGCTCAAAGGTAATTATAGTTTAAGTTTAGGAATGCACTTAATCATTTCTGCTGATTTTTTATTTCTTAGTCAACTATACCTTCTACCCAAAGACATCTGTAATTTTGAAATTAAGTGGGAGTTTGTCCAGTGAAGGGAAAAAAAAAAAACTTACAAATAGAAGAATGGACTCAAAATGCTGCAGTTAGTGGTTGTCATAAAATACAAAACGAAGTGGGGACCCTACTATATTTTAGTTATACAAATGAAGAACATTTAGATATAATGTTGTGGAAATGTTGTGGAATTCTACAACATATTAATTACTGATAACTTGCACTTTAGAGTATTCTATGTCATTAACTATGAAATAAGACAAACATTTGACATAGATTTGTGGCATGAAAGAGGCAAGTATAGGAAACTAGTTAATTATTAACATTCTTGTTTATGCCTTCCCTTTGGAAAACTGTGATGTTGATCTAAAGTATCAGAGGACCTTTTTTCCACTATTAATCTCTTGGGAATATAAATCAGAGAACGAAATATAAACAATCCATACCTGGGATCAGAAGATATCCATACTCTCTTGACTTTCTCAGAATTTTAAAATACCATCTTCTCAAAAGAGCAAGTTTTTCACAACTTGGAGTAAAAGTTATGAAGTAGCGGTGACTATCCTTTTCAGTCATATTACCTTAATCTTTTATGTCACAGTAAATGTTTTGAAACAAGAAAGGAAGGAGAGAAAGAAGGAAGGGAAGGAGGGAGGGAGGAAGGAGCAAGCCTACTTTCCTCTGTTCTTAAGGTCACTAGCTTAGTTTCCCTAAATTAACTCTTCTTCCCAATTACAGCAAGTTCTCTCTTACAG
This sequence comes from Macaca thibetana thibetana, assembly GCF_024542745.1. Classification (NCBI taxonomy): domain Eukaryota; kingdom Metazoa; phylum Chordata; class Mammalia; order Primates; family Cercopithecidae; genus Macaca; species Macaca thibetana. Next base: position 63,331,870 of record NC_065594.1, read on the forward strand.
CTGATGTGACTTGCTGAGAATTAAAGTAAGAAAATACTACAAACAGAGGGGACCTAAAACCCAATTTCCTCATACCATCTTGGCATTGCAGCAAGATGTAAAAAAAAAAAAAAAAAAAAAAAATTTTTTTTGCTATACCCTAAGACCGTCAGCAATTTAAATTTTCTTTTGTCACAGATTGACATGTCAGCTACAGAATGATTTCTATGCACCCTATTTCTATCAAAATAGAAAAAACATTCCAAACCCAAAGAATGAAAGAAAGGATACTTGGTGTCTTTATAAACAAAGTGTGCTTGCGTCCCTAACAAGTTTATAATCCTGAGGAATAACAAACGATAAAAACTCTAAACAATGAGTTTGAGTTATACCTCCCTTGCTGAATAAGGGTTAAGGCCAACAAGCATATGAAAAAATCTCAACATCACAGATCCTTAAAGAAATGCCAATCAAAAGCACAATGAGATACCATCTACACCAGTCAGAATGGCTATTATTAAAAAGTCAAAAAATGTCAGATGCTCGTGAGGTTGTGTAGAAAAGGGAACACTTACACACTGTTGGTGGGATTGTAAATTAGTTGAATCATTGTGGGAGGCAGTGTGGCAATTCCTCAAAGACCTAAAACCAGAACTACCATTCAACCCAGCAACCCCATTACTGGGTGTATACCCAGAGGAATATAAATCATTCTACCATAAAGATACATACACACAAATGTTCAATGCAGCACTATTTACAATATCAAGAAGATGGAAGCAACCTAAATGCCCATTGATAGTAGAGAATAAGAAAAATGTGGTACATATACACCATGGAATACTATGCAGCCATTAAAAAGTGAGATCATGTCTTTTGTGGGAACATGGATGGAACCGGAGGTCATTATCCTCAGAAAACAAACACGGGAACGAAAAACCAAATACTGCATATTCTCACTTACAAGTGGGAGCTAAGCGATGAGAACACACACACACATAGAGGGGAACAACACACACTGGGGTCTTTTGGAGGGTGAAGGGTGGGAGGAGGGAGAGGATCAGGAAAAATAACCAATGGGTACTAGGATTAATACCTGGAGTGATGAAATAATCTGTACAACAAACCCCCATGACACAGGTTTACCTATATAAAAAACCTGCACATGTACCCCTGAATTTAAAAGTTTTTAAAAAGGAAAATAAAATATATTTTTCTGGGAGATGTGTGGTAATATTCTCACATATATTTGCACAAGATCAAATTAAAACTTTTGAAGTACGGATGCTTTCTGGTTTTTAAACCAATCGGTGTAGATTGTTACACATTTAGAGAAAATTGAGGAAGGACATATTAATATAATAATCCCTGCTTGTACTTACCTGCAGGAGTAGCGCAATAGTTTGAATAGTTGGGTTCCTCCAAAATTCATGCAGGAATTTAATCCCCAATGCAATAGTATTACAAAGTAGCACTTTGAGGAGATGATAAAGTCATCAGGCGCTGTTCTTATAAAAGGGGTTGAGGAAATGTGTTTGGTTCCTTTTCGTCCTTTCACCACATGAGGACACAGCAACAAAACACCACCTATGATGCAGACAGTGAGGCTTCCCTAGATCTACTGGTGCCTTGATCATGGACTCCCCAGCATCCAGGTCTGTGATAAAGAAATTTCTATTATTTATATAGTACCTAGTACAAGGTATTATAGCTTTATTGTAGCTGCCCACATGAACTGAGACAAGCTCTTAATGTACATTTTATATTAAGATATTGAATTATGAGTCCTTTAAAACTACAATTCAGTGTATATTTTATCATTTAAAAAAACTCACAAAGCTAAGTAGATGATTTACTTTGTAACACAGTTGCATTGCCTTAAGTGTATAAAATTAATACACCTGGATACATGTATTTAATTGCTAGTACAGTTTATATCTGTGAGGATAGAATTACCAACAACTTTCATTTTTCCAGGAATTCTTTGAATTGCATCTTAGTAGTCCCTATAAATTGTAAAAATAAATGTTTTTACAATGTGTGTTGGCAATACACAGCAACAATAACATTATTTTTCCTGAATTTTTAGAGCTGTAGCGAGTTATTGAATCTATAAATATGATCAAATAAATGCTTAAGAGATTCAAACTTTGATCAATTAAATTAGCAAAAGTCGTATTTAGTGTTGAAATTCAGCCTGATATCAGCATGTGGTAGATCTGCTGAATTAAACCAAATTTTCCACCCAAACAGGTTAATTAGTGCTAATTAGCAAACTCATTCATTTTGCTATTCTCTGCCAGGCTGTTTGACTCTTCTGAATATTAGACAGATGTTATCTTCTAGCACTGCTGAAAATTCCCTACAGAGACACTCTTCCCACTCCCTTTTCAACCGTCCTTTCTTCCTACCAATTACAACTCTTGTCACCTTTGGGATGATTCTCTGGCTACACATTTTTTTTTTAATTTTTAAAACAGATACAACAATAATTAGACCAAAAAATATAGATTAATTAACAATTTATCAACCACTTTTGTTCCCATTATCCCATTTTGCTCTTCTCAACTACATTCTTAAATGATTTATTGCTATTATTTTATTGGTAAGGTAAAAAGCATTATTATTCAACCAAGTTCGTGTAATTTGAAGGTTATAAGGGCTGTAGCTTCAACTCAGGTCTTCTGAGTGCAATTGTGTATCATTTACATGTACACACAAACACACAAACTCAATTTCATTCTAAATATAACTGTATTATTTACGTTGGTATAACCCTGCAATGTGTATTGGAGTGTCACTTCAATAAATAACTTTGGTTTAAATTGCTCAGTAATACATATAAAGTACTGTTCAAAGCTTTGTGAGTTCAGTAGTCATTTCTCTTGTCATTTAGTGTACAGTCTTGTGAGATGTAAAATAATAATAGTAGTAGTAACGTATACAATTTTCTTTTTCTTTTTTTTTTTTTGCTTCCTTAAAAAATGTATCAATAAACATGGATGGAATTGAGAAGACTGAGCACAGGCACCAGAATCAAAATTAAGTCAGTCTTCCATCTCTCTTTAATGAAAGTCAGATTTTGAGTAAGTTACTTAACTCTGAGTCTCATTTTCGTTACTTTCATGATGAATATTTTAGCAAGGAAATAACTAATGCTCTGAAAATATGACTTAGAATGCTTCTCAGAAGTAAGTATGCAATTAATATTTGCTACCTTTAAATTATCATCTCAATGAAGAGAAAAATTTATGTGCTTATTCAGCATTTTGTTGTTATTTAAATAAACATAATGTTCTGAGGATATTCAGTGATCCCCCCAGAAAATTCAGCGCTACAAATGGAAGCGCTTACAATAGCTATAAAATATTCAGGATAAGAGTGAGAATTAATTAAAAAGGAATTCTTTCAGTTTGATTTTGAAAGTAAAGGCCCGAGGGGGAAATTTTGATATTGCTCTTTGTGTATCTTTTGTTCATATCCTGATGTCTATTTGCCGTTTGTTGACAAAGTATGTATCTGTATTGCACATATAATTGGATAAATTGGTAACTATCTATCTAATATATCCATGTATATGTATATGTGTGTGTGAAGTGAGATACCTTGAGATCAAGACTTTCTGTCCAAGTGACAAAACATACCCAAGTGATACTCACAAGAGGGAAATTAAGGAAATAAACATATGTTTATAAAAATATATAATATAGATATATAGAAATTTAAAATGTAAATAATAAAAGGTTAATATTTGAGTGTGGACAAGTAGAATATTTTAAAACTATATTTTACTGTAATTTTCTAATTATTTTCTATTATTAAATGTTGGTTCTATAATTTCTATGTGCTTTTTGGTAGAAGCTTACTTTCACATTACACCATTGTGCCTCCTCTCCATTACTCTCCATTGCCCAGTACTTTGTTTGCATACTTTCTTCATGTGAAGTACCCACACTGACAATGTATGTGCAGCTATTTTAATATTAGATTCTCTCGCATTTCAGTAGAATACAGGTACCCATGAAAATGTATGCTTCTCAAAGGCAATGATTTTTATTGTTTTTGCCCCTATTATCTCATCATTGTCAAGAAGAGTGTGTGATCATAAGTATATATTCAGCTAATATTTTAAGTTAATTGATAAGACAGTAACCAGAATGAATAAATGCATGCTTTGTTACTATATTGAGACAGACCTAATTATTTTTAAACTCTAAACAAGAGTTACAAATGAATAGTTCATGACTGTTCATTAAATATTTTGAATGGATGAGAGTCTCTCTGCTTGAAAATGTAAACCTGGACTCATAGTATTAAGCCTAAAGAGTATGATGATTTTAAATGATTGCCCGCCTTTTAAATGCTTGTCTCAACACACAAACCAGTAGTATTTAACAGACTCTGATAACTAAAAATGCTTTAAAAGAGTGGAGTCCTCAGAGAGAGTAAGAGAATGATACTCCATAGGGAAGGGGTATAAAAGCTGTAAAAGTAGAATACATGTTCAGTTAAACATTTCCCACATTCCCTAAATTTCTGGTATTTCTCTCATAAAGAACGTATTTTTAGCTAACTGTCTGCCTCTGATCATTGTTGCTCGTTAATACCAATTGATTAACTGTGGAAATAGGTTTAGAGAAACATTGTGATCTTATCTTCAGTGTTGCAATAAGATTGGCCCCCTGGGTAGAACAAATAATGTTACCTCTCTGGGCCCTAATCCTAGGCAGTGGGTGCTGAAAATATGTCTTTTCTTAACTTTATGAATAAGTAAATAATATATGTACACATTCATACATACGTGTTTATTTTTACATATATATGTATGGGGTTGTGTGTGTAATGATATCCCATAGGGCCTATGGAAAATATGATCATTCCCTCTTATCTCAAGCACAATTAACTCTAGCTCCTTAAATTTTCACATAGGATCTTAATTATTCTGCCGATAGATACATTTATATTTATTTTATTTTGAATAAATGTATTATAAAGGCATCCTGAATCCCTTCTGTCTTCTGGATCCACCATCCTACTTTATCATGGTTGCTTTCTGCCTCAGAAGGAGACCATTATGATTAGTAATATCAGAGGGCTCCTGCGCCCTCTTTCTTTTTTGTACCATTTTTTATTTCCTTAACTTCCCTCTTGTGAGGTTAACTTGAATTTATTGTGTCACTTGGACAGAAGGTCATTGCTTCTCTCAAGGTGGCTTACTTCATTTTACTGACTTGCTATGAATTCTAGTAACCTCCCCTTCCCCTTGTTCCTTCAGACTTGCAGGCGGTGATAAACTACCTCTTCCAGCTTAGGGTTCCTGTGCTAATCATTATGGTTCGTTTTATCTAACCTATGCTTTCATAAAATAGTTATTTGTAATTGTTCTAATTATCATAATTTGTTTATATTGTATTTATCTAGTTTTGGCTTTGGTAATAATTTACATTAGAATTATCCCAGAAAATATGAACTCATAATGGGATTCTAGGGTTGGTTGGCTCAAATATTCAAGGCAAAGCATGTTCAAGCCCAATTCTTGACACACAGGATTAATCCATAGCATAAGGGGTATAACAATTTCTCATATTACTACCAGTAGTAACATAGGATGAATTATAGGTAGAAAGTATAATATTCAGAGAGAAAGTGGTATGGTATTTAGTTACTATAGCAACTAGAGTGATTATAAAGATTGTAGAATCACCTTTCTTTGTACAGCTCTAGAGAACACAAAGAAAAGAAAGCGGTTATCAATATCCAATGAAGCATGCATCTAGAAAGGAAGGTTTAAAAAGTTCTCACAGCTTCTGTAATAACAGGGAAGGACCTTTAATATGAGAAACAATATACACCTTGCAGAGCTGCAGCACAAAATTGAATGCTCTCTCATTTTAGACATTTTGTGCTAAAGTACTTACTTTACTCTTGTGGGGTCAAAAGCAGGATCCCCCACTAAGAGAAGGGATGAGAATTTGGGGAAAGATATTGATAAGTTTAAGAACCTTGAAACTACATTTTCCTGAATTTCCTTTGCTCCTACCCCTATCCAGAATATGATCTCTGAATATAAACATTTTAATTGCTACACTCAGAAAGTTTTCTCAGAAACAGAGGTCAAATATACTTAGATGGGCCCCCACATTGCCTTTCATTCCTTCAAGTCCCTAATGAGAGTCAAACACAACAAATCTATGATGGAGAAATGCAAGTCTTGAGCCATGAGAAAATCGCATTGACATTGAAAGACTTATAAGCCTGAGAAGCGTTTATGGAAGTGATTCTAGTATGAAACATCAAAGAAGACATAATAAAAACTTGATTTGGTCAAATGTATTAAAAATAGAATACAGCATTTGAGCATTAAAGTATTGACTGGATTGCCAGAGAGCAATAATAATCTACTAGTTGTGCTCTTGATAACTATACTAAAAATAACAGTAATGAATAACATGAAAATGCTGGAATTTCCTTGTATGTTGAAGAGAGTGGAGTCTGAAGAGTTAATATTGAAATGTTAAAGCTAGTCTTTCATGTGCATGTTGCTCAGCTGTTCCTAAGAATGTCTCCCAACAGGTACTTCTGTTACCAAATATTAAGAAGAGCATTTTGATCTTGAAGAGCTCTGTATATTGGAGATGACTGAGAGTGATAATACATTGGACACACATAACCTGATGTCATTGGCATAATAAGATCTAAAGATGTAGAGGCAAGTTGGCAATAATTAACCATCATGGACAGCATGGTTACAATTACCACAATTAAGTTACATTAGCATAAATTAGATGTTTTTTAAGCTCAATGATTTGTGACAATAACTAAATGATCTCAGGATTGCTAAATATTAAATAGAATTTCAGCTTCCAAAAGTGCTGCTTGATTTATATAGCAACAATTGTTCTATGTCTGCTGAGATCTACTCGGCAGAAAACTAACTTGACTATAGCAATGGCTGGTCTACTAGCAAGGTAGGGGTTGTTAGATATAGACTCCAGATGGGAGCTGATTTTTGGTTACTACTATAGTTTTTCACCCAGAGTAAAGATTTGTAGCAGTTATCTGGTAAATTAATTATTGGTCTGATTCTAAAGTGGGTTCAGTGAGGCAATTGCTTCTTTGAATTATTTCCTCAATTCTGAAATGAATAGTTGGAACCTATATGTTTAATGCAAAGCAGAATCCTCACTTTGATTTCTTAACCCATGGAGTGAGGGACGTTATGGCAAACATGCCCAAATGCAGGTTCCATGTTTGAGTCTCTCTTTCCTTTAGCCAAGATAGTAAACCAAAAGTAATGCCACATGTGTGCAGGAATTGCAGAGATCAATGCCAATTAAATTCTTCATTTTTATTTTACTTTTTAAATTTAAATGTTTTTACCCATAGGTTTGGGGGAACAGGTGGCATTTGATTACATGAGTAAGTACTTTAGCGGTGATTTATGAGATTTTGGTGCACCCGTTGCCTGAGCAGTATACACTGAACCCAATCCATGTGCCCGATCTCATCCTTTTAGAATCTTTAGAGTTATATGCTTGCTAATTTCCACCATCTCTCTCTTTAACTCATCTATTTGGCCAGTGAACAGTCCACTAGTTAAGGTATATTATCTGTGACTTAGGTATTCAGTCATTCAGTGCCTTGCAAATGACAGCTCAACAAAATTTCTTAAATGAGGGCAGAAACATACAAATATTGAGGTCTGGATTCAAACCACACACAATGCCAATTCCAATGTGTTTTATCGTCAAAGCAAATCCAGAGGCTATCCCATAGTCGAGGGATAAAGAAAAAGACTCAAAATGTTCATAGAAGGAGCAACAACATTACAATGCAAAGTTGTCTGCTTGTGGGAAGAAATGGATGATTTTCACCATTTTTGTACTTTGATACGAATGACAATGGTTGTGACCAGTGATTAACTGGGGTTCCTCCTATTGTACTCTTGCTCATTAATATTAGTCAAAGGAAAACTTCAGAAATTCAATGGAGACAAAATTGCAAGAAATATGATGCTGTGGGAATAAGGATTTAGGTCACACAATCAATTAAAGTAGATATCACAGTCAAAGTGTTAGAAGATGTCAAGGAAAAAAGTGAATTTGTAAACGTACAGGGCACAAATAATTTTACATTATCAAGGGTAGAAACAATATGGGAACTATATTCTTATTCTTTGTTACTCACTTACTGTTTTCATCTCTGTTTTACTCCATGATCTTATATAAAAACCATTACGTGTGGCTAACACTTAATTTTCAAGTGGGGATATGGCTAAGCAAATATCATCATACATTAATGTGGTTTTGGTCATCCTTTGAGTCAGGAACACAAACTTTTAATCTAGAAAAGGTATCCAAGAGGACCCTGAAAGTTTATATAATACTGTACTGAATATCTGCCCGTTATCTCCCAGGGTGTTAAGCAGCATGGACTGAGAGTTATTCAATGCTTTCTGGCTCTCCTTTATTTTAGTCACAAGAAGCTCTGGCAGTAGATCAGAGAAATGGAGGAGAAGGAAGTAATTTTTCTTAAGGCATCCTGCTGAACAAATTCCTTCTTCTAAGGCCGTTGAAGTTATTAAATATCTACCAGCATTCAGCACGGTACATTATAGAGAATTTCTGGTAGCTATAAATAATGCAACCTTCCTACAGATGATGTATTCACTCATGAACAGTTTAAAGGTATTCACAAAAGATTAAATCAGCAATCATGTTTTCAGTATATATTTTGGAGTAATTTCCAAAATGCCTGTATTATTATTTATGTTTTATTTAATAACTCTCAGAATATATTTTTTAAAATCAATGAAACTAAATATTTGACATAAACAAAAAAACAATAGACTATAAAGTGTCACAGTAACCATTACCTTGTCTATAGTTTCTTTGGATTTTAGTGGTGTACTGCAGATATATATATTTTTTAATTAACGTGAAAAGATTGGTAAAGTTTCAGTAACTTCTTTCTGGATTCATATCCTTTGGGATGTGCTTTCAGAACCAATCTTTCTCTCAGCTCTGGACACCTGTTTTGAGTTGCATCAATTTTAATTTCTCTTTCTGTGAACCCAGAAGGGATACAGTTCTCTTAGTTCAATGCCATCTCTACACAAAGAACAGTTCTACATGCACTTCAGAGAACTCCTCCCAAGATGTTCATAGTCAGTATTCAGAGGAAGGGGTAAAAGAAGATGGTAAAGCCATATATGCATTAGTGAGTGGGTTTCCAGAAGGCAAGTTAAAAGGACATCCTGGAGGGCTTGCTATCAGCAGTTAGGGCTCAGATAGCTTGAAAGGGGAAGCAAAAATACATGGCAGAAGAACTTACAAGCAGAAATCTTTTTTTGCCAAAAATATTAACATTTATATATTAAAAATAGCATGATCTTATGATAGAAAATAAACACTGAGCAATTGCAATCCTTATTTTCAATGTAAAGAATGCTAATGTTCTATCATACAATAATGAATGTTCCATACAATATGTTTAAAGCTTAAATGTTTCTGGAAACCTTGAAATCTGTATTCCTTCTCCTGGTAAGTCACAAATTATACTAGCATGTTAAAAATCATGATGAAAATCTAAAGAAAAAAATACTTCTTTAAAATTACAAAAATTCTTCAGAAACACAAAAATAACATTTCACGGATGTGGAACTGTGAGAACTTACTTGTCCTTTGAAAGTATATATTGAAATATACTTATCTGAGGTAATAGTATGTGTCATATAATAAGGAAAAAATTGTGTGTGAGATTGTGTTACTAATAACAGATTATCTGGAACATATTTCTTTTAAGTCAGAGAAATATTGATGGAATATAAACAGAGACAGAAAAAGTGTTTGGATCAGATGAGATGTGAAGAATCAACAAAATACTATTTATGCAAAAATAAAATAATAGTCAAAAAATGTAATACAGCTGGAAAACCCGTTATCATAGGATGGTGATTTAGAATTTGTATAGAATAAATATATTTCTTTTGACAAACTCTTAGATGGAGCTACTTAAAAATACATTTTAAAACCTACCGTGTAACATGTTAAGCACTTTGCATTTTATGTACTATTTCATTTTAATCACCAAATCCCAGGAAAAAATCAGTATCAAAAATGAGAAAATTAAAGTTCAAAACCTTTGTTATGGAATATAACATTAGATTTTGCCAAACACTTTCTCTTTTATCTTATTGCTCTGCCCCACAGCTTAAGGTTAAATTGTATTTTAGAAAAAAAAAAATGCAACATTTTCTGACATGAGAATATAAAGCAAATGTTACTTTTAAACTTGAGTTTGATCATATGGTAGCTATTTATATTATTTTCTGTTGAATATCATATTATTTAAATTCATTTTTCCCTTAATCTATTGGTTTGTCCTGATTCTTAAACGAGTGGAGTAGAAGATGTATATTCTTCACAACATGGTTGGATTGAAGCATTCCTTGTTTTCTGTGTCCATCCAGATATTCCTGAGAAAATGCACATTCGCCTTTTTTCTTATCTGTTGTTATTCTCACAAAAGTATTGCATTTAAATATAACAGCATCTTTTATAAACTTTTTGAAAATGTCAGAATCTGAATCTTCTTCATAAAATATTTGATTGCATTCACTGGAGGAAGAGAAAGTACTTGAGCCAGTTGTTTAGTTTCTGGGAAAACTTATAATAAAAAATTCGCTTTATTGAATCAATAAGGACTATTCAGATCTTTCATTTTTTATTATGTTAATTTTGATAAATTAGAATTTTCCATGATTTATTCGTTTTAAATTTATTGGTTGTAAGCATACAAATTTTTCTTACTGTCCTTTTAATACCTGTAAGATATGTAGTGCTATTTCCTTTTTTATTATATTGTTAATTTGGTTTTTGTTTCTTTTTGCAAATAACCAACTTTTTGCTTACTTGGCATTCTCTAATGCTTGTCAGTTTTTTGCCCTTATTTTATTGTTTCCCATTTGCTGCTTACTACTTGTATTATTTATTATTCTTAATCTAATGTTTAAAAGTGAAGTTTAGATAACCAGTTTTAAGTTTTTCTATTTGTACAAGGTCATAGATTTTCTTCTACAGAATTATAAGATGGAGCACAAATTCTGATATACTGTATGTTTAATATAACTCAGTAAGTGATCCATGTTATTTATTCTATAATTGATGTAGTCTCTTAGAAAAGACTTACTTTTCAAAAATTTGGGGTTTTCATAGATATCTTATTTACATATATTAATTTAATTTAGGTGTGATCAAATAATATATGTTGATCTTTAAGAGCCTTTACAATTTATTGAAAATCTGTTCATTTACTACTATATTGTCGTCTTTGGTGAATTTTCCATGTGCAATTAAATTGTATTAAAACAGTTGTTGGTTGCATGTTTTTAAACTTTCATTTCAATTTTTTTTCTCCAAGCTATCACTTGTTTATCAGTGTTTCATTTTAATAGTCAAAAGTAGTATGTATTACTTTCTCAGGGCTGCCATAACAAATTATCACAAACTGGGTGGTTTAAAACAATAAAAAAAATTATCTCACAGTCCTGAAAACTGAAAGTCCAAAATCCAAGTGTCAGAAGAGTTGCCTCATTCTGAAAGTTTTGAGGAAGAAACTATTTCATGCCCCTCCCCTAGTTCCTGCTGTTTGCTGGCAATGCTTGGTGTTTCTTGCCTTGTAGAACTGTCACTTTCATGTTTATGTCTGTCTTCACATGATTTTTCTGCTGTGTGACTATGTCTTTCACATTATCTTATTTCGCGGTTGTGTTCAAATTTTTCTCTTATGAGGACAACAGTCATTGAATTAGTGCTCACCATAATCCAGTATGACCCCTTCTTGATTATAGCAGCTGATCCTATTTTTAAATGTGGTCACATTCACAGGCACCTGGTGTCAGGATTTCAACTTTTTTTTTTTAAATGGACACCCTTCAACTGACAACATACGGTTATTACTTTTAGTCTTCAAATGGAATTTGAACTTAAACATAATATATAAAATATCTAGGTAATAGCAAGTATTCAAAATTCTTTGATTTTCTGTGTAGCTATTTCTACAGTCAATTTTTAATAAACAATGTATTCAAGAAAGAACAAAATATATATAATTAGAGGCACCATTTAAATCATCAATTGTGGTGTTCCATGTAATGTTAATAAAGTTTGTTGATTACATGTTGAAGCTTTCATATTGCTAAATTTTTGTCTGCTTCACCTATCATAAATTTAGAAACGTATATTTAAAGCTCAGTATCATGAGAATTGAACAATTGGTAACTGGTATTACATACATATCTATCAAAGTCTACTTTTACATATGCATGCACACAAACTCCCAAACAAAAATACCCGTTTCAATCCTCACTACTTTAATGTACTTTACAAACTTGTGTTTTAGTAGTGCCCTTTTAAATTAAATTTTTTTAACTTTTTTACATTTGTTTTTAATTGGTGAGGTTAGTCCTTATGTTTGTTGTGATTAGATACAATGTTTTCATATTTTACACTATTTTTTAACTTCTAATTAATCTACATTTCTGTATGCTATTTATTTTTTCTTTGAAAACATATTCTTTTTCCCTTTACTGATTTGGATGCTAATTTGGTCTCCTTCAATTTATCCATAGGCTTTCTAAAAATATTATCATGATATGCAACAAAATGAAAACTTATATTAACTATCATTGTAAAAACACAAAGTTATCAGAAAGGTTTATACCAATCATCCTCAACTTACTTGCATGTTGTTTGTTTATAGTACTTTGTATTGTACTTTTTCCTCATATATAACAGACAGTATTATCAATATCATTATCATTTTGTAAAGATAGAGCTTATTTTATATTTTATTTACATTTATCCACATGTTTAAAGATTATTGGCTTGTATATTTGTTTATTTTTCCCATCCTTGCCCTTCTATCTCCTGTGTTGTTTCTAGGATAATTCTTTGTGTTTTCAAAGTCCATCCTAATGAACTTATACTGATAAATTATTTTTTCAATCTCAACATATTTTTCTCAAATAATAAGAGAGTGGTTGCTGGTACAAATGATGTTGTTCAGTTATTCAATATCTTTGCTGATATGTTGTTAAGTATTTCTACCAGTCATTGAGTTATTGCCTTAGTCCATTTTCTGTTGCTATAAGAGAATACCACACACAAAGTAATTTGAAATAAGAGAAGTGTATTTAGTTCGTGGTTTTGGAGCAGTAGCCTAAATGTTTTGATGCTTAAATATTTCTTCAGCCAGATATGCAAGTTTGTTCCTATTATATTCTGCCTTCCATAAAGCCTTCAGGTACAAAAACAGTTCAGTCAAATTCATTTCTACTTTATACAAGGTTGGTCCTTGCTATGGTTTCCAAATCCTCGTTCTTCAGTTCTATTTGCGAACCATCAAAGTGGTATTCAATGTTTGTATTTCTATCCACATTCTGTTCACAACCACTTAAATTATCTCTAGGAAGTTCAAGATTTTCCCTAATCTCTCCTACCATGCCCTCACCAGAATCACTGTTAACACTTCATTCACCACAATACAGAATTTTTCTAGTCTGTTCCTCCAAATTCATATGACTTCTACGCATCACTCCTTTTCAAAATGGCTCCCACCATTTTAGGGAATTGTTATAGCAATGGCCTCATTTCTCAGAACCAATTTTCTGTTTAGTTTGTTTTTTGTTGCTATAATGAAATATCACAGACTGGGTAATTTATAAGGGAAATGCATTTATTTAGCATATGATTCTAGAGGCTGAGAAGTCCAAAAACAATGGTGCTGGCATCTGGTGAGATTCTTCTTGCTGTGTCATACCATGATGGAGGAAATACCATGGCAAGAGAGCAAGCACAACAGAGATAGAGACAGCACACTTGTATTAAAAAGTCATTCCCATAATAACAAACCCATTTCTATGAGAGCAACATTAATCCATTCATTAAGGCAGCAGAATTAAGTTTATGACACATCAACTTTCAAAGGAAACATTAAAATTATAGGAGTACATTCACAAATATAGTTGTAGATTTGTCTATTTCTCATTTCAGCTCTATAAGTTTTTATGTAATGTATTTTGAGACTGTGTCATTTGGTGCATACACATTTAGGATGATTAGACTGTACTGATGATACTTTTATCAATACATAATGTCACTCTTTATGTCTCATAATTTACATTGTTCTGAAATCGAATATGTCTGACAACATATAGCCATTTTTGCCTTGCTTTTTTAATTTGTTTTAAGCTATGCTTGTAAAGTGTATCAGTTTCCGCATATCTGGTTTGAAACTATGTCATTGTATTTGAAATGAGTTTTTGGTATAAAACAGTTAATTGACATGTTTTTTAACCCACTTGGTCAATCTTTATTTATTTGTTCAAAATTTTTAATTTATATTTTTATGTGTCCATAGTAGGTATATATATTTATGGGGTACAGGAGATATTTTGATACTAGATGCAATTCATAATAATCACATCAGGATAAATGGGATATTCATGGTCTCCAGCATTTATCATTTTGCAGTGTTACAAACATGCCAGTTACATTCTTTAAGTTGTTTTAAAATGTACAATATTATTGTTGACTGTAGTCACCCTGTTATGCTATACAATATTAGATCTTATTCCTCCTATATAATTATGTGGTTATATTCATTGATCATCCATGCTTTCCTCTGCAGCTTCTCAGTACCCTTCCCAGACTCTAGCAACCATCAGTCTACTCTCTGTGTTCATGAACTCAATGGTTTTAATTTTTAACTCTCACAAATAAGTGAGAACATACGACTTTTGTGTTTCAGTGCCTGACTTATTTTACCTAATATAATGTCCTCCAGTTCCAACTATGTTACTGCAAATGACAGATTTGCACTAATTTTTTATGACTGACTAGAATTCCATCACATTTTTTTAACCTGTTCATCTGTTGATGGACATTAAGGTGGCTTCCAAATCTCAGCTATTGTGAGTAGTGCTGCAACAAACATGGGCATGCAGGTATCTCTTTGATATTCTGATCTCCTTTCTTTAGGCATATACCTAGCAGAGGAATTGCTGGATCATATGGTAGTTCTATTTTTAGTTGTTCAAGGAAAATCTACAGTGTTCTCTATAGTGGATGCACTAATTTACATTCCCAACAATAGTGTAAGACAGTTACTTTTTCTCCACATCCTTACTGGCATTTGTTATTGCCTGTAATTTGCTTTTCAGATGGAGTTTTACTCTTTTTGCCCAGATTGGAGTGCAATGGTGTGATCTCGGCTCACTGCAACCTCTGTCTCCCCGGTTCAAGTGATTCTCCTGTCTCAGCCTCCCAAGTAGCTGGAATTACAGGTGTGCACCACCACAACCAGCTAATTTTGTCTTTTTAGTAGAGATGGAGTTTCACCATGTTGGCCAGGCTAGTCTCGAATTCCTGACCTTAGGTGATTGATCTGCTCTAATCAGCTTCCCAAAGTGCTGGGATTACAGGCACAAGCCACTGTGCCTGACCTCCGTATAGATTTGATTTGCATTTCTCTGATGATCAGTGATGATGCATACCTTTCTATATACCCGTTTGTTATTTGCATGACTTCTTTAGAGAAGTGTAAATTCAGATCTCTTGTCCATTTTAAAATTGGATTATTAGATGTTTACAATTGAGTTACTAAAGTTCTTTTTATATTCTGGTTATTAATTACTTGTCAGATGATATATTATTAATAGTTCATTCTCATACCACTATAAAGAACTACCTGAGACTGGGTAATTTATAAAAAAAAGAGTTTTAATCAACTCACAGTTCTGCAGGCTGTACAGAAGACATGGCTGGGGAGTTCTCAAGAAACTTACAATCATGGTAGAAGGGCAAAGAGGAAGCAAACATGTCTTCATATGGTGGCAGGAGAGACAGAAAGTGAAGGGGGTAGTGCTACACACTACCAGCCAGATCTCATGAGAACTCACTCACTGTGATGAGAACAGCAAGGGGGAAGTCTGCCTGCATGATCCAATCACTCCTACCAGGTACCCCCCTCAACACTGGGGATTACAATTCAACAAGAGATTTGGGTCAGGACACAGAGCCAAACCATATCATTCCGCACCAGCCCCTCTCAAACCTCATGTTCTTCTCACATTTCAGAACACAATCATGCCTTTCCAACAGTGACCCAAAGACTTAACTCATGTTGACATTAACTCAAAAGTCTAAGTCCAAAGTCTCATGCAAGACAAAGCAACTTCCTTCTGCCTATGAGTCTGTAAAATCAAAATCAAGTTAGTTACTTCCATGATACAAGGAGGGTACAGGCATTGGGTAAATGTTCCCATTCTAAATGCAAGAAAGTTGCCAAAACAAAGGGGCAACAGGCCCCAGGCAAGTCCAAAACTCGGCATGGCAGTCAATAAATCTTAAAGCTCCAAAATAATCTCCTTTGACTCCACGTCTCACATCCAGGGAATGCTGATGCAAGAGATGGACTGCCAAGGTCTTGGGCAACTCCACCCCGGTGGCTCTGCAGGGTTCAGCCCCCAAGGCTGCTTTTGTGGGCTGGCGTTGAGTGACTGCGGCTTTTCCAGGTACAGAGAGCAAGTTGTCGGTAGATATAACATTCTAGGATCTGGAATATGGTGGCCTTCTTCTCACAGCTCCACTAGGCAGTGCCCCAGTGGGGACTCTGTGTGAAGGCTCCAACCCCACATTTCTCCTTTGCTTTGGCCTAGTAGATGTTCTCCATGAGGGCTCTGTTCCTGAAGCAGACTTCTTCCAGGGCATTTAGGCATTTCATATATCCTCTGAAATACAGGTGGAGACTCCCAAATCTCAATCCTTGCCTTCTGTGCACCCACTAGTCCAACAACATTTGCAAGCCACCAAGGCTTGGGGCTTGCACCCTGTGAACCAATGGCCTGAGCTGTACCTTGGCCCCTTTTAGCCATGGCTGGAGCTGGAGCATCTGTGATGTATGATGCTAAGTCCTAATGCTGCACAGAGCAGTAGGGCACTAATCCTGGCCTGCTGAACCGTTTGCCCTCCTAGGCCTCTAGGCCTGTGATGGAAGGGGCTGTCACGAAGGTATCTGAAATGTCTTGGAGGCATTTTCCCCATTTTCTTGGGTATAACCGTTCAGCTCCCCTTTGCTTATGCAAATTTTTACAGCCTTCTGGAATTTCTCCCCAGAAAATGGGTTTTTCTTTTCCACCACATGACTACAATGTGATGTTTCGAACTTTTATTCTCTGCTTACCTTTTAAATGTAAGTACCAGTTTCTGTTTATTTCTTTGTTTATGCACATGACAATAGGCTTTAGAAGCAGCCAGGCCACATCTTGATGCTTAGCTGCTTAGAAATTTCTTCCATGACTTACCTTAAATCATCTCTCTCAAGTTTAAAGTTCCACACATCCCCAGAGAAGGGGCACAATGCTGCCAGTCTCGTTGCTAAAGCATGACCTTCACTCCAGTAAAGAGTGAGCTTTACTCCAGTTTCCAATAAGTTCATAATTTCCATCTGAGATATCCTCATCAATGACTTTATTGTCCATATCACTATCAGCATTTTGGTCAAAATGATTCAACTAGTCTCTAGGAAGTTCCGAACGTTTCCTCATCTTCCTGATTGGTCACTGGTGTATTATTTATGTCATTTGGTGAGGTCATGTTTTCTTGGATGATCTTGATATTTGTTTTTCATGTCTGGGCATTGATGAGTTATGTGTTTATCACAGTCTGAACAGTCTACGCTTGTTTGTGCTCATCCTGCTTGGGAAGGCTTTCCAAGTATTCAGAGAGAGTGGAGTGCTGTGATCTATGACTTTGTTCACTGCAGCTTTTTTTGCTTTAGCAGGCACCCTAGGCTCAGGAATGCTGTGACTCTTACAGACTCATAGAAGTACTGTCTTGGTTGTCTTGGGTAAGATCTGAGAGAATTCCCTAGATTACCAGGCAAAGACTCTTGTTCTCGACTCTTACTTTCCCCCAACAAACAAAATGTCTCTGTCTGTGCTGAGCTGCCCAGAGATGGGGGAGAGATGACACAAGTCCCCCTGTGGCCATCACCACTGGCACTACACTGGGTCAGACCCAAAGCTAGCACAGCACTAGGTCATTAACAAGGCCCATGCCAACCACTGCCTGACTACCACCTATGTTCTCTCAAGGCCCTAGGGCTCTTTCAGTCAGCAAATGATGAATCCAGCCAGGTTTGTGTCTTTCCCTTAATGGTGGCAAGTTCCTCTTTGGCCCGAGGCAGGTTAAGAAATCTCATCTTGGAGTCGGTGCTTGAAATAAAAACCTTCGAAATTGACTTGGTGCTCCATCCTACTGTGGCTGAGCAGGCATCCAGTCTGCAAAGTCCTTCTCACTCTTCTCTCTCCTCTCCTCAAGCAGAAGAAATCTCTCCCCGTGGTCACCACTACCCCATGGTGAGTACTGCTGGCTGCCACAGATGTTCACTCAAGGGCTGAGGGCTCTTCAATCGACTTACAATGAATTCCACCAAGCCTGGGTCTCTCCCTTCAGAGAAGTGAGATGCCCTGCAATCCTTGGCAGGTCCAGAAATGCCATCCAGAAGCCAAAGTCTGGAATCGGGAACTCCAGGATCCCATTTGACGCTCTACTGAACTATAGCCAAGCTGATACTCAAACTGAAAGGCAAAGTTTCCTTTACTTTCCCCTCTCCTTTCTTCAAGCAGGAGGAGTCTCTCCTCTTGGATGACACAGCTAGAAATGTGCTGGGTCACACCTGAAGCCAACACAGCCCTGGGTTTCACCCAAGGCCTGTAGTGAATACTGCCTGGCTATCACTCATGTTTCTTTAAGTCCCATGGCCTCTTTAATCCGCAGATGATGAATTACGCCAGGACTGGATTCTTCCCTTCAAGGCAGTGCATTCCCTTCAGGCACAGTGTTTGTCTACAAATGTTGTCTGAAAGCTGGGACCTGGAATGGGGGCCTCAGGACTCTGCCTGCTGCCCTTTTCTATTGTGGTTGAGCAGGTGTCTGAGTTGCCAAAGTCCTCTTTATTTTTCCTTTAAGTTAAAATATGGAGTCTGTTCTGTAGCTACGAGTTGTGCTCCCAGGGGGTTGGGGAGGGGATGACAGAAGCACTTTTTTGGCAACCCTTGTTGGTGTCTCACCAGGTTGCATGCGCCCCAAGTCTACTTGCTCTAAGCCTGGAGCAGCACCAGGACTTGCTTAGGAATTGTAGTTTTGGTTGCTTAGATTGCCTTTTAGGTTTATTTAGGACAACAGAGTGCTTTCGCCTGCAGTGGTAGAGGTAGCTGGAATTTAAGTTCTGACTACTGGGATGGATAATTCCTCCCTTGCTAGGGCTATTTTCATTGCTACCTTGGTGGGCACTGGCCAAATTCTGCCATGTATTGCTTTCTGCTGTTACAAGGCAGCACTGAGTTCTATAGCAAAGTCCACAATCCCTGCTGTTTCTTTCCCAAGTACACAAATTCTCTCTCCACACCACATGGCTGCCGCCAGGGGATGGAGGAGGGTTGGTGTAGGTGATTCGAGACTTTCTTGCCCTGATTGGTGACTTTTTCATTGATACAATGTGAAAACAAGGTACTGTGGTCACTTATCTGATCCTTCTGTCTTACGAAGGTCTTCTATTTGTGTGGATAGTTGTTCAACTTGGTATTCTTGCAGGCTGGAGGAATCACTGGAGGGTGCTATTTGACTATCTTGCTCTGCCTCGTAACCCCAATCTTTATTTTTTAATTGGAATATTTACACATTTAGAGGATAGAGTTAGAAGAGTGTGAGTGACTATAATTTGAAGATCTTTATGTTAAATGGTTGAGAAGATGAAGATAAAATATTACCAAATCTAGTGAAACAACAGCCACTGAGGTAGCAGAGATATGAGTATGATCTAATATCTAAAAGATGCAAACAGAAAGTCTCTGAAGATGCAGTAGTTAACTGTCAAAGTTTAATAGAAATAAAAATTATGTATTATGTGATATGAATTGGTTATAGCATTCTGTAAGTTATTAAGGTTAAGAAAGGCTGTTTTCTTGTAATGAGGGCAGATTGAAGAATCAATGAAAGATAATAAAATTCAAAAGCAAATTAATTCACTTTTTCCTACTATGAGTGTGAAGAAAAATTCTATAGGTAAGGATGGTAGCTAGAATGGAAAGTGCAGTAGTTTTCTTTTTTGTTGTCAATTTTCAGTAATCATGTTTCCATCTTGTTCTGTAGTTCAAATTGCTAGAATTTAGAGTTCTAAATTTAGATTTTTTTGAAAATGTGTATACTTTTGATAAAGAACAAGGAGAGGACCTGAAGAACACAGGAAATGAAACATTTATTTCATTTGCACATAACAGAAGAGAAAGAGAGAAGGAAGAGAGAAAAGATTGGCTGATAGATTTAGTACCAGGAAGCAAACTGATTCTTTCAGTGGTTATATTTTCTAAAAATAGATGATGAGCTTATCTGCTGAGCATAAAAATGAGGAAAAAAAGAATTCTTAACTGTGTGGAGAGTACAGCATCTTAGAAATAGTGCACGTTTTAAAAAACTTACTAACATCACTATGATTGCGTTGACACTTTTAGTGAATGGTTAAGAAGAACAGCCATGAATTTAAAGAGACATTTTTAGTCAAAAAGAACAGTAAAGTATATGAGATTTTACCCTGCTTTCACACTAACAAGTTAATCTGTCGTATTTTCATAGGTGAAAGCAGAAAACATGAGAAACTTGGGTCAGATACAACAGTTTATTAATCACAACAACAACAGTAGTCAGAATATCAGTATTTGTGCTTGTTCTACATGACACAGATCCACAGGGTGAGGCAAATAGGACAATCTGATACCTGCATAGGGCTGAAATAAAAGAGTAGAACCACATGCTTTGGGATTTTTTTTTTTTTTAATAATAGGTAGTTAATCAGTTGGATATTTACCCAGAGGGTAATTATCTTTATAATACTAGACAATGCACAAACACTTTTTGCTGTGTAATTATCCTCATAAAAATGGTTTGGAAGAAAGAAAGGCACTGCTTCTACTCATAAGACATGCAGAAATATGGGAGACATATGCTTGCAATTCAAATGAACTTCCCATGCTTTTAGCCTACCCAGTGCTCTAATTGTAAAAAGTAATCTAAATACACATTAAAATGGATACTTTCCTCTGTACATAAATTATAAATTATATCTCAATAAACTAATAGTTAAAAGCACTTGGCAAAGGTTGCTTCTAGGGATAAGATCCAGAGCACTTTAGAAGCATTTCCTCAGTTTTATAATTAGGACACAGAAAGGATAATTTAGAAAAACAAAAGGACCATTTTAAATTTAAAAAAATCAGTTGTATTTGGATGAAAAGTGTGGTCAGCCTATATGTGTCAGCTATTTTATATATATATAAAACACATGTAATTTGTATGTAATATATTAATATATTTGTGAGTAAGCACTGTAACATTGGACTTGAAATCTTAGATGCATGTATGGTAGTTTTTATTATTTCTACAGAATTTTTGCAATTATTTGTTTCTCCTTAGCCTTTTTATGCTTGCCCATCTCATTGACTCTGCAGCTTGGCTATGTGAACTGTGCTGAAGAGCAGTATATAAGCAGATATGACATTTGCCATTTTTAACAGAAGATACGTGTTTTAAATAGCTTGTTTGGGGCACTCATTCATTTATTCTCTATTATAACAGCATGTCTCACATGGAGAAATCCCTTTCAGCCTGGATTGTAAAATAAAAGAAGATTCGTAAAGTTCAACCTGGCCAAGAAAACTATGGTCAAATTCAGTCCAGTGAAACCAAGTTGAGCCTGAGCAATCTGAACTAAGCCAAATCAGGCTGAAGGCCAGGAAAACACATCGGAGTCACAACTGTTCCACTATGGTCATGAGGTTAGATTAAATATATATATTTCTTCAAATTTCTCTCTCTCTCTCTCTCTATGTGTGTATATATATATACTCAATGAGATAAGATTTTTTGTTATACAGCATCAAATGGTCGAAGCTAATACAATGTTCATAAACTCATTCTGAAAAAGTCTAAATAAGCTAATATATCAGGTGGCATTCATGAAGTTCAAATGTGTATTACTAGATATCATTCTGTAACAGTTGGGAAAAATGCCATTCATAGTAATTACAAATTCTAGGGTTTGGTCTATGCTCTTTCATTAACATACAGTGAACTTCAGAAAGTCAGTTAATTTCCAATATATAAGTTTTTCATTTATGATATGAGAGAGCTCTAAAACTGAGTTCTAAGTGTTCCACCCTAGCTTAAAATTTTCTGATTCTTTGTACTAAGAAGTGGCTTATGAATACAGACTTTGTCAAGGGCTGTGAAAGGCTACATATTTTGACCCTACTTATAAGCTAATCAGGTAAGTTGTCACAGTTTCGTTGATTCTGATGCTATACAAGAGACTCTTGGGATAAAAACAAATGATAATTTATTATTATTTCCCAGGGTGATATAAAGAAGACGAGGCTGGCAGGGGATTTTGTGGCAAAGAGGAAACCTAAGCGTAGAAAACCTAATTTAAAAGAAAAAAAATTATAATCAGCAGTAAGCATGCTTCCCCAAAGAGAAACCTTATTTTGATCTTCAAAGGCTTTTGCTATACAAACATCATTGGAAGATAGTGCAGAAAAACGCAGCCAGTGCCTCTGCTCAAAAGATAGGCAGAAATGCGAGACCCATACAGAATTGTCTCCAGGCAGACTTCAGCAAAAAATATTCGTGGTGTTAATATTGTTAGTATATTAGTACATAGAATGAGTTTTAATACTAAATACATGGAATAACTTCTAATGTAAAACCGTGTCAGCATTCATATTGTGTAAAATATCTACTACTAAAATACACTATTTAATTCAGTTCTGTCTATATTTATTGTGAGTGGGTGCCCAGCGTACCCTTGAGCTACAAGGAATAGAAAATGAGTATAAGATATAGCCTGAATTCTCTCAAGAGGTAAGAAGTAATATGCACTGAACATAGTACTTGGGAAAATGTAATTACGTATCAAACACATTTTCCAAATAGATACTAAAGAAAAACGGGAAAAAAACGACATAATGTCTTTGACTAACCAGAAAAAAAAGAACGGAAAGAATTAAGTCAGGCAATAATGGTGATTAGAGCTCTACACAGTTATACAGGAAGATGACCTCAGAACACCACATAATTTCATCACTATGTCCTGGAATATGAACCAGGAAATCAGTTGGGGGTCTTGAGCATCAGTAAATGAGTTTCACAGAAACAGTTTTTTTGTTGTTGTTGTTTTTGTTTTGGTTGTTTTTTTGTTTGTTTGCTTTTGTTTTTGAGACAGAGTCTCACTCTGTTGCCCAGGCTAGAGTGCAGTGTGGCACAATCTTGGCTCACTGAAACCTCCGCCTCCCAGGTTCGAGAGATTCTCCTGCCTCACCCTCCCAAGTAGCTGGGATTATAGGCACCCGCCACTACGCCCAGCTAATTTTTTGTATTTTTAATAAAGACGGGGTTTCACCATGTTGGCCAGGCTAGTCTCGAACTCCTGACTTTGTGATTCTCCCGCCTCAGCCTCCCAAAGTGCTAGGATTACAGATGTGAGCCACTGCGTCCGGCCCACAGAAACTCTTTAAGACAGACATCTAAAAAGAATTTTTGCTCCTATTTTATATGTAGAAACTGAAGTTCCAATGGGCAAAATGACTTGTTAGGGGTGACACAACTGTCGAGCCCAGAAATAGGCCTTTATCTTATGTTCACTATTTTCTAATCTCTTTTTTTTTTTTTTTTTTTTTTTTTTTGAGACGGAGTCTCGCTCTGTCGCCCGGGCTGGAGTGCAGTGTCTAATCTCTTATTATTTTGAAATAACCACACCCATTTCTAACAATAAATAAGAAAGTCATTTTGAAGCCCTGAAAAACTAAAATTGCATATTTTGTCATGTATAATCATTTGTAATTAATGAAAACTTTATCAAAATACTAAAAACAGACAACTGACTTTAAAACAGTTGATTGAGAAGATCTGGAGGTGAGATTACCAGCTAAATATAATTAGAGAGACCTCAGGCGTTTTTGTGTGTGTGTGTGTGTGTGTGTGTGTGTGTCCTGTGAGATCTATACCTTCTTTTGTTTTTGTTTTTGCTCTATTTCCACAATCCTGAATATACAAACTATCTGGGTTTGTACCACAGCGGAAGTGTTTAATTTGCATTACATTTTAACTAGGATATATTTTCTTCCATTGACTGAGGAATTTGGTGGTTAAGTGTGGATTAGGGGCTGCCTATTTAATGTATTCATGGCCACATTAAATGTATTGTCACTTAATAAAAATAATAAGATACTTTGTTCTTAAATAGTTTCAAAGTGTTTTATTTTAGAATTTGTATGTGTTTTCTGGTTTCTATTTCAATGTAAATCATCACAGGTTTTTCTTTCATATTTTGTAATTTGATATGCTGGAAAGGAAATTGCGCATACCCCTGTATGTCAGGAACATCTCATAAAATCTGGGAAAACTGAGCCAGCGTTAGGTTTTAAATATTGTACTGTAAGAGTAAATACCACAATTTTCTTTATTTGCTTCTTTCCTTACGTCCTTTCTTCATTTTCTTCTCTTTCCTTCTGCCTTCTTTTCTTCTTTCTCCCTCCCTCCCCTTCCTTCCTTGCTTCCTTCCTTCCTCCCCCTCCCTCCCTTCCCTCCTTCCTTCCTCCTCCCCTTCCCTCCCTTCCTCCCTTCCTTCCTCCCTTCCTTCCTCCCTTCCTTCCTCCCTCCCTTCCTTTATCCTCCTCCCCCTCCCTCCTTCACTTCTTTCCTTCCTTCTCCTCCCCTTCCTCCCTCCCTTCCTTTCTTCCTTCCTCCCATTCTCTCTTTTTCTTTCTCTTTCTTTCTCTCTTTCTTTCTTATAGAATATGAGTAAAATGGGGATCATGTCTCTATTATATTAAATATATGTTTTAAGGGAGTAAAAATGATATATCATTTAACTTTGTGACTATATGAACTTACCTACATGGATATATTGATAAAAGTTTACAAGTTTGCATTTTAAGCAATGTTTTGCTTATGTAATGTCAATGTTCTGACAATTTTGAAGTTATGAATGACTATGGTGAATGACACTAAGTTACTCACAAGATACATTCTCAATAAATTTGTACCTAATATTATAAGCAATATATTTAATGTATAAACTTAAATTTAAAAACCAGATGTACTTACAGTGTAAATATATGTGATTTAATATTTCTAGATAATTCATGAAAATATTATTTGAAACTAGGAAAATATATGTATGTATTAGTCAGAGTTCTCTAGAAGGACGGAACTAATAGGATAGATGTATATATAAAGGGGGGTTTATTAAGGAGTATTGATTCATATGATCACAAGGCAAGGTCCCACAATAGGTCTTCTGCAAGCTGAGGAGCCAGGAAGCCAGTCAGAGTCCCAAAGCTGAAGAACTTGGAGTCCAATGTTCGAGGGCAGGAAGCACCCTGCACAGGAGAAAGATGTAGACCAGAATACTAAACCAGTCTAGTCTTCCCAGGTTCTTCTGCTTGCTTTTATTCTGGCTCGCAGGCAGCTGATTAGATTGTGCCCGTCTGGGTGGGTCTGCCCCTCCCAGTCCAACGACTCAAATGTTAATCTCCTTTGGCAACACCCTCACAGACACACCCAAGATCCATACTCTGCATCCATCAATCCAATCAAGTTGACACAAGATAGTAACCATGACAATGTGGTTTAATATTTTTAGATAATTCCAGAAAATATTATTTTAAGTTTAGATAAATACATGTGGTTTAATATTTTAGGTAATTCCAGAAAAATATTATTTTAAATTTGAATGTCAGACTTAATTAGAAAAGTCTTTAAAGCTACAGAGATTTATTTCGGAGTTATTCTTACAACTTTTTTAAATAAAAAAAAACTCATGTAACAAAATGTTGATGAAAAATAAAAAACAATTGGCAAGAAAACAGCTTGAGTAGGAAATTTTACTCTAAGGACAACATTTCCGTATGTTTAATTAAAGTTGCAACACTGACATTTCTGTTTTTATAATTTAACTATATAAAAGTATGTATCCACGTGTGCCCAGACTCCATTAAAGGTGGTCACTTCCTGCATGCCATATGCCTCTGTGTTGTTTTAAGTGTGTGTGTATGGGCAGTGCAATTTATAATTTACATTTTGAAAACAATATAATAAAATTATGAAAAGTTATCCTGATAATACAAAAATACACTTGTTTACTTGTAATTAAGACACTCTGGATCAGTAGCAATTAGCATAGTAGTATGATTTTTCTAATTATTTTGTTCAATGTAAGAACAAAATTAAAGACAATATGCTTTCAAAATGATTCTTAATTCAGATTTTTCAGCAAGACGCATCAAAATTTTTTTTCCCCAGATTGTACAGATTGGTGATTCTTTGCTTAAATATTAAGCGTGTGGCATTTTTTCTTCTTGATTGATTCTTTGTTGTAGACAAATTCATACTTGTGCAATGAGTACCAGAAAAGAACTGTGGCCTGTGGCTATTGATTTTAAAACTTTAACATGAATATTTTCATAAAGTTAATAATTATTATTTATTGATAGGAACACTAGGTGAAAAGGGCCAACTGTGATCCCAGTTACCAAAGATAAGGGGAGCATGAATACCTTAATGAACAGCAATTCAAAATAGTAAAAACAAAACAAAAAAAAATTATTTGCAGAGAGCTTTTGTGTTAGCAAGTTGATCGTGGTGTCTGTAGAACTACAATGGCAGGCTAGTCTATGGAATAACTATGGGATAAAGATTTTATGCAGAGTTAGGACTAGGGCAAGGTAAGAGAGGAGCCTGGAGCATGCAATGTAGGGAGGTACAGGCATAACTCCAAGTGTGGGTGTCTCCTTAAATTTTCTTCTTTATGAATCTTTATCCTGGCTGGAAAGAGAAATTCTGTAGTCCTGACAGGAGAGAATAAGTGGAAGCCACAGGAACTGCTTCAACTCAAAAGACAGGTAAACCAAAAGTAATACCACTTTCTTGGAGGGATTACAGGGATGAGTGCCACCATCAAGGATTTGCAGGAGGAAGAAGTGGAGCTCCCTATCATATTCTGCTTTAATTAGCCTATTTGGTCTCTGCAGAAGACAGCCTGATGTTAGAGAATGAAAGAGGATTTTTGTAACTGGTGACCGCAGTTGCAGTTGCTGCCCCAATTGTAGTTTCATGGTAGGAGTAAATCAATAAATCTCATGACACTTGATTATTGATCTGGGGAATACTTTTTCTCTGTACCCTTTATTAAAAAGACCACCAAAAACAATTCATTTTCAGTTAATGAGGCCAGCAATATATCTCCACTCTCCTATTACCCTAGCAGTATATCAATTATCTAGCTTTATGTTATAATCTAGTACACGGGTACCCTGACCACCTTTTTATTTTCTTAGAATACCATCCTGGTTCACTGCATTGGTGCTATTATTATTACTGGATCTGGTGAGCAGGAAGGAGATATTATTCTATATAATTTGCTAGACAACTGTATGCCAAAAGGTGGAAGATAAATTTCAGAAACACTTAATTACATATTTAATTTCTATAGTTAATCAAATTTCTATTTTTTCTTGTGGCTTTTTAATAATTTGTGTTACTAGTGTTTTTCCACTTATTTTAAATTTTTTGTACATAATAGCTCATAATATAATACTATAAACTATTCAACATCTTTAGAATTAGACTTACTATATATTACATATTTACCCTTGTTATTTTTCTTAATTCTTTCCTGCATTTAGTTAATTTTTCCATCTTGAGGAATATGTTCAATGTTTATAGAATTATGGATGGACAGTTAAATGTTTTTATTACGTTAATTATGCCATTCGTTATATTCTGACTTACATAATTACTGTTGAAATTCAAGTGTCAGTCTAATTGTTTATTCTTTTGTTTTTAATATGTCTTTCTCAGGTGCTGTTTGGCATTTTATATTGGCTTTTATTTTTAGTAGCTATATTGTAATATCTAAGTGAGATTATTTTTGTATCTATTTTTCTTGTGGTGAAGATACAGTGATTTTTGTATCTCTGACAAGATATCTCATCAATACTTATGACCTGCTTTTTTTTTTTTTATCTTTTTCCAGTCTGGGACTCAAATTAGATAGATATTAGATCTTTGCAGCATAATTTCTATATATCATAGTTTTTTCTTCTTTTAAAAATCTCTGCTTCAGTCTACTGGTCTTTTTCTATTCAACTAATACTCTGCTCACCTGTGTAAAACATTCTGTAATTCATTTCAATCACTTTATTTTTGATATCTAGCATTTCAAAGACTTTGAATTGATTTTTTTTTATGTAATTCCCTGTTCTGTGGCAAAATTTATATACTGTCTTCTATTTCTCCTGAAAATGTTTATCAAAGCTATTTTAAAGTCCATATCTGATAACTCTTAAGATCTGGGTCTTAGACAACTCTGCTTATATTCTCTAATTTGGAGGTACTGATTGTTGATAACTTTTTAATGGAATGCCCAGAAATTTTGTATGAGAAATTACAGAGGTAGTAGAGGATATTTTTTCTTAAGGTAAGATTAACCCCATGCTTTCACAGGCATATATAATAGCAGGCAGATCTCAATTCAGTCAGAGACTGAGCCCTCAACATGTTTCAATTTTTAAAGACTGATGCTTTTTCTGATTGGCCTTCACTAATAGCATGCAATCCTTAAATAATCTCAACAGAGAATGTATGGTGTTTACCACCGCCTCTGCTTTTTAGAGGTTCTTGAACTCAATTCTTCCTCTCCCCAGCAAGGTGAGACTTCCAAAAATTCCATTACATTTTCTTATATTTCTTAGCCACCATTTCTGGGAAGACAATGGATACAGAAATGATTGGCATATAAGAGAAGCAAAGAATGCCCAACATACTTCTATATACATTTGTTTGTTTATCTTTAAAATATTAGTTCATCAAGCCTTTGCTGCCTTGACAGGCTCATAGTCAATTTTTTATGTTTTATGAGTTGTCAGGACTGTCTTTCATTGGCCAGCTACTCTGTCTGTGTGTAAATTTCCCAATGCCTCCAATCAAGTGTATTTTGTATTTATTATCCTTGGATAAATATAGATTCTGAAGCATATGTCTTTCATATGGTGAATATCACTGTACTATACTTTCTTCCTTGCTGTATCATCATATTATATTTTTGATTTCCTGTCATTCTATGATGAAATGGTGCTGAATTTAGGCAATAAAACTTTGACCATAATTATGAATTAATGTCATGGAGTTGGAAAACACTGCAAAATAAGACTTACGAAAACCGTTGGATTCTTTGAGAGACCGATTCCTGGCTTGTGTATACTAATTAACAAGAGCTCATTGAAAAAATCTCAACTAGGCAATATATTTATTAACGAGTCACTTAAAATTACCACTGGGCTAGACTGAGGTTCCTTGGTTATTTATGATGTATTTTTAATGATGTTCTACCGATGTTCCCTAGGAAGTATTATTTTTAGGTTTCAAGACACAGATATAGTTTAAATTGGTTCTTTTGTATTGGCGAAGTTAAAGAGTGATTAGAAATATCATATTAGTATCTAGTTGCATAATTTATATTTCAAATTAGAAATATAACTGAAACATTTAAAAGGTAAATAAAATATTTTTATGTAGGTATAAGTGAGTTTTATAAGTATTAGTTAAGTGAACTCATCTGAAGCTTAGTTCAGGCTGCTTGTCAGGATTTTGTTGCCTTGACATACTTTTATTTTATTCCAGAAACCTAGAAACCAGCTTTAAAAATGTACAGGAAGAAGCAAACAGAAATGTTGAACTTTGTGCTGAAGATGCTTTTGATATCTAAGTCATTTCCTGGGTGCAGGAAACAGTGCTATCTATAATTAAAGAAATGATGTCCATCACTCCTTCTGACCTGAAAAAATTCACTGTTAAAAAAAATCAAACAGATACATTTCATAAAATAATCTGTAATGTGTTTTAAGGCAGTTAACAATATTATATTGGTAAAATTTTTCACCAATAGGTCCAATGCATTAAAAGCAACTATCTTCATTCCTCACATTCACCTTGCCTCAAAAACAAAACAGAACAGAGCAAAACAAAATAAACCAAAAATCACATTCTTTTAGCCTGCATTTTCCAGGCTGAATTGTAGACATGACACATAACAACATCATATTATGCCGAATCTTAACATCTTACATGTGCAGAATACATATCTACATATCTTTCAATGTGCAAAATGCATGCCCAACTATCCTTCAAGGAAACTGTAAGGAGCTTTTTGGTAAGAAACAAAACTGATGAGAGAAAGAACAACAAGAAACCTCTGTCTGTAGGGGCTTTATTTCTTCTAGTTTTCCTACTGCTTGGTAAGTTATCTGTAAAGAGAATACAACAGGAAGAGAGCATATTTTGGCTAGACACAGTGGCTCATACCTGTAATCCCAGGACTTTGGGAGGCCGTGGCAGGCAGATCACTTGAGGCCAGGAGTTCCAGACCAGCCTGGCCAACATGGTGAAAACCCATCTCTACTAAAAATACAAAAATTCACCAGGTATGGTGACACAAGCCTGTAATCCCAGCTACTCAGGTGGCTGAGGCAGGAGAACTGCTTGCACCAGGAGACAGAGATTGTGGTGAACAGAGATCACACCACTCTTCTCCAGCCTGGGCTACAGAGTGAGTGAGACGCTGTCTCAAAAAAAAAAAAAAAAAAAAAAAAAAAAGCATATTTTGTATACCTCCCAATGTTTATTTAAATATTGCTGACATGAGTACTTTATTACTCAACATACTTATTGAAGTCTATTCTATATAATACTACAGCACAATGTGCTTTTATTCATTATAGCAGCTACTTCATTTCCACAACTTATCTCCTTGTTATGAAAGGTTTAATTTCTGTAACAATTCTCATTTTTACTTATACTGTCTCTGCTTCTCTGAGTGAGCTCGGACTGATACGTTGATGATGATTAGAAAATGGTGAAACTTCTGTGGAAGTATAAATGAATAGTAGGCTTTTTTGCAAGTTGAACTGAAAATCAACCATTGTGAAACTAGATTTTTTTTTTTTTTTTTTTAATATGAAAGTCTCTCTCTCTTGCTCAGGCTGGAGTGCAGTGGTGCCATCTCAACTCACTGCAACCTCTGCCTCCTGGGTTCAATTGATTCTCTTGCCTCAGTAGCTGGGATTAGAGGCGCATGCCACTATGCCCAACTGGTTTTTGTATTTTTAGTAGAGACGGGGTTTCTCCATGTTGGCCAGGCTGGTCTCAAACTCCTGACCTCAGGCGATCAGCCCACCTCGGCCTCCCAACGTACTGGGATTACAGGAGTGAGCCACCGCGCCTGGCCCTGTATAAAGCTTTAAATAAAACACATATAAAATAACTTAAAACTGCAACATACAGGATTTAATCTTAAGCAGGAAAGGCACCACTAAAGACAGTAGAACAGGAAGCTCATGTAAACTGGTCTCCATGTTAAAGAAGTAATCTCCAACAAGATAACTGAATAGTGTATTTGCCCAACAATATTTTTAAACATATTTAATAATCACTTTCTAATACCGAGGATGGATTAATTTTGGCTCTGGTTGTTTCATAAGTAAGATTGATTCAAACATCAACTTTTCAGTGTATGTCTTGACAAAATGCATTATTGGAAAATTATTTTAAAAACTTGAAGAGTCCCTAGGAGAAAAAAAAATAGTATTTCAGGTCACATTTTAGATCCAGATGACTTAATGATAAACTATCTTCCTGTGTATCTATTAAATATTCAGATGCTAAGGATATACAAAAACAAAATTACATTTCTTTTTGCCAACAAGAATAATGCATGGATCCATAATAGCTTTAGTTACACAATGGTTTCTTTGTGACAATAATTTCAGAAGTTTATGATTCATTGATTTCATTAAAGGTTAATGGAATAAAGCTTAGGACTCAGTAACTTAGACACATTCTGGGGTTTTCTAAGGGCATTGCCGCTGGTTAAGATAAAGGCACAGAATGTGCTGAGATCAATCTGAACCTCACTGGCACAGAATCAACAACATGACACAAACTCAGTGCAAGTGTCCTTTCATGCTGGAAAAGTGAAATGCTGAAAGCTGCTGGTCCTCTTTATCAGTGTATTTACATAAGAAATTCAACCACATCAAATATATCTTCTTTACGATTGTAAAGTTATGTAGTCTTTCAGTAAAAGCATAACCAAAATTTATATTATTACATGGGACTTACTATGCTGAGGCAGGATCTCTACTGACCAAATAGAACATATGAAGATAATATTCACGGTTGGGAGAATGGAACTGGTTGTGGTCATTTCCAAAGTGATTCTGACTGGACAGAGGAAAAGGTAGGGGGAGTAATTTGGGTGTTTAGAAAATCTTACTTAACCTAGTAGAAGGTAGTGCTCATTCACAGGACTCATTGTTAACAGAAGATTGCACTTTTCAAATGGAGGCTCTGCTGGCATTCTTAAGCAGACACTTTGCTCTGTATGCTATTATTAATAATAAATTATTAATATTAATGACTTAGTAATAAATAGAATGCATGTCACAAAGTTGCATGGTATTATGGATCATGATATAGTAATATTTTCTCACAATTTTTTACATTAAAAGTTTAGTGATGCTGTATAAAATTCTAAGCCTCTCTTTACTCCACGTGAAATAAAATGTCATAACAAAATTGATTTTGTAAAATGCCTTAGAGGATAAATTAACTGGAGAATATGGATAAATTAGATATCACAACCCGCTGTGTGGCTAATTTAACGTTGGCCTACAGTTAGTTTGCATAGCTGATTTGAAGTTTCTTTCCTCAAATCCAGTGTAGAGACAGGTAATGCCAAATGTCAATTTCCCTGTGGATCAAATGAGAAATGTTACTGGGAGAAATTTGCTCATGACCTGAAGGAGGATAAGTGTTGTGAGTGTGTGTATGTGTGCATGTGAGCATGGGTGTGTGTTCCATCTAATTAGTGTTAAAGCCACATTTTAGGTGAGTTTAAGCTTATTTTTCATTCTTAATTTTCTCTCTGTTCATATGTTCTGTACTTCTAGCCCATTCCCGGTGAGCTGTTCTGAACATAGATAGAACTGAGACACAGGAATTTTTGATTATGTAAATGAAACACTTCATCAAAGCAGCTCCATGGAGAGAGAAAAGAGCAAAGGGGAAGATTCAGACATGAATTCGGTTAAAAAAGCCTATGGGGAGTTCTGTCTATAGTTGGCTCTTGTATGGGGCTAAAAATAATATATCATTTGACGTGGAATATCATGGCTTAGTTGTAAATGAGTTTCAGTCAGTTTCATATTTACTGGTGTTTGTGTGTGTGCACATGTGTGAGGGTAGGGGTGTGTGGACCTTGGAGCTAAAATAGCTATACAGTTTTCTTTCTTCTCCAATCATATTTTAGAAATGAAAAGGTGAATATTTTAAACAGACTCCTAGCAAAGATACCTATTTTAAAATCAGTTATTGCTGTTTGCTATATTCTGAAAATTATTACCATTTATTGCATATTTTGTAATGCAGAAACTTTTGCAGTAAATACTCATATTCTTTAACAGTTCTTATTAATGTATTACTAGACCTAATGTAGCCATATACTTTCCTCTAGGATACATGCATGTAAGACCCTTTAGATTATATGTGGTAATACAACATAAGACTTTGCATGCATTTTTTTTTACTTTTATAATCTAATCAATGGGTTCTAAGAAAGGTTAAAGTTAATGCAGAATATGAGTGATATAAGCTACAGTATTAGGTATTATCAGTTACAACGACTATTTTTAAATGTTAGCAAAGGAGGCCATTACAAGTGAATTTAATGTTCTTAGCTATCTGCCAGGTGAACCATAATAAATGAGGCAAAGGATTCAAAATGTCAGTCAATTTCACTTTGGTATTTACTATCACCTTATAAAAATGGTGGATAATGGTGCATTAAAAATGGAATCACAAAATGAATATACCTCATAATCTGTTTTCATTCCACTTTGTTGCTACTAGGTATTTCACACTGATTTGGTGCTTTTTATCTTATTCTTTTTTCTAAAGTCCT
Organism: Macaca thibetana thibetana; assembly: GCF_024542745.1. Classification (NCBI taxonomy): domain Eukaryota; kingdom Metazoa; phylum Chordata; class Mammalia; order Primates; family Cercopithecidae; genus Macaca; species Macaca thibetana. The sequence goes on from NC_065594.1 coordinate 63,365,983, forward strand.
TTTATAATTAAAATTACTTTTCAAATGTTTTTTTTAGGTTTTAGACTCACTAATGTCTGTTCTATATTTACATTTGTCTCTAGACAGTTGTCTTACAAAATATTTTGAAATGCATTGCATCTTGCAAAGAGGAAAAACCCAGATTTGTCTGATATATTCTATTAGCCTTTATTAAGCTACCATGATTGTAAGCAGTTCCAAAAATTCTGGAGCTAAACATTTGCTCCTCTAATGCTTACTTTCCTCTATTAGATAACATGAAATATCTCAAAAGCTAAAAGTTGTCTGGAATTTGGTTTTTACTTAAATAATAATGTGTCAATCACAAGACTTCCTCAGCCTTTGTACACTATGTTAGTATCCACCATGTTCTAAGTTTGAAAGTAAACAAAATGAGAAAGACAAGTAAAAGGAAAATAAAATAATTATTTTCATGTATTTAGACATATCTTAACTTTTTACCCACATAAACGGGTTACAGGACAGAAAGTTCAATGATAGAGATTTTACTTAAGGTTTCTTTGTATTTGGGCTTAAAAATTTATCCTTTTGAATTCAAAAATGAGATATCTATTCTTCTGTATAAAAAACTGATGTATCTTCCTCTCAGTATTCTGTAGTAAGAGATACAAATATGACCATTTCCTTCAGAAATTGGAAGAAGGAACAAACACATAAAACTTCTGAGAATTATACAAAGTCATATATGATTCAATTTTAAAATGAGCATGAAACATAAGTACTATATAAATTCATAGAAAGTAAAAATCAAAATGAAATGGAATGTGTAGACAAGAATGACTTTTTATCTTTTGCTATTCCTAAAGGAGAGAGAATTCTTCTTCAGGACAGGGCAATAGCACCCTTTGTAGTAATCATATGCAGTTATCTCTGTTTGGGAATCTGGTATCCTAGCAAATTTTCATAATGAGCACAATCATGTGGGCTCTCAATTTCAGAATAAAGTTATTTACACAAAAAGTTATATCTCCTTAAAAATAGGACTTTCTAAAATTCCTTTACATTTTATATTGGGCTCATTTAATGGTTTGCTCACCATAGTCATGTGACAAAATTTGTGCCTACATCTAGTTCCTTTGCTTGTCTTTTTTTTGATGCTGTGTTTAGCTGGAAACTTCTATAGTTGAATTGCACTCAAATTTATTACCATTAAAATAGCTTTTTATTTTACATATTATTACTATTTGATTAATCAAATAGTCATTTTTATATATAAGATTTAACAGTTTTTGTATATAAGATTTAATAACAGTTTTTGTCTTTACATGTATATAAATTTTTACAATATGGTACATTTTGTTCTTAGTTTGTGATGAAATAGGATTAATCACACACATACATAAAGTTCTATATCTATTGATACGAAATTTCATCTTGCTATAAATTTTAAGTAAAAGTTAAGTTCCTCACTTTATTTTGGATTTCTTATTTTCTTGCAACATTTTTGACCACTTGATTCAATTTTTTAAAGATATTACACATAATGTATATAAAAAGGTACTGTGAAAACCATCATGATAGATATTGTTTAAGAGAGATTCCACATATTTTTTTGGGAATGATCATGATAATTGATATTAAATGTCATCTTGCTATACATTATAAATAAAATAGTTAAGTTCCCCAATATACTTTGGCTTTCTTGTTTTCTTTCAACTCTTTTGGCCACTTGACTCAAACATTTGAGATATGACACATATTTATATAACAAGGTACTGTTGGAATCATGATAGATACTGTTTAAAAGGTATTCCACAAACTTATTTGGGAATGATTATCCTATTTTTTAATACTTGAAAAGACTTATTCTGAACCAAATATGCGTGACCGTGGCCTGGTGCACAGTCTCAGGAGGTCCTGAGAGCATGTACCCAAGGTGGTTGGATTACTGCATGGTTTTATATATTTTAGACAGAAATAAGACATAAACCAATACATGTGAGGTATATGCTTGTTCAGTCTAGAAAAGCAGGAAACCTCTAAGCAGTGGCTTACAGATCATAGGTGAATTCAAAGGTTTCTTTTTGGGCAATTTGTTGAAAGAGTTATTACCTGAAAACATGGAATCAATATAAAGGAGTGTCTGGGTTAAAAAGAGATTGTGGCGACCAAGGTTCTTATTATGTAGATGAAGTCTCTTAGGTCCTATTCAGACCTTCAAATGTGCTAGTCTCTCAGTTAATCTCTTCATGATTGGGATGGCCTGAAAAGGGAAAGAGTTAGTTATGTTAATAGAGATACATTATAGAAGCAAATTTTCCCCCAATGAAATATGTCTTTGCATGGCCATTTCAAAATATGCCAAAGAAACATATGGGGTAAAATATTTTGATTTTTTTATTTATCTGTCATTTGATGTCATGCCTGAATCAAGTTGGAAAGTAAAGCCATATTATGTAGCGTTAAATAACCCATATGATGTGATTTTTATGACTTATAGTAAATGACTTCCCAGGCCTGTTAGATAGGAATTTGGGCAAAAGAATTATGTGGTTTGGCTGTGGCCCCAACTAAATCTCATCTTGAATTCCCACATGTTGTGGGAGGGACCCAGTGGGAGGTAATTGAATCATGGGGGCAAGGCTTTCCTATGCTGTTCTTGTGATAGTGAATAAGTCTCATGAGATCTGATGATTTTCAAAAGAGGAGTTGCCCTACACAACTTTTCTTTCTTTGCCTGCTGCCATCCATAAGACATGACTTGCTCCTTCTTGCCTTCTGCCATGATTGTGAGGCTTCCCCAGTCACGTGAAACTGTAAGTACAATTAAACCTCTATCTTTCGCAAACTGCCTAGTCTTGGGTATGTCTTTATCAGTAGCATAAAAATGGACTAATACAGAGGAAGAGAAAAAGAAGATCAGAGTTTAGTCTGGAGTATCCTCTCTTGGCCAAAAGTTATTCCATAAATTGCATGTGCAAGCCAACCAATGGCAAGGAGTAGTATGATGCTAGGAAGGCTCATTCTTAGAGTAGTCCAATGGGTGTTGACAGTTTCAGTACTTGCAGTGTTTGGTCCCGGGGAAAGATACAGTCTGACCTCATTTAACAGCTAATTATTTAAGAGGCAAGAGAGAATCAGGCCTAGAAGTCAGCCTGAAAAAAAAAAACTTGGATCAGATCTACTATGCAAGCTATGTTGATCTATGCCTTCCTTTATTTTTTTTTTTCTTTTTCTGAATCAATCATGACATTTACAAGAGATAGATAACAATAATATAATGATAAGCATCATAAAAATAGTGAATATTTGGTGTTCAAGAGAGTCGTAGGTAGAATCAGAGGACAGTAAACAACCTAAATAGCCAAAGCAACAACAACAAAAAATCCCCTGAATGTAACATCATATTCTTTAATCAGACTTACCATATGTTTGCCTTCCTTAGCGAGGGTCATTTGCTTATTTGAGAACTGTAGGACAGTATTAGTCAATTCTCACTCTGCTATGAAGAAATACCCCAGACTGTGTAATTTATAAAGGAAGGGGTTTAATTGACACTTGGTTCCACAGGGTTTGGGAGGCCTCAGGAAACTTACAATCATGGCGGAAAGAGAAGCAACCGTCTCCTTCTTCCCATGGAAGCAGCAAGGAGAAGTGCACAGCGAAGGGGGGAAAAGCTGTTTATAAAACCATCACATCTTGTGAGAACTCATTCACTATCCTGAGAACAGCATGGAGGTAACCGCCCCCATGATTCAACTACCTCCCACTGGGTCCTTTGTACAACATCTGGGGATTATGGGAACTACAATTGAAGATGAGATTTGGGTGGGGACACAGCCAAACCATATCAAGCACCCAACATTAAATCAGAATCCAACACATTTATCTTCTGGCCAATTGGTGTCCATAGGTGTGACATCCTGAGGAGAGTATGAATCAATTTTGAGAAATGCTTGATGCTCAGTGCCTAAATTGTCATAGAACTTGTTTACGATAGTCAAATCTATTTTCCCCACCACTTTGCTGTTACACCTTATTGTGGTATTTGAAAGAGAAAAAGAGGTTTTTTTTTCTGACAATAAAGGAATGAGGAAAGGATTCCCTATTCAATAAATGGTGCTGAGATACCTGACTAACCAAATGCAGAAGATTCAAACTACATCTTTTCCTTACACCATATACAAAAGTTAAGTCAAGATGTATTAAAGACTTAAATGTAAAACCCAAAACTATAAAAACCCTGGAAGACCACCTAGGCAATATCATTTAGGACACAGCATGTGTGAAGATTTTATGACAAATATGCCAAAAGCAATTGCAAAAATTGATAAATGAGGTCTGGTTAAACTGAAGAACCTCTGCACAGCAAAAGAAACAATCAACAGAGGAAATAGATAACCTGCAGAATGGGAGAAATTTTTTGTAAACTTTGCATTGGACGAAGGTCTGATATCCAGTATCTATAAGAAACTTTAACAAAATTACAAGAAAATAACCCCATAAAAAAGTGGACAAAGTACATGAACTGACACTTTTCAAAAGAAGACATACATGTGACCAACAATCATATGAAAAAAGCTCAACATCACCAATCATTACAGAAATGCAAATCACAACCACAATGAGATACCATCTCACACCAATCAGAATGGCTATTATTAAAATGTCAACAAATCACAGATGCTGGTGAGACTGTGGAGAAAAAGGAATACTAATACACTGTTGGTGGGAGTGTAAATTAGTTCAACCCTTGTAGAAGATAGTGTGGCAATTCCTCAAAGAGTTGAAGACTTTTGACCCAAACCTCAAATACCACTTAACCCAGCAATCCCATTACTGTGTATGTAAAGAAAGGAATATAAATCATTCTCTTATGAAGACACACTCGTGTACATTCATTGCAGCACTATTCACAATAGCAAAGATATGGAATCAACCTAAATGATAGGTCAATGATAGCTGGGATAAGGAAAATATGGTACATATACACAATGACAGACTGGATAAAGAAAATCCTCCCAACAAAAATGGCCCTTTTGCATATGCCAAATGGTATTTTTCATGAGGGTGGGTATTAGGAGCCAAGTAAGGACTAAGGAGGCAAAGCCCCTTATTTTGTTTCTATGTTTAGTCATTTGTGTGCCTCCTTGATTTAGAGGATCTAAATTAATTTTATCTCTCAAAATTGACCCTTAAAATCTCACATGCCCACCTCTTTTGCAATTGAGTCTGAGAAGTTGCCTATATAGTTTTAGCAGCAGGAAATTAGCAGTGAAAATAGTTCAGGCCCAGTGGGATTCGAAATGGTTTTTAAATTTTGAAGATAATCAGGTAGAGAGAGAAAGATAATCTTTGTTGTTTTACCCAATTTTGTAAGCTACAGGTAGAATTACCAATGTTTTAGACAAAAGGGGCATAAGTCCTGCCTAGGTCTGACAATGAAACACAAGGAAAGTCATGGGTAGCTAAACATTTAAATTATTCTGTATTAAAGCATAGAACAAATTATATTACTTTATATAGAGGAAAATTTATTAAATGGATTTTGTTTTGATACGGGGTCTTGCTTTTTTGCATAGGCTGGAGTACCACGACATGATGATGGCTCACTGTAGCCTCAAATTTCTATGCTCCAGTCATGCTCCCACCTCAGCCCCTCAAGTAGCTGGAGCTACAGGCACATACAACTATGACTGGCTAATTTTAAAGAAAAAAATTTTGTAGAGGCATGGTCTTATTATGTTGCCTAGGCTGGTTTCAATCTCCTGGCCTCAAGTAATTCCCCTGCCTCAGCCTCCTAAAGTACTGGGATTACATGTGTGAGGCACTGCGCCTGGCCTATTAAATGAGTATGACTTCGTATACAAGCCAGGTCCAGTGTTCTATGAAAGCAGGTTACTTTTACTGTCATCTCCCAGGTCTGAAGATGGGGCTTTGGTGAACTTGAATTTGGTGCCAGATGCCAGTGTTGACATTTAACATTCAGTAGGGGTCAGTGTTCCTTTTTGGATGAGGTATGTGTAGCCAGGAGTCAAAGCCCTGCAACTTCATAGTACAAGTGTTAGTTAACAACTTACGATAAAGACCTTTTTTTAAAGAGGGCTGTAGAGAATCTCTCAATTGATGTTTAGACATCAGGCTAGAGGTAGTAATACTAGAGTTTATGACTTAGCTGGAAGCTGAAACTCATGATTACACAAAGTTTCATGAATAAAATAAATGATTATCCAATAGTTACACAATATTAAAAAAAATAAAAGTCTTCTTAATTTTAAAGTCATAACACTTACCTATAAAATTAAAATAAAAGAAGGAATCTTACTTGTAATTCCTCAGGGAACAGTTCTTTACAATTTTATGCTCAGATAACCAGTAAAGCAACTATCCTTGACTCGGTATTTTGTTATGTTGTGGATTAAAGTGTAAATCAGAGTTTATTTTCCTTTGAATGAACTTTCCTAACCATTCAATCAATATAACAAAGCCTAATTCATTCACTTTATATAATATTATGATTCCTTTGGCGAACTGGGATTAAAATCATCAAGCCGTTGTACTTGTCAGGTTATGAAACCATATGGTATTTAAGTGCTCACGAAGGTAGTCCACCTCATTGAGAACTCAACAAAACAAATTTAGCAGCAACTTACATTTCAAGAGGTAAACACTTTTGTATCTTGCCACAGTTACAGAGTCAACAAGATATTTCTTCTATATACTCTCTCAAGATACGAAGAAAAGTACTTACTGAATTCATCAAGTGAGTTGTATTACCATCACTTTATGTACTTAAAAGCTGAAGATGCATTGCATGACATAAAATTGCCTAATTCTCTTTAAACTGTAAAATTAAAAGTTGTGAATATTTTTACTTACTTTAGCAAGATATTTTTAGATACTTTTATTTCACTTTTATACTAATTTGCTTTTAATGAATATTAGCATAATTTTAGATACCTTTCCTATTTCTGCTTATAAATGAGTTTAAAATTTACCTATTTTTTGAACAAAAACAATTCATTCCCTTTACATACACACAGACAATAACCATATCATCCTTTAGCAACCAAAATTTCCTTCAATTTTCCTTCAGAGGCATTTTCTTAAATATTCTATACTTGCTATGTCTGCGATCTAATGCAATATTTACTTCTCAACTCACAGCATTATTCCATCTACCCCCAAACCCAAAACAATTACTGTATGAAGTCTCTAATGAAGTATTATGATCAAACAAGTGAATACAAGCTTACTAATCTTATTTTACTTACACTTGACTTCATATTTAACACTGATTGAATTTTTTTCTCTACTATTGTTTCTTTACTTTAAGATCATCCTCAGCTGTTTCCTCTGTATTGATGGTCAATCCCATGCAAACTTTTCCAATGGCCACGCTCCTTTTTTGTTGTTGTTGCATAAAATTTTATAGTGCAAATGACTAATTCTTAGTTACCTTTTTTCTCACAATACTTTTTTTCTACATTACTACTTATGTGGAAGTAATTTCTTAGTTTATGTCTTCTCAGGGATTCGGATTTCATTTTTGTAATGACCAACCTTAAGTCAACCATTTTCATGAAACATCTGTGGTCTCATTGCTTTTTCAAACTCTGTAAGTTTGATATTTAATAGTATTTCCACGAATAAGTTGTGCAACTTCCTGTGTTTACTTAGTGTTTTGACCCATCTGCACAAAATAGAAACCAAGTAATCATCTTTAGTTTTTTTATTCTTGAATCTTGCTAGGTTCTAAATTCTTCATGATAAATTTAATTCAGAACCTTATTGTAGCTCACTTAGGTTTATTAGAGTAGCCTCCCATATTTAACTCCATTTTCTTTCTTCTGGAAGGCATCCTCCATAGAGTTTAATAAAACACAATTTTCCCCATGCCATTACCTTGGTTAAATACTAGTTTTGCTCTTCAGAGCCTAATCAATAAACACTGTACTCTTTATCATCACATTATACCAGAGCTTTATCATCTGGTCTTGCCCAACTGTCATCATTCTGGCATTCACTTCTAGTAATTCTTAACTGCATGCATTTCCATGATGTAGCTGTGTGAGTCAAGCTTTCCATATCTACTATCTGGACTTTCTTTTTTTTTTTTTTTTTTTCTCCCTTTCCAATTACAGAGCAAAATAAACCTACCTATAAGCCAAGATGTCTTTAAGCATATTCAGCAAATTAACCACTACATCTTCTTTCTGAAGGCCATACTGCCTGTATTCTTAGCTATCACACTATATTGCCAAAGTCATGGGTTAGACTTTTCCAGCTTAAGGTCCGTGAGTTATGCTTACTCATCTTTGTATTCTCAGTGCTTAATATATAATATTATAATATATAATAGCTTGCAAGTATTTCTTGATAAACTAAAAAATTACATGTTCTAAATCTTATACTTACAAGGTCTAAGCATATGAAAATATGAAATACTTTAAAAAATTGAACAGTTGTTGGTTAATACTGAGTGTCAACTTGATTGGATTGATGGATGTGAAGTACTGTTCCTGGGTGCATCTGTGAGGGTATTGCCAAAGGAGATTAATATTTGAGTCAGTGGATTGGGAAGGGCAGACCCACCCTCAATCTGGGTGGGCACAATCTAATCAGCTGCCAGTGCAGCCGTAATAAAACCAGGCAGAAGAACATGAAAAGACTAAACTGGTTTAGTCTTCTGGCCTACATCTTACTCCAGTGTTGGATGCTTTCTGCCCTTGAACATCAGACTCCAAGTTCTTCAGCTTTGAGACTTGGACTTGTTTCCTTGATCCTCAGCTTGCAGATGGTCTTTTGTGAGACCTCACCTTGTGATTGTGTGAGTCAATATCCCTTAATAAACTCCCCTTCATATATATGTATGAAATATTATGATCAAACTAGTGAATACATTACTAATCTTATTTTATTCATGTTTGTACTCTCAGTGCTTAGTATATAACAGCTTTCATGATTAGTAAAATAAGATATATAGATAGATAGATAGAGCCTATTATTTCTGTCCTTCTAGTGAAACCTGACTAATACACCAGTATGTCAAAATGCTAAGTAGCCAATAGATTTAATAGCATATCACAGAAAATACAATAAAATTAAAGTAAAATAGTAATTATGCTTCTCTTTGGAAAATACAATAGGGACACAGATGGTTTAACTTATTGTATTACATGTAGTTACAGGAGATATCTTTAGTATTCAAGCTACTCATTCAGTTAGTGACAAAGTCATAACAAGAAGTCTGTATTTTTGTATTTTTATAAATAAAATCATAAATACCTTCTAAATGACAGGCGAGGGAGAATAGTGAAAATAGATGTGATAAACACATCATATTTCTCTATCAATTATATGCATTTGCTTAATTTTCTATGTAAAATATTTATTTTTCAATTAAAGTAATTTAATTTAAAATATTTACACTTTTTTATCTAAAATATTTTGTATATTTAGTTAAGAAAGACATGTCAAATAAATAAAACTTTTAAGGATAGTTTTTTTAAAAAATTCCAAAATATTGTAGCGAATGAAGACATTTAAAGATTCTTCTAAGACTAATAGAGTGACTACATAATAGCATAAGAGGCATTGAGATTATTTTAAATCATGTTACAACTATAGACTTTCATTTGCCTCCCTACTATGAAAGACAAGGGTATTAACTCATCAACCTTTCTTTCCAATTACTGACAAATTCATTTTGATTTTTATATTGTAAACTTACATGTTATTAATCCTATCAGGAATCTTTGTGCATAAGTATATGTCACTTTATGTGAATATCTCCTTTTACCTCATACTTTTGTTTCATTTCTCAATTTTGACCTTATATTTTTGATTATACATTGTTACCAACTTTCCTATAATTTTAAAAATTTATATGAATTTTCTGATTTTTTTATTGTGTTCTTGGAATCCAAAACTGGATAATTCTCTTTCTTCCTCTTTTCTCTCCCTTAATTACCACCTTTTTTCTCATAATACATTTGCATAAAGTTAACACATTATTTGTTTTTAATATTACTATGTGTACAAAGCTTTTTGCAGACCTCAAATTTGCTTTGATATTATGGGAAAGTTTTTCAAATCCCCAACTTTTCTAAATCAGTTAGATTCCCTTTAGAGCTATTCTTTGATATGGTTTATCTTTTAGACATAATATTTTTGTTGATATTCTTAGTGGGGAAGATAGCAAAACTCAGTAGGTGAGTATCCTTCTTGAGAGTAACTGAGCTTTGCTCTCACTTCTTAGGTTCTATAAAATGCCTTAAATGCCTGTTTCTTCCACCAAATTGGTGAATCTAATGATATCCATGAGAGGATATGCTTAATTTAGATTCTACCCATCATTATAAAGAAACTTGTTTTTCTTGACCCAATTGTACTTATTTTTTCCCACTAACTTTTTTCAATATTCCAATGAGGAACAGGGGGAAAGATTCTAGAACAATTAAATTTGATTTGCTTTAGAATTGGACATAGTAGAGAAATTTTCAGAATCTTGAAACTCAGCATTTTGGCCTATGAGGGGCAGGGTCATTTTTATAAATGATGCATGCTATTCAAAGTCTTCCACTTGTTTATTGAATGTCAGTTTCTGAGATGAATGGCATTAGATTATGTGTCATATATATCATAATAAAGATCTTTGAAATCCAATTATCAAAGGATTAGATGACAGATTTATGTTATTTTTTTCTTCGCTCTTTTTTTCATTCTCTTATTCTCACACCAGCCATACATTCATGCCAGTCTCTTTTCTGACTGAATTCTGTTAGAACGTGATTCTTGCTTTCTATTGATAACTTAAGGAACAAAAAGTAATCACAATTTAGCATATAATTGAAAGCAATGTTGCCTGGGTGAATTGGAACAGACTGAAACAAAAATGCAGTAGATCTGCCATGTGAAAAGTAATGTGCCTTTTCATTTTTCTGCTATTCAATTATTTTTTAAAACAAGACTAAGAATTTTGATATTGTGTTAGTAGATGTAAGCATTTTAAATACTAGAACATATTTGTTTTTGTTTTATCATTAGTAGAATATTTACACTTTTGAAGCTAAGATGGTTTTGTTTCTTTGTTTGATTTTATTATTTTGGAGGATTTTGACTTTCTCAGTATCGATCTTCATATTTTTTTTCTTACTCTATTCTTACTCTTTCATTAAGATGACAGTGCCTTTTCCTAAACAGACACACTTGGCATTAGAAAGTGAAGCTGGCTCAGTGTAAAAGAAACAGAATTTTGACTATAAAGAAAATAAATTCCCGCTTATGCAAGGCCAAATCTCTCTGAGGAAAGACCCATTGTCCGGGCGAGGTGGCTCACGCCTGTAATTCCAGCACTTAGGGAGGCCAAGGCGGGCAGATCACTTGAGGCCAGAAGTTTGAGACCAGCCTGGCCAACATGACGAAACCCCGTCTCTACTAAAACTACAAACATTACCCAGGTGGCATGGCGCATGCTTGTAATCCCAGTTGCTCGGGAAACTGAGACAGAATTGCTTGAACCTGGGAGGTGGAGGCTGCAGTGAGCTGAGATCATGCAATTGCACTCCAGCCAGGGCAAGAGAGTGAGACTCCATCTCAAAAAATGACCTATGACCTGAGTCAAAAGATAAGCCTGAAATCTGAATGTGTGATTAGATATTGAGAGAATGTCAATTAACAGTGTAAAATAAGGTTAGATAATATATTAAAAGGAGTAGGTACTAGTGAAATTTATTTACTTTGTAAATAAAATTGGTTAACAGCTTAGTTATATAGCCAAATTTAGCAAAGAAATCTAACATAGTTATGAAAAAAACAGTGGTATAATCATTTGTGATTTTAAAATATTATCATCTTGTATTTTTTTCCTATAGCTATCTCTACATGACTGTGGAAGTTAATAATTATAATTATAAGAAACAGCCATAGCTGTAAGAGGAGTTCAAAGTCTGCCATTTGGTGGGCAGTATTCTTGAATGTTAATAAAAATGCTCATTAATATTTTCACTCATTTTTCTTCTATTAAATGAATCCAGCCTTCCTCATCTAGGCTTACCTAGTAGCACAAACATCACTGAAGATACATAAGCTTCTAATGCTCTGTCTATAAATGCATTTGTGAGCACACAGACGTATATCATACCCATTATATTAGGACATCACTCTCTATGTCCAGTCCCAGAATGGTTGCTGTCTTTTATTGATGCTAAGAGGGATGAAATTTTATTGAGGTATTGAGAAGAAATACTTTAGTCTCAGGAATTCCAATGCCTGCAATAGGAATTTGTCTTTGATGCAGGCTTGTGAGTAAAATGTGAAGTAGATATCTGTTAAGAGGTCTTGAGAAAACTCTTCCTGAAAAGAACACAGAATGCCAGAGTACTTCTACTCTTTCTAAGACTTCGTTCTCTGTGCTAAATATGGAATAAATATGTACCATTTAAGGTTTTTGTAGACACACAGTTCTTTTGTGACCTTAAGGGAAAAGCCAAGCTACACACAGAGGCATATTCCTCTGATTATCCCCTTCCTGATCTTCTAGATTAAAATCAGCTATTATCTACTAGCATCTTGTCATGTGAGCAAAGCAAAAAGGTTTGGGTAAGTTTGCTACAATTTTTGCTACTTGCATATGATGGTTTCTTAAATATTTAGTCATTCACTAAGCAATGTGTTTTTCCATGTTAATCAGTTTATTGAATAACAAGAGAGTGATACTCTGTTGTTCAGTTGTTCTGTTTTGCCAGCTTAAAAACACAAACAGCAAGATTTGATATCTAATCAAATATATCAATACAACTCACATAGATCTCGTGTAAAAAGATTAATTGAGCCAGGCCTGGTGGCTTATGCCTGTAATTCTAGCAGTTTGGGAGGCTTAGGTGGACAGATGGCTTCAGCCCAGGAGTTTGAGACCAGCCTGAGCAACAGAGTGAGACCCTGTGTCCACATAAAATAGAAAATAAATAAAAATAAAAATAGCTGGGCATGGCAGAGTGCACCTGTAGTCCCAGCTACTTGGGAGGCCAAGGTGAGAGGATTTCTTGAGCTCAGGAGGCCAAAGTTGCAGTGAAGTGAGATGGCACCACTGCACTCCAGTCTGGGCAACAGAGCAAGACCCTTTCTCCAAAAAACTAAAAAGTAAATAAAAAAGATTAATTCCTTAATCAAAAACAAGCAAGTAACTTAAATTTTAAAGGAGCCAAAGGGAATATTTGTGTGTGTGTGTCATCTGGTTTCATTACTCTAATAACTTAAAAAATTATCTCTCACCTTTTTGAAAAATTAAAGATCATATGTATAGCCACCACATCAGAGGTTAGCTGTGTTAAGCTCACTAAAATAATATACAATGCATGGGGGGAATGGAAAATAGAATTTGGAATACTTTTGAAAATTCTCAATGATGGTAACTCATATAGAAAGTCACATAAAATAATGGGCTTTTAAAATAAAGTAGCAATGAATCAGCAGTTTTTTAAAATTTCTATTAAAAATATAATATTCCTTTTTTTCTGATTTCTCCTTCTTTTAATATATTTAAAATTACACATTTGGCATGACATCATGTTGTTCATAATCTTATGAGATACCACAAATCATGAACAATCTGTAACACAAAAGGTGTAGAAAATTCTAAAATGAGTGATATTTTCAATTGAATAACTGATTATGAAAGAAATTTGAGATGAATTTGATGGGTTTAATTTTAGTACTGTGTAATTTCCTATTCTCTCAACAAAGCACCGTCAGTATTAGAAAGTCACTGATTATGTATATGCCTAAAACTATGCCTATCTCCTTCTTTACATTTGTTTATATTAAGCATACAAGCAGAATGATTTTTAATTTATTGTATGATTATAATAAAATCATTGATGAAAAGTTTTATATATACTTAGAAAATGTATATATCTTGGGTAGTTTGTGTGTGTCTGTGTGTGTATATATATAAATTTAGTAGTAGAAAGAAACCAGTTATATTAGATACTGGCTCTGAAATCACTTATGGTTAAGAAAAAAAACTCAAAACCTTAGCATCTTATATTCATATTTGTCTGTTTAAAGTTCTTATCCTCTCTGCTATTGTTTGAATGCTTTTCCCCCAAAAAAACTTATGTTGAAATTTCATTGCCAATGTAATTGTATTGGGAGGTGGGACCTTTAAGAGATTACTAGGCCATGAGGGCCTTCTGCTCACGTGTAACTTTAACATCTTTAAAAACGAGTTTTCCTGGCACGGGTTTTCTCTTGTTGACCTTCAACATTCTACCATACAATGACATAGAAAGAAGACCTTGCCAGATGCTGGTACCTTGATATTGGACTTCCCAGCCTCCAAAAAATGTAAGCCAGTAAATTTTTGTGCATTGTAAATTACCCAGTCTGTAGTATTCTCTTATAGCAAACACAAAGTACACTAAACATACTACTTCACATATATCTACAGCATTTTTCTTGTAATCAGTCTAATATTTAAAATTACAGTCATATACTGCATAATGACGTTTTGATCAATGACAAATTGCATATGTGATGATGATTCTATAAGATTATAATGAAGCTGATTTTTATCACCTAGTGATATCATAGCCATCATAATGTCATCGCATACATATTATTTTGTATTTGTGGTGATGTGGGTGTCAACATACTGTGCTGCCAGTCATACAAAATTATACACATGCAATTATGTGCAGTATGTAATTATTAATAAATATGATGCATGACTATGTTACTGGTTTATGCATGTACTATATTATAATTCTTAATGTATGTATGTATAGAATATCTTTAGGAGGTATAGTAAATGCATATTGGTTTATGCATTTACTATTCTATACATTTTATTGTTACTTTAGAGAGTATTCCTTTTATACCCCCCCCCCCCACACACACGCTTCTAGAATACCTTCAGAAAGTGTTCTACCATATAGTGACATAGTAAGAACACCTCGCAAGATGCTGGCTTCTTAATGTTGGACTTCCCAGCACCGTGCATTTTATTCCCCTGAAGACCATCCAGTGGAACAAGACAAGATGTGGTGATGGAAGATAGTGATATTGATGATTCTGACCCTGTGTAGGCCTAGGCTAATGTGTGTTGCATATGTCATAGTTTCTAACAAAAAAGTTTAAAGGGTAAAAAGTTCACCTTATCTTGAATAAAATTATTGGACTATTTTTCATTGAACTATTCATATTTAACTAAATATGAGTAATGACTTGACCTATTTCACCAGCTAATAAGCTATTCCTTTAGGAATTATTTTATACTGCTTATAGCAGTGTGCAAATTTCATGCAGTATTGAAGTCATCTTGGGATGTTTGCAAGTGTCAAGAGTGCACACAGATGCATTGATGTAAATGTTTTCTCTGTTGCAAAGTTTAACTTGAAATTTTTGTAAAATCTTTCAACTCCTTCATCTGCAAATAATTAAAAATATATTAGGCACACCTTGTGAGTAAATTTTTTTGAGATCAAATTTAATAATGGTAGAAACCCATCCATTATAAACTGAGTACCTCAACCAAATTCAAAATCATAAATATATAATCTTAACTGTATTTTTATCTTACTTTTATTCTTTAATCTCCTATTACCATTTTTTATTCATTGCAGTTATCTAATATGTAAAACAAATTTGCTATATATTTTTAAGATTGTGATGTTAAAAAATGTAAATGACTGGCTGTACACATCCGTAAAATTAGCCCATCTCACAGTTTCATTATAAGGGATACCTTGAAAAATGTAATTGTAAATATGTTTGTATATTACTATATTGTATATATAATACATTTGTTATGTATTTATATATTATTATAGAGATACATATTTATCCTGAAGTTCTAAATTAAATAAAAATGTGGGGGTCTACAAAAACATTATTTTTAATTTGATTTTTCTTAAATTTGAAATTTAAGAAATTAGACTGTATTCTAATTACAACCAATTATAGTATTGGTTATTACAAATATTATAACTACTGATAGTATTGTATTATTAATTATGCTGGCTTAATTCTTTGGAGACTGTTTTATATATTGATTTATATTAAATCATTTCCTTCCCTTTGTAACCATAGACATCTTTCTATAGAATAAACTTTGTAGACTTATCCATTTCTGACATACTTTTTAAAAATGATATTGTTACTTAAGTAAATGCAAAATTCTGGCATATATTCCACCTGTTTATAGATCTCGTAGAGATACAGAACACACAAATCTATGACACATACATATTGAAAATAAGGACACTAATTTAAGTCAAGGGTAAGTAATAGATTACATGATAAGAAAATGAAGAATTTTGTTTCATATGCAACAATTCCCTTTAATTATCCAGACTTTTTTTCATATAAAATTATACAGCATCAGAGCTCTGAAATACATTTATTTTTTCAATTGACATTTATGTATTTCTTCATTTGCTCTGTTGCCAAATATATAACAGTCACACCCAGGCATTTTATATGACCAAACTTAAAAGGAACTGCAAAAAATATGAACATGAAACTACTCAAATTGTCAAAAGGGAACTATCATCAGTATTCACCAGACCAAGTAAATTTCTTTCTGTTTTTTGTTTGTTTGTTTGTTTGTTTTAAGATGGAGTCTCGCTCTGTCACCCAGGCTGGAGTGCAGTGGCGCGATCCAGGCTCACTGCAAGTTCCGCCTGCCAGGTTCATGCCATTTCCTGCCTCAGTCTCCTGAGTAGCTGGGACTACAGGCACCCACCACCACGCCTGGGTAATATTTTTGTATTTTTTTAGTAGAGATGGGGTTTCACCGTGTTAGCCAGGATGGTCTCGATCTCCTGACCTCATGATCCACCCACCTTGGCCTCCCAAAGTGCTGGGATAACAGGTGTGAGCCACCGTGCCTGGCCAATTCTCTCTGTTTTTAAAAGATAGATAAGGCCACATAAATGAGTGACCACTTAAAATAAACCAGTATGAATGAAAGAGAAAATATTAAAGAGATATATTAATACCAAGCTGCCTTACTGTTACGTGTATGTTGTATGAACGTAGGAATAATTAAACAGTAATGGACTAGGTGCTTTTGAATACAAAAGTTCATTATACATGGTTCATATTTTAAATTTTTCATTGTTTGGTGGGTGACATAGGTAAAAAAATTAGCGCACGGTTACTTTTAATTACAATCTATGGTACTCCACAAATAATTTACAATGAAAAACACAAGTATTATCACACTTACATGCCCTAAGTGGGGGGAAGGTTTAATATGTTTTTAAAGTATTTTCTTCCTCACAGGTACACCTATGGTAGATACATGAAATAAGATATTCAAACTACATGGATTTAGATCAAAAGCCTCATAGAGAATTACAGGATATAAGCTGAAGGTCTTAATGTGGATAATATGAGATAAGATTCCATTTGTTTTCAATGCTATGGGTGAAAATTTACCTCCATAAAATAAAAAATCTACAAACTTATGGCAAATACAATACTTACAGGAATACATACCACAAAAAATATACTGAGCCAATATGGAAAAAATAAAGCAGTTTCCAAGACTTGGAAGAAGATTCGAGTTAGTAGAGACTCATATCTGGTTATTACAAATATTGAAAATAAATTAACTCAAGAAATCATTGTTTTACTGTGATTCTAACCATATTAAACACATTATTTTTAATCAAATGAAAGAAACACATATTGATGAAAGTTTTTTTAAAACTCCAAAAATAGACACTCTAATGTTCACCTGTTAGCTCCATGCTCATTAAAGGTTGAGAATCCTTCTACAATTTTTCATCATCTTAGGGCTTTTCTCCTGAATGGTTCCTCATAATGTAATCAAGGTAGTAAATCTCAGCTATTAAATCTGTATTTTCGGAGGATGAGGTTGAAAATTTTGAGTAAGAATACACACACACACACACACACACCAACACACACACCATTCCATTGCTCAGTGCTTTGTTACTGAGTGATAGGTCCAAATGAACATTTGGATGAGCAACTGAAGTCTTTCTCATTACAGGTAATGAGAAGAAAAGGGAAAGACAAAGGAAATTCTCTTACTAGATGTTAAATCAGTGTTATGCTTTCCACAATTTAAACTGTGTAGTGTTTATATAAATATTAATAGAAGAATAAATTGAAGAGTATACCTTTGAAAGCTAAGATAATACATATTAGACTCTTCATTAAGAAGCAGAATCAATAAATTTTAAAACTAGTATTTATACTAAGAGTTGGGAGGAAAAAATTAATGAAGATGGCTCTTTCCATAGATAACAAATATAACTCTTGACCAAATACTAAAGCAGCTGCCTATTTGAAAGATCAGGGGAATGAACAAAGACTGATTTTGGAGGACAGCCAAAATTTGGAACTGACAAATATGGAATGATGTGCCTGTCTTTGAGGTAATGTTCACAGTAGAGTTAATGTGACCAAAGACCAATAGAAAATGTGCTATTTTTCCAACCTGACACTGACAGATCCTGCACTGGCAATAGCTCCTGGGAAGTGAGGGAAAAATCCAAAAGGATGAGTACCCAAGAAGGTGAGCTGCATTACTATTTATAAACTCTGCAAGGCCTGGGCTTATGTCTAAATAATGTATGTGTGCAGCAGGGTGCAAACAGGATAGCTTAGGAAAGAGAGAGAAAAAGAAAAAGAACAGAACTGATATTTAAGATCTTGTCCTCCTGAAATAAAGAATAAAACAGTGGTTAGCAGGGTCAGGAAGAAAGTGAAGCAATAGGGAGATGTAGGTCAAATGATACAAAG
Organism: Macaca thibetana thibetana; assembly: GCF_024542745.1. NCBI lineage: Eukaryota > Metazoa > Chordata > Mammalia > Primates > Cercopithecidae > Macaca > Macaca thibetana. The sequence goes on from NC_065594.1 coordinate 63,384,724, forward strand.
TAGAAAATATGTAGAATGAACAAGTCAAAAGATCCAATGTACAACATAAAGGCTATGTTAATAATGGTGTATTATATTCAGAATTTTTGTTGAATTAGTACATTATAGCTTGTCTTGTCACAGGGCAGGGAGTCAGGTGGTGGTGTGAGGAGAAATGGGTAACTATGTGAGCTGATGAATATGTTAATTTGTTCTGCTATAGTACCATCTTCCTATATACATGTATCTTATAACATCATGTTGTATATCTTCAATATACACAATAAAATTTATTTTATAAAGAAAGTTTATATTTGGGTCTATCCAGGTACATTGACTTACAGAAAGGAAACAATACTCATTAGAGGAAAGTAAGAGAGCAAATCTCATTTCATAGTGTTCACAATGTACAGGATAAAGCACAAAATAAGGCATGCAAACACGAGAAAATGTGACTCGTTTTAAAGAAAAATGACCATAAGCAGAGTCTAAACATGAAATAACCCACTTGCTGGAATTTTCAAAAAAGAACCTAAAATAGCTATTATAAATATGCTCAATCAGCTAAAGCATATTATTCTCATAATAACTGTAAATATATGTCTTAGCAGAGAAATAATAGAAACCATAAAACAGACCAAAATGGAAATGTTGAAATAAAAAATCTGAAACACAGTTCCTTTGAGATAAAGACGAAAGCATCAGTGAACATGAAGGTATGTATAGCTGTAGATATCATCTGAACTAAGGGAAAGAGAGAGAGAGAGAGAAATAATTGAAAAATATAAAAGAGGACTCCAATGATTTGTTGGAAGACATCATCAAGCAAACATGCCAGCCTATATTGTTGTATGGTTATATTTACTACTAGTAGACTGAGACATTCAATAATACATATTCTAGTCCTTCATACACCACTAAAAATAAAAATAAAAAACTAATAAAACATAATGTAATGAAAGCTAAAACATAATTAAGAGCAAATTCTAAAAACATCAAAGTAGTTATTAATAAAAGAAGGCAAGAAAATGAACAACAAAAGGGACAAAAGAGGACAAGAGAAAGAGAACACAATAAAAAAACGATAAAATTAAAATCCAACTATATAGACATTATATGTTAATGAATTTAACGCTCTAGTTAACATGCAGAATTATTTAAATAAAAAATAAAGCATGACCAAACTCTCTGCTATTTACAAGGAGGCACTGTAAAGATAAAGACCCCAATAGGTTGAAAGTAAATGCTAATGTGATATAAAGCACTGAACATAAAAAATTTAATATACCAATATTAATACAGTATAAGATAATCTTGGGAAAAAGTATCAGAGAAATAGAAGAAGTATATACAATGGGAACATGTTCAATTCCCGAGAAAGAGATAAAAATTACAAATGAGTATCTCTTTAATAACACAGCTGCAAAATACATGGAATCAAATTAGATTTAGTTGGGGAAACAGAATTCCACAGTCATGATAAAAGTGATAGCACCCCTATCTCATCATTTCATAAAGAAAATAGACAAAAATCAGTGAATACTTGTAGAATCTTAACATTCTCAACCACATTGATCTTCCTGACATTTCTGGCACACTACCCCAATAACTCTACACTGACCATTTTTTCTAGTGTTTATTCACCAAGGTAGAACTTGCTGAGCAAAAAAAAAAAAGCATCTTTTATTTTAACTTCTCATGTAAATAAATCATTTTTTTAACATTTGAGGGAAGAAGATAAAATAATGCTTACAAGAAAATTTTTAGTTTGAAATGCATATATTAGAACAAGAAAAGTCTCAAATCAGTATCCTTGAAAATTAGAAAAAGAACAAAGGAATCATACACGAAAAGAATACAAAGAAGAAAATAGTAACCATAAAAATAAAAGTCAATAAAATGATAAAGCGACAATGATGTTTCCATGGTAATATTATTAAAATATGCTTCTAAGTTGTCAGCTTTTGGTAAGTCTTAGGTCCTTTTTGGTTGCCAGCTAGAGACATCAGTTTCTTGAAATACAGGTTTTTACACAGAGCTAGAGTATGGAAGCTTTCTCCCACAAAAGGGTTCAGAGACACAGACAGGGAGTGATAGAAAAAGAGAGAGAAAGTTTTTTTGTAGCCTAATCTCAGAAGTGACATTTTATTATTTTACACTATTCTTTTCATTACAAATGAGTCACTAGGTCCAGCCTGCAACTGAGGGGAAAGTTTTATACAAATTCATGAGTAACACCAGGCAGTGATCACTGGGAGCTCTTTCAGAGGTTGCCTATCACAGTCTATCTTCTGGCCTGCCGTGATTCATGTATCCCCACATAAAAAAATACACTTCTTCCTTTCCTGTTGTCCTAACCATCTTTTCCAATTACGCCATCAGTTTAAAGGTGAGGATCCTCGCATCTAAATGAGTCTCCCTGCGTGTATTTCTCCCCTCTGTTGCTTCCTTCCTTCCTTCGTTCCTTCTTTTGTTCCTTCCCTCCCTCCCTCCCTCCCTCCCCCCCTCCCTCCTCCCCCCTCCCCTCCTCCCCTCCTCCCTTCCTCCCTTCCTCCCTTCCTCCCTTCCTCCCTTCCTCCCTTCTTTCTTCCTTCCTTCCTTCCTTCCTTCCTTCCTTTCTTTCTTTCCTTCTTTCCTTCTTTCCTTCTTTCCTTCTTTCCTTCTTTCCTTCTTTCTTTCTTTCTTTCTTTCTTTCTTTCTTTCTTTCTTTCTTTCTTTCTTTCTTTCTTTCTTTTCTTTCTTTCTTTCTTTCTTTCTTTTTCTTTCTTTCTAGTCTTGCTCTGTCACCCAGGCTGGAGGGCAGTGGTGCGATCTCAGCTCACCGCAACCTCCACCTCCCAGGTTCCACAGATTCTCCTGCCTCAGCCTTCCAACTAGCTGGGACCACAGGCATGTCCCATCACACCCAGCTGATTTTTGTATATTTAGTAGAGACGGGGGTTTAACCATGTTCTCCAGGCTCCTCGGCCACCCAAAGTGCAGGGATTATAGGTGTGAGCCATCACACCCGACCAGCCTGCATATGTTTCCTATGCATAATTTCTCAGATAGAGTTCCTCTTAATTTGTAAATCATGAAACCAAAAATGCAAATTATCTTCCTGTCCTCACAACCAAAATACAATGTTAGAACAGACATAGGGCAACCAATATAAGCATTTCTTTCCAAAAAAAATGGAAAACTGAAGGCACAAAGGAGTCATTGGTCCATAGTAATCTTTTCAGCCAAGTGTTATAAATATCTTGATGAGATCTCAAGGGCTAGCCGTGGTTCTCCATGGTTCTGAGCTCTTTTTTCTGCCTTAGGAATAATTCTCCCTTTTCTTTGAAATGTAGTATGTGTTAGGAGCTCAGTCATTTTCTCAGGCTGATTTCTGCCAGTAAAATTTCTAGAGTTCAGTAGTCTCTTTATTTCACATTGCCTCTGTCACTTTGATGCTAAACCAAGAATCTAGTAACTGATATAATGCTCTCAAACACTGGCACGTATGAATCTTACTGAAGTTGAGTCAATTAGACAAAAGACACACACAAACATCTTTGCGATAAGCCCTTCTTTTACCTTATGCTGCTCCTGAGATGGCTGATAGACAATAGCCTTAAGATTTCTAGTTGTCCTAATACTAAATTAAGAGTGTCTTTGAGGCACATCCTCACTCTTTACAAATGCCTCTTTTTGTAGCAATTTTATTTGGAAGTAAAACCTTAGATGTTTCTGAAAAATAAACCAAATTGTTGAGTTATAGAATAACTGTCTTAGCTTCACGGAGCTCTTTCTCTTGACCATGTTCTGGATTTCAGCTTTGCTCAGAGGCAATTTGTTAATGTTAGTATCACTTGACTGTTTGAGAGGCTCAACAATTTCAAAACCATCAAGTTCACATTCATTTTTTTTTTTAAGTCTTACATCAATGGATCTCTTTTCACTCACATTTTACTCCAAGCAGAAAGAAGAAATTTAATGACACTTTCAAAACTTAGCTAAGGAATCTCCTTAACTAGATAACGCAGTTTATTAAGTATGTATGTTTTTCCATGTTACCAAACAAATAATATTGGCAAATTTTCTTCTGCTACAACAAAGGGATCCCTTCTTCCATTTTTCAATAACATAGTCTTAATTTCCTATTCAATGTTTACTGGCAATATCCTCAAAGTCCAGATTTCTAATAAAAATCTGTTAAAGGTAATTAAGGATTTTTCATTCATTTCTTGGTTCCAAAGTCAGTCATGACTTTCAGATATTTTTATGTGAATGTAAAAGGCAGTAGAAAGACAGGTGAAACCATCTCTAACATATATCTGTTGCAAAAGGATGTATATCAGGTTTTTTGAATGTTGTATTATTTAAAAGACAAATATTGTACATATTTGTCAGGTATGATATGAGGTTTTGAAATATATACATGGAAAATTTTCTATATTGAGCTAATTAACATATGCATTACCTCTCAACATTGTAATTTTTGTTGTGAGGACACTTAAAAATCTATCATAAGTGTTTTGTTTTGTTTCGTTTTCGTTTTTGTTTTGTTTTTTTGAGATGGAGTTTTGCTCTGTCACCCAAGCTGGAGTGCAGTGGCGTGACCTCGGCTCACTGCAACCTCTACCTCCCAGGTTCAAGCAATTCTCCTGCTTCCACCTCCCAGATAGCTGGGATTATAGGCACTGGCCACCACGCCCAGCTTTTTTTTTTTTTTTTTTTTTTTTTTTATTTTTAGTAGAGACAGGGTTTCACCATGTTGGCCAGGCTCCTCTGGAAACTCCTGATCTCAAGTGATCCACCCACCTCAGCCTCCCAGAGTGCTGGGAATACAGGCATGAGCCACCTCACCCAGCCTACCCTAAGTATTTCTTAAGAATATAATATATTGGCCTGGCGCGGTGGCTCACGCCTATAATCCCAGCACTTTGGGAGGCCGAGGCGGGCGGATCATGAGGTCAGGAGCTCGAGACCATCCTGGCTAACACGGTGAAATCCCGTTCTCTACTAAAAATACAAAAAACTAGCCGGGCGTGGTGGCGGGCGCCTGTGGTCCCAGCTACTTGGGAGGCTGAGGCAGGGGAATGGCGGGAACCCGGGAGGCGGAGCTTGCAGTGAGCCGAGATCGCGCCACTGCACTCCAGCCTCGGCGACAGAGCGAGACTCCGTCTCAAAAATAAAAAAATTAAAAAATTTTAAAAAAGAATATATTATCATTAACTGGGTCATCATATTGTAAATTAGATCTCTTGAACATGTTTCTCCTATCTAACTGAAATTGTGTATCTTTGACCAACATTTCTCGAACATACACACCATCACTACTGCCCAGCTCCTGATAACCACCATTCTACTCTCTACATGTCCATGAGTTCAACTCTGTATTAATTCTACATATAAATGAGATAACGAGGTATTTGTCTTCTGTGCCTGACTTATGTTACATAACATAATTTCTTATAGCTTTAACCGTGTTGCAAACCACAAAACATCGTTATTTTTGTGGCTGAATATTATTCCATTGTGTATACATACTACATTTTCTTTATCCACTCATCCATCAGTAGAAACATAGGTTGATTCCATATCTCGGTTATTGTGAATAATACTGCAGTCAACATGAGAGTGCAGATATCTCCTTGACACTCTGAATACTTTTCCATTGGATGTATTTACCCAGTAGTGGATTTGGATAATATACCCAGTAGTAGATACTATACCCAGTATAGTATGAAACATTCCAAAATACAGTATTTTTACTTTTATTGTTTTGAGGAATTTCTGTACTGTTTTTCACAATAGCTATACTAATTCACTTTCCCACCCACAGTGTGCAAGGGTTCCCTTTGCTCCACATCCTTGCCAACACGTGTGATCTTCAATCTTTTTGCTAATAGCCATTTCATCAGGTGTGAAGTGATATTGCTTTGTGGTTTCCATTTTTATTTTCCTGATTATGTCCACTTTTTTGCATACAACTTTTCTAAATCAGTAGGACAATCCAATTATAAAAAGGGCTATAATTTTGACTAGATACCATACAAAATAATATGAAATTGTTCATGAGCACGTGGAAACATATTCTAGATCACTAAACATGACATTATACTCACATTGAAATGGCTAAATAAAAACTCTGGTAATACCAACTGTTTGAAAAGAGATGGAGAATCAAGAACTCTCATAGACTGATGGCGGAAAAATAAGATCTAGCTACTTCATAAAACCAGTTTGGCAATTTCTTAAATGGTAAAACAACATCTATAATAAATCATATCTATTGCACTCTTAAACATTTACTAAATAAAAATTAAATATATCTACACAAAGACATTTAATGTTCAGAATATATTTATTTCTGATAATCAAAACTTGAATATAGTCAAATATTTATCAATAGTGAATATACAGAATTTGGTAAATAAACACATTGGAATACTACTCTTCAATAAAAATATATAAACTAATGACAGCAGTAAAAAAAAGAAAAACATGGAGTGACCATCCGTTCCCACCCCCTAAAGCATTATTCTGACATCAAGAAGCAGACCACATGTCTACTGAAGACTACTTTCATGCCTGGAGTACCCATGAAACTTTAAAGGTGATGAGAATGTTCTGTATCTTGATCCTGGTAATGATCTCAACCACATGTACATCAGACAAAATGCAGATAATTTTACACTCAGATAGATGCATCTTCATAGGTAAATTATACTTTTTTAAAGGTTGATAATTTTAGAAAAAAATTAAGAAATGGATGCATGATTTAGCAGGTGATAGTAAAATTGACTAAATATTTGGAAAGTGAACATATAATAATCAAGTCTATTACACTAAGCTTATTATAGAAACTTAGATTACAAAGACTAATATAAAACACTAATATATAAGCACAGGAGGGAAGTAAGTTAAAAAGTCTGCAGTTTCTAAGTTGAGAACAACACTTCTAAACATAAATACAGAAAAAAAAAGAATAAAAGCTAAGAATAATAAACTTGACAAGACAAAAATTTCAAATCACTCAAAAGAGTAGAAACTATTATCATTTATATGGAAAAATCAGGCAAAGGACATGGCAAAAATAATTACAGAAGTACAATGTTAAGCTAATAATCATAAAACAGTCAAAAGCAATTAAAATTTAAATATACTTTATTAAAATTATATGCTTTTTTAGAAAAACAAGAATTATTTTCTCAAAAATAGTTTTTAAAATTAATTTATAAATCTAACCAATTATCTCCAGTAAAATATATGTTAAAATTTAAAAAATAGATTTAAATAAACATATGCTTAAAGTTGAAAAATTAGGAAAAAATAATATATTGCTTATTTCTCATTTAATCATAATTTGCAAGTAGTTTGTTGTTTGCACGTTTACTATAAAATTAATTGTAAATACATTTTTTAAAAAGCACCTAATATTTTAGCAAACAACTTATATTTTTCATTTTGTAAATGGATTACATTTTAAAATTAACAGTTTTATATTGTGAATTTAAAATGCAAAAGTCTTAGGGACTACTAGGACCAAAATTTGATAGATATCCAAACTGTATATGCTACTCTAGCTCAGATTGGTCAATAAATAATCCTTCCACTCCTCATTGTCTATTATTTTAACCACCTGTAGAGTTTACTCCCATATTGATTATTGGCAAGGACCACAGTAGCAATTTTGGCTTCTCAGAGATTATTTCTTCTTTTAGTCTGCAAGTAGGATTCGAAAAAATACGAATATAATTATAATACTCTTGTATCCCAAGAATTATTTATTATTGTCATTACCAGACAATATTCTAAAAGAAAATGCTAAAGACTATGCTGAATTCATTCAGGTAACAAGGGTACAATAAATATGTCAGTTGTGTTAGGCATTGGGTCAGGTGCTATAAATTTAGAGGCCCAGACAGACAATTCTCCTGTCACAATGGCTGAGTGTTTCCTATTGTAGTGTGAACCTTCCTAGTGTTCTCTTCATATTTTACATCCTAGATCCAAAAACAAAAAGGAAAAATATGCCATTTGATGTATTCAAAAGGTTTTCCACGTGCTTACACACATAATTCATATACATATGTAAATCTTACGTTAATCATGAATCTGAGTTTCCAAAAGTATCATATTAGTAATGATAACTCATGATGCCCAGAAGAGTGGCGCACTATAGTAACTATCATTGTACAACAATAAAGCACCAAATAAATTTTGGAGATAACATTTTTACTCATGATTTTTATTTAATAATTACAACTTGCACTTTGACTTCAAGGGGTACACTCTCAGGTTTGTTACATGGGTATATTGCATGATGCTGAAGTTTGGGGTACGATTTATCCTATCACCCACATAGTTGGTATAGTACCCAATAGTTGGTTCCTCAACCCTTGTCCCCTTCCTTCCCCCACTTTGTAGTCCCCAGTGTCTGTTGTTCCCATCTTTATATCTATGTGTACCCATTGCGTAGGTCTCACTTATAAGTAAGAGCATGCAATATCTGTTTTTCTGTCCCTGCATTAGTTTGCTTAGGATTATAGCCTCCAGGTCCATCCACGTTGCTGCAAAGGACATGATCTCACTGCTTTTTACGGCTGCACGGTATTCTCTGGTGTTTATGTACTACATTTTCTTAAATTAACAAGTGTTTCACTTTCTCATAGGAATCTTGTAATACTAGTAGCTTTTTTACATACATATATATAACATGAAGAAGTTTAACTGTTTTAAAATTAAAGCCCAATTATTATGTTAGTTTTTAAATACACATAATTTTAAAACATTAAAATACACATAATTTATATTTCCATATATTAAAATACACAGGATATATAGATTTTTATACCTTTAATTTTAAGAATTTTATTTTATTTTTCCCCTCCCTCTTTACATATAGGTAAATTGTCTATACCTGTATCCCAAGTTTTTAGCTTTAATTTACAAAAAAAGACAGCCGGGATAACCATTTACTTTTACAAAACTATATAATAGAAGATATATTATCTTAATAAGATAGATCTTCTCACATAATAAAAAAAATGAGTACTTTTCTCTATCTTGGTCAATATTAAGTCAGGATTTAACATCTGCTTAACTTAGTTCAGGTTTGTAAATCTTGTATTTTCTGACTCCATAGATCAGGACATGACACGTTCTTACTGACAAGGCTTTAATTAGGTTTAGTTTCATGGCCATGTGCCTACTACTCAAAAGTGTTGCCTTTTAAAAATTATATCAGTAAGATACTGGCATGACTTCAAGTTCATTTCCCTGCAGTTATTGGAGCGACATAACCCAGAAACTAACCAGTGTTTGTCTCAAATCAAAATGCTTAGGCTGAATAACCACATGAAAATAAGGATTTAAGTTTTATTTTACACTGGTAAATGTAAATCAGGAAAAGTGATCATTTAGCATATGTCAAAAGAGTTTGACTTCAGCCAATATTAAAGTAATAATAAAAAACTGTGAGTACTTCTTAATAGATATAGCGATATCTAGTTTTCTTAATGTAAACCACCACATTAACATTTATTTCTAAACACGATAGTCATAATTATTACTGTCATGCTAAAATATTTTAAAATAGGTAGAAAATTGCCTATGTATTCTGAACAACTTGAAATTTCAAAATATATGGTTGGAATGTGCACATAGAACAATGCATCAAATTAGTTCTACCTGTGAAAATACTCTAATGCAAAGAGTTTAAAAACTCATTTAAAATAAACGCAGAAAAAGTCACCTTTTAAAAAAGTTGTTTTATTACATCTTGGTGTCAACAGAAATTTTAGAGACATACTGGTTATGATGGTTAATTGTATGTGCCAACTTGACTGGACCAAGGGATGCTTGGACAATTGTCCAACATTATTTCTGGGTGTGTCTGTGTGGGTGTTTCTGTATGAGATTAGCATTTGAATTGATACTGGGTAAAGCAGGTTGTTCCTCTTAATGTGGGTGGGCTCTTCCAATCCACTGAAGGCCTGAATACAATATAAACTGAATAAGAAAAAAAAAAATTACCTTTCTGCCTGACTTTAAGCTGAAATATTGGTCTTCCTCTGGCTTCAGATGCTAACTTAGATTGTCATTTACACAGTAAGCCTTCTGCTTCTCGGGCCCTAGGACTGACACTGGAAGTATAGCATCTGCTCTCCTGCTTACTGACTGTAGATCTTGGGACTTCTCTGCCTCCATAATTGCACAAGCCGATTCCTTACAGTAGATCTCTCTCTCCATTGGGAGAGAAAATATGTATAGAAAGAGAGAAGACACACACACACACTTATACACACACACACACACACACACACACCTCCTATGAGACTATTGTTTCTATTTCTCTGAAGAACCTTGACTAATATGCTAGTCTTACCTCTCTTTTGAGGTCGAGTCATGCCCCACAGCATTTCTGAGAGGTATATTTCCAGTTTGGCTGAACTCTTCTTCCCTCTTTCAGCTCACACACATCGTAACTCCTTTGGGAAATGTTTTACTTTTGTACATCATTGCTTTTACACTATTCTCTGACATTCCTACACACTGGCAGCATTTCACTACAGAGACCTTTGAGCACAGTGTCTACTACTTCCTGGCTGTGTATTAATAAACATCTGTTCTGATGGCTTTCCATACAATTTCTTTAATTCTTGTAATAAACCCTTGGGTGTATATAATTATAAATCATTTTTAAAGAAAAGGAAATTGAGCATGGAGATGAGAATTGCTCGAGGCACAGAACTAGTAAGTAGCAGACCTGAGATTTAAACTCAGGCGGAATGTCTCCAATATCTATGCTAATAACAACTATGAGTTAAGCATCTTATAATTTAAATAAAATGTTTTTGTATTTAGATATTCCTTTCTATTGCCTTGATAAATATTGAATCTTATAATGAATGTGATATAGCAATGCAAGTTTAAGGGCAAATTATTAATTAGATTATTATCATGTCATTTCTTAGGTACAATAACTTTAAAACTTTGACTAATTCCATGGAAATCAGTAATTTCAATTTGTTGCTGATATTTGGACACCATTAGGTTATTTAAAATCAAATACCAGTATATTATGAAGTTCTCATTTTTTTAAATAAATATAAAATTTACAATAAAAATTCACATTTGTATATATAACGTAGGTTCAATATTCTGTAAGAGTGTCTCAGCCTCTACCATTTCAAGGTCACTGGAATATTCACAAGAAAATTCTATATTAATAAATTGTAAATGGATCAATTTTCTTCCTAAAGAAGCTAAATGCAAGATAAATATGACTAAATTTGTGTGAGGATGGGTCAGTAAATATTCTCATCAATTTAAAAATTGGAAAAGCCACATTTGAAAAGAAAGTTGAAGACTGAATCCATAGGAGAACTGTACTATGCACAGATGGAAGGGATGGACCTGACTGCCTTCCAGCCAGTACCTGTTCTGGAACGTGTGCGGCTACATCTCCAGAATACCTTTACTATATTAAGTGTTTCCCGGCGGCTGCCAAAATCTACAGATTTTCCTCTTAAAAGAAAATAATACCAAGCATGGCCAGGTTTGGAGGTCACAATTGAACAAGACAGTGAAAATACGAGAGATATAATTTTCTTAAACTAAATTCTATTATCTGGGAATAGCTGGAAGTTCTGAATGTAAATTGAGCTGAAGAAGAAGCCAGTGCTTTAGGTTGATGGCCAATAGCCCAGAATAGGGAGCAACATGGGAACACAAGCTTCTCTTCCCACTGTTAATTATAATATTTGAGCTGGTCCCCTTTGGTTCAAGGTACAAAAACTCAGTCAGGACTGTGTTGGGCCCAGATGGTTGAATGATTGACTGGCTACCATTTTTGTGCCAGATGGCACATCCAGCTACTTTTTCATCCAGGTTTATTTGAACTGGGACATCGTATATGAGGGAAAAATATTATATCACAACATGACAAATAATAATATTTGTAATATCAAGAAAGGATCACACTGAAAACTTTGGGAATAGTTCTTTAATCCAAATGATTAATAAAATGTATTTTATTTCCTACATTTTTTCCAATCATTAGGGAATATGAAAAAAGACTAAAATATGTATATTTTAAACTAAGTTATAATGATTAATCTGCTTAATGACAAACCAAACATAGTTCCATAATTTTCTTTGGTAAAGTTTATCATTTTAACAAACCCAAGGGCATATAAATAGTAATCATATAAATAGTAATTCTAATATGGCAGAGTAATCATTTCTTAAAGCTTTGTAGCCTTTTACTAACATTTTTACTGTTTTTCATCTATGCTTCCCTGCTCGGCCTATGGTGGGGGTGGAGTGTTATGTGAGAGACGTGTAGTTGAAAGATGATCATGTATAATAAGGAAAGGCTGGATAAATAGTCGAATAAAAGTCCAATTCCCAGCCTGCAAAATGCCTAGGGATTAAAAAGGGGACCAGATCTGTCTATGTTCTGGCGATCTATTGCACAGCATCATGATGATAGTGAGTAATAATATATTATATATTTCAAAATTGCTAAAGATTTTAAATGTTCTCACTACAAAGACATACGTATGTGAGGCAATAGATATGCTAATTAGTTTGATTTGATCATTCCGCACTGTATATACATGGATCAAAATATTACATTGTACCACATAAATATATACAATTATTGTTTGACAATTAAAATGAAAACCCCCTATTCGGTGGATATTGCATATTTTATAAAAAATTAACTAAAATGATCTTTTTATCAAGGATTTTGATGATTTTGCTTATTTTGATGACTTTTCATATTTCTGTTATTAGTATGTGAAATGTATCTCTCAAAATGTGGGTATCCCTTTTGCTTGCATTTGATTGAGATTCCAAATGTAATCTCTGCTGGAAGGATATTTGTAGTACTGCTTAGAGTGACTGAAACATAGATTGAAAGTCCTGTTGTTCTGTTCAGTCTTATTTTCTCATTTATTTCTCAGGCTCCATTTTACAAACAGGGGAAAAGGTTTTCATTAGTTTTAGTAAGCCTTTGTCATTTATATGGCAATATAACTTTCAACCACATTCAGAGAAAATTAGTTAAATCAATAAAAGAAGGACTTCTGAAATTTTACTTAAAACAATTGCGTTGACTCCAAATTATAGTAGATTGAAGTTCTAGTGTATTTCTCAATGCAAGTTATCTTTCCCAAATATTTTAAAATTCAAATGCAATATTTAAAATACAGTATTCTAGTTGCTATGTTAGCAAGCAATTGGGTTTTAATTGATTGGCATCCTATCTTTTTGAAAGAGAAAATATGTAAGAGAGGAACAATGGCCTGGGAATCCGGTACTTGAGTTTTATCTTCCATCTTGATTTGATTTAGTTCCTTTTATTCTTTACAAGCCACTTAACCTCTCAAAATATCGTTTTAATGCATAAATTACAAAGATTTCATTTAATAATGAAGAAATCTCATGTAACTAAAAATAGTTCAATTAAGAGCAACAACCTTTATGTCTTAGAAAGATCACCAGTATTAAAATGATAGTATGCTTCTCAGAAATGTCATGTTTAACCATGTGAATTATTTTATAAATTCCAAAATTAGAATAGATATATATCATAATTTTTAAAAGCAATATTATGAAAGTATTGCACATTATTTTTAAATAGAAAAAAATTAAAATTGTAACCATGTCATCATATTAAAAAAGAATGATTATTCTAAAAATAATAATCCCTTCCCAAATGTGATAGATATTTTATATACATTTCTATTGTGTTCCTATCAACAATTATCATTAATTTGAAGTATCCAATTCAATTTTAGTAGTCTTCCCGTCATTATAAAAATCAGTTGAACAATGAATATTATGATTCTTTTCTTTGATGATATTCTAAACTGATTTTATTAAAGAAAACACAAATTTATTTATTTGACTAATATTGACTAACAGTATTTATGAAGGTTTCCAATTTTTTTTTTGAGACGGAGTCTGGCTCTGTGGCCCAGGCTGGAGTGCAGTGGCCGGATCTCGGCTCACTGCAAGCTCCACCTCCCGGGTTCACGCCATTCTCCTGCCTCAGCCTCCCGAGTAGCTGGGACTACAGGCGCCCGCCACCTCGCCTGGCTAGTTTTTTGTATTTTTTTAAGTAGAGACGGTGTTTCACTGTGTTAGCCAGGATGGTCTCCATCTCCTGACCTCGTGATCCGCCCGTCTCGGCCTCCCAAAGTGCTGGGATTACAGGGTTTCCAATTTTTTTAAATGTGCGAACTGTATTTTAAATAATAAAAAAGTATCAGAATGAATAATCCAGAAATAGTCCAGAGTTAATAACAAATGCGTACAGAAGATCTAAAATCATACAGAATACCCAGATTAACTATAATGCTTATATATTTTAGAAATATAGAATCCTAGTTCTACAAAATAATCCTAACATATTTAATGATTTGTTTTGTAATAGAGCATTCTTATCTATCAGATGATCAGGTGAATTATTAAAGTGGAGATTTCTTTTAAGGCAAGATAAATTTTGTAACTATATGTTTGTTTTCAGGGGAAGAGAATTAACCTAATTGTTATAAATGTATCCACTTCTTGTTAAACAGCAATGCCTCAAGAAACTCAAAATGCCTTCTATTTAGAAAAGAAGTCTTATCATGTTGCCTACTGAGCATTTGCATCAACTAATCAGATAGATGTTCCAATTCAGATTAGTAGACCTAATTATATGTGCTGAAATAAAATCTACTCAGATTTGAAGAATGACTATACTAAAATAATTATATCGCTGTTGATATACTGTTGTTTGGTTTTATCGTACAGAAGAATAAAGACGAAACAAATCAATACTTATTTTAAGGAAGGTTTGATATATCTGCACATTAACAAGCTGAGCTGAAAGAAGTTTGTTGAAAAGATGAACTGAGTCATCACTTGTTACACATATTAAACATTAAAACAAATTTTGATTTAAAATTCTCAGTAACGTATCTGTTATCTGTATTGAATTATGTTAGTAATATTTCATTTTCTTTAAATAGCTCACGTCATTTGACTTTCTTCTCACCTGTCTCCCTTTCTTTCTAAATAAAATTTTAAAGTATTAAAACTTATTCTAATAAAATCATTTTTTTTTTCAAGAAACACATCGTTTGATTTTTAGAAGTAAAAACTTTCTTTGATATCTGATCTAAATGTGTTTCATGCAGCATTTGATGTAATCGCTCTAACAATATTTCATTTTAGGAATGTTATATTATTTTCAATTAAGAACTACATGTTGCAAAAATGATTTGGTTCTCTCAGACTGTGACTTCCATTAAATATTCAATTATTAAAAATGGGTTGAAGTTTAATTAAATAAACTTAATTAAAATTAGATTAACCCTTTTCACAAAGCATGATCCAAGTTATAGTAAATGAAGGGCAAAAGGAACTTTAACATCATCCTTAAGCAACGAGAAACTTGAATGATACATTTAATGAGAGTGTATTATTAAAATTTAAAAGCATTTGGTTACAATAAAAAGATACTCAAGCTATTAATGTGTATCTCTTCAAAAATTCAGAACTTCATGTGACATTATGATTATTAAAAATACTGAAATATTTAATTTATTTTCAAGCTAAGCCAGTGCTGATGGTTTCAGTGGGGACCATTGAATTAACTATTGAACAGATTTTAATATTCTTTAATCCAACATTTAATTCAGCAATTGTACATTAAAGAAGCATTTTGTTCAGATTTTTGGTCGATAATGCTGTATTTTTAAAATACAATAAAATAAAAGGCATATTCCATATCACTATATAGTAGTATTCACAATCACACATCATTTGGGAGAAGATGAAATATATAGTTTATAGAACAACTTATTAAATAGAATGTAGCTGAATAGAAAAAAATAGGTCAAATAAAATAACCTGTATTTACATACACATCAATCAACAATCCTTCTCTTTATGTTTAAGCTCTGAGTATTTGAAATAACATACTTTTATTTTATAAACTTTAGACAAAACACATAATGAATGATAGATGTTAAATTGGCTCTATTGGGGTAATTTTCTATATTAAGAAATAAATGCCAAAATATTCCAAATAGAATAAAATATCCAAAAAGTTTCTAATTATTTTCTCTACACAGTTTATACTTACAATCTTTTCACAGAGGTGTATCTTAGATGATCATATCTTTTTTCTGATAGTATTATTCAAATATATTTAGGTTTGAATGAATAATTTCTTTAAGAAAGCTAAGATAACATGGAAATATAAAAACACAACGTTTTGTGAATTTTATGTTCATTCACTTTAAAATAATGCATATACATACATACATAATTCAAACAATAAATTAAAATTGGAAAAAATTGAAAAGTAAATGCACCTGCCTCTTATTTAGAGACTTATCACCTAGAGGCAAGAAACTGGACCACATATGTATGCCTCTGAAGAAGAACATAATCAAAATCAATAAAGTCTTAGGGCTAGTCATTTATCATAAATGGAAAACTTTATGCTTCTCCTAAGGGAATAGTGACATTGATGGCCAAACACGTTTGGCTCATGTGCTAAGTCTTGCCTGCCTCTGATTCTGCAGCTTTCTTTTTCCACCCAACAATATATCACATGTTTTTCCATTAAATAACTTAGCACATTTTTACTGGATATCTAACTCTGCCAACATTATTTCACTAGGTGATGGTTCAGTAGTGAAATAAATGGGCCAAAACTCTTTCCCTCTACAACTTCATGTAGTGAGAGAAACACAACAAGTAACATATATATATATATATATATAGACATACAATTTTACATACTAAACATGCAATATTAAAAACACAGGAATGATAAGAGTGTATAATAAATCAAATGGTACAGTTATTTTAGTTAGGGTGGCTTATCATTTAAGAACATATTGAACATCCAGTACTGAAATACCAATTCCAAATTGGATTTTGGAAATAAGATTATTTATCTCACAAAAGGAGCAATTCAAAATTAAGCAGTCTTGGTCTGGTGCAAGAGTGTGTTGCCAAACAAAAGCCAATCTCCCTGCACCTCACTTCCTTCCCTGATCAAATTTCCTGATTTAGTCACATAGTAGATAAAGATCCCCAAGGCTGAAATTATTACTGACCTTAAGCAGTCATAATAATATTATTACTTTTGCACAGACTTTTCCTGGACAGAGGAAGAGAAGTGTCCCAATGGAAGAAGGGAGTTGCTCTCAAATGAAATCACCACAAGCTTATCTGTTAAACAGTTCTTTTTACATACTTACAGCCTATTTTTCCTCCCTTATAAAAATACTCAAGAGTCAGAATTGACCAGATATTTGTGGAAAAGAAAATTCATACAAAAGGCAAAAACAAAACAATTTTAAAAGAATAAAGTAGAAACAGAGACAATCATAAAAAGCAAAAAATTCCTATGAAGTATAATTAATTCTATCGACAACAAGAGAGAACACACTAGATCAATACAATAAGAAGAAAACACTATGAATAATATCAGCCAGAGAACATAGATTTTGGAATGTATGTAAAGCAAATATAGAGATCATGGGCCAGTAGCAGAAAAGGTAATGAGTGTCCAAAAGTTACTGGAAGAAGTCTAGTAGCCAAATCGTAAGGTGTTAAGAAAGATAAAGCTTGGGATCCTGAGAAGAGAAAATTATCAAAATAATAGAAGAAGATAATTTCCTAGAAAGGATGTCTCCCTTGTTTAAAGACAAATGTAATAAAAATAAATAAACTTGTAGCAAAGTAAAATATCATGGCATTTTATAACAACACGGGCAAAATAAACATCCTTACATTTCCTGGTGAAAAAAAAAATGTATATAAAACCCATAAATCTCAAGTAACACTGGATACTCAAATAACAACATTGGAATTTAGAAGAAAATGGATCAAAACTTCCAATTCGAGAACAAAACATACTTGAATTCTAGACAAATTCAAATAATGAAATATAAAGATATAATAAAGTTATTTTGAGATAAAGTTTTAAAAATTGATTTATTTGGATCATTACTTGATTACTGAGTAATCCAAATTACTCAGGAAGTTGTGAACAAATATACTCCAACAAAATTAAGACTTTAAATGAGTAAAATGAGATTCAATATAAAATAAAATCACCAATTATTTGACTTAATTGCCACACATAATACCATGAGAGATACATATCAATAATCTTTTTTTTTTTTTTTAACAAGAAAAAGTTGAATGGCATCATGTGTACCATAGATTGATGTCTACAGTTGTGGCTATCCACTATTTCAGATAGACAATTCATCTCATGAACAGATGATGTAAACTTATGGTATCAGTAAACGTAGTACTCTAAATGTATTTTCTCTTCCTTATAATTTTTTTTAACATTTTGACTTTTACTTTAGATACAGGGAGTACAAATACAGATTTGTTACATAGGTGTAGTGCACCCAGGTGGTGAGAATAATACCAAATAGTTGTTTTTCAATCCACACCCCACTCCTCTCCTCCCTTTCAGTCCATAGTTTCTACTGTTTTCATGTTTATATTCAGGTGTGCCAATATATATCTGCCACTTAAAAGTGAGAATATACAGTATTTGGCTTTCCGATCCTGTGTTTTCTTAGGACTGTGGTCTCTTGCTCCATTTATATTGCTGGAAATGGCATAATTTCGTTCTCGTTTGTGGTTGTGTAGTATTTCATGGTGTAAATGTACCACATTTGTTTATCCAGTTCACCCCTGATGGACACCTTGGTTGATTCCATGTCTTTGCTATGTGAAAAACATGGCACTGAACATACACATGCGAATATCATTATGGTTATAATGATCTATTTTTCACTGGGTATATGCCCAGCAATGGTATTGCTGAGTTGAATGTTAAATCTGTTTTAAGCTCTTTGAGAAAACTCCAAACTGCTTTCCACAGTTGCTGAACTAATTTACACTCAACCAATAGTATATAAGCATTCTCTGTTGTCCACAACCTTGCCAGCATCTCTGATTTTTTGACTTTTTAATGATAGTCATTCTGATTGGTGTGAAATGGTAGCTCATTCTGATTTTGATTTGCATTTCACTGATAATTATTGTTGATGAGCATTTTTCATGACTGTTGCCCACTTGTATATCTTCTTTTAAGAAGTGTCTGTTCATGTCCTTTGCCCATTTTTAATGGAGTTACCTATTTTTTTTTTTTTTTTTTTTTTTTTTTTTGAGACGGAGTCTCGCTCTGTCGCCCAGGCTGGAGTGCAGTGGCGTGATCTCGGCTCACTGCAAGCTCCGCCTCCTGGGTTTACGCCATTCTCCTGCCTCAGCCTCCTGAGTAGCTGGGACTACAGGCGCCCGCCACCGCGCCCGGCTAATTTTTTGTATTTTTAGTAGAGACGGGGTTTCACCGTGGTCTCGATCTCCTGACCTTGTGATCCCCCCGCCTCGGCCTCCCAAAGTGCTGGGATTACAGGCGTGAGCCACCGCGCCCGGCCGGAGTTACCTATTTTTTGTTTGTTAAAGTTCCTTATAAATTCTGGATATTAAAACTTTGTCAGATACATAATTTGTGAATATATTCTCTCATTCTGTAGAGCGTCTGTTTACTGTGTTTCTTTTGCTATACAGAAGTTCTTTAGTTTAATTAGTCCCCACTTGTCAATTTTCATTGTTGTTGCCATTGTTTTTGGAGGCTTGTCTGTATTAGTCTGTTATCACCCTACTAATAAAGACATATCTGGTATGGGAAAATTTATAAAAGAAAGTGGTTTAATTTACTCACAGTTCTGCATGGCTATAAAGGCCTCAGGAAGCTTACAATAATGATGGAAGGGGAAGCAAACACTTCCTTCTTAATATGATGGCAGCAAGGAGAAGTGCCCAGCAAAAAGGGGAAAAGGCCCCTATAAAATCATCAGATCTTGTGAAAACTCACTCGCTATCATGAGAACAGCATAAGGGTAAACACCACCATTATTCAATTTCCTCCCACTGCGTCCCTCCCAGGACATGTGGGGATAATATGAGAACTATAATTCAAGATGTGATTTGGGTGGGAATGCAGCCAAATCATATCATTACCCAAGAGTTATTTTTCAAGGCTCTTGTCAAGAACAATTTTTAATAGGTTTTCTTCTAGGATTTTTATAGTTTGAGGTCTCACATTTAAATCTTTAATGCATGTTGACTTAATTTTTGTACATGGTGAAATGTAAGGGCCAATTTCATTCTTCTGCATGTGGCTAGCCAGTTATCTCAGAATAGGGAGTCTTTTCCTTATCTCTTGCTTTCACTGGCTTTCTCAAAGATCAGCAGGTGGTATGTTGGTGTGCAGATTTATTTCTGTGCTGTCTACTCTGTTCCACTAGTCTATCTGATCTATGTGTCTGTTTTTGTACTAGCACTACCATGACCATTTTTGTTATTGTAGTCTTATATTATAGTTTGAAGAGTACAGCTTTGCTATTGTTTTGTTTTTTGGTGTTTCTTTTTTTGTTTTTTTGTTTTTTCCTTAGGATTGTTTTGGGTATTCAGGCTCTTTTTAGGTTTCTTACAAATGTTAGGATTTTTTTTTTCTAGTTCTGTGAAGAATAAAGTTGGTAGTTTACTAGAAATAGCATTTAATCTATAAGTTGCTTTGGGCAGTGTGGCCATTTTAACAATATTAATTCTTCCTATCTGTGAGTATGGACTGTTTTTCCATTTATTTGTGTCATCTCTAATTTCTTTCAGCAGTGTTTCGTAGTTCTCCTTGCAAAGAGTTTTTACCTCTTAGTTAGATGTGATCCTAGGAATCGTGTGAGTGTGTGTGTGTGTGTTTCTATTGTAAATGGGATTGCATTCTTGACTTAGCTCTCACCTTTAACATTATTGGTGTATAGAAATGCTGCTGATTTTTGTACATTGAATTTTTTTATTCTGAATACTTGCTAAAATTGTTTGTCAATTCTAGGAGACTTTTGGTGGAGACGTTAGGGTTTTCTAAGTTTAGAATCATATTGTAAGTGAGATAGTTTAACTCCTTCTTTTCATATTTACATGTATTTACATGCCTTTCCAAGCCTCACCACAGTCAAAGATTCTGGTAAATTTGCAGAACAACCCAGCGATTCACAATTTAAACAAACCACTCAAACAATTCAAATGCAGATGGTGTGAATGAGACTTAGAAAAACTGTTTAAAACCTACACTAATTAAATAATATATATATTAGAAAATAAAATAGTCATCAAAGAAAACAAAAATAGAAAGCCACAGAAAGGAACATTGAAGGGCCAATCCAAGTACTAGAGGAGACTAGATGATCAGATTGGCTTGGGTATTTAATTCATATTACACATATTTCTCTTGTTATAATAAATGCAGCAGCCTTTTAGAAACCGATACTGTTGGATATTCAAATAATACAACTTACTTTAGTTCGATTACATGCTCACCAGCCATCCTTCAGAACATTTAGCCTTACATGTCATGGGCTATGGGGAGCTAGAAGGCACAAATTCAGAAAATTACTGTCTACCTAACAACCATATTTCACACAGTAAATTAAACCATAGCACTGGTTTTAAATTCATTTTCATGAGCTTTGTTAGTTTTGGAGAGTATGCCTGAATCCAATTAATTCTGAGATATTGCAAGTTTGTGTTTCTGAAACTATAAGGTCAAAACATGGACTTTGGTGAATTCAGTGAATTAAATACTAGCTTTTGAGGCTTCTTGTTACTAAACCAGTTGGGCTGAACTAATGACACCCTCACTCTCTTTCTAATCTTTTCTTCCCTATGTAGCTTAGAACAGGTAAAAATATGCTTCACTAGGAAAATCAAGCAAGGTCAGAAAGGGGTGGCATATTGACATGCTTTTGAAAAACATACAGAATTTGTTTAGAATACTTAAAAGTATAACAAATAAGCACATAATTATGAAGAAACAATATGAGCAAAGTGCAGCAAGGCAGAAAAAGGAAGCATATTTTGGTGAACTATAAAGTAAGTGAATTTATCTAGAACATTTGGTTCAATGAAGGAGAAGGAAGAAGAACCAATAAAATTGGATTTTTGAACTGTGGTTAGTTTATGCTGTCCCCCAAGTGCAACAGTAAGAAACTTAATTTTATTTTCTATAGATAGTGTCTAGTACTATCCAATTAAACAGCAAAGAGATGACCAAAGTAGCTAAATACATTTTCTAAAGAATTTTATTTGAAGAAAAAATATTGGAATGGAAATTATTTTTAAAGTTTATAGGACAGATTATGAGATAAGGAAATGAATTCATATTATACATAATTTAAATATTATTTATAGTTATATTCAGTATGCATTCATTATGTATTTATGTCATCTAGTTGGCATTACACAAATGGAGTAATTGTGGATAACAGTCATTTTGAAACTTGGTTGCTCTGTTAGATAGGCTG
Source organism: Macaca thibetana thibetana (assembly GCF_024542745.1). NCBI lineage: Eukaryota > Metazoa > Chordata > Mammalia > Primates > Cercopithecidae > Macaca > Macaca thibetana. Next base: position 63,407,082 of record NC_065594.1, read on the forward strand.
AATGTTACTTAATCACATACTCTAGCTCCTAGTCTAACCTATGAACATTTGCTTTGCATAGATTATATACTTTTCTGACTTCAAAATCTCAACAAGGATCTGTCAAGGATGATGATTAAATTATCTGTTTATTTTGGTGCATATATCTACCCAAATTCCTCTGTTTGATACCTGCTCAAAATTATTCTTTGCTTATAAATATTGGAATCCCTTTTCCCAAAAAGTATAAGCCACATTTTGGTAACTGAAAATTGTATGTGTAACTAATGAGAACATCGTTGCTATGGCACAGTAATTTCATCAGTTGACCACTAGTAATTGTATACCTTTTTTTAGAGATTGTAAGCAGAATTTTGCTTTATATTTAAATTATAGTGGAATTTATTACTATGATATTTTGAGTTCAAAGGTAATAGAAATAATCTTGCATTAACCATTTTCCTATTAAGAAATAAGAGAACCGATATTAGGCTCTTTATTCTTTCTCCCAGATGACTTTGAAAATTAAACTCATAAATAAAATGAGGGGGAAAAAAGATCATCTTTTCTACAAAATCCCCAAACAACTGATGTAGAATATTTGATTGAACTTTCTGCTTACAGTAATGGAGTGATTAATAAAACCATTCCTCATTACTAAAACATGTCAATCCTTTAATACATTTAACTTTTCCGTAATATCATTCTCTGTTTGACTCAACTGACCTTGTAGCAAATACTCTCTGCATGTCTTTTTCTGAATACCAATTATAAATTTAGTAATGTTATTGCAATCATTGCTCATTTTTGAATGGTAAAAAAAAGATTTCTTTATAATAGTACATAGATGCTGAGATAAATATCATTCATAAACTCCTCTGTAAAGGTTTAGATATAATTGTATTTTTCTAACAGGTCTGTGAATTGTTTTCACACTGACATTAAATTCTCAATACGGCTATACTTGTAGAGCATGCAATGACACAAAGATGTCCTTAGTCATCAGTGGAGTATGCTGCTTTTGGAGAAACAAGATCATAACTGATATCAATATCACTGGATTTTTTGTTTTTTTAATTCTACTCATAATCCTTTTCTAATATTTCAACAGATTAGCATCACAGTTGTCTAAATAAACATTTATATTTGGCTTTTATTTCCATCAAATCTTGTTATTTTTCAATAGAAAAGGATTAGAAGAAACAGAACAAATATTGATTTAATCTATTGCTACAGAAAAATTACATATTAAAATTGCATATATCATTATACTAGTGAAGTATGCACATATATATGCATTATACAGTCTACATACTATTACAATGACCTACAACAGTAATAGATTACTTTTTTAAGTTGAATATATTTTCAGTGGAACTTCATCTTTCAACTCTCTAGTTAACAATGCCTTTAATATGGTTTGGGTATTACATCTCAAGGAACTAGAAAAAGAACAAACTAAGTTGATTCATCATTCTTCTTACTTGCAAGGCTTATGACCTTTTTCAGGGAATCAAATTTTCTCTTATGTTTATTCCTTCTCGTTTAGATGTATTTTTCCACAAAAAAAATTGAATAATTTCTGAATTATTCAATCTTTTGGTATTCATCTTTTGGTAATAGCACAACTTATGTGGACTCAGAATAATATTTCTCCACTGAAACACACCTTTCATATGTTCTATCATGTAGAAAAATTAAAAAAAAACAACTCTGTGAGTATGCTAATCAAGTGTTAAGTAACTTTCAGTACAGTTTAATTTGAACATATTTACAAAGTTAAAACAATACATCTTTTAAAAATATTATACATATTTATATGTACAATTCGATGTATATATAAATTTCTACTTTCATGGCCTCTTATACATTCAATTTCTGCCTATCCATCCATTTTCTATGTGAGTGTAAGTATGTGGTTCATAAATATCTTTCAGATTTTGTCTTGTCGTAGTAAAGCCTGTCTTTTCTTACAAAAGAGACTCAAAAATCAAGTTCTGGAAGTAGCAGTAAGAAGACATCTGACTCCTGCCTGTTTGCCTGGGGAAAAGGAAATTCTCTCAGATGTTTGTCCTCTCCTAAAAGCCGTCCAGGGGAGGAGTCTTCTGTCAGTAACCTGTTTCTGACAAAAAGTTCCCCACGTTAAAATAAGCAAGTTCTCTATTTCCATTTAGATTATTTAAGCATTTAGCTATTAAAAATTTACTTTGGATGAATTTACAGGATTATGATAACATTTATTTCTATTAACAGTTCTGCTACCTTTTTATTCTTGTTTTCAGATTTGAAACTTGGAAGACTACAGTCTAATTCTGTTTCTTCAGTGTACAAAATGTTTATTTAGGACCAGATAATAATAATATATGTTTGTGATTATATATTCTAATAATTTATATAAAAACATAATATTAATGAATTAGAAAATATATCTACTAGATAGCAAATTTGATAATTTTTCAAAGTCCACATGTTTACTTCCTTTTTTATTATTATATTGAGTAAGTTATGTTTCCTTTTCTTTGTGCTTTCCCAGATAAACTATTATAAATATTTCATTTGCATTATTTATAAGATTATTAATATATATTCTTTAAACCCTTCATGAACCAAGGAAGCATTGTTATGTATGTATTTGGCTTAAGAAAGTAGCCTTCTAAAATAATTGTAGGTATATATAAAATAATTATATATATAATATATAATTATGTATATGTATGTGTAATTGCTGGCTTAGAAGATATTTATAAAATAAGCCTGAAGTTCCCTGAAAGAAAATGAGCAATAACCATTTCATAGGAAACAGAATTTATATATAAGATATACAAACACAGTTTTACACATAGTGCATACACACACACACCATGAAAACAGTCAGAGATAAGATATTTCCACAGCTGTGAGCATAACTTATCGGCCTCAAAATATTCCTAAGAAGCTGGGCGTGGTGGTGCATGCCTGTAATCCCAGCTACTTGGGAGGCTGAGACAGTAGAATTGTTTGAATCTAAGGTTGCAGTGAGCCGAGATCACACCATTGCACTCCAGCCTGGGCAACAAGAGCAAAACTCGGTCTCAAAAAATATATACATATATATATGTGTAATATATATATATATATATATTCCTAAGTGATAATGTGTCAAGGTAGACATAATTGTACCCTAAGGAATACTTTGGATTAGATGACCTTTGTACATTTTTGATAGATATATTTTAGGCCGTAGAATGCCAAAATAAAACATAATTTTTACATGTTTATTGTATTTCATCACAGAAATAAATACTAAACATTGTGACTGTTAGTAGTCTCCATTACATTTTATAACACCCTACAAATCAATACAAGGATTTACCTCATTATTGATATAAATATAGAACCTAAAAATCAAATATAAACTACCTTTTCCGATTTAATTTTATAAAATTAATGACAACTAAGGTGGAATACATTTACCATAAGTTAGAGTGTTCAGTTTCTCAGAGATTGTTTCAACAACATTCTCTGTATACTTCTGATTATAATTTATGTTTTATTCTAATTTTATATCTATATTTGCCAGAAAGAATGGTGATTCATTTTTCCTGTTTACTTACTTGTTTATTCACTATATATCCATGCTATATAAGTAAAATAGTGACAGAGTATGAAAGTTTGTATTAATTTCTATTGTAAATATATATTTGTATTAATACTGATATTTTATAACTGTCTTAAAGGATACAGTTTTGAGGAGTTTGTTTTACACTTTTCCTGAATTAACTCTTCTTTTAAAATCTATTCAACAGATATTTGTTAAATAGCTATTATGTAAAACTCTGTGATGTGTTTTCTGAATGACAGAAAATTAGAATCCTTGGGCAATAAACAAAATAAGAAGTTTTAAAACATACAGAATAAAAATAGAATCTTACTCATTTTTAATTCTAAAGAATCCTCAAGAACATAAAAAGTATTGATTTATTTTTATTTAAATGAGGACTTGATTAAAATTGTACTTAAGCATCAAATCTGTGTTTTACATCAGACAAAAACAACTGAGCTGTAGAAAGGGGAAAATGCATAGAATCATCAAATGAGAATGGGTAGGCTGTTCTTGAAGATGAATTTGCTTGGTAGTGAAGCCATAGAAAGTTCTAGAAAAAATGATATATTGAAAACTACATTAACGTCTTTGAGCTTTTGCACTGATAAATACTCTCAAATAGTTTTCACATGGTAGCAAAGTTTGGTCTGATAAGAAAAGAACCTCAAGGAAAGGAAATATTTTCTTCATTAGTAAAGATTTATTGACATATCTCATTTTCTTTCACAGAAAGAGGCATATACATTTTTCTTTGCAATTTATGATATATACCTTTTGTTTGCAAACCAAGATGCATTTAAAGCATGTATAGAAATGCAATTATGAGGCTGCCAAAATTTTTCATAATATATTCATTTTATCTGTAACAGATGGACCTTACATGGTATCTTAAAACAGGCAATGGAAAGAAATTAGAAAGATGTTGGCTTTTCATAAAATTGTTACTTCTTTATTTCCCCTGTTTTGTGTTTAGTGGGTAATTAATGCATGATGGCAGAACCTTCATAAATGAGATTAGTGCCCTTACATATTAAAAAAAAAAAACAAAACCTCAGAGAACTGCCTTGTCCCTTCCACTGTGCATGGACTCAGTAATAAGACGCCATCTATGAATCGGGAAACAGGCTCTCACCAGATACGGAACTGCTGCCACCTTAAATCTTGGATTTCTCAGCTTCTGAATGGTGAGAAATAAATTTCTGTTTATAAGTCACCAAGTCTATGATATTTTCTTATAGCAGTCTGAACAGACTAAGACAAAAGACTAATACTAATAGCCTCACACAGTGCCAATTTCTTAGTATTAGTCACCAAAGAAAGAAATCTCTAAGGTATTAATCAGAATACATTTCTGGATTTGGGAGGAATTAGGAGATGGCAGTAACTCATTTTCTAGGAAACAACAATACAAGGTCTGGAATGCTTTATTTTATTTTATTTTTCCTTCTGTTATATAAAATTAGAAAATGAATGAAGAATTTATATATTCTTAGACAAGCCCTCTTTCTACCCCTTATATTTGTTCATATAGTAGACAGTACTTTTTAATTGCTGACCTCTTTTAGTTCATCCACTTGCCTCCTTTCTAAAAAATTTATTTTCTTTTCATGTGCATTGAATTTTTCCTCTCTCCATTTGGCACATTATTCTGAACCTCAGCATACTAAAAGTTGATTTTAAAATTATAATCCATAACTGATATGCACCTGTACTTCAGAAACTTAAAGAGTGGGATACATACAGAGAGTGTCAGAGTTTTCTACAATTAGTGTAAGAACCAGGTAAAAAGAATTGCCCACCATAAAACATTCTTGCTGAACCTTTTACCTTAAAATAGAGAAAACAGTAGGAGAACTTTACATAGAGGTTTGTATGTAATAGGTGTAGTACCTATTTACTAAATCACTCACACACAATTTTTAACTCACGAATTTTATTTTAAATTATGCATTTAATTGTTGTCAGCTGGTGTTTTTATTTTTGTTTAGTTATTGAAATCCTCAAGTAAAAAAAGCAAGTCAGGTTTATTAAATGGAGGAATTTGAAGAGATAAATTCCAGGTAAAAATGTCAGCTATGGAAATGGTTCGCAAAGTAATCAGCACCCCTTCATAAGGACCTCTTAATGGGGTTATCACTCTAAATCCTTCCTTTCCGGTCGTATTTCTTAAAGAGTCATCTACATTTTCTCCTTTCAACTTATCTGTTTATTACTGTCTACTTCACACCACATTCTGATTAAAAGCATCAGTGGCCCGTAATTGTAAACCACAATTACACTTCTACTCTATAATAGGCCTCACTCTATTACAACTTTCCAGAGCATTTGTATCACTCCTCAAACCTTGAGACCATCTTCTAGAACAGCTGGGGCTTCTGTGAACTCTACATAGAATTTACTCTTACACAGTAAATCCTACTAGGAATTTACTCTTCTTTTTTTTTATCTCATATTCATCTGAAAGCTCATTTTCCATATCTTTAGTTTTTTAGTTTTTCTCAACTTATCCTCTTAAGACATCAAATTTTCTAAAGTTCAAATCTTGTCTTTTCAGATTTCGTACTCTACCTGTTTTTGACCTGATGAGTTTGTTGGGCCTCACAGCTTTAAATTCTATGTATAAATCCATGATTCTCAAATACATAACTTGACCTCATTTATCTCCTGACATATTTTTAACTTACAACTAGTTATCTCAAGTAGTGGCCCGTCAGACAACTCAAACCTACCATTTTTAGAATTTGCCTAATTATTACTTCCTTCCTCCCTTCCCTGGTTATTGAATCTTGATTTAAATGTCTCCAAATGGTTGGACTTTATCAAGAGAAACAAAACGACTGTTTCAAAACATTCCGAAACATTTTCTGGGTCTCCAAAAATTGACTTAGTAATCCATATTTGTCTTATCCTTTTTTTGTTCTAACACTATTAAGTTTGGTGAACATGCATATTCCTCACAGATGAAAATACAGTTAATACTCATCATCCTTGTCATAGTACTGAAAAGTGGTAAAATGCAAAAAATACAGAATGGAATATGAATGATTATCTTATTAAATATGTGCTTTAATTTTAGAAAATTTATCTCCAAGAATGTCTAATTTTAAAGGATTTTAAAAATTTTTTTGAAGAGACACAAAGACACAGTTTGCTGTTACAGGAATGAGTGGAAGATTAGAAATTGGAAATAGGATATAGTCTAATTTGGAAATGTTCAAAATTGGCATTCACTCTAAGCATGTATGGCTCCTGGATTTGAGGAACACTGAGAATATTGCTCTGAATAATGATTACTTCTTATATACAAAAAAATTTTAGTTGTTTCTTAGTAACCTCAAATTAGTATCTATTCTGTTTTAACTGTGCTATAATAGTAAGGGATCGAATAAGTCCTAATTTTGGTTGAAATGGAACAAGGAGAGCTGTGTCAGCATGAAAGGATTGTAGGACAATAATGTGGCCAATGGCGACTAAAGAGAATCCTGGAATTCACATCATCAGTAGAGGTCAAAAATGACACACAATATGTGAAAATGATCACTGAATATCCTCAGACTTTTTCAAGGGAGTACTGGACTTAACTACTGTCAAATAGGATGCAATATTGAATTATTTCATTTAGGTGTTAATGAAAATGGTATGAGGAGTTCCACCAGTTAAATGCACAGCAAGCCTGGACCACTGCTCATTCCCACAGCACCTTTTCCCATTTAACTGTTCAAGTCCTATAAGTTTAAACCTCTCTTTCCATGCTGCAGCCTAGCAATAGTAACGTCATTTCTAACTAGAGTTAAATGCATTATCTAGCTATTCACTCTGCCTTCGTTCTGTCTCATCTTTAATATATTCTCCTCATTGCCAGCAAATACAATTCTGATCTTTTAAATCTTATACTAACAGTTATGTTTAGATAAATGTTCCCCCCGCCCCCAAAAAAGCTGACACACACACATACACACGCACACCACATACACACACAAAATCATATGCATACACATAAACACATACCCTTTACTTCATCCATATTGGACCACTCATCATCCGTGGATATATTATATCCCATTATATCTCTTGGGCTTTTTACATGTCAATTTCTCTGCCAGGAGTACATTTTGTTCTGATTTCTTCCTCTCTTATTCTCTATCCAGTAAGGCTAATGGCAAATATCACCTTTGTTTTGAATACTCTCCACATCTCTGTGGAATATTTAACAACACATTTTTAGATGATCCTGGAATACTGTATTATACCCTTATGTTATTATACCAATGCTGATTTCATTATACCTGGCTTTTCTTTTACATTTAGGCTTTTCAAAAGGCAGAAACCATGTTTTACTCATGGCTTTTCCTTCATAGTTAAGCATATAGTAGATTCCCAGTAAATATACTGGAAACATGAATGAATTATTAAATGAAAACACCTATGGAGAAAATAATATTTTTTTATAATTTCATAGACAGAAAGCCTTTTATTTTCTTCTCTTGTAAAAGGTGACATTAAATATGTATCCTCATTTTATACACTATAGAGGATTTCCTTACATGAGATTATACTTGCCTGAGTTCCCACATACGAATAAAAGAATAAGCTGCTTGAATTTAAAATATCAAGATAATTAGCATTTCATTTGCCCAGCGAGGAAATAAAGGTCCCAGTTCATTCACTGCAACACTGCTTTGGCATTCTCCTTGTCTCAGGAGTTAATAACAGAAGGGCGCAGATATTAAACAAAGTGCTCTCTACCCAATTTCTTTAATTCTGTAGCACTTATTTCCACATTGATTCTAAAATATGGTTTCTTTCTCAAACATCCAATGAAACTTCTGTCTCGATAAATTGTGTATAAGTCAGAATTCTTAACTGGAAAAAACAGCACACGTCAGCTATTTCAAATAAATTATTAAAGGATATATGGTAGGTCAGAGAATATCTAGGGGAGATAGTAAGTTGAGCTTTGGGGCTTTGAGGTTCAACAGCCTCTAAATACCCAAACCTCATCAGAAGACTGTTCTGCAAGAGATCACACTGTTCTGAAACTGGGCATAGAGGCTCTGCCTCTCATTACTGGGGCTGGGCTTGACACCACAGTCTTCGCTACCTCTGTTTCTGAAGGCCAAAGCCTGTTTCCTCTTCCAACCTTATCAGAAAATAGACTCTGAACATTACTTGACTCTTCACCTTGTTTGCCTTCAAATTGAGGTGTTAATGAAGTTGATCCGCTTGCTGAAGCCAACATCATATGTCTGATCCCTAGCTCCAGGCAAGGCTATATATACCAATTTCCTATAGCTGCTGGAAAATTTTACCACAAACTTTGTGGCTTAAAATAACACAAATTTATTATGTTACAATTCTGGATGTGAGGAGTCTAAAAGGGTCTTACTAGGCTAAAATCAAGGGATCTTTAGGGCTTCATTTCTTTCTTGAGATTCTAGGGGAGAATCTGTGTCCCTGTCTTTTCTAGTTTCTAGAAGCCATGTACATTTCTTGGCTCATGACCCTCTTGGCTTATGGCCCAGCAAGTTTGGCCAAGTTCTTATATTGCCATTCCTCCAGTCCTTTTTCCAATCCTCTTGCCTAGTTTTAAGGACCCTTGTGATTATAATGGGTCCAATTGGATAATTGAGGTTAATATCCCTATTTTAAAGTCAATTGATTAGCAATGTAAACTACATGTGCAATTTTAATTACTCATTGTTAATATAATTCAACATATTCACAAGTTTTAAGAATTAGGGCATAAACATCTTTGAACAGCTATTATTTTGCTTACCATAATTCACATAATACACTGGACCCCCAAAAATCCATGTTCTTCCCACATACCAAATAAATGAGCTCTACTGCAATGTCTGCAAAAGCCCCAACCTATTGCAATATTGAGAGACAGGACCAGCTGGATTTCCTAGGCCAACTAAGGATTCCTAAGCCTAGCTGGGGAAGGTGACCACACCCACGTTTAAACCCGGGGCTTGTAACTCAACTCACACCTGCCCAATCAGGTGGTAAAGAGTGCTCACTAAAACACCAATTAGGCTAAAAGCAGGAGGTAAATAAATAGTCAAATCATATATCGCCTGTGAGCCTGGGAGGAACAATGATCGGGACATAAACTCAGGCATTTCGAGCCGGCAGTGGCAACCCCCTTTGGGTCCCCTCCAGTTGTATGGGAGCTCTGTTTTCACTCTATTAAATCTTGCAACTGCACACTCTTCAGGTCCGTGTTTATTCCAGCTGGAGCTGAGCTTTCGCTCACCTGTCCACCACTGCGGATCGCCACCATGGCAGACCGGCTGCAGACTTCCACCCCTCCGGATCCAGCAGGGTGTCTGTTGCACTTCTGATCCAGCGAGGCGCCCGTTGCCGCTCCCGATCGCCATTGTTCTTGCCTGGCTAAGTGCCTGGATTCGTCTTAATCAAGCTGAACACTAGTCACTGAGTTCCACAGTTCTCTTCCATGACCCACGGCTTCTAATAGAGCTCTAACACTCACGGCATGGCCGCAAGTTCCATTCCTTGGAATCCATGAGGCCAAGAACCCCAGGTCAGAGAATAAAAGGCTTGCTGCCATCTTGAGAGCAGCCCGCCACATCTTGGGAGCTCCAAGAACAAAGACCCACCAGTAACAGTATCAACTCAAAGTTCAAAATCTTATCTGCTCAAATGTCAAAAACTACATAATCTTTCCTGAGTATAAGTGAGGCTCTCGGTATAAACCATACTGTAGACAATTCTTTTTCATCTGTGAACCTGTGAAACTCAAGCAACAAGTTACTTGCTACCAAAATGAAATGGTAGGATAAGCATAGAATAACAGTTACAAACATTCTTTTTCGAAATGAGATAAAAGAAAAGGAAAATGGAGTCACAAGTCAAAAACAACTTCAAAATCGCACTAAGAAAATTCCATCCAGTTTCTAAGTTTGGAAATAATCCCCTATGATTCTTAGATCTATTCTCTGAGACAATATGCTTTTTCATTAATGATTGCATGTGTTTGCAGATGAGTAATTTTATTCAGCCTGTTTCTTGCATGATAAGTTTGAGGATACTTATCATGTAAAACAATAGGTTGTTTTTATTTTGTACTCCTATTGTCCTCATTAAAGCAAGCTGGCCACATCTCTGTTGGTGTAACATACTAAGGAATTTTGGGAGTCTCCCATGTAGGTCCTGTCATGTCATGCCAGGTTTTGTTGCATTACAGTATATGTGTACACATGGAGGGATGCATACATGGATGTATGTTATTAGATGAGAGGTTCCTTCACAAGCCATTCCTACATACTCTCACTTCTAATTTTTGATTCCATTTAGATGACTGTGATCTGTGAGTAACATATTTAATCTTTTCAAAAACATTTTTTGACGTGACTGCATACTCTGATCTTTTGACCTTTCTTAGGTAATAGCAAGTCCCTACTAGCAGCCACATGCTCGGTAATTTTTTTTCATTACAGTACACTTTCAAAAAAATAAATTGAGTAGTTTTAGCAATTTTTGCAGTCTGAATAAGCTGGGACCTTCCAAGTCCTAGTCCTGATTCACTTTTGTTTACAATGGTTTCCTCAATTTATTTCTTTTAGTTTACATTTTTACTATAAATAGCAAGAATAGTTCAGTCCATACCTTTAACACTTTGGGAATCTCCTCGACTAAATACTCAATTTCAACACTTACAAGTTTTGCTTCCCATATAACTGCAAGACGCAATCCTGCTAAAATTTCTGCCGCTATATCATAGGGATCTCCTTTTCTTAAACTTCCAGTAACATGTTTCTCATTTCTTTCTAAGCCCTCAACAGTAGCACCTTTATCCTCCATATTTCTACTAGCAATCTGTTTCTAATTATTTAGATATTCTCTATGATGCTTTAGGCTGCCTTTACCATGCTTTTAACTTCCTCTGAGTGCTCGGTAGCAGGGTCATTAGGATCCATATTTCAACTAGCAGTCTGTTAAAGACCATCTAAACTTTTTCTACCATGCTCTTCAAAACATTTTCAGCCTCTGTGCATGGCCCTATACTGAAGCCACTTACACATTTTTAAGGTACTTGTTAGAGCAGCAGCCGACTTTTAGGTAAGAAAATGTGTTATCAGTTAGAGTTCAACCTGGGGGCAGAAGCAGGAGATATATACTAAGAGATTTGTTACAAATAATTGGCTTACATGATTGTGAGGGCTGGCTGGACAAGTCCAAAATCTATGACGCAAGCACTCAGGAGGAACAAGTTGAAATTCTAGAACACAGGCTTTAACTGCTGTCCACAGGTAGAATTTCCTTTCTTTCTTTCTTTCTTTCTTTCTTTCTTTCTTTCTTTCTTTCTTTTTCTTTCTTTCTTTCTCTTTCTTTCTTTCTTTCTTTCTTTCTTTTTCTTTTTCTTTCTTTCTTTCTTTCTTTCTTTCTTTCTTTCTTTCTTTCTTTCTTTCTTTCTTTCTTTCTTTCTTTCTTTCTTTTTTTTTTGCATAAGATGAAGATCTGCTCTTAAGGTTTTATAATGGATTAAATTGGACTATACAAATTATCTAGTATACTCTCTCTTACTTAAAATTAAGATATTATGGAGTCTAATCATATCTGTAAAATACCTTCATTGTACCAACTACATTAGTATTTGATTGAATAACTGGGGAGTGTAGCCTTCCCAAATTGACACATTCAAAAGGCAATCATAGCGGGCAAGCATGTTTTCTGGTTTATATCTAGGGTAGCCAGGTCTCATAAGAAAAGAAGATTCCCAAGAACAGGAAGTATGTATAAAAGGGGTTGTGTGGCCAGAAAGCATGACATATGATTTCTGTTTAAATTCACATGATTTTACCTAGGTTTTCTTTGAGGCTGTCAATGACACATTCTTTTGCTTCCTGGTGGTGCATTTTTTTGTTATTGTTTATTTGTTTTTTGCTTTTGTTTTGTACTTTTTTTCAATATTAATTTCATAGTACATTTTCACTTTTAATTTTACTTTATTTTCACTTTTCCTTCACTTTGTTACTTTTTAGTCTTGTTCAATTCCTCCCCCCAGTATGCTTTCAAAAGTGCTATCTCTATTGGTTATGGGGCATGAGGTTTTAATTGAACAAGATGAATTAGTCTGGAGGGGTCTTGTATAGCATGATGACTGTAGCTAATAATAATGCAATGAGCACTTAAAATTTGCTAAGAGATTAGATCTTAATCATTCTCACCACACACACAAAATAATGGTAGGTATGTAAGATGATGGATATGTTAATTAACTTGATTAAATCATTTCTCATTATGAAATAATTAAATGAAAACATCACATTGTATACTGTAAATATATACATTTTTACTTTTTACTTTTTACTTATAGCTTTCCAAAGCTGGGGAAATAATGCTATCTTTCTATCAAAGTTTATTTTCTAGAAGCTGCATCTCTTTTTTCTTTTCTTTATCTGCCCTCTGCCCCATATCAGAAGTCCCAAACTCCCTTTTTATCACAGATTGTAAAGAGTCCATGTGATGTTGCGTTTTATAACTTTAGAATCAATAGAGTCAAACACCATACAATGACCTCTGCATATCAAGATGGAAGTGGTCACAGTAGATGAGACAGTAATAGATAGGACCCTGACAACTAAAATTAGGTTTAATTTAAGAAGAAACAAGCATGAGTGAAAGCAGAACAAAAAATATTTGATCTTATATTATTCTTCAATCCAAGCATGTCTAGCATTGAAAAAGCGCTTGAGATCAATGTAACACTTTATAAAATAATTACATCTTTCTTCAAAGACAAAATACTATTATTTGCGAACATTGCCAAAGTGTATCTTTATTAGAGACCTTCATAACTTTCTGTACAGGGCATGAATGTAACTATATTGAATATTTTGTTCTAAATGGCTTATATATGTTCAGCTTCATTATTCTCAAGGTCAAATGTGATATGGTTTCCTTTATGCTTTCTTGAAACCAGAGTATATATAATTTTTATTATCTATTTTGGTGGTGAACTTTGGAGAAACAGATTTTTTAAATTACCATTTTCTGGAAAGAGTGTAAAATGAATAAAAATTATTTCAGTGAATTGCTTCTATTATGGAATGTCGTTAGAGTCTACTAGTGAATCTGAAATTGTATTTTATGGGACTTGAGCTTTCTAATTTTAGTGATAAGAAATTATATTTTAAAGTGTCTTTTGCAAATGTCTGATCATAGTTTCAATTGTGAAGGGAAATGTGGGTAATCATATAATTTATTAAGGAGAAAAATAAAGCAACAAAAAATTAAAAACCTGCACTTTAGAGAAAACTGGGATCAGGAAAACAAAAACAAAAAACTAAACAAGCAATAAATTGTGTTTATATGTTACTAAAAGCATAGACCTGAATCAGCCTTGAGTAGACACATGAGAATGTGTCACCAAAATGGACAGGAACTATGCAAGAAGCCTAGAGACCAGGATACAGAAATCACTAAGGATACAGTAACACCCAACCCAATGGAATGCAAAATATTAAATTACAAATAAGGTTGAGTTTCATTACTGTGAGATTAAAAACATGCCTGAGATCAGAATACACAGTGGCTAGTTGAGTGTCACAAAGCCTGGCCAAGCAATACGAATCCAATCTGGTTCAGGTGGTTTTCAGAATTATGCAATGTCAAGTGTCTATTCTGTTTAAAATATTGATGGGAAAAATTCCAGAATGTCAGTTATCTCAAATCTTTCTAGTTAGTCGATACCCATTCTGTATAGCTAAATTAGAAAGTAAAACTAGCAAAGAAAAATACTGGGACTGTGGCTACATACTCTTCACCTCTCACGTTTTTTGACTGTCGATGTCAATATTCTGTATGTCCTCCATGTTTACCTTCCTTCTCACCTGAAAGGAGAGCAAATGTTATTGTGCTTTGAATGCAGAATAGAATTGCACAGAGAAAGGAGCTAATACTCATCATATTCTTTATAATTCACATTACCAGTGCATGTTATTGCAAGGTTTTATCATATTTGCTCCCAGAAGGAGAGGATTTCACTGAAAGATGATCATCGAAATAGAAGCAATACTGAAGAGAGTTAAATTTCTAGGAAAGCAGAGAGAGAAGTATTGGAAGGTGGGATGAAGGTTATTTCCCAAAAGTAGCATATTTGAGGAGTTTTAGCAAATAGAATTATGATAAACGAAGACATATCTTGTAAGGCAAAAGTTATGAGATATAGAAAGGCTACAACTGATGTCATAGGATCCCTTTCAAAAGATCTCTGAGAAACAAATGTGCTGTGTTTTAAGACTTTTGCAGAAACATAAAGGAAATCCGTAACCTGGGAAGCTTGGAAAACCACCCTGGATCACTCCTACCACTGCTTCCCTGGAATCTAAAATGTACTGAATGCAAATATAACTATCAAAAATAAGGAACAAACTGTCTATATGTAAAGATGGGATAAGGAAGTGGATGAGAAAAGTAACATTGTTTCACATAGTTGATGAAAAGTGTAATCTAATATTCCAACATGAACTAAAAATTTTAACAAATTATTTAAGAAAGATGATAAGAACAAAAACAAAAACAATGCAGGAATGCATGAATGCAGAGACAAGATGTGCAACAAGACTACAATGTGATATTGGAACTATTCAAAACATGAGAAAGGTATGAAAGGAACAAATTTTATAATAAATAAAAAATACATCAAAACACATTGATTAAAAACTATAGGTCAAAAAATTAATGTTAAGATTATATTCTATATATACTAAAAGAAAATATGGGTGAATGTGTGTATAATCTTGGAGCAGGCACGTCTTTACAGCAGTGATTGACAGACCAGAAATCATAAGAGAACACACTAATAAATCAAAAACATCTGCAGAAGAATTCTAAACAAAAGTAAAATATAAATTAACAGTATTGGTACATCGTTCATATGAGGGGATAGAAAAACTCGCCAGTGCATGGAAAAAGTGAATGGCTATGGTACCTTCGAACTGCTGCTGCCATCCTCAGAGAGAAAGGAGCAACCCAGGCTTGAGTGGGGCCCTTGGGAGGGGGTAGAAGGTAGAGTGTGACCTGAGAGCTGCTGCCGGGCAATGTAGACTATCTAAAAACTCATTATTGGATTGGAAGAGATCCGCGGCAAAGAAACTAACAACACATGGTTATCTTCTTTACAATCTCAGAGGCAAATTGTTGCTAAATAAGTTCCAAACTGCATCTAGCTGAAATAGCTAAACTACCTTTCAGTCCTGGAAGTTATGTCTCAGGTAAAACACAGATTTAAATTTTACAACAAAGGATGTCCAAATTCATATCCCACAAAAATTACTATCCTTAATATATAAAGAGCTATGGAGAAGTGAAAAACCAACAACCCTGTAAAAATGGGCTAGTGATATATGTTAAAAGATCAGAGAAAAAGACATGTAAATAGCTCTTAAATACATGAAAATCTGCTCAAATTGGCTTCTAAATTTTAAGTGAAAAATACAGATTACTATTTTTCACTTATTAGATTTATAAGAATCTAAAAATGTGACCACATGTTCTTCAGAGAGGCTTCAGGAAGTAAGTTCTTTCACTGCTCATAATGATTTTGAAAAGTCACCATAGGCCGGGCGCAGTGGCTCACGCCTGTAATCCTAGCACCTTGGGAGGCCGAGGCTGGCGGATCACGAGGTCAGGAGATCCAGACCATCCTGGCTAACACGGTGAAATCCCGACTCTACTAAAAATACAAAAAAGTTAGCCGGGTGAGGTGGCGGGCGCCTGTAGTCCCAGCTTCTCTGGAGGCTGAGGCAGGAGAATGGCGTGATCCCGGGAGGCGGAGCTTGCAGTGGGCAGAGAGAGCCTCACTGCACTTCAGCCTGGGAGAGACGCCACCTAAAAAAAAAAAAAAAAAAAAAAAAAAGTCACCATAACATAATAGACCAGGCACAGTGGCTCAAGCCTGTAATCCCAGCACTTTGGGAGGCTGAGGTGTGCGGATCACGAGGTCAGGAGATCGACACCATCCTGGCTAACAGGGTGAAACCTCGTCTCTACTAAAAAAAATACCAAAAAATTAGCCAGGCACGGTGGCGGGTGCCTGTAGTCCCAGCCATTCGGGAGGCTGAGGCAGGAGAATGGCGTGAACCCGGGAGGCGGAGCTTGCAGTGAGCGGAGGCTGTGCCACTGCACTCCAGCCGGGGGCGGGGGGGAGGGGCGGGACAGAGCGAGACTCCGTCTCAAAAAAAAAAAAAAAAAAGTCACCATAATAGAGGCAAATTTGGAAATATCTTAAAATTTACCATCATACATAGCAACCCCAATTCTTAGAATTTATACCAAAACCATTGTGCAAATAAGGGCACAAAGCTATTCACTGCAGCAATACCTGTAATCACAATAGAAGTGAAATAATTCAAATATCCGTCAGGGGAGCTGATGGGTGAAATCACAGTGTGTATTAGTCCATTCTCACTATGGACTGCTATAAAAACATACTTGAGACTGGATAATTTATAAAGAAAAGAGGTTAATCGGCTCATGGTTCTGTGGGAAGTAGAGGCTTCTGCTTCTGGGGAGGTCACAGGAAACTTACAACGGTAGCAGAAGGCAAAGGGGAAACAAGCACATATTCACATGGCCAGCAGGAGAGAGAAGATGAAAGGGGAAGTTCGACACATTTTTGAACAACTAGACCTCGTAAGAACTCACTCAGTATCACCAGAAGAGCAAGGAGGATATCCACCCCCATGATCCAATCACCTCCCAATAGATCCCTCCCCCAACACTGTGGATTACAATTCTATGTGAGATCTGGGTGCAGACACAGAACCCAACCATATCACAGTATATCTACAAAGTGCAATGATTTTGTCTAAGAAGTGAAATTCACAAAGATAAAACTTCATGAAGCAGGAATAAGGGAATTGTGACTCCAAAATGACTGTTTATGAATTAAACAAAAATAAGTGTTTAAGCATACAAGAAAATTTTTCTACATGCGTATCTATTTGTGAATATAATAGACATTTACATCTTAAACGTTTCCAAACACAAATAAGTGTTAAATCCAAAGGTTGGTCTTATGAGTAATTTTTGTGTTTGCTTTTATCTCTCCGTACAAAAATGTATCCATAAATCATTAATATTTATATAATTTAAGAGTGTTGGAGCATAGCATTGGGAATACTATGAATAGGGACTGATATGTTGAAAGAAAGGTAAAGAAGAGCCAGGGCTTTTTTCATTCCTCCAGCCCAGTGTGTGGAACATGTCTAACTCATTCATACATTTAGACTCCACATCAACTATCATTCCAATGCTATACAAAACTGAATATCTGTTGTTTGACAAAGTAATAACCAAAAAAATCAAAATTATTTTTTCTAAGCATTTCATTTAAAATAATTGAGTGTATTATCTGTTTATACAAAAATGGGAATAACAAGAGAAAATCACTAGCAAAATATTTGTTATTAATAAACCTCTATAAACCTTGTCATGCAAAGAAATTTTGTTACTTGATATGTTTTATTTATGTATAAAACATTTTAATTTATACATAATATATCTATGACACATTATTCTTTGTTGTTCATACCATCATGGAGATAAAATATAAACTCCTGTTCTACTAACTTCAGACTGGCCCTGTTATGGATTATGGTCAATAGCAGCAAACGTGATTACACAATGTTCAAGCAGAGGCTGTAGGTATTATAAGTTTATGTCAGCTCTTACTCTTCTGCTTTACTGCAGAATGTTTATCTAATGCCCAGGTGCTGCTTCTTTATCCTGTGTTCTGGAACAAAGGCATATGTCAATCAACTCAATAATGGAGCAAAGCTGCAGCCTCTAACAATCTTAGCCTGAAGCCCAGCCATTGCCTAGAGGAAAGTTGCAGCCAACACATAACTACATACTGCATGAGTGATAATTAAATACTTATTTTAAGCCACCATAATTGTAGGATTTTTCTCTATTATAGCAAAGCTGAGTAATACTATAATTACCTTTCATTAAAATAACCCCATTAAATACTCTTTACTATTTTTGAGAAGGCTTTCAATTTGAGTCTTATTTTGCCATAATTATAAGCATATACATATTCTTATGAATAATTTTATTCATTTGTCTTAAATTTGGAACACAGATTTCATAAGTATCAGTAAGTATTAATTTCTGATATGTAGGGACTGTGTCTTTTCTGCATGGGGTTTTTTACTCTCTTCTTAATTATATTATTTGGAAAATAAAACAATAGTCATAATGACAGTTTTGTACACTGAAACAATAGAAACATCACATTAAATAATAAATAAGATATCAACTAATTAAGAAATTCAATTGAGTACACTTAACCGCCATGCAAACCTTGAACTGATAAAGTTTATTAATGTTTCTAAAGGAACACAGTCAACTAGAAGAGCATATTTGTATTTGGTGTTATTGGTATGAAATTGATTTATAGAAAAGAATTACTAGTGAATATACTTTCAGATTTTGCCTAGAGAGAAATAACACTGTACCTGACGGGTGTTTAGTATTTTATTCAATAATTTAATCCATGTTTGTTTTGAAATCAAACATATTATGTCATTGTAGCTCAAAACCATTAAACATTTAACTGATCTAATTTACCTTTCAATGGCTCTGATTACCACATACACACAATGTCACTGGGGCAAAATAATTAGAACCTCATGCAGGTGTACTTAGAGGTAGGGAATTCAATGTACATGTGCATTCTGGTCCTTGCCTCAGTTGTTGACTGTTTTCTGCTTTATTTTTTTAAACAAAATAAAACTGATCTTTGTTAACATGATTTTTTTCTCTTATAAACAGTGCTATTCTCAGTGGTTAATTCTGAGCTCAATAAAGTCAGTAACGCAGTTATCGACTTTATTGAGGGTCTTGAACAAAACACAGAAATGCACCAAGATATTGAGATATACTCTGAATGTACTTGAACATAGCCTGTTGGACTTTCCTTTTCGGCATATCTCTACAGTTTCCATCTGCTACAATTCTCATCTGTTTTGTCAGTGGAAAGACGTTTTTAATCATCCAAGTCATATCATGCAGGGAAACCTGCTGGAAAGAATCAATAGATATGCATTTTCCTGTGATCTTAAATGTTGTTTAGTAGTAGTGAAACACTTTAAGGTTTGAATTCAGATGGTAAGCAATCATTCGGGAATTATCTTTAAAATTGTTGTCTGTATAAACAAATTTGTTCTCTTTTTTCCACAATATCTATCCCTAGATTTAAGAGTTCTTCCTACTTTTACTCAACATAGAAAAGTGATAGTATAAATGTCACATTTACCTGAGAATCTGCAATTTGGGTTTTAGTTGGGTTAATTTTTAATTACCTTCAGGATCCACGAAAACACCCAACATGAAAGAGTCATCACTCTACAAATATTTATTAGTCATTAAAAGTATTTACTATGTACACCCTACCAAGTATTCAAACTGAACAGATGCCATCACAGGCACTGATGATAAATTAATCTGAGAAGCAAAATGGGCTGAACTACAGTGAAGTTTAAGTTAAATGGGTTGCAGAAATGGAAAGACCTGTCTGTAATCCTGGCTCTGACATGTAATCGCTTTCCAAATTTGTAAGACACGTCAATTTTCCAGGTTTTCCTTTCTTATTCAAATAATGAGGCACTAATTATCTCTAATCATGAGAATTCAGATTTAAAAGTGTGTTTGAAGTCCTAGTACATAATAGCTGTTTAATAATTTTAAAAAGCACTTATTATTGAAACAAAAATATCTCCTGCCTCCTTATCGTATACTTACAAAAGCAGTGTATGTGTGTGCATGTGTGTGTATGTGTGTGTGTATGTGTACTCAAAAGACATTTAAATCTTTAAAAAAGGAAACAAGAGACTTCAGTGCCATAAATGTCCAGGAAAGAAATCTAAAATTAAAGAATGAGATAGTGAATGAAAATCCAAGAAGTACAGCTTTAGAATATAGAAAGACATGACTTTTCAGATGGAGTTGTATGGCTGGTAACTGTCAGTTCCGGTTTTAATAAGATGGCTATTACATACAGCTATTGATTTGGAAATAATGTGGAAAGTGTTAGGTAAGAATAGCTTCCTGAATTATCTTAGATGATCAGCTCAAATTTCCCTGCTCTGTCCTGATGATATTGAGGAAATTTTAAATCCACACCACTGATTTTTAAGTTTGGTAAGCCATGATAGAAGTTGTGACTTCGGAACAAAATGTACACCGACATCGTTGCCCAGAGGATGATTTCTATTGGTAGCATGATTTACCTCACTGTTTTTGAAGTGCTCAGCTTCCTTAGAGGTCATGCCTTCAGGCCCATATGATTCATCTGATAAATGTCTGAAGAAAATGTATGAGGCAGCGAGTGATAAAAGTCATCTGAAATACTTATATTACTCACGAATATCATGTACTTTTGTGTTTAAATACCTCTAGCAATCAAATATGCTTCTTTTTCTCCTTGAAAGAGCATTGCAAGACTAGTTTCATTTTGGCTTTTTATGGTAAAAGACAACAAAGAGACACATAATTAAGTAGATCCTCCAGCTTTACAGATTTCATACTAGCAAGAACAAGGGTGAGATCCTAGATCTCCCGCTGCCTGGGTTAAAACAGCAGGTTAAAGGCCTCTCTCTGCAGGTGGAAATTAATTGTATTGCTCCTAAAGAAGGGGCTCCTGAGAGAGTGGCTGAAAAGCTGGCAAAAAGCTCAATTCCCACATCCCATTTTCACTCTACAGTGAGGCAGATCCCCTTGGGCCAAGGACAGCATACTGTTCACATTTTGAAACTTCCTTCACTATTATTATAACCAGAAAGCATTTATGACTCAACTGTACACTCTAATAGATCAGTTTTTCTTTAATTTAGAAACTGTTATTATTCTTAGTTGATACCTGCATTTTCTTCCAAAAGAACACCCATAACTTCAAATGCAGAGTCAGCCTAGAAAATAATAACTGCTCTGATACTTCTGAAGGTACTTATTTTTCTTTTTTAATAACTCTGCCACCTCCAAACATGTTGTAGGAAAACACACACACAACTTAAGCTCTTTCATTTGTGTGTGTGTGTGTGTCTGGGTATGATTGCGTTTTGTTTTGTTTTGCTTGAGACAGGCTCTCTGTCTGTTGCCCTGGTTGGAGTGCAGTGGGACAATCATACCTCACTGCAGCCTTGAATTCCTGGGCTTGAGCAATCCTCTTACATCATCCTCCAAAGTAGCTGAAACTACAGATGCATGTCACCATGCCCTGGTAATTTTTTTTTTAATTTTTAATTTTTGGTAAAGACAGGATCTCACTATGTTGCCAAAGCTTGTCTCTGTCTTTCACATTATTTCTAATTTACCATGGTCAAGGAATATTTTTACATATTATTTGCGTTCTTTCCAATGTATAGATTCAACAAAACATGATTTATTGCAATACTATCATATGAATAATTTTGAGGGAGAAAATCAATTGAATATTTGGGGTTTTTTTTGTTTGTTTTTTTTTGTTTGTTTGTTTTTTTACCACTACCTAATTTTAGTAACTTAAAGGAATGTAAATTTCAGAATGTAAAAAATGGATTTGGGGAGATCATCTTTGATTAGTATATGGATGAATATAAAAGATTTTCATTTCCTGTGGGATAACAAGAAATCATTGAATTAACAAAAAAAAACCACTTTTCTTTTCTTTTTTTTTTTGGAAATTAAAAAGGTTTAATGATTTTCCATTTCAATACATTTTTGTATTTATTTATTTATTTATTTTATTATACTTTTAGTTCTAGGGTACATATGCACAACATGCAGGTTACACATGTATACATGTGCCATGTTGGTGTGCTGTACCTATTAACTCGTCATTTACATTAGGTATATCTCCTAATGCTATTCCTCCTCCCTCTCCCCACCCCACAACACGCCCCGGTGTGTGATGTTCCCCACCCTGTGTCCAAGTGTTCTCATTATTCAATTCCCACCTATAAGCGAGAAAATGAGGTAAAACACTTTTCTTTCAAGTCAGTGAAGAATAGTGCATACAAGAAAATTTGTGAAAAACAAACTTCAAACTCCAGATGATTAACACTTCCTAGGTAAGCAAGCCAGGGGAAGCTTTCATGTTTTAAAGACAGATAGATATAATTTATTTTAATTTTTATTTTATTTCATTTGACAAATAATACATAATTTTATATACCTACGGGGTACCACGTGGTGTTTTGATACATGTATACATTAAAGAAATGATCAAGTCAGGCTAATTAACATATCCATTATCTCAAAAATTTTTCATTTCTTTGTGGTGCAAACTGGTAAAATCTCTTTTGGCTGTTTTGAAATAGTTAATACATTATTATTAATTGTACTCACCGTGCTGTGCAACAGATCATCAAAAGGTATTCCTCCTATCTAATCAAACCATTGACCCTTTCATGAAAGGTTCCCCTTCCCCCATCCACTCTGCCCCTCACCAGCCTCTGCCAGGGACTGTTTGTAACTGGGCTAGCAAAAGAGCAAGCTCAACAAAAATTTAAAAAAGGAAAAACAAAAACAAAACAAAAAACAAAAAAACAAGAAAGAACAACAAGAACTAGCCAAACTTTTGATAATTGGATGAGCTGATGCCATATTTGATATTTGATTCTGAAGGAACTCCAGGGAATGCACAGTATTTATGGCAGTGGCGCCCTGTATGGAATGGCCACTGCGAGGACGCCAGTTGCAGTGGGAGAGGTGCAGCGGGGGCTATGTGCTCCGCGGAGCTGGTGTGGCATGGGAAGAGGCGATCCCAGCAGGAGCCCCGTGCCCTACCGAGTTGGCAGGGTGGGAGCCCGTGCTCCTGGGAACAGCTGCACCCTCCCAGTAGTGCTCAAGCATTCCTGTGCTCTTGGGACCTGGGAAACCTCCTGCCTCGACAGGCTCAAAAGTGCCTGCTCCCACTCCCTGGCCACTCCCTGCTCCCAACACACACTTGGGTGTGAAGCAACATTGTAGCCAAGCCCAGGCGCTGTCGCGACCCGGCTGGGTGTGTGCATGCTCGAGGTGGTGCTGAAATGCCAGACCCCCAATCTCCACCTGCTCAGCCCCATCTGAAATTAGGTACACCAGCGAGCTCAGGGAGGGAAGCCGGGGGCTCTGTGGGCAGCTCAGTGTGGGCGTGCAGGGGCCCCTCAGTGTGGACAGCCTGGGTGCTGTGGACATCATACTGATGGCTGCAGGAGGTTGACAGGTTCCTTAGGCAGGAAAGGACAGGTCCCTGGTGAAGCTTCACCTTCAAGCTAGGGATGGCCTGAAGTGTGGGGACCTAGCTGACACTTCAGGGTGGCGTCTGCAACCTGGAGTGAGAAATTCCTTGATGCTTTTCAGACAATGGGATGGAGATTTGTCCCGGCCCAGCCATGGACCAATCGGCATGTCCTTCCTCTATTCTGAGCCCTCAAAACCCAGACTCAGCCAGACTTGGACACTTGTTGGTACTATCTGCCTGCGGATAGGGACTACCTGCCTGTGGGTGGGAACTACCTACCTCAGGTCTCCTTTACGCTCATCAGGATGAACTGCCTGTGGGTAAGAGCTACCCACTTCTCCACTGATAGCTGTTCTGTCACTCAATAAAGCTCCTCTCTGCCTTGCTCACTCTCCAGTTGTCCACATAACCTCATTCTTCCAGGATGTGAGACAAGAACTTGGGACCCACCAAACAGTGAAAGCAAAAGGAGCTGTAACATGTTTTTGGCCGGCTCGCTGAGCGGCGGGCAGTTACACAGGTGCTGATACACTCCCAGACTGTGGGAGTGTAGACTGGCAACCCTTCTGGGGGCTCAGACCTTGGAATTCCCCAAGCCAGAGCTGCTGTAACACAATAGCCCTTTCACCTTCCACTGGGGCCAGGTGGCCACCCCATGCAACAGAAAGCAGTGGTGGGGCTGGCCAGCCCAGTAGCCATGGGCCAGAGCTGGGCAGAAGGACTGAAAGAGCTGTAGCACAAACGACTGAAACTCCCCTCCCTGAAACATGACCCTCCCTCCCCACAACTTGCTGTGCTGCAGGCAACGAGGAGAGAAGACCTCCGGCCCTTCTGGGAGCCCAGATCCCGGGGTACCCTGAGCCAGGGCCGTGACATGCTGTAACACCCTCTTTGGGGCTCTGTGGTTCCTGGTGTCTCCAATTTTTTGGCTGCTACCATGATCCCCTCAATTGGATGTTGGTACCCACGGCAGATGCTGCTTGTAGTACATCTGGTCCAGCCACAGTCTTACACAGAGCCAGCGCCTGTGCCAGTGCCTGGAACTGCCCACCCCACTGCAGCTGCCAGTGTACCTGGCTGTGTGCAGTGGCTGGACCCCACACTTGCTCGCTCACACACCCGTCATTCTTCACGCTTTGCTTACTCTTGGCAGGTGGGGGATCCGGGCGGGTAGTGTGAGCCAGGCACAGCCTGCCAAGCCAGGTGGGCAGAACAAGCGCAGTGAGCAAGAACAAAACTCAAGCAGAAGTGCTGCTGGCCACAGGCGTTTCCAGCTGGTGAAGTGATACCCTAAGGATCCTGTGACAGTATCCTCCATCCAGTAATTTTCTCTTATTTTGTTGAGTAAGCAGAGGCAAGGAGCTAAACTGGAAAGCAGAAGGAAATTTGTGCTGTATAAGGAGTTACAAACAATATCATACATCATACTTATATCACATGTCATATAGGTATAAATACATGCGCACACACACATACATGTATTTAATATTTTCAGGCCTTCGCTTTAAGGTAGATTTGTTGTACTACAAGGTAGGAAATTGTCCTGCATTTTTAATTTTCTGGAAGGGTATCCCTAAAACTGGATTCTAATGATTATTTTTATAAATATTTTGGTGGATTCACTGCTGAAGACATTTGTGTTTAGAGTTCTGTCTTTGAAGTAATTATACTTAAATACTTCGACCGCTTTCATATATTTAGGATTATTCTTCCATCATGTTGTAATTGTTTTGGTTACATTTTAAAAAATAATTTGTCCTCTTAATCTAAATTTTAAAATACATCAGCACAGTTTTCTTAGAAATACCTTCTTATTTATTTTTATCTTATTGTGGTTAAAAACACAACATGATTTATACATTCAGAACAGATTTTGTAAGCATACAATGCTATTAACTGTAGGCATGATGCACAGCAGATCTCTAGAAATTATGCATTCTGCATTGCTGAAATCCTATACCTGTTGTTTACCAACTCCATTCCCTCCTCCACTGTGCTCCTGGAAATCACCATTCCTCATTCTCCTTCTATAAGAAAGATACATCATAGAAGGGAAACCATGCAGTATTTGCCCGTCTCTAACTGGTTTATTTCACTTCGCATGATGTAATCAAAATTCATCCATCTTGTAGCAAGTTGCAGAATTTTCTTCTTCTAATTTGCTTTCAGAATCTTTAGCAATGTCCCCTTTATTCACTCCTGAAACTGTTTTTTCCTCTTGGATAAATGTTACAATTTTTCAATTTTACCAGCTTTTCCAAAAACAGCCTTTGTCTTTGTTAACACTTTGCCATATATGTGTTTTAGAATTCTTTAGTTTACTGTTAGTTCATTTTATTTTGTGTAGTTTATTTGAGTTAATTTGATAGCATTTTATTACTTTTTAAGATGAAAATTTGGAATATTTCAACCTGTTTTCCTATCTATTATGTCCATTTAAGGCCACAAATTTACCTGTAAGTACAGATTTAATGTTTTAATTTGTGCATGTTTTAATATATGATATTCTTATAATTTATTTTAAATAATTTTCAAATTTTTATTTGTATTGAATCATAGGTTATTCAGAAATTTATTAATTTATTTTAAAACAGAGAGTTTCCAGTATATGTGGATTTTTTATTTTCTTATAATTTAACTGTGAAAAGACTCTGCATGATTTTCAGCCTATGAAAATTGTTTCAATTTTATTTTGTTCCAGTTTATGTTTAATTGTGGTAAAGGTTTATTATGCATTCTTTTACAAATATATCTTGGATTACGTTTCCTAATTGTATGCATCAAATTTTTAATATTTTTATTGTATTTTAAAATCTGATTATATATTTGTCTATTTCTTTCTCTATATCTGTCCATTTTTGCTTTACACATTTTAAAAATTTTATTTTGATTAACCTATTTTATGTTCATCTATTTAGAATTGTTATTTCTTCTTGGTATAATCATCTTTTTTAAATTATCCCTCTATTACTACTAATAATTTTTGATTATAATAGTTATAACTGCCTACTTTGTCTTATATTTTGATAGCTGCACCTGCTTTATTTTATATGCTAGATTTGTCATTTCTTTTTATAATACTTATTTTCACCTATTATTTTTAAAACCTAAAGTTTGTCTTTGTTTTTGTTTATATGTTTTGGTTTTTTGTTGTTAGTATTTTAGGATTTCTTATTTTGTTCAATGTAAAAATTATTTTATTTCAATTGGAAAATTGAGTTCATTTACCTTTTTTAATCCTTACCTTATTTTTCAATAACTTGATTACAATTTGTGTAAGATGAATACAAAAATTTAAAATGTTAACTTAGATATATTTTAGCTGATACATACATTTGGAATCCTGGGCACAATCAAGGTAGTGGAAATTTTCATCATCTGTAGGTTTGCTCAGGAACCTCTGACTTGTCATAGAATAAGTGTAAGAGCTTTATAAGCAACTATCAATCTCACAGAATGGTATGCCATAAAATACCAAGAATACCAGAATGGAAAACATATGCACCAATAACATATTTCTCCAAAACCTTACCCATAGCTTACAATATTAGGCCATTTGATTTTTCTTCATCTGATAGATATGCAGTGAAAAATCATTGTGGTTTTAAATTTGATTTCTGTGTTGACTCATGTCCGTAAGTAATTCGCCATATGCTTATGTGGCATTCCTATTCCTTTTCTGCTGGAGTCCGTATCAAAATGTTTTGCACATTCGCATACATATACGTAGGTAAATAATATACAAAATTATCTCTTACTTTGTGGCTTGCCTTTTTATTAACGTACTGGACTTTCTAAGATTACAAAACAGGTTTTAGTTTTAACACCTGGTTTGTTATTTTTTCTTTTATCTCTCAAACTTCTGTTCTCTTATATAAAAAATGTTTGCTTATTCCAAAGTTATGAATTTTTAAAATGTTTTCTTCTAGAGATTTTATAGTGGAACACTTACACTTAGATACAAAACCATTTTTGAGTTTTTAAAAATATCTAATATAAGAATTAATGGGTCTTGTTTTATTTTGTTACATACTTTCTTTTTTAAATCTTTATTTTACATTTGAGAGTACATGTGAAGATTTGTTACATAGGTAAACATGTGTCATGGGAGTTTGTTGTACATACTATTTTATCACCCAGGTATTAAGCCAAGTACCCAATAGTTATCTTTTCTGCTCCTCTGCCTCCTTCTATCCTCCACTTTCAAGTAGACCCCAGTGTCTGTTGTTTCCTTTTTGTGTTCGTAAGTTCTTATCATTTAACCTCCACTTATTAGTGAGAACATGTGGTATTTGGTTTTCTGTTCCTGCATCAGTTTGCTAAAGATAATAGCCTCCAGCTCCATCCATCTTCCTGCAAAAGACATGATCTTATTCTTTTTTTGTGGCTGCATAGTATTCCATTATGTATGTGTGGAAAATTTTCTTTATCAAGTCTGTGATTAATGGGTATTTAGGTTGATTCCATGTATTTGCTATGCTGAATAGTGCTACATTCACATGCATGTGTCTTTAGAGTAGAATGATTTATATTCCTCTGAGTATATACCCAGTAATGAGATTGCTGGGTCAAATGGTAGTTCTGCTTTTAGCTTTTTTTGAAGAGTCGCCATCCTGCTTTCCACAATGGTGGAACTAATTTACACTCACACCAGCAGTGTATAAGTGTTCCCTTTTCTGCACAACCTTGCGAGCATCTGTTATTTTTTGACTTTCATATTTTAAAACATTGGCCTTTCCCCCATTTGACTGTCTTTTCTAAAAATCATTTGTGTCCATTTTAAATTCTTTATTTTGTCCTATTGACCTCTATATCCGTGATTATGCCATCACCCCACTACTTGATTGCAATAGCTTTAGAATAGTCAGGAATAGTAAGTCCTTCTGTGTTTAGTAGTTTTTAATATTTTAAAAACTGTGTTGAATATTCAAGAACACTTTCATATGCATATAATTTTAGCTTGTCTATTTTGTTTTTAAAAATAAAGCCTTTACAAATAGCATTGGCAATCGTAGCCCAAGCAATGAGTCAAGAGAAAGAAATAAAAGGCATTCAAATTTTAAAGAAATAAGTAAAATTTTCTCAGTTCACAAATGACATTATGGAGAAAACTCTATAGATTCAAGAAACCTGCTAGAATTTATAAATTAATAAATTATAAATTAATTCAGTTTCCATATTCCCACTGGTAAGATGCAAAATCAACACACAAAAATCTATATGTTTCTATACAGTATCATTAATTATCTTAAAAAGAATTTAAGAAAATAATTTCATTTACAATAGCTACAAAATGTTTTTAAAACTTAAGAATAAAATTAACTCAGGAGGTAGGTTTCTATCAGCGTTTTTTTCTTTTCTTTTAGATTTTCAAGTTAATTACCACAAAATGGTTTATTATATTGTTCATTGTTCTTTGTTTCCTCTCAGTTTTATGTGCAATTAAGTTCACCTATTTAAATGTACCATTAGATGAGTTAGGAAATTTTATTCAATGATTTAACCTACTGCATTATCCAGGCATGGAAAATTTCCATCCATTTGAAAAGTTCCCTGTACCCCTTTGTAATAAATCTACTCCTGTAAGTTCTAGCTCTGGGCTAGCAATTTTTTGATGATTTCCTGTCATTAAGACTTTGCCTTTTGACCAGATGGAGTGCATTGGCTTATGACTGTAATTCTAGCACTTTTGGAGGCCAAGGCAGCGGGAATGCTTAAGGTCAGGAGTTCAAGACAAGCCTGGCCAACATGGTGAAATCCCATCTGTACTAAAAATAGAAAAAAAATCCAGACCCAAAAAAAATTTTGCATTTTCTTGAAATTTGTATAAACGGAATCATACAGAATACAGTATATTGAGTCTGATGTTTTTTACTAAACTCTTTTAAGAATCATTGATTTTATCTTCATAGTCATTTGAATCTGTATTGCTGAAGAGTATTCCAATGTATGGACATACCATGATTTTTTTCTAATTCATAATTTATGATAATTGTGATGTGTCTATTTCCCATTAGTATGATTAATGCTGGTATAAACATTTGCATACATTTGTGTGTGTGTGTGTGTATGTGTGTGTGTGTGTGTATAAACATGTTTTATTTCTTTGGGGAAAGTATGTGTGAATTTATAATTTCTATGGTAAATATATGTCTACCTTTATAATACATTTGCAAGCTGTGTTCGAAAGTGGATGTACCATTTTGCATTCCCACCCTTTTCCATTTATGACAATCTAAATTCTGTTACATTCTTACAAAGATTTAATATTAATATACTGTATTTTTTATTGTAACCTATATGGTGTGTGTATAACATTTTCCTCTTTGTGGTTATAGCTTGCAATTACCTGGTGAACAATATTACTGCTCATCTTTGTATGCATTCAATTTATATCTATGTAACTTATTTTGTATACTTTTATCATATACAATTTTTGTGCTGTTTTGTGTTCCAGATATCACAGAATAATTCAATATTCCAAAGTTTTTGTCATGTTTTCTACCAGCAGTTTTGTAATTTTGGTTCTTATATTCAGGTCTATGTTCCATTTTGAGCTCAATTTTGTATATTGTGTGAAGTAAAGATTATTTATTTTTTGTATGGATAGCCAGTTTGTCTAGAATCATTTATGGAAGAGATGATTTATCTCCATTTATTTACCTTGGCATTTTTGTTTAACATCAAATGACCATACAAGTGTGGGTGTATTTTAGATGTATTATTGTGATCATTGACTTTTAAGCCTACACTTACACCAATACTGTCGTAGTTATAACATTGCTTTACAGTAAGTATTGAAATCTTGAATTGCAAATTCTCTAACCTCTGCCTCTTCATTTACTTTAGTCTTCAAATATCCATAATAAAATTTCATAGATTTTGATGTTGTTTCTGCACATTTTTAATTAAATTAATAAATGTATTTATTTTTGTAGCATTGCTGCAAGTTTCATTTGCTTCGTCTTTCAATATTATGACCCATTTCTTATCAGATTTGTAAGTAAATCTCTTCTTTCACTCTTGGTATTATTAACAAATGTATCTTTTAAAATAATAACTATTGTTTACTCTTTTCTCCCATTTTTTCAAAACACCGATTTTGTTTTACTGATTTTTTTTTCTATTCTGTATCTGTTTTATTTGATCAATATCTGCATTTCTTTTTGTGATTAATTTCTTCCTTGTTTTCTGGCTCCTTGTTCTTCAGAAACAGATCATTGATTTTTAAACTTTTATCTTATTATAACAAATTATAAATTTAAATGTTTCTCCTATTATAACGAATTGTACATTTAAGGTTATAAATTTTCATTTAATCATTATTTGAATAGCCTTTCACAAGTTGATATGTGTTGTTTTCTTTATCATTTGTTCAATTAATTTTTTGCTGATTTTTAAAAATATATTATTTATAATATATGATATATAGAGACCATTCTCTGCATGTGTTATTTTTATTTACTTTTAGATTAATTTTTGGGGTCAGAGTTTTCTGCAGCATTAAATGATCTATAATCCATTGAAACATGTTTCGTGACTTGCATGTATTGTATATTGGTGGTAGTGCCATGTGTATAGGAAATGAATGTAAATTTGTGAAGTCTCCAGTTGCTGGATGTGGCATTTCAAAAAATGTGAATTAAATAATGTGATTGATAGTATCATTCGGATTTTCCATATTCCCACTGAAATTTTTGTTAAGTTGCTGTTGACAACTGTTATTGAGATGGAAACATTAATGCTACTAACTATAATTTAGACTTTATATCTCCTTCCTAATACTGTCAATTTTTGCTCATATATTTTAACTCTGCTAGTGGACACTACCACATACAAATGTTATATCTTCCTAATACATTGACTGATTATTACTATCAAGTGTTTCTCTTTATTTTAAATGTCCATTTTTGTTTGTTTATTTTTTGTCTGATAGTATTTTAGCCAACTTTGCTTGCTTATGTTCCTTGTTGCATGGTTTACCTTTCACAACCTATTGTTTTTATCTATCGTGTCATCATATTTTAGGAATATTTCTAATAAGCATTATAGAGTTGGGTCTTCATTCTCTTAGAGAGTCTAACAATTTCTGCCCTTTGAGACAGGGGTTAATCCATTTAATTTACAATATTTATTGATATCTGGTTTTGGTTCCTCAGCTTCTCCTTTACTGCCTACATATATTACAGCTAATATTTTCATATTAAATTTTAATGTATTTAGTATAATGTATAACTATATAATTTCTTATATGCTTTAGTGGTTATCCTGGAGATTACAGAATACATTGACAACTTATTACAATGTACTTAGAATTAGTATTTAATTAGTTTATGTAATATACAGAAAACTTGCAAGCATGCATTTCCTTTTTCCTCTCTATAACACTACTTTATCACAGATTTTTTACATACATTTACATCCATTATAAATTTCTAATTTTATTTCAAATAAGTCTAAAAGTTTTAAAGAAATGTATGAAACAAAAGTATGCACATAGCCTGTTATATGTAGCTAGAGTGCACAATAGCCTGTGATTTTTATTTAGTCATATAGACTGATTTGTGAACTGGTGTAATCTCCTTTCAGCCTCAAAATTTTACTGTAAAATATATTGTAGTGTAAGTATACTGGTGATAATTTATTTTGTTTTTATTTCTTTACTTACTTATCAAGTCTTCAAGATATCAAAGTGGAGCAGGGCCAAGATGGCTGACTAGAAGCAGTGGCGTTCGGAGACTCCCATTGAAAAAAAAACCATAATAAGTGTATGAATCCTTCACCAGCAACCGAAGTATCCAGATTCTCTCATCAAAATTGACTAGATAACTGGCACGACCCATGGAGAGAAAGAAGAACAGTGTGGCACAACGGCCCACCTGAGAGCCACAAGGGGCAGGGAAGCCCCTCTCCCCAGGCAAGGGAGATAGTGAATGAGCATGCTACCCAGCCAGGGAAACTCTGCTTTTTCCATGGAACTATGCAACTCGCGGATCAGAAGATCCCACTCGTGAACCCAAGGCACTGGGGCCTAGAATCCCAACCCTGGAATGCACAAATTCTTACAGTCCCTTAAGGAATCAGCTTAAGCCTACTGAACTCCCCTGGGGAATGGCAACCAGCACTGGCGGCGGCTGCCTGCTAAGCCCTTTGAGCTCCTTGGGTAGGGGCAGCAGCCAGCACTGGGACTGACAACTGCCTAGTACACTAAGCTCCCTGGATGCGGTAAGGATGGCACCCATCTCTATAGCTCCAGGCTGGGCTTTTCCCCTGATGGAGCCAGGGAAGCTGGATGTCTTGGTCCCAAGACTTGGCCCCACAGCCCAACAAATCAGCTGTGGTAGTCTGGGGCCAGAGTACCTCTTCAGGCCTAAGCCTGACCCATCCTTCCTTATTGGGCAGGACTTCCCTGCAGGAACTCCAACAACTCCAGCCAGAGGCTCAGGGGCAGAATCCAGGTCTCCCTGGGCCTGAGCCTCTAGCGGGAGGGGTGGCCACAGGCTCTGTGGACCAGCAGACTTAGCCTCTCCTCCTGGTAGTTCTGAGGAATCCAGACAGCCCAGATGAGTGGGATTCCCCCCAGGGAAGCACACCAGCTCCACCAAGGGACCAAGTGCTTTGTTAAATGGGTCCTGCTCCTTGTGCCACCCAACTGGGTGAGAAATTCCAATAGGGGTTTTCAGACACCCTATATAGGAGCAATCCGACTGCCATCACATTGGTGACCCTCAATGTCACAGATCCCAGAAGGAGCAGGCACCCATCTTTGCTGTTGTCCAGCCTCCTTGAGTGACATCTCCAAGCACAGGAGTGAATCAGATGAATAGGGCTTTAAGTGAACCCCCAGCAAACTGCCGCAGTCCTACAGAAGAGGGACCTGACAATTGGAAAAAAAAAAAAAAAAACAGAAAGCAACAACAAGATCAACAACAACAACAACAACAACAAAAGCCCCCATTAAAACCCCATTCAAGGCTCAGCAGCTTCAAAGGCTCAAGAAGATGAGAAAGAATCAACAACAACAAAAAATGCTGAAAACTCAAAAGGCCAGAGCGCCTCTTCTCCTCCAAATGATCGCAACATCTATCCATTAAGGGTGCAAAACTGGATGGAGGATCAGATGGACAGATTGACAGAAATAGGCTTCAGAAGATAGGTGATAAAAAAACTACGCTGAGCTAAAGGAGCACGTTCTAACCCAATGCAAAGAAGCTGAGTACCTTGATAAAAGGTTAGAGGAATTGCTAACTAGAATAATCAATTTAGAGAGGAACACAAACAACCTGATGGAGCTGAAAAACACAGCACAAGAGCTTCGTGAAGCACACACAAGGATCAACAGTCAAATCGACCAAGGAGAAGAAGGGATATCAGAGTTTGAAGCCCACCTTGCTGAAATAAGACATGCAGACAAGAATAGAGAAAAAAGAATGAAAAGGAATTAACAAAGCCCCCAAGAAATATGGGATTTCATAAAAAGACCAAAGCTAGAATTGAGTGGAGTGCCAGAATGAGATGGGGAGAATGGAAACAAGCTGGAAAACACACTTCAGGGTATTACTCAGATGAACT
Source organism: Macaca thibetana thibetana (assembly GCF_024542745.1). NCBI lineage: Eukaryota > Metazoa > Chordata > Mammalia > Primates > Cercopithecidae > Macaca > Macaca thibetana. The sequence continues at coordinate 63,441,452 of NC_065594.1, forward strand.
TCCCCAACCTAGCAAGACAGGCCAACATGGAAATTCAGGAAATACAGAGGATACCACTAAGATAATCCATGAGAAGATCAACCCCAAGACACATAATCAACAGATTCTCCAGGGTCGAAATGAAGGAAAAACTGTTAAGGGCTGCCAGAGAGAAAGGCCAGGTCACCTACAAAGGGAAGCCCATCAGACTAACAGTGAACCTCTCAGCAGAAACTCTACAAGCCCGAATAGATTGGGGCCCAATATTCGACATTCTTAAAGAAAATAATTTTCAATCCAGAATTTCATATCAAGCAAAACTAAGCTTCATAAGCAAAGGAGAAATAAAATCCTTTCTAGACAAGCAAATGCTAAGAGATTTTTTTTTTTTAACCGTGAGGTCTGCCCTGCAAGAGCTCCTGAAAGAAGCACTAAATATGGAAAGGAAAAACCGATACTAGCCACTGAAAAAGTACACCAAAATATAAAGACCAATAACACTATGAAGAAACTGCATCAACTACTGTGCAAAATAAACAAACAGCTTCATGATGACAGGGCCAAATTTGCCAATGACAATACTAATCTTAAATGTGAATGGGCAAAATGTCTCAATTAAAAGACACAGACTGGCAAGTTGGATAAGTAGTCAAGACCCATCGGTGTGCTGTATTCAGTAGACCGATCTTACATGCAAAGATACACACAGTCTCAAAATAAAGGGATGAAGGAAAATTTATCAAACAAGTGGAAAGCATAAAAGAAGAAGGGGTTGCAATCCTAGTCTCTGACAAAACAGACTTTAAACCAACAAAGATAAAAAAAGACAAAGAAGGGCATTATATAATGGTAAAGGGAAAAGTTCAGTAAGAACAGCTAACTATTCTAAATATATATGCACCTAATACAGGTGCACACAGATTCATACAACAAGTTCTTAGAGACCTACAAAGAGACTTAGACTCCCATACAATAATAGTGGGAGAGTTTAACACCCCACTGTCAGTATTAGACAGATCACCGAGACTGAAAATTGGCAATATGCAGGATGTGAACTCAGCACTGAATCAAGTAGATCTAGTAGACATCTACAGAACTCTCGAACCCAAATCAATAGAATATACATTCTTCTCAGTGCCACATTCCACTTATTCTAAAATCGATCACATAATTGGAAGTAAAACATTCCTGAGCAAATGCAAAATAACTGAAATCATAACAAACAGTTTCTCAGACCACAGTGCAATCAAATTAGAACTCAAGATTAAGAAACTCATGTAAAAACCACACAATTACATGGAAACTGAACAACCTCCTCCAGAATGGCTCCCGAGTAAATAAGGAAATTTAGGCAGGAATCAAGAAGTTCTTTGAAACCAATGAGAACAAAGAGACAGTGTACCAGAATCTCTGGGACACAGTGAAAAGAGTGTTAAGAGGGAAATTTATAGCACTGAATGCCCACATCAGAAAGCTAGAAAGTATCAAATCAACACCCTAGCATCACAAGTGAAAGAGCTAGAGAGGCAAGAGCAAACTAATCCAAAAGTTAGCAGAAGACAAAAAAACTAAGATCAGAGAAGAATTGAAAAAGATAGAGACATGAAAAGCCCTCCAAAAAAATAAATAAATAAATAAAATCAGGAGCTGTTTTTTTTTGTTTGTTCGTTTGTTTGTTTTGTTTTGTTTTGTTTTGTTTTTGAGACCGAGTCTCGCTCTGTCACCCAGGCTGAAGTGCAGTGGCCGGATCTCAGCTCACTGCAAGTTCCGCCTCCCGGGTTTACGCCATTCTCCTGCCTCAGCCTCCCGAGTAGCTGGGACTACAGGTGCCCGCCACCTCGCCCGGCTAGTTTTTTTTTGTATTTTTTAGTAGAGACGGGGTTTCACCGTATTAGCCAGGATGTGGTTTTTTTTTTAAAAAAAATTAACAAAATAAATAGACTTCTAGCTAGACTAATAAAGAAGAAGAGAGAGAAGAATCAAATAGACACAATAAAAAATGATAAAGGGGCTATCACCACTGACCCCACAGGAATACACACTACAATCAGAGAATGGTATAAACACCTCTATGCAAATAAACTAGAAAATCTAGAAGAAATGGATACATTCCTGGGCACATACACCCTCCCAAGACTAAACCAGGAAACACTCTAATCCCCGATTAGACTAATAACAAGTTCTGAAATTGAGGCAATAATTAACCACAAAAAGCCCAGGACCAGAAAGATTCACAGCTGAATCCTACCAGAAATACAAAGAGGAGCTGGTACCATTCCTTCTGAAACTATTTCACACAATTAAAAGAAGGGAATCCTCCCTAACTCATTTTATGAAGCCAGCATCATCCTGATACCAAAACCAGAAAGAGACACAACAAAAAAAAGAAAAATTCAGGCCAAAATCCTGGATGAACATAGATGTGAAAATCCTCAATAAATTACTGGCAAACCAAATCCAGCAGCACATCAGAAAGCTTATCCACTGCGATCAGGTCGGCTTCATCTGTCAGATGCAAGAGTGGTTCAATACATGCAAATCAATAAATGTAATCCATCACATAAATAGAACCAAAGACAAAAACTACATAATTATCTCAATAGATGCAGAAAAGTCCTTTGATAAAATTTAACATACCTTCATGTTAAAAATTCTCAATAAACTAGGTATTGATGGAAAATATTTCAAAATAATAAGAGCTATTTATGAAAACCCACTGCCAATATCATACTGAATGGGCAAAAGCTGGAAGCATTTCCTTTGAAAACCAGTACAAGGATGCCCTCTCTCACCACTCCTATTCAACGTTGTACTGGAAGTTCTGGCCAGGGCAATCAGGCAAAAGAAAGAAAGAGCATTCAAATTGGAAGAGAGGAAGTCAAGTTGTCTCTGTTTGCATATGACATGATTTTATATTTAGAAAAACCCATCATCTTAGCCCAGAAACTTCTTGAACTGATGAGTAACTGCAGTAAAATCTCAGGATAGAAAATTAGTGTGCAAAAATCACAAGCATTCCTTTACACCAACAATAGGCAATCAGAGAGCCAAATCATGAATGAACTGCCACTTAAAATTGCTACAAAGAGAAGATAATATCTTGGAATACAGCTAACAAGGATGTGAAGGACCTCTTTGAGGAGAACTAAAAACCACTGCTCAAGAAAATAAGAGAAAACACAAACAAATGGAAAAACCTTCCCCCCTAACGAAAAGGAACAATCAGCATTTTGAAAATGGCCATACTGTCCAAAGTAATTTATAGATTCAATGCTATTCCCATCAAAGTACCATAGACATTCTTCAGAGAATTTTGAAAAACTATTTTAAATATCATATGGAATCAAAGAAGACCCTGGATAGTCAAGGCTATCCGAAGCAAAAAGAACAAAGCTGGAGGCATCATGCTACCTGATTTCAAACTATACTACAAGGCTACAGTAACCAAAACAGCATGGTACTGGTACCAAGACAGACATATAGACTAATGGAACAGAACAGAGACCCCAGAAATAACAACACTCATCTACAGCCATCTAATCTTTGACAAACCTAACAAAAACAAGTCATGGAGAAAAAATCTCCTATTCAGTAAATGGTGCTTGGAAAACTGGCTAGCCATATGCTGAAAAGTGAAACTGGATCCCCTCCTTCTGCCTTATACAAAAACTAACTCAAGATGAATTAAAAACTTAAGTGTAAAACCCAAAACCATAAAAACCCTAGAAGAAAACCTAGGCAGTACCATTCAGGATGTAGATATGGGCAAACACTTCATGACAAAAATGCCAAAAGAAATTTCAACAAAAGCCAAAATTGACAAATGGGATCTAATTAAACTAAAGAGCTTCTGTACAACAAAAGAAACTATCATCAGAGTGAATAGGCAACCCATAGAATGGGAGAAAATTTTTGCAATCTACCCGTCTGACAAAGGTCTAATATCCAGAATTTACAAGGAACTTAAACATATTTACAAGAAAAAAAAGAAGTCAAAAAGTGGGCAAAGAATATTAACAGACACTTATCAAAAGAAAATATTTACAAAGACAACAAACAGGAAAAAAAGCTCAACATCACAGATAATCAGAGAAATGCAGATCAAAACCACAATGAGATACCATCTCATGCGAGTCAGAATGGTGATTATTAAGAAGTCAGGAAACAACAGATCCTGGAGAGGCTGTGGAGAAATACGAATGCTTTTACACTGTTAGTGGGAATGTAAATTATTTCAACCATTGTGGAAGACATTATGGAAATCCCCCAAGGATCTAGAACCAGAAATACCATCGGATCCAGCAATCCGATTACTGGGTATATACCCAAAGAATATAAATCATTCTACTATGAAGACACATGCACATGTATGTTTACTGCAGCACTATTAACAATAGCAAAGACTTGAAACAAATCCAAATGCCCATGAATGATAGACTGGATAAAGAAAATATGGTACATATACACCATGGAATACCACGAAGTTACAAAAAAGAATGAGATCATGTCCATTGCAGGGAAATGGATGAAGCTGGAAGCCATCATCCTCATCAAACTAACACAGGAACAGAAAAACCAAACACCACATGTTCTCACTCATAAGTGGGAGATGAACACTGGGAACACTTGGACATAGAGAGGGGAATAACACACCAGAGCCTGCTGTGGGGTGAGGGGTAAGGGGAGGGAACTCAGAGGACAGGTCAACAGGTGCAGCAAACCACCATGGCACATGTATGCCTATGTAACAAATCTGCACGTTCTGCACATGTATCCTGTTTTTTTTTTTTTTTAGAAGAAAATAAAAGTTATGGAGTTGACAACAATAAAATATTCTATTAACTGAACTGAGAAAAGATATCAAAGCAACTAAAAAAATGAATTATTTGTATTCCATCTTTTGTTTATTAATTTCATACTTGTATATATTTCCCCTTATTTCAATTATTGGTTTGGAAAATATAACATATAATTTTGAATATTTAAGTCTAAATAAACTAATGTTATAACTAGTTACCAGAAAATGTAAGGAACTTAAGACATTTTAGTCAACTAACAAATCTTACACCTTTTAACTTTGTATAAACTTTTGTTTTAACCATATAACACCCACTGGGAAATAAAACGAAGGTGTCAGAGTTTTCTATAAGCAAACTAGAATGAAAACTCTAACTGTTCAATACAAATATATTTATGACAGGAAAGAAACAAAATAAATATACAGAGATAGGGAAAAATGGTCAGGCTCAGAAAGAAAATGGCAAAACTTAGTAGAAGAGTATTTGTGAGAGAGAAAAAAACCATAAGGAATTACAAGAAAAAATACTATATGTCATATCTCTAATAAAAATATTTTCATATTGCCTATATTCAGAGTTTTTGGGAAATGACACAAATGTTATATTTACACATAAACAGAAATATATTTTCATAATATGCATAAACAAATGTTTATAAACATGCCCATGTTTATAATTTTTAGATGGTGACATTTATAATGTTTTTCCTGACAATGCAAAAAAAATTAACCAAACAACATAGAATTTATATATAATGTTATATAACTAATTTATTCCTCAAATTATAGAAGGCATAATTGAAGAATTATGATGTGAAAATAGGGAAGTATAAATACACAAGAACCCTAAAAATTTTTAAGTGGCATTATGAGAGTCCCTACAAATATCAATGCACATTTAAGAACCTATCATAAAATATATTTGTAATAATAAAACGTCAACACTATATTGTACTTTCCTAATAGTTTGAACTGTTTCTTTATTGAAGCTTTATTCATTTTGTTACCTGTCCCTGTATTAAAGATTGGAAATTATTCTTATTTTTAAAAATCCCAAAACACAAATTACAGCTTAGCACAAAAAGTGTGAGAGTTTCTACTATTACCTTGCATGGGCTAACATTCAAGGAATCAGTGTGTGCACTATTTTTCATTTAGATATTCTCTATTATATCATAAGAGTTGTATGCCTTGACTATATGATTCACAGAATCTTTTCAGGGAAAATTTTTATTTAGTGTGTGACAAGGACGTTTCTATGTAACTAGGAAGGTAGAATAGAAGTAGAACTCATTACTGTTTCTGAGGAATTGGGGGCAGGCATGGAGATTTTGACAGATGGCTAATGTTAGTTTCTGTAGGCACCTTTGGAGTAGGAGCTGTCTTTCTGTGCTTCAGCCACATCAGGGCTCCACACAAACCAGAAATTTGAGAAATGTATCCAATAATTCCTGAGCTTTTCAATTTCGTGAAGTAAGTAGAGACTTTCCCTAACCCTGCTCACGAAACCTATCCATGATTTTGCACAGCTTCTACTTTTTTAGAAGGAAAAACAACTTCTGGAAAACAAACAAAATTTCCTCTTAATACCAAGTAATGTCCACTTCTTTGATAAGGACCCACTTCTATGATACCATTCACTGTTGAATTCCTAAAACTGTCTTCTTATTCTACCAGTTTCCCTCCAGTGTTCTATTGTGCAAAGCTCTATTATTTGCCTTTACCTCCAGCAATCTACTGATCTTTTTTTCATTACGTTCAGCAATAACTGCCCTGTTTGCTACATTCAAGGATAACTATTTATTCTTTATGTTACTTGATGGTTGACCTCTCTTTGACACAGTTAGTATTTGCTTAAACCACTTCATTTACTTGCCTTCCAAGATACTATACTTTCTTTTCTCCAACCTCATTAGCTGTTTGTCTTTAATCCCCTTGGATGTTTCATCTGCAATGTTTGGATTTCTACGATGCCTTTCTCTATTTATTCTCACTGTTCTTATGATCTCATTCTATCTCATGACTTTAAAATTGTCTATGTGCCAAATTTATATCTCTATTTTAAAAATTTCCCCTTACTTCATATAGTATACATAAATGTCTACTGGAGATCTCCACTTGAATATCTAACACCTTAAATTTTAAATGCCCCAAACTATTCCACATTCAGTTTTTTTCCCCTTTATATGTTTAGTAAGTCTATGTTCCAAGTTGCGCAGACCAAGGCCCTTGGAGTCATCTTTAATTCATCCCTTTAACTCCAATCCTTTGCCAAATATTTAATAAAATAGTGCCCCTACATATAAAATATATCTTGAATCCAGCCACTTTGTATCCTCTACACAAGAACCATCCTAGTTTTAGCCACTATCTTGCCACAGATGAATTACAACAATAAATATCTCTCCCTGCTTCTATTTTCTTTCATGGTCCATTCTCAACATAATAGCTATCCAAAGTGATTTAAGCCATAAGCAAATTATGTTTGCTTCGTAATCAAGACCCCTATGGCTTTTTCGTCTACTGAAAGTAAAAGCAAACGTTCTCATACTACAAAATCCTTTCTCTTCTAATTACATAGCTGACTTCCTCCTTTACAGCTCTTACTCAATCCCATTCTAATCACAATTTACTCTCTTTTATCCACTTCCGACAATAATTTAAGAAATTGCATCATTCTGCTTACGTAATGCCTTTTAGTATTATTTACCACCTTCAATCGCCCAGGACTAATATTTGTATTCGGGTCCTCATATGTCTTGACTGGATTATTGCAAATCTTCTGTTTATTTCAATATTTTGATTATTTTGCTATTCTAATCGAATTTATATCTTACCAGAATTATCTTCCTAAATTATAAATTTGACCTTGTTATGCGACTTTTCAAAAACCACCAGCTATCCTGAATACATTTTTAAAAGATTGTCAGCGTTATGTTATAATTGATTATCTTTAGATCTATCACATTTGTATGGTCATTATACCAGGCTCTTCATTCATGGAACACACTCTGCCATCCACACTTCAGACTTTTCCTTTTTATTGCTCTTGCTGGAAGCCCTTTTCATCTCTTGATTTGCATCTATCTCACTTCAGCCTAAATCAATTTACCATGTAAATGATTCTTTAACTAAATCAATTTACTCTGCAACTGATTCTTTAAGAAGTCCTTTTGAGTTACCTCATACCCCCCAGGTGCATTTATCCTCCTGTTGATGGTATTTGTGATGATCTCACTGGAACGGAGGAACCATGTTGGGTTTTTTAATCATAATATTAAATATTACTTGGGGCTATGCTTAGCAAATAATGGCCTATAAATAATGTGTCTTGCTGTCAGATTCCCCATTAGCAGCATGCTGATAATAATATTTAGCCTATCTCCCTTGCAAGATTGTAACTTTAAATAAGATGCATGTAATACACTTTCTCAACTCCTAAGTATCATAAAAATATATCAGTGCTATTCACTGAAAAATTCTTTTTCTGAACCAAAAGAAAGTTTATTGATATTGTAAGGCTATATTGGAGCCATTAGAGTAGATGGTCTCTTCTATTAGTGTAAAGGTATATAATATGCTTTATTTTTAATATAAACCAAGATATGTGTTTTTTTGTAAATTTTTATGACAAAAGTCATTATTAAACGTCCCCTTCCCCTGATGTTGCTATCTAAAGAGTGCCATACTTTTTAATGAGATATTATGGCAAAAATAATGCAAACCGAACAGTTAACATTGTATGGAAAACAATAGTAGTAACGATGACAATATACCCAAATTTTTACTATTTTTACTGATTTCAATGAAGGCATCCCAAGCTAAGCTACTCTTATCATTGAGGTGCAATTATAATAACTTTTTAAAAATGTAGATCAGGTCATATTCCTTCCTCACTGCAAAATCTTCCAGTGGCTTTCCATGCAACATCAATTTAAAGGACATAACCTCCTCACAGTCTCTGAATTGCTTTATTACTCCTTCTGCCTTCTACTTACTCTAGCATCCTTCTTTATGTCTATAACTGCCAGCATGCCAAAGCACTTGAGGCATTTGCACATACTATTTTATTTTATTTTATTTTATTTCATTTGAGACGGAGTCTTGTTCTGTTGCCCAGGTTGAAGTACAGTGGCGTGATCTCAGCTCACTGCAACCTTCGCCTCCCGAGTTCAAGTGATTCTCCTGCCTCAGCCTCCCAAGCAGCTGGGACTACAGGCGCCCACCACCATGCCCAGATAAGTTTTTTATTTTTAGTAGAGAAGGGATTTCACCATGTTGGCCAGGCTGGTCTCGAACTCCTGACCTTGTGATCTGCTGCCTCAGCCTCCAAAAGTGCTGGGATTACAAGCGTGAGCCACTGCCCCTGGTCACTTCTATTTTCAATGCTCATCTTCCATCTACCTCCATATCTATCTGCTTCACTTACCACAAGTCCCTATGAAAATGTCACTAGGACTGACCAGGATGCATAAAATAATACACACATACACAATAAAGCACACTTAAGCCAAACATACACACAGAAAAACATATATGCACACCTGACACTACTCCCTAGTTTATGTTTTCTCTATCTAAATATTTTTACTAACAGACTGTGCATATGTTTGTGTGTACATGTCTGTAGGTTATAAGCTCATTGTCTGTTGTCTTCCAAGGCAATGAAAGTTTTGAATTCTACCAAAGATGTAAGGAATAACTAAAAACAATTCTTCTCAAACACCTCCAAAAAAATCCAAGAAGAGAGAAAGCTTCCAAACTCATTTTACGAGGCCAGTATTAATAACCCTGATATCAAAGCCAGAAAGGGACACTACAAAGAAATAAAATTACATGCCAATATCTCTGATGGACATAGATGCAAAAGGCCTCAACAAAATACTAGCAAATCAAATTTAACAGCACATTAAAAAGATCATTCACCATGTGATTAAGTGGGATTCTTCCCAGAGATTCAAGGCTGGTTCACATATGCAAATCAATAAATGCAATAAATCACATTAACAGGAGGAAGGAAAAAATCATATTATTATTCCAATAGAAACAAAATGTATTTGACAATATTCAACAACTTTTCATGATAAAAGCTCTTAAAAAGTTAGGTATAGAAGGATTGTACCTCAACATGATAAAAGCCATACATATAACAAACACGTGGCTAATACCATTCTCAATGAGAAAAATTTGAAAGCTTTTTTCTTTAAGATCTGGAACAAGTAAAAGATGTTCACTCTAAGAATTTCTCTTTAACATAATCCTGGAAGTCCAAACCAGAGAAATTAGGCAAGAGACATAAATAAAGGCATCCAAATGGGAAAAGAAGAAGTTAAGTTGTCCCTGCTTGTAAACGACATGAACTTATATTTTTAAAAAACTCCAACATTTTCACCAAAAAACTGATAGGACTACTAAACACATTCCATAAAAGTCCAGTACACAAAATCAATGAACAAAAATCAATAGCACTTCTATACACTAACGATGAACAATCTGAAAAAAAAAATCAAGAAAACGGTACCATTTATAATTACTACAAAAATTAGAATTCTTAGAAATAAATTTAACCGAGGAGGTATAAGATCTTTAAACCGAAATCTATAAAATGTCAACAAAAGGAATTGAAGAAGGCACAAAGAAAAGGTAAGAAATCTGTTTTCATGAATTAGAATAATTAATACTGTTAAAATGTCCATACTGCCAAAAGCAATCCACAAATTCAATGTAATCCTTTTCAAAATACCAGGAACATTCTTCATAGGAACAGAAAAACAATCCTAAAACTTGCTCAGAACCACAAAAGATCCCAAATAGCCAGGGTAGCCTTGAGCATAAAGAAGAAAGCTAGAGGCATTACACTACCTGACTTCAAAATATGCTACAAGCTAATTACCAAAATACCATAGTACTGGCATAAAAACAGTCCCAGAGAACAACGGAATGGAATAGAAAACTCAAGAGATAGATCCATGCATTTACAGTCAACTAATTTTTGTCAAAGTTTCCAAGAACACAAACTAAAAAAAGACAAATCTTCAATATATGGTGTGGGACAACTGAATATCCACATGTAGAAGATTAAAATTAGATCCTTACATCATACCACATACAACGATCAACTCAAAATGAATTAAATATTAAACCGTAAGACCTTTAACTGTAAAATCACCAAGAGAAAACATAGGGAAAATTTTCCATGACATTGGTGTGAGCAATAATTCTTTTGGATATGACCTAAAAAGCAAAGACAACAACAAAAATAATAGGCAAATGGGATTACATCAAACTAAAAATCTTCTGCACAGCAAAGGAAGTAAGGAAGCAATGAACAGAGTAAAGAGAAAAACCTACAGAATAAGAGAAAATATTTGCCAACTATACATCTGATACGGAACTGACATTGTTTAGACGTTTGTCTCTTCCAAATCTTATGTTGAAATGCAGTTTTCAGTGTTGGATGTGGGCCTCTTGGGATGTTTATGGGTCCTGGGGGGAAATTTGTCATGAATGACATGGTGCTGCCTTCCTCATGGTAATAAGTAAGTTTTTCTTCTGTTAGTTCATAGCAGACCTGGTTGTTTAAAAGAGCCTAGCATCTCTCTCTTGCTCTCTCTCTCTCACCATGTGGGATACCTGCCCCCACCCCCAGCTCCCCTTTACCTTCTGGCATGATTGGAGGCTTCCTGAGGCCCTTGCCAGAAGCGGATGCTGGTGCCATGCTTCTTATACAGCCTGCAAAAGTGTGAACCAAATAAACCTCTTTTCTTTGTAAATTACCCAATCTCTGGTATTCCTTCCTAGCAATGGAAAATGAACTAATTCGGGGGTTAATATCCAAAATATATAAGGAACTGAAACAACTCAACATCAAGAAAACAAATAATTAACTGACAATGAGCAAAGGACATGAATAGAATAGATATTTCTAAAAAGGAGATATACAGATGGCCATTAGGTGTATGAAAAACTTCTCAGTGTCACTAATTGTCAGGGAAATACAAATTGCAGCCACACAGAAAATATTACCTCATACCTGTAAAAATGGCTACTGTTAAAAAATAAAAGATACGTTTTGGCAAAAAGAGAAGAAAAAGGAGCCCTGGCACACTGTTGGTGGGAGTGTAAATTCAGACATTCATTATGGAAAACAGTATGAAGGTTCCCCAAAACACTATAAACTAAAACTACCACGTGATCCAAGAATCCCACTTCCGGGTATATATGTAAAGAAACTGAAGCCAGTATGTCAGAGAGATATCTGCATTCCCATGTTTATTGAAGCATTATTCACAGTAGGTAAGAAATGGGGGCGGGGGGGAACAACATTGCCTATCGATGAATGAATGGTTAAAGAAAATGTGGTGTATATATATACCCAATGAAATATTTTTCATTGTGTCTTACTAGTCATAACAAAGGGCACATATATCACCGTTTCTAACAACATGGACGAACCCAAAGGACATTATGTTAAGTAAAAAGATGCAGGCACATAAAGACAAATGCCATATGATCTTACTCACTATGTGGAATCTAAAACAGTTAATCTCATAGATGTAAAGAGTAGAATGATGAATACCAGGGGCTGAGGTGGTTTGGGGATGAGTGGAAGATTTCAGTCAAAATACACAAAAGTTAAAATAAGTTCAAAACATCTATTATACAACATTGTGACAACAGTTAACAACAATATATGTATTGTATTATTGAAAACCACTGAGAGGAGATGTAAATTGTTCTCACCCCCAAAATTAAAAATCTGTGAGGTAATGCATATGTTAATTAGCTAGATTTAGTCAGTCTAATATACATATATGAATTTTTTAAAAACGTGCTGTACATCATAAATACATAATTTTATCTGTCGATATAAAAAACAAATAAAACACAACAAAAAATTATGTGAGTTTAAGTTTCTTTAAGCAACAGTTTACTCATCAGTGAAACAATTTGGTAAAATATCAATTTTTTGGGCCCAAATAAGTATCAAGTAAGTTAATATGGGACACTTTTAAGATGATACAGGAAATGAGAGTGTTTAGGTGAAAAGTAAGGAAAGAAATGAAGAAGCCGATTTTTAAGTTAAAGATTATACTCTGTGAGGAAAAAGCACAGGGAAAGGCAGCATGATATATTTGGAAAACAAAACAACAAAAGGATCAGCATATTAAGAACACAACTGGAGTGTTTGTAACACAAAGAGTATATATTTGAGGGGACAGATACTCCATTTTCCATTATGTGGTTATTATGCATTATATACCTGCATCAAGATATCTCATATATCCCATAAATATATACACCTACTATGAACCCACAAAAACTACAATAAAAAGTTAAAAAAGGAAGACTCTAAAGTGTGATGTAAAGAATAGCAGATGGAGAGAGGAGCAGATTCCAATTTACGTAGGAACATAACTTTAACAAATTTTGGCTTGCAACAGAATATAGAGAAAATGTCAGTCTCTTTACTTTACCTTTAAAAGATAGATGGTATTTTTCACAAACAATTTTCCACAAATTAAAGTAATTTTATGTAATTAAGTCTAGAAAATAGCAACCTAAACTGAAGGACAGAAGAAATGAATCACCAATGAGACATGAAAGAGCAATTTTAGATGCTAGACAATATCAATCCTGAATCAAGAAAGAAAGAAGGAAAGAAAGAAAGAGAGAGAGAGAGAGAAAGAGAGAGAGAGCAAAGAAAGAAAGAAAAAGAAAGAAGGAAAGGAAAAGAAAAGAGAAAGAAAAAGAAAGAAAGAAAGAAAGAGAAAGAGAGAGAGAGGGAGGGAGGGAGGGAGGGAGGGAGGAAGGAAGGAAGGAAAGAGAGAGAGAGAGGAAGTAAGAAAGGAAGGAAGGAAGGAAGGAAAGAAGGAAGGAAGGAAAAGAAAAGAGGAGGGAGAAGAGGAAAAGGAGAAGAGAAGGGAGAGGGAGGGAGGAACTAAGACGAGTGTAGGGAAATGTAAAAGATGATAAGAAGTAATTTCAGAGATAGCTTTCTTGAGCATCTGTGAATATAATTATTTGGTTGGAAATTGTGAGGTAAGTGTCTACTCAGACGCTAGGCTTGAAGCTTGAGTTGGGGAAGTTTCAGAATTAAGTTGACAAAAATATACACAGCATAAAACTGCGTTATTTTCTTACACCACTAAAAAATTATTAGCATATTGATAATGCAACCCAAACATTTATAGTACACATGGCCATACAGTTTTACATTAATATTTAATGGAAAGATTTTGAGTTATATGCTACTATCCTGATTATATATTTTTTTACTAGAGAGGCTAAGGGGCTAGACTGGGCACATATCCCTGTAAGAGACGTTAAATACAAAGAGTTTCCAATACAAAAGTGGTTAGTTTATCTCACAACTCAAATAATCAGATAAGTGAAACCATGTTACCTTGTTATGCAGGATAATCATTTTATGTGTGCTTCTCTTCACAGCAAATAAAAATTTAAAAGAAATGTAATAAAGTTTATGACTTAATAAAATGAATAATTTTCCCACCTAGTCAAGTGTTGTTGTTGTTGTTGTTTTTGAGATGCAGTCTCGCTGTGTTGCCCAGGCTGGAGTGCAGTGGCGCGATCTCGGCTCACTGCAAGCTCCGCCTCCGGGTTCATGCCATTCTCCTGCCTCAGCCTCCCGAGTAGCTGGGACTACAGGCGCCCGCCACCACACCTGGCTAATTTTTTGTATTTTTAGTAGAGACAGGGTTTCACCACGTTAGCCAGGATGGTCTCCATCTCCTGACCTCATGATCCACCTGCCTCAGCCTCCCAAAGTGCAAATGTATTCTTAAGTGAAACTAGAATTCTGCTTTATGGAAAACTTGTGATGGTAAAGAAGATCATGATTTCTGGTGTCATTTGGTGCCACCGTCTTGGTTTGTACCGAAGTCTCAGCAGTTTTGTCAACTATAGTTTTTGCAGAATCAGTACAAAAGTCAAAACAGTGGAAAAAAAAAAAGAAAATAATATCTTAGTAGTATTTTTGCTATTAGCTTTTATCTTGCAGATCTCCTAATAGGGTCTCAGGAACACCCAGGATGCTGCAGAATATACTTTGAGAATCACTGCCTTAGGCAACTACTAAGGGCAACTCCATGGAGTCAAAGTCAACGTTTTTTTTTTTTTTCTTTTGCTGAAAAGCAACATCAAATTCTTATAGGGCTGTGGTAGCAGAAATGTTTAGCCAGTCTACTACACGTTTTATTTCCTCTTTGAAACTTAGGGTATTTCCTTGGCAGCTTATTTCAAGTTTTAGAATTCACTAGGGACAATGATATGTCTTCCTCCAAAGCGGCTATTCTGAGAATGAATTGGAGTCAAAGATTTTTTCTTTCTTTTTTTTTTCATTTTGACTTTATTTCTATTTAAAAAATCAGTTCAGAATCACTAAATGATGGCAGTTTATTCCACAGATATACAGAAATATTAATGAGACACACATACACACACACACACACACACACATATATATATATATATAAAAAACATGTACTTTCTACAAAAAAGAATGTGCATGAAGTATTATACTGTCTTATTTGAATATACCTTGATGGCTCATCGTGTTCTCTATTTTTCCACTAATTTTTGCTTACCTCTCTGCAGCCAACTAGAGTTTACTGCAGTAATCAATGATATAAAATGCTTTATACTTTGGTTCCTATGTCACATGTAAATCATATTAATATTCCTGCCTGGAATCCTTTGTATACTTTGAATAATTCTGTCTGGGATGGTTCTTGAGATTTAAATTTGCAGTTTCCCTTTGTGTTAGAAAAAAAGATATACACATGCATACATATATGTGTGTGTGTGTGTGTGTGTGTGTGTCTCATTAATATTCCTGTATATCTGTGGAATATACTACCATCATTTAGTAACTCTGAACTGATTTTCTAATAGAAATAAAGTCAAAATAGAAAAAAAAGAAAGAAAAAAATCTTTGACTCCAATTCATTATCCCTAGGTGAACAGTGAGGCAAATCACACAACCTTGATTCCTAGAGGCAAGGTTCTTAGCAGCCAATCTGGCACCAGAAAGCCATCTCAGGAACATCATTCACTATTCCTACAGCTGTGTACCATGGGAATGGAGGAGGAGAGATGGTAGCTGCTATGCAAAATGACAAAATTCAAAAAACTTACCATCTTTTTTCTTCACCAGCGTTCTCTTCAGTGCTGTAAGTATTCAGCTATACCCCACAGTCCTGTAACATTTGTTCTAATGGTTTCGTCAACTAAATCGGTTTTTTTTTAATTGAAGAAACTAATTCTTGAAACTTCCTATTCTGCCATCCTTCATGATGTCACTCTCACAATGCAGACACAAATTTTAATGACATGCCTAACTCCTTTTTTGGTACAATCCAATTTTCCTTATTACCTTTCTGTGTAGGTAATTCAATATAATAGTTTGTTTTGTTAATAGTATTTAATTCCATTCTGTTACTAACTGTATACTTACAATTTTTACTGCTAAAAGTATTTATATTGTTATTCTCTTTCATTTCCTAACCATATTTTCCCTTGGCTTTTTTTCATCCAATGTTACCACTTATTTAAAAAAAATTATTTTATTTCTTAGAATATTTGAATTAAAATAGTCTCTCTCCATTCATGATTGATTACAATATTTGACTACAGTATCAATAGTTTTTGTCCTTCAGAAACTTTCAATTTTGTTGCTGAAACAATTGAATTGGCAATTACAAGAAATAAATAAAATTATTTAGTTTGTAAAAAATACCATTTTGTAACTTTATGAAATAAATTAAACTCATGGAAGAAGAATCAGACAAATTAATGATCTTATGTACACTATTCCCAAAAATATGTAATCACGAAAATTAAATTTTATCCTTACGAATTCTTCAGGAAGAGTTACAATGTGGTGAAAAGTTGAGTCACCTAGAATAGCCAATTGTGCTTATCCTAAAAGCCAGAATTAGATGATAAATGGACACATAACACAGTTGGCAGTCAAGTGCACAATGAGAAAAAAAGTTGCAAAAATCAATTCTATTATAGATTGCAGCATCAACTATATATTTCTTTTTAAATGATTTTAAAGTAGCATGTTCACTGTAAACGCATCAAAGTTTAACCTTGCTTTTGAAGTTGATAGCATTGGCACTTCAGTTCCTGTGGAAAAAAAAATTAAAAAGAACAAAATTGTGCCCTCCATGAGAAAAGTTGAGCTCTCTAGAATTTCATCCCTAAAATTTGAAAAGACAAATTTGTCAATTTTTTTATTGGCTTTGTTTCTAAATTGTTTTCTTATGGATAAAAGCCAATGAAACGTGAACTTTGATGTCATTTTGTAAAAGTTAACAATCATTAATTTTGCAATGACTTCTGGGTAATAATCTGTGGGGAAAAGAGACCTGTGTAAAGCAATCTGATAAAGATCTTTAGGTTTTATCTAAGGAGCATGACTCTATGGCGCGTTGCATGCTTAGTCAACATGGATAAACTAAGATTTATTTCAAATTAGATAGTAAAATGAATAACAAAATACTTCATTTTGCCCTAACGTCACCTCAAATACAAAAGGGAAACATAGATATAGACACTGTAACCTAAATAAGCCATGTTCCAGCAAACACATGCTATTTTTCTCCATCACATTCTTGAAGTAGTCTGACCTATTCAAATATAGAGATTTTGGTGACACTACATTATATTAGGACTTCTAAAAGTTTTAACTTCTGATCCATTGAGAAATTAGAGTTAATGTAAAATTCATGTCCAGTTTGTTAATGAAATAAACGTGTTGTCAACCTTACCCCATTTTGTGAGAGTCCACACTACAACTCTCCAAAATCATTTGGGAGAATAAAAAAAAAAACAAAAAAAACATTTCCTTTGTTCTGTTTAGAAAGGGAAAAATAAAAGGAAAATGGCTACTGTCCCTAGCCTGGAATACTGAAATACAACTCCTGTTCTTATTAGATTGCAGATTCCTGCCTTTAATTAATTGTTGCAATTAAATTTAAGAAGAAATACAGATGTTGCCTGAAGCATAATCCTCAAATTTCATGTCTTGAGAGGCCTAGAGATAATTTCAAAATTGTATGTGCGATAAAATATAAATAGTGATAGTATGAGATAAAATATCTATATACAGTGTCATATTCAATATCTAAATGAGTAAAAAAAGAAAAATGTGGAAAACTCCAAGATTTAAACAATAAATTAACTATTAATAAAGGTAGTCACATCTGAACACTGAAAATGTTACAAAGTTAGCAAATTAAAATTACATTTTAGAGTATACATTAGAGAATACTTTATCCACCCATAAATATTCATTAGCTCCCTGGTATATGCTTAACACTGTGACAGTTACAATGAAATAGAAGAGAAATATAACTCCTACTCACAAATGAATTTTTTAACAATTTGGACTGGGCAAATAGAAATAAATAAGCATATCTGTGATAAATAAACATAATATGTTGACATAAATTTTGACTGGCATATATTAATTATAAAAATGTATATTTGGATTTTATAAGTAATTTTAATTTACTAACTTACAAAAAGGAATGAGAAAATGGCAGGTACTAGGGATTCCAATTCTAGGTAAAATGTGGAATGTAGCATGGCTTGTGCCATGTGATTGTTCACTTCAACACTAATAAGAAAAAAAAATGAATTAACTATAAAATTGTAGGCTTTTATAAATACCACAGAAACAGGAAAAAGAAAAAACCATAAAAGTACAAAATTCCATCAAGATGTAAGTTCCTCATAGGAGAAAAGACTCATCCTGGGTAGAGTGTCGATAAAAAGATAAGACAACCACTTATGAGATCCATCAGTCCCATTACTAAGTATATATTTAAAGGAATTAACATCAGTATGTTAAAAACATATCTGCATGCCTGTGTCTATTGCAGCATCTTTCATGATAGCCAAGATATGTAAGTGTCCATCAACAGTTGAATGCATAAGCTGTGACACATATGCTGAATAGAATACTATTCAGCCAGCAACAACAACAAAAGGAAATGCTTTCATTTACAACAACATGGATGAGCCTGTAGGACATTATGTGACATAAAATAAGCCAGGCACAGAACGACAAATACTGCATGATTTTATTTATATGAAGATTTTTTAAAAGTTGAACTCATATAAGTAGAGAATAGAATGATGGTTAACAAGGGCTGGGAGGCATGTCGGGGAAGTATTGGTCAAGGATACAAAATTTCAGTGAGATAGGAAGAATTTTAAGAGATCTATTGTACAGCATAGTGACTATGGTGAATAACAATATTTTGTAATCTTGAAAATTACTGATATTAGGTTTTAAGTATTCACACTACAAAAAATAGGTATTTGAGGTAATTAATATGTTAACTAGCTTGACTGCATAATTCTGCTGTGTATATACACATATTTCAAAACATCATGTGGTACACAATAAATACATACAATTTTTACTTGGATTAAAATTAATTAAATTAATATTTTTAAAAGACAAAACCACCGTTGATAAAATAAAATTTCTAAAGACCTAGAGATTGAGCCTGAACCCACTTGTCAACACTTTCCCTGGGATTGCACCAAGTGCATAAATTGGTACACAGGAGGCTGAAGGAAGAACAAAAGATTTAAGAAAATGTTTCCTGGAGCATTCAGTCCGTTCCTCAGCCCAGGCTGGGATAGTGTAAGAGGGTAGAGAGTCAGGACATCTCAAAGAACACTGAGTACACTGCAGTCACACCCAAAAAGCTAGAAGAGGGCAATGGTGAAGATAGATCCACAGAGGACATATAACTAGAGGCTGGCCTGGAGAGCAAACAAATTTCCAAGTAAGAGAACAACCTTGCAGGCAGGCTGTAAAGCAGGAAGAGCACGCACATGATTCAGAAGGCTGAGAAATTGGCTATAAAACTGCAATATTTCTATGTGGTCTCTCTGAAGGGAAAGTCTTCATCCCACTCTCAAAAGATTTGAAGCTAATAGTGAACTAAAAATAACTAAAGTTGTAACAAATCCCATACTTGATCTAACTAAACGTTATATTTACTGAGTCCCGGAATTTGCCTGGCAGATAAAGAACATGCCCTTTGTGGGGTTGAATGTTATTTACTTGAGCCTCTGCTGTGCTTTTGAATGAATGTTTGGCGTATAGTCAAAAATTATAAGATGCATACACACAAGCAAGTAAATCTAAACTATGTATAGCAGAGGAAATATTCATTAGAAGAAATACAAAGCTGATCCAGTTGTTGGAATTTTCAGCGAAGAAACAATATAATTCTAATAAACATATGTGAAAAATGAAGTAGAAAAAACACGGAGAACACACATGAACAAATGATGAACTTCAGCAGATAGATGACATATATAGAAAAAGTAAATCCCAACATTGAGAAAGGACAATATCAAAAATGAGTGTTTTCTCAATAGACATAAGAAAAGATTAGATTCGGCAGAGTGAAAAATCAGTAATCTTGAGAGTATGTTACTAGAATGTATGCAAGCAAAAACAAAAGACAAAATGAGGGTGGAGGTCGTGATAAAAATTCCTATATCTTTCTTGCTTGATCTAGTAAATGACAGAAGAAATTTAAAATTTTATTTCACAATAGTTCTCCTTGAAGAGATATGCTTCAAAAAGTTTCAGAGAAAATTTTCGCTGAAAAGCATAAAATGGTGAGGGTTATATACCTAGCTTACACTCTTTCAATATGAGAATTATACTCTACTTTAGTTATGGAAGTCTCATTAATATTTATTTCCTTTACGTCCTTATTAATAAATATAAGATAGCTAATAATTGCTAAGTAGTTTAGAAAAATGTGCTTATTATTTTGAGAAAATATATTTAATACCCCAATATCATAGATCCAATTTCAGTTGTTCGGGATAATTTTAATGATAATGTTATGTTATCCTTACTTTTCCTCGTTTTAAGTGAACAAATTGGGTTTATCATGTATTGCAGTGAAGGAGAATGCCTGCCATGGGAAACTGTTAGGCAACTGTTCTGCAATCTAGCATTCTTTTTACTATATCTTGCTTACAAGACAGTGTTTGAAAGCATATGATTCAGATGTGCTGTGGTTTTTAATGAAACCATCAAACTGTACCTGGATATGATAAAAACAAGTCACTACTAAAGATAAAGTGAGGAAAAAAGAGATAAAAAATACTTTGGGTAGGGTTAATTTCTGTGCAACGGCCTCCAAGAGTTAAAATAGAAAGTTCCCAAAAATCCTTGTGCTTTTAGCCACAGTTTCTTTCTTTAGCTCTATAAAGTGTATCATCACTTCCACTATGTACCAAGTAAATTATAATAATGATTGGTAGTAAAGAGTTAATGGTATAAGAGTAGGCTTCATATATTATTCAAGAAACATCTGAACAAGGTCATCTACTTATTTTCTTTCAACTGCATCTGGTTTCAGAGTCAGTGAAGAAGTAATGAATTTTTTCTTCCTGCCAAGATACTGTAAGACAAAGGTTTTTCCATGATTTATCTAAAGTTATCTGTGAAGTGACAGATTAGCGAAATATTATTCCAACAAATTTTTCTCACACTTACAAAACTTAAACTGCTGATAGTGTATAAAATCTCACAGAGACTTAAATGTCATCTATAATTTCATGTCAATAGGAAATGTCAATTCTGTAGGAAAAGTCTAATATTTATAGACATTTCAAAGCTCTCATTAAAAAATAGAATCTCTAAAGAGTGAATTAAAAATTGACTTTCATAATTGCATGAAAATGTAATTATGAATATGGTGATATGAAAGAATTATAATCATCCTCCAACTACCCTATGCCCAGTATAATTTATTTTCTTTACCTTTATAAGGAACCTAGTCATATCTAGAAATATGTATTTCTCTATAATTAATTGTTTCGTGGCCAGAAGTTCTCTTTCACAAAATAAACATCCTCTTTGTGGAATAAAATAGTGGAATGAAAGAAAATCATGCCAAAGTTTTTTTTCTTTTTTTCCCCAGAGGTACGCCATTGAAAAATAATTTTTGATGGTTTGCTTATTTTTGTCAACTATGGTGTTCTAAAATACCTTTTCTATTTTTCATTTTAACTCCCCTTATTTTCTTTTACATCACTTTTTTTGTATTTATAGTTTACCTGATTTTGCTCCAGGGCAATGCAATGCCTTGTTGGTTAATAAATTTAAAGTGCGTAGGTTAATAGAAATAAAGCTCAAATAATGTGATCGCCTTGCTAAGGGTATTGCACTGTCGAGCAATAGAATCAGAATTTGAATCTAGTCCTATGTGATTGCAAAGTTCAGAGAAACTGTCTATGCTTTGAAGAAAAGTTGATTTTAAAGCGGTATTTTCTTCAAAGTTTCTGCAAAATTTCCACTGGGTTTATTACTAGAAAGAACATTCCATCACTGTGATGCTCAGGATCTCTAAAGTGAGCACTGCTCTGCTATCTGCCAAATTTCTTGGAGAGAAGACAGCAAGTGTTCTACTTGCCACTACTGATCTCCTTCAATTTTTACAACTTCTTAAATGATGGTGCTTACTAACGACCTCAAACCATACCCAATTACTTTCTAAAATACTCACCCTAAATATTACAGCTATTTGTTAAATTGTCATTTTAATTTATTAATCATCTGTACTTTTACAAAAATCTCAAAGTAAATTAAATAACACTAAATTATGAATAATAAAAAGATACCCAACTGCAAAATATTTCTGTAAAACATATTTTCTTATGTGAAGTTGAGAGGTGAAGCCAGTTGGACTTCCTGGATCCAGTGGGGACTTGGAGAACTTTTCTGTCTAGCTAGAGGATTGTAAATGCACTAATCAGCACTCTGTAAAAATGGACCAATCAGCAGGACGTGGGCGGGGGCCAAATAAAGGAATAAAAGCTGGCCACCCGAGCCAGCAGCGGCAAGCCACTGGGTCCCCTTACAGGTTGTGGAAGCTTTGTTATTTTGCTCTTCACAATAAATATTGCTGCTGCTCACTCTTTGGGTCCACACTAGCTTTATGAGCTATAACACTTAGTGTGAAGGTCTTCAGCTTCACTCCTGAAGTCAGCGAGACCACAAATCCACCAGAAGGAAGAAACTACAAATACATCTGAACATCTGAAGGAACAAACTCCAGACACACGATCTTTAACAACTGTAACACTCACCGCTAGGGTCCGCAGCTTCATTCTTGAAGTCAGCGAGACCAAGAACCCACTGGAAGGAACTAATTCTGGACACAAAGTGACCCTGAAAAAGACTGAGATGGAACAGTTTATATGAAGATGATTAAAGAAGGCTCTCAGGAATAATGCTTGCAAAAGAATGAGCAGAGGAGGTTTGGGAGAGGTAGAAGGGCTTCAATGCAGCTGCAACAAGTACTCCATCATAGCAAAGCATAGTTAAGAATTTGGAACAGCCCTTTAGAAAGATTCCATATTGACTCACGTGGTCTAGGCCTTTCTACTACCAAATTGACCTGTCATCTGTTATGGACTACATCCTAGAAAGGAAGAGATTTTGCTGAGACAGTTTTCTTTGGCTGAGGTCAATTGGTGTGAGCAATCATCATCCCAAACTCCAGAAAGCTAGGAAAATAAGCACCTCATTAGTGAAGAGATTTGTTTAGTGCAAAACAGTAACCATTGCATATATCATTAAAGGTATGAAAGTGTCAATCCCCAAGTATCCATTAGAAATAAAAAGAAAATAAAAAGAAATAGATCATGCAACTTCACAAATTTGAAACCTGTATGAAAAGGATTGGAAAAAGGGTGTGAACAGATATCTGAAATTCAATTGTATTAAAATGTGCCTATTCATATCCTGCAGACAAGGAGTATCTAGATGAGAAAAAGAGTCTTTGGAAGTTCTGTTTACGAAGACATCTTTCATGGACAGATTTGTGCTATATTATGAAAGAGAATCTTATCATTCTTTTCACATGAGGATGTGGCCTGTATTCATAGTGTATCATATGCTAATGAAATGTAAATAACATCAATTCTGAATTATTCACAGGAACTCAATTCATTCCTGAGTAATTTAGATGGTAAAATAAAATAAAGAAAAATTTTTATCATAGGTTATTTATGAAGCTTACAATGTATAAAATTATAACTCATTCATATATATTTTAACAAAAATTTGTAGTGTCATATACAGATTTGAAAATGTGCAGAAAATTTTTGAATGGGAAACGTTACAATCAAAAGTAAAATGAACTTAATTTACATGGAGAAATACATTTCTCTGCATAAATTAATTTAACTTTTATCCAGTTTCTTAAACTTATTTTCTTACTTTAACATTTTGACCTAACAAATAAAGTAGATGAACATTCTAGAAGTAAAACAGTGATATTATCCTCTTATTTATTGGGAAATACAAAATATAGCTAAATCAAGTAACATCCTTTAAAAAACAAAATGAACTTTTTTTTCCAGTAATGTATAAAGATTGTTGTTTAACCCATCTAACTAAATTGTAATTTACATGTTAATTAAACTATGGATGAGTAATTTTTCTAAAGATAATCAAAGAGAGCAGACTTCCTTGACATCCTGTAATTTTAAAAATATTTCACAAAATACATTTTTCTTTTTCATTATAGGACACGACAATTTTAGAATCCGATTGAACTTTTTAATGCATTAAATAATTTTCTAAGAAATAAGATGACTAATAATTTAATTATATTTTTAAAGTTTGCACATTAAAACTAACAAGCCCATTACATTTCTGTAAAGCAGCATTCTCTACTGGAAGGTTTAACCTAAGAATCCTTCCTTTCTAAGTGCATATGTGAATCTTCTCTAAATAAGCCAATTTAAAGAAAGGAAAATGGCAATATTACTTTACATCCCAGTTTTGCAAAAGCTAACTAAAGTAGGTAGACATTAAATATGTATGGTTTTCAATCTGTAGAAATTGTTTTTAATTTTATGTGAGATGATCAAAATTTAAATTATATATAATTTGTTATAATACATTCTTATTTATAAACTATTTTGCTGTAAGTATATTTATTAATTTTTATTTTCTTTTATCTTTTTTATGAAATGTGAAACCACCACATTTTATTACTTTAATTCTATATCACTTTTAAATGATTGTTTTAAGTAAAGATATCAATAATCAGAGTTATTTTCTATCACATCTGATTCTAAAGTATTTTATATTATGCATTAAAAAATATCATTTAGTAAAAAAGGAAATATACCGTCACAAAAATTTAGGTGATTTTTGTTTTTCTTTAATATGAATATCATGGAGTTTTCCAATACATAATCAACATTTGTTACAACAGACATATACTAATTATTATTGATCTCTCAATTGCCATGTTTATAGTGTCCTCAAGTAATTAAGTGTGAGTAACTCTTGGACAACTATAGACATGGTCATTATTAAGACTCATTCATGAGTGCTGACCTCTAAGAAACTTTCCCTAAATACCCAAAGCAGCTCAAATTCAGCTAAACTTTCTCTGCATCACTCCATGTCTTCAAACTTTTACCTAATTATTTAATCACAATTTGTAAGCCTTTAGGGCACTCTTCAAATCACTGAATTTGTGTATGGGATTGTTTGCAGTACCATAATATATTCCAACAGCTTCACCCACTGTTTGTGGCAAGGTTTGCACTCAGTGAATGTCTAATGACTTAACACTTTCAGGGATTGATTAATCTGAAAATTACAATTTACAGTTCCCCAAAGATTACAATAAGAAATTCAAAGTATTTCTATAAACTTGAAAATAAAAATATATTAAAAGCTTTGAAGCTGAACTGATACTTGTCCAATACATTTAAGAGTTCATTGTAATGACTCTTAATTAAGCAAAATATCCCTTATTAACTCCATTCTCTATTTTTATATTTAACTACATAATTTGCAATAAGTAATTTGCTATTATTTATACTTTCTATAAAGCTTCTATGTATTATTTCCATGCCCATATATTTGTATTCTATTTACCCTGATGGATGGTCACTTTAGGTTGGGTATATAACTCTGACTGAACATTTTCTAAGTAAATGTTGACCTGCTAGACAATTGCACATTGGAAGAAGTCAGGCATAAAAAAATATGTCAGAGTGAAATAAATGTACGTATCTGAAAATGTGAACTAGCGGTACATATAATTCAAGACAAAAAGAATCAAGTTTTGGAAATTGTTTATAAAAAAGAAAGAATTCTTAGGAGAAATGAGGTAGAATAATATTATTTTAATTTCTAAAATAAAATTTAATTTTGTTTCTGTTTTGCAATGATTGATGTATAAATTAAGCATACATTAATTTGTTCAAAAATATTTTATGTTTTTAGGGACAGAGTTTCACTCTGTCACCCAGGCTGTGGTGCAGTGTCACCTACCTAGCTCACTGCAGCTATGAACTCGTGGGCCCAAGCGATCCTCCTGCCTCAGCCTCCCATGTAGCTGAGCACACAGACACGTGCCACCAAATGCAGCTAATTTTTTACATTTCGGTAGAGACAGAGACTCAGTATGGTAGTCAGGCTGGTCTCGAACTCATGGCATCAAGTGATTCTCTCACTTCATCCTCCCAAAATGCTGAGATGATAGGAGTGAGTCACTGTTCCCAGTGCAAAAATAATGATTGTATAATTTCCAGGCCCTCTAATGGCTTTTTCAAATTAAATATGAGAGCAGGTGAATTTTACCCTTTAAAAACTCACAATGATTTAAAATTTTAAAATCACCTGACATGTTGAAGTATTTATTGAACTTCAAATATCTTGCATTGAATTATATGACAAACAGAGCTTCAAAGACTGGAACAAAGTCATATGATTTTAAAATATTTGGGATGGAAAAAAAGTGCAAACTATTCTCCCACTTACTACTTCATATCCTTACAGAATTCTGACTTTAAAGGTCATTTCTCATTTTGAAATCTGTACTGTAATCTGTATATAACCAATTTACATTATATTAAAATTTGATTTTCTAGCATTTTGGTATTATGAAAGTATCACACATATAAATATCAAAAAAATTAAAAATAAAAAGTAAAGCATTAATTTGAACAGTCTTTTAAGTAGTACCATATTTTACAGCATTTTTTATTAGAAAAATAAAACTATATACTGTCCACTCAATAATAAAATTTTTGACCTAGGAGCAGCCTGCTTTTTCCAGTTTTCGATCTGAAAGGATTTGGAAGCTGTTGTAAGTGATATTGCTTTGTAAACTCATTTTAGTTCCAAGTTAAACTTTATTGATAGGATTCTTAGGCAGAAGTTATACCTAAAGTATCAAGAGAAAGTTGTACAAAATATTTTCTCTTGTACCTTTGAGTAACACGACTGTTAACCCTGCATGTGTCCAATATTAGCAGTAATATAGTAAGAGTTCACACCCGAGTTGTCACTTCTCCAACAGTAAGTAAGAAATTTAAACAAGATGATTAAGGTAAGATACAAAAATCCCAGGAAAATACATAAACAAATTTATGCCTTGAATACATGATATTTTTCAAAGGTCATCCACTCCAATGTTAGTTACAGTTTTAACTAGCATAGTTATTTGATTTCTTTGAACACAATAGGCTTTTCTTTTTACATTAGAAATTGAATAGGAGAGCACGTGTTATATAAAAGGCTTGGAGAAAAGCACTGGTTGCTTTCAGAAGGCATGGATGAAACCAAAAAGACATGGAAAATTTACCTCTGCTATCTTAGACAAAAATAAAATTGCTTAATATATAGATTGTAAAGTAAAAACCAAGAAACAAACAAACCAACAAAAACTATTTATCTCATTTGGATCAATGAGCATTAGCATGACCATAATTCCATAACTCATAGTAATATTTGTTGATACAAACTTGAGTTATCATTAAAAAACATGCCATGTTTAATTCATTTTATTGAGGAAGGAAGAGCTGTCTATTTCTTAAAAAGAGATCATTAAAATATTTCATGTGGTATTTTTGCAAACTTTTGCCACGTAAAAAGGAAATAGTCATCTGTAAATATTCCTTTTCAAGGACTTTTAATTTCATCATAGTCTCCAGTAAATACGATATTTGACTCTCATCTGACACATAAAATGCATGTTTTCAATATTATAGTGAAAGATACATCCTTCTATATCTTTTTTGAATTTTAGTCTTGCTTAAGTTTTGAGAATCACACTAAACAGTTAATACAACCATATAATCAACTTACTACAGTTTTTGGTGACAGTAATAATGGCAATTTCTGGGAAATCCACATCACGTGAGATAGAAACCTGAATCTTCACCTTTCTCTTAAATAACGCCCATAAACATGAAGTGGAAATGAACTCCTTACTATGGCCATTGAACAGAAATAATGTCCTTCATTACTTCCCAAAAATTGTATGTAATATTAAATTGTATTGAGAGTAACTACCCACACATTTATGTAATTTCCCTTGACTTAATACATAAATGTGTATGCAATTAACATGTTACTTAAATATTTGCCATTATTTGCCATATTTTTCCAATCAACTCCAATACTTAATATACATTCACTGCCATGGTTCAGTGCTTTTACATTTCATAATTTTTATAACTTGGTTAAGTTTTGTGCTTGTATCACATTCTAATTCCCAAGAATTGTTTTTATTGTATATATTCCATTTGTCTTTTTAACAATTGTATTTAATTTATATAAATAATATTTTTATGTAGGGTATATTTTTGAATGTCATAGTTTACCATACACTGAACAATCATCCTTAACTATGGAATGACTGTTTTGCCATTCAAAAACAATGTTCATAATACATTAGGATTAATGGTTATAAGTTTCAAAAAATAGTGTGAATCAGAAACATATGTTGAGAAAGCTTTTATTACAAACAAATATATGAGAATGTATAAGTTGTATATAGGGAGAAATACAAAAGAACCTACAAGAGAACACTAAAATATGCAACTTATGAGAGAGTTACATGAGAAGAAACTTAGCCAAGTGAATTGGCAAAATGTAGTTAAGAGACCAGAAGATTATTGTATCATAGAGATCAAATGAAGACTTCAAGTAAATAAATAGAGAATTAAGATAGACAGTTGTGACAAGGGGGCAAGCAGAATAAACCTAAAAGATATCTGTTAGAGAAAATGACAAAGAACCCATCAGTATTTTGAAGAAGTTTGCTGTGGAGGAGCAGTGGGCAAAGAGGTCAGATCACAGTGAGTCAAAGGCTAATTCAGGAAAAAGAAAGAGGTAGCATTAAATATAACCCTCTAGGTCAGCCAGGATTCAATTTATTTTCCCTGAGTACTTTTTTCAAATAAAGGATTAACTTCATATTATCATAATATGCTGAGAGGTTTTAAAATGATGTAAGAATTAAAGTAAAACCTTTAATTTTTGCTACTAATGCAGAGGCTTAGTTACATTTAAAAATTTTTGCATCTTGGTATTTGAGGTTGCAAAACTGCCCAAACCTTAAAATGTCTGGATTACCACTATTGCACTTAATTCCTGCTTGAAAATCAGCCAATTTATTTTTGAGATCATGTCTTAGTTGAATTATTTTATCCAGAGCAGCCTCCAACACCTAATATATGATATCACTCTTCTCCTTTAAGAGTTCATTACATGCATGATCTGGATTTCGGGTTATCTCAATCAACAATTTAAACAATCTTTCACTACCACCTAATGGGATCACCATCAATCTGTCTTCTAAAAACCTTTTTTGGGTCATGTATGCTTGTATTTAAACCATGCTATACAGTTTATCATTTTCTCTTATGAAACAATTCTATTCTGAAGAATCAATTTCTGTGCCAGGAAGGGTAGTTTAGGTTCTACTGGGGTAAGAAGCAGACCCAAATATCTCAGTGATTTAAAAAATCCCTACTTTATATGATCATAGTAATAAATGACTAATAATGACTACACCATTTTTAGAGGTTTGACTAGAAGGGAAAAGATCAAGTGAAGTTGGAAGGGAATAAGATATGAAGAAAATCCTAGTATTACAAGATCGCTTATGTGGTTTTTTTTTTTTTTGTATTTATGATGATGTTTGCTTGTATAAGATGAGGGATATATAAATATATCTGGGTGCTGATGAGAGGGAATTTGGCACCACAGAGAAAGAAAAAGAGAGTGAAAACATCAATGAAAGTAAGTCAGTGAGAAGCTGAAGAGATTAGAAGTCATTTACTTAACAGGGCAACCTCTTACAGCTACAGGTTATGAAGCAGAGGAAGATACAGGATGATGCACAGTTCGTAAGATTTTTATTTAAAAAAATCGTACCTGATCGTTTTGGGAGAATGGTTTGAGTTTGATTTTCCCTGTGATTACTAAGCAAATTAATCTCCTGAAATTAAAGAAAAGGCAGTTATTTGAATGAATTTTAAGGTTAGATATATCTGAAATCACAGAAGAAAGTAAGTTAATAGGCTAACAATGGAGCTCAGCAGCATCTATAAGGAACTTTGGATTAAAAATAAAAGTAGTTTTGTGATTGAATTCCTCCTGTGCCCCTAAAAAACTGTGCTTAGTCTCAAAACATGAGAAACACACTTTCTCCTCTGTCTCTGTCCCTCTCTCTTTGTCTCTCTCTCTCTCTCTCTCCAAGTAAGCAAACAAGTTTCTTAACATGTTTTGAAAGCAAAATAGTGGGAAAATAATACTGTAATATATTTTAGCAACAAAGTGTGTAATTTTATGAACACGGAATGTAGTCATGGGAAGTAAAAAACATGAAATTAGACCATGAAAAAATTATATTGAGAGACTCTAAAGCAAGGGATATTCTAAAATATAACAATGAAAATGATGGATTTAATAAGTATTCTGAAAGGGTGAGTGATGAAAGAGATTAAAGCGCTTGAAAGTTGATTTTACCATATGTTTGGATACATGATTTCCTGGTTGGGGCTACACCAAAAGTAAACATTCCATGCTATTTGTGAATTTAAATTCCAATAGAAGGAAAACATAGGGTACCAATAGACTTGGAAAGGGTAACTAAAATAATGCAATGAATGAGGAAAACTTCAGCAGCATAATTGTAAAACAAGGAACCCCCCCACTAACTGCCACACACACAATTCACAGCAATCTAGGAGTGTCTGCTGAAAGCCGAAGTATATGTATACACATGGAATTAGATCACCTCCTTCTCTCTTACGCATTTATGATGTTCATTGTATTTTTCTCTGTTAATACAATTTGGATACAATTTACTGTTAATTACTATTTAATGGATGCATCGTGATTTTCTACCATGTAAAATTTGCATGCTATAATATATTATCTTCTTGTCTGGTTAATAAAAGAACTATGGTTAATTCTGTTTACATCAACTAAATATAAAATTATTATTTGAGATACACATTCCAGTAAATAAAAATAAAAGTGTTCTTTCCGTGGTGATATTTTAGTAAATTCTGAACTAAAATATAGGCATCTATTATTTTTATATGACTTTGATACTGAGTTTGTAAGTCAACAAATATGTTTGTTTATTGGGTTTATCTTGAAAATAAAGTTAAATTTTATTCAGAACATTTTAAGGCAGAACATGTACTATATTATCAATATTTAAAAACATATATC
This sequence comes from Macaca thibetana thibetana, assembly GCF_024542745.1. Classification (NCBI taxonomy): domain Eukaryota; kingdom Metazoa; phylum Chordata; class Mammalia; order Primates; family Cercopithecidae; genus Macaca; species Macaca thibetana. The sequence continues at coordinate 63,472,810 of NC_065594.1, forward strand.
TATTGATTAATGTTAGCCTTTGAGAAAATTTGAGAAATACAGTTGTACGTATAAGTTTGCACTATACATACAATCATCACAAAGCTACAGTTTTGTTAGCTTGCTCAAAACTTTTTTAGTTTATTTATATTGGAATAGAGTTACTAAACTGAAAAAGATTCAGCTGGCCATCTTCTGTTTATCCTTTCATACCCAGTCCATCCTTCGTTCTGCTCCCTGCCTGGGGAAATTGGCCTACGTGAGTTATAGCAATTGTTTTCTTTACTCTCTGGCTTCAAATTTGGTTAAAGGTAAACCTGCTGAGAGATTACCGTGAGGGAGCGTGAAGCCAGTACACTCCCTTAGCTTTGACCGACAGGATTGCCTTGGATTGGCTGCATCCTCATCTGAAAGTTAATGCTTCTCTCAAGGCAGCTCTTTCTACACAACTCTTTCCGGGTTTGGTAACAACTTGTTTCCTTTGTGTGGGAGGATTACAAGCTCTGTTATTAATCTCCACTATCCCATGTGTTTCCTCTACTGCCTATCCATACTCCCCTAAATACTTCCCCTTATTATCTTGTTCCTGTTACACTAATTTAAATGTACCAACTATTTCCAGTTGGTAATTTGAACATTACAAGGACATATTTTCCAAGGAAATTATGCTAATTTGCTGTATATTGTTAAAATGTGTTATAATACTATTAAATTATCAATTTTCTGAGATATAAAAATTATAGTGTACTGAAATTTCATTTTTTATGTAATTCTGTTTTTCCCCCTAAGGCACATACGGGATTAATTCTATTCTTATTTAAACTCTAGTATCAAATCACCATTGTTTAGAAACATGCAGGTAAACACATACGAAAAACTTGAATTACATCAGTAATAGTATAAATGATAAGAAAAAAAGTTAACTAACTGTAACCGTATGATGTGGTTTGGCTGAGTCCCCATCAAAATCTTAACCCGAATTATATCTCCCAGAATTCCCACGTGTTGTGGGGGAGAGCCATGGGGGAGGTAATTGAATCACAGGTGTTGGTCTTTCCCGTGCTATTCTCATGAAAGTGAGTAAGTCTCACGAGATCTGATGCGTTTATCAGGGGTTTCCGCTTTTGTTTCTTCCGCATATTCTGTTGCCGCGGTCATGTGAGAAGAGCGTTTTGCCTCTGGTCATGATTATGAGACCTCTCCAGCCATGTGGAACTGTAAGTAAAATCAAGCCTCCTTTTCTTCCCAGTCTCCAGTGTGTCTTTATCAGCAGCAAAAAAAAAAAAAAAAAAGAAGAAAGAAAAAATTTTTAAAAATTAGTAATACACTGTATTACTAAAATAATAATAAGACAATCAAATGTTATTTTAACAAGTTAAACTTAGGTAATAAATTGTTTCCCATTTAAATTACTTTCCTCTAAAACTTACTCCTTTCATTATTAGTACCACCAACTGAATAACCAGAACTGGAAATAAAGGCATGAATCTAGAGACTTTCATCTTGTTCAACTCTCTGAATTCAATTTGTCACTAAAATCTAAGCTGTAAACATCTTTACCATCTCTCTGATATGTCCCTTTATTTTCACCATGACGACCAATGCATTGGGCCTAGGTCTCACTGTCTTCCAACTAGAAAACTGTGACATTAATCTTAATTATTTTCCTGTCATGAACTAGCCATTTAAATTAAATAAATGTTGAAATTTGTGAATTGATTTCCTTGTAGTTCTCTGTGGAAGATTATATTTGAATCATTACTAGAAAGAAGAAAGACACTTATACTATGGATTTGGGGGCAAGTTAGTTCTAGCCAGAAGTGTCAAATCAGATGGCCCTAAGGTGGAATTGCATCTGGCAGAGTGAAGGAACAGAGGAGAGGCCATTGTGTGATTAGAATTGTGTAAGTAAGGGAAAGAATGGTAGATAGCAAAGTCAGAAGTCATGCCCACAACTTAAGGGCCCAACATGAATTTACATTTATTAAAACTAACATTCTACTGCCTGTAACTTATTTACATGTTCACAGATATCTGAAAAAAAAAAAAAAAAAAGACTAAAAGAGGCTACTGCAATCATTGTTTGAAAGGCCATTTACCAAGATAAAATGCTTTTACTATGGGCACATGAAACATCAGAAGTCAGAGTCAAATAGAGTTTCTATCACATTGTGTGTTTATGTTGTATGCGTGTGTGTGAGAGAGAGAGAGAGAAAGAGATTTTGTATTTTTAAATTGAATTGCACTGTTCTGGTTAAAGTAATGGAGATGTGAGATTATTGCAAACTTCTCAGTCTCTGTTTGTAGGATCCACTACATCAGTAATCTTGTAAATCCCAAGTAGCACAATAAAGTAGTAAGTATGCCCTTATCTATGGAGGATACATTCCAAGACTCCCAGTGGATAGCTTCAAACCCTATATATAGTGTTTTTTCTATACATACATACATATAATATAAATTAATTTATCAATTAGGTACAGTTATATATTAATATGATAATAAAACAGTATGTCAGCATCACTACTCTTGTGTTTGGGGCCATTATTAAGCAAAGTAAGTATTACTTGAACACAAGCATGCAATACCTTGATGGCTGTTCTGATAACCAAGATAACCACAAAGTGATTAATAGACTACGAGTGTAGATACACAAGAATGTTGGACAAAGGGGATGATTCACAATTCAGATGGGACAGAACAGTGTGGCTTGAGATTTCATTATACTACTCAGAAAAGTGCTTAATTTAAAACTTAAGCATTGTCTACTTCTGGACTTTTTCACCAAATATTGTTAGGCCACAGTTGACTGTGGGCAACTAAAACTGCAGAAATTGGATCTGCAGATAAGGGGGGGACTACTGTAAAACTAACTTATTCGATTATGTTATAGTAGATAAAACTTGAGAAATTAAACCAGAACTTTTAGAAATCATTTTAGAATATTATATCTTATAAAAAATAAATGAGATTGTAACTGTATACTTTTATAAGTAGTTATGTATGAAACTGCATTTTTAAAGTATGGGTTTATTTATTTATTTACTATTTACTTTTCATGAGTCAGGCTTTGCATCACGATGGTGAATTGTATATGGCTTGTGTTTCAGGAAGGAGTCAATGGGATAAACTGAAGTGACTCATCAAGAACATGTAATAAAATCCTCAAACACACAGATTACTTTATGTATAAAATTAACTGCTGAAAAAGAACGGAAAGCAACAGATGGTCATCAAGAAAAGATGAAATTTAAGTAATCAGGTCTGTTATTGACTAGGAAGTAGAATTTTAATCTAAACTTCCATGTAAGATGCAAAAATATGGCTGATGAATATAAGATTTTCTAATGTTCGTGAAGTATGTAAGAATATTTTTATATGCAAAAAAGAAAAGGTGACTAATGATAATATTACACATAATGCCATGCTGAGATCATCTCCTAAAGTTTAAGAACTTATAAGAGGATTTGGGGAAAAAACTCAAAGGATATTAGAACACACATACATATTTCAGATATTTCATCCGATAAAAATCATCTGAAGTTGATTTTTTAATGTAGTAGAAATCTCCAAAAAGGCTGATACAAGACAATGAAATTTTCTCTTAGATAAGCTTGAATGATAAATACTTCAAACATTTAAAATAACTCGATTTTAAAATATTGAAACTAATCATGGAAATAGGGAGTTTAAGTAGTTTTTGCTGCATAACAAACCACCTGAAAAATCAGTGGCTCTCAAAAAAGTATTTGTTATTGCTAATGAGCCTACAGCTAAACTGAATGGATATAATGGGTCTTTTGGCACCAGCCATGCTCACTCATGCATTGGACTAAGCTGGCAAGAATACTGAGGGCTGGCTGATCTAGGATGACATCACCCCATGTGTGGAGGTTGGCTAGCTATTTGTCAAGTGGTCTTATTCTGATAGCATGGTATATATCCTAGAGAACAGAATAAAATGTGCAAGGCCTTTTGAAGCCTAGACTGACCAGACTCACTAACATTCTAGCACTTCTGATTCTTCGTATTGATCAAAGCAAGTCATAAGGTCAGCTTAGATTCAAGCAGTGGGAAATAGACCTCTTTTAATGAAGATGTAAAGCATTGCATTGAGCATGGATAGAGGGAGGGATAATTTCAAAAACCAATTTCTCATGCTCTTCCCTGTGGTCCTAATAATTCACATCTCTTATATGTGCAAAATACGTTCGGTTTACCTCAAAAGGCTTCAAAGATACATCCAGTCATAACATCAGGGTCAAAATTTGTAATCTTATGATCAATATCAGCCCAGACACAATTACTCAGATTATCATCTTTTGATATGGGGACTCATGAATTAAAAAAATATTATCTGTCTCCCAGTATACCCAGGATACAATGAAGAGACAGGATAACTACCATAGATATTCCCATTTATTATGAGGAGAGGAAAATGGGAGGTATAATGCTATCACTGTAGATCTATAGAAATTCTAAACTACGTGGAGTCTGTCTCAAGAGTAAGAAGTGTTACATGAACAGACCTAGTTTCTACTTCCTGGAAATCTATCTCCAGTCCATTGATTTATGGAACTCTTGGTTTCTCCCTTCAGGATATTCTTTTTTATTCATTGATCTCATTGGTTACTTTGAAAATATTACCTGCACAAAAGGATAAATATCTTTCTAGGATCAATCCATACTCATAGCAAGCTAAAGGCCAAGAGATCTGTTTACAATTTGAATAGTTTTCAGACCCTTTAACCCTACTAGATGCTGGGGCTCTTCATCAACAAAATCCTTTTCAACAAATATTTGGGTTTCCTATGTGTCCAGTTGTAGTTAATTCCATTTAACTAGACCCACATAGAGCAAGCTCAAGAACTCTGAAACTTCCCAATCTCCCAAATGAGATTAAATCTGTGAGATTTAGCTAGAATTGTCTGCAACGTTTATGATTAGGGATTTATAGATGTAATTTTCTGATTTGATAGATGATAATTGTTTTCAGAATAGTCTTCCTATTATCAAAAAATTAATAAAATTATTATTATTATTTTTTTTTTTGAGACAGAGCCTCGCTGTGTCACCCAGGGTGGAGTGCAGTGGGCGATCTTGGCTCACTGCAAGCTCTGCCTCCCTGGTTCACGCCATTCTCCTGCCTCAGCCTCCCAAGTAGCTGGGACTACAGGTGTCCACCACCACACCCGGCTAATTTTTTGTATTTTATAGTAGAGACAGGGTTTCACCATGTTAGCCAGGATGGTCTTGATCTCCTTACCTTGTGATCCACCCGCCTCGGCCTCCCAAATTGCTGGGATTACAGGCATGAGCCACTGCGCCCGGCCAATAAAATTAATTTTTAATAAAAAAATTAGCAAAGGTAAAGAGTAAAAAAAACCCATAAAATATAGTTTATAAAGGTTTCTAAAAAAACATTGGTGACAACAGGACTTGTGTAGTAAGAGGCTAGAAATGAAGGAAGTTCAAAGATATGAGTCATTTATTGGGCACTGTTTTTCACCTCCAGCCATTTGTGAACTGGAAAGTGGTAAGCTGTAAGACTGAAAAGTAGAGATTTTGATAGGCTATTGAGTCCAAAGGAAAAAAAAAAAAAAAACTTCAGTGGTGTTGGAAAAGGCAGTTATTTGGAGACTGCCAATCCTTGCATGGTTTCGTACAAATGAGCCTCTATCCTGGAACATTTTCTTACCTGGAAATAATGAGCTCTCACACCCTGTTCTGAGCATCTTGCCTTTTTTAAGAATATCTTTACCTGTTTCAGGTTTGATGAGTACTTGTTTCTACTTAAATGTCTCTATCATACTGCACCTGGCCAAGTCCACTGCTATATCTGTCCTGGAAGGGGAAAGAACAGGGCCCTTCACTTCTAGTACAAGACGAGTGCATGTAGACCATCTCCCTGCTTTAGCTACAGGACAATATCCACTAGCCATGGGGAACTAAAATTCACTATTAAAGCAACTAGCCGTAGAGAACCGAAGCTCACCATTGAAGCAAAATTTGTTCTCTTCTCTATGTGAATAAAGCATCAATTCATCTAGTGTCTGTCTGATTTGTGGCATTCTTGATGATCCTGAATCTGTAAATCATACAGTGGGTTTACACCCTGAAACTGCTGCTGATGGTGGTAGTTATTGTTACGTTCTTTGCTATCCTTCATGCATTGAAACTCTTACCCAGGAAGTGGTAATAGTTGTCACTTGCTCAATAAGTGGATACCAAGAAAGAAGGTAAAGAATAGCACCTTGGGATTTTCAGTTGAGACAAGTTGGAAGCAAGAACAAACAGCAAAATTAACAGTCAAGACTAAGTCTAAAACACAGAACAATCAGTAAAATTAACAGCCAGGAACAAGCCTAAAATGCAGAGTAAATAGTTTTTATTGTGATTGGCTTATATTTGTCTCTTTACTGCTTAGCATAAGCAAAAAAAAAAAAAAAAAAAAAAAAAAAAAAAAACTCCCAGAGGCTGAAAATATGACCTGGTGACCCAAACATTTCTGTATAATTATGCACGTGTCTCTGACATCAAATAAGGAAAAAGAAAAAAAGTCATGCAAATTCACAAAATTGACTAAAAACAAAGAAAAAAATGAACAATACAATAGTTGCAAAATATTTAGATATTTTGATCCAGACATTTGATATATCAAACAAACAAGGACTTTGTAATAACTGTATTTAATATGTTAGGCAAATTAAGTGACAATGTGAAGAATTGTAACAGACAAGTGAAAATTGTCAAATAACCTAGTAGAATTTACAGAAATGGAAAAAATGTGATCTAATTGATGGGACTGTCAATAGATCCGATAGCCACTTTTACATGGGGTAAAGTATGAAAGAAAGAAGAGGCCGGGCGCGGTAGCTCATGCCTGTAATCCCAGCACTTTGGGAGGCCGAGGCGGGCAGATGACGAGGTCAGGAGATTGAAACCATCCTGGCTAACACGGTGAAACTCCGTCTCGACTAAAAAAAAAAAAAAAAAAAAAGGCCGAGCGTTCTGGTGGGCCTGTAGTCCCAGCTACTTGGGAGGCTGAGGCAGGAGAATGGCGTGACCCCGGGAGGCGGAGCTTGAGGTGAGCCGAGATTGCGCCACCGCACTCCAGCCTGGGCGACAGAGCAACTCCGTCTCAAAAAAAAAAAAACGATATGACTGGTGACATAGTGAGAAAATGAAAGTAATTCTTTACAACTCTTACACTCTGCTAAAGCAGCCTGAGCTTCAGTGAACGGAAATGCACTGCATCGTTCTTTGGTTAAAGTAGGATGCTACAAATGTGTCCGCCAGTTAGAAATGATCCTTGCCACCTCCATCACTGCATAATTTCATGTTAGTGCTATTTAGCTTGTGTATTTTCTCACAGCCGATGTATTTTTTTTTCCTTTTTAATTTAACAGACTTTTAGTGTATTTGTAAACTCATTTTCTATAGATATGTGTCTAGGATTAGCATTAATGAAGCAATAGTGATGTTCATGGCTTCCACAGAAATCTATATGGAGACTTAGGCATGCTTTATTCTGATTTCTGAAATATGATCACTAAATGGCTTTAAAAATATACTAATGAAATTCTAAACACAAATTCATGCTTAATCTCGTTTTGCAACTTGAAACATTCGCAAATCACATATTTACATACTGTGTGTCAGATATGAGATATTGTTTCTTATAGAGAGAATAGTCATTTCATTCTGTTTCCTAAGTAGGAGACTAATAATAAATTTATGAATAAACAACTAAATCAACCCATCTTATTTTATGACTTATTAGTATTCTCATTAAAATGACATAGTAAACATGGGTGGATGTAGCACATAAAAATCATTCTGAAAAAAGAATAAGTACATCAATATTGATAGAACAAAACGATTAGAAAGATGACTATTTGAAGACAAGCTTAAAAACATGAGCAGGAGCTATTTACAAAAGAGTCTAGAATGTTAGGTTAAAGAGTAATTTAGTTTTACTAACTCCTATATTCTTTATATCTCAATTTAAATGTCACTATTTTCAGGAAATAATTCTCCCATTATACCTAGCCCCATATATAACTTGTAAAATTTGAATTTTTAACAGCTAATACAAATATAGGTTGTCAATAACTTCTCACTTGCAATTTCTTCTCACATCTCCTACCCTATTTCTCCTGCCTCAGACCCATAAGTGATTATTTTTGTGTTAACCCTGTCTATTCCAAGTGTCACATGCTAAAAACCTGAAGGCAGTTCTGTTACCACCTTCATTTGTTCACTAGGCTGAGTATATCCCATGTCCAGTCTACTCCCCTTCTTCTATATGAAACAGATTCACTCTCTTCATTTATTTTTTGCCCACAAAAATTTCAGCTCAAACCATGATTTGTTCTCCCTGCATTTGTTACTAACTCCTTGGTACTCTGCATCATCTACTCTAGGAACACATCCAAATGTGTTACTTCCATATTGACAGCTTTCAGTGAATTTCCACAGTTCATTAAAAATATTTTGATGGCCTAAAGAAGTATTTTCATGGCATTAAAAAAACATTTATTATCAGGCTCCTGATTATGTCTCCAATTTTATTTCTCATGTTAAATCTCTACTTTCTTTGAACTTGTTTTCCATTTACTGTATCCTCTCAATTCACATAACATCATGGTCCTCCGATAATTGAAGATAGCAACATAGATTGTATCCTTAGGTACTTTTTCCCCATGTATCTGTCAGTCTCTTCTCTCTCTTGTTGCTCCTCCCCAAACTCCATCTCCTTTTCTCTCACTCCTCTCTCTCCTTATATGAATATGTGTGCCTATATGTGTGTGTGACATGAGAGAATATTATATATACACACGTATGATAAAAGCCATCAAACACATATGTATCACATATAATTATTCTCTCATACATATTTTTGTGTATGTGTTACATGGTTGATTATACTCATATTTTCTTTTTTCATTAATGGGCACCTTACTGTGTCCATTAGGTTTAAAAGTATTTGCCTTCTTTCAGTTCTGGAAAAATTACAGTTAATTCTTTTTAATTTCTAAAGGCTTCTAGAGAGTAATAGTAGCTATTCTACAAATAAATAACAATGTTACTTATAGTGTATATTTTCTTTTTTTCTTTCTTTTTGAAACGGAGTCTTGCTCTGTCACCCAGGCTGAGGGCAGTGGTGCAATCTCGGCTCACTGCAAGCTTCGCCTCCCGGGTTCACGCCATTCTCCTGCCTCAGCCTCCAGAGTAGTTGGGACTACAGGCGCCTGCCACCATGCCAGGCTAATTTATTGTATTTTCGGTAGAGACAGGGTTTCACCATGTTAACCAGGATGGTCTCGATCTCCTTACCTTGTCATCCGCCCGCCTTGGCCTCCCAAAGTGCTGGGATTACAGGCGTGAGCCACCGTGCACAGCCTGTAGTGTATATTTTCTCAACAATATTAGACTGTAGAAAACACCAGACATTCAGAAAATATTAATTTTGACATAGAATATAATAGCAAATTATGTTATCAGTTGAAATTGTGACCTATAAAAAATACACTCTCTGACATGGAAGGGATCTGACATTTTTCTTTCTCACACTTTCTTAACGTCTTTTAAGGGTCAGAATAAAAATAAAAATAATACAAAAAATTATGCTAAAAATCCACTCCTTGCAAAAAATCGTGGAAAAAAAAAAAAGCTTTTTTCATAGGATGAAAAGACAAGAACGTCTACTCTCACCATTTCATTTAACATAGTACTGGTGGTTCTACCCGAGGCAATTAGTCAGGAATAGAACCAATGACATTTACACTTGACAAGATGAATAAAACTATATTTGTTTGCAGTTACATAGCCCTATATTTTTAAAATCTTAAGAAATCAAGAAACACACACACTTATTCTCACTCATTGTGTAAATATGAATAAAATATTTTGGAATAAATTCAACAAAATAATTGCAAGACGTATACACTTAAAACCACAGAACATTGTTGAAAGAAAGTGAAGAATATATAAATTAATCAAAAGACATCTCATGTTCCTGGGAGAGAGATTTAATATTTTTAAGATAGTAATTCTTTGTAAATCAACCTACAGGTTAATGCTATTTTTATCGTAATTCCACCTGCTTTATTTGTAGAAATCACTAATTTTACTTTAAAATTCATATGGAAGTGCAAGATGCCCTAGAATAAGCAATACAATCTTGAAAAATAAGAAATAGAGGACTCACACTTCTTAATTTCAAAACTCAATACAAAGCTACAGTAACCAATACAGTGGGGCACTGTCATAAAGAGAGCCATACTGATCAATAGGATATAATTGAGAGTTGAGAAATAAACTCTAACAACTGTGGTCAATTGATTTTGACAAACGTTCCAAGAGAATTAAATGGGATAAGAATAGGTTTTTCAGCAAATGGTGTTGGTGCAGTTGTGTATTCAAATCCCAAATAATGAATCTGTACATCACAAAATATAAAAAATGTAAATAGAAATTGATCAAAGGCCTAAATGTAAAAGCTAAGAATATAAATCTCTTAGAAGAAAACATAGGCATGAATCTTTGTGATCTTGAATTAGGAAATGGCTTTAAATGTACAAGTAGCAACAGAAAAAAAAAAAAATAGATAGGATGGACAATACCAAAGTGCTGGGATTACAGGCATGAGCCACCGCGCCTGGCCCTAAACACTCTTTACTTAATTTGGAAATGGCTTATATGGGGTTTAGGGGAGGAGCCCACTTTTGTGAAAATATTGTACCAAACATAATTGTGTCTCATTAAATGCAAGAGGAAGAAAGATAAAGACGTAGTAGGAACACGAAAGAGCATGACACATTATATAAAATCTTAGAAATTTCAAGCAGATGGACTTAAGTGGAATGGCCCAAAAGTAAAACATAAAATGTGTTTGAATTTGATGGTAGTGAGAACAGGGTGTGGTCTCACACTTTTTACTGCACAAATTTTCTCTAACTTCTAAAATGTTTGGCCACTAGTGCTGGATCTAAATTATATGCCTACCAAATTCCACAGCTTTTATTCCTTATTTTGTATACCAATCATTAAGGTGGCTTTGAAACTTGTCAGTGTTGCAATTACTCATATCTTCCATCCATAAATGTTATGAAATTTTAAGACGAATGTCTGGTTTACTCCATGAAAACATGATTAATCTTATAATCTTTATCCTTTAAAATGTTTCTTCATTCCTACCATATCACCACAGGCAAATGGCTCATTTTTTATAAGCTGTTTCATTGTTCATTTTATGAATGCTACATGTCGGCAGTCAGATGGTTACCTTTCTGATGGCAGTGTTTATGTGTGCTGATATATTTCTTAAGTTAAAAATACTATTTTATAAGAATAAATAAAGGCTATATCTAAGTTGAAGTTCCCACAAAATAAAATATATTTTGTGTTTTTCTCCATGAGGTACTTTGGGACCAATATAATGCCAAGATAACTAGACATTTGAAATAAACAATGCAAACTATTTTTACTAAATTAAAATATTTTAATAGCATCTGTTATGCATGTTTAGAACCAATTTGATATTTTACCTTTATTTCTCAAATGTATCGTATCAGCTGGTTTGATTCAGTGGTGGAGACTCAGCTGGCATGGTCCCTGTCTCTGGCTCTGAAACACCAGATTGTGCTGGGATAAATATAGAGTGGGAGCAATAGGCTTAGAGAATCTTTTCCAATCCTGTTAAGGCAAAAGAGGAGAAAGGACCAGATGTGGGTTTGAAGAAATTTTGTGTACATGGCAGAAGAAACTATCTGGCTACATGGAATAAAAGATCAATCCACATTAACGTAAATACTATGTGTTTTATTTGGCTCAAGTAAACATGAAATTCTGAGAGTTTCTGAAAAGATAGTACAAGTTAACATCATTTCCTCTTCTCATTTGTGAAACTGAATTTTAACTATAGTGTTATTTTCATACATTTCTATTTTAAACATTTTAATAGGTTCCCAATATCACTAGCACTGTGTAAAGGATATAAAATATATATTATATGAATATTATATTAATGATTAAAAAGGAATATTAAAAACATGAATTAAGACAACTATATTAGCCTATAATCCCAGAACTTTGGGAGGCCAAGGCGGGCGGATCATGAGGTCAGGAGATCTGGAACATCCTGGCCATTATGGTGAAACCCTGTCTCTACTAAAAATACAAAAATTAGGTGGGCATGGTGGCACGCGCCTGTAGTCCCAGCTACTGGGGAGGCTGAGGGCTGAGGCAGGCGAATCGCTTGAACCCGCGAGGCAGAGGTTGCAATGAGCTGAGACCACGCCACTGCACTCCAGTCTGGGCAACAAGAGTGAAACTTAAAATTTGTCTCAAAAAAAAAAAAAAATTCTTTCAAAGATATAAGTGAGATATCTGGGTAGATTGGGATTTCTCTTCTCAAGTAAGAAGCACACACTTATTTCCCTTACCCCATTCTCCTAAATAAGGTCACACAATATGGCCAAATAATGTTGACACGGGAGTTAGTATCATGGGGTATAAAAATATGGATTCTATGGTAGCTGCTTTAACTACTTAGTTATCCAGCAATGAGTGTTGCTATATTGAATAGACCAACGCAATTACAGGAAAATGTTTATGGGCCATGCATAAAATCAATTTGTAAAGACACTTCTTAGGTGTGCTCATTAATTTGCTTAGACTTGTCTCATTGTCTGAGACAAGTGAGGTGAATAGAAGACATTAAAAACAATATTATGGAAAGATATTAAAGTTGTTGGAACTTAGTATTTAATACCATCTGTTAATCTAGTAGTTTTTTGAATTCTAGAAACTTGACAATACTAATTGAGAATTGAAAATTTGATTATTGAGTAGAAGTGAGATATTCTCTTATACCACTTTACTCTTACCTGTTTCTAGCCATCCACAGCAGGAAAATGAAAGAGTAGGCATTAAGAGAGGTTAGCTATTTAAGAAATGATAGAAAAATCGTGACTTCAGGATAAAAACTCAGAAAAAAAAACAAACCTCTGGCTGTTGAAACTTTGCTATTGCCTCTCATTGGTATACAGTGTCTGCTTAAATGAGGGAAAGAACCTTAGAAACACATAAGATAACTAAAACTACCAGCACGGTATGGACGAAGCTTTTAGGTTTCTTTGCCTCCCGTAAATGAGATTCTCCTATCCTTCTCTACCTATACACTGCTGTTTAGTTCTTTGAAATTGATAACAACAGTTCAATAATAAGAGTATGTCTAAAAGCCATTTCCAAGAAGAGGTTAATAAGTACTTACTTTCACTTGCTTTTGCAATGAACTCATTGCAAAGCTACGTTAAAACATAATGGCATCGACAGAGCACATATTGCATTAAGGCTGAACCACATTTTTTTTAGATTTGCAAGCAATGTCATTTTGTCATATTTCATAGATTTGAAAATGTGTCATAATTGGCTATCTCTCAAGAACTCTGGACTCACATATGTGTGATAAGAATAAGAAAGTATTAGCCAGTAATTAGTCAGCTCTCTTTTTTCTTTCCTAAATGTTTTTTTGGACACAATATTCTACTCTGAGGCAACTTAAAAATAAGAGTAAATCTCAGGTCAGTGTATAACAAAGTCCTGTATCTCACCAGAATTTACATCAGACAATAAAATGTGCTTTAAACAGCTTTCCTTTAAAAGACGATGAATGAACAAATGCATTGGGGCATATTTGTTTTCTCATATATGATGTGCAAAAGCCAAATTGGCTTGCATTTTAGAACATTCTGATACTAATTATTATGTGCTGGTAAAGCATACTGTACAGTGCAATTTCCCGTGAAAATAATCCCTGCCTTAAGGGTTTACAGCTTGAATATTCAAAATCGTCCAAGCAGTACAATTCGGACATATGCAGCTTAGCAAGCTGACTGGTGAAAAAAACTGGCACTGGCCTCTTAGTTAAACTCCTGTACCAACACCTCCTGTACAGGCACAAGCAGACATGATCTGCTCAATGTTTGTGAAATACCAATGAGTATTCAATAAAACATAGCTAGTAGATTTCTACACAGTTCTCTAGTATTAAGTGCTATTGAAGTGAACAAATAAAGAAGAGGAAAATATTTGCATCCATATTCTTAAATTGGTTGATTTGGGGCATAAAAATAGAAGACTGTCTGGTTCATTTTTAAACCTTTGATGTACTAATCCTGTGATCCCGTGATTATTGAAAACATACTGATAACATTAAGTCTGTTTTATTTTCACATTGTATTCAGGGTAAATTATTGATGGGAAACTTCAAACAGGAAAAGTGAGCATTGGTGAGTTAAAAGGATTTAAAACAAGAGTGGATTAAAAAAAAAAATGTAAGTGTAGCCAGGCGCCGTGGCTCACACCTGTAATCGCAGCCTTTTGGGAGGCCGAGATGGGCGGATCACAAGGTCAGGAGATCCAGATCATCCTGGCTAACACGGTGAAACCCTGTCTCTACTGAAAATACAAAAAATTCGCGGGGCGTGGTGGTGGACGACTGTAGTCCCAGCTACTCCGGAGGCTGAGGCCGGAGAATGGTGTGAACCTCAGAGGCGGAGCTTGCAGTGAGCCGAGATCGCGCCACTGCACTCCAGCCTGGGCGGCAGAGCGAGACTCCGTCTCAAAAAAAAAAAAAAAAAAAAATTAAGTATTTTTAAAACCAAAAGATATATCACATATTTAACAAGTTTTAAAGTCTTTGACTGTATAAAGGCTTTTTTGAAAGTCATATTCCATATATAGATATATATCTGAACTCACCTCAAATATAAAATATATTAATAATTGTTGCTAAGTCGATTGTCACTAAAGAGTCCTAATTGATGAATGCCAGCTATACATGCAAACGGTTTCTTTTCTAGAGCTCCTATCCTAGTATTCCAAGATACTGTATGAACAGATCTAACATGAAAACACAATATAAAACTGAAAGATGAATATATTTGCATTGTTTGTATGTATACCTGATATATTACACAGACATGCCAAAGATACTGAATATTTTAGTGCTGGTGTCAGGAAGAAACATGCCTGATTTGAATTTCAAATTTATTTTTATATGCAAACCCATACCATATATAATATTTATATATATATAATAGTTTGTTCATATATAATAGTTATGTATGCTTAAAAGTAATATGAAAAATATAGCACAATTGTGTTTTAACATCATAAATAACATCTGTGGCTTATCTGAGAATCTACCTTCTCCTTAGGCTATTATCTCTTTTTTAAACTTAAAAGTATAGTTTATTTTCAAATAACAAACCTGCCCAAATTTGACAGTTTGGTTTTCTCCATTTTTTTAAACTAAGGAATCTTTAAAAAATGGTACTGGGAAAGATTATAATCAAACTATTATAAAAAACTTACTAAAAGTATAAAGTGAAAAGTAGATAGAGTTAGAAAAGGCGATATTTAAAATATAACTATGTATTCTATATTATAAAATAATAAAAGTTATTTTCTGCAACTTGAATAAAGATAAAGTCACCATGCTCATATCTGAAATTGCTATTAGCATAATCTAAGATACATCATATCATATAGTATATCCAGGCACAGTAGAATTTGAAAACTAATTTTTGAATGAATAACTATATCCTACTTAAATGTCAAACAGAACAATATTTTTTTGCAAAGTAGTGAGGCTATCCTTTGTTCAAGAAAAGCATGATTACTCTATCCCCAAAGGATAACAATTCAGTCTGATTAGCTACTCTGTCCAGAGTCAAGTCAGGGGCCCTACATATTCCTTGGTCTGTCATGTCCACATACCACTTACTCAGTCTCTAATTTATAAACAAAATGAACCACTGATAGACCTGTATAATAAAGTGGGAAAAATGGGAATCTATTAAATAAATGAATTAAATATTTAACAAAGAAAGAAAATTTTGGGTAGATGCGTAGTTCTTATTTCTGCAACTTGTTACAGACATTCTTTATTATATGTTTTGTACTTCATCTTCTTCCCTCTCAAACTGCACATTTTAGTATGGATTCTATTACTGATGGTGTGACCTAGCCCTTTATTCTTTAAAAAATATAAGCCCTTAGTTGATCCACTTTTGAGACAGAGAGAGAGAGAGAGAGAGAGAGAGAGAGAGTGAGTCTGCCACTGGAAGCGAATATACACTTTCTGAGCATGTTTTCCTTAATCCCCAACATTTATGCCGTATTTCCTGTTGATAACAAGTATTATCAAATAATTAACACACTCTACCCCTCTTTTTTGGTCTTTTTCCCTCATTTGTTCAATTACGTGAGGAACCTGAATTGGCTTAGTTGAATTTTTATAATTCAGTTAAATTAACCTGTTGTAATCATTCCTTCTTTGTATTCAAAGATTGTTATAGAGTAGAGCTCAGCATGCCCCAGTGAAGAACAAAAGTAATCTATGCATGAGTCAGGAGTTGTAATAAGAAGTACAATTTATACTTCTAACCCTTATTTTCCATGAGTACATATTATACCTCTTAAAAAATCACCATAGACTTTTACTGATACAGAACATTTACTCCAGGCCCTCTAGGTGGTTTCTCACAGGGGTATGAACTTTGAAGAGTTTGGGGAAAATGAAAAGACTAGTGAATCTGTAAACATTCACTGAGTGCTCTATTTATTTTCCTGTAAAATGAGTTTCTAGATTAGATTAGGTTTTATTTTCTATAGTTTTCTTTTTATAATGAAATCTTTCATGCACATATCTATTTGACAGAGCCTATAACGCACGTCTGTTTCCTAGAAGCAAATGATTCTGCAGTGAGTTTATGGAATCAGCCTTGGCAGCCTGACCTGTTTAGAACATGAGAAGGGTGTTCTAAAGATGTTGGCTGGCAGAGATAGCGAGACAGCAAAAGCGAGAGAGAGAGAGACAGAGAGAGAGAAATGTTTATAACCAGTCATTTTAGAGATGAGAGAATGAATAAAGACAAGGACTCATGAAATTCAGGCTTTCTAATAGCTACGTTAATGTGGGGTTTAGATCAAAATCCTGAGAGACACACTCCCAAATGTCATATTCTGAATGTTACATCCCTAAAGATCAAAATTCCTAAAGTCTAAATCCCAAAATGTCAAGATCCTAAATGACTAAAATTCCAAAAGTCGCAATCCCCAAAGATTAAAACCCCAAATGCTGAAACCCTAAAAGCCTAATCCTGGGAACGGGATTAGTGCGTTTTTGTTTGTATGCAGGATAGTTAAATCATGTTAGTTGCATCATGTTAGGTAGAATGATTACATTGTTATTACCTTTATTTTCATTCTCAGAAAATTCAGGCAACTGGATTAGTTACAAAAAATGGCAAAACTTCCATTTTAAGATGAAAACTTTCATTTTAAAATATATCATTTGCCTGCATAGGCATTCCTTCCAGCTGATGACATTCAAGGAGCTTTTAAAGAATTAAAGCCAAATTTACCCGAAGAAGCCAGTGAAGTTACTGACAGGTTTGAAAATAATTATTTGCATGGTAGTTTTTAAAGGCACTTACTCAACAGTCTTCCTGTTTGATCACCAGTGTTGTTTCCACCAAATCTATGCCCTGCATATAAATGCATGTGGAATGGATTGCTGTGTACCCAAAACAACATACAAAAATCGTTAAAAAAAAAAAAAAAAAAAAAAAAAAAAAGGATGGGAAAACGTAATGGGAAATACTGATGCCAGTGTCTGTGAAATCATAGAATAATTTTTAAAAGGTCAGCATCGTGTAAAAAGTGAATGTGAACATATTCTCTGAGGAGAGCCATGTCCTAAAAGAAAAAAAAAATGCCGCTATTCATTGTGATACCAGACTTCAAAATGTAGTAAATGATTGTGAAAGTTGACCAGCTCTTATGGACTATCTCTGTGCAGTTGCCTATAATCTATCCCTGTAATACACTTTTTCATGTCAAATTTACTTTTTAATTGGTTTCTTTCTTCTTTTCTTTTTTTTGTCAAAGTTGTCATTATGTATGTCATTTTTGCATCATTTTCAATTATGGAGATACAAATTGTGTGGAGAATTCTAGAGAGTTTTATTTCTTTTGTGCATTTTTTGGGCAAATTTGGCTCCACGAAAGTGCATTATCATAAGGTTGACTTTGTGTGTAAGCATTCTGTGCAGATGTAAAAATGTTGAAATTTCTTCAGTAGTTGAAGAGATGTCCTTTTTCTACATCTTCATTTGTGAAAGAGGAAATGTCTTCAGCCTCGTCTCTTCGGGTGGCTTCGTATAAGGTTGGTCACCCACCACAAATTTTCACTGATCTCATCAAATGACAGATCACTCATCATGGTTTTGCAAATTATTGCAGTTATAAAGCCGGGTGCATGCAATTACCAGCTATACTGATATGTATTGATACATTTCTCTTTTTGACTTCTTGTTTTATGAATATAGTTCATCCGTTCATAGCTGTTATACCCATGCAACTGTCATTAGTATACTTGAGTGTTTGTTCATGCTTGCAATAATGTGAATGATATTAGTGCCTATTTTATTTTGTAAGTGATCTATGAAGTTTCTGTCTTTTTCTTTTTCTTTCTTTTTCTGAAACGGAGTTTCATTCTTGTTGCCCAGGCTGGAGTGCAGTGGTGCGATCTCGGCTCGCTGCAACCTCCACCTCCCGGGTTCAAGGGATTCTTCTGTCTCAGCCTCCTGAGTAGCTGGGATTACAAGCATGCACCACCACGCCCACCTAATTTTGTATTTTTAGTAGAGACGGGGTTTCTCCATGTTGGTCTGACTGGTCTCAAACTCCTGACCTCAGGTGGATCTGCCCGCCTTGGCATCACTTTGGGATTACAAGTGTGAGCCACCGCACTCAGGCTGTCATGTTTTTATATGTTTCTCAAAGAAATTCCCTCTTTAGAAATGTGAATAAGCATCTTTTAAAATTTTTAAATTATTTTTCCAGAATTACATTTTTGGGGATTTTGCTCTTTCTGGATTTCAACCCTGAGGATATAGCCTTGGGATAGTGTCTTTCAAAATTTTCATGGGCTCCTGTTAATGTCCTCTTTGGAATGATTCAGTGAGAATCGTATTATATTTTGTTTACCTCTTTTGCCAGTTGTGGACCCAAAAGCTCTAATTATGTCTCTATATAAATATAAAAGTAAAATTGATCTGGATGACACCAGATGGACTAGTATTAACTCTGTTTTCATCGTGAAGACATTTACATTAAACAAGCACATCCTCCAAATATGAAGAGATGACATAAAAATGAGGAGGTCAAAAATCCAATCTCTGGATCGATGTCACTGCGTAAAACAATACCACAAGAAACAGTGATTCTGATGATATCTTAGACAATGTGCTGGGGACGGGGGAACAAAGAAAGTACAAACTATACTTTAGTAATGGAAATATTACATGTGGAGAAAATTTCATTTTTAATGAATACATTAATTAGGAAATGTTCTCATTTCTATTGAGAAGAAATTTGGAGTGTAGAAGAAAGCTAAAATTGTAAAAGGTGAGATATAAGATGTATATAAAATAAGACAACATTTTGAAAACAGTAATACTTTATACCAAGCAAAAACTAATACTGTAGATTATCATCCCTATATATATGCACATCTGTTATATCTCTATATTAAATTAAATATTTGGCATTTCTCTATATTTTTATTCTTATAACAAATATAATATACTCATTTTAAAAGGTATTTTTAATATAAAGAGGCAAAGTTGTTTTAAAAGAAGCTTACTTCCAACTTTGCATTGAATGTCAAGGAGAATGCAAAACATGATACATTGATGAGAACGTGCTTTATTGGCTTATTGTGTCAACAAACTACTCTGTGTTTATATGTTACAAAGCATGATGATACATATGGTAACACATACTTGATTCTCATATCAACAACCAATTGCCAAAATTTACTCACACATTGTTTTTCTTCAACTAATATTTGCTTTTTAAAGAAACACTATGTGTTCATTTGTCACTGATAATTGTTAATAAATATCTTAGCGATAGTAAAAGGAAGTCACAAAATAAAATATTTTAGCAATATTTAATAGATAGAAATATGATTAGAAAATTGATCACCGTATTGTCTTTAAAATGACCATGTTTCACTGAGTTTTCAATGTCTTCACATCATTTTAATGATCATATTATATCTCTTTGTCTGACACCCTCAGTGGTATTTCTGATGCCCATGGTTCCTTACCATGGTATAAGAAACAGGTGTAAGTGTTACCATAGTTATTTGGTACTTTGCATCATTTAAAGAACTCACAAATTACAAGTTCATGTGGCATGTTAAACTTCATATTTCCCCTTGTCCTTATACTAAGACCTTAGGAAACCCATGAATAGCAGTCCTCTTGAGTACTCAAACAAGAGACATAGACACAGAAAAAGGCAGACGGACATAAGAAATATCAATTGTATTACTGATAATCACTTATCAGTAGGATATGGTTTGAATATGTGTCCACAATAAGCTTCCTATTAACAAACTAAAAGAATTACACAGGTTTTCTACCTCCCCTTCTATATTCCCCACCTCTTCATCCCCATCATTTGCACAACTGAACCACTGTAGGCCTTTGCCAACAGGAACAAGCTCCTGTTACCACACAGAAGGAAACCAAACAGAATGATTCATTCTTGCAGTCAGCCTGGCTCCCTAAAGAAATCACTGAAGAAATGACTGAGCCACAAGGAGTGTGTATATTTCCCCTCACATTTGATATAAATCTGAATATTTTCATATGAAGTTCCCACACATCTCTTAACTTAAAAAACTCCGTTATATAAGTTGATATCTTTGTATATGCTTTCTCAAACTCTTTTTGTCTCCAAAAACATTAATACAAAAATAAGGCATTCCAATTTCAGTTGTGTGACTGAATGAGGGCAAGCACCGTAACAGTCTCGGCTACCATAAATCACACACCTGAAAACCTTTGTTCATGGGACTTTCATCACAGATGTCAGCATTCTCCTTGTTGTCTTGCCCGAAGCAGGATGAGATCTGCAGAAGCAGGCCATTTGATTCCTATTACTTTTGTGAGTCTTTCCTTCCACCGACAGAACAAGAGCTGTATTCTGGTATAGACCTCTTGAAATTGATTCTACTGGGATAGGTGTTTCTCTAACAGAAGTGAGGTACAAAGTCATTGTGAATTATTTGTGTTGGGATTAGAAAAGAAGTGCTTTTTATCGATATTAACTTTCTTATTCCTATCATATTTTGGATAGAACTTTCTCCTCTTCTGCAGTTCACACCTCTCCAGGTGAAGACAAGGACAAACTAAAGCTTTCCCTTGGCCCCTGAAGCATTCAACTGGGCTAAGGCGGCCCCTCTCTAGAACTGTGAATATTTGTTTCTAAAATAATACCTACATGCCATTCTGGGCCCTTCTATAGTGTGTATTTTGCTTTTTTCAGTCCAAAACGTGTCAATGAATACATATTTTAAATTATGCTGAATGTAAAAAAACACAGTACTTTCATAGCAGAATAAATTAACTTTGTTCTCTGTGTTCTGTATTTGAGGGAAACATGCCTCATGTATTTTCATGGGAAGTGAAGATTTCAATGGTGGAGCATCCTCTAACTCTATTCTCCAGGATGGAAGTGTCATCAGTAATCAACAATAGGCAGGTGAGACACATTTTGGTGGAGGAGTGGAGAAGGCTTGTCCATTTGCTTGTGTCAATGACACTACCCTGTAAAATTTGTGTAATCCAGAAACCACACTTTTTGTGTGCTTTACAAAAGCTGGATTACAAAAAGCACAGCATGAAGACACTTTGATTTATCTTTCTGATAAACTTACTGTAAGTCCGTTTTTCTTATTTTACTTCAAATCACCTACAAATGACATTATTATTTGTTTACATCCAGTGGCAATTAGGCTCTCATAGTAGTATCCTTTGATTTATTAAGGTATAATGAAAACCTACAATGTAACAGGTAATGTATAACATATTGGTGTTAAAAAGATAATAAAATTAAAATATGGTTTCTGTCCTTATACAGTTCATATCTAGTAGGAGATAGACAAGCAAATAAGCCATTATAAATTAATAAAATAACTTATTGTGATGAAAATAGATACTATTTGTCTTTAAAAATGCTGGGTTTAATACACAAAAACATTTTACTAGTTCGCCATAACCTTTACCTCTACCTAGATTTGAGCTTAAGTTGTCTAGATTCATCTAAGTTCTTACAGGTGGCTTATTGCCTCATAACTTTCAAACTATCTTTAGTTTTATGGTACATGCAGTCAATTCAAACCACAGACTTACTTCACATAAAAGTCAAATTGATTACTTGATATTCTGTGCTCATCCTAATAGGAATTATACTCACTGACCTTGATACATCTTGTTTGACTACACTTTTCAACAGATTGGCTGTTCTGGTTCTATACAGGAAAAGATTGTATAGGCAATGAATGAGAAGAATTTCATAAATTTCTATCTTTCCGGGTAAAGTAGTGAATAATACAATTTATCAATATTATCAAAAAATGGAAAAGAAAAATGAGGAGGAAATTTACATGAATATGAAAACAAAGATATGTGAGGTTGAAGGGAAATAAAAGTTTAAAATAGATCAGAAATATTTTGGATTTTTAACATTAAAATTTGAGTACTTTTTCATAGCAAGCTTGCTCTGCTCCTTCATGAATATACATGTAACTAAAACCAACACTCCTAAAATCCTGTGAGAATTAAGAAACCAATTAAAAACAAAAGAAAATATTGAAAGAGAGGACTATTTGGAAACAACTAAATAGGAGAGACAGGCAATTAATAGTTTGAATAACAAAGGGAAACTAGCAAAAAGTCAATTAGAAGTTAAGTAAATGAAATTTTAAATCACTTAAACAAAAGCTAACTTCTAATTTTGTTGCAGGCAAGTCATTGACTTTTAAAAGATATACTTGAAAAATATGTAACCATTATGCTACTTCGTATTTCTAATAAACAATGTGAGGGGCAAATGTTTCTGCTTTTAGTTAGCTTCTAAAAGTGTAAAAATGTCTTTATCACTCATATGTAAGCTCTGTCTCCACAGAGAATCTTGTGTTTCATTCATCATTGTAGCCAAGGTTTGGTTCAATTGCTGTCAGTCCATTTTAACACATACTAGGCATTGAAATATATGATTAGAATTAGGATTGAATGAGTTTTTGGCAAGAGAATTCATTGAAATGCCCCTTTATGTTTCATTCCCACTGCTTCAGATAATTAGAAGGAAAGTGTGAAAAGAACTAAGAGTGAAACTGTTTTTAGCTTCTTATATGGCCCTTCCATTTATTTCAAAGGAAAAGCTTGGTGTTATGCATGGCAATTGGTGCATCCCTGGTCCTCAAGGTAGAATTAAGTGTCTTTAGGTGAAAAAAACCTAAGAATTTAAGAGAAACATGCATTATTCATAATAAGAAAGTGATTCTAGTTCTTGAAGACTAAAAAAAGGGTGATCAAAATCATCAGAATTTGGAACAGCTTCCCTCAAGATTGGGAAAGTTTCCATCAATATAGGGAATGACAGGACTTAGGATCTGAATAGAAGCAAGAACCCTTGCCTATGTCTCAGTAAGTGGCTCCAGACAATAGCAAAATCTTATATGGAAGGATTGGGGGTTGTTACAAACTGAAGAATAAATTCAGGAAGTCAGGTCTTTTTAGCCCTAGCAAATTGAAATCCCCACCAATCTGACCATATGAGGAGAAGTTAAACTAAGTTTAGAAAATGAAAAATGATCTCACCAAAGTCACTAGTAAAAGAGTCTTCATTGGCCTCACTTACTAGGTTAATTAATTCTCGGTATTATCTGATCTCATAGCACCACACCTTTACAGCAATTATCACAGCTAATACTTTATATTTATTTGTGAGATTTTCTGTTAAGAGTGTAATCTCTAACAGCAGATATCATGCCTATTTTTTCACCCTCTTCTAGACTATAGAAGTCCCATACTAAAAATCAAGTTGATGAATGAATTAATGTACACCCTGTTGTATACTCAAGCCTACCAGAGTCATATATAAAAAACTCTTAAAATAATTTGTAAAGAAACTGATACTACATATATGAATTAGACACAATGTTTGAATTATCAAATTGAGATAAAACGTTCAAAAGGAAAGTGATATATGGAAATGTCTTTCACAGGAAAGACATAAGTTGCTAAGGTCCATAATGTTGATGAACTTCAGATATAAAATTGGCCCTTCCAAGTAGGCAGTAACATGTGTGCCACCACTGGTGTTACCAATTAAAGCTCAAAATACAAATGACTAGAATGTATTTATTTGTTTATTTATTTATTTATTTTTCTACTTCAGTGAGTGTAATGCGTAGTTTACAACAAATTGAATATCAAATACTAAGATAGTATTAACCTCTTGAAACCGCAGGATGCAGGATAATTCAGTAAATTAAGGCACATTAAGAAAACTTAGTATATGATGTAAATTACAAGAGATTTACAAAATCACCCAGACAATGTAAAAGTTCTTTCCCTACTCACTCATACAAACAATTATTTTGCCAAGTTCTTAGCAAAATACACTAGGTGGCTCATGACAGAAACAAAGTGTCTATGGTAATGCAATTTGAGTTTCTGTGGCAGTGAGTGAGAATAAATGTGCTTATAATTATTGATTTTATATGTATGTATGTGTATCACATATGCATATAAAATATATATAATTTTATTCAGTTATTGGTTATCTATATAATCATTTATGTAATGTGAATTTCATTTGTTCAGCCAGACTTTGTTTTAAACTGTAATGCTAAATAAATATGTGAATATTATCAATTTACTCAGCCTCCCAGTGCTTCAGTTTTCTTACTTCTACAATAGGCATAATAATGATATTTCAAATAAAACATGGTTCTGAGGAGTAAACAAAGTTTAATAAATATACAGTTATTCTATAGTATGTAATTGTATATATGTATAGCTTAGCATAGTTTTTGACAATAGACAGTGAAGAAATGATAGACAGTAGTAATAATAGTAAGTAATTAGTCATCTGTTAAGTTGCAGGGTTTTCTCTTTTGCATTTAAAATAATTATTTGAATGTAAACTTATTGCTAAAGCTAATGCCAGCTATTGTGTGTACTCTCTCAGTTTGCCTATGTTTAATTTATAGAAATTTGATTTGCTGCATTATTGATTGTTTTCTATGTATTTAATTTGATTACCTGAGACTTGAGAAAATTATTCTTTTATACATTTAATAACTTCTCTATTTTATATTCTTTGCTCTGAAGGAAAAACTGACATTTAGTTAGAAAACTGATGGATGGGGTTAGAAAATACACGGATATTCAAAAGCATGTTTCTTCCTGCTGTGCCAGAGGGAATCTTTGGAAATATCTTTTCCTGTCGTGCTATGAACATTCTTTGAATGTTTGAGAAAATGCTCTGGTTATCAAATTTCATAAAATGTATGAAAATAAAAAACAAGAAATCCTATCTAGCAAATGATTACAGATTAATGAATAATATATTTCTTGACTACTTAGTCTATTATTCAATGCTCTGCACTTATTATGGACTCAAAGACTGTGTGTTCTGGTATCCACTCTGAAGTTTGAATTTCACAGTGAAAGAAAGATGTGTGCTGGATCTACTACATCTGCTCTTCCAGTTTCATGTTCTACTTGCCATGAGGCTGAGCTCGAGGAAGATGATTTTAAGTTAATATCACTGGGCTCCCTGCCCTCTGGTTCTCCGCTGAGGTCAGTAAATTGGAGGCCCTGAAATGAGATGGGGTAGCAGAAGAGAGAGATCTGTTTACCTCCTCCCACAGTTTCTTCCCTTACAAGTGAAATATTCACAATATTCTCCGCTCGGGGTAACAGGACCTCTTCTGTTTTCAATCAGAAGTTTCTCACCTTCTCCATTTAGACCCAAGATTTGTCATTTTTCCAGCTGTTGCTGGTGTCAGGGATTTTCGCCATGGTTTGTTGATCTCAGTGTTGCCAATGTGATAGTATTGGTGGGGTAGCTAAGTTAGGCCGTGAGGACTCCTTTCTTCTTAACAGGATTAAGGCCCATATAAAATAGGTGTCAGGTAGCAGCTCAGGTAGCGGGCTCTCGCCCTTTGGCCTTCTGCCTTCCTGAGGACGCAGCAGGAAGACATTCACAAAACACCTGGGCCTTGGTCTTCTCCGCCCCCAGAACTGTGAGAAATAAATGTATTGATATGTTCTTTATAAATCATCTGTGGTATTTTGTTGAAGCAGCACAAAATGGACTAAGACTATAAATAAACACCTTTAATAATCTTCTGTTTTTAAATATGTTTTAAGCAGGAGAAAAGAATGCTGTCCAACTTGATCAAAAAATAAGTAAATGACTACTTTTAAAATACACTGCTGGGATCCTCCTTCAAAGGACTTACTGGCACAACAAAGCTGTCAGCAAAGAACCTCCACCTCTCAATCACTTCAGAGTTTATCTTATTTGAAATATGTCTTTCCCCAAAAACATCCCCCTTTTTGTTTAGGGGTAGAAATCCCTGGACATGTCATCCCAACTCAGGACCAATTTGGATATTCCATTTCCAGAATTTTCCTGTATAATTAGAAGAGACTGGAGCTAGGCCCATACTGCAGCTCAGCTTCTCTCTCTGTTGGCGTTTTTCCTCTTCATTCTACAGACATTGATCCTAAGGACCCTCCTAAAATATGAGGGCAAAGCAGAAACAAACCCCATCACAGAATCTGCTGGTCTGTGACACCCTGTATTATTGTTTAACCCTCCGCTGCACTTACTCTTTTCTATAGATGCTAACTTAATGAAGGGGATCATAAATTGGATTTTAAAACTTTTTGTTCAGTAACTAAGGAAACATTAAGAAAAGGCAGTTGTAATAGCACAAGCGAAATTATCATTTATATACGAAATAGCCTATAGTTAGTATGTTTTTCAAACAACTTTGCATTATAACATTACCTTGTATTTTGCAACTGGAAAAAGAAGTGTATATTTTATGGAGAAGTGTTATGGATACCACATGGTGACAAAGCTTTATGCTTCAAATATATGTACAAATAAAAAATAAGGACTGCCTCTATCAGAAAGAAATCAACTAACTATATCCACCGAAATAGGACCAAGATATAAGAAATAATCCAGTTAAGTGGACTATCAGCTTAATGTCCTCTAACACTCTTATTTTCATTCCCATTCTTTAAAAAGATGCCCTATCTTTAGGTTTTTACAACAAAGAGACATTTATTTTTTGGCTTGTCAGAGTGAAGGAGAAAAATAAATGATTTAGTGACATAAATAACTTGATAATTTTATATATTCTTTTAAATATTTACAGTCTGTATTTTTATAAATTCATATTAAAATAAAATTCCTTACATAAATTTTTCTTCAGTATACCTAGGTTGTCCATAGATTAGATAATTATCTAGCATTAAATTCTTATCATGTACCTCAAACAAACATATACTGGACAAAATAGCGTGGAAAATAGTTTCTCTGCATGACACCAGGTGATGAAACTTCGTGATTATTTGATAGATTATTTTAGCTCAACTGTAACTAAAGGCATTTGGAAGGGTTTTATAAAATGCCCACTGGCAACTCTCCTACACTTCTCACTTCTCACTTCTCACCTTCAGACTTTCTTTAAGGTGAGGAAATAAAAACAAATGTACATCTACCTTTAAAGTCACTGTAGGTCGGTATCTTTGATTACTATGAAGAACAATATATTTTGAGTCAGTACAAATAAACATGCTAGCCATATTTCTGTCTAGGCTACATAACAGCTAGCTACAGGTTAACCAAAGAAGAGACTCTGGTAATAATTTATAGGAGTTCCAGGACATTTCTCTATCCCATTTCCGGTGAAGGTGTTGCATCCTAGCCTCCTAAAAATCAAATGAGGAAGACTTAAAGTGGCTCCATTTAGAAAGACAGAGGAGTTCTTGATTAAATATAGACTTGCACCATTCTCCCTGGAGGAAAGCATGCATAGTCTCTCCTCTAAATTCTGATAAGAAGCACCAGAGAGTTATAAGAGGGATGCCCTCTGTTAAACCATGAGGGGAAGGAGCGATGCAGTTGTCACAATTCAGCCTAAATTTGCACAGCACACATCAGAAATAATACTATGAAGAAAGCTTAAATGGGATGGAGATTTTACACCGTAAAACTACAATGCATCCTGTGAGAGAGCTGCCATTTAGAAGCCAGAAATGGCAAGTCATCAAGCAGCTAAAGAAAAACTTCACAGCGCAGTTAAGTAAAACTCCCTCTGCCACCTTTTCTTTCAGTTCATCTTATTCACTGTCATCAACCTCACTGGGATATTGTGAAGGCAAAAGAGAAGACAATGAGTGGATATTAAGAGGAAAAAAAATGACTATAACCTCTTTTAACCACGAAAGTGCTCAGGCTATCAAACTATGATTCAGTCTAAACTGGGTCTGAGAAAGAAATTTTAAACTGTATTTGAACATGAAGTTATAATTTGTCTAGATATTTAATTACCTAAAAATGTCAAAAGTTTAGGTTACTACCTAAAATGCTCTTCAATTTTATATAAAGGATATCTGGGAGAATTAATCTAAAAGCTATATAGCATAGAGAGAGAATCAGTTTTCTATTTGCAATATAACAGATTCACAGTTTTCAACTGACAGTTTCCTTTAGAAAGTGATTATGATTACATATGAAGCCTTGTTAGTTATAGCCCATTACAGACACATGAACTTCTGCTACCTTTCAAATGGTGGCTTTATTATTTCCATGGAAATAAAGCTGGAGTTGAAGACAAATATACTAACTTTGATAAATTATGAACATTTTCCTACCTTCAATAAAGTTTGTCTCTGGATTAGTGTTGCTTTATCACATTACTTGAAAGAGAGTCAAGTAGAGGAAGTGGTGGAGTAAAATGCTTTTTAAATCATCTTTAAGAAATCATCATGTGGAAAGCAGATATTTCAATCAGATTTACTTCTACAAATGCGTATTTTGAAAATAGTTATATTTGTTGGTTATAATTTGGAATACGAAGGAAAATCTTATGTATTACTCTGAAATCTCAGTTTTCAATTAAAATTGAGAGACTGTTTGAAAGGAAAACATATTAAGTTTTATAATTGAAAAGTTCATGAAGTATGTCTTGCCTTAGATATATCTGAGTCCAGATGCTCACATAATGTCCATAGAAATCTGTTCTCTCCCACTCTTTCTTTGAGGAAGAGAGATGTCATCATTATTATTCATGATCAATTTACTCATGATAAATATTCAGTTCATCAATATGGAAAATAACACAAACTAGTAATTTGGAGAACTTGCACATGTACTCAAATTTTAAGTTTATATTGTGTTTATATTGTGTTGTCCCACACTGAAACATATATGTGTGTCTGTACCAGTGGGTATGTATTTTTATGGCTAATTTTCTAATATTTTCTATGGCTGTTTAAATTTATGCTGATAAGATAGATATCAATTGATTGATTGTTATATAAATTGATAAATAGAGATACATTTGTATTGCATTTGTCTGATTTCAGAATCAAGGTAATGGTGGTCTCAAAAATGAGTTGGAAAATATTCTCCTTCTGTAAATGGTCTTTCTTCATGAAAACATTTTTCATTATGAATTCAATTTGTAAGTAGATATAAGAATAGAAATTTGGAATTAAAATAATTTAATAGATGTAGTGGGCCGGGCACGGTGGCTCACGCCTGTAATCCCAGCACTTTGGGAGGCTGAGGTGAGTGATTGAATCACTTGAGGTCACAAGTTCAAGACTAGTCTGGCCAACATGGTGAAACCCCATCTCTACTAAAAATACAAAAAAGTTAACCTGATATAGTGGCACACACCTGTAATCCCAGCTACTCAGGAAGCTGAGGCAGGAGAATCGCTTGAACCCGGGAGGTGGAGATCGCTGTGAGCTTAGACTGCACCACTGCACTCCAGTCTGGGTGAAAAAGCGAGACTCCATCTTAAATAAATAAATAAATATAGATGTAGCGTTTTTAGGTTTATTAATTATTCCTTAAGGTATTTGAAGCTGTGTTACGTGTTACATCACAATAAATAACAATTATCTCTTATTTACAAATGGATTTTCTTGTTATTGTACAATATTCGCTTTATCTATTGAAATGCTATTTGTCCTAGAGTATGTATTGACTCATATTATTTTCTCTGCCTTTTCTGTGCATTGCATTTGCTTGGTATAGATCTTACCATCCGCCTACTTCCAACCCATTTGTGACTTTTTTTATACAGTATGTCTCTTGTAAATAAGACATAGCTTTCTATTTGGGCTGACATTGCCTTTCATTGGAGTGTATAGTACAGTTCATTTTTTAATTTACAGAACCTATTGCTAGGGTAGTCTTTAAGTCTATAATCTTGCTGTTTGTTGTGTACTGGTCCCCTCCAATCTTTGTTACTTCTTCTTTTGTTCTTTCCTGAATTATTTTGTTTCAATTAAGTATTTTATTTAGTATTTTATTTTATCTAATTTCTTGGTTTATAGTCAATTTTTTATATTTTTAGTGGCTCTTACAGAGATTACAATGCTACCATTAATTATCACAATCTACTGTCAAATATAATATAACACCCCCTGCATAAGCAAATAGGTTTATTATGTATTATTATGCGTACCACTCTTTCCTTTGTGCTTCAGCTATAGTATTTAGCTGTATACATATTTCATAAACACCATATCAGAGAATATATAATTTTACATGTTATTGCTTTAAATATTCAGTTGACTATCAAAACCTAAAAATCAGCAAAAGAGATATGTAATTATATTTATCCACATTATCATTTTGAGTGTCAATCATTCTTTTCTGAGGATCCTACTTTTCATCCAGTGCCATTTTTCTTCAAATATTCTACTGATAAAGTAAAGGCCAAAAAGTATGATTATCACAATAGATGCATAAAATGTTTTTAAAAAGTAAACACACATTCATGATAAAAATGCTAAACAAACTATGAATAAAACGTAACTCATCATTCTAATACAGATTTTTTTTTTGTTTTCACACCTAGTCTCACTCTGTCACCAGGCTGGCATGCAGTGTCACGATCTTGGTTCACTGCGACCTCCGCCTCCTGGGTTCAAGCAATTTTCCTGCCTCAGTGTCCCGAGTAGCTGGGATTACAGGCATGCACCACCGCACCTGGCTAATTTTTTTTTTTTTTTTTTTTTGTATTTTAGTAGAGACGAGGTTTTACCATGTTGGCCAGGATGGTCTCGATTTCCTGACCTCGTGATCGGCCCGCCTCGGCCTCCCAAATTGCTGGGATTACAGGCATGAGCCACCTCGCCCAGACCAGATTTTTAAAAAATTCATGGTAATAGAATATTAGTGGTAAATGACTGATAGTTTTGTCATGAGATTGGAAAGAAAGCAAATATCTTGGCTCTCACTTCTATTCATCATCATATTTGAAGTTTTAGCCAGCATTATCAGGGAAGCGAATGAGAAAATAAATACCAGCCAGGATACAGAGAAATAACTAGAACAGTCTTTTTTCTTGGTGTGGTGGTGTTGAGTCACATGATCTTGTATAAACAAAATCCTAGGTAAATACACATAATGTCTACTAGAAACAAGGAGGTCCCTTGAGTTACAGGATGCAAGAGCAATATGCAAATAGCAATTATATTTCTATACATTAGTAATAAAAACTCCACTAAGAATTCCAAGATTATTTTACTTGCCTTTGTAATTTATTCTGTTTCTTTCATATTTAAAACATCCTTCTCAAATCTAGAATCAGGTAGTTTTCTTATTTTTATATAATTGGATTTTGATTCATTTAATTAATTTGCTATTTAATGATAAATAATATTTAAAATGAAAATCTTCATTATTTATGATATTGTAATTATTACTGGAACTAGTTTTCACCTTTATTGTAACATTCTTGGTATTATTTTATGGAAGACAGATGTACAAAGAAGGAGAAAAAAAAGTGATCAAACGTCTCGATTTTTAAACTACTCATGCCATACCTTATTTTCTTCTTAATTTTGAAGATGTGTTATTCTTGCTCATTATTTCTTCTGAATATTTTCAAAATTAGTTAGTGATTGTTCAAAATGATATCTAGTATTATTTTGATTGAGGATGTATTAAATATTTTAAAAATTGAAGTACAGTAACATTTTTATAGTTTTTTCTTTTTCCTCCCCAAGAACATGGCATGTTTCTACCAATGTTCAAAATCTTATGGTAAAAATGTATAGTTTTTTAATGTTAGGGAAAGAAGGAAAATAAAGCAAATGAAAGTCTCAGAGATTTTTCTGCAGCTACATACATTTAATATATAAGAAAATATTTATTTAGCTATGTAATTTTTCTGAAACTAGAGACTCTGGTTTTAGCCAACATGAAAGTGTGCTGTAAAATATAGTGAGGTAGCTTCCTTGATCTGAGCAGAAACCTGCAGAGGTCATGTATACTCTTGCTACATTAGAGTGTGAGCCTCAGCCCAGTGCATCAGCATGGCTAGGAGCTTGTTAGAAATTTAGAATCCTGGACCTACTTCTGACCTACTGAATCAGAACCCATACTTTAACAAGATCCCCAGGTGATTCTTATGTGCATTAAAGTTTGAGAAGCACTGATTAAGGCTACCTATCACTTGTAGCAGGAAAATGACTTCAAAGGAGAACAAACAATGATGTAGTAGAAATAGTTCTGTTCAATATTAGCCAATATTAGTAAATATCAATAAATATGTGTTTTCCCACTATTAATGATAAAATGAAAAATTTGTTTAAATCTGTCTTTAAGCCCAGCTTACTTTATTAAGTGTGCTTGGCTGCAGTGCAAGCTTTTTGAATGCAGGATCATTTATAAAGATGTGTCCCAAATCCCGAAAACAAGAGAGGTGCTAAATAAATATTTTTGGAAAGAAAGAGTGAATAAGTGAGCCGTTTAAAGTCAGTCTGTTATGGAAGGAAATTCAGGTAAAAATAATTTACTAGCCCCTCACTTTGTTAAAGAAATAGATATTTAAGTTATTTTAACACTACATTGTTAACATACTATTTACATGATATTTGTAAAAAGGCATATGCTTGCGTTTGTGGTCTAAGTTGCATAACAAATTACTACAAACTTAGCAGCATTTAAAATACAAGTTTATGGCTGGGCGCGGTGGCTCAAGCCTGTAATCCTAGCACTTTGGGAGGCCGAGACGGGTGGATCACGAGGCGAGGAGATCGAGACCATCCTGGCTAACGCGGTGAAACCCCGTCTCTACTAAAAAAAACAAAAAACTAGCCGGGCGAGGTGGCCGGCGCCTGTAGTCCCAGCTACTCGGGAGGCTGAGATAGGAGAATGGCGGGAACCCGGGAGGCGGAGCTTGCAGTGAGCTGAGATCTGGCCACTGCACTCCAGCCTGGGCGATAGAGCGAGACTCTGTCTCAAAAAAAAAAAAAAAAAAAAAAAAAAAAAAAGGTTTATTATCTCAGAGGATCCACAAGTTATCTACAGATGCATGATAAATGGATCCTCAGCTCAGGTCTAATAGGGCTGCAATCAATACCACTGAGGGCTGCAATCTTCTCTGAGGCCCAGAGTCTTTGTCCCAGATTACTGGGTGTAGGCAGAGGTTCCTTGCTGTCGCTGGGCTAAAATACCTGCTTTCTTGCCTCTCAGCTCCTAGAGGCCACTTAGCACTTCCAGCCCTGTGGTCCTTTCCATAACATGGCAGTTTGCTTCTTCAAGGTCAACAAGTAAGCCTTTCTCCAGTTTGCTATGATGTAGTTAGTCCCATATAATATAATTCAATCACTACTGTGACTCTCCCGTAATGCTGAGAGTAAAACATAATCTAATCAAGACAGCAATACCCAACCAGAGTCAAGGGTTCCTCTTGCACTCACCATGATAGGATTACACAGGGCATGTACATTAGGTGAATCTTGGAGAACCTCTTTGAATTCTGCCTACCACAGTGCTCATCACTAGGCCTTTTTCTTTTGCTTGTTTATAAAGGAAGACCCTGGCGTTTTCAGAATGGACTCAGAAGCCCTAAGAAGATATACCCCAAATCTATTTTGCTGCTTCTAGAAATGATACATTTTCAATTCCCAAAATAAAATTTGCTACATTGAAGAGTCCAATTTTTACTACAAATATTTTCAAATAAGTGTCGTTTATTTAACATATATATTTCAGTATTTGTAAGTGAAGTTTGTCACTAATGAATTTGTATTCACATAGTTGAAAACTAGTATCATTGGCTCTCTTAATTTAAACTTGTTTGAGGGAAATAAAATCCAACATGCTGGTTATACAGTGCTTACTGCTAAATATAATATTCTAGCATATTTAATAGAATTTTTCAAATAGTAAAACTCTATAAAACAGTAAAGAGTAAAACGTCCAATAATTAGAAAAGAGTCCTCTTTTTTGTTAAAATGCAAGTTTAACTAAGACAGTTCCACATTTACTATAGGGCTAGATTATTTTAAAAGGTAACTGTTTTGTTAGCATTTTATGGTGTAGGTTATACAAGGATGATAATTAGAAATAATCTAAGACACTTTTTTTTGCCTTCTCCTGTACTTTTAAAATCAGAGAAGGGAAGAACATACGTATTGATACCTTGTCTTGGGTATGTCTTTTTAACCGTATAATGATATGCCAAAGCTGTTATCAGACATCACATATCCAAGAAATAAAAGGACAGAATTATACATGACTATTAAAAATAAACTTTATGAGAATTAACCTTCAGACAACTGCAAGTATAAAGTATAGCAAGTATAAGGTAGTTCTCCGCAAAGACAATGCATAGGGATTTTCTTCTATGCCAGTTTTTACAAACTAGTTTTCTAGGGAGTACTTAAAATAAATAAATGTTTGTCATTAAAACTAAATAAACCTAGGCTGAAAATGTGTATCTATGGTTACCTGAGGAGCAGGCTTGAATAACTTCGTTTTTCTTCATTGTGTTACAGACTGAAAAGGCAAAGAATGACCACAATTTTCATTAACATAATTTCAAAGTCAAATCTTTTGATGAAAAATGCATCCTACTGTGTAAAATAAATTTATGATACTTTCAACGCTTCATCATAATGATACAGGAGTGCTGGGAAGGGAAGAGCGTGGTCCTTTTAAATGACATGGAAGCGAGGAAGGAAATGCTGGGGAGAGGAGGGTGGGGTCCCTGGCTAGGGCTCTACCCTCACGAACTTAAGTGAGGACAGTCACTCCTGCCTTTGCACCCAAATGTTGCATTTCTCAAGACCGCCCTGGCCCACCACACCCCCATCCTGGGTTTATAGAAACCCAAGACACCAGCAAGGCAGAGACAGAAGCTGCTGGCCGGCGAGAGGAACACATAGGTGTAAGAAGACACTAGCAGCTGGTCATCAGGAGCACGCTGACACTCTGGCAGGCCATCGACCTGCGGGACAAGGCAGAGTTTGACCGAGGCAGTGGGAGGAGAGCCTCCCACTGAGTGGCTGCTGAGTGGCCCAACTCCAGGTGAAAACCATCTCCCTTCTGGCTCTCTCATCGGAGGAGAGCTACTTCCACTCAATAAAATTTTGCACTCATTCTCCAAGACCATGTGTGATCCGATTATTCTGGTACACCAAGGCAAGAACCCAGGATACAGAAAGCCCTCCATCCTTGCAACAAGGTAGAGGGTCTAATTGAGCTGGTTAACACAGGCTGCCTATGGACAGCAAACTAAGAGAGCACCCTGTAACACACGCCCACTGGGGCTTCAGCTGTAAACATTCACCCCTAGACACTGCCTAGATCGGAGCCCCACAGCCTGCCTGCCTGTATGCTCCCCTAGAGGTTTGAGCAACAGGGCACTGAAGAAGCCAGCCACCCCACCAGATGAGCCCCCAGTTGAAACGAGAAAGTTTCCCTTGTTCCACTTGCCCATTGGTACTCATGGCCAGCACCTGCCAAGGTCGCCGGGCTCAGGGATAAGGGGTGGAGCATAAAAGGAGGACACTCACTTTCTCTCTCTGTCATACCCTGAGTGTTTGCTGAAGAAGGAATGGAATGAGGAACACTTCTATTTTCTGTCTTTCAGAATGAGCAACCAGTTCTCACCACCGCCAGCTTATACTCCTCTGGAGTGTATCCTGAACCACTGGGACTGCTTTGACCCTCAGAATCTGGTGGAAAAATGCCTTATTGCCCTCTGCACAAAGGTTTGACCAAATTATGATTTACAGGATGGACTGGATTGGCCTCAGGAAAGAGTCATTCATTTCGATACCATCTGGCAATTGAAACTTTTCTGTAGACATGAAGACAGATGGTCTGAGGCCCCATATGTACATGCCTTCTATGCCTTGCAAAGCAATCTAGACCTTTGCTGACAATGTGGGATTGATCCAGCCCTCCTGTTTGCCACCTCAGGAATTCCCAGGGCTTGCCAGGGGCAAGCCCAGGGAATTAAAGATATGAGTCCCAGAAGCACCCCCAGAAGAGAAGACAGCTCCCTCTAGCCCTGCCCCGCCCTCTCTGGGTCCACCCTGACTTCCCTATTCAGCTTCCGCCTCTCACTTGCTGCCTCCTAGAAATCCTCACTCTAGACATCCCCAATCTCACTCTTGCCCCTGCAACAGATGCCCAGTGAATTCCGGCTCAGTAAGGTCCAGGCCCCTTTCTCCGTATAGGATTTAAAGCAAATTAAGGGGGATGGTGGCAAGTTTTCACATGACCCTGATAGATATATAGAGGCTGTCCAGAATTTCACTCAAATATTTGAACTCTCCTGGAGAGACATTATGTGACTTTTAAATCAGACCCTGACAGACACTGAGAAACAGGCTGCTCTGCAAGCAGCAGAGAGATTTGGGGATGAGCTTTGCATCACATATAGCATGAGGGAAGGGGGTGAATATTATCCAACTGGAAGAGAAGCAGTATCAGTGAATGACCCTAAATGGGATCCCAATGATGAGGTGGAAGACTGGAGTGACCGGAGTCACTTTCAGGTGTGCATAATAGAAGGCTTACATAGAACTAGGACCAAGGCTCTCAATTATACTAAGTTGTCCATGATCGACCAGGAATTTGATGAAGATCCCACTGCCTTCCTGGAAAGGCTAAGAGGGGCCTTGGTAAAGCACACCTCTCTATCTCCTGATTCAGTCGAGGGACAACTAATCCTAAAGGATACATTTATTACTCAGGCAGCCCCAAATATCAGGAGAAAGTTGTAGAAATAGGCCCTGAGACCAGATAGTACATTAGAGGACCTCCTGAAAGTGGTTACCTCAGTCATTTATAATAGAGACAAGGTGGCCTGGGAAAGAGAGAGGAGATACAGATATTCCCAGGGTGCACATGTTCACTGCTAAACATATGGCAAGAAGAGTTATCTCTCTTCTAAAGTTTAACCTTTCCCAATACAAGGTTTAATTTCTTTCACTAGGGTGAAACAGCTCAGGAACAATGCTGTTGTTAGTATATTTTACTTTTGTCTCTGCAATCTTTGGCGCGAAATTCTTTCCTTGTAAAATACACGTTCAATCATGCATACTTAACCTTATAAAACTTTTTTTTCTCTCCTACACCTAGAAGATGTCAAAATGATACAGGATTTCTGGGAAGGGAAGAGCATGGTCCCTTTAAATAATAAGAAAAGCGGGGAGGGGAGGTGCTGGGGAGAGGACGATGCGGTCCCTAGCTAGGGCTCCACCCTCAAGAACCTATATGAGGACAGACACTCCTGCCTTTGCACTCAAATATTGCATTTCCCAAGATCACCCTGGCCCACCACGCCTCCATCCTGGACCTATAAAAACCTGAGATCCTAGCAAGCCAGAGACAGAAGCTGCTGGCCAGTGAGAGGAACATATAGGCAGAAGAAGACACAAGCAGCTGGTCTTCAAGACCACGTTGGCCGAAGAGCACACCAACAGATGCTGGCATGCCGGCAGGCCATCGACCAGTGGAACAAGGCTGAGTTTGGCCAGGGCAGTAGGAGGAGTGGCCCAACTCCAGGTAAAAACCATCTCCCTTCTATCTCCCCCATCAGCAGAGAGTTACTTCCACTGAATAAAACTTAGCACTCACTTTCCAAGCCCACGTGTGATCCAATTCTTCGGGTACATCAAGGCAAGAACCAGGGATACAGAAAGCCCTCTGTCATTGCAACAAGGTAGAGGGTCTTACTGAGCTGGTTAACACAAGCCATCTACAGATGGCAAACTAAGAGAGCATCCTGTAACACATGCCCACAGGGGCTTCAGAAGCTCTGAACATTCACCCCTATACCAGACACTGTATTATATGCCTTACTTATACAACTGCTTTTTGTTTCCCCTAAAAAAGACACTGTCATGGGGTCGGAGCCCCACAAACTGCCCATCTGTATGCTCACCTAGAGGTTTGAGCAGCAGGGAACTGAGGAAGTTAGCCATTCCCCCATTGGATTGGTATGTCTAATGTTTCCATCACATGTCCAGTGAGGGAGACAAAGGAACCTTTCCCATTTCTTTTTTTTTTTTTTTTTTATACAGAGTCTTGCTCTGTCGCCCAGGCTGGAGTGCAGTGGCGCAATCTCGGCTCACTGCAAGCTCCGCCTCCTGGGTTCAAGCCATTCTCCTGCCTCAGCCTCCCGAGTAACCAGGACTACAGGCGCCCGTCACCATGCCTGGCTAATTTTTTGTATTTTTAGTAGAGACGGGGTTTCACCGTGTTAGCCAGGATGGTCTTGATCTCCTGACCTCATGATCTGCCCACCTCGGCTTCCCAAAGTGCTGGGATTACAGGTGTGAGCCACCACGCCCGGCCAAGCTTTCCCATTTCAATAACGTGCACTATACATTGATTTGGCAATTTTTACTTATACTTTTTGTTTTATCCAGGGCTTCCTACAAGTGCAAGAAAGTGGTATAATTTTGTGTCTCAGATACAATATTTGTATATTTACTACTATTGAAGGCTGCAATCTAATCTGAGGCCCAGAGTCTTCTTCCCAGATTACTGGTTGGCAGAGGTTCCTTGCTTTTGCTGGGGTAGAACACCTGCTTTCTTGCCGAATGGCAGTGTCTAAGATCTCACAATATAACTTGTGATTCAATAGAATTCTTCATTCTTCCTTTATTGAGCAATCTTTAAGCAAAGTTAAGCAGGAGTCATAGGAACAGGAATATCTAGTAAATCTGTAGTCTTTCAACCTTTCTGCAACGTAGCTTCAAAACAATGTGTCTTGCATCTCAATGGAATATGTAGGGATTTGAAATTTAAATGACTTTTTCCTATAGGAAGAATAAAATTGATTTTAACAACATCAAATTTAATGCAGTTCACACACTCATGAATTACTTATTAGCACCCCGAAAACATGTTTTCCATAATTAATTTATCATTTCATACATCAACTGACTAACAATTATTCTGAGCTAAGTATCAGTGATAGCGTTAGCTACCCTACCATCAGTTGTTCCTGATGGAAATGTTCAGGCTTCAGTAAATCAGGCAGAAAGGACTGAAAAGACAGAGAAGCCTTCAAAGTTCCATCACACTGTGCAAAGACTACATTCTCTTTCTTTTCAGAAATGTCCCAGCAAGGAAATTTTGTGAATACCATGGTTCTTGCTCCTTTACCAATCACTCTTCCTATCTTAGTCATATTTTCACAGACTTTATGAGTAAGATGAATGGAGTCAGGATGGGCAAGAGTGGTATGACATGAGCAAGGTGGTTCATAGGCAGTAAGTAGCACTTTCAATGTGCAGAAAACTGAGCTGGGAGAACAGTCTGTTCATTACAGCATTGCGAGGCCAGTCATGACCCATGGACCAGGGAAAGTTAGATGATTCAGCTACAACATCCAAGTGTACTGGTTAAAAGAGTTTCTGAGAAACATTAGACATACCAATCCAAAGTCTTGTTCATACAGATTTGGTTTCAGAAGTAGGAAGTGAAAGTAGGGATTTGCATTTTTAACAAACAAGCCAATGTCTTTCATGACCAGATATTCAGGTTTTCCAAACTGTGTGACCCAGTATAGAAATATAAAGATCATTAGCTTCAGTGACACTCAGGATTTCAAGAAGATGGAAAAGGTATTTTGAAAGCCACATAGAAAGTTTATTTTCATTTTTATGTAGAAAACCTAGAAATAATAACTAGAACTCCTAATGATAAAGATGACCCACTACAAGACACCTGAAAATGTTTGACTGTCCCCAAGTGTACCTGTTTCAATAAAAGAACATCTGTACTCTATGTTGTAGTAACTGAAATAAAGTTTCAATGTTTTCAGTTTCTGGAATTAGACTCCCAACCCATCTATAATATTTTTACACACATATTTAGAAAACATAGTATACACAGAATTAAAGGATGGAATTAAGGAACCAAAAGTTTTCTGGTACTAAACTATTCAAAGGAACATTGTTTACAACCTCTGAAACATTATTTTAAGCAGTCTCAGTGGTGAAAAGTAGCCACAGAATTCTAATACAGATTTTTTTTATACCAGACATTGTACTATATGCTTTACTTATATCACTGCTTTTTTTTTTTCCTCTAAGAAATACTCTTTTGGGGAGAAGAGCCTGCATGCCCCAAGGTTTCCTAAGTTAGTCCCAAATGACCAGCAATGCTGGTAAAATATCTCATCTGAAAAAAATCTGTGACCATTACATAACATAATATAATCATATATGAAATTTAAAATACCATTTAGATTATTTAATACCTAAACCTTAAAATAAGTTAATGTTTCAGTAAGATCAATGATATTTATATTGTGACTTTCCAATATAAATTGTTTACCATCACAAACACCCTGGTTCATCACTCTATATCTCCATAACCATGAAGATTAATATTTCACAAATTCCTCTAATATTTAGAGCAATTTCAATATGTCAATGTCATCAGTCCCATTTAATGCATGAGAAAAATAAGTCTTAAAAAACAAGTCATTTTTCAAAGTCATATGCAAATAGGGCTTATAAAATCTATGATTTCAACAGCTGTCCATTTGACCTTAAAGCCCATACTATTCCTACTAAACTTCTTGTCTTACGGAAAAGGAGCTTGTTTTTAGAAATAATAAAAGATAACACACCAAGAAATGCTTAAGTATGGTGAAAGATTTAGTTTAAAATACTACTTAAATATGATATAACTATAAAAGAGCAAGACTTCATTACTACTTAATAATCAGCAAATATTATACCTTTTGTGGCTACATTGTGC
This sequence comes from Macaca thibetana thibetana, assembly GCF_024542745.1. Classification (NCBI taxonomy): domain Eukaryota; kingdom Metazoa; phylum Chordata; class Mammalia; order Primates; family Cercopithecidae; genus Macaca; species Macaca thibetana. The sequence continues at coordinate 63,514,015 of NC_065594.1, forward strand.
TCAGCACTCTTATTAGAACCAAGTGATAGCAGCAGGAGGCAGACAAATGCCTAGGAAGATGGGGCATGTCTCCAGTGAAAACCCCACCTCCAAGTCAAAGACAGTTTAAAGCCTGAAAACCAAGTTACAAGTCAAATCCATGGACCAGATTGGGAACTTTTCTTCCCATTTGGTGCACTTTTCTCTGATTGATCCCCACCCTTCACCTACTTTGCATGTATCTACCTTTTCCTAATTGGTTTTCTACACTGCCATGCCTGCTTTTGAGTGAAGACTTTTCTTTAGCCTTTCTTTGCATACTCACAAACCAATTAGAACGTACCTCCTTATTCTGAGTCCGTAAAAGCCCTAGAGTCAGCCACACTGTTGGGAGAAACGTCCCCAAGCATGGGGAACCACCCCTGCATCCCCTTTCTGATAAGAGCTGTTCTATCACTCAATAAAGTCCTTCTCCTCTCTCCTCACTCTTCAATTATTAGTGTTTCCTCATTCTTCCTGGATGCAGGACAAGAGCTTGGGACCTAGCAAATGTGAGCATAGAGAAGGCTGTAACATCATGGCTGTCTGCCCTCTACTTTTCCTGTATCTATAATCTTGAAATATAATGTGACTTTGTAACTATTCTCATTAAAAGATGCCCCACTTGACAGAAGCAGTGGTAGGACTGAGCCAGCTCCAAAACCTCCAGCCGAGGTGGGGCAAAGGCATTGCCAGCTAGGTGTCTCTGGCTGGCAAAAATCATCAAGAAAAGTACTGTGCCACAGGAGAGTAAGATACAGTTTGTAATTCCTAAGGAGTGAGTAAGTAACCCAATAATAATTTTCATGATAAATGTTCAGTATAAAGTACAGAATCTATCTTTATATTTGAAACTAAACAAATTAAATGTATAGTCAAAACCTGCCTCCATAAGTGGGTGAAATTCCTTGCATATGTTTGTATGGTTATCCAGCTATGACTTAATTTGACTAAAAAGTTGTGAACTATTGTGATAAATTATTATGACATTTCTACTTTTCCTGTATCTATAATCTTGAAATATAATGTGACTTTGTAACTCTTCACATTAAAAGATGGAATTGTCTTTAATACAGGTGGCTTTACAACTTGCTTTGGCCAATGTAACAGTAGCAAAATTGAAGCAAGAATATACTTGAAAATTGCTCCTGTGTTAAGCTTGCCATCTCACTGCTTGTGGAGCTCTGATGTCATGTGAACAACCCTAGACAAGCCAGCTAGCGGATAACACACAAGAGAGGCTTCATCTACCCCAATCATCCCAGACCAAGCTGTTATAAACCAGCCAGCTCCACATATTATTACCCTGTAGATGATAACAGCTGTGTAAGGGATGAGACCAAATAAGAACAACTGCCCGTATGAAACAAACCCAAAGGTTTTACTAACAAATCATGAGTTAAATAACTGATTATTGTGTTAAGTCTTAAATTATTGGGTAGGTGTTTACACAGGACTAGATAACTGATACAATTGGAAAATAGAGAGTTCCCTCAGCATCCAAGTATTGACTATAAGAGAGAATGAGAAACAGCAACTGGAAAGGAGGCGGAGGGGAAGATGATATTTACATATGAATGATTGACAGTAGATGGAAGCAGAAAGTTCAGATATATCCTGCCTTATAAGTTATATTATCTGCATGAAATGAGAGGTTGGATCTTCTGAGAATCAGGTGGTGAGATAGTGAGATGCATGAGAGTAATAAAAGTGTGAAATATATTCTGAGGGAAAGGGAAACAGAGATGACAAGGGACTCTTGAAAATGCTTAATGTCCTACTGAATTCGGGGAATCTGAAATTGTTGGAGGATTTGTTGTAGATTAACATGAGCCATTCCCTAGAAGTTATTACACTTTTGAAGTCCCAGAGAAACTTAAAAGGAAGACATATAGCATATAGCTAGCAGAATCTAGAGGTCTTGCTTCAGCAAATATTATACCCCTGAGTAATTGAATTCAGTGAAAATCTGAGTCCATATTTGGCTCAAAAAGAGAAATCTTTAAAATGATTTCCTGAACCAAATACTAAACTCCTATCAATACCCCTGTGTACAGTCATCAGATACCACCCACTGGCAAACAGGGAAGAATTTTGAGAGGAGGTTATTAGTTGAGACTATTTTTGAGATGGTTCTGAATTATTATTACCCAATAGCTTTTATCTATACTATTCTAAATAAAACAGAGCGAGACACTTAATAACAAACACAATCATTCCCATACAATATTCTAACCGAGATTTTGAACAAGCATTACTGACATTTAAATATACTTACATGATTCTGTAGCTGAGAGTGAGACATCAAACTCATATAAGCAGAGAGTAGAATGGTGTTTATCAGAGGCTGGAGGTGGGAGAATGCGGAGATGTTGGCCAAAGGTTACAAAGTTGCAGTTAGATAGAAGAAATAAGTGACAAATATTTAAGGTAATGGATATGTTAATTAGCTTGAGTCACTCATTCCACACTGTATACATACAACATAACATCACTGTATACCCCATAATTTTTATAGTTATAATTTGTCAAAAACAAAATAATAAAAAAGAAACTCCCATCCTTAATATGAATATTCTAATTCAATTTCCTGGGAGTAAAAGGGAAACAATTTTTACAAATCTCTGACTAGTCAACCTTAAGGATTAACTAATCACTCTTCTCCCACAGCACATGATCAAAACAAAGTTTCCTAGGTTTCAGACCTCCCTTTAATTGCAATGCAGGATCAATAAATATCATTAACACTATAATGCATCATCTATTTTCTTCTTATTGACTCTTTTCTTTCCATTTCTTTCTTCCTTCCTTCCTTTTTTCCTTCCTTCCAGTCCTTCTTTTTATGAATTTTATTTAATGCTTCCATGTGACTGAAAATAATCTTTTGCTAAAAGTTTAAATGTAATTAGATAGTTTTGTTCCCACATTATGTCCATCTTAGTCATTCTTTACCACATTATTCTATTTTGTTCATGAAAATCAAATTAGTTGATATTTTTGTTAAACAGCATTTTTCACAGTTTGAAAACTGTATCAGTTTGCTATTACTGATAGTAGTAGTCCTTACTAGTATGAAATATTGTTTTAGTTAGTTATTTTTGTATTTGTTAATCATCTTGCAAGCTAGGACAAGAGCCTGATGAAATAAAAGATTATCTGTCTTACTCATTGCTGTCACCTGCACCTAAAAGAGTGCCTAGCATATTTTAAATGTTCAATAACTAATTGTTGGAAAAATAAATGTCACCATATAACTCAAAGGTTCATGGCAAAAATAAATACTGATGTGTAGTAAATTGTAAACTTAAAAAACCTATTTCTAAAAGACAGAAAAAAGTTAACTTCTGAGTTCAATTTTGGATAGTGGAAAAGTGTGCATAGCATATACATATTTGTAATTCACACACTAATATTGAACGTAATTCCACAAAAGTTTTCTAAGAGTATTTTGAGCAATAACAACATTTTTTTTTTTTTTGAGATGGAGTCTCACTCTTTTGCCCAGGCTGTAGTGCAGTGGTGCCACCTCAGATCTCTGCTCACTGTAATCTCTACCTCCTGGGTTCAAGCAATTCTCCTGCCTTGGCCTTCCAAGTAGCTGGAATTATAGGCATCCACCACCATGTCCGGCTGATTTTTGTATTTTTAGTAGAGACCAGGTTTCAGCATGTTGGCCAGGCTGGTCTCAAACTCCGATCTCAAGTGATTCTCCCACCTAAGCCTCCCAAAGTGCTGGGATTACAGGCGTGAGCTACCACACCCAGCAACAACATTCTTGTAATAAAGATAAAGCCTCTCAATAGGCACAATTGAAAGAAAGCCCACAATTCTACTGTATGTGTGTTAATTTTCTAGTTATAGTGGGACATCAGTAGTAGTTGATAAATTCATAATATATACGTATTTACAGAATGTTTAAGATTTCTCAAATATTTGGTATGTTTTTTGCACATGTTGCAGAATTTAATCTTTACAACAGTCTTCCATTTTGTAATAGCTCTCTCTATATATATAAATACACGCACACACACACATTTATATACTTGTGTTGTTTTGCAAGTATGGCATTTTTTTCAACTTAGGGTTTTTTTTTTTTTTTCTTTACCTATTATTTCTTCTGCCAAAAAATCTTTTCTTTCACAGATTCTCATGATTTGCTCCCTCACTTTATTCAAGTCATTATTCAAATATGACTTCCTGGTAGAGCTTTTCTTTATTACCCACCTACAACATGTCCAATGCTATTTCTTACATGATATTTCTTGCAATGAGTTGTTGTATGACATTTCTTGTATGATGCAACGAGAATATAATATAAAATACCTGAGAAGTGAAACCATCTTTCTCCTGCTCAACTATTTCTGCAGCAGCTAAATCAGTGTTCAGCAAACAGTTGATGCTCAAGAAATATTGGTTGAAATATTGAATAAAATAAGTTAGCGAAAAGCTGGGACACAGAAAGCTTTGGTTTGGACCTAGAAAGTTTGGATTTTGAATGCTCTCTATCAACTACTTGATAGGAGCAGTCTATCTTCTACCAGCCTACCAATGTCTATCTGTATTCACATTCTTCACATTTTGCTACTTCAATGGACTTGGTATTTCCTGGACCAAAAATTCTGCTTTGAGTAAGAAAGATGACATACTTCATCTTTCTCATAGACTTTTCTTTGGCAGTTATCAATTATTTTTCTGGCATCTTCATGTTGAAATTCTTCCCTTCCTTAATCATTATCATCAATGACAGTACATTACCATTATGCAAACAGTCTCTCCCCAAAGTTTAAAAGTCTTCAATGACTTCTCATTCTATTCCAGTTATTTAACCATTTATCTGATTTCCTTCAAAGCAAAACTTTTCTTCACAGCTCCTCCTAATCTGAAATAGAATACTATTAAGTCCACTCAAATGTCAGCCTCCAGAAATGTGAGAAATAAATTTCTGTTGTTTTTAAGCCACCGAATATATGGTATCTTTTACAGCATCCTAAAACAAGACAGCATTTTAAAAACTGAAACACTCAATGTAATATAAGAGGAAAAACACAAGAATGTAAATTAGGTAATTGAATCATTGCCAGGCTAAACACCTCAAGAAAAATCTGAAAGACGTATTTGGATTAAACCAATTGAAGACAGGTTTAGAAGATGGATTTATCCTTCTCTCTTCTGGAAAAAGAAGTATCGCTGAAGATTAAGAGGTCACCTTGGAAGGTTAAAAAAAAAAAAAAGAAAGAAAGAAAATGCAATCCAATAACTGTATCTTACTGGGAATTGCAAGTAATGGAGCGTTTACCCACTGATGAAGCTTCTGTGGACCTACCACTTATACATATACTCATTCATAGTGAGAGATAAGGAGCATGAAAAACAGTGAGACTGTTTCTGGCTCATTTAGGAACTATAGCCAAAAGAAAAAAAAATAGAAGAGCACAATTCTCTCTGACAGAGCTGGCAGCAGCACACAGCCATACCAATTATCTTGAACAGAAGCCAGATTCAAATGAAAGTTATATAGAAAAAAAAATGTAGCACCTTAAAAACGCCATAAGAAAGAAAAAATGTTAACAAAGCATTTCTTCTCAAGATTGCCTCGTCTATCTGTTATTGCTCTTTAGCTGATCAATGAAAAAAAATGATAATATATTTGTCTTTACCAGCCATTCAGTTTAACTTTTCATAAAGGATCTATATAGATAGTGAATTTTACCAAGGCCCATCTAGATTCATCCCTTTAGATGATAAAAACAAATTTTTAAAAGGTTGGAACTTTGAAAATACTCTTTAATATGAGAAAAACATTAAACTTGTGATGAAACTGTAAATTTTATTTGAAAGATATTTACTATTAGAGGCAGAACAATAATTTAAAAGGATTTTTTAAAACAAGGTCGTTTGTGGACATGGGACAATTGAAAAAATATAAAACTGAAAAAGCAAATATCAGAAGATAGGAGATAGGATAGCAGATTGAGTTAACAAGGTAATAATCTAAAGTATTCCTTGATAAGTTATTATGAGTAAGGAGGCTAATATTTTGGTGGAGAAAGTTTAATGTAGTCAAATATGAAAGAAACATCACTGAAAGATTAAACAATAAAAAATGTAGAAGAGTGTAAAAAAATCCCTAAGACAGACAAGAAAAGAACAAAGGGATTAATGTACAAAATAATTTAAAATAAAGATGATAAAAGATAAAAATTACTTTACTTACAGGTAATTTTTCTTATGAGGGAGCCAAACAAATACTATGTGTGCAGTGAATAACATATAATAGAAAAAAAAAAGAAAAATAAGCTAAAGAAAATTTTATCTCTTGGTTAAGGGTCAGGACATAAAATTAAAGAAAGGGGATATTTTATAATGAAATACTTTATTTTAAAAGTAAAAAAAATCATCTAAGTAAAAGTAAAGCTTACTGCAAATGTACTTGTCTTACTCTAGATGTTGTAACAAAATATCATAAACTTGTTATGTTATAAAAATCATGAATCTATTTCTCATGTTTCTAGGGGCTGGAAATCCAACACTAAGGCAGATTCAGTGTCTGATTAGAGTCCACTTTCTCACAAATGGCACCTTCTTGCTTTGCCTTCACGTGACGAAAGGGTTAAACTAGCCCTCTTGGATTCATGTTATTAGGGTCCTAGTCCTAGTCATGAGGGCTCTGCTCTCATGACCTAATCATCTCCCAAGTGCTCCACCTCCTAAGGGCATTTAGACAAAAGATAAGTAATATTTTAAAATACATTTAATCAATACAAAAGACAAATCAGTTGAACGTTTATTTTAAGATAATTATTTTAATATAGTTATCATTTTAATCATTGTATTTAATTGGTCTCCACACTGCAATTACATCTTATTTAGATGAAGAAAACAATAAAAAGTAATTTTCACTTATTTTGAATTTTGGATGAAGTGATAATAAAATTTGTAGTAGCAAATGCTTTAACATCTATTTCAAAGAAACAGGGACATTAATGAATTAAATATTCTCCTCAGTAAGTAACAAATAGAACTCAAAACAAATCAAGGGGCATAGGATGGAATTATTGAGAATAATAAAGCAGGAATCTAAAACTAAAAAAGAAAATCTATGCAAATTAGTTAAAATAGAGTTATTTTTAATGAAATAATGAGTAACAAAATATGGCCATATATGATGTTCTTCATATTTACTATTCTATTTCTCTGGGATTTTTTCCATTTTTTTTTCTGTTTCTTCTTAATTGTCACAGTGTAAGGAGTTTTATACATATTGACTTAATGTATGAATAAATAACTTATAATTTTGCAAAATATAATTTATATTTGTGTCATACATCTTAATGGATTTTTTATTTTTAATAGGTTTTGAGTTTCTAGATGGCTCTTTTTAAATTTATACATAGATAGTACTGCTGAAAATATAGCAAAGCAAGCAACAGACATTCAATAAATGTTTGCTAATAAACTTCATAATCATCATCGTTATCATCATCTTTTGTCAATGAGTAATCCAATTTAGTTCCCAAGAAATTCCTAATGAAGGGAGAAACTGTCTGTATCCTGGTTAAAATAACGATTTTCTAGACAGACTGACTGATACCCATATGCCTTATGAAAATGTATTGTGAGAATCCACAGAATTGAGATAAATCTGGTTGATAATGACCATTGTGGGAACCTAAACCCAGGCATTGAATCTCTGGTTAATGTGACAGTAGAATCTAAGAAATTTGCCAAATTATTAAATGTGAAAGAGGTACAGGGAGGAGTAGGAGGTAATATTTTGAACTGAGAAGTTGGTAACACTACATTGCTATGAATTTAAGAAAGTAGTAAGATGGAGCTAATTTAGTAGGAATTGGAAAATGATAAATTAATTTTGAAATTTTTGAATTTTTCTTCTTAATTAACCTAGGTAAATATACTTTCATAATATTGAAACTCTGAGTTTTAAAAATTGAAAAAAATTGTCAAAAAATTGTCAGAATAATTATAAATGCAATGACAGAATGAGGAGTCCTTTGAGGATAAAAGACAGGGTATAAATTATCATGCAAGAATATAAACTTTAAAGTTATATGTTTATATGAGCTTTTTGTCCCCTAGGAAATAAACTGTTCTGGCAACGACTTCATGGCCCAACAATATGGCATATTCTTAACTATTCGAGAATTAAATCAGAGTATAAAACTTTGGCATGCCTAAAAGTATTTGGAAATGCCGTCACAGCCTGAAAATTTGGCTAGTCATTGGTTACTGGAAACTGTATCATAGCTAGGAAATATGGCCTCCTCCTGTCTATATAGAAATTAAATCAGAGCCTAACAACTTGGCATATCCAAAATGATCTTGGAAAGTTACCAGAGTAGAGTGATTTGGAACAACTTTAAGTATCTGGAATGCCATCCCTGTCCAAAAGTTTGATATTGCACCAGACTCATCACTTTCAAAATATGTTCTGTGATAACTTTTATAAATGCCTTTGACATTTTAAGACTCCACAATTCTAGATAATTTCATATTTTACATAATCTATAAAGATCACGATTGCTTAGTTTATCCATCCTACTAGGATACTTTTGAAAGTAAAAGGAGCACTATAATCCTGGGAAAGTAAGCAAAAATTGGGACTGTTATGAGCAAATTTTTTAATATGTGGAATGGAGCTTAATGTATAGGCATAGTATTAGGACACAGTAGCCAATGACAGAAATCCACCTCAACTTTAGTTACTAATTTAAACACAAAGGAGAAAAAAAAGAAAAAAATGTATTAGCTTACAATACCAGCCACTCCACTTCCACACCCATCAATAAAGAGTTTGGGGCAGGTGGAGGTAGTACTAATATATACTACTAATTTCTATCCTGGAATGCAGGATCCACTTGTGTTTGCATGACAATTACACTCATACCAGAAAGACCATGAGGTTGAAAAGTGCTTCCACATGCTGATTTGGATTAGCATCCTTTGATCCTACAAAGCTGAGAGGAAAAAAAGAAAAAAAAAAGGTATTCTTTAGATCCAATTATTTCATTGAAACGTTTGTGGGTGTGTGTTATTAATCATGGCTGGAAAGGTAGGATAGATATTTTGACCCTGTCTTGGTTGCGGGCCTGTTTTTTTCAGTAAAGATGCAAAGTATGTCTTAGAAGGATGCATGAGAGGGAAGATTAAAAAAAAAAAAAAACCAGCTACTAATGGCATTTACTTATTTAAAAGCAATATGGCATAACACAGATAAGCAGTTTTTTTCTGATTTAAGAGTAAGTTTTCATTCTTCTTTTTTAAAAAAAAATATTTCCATAGGTTTTTGGGGAACAGGTGGTATTTGGCTACATACATAAATTCTTTAGTGGTGATTTGTGAGATTTTGGTGCACCCATAACCTGAGCAGTATACACTGAACCCAATTTGTAGTCTTTTATTTCTCACCCCCTTCCCAACATTTCCACCTGAGTTCCCAAAGGCCATTGTGTCATTCTTATGCTTTTGCATCCTCATAGCTTAGCTCCCACTTATGAGTCAGAACATATAATGTTTGGTTTCCAGTTTCTGAGTTACTTCACTTAGAATAATAGTCTCCAATCTCACCCAGGTTGCTGTGAAGGCCATTAATTCATTTCTTTTTAGGACTGAGTAGTATTTCATTGTGTGTGTGTATATATATACATGTATACATACATATACACACACACACATATATGAATACATAGACTGTTTTGTACAGCAGCATGGTCATGTTGATGACATTGATTCTTACAATCTATGGGCATGGGATGTTTTTTCATTTGTTTGTGTCATTTATGATGCCTTTCATCAGTGTTTTATAGTTCTCTCTCTCTATATATATACACACACATACACACACACACACATATACATACACATATACCACCATTTCTTTATCCACCTGTTGATTGATGGGCATTTGGGTTGGTTCCACATTTTTGCAATTGCAGATTGTGCTGTTGTAAACATGGGTATGCAAGTACCGTTTTTGTATAATGACTTTATTTCCTCTGGGTAGATATCCACTAGTGAGATTGCTGGATCAAATGATAATTCTACTTTTAGTTCTTTAAGGAATCTCCACACTGTTTTCTGTAGTGCTTGTGCTAGTTTACATTTCCCACCAGCAGTGTAGAAGTGTTCCTTTTTCATTGCATCCATGCCAACATCTAAAGATAATCCACTATGATACAGTGGGTTTTATACAAGGGATGCAGGGATGGTTTAACATATGCATGTCAATATATGTGGTATACCACATAAACAGAATTAAAAACAAAAATCACATAATGATCTCAATAGATACAGAAAAAGCATTTGACAAAATCCAGCATCCCTTTATGATTAAAACCCTCAGTAAAATCAGCATACAAGGGACATACCTCAATGTAATAAAAGTCATCTATGACAAACTCACAGCCAACATAATACTGAATGGGGAAAAGTCGAAAGCATTCCTCTGAGAACTGGAACACAGATAAACAGGTGGAGTTTTTTTCTTTAAATCAGAAGTTTTAAGAGGAAGTTTTTATTCTTTTCTTTTAAAAGTAATATTTATTAATTATAAGACTTCTTTTTGCTTAGGACTCTTTGGTTGTTTGGGCTCTTTTGGTTTCATACTAATTTTAGGAATTTTTTTTAATTTTGTGAAAATGCTGTTGATAATTTGATAGGGATTGAATTGAACATGTAGTCTGTTTTGTGCAGCATGGTCATGTTGATGACATTGATTCTTGCAATCTATAAGCATGGGAAGGGTTTCATTTGTTTTTGTCATTTACGATGCCTTTCATCACTGTTTTCTTTCACCTCCTTGCTTAAATGTATTCCTAGGTATTTTAATTTTGTTGAAATTATTATAAATGAAATTGAATTCTTGGTTTGATTCTCAGCTTCATTATTGTTGGTATATAGAAATGATAATGAATTTTGTATCCTGAAATGTTACGGAAGTAATTTATCAAATTGAGGAATGTTTTAGAGGACCCTTTAGAGTTTTTTAGGAATAAGAAGGAATAAGATCATGTCATCAATAAACATAGATAAGTTGACTTATTTTCCAATTACTGTGCCCTTTATTTCTTTCTCTTTGATTGCTTTAGCTAGGACTTCCAGTACTATATTGCATAAGAGTGGTGAACATGGGCATCTTTAAATTACCTGACTTCAAATTACACTGAAATAATATGTACAACAACCCCCCAGGACATGTGCTTACCTATGTAACAAACCTTTACTTGCACCCCCAAACCTAAAATAAAAGTTAATAACCAAAGCAACATGGTACTGGGATAAAAATAGACACATGGATAAATGAAACAAGATAGGAACATAAAAATAAAGCCACATACTACAACCAACTGATTTTCGACAAAGTCAACAAAAATATGCACTGGAAAAAAGATACACTATTCAATAAATGGTGCTGGGAAATCGTATAGCCATATACAGAAAAATAAAACTGGACCAATATATCTTACAATACACAAAATTAACTCGAGATAAAAGTTAGATAGCCTGAAATTATAAAATTCCCAGAGAAAAACATAAGAGTAACTCTTCTAGATGTAGATCTAGGCAAAGAAAATTTATAACTAAGTCTTCAAAAATAATGCAACAAAACCAAAATAGACAAACGAGGTTTAATTAAACTAAAAAGCTTCTGCACAGCCAAATAAATGGTTAAGTAAAAAGGCAAGCTACAGTATGGGGAAAATGCTTGCAGACTATTCATCCAACAAAGGGCTAATATACAGAATCTACAAAGAACTCAAGCAATTCAACAATGAAAAACCAACCCTATTAAAAAGTGTGCAAATAACATAAACAGATATTTTTCAAAAGAATACATACAGCCAAAAAATCATGAAAGAATGCTCAGCATCATTAATTATCAAAGAAACACAAATCAAAACCACAATGATACCATCTCATACTAGTGAGAATGGGTGTTACTAGAAAGTCAAAAAAAACCAGATGTGAGCATATGGAGAAAAGGAAATGTTTATATAGTGCTTGTGGGAATATAAATTAGTGCAACCCTTATGGAAAACAGTATGGAGATTTCTCAAAGAACTTAAAAATGAACTACCATTTAATCCAGCAATTCCACTACTGGGTATATACTCAAATAAAAAGAAATCATTATATCAAAAGATACCTGCACTTGTATGCTTATTGCAACACAGTTCACGATAGCTGTATTATGGAATCAGCGTAACTGTCCATCAACCTATGAGTGGATAAAAAAAAAAGTTTTAATGAGGAGATATACATGTATACACACACATATCTATATATGTATATATGTATGTGTGTATATATATGCCATGATATACCACCAAGCCATAAAAAAAATAAAATAATGTCTTCTGCAGCAACATGGATGGATCTGGAGGCCATTATCTTAAGTGAAATGACTCATATGCAGAAAGTCAAACATTGCATGTTCTCACTTGTAAGTGGGAATTAAACATTGGGTATACACGAACATATAGAGTGGAGTAATGGATATTGGAGACACCAAAAGGCAAGAAAATAGAGGGGATGAGGGTTGAAAAATTACCCGTTGGATACAATATTCACTATTCAAGTGATGAGTACACTAAAAGCCCAGACTTCACCACTACACAATATATGAATGTGAAAACTTGCGCTTGTACCCACTAAATCTGTGAAAATAAAAAAATTAAAGAAAATAAAAATTATAAATTATAAGATAGTTAATTGTTAAAAATAAAAGCTATTCCAATCTTTTTCTCACTTTTTTGTTGTTCAAAATATGACAATGTAAAATTTTGTTTAAAGATTATTTAATTATTTAATTATAATTTTTGTATTTATTTTAATCTTTTAACTTAAAATTTGACATAATTTTATATGAAATTTTAGATGAAAAGAGAATGGTAAAACACTAGGCAGTTCCACTAACCCCTCATCTAGATTTTTCATTGAGGTAGCATGTTTCCTTAGTCTTCCTCCAAACTTCAAAAATCCCACTGTCTTTAGGTTGCTTCTATTTGTTTGTTTATGACATTGCCATCTTTATAAAGTATTGATCAGTTATTTTCTTGAAAGTTGCTCCATTTGCTTTTGTTTTGTTGTTGTTGTTGTGGTTTATGATTAAACTGAGAATAAGTATTAATGGAAAGGATGCCACAGAGGGAATATTCCCTTATCAGAAAGTACTTAATGTAACATGTATTACTGTTCTTGATCACTTAGTTAAGGTGATATCTGCTAGTAATCTCTACGGAAAAGTCTTTATTTTTTCATTAGTAATTATAAACATGTTAGATTTTGTAAGACTATTTTCACCTTTCTATTTGTAATTACAAAAATATTGAGGAAGATTCTTCAACTACTCAAATATTATATTTCTGACTCAAATCCTACTGACAAGTTTTACTATCATTTGATAGATATAGCCTACAACTATTATTTCTGATATGACATTTCCACTAGTAATTTTCTATTTCTCTCATTCATTCTACCTTTGCTAATTGGAATTTTGCTGTAATGAAGAATTGTCTCTTATGCCTATTGAGTTTTTTATTCTGTTATTAGTTTATAATACCATGGATTCATGGATATCTGTTTGCTTCTTTGGATTATAATCTGATGTCATGTTATCTATTTAGTTGTTTAAATTGTTTCTACTTTGCTTTCCCCAGCACTACAATTAACCCATTCTCCACAGAGCCCTGTTTTGTTTAATTGAAAAATGGTATTTAGAAACTAAGGTATTAGTGTCATGATTATTGCTATTGAAGTTTCATTGTTTCTGGTCCTTCATAGTGGCTAGAGCTTGGAAATATAGAGAGAGATACATGTGTAAACAAATACAAGCTTACACATGAATATTCTTTAATCTATCTATGTTGTATGTGTGTGTTCTAATAAAACATAAAAGTCAGCAAATCTTGTAATGTGATGTCATGAAAATGTAATAGCATATATATATCCTACATATAAATATACATAATACTATATATGTAGATCTATATCTTAACATATATGATACTACATATACTATTCAGTATTATAATATATATTTGAATCTATATCTGTTTACATAATACTATGCTATGTATACAAAATACATATAATACCATATATTTACTATATATAATACTATATATTTTAAAAGATACATAGTATTATATATTTATTACTATATATTTAATAGTATTTACTACAATATAGTATGTATATATCTATATGTAAATATAGATATATGTTTATATATTTATATAGTATACATTTAGAAGACAGAAACATATAGATATGTATATTATTTGTTCTGTATATGTGTGTATATGTATAATCTTATATATCCATACCTATACTTATATTTATTGATGTATCTATTTTGCATCTACATACATAGAGGGTATATGGGGTATAAGTGTATTTATATTTATACTTTGTACTTTTATATGCCACCTTATAACTATAACACTTCCATATAGAAAATAAGAAATTATAGTTAATCAATTATCGGAATAAAATTAATGTCACATTCAAAGAATGTTCAGCTACCACACTTTCATTACATCCCAAGATTTGCTGAAGTGTTATGTCAGTCTAATTAAATAATAAAGTCATATAAGTATTAAAGTCTTTCTTACTCATGCAGAAAATTAAATTCTTATACTTGCTCATTTTGGGTCTATACATAGTAAAAATATGTTTGGAATACATAAAAATATACATATCTGCCATTGCCTTTGATTTTAGCAATTGCTGCAGATTGTTGTGATTTTGCTGCAATGACTAGCATCAACTGTGAAGAAAGGAATTTTTAAGAGCATATTTAAAACTGTAAAAGCTATATTCTTATAATGCCTCACTTGAAAGTTTTTCAAATATCTGCAACCACACAAAAAAGACAAAATTGAAATTGAGAAGAATCTCCATCTACTGAATCCGGTAGATAAATGTATGATTTTCACATAGTGGACATTTTATAGTTTTTGATAAAAATACACAGCAGAGGAAATACAATAGTCCTTTCAGGCTACAATATACAGAATGACCTCTTTCGTATTTGTTCAATGTCATTTGTTATTTGAATTTAAAATGTTTTGGATAAGCTTAATTTGGATATCAAATAAATGAATATAAATGTATCTGAGCTAGCACCCTGTCTTTGTTTATAAAATCTGGCTATTTTCAAGCTATATTTTATAGTTGTCACTAGTGTCAATTACATGATCTGCATAAGAACTAATTAAATGCACAGGTTGGAAGTTTAGTTTAACTCCACAGTATTATTACGTTACTCTTCAATAATGACACCAGTGTTCTTTGACAAACTTCACACACACACATACACACACACACACACACACACACACGGCATTAAAAACTTACTGTAGAAAAACACTCTGTGTTTACCAAACTCAGGAATCCAAACACTACTTACTTCATTTAAGACATACATGTAGCATAACTTAATATATTGAATTTCCCCCTCATTTAAACTATTTGTTTCAAGTGGAAGCAAATATCTTAAAGCCTGCCTTCAAAGGCTCGTTTATCAAGCCAGTGTCATCCCTGATAATAAAATGAAAAATAACATAAAATAAACAGCAGAGCAATGTACCTGAAAAACATACATGTAAAAATCATTAACAGAAGGATACTACTTCATAAACAATTGAAGTTTATTTGAGATATGCAGTGTTGTTTACAATTTTTTAAAGACAAACAAAGAAAAAGGTAATTCACTATTTTAACTGAAGAAAATTATATAATCATATTATATCATGAAATTTAAAGTATTCCTTTCTTAAATAGATGATAGTATACACCAGTGTAAGCAAATGGGCTTGAAAATTTATATTTTAGAAAGGGCTTTATATTAATTTAAAATTTAACATATCTAATATGTATGATGCATACTTCATTTTATATCTTTTATTAGCATGGTTAAGATATTTTTCAAGAAATTGATGCATCTCATTTAATTTATCAAATATATTGACATAAAGTTGTTTTATAATAGTATCTTTTATCTTTATCACCTGAAAAATCTAAAGGATTATCCCCTCTTTCATTCATGATATTGGTAATTTATATTTCCTACATATTATTTCAGATTACCTTAAAATGATTCAACAGCCTATCGATCTTTTCAACAAATCTGCTTTGTGTTATGTTGATTTTATCTCTTATGTCTTTGTTTTCTGTGGGCTTGCTTCATTCTTACTTTTACCATTTTCTTCTTTCTACCTGCTTGAGGGACAATTTTCTCTCCTTTTTCTAGCTTCTTGAAGTGGAAGTTAGATCATTTTTACTCACTTTTTTCTTATTTTCTTTCTCTTTCTCTTCTTTCTCATCCTTCTTCCTCCTCTTTTTTCTCCTTCTCTCCTTTTCCTTCTTCTTCTTCATTTTTAACACTCATTTGCCACTATATATTTTTTTCTAAAAATCACTTTACCTGCAAGTCTTCAATTTTTATGTGTTCTTAATTCTATTCCATTAAAAACATATTTTAATTTTCTTTTTTTTAATTTATTTTTTATTATTATACTTTAAGTTCTAGGGTACATGTGCATAACGTGCAAGTTTGTTACATATGTATACTTGTGCCATGTTGCTGTGCTGCACCCATCAACTCGTCAGCACCCATCAACTCGTCATTTACATCAGGTATAACTCCCAGTGCAATCCCTCCCCCCTCCCCCCTCCATGATAGGCCCCGGTGTGTGATGTTCCCCTTCCCAAGTCCAAGTGATCTCATTTCTGTTTTGATCCATTGATTATTTAGTAGAGTATTATTTAACTTAGAAAAATGTCATGAATTTCTAGATCCTTTTATATTGATTGCTATTTTACCTTTATTTCTACACGTGTCTGCAAATGCAACATTTAGGTAATCTTTGGTTCTGTTGTTACTTCATAATAGTTCACAAATTTTTTACCTGTTGATTTTTAGTTGTATGCTGGTCCTGTTCGATGATATATTTAAGGAGTCTGAATTGTGTTTTCTTCACTTAATGATTGATGAATTTTGTTATAATCGTCAAATAACTGGTAGATCTTCTCAGGCTTTTGAACAGTTTTATTTTCTTTATATAATGATTTATTTAAAGAATGTTTATTTCGGCCGGGCACGGTGGCTCACGCCTGTAATCCCAGCACTTTGTGAGGCCAGGGCAGGCGGATCACAAGGTGAAGCGATCAAGACCATCCTGGCCGACATGGTGAAACACTGTCTCTACTAAAAATACAACAATTAGCTGGGTCTGGTGGTGCGTGCCTAAATCCCAGCTACTCCGGAAGCTGAGGCAGGAGAATCACTTGAACCCGGGCGATGGAGGTTGCAGTGAGCCAAGATCGCGCCACTGCACTCCAGCCTGGCGAGAGGGTGAGACTCCATCACACACACAAAAAAAAAAAAGAAGAAGAAGGAAATAAAGTTTATTTTACTATTTCACTTTTGGTCTTAGATCTGGGGCATGTCTTTTCATCTAGAATATGTTACTAACTCCTAAATTAGTAAAATGAATGACCAGAGCTCAGTGGGATATGTTTCTTCTCACTAGGCTGAGATTCCAACACCCTTCAGCCCTGAATAACTTTCTGTCAACATTAGCTTCTCAGTCATGCAACAGTTAGAATCTACTGGGCCTCAGAGAGTCTCCCGGTGCATGTGCAGCCTAGCCTCATCTGAAGAACCATAATGAATCTCCACAAAAATTGTTGGTCACCTGCTCTGCTCAGCTCTTTTTTCTTTAGGAAACTGATCCTGAAATCCAACCTTGGAAGAAACCTGCTTCCTCAGGCTACTTCGAGCTGAATGTTCTGCTTGCCTTTATCTCACTGTGCTATGAAAGGAGATTTTTCTCAGGCAGAAGGCAGAGAAAATGTAGATTTCTTTATGCGTTTCCCCTTTTCAAGGATGAGGGTCTTGCATTGTTTATCATACAGTACATGCAAATAGTTGCTACATATATTTGTCAAATTTTGTAAGTATAACATCAGGAGGGTTATTCTGTACTAATTAGTCAATCATGTTTGAAAACATCAATTAGTAATTACTTTTCATTGGGATTTATTACACATGTATCAGTCTTATGATATTGTATATGTGCTTTAGGACAGACTAAATTTTAAAAAGTGATTCAATTTGTTTGTGTCCTCTTTTATTTCACTGAGCAGTGGTTTGTAGTTCTCCTTGAAGAGGTCCTTTACATCCCTTGTAAGTTGGATTCCTAGGTATTTTATACTCTTTGAAGCAATTGTGAATGGAAGTTCATTCATGATTTGGCTCTCTGTTTGTCTGTTACTGGTGTATACGAATGCTTGTGATTTTTGCACATTAATTTTGTATCCTGAGACTTTGCTGAAGTTGCTTATCAGCTTAAGGAGATTTTG
The DNA here is from genome assembly GCF_024542745.1 of Macaca thibetana thibetana. NCBI lineage: Eukaryota > Metazoa > Chordata > Mammalia > Primates > Cercopithecidae > Macaca > Macaca thibetana. The sequence goes on from NC_065594.1 coordinate 63,532,420, forward strand.
GGCTGAGACGATGGGGTTTTCTAAATATACAATCATGTCATCTGCAAAGAGGGACAATTTGACTTCTTCTTTTCCTAACTGAATACCCTTGATTTCTTTCTCTTGCCTGATTGCCCTGGCCAGAACTTCCAACACTATGTTGAATAGGAGTGGTGAGAGAGGGCATCCCTGTCTTGTGCCAGTTTTCAAAGGGAATTTTTCCAGTTTTTGCCCATTCAGTATGATATTGGCTGTGGGTTTGTCATAAATAGCTCTTATTATTTTGAGGTACGTTCCATCAATACCGAATTTATTGAGCGTTTTTAGCATGAAGGGCTGTTGAATTTTGTCAAAAGCCTTTTCTGCATCTATTGAGATAATCATGTGGTTCTTGTCTTTGGTTCTGTTTATATGCTGGATTATGTTTATTGATTTGCGAATGTTGAACCAGTCTTGCATCCCACGGATGAAGCCCACTTGATCATGGTGGATAAGCTTTTTGATGTGCTGCTGAATCCGGTTTGCCAGTATTTTATTGAGGATTTTTGCATTGATGTTCATCAGGGATATTGGTCTAAAATTCTCTTTTTTTGTTGTGTCTCTGCCAGGCTTTGGTATCAGGATGATGTTGGCCTCATAAAATGAGTTAGGGAGGACTCCCTCTTTTTCTATTGATTGGAATAGTTTCAGAAGGAATGGTACCAGCTCCTCCTTGTACCTCTGGTAGAATTCAGCTGTGAATCCATCTGGTCCTGGACTTTTTTTGGTTGGTAGGCTATTAATTATTGCCTCAATTTCAGAGCCTGCTATTGGTCTATTCAGGGATTCAACTTCTTCCTGGTTTAGTCTTGGAAGAGTGTAAGTGTCCAGGAAATTATCCATTTCTTCTAGATTTTCCAGTTTATTTGCGTAGAGGTGTTTATAGTATTCTCTGATGGTAGTTCGTATTTCTGTGGGGTCGGTGGTGATATCCCCTTTATCATTTTTTATTGCATCTATTTGATTCTTCTCTCTTTTCTTCTTTATTAGTCTTGCTAGCGGTCTGTCAATTTTGTTGATCTTTTCAAAAAACCAACTCCTGGATTCATTGATTTTTTGGAGGGTTTTTTGTGTCTCTATCTCCTTCAGTTCTGCTCTGATCTTAGTTATTTCTTGCCTTCTGCTAGCTTTGGAATGTGTTTGCTCTTGCTTCTCTAGTTCTTTTAATTGTGATGTTAGAGTGTCAAATTTAGATCTTTCCTGCTTTCTCTTGTGGGCATTTAGTGCTATAAATTTCCCTCTACACACAAATGGCCATACTGCCCAAGGTTATTTATAGATTCAATGCCATCCCCATCAAGCTACCAATGAATTTCTTCACAGAATTGGAAAAAACTGCTTTAAAGTTCATATGGAACCAAAAAAGAGCCCGCATCTCCAAGACAATCCTAAGTCAAAAGAACAAAGCTGGAGGCATCACACTACCTGACTTCAAACTATACTACAAGGCTACAGTAACCAAAACAGCATGGTACTGGTACGAAAACAGAGATATAGACCAATGGAACAGAACAGAGTCCTCAGAGATAATACCACACATCTACAGCCATCTGATCTTTGACAAACCTGAGAGAAACAAGAAATGGGGAAAGGATTCCCTATTTAATAAATGGTGCTGGGAAAATTGGCTAGCCATAAGTAGAAAGCTGAAACTGGATCCTTTCCTTACTCCTTATACGAAAACTAATTCAAGATGGATTAGAGACTTAAATGTTAGACCTAATACCATAAAAACCCTAGAGGAAAACCTAGGTAGTACCATTCAGGACATAAGCATGGGCAAAGACTTCATGTCTAAAACACCAAAAGCAATGGCAGCAAAAGCCAAAATTGACAAATGGGATCTAATTAAACTAAAAAGCTTCTGCACAGCAAAAGAAACTACCATCAGAGTGAACAGGCAACCTACAGAATGGGAGAAAATTTTTGCAATCTACTCATTTGACAAAGGGCTAATATCCAGAACCTACAAAGAACTCAAACAAATTTACAAGAAAAAAACAAACAACCCCATCAAAAAGTGGGCAAAGGATATGAACAGACATTTCTCAAAAGAAGACATTCATACAGCCAACAGACACATGAAAAAATGCTCATCATCACTGGCCATCAGAGAAATGCAAATCAAAACCACAATGAGATACCATCTCACACCAGTTAGAATGGCAATCCTTTAAAGGTCAGGAAACAACAGGTGCTGGAGAGGATGCGGAGAAATAGGAACACTTTTACACTGTTGGTGGGATTGTAAACTAGTTCAACCATTATGGAAAACAGTATGGCGATTCCTCAAGGATCTAGAACTAGATGTACCATATGACCCAGCCATCCCATTACTGGGGATATACCCAAAGGATTATAAATCATGCTACTATAAAGACACATGCACACGTATGTTCATTGCGGCACTATTCACAATAGCAAAGACTTGGAATCAACCCAAATGTCCATCAGTGACAGACTGGATTAAGAAAATGTGGCACATATACACCATGGAATACTATGCAGCCATAAAAAAGGATGAGTTTGTGTCCTTTGTAGGGACATGGATGCAGCTGGAAACCATCATTCTTAGCAAACTATCACAAGAACAGAAAACCAAACACCGCATGTTCTCACTCATAGGTGGGAACTGAACAATGAGATCACTTGGACTCGGGAAGGGGGACATCACACACTGGGGCCTATTATGGGGAGGGGGGAGGGGGGAGGGATTGCATAGGATTTATACCTGATGTAAATGACGAGTTGATGGGTGCAGCACAGCAACATGGCACAAGTATACATATGTAACAAGCCTGCACGTTATGCACATGTACCCTAGAACTTAAAGTATAATAATAATTTTTAAAAAATAAAAATTAAAAATAAATAAAAAATAAAAAATAAATAAAAAAATAAAAAATAAATAAAAAGTGATTCAATTTTAGAAAGTTACTAATTAAATGAGAGCACAAGGTGGTATGTAGCCATGTAAAAATATATAAATAAGATGGGTAGATGACTCATGTTTCAGAAATCTTAGTAACTTGATTAAGAACATTGACTCAGAATTTTCAGTCCCACATTTATAAATTTGATCCCATCTCCACAGCACACGAGCTGCTTTGTTTGCTTATCTCAGTTACCCAATAACTCCAAATCTTAGTTACCAATGGGTAAACATGACTAATACCATTAATATATTAACAGCATTAGTTACTATTAATATCTAATAGTCATTAATATCTAATAAAAGCAATTAGAACTAAAAAAGATAAAGTAGAAGGACCATTTATGCCACCTTGTCTTTCAGAATTTGTGCATTCTGGGTAGAAAGAGGGAGAAAAGGAAAGGGGGGTCGGGAGACAGAGAGAAATTTCACCTTAAGTAAGGTATTCTACTCAAAAAGCTTAGTACCAGCAAGCGGGAGGATGGGGTGAGTTCTGCAATGTAGAAGTATGCACCAGCACACTGGGTTTGTATCTAACTCATTCCAGTTATCTACAGCTGCATAGCTCTAACGAATCACTACAAATCTTAGTGGCTAAAAACCAATCACAATGATTTTAGTTCCTATTATGGTTCCTATGGATCAAGAATTTAGAAGAACTCGGCTCAATGATTTTGGCTCACGGTCTCTCATGTAGGTATCATCTGACAGTGGTTCAACTAGACTTAGTGGATATTCTGATCTCCAATCCAGTGTATTACTAACATACAAACAAGGACAGCATTAATTATATGTAGCTACCGGATGTCCTGACTTAGAACTTGACTGCACTAGAAGATATTCTCTAATGTATACAAGTGATTTTCATAGGTCTGTTACACATACTAAGAATTTTTCATAAATTTGTAACTACTATATTTACCATTGGACTTTTAAAAAATTTATAGATTAAAGTGGCAAAAATTTCAATTGTCTTTAAAGATCTTCTTACAAAAGTAAAAATTCAACACCTTGGAAGTTAAGAAAGTTGATACTCTGTGAGACCAGCATGTATATTTTAGATAATCTCAGAATTCACTTGGTTATTGGTAAGTCAGTACAGATGTACCCATGATCTTTCCAACAAGAATATGTATGCTTAACAAGTAAATGTATCCTTAAATATTGATTTTATAACTCAGTGGTAAATTTTTAAAATGCAGAAAATCTGTAAATAAAGCCTATTCCAAAGTTTTCAAAGGTCAACTATGAAGTACCTGCTAACATTATTTAAAAAATATATAATTTGGGTAAGGACGAAGCTTAATATATCAAGGTAAAATTTTGCTTAAATAGAGCAAATAGTGTTTATATTCCTGGGTTTGCTAAAAGCATTGTGTTTCTTCATAATAAAATGTATATATGTGTGTGTGCATGTGTAAAAATATATGTGTGTATATGTGCCCATGTGCATGGTCATGCATATAACTGCTTGAAGATAACAATTATGAGCTGCATCCCATAGACAATAGTAGGCAGTTCCAGTAGTTGCAATTAATTCCACTGGAAGCTTTTAAAAGAGCATGACAATAGATGATTATAAGTCTATCTTTTTGTGCCCCACTAGCTATTATTGAGATCTCATGCCTATTGGATGTCTACAGAATTTGTACCATATACTTTATTATCAACTTTTTAAAGCAACACTTTGACAAGGATATTTAGGTCTCTGTATTAGTTAGGGTTCTCCAGAGAAACAGAACTAATTGAAGATATTAGTATTTTTATATCTATATAAAATGTTTTATTTTTCATCTATAAAATTATTTTTATATTTATATAAAATATTTATAGTGAGCAATTAGTTCACAGGATTAGAGAGGCTGAGAAGTCTTACGATCTGCCAGATGAAAGTTGTGGACCTAAGATAGTCAGATCATTCTGAGTCTGAAGGCCAGACAACCAGGGGAGCCAATTCCGTAGTCTCAGTTCAAGAGCACGCAAAGAACAGTGCTCAGCTCATTCAGGCTGGAGGAGTGAATACTCTCTACTTTCATCTTTTGTTCTATTCAAGCCCTATCAAGCCCTATCAAATCTATTATCAACAGATTTGATAATACTCATCTATACTAGGGAGGGTAATCTGCTTTTCTGAGTCTACTCATTTAAACATGCATTTCTTCCAGAAACATACAGATAGACATATCCAGGAATAGTGTGTTCTCTGGTACCTCATGTCTCAATCAAGTGGACATATAAAAATAAGAATTATAGTCACCAAATTAAATATAAAAAGTCTATATTGAATATCAAAACACTGTTTGAAATGAAGAATGAGACCCTATTTAACATTACTTGAAATAAAAAAGATGCAACTATTTAAAGTACAAATAACATGGTAAAATATCGATATTTAAGTTACAAACTAGTGTCAAGAGGCAAAAATATTAAAACATTATTTCTTGTCACAGATATTTAATATGCTTGTGAACAAGCAGATGTGTTGTAGGCAATAATGCCTCCTGTGATAACGCAAGGGAATGTATTTGTTGACATTCACACATTTTAAAATGTCGGCTAGTGATTCTCCTAACAATTGTTTTTATAATGTAACTTTAATCTTCTTTCCTTTACTGTTGTCTTAAAATATTGCCTAATATTTTGAGGTGTAAGTCATTTCCTTATATATATTTTATTGTGAGACATATTGATTAGTGAAGTACATATATGATAGTGTTTCCATCTTGCAGATGAAGAAGCTGGACATTTTGTCAATGTAAGATTGGGTAAGCACCAGTCAATGTTGCAAAGAAGTGGTGGTTAGAGAAGAGGACTACTGATGCCTTTCAAGTTTTTCTGACTTGCTAAGAGAGAGAGACAGAGAGAGGGTGAGTTTTTGTTGTTTAAGTATCTTTGTTCTTATTTTACGATCTTAGAATAGCCTTTTCTAATTTGCTTCATTTTATATTTCAGCTTTGATAAGATTAGTTAACGTAAAAGATTAGTTAATATGAAGTTCTCCTTGCTGACAAGTTAGATGTTTAAGATTGTAAAGCTAAGCATGATGGCAAATCTGCCAAAGTAAGTGCCATGTTTACCGAGGCCTTTGTCTGTAAAATATTATCTGAAACAAAGTTCATTTGAAAGAAAACAGAAATAATAGGTACTTGTGAATAAATCTTATTTGAAGGTAAGGCTTTAGTAGATGCAATGTTAAGATGAGGTCATCTAAAATTCAAAATGACTGAAGTCCTTAAAAGAAGACACAGAGACACAGTCACGTGCACAGAGAAGAGTGCTACATGAAGAGGAGGCAGAAACAGAAATGATGCAGCTTCAAGTCAAGGAATGCCAAGGACGGCTGACAACCACCAGAAGCTAGAAAGAGGCAAGGAAGGGTGCTTCTCTAGAGCTTTCAGAGAGAACGCGGCCCTGCCAAAACCTTGAGTTTGAACTTCTGATGTTCAAAACTGAGAGAATAAATTTCCATTGTTTAAGCCACCCAGTTTGTGGTACTTTGTCATAGCAGCCTGAGGAAACTAATACATACTGTAAATATTTGTTACATTTATCCAGAAATAATTACTAGTTTGATTATCATTTATTGGCTCGAAACAGACTCTCCAACATGGAACCACTTTGTAATCAACACAGTCGCATTCTTTCGCATTCATTCTAGGTAGAATCTCTTAGTGGTAAAGTGTTAGTTTACATTTGTTTAAAATGTCTTTACTTGTTTGAATTTCAAGAAAGCACCTCAACAAATATTTGTTGAATAGTTGAGTAAACAATAGAGTTAAATAACAAGGTTTTAAAAATCATACTGATCCTTTTAAAGTTCTTTCAATTTTAAGACCAGCGCGGTGGCCCACGCCTGTAATCCCAGTACTTTGGGAGGCTGAGGCGGATAGATCACAAGGTAAAGAGATTGAGACCATCTGGCCAACATGGTGAAAACCTGTCTCTACTAAAAATACAAAAATTAGTTGGGCATGGTAGTGTGTGCCTGTAGTCCCAGCTACTCGGAAGGCTGAGGCAGGAGAATTGCTTGAACCCAGGAGGCAGAGGTTGCAGTGACATGTTACTTAACATGTAATAATAAGTAATCAGCTATCTTATTATAACTGACAGATTGTGCTATTGCACTCTAGCCTGGCAACAGAGCAAGACTCTGTCTCAAAACACAAAAAACAAAAACAAACCAAAAAAAAAAAAAAAAGATATTTCAATTTTGAATTGTCCTAAAATATTAGCTTTAAAATGCTGACTATAGCAACCCAATAGCCAGCATATTTTTACATTCTTAACCAACTTTTATTATGTTTTGCCTATTTATTTTATTATAAGCCATACTGTAAAATTTTATGTGCTTTTAAAAACTCTTTATAACCTTTTAAAAACTCTTTTAACAGGTAAAGTGAAGACATACATGAGGTGTAAATGACCTTGTCAAATATTGGTTACTTAATACTTACTGTAATTTACAAATAATTTCTTCAGTTGTTTCGTATTTATTCAAATCTACAGACCCACATACCTTGCTAAACTCATTGATAAGATTGTTTTTTAATAGTGTTAAGAAAGAGTAACTAATTTGGCCAGAATTCTTCCTTTCTGGCTACAGTTCTTTGCTTATTGAATGAGTATTGATCAACAGAGGCACCAGGGCAAAACTTAACCTTTTGAAATTTGGAAATTTTTCTCTTTCAAAAATACTAAGGGAAGGAAAGTAAAAAGTCTTTCCCTCCAAGCAACTGTAGTGTCGACGTGAAACAGTCTGGAAATCTTGAACACTGAGCAGCCAGGGCAGGTGTTTTGCTTATATAAGCATTATTCTTTTTGGAATGGCTCCTAGAAAGAAACTCACAGGCAATTACTACATCTGTCAATCAGTTCATTCCACAAGCCAAGAGTGTGAAAACCCAGATCAAAGTTAAGACTTGCAATCAATCATGAAGTTGTAACACTTTTTTTAATGCCTGAGAAAAGTTTATATACTTACTCGATTCAGTTGTGGTTAAAAAATTATGTTTTATTTTGAGTAGTCTTGGAAATAGTAGTTCCAAAATAATTAACTTCAAATTAAATTAAAAATTTTAAAAAATTCTCATCACATAAAAAACCAAAGAACAAATTTTTGTTCACAAAGCTCAAGAAAATTTTAACTGGTGGTGGCCATGTGTAATGAAAATTCATGAACAAATTTTAATAATTTGAGTTTAAACAATAAAAGTCAAATTAACATATTAAAGGTGCATGAAATAAGGTGATACTGTCATTAAATTTCTAAAAAGGCAAACATTACCTCCTGCATAATTGGCTATATTTTATATAACATGTAATAATAAGTAATCAGCTATCTTATAACTGACAGAATTAATTTTAGACAAAAGTTTAATTAATAATAGGTACCTCTAATACAGTTTCTTTATGACCAAAATTATGTCTAAGGTTGAATAGATACAGTTACAAAATTATAACCCCTTAATCATATTAAATAAAATAAAAGGTGCCAAGTGTGATGGCTCTTTCATGTACACTCAGTACTTTGGGAGGCTGAAACAAGAGGATCACTTGAGCCAAAGAGTTCAAAGTTGCAGTCAGCTATGATTGTGCCACTGCACTCCAGCCTGGACATTAGAGAAAGACTCTGTCTCAAAACGAAACAAAACAAAACAAAACACAATAATAATAATATTAAAGGTGCTTAGTTTTATTAAAATAATCACATAAAACTGTCAGTTGTTAACAGCACTTTTAAATCCCAGTGTTCTGGAAAATATTAGTTAACATTTTCTATGTAAGACATTTTAATGTTCTTTCATATAACTGAAATTTCTTCTACTTTAATATTTATCTCAAAAATTGGGCATATTTTACTATAAGCATTGCATTTGACCAAATTTTTACATTCTTATACCCAATACTTTAATGCACTTTCAGTTGTTCAGTAAACATGAACTTTGAGTTGGCTACATGGAATTGACCAAAAATGATCACAATGTAGCTAGGTGGGTGTACTAATAAATCTTGATCATTTGTGATGGGTTATAAAAGTACATATATTCAAATTTCTTTAGGATTACAGGGGAGAGACACTTCATTTTTTTAAGTGCATAGCGTATGGCGTGATGGAGATGAGAAATCACAAACAGAAATTTGATAGTAAAACTTGAAGAAGATTGATTAACTCTAGAGAATAGTTAACATTCACTTTGATTATGAGTCAATAATATCATATAAACATGATTTTAAGCAATTTTTATGATATAATAATATCCTGAAAGAATACACTAATAATGTTATTCTGAAGACAAAACTACACCTGAAAAATAATATTTTCTTCTGGGCCCTATATTTGAAGAGAGAATGTACAATCTGAACTTTATTCATGTCAATCATCATAATTATTAATAAATTTGCTACCAAGGCAAGTGTAGTAAGTTCTTGTTATTTTAGATTTTCATCGTTATTCTGGATGACAAATTTTGTTCTGTTCTGTTCATCCTCATAACACACCATACTCCTCTGTCTGTCCCTTCCTCTTATAATCATCATAGCAGATATTTAGTTTTCTCCCCTAATATTAGAAGCCCAAAGTAGAGTGTGCATTCTTAGTAGTTTCACTCGTATTTCTCAAGTTACAAAGAAAACTTTCTTGACTCCTAATGTTAAGGTTAACACATTATGCCATTAATTCACTTATATTTTTCTTGACATTGGAAGGCCTATATTCTTTTGCAAGGTAACAATGAGCAGTTCATTATACTATTACTCCTGTTATTATCATCTTCTGGAGCAGCAGACACAGCATCATTGTCTTCATCATCATCATCATCGTTATCATCCTCACTGTTATCAACATCATTATTAAGAGGTCTGGGACTGCTATATACAACAACCTTTGTCAGGATTTTCAATCCTTTTCAAAAAAAGGAATGGGCCATGCATGGTGGTTCATACCAACAATCCCAGCATTTTGGGAGGCTGAGGAGGGAGAATTGTTTGAGACCAGGATTCCCAGACCAGCCTGGTAACATAGCAAGACCCCATCTCCAGTTGAAATGAAAACAAAGAAGAATGTTAGTGCATATGTCTCTTTGTGTTCAAAAATATAATTTATACATAATATAAATTTCAAAATTAATTCAATTTGTATATTTTAATAATGGTAGATATAATTTATTTATACATATTTTTGTGTTTTTTTTCACAAACCAATTATTATACTGAGATGACTAGATAATTCAGCTAAAGAGGAAAAATAATGTGGTGAGCTGTGGCTACTTGAAAAGCTCTAAATTATTTATAACCAAGCTGTTGCATGGCAGACATGTAGTTTTGTAGTTAGCATGAATAAAATTTGACTTGTTTTTGTTTCAAAAGTTAAATTCAATTAAATAATGATTTCTTTTAAATGTGTTAAATTTGTCATATATTTAAAATTTAAAGTGGAAAATATGGGAATTCTCTAAATAAGTATATGTTTTAAAAAATATATTTGAATGATGATCACCTTACTTTGGCTTAAGATAATTGTGGGGTAGGGGTTAGTTCAAATAAAAAAATATTAAAAGGCATGGTTATTCTCATTTATTAAAATTGTCTAAAATTAAGACAGTTAATTTTAATAAATGAGAATAACTTTTACTTTAAAAGACCACAAAACCTGAAGACTCCTGAGTAAGAAAGGACAACGAATTGAGGTTGTGAAAATTTACATAGTATATTAAAAGCCACAAACAATATATATATACTTTAATAAAAATTGAAAATATTTTTAAAGTTCAGGGATCACCAGACTCTAGGAATTTGAAAGCTACATCTTTTGTTCAGCTGAGTCCTAACCAGGGACTCTTGTTATTAATTTGTTGATGCTTCCTAACAAATAGCATGTGGAAATCATCCAGCACTTTCTTAGGAAATCTTCCTCTTAAGACTATGCTTTTTACTTTATTGACTCCAAAGCTATTATGAAAGACATTTTCCCAGTATTAAAATTCCCATGAACAATGCACAATCCATCTTAGAGATGCTTGTTTTTTTCCTTCCTGTTTTCCTCCTTACCCTTCCATTATCTTATTTTCTTCACATTGCCTGAGAGAATTAAATGGTCCTTAACATTGACTAAGCCCCACATTATGTAAATGATAATGCTGTCTTGGGCCCAGAGAATTGTAGAGTTCTTGTTGTATTTGCTAGTTCAGGACATTTTAAAATTTGCTTTAGCTTCATTGGATTACACTTTAATTTGACATATATGAAATAAAATCTCTCTCTCTCTCTCTATATATATATATATCTGACAAAATTTCTTAATAAATATGCTACATTATTTTAATCTTGATTATTTTTAAATTTTTTATACACAATATTTTAATGATTATGCATAATTATCTATCTGACAAATGCTTCTGTTTCAATAGTATTTTAGTGAATTTTGAAAATAATTCATTTGTTTCATTTGCAAAATGAGCCAAACAGAATGTTGCATAATAAAAGTTGACCTGTTACCATGCAATTGAATTAACATACTATCAGATGTGTTAAGTCATGGGTCTAACTTTACAATGTACTAAGTACTTATAATACAGTGTGGATTTTTATATCTAATAAGAAAGTATAAAAACATTGATATTTTTATATTGAACTTTAAAAATTATAAATACTAAAGATTTAGCATTAATTATCTTTCTTTGATAGTACATGTTTTGTCTCAACATGACAAAATTAAGATGGTTTTTAGATTATTTTCTCTGCTGAACTTCACTTTTGTCATATGAACAATTTTATCAAAAAATTTAAAATATTCGTTCAAATTAAAAGCCAAAATTTGAGGGCAAAGGGCTTTCATTGTTAAGAATATAACAGGACTACAGTCTCTTTCTCAGTAAAGGCTAATAAAATCACTCTACTTACAATCCAACTCTTATAAAAAGTGAATTACAATAATTGTATGTCTAAATAACATACTTAGAAAAAGTATGCCTTAACTAATTCTTATTGCCTTGGAAATATAAAGTACTACAGTTCCTTTCCTCTATGTTCCATTTTTAAAATTTTTTAAACTAATGCTATTACTTTTACTGATTCTTTTTCAAATTATTCAGTTTTTTTACTTATTGGCATGCTATGTAACTTAAATAAAATACCTAGTATTTTTGACAGTTTTAATTTATAGTAACCATTCACAACACAAATTGATAAGGACAAGAACATCTTTATTTAAAAGAGCTCTCAAAACTGCTTACTGAGCAAACAGGCATAGTATTCTTCTAGATGCTATAGTAATTAAGTTAGACACCAGAGGCTGGAACAATTTCTTTTGATTTGATGTATCAAGGACCAAATGGATGAACCATGGTAAAAAAAAAAAAAAAAAAAAAAAAAAAAAAAAAAAAAAGACATTTCTGGGTTTATAATTTTGAGTTATTCTTTTGACAGGTAAATAAATTTGTGTTTTAAAATACTTAATAAACTTTAAACATGTCTCTAATTTTTAGCCTGGGTCTATTCCTGGTGTCTCCCAGAAACAGACCATTACCTAAGGCCTTGCATACAAATTGTTTATTTTGGAAAATGATCACAGGGAATACTAATGGAGGACTAGGAAATAATAGATACAAGGAAAGAGTCAATACAAATATGTATCAACCTGTTCCACTTGTGTGGGCAACTGGGTGTCAATCCATTTGGGATCTTTTAAGAAGCCATGTACAATGAAGTTAAGAATGATCCACCTAAAATCCAGAAGAGGGGAGCATTTTTGAGAGGCTTCTTTATTCATGGATTTCTTCTCCCATTGATCAAGAATTGCCTAATGGGGTAGTGAACCTTTCACACTTTTGAATTTGTTTGTGCTCAAGTTTCCAGTGTTTCTCATGGGTGTCCAACCCTAAGGTGTCATGGAAGCTCTTGGACAAATGACAGGTCCGTCTGAGGTGAAGTGATACAGCATTTCAGTGGCTAAATGCTGATTGTCCTAGAAATGTTTGAATTAAAATATGACTAAGAAAATAGAAGGCATTTCTTTTGGTTTATAAGTTCCAGAGAAATCAGAAGATTCATATTTATTAGGAAAATTCACCCATCCATACCTTTGTCACAGAATTCCTTCATCTTTCACACCCAGGACTCATATTTGGACATATGAGACAAGCCAGCACTGTGCATTTTGCACCTTTGTGGTTATTTGCCTTTAAAATTAAATCTTGGACCAAATTTTCAGAAGGTCCACCTCTGCAGATGAAGGAGATAAGGGTGTTTCTACATGCTGACATAGGAGTACCTCGATTTTCACAACATTCTTTTACTTGACAATTCGTTAGCTTGATTTTCTCATGTTTGTATGGGCTTGAGATTCTTTAACAAAAGCCAGTCCACTCACAGTACTTTTAATTATCAGCTGCCCCACATGCATGGTCAGATGTCACTCCTCCTATATAAACCAGTGCTTCACTTTCCACTCAAATCCCTTTCCAAGCTGCAGCCAGTGTGCATTAGTAGCTATGATGCTATGGCGTGTGCTTCATTTTCTTCTTGCATCTTAAACTAATCTACCACCAGGGAATATAGTTGTACAGTTGACCCTTGAACAACATGGCTTTGAACTGTGCAGGTCTACCTACAGGCAGATTTTTTTTTAACCAAATGTGATTCAAAAATATGATATTCATGGGATTGGAAACCTTCATATAGGGAGGGCTTTTTGTATATGCAAGTTGCTCAGGACCAACTCTGGGTCTTAACTGTGTGCCAATTTGGGTGTCTTTAGGGTTTAATTACACAATGAGGTGTTAGCAAATACCTGGGGCTGAAATGGAGAAATATGTGGTACAAGATGTAGATAGTACAGTCATCTTACTCCTGAAAAAAGCTGATTGCCATTGCAATGGTCAGAGTGAATGCCGAGCTGAAAAAAATATAAAGCAGAACACAAAAGATACCCAATATATTATCCCTTCTTCTCTACTTTCTTCAAGTAAGAAAGTATCTTATTGACATTAAGATAAGTATTACTAATTTTTAGGCTCACTTTTGGTAACTTTAAAGTGTTTATTCAAAGGGCAGTTTGCTCAATTCAGTGAATGGCCAAACTCCTTAGATTTTGATGCTTTCTAAATTGTGTTACTTTCTAAAGTTGTTTTATGGGCCTTAAACTGAGATTAATATAAGAAAACTGAAGGATATGAAGAATATACAGGTAATGTAGGATATGGAGCATACACAGGCTAAATCAGATAGAATTTTAACTATTGAAGTATAATGTTAACAGAATATCATTTAATCACAAATAAAACCAAGAATATTTTCCACAAGCAGAGGCCAAATGTTATGTAAAGACCTGAGTAACTTTCACCAGTAGTTAGAGGAAATATTTCATAGAGGAAAGAGAATTAAAAGCTTTTCAGCAGGTAAGACTTGTAAGGTGCTTTACTAAAAGCATCTCCCTTTATTACTCATAAAAGACCTTTTTCTTGGAAATCATTACCTCCCTTTATACATATAAAATAGAGATCTGGGTATATTACATAATAACTGGGTGTAGGTGAGATTTAGCTTCCTTGTACTATCCATTGGTTCCTCCAAGCGATTCAAGGTAGGGCTATTCCAAGATGGATTCATTAAGCAGATCAAAGACATCATCAAGAATCCAGACAGACTTATTGTTTTCCTCTTTTTATAACTCTACAGTGTTTCCTCAAACATGTAATAAGGCTGTTTTAGTTCCAGTTACTTTATTTTTTCTATTAAAAGATTCAACAGGAAAATAAACCAGATGACTTTTTTCCCCCACAACAAAATTGGAAACAAAACAAAACAAAACAAAAAGACACTTTTATCCAAATACCTCAGTAGTATATTTCTGGTTACATTTCATTGACAAGAACTGGGTTTCATGTCAAAATCTAATCAATTACAGAAAAAGGTATGTTTTCACATTCTTTCAATAATAATCTAAAGAATCTGGCATTGGTTTTGAAACAGAGTATTCCATCAAAGCTGTAAGGCCCTTGAGGAGACCATTCATTAAACAGGTAGGGCTTTCAGTAGAGTATATGGAAAAGTTTAAAGGGCCTTAAGGACATTGTCAGTAGTGTATTAAAGAAGAATAAGACAAATGTTATTGAAAACTGGTAGTAAGGAGAGTTATGCTATAGTACCAGAATTATCTGTGGTAACATGCAAAATAGAACATATACCTTAGAAGCTGATGATCTTGCTAAAGTGATATCTGTGTAGAAAGTTGAGCCTACCACCTAAAAGAAGTTTACAACAAAAAGATTAAGGAGCGAGGTACACTAAAGAGTGAATTTCTCTGCATTTGAGTGAAATTTGGAGGACATGTGAAGGACTCTATTATGTACCAAAGGAAGAGAACAGAAAACTCAGAAATAAAGCCACACTCTTGAAGTCTTAACAAAGCCACACTCTTGAAGTCTTAACGTTTTATAATCCCACTCTGGCTTTAATCTTTACATTAAGGTTCTTTCTTACTTTGAGAACTCTTTGCTGGCTGAAAGGTTATTCTAACTCTGACACACCATTAAATGTTGGGGGTTGGGGGAAAGACAGATAATTCATCTGTTTAGTTCCCAGGTCTTCTGAATAAGAAGAATGATACAGAA
Source organism: Macaca thibetana thibetana (assembly GCF_024542745.1). Taxonomy (NCBI): domain Eukaryota; kingdom Metazoa; phylum Chordata; class Mammalia; order Primates; family Cercopithecidae; genus Macaca; species Macaca thibetana. The sequence continues at coordinate 63,547,978 of NC_065594.1, forward strand.
AGAATTGTATCAAAGAAGTTCATGCCCATCTGGACCCTATTTAGGAGATGACTTCTGGACTTCAGGCTGATTCATAATATGATGAGATCTCGAAGGATATGGGAGAAGAGATGAATGCATATTGCATGTGAGGGAATATAAATTATTTTGGTCAGAGGGTACGGAGGAAAATCATATTTTCAAAATATGGGTGCAACAATAGACCCTGGCCCACATAATGTTTTATAATGAATCTTTACCACTGTGCCATTAATAGGGAAGTTTAATTCCCTTGTTCTTGAATTTGGATTGGCCTGTGATCCACTTGTAACCAACAGAATGTGACAGAAATGAGGGTGTTTTTGAGGTTATGTCATAAAAGGCAATGGAACTTCTGCATGGCTTACTAAGGCATTAACTTTGGAACCTTGAGCTGTCATTAAAAATGTCTTACTTCACTGAAGCTACTCTGTCTTGAGAAAACCCAGATTTACCCTCACAGAAAGACCACATGAGGATGCACAAAGAGAGGTGATTAACAAACTCTCATAACTTCAGAAGAGTTCTAATCTTTGTAATAAATGTTTGTTGTCTATCAATCGTAGTAATTTTACTTCTCTGATCAAAATCTGACTAATAAAAAACATTAGTCGTCTTCTCATGAAGCCTCAAAAAATTCAGATACGTAAATTAAACATCTCTTCATAATTTAAGGCCATTTCCATTCATTATTTATTGATTGAAAATAAATACTCTTGATACTCCTGTGTGCCTGGTACTTTTATCTGTGCTGGAAATAAAGCCCCAGCCTTAGAGTTTGCAATCGATTTCTGAATGCTGGAAATAATCAAACAAATATATGTAAAATAGAAGCCCAGACACTGAAAAGTACAATAAAGAAGACCAAAACAATAAAGTAGGTTAAGAGAATAATAAGTTAGGAGCTAATATTTTAGATGGTAACTGAGAAGTCTTCCCTGTGTTATCATTTGAAGAAAGTAAAGTATATAATAACTTAAATATTGTGGGGGAGATTTCTGAGGGGAAAAAAAATAAACCCTTGAGTTGTAAGCATGCTTAGGGTGTGCAGGGATTAACAGAGAAACAAGTATAACTTGAACATTAAAAAGTGAAAATAAAAGCCAGAGATGCCAGTAATCGATGCCAGATTCCACCGGGCTATAGATTATGGCAAAGGTTTTGCATCTCCTTAAAATCTGGCAGATGTCATTGAGGTGTTTTCTTTATGATACAGACATGAAATGATGCTGTTCCAAACAGGAATTGTTGTCAGGGACCAGAGGCAAAGGACAAAAAAGCAAATAGATTATGCAGAACTATTGTAATAATCTAGGAAACTGTGGAAGGTGGTTTAGACCAAAGTAATGGTCAAAATAGTGAGAAGTGGTCAAAATCTGAATATATTGTTTACTTATAGCATACATATGTATGAAGGGTAAGCCAGAAAAGGCTTATCAAGTTTAACACCAAGGTTTTTGGCCTTGTGAGAAACAAAGAATGAGTATTTTTTTTAACTTTTATTTTAGGTTTGGGAATACATGTGCTGGTTTGTCATATATGTAAATTACATGTCACAGGGATTTGGTGTACAGATTATTTTGCCACACAGGTAATAAGCATGGCACCGAATAGGTAGTTTTCTGATCCTCCCTCTCCTCCCATCCTCCACCCTCCAGGAGGCCCCAGTTTCTGTTGTTCCCTCTTTGTGTCTATATGTAGTCAATATTTAGCTCCCATTTATAAGAGAGAACATGCAGTATTTGATTTTTCCTTCTTGCATTAGTTGCCTTAAGATAATGGCCTCCTGCTCTATTCATGTTGTTGCAAAGGACATAATGTTATTTATTTTACGACTGTGTAGTATTCCATGCTGTATATGTGCCATATTTTCCTCATCCATTCTACCATTGATGGGGCAATTAGGCTGATTCCATGTCTGTGCTATTGTGATTAGTGCTGTGGTGGACATATGCATGCATGTGTCTTTATGATGAAACGATGTATATTCTTTTGGTTATATATCCAATAATGTGATTGCTGGGTCAAATGGTAATTCTGTTTAAGATCTTTGAGAAATCCTCAAACTGCTTGCATAATGGCTGGACTAATAGAAAGAGAATGAGTAAGTTTAGGAAGAGAGGAATTACTGAATGATGTGAAGTGAGATGAGCATGTTAATAACGGGGGAGTTTTTGGGAAGATAAATCAAGAGTCCAGTTTTGAATATATTATGCATGAGATGTCCCATGGGAAGATATCAAGTAAACATTTGAATATTTATGCTTGGATTTCTGGAAAACTTTGGCTTTGGAAATTTTTTTAAAATCTGAATTTAAATTTACTGCACTTGCATAGTCTATCTAGGAAATCAAGAATAGACAGGGGGAAAAAAAAAGAGTCTCCAGGACCAAGCTCTGCAGTACTCAAGAACTAGAAATCGAGGAAAGGAAGCACATAGGCCACAGAACCCTGACAGCACAGCAAGCGAGAAAATAAGTATCAGGAAATTTTTTCAAACTAGATGAGTAATGTGTCTCAAGTATAAAGGGATGATCAATAGATCAACAGAAATAATATCAATAAACATACGACAATATCTTCAGAAGAGACATCGGTACATAAAATTTTTGAAACAGATTATACTGAAAAAAATTAACCCAATGAATAAAAGATAATGAAACAGAATAGAGTACTTGATACTAAAATTTGCTATTGATGCAATTATTGGTTAATACAAGGTTGTAGGATAAAACACTAGTAGTGATTGAGTCAAAGTATAAGACAAGATTTTTGAAAGTGAACAACTGAGATATCTATCAGAAACCAAGGGCATACTAATTAATATGTTTTTAATTTGTCAACGTTATATTTATCAACTGGTCCAGATTTAATCAACAGCAGAGAAGATAAACATTAGTGGAACATCTATACTTTGATAAACGCTAAAGCCAAATGCTGAGAATAAAAACATGTAAAATGCCTTTTTTTTAAAAAAAATGAAATTATTATTCTCTTTGGGAAGAGGTGGAAGAGATGTGCAGAAGAAATTTTAAAGAAAGAAGAAGAGGAAATTGATGGTTTGGCATTTTAATTCTCTGTTTTTAATGATCTGTTTTAATGATGTCTAGTAAATTTTATTATGGTTTATATTCATAAGTTTTCTCTTCAAATAAGTTACACACAATTCAGGACTACTTTACTCATTGGATAGTATTATTGATAAAAAGTGAGAAAAATATATTTCAAACAATAGCCTTTAACAAAGAGTTCATCATATAATGGGTATTGTTAATATACCTTTTTAAACACTTCAATGGAATTTGTTAAAATATGATTAACATATAATTCATTAATTTTGTATTAATCAGTTTTATATATTTCATTTTTTTAATTCATTAATCTCTGATTTTTAAATTTTTAGTGTTACGTTAATAAATGTGTTGACAATGGAAAAATATTAATATTTATAAACTTTTTATTATAGCATACAATTTTGCATTCATGATAAGGACTTCTGTTACAACTCTCAAAATATTTACTTTTGAATGTCATGTTCAAACAGAGTAATAGTATGCACCATTTTTGTGTATTATACAGGTTAACACATGTTATATTAATTCAAAATCACAGATATATTTTGAGCAGTTGTGTCTAAATCAGTAGTGTGTTTATCAAAGAGAAATCATAGTATACTTTACTCAATACAGTTTCTATTTTAGTATCAATGAGTATAAAAGTGAATATTTTTACTTTCTGAAAAAAGTTGAAATAATTTAAATATTGGAATATTTTATATAGCAAGTAGTTATATGACAAACACATGGTAAAATTAGAGAAAAATCATTATTCAGCTACTATTATATAAAAGAAATTTGCCTCAATTACTTTATTTTTTCACATAAGAAACATGGCTAACACGGGATGTGTGGACTATGTAGGTAGCATAGGAAATACAGGTCTTAAAATACGCAGTGCCAGATGCTAGACCGTAGAAAACTCATGTAGTAATCAGGTATGTAGAATTGCAAGCAATGTTTTAGCTCTTATGAATGCCTAGATAAAATGAGTGTTCTCACATGTCAGAAATATACTTGATAATGCAGTACATACAAGTATATATGCATCATACTTTCTTTTTCCCATATGAATTGTGAAAAACAAAATTTATTAGAAATCATGAATGGAGGCTCATAATATAAGCTGTAAATACATGTCTGTGTGAGGTAAAAAAACATTAATAAATCCCTATATTATAAATATATCTGACACATCAGATCCTAAAGATTCTGGTGGTTCTACTCACAGTAAAATTGTCTAAATAGAGAAGTATTCGGGCCGGGCATGGTGGCTCATGCCTGTAATCCCAGCACTTTGGGATGCCAAGGCGGGCGGATAACCTGAGGTCGGGAGTTCCAGACCAGCCTGACCAACATGATGAAACTCCATCTCTACTAAAAATACAAAATTAGCAGAGTGTGGTGGCGCATGCCTGTAATCCCAGCTACTCAGGAGGCTGAGGCAGGAGACTCACCTGAACCCAGGCAGCAGAGGTTGCGGTGAGCTGAGATTGCACCACTGCACTCCAGCCTGGGCAACAAGAGTAAAACTCAAAAGAGAGAAACAGAGAGAGAGGAAGGAAGGAAGGAAGGAAGGAAGGAAGGAAGGAAGGAAGGAAGGAAGGAAGGAAGGAAGGAAGGAAAGGATTGATTGATTCCAGGGATAAAACTTCAAATGTTTATTATACTTCTTTACATGTTGTAAAATAATCTAATTACAATTAAGTTACTCAACAGACTATTTACTTTATTTGAATTGTTACATTATCTCTGCGAATTTTATGGCCTAAGTTCAGAAAAAAAAAGTTTTCTAAATGCTCCATAATACTAATAAAAATGAAGACCAACCCATTAGGAAAAAAAAAAAAAATCCTCCTTACTTTTTCCTCAAAAACAATACTACAAATTTCTTGACATATAAAGAAGAAAAGAGTGAGTATGCAGCCAAAAATGTACAGAAAAAATATATTACAGATTTGTGTTGAGAGTTATGAAGTAAAAATATTGTATTCTTTTATTCTGAATTGGTAATGTTTGTGCCATGTGTCACTTCACTGAAGCAGTCTGTAATCTGTTGTAGTATGTTTTGTCACTTAAAATGAATCAAACACATAATTTTAGTTCATGGATTTATATCATTAAATCATATGAACTTCAAGGCCTCAAGCACGGAAGGGGCCCTGGCATCATGGAAGTAAATCTCATCGTCAGTTCTAGGTCCTCATTTTACTTGATCTCTCAGCAGCATTTGCTGTGTTGATGACACTTTTCTCCTGGATATACTCTCTCCATTTGACTTTGAGGCACAATACTCTCATGGTTTTCATCCAACCATAGTCATAATTATTTCTGTATTTAGACCCAATCCTTAGAGATTTTGTCCAGTCCTAGGTCTGGATCACTATCATCAAAATGTGGCACAGTTGTTATTCTGGAATACCCAAAGTTTCATTACCAGCCAGACCTCTCCATGATCTCCAGGCTTCTATACACCACTTTCTACTCTGCATTTCTATGTGGGCACCTACTCGGCATCACAAACATAATATATCTCAAACTGAGTTCCTGATCTTTTCACCAAAACTCATTCCTTTTTCAGATATCCAGTCTCAGGTAATGGCACCTCCTCACTTGTTCTTCTTGCCCTTGTCTTTGCATCATCTGTGATTTTTTGCAGTCTCTCCAAAATGTCAGGCATACTTCTTCCTCAGAATAACGGAATTTGCGCTGCCTGTGCTTGGATTACTCTACCTCCAAATATAGACATGAATTAAGGTCTTACAATTAAAATCTTTGTTCATTCAAATGCACCTTCTCAATAGGGTCTACCTTACCTATTTAAAATTGAACCTTCTATGTCAACAGTACTTAAACCTTTCTCATGACTTATTTTTTTCTACCTAACAAGTAAATTATAGATTATATTTATGTATTTTGTTATGATGCTTTTTGTGCATATAAATAAATATGTATATATTTAGAAGTAATGAATATATCTACATATATCTCATCCATATCTATATACACACATATAACATGTGTGTTTCTATTCTCGTTAGAATAAGGTCGAAATGTTTTCTTTGATTGTTGTTGTGTTAATTACTGACTTCCCTGTAGAGTAATTCCTTATACCTTGTACACATGACTCCCTAAATAAATAAGTCTTGAACTGATGTTGAATGCATTTAAAATATTGTTCATATATTTATTTCCCTAAAGTTTGTTTTTTTAATTATACATCCTTATTCTAAAGATATGTCACTTAATGTTCAAAAGGTTTCAAAAAAAGGAGCCATTTAACACATCTATAATGAATGAATCATTGTAAATAATGTATTCCAATTATTCACATGGTGTGATGTTGATAAATTCTCTAAAATTATGCCTACACAATTTTGTATTATTAAAACTAAATAGCAGCAGTAGAAATATTATTTGATCATATAATAACATGCACCATACAATTTCTCTTTGTAGGCCACATATTAACAAAGTTTATGACTATATCATCCATAGCAAGATAATTACAACTCTGGGGGTGTCAGGATGTAACTAAGAAGAGTTTCTCTCTTGTTATCTCTGAATGAAAGACTATCTGAGAGATTGCATAACTAGGGCTAATGCAGTATTACAGATCCAATTCAGGCTTATTTCAATGATTGTCATAGAATTCAGTTACTGGAACAACAGAGAAAATTTATAATTTATTCTTTATTTATTATAGTATATCTTTGTAAAATAGTTATCAAGTATACTTATCCATTATATTCCTGCTTACTTTAACATCTCAAATAATATATCCATCACTCTAGGCAAGATATTCTCAAGGACAAGTGTATTCGATTTGTTTAGTTCACGAATTCATTTCTTCATTTGAAAAGTATTCTAATGTTTTATTCCAAGCTGTTATTTCCTAACAGACATCTTTTAAATCATTATTTAATTAACATAAAAATTTTCTTAATACTTCCTTCCAAAAACTATTTTTTATTCATCTAATTTTCAGGTTACCTCTCAGTAATATCTTATTTTTATCTTCTTTTTAGCAGAAATGTAATGTAAATTTCTGTCTTGAAAGCATACTTTATGTAAAAATGCCAAAAAAGAATGAAATGGGCCGGGCACGGTGGCTCACGTCTGTAATCCCAGCACTTTGGGAGGCAGAGGCGTGCGGATCACGAGGTCAAGAGATACAGACTATTCTGGCCAACATGGTGAAACCTCGTCTCTAGTAAAAATACAAAAAATAGCCGGGCGTGGTGGCGGGCGCCTGTACTCCCAGCTACGCAGGAGGCTGAGGCGGGAGAATGGCGTGAACCCGGGAGGCGGAGGTTGCAGTGAGCGGAGATCGCGCCACTGCACTCAGCCTGGCGACAGAGGGAGACTCCGTCTCAAAAAAAAAAAAAAAAAAAAAAAAAAAAAAAAAAAAAAAAAAGAATGAAACCCCTAAAGTGGTATGATCTTAGGCGCGACCAAAACATCACAAACTTTAACTATTCCAGATTTTTTTCAATAGCATACATTATCTCTGCTTGTAGTTAACTTGTCCAGTTTTGTAATGAAATTTATCACATTCTAATAAAATTAATCAACTTTCATTCTTTTTCTATTTCCAGAACTACTTATATAAAATAGGGCATATTCATACTTCAGAATCTTGTTGAACACATCCATTACATTGTCTGGGCTTGAATATTTTTGAACATTATTCCGATTTCTCTAATGTTTTTGAGACTATTCAAGTTTTTTACATTTTCTTTACCAATGCAAGCTTTTTGTGTTTCTTCAAAAAAAATTACGTATCTTATGTAACTCTCCAAATTTATTGGGACATTAATATTCATAATATTTATTATGGTTTAATCTCTTATGGCTGTAGTTATTTTCCACCTTAGTTTAACATTTTTATCTGAAACATCTCTTTTTCCCTAACGATTCTTGTTAAATATTAGTTTAAATTACTAATATATTTTGAAGTACTGCCTTTCAATTTTATTAATCTTTTTAGCTATTTATTTGATTTATATCTAATATTTTGATGATTGCACTTTTCCTGCATTCTTCTGCTTACACTTTTGCTTTTGTCAACTTTTGATTTTAATATTTTAGTTTACTGATGCAAGCTTTTTCTTTTATATAAAGTTATTTTTTCTTTGAGATGTAGCTGTGTATATTCCGCTACCTATTAATAATATCGTACCCTTTTGGTTGACAAATTAACCCAAAACTTTGTGGATTAAAACCACAAACATTATCCTAGAATTCCTATGGATTAGAAATCTTGTGTGGCTTAGCTGGCTGAAAGTCTCTCACAAGATTGAAGTCACGCTGTTGGCCGGGCCCTCTGTCTCCTCTGAAGGCATTAATAGGAAGAATCTGTTGTAAAGTCTACTAACATAGTTGTTAGCAGAATTAGTACAACTAACAACATAGTTGTTAGCAGAATTAGTACAACTAACATAGTTATAGCAAGGTCCTCAGTTCCTTGCTATGTTTCCCTCTCTCTAGGGCAACATATGGTATGATAATTTGTCTCTACAGAGCAATCGGTGAGAGAGAGCAAGTAAAATAAAAGCCAGGATCTTGTTTAACTTAATATTAGAAATAATAGGGCCGGGTGCGGTGGCTCACGCCTGTAATCCCAGCACTTTGGGAGGCCGAGGCGGGTGGATCACGAGGTCAGGAGATCGAGATAATCCTGGCTAACACAGTGAAACCCTGTCTCTACTAAAAATACACAAAGTTAGCCGGACGTGGTGGCGGGTGCCTGTAGTTCCAGCTACTCGGGAGGCTGAGGCAGGAGAATGGCGTACACCCGTGAGGCAGAGCTTGCAGTGAGCCAAGATCAGGCCACTGCACTGCAGCCTGGGCGACAAAGCGAGACTCTGTCTCAAAAAAAAAAAAAAAAAAAAAAAAAAAAAAAATCACTTTGCCATATCTTGTTACTGAAAAATGTGTCCCTGGCTCTAGCCCACAGTCAAAGATAGGGGATTACCCATGTCATGGACATGAGGAGGTTGTGACCACTGGGAGCCTTTTTTGAAACCCTACCACACCATGTTTTATTAATTTTGACATATTTTCTTCAATTGACATTCCACCCTAAGTATCTTATATTTTGCCAGGGATTATTTTTCTTTACCTCAAAACAAATTTGTTTATATTTTTATTTAAATTCTGGATATATAGAATTTTTAAAGCTATTAAAAGTTTATTGTTCCTGAATTTCTTACTGTATAAACTATGAATTCCTGACCTCAAAATTTTTATGGTTGTCACTCTTCATTCCTTTGTTCCTCTTTCATTCAGCATATGTCTCCATATGGCGTTTATACTGATTAAATATATCTTATATTGTTATAGCTGATAGATTTATGTGATATTATGTACCTCCTGCTTTTAAAATGATCCTAATATATCTAAAATATTGCAATAAAGTTAAATAACTCTTTATAATCTCTAAACATTGAACACTTTGAAAGAGAAACCCTTACAAAATGCTTCAATAGTTTCAAATTGCCTTGTGTAATAGGAGATGATTTAAAGTTACTGAAGCACTGTATGTCTTTTAAATGTTTCGGTTTAGAATTGAATAAAAGAGTATTTGAGAATGTATTCATTACTGAGCAAATATTACATAAATAATTTTGGATGTGGTCCTGGAGCCTAAATAAAAAAGCGAAGAATAAATAAAAAATTTAATATGAGTCAGAAATAAACTTCAAAATACTTTTTGCTAATATGTGTAGGTATAGAATAAATTCATTCCTATTTTGAAAATTTACCTAACATTTTCTATAATAAAGAGAATTTTCTAGTCATCCAGTATTGGAGAAAAAATACTTTTTTTATCAGTTTGTCCAATTTTTCCTGAAAATGTGTATTGCCATATCATTAAGAAAGAAAACAGTTTGCATATGTATAACACTCTAATTTCTAATGAAAAGTTATGGAATTTACATTTAAATACATGAAACAGTTCTTAAAAATCAAGCACTAATAAGCGTTATCTTCAGTTGTGAAGTAGCTTGGGACAGATTCAATTTGGATTGAAGACTAGACTAAACCACATGAAAGGAGTTGAATTTAGATAATTTTCACTTCAACTGGCCAAAGTTGGCAGGCCCTACTGAAAATCTGTATCCAAAAAAAAGCGCTTCAGGGATTTTTAAAGTGCTTCCTACAGATTTAATTATAATAGTTTCTAAATACCAATTTTCCACTTATTCTAAGCATTACTTTGTGCAACATTGCATACATTTTTCTAAAAGCAAGAAAAACATTCAGTGGATTTTTAAATGTAAACATGCTAGGTTTTTTGTGAAAGATGGTAAATTGAGCATATCTGTTATCTTTGCCCTTTCTGAAATACTACTAAAATGATTTGTGTGGAATTGCAATAAATACTGGGAAATCCTGTGAATCTTTCACCCAGTTTTCCCTAGTTCTAACATTTTGCAAAACTCTATATTACAATACCACAACCAGGATATTGACATTGATAAAATCAATATTCATAAGGTTTGCTTTCCTTATACAACGATTCCTCCTATTGCCTTTCATAGCCACGTCACTTCTCTCCTATTGCCATACCTAACAAATCTGTTTTCCAGTTACAAGATTTTGTCATTTCAAGAATATTATGTAAATGGAATTATACACTGTCTAACCTTCGGGACTATTTTCTATTACACAGCATAATTCTCTAGCGATTTATCCAGGTTGTCAATATTCCATTGATTTTTGTTGTTGAGTAGTATTTCATGGTATGGATTTGACCACAATCACTTGTTGAGGAACATCTGGGTGTTTTCTAATATAAATCTATTATAAATACAGCTGCTGTAAACAATTATGTACAGGGTTTTGTAGAAACATAAATCTTTTCTTGATAATTTGTCTTTTTATATCAATAGAAACCTTTTTTTTTGCAGAGCAATAGATTTTAATGTTGATTTTCAATTCACCTTTTATTTTGTCCATATTATGGATGCTTTCAGTGTCAATTGTGAGACCTCTTTGCCTATACCTAAATTTTGAAAATTTTTCTCCAAGGTTTTCTTCTAAAACTTTATAGATTGACATTTTATATTTAAATACATCATCCATTTGATCGTTTTCATGGCAGGTAGGAAATTAGCCAAAGTTTGTTTGTTTGTTTGTTCTTGTTTTGTCTTTCCTATAGATACTCCATTGCTCTAGCACCATTTGTTGAAAATGCTTTCTCCCATTCAATTGTGTTTGCAAGTATAGCAAAAATGAGCTGGGCATATTTGTGTGGATCTATTTCTATTATCTCTTATATTTCAATGATCTATATGTCTATTTCTTCATCAATATCATACAGTCTTAATTAGTGTAACTTTATAATAAATTTTAAAATTCGGCCAGGCACAGTGACTCATGCCTGCAATCCTTGCACTTTTGGAGGCTGAGGCAAGTGGAATACTTGAGGCCAGGAATTCAAGACCAGCCTGGCCAACACGGCAAAACCTTATGTCTACAAAAACACAAAAATTAGCCAGGTATTGTGGTGCATGCCTGCAATCCCATCTACCCTGATGACTGAGGTACAAGAACTGCTTGAACCTGGGAGACAGAAGTATCAGTGAGTCAAGGTCTTGTCACTGCACTCCAGCACGGGAAACAAAGCAATCTCAAAAAAAAAAAAAAAGAAAGAAAGAAAAAATTGAAAATGAAACTGATTCCCTCCACTTTATCTGCTATTTCAAAGTAGTTTTAGCTATTCAAACCCATTTTCATTTGCATATAAATTGTAGAATGATGTTCTCTGTGTATACCGTAATTTTCTGAGATTTTGCTAGGAATTATGTTAAACATATATCAATTTGGAGACAATTTAGATCTTTACTATGTTGAGTCTTTCAATCCATGAACACAGTATGCCTCTTCCGTTACTGAGCTATTTTTTCCATTTCTTTGATCAGCACTATACAGTTTTCAGCATTCAAGTCCTGTAAATGTTTGCTAAATTTACATATAAGCATTTCATTATTTTTAAGTGACTGTAAATTTTATTATATATCTAGCTTTATTGTCTGTGTATCCACTGAGAGTATAGAGAATGTGTGTCTTGTTTCCTGTGACCTTAAGTTACAGTAACTTATGAATTCCAGAAAGTTTTTTTGCTTGTTTATTTTCACCTTATATTACTTAAAATTTTCTACATAGACAATCATGTTATCTACGCATAAAACAGTTTTATCTCTTCTTTCCGTGTCTGTGTGTGTACATGCATACATTCTAGGTTATTTCCATATACATATATATGCATTTTAATTTCGTTTCTTGTATTATTGCACTTATTAGAATTTCCAACATCATTTTAAACATCAAGATGGAAGTGAAGTCTAAGCCTTATTCTTGATCTTTACGGGAAAGCATTCGGTCTTTGACCAATACTATGATGTTAACTATAGTGGTTTTCATTTGTTTGCTTTGGGTTAGATTTGGTTTTAGTAGACGCTGTTTATCAAGTTGAGGAACTGGTTCTCTATTCCTATTTTTTGTGTCTGTCATTAACGGGTCTTTAATTATGCTAAATGCTTTTTCTGCAACAATTGATATGATTATGTGCATTTCTTCTTCATTATGTTAATATGCTGTGTGACATTAATTCATTTTGAATACTGAGCCATCCTCGTGTGTCTTCACTTGGCTCCACTTGATTACAGTACATACTTAATTTGACATATTGCTGAATTGTATTTGCTAAAATTTTGCTCAAGACTTTTGCATCTCTCTAGGCATGAGAGGTACTGATTTGCAGTTTTCTTCTATAGGAATGTCTTCATCTGATTTTTCTATCAGGGTAATGAAAAGCCTATAAAATTCATTGGAAAATAATTCTTATTTTTTCTGGAAGAAATTGCATAGAAGTTTGATTAATTTTTCTTTAAATATTTGATAACTTCAGTGAAACTATTTGGACATAGAGATTTCTTTCTGGCCCCCAAATTCAATTTTATTGACAGTTATAGAGCTAGGAAAATCATTTATTCTGGGTGATGTATAGTAGCTTTGGTTTACATCTAAATTATCAAATGTATGTGTTTAGAATTGTGCATGTATTCTCCTATTATCTTACTGAGATCTGTAAGGTATGTAGTGACAGTTGCTATTTCATTCTTGATATTTTTAATTTCTGTCTTTCCTTTGTTCTTTATCTTCTTGCTAGAGATGTGGTAATTTCGTTATATTTTTCCAGAGTAATTACCTTTGTAAATGATTTTCCATATCATTTTTTTCTATTTTTAATTAATCTCGATTTTATTCTTTATTATCTCCTTTCTGCTTGCTTTGGATTCATTTTACATTTTTTCTAGGTTATCGAGAAAGGAACTTAAATTATTAAATTAATAGTTTCCTTTCTTCATAATGTATGCACTTCATCCAATAATTTTTTTCAAATCTTCTTTAGCTGTGTCACACAAATTTTGATATGTAATATTTTAACTTTTATTCAGTTTATTTTTTTTCTAATTTCCCTCATGACGTGCTGTTTGATCAGTAGATTATTTAGAGGTGTGATAGGTGGCTTTAAAATGTTTTTATATTCTGCTGCTATCTTTATGTTATAGATTTCTTATTAATTCCATTTAATTCAGAAAACATAACCTATACAATTTCCAACTTTTTTCATATAGGTTTATTTTCTGACCCAAGATATGGTCTATTGACTTATCCTCTGTGAGTTTCTGTAAAAGATTCACTTTATGTTATTGAAGAAATAGTGTTGATTAAATTATATTGGTTGATGGTGTTGTTTAATTCTGTGTCTGTGCTTATGTTATGAGGGGTCCTTACTCCCAGAGCTCCCAAGATGGTGGTAGTGGCTTCCAAAATGGCAGTGGGCCACTTCCAAGATGGTGGCAAGCCTCGTGTTCTCTGACCTGGGTTTCTTGGCCTCACGGATTTCAAGGATTGGAATCATGGGCCATGTGGAGAGTGTTATAGCTCTATTAGAAGCGGTATGCCATGGAAGAGAACTGTGGAATCCAGTGACTAGTGTTTAGCTCCATAAGCATGAACCTGGGCACTTAACTGTGCAGGAACAATGACAAACCTTTAGCCCAATCGGGAGAGCAATGGGTGCCTCGCTGGATCAGGAGCACAGCGGACACCCTGCCAGATCCGGAGGGATGGAAGTCAGCCGCGAGTCTGCCAGGTGGCAAACAGCGGTGGATGGCAAGTGAAAGGTCAACTAGAGCCATAACAAACACAGACCAGAAGGGAGTGGACTTGCAAGGTTTAATAGAGTGAAAACAGAGCTCCCATACAAGGGGAGGGAACCCAATGAGGGTAGCGGTTGCAGGCTCCAATGCCTGGGTTTATATCCCAATCATTGTCCCTCCCGCTGTGCTCTCAGGAGATAGATGATTAACTATTTCTTTACCTCCTATTTTTGCCTAATTAGCATTTTAGTGAACTCTCTTTACTACCTGATTGGTCGAGTGTGAGCTAAGTTGCAAGCCCCATGTTTAAAAGTGGATGCCGTCACCTTCCCAGCTAGGCTTAGGGATTCTTAGTCGGCTTAGCAAATCCAGCTACTCCTGTCTCTCACTTATGTTCTATAGAGTTGTTACAGTTATTTTAACAATGAATGGGAGGGTAGTTGAAGTTTCCAGGTATAATTATGGGTATGTCTGTTTCTCCTTTCAGTTTTATCAGCTTTTGCTTTTCAAAGTTTGCTTCTTTGCTTTTTCATCCATATGCATTTATGATGACCATGACTTCTTAGTGGATTGACCATTTAATTGTTATGTAAAGTCTCTGTCTCTGGTAATTTTCTTTGTTATGAAGTCTACTTTATCTAAAATTAATATAGTCACCCTTGTTTTTTATTTATATTTTTATGATACTTTTTTACTCCTTTACTTTAATTTGCCTATATTTTAACAGACTAAGTTTCTTATGGACAATATATAGTTTACTAATGTCTTTTAATCCATTTTGATATTTCTATTAATTGGTATGCCAGGGCTTAAGTCTGATATTTTATTTATTTATTTATTTTGCTTGCTCCTTCTATTTTTTTATTTTGTCTCTGACTTTTCCTGCCCCTCTTTGGACTACTTGAACCTGTTTTGAAACATCACTTTAATTAGTGAACAGTTTTGAAGCGTATATATTTGTAGAAAATTTTTAGTGGTTTCTCGATGTATTATATTGTATATATACCACTTACCATAGTCTAGTGGTGTCATGTTTTTATCAGGTCAAGTGAAGTAGAGAAATCTCACCACAGTTTATATCCATTTGCCTTGTAAATTTTTAATATAAGATCTTAACATTTTTATATATACTTTCGGAACACTATAATCAGACAGGGTTACAACAATTTTGTCTTCAAATGTCACACATAGTTCAGAAAATTTAAGAAAGAAAGCTTCTTGTATTTAATTACATTTTTCTTACTGTCTTATTTCCTCCTTTATATTATTAAGGTTCTTTTGGTTATTTTGTCCCTCTGTGTAGAAAACTTCCTGTAGCAATTCTTGTAGTACAACTCTGCAGGTAACATTATTTCTGCAAAAATTGTGCCTCAATTTTCATCTCATTTGTGAATAATAATTTTCTTAGATATAGAATTTTGGGGCCGTGAGCGGTGACTCAGGCCTGTAATCTCAGCACTTTGGGAGGCTGAGGGTGAAACCCTGTCTCTACTAAAAATACAAAAAATTAGCTGGGCATGGTGTCGGGCACCTGTAGTCCCACCTACTTGGGAAGCTGAGGCAGGAGAATGGCGTGAACCCAGGAGGCGAAGCTTGCAGTGAGCTGATATCTCACCACTGCACTCCAGCCTGGGCGACAGAATGAGACTCCGTCTCAAAAAAAAAAAGAAAGAATTTCGGCTTGACAGTACTTCTCTTTCAATACTTGAAAGATACTGTGTCACTTCTTTCTAGTCTTTATGTTTTCTTTTTTTTTTTTTTTTTTTTTTAGACGGAGTCTCGCTCTGTCGCCCAGGCTGGAGTGCAGTGGCCGGATCTCAGCTCACTGCAAGCTCCGCCTCCCGGGTTTACGCCATTCTCCTGCCTCAGCCTCCCGAGTAGCTGGGACTACAGGCGCCCGCCACCTCGCCCGGCTAGTTTTTTGTATTTTTTAGTAGAGACGGGGTTTCACCGGGTTAGCCAGAATGGTCTCGATCTCCTGACCTCATGATTCGCCCGTCTCGGCCTCCCAAAGGTCTTTATGTTTTCTGATAAGAAATATGCCATCATTCAAAAACCATTTTCCTATAGATAACATGTCCTTATTCTCTGGCTGCTTGAAAGTTTATTACTTTGTCTTTAAGTTTATAATATGTAATTAGGATATCTTGGCAATATTACTTTGAGGATATCCTGCTTCAGGTTCTCTAATTTATTTAAATTTTATGTTTGTCTCATATAAAATCTGAGA
Organism: Macaca thibetana thibetana; assembly: GCF_024542745.1. Taxonomy (NCBI): domain Eukaryota; kingdom Metazoa; phylum Chordata; class Mammalia; order Primates; family Cercopithecidae; genus Macaca; species Macaca thibetana. The sequence continues at coordinate 63,564,459 of NC_065594.1, forward strand.
AATTTTCGCCATTATTTCTTCAGATAATTTTTCATCCTCATCCACTTTATCTTCTCTACCCAGGGCTCCCATTCACAAATTATAGGTTTTTCATTATCGAGTCAGAGATCTCTGGGGCAAATTTTTTCATCTCTCTTCAGATTACATAATTTGTACTGATCCAGCTTCCAGTTTGCTGATTGTTTCCTCTTTATAATCTGTACTACTTTTGAGCTCATCGTCTTAGCTTTTTACTTTTACTATTGAATTTTTTAAGTCTACAATTTTCATTTGAATATTCTTTATATCTTCTTTTTCTTGGCAGAAACTTTCCGTTTTTTGCTGAGACTTTCTATTTTTTTCATTTGTTTTGATCATGTTTGTACACATCATTGAAACATTTTTATCATGACTACTTTAAATTTTTTGTAGTTTATAAGATATTTCATATCTCAAAATTCTTAGAAGAGAGGATTTTGAATGTTACTACCACACAAAAATAATAAGTGTATGTGGCTATGGACATACTGAATGCCCTGATTTAATCATTACACAATGTATACATGTATTGAAACATCACATCTCATTCCATAAATATGTATAATTACTGTCTCATTTAAAATGAAAACAGTAAAAATACATAAAAACAAAAGGCTATTAACTGCATCATGCAGAACAGCCATTGCTCATAATGTTGTGCTTATTTCTGTTTGTAAATTTAATATACACACTATAACATTTAATTAATGTATTTTTTACTGGGAGAACCCTGTCTACTCTCTTTTAGATATGATCAAATTTTTTCTGTGCCTGGCTTATTTCATTAATAATAATCTCCTCTAGCTTCATCCATGTTGTTGCAAATGACCAGATTTCATTTTTTAATAGTTGGATATTTCATAGTGCATATTTACCACATCTTTTTAATCTGTTCATCAACTGATGGACACATAGGTTGAGTCCATATCTGAGCTAATGTGAATAGTGCTCCAGTAAACATGGCAGTTCAGATATCTCTCCCATGTACACATTTTATTTCTTTTGTATATGTAGTAGCTTGTTCCTAACACAAAGAAATAATAAATGCTTGAGGTGAGTTATCATTAAACACTGTATGCTTCTATCAAAATATCCCATGTATTCTATAAATACATACAACTATATCAATAATAATCAAAATTAATTTTTAAAAAAATATGAACAATTTTTCATATTGTAAAATATTCCTCAAAATCACATTGTTATTGTTTTTATAATGTCCCTTTTGTATTCCATAACACAATTAGTTTACCTGATTTTGGACATTTAGGTTATTTCTTTATTTTGTGTTTAAGGCATTCTTTTATGAACATTTTTGCACATAGTGTTAATGGTCTTGTTCTGATTATTTTCTTGATATAAAGTCTATGTCACTGATCAAATTTTGTCTGACAGAAATTAATAAACATTTAATGACTTGTTATGAAATTTCCCTTTCTTAACTCTGTATATCTTTGTTTTACACATTATTTATAAATGATTCTAAATGTGATAATATTTTGATTTATCATGTTCAATTTAAAATGCCTTTCTATCATCAGATATTTCTAGTTACAAATGCAATAAAATGTGTCATTTTAATTTGTCTTAATGTCAAATGGAAACTAAAAATATTAATTTTAATTCCTGAGTGAATTTTGTGATGAAATAACAATGCTTTGATAAACCAATATTAGAATAAAATCTTAAATATGGTTGTGTAATTGCTGGCCAATTACTGCAGTTTTATTTTTTCACAGGGAAATAAATACTCTAAAACTATCTAATTTTAAAATGCCAAAGCAAAATGAAACCGAATACAGCATTTGTGTGATGATGAAAGCTTTAAAACTCCTTTAACTGTGATAATTTGGAACAAATTAGGGAGACTTGCAGTGAGCAATAGTCTAGTCACAGAGTTTTAAGAACACTAAATCAATTTGCAGAGAAACTTGCTAAGTAGGACTCTCCAATTTAAGAGTGTTTGGTTGGTCAGGCGCGGTGGCTCATGCCTGTAATCCCAGCACTTTCGGAGTCCAAGGTGGGTGGATCTCGAGGTCAGGAGATCAAGACCATCCTGGTCAACATGGTGAAATCCCATCTCTACTAAAAATACAAAAATTAACTGGACGTGGTGGTGCAGGCCTGCAGTCCCAGCTACTTGACAGGCTGAGGCAAGAGAATCGCTTGAACCACGGAGTCGGAGAATCGCTTGAACCAGGGAGTTGGAGGTTGCAGTGAGCCGAGATTGCACTACCGCACTCCAGCCTGGGGACAGAGCAAAACTCCGTCTCAAAAAAAAAAAAAAATAAATAAAATTGTTTAGTTAAAAGAAGGTCAGCCGAAAATGACTGGTTTTATCTTCCTAATAATATTTACTAGAACGGTTATCTTTGCTCTTGTGAATATTATCATTGGAATTTTATTTTTAATGCATAAAATGTATAGACTGATATTATGGTATAATTGTAAAATAAACCATTTCTCAATTTTCTCTATTAATATGGTACTATTTTACATTTCTTCAGCTTATTTCCAATATACTTGTGAGACACTTGTATTTGGAGTGTCCTTGATCTGCACTATGTTGTGTTTTCAATAACAACAGGCATTTGGTGGCTATAGCTCACTGGAGTTCAATAAAGGGTCAAGGATTCCAGTGAGAACCATAGCAGATGGGATTCCCACAGCAAAAGCAAGTCTAACATGAGGAGATACCTTACAGAAAATGCTGTCCTCACAGATAGCAGGAAGTTCTGCTGGTGAATATCCCAAAAGAGATTTGCTTTAAAGACTTGGATTTCTGTAAAATTACTTTGGTAACATATATCATTGCTGACTTTTTTATTTGACCTGATGATGTTAAAATAAGCTATTTACTGTATTCCAGGCAACTGAATATAATTTGCTAATTAAACACATTTATAAAGTTATTGTCATTTCTGTTATTAATAAACCATAAAATAAATAAGTAGCTATGTAAAGATAGAATAAAGCTTTAAAGTAATACAAAAGAAAGGGTATTAACAGATAATCAAGCAAATTAATGCAAAATAATCATTTTTTAAATTGTAGCTTCAAGTCTCAAATTAGCTGATAATGAATTTTTCTTAAAAGTCTAGTTCCTCATGGTATTCCATGACTCAAAAAAAAAAAAAGTACTTAGTTTCACTAGTTATAAAGGGGGAAAAGAACTTTGCATTAGCAAAAGTAATCTCTATTTTCAACATATTAACCAAAGATATTTTCCCCTTTTCCTGTGTGAAAGGAATGCTCTTTTTGTGGTCAGTGCCAGTTTTGAATTTAGTCATTTTGAGTTATTGGTGAAGTTTCGATCAATCCTGAATTTATTGCTGTTAGAAACCCAAAGGAGAATATTTTGGGAATATCAAGCTATTTATTATTGATGTTGTTGTTATATACCACAAAAGAATGAATATTCAAACATGTTTTTAAGCATGTAACATTTGAATTTGGAAAATTATAGTACCCCAGTACTTTTTATTTAATGCCTTTATAAATTAATCATCTGATCTTAATTATATAACTTTCTATATACATAGAAGAAATATTTATTAAAATTAAATGAAACCGATCATTCAAATTTTGATTAGTATCATATTCAGATCCTTTTGTTATACTTATGAATTTACTATTTGAAAAATAGATATACTCTAACTAAAGCACTGGTAACAGATAATTCAAAATATTAATAGTTAATATATTTTTGCCAAAATTTTAATACTGTCTTAGTCTAGTTGTCATGTTACCAGAATTATAATCTTGAGCAAATTAATGAATTTCCCTGAAACTCAGATTACTCATCTGTAAAATGTGGATAAGAGTATATGCCTCATAGAGGGGCTGAGAGAGTTCACTGAATTAACACCCATAAAACACTAAGGACTTAGTGTTTGGGATGAGAAAATATAAAATAAGGGTGTGTTATCAAGATAGTTTAAAAAACCACTAGAAGTTTATATGTTTTCATTAACTATAAAAACAACAAAATAGTTGTTCAGTTTGATATACTGAAATCATGGGAAAGTATTTCTAAAATTTTAAAAGCATATTTGTTATTTTCTGTAATTGTTCTTATAGTCACAAATAATTTCATCGAATGAGATTGTAACAAAATAAGCTGTAAAGGGTGTTGTTTCCTTCAGTAGTTCCTGAACATTAAACCCTGGTAAAAATAGAATTGTTCTTTGATCTTACTTGATAGACTAAGGCATCAAAATTTCAACAGTGAAAAGGACCACAAAGGCCATATAATCAAGCTATTTTTTTCTTACATCTAAAGAAATTCCAGTCACAAAAAGATGATAAGTGTCTTGTTGGAAAGTGTAATATAATAAATTTTTAATAGAAATATTATTTCATACTATAACCTAGGTCTTCTTAATTCATGTCTAATAATCTGTTCATACAAATAAAAATTCTCTGATACTCCTTGTAGACTCTAGTGAAACACCAGAATTAACTGTGGAACTTAAAAAAATGCATTCTTGCCTGTGTCTCAGATAAGACCAAATGAATTCAAATCTCTGGGTAATGTACCTCGGTATCTGTAAAAGGTAAAGATGTGGAGAAAGTTGTGTTGAGGCCCCATAGGAAAAAAAAAATGAAAAAGATATAGAAAACTGCTTATGATTGTTAAATATGAGTGATTCATATTTTGGTCCATAATATTATTGTCCAGTTTTATGAAAGTTTCAAGTTGTTCATAGAAATGTAAAAATTAAAAAGTAACCGTTAAAGTTTCTATAAATGTTGATTATCCGAATCTTAACCCCTTACCTTATATAAAACCCTGATTTTTACTCAGTGGAGACTTCAGTATTCACCACCAACTCTAGAGAAATGCCCAACTCAGCAAGTATTGTCTGCCATTTTTTTTCTACTATATTTTGTCTCCTTTATTTCTCCAATCATTTCTCTTCTTGAAGTCATTAAAAAAAAAAAAAAAAAAAAGTCAGTATTCTTCCAGACTCTGGTGATTCTCAACTGATCTCTCCCTTTCTTGCTTAAGGTGGTACCTGATTCACACAAATAGCACTCCCCAGGTATAAAAGATGTTCTGGTTTCAGAGCAGTTAACAAGATAGCCTCTTCCACTGTCATGCCACACTGTCACACTTGGATGCTGAAGCAACACTATACAGCCTAGAAGTCTAGAGCGTCTCACTTCAGTTTTTCGCCTTATTGTCTAGGGAACACTACTCCCCCAGTTGAAACCACTATCACCACCAAAGGACAGATATCTCTTTAGATTATAAGCTTAGCTAAGCAAGTTACATTCTTCAACATGAGCATTTAAATTTATGTTAATGGTAAATTCATAGAAAACGAGTGAGTAATGCTTATACTGAGTCAACTAAGCTGATAATTTTCTAAAACAAAAGATTGTTTATGGTTAATTGGAATGTGCTACTTAGAGAATAGAGAAAAAAAACTGTTCAAACTGTAATGGCAGCCTTTTCTCACTACTTCTTAAAAGTTTAACATTCTAAAATTTCCAGTCTCAATATATTAAATTATTGCTTCCAATAATATAAAAGTATACATATACTGTATTTTTATTAAAATAGATAAACTTCGGGACATGGGACTTTTTTTTTTTTTTTTTTTTTTTTTTTTGGTTTATATTCTCTGCGTGTAGGCAGACCTGATTTTTTAAACACCAATTTTCATGAGAGTGAAAAATGCTTTGGACTGTAAGGTATCCCTATGTTTTTATATAGCAGAGGCTTACTCAAATTACATTTGAGCAACAGAGAAACAGAATCATATAATCTCCATCAGATAAATGTTCTTTTTTCACCAAGCTTTGAAGTTCTTTTATCCTATTAAAGTTCATTATTCTTGAATACTAGTAGGAAGCTTCATAATATAATCTGGCCTCTCTTTGTCTATTTCTATAACAAGAAAACAAATTAGAAAATGGTTGTCTTCAGTTGCTTTAAAAAGAATACATGTAATTGTATACATGAAATATTAAACTTACAGGAGATATATTTTTCTTGTGCTTTTATAAATAAAAGCAATATAAAAACAATAGAAATTTGAATATTTTTAGTTGAAAAAAATTTATTTGGTTTTGGTTCAGGAGTATATGTGCAGGTTTATTATATAGATAAAGTTGTTTCAAGTAGGTTTGTTGTATAGATTATTTTGTCACCCAAGTACTAAGCCTGGTGCCCAATAGTGCTCCTCTTCCTCCTCCCACCCTCCACCCTCAAGTAGGTACTAGTGTTTGTTGCTCTCCTCTTTGTGTCCATGTGTTCTCATCATTTAACTCATAAGTGAGATTCTGGGGCATTTAGTTTTCCACTCCTGAGTTAGTTTGCTAAAAATGATGGCCACCAGCCCCATCCACATTCCTGCAAAGGACATGAGCTTGTTCTTTTTTTATGACTGTGTAGTAGTCCTTGGTGTACATGTATTACATTTTTGTTATCCAGTCTGTTAATAATGGGCATTTAGGTTAATTTTATGTCTTTGCTCTTGTGAATAGTGCTAAAATGAACATACATATGCATGTGTCTTTATGGCAGAACAATGTATATGCCTTTGGGTATATAATCAGTAACGGGATTGCTGGGTCAAACGGTAGTTCTGCTTTTAGCTCTTTGAGGAATTTCTGCATGACTTTCCACACTTATTAAACGAATTTACACTCCCAACTACAGTGTACAAGTGTTTTCTTTTCTCTCTCTTCAAGCTTGCCAGCATCTGTTATTTTTTGACTTTTTAATAAGAGCCATTTGGCTCCTGTGAGATAGTTTCTCACTGGAATTTTTATTTGCATTTATCTAACAATCAGTGATATTGAGATTTTTTTCATATAGTTGTTAGCCATGTATGTCTTCTTTTGAAAAGTGTGTGTTCATGTGCTTTGCCCACTTTTTAATGGGGTTGTGGTTTTTTTGTAAATGTAAGTTTCATCTAGACCTGGACGTTACACTCCTCCAATGCATAGTTGGCAAATATTTTCTCCCATTCTGTAGGTTGTCTGTTAGTTTTTTGTTTGTTTGTTTGCTGTGCAGAGGCTCTATAGTTTAATTAGATTCCATTTGTCAGTTTTTGCTTTTGTTGCAATTACTTGTGGCACATTTGTCATGAAATCTTTGCCCATCCCTATGTCCAGAATGGTATTGCTTAGCTTGTCTTATAGGGTTTTTATAATTTTTGGTTTTACATTTAAGTCTTTAATCCATCTTGAGTTGATTTTTGTATGTGGTTCAAGGAAGGGGTCCATTTACAGTCTTCTGCATACGGTTATCACAGCATCATTTATTGAATAGGGAATCCTTTCCCCATTGCTTTTTTTTATCAGCTTTGTCAAAGATCAGATGGCTATAAGTGTGCAGCCTTATTTTCTGTGCTCTCTATTCTGTTCCACTGGTCATGTGTCTGTTTTTGGACTAGTATTGTACTGTTTTGATTACTGTATCCCTGTGGTATAGTTTTAAGTTGGGTAATGTGATGCCTCCAGCCTTGTTCTTCTTTCTTAAGATTCCCTTGGGTATTTGAGCCCTTTTTGGTTCCATATTAATTTTTAAATAGTTCTGTGAAGAAGGTCGTTGTTATTTTGATAGGAATAGTATTAAATCTGTAAATTGCTTTGGGCAGTATGGACATTTTAATTATATTAATCAATAAACATGGAATGTTTTTCCGTTTGTTTGTGTCATCTCTGATTTCCTTGAGTAGTGCTTTGTAATTTTCATTATAGAGATCTTTCACCTCCCTAGTTAACTTTATTTCTAGGTATTTTATTCTTTTTGTGACAAGTGTGAATAAGATTTTGTTCCTGAGTTGGCTCTTGGCTTGACAGTTGTTGGCGTATATGAATGCTAGTGATTTTTGTAAATTGATTTTGTAAGCTGAAATTTTGCCCAAGTTGTTTATTTGTGTAAGGAGATTTTGGGCCAAGATTATGGAGTTTTCTAGATATTGAATCATGTCATCTGCAAAAAGAAATAATTTGACTTTCTTTCTTCCTATTTGGATGCCCTTTATCTTTTAATCTGGTCTGATTCCTCTAGCTAGGACTTCCAATACTATGTTGAATAGGAGTGGTAAAAGAGGATATCCTTGTCTTGTGCTGGTTTCAAGAGGAATGTTTCCAGGTTTGTCCATTCAGTAGATGTTGGCTGTGGGTTTGTCATAAGAGACTCCTATTATTTTGAAGTATGTTCCTTCAATACCTAGTTTATTGGGAGGTTTTAACATAAGGGGATGTTAAATTTTATCAAAAGCCTTTCCTGCATCTGTTGAGATAATCATGTGATTTTTGTCTTTAGTTGTGTTTATATGATGAGTCACATTTATTAATTTGCATATGTGGAACCAATCTTGCATCATAGAAATGAAATCTACTTGGTTATAATAGATTAGTTTTTGAGGTGCTGCTGGATTTGGTTTGCAAGTATTTTGTTGAGAATTTTTACATCAATGTTCAGGCCACCAAAGATAGTGGCCTGGGATGAGCAGGATGTATCATCTATCACCTATCACTATCTATCACTATCCCCAAAGATAGTGGCCTGGGATGTATCAGTATCAGGATGATACTGGCTTCATAAAATGTGTTGAGGAGGAGTCCCCTCCCCTAAATTTTTTGGAATCGTCTCACTAGAAATGGTACCAGCTGTTCACTCTACATGTGGTAAAATTCACCTGTGAATCTTTCTGGTCCTGGACTGTTTTGGTTGGTAGGCTATTTATTACTGATTCAACTTTGGAGCCATAATTGGTCTGTACAGGGATTTGATTTCTTCCTGGCTCAGTTTTGGTAGGATATACAGGTCCAGGAATTTATCCATCTCTTCTAGGTTTTCTAGTTTGCATAAATAGAGGTGTTCATCATAGTCTCTGATGGTTATTTGTATTTCTTTTTGTGTGTGTGTGTGTGATGGAATCTTGCTCTACTGCCAGGCTGGAGCGCAGTGGTATGATCTCAGCTCACTGCAAACTCCACCTCCTGGGTTCAAGCGATTCCCCTGCCTCAGCCTCCCACGTAGCTGGGATTACAGGCATGCACCACCATGCCCAGCTAATTTTTTGTATTTTAGTACAGACAGGGTTTCACCATGTTGGCCATGATGGTCTTGATCTCCTGACTTCGTGATCTGCCTGCCTCGGCCCTCCAAAGTGCTGGGATTACAAGCATGAGACGCCACGCCCAGCCAGTTATTTGTGTTTTTGTGGGATCAGTGGTAACATACCCTTTGCCATTTCTGATTGTGTTTATTTAGATCTTCTCTCTTTTCTTATTTATTAGTCTAGCTAGCAGCCTATCTTATTTACTTTTACAAAAAGCCAGCTCCTGGATTCATTGATCTTTTTAATTGTTTTTCTTGTTTTTTGTTTTTGTTTTCTTTCTTTGTCTCAATGTCCATCAATTCAGCCCTGATTTTGGTTATTTCATGTATTCTGCTAGCTTTGGAGTTGGTTTACTCTTGTTTCTCTAGTTCTTTTAGTTGTGATGTTAGGTGGTTAATCTGAGAGTTTTCTAACTTTTTGATGTGGGTGTTTAGTTTTACAAAGTTTCCTCCTAACACTGCCTTAGCTATGTCCAGAGATTATGTTATGTCATATCTTTATTCTCCTTAATTTCAAAGAACTTCTTGATTTCTGGCTTAATTACATTATTTACCCAAAACTTGTCCAGGAGTTGTTTGCTTAATTTCTATATAATTGCTTGGTTTTATTGATTTTTTTTTAAGTCTTGATTTCTATCTTTATTGTGCTGTGGTCCCAGAGTGTATTTGGTATGATTTCAGTTCTTTTGCACTTGCTAGGCAGTGTTTTATGTCTGATTGTGTGGCTAATTTTGAAGTATGTGCATGGGATGATAAGAAGAATTCACATTCTTTTATTTTTGAGTGGAGAGTTTTGTAGAGGTCTATTAGATTCATTTGTTCCAATGTTGAGTCCAGGTCCTGCATATCTGTTAATTTTCTGCCTTGATGATCTATCTAATACTGTCAGTAGAGTGTTGAAGTCTTCCACTATGATTGTGCTGGAGTGTAAGTATCTTTGTAGGTCTCTAAGAAGTTGGTTTATGAATCTAGCTGCTTCTGTATTGCATGTGTATATATTTAGGAAAGTTAGGGCTTCTTGTTGAATTGCACCCTTTACCATTTTGTAATGCCCTTCTTTGTCTTTTTTCATCTTTGTTGGTTTAAAGTCTGTTTTGCTTGAAACTTGGACTGCAACCCCTGCTTTTCTTCTCATTTCCATTTGCTTGGTAGATTTTTCTTTATGCATTTATTTTGAGCCTATGGGTATTACTGCATGTGAGATGAGTCACTTGAAGACAGCTTACCATTGAGCCTTGCTTTTTTATCCAGCTTGCCAAGCTGTGCCTTTTAAATGAGCCATTTATCACATTTACATTCAAGGTTAATATTGATATATGTGGATTTGATTCTGTCATTTTGTTGTTAGCTGGTTACTATGCTGGCTTGTTTGTGTAGTTACTTTATAGTTTAACTAGTATGTCTACTTAAGTGTGTTTTTGTATTGACTGGGAATGGTCTTTCCTTTCTATATTTCATGCTCCTTTCAAGATCTCCAGTAAAGGGGGGTCTAGTAGTAACAAACTCCAGCAGCATTTGCTTTTCTGAAAATAATCTTATTTATTCTTTGCTAAGGAAGCTTAGTTTGGATAGATATAAAATTTTTGTTAAAGATTTTTTTTTTTTCTTTAAGAATGTTGACTATAGGCCCTCAATGTCTTCTGGCTTGTGAAAGTTTTGCTGAGAGGTCCAATGTTAGGCTGACAGGGTACCCTTTGTAGGTGTCCTGCCTTTTCTCTCAAACTACCTTTAACATTCTTTCATTTCAACCTTGAAAAAACCTTATGATTATGTGTCTTAGCGATGACCTTCTTGTGTAGAATCTTGCAGGGGTTCTCTATATTTCCTGCATTTGACGGTTGGTTTCTCTAGCAAGATTGGGGAAGTTTTCATGGATGACATTTTGAAATATCATCCATGAAAGTTTTTGCTTTCTCCCTGTCTCTTTGATATGGCCTCTTTACATAATTCCATATTTCTCAGAGGTTTATTTTCATTCCTTTTTATTCTTTTTCCTATATTTTTGTCTGACTGTCTTATTTCAGAGAGCCAGTCTTCAAGTTCCAAAAATCTTTCCTAAGCTTGGTCTATTCTACTGTCAGTACAAGTGATTGCAATGTGAAATTTTTGTAGCATGTTTTTCAGCTCTCTCAGATCAGCTAGGTACTTTTTTATACTGGCTATTTTGTTTGTCAGCTCCTGTATTATTTTATTGTGATTCTTGGTTTCCTTGTGTTGCGTTTTGCTGTTCTCCTGAAGCTTGATGATCTTCATTCCTATCCATATTCTGAATTCTATTTTTTTCATTTCAGCTGACTCACCTGGTTAAGAACCTTTGTTGGAGAACTAATGTGGTGGTTTGGATACTCTGGCCATTTGAGTTACTGGAGTTCTTGCACTGGTTTTCTCTCATGTCTGCATGTGGATGTTCCTTAAACTGTGGTCTGGCCTTTTCTCTTTGGGTCATCTCTTGCTTGTTGGAGGTGTGAATACAGTATTTAGGGTATTTGTTATTTCATTAGTCTAAGAGTAGCAGGGGTAGTACCACTGCAAAGGCAATGGCAGAATGGCTTTAGGTTGCTCCTAGGGTATCAGTCTCCAAGGAACATGGAGTTGCTGTTACTGTGAGTGTTCTGCTGGTGGTGTGGGGCAGCTGCACTGTTGGCCTGAGCCAGGGTATCCACTTGTTGGGGAGCAGGGATGTCAAGGGCTGACCAGGAGGTAGACTGGACTCCTCTCCATATGGTGCATGTGATGTGCTGTAAGCTCAAGTGTAGCCCTCAGTCTTTTTGTTTCTTCCACAGACCAAGAACTGCTGCTATGGCAGTGAAGATGCCTCAGTGAACCTCTCCCCAGGGCAATTCTAGGCCACTCCCAGTGGTTATGCTCAGCCATGGGTGGGGTGACTGTTTTGTGGCCATGAGCCAGGGGCACTGCCTGGTGGAGTGGGGGGTGGGAGTTCCCAGGGAAAAGGGGCTGGACTTCTTTCTGCATGGTGGCTGCAGTGTGCCACAGGTGCCAGTGTAATGACTAGACCCTTTGTTCTTTCCCTAGCGCAAGGGCTGTTGGGGTTATACCAGTGAAACTACAGTAGCAGTTGGGTTGTGGGTTGACTCTTGGATTTCCTCCTCAGAGAAATGCTGGGCTGCCTGTAATTGAAGTGGTTAGGCAGGGGCGAGGTGGTTGTGCTGGAGTCCCAGGTTTGGTGGCACTGCTCAATGAGGAGAAGTTTGATGGCCCTGTTCAATGAAGAGAAGCTGTGTGGAGAATAAACTGGCTAGTTTCCCATTAGGTGGGTTCTCTGTGCTGGGGTCTGAATCAGCCCCTGGTCCCCATAAACTCTCCAGAACCTATAGACAGCAAGGGTAAGGGGCTGCAAGATAGCAAAGATGGCAACCCACGCCTCCCACTGGGAACTCTGTCCTAGGGAGCTGAAGAGCTGCTACTGGATGGATAGACCCCATGGGGGCTGTCTGGAGACCCAGGCCAGGAGGAACCACCCAGAGAGGAGATAAGGGACTGGGAACCCACGTAACAAACAGACTGGCTACTTTTCCATAGGGCTGCTGCCATATGCTGGGGGTTCGCTCCAATGCCTAGTCACCTCGGATTTTCCAGTACCGGAAGGTATGAACAGGGAAGGCCACAAAACAGCAAAGATGGTGGCCTGCCATCTTTGCAGGTCAGAACACACTGGTGGGTGTGGCTGGGGACCACAGTTGGGAAGTTCCTGCCCAGTGAGGAGAAACAGGATCAAGGGCCTGCATAAAAATGCTGTCCCGATGGTTTTTCGCAGAGGAGCTGTGCTGTGTTAGTGGTCCGCTCCGGCCCCCAGTAATCTCATTGAAGGCCACGACTAAGGCTGTAAAGATGCAGCAAAGATGATGGCCTGCCCATCCCTCTGGGAGCTCAGTCCCAGGGAGGTTTGAAACTGTTGCCAGCTGAAAAACACCAGTGGGAGTGGTTCTAGGCCTCAGTTAGGAGATTCCACCCAGTAGAGAGAAACAGGATCCAGGACTTGCATGAAAAAGCAGTCTGGCTACCTCTCCATAGAACTGCTGCACTATGCTGGAGGACGACCCCAGTTCCTAGTCACCTTGGTTCCCCGAATCCTGAAGGCAACAACAGCTCAAGGTGTGAAAAAACAATGATGGTGGATCGCCCCTACCCCCGGGGAGCTCCATCTCAGGGAGGTATAATGCCGCTACCTTAGACTGGTTGGAGTTCCAATCCAGAGGGTATTATCCTGCGAGGCGCCATAAAAGCAGAATCTGTAAACCATTGCTGCTCAGTCCACAAGATTCAGCCCCTTTCCTAGGAGTATGTATGGGGGTCTAACCTTCTGCTTTGAGGGAATTGCAGCTGCTTTTGCCGGGGAGCCTAGGTATTTAAAGCTCCTGAGGCTCCACGAGTGCCTGAGTGCTGCTCTGCTGAGATTTCACGCAGCTCCGCTGTCAGACTAAAAGCCTTAATGGAGTGGGTTCACAAGAGGATCTCCTGACTTGGGGGTTGCAAAGATCTGTGACAGAAGCATGGGTCCCCAGCTCACTCACTCACTTACCACTTCCCTGGGTCAGGGAGGCTCCCTTGGCGCTGTTGCTCCCCAGTGGGTGGTCACCCTACCTTGCATTTCTCCATTCTCCATGGGTTGAGTTGTTTTCTTGATGAATCCCAATGCATGCACCTGAATGTTTCAGGTGAAGGTGCTGCATTTACTTGCCCACTCTATTTCTCTCCATGAGAGCAGTACGTGGTAGCTGCTTCTAGTCTGCCATTTTGGTCAACTTCCCAGAAAAAATTTTAAAAAGCACTCATTATCCAGTATTAACAATAGTTAATATAATCAAGTGTTTAGATATGTGTAGATGTATAATATTTTAATTATGAAGCATATAGCTTTCATATAGTTTTGTACTACTACTGATACATTTTTGTTATATAACACTGTACTTATAGTACTTTCTGTTTTGAATTTTATTTAGGCTAGTTTCATAAAAGTGGAACTCTTGGATATAAACATACTGTAACTGCTATAACACAAAGCTAAATTCCATTGTGAAAAATGCATTTTTTCTTAATCTGAAAATATTTAAAAATAGTTTCCCCCAAATTGCAGATTTTCCACATATAAAATTATATAATACATATTTTTATTTATAAATCATAATAAAAACTCATATAATTATGTTTATTGTATTTATTAAGTGATTTATAATTAAGAATTTAACTGTGAATAAAATAGCCTTCATCATATTTTTCTAAAAAATAAATGCTTGGAAGGAAAATATGCTTTTTTAGCTTAAACTTGTACTTTTTTTCAAATTAAATGAATTCAGTTTCTTGAAAGTATGAAAGATAAGCATATGTACAGTTCATCAGTCATGGTGATTATTTCTATTTAAATGTATTGTTTATATAATTTTTTAACATATTAGGTATTGCTGCGTATGTGTGTATATCTTTAGCATTTTATGACTGTCCACATCAAGTTTTAAGATATGCCTAGAACTTCTGTCCAAAATTATATAAAATGTATAATCATTTGTCATAGAGGGAGACCAGGTTTTGAATCTAGAAGTACTCACCAAAAATAGTCATTCTTTGAAAACAAGTAACAAGAATTTTGGAGGATCTTAGATTTTATCTCAATACAACCTGACATGTGAGTTTGCCACAGTTTCATAGATGCTGGCAGAAGACTGGTGCCACCTGGATTTAAGGGCAATGGCATAGCAGACAGTGTGAATTTCATGTTTGCCTCTGCTCCTCTTGTTCTCCAAGGGTAACACCTGCCTGAGTGTAAGGGCAATGGCATGGCAGGTGGTGTGAACTTCATCTTTGCCTCTGCTCCTCTCATCCTCCAAGGTTAACACCTGCCTGAGTGTAGAGGCAATGGCATGACAGGTGGTACGAACTTCATATTTGCCTCTGTTCCTCTTGTCCTCCAATTCCCACAGTGGAAAATGCAGAGAAGGGCCCGGATGGATGCTGCACACACAGCAGGCTTTTGTCACAAGTAAGAAACCCTCAGCCCAGGAATCTCTAGTCTCATAAGGGAATAGTTGTCAATTTTGTCAAACCTTTGCTCTGGAAAGAGATGCTACCTTTATTATTCCAGTTAAGAAACACATCTGCCATTCTCCCCAGAAAGAGATACTATCTCTAGCTATCAAGGATGTTTACTGTACAAATCTCCTTGAAAAAGTAGTCTAGGACAAAGCTGCCCATGCTTCTTCACAAAACATGTAGAAACTTATCAAGAATTATTTGCAATAATCATATATAATAATATATAAGATATCATTATATGTAATAATGATTGAATATAATTCTAGGCATATTAGTTGCTCTCAGAACTCACAATACCATTGAAATTTGAGCATTCATAATATACTGTAAGTATATAAAGGCCACATTGTCACTAATTAGTCCAAATAAAAGATTCAGAATAGAGCAAGCTTCACTAAAGTTATAAATGGTCACTTCAGAAATAAATCAAATTGTAAGAACTTTGTGATAAAAATGGGCTTTAATCACTTTGTATTGCTTTAAAGTAAAGCACTACACCTCATAGTTACTGGCTTCTAATAGTAAAATCTCTTGCTTTCAAAGTCTCAGCATCAATTACTTTGGATAAATGCCTACATCTAGACTGTGTAATTCTGGTAGACTGCCAATCACCAGACCCACAAGAGGCTAAAAGGCTTAGAACAGTAACTGGCACAGAGCAAGTGCCATTTAAGTATTTGTTACACAAACAAAATTGAACCAAAGAACTCTAAAAAAGGTCATTCTCAATAACATTTCAATTCATGATATCAAATATCACTTTTTTCTAAATTTATGATAGATAATTCACTATTATTCAAAATCTAAAATTCACTGTTATTCAAAATTCAAAACATACAGATTTACAAACTAATTTTATTTTTCATACATTTGTCCCTCAGGTATCCGGTTTTCCTCATTATAGGCCAACAATACAATTATCTTTCATCTTTGGAGAAATTTTGTGGACATAAAATATATTCAAATCCAAAGTATACATATACAAACTACAGTCTTCCTATCTTAGTATAAAGAGTAGCAAACCACATACATTATTTTGTCTTGTTTTCTTCACTGACATATGAATGAAGGACATTGTACATTCAACATGTATGAAGATTTCTTATTTTGTTTTGTAGCCACACATTACATCATTTTATGGATTTACAATAGGTCATCAAACCAGTCTTCTATTGAGGAATATTAAAATAATTGCCAATAATTTGCTGTCCTAAACAAAATAACAATACTAAAATTTCAAATGATTCATTTTGTACGTGTGCAGGAAGGCTCGTCAGATAAATTATTAGACATGGTATTGTTTAATCAAAGTGTTTGTGCATTTTGCGGGGTGAGTGAAGAAAGTTTGCCATAGATAACATCCACAGATTTATATTCTTTAAATTTCCTCTAATAATGAAGATACCTGTTCATCAAACCATCCCCACAAACTTTATAAACTTAATCAGAAAAGGAGAAAGAGGGAGCAATGAAAATAAACCAAGCTTACAGCACTTTAATCACTGAATCAGCTCGCTCTCTGACCTGCTTCCTCCTAGTTGTTTGCTGCCTGTTCCCGCAGAATCAGGCAGTCCCTGTTACAAGATTATAGTTCCAGTTATCTGCTCTATAGATAACAACTTAAGCATTGTAAAAGTTACATTTTCAGTTTGAGACGTTATTGAGGTCCTCTATACCAGTGAAACTGCTGATGTCAGCTAGGCTGAAGGACCCCACAAGAAGCTGACTCACCAAATAATGCATTTCTACATTTTGATTATTTCATTTTCCTTACCCTGATCAATCAATGACTCCAATTTTCCATCCCCTCACACACCATGATCCCCTTAAAAATTCCAAGCCAGAACTTTTCAATGAGGCAGATTTGAGGGTTCCTCCCATCTTCTTGTGCAGACACTTGCAATCATTAAACTCTTTATTTGCCATAAATTTTGCTATTGTGGTGTATTGATCTATACTGTGCAACAGGCATATGAACTTGGTGGTGATCTGATGCCTATACACTCACTAACAGAATATGTTATCATATGCTGAGGTTTTGCCAGTCTGAAAAGTTAAAAATGACACAGTAACACGTCTATTTTGCATTTCCCCTATTGTGAACAAAATTAGCCATATTACATCATATAATTATGAGATACTTATACTTCTTCATTAGATAATTATTTATTTACCACTTTTGAATGCCTTTCTACTTTCATTTCAATTTGGAAAAGCACTTTGTACCATAAATGTCAGATTTTTTGTCCTTGAGTTACAAATATTTCTTGTTACACAGTTCTGGTTGCTGGAAGTCCAAAATCAAGGTGTAAGTCCCCAAATAGGGCCACACCCTCTCTGAAACCAGAAGCGAGATACTTCTCTTCATATTGCTGGCTTCTGATTGTTATCAGGAAGTCTTTGGTGTTTCTTAGCTTGTAGATGCATCGCCCAATTCCTTCATTTTTACATAAAATTTCCCTGAGTGTCTTCATATTATCTTCCCTCTGTGCAAAGCTGACCCTGGGTCTATATTTCTATTTTTCTAGAGGATGAAAATCATATTGGATTAGAGTCCACCCTAATGATAATCATATCCTCATTACCTCTGTAAAGATATTATTTCCAAATAAGGTCATATTCTGAGATTAGGAATTCAACGTCTTCATGAGAGAACACAATTCAACCTAATATATAACACCTTTTAACTTTAATTATGATGATTTGGCTATGCAGTGTTCATTGATTGTTCCTTTTCTTCACCTATGGAATTCATGAAACTCCTTTTATCTCATTAAATTTTATCAAATTAATTAAATTTACTTAAAATTTAGCTACACCTCACATATGTTGATGAACCTAATTGGACATCAATATGATTAATTTTACTATGCCAAGTCACTCATTGATTTATATACTCACCTGTTCTGATTTTTTATTAAAGGCATCTTTACAGTTACATTGTATTAAAAGGCATGTTCAAAAAAAAAGAATAATATGTCTGTAAATATATGAAAAATGTACCCCCACAAAGATATCCACACACTAATTCCTAGAACCTGTGAATGTATTAAGTTACATAGTAAAAGGGACTTTGCCGCAGTAATTGGGTTAAGGATTTGGGGCTGTGATAGTTACTCTAGTTTCAATATAATCGTAAAGGTCCTCATAATAGGGGAGGACATCAAATTCAGAAGAGTTGCTGGAATGATGCACTTTGGACATAGAAGAGGGAGCAAAAACAAGGAATGCAAGTAGCATTTAGAAACTGGAAAAGACCTGGATTCAGACTCACTCCTGAAGCCTCTAGAAGAAACACAGCACAGTCAAAACATTGATTAGGCTGCCGACCTCCAGATATGTAAGAGAATACATGTTTGTTATATAAGTCAATAACTTTCATTTGTTACAGAACCAATCAGAAACTAACATATCACTTAAGATATAAAATATGAAACATAAATGTACTTAAAACATGATGTGTATCCATCTCTGATTGATTTCCCCTTCCTCATACCATATATATTAGTAAGCCATTTTTCTCATTTTGGCATAATCATTTCCATAATTTTTATAAATTTTGAATTTATAAATTTTGTTTAAATTTTATCTATAACAATATAAATATATTTAAATTTAAAATATATATTAAGTATAACTACATAATAAATGTAAGTACATATTTAAAATTTATACATTATATATCTTAATTTTTATAGGTAAAAATATGTATCTATAAAATTGTATTGGGCCAGGCATGGCAACTCACTCCTGTAATCCCAGCACATTAGGAGGCTGAGATGGGCAGATCATCGGAGGTCAGGAGTTCAAGACCAGCCTGGCCAAGACAGTGAAACCCCATCTCTACAAAAAAATACAAAAATTAGCTGGGCCTGGTGGCAGGCGCCTGTAGTCCCAGCAACTTGGGAGGCTGAGGCAAGAGAATCTCTTGAACCCAGGAGGCAGAGGTTGCAATGAACCAAAATTGTGCCACTGCATTCCAGTCAAGCAGACAAGAGTGAGACTCCGTCTCACACACACACACACAAATTATTATAGATAAAAAATGTTTAAATTTTGTAAATATATTTAAGTATGTATATATGTTTTACATTTCAATTTTGTAAATATATATCAAATTATTTAGATAAAAACTTAAATATTTGTGAACGTAAAATTTATACAAATTATGAAAATAGTATATACCAGTATCAGAAGAGTGGTTTAATACATATGGGATGAGGAAAAGAAAAAACGATTAGAGACGGATACACATGACTTTTTTTTTTTTTTTTTTTTTTTTGAGACGGAGTCTCGCTCTGTCACCCAGGCTGGAGTGCAGTGGCGCGATCTCGGCTCACTGCAAGCTCCACCTCCCGGGTTCCCGCCATTCTCCTGCCTCAGCCTCCCGAGTAGCTGGGACTACAGGCGCCCGCCACCTCGCCCGGCTAATTTTCTGTATATTTAGTAGAGACAGGGTTTAACCATGTTAGCCGGGATGGTCTCGATCTGCTGACCTCATGATCTGCCCACCTCCGCCTCCCAAAGTGCTGGGATTACAGGCGTGAGCCCCCGCGCCTGGCCGACATTTTAAGTATATTTATATTTCATAGTTTATATCTTAAGCGATAGTGTAGTGACTTATAGTTATTTCCTTCTTCCAGAGTGGCAGCAGAGTGATACCTCTACATACAGTTAGCTGGTTAGACTGCCTTTCCCTAGCTCCTTTGCTCTTAAGTGTTGCCACGCGACTGACTCCTCACAAATGGTATACATACAAAAGTGATGATGGGCTACAGCTCGGTGTCTGAGCATCAGGCCATTGGGCAAATGATTCTTTGTACTCTACTCTCTCCACTTGTAGCCAGAATATGGACATATAGGTAACCTCAATTTACATGTAGAGTTATTTTGGGGATTTCTTAGATTTAATGCACAGTAAATATTTACCCTTCCCTGGTTTTCTATGGTGAGGAAGCACATTAGCAGAGAAAGAGCATGACACAGAAGTATACAATGGGAATATTTGCATCAATAATGAGGAAACAGACAGTGTAACCACAAACCTACCTGAAATTCTATTATTAGGGGAGGAAGCTATTCTAAAGTTACATGAGATAAACTACTTTGGTGAGCCTTAACTCTAAATATTACAACTAGGTTAGAGGTGATGATTATTCTCCTCAGGACACATCCTACCACGCCATGTTTTCTCTCATATGAAAATTACAAGGAATGTACATGGAGATAATAACTAGACACTTAAAACATGACAGCCCTCACCAGATTGTCTAAGCAGAGAGCTTACATGGTGATATAGTTTGAATGTGTGTCCCCTCCAACCCTCATATTGAAATGAGATCCCTAGTCTTGGAGGTGGATCTTAGTGGGAGATGTTTGGGTCATAGGTGCAGATCCCTCATGACTGGCTTGGTGCTTAGCTCACAAAATGAGTGGGTTCTAACTCTATTAGTTTACATAAGAGGTGGTTATTTGAAATCTCCTGGGACATCTTCCCCTCTCTCTTGTTCCCTCTTTCATCATGTGACATGCCTGCATCCCCTACCCTTCCACCTTGCTTGTAAGCTTTCTGGGGCCCTCACCAGGAACAGATGCCAACACTATACTTGTTGTACAGTCTGCAGAACTGTGAGTCAAAATGAAACTATTTTCTTTATAAACTGCCCTGCCTCAGATATTCCTTTATAGCAATGCTAAATGGACTCTAACACAAATAATTGGTACCAAGGAGTAGGGCATTATAAAGATACCTGGAAGTGTGGAAGAGGTTTTGCAACTGGGTATTGGGCAGAGGTTGGAAGAGTCAGGAGAAAAGACAGAAAGATGAAAGATTGGAATTTCTTAGAGACTGGTTAAATGGTTATAACGACAATGCTGATAGAAATATGGACGGTAAAGACCAGACCGACAAAGTCTTAGATGGAATTAAGTAATTTATTGTGAACTGGAGCAAGGATCATCCTTGTTACACCTTAGCAAATAACTTGTATGCATTCTGTCCATGCCCTAGAGATTTGCTGGACTTAAGAATGATGACTTAGGGTACCTGGCAGAAGAAACTTCTAAGCATCAAAGCTTTCAAGATGTAATATAGCTGCTTCTAACAACCTATAATGACATACCAGAGCGAAAGAATGACTTAAAGTTGTAACTTATAATTAAAAGGGAGGCAGAGCATAAGCATTTGGGAAATTCATAGCCCAGCCTTGTGGCAGAGAGGGAAAAAGGATTTTTCAGGAGAAAAATCCAAAGAGGGGGAATCAAAGCAACTTGTGGAGCAACCACTTGCTAGAGAGACTAGCATGAGTTAAAAAAAAAACCCCGGTGTTAATATTGAAGACAATAGAAAAAAAAATCCTGGAAGGTCTTTCAGAAATCTTCCAGGCCACTCCTCCAATTACAAGCTCAAGAGCCTAGAGAGAATGAATGGTTTGGGGGGCCAGGCCTGACACACCACCCTATGCTACCTTGGGATGCTGCCCCCTGCATCCTGGCTGCTATAGGTGTGGTTCAGAGGGCCCCAGATATTGCTTGGGTTACCACTTAGTAGAGTGCAGGCCATAAGCCTTGGTCCTTACATGTAGTGTTAAGCCTGCAGGAATGCAGAATACAAGAGTAGAGGCAACTTGGCAGCTTCTACCTAGATTTCAGAGGAGGAAATCTAGGTTTGTCAAATAATCTGAGTGCCCAGGCAGAAGCCTGTTACAGGGGTGAAATCTGTGCAGAGAGCCTCTACTAAAGCAGCGCTAAGGGGAACTTTGGGTTGGATCCCCCTGCCCCGCCACAGAGTCCTCACCAGGGCACTGCCTAGTGAAGCTGTAGGAAGAGGACCATTGCCCTCCGGACCCCAAGATAGTACAGCCACCAGCATCTTGCAGTCTCAGCATGGAAAAGCCACAGGCACCAGATTCCAGCTTGTGAGTACAAACATGAGAGCTGTACCCAGCAAAGCCTTAGGGGAGGAGCTGCCTAGGCCTTAGGGCTCACTCCTCACACCAGTGTGCCCAAGATGTGGGACAGAGTCGAGGATTATTTTGGAGCTTTTAGGTCTGCCCTGCTGAATTTTGAACTGGTGTGAGGGCTGTTGTCCCTGTTTCTCCTTTTTTAATGGGAATGTTGCCCAATGTGCGTACCGCCATTGTATCTTGGAAGCAACTTGTTTTTGAACTTATAGTCTCATAGGTGGAAGAAACTGGGCAAAGAATGACATGAAAGGAAGAACCAAGCACAGCTCATGGAACCATTCACCTCAAGATTTATCAAGAGAGTAAACACAGAACAGTAGCAAATCCATAGAGAAATTGTAGAGATTAGTGCTGACAGGAAAGGTTTTAAAAATGCATGTTTGGTTATGTCTCCACATTCTCCCTTGAAATCACCCATCTGACTGAGGCAAAGACAGATGGGTCATTGATAATGACAAATTATCAAAACTTTAATCAGATGATGATTGCAAATTAAGTGCACTGTAATTTTAGTTCCTTTGCTGAAACAAATCAACACAATTTCGGCAGCTGTTATGCAGCCATTTACCAAGTTAAATGATCAGGGTGAAACTTCGTGAGATTAGGGAGCTCTGAGTTTAATGAATATCCTGAAGATTGTGCAATATTGAGAAACAGAGGTTTCAACCAAGCAGAACAGAGGCATGACTGTACTCAACTGAGGATTCACAATTTGTGGGCAATTCTAGTTCTAGAGTGAAGGCTATTTAATATGTGGATAATCACTACTGAAAACAGCCCTCAAGTGGAACAAGTTGATCCACTAGTAAATTTACTGTCAGAAAAAAAGCACAACAAAAATGAAAATGAACAACAAAAAATCCATCACATTCTAAAGCAAATCAACAAAATCCAGACCTGCAGCAGCATAACAAAAAAAAGTAAAATGTGAACCAGAACAAAGATTAAAACAATAATCGAAACAAACTCAGAGATGACAGAGATGCTAAAATTAGCATACAAGGGTTAAAAATTGTGATTGTAAACATTTAAAAATGAAAGTTTTATAAAAATACATTTGATCAACCAAATCTTCACAAAAAATTTTATTAACAAACCTTCACTCCTCCAAGAAATATTAAAGGACTATATTCAGAGGAAGGAATATGATACAGAAGGAAAGTGGTTGTGTATAAAGAAGGAAGAGCACTAAAAATGATAAATATATGAGTAAACACAAAAGAGATTTTACCATAATTCCTTACTTTTCAAAAATATAATTATCTGCTTAAAGCACAAATACTAACAATGGATTGTGGAGCCCATTCCATATGTAGAAACAAAATGTATGACAAAAATTATACAAAGAAGAAGCAGGACTAGTAGGAGTATCAGGGGTTTATATTATCACATTGCATGTGAAGTGGTACAATATTATTCTTCATAGGCAGGATGAGTCTAGCATGCATATTTCAATTCCCTGACTAACCAATTAGAAATTAATAAATAAAACAAAATGTATATCTGATATGCAAATAGAAGAGACAAAGTGAATATGAAATGAAATCGGTCTAGCAGAACAGAAGGAAAAAAACAGTGAAAGACAGATAAAACAAATAAAAACTAGTAGGATTGAAGAATCAATTCTGATAAGATTGATAACATGTTAAATTTAAATAAATTAAATATTTAATTTAACTGAGATAAGAGATGCTGCACTTGCACATGTACAAAGGGAAACAGTACTTTGTGGATCACCTTCAACTACGGAGGCAATACTTCCTATATCTGGGCATCCTGTTATCACCCTTTTACTGGATTAATTCAAAGTAATAATGTTTCAATGTGACCTAAAAACAAACAAAAAGAGGGTCTGCAGAAGATCCATGTTGTGTGAGATATTTTGCCAGTTGCTCCTTACAGTGTAACAAACTCCATTAAATTTGAGTGCCTTCATCAAACAAAGGTGTGGTATGGAGTTCTGGCAAGCCCCAAGAGAATAATTATAGTGAAGGTGTGGGATTGAGGGTAATGCCAGAACATCTATTGCTAATAATTAGTATTCATTTTTAAATCAGTTCCTGGAAATTCTTTTAGCTATTATTGTACTTGACTTGCCCTGTTGCTGAAAACATCTATGAAACTGGACAAAAATGTTTTCAAACATGGTATAAAGGGCAGTGAAAATTTTTGACCCTTAAGAAAAGAAAAATAACTGAAGTAAATCACAAGAACATCTGAGTCTTCTACCTAGGAACATTTTCCAGTTATGCCTGAGGGAACTAGAGCATACTGTAATCCCAGAAATTTGGAAAACCAAGGCAGAAGGATTGCTTGGGCCCAGGTGTTCAAGACCAGCCTGGGAAAGATAGAAAAACCTTGTCTCTACTAAAAATAATTAATAATAAAAATAATAATTAGCCAGGCATAGCAGTGCACATTTGTGGTCCCACCTTCTCAGGAGGCTGAGTTGGAATGTTTGGACCCAGGAGGTCAAGTCTGCAAAGAGTCAGGATTGTGCCACTGTACTCCAGCCTGGATTACAGAATGAGATTCTGTATTTGTCCATTTTATGGTGCTGATAAAGACATACCAGAAACTGGGTAATTTAAAAAGGGAAGAGGTTTAATTGGACTTACAGTTCCACATGACTGGGGAGGCCTCACAATCATGGTGGCAGGCAAGGAGGAGCAAGTCCCATCTTACATGGATGGCAGCAGCCAAAAAAAAATAAGAGCTGGTGAAGGAAAACTCCCATTTGTAAAAACCATCAGATCTCGTGAGACTCATTCACTATCATGAGAACAGTGCAGGAAAGACCCACTCTCATAATTCAATCTCCTCCCTCTGGGTTCTTCCCATGACACACAGGAATTGTGGGAGTTACACTTCAAGATAAGATTTGGGTGGACACAGCCAAACCATATCATTCCACCCCTGGCCGTCCCAAATATCATGTCTTCACATTTCAAAACCAATCGTGCCTTCCCAGTAGTCCCACAAAGTCTTAACTCATTTCAGCATTAACTCAAAAGTCCAGAGTTCAAAATCTCATCAGAGACAAGCAAGTCCCTTCTGCCTGTAAGCCTGTAAAATCAAAAGCAAGTTAGTTACTTCCTAGACACAGTGAGGGTACAGGCATTGGGTAAATACAGCCATTCAAAATGGGAGAAATTGGCCAAAACAAAGGGACTACAGTCCCCATGCAAGTCTGAAATCCAGCAGGGCAGTCAAATCTTAAAGATCCAAAATTATCTCCTTTGATTCCATGTCTCACATTAATTCAGGTCACGCTGATACAAGGGATGAGTTCCCATGGTCTTGAGCTGTTTCACTCCTGTGGCTTTGCAGGGCACAGCCTCCCTCTGGCTGCTTTCATGGACTGGCATTGAATGTCTGCAGCTTTTCCAAGTGCAGGATGCAAGCTTTGGTGGATCTGCCATTCTGGGGTCTGGAGGATAGTGGCCCTCTTCTCACAGCTCTACCTTGTGGTGCCCCAGCAGGAACTCTGTATGGGGGCTCTGCCCCCACATTTCCTTTTCACACTGCCCTAAGAAGAGGTTTTCCATGAGGGCTCCACCCCTGCAGCTAACTTCTGCCTGGGAATCCAGGCATTTCTGTACATCCCCTGAAATCTAGGCAGAGGTTCCTAAACCTCAATTTGTTGACTTCTGTGTACTTGCATGCTCAACACCATGTGGAAACTGCCAAAGTTTTGGGCTTGCACCCTCTGAAGCCACAGCCTGAGCTCTACCTTGGCCCCTTTCAGGCACAGCTGAAGCAACGGAGACTCAGAGCACCAAGTCTCTAAGCTGCACACAGCACAGCGACCCTGGGTCCAGCCCACAGAACCACGTTTTCCTCCTAGGCCTTTGGGCCTATGATGGGAGGGGCTACTGTGAAGATCTCTGACATGCCCTGGAGACATTTTCCCTGGAGACATTTTCCCCATTATCTTGGAGATTAATATTCGGTTCTTCTTTGCTTATCGAAATTTCTGCAGCTGGCTTGAATTTTTTCTCCGAAAATGGGATTTTCTTTTCCATCCCATTGTTGGGCTGCAAATTTTCCAAACTTTTATGCCCTGCTTATCTTATGAAACTGAATGCCTTTAACAACACCCAAGTTAGATCTTGAATGCTTTTCTGCTTAGAATTTCTTCCACTAGATACCCTAAATCATCTCTCTTAAGTTCAAAGTTCCATACATCTCTAAGGCAGGGGCAAAATGCCGCCAGTCTCTTTGCTAAAACATAATAAGAGTCATCTCTGCTTCAGTTCCCAAGAGTTCTTCATCTCCATCTGAGACCACCTTAGCCTGGACCTTACTGTTCATATCACTGTCAGCATTTTTGTCAAAGTCATTCAACAACTCTCTAGGAAGTTCCAAACTTTCCCACATTTTCCTGTCTTCTGACTCCTCCAATCTGTTCCAACCTTTACCTGTTACCCAGTTCCAAAGTCGTTTCCACATTTTCAGGTATCTTTTCAGCAATGCCCCACTCTGCTGGTGCCAATTTACTGTATTAGTCCATTTTCATGCTGCTAGTGAAGACATGCCAGAGACAGTGCAATTTAAAAAAGAAACAGGTTTAACTGGACCTACAGTTCCACATGGCTGGGAATGCCTCACAATCATGGCAGCAGGCAAGGAGGAGTAAGTAACATCTTACATGGATGGCAACAGGCAAAAACAGACAGCTTATGCTGGGAAACTCCCATTTTAAAAACCATCACATCTCATGTGACTCATTCACTGTCACAAGAACAGTACAGGAAAGACCTGCCCCCATAATTCAATCACTTGTCACCAGGTTCCTCCCACAACAGGTGTGAACTGTGGGAGTTACAGTTTAAGATGAGATTTGGGTGGGGACACAGCCAAACCATATCAGACCCTGTCTCAAAACAAAAGTAAATTTTAAGTTGAACCATCATAAGTCAGGGACTGTGTGTGTGTGTGTGTGTGTGTGTGTGTGTGTGTGCTTTTATAATTATGTTTCATGATTTAAAAAGATGTTCATAATGAGCAACCAGTTAAAAATTAAAATGATGGAAAACATTAGGAATTCTAAAGGAGAAAAATTTACTATTCAAAATGAAATTAACTGCTAGCTAACATTAACAGTAGCTTTAAACCTGCAGGAAAATATAAGGTGATTTAACTGGCAGGTAGACCAATATAAAACTACCCTGTCTGAAAAGCTGAAAGAGAAAGGCTGAAAAAAATATGTGAAAACAGATGTTTTTACTGTAGGGAAAGATAAAGTACTTTAACATTTATGCAATTTGTGGCTGGGCACAGTGGCTCATGCTTGTAATCCCAGCACTTTGGGAGACTGAGGCGGGCGGATCACCTGAGGTCAGGAGTTTGAGACCAGCCTGGCCAAAATGGTGAAACCTGTCTCTACTGAAAATACAAAAGGCAGCTGAGTGTGGTGGCACACGCCTGTAATACCAGCTACTTGGGAGGCTGAGGCAGGACAATTGCTTGAACCTGGGAGGTGGCAACTGCAGTGAACTGAGATCTCGCCACTGCACTCCAGCCTGGGAGACAGACTGAGACTCCATCTCAAAAAAAAAAAAAAAAAGTATGCAATTTGAAAGTCAGAAAAATATGAAAGTATAATAGGGACAGTGAAAGCATCTGAAAAAAAGGCTACATTTTCTTCTGAATTTGATGAAAATCAACAGTTTACATGTTGGCGAAGGGCAAAAGAGCTAACCATATAAAGGAAATTATGCCTAGGCACATCATAAGCTTATTGATAGAAAATAAAAATAAGTTTAAAGTCTTTAAAGCAGCCTGGAGATAATGGGAAATTGTTAGTTTTAAATAATTATCTTTATTTTTTTCTGAATCTGTATTTTTACCTCTTAATTATTACTCATGTGGTAATTGTTCCGGTGCACAATACACTGGTTCTTATGCCTAGGGAAAAACAATATGAACTAGTTGTCACACTCTACATAAAAGAGTCTGTCATATAGGTGATGAATGGTGAAAAAAATGAATCTTGGTATTTTTAGTAGAAGAAAGAGACAGATACCCCCTCCTCTTGAAACAAAGGGGAAAAATATTTGCTCCTTGGAGATAAGATGGAAAGAATCTCAGTTTCTCACTCTAGTATTTCTGGAATGTAAACATATCTTTTGAAGGGCCAAATAATTTTAGTATCTCCAGCTTTACAGTTTAGAAATAGGTCCTGAATTTCATCCTATCTTAATATGTTAACACATACCTTTGGAGCTTGATAAATCTTACCTGCACTCTCATTACATATATAGTTGTCTATTTTCTTCTAGTGCTTGCTTTTATGCCAGAATCCAATGTTTTAGGGAAAAAAAT
Organism: Macaca thibetana thibetana; assembly: GCF_024542745.1. Lineage (NCBI taxonomy): Eukaryota > Metazoa > Chordata > Mammalia > Primates > Cercopithecidae > Macaca > Macaca thibetana. The sequence continues at coordinate 63,592,905 of NC_065594.1, forward strand.
CTTTTAAAAATTCCTAAATATGCAGAAACACAAAGATATTTTCTTTAAATGCCAAAGAAATAATACGATTGATATTCATCAAAATGAATGAATGTCAAAAGGTAATAGAATGATATTTTTATATAATAAACAAAAGTCAATGGAACATTGTATGTTAAGTAAAAATTATGAATGCAAAATCTATGTATTTTCAAATCAGCCAAAGCTGAGAATTTTCACCTGCATATCTACACAAGAAATTTTAAATTAAGATCTATAGGATGAAGTAAAGTCAGATTGCAATTCTGAACCATGGAAGGAACGATGAGCAATCACTTTGAAATAGCTGATTAATACAAAAACAATAACACTGTGTTGTTGAGTTTAATGTGGATGTAGAAGTACATAAAATTACAACCATAATAGACTGTAGTAATTTAAGCATAACGATTACAATTCACAGAACAATTGCTAATTTAATAATACAGAATATTTTGTTTTATGAAACCAATATAACATTATAAATGGAATACTAAAGATATTTAAATAATTAAAAGGAAATAACTAGGCAGAAGGAAAATTGATTTAAAAAGAAATGGAACAAAAATAAAATAAAAGGCAATCATATGATGATTACATTAACTATGAGTGTACTAAAAATTCTTAAATTGTCAAACATTATTACACTAAGTAAAAGAGTATGATCTAATTGTATTCTGTCTTACAGAGACAATAAAAAGGTAGTCTAGAAGGAAAAGCATAAGGAAAACATGTATCATGAAAAGGGTAGCAGAAGGAAGTTGATGTGGCTATATTAATAGACACATTGAACATCAAGTGTATTATGAGACAAAGAACATTTTACAATGATATAAAGAGTTGATTCACAAGGAAAACATAACAGTCCTAAATATGTATGTACATATCAGAGTTTTTTAAAATATTGAGATAAAAACTGACAACCTAAATTGATAAACATAAAAATTCACAATCACAGCTGGAGATTTTAACATTTCTGTCTCAATAATTCATGGAACAACTAGATCAAGAATAAATGAATAATGGCAGAAAATATTTGAACACTATTAATCAACTTGACCTAATTTTTTAAAGTACATATAAAACCACGGAATATATATTATTTTGAGTGTTCATAGATGATTCTCTAAGAAAGAGCCCGTAATAGGGCTAATAATAGGTTTTGAAAAATTCATGACCTTTCAATCTTACTGACTTTTTTCAGAAAAAAATATTAAATTTAGACTCATATTTAGGAGTGAAGATTACCTGATGACTACATCAGATCAAAAACCATTTCATCTGTATCGTTTTATAGATTGTAAGGTAAACAGAAATTGGATGATGGAACAAAGGAGGCATAATTAAAAATGTCGGCTTCATGACTATTTGTAGAAGAGGGATATTAAGGAGTGTGGTATTATATTTTTGTGTTTTTACTTTGCATGTATTTTATTTCTAATAAGGTTCACCAACATTTTAATAATTTTTATTAATTCATTTTTTCTCATATTCACTGTCAGTTGCATATTGGGTAATTTACTTTTTTTTTTTTTTTTTTTTTTTGAGACATAGTCTTGCTCTGTCGCCCAGGCTGGAGTGCTGTGGCGTGATCTTAGTTCACTGCAATGCCTCTGCCTCCTGGGTTCAAGCAATTCTCCTGCCCCAGCCTCTTGAGTAGCTGGGATTACAGGCACATGCCACCACGCCTGGCTAATTTTTTTTAATTTTTAGTAGAGATGGGGTTTCGCCATGTTGGTCAGGCTAGTCTTGAACTCCTGACCTCAAGATGCACCCATCTTGGTCTCCCAAAATGCTGCGATTACAGGCATGAGCCACCATGCACCGCTTATTTTACTTTTCACCATGCAGAAAAAAATATATATATATGTATGTATATATATTAGTTTCTTGCCTTTAGAAGTTTTCCATATTAAAATATTTTTCTTATTTGTATTGTAGTGTGAATTTTGAGATATAGAAATATTTCAATTCAATGTAGTTGCATGTATAATAGTTTCCTTTATGTTTGTCTATTTTCAGTTATTTGAAGAAATTTTAAGCAACTTGAATATGATAAGCCTATTATCATATATTCTGTGCTAAAACTTTTAAAGTTTTACTTTCAAAATATAAACACGTGGCAGGGATCATTTGGTGTGTGTTTGTTTATATGTAATTCTGTATATGTGTGTATGATATAATGTAGCCCATCTTTTTCACCACCAAATTGCAATGTCAGTGCTGCCAAATACAAAGCAACTGTACACATTTGGCACAGTACTATTTTTCGACAATTATGGTAATTCTTAGTTTAATTATATCATTTTTGTATATACCTAATGATGAGTAATTTCCTAAATTGAGGCTTTTATGACTTTTCTAATGACTCACATTTATATTGTCAGTACCCCCTTCACTTGTGTTTGAATTGGCTGGCTCTAGTGCATTTCAACGGCTCCTCTTATGTGCTGACAGCTGAAAAATTCTCCAACAGAAGCTCAAATATGTAAGAACTTGACCAAAAGAATGAAAGAAAACTGAAGAGGGGAAAGTCATTTCTCTGTGGACATAAAGGTGCATGGCTTATAAAAACCTGTATCTATGTATATATTCAAAAGATCATTTAAAGCACATTTAGAGTGAAATGTCTATATATAAATAAATTGATAATAATTTCTACAACAGATCAAATTTTATTGATTTTTTTAAAACTAAGAATATAACAAAACTAGATAATGTAGGTCATTTCAGGAAGATGTAGGTTAGTAAATTTGAATGGTGTATACATCACTTTTTAGAAAATGTATATAACATTTTAAATGTAAAGATTTTTCTAAATAATATAGTATTTTAATAATGGTTATAACCAACTACAGAGATTGAATACTAAATTCTATTATTCATTAAAACTTGCTGCAAAGGTACATTTAGAAATAACACATTTCAACCTTTCAGTAGAGTCCTAAAATTAGCCCACTGCATTTTAGAGGTAGAGCAAAGCCCAAGATAAATATAGTGTTGAGATCAAATGAAACCATTAACGGTCCCTATAATGAAATACAAAATTACACTTTGGGAGTAGGGCACTGATAGGAAAAACTTTGGATTAAAAAAGCTAAATTTAGATGAGAAAGAAATAGCTAGATCATTGACCCAGAAGAACTGAACACTAAATATATTATTTCATTCACAATAGGGAAACATGTGCTTAAAAGAATTACAGCTCAATTTCCTCCAAAAAGAAAAAAAAACTATTTCCAAAAGTAGCAAATGAAACTGCTTGATTATTTATTTATTTATTTTCTTTTTAATTTTTATTTATTTATTTATTTATTTTGAGACAGAGTCTCTCTCTGTCGCCCAGGATGGAGTGCAGTGGTGCTATCTTGGATAATTGCAACCTCCGCCTCCTGGGTTCAAGTGATTCTCCTGCCTCAGCCTCCCAAGTAGCTGGGATTACAGGGGCCTGCCACCACACCCAGCTAATTTCTGTGTTGCTGTAGAGACGGGGTTTTACCATGTTGGCCATGCTGGTCTCTAACTCCTGACCTCAGGTGATCCGCCTGCCTCCGCCTCCCAAAGTACTGGGATTACAGACATGAGCCACCACGCCTGGCAACTGCTTGATTATTTCTAACAAAAGATGGGAAGACAAGGAAATTAGCAAAGAAAAAGAATGAACCTTTTGCTGAAAGTGGCTAATGTTAATGGGACGTGTTCATGAAAGATAAATCTTTGACTAACATTTCAATGTCACATTTTGAGTCTACTATTAATTAAGGATTATTATTATTTTTGCTAGCATGTAGTGAGTGTTTGTGTTAAGTATTTGCATGGATCATTTTAGTTTATTAAATAAATTCACTGGTCAGGTAGCGTTAACATATTACATAGAAATCATAATTCAAGTTTAAGAAGGGTGGTTTTTCACTTAGGGAAAATATTACAAAAGTAGTGAATTCTGAATTCAGATCCAGGCAGAATGACTCAAGCACCCTGACTCAAGAGTCTGACTCAGACTGACTTTGAAACATTATGCCCTTTTGAATTTTCTTTTTCCTAAGGAATCATTGTGGCAATATTTAATATTTATAGGCGAACAATGGAGGAAAAAATAATCAAATTTTTCAAAAACTATTAAATACTGACTCTGAGCTAACACTAGTTTATATGAACCTTACATAAATTACGACTTTGATCTGTCAATCTGAGTAAGAGTTTAATGAGTGCCAGGTGATAAAAGATGTTCTGAGAGAATTTACCTCATGTTGGAAGCAGTAGAATTTTAGAAACACTCTGATTATTTCTCCAACTGCTGGCATTACATTGGAATTCAAGTGGCCAAATTCCATATTACCTTCTACCCTATTGCACAAGGGTTGTTTTAATTGAATATTTTACATGAAAACTGTTACAACTCCAATTTCCCATGGAAATAATAAATAAAAATTAAATGCTGCACCCTGGAGATATTATAGGTATTTGTACTTCCACAATAAATTCAAAGATGTATGTGAGGTTATTCCTATCACATATTCATATATTTATTTTTAAACTTTGTAAGTAGAAAATACTGATGCATAAGTAGAATATGATAAATTAATAAAAATAATATTGACCACTCACATTTCATCTGCTGATCTAAATTTAATTAACTACCAGCACTGGGTTTGAGTCTATTAATGTTAATAAATGTTTATCTTTTGGGGGAAAAGGGACCACCAAAGTTTTTGCATAGTAAAAACATCAATACATATTTTCTTATTCTTTTATTATTAGGATAATTTTCCTATTCTCTAATTTACCATGTTAGCTTGTAAAATTCTTAACACTTTCCCTTTTCCAAATATATTGCCATATGTTTTTGGCAATGTGTATTTAGAAAAGTAGGTGGCTGGGATCTCTTGATATGACATTGATAGGGACAGGAGGCAGAAAAATTCTAGGCAGGCAGGGTTGGGTCCCTGACAAAACCCCACCCTCACGTCAAAAAGTCTGAAACTGCAGCCCAAAGTGAGAACTTATATCCCTGTTTTCCTACCCGAATGTTGTCTTTTCCTGAACAACCCATGGCACCACCTCACCCCATCCTGTGCCCATAAAGGCCCCAGACTCAGCCAGCAGAGAGGAGAAGAAAGTGGACATCAGGGACCATGGCTGGACGTCAGAGAGAAGTGACTTGACTTCAGAGGAACAGCTTGATGGCATAACTTCAGAGAAGAATCCAGCTGGAGATGGCAGAACTTCATCCCTTTCCGCCCCATTCCCTTTTTAGCTGCCCTTCCTGCTGAGAGCCACTTTCATCACCAATAAAATCCCTTGCATTTACCGTCCTTCAGTTTGTTCCTGCGACCTCATTTTTCCTGGATGCTGGACAGGAACTTGGGAGCCACAAGTGTGGACACAAAAGGTTGTCACTTTGGCCCTTTGCCCTTGCTGGCAGAGGGTGGCCACCTCACGTAAAAAGGCAAAGGGCCCATTGAGCTGTTAACGCTGAAGCCGTCCACAGATGACAGGGTTAAAAGAGCACTGTAACACACCCTCTGGGGCTTTGGGAGTTGGAGGCACCCTGCCTGGACGCTGCTACAGTGTCTGCATGGAGTTCGCTCCTGCCAGTGCCCAAAAGTGCTCACTCTGGCTCTTGTACCCACTCACCTATGCACTCCCTCCTGTGAGGGGTGGAATACAGCATATCTGTGCAAGGGAAGTTTGATTGCACTAGGCCAGGCACTGAAGTGGCTGGCCTATCACAGGTCTTGTGCACTCCAGTTCCTGCCTAGTTTACTTGCACACTTCCTCCTGCAAGGAGTTCAGAGCAGTAGGCTGAGTAAATGAGGCATCCAGTCATGAGTCCCATGAAGGGGTCAGGGAATTATTCTGCTTCAACATGTATCAGAGGAGCAGGAGATACCTCCAATATAAATACAGGGGAAGTTCCTGAGGATCTTGTGGCCTGGGTAAAATACAGATAAAGACTTCAAAATGAAAACAAGTAGTTGCTGTAATCTGTGCTCCCTATCCTTGTAAAGGATACACACTCCTTTTAAGTTGCATTTTGATTATTTGAAGTTCCATTTAATACACTTAGATTCATCATTAATCCTTACATGTCAAGTTAATCAAAAAGTCAACTTTTTGTGGGCCCTTGAATAATTGAAGGTTGGAAATATGTAATAGCATAAGAAGGTACGATGCTGGGGATAGTATTCACTGAAATAGGGGATTCAGGAAATAAATTCAAGATAAAAAATGAGTTGATTTTGGAAGTTCACATTTTGAGTAAAACTGAGATATTCAAGAAGAGCTATGTGGATGGAACCTGTTGATTTAGCATCATACATGTCTCAAAAGAATTTGAAGTCATGGTACAAAATGAGATCTCTAGGAGTAAGTGTCTGAAGGAAGAATTAGGATGAGGAATAGAAACTTCAATTGGGTAAGTAGAAACAGAGAATCAGAATGTTGAAAAAAAATTCACAATACGGAGGCATTAGTAGAGCAAGGCAGGCTTCTAGATTGTGTCAGATATTACACAGAAATAGAGTAAGATTGATGTGAATCAACTGGGTTGTCAAATTTAACTCATTGGTAGAATTTCTGCTTTTTAGTACAAATAGTAGATTTCGGCAGACTGATATTCCCAGTAAAGACTGCGGGAAAAGCTAGGTAACATACTAAGGAAACAAAGAATTTCCAAGGACCAAAACCTGAAGATAAAACAGACATGATGTGAAAATCATAGAGAGAGAATCTAAACAGCAATGAGATTTTACAGCCACTTACCACTTTTCCAGGGAAGACTTTGGAATGAGGTGGGGAACTTCAACTTCTTTGCATAGAACTCATGGGTGGGGCATTTGCCAATTTTGAAGCTGGTTGGAGACAAAAGCTATATGGTTAATATTAAGTTCAAAATAAATTTCCTCCATCATTCAGGACTGAGTAGATGAGACCTCCAGGCTCTCAACTGAAAGACTTGCAGAAACACACTTCACTAACAAGAATAATTCGAGTGAAACCAACCCACATCTAAATTGCATCCAGCTCTCAATCAGCATAGTTCCTGATCAGAATTAGAGATGTTATAATACCTTTCTTATTCCCTTGAGGAAAAAGAACAGTATCTCTCTTTTAGAAGACTATATCATTTACAACAGGGTCTTTTCAGTTCTTTAATGCATAGAAAGTGCCTTTTCTATATATTCTGGTTTTATACCTTGGGACTTCACACTGGATACAAAGCAGGGTGTTTGTAGGCTGGACATAATATGAAAAATTACTTTTTTGAGCCTGAGGAGGGGGAATCTTAATTGAAAGGCTACAACATTGGTGCCCATCCTTTTGAAAAGACATTTTGAAGAGACATCTATAATAGTTCCTCGCATAGTTGGTTAATGAAATTTTGATCTGTTTTATTGTACCAGTGCTTCCAAAGTTTATTGCAAATTAGTTCAATGATATTAGGTATCCATTTTAATTCATGTGATGGACAAAATAATAAACAAACAAGACCTTTGTGTAGGTAGACACATGGAACCTGTAGAACAGTTAAAGTGTGCCATCCTTGCAAGGATATATATTAATATCAAAAGATAGGAAGGAATAGCTAAAATAAGAAAATTTTATTATTGTTTTCTGGATGAGAAAATCATCTGTAATGATTCTGAAAAGGGTGAAAAGGGTGAAAAGCAGTCGTTTTTCAAGCTCTTCAAGGCAAGTTCTTCAAGGCTGTTCTTAGGTTTGAAACAGCTTCATGGGAATTAGATTATCAGAGGTTGTCACAATTTATAGGAAGCAATCAAAATTTGCTGTGGACTTTAATGTTTTTACAGGACCATAAAGACTAGTCAGTTTATAGAGTATAATTTTACCGTCACAGTCACTCATGAACAGGCTCCCAGAGTCAGGACTGCAGGACATACAGCTATCCACACATGCAGAGCAGATTTCTATATTTCTAAAGTTCTTGGTGTTCTCATAGAAAGATTGTTTTTAGGCTTTCTCTAGTGATGTTTCTTGATTCCCAGACATGCTTCTCGATCATTGCTTGGAAAGCCTTCTCTCCATCAATTTAAAAAGGCTGAAAGTCTAGGGACTTGGCTAGTTTGTCAGTCAAGGTACCTTGAGGCCTTTCAAGAACTATCTTCAGAAGAATAGGTCATTCCACTCTGCCTCCAAGTCAGAGAAACTTAATAAAGTATTGTTAATTATCACAGACATGAGGACGTTGCCCAAATGATTTTTGCTGCAGGAAGGCCCTAAAAATAGTTTTTCTGGTTGGATAAGGCAACTGATATCTTTCCCGACTCTTATAAAAGCAAGAAAAGAAAATGTATTATACATTTGTATAATCCTGTCTTAGCTTTGGCTGAGATAATATACCATAGACTGAGTAAGTTAAACAATAGAAATTTATTTCTCACAGTTCTAGAGACTGAAAAGTCCGAAATTAAGGTACTGGCATATTCATCTCTTTGTAAGGACTCACTTCCTGGCATACGAATAACCATCTTCTTGAGGAATCCTCACATGGTGGAGAGAAAAGCTCTCCTATCTCTTTCTCATCCTATGAGGGAACTAATCCCATTATGAAGTGTACTAGCCCATTCTCACACTACTATACAGAAATACCTGAGACTAGGTATTCATAAAGAAAAGAGGTTTCAGTGGCTCACAGTTCCACAGTTCTACGCTCACAGTGTGGCAGCATCTGCTTCAGGGGAGACCTCAGGAAACTTGCAGTCAAGGTGAGAGGCAAAGTGGGAGCAGGCATCTTCACATGGCCAGAGAAAGAAAAAGGGAGAGAAGCAGGAGGTGCTACACTCCTTGAAACAACTAGATGTTGTGAGAACTCACTCACTCACTATCAGGAGAACAGCACAAAGAATATGGTGCTATGCCATTCATGTAGGATCCACACCATGACGCAATCACCTCTGACCAGGCCCCACCTCCAACATGGAGCAGTATATTTCAACATAAAGTTGGGGCGGGGAGACAGATCCAACCCATATCGTAGGAGTACCACCCTTGTGACCTCATCTAAACTTAATTTCCTTCCAAAGGTCCCATGTTTGAATACCATTACACCGAGGATTAGGGCTTCAGCATATGAATTTTGGGGGACATAGGCATCCAGTACTTAACAGAGCCTAAGGCTGAGAGAATCCTGTGCTGCTGTTGCTGTGAGGGAAAAAAAGACAGCAGGGTGGTTGAGTTTGAAATTCCATCTCCACGTTTCCATAACTCACATACATCAATATTTCAAATCCAAGTCTCATTTACCACCCTTCTTCATAGATGTGACAGGGCTAAACAAAATGTCTCTTTAAGTACAAAAAGACGTATATGTATTGCTTAGCTTGTGATAAACATACGAGTTTGCAAAGAGCAATACAGAAGTGAAGTCATAAATACTATATTTTTGTCTAAATGTAACATCGGAATAAGAAAGATTTCTATAATACTAATTTTTAAGCTTTTGTATGTTAAAATATGAAAACCCCATGTTGCTTTTACTGTAGGGAAAAGAAGAAACTTATCCACGGAACAAAATTGGATAACTAAAATTAGAGTAAGTAGTGATTAGTGATCCAATCTGTTCAAAAGCTTATTACACTTTCTTACTCTGTTTCTTTAAATCTATCTTTCAATTTTATTCTGACCTGCATTTATTAAATAATTATGAGTAATCCTAATTGTTTAATATGTATGAATTAACTAACAATTATCATATATGAATATACTAATTTTATAAACATGGGGTGATGAGGCTAAATTGTGAATTATATTTTTGTTTAGCAAACAGAGTTGTATGGAATTATTTTAGTTATCTATGCTTGGACTAAATCCTGAGTAGATTTCATTATTTCGGTTAAGAAATAAAAGCTGGGCATCACATGCACATGTTTGCAAGTACTCACATCAAGAACCTGATTCCTGGGAGGAAATAATCTTGTCAATTTTCTGCCTTTAAACTCAAGCATTTGATTGCAAATATCACACATAAATTGTATAAGATTTTAAACTAAATTTATTCCTCGCAATTTAAAAATTGATGACGTTTTATTTAACTGTATTTGGGAAGCACATTTATATTAATTTTCTTAAAAAAATTAATGGGTCTATATCAAATAATAATTCAAATCTGTTGTTTTATGGAGACTACCTCCTCTTTGTCTCTACACATAAAAATAATTAGTTAATGATTATAGTGCTTATATGATCATCTTGTTTAATATGCATAATATTCTTGAGAAAAAGGTGATGTACCCATTTTGCACCTGTCAAAACAAATAGTAAAAGAGGTTAATTAACTTGGCCCTGGTTCAACAGATGGTAAACAGTTGGGATTTAAACCTAGGCCCCAGTAGTCTCAATCATGGTAAACATATGATGCTGCCTCTCTGGTTTAGGTAGTTATTAATCAAAGGAGAGAACTATTTGTTTTTATGCCTTTAAACATTTTGTTTTTGAAAACTGTAGGACATACTCATTTTGGAATCAAATAAATAATACATTCCAAATCTTACTTTCCATAAAATGCTCATATAAGCAATTAGGAATTTCAAAAATTCTAATTTCATAAAATAGCTGATATGGTTTGGCTCAGTGTCCTCACCAAAATCTCAAGCCTAATTGTAATGTCCATGTGTCAGAGGAGGGACCTGGTGGGAGGTGCTGGATCATGGGGACAGATTTCCCCAAAGTTGTTCTTGTGATAGTAAGTTTTCCCGAGATCTGATGGTTTAAAAGTGCGGCACTTCTCCCCTCACTCTCCTTTTCCTGCAGCCTTTTGAAGATGGTGCTTGATTCTCCTTCACTTTCTGTCATGATTGTAAGTTTCCTGAGGCCTCCCCAGCAATGCAGAACTGTGAGTCAATTCAACCTCTTTTCTTTATAAATTACCCAGTCTCAGGTAGTTCTTTATAGCAGTGTGATAATGGACTAACACAATAGCTAATTTCAAATCCATTCAATTTTGCTGTCTCCAGTATTAACTGCATAACTGACTCATAGGAGGAAATAGATCCAAATTAAGCAGAAAATCTTTCCTGACCCCTTTGCAGGCAGGAACTGGAGTGCATGGGCACTAGAACTAGCCAGCCACTTTGATACTGGCAGAAGTGGACTCCACTCACTCGATCCTCTTGTGCTCAACCCCTCATGGGAGGGAGCACATAGGTGAGTGGGTACAGGAGCCAGGGAGAGTGCTTTTGAGTGCTGGCAGGAGCGAAACTCCATGCAGGCCCCACAGCAGCATCTAGTGAGGAGTACTCATGATCTCCAAAGCTCCAGAAGTAATATTGCGGTCAGTGCTCTTTTAGCTTTGCCATTCAAAGATGAGTCAAGAATTAACAACTCAGTGAAGGATCAGTGTGACAGCCTTCTGCATCCATACTTTTGGTACCGAAGCTCTTGTTCGACATTCGGGAAAAGTCAGGTCACACAAATGAATTGAAGGGTGGTGAATATGGAGGATTTTATTGCTGATGAAAGTGGCTCTTGGTGGGAAAGGGAGTTAGAAAGGGGCTGGAGCAGGAAAGTGATCTTCTCCTGGAGTCTGGCCAGGGATGGCCACACTCCTTTCCAAAGCCATGCCATCAAGTCATCCCTCTGAAATCAAGCTGCCTCTCTTTGATGTTCAGCAGTATTCTCCAACATCCGGCTGCTTTTCCTCTTTTCTTCCTCTCCTCCCTCTGTTGGCAGACCCTGGGGTTTTTATGGGCACAGGATTAGGGATGAGGCAGGTCATGGATGGTTTTGGAAAAGGCAACATTCAAGTCGGAAAACAGGGACATAAAGTTCTCAATTTGGGTCATGATTCCAGGTGTGAGGGTGGAGTTCTTTCCCAAGGACCTACCCTCTTCTGCCCAGAATTTCCCTGCCTCCTCTCTCTATCACATACATCTCAACAATCTGTTTTGGACTTTTTTTTTTTTTTTTTTGAGATGGAGTCTCGCTTTGTCACCCAGGCTGGAGTGCAGTGGCACGATCTCGGCTCACTGCAAGCTCCACCTCCTGGGTTCACGCCATTCTCCTGCCTCAGCCTCCAGAGTAGCTGGGACTACAGATACCCGCCACCACGCCCGGCTAATTTTTTGTATTTTTTTAGTAGAGACAGGGTTTCACCGTGATGTTGCTCTCCTGATCTTGTGATCTGCCCGCTTCAGCCTCCCAAAGTGCTGGGATTATAGGCGTGAGCCACTGTGACCGGCCTTGGATTTTTTTTAACACCATGCATAAGGCAGTATATGCTGATAGTGACAACGACTTTGCTCCCTATGGAGATGTAAGGGAAGTCATTAAGAAGCTAGTATAGGGAGTTTAATGGGAGTGTCAGATGGTGATAGTAGAAGTAATAAGGGCAGACAACCAGTGGCAATTTTGATAAGAGGTAAGGGGGACAAGAGGATATTAAAGGGAGGTGAAGAAAAAAGGAAAAATTCAGGAGAAGAAACATTTCAATCTCTAGTGGCCTAAGGCAGAACGTGGTTAAATATGAGGCCACATAAAATTTCTTCATTTTCTACTATACTTACTAGCTTTTTCTAATCCAAAGTAACTGGTTAAGCACCTTTACTCTAGGGCAGTGGTTTCCAAACCTTGTTGCCATACAGTATTATCTGGGAATATAATGCTAAAAAATTTTAATGCCTAGGATATATGCCTCACATTTTGATTTAGTCCAATTTGAGATGAAGCAGAGAAATCCACTTGCTGATTAAAATTAGGAATTTAATTTTTCTTCTGATGGCATAGGGAGCTTCAACTGTATGTTTAATAATTTGGTGACTGAGAAAGCCATCATTTTGTTAACCCAAGATACTGTATCTTATGGCCTATCATCAAAACACTCTGTCCAGGCTATATTGTGATAGTAGCGCAAATTTGAGGTATTGTTTGCAGGTTAAAGTTATAATTTAATGCTTACAAATTTAATATATAAACAGCTTGGGTTTAATTACATTAAGTACATTATGGCAAATAATATTGACTACTAACAGGCATTTCTCGTTTTTCTACTTTGCTAACAGGGCCTCAGTTTTGTTATGGATGATGTGATAGTGTTGTCAGGGAAGTTAGATGCTGGTGTTGATCCATGAATCAACCAATTAGATAGACCAGTTACGGTATTCCTATTCCCTTTTTCCAGTGATTGGCTTACAGTTGTGCTTCTGGCCAATGAGATTAAAGAAGAAATCTTCCAGGGTTTCTGGAAAAGATTTTCCTCTAAGATAAAAAGCTGGGGTTCTACAAGGATTTCCTTTACTGGTTTTGGATGCTGTTTTGTGACTCTTATCATGCCTAGAGTTTGTGATGCTTGGAATTGCTGTCACCTTCTTGAAATTATGGAATTAAAAGCAGCCAATACAATGGATGCACAAAGAAGAAAAATTAAATGAGCTATGGTTCTTGCGGATATCTTTTGGCTTATTAACCAGCCCTGCTTCTGCTTATCTCTGAACACTTTATGAGAATAGATCACATATGTTTTCATTGTTCAAGTCACTGTCAACAAGGTATTATTTTATTGCACCTGATACATTGATTTATTCCTTTCCCTTTCTAGCAAGATGTTTTTTACTTAATTCTGGCTCACAGTTTTCAAGCTGGAGGGTACTGCTCTGATTTCTCCTGTGCCACATGAGTTCCTTTGTCTTTCTTTTAGCATTTCAGCATTATCATACTCACCTTACAGCACATTTTCCCCAAAGGGTCTCAATGCTTCCAACTGATGATTTCAGCAAGGTTATTTAAATTTTCTTCAAGAGGAGTAGATTTTTAAAAGTAAGATTCCTGGTGTTTTCCATATGTGCTGATTAAATGAGCAGCAGACCAAGGTACGTTTATTAAAAACAGCAAGAATTTTAGCATGGAAGAAAAAGGCCAACAGTAGGGCGCACCACAGAATTAAAATTACAACTTAGCCAAGCTGTGCTGTCAAAATCCAGTGATTTCTGTCTCTTAACTCCAGTGTGGGAAAGTGAGGAAGCTGAAGTGGAAAATATTATTTCTGGGGTCTGGAGACCAAAAGAGGCAGAGTAATTCCTGGCTAGAGGAAATTAGTTCAGTTCAGCAGGGTCTGTAAGTAAGCTTCTAGGGGCAGCAAGAGAGGGAGAGACCACAGAGCTGATTAAAAAGATCCATCATCCCTGTATTCATGAAGCTTACTGTTGTAGGGAGAAACATGAGTGTACAATCAGTCAAACTCAAGGCAAAAACGTAGCCAACTCTTAAACAGTACCAGCTTTGATACAAACCTGTGTTCTGCCATGAAGAACCTTGAGACCTTATCAAAGTTAATTCATTTCAGGCCTTCAGTTGCATTCCAAATTAGAGGTCCTAATCAAGAGTGATAATGGAGAGTCTTTAATATAGTAACACATGTAGACCTATTAGCATACTCCCTGGCCCATAATAAATAGGCAATACATGTCATGTGTTTAAAGTAAAAAAAAATCATAAACTATGTGAATATCTAACTAGAAATAAAGAAGGAGAATGGCTGAGTTTCATAAATGATTGAATAATTGATTATTGGAGGCTTAAAACACTGATGAAAGGGGTTATAATTTTGTCATACTGCTTAATTCCATAAAGATAAAAGGCAAAACCAGAAAAAAAGAAAAGGATAGTAAGTCAGGTATATATTAATGTATTAGTAAAGATTTTGTGCAATTAAAGTCCAAGGTGTTATAAGGCTTATGATGTTTTTTATCTTAATCATACAGTTTCTAATTTTTTCTCTTATGGCAGAATATTTTATAGACAATACTCTTGAATTAGTAATTATTTTTGCTCCCTTGGGGAAATTTGACAATGTCTGGAGACACTTTTAGTTGTCATAACTGGCTAGAAGTTGCCACTGCTGTCTAGAGGGTAGAGGTCAGAAATGCTACTAAACATTCTACCATAAACCAGAAAGCCTCACTACTACCCCCATCAAAGAATTACGTGGCCCCAAATACCAACAGTGTCACACCTAAGAAATGCTGTTTCTTTCTCTTTGCAGATTCAAGATGTACATGTGCAGGTTTGTTACATGCGTATATCGCGTAATGCTGAGGTTTGGGCTTCTGGTGAACCCATTACCCAAATAATGAACATAGTACCCAATAGGTAGTTTTTCCAACCCTTACCTTCCCCACCCACACCACCACCTTTTTTGGAGTTCTCAGTGTCTCTTAAAGAAACTCATTTTAAATTAATCCAGTTTGTTTTAAAGAGTAAGTGTTACTGAGATAGGAGTGTGTCTCTGTATGTGTTTATGTGTGCACAAGGACATGTTCGAATGCAATAATAGAGATATTCCACAAATATATAAATCTTCTACAAGCAAGCAAAGAGAAAGAGGAAAAAAGGAGCTTTGATAATCGTCCAGTGTCATCTAGACTACAAGCCTATTATTTGCATAGGATTATGTATTGTATTTAAATGGCAGATTCAGAACTAAAATCCAGGGTTTTCTGCTGCTAAATCAAGGCATACTTCCTGAAATTATATCCTAAATATCAGTATTAAGTTTAGCTATTTTTGTTTCATTAGTGTCATGATAAACACATTTAATGTTTCTAAGATTTCCTGAAATACAATAATGATGTTTCTTATATTACATTGTAGCGTATCAGAAGTCATTGTTTCCATTTATGCATATTTTTATTGACTTTGGGATTTCCCATAAGATATAAATACATTTATAAATGTTCTAGAATCTAGCCACTATTTAATTTATAATGTAAATAACACAAGCATATAATTTTAAGCATAACAAAACTTTTTTTTGTTCTTCCTACTCATGTAACAAAAGATTTTGTGCTAATTTTTTGTATCTTACTTATTGACTGTGTTTGCAAGCATGATCATTCTGAAAGAGAGTAGGTATTTTCTGTAACTGTGCAAGTTCTGACTCAGAAACAAAATTAGTCAGTAGAAGTAATATAACCTTGACCTTCTTTTAAAATATGTATTTGTGTAAAGTATGTTGCTTCGAATGATACAAAAGGGTAAGAGAGTGCCTGTGCTCTACAGTAATACACAGCTTTATCAATTCAAGCTGTTTGTACTGCAGCAAAAGAACGCCTACTCCTGAACTCCTCTGCATTCTCCTCTTGAACCAAAGCAAAGAATTACAGAGGCAGAGCCAGTGATGCTGCAGCCTCTTAGTGAGACCATGTTTCTCACGGGCTTCCAGGGTTGCAGTCAGCTGTGACTGTGAGAAATTGAATACAAGCTTTGAATGTCAGTCTCCCTTTCCGTGTCTGTCAGCAAAGATTACAAACCATGCAGAGCCAACAGGAGCAGAGTCATAAGGGCATTCTTGAATGCCCAAAGATTTGGCTATTTATTAAACTCTTTCATAATGAGGTCTCCATCATTGGAAATATTCAATATGGAGTAACGTGTTTTTAAAGGGAATCAATCATTGCATAAGTAGCAGTCATAGAAAGTATCTAGCATTTCTTCCATGACTGACATTTCTATCAGGGTTTTACTCAACATACCTTCCATATTATGTATAAGAAAGCAAATATCACTAGCAAAAATGCATAGACATAAAGAAAACAAAATGCACCTAAAACTTTTATTTTAAAAAAATGGCTAATGTGAATGCTTACAATTGTTTTATAGGAATGAATTATATAATTTTTCTTATTTATCTTAAATATTAATATGTTGAGTAAATTGCTATTGTTCAGGCTAGAATTATATATATGCAAATTGTGTTTTATCTTACATTCCCTCTATTTTTTGATGCTTTGTGCCATTGCAGGCTGAATGGTGCCCTTCAAAAGAAGTTCATGTCCTCATCCCTGCAATCTTTGAAAATTTTGTATTACATGACAAAGGGGAATTTAAGTAGCAGATGGAATTAAGGTTAATAATTGGGTGACCTTGAAATGGGGAGATTATCCTGGATTAGTTGAGTGAGTCCAACTTAATCATGTGTTCTTAATTGTGGAAGAGGCAGGCAAAAGTGTCAGAAGGATGCTGTGTGAGAAAGACTCAATCAGCCATTGTTCACTTTGAAGATGCAATAGGGCGACAAGCCAAGAGATGTGAGCAGCATCTGGTAATTGGAAAAGGCAAGAAAACAAACTCTTTGTAGAACCTTCAGAAAGAAGCGCAGAACTGCCAAGTCCTTGTTTTTAGCCAGGTGAGCCCTATTTCAGACATCTGACCTGCAGAACTGTGAGATAATAAATTTGTGTTCTTTTAAGCAACTAAGTATATTTTACTTTATAACAGCAGCAATGGAGAACTAATACAGTGCTAAATAAAAACCTCAACCCTGTTGAATCTGTTCGGTTGTATTTTTGGTTGCAGGTAAAATACAATTCAAACTAACTGAGGCAGAACCTCAGAAAGGACAAATGCTCGTGTGATTTGGGGATGACTGGAATCATGAATTCAACAAACATCCGTGAGTTTTTCTCTCCTATAGTCTCTGCTTCTCTATGTGTTGTCTTCATTATTTCAAGCAGCCTACCTGGACACGTGATCACAGGCAGCAGGCAGATCCCAGAAACAAAGCACCTTAGCTTCATCTCTAATTAGGATTTTCAACTAAAAAAGAAAAACCCTAGTTAAGAGCCCAAATGGATCATTATATTCTCTTGTGCAGGTGGCCAGACAATGTATCACTTCAAGCCTTTCAATAGAAAAACAAGAATGGATGGAGTGAGGGGAGTTTCCTAAAAGAATGTTGGTGTTTTACGATAATAAGAGAAGTAGTACCCGCAGATAAAAGTAGAATCTACAACACAGGGTTTCGTGTATCCTCAATACACAGAATGGAAACCAGATCAATACTGCCTTCCAAATTGTAACAATGATAGAGAGAAACCAGTGATTACATAAACTAGTAGAAATAAGAACAGAAATATATATGTTAGTTCCAGGCACCCAAATTATCTTTGAAAATTGATTTTAGTGTTGGAAGAAATAAAAGTAATTGTAAAGTCAAGTTTTAACACTTTCAGCTTTAGGCTATTATAGGTTTTATGTTTTGAAGTGTTTCATATAAAGAGTAGCTAGATTTTTGGAAACATTAGGTTACCTACCCTAATGATTTCAGGAATGATTGCAAAGAAGCAAATGTAATTTAGACAGTCTAATGTGCTCCATTCCATTTCATTACCAAAATGAATTTCGTTAGATTTACATTTGATTACCTTCAGTTTTAGCTTAAATTTTTATTACATGAACTATTCCTATGGTTGGGGTCTTCTAAAAATATTAGAATCGTACATTTAAAAATATTGTTTTTCAAGACCTTATTTTGAAGTCCTGTCTCCCTCTGGCAGCTGTTCTACTTATCTGTCAAACAACCCTCCGGGTATTACAACTCTCTAGTATTTTGATAGGTAAAGAAAGATCATCTCTTTTAGTAGATTTTTAAAGATTTTTTTAAAGTTCTTTGGCAACCCAATCTTAATTTATGCAACACTAAACCACAAATAAAATTGAGAGAGTCTCATTTAACGACAATTAAAAAGTCTACATATTATTTTGTTAAGATCTTTAGGAAAACATAATAAACTATAATTCCGTTTTCAAAATTCTGAAAATGCTCACTATTTCAGATATAAAGTAGCTCTCCAGAAATTTCAGATAAGTTTTACAAGAAATTATTGTTGAAAAGTAAATGTCACATGTCTTCAACACAAATCAGTTTTCATAACCAATAATTATATATTCATCTTGTTTGTTTTCAGTTTTTTATTTATAAACATATCTAGAAGCTTCATGTTAACTCCCCTAAATCAATGGAATATTTTAACTTTATCTAATGTTTGGTTTTTATGTCACAAAATTAATTATGAGCTTCATATTTCTTTTCATAATAAAACAATATCAGCTTGGAAAATCAGAATATTTTCTAGTAATCAATCATAACCTTGCCTAGATATAGTTTGGACTCTTTTTGAAAGACTACCACTTAACACCAATGTACTGCCAAATTTAAATATCAGAGTTCTAAGAGAGTTCAAGGGCTAAGCTGATACCTCTGTAGTAAGAAGAACTGAAGAAAAACATGGCTGGGCACAGTGGTTCACACCTGTAGTCCCAGCACTTTGGGAGGCCAAGGCGGGTGGATCACGAGGTCAGGAGATCGAGACCATCCTGGCCAACATGGTGAAACCCTATTTGTACTAAAAACACAAAAATTAGCTGGGCATGCTGGCACGAGCCTGTAGTCCCAGTTACTCAGGAGACTGAGGCAGGAGAATCACTTGAACCCAGGAGGCAGAGGTTGTAGTGAGCCAAGAGAGCGGCACTGCACTCCAGTCTGGTAACAGAGCAAGACTCAGTCTAAAAAAAAAAAAAAAAAAGGAAAAAGGAAAAAGAAAAGAAAAACATGAAGGAGAAAAGAAAAACATGAAGGTATTCATTGCTTTATTAATATTTTAAAGAAATGCACATTAGATCTATCCGGGGATATTTTCTAAATAGATATATTATTTTATCTAGTGCTATTTTATGGACACAGGAGCAATATATTCAGAATTAAATAAAGCCTGTCTTCAATAGACCTGTCAAATTGGTATACTCCCTATCAAGTAGTAAGCAGCATGATTGGAACCACAGGGATTGTGGGTGTGACCAATTGGACACTGGATCCTCAGAAATTTTTTAAAAATAGGCTGAGTGTGGTGGCTCACACCTATAATCCCAGAAACTTGGGAGGCTGGGGCAGGAGGTCTGCTTGAGGCCAGAAATTTAATACCGGTCTAGGAAACATAGTGAGACCGAGACCTGGTCTCTACAAAAATATAAACTAAAATATTAGCCAGGTTTAGTGGTACATTACTGTAGTCATAACTACTTGGGAGAATCATTTGAGCCCAGGAATTCAGCGCTGTAGTGAGCTATGATCATGCCAATGATTCTAGTCCTCCAGCCTGAGTTACAGAGCAAGACACTGTGTCAGATAGATAGATAGATAGATAGATAGATAGATAGATAGATAATAAAATAGATAGCCTATGAAAGTAATATTTTATCTATACAACATAAAAAATTACTTCCTTCTTAAAAACTTCAGATCAAAAGCCAATAGCTTTCTCCCAGTTGCTAAATTTGAAGAAATTCATAGACCCAGAACCCTATTAACTAAAGACAGGTTTGATTTTCTTAAGCAGTTGTTATTAAAGTATGGTCCTGTCTTCAACATCAGCATCAGTTGGAAATGGATTAGAGAAATTCTCGTGAAATATTACACCTCTGACTACATCAGAAACTCAGAGTTTGGGCCCAGTAATCTTTTTAAAATCCCTTTAGGTAATCCTGAAGTATGCTACAGTTTGAGAACCACTATTCTTAAGGATGAACAATGTGATTTACAAAACCTGCCCTAAAGAGAACTGTGCCAGTTGGTCAGGATGACTATATACTAGGAAATTAATATACACACATGTTGGGAAGATGTTTAGATACTGGTTCTAACTTGTTCTTTTTCCTTGGGCATGTCAGAAAGGGAGTTTACAAAGCTGAGATCATTAAGTTTGGGCTCAGGTTTATCTTCCAAAAGGCCCAGGAATTCCACAAACCCTGTGTAAAGCTATTTCTTGAGTTCTTGAAGGAAAAGTTAAAGTAGACACATTTGTCAAATAGCATAATCTATAGCTTGGTTCTCTGACTCTTAAAGTGAGGGCTATATTCCTGAAGGATCCAGTGGAAACTGGTATGGATGAGACTGCCCATGCATACTAAAATATTAAACCAAAGAAATGCCACATTTCTGGAAATTTTTGGAGATCTGTGAGACTGCTAAAAATTTTAAAGATGCAAAAATGATGTTCTTATCACACTGCTCTTTTACATTATCTGTTTGGTTAAAAAAAAAAAATCAGATGACCATTACAGTGAGGTCGTAACTATAACCACCTTCGAAGCCAGAGATATGGCATTCTTGCTAAAGTAATTCAACACTGTTTCTGGCACCTAGTAGCTATTGGGATCTGTCAAATTTATTATTTTCATGCCAGTCAAAAATTATATCACAAAAAGTGGTAGGAATAGAAATCCACCTTAATCCTCATTTCCCAGGAGTAGTTCAACTCTATTCTTGTCTCACTATCTCACTATTGTACCTAATGACCTCTTACTATGTTTTTTTCTTACTTTTTTATTTTTTCCATGGACAGATAATGATGTATGTATTTACCTCGTACAACATGATGCATTATCTAACATGGTTGCTACTTTTGTGGTAACATAACTTTGTATTCAGTCTATTTTTCAATATGAAAAATTATTAACTACAATTACCAGGTTATAAAATAGATCTCTTGAAATTATTTCTTTTGTTAATTATATTTATTTTCCTTTGGGCATCATCTCTTCACCCCCACTACCAACCATTCCAGCCCCTGAGATCAACTTCTTTGTGTTCTCTGAACATGTGCGATCATGCATGATTTGTGTTTCTGCAACTGGCTCATTTTATAAGTTCCCCTAGCTTCATCCATTTTGACATAAACAACAAGATTTTCTTATTTTTTATGACTTAATAGTAAATAGTATTTCATTGTGTATACATACTACATTATCCGTTCATTCATTTATTGAAACTTAGATTGATTTCATCTACTTGCAATTGTGAATAGTGCTGCAATAAACATATGTGTAAGTCCTACTACTAACAGTGGGATTGATATATTATATGGTAGTTCTAATATTATTTTTTGAGGAAACCCCGTACTATTTCTCATAATGGCTGTACTAATTTACATTCCCACCAACAGTGTGCAAAGATATTTTTCCCACATCCTCACCAATACTTGATTTTTGTCTTTTCGATGATAGGCATTCTAATAGATATAAGAGGTTATCTCATTGTGGCTTTGACTTCTGGGACCCTGATGATTAATGATGCTGAGTGTTTATTCATATACCTGTTGTGCATTTATATGTCTTTTTTGGGGAAATACCTTTTTAGGTCTTAGCCCATGTTTTAATCAGGTTATTTGTTTTGTTGCTATTAATTTGTTTGAATTGCTTATATATTTTGGATATTAACTGCTTATCAGTTGCAGAGTTTGCTAATATTTTCTCCCATTCTGTAGATTGTCTCTTTACTTAGTTGTTTTCTTTGCTAGGCAGAAGATACTTAGTTCGATGTAATACCATTTATTTACTTTTGCTTTTGTTGCCTGTGTTTTGGGTTTGTATTAAAAAATTATTGCCCAGCAAACATCATGGAGCCTTTTCTCTATGTTTTCTTCTAGCATTTTATCATTTTAGGCTTTACATTACATTTTTAAACCATTTGAGTTTATTTTTGTATGTGGTGTGGGATAAGGGTCTAATTTCATTCTTCTTCTTATCCAGTTTTCCTAAAACAATTTATTAAAGAGATTGTCCTGCCTTCATTGTATATTCTTGGCTCCTTTGCCAAAAATCAGTTAGCTGAAGATATGTGGATTTATTTCTAGGCTTTTTGTTCTGTTTTGTTGTTCTCAGTGGCTTTCTCACCTATGGCAGCTGTCCTCACACATTTTGGCCCTGGAGCCCATAAGGCAAATGCGAGAGCCCCTAGCAAGAGCCAGAGAAAGAATCCTTTGTATATTGCAAAAGCCTTAGGCAGAGGAGAGGAAGCCCCAGCACTCCCTAGACTTCACTGGCTACCACTCTGTGTCCATTTTTGTATCAGTACCATGCTGGTATACTTACTGCATTTTTGTAGTATATTTTGAAGACAGGTACTATAATGTCTCCATCTTTGTTCTTTATCCTCAGATTATTTTGGCTATTCAGGGTATTTTGTGTTCCTGTACAAATTGTAGAATTTTTTCCATTTCTGAGAAGAATGTCATTGGTATTTTGAGAGATATTTTATTGAATCTGTAGATTGCTTTGGGTGGTATGGACATTTTAACAATATTAATTAATTCCAATCCATAAACAATGTATATCTTTCCATTTATTTGTGTCTTACTTGATTACTTTTATCCATGTTTTATAGTTTTTAGTGCAGAGATCTTCCTCTCATTAGTTAAATTTATTCCTATTGTTTTAGTTATAATAAATATAATTTTTGTGAATTTCTTTTCATATAGTCTACTGTTATGTAGAAACACTACTGATTTTTGCATATGTATTTTGTATCCTGCAACTTTACCAAAATCACTTTTTGGTTTTAACACCTTTTTGATGAAGTCTTTAGGGTTTTCTATTTATATTACTATCTTGCTGGCAAACAGGGACAGTTTCACTTCTTCCTTTAAACTGAATGACTTTGTGAAAGGAAAATAAAAACTTGGGACCCAAATTCACTATAAAGAAAGAAAAAATTAAGCTGAAAGCTGAGTCAAGCAAGAAACTGCCTTTTGTTCCTAAGCAGAGAGCTGTATATAAAAAGTTAAATATCTCCACAGGTAGTTACTCTATGGTCAGCTTATCTTATGTAAAGTGCTGATTTATTGAGCACTAGACACTAGATGAATATATAATTGGTTCTTCCTCTACCCGTTCCTTTTCCCTTATAACATGTGAATTACTACACATTTCCTCTTTCCCTTCCAGCCTACTTTTCCTCTTTAAATATTGAGGCCCTCGAAATCATCTTTGGAGAAAGGCACTGATCTCTTTCCTAGACATGTCCTTAACCTTGGCTAAATAAACTTATCAATTGATTGAGAGTTGCCTCAGGTTCTTTTTGCTTTACAACTCTTATTTCTTCCTCTTGCTTACCTTTTCTGGCTAGGACTTCCAGTACCATATGGCATAGAAGTGGTGAGAGTGGGCATCTTTGTCTCATTCTGGATCTTAAAAGAAAAGCTTTCAACTTTTTCTAATTGAATGTGATGTTATATGTGGATTTGTCATATATGGCCTTTATTATCTTGAGGTACATACCTTCCATACCTAATTTGTTGAGAGGTTATTGAAAGAGTGTTGAATTTTATCAAATGTGATTTTTGCATCTACTAAAATGATCATATGATTTTTGTCCTTTGTTGTGTTAATAAGATGTATTACATCTGTTGTTTTACACATATTGAACTATCCTTGCATACCTGAGATTCATACATTGTGATCTTGTGTGAATGATCTTTTTATATTTTTCCAAATTTGTTTTGGCAATATTCTGTTGAAGATTGTTGCATCTATGTTTGTTAGGAATATAGATGTGTGTTACTCTGTTTTCATGCTGCTGATAAAGACATACCTGAGGTTGGGCAATTTACAAAAGAATGAAGTTTATTGGATTTACACTTCTATGTGGCTGTGGAGGCCTCACAATCATGGCAGAAGATGAAAGGCATGTCTCCCATGGTGACTTGTGCATGAAAACTCCCCTTTTTAAAAGCATCAGAACTTGTGAGACTCATTCACTATCATAAGAACAGCCCGGGAAAGACCCACCCCCATAATTCAATCTCCTCCCTCTGGCTTCCTCCCATGACACATGGGAATTGTGGGAGTTACAATTTAAGATGAGATTTGGGTGGACAAAGCTAAATCATATCATTCCACCCCTGGCCATCCCAAATGTCATGTCTTCACATTTCAAAACCAGTCGTGCCTTCCCAACAGTTCCCCAAAGTCTTAACTCATTTCAGCATTAACTCACAAGTCCACAGTCCAAAGTCTCATTGGAAACAAGGCAAGTTCTTTCCACTTATGAGCCTGTAAAATCAAAAGCCAGTTAGTTACTTCCTAGATACATTGGGGGTACAGGCATTGAGTAAATATAGATATTCTAAGGGGAAAATTGGCCAAAACAAAGGGGCTACAGGCCCCATGCAAGTCCAAACTCCAGCACACCAGCCAAATCTCAAAGGTCCAAAATGTTTTCCTTTGACTCCAGTTCTCACATCCAGGTCACACTAATTTAAGAGGTGAGCTCCCACAGCCTTGGGAAGCTCCAACCCTGTGGCTTTTCATGGTGTAGGCCTCCTCCTGGCTGCTTTCATGGGCTGGTGTTGAGTGTCTGTGGCTTTTCCAGGTGCATGGTGCAAGCTGCTGGTAGATCTAACATTGTGGGGTCTGGAGGATGGTGGCCCTCTTCTCACAGCTCCACTAGGCAGCGCTCCAGTAGGGACTCTGTGTGGGGACTCTGATCCCATATAACCCTTCTGCACTGCCGTAGCAGAGGTTTTCCATAAGGGCCCCACCCATGAAGTAAACTTCTGTGTGAGCATCCAGGCGTTTCCATAAATCCTCTGAAATCTAGGCGGAGGTTCCCAAACCTCAATTCTTTATTTCTGTGGACCCACAGGCTCAACACCACATGGAAGTTGCGAAGGCTTTGGACTTGCACCCTCTGAAGCCACAGCCCGAGCTCTGCGTTGGCCCCTTTCAGCTGTGGCTGGAGTGGCTGAGACACAGGGTGCCAAGTCCCTAGGCTTCACATAGCACAGGGACCCTGGGCCTAGCCCAGGAAACTGTTTTTTCCTCCTAGCCCTCTGGGCCTGTGATTGGAGGGGCTGCCTTGAAGACCACTGACATGCCCTGAAGACATTTTCCCCATTATCTTGGGGATTAACATTTGGCTACTCATTGCTTATGGAAATTTCTGCAGCTGGCTTGAATTTCTCCTATGAAAATGGGATTTTTTTTTTCCATCCTGTTGTCAGGCTGTAAATTTTCTGAACTTTTTTGCCCTGCTTTCCTTACAAAACTGAATGCCTTTAATAACACCCAAGTCACCTCTTGAACTCTTTGCTGCTTAGAAATATTTTTCAACAGATACCCTAAATCATCTCTCTCCAGTTTAAAGTTCCACATATCTCTAGGGCAGAGGCAAAATGCCACCAGACTCTTTACTAAAACATAACAAGAGTCACCTTTGCTCCAGTTCCCAACAAGTTCCTCATTTCCATCTGAGACCACCTCAGCCTGGGCCTCACTCCCAGTATCAATTTACTGTATTAGTCTTTTTTCACCCTGCTGATAAAGACATGCCCAGGACTGGGTAATTTACAAACGAAAAAGATTTATTGGACTTACAATTCCACATGACTGGGGAGGCCTCACAATCATGGCATAAAGTAAAAGGCATATCTCACATGGTGGCAGACAAGAGAAGAGAGCTTGTGTAGATAAACTCCCATTTTTAAAACCATCTTATGAGGCTCATTCAATATCACAAGAATGGTGCAGGAAAGACCCACCCCCATAATTTAATCACATCCCACCAGGTTCCTCCCATGATGTGTGGGAATTGTGGAAGTTACAATTCAAGATGATATTTTGGTGGGGACACAGCCAAACGATATTTTTGGTAATGTCTTTGTCGGGCTTTGGTGTCAGGTGATGCCAGTCTTGTTAAATGAGTTTGAACACATTCCTACCTTATATATATATTTTTGGAAGACCTTTAGAAAAATTGTCATTTGCTCTTTAAATATTTGATAGAATTCAGCAGTGAAGCCACCAGGTGCTGGGCTGTTTTTTCTTTTTCTTTTTTTTTTTGGAAACTTCTTTTATTACTGATCCAATCTTCTTCCTCATTATTGATATATTAAGATTTTATATTTCTCTCTAATTCAGTCTTGATAGGTTTTATTTTCTATAAATTTATCTCTTCTAGGTTATCCAAATTTTTGACATATTATTAAAAATAGTCTCATAAACTTTTATATTTCTATCATATTAGCTGGAATATCTCCTTTGTATTTCTGATGTTAGGCCAGCTAAAGTTTTGTCAATTTTATTTATTTTTCAAAAGCCAACTCTTAGTTTCATTGATATTTTCTATTTTTTTTTTCTGTTCTCTCTGTTTTCTTCTTCCTCCTCTTCTTTTTTTCTGTGATCTTTTTGTTTTGTTTTGTTTTGTTTTGTTTTGTTTTGTTGAGACAGAGTCTCACTCTGTCACCCAGGCTGGAGTGCAATAGCGCGATCTAGGCTCACTGCAACCTCCACCTTCCGAGTTCAAGCAATTCTTCTGCCTCAGCCTCCTGAGTAGCTGGGATTACAGGCACCAGCCACCATGGTCAGGCTAATGTTTTGTATCTTTAGTAGAGATGGAGTTTCACCATGTTTGCTAGGCTGGTCGCAAACTCCTGACCTCATGATCCTCCCGCCTCAACCTCCCAAAGTGCTGGGATTACAGGTGTGAGTCACCGAACCTGGCCCTTGCTATGATCTTTATTAATTTCTTTCTTTTACTAACTTTGGGCTTAGTTTGTTCTTTTTTTTTCTAGTTTCTTGAGGTACACCATTAGATTGTTTCTTTGATACCTTTTCTTCTTTTTTCATGTAGGTGTTTATTGCTAACAACTTTCCACTTAGAACTGTTTTTGCTGTATTTCTTAGGTTTGTGTATGTTGTGTTTCCATTTTCATTTGTCTCAAGAATGTTTAAAATTTTCCTTTTAACTTTTCCATTGACCTATTGGTTGTTCAAGAGCCCATCATTTAATTTCTGGGTTTTTTGAATTTCCAATGTTCCTACTTTGGGATCAAATAATACAAAGTTATTAATTTTTAGTTTTGTACCATGGTGGTTGAGAAGATACTTAATATAATCTCCATCTTTACAATTCTTTTAAAACTCTTACACTTGTTTTATGTCCTAACACATGATCTTTCCTGGAGAATGTTCCATGTGCTGTTGAAAAAAATATAAATTCTGTAGTGGTTGGATAGAATGTTCTGAATATGTAGTTGAAGTCTGATGTTTTTGTACTGATTTTTTTATCTGGACGATCCGTCCATTACTGGAAGTGGGGTGTGGAAGTCTCCTACTATAATTGTATTTTAGTCTATCTTTCTCTTCAGACCTATTTGTGTTTTCTTTATATATTAGGTTCTGATGAGTTCACATATATTTATAGTTGTTATATCCACTTGATGAATGGACCTCTTTATATTTTTATATAATGATACTTTTGGGTTTTTTAAATAATGTTTGACTTAAAGCCTATTTTATCTAATATAAATATAGCTATCCTGTTCTCTTTTGATATCTACTTGCATGAAATACCTTTTATCATCTCTTCACTTTCAGTTTATGTGTGTCCTTACAGGCATATATGCTCTTTGTAGCAGCATATAGTTATTTTGTTGCTATCTTTAAAATTCATTCAGTTTCTCTGCCTTTTGATTGGTGAATTTATTCCATTTACATTCAAGATTATTGTTAATAGATAAGGACTTGCTACTGACATTTTATTGATTTCTATTTCTTTTGTATATTTTATTATTCTTTCTACTTTTCTGTCTTTCTTTGTAGATAAGTGATTTTCTCTAGTGGTATGTTTTGATTCATCATTTTTTGTATGCATCTACTACAGGTTTTTGTTTTGTGGTTGCCATGAGTCTTAAAATAAACATCTTATAGTAATAACATGCTTTTTTTCAGCTAATAATAACTTTGATAGAAAAAAACGCTACCCTTTTACTTCATTCCTCCCAACATTTTGAAGTTTTGATATTACATTTTACATCTTTTTAATATTGCATATCCCTAAAAAATACTGTAACTAATAGTATTTTAACAGTTTTTTCTTGTAGTATTAATACTAAAGATATAGGTAATTTATATACTATGATTTCAGTATTAAATAATTCTGTGTTTGCCTTTGTACTTTATCAGTGAGTTTTATACTTTTAGATGTTTTTGTGTTTCTCATTAGCAACCTTTTCTTTCAGCTTGAATAACTCCCTTTAGCATCTCTTGTAAGATGAATTTGGTTGTGAAAAATTCTCTGAACTTAAGTTTCATAGTAAATTATTTCTCTCTCCTTAATTTTTGAAGAGTATAATAATCTTGGTTGGTATTTGCCTTCAGCACTTCTGAATATATTATTCCACTCTCTCCAGACCTATAAAGTTTCTGCTGAGAAATCATCAGCTACTAATATTGAAACTCCCTTATATGTTATCTTTTTTTTCGCTGCTTTCCAGATCCTCTCTTTGTCTTTGATGTTTGACAGTTTGATTATAGGATTTCTTAGAGTACTCTTATTTGGATGGAATAGAATTAGAGACCTTTGAGCTTACTCTACCTGGATAGTTTCACCTTTCTCCAGGTTTGTAAAATTTTCTTCAACTGTTTCTTTAGATGAGCTTTCTATACCTTTGTCTATTTCTTCTTTGACTTCTATGACTCAAAAAAAATTACTCTTTTATGCTGCCCCATTAATCCTGTAAGATTTCTTTATTATTATTTTTTCTTTTTTTTCTCTTGTCTCCTCTATGTTTTTAAACATCCTTTCTTCAGGTTCACAGATATTTTTCTTGTGCTTGATAAATTTTGCTATTGGTGCTCCCTATTGCACTTTGCATTTCATTTATTGTATTTCTTAGCCCCAACATTTTTGGGTTCTCAGTTATTATCTCAACCTCTCTATTAAATTTCTCATTCTGGTCACATTGTTTTCCTTATTTTATTAATTTTTTTTCTGTGTATTTTCTTGAAGTTTGCTAAGCTTCCTAATAGTATTAATTTTGAATTATTTTTCAAGTTGTTCATATATCTCTGTGTCTAACTCAATAACTTGACCTTTACTTTGCTGGTTTAGTGGTATCATATTTCCCTAATTTTTCTTGATCCTTATGGCTATCCATCAATGTTTGCATATTTGAAGAAGTAGATACTTATTGCAGTCTCCACAAACTCACTTTGTCTGGGTCAGATTAGAAACTTAGGACGGATTCAGCCAGCATGGCACCACCAGAAGCCTGGGATTCATTAAGGCAGGCATGATGCTGGGACACTAAGTCATGAAGCTAGGAGCCACTAAGAGCTGCCTGTTGCTTAGGGCTGTCTGGGACCCAGGGCCACTGACATTGGCTCAGCAATGGTACAGGCCGGGGGCTGAGTTCTCAAAAACACCTGGCATGTGGGGCTGTGTGATCCCACCTGGCACCAAATCAGTTCCAAAGAGTTAGTCAATTTGTATTCACCTGAAATGCAGGGTCATGAGTGTCTGCCCAGTACTGGGTTTTACGGTGGTAAGCCTAGCGTTGAGTCCAAGACAAAGTCCTATGCTTGCTTCTCTCTCTCTCTCACAAGTGAATGGTATCTCTTCCCATGCTGTGTTCCCTATGGTTGGGGGAGGGGTGGCACATATGATGTCTTACTGTTCTTCTTACTCTCTTCAATGAATATTTTCTTAATATTGTGCTATAATCAGGTACTGTGGTCTCTTACCTGTGTTCCTTTGCTATTGGGAAAATATTTTTGCATGTAGGTAGTTGTTTAAGTTGATTTTTATGCAGAGCAATGATTGCTGGAGAGTCTTACTCTGCCATCTTGCTTCAATTCCCATCCCTAATTCCAATAACCCACTTTTAGCACTTTTGCTTCCAACTCAGTCAAACCTGACCTCTGCTGTTCCAGGTTTGTTGGCTCCCAAGATGATCCTATTAAACTTGAAATTGGAAAGACTTCCTGGATACTTTGGACACCTCTGTCTCACTGACAAAAAGAAAATGTATGAAAGGGTCTTTCTTTGCCTCTTTGATGGCTAAAGTAAATGGCCTTTAAAAAAAAAAAAAAGGCTAAATATATCAGATAGCTTCCTAACCAGTTAAAGAAATAATAACTGTGGATTCTATACATAATTTTATTAGGTAGCTATTTATAGCCACATTTATTATCAATTATGAGTATTGCTTTTTTCTTTTTTCTCTTTTCTTATAATTTTAGATAAAATATATTAGAAATTATTAATTTTATAAGTTCATAGATTATTAAAATGAAAGAAGACACATCTGAGCCTTGTGCTAGAGATCTTGAGATTCTTGCAATGACTAATGGAGTTTTGTGGTTCTCATTATTGATGAGGGGGAGAAGAAGAAAAAGAAGGAAGAAGAATAAGGAAGAGTAAGAGAAGGAGAAGGAAAAAAGGAGAAGAGGAGGAGAAGGAAAGAGGAGAAGGAGGGGAAAGAAAAGGGCAAGCCGATGTATATCTATTTTTATTTGATAATAGTTGACTCATGTCAAATGAAAGAATATTCTTTCTTTCTCTTTTTTTTTTTGAGATGGAGTCTTGCTGTGTCACTAGGCTGGAGTGCAGTAGCACAATCTCAGCTCACTGCAACCTCTGCCTTCCAGGTTCAAGCTATTCTCCTGCCTCAACCTCATGAGTAGCTGGGACTACAGGTGCATGCCACCATGCCCAGCTAATTTTATTTTGCATTTTTAGTAGAGATGGGCTTTTACCATGTTGGCCAGGATGGTTCCTATCTCTTAACCTCCTGATCTACGCACCTTGGCCTCCCAAAGTGCTGGGATTACAGGCCTGAGCCACTGTGCCAGGCCAGAATACTGTTTCTTAATGTGAGTAAAATGATGAGCATAGATACCAAAAGAGGAGGGCATTTCTATTGTTAGACTTTGGCTCCTCTCTTCCCTAATCTGCTCGTTATAACGGAGAGGGAAATGTTTTCAACTACTGAATATTTTATTTCCCAGACTCCAGGATCAACTTAATTTTTACTGGAGGATATCAGCAAAATATTGAAGGATCATTTCCCTTTCTACATCAGCTAACTTTTCTGGCAGCCTTTATTTGTCCTTTATAATTTCAATTCCCACTCTCATCAGCAGATTAAGCTGCTGTGTTTCTTGCTTCTTTCAGTTGATCAAGACTTCTGGGACACAGAAACACCATTATTTTCATTTGCTTCTCATGAAGAGGCAAAACTAGTAGGGTATTGTGTCGTTTTTCTTCTGGATTATTTTATCAGCTCTTATATAGCTCTCAAGCTCTTCACCACCTATTTAAATGCAGAAATTCCCTCTGCGACAATATTTTAAAAATTGTTTAGCTAGACAATGACGGATATAAAACTTGAGAAAAATGGTCATTTCCCTATAATGCAACAGCTTTGGGAGATTTCAGTACAGGGTTTTATTTTGTTTTGTTTCTTTTTCAACTTTTATTGTTAGGATGAGGGGGTTGTTATGTGCAGGGTTGCTACATAAGTAAATTGTGTGTCACTGGGGTTTGGTGTACAAATGATTTCATCACCCAGGTAGTGAGCATAGTACCCAATAGGTATCTTTTCCGCCCTCACCCTTCTCCCATCCTCCTCCCTCAAGTTGGCCCCTGTGTCTATTGTTCTCTTTTTGTGTCCATCTGTAACCAATGTTTAGCTTCCACTTATAAGTGAGATCATGTGGTATTTGTATTTCAGATAAGAAAAAGTTAACCAATATAGACACAGACATACTTTAAAAGGGATTTGGGTACCATTAAATCTTTAGCGGGGGTTCTTTTTGCTACTTCATGTAACTGCTGCCTTCATTCTGGTCATAGTTATTTGAGGGGTACAGGTAAACCTTCTGATTGGGACAAGAATTAGTATATAATGCCTTTCTGTGCTAAATTCATATATATGTTCATAGTAAGAACATTTATGTGCTTTACCCGTGGTTATACCTTTATTAGATACATTTCTAAAATTTATGTAATAGTAGTATTTTCCTTTAGGATAGGAACTCAATCTGCTCTTATGGTAGTTGATGCATATACTTATTTGGATTATTTTCTTATCCCCTGTGTGTAATGCCATATTAGTTTGCCAGAGTCATCATAAAAAAGCACCACACGCTGAATGGCTTAAACAACAGAAATTTATTTTCTCACAGTTCTTGAGGCTAGAAGTCTGAGATCAAAGTTTCGGCAGGGTTGGTTCTTTATGCGAACCTATGAAAGAAGAATGTTTCAGGCCCTTCTCCTTGACTTTATGTAAACACTGTCTCCTCCCTGTGTCTTCACATGTTCTTCCCTGTGCGAGTATGTCTCTTGATGCCTAAATTTGCAATTCTAATGAAGACATCAGTCATACTGAATTAGGGCCCACCCTAATGACCTCATTTTACTATAATTACCTCTTAAAGACTGTGTCTTCAGATACAGTCACAATCTAAGAATTCAAAATTTGTATTTCAGTATATGAATTTTGGGGAAACCTAATTCAGTCCATAAAAAATGGAGGCAGCAATTGTTCCCTGAGTCATATCCCTTTCCATAGAAAAGACACATAATTAGGGATTATGTTATCTAGCCTACCTTTTCCTTAACTGTATGTGTGGCCTTATTACTAGTCCTTAGCCAAGAATGCTATGAGAAACCATGAGTATCACTCCTGTCTGGTTTTAAGGAATTATTGGTGCCTCCTTTGTTCCTTTTTTCTCTTCTGAGATTTTCATAGTTAGAATGAAGAGGCCCTAACCTAGGGGAATTGGAGCCCCCAAAAAAGAGCTGGAGGAAATTATGCATTGCGTGGAGAAAAACAAGCCAATCTACAAGCAGATATGTTAGCATTGAATGTTGTAAGGCTATCATATAGACTTGTCTGTAGTTTGCTATGCCTCAAAAATGTTGGGATTTAATATCAGATAGCTTTTACCTGATTCATAAATACGTAGAACAAATGATGGGGGGAGCAGTTGTCTCGTTAGTTTAGCATGTATGTTGCAGATGATTAGGAAATAGCAACTTCAGATTGAAAAGTTGAAGACCTTTATTACTTAGTGGCAAAATACCTGAGAAAACTATAATTATCTGTAATAATTCTGAAGACAAACTGTGTCCTACTGAAGTCTGTAGCTTTAGAGAAGTAGTTGGAAAAGGTGAGAAGGTTCATGTTTGTTAACATTTACTTAATGTTTTAGAAAGGTGTTATTAAGAAAGAGAAAAGAGTCTCCAAAGTCTATTATTCTATACTCTATGACCACATGTATGCATTATTTAGCTCCCGTTTATAAATGAGAACATGTGGTAAATTAAAAATAAAATTAAAAAGAGACAAAAATTGACTAACTCAGAACACAGGTAGAAAGAAATGGTGAGAAATTTTGAAGCCACACAAATTTGGGAAAGGCTCAAATTTCCAGTGACTAAACAGTAAGAGGTATTACTAGAAAAGGGATTTGCATGGCAAAGATCCACTAAGATTTCTCCAAGAGAGCATATCAATCTTTTGGTAAATATTAAATTAGGAAACTTTTCTTCCCATCCATGCTAATTATTTCAGTTTGCATGAGGATTAAAAAAAGCCAGGCCTGAAATTTAAACTAGAAGAAAATTTTGATATGTTTACTCACATGTAATTGACTAATGGCAACTGGATCAGAAGTCTATTAAGCTCTGCAGAGAATGAAATTGACAAAGAAAAAAACAAAAACCTCATCTAAATGTACTGCAGTTCTAAAACCTTCCTAGGTACCTAAATCTTTGAAACAGAAGGAAGTATCCCTCTCCCACACAGGATGCATTCCTCAGTGCCCAATTCAGAAGTAATCATCAAGGATGTTGTGACACGAAGAAACTCCTAAAGATTGGAATCAAGTGCCTGCAAAATGCCAGGGATCTTGAGGCTAATCAAATAAATCCCTCCTTTCCTAGCACAGGGATGCAGAAGGAGTTCATTATTGCCAGGGACCAGTATGTACATATGACTACTGTATGTCTCTTATTCTTCTATTTTAACATAGGCTATTTTTACCAAGATAATGTTGTCCTTAGTTTACCATTGCACATTGCGGGAGTTGGGTAAAGGCAGGTAATTTATTTTTAGTTTATAACTTTCCAGACTATGTGATACCACATTTGAACATAAATAGTAGGCTGTAACTTAGATACTGGACTTTGAGATATAAGAAGTACCTGGGATAGACACTGGTTTTCTTTTTCGAGGTAACAAGAGAATATGGTGTGTGAGTTTAAATAAAACTACAAATAATTTTTTATTGACCAGGAGGACAGATTGTGGAAGAAATGGCTGACTGTTCCTCTTTAAATTCATCTCCTCTCTATCCTGAAAACATAGCTTATTATACCTCTCAGGATTCCTTGCAGTTAGGGGATACCATGTTGCAGGGTTTCTGTAATGGAATTTTGGCAGAAGTGACAGATACAGCTTCTAGGTCTTGTGCAAACATCTTCTGTGCAATTGTATCCAGTGTCTCTCTCATTCCACCAATTGGATGTGGATTTACAGAGCTTCTGTCAGCTGGGTCCTTGGTTTTTTATTATTTTTATAGCAATGTCACTCCCTGTTTCCCTTACTGACCAGAAATAACCATATCGTACTTTGATATGAGTAAGATGTAACTTCAATTTTGTTAAGCTATTGAAATGCAGACATTCACTATGAGTAGCTAGCATGGCTTCTCAATTAGGCTCCACTCATTTTAGTTCAATGCCCTCTTTACCAGTATAACAGTAGTGTTCTGGTAAAAAAGTTTTGATTTCTTGAATATTATTCATTTTTATAATTTTCTTCTAAAAATTTTTATTTCATTGATCAAAATCCACAGTCTTCAATGTGAATTTTTGTGATCAATGATGGTTTTAAGTGATAAGAAAATGCAAACGGAAAACTTAGGAAGGAGGAACAGGTAAATGAGACAAGAAATGTGGACAACAAATTCTGGTTTTATTTAGGGTTCATGTGGTCACTAGCTATAGGTTATGGTAGCAATAGCGTAAATCCAGTCTTGACAACAACTCATTTAAGAAGTAATCTTTACATTATACTGTATCCGAGGATGAAATGACTAGAGATGAAGTAGCGACCATCTACATTGTATTTTCCTGACTGCTTTCATAGGCGACGTAGTGCACACATTTCCTTAAGTAAATAGATGGAACAGATTAGGGTTAGGAATATAACTCATTTCTCTCTAGGTGTACCCAGCTTTGTATATTTCTGGCAGGTGGATAGATATAGTAAGTGTTCAGTAGTGATAACAAATTAGAAAGGCATTGTGCTTTAATTTTCATTAAGCCTATCCTCCAGTGATTATATGTTAGATTATCTTCAATACTTCTTTCACTAATATTTTGAAACTGGTTTGCTTTGCACCTGATGTCTCTGTTGTCAAAGTACCATTTAAGGGATTGAGTATCTGGGAAAATAAATGTCAAGTCTAATATTATTTCCTTTACCTGTAATGCAGGATCCCAGCCTTACTGAATTCTCTTTATTTGGGGTATGCTTCATTATGTGTCTGAACTGTGGGTATAAAAATTAGATCTTCTTACATTTGAAGGCATGACTTTCCTTTTCTCCTATTCTTTCCATCTTTTATTACTTTCTCATTACCTGAGCAATATACAGGTTTTGCTGAGTGTTACCAATGCTTTTCCTCTGTGGGATACCGCTAATGATGCTGCAACAGAGCTGTTGTTATTCTCACAGTAACACAAGAGAGCTGTGTGGTCCAGAGAGACGCAATGTACAGAAACAAGTTGGAATCCAAAGGAAAGTAAGGAGAAGGTCACATCAATCAATACAAATGTTACATTTTCCAAAGGAGAACCAGTAGTATGTCCTTGTGTGCTACCTAACAGAGACTTAAGAGAAATATTTCTTCAAATATTAATTCATATTCATCTTTTTCCCTCAATGTAGTAACCCAGAGATGAAGGAACAATACTACATTTGTTTTCTTTACCTTGGTAGTAAACTAAAATATTAATTGATTCATATGCTTTTAGCTAAAGTATTTATGAAATATATCACTCTTTTGTCATAGATCCATGGGCAATCAATTAGATTTTTCATTTTAAAAATTAAAATATTGGTTAATTCATGTTTAATGATAAAGTGCACATGGAAAATGTCACTATTTATCATAGAACTACATGTAATATATTTTATTTTTTATTTTGAAAATGAAAATACTAAGGCTAGAAAATTTGCTTAACTGTCCTAAGATAGCAGCCTGAGTTAGAGGTAGACAGAGAATTGGAAGGCAAGTCTTTGGCATTTGTGTTTACTAGTCTGTGCATCCAGAAAGCTTATTTTAAATCTACTTAGGGCCAGGTGCAGTGGCTCACACCTGTAATCCCAGCACTTTGGGAGGCCGAGGTGGGTGGATCACTTGAGGTTAGGAGTTCGAGACCAGCCTGGACAACATGGTGAAACCCCATCTCTACTAAAAATACAAAAATTAGCCGGGCGTGGTGGCATGTGTCTGTGGTCCCAGCTACTCAGGATGCTGAGGCAGGAGAATAGCTTGAACCTGGCAGGCAGAGCTTGCAGAGACCTGAGATCGTGTCCTACTGCACTCCAGCCAGGGCAACAGAGCGAGACTGCATCTCAAAAAAAAAAAAAAAAATCTATTTAGGCAGTGACTACAAAAAAGCTCAAAAAGCTCATTTCAAATGTTACTTCTTTCAGTGGTATTTTTTCTTCTTTCTAATATTAATGCAATCGAATGTACCATAACAATACTCAATACTTGTTTTTTCTCTGCAAATAACAAAATGTTGTCAGAATGAGTGTAGCATAAATCTCTATTCAAAGAGTATATGCCAACACAAAGCCATTCATACAAGGAAAAAATTCTCTGGAGCATAGATTGACATAGTAAAGAATAGATTGAAGTAGACATGGCCTGAATGAAACAGCTTTAGGTTTTTGCAAAATGAAGTATTTTGGTTATTTTTATATTGTGTTTATATATAAGTGTTTATTATATTTTAAACATTTATATTTGCAATGAGTAAATGTGGCTGAATTATAATCAAGACTTTGACATTCACTGACATGATTTGTTTAAAAGTGTGACTTTATACTCTTATTTAGCCTAAGAAATTTAGGTATCCTTTGTTTTATTTTGAACAAACTAGATTTAGGTGAAGCAGTTCTGAATTGAAAGAAGTAAGACACTGCTAACATTTTGCCTTTCCACATATTTACTCATCATCGATGAAGAAACACATTTAAATTTAGAGAATCTAATACTAACAGCAATAAAATCTTATCTTCTCAGAGGCACAATCAATTCACCTTGTTAACTTTTTCTAAGACTAACAGTAAAATTCAATAAGGTTCTATTTTGTTTCCTATAAACTAAAAGCAAATAGGTCTTCAAATTTTATTCATGAATGTTGAGAGAACCATACAAAAAAATCCTGTAAATTGCATATAGAAAACACAAAGCAGTTACATAAAATTTTAAAGGTAAATAACACTAAGCCATAGTTCTTAGTTTATTTAGACTTCATATTTTCAGAGATTTAGTGAGAAGAATAGGGAAAACAGAAAAGTTACCATGATGATAAGATGTTTAAGTTTAGTGTGCATGGAGGTAAGCATGAGGCCTCTATTAGTTTCTTCTCATGCTGCTAATAAAGACATACCCAAGACTCGGTAATTTATAAAGGAAAGAGATTTAATTGACTCAGAGTTCAGCGTGACTGGGGAAGCCTCAGGAAACTTACAATTATTGCAGAAGGGGAAGCAAACATGTCCTTCTTCACATAATGGCAGGAAGGAGAAGTGCCGAGCAAATGGCGAAAAGCCCTTTATAAAGCCATCAAATCTCGTAAGAACTTGCTTACTATCAGAAGAACAGCATGAGAGTAACCACCCCCATGATTCAATTGACTGCCACAACACCTGGAGATTATGGGAGCTACAATTCATGATGAGATTTGGATGGGGACACAGCCAGGGTCCTTTGACATATGTTGACATACAGTATTTCTCAGAATTCTTTTCAGAAGTTATTCTGCATATTTATAAATAACAACATCCACTTTCATTGAGAAGAGCTCAATTATTCTGAAGGATGATCTTTTAAATTTCAGTGAAAGAATATGTAAGAGGATATTTCCCATGTGTTCAATACTGCTGTTATGTTTTGTTTGTTACCATCTACATAATGCAAAAGAATAACATGCAAAGTTTATTTTTACCTTCTATTGCAGTTTATTATAGTCCTTTATGTAGATGGTTTCCAACAATCATCTAGGTCTTCCTACAATGTGTACCTTCAAGTCTTGCTCAATATTAATGTCGTAAAGAAATGGTTATGGAAGACAAATACAAAAATCAACTTGGAAAATGAATTTTAAAATCATAAAGTGAGAAAGAGGGAAATGAATGAGGTATGCCTCCCTAGGATCATGCTACCATTTTGTTTATCTCTATCCATGTCGAATAAAGCCCACTTTACAAATCCTCCATTGCTTTCCTTGTAATTTTTTGTCTTCAATATTTTCTTCAAAGGATCAAAGCCAATGCATGTCTGCTTTGCCTGCAAGATAAATTTACCCTCACTTGTTTGGAAGGATTTGCATTTTAAAAAACTTGTGCAATGTACGAATTATTGCATTTGGCTTGGGGAGTTGAAGATGAACTGGCTGGAAACCAGACAACCATTTCTTTAAAGTTTTCATCTTGTTGATGAAAAATATAGTCAAAATATAACATGATATGTAAAGCAAAAAAGTTCCTTATGAACTTTTTATATTTGGTTAAACATAAACTAAAACAAAAATTCAAGCAATGCAGCCTAGATAAGTATTACATACATGGATTCTGAAGCCAGTCCTCCATGGTTTAAATCTTTATTTTGCCACCTACTAGCTCTATGCCCTGAAATAATTTGCATAATATTTGCCTACCTCAGTTTCCTCACATGCAAAATAATAATATGACTAAAGTACAAATTGAATATGGAAAATCATAAGCACTGTTTAGATGTAAGCTGTGTGTCTTCAAAAATAATGTCCTGCATAATATGTTAATGTAAATTATGCAAAACATATTAAATTATATTTATGAAGCACAAGAAGCATTTTAATTAGTTGTGATTAAGACATGCCTCAGTGTGGACCTATGTGATATGTAATATACTGCATGTTCCAGGACAAATTGAGATGAAAAAATAATTAAATGTATGGTCTACTGTCCAACATTTAAAAATCATATTTTTATATTATATAATTATTTTTTCTTAGTTTTTCCCAACTCAAATGATTATCATCTTAATTCAGGTGAAACAGTTTAAGTTTTCAGGACAAGCATTCACAGAAATTACAAAACTCTCTTGAATGGCAACTTACTTTTTCCTTCTTAATTAGGAATGCTGCTCCCTTGTCTATGAATAGCTTCTTACCTTCCTGTGCATGTCAGCTTAAAAATCTCCTCAAAGAGACCTTTTTATGACCTTAACTTAGCAACTGTCATCCTTTGGCTTGGCTTAAAATGCTTTTAACAACCTGAAATCATCATATACATTCCACTGCACATTTGTTTTTATGTTTACCACTATGAACATATGGCAGTTTTGATCTGTCATCCTTCTATTCCCAGGGGCTAGCATAATGCCAGGCACAGAGCAAATGCTCAACAAATATTTGTTGAATGAATGAATACTGTCAGCTAATTATGATTGCTATTCTTACATTGTAACATTTGGTTTTGGCTGTTTGCTTCTCTTAGATTCCATCCAGAAAAATCTTTTATCTTATATACAGCATTTTTATCTAAGACTGAACTGCCATTTCTCTCTTCCTTTTTGGTATTTTTTCGGTTGTTGTTGTTTTGTTTTTCTCCACTGAACTTAGGTTCAGCGCTGCTGATCTAAGTTAATTGATGTTCCTACTTCCGAATGACCTAGAACTCAAAATAATTTATATGTAGTAGAGAAAAGCCTTTTATTTTTATCCAGAAGAATGAAAGTTAGATACAAAAATAGAATGCTCATTGTATGGAAAAACTAGAAAATAGTTTTTTAAAAATATAATACTATCTGCATTCTTAAGACAGCTTTCATTAATTTTAAAAAACTCTGCCATTGGCTGTCATTGAACTGCTGCCTATTATAACTCAATGTTTAATTATATACATTTTACCAAGTGATGGCTAAATAATCAATCTATAACTGTATATGAGTTCCATGCCTAAACAACAACAATAATTATCTGTTCTATTGTTTCTACAGTTTTCTAAGTATTTCATTAGGGAAAAATATTGTCTTTTAATATGCTTCTGCGGCTTTCCTTCTATTGCTTATTTTTACTTAACTAGATGCAATATGCATATCTAATTATCATCACTAAGCACAAGGTCAATCCAAGGTTGTCTTCATTCTCTTCATCTATATCTATTTATATGCCACCTTTTCAGACATCCATGCTAATACACAGGAGCAGTGATTCAGCGACATTATGTATTAATTTGCTAGGGATGTCATAACAACGTACCACAAACTGAATAGATTAAACAACAAAACATCATCTCACAGTTCTGGAGGCTAGATCAAGGTGTCTTCAGGCTTGGTTGCTTCTGAGAAATATGATGGAGAATCTGTTATGTGCCTCTCTCCTGGCTTCTGATAATTTTTTAGAAACCTTTGATGTTCCTGGGCTTGTAGACACATCATCTCATCCCTTCTTCCATGTTATTATAGCATTCTCTTTGTGTACATGTTTGTCTCTTCAAATTTCTCCTTTTCATAAGGCCATCAGTCATATTGGATTAACGGTTTACCCTACTCCAATAAAACCTCATCTTATTACATCTATAACGACCCTATTTCCAAACACATTCATATTTTGCAATATTTGAGGTTAGAACTTTATCGTATGAATTTTTAGGTGAAACAATTTAACCCATAGAACATTGTGCAGTTCTGTAACTGATAAGTAAATATAGGACACTCAGATTAACTTTATCTGATAAAAGGATGCTCTTTAAAGAGTGCAAAAATGTTAAACAGTCATCAATCATTTGATCAGATTGATCAAAAATCAGTACGTTTTTGGCTAAAATACGTTGCTGTCTTCAGATAAATAAAAACCTTAACACTGCCTACTTAACTTTTGGATACAGTCTTTTTAAGTTATACATTTGTTTATGGGTTGACATATATCTATGACACACAGGCTTGTATTTCCCACTCCTTTTTCCTACTCTGTAGCTGTAAGGAAGGAAAATGTCAGAAGCTTCATGTTGTTGGTATATTTGTACTATGAAGTCATTCTTTACATTTTCATAATTAATATTTCTTATTTATAATCCTCTTACATTACCATGTTTGTTTCAGTTTTTAACTTCCGCTCCTCCAGTTTTGACTTTATTTTCCTTCAGATTTTTTTCTTCCCAGTGGCATGTATGGCTATGTAAATGCAATTAGCAAATAGTATGTAGTTACAAAACTCAAGAGGCAAGAAACTCGTAAAACTTAACCATAATACACTTATTATATACACACAAAAAATAAAAATTTTAATTAAAAAACATAACCATGATATATTACTTTCAGGTAACTGTTAGCAGTAGCTGGCTTTTTAAAAAAAATCTCATAAACAAGACTTTGATAATTCATTTACCTTAATCATATACAAAATAGCCAAGAAGATGGCTGGCCTTGACATGTGAAATCATTGATTTAAGTAAGCTAGAAAAAGTCTCTTTTTAAAATTATGAATTCTTTATTCAAATAAAGAACTAGTCTTATTTCAATACTAAAGAAAAAATCTGTGTAATTTACTAAAAATGGGAAAAAAAGTGATGAAATCACTCAAGCACTTAGAAACCAATATTGACTAAAAATTTATATATATATATATGAAATATCCTGTATTGTAGAAGAAATAGGCCCTAATCTCTTGCTTGAAAACAATATACCATGCAGTTACACTATGTTTTTTTCCTACCTGTGCTGAATACAACCTATCAAGTTTATCAACTGGCAATGTTTTGTGATACGGTTTGGCTCTGTGTCTTCACCCAAATTGCATCTCGAATTGTAATCCTCATAATCCCCATGTGTCTAGAGAGGAGCCTGGAGGGAGGTGGATCATGGGGGCAGTTACCCCCATGCTATTCTCATGACAGTGATGAGTTCTCATAAGATTTGGTGGTTTTATAAAGGGTTCTTTCCTATTCACTCCTCACTCTTCTCTCTCCTGCCGCCATGTGAAGAAGGTCCTTGCTTTCCCCTTCACCTTCCGCCTTAATTGTAAGTTTTCTAAAGCCTCCCCAGCCATGTACAACTATGAGTCAATTAAACCTCTTTCCTCTATAAATTGCCCAGTCTTGCGTAATATCTTTATAACAGGGTGAAAACAGACTAATACACTTTGGTAAAGATCAGTACAATGAAAATCTGCACTTCTATTAATACATCAGTTCACCAATTTTTTTTTTCTTTTGGAACATCATAGGGATAGTTAATACATAACAATCAACATTCTTTAGGTTAACAGTGGTAGGTTATGTTGTAGATTAATTTGAAGTCTCCAACCGTTTTAGATTTTAAGCACTATTTTATAAGCGCACCTAATGAAGTCAACAATCATCAAATAGAGAACCGAAATGTCAGCATGGACTAAATCTGAAAAATTGCTCATTATTCACTGTCAAATCTAGCTTATGAACTTTTAATAGATAAGCCCTCAAACTGTGAGAATAAAATAATTGAACAGATGAGACTGGTCTAAGTGATAGCGTGAGGTATTTCAATTCTATGCCTTTATGATTTTATAAAATAATATATATAAATTTCAAAATAATGATAATAAGGTCTTTGACCTTTAGA
This sequence comes from Macaca thibetana thibetana, assembly GCF_024542745.1. Classification (NCBI taxonomy): domain Eukaryota; kingdom Metazoa; phylum Chordata; class Mammalia; order Primates; family Cercopithecidae; genus Macaca; species Macaca thibetana. The sequence goes on from NC_065594.1 coordinate 63,636,162, forward strand.
ATTTCTATCTTTTATTATGTATGCTTATTTATGTCATTAATTTATAGATCAAGATGAGTCAGTCTTTTGCTCTTTCAGAACTAAAGGTATAATGTTAAGTGTAAATATTGAAACCTTTACAGAAGACAGGTGTTGTTTATCAAATATGCTTATTTTTTCAAATTTTCTGCTCCTTTTCAACTCTGTATAACCTTTCACTTACCCCTGCTGATTCTCTGATGTTCCAGGGGTCACACCTGTTCTTAAGGAAGCGTGGGAGGGAGTGGGTTGGGAATTTGAGAGAAACGCCTGGGTGAACTTTGCTGTAAGGGATCTTTAAATATTGCTCAGTCTTTTCACCTCCTGCCCCGTTGCCTTCTCTGTTGACAACAGCAGAATGCCTCTTGCTGCCCCATGGGTTAGAATTCTTCCTTACAGGCAAAATAACAGCAAACAGCTCTACTCTAAGAATAGTGAGCAGTTTTTGCTTTCAATAAAAAGCTCAACACTAAGAATGCAAGCATAAGGAAGGGATTTTGTTATAAAATGATACATAAACACTGAAACATAAAGTATGCATTTTTAGGAGAAGGAACATCAAGGATTTATTCTTAGCATCCAAAGTAGTATAATCTTCAGCAAGTTATTTAAGATATTGGAACTTATTATCTTTATACATAAAATGCTGTTCAACTAGATGATGTATAATGTATCCAGTTCCTCTAGTCTAACTCTATGGCATTTCAAGATGTATGGGCAGTTATTAGTTTCCAAGTGATGATTCTTCATCCCACCTTCCCCAAAACACAACTCTATGGCTTTGCCATTAAAACTCTGCTGCTTTTGATGTTAAAGCCATTGGAGGAGTATGGTATAATATTGCTACAGAATTGAAGGCAAGAAATTGATTTCAAAAAATAAGTAGTGGTGAATTGATTAAGCTTAAGTAAACAGATGCTAAGGAGCCAAAATACCTGCTTGCGTGATGGTACCTGCTTTCACCCTTTAACCCTTTCACTCTTCTCTGGGAATCTGTCTGACACTATACCAATTAGATATGCATTGGAGTTACCAAAACTTTTCATTTAAATACATCCTTTAAAACTGATTGTAATACTAAAGTGGGAAGAATGTTTAATGTAACTGCTTTCTTGATCTTATGAAATAGATGGAATAAAGGCTATGAACAATGGTTTTACCACCAACTAACCATCTGCCCAGTGTGTGTAATGTGCCAGTGTTTACTAAGCTGTGTATCATCTCACTAAAAACTCACAAAGATCATATGGAGTAGAAATAATTATCCCCGTTTTACAGATGGTCAGATGGCTAAGCCAAAGATCATCGTGTTTATATAGTTAATCTGTGGCCACAAGAGCTAATAAATGAAACAAATGATATTCAAATAAATGTTTAACTCTAAGTCTTATGTTTTGGCTGCTATTAAATGTTAATATATTCAGATAGCAAGGGTTTACAATACTGAAGGAAGTTTGAACAATATCGTATTTATTTAATATGATATATATATTTTCTTGAATTGAATACTTGAATTTTAGCCTAAGATTACATAAACATAGATTCTACATCATTAGAGTCTTTCTAAATATAATTTAATTGATGCCTGTATTCACTTTCTGTTGCTGCTGTAACAAATGGTCACAAATTTAGTGGCTTAAAACAATACAACTTTCTTATCTCGCAGTTTTGAGAGTCATAAGTTCGTGTTGCTGAGATAAAGTAAAGATGTTGGCAGGGCTGCATTTATTTCTGGTGGCTCCAGGGAGAATGTGTTTCCTTGCCTATTCCAGCTTCTAGAGACTGCCTGCATTCCTTGCCTCATAGTCACTTCCCCCATCTTGAAATCCAGCAGCAGTGGGTTAAGTCCTTGTCATATTGCATTACCCTGACCTACACTGCTGTCTCTGTCTTCCACTTTTAAAAACTCTTGTGAATACATGGAAGTCACCTGGAGAAAATATAAAATTTTAGCATCAGATGATTAACAGCCTTAATTGTGTCTGCAACTTTAATCCCCCTTTGCCATGAAACCTAATATAGTCATAGGTCCTGGTGATTAGGACATGGGCGTATTTGGAGAGTGGGGCATTATGCTGCCTTTCACAATGGCTAAAATAATATTTTCAAACTCTATCCTAATATTTTATAATGCCATTATCCTCTCTCTGAATAAATTTTATTAATGTTGAGATTGTTACCTTATGATACATACCTAAAAGAAGATAACATTTCAAACACATATACATACATTATATATTACTTGCCTGACACAAGTTTCCCACTTCCTGAGGTCATAATTGTGTCTCATAGGTTAGTCTTTAGAATATGTTGTAATTTTAAATTTTAATGTATTTTTCAAGATCTCTGTAAATTTGTGAATATATTTATGTTGATTTGCTACATGAAAGCTTAAAATACTAAGTGCATATAGTTTTAATTATTCCCCACTGAGGATTTGTAAGAATACCATATTTTCCCTGTCATCCAGCATTTCATAGGTGAAATGTTGGGCTAGAAGAGTAGGTGAACGTACATTTTCTGTTGTATTATTAGGTAATTTACAAAAAAAAAAAAAAAAAGGAGAAGAAAATAGTGTGGTAGGCAGAATTGCCTCTAACCAAATAAATACCTTAATTCCTGTAATGTGTGACTACGTTATGTTACATGGAAAAAGGAAGTGTACAGATGTGATTATGATTATGGACTTGAAGACTGAGAAAGTACTCTGGACTATTAAATTGGGCCCAGTCTCATCACATGAACTATTAGAAGCAAATAAATTTCTCCAAGCCAAAGTCAGAACGATGTGGCAGAAGGGGAAACAAAACCCAACTCCTAGCTGAGAGCTAGCAAGGAAATGGGGACTGCAGTCCTATAGCCACAAAGAACTGAATTTAGCCAACAACCTGGGTAAGCTTGGGGGCAGATTTCTTCTCCAGAGCCTCCAGTAAGGTACACATCCCTGCCAAACTTTTGATTTCATCTTTGTGAGAACCTAAGCAGAGGGCCCAGATAAACCCACTGAGACTTCTGACAGATGAAACTATTAGATAATAAATGTGTGTTGTTTAAACCAAGTAGGTAGCGATTTGTTTAGACAGCAATGGAAACCTAATATAGTTTCTTAAATTGTAGCCAATTACCAATAAATGAGTATATGTATTTTGAAATAGTTCAAATTTCATTCCATCAGTCAAATTGGCAAAGATAAAAAAAATTTAATATCATGTAGGTTTAGCCAGGGTGCTTACATAAACCATTTATGAAAATATTAATTCGTTGTGACTCTTGAAAGAGTAATTTGACATTATGTGTGAAAATTAAAATTCTCATGCCACTTGATTGAATACAAATATAACCACACCCAAGCAGACATGAAAAAGGATGTATGTTAATTTTAGAGCTGTTCGTATGAGAATAGCCAATATTGCGTCAAAACTGTTTAACTCAATATGGAACAACAATGTAATAGAATGCCAGGAAGCAATTTTCACAATCAGATGGATCTATATTTGTTGTCATAAAACAATCCCCAAAATGCATTTTAAGTAAAAATAAGGTGTGGAAGAGTGCTTGCTGCATTATTGTCACATTGGTATGTGGATATGTAAAATATATAATAATGCATAGAATCTTTCTAGATCAATATCTTAAAACTGGTCAAACTAAGCATGTGTAGATGACATGGGACCTGGGAGTCTAGGCTAATGAGATAACATTTTACTGTAATTATTTATATTGTTTGAATTTTACCATGTGCCTATACCTCCTTTTATGAAGTAAGAATAATTAATAGAAATCCTTTGAGAGTTTTCTAGGTGTGGAAAATTTCTTGTTATTATCTGGGTTATGGTAGTGAAAAACATTTAGATACTCAGTTTATTTTGTTTTAGTCTCCAAAAGTATTATATTTTTATGCATGTCTCTTTGCTTGTTACTTTTGTTCTTTTTTTTTTTTTTTTTTGTCTCACTCAGGAATATCTATAACTCTAAAACTGGATGCCCATCACTTCTGTCTATATTTATTATTTTCTTGTTTATTTATTTTTTGACTGTTTCTTTCCATTCATGGAAAGCATCTTAAATATATCCTTCATGTTTTTTATATATAGTCATATATATAAAGGAAATATATATATTTACATATTTCGTTATATGTATTTATATATTTCCTTTAGCTTTATTATGGCCTCCTCTTCCTGGATCCATCTTTCCTTCTTATGTCTTCCATTTAAAAATAAATATTACCCTATTTTTCATTGGATTTATAATTTTTTCTTAGGGTTTATGTTTCCTCAGAAGCTACTAAATCTATCAGCCACTTGTAAAAAATTTGTTTCTAATAGCTCTAAAAATAATTTCCAAGGTCTCAGTTTTATAGACTTGGTATGATGCTATCAACTTGCTTTTATTTTGAAATATATTTTATAATATCCATGTTCAACAGGATTTTTTTTCTCCTCTATATATTTCTTTTAGACTCTTATGTTTGCTCTAGCAAAGCATAAGACTCTAGCACTTATGTTTGCCTACAAAAGATAAGTGCTTTGTTATAATTGACCCTGTGTTCTGTCTACCAGTGGCAGTACTGATGAAATTTCCTCCTTACCTATATGCTGAATGGCAGGTTACAGTACACCACTCTTAGATTAAGACTTTATAATATATGTCAATATAGTTTGTATCAATGGACACAGATACAACATTTCAGTAAGATTTATTTCGTAACTTTCAGTTCTTTCCAAAAAGTATTATAAATATATACCTTCCTAGCAAGTAGCATATATAGCATGTTGTAACCTGCTTATTGTCAGTTAGACCATGAGATGAACATTTTTAAATGCCTCTTTATATAGTTTTACAATGTTAATTTTATGATTACATCATGTTCTGACTTTCAAACGTTATATGCTTCTTTTTAAATAACTTTCATGTTATTAATTATTTAGTCTCTAAATTGTGTTACTATGAATATATTATAATCAATAATATTAAAAATACTTTTGTCTACCTTTTGTTTCCAAAAAGTAGAATTATTGAGTCAAGATTTATTATTTTTTCAAAGTTTTTTTTTCAACTTACAATCAAATGCTTTTCCAGAAATTTTTTGACAATTTACATTTCCATGAAAACTTTTAGTACATCTATTTTCCTGGAATAAGGCTTTTAAAATAGGTTACTGGTTCCCTCTCACCTTTCTCCCTACCCTTAGATACAAACATATCCAAGAACTCATAAATACACAAGAACACACATATATTCCATACTTACATTTCTACATAAACTCAAAGTCTGAAACACCAAGAGTATCTGGGCAATAAGAATATAGAATGAAGGAGGGACACAAATTCATGTAATACTTTCCACATGGTATATATTGTTTTAACATATATATGACCAGTATGGGGCAGTGGACATAATGTATTGATATGCAAAGTGGGAGATATTCATGCCCTAATCAAACATTAAATATATTTGTAATATGGTTTTAATTCTAGTGGAATAAATTCAACTGAAACATGATATTAACTATTAGACTAAATGAGATAGCCATTACCATGTAAAATGTTAACTGCCTCTTGGTAGTAAAATTTAGAGAAAGTTGAGTTTATCTCTGTTTCCTATATTTCCTATAATAAACATGTAATACATTGTCATTAGAGAAAAAATATTTTAAATAGCTTATACATAATCAGGAAAAGACAGTTAAATAATCTCTCTCCACCATTGTTAACTTAGGTACAGATAATAGGGACCAGACCAGGGCTTTATCTATTTAGAGATGAATAACATGGATGAGCCATTGATTGTGTTTTCCATTCTGGTTTCATAGTCCTACTTTTTGATGTTGTATGCATGTTGTTTTCCAAGTGTCTTCATGGGCATGTTAGCTAAAAGCTGATAGGTGCTTATTAGTTGTTACTAACCACGCTCTACTCTGAAATGTGTCCTAATTCGGAACAGGAAAATTTATTTGTGTTTTTGAATTGTGTACAACATGTAGCTAATTCAATTAAGTATATCCTGTTATAAATGATAATTAAACATTGGATAATGCTCATCTTACCTGAACTGCCTAATTTGGTTCCAGAATCAAGACAGCTGTAGTAGTAGTCAGGTGAAGTCCATGCAGACATATTTCTATTCTGTAATAATAACTCAGAGATTTTTTAACTTTATATTTTGTGAACAAAATAAAAAATATTAGTTTTAAATCATAAACTCCCTACAAGTAATAAAATACATGTATTTATTTATCTGATATGTTATTGAGCATGAAAACTAAATTTTTCATGAGAATTGCCATTAACATTCAGTTGTAATTTACCAACACACATGAAAGGCATTTGGCTAAGATATTTTTTGTTATTGTCCTGGTTCATTCACATTTCTCTTCTTGATTTGTTTCTGTTCTATTGATCTTGTGTTCTTGCACAACACTAATGAGATTTGGGATATCACTTTCCTATGCGAGTATTCTTATTACTCTTTTATTAAAATGTAGATTTCTATATCCACATTGCTTAAAATTCACTTTGAGTTTGTATCTTCAGAAATTATTCTCTAAGGAGAATAAACTTCTCTCTAATATGAGATGCAAAGTCATTGCCTCTAGTTACTCATTAGTAGGAAAAGAATTCCTTATTCACATTGTCTTGAAGTTGCCTGTATATCTCTGAATCTTCTTTATCAGCTAGATCCGTGCTCTACATGTATTTTGTTGCTAGTAATTGTCTTGAAAACTCATCTCCTTTTAGAAGAAAGAGTGGAAAATGTGTTCTTTTTGTTTAAATGTGTTCATTCTGAGTATTCTTTGGAAACTACCAATGTTATTGACAGCTAAAAATGAAAAGTTAGTGTCCATCATCAGGGCTGCAATAGGCTGTTGTTCCAACTGTGCACTCTGTAACATAAAGGGGAACTATTGGACACATAGACATCATTGTTTATATATTTATTGGAACAATTTTTGGGATGGCATTCATGTTTTTGACAATATTTTGAAGTGTCCTAGGGAAGAGATATTTTTTGAAATTTTTGATCAAAGTGTAACATTGATCAAACATTTGATCAAATGAGTTAACATTGGCTCTCACTATTGTAGCAAGGGATGTTGGGACTGCATGTATTCAAATACATTTAGGCAGAAAGTACAACAGAGTAGTTGAGAGTATGGTCTTCTTTGGAATCAGAAAGACTTGGTTCAAATAATGTTTCTTTTGTTTGTTTTGTTTTCCCTACTAGTTGTGTAACCTTGGAATAGATATTTAACCATTGAGAAATTTGGTTTTCTCATCTGGAAAAATGGGAACAGATAACAAAATTGTTATAAGTCAAAACAAAATCAATGGATCATGAAATATGAGCATACACTGGTAAAAATGGGAAATAAGTATACGCTGCTGGGCCAGCAACCTGGGAGACGCAGGGAAAGAGTTGCACTTTGAATGTGTATCATGTGCATGCATATCATATTTAAATAAATAAATAAAAATAGCATCATTTTAAAATGATGCTGTAGGTAGGATGCTTATCAAAGTGGATAGCATGCAGTAAATATGTAATGGCAACTCCTAGACATGCATCCATGGCAATTAGAAACATTGACCCAAATGGCCAGAACTGCTGGATAATTTGAAAAATAGGATTTGATAACTGAAAACTACAGGAAGAAGTCTCAGAAGCAGAGGCTTTGAGTGCATTGTACAGAATGAGCTATTATAGATATGACTAAAGTCCATTGCTTCCTCTGATCGTTTTCCTCTGACCTAAAGACCTTTGATCTTTTGGTGCTCAGAAAAAAAAAAAAAAATAGAAAATACATCTACCTAACACCATTTTAATCTCAAACGATCCACAGAAGTTTTTGAGACAGAATACCTGATTGAGAGCAGATGTGGAAGTCTGGAAAAATAAACTGAACGAGGCATAACTTGGCTGTGACTATTGTATACAAAACTACATCTTTCAAGCATTTTGTTGCTTTAAGTTTTTAGCATTTGTAATATTATGCACTTTTTAATCCTCTTTTCTCAAAGCAGTTTCCATGGATTATCAGAGATGGGATGTAGCCCGGGAAAAATGTGTAGTCACAGCCTAATGGGGGTCTAGGGGAACCTTTAAATTAGACATGTAGGGATATTTGTGTGGCTTGCTGGATTTTCTGTAAGCAGCTGGGTTTGAGATGGATTTTTGATATAAAATATTTATTAAGGATTGGCACCTGTGAAATAAAAGCGGGAGAAAAGGATTGAGCAGAGGGAGAAATTGAATAGTGATGTAGCTCTGACAAAACTTTAACCAGCCAAGTAGGTAGCTGTGCATTGAGTGCTGCCCAACAGAGTTTCCCCACATTGGGTTAAAATGGCTGGGCCTTTATAACCCACCTTGCTCATTCAGTGGATGTAAGCAGCTGTCTCTCCTTTTCAGCCCCACACACCAAGGCCTCAGGCAAAGGCAGTTAAGTTAGACTTGGAGAAGCTGATAACTGGATACTGCTGAGTGCACTTCAGCAGCCAGGCATCAAGTGTGGATGGATGCTGTGGGAACATGTCTCTGTGACTTTCCCTCTCATATTAGAATTCTAAAATGACTTTGATAAGCAAAAACTCAACCGACTGCTGTACTTCCACAAATCTTGAGTATTTGTATTTCAATTGTTCATATCCTCATGGAAACCTTATTCATTTTCATTTGTAAACCTAAGAAAGATATCATAATAATAAAGATACAATAATAATAAACGATGTATGTTTTTAAATACCTGCCAGGTGTGTGTGATCCATGTTTTCAACCCAACATTTAGACAGACACTCCAGAATGTTTCTTTATTTCTCTCGATATAATTGTATTTCTCATTTTTTGCAGTTTCTCTTTTATTATGTAGATATATAATCTTGATGTCATACTTTTTCAAGTAAAACTAGGAAAGGTAATACATTCTTTTATTTAAATATGTTTGAAAGAATAACAGAATTTACCATATAGAAAAAATGTATAGTAATATGATCAATTATCCTGGTCTAGAGAAAAGTTTTAAGTTGATAAATTTGAAATCTAAGGCTGAAATAAGCTCTTTAAAATTATATGCATTAAGTTTTATATTTGAATACATTATTTTTAAAATAACATGTGAAGGGCTTATTTTTCAAAATGAGGGCCTGTTTCCCTGGAGGAAGGGAGAAGTTCTCTTTTTTCATATTTTAATAAACAATAGTTTAAACCTAACATTGGCAACTAATATCCCCAGTGATATGGTTTGGTTTTGTCCCCACCCCAATCTCATCTTGAATTATAATCCACATAATCCCCATATGTTGTGGGAGGGACCCGTGGGAGGTAATTGAATCATGGGGGTGGTTTACCCCATGCTGTTCTCCTGAGAGTGAGCGAGTTATCCTGAGATCTGATGTTTTTCTAAGCGTCTGGCATTTCCCCTGCTGGCACTCATTCTCTCTCCTGCTGCCCTGTGAAGAGGTGCCTTCTGCCATGATTGAACTTTCCTGAGACCTTCCCAGTCATGCAGAACTGTGAGTCAATTAGACCCTTTTCTTTATAAATTAACCAATTTCAGCTGTTTCTTCATAGCAGCATGAGAATGGACGAATACGGTAAATTGGTACCAATATAGTGGAGAGAGAGTGATGTGGTTAGGCCTTGTGTCCCCACCTAAATCTCATCTTGAACTGTAATTCCTATAAACTCCGAAATCCCCATGTGTCAAGGGAGAGACTGGGTATAGTTAATTGAATCACAGGAATGGTTTCCCCTGTGCTGTTCTCGTGATAATGTGTGAGTTCTCACAAGATCTGGTGGTTTTATAAGGGGTTCTTTTCCCTGTGCTCAGCACTTCCCCTTCCTGCCACCTTGTGAAGAAGGTGCCTTGCTTTCACTTTGCCTTCTGCCATGATTATAAATTTCCTGAAGCCTCCCCAGCCATAGTGAATTATGAGTATATTAAACGTTTTTCCTTCAGAAATTATCCAGTCTTGGGCAGTTTTTTAGCAGTATGAAAGTGGACTAATACAGTACATTGGTCCCAGGTGTATGGCAGTGCTGTAAAGATACCCAAAAATGTGGAAGTCACTTTGGAACTAGGTAATAGGCACAGGTTGGAACAGTTTCAAAAGCTCAGAAGAAGACAGGAAAATATGAGAATGTTTGGAACTTCCTAGAAACCTGTTGAATGGCTTTGACCAAAATCCTGATAGTGATATGAACAATGAAGTACACACAAAGGTGGTCTCAGATGGAGATGAGGAAGTTATTGGGAACTGGAGCAAAGGTCACTCTTGCTGTGCTTTAGCAAAGAGACTGGTGGCATTTTACCCCTACCCTAGAGATCTGTGGAAACTTGAACTTGAGAGACATGATCTGATATTGGAATTTATGTTTAAAAGGGAAGCAGAACATAAATGTTTGGAAAATTCACAGCCTGACAATGAGATAGAAAATAAACATTTATTTTCTGGGGAGTAATTCAAGCCCACTGCAGAAATTTGCATAAGTAACGAGGAGCCAAATGTTAATTACCAAGACAACGGGGAAAATGTCTCCAGGGCATGTCAGAGGTCTTCACGGCAGACCCTCCAATCACAGGCCCAGAGGCCTAGGAGGGAAAAATGGTTTCCTGTGCTGGGCCACGGGCCCTTCTGCTGTGTGTAGCCTCAGGACTTGGTGCCCTTGTCCCAGCCCCTCCAGTCATGGCAAAAAGGGGCCAATGTACAACTCAGGCTGTTGCTTCAGAGGGCGCAAGCCTCAAGCTTTGGCCACTTCAATGTGGTGTTGGTCCTGTAGGTGCACAGAAGACAAGAACTGAGGTTTAGAAAACTGTCTAGATTTCAGAAGATGTATGGAAATGCCTGGATGTCCAGGCAGAATTTTGCTGCAGGGGTGGGACCCTCATGGAGAACCTCTGCTAGCACAGTGCAAAAGGGAAATGAGGGGTCAGAGCCCTCACACAGAGTCCTTGCTGGGGCACTGCCTAGTGGAGCTGTGAGAAGAGGGCCACCATCCTCCAGACCCTAGAAGAGTAGATTCACTGACAGCTTGCAACCTGCACCTGGAAAAGCCACAGACAATCAATGCCAGCCTGTGACAGCTGCCTTCTGGGAGGGGGGCAGTACCCTGCAAAGCCACAGGGGCAGAGCTGCCCAAGTCCATGGGAGACCACTTATTGCATCAGCACAACCTGGATGTGGGGCATGAAGGCAAGGGAGATCATCTGGGAACTTTAAGGTTTAATGACTGCCCTATTGGTTTTTTGGACTTTCATGGGCCCTGTAGCCCCTTTGTTTTGGCCAATTTCTCTCATTTAAAACAGGTGTATTTACCCAAAGCCTGTACCCCCATTGTGTCTGGAAAGTAACAAACTTGCTTTTGATTTTACAAGCTCATAGGTGGAAGAGACTTGCCTTGTCTCAGATAAGACTTTGGACTTGGACTTTTGAATTTATGCTGGAATTAGTTAAGACGTTGGGGCATTGTCGAGGAGACATGATTGTATTTTGAAATGTGAGGATCTGAGATTTGGGAGAGGCCGGAAGTGAAATTGTATGGTTTGGCTGTGTCCCCACCCAAATCTCATCTTGAATTATGATTCCCATGGTCCCCACATGTTGGGGGAGGGACCCGGTTGGAGGTAACTGAATCATGGGGGCATTTTCCCCCATGCTGTTCTTGTGATAGTGAGTTCTCATGAGATCTTATGTTTTATAAGCATCTGGTATTTCCCCTGCCGGCACGCATTCTCTCTTCTGTTGTCCTGTGATAGGTTTCTTTCACCATGATTGTATGTTTCCTGAGGCCTCCCCAGCCATGCAGAACTGTGAGTCAATTAAACCTCTTTTCTTTATAAATTACACAGTCTCCGTTATTTCTTCAGAGCAGTATGAGAACCGACTAATACACCTAGTTGAGCATGTATAGTTTATTTTTTGGGGAAAAAAGAAAGAAAAAAAGATTAAAAAAAGATAATTGACTGCTGAGATGGTGACAGCTTTTTCTTTGGCTTTCTTCAGTAACATTTCTGACATTTCTTTGACCATTCCAAAACTTCATGAGACCCTTCAGTCCAGGAGTTTCACAGGAGTAGGCAAGCATGAAATTAATTTCCCAAAGTGAAGTAGCTTACAGATGCCAGAAGATCCCATAACTCAGTAATACTGGTAAATCCCTAAATTAGTTATTTCGCTTCTTGGATTTTGATTGCTGTCATTGTTATTGCCCTTATGATTTAATTGGGTGAATTTCTTCAACTTTTGGTTTCTTATATCAAAAGAGTGGATTACACATTTTTAGAACAAGGAAATCACTGCTTATTGGTGTGTGTACGTGTGTGTGTGTGTGTGTGTGTGTGTGTGTGTGTTTTAATTTTCTGGCAACAATATTTCTCAGTAAGACCTACTTATCCAGGTATATACCTATTTTTTAATGTTACTAATGGATATTGTCCCTTCATATTGCATTTAAAATTGTTCTAATCCTTTCATTATAATCCTGCAGGAAGGGTAGTATGTAGAGTTGTTGCCCTATAACTGTAATTCCTACTCTAAGGAATATAAATTCTAATCTCTGTATATAATCTTGGAGGAATTCCACAAGAAGGATTGTACTATGCTATACTTGTTTCTCATTTACAGATAGAAGTATCAGGTTAACTATATTAAAAATATGTAATTTTTAGTAGTGCAATCATTTAAACCTAAATTTTAGTATATGTTTATTGACCTAAATATAGTATTTTATTTTAGCCCTTGCTAAGTAATTGTCATCAATTATTTTAAATGAGTCACAATCAGGTATTTAGAATAGTGAGACAGAGAGAGAGAGAGAGTGTGTGTGTGTGTGTGCATGCGTGTGTGTGTACAGAGGATTCTCTATTGATTTGGGACCATAATGGGTAATTTGGAGGTCATTTGTTAAGATTCTTCCTGTGAGTTTAATCTCTCATCTTCATTTACATATTATCAGCTATAAAACACTGACAGAAATTTTGCATAATGTAGTGAATTATTGTGGCCACAAATCAGAAATTAAAACAAATTGTGAATATAAGACTTTCTGAACTAATCATGTATAGTGACTCGTTCTTCTATTCTGATTAAGCACTAACAGTTTCCTTTGTCAGCATGGAAGGATATGAAACCTCAGAAATAAATGGTAACCCAATCTGAGTCCGTGCCTCAGAAAGACTGATGGGTCGTCAATCCATTGCTGTTCATTTCTCTAAAACCTTAGTATATAATTGAGATGGATATTGAATTAGAACAGTCTTTACATTTATACCAAGACCAGTAGAATAAAAAGAAAATGGAAGATCCAAGTGGAAGCCCTAATACTATACTTCCTCCACCTAGATCTAGGTAATAAATCAGAAGCAATATTATATTTAGACAGATGGCAGAAGTTAGTGCCATTCTCATAGATGTATAAGATGCAGTGTTAATGTTCCATCATATCCCAGTTTCCTATATAAAGAATAAGTTATTGTACCTTGCATCTGCTACTACAAAGAAATAGGTATAGTACTTGGCATGCTTCTGTGAATTCTGAAGACTGTACATGCTACTTACAGGAATATGGCTCCAATCTATTGGAGCCTTAAAGAGTTGTCGGTTCTGAGTAGCATGAAGAGGAAGAAAGGATTCTGCAAGAGATTCAAGACATTTGCGGCTCTGCCAATTAAACCATATGGCCCAGGAGATCTCAAGTCGCTGGAACTGTCCATATTAAATAGGAGTGCTTTTTCATGTCCTGTGTAAGTCTAGTCTCTTATGAAGAACAGGACCATAGTTTCCATAAGTTTGCACCATGTTTTCTAAGGAAGTCCATACCATCAGCAGCAGAAAACTGTTCCTTATGTGAAAAGCACCTCCTGATATTTACTGGACTCTAGTAGAGATTGAATGCCTAGATATGAGATAACAAGTAACTACAGTTAGAATTGATCATGTGCTGGGTACTGAGTATAGCAGACCAGTCAAGTCAAAGTCTTTGGAAAAAAGCATTAACTCGTATAAAGAAAACAGTGCATACATATGTGGTTCTGCGACAATTAAGTGTATACGAGTTAGTTTAACAAACAAATGGCTTGTGCACCCCTATCACCAGCCTCTGTTACATGTCTCCCCAAAATCAGATTACATTATGGTCTGTGATGTCTTATGTATGACCAGATAATTGAAAAAGGAGAAGAAGAAAGGTCTGGTCTGGTTTAGAAATAGCTTGGCTCAATACTATGCTACAGGAGAAAAAGTATCTGCTGCTGCCCAAAGCATTACTTAGAGGTGGCCCCGCAAGACCATGTTGAAGAAAAAATTCCCAGTATGTAGAGTTCTGAGCAATACATCTGAGCATAAACTTGATATAGATGGAGAATAGCTTGAGGCAATTCCTAAGCTGTAACTGTCTTGGCTGGTTAGTCAGGAGCCAGGAAGGAAGAGTAATGGAAAATCAGAGGCAATGTATCCTGGCAAGGAAATATGTGGATGGTCTACAGGAGTGAGCACATACTGTAAAAATGTTTTATTTCTCATCAGCATCCACCAGGGAGAATCTCTCCTAGAGAATACCCTACAAACCATCTGGTAGAGTTCAGCCAGCCACTGTCCTCAGCCATCCCAGGACTGAAAAATTGGTAATGTTATAGTTATTATCATAAGGGATGAAAATTTGGCATGCTCTGATGGGAAGCGTTTCTCTTACCAAGGCTTCTTCTGTAGCGTTTACCTCCGTTTATTGTTTCAAACACTTGGTGACAAGTTAATTGTGTTAAATCCCTTCCTTACTGGGGTCAGAAATTCATTTTGACTTAGATTAAGACTTCTTCTAGGTTTATCTTTGCCTTTTTTGCCTTCAGGCTTTAGTATTACACTAATATCCAAGGGTTTATAAAATGCCTCATTTGTCATTATATGATTCCATATAACATTGTCTTGCAAAGGAAAACGTTCCACTTACAAAGAACTGTGACAGTTGACCAATTACTATGGTTATATCTTCGAAGCAGTCAGCCCCAGAGAATCCACCAGCTTTGGGAAGGTACCCTGCAGTTTTGACTGATGTACTTCAAGTCTGTCATTTCATGGTGATCTGTCCCATTTAGGTATAACGTACATGTCCAGGGCACAATAAAAGGATATAACAATGGCCCCCTATTGCCATATTTCCCTACCGGGAAATTTGTAATTCCCATTCACAATATTAGTATTTGCTGGGCTAGAATCCATTTCCCAAGGAGGATACTTCTAGCAGGAAACAAAATAAGATTTTACCTAGAAGTAAAATTATGCCTGTCACCTGAATTTTTCTTTTCTTTTCTTTTCTTTTTTTTTTTTTTTTTTTTTTTGAGATGGAGTCTCACACTGTCACCCGGGCTGGAGTGCAGTGGCACAATCTCGGCTCACTGAAACCTCCCCCTTCCAGGGTAGCTGGGATTACAGGCACCTGCCACCACGCCTGGCTAATTTTTTGTATTTTTAGTAGATACAGGGTTTCACTATGTTGGCCAGGCTTGTCTTGAATGTCTGACCTCATGATCCACCTGTCTCGGACTCCCAAAGTGCTGGAATTACAGGCATGAACCACTGTGCCTGGCCTGTCACCTGAATTTCTAATACCTGCAGAAAAGCAGGTGAAGAAGAGTGTCACTATACTGGCAATAATGACCCTGCTTATCATAAGGAGATAATCATAATGAGGGCAAGGTTATGCCTGAAGTTCAGAGAATTCACTGGAGTAAATCTTGATGTTTCCATGCCTGTTGATCATTGTAAATGCGCAATTGTAGTGACTAAAGCTAGACAAGAAATAGTGTTAGGGGCAAGCAACAAGGAGCAGCTAAAGTGCTAGGCAAGCGTGTGGGGAATCAAGAATGGGTAGTAGAGGAAGGAGACTCAGAATCATCAGTTGCAACTTCAGAAACATGGTACCAATGCCAGCTCTTACTTGTTCTATTTACTGCATTATAACTGGTTGGAGGCTATTACAAAAGGTTTGTTGCAAGTCCGTTTTTTTCCTCACTTCCTCTTTCCTTACTTCCAAATCTCCCTTCCTCAATTCTTTTCTTTTGATGTATGTAGAGTTCCTTCCCTCTCTGCCTCACTCATATGTCCTTTCCTCCCTCATGGTTAATTGTGAGTAGTTACCTTGGAAGAATCAATAATAGGATGAACTGTATTTATTTATTTATTTATTTATTTATTTATTTTTGAGATGGAGTCTCTCTCTGTCACCCAGGCTGGAGTGCAATGGCACTATCCTGGCTCACTGCAACCTCTGTCTCCCGGGTTCCAGCAATTCTTCTGCCTCAGCCTTCAGAGTAGCTGGGATTACAGGTGCACACCACCACACCCAGCTAATTTTTTTGTATTTTTGTAGAGACAGCGTTTCACCATGCTGGCCAAATGGTCCTGAACTCCTGGCCTTGTGATCCACCCACCTCGGCCTCCCAATCTGCTGGGATTACAGGCATGAGCCACCGCGCCCGGCCTGGATGAACTAAGGTATGTACATATTCTGTGCAGTGTAGCAGGTGATGTCAATGTCCTTTAGGTAACTCTCATCTTTATCATTCCAATTGCCATTACTGGCATGCTACTGCTTAGGGTTTTTCTTGCTGCTAGAGACCACTTTTCCACTTTGCCACCACTATGACACACTGGGAGTGCTGGGATCTTGCAGACACATTGAATTAGCTCGGAAGCAATGACAGATGGGAGTTGGTATATAAATAGACTGCTTTCTTGCTGCTCAGGCGGGATAATTTGGAATCAGGTGTCTTAGGCCAGCTGCTAGTTTCCCCAGTGGAATTAAGTTCAAATTACTAACTTCATAATACTTACTTTATAGGGTACCTTCTTTTTGCCTTGTGGTTCCATTTCTTCACTCCTTCACAAGTGTTCTCTTTACTTCCAAAGTAAACCATTAACATTCAGATGGTTGTCTCTAGTTCTAGGTCTTGAAAAACTTCAATGAAGATATTACCCTTCTGTAGGGTCCAGCCCTAACGGGGCTTAGCAGGTGTTCTCCTCATATGTGGAGACGAGAAATTGTAATAAATAAAGACACAAGACAAAGAGATAAAGAGAAAGCAGCTGGGCCTGGGGGACCACTACCATCAAGACACGGAGACTAGTAGTGGTCCTGAACGGCTGGGTGCACTGGTATTTATTGCATACAAGACAAGAGGGGCAGGGTAAGGAGGTTGAATCTTCTAAGTGATTGACAAGGTGAAGCAAGTCACGTGATCACAGGACAGGGGGCCTTCCCTTTTTGGTAGCTAAAGCAGAGAGAGAAGGCAGCATACGTCAGCGTTTTCTTCTATGCACTTATAAGAAAGATCAAAGACTTTAAGACTTTCACTATTTCTTCTACCGCTATCTACTATGAACTTCAAAGAGGAAACAGGAGTACGGGAGGAACATGAAAGTGGACAAGGAGTGTGACCATTGAAGCACAGCACTACAGGGAGGGGTTTAGGCCTCCGGCTGACTGCGAGAAGGGCTGGATAATATCCAGACTCCCACAGGAAGATGGTGGAACAGAGTGTTCCCTGACTCCTCCAAGGAAAGGAGACTCCCTTTCAAGGTCTGCTAAGTAATGGGTGTCTTTCCAGACACTGGCATTACCGCTTGACCAAGGAGCCCTCAAGCGACCCTTATGCGGGCCTGACAGAGAGCTCACCTCTTGCCTTCAAGGTCACTTCTCACAATGTCCCTTCAGCACCTGACCCTATACCTGCCAGTTATTCCTAGGTTATATTAGTAATGCAACAAACAGTAATATTAAAAGCTAATGATTAATAATGTTTGTAATAATCATTGATAATTGTCCGTGATCATTTCTATATTTAATTTGTATTATGACTATTCTTATTCTAACTATTTTCTTTATTATACTGAAACAATTTGTGCCTTCAGTCTCCAGCTTCGGCACCTAGGTAATCTTTCGCCCATACCCTTCCTGGCATTCAACTTGGATGAAGTTTTCTGTTTAACCCAGGCTTTGTCATTCTTTATGCTAGTCTCTGCTGAGGCATCTGCATTGATTTCTAGTTCCTGGTTGCACAACCCAACATACTTCTGAAACCTCCCTACTTTCCAGCCAGAAGGTTCTGTGGTTATAGTAACTCTTGTGTCCATCCACATCACTTTCAATCATAAGGGAATATCATTCAGCGACCTTGGGCTCACAGGTTTCCTACAGGTGGTTCAGTCCTGGTTATTCAGGTACTTCTGCTCTGCCTCCACTTTTTGTGAAATTGCTGCCTATCAAAAAACTTTCTGCCTGGAAATGTACCACTGGTACCCCCTGATTTCATAACCCCAAGCTGAATTTCTTCCCTTACCCTCCTCTTCATGCCAGGATTTAACGCTAAATGTTTCCAATAATATTCCTTCTGCTTTGGTCAGAAAGCACGTTCGTTTTCTTGTCTTCTTAGTAGAAAGCAGTACTTCAGCAAGTACACTTGCAAACTTAAGGCATCTTAGTCTTTTTTAATGTCTACAGCCAACAATTAATTTCTCTAATTTCTCATGACAATTCTGCGGTGGCTTCATTATCTAACAAGAATGTTATGGTCTAGCCTGAGAGAAGAGAAGAAAATAAAGTACACACATGTATACGTGAACATAGTAGTTAATATTTTTTAATTAGTTATCCCTCCCACATGTGCAATGAAAGTAGTCTAAACCAAGCAATAATCATGATAAGTGTTCAGAGTGAGAGATCACAAGAGATCAAATGTTAGATGACTTTTAGGTTAGCAAGGGTAGAGTTGTTAAATACAATTAAGATAAAACGAAAATACTCATCAGACTTTTACCATATGTCATGAAAAGGGCATGTGTATGTATATGTGTGTGGAAGTGGGGGTGTAAGTAAGGGGCAGGTGTCATGGAGCTACAGAGTAACACATAAAAACTTACACAGTCATAGAAATTGATCAGATACTAATAATTAACTATTTCCACATGACTTTATGCCAAAATTTCTTTAAAATATATTTTTTGTGTGATGGCTTTTGAAAAAATATATGCCTAATAATTTAGACCCATTACCTCTTATCATGTTAGTTCCATTATTTCCTTCAGGATATTTGCCTGTTCATATATTTATATATGAATATAATGCTATATTATTCTCACATATGATAATATAATAGAATAAATAATATATAAGTATATAATATATAATTAAGTTTATATCATATATAGCCTAACTAGTTATAGAGGTATAACTAATTAGTATGACTAATATATAATATTTAAACACAACATATTATATTTAATATATAATCATAATGTATATTATATATTTTTAGTTAATTCATCAAATAATGCCCTATGTTATATATTTTATATTGCTAATTTAATTATTTAAAATATAAAATATATTAATTCTTTCAGAATTAAAGAATTCTTAAGATTTTAAGAATATATTTTACATATTCCTAAGTATATCAAGTTTCTATTCCTATGATATATACATATATTTATATATGTATATATATACAATGATATATACATATATTTATACATGTATATATCCAATATATATGTATGTATATATGTATACATATATTGGATATATATATTGTATATATGTATATATAGGATATATATACATGTATAATATATATGTGTATATATATAGGATATATATACATGTATAATATATATGTGTGTATATATAGGATATATATACATGTATAATATATATGTGTATATCATTGGAAAAACATATATATATATAAAATATATATATACCCCAATATAATTATTTAATCAGAAAGAACAAGTATTTTTTTTGTTGCCCATGTTTTATTTGAGCAACACTCCAACTGGCTTATTGTGCATGATAGACTCTTAATATGCCTTAGTTAATAACTGAAGTCTAATCTCCAAATCTGCTAGTGTCTTTATTTCTGTCAATCTTCAGAATTTACAGCAACATCTGCCCAAAAGGACAGGTAGATGATTGTTGCTGAAATAAACCAGACTCTGTCACAACTGAACACTTCAGCTAGTTTAAGGTGAGCAGAAATATAGGATGCCACATTAAGATACAGGGAAAAAAGCTGAGAACCTATTGTATTGCATACATCTTGCTTTTCAACATGCATGACAAGAAAACACAGTCATATTAAAGGCAGACCCGGGATGGCAAAGGTGATTTCTATATACATTTGTTTCTCAGTTTTGCAAGCAAAAAATGCATCTGAATATGTCATTACCTTGTTTTAAATGCTGAATTAATTTGCTGCTAATCACTAGTTTAACAATAAGACATTTTGCATACCAGTGTTTCTCTTTCATAATTCTAAAACTGAAAATTAATTAACTAACTTTTATCAGTATTTTCTTGGTAAAACAAAACTTGAAAAAGAGTAGCTACCTCTTTTACTGAAATATGTTTTTAAAAGGCAATTGCTAAAAAAAATGAAAGATGCAATAGGAAAATAAGAACTCTGTATGGTAAAGTTATACATACACACACACACACACACACATATATATATATACACACACACACATATATATATACACACACACACACACATATATATACACACACACACACACACACATATATATACACATATTAGTAAAGATAGTAGGTGAAATGGCCTAGACCCTTCCAAGGAATATGTAAAAGGATGTGAGGAAATAACTATTGCTACCTAACGTCTATTGAAAGGTTTTCATGTGCCAGGCATGTAGTTGATCACAATGATCAGGTTAGTTTTAGTTTCCTAATAAATGAACAAAACAACAGCAAAAAAAAAGTATAAATCAAATGCATAATTCTACCGTTTTACAGATCGAATTGTGCAAATCACATAGCCAGTTAGTGGTCTATTCTTATTTAAACCCAGGTATTTCTAATCCAGAACTTAAACTGCAAGTTACTGTGCTTTTTGTGCAACTGTGAATAAATGCAAATACACAGATCATCTTGTGTGTTATTAAATTTCTTTGTGCAAGAAGGGGGAGAATCGGCCTTTCTGAGATGGAAGAAAATATATACTTGTAGCCTTAGGTACAAGCACAGTTAGTCTCTCGAGCCTGCCAGAAGCCTGTCATCAGACTTACTCAGAGTTTTTCTGCCAGACGATGCTTTATGATACATTGGCAGATGGAATGGTGCTCCACAAAACTCTATTTCTCCTAGATGCAATCTTAAGTGGAAGATGAGGTGTTTCCACCATAGGAGACATGTAACACTCCATAAGGACTAGTTATACGTACCCCTTCTGGTGAATGCACCTCTCTTTGAAGTCCCCCGCTATTAAATTCAATGTGCATAGTATGTTCCTTGAAACTATGAAGCTAATTAATGTCAACTGATGCCATGTATATAGGCCGCCCTGAGGATTCTCTCTCACTTTACAGAAAAGAAATCTTGGATAGTTCTTTTGAACATTCATCCATTTATTATTTAACAAATATAAATTAGGAACTTCTACATAGATTTTTGCCAGCAGTGTTTCAGGAACTGGGGCTGGAGCAATAAACAAAACAATGTCCTTTCCCTGTGGGGTTTGTATTTGAGGGAAAAGAGAGAAGGCTGGTAGGAAGTGAGATAAAGGAATAGCTAAGGACCCTGGGAAAGATTTGAATTTTACTGGAACTCTGATGGAAAGCCACTGGAGGCTTTTGAGCAGGGAAATGATCAAACTTAACGCATGTTTTGAAAGAATTATTCTAGCTGCTGTGTGGGGAAGGGACACATACTTCTGCTCGTGTATCCAAATTAATTAATTTGGCCTTAGATAAATAGTTTCTGGATTTCTCCCAAGAACCTTTTTGTGATGCATTTTAATACCACATGCAATGTGAACAAAGTTTCAGGATTATGACCCTTGCATTTCAGTCTTAAGAATCCCAGCATACAACAGAGTTAAGCAGGCACTGATATTTGAAGATTGTGTTCTCAAGAAAGACACATATTTTAGTCCAGTCTATTTGCAATTCTAACAAGATAGATTATCTATTTTGTACTTCTGCAGATTGCAAGCAGTACTTTTGGAGAGACTGTACTCTCCAAAATTGAAACAGACATGATAAATTTGAATCCAAAGGTAACAAATTGCTTGTTTTGGCTTTGGAATTTTGTGTATGTGTAATTCAAATGGCTTCTTTTTGTATTATATGCCATCATATAATACTGTTCTTGTTCTAGGAACAACATTCCTGTTCCTGACACATAGTAGGTGTTCATTAAATATATTTTAATAAAAGAATAAATGTTGTCCATTTATCAATCCACAATTGTATACTGAACGCTCTCTATACATCAGGCAATACGCTAAATCTCAGGGCTGTTACATATTGAGAGAACACGTGAGCCCTGTTTTTAAGGAGTCTGCAACCTAATTTGGCTTTAGATTAATGTGATGACTGTTTATATGGCATAAATAATAATTGGCATTTACCGAACGTTCATTCAGTGCCAGGCACTGTTCTCTGTGCCATCCATATTATTTTCTCTCTTGTCCTTGGAACATAGATAAAAAGATAACAATGTTATTACCTTCATTATTCAAATAAAGAAACTGAACCTTGGAAAGTTAAAATAATTTGACGAACATCCTTGAACTGAGAAATGAACCCAGACAGTCTGACTTGGCTTCTTAACAATTAAGTAATAATTGTCTCTAAGTAGGTGGAGGTGTCAGACTGTAACTGGTATTAACCTTCAGAAAAGGAGAAGACATTCTGTTGTTGAATTCTCAGGGAAAAGTTCATGGAGAAGGTAGGTCAATGAAGCAATAGTAGAAAGACAGAAAGCCATCGATCCCAGAGGCATGTCATCAGTGACAAGGTTGAAACAGCAAAACAAACAAACAAATAAAAAAAAAACTGAGTTGTGTGGAAAAAATAGAGGTTACAGCTTTAAAATTTCAATTAACTTTGGGTATGCATGATGTGTGTCCCTTTGTGTACATATTTTTATTCTTTAATTTTAATTTTAAAATCAGAGATATGCTTTACACGAATTTTAAAATTTACCTGCATTAAGTTATTTAGCTGATATAATTTTATGTATTCCTCTATTTTGTAAGATGTCAATTTTTGCAAATTTTGTAGAAATAGTCAAGAACAGGAAATAGGAAATAACTTGCAAATTTACACTAACCCACCAGAAGATGTGTGTGGGAAGGGATGGTGAAGGAGGGAATAAGGGGAGCAAATGAAAGGGGTGAAAAGAAGGAGAAATGGAGAGCTGAAGCAGCAGGAATTGGACAATGGGGAGAGGGAGTGAACTAAACTATCATAGCTAATGTTAGAAAAAAACAGCTACCAAAGGAAAGGATACTCTCTATTAACATAAATTCAGGTAATGTGTACTATCTATTTAAAGTATGGATGACTCTATCTCAAACTCTTTTAATGGCATAGTACATTGACACATAGAAAGGGGGAAATATGTGTGTGTGTATGTATGCATATATATGTGTGTATGTGTATACATATATACATATATGCATACATATATATACACATACACAGATATATATATATATTTCTACAGCTGTGCCCCACAACTCTTCTCATTGTGTGCCACCATGGAGGGCTTGTCTCCCTGCTGCCTAGTGCTCTTTTTCCTCCCTTTTCCCTCTCTAGTCTTTTCCCTATGCCTTCCAATCTCCTATAGAGTAAGAAGACTAAGCCCAATATATTGCATGCTGTGAAGATTTTAAATGACAAGATAAATGCCAAGGAAGTCTCCGAGTACTGGCAGGGTATTTCCAGAGCTCAGGGTTTAAATGCTTTAACCTTTAGATGCAAGTAGCTCTTTATCTCTGATTGACATGCGTTCTTTAGTCTTGTTGGTTTCTTCCAGTTCTTTAGCAAGCACTTTATATTTGTTCCTAAAAATATATATGATATCATTTTAGTGCATATCATCTTTTTAATGCAAATTCCTGTTTCAATTTGGAGCAAGACTGACAGAGAGAAAAGCATTGAGAAGTGCAGGCACAGCAACAGCTATTCATAATTTTAATATTTCTTATTTCATTATGGCTTTCAAAATCTTTTTCTGCTTACACTAACTTTAATTTGTTATTTGCTAATAATTGTTATATCTGTTACAAATTATGTATTCTGATAGTAATAGTCACTAAACTACAAAGTATTCAATATTACATACTTTCTTCCCTCACATAAGAGAAGGCCAGAGGTAAGCTGTTGACGGTTGCCTTGGTAGCTCTGTGCAATCAACGTTTGGCTTGTTAAATCTGTGCAATCAACTAGGAACAAAGCTTCCTGTCTTCTTTGTGGTCTGTCATCCAAAATGTGTCATTGGTACCCACAAGCTTACAAAATGGTTGCTGCAGCACCATCTGTGGTATAGAATTTCCAGATAGGACATAGAGGAAAGAGGGGAAAGCAAAAGAAGGCCTGTGAAGGAAAATCTGTCCCAGATTTCACTGGTGAAGTTTCCCAGCAGAACCACGCATCACTTTTACTTATATCTCTAGAATTAAATATTCGGCCATACCAACCTGCAAGAGAAACTTCAAAACTATAATTTCTTTAATGGACATATTGCCATCCTGAATAAAATTATAAATATTTCACTAGGAAAGAAAAGGAGAATAAAAATAGTATAGGCATCTGCCACTCCCTGCCATAATCATGTAACTTTTTATTCTGAATCTGGTTATCTGAATCTCATTATCTAAGCTGAAAGTGACATTGGAGATAACTTTCTAATATTAGAAATGAGTCCATTTATTGCTAACATTTAATAAGTACTCACTGGGATAAACAACTTACAGAAGGCTTTATATGCAACATATTATTTCATCTTCCTACTATGCTGATGAAGTGGCGTAACTACTGTCTAGCTGTGGTTTTGATTAAGACTTAAACTTAACACTAAGCCTTACCTTCCACACAGGGTCCTGGAGATAGTAAGTATGTAATATTTGTCAGGCTTTAAGGTGAACGTAAGTGAGGATTGTGTACTCAATATGCACCATACAAAGAACAGTGAGTGTTAGATGCTCAGTTAAAATTTTTGATTAATAAGTAGAAGTTCACAGTGCTGGCAAGAATTGAAGCAGTTATATCTGACACCAGAGCTTGGGCTTTAGACTACACTGCATTGCCTTTTTTTTTTTCCTGTCAAAATGTCTTATTTTAAAAATGTATTCATCACTTTACATTTTTCATAGTACTTTTTTCTCACAAATAGTTCGAAAATCTCATGAAATTAGGATATTTTTTATCGCAAATGAATGAAACCCAATTTAAATCAGTTTAAACAAAAGGGGAATCTACTGTAGAAATACTGGTGTTTGTCAAGGAATCCAAGTAAACAGATACTCTTGGATCTTGGGAACAACTAGCAACAACTATGCCACAGCAGGCACTTTCTGGTTCATGTATTTGCTCATTTCTGCTCACTTAGGTACTCCTCTTTCACTCTACGTTTTTGTCATTTTATGCTCTTCAGCCCACAAAGCAGGGAACAACACATTGTCACACAAATGGGGTATGTTGTATTTTCAGCAATTAGAGAGAAACAGAGTCTCATGGATCTCAGAACTCTGAGCCGCTAAATTTGTGTGAAGTGTCTGCCTCTGTATGGATACATTGAGAGGAAGGGGACTGTGATTATCACTTTGTATCAACATAAGCATCATTGGACACTATGGTTTCCAGTTATTCAATCAAACATCAATTTATGTGTTGCTCTGAAGATGTTTTGTAGACACCATTAAAGTCCATTACCAATTAACTTGAAGGGATATTAGCATAGATTATCTGGATGGGCCTTGTGTAATTGACAAATCACTGCTGATTCTCCTCAAGACATATCCAACCACCCCAGTTTGCTTCTAGACTAAACTTAGAATCAAGTCCCAGCAGGCCACAAAAGATGAGTTACAAAGAATAACCCAAGAGGTTGTGCACTACAACCTCTTTTTGAGGATGAATACTGCTATATTTGGCTATATTGCCAAGGTATAACGTTACTTTTTCACCAAGTCTTTCTTAAAGGATTTATGACCATTTACCAGGGGTGTTACACTGGGGAAAGGGGGATGATAAGACTATTTGTTCATTGCTGGGTACTGTCTTTGAACTGAAAAACATTCCTAAAGACCCAAAATATTATTGTAGTCTACCAGTCAGAGAAGATGTTTGAAGAGGTCAAATAATCCATAGAGTTTTAGCCCAGATCCATATCATCGTTGGTCCAGTAGGTTACAAAACACCTTCTGTGGTTACTTCCTCAGTTCTGGAATGCATAATCAAAATAGACATAGTCCTGGCAGAATCTGCACATTTGTTCTCCAGCTGTGAAGTGATGGCTATTTTGGTGGGAAGGCCAAGTGGAAGACACTAGAACTGCCTCTACCTAGGAAAATAGTCAGCCAAAAGCAATACTATATTCTGTGTGGGACTGCCGAGATTGGTGTCACTATCAAGGATTTAAAGAATGCAGGAGTGATGATGCCCACCACATTCCCATTCAGCTGACCGATTTGCCCTGTGCAGAAAAACAGATGAATCTTAGAGAATGGCAGACGATCATAAATTTAATCAGGTGGTGACTCCAATTCCATCTATTCTTCCACATGTGGTTTCACTGCTTGACCAAATCAGCACATTTGTTAAAATTGATATTCAGCTATTCATCCAACAAATGCTCTTTTCTAACCACCTATTAGTAAGGGCTGCTGGAAGTACTGCTTTTTGTTGGCAGGTCTTAGCAATACAACTTCACTGTCCTACCTTGGCTGGATATCAACTTTCCAGCCCTGAATCATAATTTAGTCTACAGGTAGTTTGATTGCCTATTCTTCTCCACAAGATATCATGCTGATTAATTATATTGATATTACGCTGATTGGGGTTGGGGAGCAGAAATTAGATACTACATTTGTTATACTAAATATCAAGTATAGAAACTAGACTTGATTTCTGTGTGTCAGAGTGCAGAAAATAAATCCAACAAAATTCAGAGACCTGCCACCTTAGTTATAGTTTCAGGGATCCAGTAATATGGGGCATGTTGAAATATCCCTTCTAAGATGCATGATAAGTAGCTACAGCTAGTCTTTGCAACAACAAAGAAGTGCAACATCTAATGAACCTCTTTGGAAAAAGAAGGCAACATTTTCCTCATTCGGATATGCTAATATAACCGATTTACCCAGTGACAGTTATGAGCGGGGCCTAGAATAAAAGAAAGTGCTGCAACAGGTCTGCAATGCTATTCAAGCTGCTCAGTCACTTGGGCCATTTAGTCCAAATAAGTTTGGTACCTTTCACCAGCCTCTGTAGGCTAATTATAGTATCACTCTTCAGTTTTTGGAGCAAAGTCCTCCATCCTCTACAGAAACCTACCCTCCATTTGACAGTTTTTGTTTACTATTAGGCCTTAGTAGACACACTGAATGCTTACTGATGGACCACCAAAGTGCTAGATGACCTGATCCTCATGTGAACACTCACAAAATGGTGACCTCAGCAGAAGATTTTACTAACTAAGTGGATAGGATTACCAATTTTGTAGATATCATTTAGTCTCTTTCCCCAACTATTCTTGTCCATGTTCGATAATCTCATAAACATAATTAACATGGTGGCAGAGATGGAGGTTTCTCTTGGACTCGACAATTATAAACTGAGTGTTGTCTGACCCTTTAAACTGTAAATGGGACATGCAAGGCAGTACTCCATCATCAATGGAAGTGATACATGTGATAGCAGGCTTCAGCAGGTCCTGAAAGCTCAAGTAAATTGCATGAAGAAGAGGCCCAAAACGCCCTGGGCCCTTCTTTGCCTATGTTACTTTTACTCTTTGAAGCCCACACTAATGACTCCTGGAGAGCTCTGTATGAACAGTTGACTGAGGAAGAGATAACTTAGGTCTGCTTTAGAGATAATTCTACATGATATCCAGGATACATGACAGTGGACAGCTGTAATACTATAGCCTCATTCTAAGACTTTCTTGAAAGAAAATAGTGAAATAAATTATTATCAGTTGGCAGAATTTTGAGAAGTACACCTATTTGTTCATTGTGCCTGGAAAGAGAAATGACCAGAGGCATGTCTATAGCAATCCACGGGCATGGCTAATGGTTTGACCATATGATCACGACTTGAAAGGAAAATAATTGAAAAATTAGTGACAAGGAAGTCTCAGGAAGAGGGAAATGGCTATTCCTCTAGGAATGGGCAAAGAATGAGAAGATATTTGAGTCCCATATGAATACTTATGAAACCATGACCTCAGCAAAAGAATATTTTAGTAAGTAAGTAGATACAATTACCCATTCTATGAATACAAGCAGCTTCTTTCCCTAGTTACTCTTGTCATTGACCAATGGGCTAATGAACAAATTGACCATGATATCAAAGATGGAGTGTATACACATGCTTTCCAATGTGGGCTTCCATTAGGAATACTAAACTGACTCCAGCTATTGCTCATTGTTCACTCTTTGAGAAGAGATTAAATCTAGGTCTCCTGGAATAAAACTAGATCCCTAAAATGGTCAGCCAGCTACCTAATGGCAGATTTATTAAATTGGACAACCTTCATTAAAAAATAGATAGTTTTTACCCTGGATCTGGATGTGCCTTTCCTGAACTCAGTACTTCTGCCAAGCTACCACCCATGAACTTATGGAATTTCCTCCATAGGTTTCCTGGAAACTGCAAGTTTAAGTGAAATAACTTACAACAGAGCCTCAAATAACACTGTTCACTTCATGTCATTTTACTATAATGTTGATGAGGAAGACATTAATTTTGCTATGCACTGTTTCACTTAAAGTCACAGTTTCAAAGAACCTATCAACAATATTCAGTGAGGACTTAGTGTACTCCACACAACATTGCTTCTCATCAAAGAATTCACTTAACAGCAACGGGCCCATACTCATAGAATTACTGGTATTAGCATATCTGCCATCATCCAGAAATGAATGATAGCATGGACTTCTGGAAATTTAGTTTCAGTGCCATATAGGTGGCAATACCTTAGAGGACTGGAGCAATGTTTCCAGAAGACTGTGTATCATCTAAATTAGCATCCACTATATTATTTCTTCCATAGCCAGTATTCACTGGTCCAGGAATCAAGGGGATGGAAACAGGAGTGATCCTGATCACTATTTCACCAAGTAATCCACTAGAAATAAATGTAGTTCCCGTTCCTATTCATTTAGGCTGTACTGGTCCACAGGTTGCCACACACTGTTACAAAGATAAGAATGCATCTCCAGGGAGATGCAACAATAATTGAACTGAACTGGACACTGAGATTACCACTGGCCACCCTGGACTCGACACGCCTCTGAATCAACAGGCAAAAGAGTTACTATACTCTTTGGGGCAATTGATCTTGACTACCAAGGGAGAATTGGGTTGCTACAATATGACAAGAGTGAGAAAGACCATGTTGGGAACAGGGCATTCCTTGGGGTATCACTTAGTACTATAATGTCCTGTGATTAAAGTCAATGGAAAACTACAACCACCTAATTCAGGCAGGACTGCTAATGGGCCAGGCCCTTGAGGAATGAGAATAATGACCAGTGAGGTGCTGAGGTACTTTTTTTTTTTTTGAGAGACAGGGTCTTATTCTGTCACCCAGGCTGGAGTGTGGTGGCATGATCAGAGGTCACTACAGTCTCTGAATCCTGGGCTCAAGTGATTCTCCTGCCTCAGCCTCCTGAGTAGCTGGGACTACAGGTGCATGCCACATTGCTGGGCTAATGTGTAACTTTTTTAGTAGAGATGAGGGCCTTGCTATGTTTACTAGGCTGGTCCCCAAACTCCTGGCCTCAAGTGATCCTCCTGCCTAAGTCTCCCAAAGTGCTGGAATTACAGGCATGGAACACCATGGTCAGCCCAGGTGCTTCCTGAGGGCAAAGGGCATATGGAATTTGTAAGAAAGTAGCTAACTATAAACACCAATTGTGATCATGTGACCAGTTCCAGAACTAGGATTGTAATAATTATTCACATTATTATGCACATTTGTTTCTTATTTTGCTATGAATATGTTTATATATATATATGGATATGGAATATATATACACAACCACACACATATCAGATTTTGTGTTCTTTGATCCCTTTAACCCTTATCTAAAGTAAGATGTATTGTTAATACTTAACATTTTATCATAATATTAATCTAAAGGATATTAAAGGAGAAGTGTCAACCTCACCTCAAGGCTTTGCATCCTCTCCTGCTGAAAGGGTAAGCCTATTTTCAAATTTGTACAAGATAGTTGTATCATGTTTTGTTAAGGTATGACTTTGTTATGCTAAGTTAGAAACAGTTTGGTTTAAGAAGATGTGTATGGGTGCCAAGCTGACAAGGTTGGGACTCTAATGGTCAGTTTCACATTTCAACTCATTAAGCTATTGACCGAAGTATTCAAACAGACATTAACCTAGGTATTGTAGTAAAGGCATTTTGTAGATGTGGTTAAATCCCACAGTCAGTTGAATTTAAGTAAGTGAGATTATCCGAATGAATCTGCATGAGTCTCGTCCCATCAATTGAAAGGACTTAAAAGCAAAAGTGAAGTTTTCCTGAAGAAAAAATTTCAACTGTGGACATCAGCTTCAGCTCCTGCCCAAGAGTTCCAAACTGCCTTTTCTATCGCAAGTCCTATGAATTTCAGACTTGCTTTACCATCCCCCAGAAGCAAGTAAGAGATTTCCTTGAAACAACTGTCCTCATGTCCATCTCCTATTGCCCTGCTTCTCTGGTTGTACCTGACAATCTGTTATGTACCTTTTACATAATAGATGATGCAGTGGGAACCAAGGCATAGAAAGGAACAGGGATCAAATTGAGGATTGAGTGAGTGGGGGTGTGGTTTAGGGTTAGAGTGGAGGGATGGTGAAAAGATGTAGCTAGGCCTATGGTTTATAGGTTTCTTTTCTGACATATACACTGAGGCTATGAATTAGTTTGTTCATGCACTACAATAAAACTGAAACTGTGTAATTTATAAAGAAAAGAGGTTAAATTTGCTCATGGTTCCACAGGGTCTATAGGAAGCATGGCTGGGGAGGACTCAGGAAATTTACAACTGTGGCAGAAGGCAAAGGGGAATCAGGCATGTCTTACATGGCCAGAGCAGAAGGAAGAGAGAAGTGAGACGTGCTACACACTTAAAGAAAAAAAAAAAAAGAAAAAAAAGCTGGGCACAGTGGCCACGCCTGTAATCCCAGCACTTTGGGAGGTCGAGGCAGGTGGATCATGAGGTCAGCAGTTCAAGATCAGCCTGACCAACATGGTGAAACCCATCTCTACTAAAAATACAAAAATTATCTGGGTGTGGTGGCAGGCGCTGTAGTCCCAGCTACTTGGGAGGCTGAGGCAGAAGAATCACTTGAACCCAGGAGGCAGGGTGCAGTGAGCCAAGATTGTGCCACTGTATTCCAGCCTGGGCGACAGAGGGAGGCTCCGTCTCAAAAAACAAACAAACAAAAACACAGATCTAGATCTCGTGAGAACTCACTATCAGGAGAATAGGAAGCGGGGAAATCCGCCACCATGATCCAGTCACCTCCCATCAAGCCCCATCTCCAACACTGGAATTGTAATTCAACATGAGATTCGGGTGGAGACCACAAATCCAAACCATATCAGCCTGCAATCAATATTCATGATGCTTTGTATTGTGTAGAAAATTTCACATAAGCAGCATGATCTTTTTCACTCTCTTTACATGTATTTATTTATCTACAGTGTTCTCAAATTATCCACATTGTTTAATTTAGTAAAGAATAATGCTCAAAGGTTAAAAATTTTTTTTTCTGATTCTCATAATCTCAGAATTTTTAGTTTTTCAGCTGATCAGTTAAAATGCAACTGCAGTCTCTATAAATACCTAGCAACATACTCTAGAAAATTTTTTTAAATACATATTTAAGATGGGACTGCATGTCTCTCTAAGTCTACATTGTCTCTGTTTTAGATTCTGAGCATTTCGACATATATTGTAACCACTTCCCTATTATTTTCTACGGTTTGTATTCTTCATGTATTCCTTTTATCTTTACTTTTGCTGAAACAAAATTGCTGCTGAATTGTCCATTAACTCTTCTTAGCAACTGCACTTTCTTAAGAAAAAAAAAATTCATACTAGCTCAAGGCAAAATGAACAGATATTGCCAGTATTTTCAGCAGCTCCATTACATAGCAAATATAAGGGAAGAATATTAGACTTAAAGAAAATTAAAGCACTAACAATACAAGGTCTTTCTTAAGAATATTTCTGCTAAAAATTAATCTGTTCTAAAATACAGAATGAGTTTGCTATATTGATGAAGCTCTTCCTTACAATTAAACATCAACAAGACAATTAAAATATATTATCCTTGTTTTAGGTCTCTCTTTAGGAGGATAATCAGGGGAAAACACACACATACACACAAAATGAGGTAAGAAAAATAAATGAGACTAAGAGGAAAGATGGGGTAAAATAAGCAAGAAAGAGGAGAAAGTTCTAGAGAAAAAAATCTTGCCGAAATAGTAATATTCAACCTTTGTTAACTCAATGCATAATTCAGTCTGCCTCACAATAGACTATCTGATTCACGGGAGTCATTTTGAATGTTATCTTCTCAAACAGCAATTTTGCCTTTTGGAAAACTAATTTCAAATAGGCTAGGATTCCTTTGTAGACTGTCAACAATAATAGCAGGTAACAAAAGAAAAAAAGAAAAAAGAAATAGTTGCGGGGAGGGAGGGAAAATAAATGGAAGGAAAGAAGGAAGGAAGGAAGAAAGCAAAGATATACTTTGTGAAGTTTGATATACTCTTGTTACACGCATCTTGCATGTGGATTACTGTTTTTTAAAAGGTTCACATAGAGCATTTTAGAGGTTTATATTTAGATCCATGATGTTTATACCTTTAAATTCAATAATATATTTATTTGAAGATTAAGCTAAAGAACTATTAAATACTTAGAAAAATATATGTTCATTAAGCTATACATTACTGCAAACTTATTTGAAGAGGGGAAATTAAAAGAAATGTAGTTAGGACTCAGAGAACAGTTAGTAAATTGTAGGCCATTAATTAATGAAGAGTAGTATTCCTTTGCTAAGATGATTATTAGATGCTCTATGCCTGTGGGAATGAATATAATGAAGATCTGAAAGCAACAGTTGTGTTTGAGTAGTGGAATTGTAAGTAATATTTCAATAATTATCTTTTTTATGTAATGCATGGAAATGAAGAAGAAGATTTGGCCTATGATGTTTTTTCAAAATTTTAATTTCCCTAAAATAATTGGTGGTTTTTAAATGACATTTTGTCTAAACTTTCTCTTCTACACCTGTATTTCTCTTTTACTTTAATCACACTCTTTCTTCTCTTGGTTCACTTGTCCAGTCCCACTGTTTTTATATTGATGGTATTTATTCTCAGACTCTCTAATTCATTACCTACCTCAACTCCCATTTTATAATATGTATTTATTTACATCTAAAGGACATTGTTGGGGAGGAAAGAAAGACATCTTGGGAGGAGGGAAAGAAAAGATAATAAAGAGAGAAAAAGAGAAAATAGAATTCCATAATGTAGGTGCTTGAAGACACAAAATTGAATTCAGGTGGACATAGTCCTTTTCCAAAACGATGTTTTAGTCCCATAAGTGAAGATAGACATTAAAAATAATAATAAAACAATTGTACACATACTTATGTGGAAAATTCCGTGAAAATGAGTATACTTTAATACAAACACACACACACACACACACACACACACACACACACACACACCCCAAAAAGATATAATTTAGGTTTGGAGTTCAAAGAAGGTGGTATCCACAAATATCTTATATTAGGATCAATTATAAAGAATATAGTAATTATTCAAGGTGAAAGAAAAAAAGTGATTGTTAAGGGCTAAAGCTTCTTGTGTGGCAAAGATTTAAAAGAAAAAAGGAAATGAGATCTATAGGAGTTTGGCACATATGAGAAAATTGGAAGATTGTGGTTGTGGTCAGAGCATATGAGAAAGGAGAAGTATAGAGTTGATGTATGATGGGGTCAGAAATTTAGACATGACTTTTTTTGTCATCGTAAGAACTTAGGATATTTAATCTAAAAGCAAAGAAACCACAGAAGTATTTAATGCTAGGAAAGAACAAGAGACCAAACTCAGGTGGTAAAAGGAATGCCTGGATGCTTTGTAGACAATCATCTGGAAGTAGCCAAGGGTGAATATGAAAGCTATTGAAAAAGACAAAGCAAAAAATCATAGTGGCTTAGACTAGGGTGCAGACATGAAGACAGAGAGGTTTTGTATTAAGAATATATTTCAGATATAATCCATATAATTTGGTGATTAACTAATGTGAAAGCAAAAAAGGTCAGACAAATACTGAAAAACTCATAACATTTGAAGTTGTGGATAATGAACACAAATAAAAAGGAGGCGTCTAGGAAGAAGTGCCAGAGATATAGAAATAAATTTTTAAAGGGTAATCACAAAGAAGACAGGTATAAATTATGTGTAACTTAAGTGTTTCTGTTTACTTTTTCCTTCTGAGGATGACCCCAGCTATCTTACAGAATTTGGTTTTATTTTCTGTCCTGTGTTTATAGAGATCGGACTTTCTTCACTGCCTCTTCCTCCCACCAGGGACTCCTCACAAAACTCCTTGTAGGGAACTATTGTTCTGACTTATGTGAAAGCAGAAAGAGATTAGGATACATCAGGCTTCCATTCTCCTTGTCACACTCTGTCTCAGATAGCCTTCATGAAAATAGTATTCCAGAATGCAAAGTTTGCTTTGAAGGGCCAGGGAAATCTCAAAATGAAGCTAAAACACAGGAAATACTAGTGGTTAGTTAACTTTGACTTTGACATTGCACAGCACTGGAGAAAAATTTCTAGGCTTAAGCTATAGGATCCTGTGTGACGCCTGGGAAGTTTTCTCCACAGGCGAACTAACTCTCCTGGCTGGTATCCCCATTCATATGTAGACTGACTTCCTCCTGGCTCTCAGTTCTAAAGCCTCACTCCGTTCCCACCCTCAAAACTAATACCTCCTTTATATTTTCCCTATCCTTTCCTGCAACCTTCAAATGGGATGACTTCAGCCCATGAGTTAGCAAGCAAAACTCCATTTCTAGCTAATTCTCTTCACATTTAAGAGATCGTGGCTTCTTATTTCTCTTACTACAAATCCTAATCAGAAACATAAGTCTAAAAATTAGCATTTCCTTTACAAAAAATGCATGCTATACTTTTAAATTCATTTGCAGCCATTTAGACTCAAGGAAAATTAGGTTATATTCTGCTACTTTGGGGGGCACTAAAGACATCAAGCAATTAACTGAAAACATTTGATGGCCGCTTTTGGTTTTTCGTTGTTGTTGTTTGTTGTTGTTGTTGTTTTTTTATTTGGGTTTCACTCTGTCACCTAGGCTGGAGTGCAGTGGTGCAATCTCGGCTCATTGCAACCTATGCCTCCTGGGTTCAAGCAATCCTCCCACCTCAGCTTCCTGAGTAGCTGGGACCTTGGATACATGCCACCATGCCCAGCTAATTTTGTGTATTTTTGATAGAGACAGGGTTTCACCATGTTGCCCAGGCTGTTCTCGAACTGCTGAGCTCAAGTGATCCACTCGCTTCAGTCTCGCAAAATGCTGGGATTACAGGGGTGAACTACTACACCCAGCCTGTTTTCTGTTATGGGTGTCCATCATATTATATAGTTTTTATTTAAAGCATTTCTTTATTAGAAATAAAGAAGACTAACAAAGATCTATTTTAATGAGTTATTGCTAATCTCGGATACTAAATTCAATACCGGGAACACTAAATCTTTTTCACTGGGTGGAATGTCTTGTTAAACTGACGTGAAGTTATTCAGCTGTGTGAAGAGGTAGAGGCCAGACTGGAGCGGATTGAGAGTGTTGATGAGAGATGGAGAAGTGGAAACAGGCAAAAGAGTCTGCCTATACCATACATAGAAATGAGGTGAATTAAAGAGTTAAAATGGCTGCTGGATGGTGAAATCTCAATTTTAGGTGGGAGTATTAATTTTTAGAAGTCACTAGATTATATATGAATGAAGATGAAAAGAATAAAATTTAAAGGCAGAGATAATGTCATAGAAACATGGGCTAATCAAGATTAGAGAAACCGGAGGAAGAGACAGCTCACAAAGGAACAGATTGCCTTGATAAGAGGAGGGTCACAATCTTGACTAAAATATATATGAAATTAAAGATGATGGGTACTGCAGAGATAGATTTGGATAATGTGTGCCAGAAATTGGAAATAATTTTTGCTTTGTCTTTTACCTTCTTAGTGAAATATGAAATGCCAAGTGTTCAAAATGGATAAAATTTGAGAAAGTCATTACAGATATTACTCAAGAAAGCTGATTAGAATAATGCAATAGGATACCAAGGGATGATTACTGAGGACCAAGTGGAGGTTAGTGAAAATGAATTTTCATCTTTAACAGTCTGCCGGCTATTTGTGTGAGATTCTCCAGCAGTCTGCATCTACGCTAGGCAATGTAGAGAGGAGGAAAATGTATTAATGATTAATGCTAGTGTAGGAGTGAGTTTCAGTCGTGCCAACAAATAATTATACATACTGCTCTAACACATTTTACTCTACTCTAACACATTTATATAACAATGTCATGTATGAAGTTTTTGTTTTGTTTTGTTTTGTTTTAGAGATGGAGTCTCACTCTGTCCCTCAAGCTGGAGTGCAGTGGCATGATCTCCTTCCCTGCAACCTCCACCTCTGGGTTCAAGTGATTCTCCTGCCTCAGCCTCCTGAGCAGTTGGGATTACAGGTGTCCACTAGCACGCCTGGCTAATTTTTGTATTTTCAGTAGAGACGGGGTTTTGCCGTATCGGCCAGGCTGGTCTCAAACTCCTGACCTCAGGTAATCCACCCAGCTTGGCCTCCTAAAGTGCTGGGATTACAGGCATGAGCCACCATGCCTGGCCTGAAGTTTTAAAATAAGATAAAATATGTGTTTGCTTGATCAAACAGCTCTGAGACTTAACACTGATAGCATCTCTTTGGAAGCTCTTCATGAGTTTGGAAATCACCCACGTTTGTGATTTCTCAGTCTACACTTTGTATCATTGCTTCTATATTTTAAAATCTAGTTATTGGCAACAATTTCACTATAAACTATTGTATATAATGGTTTAATATAAACTTGCAATGCACAAGGACATATATTCTGTAAATAAAATTTCATTCTCTTGTTACAATTTTTATTCTTGAGCATAGATATAAACTAGTATGAACAATATAACAAATTCTACCACATTATAATCCTCACCCACAATGCAAAACTATTTGTAAAAACCTAAAGTAGTGTCATTATATGTATGATTCGATACATATCAATTATTTTAACCTGGTTGTGAAAGTGCAAAATAATTCTCCCAATTCTGACAAATAATGCATTTCTCTTTAGGTGATATCTATATGTAGTTCCAGCAAAACAAGTAAGATACTGGCTCTATCTCCTGAATATAACTACATTCCCTAAAATTAAGATAGACACTCTCTGTATATTTTCATATTATTTTAGTGTTTGTGTGTGTATGTGTGGGTGTGTTTGCTTGTTTTGTTTGCTTTATTTTGTATGTGCAAAATAATGACTGGGGGATGTTGATAAAAAGTGATTCTTTTGTTGGAAGCAGAAGGCAATTAGGATAGAAACAATCCTTATATGCAGGTGATTTTAATAAAATATATATCTCCCTCTGCTACTGAGCCTTAATGTGTTTATCTCTTCCTACTTCTGTTTTTCATCTCCTAACTAAAAATGTTGTTTTAAAGGCAGCACATTTTTTTCTGTATTTTAAGGCAAATAACTCTTATTGCATATTCCACCTGCTTTGGAGAGTCTTCCTAAATAGAAAAAAATTGACTGTTGATCTAGAAGGATCATTTCTCAGCAGAAATAATTTTAGACAGTGGGAATATGGAAGTTACGTGTAAGTTATGTGTCCCTTCCCCGGAGCTGACTTCACAGCTTTAACATTCACAGAAGGAAGGAAACTGTAGCTGCAACCCTCGGGCTAACTGTCACTGTTTTTTAATGTCATGATCTGGAAGTTCAGGAGGGTCATCTGAAAATGGGTCTTGGGCTAATCCTGAGAAATGGCTAGAGGATGTATAAAAATTGATGCTGTGGCTGATAATACATCCTCATTGCCAGAGGATTTGAAGGCTGCTTGGAGAAGTTAGATGAGAATATTTTTTCAGAATGTTCATTGCTAGTAATTTTAGTAACTGGAAAATGTCTGGGTATCTGTGGTAAACACGGACCCTTTAATCATGCTCTGAGTGTAAACAAATATGATCATCCAAATAATAGTAGGATTATATAGTTCAGTGCTTTTAAAAAGTATATTATGACCTATAATAGTTTCACTTATTGCACATTTTTCTATGAATTGGCACTATTACATCTTTTGGCTTTTTGTCTTGTTTTGGTTCTCAGTCCACATAACCTTATTATTACCTATATTATTATAAGATACATTATTTTCAGAAGAAAATGTATTTCAACTTACTTTATAGCTAAGGTATTTTTTAAAATAAAAATTCAGAATATTTGATACTATGTAAGATGCTTGAATGTATTAAAAACTGAACTGTGAGAGCTTTATAAACTCTAATTTTTCACTTGAAAACTTCAAAAGATGTTGTTGTTAATTGTAATTTTAAAATGGTAGAGTAAGGGATATGATTCAACAACATTTTAAAGATTAGATGGTTTGCATAGGTTTTGTCAAAATGCTTATTACCTAATCAGCATTACAAAAGAATAGGGGGATAATAAGGTATGATTTGGATTTTTTTTCTTTTGCATTTTCATCTGAGATTTTAATCTAGCTTGGGAAGAAAATTTCTCCCTTAAAAATTTTATACATTTTCTAAAATATTTCTTCCCAAAGAGTCACATCCTAAAATACTCATTGTGAGCCATGATTTAATAAACCAAAAGAATAATTTATGAAAATATAGAAGAATGATTTTTCCGAAAAATTTAGTAAAGGTGGGTATTTGTTGAAATAATAGCTCTTCATATTGAAAACAGTTGATTAAAGAGAAAAGCATAATGTAAATAATTATCAAATGTAACTCTTTATAAAGAATAACATAAAATTGAAAAAATCACTTGACTTACCATGTATTCGAATTTGTGTTGTGAAGTTTACATTTTTTAAAATATTTGAATATTTCAAATATTATTCATAGTTTTCTCAAGAATGAGCAGAGGATATATTGTTGTTAAATTTGCTCATTGTCACATAGCGAAGAACGTGAAGAAATTGAGATTTGAGATTTCAACCCCCACGTGTTGAACTTGCAAGTTAATTCCAACACAAATATATTTTTTCTTGACTCTAAATAGAAGTTTTTCTGATTAACTTATGAATAGTATTTTCCAAATAATAAATTATTATATTAGTTTTATAGAAAACATACAGATATAGTGAGATAATTTCACCTGTAATCTGAAAATTCTGTTTTAGTGTGTATTTGATAACCTGTGTGCTCCGTGGTGTGGTATATATACAGGTATGTGTGAACAAGGGTGTCTGTGCATGTGTAAGTGTATAACATAAACGTTATTCATACATTGAAAATATGTGTCATCTCTTCTTTCCTTTATTATGATGTCATTGAATGTGTTCAAAGAAAAACAAAAATTCATTTACAGATAATGTTTTTAATAAATAAAGCTATTCTTACATTTGAACTATATCAGTTGAGTTTTGTGAAACTGAATGACAAGTGTGTCTATTATCAAAATTAGAAGATGAATTCTCTACTTTGAAATTTTTTATCTCCCTGTTCTTCAATACACTTGTTACTTTAAGTGATCTTTTGACTTATTATATAATAAATCATCTATCAGTTCTTATAAACAGAGCATTTCTCAAATGATAAGAACTAAGAATTTTTTTTCATAACAACATGGGTTCTCCTTTTGGTCACTGGTAGTCACTGGCTTGATCAGAATTAATACGTTATATAATAGCTGCTCAATTTGTCAAAAAAAGCAAATTAATATTGATCTCATTTTCCTTAACATGTTAAACCCAAGTACATATATATTGCAAGAAAAATTATCTCTGTTTAGAAGGGACATTAATATGAAGGAAAATAATTTTTTATTAAGTATTTATGCTTTACAGCAAGCATTGAAAATTGCCTGGAAACATTTTCTGTGTGCGTTAGTGCCTATAAAAATTATCTTCCATGTACCATTTAAGTATAAATAGACAAGACCATGTAAATTATACCTTACAACTACACCTCTGTAATCTCCATACAGTAAAACTGGAAAGGTCAGAATATTATTTAATGTTTTACAATTTACATGAAAATAAACTGAATCGTAGCTTCCCATTTGGCCTTGACAGGTAATATGGTAATATTAAAAGCTTCTAGATTCTTTCTTTTTAATTCATATGGTAATCTGACATCACCTTCAGTTTCTAATTTGCCTTTTAGTTTGCTAACACTTTCAGAACTACTGGTACATAAAGGTCTTATTAATACCTTGCCTCTATTATTTCCCAAACTGATCTGCATCTCTATTCACTCAATTAAGAAAATCTGTCCTACCTATAATAGCAATGCAGTCAATGAAATAATTGGTTTAAAATGTTGTACTTTGATGCTGTACACTGTAAAGACTTTTGCAGCCATTATAGTTTTTAGGATATCATTTAGAATGTGATTTGTGAAGTGTACTGTTATTTAGAAGAAATTGCAGGACAAATTTAATGCATTTGGTATTTCCCTTGACATGAATGCTTTTCATACCTTTTCCCTCATATTTTTTGGTTTTGAAAATTTTTTTCTCCCATCTTATGCAGAGTGGCAATATGAGGCTGCAAAAATGCTCAAGTATTGCAAGAGAGCTGACTGATCATACAAAGCCCGTGTCTTACAGCCTCAGTTCCCTCACCTCCAAGCAAAGTTTCTAACCAAAAGCGATCACTGGAACACTAAATGTGTTCATGTAAACTCATTCCATGCAGCATGATTTGTTTAATTTAATCTTACTATATTTGTGATATTCTATTTCGCTTCATATTTGTTCCATAAGGGAAAAAAAAAACCAATTTACATTATCCCCATGTGTTAAATTGGCAGCTTGAAAATTTTTGCAATTAGGAAAACTTGGGCATAAAATTTTAAGAACTTGCTACAGGAGAAAGGAAACACATTTGGGAGTCAAGTATTAACTTTGCCAGTTAGTGGTTGTATATATTCTGGCAGGTCACTCAGTTTTCTCAATTTTGATATATTGAGCGTCTAAAATAGGCATCGTTAGAATAAAGATATGTAAAGTTTCTGGTATTTTAACCAAGTATACATGCAAGAATTCTCCACTACCCTTTTCCTTAATTTCAGGAAACCTGAAATGGGCCAATGATGTGCTATAATTACATTCTTTTTAGTATATATGGACACGTGTAATCTTTCAGACACAAATCCAGTCAGGGGAAGGGCAGAAACCTAGTGGGTGCTTTAAAACACTTTGCATTTATCAGTTAATAGGGATGATTACTCAAAACATGCCTGTACAGTGGCTATATGGTGGATTTGAAGCAGTCCAGCCAGAAAGAAAAGAAGTATTTTATCACAGATATTGTTTAGAATTGTTGGCACTTGGTGTTAATAAAACATATACTCACTTTTATTCCACTTTAATATTGTTTTAAAATTATCTAAAACAGAGGCTCCCCTCTCTCCTTATAGCAGTCACCTTTTTCAGACATTATGGACTGAGCTGGTTGTTTTTGTCTGTTGTCCAGTCAGAATTGGTCACTTCCCATTTGTCATTTCCATGTGCCAATGGGTCAGTGCCTGTTTCTGAGAGTCAGTATTAATGCTGCCTTGCCGTCAAATATTGTCAATATCAATTCTGATTGAAAGAAACTATATGTAATATCAGATAGTAAAGGAATGATTCGGATATTGAGAAATCCATTTGCTGCCCATACATCCTCCAAAACCCTTTAAGATGCTATGTTTCTGATGCAATTGAATATATGTAGTATAAGAAATATGTATATTTTAACCATAAGTAAGAATCGCAGGATTAAAAGAATCCTATCAAACACTGATTTTTAAACACAAAGTATAATTCTAGCCATGTTTCAACTTTTACCAACATCCCGACTATTAAATATACTTTAAAGGAGAATCTTTAGGCAGAAGGTAAAAATGACTTTGATATGCTAGCACAGACCTTTTTTTCTTTTAGCTACTTTAAAGTTACTTTTTCCCATTTCTTCTCCAAAATTCTCAAAGACTAGCTTTGTCTCTCTTTGTCCACTTTCTAACCTCACATTCACCATTTAGCCCACTGCAACCTGGTTCCTGCTCAGCTAAAAGCACTGTCGTTGTGAAGGTTACTAGGCAGCTCCTAATTCCCAAACCTAATGGACATCACTTCATTTGATGTTATTGAAACACTATTCCACTTATTTCTGAGTTTCATAATTCTTACTTTTACTTTTTTTATGAGCACATTTTATGAGCACATTTATCTCGTTTTCCACATTATGCATTTTACGATATTCCTCAGACCCACCACTCTTGACGCTTCACAGATTCGCTTACTCTCCTGGTAGCTATGACTTTGTATACATTGAATCCCAAAACTATACGTTCAAGAGCAGAGCTTACAAACAAAACTTGAGGTTGAGATTTTTTAAATCAAGATCAGAACTTTAGGACAAAATGTGAAGCTGAGATAATCATGAATTTACTTTCTTTGACATCTCCACCCACATGCCCTACAGGTACATCATATTGAATATACCAAAAACAGAGTCAATTGTGTCTATGCTTAAACAATACTGTATTTTCTGAGTTTGTGCTATTATCATCTATTTTTCAAACCTAGAAAAAGTTGAGTTATATGTTTAATTATCTTTACTTGCTTTCATTTATCTTATTATCGTTTTTTTTTTTTTTTTTTTTGAGACAAAGTCTCGCTCTTGTCCCCCAGGCTGGAGTGCAGTGGCTGGCTCACTGTAACCTCCGCCTCTCTGTTTCAAGCGATTATCCTGCCTCAGCCTCCCACGTAGCTGGGATTACAGGCACCTGCCA
The DNA here is from genome assembly GCF_024542745.1 of Macaca thibetana thibetana. Taxonomy (NCBI): domain Eukaryota; kingdom Metazoa; phylum Chordata; class Mammalia; order Primates; family Cercopithecidae; genus Macaca; species Macaca thibetana. Next base: position 63,679,314 of record NC_065594.1, read on the forward strand.
CCAGGCCCAACCAATTTTTGCATTTTTAGTAGAGACAGGATTTCACCATGATGGCCAGACTGGTTTCGAACTCCTGACCTCCGGTGATCCGCCCACCTGGGCCTCCCAAAGTGCTGGGATTACAGGCGTGAGCCACCGCACCCTGCCTCTCTTTAATCTATATTTAATGAATAATCTATTCCTTAGGTACCCTAATTTTTATCTCTATTTTATCTTCTCAAGGTCAGATCTTTCCTCTCTACTACTAGACATAACTACTGTCGAAGCCTCCTAAGCCAGTCTCCTGTTTTTGGTCTTATCTCACAACAGTCATTCTCCAGAGAGTCAATGCAAAGTTTTGTAATGCAAATATGCCTTTGTTTTTCTGTGTAAGTGTTGAGGCACATATAATGCATTTTTAAAAATATAGTCACATCTTTGTTCAATACCATATCTGTATTCTCCTCTTTTACCTGTTGTGAAGAATCTGTCTTGTAAGATGTCTCCTCCATGACAAGTTAAAATGCAAACAAACAAAACATGAATCTGAAGAGTTAGTGGCTTTATTAGGTCCAGCTGATAAATCTTGAAAATGTGATCAGAGAACAATCAGGTTTCATTCTCTGCTTCCATTACTGCTTTTTCTAGTTCAAAGTGTTATTATTGCGAATAGATTATTGTTACAAGATTTTTCCTTTCATCTGTTGGTATGGCCAACAGGCTTTGCTGCTAGAATATCAGCATTAGTTTCTTAGACCAAAACAGTTCATTTCTCCCCAGTGTTATCTTAAACCAGGATATCTGATCCTACCATAGTTTTTGCAAAGTAATAGGATTTGAATGTACCTTAATACACACACACACACACACACACACATTTTTCAAACATGCCTTTCTAGTCTTGGAGTATAGCTTTTAGAAATAATTCTAGGCTAGGACTTGTTTTTTCAGGAACAAGCCATCTTCTGTGACAATGAAGACCAGAGGAATCAATTCACAATGCATTCCATTCTGATAATTTCCTTCTCAAGAGAGCCTTGATATCCTAGCCAGCCAAATGTCTTCACTTGGGGTTCTATAAATGAATGTCAAATATTCAACAACACCAACATTCACAAAGTAAGGAGTAAGAACCTTGATTCGTTTTCTTCCCAAAAGGTATCATTATCATTGCTCCATATCCGAGAAATGTGCTTTTCCTATTTAATATGGTATACTTTCCACATCAATAACTACTACTGAAAATAAACATAATTCATAATGGCTGTGTATATTATACAAATACACCAAAAAAATTAACCAATATCCTTACACAGAGTAATTTTTCAAAAGCGCTTTCTCTATTAATACTTTTGTAAATATCTTTGTACAGAGATCTTTGTTGTTCTGTGACTATTCCCTTAGAATGTATTTCCTTCAGTGGAATTACTACAAGAATATTTCCAACATTTTTATACAAACAGGCTAATTACTTTCTACAAAGTTACAAAATTTATATTCATGTCAACACTATGCAGGAATACCCATTTCTTATATGTTTAAGACTGTATTTTAGCATTTTAATAGCAAAATAGCATTTTTATTTTAATTTCATATAATGGATTTGTCGTAATTAAGACCCTAGGCTCTCTTCCCACTGGTATTTGTGCATTATTCATAAGGCCCTATGTATTTCTCAAACGAACTGGCATAATACTGTTAGTTTTCACTTTTTACAAATTACTTCTCAAATTTGGTCTTCATGGTAATTTACTATTGAGCTCTCTGATGTCAAGACACCAGTGTTATTGTATGTTAAAAAGAGTGGTTTATCTGGTTGGCCTTCTTAAAGATGCTCATGGTTGGCAAGATCCCTTTTTTGCTGTGCTTTACCCCTGACACATTTAAACCCTACTGTTATGTTCTAGTAATATTTTAAAAACAAACAATTCTACTTCCTTCTAGAATTCTTTTTGCCTTTGAGATATTTTCCTCATATTAATTCCCTGTGTTCAAACACTATTGTCTCTGCAGATGAGCCCTTTACTGTTCTTATGCAAAGTAACCCCCACCGTACTTCTTGTCAGGCCATTCAGAAGTGTACAAACCATCGATATGTTAAGCCATATCAACTTATAATCACTCCTTATTATAAACGGAACTTTGTGGTGTGGAGGGGCAATAGTAACTTCTATGACATGTCATAAGGCCGGTTACCGAAACATACCAAAACTTATAGAGACCAATATGCACTCTGGAATTCCTTAACTAGATACATTAAAGCCATCAATTATTTACACTTAATTCAGAGTATAAAACAACCAAAGGGAAATGAAAAATTCATTTATACTATGGTACATTCTTTCGGTTCAGGAGTTTTTACATAGGTTCATAATGTCCATGGTCCACTAGAATACATATGAAGTTTTTGTTTGAATTGCATATTTTCTCTAGCTTTTACAGTTGCTGCAAGGGCTTGACTCAGAAATATGTTTAATAATAAAACCACATAGAGGTAGTTTTCAGTAAGATTTCTATCCTTCTGATTACAAGAGGACAGTAGCCATGTGAGGAGAGAGATTTTTACCTATGCCAGAGGGATTATAGCAATATCTTAACTTTTTGTTGTGTTTGTTGTGTTGATTTGTTGTTTGGTTGGTGGTTTTATGTCCTGGTTTTCTATGCAGCTGTGAATTAAGACAAAATGATTTGTTTTTTTTAATTTAAAAAATTGCTGAAGGCAAAGACTTCTCTCTTTAATACTACTCAGCAATTCTTAACTGAAAAGTTGGTTTAAGAAAAAAAAAACAGTAGGGAAATGATTTTGATTAACCTTTCTGATGAGGACATTAATTGATAATTTTTATCATTTGATGTTATTTTTCCACCTATCCACTTTCCATTGACCTTTACGGAATAATTCTGAATTAGATTTAAGTTTCCTTTCGTCTTTGTGATATTTACTATTGAAATATCATTTACTTTGTGGATCATTTTTAAGAGGCTCCTTTATGCACATAGCGTTGCTATAAATGAGGCACTGATACTTCATGAAGTCTTTCTTCTCTAATCTTTTCATCCTTGTAGCCAGTGTTTAGTTTCCACATATATATTCCAACTCTAAAATACACTGTTTTTAGTACGATAAATAGTGATCCTCTAATTATTTTAATAGGCAACTCTAATATAAACTAATATTGACTTTAAAAAATCAACTTAATGAACAAAAGCTTACAATTTGATATTTTAAAATAGCATTATTTTTCAGTGCCATGTAATTAACAAAATATTTGTAGTGTTTTTACGGCCCTGTTCTGGATATAGGAGAGATAGAGAAAATGGTGGCTACATGACTTTACAATTCTGCACAAATTCTACAGTCAGAAAGTGTCAAGTTTTCTACACTAGTGTATTAGCTGGAGATATGTAGTCTAAGATGCTGCAAAGTCATGTATTTCTCATTTACATAAAAATGAGGTAGACTGGTGGTCCAGTGTTGATAGGCCGCTGATCTCCACTTAATCATCCAGGTTCATGGCCCCTGTTTTTGGCTTCTCCTATACCTCAACTACTGTTGTTATCTGCATATTCAAACTTGGTTCACCAGCACCACATCCAAGTCCCAGACCACAGAAACGAGAAAAATTTAAAAAGAAATGCCAAAGGTGTGTGGTTTTAAGGGCAAGAACCCATCCTGAAAACAATTGTCAAGAACTTTATTACCCAATCATACATAGCTACAAAAGAAATAAGAAGTGTCTTTTCTGTCTATGCAGCTCTGGACTAAATTAAAACTTTGAAACCACTAATAATGAAAAAAACATGAGATTGAAAACTGGAGAATTATTATCATTACAAATGTGTTTTTATAGAAATAAATATTAACACAGACAAGGTGCTGTAATATGCAGAAAGGTGTGAATGTAGGAACATGAGCCCTTACTTGTGGATGTGAGAAGTTCAGAATATTTCATAAATGCTTTTTGAACTGAAGCTTAATGTTTCACTTGCAATTCAGCCTATATAGATGGAAGGAAGGAGCTTTCAAAGAGAAGGGTCAATGTGGTCTATGGTTTAGTGATGAAAAATATTAGGAGAAGAGGGGAAAGTAGTTTGTAAGAAGTAGAATAAAATTTTAAGATCTGAACATGCAGGGATTGCATGAAATTCAAGGGATTTAGGATTTATTCTTTAGAGCATTAAAAATAGTAAATGTTAAATAGAACCTCATGTTAGCAGTACATTTCTTGAAGTAATATGACTAGAAGAAGATAGGAAAAGGTAGGATGACACAACAATAGTTATGGTAACAGGTAATCAATATTCAAATCAGTACAATTGAAAATTAGTTTAATATTTTGAATGGTGGTTTTATTTTATATGCACAAACATCATGTTGGTAAGTAATTTAAGATAATCCTTGAAATATCTATAATCATACTTTAAGTTACTAATTAACAATATGATGCTATACATTTTACTGTGTTTGAAACACCTATAAATTATGTTTCCAGATATATAAGAAAGAAAGATAACCAACATTTCCCTAGAGTTAATATTTTATGTTACTATAATTGAGTTGAAGTGGTCATATATCCAGTTTCTTGACAATTCTACTAATGCTATTATTCATGGTATTTGTGGTAGTTAGCAAATCAACAAAATAGACACCAATTCTAAGCACGTAACAAGACCAATGGCTTGGCTTCCAAATGTTTTGTGAATTACATGGAAATTTCTAATCAGAAAAATAAAGTTAATTACTAAACATTTCTAAAACAGGACTCAGAATTCCAACAATTCCACAATAGTGACTTTAAAAATATTTGTGACAAAATGTTAGAAAGAAGTAATTGAATCACTAGTCATATTTTATCTTCCTACGTAGCACAGGATAGCTATTCTTTCATTTTCCACTATTACAACTGGTGGGGAAGGGGGAAGAAACACGATAATGTTGAAAGAATTTTGTATAAGGTGTTAGTAAAACTGAGTTCCAGTTCTAGTTTGCCTATCTTCCAAGCTATGTTTGTGTTTCAGTTATCTATTGAATCATTATAAACTACTCTAAAAGCTAGTGGCTTAAAAACAAAGTAATAATTGCATTGCTCACAAATATTCCATTTTGTCTGGGCTTGGTGAGGGCAGCTAATTCTATGTGCTGTCATCTACAATGGGTCAACTATGGCTAAAGGATGCATTTCAAGGTGGCTGGCAAGTTAAGGCTACTATCAGCGAGGAGTCAGTTCTCATCAATGTGAGTGACCCTCTTCGTTGATTGTGTGGGCATTTTCTAAGAGCAAATACTCTAAGAGGCAAGAAGTGAAGAACTGAAGAACTCTGCGGAACTGGAGATGTGAAGAACTGAACTCTCTGAAGATCTGGCCAGGAAACTGGTATGACATCACTTCTGCCAAAATCAACTGGTCAAAGCAATCTCAGAATCCATTACGATCCAAGAAGAGAAGACACCCAGTGGTATGCTAGTAAATTATCTCTTACGAAAAAAAATCCCTGTCTGTAATATACACCAGTTTCTGTGGTGTAAATATTCTCATGATGGCAGAATTTGAGCTACCAGTATTATGTCACTAAACACAGAGTAGGAAAGCAATGAGGAAAATCTGCTTTTGTGAGCTGATACAAGCAGGTTCCAGGACACTACTTCCCATATCCAAACTCCTAATGGCAGATACTATGACCATGTTTAACCGGACACATATTGACAATTTCAGTGAAATTGTGTGAACTTTTTCATTGCTAAGTTAGGAAGAGTGTCTGTATTGCTTCACAAATTTTGTGTCAGGCAAAAGGATAGGTTATAATTTAAAACACTTTGAAGTGTAACCGCTTTGTTACTAGAAGCTATTCTGAAATTGTGTCATTAATGATAGTGATGTTTCTCCATAATATAACATAAGGTGTTATTTCGCCATCTATTTTTTACACTAAAACTAATGAACACTGTGAAAATCTTTTAAGTTATAGCTCACATTCTGGAGAAAATACTGTATTTTATTCACAGAGAGTTCTCAAAAATATATGCAGTCTTAAACATAGGAATGCTATTTGTATCTGACTAAATGTACAGATTTTAGTAATCTCTTTTACATGTAGGGTAGAGGAGTGCCAGAATGCAGGTCTCTTAATTTGCATAATACAGTTTTTCTCCCTAAAATATAGTGATACAACTGTCCTTCTGATCTCAAAGAACAAATAACAGTGATAATGAGAAGCACTTGTTTTAATGTGGTATTGAAAAAAAGAAAGGTCTTTTTCTAGAGATTGATAACATTTCAAAGCACATTTCATAGGCTGGGAAATCAAGGTTACTGTTAATATTGACCCTTGTTTCAAAGACAGCACTTTGTTCTTACGTTAAACAAGTATTTTAAAAGCAGTTTGTTTCAATATATATCTGTGAATTTTAAACCCACGATCAGATAGAAATATTTTTGAAACAGGAATCCCTAACAAAATAATTCAAAAACTACATTTTCATATTTAACTCTAAGTCTTCAAGAAAAATTTTTTTCTGAATTAGATTTTATAAACATATTCCTAACATCTCTTACAGATCCACTGATTTTTATTGGAGATTTTATGTTATTATCCATTTCAATTGTATTTCATGAATTCAAAAAGCATTTTATCAACTATGTAAAAAGTAAAGACTAAGTAGAATGCTGGGACTTTAGAATACCTTGTTGATATTTGAAAGAAAAATAAATTACTATGCTATAATATTTCTTGTGATCCAGTTGTCTATAAAGCAAGTGCTCTGCTGTTATTTAATTATTCTTTTGAAAGTGTAAAACTCTCTCTGTATAATGTTATTTATAGAATATGGCACAATACAATATTCATATGAAAATACAAATGTAACTTACAGGGAAAAATCTGAAAGTAAATAAAAAGCATCATAGAAATGCTTTAGTAATTGAGACAATATTTCTTTTTACTGAATTGCTTTTTATAATATTAAAATATTTTTTTCAGGCTAGAAAATTTACTTAACCATATCAATTTTCTATCTTATAAGTAAAAAATTTGAAAAAATGTAACATCCATTTAAACAATCTTGACTAAAAACATACCCCCTCATTTTTCAAAACTACACTGAAATGACAGAAAGTTATACAATAATTTAAAATAAATGAACCTTACCTGTATGTATTACCATGGATTGATCTCAAAAACACAATGTGAATAACAGATACATACTTCACAATAATATAGAGAGTATGATAGTTTTCCTGTAACAATTCCTCAACACATAAAGCATTCACATACTGTTCTTGAGTGTGTCTTTGTTCAGTTCATCTAAGAACTAATTGTGTTGCCCCATTCAGGGGCCAGGGACTGTTCAGTGCTCTGGGGATTCAGATCAAACTGCTGTCTTCAGGGTATTTTCATTCTCGTGGTAACAGACAGTAAATAAACAAGTATAATTCATAAAATAGATTAGAGGTTGATAACTGCAATGGAGATAGAAGGCAGGTAAAGAGACAGTGTGTGTTGTGGATGGGGAATATCATTGCATTTTAAAGAGAAGTCCTCCCTGATTCTGTGTAATTTAAGCAAAGAGACGAGAGGAAGGATGAGACACTGAGCCACATGGGTATCTGGAGGAATAGCATTTCAGGAATAGGAAATAAATGCAAAGGTGTGGAGGGAGCATCTCTGCTACAATGGAAGAAAAGTATGTGTTGGGGCGGGAACCACCAGCAGCAGCAGCTGGTGCCGAGACATGAAAACAAGTAGTAGATGTGGCCAGAGAGGTAAGTAGAGTGGAGGGTTGTGTTGGGTTTGAGTCTGCAGAAACAGACCCTGAGAGTAAATATACATACAAGTAATTGATTATGGAAATGTTCCCAGAAGAACCCTGTGAGAAAATGAGGGGGAAGAGGGAGAAGAAGCACAGAAAGACTCTTATTTCAGGCAGAGTTCCTGACTCAGTCTGATCCTTCAGAGGAACTCTGGAGTACAAATTTCTCCCTCAGATTTTATTCCAACTGCAAGCAACATGGCTGAAGTTTCATATCCCAACTCAAGTTAGTCCTCAGGTTAAAGGCTGCTTGGGAGAATGTAAATGCCCTGGGGCCATCAGCTCCCTGAGGGCAAAGTGACTGCAGCAGCACGGTCCAGGCTCCGAAGAGACTCGCAGCTGTGTCCTATTAGAGGGAAGCACAGAACTAATAATAGGGGTTCTAGTGCATCTGAGCAAAACACTCACTGCGTATCTACAGAGCTAAAGATTATGTAGAGTTTGGCTGATCTTCCAAAGGTTTTGCCTTTTACTTTAAGCAAGGTGGCAAACCACTGGGAGATTCTGAGCGGGGGTGATGAGTTCTGATGATTGTTTTAAAGGAATAGACTAAAGCAGTCAAGGACAAGAGGAGAAAGAATAGGAAGCTAGGAAGTCGTAGCTATATTCCCTTTGACTCTATTTTCATAGCTTTGACTCAAGTGGTAACAGTAGAGGCATTAACAACGATTTGGGTGGAGGTTAATCTTGAATATGAAGCAAACAATATTATTACATACGCTTGTGTTGTATGATAGACAAAAAATCAAAACCAAAACCAAACAGTGAAGGAGGACTCCAAAGGTTTTGGTCTGACCAACAGGAAAGACAGAATCCATCATTACCAACATGGTATAACTTAAAGAGAAATATTTTTTAGTATGGGAGAGCATATCAAGAGCTCAGTTTTTGATAATTAAATTTAGAAATACTTACTAGATATTTGAGTAGAGATGTCAAGTAGGCATTTGAATGAGTTAGCCAAATTTAAGGGAGAGATTCCGTCTGGAGATTTAAATTTGTAAGTAAGTATGTATGTCAAGGTATGAAAATACACAAAGAACATCTGAAAGTGACAGTAAGCCAACAATAAAGGTTTTCAAAGATAGATACCCTGAGTTCTTCATGATTTATATACAAAGAAATGAGGAGAAATAAAGAAAATTAAGATACAGTGGTCAATGAGGTCCAAAACTAAATAAAATCCTCGGAGACCAAGGGAAGAAAAGGCTTCTTTCCTAATCTGAGAATTATATCAGATGCTGCTGTGCCTCAGGATAAGGACAGAGAATTGACCATAATATTGAGCAACTTGAAATCATTGGTGATCTTGACACCTCAACTAAACATATGTGATGATGGTGACAAAAGTTTGGCCGTAGTGGATTTAAAGGAGATAGAGAAATGGAAACAAAGTGAGAGAATGAATACAGGAAGAATATATAAAGTTGTGAAATTTTGCTGCAATGGAAGGGAAAAAAATGGGTATTAGTTGAGTGTTAATATATAGGTAGAAAAATGTTGAATGTTTGAAGTCAGAAGAAAATTAAATAGTTATCTTTCACACTGGGAGAGTGGATGACTTAAAGAAATATGATTGTAAAATCATATTTTACAATCAAAACTTCAGTGAAGTTTCAACTGAAATTATTGATCATGAATTTAAATCACAAGATTCAGCAAAAATTTTGTTTTCTTTAGCTATATTTATCAAGTTACTATGATAGATCAGGGTCAGGGTTGTATTTTGGCCAAATGAGTGTAAAAAAAGAGTTCCAAGAGAATGAGGGTGTTTGAAACACAATGATTAACATGATTATTTATGTTAGTCAAATTCATGTTAACCAAAAGAAACAAATGCTGTTTTGTACATGTGAATATGAATTTTTATATATCAAGATGAGCAAACAAAACCCAACTGTTACCGAGTGACACAGCAATAATTCTAAATAACTGGAAATTGAGTATATCTTGTGACCTCTTTGGGCCATTCATGTAGGTAAATAAATCGCAAGGAAGAGATCACTGTGTTACATGGGATAATTGATTCTTATTATAAAGGAGAAATTGGGATAATACTAGCAAATGGGGTGTAAGAAGAAGAATGTTTTGCTTTCTGAGGTTCCTATAGGTATCTACATATCCTGCAACTAATGTCAATGAGAAATCATATGAACCCAGCAGAGCAAGGATGTCTAATAGCCCAGACACTTTAGGAATAAAAGTTTTCCTCATTCAACCATACAAGGAACCACAACAAGCTGAGGTGGCTGCTAAGAAATACAAAATGATAGTCAGGAAAGGCAGTGAAAAACGCTCATTATGGCCTCATGACTAATATGATTAAATAAGGACCATATTTGTTATGAGTGTTTCATCTTTATTTCAATAAGGGATGTATTCACATAATTTAAGCATTTTTCCTTGCCTTCTACTCTCTTACCAACTAACAAAATGCCTTAGTAGTAGCTAATCTTATATCTCAATATTTAGGTTACAGAATATCAAAGAGGAAATGTGACTCATCCTGAAGAGAAATAAGCATCAGCTAAAAATAAAATAATTTTATAAATTTATTTAGGAAGAGGTTAGTATGAAAGGGACAACTGAATCACATCAGGAGTAAGCATGATTTTGGAATTTATGTCTGGTTAATAAGGATATGTATAGTTTCCAAGAGGGCAAGAGATACACCTTGACAGCTTTTTACTGTGTCAATTTAGCTAAGCTGGAACAATGTTTCTCAGACTTTCCTTCTTTTTATGCTCCTTAGGCAGGGCTGGCCACTATAGAAAATTACCTGTGGAATTTGGAAGGTGGACATAAACAACAGCTTGATCAAGGCTCAAAGGGTCATGTAATATCAGACACATTATAGCTCATGCATAGTGTTGTAGACTTGCTGACTCACCTTGTTGGTGTAAAGCAGTAGCGAAGCTTCCAACTCCTCCACCATCTGGGTATGTGTCTATGCCCTTGGCAAATAGCACCTGCTTTTGTCTGCAGATTACCCATATCATTGAAGTTGGACAGTTGGAGGTATTGAGACACAACTATGCTTTCCAGTTTATACTCATAGGTTCTAATTCATCCTCACAAGTTCAAATTTGTCCTTGCCCCCTCTTACACTATATATTTGTTTCCTCACATACTTCTTAACTTCTTCACTTCAGACCCTGCACCAGATACAGAAGCAACATTGGTAAATGAATTTTTTAACCACTCCCACAATTGCATAAACAAACTCTTGTAATAACTATTTTGTTATATGCCATTCTTAGTCATCCTTCCCTAATTGATCTCTGCTACAAATACCCACACACTGAGAAGAGTTTTGGAAACTTCTCTTCTCTAAAGAATCTCTTATTTAAATCTATCACTGATTTCAAAAATTTCTGTAGAAATTTTCAGTATTTTTTAGTCATTGAAATACGGTATGTAATAAAGTAATATTTATGATAGAGTAACAAATATTTTCTCCCTTTAGCAGAATATTATGTTTTTGATTTACTCTATATTAAATTTTTTTAATCCATAAAATTTAAAGTGTTATATCAAATTAGGATTAGAGACCAAATAAAAACTAGCTTATAGAAACATGCCCAACACAATGGCTCATACTTGTAATCTCAGCACTTAGAGAGGCCTAGGCAGGAGGATCTCATGAGGCCAGGAGTTTGTGACCAGCCTGGGCAACATAGAGAGACCCCATTTCTACAAAAAAGTAACAAATAAAAAAAAAGAAACAAAACTTAGCTGGGTATGGCAGTATGCACCTGTAGTCCCTGTTACTTGGGAGGCTGGGGCAGAAGGATCACTTGGGCCCAGGAGATCGAGGGTGCAGTGAGCCATGATTGCACCACTGCTCTCCAGACTGGGTGACAGAGTAAGACCCTGTCTCTGAAAAAAACAAAAACAAAAAAAGAAATTTACCAAGTTTAAGATAATAAAAATTGATAACATTTGCTTTTATAGTCAATTGATGAATCTATTTTCATACTTTTATTTATTTGTTTATTCTAAACTATCAATAAGATGCAAGTGAATATTTCAGGCCACTCTTGCCTGAATTTCGTTATATATGGTAGTATTCTTCCCAATATACAATAAAAACATATAAAATGACTGCGTTTTCTAAGTTTTATTTTAGTTTTGAATTATGTATGTATGTTATAAAAATGTTTATGAAACATATATGAAGTTTGATCAAGTAAGTTAATTTGTAGATTTAGTGAAGATCATTATTATGCAAATTTAACCCAAGGGAAAAAAGAAAGAAGAAGAAGGTTATACAAATGAAACAACATGAGACGAGGACTGATAAATGTTTAACCTCTATGAAATTACTTGTTGTAGGCCCTCAAATAGCTCCAGGATGGGGCCTGATCACCAAAAAGACTAACCACATTAGAGGGTTTGAGCTTTGAACTAACCTAACTTCCAGAGGTGGGGAGGTGGCCAGTGATTAATAAATTATGCCTATGTAATGAAGCCTTGATAAAACCCTGTACACAGAAGCTCAGTGAAACTTCCTGGTTGGTAAAACCCATTGATGTGCCTGCCAGTGATATATTGATTCCAAGAGATAGCTCAGAAGCTCTGCATTCCCTCTCAGAACTCATGCATATGAGGACCCTTTTTATTAAATCTGTAATAGAAGCACAGCACTTCCCTGTGTTCTGTATCTTTCTAGCAAATTATCAAACCTTAGGGGATGACAGAAACCTTCAGATTTGTAGCCATTTACTCAGAAGATCAGATGGTCTGGAGACTGCTCTGAGAATTGCAGCGCACATCTGAAGTGACAATGGTCTTATGGAGGTTGTTGCCCTTAACTTGTGGGGTACGTGCTAACTCCAGGTAATTAGTGTCAGAATCAAATTGCAGTACACTCAGTTATGGTTGGACTAGTTGGGCTAAACATAATAATTGTCTCTTCGATAAGAAATACATTTCTTTTGACATATTCTTTCAGATATAGCCTCTTATTTCTCCAACATTTGTCCCTACTCTCTAATTCAAATTGGTTTTGTAAAAACACCAACATGATTATATTCTAAACATATCTTGCTTCTCTTCATGCCTATGCTCATGTCACCCTCTGTCTAGAATGTCCTTCTTACAGTACTTAGGTATAGTCAAGTATCATGGACTGATTCTTTTACACTTAGCTTGGTAATCACTTTTCTAGGATGCTTTCCCAACCATTAAGCCAACTACACCCACTGTCAGAAGTTTGAGTAAGGTACCTTTTTAGTATTGTCATCAACCCTATAACCATCTCTATTACCGTGCTTGTGCGGTATTTTATAGTACTCAAGTAATTCTTTCCCACAGCATGCAGTTAGTTCTTCACAAAAATGATTTTATCTTTCTGTTTTTCTATCCCCAGAACATAGCTCAATAATTGCACCCAATGGGTATTGAATAAGTATTTGTCACTGGAATTATTTGAAGAAAGTCAATGTCTCTGTATATGCCTTTGTAAAATGTTCATTTTGGTTCTTTAGATCTAAGTTTAATGTGTGATTTATTCTTGGAAGTAAGTTATTTTTATGATTTAATTAATTTTAAATAAAGTTTTTTTTTCTGTTAGATGAGGAGCGTTGTTTGCTTTTTGTTACTTTTTCTATAATTTTCCTTCATGTTCAAATCAATCTGCTCCAATTGCTCTATGCATGAATGAACACAATTATGTGTGCTTTTTCCTCTCAATTTGAACTGTCCTTAGACATCCTCATAAAAATATTTTATAATTACATTGTAATTTTGGCATATAAAGGCTAGATAATAGCATATATTAATTAACTTTGTCTATATTTATTACTGATATAAGATTAGATCTTTATGAAAGGATGGTACATTTTGCCATTTCTCTTTTGAAGATTAAGCTTTATGGTAATACAAATATCATATTTATCATCAAGACTATCAACTGTTGAATAGTGAAATAATCCTTAATTATTCTATTAGAGTGCATCTTCATTATATCATGTTGATTACCTTTTATCCTCTCCAGTGTATATGGAGCAGACTAGTTTTGATCCAACAAACTGTAAGACTGTGTCTCTATAATGTCTGTTATTTAGATGATGAGTAAAATTTCAATTACTCTAAATTGATAACTGGTGTGCAATTAGAGAACTGAAGCTAGAAATTCACTTCTTTTTTTTCTTAAAATTAAAGCTGAAATGATGTAGGCCTCTGGACTCTCACTGTAAAAGCAGTTAAGAGTAATAATCAGGATCTGCTAAGAGAAAAACTTTCATAAGAACCACAGTATAAGTGCCTTTATCAAAATAAATATTTTAAGTCTTGTGTACAGAGAGTGTAAAGTGATACATTTATATCTATATAGACCATTTTATTTTTTCCCAAGCTACTTCTTTGCAATTATGTAGACATGGGTTGAATGTATTTACATTTAAGGTTCTCCCTTTCATTCATGTTACTGCTCATTTGCAAATTCTTTTATGTTTGAAAATTAAAATAATATATAATTTCTGCCTTAAAAGAGTTTTAAATTACCCTTAGAATAGGATGTAAAAGCGAAATCTTTCAGCAGCGGCAGAAAGGATGCCCTGGTTAGAACTCTACACAAATGTTATCACTCAACGATATTTCTGAATGAAGGAATGCATATATGCATGGGATAAGAATCACTCCATGTTATGAAAAATTGCCTAGAAGTTATCACCAGATCCATTCAATTTATCTATTTGTATATGTGATATTTTAGATTAAAACATTTTATATTTGTAGTAATCTATCTTTTCTACTGGATTCTAGAAAATTTGATCCTATTTCTCTAGTTTTTAGGTTTCATTCTTCCATAAATATTGAGCTCAAGCCACCTCCTCATTGGTGCCTCTGGCTCAAACTTAATTTCCCTTTTTTTCTTACTAGTGACAGCATAGCACAATTTACTACCTTATTATTCTCTAACTTTTTGAGAACTGTGCTTATCTAGTTATGTAAATAGCTCTTTTAAATCACCAATAAGGTTTTATTTTTCTGTTTTGCTTTCTTCCTTCAAGGAACAACCCAAGAAATATGGTACCAAACGTTGAATGGATATATTATACTTGCATGATTAATTAATTAAATCATTGATTGACTGAACTTTCTACTCAATGTAATCTCTTCTAAGCAATCTTCCAAAGTAAAAAGACAGCCCTGGGCTAATATATTTAAACAACTAGGATAATAATGCCTCTTCCCTTGCCTCTTCCCTTGTCAGTTTAGACTTATTCATATGTAAATGAAATAGTTGCATATATGTGACTCTGTCATTTGAATATGGAGAAAGAGGAAAAGCAGAAAAAAAGAGACAATATAAACATCACCACCATAAGGAACATTAGCTCTGAAGCCAAAATGCCTATATTCTCACCTCAGCTCTGTCATATATTAGCACTTTTATCTTGAGCAAATTACTTAACTTCAGTGTTTTAATGTCCTCATTCAGAAAATGGGGATAATTTGTAACCATTTAATACTTTTCTTCATGGAGAATAAATAGGAATTCAATGTGAAGTAGCCAGAATAATAAATATATATGTGTTAGAATATATATAGGATAAATGATAAGCTGTTTGTATATGCATTACAAATATACATATAGTTCATACTTAACCCTACATTGTGGTCACCATAATATTGTCATTCTTAGTCATCTTTCAAGACTCCTTGAGAAGATTCTATTTTTTTTTTTTTTTTGCAACGGAGTCTCACTCTGTCACTAAGGCTGGAGTGCAGTGGCAAGACTCAGCTACTCAGCTCCACCCTCCAACCCTACCCCCACATCCCCCAAGTGATTCTCCTGCCTCAGCCACCTCAGCCTCCCAAGTAGCTGAGATCACAGACGCACAGCACCACACACAGCTAAGTTTTTATATTTTTGGTAGAGATGGGGTTTCACCACGTTGGCCAGGCTGGTCTCGAACTCCTGAGCTCAAGCCATTCACCAACCTCAGCTTCCCAAAGTGCTGTGATTGCAGGCATAGGCATGCCTGGAGAACTTGACAGGTTTCTTTTGGGGATGTTTAATAGTTAAAAAAAAAAACTAAGTCAATTCCTGGGAAAGAACGCACTATAAGGGAACAGGTATTAATAGTTATTGTATTTAGCATGCGCTAGTACAAATTCTCAGTGTCAGGAATGGATGGTTTGAGTACCAAAGAGCATGTGTCATTTTTAAATTTATTTAGTTATTTTATTTTAGGTTCATGGGGTACATGTGCAGATTTGTTACATGGTAATATTGTGTGATGCTGAAGTTTGGGCTTCTAATGATCCAGTCGCCCATGTATTAGGTAGGTACAGAAATAATTGTGATTTTTGCCATTACTTTTAACAGAAAAACCGCAATTATTTTTGCACCAATCTAATATTAAACATGGTACCCTATGTGTAGTTTGTCCACCTTGTCCTCTTCCCTTCCCCCCTCTTTTATATTACCTTCCAATTCAGCCTGCAGTGACTGACTGATGCTCGAGTTTTAGGAAGAAAGAAATGTGGCAAGAAAACGTGTATCTGACATTTGAAGGGAAAAGCAACATGGTCCTGTAGCCCACTTATGGAAGCATAAGAATTATTGTTGGCAAATGATGACGTAGACACAACCACTTGAGATACATCCGGTAGGAGGAATGGCTGACAAGTAAATTAGTTTATTAGTCACTAGTGCAAGAGTTAGC
This sequence comes from Macaca thibetana thibetana, assembly GCF_024542745.1. Classification (NCBI taxonomy): domain Eukaryota; kingdom Metazoa; phylum Chordata; class Mammalia; order Primates; family Cercopithecidae; genus Macaca; species Macaca thibetana. Next base: position 63,695,778 of record NC_065594.1, read on the forward strand.
TAGGAAATTAGATTTTGCAGTGGTTTAGAGTTGTTTGTGGTTTGGGGGTAATTTTCTAGCATTTCCTAGCATTTTTGGTAGCACTGATCCTGCCATTAGTAGTAGGAGTTATTAATGTCAAAAAACAGAAGATAAAAAGTTAGATCTCAGAGAGTAACTCACTAAATATTATATGGCTTGCTTAAAAATTTTACAAAGTGGAACAGAAATAAAATGTAAGTTTTCCTTCTGATCCAGAACTTTGTGCCATGTTTTCCTCCCATCATTAACTAGATTTTCATATATTATTGGTGATCAAAGTCACTTGGAAGATTTTTCAAAAATCCTGAGTCTAGTCATTGAAAATTTGACTCACTATATCAATGGCTGGTCCAAGAAGTCATAGTTTTTGTAAATCTTTTTTTCTGTATCTGGGACACGGTCAGCTTTGGAAGCCAATAACCTAGACTATTAAATGATTCCTTTTTAAATTTTATTCTTTATCTTGTTTTGGAATCAGCTAGCATGAGTAAGTATCCTAGGGTTTTTTATATATATATAATATAATATATATAAAATACATATTATATATATAATCATATAATGGTATGTATATAATATATATAATATACATATATATCATCTGGTATATATATAATATATATAATATACATACCATTATATGATGGTATTTTTAAAAACACTTTCTTATAATAGTTTTTATATACTTGAGATAGGTTAATATCATTACAATTCACAATTTATAACAAAGAGTGGGAAAAAAAGTCAAAACTGAGATTTTACTGAACTGAAATTCTTTCTATTTGTCAAAATACATAAATTATTAAATAAATGAAATAACTTTCACAGGTAAACTACTTAGTTTATTGAATTAACTACCAAGAAGTATCAATATTTACTATTTTAATTCTAAGAACAGTCTATCTCATTATTTTTACAATGAGCTGATTATTATTGTTTGTTATGTTTTCTTACTACTTTGAAAATTAAATCCAAATATTTAAATTATTTAATATAAGTTAAATCCTGGAGTTGGCCAGTTGATTTCCACTTTTAGGATTTTGAACAAGTCATAAATTCTATGTAACTCAGATTTCCAGTTTGCAAAATACTATTTACTTTATATGTTTTATTACTTCTGTTTTATGAATTATTCCAAAATATGCTATTTTACTACCCAGCTTTGACTACTATCAGAAATTTTGTATAGTTATGAAATTGAGATTCACTATATGAAAAAATTAATATATAATATCAAATTTAATTCAGTTCTATATCTTCCTATGAACTAATACAAAGATGAAAATAGTTGATATTTATAAAATTAGAATTTTCTATTTTATCTGAAGTCATTTATCAAAACCTATTTCTATAAAATGCCTTGAATATTTTTACAACACACATACACAGACATGTATATACTATATACACATATTTTTTGTTTTCACAAAACATTCTCTAGTATAGTACAAATAGTTTCAACTGCTTCATGTTTGCAATCAAATTATATCATTCATAAAGATTGTTACCAAGTGGCATTTTTGTTTTGCTTTGCAAATATATATTATATATAAGCATATATATGTTAATATAAAAGCTAATAAGTGTATACACATTGTGTGTGTACACAATGACATATACATTCAGTTTGTTTTGGAAGATATGAATAAACATTTTTATTCAAAAATTTGGCTGTTTAAGAGTTTAAATTAAAGAAAACATATTTACTAAAGACCTTTACATACTTTTGCAATTTTTCCTAGTCCTAATTTACAGTGTTCATGGCCAACATCTATATTATGATCAGCATTACTATTCAGCATAATTCAGAGAATCAGTACATGTAGTCCTAATATTGAAACATATTTTAGAGTTCTCTATTCTATTACAAAGACTCCAAAGTACACTGTGCAATGCGCTTGAAAGATGTTATTAAATTTCTATAGCAACAAACAGCAAAAAAAAAAAAAGAAATGGAATCATAACAGATACGCTGGATCTGCTTAACATTTAAATTATGTTAGGATAAAGGTGTTTCTGATCATGAATGGAAGCATACAAGTAAAAAGAAGAAATAAAAAATATATAATCCTTATATTCAAGGCAGTTCAAATAGAGAAGCAAATATCAAATTAAAGAGAAGCAGAGTAAATCATTATTGTACTATAAGTACAAATATTCACACTGATTATAATAAGAATTTTCATTTGTATGAGGAAATAGTCTTTTTCATAAAGAGATTTATGTTCAGCTTTAGAAGATAGTAAGTTTTAAACAAATAGAGAAGGAAGTAAGGAAAAAAGGGAAGAATTTTAGAAAAGACACATAGTAGGAAGAGTACCATATGCTCCTCTTTTCAGAAAATGGCAAATTGGCATTTGACTGAAGAAAGATTTGGGGATAAAATAGGAAATAAAAAAGGGAAAAGTCGAGTGACATATCATATTCCTTATGGAATATGGAAAGGTCCTAAACCTTTCCAGCAAAATATAAGGAACTTGGTCTTTTATACTCACCAAACAGTTGTTAAGAGAATAATGCTATAATTTAAATTGTGTTATAGCACACCAGCTACCCAGAGCACAAAGAATAAAGTAGGAGACTCAATTCTGGGTGAGTAATTAGACCACTATGAGGCAAGGAGCATTGAAATTTTGAATAGGCAGATGAAGTAGGAAGAAAGAAGGAAATACAAAATATTAAAACAATTTAGTTTATGTTTAAAGGTGAGGTTAAATGAAAGCAGTGACTTTGAGATTTGTAGCCTTGGTGACTGAGGGGATATAACAACACAAAATAAAATATTATCTTACAAAAACCAAAATCAATTTAAGAATCCTACAAAATAATATATGATTTTCTGAAAATCAACCAAAATTACTATTAAAAATATCTTACTATTTATATAAGATATTTATTTAGAAAATTCAAACCTTTATGAATTTTAGCATATTAGAGATCTAAGCACCATAAAGAGTAAGTAACTTCATTTAAAATAAAAGAGATTTGCACACATAACAACCCATTAAATACCACCCTCACTATTAAGTCTCTTGAATGTGATTGGGACATTCCCCCATGACAAAAATAACTAATTCTCAGAGGTCATATTAGATGACATGATTTAGTTTACTATGTTTAAAACCTTTCTCAGCTGGGTGTGGTGGCTCAAGCCTGTAATCCCTGCACTTTGGGAGGTCGAGGCAGGTGGATCACCTGAGATCAGGAGTTCAAGACCAGCCTGGCCAACATGGTGAAACCCTGTCTCTACTAAAAATAGAAAAATTAGCTGGGCATGGCAGCCCATGCATGTGGTCCCAGCTATTTGGGAGTCTGAAGCAGGAGAATCATTTGAACTCAGGAGATAGAGGTGCAGTGAGCCGTGATGGCACCACTGCACTCCAGTCTGGGTGAAAGAGAAAGACTCCATCTCAAAAAAAAAAAACTTTCTCATCCCAGTATTTAATAAGTGGCTGTTTTTTCAGGCTGTTGCTTCATAATAGAAAATAAGGAGTCATGTATGATCTTTGTTGTGAGGAACTGTAAATGTTACAAAATTAGAAAAATATTCATTAAATGTTAGATGCAAACAAGTGCGATGAAACTTCTTATATTTTGATAATGGTGTATAAGAGAAATTCACAGAAAGTCTCTAACTTCAATTTTACTTAATCTCTTCAATCTCCCTATACTAAAAATTTAACCAAAAGATTTAATATTAGGTAAAATTCCCCTGATAAAATGTGTCCTCTGACAGATGCCAGCATGATATTAAATGGCCAAAACTCTTGCAAGGCAAGAATACAAAAAAAAAAAAAAGAAGAAGAAGAAGAAGGAGTTAGTTATTAATTTTAAACTATTTTATAAACTTGTGCATGAAAAGGATGTGGATTAATTGAGCTATTTAGCAATTCCTAATATGATGGTAATTTCATGATATAAAATGTTTAAATAGTTAAAAAAAAACTAGGCTTGTATAGCTCTATTACTTATTCATTATGACTTTGACAAATTTATAGGCCTCTTCTATGTGTGTTGCAGGTTTTATGACATAAGAATACTGAGTCTAAAAGAAATGAGTAAAATATAAGGTTACATGCTTATGTTAGCCTTGAAAATTATTAATGACTAATTGGAAAGGAATAGCAAAAAAAAAAAAATTATAAATCCTGGTTCTAACCAAAGTTTCCTTTAAAGTCTAATTTGTTAGTTTTTCTATAGATTGCTATTATCTTCATTAACCTAAAAGACTTTTGAAGACATGTGCTTTAGAAGCATATCCTAAAAATTACTATTGATGGAGAAAGAATCCAGTACATTTGTAGTTTTCTAGACACTAGCTAATGTGTTCTCTACTTTATTAGGCTTAGCTTTAAAACGTGGAGTATAAAGAAAAGGAAGACTGATTTAATAGACTAAGGCCGGGCGCAGTGGCTCACACCTATATTCCCAGCACTTTGGGAGGCCGAGGTGGGTGGATCACAAGGTCAAGAGTTCAAGGCCAGCCTGGCCCATATGGTGAAACCCCGTCTCTACTAAAAATACAAAAATTAGCCAGGCATGGTGGCGGGTGCCTGTAGTCCCAGCTACTCAGTAGACTGAGGCAGGAGAATCACTTGAACCCGGGAGGCGGAGGTTGCAGTGAGCCAATATCATGCCACTGCACTCCAGCCTGGGCAACAGAGTGAGATTCTGTCTCAAAAAAAAAAAAAAAAAAAAAAAAAAAAAAAAGACTAAGTTAATTGGATTAAAGAATCTTCAGATTGGGAAAGATACATATGGGGATCTAGCTTGAAAGCATCGCATTATAATACCAGCTAGTATTTGCTACAAGCCCATAAGCCAAAGTACCAGAGTCTTAACATCATTTATTTAATTGTCACATTTTAATAGGTGTTATTATTAACAATTTTATTTTATAGATGAGGAACCTGAGGCCCAGCAAGCATCATTAGTTCATTAAAGCCTATCCAGCCAGCACATGCGAGGTCCAGTGTTTTCACATACAAATATTTAATTGTCAATACTTTCATCTTTCTGCTACCCTATTCCTCAAATAAGCTATTTAGTGTAAAATATTGGTGTTAGGTGCGTTAAGATCAGCTTTTGTCTATAACTCTGAGATGTTTTCTTCCAACAGATGGATTGCCTGTTGACGACGCCCTGCTTTTCCTTTTATTTTTGAACCTCAGTGAATTATTCAACAAATGTAAATAGTATCACTTTTATATGATTACAATTAAATTTAGAATCTTGCCCCAGATTTAAATTAATCAATTGCCAGAATACATCTTTTTCTATTGTCTTCTGTTTAACCTTAATAAAGGATCGAAATGACTAGCACAACCTCTACAACGTTAACTCTAATTTGAGCCTTTGACACCTGCATTTTAAGGTCTTCATAATTTTATCTTCGTAGGCATAATGATCCATTTTGAAAAGATGAATATGAACTGGGTTATCAATACCACCATACAATTATATTTAAGTGTGTGTTCTTGTTTCTCAGTCTCTATTCCTGCTTGTAATCAGTATTAGTTTGCATGTTTCAAAAACATTTAACATAAATTAGAGTCCCGAGAATGGGCTTTGCATGCTAAAGATGTCGCTTCCTGGAACTTCTTTGTATAAATTCTCAATCATCTACTATGATCTTATCTAGATCTTTGATTTATCTTTGATGCATTCCACCATTTATATAAAATTTAGAGATTGATTTAAGTATTAAATTTCTGAAGGAGGTGAAAGCAGCTCATCATTTTTCTTCTGCTTAAAAGTGTTAGATCTACATTAAGATCATTTTCCATTTCTCTTGAGCCTTTTAAACTGTGTTCTTAGGTGAGAACAATGAATTACCTGACAGAAAAAGGTTCACCTGTACTGCCAAACTTCCACTGCATGATAAAAGGATCTTATGCAGTTTTTATGTAGCCCATAATGGCTGCTGGCAGGCAACTGTGACAGGCAAGGACCAGACAGCACCTTTATTTCACAGATCACACAAAACAGCTAGTGAACCAGGGAAAGGGGTGCAGTGAAGGGTAACTCCAACTCACTTCATTTAGAGGAGACATGGCTTACATTTACCTTTCCAACTTTGAACAAAATTGCAGGATTGCAATAAACCAAACTTTCCAAAAGGAAACATGGTTTGATGGTTTGGAAGATTACTTGAACTAGTAAGAAATGTATCATAAATGTAAGAATAATGCTATTAATACATAAAAGTGTTCAAGATGAACCTTGAAAACATGATACTAGGTGAAAGAAGCCAGACAAAGACCATATATTACATAACTCCATGTATATGAAATGCCCAAACGGGCAAACCAATAAAGATCGAAAGTAGATTGATACTGGGGATAGAGGAAGGGGGAGGAAGATATAGGGAGGGACTGCCAATAAGTACATCTTTCTTTTTAGGGTCGTAAAGGTCTTGTGGATTAAATAATGGTGATGGTTGTACAACTTTACAAATATAGCAACAGCAACTGAATTGGACACTTTAAAAAACTGAATATTATGGTATATTAATTATACTCTAAAAAATAGTTTCAGACATAATATTTTGAAGATGTTCAAAGCCAAAAAATCTAGGGAAAGGAAACAGAAATTTGACCAAATGCTACAAAGTCAAAATTTAATAAGAATGCATATTCTAAAGTTAATTTTTCTCAGGCACTTGAAAAAACCTTAAACTAGAATGTAAAGTTAAATATTCCAGCCAATAGCTAAGACATGAAGTTCTAAAGTTTCCAGATATATTTCCTTTTATAATAAGTATGAGATTTGAAATCCAGGAGTCCCTAACCTCTTAGCTTAAAAGTACTGAAGAAAACAACAACAACAACAACAACAAAAACAGCAAAGTAAACCACAGTTAATGTTTGTATTGGTACTATTTATTCTAATTCTAATTTTTACTCTCTAGTATGGATACATACATCAGTGTTATAATTAAATCTGAAGATTAAAATTCTGTGTGACTATAAGAACCTAGCTTTCTTCTCTCTTTCTCCTTCTATCTCTCTTGAAAATGTGCTAAGAAGCTTTGTTTTAATGAAATGACAGAGTAAAATAGCTTTTTATCAAATAAAACCATTAAGTTTATATAATAATATTATAGCAATTTAAATGCACTGTTGGTAAGTATATTGCTTATTGAAAAGCAATCATGTTTATGGCTTACTCAAAACTTTATTTTTTCCACCACACACATTCAAATGAAGCTGAAACCACAGTAAAATTTTGGCAATGTAGAAACTCTGGCCAAAAATGTATATTAGTCATACAAATTCCTTCATTACCTATTTCTCAATAGAAAAGAATAATTCAAACAAAGCATCTTATTTCCTGCACCTGTATTGTTCACATGTTGAATGGCACATAAAAATAAATGTTTTACATTCTGATTTGCAGTTACTTATTTTTATTTCCTAAGCCATCTCTTTAATGACACAGTGAAAATGTGTTTCAGTATCATGAAGCTAACATTTTAAGACTAATAGGCAAAGAACTGAGGAAAAAACATAAAGAGTAACAGTATAAGACATTTTAAACTTGAAAATAAGGAAAATTGTTATAGATACTATTTACTAAGCATCTATTAGGAAGCAAGATTTTATAACACATAATATCAAGTAATTCTTCATAATTGCAATTCATCATCAAAAACAAAAGTGTGAACTTATAATGCAGTTAAACTTTTTCAAAATCAAACCATTTAATAAGTAGATGTTAATATGTTAACATTTTAATAAGATTATATCATATAACTTTGAATAAAGTTCACCATACTATACACCTGATTATAGGACACACACACACACACACACACTACACACACATGACAAAATAAGAACGAAAAATCTACCAACAGTGCTATTTTGTAACCACATATTTGTGACAGATATTTAAGTTCTCCAATTGTCAAAGATGAATTATTATAGTCAATTCATTTTTTACTCACAAAATTGTTGAAATGCACAATGATGTTACCATAGCATAGTGGCATAGTGATACAAAGCAGCATGAAACACCATAAATGTAATGTGTTTACACAGTTGAGTAATATTAAGCCCATTTACTTCAAGTGAGATAGTGTTATAGGCCTTGTTGTTACCATAATTTTTTGAGAAGGGAACAATATTATTACAAATAAAGTCATATGTTAATGAGAATGTTAGATAGCATTAGGTAGAATTTATTCATGGAATTTGAAGAAAAGATAGCATCATTTCCCAAAAAAATTATTATATTGCAAATATATTTGGAACCACAGACTGGTTACATATATAGATTCTGGGTATCTGTGTATTTCCTATCTCAATACCATTTGAATACAGTGAATGATAGTGTTCAATATTTTACAAATAAACCTTTTTAATGAATTTAAAAACAGCAAGAACACATTATCCTCAAAAGCTGTACAATGTGTTTATAGTTATTTAAGTTCTGTTATATGTATAATACATTCGTTCATTATTGTTTTCAGAACATTAATGGTATGTTCTACCATAATATGGTTTATTTAAAAATTCATTAAAATACACTCTTTACTTGTATACAAATGACAATTTCAGCTTTCTTTGTATATTTCCATTACAAAAAATTACTACATTATCACATATTAATTTTTTTATATGTAAACCATTCCAGATTAAAGAATGCTAATAGGATTTTGATACTAAAATAAAAATACTATATGTATCAGATTGCATGACTAGCAATGACAACATTACATACTATTATGACCAGAATTTAAATAAAATCCAGCAAGGATCACTTGAGCCCAGGGGTTTGAGGCTGCAGGAAGCCATGAACATGCCACTCTGGTCTGGGTCACCAAAAATAGTAATAATAATAAACTAATTAAAAATAAATAAAACTCAGCTAAACAGTCACACAAATATTTAAGATACCTGCCTTAATGCATAAATAAAATGTTGAAAAAAAATTTCTGAAAATGAAATATTAAGTGCCATCTTCTACAAAGTTATGTTGTTGTGATTTGATGTAACCAGACATTGATTTACTCTAGAAATATACTAGGATTATATTTTTATGGATAAAATAGGGAAAAGGGCGTTTATTTATTGGATGTCAGTGACACTTGGTCTATGTCTCACTAGTTGACTAATTTTCAGTCAAATGAATCAGTCTTTATACTAAAATGAGAGAGAAAGAGAAAGAGAGAGAGAGAGGCGCTTAACATTTTAATGCTAGTCCTAGATAGAATATTATTACAGACTGTATATCTCTTCCAATTTAACTTAGAGCAGCTAGTAGAGATTTGCTTCTTTATTGAAGAAAACATCCAAAATTAGGACAGCAATGTTCTTCATGCTTACAGCAAAGATAAATAATAAGACAAATTAATATAAATCAAAAGTAGGAAAGGCATATCACATTTTTTGTTGTTGTTCTTATTTATGTGCAGTTATTTTGTGTTTGTTTTTGTATAAATTCTGTATCTGGTGGCTGAATTCTTCAAGCCTATAGTTATAAAGTTCAACTATTGTCTGTTCAAGGGAAGCAATTAAAATATGGAGTGGAAAAGTATGTCCCAATTTGTTAGTCTTGTCTAACTCCAACAAAAAGCCACTTCTCCTTGCTTTGTTATGTTAATCACAATAGTGAGGGACTACAGGTGAAAAAGATGCCAGTGATGGTGAAAAAATCATCCACATTGAGATAGGTCAAGACATCAGAGGATTTAACAATGGATCTCGGAGACACTTCTCCTTAAAATAATGTGAAATATACAAAATATATAAGGGCACCTAAAACTCAATAGTATTTTTTGAAAACCTAATAATTCCTTTAAAAATGAGCAAAAGACTTGAATAGACATGACATCAAAGAAGATATACAAATGGCCAACAGGTATATGAAATAATTCTCACATCATGAATCATTATGGAAATCCTGCCATATGCAAGAACAAAGATGAACCTAGAAGACATTATGCTCAGTGAAATTTTCCCGTAACAGAAACACAAGTTCTGTATGATTCTATCCGTACGAGGTATCTAAAACAGTCAAACTCATAGAAAGGCAGTGTAGATGGTAAATGCCAGGAACTGTGGAGAGGAAGAAAGAGAAGTTACTATACGGCTATAAGTTATCAGTTATATAAAATGGAAAAGTTCTAGAAATCTGCTGTATAACATTGTGACTTTGTTAACCATACTGTGTTTTGCACGTAAAAGTTTGTTAAAAGAGTAGATTCCTTGGTGATTGCTTTTACCACAATTTTAAAAAATAGAAAAAAATATGACATAAGTCCTGGGATTCCTTAAGAAATAATTTTGGTACATTAGAGTCAATTTATATTTGTAAAATTCTCTCAGTTATTCACTTGAATGTAATTTTGTAAAAACACAATATAACATTTGTGGGAATAAATGTTAATATTCAGACAATGAGAGAATGTCAAATTAATTAACGTTTATATCTATATTTTTGTTAGACAGTGTTCATGTAAACCTGTTTTTCATTTCCACTTTGGAGTTATACTGACATATTTTAAGTATACTTAAACATGATATATTATCTCTTTTTATGGTTTCAGCAGAAATATTCATTTTTATCTATAATAAAAAGGTTAAAATAGCAATATTTTGTTATTGCCATTATTTTTGTTTTCTTTTTATTTTTGATTATTTTCCAGCTTTCTTCATACCAGAAGTTATCACTGAACACACTTAAAACTTGATTTCCAGCACAGAAAATAATACCAACCATCTCACACCCTTTATAGGCCTATCTCAAGAAAATTCCACATTTGGAGCCAGTTCAGTTGTTAATTAAATCTCAAAGAGAGTATGATATAAAGTCCCTAGTCAATATGATTTTAAAAATATTAATTTTTGTATTTCAAGTATCTTACCTTGAAAATTACAAATTCTGAAATAATTTGCATAATGTGTTATTTATTATTTATAAAGTTTGATTTGTATCTCCCCTTGAGATACATGGGATCATGAGTGATGGGAGGATTGCCTCACAAGAGGAAGAACAGATGAATGGAAGCGGGTAAGCCACAGCCACCATTATAGGAAATATCCTACCCATATCTATTGAGTATGCAGCTGTTGATTGATTTAACTATATTTGTGTAACCATGTTTTCCTGCCTGCTTCATGTGACTAAACTAAACATTAATAATATTGTACTGTATAAATAATAACTTTTTTTCTGTTACTCAGTGAATTGATATCAACTACTTACATTCGGTTAACTTAATAAATGCTCATTTCATTGCATTTGGAATTAACTAAGATAATTCCTAACAGTATTTTTCTCACTAACTAGACATATAAAAGCATGAAGTGAGAGGTCTTGAAGAGATCATTCATCAAACATATCCCACCATGGCATTGGGGTTGGTTAAGTTGGGGGGGGGTGTTGGTTTTGTAAGAATTTTTAATGGCTCATGGAGATTATGAGTATAACAAATACTTCATTGTACAGTTGATTTATTATTCACTGTATGTTCTGGCTGTTTAAAACTTTATTTTTTTTCCAGTTGTTTGACAGTTTACTCACATTTGTTTTTTCTTTTTTCTTTTTCTTTTTTTTTTAAGAGAGTATTTCGTTCTGTTGCCCGGGCTGGTGTGCAGTGTTGCAATCATAGCTCACTGCAGCTTTGAATGCCTATGTTCAAATGATACTCCTGCCTCAGTCTCTGGAGTAGCTAGGACAAGTGTGCACCACCAAACCTGGCTTATTTTTAAATCATTTTGTGGAGACAGTATCTTGCTGTGTTGACCAGGCCGACCTTGAACTCTTGACCTCAAGCTATTTTTCCCCCCTGGCCTCCCAAAGCACCAGAATTACAGGCATGAGCCACCCCTCCCAGTCTCAGTCATGTATTTCTACACATATATTATGAGTTATTGGTGAATGACAGTAACCAGTCAAAATTGAAGTCTTGGTATAGATATCCATAAGTATAGCAAAAAACAATGAAAATGAACCAACTACTGTTTTATGCAAAACGATACAAGAATATTAGACAAAATGGAACTAAATCTAAAAAATGCCACACACCACAAAGAACATGTTGTATGAGTCCACTTAGATAAAGCTCAAAAACAAGTTAAACTAGCCTATAGGATAGGAAGGCTAATGTCTGGAATGTGACATAAGAATGCCTTTCTGGTGCTGGGAATGTTTTATATTTTGAAGAGCATTGTTGCTAAACAGATGAGAAAATCATCAATGGCATATGCATTTATATAAGTTAAGCTTTATTTTTAAATATTTAATAAATATATTGGAAGCAGAGTGTTCTTAAAAAAAAATTCCAAAGAAAAAGTACAATGGGTTTTGGAAACTCTTAAAAGATAAAAGATAAAAAATATATCTTATGTTATGAAAGCAATTGACTGATATCAAATATATGGATTTTACCACATAGCAGATACAGTTAGCACATTGTAAATCCTAGCTTCAATTATTATTATTTAAATTATGTTTATGAAGACTTATAAGAATTTTGGTGTTAAATATTTAAATAAAATAAAGGAATACTAAAAATATTTGGTAATATGTACAATACAATCAAGAAATAAATACAATAAATTGTTAAAAGTAACTGTATTGTGTTAAAATGGTTGATTTGTCTTTTCTGCTTTATACTTTTCTATATCTGTAAATTTCCTAAAGTTTTCATTAAAACTTAAAAACCATTTCACGAAAATTCTCATTTCCATTTACCCAATGATTGTAAGACCGAATTTTGTTTTGTCTAAATAATTTTACATACAGGAAAAGAATAATATTATTTATAATAAAGGAACTAACCAAGACTTGATATTCAACTAAAGGAGACCATTGCAGGCCAGGCGTGGTGCCTCACGCCTGTAATCCCAGCACTTTGGGAGGCCAAGGCAGGATGTTCATGAAGTCAGGAGATCGAGACCATCTTGGCTAACACGATGAAACCCCGTCTCCACTAAACATACAAAAAATTAGCTGGGCGTGGTGGTGGGCACCTGTAGTCCCAGCTACTCGGGAGGCTGAGGCAGGAGAATGGTGTGAACCTGGGAGGCAAAACTTGCAGTGAGCCCAGATTGCACCACTGCACTCCAACCTGGGCGACAGGCGAGACTCCGTCTCAAAAAAAAAAAAAAAAAAAAAAGATCATTGCAGTACCTATCATATACCTGACAAAAAGTTTATAACAACATATACAATATCATAAAACTAGTGATTCTTCTTTCAATATATACTTTTCTCTATTATTATTTGCTCAGAAGTGTCATGTTATTAAATTAATATTTTAAAAGCATAATATGTACTTTTTGTTGAGCAGCATTTGTGAAATATTAACCAGCTCTCACATGCTAATAGTCTAGAATAGCCCATATCCAAATACAGTGTTCATTGTTTAATGATGGAGACACGTAATCAAAGCTGTGTGTTCATAGTAGGTATAGGAAAGGTAAAGAACAGGCCAAAGTTTCAAGCAAAGGTGAGGATTAAAGTCAAACTACGTATAATTGTCCATATAAAGAAACTCTGCAGTTGGAATCAAGCAACCTGTTTAACAAGTTCTGCGTATGATTCTGATCCATGCTAACATTTGAGAACTCCAAGTGTAAACTAGAACATAATGGAGTGGCTCAATATAGTTGGTATAGATATTGGCATTAAGACTTACCACAGGAGTAAATAAAAGTGAGTAATTAACTAGAAATTGCTAAGTGTGTTGTAAGAATTCTAGTTAAAAGAATTATGTCTAGATCTAAAATTAAATAACTAGAAGCAGGTCCTACAGGACTCTCTTATTTATAAATTTCCACAAACCTGCCATGAGGAAGCTAATATAGAAAAAAGAGAAAGTTAAATTATTAATTTAAATTTATGTAATGCATTTCACATTATGAAAGCTTTTCTATAATCACTGTTTAATTTTATCCTCAAAGTTGCTAAGAAAATGTACATGAAATGTTACATACACTTTTTATGAAAGAAGAGAAAGACTGTGTCTTAAGATGAAATTACCTTCTTCAAATTCCATGACTGAGAATAAGCAGTCAGAACTTTTGACTCCAAATCTACTCTTCCAATGTTTGTATTTTAAGAAAGAATCAAAGGAAAGAACAATTTTTGCTTAGCAAGCATGACTACTCATGAATTTTATTGTGTGTGTAGCATGTGTGTGTGTGTGTGTGTGTGTGTGTGTTTGTGTCTTCATACGCCACTCGATTTCCCACCACTACAGAAAAGGAAACAAAGTTTTTTACATGAGGCTCAGAGTTATAATTAAAACAATCAAATCCAAGATCTCTAAAATGATTCTGAATAGATTGCAGATTGCTTAAAAGCAGAATATAATCAAGCAAATAATCAAGCAAATCCACGGACAATTTAATAGACAGAAACTTCTGTCTTAATTATATGTACTGGTGCAGTAGAGAGCCTGTAATAAAGAGGGATCATTGTATTTTGTTTTTAGCGGACTGTGTCTCATTATCTTGCCATTTGTCATAACAAATATTTATCTTAAAATGTGCATGTGACCAACCTTTTAACCTTTCTCTCTGTGTGAACTATCTGGATCTAAATTTTCCTTTAAACATATGAGATTATTCAATACTTTTTGGGTTTCCTAATTGCTTATCAACATGTAGGTCTATATATGAGAGTTAGTGATACAAACTGCTCCTTCAATTTCCACCAGTCTGCCTTTATTAAAAAATAATAAATCTATTTGCTTTAATGACGTAGCAGTAGAAACATATGAACTAGGTTAAAATGTAAGTTGACAGCATGAGTAATACATTATTTTTTGCTTCTATTCACATATTACCCTGCATATGTTACAGGGTTGAGTCTTTTTTGGTTTAATTTAATGTCACTGTCCACATCAAGGTATACAGAAGTTTTATGAAGGAAAAATAAACCAATTCAATTAAATGGGGTATCAGTTATATGTCAGGCATTAGGCTAGGTCATAAGAACTCAGTGGTGAATAACAAAGATGTTGTTTCCTTTTGGGAAAGACTGACAATGAACAACTATGAGAATAATAAACATGAAGGTGGAAGTTAAAATGAACTAGGAATCCAACCTAGACACAAGAGAGAATTGAGCCCTCTAAGAGCAAGTTGTATTTCTGATAAGAGATAAAGTATATTAGTTAGGTAGCTACGATGGTTATAAAAAGAGATTTCATTCAGACAGAATAGCATGTTTAAAAACATGGAGAACATGGCTTATTCTCAGAACAGACAGAAGAAAAGCAGGGTCAGGAGCTTAGAGGGAGTAGTGTTAAAAATGTGCTGAAAATGAAAGCAGAGGCTATTTACATGTCTTCAAAGCCAGATATAGGCCTTGACCAAAGATCTATAAATATATATCAAAGGATATTAATGACTTTATATACATTTTTTAAAGAAATAATAATTTTGAATGCAGTGGGTGGAATATATTAAAGAATGTCAAGAATAGGGATTTAGCAGGATACTCACTTAGTTTTGCTTGTGATAGAGGCATTAGGGATGGTTGGAGCTTAGTGGAAAAGTTCAAGATACATTAAGTTGTTAAATGAAAAGATTTGGTAATTGGTTAGGTGCACATGTTAGGAAGAGGTGTATGTTTTAGGAAGAGAGAGGAATTGAGAATGACTCCCTGGGATGTGGCTTGAGAAAGGAGGTAGACGGATGTGTATAATAATGGCAATAAGAAACTCAAGTAGAGAAGTTGGTGTGGGTGAAGTAGAATGAGCAGTACAGTCAGAACCATAATGAATTTGAGATGTTTGCAAAGAGGTAACACATACAGATGTCAGTTTCACAGTTGGGCAGTCATTCTAGATTTGCAACAAGGAGTTTCGGGCTGGGAATTTGCATTTACAATTTGATGATGATAGTAACTGCAATGAATCAACTCTCATTAGTAAACATACAGGACAAGACAAATGCCAGCCTTCCAGGAACATGAGGGGATACACTATTTGAGGGAGAGATTCAGCAAATGATATGGAGGATAAACACCTCCAAAACAGAGTTGAAAGCCCAAGAGAGTATAATGTCCTGGTATCCAAGGGTACATCAGGAAGGTTGGGGGGAATAAGCTGGATCATCTATCCTTGAGAGATCCAAAATTCTCTAAAGTAACGATTGGTTTCAGTGACATGGAAGTCATCAGTGACTTTAGCAATAGTCAGTTCTACTGATCAGTGAGAACGAATTGAGAACAAATGGGAAGTTGAAAAAATAAAGACATTAGGTCTATATAAAATTTCAACAAATTTTGCTTAAAGGAAAAGTAACATAGATCAAGTTACATATCTAAAGGTAAAATAAACCTTCTCAGGGGAAGGGAAAATAATACAGAGTTTAACATTTTTAGATTGAAAGACAAGAATACAGCATAGAGGCAAATAGGAAAGAGTCAATAGAGGAAAAAAGGCTGAAGATACAGGGAAGAGAGTGGATATAATTAAGGTTCTACTAGAAGCAGAAGAAAACTGGACTACCATGGGTGGAGATTGGAGAAGGTGTTTATACAGATGAAAGAAGTGAGAAAAAAGGTAAGAATAAAAAAATGACTAGAGAAAAAGGAATTTTAAAATGTATTCTGGCTGGGCACAGGGGCTCATGTCTGTAATCCCAGCACTGGGAAGTCTAGGTAGATGGACGATGTAAGGCCAGAAATTCCAGACCAGGCTGGGCAGCATGGCAAGACCCCGAACTCTACAAAAAATGAAAAATAAAAAATAAATTAGTTGGGCGTGGTGCCACATGCCTATAGTCCCAGCCAGTTGAGAGGCAGAAATGGGAAGATCTCTTGAGTCCAGGAGTTTTAGGTTCCAGGGACTTACGATCATATTATTGCACTCCAGCCTGGATGACAGAACAAGAACCTGTCAAAGAAAAAAAAAAAAAAAAAAAAGAAAAGAAAATTATTCTGAAGGAGAGCTGAAATAGAGTATTCATAAAAAGAAATACGAAAATAATAGAAGTTGAGAAGTTTAGTGGAATGGAAAAGTAAAAGAAATATCAGAGAGCTTGAATAGGAAGAAAATTAATTAGATAGCACTGGGGAAAGAGGAATGAGAGGAAGATGGGGGAGTTTGTCCTGAAGAATTTGAGGGCTATGGCAATATTGTAATGCAAATGACCCTAATTAGTGTCTAGAATCTAAGACAGGGTCAGGTATGTGTCTCCTTTTTTACAAGTTATAGCACAATCTATAATTACAACTTAACTTTGTACCTGATCTAGGAGGAACACCCTTACTTTTTTTCCCCATTTTTTCATTTTCTATCCTTTCAGTGCACATGCAAAACACAATTTCTTGCCATTGTGATTCTAAACTAGTCTTGATTTACCATTGTCTTCAATTTATACATGCTTCTATTTATTCAAGTCGTTTACAGGTGGCAATTTTGACAAAAATGAAAGTACTTTTCTTGACACAGTTGATTAATACCAATGTGTACTTTTATTGGCACAGTTGATTAGTACCAGTATATTTTGGCATTGTTTCCATTGTGTTTAGTTACAGAATCTAACAGATTTCTTTTATCAGAATCAAATAAAGAAGATATTATAAGGATATAAATGGGCAAAGTTCATGATCCTCCACCTGCACAAACACAAGTTTGTATTGTATAAACAGGAATTTTGTATTGCATGGTGCATGGTCTTTGGCGCCACAGAGACCTGAGCCTCAATTAAAGTTTGAAAAACTTAAGCAATCTATTTAAACTTCAAAAGCCTCAGTGACTATGTGAAAAATAAGAGAAACAATATCTGCTTTTAGAAGAATATATATAAAATACACAACTCACAGCAATGCTCAATAAATGTTAACTTTTGTTTTACAGGATTTTTTATTTTTTATTTTTATTTATTTATTTTTTGAAACGGAGTCTCACTCTGTCGCCCAGACTAGAGTGCAGTGGCGCAATCTCGGCTCACTGCAAGCTCCGCCTCCCAGGTTCACGCCATTCTCCTGCCTCAGTCTCCCCAGTAGCTGGGACTACAGGCACCCACCACCACGTTCAGCTAATTTTGTTTTTGTATTTTTAGTAGAGACAGGGTTTCACCGTGTTAGCCATGATGGTCTCCATCTCCTGACCTCGTCATCCACCTGCCTCGGCCTCCCTATACAGGATATTTTAAACTGTTATTTTTTATTGTTGTCAGTCGTACAATCTGATTTGTTGAGAAAGTAAATATTAAATTTAAAATAATACACCACCAAAATATTATTAAGGAAGGATCACTAAATTCAAGGGCAGAATATAGTAGCTAACATCTGATTTATTTTTGCAGAAATCATTTTCTAAAAAATTTTGGTAATGACTTAAAATATATTTTATTATGAACAATTAACTGTAATAATAAAAGAGGGAAGGACATGATATTTTTGTATTATCTAGTATGTATGCTATGCTACATGTGCAATTTTTACCCATTGTCTTATGTAACTATAGAACAATCTTTATCAATGCAAGTCACCAGGAAGAAACTAAAGTTCCAAGAGATTTGAACTAATCTTCCATGATTATTCAATTAATGCATATTGGAAACGAGCTTTAGACAAATCCCTGTTGGTGCCATGGTCCATCCTCTACATTTCACAATTCTACAAATCAAGAGAAGAAATTCCACAAAGTCTTTCCATTATAGAAATGATTCAATGGTAAGAACTTCCTACTAGGAACTTGAGAGAGATCCTTCCAGGAAGAATGCATGTCGAGTTATTTTGCCTAGAGTTAGGTAATGAAGTCTCTGGTGTCCAAACTCTCAAAGTCCTTGTCATTGATTTTTATCCCATCAGTAAAACAATTAATTTATTGACATGCCTGATGAAGTCCAATCTCTCTTTTAGTTGAGAATTATATATAAAGAGCTATGTGTTGTGGTGTTTTTCTTCCCCCCCTGTTTTGTGTGGCAATTTGGACTCAGATGTCTAGGCTGCAGGACACATATTTCATAGAACACCCAAGAATGTTAAAAATACCACCCCCAAGTTAATTCTCTGCAGTAGTAGGGGGAAAGAACCAATGGCAAAGTTGATCCTACTTGCTCACTAAATTACCTATAATACTCAAAACTCAAGGTTTAAAATGCTTAATGTTCAAATAGTTCTCAGATATTGTTAGAAAGTTAAAAAATCTCTTTATTATTTGATACAACCTAGACCATTCTTCACATGCTAGCCATAGGTGAAAGTACTGTCTTTCCTTGCTGACTTTCTGGAAATTTTCATGCCATCTTAATTATTCTGTTGACTTATTTGCTTTAGACAATAAAATGGTATATCATATATTTTATATTATCTAATTTTTAGACACAGTTGCAACAACACCAAAATAGCATATACTTTCCCTCTCATTTGGCACTATTTATGTTTACATAATGCATGGGTAGCAGCAGGTGTTTGCAAGATATAATTTCACACATATATACACACACACTAACTTACTAATTTATATAGGTACTAAATAATTAAGTAGTTACATTTGGTATGCAGCACATAGAGCAGCAGCACAGATAAGTCTGCAATATTAAAGTTTTTTGAACTGTAGAACTATATTCTCATATTCAGATTGTTGATGAATATTTAGTTTGGGAATGGGGACAGTTGATTGCACTAACGATTTTGAGGCTGCACACCCTTCTTTCTCATCTGCTCCAATAAAAATCATAATATTGCCCTGGAGTTGACTATTACATGTTTTAGTTCATTTGCATTTACCTCCCTCTTGAGGCCTATTGTCCTTCTCTTTTTATGTTATAGTGCATGATTAATTTATCTACTCACATTTATACTTGAAACAAAGCTTACATTTAAGAGGTAACATTTGTTTTAAAGAGAGGCGAAGAGACTGACTCTAGTTGATGTTTGTAGCCAGAGGTTTAGTCAGCAATAAGAACTTTATGGCAGTAGAGTGATTGTATATTATAAAATATATACAAGGCCATTTGGTGATTATACTCTGTGCATGTTTTATAAAGGAGGATTTTTAACACAATCATATTTGCAATTTTATGGCAAATAAAGTACATATGGGCGAAGAGATTATATGATTTTTTTCTAAAGCTTTAGTACTTTACCAATATTTTCCTTAAAGTATTTGCTATTAATTGATTATCCTGGCTCCTATATTATTAATTTATTATTTTGAATCTCTTTCAAAAATAAGATTTTTAAATGAAAATGACTTGGTATATAAAAGTTAAATCAACTTATCAATATGTATTTTTATGAAAATTAAATATATTTTAGATTTTAGAAAAAATAAATTGAAACATATTTTTACCTGAGCAAAATAATTTTAAAATTATACTTAAGTCAATGATGAGTGAGAACATTATTATATGATTAGCATCTTCATATAGTTTTGAATTTTCTTACAAAGCTTATCTGAGACTTAAAATTAACAAATTATGGTATTTATGATGTTTATCATTCTTCATTTTATATAGATATAGATATAAATAAAAATATCTTTATGTATCTTATTATATAATCACTCAATTGTTAGATCAATAGATCAAGAGATAGATGCATCTTAATGCCTCTCAGAGAATATGTGGTCTTAAAGCAATCACACATAACAAAACACTACCAAATAAAGACAAAAAGATTTAGATATTCATTAGTATTAGTATATTTTTGGCTATTTAGATATTATTATTATTGTGAGAGAAAGACATTATATGCTCAGAGACTTTAAATCCTGGGAATATTGCGTTATTTTGGCAGATATTTCTCAGTTGTGTTGTATGTTCTGCTGACATTCATCTCTAATAAATTCCACCATTTTTGCTTTCTAAGTGATTTCTCTTTTTAGCTGTTGTGACTTTTAACTCACCATTCTTCCACAATTTTGAGTAGCACAGAAAGTAGTTAGATCTATTGGCATCTTGCTGTTAGTGTTGTCTGCGTGATGAATCCCATGATTTTACCGGCAAATATTGAGATAGCAAAGTCCAATTGTGTCATGTAGTAAATCATTTGATTTCCCTCATGACATAATCCTTTTTTTCTGATGCCATTTCTGTGGATAACTACTACTACTATTCATCCTTACAGCGATTACAGGCATGGATATTAAATACATTCATTTCTGAATAACTCTTGCCCTCCCCAAATACATGTATTTGGAAGAAAGTAGTTTCCAAATAACCAATATGTTAGTAATGTGATTGCAGGAAATACTTTGTGCATGCCTTCAAGGGTTACCAAGAACACATGCAATTGTTTGTATGGTACAGAGGATCAGAGGATTCTCCTTTTGCTCAGGCTGATTTGTTCCTTTTATAGTCTTTTATTTGTGTTAAATTCTGTTTGTGATTTGTGTCCAAAAATGTGTTGGATATTTGTTTCCCCACTAAAGTCCTGTGTAATTAAGGCAAATTTTAAAGAATGAATATTATAAAAGTGAAATAAATCATTTTTAATAGAACTTTTAAAATCCTTTTAAAAATTATGGTAATACATTTCCCCAAAAGGGAACTCTTTTTTACATTCCTCTCACTTTCCTACTTTTAGCAATACTTATTTAACTTTGCTATAATTTTCCAAATTTTCTGCAATACTATTTTTTGTTTGTTTTGCTTTATTTCCACTGCTGTTTTGAGTGTGCTGCTACTTTTTAATGTATGCAGAACTGTATCTCATCAGAGATGTAAATTAGAACACAACATGTCATGAAAAAGTCAGAAACTTTTAGGCAGAAAAATATTAAATTTCAATGTGGAGGTTTATTCTTATGTTACTTTTTGACAATAGTGTGTCAATTTTATAGATGAGAGAATTTTTCTTATTTGAAATATCTCTCTATTGACAGATATTTTATCATGAGGCATTTACTTCATTATTTATTCCTTATGTATAAATATAAAATATAAATTAAAGATATTTATAAATGGCATAAGCTTTTCTTTTGGAAAAAAGAATTTATCAACATAACAAAAAAAGGCTCTATGTTTCTTTCTTTCTTTCTTTCTTTTTTTTTTCAATGTGAGATGGAGTTTTGCTTTTGTTGCCCAGTCTGGAATGCAATGGCATGATCTCGACTCACTGCAACCTCTGCCTCCTGGGTTCAGAGGATTCTCTTGCCTCAGCCTCCCAAGAATCTGGGATTACAGGCACATACCACCACGCCTGGCTAGTTTGTATTTTTAGTAGAGACGGGGTTTCTCCATGTTGGTCAGGCTGTTCTCGAACTCCTGACCTCAGGTGATCCACCCACCTCAGCCTCCCAAAGAGCTAGTATTACAGGCGTGAGCCACTGCCCCAGCCCTATGTTTCTTCTTATTATTAATGATACCACTGAGTACAGTCTCAGGTTTAAGTAGGACTAAAACCAAATTATCTTTATGAACCAATTTGGCATTTGTCTACTGATACTCTTCTTTGGAGAAGACAAGATCTTGTGAAATTTTTTTCACTCATTTATTTAATATATGTATTTAGCATCTATTTTGTTCCAGACAGTCCTAGGAACTGCTGATCCAGAAATAGTACACATAGCTCCTCTCCTCATGGAATTTTTTGTGTGTTCCCTATGGAGTTTAGAGGGTGTTCTCTACTAAGTCTGTGAATTTCCCATGATTACATCAACACCTTCTTTTCCCCTTGCTGTAAACCCTCTTTCATTGTACAGACACCTTTCACTATTATGTTAGATAGAAGCAATTAATCTTAAAAGCAATAAAATGTGAGATTGAAAAATGTACGTCCTTTTTGTATGTTCTTACCATATTATATTTAACGGGAGAAATGGAGCAGAAGAGTGAAAGGATATATATTAAAGTAAGGAAAATGCACAATTACCTTGTAACCATTGATAACCACTTTGATTTAAAATGTAACAATAAAGTATAAAGAAAACCTTTTTTGGCATTTTTAAGCCTCATTTATCTTTTCACAGAAAATGTTAATGGCATTTGCAATTTAGCTTAACTACTAACATATCAGTAGAGGTCTTATTCCAGTTCTCCCTGAAACCCATGCATCTCCTAATACTAAAGTTATTCCATTTCCATCTTTATTTAAAATTCTTAAATTGCACCATTTTCATCAGCAACATATTGCTCTGAAGCAGTTTTCACAGCAGTCTCTTTTACCACATATCAATCAACATGATTAGTCTTGCCAAATATTCAAAAGTAAGACATAAAAGAGCACAAATAAGACAGACCTGCCAGGTATAACTTTTCAGATCAAATGATTCAAAATCTCTGTATTAGTGATCATTGTAGCTCAAGGAATATTTAGAGAAATGTAGACTTGAAGCTGAGTTTATCAAAAGTCATTTTTTAAAAATCTCCTATCACTTTCTTGAATCTCTTTTTTCTACAATAACTTAAATAGATGGTGATAACCTGCTGAAATTAAATTTCTGATAATTTAAACAATAAGCCAAAGGTTACATATAAAAGCAAATTTTAAGGAAAAATATATAAGCAAGCTATCTCAAATGCATATGTTTCTCTTTATTCACTTTCATTAAATATAACCACTCTGTAATTTATATAACAAAAATGAGATCATTTTCTAACTTGTAATAGTAATGAATGATTTGCCTAGATGAGACAATGTTCTTATGACTGTTTTAGATAATTATTTTAATTCTTTTAGTGTTCTTCATAAGTACTTTGTTACATAATTAATAATGCTGAATTGATTCAGTCATATAGTGTTTTACCATTTTTTCCTGAATCTTATTTTTAGTTATTCTGTAGACAAAAGCGTAAAGCTTAAAATTTAGTGTAACACTATAATATGATCAGTTTCATATGTACCCATTAGGACTAATGTAAAAGGGGGATCTTCATAAACAGAATTCTACAACCATATGAGAGTCTTTATGTTTCCTCTCCAACATAATGTGATATGTGAACAATTAAAAGTGGCCAGATGCAGAGGCTCAGTCCAGTAATCCCAGCACTTTTGGAGGCCAAGGTGGGTGGTTCACTTGAGCTCAGGAATTCAAGACTAGCCTGGGCAACATGGTGAAACCCGGTCTCTACAAAAAAATTAAAGAAAAAGAAATAGATAAAATAGATGGGCGTGGGAGCACATGCCTGTAATCTCAACTACACCAGAGCCTGAGGTGGGAGAAACACCCCTGAGCCCAGGATGTGAAGGCTGCAGTGGGCTGTGATCCGGCTACTGCACTCCAGCCTGGGTGACAGAGTGAGATCCTGTCTCAAAAGAACCAACCAACCAAACAATAACAACAAAAGAAAGTGAATAGCCTTTCCTATTTAAAACTTTACAAATAAAAATATTTATTATATGGGATCTAATTACACTAAAGAGTTACACCGCAAAAGAAACTATCAACAGAGAAAACAGACAACCTATGGAATTAGAGAGAATTTTTGCAAACTATGCATCTGATAAAGGCCCATAAGAAACTGATGCAAATTTGCAAGAAAAACAAACAACACCATTAAAAAGTAGGCAAAGGACATGAAGAGACACTTCTCAAAAGAAGACCCTTACACATCCAACAATCATATGATTAAAAAGTTCAGTATCACTGATCATTAGTGAAATATAAATCAAAACCACAATGAGATAACAACTCACACCACTCAGAATGCTACAATTAAAAAGTCAAAAAATAACAGATGCTGGTGAGGTTGTGGAGAAAAAGGAACACTTTTACACTATTGGTGGGAGTGTACATTAGTTCACCCATCATAAGGGAAGACAGTGTGTGATTCTTCAGAGACCTAAAAACGAAATCTGATTTGACCCAGCAATCCCGTTACTGGATGCATTAGTCCATTTTCACACTATTAATAAAGACATAACCGAGACTAAGTAAATTATAAAGGAAAAGAGGTTTAATGGACTCATAGTTCCACATAACTGGGGAGGCCTCAGTCAAGACAGAAGGCAAAGGAAGAGCACAGTCACATCTTACATAGTGGCAGGCAAGAAGAGCTTCAGCAGGGGAACACCCAAATATAAAACCATTAGATCTCTTGAGACTTATTCATTACCAGGAGAACAGATGGGGGAAACCACACCATCTCCACCTCGCCCCACATTTGACATGTGGGGATTAATACAATTCAAGATGAGATTTGTGTGGAGAAGCAGCCAAACCACACCACTTGGTGTAAGATTATAAATCATTCTATTATAAAGACACATATACGTGTATGTTCACTGCAGCACTATTCCCAATAGCAAGGACATGGAATCAACAAAAATGCCCAGCAATGATAGACTAGATAAAGAAAATGTGGTACATATTTACCATGGTATACTACGCAGTTATAAAAAAGAATGAGATCATGTCCTTTGCAAGGACATGTATGACACTGTGAACCATTATCCTTAGCAAACTAATGCACGAACAGAAAACCAAATACCACACATTCTCACTTATAAGTGGGAGCTAAATGATGAGACAACACATTGACATATAGAAGGAAACAATGTACACTGGGGCCTACCAGAGGACAGAGGGTGGAAGGAGGATCAGGAAAAATAACTAATGGATACTAGGCTTAATTCCTGGGTAATAAAAAAACCTCCACAACAAACTCCCATGACACACATTTACCTATGTGACAAACCTGCACGTTTCGCAAATGTACCCCTAAACTTAAAATAAAAGTAAAAAAAATCATTATAGTTTTCCTGCTATTTTTCTATATGCATTGGGGCAGGATATTTCATTATTCATTTATCTATCTATCTATCTATCTATCTATCTATCTATCTATCATCTATCTAACTGTTTATCATCTCTAGACTATAAAGAAAAATATCTGTATCTGACAAAGAGGAATGCATATTGCATTGAGATACTGGTCATGAAGCTAGGTACAAAAATTGTATGTGATTCAGTCGTCTCCTGAAAAGATTGAAGTTAGCATGTTTGAAAGTGTATATAAAAAGAAAAAATATTGTTATTGGAGGCTGAAGTGGTAGAAAATAGAAGTTATTGCCATTGAACTCCACAGACACACATTCCTCCCCCAACTACCCAGCTGCACTACCCTTTAATGTACATTTGGGTGGGCTCAGAGTAGTCTATGACTTGATGATTATCTCAGCCCCCTTGCCATTTTTTGCTCCATGAAACCCAGTCTCTATATCGATCAGCATATAGTAATTTTACAGTGAAAGAAATAAGTACAATTCAAGCCAAAAGTTTACCACTGACTTCCTGGAAAATTTTTTCGCTTTAAAAATCTAGGCAATGGTCATCTCTTCCCTGCTGAATAAAATTGCTACTGTTCCCCTTTGCAATCATTCTAGATCCTCCATGCCTGCCAGAGGGAGACCAAGTGGAACCATGGAAAAAATATGTATGAATCATGATGCTACTGTTCCCCTAAATCTTCAGACCCTGGATCTCATGCTAAGCTGTAGACTTCCTTTAATGTGATTAAATACATATTAATATTGTTCAAAGCAATTTGAGTTAGATTTTCTGCTTCTTACAGCGGAAAGAATATTAGGGAATACTTTATCTCCAGGTTTGATCGAATATTAGCTTCATCTTGACTCAATAATTTATTTATCCTTTCAACATTTATTAAATATCTACTATCTCAGTAAAACTATATTTGACTGTAAATAAGTGTCTTAGACAAAACATATGTTTATTTCCCTCTTGCATAAACACACTTCCGAGGTAAATGGTCCAAAATTATTTACTGACTCTGTTGTATGAACTCCCTTAGGAATCAAAGGCTTCCCCTTTAGAACCCTGCTATCCAGTGGATTTGCCCCCAGTGTCACATTTCAAAATGGAATACACATCTCCCAAGAAGTGACATGAAGGAGGGAACCAAAAACAATAAGGCCAAAATGTGTGTGCCAGCTCTCGCTTAAGGAAGGTTTCTATAAATTGCCAGATGACATTTCTTCCTATATCCCATCTGACCTGAATTTACGCTCGCTCCTGGAGTCATGTGTATTTTGGATTGGCATGTATAAATTTAGAAAATTTGGAGTACAGATATTGAGGACAGCTAACAATCTCTGCCACTACCAGTATGTGCCAGAAATTATGTTAGCTGCGGAACATTAGCATAATTCGGGATTGACAATAATTTTGTGACAAACATACGACCAATAGATAAGATAACCATTTAATCTATTGCCCAAACCAGAACAACTTTAAGCATGAAAGAAGGTTCTTTGTAAAATTTTGTTGGATAATTAACATAAATCAAAACTGTATCACAAAAGTGTGCAGGTAGGCAGTATCATTTAGGTTTTAGAGCCATTTATATATTTTTCCTCTTAATTAAAACATGTCATATTTGCATAATTTTAAATAACAACTCTGTATTCCTAATATTTTAAAATTTAAAATAAAATATTCTTTATTAATGATTCCATGTCCTGGGGAAATTATTTTTAGACATTTGGGAATATGTTGAAAGCCATAAATATGTGTCCCTATGCATTTTATTATATATGATTACGTTTTATGAGCCCCTTGATTATTTTTTATTATTTCTTTTCCTCTAGGGTTAATCTGTAAATTATTATTCTTGGTTTTGGTCACTATGCTTTAAGAGTCACTCTAGCACTCTCCTATAAAATCATTGTTCCAAAGTAGATTGAGCTGAAAAAAGAGATAAAAGATCTTACTAGAATTGTGTGTGAAACAAAATGCTGAGATGGATCCAAATGAGTAAAGTGCATTTTAGGGCATGAAATTTTAGACAGCTATTTCAGGTTACCTAGAGGTCTGTGTAATGTCTTAGTTCAAATATTAATACTTATTCTATAGAGTGCAGATTATTAAGGGAATCTGTGCACATAAAATAGAAAAATATGTCCTGTTGCTATGCATTGTATTATATTTGCTCGTCTATATGGCAAAACACACTTTAGACAAATTTTTAATTCCCTTACTGTTCTCTTCCTTTAATATGCCAAGTACATTATCATTGTGTCTTCCCTAGTCCAGTCAGAGAAACAGAAATCAATCCAGGTTGTTCAAATGGGCTGAAAGCTTACAGAGGCAGCAGAGGGATAAAAGACAAAAAAGACAAATGACTGAAAGGACTGAAGGAATAAAAAGAAAGGAGACATAATGCCAAGGAATTAAAGTTGCTGATGCCTCTGGGCTGGAGTCCTCCAGCCTGCATCAGCTACTGCACACTAGAAGAGGTTGTAGTAGTAGTTTTGGATCCACTAATGTGGCATCTTTTTGATAAACATTGAAACTATCAAAAAAGTGCTCAAGTTCAATAATTTCTCACTGCCACCAAACACTATTGTTTCTGTTAAGAAATCTAGTCAGCAAGACATGTGAAAAACAAAGTTTGTAAATTCCCAGTGCCCTAAAATACATAGTGTGACACAGAAAAACATACATGAGGGCCTATATTAAACTGGAAGAGATGAAAATAAAGACTAAACTTTGAACCTAGGAAAATCAACCATACAAATTGAAATTGAGGATGATCCTATTGGCTGTGGATGTGTCAATGATGTTGGCTTCTTATCCACATGCTGTTTATAGGTGTTTTCTTCTTCTGCCTGGAAAGTTTAGAGTAACTCAGGGATAGCTTTTTTATTACCAGATTCAATTTGAGTTTTTACTTGAATTAGCTGGTGACTACTACGTGCATCGGTCACAGACATGTGAAGCACATGTATACAATTAGACTAGTATCTTGCATAATTCTTTGGAAGGTTGACATAATTCAATAAATTCACTTATGTTTGGTAATAAAATTGTTTTCATGCCTGTAGGATTGTTCCTATTACAATAAACACATTTTCACTTTTATGTATCTATTCAGCTAAATATGTATCAGTTGTGTTAATATATATACATACTGTATATACATTAATATATACAGTATGGTCAGAATAGCTTAGGTTTTGTTGTGCTGTATAAAGAAAATGGCACTGACATATCACACACACAAAAGTTTATTTCTTGTTGCTCTTATACCTGTTGTAGGCTCAGGTGTTTGTTTAGACTATACTGTCAACCCTCCATGTCGCAAATGAGTCATTTAAGCTGCTCAGACCTCAACATTCTTCCTCTACCTCAGAACAAGGTCTTCTCACTTTTTGGAGCATTGCATGATGCAGGCAGAAGGTCGCACAAAGGCACTCCTATGCGTATTCCTGGAAGCAATAAATTACTTCTAGTCACAAATTTCGTGGCCCACTAAAATTTTCTGATATGTTATCTTTTAGGAGTTTCAGAGTATTGTGTTTTACATTTAAGTAGGTCTATGATCCATTTTGAGTTAACTTATGAAAGGTATAAAATCTGTTTCTTGATTCTGTTTTCTTACATGTGGATGTCCAGTTTTTCCAGCATCATTTATTTAAAAATGATATTTTCTCCATTGAATTTTCTTTGTTCCTTTGTTAAAGATAAGTTGACCATATCCATGCAGAAGATGATTATTTTAAGAATTGATTATAGGAATTTCAAAACTAAACAGGAATAAAATTCCCAGATTACAATAAAACTAATTTTGGGGTTTGGCAATGACTTCTTAGTTTAACACAAAAAGCACAATCCATAAAAAACGATAAATTAGACTTAATTAGAATTAATAACTTCTGCTTTGTGAAATATACTGTTAAGAAAATGAAAATGTAAGCTACATACTGGGGAAAAATTATAAAACACTTATTGAATAAAAGAAACAGATCCAAACTATAGAAAGAATGCTTAAAGCTAAATAATAAGAAAATAAAGACCCAATAAAAAATGAGCATATATCTAAACAAAAATTTCATCAAATAAGATATACAGATGGCAAATAAGCATATGAAAAGATGTTCCACATCACACGTCATTAGGAAATAGCAAATTGAAAGAATAATGAGATGTCAATATGGACTTATTGGAATGGCCTAGATCCAAAGCATTGACAAGGCCAAAGACTGGAGGGGACATGAAGCAACAGGAGCTGTCATTCTTTGCTGGTCAGTATGCAAAAGAGTACATCCACTATTGAAAACAGTTTGGTAGTGTTACACATCTAAATATAGTCTTACTATGTGATCCAGCCATCACACTTTTTGGTATTTGCTTAAATGAGTTGAAAACGTATGTCCACAGAAAAATACATTGCATGTGCTTGTTCACTTCGGCTGTATTCATAACTGTCAAAACCTGGAAACAACCGAGATGTCCTTCAATAGATGAATGGATAAACAAAAAGGATACAGCCATACAATGGAATATTATTCAGAGCTAAAAATTAAATGAGCTATCAAGCCACTAAAAGATACAGCGAAATCTCAAATGCATAGTGATTAGGGAAATATGCTAAATAGTCTAAATACTGCATGATTCCAATGATATGACATTCTGAAAAAGGCAAAACTATGGAGACAGTAAAAAACTAGTGGTTGCCATGTGCCTGGGGTAGGGGAAGGGAGGAATAGGTGGTACACAAGGAATTTTACAGCAATAAAGCTCTTCTGTATGATATTGTAATATGAATACATTTCATCACACATTTGTCAAAATAAAATTTTTAACACAAAGATAAACTACAATGTAAATGTGTCAATATTGTCTCAATAATCATAACAAATATACCAGAGTAATGAGCAATGTCAATAATAGTGGAAACTGGGAGAAAAGTGAGGGGTATAGAATCTACTTTTGCTCTCATTTTCTGTAAACCTAAAGCTGTGTGAAAAACAGTCTATTTAAAAATATTCTTTGTATCAACTTCACCATATTGATGATGCTCTTAGAAATGTATTTTTAAGATTTCAGACATGTTTATATTTGAATTAGATCATATGTTTAAAATATTGAAAAGTATCCACTTTAAAGTTATAATTTTGAAAACTATCTACTGTTATGTTTACTATAAAAAATAAAGAGAACAAAATATTTACTAGAATTTGAAAATAATTTTAGAACATAAAGGCTTGTATTATCAGACATTTGGTGTTGAAATAATTCAAACAATATGGTGCTAATGGGAGATTCAAGGCAAAGATTAAATCTTAGAATGTATTAACCTTAAAAACGTTTATGTGTCTTTTTTAATATGTAAAAGAAGTTTTAATTCACATAATTAAGAGAGTGATTAAAATTATAGTATAGAAAAATGTATAATACAATCAGTCAAATTAGGTGTTCACCCTCCACTATTATCTAAAAACTAAATAAATACAAAAAAGCTATAAATAACAAGTAAAAATGAAACAAAGAATGAATAGGAGATTAAATCATAATAATAATACCATGAGATCACATGTTCATCCCCTCTCCTGCCCAAATTGCTAGGTATGGCAAGAAAAATAAATGCATAACCATTCTACTGATTATGTTGACATTAGAGTCTCTTGTAATTCCTGAAATAAATCGGGAATATAAAAAAAAAAAAAATCAGTGGATTTTATCCACCCTGTATCACTGGCAGGAGGATTTTCCCAGAGTTGGCAGAACAGGAAACTGAGAAGGCCAAGATGGCTGACTAGATGCAGACAACTGGAATAGCTTCCAAGGAAGTACTGAGACAACCAGCATGCTTTCTAACAGATCTTCAGAGAGAAGGCACAGAGAATGGATTGAGGGAAGACACAGAAGGGAGACACATTTCTCCCCCTTTAGGGGAACCCCACATGGCCTACCATGCACTGCGACTCATTTTTAAACCAAAAAAGTCCTGGGAAATGGGTAAGTTGAACAGGCAAGAGAAACACGCTGTCTCCAAGAGTCTCTGGAACCCCAGCGGTAGGAGACCCTATGACCAAAGAGACAGTTGAAGTGGTGGGAAGAGCTACTAAGAGAAGTGGTGGGGTGGTAAGCCAGCTAGTGCAGCGCCCAGAGGGTTTGATACAAAGGCATCTGTAGAGGAGCACAGCCAGGTGTGGCCATCCCTCTAGGCTCAGCTTGCTCCATTTCCCTAGTGCTCAACATTAGCATTAGGGAAACTATCAGATCTGATTGCTGCAGGATGGTCTTGCACTTCAAGTAGGGCTGGTCTGACCTGAGCACCCCTTGGTCTGCTGGCCTCTCTCAGGTCCCCAGTCTGGCCACATCTGCATACAAGCCAGTCTTGGGTACCCTAGAGGCCCACACCATAGCTTCTGTACTGGCAGAACATGTGTGACCAATGGAGAACTCCAGTGAGGTGACTGCTACAACTGCACACCAGCCTGCACATTCCCTCCCCGTACTGCAGCTTCCCCTAGGCCCACAGCAACTCCGCACATCACTTTGCTGGCATGTGTCTCCATTGCTGGGTTTTGTTTTACTTACCTCACGAGCATGTGGGAGTGTAGTCCACTCCCCTTCACCCCCATCACCTTTCCCCACTGACTGCCATTGTAGATGGAGATTTGGTGGGCAAAGAGCCAGAAATTCCCACCTCTGCCAGAACCCCGCCCTTGCACAAACACTGTGCAGAGAATTGCAGATCCTTCCATACCCTGAGAAACCACTCCTGCTTGTGGGGAGCAGGGAAGGCACCCAGACCTGTGCCAGCCAGAATGCTGCCCCAAGCCAACATCACCTCCAATGCAGTGGTGCACACAGTCTCCAGCAGGGACCACTACTTCCCCCCTCTCCCCAACTGTTTTACCTTCACCACTGTGGTGAACACCCACAAGGAGCAGGCATCCCTGTCTTCATGGTACTCTGCTGCAGCTGCCACATCTCAGCCCTACAGTGCAGGGGACTCCAAACCTCAAGGAGCCAGACAACAAAGTCAGGGCCCAATACAAGTCCCCCAGATTTAGACAATGAAGTCCAGGAGTTGGGAGCTGAGTGTTGCCCCCTGAAATCTCCCAGAAATGAAGCCAGTCAGCTGAATCCACCTTACGATACAATAAAACCCTTGCGGTCAAATAGAATATGAGGGGAAAAAATCCAAAAGTCAGCAACATCAAAGATGGAAGGTGGATAAGCCCACAAAGACGAGAAAGAATCAGTGCAAGAACACTGAAAACTCAAAAAGCTAGAACGCCTTCTTCCCTCAAGTGATTGCATCACCTCTCCAGCAAGGGTTTGGAACAGGACTAAGGCCGAGATAGTTAAAATGACAAAAATAGCATTCAGAATATGAATAGAAACAAAGTTCATTAAATTACAGAAGTACAATGAAACCCAATGCAATGAAGCTAAAAATCATGATAAAACAATGCACGAGCTGACAGACAAAATAGCCAGTACAGCAAAAAACATAACCGGCCTGATTGATCTGGAAATTGCACTACAAGAATTTCATAATGAAATCACAAGTATTAATAGAACAGACCAAGCAGAGAAAAGAATCTCACAATTACTATTCACAGTAGAATTATAAAATAATTGGACTAATGTCTAATAATAATGATAGTTACATTAATTGCCTATTCTACCATATTTTTTGCATTTGTACATTAGATATTATTCAGCCTTTATAATTCTATGAGATATGAACTATTTTCTAACTATTTTATAGGTCAGTAAACAGGTTTGGTGTGGTTAATTTGGAGAGATATAATTCAAACACAAGGAGTCTGGTACCAGTGTTCTCTTAATCAGTACGTTATAATGAGACTTTTTTAAGTGAGAAAGTATTGAATATTCATATCAAATAATATGGATTATATCCTATCAATAATAATAATAGAGGGAGATCCTGCAAAGGACATTAGGATGACCTGAGATTTAAAAATATATTTTAAATAAAATAGGATACTAAAGAGCACTAGATTATTCATCGACATTTTATATAGTATGTCATATATAGTAATGCATAAACGTGTGTATAAATATATATGTGTGTGTGTATGTATGTGTATGTACACACAGAGCAGGAGGGAGTAAAAATTTAAAAGAACATGAGCATCTACATAAAAATATTTGAGATACCCAAGGAGACTAAACTAGTATAGAGTTAAAATAGCTAACATTTACCGACCGCTTAATATATTCAAAATGTTTACGCTTTTCTGAGAAATTAACAGTAAAAGTTGTTAAATATCTGAAAGTTAAGTCTGTGAACTCACTTAAGATGCTCTTCCAATTGCCTGTAATTTTTTTTTTTTTTGCCCAATTTCCAGAGTATTTCTCATAACTTTCATCTGATTCTACTTGGTCTTCCAACCTCATAGTATTACTGTTACCTCTACCCCCTTCCTCCAGGTGACAATTCAGGTAGTGGCGATTAACTGTTCTGTTTTGAGTGTGGTATACTTTACACTTTTTAGTTCCCTAAGAAAATCTGTTTCACTTAGATCCACTTTATCCACCAGAGGACTACACTAGGATTTGCAAAAATAGCCATTTAGTAATTAAATATGATCATTTCTATGAATGATTACTTCATAGCTCATTAAGATACTCACTGAGATTAGACAAAGTTACTTGGACACTTGGGGGATTAGAATGGCAATATCTTACCAAATAGCCACATGTATGTTAAAGTACCTTACAATTCTCTTGATTGATTAGCCTAATATTTCTACTATATCAATAAAGTATTCAGATATATTTTTAGCCTATCAAGGTATTTTTAAAAGTTTCTCATCATATATTATGGCAAATTTGAGAGATTTATATGAATTATATTGCAGTTACTTTGTTTTACAATTATTTGAAAAATTATGTCCCAGGAATGAGTAGCAGATTGTTTGAAACTGGAAGTAGGAGGTTTTGAAAGCTGTCTTAAGTATGATATGTTTGGTGTGCTACAAAGTCCCATCTTTGGCTTCCACGTTGTTATTAACGTCTTTGATAAGGTTATTTTGGTTGCTGATGATACAGATCAATCAGAGCAGGGAGAAAAAAATTCACACTTAATAAGTATGGCTTTTCATATAAGCTGAATTAACAGGCAAAGACACAGAATAAAACAAAGAGGCATATACTTACATATGTGCATACACACATGCACAGATTTACTCACATGCTACACAAATTGCATTCCCAATTTAGTTATCCAAGGATAGATAATCACAAAAGAAATAGGCTTTCCATTGTGGCAAAACAGATGTAGCCCTATAATCCTTAATAAGTGAACATAGTTGCCTGTAGCACAATGCCTAAACAAGGTAGAGTATAGTGGGGCCCTAAAAAGGCAACTTGTGCTGTAATTCTAACCTTTTATGCATAGAACTTTGACATCTGTCTTAAATTATCAGTCAATATGCTTTTTTCCATAAATTTATAGAAGTCTTGAACTAAATTCTGC
The DNA here is from genome assembly GCF_024542745.1 of Macaca thibetana thibetana. Taxonomy (NCBI): domain Eukaryota; kingdom Metazoa; phylum Chordata; class Mammalia; order Primates; family Cercopithecidae; genus Macaca; species Macaca thibetana. The sequence goes on from NC_065594.1 coordinate 63,730,922, forward strand.
ATCAGCAACGCCACATATTCTTCTAGAGTGAGAAAACACAGTTAGTGCCTAAATGACTGAAAAAATCTCTGCATTTGGCTTTCTCAATAAATGACTTTCTTTTTACAGTAGCACAACTATATTTCAAAGTTCTGATGAAATAAACAACCTGAAATTTAGCTATAATAAATGCAACGTCTGTGTTTCAATGTAAAACACGATAAAAATATAGAATGAGTGAGGAGGCAGGGGTAACATCTATTTAGCAAGAAAAAATTTAACTCAGATATATATGATTTTATTTTAATGTTTACTAGTTCACTGTGCCTCTAAAACAGTAAATAACACCCTCAAGATTTAAGCCTAAATAAATAAATTTAGGGTCCAGTTAAGGAAGCTTATCTGTGAAACCCTTGTAATCCCAGCACTGCACTTTAGAGTTATTACAAAACAGAGTAATGCAAAAAACAAATAGCATATTACAAGATAAATTTAATAATATAGTTTGAAAAAGTAAATGTTCTAACCATCTTCAAATACTTTATTGGCTTCCGGGTAGAAGAAAGCAGATTGATTTCATGTGTGAAGGACCAGGACAAATCTTTAGGAAGTTTAGGAAGTTGATATTTAATCAGTCCAAGTAAGGACATTGATTAGAATTAAAACAATCCATTAATAGGTATAGACTGTGTCACAGTCACAGGGGAAACACAAAGTGGCTTATTCAAATAAAGTTTAGATAAATATCTATGAAAGATTTTGTAGAAGGGATTCAAATGACACAGTTAATTCAGAAAATCATGCTCAAATCTGATCATGAGCAACAGTTTATCAAATGAAGTTCTAAACTCTGAAAAATCTCTAATGTTTTTGTCCAATATAACAAATACCCAAGAAATGGACCCATATTAGCCACATGATTAGTATGCTTCACCAACACCTAGCACATTGATGATGTCTTGGCCTAATTTGTAAATGTGTGCAATATAAATGTGTGCAATATAAACCTTGCATTTAGATAGTTACAAGGTGATCTATGTTTGTGAATCTGTACCCTAGCTGTCCATTAGAGTCACCTGAGGGTTTTTTTTTTTTTTTTTTCTCATCAGTTCTTAGACTTCTCTACACCCAGATATTTTGATATAAATATTTGGAGTAGGTTTTTCCTTTCCTGCATTCAGAGCTGAGAGCCACAGAAGTCACCTAACTTTATTACAATGGGAGTGAATAGCAATCTCATGGTGTAAATTATATAGAGCTTCAGTATTTCTCAGGAAAGAAAATAACTTTCTCATTTATTCATAAATCAAATAAACAATGAGTCCTTTTGCTAAGGCTAAGAATAAAAGAAAAGCGAGATTCCTAGGCAAGATGGCCCAATAGGAAGAGCCCTGTTCTGCAGCTCCCAGTGAGACCAACGCAGAAAGCGGGTGATTTCTGCACCCCTAACTGAGGAACCCGGTTCATCTCCTAGTGACTGGTTAGACAGTGAGCGCAGCCCATGGAGGGCAAGCTGAACCAGGAGAGGGCGTTGCCTCACCTGGGAAGTGCAAGGGATCAGGGAACTCCCTTCCCTAGCCAAGGGAAGCTGTGAGAAACTGTGCTGTGAGGCACAGTGCACTCCAGCCCAGATACTATACTCTTCCCACAGTCTTCACAGACCGCAGACCAGGAGATTCCCTTGGGTGCCAATGCCACCAGCTCCCTAGGTTTCAAACACAAAACTGGGCAGCTGTTTAGGCAGACACCAAGCTAGCTGCAGTTTTTTTTCATACCCCAGTGGCACCTGCAATGCCAATGAGACAGAACCATTTGCTCCCCTGGAAACGGGGCTGAAGCCAGGGAGCCAAGTGGTCTTGCTCAGTGGATCCGACCCCCATGGAGTCCAGCAAGCTAAGATCCACCAACTTGAAATTCTCGCTGCCAGCACAGCACAGCACAGCACTCTGAAGTCGACTTGGGACTCTTGAACTTGGTGTGGGGAGGGACATCCACAATTACTGAGTCTTGAGTAGGCAGTTTTTCCCTCACAGTGTTAACAAAGCCGCTGGCAAGTTTGGACAGGGCGGAGCCCATCACAGTGCCACAAAACTGCTGTATCCATTCCTCCTCTTTGGGCAGGACATCTCTGAAAGAAAGGCAGCAGCCCCAGTCAGGGGCTTACAGATAAAACTCCCATATCCCTAGGACAGAACACCTGGGGGAAGGGGGGCCATGGGCACAACTTCAGCAGACTTCAACATTCCTGCCTGCCGGCTCTGAATAGAGTAGCACATCTCCTAGCACAGTGCTCAAGCTCTGCTAAGGGACAGACTGCCTCCTCAAGTGGGTCCCTGGCCCTTGTGCCTCCTAACTGGGAGACATCACCCAGTAGGGGTCGACAGCCACCTCATACAAGAGAGTTCCGGCTGGCATCTGGCAGGTGCCCCTCTGTGACAAAGCCTCCAGAGGAAGAAGCAGGAAGCAATCTTTGCTATTCTTCTGCCTCTGCTGGTGATACCTAGGCAAACAAGGTCTGGAGTGGACCTCCAGCAAACTCCAGCAGACCTGCAGAAGACGGGCCTGACTGTTAGAAGGAAAACTAAAAAACAGAAAGCAGTAGCATCAACCTCAACAAAAAGGATGACCATGCAAAAACCCCATCGGAAGGTCACCAGCATCAAAGACCAAAGGTAGATAAATTCATGAAGATAAGGAAAAAACAGAGCAAAAAGCTGAAAATTCCAAACACCAGACCGCCTCTTCTCCTCCAAAGACTCACAACTAGCCAGCAAGGGAACAAAACTAGATGGAGAGTGAGTTTGATGAATTGACAGATATAGGCTTCAGAAGGTGGATAATAAACTCCTCTGAGCTAAAGGAGCATGTTCTAACCCAATGCAAGGAAGCTAAGAACCTTGATAAAAGGTTACAGGAACTGCTAACTGGAATAACCAGTTTAGAGAAGAACATCAATGACTTGATGAAGCTGAAAAACATAACATGAGAACTTCATGAAACATGCACAAGTATCAATAGTCAAATCAATGAAGCAGAATAAATGACATCAGAGATTGTAGATCAACTTAATAAACTGTGAAGACAAGATTAGAGAAAAAAGAATGAAAAGGAAGGAACAAAGCCTCCAAGAAATATGGGACTATGTGAAAAGACCAAACCTATGTTTCCTTGGTGGACCTGAAAGTGATGGGGAGAATGAAACCTAGCTGGAAAATACACTTCAGGATATTATCCAGGAAAACTTCCTCGATCTAGCAAGACAGGCCAACATTCAAAATCAGGAAATACAGAGAACATCACAAAGATACTCCTCGAGAAGAGCAACGCCAAGACACATAATCACCAGATTCGCCAAGGTTGAAGTGAATGAAAAAATGTTAAGGGCAGCCAGAGAGAAAGGTCGGGTTACTCACAAAGCAAAGTCCATCAGACTAACAGCAGATCTCTCTGCAGAAACTCTACAAGCCAGAAGACAGTAAGGGCCAGTATTCAACATCCTTACAGAAAAGAAGTTTCAATCCAGAATTTCGTATCAAGCCAAACTAAGTTTCATAAGTGAAGGAGAAATAAAATCCTTTACAGACAAGCTAATAATGCTGAGGGATTTTGTCACCACATGAGTTTCTGAAGGAAGCACTAAATATGGAAAGGAAAAACCGGTACCAACCACTACAAAAACATACCAAAATGTAAAGACCATTGACGCTATGAAGAAAACTGCATCAACTAATGGGCAAAATAACCAGCTAGCATCATAATGACAGGATCAAATTCACACATAACATTAATGTTAAATGTAAATGGGCTAAATGCCCGAATTAAAAGATACAGACTGACAAATTTCATGAATAAAGAGTCAAGACCCATCGGTGTGCTGTATTCAGGAGACCCATCTGACATGCAAAGACACATAGGCTCAAAATAAAGGGATGGAGGAAGATTTATTAGACAGATGGAAACCAAAAAATGCAGAGGTTGCAATCCTAATCTCTGATAAAACAGACTTTAACAAAGATCAAAAAAGACAAAGAAGAGCACTACATAACAGTAAAGTGATCAATGCAACAAGAAGAGCTAACTATTCTAAATAGCTATGCACCCAATACAGGAGCACCCAGATTCATAAAGCAAGTTCTTAGAGACCTACAAAGAGACTTAGACTCCCACACAATAATAGTGGGAGACTATAACACCCCACTGTCAATATTAGACAGATCAGTGAGACAGAAAATTAACAAGGATATTCAGGACTTGAACTCAGCTCTGGACCAAGTGGACCTAATAGACATCTACAGAACTCCCACTCCAAATCAACACAATATACATTCTTCTCAGCACCACATAGCACTTATTCTAAAATTGACCATAATTGGAAGTAAAACACTCCTTAGCAAATGTAAAGGAATGAAAATCATAACAAACAGTCTCTCAGACCACAGTGCAATCACATTAGAACTCAGGCTTAAGAAACTCACTCAAAACTGCACAACAACCTTCTCCTGAATGACTACTGGGTAAATAATGAAATTAAGGCAGAAATAAGTAAGTTCATTGAAACCAATGAGGAGAAAGGCAACAATGTACCAGAATCTCAGGGACACATTTAAAGCAGTGTGTAGAGGGAAATTTATAGCAATAAATGCCCACAGGAGAAATGACACAATAAGAAATCATAAAGGGAATATCACCACTGATCCCACAGAAATACAAACTACCATCAGAGACTAACATAAATACCTCTACATGAATAAACTAGAAAATCTAGAAGAAATGGATAAATTCCTGGACATATATGCCCCCCACGAAGACTAAACAAGGAAGAAGTTTTATCCCTGAATAAACCAATAACAAGTTCTGAAATTGAAGTAGTAATTAATAGCTTGCCAATCAAAAGAAAAATAAAACCAGAAGGATTTACAGCTGAATTCTACCAGAGGTACAAAAAGGAGCTGGTATCATTCCTTCTGAAACTATTCCAAACAATAGAAAAAGAGGGACTCCTCCCTAACTCATTTTATGAGGCCAGCTTTATCCTGATAACAAAACCTGGCAGAGACACAACAAGAAAAGAAAATTTCAGGCCAATATTCCTGATGAACATCGATGCAAAAATCCTCAATAAAATACTGGCAAACTGAATCCAGCAGCACATTAAAAAGCTTATCCACCACAATCAAGTAGACTTCAACCCTGGGGTGCAAGGCTGGTTCAACATACACATATCAATAAATTTAATCCATCACATAAACAGAACCAATGACAAAAAACACATGATTATCTCAATACATGCAGAAAAGTCCTTTGATAAAATTCAACATCCCTTTATGCTAAAAACACTCAATAAACTAGGTATTGATGGAACATATCTCAAAATAATAAGAGCTATTTATGACTAACGCACAGCCAATATCATACTGAATGGGCAAAAGCTGCAAGCATTCCCTTTGAAAACCGGCACAAGACAAGGAAACCCTTTCTCACCACTCCTATTCAACATAGTATTGGAAGTTCTCGCCAGGTTAATCAGGCAACAGAAAGAAAGAAAGGTATTCAAATAGGAAGAGAAGAAGTCAAATTATCTCTGTTTGCAGATGACATGATTTTATATTTAGAAAACCCCATCATCTCAGCCCAAAAACTCCTTAAGCTGATAAGCAACTTCAGCAAAGTCTCAGGAGAAAAAATCAATGTGCAAAAATCACACTCTTATACACCAAAAATAGACAAACAGGGAGCCAAATCATGAGTGAACTCCCATTCACAATTCGCTACAAAGAGAATAAAATACCTAGAAATACAACTCAGAAGGGATGTGAAGGACCTCTTCAAGGAGAACTACAATCCACTGGTCAAGGAAATAAGAGAGGACACAAACAAATCGCATGCTCATTGATAGGAAGAATCAACATCGTGAAAATGGCCATACTGCCCAAAGTAATTTATAGATTCAAGGCTATTCCCATCATCAAGCCACAATTGCCTTTCTTCACAGAATTAGAAAAAAACTACTTCAAATTTCACATGGAACAAAAAAAGAGCCCATGTAGCCAAGACAATCCTAAGCAAAAAGAACAAAGCTGGAGGCATCACACTCCCTGACTTCAAACTATACTACAAGGATACAGTAACCAAAACAGCCTAGCACTGGTACCAAAACAGATATATAGACCAACGGAATAGAACAGAGGCCTCAGAAATAACACCATACATCTATAGCCATCTGAACTGTAAAAAACCTGACAAAAACAAGCAATGGGAAAAGGATTTCCTATTTAATAAATGGTGTTGGGAAAACTGGCTAGTCATATGCAGAAAACTGAAACTGTACCGCTTCCTTACAACTTCTACAAAAATTAACTAAAGATGGATTAAAGATTTAAATGTAACACCTAAAACCATAAAAACCCTAGAAGAAAACCTAGGCAATACCATTCAGGATATAAGCATGGGCAAAGACTTCATAACTAAAACACCAAAAGCAATTGCAATAAAAACCAAAATTGACAAATGGGATCTAGTTAACCTACAGAGCCTCTGCACAGCAAAAGAAACTATCATCAGAGTGAAAAGGCAACCTACAGAATGAGAGAAAATTTTTGCAATCTATCTACCTGACAAAGGGCTAATATCCAGAATCTACAAGGAACTTAAACAAATGTACAAGAAAAAAAACAACTCCATCAAAAACTGGGTGAAGAATATGAACAGACACTTCTTAAAAGAAGACATTTATGCAGCCAACAAACATATGAGAAAGTGCTCATCATCACTGGTCATTAGAGAAATGCAAATCAAAACCACAATGAGATATCATCTCACACCAGTTAGAATGGCGATCATTAAAAAGTCAGGAAACAACAGATGCTGGAGAGGATGTGGAGAAATAGGAACACTTTTACACTGTTGGTGGGAGTGTAAGTTAGTTCAACCATTGTGGAAGACAGTGTGGGAATTCCTCAACGATCTAGACGTAGAAATACCATTTGACCCAGCAATCCCATTACCGTGTATATGCCCAAAGGATTATAAATCATTCTACTATAAAGACACATGCACACATATGTTTATTGCAGCACTGTTCACAATAGTAAAGACTTGGAACTAACTCAAATGCCCACCAATGTTAGACTGAATAAAGAAGTGGCACATATACACCATGGAATAGTATGCAGCCATTAAAAAGAATTAGTTCATGTTCTTTGCAGGGACATGAATGAAGCTGGAAACCCTCATTCTCAGCAAATTAACACAGGAACAGAAAACCAAACAATGCATGTTCTCACTCATAAGTGGGAGTTCAACAATAAGAACATATGGGTGCAGGGAGGGGAACATCACATACCGGGGCCTATTGTGGGGTGGAGAGCAAGGGGAGGGAGAGCATCAGGAGAAATACCTAATGTAGATGACAGGTTGATGGGTGCAGCAAACCTCCATGGCACATGTATACCTATGTAACAAACTTGCATGCTCTGCACGTGTATCTCAGAATTTAAAGTATAATAATAAAAAAAAAAAGAAGAAAAGCTAAAGGTGCCTTCAGCACAGTCTACTGGATGAGACAAAGTCATAAAAAATCAACTGCTAGATAGCATAAGTGTAAATATAAGACACAGATAAATATGGAAAGATGAAGGAACAAGCTACAGTCTTCAAGGGAGCATCTTAAAGTGGTAGCATACACTAGAAGATTAGTAAAGTATTAGAATAGATTGGGGAACTTGATCAACTTGGGAAAAGCCCAATATACTCTAAGGCATTTGAGTCTTATCACAGAACAAAATGCAGAGATGTTAAGACAGAAAGAGCACCTCACTCCTCCTGCCTTTTTCCACTCACTTATTTTTTTTCAACACATAGACAGAAAGGAGCAGTATTTTTTTATTCTTTGGCACGAACTAGGTAGTCCTTAAATACTTGTGAACATTCAAATTGGAAACTCCCTTCTTGGTTCACATCTCCAGGAAGAATACAGTCCTTGTCTCTGTTGCCTGAAAGAGCCTAGAACTAGTGCCCTTTCCAGTGCCTAGAACTAAAGATTATATGAAGGTATTTAATGGGTATTTGTAAACAGAAAATATAGGACTTTGGACAATCATGGACTCAGAATAGATTTTGGAACTACTAGATATCACAAAGAATAAAGATTCAGTGAGGAATTGAATGATAGATGAGTTATTTTAATAACTAAGACATAAATTAAAAGGAGTTGTCTGAGAACTGTTTATGCATTTGTTTTAATAAAAGTTATTACTATGAAATATTAATTATTATTATTATTATAGCTAGTACTTAATTGGTGCTTCCTGCATGGCATTTATTGTTATAATTACTTCATATCACTTATTTATTTTTGTTTGTTTTTGGAGACAGAGTCTTGTTTTATTGCCCAGGCTGGAGTGGAGTGGTGCAATCTCAGCTTACTGCAACCTCTGCCACCCAGGTCCAAGTGATTCTCATGCCTCAGCCTCCCACGTAGCTAGGACTACAAGGGCGTGCTGCCATGTCCAGCTAATTTTTGTATTTTAGTAGAGACGGGGTTTCACCATGTTGGCCAGGCTGGTCTGCAAGTCCTGACCTCAAGTGATCCACCTGCCTCGGTCTCCCAAAGTGCTGGGACTACAGGCATAAGCCACTGTGCCCAATTTTTAAAAATAATAATGGTCTCATATTATTAAATCATAGGCAAAGAAAATTGTACACAGTAAATGAAATTCTGAAACAATTACATATTTACTCAATTATTTCAATCACTTCAATATCATGTTTTACTGAAATTACAGCAGGGAATACAGGAAGTACCAATTAAAACACTCATGCAAAAAAGTATGCTAAGGCCGGTTTAAAAATAACTCTAGATATAGGCCACATGTTGTGTTCAAATGAGGTCATGGTCTCAATTCAAGCTTATATAAAATACATAAAACATATTTTTAATCTTTGGCATCTCTTGTTTGTATGTGTGTGAGAATGTGCACGTGAATAGCAGTGATTTAATAAAATTATGCAGACATATGGCAAGAAGCTTGGCTTTGTGGCATGTTTAGCAAAATGACTTTAGTGATTTTTGAGTTATAAGTGAGCAAAAAAAAGAATACTTTTTAACTTTGTAAAACATTTAGATTTTCATAACTCTATATAATCCAAAATAACAGCAGTTATAAACTTTCTACTTGGCAACCTTAACATTCTTATTTCAAACTGAAAGAAGCTTATGTTGTGAAGTCTATGGAAATGTAATCATCTGCAGTCTATTTTCAACACAAGCAGAAGAGGAGTTTGGTTTAAGACCATATTTAACTAAATAATTAAACCCTTGCAGATACTCTGATGTGTATAGCAGTGTAGCTGAAACGAGACATTAGATAACGAATTCTAAATTAATATACTCATTAATTTACCCCTATGCTAGCTTAATGCTATCACTTCAGAAAACTTTCAGTTGAATGATAATTGTTTTGCAATTTTTTATTTACTTTTGGTAACCATAATAAGAAATTATTTCTGATATGGTCCTTAATACTCTGGCATTGAAAAAGATATAGTATATTTTTAAAATCTTTACTCTAAAGATAATAGTCATTTTGCTTTGCATTTTTCAGTGATGTTGAACATTTTTTTACATGCTTGTTAACCACTTGTATGTCATCTTTTGAGAAATGTCTGTTCATGTCATCTTCTACCGCAGTTGAAACAATAATTAAAAAGAAAACATAACAAATGCTGGCACAGATGCAGGGAAAAGAGAACACTTATACGCTGTTGCTGGGAATATAAATTAGTATAGCCATTATGAAAAAACATTACAGAGATTTTTCAAAAAACTAAAACTAGAACTACAATACCATCCAACAATCCCACTGCAGGATATTAATTCAAAGGAAAATAAATCAGTATATCAAAGAGATACCTCCACTCACATGTTTCTTGCAGCACTATTTACAATAGCAAAAGTATGGGATCAATCTAAGTATCCATCAACAAATAAATGTATGATGTTTTATATATACACAATGGAATATTATTCAAACATTAAAAAGAATGAAATTGCATCATTTTCAGCAACGTGGATGGAACTGAAGGTCACTATTTTAGGTGAAATCAGCCAGACACAGAAAGACACATGTTCTCACTCATATGTGAGAGCTAAAAGTTAACGTCGTGGAGGTAGAGAGTAGAATAGCTGTTACTAGAGGCTGGAAAGGGTGCATGAATGAGGGCAGATGAAGAGATGTTTGTTAAAGGATGCAAATAAACAGAATAAGTTATATTGTTTGATAGCAGAACAGGGTAACTATAGTTAACAAGCATATTGTATACTGTTAACCCTTGAACAACAAAGGTTGTAACTGCATGAATCCACTTATGTGCATCTTTATTCCAACAAAAAACAGCTCAAAAACATAGTATTTACAGGATGTGAAATCCACATATACAAAAAGCTGACTTTTTGCTTACAGGGTTTGCACGCATTTGGTTATATGCCAGCTGTCCTGGAACCAATCCCTCTGCATACTGGGGACATTCATATTTAAAAATAGCTAGATGGAAGGATTTTGAATGTTCTCCAAATACAGAAATGATAGATACCTGAGGTAACGGATAGCCTCAGTACCCTGACTTGATCGTCGCCCATTCTGTGCATGTAACAAGGTATCACATGTAATCCATAAATACGTGCAAATATTATGTGTCAATTTAAAAAGCATCAAGCTTTTTATTTTTTGCTGATATTTATAATAGCTGTTTATCTTTTGGGGATACATATGATGTTTGAATACCAGTGTATTCTGTGTGATGATTGGGTCAGCATGGTAGGGATAGCCATCACCTCAAACACTTGTCCTCTTTTTGGGTCAGGAATATTGCAATTCTTTTCTAGCTATTTTAAAATATATACTTTTAAAATTATATTTGATAGGCTCATGCATTTTTTTCAAAATTAATATGCCAAATTAAAAAAAAAACTGTAATCCTACCACTTTGGGAGGCTGAGGCAGGTGGATCACCTCAGGTCAGGAGTTCGAGACTAGCCTGGCCAACATGGTGAAACCCCATTTCTACTAAAATTACAAAAAATAGCTGGGCATGGTGGTGCATGCCTGTAGTTCCAGCTCTTTGGGAGGCTGAGGCAGGAGCACTACTTGAACCCAGTAGGCAGAGGTTGGAGTGAGACGAGATCACGCCACTGTACTCTAGCCTGGGCAACAGAGTGAGACTCTGTCTCAAAAAAAAAAAGTAAAAATATATATTTTCTCCAAAGTTAAAAATAAAATGATAGTTGCTATTCTCTCTCTCTCTCTCTTTTTTTTTTTTTATAAGCCACACTGTTAATGGTTTTGGGAAAGATAAAACAAAAAAAAACACTTAAAAAAAATCATGAGGATCCATTTTGTAGAAGCTTTGAGATCATGTATTTAATTTGTCATTCCTATACAGTATAAAAGGCATTACAGGTCAAACCTTATTATCATGAGCACAAAGAAACTTTTCAAAGATTACTATTAACATAAGTTTTCCATTATAAATGTGCTATGCAAGTTTTACTGCTCAGAGCATTTTGACATTATAACACAGTGTGACTCACATATGGATAGCAATAATCACCTGTTTACCATTTCCACAAAAGGGAAGCAGGAGAGATTTATCTCAGTCGTAACTACTAAATTCTTACAAATGAATAATTTTTGTGGTTTTTTTTTTTTGAGATGGAGCCTCACTCTGTCGCCCAGGCTGGAGTTCAGGGGCGTGATCTCAGCTCACTGCAACCTCCTCTCCCCAGGTTCAAGCAATTCTCTGCCTCAGCTTCTGGAGTAGCTGGGATTACAGGCAACTGTCACCATGCACAGCTAATTTTTGTATTTTTTAGAAGAGATAAGGTTTCACCATCTTGGCCAGGCTGGTCTGAACTCCTGACCTCATGATCCACCCGCCTCCGCCTCCCAAAGTGACAAATGAATAATTTTAAACACAATTACATGACATATAGATGTTTTGTGTTCTTTTCTCTTGAACAATTCCTGCAAAAATTGTACATTTATGGTCGGGCGCGGTGACTCAAACCTGTAATCCCAGCACTTTGGGAGGCCGAGACGGGCGGATCACGAGGTCAGGAGATCGAGACCATCCTGGCTAACACGGTGAAACCCCATCTCTACTAAAAAATACAAAAAACTAGCCGGGCGAGGTGGCGGGCGCCTGTAGTCCCAGCTACTCGGGAGGCTGAGGCAGGAGAATGGCGGGAACCCGGGAGGCGGAGCTTGCAGTGAGCCGAGATCTGGTCACTGCGCTCCAGCCTGGGCAACAGAGCAAGACTCCGTCTCAAAAAAAAAAAAAAAAAATTGTACATTTATATATTTCCAAGATGAAAGATGGCCTTAAATTGTATGATAGATATTTTAGTTTATATGTTTATTTTTTTAATAATAAAGCCAGGCAGGGCAAGGTTGCTCACGCCGGTAATCCCAGCACTTTGAGAGGCCGAGGAGGGTGGATCACCTGAGCTTTAAGTATGAGACCAGCCTGACCAACATGGAGAAACCCCATCTCTACTAAAAATATGAAATTAGCCAGGCATGGTGGCGCATGCCTGTAATCCCAGCTACTTGGGAGGCTGAGGCAGAAGAATCACTTGAACCCGGGAGGCGGAGATCACAGTGAGCAGAGATAGAGCCATTGCACTCCAGCCTGGGCAACAAGAGTGAAACTCCATCTCAAAAAAAAAAAAAAAAATCCAAGTAATATTATTTTTATTTTGATTTATAAGGAAAAATGAAAGCGTTTTTGTGTCTGCATGTTCGTGTATATATGTATGTTTGTGTGTATATATGTGTGTATATATATATTATATATATATGCAACATTCTGTGTTAATTCTGTTATTTCAAGCCCATACATTTTTAAATAATCAAGGATATTGAATAGTTACAAAGAACTTTTCAAATTCTTATTCTGTTGGAACATTATACATGGTTACTTACTCTCATTCTTAAAAAAATATGTATTATTTATTGGAAGTCTACCAGTTTCAAAAAGCTGTGGCAATCCTAAACCCAGTGAAATTTGTTCATAGCTACCCCTAGGATCAGACATTGGTAAAAGTTTCTGAGTTTTATTCCCACTTCTATTATTCTAGCTATGTCATGTTACTTCTATATCTTTCAGTAAATAATTTCATTTATAACAGAATTTAAGTCTATGTAATGGTCATTTTTTATAATTGGAGCAGGAATAGTTTTTAAAATATTTTGATTTCACTTTTTAGTCTAAAAAAATAAAGCACTTGAACCTAGGTAGCTATGTACCTTCAGTCTGTGTTGGAGGAAAAAAAATTCCTTCTCAGACTAAATTGAAAGTTTTGAACTTGAGGTTTTTACAAGAGCTGCTCTTTATGGCAACTCTGTATTTAAAGCATTAGTGGTACGCTAATTAGCCTCCTGTCCTGGCTATCGATGGAAAGAATACAAAATACATGCCAGTATTCATGGTGCAATTTGAAGCTGATGAAGTCAATGCAAATGTCATGTATGGGATTTTTCAGAGAGAGAGAGGCCAGGATGGGGATAGGGACAGAGTGTTCCTGTATGAAAGAAGTGTTTGTTCAGGCTGCTCAAATGAACTACTTGTTGCTGTTCTCAGCTGGCTCAAATCCACAAACTTTAGACCTCACATGTTCTTAGCATCCCTTTGTTTGGTATACTAATACTGTATTTTTAGCAGTTATGAAGATTCCTGACCTTGTTCAAGTATCCAAAAACAAAGTGATGTTATTTTTGTTATTAATCCACTCTATAAGAACAAGACTTACGTCAAACGCCATACACACAAGAGCAAGTGGCTATACCACAGATACTAGCAAGAAATCAATGAAATACTTTGTGTTGAACATCTTTGTATAGCAGAAATGCACTTGTGTTTGTGTTAATTCATGCACATTTGTCATTAGTCTCTTCTCTATAATATTTTTAAATATGTAATGCGATAATGTTTTATATTTTATAACATGGTAAAATTTAAGAAGTGTCATTTCTTAATTATAATATTTTAAAAATATAGTTTGTTTTACTCACAAACAGAGAGATACCCAGCAAGTCCTTACACACCCTTAATTCAGCTCCAGAGTAAATTGAATTAAGCTATGGCTCAATTAGAAATTGTGTGTATGTATGTGTATGTTTAGAAAAAAATGGGACAGCAGTGGCATAAGAAATAAACTCACTGTTTATCATTATGTAAGTGCAGTGATTTCTAAATTTGATATAGATGTACCACTTTTAATTTAAAAAGATTATATTCCAGGATAGTAAACTAGATAAGAAACATAAAAAAAAAATAGGTACCAATCAGAGCTGGAAATATATTTTTAAGGATTAGACCAGATACAAAATATTGCAGCAAGCTTATTTTAAATATAGTTATGATAAAAATTCAAAAACAGACCGGGCGCAGTAGCTCACGCCTGTAATCCCAGCACTTTGGGAGGCTGAGACATGTGGATCACGAGGTCAGGAGATCGAGACCACCTTGGCTAACACAGTGAAACCCCGTCTGTATTAAAAATACAAAAAATTAGCCAGGCGTGGTGGCGGGCACCTGTAGTCCCACCTACTTCGGAGGCTGAGGCAGGAGAATGGCGTGAACCCCAGAGGTGGAGCTTGCAGTGAGCTGAGATTGCGCCACTGCACTCCAGCCTGGGTAACAGAGCGAGACTCTATCTCAAATAAATAAATAAATAAATAAATTCAAAAGTAATTGAAATCTTTTATAAGCTAACTGTGGATCAGTGATGAACTTAAGGAATTACTGACCAAATATAAGTTTTGAAAATGTGTTAATCATTTTATTTTATTATTTTGAATTTGGCATTGTACTAACATTATGGAAATGCTTTCATTCGTTATAGGTCACGTAGTATAATAATCTAAAATATATTTAATAGAATGGCTTGCTAATAGAGTAGCTCACTAAGAGCTTATATCAAATAATCATTAACTGATATCACAAATAAAAATATTTGAACTGAGATATTTTCAATTGGGGAAATAATTTTAAAATGTATAAACTATTTAAATTATCGAATAACATTATGCTGTAATGTATTAATATAGTATTTTAAAGAAAGATCTCAAATAGGTTTAGGTTCAACCAAATACTAGAAAAATGATGAAATAATGGATATCTAAAACTGCAAAATTTTTATCAAAATATTTAATAAAGTTGGTTGTTTTACTCTTTCCCTCGAGATACCCAAAACAGAAAAGAAACTACATAGTGATTCTCAAACTTTGGAATGTATTAGAAACACCTGGAAGTCTTGTTAAAACTTAGATCACTGGGCTGGACTTTCTGATTGAGAGGGTCTGGGGTGGGACCTGTGAATGAGCATTTTTAACACGCTCCGCATTGATAGCAGTGCTGCTGGTGAACACCACATTTTAAAAACCACTAGACTACTAACAAAATAAGGCGATATCAGCATGCATAATCCATAAAAATGCAAAGCCAAATTAAATTTCCACTATTTTCAAGGATATGATTGCATGTTTGTTTTCACTTATCAATTTAAACAGTGTGAACCAAGTGAGGTACATTAAGTGACTTTATTTATCCCTTCATCCAATCATGGTTCTATAATTTTATGATCTTTGTTAGATATGAAAATGTTAGAAAAATTTGTGAACTTAATCCTCTATTCTCATGTCTATTCAACGTTTGTCTTCTTTTCCTCTCTGCCTGTGTCCAGCTTGATTCATGGTCTTAGTAACCCAGGTGCTGTAGGTGGTATGGTCCGTTTTCCCATTGCTACCTCTCTTCTTTGGATTCCTTCAACTTCTACTAGGTTTATATAAAAACAAGAGAAGTAGAAAGGGATGAATGCCTCTTTCAGCTACATTTTCCTTCCTCTTTTCTCTAACAGTAGGAGATTACTGTGTCCTCTGTAACAAAAGTCTGAGGGCTGGCTATCTTCCTGTCTACATGGATAAACCTACTGACTAGAGATCCCTAAATAGGGTGAATTTTTCTAGCTCACCTTCTTCTAACTCTTCTTCAACTACCATCCTACAGTCTTTTGTTCATTTGGCAGCCAACCAGCCTTCCCAATGGAGAAATTGGCAACCTGCTTGATAATTTTATTATCATCTATAAATACAATGGAAATTTCATGCATCCTTGCCAAATGGAGTGATGGTTATGCTTGCTGTTCCACCCCACATCTCCTTTCTGCCTAGGATAGTCACTTTGATTTTCTCCTTTTGATAGCCTGAACTTGCACAAAACTATCACCCCTGCTTAATAAGGACTAGGAGATTCAGGATAGGAAATTCAGGAAATAAATTCAAGATCAAATATGAGTTCATTTTGGAAGTTCACATTTTTAGTAAAACTGAGATATTCAAGAAGAGATATATGGATGGAACTCATTGATTTAGCGTGGTACATGTCTCAAAAGACTTTGAAGCCATGGTTCAGAATGAAATCTCTAAGGATAAGTGTGTAAAGGAAAAATTAGACAGGATGAGGAATAGAAACTTTTGTTGGATAAGTAGAAACAGAGCATCAGTTAGGATGTTGAAAAAAAATGACAATATGGAGGCATCACTAGAGCAAGGCAGGCTTCCAGATTGTGTCAAAATTACATAGAAATAGAGTAAGATTGATGCAAATCAGTTGGGTTGTCAAATTTATCTCATTGGTAGAATTCCTGCTTTTTAGTAGAAATGGTAGGTTATGGTAGACTGACATTCCCACTAAAGACTGTGGGAAAAGCTAGGTAAAATACTAAAATAATTTAATTAAACCCAGCAGATAATTATAGATGCAAGCAAGTTTATGTTGACAAAATTTCAGACGAATACTTCTCAAAAGTGAGCTAATGATTGCAGACCCTTTTCCCCCAGGGTATTTCTTACTATGGGTGTAGGTTCAAGGCTAAGGATTGAAGTTTGGCTAAGGATTGAGGTTCAGCTCAGGCAGAGCATGAGCACCCTGCTGACAGAACGAGTTGCCACCAAATCTTGTATTGGTTGTGCAGAACTGGAGTGACAAAATTGAAGACTTGGTAAACCTGAATAACAGGAAAACTGGAAAATGCACATGTGGAGACTAAACAACATGTACTTGGACAACCATTGTGTCAAAGTAAAAAAAATCAAAGAGGAAATTAGAAAATACGTCAGGTAAAATGAAAATGAAAACACAACATATCAAAGCCAATGGAAGTTCATAGTGCCCAACTCCTATATTAAAAAACAAGAAAGAACTCCAATAGCCTAACTTTACACCTCAAGGGACTACAAAAAGACCAAAAAACTTAGTCCAAAGTTAGCAGAAGAAAGGAAACAACAAACAGCAGAAATAAAGATACAAAAAAGTATTAGAAAAAAAATCAACAAAATTAAGAGTTGGTGGAATTTTTTAAAGATAAGCAAAATTTATAAACTCTTAGCTAGACTAAGGAAAAAAGAGAAAACTGAAATAGATAAAATCAGGAATGAAATAAAAGACATTACAACTATTGGGAGCTCAGCTATGAGAATGCAAAGGCAACAGAATGACACAATGGACTTTGGGAACTCAGGGAAAAGGGTGCGAGAAGGGTAAGGGATAAAAGACACATTGGGTACAGTGTATACTGATTGAGTGATGGGTGCACCAAAATCTCAGAAATCATCACCAAAGAACTTATTCATGTAACCAAATAATGATAATAATAACAATAATAATAATTTGAAAAATAAAAAAGAAAAACAAAAAACAAAGGAGAGCCTTGAGAGCTATCTGGATCTCCTTTCACCATGTCAGGATACAATGAGAAGTCAGCAGTGTGCAACTTGGAAGAGAGCCTTCACAGAACCTGACTGTGCTGGCATTCTGACCTCAGAATTTTAGCCTTCAGAGCTGAGAGAAATAAATTTCTGTTGTATATATATACTCCTAAAAAGACATTACAATTGATGCCACAGAAATAATAAGGATTATGAGACTTTACTATAAACAATTATACTCCAATGATTTGTATAGCCTAGGAAAAATGAATAAATTCTTGGAAATATACAAATCACCAAGAATAATTTATAAAGAAATAGCCTAAATAGGCCTATAATTAATGTAGAGAATGAACAGGCAATCAAAAACCTCCTAAAAATAAAAAAAGTTCTGTACATGATAGCGTCACTAATAAATTCCATCAAACAATTAAAGAAGAAATAACACCAATCTTTCTTCAACTTTTCCAAGAAAATGAAGAGCGAACACTGTCAAACTGATTATATGAGGCTAGCATTACACTGATACCAAAGGCAGACAAACAAAACAGAGAAAACTGCAGATGAAAATCCTCGATGAATCTAGATGCAAAAGCCTAGCACATTCAATCTAACAATCCATTGAGGACCATACGCCATAGCCAAGTGGGACTCATCTCTAGGATTCAAGCATGCTTCAACATGAAAATCAATTAGTGCGATATACCACATTAACAATACACAGAATGAAAATCTCAGAGTAATTTAAATAGATGCAGAAAAAGCATTTGACAAATTCAACAACTTTTGTGATTTAAAAAACAAACTCTCAACAAAATAGGAATAAAATGAAATTACCTCAACATAACAAAGGCCATGTATGAAAACCTCACAGCTTTTTCAATGCTCAATGATGAAAAACAGAGCTTTTCCTCTGATATCACAAACAAGGTACGGATACCCACTTTCACCACTTCTATTCAACATAGTACAGGAAACCCCAGCTAGAGTAGTAGGGAAAGAAAAAAAGGCATCCAAACCCACAAAAAAATAAGTAAAATTGCTCTCATTTGCAGATATGATCATATATATACATGATCCTAAAGACCCCATCAAAAAACTGTTAAAATAAAAAAATTTAACAAAGTTGTATGATACAAAATTAACATACAAAAGTCTATTGTATTTTTTCACACTAATAATAAACCAAGAAGAAAATTAGGAAAATAATTTCATTTACAATAACACCAAAAAGATTAAAATAGCCAAAAATTTGTTTTAATAAGCAAAGTCTTTGAACAGACATTTCTCCAAGGAAGACATTCAAATGACCAACAAGTATATGGAAAGATGCTCAACATCACTAATTATCAGGAAAATGCAAAAAAATGCAAATTGAAACTGCAAAATGCTATCACCTCACAACTATTAAAATTACTACTGTTGACAAGGATGTGGAAAAAAAAGAAACCCTTGTACACTTGGTAAGAATGTAAAATATTTCATCCGTTATGGAAAACGTTATGAAGGTTCCTCACAAAATTAAAAATGTAACTACCATGTGATGCACCATTCCCACTTCTGAGTATACATTCAGAAGAGTTGAAATCAGAATCTCAAAGAGATATTACCACTCCGTGTCCACTGAAGCATTATTTACAATAGCCAACATGCAAAAACAATCTAACTGTCCACTGAGAGATAAATAGATAAAGAATAGATGGTTTACACATGAAATAGAATACTACAAAAGAAGGAAATCCTTCAGTATTTGACAACATGGATGAACTTGGAGAACAGTATAACCCAGTCACAGAAAGACAAATATTGCATGATTCTACTTACTTAGGGGAATATCGAAAATCATCAAATGTATAAAGTCGAAGAATGGAATGGTGGTTACCAGGAGCTGGGAAGAAGGGAATATGGAAAGTAGCTAATCACAGGGCATAAAGGTTCAGCCATGCAAGTAAAATAAGCTCTAGGGATCTGCTGTACAACATTTTGCCTGTTGTCAACCACATATTGTACACTTAAAAATTTGACAGAGTAGATCTCATGTTACATATTCCTACCACAGTAAAATGCAAAGGAAAAAATAGACATTTCAGGAATGTTTGTTTCAAATTTATTTCTATCTGAAAACATTGAGGGAAAAAATAAACTCATTCAATTCTGGACTATAGTCAACATGTAGAAATGCTTTTCCTTCATCTGATATAATTTTATTTATTTATTTTTATTTTTTAATTGACAAATATAAGTTGCATATAGTTATATACACTATTATGTTTTGATATACTTACGCATTTGTGGAATGGCTAAATTGTGCTACTTAACTCTCATATATGTGATCTCACATACTTTTTTGTAGTGAAAAAACTGTAAAATCTACTCTTCAAACAATTTTCAAGTATGCAATATATTGTGATTAACTACAGTTGCCATAATGCCAATACATTGCTTGAACTTATTTATTTTGCGTGACTGAAATTTTGTTCCTTTTACGAACATCTTTTCAATCTCCATAACTCCAATCTCTGGAAATCATTATTTTACTCTCTGGTTCTATAAGTTCGACATTTTTAGATTCTCATGAGTAGAATCCTAAATGGCATCCTTGAGAGACAATTCCAAGAAAGAAAATTCTAATTTCCCTGACGATTCTATATTTTGTAGCTTATGGTCATTTACATTCTTTAAAAAAGTCATCATAAGAACTGACATTTATTTGATACTTGCATCTGTCTGTTTTCACGTTGCTAATAAAGACATACCCGAGACTGGGCAATTTACAAAAGAAAGAGGTTTAACTGGACTTACAGTTCCACGTGGCTGGGGAAGCCTCACAATCACGGTGGAAGGCAAGGAGGTGTAAGTCCCTGCTTACGTTGATGGCAGCAGGCAAAGAGAGAATCAGGAAGACCCAAAAGTGCAAACCCCTGATAAAACCATCAGAGCTCATGAGACTTATTCCATACTATGAGAACAGTATAGGGGAAACCAGCCCCATGATTCACTTATCTCCCACCAGGTCCCTCCCACAACACGTGGAAATTATGGGAGCACAATTCAAGATGAGATTTGGTTGGGGACACAGCCAAACCATATTAATACTTACTTCTGTTAAGTCAGAGAATGCTGAGTCTGAAATTTTACCTTATTTGCAAGCAACTAGGCAGCCAAGTAGAGTATATATTCACATACTGACAGAAGAAAAGAACCTGGGTCAGAGACATATAATGTTTATTTATTTATTTATTTATTTATTTATTTATTTAGAGATGGAGTCTCCCTCTGTTGCCCCAGCTGGAGGGCAGTTATGTGATCTTGGCTCACTGTAACCTCTGCCTCCGGGGTTCAAGTGATTCTCTTGCCTCAGCCTCCTGATTGCAGGTGCACGCTGCCACACCTGGCTAAATTTTGTATTTTAGTAGAGACAGGGTTTCACCATGTTGCACAGGCTGGTCTAGTACTCCTGAGCTCAGGCAATCCACCCACCTCGGCCTTCCAAAGTTCTGGGATTATAGGCATGAGCCACTGAGCCCAGCCACATACTGTTTATTATCCACAGCAAAATAATATCCAGTGCAATACCATGTAGCAGTTCCCTGTGCCCCAAATTTTGCAGGACTTGTCAGCACAGGTGAGGAAGCATGAACTTGAGAATTGTCAGCACAGGTGAGGAAGTGTGAACTTCAGAAGATTCTGACCTTCACTGGGGCTACCTGTTATTTTCTCAACCTCTTTTTTAGACAGATTAACATTACTAATTACCCTGGAATGTAAGCAAATTTACTCCATGGGAGTGTAAGATGACATCCCTCATGTGATACCACACCATAATATAAGCCAAGTTTTGAGGTAGGGGAAGAAGTGGGCTCTATTTTCAAAAGCCTAGGATAAGATGACTCCAAATCTCTCCACAGGGATAAATTATCTCTAACTTCCAATTCGTTTTGCTATTCAATCATGCCCTTTGCTCAGAAGTCAAGATGCCATACAGAAACACAAGCAGAGAAAATACATGTGTCTAATAAGCATATCCTTAAGGAATGCAAATTATACTAATAATGAAATACTACTATACACTACTAGAATGGTGATGATCATTAAGAGTCACAATATCAAGTATTGGCAAGGATGTGGAGAAATTGAAACACTTTTACATTGTTAATGGGACGCTAATGTTATGCATAAGCAAAAATACGATGCTTAGTTAAAAAGACCAGGCACAAAAGAAGCCAGATAACATTTATATTAGAGTTCAGAGAAGACAAATGTATAAAGATAGAAAGGGAATCTGCAGTTTCCTGTTGCCAGGCATACGAGCAGGGATTGACCTCACACAGGCATGAGGAATGCTTTTGTGTGAAGAAAACTAAAATTGGATTGTGGTGGTAGTTGTGCAATTGTGTGTATTTACTAAATATTACTTGAGCAATATACTTACAAATGGTGAATTTAGATTATACCTCACTAAAGCAATTTAAAAAGAAGGAATAGGCACTCACAATACATCTGAAGTTTAGATTCAAGAAAATGAAAAATAATATTTTTGATTCAGATGACTATAAATTGTATCAAAGACAATGTTTTGTTTTTTTTTTTTTTTTTTTTTTTTTTTTTGAGACGGAGTCTGGCTCCATCGCCCAGGCTGGAGTGCAGTGGCCGGATCTCAGCTCACTGCAAGCTCCGCCTCCCGGGTTCACGCCATTCTCCTGCCTCAGCCTCCCGAGTAGCTGGGACTACAGGCGCCCACCACCTCGCCCGGCAAGTTTTTTGTATTTTTTTAGGAGAGACGGGGTTTCACCATGTTAGCCAGGATGGTCTCGATCTCCTGACCTCGTGATCCGCCCGTCTCGGCCTCCCAAAGTGCTGGGATTACAGCAAAGACAATGTTAAAACTACCATACAATGCTTAATATCCTTTGGTACCACTCAATGCAAATCCCACTGGTTTTGTATCATCTCTACACCATAACTCTCATTAATTCCCCTTTTCTAACACAAATTCTACTGCCCTACTCTCACTCAAACCTTCTGGTGATTTCCTATGAAGCCACTATTCTGCAATGAACAGTTTGCCCTAAATCCAGAATCTTTCACAGAGATCTTTAACCTCCTTTCCTTCATTGAAAATGTATATCCTTGAGAATCGTGCCTCTTATGTCCCTGTGAAGTAAAAGGACCTCTTACTCTGACATCACAGGTATTCCTTACTCCCTGCCACTTCCACACCATTACATTTGTGCCCTTTTATACCAAGCTCTCTTCATTGAAGCTTATCTGTGCTATGATAATGCACTCTTGTTTTATTGAAAAAAAAATGCAGTGCATTACAAATGGTTCACAAAAATGCCATTTAGCTATATCTGTCTACTTTATGCTTATACATGGCAGTAGCTTTGCAGAATTTCTGAGGATCTTACATTGCACTCAGTTTCCTATTACAAACAAAGAACTATATTATACAGTGCTAGAAAATCCTTCAAATTAGGCTAGATGTAATGCTTAATCTAAAGTTATTATCCAGAGTTAAAAAACTCATCAGGAACATAGACATATAATCATCTATGAAAACAAAGAACTAGGAATCTTCCCAGCTACCTCAAACTTGATATTCTTCTGTGGTATTTCAACCTACTTCTCATTTTTAAAAGCAAAAATAACTTACATGTCTGCCACTGTGAAATATTTTAGACTCTACGCCATGTGTCTACATGACATTCACAAACAACCCAGCAAACCACCCCTTTACCACATCCTACATCCCAGAGATTTTCCTTCTTGCCAGCGTAGTTTTAATGGTGTTAAATGGGCTGAAAGGCACACGTGCACACATACACACAAACACACACACACACAAACACACACACACCATCAAAACCAAAATATTAAAAAACTAAATAAATAACGTTAGCTATATCAATGTATAAACAAGTAAAATACATATCCAAATCTCAAATGTAGTATTCCTAATTAAATTATTTTTTGACTCTTTATACAAATACCTAGTTCAAATGTTCAAATTATTAAACCAACTAAAGAACATATTTATAGCTTGTTTTCAGAGAGAGAGAGTCCCATTCTGTCACCCAGGCTGGAGGGCAGTGGTGCAAGTCTCGAACCCCTGAGCTCAAGTAATCCTCCTGCCTCAGTCTCCCAAGTAGGTAGGACTACAGGCATGCCCATGACACTCAGCTCATATTTATAGCTTCAGGTAGAACATAAACTTTCCGCTTCCCAAAAGCATACCTTTGATAAAGTTAAACACTTAATTTAAGCAGTTTCTTTACAGGTAAGCTATAACTAATTTAAGTATTATTTAAACAAACTTATTTGAAAACAGAATTTTAATCTATTAGTTACTGTCTGTCTTCTTTTAAGGTATAATGTATTAATATTTATTAAATCAACCAACTTCATCAACACTATTCATATTCAGATGATTGGTGTGCAATCTCATATCTCCTATTATCCACTTTCCTGTACTTCTTGTATTCTCGCACATTCTTTCCTTACTTTGAATAGTAATCAAGCTCTCTTTATGCTTTGGCAGAATCTAGAAATCAGAAGGAGGCAATGTGTTAGATTTTCCTCCTTCCTTTACCTTTTTATTGTGTGTGTTCTTGTGTGTGTGTGTGTGTGTGTGTGTGTGTGTGTTTTTCCATGCTCAATATCATATTTCACCCAGCTTTTAAGCTTGTTTATTTCAACCTCAAAAATGCCGTCTTCTTACTTACACATACATTATTTAAGACCTCCCTTTAAACTGATGAAATTTTATTTCAGCGAATGTAGATTAGACTTAACAGAAAAATAATGTATACTTGAATTAAACAGCTTTAATCATGCTTTTTCACTATGCTGGCAACTAACCTTGACCAGGCATGTGGAACAACTTAGTAAGGCTTTAAAATCACTTGAAGTTTTATCATATTGAAACAAAAGGCTAGTAATGCCAAAGTCAAAATAATCATTGTTATTTCTGGTAAGCATAATCAAAGCATTAAATTGAGTGAAGATGAAAAGTGTAGTGAGAGACAAAGATATCATTTTCAATAAATATCAAATATAGTTAAACCGGGTATTACATGGGCACTGACCTCAGATGAGTATATCCAGTGGTTTAAAATTAATATTTTTAAAAGTTAGGGAAGTTTTTTATATTTTAGTAAGGACGATTTGATTATACTATAAAATAACTACCTTATCTATAAATGAATGAATTTTCACACAAAGTGTTTAAAGCAGTTGAAGACAACTAATCCAAAAACAACTTGCAAATTCATTGGTTATGGTCCTAGACATGTTTATAAGCCTCTGGTTTACTATTGGTTTGTAATATTGTATACTATCATTAGTGCTTATGAATAATTGCACATGTATGTTAACCTGCATAATTTATTCATTGTCATACATTTCATTAAATATTGGGAATTTAGTTCTGACAGAATTGTTTTGTTTTTAATTAAAGTAAAGGTAATGAAGTAAAGATTATTTTATAATGATTGAACACAAAATATTTTTATGAATGTGTAGATCGTCCATTAATACTAGTGCTTTTAATTGTAATCTTATCTGGTGATTGATTACCTGTTGAGTAAAGTAATTACTTTACTTCTTTCAATTTTAATTATTTTGGTCTAAGTCGTCTTTTTCACAAAACCATGGAATGTGCTTGATTTTTAAAAAATTCACAAGCATTCTAATTACATATTTTCTCCAAACAAATTAACATTATATTTCTGAAAAGAATAGCTAATATGTGTATTTCAAAAACATCACATAAGTGACTGACCAGAATCTTCAAGGCTTATAACTTATTTATGATTGCCAGTTGAATAATATACTTCCTCTGGGCAGATAATTTTTTTTTTGATTGCATGATAGTTTTTGTTGTTGTTTTCTTCTCATTTAATTGTTATTTATCAAATTGATGTTTTAAGTGGTCATTTTTTGTTAAACATATTTTAAAAGATTTGGTGGGCAATGGCATTAGTTTTACAGTTCTTAAAAAGCAAAAGACTGTCTTACTAAAGAAGAATATCAGTTCAATCTATGTTTTTCTTCCTAACCTCACTGAAAAGAAAAATTACCTATGCCTTCTGATCATCAAGCCATTTATTCAGTATTCTTCCACTTTCAAGGTCTCTCAATAATTATAATCTAGTAATTATTCCTAGCTTAAATTAGGCATAAGGTCTTACCTGCAAGCTTTATCCAAGTTTAATCCCTGAATTCTAAAGATCTAAATCAGGGTAATTCATGTAACTACTGGGGCCTGATATTATTGAAGGTTATAGACCCAAACTAGGCTTCCAAAAAATTGGGCTTAGATGAGCTCTTTTATGTCCTTATTCTTTTAATTTGCAGAAAGATCAAAATCTTTATCTATATCACAAGTTCTCAATATCTGCATACTGTGCTAGGACAGTCTTCACATTGATCACAATCATCTCAGTCTGGCAGAATAAAGACAAATTTAATAACAGTTTGAAGTTTGAGCAGTGCCACACGGTATGTTGCAACAATGTTAATGGAAGAAATGTAGAAAATAAATAAATAAATAAATAAATAAATAAATAAATAAAACTGTACTGAATATTCATTCTTCAAATACCAGTGTGAGTCAGAAAGAGTTTTTTTTTTTTTTCTTGAGACGGAGTCGCTCTTTGTCACTCAGACTGGAGTGCAGGGGCACAATCTCGGTTCACTGCAGTCTCTGCTTCCTGGTTTCAAGTGATTCTCCTGCCTCAGCCTCCTGAGTAGCTGGGATTACAGGCATCTGACACCACACCCAGCTAATTTTTGTATTTTTAGAAGAGGTGGGATTTCACCATGTTGGCCAGGCTGGTCTCAAACTCCTGACCTCAAGTGATCTAGCAGCCTTGGCCTCCCAAAGTACTGGGATTACAGGCATGAGTCACCATGACCGGCCCTCAGAATTAGTGTTTTCATGTTGGAAATGTTCTTCAGCCCTAGTGACTTTTGTAAAAGTCCTGCTGTTATTTCTGGTGACTTATTTTACTCAGCTTTTCAGTTACTTTATTTTTATATATATATAAATAAATGTATATATATAAATATATATTCATATATAAATGTATATATTCATATATAAATATATACATTTATGAATATATATTATATATTTATGAATATATATAATATATATGAGTATATATAATATATATGAATATATATAAAAAATAATATGTATTATATATATTTTGTTTGTAAGTGCATATATAATTTACTCTAATACATATATATAACTCTTTTAATACTTAAAGAGTATTTTTATAGGCCCTATGCTAACATCTAAAGATACAAATGCAGAAATGAAGCCATAGCCTCTACTATGATTCTGCTTGAAATCTAGTATTAATAGAAAAGAATTTCTTTCAGTTATAGTTAAGAAACCTCTAATATAACATCTTTTGATACAATGATGAGAATACATAGATGTAAAGCCAAGTTTTGCAAGTTTCATTTTACTCCACCAGCCCTTCAAACACAGATTTGGAAGCAAATATGTAAAAATGGTGAGAAAATTGCTCATTTTCAAACTCTAATTAGCATGGCTTTCTCTGCATAAGAAGAAAACTGAGGAATTGACAAATTCATCACATTGGTAAAGCTAAACCTAATTTTAAAGTTTTATTTGAATTGTCTGACTAATTCACTTGTAACTGTGTGTTATTTTAAATTTCCTTAATGTACTTTTTTTCAAGATGTCTGAATATGAACATCAGATACCAGTTCTACTCAAAAGAAGACCAAAGTTACAGGTGAATGGTCATGATTTGAATTGAAAACTGAGGAAAGAGAGCCAGGATCTGTCAGAAAGTCCACAGATAGAGGCTGGGGTATGGAAAAGAAAAGCAGCAAGAACCTGGCTATAACTGACCCCAAGAGAACTTCAAGTCGTGCAGAAAGGGTAGGCAGGGATGCTTCTCAACTCCCTTCACACTTGTAACAAACTGCTCACTGCCAAACTGTTAGAGAGCCCTCTGGCCTCATGTTACCAGGCAATGCTGTTGGTGGAGATTTGGGAACTTCCTGGAGAAAGAGCACTGGATGGCCAGTTCATTCTGGTACACCCACATTCCCCTCAGACGTGAACAGAGATCCATTGTGCACCCATTGTAGGCCACTGCCCTGCACAGAGAACTCAGGTCTTGAGTTGCAGCATCACCATATCCTTCACAAACATAGCCCACAACTCGCTCTGACTTTGGCAAGCACAGGGAACCTGAAGGACCATGAGGAGCTGTGGGCTTCCTAAAGACCTAATCCTCCACATGGGTCACCCCTAGGAGAGGCGGTAGTGCAGCCCATCAAAGCCTCCTTTGGGATAAAAGAAACATGCCCGCAGTGCCAATTGCTAAATGAGGTGGCACTGGTACCTAGGAGCGGAGGTGAAGAGAGGATTATCTCCTGCTCCTCCTATCCACTGTTATGGATGCAGCAGAGACTTTCCCCACTGGGGGCTGGCATGAGCACAAATGGAGACAGTTTTCCCAGCACTTTTTGTGGCAGCTATACGCCCACTGAAAGGAAGATACCCCACCCAGGCTTACATGAAGGACAGGACCCAACTCCTTTTTCCTATGCAGAGCAGCAGCATCCTGGAAAGAGAAGGTGGACAACCTGCAGAGCTATCCACTGTGAACAGAGGCTCTTCCCTAAGGCCATTCCAGCGGTAGCCACCAGTGTGTTTCAATGGACCTCAGTTGCACTGTAGCTAGGAATCAAATGAAAATGTCTACATTTATGTAGGTCATAAGTCCTGTCATAGGGGTGTAATAGGGAAGTGGATTGCATTCCTGCTGGCCCAGGATGAGGTACAGGTGCAGCCCTCCAACCCACATCTATCCCTGAGACCTTAGAACAATCCAACACAAATTTCTCCTGCCATGTCATCAGAGCTGTTGCCTCCACTCATTATCAGACTACTGGCCCATAAGCTGGGTCTTACTCTTAATCAACACCTACTGGACTAGAGACTGAACTGCATCACCAAATAAAAAATCTGCTATCAGAAAGGCAAAGTGCTAGTGTATGAGGTAAGCTTCCTATAGACCTCCACATTCTCACCCCTGCAGAAGATAGTGTGTTGGCTCATAGACCCAATATATCACTACAACAAATAACATTTTAAAAAGCCTATATATATATATATATATATATATATATATGCAAAAACTATCCCTAACTAAGGTACCTATATAGTGAATTGGTCCCCTGAAAGCATACAGAAATGAAACCGAATGATCATATACAAAATAGACCACAATCATACCCTCAAGGGGAAAAAGAATTTAAACAAATTAAAAATTCCATCTTCATGAAATGGGACTTCTTTCATATTAAAAATAAGATATGAAAGTTCCTTCAGATGACACAGATCAGTATAAAAACTCTGGTAATTCAAAAAACAAAGACTGTTGTGACACTTACACACAATAACACAGGATAACATGAGCTTTTTAGCAATGGATGCTAACCTAGATGAAAATTCTGAAATAACAATTGGGAATTCAAAATATGGATTGTAAGAAAGCTCAGTGAAATCCAGGATAAACTGAAAACAACACAAAAATAATTTAAAAATAATAATTTAGTATCTGAATGACAGCTATATTCTTAAAGAAAACAAACAGAACTTCTAGAAGTGAAAAAAATTACTAAAGGAAGTTCAAGAATGAATGTTAGAGCTAGAAGAGCAGTCTTTCTTTTTTTTGGAACAGAGTCTCGCTCTGTCACCCAGGCTGGAGTGCAGTGGCACGATCTCCGCTCACTGCAAGCTCCGCCTCCTGGGTTCACGCCATTCTCCTGCCTCAGCCTCCTGAGTAGCTGGGACTACAGGCACCTGCCATTGTGCCCGGCTAATTTTTTTTTTTTTTTTTGTAATTTTAGTAGAGACGGGGGAGTTTCACCGTGTTAGCCAGGATGGTCTCGACCTTCTGCCCTTGTGATCCGCTGGCCTCAGCCTCCCAAAGTGCTGGGAATACAGGCGTGAGCAACCACGCCTTGCCAAAGACCAGTCTTTAGAATTAATCCAATCAGATATAAATAATGGGGAAAAAAGTGAATAAAGCCTATGTGAAGAAATGAAACCTAAGACTTATAAGCGTTCCTAAGGACAAAAAGAAAAAGCAATTAATTTAGAAAACATATTTGAGAGACTAATTCAGGGAAATTCTGTGATCTTGCTAGGGAAATAGACATCCAGATACAAGAAATTCAGAGAACATCTGTGAAATACTATACAGTGTGAATATAATGAAGGCAAATAGTCATCAGACTATCCAAGGTCAAGATCACCTATGAAGGAAATCTCATCAGACTAAAAGCAGACTTATCAGTAGAACCATTACAAGCAAGAAGAAATGAGGGGCCTATTTTCAGCTTTCTTAAAGAAAATAATGCCAGCCAAGGATTTCATTTTCTGTCAAACTAAGCTTCATAAATAAAGAAGAAATAAAGTATTTCCCAAACGAGTGCAAATTTGTTATCACTACACTGTTTCTATAAGAAATGCTCAAAGGAGTTGAAACATAGATACAAAAGAACAATACTCACTACCAGAAAAAGACAATACTCACATGTAAGAACAAGGTTCATAGATCCTATAAAGCAATTATACAATTAAGTCTACGAAGCAAATAGCTAACACATTATATCAGAAACAAAACCTCACATATCAATATTAACCTTGAAGAAAATGGCTTAAATGCTCCATTTAAAACATACAGATTGGCAAATTGGATTAAAAAAAAAAAAAGAAAGACCCAACCATCTGCTGCTTACAACAGATCCATATAATGAGTAAAGACACCCACAGGTTCAAAGTAAAGGGTAGTAAAAGATACATCACACAAATGGAAAACAAAACAAAACAAAAAAATAGAAAGTCATTATTAATAAATACCCACTAGATCTAAGAAAAGCAATAGACTGCCATACAATAATAGTGGAGGATTTCCACACCCCACTGACTGCACTAGACAAATCAGCAAGGCAGAAAGCTAACAAAGAAACTCAGACATAATTAGGACTCTTGACCAAAAGGTGTTAATAGACATCTACAGAACATTCCACCCAGCAACCCCAGAATACACATTTTTCTCATCTATGCATGGAACATTCTCTAAAATTGACCAAACACTTGGCCATAAAGCAAGTCTCAATAAATTCAAAACAATGAAATAATATCAAATATCTTCTCAGATCACAGTGTAATAAAATTAGAAATCAATAGCAAGAGGAACTCTCAAAATTACACAGGACATGGAAACTAAACAACTTGCTCCTGAGTGACTTTTGGGTAAACAATGAAATTAAGGCAGAAATCAAAAATATTTTGAAACAAATGAAAACAGAGATACATCCCCAAATCTCTACCAGACTAGGAAAAAAATAAAATGAATTTCCTTAATGCCTTATATTTATCTATGTATGAATGAATGAGAAGGCTTATAGGTCGTATATAAAGATCTGATATGGCAACAATGTTAGAAGACGATATAGCACTGTCTTCAACATTCTGATGGAAATATTAATGTATTTTTAACCTAGACTTTAGTTAACTGTGAGGATAAAGTAAAACCTTCTTCAAACATGCAAATTCTGAAAAAAACAAAATCCTCCCAAAGACTTCTAGGAACTATAGATAAATGTGATCTGACAAAAGAGAGAAGTAAAGCAAGAAAGAAGATGTAAAACTAGGGTGGGGAAAGAATCCACCAAAGAAGAAAGGTATAGGAGACTCCCAGCATTAAGATAAAAGAGAGTTCTAAGGCTGACAGCTGAGCAATAAGCCTAGAAAACAATTCAGAACAGACCAAAAGGAAGAAGGATTTTGGGGGAAGCATCTCCATCTCTAGGAAAAAAAATAAAACAAAGCTGACATTAATTTATTCCATTCTCTGTATACAGATATAATGCTTAAGTCTTTTGTGCTTTTGTGGATAAATTCAAATAGAAAGAAAAGTAAACTAAAAACTTTGAGATTAAGATGACAATGCCCCTCAATTAAATACTACATAAGAAAGTAAATATAACCATAGAAGAGTAGCAAAATGTTCATAGATATAACAAACCCCAAATATTTCACAAAAACAAGATAAAATGATATAGCAACAATGAGGATGGGAAAAGAAGAAGTGTGTCTGGGTGTGGGAGTGAGGGGTTATATATTAGGTTGAGTAAATCCTAATTTTCCATAAAATGCTAGTTTTTCATAAAAAGCAATAGATTATTTTGTCCACTGAAGAATCATGAAATAAGAGAGTATGTTTGTTAGTGGGCTATTTGGAAAAGAATAAAATAAAAAACAAAAAATAGTGTTGCAGTGGTTGACTCTAGCATGGAGTGGAGTGGGGAAGTGACAGCAATTTTGTTGTAAACATTATAGTATTATCTTCAATAACATAATGTCTTATTGTTAGAATAATAAATGGATTTAAAATAAAATGAGTGACTTCATATTTTTAAAATATATTTGAGAAAATGATTTTAGCATACTCTTATTAGGAAAAGTTTCCTGATAAACAAAATGTAATAATGTGTCCTTCAGTAGATATTTCTATTATAATTTATGTCATATGTCAGGCCATCAGAAACAGAGAGAATGGAATGACCTGAATTTCCAAGCTATGATAAGGCAATACTCAATTATTGTGACATAAATGAAATGCTAAAATAATATAATAATGAGACTCCTCCTGGCTTGATGAGAGAAATAGTTCTGGTTTTCAGGTTGGGCAGAGGTAGAGCAGACTACATGTTTGCCCAATTTTTTGTTACACTGAATCTCACTTACTCTTTGTATTTGGGCAAAATGCTCATGAAACCTGCCATGATGTGCTCTTTGTAGGGTAGCAGGTGGAGGGTAGAAGGTGGGAACAAAGAAAACAACAGAGAGTTGACTAACCTGCAGAGGCAGAAGTGGTAAAATCTAGTTGGTTAATTTTACCTTTTAGAAATTGAAGCCAGAGCGGATAGGAGAGTGAAAATAGACTAAAACTCTTATTTTATTCCAATGAAATTTAAAAGATAAAATATTTTCAAAATGATTTTTACAAGATTGTGCTGTTTTTATAAATTCTTCCTATAATATGTTCATAGAGAACAATAACAATATACTATTTAATCTCGAATTTACATCATGATAAAAACATAAAAACATAAAATGTTGCATTCATATTTGCAACTTTTATAACACATTTGATTAAAAGTAACAGATTCAAGTGCTTGTTACTTTGCCTCTTAAATAGGTCTTGGGGAAAAGAATTCATTAGAAATCTCACTGGAAAGAAACTGTTGATATACGCTGCTGACTTCTGCCACCCATGCAATTGCTTATACAACATGGCAATAAAAACAAATAAGAGAACAAAATACAAAATCTGACAGTCTTTTAGGAAACTTGGAGCTAGAATGTGACATACAATTGTCATAATAACTTTTCACGGTTTACAGAATAACAGTTTCCAATGTAGTTTCCCCGGTTTATTTTTCTTGATCCAAACTACAGGCATAACAGTATTATTTTTCTAACGATATTTTTACATTTTTAAATGAAGACAGTGTGGTTAAACACCATTGAATAGTCTTCTCAAGACTGCTGTACTTATGATGCCAACCATTATAAGGGAAAGCTAGTTATGATTTTAATTACATATAGCCTATATTTTAATAAAGTCAACATGTCTGGCAAAATATATTTAAAAGAAAATGTGGGATGAATGTCTGCTCTTCGGCTGCTCGGGGGCCAGTGCCCTATGCCGCGTTCTCTTGTGATCCCTGACCTAACCCATCTCTTCCTTTTCCCCAACCTCAGGTGGAGCCGCCATCACCCTCCATGTTGAACCCTCGGATACGATAGAAAATGTAAAGGCCGAGATCCAGGATAAGGAAGGAATTCCTCCTGCTCAGCAAAGGGGGATCTTTGCTGGCAAGCAACTGGAAGATGCATGGACTTTGTCTGACTACAATATTCAGAAGGAGTCTACTCTTCATCTTGTGTTGAGACTTCGTGGTGGTGCTAAGAAAAAGAAGAAGAAGTCTTACACCACTCCCAAGAAGAATAAGCACAAGAGAAAGAAGGTTAAGCTGGCTGTCCTGAAATATTATCAGGTGGGTGAGAATGGCAAAATTAGTCGCCTTCGTCAAGAGTGCCCGTCTGATGAATGTGGTGCTGGGGTGTTTATGGCAAGCCACTTTGACAGACATTATTGTGGCAAATGTCTGACTTATTTCTTCAACAAGCCAGAAGAAAAGTAATTGTATGAGTTAATAAAATACATGAACTAAAAAAAAAAAAAAAAAAAGAAAATGTGAAGGTGTTCCCTGTGGAATAAAAATTATCACTTAATATTTAAGTCTCATTTTCACATATAATATATGCTTAAAATATTATTTCTGCTTCACTGTGTCAAATAATTGTTACACATTTGAAATTTCATGAGTTATCACACTAGCTAAATTAGTGTCACACCTATGTCACATGTGAGAATCACCAAATAGAACACATATAGTGCCCTAAAATGGGAAATGGATAGAATTTCACTGTCATTAAAAAAAATTATCTGAAAATATACTTCCCATATAACTAATATTACAAAAAATTATTAATAATGTAAACTATATTGAATTTAAATATCCTTGCAAAATTTGACAATTTTGATAGGCCAAATACGAAGCTGGTTTTTCCCTTTGTGAATTAAAAATTCCTCAATTTTACATGTTGGAATGGACACACAAGGATAATACTGAATCAATGTATTTTTAAAGAATATAACAAACTGTATGATGTTAGGAATTTTTATGACATTTGTAGAATGGTTTCATATTTTTAAGATAAATAGCCTAACAAGGTACACTAAACCTCTCTTTGTTTTACATCAAATATGAGGGAAGAAAGCACAGCCAGAGAGTCATGATGGAGAGAAGAATCAATGCACTTTTAACAATGTGAATTCCAGATTCACAAAGACCCAACAGAAAACTATGTGGAAAAGATGAAAGCCTGTGCTCACCTTTGCTTTCATAAGTCTCTGAGGACATCTGTCTTGGATTCATTGGGTTTCAGAAAGCCCAGTGTGCTTGGGAGCGTTGTAAAACCAGATCCTCCCTGTCTCTTAGGATGTAATATATCTCTGAACGTTTGCTTGTGATACTAGAGCCAAAGATAATTATTCAGAATCCTTTTGGGCTTCCTAAGGAAAAGGCTAGAGAGAGAGAACAAATAGCATGCTGCTGAAGTACAAATGTTGACGAAATGATAATGACTGAGACAGCATGTCAAGAAGACTTCTTCAGTTAATTCTTCCTACAGCTGGAAAAAAGTGCAGTTACCAATTAGGCATCATTTGTATTGTTTACTTGCCAATTCTGAGCTATATTATTCTAAAACCTCAAATTTCTTAGAGGCCTTAATGGTTGTATGGGCTGTATCATAAAAGCATAGCCACAGATAACATAATGTAAGGAAAACCAACATTTTTCTCACTACTAAATTTCAATCACTCAGTAATTCCACCATTTATGGTTTCATTAAATAGAAATATAAAGCTTCTATTATTATGCAACACTACCTAAGATGGTCAACATAGGAAGCACTGGAATTATTTTGATACTAAATTTGCTTTTCATAGAATTTAGACATCCTTTTAGCAGAATTCACTGGTAACAGAACCATAAACTGTTCACTCTATATGCTATTCCATAGAGGGGTAAGATGAATGTGAAGTATTCACTGCAGATGAGAGCTGGGGAGCAATATGGGAAGAAGGGGATAATGTAAGAGAAGACCAACTGAAGATAATCTCTGGGATAAGTCACAAGAAAACCCCCCTCAAGTTTACCTCAAATACTTGGACTGACATCAATAGAACTCCACATTCTCTGGAAATCTTTTCTCTCTCAGATAATCGATTCGGTTTTTATACTATTTGATCACAATTTCCCACCATTGCGACTCCATATAGCTCTAACACGTTTGTTCTTTCATCTCACTTTTACTTTGTTCTTTTGTTCCCTAATCTGTCTCACTCCCTGCATCTCTTTTCTTATTCTCCCTCCTTTTTCTAATAATTACCACTTAAATGACTCAGGTTGCTAACATACTCAAATAATTTGCCCTTCTGCTCTTCCACTCCATTCATCTAGCAAAACCGCCTGTCTGGATTGAAATAATTGTTATTAATGATACAGTAAATAGTGGATCAAGGGAAGTCCATAAGCAATGAAAACTGATCATGTTTTTATGTCTCTGATTACATTTGGGATACCAGCCTTGCCCTGCACTAACTCCTCTAATCTCTTAACTTTTAATCTGAGCATCTTTTTTTCTTTCCATCTGTTCCATCCCTTTCCTCAGAGGCAATTTTTAAAAACACCAGATGAGAACCCACTCAACTTTCTGCCATCAAACCCATAATTGTACCCTTCTCTGAAAACCTTATTAGGGTTTTCTGTGGATTTGGATGCTGATTAGTGAGGGAGACCTTGGCTGGAAGGGGAATGACCTTGAATTTTCCCACAGAGCCCATCTCAGCCATGTGACTACAATCATGGCTATAACCCAGTCGTGGTGCTGATGCTGGGAACATTTAATCT
Source organism: Macaca thibetana thibetana (assembly GCF_024542745.1). Taxonomy (NCBI): domain Eukaryota; kingdom Metazoa; phylum Chordata; class Mammalia; order Primates; family Cercopithecidae; genus Macaca; species Macaca thibetana. Next base: position 63,767,281 of record NC_065594.1, read on the forward strand.
TTGTTTACCAACCATGTCAGAACCAAAACTATTCTGACAACTTCCATATTCTCCCCTCTGCAATGTGAGAGGAAGGGAAAGTAAGGGTTGCCATCAGCGGCTTGGGATTTACAAAACTCAATTAGTGGCTTCTTTTATCTGTGCTACAGTCTCCATTACCTTCCACTTCCCAATTCATAACTAAAAATTTAGGAATATTCGTGAAAGGACCCGCTCTCCTGGAGCTTCTGGTGATGTTGAGTCCTTCTTGACTGCCCAGCTTTCATGAACTCGTTGATCTGTTAACTGAAATCAACATTAGTCCTTAGGTCGTGCATTAGATATCTAAACTTTTTCATCCTATATATCTGCTATTTTTTTATCCTTTGACCTACATTTGCCCCTTCTCTCTCATTTCATTCTGTATCTCTGTGTAGTTGAGCTTTTTTTGTTCTTATTTTACATATTAGTGAGATCGTGCAATATATTTTTTCTCGCTTATTTTACTTAGCATAATGTCCTCCAGGTCTATTCATTTTGTGGCAAATGTAGGGTCTTCTTTTTAAAGGCTGAATAGTTATTCCATTGTGTGTATATATATACACACACACACACATACCACATTTTCTTTATTCATTCATTTATAGGTGGACATTTATATTATTTCTATATTTTGGCTATTGTAAATAATGCTACAATGAACATGGGAGTGCAGGTATTTTTACAAGTTGGTGATTTTATCTCCTTTGGGTATATATCTAGAAGAACGATTGTCAGGTCATATGGGAATTTGGTTTTTAATTTCTTAAAGAATTATTGTGAAAAATAGTATGGCGTTTCCTAAAGAAAATACAAATTAAATTTTCTTTTTAATTCAGATTTTATCAGAAAAAAGTTGGCTTTTGTCTTTACAATTTTAATTTTCTAAACCATGATTGTTTATTTGCATATAAATAATATCATTTAATTTATGTTTGCTAATATGAAGTTTTTGTGAAAGTCATATTCTACCATGCAATAGGGTAAAGGGTAAATAAGTGCAAAATATGTGCCAATATGTGGAAGTGGTTCCTCAGAAAAAGTTAAAAATATAGGCTGCTGTAAATTAATTTTTACTTCTAGAAATAGAAAATCTTGAGAAAATTTCCTCTTAATTGATGGATTAATTATGCTTTAGTTATTAAAATATTCCTGCATTAAAATTTTTGTAACTCACCTCTAAAATTATTAATTACTTAAAACCAAAATTTATATAAACTAGTGACTAACTTATTTTGTGGCTTCACACTTGACATGCTGGCCACTTACTTGGATTTCTAACCCAACTAAATTACCTTTCTCTAAATTAATTCCTAAACTTAATTTTTAATGTGACCTGAAAATAAGTTTATGTACTTATAGAAATAAACAAAGTATACCACATAAATTTGAACATTGATTTTTATGTGCTATACATATTTGACCCATTTTTTTTTTCCAAAGTGTCTTTGAAAACTCTGGGAATTTCTTGAAATTGACAATTTTAGCTGCTGTTCACTTGGGTTCCTAATTATGTGGCATATAGATTCACATGAATCACAAAGCATCAAAAGGAATGTTTTATTACTATAGCCTCATGTATCAACTGACAAGTATTTGATGTTAACTAATTCATTTTAAATCCCTGACAATAATCCACTGTTCTCATCTTTCAATGTTATCTGTTTTTAGAAGAGGGCAAAAAGATGAAAGAAAAAATAGAAGAATAAAAGACATTCACTATAATATTCAAAGAGTAAAAAAGTTATTTCAAATAATAGAAAAATTACTATTTTAAGCATTGAGTATTGTGATGGATTTCTTTCTCTCTGGGTATGGTCATGTTATCTTGACTAACTTTATTGAAAGCTTTACTAATTTACTTTAAATTTTGTTTATTAAAACTGCAGCTCTACTTCTGGTGATCTTCCCATTTAATTTCTCTCCATGAAAACTGGAGCTTATGAGAAAGTCTTCAGTTAGAGTAATATTTTTTATATCAGAGACTGGAGGTATAAAGCAGTAGAAAAAACATAAAAATCTGAATATGGGAAGAGAGTTTTTATAAATTCTAGTTGTTAAAATAAGTGTTAAAAGGAGTACTTTTCGAATGCCTCTAATATTCACATTTTTTCTGTGAGGCTGTAGCAATCAAATTTCCCCAGAAAAATAAAACCAATAAAATATCTCTATCTATCTATCTATCTATCTATCTATCTATCTATCTATCTATCTATCTATCTATCATCTGTCATGTATCTATCTACATATCGTTACCTAGCTATCTATGTCTATCTATATATGAAGAGATTTATTTCAGTGAATTTGCTCACATTATTCCGAAGACTGGCAAGTCTGAAATTTGTTTGCAATTTGCAGGCTGGACGGCGGGAAAATCAAGCAGTAGTTGATGTTCTGGTCTTAAGGCAGATTTCTTCTTCTTATCAGGAACATCCCTGTTTTTGCTCTTAAGGCCTATCAAATGATTAAGTAATCCTCACCCATATTATTGAGAGCTATCTCCTATACTTAAAGTTAACTTATTATAGATGTTAACCACATGTACCTTCATAGCAACACCTAGGTTAGTGTTTGATTAAGTAGTTAAGAACTAACACTTGTCAATTTGACACATAAAACCAACCAACACAGAGGCCATGTATGTATAAGCAAGCCATAACAGCAAATATTTTAATAGACAAATTTTCTTTATTCTATTTTTTTGTTATTTTTAGTAAAAAGTAATTTTTAAAGTATTTCTATATTTTTCATGGCATCACTATTATACAAGGAGAAATTAAGAAATGTGAGCTGAGCTATACAAAGTGTTGAAATTTAATATTTATAAATATAAGTTAATCATTCTTAGGACTAAGATATCTGAATTAAATTTTGTTTAGTACTCAACATATCTGTAATTGTCTCATCACTTGCTTTATTTTAAATATAATCATTTTGATAGATACTATACTTCCTAAAGTTTAAAGAATTTATCTAGTAATTGACATATTTCCAACAGTTTCAAATTATTTTTCTCTTAATTCATATTTTAACAATTAAATCACTTAGGACAGGTATGTGTTGGCTTTCCTGACCTCTTTTTGCCTTTAAAATACTTCTGACATCTTATTTGTTTTCTATACTGGGATTATAATTAAAAATTATCTTTTGATTATTTTCTCATCAAAATTGAGTTAGAAAAATGTTTTATTATCATTATTATTATTATTTTGTGTGTTAGAAAAATGTTTTATTATTATTATTATTTTGATTTTTTTTCATTTTACAAATTCAGTGATTCAGAGTCTATTCAAGACTTAGGTAACATTTTGGATGAATAAATATGGGGTTCATTACTTTGTTTCAGGCCATGAGAATGCTATAGCTATAATGCACAGAAGGGCTAACATAGTCACATTATTGCAATCATCTAGATAATTGGGCATTCTCTAAAATTTGCAGCATTCTTATTTTACTGTTTCAGGTCATGAAAACTATTTTTTATTTATAGTATTTTAAGAAATATTTTGCATTTTAAATCTTTAGATATTTTGTTTAGTTGACTGTGTCCTTGTCTCCCATTACTTTCAGGTAAAGATGCATTCATATTTAAAATTGCCAGTTCAAAAGACTATATATGCTATTTTGTTGACATTGTCAAAGAAGGAATTTAGATTCATACACACACACACACACACACACACACTTACTTCAGTTTACTGTTCCATAAGTGCCTAAAGTGAGTACCAGGACATGACCTTGGAATCTAGGAAACTAGATAGGGAACATGGAAAAAAATTAGTTTGAAATTGCAATGGCAAGATTGTATGCTCTTAGCAATATTCTAAAACACAAAAAAGCAAGACACTTGTGATAAGCAATGAGGCAGATAGAGAAAGATTTCTGCTTTTATATATATCCAGAAATGGTAGCAGTTTATTAATTCTTGTTTGGGCATTTAAATGAGTAAAGAGTACTTTAAAACAATATTTTCTTTTCCTACTTACCAATTGCTGCTTAGAATATAATTCAATATATTGAAAAATAAACTCAAATATAGCCTAACAAAGGAGTGTTTCTTTTAAATCTTACATGTAGAAGGCAGAACACTCTAAATTACTTTTTATTATATTTTGAGCACTCCATAAAGACTTAGATAATAGTTGATTGAGTGTTTTAGATATTGATGACGCACAGAAAACGTCTGCATTCTTCTCCTTAACAATTAAAATAACAGCATTAATCCTAAACTGAAACATGCTTTATTTTGATTATTTGCCCCTAATATTTGCCCCTCTGTTAATTTTTCAATTTTAAATTGCAAATTATATTTTATGATATGCAATATACAATGATGCTATAAAAATCTATCAATATCTATTATATTTCCATCAAGACACTCACTTGCATTTATGTGGAAATACTATCAGAGTTTTAAAAATAGGATTTATCTACCATTTGGGCAGAGAAAAGATATCTAGGCACACATAAATAATGAGCAGTGAATGACCAGGGAGTTCTCAAGAAATAGAATCATCATTTTTTGGTTTTGTTTTGTTTTTTGAGGGAGGGTCTCACTCTGTTACCTACAGTGCAGTGACACAATCACAGGTCACTGCAGCCTCAACCTCCCAGGCTCAAGCCATCCTCCCACCTCAGACTCTTGAGTAGCTGGGGCTATAGTCATATGACACCACATACAGCTAATTTTTTTTTTAAGAGATGGGATTTCATTATGTTGCCCAGGATAACACAGAATCAGAAATTTTAATAATAGTTTGTATTTTCTGTTGTCACAGACATTGCCCTAAATGAATTTGAGTTATCCCAAGTGAATATGTTTACCTATACAAGAGGATACGTTTTGCAATCATAGCTGATGTCAAACATTCATTATATAGCTTTTCTGTAAGTTTTTGCTGCTTTATTACTGCTAAAATCTCCAGCTGGAAAGAGGCAAGAAAATTAAATTTTTACAAAAGTCAGGTCAGTTGAGGAGCTCCACTGCTAATAGCACCAACTTCAAGTAGATTTGTATATGAGCCTGTCCCAGAGGGAACAATTTCTAATAAAATCTGACTCTACTTTTAAGTTTTCTACATTAGGCACTTTGAATGGATCCACACAACAAAGTGAACACTAGGCAGCGTCACTGTTTTCTGATATGCAGTTTTAAATATTGTATATTACCCCAATTGCACATCTAGAAGGATATAAAAACATATTGTATGCATGTTTGGATTACAAATCAATTTAATGACATATGTTTGTGAATATACTTATCTTTAATTTACTTTCATGCCTTAAGAGGAAGTAATTCTGTGAGAGTGATTTCTATATCACTTTAACATATTACCACAGGTGTTTTGTTTGTTTGTTTGTTTGTTTTTGGCCTAAAACAACACACATTTATTATCTAACTTCTGTAGGTCAGAAATAGGGATGAAACTGCTAGTTTTTTGCACTGGGTCTCAGAGAGCCAAAATCAGTGTCAGTGAAGCTTTGCTCACCCTTTCTGGAGGCTCTGGGGAATTAACCAGTTTCCACATACATTCTGGTTGGTTGGAAGAATTCAGTTCCTGTAACTGAGGTTCTCATTTCTTTTCTGCCTCTCAGCTGTGGGGGTTAATCTTCCCTCCTAGAGTTTGGGTGTTTTTCTTCTCATGCTTTTAGGTGCTTGTGACATTCTTCTTAATGGCCCTTCTCACCCGTGGTCTCCAGCAACAGCAAGTGGATTCCCTCTCAGACTTTGAATCTCTCCAGTTTCCCTTTTGCTGCCTCTCTATGCCATCTTGTTCTTCAACTAGCTGTAGAAAATTCTCTGCTTTTGTTTTTGTTTGTTTGTTTTATTTTTTGAGATGGAATCTCACTCTGTCACCCAGGTTAGAGTGCAGTGGCATGATCTCGGCTCACTGAAACCTCCGCCACCCCCCCACCGGGTTCAAGCAATTCTCCTGCCTCAGCCTCCTGAGTGGCTGGGATTACAGGTGCCTGCCACCGTGCCAGGCTAATTTTTGTATTTTTAGTAGAGACGGGGTTTCACCATCTTGGCTAGGCTGGCCTTGAACTCCTGACCTCATGATCCACCCACCTCAGCCTCCCAAAATTCTCTGCTTTTAGAGGCTAGATTAGATTAGATTCAGTGATTAGATCAGCGGCACCTGGATAATTCAGGTCATCTTTCCCTATTTTAAGGTCTATGACATTAATTATGTCAGCAAAACTCCTTTTACCACACTGGGTAACACTCACAAATTTTCAGGGCAAGAACATTGCACATTTGCAAGGGTCTACTATTCTGGCTACCGGAACTGCTAGTCCACAGGAATTGGTTTACCTTTTCCTTTATGTTAGCATCTGATTTTTTAGGGTCACATTTTTTGAAATATGAATACAACACTTAATGTTGTATAATACAGTTATCGTCAATTGAAGAAATACATTAATTTTTTTCTATCTTAATTACAGAAAGAGTAGCATGATGTTTTAATTACTTAAAAAATATTGAATCAGGGGTTTTAAAAGTATCTGATATCTACCCAAACAGTTGTGTTTCTCGTTTTAAGAAAATCAGTAAATTGAATATTAAGAGACAGATTTTCCAGTCCATTTTTTGTTCTGCATTTCCCCCCAACTCCCCAAAAACATATAGGATCTGAAATTCCAAGATATCATGTTCATTTTACGTCCCCAACAATAAGACTGTATTGATGCTGGCTGAAATCGATGAATGTGTGAGAGAATATTATTTCCATCCTTCATTAATATTCTAAATAGGCTCTACATTTAAATAGTTTCTATTTCCCATTCATTTCCTCAGAGAACTTAACATTCTTAGGCCAGAAAAAAACATGTTAATTTGTACCTTTCAATATGTTCTTTCCCCTCTATGCCTTAAACATTATCTGTAGCTCTGTTATAAGCTCTGGTATAAGTATTGCAACAAAAAATGTCCTGACTGTTCGTCACTCCAAGCATATTCTTTAGAAATAATATATTTTCAGTCCTGAAAGTGCTTGCTTACGTTTAGTTCATTAAAGTTTATTATTTCCTAAAATGCATGAAGTAAAAAATATTTCCGTTCATGTTTTAGATTTTCTATTAATTTTACTCTGCTCTTCCTTTTCTCCCATTTTCATAAACTAAGTAAACATAGTAAACTCTCCACAGTTTTTAAAGCATGAAATCCTTTCTGACATAAGCAGGAAACTACTTGAGTTTAATGATGAGGCAGAAATCCAACTGATTACAACAGTATCATCTACTGATTTTAACAGTGAGAAATTCTGTGACGCTATTTTGGGAATGTAATTTCTTTGCAGTCTGTCCCTTCGGCACCCAGGACATTTCTGGAATGATGGATATTCTATGAGGAAGGCAATGTCAAGCCTACAGACGTGCCTGAACACACTGTGGAAATTTATGGCCTGCCTTCTTGGTGCTAATGTAATGAGCTACATCATAGTTGAGGTTCAAGAAGAGAAGCTGTCATTTCAGAATTTGACATACATGGATGTTAGAAAAATTAACCATTTTCAAACAGATAAAAGCCATGCACGTATTTTCCTGTATGTTGTTGTATATAAATATAAGTGAAATTAGACTAATCATGGAAATGAATGATTTTCTAGCACATTTCCACTTAAAAAGGATAATAAAATATTTAGGAAAATCAAGATCTAAGTGAGCATTGATACTTTTTATAACAATTGGATATGGAATTTTAATTTTTTTTTTTTTGGCAATAAAGTATTAGTAATATCCTAAAGTTTTACACACACACACACATACACACACACACCTATTGTCAGACAGAATGAGAAGATTCTGTTTGGAATTATTTTTCTAAAACAGAATAAAGATTTAAGCCAGGAAAACACATTGACAAGTTATTTAGGGTACTGTATTTTTAAAAGAAATATAGCAAAAGTCTTCTATGGAGCTATCTTTGAAAAGTCTCCCTAATACTGTAATACCATGTTTGATGCTTTCTAAAGTCAAATATGTGGTGACAAGTAAATGTATTCCTTTATCAGCCCAAGTACAAAACTTTTATGTATGTTTCAAGCCAATTGTCATTTTTTAATCTCCAGTTAAAATTTTAATTATCAATAACAAACGTGGACATGTAATTATATTCTATAGCCGATCTGTTTAAGCAGGTCTCACTCTTTTCACCCCAAGCTAAATAATCTCAGTTGGTACATCACTGTCTTGAGATTTTAGTACAAAGTGGGTTTCTGTTAAAAATAACTATAGTTATAACATCAAAAAAAACTTGAGATAAATAGAAATTTTAGTTCATGATTTTTTCAAGAGTGCAAACATAATTCAAATATAATTGCTACTTTAAAATTTCACTTATGTCAGACAGTAAGCAATCACAAGTACAGAAAACAACAGTTATTTGTTGAACAAATAGTGAAGACTTTTATGAACAGGATACCTTTCATGTAGTGGGCCACATGAAGAAATTCACATTAACATGAAATTTTGACTTTGCATATGGATGCATATTTTTTCATAGCTTTTGAAGTCTACAGGAATCTCATCACTTTCTTCTCAGAATGTTCTCCATGAGATAATTGTGTGCCATTTTGAGATGGGAGAGTTCCCTGAACCCCTTTGCTAGATTTGCGACAGGGATGTGAACAGCTTACTCCACCACCATACTCAAACCCTTTGCAGGAGGGAGAGCACACAGACAAGTGAGTGCCAGGGCTGGGGCAAGGACTTTTGGGCTCTGGCCCCATGGTAGTGTCTAGGGGTGTGCTACAACTAATGCTCTTTTAGCAGTTGCCATGTGCAAATGACTAAGTGTTAACCAGCTTAGTGGTAAGTTGGGTGACAGCCTTTTACACCCTGCCCTCTTGGTACCCTGGTCCTTGTCTGACATCCACGAAGAATCAAATCACATGGACTTGAGGGATGATGAATGTGGAGGTGTTATTGAGTGATGAAGGTGGCTCTCACTTGGATGGGGAGCTGGAAAGGGGATGAAATGGGAAGATAATCATCCCCTAAAGCCAAGCCATCTCCAGTTGGCTCCTCTCCAAAGTCATGCCATCTGAAATTAAGCCAAGTCTATCCACAGTCTCCGACACTCAGTTGCCTCTTCTCCTATTGACATTCAGCCTCTTGGCCCTCTGCCAGCTGAGGTCTGGGGTTTATATGGGCACAAGATAGAGGAGCAGGGCAGGCCAAAAGCAATATTTGGGTGGGAAAACAAGTATGAGAAGTTCTCATTTAGGGCTGCGGGCTCCAGCTTGAGAGTGGAGAACTCACCAGGGATCCTACACTCTTCTACCCAGTATTTCCTGGCCTCTTGTCTGTATCAATTTCAATTAAAATCTAACGTAGTTTCCTTCTACTTTCAAAAGCCACTTTAAAGTATAAGTACAATTTCTTATGTTACTAAGGGAAATCACTATGTGGATGAATACAGATACATTCACTTAACATTTTAAATGTCCAATACATCTAATCTCCTCAGTCCCTCAGGTTTAAAAAATAGATATACAGTTTTCAATTATGAAATTGAACAATTCACTTTGCGGATTGTTTTGTTTTAATCTTTTTGACTGCAACACTTTCCTGCTGTTCACTGTTATTATTTTTTCGATTTATTCCTGTTCTTCACTTCTCTGTATGCCAAACAGAAGCCTAAAGGAAAGGTCTTTTAGATTACATCACTGAGTTAACTCTCCCCTGGTAACATAATATATCAAAAGGAAAACTGGAATCAAGGAGAAAACATTACAAAGATATTGACCATTCATCACTTTATTGAAAATACTCCTTTCTAATAAGAAATTGAAAGCTTAGTCTCCCAACAAATTATTTTCAAAAAGGGGGCTAATTTTTCCAGTGACCTAATCAAAATCTTAGGTAGTAAACCTTTCTGCATTGAGCCTATATATATGTGCTATCTGTCTTAGACAAATTTATAAAGAAGGCAAAAGTCATTTAACGTTAGTCTTCCAGGTTCTGCTCTTTAAAATTTAGATTCACCAAATATTTGGGTTATCACAGATAGACATACAAAGTCTCTGAAAACAATATAATTAACTTGTGCCCTGGTCACTTAAGCCAATGACGTGAAATTGATTGTTTCAAAAATCCTCTATTATCAGAATTTCTGCCTTAGAACACTGTCTGGAAAAGGTCCCTCAGTGACTTAGCTATTATTTTTACTATTTTCTGAAAAATACAGCAGAACTCTGAAAGCTAGATGTTGGCTTTTTGTCAACTTTTAAAAATTCCATTTACAAAACTATGGTAAAGGAAAATATTTTAGCAGCATGTGACACAGTATGCTTTGCTACACATGATGTTTTATGTGAAGATGCAAAGTTCCATGCATATCTTACTAAGTAACAAAAGGACCTAGGTCAATTATATATTGCCTTGATTAGTTAAATTTTAGATAACCAACTACAAATTTGTTTTAATATTCTCTAGCTTATTTTTGACATCTTACATGGTGAAATATGTTCAAAATAAATAAGTAGGTAGACTTTCTTTTAGGATTTATTTTTTATGTTGGAAAATTAGTAAAAAAAAAAAATCTCTAAATTAAATATTTTTCAGATAGTAAAAGGTCATTTGCTGCCTAACTGGATTTTCTCAAATACATATATGTATATATATGTTTAACATATATATGTATACAGAATTTTAAACAAATTTACTATAGAACATTTGAACCTATTTCCTACTGAAGTATTCTAGATTATGAGAAATGCTGTAGATAATGTTCAAGAACATCATTTAGAATGAAATACAATGGACATTCTCTCATATGAGTGTTCGTATTCTAAGTGTCAGAATGTTATATTACTAATGGAATGTCTAACTTAAGTTTAACTTTTAATATTAAAGAAAGAAATCACAAACTTGAAATTTATCAAGATGTTAATCTTCTGATGGATAATAAAGGCTATTAGTAGAATAGGTCATAAATTTTATTTTCTCTAAACTATAAAGACAAAGGAGACATTAGTGACAATTTGCTTAAATTAACCTGGTCTTGCTTGCTTTGTTTTGTTCAAGCGAAGCATACCATTTTAGTGTAAAATATTTGGGTTAACTCAGTTACTTTTTAAAATTGAGCAATGCTCAACTGCCACTAAAATCAAAAATGTTTTTTGGTATGCCACTATAATCAGAAGTAATCACAGTAAAATACCATGCTTAGACACACAATTTCCTTGCAAATTTGACAGGAACTTTAAAACTAAGATGAGAGAAGAAACTTTCATGAATAAAGTGCTTCAGATATCTCGCTGATAGAGCATATTTCAAAAAAGTGGAACAGGAAAGCTTGTTGTGCTTAACCTTGATGGGTCAAGGACATCATGGAGCCAGACTGCTTGGATTCAAGTCCCAGCTCCATCACAGGCTTGCATCAGAGCTTTGGGAAGTTGTTTAACATTTCTGTAGTTCAATTTTCTTATCAGTGAAATATAGATAAATAATAGAAATATCTGCCCTATAAGCTCATTGTGGGATTAAATGACAATAAACAGTGGTTAGAATGGTGTCTGACTAGAAGATAAAGTTTTGTAAATTGTTATATACTGAATCTTCCCATACATCATTTCCTAGATGTGATGAAAACTCAAGTAAATTTCTTTTATTTTCAGCAAATAGAACTAAATATGACTCACTCAGATAACCTTATTGAAATTTCATAATGGCTCTTACCATTATTTCCATAAGATTCTGCTACTAATGATGAAATTCTTACTGAAATTGAGGAACTAGGAGAACACAAGAGGAGAAATAGGCTATTACATATACTTAGGACCATTTAGGCAATGAAAATTAATAGTAATTCTTATTAACTATAAAAACTGAAAATAATTTTTTGGCTTTGAATGTAACAATACTAAAACAAATGGTAAAATTTATTAAAGGACATGTGTACTATACTGATAAATATAGTTTTAAAGTGGACTTTTATACATATTTATACATGCTTAACTTTATTTCATATTTTATCTTTCTATTCTCTTAGTCTAGAACTCTGAATTAAAAGCCTGAATTAAAGTCAAATTTTAATAATATCAAATAACATAAAACCAACAAAAATTAATGCCCTATATAAATGAATATTACTGATATGGTTGCTAAATTGAAATACAAGTATAATAATAAAATTTTGCAATTATATTGTTTTTTCATTGTCTCATGTGTTTTACAAATTACTTATGTGTCTACATGGGTGTCACATTATGTCTCACTACAAGGGGTTTTTCCTTTAGCAAAACAACAGCTCTGCAACAGGACAGTGACCTCAGACACAGTTAAATGTAGCCAATTAAAGTTCTTTCCTTCTTTTGAAGGAAATAAAATACCACTATGAAAATAATATTAGACAAAAAATAAAATAATATTACACACACAGAGACACACACACACACGTGCTATTTCAAAAGTTTCCTGGTTTATGTAACTAATAAAGTTAAGAAGCTGCACTTTTCAAAATCTTTTAAGTGGGACCGCTGATCAGAGATAATTTGTTGTTTGTCATTACATTGGTTCAATCAATTTAGTTTGGAGGGACTTCTCTAATAGTTACTGATGGTCTGCTCTAACAGTTTCTGTGAATTTTTCAGGTACTGCAGGGACTTGAGTTCACCAGCAATTCTCTGCTGTCCTTAGTGTGGGCTGTCAAGAGCCAATGTCAGATTATACAGGTGACTGTAATTAAGTTGTCAATGTGCATCTGTAACTCTGGCATTTTCCTAACCTCTCAACATATACGTGATGCCATAATCTGGTTTAAAATTCATTGTTTTCATACTGAATCCTTAGTGTACTGCTATGTCTTCTGAAGTGTAATCATATCCCTGACTTCAAAAAGTTTACCATTTTTCAGGGGGAAAAAAGCAAAATATTTTTCCTTTGATTCCTCTTTTACCTTATATTTCTAGCCCTGTAATCTACTCAAATCTACTTAGATAGACTATTTTATTTTATTGTACCCAGCATTCCAATTATTATTAAAGCCCCCCAAATAATGCTATGAATAAACCAGCATTCTCATACCCTGCAGATGGAATATAGTAAATATTCTATGGAAAGTTTTTAGAAATCTTTATCAACATTATAAAATTATAAATGCCGTTCTCTTGGACCCAGCAATTTCATGTCTAAATAAATTTATATATACATACCCACACACACAAACACACACATATATATACACATACATACACACATATGTATATATAGTTTCTCATGTGAAAAATGCATAAAATTGTTCACTGTATTATTTTCTTGTAAAAATATGGAAAAGATTAAGAATTTTAAAGTAAATTACCGTATATGTGTGTGTAAATGGATATTCGTTTAAATATGTATAGTTCTACAAAGGATACACAAGAAACTATTACATCATTTGCCTGCTGGGATGTGAATTGGGTATTAAATAGGCAGGAATGGAGGTTTTCTAAACCTTTTGAAATTCAAATTATAGGAACTGTTTGCCCTAATAACAATAGGGGGGGATGTCTTGAAAAATAAATCCTTAACCTTCCTCTTAGAGTCACTACTAATTTTCTCAGTCAATTAATAGTTGTTTAGCCCTTAACAGATACAGTGGCAAATCAAACACTAATACATTTGCTCAAAAGGCAGCACTAAGGCCCAAAATTTATATGCATCACATCTTTATTAAGATTCAATGTATGTAAAACTGAAGACATTGATTATACGTCTATGTAGCTCCTCATCATGATTTTTATATTTGTACTACTATTTTGGAACTAAATAAACAATACAATTTGACAATTAAATAAAATTTAAATAACACCTAGTTATAAAAACATTTTAAAAATTGAGGCCAGTTTTATTTTCTTGGAGCCAGCAAAGAGAACACAAAATAAAAGACTGGGCTTCTTTTGGCTGTGAGTAGAACATTGTTTTATAAATTAGTTCATTTTCTCCAAATCATTATTTTAAGTTTTTAATATTTTTGATTATGGTTCTGGCTAGAACTTGTATTTTAAACCAATTTTAGGAACCAGTGGAAGTCACTGAATGACATTTTAAGAACAGGAATCCAACTTACAAAAAAAAGAGTATTAAAATTCTACAATTGGAAAATTTTAAATAATTTAAATTAGGTAGGAAACTATATCAATGATTACTGACCCCACACACACATTGAAATTGCTCTGATCTGAATGTGTCTCCCCAAAATCTGCATGCTGAAATCTAGTTACCAATGTGATGACATTGGAGATGGGGCCTGTGGGAACTGAATTGGTCATAAGAGCACAGCACTCCTCAATGAGATTAGTGCCCTTGTAAGAGAGGATCCAGATTGCTGCCTGGCTCCTTTCACCATGTAAGGATACAGCTAGGAGACTTCATCTATCAACCACGGGACAGGCCCTTACTAGACACCAAATCTGCCAGTGCCATGGTTTTGGACTTCCCAGCCTCTGCAACTGTCAGAAATAATTTTTCCTTGTTTACAAGCTACCTAATTTATGGTATTCTGCTATAGCCAACCAAGAGAACTAAGAAATTATTGTCTCCCTGCAGTAAAATAATTACAGAAGGCATTACAGTGCTCCTCTCCTCCATAGAGATTAAAACATACTGCATTTTATGACCCTTAATAAGTGTGGATGTATCTTTTGACAGATACTGTATCTTAATTTTTCATATATTCTGTCCCTTGCTATTCGTAAAAATTCCTCCCTAAAATTTCAGTTAATATATGCATATGATTTAGTATTGTTTCAGTCTTTTTTATATACCCAAAGTCACTTACTGTAGAAAACAAGTGGTACAGTTCATTTGTAGCTATGAAAAATGCACCTCTAACAATGCCAATTTAAAGTACTTGACAAATTTGATTTATTAAAATTGCAACCAAAACAATCAGCTGGCCACTTTTTAAAAATATGTAATAGTTAAATATAACTCACCTCCTTTAGTAAGCAAAAGATATTGGTGCTGCTGGAAGGGGGCAAAATAGCTGGATATCCTATATGCATGAGGAAGAACAAACATAATTAAGCTTAGACTGTGGATGATTTTTGTTGTATAACTTAGCTACTGGTAGACAGACAGCAATTTTAAAAAATTTCTCCATTTTATAACTTTCTATGGGCCTTGTGATTTTGGAAATTTAATGAAAAAATAGGGAAAGTGATGACATTTGTTATATATATATAAATATATATATCAATATGTGTGTGTGTGTGTGTGTGTATATATATATATATATATAAAATGTACCAGTCACTGGGCCCAAAAGTTATGTATTGCCATATATGTTTTATTACTTAATTTTAGGAAGTAAGTGATCTCATTCTTTTATTCATTCAGTCAACAACTATTTCAGAATACCTGCTCCTATGTATGAAGAGTGTAGAGGTAAGCAAAACAAATGAACAGGGAAATCCATGTCTTCACACAGCTTACAATCTGGTAGTAAAATAATGCTGGCAAATATCATCAATAAAGCAATGAATCGTATATATAGTCAGGTAAACAAATTTTATCAGGTAAACAAATCTATGAAAAATGTATCAGGGTAAGGATATAAGTAAGCCTAACTAAGGGTGTCAGTTTTTAATAACGTGGTCAGAGTTGACCTCACTAGAAGAACCATTTAAAGCAGCAGGAGAGGAAGCCTTGCAGCTATCTGGGGGAAGAGAGTTTCAGTCAGAGAGATGGAAAGCCAAGCTCTATCGACCTAATGGACAGCATGCTGGCTATAGTTAATAACAATGTACTCTATAGTTGAAATTTGTTAAGAAGCTAGATAGACCTCATGTGTTTTCACCACAAATTTAAAAAAGGATAGCGATGTAAAAATAAATGTCAGGACAAAAATGAAGAAACAACAAAGGAGTAATGAGAAAATGAAAAAACAATGAGGTGGGAAGAAATCAACATAGTGTCCACAAAGGTAAAGGAAGAAGATTGTTCAAAGACGAAGAATGATTAGCAGATACAAGTGGTCGTGAAATGCTAAGCATAAAGTGGATTAAGAATTGACAAAATAACTTCACAATATGGATGTCATTCATGACCTTGACAAAAGCAGTATCATTCATCAAAAAAAAAAAAAAAAAAAATTAAAGTAAGGCCAGGAGCAGTGGCTCACATCTATAATCCCAGCGTTTTGGGAGGCAGAGGTGGGAGGGTCACTTGTAGCCAGGAGTTTGAGGCCCACCTGGACATCATAGCAAGTCTCTACAAAAAAAACATAAAAATTAAAAATTAGGCTAGTGTCTGTGGCTCATGCTTGTAAGTCCAGCACTTCGCAAGACCATGGTAAGAGGAAAGACCATGGTAAGAGGATCACTCGAGTGCAGGAGATCAAGACCAGCTTGGGCAACATAATAAGACCCCACCTCTACAAAACATTTTAAAAATTAGCTGAGTGTGGTGGTGGCTGACTGCAGTCCCAGCTACTCAGGAGACTGGGGTGGGAGGATTGCTTGCCTGTACCAAGCAGGTCTTGCTCTGTCACCAAGGTGGGAATGTAGTGGTGCAATCAGGGCTCACTGCAGCATCAACCCCAATGCCTGAGTGAGCCCTGATCACACCAGTACATTCCTGTGTGGATGACAGAGAAAGATCTATCTCTAAAAAATAAAAAAATTAAAACATGAGAAAAATAGAAAATAAAAAAGGAAAAATTATCTGGGTGAAGTGATGCATGCCTGTGGTCCCAGGTACTTGGAAGTCTAACGCAGGAGACCGGCTTGAGCCCTGGGGTCAGAGGCTGCAGTGAGCTATGATTGTGCCACTGCACTCCAGCCTGGTCGGCAGAACAAGATCCTGTTTCTGGGGAAAAAAAATAGAAGTAAAAATCTGACTGAGGTAGATTTCAGAAATGGAGATGGTGTAGGTCAAAGGGAATGGGTAACAGAAAATTCTTTCAAGGTGTTGCTCTGGCAGTGGAATAAGGAAACAATGTAGTAGTTAGTGAGATAACTGGAACATGAGAAAGTTTTCTAAGATGGAAGGAATTACAGCCTATATTTATGCTAGTGGAATTATCTAGTAGAGAGAAAAAACAGATGATGCAATACAGAGAAAAGTGTTGCTGTCTCTATGTAGGCCAGAAGTGATAGGATCTAATGCAGAGTTGCATGTGTCTGTCTGTGTGGGTTAGGGATCAGCCTTAAGGATGAGGACAGACCATCTATAGCAGCAGGAGAGAATGCAAAGTATATATTGTTAAGAAGAGTTAATATGGGGGATATATTTGCATTCTCAGTGAAATACTTAAGGTCATTAACTGAGACAGAATAGGAGAAGAGGGTTATAAATAATGTCCTAGGACAATGAGAAAGTACATGAAATAGAGTATAACTGCTGCTCTGTACTCAGACACAATATGAGGTTCATTTATAAGAATTTAAATTAAGACTTGTCATCAGTCCTGTGATTTTTTTTTTTCCTCCAGCCACTGTCAGCAAGTATAGCCTAGATAGATAATTAGGTTAAGTCTAAGTCATGGCTTTGCCACACAAACAAGCTGAGGGGCATTGAGGAAAAATAAAGGGATGGGGAGCGGGTAATTATAAACCCTGACCAGAGAATTTAACCATGATAAGAAGGAAAAGAATGTATAAGTGGGAATGAAGGACAGTGAAATACTGGTAAAATCAGTGAAGTTTAATCCTAGGCAGGTAAAAGATTTGTTGGAATATTTAAACTTGCCACACTTCTCTCTTGATGTAGCAAAGACTAAGAAGAGGCAAATTCAATGAAAACCAGATTGTAATAAATACAAGTTTAATTTATCACATACTATCTTGAGTTTTCCGATATTAACTCATCAGTAGACAATCATCCCAGTAGGATCTTACTACTTCTTCAAGGGTCATTGGGAGGAAGGTGGGGATGGATAATGGATAAAAAAAATAGTTTGAAGAATAAATAAGACTTATTTGACAGCACAACAGAGGTGACTATCATCAATAACAATTTAATTGTACATTTTAGAATGACAAAAAGAATATAACTGGATTGTTTGTAACACAAAGGATAAATGTTTGAGAATGGATACCCCATTCTCCATCATATGATTATTACACACTGTATGCCTGTATTAAAACATCTCATGTACACCATAAGTATATGTAAAAATACGTCTACTATGTAAACATACACCTGTGTCCCCACAAAAAATAAAAATTAAAGAAATATATATAAACACTTGGAAACTAAAAAAAAAGTCACACTTTTCCTTGTCACAGGCAAAATATTCACAAATTACTTCATGGGTATCATTTTCTTGCTCATATATTTTTTCTTTACTTTTTTATAATCAGAAGGACTTCAATGGTTCGAGCTCCTTCACCCCAATACTATGTTTCCATTGAATTCAAACAGGCCACAAAAAGGACAATATTACAAGTTGCTGAGGAACTTTCCCGTTCTTCCCAACATCACCATCAATTTTTCCTGCTCAAAATCATAAAACCTGTTATTCTTTTTTAAACTAGTTCAGTTGAATATTCTCATAAGATTATAATTTTATAGTTAAGTATATAGAAACTGATGTACAGAAAGTTTTTTTTTTTTTTAAACAACTAAACTGCTGATTTGAGATTCAAAGCTAAGTCTGGAAATTGTTTCCACTACACTCTAGCGAAAATAAGCAATCATAGTTTCTTAGGATATTTTATATTTCATATTGTTTAAAAAGGAATACAAACTAAATTGTTTTCATTTGTGGCTTAAAATTAAAATGGAAAAATTTTGACCTACTTCTATTTATATCCATTTAGGATGTTTTTTTATTTGCTTTGATTTTGATAAGCCCTGAATGTTTCCAGGAGTTTTCAAAGTGAACCTGATGTCCTGACAATGATTAATCTTGGGATTGGAAAATTCTCATTACCAGCCAGCTCATTCTGTTACCTAGATATTTCAGTCTGAAAAAAAAAGTAGGCCAGTTGTTCTTTTCTGTATCTTAACCTTTCTTTACTTTTTTCCCTCTGTGTTAGTGTGTGTGTTCATGAGAGTGTGTGCATCCTCACACTATCATGTGTGTTTGTCTCAGTATTTGAATCAAAAAACAACGAAACCAGGAAAATGTTTAGAAACTACAGCCTGCCAGTAGGCCTAGCAGAATTGAAGCAATGTGTTAAACGATGTCAGCTGTAGTCACAGTTTGGTGATAGTTATGTCCAGTCCAGTTCATATGATTAATTCTATTCTCTTGCCATGCCTACTAAACACTTTAGAGAAGCAAAACATCATTTTTTTCTTCAAGAATAAAATGTAATCTCAAGTACATTGTATTCTAATGAGTTAAATTGTAAATTTAATATTTTGCAAAGCATTACAATAGAATAATGGCTATTTTAAAACTTCAGAGATATATACTAATAAAAGAAAATACATCTAATGTATTAAAATGGTTGCTTTTGATGTAAGGTAAGTAGGAGTAAGGAATGGGATGCTGTGAGATGATTATTTGTATGTATATATGTACTTATATGCATATAAATGAAGATGAAAATAAAAGCTTGACTAGGACCAGGAATAATGGTGAATTCTGAAAAGAAGCATATAAGTAAATAAAATTTCAGCATATAAGACAAAAATAAAACCTTATGATAGTATTAATTTGTGGTATAATTGTATTAATGATAATTGTCAAACTATAAGAAATTGTTGTATTTCTAGGTTTAAAAAGTAACATATTGGCAACTCCATGTTGTTTAAACTTATTCTAATATGATTAACTTATATTTACCTGTGACATCACTCGTAGGGCATTTCATGCCATCTTTACAAAAACATTGTTATATATTCAGGAATTATCATGATACAGATAATTAAATTATCACTTAGATAATTTAATTAAGTTTCTCAAGGTTAGAGAGGTATTACACATCAAAGCTAGATTTCTGGGGTCTTAAACTAATCTGCTTTCTAGTATAAACCATATAAAAGGTGGTCATGGGCTTTTAGTATCGTCCTGGTTCTGCTGGTAATAAGGAAAATTCTTTAGATTATAATATCTTTACAAAATGAAAAAGTTGGATATATAATCTGGTTTATGACTCATCAAATATGTCAAAGATTTCTAATTTTATTTTTGTCTTTTTAATAAAGGCCTCATGATTATTATTATTGCATTTACACTGAAGTATGAATATAGTTCCTCACTCATTACATTACTATTAAACAGACTGGGTCTCTGAGATCTTGGCTAAACCTTAATCTCTCATACTGTTCAATATAACTATTTTAGTAAAGATTTGCTTATGATGAAAAAGTCAGGGGACCACCCAACAGTAACCTCTGATGTTACTACCATTTCCTTTATTGAATGATCTTGGTCATTAACCTATAGCGGTGGCATTCACACATGTATTGGTAGTAAAGCCTTGATTTCTTTCCAATAACATTTTATGCAGAATCTAATGTAAAACAGACTTGCATGAGGATGAGGTCTTATTGCAGTAGCTGCAAATGAACCTGAAAAATTGCTCTTGTTTAACTCCGTATAAAATTTCCAGAAATCCTGAGGCTCCAGAAAATGTCAATCAAAAAACATTGTTCAATATTTGTATATTCTATTGTCATCTATGTGTAAGAACACTAACTGAATTCTCCATTGTATTTTCCTTCTGTGTACATGGAAGAGTTTTTTCTTAAGTTTTAGAATGCAACATTAAGTTAACCGGATAACAGAAAATGGGGATTATTTCCAAACTAGTTCTATGTTTCTTCACCTATAATAAACAAGTTTTTAAATCATAAGATCCTTACACATGAATATTTTTATTCTGAGTTGAATAAAATTAGACAAATGTCAAACAAATATTTACCGCATCTGACAGTCCTTTAGTATATTTGATTCTCTAAAAATGTATCATAAAATATCTGCTTCAAACAAAGTATCTGTTGATTTCACTGACGTTTCATATATAGACATCAAAGAGTTTGAAATTCTTGGCCGGTTGCAGTGACGCACGCCTGTGATCCCAGCACTTTGAGAGGCCGAGGTGGGTGGATCACCTGAGGTCAGGAGTTTGAGACAAGCCTGACCAACATGAAGAAACTCCATCTCTATTAAACATACAGAAAATTAGCTAGGTGTAGTGGCACATGCCTGTAATCCCAGATACTCGGGAGGCTAAGGTAGGAGACTCGCTTGAACCCAGGAGGCGGAGGTTGCCGTGAGCCAAGATCAAGATCGCGCCATTGCACTCCAGACTGAGCAACAAGAGTGAAACTCCGACTCAAAAACAACAAAAAAAGGAATTCTTATATAATATTTGTTACTGTCCCACATATGGTGGACACTTCTTGCAGTGAACGCTGACATCAACATAGAAACATAAGGAAGACATCCTGTACTTACTATCCATTATTGCAGCAATGCCCTAAGGGAAGCAAAAAACTTTTAGCATTGAATATAAAAAGAAACATTTTCACAAAGCACAAATGTTTGTCATATACTCAAAGAATGCTGAAATTCAAGGTTAATTATGTTTTCAATAAACTGCTTTATTTTGTTAAGAAACATTTCTTTTTATTTTAAAAGTGTTTTTCTGAGCATCTTTCAACATGTTGGATCACATAAGTCATTTTAATGCTTCTGTATCATCTAAAGAATCAATATGGAAATAAAATTAAATTATAAAAGAAGATACTACCAAAGTAAGTATTTTAAAATATAATTATTATCCAATGAAAAACACTCTAGACCACCCACTTTCTCTCATCTTCAAACATTTATTTTGGTAGTAGCTGAATTATCATATGCATCTGGGACTCCTCTGTCTGATCCAATTTCACAAACATGCTTGCCTTATTTATTAGCAAATAGTCCTTGCATGTCGACTTAGGGCAGGAAACTTCTATTCTGTAAATGGCCACACAGTAAATATGTTTAAAAAACAAACAGGCAATAGACTGGATTTTGTTCACAGAACATAGTCTACTGACTACTACTTACAGAAAATTCTTTAAAATTTACTTTAATCTTTTATTAATTTATCTATTTATTCAGAGATGCAGAAAGTTAAAGGAAAAAATATGATAAAGAAAGGTCAAATGGTACAGTCTAAATTGTATATTATAGTAAAGACTCAATCCATCAGGGATCTATAAACTATAAGAAACTGAATACAATACATTTATTTTTAAAATTTACCTATTTCATTCTTACATACACAGAAATGAGTTGAAAAGTCTCTAAAATCAGTCTTTAATTCACAACTCTCTGCAGATAGCATTGCTTGAGGAAAACGGCTCATTTCCGAATGAATGAAAATCTATAGGGGAAGCGAAGGCAATGTTCTTTGTAGTGAGTGCCAGGTGGCAAGCCACAGTGGTATAATATATTTACTCCCTGTTCTCTATTGGCACTTGCTCTAGAAGCTGGGCAATCACTTCATTTCCCTGGGCTGCAATTTTCTCACCTATGAAAGGGATAGATGGGTTTAGATGCGATCTAAAATCCCTTCGAGTTTTAGGTTTCTGTTAAATGGCAGCCCATTTCTCACTTTATATTATCTGAAATCACAATGGAAATTCTCTGTATCTTGTCTTTGCAATAGCAAATTTCATAATACGTTTTGCCTCATATCTAATGCTACCATTTCACCAACTCGAGATGCCTACTCATTTCTATTCTTATAATGTTTCTATTTGTTAAGTGCCTTTTTCTTTCTGTTGCCAATGAAAAGCCATAATGGATTAACCTTCACTTCTCAAGTAATTAAAATAAGTTTTTAAATAACACAACTAGAAAATGTTTCCTCTCTGTTAAAAAATACCCAATGAATAAAAATTACATATTTTTTTTAAGTTTTCTTCTTTGTTGAACTACTTTTTGGATCTGTGGAAGAACATCAACAAAGGAGGCAGTCCTTGAAGCAAAACAATTAACAAATAGCTCCTCTAAGCAGCTGACAAAGACCCTGTTGTGTCACTGCACAGCAGTTGGAAAGTTTAATGAAAAAAAGAAGGGCCAAAAAAATGACTTTTAAGAAACTAATCCTTTGAAAATGATGAGGAAGCTGTGGCATCATATGTATCACACAAAATAAGTTAATGTTATCAACTCATTAATGACTAAAACCCACTCCTTAATATGCAGAACTTACAGTTTCAGGCTCTTGAGTGTAGGTAAGATACTAGCCAAACCTCACAAGGGCAAATTCAAAATGGGATAAAAATAAAAAGGGAGAAGATTAAAGAATCAAATGTGCATTCATAAGAACACTATTTTTTATCATGTCTTCAATTATAGAATTTCTAATTGTGAAAAACAAATATTGCCATTTTAAAAAATATTTATTTTATAAATCCATTTATATTTATTTTATAAATATAATTATGTACACAATATTTATTTTATAATTACAATTATATAAATATTTTTCATATATTGTTAACTTTCTTTTGAAAACAAGTAACATTTTATTGAACCTAGTTATTTTATGATTAAAAACTATGTTACATTCATATATTTCAAGTAGAAGAAAAGCTATTATCTCCAGAATGCACTCAAATACGCATGTACATAGTAGAAAAATTACAGTCTTTTGCACTTTCAAAGACTGAGAGGAAAGATGTGACTCAAGTGATATAAAAGTATGATAAAGGTTACTTTTCAGATGTTGTTGGTGATGCTGAAAAAGTACACAAATTGGCTTTGGAAAACCTTGATTCAAATTCTGGCTCTGTGCTTTACTAAACAACTTTGTAAAAGTTATTTCACTTTATATTAGCTATAAAGTTGAACTCACCATCTGCCCTTCATACCTACCATGTGCTGTGGAGTTCAAAGGTGATTGTGTATATGGAAGAATTTTTTAAGGGGTAATACTCCATAAAATTGTTAATCAAGTTCTTCTGGAAGGATAGAGAAAAACAAATGAACTGAAAATCTGCTGAATTGTACTCGTTTATAATCTTTGTTCCGCCTTTAATTAACCATTAATTAGAGAAGTTTGAATGAAATATTTCATCTGGATTTTAGATTTTGTTTTTGGGAAATGAGGACATTGTTGATTTGGAAGATTTCCATGCAATCTTTGGTTCTAACTTCTATTATTTATAGCTGAAAACTTTTTCCAGGGTCTGTTTTTCTCCTTTCAGCATTATCTTCTCCATGAGTGAATTCATCTGCTCCTGAATCACCATAACTATCTATGGTACAAATTATTTTAAGTTATAATTATTGACTACTATTTTCCAGGCAGTTAGGTCCCTGTTCATAGCCCCAGTTCTTTCAACCATCAGAAATCTTCCCCTCCATATATATGCTAGAGATACATCAAGTAATAAATATATATTAAAAAATCACCATTTCTCTCTTCTCTAAAAATCAAGCAAAAATATACTTGTTGGAATTCCTGCACTAAAAGCCACCTTAGTAATTTGGACTAAAACTAGAGAAAAAAAGAAAGACAAAATCTTGACTCTTCCTTCTTCATCATTCCCTAAGCCAATTAATTGAGAGTCCTACAAAATTGTATTCTGTAAATATTTATTTTTTCTACATATGCTACATTTTCTAAAAGATAACATTAAAACCAGCAACTTGAACAAAAACTCATATAAGATGAAGTAGATTGCCTAAAAAGAAAATATATCTATAATCCTATAGTAACTATATGTCAAAGATAAACATTAAGTTTTAAGCACATTTTTATTTTGTACACATTTATAAATATTTAGTAATTACTACTAAATTTTATAAAACTAAATTTCTTATAAAAGTATCTCATAAATTATAAATTATATAAAATTATAAATTATAAAATATGTTATAAAATTAAAATATTTTTAACACTCAAAAATTTGTATATATTAAAAATAAAAACATTTTGTGACATATCTATGTATATATTATCTTTAACTTCTTCTTTTCAGAAACTATGTAGTCATTAATTCCATTAGTATACATTTTATTTTTTTGCTATTTTTATAACACTCAAAAATAGAGTTAATATATATCTTCATGTATTGAGAAAGCAAATATTATGTGTGTGTATATATATAAATGAATGCAAAAAAGTATGCATTTCGTTTACACACATGCATGTGTTCTTTAATCTTTAGAAAGCAAAAATTTCACTTTTCAAAAATCATCCTTTCCTTCTCATTTACTACTGTCCTAATTCAGCAGTTTATAGTGTCTTTCCTGAGTCTCCACAATAGCTCCCTAACTTTCCCTAATGCCTGCGGCTGTTGGTCTTTAAATCTGTTTTTCTCAACATCATTCAAATGTTTTATTTGAAATGGAAGTGAAAACATGCCGTTGCTCTGCTTAAATGCGTTAATCGCTTCCAGACACCCACAGGATAAAACCACCTTCCCAGATTGCCATGCAAATCCTCCATGATCTTGTTGTCACTTAGTACGCTCCTGCATATATATCTAAAATACTTTTCTTATTTTTTTTCACTACCTCACTCTCACGTATCTCTAAGGCTTAATTCAGATATTACATTCATCAAGTGGCTTTCTAGACATCCTCAGATTGGGTTACATGCTCATTTTATGCATCCTTCACTTCCAAAGTCTGTCCACGTTACTCTTTTAATGTCTTCAAAGGGTAGGGACTATACATCATGGCCAATCCCTAACATTCTGTGAAACAGCAGTAATAAAACTTTGAACTTTGTAGACTTTGGTTGGTCAAGATTAATAAAACCTTAGGTATACGCCTTGGTTACTTTCCTGTTGTCTGAAGAAAAGCCTAAACAATGAATTGTCCTAAGTTTAGAATGAATGTCTGTAAGTGGTACCTGGTGGCCTTCTAAGCCCTCTCTATTGTATCTTCAACTCTGAAACCAAGCCCCTTCACCCACCAACTGTGTCCACCTCAGACTGGCCCTATAGAAGCTAGAACCAAAATCAAGCTTACTGGTGAAGAAGCTAAAGTTCTTAAGGCAAAGCACTACATCTTCATGTTTGTGTTGATTTCACACTTAACATAGTATCTTATTTTACTTTCACTGATGAGACACCCACAAGGGCAATGAGGGAAATAAAACTAACCTCTTGAGATTTGACTGTAGAATCTTTATTAAATAGGCTAGAGCAAAGGGTTATTCTGATAGTAGATAAATCCAATTAAATGTAATAGAGAAATAAGCTATTAGTAAGTAGAGGGAAAATATGATAAATTTAAAATATTGAAATATAAAGTCTTAACAGAAAAATTCAGCATTGCCCTTCATGTGCTAAGAAGGAGGATCCTTAGCTTAGACTTCCATGTTCATGCATGATTGCACTTTTCAACAATTTCATTTTCTTATTCTGATTCCATGTTCACAAAGAGATATCTTCAAAAAAACTTGTAACAAGTATAACTTGGGCATCAACCAATGTAAGCTACAATCAGTCTGAATGAAACCGGTTCTAAAATATGACTATGATCTCATCAGTGGATACTGGCTGGACATTAGCTTTTTATTTTACTACATTTCTAGGGCTGCTTTAACAAAGTAGCATAAACTGGGTTGTATAAAACAGCAAATTTTTTTTCTATCCCAGTTTTGGAGGCTAGAAGTCTGAACTCAAGATGTAGGACCTATGCAGGACATAGTTCCTTTGGGACTCTGGGTAGAACTCATCTTTGTCTCTCACTTGCTTCAGGTGTTGGTAGTCAATCCCTGCTCCTTGACTTGAAGTTACATCACTTCAATGTTTGCTTTGGGGACACCCGTTCTCCCTGTCCCATGTCCATGTCTGTGAGTTATGTAAAATCAATTTTCTAAGAAAGTTACCCATACACCTAGGCTTTTGTATTATGTGGCACCAAGAGCAAATTCCTTATGCAACAAGTTTCCAGGACAGAACTCAGGTCTTAGAATGCTTGCTCAGGTACTAAATGTCCTGTTGAGAGGCCTTTCAGAAGATTGGAAACGCTTGTTAAATTTCTAGCTATAATCTTAGTAGGGTGCAGTTATTTAATATACATTTGTTGAGTACAGCAAATAAGTAAAGAATAGTTATCAGTAAAAAACATTGTTGTCATAAAAATGTGAAACTTGTCAAAATCAAAATGAAGCTGATTGTATCAAGCTCTGACAAAATGGAGTCAGGGAACGCCATGAAGAGCAAGTTCTCATGCATAATTTCCTGATAACAAAAGATTCTGCCAATGGGAGGCGTAGCTTGCAGTGAGCCGAGATTGTGCCACTGCCCTCCAGCCTGGGCGACAGAGCGAGACTCCGTCTCAATAAATAAATAAATAAATAATTAAAATAAATGGCCAAACACTGCAACCTTGCACAAAGGCCAGAGCACAATATTACATGTTATACTTCTACAACAACATCTGCCCAGCAACTACCTGTCTAATCTTGGACTGATACCATCCTTATTATTGATTCTGGTAGCTAAGGATATATGCTTCAAAATAACTTATGTAATC
Source organism: Macaca thibetana thibetana (assembly GCF_024542745.1). Classification (NCBI taxonomy): domain Eukaryota; kingdom Metazoa; phylum Chordata; class Mammalia; order Primates; family Cercopithecidae; genus Macaca; species Macaca thibetana. Next base: position 63,794,678 of record NC_065594.1, read on the forward strand.
CTCTTCATTTTACCTTTAAAAACTTTTGTCTTGGGAGGCTGAGGTGGGAGGATCATGAGGTCAGGAGTTCGAGACCAACCTGATCAATATGGTGAAACCCCCTCTCTACTAAAAATACAAAAATTAGCTGGGCGTGGTGGTATGGGCCTGTAATCCCAGCTACTCAGGAGGCTAAGGCAGGAGAATCGTTTGAACCCAGGAGGTGGAGGTTGCAGTGAGCCGAGATCACACCACCACAGTCCAGCCTGGGCAACAAGAACAAAACTTTGTCAAAAAAGAAAGGAAAGGAAAGGAAGGGGAGGGGAGGGGAGGGGAGAAGAAAAGAACAAAAACAAAAACCTTTGTCTTCCCCTTCCTCCTTAAATATGCCCATAGTTTACTATGGCACTGCATTTCCCGTTGCAGTACTGACCCCCATATAAGCTCATTACCTTTGAATATTCTTTCTATTTTCATTTTAAGTTGACATAAATTGGTGTCAAGAAATGTGACCTAAAGTGAGCTCACCTTGAAAGGATGGGTGACACCTGCAATTACATGCAGTACCCACTAAAGCCTGTTTGAGCTGTTGGTTTCCATGCCTCATCTTTTCTTACCTGGGGAGTCTTCTCTCAGGCTGAATTCCCTCCTTTTGGTGAGTTCTTTCGACTTTATTCAGGATCTGGTTGGGATAAAAGCTGCCTCAATAAAGGACACTGCATCCCTCTTGGACCATAAAAGATTTTTCGTCTTTTCTGGCAAGCCCTTTCTAGTATAAGGACACTGATCTTCCGGATAATACTCTGGTTTTTACAGGGATTTTGTTCTGTCTATGACGACCTCCTGTGTTTTCTGATAAATTCACATTTGCTTTTTTTTTCTACGCACCTGGCTTAATATTTTGTTTGCTCTATATGCCTGTTTTAAAGTTTTTGTGAGTACTCTTTTTTGGGCTATCATTTTGGTTTGCTTATGCGCATCTGCAAATAATTTGGCTCTTATTTTTTTTTCCTTGCTTGTTTCTGAACTTCTTTCCAGAGCAAAATTATTTTTTAAATGGTGAATATGGGATGGCCGCTAGAGTGATCACCACCATCTATGAGGAACTTCTGTTTTTGAGGGTAAACTATTCTGTGTTGGAATGTAGTGGGTATGGACAGGCAAAGTTACTACTAGGGCACTGGCCAGTCTCCAGAAAAATGCAGTATGAAAAGGAAAAACCTGGTCACAGGTCAAACAACCAAAGGTAACTTACAGGTTAAAAAAAAAAAGAAAATTCTGTGTCAGGTACACTTGCCAAGGTACACTTTGGGCTTTGCCCAAACCCTGAAATTCTAGATATAAATTGTAGGATGTTTTTGTTCTTGAAAGATTAATGAGAAACAGAATGGAATCTTCAAATTCTAAGGCATGCTAAGTTGTCTAAGAACAAGCTTCTTTCAGAGACCTCAACTTAATATCCATACAAAATGTTGGCTTTTCTTCACATACATTTTTAAACCACTGAACAGATTACACTAAAGATAATTTGTGGCCATTGTGGGCACCTTTTGAGTTCCCCAAGCTTATTTCTCTTACCATTAATGAAAAACAAACAAAAACACAAAAATGCAACTATAGGGTTAAGCAGTCCGAATGGTGCAGCAATATCTGGAATCTGCTGACTTTTTTGCTTGTATTAAGACAAATCTGTTACTAAATTCAAAGCAACTTAGAGGTTTATATTCCAGGCAGTTTTAACTGAAATATAACATTTCAGACTTGAGATAGAAAAGCAGAGGAAAAGAGTAAAGAGGGTTATTTTAAACTGCTGTGAAACTGCTTTACTTCAAATTAGGTCCACAGCCTTCATTAAGTTACCTAACAGGACAAATAAAAATCTTGAGGTTTAGCCACATGAACAGGTGACGTTAACTTGTGCCATTTAGTTGGAAATATAATTTGGATCAAACTGTCTTTTATAAGTTAGAGTGAGTTTATATTACTGTATTTTACTGTCTCATGACAAAAGATCTAAAATGAAAGGTATAAGATCTTTGTATATATACATGTTTATGTGGTTTATACATGTATTTTCTGTCTGCAATGGTAAAATCTCTTAAAGAATTCTATTCAAATTGGCTCAGTGATAAACGAGGACTTAGGCTAATTATACTTAAAACTTTAAAAATATAGAGTAAGCCAGATGTCTTTTAGTTCACATGACTCAAGTAAATCTTTGGTAAATAAACTCTTTTTACATTTGTTGGTAAAAATAAAGATGAAGGTGTCTTCAGAGTTGTTAGCATACATGTTTTGTCTGGGTTTGCTGATCAGACAAGGTTATATATGTCTCTCCTAGAGAATTTAACGTCATAAATCTGTACATTCAGCCTAAGAGCAAAATTATCTTTGTGTAACTTCTGATAAATAAGACTAATATAATATTGTTGGTTTCATGTAAACAGCTGTATCTTCTGAGTTATTGCCAAAATGCTCATATATTTTATTTTACCCTTACTTGGATCATTAACATCTGATATTCACAAGCTATAAAAATGGTTAGGAGAGCAATAACTTGAAATGATGACTAGCTTTGTCTAGTATCTCAGTTTTCATAAATGATTTATTAAAAAAAATAGGTGTAAATGGAATAAATATTTATAAATGAACTTTTTATGTAATTTGAGATCTTAAATTTATGTTATTTTAAATTAAATAATACATATTTATGGAGGGCCTAGGTCATTTCCAAGTAAGTTAAAATACTAAAATGTTGATTGCTGAACATAGATTCAAGTTTATTTACTTTTGGATTCTTAAATTTTATATAAAAAAACGGAAAACACTTTGGTCTGTTGGTAATTATCTTCTATTCCCCATTGAAAATTTATTCCGTGAGAAAGCACATATTTTTAGAAATTACAAAATATGTTTTCATAAAATGTTGAAATGTGACAGGTTGCAACTTGCTTACTTAAGTTTTTGTTAGAAATTAAATATACTGACAGTTACAATTTGTAATTAATACATATATATACAAAGTATATCAGAAAAGTAAAATATGCTATTGGCTAAAAAATATGTGTGTATGTATGTGGTATGTATATGTGTGTGTGTGTGTATACACACACATATCCAAATATGTATATATGACATGAGAATATATATCACATATATAAATATGTGTATATATGACATGAAAATATATATACATGTGACAAATATTTATGACATGAAAATATGTTTTCTATTTAAAAGGAATGATTTTATCTACAGTTAGAGGTTATTTAAAGGTTATCTTAGAATATGTATTTAAGAATAAATTAGAAACAAGGCTAAAAGGAGCCAATAAGTAGGAGACAGTTGCAAAGAAAGTTGTAAGTATGAAAATGTATTTTTGTTCAGGAAAGCCAAAAGAAAAAAGGGTGTGACTTTTGTCTGAGAAAGAATTTTGAGTAGTCTCAATAATAAGGAAAAAGATAAATTTTTGTCCAAGGTAGAGTGGTTGGTTTTTCTATTTTTAAAAAGTATAGGGCAAAATTGATGTCTTAAGCAAGTCATAGAATGTTTGAACAAGATGTAGAAGGTTTGAACAAGTTGTAAAAGGTCTGAGACAGTTGTAAAAGGTTTATAAAATATGAATCTTATAAGAGGAATTTTATGTGTGATCAAGTTGGCTCTAATTATTTGAAAGTTTTCCTAAGAATTATTAATATCAAAGTACAATAATGCAAAACCAGAATCTAGTCCCCTATGTTTAAAATTGATCTGCTCTTAATTTAAAATAATTTTGCAAGAGGTTTTAAATTTTTAATTCTGAAATTTGTTTCTTTAAAATTTCACCCATCTCCTGAACTTCTGAACTTCAACATTTTAATATTTTACATTTTCCACTTAATTCCATTTTATTTTTCATTTAATTACCCTGATCAGCTTACGATTGCTATCTTCACTCAAAATAATAATTCTTTTTCTCAAAATAAAATTTTCCTTTTAAAGCTTTTGATATTTATATCTCACAACTTCAACTTTTGCTGTATTTCATTGCACTTGATTTGCAGGTCATGTGTCATTGCCTTCTGCTCTTCATCCTTCTCTCCTTGAAAAGATACCTTTTTGTGGGGGGCGTTGGCTGGAAAAATGACTTTTTTGCTTAACTTTTTTATTCGTTTCTGTAGCTTTTTCTTTCCCCAGTTCTGACTCTGCTATTGTGGCGTGATGCTAAAAATATTTGTGTGGATGGTCTAAGGTAGCACTGTCTTCCTCCAGTATAACTTGATTCCATACTACTGGCTTTTTTGGGTATGTTTGAATTGTTCTTCATGCCCAGGAAATTTCACTTGCCTTCGCTATTTCTAAGATTCATGTATTCTGCTGCTCATGGTACTGGTTTTCTTATTTATTTCTTCTACAGTATGGTGTACATTTAAAACTTTGGGCATACATGCTTCCAGTGTTGGATTGAATTCAAGTACCTTTTCATCAGGTTTGACTTCCAGGATATCTAAATGGGCTTCCCACAAACAGAAGCAATCACACTGCAGGACATTTTTCTTTATCATTTAAAAACTGGCCTACAAAAACAAAGATTTGTTTCATCATGATTATTTTCTGTGCTTCTTGTCCTCAGTAAGCCTGTTTGATTGCTTAGACAAAAATAAGTCATCTCTGTTAGGGGTCTGAGATTCTTTTTAAATATATGTAACTTTCTGTATTTGTTTTTGAAGTCTTTAAATTATCGTTCTGGTTAAATGGCTGGTTATTATTTCACAGTGTCCTGTGATGCTGTTTTAATCAAGTGTCTTAAAATTTTGACATATTTGACAAGCTTCCTAAGAATCAAAGTTCTAAATTAAGTCTTCTTAATTGCAAACTAACTTTTGGAATCTCTAATTGGGCCCCTGGAACTCCGAAGGTATGTTTCTCACCTAGATATTAACTAATACGGCCCATTTACCATGTTGGATTATATGGGAAGCATTGTCAAATGATAGAGTGATGCTAAATTTTCTTTAAGTTCTATGTATATAAATATGCTATTGATGTAAATGTTCTGAGGATTATGTAAAATGTATAAAAGTCTGATGGTCCTGGAGTGATGCTATCAGTCATGATGCATGTTGTTGCCTTAAAGTAATGTATGAAATAAAAATAATTGAAGTTCATTTTTAATTGCATCATTATAATAAACTCTTATCAGATTTTTAAGCATGGCTATTCTATCTCTTTTTCATCCACAGTTATTGTTTTAAGTCTTCTCTAAAGATATCAATAGTCAGATTCATGAAAAAATGTTTCTAATCATTACTCTTAAATGCAGGTTTTTAATAACTTGAAGATCAGTGGATTAACTAAGAACTTCCAGATCACTATTTTAAAAATTGATAAATTTGTGACACTGCAAAGATCAAAAGGACAAGAAATAATGACGTGAGAATAAATGAACTTATTTTTTAAATTATGAGTTTTACAGGCTATTTATTTAAAACATTACTGGTTCTTTACTTAAATGGTTCCCCCCCGCCCCCCGGATTTAAGGTATCTATAGTTACAGCAATTTGGTAAGTATCCTTTTCTGGACAAACTAAAAAATATTTACTTTTTCTCCCTATTTGATCTTTCCAAAATTCTGAAACTATTTCTAAATATTCTTATTTTTATGTGAATAGGGTTACTTACATAAGTTCAATGGGAATCTGTTTCATTTTATAATAAAGTCTAATTGAAAATCTTCATTATATTACCAAAGTATTGACTGGGATGTTATATTTAAATTGTTTCAGGTCCTGCAGACAAAATCTGAAGTCCACTTGGTTTGGCTTTCCACCTTGAGAGGTTTTCTGGAGTCCGATTTGAGATTACTTATGTAGTCAATCATTATTATTGCTGCACTTATGTAAATAATCATGTCAAACTGGATAAAATTAAACTTTTACAAGCAAATTTGTCTTACCAATTATCTTGGGCAAAAATCAGGTAGAGAAACATATAATTTTATAAAGAAAACTATAATATACTTGTTATAAGATTGTAGCCCTGTGCATTGTTTTTTGCATTTTTACTTTCTACTTGTAGACCAGACTAAATCGTGAGTTCTAGTTTATTTCCATATGCTTGTTTTCTATGTAATTACCAAGAACGAAACTGCTCTTTTCTAAAGCACCTTAAGCTGAAGTTGGACAATTTATTATAAATTTCAAGGAATAAGCTTCATACAGATGCCATAACCAGAGACATTCAAACTGAAAACCACAATGAGAAATTGATGGCTGCATGTTGTGGAAAACTGTCCCCAAAACAACGGAACAAGATTTCCATTTTAATGAGGTTCTTTCCCTATTAATTTTCATTGTTTATACCTACCATTTTTACTTGGCAGAACAATGGTGTAGTTAAAATTTTACAATCAGTAGGTTCTGTAGGCTAAATATTGGTTAAATAAGGAAACATATGTACTATTGTTAATGCTACATGATATATCTGGATAAATTTTTCTGAAGAAATTGAGACCCCAAAACATAAGATAAGAAAACAAGACACAAACTTACATCAGGTCTCATCTAGCTCACCACAGTCATGTAATGTACTCAGTAGGTGGCCTTTAAGCCAAACTTCATGGCTCAAAACTATTATACATGGCTCATGCCTGTAATCCCAGCACTTTGGGAGGCCGAGGTGGGCGGATCACGAGGTCAGGAGATCAAGACCATGCTTGCTAACACAGTGAAACCCCGTCTCTACTAAAAATACAAAAATTAGCCAGGCTGATGGTGGGCACCTGTAGTCCCAGCTACTCAGGAGGCTGAGACAGGAGAATCACTTGAGCCTGGGAGGTGGAGGTTGCAGTGAGCCGAGATAGTGCCCCTACACTCCAGCCCAGGCAACAGAGCGAGACTCCGTAACAACAACAACAATAACAACAACAATTATACAAGCTCCATTATTATACTACTATTAATTTTACTTTGTATTTTCCTTTCTAAATATTGTAACTATTTCTGCAGAACTATAACTCATAACAGAACAATGGTGTCCTAGGACTTTGAGATGATAGTCAATGCCTAAGGAAGAGACAAAATTGATACTTAACAATGGATTCCAACTGGTATCAGCCTGAGAGTTACTCCCTTTAAATCCCCCTTATTGCTGAAATGTGGACGAAAAGCTCTTAACACTGACTCGTAGTTGCCAATCGTTTTCCTCCAATGTGGTACCAGAAAAACAACCAGGACAGGTCCATCCCTGCACCAAAAGTCAATCAAAACCTAAACATACGATGTTTGATAAGTAGTGTTTCCAGTGAAAGGACTTGCCCAAAAGAGGAAAATGTGAAAGATGTCCAAATTAAAACAAAGTCCCTTGTGTCAAACCCTGACAAAATGGAGCCAGAGAAGGCCATAAAGGGAGGGTATCACACATGATTGCTTGGTAACAAGAACTATCACAAAGACTGGCAAAACTACAACCTTGCATAAAGGCCACCACAACTTTACACAAAAAATACTTGTGTGATGACATCCACCCGGCAACCGCCTCTTCAACCTTGTACAGACACAACCCTTGTTATTGATTCTTGTAGCTAACGATAATTGTTTCAAAATAATTTACGTAACTTAAATATCTTATCTAAAATACAAAATTACACAAAATAATTTACGTAATTTTTAAAACTTCATTTTCCCCTGTCTCCCTGAATATGCCTGTAGTTGACTGTGACACTATATTCCACATTGCAGGGCTCACTCCCAAATTAACTCATTATCTCTAATGATCTTTTTTTGTTATTATTTTACATCAACAAGAAATACCATCCAAATAATAAGTCAGAAATGCATGTGCCATTATGTACAGCTTTGAGGTACATGACTCACTCCCAAAAACATGGCCTTAACTTTCCTACTAAGTGTACCTCAGACTTGTCACAGAAACAGAATAATGATAAAATCGCTTTATTCAGAATGTATGAGTGTTTTATTTTTGTTACATAGTATATCAGAAACACTTAGTTAAGCAGTGACTAGGAAGTCTTAAGAAAAGACAGAGTCCCAGTCACCTCCAGTTAATTTTAAACTGTATTGCGTTTGGGATTCTGAGAGTTTCACTGCTGCGGCCCCATGACTCTCATGAGAGTCACAGCTTGGGGACCCCCTCTTACTAATAGTAGTTGGAGGTATTCCCAGTTATTTTTAAAAAAAAAGGAAGAAAGAAAAGAAAAGTCAAAAACTCCTAATCTCAAGAATAATGACTGTGTACTAGAGTAAAAAAAATCTATCATGCTCATATATTTGATGGCAGCGGTGGCCCATCTGGACCGGCCACTGTGAAGGCACGGGCTGCCACAGGGGAGTGCCTCTGGGGCTGCAAGTGAGCTGGTGGGAGCCAGGGAGGTGGGAGCCCCACCCCCTTCCAAGTTGCCTGGGCAGGAGCTCTGCCCTCCCAAGTACAGCTGCAGCTGCCCAGCCATTGTGGGCCTGGGCATCCCTACACTCTGGGAGGCCTAGAAAGCCTCCCCTGCCCCCACAAACTCAGAAGTGCTTGCTCTTGCTGCCCGGCCTGCTCTCAGGGCCCTCTCTGATTTTGGAACAAAGTTGTGGCCAAGCCCAGCCACTGTCACAACCTGGCAGGGTGTGGGCACGCTCATGGTGGTGCTGACACACCAGCCCCCTGCTGCCTTGGCCCCCTCCAGACTTTGGATGCTGACGAGCACAGGAGGGAGGCTGAGGGGGTGCTGAGGGCCGCTTGGTATGGGCCTGCAGGTACCCCTAGGCACAAACAACCTAGATGCTGTGAACGGTATGTAGATGGCAGCAGGAGGCAGACAGGCTTCTGGGTGGAAAGGGGTGTGTCCCCAGTGAAGCCCTACCTTCAAGCCAGAGACAAGCTGAAACCTAGCAGCCAAGCTGTCAGTTCCTGGTGGAGTCTGTGCCGGGAGTGAGAACTTATGGTGCTTTTTCCAGGCCTGTGCATGGCCATCCATGGACCCATCAGTACGTACTTTCTGAGTTCATAAAAACCCTGGACTCAGCCAGACTTGGGCAGATGTCAGGACGACGTGGCTGCAGATAGGAGCTACCCACTCCGGGTCTCGTCTCTGCTGAGAGTTGTAGTTGTCAGGATGACCTGCCTGCAGAAAGAAGCTGGCCACTTCAGGTCTCCTGAGAGCTATAGTGTGGCTCAATAAAGCACCTCTTCATCTTGCTCTGTCTCCAATTATCCATGTACCTTATTCTTCCTAGATGTGGGACAAGAACTCAAGACCCACGGAATGGTGGGACTGAAAGAGCTAGTAACACAAATGGCTGAAACATGCCCCCTCTCTCCACATTGTGGGAAACAAGGAGAGAAGGCAGGAGAGAATTGCTGTGGCCCTTCAGGGAGCCTAGACCTAGGATCTCCCCAAGCCAGGGCTGTGACATCACCTTTGGGGCTCTGAGGTTCCTGGCATCTCCAAGCTTCCAGGCACCACTGTGTTTCCTGGTGCCTGCAGTGGAAGCCACTTGCGGGACACTTGGTCCAGCTGCAGCCTTGCAGGAAGTCGATGCCTGTGCCAGCACCTGGAGCTGCCTGCCCCACCACAGCTACTTGCCTGGCTGTGCGCAGTGGCCAGACTCTGCACTCCCTCGCTTATGCAGCCCTTGTCACTCTGCCCCAGGCTCACCTTCGGCAGGCGTGAGATCCAGGCCAGTAGCATGAGCTGAGCACAGCCTGCTAGGCTGAGCGGGCAGAATGAACCCAGTGAGCAAAACTTGGGCAAAGGCACCACTGGCCACAGAGGTTCCCGACTATAAAAGCAACACCTGAAGGATCCTGTGACATATTTTCTTTTGTGCCTGGAGGGAACTGGCTTTTTTAGACATTGAAATGGGCAAAGAAATACATTTTAAGAATAAATATGTGCAAAATTATGAATAAGAAAACAAATAAAACAAACAAAAAACAAAGAACTCCTAAGTTTGCTAAGGAATACCACATGGTGAAGTATAAAGCTCTGGGTTTAATAAGATTTGGCTCTAAGCAGATCTTTTTTATTTCGTCCCAGCTTTGCTTTTGCTGAAACCATCTTAAATAAGTCATTAGAGACAAGTAACTCTTTATGGTAACTTAATATTTACATGCTTTTACATTTGTAAGAAGCTTCCAACACTGAACAAATAGTTAAGAATAGTTAAGAGATTTACAAGATTTTTGTCCTACAGAAACTGAAAACCTCAGGCCTTACTATATTATTGGGGGAAAGCAATGCTTTGAAAGCTGAGCTATTTGCAGCAATAGAAAGCCATGTTTTCAAACATTAGGTAAATTAATAGGATCTTTTCTGAAAATATTTGAGGAAATAGCTTCTGGCATCCAACGTTGTTTTAAAACAAAAAAATAAAATCATTCTAGGCATTATTTGTACAAGTTTTGTAGAAAAAATAATCTTTCCAAGATTTAGCAGCATTAGTGATACAAAATAACTGTTAAAATGTATGTAAAGTATTCCAACAATATTAATAGGAAAATCATTACAGTAAGTAAAATATCTTGATTCCAAATAGTTAAAAGAGTTGCTGTGTTAAAAGTAAGTTAAAAGCTTTTTGCATTCCAAATGCAAAAAGCTATACCTTGTATTAATTAACCTAAATATTATTTGTCAGGCTTAGTATCATAGCACTGAGGGCTGCCAGAACCGTAACTGTGTGAAAGTCCTGAATTTTTGCCAGTTCGGGATGCAGTCTCATTAGCATATTCATAAGTCACAGCCTTGTGCAGGTGCCAGAATGCTGCAAAATGTTTTGTGACTATTTGTTGCAGCAATAGATGGAAATAGTAAATTAGCCTTAAAAAAAAAAAAAAAAAAAAAAAAAACCTTTCATATAAAACATAACATTTAATGCTGTAGAATAACCGCAAAGGCTTTTTAGTAATTACTCCACACCAAATGAAGCAATACTTTTTTCATGACTAATGTAAATAATAGGAATCCAGAGCAAATGAAAAACAATAGTGCTTTTCTTATATTAGATGAATTAGAAATAAATTTGAGTTCTGTTAAATGATGAACTAACATTTTCTAGATAGACATTATTTCATGTTCAAGAGATAGAGTTGAAAATTTATCTTCTTCATTAACATCGAATTCTTAGTATTTTATTTTTTAAATACCTTGGGTCCACTAAATAAAATGCTAGAAAATACTTTTTTAAAAACATAAGTACTACTCAATATTCAGTCCTTTTTCAAGTGTGTATGTGCAGACACACACACCCCATACACTTGTTAATCAGATGGTTGATTAGAAAATTGTCTTATTTCCTTTATCCATTTATTTTAGAAAAGATGCTGTCACAATAAAAGAAAACCAGTGTACCATAAGTGGCCAGAGAGGTTTTAGACCCCTTCCATGTTTCCAGAGTTTAAAAGAAAAGCCTACATACACTCATACATTTTCTGTTCTGCTGCATTTATAGAATCAGTGTCTTATGTACTCTGACTAAAACCTAAAAAAAAAGATTTGTTTTATTTTGGTTTTTATTTTTACAGAAGAAAGCTGTAAGGAATGAAATCTGTCATTTTAGTTAACTCTAATATTTCAATCCCAAAATTTAGCATTGTTACAATATTGCTGTAACAAACATATATAATGAAAGTTTACATCTTTAACATCTTGTTTATGTCTGTTTGTCTTTCTGAGATATATACGCCTCAAACACATGGACACGTGTATACATATACACACACACTTCTATGTGACATCATTTTGATTTTTGTACTACAAGAAATAAGTTTCTAGCCTGAAGGTGCATGTAAAAAATTATATTTTTTATGAAACTATAGAATGAAATAAAAGATACATTAAGATCATAATTGAAAATACTATGATTTTTGTTTAGATTTCAGTTAAATTTAGTACACATTTTAGTTTGTAATGGACATTTGTATAATCTGCAAAGATTTCAGAAATTAAAAGGAAAAATATCGAGGGTGAGATCAATAGGCCTCATTTTTCTTTTTGTTATAGGCATATTGCAGCTTTATTCTTTGTGTTTTACTTAGTTCAGTTTATTTCAGCAAATATCTATTAGAGATTTTCCTATGTGCAAAACACTAATGAATGCTGTGGAAATAAAATCACAAAACCCATTCTCTAAAGGAGCTTTATGGTGTAGTGAGGGAGATAAATAATTAGCAAATTTTAAAATAATACAGAACACACTGTAATATAGTTATACCAGGGGAGCGATTACCTTTATTCTCACCTTTCCCAGTTATAAAATAGCTTCTGAATTTGAAATGTTATGCCAGAAGATGAAGACTTCAGGAAGACAAAAACAAGCAAGGTAATTTGATCTTTCCACCTTCAAGTTTGAGTCATGGACTGCAGAAGACTGCAATCAGACAAGGCAGCATTTTAAAATAAATGTCAGTAACAGTTGTGGATTTTCTACTGGCAATAAGCCAAGTAGGTGTGAAAGGCAGAAAAATTTGTGCACCTCAAGGTACATGATCTTCAGAGTTATAATTTGTTATGCTCAGATAACTGAGGCACTAATGCAAAAGGATTCACTTTTATAACAGTACTTGGAAATTTTTCAAATTGATAGAATATTTCCTTTTCTAATCTAATTCTATTTTTCTGTCCATTGTTTGCTGCATTTTTGAAATGAAAGCAAAACAGAAACACATTAGCAATATTCTCTGACTCTTATAATAGTTTCTTTCCATCTGTTTCTGGTCTCAGAAATAGCCATCATAAAATTCATACCTCACTCTCTTGTCAATTTCAGATTTGTTTCCAGATGAGAAAAGTAAATAATTTCTTATATTGTAACTGTTTTGTGTTTTTAATTGGACAAAGTATATTGGAAATGTTGTGATTTGTCTCTTTTGTGTGTCTCTCCGACACACATACACACACGCGCATATACACAGCTTTGACAGAAAAATATGAAAAGCAAGAGGTCACTAACTGTGTAATCAACGTGACATATTTGATCAGTCAAGAGGTACTACACAGAACTTAAATGCCCAATCTGGTATTTAGATTTTGCTTATAATCACAAATTACTTATTTTCTTGATTTTGTACATGTCTGTTGTCAACACTTTAAGAAATGAGACCCAGCCAGAAGCTACAAGACTTATACCGGAAGGATTTTGTCTGTTTAAATAACAGGCATTCTTCCTTGAAAAAAAAGAATTCTGATGGACAGAACAATACATTTGTGATCAGAATTTAGATAAAAAGTAAATGTTCCACTTTAATACTGGGTTATCTCTTTGGATGAATATAATTTTATTTCTTGTCTCAGTGGTCATTGTAATAGGCAATATCAAGACAAGTCTACTGAATGGGCTATCATTTATGCATTATAATGCAGTTTGGATATAAGATGCTAACATTCATTTTGGTTTAAAAGCTGTCTATAGCACATAAATGAATTTTTCCCTCAATTAATTATGTCTTGTCTTGACCTTTTAAATAGACTCAAAATTGCATAACCATATTTTAAGGCCATCTTTTTTAAAATATACACTTCCTGCTTATAAAAATTCAAGTTTAAATTGTTAATTTATCATTATCTATTCTCTTTGTGTTTTGGAGAAAACAACTTTTTAATTTTCCCTTAGAAAACAGCACATTAATTCAGGAGTCTCCCTATTAAATATGTTATCATAGTCTAAATTTTTTTATGAGTAATATAAATGAGAAAGACGAACCTGCCACATCTCATTGAATCTTTCTTATTTCTCTTGACCTCTATGTGCTTCAGTATGTGCTGCCACAAATCAAAAATTCCTAGAGCAAAACTTTTCTGCAAGAGTAAAATAAAATGAACAAAAAGGAGGAAGCCCATTTTTAGGTCATATCTTAGGTATACTATTTTTCTCTACAGAGAATGCACACATTTTTTTTCTCTGATAGTATATTAGTGCTAGATTAGTATTGTCAAAAATTGCCCCTGAAATCAGAGCTAAACTACTAGAGATGTCTTTTAAATCTTTTTCTGAATTGTGTGCTGTGCTTCAATGACAAATCAGTCATTTTGTTGATTCTGGTTTAACAAGCTTTGGAGAAACTAGAGCATTCTTTTAGGATTCGGAGTGAATATAGTGATTGACTGTTTAAGTTATTTGCCCTTCAGAGATCTGCACACAAGATACATTTTGCTTAACGCAGATTGTTTTGTTGTTTCGCCTTCATGACGAAGGCAAGCCCTAGAATAGACAGTCACTTCAGCTTTTCCTAAATAGCATAATTTTTTATTCAAAACCTCAATTCACATGTCCATATAATAAATATTGAAAGCCATTGGAAATTAGATTCCTATTAAAAGCAAAAATAAATATTGAGCATTGATGAGAGGCAGATGAGTCCCTTCCACTGTTACCTCCAAGAAAGTTGTCTTCATGAATTCATCAAACATATACTGAGCATCTATTTGTTCCTATCCCAGTACAATACCCAGAAATTAAAAGATAATAGAGCAGATTGTTAAGAGGGTAGAAGGTAAATTAATAATTCAATTATAATTGTTAGAAAAAAAATAAATTATAAATGAGAGCAGAAATTATATACTATTATACTAGCTACTTTCTATGCGCTAAGAACTACACAGACCACAATATGATCCGCACGTATTTCACTGAATCATCAATACATCTCGTAATATCAATATGATTATTTCGGTGATTTAGAAGAAACAATTGAGGATGAGAGAACTTTAAAAATTGAAATATGGTTCTTGACTATCAGGTGATAGAATTCAAACTGAGTTACTCCAAACCTCATATTTTTTTTCATTATACTTGAAAGCTAAGTAAGCCTGTAATGTTCACATAGGACTTGGCAGAAAAGATGACGTGCGATCCAAGACTTGAGGATAACCAGGATTATGCTATATAGTTAAGGTGTTAAAGGACATTCCAGGCCATAGGAACAGCTTATGCAACAAAAGCAAGTGCTATATTTAAGGATCTGTGAGTTATGTGTAGTTCTGGCTGTGTTTGAAGTGAATTTCTGAAGGGAATTGTAGTGTAAGAAGTTGGCAGGAAATGTCAGAGATGGTTGAGGTTGTTGTTTTGTTATAAAAATAAAAGTGGAAAGACATATTTTTATTAGGAACTTACAAAGAAATACAGATCAAGATTAGGGGAGCAAAAAGCATACTGTAAGTTATGTGACCATTAAAGTATGCTGGAATTAGGGCAGCAACAGAAAGGAAGGCATGGCTCAGAAACAATAAAACATGTTTTTATATTTGTTTTTGTTTGTTTGAGTGTTTGAGAAGCACTGATTGGGCTGATTTAGTTTCTGATTTTGTATAAGTGTTGAAGGAAAGGAGAGAATGAAGATACTTACGCTACTACCTTTGGGACTGCATAAATTTTGTCAGCCAAATCATAATATGAATTTTTATTTTATTTTATTTTATTTTATTTTTTGAGATGGAGTCTGGCTCTGTCACCCAAGCTGGAGTGCAGTGGCTCGATCTCGGCTCACTGCAAGCTCCGCCTCCCGGGTTCAAGCGATTCTTCTGACTCAGCCTGACCAGTAGTGGGGATTACAGGCGCCCACCAACACACCCAGCTGATTTATTTTTGTATTTTTTTAGTAGAGATGGAGTTTCACCATGTTGGCCAGGATGGTCTCTATCTCCTGACCTCGTGATCTGCCCGCCTCGGTCTCCCAAAGTGGTGGGATTACAGGAGTGAGCCACCACGCCTGGCCACATAATATGAATTTTTAAAAGAGGTGAAAGTAGGTTAAAAGTATTAAATCATTTTGAGCCATGCTTTATGTTTGATTACATAAAGTACCTGTGAAGTAAAAAACAACAAGACCCTGAAGAACAAAATGTTTAAGCTATAAGTAGGGGAGGAGAAACTATTAAAAGAATAATTTCAAAAGGCAGGGAGAGACAAGAAATTTCTTAGAAGTGAAGCATAAAAATATTTTCCAATAGGAATGGTCAACAACATCACATACACATCAAATGTCAAAAGAATGAGAAGCAACATAGGCCATCTGATTTAGCAAAATATTGTAAATGCTTCCATAAGAATATGGAAAAGTATTAAATGTGGTGAACATGGTTAAGAAGTAGGATGAAACCAGTACCTTCATAATACATGCTGAAAAGTAAATCATGTTTGTGAAAATAAAGGCAGATAAGGTGGTCTATTATATTAAAGAATTTGCATAGCAAAAAGAAAAAGCAAATAGGGGAGAAGGCTTAGGGGAAAGTGCAATAACAGAAAGATTTTCACTGTTTGTGGTCTTTTACGCTGAGAAAGATTTAAATAAGTTTGTACTCTGTAGAGAAGAAACCAGAGGATGAGATAGAGTAGAAAGTAAGGAGGAAGAAAGGAAATGAGAGAGAAAGGGAAGGAGATGAGGAAAGAAAAGAAGGAGGAAGGGAGAGCGAGAGAAAGAGAGAGAGAGAGAGAGAGAGAGAGAGAGATGCTATGTGAGAGACATTAAGCTAAGAATGAAACTCTCAGATAAGGCATTGTGGGAGGGCATCCAGAAGGCAAATGGAGATGATCCTGGAAAGAAAAGTAAAGGAGGGAAATTTCTTGTTCTAAACCCAGAGGAAAGAAACCTAAATTTTGTAGCTTTATTTTCTCTCTTGTTTGAAAGATCATCCACAGAGGTAAAATGACCTGGAGACCAAGTAGGAGTTTGTGAAAATGTGAATGGCATATGTAGTCACTGGGATGAGTGAAAGAGGAGGGACCAGGGACAAATATGGCATTCCCTTGTAAACAATTCAGGTGAAATTAGAGAGGATAAATTCTTTTGGTATTCACCCTTGGACACAGATCAAATGGTTTTTCTTTGTTGGCTCAGGGATAGTTATCTTGAACATGAAGTATGAGTTGAACAGGAATCAGACTAAGCTGCTGAAGGAAAAGGTCACATCTTTCTCCCTACTCAATTAGTAATCAAAATGAATCCACATATTATAAGCAGTTTATCTCCACATGGTTTTCATTATATCCTTCAATGTATTCCTGAAGAATTTAGCATCTATCAATTTCATTTTAGATGGAAGATTATCTCTTAATTTTAACTCCTGCATCTTTTTGACCTCCTCTATGTGCACATTTCCCCTTCCTGATGAGCCACAGCAGGCTTCTTGATTTTTTACTTTCCATTTTTAGGACTTTGTCTAAAATCATCTTCACACACATTCTGCTCCTTCTCTTCACCTTTTACTTTTCTGCTCATCTGTCACTTCTACCAACTAGCTTTCCTGAAGCATCCAAGTTGAAGCTGTTCACCATTCTTGAACATGCTCACACCTCACCTGTGTCACATTCTAGCTTCTTACTCAATTTTATTTTCTTTATATTATTCTCTGAAATCATGTTGTTATATGCTAAAACAAGTTCATTATTTTATTTTTTTATTGACATGAAAGTTAACTTCATAAATGGAAGGATTCTGGACAACTTACTCACTCTAATATCTGTAGTCCCTAAAGTAGTGCCTGACAAATAATATGGCTCAAAATATTGTTAATGAAAGACTGAATGGATTGGGGAAACAGCAATTGCCTGAGAATATACTTCTGGCCTGACTGTGCAATCGACTGCATCACAAAGAAACAAAGAAGAAGAAAGAGGAACAGGAGCTAGAGCAGGAGGAGGAACAATGACTAATTACAGATTGCCATTTCAGGCATGTCTTTGGGTAATTTTTATACATATACAAAGAAAAACAATCTCCAATACTATTCTGTAAAAGTATTAGAAAGAAGACAAATAGGTTAAAAACAGTTATATTGGAGTGATAGATCAATTTGCATTTTATGAACTTCAGTATTTTTGTAGATTATGTTTTAAAGTTCAATAAAGCAAATATGTTATAAAAAGTTTCAATGAAAACTTTCTGTAAATTTTGTACATTTTGAATATTTGACTTTATTGACTTCTAATTTTCCAAGAGAATCTAATTTAATTAATTATAAGATATTTAAATTTAATGAATTTAATGAAATATCACGATTAACTTTTTGGAGGAGATGCTATAGAAATTCCAAATTATATTCATAAAACAAATTGTTATCTGTTCATTGTAGAAAATCGTTTCCTAAATATTATTAATTTATTCAATTAAAAATAAGCTATTTATGTTGAGAATAGATCAAAAGTTTGGCTTAGTAGACTAAAACAAAATATAAAAGCTTCCTACTTTGCTATAATAATTTAATAAAATTTACTTTCTTATCCCTTTTGATACTCCCATAAAACAAACATTCTACATGAAAAATATGAATACAGCTTTGTTTTGTCCTTTAACAAACTTGAATTATTCTGTATGGAATTGCAGAAATACAGCACATAAATTCTGGCAAATTCTTGAAATTTGGAAAGAGCATGAAACCATGAAGATTTTCCTAATGTGGTGAAAAGAACACTTCAGACAAAATAAGGTCACATGGGCCTTGGTAGTCAGTACTACAGAAGAAAAGAGCTCTTGAAAACGGCCTGCAATGCCCTTTCTATGAAACAGGTAGGTATTTGGTTCAGTACTAGTTCTGCATATATTGCATATTGCATATCATTCTCTAGCTGTTTGAAGTTAAAAGTAAAATCTCTTTTATCCCATATTTTGAACTGAGTTTAGCTGGGACCAGCTAACAGATCCATCTTAAATATACTGTATTTTCTAATTTCTTACACCACAAGTCTTTTTGTTTGGTTTGTTTCCTGTAAATCTCACTGTTTTTCTAAAAATACATCCAAAAATACAGTTTTTTTAAAATATAAGTACATTATAAACAAAACATAAACAACAAATACAGAATTTACTGAGGTCACAGTACTAAGGAATGTTGTTAACCCAGGACAATGGGCACTGCATTTAGTCTTAAATTAAATTAATTCAAATCATGGGAATACTCATTGCTACTACCTAATTCAAATCTCTGAGAAAAGAGGCAAATATATTAAACAAATACATTTATAATTTAATTAATGGATCAATTTTAACTTTAAAAACTTATATTTTATATCAGAGAAATATGGAGTAAGAAGTTAAAGGGAAAACACAAAATGTTTCAAAGCAAAACCACATACAATCTGCATAAAACAATACAGAAATGTTAAAATAAAATATGCCTATGAAAATGTTTCTTTCAGAGATGATAGTATAAACATTTCCAATTGTTAGCATTTGATGTAAAATTATGTAACTGAAATAATTTAAAGAATTTACAGTGCATTTTCAATATAACCTGAAATGTACGTAGAACAAAAATACATGCATTGTCTTTTCACTTGATCCTCTCGAGAACACTGTTAGTTGAGGCATACTTGTAGATAGTGAAGGAGAGTGTTCTGGAAAGTCACTCATTCAAGTATGCAAAGAGGTTACAGATAGAACCTAGGACTGCCAGCTTTTTAATTCATACATTTGTATGATCAATCATTCATGTATCAAAGGTTATATATAAATACCTGTTATATGTCAAATATACTATGTTGAACATGAGAGATTCTACCTGTAATTCTTGCTGTTATGCAAATTAAAACACCACATTTTAAAATTAATAGTGTGGTAGTATTCTGTAAAGAAAAAGAGGAAGCTGAGTATTGACAGTGAGAAAAATATAGTGTAGCTTAGGTCAGCGAAGGCTACCTTGAGAAAACAACAGTGTTTATTCTATGCATGATGTATTGGATTTTCCATAGCTTTTCTAATTTCATGTATTGTGTTTCATTGTATGCCAAGATTTTCAAGGCATGAGTCCTAATTTTGGCTTGAGAAAATGATGACATTCTTGTCACTTTACTATTAAAACAAAATGTGTGTAGAAATGTCTCAGGACACATTTTATTTGTACCTACAACCCCCTACCTTTGACTAAATAAATGCTTCTTCAAATAAAGGACTATTTCAACTTTTAAATTTGATAAATGAATTCAGGAGAGTTTCATGATAAAAAATTAATGTACAAAAATTAGTATCATTTCTATATACCAATAATGATCAAGCTGAGAATCAAATTAAGAAGGCAATCTCATTCACAATAGCAACAAAAAAATAAAATATCTAGGTATATATCTAACTAAAGATATGTTTAATTAAAAAATCTTTGCAAGGAAAACTAAAAAACATGGATGAAATAAATTATAGATGACATCAACAAATGGAAAAACATCCCATGCTCATAGATTGAAAAAATTAATATTATTAAAATGACCATAAAGCCCAAAGCAATCTCCAAATTCAATGCAATTCCTATCAAGATACCAACATTATCACAGAATTAGAAAAAAAAATCCTAAAATTCACATGAAACCACAAAAGAGCCTGACTAGCCAAAGCAATCCTAAGTAAAAAGAAAAAAGCTAGAGGCATCACATTACATAACTTCAAATTAGACAATGCTATAGTGACAAAAACAGCATGGTAGTGATATAAAAATAGACACATAGATTAATGAAACAGAACAAAGAACCCAGAAATAAAGCCACATATTTATAGCCATATTAACTGATCTTTGACAAAGTTGACAAAATCATGTAGTGGGGAAAGGACAGCCTTTTGAATAAATGGTGCTGGTAAAACTGGATTACCAAATGCAGAAAAATAAAATTGGACTCCTATTGTTCATGATATGCAAAAGTCAATTCAAGATGGATTAAAGAGTTAAACATTAGACCTGAAACTATAAAATACTAAAAGAAAACCGGGTGAAAACTCTTCTGGACATTGACTTAGGCAAAGAATTCATGACTAAGATCTCAAGAGTATAAGCAACCAAAGCAAAAATAGGCAAATAGGGCTTAATTAAACTAAAAAGCTTCTGCATGGCCGAAGAAATAATCAATAAATTGAACAGACAACCTGCAGAATTGGAGAAAACATTTCCAAAACTATGCATCCAATAGGAGACTAATATTCAGAATTTACAAGGTACTCAAGCAAGTCAACAACATCAAAGTAAAACCACAGAGTCATAGCCCTATTAAAAAGTGGGCAAGGGATGTGAACAGACATTTGAAAAAAAAAAAACTAAAAATAGCCAACAAACATATGAAAAAATGCTCAACATCACTAATCTTCAGAGAAATGCACATTAAAACCACAATGAGATATCATCTTATACCAATCAGAATGGCTTTTATGAAAAAGTAAAAAAATAACAGATGTTGGTAAAGTGCAGAGAAATGGAATTCTTATGCACTGTTCATGGGAATCTAAATTAGTATAACCTCTATGGAAAAGAGTAGGAGTATTTCTCAAAAAACTAAAAACAGAACTATGATTCGATCCAGCAATCCTACTACTGAACATCTACCCATAAGAAAATAAATCATTACATTAAAAAAAATCTGCACGAGTATATTTGTTGCAGCACTGTTCACAATAACAAAGGTGTAGAAGCAACATAAGTGTCTGTCAATGCATGATTGGATAACACATACATATCTACATATGTAAAGATAGCAAAGATGTGGAAGCAACATAAGTGTCTATCAATGGATGATTGGATACACATACATACACAATGGAATACTAGTCAGTCACAAAAATGAATAAAATCATGTCTTTTGCTGCAACATGGATAGAACTTGAGTTCATTCATTTGAATGAAACAACTCAGAAACAGAAAGTCAAATACCCCATGTTCTCACTTTTAGTGGGAGCTTAAAAAAAGTGTGTGCACATGGACAGAGGTGTAGAAAAACTGACATCAAAGACACAAAAAATGGGAAGTTGGGAGTGGGGTAAGGGATGAGAAATTAATTAATGGGTACAATGTGAATATTCCATTGATGGTTACCCTAAAACCCACACTTAACCACTATCCAATATATCGATGTAACAAAACTTCACTTTTACTTCTTAAATTTATACAAATATTAAACCTCAAGATTTCAAAATAGGGTTAAATTACAAAATATCTGCTGTTGTTATATTGAAATAAAGTTATTTCCAGAAGAATACAGCTTAAGCTGTTTCATTATTACTAAAAACTAAGATGAGGATGAGAGAAAAGTGGAAGTTTGGAATGGAACAGTAAGGGGGGCAAATTGTATGTATTTCAATAATAAGCACAAGTTCAAAATGGATTGCAGAGTTCTCAAACGTTCTCTACATGTGAACTAACCAAGGCTGATCTAATTAAAACCAACTGTGTACTTAATGCACTGAAAAGGAAAGGACAACAAGGTGTGGAAAGTTTGGGTTCTAATCTTAGCTCTACCATTTACTAATTAAGTGATTTAATTTCACTAAGCCTCTGCTTCCTATCTTATAGAAAGGAGAAAAATAGCATATAACATTTCTGGGAAAATTTCATGGCATAAAATGTATGACTGCATTTTGAATATAGAAGTATAAAATGATTCTAAAGCATTAATAGAAATAGTATTAAAAAACAATGGCCTAGATCAAAATTATAATATACTTTTTTTGAAGACTTGAAATTGCAAATTATTGTAGCCCTTCCTTCATTTCTCCAAACAATTTATTTTGTCATGAGTGAAACTTAAAAATAATTTAGTCCTAATTAAATTACCGGGTAAATTTCCATCAAGTTGAGAATTGCATCTTAGTCACATCTTACCTGAAGGACTGCAAGCTACTTGTTTTTCTAAATTCTTGACCATTAATGTGTACTACTACCATGTCGTGCTGTATTCCAAAGTTCTTAAAACACCTCTATCCCCATGCAACTTTCAAACTATGTAGGTCAGATTATCATAATGTACAACTCTACAAGAATCATAATTTTGTCTTAACCGTTCAGTATGAAAATCACGCTTGTAGCAACCACGTAGAACCAAATTAAAATGACTATAAGAATTGCAGACAGGTGCACTGGCAGAGGACGATTCCTCACTTTCAACATTTAAGAAAAATTCCCTTGCCAGCCTCTTTTTCCTAATGAGCCATATTGATGATGATGGATTTCAAAAGAATGAGACTACTACAAAAATCAATGCATTAGTGAGATGAACATATGTTAACTTCCAAAAACGACTGATAAAAAAAGAAAAGATAAAATATATTGCATTGGTCTCTAGCCTATTATACCATATGTCCTATCTCAAGAACCAGGTGAAATACTGTAATGTGTACATAAAAAATGAAAAGAACTTCTATATACTTATATTCCAATTGGAGGGGGGAAAGCAGATAAAAAGAGCAGTGAGGTAAATAATATCAAGAGAATGGGAACTATTCTCTTTACATTTTTGCTGTTTCCTCCAACGTGTTCTTCCATGTTTTGTTCAACAAATTTTAAGTGATTGTAATAATGTACTTTACTCACTTCCTTTAGGCGATGATTCTATGGGCTGGTAGATTTTACTGCTTAGAAAATAACACTGAAACATCCTCAATTTGTTCTCTCTGTAATTCTAAGTACTTGTTGCAAGTTTGTTAGTTTGCCCTACGCCATGCATCTGAGCAAGAACTGTGTATTACATCTGGACTTAGTGCTCAGTAAAATATTGTTCTTTATTATTTCTTTAAATTGGAGGAGGTATAATTGATATCATTTAGGAAAATTTTTTAAAATCAAAAACAACATGCAAAGAGGTTTCTCTGGATTCCAGCAGCAACTGCTCTTGCAGAACCTGTTGCTGTTTCCTTTCCAATTATATGGAAAGCAACCTATCTCCTTTCTGTGTCAGATTTGTGAACCTGTGTTAGGAATTTTCAGGCACCATAAAACTCTGCTAAATCACTTAGCATTCTGCTTCAGTTTCTCCTTACAGCATTTACTTTGTTTACTTTGCAGTCTTTGAATGCTTCAGCGGCTTTGATGCCCTTATGTCACTATCCAGCCCCAAGACAAACCCTGCCCAGGGCAGAGCCTTTGCAGAGAGTATCATTTAAATGCAGATGAAATAGCCGCATTCTGGGCTCCATTGTTGATGACTCCAC
Organism: Macaca thibetana thibetana; assembly: GCF_024542745.1. Classification (NCBI taxonomy): domain Eukaryota; kingdom Metazoa; phylum Chordata; class Mammalia; order Primates; family Cercopithecidae; genus Macaca; species Macaca thibetana. The sequence continues at coordinate 63,818,531 of NC_065594.1, forward strand.
TTTGTTCATTATGCAGAATATTGCTTCTAGGAAATGATGATGAACTGTTTAAGAAACCTGATTGAGTATCTATTTTGACTATATTTCATAAAACTATCTTTCATAGATATAAAATTTGTAATTCACTAACACTTCTGAAAAACATGAATCTAATTCTGTTTTCCTGTACCTGTATTGAAATACAATTACAAGATCAACTGTCTACATAGCTGAGTCTTAAAATAAATGTTAACTTTCCACTTTACTTTGCCAATCGTGACTTGGCTGCTTATAATTAAATGTTAGACCATTTTTACCCTTAGGGAACTAGGATCTGAAAAGCTCATATTCCACTACCTAGAAACAAAATAATGGTCTTAGATTTTCTTTTCTTGTGAAAAGGCACTATTGAAGGTGACTAAGCCAAAGTTGATTTAGGACATGTCATGTTGTCTGAAGTAGGTATTTCTGAAAAAGTTAACATACTGGATGGTCGAGCACAGTTTGAGATGATCCAGATACCCAATTTTTAGTTGGTCCCATCCAGAAAGAGTCCTAAGTGCCTATACTGAAATAGTTCAGTTTACTAAATAAATTGGGTTTTAGAACCTGATTCCCTAGAACCATGGTGTGGCACAACTAATGAGATATTCTCCTGGTAGAATAAGGACTGGCATTTAACACAAAGCAGGGCTGCAAAATTACCTCCCTGGGCAATGTTAATGTGCATCTATTCAAGCTTCTCAGAGAACTGAAATTTAGAAAGAGTTAGTCATGGCTGGCTTCCCAATATTGACCAATTTTAAGAACTCCTCATTTTCTTAAAATGTCCTCTTTCTTTCTCATCTATTTTGGAATGCATATGCACCTCATTAAATTATTATTTTTTGTCTTTTGTGGGTGTGATTGGCAGTAAAGCATTAAATTCTTTCCTCAGTTTTAGCTATGAATTCCTTTATGGTTGGATCATATGTAAAGCATGGCTACCCAATCTTCTTTATTTCTCTGCATCAACAAACTATACATCCACCTCGATAATATGTGATAAATTCAAATCTCTTTCTATTAGCTTTTTAAAGATTTATAAAGTTTCTTTCATTTCAAATAGATTTCTTAATTTTGGCTTGCTTATACTCTTACATTTTTCCTATTTCTGTAAAGTTCACCCACGTTCAGTATTTATAATTTACACCAGTTCCTTAACATTTAGTGTTTTAATGATCTTATAACACAATATTAATAATATAGTGGACATTTAGAAATGTCACTCCTCTTACTCCTCAATATATCATTTTAGAAATTGTGATACATTCTACTATTTTTTTTTTGGTCATTGAATCAAATATTTCAGAATGTCAAGAGACTTCACAAGTGTTTCCTCATAGGACTTGGTTTTGTTAATTTTGCAACAAAAATAAAAGATTATATGTGAAAATCAGTTTTGCAAGCTGTGCCAATAGTTGGAAAAATACTCTTACTTCATCAAGCAAATTCTAATTACTTCATTTTCCTAAGAAAATAATGAGAGATACAGTTAAAGATTTATACACAAACTGAGTTAAAAAGAGCCTGACCCACAGACAGAAATGTGTAACCATACTATTAATTCATAAGATAGAGTATCTTTTATAACCAATAAAATATTTTCAAATAATTTTATAGTATCTTAAGAGGGACAAAATTATAAATATAGAATGTCAACAATATGAATATGTACATGCATAAATATATGCATATACGAATATATGAATGTATTATACACACATATGAGTCAAAGACCCTCAGAAACAAGAGTACCAAAATGTTAAAATTGGACCCATCAAGGTGGTAATATTTAGAGGTTTCTGTTCCCTTTATCTGTTTATATTTCTCTATATTTGCCTGGGGCATATATTATGCTACAAAGTAAAAAATCAGTTTTTAGCCGGGCACAGTGGCTCACACCTGTGATCCCAGCACTTTGGGAGGCCAAGGAGGGTGGATCACCTGAGGTCAGAAGAACCTCTACTAAAATACAAAAATTAGCTCTACTAAATAGCTCTACTATTAGTTCTACTAAAAATACAAAAATTAGCTAGGCATGATGGCCCACGCCTGTAATCTCAGCTACTCAGAAGGCTGAGGCAGGAGAATCAATTGAACCCGGGAGACGAAGGTTTCCATGAGCTGAGATTGTGCCATTGCACTCCAGCCTGGACAAGAGTGAAACTCCATCACAAAAAAATAAAAAATAAATAAATTTTAAAAAAATATCCATTCTTAGAAACAGATAAAATTCTATTTTTCTTTAAAGAATAAAAATATAACAGTCCGGCCTTCTCAATATCTTTTTTTTTTTTTTTTTTTTTTTTTTTTGTGAGACGGAGTCTCACTCTGTCGCCCAAGCTAGAGTGCAGTGGCACGATCTCGGCTCACTGCAAGCTCCGCTTCCCGGGTTCACGCCATTCTCCTGCCTCAGCCTCCCCAGCAGCTGGGACTACAGGCGCCCGCCACCACACCCGGCTCATTTTTTGTATTTTTGTAGAGACGGGTTTCACCGTGTTAGCCAGGATGGTCTCCATCTCCTGACCTCGTGATCCGCCCGCCTCGGCCTCCCAAAGTGCTGGGATTACAGGCGTGAGCCAGTGCGCCCGTCCCTCAATATCTCTTCTCATGCGAGAGATAATGTTTTTTAAAATGTCTGTCTATTTGCACAAGTAAACTAACTACACCAGAAGTATAAACTCTAGTCTCCCCTATTCCAAAGTCGGTCCCTGGGAATCAATCAAACAACAAAGATGTTTCCTGAACGCTTACAAAGAGTCAGGTGCCATTTAATCACCATCAAAGCACCAAATAAATCCCAGAGGCCCCAGATAGAGGCAGTATGTGGGCCATCAATTCCGCAGGCACCTGCTAAGTAGCATCTCTGTGCACACTTAAAGCACACCTAGGAAACTTTTCTGGCAGTAACTGATTAGGCTACATTTGTGACCGACAAGCAATTCCCCTTACCTCAATAGCAGAATAAAGGGGGAAATAAACGAAGTTACTTCCCTTTTGTACTCAGTTGGTAAAACAAGTTTCAAATTGAACAATTGGCCCATTTTACCTCTAATAATGCCTTAGTTCACACTACTTTTTTTGTTTTTTTTTTTGTTGTTGTTGTTGTTTTTTAACAGGTGTTGATCTTAAAATTATAAAATCTTAGATTTTCAAGATCGTTTATAAATCATTTTGACATCTGAGTCTTCACAGTTAAAGTCCATACAAATGATCTGGAGATATTGCTAAAATGAATTTCCTGGGTTCCACTTTCAGAAATTCTGATTTGATGGGCTAGAAATTTGTACTGCAAAAACATCTCCAGTGTAAGTAGGATTCGGGTGGCCCATGGATAACTTTTTTGCACTTGAACAATGGTTAATTGTGAAAACACAATTAACAAACATATTGATTTCCTAAAAAAGGAGAAAAGAATAATCATTAGCAAGTTTAAGATTACCTATACATCGTTAAGTTATATTTATTTGACACAACCAGGTGACTTCCACGTCCTCATTTATGTTCACAGCACTCCAGTTTGGTAAAATAAAATTTAGAAAACACAACAAAACAAACTAAAAACAAAATTACCCTAGTAGATCAAAGAAATAGAACTAATATTGGCTTCAGTAGATCCTCAATACTTTACTAAAAAGTCAGTAGTGTTATAGAATTCTTTTCTTTTTCTTTCTTCTTTCTTTTTTCTTTTTTTTTTTTTTGGCTTTTATTATTATTATTATTTTTAATTTTGAGACAGAGTGTCTCTCTGTAGTTCAGGCTGCAGTACAGTGGAGTGATTATAGCTCACTGCAGCCTGGCACTTCTGGTCTCAAGCAATCCCTGAGTCTCAGCCTTCTGAGTAGCTGAGACTACAGGCCCATGTCGCCACACCCTGCTGTTTTTTTAGTTTGTAAAGATGGGAACTCGCTATGTTGACTAGTCCAGTGTTAAACTCCTGGCCTCAAGTGATCCTCTGACATTGGCCTCCCAAAGTGTTTGGATCATGGGCATGAGCCCCGATGCCCAGATGTTTTATAATTTTGAAGAGGGAATCTTCAAGAAGTTCAATTGGTTTATAACAATTTGTAAAGCAGAGGCAACTTTTCCACTAGGCACAGTAAGCACAATACCAAGGGTCCACACTATTTTTAATATTCAATAAATTGTTTTACTTTCTTTTACAGTTAGAAAAACAATTGAACTCTAAGAAGAATATGTTTTAATACATAATATTAACATGTTTGTCTTTATATCAACACAAATGTAACATACAATTTTTAATGAGAAAAAGGAACCATGATGGCAAAGTCGCTTAGGGACCATGAAAGGTAAATTCTTGCCCACTTCTTTAAATACGTAGGCTTGCTCTTTTTTATTAATCTCACTACCCTGACAGACATTCAATTCTGCCCTTGCCAACCCTGGGTCCTCAAAAGCCTCCTCACCATATATCTTTGTTTGTGCTTCCAAAGTGTCAGGCTCAGTTGACTGACATCACTAAAAACATGTGTGAAATAGCTTACTTGGGCTTCAAATGGCCTGTCCTGAATTTTCAATGCTCTGTGTCAATCACTGCTTCTAGCCGCAATGCTTAATCTTATGAGCTTTCAAGCTCCCAATCTTTTCCTGGTTCCTTATTCTCTGCAGACAAATTTCCCTTATTAAGGTATTTAAGGACTCCGGGAAATTTTTTTCCTTTATATTTGGTCTCCTTCTTATGCATAATCTTTATAGCATTATTGTTCCTTTTCTTTCCTTCTTTTCTTCCTTCCTCCCTACCTTCCTCTCTCTCTTCTTCCCTTCCATCTTCTCTCTTCCTTCCTTTTTTCCTACCTCTAAAAAAAAAAGTCACTGTTCTAGTTGAATACATCCTTTTATTTTTAAATTTGTTTCTGCATAGTTACTAATAACCTTTGTTGTCATTTCTCTCTCTTTTTTTTTTTTTTTTTTTTTTTTTGAGGTAACATCTCACTCTGTCACGCAGACTGGAGTGCAGTGGTACAATTCCATATTCTTCTTGATCATTCTATATATGTATTTACTATCAGCAATTCTTACCCATTGTTTAAAATCTCTCCTTTCTTATCTCCCAGTACACCCCCAAAGATGTGTTTTGCCTCTAACTTTCCTTCTCTGCCTACATGAAAGAACAGAATACTGTGCCTGTCAAATTCATTATATTTATAGCTTTATTTAAATTATATTCATCATGTCTCCTCACCATTTACCCCACAGCTAGCTCATTATCTTCTCTATCTTTGTTGATGTCTCCACTGACGATCAAAGCCCTGGGTCATTTCTGACTTCTAGTTTTTCTTCTCCATACATATAAAATCATTTTCTGAGTCCCTAAGAGATTCTACATCCACCATATATCCCTTACATATTAATATTTTTTATTTTGACCACTTAAAATCAGATTTAATATTCTTGTGAAACATTAGTATATTCCTTCTTCTAGTTCTTCATTTTTGATTATATATACAACTAGAAATAATTTTAATTGGTTCCCTGTTCAAAATATTTCAATGACTCTCAGTATCATTACTTTTTAACTTGTCTATATTACTCTAACCTTGAAATTTTATGCTTACATGTGGCCATTATCATTAACATTAGAGACATGAACACTATGAACAAGGATCTTTCTATTTCTTTTTTTTTTTTTTTTTTTTTGAGATGGAGTTTTACCCTGGTCGCCCAGGCTGGAGTGCAGTGGGGCGATCTTGGCTCACTGCAACCTCCGCCTCCTGGGTTCAAGTGAGTCTCCTGCCTCAGCCTCCCCAGTAGCTGGGATTACAGGCTCCCGCCACTACTTCCGACTAATTTTTTTTTTTCTTTTAGTAGAGACGGAGTTTCACCATGTCAGTCAGGCTGGTCTCAAACTCCTGACCTCAGGTAATCCACCTGCCTCGGTCTCCCAAAGTGCTGGGATTACAAGTGTGAGCCACTGTGCCTGGCCTGCATTTTATTCTCTTTTGCCACCATGCCTGACAAAAAGCTTGGCACATAAAACTTATGCTAAAAAATGTTTTTTGAATGAATTGATGTATTTTTTTTTTTTTTTTTACTAACAAGTTAAATCTTTAAAGACTTGGAGAAATTATAGGCCTACAAAAATACACACATACAAATTAGTATAGCCATTATGGAAAACAGTATGGAGGTTCCTACAAAACTAAAAATAGAATTACCATATGATTCAGCGATCCCACTACTGGGCAGATATCCCAAGGAAAGGAAATCAGTATGTTGAAGAGTTATCTGCATTCCAATGTTTATTATAGCACTATTCGAAATACCCAAGATGGAAATCAACCTAAGTATCCGTCACAAAAAGAATAAAGAAAATATGGTATAATGTACACAATGGAATACTACTCAGCCACAAAAAGATGAAATTCTATCATTTGTGGTGACATGGATGAGCTTGGAGGACATTGTGAAGTGAAATCAGCCCAGATACAGAGACATAAATGCTGCATGATCTCACTTATATGTGGAAGCTAAAACAGTTGCTGTTTTAGAAGTAGAGAGTAGAAGACTGGTTACTAGAGACTAGGAAAGGAGGAGGAAGGCAGGCTAGCTAGAGGTTGGTTATCATTTACAAAAGTACAGCTACATAAAAGGAATAAGTTCCAATGTTTTACAGTACTATTGGGTACCTATAATTAACAATTTATTGTATATTCTCAAATAGCTGGAACGGATTTTGAAATGTTCCCAAGGCAAAAAAATAATAGGTGTTTGAAGTGCTGGATATGCTAATAACTCTGATTTGATAGCTACACATTGTACACATGTATTGAAATATCACACTGTTCCCCATAATACATACAATTATTTTGTGCCAATTAAAAATAATAATAATAAAAAAGAGAACTTTTATTTTAGTAATATAATTTAAAACATAAAAATGAGATCTAAAATTATAGAGATAATGAGCAGAATTGATTTTTGTTCTGGTGTTTCTGTTGTTTTTCTTCATTTTCTAACACAATGTTAGCACAACTTTGATTTAAAAGTTTTTGAACAAATTTTGAGAAATTATGAAACTGATTTAGGAGAGGCACAGAGGAACCCTCATTCATAGGGAATTGGGGGCATAACATAAATATTTTAAAGCTATGCATACAAAACTTAGGTGTTTATTATTATTATGCTATAAATTCTGTGAGTACAGAGATCTTGTATTTTTTTTTATATTCACCGCTTTCCATGCCTTGTTGAAAAACAAATGAGATATATAAACTTTAAAAGATGCACACATTTAATAATTATTTAGTAAGTGCTGACTACATGCCCAGCACTATTCTAGACACTTTAGATAGACCAATGAACAAAGAGAAAAAAATTATTCAAAAAGTTCATATCTGGTAGAAATATTTTATCAAAAACAAACACATAAAATCTAAAATGTTCAGCAGGTGATAAATGCTATGGCATAAAATTAATTAGGGCAGGGAAGGAGATAGGGCATGTGGGAGTTGAATACTACAATTTTAGATGTAGAAGTCATGGCAGACATCCCTAAAAAAATGTAATTTCTGCAAAGACTTTGAAGATGTGAAAGAGCCAGCCATGTAGGTATCTAATGATAGATAATTCTAGGAACGAAAAAAAGGAAGTGCAGAAGCCCTATGGCAAAATAAGGTATATATACCTCACACTTCTGAGGAACAGCAGGAAGGCCAGAATCACAGTAACTGAGCGAGACATAGATTCAGGAGTGGGAAATGAAATTAGAGTGGGTTAGGGTACAGATTATGTAACCTCTTGGGAGCCTTCATCTCTTTTCAATGTGTGATGGGCAACAATTAACAGCTTCAAGCAGAGTTATGGCATCATCTAAATTGCACCCCAAAAGATGTCCCAGGCTGCCACATGTATACATGGAGGCTTGGGGAACAGGAATGGTGGAATAGAGAGTAAGGACAGAAACTTTGGGGAGGGCGCCAAGCCATTCGTGAGGGGCCCATATTCATGACCCAAACACCTCCGGCTAGGCCCCACCTCCAACACTGGGATCACATTTCAACATGAGATTTGGAGGGGACAATCAACCAAACTATATCATTTGCTAAGGTATTCAACCCAAATTGTGAGAGCAAGATAGGAATGGGAGGTGATATAAATGACTTCAGCCTGAGTAACTTAAATGGTCAATTTTTATGATGCCGAAGGCTGAAGAAAAGTAGATTTGAGAAGTACCAAGAAGTCAGTTTTGTACATGGTACATTGGGATGTCTACTAGCTGTCTAAGTGTAAATGTCTACTCTACAAACAAATGTATGAGTCTGGTGTTCAGGAAAAGGGTCCAGGCTGCATAGATAAATTTTAGTCATCGTTGTATAGATAGTATTTAGTTTCATGAGCCCTGTTGAAAATATCAACATGGTGAGTATAGACAGAAAAGAGAAGGGCAAGAAGGAAGTTCCAGGGCTCACACAGAGATGAAGTAGTCAGTGGGGCAGGAGGGAAACTAGGAGATATTGAAGTTTTGGAAGACAAGTGAAGCAAACATTTGAAAAAGACAAAAATGATTATCTGTTTCAAATGCTAAATTCAAGTAAGATAGGTCTGAGAAATAGCAAGCAAATTTTACAGTGTGTTGGATATAGGTAGCTTTTAAAAGAGCAGTTTCAGAGGAGTGGTAAAGACAAAAGCCTGATAAAGGAGTTTAGAGAGAAAATGAAGAGAAATTGAAGACAGTAGGCAGCAAACTCACAAGGAGTTTTGTTTTCAACGGAAACAGAGAAAACGAGTAAAATTAAGGATATGGGGTAAAGAGAGAAAAAGATGGGGTTGTACTATTTTTGAAGTAATGTGGAGGAATTGCAAAAACAATTATCTTCTGATTTTCAGATCTCCCATGCATGTTATATGTAAGTTTTTAAATAGAAATAACTTGTTCAAGGCCTGGCGCGGTGGCTCATGCCTGTAATCCCAGCGCTTTGGGAGGCCGAGGCAGGTGGATCATAAGGTCAGGAGTTCAAGACCAGCCTGGCCAACTGGTGAAACCCTGTCTCTACTAAAAACTGCAAAAATTGGCCGGGCATCGTGGCACGCACCTGTAATCCCAGCTACTTGGGAGGCTGAGGCAGGAGAATCGCTTGAACCTGGGCGGCAGAGGTTGTAGTGAGCCAAGATTGAGCCACTGCACTCCAGCCTGAGTGACAGAGCAAAACTCCGTCTCAAAAAAAAAAAAAAAAAAAATTGAAAAGAAAAGAAATAACCTGGTCAAGATACACCTTAAAAAATAATATCTTTTTCAGGATAATGCAAATGTTCTCTTCAGCAAAATTAATCTCCTTACCAGAAGGGTACAGAACTAGTAACACTTGTATGAATGTATCTTAGGAAGTATTTTTAAATAATGCTGGAGAAACATTTATTAATCAAAAAATAAACCATAGTCTAGATATGTAGGTGGGCAATGAATTTACTAGAAAATCTCAAATACGATTTTTAGGATATATGATGATAATTCAATAGTAAGCAGCCGGGATGTGGGATTGAGTGGGTTATACCGATATATGAAAAAGTGTTACAGTCTCTCACATTCTGATAAATTACTAATTTGAATTACAAAGAAAAGCACTTAAAAATTTCCAAAAAATAAATTCTAATAGGAGGAGAATTTATAGTAATTTTTTTATATTGTAACTGACCAGTTAAGATCATAAAAATATATATCACACTTCATAAATTTTTAAAATAAAAGTTTTAATGCAGAAAACAAAATTACATGGAGTTTATTTCATTACCTATAAAACTCAGTTATCATTTTAGTAGTAAAAAGTAAGATTTGAGGGAAAATACTTATCTTTCTAAACACTGGTTTCTAGAATACTAGATTGGGGGCTTTACAAGTTAATAAGCCTTATTGCACACATCAAGCTTATTAGTATCCAGTTACTCTGTCACTTGTGAAAATTAAATAGGGTAAAGAAACAAAAATATTGATATCACATCTATACATTAAATATATATCCATCACTTAATGATAAAGCAAAAAGGAATGATTACATAAGAATGAAACCTTACAATTTTGTGTGACTCCCTCTTACCTCTGTGTTCTATCCTCCACCCTAAGTCTTGGAAGAAGTGCTATCATGAAGATGTTGAGAGAGAAGCTAATGCTATTTTTTCAGATGATCCCTTCAAATGGGGCCCTGAAGGAAAGATTCAAGCTAAAAGACTCCATTAGATATTCCCTTGGAAAATAATATAGTTATTCTTGAAATGCTGCAAAGGAAATAACTGGAGTAAATCTGATTTAGAGAGGAAAATTAAGTTAAAATTATTCAGTTCCAAGACGTGGCTAAGGAAATATAGTCTATAAATGTAAAAGCTTGTTACTAACAAATCACTCCATTATATCGCAAGTGTATGACCTGGAAACTTACAGCTTCAGTAAACTTAGGAACCTGTGTATTTACTGCCATTCGTATTTAACTCTGTGATTGAGATTGAGCACCAGAGTAATCTGCCAAGAAGAGGATGTATGTCAAATTACTATACAGATTAAACTAGTCAACTTATGGGAAGCATAAAATAAGAATTATGCAATTCTATTAACTGAATGAATAATAAAACCTTAGGAAATATTTTAAGTAAATTGCCATATCATATTTATTCTAAGTGCTGGGAGAAATATGCCTTAAACATTTATTGGCTTATGATAATGTATCACACATATTCTTTATGAAATTAACTGATTTACACTCAGATTTCTGTTTGATAACTTCAAATCCTAAACATGCAGTTCTTTGCAATTGTGCAGTAATATACCTAAATTTATTGAGGACATTTCTAATGTCAATTATGATGCTATATTGCCATACTAATGAGAACTAAACTATATGTTTTGGATTTTCATTTGTAAAACATTTCCACCATATTACTAAATTCCTTCATAATAGACAAGAGAATTGAAGTGGTTATTTTAGACCTGGTTCCGGTGGCTCATGCCTGTTTTCCCAACACTTTGGGAGGCCCAGATGGGAGTATCTCTTGGGCCTAGAGGGTCAAGGCTGCAGTGAGCCTTGATTGCGCCACTGCACTTCAGCCTAGGCAACAGAGTGAGACCCTATCTCAATAAATAAATAAAGTAGTTATTTTAGGATAAAGATTCTTGACTACATATGAAACTAAAAGCAAGAGAAAGGGAGAGTCAGATGAGTCTGTATAGAGAGATTATCTAAGAGATTCGATTTTTTAAAGAAAAGCCATTAACATTTCAAAAACAAAAAAAAATCATGTATAGTCAGCCCTCCATATAGACGGGTTTTGCATCCATGGATTTAACCAATGGCAGTGCAAAAGTATTCAAGAAAAAAAAAAAGATGGTTGCATCTGTACTAAACAGATGTAGACTTTTCTTTTTTTTTTTTTTTTTTTTGCCATTCTTCCCTAAACAATGCAGTGTAACAACTATTTACTTAGCATTTACATTGTATTGGATATTATAAGTAATCTAGAGATAATTGAATGCACATACTACACCACTTTTATATAAGGGACTTGAGCATCGGTGTGTTCTGTTATTCCTGGGGGTCCTGAAATCAACCTTCCACGGGTACCAAGGGAGGACTGTACTTCTTGGAGATTTGATTCTCCATAATGTTAAGCAAATACAGAACTCATTTATTTCCAAAATCAATTCAAATATTAGTATTCTTTAAAGCATGAGTATATACTTCAGAAAGAAATTCATCCCAGTTTCCGCACTGAAATTTCCAGGTGTCTGGAGACCCTTAGGTCCAGGACAAATTAGAAATCTTGGTATGTGTGGGTGACCTCAAAAGAAAACTTTTCATTTAATTAATTAGTGGTTCTAAAGTAGGATTAAAATTGAGAATCACATCATTTAAAACAATAAAAACATGCCATGCATGTTTTACCCATTGATATAATAAATAGTAGATCAAAAACATATTAAATCACATGGGTAAAATACAGTAAGGCCACTTTCAGAAACGCTTATTAATTTAATATTCTTCCTTAGACATATTCTTTCTTTTTTTGCTAAAGTCCCAGTAGAAATATAGTTCAAAAGTCCCAGTAGAAATATAGTTCAAAATATAGTTCAAAATATAGTAAGTCACTTTTATCTTGCATTTCTATAACAGCTTTCTTACTTTGCCCCTTTTTCTATTTATTCCATTAGATATTTTCAAAAATTTTGACTCCATTATGTATTCTACTTATACAAACAATATAGTGATTGCATATTACCACCCAACAAAGTTTGTATTACCTTCTAATACTTAATTGCCTTTTGCTCAATTTGCTTCAATTCCAATCATGCTAAAAAGAGCACTGTGACTAGTGACGTCTAGGTAACCACGAGGCAAGCCTACTTTTTGCACTTACCCTCATTAAGTTACTCATTATTATTTTTTACCAGCAATATTATAATAATGTTATTTCTATGGTCTGAAATCAATACCTTCAACATATATTATCTGACTCAAAACGGTTCAACGTTCAAGACTCATATTAAGATTGCCTGCACTATCCATAACTATCCTCCCATAAGTACCAGCACATCATTTGTCAATCATTTTAAAATAGCAAAGTGTTTTTTAAAGAAAAGTTATTTTTAACATTTTCTGAAACTTTGTGATAATTTGGAGGAAGTAGATAATGAATAAAACAATTATAGTAAGGTAGAAGTAATGGTAAAATATGTCAATAAGAAAAGGTTTATGGGTATCTTGATGATAAAATTGTCTCTCCAACCTGGAAGTTTTACCTAACACATATTCAAGATATTATTTACCTGATTGGGTACTCATTTAGATATCTTTACAAGTCTATAGTAAATTACAAAAACTCTGATTTCTGAACTATTAAATTTTTAGATGTACATTTTACTTAATATATGTGTATTTTCCTCTTTAGTAGTGACACTGAAACAAATTCTAATATTGAAATATGAAAATTCCTTTCTTACCTTTCTTTGTGTTTGAAATATATAAAATATTCTTATTTCTCTGTACAGTGTGTTTTATGTCTAATGTGGAAAAATTAAGTATTTAGAACTATAATATTATAAAGTACTAATAAGTTCACATAACCATAAAACCTAAACTCATTTTATATACATGAGTTCCTTTAAAACATCACCCACAAAAATAATTTGACTTTATCCTAGTTACATTTCTAAATATTTAAATATAGCCTCACAAACACTAATAAACATTGATAAAAAAGTAATGTCTTTCTTATTTACAAAACGTTTTGTTAACTATGCCACAGAAAGAGAGGCTTTAAACATTTGAAAATTTTGAAAAAAAATATAGAGAGAATTACATAGTAGTCAATATCAAATAAAAATTATCTACAACTGTAACATTTCTGGAACATATATATATGTATGTGTGTATGCATTTTTCTTATTTCTTGGAAACTAGTGACTCTTACAAGAAATTTTTGAAAATAGCATCACAATATTCTATACATAATAATTATGTCGGAAAATGAATGGTTATTAAAGAAATCTATATTGACTTATGTTTTTGAAATTGGTTTCAGTCACCATCATAGCTATTATTTATAAAAGAGTACTGAATAAAATTATTTGTTTTCTAGTTTAATGTAGCAAACAATTGTTATAACATGAAGACTGGAAGATGCCTGTGAGAAGAGAACCACATATTACGATACGTGTGTCCTTATTTAGGAAGGTATATTATAAGACATATTGATATTTAGAATATACATTTTGGTTTCCAGTTTTTTGTTAGCAATCTCAAAATTCACTGTTGTGTACAATAATTTGGGCTGTTCATATGTTAATTTGGAAAATGAGTAACAATGTATTTGGAATTTTTCAACACTTGCTTAAGTGGGTCTGAGATAAAGGATAACAATTTCATAAAATACAGAATCAGCAAAGTAATTTTTTCCAGGTAGGGACGGTTCTGACAATTTCCAATACTAGTGGCAAATTTTCTGAATGCCACAATTCTTCTCTCACTTCTCCACCTAACATATTCCAGGTAAAGTGAAAGTAGGTTAGGTTATTTTACAATATATGAACTCAATTATATCTTCTCTGTGGTAACCTTACTTAGGCATTCTGTCTTTGTGACTATAACAAACTGTTATTGCATATGTCATTTTGGTTTTTAAGTTCAATATAATTTTATGACTAGTTGATTTGTATGTAAAACAGGTGCTAATTTGACCTTTTTAGCAAAGAAATTAAACTGAAGTTTTCAAATTTCCCTCTTGACAGATTTAGAGAAAATAAAAAGGTAGCTTGTAATAGTAAAAATAAGTTTTATTGTATTCACATTTACTAACGTTTTGCCATCACATAATGTGTGTCACTGAGAAGTGTTTAAAAAGTCACTATCTGTAAAATCATGCATAGCACCATTGAAAATGTATTTGCTTCCATTTTGTTACTATAGGGGTAATAATTAATTTAATAAAATAATTTGAGAAGGACAAATGCAAATTAATCTTAGAACACCAGAAATTAACCTGAAATACTATTTTGTAAAAAGGGGCACCACCAAAAGGAAAGCTGATCACCATTGACTGTTCGAAAGTAATTCAACTGCCCCATGAAAGAGGAGAGAGAAATATAAGAGGCAGATACTGGTTTTTAAAGAAGGAGACAGCTTGCTAACATACTTTATTAGGAAAAAAGCCCTCAAAAAAGAGAGCTAAATCTTCCCAACCACAACACAGATGATCAGTTTAGAACAAATATTGAAGTTTGGTATTCTAAACAAAGAATATAGGGAAAGATACCTGGCTTTGAAGTAAAAATTTATGACTCAAGCATTATCTTGAGATATTTACAAATTTACCATTATTTCTTGCATATAATGACCACTAAAAATATAAATATTTTTATTATTTATAAATTTATATTTACTAGAAAATACAAAGGGAGTTTGGAAAGAGTTGCTTCCATCAAGTAGATAAAAACATAACATGTTGGACTAGAGTAATCCTAGAAGAAAATGGTGGCTGACAGCTGCTTGTATATGCTTGTACAGGTATGGAATGACTTCAGTTCTGGAAACCTGTTCTTTTACTTCCTATGGAAAATATCACTTATTTTCCCCCTATTCTGTTAGCTTGAAAACAGGAACTATCTGATAATTTCACATTTTCAGGGAGATAATTCCATATAAACTTACACACAGATATGTCTTATGCCAATCATACCTAAGGCTTTCAGTAAATATTTGATGATTTAATGAAACTCCAAAAACATGTCAACTAACACCACTTTAAAAAGAAAGTCACACCACCATCCCCACTACCCTCTCCAACTTTAACTCAGTTACATATAAGAAAATTGACTGATTGGCTCGGGAAAATATATTTAGAAATTATGCAGTTATGTTCAATGATTTTTGCATATTATTATATATATGCAGGAATCAATACAAATTCTAATTTAGATTGATTCCTGCATATATACAATTATATGTAATAAACAATGGAGAAAATATGAATAAAATGATTACTGATCTGTAAGCTCTTTAACCATAGGACCATATATTTCCAGTTCCTAGAATAATCTCTGTTGAATAAATAAACGAATTTTAAAACTCTAACTTGCACATAAGCATTGTTTAAAAAAAGAACCTACCTATAAATCTATATTATTTAGTACACAGGACACATTTTCCCAGATAAATAATGTTTATAAATGATAAGCATTTTAAGTCCTTTCACAAAATTTCACAAAAGCCCTTTATATAATTTATCTACAGATCTGTACAAGTAATTCATTAATCACTGATCAACATGTATCATTCTATATAAGTTCTATGTATCTTTATATCTTATCATTAATATGCCTTGCTTGTTGTCAAAAGTAGTATGATACCTTAAAATAATCGGCACACTTGACATATATCAATCAATTATTACTGGGAAAATTGAATCAGATTGTAACGTTTCAAATGAATGTTTCTGCCACTTGAGTAAGATTGGGGCTTTCTCTACTCTTGACTTCTTCCACCTGCCACACAATGAAATCACAGATTCTCTGCTTATAAACCACCAATATTGAAGCCAGGGTGCTGCAGAATGTGGAATAGAGGGTGAAAATAAAGTCTGTAAGCTACAGGAGCAAAAGGCCGTATAAACCATGACCATCTGCCAATGCAACACTCTTCTCCCAATAATTGAAACCATGATTTCTGTCACCCACCCTTTTTCTTCCACCTTAGAAGAAAACTGAGAATAATTGTGCCTACTATATCTTCCATTTTTAATACCAATTAAATGTGGCTGAAGTCTTCTCTTTATTCTACTAAGAAGAAAATGTCACCTCACAACCTTGTTAGCCACGCGTGAATTGCATATAAAGTATTTTTAGCTAAACTGGTGAATTAACTGAACTGTAAATAACAGTTTGGAAACAGATAGACATTGAACATTATCCTTTGTTTATTTCTCTACCCCCCCCCCCCCGATTCTTTTTTAATTCACATTTCAGAGAGCCAGGCTCTGGCAATAAGAGAATTTCAAACTAGAAGGTACAAAAAAATCAAATGTTTTGAGCAGTTTACAAACAATTTCTCAGTTTAAAATATGAAAATGAGGATGTTGATTTGGACCAGTCTCTAAGGTATCTTACAAATCTGTAATTATAATTGAATCTTACAAAACAATAGAATGATTATTAGACAAATTTCCATTTGGTGTAGTTTGTGGTCTATAAGGAAATACAAATACTACAAAATGCTGAACAACTCAAAGAAAAACCCAAGATAATTTATAAGCATAGTTGTTTATAAAAGGAAAAATGAAAACTAGTTGATCTTGTTATATTTTTCAGGGTCAAAATGTTGTCTTTGAAAAATAATCTAAAATTCTATAAGAGGATATAAATATATATGGTTTTTTCTTGTTTAGATATTTATTCTTTATAAAATATTCGGATTTAAAATTATGACCATATTTTTTGGCCGGGCATAGTGGCTCACACCTATAATCCCAGCACTTTGGGAGGCCAAGGTAGGTGGATCACCTGAGGTCAGGAGTTCAGGACCAGCCTGGCCAACATCATGAAAATCCGTCTCTCCTAAAAATACAAAAATTAGCCAGGCGTGGTGGCGGGTGCCTATAATCCCAGCTACTTGGGAGGCTGAGGCAGGAGACTCGCTTGAACCTGGGAGACAGACATTGCAGTGAGCTGAGATTACACCATTGCACTCCAGTCTGGGAGACAGAGTGAGACTCTGTCTCAAAATAAATAAATAAATAAAATTATGATCATATTTTTAAATATGTGATTGGTAGTCAAATCTTCAGGCAATGGACTACTATGTATATTTATTGTTTTTGCTTTTTTAGACATACTCCATGACCTAAAATTTCTGACATCACTGGTGGTTTTAGTTTTTCACATCTTTATCAAAACCAACTCAGGATAGAAATAAATCCCTACCATTGGCTGATACACACTGTTTATTTAAAGTACTCCTTTAGGGTAAGAAATTTACTTCCATTCATATGCTTTGGGAAGATTCCTGGATTCTGCTTCTATGATATTCATTTCTTGTTCAGAATTATAATAAATTAGGCTGTCTTCCTCTTGATATGGATACAGGTGTTCTTTAAATGTGTAAACAATATACTAAGTCTTTAGAGAACTATTTTGAGAAATGCTATCAATGTACTTATTATCTTTAGGGTAGAAACAACTTCTTTGAAAACAATTTAAGAAATCACATTTTTTCATTGTTCTGGGGATTTATCAATTGCCATTGAGGAAATGTATGTAATTTCTCTCAAATTTTCTTCAGATTTTAGTTAATGAGAAACTTCATAAGATCATTACGACGTCTAAGTAAAACCAGTGTCAACATTTACAACTACATCTGTGTGTCTGTGTCTTAGTGATTTTTCACTGGTCTGCATACCAAGCTATGGAAGCAGAATGGAGGTATGAGGTGATTTATTTTTATTCGATAATCTACAATCGAGAAGAAAAAGATAGCAATAGATTTATTTCTTTCTCTTGCTACTTATAACATTGTTTCTGAATTGCCACAGCTTTCTCACAAGAAAATATAATTTTTTTCATTAATCATTAAACAAATCTTTAAAAGGTAAACTTTGTTATTTTAATTATACCATTTGGTAATTAAAATTGAGAAATATTAGGTGACCCTTCAGTAATTAGCAATCAAATGATTGAAAGAAACAGAGAATACATTGGAACTCCCAGGCCTATCTGTGTAATGTGCATAGTTTTCAATAAAGTGATGGAACGTCTCCAGAAACAACTAACCAAATACATTTGAAGTGCCTGGAGAATATGACACCTAAGTCTTTCACCTTTATTTCAATTCAACCAGCCCTGTCTATTACCAGGGAATACTCCAGGTCAGTAATCTAAATCACAGTATCCCTCACTTTAACTTCAACATCCCTTTCTATCAGGTTTTTCAAAAGCTCATTTCTGGCAAATCTATTCTTCAGATTCTTAGAGACCACTATTGTCCCAATTGTTTTAATTTTTTCCTGTCTATTTGAAATATCCTTTCTCCCTTTCTTCTCTAGTTTGGACTCAGCTATTTATTCACTGAATAATTCTCTACTAAGATTATTTAAAGCACTCATATCACTATATGCTTCTACCATGCAGGTTTAGCAAACTCATATCTGAGTCATTATCATGTGTCTTTTCATTCAATTACTGAAGCACAGCTTAAAACACACACACACTTAGACACGTATATGTCCCTCTGCTGTTTGGCATTATTGCAAAAATTATTGTCTCTTTTTTAAGCTGGAGCTTCAGATTTCTGTGAATTATTTCCATTTGCATTTTCCACTTCTATTCACAGAAAACAAGTTAATGATGAAGACTGTATTAGTGAAGAATAGTCTTTCCTAAATTCCTGTCCCCAAAACTAAAGCTTACACACATTCACAACACTCATAACATCTCTTCCTTTAAAAAGCAATCCATTCTCTTATAGCTTTAATTCCCTCTTCCTCAGCTCTTGGTCAGTTAGTCATCATATCCAATTTAAGTATCTTCAAAATCTTCCTCCAGTGTCTCTTTTTCTAATTCAATGATGTGCTCTTTTTTATCCAAAACAATGAATAATTTTTCTTTGAAATTGATTTACTCTCCATCTATGTTTAATATCTCCTTATCCAATTTTTGCAAAAGTTATATTTACAGTAATCACATATATCCATTTCCACACCTTCCATTCACTCATCAACATACAAGCATCTGGCTTCCTTCACGAGAAAACTCCTTCCACTGAGTTGGCATACTGCTAATTAACAAACACAGTGGGCCTTTATCTTATAGCACATATGCGGCACTAATACTCAAACTTTCTTCAACTCTCATCTATTTATTTTAATGATGAGTATTATACTTTTGATCAACCCCTGAATAAACATCTTTGCCAGTGTTCTGTTTTATTGTCACTGCTTTTTTCAATCTACAATTGCTTCTGTGTCATCTGGATGATTTCTTCTATAACAATAATTTTATTCACAATATTCTGTAATTCCTAAATCTATATTTTTAATTCAAGACTCTCCCCTGCCTTCAATCTTAATATCAAAATGTCGATAGTATTCCAAGAAGATTTATCACTTAGCATGCATAAAAATGGACTCATCTTCACCCACAAACCAGTGATCCATTTGGTATTTATTGTCCAAATTGCTGGCATCTCAATCTGTCAAATAAATCAAACTTGAAATCTGGGAGTGAGTCTTTAATTCCCCGTCTCCCTTATTCTAGAATTCAGTTATCAAATTCAGGCACTTTGACAACCTAAATAGTTTACAAAGACATCCCTTCTCTATAAATGTAATGATTTACTCTCTTTCTAAACAATAACTTCTAATATCAAAGACTCCCACAAACAAATTGGTGGCTTAGAGACTATACACAACTCAGTTATTTTTGTTTTCAAATAATAGTAATATTAATCATGCACAGTAATAGATGGATTATATAGGTGTATAAATATATAAATACTTAATCCTGCATATATAAATTATATGCAGAACGAATTGATATATGATAATACAGAATGCTTCTGGTCCCCCAATATCTACTCTGCACTGTATCTATAATAATAAAATTTTTGATAAGCAATGGCCACCTGGAATGCAAAATCCATTTTATAGCCTTCCTTGGATCTTGGCATATAGATGTAGAGTAGAATCATATAGCAGTGTCCAGTAACCTTATCTGAATGACAACCCCTTATTCCCCATTTTATTGACCAGTTCCTCTACTGCCTGGACACCTTCAGCCAGGATGATGTGTTACAGCCCAGGGATGCTGAAAGCGTGAGCTAGACAGAATCTGGCTTCCTGTAGTTTTGGTGGAACAGAGCTGACATTCCAGCCTAGGACTGCATTCTTCCAGACTAATTTGTGAGCAATAAACAATTTCATTCTTGCTTAAACACTATTATTTTAGAATATATTATTATTTGCAGCTGAACCTAATTCTAATGAATACACCAGATTTTGGGGTATTTTTGAAAGACTTGACAATCTGGCAATTCTATGCCACACTTCCCCATGGCAACGACTGGCTGGCACAGAGTAGCATCAGCGTTAAAAATACTGCATTGTCTCCCTCTCTGGACTTGTTTTTTAATAATTAATGTTATTTGCATTTGGATATGAAACACCAGATACTATCCAATTTCCTTAATGTAACATTCAAGGATCTTGATAACTTTATGCCTAATTATCTCCTTTATACTCCTTTTTAAGATTTTATTATGTATCTAAAGAAATTCCTTGCATTTCTTTACACATACCAGTCTCTTTCTAATCTCTCTTCCTTGTTTTATGCATTAGCTGCTACCTAGAAGACCTCTATAATGTTCCTCATTCCAAACAGCACATGTGCCAGTAGGTAGCCTTCTGTGAAGGTCACCCTTAGAGGTTTCTTCTTAAAGGAGGCCTTCTCACCCCTTCAGGTTGTGTTACAAGTCCTTTCTCCATGCTTGTAATTCTCTGAGCATATTAACACATTATTTTAAAAATAATTACTCAATAATATTCTGAGTAAAGTTTAGAATGCCTAAGAAATATGCAGGGTGCTATTTTTTTAAATGGCCACTGCCAGAAATTTGAAAATTGTGAATCAGTAAGTTTAAGACATTGTCCAAGAATCTGTACTTTAATCACCCCGATGATTCTTTCTTTCTTTCCTTTCCCTTCCTTCCTTCCTTTCCTTTCTTCTTTCTCTCTTTCCCTTTCTTCCTTCCTTCCTTCCTTCCTTTCTTTCTCTTTCTTTCTTTCTTTCTTTCTTTTTCTTTCTTTCTTTCTTTCTTTCTTTCTTTCTTTTTTCTTTCTTTCTTTCTTTCTTTCTTTCTTTCTTTCTTTCTTTCTTTCTTTCTTTCTTTCTTTCTCTCTCTTTCCTTCCTTCCTTCCTTCTTTCTTTTTCTTTCTCTTTCTTTCTTTTCTTTCTTTCTTTCTTTCTTTCTTTCTTTCTTTCTTTCTTTCTTTCTTTCTTTCTTTCTTTTTCCTTCCTTCCTTCCTTCCTTCCTTCCTTCCTTCCTTCCTTCCTTCCTTCCTTCCTTCCTTTCTTTCTTTCTTTCTTTCTTTCTTTCTTTCTTTCTTTCTTTCTTTCTTTCTTTCTTTCTTTCTTTCTTTCTTTCTTTCTTTCTTTCTTTCCTTCCTCCCTTCCCTTTCTTTCTTTCTTTTTTCTTTTTCCCTTCCTTCCCTTCCTTTCTTTCCTTCCTTCTTTCTCTCTTCTCCTTCCTTTCTTTCTCTCCTTCTCTCTCTCTCCCTCTCTCTCTCTCCCTCTCCCCCTGCTTCCTTCCTTCCCTCCTTCCTTCCTTCCTTCCTTCCTTCCTTCCTTCCTTCCTTCCTTCCTTCCTTCCTTCCTTCCTTCCTTCTTTCTTCTTTCTTTATAGGGTCTTGCCCTTTTACCCAGGCTGAAGTGCAGTGGTGCAATCATAGCTCAATGCAGTCTCAAACTCCTGGGCTCAAATGATCCACTCGCCTCAGCCTCCAGAATAGTTGAGACTACAGGCAGGTGTAATCATGCCTGGCTACCCACTGATTATTTCAATGCAGGTGATCCACCAATGATATTTTGACAGGAAATGTCTTAGAATATGAGCTCCCTGAGAGACTTGAGAGGGTCTGGGTTGACTTATTTATCATATTATACTCAACGCCTGGCACATTGCCTTTTGCTCAATAAATGCTTGTTAACGGAAGTATCTCTCAGCACTTGGAGAAGCAGAAATCATTTCAGGTCACAAGGTCAATTTAATAAAACATAGCTACAGCATACAGAGCTTCATGGCATCTTCTCTATACCTTGGCTCAGTCTGGCAAACTGTCAGTACAGGCGTTAGCTAGGATTGTAAGCAAACATGTGAGTGTTTAGTGGTTTATCTGTGTTTCTAACTATTCATAAAGCTTATCTAGCACAGCAGTACAAATGCGCTTATTCATTCAAAGGTAGTATTTGTGTGCTTATAATTTGTGCCTATAATTACTTAATGGCCAATATGTGCAGTCTTTTATTGACATTCACAGATATTCATAGATATAGACATCTATGAATGACAACACTGTTGTCCCATTGATTGATCAATTCCCCTACTGCCTAGACACCTTGAGCCAGGATGATGTGTTACAGCCCAGGGATGCTGAATGAGTGAGATAGATAGATAGATGATTGATTGATAGATAGATAGATAGATAGATAGATAGATAATATAGTTGTATAGATATAGATATATCTATGAATGTCAATAAAATATTGTACATATTGACCACTAAGTAATTCTATTGACCAACTCTACATGTTATTTACAAAATAATTTCTATGATTTATTTTATGTTGAGATCCAAAATGTAAAACTCTTATGTTTTCCAGCTTAGTAATGGAACATATTCTGAGTTGACAGAGATTTAAATTGAGAAAATGGTAAATGGCTATTTTAACATCCAGATTTTGTATTCCCTAACACCCTAGATATTCATCTCATTGGTCTAATTTAGTAGGTATCACATGAAAAATGTGTTTAAGTTTACAACTCAAAGGTCTAGGAGTTTATAATTTTTTAAAACAATTTAAATACATGTAAGTCCATATAATTGTTGTCTATGGAAATGCCTTTAATGAAATAAAATGTAAAAATAAATTGATATGCATTAATGCTATTTCCTGCTCAGAGAAAAGATGCTCAGCTTTTCTATTCTTGATATATAGCTAATTTATAGAAATCTACCAAACATTAATAATTTGTTTCTAAGTTATCAGCTTGAGTTAAAAGACACATATGAAAGAGACATATGTCATTCTGAGGAATACTCATTCTTTAACCTGAGGAAAAGCTCTCTTTGGGACATCCTTGACTATTTTCTGTCCCTCTTACAGCACCTGACTTTCATAAGACCTCTCGGTAACTTTTTCTATTACTTTTATTCCTAACATTTTGTCCATGCCCTTGCCAAACTCCACTATACACTCTAAACCACATATGCATATGAGTTTTCGTTTTCCTTCTTAATAGACCTTGAAATTCCTGTCTTAATGCCAACAATTAGTCAAACTGAGGGTTTCCGTTAACTGTGCAGGTTCCCTGACTAATGTTTCAGGGTAATAATATATTTTAACCTTGGGTACAGTTTTAGAGTACCATAATAAGTGTCTTAAACTTGACATTGTCTCCCTTTAAGCAATAACTTCTTCATTCTCTCAGTTAGTTTTCAACATTAGCTAAAATATTGACATATTGGGTCTTTTTTACCTCTTTACACAAGTTTGAAGGCACAGTTTTAGGGTTGGCTTAAAGGAGGAATTGTATTTAATTATAAAATTAGTAAGAATATATATTCTAAAACAATCTTCTAGGTCTCAGGTTTATTGTGAATAACAGGTAAGTGTGAGAATCATAAGAAATATTAAGTATGAAAATTTGTGATACAAAAATATAATACAAAACTAAATTGTGCTTAATATAAGTGAAACACAGCTCAAACATATATCTTACTGGTTAAACTAAACCAATGGAACAAATAATCTTTGAAAAAGAGTTGCCCTTTCATTAATATTAAAAAAAAATCTAATGATTACATATTCATACCCTGGTGTTAGGCTGCTGAAATAATGTGATTCATAATCATCTATAGCCTGATAGAATCAAATAGTTCAATTTATAAAATATCTTCTTGTATTGAAATAACAGAGATTCATTTCTTGTCTCCATAACAAGCATAATAATTGTATCAAGCCTCCATAGTCCAATGGGCCAAAAGAATGATACTCTCTTGTCATTTTTGCCCTGCTCTCAGAGGATACTTTTGGAAAGAAAGAAATGATCTCTGCAGTAGCATTCAAGCTGCACAGCTAGGGTCAGAATTACATGTAATTTTGTCTCCAAGTGCTGTCAGCCATATTGTAACAGAGGACTGGAAAGATTCAAGCTCTGTTTCCAACCCAAAGGCAATGGAGATCCCTTATTTATTTTCATAAATTCCTTTAATCCATACAGCACACATTGGAGAATTCTCCACCTCTTTTCCACAGCCCCAGTGAGCAACAAAGGGTGGATTCCTCCCTCAAACTTGAATTATTTTTTTGTTTTCCCCAAAGCATTCATGAATTATGTAGGAGCACTCTGGTAGAGAATTTACATATTTTTGGTGTCTCTAAACACAGATTGATAGTCTTAGCAAAATATATTAAACACTCTTATTGTATATCTGCTTTAATTTAAAAAAAAACTGTGAATGAGTCATAAAACTTTATTTTTCTGTCAAAAAAAGAAAAACCTTCCACCCAATCATCATGAAAAATAAATCCAACCTTAATGTTAATGCTGATGTGACTCTATCAAAATGTTTTAATGCAATAAAATAAAATAAAGTAAAACAGGATTTCATGAAGAATTCATAGGAATTTCAGATTTTGGTACAATGTTATCAAACTTTAGAACACAATTGTTGCCATTCTAACATTTACAGACACAGTCATTAGTTTTAAGATCCAAAATTTAGAAAATGCAACTCAAAGATACAAGCTGATTGATTTACAAAAATAGAAAAAGTTATATATCCTTTTTTAAAAACTGATTTTTTAAAAACAACTGTGTAATACCTTAAAGATGATAATTAATAATTGCCTATGAATAAGACTATGGTTATTTTTCAATATAAAAAGGATTACAAGAACTATAAAATATTATCAATAAAAGCCAGTCAATGTTGAATAACTAATATTCCCTCACCTATTATAATTTGGAACAAATTATGATTGATTGCATTTAATAGGAACTAATAATTCCCAGTAACTATTATTAAGAAAGCTTAAGTTTCAAAATTATGTAAGAAACTCAAGCTTGCTGGGCGCGGTGGCTCACGCCTGTAATCCCAGCACTTTGGGAGGCCGAGACGGGCGGATCACGAGGTCAGGAGATCGAGACCATCCTGGCTAACACGGTGAAACCCCGTCTCTACTAAAAAGTACAAAAAACTAGCCTGGCGAGGTGGCGAGCGCCTGTAGTCCCAGCTACTCGGGAGGCTGAGGCGGGAGAATGGCCTAAACCCGGGAGGCGGAGCTTGCAGTGAGCTGAGATCTGGCCACTGCACTCCAGCCTGGGCGACAGAGCGAGACTCGGTCTCAAAAAAAAAAAAAAAAAAAAAAAAAAAAAAGAAACTCAAGCTTTATTTGCAAACATATTTGACCCTTATTTCAGCCGTGTATGAGGCAACATTTGGCAAATTTTAAATGCGTAAAACATTTGCACCAGTCCTAAATTTTAACAAGTAGTTTTAATAAATCTATAATAAGGACTTTCTTCATTTGTTTAACAAACTATGCAAACACACAATTTTTCTTCTCATAATTCTATTTGACTTGCAAATTAAAAGAAACAGATGATATTTCCCTATTTTTCAGCATAGACCTCTATTTATTGGTGATCTGTCCTATTTATCCTTCATCAGTCAGTATCCCAGAGGTCATGGTCATGGTATACTACTGTGCTTTTTCTTAGATTATGGGGTATGTGTGGGGCTGGATGAAGAAAAGTTTTCCAGAAACACTTCAGTAGAATTTTATAAAAATCTTTTTGTAGCCACATCTTTGGTGAATTATGGCACTGTGACTCATTTGCTTTTAATGTACCATTTAATGTAAATCTAACTTTATATAAATCTATTTCTATCTCTATCAAATATGTATGATTAGTTTATCAAAAGATGAAGTTATACACCCCCTTTGAAATCTAACTGTGTTTATCTTTATAATAGACCTAGGAATGGAAATATTTGCTTACAAATATTACACTTTGTGGTGCAAAGTATTGGGGATTTGGGAAGAGTGTGGTCTGAAATTTCTCTGAAAGTAAAGATTTTGCCTTGTCACTCTGCTACCATATTTCAAAGCTTAAAGATAAATATCCTCATACATGTTAATTAAATCGACTAACATTAATTATCTACTATTCCCCATATATCAGGGAGAATAAAAAATATGTAAGACATGAAACCTATTCAGGGAAAACTTATAATGTCAATTGACTCTAAAATGTATGGATATTCTAATGCTCAAAAATACCTATTTATTATTCTGAACATAGGTATAAATTATTTTAAAAGTAGATAGGAAGTAAATTATTTAACACATAGCATTTGCTTACTGATCTAACAAAACAGTGACAAGAATAAACTGACCTTTGTTTTATTAAGTATAGTCCTAAGTGATAAGTTCAGGTGGAAAATCAATTAGCTTTTTAACACACTAAATGAGAGGAAATAAACTTGCTTTTAAAGCTGAGTAAGAAAGTCACCCATTTACAGATTTAAGAACTTCCATATTAATCACTTGTAGGCTATCAGTTTACTATTTATAGAATTTTATTTGTTAGTCTTACAAAATCTATGTATGGAAAAAACAAATTCATTAAAGACAAGGGGAACTTGGAATTGTGCAGTTTTAAAATACACACTAGTATGACCAATTAATCTTATTTCCGTGAAGTTGCTAAACTGATCAGTCTTCCAGGGCTGGATTAATAGAGAAAGTCTGTCCTTGGCATGTCCTCTATTTCTTGAAACAAAAGCTATTTTGAACCACTAGGTCATAAAGTAGTGATGTGATTCTGTGCTTCAGCAGATGGCACAATTGAAGAAAGGCCAAGCTCTTTATGGTAAATGGCCACAACTGGACTCAGGGATGCCCAAGAGCCTCAGAAAACAAATGTAACGGCTTCCCTTTTTGTTTTGTTGTTATTGTTCCCTGGATTATTAGTTTTCTTTCAGAAGAAATTGCCTGTGAGTCTATTATTTTAGACCACTATGAATTCAGTTTTCTAAGGTTTGAGTCTGTTTTCTTGTTTTCCCCCCCCTTTCCCCCCATCCTAGGTTAAGTAAGACAATTACTTTTTCTGGGCTGCAATTCTAGTAAGTGTTCTGGAAAAACAAACAAAGGTGATATGAAAGACAGGAGAGTAATGGGTTGTGAGGCCAATAAGTGTGGGAAATATATCATATGTTTCTCATAGAAACAGAATATCGTATTGGATTTTGTGAATACATACTCTTATAATCTGAAATCTTATAAGAACTATTAAGTTATTTAATGCGGTATTTCTCTAAATTTTAAAATCAAGAAATCCTTTTTGGAGGTCACGAGTTGTGTTATTACTTGGACCTTTGGAATCACAGACCACAGTTCTGTAAATAACAGAGTTAACATAGATTATATTAGAAGTCATGAGAGGAAAGCATGTTTTTCATCTTAAAAGCAAGTATATTCTGACATCTCAGCTCACTTCATGTTCAGTATTGGAAGGCAAAATGAATTTCTGATAGCATGGACTATTAGTATTATTTCAGAAATAATATTATAGGTACATCCATTGATAAATGCTGTGTCAAGCAAAATAAACCAAAGACCCTTAAAGACAACTAATACAGAGTTTTCCAAATCAAATACAATAGTTGCTTCAATTATATGTTTGATTTGGTAGGGGAAGAATTTTTGTTGAAAAACCAGGAGTCAGAATTTCCCTTCCAGTACTATAGGACAACTGGAAAGTGGTAAAAAGGCAAAATCCTCTAGTCTCATTTGCTGAGGCGATGGAGAAAAGTAGACCTTACACATTCTCACCACGTACAAAAAAAGATAACTACGTGAGGGGATGAATATGTTAATTAGCTTGCTTTAATCTTTAAGCAATGTATATATATATCAAAACATCCCATTGTATCCCATAAATATATATACAATACTACGTGTCAGATAAATAAATAAAATTTTTTTAAAGATAAATATTGAGAAAGATAAATTTAAAAATCTCTGAATGATTTTTAAAAAGGTGACTTGGCTCCTTAGCATATTTTATTTACATGTAATAAGAAGCACTAGAAAGCATTATTTCTGCCAAACATTCCCACTGAAATGCTAGGATTAAACATGCACTTGTTTAAGCTACCACACTGCTATTAAATTTTTTAAAACATCACACCTCTTGCAAAAAAAAAAAAAATTATTAAACCATTTCATCACATCCTAGTGCTATATAGTTTGAGCTGTTTTTGTTTCTTTCTACAGACTAGCTAAAATCAGCTACCATGAAGAGATTTAGATGAGGCTTAGTTGGTAGAGGCACAGAAGGAAGAGAAATGACATTTTAGAATATCAATTACTGCCCAATAAGTAGAACAAGTGAGGGAGGATGTGAATTTAACTGTATTAAATTCTAAAAATCACGTATTTACTTCATTGTAGATATGGAATGGTGAAATACGACTACAAGATAGCGTCGTGTACCTATCATCCCAGGAAAAACAACAAGCATGTGGGTGTCAGAAAAGTGTCACAGAAGATTTAGGTGGATAGACACTGACAATCTTTCATCAAGTTAAAATGCATTTAAGTCCCTCAGACCTGGATTTAAATTTTGGCTCTGACACTTTGCAGTGTACTCTCGAGCCAGTTGCTTTCTCATCCTGGTTCTTTATTTATAAAATAGTGGTTTAAAAAATTGCCTACTAGATAGGATTATTTTGAGGATTTTTAAAAATTATACAATTGTTCTCTCCTATTAATAAATAGCTAATGCTTTCTGAAACTTCATGTCTCAAAACCTTTTTTAAGGATTACTATATTCTCTTTCATGGCATTTTCACATTCATATTCACATTGGTATATTCACTATATTTCTTGAGGTAGGTCCTGTTGTTATCATTCATGTATTATAGGTAAGAAAATAGACATGCTATAAGGTTAGTAACTTGGTTAAATTCACACAGTTGATAGTTCCAAGAGCTAGTATTAGAAATGATACAGTTATAGGTTACTAAGCAGGTAGCTAGTCAGAGAGGAGCAGGGCAGGGGAGAGACTTGCCCCTCCCAACCCTACACCAGTAATGTCAGGGGACCATCATGTGATGGTCAGACCGTTATTATCTGTCTCTCTAAAATAATTGGTTGCAGCTGGTCACAGGGACAAGCAGTCTCCCAATAGACAGAAAAGCTTGAAGCTGGTAATCAGCAGCTTCCAAATAATAACATCCGAGGAGTCTGGCGAGTGGGCTCAAGCATGTACACTAAGAGGCAAAATAGCTGAGTTTAAGTGATATATGACCTCCTAGGAACATCCAATTGATTAAATATGATTAATTTACTATCAATCCTCTTCAACCATGGTTTTATTCCAGGTCTACTTTTATATGACATTTGTAATAATATTTTGATGAATTAACTGGGATTATTTTTAAAAACTATAAATTGAGTAGGAAAATATATGTACAAATATTCTATATAATTTTGAAAATTCTATGCAATTTGTATAAAGTAAAATATTTTGAAGACATTTTAAAGAACATATAATAAAAATCCAATTTGAGTTTTATTAGGTATCTTATGGTTAGTCCAGCCTAGGGATTGGCAAATTACCGGATCAGTTCTGATACTAGACCCGATTTTAAGCTCCCTGTGAGCAAAGAATACCTTTTATATTTTTAAGTGCTTGAAAAAAATTAAAAATAATATTTTGTGACAGATAAAATTTATATAAAATTCAAATTTTTGTGCTCACAAATAAAGTTTAAATTTTGCCAATAAAAATGTTTGGGAATTTGTTTTCTCTCTTATTTTACACATAATATCTACATAATATACTTATGTACATAATACCAACATAATATCCTTGATTTTGCATCTTAGCCCATAACACCCAAAATACTTATTATTTGGCCCCTTACAAAAAATGTTTTCTGACAATTTTATTCTAGTCCAACAGTCTCACTGCAAATATGAAAAGAGAGGTTTATTAAAATTAAGAGCCTTGCCTAACAGAACTGGTTAGAGGAGAACATAATCCAGAATCACGACCCTCTGCCTGTAGGTTCATTTTTGTGGTCCCCCAAATGATTCCAAGGGCTTTGAACTCTGTAGTAACATGAGGCTGTATTACGAGAAACTAATCAGAACTTTCATCCAGCTTTTAGCTTTCTTTTTAAAAATAAGCAGGGTAGTTACAACATGGTATCAAATCTATACAGAAATAACTAAAGCTACTCAGAGCCTTATGAAGGGAAAAGCTGTTCTTATTCAAAACTATTATTTGAATTACAGCAGTACTAAAAGTAAAACAAAAAAAAACATAGTAATCACAATGTACTTAGAAGATTAAGTTCAATTATACTTAGGTTGTTAGGGATTAGAGACAGTTAATGATAATGAGCTGAATGGTATGTGCGCATAAATGGTTTTATAAAGAAAACATTATTTTTTAACAAAAGTTGTGCTGCCTACTCAAAGGTTGGGCTAAATACCAAATGTTGTATATGTTTTTTTTTTAAGAGCTTATCAAACCACAGAGTTGCATACAAGCAAAGGTAAAATAAAACCTTCCAAAACAGAGACCAACATTTAACTAAACTACCAAATAAATATAATCTGATTCTCATTCTTGGGTTGACTACTAAAGATAAGCTTTCTTTGTCAGAAATCTTTCCTCTTAGAAATAAAAGTCTAAGTCTTTAGTCAGTAGTAATGGATGTGGTAATGGATAAGGTTAGTTACTTTATTCTCATTCTGAAATATGCCTATTAAAGCAGAACTTGAGCGTTTCAACTTAAGTTTTACATTGTACCTTTATGTCACAATCTGTTTTTATACTTTTCCACACTATTTTAGCTGTTTTTACTTGATTTTCAGAAAATAATAGTTTACTAACTTCTGGTTTGGGGAAAAATATACAGATATTACAGATATTGTATATGTTTCATACCTTTTCTATATTCCTTGTGTCTAAAAACAAGTTTACATTTAATTTTCAATAACTCTGCCCTGAAGATAAAGTTCACTAGTTAAATGCAACCAAATATTTAGTTTTTAATCTGTAAAATGTAGCCATCAATAAAAGAGCAATGCTAAATTCTAAGTCCATATTTTACTTCCTGAACGCTCCTTGAGTTCCATATTCCCGTTAGCAGCCTACCCAGAATATGTAAATAGGCAATCTCAAATGTAAATACTAAAGTTAACTCTACAATAAATCCTGCTTCCTCCAGCCTTTTCCTCTCAATAAAAGGCATAGTCAAGTCAGTTGATTAAAAAAAAAAAAAAAAATACACAAAATTATTTCCCTTTTCTTTGTCCCCACACCAACAATATTCCTCCAGCTTTGCACTTCTGTCCATCTTCACTGCCATCACTATTGTCCAAAGACAGCATCATCTCTTACCAGACTCTACAACAGTAGCTGTTTGTCTTGTACTTTGACCCCATAATTCATCCCACTTTTTAAAAAGCCTAAAAGATCATCTAAATATACTACTTTGATCGTATCACTTGCGAGTTTAAAACTTTCTGTTATACTTGAAATATAATCTAAATTACTTGCTATAACCTATAAAGCATTATCTGGCTTATCTTTGCCTCCCTATGTGGGCCAGACTCCAGCCACTTTTTCTTTTTAGTTTTCAAACATTTTTAAATTACAATATATTGTACTTGGTGATTTATTTTCCAAAATCTCTGTTGCCCCAAATATTAAAATGTGTGTTCCTTTCTTACCATTTTTCACGCAATCTGAGTCTTATCTCCTCAAAGAGGAATTCTCCGATGACCATAAAAGAAAGGAGATCTTTTTTTTTATTCATAGCTCTTCAGTATTCAAGTTTATGTTATGTATTACTTATTGTTTTTTGTTCTTCTGTAATCCTCTAAAGAATGCAAATTCAGGTAAACAGAAGCATAGTCTGTTCTGTATAGCTTTAAAACCTCTGCATGAGTGTCCTGTATATAGTAAATGATCAATAAATATATATTGACTCAATCTTGGCTATTGTAAATGCTGCAGATGGAACAGCAGATATCTTTTCAATAAACTGATTTTTTTTTCTGGGTATATACTTAGCAGTGGGATTTTTTGCATCATATATGGTTGTTCTATCAATCAAAGTAAAATTGTTATCATCCCACTTGTTTTCCTGTTCCTTTTCATATTTTGAATTTGGTATAATTAAGATGTAGCTGCCTCACATAATGCTATGTTGGCTCCTCAAACCACCTTGGGCTATATGATACATTTACTACTGACGCTTGTATTCTAAAGAACTCACTTTATTTTAAAGGCTGTAGTGAAAATATTTCTCGTTCATTGTTTAAAAGACAACATAAATGCAGGTTGAAATTTATCATCTGGTAGTATGTTGTACTAGTTTCATATATTATGAACTAAAAATCCCGAATTTATAAAACAGAATAACCCTGTTTCCAGTCTATGTGAGGACTAAGCGCTGAATTTTTTATCTTGCCCAAATTCCTACCTAAGGGGTCTAGGGAGTCATGCCCTAAACCATAAATTCTCATCAGATAGGTTTTATCTGACCCTATATATCATGACTTACTTTTCAGTCTGACTCCGGCATAACATTACAAGACAAGGAAAAAAATTTTAACCCCAAAATATATTTCATTGCCATACCTTGAAATCGCCCTGTAAAAATCTCCTGTGGGAAAAATCCACATCCTATGGCGAATCCCTTTAACATTTTATTTTCCTTCCTTTCTTTCCAGATCCAAGGAATAATCAACTAACAGCCAGGCACCCTTTTAGGTCTGATGAGAAACATTTTACAACCTGCTCTCTCTCTGAAGTCTGCTATCTGAGAGAATCCTCTGCACAATAAAACTTGGTCTCCATAATCTTTTATCTTAAACTGAACATTCCTTTCCATTGATCCCAGGTCTTCAGATAAACTCAACCGTCAACCAGAAAATGTTTAAATTTACCAGTAACCTGGAAGCCCCCGCTTTGAATTGTCCCACCTCTCTGAACCAAAAAAGATGTATTTCTTAAATGTATCTGATTGATGTCTCATGCCTCCATAAAATATATAAAACCAAGCTGTACCCAACCATCTTGGGTACATGTTCTCAGGACCTCCTGAGGGTTGTGTCATAGGCCATGGTCACTCATATTTGGCTCAGAATAAATCTCTTAAAATATTTTACAGAATTTGACTCTTTTCGCCGACATATGTATTTAATTACTCATCAAGTATGTAAATTGAGCTTGCAGGGATGGAAATTTAATAGGCAAAATATTAGCTATCCATGAAAAGAATACTGAAAAGAAAAGGCTCTATTTTGTAAAAAATTATGGCATAAATATCTTTCGACTGGCTATTAGTAATGTCATGCTCATGCAAATAATGTTCAAATGTGCTCTCATCTTACTTTCTTCTTAATTTGATGTTATACATTTTGAGTTAAAATAGTAACATGACGTTCCATGTCATTCAATTCTTGGAGATTACTGCTATTTCCAACTGTTACTTTCTTGGCTTCAAGTTGTGGTCCTCATAATATTACAGCGCAAAATAAAATACCCTCCTGGAATACTCTACTTTTTATGTATTTTGTCTAATAATTCCAAATACCATCTGTATCATGAAATCTGATTGTTGGAGAGCTGACTGGTATTGTGAAAAATACAAATGTCATCCAATCAAAGTTTTGCTGAAAATTTTAAAAGTAACATTTTCTGATCAAGAAAAAAAATTGAGGGTTCTCTCTCTCATTAAAGCATGTGCTGAGATATAGGAAAACATTTAGTCATTCAGGAAACAGAGGGATTAACAGCATTAAATTATCTACTTAAGTAATTTAGTCATTTCAATCTCTTTAGATTCGTCTGATAATTAGTTAAGTCAGTTGACATCCATGATTTAAAAACATTGAGACGTTCACTGACGTTAATATCAACTTAGTTATGACAAAGCCATATCCAACAATTTACTGTATAAGCTACCAAAAAACACACTGATGGTAAATATGACCAATGAAGTTAACTGGATTCACAACTGAATCAGATTCACTACAAAATTCATCTAATTGGACATCAATTAGAACATAATTATTGTATGATACCATTTCATATTTAACAGAACAAAATATTTCAGATATAATAATTTAGTCATGTAGAATTACTTTAATTATATCACAGGTATGACAGGTTTTTAAATAAATAATAAGACCTGGACTAAAATGTATGGATTCTACTACAGTATAGAGGCAATGCATAGTATTAAATTCCTTAGCTACTTTGTAATCTTATTATTTTATGGAAGAGGCAGTAAATTCTATATAAGCAGAGAATATTATCCAAATCCTATTACTATCATAATGATGTGCATTTCTTTTTTTCATTCATATGCAGCTTGGAAATGTTAAACAAGATATTGATTTAAAATGGAAAAGTGCACAATCAATGTCACAGAATCTGGTAACAGCCATTATTGTTTATGGGGCTAGTGACCCTTTTCCACTTATCCTCCTTTCCTGGGAAGCAAAGACTGCTTCTTTGATAATGCTGTGGAGTGGCCATTTATCATCTATATTTGAGGCACTTTCATTTTTCACTATACATTGACTTTTTCTATCGATATGCTACAGCTGAGCATGTTTCCTTCCTGTATGCTTCTGCCAAGAAATGGAGTTGGAAGCAAAGAGAAAAAGACATATAAGTCAGTAAATGCATGGCTTAGCTTACTCCTTCCTGCTTGTTAAACCTTTGGACTTGTGCATCTGGACATTACTACTAAGTAATTGAATATTAAGTTTTACTAAACAAAAAAATAGCAAGAGGATTATTAGCTTTACAGTAAAATTGTAAAATTGTATACAATATTATATTAAAGCTTCTATAATCAAAATCTATTACACATATATAAACAACAAAAATCAAACCTAAGTGCTCAGAGACTATTTCTAATCTTCTTATAATAGAAAAAATTTTATTGAATTTTCTAATGTCATGTTTGATTTCCCAGATAAGTAAATTGAAAAATTGTCAGTCATTCACTTGTCCTGATAAAAACTGGTTTGATTATTTCTTTTTAGAATGCTTGTTAGAAAACTCTTCATGAAGTCATAAAATAACAGGAATTATTCCCATTTCACAGAAAAAGAAATGAAAATAAGACTAGTAAAGTAATTAAATTACTTCCATCATTTAAAACATTGTTTTAAGGTTTTCATCTATTTATACTAACTAATAAAGCTGATGTAATGATTACATATTTCAAATGATTTAAAACCTAATTTACTTGAAAGAAACACAAAATGTTCTAGCGGCATTCTTTAAACACTGTCAGTTATGCGCTGTTCTATAATTCCAATGATGTATATATCTCACCTTTGTAGGGCATAAACTACTTGAGGTTTGAATTGCCTTATTTTATTTTCCCAAGAGAGCTTCTATAATATTTTTTATGTGGCAAGTGCCCAATTAATGTTGCCAATTGAATATTTATGTCTAACACATTCAAAAGTCTTCAAACTATTAGGTAATTCTCCAATAACCTTTGTGTGAAGTTCAAGTATAAAATATAATTATATTTCAAGTGTAATATAATATATATTTAGCAGGTAAGTGGAAAAAGAGTAATTAATTGGCTATTGAGGTCTAAGCCAATAAAGTTAAATTGCTAGTCAGTTGAGGGAAAGGGTTATACTGGGCTTGATCATCAAAGATGATATCTTCAGTGGTTTATTTCATTTTAAAACTGTAGTTTTTAAACACTTAATTTGTTATTATCTTAACTATTCAATTTTTTTCTGAAATCTGATTGAAATTTGGTAGGTTATAACAAATTGTAATAGGTCACAACAAATTTAGCTCACGTTTCAAAATTTGTTATTAATAGATGACTTCATGAAACCACTTAGTAGCATTTCTTTTCAATGCCAAGAAGATAATCTTGTACGTCTTCATGTTATAATAACATCTTAGTAACACTACAGATAAAAGAAAATGACAGGGGATTATAAGAAAGGTATTTAATTTAGCCCTCTTTATAGTTCAGGGCCATGTCAAAGCAAATCATATAACTTAAAAATCTTGAGTATGCATGTGCTATATCTGTTGATATCATGCAGAGTTCATCTCTTAGATTAAATGACTAGATTTCAATAATAGAGAAAATGAATCAAAAGTTAATACATGCTAAAATTAAATATTTAGCACATTTTATATTTCCATTTTTCTTTAAATAAGCATACAAATAAAAATAAGATTTATAAATTAGTTAGCAGGACTGCTGAATTAGAAACCACTATTTTCAATATTACACTAACACATTATAAACAGAACTTCCTTGTTCACCCTTGCAAATTCATCTACCTCTTTCTACCTACTAAATAACATTAGAAATATGAAAAAGCTAAATTAACAAACTGTCTTTATAATCACCAATATAACTTTAACACTTATCAAAATTTCCGACACTTCTAAGTACATATGATATAAATACTGTTAAGACAAAGAATCTTGTTATGTTAATATTATATTAGCTATTTCAGCCTCCTCTTGGGTAAGCATGTAAAAATGGTTAAACAATAAATTTCTATGGCAACAACTTAAATTCTAGCATATTCTTAGTTATAGCAGCAGCCACAGAAGCTACTAATTTCTCTAAGGTAATGTAACTAAACAAGATCCTTCTTTTCTCCTTTTACATTGGGCACAACTAAAATCTCTTTTACTTGAATGAACTAAAGAATGATTTAACTGGAAACAAGATATCTCAACTAATGCACATGATAACTATAGTTACATGAGCATTTGATGCAAAGACAAAACAAAGAGAAGATACTAAGTATTTTAAAATGAAAGTTACATGGTGTGACCAAATGCATTATGTATCCTATAAACTAACATATATGTGTATAAAACTAATGTATATTAATTACATAATTGTTACAGAGATATTTTATCAAAATGAATAAAACCCTGCCAGATTAAATAAAAAATGTTCTTATACATGAAATTATTGGATATCTTTTGTACATAGATTTTTAACATTAATATATTTATTAAAATATTCTTAGAGTCAATATATAGATGATTTAGTTTCAATCATCTGAATATCTGTAATTTTGAACTCATTTAGCAGACTCATCTTTTCTCTTATGTGCTATGTCTTCTTATATACTACTCTTGGAGAACACACTGAAGTTATTGAATGAAGGGCAAATTTCTGTTGCTGCAAGAAATACCGGAAATATAAAGGGCCACCAATACATATTTGGGTATGAACATACAAACTGAGTCCATAATTAGTTATACAGTATTTTCATAAATGCTTATTTTTTTTTTAAGATTGCCTTAAGAACTTGATCAGGTAAATGTATATGATTACTCACTCAAAATATAAGGTCTTTGAGTACAAGGAAAATTGAATTTAAATTCCACTCTGCTATTTACCATGTATGACCAGAGTTACTGCTGACTTTTCTTAAGCCTCAGTTTTCTCATCTGTATAATGGAAATAGTATCTTACTAAACTGCCCTGTGGTTGTGGAGATTAAATAATTACATAAATCGCTGAGCACATGCGTGGTGCACAATGAATACTCCAAAACCATTGAAGCTACTATTTAAAAATACTTTTACCCCTTTAACCTTGGTTTCTATATTGTAATTTATTTTCAATGAAAATGAAGAAAAGTTCTTGCCTCTGTGCACACCTTCTATGAGAAATTCTAGTTTCCTGACCTAGATTAGTCACGTATCAGTTTCAAAATTACTAATATACCTCACTAGATATCTGTCATTAAATGTCACCTTCCACCAGAGATATTGTTTCTACACCTGTCATTTTTTCTTTTCTTTCTAAAGGTCATAACATTGTCGAATGTATGCCTCTTCTCCCCTAATTTTTCCATCACAGGTAAATCTGTTGATTGCTTACCGAGAACCCCGTTGTACTTTCTGTAAAAAGAATAAAGCCATCCTGTGAGAAATTAATAAATAGAAAACAACCCATAATATCTGTCAGAGGGGAGTAGGTTGCAGGTTTACTGTCATGAAATGCAGTCCACAAACAAAAGAATCAAGAGAGAAAATGATGAATGTCCTTAGGAATAGTCATGGTTTATAATAAAGATTTTATTAAAAAAGTGTTAAAATAAATAATACATATTCCAGAACATTACTGTTCTGGGAAATCACTTCCCTTTAGAATATGAGTTCTAGATGGCAGATCTACTTACAACTGCTCGGGGGTCTTCCAGTAGCTGATTTATAATCCTATATTTAAAAAAAATCTATAGTCTGCAGTCTCTTGACATACTTCTCAAGGGTGGATATGTGGTGGAATGCAGACTCCATCAATATGTGTGATTTTGTTTGGTTTTTGTAGCTTAACTGTTGTTTAGAAATCCCAGAGGAATATGATTGAGGCCAGAGTTACATTGGTTCAAAAAATTCAAACAGTTGAATGCTGTTTTTGTTAATTGCTGGGCCACAACCAGAAATCCGGATGATGGGAGAGAAACACTTCTTTAGGATAATGATTAATTTCCATAAAGATGAGTGCTTTAACAAATTTCAATATGCAGTTGCTGGGGCGGGGAGGGGGGTGGGCACTAATTAGTTTTACCGTTTTCAGCAGATGTTGAATTCAAAATGCCAGCAGCATCTCAAATGCCAGTCATTAGGTCTGTCTTTCATTGAGGAGTGCTGACCAATGAAATCTCCACTCTGTTTAATGAGACCGATCTAGGCAGAGTCAATTAAATCAAATCTCTCCTAACATCCTTAATATCTGCAGTGTGGGCAGCACCAACAAAAGCAGCAGTGAGGGATTTCCAGTATTAATAAAGGGATTCACTGCTGCATTTGGAGAGGGGACAAAACGAAGGCGTGTATGTTGGGGCAAGACCTTTATGGACTGGGGAAAGCCGGTAAAGTCTGAGCGAAGGTGGGGGTGGGGTGGAGGTTGGGGGCGAGGGAAGAGGAGCTACTTAAAGGGTAAAAAGCTAAGTAAGGCGATTAGAGAAAGAGCCTTAATGGAGCTCAGGAAGGGATCTACCCCCCACCGTTTCCCTCCCCTGTCTCTTCCACCGCAAATCCAATTTACCACTTGCAAATATGAAGCTGGAAAAAGGTAAGGACCCAGAGTTGAAAACATTTTCACTTTAATACTGAAAAAATATGCCATTATAAAATCCTCGAATAGAATTAGTAAGTTTCACGTGCTTCCTCGGTTCTTTTTTCCTACTTTATAAGTAAGATTTATACCAGCACAGAATTGCTACCATAGGATCGCAGCCTAAGCACTAGAGTGACATTAATTGGTCATGCTTAACTGCCTCAAAATCATTTTTTAAATAATTACACTGATACTATAATAGAAATCATGGGTACTTATTTTACATTCAGATGGAAGGCATTATTGGATATGTATTAAAAAAATCCCCCTGAAAAAAATAAAATAAAATAAAACATCACCATCAAAATAAAAGAACCCAAAACAACCCCTAAAAACTTCCCTCAACAAAATACATTGTTAACTCATAAAATGGACGATGACTAGCCATGCAAATGTCTTAAATAAAACCTTTACATTTTTTTTTCAGTTAACGTATGCTCTGAACTGCCTACCGATCACAAATAATGGCGAAATGGCACTTTCTGATTATACTGTATTTTGTTTATAGAAAGTTTGATACGATGGAACTTATCAGGTAAGAGGGTGGGTGCTGTGAAGGAGATGCCGTCTCCAGTCGCGGGGGCGGGCAGAGTCCCTGGAGCGCGTGGATTCCATGCGAGCCATGCAGCACTTTTTGATTTTTGTCAGAAGTCAGAGTTACTTATTTACAATACATTCATGCCTTCGTGCAACTGCCCATCCCTGCGTAGCCAACAGGGAGCCATCACGGGGCTAATCCACAGGGGAAAAATAGATATCTATCTCTCTATATAGATGTAGATATATGTATATATGTATAGAACCGTGGCATCCAACCCCACAGGCCCTGGGGCCGAGGGCGAGGGCACTGTCAGTTCTTCCAGCAGGGTCGTGCTGGGCTTTCTGTCAAAAGGGGCTCTCAGCAAAGAGCGAGCTGGCTGCGCTCTCCCAGCTCGCCACAGTCTGCTCTTTGTTTCCAGGAGGGAGCTAAGTAAGGGGTCAGCCCCTTTCGGTTGTGCGAACTCACAGTTATTTATCTACTTATGCCCATTCAGGCTGATGGATTTGGGTATACGCCCCTCCAGCCCCCTGGGGGGGTGCCTGCGGCGGGGGAGGACGTATCGCCTTCCCTCTGCCCTCCCCTATCGGGGTTGGGGTCTTAGTCTGAGAGCGAGTGAGAGCCACAGTCATACACTCTGTGGGCCCCATCTGCGTTGTAAGGCCCATTGTGCCAGTAGGAAGAGTCACAGACTGTCTGTAGGGAATTAATCTCGGACGCGGAGGAGTTGGCATCTCGTCTCTTGGACCGCTTTCGGTTCCTCAGGATAAACACGAGCATGCCCACCACGGTGAAGGCGGAGGTGACAAACACCAGCAGCAGTCCTGGGACCAACACCGAGATGGACACCCTGCTGGTGTCTAGGTAGGAGTTGGAGTGCGTCCCGGTCTCCGCCAACCCAGTGCTGTTTTTACTGTGCGAAGTTAACGTGGGCGAGATCCTAGCGTACAGCTGGGGGCAGATCTCGTCATTGGAGAGGAGCATGAAATCCTTTCTAAAGAAGTTCACCGGCGTCTCACACTTGAGGTCGCTCATCAGCACTTCGGAACCCAAGCGTTCTGCCCATTGCTTGAAAGGCACAATGGTGCAGGAGCACTCCCAGGGGTTTCCGTGGAGGTCTATCTGGATGATGGAGGTTAACTGGTCCAGCACCCCTGCCACCGGGAGGTACATGAAGTAATTGTTGTGCAGGCTGAGTTTAGAGAGCGAGACCCCAGCGAACACGTCCACAGGCAGGGACCTCAGCAGGTTGTTGTTGAGAATGAGGATCCTCAGTTTGGGCATGGCATTGAAAGTGCCCGGGAAGATGAGCTGGATCGCGTTGTACTCCACGTTCAGGTACTCTAGGTTTTGCAGCCCCGCGAATTTCTCCCGGGACAGCGTGTCCAGGTAATTGCTATCCATATATAGCCACCTGAGGTCCAAAAGGTTCTTGAAAGTGTTGTTCTCTACAGTAGCGATGTTATTGTTGCCCAGATCCAACAGAATGAGGTTCTTGTAATCCACAAAGTGCGATTTTCGGATGCTGTGGATCTTGTTATCTCGTAGGAAAAGCTCCTGCACGTTAGAGAGCTTGGGCTTCAAATCAGCCAAGCTGCTCACGTTCCGGTTGTTGCAGTTCATCTTTAAACCCGACCCTGGGATGTGGTCGCAGCTGCAGCCCCCAGGGCAGGGCAAACTGTTAGCTAAGGGTTTGTTTCTGGCGCTACCCGTCGCTATCGCTGCTGTCGGTCTGATTTTGATCTGCCAGTTGCCTGGGATCTTTGTACCTCCGTTTGGAGCAGACCCTGGGGTGGCATGATCTTCTTGCCCATTTGTCTTGAAAGGGGTTGGCAGGGGGCCAGGAGCAAAGGTCTCTTCTTGGGCAGGGGGTGCCGGGAGACTAGAATCCACTCGGTTTTTCAAAGGACACAAGTCCTGTTCGGTGGTTTCATTGAGGTCTTTACCCTGCAGTCTGGTGGGGGCTTCGCAGACCACTCGGCCGATCAGGGCATTCTTGGGAATGTTTTCCAGCCATTCTTTCAGGGAGAGCAGATCACAGGTGCAGTCCCAAGGGTTATCCTCTAGGAGGATCTCCGCAATACCAGGGATTTGCTCCAAGACCTCCTCATAGGGCAGCGTTTTCAGCCTGTTACCCCGGAGGTCGAGGTGAGTGATGGGCACATACTGGAACACATTGGCAGGTAGGGTGCTGATGAGATTGTCATTTAAAATGAGCACCTCCAGCTTGTTCAAGTCCTGGAAGGCCCCCGGGTCTATATCTCGTAATAAATTAAAATCAGCCTGGAGATATTCCAGATCATCCAGCCCCAGAAAAGTCTGCTTTCGAAAAGACTTGATCTTGTTGTTGTTGATGTGCAGCCTTTTCACCAGCTGCAGCCCCAGAAAAGCCCCCGGAACGATTTCATGCAAGCCATTGTTTTCCATGTGCAAACTAACCGCATTATAAAAGTTAGCGAACTCATTAGGGAAAAGTCGAGTGAGGGAATTGCCATGCAGAAATAAATGGTAAAACTGGGAAGTCGGGGCAGTGAAACGCTGCAGACTTGTGAAGCCTTTTTTTTCACAGTCTACGTGTAGGTCCCCTTCTATCTCATTGCAGGAACAGATCTTCTCTTTGCAAACGTCCCCTGTAACGTTTCCAGCGGCAAAACAAAGAGACGTCTCCAGCAACAGAATCCAAAGCAGCATTTTTAAAGCGAGCAATTCATCCCCGATCTCATCACAAAGTAACAGCGACCATCCTGCTCGCCACAGACACAATTCAAGTTCATTTAGTGCTCCAATGTCCGAACCCAGGAAAGGAGAAGAAAAGGGTTTGGGGGGGTGGGGGTGGATTCCTTCCTCCCTAACCCCCCCGCACTGCAATAGCCCAGACGCCAGTCAATAATTATATCCACAAACTATCCAGGCACGTAGTGCAAGGCAAGCAAAAAAAAAAAAAAAAAAAAAAAAAAAAAAAAAAAAGTAGGGAAAAAACCCCACTCCCCCACAACCCTTTAAAAATAACAGCAAAAGAAGTTAAATATATACATATAAATTAAAAGTACACCCTTACAGAATCTCATCTACTGATCCT
This sequence comes from Macaca thibetana thibetana, assembly GCF_024542745.1. NCBI lineage: Eukaryota > Metazoa > Chordata > Mammalia > Primates > Cercopithecidae > Macaca > Macaca thibetana. Next base: position 63,861,619 of record NC_065594.1, read on the forward strand.
CACTGATCAGAAATGAAACAATGCTAGTAATTAGAAGCAAGTGCATGTTAGAGAAACAAGCAGAGGGTTTGCAGCGTAGTACAGGCGCACTGCCTGTGCATGGCTGTGCGTCGGACTGACCTTGCCTCTCTGATACAAAGCAGGGTTTTCCGCGGCTTCTGTTGTTGAGGATGCTGGTGGAGTTCTTGCTGTGGTTGCGGGTTGCCCAGAAGTCCCCCCGAGGTGCTGTCCAGTCCCCCCGGTGCTGAAATCACGCCCGACCGAAGGACTCACGCTGCCCAGCCAATGGCGCTGGAAAATTTCCGCAATCGCTGCGTTTTGTGGTTGTCCATCCTTTTCCTTTCCTCCCCTTCGGTCCTCTTAAGGCTTTTTTTTTTCTTTTTTCTTTTTTTTTTTTTTTTTTTGTGCTCTCGCTCTAGCTTACTAGCTCTTCTTTTCCTGTTCTCCTTCTCTTTCTTCTGCTCTTTCGGAATTACGTGGAGGGGGGCGGAGGGCGGGGGGCGAGTTGTCTGAGGGAGGAAGAGAGCGCGAGAATGAGGGGAGGGGGGCGGAGAAGAGAGTTGCTAAGAAGCTCTGCTCGTTCCAGCCTGGTGCACTCTGAAAGATCTGACACCCTCTGCTGATCTGCAGTAGCAAAAATCCATCTGGCTAAGGAATGCTGAAAGAAAAAAAAATCAATCCACGTACAGGGCAAGCGTTAAAAATGTGGGCATAAAAGGCTGACGATCTACATAGACGCTTATTTTAAATGGATTATTTGATTCTTTTTGCGTGCTGGAAACTTTACCCTTTCCTTTCCTTAACGAGCTCACAGCCCCCACCAGCTCCACCATTCGGAAAGGAGTGCTTTTAAAACATTTATTTCCCAATGGCTTGAATAAAATTAGTGTCAGGGTGTCAAGCGAACAGCAATTTGAGGTAATTATACTGCACGCCATTTTCATCAGTGCTTTAAATGCATTTCTTCCTTCTCTGCGGCACAGTGTTTTATGCTATTTGATGTCTTTGAAACATTTTTTTTTGGTATGTTGAAAGTGGCTTTCGGAACATATATGTTACATAATATCTAATTGAGTATGAATTTTTTGTTGCAAGGTATATAAATTAGGCATATAGTTTTTAAAACTTGCAGAAATTTAGTCAAGTTGATCATTGAGAGTTAGGTTCTTTGATGATATTTCTTGAATGTTATTTAACTCTGGAGGGTGAAACACAATGCACGCTTAAGTCCTTGATTCCAGTCCCGAAAGCTTTAACTGAGAACCGGAAAAGAAGGGAGGGGGCAGGGCAAAATCCCAAGATGATTTGTGAGTGCTGTTAAAAACCCACTGGCAGGCAGGGGCGCGCACACTACACGCACGCACACACACACACCCCATTGACAAAGTTTCCACATCAGTTTGAACTAATTTAAATATTTACAAGTAAATAACCAGTTGCATTTTGAGAGGAGGAGACAGAAATCTCTGGACTCTAAAGCTCAGCGCGAACGCTATCTGCAGGTAGCCGGCAGCTCCTCCTCGCGCAGATGCTTGTTGGGTCACTGATGCTGGGGAAACACGAAGCTCAGGCTTTTTCCAGTGAAGGAAACACCAGATTCCAAACTCAGAGCTTATAAAAATCCAGTAATATCACCTTCCAGGAGGCAAGGAAACGTGAACGTGCTGCTTCCGTGAAGCCTGTTTTGCTGACTTTTCCTTTCAGAGTCGACACCTTTTCCATCAATACGTCCCAAAATATTTATAGATAATTCTAAGATTTGAAATTTTTATGTCTTTTAAATAGAGTTACTGTTTGGCCCTTTCTTCACTCTATGCAGAGAGGATATGTTTACACCACTTGCCTTTTTAATTAGGTCTTTTGCAAGTTGGACAGCTGCTACAAGCCTGTTAATAATTTGTGCAAAAGAGCAAATGTTCTACGAAGTGTATATTTTGAGAAAGATGGGGAGTAAAAATTTAGGGGAAAGGATCGGGGTTGGGAAAATTCCCAACGCTAAGGAAGGTCTTAAAGATGTTTACTTACAAGATTTTTTTTTTTTCTGGGTCAGAAGCTAATTTCTAGGTGGGTGGGGAAAATATCTATACATAATGTTTTCATATGACAAAATATTTTTGTTACATTCCTCTGGTGAAATTCAGTGAAGGGAGGTGGGGGATGAAGACATCTCAGTGTGTGTGTGTATGTGCATGCATGAGTGTGTTTGTGTGTGTGTGCATGTGTGTACACTAGAGAGATCTTTTTTAGACATCATGATACACTTCTGAAATAACTCTGTTCTCATTTAATTTGACCCATTACCACATATAGAGAGTGAAAAAAAAGACCTTAATCAATCTGTAACCATTATGCTAAAGAAATGCTATGCAGTTGAGAACTGCAGATGTGAAGGAGTTCAACTGAAGGAAATAATTTTTCTGTCTCTTCTTAAATAGGACTCAGGTCTAAAATATCTTGGCCCAAGAAACCACTCTGATAAAGGAAACCAGCCTTATGGTGTTGGTGATTGATAGGGATAGGCAAGATTCAAGAAAAAGAGAAAAATGCTGGCTGTTTAGAAAGAACAATCATCTAAAATCCACATTTTTAAGCTTAAAAGGTTACCTGCTTTTTTCAACTTGCAGAATATTATCTTTATGTGAAGAGACTCCAAAAACATATTTAAGTTGGTTTAAATGAATTTAGATAACCTACAGTTTGTATTCAGATTTCATTCTCCTCTTCACCCTTTAAACTCTCTCTTTCTCTAATCCCTTATTTCTTCTTTCCTCTTACCACACCAATCACAATAGAAAATTCACAATTAGGATTCTCCCATTCAGGTACCTTACAGCATCTTTTAAATTATATTCTCTTCTTACCTTACAACATTTTAAAAATTATATCCTCTTCAAATAATTTCTTATCTCTGCACTCTAAGAAAAAAGTGTGGTAGTTCCCAGATGAGCAACTAAACCTGAGAAGAAAAGATTGAGATTATACCTCCTATATGAAGATCTCCAGTACAAACTTGCAAGCAAAATATAGAGGTACACATGCAAGTCTATTGAAATGCACCCTCTATAGTAGCTATCATAATTTTAAAGTATTTTCATAATAAATACATTTTAGAGACATAAAACAGTCTAGAAAACCATGTCTACAACTTCAAAGCCTAACTATTCAAGTTAAACAATAAATGTATTGGTGGAGAATAAAAATATAAGGGATTTATATGTGATCTAAACATTTCTAATACCTTAGGGGAATATTTCTTAGGCATGAATTCTTCTTAAAAGGGTTCCACACTATCTATTTGAGCTCAAGTGAACTCCTTCAGTTGCCTTGCCTCTCAACAGATAATCTCAGTAGCTGGAGATAAAGGATATTCCAGATGATGATGATGATTGATAATATTTGTTCAGGGCTATAGTTTAATTTCCTGGCTGTGGCCAGAAAGATTTCAATTGTGTCTTTAAATGTTCACACATTTCTATTCTTCATCAAACAAGTTCTCCTCGCAAACAAGAAAAGTTGCATGTTGATTGTTCAATAAAGAATGTTTTCAGATTAAGAAGAAATTTGTCAGTTAATTATCCATTTTTTCCCAAATGGCATCAAATTTATAGATATTTCCACATATGTATTACATTTTTAAAATGAAAAAGTAGAATTTATAACAAACATTTTTTGTTCAGTTTATTTAATCTTCACAATAACTTTAAAAATTACTGTTCTAATTTTTAACTGTAAAAGTGATACTTTTTTAACAAATACAAAATTACATATAGGAAGTCTATCTTTACTCTTCCCTCATCCACAACACTTTTTATTGCAGAGAACTATAGATAACTTGTTGGTTAATAGTCAAATTGATCCTATTTTATGGATGTGGAAACTGAGGCTGAGTAACACTGAGTAATTTACCAAGATTAAAAAACATCAGTTGATTTTGTTATGGTAACAAAGCTGCAGACTCCTGAGCTAAGCTTTCACTCTACTAAGTCTCTCTTTGTTCTTAATATATAATACAATGCCATTTATGACTCTAGTTAAGCTTTCTGTGGATCAGTTTCCTTACTAGTATATTTAACATATACTAGTATATATTGGCCGGGCGCGGTGGCTCAAGCCTGTAATCCCAGCACTTTGGGAGGCCGAGACGGGCGGATCATGAGGTCAGGAGATCGAGACCATCCTGGCTAACCCGGTGAAACTCCGTCTCTACTAAAAAATACAAAAAACTAGCCGGGCGAGGTGGCGGGCGCCTGTAGTCCCAGCTACTCGGGAGGCTGAGGCAGGAGAATGGCGTGAACCCGGGAGGCGGAGCTTGCAGTGAGCTGAGATCCGGCCACTGCACTCCAGCCTGGGCGACAGAGCGAGACTCCGTCTCAAAAAAAAAAAAAAAAAAAAAAAAAAAAAAACATATACTAGTATATATTATAGTTTCTGATTTTTTTGATCCCTTCACATTCTTTTTTTCTGAATCCAAAACATTTTAAAAATGATTTTACAAAAGACCTAGTGTCTCTTGCTTTCCTTAGACTTTTCACATTTGAACTCAGGATAATTGTTACCATATTTAATATTTGCTATGATTTGAAACCAGTAATAAACAGTATAACCACTGGGGGAGAGAATTCATTGGTCCTGAGTTTAATCTACTACTGTCATAAGATAAAGGGGTCATTGTGAATTTTTTCATCTTGAGATAATAATTGTAAACTACAAGAGGGTTACAAATCAATTGTACCTATAAACAAATATGCTTAGAATGTAAGATTCTCACACATATTTTCATATTTTATTTTTGTAGATTGTAACATTCTAGGAATTGGGTGCTAAGATAATGAAAATATTACACAATTACTGAAGGTGAAGTTAATACAATATTTTTATAATATTTCTTTAATAGTATATCACTTTTTATAACTTAGCAACTTTTATTTCTCATCAAAGAACATAGCAATCTCAGTAAAACACGTCAAAATGCACGTACCGTTTTCTTTTGTGGCTTAAAGTATCACTGTCCTATGTTCACATCACTTTATGTTTTTTATTACTTTGGGCCATAAGTTTGGCTATTTGGAGTAAAACTGAGTTTCTCATATAGTCTCATTTTTGTAATAAATCTTATATTGGGCTTATCGGAAAGAATATTGATCAAAATATAATTTTATATATTCAGAAATTCTAATTTATTATTTTTGTTATTTAACATGAATAACGCAACCAAAGTTTTGCCCAGTAAGGGTAATACTCTTAGCTATATATCACACTGTACTACATACACTACAAGTATAAGAAGGATCTATATTTCCACAATTGTTTATTATATTAATTGATGCTTAAGTAGATATTTGTTGAGCACTTGTTTTACTCTTTTCTATATGTTCACAAGACCTTGCAGATAATCACACAGAGCAGAAAAAGTCTGTGTTTCCTATAAAGTATGTATTATATTGTAAGATAATGAAATACATGTTACTTATATAGGTTTTAGGAAACACAGAAAACAACAAAAAAAGTTGAAATTCACAGAGATTACTGCTGTAAAAATATACATATACTTTTAACATGCTTTTTGTACTTAACATTTATTTGTGAAAATTTTTAATGTTATTAAACATGTTCTACTATTAGAGACTTAATTCCTTGTATGACACAAAATAATTCATAGGACTAATTTTACCATAGGATATTTAGTTCTTTCTAGAATTTTTACTCTCATAAATAATGCAGCAAAGAACCAACTTAAACATAAATCAATGTTTACATCATTATTTATTTTCTTATTATAGGTTCCTGGAATTAGAATTCTTAATCTGTTTTGTGTTGTGTATAACAGAATACCTAAAACGGAGTAATATATAAATAAAATAAATTTATTTTCTACTGTTATGAAGGCTGAGGAGTTCATGGTCAAAGAGGATGCATCTAGTGAGGGCCTTCTTGCTGGCAGGAACTCTGAAGACTTCTGAGGCAATGTAGGTATCACATGTCCAGGGAACTGATGTGCTATCTCAAGTCAAGTCATCTTATTATTAAGCTACTAGTCCTACTCCTGAGATAATCCCTGAATCCATTAATCCAGGAATGGATTTATTCATTCATGCAAAGGCATGATTTCAGCTCACTGCAACCTCCACCTCCTGGGTTCAAGCGATTCTCCTGCCTCAGCCTCCCAAGTAGCTGGGATTACAGACACCCACCATCATGCCTGGATAATTTTTGTATTGTTGTAGAGACGGGTTTTCACCATGTTGGCCAGGCTGGTCTTGAATTCCTGACCTCAGCTGATCCGTCTGCCTCAGCCTCCCAAAGTATTGGGACTACAAGCTTGCCACCACACCCCACTAACATATTTTCAAATCATTCCGTACCATTAAAGTGAAGCCAATGCTTATCCACTTACTTGAGCAAACACAGTTCAATTTCTGATTATTTATTGAGTACATTGTCTTTGTTATTTTTCTTCAACTTTTAAGACATGTTTTTGTTTAATATCACTTCTGTGGATCATTTCCAGACAAAGCCACCTATACATTTCACTGCATTTCACCTTAAGGTATTCAGCAGAACAACTATTAAATTTTGCATTCCTTTTTTTCTTCAAAAAAATAAGTTATTTAAAATACTGAGTTTTCAATAAAGTATAACATTCTTGAAGAGAGGGATAAGATTTTTTATCTTTTAATATCTAACACCCAGCAGTGTACCAGGCACAAAAGATGGTATGATGTACACTCCAGCAGAAATAAGGCAGTATGTGAGATAGTGATAAACTTTGTGGAACAGATCACAAGGGTAAAAAGGCTCAGAGGCAAGGTATATTCACAAACCAGGGATTTGGGAAAGTGATGCAATCTATGAATTATTTCGGTAGCCCTTGATATATTTTATTATGCATTATTATGCATATATTTATAATTTTTTTATCTAGAAAATGAGATATACATTTTGTATATCCCAAAGAGTTATTACAGTACAATACACCTGGTCAACAACCAATAATTTATGATGATGTTAACGATAGGAATGTATTCCTGTTTTTGAAAAAGGAAGTAAATATAAAATTAACTCTTGTGAATATAAATTATTAAAAACCATTAATCTAAAGACCCAGTGAGGTTAAGTCTAGGTTATTGATTGGATTTATAAAATGTATAAAAATAAAAATATTATTTGCTATTCTGTTAATCCTTTCAGAGCCATGACACAATCTCAAAGGGGCTAAATTATCTTATTTTTCTCCCATTAAAGACTTTACTCTCTTTATTTCTCTTTCTATCCCATTGGTTACATTATTATATTTGTTGTATTTATTATTGTATTTTTCTTGGGACTTATTTCAAACCAAAATTTGATGTGTTTCTTTGAGAGGTTTCATATGATGGAAAAACGTATTATACCCATGTTCTGGGCCGGGAGTGGTAACTTATGCCTGTAATCCCAACACTTTGGGAGTCTGAGGCAGGTGGATCATGATGTCAGGAGTTCAAGACCAGCCTCGTCAATATGGTGAAACCCCGGCTCTACTAAAAATTTAGCAGGGCGTGAAGGCGCACACCTGTAGTCCCAGCTGCTCAGGAGGCTGAGGCAGAAGAATCGCTCAAACTCGGGAGGCAAAGGTTGCAGTGAGCTGAGATTGAGCTACTGCACTCCAGCCTGGGTGACAGAGCAAGACCCTTTGCTCTGTCAAAAAAAAAAAAAAAAAAAAAAAAAGCAAGTATTATACCCATACACTGTTTTGTCAGTTTCCAGGAAAGGAATAATGTTAAAAATCATTTATTTATTTATCTATTACACAGACAAAGGCACACACATACAGACAAGATACAAATATATCATATAATGCCTACTGTGTGCAAAAAATGTAAAATGCAAAACCAGAATAAATCTCTAAAGATATAATCACATGCACTATTGCAGATTAGGTAGAGAGATACATTTAACAGAGGTGGATACCTTTTAGTAATGGCAGTTAAATCACATCATGTAAGTTACATGTGTCTAATTGGCTAATAAAAAGGTCAACACCATCCTTTTAAAGATTTCTATAAAGCACTGTATACTAGTAATTAATTTTGATAACAATATAAAAAAAGGGGAATCCTGTGGACATTTTGAATTGTCCAAGGACAAAGGATAATGTGAGTAGGGTGACCATGCATGCCTGTTTTCTCAGAAAATTTTAGTTTATGCTTGCTGTTGTAGTAGTAAATATTGATAACACACAATTTTAGTTTATAAAGTTTCCACATTCGTGCAATGAATTAATTGTATTGTATGCCTAATAAATATTATTAAAGTATAAACTACATATTTTCTAATTAGTTAAAAATTAGCTGTTCTTACCCTTACGGCAATCATTAGGTTGTGAGGAAGCATTATTACACATGAGCAGTTTCCTGGAACAGTGAAAATACAATAGGCGTTGGCGTGAAACTTAAGAAATCATACTTTGATGTACACTTTTCATATGTACACTTTTCATATGGGGAAATATTATCTTATTCCTAATATTGATCAATTTCTCACCTTTTAAGTCTTGTTTAAAGCTAAACCATATAAACTATTATAAAAGATGAAAATATTAGTCATTTTTCCAGGTCTCATGGTGGCCAGAGTAAATCATGACTTGGCTTGGCCAACTGGACTCACATATCTGGATTTTGAAATGAGAACTAGTGACACCAGGGAAGAGGAATAGAAGGATACCTCTACTAGAAGTAGCAATGGCAGGAAGGTGGAGTTCCCAGCATAGTAGTGGCAATGGTTTCCAGCATACTTGTTCTCAGGGTCCAGGACAGAGGGGGGCGATGTTGCATTCTGGTTTCCCACAGGTTTGAGCATTAGCAGCACCATCCTCAGCAAATGGGTGCTATGGCATAATTTCAGCCAATTCTGATTAGAGTACCATTTTTTTTTTCCTGTCCATCTACCCAACTTAGTTTTCTCCGGTCTTTCCAGAGATTCTTTGAGCCATCCAGTTTCCTTTTACAAAATGTCTTTTCTGATTGAATAAATCAGAAAATCTGGCTGACTTAAAATGTGACTAGGGTGACCCTGCATGCCTGTTTTCCCAGAAAAGTTTTGGTTCATGCTGGTTGTTGTAGTAGTAAATATTGATAACACAAAATTTTTCTTTATAAAGTTTCCACATTCATACAATAAATTAATTATATTGTATACCTAACAATGAGGACATCTCTCCGTTTTGTAACATGTAAATGAAGATGATATAAATAGTGTACTAGCTAGTATATTCTAGGTAATTTAAAAATAGGATTAAAAAACCTAAATTGTAAATTCAGATTCTGATCATGTCTGTTTCTAGAACATATTTGGACATGAATCATTCATGTTTGAAGCTATATAATTAACAGATTTCTTGCCTCAAAGTAAGTATAAGTTGGGCAGCATTTATGTCTATGATAAGAATTAAAGAACACAGCATATTTTACCTCTATTTGTGGTTGTTGTTGAAATATGTGTTCATAACCTTCAACGAATATTAGAAAAGTAATTAATTTATTCATATTTTAAGGAGAGCTGCTGGAAGCCAAGAAATGAAAAGAGAATGGGGAAATCCAGACAGATTTATGTATATATTAAGGTAAGGACTCGTTTTACAGAAAGTTGTAAGAGATTTAAGAATGTATGAAAACCCGAAGTAGTGCAAATAGCATATTATTCAATGACTTTTTATTTAAAAATGTGTAACACCTATTGTTAAAGCTCTACATAGTCTGAGAATTTATTTTCTATCCTCCCCATTGGAATGTAAGATGACCCAAACTAACCTTTTATAAATGGAAACTTCATAAATTAAGTTTTATCTTAGGCTGAATTTTAGAGTTGGGAATTATTGTGCTGAGAACAATTCGTAATTCAACATCTCTCTCAACACAGGGTTTATCTTCGAGGTTGAAATCACATTTCAAGAGGAAACTCTGCATGGGACACTCTGAAGGAAAGTATTGATAACTAATGTACCCACTAGAACCTCTTTCATGTAAAAATTGCCACTGTCCCCAGCAAATTCCGTCAATCCTTTTTCAAATGCTAGTTTATTAAAGACATACCAAAAAGTGGGTAACTAGGGCTAAATCTGAGACCATGATGTTTCAGAGTTTTATAATATTATTGTGAATACACAGGAGAAAACAAATTTAAATTTTGTAATCATATTTGAAAACTCAGAGCATCACTTTGAGGGTGGCATTGAGATTCATGACCAGAAGTCAAGTTCAGTTTTAAGTTTAATGCCATTCAGCCTGTATCTGTGTCCCTGCAGCTAGACTAGCTAGCTAGGTTCCTATTTCCTCTTGGACAATCATCTCTATCGTAGTCATTTATTTCTATTTTTAAATATAGCTTGGTACATGGGTTTATCTTAAAAGTACAACACATACTCAGTTTCCAGTTATTTCAACTGAAGTTCATAACTAAATCACAGTAAGGTATACTTTTCCTAGAATATTTTGCATTGCCCAAAGCCTTTCCCTTCAACATAGCTACAGTGAAACCTAGGATGTCAGCTTTTATCTAGTAGCTGATTTGCACAATATAAGTATGCACACATACATATATGTAAATGCACATATGTGTGTGTTTTCTGAAATGTGGTTTTCTGTTTCAACTTGCTTCTTATTAGAATGATTTTTAAGGTAACTAAATCTTCTTTAGATTCATTTGTTTTTTCAATAAAATTGACATAGTAACTCATTTTTGAGAAATAAACTTCTATATATAATAATGGATGACTTCTATTCTTTGTCATTGTCTATGTAACATTCTCTGCCTCCCTATTTTTTTTTTTACTCCCTTCAATCCGTTTTCCAATATGGCATAGCTTGAAATTATCACTCTAAAAAAAAATCCATTCACTAGCATGGAAAATATATCAGCATATAAATTGCAAATATAGTGAAAATATGCATAACATCTTTAAAGTAAGTTTACTAGTTGAATAGTTATGTTAAAAGTAATTGTATAAAACAGATACTACATTTACATTCTAAAACTCATAGTGTAACTTAATGTTTTCTTACATGAAGTTTTTGGTATAATAGTTTTACTTGAAGAGAACAAATTTAGCAAAGTGTTATTTTTCAGTAGGTTTCTAAAAGGACTTTGGGCTTATTGTACATAGCCATTGATTTTTGCATATCATTAGACTGACCACATATTATTTTATTCTAGCTGCGTTTAGTTAAATTGGTTATTTGTAACATTTGTGACTTTTGCTACCTTAAATTGCTTGTTTATTAGCATACAACCTGCATAAAAATAATTGTTATTGAAGAACATCACTACCAGAAATTGCAAATATTGTCTCTATGATTTAAAAATTAAGTATAAAACCACCGTGGAATACTATGCAGCCATAAAAAAGGATGAGTTCATGTCCTTTGTAGGGACATGGATGAAGCTGGAAACCATCATTATGAGAGAGCTATCACAAGGACAGAAAACCAAACACCACATGTTCTCACTCATAGGTGGGAATTGAACAATGAGAACATTTGGACACAGGGCGGGGAACATCACACACTGGGATCGGCCATGGGGTGGGCGGGGGGAGAGATAGCATTAGGAGAGATACCTAATGTAAATGACGAGTTAATGGGTGCAGCAAACTAACATGGCACGTGTATACATATGTAACAAACCTGCACATTGTGCACATGTACCCTAGAACTTAAAGTATAATAAAAAAATTAAGTATAAAACAATTAAATTAATACAAAATAAATCTGTTTATTTTAATTCTCATGTTCATTTGAAGGGATGTTTTAATATACTCTTCTACACTTTTTTTTATCAAGCTGAATTTTAAAATATTTTGATAATAATTCCCCCACGTTTTACTCCTTCTGAAATTGAAAATGAATATATTAATTAAAACATAAAACACAAAAAACCTGTAACTTTGCTTGTAAGTTTTATTGTTTATTTACTTTGACCAAAGTAATATAAAAATAATCAGTGATAATAACATATTTAACTTTTATAAAGTATAATTGTTTTCAGTTTTTTTAATGTTACAACATCATTAGGCAACTATTCAGAAGAAGATTATTTACTGCCACATTAGGATTACTATTTCATTTGCAAATTTACCAATTCAGCCAAGTTTTGCCTTTTACTGGATGTGTTAATTCTAAGTAAACAAAGTATATGGCTTCAAATCTTAAATGAATGGGTTTCATACCATTATCTCTCAAAAACTTTATTCTATCTTCATTCCTTCACCCCAGCAGCCCTTTTAGCAATTTTTTTTCCTAACTTCCCAAGGGAAACTTACACACCAGAGATAACTGTTTATGTACTATATGGTGCTTTGGAGGACCACAAACCATTGTAATAGCTAAGATGCCACACTCAAACTGTTCCCCTTGTGGGTGATATAATCCCCATTGAGAATGTATGGTTTATTCCTACAGATTTTACCACAGTTTAGTCACTTATTTACTATTCATGATATTGTTGAAGGAAGACTTGCTGAAATATTACCAGCCACAAAATATGTTAATAGCATTAGGAGATACTGAATGGCACTTTGTCTCTGAGGTGGTCTTGAAAACTCAAAATCAAATGTCTTATCTCAACGAGATGTCTCAAAGAGAAATCACCAGGTGCTAACTTTTGTTTCCATAAATTGTAGTTCAGCTCATAGGACTTAAACATCTGCAAAAATGTCAGTCAAAAGATGTTGAAACAACTCCCCTAATCTTTGTTAAAAGGAGACTTTTTCTTTAATTTTGTTTTTTCTTTAATTCCACTTTGGCCTATTACAACTAACATCAGCACACATACCTCTGGCAAACAGTTTGCTGCACTGCAATCTCCTCTGGTCCCTTCTTCTTAAATCCTGTGTTAATATGCTGCTAGGTGAAAGTCTTCTTAGGGCAAGACAGCATTATTGCATTATTGGCAAAACAACAGCAGAAGCTTGTAAATGAGCCTGACAGCCCAAAATGGAAGACTTGTCCAGCAACAGGCTTTTATGTAACAGTGTGTTAATAACATTTTGAAGAAACAAATGACTTTAAAGTATCTATAATTGTTATCACTTGCCCATTTATTGGAGATAATTTTATGTGGATATCTATCCAATATTTGACAAAAATTGACTGTTAAAATGTGAGTTGGTGGTGGCAAATATTAATTTTCAATGGTATTACTTTTTGAGAAATACTTTAAAATGTTTCCCTAGGATAAATATACTATATTAAATAATGAGTTTCACTTGATAATTTAAGGAAGCTAAAATAACTCTGTAGAATAGCACTGTTATGAATAATAAAAACATATATAGATCATTTTGGGCCTGTTCACAAATAGTGCTATTATACACACTCTAGGTTTATTGTATAACATCATTTAATCAAGAAAAACAAAGTGGGGATTCAATGTCAAATAAAAAAGAGTGAGTACAAAAAGTGGTACCTGATTTTACCACTTTGACATCTGAATCTATAGGAAAAAAAAACAAAAAACATTTCAGATGTAAAAAATCCAATATCATATCTGTTATTTAAATCAGAAGACTTGATTTATTTAATATAGAAATATTTTATAAATTTATAAAAATCATACTTAAATGAGAAGGAAACTATAAAATATTAAAGTAATTTCAGTTAACTTTCATACATATTATATGACTATGAAATAACACCTTGATTTTATTCGTAACTACCCTCATAAGCCTTAACTAACATGTTGCATTTCTTATATTATATATTTGATTTAGATTACCTAGATACTCATTAAGCTTCACTGCAAAAGAATGTTTAAAAGGCCAAAGCATTTTTTACTTTCTAATTTACCTTAAATTTAAAAATCAGAGAATATTAGATATGTTAGCATACTTAAAGAATGGCAAATTATTATGCTACCTTTTTTCTGTTGGCAATGCATTTTCAACTCATTTGTATTTTAAAATTAACACTAGGAATTTTAATAAATCATGGTTGTTTGTCTATATTTTTGACATGTTTTTTAAGATTAGCAGCAACCCATAATGAATACCCATAACTAATTTATTATGATTATGGGTATGACAGAAACACATTTAGACTGGGACCCTAATCACCTTTCCATTATTTCTACACTATTTTTTTTTAAATTTCTATACCTATATTAATGTCCATGGTTTCTGTGGAAAGAAAGGGACTGCTCCTTTTCAGAATCTGCTTTATAACTATTTGGGATATCTCTTGAGCAATTCTTCATAATAGAAAGCTTTCAAAAATAGACCTGGTGTTATAAATGTAATATAAGGCTTCAAAGTTTTTGTGCTGACTTGACATTCTTGACTTCACAGAGTCTCAAAGGTCTAACTGTGAGATCTCTGGCTGTTTCTAGGTATGTCCCTTACCCAGTGGGAAAGGCTCACCACCCAGTGGGAAAGGCTCACCACTAGATCCCCTATCAGCCAGACTAGTTGCACTCCATGTCATCCAAAACCTAATATGTTTCCTTTCCCTGCCAGTCTGAAATTATTCAAACAAGCAACTAACATTCTTATGAGGAAACCTGGGGTCAGCACATCCTCTATTACTACTACAAATGCACTTCCCCCAGCTTCTGCTTGCTTGTTCATTCTGTTCTCGAGTGCAACCTCCCTGTGTTCCTGCATAGCAAGCGGTGTCCTCCTCCAGGATGTGTGTGTATGTGGCTAACAAACTACTGTCAATGTTATTTTTCCAGTTAGGTCTCGTGTGTTTGGCCATCCCTGGAAGCCAAGAACAGGAATCCCTCCTTCACCAACGAGGTAAAAGGGAGTGAAGCCAAAAGAGTGGTAGAGTGAATAGCTTTGTTTTAAAATAAAATTTCAAATTAAAACCAAATAAACCACAGAGAGCACTCAGATACATAGTCATATTCTACTTCTATTTTGTATAAAAAATTAAACAATTATTTATATATATGCACACATATCTCACTATTATTTTGTAAGTGGACATTAAATTATTTTGCTTTTGATATTTACAATATTTAAGTTCTTAAAGATTCAACAATATAAATTCATTGAGATTTTTCTTAATATGCTATCAAGTTATACTCTGATCATTGCCTCTAGGTTCTTGGCATTTTATTCCACATGAGGTCATGCCACTTCCTTCTCAAAGCTATGAAGAACTAGTGCCTAATCGGCATTTATACACACACACACACACACACACACATATCAGAGTCTCAGATTTTCATCACGATGCATGCATTTTGCTTCATGAAAATGAAAAGCCAATGACACTTTAGAAGCAAAAAAACAGCAACATCACCAAAATTATAGTTATTGTCACAGAATCTATTCAGATTTGAGTATTCACACATTAGCTAGATCTTCCCAGTGGATCTATTTTTGAAAAAAATAATTGTTTCAGTTCAGTGCCCAGAAAGAGTAAACATACTCCTAAAGCACTTTGTAAATTTCCCATGTGTGTATACCAAATATGATAATGTGGAAGAGTTTGCTATTCCAAAGTGTCACAAAAATGGGAGTTACATTGGCTGGATTTTCAACTTGAAAAAAGGGATTATGTCATGTTTATCTTTGTATTTCCAGCATCTGGCAGAGGGCATGGCACAGTGCAGCTGCACAGAATTAGGCAATTAATTAAGAGCATGTCTAGTTCCACAAAGGATTTGAGGTAGTTTATAGGAAGTGCATACAATAAGGTAACAAAATATAAGTATAGTCTAACCACATTCTTAGGGAAACTACAAATTGGAAAAGGCTATCAGCACCCAACCTGCAGACCATAAGGTCCTTAGAGCCATTTTAATGTGGCTACAGGTTTACACCTGAGTATTATGGTGTCTGAAGTAAAAATGGGAAATACCACTTTTGCACTTTTGCTACTTTAAAAGGGCATGCTTATATGTAAGTTGTATTCCATATTTCTACTCACAAGATGCCAAATTCATAGAATTATGGTATTTTCTTTTTTCACACTCTGCCAGTAAGGATGGCATAATTTTAAAAAAGTGCTTGTAAGTTATTAATCACCCCAGCTCATGCCCCCTCCTTTTTAACCAAACACATTTTACCTTTCAAAATAGTGTATCTCCATTTATAAAATGTACATGGGGTGCAGGACATTTTTAAATATCCTTTGGAAAGTGGCCAAATTCTGAAAATAAAATGCTACATTGGGAGTTGCTTCATAATATTAGGAGGAAACCTGTAGTTTTCTTAGGAAAACAAAATGTTTTTAAAGGCACTGAATTTAGAAAGATGTCTTCAATGTAGGCTTTCATATAAAAGACACTGAGATATGTCAATATTATGGAAGCTATATTATCTCCATAGAGCAAACACATGAGTTTTTTTTGTTTTGTTTTGTTTTTATGAGACAGAGTCTTAGACTGTCACGCCCAGGCTGAAGGGCAGTGGTGTGATTTTGGCTCATTGCAACCTCTGCCTCCCAGGTTCAAGTGATTCTCCTTGCCTCAGCCTCCCAAGGAGCTGGGATTATGGGTGCCCACCACCATGCCTGGCTAATTTTTTTGTACTTTTAGTAGAGATGGGGTTTCACTATATTGGCCAGGCTGGTCTTGAACTCCTGACCTCATGATCTGTCTGCCTCAGCCTCTCAAAGTGCTGGGATTACAGGCATGAGCCATCGCGCCCGGCCCACATGAGTTTGTAAGACTGTTTTCGTAGTATTTTTTCAGTCAATTAGCACCACTGTGCTCAAAGAATGTATAGGTTGTCAAGATCCAATAATCTGCATAGAACTCTTTAATTATCTGATGTAATCCATGTTCACAATGTTCATCGTCCAGAAATATAAATGGACCCCATATGCTTTAGGAACTTTCTTCAAATAGTATTATATATCTATTACTCTATCTTTTAAATAAAAGGTTAAGAAGCTTAAAAATGCTCATAATTGTACAATGAATGATGGTAAATTTGAACTATTTCACATGTAGAACGAGGTGAAATACACGTCCAGGTCTTCAAAGATAATACTCTAGAGGAAATATTTATATTCTATGCAAAACAGTGCTTAGATTGGGCTCTTGTTATTTCTTTTAAAATATATTATTTATTTATTTAGAGACAGAGTCTCAGTCTGTCACCCAGATTGGAGTGCAGTGGCGCAGTCTCAGCTCACCGCAACCTCTGCCTCCAGGGTTCAAGTGATTCCCCTGCCTCAGCCTCCTGAGTAGCTGGGATTACAGGCGTGCATCACCACTCCAGGCTAATTTTTGTATTTTTCATTTGAGATGGGATTTCACCATGTTGGCCAGGATTCCTTATTTATTTATTATTAATTGGTGGAAGGAAGTTTGAGATGTTAGTCAAAGGATACAAAACTTCAGATAGATAGGAAAGATAAGTACAAAAGATATATTGTACAGAATGGTGACTATAGGTCATAACAATGTATTGTATTCTTAAATATTGTTAAGGGAGTAAATTTTAAGTTTTCTCATCCACTGTCCAAAAATAATGAGTAGGCGAAGTAATGCATTTGTCAATTAGCTACATTTAATCATTTTACAATGTCTACATATTTCAAAATAACATATTAGACACAATAAATATATATAATTTTATGTCTCAATTAAAATAAATTTTAAAACAAAAAGAAAAACAGAGAGAAAAATATGAAGAAAAGAAGGAAAGAGAGGTTTTCAATGTTAGCCAACTATTGAGCTACAAGATTTAAAAATTACAAAAATTAAGGTTAACAATTCTCAAAACTTAGTAAAAACTTGAGGTAGAAAATATGCCAAACATAATTGAAATAGGTGGAGGAACTTAGATTCCAAAGGATACTAATTAATGCTTAAAAATAAATACAATCACTCTTTGTAGCTCGAAAAATAAAAGATGCACAACTCACTTTAATCATGCCCTACCTAACTCCTGTGTATGTTATGAGGATTAGAGAATTGATGTACATAATGAAGCTTTATCAACTATAAATCACTGTATCTTAGCTATCTAAGTGCACCATTATTTTACTTGCTTTTGGCTGTTTGTAAAATAATTTAAAAGGAAAAACTATGGGAAGTCGGCTGAGCAAAACCCAAATGCATACCTAGAATCTTCATCTGATTCTCCAAACAGTATTTTTATCAAAAGGTCTGATAGTTGTTAAGATTATGATGGAAACATGTTAGAGGAGTGTAAAAACCAAACATTAGACCCATAGAAAATTCTGCAAAAGGATGGCCCCTTTTTAATGCTTGTTCTCTAATAAACCTAAGTGTAAACTTAGTAGAATTCATATGGCACATTTCCCTACCAGTCTCATCATAGTCAAGCTTCTATTATATGTAGGTACCATCTCACATTACACATTGTAAACTTTGAATTTATGTGTATGTATGAATATATATATATACACACACACACACACACATACACACACCAGTGTTAAAAATAATAATGTAGTTGGTACATTGTATGAAGCACAATAACAAGATTCATTTACTGACTATAGATTGGAAGTTATACTTTCAAATTAGTATGTGATACATCACCTTATATATGTGCTACTCACACTAAATACTAGCTCTTTGGGTAAATAAAACTGATACCATTTGAGTAGTATCACAGCTGAAAACTTAAAAACGAGAGAAAAGCATTAGAAATGGAGCAAAACAGGAGGAAAGTCAGAGACAAAGGCTGTCTAATAACTTTAAGGAGAAGAGTAAAGCCCTGGAAAGTACATCTACGTAAGTTATTTAATTCTGATTTTAACCATACTGTCATATTGTCATATAGCATGTAGTTTATATAGTAACATAGATATATAAAAGTTAGCTTATATTTTTTAGCAGTTGAAACCACTAAGCTCTATTTGTAACTGTAATCAAATTGTAGCTTATTTTAGAAATCAATAGAAATTACTATCTGTTCAAAAATGTTCTGTTGGGCAGTAATAAATTTAAGATCAAGATTGAAAAGGCATTATGAACAGCTTTAAGTCAGAAATTTGAAAAGTTATAGAAAATTAAAACATTAACTGCAAATATGTAAACTATTAAAACAGATTGAAGAATATTACATTTCATAAACTCTGTGTAATAGTGTAACTGCCCAATGGGTTTACCCTGCCCGCCACCTAGACAGAGCTGATTTATCAAGACAGGGGAATTGCAATAGAGAAAGAGTGATACACACAGAGCTGGCTGGTTGTGTGGGAGACTGGAGTTTTATTATTACTCATATCAGCCTCCCAGAGCATTCGCGGAGCAGAGTTTTTAAAGACAACTTAATGGGTAGGGGGAGGCCAGTGAGCCAGGAGTGCTGACTGGTCAGGTCAGAGACAAAATCACAGGGAGTCAAAGCTGTCTTGTTGTGCTGAGTCAGTTCCTGGATGGGGGCCACAAGATTAGATGAGCCAGTTTATGGATTTGGGTGATGCTAGCTAAACCATCAAGTGCAGGGTCTGCAAAGTATCTCAAGCACTGATTTATTTATTTATTTAGTTAGTTAGTTTTTTTGCGGCGCACTTGTACTTTTATCACGGACAATGTGCCCCCATCCACATCCACAAATTAGTGCTGTCCAGGCCACACCCAGGAGCCCCTGTCCAACCACTGTCCTCCCAGGGCGTCGCCCAGGCTTCCTTCACACAGTCACTCGCTAGGACACACAGCAGCTCTTGCACTCTTACCTGAGGTTGTATTATAAAAGCACGTGCTGGTTGAAAACACTTCCAACAATGCAGAAATGAGCATGGGGAAAGTGGAACTTGCTGTGGACACGGCCACACGACCACGCTTTTGTTCCTGTTGGGATGCCTAGGTCGGTTTCACAGGTCGCCTCGCAGTCCTGCAGGCTGAACCCGTCTATCTGGGCGCCCTGCGCTGCCTACCTCCTGGGCACTCTGAGGCGACGTGGACCGATGCGCCCTTGTCTAAGGTTCGGTGCGTGCAGTCAGGACTGCACCAACAATGTTCCGTCCATCGATGAGGGAGAGTCCTCCCGGGGAGGGGCTTCCGTGACTGCCATTCTGGGCACTTCCGGAGTTTCTGCAGGAAGTGCTGTCTTTGAGTCACTCTGTTTTGTCCCGAGGCTGCTGCGAGGAGGAGGACAGGTGAGCACATGCTGGAGGGTGGGGACGTGCGGGAAGGCTTCAGTCCAGGCACAGTCACAGGTCCCGGCTGCCCTGCTTTCCCTGGCCCGAGAAGAGCAGCCCCCAGCAGGCTGCGGGCACATTCCCGGCTCATGCAAGGCCTAGACCGCTCTGCAGGGCCCCAGCGCCCCGCCTTAATTTTCACCTTTGTTCCCTCCTGCTTTCCAGCTTTGGAGTCCTTGTTAGGAGGAACTCGAACCACAAGCTTATAAACGCGACACCTGCATTCCCTTCCAATCCTTCATGGTTTTCTTTTTTACACACAAAGCTTACAACCTTTACTTTTTCCAACTGCAAAACAGTTTTTCCAACACATTTTTAAAAACAAATTATCCTTTTATCATATGCTGAAAGCCCTACCCATAACAAGCCCACTTCTGCCTTTGACTCTGTTCACCGACCTTTCATTTACTTCCTAATCCAACCCTTTTGGTAACTTTCACTGAAGAGGTGGCTTTAACAAATACATTCTCCAGAAATCTCCAGAACCTTTGCGTGGGTCAGGGTGAAAGGTGCCGCCAGGACGTAAGCAGAACAGCTGAGTCCTCCGGGTAGGTGCCAGGTGCCATCTGCACAGGCCGCGTGTGTGGGAGACATGGAGTCAGACGCGCTTGCTGAAAATGCAGCCGCTGTCTCTGGCAGAGCACACAGGCCCCAGGGCCCTGCGGACAGGGCTGGTCCCAGCGTATCCACGCCACTTCCTGGGTTTGGGGGGTGTTACACCAGAGGCTGCCCGCAGCAGGAAGCCCACGCAGAGGCCAGGGGCTCTTATTCCACTTGGCAGAGACTCCCAGGAGCCACGGGGCATCATCAGAGCCTGGGGCCCTGGCAGGGTAGCCCAAGGGCACAGCAGCTGCAGGCCCTTGGCAAGACCGGAAGACGGTGAGTGGAAAGCCGGGGCGCGTGGAGCGACCCCGAGAAGGGGCTGTTCAGCTGTGAGTCCTGCATTTGCCGTTCGTGTTTCATCCAGCAGTTTTGAAACCAGGTTTTTATCTGGACCTCTGAGAGCTGCATCTCCCTGGCCAGCCCCTTCCGCTCCAGAGGGCCCAGGTACTGGTGGTGCCAGAAGTCGCCTTCCTAGGCGCGGACCTGCTCTGTGCTGAAAGTTGTGCGGACACGGGGCCGCCAGGAGTTTGGCTCCTTACTCAGCCCTTCACAGAAAAGGGTCATGCAGCCTCTCTGTCCTGGGCCCCCACCCCAGTCCCTTACTGCAGCCGGGGTGGCTCCTCTCTCCTCTCAAGCACTAATCTTAGAAGCAGTTTAGGGTGAGTCAGAATCTTGTAGCCTCCAGCTGCATGACTCCTAAACCGTAGTTTCTAATCTTGTGGCTAATTTCTTAGTCCTACAAAGAGAGTCTGCTTCTTAGGCAAGAAGGAGGTTTGTTTTGGGAAAGGGCTGTTTCCTTTTGTTTTGGGAAAGGCTAAGTTCCTCTCAAAGTTCAGCCTATGCCCAGGAATGAACAAGAACGGGTTGGAGGTTAGAAGCAAGATGTAGTTGGTTAGGTTAGATCTGTTTCACTGTCTCGGTCATAATTTTGCAATGACGGTTTCAATGGTATATTAGTGTTCATTTTATTCTCCATTTTATTGCGTATCTACAGCTGTACTTTTTTATAATACTCGAGAAAAATCTGCCTCTTTTATTAATTCTTTTCATTTTTTTTTTTCCACTGACAGCTTTGGTTTTGTTCATCTTCTCTATTGAATCTTGATTCGCTAATTTAGTAATTTATATTCTCATGTTAGTTATTTCTTCTTGCATTTATTTTGTGTTCCTTTTTCAGACAAGCTGAACATTTTGCTCACGATTTTTATCCTTTTATCCTTTACTAATGTAAATATTATATCCATAATTTTAAAAATATACCTGACACCACCTTTGCAAAATTATTGACAGTAAGAGAAGTTTGACACAGTTGATTTCATCTTGCTTCTAACCTCCAAGATGTCCTTGGTCACTCCTGGGCATACGCCAAGCTAACTTGGAGAAGAACTTTAAGTTTAAAGCAAAGATGATAATAGCTCCTCCCAAAACTAAACTGCCTTTGTAAAATTAATGAAAGTCTACAAGGTTATGTTTATGAGAGGGGTCTGAATTCTGCTAAGATGTAGGCAGTGTACACTAATAACCTGCCATTGTTATGGTCACAAGATTTGTAACTTCCTTAATCACTCATATAGATAACATCACTATTGTAGAACCAAAGATTGGCCCTTTGAGAGTCTCTTCAGACTTTTGCATTTCTCATGACCAGTTGACTCCACCCAGCCCTGAAACTCATACCTTAACTGGTCCTGTGGCCCCCACCCAGAGGCTGACTCAGCACAGCTTTACTGCTTTCCATACCCCTCTGATTTCATCCCCAACCAATCAACATTCCCTATTCCCTAGTACTCAGCCCACCAAACTGTCCTTGAACAACTTTGAGTAGTAAGTCCATCTGCCCCCTTGGTGTCTTCATGTGAATTAAACTCTTTGTTTTCTCAGTGAAGTAATTTTGTTTGTAGGGCAAGCAGGAAAAAACCCTTCAGGCAGTTACATATCCTTTTGCTTTGTTTCAATATGTGGTATTTTCATTGACTTCCGTTTTTATGTTATGGGAGAAGTTCATTTGGAGATACATGGAAGTGAATTTAAAAATGTCACAGGTAGGAGAGTAACTTTGTATCTGATACTGACATCTAACTTAAATTGCATTGTGATTCAAACATATGACCAGTTTCACAATCATACTTTAAGTGTTAAACTTACCTTATTATCTAATACATAATCCCTTGTAACACATATTAACTTTACAGTTGTCCCTGTGTATCTGTGGGGGATTGATTATAGAGTCTCTGTGTATACCAAAATCAGAGGATACTGAAGTCCCTTATATAAATCTATGGACTTTCTCCCATGTACTTTAAGTTATCTCTAGATTATTTATAATAGCTAATACAATGTAAATGTTATATAAATAGCTGTTATACCATATTTTGTTTGCATTATTTTTTATTGTTCTTTATTTATTTATTTTTTCTCTGATATTTTTTATTTGTGGTTGGTTGAATCTACAGATGAGGAACCCAAAGATTTGGGTTCCTCTGGGTTCTTACATATTAGTTATGGCTTGGAAATAGAGTAAGTAGCCAATTTTTCTAATTAACTAGAAAATTTGTTTTCATTTATTATAATTTCTGACATTTAAATTTACTTCTACCTAAATATTTTGCATATTCAATTTGTCCAACTTTTTATATACTTTTTAATCTTTTCTTATTTTGATTTGCCTCTTTTTCACGCAGTAAAAATTTTTCATTCCAAATTTCCATCACAATTTTAATAATTAGGTAGTCACACTCTAATTATATACTTTTAGTGGTGGTGCTTGAAACTTTATTATACATACCTAAGTCAATAAGGTTAAAATCTAAATTTAAAGTATATAATTATATTTATCTTTCACAGTGCAAAACTTTAGAACACTTAAGTTTCAATCATTCTCCACATCTTACATGCTTTTATAGTTCAGTTTAATAAGATAAAATTAACAAGATTTTAATAAGCGTAGTAAGCTTTCTATTTGACCTCGTCTTGTTTCTTTGATTTACCTATATGTATGTAATTTTCTGCTTCCATTTTTTTACCTCTGTCCTTCCTTCTGAGATCATTTTCCTTACACATGTGATCTCAATCTACATCCTTGCTCATGATAATTGTGACCCAAATCCAACTAATTGTTTGTGAACTCTTTCTCTAGGGAAAAATTTAGGATCCACTCTTTATCTTTCAGAATTTTTGTCACTTATTCTTTTGGGCATTGGCCAAGGCTAAGCAGCTTAGACACATCTTTCTGAGAAGTTTTCTTTTATTAGCTTTTATTTTCTTTGCTCTCTTTATTAAGATTTTATTTATTGTGTATTGGATCTCATGTTGTTTTCCTCATTTTGTCCTTTTTTAATTTATTTTCTTAACTTTTCTAAGCTGTCAATTTTTAAAGTGTAATTTTAGAAATATCTTTAATTTTAAGAGCTTCTTATTTCTTGTTTTTTTTTTTATATTCTTTCTTGTATTGTGAATGCAATATTTAATTCAATTACAGTTATTTTAAAGTTCTCTTCATCAATACCTTTTTTCTAAGGCAGTGCTTCTCAACCTTGGGGACACTGACATTGTGTAAAGGCATTTCACATGTTATAAAAGGCTGGAGGTTTTGGAGATATTTTAATTTCACTAATTTAAGGAAGTTTTTGGAGGGAAGGAAGATAGATATGCAGCATGTATTGATAAGCTGCAGTGGGCATTGAAGAGTATTTGCTTTTTTCACTTCTTGGACTTTTTGAATGATCAGAAATTTTTACCCAGGATTTGCAGTGATCTTTTTAATCTCTATGAAAACACATTAATCCCCTACTCATAACCACTTTGACAGATTCCCATTGCATCCTGGCTAAAACAAAACCTTCTCATGATTTCCTACTCAAAATGCCTGATAGTCTCACTCCATTTATCTCTGTAATCTAATCAGGCTTGTCATCATTCTGAAGCAGCTACATTGATCTCAGTTACTTTAGGTAACTAACGTCCACTTAGATTTAGAGATTTACATATGCTGTTCCTTTTGCCAGGGAAAAAAAAAATCTAATTGAAGTATTACTTACTCCAGGAGAACTTCTCTAACCACCTCTCTTTCCCCCAGATATTAATTATGTCTGGTCATTATAATTTTTTTTTATTTTGCCTTAGTTTTCTTTCAAAGCACTTTCATATTTTGTAACTATAGCATAGTCATTTTTGTGACTATTGTAAATACTTATTTCTTCATAAAACTTGTTTTACAGTTTTATGAGGGTATGGATCACACATTTTCATTGAGAGCAATATTCTCAGTACCTACATGAAACGCCTAGCACAACCTAGGCAGTAACTGTATACTTAACAATGAGTTAGTGACAGTCAAATAATGCTATATGTATTTTTAATGTTGGTAAGTACAATTGTGATGACCTCTCTTTTTAATATATGAGTTTGTGGTTATATAAAGTTATAAAGTCTAATCACTAAATAGAAGATTATTATATATAATAAAGAATAAGGAATATCTTGTAATATGTGTACATATATATGTGTGTGTGTGTATATAAGTCAACCCAGCAATCCCACTACTGGTATCTACCCAAAAAAAGAAATTGTTTTAGCAAAAAGACACCTGCAGGGCCGGGCACAGTTGCTCTGACCTGTAAGCCCAGCCCTCAGGGAGGCCAGGGTGGGAAGATCACTTGAGCCACAGAGTTTTGAGGCCATAGTAAGCTATGATTACACCACTATATATCTAGTCTGAGAGACAGGGCAACATTATGTCTCTTTAACCAGAGAGAGACACCTACGCACATGTGTTTATTGCAGAATTATTCACAATAGCAAAGTCATGAAATTCAGCCTAAATATCCATTAACAGATGATAGGATAAAGAAAATGTGGCTTATATACACCATGGAATACTACACAGCCATAAGAAGAATGAAATCATGCCTTTTGCAGCAACATGGATGGAGGTGGATGCCATTATCCTAAGTTAAATAACTCAAACAGAAATTCAAATACTTCATGTTCTCACTTGTAAGTGGCAACCTAACATTGGGTACACGTGGACATACAGAGGGAAATAATAGACAATAGAGACTACAAAAGCAGGGAGTGTGCAAGGGCAGTGAGAGCTGAAAAATTACTTTGGTTACAATATTCACTATTTAGGTGCACTAAAAGCCCAGATTTCACCACTACACAACATATCCATGTAACAAACAGCACATGTACCCCCTGAATCTATGAAAACGAAAAATAAAAATTCTTATTATAAAATGTTGGCATAGTATTTGTATATACCATAAAATGAGTTAGCTACATGTTTGTAGATTGATTAAATAATTGTTCTGGAGTCATTCGTAATTGTTCACAAAGAGAAATCAGTGCCTCGGGTTCTTTATTATAAATGAGGATAACAACAGTGTTTATTTCATAATGTTGTTATTAAGATTCATTAATACATGTTAAATTGTCAAGCATGTGAAACAGAACCTGACACACACATAAAGTAAATATTAACTATGAAGAAGAGAAGGATGATGATGATGATGATATAGAAATGAATCACAATTTGGCTTTTTTGGTTTGCTTGTTTTTAATATTCATAATGGAAGAAATCCCCATCTAACTAGCACTGAGCATAGATACTTAATTATCTTTCTGTCACCTGGCCTTATCAGGCTACCAAAACATTTCCCTTCATCCTGTAAGGTCTATCCAGGAGAGACAAGGGATTTTGACCATGTTCTTAATTCATGAAGATTCCATAGGGTTTCTAGATTCAGTGTTACACTGATAGGAAGAGTGAAGGGGAACAATTGGAGGTTGCGTAGTCATTTCTGTTCTGGAAACCCCATCATCTTCTCTGAAACATTTGCTTCTGTTTGTTTATTTATACTAATATTTTAGTATGAAAACAATAGCAAACCACAGTATTTTATTTGTATACTGTTTGGAACTGTCTCAGGTCATGATCTCTAAATAGTGGAGCCTATCTCCAGGGATGAATTCTGCCCTAGTATAGATAGATACACTCTGACAAGATGAGGTTTTCTTGTCCTTTTATTCCTGAATTTCTTCAGATGAGCTGAAGATGAATTTCATTTTATCTCACTATAAATTACTATCAAGAGTGAGTAATATATTAATAAGGTTCCTGTAAAATAGCTCAATGGACTCATATCATTTGGCTACTGCAGAGACCTGATTTTTAGTCATGGTGTACTTTGTCACTGGGTCATTCACTATCCAAATAATCTTTCACTCTAAGGCTTATCTTCATCTTAGCATCCAATGTGATACGATGCTTGTTTGGCTTAATTCACCAGCTATCATCTGGGTTTTCCTATTATAAAACAATCTAAAGGGATTGCAGTAAATGAAGCCACTTAAGTCAGCCACTCAAGCAAGGAACACATAGTGTTGTCAGACTCTGTTCAGTCAAAAATATGTTCAGTTATTATGTCTTTATTTCTATAGCTATTGAAGGAATTTCTAAATACATATATTACTTATGTTTAAGATTTTTTTTCCTGAATGTTGGAGCTTATAAATATAATGGATCATTGTTATTGTTATATTTTAAGTAGTAATAATAATATGTTGCTTACACTGAACCATGCAACAAATTTACATGGTACTCTTGGCATTGTTAACACTTCATTTGAGTTTTAATGAAGAGGAGATAACTAATTTAATTTTGGCATTTAACACTGTAATATGAGAATGAAGTGAAAATTTTTATCATGAGAAGAACAATTTTTTTCATAATTCTTTTTTTATGTGCTTTGTGTGTCTTAAAAATTCAGTTTTCATCTTTCTAAATAGGATTGATGCAGATAAATCGACAAAAGATAAACATTTCCCATTGTGTTTTCTTTGTAACTGATTGTTTTCTCAGTTTTATTTTTTTAAATCATTGAGTATGTGCTAAATGCTTTGGATTGCAATTTAAATTCATTCTTCAGGGGTTCAACACATTTATTTCTTTTTAAAATAAAAATAGAAACAATATAATTGAAAATTAAATCACCAACAGATAAAGGTTTTTTCTTTCCTACCCATTATATTGACAGTTTCATCAGTGCCACTTATATGACATAGAAAATAATACCCCACTTTTGTTGAGATGACTATTTCCATAATGTCAAATATTTAGAACATTTAAATACATGAACGCAATAGAATTGAGCCATTTAATCATTTTCTAAAAGTATACAATTTCCTTAAAGAAAAATCCTTCAGGCTGCCTTTCAGAGCTTGTGCCTGCTAATTTTAGACATCATTTGGACAAGATGTTTTTAGTTGCTATTAAAATTCACAAATTACAAGTCTCTCTGTGCATGTGTATTTGTATGTATATGGTTGTGAGTGTTTCAAAGCCAAGATGTATTGAAGCCTTGTCAAGGGCAGAAGAAACTGAAGAAGTAGATAATACAGCTAGTGCAAAGGGAACATGACTCATGTCTTCAAAGAGAGTAGTAGGAAATGAGATGAGAGCAGTAATGGGGAACCAAGTCATATAAGACTTTGTAGGCTATTGTAAGAGTCAACAGGGAGCTATTGGAGTGTTTTGAGCTGAGAAATGACATGATCTGACTTAAACTTTAAAATAAACATTCTGGCTTGTCTGCGAACAGGCTGCAGTGAGCATGGGAGGCTGAGAGACAAGTTAGCAGGCATTACAGTAAGCCAGATGATATATGATGTTTGTGTGGACCTGAGGGGTAGCAGTAAGGGTGATATAAAAAGCTGGATACAACAATTTTGAAGTTAGAGCCAAGTGATGCTGGTGATAATGGTCCTGAGTCATTATTGAAGGTTAAATTGTGTTCAGTACTTATTATTTGATAGGAAAGAGAATGTGCTATCCATTTTGGAAATATTGCCATGAAAATGATAAAAACAAGTCACATTATGTTTTAAATTTTAAAGGGTAGGTTTCTATTCTGGGAGAAATCACTTACATGAATTAGCACATAATATGACAATCATAGGAAGAGAATTCACCCCTCCCACAAAAAACTAATATCCCTAACAATAAGCTCCTGAAACACAGCCACTTTCCCTGCATTCAAGTCTTATTTTTTATTGTACATTTGGTTCAGTAAATTCTGATAGTAGGACTTCACAGAAGCTGCACTGATATGGAATAACTGCAAGGGAAATGTCTAGAAAAAAATTTTAAAAGCTATCCTGAAGCAGGAGTACAAATCATAGACTAAAGGATGACTGATTATTGACTATAGGGTGAAAAAGAAAATTTGGACTGAAGAGGCTGGGCATGTTGCCTCATGTCCGTAATCCTAGCACTTTGGGAGGCCAAGGTGGGCAAATCACTTGAGCCCAGGAGTTTGAGACCAGCCTGGCCAGCATGGCAAAACCCTGTCTCCACTAAAACTACAAAGAATGAGCTGGGTGTGGTGGTATACCCCTGTAGTCCCACCTACTCTGGAGGCTGAGGTGGGAGAACCTCTTGAGCTTGGGAGGTGAAGGCTGCAGTGAGCCAAGAGCTCACCACTGCGCTCCAGCCTGGGCGACAGAGTGAGACCCTGTCTCAGAACAAAACAAACAAACAAACAAAACAAAAAGCAGAAAAAAAAAAAAAAGAAAGAAAAAGAAAAAAAAGAATTAGATTAAAGAAAGGGATATCTAGTTGGAAAGCAATACAATAATCTACATGGGGAATAATGAAGGCATATATTTTCTAAGTATTGCTACTATTGATGGTAGCCAAATTTTATTTTGCTACAGGATCTAATGAATGTTTTTTCAAAACCAATGTTGAAACACATTTGATATAATAATGAAATAAATAGTGTGAGTTGTTCTGGTAACCTATATTTCACAAAGTTGAGTGATGTATTTTATAGTCTTAGTATTAACAAATTATAAAATTCACAATGCATATTAAAGCATATGAGGCTATTTATCAAGATACCCAAGAGCTCAAATTACAACAAAATCAGTAGTAAATGATTACTTTATGGCAAGCCTTATGCTGGGTCCTATGAGGCAATATACAAAAAATATGAAATGTTACTTCAGCAGAGAGAATTTAGAAATACACACATAAGGTTACACATCAACACAATGAGGTGTTATGATAATAAATATTAAATCTGACAGGAAGATTCCAGGAAATCATTCCAAAGATTTCTAAGGGGACCTTTGTGTGCAAAGTACGAAATATACATTACCATTTTAACCTGCCTTCTAAACTCCAGCTCTTGATTGCCAGTTTGTGCTGGCTTTATACCAACTCCATTATACAAAACTCCAATATTCTAAAACGAATTCCTTCATTTCTTTATAAGGTGCTTCTTTTCTTTTTATTTTTCTGTTAATGAAACTCTTTACTTGCTTATCTCAGAAGTTAGACATATTAAAGTTCATTTTACTCCACGCATTTATTTCTCATTTTCCATATCTAATCACCTGCTAAATTCTATCAATTCTCTTCCCACTACATCTTGAAAATTATCTGCCATTCCCTTCTAAAGTTTCCTCTTGTTAATATCCTGGTTCGGGTTTTCATAGTCTGCTTTATTTGTTGCAGTATCTATCCAACTATCCAACTCCAGGTGTTTGGACTCTAATCATTTTAATCCGTTCTTCACACTGCCATCCAAGTTATCTTCATAACAACAGAAAATTCCATCATTTTTCTTTACAAAAACCATCTGAGGAGTCTCACTATCTACAAAATACTGTTCAAATTCTTTAGAATAGCATGCAAATACCTCAATTACTTGAATCTAAATTACCTCTCCCTTTTCAACATTTGGATGCAAATACTCTTTCCATTTTTACCACATCATCACTTGCATCAATTCTTTCTGAAATTAATGAGTTAATCACACCAGTCAACTCACTACCCTGAAAATATTCCCTAAACTTTACATCCCCTGTACCTCTTTTTTATACTATTCTCTTGGACAGAAATGTCATCAAACTCTTTTATTATAAATAAAATACCAGTTATAATTTGTCTTTGACTTCAATTTTGGAAAAGAAATTATAGATTCTAGAACTTTTTAAACAAGAGTTTATATTGGCAATCCTGGGGACTTATGTTTGTGGCATTGCCCAATAAAAAATTTTGTTTTAATAAAAATTTGTATTTAAATTAATATCAGTAATGAAAAGTGAACAAAATGAAACTACAGAGTTTGATGAATTTGGGCTTGTGAATACAATCATGAATGCAGGGCCTAGATAAAGAAATGTAACATTGGCAGCAACCAAAATGCCCTGCCCCTCCCAAGACTATATACTCAACCAAAGATAACCACGGGTTTAACTTCCACCACCATATGTATTAATACGTGTGATTTTCTTTTACTTTAGATAATAGAACTATTACAATAACGCTCTTTTGTGACTACCTTAGTTCACTCAGCATTTTATTTTAGAAACTCCTCTCTATTGTGGCTTGTAATTGTAGCATGTTCATTGTCTCTGCTTTATAGTTTATTCATTCATTGAATGGATAAGCTACAGCATAATTACCCACTCCGATATTGAGAAATACTTGTGTTGTTCACAATATTTGGCTAATGTTTATAGTTTTGTAAATATCTTATACTTGTATTTGATGAACATAGAGATGCATTTCCATATGTTATCAGCTCATGAACAGAATTACTGGGTCAAGGAAGTAGTAACTTGGTGTTAATAGATTCTGTCAAACAGTGTGCCAAAATGCCTACACCAATTTAATCTCTCACAAACAGAATAAGAGAATTTGATTTGCTCCACATACCTACCAATACTTGACATTTTTGTCTTTCTTAGCTTATGTATTCTACTGAGTATGTCAGGATGTTAATTTTAGGTTTTTAATTTGCTTTTCCCTGATAATTAATGAAGTTGTACACACCTTCTAATATTTATTGGTCACTTGGATAACTTCTGTTGTAAAGTGCTTTTTAAAGTCTTTTCCTTTTTTTTTTTCTATTTTCCTGGTTGAGCTATTTATTATTTATTTAGAAGAGCTCTTTATATAATCAGAAATCTTTGTCAGCTGTATGTGCTGCCAGTGTCTTCTCCCACAACGTGGGTTGCCTTTTCACATTCTTACTGATAACTTTTGATAAAAAGATGTTCTTACCATTAGTAAAACTTATTATCTCTCCTTTCAGTACTTATTTTGAATATCTTTTAAGAAATCTCTGCCTTCTGCCAAATTATGAAGATATTCTTACATGTTACCTTATAAACTTTATTATTTTACTTTCCATATGTAAATTTATAAATCATCTGAAATTGTTTTTGTCAAAGGAATGAGAAAACAAAATTCATACTTAAAAAATGTAGCCCATCCACAGAGTCTTACTGATTGATAATACATTCTTTCATTCTTTTCCCATTGCACTGCAATATTGAATTTCTGTGTTTCTTTGAGAATGTTTTGAGCTCTCTATTTTTTTTCCAATGGTATTGAAGAGTTACAGATTAAATAGAATTTGAAAATCATATTATATTTATTCTAAGGTATTAGACAATTAACTAGAATTAAATATTCAATATTCCTTTTGTAAACTATTTATTTTGATTATACATAAAAATTAAAGATGGCACCAGTTTTTTCTTAACTCACTTGTAATGGTATTTTATTCCCTAATAGTTAAAATTTTGTTTATAGTACCTCATCTAATATCTAAATAGTCATCCTTTCTATCATATAAATCCAATCTCACTAAATTAATTCTCTTTATTAATAATATTGTATCCTACTTGAGTTGCTCAGTAGTCTTTTTCAACATGTAATTGGTCGATCCTAATTTTCTGTGGCTATTCTCAAGTAATTCCTCCTTTACTCAAATTTGTTTCCAGTCTTTCTGGAATCTACCAATTCAATATCTAGATCTACCAATTCAGTGTCATTACTATATCTTCCAAATGAGCTTGGATCATAATTTCAAAAGACACAATTCCAAATGCCATCATCCCAAATGTTGGAATCCCAAAAGATCAAAATCTCTAAAGTCTGAAATCCTTTACCTCTAAATGAATCCCCAAACCATAATGACATATTTGGAATTAGATGAAATCAAGGCTTCTAAAAGTGAATTTAAAGGTATTACTCATAGTTTGCTTTTCCATTCAGCCCAATACATTTGGCAGAACATTCAAATGAGTGGATTGGACATGTGATACTGCAATGACAAAACTTTATTTTAAAAATGTGTTATTTACCTGCATTGATATTCCTTCTAGCTAATAAAATTTCAAAAGTTTTTAAAGAACTAAAGCTACCTTTACATGAAGAAACCAGCGAAGTCACTGACTGATTCAAAAATAATTATAGGATTATAGGCATAGTAGGATAAGAAGACGCTTATGAAATGGTGTTGCTGTTTGATCACCAATACTGTTTCTGCCAAGTTTGTAGTTTGTATATAAATGCATGCAGAACGGATTTCCACATACCCAAAACAACATATGAGCATGGCATAGACAATGGGAACATTTAACAGGGAATGCTCATGTTGGTCTCTCTCAACCTATAGAATAATTCCAAAAAGATCAGTGCCATGTAGAAAATAAATGTGACTGTATTCTCCAAGGTCAGCCATGTCCTAAAAGAAAAAGAAAAAACTAAAATAGTTATTTCTTGTGCTACAAGATTTTAAAATATAGTTAATAATCATGATTATCAGTAAACTTTTATGGATTGCCTATAATCTATCCCTGTAATATACTTTTTATATGTCAAATTTTCTTTTTAGTTTTCTTAGGTTTTTTTTTTTTTTTTAGTTTTGTGTTTGCTTTTTTTTACTATTTTAAATTGTTGGCATTATTGTTATAATTTGCTATGTTACATATTTCATCTTCACATTATTTCCAATACTGGAATAATTTTTTATAGAGAATTTGAGAGCATTCGAGTTCATTTTATGCAATTCGTTTTGCAAATTAAACTCCACAAAAGTGCATTATTACAAGGTTGACTCTGTGTAATCATTGGCCGTGTGCTTAAGCACTGAAACTTTCTCAGTAAATAAAGAGATGGCCTTTTTGTACATCTGCATTTGTGAAAGATAAAATTTTTCAAGATCTTGGCTATTTGGGCTACTATATATGTGGTGGTAATCCATCATGGTTTTTGATCAATCTCATCAAAAGACTTAGATTGTTCATCATGGTGTTGATGACTGCAGGTCTAAAGCTGAGTACACACAATTATCAACGTTGACTGTAGTTATATATGTTTATGAGTGTCTATTTTTGACCTTTTTATGAATATGGTTCATCTGCTTGTAATTGTTATACCTGTGCAACTATGTTATCATTGTCTATTTTATTGTGTAAAGTGGACTATAAAGCGTTTTGTCATGGTTTTACATGTTTCTCAAATCTCCTTTTAAAAAAGTATATATTTTTAAATACTCTTAGTTACTTTTTCTACAGGGATTTCAGTCTTTTAGGATTTCAACATTCAGGATTATGGTGGTTAGGACTGTGTTTTTGGTATTATGATCGGCTCCTTTCAAAATCTGACTTAAGATGCATTTCTCTTAGAAAGACTCTGTTAGATAATCACACATATTGTTGCAGTAGGTAGCTAGTCAGACATGAGCAGGGCAAGGCAGCCTGCCTCCACCCACAGACACACCAGGAATGTTAGGCGACCATCGGGTGGTGGTCAGATGGTTGTTAACTGTCTTTCTAAAATAATGATGGATTATAGTCAGCACCGGGGAAAGACAGTCTCCCAATAACCAGAAACACCTGAAACTGATGATCAGCAGCTTCCTGACAGGATCTCAGGAATTGGGCGAGTGGGCTCAAGCATGTGCATTAAGAGGCAAATGGTGGACTTTAACTGGTATATGACCTTGTAGGGACATTTGACTGATAAGGGAAGAAAATCTCAAATGAGCATGCATACAGCTCCAGTAAACACACTGCACATGTGGCCCCTTCCAAGTGCTGGCAGGGCACTGAATGTGCAGACAGCCTGTCCCAAGGGAAGAATTAGGGGGAGAAGGACTGCAAGACCCCAGAAGCATGCCAACAAGTAAAAACCCCAATTCAAAGGGTCAATTGCGCACTTGATCTCTCAAGTCACCCACTTGGTCCTCTTCCAAGCGTACTGTACTTCCTTCATTCCTGCTCAAAAACTTTTTAATAAACTTTCACTCCTGCTTTAATACTGGCCTCAGTCTCTGCTTCTGCCTTATGCCCCTCGTTAAACTCTTTCTTCTGAGGAGGCAAGAACTGAGGTTGTTACAGATCCATACAGATTCGCCACTGGTAAGACTATAAACTTAATTATTAAGTTATAAATTGTTTCCTGTTCATGTATTACGTATTTTATAGAGCATAAACCACATAGGTTTTTTACATTTTCCAGTTTTCATCTAGACTATTTCTCTAATATTTAACCCTTTTTCTTTTCCTTTTTTGCTGTATAAATTCTACCTAGTTAAGCCACCCTTTGTTATTTATCAACCTGGACATTGCACTGTGAGCCTTTACAGTAAAAGACCTCTTTAAAAATATTCTCTATGCATTTGGGTTGCATAACATGTATATTTAAAGAAAACATTTACAACATGAGAATATATTCAACCTTTAAGGAACATTTATTTAAAAATTTCCTTAAGAATCTTAAATACCTGTATATCATAATGGCCACATACATTTGAACTATTGGCCTACAGTTTCTATATTATATTGAACAGTGTCCTTGATTTTTGTTCATCCATTTTCTAGTTTAATTTGTGTTAAAAACAATGCACTTTTCAGGGAGTACATTATATAGGTTGAAATACGAAAAATACAGTGAACCGTAAAGTTCTACTAGCAAAAACTACTCATAAAATCTGCCAAACTATTGATTCCCAAAGAAAACCATAACAAAGAAAACCATAACAACCCAAGTTCTTTCTGCCTACTGCATTAAAAAAAAAAGACCACAGCATTGTAGTAGAGAAAGAATTTAATAGACACAAGGCCAGTCACACCGAGGAGATGGAGTTCGTACTCAAATCATCTTGTCCAAAGCTCATGGTTTATGTAGGGGTTTTGAAAAGCCAGTTTGGGGAAGGTGTGGGGGTGACTAGATTTGCTGCTGATTGGCTAGGGCAGAGATGAAATCATAGGGGGTAGAAACTGTTCTGCATGCTGAATTGCTTCTGGATGGGGCCATAGAAGTGGAGTTGGCAGGTCCAGGTAGGTCCAGGTGGAGCCATGGATGTCAGACATCCAAAAAAAAAAAAGCAAAACAACCCTGAAAATATGTCTCCAAATGCCAGTCACCAATAGTGATACTATCAGCAGGAATAACTGGGGAAGTTGCCTATCTTACAACCTCTGGAGTAATGCCTGATAATTGATTATGTCTAAGCCTTGGCAGGACTCAGTCTCCTCTTCCCAGCCCCCATCCCCTAGCCTGATGGTCTCCCATTAGTTTTACACAAGCTGTTGAGTTTGGAGAGAGGCCTATCATCATTTAAACTATAGCCTAAATGTCTCTCAAGTTAGCTCTGCCCAAAAGCCCAGGAATAATTAAGGGAAAGGCAAGGTGAGGTGAGTTAGGTCAGATCTCTTTCAGTGTCATAATTTTTTCATTGATACAATTTTTGCAAAGGTTGTTTGAAAACTGTGGTCTTCTAAATGAGCCAAAGTTAAGTCTTAATAATATTCAAAGAAACCTTCTGTATGGTTTATCTGACCAAACTTGCAAAAATGAGAAATAGTAGTGTTTTAGCCCTTTAGATTTTTCTCAAAGTGTTACAGGAAAGGGTACGGATCCAGACCCCAGGAGAGGTTCTTGGATCTCGCACAAGAAAGGATTCAGAACAAGTCCATAGAGTAAAGTGAAAGCAGGTTGATTAAGAAAGTAAAGGAATAAAGGAATGGCTACTTCATAGACAGAGCAGCTCCGAGGACTGCTGGTTGCCTATTTTTATGATTATTTCTTGATAATATGCTAAACAAGGGGTGTTTTATTCATGCGTCCCCATTTTAGACCATCTAGGGTAACTTCCTGACATTGCCATGGCATTTCTAAAGTGTCATGGCACTGGTGAGAGTGTAGCAGTGAGGATGGCCAGAGGTTATTCTCATCGCCATTTTCGTCTTGGTGGGATTTAGCTGACTTCTTTACTGCAACCTGTTTTATCAGTCTTTACTGCAACTTGTTTTATGACCTGTATCTTGTGCTGACCTTGTATCTCATCTTGTGACTTAGAATGCCTTAACCATCTGGAAATGTTGCCCAGTAGGTTTTAGCCCCATTTTACCCAACTACTATTCAAGATGAAGTTGCTGTGGTTCACATGCCTCTGACAAAAAAACATTGTTCATATTATGCTTCTATTTCATAGATTGCAGACACTACTTCTTTGTACATGCTGCCAACAAACACAGAATATAGTGATGACTACAGATAATGTTGCAGCTATTATACTGGCAGATTTTGCCTTTGAAAATAAAACGATATGAAACTTTTTCAGTTTCTTTTTAATTTCCCCTGAATAACTGCAGTACTCACAGACACACTGGATGCTACTCAAATCCTTTATATTTCTAGGTGATATTTTGTGCCCAGCCAAATTTCAAATGGAGTTTTTTAGGCATCTCTATATCTGGTTTAACACAACTAATGTGATTAATGATAAAAATGTATTTATTTCTGATGAAAGTCACTTCGATGTACTAGCTACACAGAACATGTGGCTAGTGATTCATTTCAAATGCATTTTTTCTCTATAGAGTATAGAAATAAAACTATGCAAAAATAAAGGTAGAGATTGAAAATAAAAGGAAATGGTAGACATAAAAAAAGTAACAAAAAAAATCCTTTTGATTATTTTGATTATCAGTAGGCTAGATATAGCTGACAAAAAAATCAGTGAACTTGAAAATATGTATATGTCAATAGAAATGTACAAAATTGATGTACAAATAAAAAAATAGAGAAAAGAACATCTAAGAACTGTGGTACAATTTCAAAAGGCGTAACATACCCGTAACTGACATACTAGAAAGAAAACACAAAGACAACGAAAGAGAATAAATATTTGAAGTGACAATGGCTGAGAATTTTCCAAAAATAGTAACAGATGGCAAAGTACATATCCAGAAAGATCAAAGAGGACTGAGTCATATAAACATTAAATACTAAAACAGACAAACAAAAATACACCCAGGCCTATCATATTCATACTGCAGAAAACCAAAGACAAGGGAAAATCTTGAAAGCAGTTAGACAAATTAAGAATAATGATATTTTCGGTGGCATAGTAGATAAAATTTTGATGAGATAAACTAAAGAGAAATCAAAGAGAATTTCTACCTAGAACTTGAATATTTGATCTACATTTTAGCATTTTTGTATATATCCAAACTATGATATTTTATAATATAGTTTAAGAGATAAATGATTATACATTTTAATATATATGTTACAATAGATTCCTAGAATACTTCTGTAGACTTTTTAAAAATTGTTGTGGCTTTTTTGATTTACTGTGCTATTATGTGGGAAAGATCATCAGACATTTTAGTCATAGTGAGATGTCCAAATTCTATCATTTTGAAAGGTTTCACTGAGTCCAGGCCTCCAAATAAGTCACAGTAGAAAGGTGATCAGTTCTCAGCTTCTGCAGAAAGCTGCGGAAGAACTGGGGTCATCAAAGATAGGGTTCACTCTGCTGTGACAAACTACACTCAAAAGAATTTGTATTTGTCTTTTCCAAGAACTGTGTAGAACAGCTTATAGGATTAAAAGCCTGTTATATAATAAAAGAATATTTCAAAAGTGAAATCAACCCTAAATATCCATAGAAAATCCTAGACAAGGCTTCCATTTATACTCCTTGGACATACAACACCTGTACCAATTTTAAGCCACGGCTATGCAATGTATAAAATCAGTAGTAATATATAAGCAAATCTAAAAATTCACATAAGAATTAAATTTAAATTCAATTAAGAATAGCATAGATGAGATTTTAAAATGCATTGTTTTAAAATAAAAAAGTATGTCTACTTATTCACTCAAGAATCTCCCACATTCCGGAAACACTGGTAACTGTTTTATTTTGTTTCGTGCTAATGAGGAGAAACAATCGGAAAGAAAGGCAGGACTCATTTGCTGAGAAGAGTCAAAGATAAAAGTTCTCTTTCAAAGACTTCCTGTCTAAAGCTTTCCTACAAAAGAAAAAAAAAGGCTTCAGATCTTATTTTCAAGGAATCTTAATATGTTAATTACAGTCATTAAGAATAAAAAAACTTAGAATCTCACACCTTGTCAGAGCTGAAAGCTAGTGAAACAAAGATCTATCATTTACTGGTTTGACCTTAAATTATGCTACATTCTAGATTGAAAAATAATAATATAAACAGCTTTAAAAACTATTTTGAGTTTCAGTTTTGTCATGAAAAAAATATTGGGATAGCAAAGTTTTATGTGACCTAAGGAGACTAGACCAGTTCTAAAAAGTTCTAAGATCAGAGATTCCAAATTTTGTTCCTTATATTGATTAAATTTTTAAAAGGTATTGTTTTAAAGCACACTGTAACTTCAAATACATTGTGAAAGTTATTGGGGGAAATAATTTAACCCATGAACTAAATTAATATAAAATGAAAGAATTAGAAAATATTAAAATACTGAATATGTCCATAGTATTTGAACTTCAATAAGCTTTTAAAGATTGCAATGTTCTTTATAGGTATGACAATAAGAGAAGACATGGATGTGGAAATGGCATATGAATTATGATTTTCAAGGTGGGTAGAGGCAGTGGGAGGAGATAATCATGTTAACAAAGAAATGCAGTTAGCATAACAGGCGAGGGTTTCAAGAGTCTTTGTTTTCTAACAATTTCTATTCATCTTTCAGAAGTCTTTGTTTCCTAAACATTTCTATTTATTGTTTTCCTACAAAAGATGATAGCTAAAATCTAAGAAAAAATTTAGTCTTTTAAAAAATTTTAACCAGTGAAAATGCAAAATAGGCTGGATGCAGTGGCTCACGCCTGTAGTTTCAGCACTTTAGGAGGCCGAGAAGGGTGGCTCACTTGAGGTCAGGAGTTCAAGACTAGCCTGGCCAACATGGTGAAACCCTGTCTCTACTAAAATACAAAAGTTAGTCGAGCATGGTGGTGGGCACCTGTAATCCCAGCTACTTGGGAGACTGAGGCAGGAGAATCACTTAAGCCAAGGAGGTGGAGGTTGCAGTGAGCTGAGATTGTGCCCCTGCACTCCAGCGTGAGCAACAAGCCAGAGACTCCATCTCCAAAAAAAAAAAAAAAAAAAAAGAAAAAGAAAATCCAAAATAAGTTTTGAAGATGGAATTATTTCCATTCTATATTTTCTCTATCTGGTATGTAGCTAAACTACCCTTTATTTCAGACATTGGCAGAGTGTGTCCTGAATCCAGGCTTTCACCTCTTTTATATGGGTGAAATCAAATGTTTTGGGGAAAAAAAAAGAAAAATACTTCATGGCATAAAACTCATTTGAAAATCAAATTTTAATATCTATAAGTGAAGTTTTATTAGAAACAGCTATACTCAAACATTACATATTTTTGTGGCTACTTTTGTGTTTCAAAGACAGTGTTGTATAGTCGCTATCTAATTGTGAATCTGGCAAATATATGTTCATCCCTAAAACTTCAGTTGTTTTCTTAAAAAGACTTCCCTAATGTTAAAGGAAAATGTACATCTATCATCAATATCATATTATCCTATCATGTACATTTCTTATTGCATTATAATTATCACTTAAATAACTATACTACAATGAGACTAATCCTGTTGAGGGTAATGTCCTTGCAAATATCAAAGTGATGATTATCAGTGGAGATGGCGAGATTATTCCTTAAGTATGAAAAAGAAATTCCATATTCGTGAGAGGACTGCTGCAATTGCAATCCTTGAGCTATTGGTGGCTATTATGGTCATAGAATTGGTGCCTGAAGAAGGGCATGGAGGAAGGCCTTCAAAGGTCTTGTTAGAGTAGGTGGATCTAGGCAGACATGAGCAGGGCATGAAAGGGTCCTCCCCGCCCCAGTCCCCAGGAATGTCAGGCAACCATCAGGTGATGGTCAGGTGGTTGTTGAACTGTCTTTCTAAAATAATATTTGGTTGCAGCCAAGGCCAGGAAAAGACAGTCTCCCAATAGATAGAAAACACCTAAACCTGGTGATCAGCAGCTTCCAGATAAGATCTCAGGAGTTGGGCAAGTTGGCTCAAGAATGCAAACTAAAAAGCAAAATGGTGGAGGTTAACGGGAAAAAATGCCTCAAATGAGCACATGCACAACTTCAGTAAACACACTAGGCATGCAGTTCCTCCTAAGTGCTAGCAGTCCACTGTGCATGCTGCAGCCCACCCCAAAGAAGAATCAGGGAAGAAGAAACACAGACCCTGGAATTACGCCAATGTATAAAACCCCAAGTCAAGGGTCGAATGAGCCACTTGGATCTCTCAAGTTGCCTGTTTGCCTGCTTGCTTGGCCCTCTTCCAAGTGTACTTTTTGTTTGTTTGTTTGTTTGAGATGGAGTTTCACTCTTGTTGCCCAGGCTATGGTGCAATGGCATGATCTCGGCCCACTGCAAACTCTGCATCCTGAGTTCAAGTGATTCTTCTTCCTCAGCCTCCCGTGTAGTTGGGATTACAGGCATGCAGCACCACGCCCGACTAATTTTTTGCATTTTTAGTAGAGATAGGATTTCTCTATGTTGGTCAGGTTGGTCTCAAACTCCTGAACTTAGGTGATCCGCCCTCCTCGGCCTCCCAAAATGTTGGGATTACAGGCGTGAGCCACCGTGCCTGGCCCAAGTGTACTTTACTTCCTTTCATTCCTGCTCTAAAACTTTTTAATAAACTCTCACTCCTTCTCAAAAACTTGCCTCAGTCTCTCACTCTTATAGCCCTCAAATGGATTTTCTCCTTTGAGGAGGAGGCAAGAATCGATCTGCTACAGACCTGTACTGTTTCGCCACTGCTAACAGTTTTATTAATGCATCAAGAGTTGTTAGGCTATGTTTCTACATAGTCATTCATGAGGATATTGACATTACGCCAGAATGCTGAAGTTACTTAAGGATGGAGAGAAAAACTGAGATGGAGGTGCCTACAAGCCTCCATGATTGTGAAGGATGTGGAAGTGAACAGAGGTCTTCAGAGGGTGGGGGCTGAGGATTTCTCTATCTGCATTATTGTCTCCACCCATTACCCATTGCAAACTCTATTCTATCCTCCTACTTCCACATCTGGAATTGGTGAAATTGAGCCAGCTGTGTCTGTGAAAAATACAAAGTATGAGCTAAGAAGCAATTTTTCCTTGAAGGCAGAAAAGCAGAAATTTTACTTCAGCTTCCAGAGATACTTCCTAATTAAGCGAATATAGTAATATTGCTTCCAGTTTTAAAATCTTCATTGGCCTTTTATTGCCTAAAGGTAAAGCTCATATTCAAGGTCTTCCCAGTCCTATTCTGCCCCTGCTCTAGTTTTATCTGTCTGTGTCCACCCTCTTCTCCTCTAAGCACAATGTGCTCTTCTTAACGAAATCCGCTCGTCATTTTTTACTCTTTTCCTCCTGTTTCCCTCAGTCAATGCTGCTTTCTCTCCCTGGAAGTTGCCCTCTTCCCTGACCCACATGATAAGCCCCTACTCACATTCAAAAGTCAGCTCAAACGCTTATTCCTCATTGAATCTTTCTGTGAATATCCTCACTCAGTGTTTTCATAGTACTTGGTTTATACCTCTGCTCACCATATTTTATTTACAATAATTTGTTCACACCTGCCTCTCATTTTATTGTGGGCTCTCTGAGGGAGGGTGTCATATTTTATTCAGCATTTTCTCTTCAAGATCAAGCATAGAACCTGGCACATGGTTCACATCATTAAATATTGACTGTACAAAAATGGAAATTGTACTATTTCCTTATAAAATGAAGTTTTAATGTAAGTGCTCTGCTTAACCAGGTAGGTATTTCTAAAAGTAGAGCTCTTAAACTTGTATATTCCCTTGTTATGCCCTTTTGACTTTTCTAAGATAGCTTTTTAATTTTTGTTATTTGTTGTTGGTTCTTTTAATTTTTTTAATCATATGCCAGCAATAGCTTTGAAGGAAAATAATGTGTTATGGAGATTCACATACATACATAGACACACATAGGTACACATGCTAAGTATTCATTTAGTACTTATTCTTTGCTCTTTTCAGGATTTCTATAAGTCATTTAGATTACAAAATTTACATCCTCTAAGAAACTAGTAGGGAAAGATAATCTCCCTTTTCTTAACTTCATAAATAAATCTTTTTCATTCATAAAATAGCTAGCATAGTTTAAGTTATTTTCATATGAGTGTGTTATTACCACATTTTTGTTATTTTCTATTACCTTGCAGCTAATGTAAACATCTGGTCAGATTGTTATGTATGTAATTATTAACATTCATTGCATTATAAAGGAAATTATTGCATATCAAAGGGGTATGCTGAATAAAGAAATCTAAATTTAAAAATGCATTTATTTGGCTTGTCTTGGAGCACAAAACATAGTTTTCATTAATAAAATATTCTAGGGAAGTGAAATTTTAAAACATCAAACTTTTCTCATTTTGTTTTTATTCCAAACACTTTTCCTGTGCTTTTAGTGGAAACTATAATTCCAGTGACAAAACACATTTTCCTGTTTGTATTTTAAAGCCAGCAAAAATTTATTCAAACAGGCATCTAAAATTCTATTATCAAAACTGGGGCAATATTGAGAAGAAGTTAGAAATATGACTTCTAAATTCTAATCCTGAATCTTCACTTACAAAATGTATGATCTTGAACA
The DNA here is from genome assembly GCF_024542745.1 of Macaca thibetana thibetana. Taxonomy (NCBI): domain Eukaryota; kingdom Metazoa; phylum Chordata; class Mammalia; order Primates; family Cercopithecidae; genus Macaca; species Macaca thibetana. Next base: position 63,905,100 of record NC_065594.1, read on the forward strand.
ATTTTCTGAACTTCTGAAAGTTTTTCATTTTTGTTTGTTAAATTGGGATCACTGATATTACCTCCATTACAGGGTTATTGCTTAATTAGGTAATGCCTAAGAGCATAAGCCAATACGACAGGCAGGCCATATATATGAGTTAAATAGGACTCAAAATGTATTAGGGATGTGTGAGGACTGGGACAACGCTGATTTAAAGAACTTGAAGTTTGAATTTAATTCACAAGTTAATTTATTATTATAGTTTTCAGGTCAATCACTAGATTGACAGCAACCCAGTATTAAATAGTAGGGCATTTTTTTGTGTTGGTTGGGTTGTGTTATATTGTGCTTTGGCTTTTTCTGGTTACTAGATAGTTAAGGTAAACAGAGCATAGGGCATGTTGGGTTATAAATTAACAGAAAGCTAATATTATATACATTTTCTCATAATTCAAAAACATATACCAAGAAATTATTTCAATACATATATTCAAATAAGTAAAATAATCAATTCATATATGATTATATAATGTACATTAGAAATTAAAAAAAAAAGAAACCTTTAAATTTTATGTTAGGCAAAGGTGAAAAAGTAACCTAAGTGAACCCTAAGCATTTTTGGTTTGCTACCTAAACAAACTATTACTACTTAAACCAACCATTTACCTGTTCATACTAAGCATATGATTAAATGACTTACAGTATGCATCTGTGAAGAGGAAAATATGAATACGTGATGGGACCTCTCAGAGTCACTGACAACACACCATGAATAATATGTGCAACGACACTTATCTCACAGAACTGACAACTGTTCCTCAACCAGATGGAATGAAAATCAGAGAAGAACCTATTTAGAGGTGGTTCAGAGCTGGCTCAGGTGTTGATAATATTTCTACCACACTAAAAGAGGCATTTCCCCTTCAAAAACACTGTCAGGGACTCGCAGACACTGGCATTCCTTAGGGAGCCATCATCGCTGAAAAGACCATTGAATCTGAAGTAAACAGTGCAGTTTTTAGGACTCTAATTTATAAAATTGTCGTTTTTTTTCATAAAACTGTTTTTTCTGGTTTCATGCAGAGATTGCCTTTGATACAAACTATGAAACCAATAGAATTGGATAGAAGATGTTGTTCTTAATTTATAACCACCTATGTTTTCTAATCTTTTAACAGGTAATGTGGAACCATGTTGTTCAATAAATAAAGTGGAGAGATAAAAGTTGTAAAGTTATTTGGAATAAGTGAGAGCAGGATTTGGCAGATAAAGGTAAAATAACTCTTCTGGCAGATTTTCAGTGAGCTAAAACATAATACAAAAAATGTAGGTCAGAAAAAGCCTGCTCCTTTCATTAATAGATGTATTTTAATCTTTTTATTGACTCTGGATAATCCTAACCACAATAATTATTTTTCTAAGATTAGGAAGATAATGAAGCTATGTCAACCCCCACAAATGCATTACATACCAGCTATAACAAGATATCTTTGCTAGCATCTGCATACATGGGTAATATAAAATCCCAGTGTTAAATATATCACTTGAATAAGTGCAGAGAATAATTAACCATCTTTATGTAAATATTTTAAAAATATATAAAATTAGTCCACCTTTTAAGAATAGAGGTTCTAGAAAAGTGACTTCTACAATTTCACATATTTCACGGCACTATGCCTCCACTGAAATAGTAGAGAATTATATTCATACTGATAAAATGTAATGTTTCAAAAGTGATTTTTCTTTTGATATTTTTAAATGGTTAAAATGCTCAGTTTGTGAAGTAGTTAGAATGTAAAGTAAGCACATTGTAGTAGTATTAAAAGCCATTGATTAGGTGGTTGATATACTCATTAAAAATTTGTTGGGCATAGTATGTTCCATAATAAAGGCATATATAAAATCCTCTGGGGGTAAGGGGCAAAGGGGAGGAGAACATTAGGACAAATACCTAATGCATGTGGGGCTTAAAACCCAGATGACAGATTGACAGGTGCAGCAAACCACCATGGCACAGGTATACCTATGTAACAAACCTGCACATTCTGCACATGTATCCCAGAACTTGAAGTAAAATAAAATTAAAAAAAAAATTCCCTGAAGGCACAGTGGAAGGCTTGGCTACTTCTTATGGAAAGATCACAAAATGTTATCAAACAGAGAGACACTTAGGAAGCTGAATTGTCAGTCATGTGCCAACTGAGTAAAGTACGGAAAGGGCATTCCACCCTAGGGAGACAGGACATGTGAAAGTAAGAAAATGGGAAAGAGCACAGGATGGGAGGAAATTTCAAAATATTTCCTTATTACTATAAGGCATGATAAGCAAGAATCTGATTGTAAGAACATATTATGCAGTGTGAGTAAATTGAGGTTTGTTTAGCAATGGGAACTAGAAATGATTCAAAATTTTTGAATACCGAATGTGTATGGAAAAATAAAAGATATTAAAAGGTGAGGATCAGAAGCCTTTGTAGGCAAAATTGAGGAGAGCAAAGGTCACCTGGTGGCCATCAAACAGATCATCCAGAGGCAAAACTTCTTATCTGAGGAATTCAGAAGTAATCAGAATTCCTTATTATCTAAAGCCTACATTGGGTACCAGGCTTTCTTCCCAGAAATTCATAAGTAACTAGAATTTCTATACATCTCCAGAATGAATGCATGCTGAAACTCATTGTGCAATCTTTGCTGACATCAAGGTACCAAAATATCTACAAATGTAATGATTTATCATGACCTCTGTGACTAATATGGTCCAAATTACCCTTCAGCTTCTGCTTTAAGTTCTCTGAATAACCCTAAGAAAAATCCATGGAGGCGTGCTCAGTCTTTTCTTGCTGAAGAGCCCCATTGCACTCTTCTGCAATGTTCTAATTAATACAGTTGTCTTTTTCAAACCCGTACTATTGTCAGTAAATTCTTTTTTACCCCCCAAGAGCCAACCACTTTCCATTGCCAATGCTCTAACACCTCGCCAGGCAAAAATGATGCCTCAGTAATATCTATGTTATCCTTTCCTGAATGCCATTTAAATGAATAGTGAAATACATAAAAATTTAAAAAAAAAAGCAGTAAAACATACAGAAAGTTAAGGATGCATGCTCCTTATATGCCACAAATTTCAAGGAATGTAATTAACTAAGCAGACCAATTTTTATACAGTAGCTATTAGCTCCGAGATAACTAACATAAAACAAAGTAGATGGCTTTATTGAATACCTACAGAGGCTATCCATATATTAAGAAATGTAGATGAATAAATAAACAAAAAGGATATAAGAGCAGTGATCTGGGAAATACTAAGCACTGGAGGAACAATTACATAGACAATCTGTCTGACATACCTGCCCAAAAAGTATTAATCAGTTTCAGACTTACTGATGTTTTAAACAAAATAAACACAATAAAAATACAACAAATGTTTATTTCTTGCTTGCATCAATTCAAATTTTGCAGGGGTGATGGGAATGTGTAAATTTGGCTCCCACACAGTGAGAGAGGAGAAAAGAAAAAACTGGATCAGACAGGCCGTTAGGGTGGGTCCTGGGCTGAATCTTTTCAAGAAAGAACAGCCAGTAGGCACAGATAAGGGAATTTGCATAGGGGGCTTGCCTAAGACATGCCCACAGCCTCACAGATCAGAAAGGCTACACAGGTAACTTGCCCAGACATGTAGTGGAAAATTTCATTCCCTGATACGTAAGCAGTAAGGGGAACAATGCAATATGGAGTAACTCAAGCTAAGGGCCTATGTGTGCACTGCAAGAATGGGGTGGAGCCACCAGAAATTTGTGCCTTATGCAAATGAGATGCCCAACTCTCATTGGTTTCTTATAAAAGCCTTTGCATTCAACTGTAAAAACTGCAACCCTCTTCCAGATTCACAATGGAGAGCTTTTTTCTTTTACTTATTAAACTTTCACTCTAACCTCACCCTTTGTGTCCATGCTCCTTAATTCTCTTGGTCCTGAGACAAAGAACTCCCAGTGATACCTCACAATGAGAGACTGCTACATGGTGGTGTATTGGTGAGACTATAACAATACTGTATATCTGACAAGAGACTTTCATCCAGAGTATAAAGAATTCCTACAAATCATAGAAAAAAAGGCAAAAAACCCAATTTTATAAAAAGTGGGCAAACAGGCCTGTCAAAAAATGAAGATACTCAAATGGACAATGAACAAAAGGAAAGTGCTTAATGTCATTATGTATCAGGGAAATGTAAACTAAAACCACCCAGATACACTACTATACCCCCCCCCAAAAAAAACCCTGAATATATCAAGAGTTTGTGATAATGCAGAGCAACTTGAATACTCTTACATTGTGGATAGGGATGTACATTATACAGTGCTGTAAAAAATTGTTTGGCAGTATCTACTAAAAATGAAAATACCAGTGCTAGATATTCTGTCTCCTTGGTGCATACCCAACAGAAAGATAGATGATTTCCATACTGTTATTAGTTTGACTTAATAGCTTATTATTGGTACATGATGTCATTTAGTCTTTTCAAAAACTCCAAAATCCTGCCTTGCACTTGAGGAAATAGATTTAGAAAAGTTAAACACAGTATCAATAACATATTGTTGGAGTTATAAAATATAGACTCAAAATTGGCCTCCCTCACTTGATAATAGGTTAATTTTGGGCCAATGACCTTGGGTCTTTATTCCTCAGCTGCATTATCATTAATCTGGAGATAAGAGAGGTACATAGGGGTATTTTGTCATTTAAGTAATATGATGCATGTAAAAATCTCATGAAAATAATAATATTGACTATAATAAAATTTTTAAGGTATCTAGGAATAAATATAAAAGAGAAACTTGGACTATATTTAGAATGCTAATTTTTGTTGTAACTCTTAGCAGATTCTTTCAAGAATAGAGTTTTGTTCTGAAAAGAAGTTTTGCTAACAAAGCAAATAATGCATGCAGCCCAGGGTTTCTAACTCTAGTATCATTTTTTTCCTTTTGCCTCTTCCCCTGTAAGTTACAGCTGCTATTGGTTTGCAAAGATTTCAGGAAAATCCCTGTTGAATCAAACATTTTTCAGTTCTCAGGGCTGTAAAGAAGCACTGATGCCTTCCTTCTGTTTCATCCCATGCATTTATCGATAAGACACAGGTTTTATAGCTGTTGGGGATTTGTCCTACCTAACAGTATTATGAAATTTATAGAGATTGCTGCTTCACAGTAGGATCTAAGAGGAATGTGCCGGAACTCTAGAGATTCACAGGGATGCTACTTATATACCATATTTGATCCTCATAGTAAAAATGACAACTCCATAAAGACAGAAACAGCTTTTTTGGAGATGATTAATTGATAATCTCTACAGGTTATAAAAATCAAACTAAAAACCAACGTAGGTGCTGGCAGAATTTGAGCACAATATGGAATGTTTGATGGAAAAGCAAAGCAAAATTATCCAATGTAGACTTGTGATGTGTTAACAAAGTGGGAATTGTGATTGATAATTTTGCTTAATTGACACTTTTTCTATGAAAAGTAATAATGACAGATAATAGAACAGTTTTATGCTCACATGGTACATAAAAGAATTGACAAGATGCTACAGCTAAATGGTGATGAGTAGAAATTTGCGTTTGCCCTGTGTCTGGGGTTTGATTTTCTTCATCTAAAAAAATATGAGTAGATGCTGGTTATTATGCATTTACTCCCCACCTGCAACCCACATTTCATTTTCTACGTTCTTCCAACCTGTTCTTTCTCACCAGGGAGTCTGACCTCCAGTCTGCATTACTAGAGAACCAAGTCTGCTGGTTCAGCACTGCTTCCCATTTCAGTAATTACATCCAGTTTTCCTTGGTTAGTGAAATGCTGCCTTCTGTCCTGTCTCAACACGATTATCCTCACAGATAGTAGGAAGCCCAGTTCTATTGCAGCAGCTCTCAGTGGTAACTTCAAACAACAGGTTTGGTTACCACTTAGCTTCACAAAAATGTTCTCTTGGTTCTTGAAAGTTATTAATAGCTAAATCTACAATATCTATTGTTGTATATTATTTCCTACAGAGGAGGAACTGTGTTTCACTACTAAAGTTTTTATGAGACCAGTCTCTGCTTATTACCTTGGAGGATATAATCTGTGTGTGTGTGTGTGTGTGGTGGGGTGATGGTGTAGGGAGAATGCATTAGATCTGGAGAATGACCAGTGTTTTCTTGCAAAACATTTGCCCCAGATGAGCTAAAACATTTATCTGCAGTAAAAACATGCATATATGTTGAGTTTATTTTTTTATTTCTTTAGACTACAAGACTGCAGGTGTTAAAATTGTACTAGTGGACAATTGATCAAAACCACGTATTATAAACATAATTCTCTATGAATAATTATAAAATATAGCAGCAAGTAAGATATTATAAATGCCTACTTAGATGAGATAAATGGGGCTTTTCCCCAATAATTTTGTGTACACATCTGACTATTACATGTTTGAAAATACAGAAGTTAATTTTATACAATTATTAAAATTTATTTTAAAACATTTTTGGTAGAGTAAAACTTGAAAATGTTTTTATTCACATAAGAAAATACTTTAAAAGAAAAGAATTTCATTTTATCGATAAATTTGTAGGACTTCTTTTAAGTTTAATGCCAAAGATCACAACATGGGCATCATTTAATTTTTAAAAATATTAAAAAATATATTTTAAAAATATGATATCTCTTTTAGGTCATCCCATTTCCTGAATAAAAAAATCTGAAGCAACCTGATTTTTAAAAGAATGTATTACCAGCTCTTAGTCTCATTCACTTTCTTTCTTTTGTCTTATAGCTTCGTTTAGTTATACAGACACCAGTAGTTCAAATTGACCTTTTGTTTTGGGCTTGGGAAGTTTTACAATCTCAGGCAGTGTACCAAGAGTAAAATTTGGTTCATATGTCAATTGGGAGATGGTGAATTTTAATGGAGCGAGCAGGAAAAAAGAATTAACATGAGTTTTCAACTCCAGGCCTAATTTTAGGCAGATTCCTTTTAGAAAATAATATATTTGAAAACTGAGGTCCTGGAAATTGATTTCCTTTGTACATAGGAAAAAAAGTCATGCATCTTGGTTTTCACTCAGCCTAGCGTGAAAACTACCCATTGCTCTATTCAATCTTCATTGGAATTTTAAATAGCCTGTGCTTGAGGAATCTAATTAATTCTCTTTTTCTCTTCAGATGTACACATACATGCCTACACATACTCACACATTAGTATGAGCCATGATTTTTTTTTCCTACATTAGTTAAACTTTTTCTTTAAAACTAGATTATAAACCAATGAAGATAATATTCGGCTATGCATTCTGTGTTATTTGTGGAGTCATGGGACTTATACACCCAGTAAATACCAAATGAATACGAACTAGGAAGAACTACTGGGGTAGAGGCAGAATACCTGGTTTGGTATCCTGGTCCTGATATTTTCATTTTGTTATACCTGGGATTGCAGGATAACTTCTCAGATCATTCCTTATTCTACTCATTTGTAAAATAGGTGTTATATAGCTGCTTTCTCAGATACTCTTTGTGAAGATTAAATAAATTAATATATCCAAAGCTCTTACAACACTGCCAGAAATCAGTGCTTAAAAAAGTTAGTTCTTATAACTATTCTTAATAAATATCATATATACCTCACCTGCAGAAAATCAGCTATAACTCTAGCAGCACAAACATTTCCAATTAGATTTGGAATCAGTTTTTACACAATTCATTATTTTAAGTCTTTCCTACTTTCAACCCAGATAAATACTAACACCTGTAGACTCTCTGAAATTTCATGGCTTTATGCTTTCATATCCAGTCCTTCTAGTAAGTGGATAGTTTGTATTATACACTCCGACTTCAGTTTACTGAAACTCTTCAACACAGTTTTCTGATACATGACCATGGTAAGTAGGACATTTCTGAAATCTCTGTGCTCCCTAAAGTAACCAAATTAAGAAATAGGTTTTTTATTTTGTTTTGTTTGAGACAGAGTTTCGCTGTCGTTGCCTATGCTGGAGTGCAATGACATGATCTTGGCTCACTGCAACCTCCGCCTTTCAGGTACAAGTGATTCTCCTGTCTCAGCCTCCCAAGTAGCTCAGATTACAGGCATGCACCACCATGCGGGGCTAATTTTTTTGTATTTAGAAGAGACAGGATTTCACCATGTTAGGCTGGTCGTGAAGTGCTGACCTCAGGTGATCCACCTACCTCGGCCTCCCAAAAGTGCTGGGATTACAGGCATGTGCCACCATGCCCAGCCTAGAAATAGGTTTTTAACTGAATTTTACTGTAAATCACAACAAATTTCTCTTTTGAGATAATTAGGAAGGGTTATTTTTAGTACATTTAGAGGAAATTGTTATTGAAGCTTTGATCATATATCATCAAATTAAGCTCAGGACCAAGTATTGCAGATTACATCTGTCATAACATTTGTAAAAGAATTAAACCAAACTATTCAAAATTAAATAAGTATGCATTGCATTTGATGTGTTATAGAAATAATTATTCAGTTAAATTACTTAAGAATGATTTTGTATAAAAGCCTGTTTTATGGGGCCCTTGTAAATATAGGAATATTGGTGAGATAAAGGGTCAAAACTGATAAAGTCACTTTGAGGAATCATAACAAAACTAAATTTCCATACATATCAAGTAGGTTGTGAGAAGATGTGTATTCCACTACCCATTCCCACCAACTCACTTGATGTCATTCATCCAACCTTACTTGAAAATTTTGTACAAAGATTACATTTTTATCATTATTCCTCTTAATAGAGAAAAAGTTAAGGCAACTATTTTTTAAATAAAATATACTTCCAAGTATTTAAAATGATTCATAACATACATCTATTTTGAAAAGCAAAAATAGCAAGCTAAGCTTAGCTGTTTCCAGTACATAAATCATCATGATAGCAATAACAAGGCAGTGTGATGATGTAGAGTATCTTATGCAGCAAGTCCTGGTGTAACTCAGCATGGTATGCAGAGAGTTTGAATGGATTAATCACACCATTCTATGTCACCTTAAATGATGCATTATATTCAAAATATTATTATTGTCCAGGCCATTTCCCTTTATAAAATCCTACTCTTCTTACGATGCTGCTATAAAATCTTCACTAAATGAAATTTCAGAGGCATGATTATTTGATTAAAAGAGGTTTAAAGAGGAAAAAAAGAAACCTTGCCATTTTTTGTACAAATATAATTGCTTGTCATGCCTTTAAAAAATATAGTATGATGAGCATATTTCATTGTTTATTGGTGACTATGTGTTTTCTGCCCTTGCACCATTAAGAAAATCAATTCTTACTGAATAGCAGACTTTGGTGGAATTAAATAGCCTGTGCCAACTCTCCCCAAATCCCCTAAAATCAGTGCAAGTTGCTTTATTTGATTGTTTTTCTCCTAAAAGAATATCCCGAAAAATGGAAAGAGTTCACCAGAGCTTTTGATTAGTTCGAATTTCTTATTGAAATCCCTATATAGGTATACGCAGATTTTACATACACATATACACTCACATTACACACATATATTCTTATTTGGTGAAGTTGCTTACAACTTCAAAATATACTTGACAGTTTATCAGTTTTGCTTATTTTTATTTTATATTTTTATCACCATTCATCAATCCTCATCACAGGTCTCCATTTCTTATATAGGTGCTTCAGAAGTAAAATAAATAGCCCATGTCTGCTTACAAAAATATGTATCTAAATGGAACATGCTTTATTTTTTAAGAATCCCTCAGTCATCTCAGTAAGGGTAGATAGAAAGAACAGTCTGCCCTCTCCCACCCCAGCCCAGGAATGCCACACATCTAAGAAAGGACCTCAAAATTATGGAATCATCCATGTCTGTGTTTTTCCTCACTCTCAGGAAAATTACTACGAAAATATCTCTGTTGCCTCTTTACTGAGTAAACTTCCAATAGCCCTGTTTCTTTCCAATCAATTGTCCAAAGTGCTGTTAGAGTGGTTAGCTCAAAAGGAAAATCTGTTTATGTAATTTCCCTGCTTAAAATTATTCTGTAACCTTTCTCTCCACTTCTCCTTCCCAAATGCACACAAAACAAATCAGTTTTATAAATGGCAGTATAGCGTAACGCAGTGTTTCTCAAACTGTGGTTTATGATTTAATATTAGCAGGTCATATTATCAATTTAGTGGGTCATGTGACCTTTCAATAAAATAAAATTAAATAGAATATGATGGAGTAGAATAGAAAATGACATAGAACACACAATTACTAAACTCATGGCAGATCCAGAGCCTTGGACAACAATACTTGGCCACAAAAAGCCACATATAGACCAAATAAAGAATGTGCTCTATCATCTGGAGATCATGGACTTAACTGGAGGCAATGATTGGATAAGACTTTGTGTCTCTTGGGGAGATGGTGAGTGTATTCTATATGTGTGAGAAAAAGCGAAATTCATATTTAATGATGTTTCCATTTCCTATTGCTGCAGAGCAAATTGTGGCTTAAAAACAATTATTATTTGCCATAATTCTGTGGGTTGAATGGTCAGTTCTTCTATTCTCTCTGGTGTCAGTTGAAGCCACCAACTAGGTTGCATTCAGTTTGCTTCTCACGTGTTTGGGGCCTTGGTATTGACCATAGCCTGGGGTTCTGTCTGTTCTCTGACTCTACAGTATATCGTTTTCCATGAGTTCTTTATGTGGCCTCTTTAGAAAACTAGGCTGGGCATCCTTGCAACCTCTTAAAGGATATGCAGCACGTGAATACTTCTCTCAGATTCTATTAGGTTGGTTCACAAGCAATTGTGGTTTTTGCCATTACCTGTAGTCTTGCCATTAAAAGTGATGCTAGAAACTGCAATTACTTTTGCATCAACCTAATATTAGTCAAAATAAACTTCAAGAGCAGTGTGGATGCAGAGACATAGGAGGTAATCTCCATCTCTCAATTGAAGGAGTGGCAAAAAATTATGGCAATCTTCAATCCACACAGATTTTCTATAACAGGACTTATTCTTTCTGAGAAATAAATGAGTCCTCCAAACCCATTACATTTTTACCCTGGGCACCCATGATAGACTATAAATCCATGACCCTTTGTATTTAAGTGGGATAATAACTACCTCTGACCATTGGAATGTGAGTCAGTGTTTGTCACGTGCAAGCTAAGGTAGTTAAGAAACTATGTATGCCCTTACACTATAGTCTTTCTTTGATTCTGCATTGATCAGAGGCATGCATTGAGAGACATGGAGATCCTAGGAGAAAGTTACCTACTAGACAGGAGGATCTCAGGTCAGTAATTGACTTAGAGCAGAATAGTGCATGTGAAAAACTGTTACAGAATCTAGTTGTTACCGTGTCTAGTATTACTTACTTCTTACATAAGAAAAGGTATTCTTGTGTGACACTTTTATTACAGAGACCTGTGTGAGTGGGCCTGTAGCATGTATTAAAACAATTCTAACTTACTGCATTATTAAGTGAAAATAGAACAGTACCAACTTTATAAGATTTTGTGACAATCAACTGATTTAATGCATGTGTATCAGTTAAAGTCTTAGAAAAAATATAAAACCTAACCCAAGTAAAATAATAAAGAAGTTAAAGATAAGACACTTGTTATGAAGGTATTATAAATGTTGAAGTGACAAACTGAATAATAAGGTCACACAGAGCTTGGTATAGAGGAGTCAATGTCTTCCCTAGGGCTGAAAGATGAAGGGTGGTTGTGGTCTCTGGAGCTGGAGTTGGGAAGACAGAAGGAGAAGGTTGTAGGCAGGAAATTGGAATCACGATTCCGGACCTGCTACATCAGAAGGAGATGGGGAGAAAGGCACTGACTTTACTCCACTGTTTTTCTTCAACCTCCCTCTGGAGCCTCCCATGTCAAAACCTAACTAAAAACAAGTTTGCAAAAGAATGGAATGAATTCAATTTTCAGGAGGTATCCTGCTATAATACAGAAGAGTAAGAAAGGATAGGGAACTGATCTAAAAAAAAAATATTATGGTCAGCACAACATACAAAGGGTTAAAAATACAAACAAGTATTAACTAAATATGCTATTATATTTCCACACCCTTTGTTTCAACCATGTAGTGTTGATTCTTCTCAGGGTGCTTGAAAATATCACCAGCTGGTAAGGAACTCACATAGAATTCTTTACATAGCACAAAAGTAGCCAATCTCTCCGATTACACTGCAAATTCCTAGTCTTTGTCTCATTCACTGGTGTATCTCCAGGTACTGTCAGGTTACTCAGCAAACAGTCTTTCAATGAATGTTTTGTTATTGAAAACAACATAATGCATTTTGTTCAAATGAATATGAGTAATCTATTCTCTGTAACATTTCTGGCACTGACTATGTTCAGGATATCAGAACTTCCCTTTAGGTCAGCCAACTGTTCTTCTCTCATTCTTTCTTGATTCCACCTAATGCAACACTTCCTTTAATTAAAATTTATAAATATGACAAACTGTTTAAATGCTTCTTTTCACTTACAAAATACTCTGACATGACGCCACTATCTGCTTTCAACCTAATTTTCCAGCTTCATGTTTTCCTTCTGTTCAAGTACACTCTGTCTGTTCAAATACATTCAACATATGTTCAAATACATTCAACTCTTTAATGCACATACTTTCCCCTCTTATGGAATATCTTTCAGTATTGCTCTGCCAGCTAACTAGTAGCAACTACTCCTCACTCAAGGTTCAATTCAACCTTTTGACGAAGACCTTTTCTCTTTCCTCGGGAGAAATTAAGTCATATTTTTTTCATTGTAATTATTTCTGCTAGAGCTCTGTGTTGGTTACATATCTTTACTTATCAGTGGTTTTCATCCTTATCTGCACATTAAAATCACCTGGAGATTAATAATCAGAATAGGTCTATATATATCACAAAATTGAAACAGTAATTTATAACCTTCCAAAATAGAAAGCACCATGCCCAGATGGATTTACTAGTAAATTCTATCAAATATTTAAGGAAGAAATTATATCAATTCCCTATAATCAATTACAGAAGACAAAAGCAAAGGGAATACTTCCTAACATTATTCTGTGAAGCCAACATCACCACAACACCAAAACCAGACAAAGACATCACAAGCAAAGAAAAATACGTTTTATGAACGGTGACATAAAAATCTTTAACAAAACACTAAATTCAATAATGTATAAAAAGAACTATATACCATGATCAAGTTTTGTAAGTTTGGGTCAACAAGAAAAAAACAATATAACCCATCACATCAATAGAAAGAAAAATCATCTACTTATATCAATAGATGGAGAAAAAGCATTTGACGAAATTTAACACTTATTCCTGACAAAAGGGCTCAGTAATCTAGGAATAGAGGGAACTTCCTCAACTTGATAAAGAATGTTTACATAAAACATACAGCTAATATCACAGTTAATAGTGAGAAACTAGAAACTTTTTCACTAATATCAAGAGCAAGCCAAGGATGTTCCTTTCTTTTTTGAGACAGAGTTTCTCTCTTGTTGCCCAGGTTGGAGTGCAATGGTGCAATCTTGGCTTATTGCAACCTCTGCCTCCCAGGTTTAAGTGATTCTCCTGCCTCAGTCCCCTGCGTTGCTGGGATTACAGGCATGCACATGCCTGGCTAAATTTTTGTATTTAATGGAGACTGGGTTTCAAAATGTTGGTCAGGCTGGTCTCGAACTCCAGACCTCAGGTGATCCACCTGCCTCGGCCTCCTAAAGTGTTGGGATTACAGGCGTGAGCCACTGCATCCAGCCAGATGTTCCCTTTGCTATTCGTTTTCAGGATCACACTAAAAGTTCTAGTTACTATAATAACACAAGAATGTGGAAGAAAATAAAATCATACAGTGATGAGGAATGAACAAATAAAACTGCCTTTGCTTACAGATAATGTGATTGTGTCAAAAATCCAAAATAACAGAATTTTAAAAAAACTTATGGAAATAAGCAATTATAGTAAGGTTGTAGGATAGAAGGTTAATATACAAAAGACTGGCTGGGCAAGGTGGCTCATGCCTGTAATCCCAACTCTTTGGGAGGCCGAAGTGGGTGGATCACTTGGGGTCAGGAGTTCAAGACCAGCCTGGCCAACATGTTGAAACCTCACCTCTACTAAAAATAAAAAATAAAAAAATTAGCTGGGTGTGGTGGCAAGCACCTGGAATCCCAGTTACTTGGGAGGCTGAGGAAGGAGAATCACTTGAACCTGGGAGGTGGAGGTTGCAGTGAGCCGAGATCATGCTGCTGCACTGCTAGTCTGTGTCGCATTCAATGGTGTATCTCCAGGTACTGGCAGAGCAAGACTCCATCTAAAAAAAAAAAAAAAGAACAATCATTTTCCTGTAACTCAATAATGAAGAAGTAAATTTTAAAATTAAAAACGCAAGAGCATTTATATTAGCATCTCCAAAATGAAACACAAGCAAAATATGTATAAGACATATATGAGAAAAATTACAAAATTCTGATGAAATAAATCAAAGAAGAACAAATAAGTGGAAAGTTATTAATGTTCATAGATCATAAGACTCACTATTGTCAAGATGTCAATTTTTCCCAATATGATCAATAGATTCAATGTAATTCCAATTAAAATCTCAGCAGTTATTTTGTAGATATTGAAAATCTGACCCTAAAGTTTATAAAGCAAGGCAAAAGACTCACAATAACCAACACAATATTGAAGGACAAAGTTGAGAGAGTGACACTATGTGACTCAAAACTTACTATAATGCTATAGTAATCAAGATCATGTAGTACTGGTGAAAGAATAGACACATACGTTAATGGAACAGAATGAAGAACCCAAAACCAAATTCGTGTAGATAGTCAACTGATATTCAAATAGTCAAAGGAGCAATGGCAATGGCAATACAATGGAGAAAAAAATAGTCATTTCAACAAATTCTGCTGGAACAACTGGCCATTCATATACCAAAAAAGAAAAGCTAAACAAAACAAAATAAAGCAAAATAAAGAAGCTAAATACTGACCTTACACATTTCACAAAAATTAACTCAAAAAACAGATCTAAATGTAAAATATAAAACTATAAAATGGCTGGGCGCAGTGTCTCACCCCTGTAATCCCAGCACTTTGGGAGGCCAAGGCGGGCAGATCACTTGAGGTCAGGAGTTCAAGACCAACCTCACCAACATGGTGAAAACCCATCTCTACTAAAAATTTTTTTAAAAGCCGGGCATGGTGACGGGTGCCTGTAATCCCAACTACTGGGAAGGCTGAGGTAGAATTGCTAGAACTTGGGAGGCAGAGGTTGCGGTGAGCTGAGATTGTGACACTGTACTCCAGCCTAGGCAACAGAGACTCATCTCAAAAAGCAAAAGCAAAAATTAAAACAAAAAAAAAACCTATAAAACTACAAGGTAACTTCTGAAAAAATTTAGATGACCTTATGTTAGCAGTCACTTTTTAGATTCAATATCACAGACATGATATGTAGATATGCGGTATGAAATAATTGATAAGTTGGACTTCATTAAGATTTAAAAATCTGCTCTGCAAAGACACTGTCAAGAGAATGAAAACACAAGCCACAGACGAAGAGAAAATATTTGCAAAAAGCAAATGGGATATAAAGGACTACTAACTAAAATATTCAAGGAACTCTTAAAATGCAACTGTAAGAAAACAAATAGCTCGATTAATAAATGGACTTTAACAGATACTTCACCAATGCACATGGCAAAAAGATGCTAACATATTATCAGGGATATCCAAATTAAAACAGCAATAAGATACCACTATGCACCTATTATAATAACCAAAATCCAGAACACTGACATCAAATGCCATTGAGAATGTAAAGCAACAGGAACTCTCACTCATTGCTGATGGGAATGAAAATTGGTATTCTTTACAAAACTAAACATACTCTTACCATTTGACTCAGCAATCACAGTTTTTTTTTTTTTTAAAGGGGTTGAAAATTCATGCCATGACAAAAAGCTATATAAAGATGTTCATAGCTATTTTATGCATGATGACTAAAACTTGGAAGGAAACAAGATGTCCTTCATTAAATTAGTGGCTACATAAACTGTGGTACATTTAGACGATGGAATGTTATTCGGTGCTAAAAAATAAATGAGTTATCAATCCGTAAGAAAACATGGAGGAAACCTGAATGCATATTATTAAGTGAACGAAGCAAATCAGAAAATGCTACATATTGTATGATTCCAACTATATGACATCCTGGAAAGGGCAACTATGGAGACAGTAAAAATATCAATGTTTGCAAAAGACTAGGAGGCAGAGAAGAATGAATAGATGTAACACAGAAGATATTTAGGGTGGTAAAATACTATGTATAGTATTGCAATGGGGATTCATTTCATTACACGTTTATCCAAACCCATTGAATGTACAACACAAAAGGTGAACTCTAATGTAAACTGGACTTTAGGTGACAATGATATGCCAATGTATTTCATCAATTTTAACAAAGTACCACTGTATTGAAACTGCCTTTATAAGATTTTAAATGGCCTCAAGATTAAAATTATCATAGGAGCCTAAATTTTGGCAAGATATTTTCCTTTCTCTCTTTTTCCTACTCCATGCATGATTGCTTGCACATAATCATTTCAATAAATAGTAGTCGCTAATAATAGATTATCTTCCTATTCTAGTCCCCAGGCAGGCTGCCCACAAGATTAATAAACTTGTTTTTTTCTTTTAAAGAACATTGATCCTTAGATCACGCAGCTCCCTTGGATGACTTCCAGGAGTTGAACTGGGCAAATGTGGGGTGATATGCCTGCAGCTGTAACTACGAGGAGATCTTTTCTGCTTAGCTATAGGCATAGTTAAATGATAACCCACCATTGTTTGCCAGCTTGGCTTCTGTAGTAACCAGCAGTCACAAACACTATTGTAAAACCTAACACTTGGTTTTGAGATATTTTTCAGACTTTGCCTGCAAGTGGACAAACTGACACCAACAGGACTTGTGGCCTGTGTCACCAAGCAAAGACTTGACTTGACTAATCTTATAACTCTCTCCCTTCCAGGGAATTGATTCGGCACATTAAGACAGCCTTGTCACCTCTATGATTTCATTCCAGACCAATCAGCAGCATCTATCTCCTAGCCCCATTGCCCAACAAATCATCTTAAAAATCTTAGCCTCTAAAGTCTCTGGGAGGCAGCCTTGAGAAATATCTCCCATCCTCCTTGCTGAGTTGCCTTGCGATAATTAAATTCTATCTTTAATTTAGTACCTGCTGTCTCAATGTTTGGCTTCATCTGGACAGTCAGCATGGCTCTAGTCAGGTGATAATCCTGTGGGGAGGTGTGATTTGATGATGGAGAAAGCTATGCATGTCGTAGAGGAAGGGAGTATACAAGGTGTCTCTGTACCTTTTTCTCAATTTTGCTGTGAACCTTAAACTGCTCTAAACAATTATTTTACAAAACTCACTGGGGGATTCAAAATGGCTTGAAGCATTGATCAGATTTGTACCAATTATATCAGAATCTCTGGGGTGTAATCCAGGCATTAGTAGTTGAACCTAGGCTTCAGTAATTTTAATGCCTTCCAAGTAATGTCAATGTCAAGTTTGCAGAGCACCCTACTAGACTGTCAATTACATTAGGGAAGAGATTGGGCCGCTAAAAACCATGTTATTTGTATGGGCTTCAGTACTTCTTTTTGTTTGTTTGTTTGTTTTTGAGACAAAGCCTCATGCTGTCTCCCAGGTTGGAATGCTGTGGCGCAGTCTCAGCTCACTGCAACCTCCGCCTCCCAGGTTCAAGTGATTCTCCTGCCTCAACCTCCTGAGTAGCTGGGCCTACAGGTGCATGCCACCACACCGGCTAATTTTTGTATTTTTAGTAGAGTTAGGGTTTCATTATGTTGGCCAGCCTGGTCTCAAACTCCTGACCTCATGATCTGCCCGCCTCAGCCTCCCAAAGTGCTGGGATTATGGGCAAGAGCAACTACACTCGGCCTGGGCTTCAGTACTTCTAATAGCAATTTCTAAAACATAGTAGGAATCAGAAATATTGCCTAAATAAAGTAGAGAATATATGCATTTACTCAAGTATACAATTTGTATCCTACTTCTAAAATTGAACTTAAAGACACCATGGTAATATCATTAGCTTAAATGAACTCTCTTTAATCCTGTTTTAGAAGTGGTTAAATGTGGATACACTAAAAAATAATAATCAAACAGTCTGGTTACAGTGATTACATTCACTGATTAAGCTTAGGAAAATTCTCAATCACTCTCCTAGGAATGTATATCTAGATGAACTGTTACACTATTATAAGGGGATTTAAGTGCACTATACATACTGATATATTAAGAAGTTCATTCAAATGATTTATGAATCGTTTGCTGCCTCAGATTCACTGATTTAATATGATCTATTATGACATATCATATCCATGTTTTGTATTTATTATGTTCAATACAAGTTTTCCAGAAAATTGAAAATAATCTTCACAGACCTTTAAATTTTTTTTCTTAGTCAAGTATTTCAATAAACACTTATTTTAGAAAAATGTCTTGATGAAGCCAAGTTTATGGGTTTTTAACTTTTTCCATCTGAAATTTTGTCTATGGGTTCTTGGCCATCTTAATTGTCATTCAGTGAAAATAGGGGGAAAGAAAAATAAAGTCTTACTGGATTATTTTAAATGACTGCTTGAAACATGCATTTAGAGAAGGGAATGAAAGAATACTGATCAAAGGAATCTCAGCCTAGGGACTTTATCAATTAAGTAGAAAGATTTTGGGGAAAAAAAACATTTTTCCAAATAGGTACTTTAACCTACAAAGACAGAAATGGTGGGGAAAAAGTTTGAGTTCATGCTTGAAGCCAATATTTCCTCCACTGATTAGATGCCAAAACCAACAAGAAGAAAAAAGTATAGTATATTATAGCAATGCACAGCAGATCTCATTCATCATTCCTCTTTTTTTTTTTTTTTTTTTTTTTTTGACTGTGTTACATTCTGTCACCCAACCAGGAGTGCAAGGGCGTGATCTCGGCTCACTGTAACCTCCACTTCCTGGGTTGAAATGATTCTCCTGCCTCAGCCTCCAGAGTAGCTGGGACTACAGATGCACCACCATGCCCGGCAAATTTTTGTACTTTTAGTAGAGAGGGGGTTTCACCACGTTAGCCAGGCTGGTCTTGAACTTCTGACCTCAGGCAATCTGCCTACCTTGGCTTCCCAAAGTGCTGGGATTACAGGCATGAGCCACTGCGCTGGGCGCACCATTCCTTCTTGATCAACTAAAGAAGAGAAAGTATCAAAGGGCAAATATAGTATAAATACAAATGGTGCATTGACCTTTAAAAAAAGATAATAAAGGCCAACCAAACTATCATTTAAAGAGAAAGATTTTATTTTATATTTAACAAAAAATGAAAAATGTATTTCTGGAGTGACAACTAATGTTGTGGTCACTGAAAAAGTAGCAGAGCTCCTGAGAAGGCCACCTGGATATATAAGCAGTAAACTTTAAGATATATCAAACAACTTGTATTATTTCTATATTAAACCCAGAGAGAGTAAATAAAAAAATTAATAACATCATTCTCAAGTGTCTAGCTAAGCGAAGCATACAGACAGGCCTATCATCCAAGTCATTAATTAGGGCATTTTCTTTTTCTTTTTAAAGACACATGCAGCATAATGTTACTAGAAAGGGATATAATTAAGAACACTTTTTAAAAGAATAATAAAAATGTTCAAATTCTGATTTTGGCAGGGTTAAGAAACAAAATTATTTGGATTCAAAGAATCATTGAACTATTAACTTGTAACTAGGAGGAATGAAAGGATGATTATTCCTGATATGATGAGGCTCTATTTACAAGGCTTTTGGTTATGAATTGAGATATGCCATTCACTTATTCAGGTCACCTCTTTTTTCAATTGATTTCTCTTGAGTTCTCAGGTAATACCTGCATTTTCCTGTGCCATTTACTTTACTCAAATCAGAAAATATGTTTTGATTAAAGTGCTATATAACTGCCCAGGCTCTGATCCAGTTTCTAGATCATTCACTTTGCTCGGTTTTTCCCTGCCATGAAAATTTAACTTTCCTTTTTTCAATGAGAAATGTCAATGTTCTTGTTCTTCCCAAGTGTGATGTGTACAATGAGTGCCTGATTGTCCTTTTCTCTCAAGTGCCTTACATGTGATAGTGGTATAATAAACTGAAGATCTCCCTGTTCTTCCTGGAAAAATGATCTCCTTAGAACCTTATTTTATCTGTTGAAGCCAGTTCATTCTTAGTAGCCTTATCTTTGTATCAGCTTCAGCCTTCACAAATAAGAACTAAGATGCGGTAATCTGTTGCCCCATGTTATTCTGTATTTTTTCCAAAGGGCTGTTCATAGAAGACCTTTATTGGTGAGCTCAGAAAAATCAGTTACAGTGATTGATGACTCTCTATAAAATAAAGTAAAAATATCTTCAAGTTCTCTCAGAAGAAAAATACTACCCACATGAAAGATATTTGGATCTGGCCCTTCTGCTGAACCCTTTTTTGGCTCAGAAGGAACTCTCACATCTCTCATATTCCTCAGCAGTGTCCTTTCAGAGCTTTGAGGTAATGATCTCATCAATCCTTTCTGCCTGCATCTAATCTCCAGTATTTAGAAATCTTGGAACAAGCTCCAGATTTCAGTTTGCTTAATTCTCTATGTGTGTGATAATCCAGAAACACCGCTGGCAATTTCATACTTTTTAAAGGTAGGTAGGAAAGATTAAATCTATAATAGCAGCAATCAAAAATGGCATAGAAAGGCAAGATTATGTGTGTGTGTGAACTCTAATTTACTCACAATGTTAAGATATGTGTGTATACACATATGCACATACATAGGTATGTCTGTATATTTTTACATAGTTACATAGAGTAATGAGTCATCATTATCTATTAAATAATATTTATATTTAAAAAATTTGTCGTATCATTGAAGGTACAAACCATATTGTATGAACCCAATGCCTGACTACAATCACCTTACATTCTGGTAGGAATTCTAATAAGTACAAGAAACAACTGTAGAACATGTTTGTACATTTTAACTATTAATGGAATTGCAGAATAATATATACAAAATGTTCACAGAACAAACTGAACAAATTGACATGTTTTTAAAGAGGGATTATGTCATGGAGAAATGTAATAATTTATTAAAAATGGATCAAGACTATTAAATCACAAATAAAGCATAGATTATCAAGTCAATATTCAAATCCTTAGAGTGAAATTGTAATTTATATTAATATAATTATTTTTAATTGAAGCATAAAAATTCTAATTATGTTTTGATTTTAATTTATTTAGTTCTTAGTCAAATCTACATGGTAAAAAATGAATAACCTATGCATGGTATATGTGATATTTTCTAAGTAGCCACAATATTTGAATAACTCAAGTGTCCCATTCTCCTGCAATAATAATGTAATAATAATAGTGGCTGTTCCAGGCACCAGATTTATATGATCTCATGTAATTCTCACTTGACATGTGAGAAAACTGTGATCAGTAAAGAAAACAAAATTTTCAAGTTTGCATATGTAGTAAAAATCAGTTCGCACTGTTCTCTGTACAGATAAACTGTCTGCTTCCGGTGGGACACAAAATTACCAGAGAGATTTACATAGTATTAAATAGATTTACAAGGAATGTCTTTTTTGTATGCTTTTTTATTCTTTTTCTGTAAGTGTGTTAATCTTTTAATTTTTCTTATCATAAATATAATAAGCACTTCTGGTTTCATTGGTATTTCTGGTTCATACCAGAGTGAATTAATATGCCAAGTCCTTGTACTTCAATATTATATAAAGGCAACCTGAAGTATAACCAGAAAATTAACTCTGTGATTGTACTTTAAAAAGAAAATGAAAAAAAAAAGTAAGAAAGAAAGAATAAAGGAAATAAAGAAAAAATAAAACAAATGGAAACCCCCAACTATTGAACTGGGTAGAAAAGAAGAAGAAGAAATGCAGAGTAGCAAAAACAACTTAACTGCTGAGCCCGTGGTAATATCGCAACAGGCAGTTCATTTTGGATACTGGAGTTTTAATACCCTAAGAGAGACTGTGTGTGTGTGTGTGTGTGTGTGTGTGTGTGTGTGTGTGTGTGGGTGGGCTGGGAGGTAGGTGCACATACACATGAGCACATCTGAGTGTGTTTGGAGACCTGGAGTGGTGTTAAAGCTGTGAGCCGTATTCTTGTGGGGGATCTATAAATCCTCGAGAGATAGTATAAAAATGACAATTACCAGACCACAGATAAAATTAAAACTCTCATCCACAACCTCTATAGCAACCACCATAGGATGCCAAACCATAACCTCTGCAGCAATTCACCCTAAAAGAGTAGGATTTGCCCAATAACTGCCAGCTTTTCTGATTATTGCTCATCTCTTTCCAACTCAGGACTAACCAGAAAAAGTCAAATATCTTTTTCAAACCCATCATATAGGATGCCCAGCATCTAGTTAGCTGGAGTCCAGCTTCTCCACATCAACAAAGTCCATTCAGAGCATATCCAAGCCTTTTGTTCAGTATAAAACTTTCCACTCCCCTCTCCACCTTTGAGGCTCTTCTAAATGTACTGAAAAGTACTTTCTTCCTATAGCAAGCTCTGAGTAAATAGCCTTTGCTTGATCTCATTAGGCTGGCCTTTGTTCATGTCCACACACTAAAGGCCTTGGCAGAGTCAAGTGTGAATTTGCTCTAGGTGCATGGAATTTTAGAACAGCCTGTGTGTGCGGGACTGCAAAAACTAAAAATAAAATAACTCACCTAGAAGATGAATCATTATTGTTATTATTTTAATCCTGACAAGTAGACAAAATGTCCAAAAGGGTTATCAAAGGAAACAAAATAACTAAACAAGAAAATATAGGTAATGGATTACCTTTTCTTACATTACATCAATTGTTTTGTTTCATAGTTGGACCCTGAGTTGTATAGATTTTAAAAAGAAAAATATTTGTTTGTTGTTTTAATTTGTATATTGTTAGTTCTTTAGGCATATTGGTGATCCTTAATTGTCATTTTTATACCCTAAAAAATGATTAGTGTATTTTTCCATTTCCCCTTTGCTATTGTATGGAAAGATCTCCTTTCCATCTAAATCTCTTCTGGGAGTAGGAACTTTGTGCAGGAGTTGTGTGAAGCCAGGCAGGATAGGTCCTGTTTAAACATAGGTTTCCTTTGAGATCTGTGGACACTCCAATACCTAAAAGAAAAGAGTCTTTTTCATACTTTAATATGTATCCAAGCTTTTTGTATTTTGTTGTTGTTGTTGTTTGTATATTGGGTAAGTGGATTTTGTTTGTTTGTTTATCAGTTTAGAGAAAAGATACCTGTTTTGCCCTATCTTTGCTTATAGTATGTGTTCTGCCTGGAATGGGAGAAGGATGGGAGTACAGAATGATTCCGTTGCCTAGGTTTGTAGTTTTTTTGGCTCTCGCTCTTCAGCCCTGCTTCTCACCTCAATCCTGTAGGGTCATTACCCATCCTAGCACAATGTTGCATCTATGTTCCTTGCTCTGACACATTAACCAGCTTATAGCCCGTGGAGAAACATTATATTCTAGGAGTCTCAGATTTGAAGTTGTTCACATTCTTCTTCTGTCTATGGTCTTCATGAAATTTAATAAATTTTCTAATGAATGGTGCATCAACATCACTCTTCCCATCCAGTCACTGTCTTCTCAACATTATTAGAAATTTCTTTCCTTCTGCACTTTTAAATTTCATTTTAGTGCAAGATTCAGTAAATAAGAAATATATATCCTCAAAATGTGCATAATCTTCATCACAGCCAAAAATGCTTTATTATACCTGATTTTAATGCTATCCTTGTATCATAACTTAAAGAGAATTTCCCCCTCCTTTTCTGGTGTTCATGAATAAGTTTTCTCTTAGAAAATGACAAAGCAGCATTTGCACTGAACTTTTGTTTCAGTGAGGTTGAGTTCAGACTCAGTTCTGGACTCTCTCTCCTATTGCAGTAGACTAAGTGACATCTCCTTTGCCTGTTACACAGAGAAATGACAAGTGCTTGATATGACACATATTCCAATTACCCTGATTTAACTATTACCGATTATATTCTTGTGTCACATTATCACATATATATGTACCTGATATATAGGTATGACTAGTATGTATCTATAATAATTAAACATCTTTTTAAAAAAACTTTCTCCTATCTTCATGATAGGAGAAAATTTTACAACCTAGATTAAGGTTTCCTGGGAAGTTAGGCTACTCTCTTCCTACATAAAGTGGGAAATAGGGGTGCCATCTTTATTTTTCTACATTTCAGAGAGATGGCTTCCAGGTCCTTGAGAAATACAGTCCTGGTTTGTAAAACTGGCAAGAGGTTTTCTAAAGGATTTAAAAATCTAGAATCATACAAAGGATTGACAATTACAAGTTTTCTAAAGTAAATGCTTTAAGAAAACGGGGATCAGGAGCCAAGAATCAGGAAGCAACCTGTCTAAAGTTTTGTGAAGTTGAGTGAAATGTTAGGGCTGTCTTGGTCAAGTGCAATAGATTTCCAGCTAGATTTCATTAACTTTCCTCCTAGACTAGGTCAGTATTTAACAATTAAAGAAACCATTTGGTAGAAAATCCTCGAAACAAGACACCTTTCCTAATGCATTGTTTTTCTTATACCCTAGACAGTTATTTCACTTGCACCACTCACGGACTGAAGTTCACAAAACTAAATAGTATTTTCTAAAAATGGCTCATCTTTACAGGGATTCGTTTTTGTTTTGTATCAGAAAAGTGTCCTTGAAATAAACAAGTCTACGTAGAGTATTTTAAGGGCTGCCACGATTCATTGCTGTTGAAAAGATCTAGTTAATTACAATGAGATATATGTTAAATATCAATCATAATCTCAAAGGTGGTGAATTACTAAACAAATATACAGGAGGAGATAATTATCACATCAAATTTTAAATATTTAGTGGAATGTTTAAGTTCACATGTGAAATATGAATTAGGTAAAGATTTAATTGGCGCAAGAGATTAATTTGTGTAGGACACAATAGGATATACATTTGACACAAAATTATTTAAGGATTTTAAATTTGAAATAGATGGTACACTTCTATGTTAGGAGATTGTGCTGGAAAGCTCTTGGTACTTTTATTTTTTTATCTGCTTGCCTTTTCACTGCTTCGGTTGATTACATAACAACACATATTTAACTAGAAATTTTAGAGTTTGGGTGGCTATAATTCAAGGAGATTCTACCTCTGGCTGCTGTGAGTAAATAAGCAATAACTCTCATACAGGTGTGTGACATACAGTGACTGACAAATGTTTACCCTTGAGTGTATTATTGACTTTAATTATTTTAAGTGTTTTTGTAGAGTTATATAACGTAAAGTCATCAAATAAATTAACATTGTCTCAAAATAAACAAAGAAATTTTTTTTAAAATGTAAGAATGTGTTAACATGGTGAAGTAACTGATGTTTGAAGTAACCAACATCTCATCTGAAACCTGCAAGCACCCTACCCCCACTTTCCATTCCCATCTTGATACAAGTTAGAAAAATAAAACTAGAAGGAGAGATCTCCTAGAATTCATTTGCATCATCCTTTTGCCTTTAGGAGGATTTTGCGTAACCTTATCACATATATTTTCTTATCTAGAATGTGTACGTATATATAAATATTCTATTTGATTAACATTTTTACTAAAATACATATACACCAACACGTATAAAATAAAAATCTGAAACAAGTAACTGAAAGATCCAGTTTATGATCACAGCTGCATGCTAAATCTGTCATTGAATAGAGATTACATATTTTTTAATAACAATTTTAGTGGGTTGTAAGAATTATATTAGTTAATATAAAAAACAGTTTCTGAACTAAAGCAGTGTATAACTAGAAAACATAGTTTTAATATTAAATTTACTAAACATAAATTTCTGAAATTACAATCTTTATACCAATCTCTTATGCTTGCAAATGCTATGCTTATCAACTGTATGCAAACTAGGCCCTGGACTACAACAATAACATATCAATTCTTCTCAAGATTACTCTAGATTATCTTGCTAGTTACTTTCAAGTTGATTTACAGTTTATTAAAACTTAGCCACAGGGAATTTCATGACTTGTTTTATCAATGTTAAATCTTATTTTTGGACAGATTTTATATCCATGCATAGATATTCCCATAGTCACGTATAATATTTGTAGCAAATTAAAATGAGAAAATGCTAGTCAAAGAAAAGCCACATTTATGTGACCTCAGGAGGTGACTGTGAAGCACTTGTTTTTATTACTTCATGCTGAATAAATATTTAGCAATTCCTATCAGCAAATAAAATGTTTGAAGAGCAAAGGAATTCCTTAAAAAATTCCATGGATCGTTTTGGCTTCATTGCAAATATTTCACATCACAAAAACTTGTAGCTGATCCTTGTTTTGACATTAGTCTCTTAAATAATCAAATCCATAGTAAAGAAAACATGGTTATGGTTAGCAGAAAAATGACAACCCCATCTCCATGACCTAATCTCCCCGGCATACGAATGTATTATATTACATCTGCAAAGGGACATTGTAGATAAAATTCATGTAACAAATCTTAAAACAGGGAAATTAGCTTAGACTATCCTGGTGAGTCCAAAATAAGCATAAGCAAATAACCTGTGGTTACCAGCAGAAGAAAGAGCAGAAGGAAAAGATTCCAAGCTCTTTTGCTGGTGTTCAGATGAAGGGTTCACATGCAAGAAGAGAAGAAAGACCTCTCAGAGCTGAAAGCAGCCTAAAGCAGAGAGCCAGGTGGGAAACAGAGACAGATTCTGCAACTGCTAGGAACTAAATTCTTCCAACAACTGAGTAAGCTTGGGAGTGGACTCTCCTCCAAAGCCTCTAGTAGTAACTACAGCCTTGCTAACAATGGTTTTAGCCCATGAGACATCTGTTGAACTTCTAACCTCCAGAACTGCAAAATCATAAATCTGTGTTGTTCTAAGCCACTCATAGTGTGTAGGAAGTTGCTAAGGCAGTGATAAAATCTAATAAAATAGGTACATTTCACAAGGAAAGGAGTCATAGTTTTAAAATGTGCATTCTCACTTATTTATACATGTAAAAAGGGCCAGAGTTTTTTGATGAACTCTCACTTATTTATGCAATCAACAAGTTTTAATGAAAACCACTTAAGAGTCAGAGACTGCATAGTACTGTCATAACATTATTGGAATCAAGGGGATTGAAAATATACCAACTTCCTAAAATATACAGAATTAGCATATAGATTAAGTATATCATCAGAAATTTAAAGCAATAGTATTTATCTCTTCAAAACTTCAGCTTACTTTCACAGATCAATAATATAAAGAACAAGGGAGGATGAAGAGGAAAAAAAGAGAAAATTCACAGACTACCACTTTATTTGGATGTAAGAAGCATTAATTTGCTGTGCAACACTTGAGCGCGTGAAATCACATTTTGTTTTCATTTAAATCAAAGAATTTGTGACTTAAATAATTGCCTGCATGGGTGGCATCATATATATTATAATTATCATAGGATCCTCTGCATTTCTGTTTTTAAAAAATTACATTTATATTTTTCAAAGAGGATCTAGGTGAACTTTTGTGGATATATTCACAGGACAAATTCCTAGATGCTGGTCTTTCCAGTTTACCATAAAAAATGTACTTGTGGAATTTTTGCAATTTTTAATTTATGGTACTTAATGACATTATTTATAAAGAAGTTTTTGTTTGCATTTATCTAATCTGTTGAAATTTATCTATTTTATCTAACTGAAATCGAATTAAAGGAATTAAATTTTAAAAACCCTACCTTCATCCCAGTTGAATTATGTTCTTCTGTTGTGTTTTGTTGTTATTTCTTTTGCTCTTCCCCCTTCCCTTCCCCCCTCCCTCAGCTTCTCATTTTCAGTACTTGGGCAAAAGTTTTCTGCAATTCAATTATTAAACTATTACTAGTGTAAAGAGTAATAATTCATAGTTTATTCTCTTTCCAAATGTCCTTCAATTCTTGAACAATAGATGTGTTTAAAGGTAAGTACTCATAGAATGGTTGTATTTATTTTTTCTATATTCTACTCTAAAGATGTTTGCCATCTCATCTCAGTTTTAGGTTCCCTGTGCCAACACTTGTTCTTGAAATTGGGATGAATAACACTGGAATGATAATATCATAATTATTATGTTGGTCTCTGTTTCTCAAGACACCAGTGCTATATAACTTATTTTTCCAAATTTTCTTCTGACACTTTTGAATTTGCATTGTTGACATAAAGAAAAAAATAAAGATAAGCAATTCCTAAATATAGACAATTGACTATAAATAATAACTTGGCTTTTGAAAACTTAGTCTATGAAACCTATTATCTACACCTTATTTTTTTTCAGAAAGCCAAAAACATGCAAAAAAATTTTACATTATTGGCCTTTTTCTATGGACAAGTTAAAATGAATGTTGTTGATGTTTACTCAAAGAATAGGAGTTAGGGAGTCCAAAGAATTCAGGGAAATATGGTGTCCTTAATTCTAATAAAACATATTTTTTTCTGTTGTCAGGTGTGCCCACTGCCCTTCCAGTCCACTCAGAGATTCTCCCATCCAGGTTATTTGCTGCTCAAAATTAGTTGTTACTGGACAGGGATGGTGGTAATGGTAGTCTTCTGCATAAGGGACAGCTTCTTTTTTGTCCTGAGTTATTAACTTTATATAGATATGTATATATATATTCTCTGTTTATTTAACATTTCTGGCTTTGAGAGGAAAAACATCTTTTTTTACCTTTCGAATGTCTTAAGTCTATGAAGAAAAAACAACTGAATTTATCTAATACCTAACAGGTTAAGATTCTTAAACTTAAAACTGAAGACACATATCTATTTATTCATTATGCCATGCAATCAGTAATATAGCACTTTGAATAAAATGAAAGTTTGCTAAATATAACTCATATCTAAATGCTACCAAGAAGCCTTAAACTGGCATTTGAACATAGATTCAAATAATCTTTACTGAGCATCTGTTATGAACACTACATATTGAAGAAGGTTGTCCTGAAAAACTTTATGATCTATTGGAATTTAATGGTATATAAAGTAGCTTAATAGATGATGATTTTATGATAGACATTTACATTGAGAGCTTTAGGACCATACAGGAAGGAACAAATGCAAATGATATTTATGATAAAATAAGGCTTTCTGAAGCAAATAGAGTGGCCAATAGATAAGATGTGGGGAGAAAATGTCCTAGTTTTGTTTTAGGAGCATAATGTGTGAGCTAAGAGGCAAGAACAAATCTAGGGAATTTAGGAAATTCAAATATCTCAGTACAGCAGAACTTAAGAAAAATAAAGAACCAGTTCTATCCTTTGCATATTTTAAGTGTTTCACAATCATTATGTCAGTGAAGTAGAACATTTGTGATATACTTGTTTAATGGATCACTATACCAGTTCCCTTTTAGTATTGTTGTTGTTGGTTTTTTTTTTTTTTTTTTCCACAAAAATGTTTATGGTGGATTTGGTCAATATCATCCAGACTCTACTCACAGTTCTTCCTAGTATGGCTTCGAGTACTCTGTTGCCACAAAGTGTAAAACAAAATTTGCACTTAAGCCTTGGAAGACAGAAATGAGACAGAGGCAATCCTCTCGTTACTTTAGCTTTTTCTTCTGGAAAGCAAGGATGTGAAGATGGTTTGGTCTGAAATGGTTTTCCAATGCCCCATCTCTATGCTGTGGGGTTACAAGGTGACAGTGTCAGTCAGTAGACCAGAATTTATGTTCCGTGTCCATCACTGGCTGGTGTGTGTCAAGACACACTTGTGGCTATCATAACAGTGGCCTCCTGATCATAGCTTCCCAAAGAGTAAATAGAAGATAAGCTTCTAAATGCAATAAATCCATTGGCAATTTCCTGATAACCTATTTTCTAATTGGACAGTGGTCATAGCTTTAGAAGATATGCTTCTAAATGCAATAAATCCATTGGCAATTTCCTAATAACCTATTTTCTAATTGGACAGTGGTCGTAGCTTTATGACCCTGGAAAGTTGGACATGTTCTGTGTGTCATTCTCGAAAAGCCTATTATTTTATAATTTCCTGCAGCCTTTCCAACTGTCATCTCTCTTATTAAAATATTGTACAGTTGTCTGTGTCTCCTAGACTGAACTTAGCCTAGGACATTTCTATAAACTCAAACTTAGGAAACAAAATCTTGACTAAACTGTTAGCCCACAGAAATTAAAAAAATCTTATTTAATCAAATAAGATTAAACAACAGAGACACACAATATACATTTAAAGTGGTTTTCTCTGTAGGCAATTTTGGTCTAAGCCATGAATCCGGGAGCTGGTTTGCAACAGTCAA
The DNA here is from genome assembly GCF_024542745.1 of Macaca thibetana thibetana. Lineage (NCBI taxonomy): Eukaryota > Metazoa > Chordata > Mammalia > Primates > Cercopithecidae > Macaca > Macaca thibetana. Next base: position 63,935,520 of record NC_065594.1, read on the forward strand.
TAATCTACTTTAGTCGGTTTATTTTTGTGTTTATTTCTTAGAAAGTGGTTACAACAGACGCATCCTTCACCAAACAGAAAGTACCTCTATTTTCGTATTAACACAGTATATGACACCTAAGAACCTTAAACCTCCAGAATATAAACTTAGAAATTAAACTAATTCCTTTTTGTCTACATCTGACTTGACATGGCATATTAATAGTAACAGGAAAGATACAGAAAAGGGAGATTCTACTTAAACCAACAAGAAGCTGTCAACATTTTCTTAAAACAATAGTAGATGAACTAGGCCAGTATGTCAACCATTGATACATAAAATGATACAATTTAACTATGTTGTAGCTAATATCTATAACCAAACGTACTCTAGATTATTATATTTTTTCAGACATATTCCAATACAGATATGCAGGGAATTTAAATATAGTATTCAAGTAGGAGAAGGTATGCTGATAAATTCCCTGAAGAAATATGTAGCTGAGATATAGGATAATGTTGACAATTTATGCAGATCTGTAAGAGGAAATTAACCTGCACCATGAAGCATGTAGCATCACTAATAAGGTAGAAAGTAGCCTATTTGTAATGAATGATGATGTCAGATGCCCTGTAGGCACTAAAGTGAAAGGAAGTTTTTCCTTGCAGCAGAGCCTCCCACTTTTAACTATAAGCAAGTAAAGGCCTCTTTAGCATCAGCAAAAGCACAATATGTCAAGAAGAGAAAAGAAGCTTCCAGTTATAGCTTTCAAGAAGGAACAAGAGTGTAATAACAAGATATGATTATAATCAGTGGAAAAAGGAGCAGTTGAAAGCCTACTGTTTCAAAAATGAAAACACAAAAAAGATAGAAATAATTGACCTCTACTTTGTATTTTGTGCATGTAAGTACAAATATTACTGTTGTTATAAGACTACCAAAGTTCCATTTACTCATTCATTCAACAAACTGATACATCTTCTGTGTGTAATGCCCTGTGTGATATAGTGGAAGTAGAGACAAAGTGACCAGAATGTATAAAGAGAACTCCCTTAAGTGAAATACAGGTAACATTGGTGTCTGACATTGTAGGACCAATGTTAACTCAATAAAAATCACACAAAGATGTTTACAGACCTTAGGCTGTGAAGAAAATGTAAAATGATGCGGTAATATGGGCTAGAACCCAAGATAATTTTAACATTTAGAGTTTGTATAAAAAGAGAGAAAAGACTCAGAGAAGAACAAGGAGACTCTGTTGGTGTGGGATTGAAGAGACAAGATACGTTTCCAGTATTGAGAAGTCAATAGCATCGAATAGTGCCCTTCTGTACTGTGTCATGTGTAGGCAGAATGGAAAACACTGGATTTGGCAACTTCAAAGTCACTGATGACCTTGCCAAGATTGATTATGATAGGTAAGAAATAAAAGATTTACCATCTAATGATTTCTCTTTTTACAGTCATATGTGAGGCAAACTCATCTGCTAAGATGGTGGAATAGGGGTGGAGTGACAGATATTTGAAGAAAGAAGAAGATGTAATATATTCTCAGAAGTGAGGAATTGAGTCTACCGCTAGAATAGAAGGGTGAGGGTGATCAGGCAATGTGGTAAGCCTGTTTACCTCCTGAGATAGTGAACATTAGGTAAGACTAAGGGGTTAGTGTGAATATGTAATTCAGCTGCTTGGTTACAGGCATAGAGAAAGCATTCATTATTATTATTATTATTATTATTTTGGAGACTGAGTCTCACTCCATCTCCTAGGCTGCAATACATGTGGCAGTATCTCGACTCACTGCTTGAACCTCCGGGTTCAAGCTATTCTCCTACCCCAGCCTCCCGAGTAGCTGGAATTAAAGGCGTCCACCACCACACCAGCTAATTTTTTAAATTTTTAATAGAGACGGGGTTTCACCACGTTGGCCAGGCTGGTCTCAAATTCCTGACCTCAGGAGATCCACCTCTCAGCCTCCCAAAGTGCTGGGATTACAGGCATGAGCCACCATGCCCGGCCTAGAAACCCTATTTTTTAGTTCACTCACAGTTGGAATTTTGAAATACAAATATTATGGAGATGGGGGTGATAAGTAATTGGGTGTGGAATGAACTCAAGAATGCTTATGGAGGAGTGACTACATTGATAGACTGTAGACCTTAGGATTCTTAAAAGAAAGTGAAGCAAAGAAATGGATAATAGATGAATTATGAACAAACAGTGAGACTAGCAGACGAGTGGATGTCATGTTTCAGAAGTGGCAAAAAAGTTGTACCGTGAGTACTTAAGGAAAACTAAAGGGAAAAAAATAGTTTTGAAAGCTGAGGTTCTTGCATTTTAACTGCTTAAGAGGAGAATGTTTTTGATGATGATAATTGTTCTGAAGGTGGTTATGAAAGAGGGTACGTGAAGAAGTTTTAAGGAAAATGTTATTAGAGATAAGAGAATGAAGAAACGGAAAGACTGAGTGTCATCTGAAATACATATCTGTGTGGATATTGAAGTTGCCCAGAATTATAACAGCAACTCTGGTAAAAGACAACTTTGAGTCAATAGCTGAGTTTTCACTGAATCCATGGAAGTCAGCCAGAGATTGGTTTATGATGGAAAAAAGGAAGATGAGTGAGTGGTTCACCTTGAATGGTTTGATCCTTAAAGAAACAGACTTTTTTTTTTTTTTAATCTTTGGAAGATAGAAGGATTTAATCATTTGAAAGTTATATTAAGGTAAAAGAAAACAGCTGCTCATATACTATGGAATTCTGGTAGGACAGAAAATAAAATAAAGACCATCAGATTGGGGTGGCTACAGAGATGAATTCAGGGCACAGTCAAGTCTCTTTCAAGGCAAAGAGGTAAAATAAACATTCTGAGAAGAGTTTCAGAATGCCACAGAGTTTGCTTATTGTTGATTTGCAGCTCTCCAGAAAAACAAAGAATAACAGGTTACAATGTATAGATTAAAAACTGGTTCAGATTGGGGAGACAGAGAAAAGTTGGGACATGAGAGTTCAGGTCATAATGCATGCCTTGAGGCCTGAGGGAAACAGAAACATGCCACATCATGGGATTGGTCTTAGTCGGAACTGAAAGCTGGGTGGTCAGCTCTGGTTCTATGGGCAGTAATGATTTGCTCTGTTTTTTTTTTTTTTTTTTAAACTCTGTAATGATTTCCTGTATATCCAGGAGAGGTATACACTGAAACTTCAGAGTTGGCAGTATAGAGCTCTATGGCAGAGAAAGATGCTTTTGCTGTCCTGCCACTTATTTCATTCTATCTCTCACTGTGCTTGGGTCACACATTGTCTCATCTTCTCCAGAATTTATAACTCCTTTAGAACAGTAATCAGACTTATTTATGTTTCTGCTTTGCATTTTGCTTGCCCTAGTAGAAGCATGCAAAAAAATAATTTTTCTTCTTAATTAGGTAGGAGACATAGAGATTACATGACACAAATGCTCCCTATTGATACAACTTTTCTCTATTTAAAAGAGTGACATTAATTTTAAAATCAAAGTTATTCATGTGCAGTTGACCCTTGAACAACATGGGTTTGAATAGAACAGATCCACTTATACACGGATAATTTTTAACCAAATAAGATTGAAACTGCAGTATTCGGGGGCTGTGAAACGCACACATACTGAGGACTGACTTTTCTGAACGTGGGTTCTGAAGGGCACACTGTGGGACTTGAGTAAGTGGGGATTTCTGTATCTGCGGAAGTCTTGGAACCAACCCCCCTCAGTCTTGTACAGAAGGACAACTGTAGGACACTTTAAGGAAAAACATACTTTTACAGAGATTTGTAAGATGAAGAGTACTCTCCAAGATGCTCTCTCTTTTTCATTGACTCACATGTCATGTAGCTGATTCTTTTGGCATTTACCTTCATATTCTAAGTTATTCAGTCACTTTCTGACATTCTGCCATTAGACATCATCTATTACGTTGAGATGATTTCGACTTGGAGCTAAATTTTCTAAGTCAAAAATTTAGAAATAATCAAAATGCCTGTTTCTTAGTGAAAAATATTTTTCCAGTTCTGTTTATTTTTTTTAAATATAAGCACACACACATATAGACCCCTCAAAATAACATTGATCCTAGAACACTGCAGGTTTCCATTTGAACTGAAGAATAAACAGCTTTTCATTTGTCTTGATTTAAGATGCATGGTAGTGAGATAATAGTTTGAAGCCACATGTCCATTTCAAAACTGAATTTTTACTAAATGTCATACTGTAGCTCTCCACTGTTTTTCTAGAGAAAGTATATTTGTTCCCTGAAGGAAAATATATTTATGGAAAGCTATATACTATAACTCAAGGGTAATGTTGTATGCCAGCTTTGAACCTGAAAAATCTCCATCCTGCTGCACATAACCCTTTGTAATTTAAATGCAACCGAGTGCATATAAACAGTCAAAGAAACAGATTCTTGTGCAAAAATGGTCTGATTTACTTGGTATCAAGGTTATGCATAAACAGTTACAACATTGTGTGCATGGGTAATAAAAAATACACTTGAGTTCTTAACAATCACATTTGTGGTAAGAAATGTACAACATTATGATTACAAATCAAAGAATACAATTTGTGTGTGTGTGTGTGTGTGCTTACACACTGATTATTTCTGAGTGATAGTATTTTCAATAACTAATGTTTTCAGTTTTAGCTCATTTAGAAATATTCATGTCTCTAATGAGTATGTAGAACTTTTACTATCGTAAATAGTACATGTGTATATTCAGATTTACTGACTGAGGAAATTTGTAGATAATTTATAGGAAACCATTCAGTAGGTTTTGGATGTTTGGACCTGACTCTCACAGGTGAGGTCAGTTTTGGAAATAAGACTTTGTAATCACTGTTGATTTATAAAGCTATAAATTGTATGAAAAGCTATAGATTGTATGAGGCACCTCAGTGGGGTCAGAATAAAATAAGAAGAAAAGACCAAGAAGATAGGCTTAAGGAATTCTACCATTTCAAAAAATGGAGAGAGAAAAGAAACTATTTAAGACACTGAGAAAAAAACAATCCAAATATAAGGGAAAGTCCAGAAAAAGTACTCCTTTCAAGAATATGGGGAAATATCAAATGCTACATAGAAGCCAATTAAATGTGGACAAAATATGTTGATTTATCATATCAGTAAGACAATTGGAAAACTGTAATAATGGAGTGGTAGAGTCAGATTCAGGATTTTAAGGTGTTGGGGAGGAAATAAGAGTAAAATGCAAAGATAATACATATAGATTATCATCTATTAAGAGGCCTCAATGTAAAGGAAAATGCAAAGATAACTTGACTTAACAGGGTGTATCCCAAGGAGAAAAAGAGCAATTGATAGGCATCTGAGAAAACAGAGATTAGTCACCTGGCATTTCTCCCAAATTAGTTAGGCACAGGAGGCTGTTAATTAAATCAGGCAAAGGATAGTTACATGTTTTAAACTGCAAAGTATGAATGTTAGAAGTTAACTTTCATGCCTTAGCAAAACAGGTACACGTGATAGTGACTGGAAGAGACCACAATTGTGGAAAATGAGAAGATAATATATAGAAATGAAAGTTTCCGTTTATCTAAGGTAGAGGTTCTCTAACTTTACAGTGTATAGGAATCATCTGAAAGACACATTAAACACAGATATTGGGTTCTAACTCAACAGTTTTTCAATTCATTGAAATGGAGATTGGTATGATAATCTGCATTTCAACAGGTTCCTAGATGATCATAACTGCTACTAGAGTCCACACACTGAAAACCATTGTTTTCAGGGATCAATATCAAGTACGAGCAGGTTGCTAAATTGTAATCTTATATGGTGTAATAATTCAGTCTTTGCAGGTTAATTCTCAGTTTCTTTAGGCAAAATTTCTAGATCGCTTAAATTTAACTTTTATGTCTCCCTTCAATAATTTTTTTTTTTTCTAAATAATAGCTCTCTGTCTAGAGAAAAGGTATTTAAACAATTTAAGAGGACAAAGGAGTTCCTCATCGTTTACTGGATCTATGTGATGTACTGAGGGATGTTTGTTTGTTTGTGTCTGATGTGGGCTCTTTGGTTAGAAACACTTCCAATGTGCAGCTATTCCAATCCTTGAGTATATTGCTTGCATCTTCTACTGAAATCTGTGAATAACATTACATGTGTTCAACTGTTTTGTGTTCACTATCACTTTTGTTGGGGACTATGGTGCTCTCTGCCTGATGGGCCTTATCAAAACTCACAATGGCTCTGAGACTTTTATGTTGGTTTTGCCTTGTTGTCTATTTGGACCATGGCTTCAGTTTACTGAACTCTTAACATACTTTCAATTTAGATATTTTCTGTATCACCTTCCAGGCCTCATATAACTTACAAATATCTTCCATGAAATACACACAGGAAAAAAGAATAACTTGAGCTAAATTTATGTGACAGTCCACCAAGTTTGGGATTAGGCAGAAGAAACCAAGAGTAGAGAGAGTGGACTCTGTCTGCAAGTATCCATTCCTGCCTTCCTGACCACTCCCATTTCTTCCTTGCACCAGTCTCTAAACCAGAAATGGTAGACTAAGGGATTTATACCTCCTCTCCAAATATACTCCTTGCCTTTTCTGAAAAAATTTGCTTTATATATTTTACAATGTGGTAAAAATTTAGAAAAAACATTTTATGTCAAAAAGTCTCATTTTTAAGCCTGTTGTATTGCTGTATCATTAAGATGTCATTTTTGAATATGAAGAATTTTAATCATTTCTCTCTTCAAGAATGCTAGAGTAATCGCTTCCCCTTACCAATGTTCTCTTTTCACCCCAGGGCTGAAAGATACCGTAAATTGATTAGAAGCAAATCATGTACACACAAATAGAAACATAACAGATTTACAGATATATTAGCCTATAACTTCATCAAATAAATAAAGGACATAATAACTGGAAGGTACGAATATATCAGCCTTAATATATGGATGTTAAGAAAATAGAATATATTAAGAAAAGTGAAGTATCTAGTTAAAACTATTAAAAACATTCACATCCAGTAGTTTTATATAAAAGAGAGGCAAAATGTAGGTGAGCTATATTACAGTATTTTAAAAAATACTTATTTTGCTACCCAAAATATTAAATTTGTGTCCAGAGCTTTATTCTATTGTATATTGTTAATGTGCCCAGCTTCTAGCAGAATCAGATGTACTCTTAAACTGTGAAATTTAATTGCGGTCCCTCACTTGTATGAAGCATTTTGAGTGTACAAGGCAATGTGTTTCTCTGGTCATCTGTTAATGTCATATTTGCAAAAGTAAGATGTTTTGTATTTTTTTTTAAACAATTGGTATGCTAGATTAAAGATGGCTTCACGTTCTGTGCTAATCTTCCCTTGGAGAGATGGAGATTAATTTTCCTCCCATTAAATCTGGGCTGGTTTAATAAATTGGTTGACCAATACAATGTAGCAGAATTGTGACATTCTGGGGCTTCCAGTGCTAAGTTATAAGAAGCTTTAGGTATTTTTCCTAAGGTTTTTCGAATGCTCACTCTGCAGGAAGCCAGACACGTTCTATTATGTCCAACCTTACTGAGACCACCAAGCATGTGAAAGCTAATCTAGCTACTTGGAGAAGCCACAGGGGAAGAACTGTGGGTGATTCTTTAGCTGTCTTGGTCATACGAACCCTGATACCAGACTGTGAGTGAAGATGCCATCTTGAACATTCTAGCCCCAGTATACATCATGTGAAAAAGAACCAAGGTTCTGGTTGCATGTCCAAGCTGAGCTAGTCCAGACATCCCCAGCTATCCAAGACACTCTAGCTGAGGTCTCAAACCTCATAGAATGGAGGTGGTCTCACCCCTCTGTGCCCTACTCAAACTCATAATCCAAAGAATCATACACATTAAAATGGTATTTTATGTTCCTGAATTTAAAATTGGTTATGCATTAATAGATACATATAAATTGGAATTTTTAAAAATCTGCAAATCTAGAATGTTTTAGGTTTGATACCTTCTCCCATATTAATTGTTGAGAAAAGGGCTCAGCTTGAGCTGGATAAAAATTCTATCACTTTCTAATTGAGAATCCTTATCTTTAAATAATTCATTGATATATTCACATTTTTAAATGGCATCACCAAGAACTTAATGATTTCTGGTCTGGCATATAAGGATTTTAGGAGTCACTACTCCAAGTTAACAAAAGTAAAAAGCTGAACAAACTGAAAAATTAACTCCTCTAAGATCTGTAAAAGAAGTAAGGTCATAGGGCAAAACGTTGTCCCCCAGACTGGGAGACAAAGAAGCAAATACAGAGAATCTCAACTTACTGGAGAAGAAACCCATGAGCAGAAACCGTCACATGAACCAACGATGGGGCTGGAGAACCAGAACTGAAATGAATTGCTGGATGCTCAGTGTGCACAAATGTGGGAGTCACATACTCCAAGGGAAATCAGTTATGATGGTAGGGTTTCCCACACGTTTAAGAAGTTCACCTCCAGGAACGTGGCCAGGTTCTCACAGTGAATATCACAGAAAAATCTTCTCGTGCTTTTGTCAGGTGGAGAGGAAATGTAGCCATTTTGAAAAGCACCAGAATATTCTGTTTCATTAAAAAGTTTGCGTAAGGAGAAACTGTTTAACCAGAGCATAACCTACTAGAGTTTTATCAGAGTCTAAATGACTTGATTAAAGGGAAATACCCAACTCTGTTTCACTCGATCCATCCTGTTTCATTTGGGGTGGGGGAGATGGAGAAGCATGTGCTAAATTGACAGTTAAGAGTTATAGGCTGCTTCCTCTCCCCCTACACCTTACCACCATAGTACTAAAAGCCTATTTATAGATGTGTCTTTTACCTTATACATCCTGTATGGCAATCATGCAAGAATTACAAGGCACACTGAAAGGCAACAAACACAATTTGAAGAGACAAAGCGAAAATTAGAACCACACATATATATGGCAAAAATAATGTGATTAAAAACCTGGGAACTTAAAATAACTATGATTAATATCCTAAGGGTGCCAATAAATAAAACAAACAGTTTTGCAACAACAAATGGGCAATGCAATCAGAGGTGGAATTTCCTATAAAGAATAAAAAGAAAATGCTACAGATCAAAAACATTGTCACAGAAATGAAGAATACCTTTGATGATCTTACTAGCAGACCAGACACCATGAAGAAAGAATATCTGAAACTGAGGATATCAAGAGAAACCTCCAAAACTGAAAAGCAAAAAGAAAAAAGACTAAAAACACTGCACAAACTCCCGAAGAACTATGGAACAACTACAAAAAGACACAACATGTGTAATGGAAGAAGAAAGAGAGAAAGGAATACAAGAAATATTTGAAGCAGAAAATCAAAGATTAAAAAAAAATCTCTAAAGAGATCAGATTTTTAAAAAGTACTGTATCTCTAGAGGAGCAAAGATAAAGTCACCTTCTCTTCAGAAACCATTCAAGCAAGAAGAAAGTTAAGTACAATATTTAAAGGACTAAGAGAAAAAAACACCCACTTAGAATTCTGTGTTTTGCAATATTATTCTTCTAAAGTGAAAGAGAAATAAAGACTTTCTCAGACAAACAAAAATGTCAATAGACCAGCATTTCAATAATTGTTTTAAAGTTATTAACAGAGAAGGAAGAAGATACAGGCCAGAAACTCAGATGCACATCAAGAATGAGGCATGAGAGGAGAAATAAGTAAAGATAAAATAAAACTTTTATTTTTTATTATTACTTGAACTCAGGGATAAAAAAGTTTGTTAAAAAATAATGTCAACAATGTATTTTATTATACACACTGTAAATGCACAATGTATTTTATTTACTTAAGCTTATGTATAAGTAAAATCAATGACAGCAATGACACAACGGATATAGGAGGGAGGAATTAGGATTATTTGGTTGGTATAAAGCGCTCACATTTTCTCTAAAGCAGTATAATTTTATTTGAAAGTGAACTTGGATTAATTGTAAATGTACATTGCAAACTCTGGGGCAACCACTAAAAAACAGGTTAAAAAAAAGAAGTAACTGATATGCTAACAAAGGAGAGAAAATTGGATCATATAAAATGTTCAACTATAAACACAAAAGGCAGAATGAGTGAGAGACAGAATAAGAACAAGAACAAAGGCTACAAATAGAAAAAAGAAACAAATATGATTGATATTAATCCAGCAGTGTCAGTTATCACGTTAAATACCTATGGCCTAAAAGCAGCAAAAAAAAAAAAAAAAAAAAAACAGAGATCATCAGAGTGGATAAAAAATGCAACTATATTTTGTCTACAAGAAACCAACTATAAAGAGACATATACATTAAAAGAAATTTGAAACATATACCATGTAACATGAATCAAGAGAAAGTAGGAATAGCCATATTAATTTCAGATAAAGCAGACTTGAGAGCAAGAAAAGTTATGAGGAATTATACAATGCTAAAATGATCAGTTCTCCAAGACTTAACAATCCTCAAAGCTTACATACCTAATAAAAGAGTATCTAAATACATAAGTTAAAAATGGGTGAATTGCTACAAAAATTAGATTAATCCACTACTATTGTTAGAGACTTAAATGACTGTCTCTCAGAAATGGACAAATCCAGCAGGCAGAAAATCAGTAAGGACATAGATGTACTCACCAACACCATCAATCAACTGGATGTAATTCACATCTATCAATTACTTCATCCACAAATAGCAGAATACACATTCTTCTGAAGCTTACATGGGGTATTCACCAAGAGCTACCTCATTTTGGGCCATAAAACATTAAAATTTTTTTAAAAAATAAAAATCATTATTTTGTGTTCTGCTCTGAGAACACAATGGAATTAAATTAGAAATTAATAACAGACAGTTGGAAAATCTCAAAATATTTGAAGATTAAACAACACACTTCCAAATAACACATGGGTAAAAAAAGAAATCTAAAGGTTATTTAAAATATTTTGAATTAAAGGAAAATGAAAGTACAGTATATCAAGATTTGTGAAATGCAGGGCTTAGAGAAAGATTTACAACACTGAATGAATATATCAGAAAAGTAAAAGAAACTAAAGTCAGTCATCTAAGCCTCAAACTTAGAAAACTAGAAAAACTAGAGCAAATTAAATGTAAAGAAACTGAAGAAATAATATAAAGCTAAGCAATAATCAATAAAACTGGAACAGAATTGAATGGAGAAACCAATGAAACTAAAAGCTGGCTCTTTGAAAACACCATTAAAATCAATAAGCCTTCCTTCAGGCTAAGAAAAAAAAGAGAGGACCCAAATTACTAATATCAGAAATTAAAAAGGGGAAATTACTACTTATCCCATGGAAAATAAAAGGATATTAATTGAATACTATGAGCAATGCTGTGCCCACAAATATGATGACCTATGTAAAATGAACAAATTCCTTGAAAGACGCTGTCTACCAATACTCACACAAGAAAAAACAGACAATCTGAATAGGACCATGTCTAATAAAAAATTAAATCAGTAATTAATAACATTTCAAAATAGAAAGTACTAAATCTGAATGAGTCCACTTATGAATTCTACCAAATATTTAAAGAATAAATTACATCAACTATCTACAATCTCTTTCAGAATACAGAAGCAGATAAAATACTTTCTATCTCAGTTCTATGAGGCCAGCACCACCCTAATCCCCAAACAATAAAATATAATAAAACTACAAAAAAACTCACATGAACATATATGCAAAAATCTTCAGAAAAAGTAGAAAATCAAATCCTACTCTTTCTATATAAAGAATATATAGCTGGGTGCGGTGGCTTGCACCTGTAATCCCAGTACTTTGGGAGGCTGAGGTGGGCAGATCACCTGAGGTCAGGAGTTCGAGATCAGTCTGGCCAACACGGTGAAACCTTGTCCCTACTAAAATACAAAAATTAGCCGATCGTGGTGGCAGGTGCCTGTAATCCCAGCTACTCGGGAGGCTGAGGCAAGAGAATCACTTGAACCCGGAAAGTGAACTTGCAGTGAGCCAAGACTGTGCCATTGCACTCCAGCCTAGGCAACAGAGCAAGACTGTCTCAAAAAAGAAAGAAAAGAAAAAAAATATAGAGATTTGTGAAATGCAGTACTTAGAAACTTTATAACATTTAATGGACATATAAGAAAAGAATTATATATAAAAATTACATATAAAGAATTATATATATCATATAATTATATATAATACATATGTGTGTATATGCATGTATATGTATTATACACCATGACCAAGAGAGATTTATGCCTGTCATGCAAAGCTGATTCAATAATTAAAAATCAATTAATGTAATCCTAATGGATCAACAGGCTAAAGAAAATAAAATTTACTTGATTATGGTAATAAATGCTGAGAAGGCATTTACAAAATTCAACACCCATTCATGATAAAAAAAATTCTAGATAAAAACAGAATACAGAGGAAATTTCTCAATTTAAAAATGAATATCTACAAAAAACCTTGCAGGTAACTTTGTACTTAATGGTGAGAAACTAGAAGCTTTCCTACTAGGATCAGGAACAAAGCAAAGATGTCTCTTCTTGTATTCCTTATTAAGATTGTACTTGAAGACTTAATGTAGTAAGATAAGGAAAGAGGGAAAAGGTACAGTAATAGGGAAAGAAGAAATGATTGTGTACAAAATAAAACAAAATAGACCAAAAACAAACAAGCAAGCAACCAACCAAACAAACCTGAAACTAGTAAGTAACTATACCAAGGTTCTAGGAAACACATTTAATATACAAAATTCAATTACTTTCTTATAACCTAGTAATGAACAAGTGAATTTTGAAATTAATAGCATAATAACATTTATATTATCACCCCAAAAGGAAATATTTAGATATAAATCTAATCAATGTACATGTTATATGTGAGGAAATCGACAAAAATCTGAGGAAATGAAGGACAAGTACATGGAGAGATAATTAATACTCCTGCATTAGGAGTCTGAATATCGCCAAGATATCAGTTCTTTCCAATTTAGCCCATAGATTCAACTAAATCGGAATAAAAATTCCAGCAAGTTATGTTGTGGATATTGACAAACTGATTCTCAAATATGGAGAGGCAAAAGACCCACAATAGCAAACACAATACTGAAGAAGAACAAAGTTGGAGGACTGACGTTGTTCCACTTCAAGACTTATTTTAAAGCTATAGCAATTAATGCAAGTATGTTATTGACAAATGAATAGGCAAATATATAAACGGAACAGAATGCAGGAGCCAGAAATAGATCTACAGTCAACTGATTTTTGACAAAGAAGCAAAGACAATGCAATGAAGAAAAGATAGTTTCCAAAGAATAGTAGTGGAACAACTGGACATTCACCTGCAAAAAATTCCAGACTAAGACCACATGCCTTTCACAAAAATTAACTCAAGATAGATCTTAGAACAAAGGTAAAACACAAAACTATGAAACTCCAGAAGAAAAGAAAAAATTCTAAATAACCTTGAGTTTGGTGATGACTTTTTACATATAACACCAAATGCACAATATGTAAAAGAAAGAACTCATAAACTAGACTTTATTTTAAAATTTTGCTCCATGAAAGACACTGTCAAAAGAACAAAAAGACAAGCCAGGGCCTGGGAGGAAACATTTTAGAAAGACATACCTTGCATAGGACTGTTATCTATTATAATGAATTAAAACTTCACAATATAGAAATGAACAACCTGATTGAAAAATGGGACAAAAACCTTAACAGACACTTCACCAAAATAGAAATACAGATAGCAAATAAGCATGTGAAAAGATGTTCCACATCATATGTCATCAGGGAAATGCACATGAAAACAGAAGTTAGATACTACTATGCACCTATTGGAATAATGAGTATCCGGAACATAGACAACTTCAAATGCTGGAAAGGATGTGAATCTAGAGAAACGGCTATTCATTGTTGATGAGAAGGCTAAATGTTATAGCCACTTTCAAAGACAGTTTGCTATGTCTTATAAAACTTAGCATAAATTTACTATACAATCTAGCCCCTTGGTAGTAACACAAATTAGTAGCAATTTTCTGTTCACACAAAAACCTTCAGATGAATGCTTTTAGTAGCTTTATTTATAATTGCCAAACTTCGAAGCAACCAAAATGCCCTGAAAAGACACGGCAGAAACTTAAATGCATACTGTTAAGTAAAGGAAGCCAGTATAATAATGCTACATACTATATAATTCAAACTGTATGACATTCTGGGAAAAGGCAACACTCTGGAGACAGTAAAAACACCAATCATTGTCAGGGGTTAGGGTGCAGGGAGGGCTGAACAGCTGGAGGAATTTTCAAGGCAGTAACTTTACTCATTATGATACTGAAATGATAAGTACGTATTGGTATACATTTTCCAAACCCACAAGATGCAGAACATCAAAAGTGAACCTAATGTAAGCTATGGAATTTGGATGATCATGTTGTAGCAATGTAGATTAATCAATTGTACTGGTGCAGGATATTGACAATGATGAAAGCTATGCTTGTTAACTTTAGGTTAAGTTTTATAAGACACTACCAAATTGTCTTTGAAAGTGGCTATGACATTTAGCCTTCTCATCAACAAATGAATGGCAGTTTCTCTAGATCCACATCCTTCCCAGAATTTTAAGTTGTCTGTGTTCTGGATACTGATTATTCCAGTAAGTACATAGTGGTATCTAACTTTCGTTTTAATTCGCATTTCCCTGATGACATTTGATGGGGAAGAGGTATGGAAAAGCTCTCTACTTTCCATTCAATTTTGGGATGAACCATAAACCGTTCCAAAAAATTTAACTATTTTTTAAAATATATTTTAAAAATCTTAAGGTATAGGATGAATGTGGGTTGTAAAGTTGAAGAATCAATATCTCGCATTTCTAAGTATAAATACTATCAACTCTAAATAATCTAGCTGTGTTAATCAAATTCGATTAAATTAAAGCTTGGCGACTATAAATAAAGCTGAAGAATACTACAGAAATGCTAAATTCCTACAACTGTCTTGTAAGTAAATTATATTGTTGAGAAAAAATGTTAACAACTCTATTTTTTTGTTTTGTTTTGGGAGCAATGTTGGTAAAACTTTCTGTTTTAAAATATTAAAATTTTAATCACTTTTAAGATAGTTCATAAAAAATGTTCAATGTTAAATTACTTAAAACCAAATCTGCACTCCTTTCACACACAGTAACAATGGTTTTAGAATTGTAGCTAAGCATTTAATAATATCAGTTGTGTGTCTTCATGTTAAAATGAAAAATAGGCTTATGGAGAACATGAAGGGAACTTCTGGCTAATGATGAGACTGCCAGGTGGGAGAGGGTTCCCCGCAAAACTCAGCTGGCCTGAGCACTGGGGTGGAGCCTTGGAAAGTTTTCGTGGTTTCCGGTGGGCTAGGCCCCTCCTCTTCCTGTGTGGAACCTGGGATTTGAACTGGGAAGGGGGGAAGCAATCTAGCAGGATCCTGTGGGCTTGCGGAGAGTCCCTGTTTTCCCTTTTTTCTTTTTCACTCAATAAAAACTTGCTTTACTCACCCTTCAGACCATCTGTGAGCCCAAACTTTATAGGCCATGGAACAAGGACCCCATCTTTATCTGAACTAAGGAAAAATCCTGCAACATTTTTGGCGTGCAACAGGACCCCATCTTTATCTGAACTAAGGAAAAATCCTGCAACATTTTTGGCGTGCAACGTGGGGGCTCTAGAAGCGGTGAGTGAAATGCAAACGGAGAGATCTTTTTTTCCCCCTCTGGATTTTAAGCTTTTTCATTCTCAAACTTCTGAGGTTATGGGAAACCACACCCCCACCCCTTGTCGCTTCTGGGAATCAGGACTTTTCATGGCCTTTTTCTTTCTTCTTTAAGGACAAACCAGCAAGCAGCAGCTCCGCGCCGCCCACCACCCTCACCTCTGTGCCAGGACCTGGACGCATGGCCCAAGGGTCCCACACACAGGAGGCTGGCTGGTTCCCAGCCACATACTTCCGCAGCCTTCCCCTTCCCTGGCCAAGGTGTTTAACTCTATTGGACAGTAATTAAGGGTAAACTTTTCTCCCTGGTGGAGGAACCAGTTGCATAAGAATAAAAGGTTCTTCCCCAGGCATTTTTAAACTGTTTTTTCTTCCCCTTCTCTACCCCATCAGCAGTTAACTTTTTAAAGTTTTTTTTTTTTTTTCTTGTTTTGTTTTTCAGAAGACATTTTTCTAAGCCAGGCCCCCCAACTGTCTCTGTTTATATTCTCTGCAAGCTTTGGTTGTGAAAGCAAGCCTCCATCTTGCTTTCCATCCTGGAGGGCATGGCTTGTAACTGTGGTGGCATGGCTTTGTTTAGCAATCCTGCCTTAGGGAATAAGTTCCTTTCTGGTTTGATACCTGCATGTTTTCCTAGCCCTGTATCTTATAGAACCCCACCTGGGAACTGGGTTTTTTCCTGCCTGTCTGTGTCTGTGTATTGTCTGTAAAAATAGCTCTAATTAATTTGGCTTAAAGAAAGACAAGCGCTTGGATTGAATATTTTCTGAAGGGAAGATAAAAGCTGTGGTACCTTTCAGTTAATGTGACTTTAATCTTTGAGAAATAAAAAGAGCCTTAAAGACTATTGGTAAAATGCAGGTATCATTACAATGTAAATAGGTGACTAAATTATATGGGCAGATGCAAGGCTTGCTAAATGTTTTCAGGTTATAGACTGCTTTCTGAGTCTTGAGAACTACTTGACTTGCCGGCTTCACAGTTGTCAAGGCCTGGGGATATATGGAACTATCCACACCCTTAATTATGCTGAAAAACGTCAAACCTTGGCTGCACTTAGCACACAATTAAAGCAACTTACCAGGTTTCACCTTAAAGTTAGAAATTGTTAGAAGTTATTATTATGACATGTAATTGAAACTACTGGAAATAAATGATGTTCAATCTTTAGGTTATATTTTTAGGAATAATGTTAATACATATTCCAAAATTGTATGGAATTTCTAAAACTCTAATGTCTAAGTATATGCTATCAATAGTAATTGAGGTTATGTTAAGTTATTGTAAATCATGGAGCTAACCAAACTTCATCAATCATGTTTCTAACTGTAACTACCCTAGATGTTTTGCTATTCATAGACAATTGTTTCTCTTGTTTTAATCCTTTTCAAAAGATGGTTTATAATTTATAGAACTGTAACAGGTGTTCTCATATACAGGCTTCCAGTAACTTTGGAGATTATAATATTGGAATAAAGCAAAACATACAGGACTCATAAAGAGCCGAATGTTCACAAATATTAAGCAAAACAAATGTTAACTAAATGGACTAAACTCAGAAAGCTGAAGCAACCTTTTTGATTTTTGCTTGGAATAATCCTGATCCATGTTTTGTTTTTCAGAGTCAAGGAAACTTATTTTGAACTATTTACAGCCTTTAATAATTGAGCAAGGTATACTCCTGTGAACAAAATTTGGAGCACGTTTGCTTCTCTCTGCCTGAATCCTCTAGAATTTGGAAACTGTCTGTGAGTATTCTTAACTTATGGCAATATAGTTGTTTGCATCAGTGCAATAAGAATCCATTTTTCTTTTGCAATGGGACACAATTGGAGAAAGTGGTCATTTTACCAAGGGTGGAAGGGTATGCTTCCCTTTAAGGACTCAATCTTGACTTGTAGAGCTGATAAAAGCCCCATGGGAGACTGGCCTTATACTGTCGTCTACATAGTCCCTGTATAGGGTTTTTGACCTGTGGTCAGTAAAGAAAGTCACTTTCTAACAGATCCAGGAGCTCCAAATTTCTAACATGTCCTGCAGCTCCAAGTTTGTCTTAGGACCTTAAGAGGAAAGGATCACCCAACTCACAGGTACTTGAGGAGACAGATCCTTTAAAGTTCAGCTTTAAAGGCCTTATCTGAGATTTCTTGTGGTACAGACTTTCATCAAAGCCAATCCAAAAGGCCTATGTAGAAACAGTTATTCTTGCTGCACTTTATGCAAATAATCAGGCAAGTATAAAACTAAATTCTGTGTTGCAAATAACTCAGTCCTAACATAATTTGTTTTAAATGAGGACTGGAAGGAGAGAAATTATGTTTTAAAAAATTTTTATTATTATTATTATTTTTTATTATACTTTTAAGTTCTAGGGTACATGTGCATAACGTGCAGGTTTGTTACATATGTATACATGTCCCATGTTGGTGTGCTGCACCCATCAACTCGTCAGCACCCATCAACTCATCATTTACATCAAGTATAACTCCTAATGCCATCCCTGCCCCCTCCCCCCTCCCCACAATAGGCCCCGGTGTGTGATGTTCCCCTTCCCGAGTCCAAGTGATCTCATTGTTCAATACCCACCTGTGAGTGAGAACATGCGGTGTTTGGTTTTCTGTTCTTGCAATAGTTTGCTGAGAATGATGGTTTCCAGCTGCATCCATGTCCCTACAAAGGACACGAACTCATCCCTTTTTATAGCTGCATAGTATTCCATGGTGTATATGTGCTACATTTTCTTAATCCAGTCTGTCATTGATGGACACTTGGGTTGATTCCAAGTCTTTGCTATTGTGAATAGTGCTGCAATAAACAAACGTGTGCATGTGTCTTTATAGAAGCATGATTTATAATTCTTTGGGTATATACCCAGTAATGGGATGGCTGGGTCATATGGTATGAGAAATTATGTTTTAAAACTTATCATACATTTGTCACTAAATTCTAAACTCATCAGTTGTTTTTAAGTTTTTGCCTACATTTACGCTAACCCTGCTTGTTCCGGTGAACCAACCAGTAATCTCTGGCTGCAGCTCAGAAAGAACAAAAGGGATGGATAATGTAGAAACCTGGATCAGTATTCTAGTCCTGAGCAATTATTCTGCAAATCGTGCCAGTTGATGGCAATAAATAGGATGCCCACCACTTGAAGGTTTCCTTTTGGGAAAGTAAGACCAAGGGAACTAACCAAAGCCAAGTACCATACACCCGTATTTCAGCAAGCATAACTATAGCCGCCAATATTCTGGGTGTGTCACAAGATGACTTTTTCTCTCCTTTGTCGGAGGAGGACTCAGTTCCAGTTTCACCTTAGCATTCAGCTTATGATAAGGAGTCCATGCAGCACCCCCTGAGACACATTTTTTTCCCAAACTCAATTGCACATTTCAGGTCAAAGCCCTAGGAAGAAAACTGGATCTCAGGGATCCAGAGGCAAAGGATAAAAGAAGTTAAAAAGCATGGTGCAGGTGAACATGGATGATCCTGCCTATCAAGCCAACTCCAAGCACCCTGTTTCATGGATAAAGGTCACATTAGTATCCATGGCATAAATGAGGTCTAGGGAATCCCAGGCTACTGACAGCAGGGGAGATAGGGCATACATGGGTAAGAGTGGGTGATTCCAACCCCCTGGATCCCTTTGCTTCATGGGTGCAAGCTGCTTTGGCACTCATGTCAGCACCTACTAAGGTTGCTGAGACCCAGGGATACAAAGACGGAAGAAGGAAAGAGGATGCTCTTCCCTCTCTCCCTCATGTACCCCAGGTATCTGCTAAGAAGAGAAGGGAACCAGTGATGCCTTTTCCCCTCTCCTCTGTCTAGATGGGTAGCCATTCATCTTTAGTCTGTAACCCTTTCAAATGCATCCTGAACCCCTGGGACTCCTTTGAAAAAACACCTTTTTCTCCTTTCTTCTCCTTTCTCTCTTCACAGATAGGTAATTGTGTCTCTACTACAGGACACTCTCCTCAAATGCATTCTCCAAACTGGGAAGAGTTAATTTCCCAAACCTTAAACTGGTCGGCTTACGATTGGGCTCAGGGAAAGGCAACCAGAAGCCCAACATGCCGGCAAAAGGGTAGAGGTTTTTTGTTTTTGTTTTTGGTTTTTGAGATGAAATTTTGCCCAGGGTGGGGTGCAGTGGCGTGATTTTGGCTCACTGCAATCTCCACCTCCCAGGTTTAAGCTATTTTCCTGCCTTAGCCTCCTGAGTAGCTAAGATTACAGGCCTGAGACACCAGGCCTGGTTAATTTTTTGTATTTTTAGTAGAGACAGAGTTTTGCCATGTTGACCAGATTGGTCTTGAACTCCTGACCTCAGGTGATCCACCCATTTTGGCCTACCAAAGTGCTGGGATTACAGGCATGAGCCACTACGCCCAGCCAAGGGTAAGTATTTTTTACCAGTCAGGCTTTTGGCCTCAGTCTCCCTGTGCAAATTGGTAAAGGGCCTCAACATATTTGAGCTGTCCTTGCCTCTCCTGTTGTTTTGTTTTGATACATGTTTTCTAATAACCTGGTTTGTCTGTTCCTGCCTTCCGCTCATGAGACTCCAAATGGTCATGCAACTGGAGCCTCTGACGATGGCCCCTTCTGTTGGGGACCCTTAGATAGGCCTCTGAGGGAGCTGTGACTGCCATTTTCCCAAAACAGTGCCTCCTAAAACAGCGCCCCCTGTCAGCATGAAGCAGTTAAGATTGGTCTTTGTCCTTATCCTTATTCTAATGGCAATTAGATGTACTTCTTTAGAGTGAGGAATTAGACAGCCAGGTGGGAGGGAGTCCTGGGCAGAATCCAGCCAGGCTGCACACTCAGGTGGAGCCTCGGGAAGTTTGCGCCATTTGCAGCAGGGTGAAGCCTATCCCCTCCTCTTCCTGTGTGGAACCTGGGATTCAAAGGGCGAGACAGGAAGCACTCTAGCAGGGGATTCTGGCCTTGTAGAAAGTCCATATTTTCCCTTTTTTTCCTTCTCACCAAATAAAACCCTGCTTTACTCGCCCTTCAAACCATCTGCAAGCCTAAACTTTCATGGCCGTGGGACAAGGATCCCATCTTTAGCTGACCCAAGAAAAAGTCCTGCAACAATGTTGAAGTCTATTATTTAATCTATATGCTGGTCAAATATGTATACTCATGGTGTGTGGTTCTGTTATGCTATACCTTTGTAATTTATACACTTTATGTTATATTTAATAAAATGTTCAATAAGCAGTTCATATGACTAATTCTGCACATTTTTTATGTTAAAAAAACACAAAATGACACATGAAATCCTTATTTCCCTGCTTTATATCCCTGTTCTATCCTAGCAATACACTCCAAATGTGATTTAGTTTTTGAAATGATTGTAGTGCCTTCCACAAAGAAGACACTTTTAATTTATTTTCATCTGTTTATTTACTTATAGTACCATCAATCTAATATCTATACAGCAACTTAACTGTCCATCAATTTGATTTACACATAATGGATGATAATGTATACATTGTAGTTGTATCTTGAGTTTTAATTATGTTTTAAAAAATATCTTGGCATTCTCTCCAGAACAAAGTCATTCTTTATAATAACTTTTCATCATATGAATGTACCAGGATTTACTTTATCAGTTTTTGTTGATAGTCACATTGGTTGATTTCAGTTTTTGGCCATTATAAATGATAATACATCATAATTAACTTGAGTGTGTGTTTTGGGGGATGGAGGGTGTATGTGTACGTACAGAGAATTTTATGAGTATATCAGTAATCACAGTACATATAGCAGATAGTCAGAGGGTATACTTTCATTTCTAGCTGTGATGGTTAAAAAGGTACCAGCATTTAAGTTTTTCTAAACATTGCAAATTTACCTCCAGAAATGTTCACAATTTACAGACCTATTAACAGTTTAAAAGACATATACACTTAACGGCTATTGGTTTGTCAAATTAATAGTTTTTAATAACACAGGTAAAAAATTGTTATTTATTTCCATTCTTAAAATTAAATATCCAACTCTTTTGCTATTCTTAACTTTTATCTTTATCATTTAGCTATTTACATCCTTATTCATTTTCCAAATAAGTTTGTTTGTGATGGATTTCTTATTTTTATGAGCTCTGTATTCGACTAATAAGTAAGAATCTCACTGTAGTATTTTTCGCAATTTTTAAATACCTTGATTGATTATTTTTGATAGTATTCTACATTTTTATATAGTCAGATATACCAATTTTTTTTTTTTTTTTTTTTACTTTTGGAGTGTGTTACATGTATTGCTTAGAAAAATTCCTCAAACAAAATAAGCCAAGAGAATATTGCAGAGTTCTTTTCTGAGACTTGGATTAACTTTCCAGATTATAATTCTTCATTATTTAGGGAAAACAAACAAACAAAAAAAGAAGTGAAGTTAATAACTGTAACTTATTTTTACTCCTTGGTACTCTAAACTCTGAACTTTAAATCCTGAGACGTATATATATGATGCAACAAAATGCATGTAATACTTAACAAAATTGTTTTTATTTATTCAGGGATATTATTCAAGCTTAATCTATTAAAGAAAAAGCTGCCTCTAGGACCTATATTTAAAAGACAAATAATGAAATTGGATGACATTATTGAGTCCTAATCAGATCAATAAAAAGAGGTTTCTCAAACTGGGGAAATGGGAGTGAACAATTATTCAGGTACAAATAGTTCCTGACTTACCATAGTTTGATTTACAATTTTTCAACTTTACAATTTTGTGACAGTAACATGCATTCAGTAGAAACTGAATTTTAAGTACCCGTACAAACATTCTCTTTTCACTTTCAGCTCAGTATTCAGTAAATTATTAGAGATATTTAACAATTTATTATAAAATAGGCTTTGTATTAGATGACTTTTCCCAACTGTAGGCTAACGTAAGTGTTCTGAGTATGTTTAAGGTAGGCTAGTCTAAGGTATGATGTTGGGTAGGGTAGATTTTTTTTTTTTTTTTTTTTTTGAGACAGAGTCTTGATTTGTCACCCAGGCTGGAGTGCAGTGGCGTTATCATGGCTCACTGCAACCTCCACCTCCTGCGTTCATGCGATTCTCCTGCCTCAGCCTCCCAAGCAGCTGGGATTATAGGTGTACACCAGCATGCCCAGCTAATTTTTGTATTTTTAGTAGGGACGGGATTTCACCATGTTGACCAGCCTGGTCTTGAACTCCTGACTTCCAGTGATCCACCCCGCCTTGGCCTCTCAAATTGCTGGGATTACAGGAGTGAGCCACTGCACCTGGCCTTGGGATAGAGTATTAAAGTGCATTTTCAATTTATGATGGATTTATTTGGATGTAATCTCATTATATAAGTCGAGGAGAATTTGTACTTTATACAAAGAAGAAAAGTGACTCACTTTCACAGGATTAGGAAACCAATTGAGTAATGTCCAATGCATAGAACATTTTTGTGAATAAAAATAAAAGCTCTGTTGAAATATCCTATGACCGATTTCTGTCTTTGTGTGTTTTAAGAATTGTCTTAGTCTAAAATTTTGCCAAGTATTAATTAAGAACTGAATAGGAGGAAATCTCTCCTTCCCTTGAAAAAGTGTTTCCTAATAAAAAGTGGGCTAGCAAACACAGTCAACTCTCATAACATTTATTTTCTCATTTTCAACCCTAAAAATTAATCTATGAAAAATTATTTTTGTAATAAGCATTACACACATCTTATACACACAGACACAAAACCTGTTGCAAGTGTGGTTCACTCTCATGTCCTTACCAACTTAAAATGCCATCATTATGACATACTATATAGTATACGTATTTTTGGTATTTTTTCCTGAACTCCGTCTGTTCCTTTGATTTATGTATCTTGATGATAGTAACAAATTATGTTAATTATTCTAGCTTCCAATCTTTTAGTGTGTTAAGACTATGTTTTGCCTCATTACTCTTTTTTTTAATGATTTTCCTGATTAGTCTACTATATTTATTTTCTCAGTAACCCTGTCCTGCTGTTATTTTAATTGGATTTCAGTTGAATTTATAGATTGACTTAAGAAAATTTTATATCTTTACAATTTGAGCTTTTAAAAATCTAGAACTATATTACACTTTCCATTTATTTTAATCATTTATTTGTTTCTCAGTAGGTATTGTTACTTTTCTATGCTCTTTTGTTTCTTCCTCTCTCCCATTTCCCTGTAAATATTGACATAGATGCAGATATAGATATAAATGCTTTGTTTACTACTCTAAAGAGGTTTGTTTTCTGTCATATATTTTAAGCATCTTTTTATTCCTGAAAAAGAAAATGACTCCTTTAGATTAGTTTTGTAACTTTTTATTATAGTAAATTCTTTAATTTTTAATGAGTTTTTTAGATGATTCTCATGTATTTTTCTGATATGCAATTAAATGATCTTCCATGTTTCTTCTTTGTAGACTATATTTAAAACTAGTATTTTAACTATGTGTAAATCAATATGGTTAGCACTGCTAAAATAAATAGAATAATATTTGTTATAGTGGGCAAGATTGACTTGTCTAGTTCATGAATTCAATAGGAAAGAATCTTGTGTATTTCTTTCAAGCATAAGTATGCTTACATAGAATATGGTCATTAATTACTCATAGTCAAATTAATGGATATATATCCACACACATATGTCATGTTAAATATGTATCTATATTATCTATTTAACATTTAAAAAATTAAATATAAATGTTGAATTAGTCAATTTCTCTCGTCATCAACTTGATCGTTTGGTTTTATATTTTTTTTTTTATTTTTTTTTATTATACTTAAAGTTCTAGGGTACATGTGCACAACATGCAGGTTTGTTACATATATATACATGTGCCATGTTGGTGTGCTGTACCCATTAACTCATCATTTACATTAGGTATATCTCCTGATGCTATCCCTCCCCGCTCCCCCCCCCACAATAGGACCCAGTGTGTGATGCTTCCCTCCCTGTGTCTAAGTGACCTTATTGTTCAATTCCCATCTATAAGTGAGAACATGTGGTATTTGGTTTTCTGTTCTTGGAGTAGTTTGCTGAGAATGATGGTTTCCAGCTGCATCCATGTCCCTACAAAGGACATGAACTCATCCTTTTTTATGGCTGCATAGTATTCCATGGTGTATATGTGCCACATTATCTTAATCCAGTCTGTCACTGATGGATATTTGGGTTGATTCCAAGTCTTTGCTATAGTGAATAGTGCTGCAATAAACATACATGTGCATGTGTCTTTACAGAAGCATGATTTATAATCCTTTGGGTATATCCCCAGTAATGGAATGGCTAGGTGAAATGGTATTTCTAGTTCTAGATCCTTGAGGAATTGCCACACTGTTTTCCACAATGGTTGAACTAGTTTACAGTCCCACCAACAGTGTAAAAGTGTTCCTATTTCTCCACATCCTCTCCAGCAGCTGTTGTTTCCTGATTTTTTAATGATCGCCATTCTAACTGGTGTGAGATGGTATCTCATTGTGGTTTTGATTTGCATTTCTCTGATGGCGAGTGATGATGAGCATTTTTTCATGTGTCTGTTGGCTGTATGAATATCTTCTTTTGAGAAGCGTCTATTCATATCCTTTGCCCACTTTTTGATGGAGTTGTTTGTTTTTTTCTTGTAAATTTGATTGAGTTCTTTATAGGTTCTGGATATTAGCCCTTTGTCAGATGAGTAGATTGCAAAAATTTTCTCCCATTCTGTAGGTTGCCTGTTCACTCTGATGGTAGTTTCTTTTGCTGTGCAGAAGCTCTTTAGTTTAATTAGATCCCATTTGTCAATTTTGGCTTTTGTTGCTGTTGCTTTTGGTGTTCTAGACATGAAGTCCTTGCCCATGCCTATGTCCTGAATGGTATTCCATGGGTTTTCTTCTAGGGTTTTTATGATATTAGGTCTAACATTTAAGTCTCTAATCCATCTTGAATTAATTTTCGTATAAGGAGTAAGGAAAGGATCCAGTTTCAGCTTTCTACTTATGGCTAGCCAGTTTTCCCAGCACCATTTATTAAATAGGGAATCCTTTCCCCATTTCTTGTTTTTGTCATGTTTGTCAAAGATCAGATGGCTGTAGATGTGTGCTATTATTTCTGAGAGCTCTGTTCTGTTCCACTGGTCTGTGTCTCTGTTTTGGAACCAGTACCATGCTGTTTTGGTTACTGTAGCCTTGTAGTATAGTTTGAAGTCAGGTAGCGTGATGCCTCCAGCTTTGTTCTTTTGGCTTAGGATTGTCTTGGCAATGCTGGGTCTTTTTTGGTTCCATATGAACTTTAAAGCAGTGTTTTCCAATTCTGTGAAGAAACTCATTGGTAGCTTGATGGGGATGGCATTGAATCTGTAAATTACCATGGACAGTATTGCCATTTTCACAATATTGATTCTTCCTATCCATGAGCATGGTATGTTCTTCCATTTGTTTGTGTCCTCTTTTATTTCACTGAGCAGTGGTTTGTAGTTCTCCTTGAAGAGGTCCTTTACAGCCCTTGTAAGTTGGATTCCTAGGTATTTCATTCTCTTTGAAGCAATTGTGAATGGAAGTTCATTCATGATTTGGCTCTCTGTTTGTCTGTTACTGGTGTATAAGAATGCTTGTGATTTTTGCACATTGATTTTGTATCCTGAGAGTTTGCTGAAGTTGCTTATCAGCTTAAGGAGATTTTGGATTGAGACGATGGGGTTTTCTAAATATACAATCATGTCATCTGCAAAGAGGGACAATTTGATTTCTTCTTTTCCTAACTGAACACCCTTGATTTCTTTCTCTTGCCTGATTGCCCTAGCCAGAACTTCCAACACTATGTTGAATAGGAATGGTGAGAGAGGGCATCCCTGTCTTGTGCCAGTTTTCAAAGGGAATTTTTCCAGTTTTTGCCCATTCAGTATGATATTGGCTGTGGGTTTGTCATAAATAGCTGTTATTATTTTGAGATACATTCCATCAGTACCGAATTTATTGAGAGTTTTTAACATGAAGGGCTGTTGAATTTTGTCAAAGGCCTTTTCTGCATCTATTGAGATAATCATGTGGTTTTTGTCTTTGGTTCTGTTTATATGCTGGATTACATTTACTGATTTGTGTATGTTGAACCAGCCTTGCATCCCAGGGATGAAGCCCACCTGATCATGGCGGATGAGCTTTTTGATGTGCTGCTACATTCGGTTTGCCAGTATTTTGTTGAGGATTTCTGCATCGATGTTCATCAGGGATATTGGTCTAAAATTTTCTTTTTTGGTTGTATCTCTGTCAGGCTTTGGTATCAGGATGACGTTGGCCTTGTAAAATGAGTTAGGGAGGATTCCCTCTTTTTCTATTGATTGGAAACGTTTCAGAAGGAATGGTACCAAGTCCTCCTTGTACCTCTGGTAGAATTTGGCTGTGAATCTGTCTGGTCCTGGACTTTTTTTGGTAGATAGGCTATTAATTATTGCCTCAATTTCAGAGTCTGCTATTGGTCTATTCAGGGATTCAACTTCTTCCTGGTTTAGTCTTGGGAGAGTGTAAGTGTCTAGGAAATTATCCATTTATTCTAGGTTTTCTAGTTTATTTGCTTAGAGGTGTTTATAGTATTCTCTGATGGTAGTTTGTATTTCTGTGGGGTCAGTGGTGATATCCCCTTTATCGTTTTTTATTGTGTCTATTGGATTCTTCTCTCTTTTCTTCTTTATTAATCTTGCTAGAGGTCTATCAATTTTGTTGATCTTTCCAAAAAGCCAGCTTCTGGATTCACTGATTTTTTGGAGGGTTTTTGTGTCTCTCTCTCCTTCTGTTCTGCTGTGATCTTTGTTATTTTTTGCCTTCTGCTAGCTTTTGAATGTGTTTGCTCTTGCTTCTCTCGTTGTTTTAATTGTGATGTTAGGGTGTCAATTATGGATCTTTCCTGCTTTCTCTTGTGGGCATTTAGTGCTATAAATTTCCCTCTACACGCTGCTTTAAATGTGTCCCAGAGATTCTGGTATGTTGTATCTTTGTTCTCATTGGTTTCAAAGAACATCTTTATTTCTGTCTTCATTTCGTTATGTACCCAGTAGTCATTCAGGAGCAGGTTGTTCAGTTTCCATGTAGTTGATTGGTTTTGATTGAGTTTCTTAGTCCTGAGTTCTAGTTTAATTCCACTGTGGCCTGAGAGACAATTTGTTATATTTTCTGTTCTTGTACATTCGCTGAGGAGTGCTTTACTTCCAACTATGTAGTCAATTTTGGAATAAGTGCGATGTGGTACTGAGAAGGATGTATATTCTATTTGGGGTGGAGAGTTCTGTAGATGTCTATTAGGTTCACTTGGTGCAGAGTTGAGTTCAATTCCTGGATATCCTTGTTAACTTTCTGTCTCGTTGATCTGTCTAATTTTGAGAGTGGGGTGTTGAATTCTCCCATTATTATTGTATGGGAGTCTAAGTCTCTTTGTAAGTCTCTAAGGACTTGCTTTATGAATCTGGGTGCTCCTCTATTGGGTGCATATATATTTAGGATAGTTAACTATTCCTGTTGAATAGATCCCTTTACCGTTATGTAATGGCCTTCTTTGTCTCTTTTGATCTTTGATGGTTTAAAGTCTGTTTTATCTCAGACTAGGATTGCACCCCCTGCTTTTTTTTGTTTTCCATTTGCTTGATAGGTCTTCCTCCATCCCTTTATTTTGAGCCTATGTGTGTCTCTGCATGTGAGATGGGTCTCCTGAATACAGCAAACTGATGGGTCTTGACTCTATCCAATTTGCCAGTCTGTATCTTTTAATTGGAGCATTTAGTCCATTTACACTTAAAGTTAATATTGTTATGTGTGAACTTGATCCTGTCATTATGATATTAGCTGGTCATTTTGCTTACTAGTTGATGCAGTTTCTTCCTAGCATTGATGAACTTTACATTTCGACATGTTTTTGCAATGACTGGTACCTATTGTTCCTTTCCATGTTTAGTGCTTCCTTCAGGATCTCTTGTAGGGCAGGCCTGGTGGTGACAAAATCTCTAAGCATTTGCTTGTCTGTAATGGATTTTATTTCTCCTTCACTTATGAAACTTAGTTTGGCTGGGTGTGAAATTCTGGGTTGAATATTATTTTCTTTAAGAATGTTGAATATTGATCCCCACTCTCTTGTGGCTTGGAGAGTTACTGCCGAGAGATCTGCTGTTAGTCTGATGTGCTTCCCTTTGTGTGTGTTAATCCCTTTTTGAATTAACCCGACCTTTCTCTCTGGCTGCTATTAACATTTTTTCTTTCATTTCAACTTTGGTGAATCTGACAATTATGTATCTTGGAGTTGCTCTTCTTGAGGAGGATCTTTGTGGCGTTCTCTGTATTTCCTGAATTTGAATGTTGGCCTGCCTTACTAGGTGGGGGAAATTCTCCTGGATGATATCCTGCAGAGTGTTTTCCAGTGTGGTTCCATTTTCCCCGTCACTTTCAGGCACCCCAATCAGACATAGATTTGGTGTTTTCACATAATCCCATACTTCTTGGAAGCTTTGTTCATTTCTTTTTACTCTTTTTTCTCCACACTTCTTTCTCGCTTCATTTCATTCATTTGATCTTCAATCGCTGATACTCTTTCTTCCAGTTAATCGAGTCGGTTACTGAAGCTTGTGCATTTGTCACATATTTCTCGTGTTATGGTTTTCATCTCTATCAGTTCTTTTAAGGTCTTCTCTGCATTGATTATTCTAGTTATCCATTCTTCCATTCGTTTTTCAAGATTTTTAGTTTCTTTGCGCTGGGTATGTAATTCCTCCTTTAGCTCTGAGAAGTTTGATGGACTGAAGCCTTCTTCTCTCAACTCATCAAAGTCATTCTCTGTCCAGCTTTGATCCGTTGCGGGCGATGAGCTGCGTTCCTTTGGTGGGGGAGATGCGCTCTGATTTTTTGAATTTCCAGCTTTTCTGCACTGCTTTTTCCCCATCTTTGTGGTTTTATCTGCCTTTGGTCTTTGATGATGGTGACGTTCTGATGGGGTTTTGGTGTGGGTGTCCTCTCTGTTTGTTAGTTTTCCTTCTAACATTCAGGACCCTCAGCTGTAGGTCTTTTGGAGTTTGCTTGAGGTCCACTCCAGACCCCGTTTGCCTAGGTATCAGCAGCGGAGGCTGCAGAAGATAGAATATTGCTGAACAGCAAGTGTACCTGTCTGATTCTCACTCTGGAAGCTTCGTCTCAGGGGTGTACCCCACCTTGTGAGGTGTGAGTTGTCGGTCTTCACCTAGTGGGGAATGTCTCCCAGTTAGGCTACTCAGAGGTCAGGGACCCACTTGAGCAGGCAGTCTGTCCGTTCTCAGATCTCAGCCTCCGTGCTGGGAGATCCATTGCTCTGTTCAAAGCTATCAGACAGGGGCATTTACCTCTGCAGAGGTTTCTGCTGCTTTTTGTTTAGCTGTGCCCTGTCCCCAGAGGAGGAGTCTACAGTGGCAGGCCGGCCTCCTTGAGCTGTGGTGGGCTCCACCCAATTCGAACTTCCTGGTTGCTTTGTTTACCCACTTAAGCCTCAGCAATGGCGGGCGCCCCTCCCCCACCCTTGCTGCTGCCTTGCAGTTAGATCTCAGACTGCTCTGCTAGCAATGAGGGAGGCTCTGTGGGCATGGGACCCTCTGGGCCAGGTGTGGAATATAATCTCCTGGTGTGCCATTTGCTAAGACCGTTTGGTAAAGCTCAGTATTAGGGTGGGAGTTACCCGATTTTCCAGGTGTTGTCTGTCGAGTTTCCCTTGGCTAGGAAAAGGAATTCCCTTCCCCCTTCCGCTTCCCAGGTGAGGTGATGCCTCTCCCTGCTTCAGCTCTGGCTGGTCAGCCTGCACCAGCTGACCAGCACCAATTGTTCGGCACTTCCCAGTGAGAAGAACCTAGTACCTCAGTTGAAAATGCAGAAATCACCTGTCTTCTGTGTCACTCATGCTGGGGCCTGGAGCTCTTCCTATTCGGCCATCTTGGGTGCGCCTCTGCTGGTTTTATATTTTTAATCAACATATGTGTCCTACAGAAAACACATCCTTAATTTGTAATGAAACATTTGATTATGGCATATTATACATTTAACGTACCTCTGAATTCTATTGGTTAATATACTGTGTGTTTCTTTGCATTGATGTTCATAATGATGTTGGCCTAAGGTTTTCTCTCCTTGGATTATTTTTGCTATTTTCATTCTATATTACGAACAGTATCCTCTCACTAAGTTTTCCATTACTAAAATATATAGCAATGATAAAGAGACTGAATAAAAGAGACTAATATTTTTCATCTGTATTTTCATTTTCTTACCAGTCTGCCTAAAGTTAACCAGTTTGTCTATATCTTCTAAATATATTTTAGAAATATATTTTAAAATATTTGTTATTTTCAGACTTCACCATTTTGTTTCATTATGCTTTTCTCTGATCCTTATTTTTCACTTTCTTTTCATAGCTTATTCTGTTGCTTGTTTATAACTTCTTGAACTTACTCTTTAGCTCATTACTTTTCAGTTTGCTTCTGATATAATGAAAGTTTCTGCTAAACACTGCTTTTGGTACATCTACCATAAAATTTGTTTTCTGGTGTTATATTCATTCTGTTATTCTCTTCCATTGGTGTCTTGTCTCAGGTTGGAAGTTAATACTTACTCTGTTAATCTCTAGAATTATTTTAAATTAATTAGTTTATTAAAGTTTACAGATGAAATTGTATGCATCATAATATAATGTGTAACTCATCATAATTTTGTGGGGAGATCACTTTACATTCACTATTTTGGTATTTCTCAAGAATCCAAATTTAAATCGTTCTGAGAATAAAACATACTTTTGATAGTGTCAAAAACTATGGTATTACAGATTTTCCATTACTGTGTGCCTTTGATGTTGGTATCATATATATATATATCATATATATGTGAGTGTGTATGTATGTGTGTAGTGTATCTCATTGTTTTATATAATTAGGCTTGGATATCTTTTTTTTTTTTTGAGACAGGGTCTTACTTTTTCACCCAGGCTGGTATGCAGTAGCATGATCATAGCTCACTGAAGCCCTGACCTCCTGGGCTCAAGCAGTCCTCCTGCCTCAGCACCACAAGTAGATATCTGGCTGGCTTGGATATCTCTGTCCAAAATTTTGCACTATTCATTTTAGAATTTATTAATTCCTTTTTTTTTTTTTTCCTGAGATGGAGTCTTGCTCTGTTGCCCAAGCTGGAGTGCAGTGGTGTAATCCCGGTTCACTGCAACTTCTGCTTCCCAGGTTCAAGTGATTCTCCTGCTTCAGCCTCCCTAGTAGCTGGGATGACAGGTGACTGCTACCACTATTTTTTTTTTTTTTGTATTTTTAGTAGAGATGGGGTTAATTTTTGTATTTTATTATTTTATTTTATTTTTTATTTTTGTAATTTAGTAGAGATGAGGTTTCACCAGGTTGGGCAGACTGGTCTTGAACTCCTGACTTCAAATTATCCACATGCCTTGGCCTCCCAAAGTACTGGGATTAAGCTTCTCAAAGTACTGGGATTAAGAATTTATTAATTCTTGGCTGTGCACGGTGGCTCATGCCTGTAATCCCAGTACTTTGGGAGGCCAGGGCTGGCAGATCATGAGGTCAGGAGATTGAGACCATTCTGGTTAACACAGTGAAACCCTGTCTCTATGAAAAAATACAAAAAATTAGCCGGGTGTGTTGGTGGGCGCCTGTAGTCCCAGCTACTCAGGAGGCTGAGGCAGGAGAATGGTGTGAACCTGGGAGGCGGAGCTTGCAGTGAGCTGAGAATTGATTAATTCTTAATTGTTTAATTTTCCCTTAAATCACCATCTTACTGGCTGGCTGCCTCAGGGTAGTATCCATTTTATATATTTTAATTGTATCCTTCAGATTACTTAGCACAATACAAGACCCAAAGTAAATTTTTGACTGATCTGTCTGTTCCTTCAAGAATATGAAAAAAAAGGAGCTTTAGAAAATGCTTGTATAAAAAAAGTCATTTGTAGATGAAACATCCTAAGTTATTGTCCAGAGTGTATGTTCTGCTTTTCTTTTTTTTCTCTCTGATTTTGAAAAACATACATTCTAAATAATGTAGTACATATGTTGTATTGTTGATGAAAGTCTCTCTGGACAACTAATTTTTGAGGAAAAAAAAGAAGACCATGATATGCCTCTCAGGCAATATTTTTAGACAGACTTTCTCAGCACTAAACATCATCTTGTTCTTTAGGCTGTGGGTGATTGATGCATTGCCATTCCAGATATGTCAGAAGTCAAAGTAATGTTTTATTTTACTTTTATATCTAAGGTGTCATTTCTACAAATCATAAACATGCTTTGGAAAGTATAAAACCAGTTTTGTATAGCTGTTTAATGAACTGTGAACAAATCTCTGCAGTAAATTGTTTTTGTGTATGCTAGAGCTACTGTATATATATATGCACATCAAAGCTTAGTTATCAGATATTACTAGTAATGGAATATGCATTATGTAGACCAATTTTTTATTGATTTTATTTTATTTGAGAGAGGGTCTCACTCTCCATCCCAAGTTGGAGTGCAATAGCATGAACACAGCTTACTGCAGCCTCAACCTCCAGGGCTCAAGTGATCTTTCTACCACAGCCTCCCAAGTAGCTGGGATTACAGGCACATACCACCATGCCTGGCTTATTTTTGTATTTCTTATAGAGAGGGAGTTTCATCATGTTGCTCAGGCCGGTCTCGAACTCCTGGGCTCAAGTCATCCTCCCACCTAGGCCTACCAAAGTGCTAGGATTAAGGGCATGAACCACTGTGCCTAACTATATAAACCAATTTAGTAGAATCGACATTAGACTGGAGATCAATATCATTGTGGTAAATTACAATTTATTTATTCATTAATAACTACCCTGCTTTCCAGAAGATTGTTTTTCCTTCTCTATGAGGGACCAGCTTGGCCCTATGACTTGTCTACCCTATCTTATTAGAGGGTTATACATGTCTGTTCACTTGAGTTAGGATTGCCCATGCAACTTATATTTGCCAATTAAATGTGAGTAAAAGTGATATAATGGCATTTCTGAGAGTAACTTTAAGAGCCAGTTGTGGTTACCAGTGTTTCTTCCTTGCCTTCATACATGTAGCAATTTTGAAGACAAAAGCATCGCTATCAGGCTAAGTTCTTAAGTGAAGGTGATATGGATCAGAATAAGAGCTGAACATTGCTGAATATTTAGCATGAGTGTGAAAAGACTTAATTCTTGTATTTCCACTACAGATCTCCAGATGTTAGTTACTGCTACAAGATCTAGCTTGTTATAACTATTGCCTTGAAATTTTAATTCTGTACATTTTGTTAAATTGATTTTAAGTTATTTTATCTTCTGGTTTCTCACAGTCATTCAAACAGCGTATTAATAACTTTTAAATGACATTTAAATTCTTTCACTTACACATTAACTTACCCATTAAAAATATTTACTATAGTCCTGTTAGGTGACTGACATTGTACATGCATTGATAATATATCAAAAAGGCAGTATCTTCATCTATCTCATAAGCATGGAGGATACAGATATTAGCTTCCTACTCTCACAATTAATTTAAAAATATTATTTGTAATTAGATTTGTATTTACAATCCAGATTAGGTTCTCATTCTCAATTCTTCCAAATATATTTGGAAGACCTAAACTAGACCTAAAAGGTAGGAATTATTTTCTTAATAAAGCAGTATTAACCTCACTCAATAATAAACAGTCGAAAACAAAAGACAAAGAATATTAAAAACATCAGAAAAAAGTAACACAACATGTAGAAGGAATCCACTACATGTTTAGGATTAACAGCTGCTTTCTTGTCAGAAATAAAAGAGTGGGGCTGAAAGAAAAATATTGTCAACAAAAAATTCTATATGTAGTAAAATTGTCCTCCAAAAAAATGAAGACAAATTTCAGACATCCTGAATAACCAAAAAATAGAAATAATAGCTAGTGACCGTGGTCTAAAATTAACATACAGGAAGTCTTTTAAGGTGAAAAGAAAGGACAATACACGGTAACTCAAATCAGCGTACACCCATAAGAAGCAGCAGGAAAGGTAACTATATAGTTAAATATAAAAAGTATAAATGTAGATTTTAATACTTTTTTTTACCTACTTGATTTAAAAGACAAATATCTAATGAAGTAATTATAAGTCTGTATTAATGGGCATAAAATGTACACTGTAATGTTTGTATGACAATAAAACCAAAAATAAGTAGGATGGATGGAACTATATAGACACATAGATTTTGTGAATGATTGAAATTAAGGTGGTATAAACCAAATTATATTGTTATAAATTAAGAAGCTGATTGTAATATCCAGGTTAACCATTTAAAAAAAGCTCATAAACTATAGTAAAAAAATTAAGAAAATTAAAATAGTATATTAGAAGACAACTATTTATCAAACAAAACCATGTGAGACATAAGGAAAACAAATAGAAAAATGTCAGACTGAAACCCTATCTTACTTGTAATTACATTAAACAATTGAATATACAAAGAATAAACACTGCAATCAAAAGGCAGAGATTGGAGCAATAGATTTAACAAAATGATCAAACTGTATGCGTTCTAAAAAAGACAAGAAACACTTCAGGTTCAAAGATAACCATTTTTTTTTAATTAAAATGATGAAAAAAGTTACCATGAAAACACTAACAAAAGATGAGCTGAGCTGCCTATTCTAACATGAGACAAAATAAACTTTAAGACAAAAATTGTTACTAGAGACAAAAATAATATTTTATAATATCAATCAGAAATGTAATGCATATATTATTAACAACACAGCCCCCAAATATATGAATAACTAACAAAAAGGAGAGTTAAGCAATTCAGCAATAATTGTTGGAGACTTATTGCCTCAAATCCAATAATAGATAGAAAAACTAAAAAATAAAAAAGAAAATAGAATGAAAAGCACTATAAATGAACAAGACATAAGAGACATCTATAAAACACTATGCAATAGCAGAATATGTATTATTCTTAAGTTTCCCAGGGAATATTAAACAGGATAGATCATATCTTTGCCTTTAACACAAGTCTCAATAAATTTAGAAAGACCCAAATCATGCTCAGTACATTCTCTGGTTACAATGAATGCAATTAGAAATAAGTAACAGAGGCCGCTCCTGGTGCTGCTTGTGTGCTCGTTTGGTGCGGACCTGGTACCTCTTTTGTGAAGCGGCAGCTGAGGAGACTCTGGCGCTCGCCATGGCCGACGAAAAGCCCAAGGAAGGAGTCAAGACTGAGAACAACGATCATATTAATTACGATCATATTAATTTGAAGGTGGCGGGGCAGGATGGTTCTGTGGTGCAGTTTAAGATTAAGAGGCACACACCACTTAGTAAACTAATGAAAGCCTATTGTGAAGGGATTGTCAATGAGGCAGATCAGATTCCGATTCGACGGGCAACCAATCAATGAAACAGACACACCTGCACAGTTGGAAATGGAGGATGAAGATACAATTGATGTGTTCCAACAGCAGACGGGAGGTGTCTACTGAAAAGGGAACCTGCTTCTTTACTCCAGAACTCTGTTCTTTAAAGACCAAGATTACATTCTCAATTAGAAAACTGCAATTTGGTTCCACCACATCCTGACTACTACCGTATAGTTTTCTGTATTCTTTCATTTCCCCCTTCCGCATTCCTTTATTGTACATAAAGTAACTGGTATATGTGCACAAGCATATTGCATTTTTTTTTTTTTTAACTAAACAGCCAATGGTATGTTTTAATTGACATCAAGTGGAGACGGGATGGGGAAAAATACTGATTCTGTGAAAATACCCCCTTTCTCCATTAGTGGCATGCTCATTCAGCTCTTACCTTTATATTCCAGTAAGTTATTTTGCTCTCACTGTTTTAACAAAAACACACAACATAAAAATCCTTGCATACCTTGTTCAATTGGAGAATTTTAATGTTTTTCATTTATCATTGTAAAACCAAGGACAATTTTATAACTTTTTTGTACGTAGCTGTTACATGTAGGGCAATCTGTCTTTAAGTAGGGATAAATTACTCTAAAACAAAAAAGAATCTTAGATAGTTTTCCCTTCAAGTCAAGCGTCTTGTTGTTTAAATAAACTTCTTGTTTAAAATGAAAAAAAAAAAGAAATAAGTAACAGAAAAAAAAATTAAGGAAATTCACAAATATGCAGAAATTATATAATAAACTCCAAAATAAGCTATGAGTCAGAAAATTACAAGAAAAATAGTAAATAATTTGAAATGAATATAAACATAACATACAAATATTTATGGGGTGCAGCTCAGCAAAAGCTCTCAGTCTCTGTGTCTCTATCTTGCTCTTTGACTCCCTTTTTATCTCTGTCTCTGTCTCTCCCTCTCTGCATATGTACACACACACACACACACACACACACACACACACATTTCAGACACCACATCACAAAATTTTGGTCAACAACAAACTGCATATATGATAGTCATTCCATAAGTTTATAATACTGTACTTCTGTACTTTTACTGTACATTTTCTTGTTTAGATATGTTTAGATACAAAATACCAATCACTGTGTTACAATTGCCTGCAGTATTCAGTACAGTAACAGGCTGCATAGGTTTCTTGTCTGGGAGCCATAGGTTATACCACATAGGCTAGGTGTATAGAAAGACATATCACCTAGGTTTGTGGAAGTACACTCTATGTTTGCACATGGATGAAACTGTCTACTGACACATGCCTCAAAACATATCCCCATCCTTAAGTGACTCATGATTGAATATGTACACGTGTGTGTGTGGGGGGGCTGTATTTTACATATTATATATAAAATTTATAATATATATATAAAATTTATATATATATAATATATATATATATATATATATAAAATTTAGACTGAGGCTTGCTCTGTTCCCCAGGCTGGAGTGCAGTGGTGTCATCTCCACTCACTGCAACCTCTGCCTCCCAAGTTTAAGCAATTCTCTTGCCTCAGCCTCCCTAGTAGCTGGGATTACAGGCGCATACCACCATGCCTGATTAATTGTTATATTTTTAGTAGAGACAGGGTTTCACCACATTGGCCAGGCTGGTCTTGAACTCCTGGCCTCAGGTGATCTACTCACCTCAGCCTCCCAAAGTGCCCACCTCAGCCTCCCAAAGTGCTGGGATTGCAGGTGTGAGCCACCGTGCTCGGCCTGTATATGTATATTTGAATATTGAGATAGGAACTACGTGGTTGGATACAGACATCCGGAACTCCCAGGACAAGTATGATTTGGAGAAAAACGTTTGGAAATTTGTTATGTATTAAGAGTAATTAAACTTAAAGCAATATAAGTTTTTAGAAGGAAAGAGCGTAGAGTAAAAATAAGCTTTTATACTACTTCAAAAACAGAATAAAAGAAGGTGGCACCAGTGACAAAGAGGAAAGGAGATATTAAGGAAGACAAGGGGCAGCATTTTATGTAAGTGAGTAAACAATTGGGGACAAATACTGTTGAGAGGTTAAGAACAATGAAGATAAATGTGCCTATTTGATGTTGCAACAGAGATGTGACTAGTGTACTTAATAACTTCAATGGTACAAAAATTAGGCAAAAGTTATATTCTAATGAATTAATGACTCATTATGTATACTGTTTTGGAAGAAATTTGTAAATGGAAGAGAGCTAGGACTGTAGTTCTAAAAATTATTAAACCTTTTTCCAAGCTGAAAAGTGCTAACCAAGCACAAATAGAATTTCATTAGTCATGTTCATAATGGATTGAATAATCTATTCTCATATGTTCGTTGTATGAAAAATGAAGGTTTTAGACTAGACGATATTTAATCTTTGCAATTTTATAATAAAGAATTGAAAACATTGTCAATATTTTTGAAGTTACAGAGTTTACTATAGTATTTAAAGTAGGATTCCTTTTAATATTTTTACCGATAAAAAGAAATATACCTGTCATCAAACCAAAATAATTAGTGATTCTTTAAACTGAAGGAACTTCATGATATAGAGTGTTGCCATATGAATATTTAAACATTTGTAGAAGGGATGATAGAGGGGAGTATATGAATATTACATTCACTTGATTAAAATTTCTCACAGTGGTATCCCACTTGAACCAAGCTGTGCAATTAACACTTCTTGCCCTCCCCCCTCCAAAAACTCGCTCTCTCATTCCATAAGAATCCAAATTTATCATAAGAATTAAGCAATCTAATTATTGCACATATGTATGAATATGTAATAAACTTAACCTCAGATTGTTAACCCTTAAGTGGAAGAAGTTATTTAAAAAATTTTTGTTACCAAATTAGTCTGAAATTGTAGAATATTTGTGACTTTCTTAAACCTCTTTTTCTCCCCAGTCTCAGGTTTGTCTTTATCAGGCAACGTGAAAACGAACTGATAAGCTATTTATCACAAAGTGTTGCCAATTTTATTTCAAAATATAAGGTAATAGCAATGTAAATATAGTCACTGATTATTACAAATACAAACTCTATGTTCAGAAAACATAGAATTTTTGGTACAATCAGTTCTACATTTAATCCATCTGCATATATATATACATAATTTCTACTATTGAAATATTCAGGTCTTTCACAATATTGCCAATGTGAAAGAATAACCTCATTATCTTAAATGGCATAGTGCTCTGAAGCCAGAGCAAAAGGATTAGCACCCCTGTTCAAAGGCCAATGCCAGAAGAGGTCTTTTCATTTTTTACAGAATTCCCAGAAGTCAAGGCAAGACAGAATTCCAGGGATGGAAAGTTTTATAACCTTGGATGTACAGTGTGTTATTTAGGTAAATATAAAAGAAAATAATTACTGAGTTCTTAAAGAACATATCATATTGTCAAGGTAAACATTTTTTTCTTAACGAATCTCCTACTCAGTTTGCGTTTTTGAAAAGTTAAAAGGCTTGAGACCATCCTGGCTAACACGGTGAAACCCCGTCTCTACTAAAAATACAAAAAATAAGGTGGACGTGGTGGCGGGCGCCTGTAGTCGCAGCTACTCAGGAGGCTGAGGCAGGAGAATGGCGTGAACCCGGGAGGCGGAGCCTGCAGTGAGCCGAGATCGCGCCACTGCACTCCAGCCTGGCGACAGAGTGAGACAATGTCTCACCAAAAAAAAAAAAAAAAAAAAAAAAAAAAAATTAAAAGAAGGTAATATACATTTTTAAATTGGATCAGGGACTAGAATTATCATGTGAACAAATTGCGTATTTTCAATGTTATATTGATGGCATTTTAAATTCTCACCTAGGTGTTCTACACACACACGTGCATAGGTGCACACACACACACATTGTTTTGGGGGGAGAATATATATGTAGAAAAATAGTTATGCATGTATGTTCATGAGTAACCTGTCACATTCAAAAGTCTTCCCATGCTGAACAGCGTCTCTCTCCACTAACTCTGAGTTATTTATTATAATGCCCAGAATCGCTGTTGTGGTTGTCAATATTTTTGGTGAATCACTTTTACTTTATTTGGATAGATTTTACATAAATTTTAATGAAGTGATATATTTTTGAAATATTGAAAATGGGAAGGGAGACAGAGAAAGGAAAAGCGTGGGTGAGGAAAGGAGAAGGGAGGGGAATGGCAGAGGTAAAAGGGAAAGAGTGTACTTTTAAACTTAAATATGTGAATCATTTCTGATATTAAATTAAGAAAAACATAAAGTCATATAGATCAAAGCACAAATTCCTACAAAAGTAAACAATGAAATATATAAATATAAAACATATATAGCCTCAGAGTAAACTTAAAATGTTTCTGTCTGCCTTTGTAGTTGTATTACATAATTCTGAAAGTTTGGAACACATAGGGGACATTGCTCGGGATGTGGTTGCCCCAAAGACAACAACACAGAGGAAAACAATGGTTGCTTATTATTAATACCACTAGTTTCCAGACCTGTTGCCCAAAGTACAGTGATCACACACTAACTTAAAGTAAGCTCAGAAAATGATCTTTTATTTAACATAGCTTGATGCCTGGAACATTTGAATTAATTCCTATGTGAAGTTCACTATAGTCCACTTTCTCAAAAACTACATTAGCTCTATGTTGTCAGTAAGCATTGATAAATCATAAAAATTACCCAATAGAGAAGAACATGACCTTTAAAATTTTTTTAAAAGTCCATAGTTTTCCCAAAGTGTATATGCTTATTACGTACTGCCTGCCTTCTTCCATACTAAAAATACATTTATTCAACAAATATAAAGTATTTGATAAATACAAGGTACTGTGCTCAATTCTATAAATATTGCAAAGATTTTTAAATGTGGTGTCCTACCTAAAGAAATTTACAACTAAGTATGAAAGAAAAAATAAACCAAGTAAATATCACGAAAAGCAATATATCATTGTAATATAAATGGCACATAAGCAGTTCTCTAGATTTTCTGAGACAGTGTAAATGATCTCTGAGAAAGTAGAAATGTTCTTTAAAAGTTATTTAGACTGGTCTTGAGAGATGGATTGGATCCTGAGATGGCATTACTTGATTTATTAAGCCAGTGATTTAATAAAGATTTTTTTTTTTGCAATGATGTTGTGATTTTGTATAATCAATGTGTGTACCATATTCTGGCAGGTATGTGAAGTATAAACTGGAAGTGTCAAATGTGTGAAATTATTAGCTAGGTGGTTCAATGGCTAGTTTTGTTTTATCCTATTTTTAATAAATATTAATTAAATTAATAATGTTTTTTATTTATGAGAAAAGAAACAGTAGTGCCTTGCAAAGATATTCACAACTTAGGGTGTATATAGTTGTTTTCTGATAGGTTATTATTGTTATTATTATTTGAATATCCCTGGATACAGATAAGTTTAGGTATTTCTGTTGAATCTTTGGGATGAATCAGAAGACTCTTTCAACAAAGTTTTTTAGTTTTCCAATAAAAATTTTGAGTTCTTATTGTAATAAAAATACAAAATGCAAAAATACAAAATGTATTTTGTAATTACAAATAATTATTTAATAAATTATTTAATAATTATTTGTCAAAACTAGGACATTTTTACCTGCAAGGAAGAGACAATTTTGAGCACAGCATATTATTGATCACTTGGATATGTATCACAATCTAATCCTTTGTAAACTCATGTCTTAATTCTCTAGGAGTTTGGGAAGTATTAGTAAAACTTGACAAAAGTATCAGTGAATGTCGGCCACTTTTGTTAACGTGGTGGACCACTCTACCACCACAGCAGCCAACTCTAACCATGACCTAGCTTTGAAGTCTTAGTATTGTTTAAATTAGTTTTGGATAGCTTTCTGTTTATTTCAATAAAAGTCCTATCTGATACAAGCAATAAATATTAATTTCAAGCCACATGGTGGTGCAGAATAAGCTATCATTAACAAAACTTGAAACATGTGGCAGAGATACATTGAAATGTAATCATTTCAAAGTTTTTGATACTAAATTGAAGGAAGGTAGGGATTGCTTTCTGGATGAAGCATCATAATGTTACTTATTATTCACTTATACATTTATTGCATGACATTATGCAATTTAAAATAAAGAAAATGTTAAGTCAAGGAAGAATAAAATGTTTATTAAAATGCATAGAAAGCTTCATGGCTCAACAGTAAATGGTATTTACAGTCCTAATAAAATAATCATAGAATGGTGATTTAACCAGAAATAGGAATACGCTATTAGAAAGAAGAAAGTATGACAATGAAATATACATGATTATCACTGGATATTCGTGCCTAAAATTGATTGAGGAAAACCAGTAAAATATGTTATTTTAAAATGTGAAGACAAAATAGTACATAAATAAATAATATTGGAGAGTTTTATTTTGAAGTTAGATGAGAAAAGCATCTAAAGTTTTTCCTTATGAGAGCTTGTTTCATATGATTTTTTAAATGATGTTCAGATTTTTTTTTAAATTGAGATTCTAGGTACAAATGGAGTAGTTTAAAACTCTTAATAAAAACAAGGCATTTGTGTATATCTCTAAATATTATTCAATTCCAGTAAAGTCTTACATTCCATTTGGCTATACCTTGAAAAAAACTTCTATATGGCTGTTTTAAAATTTATTAACATATTTATTAAACATTTATGACATCCAGACTTTATAGTAGATGTAGAGCTAGAGATATATTGGAATATGTTTTCTGCAATTGACAGTTTGCATTTTTATGGATGAAAGATATAGAAATAGTTAGAATTATGTTTTAAGTGTGGTAGTAGACGTAATGATAATGCAAAAGAAGGAGTGCAGGAAAAATACATGTTCCGGGAAGCGAGAGATAAATCTTGACTCATTAGAAAAATAGTCTGGATTTTTTAGAGAACTGTAAATAGGCAGTGTGGCAGGAGGAAAGCATACTTTTGAAGGAAAATAGGAATCTGAAAGGATCATTGGAGGCAACACTATGAGGCAAAGAGAACGTCTTTTAACTAGAAGAGTCAAATAATTATCACTTTCTGTGAGCCGTAAGTGTCTATACCCTACAGCTATTTTAATTCGTATTGACACATGTGAGCTCCTCACTGCTCTATAACAATATTCATACACCAATTTACGTAATTCTTTGTCTATTTTGGTAATTTCAACTATCTTTATTGATGCTCCTTTAGCTACTGCTTTTCACCTTTTTGAAACTGTTGTTTTTCATGAACATTGCATTTATTTTCCCTTCAAAGCGCATGATAAACCATCATTGCTTTGAATTGCTTCTAATTTGAATCTTCAGTTGGAAACATTTTATACATCCCTCATGGAGGTTTCTCTCTGTATCACACACAAATACACACACATACATGCACAGAAACACACACACATACAATTTAAGATTTATTATTATTACAAACGATGTTAATTTTAAAACTATGATGAGTCTATTTGAATAAGAAAAAAAGTGTAATCTCTGTTGAGTACATCTAAGCATCCCACAGTGCTGAATCTCAATAAGCCTTGTTAACTGTATGAATAAGTATAATATATTATTCAAACTGATAGTTTATTCACAGGCTGACTAAAAGATGGTAGTGTAACTACCGCAAGGTATAGAAACAAATTTCTTTTCAAAATTTGGAATGCATTCATATTGTTTCAGAAATTAGCCATCTGCCCTATTACTGGGGGCCACATTAAAATTCTTTGAGTGTTTTTTATTTTTTTTTGCATTACTAGTTGGTGTTTCTAATTCAGTACATCAAAATATATCTATACAACTAGATAGACAACCCAAATCATTTGAAATTTTAAAAAAATGAGAACGAACTCTTTTCCAGTTTTTGAGTCTCATCTTTGAATTCATCAATCAACTCCAAATTACATCAGCATGCTAAGATAATAAAAATATCAGCAAGCTTTTTCTCTATAATATTTTGGCTAGATTTGATTAAGAGTAACAAAGACAATAAAAGAATTGAAAAAGAAGGAAAACTAGAGATAACAATTAAATAACATGTCAATTTAAAAATGTTTATTCACAGCCCTTGCATGTAACATTTTAGAATTTACTGTGTTTACATAAAAAACTATCACTCACATTGACATTTTATTGGTAAGGCAGAAAATATATTGCTATGCCTATGTGAAAAAATGGTGAACACAATTTTGATAAGATGTTTAAATATGAAAGTCCATTATACTCCAGCTCAATATATCTGAATATTTTTTTAATTGCCACAAAGAGTAACATATAAAACCATTCTCATGACACGAAGTCAGAAATACTTCCTGCTTTCCTAGCATATTATTATATGCAGT
Organism: Macaca thibetana thibetana; assembly: GCF_024542745.1. Taxonomy (NCBI): domain Eukaryota; kingdom Metazoa; phylum Chordata; class Mammalia; order Primates; family Cercopithecidae; genus Macaca; species Macaca thibetana. Next base: position 63,979,947 of record NC_065594.1, read on the forward strand.
CATTTAAAAATAAGTATTAATATGCATATATGGAGAAAGATTGTCTTCCAAGAGCACATCCAGCATTTATTTCATAGAACACTGATGCATACAAGTAAACAAATAAGAAATAGGCAGGGTGCTGCCAATCATACTCCTGTAAGTTTTGAAATATTTCTGCTAGTGGTTACAAGCTAGTTACAATTTTGCTTATTGTGAAGTTAGTGGAAAAGATGTCTGACAGGAATAGCTGAAAAAAAGTAAAAGCAGGTGCCCTGGCAAACCACAATCCCATTTGTTAGAATCCTCTCAAGTTCATATGTACTTCAGAAAGAGTAGTAAAGTATACAGTGCATCTCATGGCAAAAATAGGATCAAATTTTCTAAAAAAGCAGAGCCAGAGCCCTACAAATTGCAATTATGCTTATTCAATTTTGAATTCTACCTTGTTATTTATGATAATCAAATAATCAGTATGTTCATTAAAGTATAACTTACATCCAGTAAAATGCATTAATGTTAAGGGTCTAGCTTTAGGAATATTAACATATGAATACCTTCCTGTAGATACTATCCAGATGAGGTACTGGATATTACTGTTTCCCTACATCGCTCTCTCTGTTCCTTTTAGTCAATCACAGTCTTCTACTCTAGGCATCCACTATACTGATTTCTAAGAATTATAGCTTTGCTTATTCTAGAACTTTACATGAATAGTAATACTACTCAATGTGTATTTATTTATTTATTTATTTTTGAGACGGAGTCTCATTCTGTCGCCCAGGCTGGAGTGCAGTGGCGTGATCTCGGCTCACTGCAGCCTCCACCTCCCAGGTTCAAGCATTTCTCCTGCCTCAGCCTCCCAAGTACTGGGACTACAGGCACACGCCACTATGCCCAGCTAATTTTTGTGTTTTTATTAGAGACGGGATTTCACCATGTTGGTCCGGATGGTCTAGATCTCTTGACCTTGTGATCCACCCGCCTCAGCCTCCCAAAGTACTGGGATTACAGGTGTGAGCCACTGTGCCCCGCCTCAATGTATATCTTTTTGTGTCTGGTTTCTGTTGTCCTATAAAATGTTTTTGAGAGTCATCCACATTTTGCCTATTTTGGAAATGTGTTCTTTTTTATTGCCAAAGAGCCTTCCACTGGATGTAATATATATCATAATTGGTTTTTCTATTCTTGTGTCGGACACTTGGACTGTTGCCATTTTGAGTAGTTTTTCAATATGTTTTTTTCGATATTCTATCAATCTTGTTTTAAGAATAAATATATATTTTTTAAATATGCATAATTGAACCAAAAATCTCATTAATGGAAATCTGTTGGAAAGAGACAACCATCTTCAATTCTCATCCAGGGGATGAGAGGAGACTCTCTTGATTCTAAATCTCAAGGTAGTGATTGGCATCCATATTTATCACAATAGACCAGGCACTATTAGTGGTTATAAGACACAGTTCATAGACAGAGAATGAAAGCTCCACCTGTTGAAAGGGTTGACCTTTTCCTAAAAGGAAGGTAAGGTAACACCTAGAGAAAGCTGACAAGAGATGAGGTTGGTGCCCTGGTGGGAGCCTGAGTGCATGTCTGACATGGTAGGAGTATTTACACGGAAACTTGCATATGGAGCCCTCAGGATTGAAGTGTTTTATATATTTTGGGAAGACTATGCAAGATGAGTTCTCAGAAACTGGAATTGCAGCTTTTCTCTCTTCTAGATTTGAATTCTCATTTGAGGACATATTATTATTAATGTATTAGAGACAATGTGGCAAGAGAAACAGGATTTTCTGTTACATTTTCTTTAAGGAATACTCTGTTTATGTGAATTATAATTTAGATTTTACAGTGATTATTTTTGGCAATTGCAAGACATGTAACCTAGCAGGCTGTGGAAAAAAATAGTAGGACCAAATGATTTGATTGCTCTGCATGTTAAAAAAAACCTTACCTCTTTGAGAGAAGAAAGGGTAGTGAAGAGTTGGGACACCAGGATTTCATAAATAAAAAGATGATGAAAATCTTTTCTTTATGAGCCCAGTCCCCCTAGTTGGGGATGATATGTTTAATTGCCAAGTTACCCTAATGAAAATTAATGAAAGTCCCTTTAATATGGTCTATTCCTTTTTGACAATTAATTTTTTTTACAAACTAGCTCTTCAAGCCACTTAAGGTTGAATTTAAAATAAGAATTTATCATCTAAATATTAGCAGTAATGGCACCATTGGTTGTGATACTCTAAAATCACAATGGCTTCTTGCTTTAACTATTTATAAAGGTCTTTTATCCTTGCGTTCATTGTGTGAACTCCCCCAATGCCAGTGATTGTAAAGATCTATAAAACAGACAGAAATAAGAATAACAGAATATCTTAGTAATGAGCTCAGTAGTATAATGTGTGATGCCACCTTCATGTCCAAATAACCTACATTATAGTTGAAATAAGCTTTAATATATTGTTAGGAATAATAATTTAAGTTCCATACACAGGGGCAAAAACAAGATTTGATTGTGGGAGAGTCTGATCAGTCTATCTAGAGTCTCTGTCACCCATTGTAGTAAATCAATATTCAGATGCACGTGAGTAAGAAATCAAGCCTGTGACTATTGAAAACAGTAAAGTGCTGGACACAGAGCCTTTTTGTCTGGCAAAGACTACATCCTTGGCATTAGAGAACTCAAAATTCTGAGAGTAGTGCTTTCTTTTGGGATCTGAGAATATTGTAACACTGTAAGCAGAAGACCCATGAAGATAGAATATTCATTTTCTAAATAGAATATCCTTTGAGAATTATGTCTCAAGAGCATCATTTTCAAGCCAATAGAAACTTATTATTGGCTTGGACTGCCAAGGAGCTTTCCAGTTCCCCAGTTTCTCCTGAATGATGGAACTAAGTTGATAAACTAGAGAATTCAGGCCTCCAGAATAGAGCTAAAAGTGTTTTCTAGTGCCATCTTGGTAAAGGGCGCTAAGCCAAGAATTACACATCCACATATTTTAGGATGATTAGCAACTATTCTTTTAAGGAATTAATTTAGAGAAGAGTAATTAATTTCAGTATCAACAGTGGCACAAAGAGATTAAGAAAATTGCTCTAACTCCCAAAGCTAGTAAGTGGAGGAATGTGGTTGAATCTCTGTGTTCTTGCTTCAGATGTCTGTTTTTCCTTCACTTTCCAAATAAATGAATGCCATGAATTATTGTCACTCATGGTATGAAACAGAATTTTCTCAAGGGAGAGAAAAGCTAGCTCACAATTTCTCCAGCTGCTTAAAGGGAACCTCGATGATTTTCATCAAATACATTGTTTTCAGAGTTGGAGATTACTTTTCCAGAACAGCTTAGGAATTATCCTTGACACTTTCTCCAGGAGCACTATATGCAGAATATCATGGGAACTTTTAAAGATGAATTAACTATATATTTTCTAGTTTTTTTGGAGATAGTGATTCAGTTTTGTGAGTTAATTCCATAAAAAGCAAGGGGACTTTTATTTCTAAAATTTTAAAGCAAATGCTAGCTAAATTATGTTATTCTCATTTTGGAAAGACTATATTGATTGGCCATAGAAATAATCTAAACATATATAAACAGAAATTAAACACATATCAATCATAATACATGTAAATATTAAAAATTTGAATAATAGGAAAAATACATTTTTATGGTTTTTGTTGGAATAGCTTAGATATGATTTACTTTGTGGGCTCATTGTCTTCTGAGGGAAGGAATCAGGTGTACAGATCTTGACGTGCATACTTTCACTTTATATGGCCCACAGGTTGAATTCGTATACTAATATTTACAATATGCAAAGATTTATGAGTTAATAATCCCCCTTTTTTTGGCTAAGAAGAAGAAATTATTTTAATATAAAACTACACTTACTGGAGTATTTACCAATTGGGAGTGAAAGATCAGATTCAAGAAACAAATACTTCCTCAAGAAAGGAAAGAAAGTTGTGGGTTATTTTGTAGCTTTTTTCCTGTGTCTTCACATAAATCCTATCTTGGGAAAGCAATGACATGCATAAGGTTGATTTGTACTTTAGAAGTGTGTCCTCATAGCATTACATAATGTATAATGCTTAACGTATAGAAGAGACTCTCGTGTCAAAGGCTTTCTTCAGCCTTCTTATCTGTCTTTTTTTTTTTTTCCATTTTAAAGTGTACATGTGCAGCATTAACTCACAACTGTGCTTTTATTTTCATTTGCTTCTAACTATATGGAGACACTTTATTCAATTAGAATTGTGTGTTTATCTTCTTTGTAAGTTCTACTTACTCTTATCTAAAATGTTACATTACTTAAACTACATTGCCCCTGCTTGATTAAATTTTCAGTTAGGAGTTAAGTGCCATGATGTAAGAGACAATTATAAGCAGAGCCATGCTGCAAAGTACATAATTAATTAGGCCATTGAATGTATACTTTATCTCCTAAAAGAAGTGTACGCCAAGCACTAATACAGAAATCATGAAAACGTAGACTATTTGTTAAAATAGAAAAGTTACAGAGAACAAATAGGAGAGGAGTATTATTCATGTTTTAAAGCAATTTACTCGTATTGTGAGCCTCAGAAACAATTTGTATCTGATTCATACCTCCAAAAATTTGATTTTAAAAATTACTTAAAAGAACTAGACATTCAGTGCTATAAATTTGAAATCGACAAGTGACAATGCTGACTAATTCTTGATGGTAAAAGAAATGATCAAATAGACTACTAAGTAAAATAAAACCTTTAGATTACTCACTGTAACTGATAAGTACTTGAGGATAAATGAGTGTTTATTACACAGGGATGTATTATTATGGAATGTCTCGTTCAGAAGGGAAATTATTAAGTTACCATAACATAGCATCCATCATAAGGACAATTTTCCATGGTATTCCTAAAACAGCAAAGAGGTGGGTATTACTATTGCCTATTAGGGGAAATAAGACTTGAGGAGCTTAATAAAGTGGAAAGAATCTTAGATTATAAATAAGATTTAAAAGGTGAGGAATGAGGAGGGCAGGCAAGGCAACAACGGCATCATCATGAATAATGGCACAGCAACACTAAGAGGCAGATATTTTTAGTAACACTGAGAAATCTGTTGCTTTTTTCATCAATTATAAATAAAGCTGCTATAAACATCTGTGTATAGCAGTTTTTGTGTGGACATGAGTTTTCCACTCATTTTGGTAAATACCAAGAAGTAAAATTGTTATAGTGCATGGTAAGAATATGTTTAGTCTTGTAAGAAACCACCAAACTGTCTTTCAAAACAGTTTTATCATTTTACATTCCCGCCAGCAATAAATGATAACTTCTCTAACTCCACATTCTCCCCAGCGTTTGATCGTGTCTGTGTTCTGGACATTGGCCATTCTAATGAGTGTGAAGTAGTATCTCATGGTTGTTTTAATTTATATTACCCTGATGACATATGATGGTGTATGTTTTTGTGTGCTCATTTGCCATCTGAAGATCTTTTTTGGTGAGGTGTCCTTTAAGGTCTTTGTCCTATTTTTCAGTCAGGTTGTTTATTTTCTTATTGTGAAATTTTAAGTATTCTTTGTATACTTTTAATAACAATCTTTTATTTGCAATGTGATTTTCAAATATTTTCTCCTGGTCTCTGGCTTGTCTTTAAATGTTCTTGAAAGTTTTTTCACAGAGCACATTAAAAAAAATAAAGTCCATATTTCAATTATTTCTTTAATGAATCATACCTTTGGTATTACATGTAAAAAGTTATCAACCAAACTCAGGGACCTCTAGATTATCTCCTATGTTATCACTAATAATTTTTATAGTTTTGCATTTTAAATTTAGGTCTGTGATCTATTTTGAGTGAATTTCTTGTGAAAGTATGCAAGATCTATGTCTAGATTTATTTTGTTGTTGTTTGCATGTAGAAATTCTCTTGGAATCAACTAAGATGTCCTTCAGTAGGTGAATGGATAAACAAACTGTGGTACACTTAAGAAAACGCAATCTATTCTTCATTAGAAAGAAATATGCTGTCAACCATGAGAAAACATGGAGGATATTTAAATGCATATTGCCAAGTAAAAGAATCCAACCTAAAAAAGCCCTATGTGTTACATAATTTGAACTATATGACATTCTTCAAAAGGCCAAATATAGAGACAGTAAAAAGCCCAGTTGTTGCCTGGGGTTAGAAAGGAAACATGGATGGATAGGGGGAGCACAAAAGACTTTTAGGACGGTATAACTCTGTGTGAAACTATAGTGGTGGATAAATGTCATTATACATGTTTCTGAACTCATAAAATGTATAGTGGCAAGAGTGAACTCTAACTGAACTGTGGACTTGGGATAATAATGACATGACAGTTCAGGTTCATCAGTTGTAACAGATATACCACTTTAGTGGAGAATGTTGATAATGGAGGAAGCTACACATGTGGCACAGAGGATACATGGGAAATCACTGCTAATTTCTCTCAGTTTTGCTGTGAACTTAAACCTCTCTTGAAAATAAAGTCTATTTAGGCTGGCGCCATGGCTCACTCGTGTAATCCCAGTACATTGGGAGGCCGAGGCAGGTGGATCATCTGAGGTCAGGAGTTGGAGACCAGCCTGACCAACATGGTGAAATCCCATCTCTACTAAAAATACAAAAATTAGCCAGGCGTGGTGGCAGGCACCTGTAATCCCAGCTACTTGGGAGGCTGAGACAGGACAATCTCTCGAACCTGGGAGGCAGAGGTTGCAGTGAGCTGAGATGGTGCTATTGCACTCCAGCCTGGGCAACACAGTGAGACTCTTCTCAAAAAAAAAAAAAAGTCTATTTAAAAAAATAAAAAAGGTTCATTGGGAAAGGAAGTTGATCAAGGGATCAAGGTCAAATTGTGAAGGACCTTATAGACAATGTTTAGAAGTTTGGAGTTAAGCTAGTATACTTTTCTAGATGGAAAAAAACCCAAAAAACCCCAAAAACCCAAAACCCACAAAACAAACAAACAAAAAACTCACTTTGTTAAATGCAAAATGGAACCCTGGAATCTAAAGTTGGAGGTCATTTATTTCCTAGTAATAGCAGAAATAGATCTAACTCATTTTCGGAGATTTATTTTCTGAGATTTTTATTTACAGCCCACAATTTCAGAGACCTGTGTTAAAAGCACTTTCTTCAGAAACAGCTCAACTGAGGGCCATTTTGAGGCCGGATACATAAATATATACCTCTTTCTCTTTTTGTGTTAACAGCAGCAGGATTTTTAACCCAATTTTATATATTTTTAAGTCTGCTAGAAACAGATGTTTTTAAATAAATTGTAAGGAAAAGCTATTGCTGGTGGGGAGGGGGAATTTGCTTACTCACAGATATTTTGTCATTCCTAACTTTTCAAAGTGTGTTTGTGAGTAACTGTTATATATATGGTCCAGTTCCAGGAAATATCTGACACATACATTTTTGTTCTCAATGATAACTGAAAATAGGCTGTTTGTGACTGTTCTGGGTCATTAATTAACTCTGTCAATGCTGTGATCTAAGATAACTGGAGTATTCTGTCTATTCTTTAAGTAAAAAAAAATAGTCTTTTGTCTTTGGGACAAAGCACTGCTGCACAGCTGCTAAGCACACCAGCTTCAGAAACAAATTGGGTTGTGAGATTAAGCACCAGGAGACAGGGTGTTTCAAATTTGCATGGTTAATGTAAACAGCCCCAAGATCTCATCAGTGAAAGTTGGAAGGGACTTGGTGGGTGGGCTTTCTTTCCCCTGCTGGGAAAAGCAATGGTTAGCCCTTGAGGAAATAGAACAAAGCAAAACAAAAAGTTGAATCATAAAAACATAGCATGAACACAAACGGCATATTTAAGACTTAGTTTATTCTTTGATGCATGAATATTGAGATAGCATAAAATTTACCTGTAAAATCATCTTGTTATTTTAAGTCTCAAACTCTGTGGTTGTAAATATGCCTTTTTAAATTTTCAAAATGGACAAATGGTATATTCTTACCTAACTTAATGGTTTTATTTATATTTAATTTATCTCTTTTATGAAAGCTAGTTATCCTTTTCAAGAAATAAACTTTTATTACAGAAACAAGAGCAACAGTCTACTCAGTCCTTGACATTAAAACAGTCACTGAGTTCTTGTTATCTTCTTTTATAATATAGCTTACATCTACTACTTCTTTCCTATTTTTGCATTTACCACCTACAGTTTAATATGTATGATGTTACATTTGTGATTCTGCAATAGCTGTAAAAATGACCTTCTTGCCTTGGCTCCCTCTGATCGTTTCTGTATGCTTTAACAATATAAATCTTTCTAATCAATGAAGGTTGAGGCCTTGAAGTATTCCTTAGGGTTGTGCCCCTGTGCCCAAGATAGTTTCTGACATAGAAGATATATTTGTCCCTTTATTATTTTCAGATGGATGATTAGATGTTACTACCCAAATTAAAATAATATTGAGCAAAATCTAAAATGCTATTCATTGTTTTGGCATTCTCATTTCAATCTAATAGAGAGACTCCCTGAGGTAATTTAAGCCAAGAGCAAAAAAAAATAAGAGCAGTCCAAGTATATTAAGTATATTCATATGTGTAATTATTAATCTTACCCAATATGCCAGCTACTGCACAATGCTCTGATAAATAAAATAAAATTCTCACATCATAATGCTCAGTGATTAATAATGTTGAGAAGTGTTGTAATTATACAGGTGTTTTAGTTCATTCTCACACTGCTAATAAAGACATACTGAGACAGGGTAATTTGTAGGGGAGAGGTTTATTTGACTCACAGTTCAGCATGGCTGAGGAAGCCTCAGGAAACTGAAAATCATGGCAGAAGGGGAAGCAAACACAACCTTCTTCACATGATGGCATCAAGGAGAATGAGTGAAGGGAGGAAAAGCCCCTTAAGCCATCAGATTTTGTGAGAACTGACTCACTCACTATTTTGAGAACTGCGTGGGGAAACGGCCCTTATGATCTAATCACCGCCCACAAAGTTCTGCTCCCAACACATGGGGCTTACAATTTGGATTACAATTCAAGAAGAGATTTTGGGTGGGGACACAGCCAAACCATATCAAAGGCTGGAGAAAAGGTTCTCAGAATGTAGTTCCTTTAGCAGCAGCGGTAGCATCAACTAGGGCCTTATTAGAAATCCACATTCTGGGCCCTCTCCCCAGAATTACTGAATTGGAAACTCTTAAAGAGAAAGATACCAACAATTTGTTTTTTGTAAGCCTCATAGGTGATTCTGATGCTTACTCAATTTAGTAAATCCATGGATGGATATTGTATTAGTTTGTTTTCACACTGCTATAAAGAACTTCCCCGAGACTGGGTAATTTATAAAGAAAAGAGATTTAATTGACTCACAGTTCCACATGGCTGGGGAAGCCTCAGGACACTTATACTCATGGCAGAAGTGGAAGCAGGAACCTTCACAAGGTAGCAGGAGAGAAGGCAAAGTGCGAAGGAGGAACTTCCAAACACTTAAAAAACCATTGGATCTCATGATAACTCACTCAGTATCACAAGAACAGCATGGCGGAAACTGCCCCCATGATCCAATCAACTCCCTCCCTCAGCACGTGGGGATTCCAGGTCACTCCCTGGAGATGTGGGGATTACAATTAGAGATGAGATTTGGGAGGGGACACAGAGCCAAGCTATATCAGATAGCAATATATAAATGCTGTTTTTGCTTATTTGCTAACACAAATGTCATGATTAAGAGTAACAACTTGGAGCTGCTGCTGCTGCTACCAGAAAGGAGATCAAAAAGTGTGACATGTCTAAGACCTAGTAGAAGTTTTTAATCCCCTGATGATAAGATCAAATTCCAATCATTTTTTCTGTAACTGTCTCTGACCACATTTTTTAAAGCTTTAGATTATGGACAAATTCAAACAAAATTAAAAGTAAAGATAGATAGTAATATTTTGACTTCTCATGTTGCTGTCACAAGGCTTTTTCAATTGTCACATAATGGGAAAACTTGTTTTATCTATACCCTTCTCCCATGAAGCAGGCCAGAAAAAATGCTCTGACCTTCTGAAGAAGGTCATGAGTCCCTCATTTGAGAGGAACCCTCCTTATATCCAGAAAAAGGGAATGTCTTTATATCTGAAGACACAAGAACACAGGAGAATCTGAACAAACAAGCCTTGCTAAACTCCCTCTAGTTTATTACTATTTGATTTTACCCTTTTTGCCCAGTCATACCTCTCTACAACTATCCATTTTTATCAACCTAACCATAAAAATATACCGGTTTCCCTTTTTTGTAGTGTCTTCATTTCTGAAGGCTACTGTGTCACGTAGAAGTTGAATTACATGAATTTGTGTGATTTTCCTTTGATTTTTATTATTATTGTCAGTTTTTTAGAGAGAGGGTCTGTCTGTTATCCAGACTATGGTGCAGTGCATGATCATACCTCACCGTTGCCTTGAACTCTGAGGCTCAGGTGATCCTTCCACCTCAGCATCCTGAGTAGCTGAGATTATAGGAGTAAGCCATCTTACCTAGCCATTTTTTCTCTTGATAATCTTTCATTATAGATGCCTCAGCCACGAGTCCAGAAATGACTGAGGAATAAAGTATTCCCCCTTCATCAATAGCCAAAACAAAATAACTATATATGTATACCATATAGTATGAAGTTTCAGATATACATATTTTCTTCTAAGTAGATGAAGAAAACATTTGGACTCTGTTCCAGTCTTATCCATATTTTTTTCTTTCTTTTTTCATTCTGCTGGTCTATTTTTGTGTCTCTCAGTGAGTCTGTGTCTCAGACATTCTAAACTGGAGTGATTATGTACTGGCTTCTGTTTTTGTTCTAATCAGCATTCATTTTACATAAGCAGCAGATATTGATTGTATTGCTAAGAACATTTTTATTTTCTTCAAGACTGTTTTCACAATCTTTGCAGCTATTTACTTCAATTTATCACCTTCATCATAATTGTATAGCACTCATTATGGTCCAGGATCTGACTTAAGCTCTTAAACTATATTAACTTATTTATTCCTCACAATAAATTTTTGAGGTTGATTTCATTATTATTTCATTATTTATTACTATTATTGTAGAGAACTGTGTTGAAGCACATTGAAGTTATGTAATTGCCCATGACCACACAGTAGCAGTGCTGGGCCATGTTATGTTTTTTAATCTCCTTCCTCAAAGCTCAGAGTTGCTACTGTTAGCCGTAATTGTATAATCAAATGAGCTCAGACAGCCTTTATTTACAGAAATGTGTCAGAGATATTGCAGATTTACTTCCAGACCACTGCAATAAAGTGAATAACTTAACATAGCGAGTCACACAAATTTTTTGGTTTCCCAGTGCATATAGAAAGCTTTGTTTATGTTATATCTATTAAATGAGTAACAGTATTATGTCTAAAAGTATGCAGATATTAATTTTAAAATACTATATTTTAAAAATGCTAATGAGTAACTGAGCCTTCAGCTAGCCATAATGTTTTTGCTGGTGGAAGGTCTTGTCTCCGTGTTGTGGCTGCTAACTGAAGAGTATGGTGGTTACTGAAGGTTGAAGCAGCTATTACAATTTCTTTTTTTTTTCTGTTTTTTTGTTTGTTTGTTTTCGAGACAGAGTCTCAATCTGTCACCAGGCTGGAGTGCAGTGGCGCGATCTCTACTCACTGCAACCTCCGCCTCCCAGGTTCAAATGATTCTGCTGCCTCAGCCTCCCGAGTAGCTGGGACTACAGGCGTGCACCACCACGCCTGGCTGATTTTTGCATTTTTGGTAGAGATGGGGTTTCACCATGTTGGCCAGGATGGTCTTGATTTCTTGACCTCGTGATCCTCCTGCCTCAGCCTCCCAAAGTGCTGGGATTACAGGCGTAAGCCACAGCGCCCGGCCTGCAATTTCTTAAAATGAGACAACTATGAAGTTGCCACATCAATTCACACTTCCTTTTTCAAAAGATATCGCTGTAGCATACAATGATGTTTGATAGCATTTTACATGCAGTAGAACATCTTTCAAAATTGGAGTCAATCCTCTCGAACCCTGTTGCTGCTTTATAAACTAATTTTATGTAATATACCAAATCCTTTGTTGTTATTTCAATAATGGGATAGCATCTTTGCCAGAATATTCCATCTCAAGAATCTTTGCTTATTCAAAAGAAGCAAGTCCTTATTCATTAAATTTTTGTCATGAAATTGCAGCAATTCTGTCATATTTGCAGGCTCTACTGCCAACTCTACTTATCTTGCTATTTCCACCACATCTGCAATAATTTCCTTCACTGTAGTCTTGAATCCTTCAGATTAATCTATGAGGATTGCAATGAACTTCTTCTAAACAACAGTTAATTTTAGTATTTTGACCTCCTCCTATGAATCTCAAATGTTCTTAATGGCATCTACAATGATGAATCCTTTTCAAAAGACTTTCAATTTACTTTGCCCATATCTATCAGAGGAATTACTATCTATGGCTGCTACAGCCTTATTTGAAATGTATTTTTTTAATAATAAGGCTTGAAAATGGAAATTATGCCTTAACCCAGGGGCTGCAGAATGGATGTTGTGTAAGCAGACATGAAAACATCATTAAATTTTTGGATATCTTTATCAGAGCTCTTGAGTGACCAGGTTCATTGTCAATGAGCAGTAGTTTTTTTGAAAGTAAGCTTTTTCTTTTTTTTTTTTTTCCTGAGGTGCAGTTCTCAAAAGTGGGCTTAAAATATTCAGCAAACTATGCTGTAAACACACCTGCTATCATTCAGGCTTAGCTTATTTGTTTTATTTACAAGCACACGCAGAGTAGATTTAGCGTAATTCTTAAGGGTCCTAAAATTTTTGGAATGGCAAATGAGCATTGGCTTCAAGTTACAGTCATCAGGTGTATTAGCCCCTACTAAGAGTCAGACTGTCTTTTGAAGCTTAGAAGCCAGACATTGACTTCTTCTCTCTAGTCATGAATGTTCTAGATGACATCATCTTCCAATATAAGACTGTTTTCATCCGATTGTAAATCTAGTGTTCAGTATAACTGCCTTCATTGATGATCTTAGTTATATCTTCTAGATAACTTGCTTCAGCTTCTAATCAGTACTTGCTTCACCTTGCACTTTAATGTTATGGAGATGGCTTCTTTCCTAAACCTCATGGATCAACTTCTGCTAGTTTCAAATTTTCTTCTGCAGCTTCCTCACCTCTCTCATAGAATAAAAGAGGCTGTATGGCTCTTTTATGTAAAAGACTGTTATGGCTGGTTTGCTTTTCTATCCAGATCACTAAAACTTTCTTCGTATCTGCAATAAGGCTGTTTGCTTTTTTTTCTTTTGCATGTGCACTGTAGTAGCACTTTTAATTTTCTTCAAGCATTTTTTTTTTTTTTTTTCGGTTGAGACGGAGTCTCGCTCTGTCATCCAGGCTGGAGTGCAGTGGCCGGATCTCAACTCACTGCAAGCTCCACCTCCCGGGTTTACGGCATTCTCCTGCCTCAGCCTCCCAAGTAGCTGGGACTACAGGTGCCCGCCACCTCGTCCAGCTAGTTTTTTGTATTTTTTTAGTAGAGACGGGGTTTCGCTGTGTTAGCCAGGGTGGTCTCGATCTCCTGACCTCGTGATCTGCCCGTCTCGGCCTCCCAAAGTGCTGGGATTACAGGCTTGAGCCACCGCGCCCAGCCAAGCATTTTTTCTTTGCATTTACAACTTGGGTAACTGTTTGACCCAAGAGGCCCAGCTTTTGGCCTTTCAGCTTTCAACATGCCTTCTTCACTAAACTTAATCATCTCTAACTTTTGACTTAAAGTGAGAGAATGTGACTCTTCTTTTCACTTGAACACTTAAAGACTATTATAGGGTTATTAATTGGCTTAATTTCAATATCTTTGTGTCCCACAAAACAAGGAGGCCCAAGAAGAGGGAGAGATACAGGGGAATGGCTGGCCCGTGGACCAGTCAGAACACACACATTGATTAAGTTTGCCGTGTGGTTCATGGCACCCCTAAATGATTACAATGGTAACAGCAACAATCACTGATCACAGATCATCATAACAAATATAATGGTCATGAAAAAGTTGAACATATTGTGAGAATTACCAAAATGTGACACAGACAGCAAGTGAGCACAGGCTGTTGGAAATATGGCGCTGATATAATAAATGTCCTTAATGCAAGATTGCCACAAACTTTCAATGTATAAAAAACATGTGATCTTCAAAGTCAAGCAAAGCAAAACACATAATCAAGAAGGTCTCAAATTCACTGTGCATGCGAGTCACCTACAAGTATTGCCAAAATACAGAATCTGACTGAGTCAATTTAGTTCTAGAATTAGAGACTGTGGTTCTCACCATTACACTATGTTCTCATCTTTAGTTTTTTGTTTTGTGTTGTTTGTTTGTTTTAAATTCCACTGGGGAGTCTCTCTAATTTCTTTTCCTATTATTTGAGATTCTTTTTTTTTTTAATTGTGGATTTAATCATTCCCAAGTAACATTTGCTGTTGCCTCCATATAGTCTTAGATTAAAGAGTAAATCAACTTGTTGTGCTAAGGATTGGGTATAATGAACAGTGCTGGGGAAAGTGTTATTGAAGAGTTGGTTTTAGAACTGGATCTTGAGGGACTCATGTGATTTCAAGGGAACATTTTGAAGATGAAGTATACTAAATGCCCAAAGCAGAGGCAAAATCACAATATCATACCATATCCTGGTATATCCAGGGAGTTGTGGCAATTTTAACATAGCCAATGTATATTGACTGTTCTGCTGGGAAGAGTCCCAGAGTAACTTACTTTAAGTCACATAGATTTTGTTCAGCGGTACTTATTTTTTTCAGCCTTTATTTCTCTTTTTAAAATTCTCGCTAGAGACAGGAATATCTCCCCCATCATCTTTTCTAGAGATGTCATGGAATCTGGCTAAGAGGATTGAACCCAAAATTAAGATAGACCTTAGTGGGTGATTTGTCTTTCTCTCACTGAAAATCTGTGTGCTTTTGGGTAATTATTAACTTTACCTTGCATCATGAAGAAATTACTATCACTTAGTATTAATAAAGACTAGTGCTTTTAATTCAAGGTGATTGACACCTGATTCTAATTTTAACAAAGCAAGTAAAGTAAAGAAGACAAATCCAAACAAATTTATAGGCCAACTTATTTAGTAAGTTTTGCATTGTTTGTTTTTAACTCAACATTGCTTAATGTTATTTTTTCTTTTTCTTTTTTTTTACATTTTTTTTAGTGCATGCAAATTCATGGGGTACATGAGAAATTTTGTTACATGTATATACCGTGTAGTAATCAAGTGATGGTATTCAGGAGTGTCCATCACCTGAGTTCAACAAATTTTTGTTAAATATAGGCATCCTACTCTGCTATCAAACATTGACTTTATTCCTTCCATCTTATTGTGTGTTTGTACCTTTTAACGCAGTTCTCATCATCCTTCTCCCGCCTGTCCATTCATCCTTCCCAGTCTCTGTTATCTATTTTTTCACTCTTTACCTCCTCTATGTGTTCATTTTTTTTGTTTGAGACTGAGTCTCACTCCATCGCCCAGACTGGAGTGCAATGGCATGATCTCAGCTCACTGCAACCTCTGCCTCTCAGGTTCAAGTGATTCTCCCACCTTAACTTCCTAGGTAACTGGGATTATAGGCACCCACCATCATGCTCAGATAATTTTTTGTATTTTTGTAGAGACGAGATTTCACCATGTTGGCTGGGCTGGTCTTGAACTCCTGACCTCAGGTGATCCACCAGCTTCGGCCTCCCAAAATTCTGGGATTACAGGCGTGAGCCACTGTGCCCTGCTATGTGTTCAATTTTTTAAACTCCCACATGTAAATGAGAAAACTTGTGTATTTGTATTTTTGTATTTTTAACCTATTGCTAATAAAATATGTTTATTATAAAAGTATACATTTTCCTACAAAATATAAATAGGTTTAAGTCATATAATCCGTGACAAAACACTACAGCAAAAGGATTCATATTACCCTGTAGAATCTCCAAGGCAGTTCTGATCTGCCTCTAATTTCTACATACACTTAACATAAATTTCTCATTTTTCCCACTCCCTGGTCAACTACCATGCATCTCAAAGTCTTTAGCACAAACCATGCCACCACTGGCTATCACACAAAGTGGCCAGCAGGCAACAGTATCCTTAGAAACTCCTGTTCCAAAGTATATTTTAAAGTGAGCACTCATGTTCTGTCTCTGAAGGAAAACTGTTACAAACATTACATCAGAAAGAACTGGAAAAAGAAACTCATATTAGCAGATGTTAAGGTGATTCAAATATGTATCACAGGCTATGAGATGAGGCCATTGCAAGAACTAGAGATACCAAGTTCATCTCAGCTAATTATAATAAACCTCTTAATGTTAAACTTCACACTTACTGGCCACAATCTTATATTTTGTGCTTTTGCTCAATTTGATTATCTTTTGTTTTCTCTTAACCAGGTAAAATTTCATTGACGGTCTGATACTGTATATTTCTTTTTTCATCTTCTTTGAGGTATAATGATTAATTAAACAATCAAGTGAAGAAAGTTGTTTCTGTTGATTGAAATGCTTTGTCATGATGTGAATTATTTATCTAAAAGCATTTGTGGTCCACTAAGATATTATATCCATCAGTAATAGATGTCAGGTTATGGCATGATAAGTTGTCTAAAAAGGTGACATATTATTATTGTTAATATTTTAATTCTGTGTGTAATGATAAACTTGTCAAATTCATCTATAATTAAATTAAATTTAATGTTCCTTATTCATACACTTCTGATTTCTTTTGGTATATAGTTTTGTAACTGCATGCCATAGCAATTTATGGCATGTTGTGAAGACAGTTGTAAAATATGCCTTCAGGCAGTAGCTTATGTTGGAAGAAGTTAAACTATATACTAAAAGCCTATGCATAAGAACACAATTGAAAATAGTTTTCAGAAAGTATAGTCTTTGGGAGATAATATTTTAAAATAATTTGTAAGCACAATAATGTTTCTGGAAAACATTTGTGTTTAGAGTTTTAAAATTTTGCTTCTATTCTATTACAAAAATTCAACTCTGAATTCAACAATATTTGTGTTTAAGGCTATATTTAAGTAGAAAAAATAACATAAATAGGCCAATATACCTTTATCTAAGGACATAATTAGACAAGTGTTTTGCCATGCGTATTTACAACGTAAGACAATTTAAAAGAGAGCAATATGTTAAAATATAACTTAAGTGCTATAACATATACATTTGTGAGTGTGTGTGTGTGTTTGTACATTTCTGTGAAATTAATACTATTCTAATGTGACTTGGGCTATAAATTTGCAGGTCAGTTTGATAAATTTTTTCTTATTTTTTAAAAGACATAGTTTTTTGTTGTTGTTGACAATTGTGCTTTCAGTTCTACAACCAGCATTTATTAAATGTGGATAATATAGTTTCAAATTTTACCGTCAATATACTGTGTATTTTCTCATTAGCAGATATATACTCATGATTATTATCCTAAAAATTGAATATCACCTGTGCTTGATGGTTCTAGAAAGCTTTAAACATATGAATCAATCAGAATATTTCTATCAAGGCATTGAAGAACTGAATCTGAGTCATGAGGCATACTTTTTAATCTCTCTAGCAGTCATAAGTGTGAGAATGTCAATTTAAGCTAATCTCTGCTGAGACTTTGATCTAGTCTTTCATTCTACATTTAAATAATTGTGAGTGTGTTATTTTAATTGGTTTTGATTTTTTTGGTTAAAGGATATTAATAGAACTTACAGATTTGAGGAAGCTTTGAAGCAAATATCTGACTGCTGAAGATAATACATAAAAGAGCTCTTTGTCCTTAACTGAAATAATATTTAGAATATACAAAGGTGAAGAAAGTAAAAAATACATGTCTGTTACTGAAACTGAACTAATTACAAAATACTAATCACAGAGCTCAATGTCTTTATTTTACCAAGTGAATAATTCATCAAATTCCCCAAAATCTGCCTTTATGTAGTTGCAAAGATGGAACTGTTAGCAGCAGTGAATAAATATAGGTCTGTAGCAACCTCAGTTCTTGCATCCTCAGAAGAAAGAATTCCACTGAGGGGCATAAGACAGAGTGGGAGACCGAGGCAAGTGTAGGAACAGGAGCAAAAAATTATTAAAATGTTTTAGAACAGGAACGAAAGGAAGTAAAGTACAATTGGAAGAGTGCCAAGAGAGTAACTTGAGAGATTCAAGTGCACAGCTTGACCTTTGACTTGGGGTTTATACATTGGCATGCCTCTGGGGTCTTGTTGCCTTCTTCCCCGATTCTTCCTTTGGGGCAGGCTGTCCGTATGTGCAGTGGCCTGCTAACACTTGGGAGGGGCCACATGTTTAGTGCGTTTACTGAAGTTGTAGGCATGCTCACTTGAGGCTTTCCTAGAAGGTCACATACCAGTTAAACTCTGCCATTTTGCCTGTTAGTTTGCATGCTTGAGCCCACTCACCCAGCTCCTAAGATCTTATCAGGGAGCTGCCGATCACCAGTTCCAGATTTTTTCAATCTATTGGGATACTGCCTTTCCTTGGTGTTGGCTGCGACCAATTATTATTTTAGAGAGACCATGTAACAGCTGCCTGACCATCATCACTTGCTGGTCACCTGACTGTCGTGGTTGGGTGACCTAACTACCCACTGTAACAGAACCATGTCCTTACACTGTGTAGGTCTGTTTACAAGGTACCATCTATTGTATGATAACAAAATAGTCTTTAAAATCATTTTAATGAAAAATATAATGTCCCTTTATCAAATTCATTTTGAAAATTTTTCATCATTTAAATTTGAGGTGCTGTGAATAATTTATCATTTTAAAAATTTGAGCTTTATTTATTGTCTGTTTCACCAGACTAAAATGAAAGTAACAGAAACTTACAGATATTTTTCTTTCATGTTTTTTTCCACTGTGAACTCCCAAAATTTGAGTCAGGTCTCCGTTAATTTGGCAAGTTTATTTTGCCAAGACGCAGCCTCAGGAAGTCCTGAAGACATGTGCCCAAGGTGATGAAATGTATAAAACATGAACATTTATTAAAAAAAACTGTATAAAACAGCTTAGTTTTATACATTTTAGGGAGACATGACACATCAATCAATATATGTAAGAAGTACATTGGTTTGCTCTGGAAAGGCAGGACAACTTGAAGCAAAAGTGGGAAGAACTAAGAGGGGAGAGGCTTCCAGGTCACAGGTAGGTCAGAGACAAATGGTTGCATTCTTTTAAGTTTCTGATTAGCCTTTCCAAAGGAGGCACTCAGGTATGCATCTATGTCAGCGAGCAGAGGGGTGACTTTGAATAGAATGGGAGGCAGGTTGGCCCTAAGCAGTTCCCAGCTTGACTTTTCCCTTTAGCTTAGGGACTTGGGGGCCCCAAGATTTATTTTCCTTTCACATCAACAAAAAGGCTTAAGGACCTCAGTCTAAAGGTGTTCTTACTTGAATGAATATATTATCTTTTAGTTAGAATTAGAAAAATATGTCTGCCTACCTAGTGAGGAAAATATTGCTTCTGAGATTATGTAGTTGTAATTGTACACAATTTTCACTGACACCACAAACTAACATACAGACCAAACATCAGTTGAATGTTCATGATTAGGATACAGTTAACCCACAGATGGGAACTTGTATTATATAGAGAAAGTTGACAATAGAGTAGTAGGAAGAATTTTTCCACTAAGAAGGTTTTTGACATGGGCAAGCAAGAAAAATTAACATAGCAAATACAGGAGAATTTAGTCATGTATTGTTTAATAGGCAAGATCTCAGTGTTTCTGGTTTTTCCCATGAGGCTGAAATACTGGACTAAAGTCCCATTTCCATCCTGCTGAAGTTCCTTTGTTCTCAATACTACTGAAGTTCAGTTATCAAAAGGAGCACTTCTTTTTTCCTGATTATCACATCAGAGCAACTAGGAGCTGACGTAGTAGGGCTGGTTATCCATTTGAAGAGTTTGCCCCCAGCTGAGCTCTTTTCAGTTTAATCGGAAAGGTAGAGAAGCAATTAGAAAATAGTTGCTCCAATACCAGAGATATATCCTGGAGCCAGCTGTGCTGTCGAAAAACATTTCCCATGCATGGCAATTAAAAAACGATTGGGAGCCTATTTCCAGTAAGTCACAGAAGAGGCACTATAAAGGAGGTGGGCAGGATGTGGCTTAACTGTGTCACAGGGAAGCTACAGCTGCAGGAAGTGAAAACAAAAGGGAAAAAAAAATCAAGATCAGTATAAAACTCAACATCTCAGAAAGTTTTAAAAGACATTAAAGAGCAATTGATCTATATTATTGGTGAAAATTAAATCTACATTACTTCTAAGTAATAATACTCACAAATTATCTGAATTTTCATTTTTCTACTGTTTGTATTGAGAAAACAGACGTATGTTATTGTATTTATTTTTCATTCAAGCATCCCAACCCCCTGCTGAACTTTTCAATTCACTTGATACTACTTAGACCTTTGCTGAACAGAGTGGGTTGGAGTGAATGATGTGGAAATAAAAGTGAATCCTAGTGACAAAAAGGTTCATAGAGAGTTTGTAAATCTCTATTTGCCACAAATGCTATATATGAATGAAGTACATATATTAATGATATTGAATCAGACTAGGTTTGCAGGGTGCCTCTCTGAATTAGTAGAAAGTCCACGATATAGGAAAATTTTAAGAGATTAGTTTTATTAACTTCAAATATTGAATCATTTATAGAAACACAAAGGAGACAGGCAAATTTTACTTTGGATTGTATTGAGGAAACAAAGAACCTCAAAATTTTAGTGATGTAAGACAATAGGAGTTTATTTCTCACTTACATGACAATACAATATGGTGTCCTGGCTGCCAGGCAGCTTCATGCAATTTACTGATTTAAGATTACATACCCTTTCAAGTTTGCTGTTCCTTAGGCTTGACAGTCTTGTACCTAGAGAAATGACAAATAGAGAATGAAGATATTCACACACTTCATAAAAGCATCATTGCTACTGATATACTGCTGGTGAAAATTAGTCATGTGTCCAGAGTTGTAGGCAAGATGGAGTGGTGATATTAGAAAATATTGTCCCTGCAGCTCACACCTGTAATCCCAGCACTTTGGGAGACCTATGTGAACAGATCACGTGAGGTCAAGAGTTTGAGACCAGCCTGGCCAACATGGTGAAACCCCGTCTTTACTAAAAATACAAAAATTAGCGGGGTGTGATGAGGCACTCCTGTGGTCCCAGCTACTCGGGAGGCTGAGGCAGGAGAATCGCTTGAACCCGGGAGACAGAGGTTTCAGTGAGCCAAGATCCCGCCACTGCACTCCAGCCTGGCAACAGAGTGAGACTCGGTCTCAAAAAAAAAAAAAAAAAAGAAACAAAGAAAATATTGTCCCCCAGTTGACCACTGAAAGCCCAATGAGAGCTCCAGACTATGGAGGGTAGAGCACAGATTTTGGTAGACTCCTAGGCACCAAAATCTTAGTTCCTTATGCTTTTATCTGTCACAGGTGTGTATAACAAAGTGCTTAAATAAGAAATATGTGATTATTGGCCGGGCACGGTGACTCAAGCCTGTAATCACAGCACTTTGGGAGGCCGAGATGGGCGGATCACGAGGTCAGGTGATCGAGACCATCTTGGCTAACATGGTGAAACCCCGTCTCTACTAAAAATACAAAAAACTAGCCGGGTGAGGTGGCGGGTGCCTGTAGTCCTAGCTACTCGGGAGGCTGAGGCAGGAGAATGGCATAAACCCAGGAGGCAGAGCTTGCAGTGAGCTGAGATTCGGTCACTGCACTCCAGCCTTGGTGACAGAGCAAGACTCTGTCTCAAAAAAAAAAAAAAAAAAGAAATATGTGATTATCAAATTCTAGGAATGTAAGAGTGTAAGAAATATGGGTTCTGTAAGAATTAATCACAGTTTTACAATTATTTTTTAATATATAAGAAAGGAAGCCAAATATTAGCGTTCATACTTATGTTCAGTATCTCTTTGACAAGATCTCAATAAAAAAGGAGTAGCAACAAACAAACTAAACTGCAAGAAACATACTGAGTTAGAAAGTACACTGACTCGTAAGATTCATATTCTAGCCACCAGTTCTGCAATCAAACTAACTGTCTGACCTTGGGCAAGTCACTACACATTTCTTATTCTACCATTATATCTAACACAAGTAGGAGGGTTAAGTTAGGTAATATGTTAATCTCCATGCAGTTATAAATTTTTGAGAGTTTCTATTTCAGATTTCAGCAGAATGATTTTTATGGATCTAAAACTTCAACAGTTACTGTTTTATCACTGTAAAAGATCCTGGGAGATTCATTCATAATAATCAAAGCTGAGATTTATTATGTGATTGTGTGCCAGCCATTGTTTCAAATACTTCACTTATGTTTGTTTATTTACACTTCTCAATAGTTCTATCATGCATGTTTTATAATCTCCATTTACACACATTTATGCATGATGTATATACATTTCAATATAGGTATGTATATATGTATCTGATCTGTGAAAGGAATTTAGAGCTACTGTATCCTGCTTCCCTGAGGGATATATTCCTGAATTAGAATAGTAACTACAGTAGAAACTATGTTCTAATAAATCGGAAAATCATAGCCATCATGTGAAAATCTTTGGAAGCAAAAATCACAAAAATTCACAATATAAAAAAATCACAATGACAGTGAAATGATAATGCTAAGTTTAATATAGAACATCAAATTATTTTATATGGAGTAGATAGAAAAGATCTAAGGAAGAGTGCATTAAATGATTAAACATGAAGAGATGGTATCAGTTTGTGTAAAATATCTTAATAATGGCTCTCTGATCTGGAAGATGAAAGCGATGTGATAAAATTGGGATCTCTACAATTGCAGAGGCATTAATTAGGTAAACAAATATCTGCCTATCTAATTCTAATTCCTAGACATATAATTTGACATAGGTCAAATTTAGTTTCCCATAAGGTTTTAAAAAACTAAAACTACATAAAAGCTAAAGAGGGCTTGAATGTGTGTGTGTGTATGTGTGTGTGTGTAGTGTAATACATTTTTTGAGGTATTAGAAATATTTTTCTTTTATACATATGAAATTCATTCATTTACTACTCATTCGAAATATATTCAGAAAAGATTGCAAATTCGCAAGTGCCTGAGATTCATATCGTCGTAATAAAGCAAGTCCTGAGGCATGCTTTCATGAGTCATGAAGTATGTCATGAGACAGACTAATCCATGATAAAAAATGAGATGTGTCATAGGCAACTTTCAGTTATACTTTCATCAGAAGAAGAGTTTTTGTTGTCATTTTGTTGTTGTTGTTTTACTGTAAGAATCAGAGAAATCTGCATAGGAGATGTGCCTTCTGTGTTAGTTTTGGATGACTGTGCTTAGGTAACTGTGAGAATCGTTTTGAACCAAGAGAAATTTAGAAAAGCAAAGTGACAGATCTCCTGGGAAAGTTGATGTATCCTGCTTTGTGTTTACTGAGTTTAAAGTATCAGTTGGAAATCCAGGTGATGATGCTGCTGATCAAGTAATTGGAAGTATCAATCTAAAGCTCATTAGGCAGGTTTCAGCTAGACATTAGGAAGTCATTTGCATAGCAGACAAGAAATTCTTGGGTTGCAGAGACTTTTCAAAAGAGAAATAAAGAAGTATTTGAGGATAGAGGGATAATGAATGGCAATGTGCAAGTCAAGTAAGACTCTTTAGGCTGGCATTCAGGAAGGTGGCCTATTTACCTAAAGATGTTCACTCAGTAATGTCAGATATTATCCACTTTAAGAGGCTCTTTATCTTAGGTTTGATGTAGACAAGAACGATTTTCCATTAGAATGACTGGGCCCACATTCTCGAAGAAAAACATACATATACAGTCAACCTAAATTTAGACAGCATGAGCGCATACCCAAATCCCAAATCATACCTAAAGAGAGATTCTGGTATTAATTATCAACATTTTATTTATACATATAATAGTAAAAACTTTTAGGAATGTTTAATAAAGATAATTTCTTCTATTCTAAGCTCTCCATTAATTTTTTCCTGGTGATAACATTCCAGTATCTTTGTCCTAAACTAGTTTAGTTGTGAAAAAATATAAAATTCCCAGATTTGGGGTTTGTATATGCTAAATAGTAATTAATAAGTACTTTTAAAATTATAGTATCTCTAAGATATTTTCATTACCTCCAGTATTGTCTGCAGAATGTCAACTGCTAGTTAGTTTATCCATATGAATAGATTCTGTTTCTTTTTCTGTCCCTTGAAGCATTTTGCTGTACTTTCTGTTCACTTTGTCTGCATTTTCTGTGTTACACATGAGCTGGTTTTATACTTCACGTTTTTGTTTGTGGTGTGCTATGGATTGCTTATGTTTGCTTTTTTTTTTTTTTAAGTGAATAGTAATTTTCCAATTGGAATATAAACTGAAAACAGGAATACAATTAAGATAGCATAACATTTCCTGTTACATGTGTTTCGTCCCTGTGAGCACAAAGGTTTTATTTATTTAATCATTTAATACCAACTTTATTGTGAACTGACAGTATTTTTAAGAACCAGAATCATGAAAATTACTCAGAAAGGAAATAATCAGAGAAGCAGGAGTGCAGTGACCTAGAAGGCAAAGGAAGATAAATTCAAGTAATGTGAAGTAGGATGAGAACTAATAGTAGGATCTGATAATGAGATACAATTAATGACCTTTGTAAGAGAAATCTGAGAAAAACAATGAATGAGAAAAGATGGATGCAAGGTTACTTAGAGTCGGGATGTTTTTGAATCTACGTTGATTTCTAAATACATCATGAATGTTAGTTAATTTATCACACTTTGAATCTTTGCAAGAATACTTTTTGTAGCTTTTAGGTTTAGCCTTTAACTACATTCACATCTAGTTTAATTATATAAACATAATGCAAATTACAGAGGAATATATACCACCATAGTGAAAAATTTGTCTTCCTAAGTAGGTAAATTTTATTTAATAACATTTTTTGCAATTATTGGAAATTTTTGCCCAGCCCTTTTGTGAATAATTATACATAAGTGATGCATAAGTTAAAAGGGCTTTATTATTTTTTCATTTATTCAAAAATATCTAAATTGTA
The DNA here is from genome assembly GCF_024542745.1 of Macaca thibetana thibetana. Lineage (NCBI taxonomy): Eukaryota > Metazoa > Chordata > Mammalia > Primates > Cercopithecidae > Macaca > Macaca thibetana. The sequence continues at coordinate 64,005,076 of NC_065594.1, forward strand.
GAGTATTTGTGCTGAGAATCTCGGATGTGTCACCACTGCTGTGGTTTCTCTTGTTTCCCTAAAGAAGTCTGCATATTGAAAACTGCTATGTCATAGTCAAGAATCTGAGTTCAGGAGTATCCACAGAGAAGCTTCCAAGTCCTTCACATATCTACTTGTTCCAGGTGTTGGATATTTTCCATAAACTAATTCTATTTTGGTGTGTTTTCATGTCTGGAGACCTCCATTTTCACATATAGAAAAGAAGAAATTGATGAGGGTCTTCAGTGCCTTTGTTTCTTTTATGGGACACATAGTTACTTGGTTCCATATTATCAGGTGTGTCTATCTGAATGTATCACTCGACATTCCGGGATTCAGTGAATTTCTGGATTTTTTCCATACCACATAAGCATGAAGAGGATCTTCTCATGAGGCTTCCCTCTGCCTCATGGCTTTATGCTCCTGAAATTCCTGTTAATACCTCCACTGGATGATGGTGGGGACAGGGGGTGCAGAAACCTCTGCCTGAATCCCTCTGCCTTTGTATTCCTCTCCCATTCACCCATGGAAATCTAAGTCTTTCTACGCCTAGGCATTATGTTCTTCATTATTTGTAAAGTCACCATACTGTGGCAAAATGAATTTTCCACATATTATTCTTGCCATGTGACTCACACTCTTCTCATTAACGGGTGGGGCTTATGTTTCCTACTCTTCAATCTGGGTAAGGGCTTCTGTCTTCTCTGAGCAACTACAGCAGTAGGAGTGATGCTGTGATTTTCAAGGTCAGAGAATAAAACTGGTAGAGTTTCATCTGGCTTGCTGTCTCAGGGATCGTGCCTTTGGAACTCTGAGCATCCACATGAGAAATCGTGTTACGGTGATGCTAGTAAGCTGGAGAGGCTGTTTAGCTAGAGAAAGAGAATGGTGCCTGAAGGTCCTAGGCTGCTCTATCCTCTACTCTGGACTGTATAGCCTAAGCACTAGAATACGAAGGAAGGAGACTTTGGATGGCCCTAGTCAGATTGCAGTCTGACTACAATCTCATGAAAGACTCTAAGCCAGAGACCACTTGGAAAGGCTGCTCTTGAATTCATGACCGGTGTCTCTTTTATCCTGTTTCGAGCTCCTTAGTTTTGGGGTGATTTCTTATACAGCAATACATAATCAATACATCTGTATTTTTTGATATTCAGTGATGTGTTTACAATATCTGTTGCCACTATGTTTTTATCTTGTTTTTTTTTCTTTAAACTTAACAATGTCCATTAACATAAAATAGTCCTTTTCTTTTAAAAATGTTGGTGTCATGTGATATTTGAATGGATTTTGTTACTACAAGATATCTAGAAAGCTCTTCTAAATTTTCTTCTTGTAATAGTTTATCGCTTTCTTGTAGGTTATATGACACAATTAAATTCTGTCTGTGTGTGTGCGTGCTTTGTGATAATCTAAGTTTATTTTTCCTACTACTTTTTAGCTAATGATAATCAACCTTCCCCCCACAGCGAATTTGAAATTTCAATGTTACCATATATTTCATTGGCTTGTTTGTGCTGTAATAACAGTCATCTGATAAATAAGAAAACATGGGAGACAAAACTCAGTTCAAATAATTGAATATATGTTACATTTCCATATATTTCTATTTTTAATTTATTTTTTCTGCATTTAAGGATACTCAGTAGCATATTCTTTAAATTATAAGGATCGATGGCATATTTGTACATATGACAAGGTATCAATAATCCTCCTTGCTCTTTCTCTTTTGCAAAGCATATTTTGTTACCTATCCTTGTAACTTTCTTCTTCCAAATAAACCTCAGAATAAATTTCTTCTAATCCAAAAAAGTCACATTGTGATAGTTTAAATTTGCATCAAATACATAGGTCAACCAATAGTAGAAACGACAGTTTTAAAATAGTGCATCTTCTCATCTACAGTCACAGGAAGTTAACAGAAAAAAATACAGTGAAATAAGAGTCGGCAACTTATTAACTATCATGTCATCATTACTCTATGATATTGTCCATCACTGTTAAAGGAGTTGGTACTAAAATAGATCAAAGAAGATGAGAATTGCCATTAGTGTGATTACATTGAAGGCTACTCAGAATTTATTTCACTTGCTCTTATGTGTCTGGCTCCCACAGTAAAATAGCTTTATTTGCATGATTAGGGCTGTTAACCAAAATGTGTTGATCTAAAAATGAAATGAAAACAGTAGGTAATTTTAAATGGAAAAGATAAACAGTATTATAAATATTGTAAAATCAGACAAATCATTCAAATGTTTATTAATCAGCATTGAGATGAAATGCAGTGTGCAAAGTCCAATATAGATTAATAAATGTTCTATGATTACAGCATACGTATTTAATGCCCAATGACCTATAAATTTTTTCTTAAGTGCAATAATACATATCATCATATTGAAAATTTATGATAAGAAATAATGAGACTTGATTCTTTATTCATATAGGATCATCTGTTTTGAATGTATTATTCCAATATGTACAATGGGTGAATGCTTATCTGCTGTACGTTCAAAGTGTAGGTTAAATATCACATCCTTGTGCAGTCGTCCTAGGGCTTCTCATTTCAGGCAGAGTGTACCACCCCAATTCTGTGTGTCCAAAGCAGCTATTGCATTGCTTTGGTACATAGGAAGTTTATCGTAGTGCTTGAGACTCCAAACACTGAAATCAGCCCTGGGCTTACCCCTTCATTCATCAGTCTCTGACTCTTCAGCTGTGAAAAAGTTGCCTAATTACTCTGAGCTCAGTATTTTGATATCCAAGCTTACTGTCACATTAGTTGCAGCAGAGGTTTTAATTAAGATGATCTTTTCAAAATATTTAGCTAAATACTTAACATATATGTAGTATCTAGGAAATAGTAGACATTAGATGGTAGCTAACAAATGGTGATAAAATAATGATGACTGAATCATTTGTTGACAGTTTAATGACCTGGGCTTCTTAGATGATGGAATTATGTTTTAATTATTTGTACAATATTTGCTATATTACAAATGCACAATTAAGGCTTATTAAGTGATAAAATACATGTAATTAAGAAAAATAAATAAACAGAAGAGAGAGTTAAAGTGACTATTCTGTACAACTTTTTTCTAGGAAAGGGAAATATGTTAACCTCTGGCATCTGGACTACATGGTGCAAATGTGTTTTCTTTCTATGATTTTCAGAGGAATAATAATTCTTGTATTGTGTAAATTTCCCCAAAGACCCAGTTCATTAAGATTATTTACCAGATAAATTATAATCTCAAAGGTATCAATTATACCCAAAAGGACTCTTGAGGATTACCATGACACCATCAGGGAAAGCAGGTATCTATATGACCCTGCTGCTAATGATTACTGTTTACAAGTGAATATCATCCCCAGAACACTTCCTCCTATTGGGGGCTAAATACAAATATTCTGACATTCCTTAACATCAGTGATTTATTGCTCTAACTATCCTTTACTGTCCTTATGGTACAAATAAGAGTAAGGGCTCAATAAAGTTTGTGTTTGTACCTTTGGCTCATTTGACAGATGAAAATTACATGGAATTGATAATGCTTTTTTACACTCTGGTTTGTTCCTTTTCTATACTTTCTCAGAAATACTTTCATGCTCACTTGACCTCTTATGTTTATTATATTCATGCTAAATAATATGCCTCATGTAAATAATATACGTAAATCACTTCACTACATATAGGTAAGTCTATTTTGGTAATAATTACTATGGTTTCTTTACTTTTCTTTCCCACAGGATGTCTCAGTTATTAATATCCTGTGTAATGTTTTTAAACTCTTGACAAATATGAATCTTCAGGATTCACACACAAAGAATTGGAATTCCTGAAATTAAAATGTTTAAATACTTTAAGCTATTTTTATACCCTTAATTATGAGTATAATAAAATTTCGATATACATGAAGTTTAAGAGTATGTACAAAGAACCATAGTCTATAGTGAATATTCATGCAGTGAAAATGCCGGTGAGCACTGCTGAGTAGTATCTAATCATGTAACATTCATACTTTTTAGCAAGGTTAATAGTAATCACAGAAATATATACCAGAGTGGCAACGTTAAGGACTTATTCAGGTAATAAAAATTTTTATTTTATATAATACTTCTCAGATAATATATATGAAACATATGTAAAAACTTATTAATATTTATTTTATTTCCAAGACTCACTGGTAGCAGCAGACACAACCATAAACACAAGGCCAGGGCTGAAGTCAATGAAGGACCTTTTCTCTTCCATATTCTCCAATATATATAATGAATATTAATATGGATATGTAAATAAGTATTAGATATGTATCTGATACAGTACTGCCAAAATTGTTTTATACAGCCACTATTCATTTATATCAACCTTCATATTTACTATTTTCACTGCTCTTTTTTCTACATATCCTAATTTCCTTTGGGATAGTTTACTTTTGGCCTGAAAACCACCCTAAAAATACTTTTTAATATAACCTGATGGGTGATAAGTTCTCTCAAATTTGGTTGTCTAAAGATATCTAGATTACCCTAGATTACCCCTTCATTTTTGAATAATATTCTTCCTCGGGAGAAAACTCTAGTTTTAACATTTTCTTTCAGCATTTTAAATACACAATTTTCATCACTGCTTTTGCTGTCATTATTTGTGATGAGAAAATATCCATAAGTCTATGTTATTGCTTTGAAGGTAAATTGTCATGTATATTTCTTGATCTTTTAAAAATTTCTATTTTTCTTCCTTCAATATTCAGTAGTTTAATCACATAACTACATGTAGCTTTCTTGCCAATCATCTTGCCAAACATTTTCAAAATTAGAACATTCAAAGTTTCCCTGTTGACTTCTTATTTTAGGTTATTTTATATTTCAGTTTTAAAATTATCATTTGGGTCTTTTAAATTATTTTCATTTTTTTCTTCCAAAAATCTGAACATTCTCTTATATCTCTGTACATTTAATATTAAAAGTTATTTAAAAATATTGTAATTTCATGTCCAGGATTACTTTTGTTTTTATTATCAATTTTTCTCGTTTCTTCTTTCTGTGTTTTAACTTCTGTATGTGCTTGATTTTTTTTTTTTATTGAATGTCAGGAGTTGTGTAACATTTGATAGCATAAACGTAATTTGAAGTTCAAGGTAAAGTTGTCTTCTGAGAAATTTTACTTTAACTTGTGGAAGTCAAATGAGGAGGCCACCAATCTGGCATTTAACTCATTTCTGGCATTAATATTACTGAAGATTTGGCTTCAAGCTCTAGGAGGGCAGGTCTCCAGATGCACCCTAACTGCTAGACTATAGCTCTCTTGGGTTTTAACTCAAAGTGTGGGGAAATTATCAGCTGTTTCCTCTTGAGAGACCCTGGACTTTGTCCCTCAGCTTCTAAAAGGTTATCAACAAAATGATGCTTTTTTTTTTTGTGCCTTCAGCCCTTCTTCAGAATAGGTGAACAGCCCTAAAGAAAAATTGTTCTCAAATACGAAGCTTACTTTCCTATCTGTCCCTGATATATTTGCCTGGCAACATTTCATTATGATGTTAACTTTTTAGTAACTTCAAGCAAATTTTTAAGCACCTGAATCAGATATACTAGTTGCCTTTAGCCATGAAGTTGATCAAGTTAACTTGTTCATTCATATCAGAAACATACTTTATAAGTATAATTTATAAGATATACTTTATAAGTATATTATACTTTAAGATATACTTAAAGATAAGATATACTTTACTTTATAAGTATATTATACTTATAAGATATACTATACTTTATAAGTATAATTTATAAGATGAAACATCCCAAATTGAATTTCTACATCTATTATGAACTATAGATACTTAGAGCCAACTGTCTACTAGATCTTGCCATCTAACTGCCTAAGAAACATGCTAAATAAATATTATCCAAAAAAAATTGCTATGATCCCTCTAAAAGTTACTCCATCTACAGTCTTATCCATGTCAATTCATTGGAATTCCAAAATTTCAGTTGTATCGGAGAAAACCTTGGAGCCCTTATTGACTTTCTCATTCTCTCATACACCATATCTATTCCCCAGCAAACGTGCTAGCTCTACCTGTAGAAAAAAACTCTTGTACTTCTACTGCTACCACTTGAATTAAAATGACCGACATCTCTCTTCCATATGGCCTCTTTTCTGAGTGGTGAGGTTCAGAATATCAAAGCTGATAAACATGGATGTAGAAGCCAGAAAGTCTAAGAAAATTACCTTTAGTTTATCCATTCATTGAAATGAACAAAAATCTTGCATAACTCATAAAATGCGAATGTGTAATAAAGGAGTTAATACTTAACGTTTGTAAAATATAACATTATCATATAATAAATGCTTTGTGTTAGCAATTATTATTATAGTATATACTGCTTGTTTTTTATTTTCTGTTACTGAAGGTAATAATAAGACCTAAAATTATAAAATATTTGAATCAAAGGTTGTCATACTTTTAGCAATTAAATGATTGTTATATCCAAATGTGCACTTACATTTCTCATAACAAAGAAAATGTACTATAGTAAATATTTCCTACTTGGGAAGAATGAAAGACTCAAAATTCCCACTGTTGACTTTTTTTTTAGCTTATAAATAAAATGGCCTGTCCTTTGGCTTCCTTCCTTTACTCCCTGTGTGCCACTGTAAGAACTTATAAAAGGATCTTGGCTTCAATTCTGCTGAACATAATGGCCTAAGTTCTATGTTAATGCCTGTTGTCAAGAATGAAAAATTTTGTATTTTTTTCATCATTTTGCTCAGGCTCAGTTTAATCACCATTCATCATGCTGTCCTATCCTTCAAGCCCTCAGAAACCGACTAAAGGGAAAGCTTAGTGAAGGAATTACTTTGTGTTCACTGTTCAAGAAGCCAATTTATTAATATATTCTAATTTTAGAGAAACACTTTCATCTAAAATACAGTTATCTCTCACAATACACATCACTACAACACAGTCTATACATTATTATTAAAATATAGAGTACTTAACAGTTGGATTCCAAATCAGGAAACACTATTTTACAAGAATAATGGCACTGGAATAGTCAATGAAATAATAAATGAAATAAATTCACATTTAAAAGAAAAAAGTCTTCTAAGTAAGCAGGCTCTTTTTAAAGGAGTAGATGTATATTTTTGTTTAACTGAACTTCTTAATAAGTTTAGGTCACACACAAAAAATGAGCTTGGAGCTAAAATTGTCTCTGCATTCTAGAGGGAGAAGAAAGAAGAAACATTAAAATAGCAAGTTGCTGGTACACTCATTTTTTGCATTGGAGGGTAGTAGAAAAGACTTGGAGAAATAGATTTGTAAAGTATTGGCTTTAAGTTTTCTGCTAAGTGAGTAAACTGTGTAACAGTTCCACTCTTCCTCTCAAATTCATCTTCCAATCTCTGCATCCCTTTGGCGTAGCTAGGAATGAAGATAAAATTTTTGTGAGTGGTGTGTGCAAGTACTCAGGGAAAGCTCCTGAGTTCGATGATAAGGCACACCTTCCCGCGTAAGGACCACTTGATAATTCAAACCGTAAGTTAATTCTTGGAGACACAAACTTGCAGATGTTTTAACCAAGACGATAAATGTACCTCCACCACCCCTGAAGTTATTAGAAGCCTTGTGTAGGAATCACAGTCAACGAAGTCATTAAATATGAGTGTTTATGTGAAAGTCAATCATATATGGCCTGCAAATGTAAGGTTTGATTTCAGTGAATGTTTGAATCATAAATCACTTACCAAAGGAAGTTAGGATGATCAGGTTTGGAAGTTAGGATGATCAGGTTTTGTGTATTCTTTACTGCCTGTCAGATAAAATGAGGAAAAAAGGTTGGGAAATATTAGAATAGCAGGCAAATAACCTTATATGATTAAGGTAACTAGTATTTATAAACTGGAAGAATGTGTGTATGTTCATACTGGCCTTCAAACTAGAAACCAAATACCGGGCAGGGCATTGTCGGAGGCAGTGGGAGGTAGAAGGAACTCAGATGACAAAAAGAAAGGCCTTTCATTTTTTGCTATTTAAAAATAAAATAATAATGCTTCTATATACTATATATTTGTCAGATATAACTGTAAATTTTGCATCCCTTGATTCCCATAATTACCATATGAGAGTGACGTTAGTATGCTGAATGTACAGAAAGGAAAATACAGCTCAGAGAGGCTAAATAACTTGATTAAGTTCAGAGAGAAAAATTATAAATCCAGTATTCTGGAGACTGCTTGAAAACTACATTTCACCAGATATATGAAAAGCTTTAAGGGAGGTGCTATCTCCTTGTGGAAAAAATTTAATCTAGAATATATTCATCTTTAAGGAGGAGAAAAAAATATAAGGCTATATTTTTATTTTAAACTTCTATCTTGTGCCAAGTGTTGCTGAGTGCTTTACATAAATCATTTCATTTCATATTCCCAGAAAGCCTATGAGGTAGGTATTAATATCTTCATTTATAGAAAAGATAATCTGGTTCCTGCAAAAGACTGAGCAACTTGAAGCTAGAATTTAATCATTCCAGGTCTGCTTAATTCTAAGCCCTGTACTTTAAACACTCTGTGTACAGCCTTCCTCTTATTATCTAGATAAGAATTAAGGTGTACAACTTGGAACCAGAGGGCAGATACATTTACTAGAATATTTAAAAATTGTTTGATATTGAACATTCCCATCACATTTATTTCCCTATGATTTTGAAAAATAAAATCTGCTGAATTAGCTATTACCTGATTGTTATATCCTGAGCTAGCTCCATTCTTGGGATTCCAGAAATTAGTTTTTGCAACCTTTTCTAGGCTAATTCTCCACTTTTCATTCTAACTCTCACCAAAGGTAGGTTAATTCCAACATCATTACATGTTCTCTATAGTTAAAAATTCTAATATATGTGCAATTAGAGATAGAATCACTCTGTTACAGTTTTCTTTTGCATGCTTTACCAAAGGATACTTGCCCTCCCCCCTCCAAAAAAAGGATTTTTTTGTGTGTGTATGTGTATGTGTTTGTCAGTAATATAATGACAAAAAGCCATTTCAATATGGTTTTTGAAATAGAAAAATTATTATTTTAAGCACTGACAAAATAATTTTGGATACAACAGTCATTTCTAACTACAGCTTCTCCACATTTGTTAGTAAGTTACGTAACTTTGAGGCCACACCTTTTCAGAAGTATGAAAACCTAAAAATTACTCAAATTGAACTGTATTACAATGCATAAACTCAATGTTCTGTCTTAGGAAATAGAGCCAAGGATACTCTATGGGATGTTAATTTGTTTGTTTTGAGATTTAATAAACATGTCCATATATTTTATTACTACATTTCAAAAGATCTAATCATTTTCCTGTTATGATCACTCTAATAATTGAAACCATCGACACACACACAGCTTGCTATCTATGTTAACTTTGCTATTTTTATGTCTTTATTAATATGTTTTTCCTTTTCACACACTTTTATCATCAATATTACTATTCTCAAAGACTTAGCAATGAAGATAAAAGTTACAAATAACTTTACTGTTAATTCTGGAAATTTCCTTAAAAAATTATTTAAATGTTCATCAAACTGTTCAACTTGAATAGATGGCACCCAATGGTTATTTTCTTCTAAAGATTATTTAAACCCTCTCTTAAATCCTAGCCTCAGTTGGGGTATAAACCTATATATATATAAATAAATATGTGCATATATATGTGAGTATATATATCTCATATATACTCATATATGATAGATTTTTTCTTCCCTTATTGCAGTTATCTTGATAATTATTTATTCTTCCTATATCACAGTTGTGTACATACACACATATATATGTTGATATATTTATTTTTCCCCATTGCAGTTATCTAGATAATTATTATTATTATTTTTTTTTTGAGACGGAGTCTCGCTCTGCCGCCCAGGCTGGAGTGCAGTGGCCGGATCTCAGCTCACTGCAAGCTCCGCCTCCCGGGTTCCTGCCATTCTTCTGCCTCAGCCTCCCGAGTAGCTGGGACTACAGGCGCCCGCCACCTCGCCCGGCTAGTTTTTTGTATTTTTTTTAGTAGAGACGGGGTTACACCGTGTTAGCCAGGATGGCCTCGATCTCCTGACCTCGTGATCCGCCCGTCTCAGCCTCCCAAAGTGCTGGGATTACAGGCTTGAGCCACCGCGCCCGGCTTCTAGATAATTATTTATTCTTCCCATATTGCAGTTATCTAGATAATTATTTTTTCATTGATACAAAGATCCTGAATTGTTAGACCAGAAGTAGAGTATCATTTACTTTCTTTCTATTCTTTTCTTTTCTTAATTTCTAATATGACCTTTATTTGGGAATGATTTAAAAATAAAGAAAAAAGATGACCCTTATTGAAGCCTTAGCTAACTGTACATTAACCACCTCAACAGGAGTGCTTGTTCAGAGAACCATTCTAGTAGAACTGAATCAAGCATAAAAACCATCGTCTGGCATTAACAAAGCTAGCTACTACTGAGCATTGACCGCTGATAAGTTTGAAGACAATTATTCTCTTGATTATTTTTTAGATAATTCTGGAGGGTTTTTTGATGACAAGATAACTTCTAGTGTAAGAATACTAGAAGCTGAATTTAAACAAAGGGAGAAAGAATAAGTGAAAATTTGAAGAAAATTATCAATCTGTAATTAAAATTTTGTTTCATAAATCTTTATTATTTTATGTTTTCCAGGTTATGTTTTTATTTATTTTGTGGATTAGATTTGTATTGTTTGGTGATTTTAAGTATAAAATTAAAATAGATTTCTGGTCACTGACTTTCTGATTATATTTTCCATTAAATCCTTCATTTAAAAAGATTCTGAATAACTTTCCAATTTTACTGTGTATGACTTTGTTGTTGTATAGGTCTGTCTTATAATAATTAATAGTCTTACAAACAAAATATCTCTCACCTAATGTTATTTAAATAATTGTATCTGGTAAAATACCATTCTTAATTTCTAATTTCATACACGTTGTCAAAAATGGTGTTGCGACCTCAGAGAAGTGTGGATCCAACATTTACAACTTAAAATGGTTTCTTAAAAATTGAAGAAGTTCATAAAGGTCAAAAATAATTTTGAAAGAACCATTTTGCTGTGGAAAGAAGTAAATACATATATTTTTTTCTGAGCGTAAAGTTTTAACTCAGCCCTGGTCAAACTATGGTGAGTGATTAATACAAAAATTTTGGCCTAAATGCTGCATTGATTTGTATTTATTAAGCATTTAAAAAAATGCAGTTTTGCTTCATAAGGTACTTATAGGGGAAACAATTTTATCTTTATCTTTTCAAGATATTTTTTCTTATGGCTGGGTCTGAGAATTAAATAAACATAGGATAGATCAGCTAGAAAAAAATACAAATTTATTTAATAAAAGTTATGTGTGGCATGGGAGCCTTATGAAAAAATGTAGAGCCAAAGACCCAGAGTTGAACACTTATATACTGAATTAGACAAGAAGTAAATTGTGAAAAGGCAAAAAAATAAAAATAAAAATAAAAAGCTTTGGCTAAGGTGGTTATTTGGGTGTAGAAGTGCCTGGGAAGATAAGGAGTAATTAAACAAAGTTTATTTATACAGATTCCCCCAGCCTTACATTTCCATCTTTGATGGTGAGAATGATGCTTTCCTTTTGGAACAGAGAGGAAATCTGTTACATGGAAATTTTGTCTGCAGCTTTTAAGAAACAGAAGGAAGGTCAGAATGATAATCTTGTACCTGCTGTTTTTCAAGTACTTTTACTTAAAATAGTCAAAATGCCACAGTGGCATATTTTGAGGTGGCATGACCCTAACTCTTTCAGTTCCCACTATGTCTGCAGTGTTGCATCTGCCTTCAAGGTGCTTCCAGTTTTACTAGAGCCAAATGTTACTCCTATGATGTGGTTGGAGATTGGCACAAGGGTATGTAGGAAAGCCCTTAATTTTGTACACTCAAATGTCAAGGTGCTTTTTCTGCATAGAACATACTACCACCAAATGAGGAGATTAATAAGGGTAAAGGGAGAGGTGAGTCATATGGGGTACAAGCAATAAAACATCATCTAAGAAGAAATGACATTTCTACTAAATCAATGCTAAAAAGAAATTACAGAAAACATCTTTTCTGTAATACTAGGAACTTGCAGAATCACAAAAACAGAAGCCTGTCAGGCACTTACTGGCCATGTTATCCTGAATAACTTGTTCAACAGTACTGAGTCTGTTAAATTTTCTCATCTGTAAAGTTACAATAATCATACCTCCGACCTAAGATTGCTCTGAGACTTGAATACCAAGTGCCCAGCGTAGAACACAGCACATCATGAGTGCTCAATACAGGCAGCCCATGCCCTTTTAGTGTATTACCTGTAAATAACATTTTACCATGTTTACCTGCCTTGGTAGATACACTGAGTTGTAAGATTGAAGAGATAGTGTGCATTTAAAATGAAGCAGAGGGAGAGCTGCTTTATCACATGAAAATAAGAAAAAATAGACTATGGTCGTTTACACATGTAAATACTATAACTTATCTCATTAAAAATTGAAATACAGCATAGGTTTTCGAGTTTCAAATGTTTTACACCGTTACATAATAATATAGACCTATCTTTACCTCTCAGAGGTAATGGGCTATGAAGTAAAGACATCAGCTTTTATATGATTTCTCATCTGGACTGAATTAATTTAATGCAAATTGATGAATAGCTTTAGGTTGTTTTTAGTAAAAATCATATTATAGGAGCCTTTGTTCCATTCAATTATAAAGGCATTTTCTATTTTGCTCTGAGGGAGTGATGTAGTTCTGACAGGTATTAAAAAGAATTCCACTGAATTTTTAAATATAAATTGGTGCAGAAAACTTAGTATCTTCTTATATAAATGAAAATGACCATCTTATTTTTTTTTACTTTTCCAGTACAATAAGGTAAATCTTATATGTAGGATTTACATGTGCTTTTGTGCTAATAAAAGGTACAGAAGAACGAAGGTATCTATAAACTAGATACAAATCTTGGCAAATCAAACGATTAAGAATATTTGTTATTGGCCTGGAGCGATGGCTCACTCCTGTAATCCCAAGACTTTGGGAGGCCAAGGTAGGCGGATCACCTGAGGTCAGGAGTTTGAGACCAGCCTGGCCAACATGGTGAAACCCCTTCTCTACTAAAAAAAAATACAAAAATTGGGTGGGCGTGGTGGTACACACCTGTAGTCCCAGCTACTTGGGAAGCTGAGGCAGGAGAACTACTTGAACCCTGGAGGCAGAGGTTGAAGTGAGCCACTGCACTTCAGCCTGGGTGATAGAGCAAGACTCTGTGTCTCAAAAAAAAAAAAAATTTGTTATCAATTTTCATTTGTCGGCTGCTATTGTTTAAACTAGGGTCTTCTTTTTTTAATGCAGTCAGTACTGATAATCTTTGATAAAAAAGTGTTCTTATGATCATATGGAATTTTAAAATGTATTTTATCTGACATCATTTTCATTAATATTTAAACATAAAATAAACCCAAGTCTTACTTACATTTATTAAATATCTCTATTTACAATGAACTAAAATCAGGACCCTAATGGATATAATGGAAGGAGTTCTCTAGTTAGGCCCATTAACCCAATTTTAGTTGATATCTAAATAAATAAATGAGTCTTTAATATAATGATATATCAATGCTATCGATTTTTTAAAAATGTTATTGAATATAAGACAGTTCATAATCCTCTGTCTCAGAAAATGAGTAATGTTGCCTCACGAAATATCATTTTCAATCTTCATTAAGAAACACATCAGTGAGCAAAATAATTCAAAGAAATCTTAATGAGGTTTAACTCTCAAAATTAAATAAATTTATATTTTCTTCTAGAAATTGAATTTGTGACCACCTTATCTTTGGTGTAAAATATTAGTTTATGAATAAATTCACTTAAAATGACAATCAAGGGCATTATAATTCATTATAACATGATTTTCTTTTTCAGATAGTGTCTTCATTTATTTCTTTGATAAGGAAGATTATACTTAAAAAATTTTTTTTTCAAAATGTTGTAACTGCCTACTCAAAGAATTTTTTGGGTAGGGAAGCTACTCTGTATGGTAGTATAGTGATGGATACATATCATTTTACATTTGTTGAAACCCATAGAATACACCAATAGTGAACCATATGTAAACTATGGACTCTGGGTGATAATGATGTGTCAGTAGGTTCATCAGTTGTACACAAAGCTACTGCTCTGCTGGGGGATGTTAATAATGAGGAAGTATATGCACGTGAAGAAACAAGGAGTATAAATAACCTAAATAACCTCTCTGTATCCTCTGCTCAGTTTTACTGTGAACCTAATATTGCCAAAAACAAGTCTTTTTATTTTTTTCAACTCACACGTTTATCTTAAGGACTGTTGTAATCTACATCAACTCTTATATAGTAGTTTCAGAATATAATGGCTTTTTAAATTATAAAGGTAATAATGTTAGTCATTAACCTTTGTACGTCTCACACATATAAAAGGTACTACTTATATTTTTCTTATTATGATGCTCTAATATTTCAGAAATGCTGCAAATTGGTGCATTGTTCTTAGGAAATTGGCAAGATGTCAAATCACATTGAATAACAATGCACAAGAAATTATAAACAATAAATTTCTATCATTATTTACATTCAAGTTGTCTTTGTGAATTATTCTTTAAATATAACATTACCTTGATATGAGCTCCATGTGTTTCCGTAAAGTATGGTTCAAGACAGACACTAAGTAAAAATCACAATGTGATGACTGGTAGGACAGACACAATTACCAAGTTCCTGGGCAGAATGAGATTGAAACCAATTCTGCTGGGGCACTGAGCACAGGGCACAATGACTTCAATAAAGTCTAACTTATTCCAACTTGCAGTTATTACCATTGTTAATCAAAACATGATCTTACAGTTTGAAAGCCACATTACACTGTTGCCTTTTTTGACCTGACTATAATCTTTCATGAGAAGTATATGCATGAAACCAAACCCCTGGGACAAGTTGTATTTTGAAGTAGAAAGAATTGGTTTTGATGTATGATCTCATTGAATGATTTAAGCTGTCTGCTCAGAGAGATCTTTGAAAAAGTTAAGGATTGATAAATGCTCTTTTTATTTATTTATTCATTTATTTTTTTATTATTATACTTTAAGTTCTAGGGTACATGTGCATAACGTGCAGGTTTGTTACATATGTATACTTGTGCCATGTTAGTATGCTGCACCCATCAACTCGTCAGCACCCATCAACTCGTCATTTACATCAGGTAT
This sequence comes from Macaca thibetana thibetana, assembly GCF_024542745.1. Taxonomy (NCBI): domain Eukaryota; kingdom Metazoa; phylum Chordata; class Mammalia; order Primates; family Cercopithecidae; genus Macaca; species Macaca thibetana. Next base: position 64,020,388 of record NC_065594.1, read on the forward strand.
AACTCCCAATGCAATCCCTCCCTCCTCCCCCCTCCCCATGATAGGCCCCGGTGTGTGATATTCCCCTTCCTGAGTCCAAGTGATCTCATTGTTCAGTTCTCACCTATAAGTGAGAACATGCAGTGTTTGGTTTTCTGTTCTTGCAATAGTTTGCTGAGAATGATGGTTTCCGGCTGATGTCCCTACAAAGGACACAAACTCATCCTTTTTTATGGCTGCATAGTATTCCATGGTGTATATGTGCCACATTTTCTTAATCCAGTCTGTCACTGATGGACATTTGGGTTGATTCCAAGTCTTTGCTATTGTGAATAGTGCTGTAATGAATGTATGTGTGCATGTGTCTTTATAGCAGAATGATTTATAATCCTTTGGGTATATACCCAGTAATGGGATGGCTGGGTCATATGGTACTTCTAGTTCTAGATCCTTGAGGAATCGCCATACTGTTTTCCATAATGGTTGAACTAGTTTACAATCCACCAACAGTGTAAAAGTGTTCCTATTTCTCCACATCCTCTCCAGCAGCTGTTGTTTCCTGACTTTTTAATGATTGCCATTCTAACTGGTGTGAGATGGTATCTCGTTGTGGTTTTGATTTGCATTTCTCTGATGGCAAGTGATGATGAGCATTTTTTCATGTGTCTGTTGGCTGTATGCATGTCTTCTTTTGTCTGTTCATATCCCTTGCCCACTTTTTGATGGGGTTGTTTATTTTTTGTAAATTTGATTGAGTTCTTTGTAGGTTCTGGATATTAGCCCTTTGTCAGATGAGTAGATTGCAAAAATGTTCTCCCATTCTGTAGGTTGCCTGTTCACTCTCATGGTAGTTTCTTTTGCTGTGCAGAAGCTCTTTAGTTTAATTAGATCCCATTTGTCAACTCTGGCTTTTTTTCTCTTTGAAGCAATTGTGAATGGAAGTTCATTCATGATTTGGCTCTCTGTTTGTCTGTTACTGGTGCATAAGAATGCTTGTGATTTTTGCACTTTGATTTTGTATCCTGAGACTTTGCTGAAGTTGCTTATCAGCTTAAGGAGATTTTGGGCTGAGATGATGGGGTTTTCTAAATATACAATCATGTCATCTGCAAACAGGGACAATTTGACTTCTTCTTTTCCTAACTGAATACCCTTGATTTCTTTCTCTTGCCTGATTGCCCTAGCCAGAACTTCCAGCACTATGTTGAATAGGAGTGGTGAGAGAGGGTATCCCTATCTTGTGCCAGTTTTCAAAGGGATTGCTTCCAGTTTTTGCCGATTCAGTATGATATTGGCTGTGGGTTTGTCATAAATAGCTCTTATTTTGAGATACGTTCCATCAATACCGAATTTATTGAGAGTTTTTAGCATGAAGGGCTGTTGAATTTTGTCAAAAGCCTTTTCTGCATCTATTGAGATAATCATGTGATTTTTGTCTTTGGTTCTGTTTATATACGTTTATTGATTTGCATATGTTGAACCAGCCTTGCATCCCAGGGATGAAGCCCACTTGATCATGGTGGATAAGCTTTTTGATGTGCTGCTGGATTCGGTTTGCCAATATTTTGTTGAGGATTTTTGCATCAATGTTCATCATGGATATTGGTCTAAAATTCTCTTTTTTTGTTGTGTCTCTGCCAGGCTTTGGTATCAGGATGATGTTGGTCTCATAAAATGAGTTAGGGAGGATTCCCTCTTTTTCTATTGTTTGGAATAGTTTCAGTAGGAATAGTACCAGCTCCTCCTTGTGCTTCTGGTAGAATTCAGCTGTGAATCCATCTGGTCCTGGACTTTTTTTGATTGGTAGGCTATTAATTATTGCCTCAATTTCAGAGTCTGCTATTGGTCTATTCAGGGATTCATCTTCTTCCTGGTTTAGTCTTGAGAGAGTGTAAGTGTCCAGGAAATTATCCATTTCTTCTAGATTTTCTAGTTTATTTGCGAAGAGGTGTTTATAGTATTCTCTGATTGTAGTTTGTATTTCTGTGGGGTCGGTGGTGATATCCCCTTTATCCTTTTTTATTGCTTCTATTTGATTCTTCTCTCTTTTCTTCTTTATTAGTCTTGCTAGCGGTCTATCAATTTTGTTGATCTTTTCAAAAAACCAGCTCCTGGATTCATTGATTTTTTTTGGAAGGTTTTTTGTGTCTGTATCTCCTTCAGTTCTGCTCTGATCTTAGTTATTTCTTGCCTTCTGCTAGCTTTTGAATGTGTTTGCTCTTGCTTCTCTAGTTCTTTTAATTGTGATGTTAGAGTGTCATATTTAGATCTTTCCTGCTTTCTCTTGTGGGCTTTTAGTGCTATAAATTTCCCCCTACACACTGCTTTAAATGTGTCCCAGAGATTCTGGTATGTTGTATCTTTGTTCTCATTGGTTTCAAAGAACATCTTTATTTCTGCCTTCATTTCGTTATGTACCCAGTAGTCATTCAGGAGCAAGTTGTTCAGTTTCCATGTAGTGGAGCAGTTTTGATTGAGTTTCTTAGTCCTGAGTTCTAGTTTGATTGCACTGTGGTCTGAGAGACAGTTTGTTATAATTTCTGTTCTTGTACATTTGCTGAGCAGTGCTTTACTTCCAATTATGTGGTCAATTTTGGAATAAGTGCGATGTGGTGCTGAGAAGAATGTATATTCTATTTATTTGAGATGGAGAGTTCTGTAGATGTCTATTAGGTTCACTTGGTGCAGAGATGAGTTCAATTCCTGGATATCCTTGTTAACTTTCTGTCTCGTTGATCTGTTTAATGTTGACAGTGGGGTGTTGAAGTCTCCCCTTATTATTGTATGGGAGTCTAAGTCTCTTTGTAAGTCTCTAAGGACTTGCTTTATGAATCTGGGTGCTCTTATATTGGGTGCATATATATTTAGGATAGTTAGCTCTTCCTGTTGAATTGATCCCTTTACCATTATGTAATGGCCTTCTTTGTCTCTTGATTTTGATGGTTTAAAGTCTGTTTTATCAGAGACTAGGATTGCAACCTCTGCTTTTTTTTGTTCTCCATTTGCTTGGTAGATCTTCCTCCATCCCTTTATTTTGAGCCTATGTGTGTCTCTGCATGTGAGATGGGTCTCCTGAATGCAGCAAACTGATGGGTCTTGACTCTTTATCCAGTTTGCCAGTCTACGTCTTTAATTGGAGCATTTAGTCCATTTACATTTAAGGTTAATATTGTTATGTGTGAACTTGATCCTGTCATTATGATATTAACTGGTTATTTTGCTCCTTAATTGATGCAGTTTATTCCTAGCATCGATGGTCTTTACATTTTGGCATGTTTTTGCAATGGCTGGTACCTGTTGTTCCTTTCCATGTTTAGTGCTTCCTTCAGGGTCTCTTGTAGGGCAGGCCTGGTGATGACAAAATCTGTAAGCATTTGCTTATCGGTAAAGGATTTTATTTCTCCTTCACTTATGAAACTTAGTTTGGCTGGATATGAAATTCTAGGTTTAAAATTCTTTTCTTTAAGAATGTTGAATATTGGCCCCCACTCTCTTCTGGCTTGTAGAGTTTCTGCCGAGAGATCTGCTGTTAGTCTGATGGGCTTCCCTTTGTGGATAACCCGACCTTTCTCTCTGGCTGCCCTTAACAGTTTTTCCTTCATTTCAACTTTGGTGAATCTGACAATTTTGTGTCTTGGAGTTGCTCTTCTCGAGGAGTATCTTTGTGGCGTTCTCTGCATTTCCTGAATTTGAATGTTGGCCTGCCTTACTAGGTTGGGGAAGTTCTCCTGGATGATATCCTGAGGAGTGTTTTCCAACTTGGTTCCATTTTCCCCCTCACTTCAGGCACCCCAATCAGACGTAGATTTGGTCTTTTCACATAATCCCATACTTCTTGAAGGCTTTGTTCATTTCTTTTTCCTCTTTTTTCTTTCGACTTCTCTTCTCACTTCATTTCATTCATTTGATCCTCAATTGCTGATACTCTTTCTTCCAGTTGATTGAGTCAGTTACTGAGGCTTGTGCATTTGTCACATATTTCTTGTGTCATGGTTTTATCTCTATCAGTTCGTTTATGGCCTTCTCTGCATTGATTATTTTAGTTATCCATTCTTCCATTCTTTTTTCAAGATTTTTAATTTCTTTGTTCTGGGCACGTAATTCCTCCTTTAGCTCTGAGAAGTTTGATGGACTGAAGCTTTCTTCTCTCAACTGGTCAAAGTCATTCTCCGTGAAGCTTTGATCCGGTGGTGGCGATGAGCTACGTTCCTTTGAAGGGGGAGATGTGCTCTGATTTTTTGAATTTCCAGCTTTTCTGCCCTGCTTTTTCCCCATCTTTGTGGTTTTATCTGCCTTTGGTCTTTGATGATGGTGACGTACTGATGGGGTTTTGGTGTGGGTGTCCTTCCTGTTTGTTAGTTTTCCTTCTAACAGTCAGGACCCTCAGCTGTAGGTCTCTTGGAGATTGCTTGAGGTCCACTCTAGACCCTGTTTGCCTGGGTATCAGCAGCAGGTGCTGCAGAAGATAAAATATTGCTGAACACCGAGTGTACCTGTCTGATTCTTGTTTTGAAGCTTCATCTCAGGGGTGTACCCTGCCGTGTGAGGTGTGTGGTGTCGGTCTGCCTCTAGTGGGTGATGTCTCCCAGTTAGGCTACTCAGAAGTCAGGGACCCACTTGAGCAGGCAGTCTGTCCGTTCTCAGATCTCAACCTCCATGTTGGGAGATCCACTCCTCTCTTCAAAGCTGTCAGACAGGGTGGTTTGCGTCTGCAGAGGTTTCTGCTGCTTTTTTTGTTTGTTTGTTTAGCTGTGCCCTGTTCCCAGAGGTGAAGTCTACTGAGACAGGCAGGCCTCCTTGAGCTGCTGTGGGCTACACCCAGTTCAATCTTCCCAGCGACTTTGTTTACCTACTTAAGCCTCAGCAATGGCGGGCGCCCCTCCCCCCGACTCGCTGCTGCCTTGCAGTTAGATCTCAGACTGCTGTGCTAGCAATGAGGGAGGCTCCCCAGGCGTGGGACCCTCCCGGCCAGGTGTGGGATATAATCTCCTGGTGTGCCTTTGCTAAGATCCTTGGTACAGCACAGTATTGAGGTGGGAGTTACCTGATTTTCCAGGTGTTGTCTCAGTTCCCCAGCTAGGAAAAGGGATTCCCTTCCCCCTTGAGCTTCCCAGGTGAGGCGATGCCTCGCCCTGCTTCAGCTCTCGCTGGTCGGGCTGAAGCAGCTGACCAGCACCGATTGTCTGGCACTCCCTAGTGAGAAGAACCCGGTACCTCAGTTGAAAATGCAGAAATCACCCGTCTTGGGTGTGTCGCTGGTGCTGGGAGCTGGAGACTGGAGCTGTTCCTATTCAGGCATATTGCTCCGCCCAGCTGACAAATGCTTTTTCTATAACAGAAGAAAATCAACATTCATTGCTAAACCATATTCTTTTTCTAATATTTTTTGGTTATACTTTAAGTTCTAAGGCACATGTGCACAATGTGCAAGTTTGTTACATATGTATACATGTGCCATGTTGGTGTGCTGTACCCATTAATTCGTCATTTACATTAGGTATATCTCCTAATGCTATCCCTCCTCCCTCCCCCTGCCCCACAACAGGCCCAGATGTGTGACGTTCCCCTTCCTGTCTCCAAGTGTTCTCATTGTTCGATTCTCACCTATGAGTGAGAACATGCAGGGTTTGGTATTTTGTCCTTGCAATAGTTTGCTGAGAATGATGGTGTCCAGCTTCATCCATGTCCCTACAAAGGACATGAACTCATCCTTTTTTATGACTGCATAGTATTCCATGGTGTGTATGTGCCATGTTTTCTTTTCTTTTTTCTTTTATTATTATTATACTTTAAGTTCTAGGGTACATGTGCACAACGTACAGGTTTGTTACATGTGTATACTTGTGCCATGTTGGTGTGTTGCACCCATCAACTCATCAGCACCCATCAACTTGTCATTTACATCAGGTATAACTCCCAATGCCATCCCCCCTCCCTATAATAGGCCCCGATGTGTGATGTTCCCCTTCCTGAGTCTGGTCAACACGTATACAAACGTTCATAACGGCTTTATGGTAAAGGCCCAACACAGAAAACAATCCAAATGCCCCTCAACAGGCAAATGAATAAGCAAATTATGGCATTTACACACAATGGAATGACACTCAGAGATCAAAGGAATAAACTATTGATACAGACAACAGTATGGGCACATTTCAAAGTAATTATGCTAGGTGGAAAAAAAAAAGCTTATGCCTTTTTAAAATCATACATCCTCTCCTGGAATGCTGGTATGTCTATGCTAAGAACTAAGATTCTTCTTGGAGAATTGAAATAAATAGTCAAAGCATGGGTTGGAAATAAAGATAAATGCAATTTGTAAGACAATATTAGATACTAAGAATGTGGCAATGGCATAACCATTATTGTATAAGTTTACATTGTGAGTTTACATTCTAATGAGTGCAAAAATCTATGAAATAAGAACTAGTTTCTCTTCTATTTGGTATTATTTTCTGTGTAGATGTGTTTGTTTAGTGAGATACATTGTTGCATGCTTTTTAAAATGCTCCCATCCACATAACTTCATTGTAATAGAAATTCAATTTGAATACAAAATACTTGTGGAGTATACTTCATAGCATCCTCTATAGTCCTGGCTTCAAAATCATCTAGAGATCTTATTAAAAAGTAATTTCCCTGGTGTACTCAAGGCCTTCTGAAAACCAACACCTCCAGGCATAGAGTTTAGGAATCTGTATTTTTAACAATAATCTCTGATGATTTTAACCCACTAAAGTGCAAACACCACTCTACTGCATTAGTGAATTTATCTTTACTGACCCATGTACTATACTACTAAATCCATTCATACTTATGCATGCATTTAAGGAACCATCTTCTCATGAAATCTTCCCTCAGCATCCCAGTGACTACAAATTCTACACACACATTTCCAGTGAAATTCTAAAAGGCTTATTACTGAATTGATATAACATATGCTTAAGAACTGAGAATGGAACTGAATGTGGATATCCTGGCTTCCCCACTCTCTGGCAAATGGCCTTAGACTTTTGCTCAGCTTCTTCATTTGCAAATGTTTATAAAAATAGAATTCATTTCATTATGCTATTATCATGATTACTTGAGTTAATGCAGTATGAAAGTTTTGGAACAATCACTGGCAAAAGTTTTAGAATCATCCATTAAGTGTTGCTATTATTACTTTTATACCCATTCATTTTCATACCTCATTATAATATTAATACAATTATGACTGTATCTCTTGACTCTCAAATGATAGAGTAAGTATTTTTAAGGCAATACCTTCCACTTACTTTCTATATTAATAAAGCTTAGTATAAATAAATCATGTAGCAGATAAACTCCTAACATGGATAATAATCCTTGGATGGCGCTTTTTGTATGGATTCCCTATTGACTTGTTTTCTGCACAAGCATTTTGGCATTAAATATGCATCTGAAGCAGAGATATAGGAATTGTTTACAAGCAGCTCCCATATATTCAAACCTCAAATTAGGAACATGCATATCATCAAGCTTGTCATTATTTTCTTCCAATTTCCTTGTCAATTGACTTCCATGTGATATGACAGCACATAACATCCTCAGCTTTATTTTCAGGGTGTGATCTGTATCCTGAAACCATTCAATACAACCCATAGAACACAGCTCAGTGCCTTGACAGAAGAGATGTTTAGTAAAGTTTTGAAATAAATTTAAAAAACTTTTCCTAAAACCTTAATTGAAACCTCCCCAGAAAGTATCCATCAGGGTACATAGGTAGGACATGTAATAAAATGGTAAAATTGCAACAACTTTGAATGAAATGATTTTTTAGTAAATTATGATGTTCTAATTTCTCTTTTTAATTTTTGAAATTTTTGAATCTTTTTATTGATGCATGATATTTTACATATTTATGGACTACAAGTAAGTGTTTGTTACATAGAATGTATGATGATTAAGTTAGGAAATTTGGAAGATCCATCACATTGAGCATTTCTCATTTAAATGTTTTATGAACAATTTGTCTTTTCCAGCAACTCTGAAATGTACAACACATTGTTGCTAACTATAGTCACCCCACTCTGCTATCAAAAATCAAACTTATAACTTCTATCTAATTGTATGCTTATACCCATTTACCTCTCTTCTCCTGCTATCTCATCCTCCTTGTCCTCTGATATCCATCATTTCACTCTCTATTCTATCTTTATGAGATCAATTATTTCAGCTCCTGAATATGGGTGAGAACCTGCAATATCTGTCTTTTTGTGCCTGTCTTACTTCACTTAACAAATGACCTCTAGCTCCTACAATGTTGCTGCAAATGTCATGTTTGCTTTCTCTTTTGTGGCCAAATAGTATTCCATTGTATACAAACCACATTTTCAAAACTTCATTTGTTCATTCATGGACATTTAGGTTGATTTCATATATTTGCTATTGCAAATAGTGTTGCAATAAAATGTGAGTGCAGGTATCCCTTTGATCCACCGATATCTATTCATTTGCAAAAATACACTGTTTGTTGTTGTTGCTGTTGTTGTTGTTGCTGTTGTTGTTGTTGTTGTTGTGGGGACCTCCATACTGGTTCTCATAATGGCTATATGAAGTTACATTGCTGTATCCTTGTCAGCATCTGTGATTTTTTTAATCTTCTTAGTAATAACTATTCTAACTATGCAGCCATAAAAAAGAATGAGTTCATGTCCTTTGGAGGGACGTGGATGAAACTGGAAGCTATCATTCTCAGCAAACGAACACAGGAACAGAAAACCAAACACTGCATTTTCTTAGGCGTAAGTGGGAGTTGAACAATGAGAACACATGGACACTGGGAGGGGAACATCACACACTGGGACCTGTCGGGAGTTGGGAGGGAAAGGGGAAGGGGAGAGCATTAGGACAAATACCTAATGCATGCAGGACTTAAAACCTAGATGACGGCTTGATAGGTGCAGCAAACCTATGGGGAGTGCTACACACTTTTAAATAACCAGATCTCATGAGAACTCATTCACTATCATGAGAAGAAGAAAGGGGAAGTCTGCCCCCATGAGTCAATCACTTCCCACCAGGCCCCTCCCCAACACAATTCAACATGAGATTTGGGTGAGGAAACAGAGCCAAACCATATCAGAGACTTTGATTCTTGCTTTGATCTTTTACTTACTATTGTTCTGTTCAGTTTTTGTATTTGTTCTGATTCAAACTTGGTAGGTTACATGTGTCCAGAAATTTATCTATTTCGTATAGGTTTTCCAGTTCCTTAGCGTAGAGTTGTTCATAAAAATCATTGATAATCTTTCGCATTTCTATGTCAATTGTAATATTAATATATTCTTTTTCATTTTGGTGTTGTTTATTGGATCTCCTTTTGTTTTTTCTTGCTTAGCTTAGCAAGTGGTTTATTGATATTGCTTATCTTTTCAAGAAATCATTTTTTGGTTGGTCTTTTCTATTGTTTTTTGGTCTCTAGTTTGTTTAGTTCTGCTCTGATTTTTATTCATTTCTTCTACTGATCTTGGGTTTGATTTGTTGGTGCTTTTCCAGTTCTCTAAGATGCATTACTAGATTATTTATTTAAAATCTTTCTACTTTTCTGGTGTAGGCACTTGTTGCTATAAAATTCCCTCTTAGCAGTGTTTTTACTGTATCTCCTAGATTTTAGCACGTTATATTTTAATTTTTATTTATTACAAGAAATATTTAAAATTTTATTCTTTATTTCTCCCTTGATCCAATGGTCATTGAGGACCACATTGTTTAATTTCCACATTGTGTATATATAGTTTCCAAAGTTCCTCTTGTTATCAATTTCTTTTCTTTTTTTTTTTTTGTGACTGAGTCTTGCTCTGTGGCCCAGGCTGGAGTGCAGTGGTGTGATCTCGGCTCACTGCAACCTCCGCCTCCAGGTTCAAGCAATTCTCCTGCCTCAGCCTCCTGAGTATCTGGGACTACAGGCCTGCCACTACGCCTAACTAGTTTGTTGTATTTTTAGTAGAGACAGGGTTTCACTGTGTTAGCCAGGATGGTCTAGATCTCCTGACCTCGTGATCTGCCCACCGTGGCCTCCCAAAGTGCTGGAATTACAGGCGTGAGCTACCTTGCCCGGCTTCTTGTTATAAATTTCTAGATTTATTCTGTTGTGGCCTGAGAAGATACTTGATATAGTTTTGATTTTTAAAAATTTGTTAAGAACTTTTTTGTGTTCTAACATATGGTCTATCTTGGAGAGAGTTTCATGTACTGATGAGGAAAATGTGTTTTATGTATCTGTTGGATGAAATATTCTGTAAATATGTTAGATTCATTTGTTCTACAGTGTACATTATATCTGATGTTTGTCGATTTTCTGTCTAGGTGATCTAATGCTAGAAGTGTGTTGTTGAAGTCCTCAGCTTTTATTGTGTCTATTTTTCCTTTAGGATTACTAATATTGCTTTATATATCTAAGTGCACCAGTGTTGTGTGAGAATATAATTGCTATATCTTCTTGCTAAATTGATTCCTTTATTATTTTATAATGACCTTCTTTGACTCTTTTTACAGTGTTTTACTTAAGTCTATTTTATCTAAGTATAGCTACTCCTGCTTGATTTTGGTTTTAATTAGAATGGAATGCCTTTTTAATCTGTGATATTTAAAAAAAATCAATCTCAATGATGTCTGCATGTAGCTCAGTGGCTTAGACTGTGGGTGTTTGTGGAGTCATTGGCCTAGTTCAGTGAGCTTGGGGGCCACCAGGTAGGCCATTTCTCAGGCCCTAGGGTGATAACTGTCAGGTGAGGTAGCTCTGCTGGCTGTGAGTGCTTTGACAGTGTTGTCAGGTGCTTTGACAAAGGTGGCAAGCACTAGAGAAGCCAGTCCTTGTTTTTTTTGTTTTGTTTTGTTTTGTTTTGTTTTGGTGGGGGTGGGGGACGGTGCAAACAGTATCTGCAATTAAAATAAATTAAATGTTTATTTTTATATTTTGCATGTTAACAAAATCTACTTGAGAAAAATTGATACTAATTTTAAAAGAAATAAAAATAGTTAAGTTACCGCTATAATAGTTTTCCCCATTTTTTATAACTTCTAGGAGCAAAATTGTCTCATATGTATTAGAATAACAACTTGATCACACAGTTCATTCTTTATATACCTTTTATTACTTTCTAAGTACATTGAATTTTTTTTAAAAGCTTGATTCTCTTGTTACATCTTAAGAAAATAATTTTTTTAGTGAGATCATTCTCTATGGTAAAATTTTTAGACACAAATGGATTTTGCATTGTTTATATTTTACTGAGCAATTTATTTCTTAATTTATTTCTTCTTATTTTCTGGCTACTGCATAAAAGAATATTTCAGAACTTCTCACATGTATGGAGATGAGGATGATCAGTTTTTCAGCAGATGTTTGCAGTTTACTTTTACAAGGTCACAGGTAATTGTACCAAAATATTATACAATCGTAACCTTCAATCTGCTCATATTGCCAAAAATTTTGAATGAGTTTTGCGACTTGATTGTAAATTCCAGGCAGTTTAAGATGAACCTGAGGGATATTATCAAAAGCTACAAGACTTTTACATGACAGTATTTTTCCACTATAATAAAGCACCAAATGAAGCTTATCACAAAGAAAAACAAAATTGCTTCTAAACTTTGAAAATTTATGTAAAAAATTGATCCTCCATCTAAACATAAAAAATTTGGAGTAAATCTGTTTTATGTTTTTACATGGTTTCCTTCAAATCTATGTATGACAAGCAATTCTTTTGTATATTTTTGGGAAAACTAATTTGTTTTGCACAAAGTTGTTTTTTGTTACATAGGACTCACTGTATATATTCCATGTAAGTATTAAATCTTAATGTCAATAACTATGTTAAGTTCACTGTGATATAATTACCTATTATATTTAACTTAGCCTATTATGTAGAGTTTTGCACTGAAATAATTATTCATAAATAACACAATGTGACATGTTGGTGTTGTTATATTTATCTCAATTTTAATTTTACTTGAAAGAATTGTTTTTCTTCTTTTCTTTTTATTTTATTTTATTTTTTTTGAGACAGTGTCTTGCTCTTGTCACCCAGGCTGGAGTGCAGTGACACGATCTTGGCTCACTGCAACATCCACCTCCCGGGCTCAAGTGATTCTCCTGCTTCAGCCTCCTGAATAGCTGGGATTACAGGCGCATGCCACTATGCCTGGATAATTTTTGTATTTTTAGTAGAGACCGGGTTTCACCGTGTTGGTCAGGCTGGTCTCCAACTCCTGACCTCGTGATCCACCTGCCTCGACCTCCCAAAGTGCTGGGATTACAGGCGTGAGTCACCATGCCCGGCCGAAAGAATTTTTGACTAAAACATATCATCAACTTCTTAGCTTAAAAATGCAAAAAAGAAAAATAACAAAAATAGTGAAAATAATAAGAATAAAATATAATTATGACCAAAACACGGCATATTGTGTGAAGTTATTTGTTTTTGCTCTTTCCTGCATTAACACTAAGTTGGTCATAAAGGAATAAGAATGTCAAGGAAAATGGATGTATAGGTGATACAAGCTGAGAAGCAGAAACTAAACTAAGCTTTAAAAGGTGAAAAGTGGATGAACATCGGTTTAGATAGTATCCTCAAAGAGAAAACTGGCATCTGCCCGTGGAATCATAAAGCTGATTTGTTTCAAGTGCAATAGGCAAATCCAGAATTGGAGAAAGGAGGAATTTCTTTAAATGAGAGTAAGGTATGGGACTAAAAATGTAAGAATATTAAAAAATATGAATAAGAAGAAGTTAAAACTCAATTTGCAGTTCGCATCAGGGAAACCAGTTGATTACATCTCTCTACAAAGTGAACAGAAAATTTAATCTATGAAAAAATTAACCAAAGGTTGTCCAGATATGGGATTACCAGAAAATGATCTCACACTAAAAGCAAGAGCAATAAGAATAACTTAAATTACTGAAAAAAATAGTGACAAACTATGTAGATAAGCTCCAAGACCAAGAACACAGGGACATTCTCCTCTCATCCTCCCTAAATCAGGAGAATGAGATACTCTTCTCTGAATAAACTACATAATCCCAAACAAAAGATGTCCTGTGCTGTTTGGGGGTTATTTCCATAAAAAGGATGGATTGCTATCCAATCTCTCACTTGAAACAGAGATCCCGTGCTGTTAAAATGTCTTACTCTTTTTTATTATACATATTTATGGGGTACAATGTGATGTTTTGATACATGTATATACTGTAAAATAAGAGCTGAATAGACATTTCTCAAAATAGATATTTATATAGCCAACAGGTACATTGACAGACTCTTAAATATGATAGCAAATTGTGATCCACACTTTGAAGAAAGACTTTTGCATCAACGAGAGAAAACAAAACCAAGAAACTTAAAAAAGGAATTTAAAGAAACAGGTGATGCTGAGATTAGATGGAAATTTAAGTCAATATAGCTGATGTTGTCAGAAATACCACAAAGTTTATTAAGTCCATAAAATGAGAACGTGTTTTAAAAGGCATGTTTCTTAAATAAGAAATACACTTGGAAATAAAAAAAAAATTGAATGACAGAATACTCATTTTAGGTAAAATTGAAGATTGCTCTAGTGAGTAGAACAAAAAGACAAAGTGATTAAAAAGTAACAAAAAATACATGAGAAATTTATAGGCTAAATCTAAGTTGAATGCCCAAACGTTCAGAAAGAGAAAACTGAAAAAGGAATAACTGGACTAGTAATTAGATGAATGAAACAATGTGATTTCAGAACTAAAAGCAAAAGCATTTTCTAATTCACATAGTATAGCTGTTTTTTATGACATGTAATGAGAGTTCTCACATGAAGCACATCAATTTAAAATTTCAGAACACTAGGATTACCCAGATAACTCTGCTCAAAATGTTCTCCCATGCTCTCTGTGTCACCCATTGCAGGATCGAATAAAAAAACTTACTTCAGGCCAGGTACGGTGGCTCACGCCTGTAATCCAGCACTTTGGGAGGCCGAGGTGGTGGATCACTTGAGGTCAGGAGTTTGAGACCAGCCTGGTCAACATGGCAAAACCCCGTCTGTACTAAAAATACAAAAAATTAGCCAGGAGCGGTGGCAGGGGCCTGTAATCTCAGCTACTTGGCAGGCTGAGGCAGGAGAATTGATTGAACCCGGGAGGCGGAGGTTGCAGTGAGCTGAGATCATGCCGTTGCACTCCAGCCTCATGACAAAGGGAGACTCTGTCTCAAAAAACAAACAAAAAATCTTACTTCGTATCTGCCAACATTTTGGACACTAGCAATATAGACTGCCTAAGAGCACAGGCAGAGTCTCAAGTGTCTTTGATTAGCTCTTTCTAAGAAACCATCCAGATAATTTCAATCGTGTCCCATTTTCTTAGCTGGTATCTAGAGCAATTCACAACCTCCCAGGTTATCTGTCAGCATTTAGGTTCATCTACGAAATGTTCAGTGTATCCCCCAATATGAATACAGTGTGCACCCCTTCCTAACTCCTGTCAACACAAACTCTCCTTTGATGTTCATGTGAACTCAAAATCTGTCATCAACAAGATCCATTAAATATTCATCATTTTTTTCAGAACTTTCCTAACTAATGCAAAAGCCTGGATGTCAGTTGAAGATACTGTGTTCTCTCCCTTTTCATCGTGTGTACTGCAGAGGTGAACTAGGTCCTTCACTAAACTTTCATTACCACTTTTATGTCACTGTTTTATCTTCCTCCCTAGAAAAGCAAAGAATTTTGAAGCACCTGTTACTACCCTAGATGCTTCTCCTTGACCACATGCTTCCTACTATTCCTCACTAATGACATGTTTTTTTTTTTCCCTTTTTTTAATTTACCTTTTTTTTTTGATTCCTTTATTTCTTTTTTTGTTTGTTTGTTTTAATTTTAAATTTACTTTAAGTTCTGGGATACATTTGCCAGAACATGCGGTGTTTGGTTTTCTGTTCCTGTGTTAGTTTGCTGAGAATGATGGTCTCCAGCTTCATCCATGTCCCTGAACATGACATGATTTCATTCGTTTTTATCACTGCGTAGTATTCCATGGTATATATGTGCCACATTTTCTTTGTCCAGTCTGTCATTAATGGGCATTTGGGTTCTAAGTCTTTGCTATTGTAAATATTGCTACAATAAATATACGTGTGCGTGTGTCTTTGTAGTAGAATGATTTATAATCCAAGTAATTATATATTTTAATAGCCAAGTTGCTGTCTTTTATCCTCTAATGTTCATGTTATTTTTATTGGTTTAAATATTTCCATGCTCTACATTTTGAATGGTCTAACCTGCCACTCCACTTCAGTCATCTACTCCTAAATCTCTGGTCTCTGTCATTGTTGATAGCCATGTCACTTCTAAATCCTCTATTTTAACATGTTAAACTTGGTATATAAAAAAAGAAAGCTGAAAGTTAATTTTAAACCTTCCTTCAATTATGTGAAGAGTTATTTCCCAGAATGTAGTAACTAATCTTTTGAAATATTAATGGAATTGCTTAGGCGTAATTTTGGAAAGACCCTTAGGAGTTGGGTAATCTATAACAACAATGAAAATGTGGATTTCATCTCTGGATATTTTCAACATAGATTTTACTTACTTTAATGCACATAATTCTTTCTATTTACTGACGGCTTATTTTCTAAGAAAATATAAATTAGATATGCTATCGTTAAGATAAAGATAGGATCATCATTGCTGTTGAAGGTTAAGATAAAGAAATAATAATGAGAATATAAAACATTCTATGCTTGAACAAATTATATATATTGGCAACAAGTTTGAAAATCTGTAACAAAGAGAGATATAATGTTTTAGTTCATTACAAAGGACTTTCTTCATCTTCTCTAGCTACAAACATTAAGTGACCTAGAGTTAAAAATATATAAATCTTAATAAAATCATTTTAAAAGAAGAATATCTGTTGTGCTAAGACACTGAATGTATTCCAAAAATTGTTTCCATTAAATTATCAAATTTTGTAGCCTCCTTTGCATTACTCTCTGCATGCTTAAGCCTTGGCTTTCATGTTAATTTAACATTTATTCATTAAATTTAGAAACACAATTAAGTGTTATACTGAAAGTAAGTACTTAAGGCTTTATTCTGATGAGTGTTTTGCTTATATTTTCACTTTATGAAAACAGTGGTTGGAAGCTGAAATACCATTTCCGTATAACTATAGCAACCTACACATTGTTTTAATAAAAATGCCAATATAAAGCTTTACCAAGCATCAAAAATGTTCTCAAGGAAAACATCTTTCTATTATATATTTGAATTTATGGCCTGCAGAGCTAAGATAACAGGTTTTGGCCATTTAAGAAGTTGATATAAATGGCTCTGTAAACTCCATATTATTTCTTCATTACTTGCTATGATATTGTGTGAGGATATCACTTATCACGTTGTAAGTTTTAATATGATATCTTAGGTTAAAATGAAAGCGTTAGTCAACAGTTTGTATGGATTTTTATTGCTTTCAATGAGTTTTGGCTTTACATCAATGTAGCACCAAAATAGCCTTATTTTATTAAATCAACATGCCAAAGATAAAATACAAAAATAAGCTTTCGTATAGATTTGCCCTTCCATTAAATGAATATCCTTTATCTTATAAAGGGAGATAATTATATCATAACAATGATAGTAAATATCCAAATTTAACTTTACAAGGCTTAAATTAAATGAGAAATCTGCAGTTGGACATGATGTACTGTTAGATGTTGCAGTAGAGAATGGCTCAAATTCTATTACTTCTTTTAAATAAATAATACTTTCTGTCTGATAGTTAATTTTGTAGTGTCATTTCCAATAGCATTGGACAACAAGTACATATATATAATGGTGACATAATTTACTTAAGTAGTTTAAATATGCTTTCACAAAACATGTAGTTTTTCTATAAGTGAAAACGCATTACTGAGAATGATTTGAGGCATAATTTTTCTGAAGACACATTGGTTTGCTATTTGGAAATTGGTGCTCATGTTGGCTCAAAGAGCAATCACGTCTTTGAATAGGGCCCTAACAAAGTTGACATTTATGATAAAGCAAAGAGCGTATTTATCCATCTTCATAATCAAGTGTAAGCTAAGAGTTGATGGGTGTGCCATATGCATGCATAAATGATGCTTTCATCAGTTGCATCTGTTCATATTAATAATGATAATTCTTAAACAGTGATTTTCATCTTAAAGAGTGTTACAAATGCCAACTAATTAATTAATCCCTTAAGTGTTTAATTGCATATGGATAATTAAACACACTTTTTGCCATCAATGCTTATAGAGCAAACATTAAAAAGAGAAATCATACTAAGCCTCATTTTCTAACCAATGGATAAAGGATGTGTCTTTCATACATTTTGGTAGAAGCAGCGTATATAGGATTTTTGTTTCTAAAAATACCATTTGCAGAAAAAGCAATTTGATTATATTAATATGTGTTATGTAATTATTTCTATTTTTGAAAATTATAAACCACATTAGTATATTAAAGCTGTTGAGATGTGTATATAAATTGTTTATTATGTGAAACACAGAACGTTGGAAACTTACTTGGTTGTTGAATCTCTGTTTTATAAGACCCAGTCATACGCCTTGGACTAAGTCTTGTTTAGAAATCTTTTGGAGTTGATGCAGTTTGTTTTATGTATGATACATCTCAAGCAGGTGGAAGACTATTCGAGCCAATGTTCTTCTTTCTAATTTGGCCATGTGGCCTTCTGTATTCATAGCTTTTTCATGTGTTCTTACTTCCAAGTGGTTCTGAATATTATTTCAGATTAAATATGAGTAAACCATTATAATATCAAAACACAGCAAAAATTGATTTCCTACTGTCACTGATCTATCAGTAATGATTCACTAGTAAATACTAAATCTTCTAATACCAGTGTTTCTAAATGAAGACACTTTCTGCATTTTTTAGTGGGAAATTTCTTTATTGTGAAGGATTGTATTCCATACACCAGGGAGTTAAACATTTTTGACCCTGTTCTCAACTTCTTCCTCACTTTCACATTTGATTGTATCCTGACAATTATTTTATATTTATTAATATGTTTTGTGTTCCCAATGTGTCTATGTTTGTAAGGCTTGTGTATGACTTTTGTTTTAGGAAATTTTGTGTTTTTGCCTGAATGTAATAACAAAAAGGAAATTACTACTACTCCATGAAAATGCATTATATTGTCTTTCTCTCTTAAGAACAGTTTATGTAAATCGTCTTAAAACAGTTTATGGGAATTAAGTTTGTTAAATATTCAAACTTACCAATGGCCTAGAGGTACCTTGAGAAGAAATCTCATGGTTATTTGTACAGTTGGTGAACATAATATTTATTCATCAAATACTGAATTAACATTACTTAGTTTTTGGATATTTTCTGGAGAACTGAGGATATAGCTGTGATTTTCATGAGATCAATGCCCAAAGGTATATGTAAATAAATGCCATGACTAGAAAAACTACTGCAAAACAAGGAACTTCTATCAGAAATTCTGTTTTCCCTAAGATAATCAACATTGTAGTTTTTCTTTATTTTAAACTTGTCTAGACTGTTGAATTAATGTATACACACTATAGAATGGAAAACAAAAACTTCAAATTGATAAATGTGCATAGTAATGAAGATCTCAGCATGATTTTTAAAATTCCACAGATATTAGCAAAATCTATATTGTCATTTATGCAACTAAACTGAGGCTGTAGTTTTTGGAGATAAAGTTTAGTAACACCTCATGGGAACATAATGAATAATTTTAATTAATTAGTAGATGGTCAAGATGGAAAACGTATAGAAGTCTTAGTGTAGGAATTGCGGCTTAGTGAGGGTTGATACTGCCTTCCATCAGATATATTTTTTAAAGCTTTTTCATGCACTTCTTCTTGTCCTACCAATGTTTGTTAAAATTGACACTAAGGATAGTCTGGGAGTGTGTATTTGTTGGGATGGTTGTTTGTTTATCTATATTTATCAATGATAAAATTCTTAAATCTGTAGCTGTGCCCTTGAATAACATCAGTACAAAATAAGTTCATGATGAATGAATTATCTATATTGTTAATGACCTTTTAGAAAATTATGGGTGTTTTTGCCTAAATGTAATAACAAAGGAGAAGTGACTACTACTCCACGGAAATACATTATATCACCTTTCTCTTTTAAGGACAGTTTATGGAAATTAAATTTGTTAAATATTCAAATTTATCAATGGCCCAGAGGTACCTTTAGAAGAAATTTTCAATGAGATGATCATAATTATTGGTGTCATGACAACAGGTCAATGAAATTGCTATTTTGAGAGCAAAGCCAGACTGTGAGAAGTCTGTGACAGTAAAACACATGAAGGAATCACTAGTCTCATGATAGCTCATTCAGGAAAGTAGTTAAAGGTGCAAAGACCAGAGTTTTGAGAGGAAAGCTTATCTGTACTCTATGCTGTATATTACCTAATGTATATGCTATCGTATTAATCTGCTTTGTGGTAAAGATATTCAACATTTTGGGAGACATTAACAAACCCAGGGTTTGAGATATGAAGCAAGAATATAAGGCATCAGTTAAAATGTGGGTAGAAACGTGATCTGAACATATGGAGTATTTTTTTTAATAAAAATATTTTAGGAAGATATAACACAGGAGAAATTTTCTTAAGTGGAAGATCATGACACAACAATGTGGTGAATATTATTGGGAAAGGAGGGGAGTTACAGCTATTTGGTCCAGGAAGTCTCAGAAAATATAGCCCATTTATATCTGGTATTTTATCATTATAGCAGGCCTGATGCAACTATCTATTCAATCTTCTCATCAGTAAATTTGTAAATTGACTTATAATAATAAAACAAATTTCATAGAACTGTTGTAAAGGTTAATTGGAATAGTATATGTAAACACTTTTAAAGAATAAGTACTATACTAAATGTCTACTTTTGAAAGTTTCTGTTTCTAATATTTTTATGTGCAATTATAGGATACAATTTGAGAGGACGTTTTTCTGTCCAAAAGGTCTATTTCTTTTTCTACAAATCTTCTGCAGATGATGAAAACCCCAACATTGTTGACTAATTTCTTTGTGTTAAAGAACTCTTGTTGAAACTAACGTTGCCCATTTAGAGTTATAAGGTATAAACTTATTAACTATTACTTTAGTATAAAGACCTTTCTTAAATCTTTTCTATTGAGGTTTGAGACAATAATAAAAGAAAGTAATGCAAATCGTAGTACAATATTTTGGAAAATGTTGGTGACATGTTGTCACTGGGCAGGCGGGATAAGACTATGAAAAGACAAATAATTATAAGAAAAACCTAAATTGTTTTAAAATTTCCAACAGTGAAAATTAAGAAATTATTCCCCCATATGATATATATTGGAAATAGAAGTAGCAATGTTCCAAGATTAAACAGATTTTTGTTTCTTTATATACATTTTTCTCTTACTTAAGCTAGAAGCAAAAAAAGGATCAAATTTAAGAAAAGGAACTATGCATTTTGTGTTGCAAATAAGCTTAATCAAGGTAATATTCTCTCAAATATGCAAAGAATTCTTAATAAAAAGAGTTTACTTAAGCTTAAATAACATATGTACTAACAATTTTACCTCTGTGTTTTATAATTAGACATAAACTACTTGCATATAAGTCAACTTTATTTACAAAACTAAAATTGGTAAACATTTCACTTTAGAATGCACCACTCTCAGATTCTGCTGGTCTTGCTTTTGAGTTTGTAAATGTTGTATATTGAAGGTTTAGCACAATGAGAAAATCTTGACATCAATGGCATTTTGTTGTCAACTTAGTAGGGTATAAGTCAGGATGAAATAAAATTAGCATCCTGAAATCTATAAAAGGTGATTTGTTTAGTAAAAGCAAAGATTAGAGCCTTTATATAATTATTTGCATATTATAATACCCACAACAAGTTACCTAGAAATGGCACAAAATTTTATTGTGATATAAATTATAGGTAAAAATATTATTATATAATAATACTCAAATTGTAAGTTATCAGGAATTTTAAAATTAGATGATATATAGATTCTCTACATCCTAACTTGAGTAATAAAATTGTCCATAAAAATTTTGTTCTTTGCTTATCCTCTGGGAAATTACAACCTTCAGGAAAATAAAAACTTTCTCTATTTGAATTGTTTGCAGATTCCCACCATTCTGCTAATTACTCAACCTTGTCCCACACTCTGACATTTTGTCAATTTTACTGAAATAATTGTTATGTATGTTATTGAAATTTAGTTCTGAAAGTCTAATCTGATAAAAGTTTACATAACTTTTGATTGCAAATCAGGTTTTTGAGTAAGAGGCAGACTGGAAAACTAAGTAGCTAAGTAGTTAAAAGTAGCTAAACTAAGCAGCTAAAACTAAGTAGCTAAAAATGAAGGTTTCTCAAACCTTCATTCTTAAATTAGTTCCTTAACATAGGAAACAGGAAAAGTAATAGTAATTGCCTGCTTGAGCATCTCTCACAATATGCAGTTTATTAGTGTCATTAATAAACTGTGAAATTACAACTTTTCTGTGAAGAGTTACTTCATATGTCATTCTAAAAATGGATATATACAGAATGTCAATTAAAGCCGTTGACGCAGATATTTATTAGCTTTTTGGCAAAACCTCTAAATTTATTAGGTATAAATTTTTAAATAATAAAGTTAATTTTTAGAATAAACTGTTATATTGTTAAACTTTTTATTATTGCATATATAAAAGTAAAGCTGAACGAATAATTATCTTGTGATTTGATTTATGTAGCTTTATATAAATGTGGTTATATATATGCATAGTAAAAGAGAACAGAAATATGCATAATTAAAAATCCCCATTTTTGTACTTGATATGTTATTTCTTTCCTAAATTTGTATGGATTAGAGGTTGAAGTGGATTGATCAGGGATTCTATTAGAGAGATAGGGTTTTATGCATTGTTCCTTTTCAGGCTTGTTTTTGAGAGTGAGGATAAACATAAGAGTCAGGTGTTCCTATTATTACTCAAAGTGCAGGGTTCCCTGTAAAATGAATTAACAACGAGACAAGGACTTCAGTCCAACATAGGCCTACAAATCTTTCTTACTTGAATTGGAGACAAATAGGGGCTTACCTTAATTTTCCATCATTCTCAACTGAAAATGGGAAAGTACGAACAGTGGGAAAGGAGAACTTCACATGCCCTCAAAGGCCAGTCCTGCCTGAACTTCTCACCTCAAGCAGAATGAAGGGGCAAGGTACCTTCATCATATCTGAGCACAGACAGACCAGTACCAGCAGAGATCCTAAATGGAGACTGCTTACTGCTTTCATACGCAATATTTCTGCTCCCAAATTCAATGACGTATTACGCAACAGATGCTGGGTCCACAGAATAGGCCAACTACAATTCTTCCCAAAGGAAGCACTGGGTACCAGAAAGTAAGTAGAGCTGAAACCCCCTTTAGAACTAGGAATAACAGCATGAATCTCTTAAGACTATATTTGTTATTTTTTCATTTTATTTTAAATTAAAAATTGACACCAAATGAAATGTGGAAACATGTAAATAGTTTCTGAGGATTTTTTTTTTTTTAAATAAAACAATGAAAACAACATATGGTCAACAATGTTTTAAATAGCTTAATAAGAAAAGACCATATTCAGCTTAAAGAGCATGTAATAACCAAGTACTTATATTTAGTGCAGAGTTTAATTGTGGTCAAATTTAAATTGCTATACTTAAACTGTATTATTTCACAGCCCATTCGGTTATCATGTAAAAGCACCACACATCAGCTCAGGTAAGCATAGTAGAGGTAAAATTAAGAGATGATTTTTAAAAATGAGGACAGACAACTGCAAGTCTGTTCATCAAAATGCATCGGAGGTTTTCTCTGACAGTATCAGATAAAGGAGGCTTTGCAATGAAGACCTGGCAAACAAGAACAACATAACAAAATGTGCTGATGTGTGATACTACAGTGGCGGGACCCAGCAGAAACGAACACAGTGTTCTTCCCAGAGGATAAAAGGCTTAACCTTTTATGCTATGCAATCCTGTAAAAACAAACGTAGGAGGTAAGGCTACCATTTCTACACAGAGACGGAGAAAAGAGATTTTCTTGGGAAATTCACACACTTTTCAGGCAAAGAAACTTTGGAATCAGAAGGCACTAATGTTGAATCCTTTTTCTACCAAATTACAGTTGCTTTGTTGCTGTGTTGCTTTGGACAAGTTGCCAAAATATGTTTAAAATTCATAAGGCAACTTGAAACACATGGGTTAGTTATAGTATTCTCAAAGACTGATGTTATTTTTCATTAGCTGAGTGATATTGAATACATTATTCCCAGACCTTAACTTCCTCATATTAAAATTGTGATAATGAATATTCACCATACAGCAAGTATATCTGATAAAATCTTCCAAGGATATTGTGAACATAAAATTTGATAATATATGTAAAGTATCCACATTTTTGCCTGCTTTAACAAATGTTAGTTAATCTCTGTCCCTGTTAATTATATCCTCCTCTAAGACAAAAATTTGAGAAAATACTAAATGACTCTTTTGTGGTGATTATGTCATAAATCAAAACAAAACAAAAAACCCAATTATTGGCACATATTGCTGATGGGAGTGTAAATTTTTATAATTAGGAAAACAATATAGCAATTCCATTCTACGTGTATACCCAAGATAAATAAAAACGTGTTCACACAAAATCTTGTATTAATACATACTTATTCACAGCAGTGCTATGCATAATATCTCAATCTGTAAACAACTCAAATACTCATCAAGTGATAAATGGATATACAAAAGAGGTATACATCTATATAAGAGAATATTATTTATCCTTGAAAAATAGTGAAGTATTGACATACGCTATACCATGGGTGAATCTTGAAAACATACCATGTAAAAGAAGTGAGACACAAAAGGCAATATATTATATATGATTCTTTTTTTTATTAAATGTCCAACATAGACAAATAGACAAAACATTAGTTTGTGGTTGTATTAGGCTGTTCTTGTATTGCTGTACCTCAGACTGAGTAATTTATAAGAAAAAAACATTTAATTGGTTCACTGTGCAAGCGTTACAGGAAGCATAACGTCAGCATCTGCTTGTAGGGAGGGCTCAGGGAGCTTCCAGTCATGGCAGAGTGTGAAGGGGGAGTAGGTGTCTCACATGGAGGGAGCAGGAGTGAGAGAGAGAGAATGGGGAGGTGCTAAGCACTTGAAAATGACCAGATCTCATGAGAACTTATTCACTGTGCCTAGGACAGCACCAAGGGTATGGCATTGAATCATTCACAAGAAATTTGCCCCTATGATCCAACCACCTCCATCCAGACCCCACCTCCAACATTCGGGGTTAGATTTCAACATGAAATTCAGGGCAGGGACACACATTGAAACTGTGCCAGTGGTTATCAGGACTTTGTCAGGAGGAGATACAGGGAGTGATTGCTAATAGGTATGGGGTTTCCTTTGGAATAATGAACTACTCTGGAATTAATGGTGATGATTGCAAAATCTTGTGAACAGTATAAAAAATCATTGATTTGAACCTATTAAAAGGGTCAATTACCCTTATTTGTGACCATATTCTACAGAAATAAAGCTACCAGCAAATAAATTAAAAAGGCTTATATCCAAGTATTTGTCATGGCAAGCAACATAAATAACCATCTACAAGGAATGTTTGAATATAGTCTGATGAAATGATAACAAAAGTGTTAATGTGCTTACCATGTACCTGATAGTGGATTAAACACTTTGCATATATTGTATATTTGTTACTCATATCAACATTTTGTAGATACCATTATTTTTTATTCTATAGATGAGGAAATTAAAGCATAGGAAGACAGCAATGTGCTTAAGGTCGTGGCATTGTTTGTATTCAGGAACTGAAATGATAATACCTATATCATAGGGTGGTTTTGATTATTAAATGAGATAATACATGAAAAGTGCTTAGAACAGATTAGAAAGTCATAGGCCTATGTGATGTTCAATTTTATCAGTCATCTTTGCTAGATGCCATGGTGCCCAGTCATTTGGTCAAATATTATTCCATTTGTTTCTGTGAGGTTAATTTTTACATGAGATTAACACTTAAATTAGTAGACTTCGAATATAGCAGATTGCTCTCCATTATATGGATGGGGCTTATTAAATTAGTTGAAGGACTTAAGGGAAATAAAAAAAAAAATGGACTTTTCAGGAGGTAGAGGTAATTCTGCCAGCAGACTCAAATAGCGACTCTTCCCTGGGTTTTCAGTTGGCCAGCCTACTTTGCAGATTTTAGACTTATGAACCTCCTCCATAATCATATGAGTCTACTCCTTAACATTGATCTCTCTTCCACCTTCTCTGTGTGTGTGTTTATAATTATATATAATACATAATAATATAATATATAATACATGACATATATACATACGTATATATACATATGTCCATATATATACATGTAAGATATATATACAGAAATATATACTCTGTTGGTTCTGTTGCTCTGGAAAACCATGATGAAAACGCCCTAATTAGGTTTCTTTTTAATCAAGAAGAAAAAATGTAAATTGGCAAACATTTTTATAATAACATTTTGTAATAAGAAATTTGGTGTTTATACATATATCTGTTTCTTATTCATAGAAAAAAATGTAGAAAGATGAATATAAAGTGGAATAATGAAAAATTACATTCAGGCATTGTATTTTGTACACATCTGTATGACCTAATTTGATGCAATAAGCATATAAAGCTTTTGTAGTTTGAAAGGAAAAGTCTTTAAAATATTTAAACATTTAAAAAAATATTTAAAAACCAACAAAGTAAACAATAAGGACAACAAAGCATCAGAAAAACCTATGTTATATGAATTTGGAGGCACAATTACATACAGTGGAGTCATAACTGACAGTAAATTGCCAGGAAAGGAAGGGTTTAGCTGTGTCATGTTCCAAACAGGCTAAACATAGAGAATCAGTGGGAAAAAAAAATCACTCTAAATTCGGAGATTAGTAGGTTTTTTCCCCTAAGGTTTCTAAATACTATCCTGATTTTGTAAGTTATTTACATACCTTAGAAATTCCTACTGTTTACGACTCTGTCTAAACAGAAACATAGCCAGATGCCTACTTGAACTGCCTATGTGAGATAATTCAACATCCTACAAATTTTTCTCCAATTAATGGTTTGGTTATTAGTTTAGCTGACATAAAACATATATTTGGCTGAGATTTAACCAAACTCTGTGAAACGCCCTCCTAATAAACTGTGTAATATTTCTAAGAAATAAAACAAATTCGTCCTTTAGGTTTTGAAGGTCTACATTTTTTTCCTTTAGCCCATATCTGAAAACTAATTCCTGGTGAAAAGTCATACTAAAAGTCATATAGCAAATTGATAGCAAAGCCACAAATAGAATCTAGTAATTCTTATTTTCATGTCCAGACTTTAATCATTGAACCAGACGAGTTGCCACTTTCTCTGACTGATCACCCTTAGCATTTAATCCTTCTTCCAAGATTCCCATTTATAGAGGTGACATAATTCAAAATTTCTGCATGGGTCACACGACAGACAAAGGCATGTGTGGGATTAATTTGCTGAGGATGACAAAAATTACAAAACTGAAATGGTTTGGGATAATAAACCCAAAATATGTTTGATATTTCAGAATGGAAAACTGCTCCCCAAAATAACAAAGATGTGCAGTGTGTCATTGCAATAATCCCTTGGTCTCACTCTATCAAATGCACACAGAGGCTTGAAAATAAATGTAAGGAATGATTTACCAGAGATGCTGATGCATAAAGACATATTCAAACTTGAGAGAACACATTTCTATCAGCTTCAGTGCCAACATCCTCAAAGCTGCAAGGCTAAACATTCCACATCCTGAAATTAGCATCTTAAGCTTCATGAAATAGTGTAGAAAGTGCAATAGCCAGGATACTATGGTGCACAGCTGCCACTGGGGATTCCAGGGTGTTATGTATATTCTAAAGGGCATGGATATTGGGGATGCAGCTGCTTCTCCCCTTGATTGAAGAATAGCTGTTGCTTCTTATTGCTTCTTATCCACAAGCCCAGGACCTCATATATTTTTCTTCAGCTTAACAAGAGGGAGCAGTGTAACATGCTGGTAAAGAGCAACATGTTTCAAATTGAATGATAATTTTTTACGGGTAATTGAGGTGAGTAAAAATAGAAGCAGATTCGTTTAGCTTTTTTATTTTCTTGAATTTTTCTTCTTCATTCATGCTTCTCATTTAATAACTCAGAAAATTAAAACACTTTTCTCAATATTCACAGTAAAACAACCATGTCTGATTAAATCTCTGATGCATTGAAGTTAGAAGAGATCCAATATCAAATCTAGATTAACCAGCATCTTACTTATTTTTAGATAGAGCTTCTTCGTGTTGTGTGTTTGGAGGTATGTGGATGTGTGCTTTCCTTTAGTCTCTACTAGGATCTTGTCTAGAAGCTGAAACTTCGGTAAGGCAATAGGAACTCTTAAGTGCAGGTACCTCTCATAGAAATTGGAGTAGCCCACTTGGATACGTATCTTCTGAGAACTGATTGTTACCTTTCAGATGGCCTCACTCTTGTAACAGACCTGTACAAAAGACATTTTGGAATCAGTCTTTGCAGTCTGCCTTGTGAAAGCGATGTTGTTTACCTGCTTTGTCTAAAGTGGGTAGCATAATCATACGTGTAGTAGAACCCATGCTGTCCGTAGTTATTAATAATATCTGAAAGTTTTCTATTATAAACACCTTAAAAATTAAATAATCATTGAAATCACTTTGAGAAACTTACATATATAGAGACATCTATAACCAAATATAGAAATTATTTAAATCTTTTTTTTTCAAATATTCTATAAATTTCCACTCAAGGATTTCCTGAAACTCAGCCAAATACATCATTCTATCTTTGAGAAAAGTCTCTGAGACTATCTTAATTAATCATTTCCTTTTTCTGAATCCTAGCTCTGCATCATATGAAGCTACCTGTAGAAGTCTCATGCTGTTTCAAATACCATGTTTCTGCATTTAAATGGCCATTTACATATTTGTTTATTTTGATTTGTTTTAGTTTTCATTCCTTGAACACTGTGTTTCAGGTCCTACTGTCCATCCTTTACATATGATATCTAACAAGATTGTGTCCTAAGAGAGCATACCTTCTTCTAGAGTTTGAAGGGAGAAATCAAGAGTTCTGTTATAAGCACAATCCATTTGTGATGCTGTTACCTACCAAAGCCATGTGGCAAACTGGACAGTTTGATAAATGAATTTCAAGTTCAAGAAAATGGTTAGTTCTGACAAATAAACATCAGAGTCAATCTGTGGAGTTTCTAAAATTATAGGTAGAAAGCACAGGGGCCAGCAAAGGGGATGACATTGGGAGGCAAGAGTGTAATGCTGTCCCTTACACCAAGTGAAGTAAGTATTATAGGAAGAAAGGAGTCATTAGTAATGTCAAATACTGCTGAGAGTCTAATCAGTTGAGGACTTAGAATTTGCCACTGGCTTTGGCTTAGTGAAGTTGTTATGAACTTGGTAAGGACAATTTCTTTGGAGAAGTAGAAATGAAAACCTAATTATTGTGAATGAAGGAATGCATCAAACAAGAACACGAAAAACTGTATAGGCAAATATTTCAGTTTTGCAATAAAGGGAAGAAAGAAATGGAAAGATAAGTGAAAATCTTGTGAGCAATAGTTTTACTATTTTTTGAAAAATTGTTGAATGGCATTATAAAGAATAGCAAAAATGGGTATGATAAATTTTCTGCTCTCAGAGAACTTTGTACATATGCAATATCATTTGTATCATTTATATCAATGTCACATAAAAAAGATGATTAGTTTCACTAGACCTTAATTTGAAATTTTGCTTTTGTTGGTCCTCTACAATTTTTGGTTATCTTCTATTATTTTGCAGGCAATGTGGAAAATGAAGAAAAGCAACCAACTCTGAAACTTCGAACAGTATGTTATATTTAAAATCTATTTTTATTTTAAAACAAATCATTCACTTACATACAGGGTTGTAATTATATTTGTATAGTAACACATGTCCTATAGTTCTTCAAAGTGACATGAACTCCCTTCTATCACCCATTATGGTTGTGAGGTATGATAGTGTCTTGATATTATATTGTAGTTTTCTACTGCAGAAAAAAATCCTCAGGAAATAAATAAAGGAGGCTGCAACCCTTAAGATTTACTAGACATATGAAAAGAATAATGCAGTGGAAATTATGCATGTAAATGGCCTTCCTTTAATTTATTTCCATAAAAGTATTTCTTTATAATTTGTTTTATTTCTTTATAATGATGCTGCTATTGCTTTTAAACAGAAATATAAAGCCCTTCATAATTTTGTTCACACAATTTTGTTTACATATGTTTTCTCTATATTATTTCATGTAAATTTATCAGTATGGATGCCTCATTAGTAACATATATTTGTACTCATAAAATAGTGAAGTACAAACTTTAAATCTTTAACATCACCCTATCTCCAATCTACCAGAGCAACAAAGAAAAATGTGCTGCCTTCCTTGTGATAATAGTAACATTGATCATTGTATCTTTCAGATGAGACCTTAGCTTTCTTTGACAAGTTCATTCCTGAAGTATTTTTTTCTATAAAGTTAGTAATTACTTTTTATAGACTTCCACATAGTATTTCAAGGCAAAGCATCCACTAAGTTATATTAGATATAAATTTGCCACTGTATGTTTTCTGACTGATTTCTCAGAAACCTTGAACTTGCCATGCAAGAAAGATTTTTCACTCCACTAATCCTTCAAGCATTTTTTTTTTTTGGCAACTTTCTGTGATTTTATATTGGATGAAGAAAGCATAACCCCTGGATTAATAATATAATTACCACTTAGGAACTTGTTAGACACACAAATTGTTTTGTTTCACTGCAGACATAATGAATCAGAATTAGGGGAGGGGCTTAGAAATGTGTAGTTTAAAAAGCCTTCAGATCATTCTGATGTTAGCTAAATTTTGAGATCTTTTGCACAAGGAGAAACCATAATTACATTGACTTTCTGTTTTAATTATTTAAAAGCTGTTTTCAGATAGTTGAATAGCGCTAAGATGCACTTTGCCTCTATTTCTGTATGCAACTTTTATAGCTTATCTCAGTTGAGAAATTGTTTCAAGGTTATATAGAGGTTAAAGTAATTAAATGTGTCAATCTATTTACCTTTATGTAAATTCAAATTGTAATTTCTTATTCTGTTGATATTTTTGACTTTGTAAATTTAGACACGGTACCTTTATTTTTCCCTTTTTATCGTATATTCATATTGCAGATTTTCCTTTTATTTAATTTAAAAGATTTTTGTAAATCTTTGAATGATACAGTGAAATTTTGCTGCTTTTTTGACTTTTGCTCAACTATTTTCTTTGTCATCCACCGAACACTGGAGAGGATCTCCACACTCAAAGCCTAACTAAAAGTTCTATGATCTTCCTTCTTGTAAGTTTATGAAGTTTATATACTAATCATGGATGTATGAGGAACTTCAGAGTTCAAATGCAAGGCCATATCTGTCATCCTTTTGGGTGCAAGTCTCACAGCATGCTTAAAAATTTTACTCTGAGGACACTGGTGGGCAAAAAAATATGGTTTGGCAACTATCTAATGACAGGTAACAAAAATGGAAGAAAAAAACT
The DNA here is from genome assembly GCF_024542745.1 of Macaca thibetana thibetana. Lineage (NCBI taxonomy): Eukaryota > Metazoa > Chordata > Mammalia > Primates > Cercopithecidae > Macaca > Macaca thibetana. The sequence goes on from NC_065594.1 coordinate 64,051,081, forward strand.
TTTTCTTAAATTACAGAGGCCTTTCTTTAAAAATAAGGTTGCTGTAAACAGAGTTTAGTCTTTGCCTATCCAGTACTTCAATAAGAGAGTACTAATTACTTGCTGATGTTTAGAGCGGAGAAGGAAACTTGGTGATGACAGGACTGAAAACCTTGTGCAGGTGAGTAAGCTTAATGCACTAGTCAAGAGATATTACCAAAACGAAGCATCACAAAGGAGAAGTTAAATATAATATTAGTAAAATTCATAGACAGTAATGTGGTTGAGAAAACTTGTATGTGACCAAATGAGAAACATCCTCTGGCAGTTTGCAGAAATAATTTGGACATATTTTCTGAAAGTCCTTTTATAGAAACTGAGTGATTACTAAGGAAAAAATCATTTCAAATAAAACAGTCTCATTTTTATGCCCAGACTGATATGGTCCACATAGAGGACATTTATGTAAATGTACAAATAGCCTCCAGACATCGTTCAACTGGAGTGAGATTGTATTGTATTGTATCGTATCGTATCATATCGTATTGCATCGTATCATATCGTATCGCATTGTCTCCTGGACAATACTGGACGACTTTCTCTGATAACAGTTGATACAGTATGGATGTGTCCCCACTCAAATCTAATGTTGAATTGTAATCCCCGGTATTGGAGGTGGGGATAGGTGAGAGTTGACCAGATCAGGAGAGTGGCCTTCTCATGAGTGTTTTAGCAACATCTTGATACTGTCTTCACAATAGTGAGTTATCACGAGATCTGGTTATTTAAAAGTGTGTAGCAACTCTCTTCTCTCTCTCTCTCTTTCCTGCTTTCGCCATGTGATGTACTTGCTCCTTCTTTGCCTCTCACCATGAGTAAAAGCTTCATGAGGTCTCCTCGGGAAGATACTGGTGCTGTGCTTTCTGCACAGTCAGCAGAATCGTGAGCCAACTAAACCTCTTTTCTTTAAAAATTACCCAGTCTGTTATTTCTTTATAGCAATGTGAGAATGGACTAATACAACAATGATGTAACTAAACTGAAATGCAATTTTTGAAGAATTGTCCAGCTATGGCTTAATAGTTTGTCTTCCTATATTAAATGTAGTATGTTCTCATTATTGCTTTTCAATTATCTGCCTCTTCTTGTTTTCCCTTTTTGTTTTCAAAGTGTAATAATATCTCCATTTATCATTTTTTTGTATTTGATATCAAATTATCTATTTAGCGAGGCAGATATTTGGAGCTTGGCTCATGACCTTGGATTTCCACCTTGGAAACAGGTGAGAGTACCTGTTTCCAACAATTAAGTGTTTAAGAGAAACAAGTGCCTCAAGAAGGATATTAAGATTCAAATATGGAATATCAGACTTTTCTTTTAAAGCAGGGGTAACTGAGGAAGCTATGAGATTAAAATTAAGGATCTGAAAGCCTCAATGACTACAGCAGATTAAAGGAAGGGTTGTGATATTGGAAAAGATGTGCAGGAAAGTGGTCTGTCTAAATTCCAGAAACAGGAGCCTTTTGACTCTAAAGAGCTATTAAGTGTTTCTTCCTAACAGTAACATTGAAGGAGACCTCAAATGTGAGAAAACAGATATCTTCTAAGCCTTCTTATTAGTAGTTTGCTAAATTTTAGAATCAAAACTCCTTTTTTGTATAATTATTTTGTGAGAATTTTCATCATAGCACTCAGATAGACATTTTATATCTTAACTTTAGTTACACATATTTAATGCAATAAGATTTGCTAAGTGAAAATATGTAAATAGTGTAATGATAGTATTATAGAAAGTTGTCCTGTGTCTTTAAATTAGGTCATATATTTTCAGAGTATCTAATACCCAACACTATACGTATAGCAGAATTTTTACAGATGCTTTCTCTCTCTCTATATATATATATAAAATAAGTGTGTGTGTGTGTGTGTGTGTGTGTGTATATATATATATATATAAAAAAGTAGGCACCTCTCTTCTCTCTCTCCCTTTTTCCTGCTTTTGCCATGTGATGTACTTGCTCCTTCTTTGCCTCTCACCATGAGTAAAAGCTCCATGAGGTCTCTTCAGGAAGATACTGGTGCTGTGCTTTCTGTACAGCCAGCAGAACCGTGAGCCGACTAAACCTCTTTTTAAAAATTACCCAGTCTGTTATTTCTTTATAGCAGTGTGAGAATGGACTAATACAACAATTATATAACTAAACTGAAATACATATAATATATAATTATATATATAATATATATTATATATATGTAAAAGTAGGCAGATTCAGAAGAAAAGTCAAAATATCTACATAGAAGATCTCTGAATAAGCAAAACCCTTCCTAGTGAGAAAACAGCAATCATGGTATTTCACATATATATATATATGTGTGTGTATATATATATGTGTGTATATATATGTGTGTATATATGTGTGTGTGTGTGTGTGTATATATATATATACCACATCTTGTAACTGTCATAAACCACATCAGCATGAGACAAGAGTGCTATGTTTTGGATATGTTTGGATATTTCAAAGGCTTTACTGAAACCTGGTGCCTCCTGGAAACTGCAGCCTCATATGCTTGCTTTACATACTTGTACTTTGTTCATAATTGTAATAATATGTGTGCTAAAATGCCTTCCTTCTCTTTCCATACTTCATGATTTGGTGCCAGGTAAAGTGTATTTCGTAAAATGAATAATGAAAATATGCCTACCAAGGACAACAGTTCATTGAAATAATATAGTAAGTACACATTATATTTTACTCTGTTTATTTTGTATGTCAAAGAGTAATTATGTGAGATGTTTAATTGTAATTCCAAATAACAAAACCATATATCCATAAGTCAGATAGGGGTGACTAAGAATCTCATTAACTAATCCATTATATTAGCTAGTTATCATTAACCCAATAGCTCGCAGAATGCTGACAAAGCTTAATACGAAGTAGTTGTCATAGAAATCAACTCAATGAACCAATTAATTTTTAAGCTATAGACAAAATGTTGATTTCAAAAGTTACCTTATTGGATCCACCTCTGTAAAAGTTAGAAGCTATCTGACATCATATAACTTAGTACATGTATATGATGTTTAAAAGAAAAAATATTGATAATGACCTTAATAAGTGATCATGAGTTTGTAATGAAAAAGAAATATCTTGATGTTTTCCTACATAACAGAAAACATATTCCTAAAAATATCACAGGCTTAAAATTTCACTAACATTCTGTGAAAAGTAGGCAGATTCAGAAGAAAAGTCAAAATATCTACATGGAAGATCTCTAAATAAGCAAAACCCTTCCTAGTGAGAAAACAGCAATCATGGTATTTCACAAATATATATATATATGTGTGTGTGTGTGTGTATATATGTGTGTGTGTATATATATACCACATCTTGTAACTGTCATAAACCACATCAGCATGAGACAAGAGTGCTATGTTTTGGGTATGTTTGGATATTTCAAAGGCTTTACTGAAACATATATATACATATATATGTGTGTGTGTGTATATATATATGTATGTGTGTATATATATACACACACACACACACCCCCCAGGGCATATTCCACATCTAACCATATTTCACCTCTAATCTGCACTCTTAGCATCTTAAGTAATTCCTTGTGAAGGTATCTCTTTTTCTGAGATGTCCCAGGCTTCTTTTTCCAAATGAAAAAAGGACTAATTGGCATGGTTTCTATCCCAAGTATCATCTTTGTCCTACTCAATTCTCTTTGCTTTGTATCCACTTCCCAACTCCAAATGACATTTATAATTCAATTTTATTTATTTTATGAAGGCAATAACTAATATGCTATCATAAAACTCAATTGAATAAGCAGATATTATAGCAAGTTAATATTCATATAGGCCATGAATCAGAAAACCTGAGTCTTAATCCCAATGTAGCTACTATTTATCTATACAAGTTTTTTTGAGCTATGTAAACCCTGACATTAATTTCTTGATATTCGAAACAAACAATAGATTTCCAAGATAGCTTCCAATCCTTATAGTTATTGAACTAACAAATAATTCTATATGAAAATAGTGTAGTATCTTTTCTTTTTTAAGATATTCTTGACAGTTAGCATCCTAAAAACTACTGCATTTCAAGCATATGTCCTCTTTGAAAACAATTAGTACGTTTGTCTGTTTTTTTTTCCAAATCTTTGAGTATAGTGATGAATGAAACAAAGGATTTGTTTTATATATGAACCTGGAACTCTGAGAAAACCCATCTGTGTTGTGTAAGTTGGTTTGAGATTTGTGTTGTGGTTTTCACCAGGAAGTGTCACGATAAATAGTTCACAAAACATAAGTAATTTCCTCCCTCCTAAGCTGCTTCTTAGGTGATCTAAAGCCAGTGTTTTTTTTTTTTTCTCTCTCTGAAATAGCTAATGGATTTCATGGTTATTGTAAGAAACTTTTTAGTTTCTTACAATAGAATTGCTTTTTAAGAGTCATATTCATTTTTCATTTATTCAGATATATTGAATACAAAAAACATTTATGTTTCAACTGTTTAAGATACCCAAGATAATAAATTGAATTTTTTTTTTTTTTAATCAAGTAGAGTTGGTGACATAGCAATTCAATTCTGTACAATGGCGGAAACTATTACGTCAGCTATAATTAAAATCCTCAGTGATTTTTATTTTTAATTTGTATAGTAAACTGGGAGTTCAAGACTTAAATTTAATTCTTAGATATCTAACCAAACTGATCTACTAAGACACAGTACTTAATATTACATATCTGTATTAGTCCATTCCCATGTTGCTATAAGGACAAACCTGAGACTGGGTAATTTATAAAAGAAAGAGGTTTAATAGACTCACAGTTCTGCAGAACTAGGTGGCCTCAGGAAACTTACAATCATGGTGGAAAGAGGAGAATGAAAACCGAGCTAAGGGGGAAGCCCCTTATAAAACCATCAGATCTCGTGAGAACTAACTTACTACCATGAGAATAGCATGGGGGAAATTGCCCCCATGATTTAATTACCTCCCACTGGGTCACTCCCATGACACATGGGGATTATGGGAACCACAATTCAATTTGAGATTTGGGTGGGGACACAGCCAAGCCCTATCAGTATTTTTTGTTTCTTCAATGACAATTATGAGTGGATGCTGTCTTGGACATTAAAAAATAAGTTATTCCTGAAAGTTCTCAGAAATTTCAATGGCATTATTTAGCAATATGATTCCCAGCTATTTCAAATCACTTAACCACACTATTGTGTTCTTCAGAAATGTCATTCATATAAAATGCAATCATTTCACTTACCAGTGCCTTCTTTTTTTAATCCTATGGCATTCTCTTTTCTCAACGAATATTTAGGGAATATTTGTTCATAGTCTCAAAACAGAAGCAAATACTAAATAAAAATAATTCTACTTTGTTCAGTCCATTCATTCAATCAATCATCCATTCATTTATTCAAACTTTTTTTTTCATTTCACAAATATTTAATATGCGGTGCCTCAATGCTAGGAATTGTTCTAAGTAAATAAAATCCATCCATGCGTCCATCATGCACTGATAACTGGAAGCTCTAGGCTCAGCGGTCCTCAGTTCCCAAGTCAGCCATGACTGATTCCCACAAGAAGATGATCTCTGATATCCATCATTGTTATAGACCTTGTAGTGATTGTACCTGGGGGTAGATCCAAACACCTGTAAATATATTAGGCCAAAGAGGTTCCATTAACAGTTTATCTTTTCAACTTTACATTAGTGGATGTTTTCCCCAGTTATATATTCAGCATTCAGCAATTCCAACTATTACTGGAGTAATGATGTGTTCATCACATCCTAGTGTCCTGTGTAGCTGAGCAATATAATACCTCCTTCCCAATTGCTTTAGTAATGTATATTGATGGAATGAACGATAGAAAGACCCCCTGTTCTGTTATTCCAAAATATTCCCAAGCTATTTATGAATAACCATTTGTATGTACTCCTAATCCTCTGGGTCAGAATTCCTGAATGTTGCCATCAGTTGAAAATTAATTCCTTTTTTTTTTTTGACCTTTGACTTTTAACACTGAGTAGACAGCCATATAGCTTGTGTGCTAGTTCTTGTTTTCCACTTCTTATCTCAGCTTCTGTTTTCTCAACTTCTTCTCTTGCCTATTATGAATTCTTAGCTGAGATAAGCTATAAAGAAAAAGATGTTCAGAATATTTCTATTTAGGAAAAGGCTCTGATTCTGAATCTAGATCTTATAGTTAATAAAGCTCAATTAGAACTTGATTTGTATCAGATTGATCAATTTTAACCAGATTATATATGCAGTTTACTAGATGTCTGAGATCTTTGCTCATTTAATCTATATGTAGGTACATAATTTGTCATCAATAAAATGCATACTTTGCAAAGAGTTTCTGTGGGAACAAAAATAACACATATGATACGTCTGAAATAGCTTTTGCACTAAGAATGCTGTTTTGTCCATGTTGTTTACTTCTCTAGGGTTATAGAATGGCTACTTAATTTTTAATTAATAAATTTGACTAGTCATACTTTAATATTACTTCCCCTAATAAAGTTTCTATACTTAAAAGATAAATTCTTCTAAGACATTAATTTTGTGAAGGCAAGTTTTCCTAAAAAAGCACTTTTTCCTAAAGGAAATCAGTATATTGAAGCGATAGCTGCACTCCCGTGTTCATTGCAGCGATATTCACAATAGCCAAGATATGGAATCAACCTAAGTGTCCATTAACAAATGAATGGATAAAGAAAATGTGGTACACATACACGATGTAATATTATTCATCCATAAAGAGAATAAAATTCTGCCATTTGCAGCAAGATAAATGAAACTAGAAGTTAATTAAAATGAGGGAGGCAAAGAAGTATATAATACGTTCTCATTCATATGTAGGAGCTGAAACAAAATTATCCCATGGAGGCAGATAGTAGGATGGTGGTTACCAGAGTCAGGGAAGGGAAGAGGGTGGTGGGCATTGAAGAGAGACTGGTCAATAGGTTCAAAAATACAAATAGATAGAAGTTCTAGTGTTCAATAGCATACTAGGACAATTATTGTTAATAGGAATTTGTTATATATTTCAAAATAGAAGGGGATATTGGAAATGTTCTCAACACAAACAAATGATATGGATATCTCAGTTATCCTTATTTGATAATTATGTATTGTATGCATGTATCCAAAAAACTCATGTGCCTTGTAAAGATACAACTATTATATAGCAATAAAAAGTACTTGAATAGAAAAAGTCCCTGAATAGAATAATTAGCAAAAATAAATTTATAGCTATAGAACACAGAATCTTCATTCACAATGTATATACGGTTCAGAAATGACAGGCAGGCTTGAAAAGATAAATTAGGGTCAGATTTTAAAATGCCTTGTATTTGAATTTAATGAACTAAATTTAGCCTTATAATTCTTTGTTACAAATAGAACTTTCCCTTGATATTACTGAATAGAAATACCACTCTGAGGTTTAAATTTCATCAAATGCCTCTTCGTTGTTTACATATATGCATAGCATATTGCTGCAAATCAAATGCTTGTTATACATTGTACGTAAAATGTATTTTATTCTGGCTTTTTCGTAGGAGCTTATGGCTTCCTCAGTGAAGGATGTATTCACTTTTAAGCTTCTGAAGCCCTATCCCCACGTCTTTTCTTATATAGCCAAAGAGATAGAAAAGAATAGAGCTTTTGTATTTTACTTATATCCACAACTACAATTTTTCAACTATTAACCGCTGCAGCAGCCAGTTTATCATTTACTGGGTTTTGAAACTGACATAAGATTAGCTTCCTTAATAACCAGATCAGAATGTTATTTCCAAGTGTGTACTAATGTAGCTGTATTTTTTCCATGAAAAACTGTCCCGTATGTTGCTTTTAAAGAAAACTGTTGCATTGTCACAAAATGTTGGAGGGCAACCTAATGTGAACACTTTCATGTCTGTGTCACTTTATATTTTATGAAGTGTGTTTTAAATGCATTATGTCAATTAAGGTTCAACCTAACAACATAAAGGAATAGATGTTACTGCCATTTTGTAATTTAGAATAATGAGACTGAATGAAATTAGCTTATATTCTTATGATCACTCATAGCTTTATGTATGCATTCATTAGAATTTAGAGATATAAAAGAGCTGAATAAATCAAATTAACTAAATTTAAATCTGTTCAAGTTTGTTTGCACATTAATATCTGTTTCATTTCTTTAAATCATCTGTAGGTGTCTTTCAAGTTAGAGGAAATTTGCTTATTTGCTTATTTCTTACCTTCTACTAAAATTTGTATTTTTGTTGCGTTCTTGGCTGATGTGTTTTTTTAAATTCCTTTTTTTCACAGTCTCCATGCATCAGTACTTTGTACTATCCATTCTCTCCCCCCAAATCTCTGCCTCTTTCTCTCTGTGTTTGTGAGTATGTATGTGTATGTGTGCATGTTTATCAGGATGGACTTTTTGTTATCTTTATATTCACAAAGACATTAAACAGAACAAAACAAAACAAAAACTCCAAATCTTCAGAGCAGCCTGGCTCAAATGTAAAATTGTATACCTTGTTATCCCATAATTATTCTTTCGTGGAGAATAATATGAGCTATATGAAAAATTTGGTGACAGTTTAATAAGGAAAAATGGCATTGTGTACCCAATAACCATACAAAATCCTCAAGCTTTCACTATAATGGAATTGAGAAAAGAATTGCTAAACCCTCCACTTACCTTAGCAATGATAATGATTCACTGAAAAATTTATTTATTTTTGAAGAGGTTACATTGAAACATTCAGTGAATAAAATAATATATTTTATAGAAATGTATAGAATATGAAAATTATTGTGGGATGATGCATTATTTATAATTTAAATTTATACATTATAAAACTTCTATATAATACCTGGCTACCTTAAAGTGTAAAAATATGTATGATAGTCTATTGTTATAGACTCTTGGAGGTAATTTCTGCTTAAGTAAACACACAACCTATTTATACATAATGGAGATCACATTCTACTTAAAGTGTGTGCATGTGTTTGTTTATGTATGTGTAGAAAAATATTGTTATCCACATTAGCTTCTGGCTATTCCATATAATTAAAGAATGCACAATCATAAATAAATGCTGGTTAAAATACTGTGATGTCATATACACACAGACATTTCATTTGGCACATGTGACATTTTAGAAAAATAAGGAAAAACTTCTTGAAATCTTCTGTAAATAAATATCTTTATAGCCATAATTTAAAAAATTTAAGTAGAAAAGATTGAACACTGAAATAAAAAAGGACTTTGTAATTTACTGTTTACTTTCTTATTTGCACTTAATTTATTGAAAACAAAAAACCTTGGATTTATTTTTCCTTCTTAAAAAATGTTCAAGGTTGAGCACACAACAACTCAAATATTCCACAACTTAAAAATAATGGATACTTGAATTCATCGTTCTGTTACCCAAATCCACTGAGTTTTTGTAGTCTGCTTTTTCTAGGAAATAAAGCTGTAAACTTCAATGTAAAAACTATTCTTCAGTATATTTGAAGGCTATAATCAGTCTTTAGCTGATTATACCTCTCAGCATTTAGTTCTAGGTTTTACCTCAGCCTTTAGTTTCAGATTTTAAAATAACAATGATACGGAGAAGTACTTTCTTAATCCTTTATTTATTAAACCTATTTCACCATCTTTCAAATCCTTTAGAAACTGCCATGGTTTAGCACCAAAGAATGTAATGAAAATGTTGAAAATAAGCTATAGTCCAATCAAAGCCATATTTTGCATTGCAAATTAAAAACATATCTTTTCTAAATGGAGATAAAGTATATGAGAAATTTCTCCAAAAAGCATAATTTACTAAATTATTTTTTCCATCTCTGAGGTTAGTGACATTGTGTAATAAATTTCTTAAAGATATTCATAGTTATTCATATATTTGTTTATGTTAATTGCTATTAATAATAGCAACATAGAACTATAATGCCTCAAAAGAGTAGGATATTTCAAACCTTGTAAAGCAATGCTTAATGATCTTGAACTTTTGGTTGAGAGTTAGGTATAGTGAATCATGCCTGTAGTCCCAAATACTCAGGAGGCTGAGGTGGTAGGATTGTTTGGGTCCGGGAGTTGGTGGCCAAAAGGAGCTGTGATTGCACCACTCCACTCCAGTCTGGGTGACAGAACAAGACCCTGTGTCAAAAACAGAAAAAAGAAACAAAACTTTTGGTAAGAATGTCAGAGATACAAAAAAATCCATTTAGTGTTCAAGAAATAATTCAATGATATTTTATAGAAAACAGTGCAGATAGGTAAACTGTTTATCTTCATTCATTATTTAGCAAATATTATGGGGACACATTTCCAGTCAGGTAATGGAAGTATTGTCTGAGAAACTACTGATAAAGACAAATTAAAATAGCAATTATAAAAATTATATTAAAATTGACATTTATTTACATTGTACCTTACTAAGAGAAAATAACCATTGTTTAGAGGGTTTTTTTTATTATTTCAAAACAATCTTCAAACAATAAGGTTCAAGACAAAATTCACTTAATAAAATTAATATATTTAATGTTGCCCACACAAATAATGCATATTTTTGAAATCATAAATAAAATTTGAAAAATGCATATAAAATTAAGTAACTATGTAGAGTATCACATTAAATTTCTAGTTATATAAGAATTAAGTATTTGTATGGGCAATTTCAAAACACATTAATTTTATTAGGTGATTTTTGACCTCCACAGCTATAGTTTTTTAGTTTGTTTACTTTTTGGTTTTTCTTTTTGTTGATACTGTTGTCAATATCTGTCATGATGTGAGAAAGGAGAATAGGGATAAAGATGATGACAACTAATTTAAAAGATTCTATATCAAAACAGAAATATAAGTATTTAGTAATTTAAAAATGCAGGATATAAAATTATATTTATTTTACTTTATTTTATTTTGAGACATGATCTGACTCTGTCACCCTGGCTGGAATGCAGTGGCGTGAACTTGGCTCACTGCCACCTCCACTTCCTGGGCTCAAGTCATCCTTTCACCTCAGCCTCCCAAGTATCTGGGACTACAAGCACACACAGCATACCAAGACAACTTTTTGTATTTCTTGTTGAGAGCGGTTTCACCATGTTGCCCAGGCTCGTCTTGAACTCTTGGACTCAAGCCATCTGCCTGCCTCAGCCTCCCAAAGTGTTGGGATGACAGGCATGAGCCACTGTGCTTGGCCTATATTTTTAATTATACAAAAATCGAGATACTATTTTCTTATTATCGTAATCTTTTACTTCCTTGCCTTGAGGTAATCTTATTTATTTCTTAATATGTATTTTTATATCTTTCTCAGTGCACGTGATCACACATACGGCTTTTTATGTGCACTAGATTGTAGAATACATATTATTTTTAAGTATATATAGTATGTTTATCAAAACAGTAACAAAAAAGGAGAAGTTATTTTATGCCAAAAAAAGGATTGAACATTTTAACTAGAAATCTTGAAGTCCTGATTTTCCAGTTAAAATATCACAAAAAAAGTATAACAAAAATGTGAGCCAAAATAAGAAAACAACTAACTCTCCAGCACTTTTTTTGAGACAACTAAGCTTTCAAAAGTAGTGTGTTATTAGTTCACAAATCAGTTGTTGTTTAGATTCTTCAATGGTGTCCTATCACACTGAAAATTAAATCAATATCTAACCAACGTTTGGCCTGAGCTGGTCCCCAATTACCTCTCTAATCTCATTGAACTGTCTTGAGCCTACTAAGCCTTCTGTTCTTCAGAAAGTTTGCCCTTTTATTCTCTTTATGAAACTTCCCCAGATATTTTCATGGCTGGCTTCTTCATTTTATTTGAGATTCTGCTTAAATATCACTTCCTTAGAGAAGCCTTTTCTGAATAACATGTCAAAAACTCTAGCTCCTTATTCCTTTTTCCACTGCCTGGCTTAACTTTTCTTCTTTGCATTCATTAATGCCTCATACACATAGAAGTGTATGTTTATGTTTTGTTCCTCCACCTGGAATTTAAACCTTACAGAGTTAAGGATGAGTTGTGTCTTTTTAAGGGTGGCCAAATGTTCTGGTTGGTGTGAGACTGGGGAAGGGGAGTAGGGAGGTTCTCAGGATGTGGCACTTTCAGTGCTGTCACTGGGATGGCCCATGGCAAACCAGAATGTTTGGTCACCCTGGTTGTTCACTGTTCCTTGCCTTTTACTTAGAATAAGGGTGGGTACATGGTAGATGCTTAATAACTATTTATTGAATGAATGAAGCAGTGAATTTGAACTTGAATTTAAATGTTAAGTTCAACAATAATTTTTTAAAGTATTAAGTTTTGTAACAACGGAGGTGGATTTTCTGGTATCAACTTGTGTTTTGGATGACGAGAATTTTCACGGCTCCTCTGAAAGCAGTACACAAAGAAAACAAATACGTTACTGGTTTCAGAAGAGCCATGAAAAAGTAGGTGCAGAGAATTTTAAGAGCTCCACAAGTATGCAAAAACTTGTGGAACCCATAAAATTCTCTCCGCCTACTTTTAAGATAGCTGACTTCAATAATATTCAGCCCATAGTTTTACCTTAATTTTCCATAGAAAGCCTGTATTACAGTGTTTAGGAGTTCTGGTTATATACTTTTATAGCATCTACACTTGCCTGAATAGTGCTTTGCTCAATGCCTGTCTGCCCTTTAGACTTCACATCTCATGAATTCAAAGATCATGTCTGTCTTGCTCACTGCTGATTCTCTGACATCTAACACAATCCAGTACACCCTTATTTGAGTTCCCTGTAGCACATTGTTTCACAGAGAAGCAGACATTTTTCTGGTTACAGATTACTGCTGTAATATGCAATATAACCTCTGTGTGTGTATGTGTGTGTATAAAATGGATACACATATACGTAAATATATGTGCCATGCATTTTGTATTTTACACATCAGTATGATAAACACCTCTCTTCTGTGCTTGGGAAAATTTGAGTATCTCTCTATTCCTTGCACTCAAAGAGATGTAGCTAAAAATACAGGGTGAAGAAAAAAGACAATATTGGGAAGAAAGCTGTAGTGGGTACCTAGGACATATCTGTGGAAATTATAATCAGGGAGAGGATTAGACTCTTAATATTTGGAAAGACTATGAATCTTAATGAATTTGTCAGAATGCCAGCCAAACTCAAAAATAATTTAGGTTGTGGATTTTCCAAATTGATGGAGAAAATAAATAAGACCTTGTGTATTTTTCAATCTATTATATCAATAAATTATTCAGTAACTGAATGGAAATTGTCATATACTCAGAAAAAATAAATATACTTTGGAACTTGTTGTTTTATTTCTCATAGATTTTTTAAAGCTAATAATCTATTTAAAATGTTAGCTGACCGAGCTGTAATGAAAGAAAAGATAGAAATGCTTTGCTTCCGAGTAGCAAGAGGATAGAAAAGCCTCAGGAGGTCACAAGTCTCCTTTCATTCTGCACCTTTGTGGATGGCATTCTAATGGAGGAATAGTGATGGTATGAGGTAGAGACCCTCAGTAATCCCAACTGGATGCTGCAAAGACAATCTTTCTTCATTAGAAACTGCTTTCAGTGTGCATATCTGTTTAAAACTGACCTCCCTTCCCTCTCCTTCATTGCCTGGCTGAAAACACAAATCATTTCTGCACTTCTCCTGATTAACTCGGACTCACTCTGATCACTTTTCTCATATACTACACCTCATAACTTGCACTGTGACTGTGCAATTTTCATTGGCTCTCCTTTATCTGTTACTTTTTAAAGGTGGCGAAATATTTTAAATCTCCCACTCAATTGTCAACTCTTTGAAGACAGGTATCCCAGATTTTATTGGTTTTACACCCTCCCCCAGAGCTTAGTAGAATGTTCTGGCCATATGAGCAATGAAGAACTAAACTGAAGGCAACCTGAGAGACTCAACTTCTCACTAAAGTTATGCAACTCTGAAAAAGATACCCACGTTTTGAAATGTGCTAAACAACACAAAGGCATTTGTTTCACAAAGCCATTTTTCAAAATTATAACTAAATTTAGAATTTATGAATTATACTTTATTTTGGTACATAAGAGGCACTCAAATTCTTTTGGAGTTTTTAATGTATAACTTACATACAATAAAATGTATTCATTTAAAGTGTACAGTCTGATGAGGCTTGACAAATGTATATACTTGTTTACCCTCTACTCCAGTCTAGACACAGAATAGTTCCATTGCCCCAAAACATTCTCTCCTGCTCTCTCTCTGTTGGTACTCCCCACCCACTGGATGAGACTACAACTGGTATGATTTCTATTAAAGGAAAATTCATTAGTCTTAAACAGAATCTATGTCAGTTTCATATCGAGAATAAAGTTCAGTTTGCTAATGGGGCTGTAATTTGAGAAGCAAAGAGTAAAGAATCATGATATATTTTCAGAAGAACCTAGGAAAGAAGTGAAAGTGTCCCCAACTCTGAACATTTTATTTTTTTCAAAGGTATTCAATTAATTATTTAGTGTACCCCCTAAACTTGGTTATGGCAAATTGGCCTTTTGTGTATGCTATGGAAAAATAATAATACTGAATAGCAATAATGAAAGAGTATGTTTTTGATTTGATTAAAAATTATACATAATTGATATATTAATATATTATTGATTAGAACCACAAAAACAATTAATTTATAAACGCTTTGTAATTATTCATTTTCACTGTAGTTCATGAAGACATTTAGAAATACATTAACATGAATTAAAACTTATTCTCCATACTAGGTAGTAGTCCATAAATTTCTCTTTACTTCTCTCTCTTTCTAATTTAGGGGCTTTAAAAATATGTTATTGAAATTGTACAGAATGTAACAAAATAAGGCAACTATACATAAAATCGCTGGAAAAATTATACTTCAGTTCTAGAAAATTATATTTAATAAGAAGATATCACATTGTTACACAAGCTTTTGTGACATATGTTTGAATGAAAAAAAGAAACAATATTTCATAGTTGAAGTTCATGTTCCTTGAGGGTCCTTATTATGAAAAGCTATGCTACCTTATATTACTCTGATAAATTCTATTCTTTATTAGAATTCAATCTTTGTGCTTGGCAAGGTGTTGTGGCATATATTATATGCAGAACTGAGAAAGAATATTTTGCATGTAGACACAACATTTTGAATATATTAAGAGCTACACATTAATCATCCTGGTTTCCAGCCTATTATAGTGAATTGACTTATAAGTTGCTATGAATCTGGTTATTCTATTGCAAGGCACTTCAGGTAAAAAATATTTTATAAACAAAGAAGGGTAGGAAGTAGTAGTTGGCTGATTTTTTTTAACTTTTCTTGAAATGACATGACGTTTTTGGAAGTATGTCTAAAAGGATTTAAAATTTTCTCATGAATAATTTTACAGTTCCAAAGAAGTTGGCTTTGTGATAGGAAAACTGTTCATTTGTGTTTGTAATGTGGTCTTTGAACTGTATTCTGAACTTCCATAGCTCATTTTAGAGGTAGTAGTTTGGGTGGCATGCCCTGTAGTCCTTAGCATATTTTTTTCTGACAATTTTTTATGGTAATAATTTGTTACTTTTACTTTTGCTAGTCATTCTATTTCTTGATTCAGACCTTAGTATATTTATTTAAAATGTGGCATGAGGAATACACATACACACACACTAAAGCTTTTCTAGAAGGATCAGTTTCTTACACATATAAACTCTGGTTTGTTTTTGTTGTTGTTGTTGTTGTTGTTTTTTGAGACGGAGTCATGCTCTGTTGCCCAGGCTGGAGTGCAGTGGTGTGATCTCGGCTCACTGCAAGCTCCACCTACCAGGTTCACACCATTCTCCTGCCTCAGCCTCCTAAGTAGCTGGGACTACAGGCGCCTGCCACCACACCCAGCTAATTTTTTCTGTTTTTAGTAGAGACGGGGTTTCACTGTTTTAGCCAGGATGGTCTCCATCTCCTGACCTCGTGATCTGCCTGCCTCGGACTCCCAAAGTGCTGGGATTACAAGTGTGAGCCACCTCGCCCGGCCAAACTCAGGTTTTTTAATATGCATGAATACAAATACATACATCCTAATAAATTATACTACTAATTTTTATATTCTCATAAATTTAGACAACGATGTTTAACACACACACAAAAAGTGTCTTTTAAATATCTACAATGGATATAGTGCCAATTAAATGCTTAATATTCAACTTAATTTTAACTGTAATCCTGTAAAGTCAGTACTATCTTTAGTTTGTACAAGAGTTCATACACAGTTTGGCCAAATGTATAAAATAATAAAGAACATAAACACAATTTAATCAAGAATATAATTCTATATTTATCTGCCTACATGCCTGAGGACAATTTTGGTTCTAGAATGTGATCATTTCTATTGCAGGATCTATACTCATTCTGCCTCCATTTGACGTGGTGGCTATAACATCTATCCAGTATCCTTTACTCATTTCCTCAAGAAAATTATTTAACCTCTATGTGTGTGTGTGTGCGTTTTGCCTCTTCCTGCAAAAGGAAGATAAGAACAATACGTATCTCATACAGTGGTTGTACATTTTAAACAAAAATAACTTCGACAACTGCCTGGAAAATATTTTAGAAACTATTACAGTATGGTTCTACTGGTAATATGGGTGGTAATAGTGGTAGCAGCATTAATAGTAGTAGTAATGGTAGCAGCAGTAGTAGCATCAGAAAAAGGAGGAGTAGGAAGATAATGATATGCTGTTCATTGACTGTTCTGTAGTGGAAATTTACTTATGTAATAGATATGAATGAGTTTACAATAAAGCATATACATGTAAGTTTTTTTCCTTTTTTTTTATTTTGTTTCCTAATCAGTTTTTTAAAGGTGCATCACCTGTGAATTCTGCTTTAGTGTACGTTACCACAACTTGCGTTCAAACAGAGCCGAGTACCAATTCCTGTGACATACCTTCTAGATAAGCTTGATTCCAGTTCCCCAGCTCCTCACTGTTGGTCTCTAATTTGTCAAATGAGGATAACTGTACTTAGTTACCTTACAGATTTGCTGCAAAAACTGAAGAATACCTGCATATCAGTCATTTTGTAGACTCTAGTACACAGTAGTTCAGTGTACCTTAGCTTTCTCTACTGCTTCTGTGACTGATTTAGTCATTGACCTTGACCAGCAAGTTACATTTCCTTACTGGGTTTCAGTTTTTTCACTTGTATAAAGAAAGTTCTAAAAGAAATACATGGTGAAATAGTAGAGGAATTGAACCAAATTGTTTCTAAGTCTCTTTGAACCAAAACGCAACCAAAAAAACAACAACAACAACAATAAAAACTACAGATTATTTGAACAACTAACTATAACCTGTAGTTCAACTTGTATTTATTGGTTTACTAAAGCACACATGATAAATATCTTACATGCAATTTTGTTTGTAGGGAATATAGGCTGGGTGCGATGGCTCACACCTGTAATCTCAGCACTTTGGGAGGCCAAGATGGTCAGAACACCTGACAGGAGTTTGAGACCAGCCTGACCAATATGATGAAACCCCGTCTCTACAAAAAATACAAAAATTAGCTGCTCGTGGTGGCATGCACCTGTAATCCCAGCTACTTGGGAGGAAGAGACAGGAGAATCGCTTGAACCCGGGAGGCAGAGGTTGCAGTGAGCTGAGATCACGCCATTGCAGTCCAGCCTGGGCAAGAAGAGCAAAACTGTCTCAAAAAAAAAAAAAAAAAAAAAAAAAAAAAAAAAAAAAGGAGTATATGCACATAAATAGACTAGTCTTTACAAGTATAATCATTAATTGTTATTCTAATAAGGCAAGAGGATGGAAGATAAACATTCTGATTTTTTTTTTTTAAAAAGCACTACAGTTTTTAATGATCTTAGTAAAAAAGAAGTAAACTTTCTCCAATATTCTTGCCACAACTAGGTGAGATTTGAAGTTGTTTAAATCACTGACAAAAGCAAGAAGGGGAGATAGAGAGAGAGAGAGGAAGGAAGGAAGAGAGGGAGGGAGGGAGGAAGGAAGGAAGAAAGGAAGGAAGGGACTGGCTACAGGAAAGACTGTAATAGACCAAATGGTGGAGTGTAGGACTAAGAACACAAGTGGAAGCCAGATTATACATTAGGAGGATATTTTCCTGGTCATTAGACTTAGAAAGAACAAAGGTTGGGGGCAGACAAAAGCACATTTGTGTTTGTGTGCAAACCACAGTTCCTTTCCATCTGATACATTCAATTGTTGCCATGAAATAATGAGTTGTTGAAATGGTGCTTCTTAGAATATACTGCACAGAACCAGATATGAAGACAGAGATGGCTCACAGTATGCATTAAAGAGTTTTTTCCCCCTCTTTTAACAAAAAATGGGGCTTTAATATAGCATTTAGTCACAGACTAACATGATAAAAGCACTATTTAAGGAACATTCTTGGCTGCTGCATTTGACAGAGAAAAAATAAATTGGATAGTAAAATAGAAAGTAACATGGCAAGAGATGTAAAAGCTTCTGCTTCTGGCTATGGTTCTTGACAGTATCTAACTATGCAATTTTGTTAAATAAATTCACCTCTCTAACTTACCTTTATAAAATGGGTTGTTCCAGCATTAGCCAGATCTAAAATTCTATCAGTAGAAGCAGAGATTTATGAAAATCAAGATAAAAATACTCATATTTTTATGATAAGTGGTTAACACTAAAGTGGAGGGGGATTAGCTAACTAACTAACTAAATAAACGTGTGTATATTTATTATTTGCATAATGAAAATAAGGCAATTAGCATGATCTTTGGTGATCAGAAATCACAATTTGAATCGTGGTTTTTCAACCACTCTGACAAAATGGGAATAGCAAAGGTATTTAATAAGGTTTCGGAAATGGTTAAATAAGAATATACAAATAAAACCTATCACAATATGGACCATTATCAATGTCCTTTTCATTGAGGATTGGATATTGCTGAAAGAAGGGAACAAACAATAAGAAGGAACTACAAGGTGTTACAGTTACTCCAACCACAGTGAACCATCTGTATACATTCATCATGGTTCCCTTACTATGAGCTGCTTTTTAGGTTGATCTAAAGTCTAATATCTGTTTCGTAATTCTTCCTGAAGTTTCCCCAAGTCTTATTCCAAGTTCCTATCATTTGATGCCATAGTCTCCAGCCTACACTTTAACCCTGTACTCCCATTGTGCTTGCCCTTATCTCTGATTTTTTTTATTTGGGTTAGTTGTTTGTATGTGTCTCTAATTCTGTATCGTTCATGTTCAAGGCAGTGTCTTTGATTCATGCTTGTATCACAAACATAACTTAATATAGTGTAAAAGGTGACCCTCAGATGTTTGATAAAAACCAGGACAAGCACACAAATATGTTTGGGAGCTTCATATCTGAAGAGCATGAATATATCTGTACTCTTAATAAATACGGCAGAAATTTCACATATGTATTCTAAAACTTAGAATAGCTCACACTAGTATTAAGTAGGATTGAATCAATCAATAAATTGTATCTATATTAAAATTTGTTATGGAGTATTTTGAATAAAAATATTTAAAAGCAAATGGGGTTTGTTATGTCTACAATGAATAAATTCATATTTCATTTTTGACTCTAGGAGACTTATACTAATGATACTAAAATTGAAATGAGAAATTTGAGATGAGGAAAAGTTAACAGGGGGCTCTTTAGTTGACCTGTAATTTTGTGAAAAGTTACTGCCATCCTAGTGATGTTCAAAAGATCCATCGAATCTTTTGGAATCATGGAAGAGTCTTATAGGAAAATATATACAACTCTGGCAACAAATTTATATCACTTACTCTACTATATCACTAGTTTAACACTTTATTTACTCCTCACATTCTTGGATCAACTTTCTATGGCATGATCTATTTTGTTATATAAATTATATGTCACTTGAATTATACTTTTCAAATTAAAATGAAAAATAATCTTGTATTCCACAATCTCTACTTTTGATAAAATCTTAGATATTTATAATATTAAACCAACCCATTTTATAGATTCATAAAGGTAAGTTACAGAAGTGAAGTAGTCCAACAAAACTGCATAGCTCATTACTGTCAGTGCTTTAGAATCCTCATACAACTTTGCAAAAATATGCTTAACCAGCCACTAAATTCTCTGGAGGTAAGAAGAGGATAATGTGGAGTAAGGAAAGGAAAATAAGGGTCATGGAAACCAAAGGAGAAGAGGGTTTCAGGAAAGAGGCAATAATTAAAAGTGTGAAATGCACTTGAAAGCTCAGAGAGGGAAGAATTATAACAGATGGATTGAGACTAATTGCAGATCAGTGGTGATTTTTTTAAAAACAATTTTGTAGAGCATGCAATGGTGAAGAAAATTTAAATCTGATGATGAAAAAATGGAATAGCTCCAGACATTTATATGTGAAGTATGGACATGAAAAAAAGGTAAGAGAAAGGAGGAAAATAACGTGCCATGATCTCTTCCTACTTGTCAGTGACTAGGTTAAGTGCTCTAAGTATACGCTAGCCTATTTACTATGTGAACAATTTATATCCTACATATTATTTTATTAATTATAGAAAACAGTTAAAGTTTAAAGCAGTTGTTTGGAGGATGACTATTATGACATAATTTACAAATTTGACACACCATAGGTGATAGAATCAAGACCCAGAATATACGTAAACTTGAAGACAAAGATGAATGCACCCTAGGGAGAGACTTACTAGCAAGGACAGGTTTAACATTTGAGAGGAAACTTCTCAAAAGTCCAGAAGAGATGGTAATTCTTCTGGTAATAGAGGAATGGGATGGATAAAAGCTTTACAGAAAAGACAGTATGTTAACCTGGTAAATTTGAAGTAAGCGATAGTAAAGGTTTATATTAATGACCTTTCTCTGTACTTGTTAAAAAGAGCCTAGCTTTCTTAGCTGCCTCTTTTGCTGAGCAATATCAATTTAAACCCCCAGATTACAACTCTAATGACCATAGAGGTGTATGTATCTTTATTTGATTTATCTCATATGTTGTGTTACAAACCTATAGTTTATCAACTAGAAAGATGACTCTAACTAAAAAACATATTTCTGTTTCAATTAAAAAGAAATTTAACAGTGTTAATACTCCCACTTTTTGTTTGTTGAACATTATTTGACCTATATATGTACAAATAAGTTCCACATGTCATTTTCTAAGAGGATACTTGATACTACATGGCTATGACTAATTGTTTGTGTAAGGATGACCTGGCTTACTAGTTTACTAGCATACTAGCATTTTTAAAGATAATATTAAAAAGTCAATAATGTTATTTATTTTTAACATTTTATAAAAGTAAAACTTTAAGCACGTGAGACTCAAAAGAGAATAGATGTCCTCCAGGTTCATCCAAGATGTTGTAAATGACAGAAATTTCATATTTGTTATGGCTGTGTAGTATTCCATTTTATATACCAAATTTCTCTATACATTCATCCACTGATAGGCACTTAGGTGGATGCTATGTCTTGGCTATTGTGAATAATCATACAATACACATAAGAGTACAGATGTCTCTCCAACATACTCTTCAATTACACAGCAATTTATCAGTATCTGCATAAGCAATTTTATCAGTTACACACACCTGCTACTATCAGTGTCTCTTCGACATACTGATTTCATGTCTTTTGAATATATACCCAATAGGAAGATTGTTGAATTATTTGGCAAGTCTAATTTTAATGTTTTGCGGATCTTTATAATATTTTCCATTGTGGCTGTGCTAATTTACATTCCAAGCAATCTTTGGAAGGGCTCCCATTTCTCCACATTCCTGCCGCAAATTATCTTTTTTAAAAATATTAGTCATTCTAACAAGAGTTAGAAGGTTTTGATTTGCATTTTCCTAATTATTAGTGATGCTGAGCATTTTTTTTATATACCTGTTAAGCATTTGTACGTCGTCTTTGAGAAATATCTATTTAGGAATTTTTGCCCCCTTTTTAAACAGGTTGTTTTTTCTCTATTGAGTTGATTGAGTTCCTTATATATTTTGGATATTAAACCCTTAACAGATGTATAGTTCGCAAATATGCAAATATTTTCTCCCACTTTTAGGCTGTCTCATTCTATTGATTGTTTCCTTTGCTGTGCAAAAGATTTTTAATTTGCTGTAATCTCGTTTGTCTAGTTTGCTTCTCTTGCTTCTGCTTTTGTGGTCTTATCCAAAACATCTTTGCCCAGACCACTGTCATGAAACTTTTGCCTTATGTTTTCTTCTAGTAGTTTCGTAGTTTCAGGTATTATATTTAAGTCTTCAATCCATCTTGAGCTGATTTTTTCATATGGTGAGAGATAAGGGTCTTATTTTATTCCTCTACATGTGGATATCCAGTTTTCCCAACATCATTTATTGAAGAGACTGTCCTTTTCTCAATGTGTGTTCCTGGCTCCACTGTCAACAACCTGTAGGCTGTACGTGTGTGGATATATTTCTGGGCATTTTATTCTGATACATCAGTCTATGTGTCTGTTTTTATGCCAGTACCATGCTTTTTTGGTTACTATATTTTTGTAGTATAGTTGGAAGTTAGGTATTGTGATGCCTTCAGGTTTTTTTATTTTTAAGCCAAGCACAGAAAGACAAATAGTACAATATCTTACTTATATGTGGAATCTTTAAAAATTGAAATGATAGCTGTTGACAGTAGAATAGTTGCCCGAGGCTATGAAGTATAGAGGAGAGGAGATAGAGGAGAGATTCATTAATGATATGATGTTACAATTACCTAGAAGGAAAAAGTTCCTGTGTTTTATTTTATATTAGAGAAACTAGAGTTAACAAAAATGTATATTTAAAAATAACTAAAACAGAGAACTTTGAATGTCTGTATTACAAAGAAATAAGAAATATTTAACGTGATGAATATCCCGGTCATCCTGATTTGATCATTACACAATATGTACATGTATCAAAACAGCACAGTGTGCCCCATAAATACGTACACTTACTGTGTGTCAGTCAAAAATAAAATAAAAATTATAAAAAGAGAATAGTTGTTCTTCAGTGCTTTGCAATTATTATGTAGTGAATACATAATAATATAAGAAGGAATTTTAACAGTCTAGCAAACATTTGTATTCATTAAGGAGTGCTTTCATAATCAGACCCAATCAGACCCTGATTACACAGCAATTTAGCCGTATATGTACACGCAGTTTTATCAGTTACACCCACATTCTATGTGTTCAGGGATTGTTTGGGATACTGTGAAAATATAACTGCAGAAATGAAAAGTTCTTTGGTTAAAATTGGACAAAGAATTTTATAGATTAAAAACATCATCATTTATGCCTGGCGAGTGCCAACTCACAGTATCTCACAGAATGGAAGAACTAAAATAAGTGTGTGCCTGCCATCTCACCTAGTTTGATGTGTCGGTCTGGGATCTCACTTGTTTTCAAGAATCCTATAATATAATCCAGGCTTTATCAGTGAAACATTATCTTCTCATACTCCCTAATGTAAATCCTGCTTGCAGTCAACCTAGCTTTCTTGATGACAGTTTTTTTTTCTCATCCATACCTTGGGCTCATTATCTTTATCTTTTACTTTTTCTCTAGCAATCTCCTACTTATTATACCAAAGTATAATAAATCCTCCATCTCTTTTGTGGAATATTATTGAACCTAATTGCTCTCTTTTACCTCTGGATTCCTTATCTACATATTGTCTAGATTACTCATTTCCACTGTTGCACATGCATGCATGTATTTTATTTTTCCTTTTAGACTATAAGTACCTAGAGAATAATGTGTTTTATACATCTTCATTACTGCAGATTGATTTATATGATAGATATTCACTAAGTAGATATTCAAATTAATTGAATTATTTCATTGTTATGCATTATTGCATTGTTATGCATTGTTATACAACTACCTGGTGTTGAAAATATTCCATTTTGCTATGTATTTCTAATGGTGTTGCTTAACTCCCCTTTTAAAATACTCTCTTCATGACCTCATGACTTTTAATGTAATGATAACATTTACTATCTGATTTTTAATAATTTCTTCTTTGGTAACTTTAAGCCTGTGGATTATTTTCTTTTTATCCTCTTGTCTCATTCTTATTTCTGTACATGTTGAGTAATCTCCTATCATAAACTTTCTCCTCAAGTTATTCAGAATTACTCTTACATTAAATATCAAATCATTTAGATCGGTATTTCCTGGATTAACATGACTACTGAGGAAAAGAACAAAATGAAGAAGAGTAGCATTAAGAAAAGAGTCATGCAAATGACTATGGAAGTTTCTAAAACTTCAAATTTATTAAAGTTATACATATGATAAAATTGTATAGAACTATATACACACACAAACACAACACACACACACACACACACACACACACACGAATACTCTTAACCTAGGGAAAATCTAAGTAAGATTGGTTGGTTATAACAATGTCAAAATCCTGTTTTTATACTCTACTATAGATTTTGTGAGTAACTGAGTAAAGGTATATAATTTATTTTAATTATTTCTGACAGTTACATATAAATCTATAATTATCTAGAAATTTAAAAGGTCATATTAACTTAGTTCATATTTAAATTCTGTCCATATGTTTTCATAAGGACTATCTCACCATAACTTGTCTGTAGCGTGCACTGCAGAGATGAAGAAACTGAGCTAGGTGGGTGAAGGGACTTGCAAAATGCATTATGTCTAATATTTCTTATCAAACAGCAGTAGACAAAGAATAGATATAGTCACCTGAAAAAGCACACATTAGCTAACAATTACTATGTAAGACATAACTGTGTGTATGGAGTAAAATTGGGATTCCATATATTAGCAAATATTTATTGAATGTTTATCATGTTGTAAGATCCTCATAAAGGCCTAATATTTTCCAAGTTGGCTAGCGTTTAGCACTTTAAAAAATAAGGACTCCTTTGCTTCTCTGTAAATCTTAAGAATGAGATTGACATTTTTGTTTCTCTTTGCAGATGAGAGATTTTGACATTAGATGCTTAAGTAAGTGTTAGAGGCAGAATAACCCCTCTGATTCATTACGCTGCAATTCGAACAGAAAAGTGAAAAATAATGAGTGATAAAGAAAATGCTGTAGCATAACAATTAATGATGGTTCACTATCTTACAGTGTTAGTCTTCTTTAAGTCTTCTTAAATGTCTTCTTCAGCATTTTCTTTTTCTTTTTAAGAGACAGGGCCTTGCTCTGTCACCCAGGCTGGGGTGCAATGGTGTGATCCTAGCACACTGCAGCCTTGGACTCTTAGGCTTAAGAGATCCTCCCACCTCAGGCTTCTGAATAGTTGGGGCCACAGGCACACACCAGCATGCCTGACTATTATTTTTTTATTTTTTGTAGAGATGGGGGTCTCACTATCTTGTTCAGGCTGGTCTTAAACTCTTGGACTCAAGTGATCCTCCCGCCTCAGCCTCCCAAATTGCTGGGACTATAGGCATAAGATGCTGCATGCAACTTTCTTTCAAATTTAGACCTATGTAGTCTTTAATGAAGACTACATAAGATGAAGACTACATAAGACTTATGTAGTCTTTAATGAAGACACCATCAGATGATGAACTATAAAATTATGAGTTATTGTTTATAATAAATTATATAATAAATATCAGCAAAGAGCTCACTATAAAGGTAGTAATCAGAGAATTGTAGATGTTTTGATCAACTATATCCTGGCACCAATAATGGAAACAGGCCGGGATGAAGAGCATAGCAGTAACATAAACAAATAATAAATTGCTTTCAAAATAGAGATTCCTTTCAGTGAACTCTAAAAACCCTAGAATTTTTTATTTTTGGAAAACCTACTCTATTCTTAAATTTTATTTATTATGAAATTTGTGCTATAAAGCTGAAAATAGTAAGGTGGCCTAGCATTTGTTTTCATTTTTATTTTATTTTATTTTAGTTTTTTGAAACAGGGTCTCACTCTGTCACCCAGGCTGGAGTGCAATGGTGTGTTCAAGGCTCTCTGCAGCCTTGACCTCCCAGGCTCAAGCAATCCTCCCACCTCAGCCTCTTGATAGCTGGCACTGTAGGTGTGCACCAAAATGCCTAGCTAATTTTGGTATTTTTTGTGGAGATGAGGATTTGCCATGTTGTCCAGGCTGGTCCCAAACTCCTAGGCTCAAATGATCCATCCACCTCAGTCTCCAAAATGCTGAGATTACAGGTATGAACCACCATGCCTGGCCCATTTTTAAATAAAAGCAAATGACCATAACTTATGTCACAGTGCAATGGATCCTAATTTTTCAAATGTTAAAATTGTCTTTTTAGGTAAGGAAATTTTACACATCCACATAAAATTTGAATTTGTTGTTTCCACATGAATTTATGACACCAATAAGATAATTCCAAGTGCCTCTCACTATCAACATTTTGAAACTATTTTTAGGGGGTTTAAGAAAATTCACCTTTGAAAACTTAGGATTTCTTTGGTGTATCATCAACCTGGAGTAAGAAAAAAACAGGCAAATAATTATTCATAGGTAACATCACATCATGCTTATTTAAATATTCTTCTTGCTTTGTCTACATAACACTGAAACATCTTTGATGGGTGTTTGAAATTATTTACTCTTTTGCATTATTATTTTAGGCAGAATGGTTTGGGTTTCAAGTGAGAGAATTCCAACTTGAAATAGGCAGGATGTGATGAATATTTAGGCTCAGAACAAAATTTGTGAAGGCCGAAAGTATATTTGGCATCAGGGATCCTAGACCAGAGCATCAGATGCCATCAAGATAATCTGCTGTCAGTCTATATTTACGTCCTTTATATATAGATAATTTTTTTTAATGCACTAAAATTTTCCACAATGGCTGCCAGCAACTCCTGGGCCCAGAAAATTTTGAGTTAGATCATCTTTATTATAGCTAAAGAGATGAGAATTATGGTTCATTGCCAGTACCAAATTACAGGATTTGATGAGGGGAGAGAGGGCAATTCCCCAAAGGAAGGACTTGCTAATCTAAAAAGAAAAATATTATGTAGACACAGTTAAGTTGGTATTTTGTCACTAAAAATTTCTATAAGACAACAATATTCTCATTCAGACTGCATTGTAACTTTTTTTTTTTTTTACCTTTTATTCTTTTGTACTCATGAAGGTGAGATAAAACAGGAAATAGGTAATCAAGCACACACATCAGCATGCACACACATGCACACACCTGATAGCTCATTCTCCATTGCAGATCCTCCTCATCTTCCCCAGCTCTCAACATTGTAGGAGCCTAGAGCTCAGTCTCTGAATATATCCTGTCTTCTATCTCTGCCCAATCCCTAGATGAGCTCATCCATTCTATGGCTTTAAATACTATCTATATACATATAGCAACCAAATTCATATACACAGCCTGAGCTCTCCCTTAAGCTGTACTTTTACAACTAACTATTTTCAAATTTAGTAAGGCCAAAACTGATATATTGGTTCCCACTGCACTTTTAGTCTTCCAGATCTCAGGAATGGCAATTTAATCATCCAGCTGTTCAAGTCAGAAACCTTGGCATCATCTCTCTCACAGTGTACATCCAATTCACAAGAAATTTCTTTCAGCTGTATCTATGAAATATATCTATTTACACATTCTTTCACTCCCCCATTATCTACAGAAACCAGCGTTCTCAATTGAGGGTGATTTTGCTCCCTAGTCATATTATTGGACAATATCTGGTGATATTTTTGCGTCTCAAAACATGAGGGGGCTACTGTCATTCAGTGGGTAGAGGTTAGAGGTGCCACTAAACATCCTGCAAAGTGCAGGCAGTCTCCCACAGCAACAAATTATCCCTTCGAAAATGGCAAGAGTACCTAGATTGAGAAACCCTAATGTGCACCAAGATTCCATTATCTCTCACTACTATTTTCCTAAAATGTGTTCCTAAATAGTCTTTAAATGTCTTCCCTAGCTATCCACCTACAATCAAGTAATCACAGAGGAGTCAGAAGGATCCTTTTATAAAGCTCTTTAGATGAAATCACTCCTCTGCTCACAGCCTTCGCAGGCATCCACATGGTTCATATCATCACTTCCTACCGGTCTGTGCCCAAATGCTGATACACTGTGGAACCTTTCATGCCCACGCAAACTAAACTAGCATATGCTTGCAACACCATCCTCTGTTTCTTAACCTGCTTAATTTTTTTCTTAACATTTTACCAGACACATTCTGTACTTCTTTACCTTTTTATTTTCTGATTTGTTAAACTGGAATTTCATAAGGAACATTGTTTTTGTTAAGTGATATATTCCCTGGTCACTAGACATTTGCCTACTACATGAACCTGATAATCTTTGTTGAATTTAGCAAAATATATTTTGTTTTTTATAAATAATAAAATCACCTTTGATAACTTAGGATTTCTTGGGGATGTCATCAATCTGGTTTAAGAAAAAAACGGGTAAATAATTATTCATAGGTAACATCATGCCGTGCTTATTATATTATATATATATGATATATAATATATGTATATATAGTATAGTTTGGATGCTGATCCCTTCCAAACCTAATGTTGAAAGTTGATCCCTAATATTGGAGATGGGACCTAATGGGAGGTGTTTGCATCATGGGGGTACATCATTCATGAATAGATTAATGCCCTTTCTGGGAGGGTGGGGAAAGGAGTTTGTTCTCACTCTATTAGTACCAGAGACAGCTGGTTGTTTAAAAGATTCTGGCACCTCCCTTTCCTCACTCTTGCTTCTGCCCTCTGACCGTGTGATATTGGTACACATCAGCTTCTCATTACTTTACACCATGAGTAGAACCTTCCTGAGGCCCAATCAAAAGCAGATATTGACACCATGTTTCTTGTGTATCCTGCAGAACGATGATGAGTCTAATAAACATTTTTAAAAAATAAATTACCCAGTCTTAGGTCTTCCTTTGTAGCAACACAGATGGACTAAGACACCTAATGTAATTGTTTATTCATATATTGTATGAATAGTTTTGAGATACTATTGACCTCTCTTAGTTTTAAAACTTTTCTTTTCTCATTTACAAAAATATTTCATAATTTTTTCTGTCAAAATATTAACTGTCCATGTACTATTTTCTTGTTCCTTCTTTTCTGTCCACTCTTAATTGCTAATAGTCCTTAATTCTGTCTTCAGCTTTCTTTTATCTCACATTAATCATTTTTTCTTAACACTTCTTTCTAATGTACAACCTCAGTTACATCATGGCCCTGTCGCTTCGATCCTTATCTCAGGTTCTCTCCTAAATTTAGACATATCCAAATGGAAATATCACTTGATTCCTTTAACACAACATGGCTCACCCGAATCACAAAGCGGCTGATTATACATGTTCAGGTTTGTTACATGGTTATATGGTGTGATGCTGATCTACCAGTGTTCTTGATTTTCATTAGCATTATCATCTTTTTTTTTTTTTTTTTCTATTGAGTTGGAGTTTTGCTCTTTTTGTTCAGACTGGAGTGCAGTGGCACGATCTTGGCCCACTGCAATGTCCACCTCCCTGGTTCAAACAATTCTCCTGCCTCAGCCTCCTGAGTAGCTGGGATTATAGGTGCATGCCACCACTCCCAGCTAATTTTTGTATTTTTAGTAGAGACAGGGTTTCACCATGTTTGCCAGGCTGGTCTTAATCTCCTGGCCTCAGGTGATTCACCCTCCTTTACCTCCCAAAGTGCTAGGATTACAGCATGAGCTACTGTGACCAGTCTACCTTTTCTACTAAAACAGAAAATTGTAAGATATTTTTCTTTAATGTTTTATTATTTTCTTTTCACATACGGTTGAACAAAAAAACCCCATCATCTGTAATAAAAGTAATTATATACTCTGTTTTAGCCTTTCCATTGTTGCTTCAATGTCTGTCTTCCAGACCTCATTATTTTTTGTTTGAAATATTGTAACTTTCTGTTGAATTCCATGCCAGAAATTTCAATTTTGCATATTGCCTTCAGACTTGTATTCTGTCAAAGTTTTGATAATCTCATTCCTGATATACAGAATACCTAAATTTAAACTTAATACTTTCTAGCTTAGTATAACAGCTCCATCACAGATTTATATCCACCTTTGTGATTTTATCTTCATATTCTCTTTTGACTTGTCCCTAAACTCCTACCAAAAGGAACTCCACACTAGTCCCTTGAACCACCGTGCCCTTTATTACATTTTTATTTGAATCTTTTCTTCCTTGTCTCTGGAATACCCTATTGACGTAACCTGAAACATTCTTAATACCCCTTTTAAAGGCAGCCTAAGGGTTGCTTTATTAAGAATTCTGTAATCACATTTACCACATTTATTTTAATTTCTCCCTTTATTTCTCCTCTATGAAATTTCTGTCTCCTGAAAAAAACAAGCAAAGGGGAAAGGATTTCCTATTTCATAAATGGTGCTGGGAAAACCAGCTGACGATATGCAGAAAACTGAAACTGGATCCTTTCCTTACACCGTATACAAAAACCAACTCAAGATTTATTAAAGATGTAAATGTAAAATCCAAAACCATAAAACCTCCAGAAGAAAACCTAGGCAATACCATTTAGGACATAGGTATGAGCAGAGACTTCATGACAAAAATGCCAAAAGCAGTTACAACAAGAGTCAAAATTGCAAATGGGATCTAATTACACTAAAGAGCTTCTGCTCAGCAAAAGAAACTATCATCAGAATGAACAGGAAACCTACAGAATTGGAGAAAACTTTTGCCATCTACCCATGTGACAAGGTCTAATATCCAGAATCTACAAGGAACTTAAGCAAATTTACAAGAAAAAAACAACCCCATCAAAAAGTGGGTAAAGGATATGAACAGACATTTCTCAAAAGAAGACATTTATGTAGCCAACAAGCATATGAAAAAAAGTTCAATGTCACTTATCATTAGAGAAACGCAAATCAAAACCACGATGAGATACCATCTCATGAAAGTCAGAACGGCGATTATTAAAAAGTCAAAAACAGTAGATGCTGGAAAGACTGTGGAGAAATAGGAACACTTTTACACCGTTGGTGGGAATATAAATTAGTTCAACCATTGTGGAAGACATTGTGGCAATTCCTCAAGGACCTAGAACCAGAAATACCATTTGACCCAGCAATCCCATTACTGGGCATATACCCAATGGAATATAAATCATTCTACTATAAAGACACATGCACACGTATGTTTTATTGCAGCACTATTTACAATAACAAAGGCATGGAACCAACCCAAATGCCCACCACTGATAAACTGAATACAGAAAATGTGGTACATATACACCACCAAATACTATGCAGCCATAAAAAGGAATGAGATCATGTCCTTTGCAGGAACACGAATGAAGCTGGAAGCCATCATTCTCAGCAAACTAACACAGGATCAGAAAACCAAACACTGCATGTTCTCACTCATAAGTGGGAGTTGAACAATTAAAACACATGGACACAGGGAGGGGAACAATACACACCTGGCCCAGTCACAGGGTAGGGTTGAGGGGAGGGAGAACATTAGGACAAGTTGCTAATACATGCGGGCCTTAAAACCTAGGTGACAGGTTGATAGGTGCAGCAAACCACCATGGCACATGTATTCCTATGTAACAAACTACACATTTTGCACTTGTATTGCAGAACTTAAAGTAAAATAAATTTTTTTAAAAAAGAAAGAAATTGGTAGTCTCCTGGAAGTGGACTTTCTCCATGAACTAATGCAGATATTGGAATACAGTAGAAACAAAGCAACAGTGAAAGAACAAAAAATGGATGAATCAAATCTTATATATTATTAATTCCTTAAGGTGGGTATCATCAACCTCATTTTATATATGAGAAGAAAAAGCAAACAGTACTAGGATATATGCCCATGATCTTGAAACAATTACTAACAGAACCAGAACAAGAAATTGAATCTCTTAAAAATCTGGTATTCTTATTATATACTTTTTTTATGGATTTTCTCAAATTAAATTATATTGATAATAAGTGGTTAAGGCAGAAAATACAATAAACAGAAATTTATTGGAATCTGACATGGAAAATTCTAGGATATTTATTCAGCTATCTTTTAAAATTATAGTTTTTTGTATTGACTTTATACATTATTTTGGAAAAGCTCCAAAGTTCTTCCAAGAAAAAAAGAAAATTAGAAGTTAGGAAACTTCTGTGGAGAAAAAGAGTGGGTGAAAAATCTATGCAGCTACTGCAGACAGGCAATTTTGTACTCCCTTCTTTCCCATTGTATAGCCAAGTAAAAGGATTTTAGATTATCTCCATTCTGCCTTCAGAAGATTTACAGCAGGAAGTTAATAAAGCACTCAGCAGAAGCTAAACCACAAAATACGCAGGGAAGGGAAAGATTACATCAGAGAAAGATAGACTTAATTGTATTGTAGATACCAAGTGGTCTCTTTAGAAATGTGTAGTGGAGCAATAAGATGAGAAATAGCTGCCCAGGCAAGCTCAGCGAAAAACCATCAGCCCTCTCCCTTGAAGGATCAGTTGGGGACACTCAGGGGGATGGGAATAGCCTGATTCCACAACCTAAAGTAAGATGTTTTCTTTACTCCAGAGAGAGGCAGATGACTAAAAACCAGTAAAGAAACAGCATTTCAATAATAAATCAAAAGCAAACCAATAAACAACTAACAAACCAAAACACACTCCACAAGTGTCACATTTGGATTTGTATGTTTTTGAGTACTGTAGAGTTATTGTCTGTGACAACAGCAGTATGTGGCTACAGAGGGGTCACAACCTTGATTTTGATATGACCAGGATTTTAAAATAATCTAGGAAGTAATGAAGATTTGTTATGATAGAGTTAATGGAAATGTCTTTTTTTACTTTGGTGGCAACTAATTTGCAATTATATACAAAGAAAGATACAAAATACATGCACTTCTTCTCAAAGGAAAAACAGGATAATTTAACACTGTGATTTATGATATTTGCTATTAAAATTGTGTTATACATTAAATTCAGTATTATTATGCATAAAATATAAGAAAAAAGATTGTTTATATTATCTTCAGTCCTAAGAGACAGTCCATACTTCACTTTCTCAACTTGATTCCAAATGTACTAGCCGACTTACTTTGGAATAAATTAAATTGGTTAAAAGTTTGCTACACTGAAAACTACTAAGAATATTTGATTTTATTTCATTAAACATTTTTCCATAAGTAAGTAAATATATCTGCATTTCAAATATATTGGCACATAGGTTGTTTCTATGCATTAAATTTACATTCTCTTGCACTTTGTCATTTCTTAAAATAACTATATAATAACAGTGTATCTGATTTAAGTATATTTTATGCAACATAATTTTGCATTACTGTACAATGCTGATGTATTGCATTTATTTTCAAATTCACCTATTATTGGAAATTTTATTAATTTACAATGTTTGGCATTTATAAATAGTTCTTTCAATTTCCTACATACATTTCTGTGCACACATCTAATTATTTTCTTAAAATAGGTTTTGAGAAGTGGGAATTTTGGATGAAAGTCTGTGACTATATTTAGTGATTCAACACCTGTTGCTATACTCATCTAAGGAGAGTTTATTGCCATGTACACTTCATCTTTATGTGTAAGTGCTATGCCACTGCAATCAGATCATCTTGTGGTGATGACTTAATTTGTGTTCCTTTATGTGTAATGAGGTTGTTTTTCTCAGGTATTTGGATGCCATTTGTATTACTGCTTCAGAGGACCAGTTGGATGTGCCTTTTTTCATTTTTTTATTTGAGGTATTATTTTTTTAAATCACTTATCTTTAACTGTGGATATTACTGGCATTTTTTTCGCTATGATTATATTTTTAAATGTTTTTCATCAGATGATTTTTTGTTTTAAACGATTTCTTTGACTGTGCTCCTTGATGTGGTATATGTATAAAAGTTTTACACAAATTTTTCAATCAAGTTATTTATGTTTTTCAAGTTCCCATCAGTTTTTTAACAACTAGAAAGGTCTGTGCAGCATCTCCAGATACACATATACCAGTATTTACTTCTGTTTTTGTTTTACTTCCTTGTATATAACTCATATTAACCTGGATTCCACTTTATTTTAAATGATGTGTAGTAATCATATGTATTATAATTTTCCTAAATATTTAAATAATTGTATTATTATTATTATATCATTTCTCCTGTTACCATCTACTAAAATGTCATTTACACTAAATACATGTATTTTCTCAATTTTGTAGCCAATCTTTCTATTTTATTCCATTAATTTGGCTATGCCAGTATATTTTTTTATTTTTTATTTTTTATTTTTTTATTTTTTTTTTTGAGACGGAGTCTCGCTCTGTCGCCCAGCCCAGGCTGGAGTGCAGTGGCGCGATCTCGGCTCACTGCAAGCTCCGCCTCCCGGGTTCACGCCATTCTCCTGCCTCAGCCTCCCGAGTAGCTGGGACTACAGGCACCCACAACCGCGCCCGGCTAATTTTTTGTATTTTTAGTAGAGACGGGGTTTCACTGTGGTCTCGATCTCCTGACCTTGTGATCCGCCCGCCTCGGCCTCCCAAAGTGCTGGGATTACAGGCGTGTGCCACCGCGCCCGGCCGGCTATGCCAGTATAAATGTGCCCTGATTTAATTATGTATTTCAAATATTAAATAGATATTTTTGAGTTTTAAAAACATTTTAAATGATATATTTAATGTTCTTAAACTTCAGTGACTAAGTTCTTTTTTCTGTTTTTTTGCAAAGAAGATAATAAAAGCCTTTCACAATTATCTTCCTTTGTAAATATATGACTAGATATTCAAACAAGTCTTTATTTTTTAAAATTCTAATATCTATTGCAATAAAACTTGATGCTGCAACTTTTAAATAATTTTTGTTTGTAAGTGTGACACTCTTTTAATGCTGATTTGGTGATTGCTCATGAGCATGATTTTTCCTTATTATAACTTTGATCATTGTTTTTACTCCATTTGTCTTTACTAGAAGATAAATCTCTGTTCGGAGCCCTCAATAGCCATAATTTGTTCTCATTGTTTTTCTCCGTCTTCTTTCTGTGTAGTTTCTTATTCTTGGAGTAATTCTTAAGAAAGAAAAAAGCAGCCCCAGCAACTTTCCCCTGGGAGCTGGCCTGGGTAGCTGGGCTGTGTTGTTTCTCTGCTGAAACATCTACAATTTCACAGAACCCTAAGATTAGGCAAGCACATTCCATGCCCAGGATGGAGCATGTAAGAACAAGAATGCTCCATAATCACAGTTCTACACAGATGAAAACAAGAACACCGTGAGCACCGCAAAGAAGACCAACCACCCCTCTGCCCCAGCATCTGCCAGTAAATGTGACTGCTGTTGCTTCTTTAACCTGTTAGGGCATAGCACACTCCATGTCTCCTGCCCCATAAATTAAAAAAATTAAAGTATCTAATTACTGAGGTCCCCACTTCCCTTCCTGAGACCACTCAAACAAAAGCTAATTCCTATTTCTTTGAATTCTCCCCCAGATTGGCTAACACGAGCCCAGATCCAATTCCATATCTCTTTTTAACACTCTCTCACTCTGTGGGTTTTTCATTTCCTGTTGTCTCCCTTGCTTCAACAAGTACACATACCAAATTTGCATGACTATGTATATACATATACATAATCTGTTCCTGAAATTTTCTATAGTGCCATCTATAAAAATCCTTATTTTAATTGCAAAAATATATTAGAATTCACATTTTTAAATGAATAAATCATATGTGATTAACATTCAAATGTATGACATCTCTTCATGCTATGTTTTGTATTCTCTTTCATTACATACTATTTTCATAGATACATATTTTTCTTTTGAAAATAAGAGGTGATTCAGACTGTTCTAGAACTTTAAACATTAGTTAAGATCCTTTATACTGAATACAGAGGGTCATGGTGATTTTCTCCCTCTTGTAGGTTGTCTGGTAAACATTTGAAACATGATTTAATGATTCAGCTGTCTGCAAAGTGAGAGGAAGAAATGTGGCCAGTTCCTGCAAAATAAAGTCACTTTGTCTAACTTCTGTTTAAGCCCTTGTAAAGGGAGACACTTTCCAAATCTACTTTTTGTTTCAGCTTGAATGACTTTTCAGGTCCTAGATAAGGATGTGGCTGGCCTTTTCTTGGAGCTTCTGACTTCCACATCAGAAAAAAGCAAAATGACCACAGAAAGAGTCCCTGTTGGATGCAATCATGATTGTGCTTGGATATGTAAAACAGCTTCTTGACAATATAGTTTCTCTGAATTGGCCATAGGGCTGATTCATGGCTTCCCTTAGCATGTTCATGCTTTTGTTTCAAACTTGTACCTCTAAGCACTTATTCTTTGCTTACTTCCCAAATTGTCAACCTGGTTTTTGAGAAAGGCCCTGAGTTTGCTCTCATAATATCTTTGTATTCTTATAGGTATAATTTCACTGATTAGGTCCACATCTCAGACTTTAGGACAAGCCATTGTAGCATCTTTTCCTTCTTCTTGGAAAGTGATATCACTCCTGAATTTATAATAAAAGGAAATAATAACTTTTTTCCCACCTAATTTATTTCTGTGCAGTAGTTCTATATATATATCCAAAGCCAATGTAAAGCAGACTTTTTAAAATATAAAATGAAGTTTCTCTAAAGTGCTTGTACTTAGTGGAAAACTGAAGCTCTTTCTTTTTCTAGCATTTTTTTGTGGAAACATTTTAGAATTTTTTTTTTATGTTGAAAATATTTTAATGTTTTTTACCTAATCTAAATCTCTCACATTAATGAAAATTATTTTTTGATCTGTTTAAAGAGGAAGTTTGGTTCCAACAGTAGGATTTCTCAATATTAGCATACGTGTCATACTCTTAGCAAAATGCCTTTTCTTTAAATGAACACAAAATTTAGTTAATCAATTACATATATAGGTTATCATCCATTGACTTTGGCTGTCAATTCAGTCCTCCACAATCTAGCGAGTTTATTAGCGGTAAATTAATGCTGTTTTGTATGATAAATAGAGTTTAATATTTCTGCAAATAATTAGCTCATTATAACAGCTTAATATTTCTTGGCTTCTACTTAACTCCTGTGTGACCTTGGAAAGATTACTTATCTTTCTGATCTATAGTTTTTTAATTTGTTGTCTATATATTGTCTACCTTATGGAGAAGCTATGCAGATCTATAAAACCTTGCAAGGATATAAAGATGGATTGGGATAATTTTAGTATCTTCTCAGGAATAAAAACTATATTTTCTGGGTCCTAGAGAAGCACGTTTTTTGATTGTGATCTAAACAAACTTTGATCATTCTAACTAATGCCTCAAACCAGCTGGGTTTAAAAAGTTTACAGAATCCAGAAAAACTGTGTATCATTTTTCCAAAGTGTCAAATATTACAGTATAGCTTGAAGCACTAAAGTTTATTTGACTATTGATAAAGATTGGCATTATTCATAAGGAAGAAGGATGAGTAATTTCTTGTATTTTGGCCATGCATGAAACAAAAGTATATTTGTAATTCTGATTGCCAAATACAGAAAAAGCTATGAAACAAGCAGAATAGCATTATTGTAGAAATCATTAAGTGTCCCCAATTTTTTTCTATATACTACACCTCTCCTTCATTATTAAATAAAATGTGACATATTTAATTTTTCTTTATTTACAATGGAGGTTTTTCTAGAGTGATAAGTAAATAACACGATACATAGGATATTAGCACAAATGGAATATAAGTAATCAGACATCTATAAGTTGTCTGATACTCAAATGCACAATATTGAATAGATTTAATTAAAATTTTCTCCTTTAACACAGTTTAATTTTGAGAAGGGGAAGTGCGGGTAAACAAAATATGTAAACACAATTGCTCTTTTACTATTTAAACCATAGGGAAATGTTTATAATTATATAAGATATAAAATGTATGATGTTTCTTATGGTTAAAATAGTCAATACAAGAATGAACAGAAAGTGAATATAATAATAGATATGTACATATCTTTATATATGTTCTTTTTTTTTCTTTCTCTTTTTCTTTTTTTTTTTTTGAGATGGAGCCTCGCTCTGTTGTCCAGGCTGAAGTGCAGCATCATGATCTCACGAGCTCACTGCAACCTCCGCCTCCGGGGTTTAAGTGATTCTCCTGCCTCAGTCTCCCAAGTATCTGGGATTACAGGCATGCACCATCACGCCCGGCTAATTTTATTACTTTTAGTCGAAATGGGGTTTCACTGTGTTGGCTAGGCTGGTCTCGAACTCCTGACCTCAGGTGATCCACCGGCCTTGGCCTCCCAAAGTGGTGGGATTACAGGCATGAGCCACCACACCCGACGTATATATTTTTGTACTGAACAGATTTGCCATGAATCTATTGTTTATGTTATCCATAGCAGTTTTTTCCCTTTCCTCAGAGACACTAGTTAAACTAATACACCAACCAACTGGATAATTCAAGGCATTTGGATGTACATCTGCAACCAGTCACGGAGAAAAAAAAATACATCCCATTTAGAGTTTCCCAAAAGAGCAAGAAAGGATATTAGTATTTCCATTTAAAAAGAGATTATTCTGAGCTCTAGACAGTCGCATAACTCATGTCCTACAGAAGTTTGATTCTATTTTTAGAAAAGTGTTTAGGAAAATAGCATGTTATGTAACCATGCTGGGATAATAAAAGGCTTTATTTTGAAAATTTACATAAACCAGGCTCTCTGCTCAGGCCTTTAAATGTGTAATGTCACATATTCTTCACAATAACCCTACGAGGTACATTGCATTATTATCTCTATTTGTGCATAGGAAAATGTGATCTAGAATGGATAAAAATATTGAAGATAGTTTTTTATTTTATAGAACTTTTTTTATGTTAGTCATAAACCATTTCAGAAAAAAGCTGCATACATTACTAGTAGAATGTCTCAACTTCTGTGCCAGTATTATATATACATATATATATACTTTATATATATATATAGACCACCTAATATGTGCTTAATAAATTCAGTGACACTGTCATGTGATTTTGTGTTACTTATTATAACAACTCCTAAGTTACTTTTTAGGTTCTTTGTGGTCTATGTTACTCAGAATAATTTCTTTTCAACTTTCTTACAGTGCCATATATATATATACACATATATATGTATGTATGTATATATACACATATATATACACATATATATGTGTGTGTGCCTGTTTGTGTATTAAATAAGTGTGTGTGTGTGTGTGTGTATATATATGTACTCCCTGACTCAGGGAGTATGTGTGTGTGTGCATGCATGTGTGTGTGTATATATATGTATTAAATATACATATGTATGTATACATTAAATATATATACACACACACTCATTTATTCCTCAAAACAACTCTACTATTATCCACATTTAACAGATTTAGAAACTCAGGCACAAAGATGTCAAGTGCCCTGCAGAATGTCACATGGCTAGAAGGTAATGAGGTAGGAATTTACCCCAGGAATAAAGTTGCCAGCGTTTTGCTTTAATCACAAACATCATGCTTCTTTCTTAATATGTTTTGACCAGAGAAATAAATGTCATGAAATTATTCCCAGGCAGAAGGATTGATTTGCATTTTTTAATTAATAATATTCTAACTCTATTTAGATTAAAAATAATAAGTTGATTGACATATAAAAGCAACTATAGAATCAAGGCATCAAAGTTACATTGAGTTTTCTTCTTATGTAATTCAACATTTGTTAAATAACACAAATACATCCTAATTTTGAAAATATCTCACTACAAAAAAAAGGGGGAATGATATTCCTGTGCCTTTCCCTCAAAATGGATAGCTCTAGTGCTTAGAAAATAAATCATCTATAATTTACTCTAACAGCTAAATC
Source organism: Macaca thibetana thibetana (assembly GCF_024542745.1). NCBI lineage: Eukaryota > Metazoa > Chordata > Mammalia > Primates > Cercopithecidae > Macaca > Macaca thibetana. The sequence goes on from NC_065594.1 coordinate 64,090,932, forward strand.
ATTCTGGAGTACCAACAAGAAATCAGGAAGCTACTCTGCATGGATGGTTTTGAAAAATGTAGTAACAAAACATTAATTGACAATTTGATATATGAACATTTGTGGAGCTGGGGATATTTTCTGAAAATTACAATAAATACATTTTATTTTAGGAAAAAATACATATAAATTGTGTGAACATCCTGACTGCTATAAGCCTACACATTATTTTGATGTGAGTAGAATAATTATACAACAACATAGCATTCCTAGACCACTAATTCACAGATCTAATTCTTAAAATCATTCCAGGTGGCCTAAGAGAAATGAAACACTGTTCTAATAGAAGTTTAGTGTAATCCTCGTGTCAAAGGATTTTTAGGGTGTCGCTTTTCCAGCCAGAAACTTCCGTAGATGGTGGTTTTGTTTTGTTTTGTTTTGTTTTGTTTCGGTCCGCTGGGCTTGTTCTGCCCACTCTGCCTTGTAGGCTGTGCTCCACTCGGGCTACCAGCCCAGATCCTATGTGTGCCATGGGTGAGCCAGGCGCAGAGTAGTGAGGGATGTGTGAGGGAATGAGCCCAGGGTCTGGCCACTGCACACAGCCAGGTATGCCAGCTGCTGTGGCAGCACTGGCAGCTCCAGGCACCAATACAGGTGCTGGTTCTGTGCAAGGTTACGGCTGGATAAGATGTACTGCAAGCAGCCTCCGCTGTGGGCACCTACATCTAGATGAGAGAAACATGGTGGTGTCTAGAAGCTTGGAGACACCAGGAACCACAGAGCCCCAAAGAGGGTGTCACACCCCTTACTCAGGGAGACCATAGGTCTTTTCTCCCCAAAAAGCCACAGCTCTTTTCTTCTTCTCATCACCCACAATGTGGTGAGAGGGGTGGGGCATGTTTCAACCCTGATTGTGTTACAGCTCTTTCAGTTCTGCCATTCGGAGGGACCCAAGTACTTGGCTGGTGTCCAAGAAGAATGAGGTATGCAGACAACAGGAGGGTGAGTGAGCCAGAGAGGAGTTTTATTGAGTGACAGAACAGCTCTCAGGAGACCCAAAGTGGGTAGCTCCTTTCCCCAGGCAGTGTGTGAGTCTAGCTGAGTCTGGGAATTTTAGGTCCTCAGAATTGAGGAAGTACATGTTGATTGGTTCATAGACAGCCATGGATGGGCCTGGAAAAAGACCATCCGATTGGCCTAATGGTCATTAATGAAGTTCTCACTCTGGTCTGCTGACCTTGCCTGGAACTGGCGGCCTGGCCCCAGGCTACAGGCCATCCCTGGCTTGAAGGTAGGGTTCATTGGAGACTCACCCCTTCCTGCCTAGGAACCCGTCTTCCTTTAATATGTTGTCCATGGTGCCTAGGCTGTCCACACGAAGAGGCACGTGCCGGCCCATGCCCAGTCACCCTCACCACACCTCCGGTACCCCTCCTGCTCTCATTGGCACCCAAAGTCCGGAGCAGATCGAGTTGGCAGGGGGCTGGTGTATCAGCAATCCCCTGAGCATGTGCACATCTGGCCAGGTTGTGACAGTATTCAGGCTTGGCCACAACTTTCCTCTCCCCTGGAGTGGGCACTGAGAGCAGGGAGAGGCCAGGGAGTGGGATCAGGCACTTTCAAGCCTGTAGGGGCAGGAGTCTTCCTGGTTTCCTAAGAGCGCAGGGGTGCCATGGTCTGAAGCTGTGGCTGGGAGGCTGCGGCTACACCCGGGAACATGGGCTCCTGACCCCCCAACTCAATAAGGGGTGGGGCTCTTGCCTGTTCTCAATTCCCCCAATCTCGGCAGAGCGCACGGCCCCACACCTCAACTGCTGCAGTCGGTATCCTCGCAGCGGCCGCTCCAGATGGATTGTCACTGCCATCACTCGTAACTGGGAAAAACTCTTGAGAATATTGAATGCAGCTCTTCTCTTGGCCTGGTCCTTTAACTTAGAGATCTTAAGCTGTATCTTTATTTATCACTTTGTTTCAAGTAAGTTTTCCCATTTTATGTGACAGTGATAATTTTTACTTGTGGTACTTGTTTATCTATTTATCATCTTTATAATCATTTCCTATTCATTTATTTATTCACCCATGGAAAAATAAAAATTGTAGACAAAAAGCATTGCCCTAACATTTTGAAGAATGCAAAAGTGAGCATGACATATTGACTTAATGACGTGTTAGCCTAATGCAGAGAAGATGAGGCAAACAAAATACGCAGCAAAGGTCGAATACATGGACAATAACTATGTTTCATGTAACTTTGTTGTCTTGCCATCCAGTATTGGAAAACTTGAGCTCGATGCATATCTATTGAAAGAATGAGTGAGCTGCTGTTTCAATATCAAAGCATGACTTTGAAACACAACACAAATAAAAAAAAACCACTATAATAAATGCAGTGATACACTATGTTATATTCTGAATGGTGTATAAGCTCTTTTTTCAAGAATCTGCGAGTTTTTACTGTGGCTCTTCTCTACCTTGCTCTGTCATCCTTATCTGTCTTGCAACTCAGAACAACTATTACTGTCCAGAATAATGAGAGCTGATAGGCTATGTCTGACCAAATAAATTTTGATAAGTCAGGAGTTTTTGCAGCTCACCTAAAGGCTTTGATTTAGAATCTGTAGGCCTGGGTATATGAGATGGCAGGATACAAGGGTACTGAAAAGATGGGACTCCATGAGTAAGTAGTGAGAAGAAAGTACAAAATGGGTAAAGAATTTGTCAGATCCTGTCAATTTTGTTGTTTTTGTCTTTCTCTAATCTCCACATTCTATTTCTTTTGTAGATAGGACTGACTGATGATCAAAAACAAGTTCAGTCTTATATTGTCTTAATAGAACCTACACTATTCTAGCCTTTCTGGGAGGTAATTCCTATTCATTTGTTCTGGGTTTCAGCATAAAATTATCTTTTTGCCAGTTTAATCCTAAATTAATGAACTTATTCCTTTAGGTAGATGATTTTTGCCATTTTCTTAAGTTCTGCTCTCTGTTTTGTTTCAACTTGAAATTCGAAGCACCAAGTTCTTATCTCTGAACCCCATTCCAAATGCTATACCCTCCTGCTCTATGAAAAAATTATCAGAAATCAAGAGCATGAATTCCTCTTGCACAGTCAAGGTTTACTCATCATTGATTACTGACCTCCAATCCATATTCTCAAATATCTTGCTTATTTTTCTTGATTGCACTGTCTTTATATCGTTCAGATGCCTGGTTCCAGCTTATAAAGCAGAATTTTTCTGAGCAGCTCTCCCACTCTACCTTTTAAGCTTGGTTACAGTTTCTAATCCTTCTTGTTTTATACTATAGTATAATCCTAGTTATGGAACAAAAAATGGGTCACAGTATAGATGCAGCTGCAGAAAGAGACATAGTTATGAGCCAGCTTAGGATATATAAGACTACAGAGGAAGCAGCCTGAAGACATTGGAGCTAATCTTAAACTGTAAGGATTCCTAAAGGAAGCAGAACCGTCATAGCCTGTGAGAGTAGGTAGAGGGAAGTAGGGCTAGACCTAGACAAGAAGCTAACTTAGCCATTTGGCAAACATGAACCTGGGGGATGTAAGTTAAAAGTTAAATGAATTTCAGATTTCTCTTAGTATTCTGCTCTGCTTCTGGCTTCCAAGGGTATATCCAGGAGTCCACATTAGAAGTCTTTGGTTTGTTTCAGGTGTGATGAGCCGAGAAATTAGAACTATACTGCATTGGGTTAAGTATGCTATGATCGATGGATAGAAAAGGGATCTTGTAGTACATCCTAGGTTCTAGGCAACCTCTCATAATGTAGATAGGTCTTACGGATTTAGGTCAAAAGAGGTTTAAAGAATTTTCTGGATATATCTTGTCTCTTCTGAGTCCTATTGTCACAGGCATTAAAAAGCCTGTGGAACCAAAAATAAGATGCTTAAAGTCATAATTTTAGCATTGTTTGCTGCAGAAGTACAGAAACTGAAAGTTCAACACTGTCATTTCCTCATATTTTGTATTCATTGGAAGCACACACAGATGCTGGGACAGCTGGTTTCATTGGCAATGAGTCTTTATTGCTTGCAAGAGTGTGTGCCCTGCACGCCTGGGTCTGTGCCTTCTGAGAATTCTGACCATCTGCCCTTCAGGAAAGCTTTTTACCCAAAGTGTGTTAGATTCTCTTGCTCAACTTCAATGTGTACCATAACTGAGCCTCCCGGCATTCTGGAAACCATGGTATAAATAATGCTTAGATAAATTGGTGTCCCAGTTTCCATATACTCTATCCTTATTATAAAAATATCATCCTCATGGACACAATTGTCTCCAAGAGAGAAATAATACATTTCTATTGTTCAAAAAGCCTGTTTCATCTACTGATATTTTTCTAAAGTATGTACATACCAATCATAGGGAAATTCTCGTATAGGCGGATTACTATGGTTCATTTCCTATTGTCTTTGTTTAGTGGAATCTGTTTCTAAATCAGAGTGAAAATTAGATGACTAAAAGCCCCTGAGCCACGATGGGAGTTCAATTGGTTGTCAAATAGTTTATCCAGTGAAAGTCCATGACTGCATATTCAGAAAGACTTGTAAGGTTAAGAACTGCCTTAAGATCATGTAAAGCTGTATATTTCTGTTTGTTTGTTTGGTGGAACTGTCATACAGAGTTATTAGTACAAACATGGAACTCAATTTGTGAAATGAGTCCGGGGAATAAAATAATAGTTTAGTCACATATACTATGTGTCATAGGCTGATGTCAGGTCACTTTCAGGGAGTGTTTAACCAAAAAAAAAAAAAGGTCAGGCAATTGTGGAATTCTAAAAGGATAGGTCAAGCCATGTTATTAGCAAATAAAGGGAAAAGTAGATAAAATGCTTCTAGACTAGAAAAAATCAGGGATGGGCAGGAACAGGAAACATTATCCTTGGGCATCATAGTATTTCAATCATAGTGGAACCAGTGAGTCACCTCTATTAGGGAATAGGACGAGAAGGGAAGACACAAAAATAAAATAGTTGTTCAGCTGCTCTGAAACTGGGGGTCTGTGAATATAGTTGGGATCACTAGCAAGACTTGCACTGATCAGTACTGAACTACTGACCTGTAAAGCTTCTCTCTCTGTGGAAAAGGTCTAGCACAGGATTAACCTAACAGTCTCTTGCGTGGCAGTCGGTGGTGTCCAGAGAGAGAGAACACGTAAGCTTTTACATGCGGAATCCAGTTGCAGGATCTTTAAAGCCTAACAATATAGCCACAGTCAATGCTACAACTTATTGGTGAGGGCTAAGATGTGCAGTCTCCATTTTTCCTTTCTTATTTTAGATATGGTTCTAGCTGAATTCATTTTAGAAGAGATACAACCTTATACCTATCCACAGAATCCACGAAAGAAACTAGCAAATGCAGAAAAGGAGACTAATGTTCATTTAACAGCTCATATGTGCTGGCGTGTGCTAGGTGCTTTTCCTGTATATTTCATTTGAAAGAAAACCTCAGTGTTATTTTCACAGTAGAATTTTTTTCTAGGAAGTATATTATTTGACGTATAATTTGAAATGCTTATAAGAACATAATACAATTGATATTACCTATTTTTAAATGCATTTTATGACTTCCCACTTGTAAGTAAAGTACATAAGAATATGTGTAATTGCTATTCTTCATTATCATGACTTTCCCCACTGGTTCTCAAAAATTTAATACTGATTTGAATGAATGAATGCATAGATATATGGGAGTTCAACTCACCTTGTTGGGAGCCATGATCTTTAAATTCAGGTATATGCATTCCAGACTTTGTAAAGATGATTTAATAAAATGTGAAAAATAAATATAATTTCTATATCGATTTCTGGTCTTATAAAATGTATATTTTGTATTTGATAATTTACATTATATAGTAATAATCAGTATATAAATATATAACCACATAAACAAAAGAGAGTCTTTTTTTTCATAGATACAGGTTTGTGACCAAAAACTTTCTAGATCCCTAAACCAGATCATATCAGATAAATCTGTATATAGCTGATAATTCTCCCACCACATATCCTGGAGCTATAAAGACAAATATACACTGTGTTTATACACCACTAATGCTTGTTTGAACAAAGTTAGCCATATTGAAAAAGGAAAACAGATTAAGAAATGTACCTTTTTAATAGCATTATGTATTCACAGTCATTAGTCAATGAATTATGTTTTTTATTTTATACTTTCTATTACTGTCTAAAGTGAAATTCATCTTCATCAGGATTAATCAGGGAAATAAACTCAGCCTCTGAGGAGTTCGTATCTCACTTGATCTGAATTTCATCTAGGAGCTATTAGAGATGGAATATTTGCATCCCCTCAATATTTATTTGTTGAAATCCTGACCATTAATATGATGTATTGATATATGGGGCTTTGAGGAGGTGATTAAGTCATGAAATGGAGCCCTCATTAATGGCATTAGTGCCCTTAAAAAAGATAGCCCTGAGACCCTCTTCCTTTTTTGAAGGGGTGGCCTACCCCTCCACACCTGTGGGCGTTTCTCGTTAGGTGGAACGAGAGACTTGAGAAAAGAAATGAGACGCAGAGAGAAAGAAAAAGTGGGCCCAGGGAACCGGCGCTCAGCATACAGAGGACCCAGCCGGCACCGGTCTCTGAGTTCCCTCAGTATTTATTGATAATTATCTTTACCATCTTAAAGATAAGGGAGTGGCAGGATAATAGGATCATTGTAGGGAGAAAATCAGCAGTAAGACATATGAATAAAGATCTCTGTGACATGAATAAGTTTAAAGGAAAATGCTGTGCCTTGATATGCATATGCAAACATCTCCATAAACCTTTTAGCAGCATTGCGCCAGCAAGTCCCACCTTTTGCCCTAAGGCGGTTTTCTCCTATCTCAGTAAACAGAGCATACAATCAAGTTTTACACCGAGAGGTTCCATTGCCCAGGGACGGGCAGGAGACAGATGCTTTTCTCTATCTCAACTGCCAACAACCGCCAAAAGGCCTTCTTTCCTCTTGTACTAGTCCTCCTCAGCACAGACCCTTCACAGGTGTCAGGCTGGGGGACGATCAGGTCTTTCCCTTCCCACGAGGCCATATTTCAGACTATCACATGGGGAGAAACCTTGGACAATACCTAGCTTTCCTAGGCAGAGGTCCCTGCGACCTTTGGCAGTGTACGTGTCCCTGGGTACTTGAGATTAAGGACTTTTAACCAGCAAGCTGCCTTCAGGCACTTGTTTAACAAAGGCACATCCTGCACAGCCCAAAATCCATTAAACCTTGAGTCACCACAGCACATGTCTCTTGCAAGGACAAGGTTGGGGGTAGGGCCACAGATTAACAGCATCTCAAATACAGAACAAAATGGAGTCTCTTATGTCTACTTCTTTCTATATAGACACAGTCACAGTCTGATCTTTCTTTCTTTTCCCCACACTTTTTTGCTACCATGTGAGGAGACAGCCATCTGTGGACAAGGTAGGAACTGGGCCCTTACCAGAGCCCGATTATTCTGGAATCCTAATCTAGGACTTTCAGCCTTTAGAACTGTGAGAAATAAATTTATGTTTTTTATAAGGCGCCCAGCCTATGGTAGTTTGTTATGGAAGCCTGAGCTGACTAAAATAGGGTCTTAGACCTAAACCATAAATAGATACTAAAATTTGCATCAACAATAAACTATTAAATTGAATAAAATCTTGGGGTAGGGAAGAAAGTTAGAAATTACTTATTTCATGCTGAGTCATCTTTCTTTGAGAAATTAAGAGACCTATGACTCTTAAGACATTAAATGAAACATTTGGTTAAGAGGAAGAGTGGGGGCAAATACTGATCTACTCTAATTCCCAGGATAATGTTCTTTCTATTACATTAAAGTAAATAAAAATCACCAAAGAGACATAGACATTTTATTTTATTTTTCAATTCAGTGGTATGAGCACTGCAGTATTTTAAATATTTGAAAGAGATTAAGAATGGCACCGTACAAGTTTTTTAAAAATTTGTTAAATTTGTAGTTATTATATACACATATTAATTCATTTTATGAATTAATAAACACACACACAGGAGACAGAGAGAAAGAATAGTGAGAACAAAACATTTATAAAATTTCATCCCTAAGCAAAATTTGTTAATATATATACAAACACAAAGGAAAGAGACTAGTGAGATCAAAACATGTATAAAATTTCATCCTGATAGCAAAATATTTTATTAAAGTTTAAAATTTGCTTTTTTGATTTACATTTATATTATTCAATGTTTTTCAATCAGAATTTATACAACTGAACACAAATATAAAATGATATTGACTTGAATATTATTTACTGTGATTAAACTGGTCATTATTTTAGTACAAATGAAAAAATATTTAGAGAAATAATTATTTCACTCTGATTTTAAAAGTTGATATTATTTCTGCACAATTTTAAGAGATTCTCATTGGGAAAATATTCACCAAAGAAATGGTGTCGATTTACATATTTTATTTATACAACTGAGAAAAGTCATATATTGGGGAGAAACCTGGTACACCTTGTCAGGTGTGCTATATTGCCTGTTGCTTCTGTGAAGATCAGCACTTATCATTAGACTGCTTTCCACTTTCAGATGGAACACTGATGATGAGCAAGCAATGTCAGTGACCTGCCTGGAGGGATAAACTTAACCAACACAAACTCAAAGGTGGGGGGTAGATGGTCAATTACACACTCTTTATTTTCTATCTCTGGTAGACTCCTCCAAGAGACAGTTTTATTCTTCCACATTAGCAGCTATATCCTATAATGTCAAACTAACAGAATGCCTGGGAGCACTTCTTGTCTCTCCAGGCCTCTTTAAAGCAGTAGGTTGCACAATCAACACACCTCACCACATTGGTTCACGCCATTCTTTGCCTCAGGTACCTTTTTCCCGTAGCCTCACTTCTTAGACATGTAACTCAAAAACAGTCACAGCACCTATGATTATTACTACATGATTGACGATAAGAAACTATGGATAATTACATAACACATGTATGTATCAATGTATATGTATGTGAGTATATGTACACACAAATATGTATGCATTTGTGTATATATTTGCATTTAAAGGAAACAATAAAAGTTAATATTATACCAAAAAGAACATTACACCAACAGCTAATGCATTTCTGGATGTTATAGAAATTTGCATATGCAGTAGGAATTGTTAAAAATATTGTAGTTTTATTCTTCCAAATTCAACAAACTTTTTTTTTTAGCCAAAAAATATTTCTGTCGAGTTTTCAAATGCAAAATCTTGTTCAAGCTGTGATAACATCATAAATGATGAATGGTTCACATCAAAACACGCTCAGTAAGACTAAAAGTTATAATTCTACTATGTTTTGTGATGAAAAGCAAAGGAGAGCGTCAAGGATCCTTAAAAATATATACATTTCATTTGTATTTAATAAGTGACAATTTCTAAAGATAAAGAATGGTGTACTTCTATTGTATAGAAGAGTATTGAAAAAAGTGGATGCTTCACCATCATTCTTCATGCAATTTGAATACATGTCTCAGCTTTTGCTTTAATGATTTTTATTTGGTGCAACTTTCCAGTTTATTACAGTTTTGTGGCAAGATGATCATATTCTGTTTTTACTATGTAAAAAAATATTTTGCATTCCACTACAAGATTCTCTTTCATTTCTTTAATTGCCATATATCTATTTTTAAACACTATTTTAGGTATTTTATTTGTATTACTGTTGTTGAAGGGCCCACTTGTTCATATTTTTAAACTTATATTTCTGTTATATGCTTTTAGTTTTTTGTGTGTAAGGGGATGAATATTTTCATTTTGACTTTCATATTAGCACAATAATATATCTTAATCTCAGTGATAACTAAGACCTGTGGTTTTAAAATTGAATACTATTCAGCCTTTATAATTGTGACGAACAATTAGGTGGAGTTTCACAGTAAGTTTTTTTTTTAGGTATTATTTCAAAAACTGATGTATTTGTCTTTACTATTGAAGAGCTTTGTACTGAATCAACAAAGCAAAATATACATAGTTAACATAAAATGCCTACTTGAAACATAAATGTATTAGTTTCTTACATCTGATGTAGGAAATTACCATAATCTTGCTGGTTTTACACAACACAAATTCACTCCCTTACAGTTCTAGAGGCCAGAAGTCTAACATCAGTTTCACTATACTAAAATCAAGGTGTTTTCAGGGCTGGATCTTTCTGGAGGCTGTAGGGAAGAATCTATTGCCTTGCCTTTTGTAGCCTCTAGAGGCCACCCAAGTTTTTAGCTTGTGGCTCCTTCCTCTCTCTTCAAATTTCATCATTCCAGTTTTGGCTACAGCATCACATTCCCTTCTCCATGACTCTGACCCATTCTGCACCCCTATTCTAAGTACCTTTAAGATTATATCAGGCCAACCTAGATAATCCATCAACATAACTTATATTAAATTATACAGTAAAGGGGATAAAATTTGGTTACTATTATATATACACACATATATCACATATGAATTAAGAGCAATTTTTAAAAAGACACAGGAAATTACTACAGTTCTTATTTCTTGTCATGGGACTATAGTCTTCGTACATTCAAAGATTGCTTTGCCATCAGAAAATGTGGCTTTCCACCTGGTAGCTAGATATGAGGTTTTACTGTTGAAAGACTTATGGTAGTATAATGAAATAATATTTTTTTAAAAAAATGGTTCCCTATTAATACCAGACGTAGAAAACCTTAGAGGCACCTGGAGAATTCTCTTGATTATAGATACATTATTGCCTGCCCTCATTGTGAACAACAACGATGATTCTCTTTAGTCATCGGGATCTATCACCTCAGCCCCAAGAGTCACCTCAACTTTTCTCCAGCTGATTTAGTGATCAGTTTGCAGCTCCAACTTACAGTTCAATGAGACAATTACTCTGTCTTGTTTAAAGCTTTCTTCCCTTGGAAACTAATTTCCCTAAGCTAGAAAAGCCCAAAGTGTGGGGACAGGAAGAAAATATTTCACAACTGGGTCATCAGAGGTAATAGAGGGATGAACTTCAACTCTCCTTCTTCATGCCTGGACTCATTGATCCTGCTTACCAGAGTAACAATGCTGTATAATATGTAAACTGCTGTTTCAAAGAATAGACTGAATTTAGTAGGAGAGTGGTCCAAAAATGTAATGTATTGTGGGAGCAGCAGCACCGCCACTGAGCCTTTGACAGGACATTCTATTATTTTCTCAGGCCATCTGCTTCTGGGTGATGAGAAATATAGGAAAAAAAATCAACCTTACTGGCTTCAAATCCATTATCTTTCTGGTCAAAATCAATGATATTTGGAAAATCAGGATGTAAATATGGCTTTCAAGAGGACCATGGATGGTAATGCAGGCAGAAGCTTTGAAATCAGGAAAGGCAAGTTCATACCCCCAAACTTCAGTTATTCTAATGTAGAAAAACACGTTCAACTTCTGGTTTAATGCAATCAGCCTGTTTACAGCTGATTGACTGGTGCCATACAGCTCAACTCTTCTCAGTCTCTAAGACACTTAACACTGTTATTAGTCAGATCAGGCTGGTGGAGAGGAAGCCAGTGTGGTTGAGGCCAACATGGCATACTTAATGTTGGTTTCTCTTTCTCTTTCATCTTCCATGTATTATGTGAGTACTTCTCATTCTTGAAATCTAAAATAGTATGTGAAACCAAGGAAATCTGAGAGAAGCAGTTTTGAATCTTCCAGTGTCTTTAACACAGGGAGGAGCTTAAAAGGAAAGAAGTTTGTTTAGTAATAGGAGTTGAAATCCAACACAATGTATGTAATATATTATATATAATGGGAATAGGTTACAGATAAAGTTTCGTTAAATGAATAAGTAGTCCAGTATTCTAGAATCATTGCATTTGTTTCTTCTAATATAATAGTAACATAAATTTTACTCATTAGGTATATGTGCATCATGCAGATACTATTCATTTATTTAATTTATATTAAATATGCACAAAACTGGTTATTTGAGATATTAGAGTCAAGCTAATTATCATTTAACTACAACTTAAATGAGTCATATTCTCAGTAGAAGGTATCAAATAGTATTTTTCTGTATATTAAAAATACCAATATTCATTTTGAAATAAAATATACACATTATACATTCTGAGGGAATTTTTGTCCACATTTTTCTAAAATCTACTCATTTACTTTTTAGCTGTTTATCTCAGTCTCTAAGTTTTATTTAGAGCTGTTCTGTACAGCAACATACTTCATATTTTTGATACCTTGTCAAATATTTTTGATAATCTGTTTATTTAGGTAAAATCTAAGTGATATTTTATTTACAGCTCATATCAATGTGATTTATTTTTTATATTTTATCAATCCTTCAATATTCTAGATTCTCATAAAATATAGAATATTTCTATATAAATTTGTCTTTGCTTTCAAAATATGAGTTTCTCAGGACTGTAGCAGAAGTTTTCATATTATCTATGTATTGGAGCACTGTATCTTTAAACAGAGGAGATTCCAAGCAGAGAGATGACAGGCACAATGTTCTTTCTTCTCTTCATCCTCAGGTTTCCCTCCATGCTAACCACAGTTCTGTGGGCTTATTAGTGTATTTTGCTGTTGATTTGAGGTCAGGGTGAGGATTAAATTACAAATCTCTAGTAAAATATGGATTTTGGTGTACTCAAACTAGGGTTTGATTGGCAATGGCACAATATTCAGCCTAGGGTCACATAATTATTTGTGATCATTAACGTGATATTCTATGTGACATTCAGTATGTAGTATTCAGATTACCAAAATTTGTTCTATAAACTTGAATACTTTTGGAAAAAGTATTTCTAAAATTCATGTATTTTTATCTGCCTCATTTCCAAAAGGACTTATTAAAGAGTGGAGGGTGGGGGTACAAATTGTGTTTTTAAACTAAAACAAAATGAAAAGAGATGCAAAGTTGTAACAGGTAATGTAGCAATTGCTACAGAAAAATACATGTTGTCAACTAGAAAAGGCCTGAAGATTATCTAAAGCTGTATGGCTACATGGTCAGTTACAAAATGCATAATTTCTGTAAATTGAACACAACAAGCAAATGTTTTCCAGTGGTCTTTTTACAACAAGAAAATAGATTTCATGTTGCTAAGGAATTTTACCTGTAATCCAGAAATTTAGATCTGAACCATTCTCTATTATATATATGGTGTGTGTGTGTGCATGTGCACGTGTGTTTGGAAGAAAATGATGTCTATTTTAACTTCAGTGCAGACTATAGTAACTTTCAACTCATGACCTGTGTGGTTGTTAATGCCATTTAATATCCCACCAGAAACATAATGTGGAATATCATATCTTGGGTGGACTATGCCTTGACCTTATTATTATTATTTTTTTTGGCAGCAGCAGTAGCAGTTGAATAACACATTTGCATGGTTTTGCTAGGGTCAAAGGCATTATATATGGGAGATAATGGGGATTTAAAAGACGATGCTTCATAACTAGATTGAATGTTTCGCTATAAAGACAGACCAGAATTATTGCAACTCAAGTGTGTTATTGGATCTGAGGAGATAATTATTGATCGACATATGGATCACAGTTACGATATTTCAGCTTGGCTTACAGGATAGTGACAATCTCTCTCCCTCTCTCTCTCTCGCTCACTCTCGCTCACTCTCACTCTCGCTCTCTGTCTTGTTTTTTCCCTCACTCCCTTCTTTCCTCTCTCGCCCCTTCCTCACCCCCAAAAGCTGAATTCTAGTTTTTGAAGTGTAATATGTAGTATTCCACAATTCATTGTTTCTTTATAATTCTTAATCCTCATTGTCAAGTCTTTAAATCTTGCTCACTGTGTTAAACTCTTTATTTATTTACAGTGACTATTTTCTTGTAATTTATAATAATTGCCTGCATTGCACTTCCATTCTTTAGTTAAGAGTATTTTGGTGAAAAGAGAGCATTCATTAAATTATTCATTAGATTCCAAAGAGAGAAAAGACAGGATAGGGCTTTCATTGAACAAGTACTTTGAGGACAGAGCAGGCCCAAGCCTGTCACAGCTCACAATATGCTAAGCATTTACCACTTAAGTGGTAAATGAGCTTAATTTATCAATTGAAAATGATGGAAATATTTCTATATCAATCAACACCTAACTATTGAAAAATATCCTAGTGCCTAATAGGCAATTAATTTATCTTAGCTCCTTTTATTTCCTTCAAAATAGGCATTCTGTTTTAGATTTACATTTTTAAAATATCATAATGTTTTTTAGAGGCATATTAAAATGTCTTCTAAACCTCAAATTATTAAAAAATGTTTTTATGTTGTTAGCACTTAGTTCCTTCTAATTTCATTGATACCATAAATGAAAAATTATTTGTCCCATTGCCCATATCACTATAGTATTTGCTACAGTTATTTTAAATTTTATAATACAAATTTTAAAAATCTGTAAAATAAAAACCCTAACAATAGATGATTTTGAAATGACACAAACAATATCCTACCCTGTTTTAATCACTTAAGAAATATTTTCAGTTTCCTTAAATCAGCTTGCTTTGAAATATCTGACTTACTTTAAATAACATGAATGCAATCCAGCACACAAATTTTACTGTTGTCCCTGGAAACTGCAGAGCTAATTCCCTGTGCTGTTCACATAAAATATATCTCCTAGTGTCCAGTTTGGTTTTATCTGATGAAGCAAAGCAGAGAAAATAGAGTATGTAAGTATTAGCATTGCTTGTTTGCTGGCAAACAGAAGATTTTTAGCTAGCTGAATTATTTAGAAGTGTTTGGTGTGTGCGTGTGTGTGTGTGTGTGTGTATGTGTGCATAATTCCTCTTCTCGTCCTTCTTTCATGAGTACAAGAGAATACAAGCTAGAAAACAATATTCACAATGCAGTCTGATTCTGGCATGAGAATACAGTTATTTCATTTGAATTTTTTGTGATACAATACCAAATCAACTGTGTTAAATGGTTTTGTATGACAGGACTCATAGTAACTATTTTTGTAAAGTGAAAAATCATTGTGCCCTTTTGCAGCAGAGATGAAAATTGCAGAGTGCTGCCAGCATTATTCCTTCTCTCCCTAACAAGCCGCACATAAATGAAGTAAATCGCAGATGTTGTTGATACCGTTTGCCTTGCCTTACCTAGGAAAATTACAAAGGCTTTACTTTTACTCTCATTGGAATGCAACAATTATCATCAAACAATACTAAGTGGTGAGATATCATTGTTTCACTTATTCAGATCAAGAGAGTCTTGGACCTATATGCCACTATAATGAGTGCAAATTAATGTGTAGGATGTAATTTACAACCAAGTGTGGTCTCCTTTTCTTCCTGGCAGATTGTGACAGTAACAAACTATTTCTTAATACTGCCAGAATGTCTGCTTTCAATTCTTTTTTTGTGCCTCCTGATCCATTCATTTACTCCACAGGTAACTAACTTTAAGTAACTAATTATATTTAAAAAAAAAAAATCAACTGAATAGTGACATCAGTGTGAATCATGTCTTATATCCACAATGGCTACAGAGTCAACTTTTCCTTTTACACCCTGGAAGAAGAAAATAATTATAAAAGCCAAAGAAAATGTCTATCTTACTACAACATTTTGTGGAGGAGGGTGTAATTTCAATTCTTTTTTTTTGTCTAAAATTCATCATCCCCTGCATCTCAAATTTGTGGCAAATGTCACTATATTTCAGTGTCACTTAGTCTAGAACAACTAAACAGACTGAAGTGGTAACAAAAATAAATAAACGTTTTTATAGTTAGATTAAAAATAGTTGGAAACTGTAATTTTTTAAATTATACTTTAAGTTCTAGGGTACATGTGCACAACATGCAGGTTTGTTACATATGTATCCATGTGCCATGTTGGTGTGTTGCACCCATTAACTCATCATTTATATTAGGTTTATCTCCTAATGCTATCCCTCCCCCATACCCCCACCACATGACAGGCATCAGTGTGTGATGTTCCCCTTCCTGTGTCCAAATGATCTGATTGCTCAATTCCCCCCTATGAGTGAGAACATGTGGTGTTTGTTTTTTTGTCCTGGTGATAGTTTGCTGAGAATGATGGTTTCCAGCTTCATCCATGTCCCTACAAAGGACATGAACTCATCCTTTTTTATGGCTGCATAGTATTCCATGGTGTATATGTGCCACATTTTCTTAATCCAGTCTATCATTGATGGACATTTGGGTCAGTTCCAAGTCTTTGCTATTGTGAATAGTGCCGCAATAAACATACTTGTGCATGTGTCTTTATAGCAGCATGATTTATAATACTTTGCGTATATCCCCAGTAATGGGATGGCTGGGTCAAATGGTATTTCTAGTTCTAGATCCTTGAAGAATCGCCACACTGTCTTCCACAATGGTTGAACTAGTTTACAGTCCCACCAACAGTGTAAAAGTGTTCCTATTTCTCCACATCCTCTCCAGCACCTGTTGTTTCTTGACTGACTTTTTAATGATCACCATTCTAACTGGTGTGAGATGGTATCTCATTGTGGTTTAGATTTGCATTTCTCTGATGGGCAGTGATGATGAGCATTGTTTCATGTGTCTGTTGGCTGCATCAATGTCTTCTTTTGAGAATTGTCTGTTCATATCCTTTGCCTACTTTTTGATGGGGTTGTTTTCTTTCTTGTAAATTTGTTTGAGTTCTTTGCAGATTCTGGGTATTAGCCCTTTGTCGGATGAGTAGATTGCAAAATTTTTCATCCATTCTGTGTGTTGCCTGTTCACTCTGGTGGTAGTTTTGTTGTGCAGAAGCTCTTTAGCTTAATTAGATCTCATTTGTCAATTTTGGCTTTTGTTGCCATTGCTTTTGCAGTTTTAGACATGAAGTCCTTGCCCATGCCTATGTCCTGAATTCCTGAATAGTATTGCCTAGGTTTTCTTCTAGGGTTTTTATGGTTTGAGGTCTAACATTTAAGTCTCTAATCCATCTTGAATTAATTTTCGTATAAGGTGTAAGGAAGGGATCCAGTTTCAGCTTTCTATATATGGCTAGCCAGTTTTCCCAGCACCATTTATTAAATAGGGAATCCTTTCCCCATTTCTTGTTTTTGTCAGGTTTGTCAAAGATCAGATGGTTGTAGATGTGTAGTATTATTTCTGAGGGCTCTGTTGTGTTCCATTGGTCTATATCTCTGTTTTGGTACCAGTACCATGCTGTTTTGGTTACTGTAGGTTTGCAGTATAGTTTGAAGTCAGGTAGCGTGATACCTCCAGCTTTGTTCTTTTGGTTTAGGATTGTCTTGGCAATGCGGGCTCTTTTTTGCTTCCATATGAACTTTAAAGTAGTTTTTTCCAATTCTGTGAAGAAAGTCATTGGTAGCTTAATGGGGATGGCATTGAATCTATAAATTACCTTAGGCAGTATGGCCATTTTCACGATACTGATTCTTCCTATCCATGAGCATGGAATGTTCTTCCATTTGTTTTAGTCCTCTTTTATTACATTGAGCAGTGGTTTGTAGTTCTCCTTTAAAAGGTCCTTCACATCCCTTGTAAGTTGGATTCCTAGGTATTTAATTCTCTTTGAAGCAATTGTGAATGGGAGTTCACTCATGATTTGGCTGTCTGTTTGCCTGTTATTGGTGTATAAGAACGCTTGTGATTTTTGCACATTGATTTTGTATCCTGAGACTTTCCTGAAGTTGCTTATCAGCTTAAGGAGATTTTGGGCTGAGACGATGGGGTTTTCTAAATATACAATCATGTCATCTGCAAACAGGGACAATTTGACTTTCTCTTTTCCTAATTTTCCTTTATTTCTATCTTCTGCCTGATTGCCCTGGCCAGAACTTCCAACACTATGTTGAACAGGAGTGGTGAGAGAGGGCATCCCTGTCTTGTGCCAGTTTTCAAAGGGAATGCTTCCAGTTTTTGCCCATTCAGTATGATATTGGCTGTGGGTTTGTCATAAATAGCTCTTTTTATTTTGAGATACGTCCCATCAATACCTAGTTTATTGAGAGCTTTTAGCATGAAGGGCTGTTGAATTTTGTCAAAAGCCTTTTCTGCATATATTGAGATAATCATGTGGTTTTTGTCTTTGGTTCTGTTTATATGATGGATTACATTTATTGATTTGCATTTGTTGAACCAGCCTTGCATCCCAGGGATGAAGGCCACTTAATCATGGTGGATAAGCTTTTTCATGTGCTGCTGGATTCGGTTTGCCAGTATTTTATTGAGGATTTTTGCATCAGTGTTCCTCAGGGATATTGGCCTAAAATTCTCTTTTTTTGTTGCGTCTCTGCCAGGCTTTGGTATCAGGATGATGCTGGCCTCATAAAATGAGTTAAGGATGATTCCCTCTTTTTCTATTAATTGGAATAGTTTCAGAAGGAATGGTACCAACTCCTCCTTGTACCTTTGGTAGAATTCGGCTGTGAATCCATCCGGTCCTGGACTTTTTTTGGTTGGTAGGCTATTAATTATTGCCGCAATTTCAGAGTTATTCGTCTATTCAGGGTTTCAACTTCTTCCTGGTTTAGCCTTGGGAGAGTGTAAGTGTCCAGGAAATCATCCATTTCTTCTAGATTTTCCAGTTTATTTGCATAGAGGTGTTTATAGTATTCTCTTATGGCAGTTTGTATTTCTGTGGGATTGGTGATGATACCCTCTTTATCATGTTTTATTTCATCTATTTGATTCTTTTCTCTTTTCTTGTTTATTAGTCTTCTTGCTAGCAGTCTATCAATTTTGTTGATCTTTTCAAAAAACCAGCTCCTGGATTCATTGATTTTTTGAAGGGTTTTTTGTGTCTGTATCTCCTTCAGTTCTGCTGTGATCTTTGTCATTTCTTACCTTCTGCTAGCTTTTGAATGTGTTTGCTCTTGCTTCTCGAGTTCTTTTGTGATGTTAACGTGTCAATTTTAGATCTTTCCTGCTTTCCCTTGTGGGCATTTAGTGCTATAAATTTCCCTCTACACACTGCTTTAAATGTGTCCCAGTGATTCTGGTATGTTGTATCTTTGTTCTCATAGGTTTCAAAGAACATCTTTATTTCTGCCTTCATTTTGTTATGTACCCAGTAGTCACTCAGGAGCGGGTTGTTCAGTTTCCATGTGGTTGAGAGGTTTTGAGTGAGTTTCTTAATCCTGAGTTTTAATTTGATTGCACTGTAGTCTGAGAGATAGTTTGTTATAATTTCTGTTCTTTTACGTTTACTGAGGAGTGCTTTACTTCCAACTATGTGGTCAATTTTGGAATAAGTGTGATGTCGTGCTGAGAAGAATGTACACTCTGTTGATTTGAGATGGAGAGTTCTGTAGATGTCTATTAGGTCTGCTTGGTGCAGAACTGAGTTAACTTCCTGGATATCCTTGTTAACTTTCTGTGTCAATCTGTGTAATGTTGACAGCGGGGTGTTAAAGTCTTCCCTTATTATTGTATGGGAGTCTAAGTCTCTTTGTAAGTCTCTAAGGACTTGCTTTATGAATCTGGGTACTCCTGTATTGGGTGCATATATATTTAGGATAGTTAGCTCTTCTTGTTGAATTGATCCCTTTACCATTATGTAATGGCCTTCTTTGTCTCTTTTGATCTTTGTTGGTTTAAAGTTTGTTTTATCAAAGACTAGGATTGCAACCCCTGCCTTTTTTTGTTTTCCATTTGCTTGGTAGATCTTCCTCCATCCCTTTATTTTGAGCCTATGTGTGTCTCTGCATGTAAGATGAGTCTCCTGAATACAGCAAACTGATGGATCTTGACTATTTATCCAATTTGTCAGTCTGTGTCTTTTAATTGGAGCATTTAGCCCATTTACGCTTAAGATTAATATTGTTATATGAGAATTTTATCCTGTCATTATGATGTTATCTGGTTATTTTGCTCATTAGTTGATGCAGTTTCTTCTTAACATTGATGGTCTATACAATTTGGCATGTTTTTGCGGTGGTTGGTATTGGTTGTTCCTTTCCATATTTGGTGCTTCCTTCAGGAGCTCTTATAGGGCAGGCCTGATGGTGACAAGCTCTCTCAGCATTTGCTCGTCTGTAAAGGATTTTATTTCTCCTTCATTTATGAAGCTTAGTTTGGCTGGGTATGAAATTCTGGGTTGAAAATTCTTTTCTTTAAGAAAGTTGAATATTGGCCCCTACTCTCTTCTGGCTTGTAGCGTTTCTGCTGACAGATCTTCTGTTAGTGTGATGGGCTTCCCTTTGTGAGTAACCCAACCTTTCTCTCTGGCTGCCCTTAACATTTTTTCCTTCATTTCAACTTTTGGGAATCTGACAATTATGTGTCTTGGAGTTGCTCTTCTCGAGGAGTATCTTTGTGGCATTCTCTGTATTTCCTGAATTTGAATGTTGGCCTGCCTTGCTACGTTGGGGAAGTTCTCCTGGATGATATCCTGCAGAGTGTTTTCCAACTTGGTTCCATTCTCCCTGTCACTTTCAGGTCCACCAATCAGACGTAGATTTGGTCTTTTCACATAGTTCCATATTTCTTGGAGGCTTTGTTCATTTATTTTTACTCTTTTTTCTCTAAACTTCTCTTCGCACTTCATTTCATTCATTTGATCTTCGATCACTGATACCCTTTCTTCCAGTTAATCGAATCGGCTACTGAAGCTTGTGCATGTGTCACGTAGTTCTCTTGCCATGATTTTCAGCTCCATCAGGTCATTTAAGGACTTCTCTACACTGGTTATTCTAGTTAGTCATTCATCTAATCTTTTTTTCAATGTTTTTAGCTTCTTTGCAATGGGTTCGAACTTCCTCCTTTAGGTCAGAGAAGTTTGATCGTCTGAAGCCTTCTTTCAACTCGTCAAAGTCATTCTCCGTCCAGCTTTGTTCCGCTGCTGGCGAGGAGTTGCGTTCCTTTGAAGGGGAGAGGTGCTCTGATTTTTAGAATTTTCAGCTTTTCTGCTCTGTTTTTTCCCAATCTTTGTGGTTTTATCTACCTTTGGTCTTTGATGATGGTGATGTACAGATGGGGTTTTGGTGTGGATGTCCTTTCTGCTTGTTAGTTTTCCTTCTAACAGTCAGGACCCTCAGCTGCAAGTCTGTTGGAGTTTGCTGGAGGTTCACTACAAACCCTGTTTGCCTGGGTATCAGCAGTGGAGGCTGCAGAACAGTGAATATTGCTGAACAGCAAATGTTGCTGCCTGATTGTTCCTCTGGAAGCTTCATCTCAGAGGGGTACCCGGCTGTGTGAGTTGTCAGTCTGCCCCTACTGGGGGTGCCTCCCAGTTAGGCTACTCGAGGGTCAGGGACCCACTTGAGGAGGCAGTCTGTCCATTCTCATATCTCAAACTCTGTGCTAGGAGAGCCACTATTCTCTTCAAAGCTGTCAGATAGGGACAGTTAAGTCTGCAGAGGTTTCTGCTGCCGTTTGTTCAGCTATGCCCTGCTCCCAGAGGTGGAGTCTATAGAGGCAGGCAGGCCTCATTGAACTGCGGTGGGCTCCACCCAGTTCGAGCTTCCTGGCTGCTTTGTCTCAGCAATGGCGGACACCCCTCCTCCAGCCTTGCTGCTGCCTTGCAGTGTGATCTCAGCCTGCTGTGCTAGTAATGAGGGAGGCTCCGAGGGCATGAGACCCTCCAAGCCAGGTGTGGGATATAATCTCCTGGTGTGCCGTTTGCTAAGAACATTAGAAAAGTGCAGTATTAGGGTGGGAGTGACGTGATTTTTCAGGTGACGTCCGTCACCGCTTCCCTTGGCTAGGAACAGCAATTCCTTGACCCCTTGTGCTTCCCAGCTGAGGCGATGCCTCACCCTGCTTTGGCTCATGCTCGGTGGGCTGCACCCACTCTTCTGCCCCCACTATCCGACAAGCCCCTGTGAGATGAACCCGGCACCTCAGTTGGAAATGCAGAAATCACGCATCTTCTGTGTCGCTCATGCTGGGAGCTGTAGACTGGAGCTGTTCCTATTCGGACATCTTGGAACCACCCCCTGGAAACTGTAATATTTTTAATATAATGATGGTATTTAAGAGAACAGATTAAAATCACACCTAGAGGAGGAAATTGGGGGTGTAAGAGTGTTTTAGTCAGTTCAGGCTGCAATAAGAAACTACCATAGACTGGACACTTAAACAATGGACATTTGTTTGTCACTGTTCTGGAGGCTGGGAAGGCTAAGCAAGGTGCCCACAAACTTGATTCTTTGCTTCTTTGAGTTTGACTGTTCTAGATACCTCATAGAAGTGGAATCATGAAGTGTTTTTCCTTCTGTAATGGACTTATTTCTCTTAAAATGATGTCCTTAAGGTTCATCCATGTTGTTACGTATTGCAGGATTTTTCTCTTTTATTATGGCTAAATAATATTGCCTTGTATGTATATACCAGATTTTTTAAAATGCATTCTTTTATGTGTGGATATTTAGATTATTTCCACATCTTGACTGTTGTGAATATGGTTGCAATTAATATGGAAGTGCTAATATCTTTCCAAGACCTTAATTTCAATCCTTCAGAATAAATATCCACAAGTGGGGTTACAGGTTCATATGGGATATCTATTTTTAAATTTCTGAGGAAACTCCATCATGTTTAGTGGCCACACCATTTTGCATTCCCAACAGTATACAAGAGTTGCAGTTTCTCCATATCCTCACCAATATGTGTCTTTTACTTTGAAAAAAAAATAGCCAATGTAACAGGTGTGAGATGGTATTTCATTGTGGTTTTATGTTTCTGTAATGATTAGTGATATTAAGCTTCTTTTCACACGAAAATGGCCTCTTGGTCATTTGAATGTCGTCTTTAGAGTTACATATTCTGGTGTGATCAGATTTTCTTCAAAATAGTAAAAAAAAAAATTGCAGCAGATGGAATGCAGAAGCAGATATGGGATTCCATTTGTCTTTTATTACGCCAGATGTTAAAGTGATTTGCAAACATGTAAAATAATGTCATTCTTTCACTCAGCATATTATTTTGGAAAACATAGTTAGTTTTACAAATATCTGCTCTTTATCTTATGAGTTTAAGAGCATATATAGTAATGAGTTTATGGATGCTATTTTAAAATTACTACCAGATAAACTCACATAAAGAAAAGCTTTGTAGAGTTCTTAATAATATGTAAGAGTGTAAAGGAGTCCTGAGATAGCAGTGGCTAAGCCCTGCTGCTTTAGAATGTTTTCGGTAACAAAATCCAACTATAACTCACTTAAACAAGAAAGAAATGTATTGGCCACTGTAACCCAGAAGTCAGAGGTACTTCAAGTGTTGTTTGTACAGAATTATTATTTTTTTTGTACGTTAAGTTCTGAATACATGTGCAGAACATGCAGGTTTGTTACATAAACATGTGCCATGGTGGTTTATTGCACCCATCAATCCATCATCTACATTAGGTATTTCTCCTAATGCTATCCCTCACCTAGCCCCTCACCCACCAACAGACCCTAGTGTGTGATGTTCCCCTCCCTGTGTCCATGGGTTCTCATTTTTCACTCTCACTTATGAGTGAGAACATGTGGTGTTTGATTTTCTGTTCCTGTGTTAGTTTGCTGAGAATCATGGTTTCCAGCTTCATCAATGTCTCTGCAAAGGACATGAACTCATCCTTCTTATGACTACATAGTATTCCATGGTGTATATGTGCCACATTTTCTTTATCTAGTTTATCATTGTGCAGAATTCTGTTCCCTGTAATTTCCTCAGCTCTTTGCCTGTCTACATTGGTTATGTCCTCAAACTCTTTTTTTTCTCCTGACCTCAAAATTGCTGAAGTAGTTCAAGTGCTCATAGTATAGGAAAGTTTGTGTTCCACAATTTCCACTAATTTCTCTGAAATTCACTTTGATTGGATAGGTGTAAGTCACATGCCTTCCCTTTGTCAATCCTGTGGTCATGGATGTAACATAGGCTGACAGGATTTTCTGTTTCTGTTTAAATGTTTAGTTGCATATTCCTAACCAGGAGGCAAAAGTAAAGTTTCCCTAAGACTATAGGAATCTCCTGTGGGAAAGACAGAAATGATTCTAGGAAAGCAGCGAAGAAATCTATTGTGCTGCTTTAACGAGTTTATACTAAATGGAGTAATCGAGTTTTAGATTTATAAGCAGAAATGTCATCAGTTAATTTATTATTTTTCTCAATTTATTTAGGCTGCTATATAAAGAATGGAAATTTGAGAACAAGAATGAAAGCAGAAAGGTCAGTGAAGAAGCTGTTGTTGTAATCCAGAGTGTAGGCGATGGTATCTTGATTTGGGGATTGCCAATAGTGGTGGAGTCAAAGGATTAATTCTATGTTTGGAGATTTTACTAGCAAATGCATGGATCCTTTGGATTTCAGGATGAGGAAAAGAGCAAAATAATGTTTAGGTTTTGAGCTTAAGTTAAAGTGAGCACTGGATAATGTCATGTTCAAAAATGGGTGAGAATCGGGAAATGTATTTCCTCAAGCCTTCTAGTCTACCTGTTTCACACAAGTATTCACTAAACATGTTAGCATCTATTATGTGCCATGCATCTCTCATTAATTAATATATAATTTTGGAGCATATAGATCATTAGTATTTATTCCTGGAAAAATATGCATATTTCTTTGAAGTTAAGAAGTACAATAGTAAAATAATAAAAGTACTTATTATTTTATATATTTTATCACAATATATAAACACTTGTTTACCTAACACTGGTCAGACACTGGGCCAAGAGCTGAGTGGACAGTAGGGAATAAATGAATCTTATAGTGTGGTGTGTCATGAATAGTTACTTACAACTTTAAAACTAAGGTCAAGTAGATATTTAGAAGATATGTGATGCAAGAAAGAATAAGAGGTAGATTTGAAAACACTGTTCTTTAGCGTTGACTAAAACTTTTTAGAGTCAACTAAAATTGGTGTAGTCTGTTTACATATAATGTCAATGCATCTAACTCCCGGATGATGCCATCTAGCTCAGGGATTCTCAGCCTCAGTATCATAGGCATTTTGAAATAAATATGCCTTTGTCGTGGGAGCCTGTCAGGTGTGTTCTAGGATGTTTAGCAGCATTGCTAGCCTCTATCCACTAGATGTTAGTAGCAATTTCCCATTTGTTGCAACCCGAAATGTCTCTGTCAATTACTAAATGCCTTGTAGGGGAACTCCTGCCCTAATTCAGCCTTCTTGTCAAGATCACTTCTACATTTCTAGTAACCACCTTCTAGGTAATTCTACATATATCTCCTAACATTTTCTCTATAGAAAAAAATATATAAATCAAAATTGTTAAGATTCTTCCTGATATCACAAGACTCAAAAGATAACTTGACAATTATTATTGTCATCAGCATTATCTGAGGATGAATTTTTAAAGCCTGGAAAAGTTTACGATTTACATAATATTGTAAGAAGGATTTGGAGACAGGGTTAGTAAAATGGATGATTGTTCTTGCCACTAGACCTGTAATTTAATGCTTGCCTATTTCTGAGGATGGTGCTATGAATTGCTTAGTCTCTAAGAATTAAAATGTCTCATTGTATTTATTTTTACTTTCTTCTATTTTTTAAAGCCTGTTCACACGTTTACCACCTGCCATCAAATTAGTCACAAAACCTTGTAAGTGATTCTAAAAACTCTTTAGAGCATTGGTCATTCTAAAATCTTAATTTCCATTCCTTTTGACAACTCTTTCCCCTACTCTTGCCTAAATTTTAGATTTAGATCTACTGGTTACTTCATGTTGGTACATGTATATTAGGTTCTAAATTGTTCTGTCTTTTCTCCCTGTTCCTCTAATTATGTAGTACAGCCACTGATAGATGAATCCTAAAACACAACTGCAATCATATCTCTACTCTATTCCTAAATGTTAAATGATTTCTCCAATTCTAGAGAACACATTTTTAGTTACATCTTATGCTATTTAAATACAATTGGTTTTCAATTTTAAGAACCTCCATAATCTATTTCCAGGAAAGTCATTCCTTATCTTCAAGACTTTTAATCCTAAGCAAATAGCCAGTTATCAAAGACTTTTATTCTATGAGAATTGCTCTACCAACCCTACAAAGACTTGAAGACTCTGTCATAAAGATTTTTCTACATTGTTCCTTGTGGCAGAATAGCTAATTTCCTTCCTGTATCAAAACCCTATTCTTGTTTCAAGCAACAAAACCTCTCTTAGTTATAACACTAGCCTATTCCAGCCCTCAGTGACTCTCTCTTCTGAGGCATCAACATGTATATTTTTACTTGTTATTTTCAATCAACAATATACTGTTATACAATATATCTTGCAATTATTTTCTTAAGTCAGCTTCTGTCAGAGGGATTTGTGCACCAATGGAAGAAGTCAAGCAAAGGCATTATTGAGTTGAAAACCCAGATTCACTTGTATCCTGTGTGAAGGTCTGTCACAGGAGAGTTTGTCCCATCTCATGGCATGGATTTCCATACTACTTACCAGTGATTTATTTATCCTTTAGTAACACTTGACCACTCTGGATATGGGGTAGGGTGAGGGCAGGATATAACTCCCAGAAACTTCTGGCCCTAGGCTTCTTTAGATAATGTATCTTTAGCAGCACAATGGTAACCTTACAAAGATGGTAGAGGCCAAGTGATGGAAACAACCTCAAAAAAACTGAAGGACAGGCACACAGATTGTAAGAGGGATCAGAGAGAATCTGAAAAAATCAACGGCAGTGTTTATTGTAAATATGTCCTTATAATAATTGCCATGCTCTTAACCAATTTTTTGCATTTATTCTGTTTATTTTTTTAACAAATTGAAGGATTTTGGACGTCAGGGTTGGTTTACATTCCATGCATTTTGGTACCTGCTCAATAGTAAGCATTAGACATAGTTATTGCTTGGTGAACATTTGTTAACTCATATTTCAAATTGATTAATACATATCTTTTACATGAGTCCACGCTTAGGTTATAGGTTACGTTTTATGACGTTTAAATTATTACAGTGTCACATAAAATGGGGAACATGTATTTGCCCATTTGGGTTTCATTTTCTCCCTTTTTAATCAGAAGCCTAGGGCTTCTGTAGGAAAATAATTATGAAGATTTTCAAGTTACCATACCATACAATTTTTTTCCTTTATGTGAGTTTCTTAATACTTATATTCTGTCTCTGCCAGCCAGTGTGTCTGCCACAACTCATTGGCAAATTAAAATGTGAGTTCTTTTTCAGGGTATTTCAATTATAGCTTCTTCTAGACCTTCCCATGGTGAAGACTAAACATATGCACATTGGTTTAATTTTTGTACTTGTAAACTTGTGATACTGTAAACTTTTTATTGAATAATTAAATTTTTTTCTTCTAGTCTTTACCACAATAACTATAGCTGTAGTGAATTTGATGTTTAGCCAGATAAACACACCAGAAAACCATGTGTCAGTCAATATGCTGTTTTTTACTGCAAGTCCATCTTTATCAAAACATGATTAATTTAAGTCTAAATTACCTTTTTGAAGACAGAATATTCTGATAAACACAAATAAGTTATCCAGAAGGTTAAATTTTTAAAAGGCAATTCTTTTTCATCTAATGACACTGTCAAGCATATAATATTATTAATCAAATTTGTTTCCTTAAGGTGCAATCATGTAAATTATGAGATGTTTTCAGCATAAGCTTGAATATGTTATTTTATGACTCATAAAAATGGAAAAAATGAGTAGACTCATGGAAATCATCTACTTATTATAATAACTTTAAAAATTATCTTTAAAAAGCAAAATATCAATTTCATATAAAATCTATACAATCTGCAATATTTCATTATATATAAAGAGTGTCACATTTATATTTATCTCTCTTTATTAGGGATTCCTTTGAACCATTAGAACTGCATGATAAACAGTATGTTAAGCTTTTCAGTGTCAGCTGTAGGCCCATCATGGTAGTTTGCATTATTTGTGAGTGTAATCATTATATGTGTGTGTGTGTATGTGTGTGTGTGTATGTGTGTGTATATATAAAATATATGTATATTATATGTATATATACTCAGCTGTTTTTAAAAATTCATATTAAAGAAGTTATTATTTAAAATTTATGAGGTACTGAAAGAGAAATACAGAGGACCAACTAGGTTGAAAATCAAGGTTTGTAGAGAGAAATTGATTTCAGGTTATATTTGAGAGAAAATAGACATTGCATAAGTGTTGCGAGAAATCTCCAGACATTCCAGTGAATAAGGGTAAATTCTAGTATACCATGAACAGCCATAATCAGTGGCGATCTCATTTATTCTCCAAGAGTTTTTCATTGTTTCTTCCCAAACCCTAGGCTCAATGGTATATATTTCTTTTACTTGTTTTATTTCTTTATTCCCTTTTCTCTCCTTTCAGCTTTCTTTTCTGTTTTGAGTAAAACCTACTTCTTTCATCACACTCTCTAACCTTTACTGCCCTTAAAATATAATACAGAAGAGGGAAAAAAAATCACTCTGCAGGCAGTCAACCAAACTGGGACCTGGAGAATTAATCCCATCATTCATTGGCCTTATTTCTTGAACTGCAAAATGAGGAAAGTAATACCCACTATGATTAACTCATGATGATTTGTAATTTTTAAGTGAGGTTGCATATGTGAAAACAATTAGAAAAGAGCAAAGCTTTATTAGATCGAGCCAACTCAAATATACTTTCTTCAGGAATTAATGTGTGACCACATCTAAAAAGAATCCATTTTCCTCCTCTGGGCTACAAAAGCCTTTAATTTATATCTAAGTTATGGAAGTTATTACATAGGATTCAAATAATCTCTCACATTAGATGGGAAGCCCTTTGAAGTTATTTATCTTTTTTTTTTTTTTTGAGGTGGGATCTTGCTCTGTTGCCCAGGCTGTAGTGCAGTGGTGGGATCTCTGTTCACCGCAACCTCCACCTCCCAGGTTAAAACGATTCTCATGCCTCAGCCTCCTAAGTAGCTGGAACCACAGATGTGCACCACCATGCCTGGCTAATTTTTGTATTTTTAGTAGAGATGGGGATTTGCCATGTTTCTCAGATGCCAAACCCCTGGCCTCAAGTCGTCTGCCTGCCTCAGCTTCCCAAAGGGCTGGGATTACAGGCCTGAGCCACCATGCACAGTCGACATTATCTATTTTACTTTTGAACTTTCAACATTACCCAGTGCATAACTTTCACTAGAAAAAAGTTAACTGAACAGGAAAATTTGCCTGCATTGGAAAACTTTTGCCTGCATTGCTCACTCTTCCCTACAGCACCAACTAGTATATATTTTTCCATTTCTCATTTTTTAAATATTGGTTTAAAAGTCAACACTGTTGAACTTTATTGGAGTCCTGTGATCCCAGAAAACAGCGATGACTTAAGAAATGCCCCTGCCTCTTATGCTTCCCATATGATTTAGGTAAGATCTGAAGATGCTCTCCTTGTGTACCAATGACAAAACCAGACACATATCCTCTGACTTCCTCTTCTTTGCATCCTAAATGATCAAGTGAACTTGTTTTTAAGTCTCTCAAACACTACAGTTTGTTGAATCAACTATATTATTGATTGAAAGTATGCCAAAAGGGGTTTTGAAAATGCAAAATGTATCTACCTGCTTCTTTTAAAAATTACCTTTGTGAACAGGAAACACAATTGCAAATGAGATATGTGTTATAATTTCAAAATTTGTACTCCACCCAAGTTTGAAATGAAAATCATACAAACAGTAAATGATTCAACAGAGGAGGATCAAACCTGTTGCTGATTCATTTCAAAACCATACAAAATAAAATAGTAAACATAATGAACCCTGGAATATAAAACTGGGGAGAAGGGATGAAAACAAGTGGATTATTGGAAAGTTTTTTCTTTAATATATGATACTTAATTTATTAATAAAATAATAATTTTAATTATTTACTTTATTTTTCAACTTTTATTTTAGATTCAGAGGGTACATGAACAGGTTTGTTACTTGAGTATATTATGTGATGCTGAGTTTGGGGTGTGAATAATATTGTCATACAGAGATTGAGCACAGTATCTAATAGTTTTTCAACTCTTCTCGGCTTCCTCCCCCCAACAGTAGTCCCAAGTTTCTATTGTTTTGATCTTTATGTCCATGAGTACACAAAGTATAGCTTCCACTTGTAAGTGAGAACATGTGGTAATAAGTTTTCTGTTTTCGTGTTAATTTTCTTAGGATATCAGCCTCCAACTGCATCCATGTTGCTGCAAAGGCTATGATTTTTGTTCCGTTTTGATGACTGTGTAGACTGTTTAGTATTATGTGATATATATATATGTACCACACTTTCTTTTCTTTTTTTTTTTTTGAGACGGAGTCTCGCTCTGTTGCCCAGGCTGGAGTGCAGTGGCATGATCTCGGCTCACTGCAAACTCTGCCTCCTGGGTTCAAGCCATTCTTCTGCCTCAGGCTCCAGAGTTGCTGGGATTACAGGTGCACACCACCATGCCAGCCTATTTTTTTTTTTTTTTTTAGTAGAGATGGGGTTTCACCCTATTGACCAGGCTAATCTTGAACTCCTGACCTCAAGTGATCCACATACCTTGACCTCCCAAAGTGCTAGAATTACAGGCATGAGCCACCACACCCAGCTCACGTTATCTTTATCCAGTCCACCACTGATGAACACCTAAGTTGTTTTCATGTCTTTGTTATTGTGAATAGTGCTACAACAAACATGCAAGTGCATGTGTCTTTTTGGCAGAATTATTAATTTTTCTTTGGGATGTATACCCAGAGATGGGGTATACATTCAAAAGGGATGCTGAGTAAAAGGGATTGCTGAGTTGATTGGTAGCTCTGTTTGAAGTTCATTGAGAAATCACCAAACTGCTTTCCACAGTGGCTGAACTAATTTACGTTCCCGTCAACAGTGTATAAATGTTCACTTTTCTTTATAGCCTTCGCAGTATCTGTTGTTTATTGACTTTTTAATAATGCCATCTGACTGGTGTGAGAAAGTATCTCACTATGGTTCTAATTTGAATTTCTGTGATGATTAGTAATGATGAACATTTTGTCATATGTTTTTTGGCCATTTGTGTGTCTTCTTTAGATAAATGGCTGTTTATGTCTTTTGCCCATTTTTAAATGGGGCTATTTAGCTTGTTGAATTAAGTTCTCTATAGATTCTGGATGTTAGACCTTTGTTGAATACATATTTTGTGAATATTTTACTCAGATGATAGTGTCTTGTGTTGAACAGAAGCTCTTTACTTTAATTTGTTCCACTTGTCAATTTTTGTTTTTGTTGCAGTTGCTTTTGATGACTTAGTCATAAATGTTTTCCCAAAGCCAAATGGTGTTTCAAGGTTTTTTTTTTTTTTTTTTTTTTTTTTTAGGATTATTATAGTTTGAGGTCTTACATTAAAATCTTTGATCCATCTTGAGTTAATTTTTAATTTGGTGAGAGGTAGGGATTCAATAGGGAGTCATATGACTATCCAGCTATCCCAGCACCCTTTACTGAATAGTTGTTTCTCATTTGTTTATTTTTGTCAACTTTGTCCAAGATCAGATGGTTATCAGTGTCCAGCTTTATTTCTGGGTTCTCTATTCTGTTTTATTAATTTCTTTGTCTTTGTACCAGGGCCATGTTGTTTTGAGGATTGTACCCTTATAGTGTAGCTTGAAGTGCAGTAATGTGAATACTACAACTTTGTTCTTTTTGCTTAAGTTTGCTTTGACTATTCAGGTGTTTTTTTTGGTTCCACATGAATTTTAAAGTCGTTTTTTTCTAGTTCTGTGAAAGGTGACATAGGTAGTTTGATAAGAATAGCATTTAATCTGCAAATTGCTTTGGGCAGTATGGCCATTTTAACAGTATTGATTCTTCCAATACATGAACATGGAATATTTTTCCATTAATTTGTGTCATCTATGATTTCTTTTGTTCAGTGTTTTGTAGTTCTCCTTTTAGAAATGTTTCACCTCCTTGGTTAAATGTATTCCTAGGTATTTTATTTTATTTTTGTGGCTATCGTATAATGGATTTCATTTTTGATTTGGCTCTCAGCTCGAATGTTATTGGTGTGTAGAAATGCTACTGATTTTCATACATTGATTTTACATCCTGAGACTTTACTGAAGTTGTTCCAGGAATGTTTTGGCCCAGTCCTTAGGGTTTTCTAAGCATAGAATCACATTGTCAGTAAAAAAAGATAGTTTGACATAAAAGTCAAATTTTCCTATTTGGATGACTTTTATTTCTTTCTTTTGCCTGATTGCTCAGACTAGGACTTCCAGGACTATGTTGAATAAAAGTGGTGAGAATGAGTATCTTTGTCTTATTCCAGTTCTCAAGGGGAATGCTTCCAGTTTTTGCCCATTCAGTATGATGTTGGCTGTGGGTATGTCATAGATGGCTCTTATTGTTTTGAGGTATATTCCTTTGATGGCTAGTTTGCTGAGGGTTATCGGAAAGGGATGTTGAATTTTACAGAAAGGCTTTTCTGCATTTATTGAGATGATCATATGGTTTTTGTTTTTAATTCTGTTTATGTGGTGAATCACATTTATTGATATACATATGTTGAACCAATCTACCATTCCAAGAATTAAGCCTACTTGATCATGTTGTTAATTTTGAATTAATTTTGATTTGCTGTTGGACTCCATTTGCTAGTATTTTTTTGAGATTTTTTGTGTCTGTGTTCATCAGGGATATTGGCTTTCTGTTTTCTTTTATTAATGCATTTTTTCAGGTTGTAGTATCAAGGTAATGCTTGTTTCATAGAAGAGTAAAAGAGAAATCCCTTCTAGATTTTTTGGGATAGTTTCAAAGGAAATGAAAGAAAGTCTTCTTTGTCTAATAGAATTTGGCTGTGAATCTATCTTGTCTGGGACTTCTTTTGGTTGGTAGGTTTTTTATTACTGATTCAGTTTTGGAACTTGATATTGGTCTGTTCATGGTTTCAAATGCTTCCTGATTCAATCTTGGGAGATTGTGTGTTTCCAGGAATTTATTCATTATCTTTAGATTTTCTAGTTTGTATCCATAAAAGTGTTCATAAAAGTCTCAGAGGATCCTTTTGTATTTCTGTGGGGTTACTGGTAATGTCACACTTTTTGGTTTCTGATTGTGCCTATTTGGACCTTCTCTCTCTCTTTTTTTTCCTTTCTTAATATAGCTATATAGAGTTGTACCAACTACCAATCTTATTTATTCTTTTAAACATCAATTTTTGATTTTGTTGATTTTCATATGGATTTTTGTATATCAATTTTCTTTAGTTCTTCTCTGATTCTAGTTATTTCATTCCTTCTTGAGGTTAGTTTGTTTTTGCTTATCTAGTTCCTTTAGATGTGAAGTTAGGTTGTTATCTTGAAATCCTTCATTTTTTTTTTTTTTTTTCAGAGACAGGGTCTCATTCTGTCATCCAGCCTCCAGTGGTATAACAGCTTGCCGAAGCTTCAAACTCCTGGACTCAAGTTATCCTCCTACTTGATCTTCCTAAGTATCTGGAACCATGGACATATGCCACCATGACTGGCTAATTTTTACTTTTTTATTTATTTACTTATTTATTTATTAATTTTTAGATATCAGGGTCTCACTATATTGCCCAGGATAATCTCAAACTCCTGGGCTCAAGCAATCCTGTCTTTACTCCCAAAGTGCTAAGGTCATAGATAAGCATGAGCCATGACACCAGGCCATTCCAGCTTTTTGAAACAGACATTTAGTGCTATAAAATTTCTTCTTACAACTGCTTTTGCTGCATCCCAGAGATTTTTGGTGTGTTGTGTCTCTGTTTCCAATTATTTCAAATAATTTTAAATTTCTGCCTTAATTATATTGTTTACCCAAAAGTCATTCAGGAAGAAGTTTTTAAATTCCCATTTAACTGTGTTTTTTCAGAGATTTTTCTGGGTATTTATTTGTATTTTCATTCCAATGTAGTCCAAGAGTATGGTTGGCATGATTACACTTTCTGATTTTGTGACATGGTTTATGGCTGAACATGTACTTGATCTTGGAATATGCTCCATGTGCGTATGAGAAGAATGTATATTCTGTGGTTGATGGGTGGAGTATTCTACTGATGTCAATTATGTCCAATAGGTCAAGTGTCAAATTTAAATCCAGAATTTCTTTGTTAGTTTTCTACCTTTATGATCTGTCTAATGTTGTCAGTGTGGTGTTGAACTCCCCAACAATTATTGTGTGGCTAAGCCTTTGTGTACATCTAGAAGTACTCCTTTTATAAATCTGGGTGCTGTAGTGCAGATGCATATTTAAGATAGTTAGGTCATCTTGTTGACTTGAACCCTTTATCAATATGTAATGTCTTTCTTTGCCAATTTTTTACTATTTTTGATAAAGTCTTTTTTATCCAGTATTTGAATAGCAAAACGTGCTCTTTTTTATTTTTCATTTGCATGGTAGATCTTTCTCTAACCCTTTACTTTGAGCTTATGGGTGTCATTATGTGTGAGATGGGGCTCTCAAAGATAGCATACAGATGAGTCATGTTTTTTATCCAACCTAAAAGACACTCTGTGCCTTTTAAGTTGAGCATTTATACAGTTTATGATGAAGGTTAATATTGTTATTTGAGGTTTTGATGCTTTCATGAAGTTGTTAGCTGAATGCTGTTTAGTTTCTATTTTGTGGTTGCTTTATAGGGTCTGTGGGTTATACACTTAAGTTTGTGTATTTTGTAGCACAATCATTCTTTTGTTTCCATGTTTAGAACTTTCTTAAGGATCACTTATAAGACAGGTCTAGTGGTAACAAATTCCTTTAGTGCATGTTTTTCTGGAAATGATTTTATTTCTCCTTTGCGATAAAGCTCAGTTTGGTGGGATATGAAATTTACTGTGGGAATTTCTTTTCTTTAAGAATGTTGACAATAGGCCCCCAGTCTCTCCTAACTTGTAAAGTTTCTGCTGAGAAGCTCACTGTAAGCCTGATTGGGTTCCCTTTATACGTGATCTGACCTTTTTCTCAAGCTATCTTTACGATTTTTTTTTTTTGGAGTTGACCTTGAACAGCCTGGTGACTATACATCTTGCTGATGTTAGTTTTCTGTAAGTATCTTGGGTATTTTCTGCATTTCTTGTATCTGGATGTCTACTTCTCTAGAAAATTAGTGAAGTTTACTTCAATTATTCCCTTAATATGTTTTCCAGGTTAATATTTTTTTTCTCAGGACTGGCAATATTGAATAGATTTGGTTGTTTTATATAAACCTATGTTTCTTGAAGACTGTTCATTTTTAAAATTATTACTTTTTTTCTTTTTGTTTGACTGATTTACCTCAAAAGCCCATTTTTCTAGCCCTGAAATTAGTTATTCTGCGTGGTGCAGTCTGTTGAAAAGCTTCTACTTATATTTTGAAATTCCTTAAGTGGGTTTTTTAATTTCAGAAACTCTGATTGTTTTCATTTTAAGATGTTGATCTATTCCTTCATCTCCTGGATTGCTTTGGAAGTTTCATGGTGTTTGCACTCTACTTTTCTCGGATTTCATTGAGCTTCCATGCTTTTAACTATTTATCTGTCATTTCTGGGTTTCCATTTTGGTTAGGAACCATAGCTGGAGAGCTAGTGTAATATCTTGCTGAGTCACTACATTGTGAATTTTTTTTTTTATCATTCCAGAATGCTTTTTACTGGTTCTTTCTCATCTGGAGACACTAACACTTCTAAGTTTTATGCATACTTTTAAAGAGGTAGGATTTTTTTTTTTTCTTTTTCTATATTATCCCCCGCCCCCAGCTTTCCCTTTCCTCCCTCCCTAGGGGATGCAACTATAGAGAATACATGCCAAGGTCTTACGGTTTTGCTTTAATAGCCTTATGCACTTCTTTATTTCACTGGGTTTTACATTGGGCTCCGCAGTTCAACCTACAAGCCTGTATATGGTGCTTATAGGTAAGAGCCTGCTGTGACCAACATCATCCTTGTTTACTTGCAGAAGCTCTCTGTTGCCTCACGAATTGACTGATTCATGGAATGTAAAGTGGTCTGAGCTCCCTACTTAGCCCCAGAGAACTGGGGGCCATGACAGGCAATACTGGACCAGGAAGATCCAACTACAGATCCCCTGATAGCAAGCACAGGCATCAGCACTGAAAGAGAATCCCATTGGATGGCACCAAGTGTCCAGATGTGTTCCTGAGTATCTGGAAAAACTCCTTGGCCCCAAGTTCTTTGCATGGGGATGTGGGATGGCTTAAACTCCTAACCCAGGAGAGTAGGTGTTCCAGACAGCTGGAGGTCTGCCCGAATGTGGAATGAAATGGATGCCCCTGCAGCAAGATTTCTGCAGGAGAGGAATGGGGGGACTCAGTTTGCTTAACCAGAAAGTAGGAGCTCTGAATGCTTAGAGATCTGCCTGGGCATGCAGCAGTGAGGGCCTTGATTTGGTTTAGCTGTGTCCCCATCCGAATCTCATCTTGAATTTTAACTCCCCACAATTACCAAATGTTATGGGAAGAGCCTGGTGGCAGGTGATTATATTATATGGGCAGGTCTTTCCTGTGCTGTTCTTGTGGTAGTGAATGAATCTCATGAGATCTGATGGTTTTTAAAATGGGAGTTTCCCTGCACAAGCTCTCTCTTGCTGCTGCCATGTAAGAAGTGCCTTTTGCCTTCAACTATGATTTTCAGGCCTCCCTAGCCATGTGGAACTCTAAACTTATTAAACCTCTTTCCTTGTAAATTGCCCAGTCTTGGGCATGTCTTTATCAGTGGCATGAAAATGGACTAATATGGTAAATTGGCACTGGGAGTCAGGCATTGCTGGAAAGATATCCAAAAATATCAAAGTGACTTTGGAACTAGGTAACAGGCGAGGTTGGAATAGTATGGGGGGGTTCAGAAGAAGAAAAGTAAGTGTGAGAAAGTTTGGAACTCCCTAGGAACTTGTTAAATGGCTTCGTCCGAGATGCTAATAGTGATATGGACAATAAAATCCAGGCTGAAGTGGTCCCAGATGGAAATGAAGAACTTGTTGGAAACTGGAGAAAAGGTGACTTTTGTTACATTTTAGCAGAGACTGGTGGCATTTTGCCCCTGCCCTAGAGATTTGTGGAACTTTGAACTTGAGAGAGATGATTTAGAGCATCTGGCAGAAGAAATTTCTAAGCATTAAAGCATTCAAGAGGTGACTTGGCTGCTGTTAAAGACATTCAGTTTTATGAGAGAAGCAGAGCATAAAAGTTCAGATAATTTGCAGCCTGACAGTGTGATAGAAAAGAAAATCCCATTTTCTGAGGAGGTATTCAAACTGGCTATAGAAATTTGCATAGGTAATGAGAAGCCAAATGTTAATTGCCAAGACAATGGGGAAAATGTCTCTAGGGCATGTCAGATGTCTTCATGGCAGCTCCTCTCATCACAGGCCCAGAGGCCTAGGAGGAAAAAGTGATTTTGTCGGCTGGACCCAGGGTCGTTGGGCTGTTGCAGCCCAGGGACTTGGTGCCCTGTGGCCCAGCTGCTCCAGCCGTGTCTGAAAGGGCCCAACATAGAGCTTGGGCCATGGCTACAGAGGGTGCATGCCACAAGCATTGGCAGCTTCCACATTGTGTTGAGCCTGTGAGTACACAGAAGTCAAGATTTGGTGTTTGGGAACCTCTGCCTAGATTTCAGAAGATTTCTGGAAACACTGGATGCTCAGGCAAAAGTTTGCTGCAGGGACAGGGCTCTCATGGAGAACCTCTGCTAGGGCAGTACGGAAGGGAAATGTGGGGTTGGAGCCCCCCCCGACAGAGTGCCTACTGGGACACTGCCTAGTGGAGCTGTGAGAAGAGGGCTACTTTGTTCCAGTCCCCAGAATGGTAGATCCACTGACAGCTTGCACCATGCACCTGAAAAAGCCACAGACACTCAATGCTAGCCCATGAAGGCAGCTGGGAGGGAGGCTGTACACTGCAAAACCAAAGGGGCAGAGCTGTCCAAGACCGTGGGAACCTACCTCTTGCATCAGAGTTACCTGGATGTGAGACATGGAGTCAAAGGAGATCATTTTGGAGCTTTAAGATTTGACTGCCTCACTGGATTTCAGATTTGCATGGGCCCTGTAGCCCCTTTGTTTTGGCCAAATTGTCCCATTTGTAATGACTGTATTTACCCAATTCCTGTACCCCCATTATATATAGGAAGTAAATAACTTGCTTTTGATTTTACAGGCTTGTAGGCAGAAGGGACTTGCCTTGTCTCAGATGAGACATTGGACTGTGGACTTTTGAGTTAATGCTGCAATGAGTTAAGACTTTGGGGGACTATTGGGAAGTCATGATTGGCTTTGAAATGTGAGGACATGAGATTTGGGAGGGGCCAAGTATATAATGATATGGCTTGGCTATGTCCCCACCCAAAGCTTGAATTTAACTCCTATAATTCCCACATGTAGATGAAGGAACCTGGTGGGAGGTGATTGAATTATGGGTGCGGGCTTTTCCTGTGCTGTTCTTGTAATAGGGAATGAGTCTTATGAGGTCTGATGGTTTTAGAAATGAGAGTTGCCCTGCACAAGCTCTGTCTTGCTACCACCATGTAAAAAGTGCCTTTAACCTTCTGCCATGATTGTAAGGCCTCCCCCATCACATGGAACTGTAAGTCCATTAAACCTCTTTCTTTTATAAATTGCCCAGCCTGTTATTTCTTTATCAGTAGCATGAAATGGAAAAATACAGGCCCCTACCCTCAAACCAAGATCTCTGCACAGGAAGGATGGGTCAGCCCAGACTGCTGATTCAGGCAAGCTGGTGCTCCTAATGCCTAGACATCTGCTTGTGCATAGAGTAGTGAAGGCCTTGCTGCACCATGAACTATGTCCATGAAAGGTGGAGTGGCTCAGGCTGCTTAATCATATAAGCAGGGCTCTGAATGCCTGGAGATCTACCTGGGTGTGAAGCACAGAGGGCCTCCTTACACCAGGATCTCTGCACAGAAAGGGCAGGGTAAGTCAGGCTATTGATCCAAATGAGTGAGTGCTACAAATTCTAGGATTTCTGCATAGGCAGAGTGGAGAAGGCCCTGCTTCACCATGATCTACATCCTTGAAGAGTAGGACAGCTCAGGCTGCTTGGCTAGGCAAATAGGTGCTCCAAATACCTGAATTTCTGCTTGGGAGTGGAACAGAGAGGGCCCTGCACAATGATCTCGGGAGAACAGGCTGGGGCACATATCAATGGCATACACAAACTGATTTCAAGTCCCCTGAAATGCAAGTATTTCAAGCTAGCCCTGGCTGCAAGTATTGCCACCTAAGAGAAATGGCTGTCCTCCCACTCTAAGTCTGTGATGAGGAAGAACACAATTTCAGTCCCTACTGCTGAGGTGGTTTCCACAGTTGTGGAAGCTGTGGAGGTCCATTGCCTGCAACACAGCAGGTGTTCCAATCTCTAACCTAAGATTCAAATCTCTGCATAGCCACAGTGCTGCGCTATCAAAGAATGGCTGACATTGCATGCACCCAGATTAAAAATGTCCTCCTGCTGTTAGTCCTGGGTGCAAAAAAAAAATTCTGCAACTTTTCCCAGTGCCTTTCCCTCACAGTGTCTCCAAGACTCTCCCCAAGTTAGCTCCCACACTTGGGAGAAACAAAATGCTCTTTCTCAGCCTCGGCTGCATGGATCCCTAGTGGAAAGGTGAGTCACAGAGGGAGGCTCCCTGCATCTCTCACCCATTGGGGCTTTACTCACTTTTATCAGGCCCATGCTGTCATGGGGGTTATTTGCCAGCATTCTCCTCCCCAGAATCTGAAGTGCCCTTTCAATTCTGTTAGATTCCCATTTTCCTTCTTGAATTAAAGCTTACAGAATTATCTTTGTGCATTATCTTGCTATATTTAAGTGGCTGAGGCATGCTACAGCCTCTAATTCACCATTTTTTGAGAAAAAAAAAAAAGTGAGTTTTTTAGGCCCACTGACAAATCTGGACAAAACATCTAACTTTACCAAACTGTATTCCAGGTTTTCTCCTTCACCCAGGTCCTTCAGTGTGACTCACCATCAACCTGATGAGGCATACAGTATCTCCTCAATATCCCCTCTTAAGACCTACCAGAAGACCTTCCTTGGTTAATAACTATTCAACCCACCAACTCTGACACTTGGTTCTCCTCCCGATAAAGGAAAAGCCATTTCTGCCTGACCTTTGTAAAACATACACAACTTATGGTCTGAACATTCTTTCTATAGTAATAACCTCTTTCCCCAAATGCAGTACTCTTTCCGATTAAAGTCTTTCCTTGCCTAAGTCAAAATATGTTTTATCTGATGAAATTATGCATTTATTTCTAATTTAACCTGAATGTTTAACTACCTCTCTTTTCTCTATTTGTCTAATCTCTCTTTCACTTTAATGTTTTCCTTTTCTAATGAATTCTTTTTTTTTTTTTTTTTTTTTTTTGAGACAGAGTCTCGTTCTGTCACCCAGGCTGGAGTGTAGTGGCACAATCTTGGCTCACTGCAAGCTCCGCCTCCTTCTGCATCAGCCTTCCCAGTAGCTGGCACTACAGGCATCCACCACCACATCCAGCTAATTTTTTGTATTTTCACTGTGTTAGCCAGGGTGATCTTGGTCTCCTGACCTCGTGATCTGCCTGCCTCGGCCTCCCAGAGTGCTGGGGGCATGAGCTACCGTGCCCAACCGGAGCTCTTAGATTTTAATCTCATTATCCAGCATGTGCTCATTAGGAATAATGTCCTCTGATCCATCTTGCAGTTGCCTTCTAGTTGTAAAATATGTTGCCTAATCAGCCCTTTGCCTTTTCATTTTAAATGGCTCTTTTATTTTTCAAGTTATTTTTCATATCTGCCTGTGTTGTTCTTTCTTTTATTTCCTCATTTACTTTAAACATGTATTTATTATAAGAGATGCTTGGCACTTATTAATATTCCTATTCGGTTGTATTTTCTGACTCTTAATGTTTAATTCTTTACTGTTGTGTTTCCGAACCCTTGATTATTGGACTTCCTGTAAAATTCCTCACTGCCATAATTTTGTAAGGGTGGTTTCTATTGTCTTCTTCCAGGAAATAAAGGGATTTAACTAGACCATTACCAATTATAGGTTACCTCTGAAACTTGGATATTTCTATGCCATGCCGATTCTATTAAGCCAAACTGAAAACTGGTAGCAAGCACAAATATACTTTTAAAATACTTATTACTTTTTACAGGAAATGAAATCATGTACCCAGAACTCTGGGCAGAGAAAATCTTTAGGCCATTTTTCCCGGCTGAGGTTCAGATTTTCCGGATATTTTAAGTTAAATATTGAGAGTCTTGAACCTATATGTAGAGATTTCCAGTTCCAAAGCTAAAACTCCACAATCCCAGGGATTTATGTTATGTACTGAGAGGATATTAAAACTAATCAATCATTAGTGCATACATACATACACACACACAGTCACATGTATACCTAAATAAGGTAATAGACCCTTTTCTTACAGTGCAAATACAAATAATAATTAATAATAATTGTAAAAGGATTTGTGGAATTAGAAAAACAATTTTTTACGTTAATAGTCATAATTGATTAAGGCAAAAATCATGAGTGGATGAATGCTAAGGAGAGTTTGGAAGAATTTGATGAGGAACAGCTGAATTATAGAATCTCAAAGTACCTCTTCACAACTTATTTATAAATTGCAAGGAGAGTATAGTAAATTTGTGATGAAGAAGCATGGCTTTCACTAACATAAATGAACAAACTGAATATCACCAATAATTAGGCAAAGTGACATGATATACCTTTTCTTAAGTGTGCACTCAGATATTATCATGCCTGTCATATTCTCGACAAAATTTAACCAAAAATGTAAATATAATAATAAGAAAACATCAACCAAAGCTAAATTATAGAATAGAGTACAAAATAGCCTAAGAGTACTTCTAAAAATGTAATGATCATGAATTAACAAACATAGTTAAACAATCATTTCAGATTAAAGAAGTCTAGAAAGACATGAAAATTAAGCACAATGCATGCCTCCTGAAGAGCTTGATGTTCCAGGAAGGAAAGATCTAAAAATGACACTATTGGAACAATTAGAAAAGTTTGAATTTGGACTGTGAATTGTCATCAATGTTAAATTTCCTGATTTCAATAATTGTACTATGAAAGAGAATACGTTGCTCTTAAGAAATGCACACTATAGGATTTAGGGATGAAGCAGCATAAAGACTGAAATTTATTCTCAAATGTTTTAGAGGTAATTGTATGTATGTATATTGTATAAAATATATATACATATATGGTATATATGTATATATCTATGTACAAATAAACATGTGTACAGATAAATAGAAAATAATGCAAATAGCCCAAACTGCTAATAATTGTGAAATATTTAGTTTTTTTGCAACTTTTCTATTAATTTAGATATCAAAATTAAAATTCACAAAAACTACAAATAAAAATGAATCCAGTCACCTAGCAATATATTTATTTCTACTTCTGTTATTCTCTCTTCAACATTGCTGCTTCAATATACTATTCATTTTGGGACTTTCTCCTCTAGCTTTTAGTTTCCTCTTTGCCTTTTCTTCTATTTTTTTTTTCTTGTACAACTTGGCTAGAAATACTTTTTCTTTGTAATATTTCATACAGAATTTCTAGGATTTTGGAGGGAAAGATGGTCTTCACTAATACCTAAATTAGAAGTGTCTCATTGTTTTTCTACTTTTCTTTCAAGGCATATGCTTCCAGATTCTCTGCCTAAAGGGAAAGCCCATTAAAGCAAATTTGTCTGATAGTCACATATATTCTTAACAATTTGCTTATTGAGAGACTGTGTCGTTGACTCACCAAGATTCAAAAGCTGGTTTTACCATGCACTATCTCTGTGACAAGGATTGAGATTTTCTAATCTCCTGTATTTTCTTTCTTTTTTCTTCTTCTTCTTTTTTTTTTTTTAATTATACTTTAAGTTCTGGGATACATGTGCAGAATATGCAGATTTGTTACATAGGTATACACATACCATGGTGATTTGCTGCACCCATCAGCCTGTCATCTACATTAGGTATTTCTCCTAATGCGATGCCTCCCCCTGTCCCCTACCCCTTGACAGGCCCTGGTGTGTGATGTTTCCCTCCTTGTGTCCACATGTTTTCATTGTTCAACTCCCATATATGAGTGAGAACATGCGGTGTTTGGTTTTCAGTTCCTGTGTTAGTTTGCTGAGAATGATGGTTTCCAGCTTTGTCCATGTCCCTGCAAAGGACATGAACTCATTCGTTGTTATGGCTGCATAGTATTCCATGGTGTATATGTGCCACATTTTCTTAATCCAGTCTGTCATTGATGGACATTTGGGTTGGTTCCGAGTCTTTGCTATTGTGAATAGTGCTTCAGTAAACATATGTGTGCATGTGTCTTTACAGTAGAATGATTTATAATCCTTTGGGAACATCCCCAGTAATGGGATTGCTGGGCCAAATGGTATTTCTGATTCTAGATCCTTGAGGAATTGCCACACTATCTCCCACAATGGATGAACTAATTTACACTCCCACCAACAGTGAAAAAGTATCCCTATTTCTCCACATCCTCTCCAGTATCTATTGTTTTCTCTCCTGTGTTTTCATAGATTAAACAAGAATAAAAATGATTATCTCATAAAACAGTATAATGAAGAATCATTCAGATGACAAAGAAGGATGAGATTAGAACAGGTGCATTGTACATTCTTACAGAGAAATGTGATCTATTTTAGAGCTGAAGAGCTGCTCTACCATTACGAACATTATTTGAAACCTATTGTCTGGTTGTTAAAAATAAAACAGTATGATAAGAACTATTGAAAGCAGTAGGAGGCTATTTGCATTCATCACTTAACATTAATCCAGATGACAAATAATTATAGATCCATGTTTCTACATCTAGCAGTTACGCAGAAAATAAGTGAATGAGGCCCTAAATAGGATAAGAGAGATGGAGATTAAAGATAAAAATAGTGTTAAGTTCTTCTGGGAAACCATGGCAGGACTGCTTACACTGCAAATTAATGATTAGAGAAAGAAATGAGTAAAGATGATGGTGAGGGTATAAATCTGAGAGAATAGAAGATTTGAGGTGTTTGCAATAGTAAAGCTAAATAGGAAGAGAGCCTTAAGATGAAAATATGGAAGGTGACAACAACAACAACAAAACTTTATTTACTATACTTTTAAATTGTGTGCTTCAATTATACATGCATGGTTTAGAATTTTAAAATGTACACATGTTTAGAATTTTAAAATGTACACAACTTTATGTTTTAATTATTTCTGTACCCTCATATCCTCATTTTTGTTGTTTCGTTATATTTTGCCCAATTGCAATCTGTTTAACAAACATCATTCTCCTATTTCTTTAGATTCCTATATCTATATATTAAAATTTTAACATTCATAATTTAATAAGGTTATTACTGAATATATATATACATGAACAGATATACACATATGTATTTGTATATACATACATGTATGTGTGTGTATATATAAATATATACAATTTCTTGAATCATTTACTTTAATTTAGTTCTTGATTATCTAGAGATAGCCTTCAGGCAGATTTTTTTCCAAGAAAAATGTATTTCACTATTAAGTGAGTTATTTCATTTTTTGTAAGTCTACCTGTTACCTTAAATTAAAACAATCTTACCTGGACATCTGGATTGGGATATATTACACTGTAATAAATCCAAAAATAATTTAATTTACTTA
The DNA here is from genome assembly GCF_024542745.1 of Macaca thibetana thibetana. Lineage (NCBI taxonomy): Eukaryota > Metazoa > Chordata > Mammalia > Primates > Cercopithecidae > Macaca > Macaca thibetana. Next base: position 64,135,502 of record NC_065594.1, read on the forward strand.
AAGAAACACGCAGTTTTGAACTCTGATGCTGAATGTCCAGCACAGATCGGCAGTGAACTCTGTACACTGCACTAAATTCCGAGCCCAAGTTCAAAAATCTGAAGTGGTTCAGCACAGCACAAGGAAATGAATGATCTGGGCTGCACTGTCCGAAAGGGCAGCCACTAGCTACCTGAGTCTTTCATTTACACTACTTAAAATAAAATAAAATCTCAAACTCAGTTCTTGGGTTGCACCTACCTGGTTGGCTGTATTTCTCGATATTTTATTCTTTTTCTGGCTTTTGGGAGTGGGATTGCTTCTTTATTTGGCTCCCAGTTTGAGTGTGTGAAAGAAAAATAAATCTCAGGGTCCCCAAACCACTCAGCTAAAGGGAAAAGTCAAGCTGGAAACTGGGTCATGCAAACCTGCCTCCCCTTTTGGTTCCTAAGTAAGATGGCTCCAAGATGAAAAGCTACATGCCTTCCCCATGTTTGCCCACAAGGAAATCCTAGTGAGAGACAAGACCTTCACCCTAAGGTGTTTCTGTTAAAATTTCACCATGGCAATGTCAATTGATTGCTTATCTTTACAAGTGCGGTTGCCCCCTGGCCTACCAGACACAAATGCATGTTTGATTGTTACCCTGCCCCATTTTGTCTATGTGATCTTATGTAAAAATGTGTATTCCCTGCATTTTTCTTCTGGGCCATTTGTCTATATCATGTTATGTAAAAAAAATGCAGATTCACTGAGCCAGACAAAGGCATGAATGACTATTTTTCCCTACCTCTCTCTTACTTGAAAATTGCATACTTTTCAACATTCCACCCTTTCCCCCTTAAACTTAGAACCCTCAAAATCATCTTTGGAGAAAAGCATAGACCTGTCTCTGGGGTACGTGTCCTTAACTTTGGCAAATAAACCTTCTAAAATGATTGACACTTGTCTCGTCTTTTTTTCTCGATTGATAGATGTTATTGTTATATAAAAATGCTACTGATTTTTGCCTGTTGATTTTGTATCCTGAACCTTCATTGAAATTGTTTATCAAATGTAGGAGCTTTTGGGCAGAGACTGAAGGGTTTTTTTTTTTTAGGTATAGAACATATTGTCTGTGAAAAAGATAGGTTGACATCTATCTTCCTATTTGAATGCTGTTTAATTCCATCTCTTGACTGATTGCTGTGGCTGGAATTCCCAGTATTATGCTGAATAGGAGTGGTGAGAGTGGGTGTCATTGTCTTGCTCCAGTTCTTAAGGAAAATGCTTTCAGTTTTTGCACGTTTAATATGATGTTGGCTGTGGGTTTGTCATAGACGGCTCTTATTATTTTGAGGTATGTTCCTTTGATAACTAGTTTGTTGAGGGTTTTTACTATGAAGGGATATTAAATTTTATTGAAAGCTTTTTCTGTGTCTATTGAGATGATCCTATGGTTTTTGTTTTTAATTCTGTTTATGTGATGAATAACATTTATTGATTTGCATATGTTGAACTAACCTTGCAATCCAGGGATAAAGCTTACTTAATCATGGGGCATTAACTTTTTAATCTAGGGTTGGACTTGATCTGTGGGTATTTTTTTTTTAGAATTTTTGTGTCTATATTAATCAGGAATATTGGCCTTTAGTGTTCTTGTTTCATTTTGTTTTGTTTTTTCCTGTAACTCTGCCCTGTTTTGGTATCAGAATAATGTTGGCCTCATAAAATGAGTTAGGGAGGAGTCTCTCATGCTCAAGTTTTTGGAATAACTTCAATAGGATTGATACCAGTTTGTCTTTGCACATCTGTTAGAATTTGGCTGTGAATCCACCTGATCCAGTGTTTTTTGTTTGTTTGTTTGTTTTATTATTATTTTGGTTGATACCTTTTTAAATTACAGATTCTGTCAGAACTCAGAACCCATTATTGGTCTGTTCAGGATTTCAATATCTTCCTGGCTCAATCTTGGAAGGTTGTATGTTTCTAGAAAGTTATTAATCTCTTCCAGATTTTCTATTTTGCACTTAGAAGTGGTCATAATAGTCTCTGATGGTTCATTGTAATTCTGTGTTTGGTGGTAATGTCACTATTTTCATTTCTGATTGCGTTAATTTGGATCTTCTCTATTTTTGTCATTTTTGTCTACTTAATGGTCTACTAAAGTTTATTCTTTTGAACTTTTAGTTTCATTGATCTTTTGCATGGATTTTTGTATCTCAATTTCATTCAGTTCAGCTCTGATTTTCGTTATTTCTTCTGTTAGCTTTGTGGTTGGTTTGCTCTTGTTTTTCTAGTTTATCTAGGTGTGATGCTAGGTAGATTATTAGAAATCTTTCTAAATTCTTTATGTAAGCATTTAGCACTTTCCTTTTGACACTGCAGTGTCCCAGATTTTCTGTGGTATGTTGTATCTTGGTTTCCATTAGTTTTAAACTTATTTTTTCTTCTGCCTTAATTTTATTATTTACCCAAATTCATTCAGGGAAAAGTTGTTTAGTTTTCATGTAATTGTATAATTCTGAGACTTATTCTTGGTGGTGATTTCTATTTTATTGTGCTGTGGTCCAAGAGTGTGATTGGTATGTGTATTAGAACATTCTCAGTCTTATAAAGACATATCTGAGACTGGCTAATTTATAAATAAAAAAAAGAAGTTTAATTGACTCAGTTCTGCATGGCTGGGGAAGCCTCAGGAAATTTACCATCATGGTGGAAGGCAAAAGGGAAGCAAGGTATGTCTTCATATGGCTGGCAGAAGTGAGGGGAGGTGCTACACACTTTCAGAAAACAGATCTTTTGAGAACTCTACCATGAGACAGCACTATAGGGATGGTGCTAAACCATTAGAAATCACCCCCATGATCCAATCATCTCCCACCAAGCCCCACCTTTAACACCTGGAATCACAATTCAACATGAGAGCTAGGAAGGGGACACAGAGTCAAACCATGTTATCCCGCTCCTGGCTGCACCCAAATCTCGTGTCCTTTTCACATTGCAAAATACAATTATTCCTTCTTTTGCATTTGATATCATGTGAAAAAGATTATGAAGGAAGGCATGTGTACCTTTAGTCACTATCAACTAATTTACTAAGAAAAAATTTTGTAATATCTCCATGGAAGGAATATACTTAAATAATACAAAGTGAATCTATCCTGTATACTAACGCTAATATACATATGCTCTACAGATAGATTTTGATACTTGAACTGATTATTACCATTCCTCAATGTGATAAGTACAGAAATTGCGACTAAGCTTTTAAAAACAATTGTCTTAACATATTGATTTTTGTATGACGTATCTAATGATAAGAATAATTGTGTTTGTATTTTGTACATCTATAATATTTTAATGTAATGTTTCAGTAAATTATATATTTACATGTTTTGTTCATGATGGATTAGAAATTTATGCAAATAAAAACAAAATCAAAACCAGAAAACTATTACTTTACCACAGATTGAATATCACGCAAAATAAAACTCACATAAAATTCCACATAAAATTTGCATAAAATATGAATCCTCGCCCTATGTCACCTATGCACAAAAATTAACTTGAAATTGATTATAAATTTAACTATAGAAATTAAAACTATACAAATTTTAGAAGGAAACAGGAGAAAATCAGAATGATCTTGGCTTTGGCAATGTTTCTTAAACACAAAAAGGAAAACATAGAAAGTATGGATAAATTCTACATGATCAAAATTAAAAACTTTCACTCTTCAATAGAAAGTTTTTAGAAAATTAAAAAGAAAGTCACATTGTGAGGAAAAAGATTTGTAGAAGTTATGTGACAAAGGAGTTGTATCCAGAATATGAAAAGAATATGTATGACTCAAAAAGAAGACAAAAAATCAAATCAAACAAATTGCAAAAAATTTGTCCATGCTATACCAAAGAAGATATGTGTGCAATAAATAATCACTTGACAAGAAGCCAAAAAAAAATAGGAAGGTACAAATTAAAATTACAAGTAATTTGCATCTCTTTAGTAATTAGGGAGATACAAATTATAATGAGATGTCCTACATACTCCAAAAATGGTTATAATGAAAAACACATAAAATAGCTTTAGAGAGTGTGAAGACATGAGAACTCTTCTACATTACTCATTGAAAATCAAAATAATACAGCTACTTTGGAAAAAAAGATTGGCAGCTTTTCGTATTACTTTGTATGGTTTTGTTTTGTTTTAATAAGCTTTAACATACACTTACCATATGACCCACTAATTCCACTACTGTGAATACACTAAAGAAAAAAGAAACCTAATTCCACACAATTACATCAGCTTTGTTTATAATAAGTATGAACTGGAAACACACTAAATGTAAATTTGTGCATAAATAAGCAAATTATGTTTTATTGATCCAATGGAACTAAACTCTGCAATATAAAGAAGTGGATTACTGATCAACAATATGAACGTATCTCAAAAGTACATTGCTAAATGAAAAAGGAGAGGCATTTGAAAAAACATACATACTGTGTAATTCCATTTTTATTCTAGAGAAGAAAAACTGTAGGGAGAGACTGAAAATAAGGGATCAAGGTGTTAAGAAAGGGACTTGAATGCCAAGGGAAAGGCCTGAACACTTTTGGGAATGGAAATACTCTATTTCATAATTTTGCTGATATGATTACATGACTGTATACATCTGTCAAAAAGCATCAAAATTTGTAATGAATATTGTTGAATTTTATTGTTTGTTAAGTAGTCCTCTATAAAGCTAACAGAAAAAAATAACCAGATAATAGGTCTAGAATTATAGCTGTAAAAGGGCTAAATTTCAGAACTCATTTATATACTGCATGAATAGAAAGTTTAGGGACCAAGTTTTAACTGTAGGCTTTTTAAGACAAAAACCTAGATAGGTCATATGAGCGATCAGAGTCATTGAGTAAGAAAATCTTCTAACTTGCCATAATTTTAACCACAGTCATCCACAGCCTCTCTATGCAATCAAAATTGTGAAGCTTTCATAATTTTAATAGAATGAACCTAAGATATTTTTAAAAATCTGCCCCAATACAAATAAAGGCTATATTTATGGTGGTAAACAGAGTTATCAGCACATATTTAGGTATATTAACTGCAAATTTACTGTTCTGGGACTGTTTAAGGTTTGAATCATATCTTAAAAATGATACAAGAAGCACGAAATAATTATCTCTAGTAGGAGTTTTCTGTAAGCATGCATAGTAAACAGAGCTCAGAATCTCAACTACCAATAGCTACAAAATGGGTTGTGAAAAAAAGTGTTGGGTGTTTATTTTAAATTCCAGCTCAGTATTAGGACCAATATGAATAGAGTTGCTTGTGTGGAACTTGGGCACAGGTGGGTTGAAAAAAGTAGGGGATGGATAATAAGACAATAAACACCAAAGCTTTTACTGAGACATATTAGTTTTAAATTTTTCAACACTTTTCCAACTTCCAGGAAGCTATTTGTGCTATAAAGTATTTCTACTATTTGAATTAATTGATTAATTCCATTTTTTTACCAACCTTGGATTTCCACATGTTAGGAAATGATTTATAGCTGAAGTTTCACCGACTTTGAGTGAAACTTTTCTAATGCCCCAGAATGAAATTTTAGCAGTTCAGTAAAATGTTTCTTGTCAATGTTTAAGGAATAAGCATTCATAGGTAAACAAACTGTTCCCTCCATTCATGCAAGTAATATAACAGAAACAGTAGAAGCCTGTGAGGTTAGACTTATGAAGACATACTGATATCTGAGACCTGAGAATGTATTTACTGGTGGCTAAAAGGAATATTATCTTGATTATTTGTAGAGTTTATCTTATCCAAACCTATGTCTCTCTTTTATGCTTTCGGTAGGGAAACTATATAGGTTCAAAGTCTCACTATCATAAAAAATCCTCTTCAGAGGCTAAGACATGAGGGAGATGCTTCTTTGCTATGCATATATTCATCACAGGAGAGATGTGTCTTTTTGAGCATGAAGTTGTGTGTCGGACCAATAATGTGAAACTTTTGCTTTTATGCTTGAATTAAAATACTGCTCTGGGCTCTTACCCCACTCAACAAAACACAGACTTCTATTTGGTATCATTTTTATTGCTGCTCTGCAAGTTCTATTTTATTCTTGAATAAGGAAGTCATGCTGTGAAGTAAAGGCTCTGTTCACTTTAAAGTATCTAAAGCCTTTGGAAAATGGCTTTAAACCTTGTTCTGCATCAGCTGAGCATGGTGAAATTTATATAATTGTCAAAGTCATGGATTTCACCTTAAACTCTAAACAAACCAACAGACTTCCAGAAATAAACCCACAATTTTTTTCCAAGTATATTCTGCTTTTTCATACTTAACTTAGTGTTTATAAGACCCTTCATGGTAAGAAAATGGTAATTTAATTTATGTTATTTGAGAAGCACCGGGAAGTTTCTTAAAGTATGTGCTTTTCCTGTGAAGTATGAGTGTAATAAGAATCAATTACCTATGGCTTTAAGGAGTCAAAGAAGGCTTTACATCCTACATCCTTTAAGAAGCTCCAAGAGTCCCCTGCTCATGTTAATGATTTTTAGAGCTCATTCTGTGGTCAGGCATTTGAAAAGAGAACTCAACATCTTCCATGCAATAGTTTTGTACCTCCTTGGTTAAATTCATTCCCATTTTATCTTTTGTAGCTATTGTCATTGAGATTGTTTTCCAGATTTCTTTCAGATAGTTAATTGTTGGTGTATAGAAAGGCTACTGATTTTTGTATGTGGACTTTATATATTGCAACTGATTTCTGTATGTGGATTTTATATATTGCAACCTTACTGAATTTGTTTATGAGTTGTAACAGTTTTTTGTTGAAGCCTTTAGGATTTTCTACGTATAATATCCTATCATCTGCAAACAGAGACAATTTAACTTCCTCCTTTTCAATCTGGATGCCTTTTATATATTTCTCTTGCTTAACTGCTCTGGCTAGAATTTCCAGTACTATATTGAATTGAAGGGGTAAGAGTGGGCATCCTTGTCTTGTTCCTGGTCTTGAGGAAAAGATTACAACTTTTCACATTACGTATACTGTTAGCTGTGGGATTATCATAGATAGTCTTTATTGTGTTCAGTTACATTCCTCCTAAACCCAATTTATTGATAATTTTTCCAAGAAAAGATATTGAATTTTGTCAAATCCTTTTTCTGCATCCATTGAGATGATCATATGATTTTCGTCCTTAATTCTGTTAATACGATGTATCATGTTTATTTATTTGCATATGTTAAAGAATCCTTGCATCCCTGGGACAAATCTCATTTGCTTATGGTGAATGACCCTTTCAAGCACTATTGAATCTGGCTTCCTAGGACTTGGTTGAGGAGTTTTGCATCTGTATGTACCAGGGATATGATCTTGCAATTTTCTTTTTTTCTGGTATCTTTTCCTGGTTTTGATATTGGGGTAGTGCTGGCCTCTTCAGAGGAGTTTGGAAGTATTCCCTCTTCAATGTTGGATGAGTGTAAGAAGCATTGATATTAATTTATCTTATTTTTTAAAGAAGCTTGATAAATCAGAAGCAATAGCTTTTTATGAAGCCTGCCTCCCCCATTTTCGTTGACCAGAATATATCTTATACTTTTTGTATAAAACATAAAGTCCAAATATTGAATTTTTGAATAAGAAAATAAAGATATTAGGCTGGCAGTTGGCAATATTTGTCACATTATTGAAACTGTGCATGATGTGCTACAAAACTACTCAGCATAACTACTAAAACTTGCAATAAATAATTCAATAAAAATTATTTTGTGAAAATTTTCACAATTTTTAAGTTGAGAAAATAGCTAGTACTGACAAAGTAAAAAATATATTAATAGAAAGCAGTAATAATAACTACTCAGCATTGATTTATTTTCATTTTAAAGCAATGCTGTTTATTTCCTTTTACATATGTATCTACTAAATAGACACCACAGACAGGTAAAAATCTACATATTTAGTGGTGTTTGCTATCCAGACTTCCTAAGGAAGTAAATTATCCTGGAAAAAAGTCTTTATACGTATTGACCAATTAGAAGAATATAAACTGTAGTAGCTAAAAGCTGCATGCATTCTGTAAAAGTCTGTGTAGTACTTAATGACTATAACCCCGGAGAACATCCCAGTATTAATTTGCATGTTAATGCCTACGAAGGCATATTAGCATAATTTTCATACATCCTTATTAGGGCATATGTGTTGATATTTATGCAATTTTTTTTCACTTTTGCTTTCACTTTCTTTAACTGCAGGCATTTCTTCTCTGTAATTTTATTTCTCCTCCACTGGATCACTTCCCAAATATAATTTTTTTTTCATGGCCTTAGATTTCTATACAATTTTGATCATAAACTTTACTTCCTTCCAATTCTCCATTCCAATAATTCTGCCTTTCCCACTGCTGCTCTATCCATGAAATTCTTATTCCTGGTAATCCACCCAGTTGGGATCATGCATTCTCCTCTATTTACTCTTTGATGTAGCTCATTTTACGAAAGCTGGCTTCTGTCTCTATCATCCCCATTCTATACAAATTTAACAATTTAACCAAACTCATTATATATATGTCAAAAAAATAACACTATAGGAAGTATGAGAATCCATTAGCCCTAATTGACTTCTGGTTCTGATTTAATAGTGATAACTCTTTTCTAGCAAGGGCCAAGGTGAGTCACAGCTCAAGTTATTGCTAGCCTTATTCTTCATCATCTTTGATTGTTTTTCTTTTTCTGTTAAAGCTAAGCAGTTTTCATCCTTTGCTTTTATTTGACTGTACATTTCAGAACAAGTGAAAGGCCACTCAGACATTATCTCTATACTTGACATTTCCCTGATTCTCTTTATTCTCTTCCTCTCCTCTGCACGCTTTCCCTTCCATGCAGTATGCTCATGTTCCTTCTCAAAATTTTCTCAGAAGTTCCCCCCCCCCACTATATCAGTGAATAAAAGATGTATCTGGCAGTTATCTTTTTCTTGTATTGGAAAATGTGAAGAAGAAATGAGGATACCCTCATTTGATCATCAAAATATCATCTTATTTCTCTTATCTTTTACATCGAAGCTTCTTAAGTAAATTTTCTTTGTCAGCTCCCATTTCTCATTGCATATTCCCTCTGTAGTCTTCTAGAATTTGATTTCCTTTCTAATAATCACATTTAAATTACTCTATAACTTTGCCTGTAATTTTCTCCCACAAGGCACTGCTTTATTTTCTTTCATCTTTAAAATTGTTCATTCCTGACTATCCTTCTCACATCACCTTTCTTGACTTCTGTAATATTGTTTGCATTTTCCTCCATCTAGCTTCCTTCCTTCCCTTCATCAGAGTCTGGCATTTCTCTTACCTTGTTTTAAGAATCTCCATTTTTATTAGTTAGTGAATAACTACATACTTTACATCTTCAGCACAGATCACTTGTTAATTATTGTCTTGTAACTTCTCTACTAGAAATGCATTTATTATCTTTTTCATCTCAATGAAGTTACTCCTGCATTTCTCCATCTCTGCTAGCATTCCCTGTACTTACAACGTAGTGCATTTCTGAGACTGTACTGTTTTCATTCAATTGCCCTTTTGGCACCCTCCCTCTTCTATATTCAGCTAATCAATCATATTTTATGTATCTTCAAATCTTTATGATTTAACTCATTGCTTATATTTCCACAACTACTGCATTATAGCAAGCAAACTTCTTCTCATCTATTTACTACTCTATTAGCTTTCTTCATTTTTTCAATTGATTATATATGAAGATGCCAGAATAACAAATATCAAGTAGCAATATCATGTTATCACAATAGTGAATAACCATCTTCTTATTTTCTATGATATCAAAACCGATCTTCTTTGAGGAGTCAACACTCTGTTACATATTCATTTACATTTTAAACTTTAACTAAAGATCAAATATGACTGAGAAAATATTTGTCTTCTCCTTCGATCCTATTACTTGTTCTTATCCACAAACCAGTAATATATCTTCTTTACTCTCTTGACAATAACAAATCACATTCAAAATGTACTTCTCAAAATCCTAAAATCATGACATTTTCATAATTTCTAATTTTATGTCCTTTCAGTTCCTATATGCATAGATGTATAAAATATTTAATCTCCTTATGTTTCTATAACTAATATATTGTTCCTACCTAAATTCCCATAAGATAATTGCTTAAAATGACTTAAAAGCTTAATGTTTATTCATTTGGAAATGAACAACTTTATAGGTTTAACATATAGGAACCTTTTCTAAGTCATATATAGGATTATTTATTTTTAATAATCATTCAATAAGCAATAATGCTGACATATTTTTTCTTCCTGAATTTCAACTTTCAGTATTCTTGCTGCTTCAGAATAAGGAGATATTTTGGAATACTGTCTCATCTGGTTGTTTAACCTCAGCATACACACAGAAATATGGTCATTATAAACATATTGTCAAGTAGCAGTTCACCTGACTGAAATTTTGCCCTTTACAAACTTGCAAATTTTTGGAAGGTATATTATATAAAAACTGAGCTAATTCTGTTTATATAATATGCTTTCTGAGGAAAAAAACATTTTATTTTGATTGAAAAATTAAAAATCTTGGGAAAGGAGAAGCTAATCAAGCTTATATAGTCAATGTAAAAATATACTGCTTCCAAAATTAACTTAACATATGCAGTAATATTTTGTGTTTACAAGTTTAGAATTAGGTAAGTTAAAGTATCATATTCACTTAGTAAAAGGTAACATTTTAAATGTATTTTTAAAGTACTCTAAGTGAAGTCACTCAGGAGTGGAAAACCAAGTATCTCATGTTGTCACTTATGAGTGGGAGCTAAATTATGAGGATGCAAAGGCGTAAGAATGATATAATGAACTTTGGGGAGCCAGGAGGAAGACTGAGAGTGGGGTAAGAATAAAAGACCACATATTGGGTACAATGTTCGCTGCTCAGATGATAGCTACACGAGAATCTCTGACAGCACCACTGAAGAACTTATCCATGTAACCAAAAAGCACCTATTTCTCAAAAACTATTGAAATAAAAAAGTACAATCTGTGATTTATGCTAATAAATGTAAAACTCTCTCATACTTTCTGGTACATTAACAAATCTAATTTCATCTTTTCATTAGAAAGTTATTCTCATTTTCTATTAAAAAGACTTTTTTTTACATTAATTACTGCCTGATCCCATCCTCTCCACTAATAACCAATATATAACCTCAGATTCGAGTTTACCACAGTACACACTTTGATATTGCAGCTTTTACTCCTTTGGAATTGTGTAATTGGGCATCGAATAAAATAGGGATCACTTGTTTTATAATGGGAACTTTCTGTTCTCATGCTTAAGGAAAAAAAAAAAAAAAACAGCACATGCTATCAAAATATCAAAAAACATGACCAGTTTCAGTTTCCTGAGGCATTTATGATCTACAAAGATTCATTAATGTGTTTACTTAAGAACATCACTAACAACTTTTTCTGTTTTAGCTGCTACTTCTCTTTAGAGTACTGTCTGATAAATAGTTGAAAAGCCTCCTACAACAGGGTGATGAGTGAAAGGAAAACTTTGTACAATATGAATGACTTTAAAGGAACATTCTCAATATAAGTGGAGCTGTGAAATTTTAGCTCATTATACCACATTATTTCCTAGTGCATATGATGTGTGAAAGAAGTATTTGCATCAATTATGCTGTACACAATTTGTCAAGTAATAAGGCTTTAGTTTAATACAAGTCATACACTCTTCAAATAAGAATTATTACCTTAGAAATTATCTTTATGGTGTATTCCATTACTGCATAGTCTCTTGTTTAAAATGCAAGGAAATATTTAAACATTACATACCTTTTGGTACAATACTTACAAATCCAGGGATATTTCAGTGCTAAGGAATAAGGAGTAGTAATTCCCTAATTATCACCAAAAATATGATGGCGGGTCTCTGACTAACTTTGCCTCGTTCTTTTTCTTCTCCTCTTATGCATCTAGGCATACATCTATCTTATGTGCCAGTTAACATAAGCACTTAAGTCTTCTAATTGAAGAACCAATGAGGAAAATGCATTTTTATACTCTTGTAGGTATTCGTGCTGTTTCTACACACACACACACACACACACACACACACACACACAGATTTTTATAGTGAGGATATGGGCACTTAATACTATGCTTGTCATTAACTGAGCACTCAATTTTAATATATGTGTGTTTTAATTTCTTACGATCTAAAAATTATTTTATTTAGCAATGATTCCTATAAAAATGTTATTAACTTGAAAATGTAGTAATATAAGTAAAAAGCTATGGGATAATTAGTAATTCAACAGTAGTCTCTGTAGCTAGTTTAGGAAAATGCTTGCATCAGTTTGCTTCTGCTGTATAACAAAACACTAATACTGAATGGATAAAACCATCACTATTTATTTAGTTTGAAACCTTGTGGGCAGTAAGTGGACTAGGTTTAAATGAGCAGAGCTTCATCTCTCGTGGATGCACTTACAGGCCTGCCATCAGCAACCAGCCAACTGGCCAGCTCTGCTTCTCTGGGTTGATTGACTTAAAAGTCAATCAGCTGGGGAGACACAAGAACCTGGGCCATATGACACCCTGCAGCCTAACCTGGACTTGCTCACATAGCAACTCAGAATTAAAAGAACAAAAAGTTAAACCTTAATGCATGAGCATTTTCAAGTTTGTTTTTGTCACGTGCTAATTTTTTCATTACTCAAAGCAAGTTACATTGCCAAGACAAGAATGGATGAGGAATAATCTATCCAAGGAGGAATATAGGGAGGGATAAAATTACTGGAGATTCTTTCTGCAATAATCTACCACATGGGTAACGGTAAATAGTATGTTATAAAAAGTGGAGTTTATTTTAAATTTTAAATTTAAACATGAAGATTTTTTTTTCTTTAGAAGGATATTAAACTTCCCTCCTTTCCCAGAGGAACCTAACATGCTGGAGAGTGTATAACATCCTAATATTCTCTCAGTTTTCAGGTTAAAGAAGTAGAAAGCTAATAATAACTATCTGGGATGAGTAATACAGGATGAGAAAGAAAACAACCACTAAAAAAAATGTTTGAGTAGCCAGAATAGATATATGTGAGTCACAGGCAGGAATCTGGATGTACTTTTAATGAAGGGAACCTGAATATTGATATCACAAACAACTTTGTAAACATTACGGTGTTTCCCTACAATATATTTTGTACCACTTTCATAATTGAGAATAATTTAACTAAATTTTCATAAGTCTTATAGTCTTTTCGTAAAATTCCAAGTCAAAAACCTAAGTATTGTTACATTTAGATACCCGGGGTCTGGACCTCTCTTGAATTTTGTAGTTGAGATTAGGCTAAAAGCATAACAGAAGCCAGGCAAATTTTCCTTTCTACAGAATATCCAGCTTATATTATTTGGGTATGTTGTACAGTAAAAAGAAATGCCATATAACCTGTTGCTAGCTTCATACCCTGGCCCTTGCTGGGTAAATTTAAGCAAGATAGATTCTCTTTAACCATCAGTTTCTTCATTAAATGGTAATACAAATATCCATCTCCAAGGTCTTTTTAAAGTTTAAATAATGTCACATGTAAAAAGGACTAAGCACTCAATTGATTTTATCTGCAATTGGTAAAATGCACTATGAGAGTTTGATAAGAGAGCTATCACATAATCTCTATCAAACGCTACTGAACTCTCCATTGCTCTCTCAAGAGAAGCCTTTTTAGATGAGAAAATCAGACTAATACATGTAGTGTTATTTCATCTTCTTCAAACTCCATCTCACAAAACTATCTTGAGGAAAAAGTCAATCAAATTTTATAAAATGATTGTAGTTTAAAGCATTATAATGTTAATGCATTCTCAGTACCAATGGAATCTGCTCATTAACAAATATAAGTATTTGTTAAGAAATGCTTTTTTGTTTAATTTTGGGTAAGGAGAAACACAGAATGGTGTTGAACAGAACAGAGAGAGAAGTAAAATTGAGAAACGGATATACAAATATATATATGTATGTGTGTGTAGTATTTTTGTTTTCTGATTTTTATTTATTTATTTTTTTAAGAGACAGCATCTTGCTGTTGCCCAGGATGGAGTGCAGTGGCATGATTATAACTCACTGAACTACCAAATTCCTGGGCTCAAGCCATCCTCCTGCCTAAGACTTCCAAAGTTCTGGGATTACAGGCGTGAGCCAGTATACCCAGCCTAGAATTTTTTTAGTGTTTTTAATTTTACTGTTCAAAGATAGTTTTCAACAATGACACAATGGCAGAAGGTTATGCCAGATAGCTGCTCATTAGTGTCTCTGAATCACATGATATGCATGCTTTTATAAAAAGATGACTAAATGCAAGAATATGATGCTGATTCTGAGAAGGTTTTTAAATCAATTAATTAAAGAAGAAGTAACATATGTCATAGTTTTTCCTGGAATAGTGAGATTTGAACTGAGAACACAAAATTGGAATCAGCTGTTTAGGTGAGAGTTGGGATAGCTGGAACTAAACATTCTGACAGAGGAAGAAAAATGTCCCCAAATTCTTGGGGTTTGAAAGGGCTAGTTGTGTCACTGAATAAAGACAATTTCGGTTAAAGCAAAAGTGTAGGAGGGCATCACGACCCAACATAAATTGGAAGAAGACGGATCCAGGCAATGAAAGGCCTTGTGGATTAAGTGCATAGGTGTACCCTTTAATCTAATAGAAAGAGGCTTTACGCAAGGGAAGGACAAGATTGGATTAATGACTTAAGGAGAGCATTCTCAGTGCTGTGTGGAGAAAAAAATTCTGGTAATACATAAAAGACTTGAGGAAATCCAAAGGATTTTATGCTTTTCAAGTGTTGTTGAAGAAATGATGGTAGTTGCTATTGAGATGAAAAGAATGAAAAGACCAATTTAGAATAACCACAACTTTGTAACTGATTCCATTTGGTGGCTTATGGAGAGAGAGAGAGGCAACTTCATTATTCTCATATGTCTCGTTTGAGCAACTTCGTGAATTACTGAGATGGGAGAATATGAAGGAAGTACAGATTTGAGGAAAGAAAAAAATGAGAATTTGCTTTTGGATATATTCGGTGTGAGTTTTCTTTAAGGAGAGCATTGAGCAGAAACTAGAGGCTAATCACAAGAGCTGCAATATTTAAATTATAGCCATGAAAGATGACCTGAAAATGGGCCTGAAAGCTAAAAGGAAAATATGAGGTATAATGAGAGACAAGTCGAGGAAAGAGCATGTTTAAAATGGGATTTCATTTTCAAATGTAATGAAAATTGATAAAGTGTAAAATAACAAGTGAAATGAGAAGTTGCTATTGGACTTAATGACAAAAATCAATGGAAGCTCAGAAAGAGTAAGTTGCATAGAGTGTTGCAGGCAGAATCCAGAGTGAAGTGGGTTGAAGCATAGCTGAGGTATGAAGAAGCAGAGACCCCAGTACAGACAATCCTCTCATAATACTTCATTACAGTATGGATAAGTGAAATGAGAGGATAATTGGAGAGAGATGTACAGTCAGTGCAAAAATAGGGGTCACTGGGATGATTGAAGTTAATGTGAAATGTCTATTTGCCAAGGGGTATAATGATGTGAGATGTTGTACATTGGAATGATTGCCCCTGAAATGGAAGGTAGGAAACTACTGCAATGCAACAGAACCAGAAGTGAGAAAGACAGATTGAGAAACAGAACTGTTTTTACAGTGGCAGGAAGTAGATACAATTTTTACTCTAAGATTTTTCTCCTCTATGATAATGCAGGGAAGGGAAGAAGAAAAAAGAGGGTTAGAGATTGAAAGACAATGGACAACATATGAATGATAAGTAGTTAAAAAAAAAAAGGAGAGGAAATTAAAGAAGCATGACAAAATGTGGCGAAATTGCTGAGCAAGGTAGAGGATTTACAGGAGTATGCATATACTGGTTATGACTATTGTTGCTGTTTTTGTGTTTTTGTTTTTATTAATGGTACTCAGCTTCTTGAGTAGAGGTATTGCTAGTTTGGATTCTTCTGTCATTGCTGAGCAAACTTTTTTTTTTTTCCTGGACACACATGAACTGCATTTTTTAGATTATTTCAGGTTGCGGCCATGTATTTGGTTCTCACAAATTAAATGTGCAAATATGTGGTATGTTATTTGGTGTCAAAGCACATAAGAAAAGATATACCTTCTCCATTTATGCTCATAGCAACATGAATGGAAGGAAACTGATGAAGCTCCAAATGACCGCACAAAGTCAAGTCTCCATTCCTCCTTTTTCAACTGACTTCATTAGATAGAGATTAAAAAGTAATAAATTTTACTTTTATTGTGATTAGCCATTGTTATCTAGTGTTGTTTTTTAACAAGATTTTATCTACTCTAACAACACAATTACTGCAATAGCAGACTATCCTCACTTACAGCATACGGGTTCTAAGTGAAAATAGAGAAAGACAGTTTTAGGTACAGGCGTAACTTGGCGATATCGTGGGTTCAGTTTCAGACCACCATAATGAAGTGAATATTGTAGTGAAGCAAGTCACACAATTTTTTTGGTTTCCCAGTGCATATAAAATTTATGCTTACAGCATATTGTAATCTATTAAGTGTATAATAGTATTATGTCTAAAAATCAATGTATGTGCCTTAATTTTAAAATACTTTATTGCTAAAAAATGCTAATAACTTATGAACCTTCAGCAGTTGTAATCTTTTTCCTGGCGGAAAGGCTTGCCTCGATGACCACTGATTGATCAGAGTAGTGGATGCTGAATATTGAGGTGGCTGTAACAATTTCTGAACGTAAGTGCAAAATGGGGGTCACTGACATGATTGAAGTTAATGTGAAATGTCTATTGGCCAAGGGGTATATGATGTGAGATGTTGTACGTTGGAATGATTGTCCCTGAAATGGAAGGTAGGCAACTACCTCAATGCAACAGAACTAAAAGTGAGAAGGGCAGACTGAGACACAGAACAACGAAGTTTGCTGCATAGATTGACACTTCCTTTCAGGCAAGATTTCTCTATAGCATTTGATGCTGTTTGAAAGCATGTTACGCACAATAGAACATTTTTTTCAAAATTGGAGTCAATCATCTTAAACTCTAGCCCTTCCTTATCAACTAGGTTTAGGTAATAGTGTAAGTCCTTCATTGTTATTTCAACAACGTTCACAGCATCTCCACCAGGAGCAGATTTTATATCAAGCAAGCAAGTTTTTTGTTTATCCATAAGAAGAAACTCCTACTTTGTTCAAGTTTTGATATGAGATTGAAGCAATTCAGTCACATCTTCATGCTCCATTTATAATACTAATGTTCTTATTATTTCCTCCATGTCTGCAGTTACTTCATCCACTGATGTCTTAAACCTCTCAAAGGCCTCCATGAGGGTTGGAATTGACTTCTTCCAAGCTCCTATAAATGTTGGTATTTTGACCTCCTTCTATGAATCACAAATATTCTTAATGGCATCCAGAATGGTGAATCCTTTCCAGAACCTTTGCAGTGTACTTTGCCCAGATTAATCAGAGGAATTACTATCTATGATAGCTATAACATTAGCAAATAAATTTTTCAAATAATAAGACTTGAAAGTAAAAAATTACACTTGATCCATGAGCTGGAGAATGGATGTTGTGTAAACAGGCATGAAAACAACATTACTTTCCATGTACATCTTAATCAGATGTGTTGGGTAACCAAGTGCATTATAAATGAGCAGTAATATTTTGAAACGAATCTTTTCTGAACAATAGTTCTCAACGGTGGGCTTAAAACATAGGAAGACTAAATTTAGCCCAGGGGTTTTTGGATAAGAATTGACTTCTACTTAAAGTCTCCAGCTGCCTTAGCCCCTAACAACAGAATCACCTTCACCTTTGAAGCCATGCATTGACTTCTCCTTTTCAGCTATGAAAGTCCTTGATGGCATCTTACTCCAATAGAAGGCTATTTTGCCTACGGTTAAAGTCTGTTGTTTAGTGTAGCCACCTTTGTTAATGATCTTCACTAGATTTTCTAGATAACATTTCAGCTTCTACATCAGCACTTTGGGGTTCATCTTGCACTTTCATGTTGTGATGACAGCATCTTTCCTTTTAAACGCCATGAATCGACCTTTGCTAGTTTTCATCTTTTCTTCTGCAGCTTTCTCACCTCTCTCAGCCTCCATAGAATTAAAGAGAGTTAGGGTCATGCTCTGTTTTAGCCTTTGGCTTAAGGGAATGTTATAGCTGGTTTGTTCTTTTATGCAGACCACTAAAAGTTCATCCATAACAACAATAAGCCTTTTTTACTTTGTTATTATTCTCAGGTTTACTGATGTAACACTTCTAATTCCCTTCACTGTCTTTTCCTTCTCATTCACAACTTGGCAACTTGTTTAATGCAAGAGGCCTAGCTTTTGGCCTATCTTGGCTCTCAACTAGCCCTTCTAACTAAGCTCAATCATTTCCAGTTTTCAATTTAAAGAGACAAATGACACTTCTTTTTACATAAATACAGGCTATTCTAGGATTATTAATTGACCTAATTTCAGTATCAGTGTGTCTCATGGAATACAGAGGCCCTAGGAGAGGGACAGAGACAGGAAAATGGCTGATCAGTGAAGCAGTCAGAACACACATAACATTTCTCAATTATGTTTACTTTCTTATACGGGTGTGGTTGTAGTGCCCCAAACAATTACAATAGTAACACTAAGGATCACTGATCATAGATAACCATAACATATAATAATAATAAAGAAGTTTGAAATTTTGTAAGAAATGCCAAAATGTGACTCAGAGAAACACCGTGAACACATGTTGGAAAAATGGAGCTGATTGACTTGTTCAATTTGGGGTTTCCTCAGACTCTGTATCATGTAGAACACATAAGTTTTTTCCAAGTGCAATAAGTGGAAGTACAATAAAACAAGGTCTACTTGTATTTATGAAAGAGTAGCTATAAATAAAATCATAAAAACCAAACTAGAAAATGGAAACTGCATCAAAGAAATTTGTACAATTAGAGATTATGGACTACATTAGAGAAAATGACCTATCATATAGATAAGATAGTCAGACATGGTAAAAATAAAGAATGCTTTTATTAGTGATTTTGTAGCAACTTCTGTTTAGCTTGATGAAATTATCCTTTGACCAACCGAGTGAATATGTCAGATTGCTAAATGGGAGGTTCACATGGAAGCTGTTCCAAGGAAATTGGAAGTTATGAGGTAGAATGTTGGGAAAGTGTTAAAATCTTCACAGAATAAAAGGATTTAAGAGAGTTGGCATATGATGCCATAGAAGAAGACCATGGCAGTTGGTAGGGAGACTAAGCACACTTAAAAGAAAGGGGACACTTATAGGAGGAGGAGAACATGTTTCTAAAGTCTGGATCACTGAAAATATGCACAGTATTATGAGATGTTATAGGAGCATACAACACACACGCGTGCGCGCGCACACACACACACACAGTTTGAATTTAATCCTGTTATTTGGGGAGAGAAAATAATCATAACTGGTAGAAATAAGTTTTGATATGCAAGAATGTTCTAGTAAGAGACAGAGTCAGTAATTCGTATGGTGAATTATTAGTGGTGGCTGGAGTAAACATAGTTCAATAGTAGCAATAAGCATACACGTAAGAGACGCATGGTCCTCTTCACAAAGTCATAAGCATAATGAAGTGAAAAATACGCTATTGTAGAATTTATACAATACTATTCTTTGAAAAAATAACTGCCTTTCATTGGGGGTGGGTAGTTTTAAGTTTCATGGTACAAAAATATTAGATTCTAAAATTACAAGTACTACATAATTCTTTGACAAAATAAATAAACAAATTGCAAATATGTTTTGCTTAGGTAATGAGAATTTTTCTGGAGATTAGTAGGAAGAGGGGAGTATATCAGGGAGCAAATGTTGGGCAAATAAATCTTAGAATTCTTAGTAACTATTTGGAGAAAAATGACAGGAAAATACAAACTTTAAAAAACTATTTTAATAGCTTTTGGAGTACAAGTGGTTTTTAGTTACACAGATGAATTATACAGTGGTGAATTCTGAGATTTTAATGCACTTGTCACCTCTGTAGTGTATCTTATATGCAATATGTAGTTTTTTACTGTACTACTCCTCTTTTTCCTTCCCCTTCTGAGTCTCCAAAGTCCATTAAATCACTCTGTACACCTTTGTGTAATCATAGCTTAACTCCCATCTATAAATGAGAACATGCAGTATTTTGATTTTTATTCCTGAGTTACTTCACTTAGAATAATTGCCTCTAGCTCCAGTCAAGTTGCTGCAAAAGACATTATTTTCTTCTATACTACATTTTCTTTATCCACTCATTGATTGATGGGCACTTTGGTTGTTTCCATATCTTTGCAATTGTAAATTGTACAAATATTTAGATAGCTAAAAATAAATAGATTAATTAAAAGATTATCTAATAAAAAATTTCAATTTATTTAGTTATTTTAATGTGGTATCTTTTCCTGGAATCCAAAATCTTCAGTAAAATTTTATTACTACTTTGTATGAATATGTATTTTGGGGAATGGGTAGAATTTTGGGAAGTTCCTTATTTTCTCATCTCAGTCAGTAAAAACGTTTGATCTAAAAATAAAAGGCTTGGAAGCAATTCATTAGATGTAGAAGTCATCATGAAATCGTGATTCTTCAGAAACCTTGGAGAGGAATTTAGATTCCTATGCACCGTGGAACATGGATTCAGGGCAATATCATATGTGGATTTACAGAAGCAAAGAGGCCCGTGCTAGAATATAACTTACAGAAATTGAATCAGCCAAGAAGGCATTGCTGATCTGAACTTGCCCTCTATTCAATGGCCCAACACTCCCTGTGGCCTTCAATGCAGATATCTCAAGTACTACTCACTAACACTTTGTAGAGTTGTTACTACTATCATCCTCACTTTGAAAAAAAAAATAAAGTTACTTAGAAATATTGAGTAACTTGCCAAAATTTAGGATGCTGGTAATTGACAAAATCAGGATATGAACTAAGGTTTCTCTGTCTACAAATGCTACTAGCATAACTACTACATTCAAGAGTTCTCTTAAATTTTATTAAATACACATGTGCAGTTGTAAGGCCATTTAGTCTTACTTTCATAGGGATCAAATAAGATTACCTTATATATACACATTTTTCCATTTATTGAGATCCATATCAAATGTAGATCAGTTAATGTTTATTGAGCATACTCTATGACCAACACTAGGCTACAGACATTTGTATATGCTGCTTTTTATCCTCTTTATCTGCAAAGTCCTGATGCATGGTCAGTGGCATATGGGTGCTTTCAATTATGTCAGTGCTACTGATGGATATTCATTGTTCTATTTAAAGATGACTGTTGGAACAGCAAGCTTGACTGTGTTCGTGCTATCCCACACTTTTGTGGGGTACAGTGAGCTAACTGTGCATCAAAAGGATCAACTACCTACTTTAGCTTTACTTAGCAATATAGTAAATTATAAAATTTTATTATTCTGTGACAACTGTCCCTAATATCATAGACATAAATGCAGTCAAGTAAGAATCAACATGAAAATAGACATTTTCAAAGCATTTCATTCATTACACAAGTATTTACTAAGTGCATACTGGATGTCAGATATTATTTTAGAGTTAAAGATACAACAGTGAACAAAACGGAAAAAAACACTGCCCTCTTGTAGCTTACATTTTAGTGAAATATATCTTTCTTCAGTACATTTATTAAAGGACTGTGGTATAGTGGCAGACATAAGGGCTTTGCAACAGATCGCTTGTTTATATTAGGACCTTTCCTTGGACTTTGAATATTCTTAGCTATACAACAAGAAAACTTATATGAAGACCATTTAATGGGTTAATTACAAGGTAATGTGTGCGCATTTAGTATATATGCAAGAATTGTCTTTCTAGATACTGTTTTTTGAGCTAATACTGAGGAACACTACTAATTCAGTGAAAACATAACAACTGGTATTGTTAAATATCCTTTTATCATAGGTTCAAGTGGCTTATTCTTTGGAGAAACATTTACAGCTTCTATTTATTTCATTTTAAAGATCTTTGGTACATGACTCTCACTGGGCTCCCACAGGGCTAATACTCTAGGAGTGGAAAATAGATTCTCCATAATTACAAAGAATTTGATGATAAAGAAATTCACACAAAAGATATCAGACTTCTATTATCATGCATCAAACATCTTATTCTTGAATAAAAAGCATGCTGTAGTGAAAAAATTGGTGATGAGTCAGAACTTTTGATTTTTATTCATAACTATATAATTTCAAACCATGTGATCCTCACTTAATCACTTTTCCCCACAAACTGTTTCCTCATCTGTAAATTGAGAGCAATATTTCTGCATCCATAGATTAGATAACTGTTCTGAGGATCAGTTGAAAAAATTATGTAAAATTTATCTGAAAACTGCTCTCTAAATATTAGATTGCTTGGCACACAGCAGGCATTCCAATAAATATGTGCTGACTGAAAGAAGATTTTATTATCACTTTTGCATCCAGGACTGAAGTGTCTTAATTCATTGTAGACACAGTGAACTAGTATTTGGAGGTAGCAGGGTGACTCATTTATATTTGACAGATAATCAGATTGTGTTACCCAGTCTAATTATATATCTTCATGGGGAGCTAAAGTTATGATAGAAAATGAAGAGCAACTCTCACACCCGTTAGTCTACCAGTATGCACTAATCATAAAATGTAGAAATCTGAACTCTGTTAACTGCAGTGCAGAAAATAGAGCCAAGTTGGGATACATTCTCACCATGGAAGTTCTAACCTTTTGTATTACTACCCTTAATAAATATTTTGTAAGTATTCAATAAATATAAGTAAGTGAAAGTACTCCATACATTTCATGGAAATAGAAAAGCTTTTGGACCACATGTGACTAAACAGTAAAATCAATAAAAAGAGCAGTTGTTAAAGTAATAGTTGTGATATTATTTTCAGTCATATCATTATAGTTATAATATTGATCGTAGGCATGTATACATAATGGAAATAAAATCATCAAGTTGCCTAATCAGCAGTGGGGTTTTCATTGTAGTTGTTTTCTTCATAAAATTGCTATTTACTCCATCTCCCTAGATTGATGATATATATATCATCAATATATATCATGATATATATATTGATGATATATATATATTATATATATAATATATATATATATATATATTTTTTTTTTTTTTCCTGAGTGATATTTTCAACCAGAATTCTGATGGCTAAGATATTCAATAACTCAGGTAGTCTCAAATCCCCAAATCCCAATTTCTAGAATTTCAACCCCAACGTGATCCTTAATGGGCATTTGCTATTCTGCCTTCGGATAATACTCATTTGAAACATCAAGAATCAACCTGAAATGCAACAAATTGAAAAGATCCCCTGAGCTTAAGTCAGCAGACACTGCTTTCTATGCTGACTTTAGGGACCATGTTTAATCAGACAGGGTCCTCCTCAGTCACCAACTAAATTTTTGCAATTCTTCCTACTTGGTTTAATCTACTTCAACAGAGAGTTATTCTGTGGCTCCTAAGTGTAATATTCTCCATACCTTTTCATTAAAGTGAAGAGATAGGAAAATGCTTGAATGGCTTTTTTAAAGTAAATTGCTTTAGATGGTAAAGAAAAATACAGATCCAATGAAATATATCGCTGTAACTCTGAGTGGTGGAACATAGAGAAACTTCAGGAATGAAGAGCATTATCCTGGCATGTAAAAGATAGGTGGATTTGGGTAAGCAGATATGATGTAGGGGAGAAGAGCCTACTCATAATGATCAGGTTAACTGTGCAGAGATCCATCCTAGATTGACAAGAGTTTCAGATAAGCAGGTGAATAATGAGGCTGAAAAATGGGAATGGGGGCAAAGGAACAGTGTGTTTTTAGAAGAATCAGAAAAAAGACTGTGCAGAAGGCATTTAAACTGAAACATCTTAAAAAAAATAGAAGTGCTAGTTAGTGTGACTTCGAGAGTGATCTGTAGGCCAGTGTCTTTCTATCAGATGATAGCCTTCTTCAATGAGATAAAAAGAGAAAATGAGAGTCAACATTTTCAAACCCATATAACACTTTGAGCACTTTTATGTCTAGTAGGTCTAACAATTTAAAAAATGCTGTTTGCAGTTTATATGTATTTCTTATGTCATTTTTCTGATAATTTATTTTAATGGATTTTTACAAAAGTATTAGCCCATGATGGATTCGGTGAGAACTTCCTCCCCTCCTTTTAACCACAAATAATTTGAGAAGCACTGGTGCGGTGCAGTAGCGGCACATGATAAATGAAGATGTACAGAAGTGACAAGGCAGAATCAGGCCAGATAAACATCCCTGAATGGTTAGGCTGGTTCTCAATTATTTATTTGCCATGGGGAGCCAGGGAGAATTTCTGCACCTCCCACTGCTTCCTTTAAGTTGTCATCCTCCTCCACTGCCGCAGTCTGGAGGTTCTCCCTGGAGGCTGTATTCATTGACGACATTGCCTGAGGTAACTCACACTGAGGTGACAACCTTAATAGCAACACTCTGGAAACGCTCCCAATAGCAACTACTGCAGCGTTCTTCATGTAACTGAATTCTTCAGCCTTAAACTCTCTTCTTTCCTGGCTTCCACGATATCAGTTTCTCCTGTTCTTTACCTGTACCTCTGATACATCCTAGCTATCTTCTGTGCTGACTCTTCTTTTCAAAAATTACTAGTACATTTCCTAACCCCTAATGTTTCATACATCCCAGCCATTGGATATAAACTTGTTTTGGTTCATGAATCTCATTGAAAACCTGAGAAAAATTGTATATGAACCCTTTTCCTTTAAAAAAAAACACATGATCACATGCGATTACAAATTGACTTTAAATTTATTTTATTGCATTTGTCTATCAGATACATAATTTGTTTTCTCTTATTTATTTTTTATGCCTAAAGTGCCAAAAATAATGAGCCAGGATAAAAATCACCTTTGGATCAGCAAAGGTAACCTCCTATAAAAAGTCAGAATGGTTGTATAGAAATCTCTGAGGATAGCCATTCTACCTACACTGACTGGGCAGACATAAGTTATTTCACAAGGCTAAAAAAGGTAAGCTAATTTCTGTTTTTAGACACTAGTAAATTTACTTTATTCTTTGGAAGAGCAGAAAGGATTTCAGGATCCTGAAAGGAAAATTGCTAGAACTATTCATGCCCAGCACTTTTGCAGCCTTCTCCTATCTTGAGAAGATGTGCACTTAAGATCAGTGAGGACCAAAGGCAACAACCTCAGGATGATAAACATGGGCCAAGCTTCACGTTGCGAAGTAGAATTCCTCTCTGTGAAGAAACACTACAGGCCATGCTGCAAATTAGACACCAATGAGTCATCTCAGTAGTGTTCAGCGTCCAATATTTAACTGAAAAGAGATTTATTCATCTCTTCGTCTTATGTTTAAATGAAAAATTAATAACCAACTGACGACAGGAAAATCCCTGAGGGTCAAATTTGACAAATAATATTATAATTTAGTTTGCTTAAAATTATTTTAATGAGATTGTATTTATTGATCCTGAAAAAAGAGTTGAATATCAGTATGCATATCATATCTTTAGTTTAATGAATAAAACTTCCTAATTTTTTTTTAAAATTTATTTATTATTATTATACTTTAAGTTGTAGGGTACATGTGTATAACGTGCAGGTTTGTTACATATGTATACTTGTGCCATGTTGGTGTGCTGCACCCATCAACTTGTCATTTACATCAGGTATAACACCCAATGCAATCCCTCCCCCCTCCCCCCTCCCCATGACAGGCCCCTGTGTGTGATGTTCCCCTTCCTGAGTCCAATTGATCTCATTGTTCAGTTCCCACCTATGAGTGAGAACATGCGGTGTTTGGTTTTCTGTTCTTGTGATAGATTGCTAAGAATGATGGTTTCCAGCTGCATCCATGTCCCTACAAAGGACACAAACTCATCCTTTTTGATGGCTGCATAGTATTCCATGGTATATATGTGCCACATTTTCTTAATCCAATCTGTCACTGATGGACATTTGGGTTGATTCCAAGTCTTTGCTATTGTGAATAGTGCTGCAATAAACATACGAGTGCATGTGTCTTTATAGCAGCATAATTTATAATCCTTTGGGCATATACCCAGTAATGGGATGGCTGGGTCATATGGTACATCTAGTTCTAGATCCTTGAGGAATCGCCATACTGTTTTCCATAATGGTTGAACTAGTTTACAATCCCACCAACAGTGTAAAAGTGTTCCTATTTCTCCACATCCTCTCCAGCACCTGTTGTTTCCTGACTTTTTAATGATCGCCATTCTAACTGGTGTGAGATGGTATCTCATTGTGGTTTTGATTTGCATTTCTCTGATGGCCAGTGATGATGAGCATTTTTTCATGTGTCTGTTGGCTGTATGCATGTCTTCTTTTGAGAAATGTCTGTTCATATCCTTTGCCCACTTTTTGATGGGGTTGTTTGTTTTTTTCTTGTAAATTTGTTTGAGTTCTTTGTAGGTTCTGGATATTAGCCCTTTGTCAGATGAGTAGATTGCAAAAATGTTCTCCCATTCTGTAGGTTGCCTGTTCACTCTGATGGTAGTTTCTTTTGCTGTGCAGAAGCTCTTTAGTTTAATGAGATCCCATTTGTCAATTTTGGCTTTTGCTGCCGTTGCTTTTGGTGTTTTAGACATGAAGTCTTTGCCCATGCCTATGTCCTGAATGGTACTACCTAGGTTTTCCTCTAGGATTTTTATGGTTTTAGGTCTAACATTTAAGTCTCTAATCCATCTTGAATTAATTTTCGTATAAGGAGTAAGGAAAGGATCCAGTTTCAGCTTTCTACTTATGGCTAGCCAATTTTCCCAGCACCATTTATTAAATAGGGAATCCTTTCCCCATTTCTTGTTTCTCTCAGGTTTGTCAAAGATCAGATGGCTGTAGATGTGTGGTATTATTTCTGAGGACTCTGTTCTGTTCCATTGGTCTATATCTCTGTTTTGGTACCAGTACCATGCTGTTTTGGTTACTGTAGCCTTGTAGTATAGTTTGAAGTCAGGTAGCGTGATGCCTCCAGCTTTGTTCTTTTGACTTAGGATTGTCTTGGAGATGCAGGCTCTTTTTTGGTTCCATATGAACTTTAAAGCAGTGTTTTCCAATTCTGTGAAGAAACTCATTGGTAGCTTGATGGGGATGGCATTGAATCTATAAATTGCCTTGGGCAGTATGGCCATTTTCACGATATTGATTCTTCCTATCCATGAGCATGGTATGTCCTTCCATTTGTTTGTGTCCTCTTTTATTTCACTGAGCAGTGGTTTGTAGTTCTCCTTGAAGCGGTCCTTTACATCCCTTGTAACTTGGATTCCTAGGTATTTTATTCTCTTTGAAGCAATTGTGAATGGAAGTTCATTCCTGATTTGGCTCTCTGTTTGTCTGTTACTGGTGCATAAGAATGCTTGTGATTTTTGCACATTAATTTTGTATCCTGAGAGTTTGCTGAAGTTGCTTATCAGCTTAAGGAGATTTTGGGCTGAGACAATGGGGTTTTCTAAATATACAATCATGTCATCTGCAAACAGGGACAATTTGACTTCTTCTTTTCCTAACTGAATACCCTTGATTTCTTTCTGTTGCCTAATTGCCCTAGCCAGAACTTCCAACACTATGTTGAATAGGAGTGGTGAGAGAGGGCATGTCTGTCTTGTGCCAGTTTTCAAAGGGAATTTTTCCAGTTTTTGCCCATTCAGTATGATATTGGCTGTGGGTTTGTCATAAATAGCTCTTATTATTTTGAGGTACGTTCCATCAATACCGAATTTATTGAGCATTTTTAGCATGAAGGGCTGTTGAATTTTGTCAAAAGCCTTTTCTGCATCTACTGAGATAATCATGTGGTTCTTGTCTTTGGTTCTGTTTATATGCTGGATTATGTTGATTGATTTGCGAATGTTGAACCAGCCTTGCATCCCAGGGATGAAGCCCACTTGATCATGGTGGATAAGCTTTTTGATGTGTTGCTGAATCCGGTTTGCTGGTATTTTATTGAGGATTTTTGCATCGATGTTCATCAGGGATATTGGTCTAAAATTCTCTTTTTTTGTTGTGTCTCTGCCAGGCTTTGGTATCAGGATGATGTTGGCCTCATAAAATGAGTTAGGGAGGATTCCCTCTTTTTCTATTGATTGGAATAGTTTCAGAAGGAATGGTACCAGCTCCTCCTTGTACCTCTGGTAGAATTCAGCTGTGAATCCATCTGGTCCTGGACTTTTTTTCGTTGGCAGGCTATTAATTATTGCCTCAATTTCAGAGCCTGCTATTGGTCTATTCAGGGATTCAGCTTCTTCCTGGTTTAGTCTTGGAAGAGTGTAAGTGTCCAGGAAATTATCCATTTCTTCTAGATTTTCCAGTTTATTTGCGTTAAGGTGTTTATAGTATTCTCTGATGGTAGTTTGTATTTCTCTGGGGTCAGTGGTGATATCCCCTTTATCATTTTTAATTGCATCGATTTGATTCTTCTCTCTTTTCTTCTTTATTAGTCTTGCTAGTGGTCTGTCAATTTTGTTGATCTTTTCAAAAAACCAACTCCTGGATTCATTGATTTTTTGGAGGGTTTTTTGTGTCTCTATCTCCTTCAGTTCTGCTCTGATCTTAGTTATTTCTTGCCTTCTGCTAGCTTTCAAATGTGTTTGCTCTTGCTTCTCCAGTTCTTTTAATTGCGATGTTAGAGTGTCAATTTTAGATCTTTCCTGCTTTCTCTTGTGGGCATTTAGTGCTATAAATTTCCCTCTACACACTGCTTTAAATGTGTCCCAGAGATTCTGGTATGTTGTATCTTTGTTCTCATTGGTTTCAAAGAACATCTTTATTTCTGCCTTCATTTCGTTATGTACCCAGTAGTCATTCAGGAGCAGGTTGTTCAGTTTCCATGTAGTTGAGCGGTTTTGATTGAGTTTCTTAGTCCTGAGTTCTAGTTTGATTGCACTGTGGTCTGAGAGACAGTTTGTTATAATTTCTGTTCTTGTACATTTGCTGAGGAGTGCTTTACTTCCAATTACATGGTCAATTTTGGAGTAAGTACGATGTGGTGCTGAGAAGAATGTATATTCTGTTGATTTGGGGTGGAGAGTTCTATAGATGTCTATTAGGTCTGCTTGCTGCAGAGATGAGTTCAATTCCTGGATACCCTTGTTAACTTTCTGTCTCGTTGATCTGTCTAATGTTGACAGTGGAGTGTTGAAGTCTCCCATTATTATTGTATGGGAGTCTAAGTCTCTTTGTAAGTCTCTAAGGACTTGCTTTATGAATCTGGGTGCTCCTGTATTGGGTGCATATATATTTAGGATAGTTAGCTCTTCCTGTTGAATTGATCCTTTTACCATTATGTAATGGCCTTCTTTGTCTCTTTTGATCTTTGATGGTTTAAAGTCTGTTTTATCAGAGACTAGGATTGCAACCCCCGCTTTTTTTTGTTCTCCATTTGCTTGGTAAATCTTCCTCCATCCCTTTATTTTGAGCCTATGTATGTCTCTGCATGTGAGATGGGTCTCCTGAATACAGCAGACTGATGGGTCTCGACTCTTTATCCAGTTTGCCAGTCTCTGTCTTTTAATTGGAGCATTTAGTCCATTTACATTTAAGGTTAAGATTGTTATGTGTGAACTTGATCCTGCCATTATGATATTAACTGGTTATTTTGCAAGCATTCTTATACACCAGTAACAGACAAACAGAGAGCCAAATCAGGAATGAACTTCCATTCACAATTGCTTCAAAGAGAATAAAATACCTAGGAATCCAACTTACAAGGGATGTAAAGGACCGCTTCAAGGAGAACTACAAACGACTGCTCAGTGAAATAAAAGAGGACACAAACAAATAGAAGGACATACCATGCTCATGGTTAGGAAGAACCAATATCGTGAAAATCGCCATACTGCCCAAGGTAATTTATAGATTCAATGCCATCCCCATTAAGCTACCAACAAGTTTCTTCACAGAATTGGAAAAAACTGCTTTAAAGTTCATATGGAACCAAAAAAGAGCCCGCATCTCCAAGACAATCCTAAGTCAAAAGAACAAAGCTGGAGGCATCACGCTACCTGACTTCAAACTATACTACAAGGCTACAGTAACCAAAACAGCATGGTACTGGTACCAAAACAGAGATATAGACCAATGGAACAGAACAGAGTCCTCAGAAATAATACCACACATCTACAGCCATCTGATCTTTGACAAACCTGAGAGAAACAAGAAATGGGGAAAGGATTCCCTATTTAATAAATGGTGCTGGGAAAATTGGCTAGCCATAAGTAGAAAGCTGAAACTGGATCCTTTCCTTACTCCTTATACGAAAATTAATTCAAGATGGATTAGAGACTTAAATGTTAGACCTAAAACCATAAAAATCCTAGAGGAAAACCTAGGTAGTACCATTCAGGACATAGGCATGGGCAAAGACTTCATGTCTAAAACGGCAGCAAAAGCCAAAAAATGACAAATGGGGATTCCTCATTAAAACTAAAGAGCTTCTGCACAGCCAAAAGAAAGCTACCATCAGACGTAGAATTCACACCAAAAGCAACGGCAGCAAAAGCCAAAATTGACAAATGGGATCTCATTAAACTAAAGAGCTTCTGCACAGCAAAAGAAACTACCATCAGAGTGAACAGGCAACCTACAGAATGGGAGAACATTTTTGCAATCTACTCATCTGACAAAGGGCTAATATCCAGAACCTACAAAGAACTCAAACAAATTTACAAGAAAAAAACAAACAACCCCATCAAAAAGTGGGCAAAGGATATGAACAGACATTTCTCAAAAGAAGACATTCATACAGCCAACAGACACATGAAAAAATGCTCATCATCACTGGCCATCAGAGAAATGCAAATCAAAACCACAATGAGATGCCATCTCACACCAGTTAGAATGGCGATCATTAAAAAGTCAGGAAACAACAGGTGCTGGAGAGGATGTGGAGAAATAGGAACACTTTTACACTGTTGGTGGGATTGTAAACTAGTTCAACCATTATGGAAAACAGTATGGCGATTCCTCAAGGATCTAGAACTAGATGTACCATATGACCCAGCCATCCCATTACTGGGTATATACCCAAAGGATTATAAATTATGCTGCTATAAAGACACATGCACTCGTATGTTTATTGCAGCACTATTCACAATAGCAAAGACTTGGAATCAACCCAAATGTCCATCAGTGACAGACTGGATTAAGAAAATGTGGCACATATACACCATGGAATACTATGCAGCCATCAAAAAGGATGAGTTTGTGTCCTTTGTAGGGACATGGATGCAGCTGGAAACCATCATTCTTAGCAAACTATCACAAGAACAGAAAACCAAACACCGCATGTTCTCACTCATAGGTGGGAACTGAACAATGAGATCACTTGGACTCAGGAAGGGGAACATCACACACTGGGGCCTGTCATGGGGAGGGGGGAAGGGGGAGGGATTGCATTGGGAGTTATACCTGATGTAAATGACGAGTTGATGGGTGCAGCACACCAACATGGCACAAGTATACATATGTAACAAACCTGCACGTTATGCACATGTACCCTACAACTTAAAGTATAATAATAATAAATAAATTAAAAAATAAAATAAATTTAAAAAAAATCAAAAAAAAAAGTGCAATGAAAATGTTATGTGGTTTTAAATAGAATAGTTATATCAGACTTCACTGAAAGGAGAACCTATAAGCAAAGACTTGAAGGATGGAAAAAATAAAATCATATAGATATCTAGAGACAGAATATCTAGGGAAAAGAGCAGTCACCACAAAGACTCCAAATAGGGTATTTGTTTGGAATATTTGAACAATTGCAAAAATTGAATGTGGACCAGTGTTGTGAAAGAAGGAAATAGTAGAGGAAGAAACAAGAGAAACAACTAAAAGGAGACAAATAATGTAGGAAATTTTGGGCCACAGTATTGTCTTAATATGTTACTCAAAGAGCAACATGGAGCCATTGGAGCATCTTTAGAAGAATGACATAATTTGCCTGATTGATCTGACTAATATGCTGAGAATAAGCTGTAAGAGAGTGTGTGTCTAGCCTGGAATCACAGACACATTAGGAGTATATTACAGAATGCAGGCAAATGGCCAGTGGTTTGGGTTAGGATAGGTGAGGAAACATTGTCAGAGTCAGTATTTATTTGAAAGTGAAGCCAACAGAAATTTTTTTTTTAATTTGTTTGTTTTTTTTCATTATTGTTATTTTTTTTTTAATTTTACTTTTTTAAGTTCTGGGATACGAGTGCAGAAGATGTAGGTTTGCTACACAGGTATACACGTGCCATGGTGTTTTGCTGCACCTATCAACCCGTCATCTAGGTTTTAAGGCCCACATTCATTAGCTATTTGTCCTAATGCTCTCCCTCCCCTTGACCCCCAACTTGCGACTGGCCCCGGTGTGTGTTTTTTCCCTCCCTGTGTCCATGTGTTCTCATTATTTAACTCCCACTTATGTGTGAGAACATGCGGTGTTTGGTTTTCTGTTCCTGTGTTAGTCTTCTAAGAATGATGGTTTCCAGCTGCATCCATGTCCCGCCAAGGACACGGTCTCATTCCTTTTTGTGTCTGCACAGTATTGCATGGTATACATGTACCGCATTTTCTTTATCTAGTCTATCATTGATGGGC
Organism: Macaca thibetana thibetana; assembly: GCF_024542745.1. Taxonomy (NCBI): domain Eukaryota; kingdom Metazoa; phylum Chordata; class Mammalia; order Primates; family Cercopithecidae; genus Macaca; species Macaca thibetana. Next base: position 64,168,204 of record NC_065594.1, read on the forward strand.
ATTTGGGTTGGTTCCATGTCTTTGTTACTGTAAAGAGTGCTGCAATAAACATATGTGTGCATGTGTCTTTAGAGTAGAATTATTTATATTCATTTGGGTATATACCCAGTAATGGGATTGCTGGGATAAATGGTATTTCTGGTTCTAGATCCATGAGGAATTGTCACACTAAATTCTGGAATGGTTGAACTAATTTACCTTCCCACCAACAGTATAAAAGCATTCCCATTTCTCCACAGTCTCACCAGCTTCTATTGTTTTCTCACTTTTCAATAATTGCCATTCTGACTGCTGCCATCCAACAGTGGGCAAAGGACATGAAAAGACACTTCTCAAAAGAAGATCTTTATGCAGTCAACATGAAAATTTGACTGATTGGTTTTGAAAAGAAGAACGGAAAATGAAGGCTAATTTCATATTTTTGTTCCCAGCAATGAGAAGGAATGAGTTAGCATCAACTGAGATGGGAAAATGTGCAGTTGGCCCAGCTTTCTTTTTTTTTCTTTTTCCTTATTTTTCCTTCTCCTTCTCTCTCTTCTTCCACCTCTCTCTTTTTCCTTCCTTCCACCTCTCTCTCCTTTCTTTCTTCCACCTCTCTCTTCTTCCTCCCTCCCTTCCTTCCTTCCTTCCTTTTTTCTTTCTTTCTTTCTTCCTTCCTTCCTTCCTTTCTTTCTTTCTTTCTTTCTTTCTTTCTTTCTTTCTTTCTTTCTTGCTTGCTTGCTTGCTTGCTTGCTTGTCTGCTTGCTTCCTTGCTTGCTTGCTTTCGCAAGGAGAAGCAATGATCAGGAGTTCAATCTTAAATAAATATAAGATTTAGAAGTAGAAATATATTGGCCTCTATATGTATGAGTTTGGAACGAGAGGTCAGAGATGAAGTTTTGGGAATCACCACATGGACTTACTTACATCATTTATAATAGAAAGCATTTAAATCCATACCATTAAATCAGATTACCAAAGGAGGGAATATAGATTAAATATGGAATTCCCGAAATGAGACAATAAGTCGCATTATGCAGTTGGGAGAAAAAGGGAACCAACATAAAGACTGAGCAATAGCAACAAGCAGATCAAATGAAAAAGCCAACAACAGCAATACAACGATTGGCCTGCAGTACTAAAGAAGATAATTTGCCAGGGAGAAGAATTATCAACAACATCAAAGATGACTACTGAACACTGAATATTAGATTTAGTGACATAGAGTTTACTGGTGACAGTGAAAAAGCCATTTCAGTCAAGGGATGAGAATGGAAGGCTGAATGGCATGGAATCAGGAGAGAGATGGAGGAAGAAGAATGAGATCTGAAAATATAAATGCATCTTTCAAACTGTTTTATTGTCATGAGCTCCAAAGAAATAGATAGCAGTTGTATGGGGAAGTGGTATCAAAATAAGCTGGTTTGTTTGTTTATAATGGTAGAAATATAGCATTTTGTATAATGAAGGAAAGGATTTAATTGAGAAGTAAAAAACAATGATATAAGAAAGACAGGGAAGAATTGCTGCGGCAGTGTCCTTGAGATGCTGAGGGATGCAATCAGGTTTACAATATTCATTTTAAATAGGAATGTGAATGCTAATCTATAGAAAGAGGCAGAAAGGCAGAGCATGGCAATACATCTGTAGTTAGATGTTCTTGTAGGAGGCTGTGAATGTTCTCTTTTGTTTACTTAATTTTGTAAAGTAACAATCACGATGGGAGTGAGGATGTGGTAGGAGGTATTGATGAGAGGAGCGGAGTGGAAAGAGTCATATCTGAGTGTGGGTCAGTAAGTGCAACAGGGAGCTACAGTATGATTGCAGAACAGCATGCAATGATCTTAAACCTCAATGTTAGGTACTTGGTTTATGATCAGAAATTTAAGTGGAAAGAGTTATTGTTGATAGTTTTCCCACAGCTTCATTAAGCTGCCTAGGTGCAGGAATAAAGTAGGCACAGAGCTGGGTTTAAATAGGGTATTGTGGTTTTATTAGGTGAGTGTGATGAAGAATGAGAGAGACAGACAAGATGAGGTGTAAGACAGTTATTATAATGATTGATCATGGAATTAAAACTTGTTAAGGACAGAAGAAAGAACATCCATGGGTGAAGTGACAGCAAAAAGCCAAGAGAAGCATGTAAATGTCACCCTGAGAGAGGAAGCTTACTGGAATCCAAGAAGGTGGTGATTAGAGAGAAAATGGATAGAATAAAGATACTGAAGCACTGAAATTTTTAGAGTGACAAGGATACAACACTGGCTGGGAGAAGCAGAGTTGGGGTAAAGGTGACGATAAAAGAGAGTTCAATAAACTAGAATTCTGAAAGAGTCATCTTGGTATATTAAAATCACTAAAAATTTTTAGAAAGAAATATATGAGAGTGATTCAAATAAGAAACACCTACTATGAATGTAATCATTGCATTTTTAATTACTGAGTTTGCTGAAGAGCAAGATATATTCCTTACATTCCTATGGAAATGTAGAATTAGAAAAGACAATATCAATAGCAACTTCATGCATAGAGGCTTACTTGATTTTTAAAAATATGAAACTGCACTCCTGCTACATTTCTTGAAGTATCTCTAATATTATTTTCAACTGTGCCTTCCTGAGCCATCAGCCTTTTTATAGTTCAAATAGTTTCCACATCATTTAATAGCTTGCTATGAATGACTCTGCTTTTGTAACCTGTTTAGTTAAAAACGGATGCTGCTTATTTATTTCAGTTCTCAGGTGCTTAGTTTCTTGCTTCCACAGCTGCTTTTTGCTCGCCTCACCTCTCTGATGCTGTCAGCAAGACAGCAAGGCTAAAATGGAAAACACACAGAGTTCACGTTCGCACTCCTTTTTCTTGAATCCTGGCGTATTTCCAGCCACCTACTCCCTTGTTGCAGTTCACAGTAACTCAATCTCACACATGAAGAAAGTAAATTTTCCAGTTTAATTTAGAGTATATAAAATTAGAATAAGAAGCACCATACAATCAAAAAAAGAGAAAACCTTAGCCAATCTAATAAAAGAGACTGACACCTCAGAGAGCAAAGAGGAGACTCACATCTTGTTCTATCGTGTTCTATTTCATTCCAAAAATGAGGCCCTGCTGCAGATATCACTTCTTTATTGGGAAATAAGTTTTCCTTTCCAGAAGCACAACAAAAAAATGATATGTGGTTGACAAGCTGCCTAATAACCCATAGATATTTTCTGCCAAGAACTTTATGCAAGGCAGTCTAATACTATCACCGCTCAGGATTCCATGTACTGTAAGATTGAGGAGCATTTTTGGAGAGCTTCCTAAAAATATAGAGATGTGATGTTTAATATATGTGGCCAATTTCTATTCCCAGCAAGTTCCCCAATTACCTGGCTTGATCATTTTGCATTCTAAAATACACAGCAAATCCTGAAGGGTAATTCATAATAAATTTCTCAGCTCAAATCAATAAAATATATTTTAAAATATTCTACTCTCTCATTACGTAATTTTGCATAGTTTTTTTTTTTTTTTTTTTTTTTTTTTTTTTTTTTTTTTTGAGACGGAGTCTGGCTCTGTCGCCCGGGCTGGAGTGCAGTGGCCGGATCTCAGCTCACTGCAAGCTCCGCCTCCCGGGTTCACGCCATTCTCCTGCCTCAGCCTCCCGAGTAGCTGGGACCACAGGCGCCCGCCACCTCGCCCGGCTAGTTTTTTGTATTTTTAGTAGAGACGGGGTTTCACTGTATTAGCCAGGATGGTCTCGATCTCCTGACCTCGTGATCTGCCCGTCTCGGCCTCCCAAAGTGCTGGGATTACAGGCGTGAGCCACCGCGCCCGGCCTAATTTTGCATAGTTTTAGCTGTGTTTCTGTATTTGTCTACCTACAAAATAATACGACTCTTGGTATTTGTCTTTCTGTGTACACTTTGAAAGGGTGAATAGCATAATATGTAAATGATGTTTTAATAAAGCTGTTTTAAAAGTAATAGGACCCTCTTTATGACTATTCCCCAAAATATTTTCCCATGCTTTGCTTTCGTACCATTTGCTTGCACCAGAGCAGTTTGTATGCCTTTTTTCTAGTTGTATTAATCAGCCAAAATCTTTGCCTCTTAAATAACTTTTTGAATATGTCCTTAGAAAAACTTTTTTCTGACAATAACACTATGGCTTATTTTATATTATCTGATTTAATTGTTCTCCTTTACTGAGAAAACTACTCAAAAATATGATATAAACTTTACTTCCATGTGTTCCAGAGAAGAAGGTTCGTGATGCACTGATAGTTTTCTTTGCTTAGTTATTCTGTCAGTACTATACCTAACGTTTGGATGAAGAGCTAAAACTAGATGCTAAATATTCTCTTTCTGACTTCTTGGCTTTCTGACTTCTTCTCTCTGGTCATATCCTTCTGCTGCATCCCCTTGGCTTGGTGAAGAGAAGAGAAGCCATTCATTCTCTGTCCTAAATTTCACTTTGGCTGCAACTCACAGAGCAAGAGTCAGATCCTTCTTCTGTTTTCATTTTCTTCTACACAATATATCAGTAGTGTTCCAACCTCACCCTCTTTTATTTACAAATTTATTTGGAATAGGTGAGGCAGAGAATAATAGGTTTTACCTGCTGGAGAGGAAGGAGCTATATGTTGTGTTCTTATTGTGTGAACTGTGTTTGGGATGGAAGCTGGCTTCAGTTCTGTACAATTAAGTTAACTAGCTAATATATATTTTTTAAATTTGAGGCTGTATGTAATTTCAAAATATATATGCTCCTATTTATAAATACATCCATATATCTTACTGATAATTGGATTCTAGCTTGTTATTTTTTTAAAAAAATCTGTAAGTATTTTAGAGATAGAAACCAACTAACTTCTATCTATTCAGCAGGCACTAGGTAGTATTTATGGAAAACATTCAGTTGTGCACATTAAAATTATTTTCTTCTGTTGTTTTAATATCTGAATGATGGAGTAGTTTGACTTTAAAAAGTATCAATTTGTGTAAATTTCCATTAACATAACAGTTTGATGGATATATTTGTTATCTATTGCTGCATAACAAATTACCGTATGACTTTGGAGCTTGAAACAATCTATATTTATTATCTCTCATAAAGTCACTCAGGGTCAGGAATGTGGGAGTGGCTGAGCTGAAGTCTTCTGGCTCAGATCTCTCATGAGATGTTCGTCAAACTACGCATTGGTGCCGCAGTCATCCCAAGGCTAATCTAGGATGTGAGAATCTGTAAGTTCACTTACATGGCTTTTGGCATGCATCAGTTTCTATATGATTATTCACTAGAGGGTTCAGTTCCTCCTCACATGAGTCTCCTTACAGGGCTGCTTACAACAAGGCAGCTTGCTTTTTACAGAGAAGGGCAGAGAGAGAGAGAGATTCCAAAATGGAGACCATAGTCTTTTGTAACACAAACTTAGAAGTAATATCGTATGACTTTGTTCATATGCTATTAACCACACAGATCAAATGCAGTACAGTGTGGGAGGGCACTGTGCAAGCCTGTAAATACCAGGGGGTGGACATCATGGGGCCCTCCTGAAGAAAGGTTTCCACAATCAGGTATGCAAATAGACTAGTTCCATTAACTTCTGAAATTAGAGAATTTGTACTTATGAAAAAATAGTAAAATTAAATTTTGTGTATTTGTGAGTAAACAAATATTATAAATTGACCTAGAACCACTTTTAAAGTTAAATATATTTAGCTGTAATGTGTACATTTATTTAGCATGCAATAAATTTTAAAGTATTAATTTTAAATGTTTTTAATACAAATTACTTACTTGTAAATCATAAAATATAGTTATATAAAGTTTAGATCCTGGACATGGAATCTAGATAACTGAAATTATTTCTGTCAAGAGCAAATTATAGGCCAGGTGCAGTGGCTTATGCCTGAAATGCCAGCACTTTGGGAAGCTGAGGTGGGAAGATTGCATCAGTCAGGGGTTCAAGATCAGCCTGGGCAACTTTAGCAAAATTCTGTCATTACAAAAATTAAAAAATATATATACTAGCCAGGTGTAGTGGCACACACTTGTAATCCCAGTTAGCTACTCGGGAAGCTGAGGCAGGAGAATCCCTTGAGCCCAGGAGTTCAAGGCTGCAGTGAGCTATGATTGTGCCACTGTAATCCAGCCTGTGTGACAGAGCGAGCCGCTATCTCTAAACAACAACAACAAGTAAACTATGAATTTTAGCATTTATAGTACTCCCTGTTGCAAAATTAGCAAGCTGCAATGAGATTATATGTATACACACACACACACACACACACACAACACAGAGTTGTTTGAAAAAGACCAAAGATGATGCAAATAAAATAACAGCATTCAGCTATTTAATTCTAATGATAAAAAGGAAAAATGGCAAAATGCTAGAAGAAAATACAAACTATCAAATTTTGCATAGTATTTGCCTCTTATCAAGATATTTTAGAAAAGCACTTGGTTTTAAAGAACACAATAAGAAGTTATAAATTGGATAAATATTTTAACATTTAAATTTCTTTTATCCTTATTAAAATTCTGAACAAAAAATTAAAATCTTATTATTGGGAAAGTTGCTGAGATAATAAAGATTTTCCACTGTTCTCTGCGGGATGCTAGTCTCCAACTGTTTCATTCTCATCCCTTTTGTTAAACACATATTATCTAATAGTTGCTAGATGACAATTCTGGTTTTGCTGCATTCACTATACCCCAACTTGAGGTTAATGAAATCTTTCCCCACATCTTCTGAGGATATGGCTTGCGAAAAATCTTAAGAACAAATTAAACCTTGACTGATGTTCACCAATCTATCCTATTTTCTCCCCTCACAACACACTCCTTTGCTGATCTCACTTTGCAGCATTTTATTATAGGCTTGAACTAATGGCTTTTGGTATTTTCTTATCCTTCTGTACTCAGTGTTCATAGTAAGCTACACATATTAGATGCAACTCCATCACATATCATATACACACATGCACATACAATAGATATACAAAGTTCAGTGTCAAATATGTCCAATCAATTCTTTCCTTTATTATTAAATAATGACATTCTTTTTTGCATAACAATGTTTTAACCAATAGCTAAATAATGTCTTTGCAAAAACTTTCTTTTGTCAATTACCCTAAAGTGCCTTTTTGGTACCCTTCACCCTCAATTTTTCTGAATTGTTTTGTTTTACCGATTAAAAAAAATTGTAACCTGAAATTTCTGAGTTTCTATTAGCATATTTAATTTTTGTTATTTTCTAGTACCATGCTGCTATCTTTCTGATCTGTTTGAACTAAACTGTATCACTTTGAATGAATTTTCCTTTTGCCATGCTTTTTGTTTGCTTTAGTTTTGGTTTTCCTTCTTCCATAGTATTCATGTGTGTTTGTCTGTGTGTGCATCTTTTTGGCTTCTCTACTGCTTTAGACATTTACATTATCTTTCTGTTATCTAAGTGGCTATTGTTAAATTTTTAAGCAGGCATAATTAATTCAACAGAAATATACAAAATTAATGTTATTCTCTCCCTAACAAACACCTAAAATTTTAAAATCTGATGTTGTTATCCTTTGCTTACCTTTTAAAAATGTTCTCAAAATTATCATTATTATATATTTAGTCAATATTTATAGATATGCAACCACATGATTACCAATTTTTTGGTTCAACATTGCTAGTAACATACATATTGTAATTTCTGCCTTCACTTTTCATTTTCTAAAGTTCATGTTTAATTAGGTCTCTGTGCAATACTATGTCCATAATAAATTATTTCTCTTTCTGAAAGTTTCTTTTTCTATCATGCCAGCATCATAATTCAGCTGAATGTATAATTTTCAGTTTACAATATCATCTCAGCCATTTCGTGACTAAAATTTATTTTCTACAAGCTTTACTCTTGATGATAAGAAGTTATCAGTCTAATTGTAATTATCATCATAAATCTTTGTCTATGATATCTTTTAATATATATATTTTTGCATTTGGTGTTTCTACTTTTTCCATACAATGTTCCATACAAAGAGAGAATGTAATGTTATTTTACCTTTTAAAGACCGATATAATTTGGACCTGTGTCCCCATCAAATCTCATGCTGAATTGTAATCTCTAGTGTTGGAGGTGGGGTCTGTTGGGAGATGGTTGGATCATGTCGGTGGAGTTCTCATGAATGGGTCAGCACAGGTGCTATTTTCCTCATAATGAGTAAGTAAGTTATCTTGAGATCTGGTTGTTTCAAAGTGTGTGGCATCTCCTTCCTGTCTTTCTCTTCTTCCTGCTTCTGCCATGTGAGGTGCTTGCTCCTCCGTTGCCTTCCACCACGATTGAAAGTTCCCTGAGGCCTCCCTGAGAAGCTGGCCAGAAGCCACTATGCTTCTTGTATAGCCTGGGGAACCATGAACCAAATAAACCTCTTTTCTTTATAAAGTACTCAATCTAGGGTATTTCTTAGCAGTGTGACAGACATTTTACAAAATCTTTATAGGAGTACAAAGACATTTTAATTTTTTTATCCTTTGTACTGAAGATAATGTATTCAATTGTATTGCCAGATCACCAATGTGGTTTTCAACTATTTATTTTAACAATTGAGTTTTCCATTCCAATAATGATATCTTTTCTTTTCTGTTCATTCTACTTGTTTCTTTTCCTTTTGCTTGCTTGCTTGCTTGCTTTTTTTCTTTTTTTTTTTTTTTTTTGAGACAGAGTTTCACTCTTGTTGCCCAGGCTGGAGTGCAATGGTACAATCTTGGCTCCCTGCAACCTCTGCCTCCTGAGTTCAAGCAATTCTCCTGCCTCAGCCTCCCAAGTAACTGGGATTACAGGCATGCACCATCACACCTGGCTAATTTTGTATTTTCAGTAGCCATGGGGTTTCTCCATATTGGTCAGGCTGGTCTCAAACTCCCAACCTCAGGTGATCTGCCCGCCTTGGCCTCCCAAAGTGCTGTGATTACAGGCATGAGCCACCGCGCCCAGCCCTCTACTTGTTTCTTTAAAATATCTGCTTTATTTTTTTTTATTTAACGTCTTTCTCTCATTATGGTATAACTTTCTTCTATTACCTCTCTAACACATTTAAGCTTATACATTTTATAGATATATTTAGAATGCTTTACATTTATATTTTGGGGACACCAGCATTTGTGTTTCTAATGTCCCTTTACTCTCATTATTATTATTGTTTCTAATGGGATATAACTTTGTTGTTGCAAGCTTATCTTCAGATACATTTCTTGCCCCTATGGAGTCTCTCTAAAAAAGGGATGGCATCATCCAAGTGGCTGGCTTTTGCATTGATACACTGTATTGTGCCACTCTGGACAGGACACATCCAGTGACTGGCTTTTGCAGGGGTATAAAGACCCAGAACCTTCGTTTCAAATTTGGTCAATTCCAAAATGCTATCTTAACCTCTGCTCCAATTGCATCATGTTTCAACTTCTCCCTCTGACAAATTTTGCTTCCCTCAATATCTCATAGGTATTATTTCTAAGAGCATTCTTCAATAATATTTTGTGCACATATTCTACTGTTGAGTCCCCAAACCCAATCCCCAGGACACCTGACCCAAGTCAGTTAAGAAGTGGTTTGAAAGTCCTCTAAAATAGGACCTTAGAGCTGAATTACTGCTGGTTAGAAGGTAATGAGATTTCCATCATTAGTGATAGTGGGATATGTGCAGCTCTAGCATGCCATATCAGTGCATTTGTAAAAGACTTCCACAAGCAGTGAACTGGGATAAAGTATTTGTGGATGGCAATATACTGGTGGGTACAATATCTCAGGGATTTAGTAGTTTGGGACATGTAAATTTAAATTTATATTTTGTAACATCATATGACTCTCCCTGCATGTCATTAAAATAATGGAGAAAGATATTGAGGGGTGAGGGCAATTACTCAAGAATAAGACAAAGTGTAAAAATCATAAGGCCTCCACATCAGTGTATAAAAAGACTTTCCTTTTCACAGCTCAAATTCAGGGAAATCAAGAACTAGACTTTATTAAGCTCCTTAGAATGTCAAACTCTAAATTCTTCAGTTTTTATTTTGTAAAGATTAGGGGTCTGGTTTAGAAGGAAATGGATTCGGAGACTTAGAATGGAGGCACATGGGTTAATATGCTACAGGACTTGAAAATTCATATTTCTTAAACCTTCTAGGCCAACAAAAGTAGCTGTACTTCTCTCTATTAAAGATTAATACTCTCTTCCTACCTAAAGGCAATGAAGAGGCTTCTGTTTTGCAGGACAACTGGCATTCTACTCTGAACTTACAGCCACCTTAATTGTTAGCCATCTGAGCAAACACTAAGGTCAAATCACAATGTAGGCCAGGAGCAGTGGCTCATGCCTGCAAACCCAACACTTCGGGAGGCCAAAGCAGGATGATCCCTTGACTCCAGGAATTTAAGACAAGTCTAAGCAACATAGTGGGACTCCATCTCTAGAAAAAAAAAAAAGAAAAAAAATATATATAAATTACCTAGGCATGGTGGCACATGCCTATAGTCTCAGCTACTCTAGAGACTGAGGTGGAAGGATCACTTGAGCTCAGGAGGTCAAGGCTGCAGAGAGTCATGATTGCATCACTCTACTCCAGACTGGGTAAGAGAGCAAGACCCTGACTGAAAAAAAAAACTGCTATTTAACAGAGCCAGGGTAGAGCTAGGTATATTAAGTGAGAAAAGGCACTGTAAACTATAAGATCAGTAGGACGTACTCAACATGGATTAGTAGGGGCTGGGAGAGTGTTTATGGGGGAAAGTCCTGAGAGCTGAAATATAGTTGTGAAATATAAATTTAGGTAAGAGAGAGTCCACTGATGTGGAATCACTCTCTTTTAATACAGACCCCCTAAAAGTTGGTGTTAACACATGAGTCAATTGAATCCTTAGAAAAAGCAATGGCCTACCCAAGGCAAAGTAAAAATGCAAGAAAAACTGTGAAAAATGGTGAAAGTAGGAATAAGAAAGCTCAGATAAATGCAGTATAAAGTGGGTATTCTATGAAGGTCAGGAAAGCCACTAGCAAATATTTCTGTAGGATGAAAAAGGGGACACTGTTTACAAAACAATAAAGAATATCTTACTGGGAAAGCACCAGCAATTTTCAGATCAATCGTGAATGTTCTCTGTGATCCAACACCAAAATCTGTGCTGGTATCCATAGCTGCAAGACCTGAAGACAGATCACATCCTAGGACTCTTTGCAGACACTGCCCAGTACCATCCCAGAGCCCGGTAGCTCTGCTGGGTGTCTAGACCCAGAAAAGCAAAACAATTACTATAGTTCACCTTTCAGGAAACCCCATTCCTAGGGGATGGGGGAAGAACACAACATCAAAGGAGTACCCTGTGGGACACAAGAATCTGAACAGCAACCTTTGAATTTCAGATCTTCCTTAAGACATAATCTACTGAAATGGGAAGGAACCCGAAAAACAATTCTGGTAATATGACAAAATAAGGCTCTTTCACACCCTCTAAAGGTCATACCAGCTCATCAGCAATGGATCCAAACTAAAACAAAATATCTGAATTGCCAGAAAAATAATTCAGAAGGTCAATTATTAAGCTAATCAAGGAGGCACGAGAGAAAGGTGAAGTCCAACTTAAAGAAATCAAAAAACATGATTCATAATATGAAAGGAAAATTATTCAGTGAAATAGACAGCATAAATAAAAAACAGTCACAACTTCTGTAAATCAATGACACACATAGAGAAATGCAAAACGCACTGGGAAGTCTCAGCAGTAGAATTAAACAAGCAGAATAAAGAACTCTAAGATAAGGCTTTTGAATTAACCCAATCTATCACAGACAAAGAAAAAAGAATTTTAAAAACTGAACAAAGTCTCCAAAAAGTTTAGGACTATGTTGAACCTCAAAGCCTAAGAATAATTGGTGTTCCTGAGGAATAAGATAAATCTAAAAGTCTGGAAAATACATTTGAGGGAATAATAGAGGAAGAATTCTGTGGTCTTGCTAGAGATCTAGATATCCACATTCAAGAAGTTCAATGAACACCTAGGAAATTCATCACAAAAGGATCAGGTCGCCTAGTCACATAGTAATCAGGTTAATTAAAGTCAAGACAAAGGAAAGAATATTAAGTGATGTGAGGCAAAAGCATCAGGTGATTGATAAAGGAAAACCTATCAGATTAACAGCATATTTGTCAGCAGAAACACTACAAACCAGAAGAGATTGGGGTCCTACTTTTAGCCTCCTAAAACAAAGCAATTACCAGCCAAGTATTTTGTATCCAGTGATACTAAGCTTTGTAATGAAGAAAAGATACAGTTCCTTTCCAGACAAACAAATGCTGAGATAATTTGTCATTACTAAGCTATATTATAGGAATTACTAAAAGGACCTCTAAATCTTAAAACAAATCCTCAGAATACACCAAAATAGAATCCCCTTAAAGCATAAATCTCACAGGACACATAAAGCAAGAACACAATGAAAACAAACAAACAAAAAAGGTATTCAGGCAACAAATAGCATGATGAATAGAATAGTACCTCACATCTCAGTGCTAACATTGAATGTAAATGGCCTAAATGCTCCATTTAATGATACGGAATGGCAGAATGAATAAGAATTCACCAACCAAGTTTCTGCTGTCTTCAGGAGACTCACCTAACACACAGGGACTCACATAAACTTAAGATAAAGGGTGGAGAAAGATAATCCACACAAATGGACACCAAGAATGAGCAGGTTTAACTATTCTCATATCAGACAAAACAAACTTTCAAGCAACAACAGTTAAAAAAGACAAAGAGGACATTATATAGTTATTATAGGGCTAATCCAACAGGAAAATATCAAAATTCTAAATGTATAGGCATCTAACACTGGAACTCATAAATGTATAAAACAATTATTACTAGTCCTAAGAAATGAGATAGATGGCAACACGATAATCATGGGGGACTTCAATACTCAACTGACTGCACTAGACAGGTCACTCAAGACTGGGTCAACAAAGAAAGAATGGACTTAAAATATACCCTACAAATAATGGACTTAAAAGCTATTTACAGAATATCCTACCCAATAACTACAGAATGTAAATTCTATTCATCAGCACATGGAACATTCTCCAAGACAGACCATATGATAGGCCACAAAACAAGTATCAATAAATTTAAGAAAATTAAAATTATATCAAGTACTCTCTCAGACTACAGTGGAATAAAATTGAAAATCAACTCACAAAGTAACCCTCACAACATGAAAATACATGGAAATTAAATAACCTGCTCCGCAATAATCGTCAAAAGTGCAATCAAGCTAGAAATCAAAAAATTCTTTGAACTGAATGATAATAGCAATACAACCTATCAAAACCTCTGGGATACAGCAAAAGCAGTGCTAAGAGAAAAATTCACACTAAATGCCTCCATCAAAAAGTCTGAAAAACACAAATAGACAATCTAAGGTCACACCTCACAGAACTAGAAAAATAAGAACAATCCAAACCCAAACCCAGCAAAGAAAAGAAATAACGAAGATCAGATCAGAACTAAATGAAATTAAACAAAAAAAAGATAAATGAAACAAAACGCTGATTCTTTGAAAAGATAAATAAAACTGATAGACCATTAGCAAGAATAACCAAGAAAAGAAGAGAGATACAATAAGCCCAAATATAAATGAAATGGGAGATATTACAACCAATACCACAGAAATACCAAAGATTATTCAAGGCCACTATGAACACCTTCATGTGCATAAAATAGAAAATCTAAAGGAAATAAATAAATTTTTTGAAATATACAACCCTTCTAGATTAAACCAGGAAGATACAGAAACTCTGAAGAGACCAAGTACAAGCAGTGAGATTGAAATAGTAATAAAACAATTTCCAACCGAAAAAAGTCCACAACTAGATGGGTTCATACCTGTATTCTATCAGACATTCAAAGAAGAATTGGTACTAATCCTATTGACAATATTCCAAATAGAGATAGAGAAAGAGGGAATCCTTCCTAAATCATTCTATGAAGCCAGTATCACCATCGTGCAAAAACCAGGGAAGGATATAACCAAAAAAAAAAAAAAAAAAAAGAAAGAAAGAAAGGAAAGAAAGAAAGCTACAGACAAATATCTGATAAACATAAATGGAAAAATCCTCAACAAACTGCTAGCAAACTGAATCCAACAGCATATCAAAAGATAATCCACCATGACCAAGTGGGTTTCATACCAGGGAGGCAGGGACTGTTTAACATATGTAGGTCAATTAATGTGATACATCACATAAATAGAATTATAAACAAAAATTATATGATTATCTCAATAGATGCAGAAAAAAAATCCACAAAATTTATCATCCCCTTATGAGTAAAAGTCTCAGCAAAACTCGTATAGAAAGGACATACCTTAAGGTAATAAAAGCCATTTATGACAAACCCACAACCAATATTATACAGAATGAGGAAAAGTTGAAAGCATTTCCTGTGAGAACTGGAAGAGACAAGCATGTACACTTTCACCACTTCTATTCAAAATAGTACTGGAAGTCCTAGCCAGAGCAATCAGACAATAAAAAGAAATAAAGGGCATCCAAGATAGTAAAGAGGAAGTCAAATTGTTGCTATTTGCTGATGATATGATTGTATACCTAGGAAATCCTAATGATTCATCCACAAAGCTCCTAGAACTGATAAATTCAGCAAAGTTTCAGGATATGAAATTAATGTACACAAGTCAGTAGCACTGCTGTACACCAACAGCGACCATGGTGATAATCAGATTGAGAACTCAGCCACTTTCACAATAGATGTAAAGAAAATAAAATACTTAGGAACATACCTGACCAAAGACATGAAAGATCCCTACAAAGAAAGCTACAAAACGCTGCTGAGAGAAATTATAGACAACACAAACAAATGGAAACACACCCCATGCTCATGGATGGGTAGAATCAGTATTGTGAAAATGACTCTACTGCCAAAAATGAATTACAAATTCAATACAATTCCCATCAAAATACCACCATCATTCTTCACAGAACCAGGAAAAAAAATCCTAAAATTCATATAGAACAACAACAACAACAAAAAAGGCTTGCATAGCCAAAACAAGACTGAGCAAAAAGAGGCATCACACTACCGGACTTCAAAGTACAGTATAAGGCTATAGTCACCAAAACAGCATGATACTGGTATAAAAATAGGCACATAGACCAATGGAACAGAATAGAGAATCCAGAAATAAAGCCAAATACTTACAGCCAAGTGATCTTTGACAAGGCAAACAAGAACACAAAGTGGGTAAAGGACCCCACATTCAAAAAATAGTGCTGGGATAATTGGCAAGCCATCTGTAGAAGAATGAAACTGGATCTTCATTTTTCACCTTATACAAAATTCAACTCAAGACGGATCAAAGACTTAAATCTAAGACATGAAACCATAAAGATTCTAGAAGATAACATTAGAAAAATCCTTCTAGACATTGGCTTAGGCAAAGAGTTCATGACCAAGAACCCAAAAGCAAATGCAATAAAAAGAAAGATAAATAGATGGGACTTAATTAAACTAAAAAGCTCTGCACAGCAAAAGAAATAATCAGCAGAGTAAATAGACAATCCACAGGGTGGGAGAAAATTTCCACAATCTGTAAATCTGACGAAGGACTAATATCTAGAATCTACAAAGAACTCAAACAAATCAGCAAGAAAAAAAACAAACAATCCCATCAAAACGTGGGCTAAGGACATGAATATACAATTCTCAAAAGGAGATACACAAATGGCCAACAAGCATTTGGAAAAATGTTTCACATCACTAATTATCAACTAAATGCAAACCAAAATCACAATGCAATACCACCTCACTCCTGCAAGAATGGCCATAATCAAAAAATTAAAAAAATAAATGTTAATGTGGATGTGATGAAAAGGAAACACTTTTACACTGTTGTTGGGAATGTAAACTAGTACAACCACTATAAAAAAACAGTGTGGAGAGTCCTTAAATAACTAAAAGTAGATCTACCATTTGATCAAGCAATCCCACTACCAGGTAACTACCCAGAGGAAAAGAAATCATTTTAAGGAAAAGATACTTATACATGTGTGTTTATAACAACATAATTTGCATTGCAAAAATGTGGAACCAGCCCAAATGCCCATCATTCAAGGAAAGGATAAAGAAAATGTATATATATGTAACATTTTCTATATATATCTACATATATATAAATATATATATGCATATATATGTGTGTGTATATATGTGTGTGTGTGTGTGTATACATGGAATGCTACTTGGCCTTAAAAAGAACAAAATAATAGCATTTGCAGCAAACTGTATGGAAGTGGAGACTATTATTCTAAGTGAAGTAACTGAGGAATGGACAACTAAGGATGGTATATTCTCACTGATATGCAGGAGCGAAGCTATAAGGATGCAAAGGCACAAGATACAATGGATTTTGGGGACTCAGGGGACAGGGTTGGCAGTGGCAAGGGATGAAAAACTACACATTGGATTCAGGGTATGCTGCCTGGTAATAGGTGCACTGAAGTTTCAGAAATCACCACTAAGAAACTGACTCATGTAACCAAACACAACCTGTTCCCCCAAAAACCTATTGAAATATAAAACTAAAATACAAAATAAAAAGATAATCAACAGTGCTTCAAGGTCTGATTATGTGAAGATTTTTAAATCCGTTAGATTTATAGCACTGAGATCGTTGGTGACCTTTTTCAGAGCAGTGTTTATAGAATAATAGAGGCTCAATAGTAAAATAAAACTGTATATGTGGATAACACAATTATAAGTGGCATTTATCTGATTTCACTTCTTACCTAGCCTATACAAATGTTTCTAAAACTCTAGGAATTAAATGTTAATAGGAGACAAGATAAAAATAATAAAAAAATAAAACAGATGATACTGCTATACTGACTTCCTGATACTAAGAGGGGGTGATAAGATCTCGATATAGCAGAGGCCAGGTGGTGCCATATCATCAATAAGAACAACAAGGTCAAAATGGCAGCCAGTGGGCACAGATGTGCAGACAGATAAGAAGATGGTTACTATAACAAAAATGTCATAGGGACAGCCAACAAAGTTATTGCTCTATCTATATAATCAAAATTATAAATTATGGATGATCTGGGGGTAGAGGACATCTGCTATAATAAAAAATAATTATCCTTCCTTCAATTCTGAACTTGAGCCAGTTTTTAGATCTGGAAAAGCACTGACTGATGGAAAGGCCAAGTGTCCAGAAGGAAAGAAACTGTAATACAAGTGTGTGTAGCTATGATTCATCCAATCCTCCCACTGACCATTCACTTGGTTAAAAATGCTGTAGAAAAAGGGGAATACACAGACATTTCAAGAACTGCTGAAAAACAGAGGCCAAGTTGACACTGAACTCTGCAGAATCAAATAATCATCATGGCATCCCTCTTAGAGTCAAAACATATTGGAACAGGTGATAAATGGAATCTTAGCTTAATTCTAAGTATCTTTGGTTCTGCTAAGTCCATGGGCCCATTCAATGGTCATTTCACTAGTTTCCAAATATATAATTGGAGTGGGTATACGGGGTCATTGGTAGACCTCCCACAGTTGCTCCTTGGCCTGTAGATAACAACTATCATATAGGAGAGGTCAAGCAGAAGGATATGAATCTGCCAAACCATCAACTCACAAAGTAAAGATTTTTTAAAATCCCATCCTAAAGCAGAAATTAACGCCCTTAAACACCTAAAAACATGTAAATTCATGTTATATCATCAATTAATTTATTATCTATGAAAGGATCTATCAGATACTCATAAAAACCAGATAGATTTCAGAAGACTATAGTATATATTATTGTTAACTGCAAAAGAACATAGTAACCCCACCTATAGCTACCATGCCAGATATTATAACCTTAGAGGGATTAAGGAAAAGAGCAATCAAGTTTCTGCAAATTTTCAGATGGGATTTACTTTCATATAAAACATATGCACCAGATCTGCACAAAAATGGACTCTGGTAGATGCCGTGATGTGCTGCAGAAGTTCTCCAACATTCAGGGCTGAAGCATATATTTCCCTGTGCTATAAGTAGCTGCCTGTCCCAAGGCTAATCCCTTCTCAGGTCAATATTGAGAACAATATTGAAGACAAAAAGCCCAGCCTGCTATTTAGGATGTTTCTGAAGGGCCACCTGGTCTCGGATACCCTGATCAGTGGAGGTGTTTATCGTCACAACATCACAGTTCAAAGCCTCTCTTTCCCCACTCCTCTGCATGTGCTCCTGAGAAGCACTCCTCAATAGCCTTTTTCTACACTTCATCCCAGAGTCTGCTTCTTGGGTATCTAAGGGAGCATGACATTTTTATCTTTGTTTATTATTGTGTGTGTGAAGTATAAAATAAGTGTTTTTGTTTAAATAATTCTGAAGAAGCATATTTTAAATTTGAATTTATCTATTTATCACAGAGCCCTTTTCTCCCACCACCAAGAACTGTAGGACATAATAAACTTCCTTATTGCTTCTCTAAGATACTGGGTAGATTTTTTTTAGGTCTTCTATCTCTGGTTTCAAATGGACCAACTTCTAAGTCTCCCAGTTTTCTTATTCTTAATCTCAGCCAAGTATGAGAGCATATATTCCACCCCTGAGTGGAATTTAGCAAGAAAATCTGGTACTTAAAAGCACACATTTAGATGTGCTGGTATGTAACATGTGTACGTATGTATGCATATTTTTATATAAATATGACATTTAGTAATTTTCTTTCCTGTAGTCCATAACATGATTTCAATTTCTTAAAAGTGGTAATGTAAATTTCAATGCCATTGAAGTATTTAATCTATTTAGATATGTAACCTACAAAAATAGAAGGTAGGCTAAATTCTTGTGGAATAAAGAATACATAAAGAACTGTAGATGCAAAGAGTTTTGATAAAATATTTCAGAGTACAATATAACATACTACTCAGCAATGGTTTTTTGTACCTTTAAGACAGGAAACACACAATGTGAAAAATATGTAGGCTTTACCATCATAAATCCTAAATTTAAGTCCAGACACGCCCTCTTAGAATAACATCAAACTTAGATTAACACAACGTCCTTCTCTGTGGAATGGGCTCAGTAACCTTAGTCATTCCACTAAGTTATGGTAAGAAATCATTAATATGAAATTTATGAAGTCATTATCCTCATCGTCTTAAATAATTATTCTTCTGTACATAGTATTTATTAAAATGTATTATTTATGATATAGATAACAGTATAATGAAACTACCTTGAAATGGATGTAGTATATATTTGAAAACTGAGATGGCATTGCTGTGTAGAAATCAAAAAGCTTATAGAAATTAATTCAAATACCATCTATTCATCTTTAATGTAGCTTAAAAACTTACTATAATGAGCATATTCCAGTACGCTGTTGTACTGTTCTATAGAAATGTTAAACCTATATCTATGGTCTAAGTCTTAAATAATAGATAATAATAATATTAAGTGAATTATTATTTATGAAAGAAACAACAATTGTAATAGAGACCTCAAAATGATGAATATCACACAGAAATACCTACCACTAATAACAGCTATGGTAAAGCCTTATTGTCGACCAGACTTTTCCCCAAAATAAACTAGAATAATAATCTGAAAACAATCAGAATTTGAGAGGCTTCAGTGATAAAATGTAACTTTAATGTACAATGTATTAGAATGAAATTGCCTTACAAATTATCTTACACACAGAGTAGATGTCCTGCCATTAGATTTGATCATAACCAATTGTGATGATCTATCTCTGAGGCTAATTTAATATGACAATATTAAATATTGAATTCCTATTATTAACTCTTCTAATTTAATTTTTTTTCTCACCAAGAATCCTTCAAATATGAAATTTGGCAATTTCTGTTCTGTACCTCCCGGAAGAGATTGTGCATTTGAATTTTTACGCAATTCTGTTTCTCAGTGTAAACTAATTGTATTGTTATCCTGGTTTAGTGCATTAAGCTTGGTTAATCTGTGTCTATCCCTGAGAAATGGAGCCACTTGATGTTTACAAATTAGTCTGCTTAGGCTGATAACATATATGGATTGAGGTTAAAGGATTAAGTTAAGGCTTAGAGGGGAGACCTTTCTGGTTAGCTGGCCAGCATCCAAGGCATGTCTGCATCACACTGCATACTCCATACATTTTTTGTTTGAAATTTCTCCAAGAGGTAGAGTATATGACTCGTTTATTCCACAAGTGTAGATTCAATTAATTTAATCTACAAGTGTTTGATAAACACTTACAGAGTGTCTGAGCTACTGCAGAGCAATTCAGATCAGAAACTTCATACTCAGGCTGCTTGCCAAACCCCACCATGTAGAAACTGAGAAAGCTTACTGATATTTAAAAGTTGCGTGTTTGTGTGTGTGTGTGTGTGTGTTATTATTCTAATCTGAAAATATTTATCCCATATGGTTGTGGGAAAGCTAAATAGAGTTAACATTATAGAACTGAGGCACCTGAAATAAGAAATAATATTGCAAAGGGAATTCAATGCACTTTGAACACGGAAAAGCACATGTTCTTTTCCATGTTCTCATCATCATCACCATAATGTTTACATGTATTGCTATTAGCAAACCACTCTGTGAAGCACAAGGGTTTCAACACAAATAACATTTTTTTTTTTTTTTTTTTCTGAGACGGAGTCTGGCTCTGTCGCCCGGGCTGGAGTGCAGTGGCCGGATCTCAGCTCACTGCAAGCTCCGCCCCCCGGGTTTACGCCATTCTCCTGCCTCAGCCTCCGGAGTAGCTGGGACTACAGGCGCCCGCCGCCTCGCCCGGCTAGTTTTTTGTATTTTTTAGTAGAGACGGGGTTTCACCGTGTTCGCCAGGATGGTCTCGATCTCCTGACCTCGTGATCCGCCCGTCTCGGCCTCCCAAAGTGCTGGGATTACAGGCTTGAGCCACCGCGCCCGGCCAACGTTTTTTTTTTTTGTAGAAACAGTTACCTACTAATTTATATAGGAATAAAAAATGGCGGAAAGTATGTATACTATGAAGACAAGCATAGTATCGTGAAATGCAAATAATAGTGCCTGCCTCACAGAGATTTGTGAGGATTGAATGGCGAATGTAAAATTCCTGACACATGGTATCTACTCAGAAGTGGTAATTCTTGTAATCCACTGATTATGGATGTCCTGCTTCATTAGTTAGTCACCAAAATGAAACCAAATACTTTTTTTTTTTTAAGTTTTAGAATTGCAGCTATAAATTGCTGTGGTCTTTGATCTCAGGGACTTGGACATATATCATAATACTCTATCCCATAATATGCCTAAGTCCCTGTAAGCTTCCCAGAAAAGGACAGTAGAAAACACTCCTCAGTTTAGCAACAGAACCTATTCTTTGTTGCGGGCTGCTTCACTCTCCCTGTGAGAACAGGGATCTTGCACGTTCTTTTGATGTTCTGGGGTCAGTTGTGATGACAGAGAGATACAGCTATTCCAATAGAACACTTTCAGGCCCAGTCTTTAGTAGTGAGGAAGGGAAAAGAGTGGAATCCTGATCCAGAGCAGAGTTTCTTAGTCTTGGCATTATTGATACTTGGACAAGATAAGTCTTTGTTGTGGGGGACTGTACTGTGAATTGGATATTTAGCAACATCTCTGGCCTTCACCCTCTATATATCAGTAGAACCCTCTTCCCCAATCAAGGTGACAATCAAAATGTCTTTAGACAGGGCCAACTGTCCCCTAGAAGTCAAAATTGCCCCGCGTTAAGAATCAGTATTTTAGACACATGCCTATAAACTTTTGAATCAGTGCTTCTCTTATTACTTTTATTACTTATTATTTTTCTCAAAGAAAAATATTTCATTTCCACTTTATTTGGCACTCTGGTGCACTACTATTATTATAAGATTTTGACTGATTTGAGACATGAGTAATTTAGGTTTAAGCACACAAGAAACATTTTTGAAGAAAGTAGTATTTATTCTGGTGCTGGAAGAATTTTGTGTGATGGAGAATGAGGTGGAGATGGTGGTATTTTAGCCTGAAAGAAGAGAGTAAATACAGACTTGGGTCTCTGAATGTTCCCACCTTGTTTGGTGAACCCCACATAAATATTTACGACCAATTCTTTGGAAGTAAATGTCCTGCAGAGAAAGATATATTTATTATTAAACTTAAGAGTAAGACAGCCTCTTATTACACATCGTTATATGTTCTGTAGGACCAAGAAATGAAAGTTAAAAGTAGAACAGTGAGTCTTGTCCAACGGGCTGATTGATTCTGATGAACGAATGAAGGTTAATCTAGATTGGTGCATAAGAAATGTTGATTCTCTCTATCTCTTGTTAAACAAGTTAGTTAAGCATCAAATAATAGGATTTGCTGTAAAGTTTTATATCTTAACAATTTTACCCATTTGTAGAGTTCTTATTATGTGCCTGAAAAGTACTATTTTGTTGTGAGTTTTACCATGGGACATGTGGCAAACATTTTTACTTCTATTTAAATGCAATAATATGAGGCTCAGAGAGACTGGATTTAAGATCTTTCTGAATGGAAAGACTTTTCTTAGAATTCAGTAAAATATAATTAATACATCTAAGTACTGGGAGATGAACTTCCAATGGCTTTTAGTAAGAATACTATTAAATAATATATTGATTCCAATAATTTTGCACTTATGTTACATGTCTAAGGAGTCAATATTTATTACTTAAGGGAAGTCAGTATTTGAGAATTTAAGTTAAAAATTCTGCTATCTTAGGCCGGGCGCGGTGGCTCAAGCCTGTAATCCCAGCACTTTGGGAGGCCGAGACGGGCGGATCACGAGGTCAGGAGATCGAGACCATCCTGGCTAACACGGTGAAACCCCGTCTCTACTAAAAATACAAAAAACTAGCCGGGCGAGGTGGCGGGCGCCTGTAGTCCCAGCTACTCAGGAGGCTGAGGCAGGAGAATGGCGCGAACCCGGGAGGCGGAGCTTGCAGTGAGCTGAGATCCGGCCACTGCACTCCAGCCCGGGCTACAGAGCAAGACTCCGTCTCAAAAAAAAAAAAAATTCTGCTATCTTAAATGTTATTTTTGTGGCTCCTTAACTATACAGAATGACAAAGATTTCTGATTTGTCTCTTTTCTTCTTTCCACTATGAGTGTGTGCTTCTCTCAATGATTAGAAAACCTGGTAAATTCTGAATCTCAGTGCTTTGCAATAAATAGAAAATCTAAAAGTTAAAATCTTACAAGATTACAAATTGATTTGACACATGTGCATTTATGTATGAGTGAAATTAATATTCAAGTATCAAGAAATTACACTCTAGGCTCACATTTAAAATATTCTTGCTCTAACATTTTTTGAACATTTGTGAAAAGTGTGGTTTGTTTAATGTGCTAGGAATATCCAGCTACCCAATTTAGAGGGTAAGATATTATCTTTATGATAGATCTGAACCCTCAAAGTAGAAAATTAGAAAACCAGAGGAGAAACAATAAGGCTCAATTAGTAACAATGGCCTGCCTGTCACTATATACAACATCTTAGAATTTCATGTCACACAAACCTGGTAATATAAGCATTCCATTCAGCCACACGGAATTACCAGTGTATGATTATACAGCTTTCATTACTCCACACTAGTGCTCAAATTGTCTTTCCCCAACTGTTAACGCCAACTCACCTATCTCTAGATCTTTTGATCACCTTCCCTTCCTTTAAAGACTATCTCAAAAGTCATTTAATATACAAGGGCTTCCTATCCTCAGAGTTGTAATTCTCCTTTCTCCTGTAGCCATTCTAGCTGACTTAACATTATATTGCAATACCATTTATAACTTTATCAGTTCTTTGAAGACAAGAATCATGTCTCACTTATCCTTTGAATATGGGTAACTACGGAACAATGTCTTGCACATAGCTATGTTTAAATGTTTATTGATAACAATTTGGATTTATCATGTATGGCAGCATATTTTCCCCCTATTTCACTCCCTCTTCTTCTTGAATTTAGCAAAAATTAGTCATGGGACTTTAAAGGAGACTCTCTTTTTGGAGAATATTATACAGAAGATGATAAGAGGGACTGAGGAGTTTGATAGCATAAAACTTTGATTATCTTGCAGGTATCATACCCTGACCACAATCTTAATAAATTCATTTTTACTCTTCACTTTTTCTCCTTTGGTATCGCCTGGCCATTCAAAACCCTTCAGCTCTCTGAGATCATCTTTTGTCTTTGTAATAAACTCTCTTTTCCTGGTTCGATTCACATAAATGTTTATGAAGAGTTCTGTTCTTTGATGTCAAAATCCTTTCCTACCACAGAATGGAAAAAAGGTACTGAAAGTCCAATAGAAAGAACTCATGTTTTTAAACAATGAGGAAAATGGTTTCACTACGAGGAACGTCAGATTATGTTTATTAATAGGAGCATTTTAAGCTATTTTTACTTTGATTTGTAGTCTTTGTTCCTGTTTTACTTTAACTTTTATTTTTATGTCAAACAGTGTAAACAATTATAACTGGCTCCAGAGTTATTGCAATTTTGCAAAAGAATGACCATATTAAACATACTATTTTGACTTAACGTCGGATTCAGTAAATAAAATTCGCCCTTCACTAAAACTAAAAAGCATTATCTCATATTCTGCTGCTCATCACCAACTCAGAAATAAAGCATCTACATTTTTGGTATATTATTTCCACTAGAAAACACAATGCCCTAGGCAAAACATCTCTTTTTGTACTTTGACAAGCCAATAGTTATTTTACTCTCATAAAACAAGTAGCTTGAATAAAACAAAACCATGAGATTAATAATTATTTTAAATGACTATGACGCTTTAAACACACACACACAAATTGCAGAGGGAAAATATATTACGATGTATAGGACAATTAAAATAAGTTCAGTCATGCTCTGAAAATGTAATCTCCTGTGTGTAGTAATTTGCACTTCTTAAACAGCAATAGGAGGGCCATATGTCACATAAAAGACATTATTTTAACTGGTACTGTTCAAATTGATACATTCTGAACAATGCCAAAATCATATATGCAAATGAATAGAAAGAATGAAAGAGGAAGAGACAGAAGAAAACAAACAAGTAGGGCCTCAGTGTTTAATAATTTTGCATTTCTCTTGAGATCTTAAAATAATAATTTTAAAAATTTGTTAAATTCATTTAAGAGAAAATAATTTTTAACTGTATTAACAGAATATTTTATGAAAATTATAGAATTTAAGTGGTCCTCTATGTCTGAACCTAGCAGGGGACTCAGTTTGCATAACAAATGAATGAGAATGAGTACAGATCACTCTGGCCTGAGGTAGAGGTGAGTTAAACAGTTATAAGAGCTCAAGATCTATTGCATAGCGTGGTGACAAGAGTTAGTAATACCGTATTATATGTTTCAAAATTGCTAAAAGATTTGATTTTTAAGCGTTCTCTCTAGAATAGAGTAAGTGGTGAGGTGACAGATATGTTGACCAGCTTGATATAATCATTACTCAATGTATATATATGTCAAAACATCACATTGTATCCTATAAATGTATATAATTATTATTTGTCAATAATAAAAACAAAAAAGTGAGACTGGAAAAAAATGTGGGACTAGATTTTGGAGGATGTAAAATACATGTAGAGTTATCCTTTCTAAGGATGTGAAAAATGCATATTCATTCGTATTTGCGTACTTTTCTCTGAATTCAGAATTTTGATTTTAAAAAACATGATCATTTATACTCTAATACTGATATTTCTTCACATGAGGATCTAGATGGAAAAGAATGAAAAGGAATGCTTGTAATACAAGGTGATAGACAAATTCAGTCTTGGATTTATGGCTAATACTAATATAACAGAGTCCCAGACATAGAAAAGCTTGTGTAATTAAATGAGAAATTTCTTATAGTAACTGTTTACCCATTTTCATCTCTGTAATTCCTGATATCCATATTATAATGTTGTTTTAAATGTTTGAGAAACTTTAATATGGAAATTTTTATAATTATTTGTTTAATAGGGCTTCGTTACCAGTTATGGATATTTCTGATGATCTTCCTTTTTATCAAATGCAATTGTTGCTTGCAACAATATAATTAGAATGTCAATTGAAACATTCTGAAAAAAATAACTTGCTAATGTGCTTCAAAAGTTTAAAAAATATTCATAGGTTCTAAACCAAGTTATTTTTAGTCTGTCGTCTACTAAGAAAATAATCTCATCCATAAATAAACTACAAAATATCAGCTGAAGTCTTATTTCCAACAGAAAAACATAATGAATATAATCTAAAAGTTCAGTAATTAAATATTGGATAAACTGATTATATTTATTCGTATCATTGAGACACCGAACAAAAAGTCTTAAATCCAGGGGAGAATTAAGATTTAGATGTAGAATCAAACAAAATACTACGGAAAAATACTGCAGACACAGATATTAACTATAATAATAATTAGTAATAACTCCTGTTGCAGGATTGCAAATTAATCATAATATACTCAGATTCATTCTAAATATCCTAAATTCCTTCTCATCCTCCTCTGGTAAGTCCTACCCTCTGGGTAATTGAACAGAGAAATGTATTTTCCACTCTCCCAAAATTTGAATAGTCTGTAAATAACATGTTTTTTCCTTCAGAATCCATTCTATCTACTGATCTTCTTTATGCTGGAATATGGATATAGGAGTAAAGGAAGAGGACATTATGACTTTTTTTTTTTTTTTTTTTTTTTTTTTTTTTTTGAGGCATAGTCTCCCTCTGTCGCGCAGGCTGGAGTGTGGTAACCTGATCTCGGCTCACTACAACCTCCACCGCCTGGGTTTAAGTGATTTTGGTGCCTCAGCCTCCGAAGTAGCTGAGATTACAAGTGTGTGCTACCACACCTGGCTAATTTTTGTAAGTTTAGTAGAAATGGTGTTTCATCATTTTGGTCAAGCTGATCTCGAACTCCTGACCTCAAGTGATCAGCTCTCCTCGGCCTCGCAAAGTGCTGGGATTACAGGCACGAGCCACAGTGCCCAGTCCCCTGTATGTCTTTTATGACATGTGGAAGTGGAGGGAACAGGGTGTGTGGGTCATGCAATGCTTTCCAGAACCTCATTCTTTGTTTCTGGACAGTGGTTTATTCCCAGTGGTTCTTGGAGATGAGTGGTGACCCTGAAGGACATTGTACTTTTATCCCTAGCATTTCAGCAGGCCTGTGGATAGTCACATCTTCCCAGCATTTTACACTGAAAATAGAGCCTAAGTTATTTGCCTTCAGCCAGCTTCTCTTCCACAATCCATATGGGAAGGTTCAAAATTTATCTCTTTTATAACATAGTATATTATATATTCATTTACATAAAATTCTACCAGTAAGAATTAAGGACTAATTTTTGATGTCATAAAAGAGGAAATAAAGGTATTGAATAAATCTTTCCTCTTGGCAAAGCTTTGCCTTTTATTAACTCCATGCCATGTCCTATTTTGGATGTCAAAAGCCTGATATAAACTCTCTCTTTTGCTTTTACATTCTGAATAAATCAATCCTAACACTCCTTCAGGCAGGAGAAAGTCATATTTTGGCTAGATAATGTTTCTCCTCTTTGAAAGGCAAAAGAGAAAAACATGTTTGAATGTTAAAGCTGTTACACCAATGTCTGACAAAGGATCATAAATCAGATGTGTTCTAAGCCTTTCTTTGAATTATCAGATTTTCAGTAAGTCCTTTGATATGGGTGCTAACAGAATTTAGTTTTGATTAGTCTTTCAGAGATTAAACTAATTCCACAACATGAATGACAGAGCTATTAAATGGCAAAACTTAGCCATATCAGGCCCTGAAGTTGCAAATCATAACAATTGAGCCTACTTCCTCCCCAAATGTGATAGTAATAGAAAATAAAAGAATTGAAAATGCACTAAAATATTTGTCTCTGCAAACAAAAGTTTTGGCAGCTTGTATTTTCTCTTTTATTTTCTGAGTTTCCTAATATTCAACAAAAATAATATATTTTCAAAGACTTTTCTCAGTTTTAAAACATAATGATGAGATAACTTCTCACACCAACCAGAATGGCTATTACTAAAAGTAAAAAACAACAGTTGGTGAGGCTGCAGAGAAAGAGAACCACTTATACACTATTGGTGGGAATTCAAAATAGTTCAGCCACTGTAGAAACCAGTTTAGAGATTTCTCAAATAACTAAAAATAGTACCACCATTTGACTCACCAATTCAATTACTTGGTATATACCCAACGGAGAATAAATCATTCTATTGAAAAGACACATGCACTAGTACATTCATTTTAGTTAGCGCTATTCTCAGTAGCAAAAAGGTGGAATCAACCTAGGTACCCATCAACAGTAGATCAGATAAAGAAATCGTGGTACATATACAACATGGAATACTACACAGCCATAGAAAGAATGAAATCATTTTATTTACAGCAACATGGATGCAGTTAGACGATGTTGTCCTAAGAGAATTAATGTAGAAGAAGAAAAACGAATACCATATAGTCTCACTTATGAGTGGGAACTAAACAGTGGGAATAAAAAAGATAGACATATTGACCACTGTAATAGAATAGAGAGTCCAGAAATAAACCTACATACCTACCACCATTTGATCTTCTACAAAATTGACAAGATTTTACAATGAGGAAAGAACATCCTATTCAATAAATGATGCAGGGATAACTGGCTAGCTATATCAAAAGAACTGGACCCCTACCTCTCACTACATATAAAAATCAACTCAATATGGATTAAATACTTAAATATAAGACCTCAAACTATGAAAATCCTAGACGAAGAGCTTCTTGGTATTTGCTTTGGCAAATAATTTGTGAATAAGTCCCAAAAGTAATTGTAACAGAAACAAAAATTGACAAGTGGGACCTAATAAAACTAAAGAGCTTCTGCACAGCAAGAGAAATTACTGACAGGGTAAATAGACAACCTACGGAATAGGAGGAAATAGTCATAAACTATGAATCTGGTAAAGGTGTAATACGCAGAATCTAGAAGAAACTAAACAAATAAACACCAAATACACACACACACACACACACACACACACACAAATAACCCTACTAAAAATGAGCAAAGGCTAGGAATAGACATTTCTTCAAAGAAGGCATACAAATGACCAAAAAATACATAAAAATTGCTCAACATCCCTGATCATCAGAGAGATGTAAATCAAAACCACTGATACAATCTCATACCAGTCAGAATAACTATTAATAAAAAGTCAAAAATAGCAGGTGCTGGCAAGGCTGCAGGGAAAAGGGAACACTTATACACATTTGGTTGGAATGCAAAATACTTTAGCTCCTTTAGAAAGCAGTTAGGAGATTTCTCAAATAAGTAAACATAGAACTATCATTTGACACAGTAATCTCATTGGAGGGTATATACCTGTAGTAATATAAATCATTCTACCAAAAAAGAAACATGCATTTACATGTTCATCAAAGCATTATTCACCATAGCAAAGACATGGAATCAACCTTAAGTGCCCATCAATGGTGGACTGGATACAGAAAATGTGGTACATCTACACCATGGAATACTCTACAGCCATAGAAAGAACAAAATTATGTTCTTTACAGGAACATGGATGGAACTGGAGGCCATTGCTCTAAGCAGATTAACACAAGTACAGAAAACCAAAGACTGCATGTTCTTACTTATAAGTGGAGCTAATGATTGAGTACACATTAAAATACAGTGGGTAAACGGGAACACTGGGAACTAGATGCAGGAGAGAAGGAGAGGGGCATAGGCTGAAAACCTACTTGTTGGGTACTACACTCACTACCTGAGTGATGAGGTGATTTGTACCCCCAAGCTTAATGCACTCAATATACCCATGTAACAAACCTGCACATATACCCTTTAATCTATCATAAAAGTTGAAATTTTTAAGTAAAGAATATCTCATTCAACATTACGAGTATTGCTAACATTTGTAATAATTTTTGCCAAATAAATTGACAGAAGGTCTATTTCAATACCCTGTCTCATCAGGTGAGCATGAACTTGCTGGTTTCTCCTTAGTCTCACATAATTTAGTATTCTCTATCTATATTTTAGATATAAAATAATTTTTCAAACTGGTACACTGTTGTCAATAAAATTGATACTTATTTGAAGGTTAATATTCACTAGGTGTAATGTCAAACTGGATACTAAGGCTATGAACCTTTGTTCTGAAATCTGAAAATAATCTGGATTTACTTTTCTTTTTGTACTTTAATTTATATTTTTAAATTTTATTAACATTTCATGTGTTTTTGTAATTAGTAAAAGACCTTTAAAAATCTCAGTTCTACTCCTGTAATACTTTGCAAAGAAAATCTCTTACCCTTTACCTTAAATAACATTTACTAGCACACTAATACGTGTTAATCATTTATTAATTATTTGAAATTATATTAATGTAGGCTTTTATTGTAAAAACTAAAATAAACAGAATATGCAAGAATATTAAAAAACTATTGTAGATGCAAGAAGAGGTATTTTGGTTAACCAAAATGTCTTTAGTTATTTTAAATCATACCAACAGAGAGGTTTCACATTTAAATCCTTTAAGAGTACAGCTTTTTCTCATCTTAAAATGTAAGTAATTTTTTTAATAATCTTTTTTTTTGTTAAGTCTTTTAATCAACTGAATTGGTAATATCAATACAATTTTTCATTCAAAATTCAATTTAAAAATTTCAGTTGTAATTCATTCAAATTCTAGCCTAAGTGAAATACTTAATTCATGCTAATGCAAAATCTAAGTAAAATTTATATAAATTTTAAACATTTTATAAAGATTAAAACTTTTGAATTTCAATACCAGACTTTTTTCCAACACTATTGAGTTCTTATCACTTTTTATGACTCAATATCTTTACTTCTGAAAATAGTATTACATTAAACTTAATAATAACGTTTTTGGCCAGGTGCAATGGCTCACGCCTGTAATGCATTACTTTGGGAGACTGAGGCGGGGGGATGTTTTGAGGCCAGGAGTATCTAAATAACATAGCAAGACCCAATTTCTACTAAAACAGCTTCTAATGAAAGTGGCATTGATTGACCCCTTACTATACATAAGACCATTTTAAGTATTCTGCTTGCATTGACTAATTAAGTCTACATGGCAAATTTTAGGTGGCATATATGATTACCATTCTCATATTTCAGAGACTGAAACCAAGGAACAGATATTGAGCAATTGTTTCCTAGTAGCACAGTTAAAAAGTGAAAAAAATTGAACTCTAAGTCCATTCTGTCAGTACCTAGAGGTTTTTAAAGAATATTTTGGTTTTCAAATTCTTTATGGTGATATAAATTTTCACAGACTTTAGCACTATTTTCTGTTTTGTCCTATAGCTGTCTTCCTGTATCTAGATGTTTTAGCCAACAGCCCTGTTTAAAATCTGACAGACAGAAATTGATGTTCCAAACGAGAAAGCTGTCCACATCCTTTGAATCTGAATGGCGCATGTCTTTGTCACTTTTTTCATTCTCTCTCTTCTTCTGTCCTGGGTCGCCAGAAATTTGTCTTTCTCTTGTCTTATTTGACTGATAGGTAGAACCAGCTTTGTGAAAGCTGTTCAGATAAGCAGGCGTGAAAACTAGTAACAAGGAAGTGTCGTGGCTAGATTTACATCCGAAATGATAGGGAACACTGACAAGAACACTTCAGAAGCAGTCATTTGTGTCTGATGGTGGTAACAAATGATGAGAAAGGAACAATACAGTAATCTAAATGCTAGTGTTTTTGACTGGACAAGATGAAAACAGTGCAGTGATGACTCTCAGCTTGGTCTTTCTTTTTATAGAGATCTATAAGGTAAGTTGCTTCATTTAGATACACGTGCCTCTCTCAATCAGGGATGAAAAGAAGGTGCAATATTTAAAAATCCCGTCAAGCATAATGGCATTCCTGCTTTCAAATTGGAATACAATTTAAAAAATGATAATAACACTTAATATCTTATGCATCACTTGATATTGAGGTCCAAATTTTCATTATTCAAATTGGCCTAAAGTTCCATTTTTATCTTACACTGTGATAATGTGAGATTCTTATATTTTCTTTTTTTTTTTAATTTATTTATTATTATTATACTTTAAGTTGTAGGGTACATGTGCATAACGTGCAGGTTTGTTACATATGTATACTTGTGCCATGTTGCTGTGCTGCACCCATCAACTCGTCATGAGATTCTTATATTTTCTTGCAGTACTTTAGGTTATCTTTCAGTTATCATGCCCTGAGAGCTATTGAGTTTTGTTCTTCATTTTCATCATTTATAAATGGGTCTCAAAATATGAATGCTTAACATAGCTATTCTTACTAAAATTAATAATTGTAAGAGATGTGAAGCAATATGCAACATACTAATAACATAATGTTAGATATTATCTTCATTATTACTTCATAGTAAATATAGAATGTTAGATATTATCTTCATTGTTACTACTTTATTGCATATAATTTCATATATTGCATGCAGATAAGGGATCATTCATGCACTTAGATCTATGAACTTATTTTATCGCATGCAATTCATATATTGCATGCGGATAAGGGATCATTTATGCACTTAGATCTATAAACTATGAGGCGGCAAGGGGAATAGGCAAAAGAATACAATACAATAAGGACAAATTTATCTTCCAGTAGCAGTGATTGTTGACATATTAAACTTAACTCTGAAGACTTGGGGAAAGGAAAAATTGTTACTGAAATTTTTAGCCATTTCCATTGTTTGTCATGTAATATCAAATTATGAAAACAAAATATCCTTTAAAAGGCATGCAGTTCCATTTACCCTTCAATCAGGATGCTATTTAAATTACCCCCGATGAATAAAAACATAGAATGTTGAAAAACAAAACAAAACACAACAATCTAAAGCAAAACAAAACAGAAATCCAAAAAAGAATGCTAACATGCTAAAAATTCTTTCTTGTTCACAGCCTACAGTCCATATGCTTAAGTCTATTGTGTCTTGATCTAAGAAGAGATGCAGAACAGATGGTATGTTGGTGGCAGGCTGAGTTAAGCTTATCTTCTGTATGAAAAGATTTCTACTGTCCATATTTCTGATTTATTGTACCCAAATTTAATATGCATCTTAGATGACAAGTGTGACAATATAAGCACTTAAATATTTGCAGTTCTTTAAATCTTGATGAAAATTGGTGGACATAGTTATTAAATGAAAATTTAACAGCTGTTTTCATGATGATTTTTAAATCCAGACTTTCTTCAGTCTTTGCTAAATTTAAATCTCGCAGTTCTCAGGTACTAGAAAAGGGGCCTTTTTCTGTATGCTTTAGAGCTCTTTGGCCAATATATGTTACTTAAATTTGTATAGGAGCACATCATTTTTTGTAAACAGTAATCATTCTATTCTCTGTTTATGATTATAGCATTTTGACTCCTTTTACTTCATCTAGTTGGGCAATATGTTGTTAGAAAATGCATCAGATATAGGGTTCCTATAGGATCACAACATCAAAACTTTCAGGTTACAGTGTTGATAAATTCTACAGACTTTGACAAAGTATACAGAAGTGTAACATTCCTCACTAAAAATTTTAATAAGATGTACAGTCCTTTTGATAGGCTGCTATTATTATGAACACCTGTTAGGAGTTGACTCGGCTAATTATTGAGTAAGATGATCTTAGATGTTAAGATTGTTTTTCATATTGTGAGAGTTTTGAAATGAACAGCGCTGAAAATATAAAGACAAAATTTTGTTGTCAAATGGGTTTAAACCCATTTATTAGTTCTATGCACTTGGACAAATTTGTAACTCTTAATTTTGTCCATATTAGTATAGCATAATACTATCATTGGAATTACTTTAAAAAATAAAAGGAGTTATTATACAAAATTATTGTCACAGACTATCAATACAAGTAAAATATATTAGTTCCTCCACTATCTATTTTTAACTACATTGCTCTCTAATCCTTAACTTACTTTTCTATTTTTCAAGTATACAAATGTATATTTAAGTATATATATACATATATATAGGCAAGAAGGCAAGGTTTTATTTCATCTGCAAAATTTTCTCTGTGAAAGTTTTCAGGAATTCATTATAGCTGTCTATAATTTTACTTAAAATTTGTAATTATATAATTGTAATTAGAAATTATTGGAATGTGTAATTAAAAGTAATAATTTTAGCAGTTTACTAATTAAATTTCAACACATTTTTCTCTTTTAGTTTATGTGATATTTGGCAAACTTTTTTTTTTTTTTTTTTTTTTTGAGATGGAGTCTGGCTCTGTCGCCCAGGCTGGAGTGCAGTGGCCGGATCTCAGCTCACTGCAAGCTCCGCCTCCCGGGTTTACGCCATTCTCCTGCCTCAGCCTCCCGAGTAGCTGGGACTACAGGCGCCCGCCACCTCGCCAGGCTAGTTTTTTTGTATTTTTTAGTAGAGACCGTGTTCGCCAGGATGGTCTCGATCTCCTGACCTCGTGATCTGCCCGTCTCGGCCTCCCAAAGTGCTGGGATTACAGGCTTGAGCCACCGCGCCCGGCCGTGCAAACTTTTAATTTAAAAGGCCAGACGGTAAATTTTTGTGGGTCATATGCATCTCTATCACAACCACTCAATTCTGCCATTGTAGCATGAAAGCAGTAATAAATAGTAGTATGGTGTGACTGTGTTCCAATAAAACCTTATTTCAAAAAGCAAGTGAAAATAACAATAAGGTAAAACTGCACAACTATTAGAATAGCAAAAATAAAAATAAAAAAAGCAATACCAAATGTTGATTATGAAAACTCACTCATTTCAAATGGTACAGTCACTTTGGAAGACAGTTTTTCAGATTCTTACAAAATTAAATGTACTCTTACTATATGGTGCAGTAATCATGCTTTAACATATATGCTGAATTGATTTGAAAACTTATTTTCATCTGCATGTGAATGTTTACAGACACTTCATTCACGATTGCCAATAATTGAGGGCAACCAAGATTTTATTAATAGATGAATGGATAAACAATTTGTAATACAGCCACATAGTGGAATATTATTCATCATTAAAGAGAAATGAGCTATCAAGTCATCAAAAAACATAGACAGACTGTGAATTCATATTACTAAGTGAAAGAAGCCATTATGAAAAAAGCTACATGCTGGATATTTCCAATTATATGCCATTCTGCAGAAGGTAAAACTATAGTAAAGAAGAAAGGAAGGCGGGAATTGAATAGCTGTAACATCAAAGATTTTTTAGCACATATCAAAAGTATTCTGTATTATACTGTGTAATTATGGATGCATGACACTATGCATTTTGCAAAACTCATGGAACTTAACAGCACAAGGAGTACACCCTAATATATGTGATATAGTTTTGATATTTGTCCTCATGCAAATCTCATGTGGAATTGTAATCTGCAGTGCTGGAGGTGGACACTGGTGGGAGGTGTTTAAATCATAAGGGAAGATCCCTTATTGATTAATGCTATCTTTTTGATAGTTAGTTCTTGTGAGATCTGGTCATTTAAGCGTGTATGGCACCTCCCTCCTCATTCTCTCTCACTTGCTCCTACTTTTACCATGTGACATGCCTGTTCCCCCTTCACCTTGTACTATGATTGTAAGCTTCCTGTGGCCTCTCTGGAAGACTAGCAGATGCCAGCACCATGCTTCCTTTAAAACTGGTGGAACTGTGAGCCAAATAAACTTCTCTTCTTTATAAATTACCCACTGTCAGGTATTTCTTTATAGCAATGCAGGAATGATCTCATACAATATGCAATTAAAAAATAATTTGGGAGGTCAAGAGATAACTGAATGCAATGCAAAATGTGACTAAATAATTTAACTATAATTATACAAAATAGCCTATCTAAAAAGAGAGAAAAAGGTGCTGACCTAAGTAACTTTTGAAATCATTGATGTCCATAAGGACAGAAAAAAAAACTGTACATAAGCATTGTACCATAGTTGACACATTTATTTCCAATGGGGATACAGGTTAACAACACTGATGCCTTTAGATATGTGTATGGGAACTGAACACTGAGTAAATGAATAGTTGATGAGTGGAGCCAGGTTTTCAATTTTGGGAGTGAGAGGTTATAGGTAACGAAAGGAAAGAGGCTGGAATGTTCCATGTGGTAACTGATTCAAGTTATAGGCACAAATATTATGTCATATCATCTTTATAAATATGATTACATATAAATATATTTCCATATTTATAAATATAATCAGGTTAATATACATGTGTATTTCCTTGCTTATCAGCTAAGAAGACTTAGACACAATGAGCCCCAGAAACAGTTAGTAACTATAACGCTCAGATTTTGGTTCCTAATGTCATTCTCCAAAAAAAGGAAGAAGTGCTTTTTAGAGAATCATTGTAGGACTGGTGCAGTAAGTATACAAGATAAGCCTGGAACATTGTGTCATTCATAAAGTAACAAAATGCTCAAAAACAAAACAACAACAAAAATAAGCGATTATGCCAAATGGACATGGGAGCCAACTGAAAGTGCTCCCAATGGCTACAGCTGAAACAATTTGAAAAATAAGATAAATAGGCCAGTATTGGATTATAATCCAAAATATAAAATAAATATCCATGAGTTTATAGTTATAATGGTGCAGAATAGACAAGTATCCTATGCAGAAAATTTCTAAATAATGTATGTGGGTATCTTGCCTTTAAGATGGTAGAACATGACTCCACACTCCTTAAGTGTAAGCTGAGCATAGTGACCTCCTTCCAAAGAGTACAATATGAAAAGTGAGAGTGGTAGTAGTAGAAGAGTAACTTTACAGTGGAGAAACCTCACAAACATTAACTCAAGTAAGTTGATCTAGATTCACATCAACATTAAATCACTTGATATGATAAACATGGCAATTTATTCTGTGGTCTTTCTTCCAAAAACACCAGTCTGATAATGAGAAAAACATTGAACAAATTGCAATTGAGGTACAAAATTTCTCACTGGTATTCCTCAAAACTGTCATAGTTACTAAAAACAAAGAAATTCGGAGAAAATGTCATACTGATGTAGAGCCTAAGGAGACACACTAAATCCAATGTCATGATTGAGTGAAATTCTGAAACAGAAAGGTAGTGGATAAGAACTAAGAAAATCTGAATAAAGTACAATCATTTCTTAATAATGCCTTTATATTGGGTAATGGATTGTGACAAATGTATCACACTAATGTAAGATGTTAATAATAGTAAGAGCAGTTGTAGATAATATGGGAACTGGCTGTAGAGTCCTTGTATTTTCTCTGTAAATACAAAACTATTCTACTACATATATTTTTATACATATATACATATAATATATAATTTTGTGTGTGTGTGTGTAATATGGGTAGCAGGGTGGATTTGATATGTGGATAATTTTCATATCCCTGATTTAAGGTATATCTTATTCTTCCAATTATTTAGATGGGCAACAAGCTGGATACCTGTTTCATAGCACCTTCAAACCAGACATAAATGATCGTATATTCAGTATGAGAGAGATAGAGGCCCACCTCCCTCACTTGTTTGAATCCATGGTTATGGTTCATTCATGTGTTTTTATATATGGGTATATTTTCCTGTTTTTTAAATAAGATTTATAGATGAATATGTTGTTAAAGAAATTAAAATACTGTTTTGTTTTGATGGTATGGTATAGTCAAGGTGAATAGTAATAGAGACCACAGCTTTCTAAGTTTCTACTTGTGTCATCTGTGTAATTTAACTTAGCAGACCTGGGTCTTATTCTCATCTATAAACCAAATTGTTGCAATACATACTGTTCAAGGCTGTTTAAATATTCTAAGACTGGCTTAGATGACTTAAATTAATTTTTGCATTATCCTCACATAGTATCCATGAAACAGACCAAATTCCCTATTTCCTGTTGATTTTCAAATGGCAGGAAAACTAATTACTTCAATCAACAAATATGATTTACTCTGCACATAACATTTGTTGGGAAGAAGAGAGCATCCAAAATAGGATGGTGGTTTGTCTGCACACAAACAGCCACCATCTTAGTACTGAAAATCTTAGTGCTGCAGTATTAAAAGTAAACCTTTAAACAGACTAGGAGACTGAAATATGAAGAGAAAGAGAGGATATTTAAAACGTGGAAACAAACGTGTGTGTGTGTGTGTATATATACATCTAAGATGGTGGAAAAATGAAAACTTACGTATTTTTAACTGGTGTAATAGAAAAAAGCACAGACATTGTTATAGTTGAAGACAAGGAACCAGTTGTGATTAATGCAGACAATTTTGATTTGGAATTAACTGAAAGGTACTTAAAATAAGAGAAATCAAAAAATATGTATTACTCATATTTGGAAGTCAAATGAGCTGTCTGGTCAGTAGTTAAATATTGTAGGATTTATTGAGGTAATAGAAATTGATAAGCATGGATGTAGATATACACACCTTTTAAAGTGAATGAGAGGATGTCTCTGGATTAATTAGAACACAAGTCTATTTTCTCAACTTCACCCTTAAAAGATCTATAGACTCATTTTATTTTCCTATGTACCTCAAATACAAATTTATGGTAGCTTTTAAGATTTTTCTGATCTCCCTTAGTTATTAAACAGCCCAGTTACCTTTTATCATAAACATATGGCAGTATAACTTTATAAACTCCAAGAAAGGCTTTGAGATTAAGTGTCTACCCTCTTTAATTGGAAAAGTATACTTTGAGAAACAATGGCCCAAGCCTATGCCTGCTATTTCCCTGCCTTGTGTTTCTTCTCCTCTTTCCTTCTGCCTGCCTTCATCCTCTGCTTTCTTCTTAACAGAAGACAGGGAGAACCTGTTTACAGGAGCATTATTTTTCCTTTGGTACCGTCTTCGGTAGGTTACCTATGCAGCCACAATTTCTTTAGCTTTATAAAATTAATTTCTACTCTAAGGCATAAACCCAAACTTACATGTCATAAATAGAAAAAACAAAAACAAAGCAGCAGACATTGATTTAATATATTAATAATTGTCACCAGTTTCAGAGTGATTCCAGAGATATACTTCTTTTAGAGACCCATTGCTCCAAGTTTTTGCTTTTCTAGAACTTTTGGTCTCACCTTTATCTTATTGCATACCTCCTTGTCTCTGCCTTGCTTCAATCTATATCTGGAAGAAAGTTCTTCTTCCTTGTTGTTGCCAAAACAGAACTCTTGATCATGTAAATTACTCATAATGAATAATTGAAGATTACTAAATATATATATGGAAATAACAAAGTGATTGTGTTATATTTTATTTATGTATTTGTATAAACATTACATATGTATATAATATGTTTTATGTATATACATACATATATACACACATATATATATACACACACACACAAGTATAACTATATTTAGCTCCATATTCAGTTCTGCCCTGGAAGTTCTCCATGCCTACCTTTTCTCCTTGTACCTGGGATTATCATCATTAACACTTGTTTCCACATATTTCTTTTATTTTATTGGAGATTCTTTCTGATTTTGTTACCACTACATCTCTCCCACAATTTTCATTTAAATTTTAATATTCGCCCACTTTTTAAAGCAGAGTCATTTTTGGAATATAAATCAGGTACTGTAACTTCTTTATTTTTAAATATTCCAGTATCTTAACATTATTCTCAGAATAAATTTCAACCTCTTTATGGTGACCTAAGTGATCCTTACCTCTAGCTCTTGCCTCCAGAGACACCCCAGCTATTGGATGCCTGTTCTTGGAAGTCCAGTTGCACAGGATCCCTTTTTGTTCTTCTAACTTCTAAGCCTCTTGCAGCTTCAGGGCCTTTATATTGGTTGCCACGTGTGCACAGTATGCTCTTCTGCAAGTCCTCTGCTGGCTTGGGCCATGCACACTCTACCTCAACTCACACAGAACCTCTGAAGAGGAAATTCCTGATCACACGTTCTAAAGAGGGCTTCTCCCACACTGCATCATGTATTTCATTCATAGAACTTAGCACAATATGTAATTGAGCTCATACATTCTTATCTATTTTGTCTCAGTATGTAAGCGCCTTTATAGCAAAATTCTTAATTATCATTTTACTACTGTATTCATATCTGCTATATATATTCACTTAAAATCTAAACAAGAAAAGTTGCAAGAATTGTACAGTAAACGCCTGTATATCTTACATGTATATTCACCATGCATTAATATTTTGAAATATGTATGTATTAGTCAGGGTTTTCAAGAGGGACAGAGCTGATAGGATCGATATACATATATATAAAGGGGAGTTTATTAAGTATTAACTCACATGATCAGAAGTCCCGCAACAGGCCATCTGCAAGCTGAAGAGCAAGAAAAGCCAGTCCAAGTCCCAAAACTGAAGAACTTGGAGTCTGATGTTCAAGGGAAGGAACCATTCAGAATAGGACAAATATGTAGGTTGGGAGGCTAGGCCAGTCTAGTCTTTTCATGTTTTTCTGC
Source organism: Macaca thibetana thibetana (assembly GCF_024542745.1). Taxonomy (NCBI): domain Eukaryota; kingdom Metazoa; phylum Chordata; class Mammalia; order Primates; family Cercopithecidae; genus Macaca; species Macaca thibetana. The sequence goes on from NC_065594.1 coordinate 64,208,660, forward strand.
CTGCTTTATATTCTAGCCACACTGGCAGCTGATTAGATGATACCCACCCAGATGAAGGGTGGGTCTGCCTTTCCCAGCCCACTGATTCAAATGTTAATCTCCTTTGGCAACACCCTCACCACATACTCAGAATCAACACTTTGCATCCTTTAATCCAATCAAGTTGACACTCAGTATTAACCATCACAGTGGACTTCTTTCTTTCTATGAATACACATAAGCATATACCCATTACATTACTGGTATCATTTGTTGCAGAATTTTAGACAACATCACATGTTACTTATTCAGTGTGTATTTCTTCATAGGAATGCAATATAAATTATAATTCAAGACGTTTAATATCAATATGTTTTTTTTTCAGTAATATATGGATGGCAATTTTAAATTTCCTGATACAAGACTATACATTTCACTTTATTGTTCGGTGTTTTTATTTTCTTTTATTCTACATATATTATATATTGATGTTTTGAAAGGTGCAGAACATCAAAAGGATACAAACTCAAGAAACAGAGTTGGAGAAGATATTTGAAAAAGACTTATCTGATAAACACTGCTTTCCAAATTGTGCAAATAAGTCTTAAAACTCAAGGACACGAAAATGAACTACCCAATTAACCAATGGGCCAAAGATGTTAACAGTCACCTCACCACAGAAGATACACAGATAACAAGTATATGAAAAGATGTTCAACAGGATACATAATCAGGGAAATACAAATTAAAACAACAGTGAGATAACCCTATATACGTATTAGAATGGCCAAAGTCCAGAACACTGAATACCTAAAATGCTGGTGAGGATTTGGAGAAACAGGATCTCTCAGCCACTGCTTGTTGGAATGCAAAATACTATGGTTACTTTGGAATACACTTTGATGGTTTCTTACAAAACCAAACATAACTCTTACCATATGATCCAGCAATTGCACTCCTTGATATTTACCCAAAAGAGCTGAAAACTTACATTCACACAAAACACTACACACAGATGCTTAAAGCAGCTTTATTCATAATTACCAAAACATGGAAGCAGCCAAGATATCCTTCAGTAGGTGAATGAATAAATAAATTGAGGTACATCTAGAGAATGGAATATTATTTGGTGCTAAAAAGAAATGAGCTATCAAGCTATATAAAGACATGGAAGAAACTTAAATGCATATTACTAAATGAAAGAAGCCAATCTACAAAGACTTCATATTGTATGATTTTAAGTATATGACATTCTGCAAAAGGCAAAACTATGGAGAGAGTAAAAACATCAGTGATTGCCAAGGGTTGGGGAGTAGAGGAGGAATGAATAGAGCACAGAAGACTTTTTAAGGCAGTGAAAATATTACATATGATGCTATAATGATGGATATTGTCCTTCATTGAACAGATATGTAATTATATGTTTGTTCACACCCATTCAATATTCAACACCAAGAATGAACTCTAACCTAGACCGTGGACTTTGGTTGATACGAATGTGTCAGCGTAAATTCATCACTTGTATCAAATGTACCACTCTGATTAATAATGGGAAAGACTATACAAGTGTTGGGAGAGAAAATATACTTGGTATCTCTGTACCTTCCTCCCTCTCAATTTTGCTATGAATCAAAAACTGCTCTAAAACATGTAAGCCTTCAAAAAAAAAAAAAATAGAGCAGTTGTTTTGTAAAATCTCCTGCTTGGGTTTGTTGATTTTTTCACCTGATTAGATTTAGATATCATCAGGAATACCACATAATTGGCAATGTGCTCTCACTGAATTACATTAAGAAACATTGGACGCCAGCTTGTAGCATTATTGGTGATATTAACTTTGATCACTTAGTTGATGTCTGCCAGATTCCTCCCCTGTGAAGTTAGTGTTTTCTCCTTTGTAATTTATAAATAATGAGTGGTGAAATATTTTGAAGTGTTATAAATATCTCTGTTCTCTTTAAGCTTTCGTCTAGTGATTTTAACAGCGATCTATTTTTCTACTTACGTTCATTCTTCTACATTTATTTGTTAACATTCTACTTTAAGAATGAGCCCTTCTTCCATTTTATGTATCTGTGTATTATACTGAATATGTCTGAATAAATTATTAGTTTTATACATATAATGTATTCTTTACAAGAGAGTAAGTTAGATTTTCAAATGAAGAAAGTAACGTGAAGCATGAAAAAAATGGCAGAGAAACAACCCAAGGTACAAAGCAGGTATAGAGACACAGGAAACTTTGCAAAACTGGCAAAGAAAGTTTACCTAACATAATAAATAGTCACGTTATTTAAGTTAATCACATTTGAGGAGAACCAAGACTTCTAAGTTTCGTAAATGTTAGGGAGCACAAGTTTTCAAGGAAATTTCAGCTGGGTCAAATGTCATAGACTTTTAAAGGATAATGAGGTTTATGAAAATAGTTACTTATGAAGTACAGCTGCTCTACATATGCAAAAGTAGATATGTGGATTTGTGGGCATGAAAATATATTTAGGGACATCAGCAGCAGAATCAGTAACAAAGAGTTAAATCTATTAAATGTAGACCAGTTCTCCAGGAGATAGTGTGGTAAAGATAGAGGAAATGGTCATAGCTAACATAAGTGAAACAAGGTGAATTGTGTTTCTTTTAAAATGGAGAAATAAGAATGTATGTTATCAATTCCTAGTTGTCTGTAGTGGAAGTGAAGAAGTAGAAGAGAAATGCAAAAGCAAAGTCCTAAAATATGATGTAACAAACAGTGCCTGACACAGTCCCAGTCCTCCAGTTATTTCAATCAAATTAGAAAGGGATTTGTAAAGCATTAAAGTATCTAACAAAAAAAGTCAAGTATTGAAATAGCACATTGTAATTTAATTGATTTTTTTCTTTCATGTATATAGTCATAATTAATTACCGTAAATATGTAGTGAAGGGGATACTTTATTCTTATTTAACCTCTAAGGTTCCTAAGTTTCTTGGAGGTATGACCTATACCCTGTACATACAGAGGCCTTGGAACTTTATTCCTATTCTAGGAGTTACATATGTGCATAGGCTGGAGTGAAAAGGGAAATCCTGGATAATTTTGTATTTTAAATTGCCTTTTAAATATAGAAAACATTTCTGTTATTATAAAATGATGAAAAACACAATATAGAATTAGGATGCTATTGATGAAAGTTGCCGAGACAACCATGTGCATGGTGTATTGGAGGAAAAACAAGGTGGCATCGGGGCTTGGATACTTCAGCCTCTTTTGTGTGTGCCCCCGTGCTGGGTATACAGGACATGCCTCACACAGCCCTCATAACGCTGCCTGGTCAGTCATCCTTGTGCAGCCTCCACCAGACCTCTATGCACTCTGCAAACAGGGGCTGTGTTCTTTTTTTTTTTTTTTTTTTTTAATCTCTACTGCCTAGCACAGTGCTTTGTACCCTATATGTATTTGTTGAGTAGATGATAGAAGCAAGAGATCAAGCTGAAAAAGTAATTTGAGGCAAGGGCAAAGTTTCCAGCTTTCAAACTGATTATGTCAAAGAGTCACATACTTTCTGGTTGTCTTAATTTAAAAGGAGGCATTCATTTTAACCTTTATAAATTAGATCCATGGCTTGAGAATATATTTCCATCAAAATGTAAGTGAAATGTTCAGACTGTGTCCCTGCGTATCTTAGAGGATTTTAGTGGATTAATAGGCTGATGAATTTAGCTCAGTTTTGCTAGAATTCAATACTGACTGAATGTGGGGAAATGCAATTTTTAAAATGATACCACTTTAGAGTATACTAGTGTAACTAATAATACTCTTGGAAGAAAAGAATTAGTTTTTGCCTCCTGATTATTTTGTAATAAAGAACCATGCCAGTGTTAAAAATTAATAATTAAAAATTACGCTGGCCTTTTCGAAGGTGGGGATGAAAGGTGGGGGATTCTAATTGATCTCCCCCCAAAAATAACATTATGACTGATCTCTCCAGAAGGTGGAGACTTCAGTTTATTAGGAATTTCTGACTTGCATTGATAAAATTTAGGAATGCATACCAAGGACTAGTATTGCAATCCATGCTAGGGGTAATAAAGAGGACAGGTAACATTTTAGGCAAAAATATACTTAGTCCTACCAGATGTGTTTTCTTAGCACTGTGGTACATCCCTGTGAAATTATAATGTGATCTCTCTAAGGGTGCGATATTCCCATGCATCTAAATCAACACAAGCTGTTAAGAGTGTACTTAGGCATTGAAAGTGATTTAAGTAGCTACTTTGATTATATTAAATATATGTGAAGTCAATTACCTCTCTATGATGAGGGAAAGGAAATGACATTGTTAAATGGAACGCTTAGCTACTTTTAAAAATTAACATAGTCAAGTTCCTTGTAATAAAATATTTAATTTGACATGCCTCTGGTGCAGATTTGAAGCTCAATGAAAAAAAGTCCTATAATTGAAGAATAAAATGAGATACATAGGTATTTACAACTCCAATAAAAAATAATCAGACTTTTTCAATCAATGATTAAAAGTTGAATAACCAATTAGTAACTAAAATGTTTTCAGAGTCAATTTAAACATGCATACATTACAATTTATGATAATATAATTCAAATGTTAGTTGTAAGTTGAGTGTGACCAAAAATACTATTTTGACTTATTAGCAGAAAATGTGAGCAGAATTAATTTTTTTTGGTTACTGTGGGGTAGTCAAAATTCCAAAGATGTTATTCCAAGATACTCATCTGTTGGTTGTTGAAGGAGACACTAATCCAGGTACTGCTGTGTTGGGACTTTGCAGATGGAAATAAGGCTGCTAGTTAGGAGATTTTAAGATAGGGAGATTAGTCTTGATAATTCATATAGGTCCCAAACAATCACACAAACCCTTAAAGATGAGAAATGAAGATAGTAGAGTTAGAGAGATGTGGCCCAAGAGGGAGGCAGAGGAAATGGTGATAATAATATCAGATAAATATGAAGCATGAGAAGGTTCCTATCCTCATTAATAGCATTGAGTGGGGCCAGAAATCAGAAACTGCAGTCAGCTTCTAGAAGCTGAAAGTAAGCCGTGCCTAACAGTGAAAAAGAGAAATGGAGACCTCATTCCTATAATTGCAAAGACAAGCAAACAAACAAAACACAAATTTTTCCAACAACTTGAATAATTCTGTTCATTAAGCATAATCCTGCAAAAACATTGATATCAACTTTGTGAAACTCATTGAGCCTGTTATAGTGGGTAGCTAGTCAGACAGCAACAGGACAGGAGAGGGGCCCCATACCCCACCTGGAATGTCAAGTAATCATCAGCTGATTGTCAGGCAGTTGTCACACTACCTCTCTAAAATAAGAACTTGTGGCAGCCAGTGCCAGGAAAAGGCAGTTTCCTAGTAAATAAAAACACCTAAAACTGGTGATGGGCAGCTTCCCAATAAAATCTCAGGAACTGGGCATGTGGGGCTCGAGCATGCTCATTAAGAGGCAAAATGGTACAGTTTAACTGGTATATGACCTTCCAGGGGCATTCCACAAGAAAAGGGAAGAATGCCTCAGGTAAGCATGCATACAACTCCAGTAAACACCCAGTCAAAGCCTTGGTAAAATAATCAGTTTCTCCAATTATGTCCTGTTATAAAAGAAAACAGATTCTTATTACACTTATGCAAATAACCATATTGTCATAAGAATACTCACAAGTAGTTTCCAAATTCTGAAGAAATTAGGTAGAGAGAAACAAATATGCTCCACATTTTCTTATTTTATTTTATTTTAAGTTCCAGGGAACATGTGCAGGATGTGCAGGTTTGTTACATAGATAAACCTGTGCCATGATGATTTGCTGCACCTATCAACCCATCACCTAGGTATTAAGCCTGCTATGCATTAGCTACTTTTCTTGATGCTCTCCCTCCCACTCCACCCCTGCACCCTGACAGGTCCCAGTATTTGTTGTTCCCCTCCCCTCCCTCTGTCTATGTGTTCACATTGTTCAGCTCCCACTTCTTCTTTTTTTTTTTATTTATTTATTTATTTTTTTTTTTGAGATGGAGTCTCGCTCTGTCACCCAGGCTGGAGTGCAGTGGCCAGATCTCAGCTTACTGCAAGCTCCGCCTTCTGGGTTTATGCCGTTCTCCTGCCTCAGCCTCTCGAGTAGCTGGGACTACAGGCACCCGCCACCTCGCCTGGCTAGTTTTTTTGTATTTTTTTAGTAGAGACGGGGTTTCACCGTGTTAGCCAGGATGGTCTCAATCTCCTGACCTTGTGATCCACCCGTCTGGGCCTCCCAAAGTGCTGGGATTACAGGCTTGAGCCACCGCGCCGGCCCAGCTCCCACTTCTAAGTGAGAACATGTGGTGTTTGGTTTTATTTTCCTGCATTAGTTTGCTGAGGATAATGGCTTCCAGCTCCATCCATGTCCCTGCAAAGCATATGATCTTATTCATGTCCTTTGCTGCATCATATGCCATGGTGTATATCTACCACATTTTCTTAATCCAATCTATTATTGATGGGCATTTGGGTTGATTCTATGTCTTTGCTATTGTGAATAATGTGGCAGTGAACATACATGTGCATATCTCTTTATAATGGAATGATTTATATTCCTTTGGGTATATACTCAATAATGGGATTGTTGGATCAAATGGCATTTCTGGGTCTAGGTCTTTAAGGAATAGCCACACTGTCTTCCATGATGGTTGAACTAATTTATATTTTTACCAACAGTGTAAAAGCGTTACTATTTCTCTGCAGTCTCACTAGCATCTGCTGTTGTTGTAGTTGTTGTTTTGACTTTTTAATAATTGCCATTCTGAATGGTATGAGATGGTTTTGGTTTTGGTTTTGTTTTTGAGACAGAGTCTCATTCTGTCACTCAGGCTGGATACAGTGCCCTGATTTTGGCTCACTGCAACCTCCACCTCATGGGTTCAAGTGATTATCCTGCCTCAGCCTCACAAGTAGCTAGGATTACAGGTGCCCACCACCACTCCTGGCTACATTTTGTAATTTTAGTAGAGACGGTGTTTCACCATTTTGGCCAGGCTAGTTTTCAACTCCTGACCTCAAGTGATCCACCCAAAGTGCTGGGATTATAGTCATGAGCCACTGCACCCCACCTTCATTGTGGTTTTGATTTGCATTTCTGTAATGATCAGTTGAGCTTTTTGTCATATGTTTGTTGGCCACATAAATGTTCTCTTTGAGAAGTGTCTGTTCATGTTCTTTGCCCACTTATTTATGGGGTTGTTTGTTGGTTTCTTGGAAATTTGTTTAAGTTCCTTGTAGATTCTGGATATTAAACCTTTGTCAGATGGATAGATTGCAAAATTTTCCTTCCATTCTGACGGTTGTCTGTTTGCTCTGATGATAGTTTCTTTTACTGGCTTCTCATTTTCTTTACATGAGTGTATTTTACTCAATTGTTAAAAGCTATAAATAGCTCAAAAGAAAAGTCTCCTCTTGATATCAGGCCATGAAACTCCATGTGATCTTCAGTGAGGTATACCATCTTCTCAACAGTCAAGAGTCACCCTTCTACAGGAGACCCCTAAACTACCTGTCAGTGGGACATGACAGGTGAAATTTTGCCCTGTCTCCCTTGGACCCAGCTGAATGCTGCTTTCACCAACCCATGGAACCAACCCTGCCCTAACAGCTAGGAAGAGACCAAGACCCACAGAACCACCACCACCACCCCTCTATCAGTGGGAAGGAGTTGCAGAAGACTGACCTTCATCCATTTTCCCCAAAGAATTGGGATTTTGGAATCTTGAGGGGGGAAAGATTATAGTGGGTAGCTGGTTCAGACAAGAACAGGGCAGGAAAGGGCCTCCACACCCCACCAGGACTGTCAGGTGACCATCAGGTGATGGACAGGCAGTTGTCACACTGCTTCTCTAAAATAATAATTGGTTGCAGCCAGTGTCAGTGAAAGGCAGTTTCCCAATAGATAACAACACCTGAAACTGGTGATTGGAAGCTTCCTGATAAGATCTCAGGAGCTGGGCAAGTGAGCTAGAGCATGCTCATTAAGAGGCAAAATGGCAGAGTTTAACTGGTATATGACCTTCTGGGGGCATTCCATTGGAAAAGAGGAGAATGCCTTAGATGAGCATGCGTACAACTCCAGTAAACACACTGTGATGCCTACCTCCTAAGTGCTAGCAGGCTACCACACATGTGGGCAGCTCACCTTAAGGGAAGAATCAAGGGAAATGAGATGCCAGATGCCAGAAGTAGGCCAGCATATAAAAATCTAAATTAAGGCCAGGTGCAGTGGCTCATGCCTGTAATCCCAGCACTTGGGGAGGCCGAGGTGGGCAGATCACGAGGTCAGGAATTTGAGACCAGCCTGGCCAACATGGAGAAATCCTGTCTCTACTAAAAATACAAAAAATAGAGGGGCGTGGTGGCAGACACTTGTAATCCCAGCTACTCGGGAGGCTGAGGCAGGAGAATCTCTTGAAACTGCAAGGCGGAGGTTGCAGTGAGCCGAGATTGTGCCATTGCAACCCAGCCTGGGCAACAAGAGTAAAACTCTGTCTCAAAAAAAAAAAAAATGTCTAAATTAAAAGGTCCAGCCTGACACTTGTCCTTCAAGTCACCCACTTGGGCCTCTTCCAAGTGTACTTTCCTTCCTTTTTTTCTTGCTTAAAGCTTTTCAATAAACTTTCACTCCTGCTCTAAAACTAGCTTTGTTCTCTTCTTCTGCCTTTTGCTGCTCAAATTCTTTCTTCTGAGGAGGCAAGAATTGAGGTTGCTGCAGACTAGTACGGATTCACCACCAGTAAAAAGTTCCCCTGGGCTTCTGACCTGAAGAGACTGTGAGGAAATAAATTTATGTTGTTCTAAGTTGCTAGATTTCTGGTGATTTGTTATGGCAACAATAGAAAACTAACGCAGTTACTGTTTTATTCACAAAGAGAGGTTAATATTATAACACTTATTTCTTAGGACAAATGTCGAAACTACAATATGACCTCTGTCAGATTCACTCCTATGTCAGGGAGTTAATTTCTTGTGTAATGTCCTTTTGAGAACATTCAATTAATGTTCTTGTATGCCATAAATTTTTGACATCATTGTTTCTGAGAAACATTTACTAATTTCAAAATGTTCTCTAATATTTTTACTGTGTTTACAGAAGATATGAGACACCAGATGACTCTTAACATTTTAGATTTAACCAATTATGAAAGTTGGCATCAGCTGGTGGCTGCATTTATCTACAATTTTAGAGTACAATGTAGAATGATGAGTTGCAACATGTTAGAATATTGTTTTAGTCTATTGGCCTGCTGTAACGAAATACCACAAAGTGGGTAGCTTATAAACAACAAAAATTGATGAGGCCATATCCAAGTAGAAATAGGTTGTGCTTCTGAAAAGGGATACACTCTCCTCTACTTGACTGATTGTTAAGATATGTGCCTGACTTGTCATCATACAGAGCTTGACAAGGCAGCCAACCCCAGATAGGCGGAGCCAATCCCACAGAGGCAAAGCCACTGTGTGTGTACTGGTAACATTGTTTGCAACAATCAAAGAACACAAAGAATTAAAAAAGAAGACCAGCAAAATGATCTAACAATGGAAGAGCATCAGGACAAATTCTTCAGCCAGGTAATCCTTAATGATGCAAGATATAATGTCAATTATCATTTCACAGAAAAACCTTTTTGAAGAGAAAGATAAAATTTAATTCATACCTATTGATGAAATTCAAGAGGAGATGATTTTTCAGAATAAAAATTGGAAAAAGATGAGTTTTCTAGAGTACATGGAACCAATATGAAGAGCTCAGTCAGAGAACCCTGATGCCACCGCTGACCAAATGGAAAGGACTGGACTGCCTCTGTTTCTCTTTCTCTTTCAGGTCTATCTAGTGGGATAACTTAAGAATTTGACCTGTTATCACCTGGGTTAAAGCAGTTTAAATATCCAGAAAAGTTTTTTCTATAGGGTGAGAGAAGAAATGGGAAAGCTCATTTCAATGTGGAATCAAAGACATGAATCATCTCACAATTTCAAATCTTGCATTTAGCATGGAGACTGTGTAAACCAAGAAATGTTCAGAGGCAACAATAGAATTGCTATCTAGATAAAATAACTGAAAGAAGTAACACAGAGGGAAGTAATAGTGAAGAATTTTCCTTGGTAGAAAGAACGTAATACCCAACACACAGATACTTTGGGCGGTGTGAGAAGTGTCTCTATCCAATCGTTAGGTTTGCCTGAGATGTGTCAACTTCAAGAAAGCAAGAGAAATTCAGTTCTGTCTGATGTGGAGGAATCAGTTTTATTTGATTGAGTTCCGGAGTTTTGTCTTATTGCATTACAATTTTAAGCATTTTCCTATGTACTTTTAGAATTAGTGGAGTGTCTGCCAGGGAACTACTCAGTGTGGCAGCATTACAATACTGTGGAAGCAATCTTTTTCAACACTGTAGTCCATTTAACATTTAATACCCCTCAGTATTTAATGAAAATGAATGGTTGGAAAACAGTAACTAATGTATTAGTATAAATGATTAATTGCGTAGGTCTCATAATCATAACACTATTGAGCCAAAGATGGGGGACATTTAGGCTGTGAAAACAGCGTATCTTTCACGGCATTACTTTTAGAGTGAATAATTGTGTATTCAACTATGAAATAAAGAAACAAACTTTAAAACTATGAGTCTGGAAAACAATAAAAATTTTAAACAGTAAAAAAATAAAAGAAAATTATTTCTCACAGTTTTGAGGTAGGAAAGTCTAAGATCAAGGCCCTGGTGAATTTGGTGTCTGGGAAGGGCCCATGTTCTAGCTCAGAGCCAGTGCCATCTTGTCACAGCCTCACATAGCAGAAAGGGCAAAGGTCTCTCTGGGGTCTGTTTTATAAGGACACTAATCCCATTCATGAGGGCTCTGCCTTCATGACCCTGCCTCATTACCTTCCAAAGGCCCTACCTCCTATGACTTTGGGGTTAGGATTTCAATATACAAATTTTGGGGGGGCATAAACATTTTTAACATAACAGATATGTAAGCAATAAGAAATATTTTCTTAATGTATTTTAATGTATGCCTCATAAATATGATAGAAACAAAGTTACTAAAAACAGGGAGTTTGCATTAAGTGTCTAACTGTTATGTATTTGTTTTAAATTGTATAATAAGCATTTTAGCAACAGAGACCTGAATTAGACTCTGAGATCTTCCGTTTACCATTCCGTTTACCATTCCGTGACATTGGATAAGATGCCAAACCTTTCTGGGATGCAGTTTTCTCATTTGTAAAATGAAGAGTGATAGTAACTCCTTTCCTGGATTGTTAGAAGAATTAATTAGGATAATTATTATAAAGTGATAAGCACTATACCCACCACACAGTAACCTATACATTCATTGCCTAATGCTGGAAGAATAAATTGTAACAATCATCATTATTACTATCTACTTTGTAAAATCCCTTTAATCTGTGCAAGTCTGTTTTCTTGCTGCTTTTTTTTTCTTTTACTATCGCCATTTATATAGTTTCATAATTTTTCACAATTATATGTACCACAGAGATAGAATTTTCTATTGAGCTCCTTTTACTTCTTGTTTTGCTTTATATTTTACCTAAATTGTTTATGAAAGAATGTACCTTCAAGTTCCTAATTGCTGAGAGGACAGGATAATTCCAATTGTTTGTTGTAATAAGCTCTGTGATAAACATCTATGAACATGTGCCGTTTTCTATCATACAGCATTGCTAACTTTTGAAGTTAAAACCTTAAGGTAAATTTCTAGGAGTAGTATTCATGTCTTTTAAAATATAATATGTGATTGCTTTCACATTGGTGAGGTAATATCGCTAAACATCTCCCTCAACTATGTATGTTGTAATTTACACTTTCCCTAAGTATCAGAAGCTTTGTCAATTTTATGAGTTCACTTAATCTTTGTAATTCTTATATAAAGTTTATGTCATTGATATAAACATGATATTATTTGTAATGTTCTTATGAATGTTCTTATAAATCTTTACATTCTACATAATATTATAAACATTGCATAACTGTATCTGTGATTTTTCTATTTTTATTTTCTGAATTTCTTTCCTTCTGTTCAAGTTTTACAGTTTAGTGTAATCCACTTAGGACATCTTTTTCTCTGTGATTTTTAAAATTATTTACAATTTGGGCTAATTATAACTGTCACAATAATAATCCAATTAGATTTCAATTATTTTTCTGCTCATTCTTCCACTTTTATCCTGTCTCTGTTTATGTGACTCTCTATATCAGTTCTGTCAAATTGAACTTATTTTGGTGACAGAAATAGTCTATATTTATACTATCCCACACAGTAATTGCTAGTCAAACAGAGCTATTCAGCACTTGAAGTGAGACAAATAGGACTGTTTTTAAACACTTGATCTTAATAAGAATATTTACAGTATATAAAAATATGTGATTTTTACTTTATTGATACCAATGACATGATTTATTTCCTCCTTCAGGATAGGAAAAATTGTTACATAGAACTGGTCACATCTCAAATTCCACACCTATACATAAATGAGTTAAGTTTATATTGACCAATACAATTCTACATTTCCCTTTATTTCTCCATCATTTATTGGAACATACAAGATGCCTTCTATTGCCTTATGTAAGACAAACGCTGTCTTCTATTTATTGGATATATACTGCTTTACACTTATGAATATGTGTATGCTTTATAATTATAAATATATATTTATATATGTCTGTTTGTATGTGTATATCCATGTAGATATTTACACTGATATATGTACACATATAGATACATATATACGTGAGTGTGTGTGTGTGTGTGTGTGCGCGCACGCACGCAGGCATACCTCAGAGATATTTGAGTTCAGTTTCAGAGTGAAGTGTGCCTATATATATATTTCTAACTTTGTAAGAAAAGAAAGGTACATACAGAACACTCTTAACAATTTAGATTTTTCAGATAAAGAAGCAACACGGATATTACAGAAAAAAAATATTTTATTAAAAAGACTTGTTCTGAAGTGGACATCATGAAAAATTTCTAGGAGGAAAGAGAATCCATCTATGTATACTCCAAGGAGGTGGAACAAATATTCCAACAGGACAGCAATCTGCATACTCATTTGCCTTATCCCACCAAATGAAACCTCTGAATAACCCTACTAATTATAATGAATCACAGCAAGATAAATACTAAATAGGAAAGAAATTCCATCATTAAAACTAAGCGTCTCTCTAATTCCACTCTTGTCTTTAAACCAAGAGGGCCTTAAAGTTCCCCTCAGTTTAACCTAGTCTTTAGACAAGTTTTTTCCAAACTAGGCTCCTGACCTCCTTTTTCCTAGAGTGTTTACTTCAGAAAACTTGTAAATTCTATTGTTTTCCCCTTTGATATGTAAATCTTTTTAAAAGTCTCTTTCCAGTTTTATAACCCAGGAATGTCATTCTCAAGGATCTGGGGGTTATTCCGTTGAAATGTAATCATCAAGGGAGAGAGCACCCCTATCTCCCAGATTCTTCATGAGGATAGGAGCCTCATTTCTAACTTTGGAGGTCATCTTACTCCAAGTTATAAAACTACCTTCCATTATGAAGATACAAGAATTCTCTGTTTTCCTTTGGGCGGGGCCAGTAAGCAAAAGTAGGGGGCCTTGGCATCCTCCAACCCTTATCTACTACCTATCACACTTCTGTCTTTAAAAAACTATCCAGCCTTTTGTATTAGTGGAAGCTGAGCTTAGGTTGAGTTCTGGTCTCTCCCTATTATTTTGAATACACTCTTTTTGCCTGCTTAATTTTTCAGGGGAATTTTTCCTTGGTAATCTTTTTTTTTTTTTTTAAATCTACTTGCAGTACACAGTCATCATAATCACTTTAAAGCCTGAGTCAGATCACGGTTCTCTTCTACTCAAGACCTACAGTGGTTTACCTTTCATTCAGAGTGAAAACTGAGGTCTGTACATGACCCTATTGGACCAGGCCTCTGCAGTCCCTGTGTTTAAACTCACACACTTTCTACCCAAATAAGGTTCTCCGCCAGTGGTAGCATCATTCATGCAGTTTTGTATGGAGAAATCTGGGAGTTACCCTGAAAACTCCTCTCCCTGAACTCTTAATAATCAATCATTTATCAAATGCTGCCACTTTTACCTCCTGATCCCACTCAAAGCTGTCCATGTTTCTTTCCATTCACTGTTACCCTCTTGTATGAGCTACATTGTCTCCTGCTTCAACTATGGCATTAGCTTTCTACTGCTCTTTGAATACCAACTACTTTACTGCTCTGAACTCTTCAAGGTTAACAAGGTGTGAGAGTAACGGGACTAAAACTTTGCAAATAGAAATCTGATCATACCGTACCTATGTGTGAATGCCTTTTGTAGTTTTCCATTGATTTTTAGATAATTTTTAAATTCTAGAATATGGGCTCTGGTATCTCCATGTACGATGTGACCTGTGATTATCCACCCTTCTTTCCACAGGCTGTTCTTTGTCTTCTTGTTCCAGCTCATATCCAGGCCCTTGAAGTTAGTGGAACAGTATCTCTATCCCTACCTCCAAACACTTATGCATCCTTCCCCTAGTGGCCTCCTAACTGGCTAATTTCTAATTATCTTTGTTTTCTTTGCTCAAATATAACTTAATCCCTGTCCTCTACTAGGTCAGACTCATCAACTATTTCTTTTTATAGTCACTATCTTTCATAGTACCGTCTACCAACTATCCCACATCGCAATGGTAATTTTTTGGTAATTCATTAATATCCATTTCTCCCATTAGACTATAAACACCAGGGGAAAAGGAATTGTGTCTATTTTAGTAAGCATTATTTCCCACAGTAGGTGCTTAAATACTTACTGAATAAATTCATAACTATCAATTTATACTTAAAAAAAATTCAAACTAAGGAGCCTAACACTTAATCTTGGTCAGTTTGGGTTTCTTTTTTTGTTTGTTTTAAATCACTTTCTTTCCTGTATTGCATCTCTCTTGCGGGAAGTTTTACATTATATTAAGACATTGGCAGGAGGTGTAACCTCTGGCTCTCTTTTCTCTCCACTTAAACTGAAAAGCTCCTATTCCTTCTATCTGTTACTGAACTAATGAAACTGGCATTTACCGAGTCAGCTCTCACCGTAAGGTTTCTTCAGTGATAGCAGGTCTATCACTTAAAGACATGAGGACATTGCTGCTAATTTTGCGCTCTGTTGCAGCACAAATACCACTGACAGTTGTACTTTCTGCTTAATATCATTATGCAACTATCTGATTCCTGGAATTTTCTCAACTCCCCAGGGCTTCCCTGGAAAATGGACCGTTGGCCCCTGTTTTTCAAGAACCATCATCTTAATTTTATGTCATGTCAGGGTAATCATTTCCTAGTTTCTAAGGGAATGCTCTTGGCGCTCTTTCTCTAGACAAATGAATTTGATTGCAGTCAGCTCTGCATTTCTGAGGTTTCATGCAGATACAGAGGGCCCACTAAAGGCCATGAACATCAGCAGATTTTGATATGATGGAGTGAGAGTGTTCTGGAACGATCTCCCACAGATACTGCGGGAAGACTATAACTGTTTCTATAATATCGTTTTGTCTTCAAAGAGTCCTAGCGTAATATCTATGGTGAAGACTAGAAAGCTGCTTTATATTCCTTATCAATACCTTCTCTGGTGAAATGAAATCGAGAAAGGGAAAAGACCGTACGGTTAAAAGGCAGGGGGGTGGTAGGCGGGTTGTATGTAGTGCAAAAGAAATAATAATGAAAGAAAAAAATTTCATCCAGCTACCTACCTATACTAAATGTTAGACAATGTATGGTGTTAAATCGTTTTAGTTCTAGAAAAGAAAATAATTCACATGCAGTAATTTTAAAATGTTAAACAAAGATTACAGGAGGCCATTTTTGTATTTGTTTGTTCCCCTTCATATTCGGAGGCCATTGGTTTGAAGTAGCCACCTGCACCAGGCCTCCGTAGACCAGATCAAACCAAAATGAAATCACTCATGCTAAGTGAAGCAGATAAATCCCCCAACAAACCAGTTTTTCCTAAAAAGCAGGGGATTCACAGCAACCAATTAGAATGAGCCACTCCAACTGAGTTAGCTTAATAAGAGTGTCATCTCTGCTTTAACCCATACAAGAAGAGTGACCTGTAGTAACCCAATGTTAACCAATCTGCTTTTTAAAATTTTTCTTTTCTTCTTCCCACATTACAAAAACCAACTGTTCTGTCATACCCAGTGGAATAATCTTTCTATTTTATAGAGTAAGGTATTGCCCAGTTCTACAACTGCAAAGAAAAGCTAATTAGGTCTTCAATTAGTTTTAATTTTATCTTTTCAATATTATTTAATAGGTAGTTTAAAATTTGTCTTTAAAGTAAAAAGAAATTGGGCTGGGCGCGTTGGCTCACGCCTCTAATCCCAGCACTTTGGAAGGCCGAGGCGGACAGATAACAAGGTCAGGAGATCGAGACCATCCTGGCTAACACGGTGAAACCCCGTCTCTACTAAAAATACAAAAAATTATCCGGGCCTGGTGGCCGGGTGCCTGTAGTCCCAACTACTTGGGAGGCTGAGACAGGAGAATGGCCTGAACCCGGGAGGCGGAGATTGCAGTGAGCCGAGATGGCGCCACTGCACTCCAGCCTGGGTGACAGAGCGAGATTACGTCAAAAAAAGAAAAAAAAAGAAATTTGTTCTTTGGATTTAGTAGTTTTCTAACAGGCACCCCTAAACACAAAGCCTAAAAGGTGGTGGTAACTGTGCTTTGAGCAGTCTTTTTGTTTTTCTAACATAGGCTTATATTTACATTTTAGCAAACTGTTGTTTTATTTTTTAGAAAAATCACTCTAATAGAACTCTTCCGCAAAGAAAAATAAAATATTCTATTAGCAAAAGCAGAGTTTCAAGAAAATAAAGACTTAAATTGCTCTGCAGAAAAATGTAAAACGTTTTCTTCATTGCAGAAGGAATTTGGTTTTGGCAATGTATACATTATTTGTCCAGTGTTATCCAGAGAAAAGCTGGAGTAGCCAGCAGACAATGGCAAAGTTTACTAGTTCATTGCAGATGAGAATCGAAAGGGAAACGCAATTGTGTAAAACTCAAAAAACTCAGTCTGTGGTGCTATTCATGCTGACTGCTTCAGACTCTTTAAATAAAACCCAAAAGAAAGAGGATACATATATTTTCACAGTTTTAAAGTATGCCCCAGCTGGCAGACAAAATGAACTCTTGTGATTTACGGAGACACCTAAACTTAAAAGCAGAATCAGACAGCCACGGCAAGATAGGAGAGTGATCACATGCTCTGCCTGCTTCGAAAATGCTTTTGTGTTCTCAGAAAGGTGTTGTAAAAGTAACACAAGACCGCCTTTTCTACAGTCAAGCCAAAGCAATTCCTGTGGTTGTTGACATAGACTGCAGCTGGAAATTCCCCAGCTGAACAACAGACCACCTGCTGTAAACTAACTGACCACCTGAAACCAGCCAGGTAAGGGAGACTGGTGCTTTGGGCCTTAAATGTTATCCAGTCAAAACTTCCTCACTCCCCTCCTCTGCCCTCTGTTTTTTGCCTTTCTAATTTCCTTCTCCCCTACCTTTCCTTCTCTCTGGCCTCTTCCTGGAGCATAATGTCACTTTGCAATGAAGGCTGCGTCTCCCCAGTCTGTGGACTGCTTTTAGAAAATGAAGTTCTCTGGCTCAGCATGGTGGCTCACACCTGTAACCACAGCACTTTGGGAGGCCAAGTAGGGGTGGATTACTTGAGGTCAAGAGTTCAAGACCAGCCTGGCCAACATAGCGAAACCTTGTCTTTAGTAAACACATACACACACACACACACACACACACGTTACACACATTAGCCAGATAGGGTGGCACACGCCTGTAGTCCCAGATACTTGGGAGGCTGAGGCAAGAGAATCGCTTGAACCCAGGAGGTGGAGGTTGCAGTGAGCTGAGATCGTGCCACTGCACTCCAGCCTGAGCCAC
The DNA here is from genome assembly GCF_024542745.1 of Macaca thibetana thibetana. Lineage (NCBI taxonomy): Eukaryota > Metazoa > Chordata > Mammalia > Primates > Cercopithecidae > Macaca > Macaca thibetana. Next base: position 64,226,628 of record NC_065594.1, read on the forward strand.
AGACAGAGACTCCATCTCAAAACAAAAAAAAAGAAAAGAAAGAAAAAATTAGCTGGGTGTAGTGGCTCATGCCTATAATCTCAACTACTCAGGAGGCTGAGGCATGAGAATCACTTGAACCTGGGAGGCAGAGGTTGCAGTGAGCTGAGATGGTGCCACTGCACTCCAGCCTGGGGGACTGAGCAAGATTCTATTGAGAGAGAGAGAGAGAGAGAGAGAGAGACGGGCGCCTGTAGTCCAAGCTACTCGGGAGGCTGAGGCAGGATAATGTCGTGAACCCAGGAGGCAGAGCATGCAGTGAGCCGAGATGGGGCCACAGCACTCCAGCCTGTGCGACAGCAAGACTCAGTCTCAGAGAGAGAGATAGAGAGAGAGAGAAAGAAAAGAAAGTTCTCCTGTTCCCTCTACACATCTCATCGGTGTTTTCGTAGATGAGCAATCCATCCTGCTTGTAGTGAATGACGGTTTGGGAAGAAACAATGGTTAAATTAAAATAATGGCTAAGAGATAAAGGTTTTTTCCTGAGTAGAACAGACATTCCGACTTCAGTTCTGAAAAAACAGACTGATAAATAATGCAGTGGGCTAAATTATGTCCCCTCCAAATTCACAGGTTGAAGCCTCAACCTTGAGTGTGATAACCTGGAGCCTTTGGGAGATAATTAGGCTCAGATTACATCATTGGTTTGGGCCCTTATAATGGAACTAGTGCTTTTATAAGAAGAGACATCTGAGAACTTGTTCTCTCTCTTTCTTCCTGTCAGTTGAGGTCATAACCAAAAGGCCACCATGTACAAGCCAGGAGGAGAGCCCTCACCGGAAACCAACCATGCTGGCACCTAGATCTTGGACTTCTAGCCTATTAAACGATGAGAAAATACACTTCCGTTGTTTAAGCTGCCCAGTTTATGTATTTTGTTATAATATACCAAGCCAGCTAAAATAGATGAATTGTGAGGCTTTGAATGGAAGGATTTAACTCTGTGGAGGAGAGAGAGAAACAAACAAAAAACAACCAAATACATATATACTATTAAGAGGAACAAAGAAAACCCCTGTAGGGACAAGATACCAGAGAAACTCAAGACTACTAGGGAGAGAAACTTCATCAAATGACTCAGAATACGTGGGTGTGTGTGGTATGTGGTGGGGTATCTGTGTGTGGTTGTGGTGTGAGTTGTATTATAATTCATTTATTTTATATGCAAGCGTTTAGTAATTTCTTATTAATGTGACTGATTTTCCATATGTTATAGGGTTCTAAATGATGTACCCATTTCTAAGATTATTGAGAACAAATCAGCAGCCTGGAGAAGTCAGGAGTGGTGAGGCACGAAGCACCCTGGGAAGAGGTTGGGCAGCAGGCCTATGTAAGGTAGTCGGCTGAGGTGGCTGCAAACGCTAAAGTCGATTCATGTCATATGCAGTCATTTGTTGTTAATTTCCTAACAAACGTGATTAAACTGGAAAAGGACTAGATTTTCTGCTGACAAATGAAATGAGATAAGAAGAATGATATATGAAAGCTAAAGAAGGCTGAAATTCCTGGAATGGCAGGCAATGATCGTATTATTTCAGATCTAACAGGCATCCTCAGGCGTCCTACCCACGGAGAATGTTCCTATCCTTGGCATTGCTCTCTTATTCAGGCCATAAGCCTAAACTTTGCAGTCTGGCTTTCCAAGAGCTTATATTTTGCCACATAAATACAATTTTGATAGTGTTTGTTTGTTTGTGTTTCCTGCAGATGGCATTTTCTTAAGAGAAATTATAAAAAAAAAAAAATAGCTAACTTTGAAGTAACAAGAAACTCACAGATTTCAAAAGCTTATTTTGAACTGTAATAACTGGTCAGAAAAGATTGGCTGACACTACTATATTAGTACAAATGCAATGACAGTGTAATTCTATAAATATACAGAATAAGTAATGTGTAAGGACAGAGTAAATAGATACAAAATTTGCCATCAGAAATACTGAATTATTCAAGCAAAGGGCAATATTGTGTGAAGAACTTTTGGGAACAGCATTGAATTTTTCAAAGAAATGTTTATTCAGTTTTGAATTGATCCAGAAAAAATTAAATCAAAAACAAAAACAAGCAGCTCTCATGAAACGACAAAGTATATGCTCTCCCAAAAAGCATTTGAAAAATTACTTGCTAAACCATTAGAACATTTTGAGAAAGTATTGTATTCTAATACTAGTTCTGACATTAATTTATTTCTCTCTTACTTGTGAGAATAAACAAATTTTTTTAAATGTACTAGACTGATTTTGTGCCTTTCCTTTAAGGTCATATCTAGAAGAACAATTGTTAATGTAGTCTAAACAGAAAAAACAGCTTTAGTAAAGTTAGGTATATCTCCATAATACACTGATTTAGACATAACTATAATAGAAATTTGAAACCTGACATCTCAATGTGGATCAATACCATTGTAATATTTCCAACTAATAAAATTTTTTATTGAGGTTATATGATCCATGAGAATTTAATTAAATTAACACCATAAGTTGTGATAAATTCCCTTAAGATCTGAATTACAGATAGAAGAAACTTCTTGTATTTATTTGAATTTAATAAAACAACAATACTCCTGATATATATTTTTAATGACAAAACAGTATTTAATGAGGCTACATTACTGAAAATTTTTAAGCAGTTTAATGAAAGAAAAATAAATATGTTAATGTAAAACTGGCAACATTTTTAGCATTTTGTTATTTATTAAGTACTTGAATAATTGTATTTCATTTTTTAAAGCAAATACAAATTATATTTTTGTATATTATTTTTAAGTCTCATGAACATGAAATAAAACAAGCGACATTTTATTCTGTTCATATCTCTTGTTAAAAATGGCAAAACAGTTACCATAATACACACATTTCTATCTAGCATTCTAAAGTTAATATATTAGAAAAAAAGATAAATTTTTCAAGCACTAGAGTTTTTTGAATTTAGTAAAAATTTCAAAATAATCTGGTAAAACAGAACAAAATTAACTTCGATTCATTATTATGGTAGAGGATTCTGGCTTAGGTGGGGATGCATCTAATAAAATGTATTTAAATCCTTATTTAAGGTATTAAAGTCACTCAAAGCAATGAGAAAGGAATAAAACGGTAATATTAATTATTTAACTGTGCATGATAAACTGCACTGCAATGTTTCTCTGTAATACATAAAACTCATTCAGAAATGCTAACACTTTTATAGATGAACACAAGAAAGTTATATTTGGGTTTTGTATCCAAGGACATGTATGTTGAAAGTGATAATATAAAGATTGTAACCATAGATTTATTTTCTATCAAATTGACCCTCCTTCTAGAACCTCATGCTGTGTTCAAAGTGAACATTTAAAAATATTTTTTATTCTATGTATTTTTTAAATTGTGCTGTAATTGTTTTAACACCAAAAGCTTCTTGAGGATACAGAACATTTTCTGCTTTATTTTATTGTTTATACTTAACATGGTTCTGGGCCCACAGAAATGGCTAACCAAATATAAAATAAGTTTCAGAGGAGGTGTACTGTAGATAAGGAAATTATTAAAAGCAATAGAAAATATTATACTAAAACATAATAAAGCAGTTTCAATGAAAAAAGAGCATGCAAGTAAATGTCCTTGTGAATTTTACCCATTTGGAAATAATGCTACAATGAAAAAGGTTTTGGAGAAAATGAATGGAATTTTTCTGATAGGCAACTATAAACTCCTATTAAACTGATAGAGAATTTGGCTTATGTTTTCTCTTTTCTAAATTAGCCAAACTGTCAAAGAATGGCAAAAATCACAAAAAATTGATCCAATGCATGCTTATATCAATGTTAATTATAAAGAAGAAAAACATAAAGCCCAGAAAGATTGCAGAAGAAGGGAGACATTTTGGAGCAAAGCGTAACAGGCACTTTTGCAAGCCAGCACTAACCCACAGAGTGATTCAATCATTAGAAAGCCAATTAGCATAGAATGAGAGAAAATATTTGCAAATCACATATTTGATAAGAGTTTAATATCCAGAATGTGTAACAAACTCCTAAAGCAAACAAACAAAAAAAGCAAAAAAAAAAAAATAATAATCAAAACCGGGCAAAGTACTCTTGAATAACCATTTCTTCAAGGAAGATACACAAATTGCCAAAAAAATTACATGGAAAAAATTTTGAACATCACTAATCACTAGAGAAATGAAAATCAAAACTACAATGAGATAGAACTTCAATGCCATTATGATGACTATAATGTCATTTAAACAATTTTTTTCAAGGATGTGGAGAAATTGGAATCCTGTGCATTGCTGGTAGGAATGTGAAATGGTGCAGCCTCTCTGTAAAAATATATGGTAGTTCATAAAAAATGAAATGGAATTACTATAATTTTCAGCAATTTCTTTTTGGGGTATGTATCCAAAAGAATGGAAGCTTGGACTCAAACAGATATTTGTACGCTAATATTCATGGCAATATTATTGGCAAATGCTAGGAAGTGGAAACAACACAGATATCGATTAATAGGTGAGTGGACAAAGAAAATGTGATATATAAATACAATAAAATACTTGTCTACCTTAAAAAGGAATAGAATTTTGATAGATGCTTCAATATGGATGATCTTTGAGGACATTATGGCAAGTCATACAGAAAGGGAAAAATATAATTACACTTATGTGCTTTAGTCAGAAAAGTAAAATTCAGAGTGACAGAAAGTAGAACAGTGCTTAGGGGGGTGGCATTATGAGGAGTTAGTGTTTAATAGGTACAAAGTTTCAGTACGGAATGATACAAACTTCTGGAGATGGATCGTGGTGATTGTAGCACAACAATGTGAGTGTCCTTAATGCTACTGAAATTTACACTTAAAAATAGTTAATGATAAATTTTATAGTATGCATACTTATCACAATTTTAGAAAAGCAAACCAGCTCCTTCCTAAATATAGTGAACTATAGGCTTCAATAAGGAATAGCTAATTAAGAGAATTTTCAATTATGCAGATTTGCTCAATACAGATATTTAACAAATACTACCTTCTTTCCTTCTTTTCTCTTTCCTTTCTTCGTTTATTCCTTCCTTTTATTTTGGCTTCCTCAAAGGTACTGCATGTACACAATGACACACATTCACACACACACAATTTGTTAAATCTTTTGTAAAGCTAATAAACATGTATAGTGCATATGTACCACAAAACTTCATAATAGGCTAATTGCCTTTACCAAGCAATGATGGTATTTAAATTGGGTAACAGCAAGCAAACAAAGATGAAATTCATGACTGTTTCAATTTACTCACAGTGTGTTGTTGTTGAGAAATAAAAAGAGAAAAACACTTAAAACAATTAAACAACAATAAAGGTAAACTAAAGTGTTATCAGATTTAGCATGTATTTAAATTTTCAACTCAAGTGAAATGTTATTCTCCTGAGTGACTAACTCTAGTTTTAGAGGGAGGAAACTGCATTATTTATTTGTTTATCTATTTATTTACTTAAAGTATAATTAACCAAAAATAAATGCATATAATTAACATATACAAATGACATATTTTGGCATATGTATACTCCTATGAAACAATCGTCATAATCAAGATAATGAATATTTATCACCCCCAATTTTTTCCTTAGGCTACCAGATAATTCCTCCTTCCTGTGCCTCCAACATATACCCTTATGTCTAGGCAACAACATATCTCCTCTGTCCTCAGAAGTTGATTTGCATTTTCTTTTATTTTGTTGGATTCAATTTGCTAAAATTTGTTTGTAATATGTCCACCATATTTATGAGGGATATCTGTCATTTTCATTATTTTATGTAATTTATTTTCATGGCTTTGGTATCAGGGTAATAGTGCCCTTATAAAATGAACTGAGAAACAAATATTTTAATGTAAATTACTAGAATATTTTGTTTAACATTGGCATTATTATTTTTTTCTTAAGGTTTTAGAGAATTCACCAATGAAACAATCTAGGCCTGGAGTTTTCTTTTTTTAATTTTAATTTTCAAATTTATAGATAAAATTACATACATTTATTATGTACAACGTGATATTTTGAAGTAGGGTCATACAAAGAGGATATGTTCTGAGAAATGCAACATTAAGCAATTTTGTCTTCATGTGAATATTAGAGTGTACTTACACAAACATAGGTGGTATAGCCTACTAGACACCTCAGCTGTGATGCAGCTTATTGTTCATAGACTACAAATTTGTACAGCATGTTATTTCATTAAGTACTCTAGGTAATTATAGTAAAATGGTACATATTTGTATACCTAAACATAGAAATGGTAGAGTAAAAATACAAATAAAGGCTTAAACATGATACACTATATAGGGCACTTACCTTGAATGGAGCTTGCAGGACTGGAAGCTGCTCTAGTTAAGTCAGTCAGTAAGTAGTGAGTGAATGTGAAACTCTAGGATGTTACTGTACACTACTGTAGATTTTCAGAACACTGTACACTTGGGCTACACGACATTTATAAAAATATTTTTCTTTGTTCAATAATAAAGTCACCTTAGCTTACTGTAACTTGTTTACTTTATGTACTTTTAAATGTTTTGACTCATTTGTAATAACACTTATCTTAAAACACAAACACATTTCACAGCTGTACTAAAATATTTCCTTCCTTTATATCCTTATTGTATAAGCTATTTTGCATTTATTTTATTTTACTTTTTACTATTTAAACTTTTTTTGTTAAAAACTAAGACACAAATACAAAAATAAATCTAAGCCTCCATGTGGTCAGGATCATCAATATCACTCTCTACATCTCCAGATCTTGTCCCACTGAAAGGTCTTCAGGGGCAATAAGTCACATAGAGCTGTCATCTCCTATGATAACAAACGCCTTCTGGAATACCTACTGAAGGACATGCCTGAGGCTGTTTTACAGTTAACTATTTTTTATAAGTAGAAGGAATACATTCTAAAATTATGATTAAAAAGTATAATATGGTAAACACATGAACCAGTAACAATTGTTCATTAGCATTATCAAGCATTATGTACTGTACAGAATTTTTTAAGACTGGCAGCTTAGTAAGCTCATTCACACCAGTGACAATGAGTAATGTGTTGTGCTATAGTACATTATGACAGCTACAATGTTAGTAGGTGATAAGTGATAGGAATTTTTCAATCCCATTATAATCTTGTCAGACCACCTTCATATATGTGGTCTGTTGTTGCCTAATTTACCTTGCCACCAAAGATGTGCAAAGTTTCCTTTTTATCCACATCCTTGACAATACTTATTATTCATCTTTTTTGATAGTAGCCATTATAACAGGCGTGAAATGATATCTCATTGTGATTTTAATTTGCATTTTCCTATGATAAGTTATGTTGAGCATTTTGTCATATACCTGTTAGCCATTTGTGTCTTCTTTTGAATGCATTTTTTCCAACTAATTTTGGAAATAGGCAATTTTTAATTAGATTATATGTATTTTTTTGCTACTAAGTAATTTGAATTCTTTACATATTTTAGATGTTAAACCCTTATTAGATATAGAGTTTATATTTATATACTTATATTTATATACAGTTTATATATTGTATCAGATATATCATTTATATTTATATATTTATATTTATATATGTTGGATATTAAACTCTTATCAAATATATAGTAAATATTTTCTCTTATTCTGTGGATTGTCTCTTCACTCTGTTGACTATTTTCTTTGTTATGCAGAAGTTTTTGAGTTTCATGTAATCCCATTTGTCTATTTTTGCTTTTGTTGCCTGTGCTTTGGGGGTATCTAAAATATTGTTGACAAGATAAATGTCTTAGAACATTTCTCTCTGTTTCCTTCTGGTCATTTCATAGTTGCATTTCTTACATTTAATTCTTTAATTCATTTTGAATTGATTTTTCTATATAGTGGGAGGTAAGGGCATAGTTTAATTTTTGTACATCAGAATATCCAGTTTCTTTAGCATCATTGATTGAAGAAACTATCCTTTCCTCATTGTGTGTTCTTGACACCATTGTCAAAAGTCGGTTGGCTCTAAATGTGTAAATTTATGTCTGAGCTCTCCATGCTGTCCCTTTGATCTATAAATCTGCTTTTATGTCAGTGCCCTAATGTTTTGATTACTACAGATTATTAGTACATTTTGAAGTCACCTAGTATAATGCCTCCAACTTTGTTCCTTTTTGTTCAGGATTGTTTTGATTATCTGGGATCTTTTCAGATTACATAAAAATTTTAGAATTTATTTTTAATTTTTCTGAATAATACTATTGCTTTTTTGATAAGGATTGTAATGACTCTGCATATTGCTTTGGGCAGTATTTGACATTTTAACAATATTAAATTCTTCCAGTTTATGGTCATGGGATATCTTTCCATTTATTCATGTAATCTACAATTTTTTTCATGAAAGTTTTATGGTTTTTAGCACGCAGATCTTTCACTTCCTTAGTGAAATTTACTCCTAATTATTTATTTGATGTGATAGTAGTAGGATTTTTTTTAATTTTTACATTGTTTATTGTTAAAGTATAAAAGCATGTCTGATTTTTCTAAGTTGTTTTGTATTCTTTAACTTTACTGACTTTATTAGTTCTAACAGTCTTTTGGTGAAGTCTTTAGTATTTATACATAAAAGATCATGTCATCTAAAACAGAAAAAAAGCAACTTTTTTTTTTTTTCACCTGGATAACATTTATTTCCCTTGCCTAATTGGTCTGGCTAGGACTTCCAGTACTGTGCTGAGAAGTTGTCCATGTTGTTTTATTATTCTGGATTTTAGAGAAATAGATTTCAAATTTTCACAGTTGAGTATGATGTTAGATGTGAATTTGTTATATATGGCCTTTAGTGTGTCGAGGTCCATTCTTTCTACACCTTATTTATTCATTTATTCATTCATTCATTTATGTATTTGTTTGTTTATTTTTTATCATGAAAGAGTGTTGGAGCCACTCAGGGCTGGGAACTAGCCCTGGAATTTGGGTACCTAGTGCAGGGTACCCAGCTTCCTTCCTCCTCAGGATCAGCGTCAGCACTGTCTCTCCATACACTCTGAGCATTTTCTCTTCAAAGAGCTGCCCAAATTATGGTGATTTACTTCATACTTTGGACTCTCTTGGTGGCAGCAACGCTCCTTAACTACATGTAGTTGGCCATCTCATCCCTTCTACCTCAATAAATATTTTCAGTTTTTTGAAAACCTTATTCATTGATGTATTGATTGTTCAGGGGAGAATGTGTTCAAGTTTTGTGCATTTGTGAATTTCCCAAACTTCCTCTTGTGATTCATTTCCAGCTTTATACAATTTTGGTCAGAAAAGATACTCGGTATGACTTCAGTCTTTGGCAATTTATTAGGACTTGCTTTGTTATTTTTATATGATATATTCCAAGAATATTTTATATGCAGTTAAGAATAATGAGTATACTGTGGCTGTTGAATGGAATGTTTTATATATGCTTGTACACCAGCAGAATACCACCTTTTATCTATAGTGTAGTTTAATGAGTCTATAGTGTCTGTAGTCCATTTAGTCTATAGTGTAGTGTAAGTCCAATATTTCCTTAATGATTTTCTGCTGGATAATCTTTCAATTGCTGGAAGTGAGCTGCTGAAGTCCCTTATTATTATTGTTTTACAGGGTATCTCTCTGTTCAGATTTATTAATATTTTCTTTAAATATTTATGTGCCCTGGTGTTGGGTCCGTATATATCTATAGTTGTTATATCCTTTTGCTGTATTTACCTCTTTATCATTATATAATGACCTTCATCTCTTTGTATTGTTTTTGACTTAAAGGTTATTTTGTCTATTATTTATATAGCTACCCCTGTTGTCTTTTGTTTTCCTTAGTATGATGTATCTTTTTCTACATCTTTACTTTTAGACTATGTTTTCTTTCAGGTAAATGAGTCATTCGTGGGCAGCATACACTGGGGTCTCAATTTTTAAAAATCTATTCAATTACTGTATATATTTTGATTTGATAACTTAATCCATTTCTACTAAAGATAATTATTGATAGGTGAGGGCTTACTACTGCCATTGCTTGTTTTGGTACTACAAGTTTCTTTGAGGAAGGTTTTCTAATTAGAAATCCAGTATCTTCAGTAGATATATGGAAACTCAGATTATTCATTACTTCTTGGAATGCCCTTGGTTTAAGATGGATAAATTATTTCAAAAAAATTGACCATTTCATATAAATAATTGAATTGACTGGCATATTTATAATAAATACCTATTTTCCTCTATCTCTGTGGAATATTTAGGAAAGCCGCCTCTTTCCTTTCTGATATTGGTAATTTTTCCCTTCTTGCCACTTTCCTGGTCACAATAGGTAAAACTTTATTAGTGCTATTGATCTTCCCAAAGCAAAGCTTTTTGGCTTGTGTTTCTCTTTTCAAATTCCATTTTATTGATTTCTCCTCTGAATTTTACTACTTCTGTTTACTTTGGGTTTTATTTAGTCTTTATTTTCTAGTTTTCTGATGTATATTTGAGGTCACTGATATAAGACCTTGTTTCTTTATGTACATTTTTACTTTTTGCATTTTGTGTTATAAATGTCTCCTAAAACATGCCTTAACAACCACCAACAAATTTTTGATATAACATGTTACAATTTTTCTTTAGTTCAAAGTATTTTCTAAATTAAACCAGGATTCATTTAGATATGAATTACTATTATTTTTCAAATATTCAGTGGGTGGTGTGAGAGAGTAGTTTCTGTTGTTTTAAATTTAATTCCACGTGGTCAAAGAATATTCTTTGTATAAGTAGAAATTATTGGAAGTCACTTTGTGTTTAAGAATATACTTATTATATTGATGAGTGTCTCATGTACATTCATAAGAAAAGGTGATATTCTGCTGTGGTTGTGTGGAGTCTTGAATAAAGGTAAGTGAGATATTTTTGCTTGACAGTGTTACTCAGATAATCTGTATCTTTTCTGATTTTCTTTCTCCTTGTTCTACCAATATTGGATGCATAGTATGGTAGTCTCTGGCCATAAATATGGAGTTGTCTTTATCCCTCTTTTCTATTAGTTTTGCTTTATATATTTTGAGGGTCTATATTTAGGTTCATAGATATTTATCCTTTTTATGTACTTGTATGTACTTTTTCATTGTGAAAGTATTTTCCTTATCCCTGGTAATATTATTTGTTCTAAAATATATTTTATCTAATATTAATATATCTCCTTTGGCTTTTTTGATTAGTTATAACTGGTGTAATTTTTTCATGCTATTATTTTCAATGTGTTTCTTTTATACCTTAACTGTGTTTCTTGAAGGCAACATTGAGTTTGCCCTTGCTTTTCCATTTAGTCTGATTCTTTCCCTTTTGTTGGAGGTTTGGACCAATTATAGTTAGTATTATTATTGATGTGGTTAAGTCTATTGCTTTGCTACATTTCTCCTATTTATTTCATATCATTTGTTTCCTTTTATGTCTTTTGAAAAGAATTTTTTTTTGTTTCAATTATTAGCTTGTTAGCAATGGCTGTTTATACTGTTATTTTATTTTGTCTTATAGTTTATTATATACTTCTTTAACACATGATACCACATAAGCAAATGATATTTCAAAATGTTGTATCATGTATGAAAGAAGTATGCAGTAAACTATAAGGCAAAATGAAACAAAGGTATAAAGAGCCAATACTAACAAGCTAATAATAGAAAAAAATTACAAAAATATTTATTCCAAAAGTATTCTTTAATTGATCTCCTCTCCTACTTTATATGTTATTACTTACATACATTTTACTTACACATATATTAACTTTAACATATTATGATTCTTGTTTAAATAGTAAATCATCTTTTAATGGGATTTAAAGTATATATATATAACTAGCAACTATACATCTTTATCATTCCTCTTGCTATTTTTTCTTTTCTGGGATCCATGTACCTATCTGTCTGTTATAATTTTCCTTTTTTTTTCTCAAGGATCCCCCTAAATATTGTTGTTGAGCAGGCCAGCCATCAATTGATATTTTTCAACACTTGTATTTTGAAAATGTCATTTTAAAACTCATTATTAAAATATATTACCGATGTCTATAGAGTTTTATATTGATAGATTTTTCAGTGTTTCAAAGATGTTGTTCTACTATCTTCTCACAATACTTATTTGTTTCTCTGTGTATAATGATATACACAAATAAAAAATGGTATCTTTTTCTCTACCTGTTTTTATAATTTCTTTTTTCTTTATCACTGGCTTCATGCAATTTGACTGTGGTACACTTTGTTGCAACTTACTTTATATTTATTGCATTTTGTGTTTGTTAAATTTTTTGAACTTAGAGGTTTATATTTTTCAATAAATTTAAGAATCCTTCCCTTCAAGGATTTCTATTGTCCTTATGCTGTTCTTAATTTTACCTATTGTTTTTTATTTTTAGAAAGTTTCCATTGCCATTCCGTTTCAAGCGTACTAATCTTTTTCTCTGCAATATTTTATCTGCCCTGTATTCCATTCATTGTCATTGCATCTTTGATATTGGCATTTGCTGCTCTAATAGTTTGTACTTTGTTTTACAATTCTATACCTCTACTTAATTTTGGAATATGTGAAATATAGTTTAGCTTTTAAAAGTGTTTTATTGTCTTCACCTGATAATTCTAGCATCTATGCATTCTGGGTCAGTTTTGATTGACTGTCTCTTTATTATTTTCCATTTTCTTCATTGCGAATTGTATTTCTCCTGCCTCTTTATGTCATGTAATTTTGGTTGAAGATGGTATTTTTTTGCTCACTCATAAATTTTTTCAGTATTTTTGTGTGATACATAAAGTTTTTTGAGGATAGTTTGATCCTTTTTTTGGGTTTTGCTCGTTGAATACTTTTAGGTTGATGTAAGCTGTATTTATTCTAGAGGTCATTTATTCTACACTATAAAAGCAATATATTTATGAATACTGTACTCAATGCTGTGATAATTTTGAGATTTTCTAGTCTGGCTAGGATAACAGGCACTTTTTTTTAGCTCCATGAGAACACTGATTGTTAATCCTTATAGTTTTTTTGGGTGGGTCTTTAACCTCAGGGAGTTGCACTGCAGGAACACACCAGCTAATATGTAGTTCAACACTTAAGAACGATACTCTCAGATTACTGGAATTTCTGTCTACGTGATTTTCTTATTTGCCATAATTTTCCCTGATAACTGTTACTCCCTTGTTTTATTCAGACACTTAGATTCATCTTCTCACCTGAGGTAGTGTACTAGGCTCTGCTTTGTTCTTTCTTTTTGTACCAAACCTGGAAACTCTCTAATCAGTATTTTGGTGCAATGGTAGTGCTCACTTTGTCTGCTTCCATTATACATTTTCCTTTATTGCTTAATGTCCGTTGTCTCAGAAACTATTGCTGTTCTGTGCATTTTGGTTTGGTGGTTGTTTTAGTCAGTCAGGAGAGTAAAACTTGTCACTGTAATTTCATCTTGAACAGAAGCCCCCAAGTGATGTCTGCAGTTTAAAGATTAATGAAATTTGATGTTACTGATTCTAATATAAACATTCACCAATAGATATAATTCCTCTTTCTTGCAATTATTAAGAGCAGGATACAGAGAAGGCTTAGACAGCTTATAATAGATACCACTGAAGTTTAGCAGTATCAGCAACCCTAGTCTGCTTTCCACTTAGGCAATAGAAAATTCTATGTTGAGGTACCTTGCTTGAAGTACCTCAAATCATAATGTTAAAAAGGTACTTCCCATTTTATATGGTTTAATTTCTGAGGCTCAGTGCAAGTGTTTTTGGCAAGGCATTATTATTATTACTGTTTTATATTTTGAGTGATTAGTGTTTATATTAATTTGAGTTTCCACCAGCTGCTAATAATTGTCAGATTTAAGACAAAAACATTAAAAGCTATGATATTCTTTTTTAAAGGGCAAGTCCTACCTCATATTATGCAATACAACTGTGACATTCTTATTTGGAGATATCTTTAGAATTAGAAGAGTCCTTTTTGAACATACATGAAGAGCTGAAGGCACAAAAATAGCTCACTAAATAGTATGACATTTCCAGTTAAGTGTAGCTCTATCGTTATCTTTCCCTGGTTAAAACATCAGCAGGATTTCTAGGAACACAGAGACAGTATTAACACAGATGTTTTCTTATGTAGATCTTCATGTTGCCAGGTTGCCTTTTTAAACTTGAAGGACATTTTCACAGTATACATACAGCCTTTTAAAATAAACTACCCTGCTAACACCTTGCATGCTAGGTTTACACTTGTGGCATTTTTTATGCCGAGTTCCAAACCCCTGGGTATATAAATTTAACGGAAATCCTGACAGTTTTCTATCTTTAACTAAGAGAATGCTGTCAATGTTAGATGGCATTCTCCAGGTAATACTGATTAGGTCAGCTCTATATAGCAAGCTAATTACAAGATGTCTTTCTGCTGACAAATTATAAACTGTGCTTATACATGCTATACAAGTATAATGTAGTTTAGAGTATCGAACGGCTACAGAGCTATCAGTAAAAGTCATTATTTACATTGAATAACTAGGAAATTGCTGTTTCTAGCACTTTTTAGATTACTGACATGAAATGTACATACTATATCATATCTATCCCTGAGAAAATACAATCGTATTTTCTTCTGATTCCTTAAAACTAATTTACATCAAATTAAGCAATTTTCATACTAGAAAATGGCAAATATAGAACATGAGTTTATCAATTATAATCAGCTTTAATTTAATTATAGTATCAGAGAAAATAGTGTTTGCTTAAATAAAATTCCCACGGAGTAAAATAATCATCTGTTGAGCCTCTCTGTTTTATATTTCTATCAAAAACTACAATTGTTTCTTTCTTTTAAAATTTGGTTTAGTTTCCTATGATAAAATAGTCAAGTTTTTTATACTTTTCTTTGTACTGTTCACCTGGTAACAGATATAGAAAATCAAGAATGGAGAAAAAGCAAAGGCAATCCAAACATTTAAAACCTAAATCTTGGTTACTTGAGATTTAGTAACACTTGTTATACTGCATTTATTATAATCATCTCAAACATCAGAAAGTTACTATGTGTGTTAAGGTGGACTAGTTTACTCCTATAGTTATAAATGTGATAAAAAAAAAATACCTTCTTCCTTCAATGTATGTAGAGTGAATTTTTTCTTATTTGCTTGTATTCCCTATATTATCCAGTGACTTTCAAACTTTTTTTGACCCATGGTATGAAACTATTTTTTTCACAAGTTCCACTATACACACTTGTATCTATGTGAAACAAAAGTATCAAATGCAATTCGTATACATTGTATGTGCAACATATTCTGTTTTTTATTATACTATTCCATTCTATCTTATTCTTTTTTATTATTCTCATATTAAAAATACTGTTTGTGATATATTTAATCAATTTTACCAAGTTGAGCCCTACTTTAAAAAACTTTATAGGTTATGTAGAGTGATCTTTTCAGGGAGTGTCTGATATATTTTTAAAAAAGAGATAAATCTTTTTTAAGTAAATAGAAAGTAAGTTTGTAATCTGCACCAAGTCTGTATTAATCTACTAAGAAATGTAACATTCCTTGGTTTTTCCAGTCTCAAGTAGTTTGATATGAGTTTATTGATTTTCCATTAATTTGCACAGACTTTCTATTTTATAATATTTATGTTATGATTTTTATATATTAATTTAACTTTTTTTTCCAGTAATATGATTATAAAGCCTATTTTAACAAAATGTTTCCATCAAAAGGAACCAAAAATGCAGAATGAGATGTTTACACATTTTTTAATTCGAAAAATTGCTAACAAGATAATAAAAATCCATCTAGATTCAAAGTAGGAGCAGTACCCCAAATGTAAAGCAGATATGTTACTTTTTGTTCTGGAGCATTTGTCCAACTGATTAATTTCAACTTTATATTTGACAGAATTGTGTGCAAGGGCCTGAAAGTGAGGAAACAGAAGTCAAGGTCTGAGTCTACTCAAGCAGAAATTTCAATAAGATATTATCTCTGTCCAGTAAAATTTTAACATAAAAGTTCACAGACTAAGAGGAAACCAGCAATAAATTCACATCTTTTCTACCTCATTTTGATTTTTTTTTTTTTTTTTTTGTAGATGGAGTCTTGCTCTGTTGCCCAGGTTGGCATGCAATGGCCTGATCTTGGCTCATTCTACCTACTAGGTTCAAGTGATTCTCCTGCCTCAGTCTCCCAAGTAGCTGAGTTTAAAGGAACCCACCACTATGCCCAGCTAATTGTTGTATTTTCTGTAGAGATGGGTTTCGCCATGTTGGCAAGGCTGGTCTTGAACTCCTGACCTCAGGTGATCTACCTACCTCGGCCTCCTAAACTGCTGGGATTACAGGAATGAGCCACCATGTCTGGCCAACATCTTCTCTACTTCTAATGGCTGCATAGGAGGTATATACTATTGACCAATTCAGGCAAGGAAATGCTTAGATGAAAAAAAATTAGAAAATATAAAAAGCTTGCAAAATGAAAAAATTTCTTATATGTAAAAAATATAAATTATAATAATCAAAGTTAAAAACTCAGTTGAAAGATTAATCTACAGCTAATATATTGCTGATAATCATAAGTTAAATGGAAGTTAGTTAAGATGAAATCATTAAATGTAGCCCAAAGACATAAGTGGAGGAGCAAATTTAGTTTGATGCACTAAATCAAGGTTTAATTAAATTTAGAAAATATTTGTATTAATCTGGCTTGCGCTGTCAAAACAGAATACCATGGGTAATTTATACCTTGCATGATTTATAATGGGCAGAAATTTTATTTTCCACAGTTTTGGGGGATGGAAAGTTCAAAATCCAGGTGTTAGCATCTGAAAAGGACCTCTTGTTGCATCATAACATAGGAGAAGGTGTCATATGGGTGAGAAAGGCACAAAAAAGGGCTGAACTCATGCTTTCATAGGGAATCCACTCCTCTGATAACAAATCCACTCTTGCAGTCACAGCATTAATTTATTCATAAGGGTGTTGCCTTGACAGTCTAATCACATCTTAAAGGTCCCACCTCTTAAAACTGTTACAAAGACAATTAAATTTTAACGTGAGTTTGGGAGGGGCCTTCCATTCAAGCCATAGCAATATTCAATTCCTTAGATTAATAAGTTAAAAGATAAAATTATAATTTTTATTTATTATGTATTAAATAACAATTTGATAATATACTTAGTATGCCGTGAATGAAAAACACATTTATTTAATGTAATAGAGGTGAAGTAGACAGGGAAATGGTTTTCTCAGTTTCCACTTCAAGGAAGTATTTACTGCCCCAGCTGCTAAGAACGTTCTCAACAGATCACCTACACCTGTTAGATTCTTCAGTGTTTGTCCTAGCTGCAGATAGTTTAGTAGCTTGGACATTTAGGGCCTATGTTAAAACAACAACAACAAAAAACTCTGATATACTAATTATCTCTGGAAGACTCTAATGAATCACACAAAGTTTGTTGGACTCACAGTGCAGTTTGATATTTTCTGCTCAATCCTGTTTTCTCCAACTCTCATTCACTCTATTGACACCTCAAATATCCTGAACATCAAACGCTGTCTCAGGAATTGCATCCAGGGAACCCAATCTATTACAATAATATATCTAATAAGACTGCATTCTATAGTAAACATCATGCTGAAATGCGAAACAGTTAAACTTCAAAATTGTTAAAAACAAACATGCTGTTGGAGATTGTATTAATGGCTCAATTCTCTATTTCTCCCTTTATTCATAACCTTTGTCAGTGAGCTTCCATTCTTCACTAAAGAGGTGGAGTATATTTCCCCATAACTTAATTTTAGGTTTGGCTATGTGATTTGCTCTAACCAATAGAACAAGAAATAAATGATGACATGCCGTTTGCAAGCCTAAGGTCTTAAGTCCTGGAGTAACCAGTGTTACTTTGATTCTTCTTTGAGATAAAGAGTTTAGCCAGTTTTATAAGGAAAAAACATTAGGAAAAAATTAAAATTAGACTATTTGTAGATGGCAATATAAGCACAATATAAAATATTAAATATTCTAAAGAATAGCTTGGTGGATATAATAACAACATACAAATTTATATTGATGTATACCAACAATATTCAATTTAATTTATTTATTTTGAGAAAGGATCTCACTCTGTTGCCCAGGCTGGAGTGCAGTGGCGTGATCTTGTCTCACTGCATTCTCTGCCTTGCAGGCTCAAGTAATTCTCCCACCTCTGCCTCTTGAGTAGCTGAAACTAAAGGCATGTGCCACCATCACTGGCTAATTTTTGTATTTTTTGTGGAAAGGGGTTTCTGTCGTGTTGCCCATGTTGGTCTCAAACTCCTGAGCTCAAGCTGTTTGCCCACCTTGGCCTCCCAAAGTGCTGGGATTACAGGTATGAGCCACCACACCCAACCCCAGTAATATTTCTAAATTAAGCAATTTTATTCTATTTAAATATTACATTTAGAAAATATGTTATTTTTAAAAGCATTGGAAATGCGGTAGAATTTGGGATATAGTTGATGAAGTTGTAAAAGACCTCTATAAAAAAGAAACACTAGTGACTACTGATGAGCCAAAACTTGGAAACTTATAAGTTATTCAATAATTGGAAAATTCTACGTTATCAGCATAAATTTTCTCCAAATTAATTTAATGTAATCCCAATCAAAATACAAAGAAGTTCATTCAGGAATTTGAACATTGAGAAGTTGATATTATAGAAGTAAAAAGGGTCAAAAATAGACAAGCACCTCTTGAAAAAGAATTATGAGATGAGAGAACTCGTTCTATCAGACATCAAGATATATTATGTGGGTGCTGTGTTGCTGCAGGTATAAACATATAGACTAAGGCTGGAGATTTAAACACCGAAACCATGTTTGTCTGTGCACTAGATACATATCAGAAATGGCATTGGAACTCCGGGGGAATAAACATGTCAATTAATTGTGTTTGAATCACTAAACAACATTGGTAAAATAAATTGAATGACTACTTTTCATCTTGCATAAAAATAAATTCATGGATTAATGAACTAAATAAAAAAGAAAATACATAAATATTTGAGTAATATAGGAAATATTCTATATTTAATACATAATCTTACTTTCAATGTAATACCAGTGAGGAATATTTTCCCAACCAAATTCATGACATTTTAGGGCTTCAAATGCCTAGTGTTAAATATGTGACCAGTATGCTAATCTTCATTTTACTTTAAAGTTGTGTTTAAGATTATAACTGACAAAGCTTTATAAAGTAATTCTTGAATCATCACAAGTATTCATTGTTTTCTAAAAACGGTAATTGATTCCATTTTTATTATATTACTACTGATGGGTAATTTTCCTATCACACATTGGTGTAGGGTAATGATTAGTTACATCTTAGTAAAATAGAAAAGTGTTTCAAATATCTAGCTTCTCTCGGCTCTAAAATGTCTAATAATATCACAATTTTAGTGCTAAAGAAAAAATATTTTTTGAATCTATCATAATATTTCACGTAGTTCTGATTGAATCTTAACTTTTTCACTAAGCTACACTCTTCTGGTGGCAACAGTGTGTAAGAATTAGGAAATATTAAGACTCAGTTGTCTTAACCTGATAAGCCTTTTCCTCTCTATGTCAGCCCGTATGGAGAGGAACTAAAATGTGTTAATTAAAATTTAGTGACTACAGAAGTTTTTAATATTTTGAAATACATTTCCCTCCCAAACTCCAAACAATCTTACTCAAAAATCTAACTCTTTTCCTATTTATTTGATATAACTATCTAGGTAGACCAGTTTAGTAGAAAGAAATGATTCTTTTACTTCTCTTCAATATTAATTATAAATCAGACAACAGAGCTTTCATGTTTTGATAACCAAGCATTTTGCTAAAATTTTCCATTTTTTATCTCAGTGAACCATAATTAAATTTTTAATAGAACTTTTCAAGGAACATATTGTGGTAAAAAACAGACTAATCTGAATTATCAATGGTTAAATTATTCTAAATCATAAAGCTACTATTAAAGGTTTCCAAATAAAAATATGTTATTGTTATTTTTAATTTTTCAAATATTTATATTTCCACAGTGTAAATTATGTAAATGTTCCAATGAAAAGAAAAAAGTAACTGATGTAAATATATTATTTTAAGTAATTGTTAAAATGTTGGCCTAAACCATAATGTTTGTTTTTACCATATAATCTATTTGGTTTGAACTTCTCTGATACATAGTAAGATGAAACATTCAAATAAATTATTTATTTAGAAATATTAAATGATGTAACAATTATTTTGTCACATTTTATTGAAGATTAAATCATATGGTTGACTAAACATATTAAGAACCAAATGATGAAACACACATATGTATAAGGTCTTTGTGGAAGGCAAATTTGGTAGCCAGATGAATTCTCATATGTTGATACATCTCTAAATACACTTAAGAAGAGCACATTGTTTACCTCTCCGATGTTTGATCTCATGTGGAAATAGAAATGACCATAACTGATTTCCAACTGAAATGCTTCTGCGTGTCCTACTCTAAGTTCATTAAGATGAAAAGGTATCTGGAAGATAAGCTAGGTGACTTAATTAAACTAATTTAAATATTGAACTTTTTAATACATAAAGAATAAATGAGTATGTCCCTAGTGCTTTAATAACTCCCTGATTAAAAGTTATGGGCATAAGGAAGAGCATTTCGTTTTCAATTCATGAAAAACAAATAAATAGTTAGAGTGCATGTACATTTAAATGTATTGTAATTTAGAAAAAACGTAATCCATAAAGAGCCTGTATTGTCTAATAAACAATCCTTAACCTTATACACAGAGAAACCTGAACCAACTATTGTATAGTAAATACTAAAATTTCCATTATATTCTAAACAAGTATTCAATGCGCAATATATTTTTACTTACATTAATTTAAATGAGAAAGGGCCACACATATATTACAGGAATGAAGTATATTTAACACAGTCTTTTGTTATATGAAATCTTCATAAATTATTGTGCACTATACATACACACACATGCATATTCACTCATCTATTTATTCAAATAAATATTAATTGAGTACATACCATGTGCCTGACACTGACGATTTATCAGTACAGAAACTGTCATGATTCTCAAATTTTATGAGTTTAGAGTTTATTTTTATTCCATTACTTTTTCTGTTTTTTTAAAAAGGCAGGTATGTTTCCATTTTTTAAACTTACAAGTCAAAAGCCCAAAGGCTTTTTGTAGATGTGACGAAATTCCCTAATCAATCGACTTTTAAATAGGGAGACTGATTCTACTATACAACGTGGGTATGCCTGGTTTAATCATTTGAAAGGCCTTAAGAGCAGAGCCGAGGCTTCCTGTGAAGAAAAGGAAATTCAGTCTATAGACTATAAACAGCAGCATTAAAAAAAATAAACCTCTGGCCGGGCGCGGTGGCTCAAGCCTGTAATCCCAGCACTTTGGGAGGCCGAGACGGGCGGATCACGAGATCAGGAGATGAAGACCATCCTGGCTAACACAGTGAAACCCCGTCTCTACTAAAAAATACAAAAAACTAGCCGGGCGAGGTGGCGGGCGCCTGTAGTCCCAGCTACTCGGGAGGCTGAGGCAGGAGAATGGCGTAAACCCGGGAGGCGGAGCTTGCAGTGAACTGAGATCCGGCCACTGCACTCCAGCCTGGGCTACAGAGCGAGACTCCGTCTCAAAAAATAAATAAATAAATAAATAAACCTCTGTGTGTGTGCTTGTGTGTATGTGTATACCTATCACACACCTCTGTGTGTGTATCACATGCACACTGCTCACTATAATATAATCTAAGGGTCAATTTCAGAATCGTGTATGTGAGATACATATATATGTCACATATATATGATATATATGTCAGAATCATATATATGTGTGTGTACACACGTGCATTCATTTTATACATACATATATATTATATCTTCATTATTTGTGGATTCTGTATTTTTTGATTTGCTCACTAAATTTATAACCACAAAATTAATAATACTTAAGGTGTTTTCATTGTTATGGACACATACAGCGCAATGAAAAGATCGAATAACCCTGTAGATTCCCAGCTGAGGTTGTAAGAAGAGTGGAATTGTTTGAATGATAGAAATATTTGGTGAATTGGGTCAGATAACCACACTTTTTATGTAGACTACAGTCTGAATGATTGCAAACTACCTGGGCTAATTGAGCTTCTGGTAATGAAAGCATTTGGAACAGGCTTCTACAGCAGGATGGAGTTAATTCCATTAGTTTTTAAGAAATCCATTTATTCTTTGTGAATGACCAAAACCAAATTAAGTTTTATGTACATTCCTTAGTTCCCGATAATGGGGCCATTTACACTATATCATTATATGGAATACCATATTCCATATTCCTATTATAATTATTTTTAATAGTGAACAATACTCTTATTTTAGGGTCTAGAGATGAAGTGAAATTAAGTAAATGGAAATAAAAGGAAGAAAAACAAAACTCCTGCATGGTATTAGCTAATCAACCTAATCAACTGATTTTGTTGTCTAAGAAATCTGCTTTCAAAAAATAGAAAAAAATACTAAGAAGATCTTCCAAAACCACACAAACGAAAAATAAACAATTTCCTTCTGAATGACTTTTGAGTAAACAATAAAATTAAGGCAGCAATCAAAAAGTCTTAGAAGTATTTGAAAGCAGACACGACATACCAAAATCTCTGAGATTCAACAAAATCAGGGTTAAGAGGAAAGGTTATAGCACTAAATGCCTACCACAAAATGTTAGAAATAACTCGAATTAGTGACTAACATTACATCTAGAAGAACTAGAAAAACAAAAATAAACTTAACCCAAAGCAAGCAGAAGAAAAGAAATAGCTGAAATCACAGTGGAACTGAATGAAATTGAGACCCAAAAATTTATACAAAGGATCAATGAAACAAAAAGTTGGTTACTGAAAAAAAAAAAAAAACAAGATCAATAGACTGCTAGTGAGATTAACAAAGTAATAAAAAATCTAAATAAGCCCAATCAGAAATGACAAAGGTGACATTAGAACCAATCCAACAGAAATACAAAACATTCTCAAAGACTACTATGAACATTTCTACATGCACAAACTAAACTTAGAGGAAATGAATAAATTCCTAGAAACAGACAACCTTCCAAGATTGAATTAGAAATAAACTGAAACCCCTAACAGACCAATATCAAGTTCCAAAATTGAGCTAGTCATTAAAAACTTATCAACCAAAGTCCCACATCAGATGGACTTATAGCTTAATTCTACCACAGTGCAAATAAGAGATAGTATCAATTCTATTGAAACTATTCCAAAAAATCGAAAAGAAAAAGCTCCTCCCTAATTCATTCTGTGAAGCCAGCATCACCCCAATATCAAAAGCTGGTAAAGACACAATAAAAAAGAAAAATACAGGCAAATATCTCTGATAAATACAGACACAAAAATCCTCAACAAAACAGTAGCAAACCAAATCCAGTAGCACCTCAAAAATTAATTCACCTACAATTAAGTAGGCCTGAGATACAAAGCTGGTTCAACATATGCAAATAAATATATGCAATTCACTATAAAAACAGAATTAAAAGCAAAAACTGTATGATCATCTCATAAAACATGGGAAAGGTCTTTAATAAAATCTAACATCTTTTTATGATAAGAACCATTAAAAAACCAGGCATCAGAGGAACATACTTCAAAATAGTAAGAGCCCTGTATGACAAATCCACACCACCATCATACTGAATGGGCAACAGCAGGAAGAATTTCCCTTGAGAACTGGAACAAGATGGCAATGCCCACTCTCATCACTCCTATTTAACACAGGACTGAAAGTCCTAACCAGAACCATCAGTCAAGAGACAGAAATAAAATATATTCAAACAGGAAAAAAAGAAGTCAAACTATCTCTCTTCTCCAAAAATATGATTCTATAACTAGAAAACCCTAAAGACCATTCCAAAAGACTCCTGGAACTGATAAACAACTTCAGTAAAGCATCAGGATACACAATAAATGTACAAAAAGCAAGAGAATTTATACACAACAAGAACCTTTAAACTGAGAGCCAAATTAAGAATGCAATCCCATTTGCAACAACCACAAAGAAATACCTAGGAATACATCTGAACAAAATGGTGAAACCTTTCTGCAAGGAGAACTACAACACACTGCTGAAAGAAATCATGGATGACACAAACAAATGGAAAAACATTCCATGCTCATGGATTGGAAGAATCAAGAGTGGGCCATTGTTAAAATGGCCATCCTGCAGGGCTACACTAACTAAAACAGCATGGTCTGTTACAAAATCAGACACATAGACCAATGAAACAGATTAGAAAACCCAAAAATAAAGCTGTATACCTACAGTCATCTTATCTTTCACAAAGTTAGCAAAAAACAAGCAACGGGGAGAGGAATCCCAGACTGCTGGGATAGCTAGGTAGCTGTATGCAGAAGAATGAAATGAAGCAACTACCTTTCACCAAATACAAAAATTAACTCCATGGATTAAATATTTGAATGTTAGACCTAAAACTATAAGAATCATAGAAGAAAATGTGGAAAACACCATTACAAACATCCACCTCAGGAATTTATGACTCAGTCCTCAAAAACAATGGCAACAAACCAAAAATTGACAAATGGAACCTAATTAAACTAAAGATCCTCTGCTCAGCAAAAGAAACCAGCAAGAGAATAAACAGACAGGCTACAGAATAGGATAAAATATTTGCAAACTATGTATCTGACAAAGGTCTAATATCCAGAATCTAAAAGAAACTTAAACAAATCAGCACCAAAAAAAAAAATCCTATTAAAAAGTGTGAAATAGACACACAAAGACACTTCTCAAAAGAAAACATACAAGCAGCAAAAATATATATATATTTTTATATATATTATATATAAATTTCCTATATAAATTATATATCTATTTATATTTATATTTCATTTATATAAATATATATTTATATTTCATATATATATATAGGAAAAAATGCTCATCATCACTAATCTTCAGAGAAAAGTAAATTAAAAACCAAAGTGAGATACCATCTCACACAAGTCAGAATGGCTATTATAAAAAGTCAAAAAATAACAGATGGTGATGAGGCTATGGAGAAAAGGGAACACTTAGGCGTTGTTGGTGAGAAGGCAACATAGTTCAGCCCTGTGGAAAACAGTATGGAGAGTTCTCAAATAATTAAAAATGGAACGACAATTTGACCCACGATTCCTATTCCTGGGTATATGCCCATAGGAATACAAACCGTTCCATCAAAAAGACACATGCACTCACATGTTCATTGTAGCACCATACACCATAGCAAAGACACGGAATCAACCTAAGTGCCTATCGGTGGTTGATTGGATAAAGAAAATGTGGTACATATACCCCATGATATACTACACAGCCATACAAAGAAATGAAATTATATCCTTTGCATTAACACGGATGCATCTGGGGGCCATTTTCTTAAGGGAATTAATGCAGTAACCAAAAACCAAACACTGCATATTCTCACAAGTACTTTGAGTACTCATGGATATAAAGATGGGAAAAAAAGACACCGGGGACTACTAGAAAGGGGAGGAAGGGAAAGGGTATTATCTGTACCCCAAACCTCAGCATCATGTAATATACCCATGTAACAAACCTGCACATGTACTCACTGAATCTAAAATAAAAGTTGAAGTTATTTAAAACAATAAAAAATAAAGATAAGTCTACGCAATAGCATGTTAATATGCTCATTTTTATGTTTATTTTAGACTTAATCTAATAATTGAATTTTATGTACATAACTTACTAAAAGTTGTGATTACTTAATTTGATAGCATGACTTCAAATATAGATTATTATTAATATTAGATTAATCATAGCAATTCTGAATTGAAAGGAACACAAGTAAATGGAAGCACCTTTTTATCTAGATTTTCACTGTCTAATACAGTCACAAACCTCATGAGACCATAAATTTAAGTTACTTAAAATTAAATAAACTTAAATATTCAGTTCCTCAGCTATACCAGCTACATTTTTAATACAAAGACTTGCATATACTAGACAGATAATATCGATTTGTTGTTGTGAAGTTGAATGAGGTAAAGAACATATTCAAATTTCTGTAATTAGACCTTAGTGTAAATGGATGAGATTATCCTAAACATCACAGAGTTTATATTGAGAGTTTTAATCTCTTTAAATCTAAGAGCTAACTCAGGTCATACTAAGACCTTGATATTTTTTAACCATTTGCTGAAAAAAATTAGTTGCATTTCCCTATGCTTCTTTTTCTATGCCCAGTTGAATCTCAATGAATTGAAACTGCTGATCATACATCTGAGGTGTCCAAGGGAGCTCTTCAGAAGCCCCTGTTTACCCATTGTAGCCAAATGTTCATAAGCTATCTATTCAAAAAACATCACTGTTGAGAATAAAGTAAATTTTTATGGCATATGAGACTAGACAAGGAGAGACAGGTGAGATGTATTGAATTTCATTCAATTAATTTGCTGATATTCCAAGAACTGTACTAATCCTTAAGAATACAAAAACAAAAAATCATTTACCAACATTTAAGAAGTTCTCTGTCTTAAACAGTGGTTTTCAAACAGTAACAGTATGGCAAAGCATGACCCAGTATAATGGTGTTTCTTGAACTCTTTTCAGCTAAGTGCCAAATTTTGAAGGATGTATAACATGCATTTTGATTTTAAACTCTCTACACCTGTTTTATGACCACATCTGTCAGGCTGAATGTTACACTATTTGCTGAGCAAGGTACAACTTGCTTTGAGTCAGAGGTAAGAGACGAAGCATAAAATTAAATGAATGTCAAAGAAAGTGTTTTCCGGGACATTCAAGTACTTGGCCCCATGAGAACATAAGAGAGGTTATTCAGGGAAGTAAATATCTCTTTCTAAAACAAAGATGGTGCTCATGGCACATGTATACCTCTGTAACAAACCTGTACGTTTTGCACATGTATCCCAGAACTTAAAGTATAATAAAAAGAAAAAAAAAAAAAAAGAAACATGGCATTGAATAACTAACATTAAATAGCACAGTAACTCTTCATTATTTTATAGACACTGAAATGTTGCATTGTAGAGATGTTGTTATATTTTTACTGACTTATGGGTAATATCTTTTTTAGCCTTAATTTTGCCAATTGTGCTGCCAAATTTTTCGTAGAATATTTATAAGTAACCTACAAATATAAAAATCATGGGAAACACAGACATATGAATACAACCATAAAATGCAATTATATATATACATCTAATATATGTTATACACATACATTGAATATATACATATAATATGTTTGTCATACACATATATCTAATATATGCATATAATATGTGTTATCTACATACTTCTAATATATCCATATATGTTTATTATATATGAAAATAAATATATATTCGATGGATGTGTATAACAACAATCTTGAGAATCAGAGAGAGCATGATTAAAGAGGTAATATCAATGTTCTGCATTGATAATAGTCTATAAATTTCTTTAAAAGAGGTAGCAAATGATTAGAAATGAAACTGAAAGACCAGTATTGCTTTTGTATGAAAATAATTTGTAACGTGAGGGTGCTAGGGACATGAGAAATGAGGCTGCAGAGGTAAGCATGGAGCTGACCATGATATACTTTGAATACCATGCCAAAGAATTCTGTGTATCATAAGAGCTGATGAAGGGGTTTCAGTTGAAAAATGAATATAAATTATGAAACAATAGTTTAGATTTGGTGGACTCAGCATGGTGAAGGTTTTGAGGTGAGAGTTTTGAAACAGCTTATGGAATAAACAATTCTGATGAGATATATTGTAAAGATGGAAAGTTTCAAGCTAACTTAATCAGTTTTTTCCACAGAGGTCCTGAAAGAAAAAATAAGTTTGCAACTTTTGTCTTCTACTCATTAGCAAAGTTATATTCAAGCCTATAGTAGATTGTAAAATTGTGTTAGCTAGGACAACCAAATATGATCACAATAGGGCAGGCAGTTAGCTAAGTGGTTGAAGATAATTTCAGTTCTCAATGTCCGCCTTACCCACAGTAGTTATTTTAAAGCCTGACCTGAAGGGTAAGCCATCTGTGGTCATTATCAACCCTGCTTTTCCCCAGTATTAGAGGTGTCTCAAAGATGTATCAAATTTTTGGAGATGGTTGTTTCACCCTCTCTAATGGTCAAATTTTTTCTGTATTTTTGTTTGATGACCATTCCCTACAACATTTTATAACAGCTACACAGCAGTATTTACAATGGTGGAAATCACACACCTAAATAGTGCAACACATGAAAAATCAGAAAAATTATCACAGTTTGTAGTCTACTTCTCAGCCAGTAACCAGGATGTCCCCCAATCAAACCAAATGCATAAATTCTATTCTCAATCCAAAGTGACCTCAGAGTCAGATATAATTATCCAGATTACATAATTCTTTTGTTTTTTCCCCAGACATTTTGTTTCTTTCCCAGATCTTTCATATTGAAGATCCCAGAAGGAGAGGCATGGATATGGGCACAGAACTCTTTGCCTAAAACATGGTATGTTCTCTCTTGAGACGCCAATATGCTAGCTAAAAAGGCTGCATGCTGAATCATTGCCAATTCACTTGTATGTGCAAGTACATTATCTAGTACCTTTTTTCTTTTCTGATATATATCAGGTACAATATTCTCATCCTCTGGGTGTCCTTTAAAGCACGGAGTGAAGAGGCTTGAAGAGAGAGAAAAGTAGAGTTCCCTTGGAGGGGTTAGAGTTTCATTTCTGAATATGAGACTGAGTGTTGTAACGATGTGGCACTGCTCATCTGGAATGTTATGACCACAGGAAATAAAAAATTTTAGTATCAAGATAAATAGATAGATTTAAAGCAAAAGAGAAGAAGTGCTTCTTGCTCATCAAATCAGTAAAAGGGAGATAAGTCTCCAAATATACACCATCTGTTCTCTAATCCTCCTCCAAGTTTTATTTCTATGAAAGTTCATTTGCCAACAAGCTAAAAAAAAAAATCTAGCTCCTATGAAAGGTTCTAGAGTAGTGTGTTGAAGGAGACAAGAGCCTCTTTTTCTAATTATGAAGCAATAGAGAATTTTAGATTTCTGGCTGTTTGGCCTGTTGGGGTGTATGCTATTTAAAAGTTACCTAATGTTTCAGTCAGTTACCTAGGAAACCAGCTAATTTATCACAAGTAAATTATACCAAGGTAAGCTAGGTGGCTCCTGAAAGAAAACCAATCCCCCAGTCCATTTTATTGTATTCTTTAGCTAGTTCACAAATAAATTGTGTCCCAGTATTGAACTCATAATAAAGAGTAACTAAAGATGCAAAAAAGGTATTAAGAATGGAGGACTTCGGGGCCGGGCGCGGTGGCTCAAGCCTGTAATCCCAGCACTTTGGGAGGCCGAGACGGGCGGATCACGAGGTCAGGAGATCGAGACCATCCTGGCAAAACACGGTGAAACCCCGTCTCTATTAAATACAAAAAACTAGCCGGGCGAGGTGGCGGGCGCCTGTAGTCCCAGCTACTTGGGAGGCTGAGGCCGGAGAATGGCGTGAACCCGGGAGGCGGAGCTTGCAGTGAGCTGAGATCCGGCCACTGCACTCCAGCCTGGGTGACAGAGCGAGACTCCGTCTCAAAAAAAAAAAAAAAAAAAAAAAAAAAAAAAATGGAGGACTTCTTTTTTATAGATAACATACTTAAGAGTAGGCTTAAACCAGCAAAAGAGGAAAGAAAATAGCTAGGAAAATAAAACAAAAATAAAGTCTAAGAGTGGTAGTCTGTCTTGTTTCATGTACCTTGGGCAACCATTGTCTACATCTCAAAAAGCAAAGTATTTGATTCAAAAGTCATGGAAGAAGTTATCTGAAACTGGTTTCAGAAGGATCCTGACTTCTCAGATTGAGGTCTCTAGGTGGGACCGTCTTCCAGGGATTTGAGGATGGTTTTGTTGTTTTTGTTGAGATATGAATTATAAATGCCAATTCTTTGGAGTTTCTCTGCTCAGATAGCTAATAGTATCCGATAGAAGTCTTTCCATCAGTGTTTAAGAAATGCGATTTTCCGGCCGGGCGCAGTGGCTCAAGCCTGTAATCCCAGCACTTTGGGAGGCCGAGACGGGCGGATCACGAGGTCAGGAGATCGAGACCATCCTGGCTAACACGGTGAAACCCCGTCTCTACTAAAAATACAAAAAACTAGCCGGGCGAGGTGGCGGGCGCCTGTAGTCCCAGCTCTTCAGGAGGCTGAGGCAGGAGAACGGCGTGAACCCGGGAGGCGGAGCTTGCAGTGAGCTGAGATCCGGCCACCGCACTCCAGGCTGGGCGACAGAGCGAGACTCCGTTTCAAAAAAAAAAAAAAAAAAAAAAAAAAAGAAATGCAATTTTCTACTGCCTTATCCAAAGACCAGATCTTCAGGGAACAAGTTTTGCAAAGATGATTTAGGAGGACATTGAGGAATGGCTGCCTATGCCTATTAATAAGAATGGGACACTGCATTAGTCTTTTGAAATAGGTGGCCATGTCTGCTTGTATAAATATGGAGTTTAGAATAGATGGTATTTCTAGACACATGGTTATCACATTGTAATGGGAAATGTGAAGCATTTTGTAAAATAATAAGAAATACATATATCGGACTCTGCCCCGAGTTATTGAGAGTTCTTAAGACCTTTGTAATTTCCTGAATATAGGGCCAGCTGACACAAAGCTTCTAAATCTCTTGGAATGTCCTGGGTAATTAGAGCATCTTTTGTTATCATTAAGCCAGACGTTGTGGGCTCTTGGATAGCTTCAGGGTGGAGGCTGGCTGTCAGGGGATCCAACCATCTGATTAAAGGATTGGGACTTTGGGCCCCAACTATGACCTGTAGGGAGGGGGAAAGGGCTGAAGGCTGATTTTGTCATCAATAGTCAATGATTTAATTAATCGTTGTCTGGTTTCCTGTGCATCTTAAGTCTCTGCATTATCCCCACCTGCTTCCTGCCCCAGATTTGTGGGAGTCTCCCTTACTGCTAGTTGATGAATGCTGGGGGCCAGCTCTTGGATATGAATTCTACCTAATGGCAACATTGCTTGTTGCTGCCACCCCAGGAAAATCATATAGCAGTTAAATCTGTACTTACTGCACGTGTGTATCTGTTAGGAATTTCCCCATTGGCCTCTTTCCCACCTTATCAGCATGTAGCTAACAACATTCTGACAGCGTGACTGCAGAATAAGTGATTACTGAGCATCTTACAAGGTGCTCTGGGGCATTCCTTTCTGCTTAGGTATTCCCCCTCCTCTCGGCTTATATCTGGCGTGCATGTTTCCAGTGGTCCCTGGGGTGTTAGATTTTCCAGAGCTTCCTTTCTCAGGGGCTCTCCCTTCCTGTTCATGTCTAGCTATCTGCCTACTCTAATAATAACTCATTTCAAGAGAAAAGTATAAAAAAATCTGTTTGAAGACATTTGTAATGGTTCCGAGGTTTAGGCTTCTGTATGTCATACCTTCACAATTTATCAGGATTATCATGGTAACAGATACACCCGAAACAAATTTAGAAGTTTTAGCATAAATGTTTATCAACAAAATTTGTTGGCCAATTTATCGTTGCCATGGTGGTAATTTTATATACAATGTTTTCAAGGCTCCACCTGAGATCTCCAGTGCAACACAGCGGCCAATTTAAGGGTTGCAAGGATTAGTCTCTCGCTTGACGTTGTAGTTTCTCCCAGCATGTTTTCTAATAGGAGATAATTATGGGGATTTAAAATTTTCTCTGTAAACCTCTCCAACAATTTGTCTTCTTGGTATATTATGAGTACTAGGATCTTATCATGAGAGTCTGTCTGGGGAAATAATCATGCAGAAAATTTCCTTTAGCTTCTCTACATCTATCTTTTCTTCATGAGTTTCAACATTTATAATAGCCATTACCATAGAATGTATTAGGGTATGTAAGGTTTATTTCATATGCTAATCATTCTTCATTGGGTCACTGCTGAGGTCAGGGAATTTTGTTGTTCCCAACAGTTTCTGAAATTATGGATGACCACAAAAGAAGATTCCGTTATCAGTGTATACATAAGTCCTCTTATCTCCAACTAACCATCAAACTCTAGAGAGCTTGATTTAGTTCTGCCATCTTGGTAGAATTTTCCTATGATGTAATTTTCCTATGTTACAGCTTTAATAGTCTCCTTTTTCCTTCTTAAGGTATGATCCAGCCACAGAAAATTTTTGTTTTAATTTTCTAAAGGGATTTCTAATAAGTCTGAGTGGTGTTTTTTTGTTTTTGTTTTGGATTTATAGGAAGATTGAGAAAAAAATAGGAGTTCTTTTTCTACCAGTCTTTGACTATTGGTTTTAACTTCTCATTTGAAAAGTATAGCTGATAATTTTTAAAAGTATCATCCTTTTAAAAATTTTTTAAAATTATTTATTTATTTGCTTCTGGTTTTAAAGAGTATAATACCAGTTTCAGTAGAGGATTTGTTGGGTTGATCTGAACCTTCATGGGTTCAGCCCCAATAATTCTACCTATGGCATGACATTTTTGCCTACACATTACTTAGCATATTCTTTAGATCTTCAATTTTGGTTTAGTATAGATACAAAGGTACCTCTAAGTAAATGTCCAAATTAGATATGACCATTTATGAATAAGAGAGTTCTCGAAGATGTCAAGAAAGGGCAATAAAAAGGAAAATTTTATTTATACTGTAAGGTATTCCCTATTAAGTTAATGGTTGTGATGTGACAGAGGAAGAAAAATACCCCCTGCTTCAGGTGTGAGCATGAGAGACATGGGAAAGGATATAGGGAATGTCTGAGAATTATTAGAGATTACTACTTCCTGAGTAGTTTCTTGACTCTGAGAAAAAGTTTGTGTAACAGTTGTAAGGTTAATGTCAATATTGTAGCATCATATCAACTGTTTTTTGTTTTTTGTTTTGTTTTGCACACCGGATTTTTAGTATTTAAGGAAGTTTGTATGTGTATGTGAGTTTAAGGGCAATGTGGGAAATTGAGTACTTGATTAGTCCTCAGTACCTTTCATGATTATTGCACTTTTTTCTTCCAGTGTCTCAGCTCATATAAACCTCTTTTGTTCAAAATCCTTTCTCTTTAAAGTGCCTAAAAGTATCTTTATCAAGATACTCCCTCCTTTGATGCTTAATGCCTGGAGTAGAAGTAGCTAATTGTTTTATTAGAAAGGCCAGCAATTTATGCTGAGTCATAATCTGTTTTGGAATCAAGGCTCTGTTCAGTGAGATAATGAAGACCTGGCAATTACTACACTTTATTTACAACAACAATCTAAAAATGTGTTCTTACAACTGCATAAACATAATTTTAGAAAGTATTATAAACACTGAGGCAGACATACAAGGCTTTTTTCCCTAATATTTTTTATATTTAAGACTGTACTTAACAGGTCCATATTTCTGTGCCTTATCATATTGTGAATATGTTAGTATCTACGATACATTGCACAGTTTTTTTAAACTGTGACTACACTTATCATAATAAAAGAGATTCATGTCCAACTGTAAACAACTAACTAAACATAAAAAGGACTATATTTAAAATTGAGCATGTTGCATATAATAAGGGCAAATATATACCACAAAAGTTATGTAAGATATAACTTATTATTGGGGAATGTAAAGAAAGTTGGAAAGCCAATTATCTACTACACGTTCAGTTAATGTGATGTTCTGTTAAATGACTTTTTTCCTTTCTTTTTTCTTTTTCTTTTCTTTTATTTATTTATTTATTTATTTATTTATTTATTTGTTATTATTATTATTATCATTATTTTTGAGATGGGGAGTCTTGCTCTGTCACCCAGGCTGGAGGGCAGTGGTGAGATCCATATCTGCTCACGGCAACCTCCGCCTCCTGGTTTAAGCGATTCTCCTGCCTCAGCCTCATGAGTAGCTGAGATTACAGGCTCCCACTACAATGCCAGGCTAGTATTTGTATTTTTTAGTAAAGATGACATTTCACCATGTCAGCCCAGCTGATCTCAACCTCCTGACCTCAAGTGATTGGCCTACCTTGGCCTCCCAAAGTGCTGGGATTATAGGCCTGAGCCACTGCACCTGACTGATTTTTTTTTCTTTCAATAAAGTTTTATTTCTTTTTAATTAAAAAAAATCAATTCAATATAATTGCAGCTTCATTAATACAGACTCCATCAAACATATTACCTGTACTTTGATCATTCTCTGATGATTATTATCCAAAGTATCATATTTATAGCTCAACCTAAAGCATATACTTGCTTTGGGTAAATATTCAGAAGTCATACTCCCATTGTGTCAGTAAAATCAGGGAGAGATTTTTACAGCAGATAGCCTAAGGATGTTTTTGGCCTCATGTTGGAGATTTTTTATAAACCTCAGTCTGCCTAAAAAACTGGCATTGCTGCTATTTCTATATTGGAGTAAAAGTATCCATAGCTTGGAGATAGGCACAAGAGATCTGTGGGTGTTATTTCAGAGCAGTTCTAACCTTGCATCTTTGATGGACTTTTTTATTGACTAGGCTATATTATAATAATATATGGACAGAGTTTAGTTTGTTAGTAGAGGTGCAAATCACTTCTAAGTGGAAAACATAACCCAAAGTTTGTGATTTATTGCTATTTTGTACATTGACCAGTTTGTGTCTACCTTAGAATTATATTATCATTCTTTTATCAAATTACCTATCAGATACATAGATACTGAAATATTCAAACAGGCATTAACAACTTATTGGCTCCTTCTTTAACTGATAAAGTAAAGAAAATGTTTTACATGCATTTATTTTACATATCTATAAACTGTATATTTTATATACATTTTAGAAATTATAATTTAACATTTTATTTAAGTCAGTGAATTTTCAGCGTTTATTTGTTCGAATACAAATTAGATTATATATTCCTTAGTGATTTCTTCTTAGTTCTTGTAGAGATCAAACTTTTGTCTTCTTTGTTGACAATCCAGTTTTAATGGTCACTGCTACTCTACTCTAGATGCTGCAGATGTACTGAGAGTACAGACAAATGGCATTGGTCAGGTCAACACCAAATGAGATCTACTTTGACATTTGCATTGTTAGTGTGTTCCCTTTCTGTAAAAACTAATCTGCATCAAAGACATTCTAAGAAAAAAACTCACTAAAAATAATTATATAGCATATGATGATGTCCTTACACATGGGGATAGGATGTCATGCCAACTAACATTATCTGAAATATTGATCATGGCTCTCTTGAATTTCTAGTTCCCACCAAATAAAGGATATGGTGTCAAAATTTAACAAGATGTTAGTCCTAAAATAATCTTATTAACATATATCATTTTGGCAGTGAATGATAAGGGCTTTCCCTAAACCTTTCAAATATAATGGATTATTATAAAGGATACATTGCATTAAAACAACTGAGAAAATTATCCACTGAACTGGAAGCAACACCAAAAAATATATAGAGACACTTTTCTGGAACATTGGCTCTTTGGTCATGTTAAAATGGAAAGAGTATTAACTTTGAAAGCAAATGGAAAGAATTCCATGCCCAATTAATCATTATCATTATTTTTTGAAAGGAGATAATAAAATTCATGTTATTCATTTTATTAAAACGTTCTAGGGGCAAACTCTAAGTGAAGCAAGATATGTGAAAGTCTTGTTTAATGATAAGATTTACACACATTAAAGAGTTTACTAAATATATGTGCATGCAATATAATATTGTAATGCAATATAATGTTATGCCTAAGTGTATTATTACATTGCGCTACAACTGGATAGTTTGCATGAAACATGGTATCCATCTATAGTAAACTTGCTCAAAACTAGAGTTGCAAAAACTACAAAAATATCACCGACTTCAGTAGATCAAAATAAAAAATGATCTGTTGAAAAGAATATATACATGAGTGCCTGGAAATCTATTTTTTAAGAGTCTTTTTATATTGCTTAGTTATGACTAGAACAAAATGAAATAATTTTCTCTACTACTGGTTTATGTTTAACATCTAAATTCACAAATTTCTTTCATTGTTTAAAAAATAATGATAATTTTGTATATTGGCATAATATTTACATTTTGAAAAAAATTAACAGGCATTATGCCATAAATTTTCATGACTATGGAAAGTATTAAGTCAATAATCAGTACATTCATGTAATGTGGGAGTAGGTAGGTATAGGGAGGTTAAGTGAGTTAAGGAATACAAGTGCTATACAAGTGAAAACTCCCCAAGCCTGTATATTTAATATTCTGAAAAATAAAGTAGGTTCTTATAAAACAGAAACTGTGACATTTATCTTTTGTGTTATTCTTGACTCTTAGAAGAGTACTACCAACTTAACAGCACAATAAATAAGTGTTGAAGATGAACCAAACAAAAATAACATGCATACAAATATTTAGGTGATGATATTGTCTGACTCTGTGTCCCCACCCAAATCTCATCTTGAATTGTAATCTGAATTGTAATCCTCATGTGTTGGGGGAGGGAGTGTGTGGGAGGTGATTAGATCGTGAGGGATGTTCCCCCATGCTATTCTGGTGATAGTAAGTGAGTTCTCACAAGACCTGATGGTTTTATAGGACACTTTTTTTCCCCTTCACTCTGCACTTCTCTCTCTCCCTCCTGCCACCATGTGAAGAAGGGCGTGTTTGCTTCCCCTTTCACCATGATTGTATGTTTCCTGAGGTCTCCCCAGCCATGCTCACCTGTAAGTCAATTAAGTCTCTTTCCTTTATAAATTTCCTAGTCTAGGGTATTTCTTTACAGCAGCATGAGAACAGACTAATACAGGTGATTAGAATTTAGTGTAAAGAAAAGATAATAAAACAAAATAGATAAATCAAATATGTAGTAGAAAATTTACCTTTCATTGTACAATTTTGAGTTATTTTATTTAAACTCCAACATTTTATGCTATATTTGTATACATGTATATGTGTGTATACATACACACACAAACAAACAGTAATCATAATAATTAATGGAAAAGTTCTTCTAAGGTGCTGCAATTACTTGAATTATCCAAAAAATATGATTGTATTGATTTTCTTTTGAAAAACTTCTTTTCAAGAAAATATTACATTTGAAGACTACAAAATAGAGTTGTTTCATTAGCAAATTTTACAATGTTATGCCAGATATACTGTGTGGTATGTGGCCACCCTAAATAGACAAGATGAACACCTACACAAAATAGGTTCAAGGTAGACACAGATGACACCACACACACCAAGCACATATGAAGAGTTTTAATATTTTCATAGTGTAGCTTTTCTCTTGAAGACAGGGTGTATATCCCAAGCAGTCCAAAATGGCTTGAGAG
Organism: Macaca thibetana thibetana; assembly: GCF_024542745.1. NCBI lineage: Eukaryota > Metazoa > Chordata > Mammalia > Primates > Cercopithecidae > Macaca > Macaca thibetana. The sequence continues at coordinate 64,264,026 of NC_065594.1, forward strand.
ATCAGAGAAAGGAGACTGGTTTGGAGACTTTTTGTTGTGGTTAGGGCAGAGGGTTACATGGTTAGAATTCCCTGCAGGTGCCAAAAGAGTAAGAACTTGGGTTTTCTTATAAGTTTCTTATCAGATGTGGGACAGAAGGGGGAAAGGAAGGTGTGAATTTTAAGAGCAGTCCATAGTCAGACATCGAAAATAAAAATTGGAGTCAGATTCCATATGACAGGAGACAATAGAGTGTTAGCATTAATAATACTGTCTTGGCAATTTTTATCAACTCTCCTTGAAGGTTTTCAGGTTTCAGTTTGAGTGCTCAGCCCCACATTCTGGCTTTTTTCTGACATGGACTCTGTGATTTTTGAAAATTTACACAACCTCTCTGTGCTTATTTTCCTTCTCTTTAGTAGTGCAACCCAATAGGTTATTGTGAGAAGTAAAAATAACCTAACCATGCATATGACCAATAATAAGTATCTGGAAATTATTAACTATTGTATTTATGACTAGAAAAATAAATTTAATGTTATATTTTGAACAATTTTGGCTATTTTAATGAGCACAATAAATAAATACAATTGCACATGGCAATATACAGCATTTTCATTGTGGTCCTGACCTTTTGCACTGACAAGGATGCTATACATGTTACAGATATCTTATAGGGCAGCAGATATAGCCAATGTTCCAGGGCACACTGCTCTTATTTTTATCCCCTTACTTATGGGCTGATTTCTCCAATGTGCACAATAACTTAAATTTAGAATTTTTAAAGGAATACTGCTAATAAGAAAGACAGTACATTAATCAAATATTGACAAATATATAAACTAAGTATTGTTGTTTCTTTAGGTGAAGATATTATTGTATTTCTTTGTGGAGCAGGTTAACTTTTAGTTAGCCAACATATTTAATTAAAGATACCAAATCTCTGTCTTATTAAATTCATGTAATTAATTTTATTTCTAGAGCGTACAAGTGAAAAGGTTATTCCCTCAATTTGTTTTTATTTTTCTCTTATTTTTCACTTGTGTAACTTCCTTTCTAATTGTCATATGATTATATCTCACTGACGTTGTATGCCTGTTACAATCCATTCTGTATTTGCCAAATGTTTTAAGAAGTGGTATTTTTTAGTTTGTCCCATTGTGCTACCAAGCTCAATTGGAAAAGTTATTGTCAAAATTGTTGATTTACAAAGAGTCTTCCAAAAAGTTGAACCTCTTAAAATTATTGGGAGAGTTAACTTATGAAACATGTTTTGAAGATTGATGCATAATAAATGCTCAGCAAATATTATGCATTATTTAATATTGGAAGGAAAGATATACACTATTTTAAAAGTTGTTTAGATAGTTCTGAAGGTGGATAGTTTTGCTTTTAATATTATGCTTTGCATCACTAAAAAAAGTAACTTTATATATCTGAGGATATAAAAAAGATAGAATTTAGTAAAATATGTTCAGGAATCATGTCCAAATCAAAATGAAGAGAAATAAATAGCCTGTCCAACTTTGTTCCTATAAGTGTTAGAGAAGGGGTTAATTTAGAAATAATATTGTAATTGTAACATCGCAATAGGGTACCCTTGAAAGGAGAAGGGATCTACTGGAGGCCATTGTACAATTGATGCATAGTCTACTGTTACAAGAAAAAGAAGAAAAGGTGAGAAAACATAATAAAAATATCACTTTTCTAAAATGGCACAAGATTCATAAAACCTGTTAGGTTTTAAGTGCAAGGTGCTGACAAATTCATAGCATGAATACGTACCCATCCTTAGAGGGAATGGAGGACGGATTTTCAGAGTTATCAACAATAGCCTAGAATCTGCTCAGACTGATTATTCAGGAAAGCTAAAAGTGAACAATCACAGAATTTCCCCAGCAGGTAACGATCTACATAACCATAGAATACCTGAACAAAACAGTGACCACTAGGACATGTTACCAAAATTGTCTTAGGTGTCTTGCTCATGAAGGAATAATATTAAGATAAGTTTGTGCTTTCTCAAACCGAAGAAAAATATTTAACTGAGCTTTCTGGCTAAAATTCCATATATATTTCATCACTAGAGTACCAGAAATAGAAAAGTAAATGGAACAATGGAAAATAAGGACATTAACATATTGTTGGCTGTACCTGGAAGATTAAAATCTCAGAGAGAGTTGAAGATTGGGGGTGCACAATGTAAATTTGTTTAAGAAAAGATCAATTCCATGCTACCTTTTAAGAAAGAATATAATATTTTGCAGCCAAAAAATTATATGTATGTATGTATGTATTTATCTATCTATCTATGTATCTATGTATCTATCTATCTATGTATCTATCTATCTATCTATCTATCATCTCTCATCTATGTTGTTTATGCTTTTGGGAGACAATTCTCCATGGATCTCTGACCTTTCGACACATACTGTGACAGAAAAACTGACTGTGCTTTATTCCAAACTAACTTTATGAGGGATGTCTTCATGGCAAGCAGCATTGAAAGATAAAGTCTCCCTTCAAAGCAAAAGGCATGTTTGCTTAAATCCTTGAAAAACATAGTGCCTCTCTCAGATGCAAATGGCAAGCATACTTAATCTTCACTGTAAAAAGTATAGGTTCCCTAAGTTCAAAGTTCCTCTTATATAACTCAATCCACTGTTTGTGCTGGTATCATCTGTCTTTCTTTCTGTCACCCTGTGAGAATTGGAGCTTGGGGAACTGGTATAAAAGAAGCTGATACTCTAGCTATTGCTATCGCTCTAAATATACTCTTTTGACCTAGGAGTCTTATGTCTTCTGCCCAAATCCATAAAACTGTGGCAGGCTAATTTAAGTAAGATAAAGCCTCAAACCCTGACCAGTCTTACATGTACTGAATATGGCATTGAGAATAATGTTTTGTGTGAATAACTGCTGCAATGCATAGGGATTGGCTTGTGTTTTCAGTTTTTGTTGTTTTTTTTTTTTTTTTTTTGAGGCGGAGTCTCGCTCTGTCGCCCAGGCTGGAGTGCAGTGGCCGGATCTCAGCTCACTGCAAGCTCCGCCTCCCGGGTTTACGCCATTCTCCTGCCTCAGCCTCCCGAGTAGCTGGGACTACAGGCACCTGCCACCACGACCGGCTAATTTTTTGTATTTTTAGTAGAGATGGGGTTTCACCGTGTTAGCGAGGATGATCTCGATCTCCTGACCTCGTGATCCGCCCACCTCGGCCTCCCAAAGTGCCGGGATTACAAGCATGAGCCACCGCGCCCGGCATGTTTTCAGTATTTTCTAGCTCAGGGATATTGATGTGATAATTATACGGGACCTAGTGGCTCTTTGTACTATTTGTAGGCGAGGTTACCCTGAGAGATTTCTAGTTATATTAATTCAAATTTTGGAAATGTTATAGAAAATACATTCTAATTTATCTGGTCTCAAGAGATACGCAATGAAGCAGAATTGGTTTCTACAGAAAAGTCTCATGGGGCGGGGCTGGCCTCATATTCTACTGCTTCCTTGCCCCAAAGGAACCACCACACCATTGGTTGACTACAAGCTTGTTGTTAGGGTGAAACTTGTAGGAGAATAAAAATTGGGATATTTCTGGGGAAAAACCTGATTCTCAGGGTCTTACAGTGCCTTGAAAAATATTTTGTCCTAATTTTCGAGAGGGAAAACATTTGAGGAAGTGTTTAAGCTTCTCTTTTCTTCTTTGAGAAAGAGTTATCTCATTTGTTTTGTGAGAAGGAACACTTAAATTTTAGAAGCAATGTCAATCAGGAGAGAGGACTTGTGCATGAAAAAGGTCAGTCTTGAAAACCAGCGTGCAAACGTTGCCTTTTGGACTCTTGTGGTGAGATATGTGGTATATCTGCATGTAAGCAATGCAACAGAAGCTCCAGCTGTGTCTCTGCTCCCCAAGTTCCAATTTCTCAGCTTGAAATTAGATACAGTAAGTCAGGACTGAAGAGACACCAAAGTTCAGGTTTAAGGGAAAAAAAAAAAAAAGAGATGAGAGATTCTGCTAAGATTTCAAATTATTGTTTATTAATTAAAATCAAGCAGATGATATAGGTTGATCCATAGGTGGACCGTGCATTTGTTTTTCATTTGTCAAAAACCTACAAACTACGAGTAATTAATACCATATTCAACCTTCAATAATGAGGAAATGAAGACAGTCTTGAAATGTAGTTCATTTTATGCTAAATAAAAGTTTCCTATGATTAAACTCTGGCACTTTTCTGATGGGATCTCCATGCTGTATACAGATTAATATTTCCAAATCACAAAATGATCTTACTAATTTTCTGCACAGAAACTTTAAATTGCTCCATCCTTATTTTTTATTTTTTATTTTTTTTAGGATAAAAGCCATTTTCCATACAACAGTGTGGAAAATCCTTAAGCTTCTGAGGCGTGTTTATTTTTTTAGGCTCATTTCCCCCTCCTGCTTTATTAAATATCTTACCCTTTCTTTCCAGCTCCATTCAAGGTTTAATCAGGTCAGTGTCTCTCTTTCAGGAACATTCAATACTCTTCTCTTCCTCAATTTAATTTAAATACTCCCCTGGTACACTGTCATAGCACTTATTGTATTAAATTGCAAACATTTGTCTACTTGTCTGCTCCCTTCAGTGGACTGAGTTCTTCGAGGACAGGAAGTTTACCATTCATTTGCTCTCACTCTGCACCCCAGCCCTTAGCATATGGTAGCCACTGGATAAATACTTTTGAAATGTGAGTCCCTAAATGACACAGTGCTCAAAACACTAGCCTGCTGTCCAAATCCTAAGGAAGTGGTAGGAGTGGACAGAGAGATTCTTGAAATAGAATCTACAGAAGATGGAGTCTGGAATCTGTAGTTTTAAAAACATTATAGATTATTATAAAAATTCAATTGAAAACCTCTTCTCTAATACCTGCCTTAAGATTTATTTAGCTTTTGATTTTAATTTTCATTTTCTACATCTCACTCCTCTCATAAATAGTTGACGGTACTGACTGTTCTAGTTTAAACAACTAAAATCCTAATAACAGTAATAATATAGCAGATTAAATATTTGTATTAACATGGTCATTATGAGGTTTATTTTCCCAGAATACCAGAAATGCATTTTTAGGGCACATTATTATAGCTGTTTCTCTGAGCGAAATCTTTGAAGTGATTAAGCACGCCTGAATGCTTGTCCAGTTGATGTAGGGAAGCTGTAGTTCCATGCTTTGTTGCCTAGTATTGTTTCCTTAGTGGACTATTTGCATAGTAAACAATAGGAATATTTAACACTTTGTTTTTTAAAAACATGATACAGGCTGTAATGATTTAAAGTATATAATAAAGTTATAAATTATCACTTCTTTTCTCTTTCTTCCAATGTCAGACTTAACCAAGTACTACAAACGATATTTATGTAAAAATAATGTGAGGTAGTTTGACTCTGGGTCTCCACCCTATTCGGAACTCTGTGTGGGGGCTCCAGACTCAGATTTCCCTTCTGCACTGCCCTAGCAGAGGTTCTACATGAGGGCCCCAATATTTAAGGTTACTCTCTGGCACACATGAAAGCACGTAAACATAATTTTGTGGACATATGTCAGTAAAAATTCTATTTTTTGTTTTGTTTTCTTGCTTTTTCCTTATAGTTCGATTACTTTATCTTACATGTCTTCTATAGCCCTGTGAGCCAAAAATATTACATGGTTATCTACATGTTAGATGAGGACAGAGATCATGGCTGCAAGCATGCTGGGCTGGTTTTGTTACCTTGGATAATTCTGCTTATTGGTCCAATAAAGAAACATTTCTTCAAATAGCATCAGAAATTGTAGATGTTTAATTGTAATTCTCTCCCATGCCACCAAATTCCATCTTTTTTTAAAGCTTTTTTAAAGCTCAATTTAAACTATTAATTTGCAAAGCTTTTAAAAATACTGACTGTATTAATGAGCCATGTAAAGTATATCAAATCAAAACAACTTCATATTAATTTCCCCGAAGTTAGAGATTTTAACAGTTTAGTGTAGCTAATGTTGAAAAGTTCCTGTATGGGTTCTAGAAACCTGAATCAGTGAAGGAATTTCACTCCTTCTAGTAGGGGTCATACTGAGCACGACTTCTGTCCTACACAATTTAATAGCACCTTAGAAGTCAAAAAGTAAATAAATGGGAGAGTAAACTGTAAAGAAGCTGTGGTGAAAGGAATGTCACATTTTTACTGAAGTCCTTCCATGATAACACTTAAAGTACCACAGCTGTCTTTGGGCTATCAGCAGTGTGACAATTTTAAAAAAGCTAGTCACAATATTATTTAATACTAATCCCTTCAAGTTGTGAGGTTTATGTTCCTTATCCTTAAATTTAGGTAAAGTGACTGCTTTGAGCAATAGAGTATGATGGAAGTGACTTTATGTGACTTTCAATATTAGATTATAAATGAGATTCAGCTACTGTCTTGTTCTTTCGTTTTATTTTTCTTTTACACATAAAGATTTTACACATTTCTGGGGTACATGTGATATTCTGATACCTGCATACAATGTGTAGTGATCAAATCAGGGTATTTAGGATATGCAGCACCTCAAATATTTATCGTTTCTTTGTTTTGGGGACATTCTAAATATATTTCTAGCCATTTTGAAGCATACAATGGATTATTGCTAACTATAGTCACCTTACTGTGCTATCCAACACTAGAACCTGTTCCACCTACCTAACTGCTTGAGATCAGATCTGGAAAGTTTGGCTACAAGAATGAGTGTAAAGAAGTCAAGCCATGTTCAAGTGTCCTGATGACAAACTCAAATAAGCGCAGTTGTTTCTATCATTTGGGACCAACTGGCCAAAATGTGATTGAAGAAATCTCCAGAGGAGTCCAAGCCCCATACATGAAGTTATTCCATTTTTGAGTATTCACAGCTAAGGTTTCAGCCATAAGGAGAAGGGGCAAGCTATGTCCTTGGTGGTGAGTGCCTCACTCATAGAACTGAGTCTAATAACATGCTTGCCTTAGGCCACTAAATTCTGGGGCAGTCTGATTATTGAAGAAACTATTTTCTAAGAGAAGTAAAATTCTTATCATAAACTATACGGTGTCTCTGAATAATATTATCCACAGCCATCCCTAACATTATCATTTTTGTCTCTTTAGGCAAATGTAAAAATGCTTATAAATAAATATAGAAGCATATCTATCTTTCTAATTATTTATATTCATCAAATATTTATATTAATAGATAAGGTAAATCAGTAATTATTTTAAATAAAAATATAAAGTTTGAAACAGGAGTTGAATGTTCATAAATGTTCTATTATTTGTATGGTCCACTTGCCCAGTTCCAAATGATTTCAAGTTCTGAGAATTAGTCTGGAAACAAAATAATAGGTAAAGGTTATTGTGACTGCATTAATTCCATCCTTTTGCACAACATAGTATAAACACTTGCCATATTAATGCCTGTTTTTCCGAAAATCTTTGATACCACAGGCAGAGAGCAATTGTTTGCCAGTTCTTATAATTACAGGTTTTCAGAAACTAGTCATAGAGATGTAACTGTGAAGCAGTTTGGAAATATTCACCAAGCAGTTCTCTAGAACTAGAGTTTCTACAGAATGAGAAGTTAGAACAAGCTTTTTTAGCCTTGTATAATATATTCATATCCTTCATATGCTCTCACCAGAAGATTTTCGGCATCTAGACAATCTGAATTACATAACTCAGAATTAAAGCCCTGATCATTGTTTTTTGGATTTGTACCTCAAATCTCAGCCACGTGGCTACTGGAACTTATACCACAGCATTTGCTCTGTTTTGACTCTAATTTCAAGACACCAAACAATAATGAAAGACAGTAATCCTGGAGTCCTGGGGGAACAATGTATTGAGCACTATATTTCCTCCAACTTTCAACCTAGACAGAGTTTCCAATTGGTAGTATAAGAAAAGAGATTCCCAGTTAAACTAAAGGCTTCTGCACAGCAATAGAAACTATCAACAGAGTAAACAGACAACCTACAGAACAGGAGAAAATATTTGCAAACTATGCATCTGACACAGGTCTAATGTCCAGCATATAATTAACTTACAGAAATTTACAATAACAAACAACCCCATTAAAAAGTATGCAAAAGACATGAATGGACGCTTTTCAAAAGAAGACCTACATGTGGCCAAAAATCAGATCAAAAAATCTCAGCATCACTGGTCATTAGAGAAATATAAATGAAAACCACAATGAGATACCATCTCACACCAGTTAGAATGGATACTTTTTAAAAGTCGAAAAATAACAAATGGTGGTGAGGTTGTGGGGAAGAAGAAACCCTTATACACTGTTGGTGGGATTGTAAATTAGGTCACTCATTGTGGAAAGCAGTGTGGCAATTCCTCAAAGACCCAAAAACAGAACTACCATTCAACCCAGAATACCATGACTGGGTATATACCCAGGGGAATGTAAATCAATCTACCATAAAGATGCATACACGTGAATGTTCATTGCAGCACTATTTACATTAGCAAAGAGATGGAAGCAGCCTAAATGCTCCTCAAGAGCCCCATGGATTCTGTGAGGTAAAGAGACAAGCTGAGAGTCTCTGGAGAAAAAGGCAAGGATTGAGTATTGCAGAGGCGATGGCGGAATGAGAGATACACGTGGTGAGAACCCTGGGGATCTGCAAGTGGTGCCTCTTGAGTATTCATCAGAGTATTGGTTAGTGCAGGCATGTGGGGAATTTACCTGGGTCTGGATTAAGAACCACCCTAGAAAGAATAGTGACTGGTGCCAGGAATACTGTCAGGGAAGTACCTATTCCCAACAGACTGAAAAACCTCATGATTCTTGAGGATTCGAGGAGAGTATAAAGAAGAGTTCCGCCTCAGTGCTGCAGAGCATTTAACCTTAGCCAACATGGTAAATGTCACAATTTCTAGCATCCAGTGAAATGTTACTAAGATTGCCAAGAACAAAAAAGGAATTTGTGACCCACAATGTGTCCTTCAACAGGTGAATGAAAAACCAAAATATGGTATATCCATCCAATAATAAACTACTTTAAAATAAACTTTTCATATACATGCATCTTAGAACTCAAAATGATTTTTGAAGACAAAAAGAGTACAATCTACATGATTTAAGTTAAATAAATTTCTAAGACTTACTAAGCTATAATGACAGAAAGTATATCAGCTCTGTGGCGAGAGTAGAAGAAGGAATTACAAAGGAGTGTGGGCAAACTGAGAGAAAGGGAAATGTTGATTATTTTGATCTTTGTGATGGTTTCATGGGTATGAACATATATGAAATTTATCAATTTATATGCTTAATTATGTACAATCCATAACATTACAGTAAAGCCGTCTATAAAATAAGAATAAAAATATTTTCTTACAAAGGATAAGCTTATTTTCAGACACTGATAAGTGTGCCGTAATGATGTTTATTTTAGGAATTATAATTAAAATCACAAATTCAAAATATTTCCAGAGAATCTATTTTATTACATTAATATAACTACTTTAAAATATCTGAATTAGTTTTTCTTCTTTTGAAAAATTATATTTAACATTGAAAACAGGCCTAATATTTTGCCTGCTTTGGGGCTCAGAAGTGGTTAGCTGCAAATCAAGTTTATTTGCTCTTGAGTTCACTGAATTAGAAAAGTTTGCTTTTGCAATTATTTGAAGTATTCCTCTAATTTTTAAAGATGATTTAATTATTGTATTCCAAAGTTTATTTCTGCTATCAGAGTTGTATTTGCTAATTAGCGAAGTAAAAAATAATTAGGATACATTTATATTTCCCTCAGAAATCCACCTTTACAGACGAATTTCATAGCATCAGAAATTTGAAAGTTTTATGCCTCATAGAACTACTCTATTAAACCATGTATGACACCAACAGACATATAATTTTAACCTTTTTTAACTATAGTAAATATATAGACAAACCAGAATGGTTCAATTTGTTATACACCATAAGATTTGCTGATTTTGTTCAACCTCTGTTCTCTTCTTTTATGAAAATGAGAACAAGAAGGATTTTCTGAAGTTTCTTCTTTGTTGAATCATTTAAAGCTATTTATGATTATTTTTCCTGCTTAGAGCCTGTTTACCTTAGCCTAAGTTAACAACCCTCTCTTCTTTGAAGACAGTCTAATTACCGTGGTGGGAACTTTCATCAGCCATCACGTATTGCATCTAGAAGTGCTGGAACAATAACTCAAAGCGACTGATTGACAGCAACTGCTACCAAATTAGCATTTCCATGGAAGCCAGCATCAGTTATCGTCAACAGACATTATCCTCCTCCAAGATTTTCTGAACTGCTTTTCAATAGAGGCCAAATCACTCAGTATGCAATAAAACAAAAGAAACTTTGTCTGAATACTATATTAGGACAGAAGCAAGCATCTTCTTACTTCACACTATATGATGTTTAAATTGCATGAGAAGAAACAACAGATTCTTCCTATTAGACATTACCTTTTGTAGTGAGATGGTTTAAATATAGCATATTTAAAAAATAGCACATACACTGAATTGGAATTTTTAAGTTTTAAAGCTGATTGATTAATGCAGTGTCAATACATGTCATGAAAATAACATGTCTTGCTAGGATTAGGTCTGAGCATATGTGAAACTGCAAAAAAATTACACCTCCTAAGAGATGAAAGTAGACTGCTTGTATTTTATAGCTTTCGTTATTCAAAATAAAAGACATTAATATTTAAATGCTGAGTCAGAAAGCTAAAAGAGATTTTCAATATGATCTAGTGAAAATGTCTGTATATAGATAGAAACATCAGAGACCATGACTTTCTCAGTATTAAATCATAAAATATTTTTAAAAGGCAAGACTATGACCTGATTATATGAACTCATATCTTAGTGTTCCGCAGACTTTCACATAGACAAACGCACATACACAACACACAACACATTTGACTCTTTCTATACTTAATGTTGTGTTCTTTTCTGGTTTTATTTAGTCTCAATGTTACTTAACTGCATTTGATAACAACAAAGTGCAAGATTACCTGATTTAAAAATTTCAGTCAATATTAGCATTTAGAACTTTACAACTTTTCAATTAACCCCTGTGCTGTCAAACATCTCTATGATGTTTTTTTAACTCTGCACAATACCTGGCAATTCTGAAGCCACTTAACCCATATCATGTAGTTGATGTCTGACAAATTAGGTAACTAGTTAAAATTTACTATAGGTAACTGAATTCTGAATCAATTGTAACTATAATAAAGTTTTTATCATAATTGCCTGCAATAGTACATGTTATATTTTTGGTGGTGATGATTCACCATTAATAGATACATTGATTTGAGTTATATTCCAATGAAGCTAATGACTATTATCAGTTTTTATATAAATATACACACATATATATTCTAAATATATATATTACTTTTATGAATATGTATATATGTATTCCATAAGTGAAAATAGTTTCCATACCACTGAAATATAACCACAGTATTTATGATGTGTGCTGTATACTATTTTATGCTCACAAAGAAGAAGTTATATATGAACAACTGGCCTAGATTGATTGCTCCATTTTTCTACTAGATATTTTTGACTTGGAAAATTGGATGTCACCTCAGCACTGGCACATCCATATTAAATTAATAATCTTCACCTTGAAATACTTAGTTTTAGTAAGTTTTCTTAATTATAATTTTCATTGCTTTTTCCACTACACTAGAATTTTGAGTTCTTGTTTTTTTTTAAAATTTTATTCTCACTTAGTATTATGGTAACTTTCTTTAGTCACACCTTTTCAAAAAACTCTCTGGTAGCATGTCATAAAATGTGAACAGTTTCTTTTGTCACTTTAAATGAACACATAGCTAAGTGTATCTATTCTGCAATTATGACTTTGTTAAATTGCATCTATACACATCTATACACTGTAGCAAAACAAGAAAAATTAGGATAGGTAGCTTATTAGAATGCCTAAAGTTTGTTTGAGACTTTCTTTTGGTTTCAAACTTTTAAACTATTTTTGTTTTATTTTTTGTATGGTTGCTTCCATTTTTATGTACAAATAGTAAAGAAAAAATATTTCTTTTTTATTCGTAAGTGACACTATTAATCCCTGTCACCTCCAGGGTTTTCTAATAAGACTATCCCTTCAATCTGGCTAGGGTTATGTTGAAATGCTTGTGTTAGTTATCTAACTTGTATGACCTGATGCATCTGATTTAGCTGTAAATAAATAGGGCCACGTCTCTTTTCCTTTTGTAATTAGTTGCCAGCCATATACATGCCTTCAATAACAAGAAATCCACTATTGCTACTATAAATTATCCAGTAATTCTTAGATTTACTCAGTTCAAAGGAGCATACCTTGCTTTTATACCCCAGCAGGTGGATCTTTGGTTGCCAAAGCACCGTCCTGGACAGAGGCCCCTGCTCATTCCTGTTAGATGCCTCCAGTCTTCTGCTTCCTTGTTTCTCTTTCATCTCCATGTGTCTCCATCTATCGTACTGATTTCTCACATATGTGGCTCACATGGTTATCACCCTAACATACAAGTTTAATAATAGTTGATTGATTCAAGAACTCAGAGAATGAACGAGGTAAATCCTAAAGAATTTGAATATAGTAAACAAGAAATAATCATAAATTAGTCAAAGAGAAATCAGATGAATAAATGGGATATTGACACCAAATATAAGAAATGGCAGGGAAAAATTGATTAGTATTTCAAAATGATTTTTACCACACTTATTTCCCTTAATAACTAATATGACAATTCCACTGCAGATAATCTAACATCCTTTCACTTGAATTCCCCATGCTCACTTTATTTGCCAAAAATACTCTTCCCAGGGATAATCCTTTCTACCTCTGCTATACCTATGCCTTCTTAGGTGTGTAGAAATTTTAGAAAACATTTTAAAAATATATCAGAAAATACTGAATAATGCTATGGTATGATAAAATAAAAATTATATTAAAATAAAATTTATTAAGTTAATACCATACTCAATTATATTCAATGCTAGTTGAGAAACATTCTGATAAACATTGAAAGAAAAGTATCAGTAAAGCCAAATCCCTGTGCTCAAGGTGTGTCTAGATAGAAAGTGAGAACATTTACATTTATTATAATGATTAGATTGAGTGATGACATGAAAACAATATCACTATTTACTAGAGAAAAAAAGTTTTCATAAAGAATAATGAAAATTCATAATTTAAAGAGTGAAAAATATTATGTAAAAGCACAGAAGAGGTTTGTGTGTGTATGTGTGTGTGTATGTTTGTGTGTGAGTGTGTCTGTGTGTCTGTGCTTATGAGGAAAAAGAAAGACATCTATCTAGACAAAGATGGTGGCAGAGCTGGTCTCTCTGAAATCCCTCTTTTTGGTTTGCAGAATGCCACCTTCTCACCGCGTTTTCACCTGGCCTTTTTTTCGGTGTGTGCGTGCTCTCCTGGTGTCTGTTTCTTCTTATGAGGACATTGGTCCTATTGAATAAGGGCCCACCCTTAAAAGTTTATTTACTCTCCATTGCATCCTCAAAGGCCTATCTCCAAATACATTCATATTGGCAATTAGGGCTTCAGTCTATAAGTCCTGGGTTGATACAGTTTAGTCTTTGAAACCTAGTTTACAGATTTTTCTGACACCATAGTGGATGGTGAATTGCAAGAATATAGACAACAGAAGTAGATAAAATGGATGAATTCCAGATTTGGTGACAGAGTGCAAACTGGAAAGGAGGAAGGACATAACAGTCCCCTGTAATTCACAGACTTCTACCTGCATGGTCCAGGAAACCTTTTACAAATATATGGATTTTAGTATGTGATCAACAGTGAAAGAAGATACTCTAAAAATTTATTTTTTAAGCAAGTAAATAACATTATGCTCTTAAAATAAAAAGCACCCACCAAAGATATAGGATACACAAAATAGATCACTCAAAACCAGCAATATTTTCTTTTATGGAAGTTTACTGAATAATTAATTTGGTAAACTTATTGGATGAAGTTCATCTAGATTTCAGAAAAGCACTTCACAAGGTCTCACATGATGTCCTTGAAAACAAAAATTCATTTTGTTGGAAGGCAGGGAATTTGGGTGGGATTGTCAATGGTTGATCATGTTCAGAAAGCTATAATTACTGAAAATCTGTCAAGAGAGAATACAGATTCTAGCAGCATGCAACAGAAGTTTTTGCCCTGCTCTGTTTTACATTTTTATCAATGACTTGCATGATTACAATTGCAGCCAACAAAAAACTGGAAGTGATAGCTATTATGTTGGATGACAGATATCAGATGCAAAGAAGAAACAAAGGATATAAGATGTCCTATGAGAGTTGCATTGGAAAATCAACACAATGATTCAGAGGACATTTATACAAAGTCACCTCAAAGTCAGACAAGGTCCCAGACTTCAAAGGCATAGTTGTAATTTGGCTGAATGCATTACCTTATTTCCAAAAAGTATATGTCACTCAAAAGCATGAAGTAGCAATCCTGAGAGTGTGGAAAAAAGGGACTTACAGAAGCAAAGATTGGTTGTTTCAATTCTATTTCTGATCAGGGAAGAATGAATCTTAAACAATATATTTTAAATAATAATATTTAATCAGCAAAGTTGACCTATTACTATGTTGGATAAAAATATTAAGCTTTCTTATCCTTGGTGCCAATAAGTATGAAATTAATCTATTAATTTAGTTTATAAAATGCTCATAAAACAACCTGATCCTACATTTTTTCCTATCTTATATGCGTAAAGGGAGAGAATGAAATACAAATATGAAGTAAATTATTTCCTTCATTTAAGAGTCACATTTCTATTTTGAATAAGGAAATTGTTGTTCTGGCTTCATAGATCAATTTGGAAAACTTGATTAAGTTAGTTCACAAGTGAGACATGGATCCATCCTGCATGTAATTATACAATCAGCTTTCTGGCTTTGCAAATACAAGGGTCAGATCCTGAACCACAGTAAATTAGTGAATACATGAGAGTCACAGTGAGAGACCTATTGAAGGACAACTTCTGAACATTGCCAGGAGATATACCATGCAGCATAATCATTAACTATTCAGGGTCACCATTTATTCTAATTTTGTATTTCTAGCTTGTATTAAAAATTAGTTATAGAAAAATAGTGACAGGTAGTCAGGTAGTAATCCACATCAACATGCAAGGAAAATGTTTGTAAATATTTTTTAAAGACAAGATCAATAAGAATAACACACAACATGGAAGAAAAATGTATTGCATCTTTAACATATTTAATAGCATCCGTGCATGCAGATACAAATACATGACATATTTTAAGCTGTAAAAACCTGTATGATAATATGTAGTTCTTGTAAAATATTTTAAGAGAGACATTGAATGGAATTGTGTTAAGAAAGAAGCAGATAGAATGGTTAAGGGGACATAACATGTACAACTAAAGTGCATTGTTATAAAAATTAAGGACAAGCAAAATATATAAGTAATAATATACACGTATATGTCCATCAGCTAGCTTAATAAATTAATATTGCCAATATTGTTGAAATCCCCTCCCTAATTTAATTTCCTATTCACTCTGCAGAGATGTCTCCTATACTGAATTTTATGTGTATACCTCTGATTCATCCACTATAGCTTTACTGTATACATATACATTTATAAGCATACTGTGATGCTATTTTGTATGTTTTTAAACTTTAGGGAACTTGAACCCATGATATATATCTTCTGAAACTTATTTTTTCCAAGCAAAATTACATCTTTAAAGTTTGTATGCATTGACATGTACTGTGCTATTTCATTTATGTTCACTGCTTCACAGTATCTCATTATATGAATATGTATTTCTCTGTTAATAGCTATATAGGTAGGTTCCCGCTTTATTTTTACACAACAAACAACACCATGAACATTCAGAAACACATATCATGTGCATATTTCTATTTCTCTAATATACACACTTGGAGTACATGGTTGACTTATAGATTCAATGCATCTTTGATTTTACTACATTTTGTCAATCGTCTCCTCTGTGTATTTACACTGATTAGTCTACCCACCAATAAAAAAGTTACTGTTCTGCTTTCTCACAACATATGATATTCTGTTTCCTGTCAGCATGATGGGTATAAAAATATATCCCATAATGATTTGAATTTGTGGTTTTATCATTAGTAATGGGATTGAACATCTTATAATTTGTTTTATAAACTTTTTATGTTTTGTTTTTCATGTAATAGTGTTCATAGCTTTGGTCCTTTCTAACTGACTTTTTAATGCATACTACATATGGCAACTTGTTGCCATTTTTTGGCATACGATGTCAGGATTTAATTTTTTTTAAATAAATGTTTTATTGTTTAATAAATTTAGATTTACAGAAAAGTTGCAAAGGTAGTTCAAAGAGTTCCTATATACCCCTCATCTAGTATCCTCATTATCAATATCTTACATTACTATGATACATTTTCCAATATTAAGAAATTGGCATTTATATATTACTCTTAACTCCAGAAAATATTTGGATTCAGCCATGTTTTCATTAATGCCCTTTTTCTGATCCAAGGTCCAATATAGGGTAGCACTTTGCATTTAGTTGTCATGTTTCTGGTGTCTTCTGGTCTGTGAAAGTTTCTCAGACCTTCCTTGTATTTCATGACATCAACAGTATTAAGGAGTTCTTGAGTTGGAGACCTCACACCTCCTGATTTTGAATTGTGTTATAAACATATAGTAATCAAAACAGTTTGGAAATGGCATAAAAACAGAAATATAAATCAATGGAATAGAATAGAAAGTCCAGAAATAAATCCCAACATATATGGTCAACACATTTTTTACAAAGACATAAAAGAAAAAGGATATAATAGGAAAAGGAGAGTTTCTTCAAGAAATGGTGCTGGAAAAACCAAACTTCCACAGGCAAAAAGATAAAATCAGAGCCTTATCTTATACGAAACACAAAAATCACTTCAAAATGGAGGAAATATACAAATGTAAAACCTGAAACTATGAAACTCCTATAAAATAACACAAGAGAACAGCTCCTTGACATTGGCAATGATTTTTTGATATCACACCAAAGGCTCAGGCTACAAAAGCAAAAATAAATACATTGGACTACATTGAACCAAAACCTTCTTCACAGCAACAGAAACAATCAACAAATATAATGTCAACCTACAATATGTAAAAAAATATTTGCAAGCCACGTCCACATATCTGATAAGAGACTGATATCCAAAATGTATAAACAATCTTTACAACTCAATAGCAGAAAAACAACTCGGTTAAAAAATGGGCAAGAACCTGACCAGAGAGTTTGCAAAGAAGACATAAAAATGGTTAACAGATACATACAATACTGTGTGTATTGACAATATTGTGTCAATATTGTATGTCAAAAAATGGAAATGAGTTGCCACGTGTAGTATGCATTAAAAAGTCAGTTAGAAAGGACCAAAGCTGTGAACAGTGTTATACGATATCCCCAATATGAGAAAAATGCAAATTAAAACCACTGCATCATCCCATAACAGAACAGCCATTAAAAGACAAGAGATAACGAATGTTGCTGTGGGTGTGGACAAAGGGAACCCTTGTACACTGTTGGTGGGAATGTAGATTGGTACAGCCATTATATAACAGCATGGAGGTTTCTAAAGAAATTAAAAATGAACTACTATATGACAGCAATCACTCCTCTGGGTATATGCCCACAGAGATGAAATTACCACCACATAAAGTTATTTGCATTTATGTTTATTGCAGCATCATTCACAATAGCCAAGGTATAGAAACAATTGTCATTAATGGATGAATAAAGAAAATGTGGTGTGTATATATATGTTCACACACATACATACATTTCCTGTATTTATATACTCAAATGTGGTATGTATATATGAATACATATGAATATATAAATATTATTTAGTCTTGGAAAAGCAGATCCTGCCATTGGCCACAACATGGTTGAGCTGGAGGACATTATGCGATATGAAAGAAGCCAGACACAGAGAGAAGAGTACTACATGGTATCACTTATATGTAAAAACTGAAAACAAAAAGTCAAAGTCAAATATATACAAATACACAGAGATAAAAAATAAAACAATGATTACCAGGGGTGGTGAGACTGTAGGAAATGAGGAGATGTAGGCCAAAAGGTACAAGTAGCAGATATGCAGGAGAAATGAGTCTAGAAGTCTAAAGTAATGTAAATGTAATGAGGATTATAGTTTCTGAGATTCTATTGTATTATGGATTTTCTATTAAATAAATAAATGTTAGCTGTTATTCTCATCAACAAACGTAACTATGTGAGACGACAGATATAAACATCTGCTCCACTACAGTAGCCAATTTACTATGTACATGGATGCCATAACATCATGTTGTAAACCTCAAATATACAACTTTATTTAAAAATATAATAAAAACAGAAAAAAAATCCACTCACATGATCTATGGGTTTCTCCCTTACAACGTTATTTTGGCAAATTACATGCACAAATATTGTGAATATGTTAAGAAATTTACTTGCATTATTACATACTCACAACTTATTCTTTTTTTTTTTTATTATTATACTTTAAGTTCTAGGGTACATGTGCATAACGTGCAGGTTTGTTACATATGTATACTTGTGCCATGTTGGTGTGCTGCACCCGTCAACTTGTCAGCACCCATCAACTCGTCATTTACATCAGGTATAACTCCCAATGCAATCCCTCCCCCGTCCTCCCTCCCCATAATAGGGCCCCATGTGTGATGTTCCCCTTCCCGAGTCCAAGTGATCTCTTTGTTCAGTTCCCACCTATGAGTGAGAATATGCGGTGTTTGGTTTTCTCTTCTTGCAATAGTTTGCTGAGAATGATGGTTTCCAGCTGCATCCATGTCCCTACAAAGGACACAAACTCATCCTTTTTATGGCTGCATAGTATTCCATGGTGCATATGTGCCACATTTTCTTAATCCAGTCTGTCACTGATGGACATTTGGGTTGATCCCAAGTCTTTGCTATTGTGAACAGTGCCGCAGTGAACATACGTGTGTATGTGTCTTTATAGCAGCATGATTTATAATCTTTTGGGTATATACCCAGTAATGGGATGGCTGGGTCATATGGTACTTCTAGCTCTAGATCCTTGAGGAATTGCCATACTATTTTCCATAATGGTTGAACTAGTATACAATCTCACCAACAGTGTAAAAGTGTTCCTGTTTCTCCACATCCTCTCCAGCACCTGTTGTTTCCTGACTTTTTAATGATCGCCATTCTAACTGGTGTGAGATGGTATCTCATTGTGGTTTTGATTTGCATTTCTCTGATGGCCAGTGATGATGAGCATTTTTTCATGTGTCTGTTGGCTGTATGACTGTCTTCTTTTGAGAAATGTCTGTTCGTATCCTTTGCCCACTTTTTGATGGGGTTGTTTTTTTCTTGTAAATTTGTTTGAGTTCTTTGTAGGTTCTGGATATTAGCCCTTTGCCAGATGAGTAGATTGCAAAAATTTTCTCCCATTCTGTAGGTCGCCTGTTCACTCTGATGGTAGTTTCTTTTGCTGTGCAGAAGCTCTTTAGTTTAATTAGATCCCATTTGTCAATTTTGGCTTTTGTTGCCATTGCTTTTGGTGTTTTAGACATGAAGTCCTTGCCCATGCCTATGTCCTGAATGGTACTACCTAGGTTTTCTTCTAGGGATTTTATGCTATGAGGTCTAAAATTTAAGTCTCTAATCCATCTCGAATTAATTTTCGTATAAGGAGTAAGGAAAGGATCCAGTTTCAGCTTTCTACTTATGGCTAGCCAATTTTCCCAGCACCATTTATTAAATAGGGAATCCTTTCCCCATTTCTTGTTTTTCTCAGGTTTGGCAAAGATCAGATGGCTGTAGATGTGTGGTATTATTTCTGAGGACTCTGTTCTGTTCCATTGGTCTATATCTCTGTTTTGGTACCAGTACCATGCTGTTTTGGTTACTGTAGCCTTGTAGTATAGTTTGAAGTCAGGTAGCATGATGCCTCCAGCTTTGTTCTTTTGACTTAGGATTGTCTTGGCAATGCGGGCTCTTTTTTGGTTCCATATGAACTTTAAAGCAGTGTTTTCCAATTCTGTGAAGAAACTCATTGGTAGCTTGATGGGATGGCATTGAATCTATAAATTACCTTGGGCAGTATGGCCATTTTCACAATATTGATTCTTCCTATCCATGAGCATGGTATGTTCTTCCATTTGTTTGTGTCCTCTTTTATTTCACTGAGCAGTGGTTTGTAGTTCTCCTTGAAGAGGTCCTTTACATCCCTTGTAAGTTGGATTCCTAGGTATATTATTCTCTTTGAAGCAATTGTGAACGGAAGTTCATTCCTGATTTGGCTCTCTGTTTGTCTGTTACTGGTGTATAAGAATACTTGTGATTTTTGCACATTAATTTTGTATCCTGAGAGTTTGCTGAAGTTGCTTATCAGCTTAAGGAGATTTTGGGCTGAGATGATGGGGTTTTCTAAATATACAATCATGTCATCTGCAAACAGGGACAATTTGACTTCTTCTTTTCCTAACTGAATACCCTTGATTTCTTTCTCTTGCCTAATTGCCCTAGCCAGAACTTCCAACACTATGTTGAATAGGAGTGGTGAGAGAGGGCATGCCGGTCTTGTGCCAGTTTTCAAAGGGAATGCTTCCAGTTTCTGCCCACTCAGTATGATATTGGCTGTGGGTTTGTCATAAATAGCTCTTATTATTTTGAGATACGTTCCATCAATACCGAATTTATTGAGAGTTTTTAGCATGAAGGGCTGTTGAATTTTGTCAAAGGCCTTTTCTGCATCTATTGAGATAATCATGTGGTTTTTGTCTCTGGTTCTGTTTATATGCTGGATTATGTTTATTGATTTGTGTATGTTGAACCAGCCTTACATCCCAGAGACGAAGCCCACTTGATCATGAGGCATAAGCTTTTTGATGTGCTGCTGGATTCGGTTTGCCAGTATTTTATTGAGGGTTTTTGCATCGATGTTCATCAGGGATATTGGTCTAAAATTCTCTTTTTTTTTGTTGTGTCTCTGCCAGGTTTTGGTATCAGGATGATGTTGGCCTCATAAAATGAGTTAGGGAGGATTCCCTCTTTTTCTATTGATTGGAATAATTTCAGAAGGAATGGTACCAGCTCCTCCTTGTACCTCTGGTAGAATTCAGCTGTGAATCCATCTGGTCCTGGACTTTTTTGGGTTGGTAGGCTATTAATTATTGCCTCAATTTCAGAGCCTGCTATTGGTCTATTCAGGGATTCAACTTCTTCCTGGTTTAGTCTTGGGAAAGTGTAAGTGTCCAGGAAATTATCCATTTCTTTAGATTTTCTAGTTTATTTGTGTAGAGGTGTTTATAGTATTCTCTGATGATAGTTTGTATTTCTGTGGGGTCGGTGGTGATATCCCCTTTATCATTTTTTATTGCGTCGATTTGATTCTTCCCTCTTTTCTTCTTTATTAGTCTTGCTAGTGGTCTATCAATTTTGTTGATCTTTTTGAAAAACCAACTACTAGAACTCAGGACTAAGAAACTCAATCAAAACCGCTCAACTACATGGAAACTGAACAACCTGCTCCTGAATGACTACTGGGTACATAACGAAATGAAGGCAGAAATAAAGATGTTCTTTGAAACCAATGAGAACAAAGATACAACATACCAGAATCTCTGGGACACATTTAAAGCAGTGTGTAGAGGGAAATTTACAGCACTAAATGCCCACAAGAGAAAGCTGGAAAGATCTAAAATTGACACTCTAACATCACAATTAAAAGAAGTAGAGAAGCAAGAGCAACCACATTCAAAGGCTAGCAGAAGGCAAGAAATAAGATCAGAGCAGAACTGAAGGAGATAGAGACACAAAAACCCCTCCAAAAAATCAATGAATCCAGGAGTTGGTTTTTTCACAACTTATTCTTAATGCACATTTTATATAATTGTGCATTCATTTTGCTAATATACAAGGTTTTTAATCTAACTTTATAATTTATAGTATGTAGTAATTTACCTGTTTTATAATCTGAATTAAGTAGTAAACTGTATTTTCACTTCAGATAATGAATTGTGGATTGATTGTTTTGTCTTATTCTCTAAAATAATTTTAAAAATATATTGAGTTATTATTTTCTTGAATGTTTGATAAACACTTCTCTGAAAACCATCTGTGCTCAGTGATATTGATGGATGGATGCTAAACTAGGGATTAAATGTGTGTAAGAGTCATAAAATAATTTAGGTGTTCTGTTATATATTGAGTATTATTAAATAATTATGCTATTTTATAAAATACTTTTCTAAGTGTTCAAATGTATTATTTTCTTTACATTTTAGCCTGAAATAATGATACCTCCCACATTATTATTATTGTTACTTGTACTAATTTATATCTTCATTTTTCTCCATCAGTATTATTAAAAGTTTGTCTATTAAATATGTTTTCAAAGATGTAAACATTTATTACATTGAAGCTCTCTACAGGCAAACCTCAGAGATATTGTGGGTTTGGTTCCAGACCACTGTAAGAAAGCAAATGTTGCACTAAAGTGGGTTACACGGATGTTTTGGTTTCCCAATGCATATAAAAGTTATGTTTACACTGCACTATAGTCTATCGATTGTGAAATAGAATTATGTTTAAAAAATGCAGATACCTTTGTTTAAAAATACTTTATTTGCCCCCAAAAATAATGAGTATATGACCCTTTAGCCAGTCATACTCTTTTTGCTTATGGAGGGTCTTGCCTTGATGTTGATGGCTGCTGACTGATCAGGGTGGTGGCTGCTGAATGTTGGGGTGTCTATGACAATTTATTAAAATAAAACCATGAAGTTTGCTGCATCAATTGACTCTTCCTTTTACAAGATTCCTTCGTGGCATCCAAAACCACTAGCATTTTATCCGTCATAGAATTTCTTACAGTATTGAAGTTAGTCATTTTAAAACCTGCCACTGCTTTATCAACCAACTTCACTATCTTAATTCTCATGATGTGGCATCCAAAAACAATTACAAAAATAGTATCAGTGATCACTGATTCCAGATCACTATAGATTTAATAATAGGAAAAACTGTAAGTGTTGGGAGAATGAACAAATGTGGCACAGAGACACAAAGTGAGTACATGCTGTTAGCAAAATGGTGCTGACAGACTTTCTTAATGCAGGATTGCCACTCTACTTCAGTTTGTAAAACAGGCAATACTGTAGCTAAGTACAATAAAGTGAAGAGCAATAAAGTAAGGCATGCCTATATTTTATATTTGTATTGTATTATATTAATATCTTTTGGTGTCTTATTTTTTTCTCTTTGTGTTTATTATGCAAGTAATGCAAAATACTCTTTAGTTTTGACATTTAGCTTATTAATTTTATTCTTCAATTGTTCATGAAGGTATATGAATGATTTCAATGTCATTCTCAATACTATGTTGTCCACATCGTTCGTGCCTGGAAATGTAAAACTTCCCATGCCTGCTGATGTTAATGAATAGATTTTAAACTTCTGCTTATATTGCATTATACTTTTCCTGATTTTTAAAGAAATATCCAGTATAATTGATCATGTTTTCTTTCACCAACCGGTTACTTAAAAAGAGGTCTATATATTTGTAACTATTTCTTGTTTTTATTCTTTTTTTTTTTTTTTTTTTTTTTTTTTTTTTGAGACGGAGTCTCACGCTGTTGCCCAGGCTGGAGTGCAGTGGCGCGATCTCGGCTCACTGCAAGCTCCGCCTCCCGGGTTCCCGCCATTCTCCTGCCTCAGCCTCCTGAGTAGCTGGGACTACAGGCGCCCGCCACCGCGCCCGGCTAATTTTTTGTATTTTTAGTAGAGACAGGGTTTCACTGTGGTCTCGATCTCCTGACCTTGTGATCCGCCCGCCTCGGCCTCCCAAAGTGCTGGGATTACAGGCTTGAGCCACCGCGCCCGGCCTCTTGTTTTTATTCTTACAGTTAATGCTGTCATGGATCACCACGTTAGTCACATTATGTTGATAAAATACAGTCTAATTCTTTAAAATTTAATGAGACTTGCATAGTAGGTAATCAATTTTTATAATTTGTGTGTCAGAAAAAATGTGGATTATATTATTATAGTATGTAATATCCTCTATGAACTCCCAATTATGTTTATTCATTTGATTGTTCAATTTTCTGTGCAAACTCTTCACTTTGGTACAAGCTTTTTGGTTTTGTATTCGCTTGATCTATAGATTACTCACAGACATTTTATGTAACGTTTAACCAATATTGTGGCTATTACAATGTCCATTGTGTTTTCATTATTGTTTGATTTACATATAGTTTAATTAAGTTTTTATTTATGTAAAAATACAAGAAGTGTGCAAATCGTAAGTATATAGCCTATTGAAATATCAAAAAGTTGTTAATATCTAATCATCAAACATATTATTAATAGTATTACCACTACCATAGAAGCCCATACACCACTTCTAAAAAGGAACCACTATTCCAATTTCAGAGGCATAGGTTATTTTTGCCTGTTGTATGGAATTCATAGATTATGCATTCTTCCATGGCTTGACATATTATGTTTGTGAGATTCTTCCATGTATTATATGGCAATAATTAATTAATTTTAAATTTTGTATATTATTCCAACAGTAAATGGATTGATATACCATAGTTTACCTATCCTTTTGCTGAAGAAAGCAACTTTTAGCGAGTATGCATAATGCTGCTATAAACATTCCTTTAAATATCCTTCAGTACACATACGCATGCGTTTTATTTAGTTAATAGGTAATAGATTATTAAAATGTTCAAATGTAATAAATATTGTCAATTAGCCTCTAAAAGTGACTTTTTAAACTTCATTTCTACCAGGAATATTTGAAAATTCTCATTATTTCCCATCCTCACTGACACTTGGTACTATCATTCTGTGTAAATTTTCAGTATTCTGATGAGTGTTTTTTTATTCCAATGGAGTTTTTAAAAAATTTTCCTGAAGAATAATGATTTTGAACATATGTTTGAAATATTTATTGACTTCTTAGATTTCCCCTTATATGAAAAGCTTGCTCAACATTCTCCTAATTTTTTGTTTGGGTTGTCCACTGGTTTAAAGGAGACCTAGCTTTATCCTGGTTATAAATTTTTATTGGATAAATGTGTAACTAATAACTTATATTACTTCATGACCCGTTTTGTGATGCCTATAGGGGTGTCTTTGAGGAATTAATATTTCTAATAAGATTTCTTCCCATTGTCCAATTTTGGTTTTAATTTAAGTATTTTTATGTTTGTGCTTCTGCTTCTGAAAATTAGTATTTGGTTCATTTATTTTAAAACTGTGTTAAATTTAAACACATTTTAAAATTGTCATTGCATTCTGCTATAGTCAAACTTTGTCATATCATAATATTCTTTAGAACTAATAGCATTTTGCCACAATTAAGGTTTATGCCACTTTGTTTAAAAACACTTAAAAAATTGTGCTCTACTTTTGAACTCTTAAAGAAAACACTCTGAGCATCTTTTGTTTTAATTGGAGAACTTTTCATTTAATATTTATATTGGTTTTTGATGCATTTGAATGTCCTGTAAATTTGAGCTTTCGTTATAAAAAATGAACATTATTATTATCAGTTCTTTGTACAATGGATAGTTATTAAAATTATACACCTTTTATTTTCCCACCATTTTTGTATCTTACACCTTCTATTTTGGATAAGTTATCAGTTTTCTAAAGTAATTATTATTCTATTGACAATATATACTTAGAGTTAACTACTTGCTTTTGGAAAGGCCCTATGCCCTCGTAACTGAATTTTTTTTTTTTTTTTTTTTTTTTTTTTTGAGACGAAGTCTTGCTCTGTCGCCCGGGCTGGAGTGCAGTGGCCGGATCTCAGCTCATTGCCAGCTCCGCCTCCCAGGTTTACGCCATTCTCTTGCCTCAGCCTCCCCCGTAGCTGGGACTACAGGCGCCCGCCACCTCGCCCAGCTAGTTTTTTTGTATTTTTTAGTAGAGACGGGGTTTCACCGTGTTAGCCAGGATGGTCTCAATCTCCTGACCTCGTGATCCGCCAGTCTCGGCCTCCCAAAGTGCTGGGATTACAGGCTTGAGCCACCGCGCCCGGCCAATAACTGAATATTTTTTAACCTAGGGGTAGATTTTCAGTTTTACAGTTATTTTCTTTTCACAATTTGAAGAATTTATTTCAGTCTTTTCTATTGATCTTGCAAATTATCATGTTACATCTTTTATTGTTCTTTTACATAGTATTCATTTCAGTGGTTATTTTAAAGATGTATTTGTTTTAGTATATTTTGGGTAGTTTTCAGATTTTTTATTAAATTTCTTTTCATGTATTTTGCCTAGCTTTTGGTGTGTTTTCAGAATTTGAGGTTTAGTGACTTTCATCAGTGTGGAAAATTCTCAGTAATTTTCTCAACTGTGACTTATTTATATCTACATCATCTATCCTTCTGGCAATCAAATTAGACCCATGATGAATGTTCTCATTTTTGTCCTCCATGCTTGTTTACTCGTCTTTTATATTTTCTTTCTTTCTCTCTTTCTTTCTTTCTTTTTTTTTTTTTTTTTTTTTTTTTTTTTTTTTTTTTTGACAGAATCTTTCTCTGTCGCCCAGGCTGGAGTGCAGTGGCGTGATCCCGGCTCACTGCAAGCTCTGCCTTCCAGGTTCATGACATTCTCCTGCCTCAGCCTCCCGAGTAGCTGGGACTACAGGCGCCCGCCATCATGTCCGGCTAATTTTTTGTATTTTTAGTAGAGACTGGGTTTCACCGTGTTAGCCAGGATGATCTGGATCTCCTCACCTTGTGATCCGCCCATCTTGGCCTCCCGAAGTGCTGGGATTACAGGCGTGAGTCACCGCGCTGGGCTTTCTTTTGTATTTTCTTTTACTTTTGTGTCTTTGTTGAATTCTTGGTAAATTCTTCAGATTTTTTTTTCTGTTTATTAATGTTCTTTGGTCTGTCCAGGTTGCGTTAACCCTATCTATTTAACTTCAGAAAATCTCTCTCCCTCTCTTTCTCTGTAGTCAGGGAGGCAGATACATAGATATAGATTTAATTATAGATGTACATATTTACATTCACATAATTTCCAGAAGTTCTGTGGGACATTTTCAAATCGTGCTTGATTCCTTTGACAATATTTTATTTCTGGATTATATTTCTATATATATTTTGCCTTTTAAATTAAGTATTTAAACATCAATATCAATTATCTCCATATCTGAAGCTGCCTAGGCTCTAATTTTGACTTTTGGGGAAATTTTGCTTGGATTTAACATAAATTATTCTGCACAGCATTTGCATTTGTTTTTGACAGCAACCCAAGGTGTCATTAATCAGGAATAACTTTAAATGTATATTTCATACCAGGAGATCTTGAACCAAGTATGCCGTATAAATTCAAATGTACAAGGCAATTTTGTGACTGGAAAAACATACTAATATTTGCCAATCCCCAGGGCAGAATTATTTTGTCCTATTTGGAACTGAGACCAAGATAGTTAATTAAACACATTGTCTTTGTATGTGGGCTGTTTTTTTTTATTTTTTTACTTTTTTCCCCAGCCTGCCCTTTCACAGGCTGCACAGCCCTCCAAGGCTCTGGCTCCTTGTGGAAGTCTTGGTTCCTACTTCACTTGGACAAGGCTTTACTCCTTTTCAGTGGTCTCCACATGACCATAAAAATCCCTGATGTTTTACAGTCAGCAAATATCCTTAGGATGGCTCTGAATTTGCTTACATGTATAATAGTCATTTTTATTCCACTTTTCTCTCCAGGAATTTCTGTCTTTTTTTTTTTTTTTTGAAGTCTAGCCATCATTTGAAAATATTTTGTTTTTCCCAGTATGAACGACTAGGGTTGATAAATCAGGGAAGCTTCTAAGGACATTTATTCAAGACAATTTTTGCATTGCAAATACAGTATTACACTTGTAGGAAGTCGCATTTCCTCCAGCATTTTAGCCAACTGAAAACATGAGGCATTTGAAAAATCGCGTATTTTGATATGTTGTATTAAAAAATTAACAAGGAAAGAAAAATACATAGTTGTCCTGTGAAGACAGTAGGATAGCATGTGAAGAACACTAGAAACAGAATTAATCCCCACCCAGAGAATTTCCTCTATATTATGCTGACAGGTGGGAATGCAATAGTCAGAAAACCTACAAAGTGATAGTAGAGCACATGTAATTTTGAAAAAGTTCTCCTTGTAAAAAATGATTCCTTTAGATTCATTGCATATCTGATTGCCTGAATGAATATACATAGAAATACATGTTTTTCTTTCCTTGTTTATTTTTAAATGCAACATACATATGTATAGATAGAATTGTATAGTGAGTCTCTATACATTACTCAGGTTCATCTATTGTTATCTTAATGGCCAGTCTTGATTCCTTTACTTACAATTAATTCACTAGTTCTTAAATATTTTGAAGCAAACCCTACAAATATTTAATCCACTTGTATTTCAGTATGCATCTCTATGAAAGAAGGATTCCTTTCCAAAAAGCATACTCATAGTATCATTTTAAACTCCTTTTGCAAACTTGTGCTGAAGGAATTCTGTCATCTATCTATGTATCTATGTATCTATGTATCTATCTATCTATCTATCTATCTATCTATCTATCTATCTATCTGTCTGTCAACCAACCTATCAATCATCCATCTTCTATAACATTGACCAAATAGCAATAACAGAGAATCAGATATGACATCAATCTAAAGGACTGTTATTTCACAAGGAAAACTTTTCCAAAATTACACGTGCTATATTGTCACTTTGTAGACTTTCTGACTTGTGGATTACCGAGGAAATTCTCTGAGTGGGGATTAATTCTGATTGTAATGTTCTCCGCGTGATATCCCACTGTCTTCACTGGATAACCTAATAAGCCAAGTTGGTGGTAAAAGTGAGATTATACATCAAAAGAGTGAAGAATGTTATTGAAGATTTTCAACTGGAAATCACATGCACTAAGTTATAATCATTTCCGAGTTTGATTTTTAGGTATTTTATGTAGAAGTTGCAGAGTCATAAATTTTTAACTTGAAAACTTAATGTGAAGATATCCTTACTTTCTGAAATAAGCCCATTCTAATGATAATTATGATGAATCAGTCCTATATCCATCTGTATCTGCTCTACAGATATTTGTCAGGTATAGCTTGGATGCAAGTTTTTATTCTTTCTCAAGCGTATTTACTTCAAGCAATACTTTCAATTGCCATAGTAATTCTAATGTTATTTGTAACATAAAAACAACTTTCCCCTACTTTAGTTCCTCTTTGATGTGTTTGTGATTATCCACTGTTTCTAAATGAATGTATCTGAATGAGAGAAAAATTAGATGTAATTATTTTGCTATATTGCTGTCATTGCTATGTCACATACTTAACATAATCTTAATCCATTCAATGTTCCAAACACTAAGTACAACAATATCACTTTATTATTATAAACATCACATACTACACATGTTAACAATTACCTCATTGTTACAAAATGTTCTTCTGTGTATCTATGTGTCTATATATTTATATATCTCTACATGCACACCTATATATATACACACACACAACTAAATATGTAAGTATACACACAACTACTATATGTAGTACATATAGTGTGTATATATATAAAATGTGTGATATAGTGTGTGTGTGTATATATATATATAAAAAACAACCTCTGCCTGAAACTAACCATCTCTTTCATTCTTTAGGTGTCAAGCTATTATTTCACTATATATGTACATGCTTTAGCAATTATGTTTCATCTAAATTTCCCTTTTTACTAAATGTGAAGATAGTTTCAATGCCTGTCATTAATCACTCCTAATCTCATTTGAACATTTTAAATATTTCCCATTTATAAAGTTTCAAATTTATAACTATATGTTATCTTTCACCAGTCAATACTCATAGCCATAACACTTACGTAGATAACCCCTAATTCAAATTCGATTCATATTCTACCTATCTTTTTTTTTTTTTTTTTTGAGATGGAGTCTCGCTCTGTCGCCCAGGCTGGAGTGCAGTGGCACTATCTCGGCTCACTGCAAGCTCTGCCTCCCGGGTACATGCCATTCTCCTGCCTCAGCCTCCCGAGTAGCTGGGACTACAGACGCCCACCACCACGCCCAGCTAATTGTTTATATTTTTGGTAGAGACGGGGTTTCACTGTGTTAGCCAGGATGGTCTCGTCTCCTGAACTCGTGATCCGCCTGCCTTGGCCTTCCAACATATTCTACCTGTCTTTTAAGATCTTAATAAGGTTATTTTTTCCCCATGAAGTTTATTTTACATTTATCCACTCAACTACCAACCTTTATTTTCTGAATTTTTTAAATCCTGATTTTATGATCTACTTTTCTTAGCTTAATTTATAATACTAACATCACATTTTTTGTAGCTGATTTGCTATACCTAAAACATTAAAGGAATTGTAAATTCATTACAAAGTGATGTATTAGCTGTTTTCATATCTGTATCTACTGCTGAATTTATACTACTAACATCACATTATTTGTGGCTGATTTGCTATACTTAAAACATTAAAGGAATTGTAAATTCATTACAAAGTGATGTATTATCTGTTTTCGTATCTGTATCTACTACCAATGCTCATAAGTGCCTTTAAAAAGCCTATTCATAAGATATATATCAATAAGTACTTGTTAAATCACATTGGCTTTAGAGACTAACACTTTTCTCAATAATAAAGGCCATTTTTTACCTATTTCACTAGCTTTGCTGACACAGGTAAAGCTTTAGCTTTCCTATTTGGACAATGCAGATTTATGTCAATTAACTCATGGTGATCAATACAGATTCAATTGAAGTAAATAAGGGAATTTGTAAGACAGAAATAACTAGATTGAATGTTAAATTCCTCTCAATACTCTTAACAGTTATTTGCCATCCATTTCCCTTAAGATTATCAAGTTAGAAATACCTTTATTATAACCAATTGCATAGTATCCACAAACATTCAGAAATGTGTATTTTCATTTGATCCTAAAATTAGGATAAACTCTACACTGTTTTGTATATAGAAAACCATATTGGCCTCATTAAGATTAGTAATGAGAATTGATTTTGCAGGGTCTAATCTGAATTTTATGCGTGTCATTCTAACTGGGCTAATGAAATGATTTTGGTTGCCAGAAGCATTGCAGCCTGGCTATCTGGAGTGCAGCATTTTACATGAGCTGCCAGAAATAAAAGCATTCATTTGCACTTCTAGACAGAAAATGTGGGTGTCTACAGACTGCCATACAGAACTAGAGAAATCCAATTGGACAATAAAAACCTTTAAAGTATCTCTCCAGATGGCTGAGCTGCTGTTCCTTCACGTGGAACTGCAACACCCTACTTTAGGTGATGGCATTTCTGCCTGTGTATGAAAATTCAGAAGAGAAGTTTAGAATTCAAAGAACAGTATTCAGCTATGTTGGTGATCAATATTTTTAGCATGATTTTTTTTAGGTGTGATATTTATCATACCCCCGATGACAGGAATATATAAGTTTCTTCAACTAACTGAGTAAATATTAGCATTCCTTAAAAACAGAAGCAAATATATCTAATGGCACACAAAGGAAGAAAACATGGCAAAGAGATACTATGATTAGCAAGCTTGATATTCTACTGACAGTCAATAGTATTTTTTTTAGGAGGAATACATTGAAGATTTCATCCTTGTGTTTTGTATGATAAAAATTACTTGGGTGTCATTTTAGCTTTTATAAAAAATGACTAATGGCTATACAAATATTATTCCCAGGAATCATCAATAGCTTCTGGATACATTAGATTTTTATTGGTATTGTACAGATGTGTATAATTACTGCTTTGCTTTGCTTGAATAGAAGCCATCTGTTTATCTTAGGATGATTAGAACATTTAGCAAATTTAGTTACTTTAGCAGAATCTGAATATCTGTTTTTTTTTTTAATTTTTTTTTTTTTTTTTTTTTTTTTTTTGTCACTTCATGTGATTTAAGTGACCATTATGAGAAAGACTCCCTGGATACTTCAACTTCAAAAAACTTTGAACTGTGAAGGAAAGTACTGATACTGACAAGTAAAAATGTTTTTTTCTTAAGGCTGTATTACATTTATTTTGCTAAAATGTTATATTAAATATGTATTTATTCTACATATATTAAACAGATCAATTTATTCAATGTTATACATTAATGGTGATCTTTATTAATTCCTTTTGGTTTTATATCTACTCTGTAAGAAATGAAAACTTGTCTTGCTTCCATCTTGTAAGGTGGCAGACCACTTTGATTTTCTGATATTGATTGATTCTTGAATTTGTAAAAATAACTATTTTATATACACACATATATTTATATACACACATAAAATATTGCTTGTTCCAGTTATCTATTACTCCGTAGTGATAAAGCCCACAAGGATAAACAACAAGTATTTAAATGTATCTCAACGTTTCGTAGATCGGGAATTTGAGAAAGGTTCTGCTGAGTAATCCCCATACTTCAAATGGTGCTGATAGACATTTGGTGGCATTTATCTGGAGGATACATTGAACCTGAGGCCCAAATTGGTTTAACTAACATTCACATTCTGGTGACTTTGTAGGGATGTTTGCAATTCTGGAGCTACCATTGGAGCATCTTCATTTGGCTTTTTATGTATCTTGGGCTTTCTCAGAGCATGTTGCCCTTAGTGGGTATTTCAATTTCTAATATGTCAGCTCTTGTCTCCAAAAGAGCAACAATAGTATGTAGCTGCTCATATTCTTAGAGTTGTCAAAATGTTACCTTCACCTTTTCCAGAGTACAATATTTATCTTATTTTTAAAATTTATTAATTTGTATTTTTCATAATCATTGGTTAAATTCACCAATAAATTCTGTTAATATCAGAGCTTCAGTTATTTGGTTTTGCTATTGTTGCCATGCATTACTTCCTTTGTATGCCTTTTTGTTCTTATAGAAGTGACAAAAATAATCAAATTTTTAAATGTGTAAAAGAACGTAATAGACATTTCTCAAAAGAAGACATATAAATTCCCAACAGATATATTTAAGAAGTGTTCAAATCAGTAATTACCAATTACCAGGAAAATGTAAATCAAAATCACAGTGAAATGTCTCCTTACTCCAGTTACAATGACTACTATCAAAAACATAAAAAATAAATTCTGGGGAAGATTTGAGAAAAGGGAATTCTTATACCATGTTGATGGGAACTTTAGTTCATATGGGCATTAGGAAAACAGTATGGTGGCTCCTCAAAAATAAAAATAAAAATAGAACTGCCATATGATTCAGCAATCTCACTAAAGGGTACATATCCAAAGGAAGTAAATTTAGTACGTCAAACGGATATCGGCATTACAGCATCATTCACAACAGTCAAGATATGAAATCAACCTACATTTTCATTTGTGGATGAATGAAAAAAGAAAATGTGACATATATACACATTGGAATACTATTCATCCACAAAAATGAAATTCTGCCATTTGCAGTGTCAAAGATGAACCTGGAGACATTACGTTTAGTGAAATAAGCCAATCACAGAAGGACAAATGTTACATGATCTCAATCATATGTGGAATCTAAGAGAGTTGTATCCCGTAGAAGAAGAGAGTACAATAATGGTTACAAGGGACTGAGGAAGATAAGAGGGAGGGGAGAACCAGGAGTGATTGAACAATGGGTGCTACATTACAATTAGATAAGAATAAGATCTGGTGTACTATTGCACAGTGTGGTTAAATAGTAATTACATATTGTATAGTTCAAAATAGCTAACAGAGGATTTTGAATATTCTCACCACAAATAGATGGTACGTATTTCTGAAGATGAATATGTTAATTCCTGATTTGATAATTACAGTGTATACATGTATGAAAACATCACACTGTATGCTAGAAATAGGTACAATTATGTGTCAGTTAAAAATAAAATTAAAAAAACAAATTGAGAAAAAATTTTTAAAGCTTAAGAATTATATCAGCAAAACCCGTTGAAAATATATCCTTTACTATTTCTTTGGTAAATATCCGTATCCCAAAGCCTTTTATTTTCACCCTTATAGTGAATGTTAATTCACCCCAACTTTAAGTTCTAGACTAACCATGATTTTCTTTATTATTTTCATGTTAATTTGATTGTATTTTGGCATTTAGTTTTGATTTTTTTTGATTAAAGAAAGTACTGCTAGAACAATTGCCATCTTTTGCATATATTCTGTATTTTGCCCATGCTGGCTTCTAACATATTCTCCTTATCCCTGAATAGTTTATTCTTTTACTGTCATGTATCTAGATTAGAATTAATTTATTTGCTTGGCACTGATATGTATTTGAGTTTAGTAATCTAAATTATCAAGTTTCTGTGGTCTTTCTTTTTTAGAAACTTCTATTGAACATTTAAAGAAACTTCTTAATCTAGCACTCATACTTTTAAATTGAACTTTTATTTATTTAACATTTACTTACTTCTGTCTTGCATCTTAATTTCTCAGGATCATCTCATTCCCATTTGGAACACTTTGATTTTTCTTGTTGATAATAGACTAATTGGTTTTATTTTGTTTCTGCCTTTTTTGCAAGAATTAATTTTTACCTCTATTATACCTCTGTTTATCTCTTTGAAGAAACCAACATACTTATATTAAAATGTATTATACACATCTGTTATTTGAAATTCATATATATTCTGCTTTGTTAATGTATGTCCTTCTTAACATTAGGTGTGTTTGTATATTATGCACAGCTGAATTTCTTTGTGCGAAATTATATTTTGATCATTTTTCCATTACTTGCTGCCTCTTTCTATACCTTCATCCTGTCCAGCTTTATTATTTCTTTTTTCAGTTAGCTGTTCCCTGTGGCCTTCTGTCCAAAATATAGGTCTTTAATCTTGGTTTGGGCTGATGCTGTGTGCTTATTTTGGGGATGTAGGGAATCTATTCTTCAAAACAGTAGGTGGTTTGACTCAATACCTGGTCAAGGGTTTGTGATTTTTCTCTTCCCACCAGCCTAGACTACAGGTTCATAAAAGCTTGAGTTTGGGGCAAAGGTCAGTGTTAGCATTCTGAAGCTTTCTTTTTGAAGCGTGGGAGGAGAATATGAACTACACATTTGACCTCTAGTTTCCATCCATGAGCTTGACTCCAGTCATTTTTGAATTGAATTTTGAATGAAAGCTTTTTTTTTTCTTCTCCTTTTTCCCCTCATGGTTACTTTGCACAAACAGAACTTCTGGCAACTCCTACCTGATTCTAGACCAAGAGAATAAGCTGTGGTGTTAGCCCTGTTCCCTGCTCTCTATTTTAGTTTTGATTTTTACTCTCAAATATCTCATTTTGTACAGCTGACTTTTGCATTTTTATTTTACATTTTATCCAGTATTTCCATGACTTGGAATAAAAATGGAGTGCTTAAAGTTATAATGTTACAATGAATGGAAGTTGAAATTTTAATTATATAGTTATTAACTGAAATATTCTCAATCTTCCTTCAATTTGTTCCATAGAGCTATAGAAAAATGTGATTGAATAAACGTTTGTATAATGCTTTTGTTGTAATTTTAGATATCACAATAGAAAATATAGTTAGGCCGGGTGTGATTGCCTATAATCCCAGCACTTTGGGAGTCTGAATCAGGAGGATCATGAGGTCAGGAGTTCGAGACCAGCCTGGCCAGCAGGTGAAATCTCGTCTCTACTAAAAATACAAAAAATTAGCCAGGAATGGTGGCGCATGCCTCTAGTCTCGACTACTAGGGAGACTGAGGCAGAAGAATCACTTGAACCTGGGAGGCAGAGGCTGCAGTGAGTTGAGATCGTGCCCGTGCACTCCAGCCCAGGTGACAAAGCAAGACTCTGTCTCAAAAAAAAAAAAAAAAAAAAAGAAAGAAAGAAAAAAGAAAACCGCCTCTTTTTTTTTCTAATTTCCACCAAAGCAATGAGAATCTGATTTTTAAACCTACACACACATATATTACACGTATATATTTAGTTCAAAAGATATTACACTAGGAAAATAATTAGAACAACACAGAGTGAAATGATTAGGAATATTGTTAAGTTTTATACAATATCATGGTTTGAATTTCAGTCAAGAAGCCTCAAAGAATTCATAGCAAATCTACGCACTGGACACAGAAAAAGTACTAAGGAGAATGAAGGATGCACACAGATACCTGTTTTTGAGGACAGGCTTTGTCTAATAGTGCCAGAGCCACAAGATAATTTATGCTCTCTTCCTCATCTCCAGATTTAAATAAATCATCACTCCATGAAACCTTGGAAGCTTCTCTTTAGGTAGAGGCACATCAACTCTGAATGACTGCATGGAGGACAAACCCCACCAATAGGTCCACCTGCTGAGTGTTTTTATGTGATCAAAAAATAAATGTTTATTTTGTTTGAGACATTTTACATTTTTGAATTATTTATTAGAGCAGTAAGTCTACAGTAAACAATAGTTTATACTACTGAAATGGGAAAAGTTGCCTTGTCCCCATCACAGGCCGTCAGACGGGGGTATGGCTCACTTCTTCAGTGCCCCACTACTCAAACCTCTAGAGATGCATACAGATGGGCAAGCTGTGGGGCTGTGACCCCAATCCAGTGTCTAGGGGTGAGTGTTTACGGCTGAAGCCCCAGTGGGCATGTGTTACAGGGTGCTCTTTTAGTTTAGTTGTTTATAGGCGGCTTGTGTTCGTCAGCTCTGTTAGACCCCTACCTTGTGGCAAGGACAGAGAGCTTTCTGTATCCCGGGGTTCTTGCCTTGGTGTACCAGGAAAATGAGATCACACATGGGCTTGGAGAATGAATGCAAGGTTTTATTGAGTGGAAGTAGCTCTCAGCAGTTGAGGGAGCCCGAAGGGAGATGATTTCCTCCTGACGTTCTCTTGCTGTCCAGCCGCTTGTGTGTTCCTCCGCCTACGTGTTCCTCTTGACGTCCAGCCACTTGTGTGTCTGCCCTTTAGGGTCTCAGAGTCTTATAGGCACAGAAAGGGGACGTGGCGGGCGAGGTTGTCTTGGGAAATGCAACATTTGGGCACAAAGGCAGGAGTACCTGTCCTCACCTAGGTCCATGGATACAGGCTGGAGGTGGAGCCCTTGCCAGGGACCACACCATTCTCCTCCCATCACTTCCCTGCCCCTCTTTCTGTATCACTACCAATCACAATTAATATATCAAGCACAACGTTAAGCCTTTGTCTAAACTACCACTTAGACATAACTTTTTAAAACAACCATAGTTATATTACATAAAATATGCCTAATGTTGTCAATTATCCATTGCTCAATGAATTTTCATACTTATGAATTACAAAGTTAAATTAATAGAATAGAAAATCAGTTAATATTCAGGTGCTATAATTCTACTTATAGGAGGTATTAGAATGAACATATAAAAAACAGATAAGTAACTGGTCACTGGTAAACTAGTTTCTACATAGTAAGTAGGTTCTTCACAGTACTAAAATCGTGTCCTGTCAGTTTCTTCCACTTTGTTAATCTATTCTTATTTTACAGCTCTGATTCCCGTAAAACGTTACTATGAATAAAATTATATAGGATGAACATGGTGTTTTGTTTATTTTCCTTTCTCTATGATTATGTGAATAGTTTGGAAGAGAAAAATATTTAGAAAGGAAGAAAAGATGATAAACAATTTTTTATAGTTTAGATGTGAGGTTGTTCATTCACTCATCTATACATTCAAATGTATATTTATTATTTTGGAGGTATTACAATAGATGAATGGCAGCAGGAATGTTAATGTGAGGAATAATTTAAGAAGTAATCACTTAAGGACATTTGACAAGGCATAAAAACTGCTTAAAATTATAGAAAGGTCGTTTTTTGTTGTTGCTTTTCCAATTTGTGACTTAATGTCTAACTTCTGTCAAATGTAAATATCACTGGGCAAGGTGACTCACGCCTGTAATACCAGCATTTTAGGAGGTCGGGGTGGGCAGATCACCTGAGGTCAGGAGTTCTAGACCAGCCTGGTGAACGTTGCGAAACCCTGTGTCTATCAAAAATACAAAAATTAGTCGGCGTAGTGGTGGACGCCTCTAATCCCAGCTACTCGGGAGGCTGAGGCAGGAGAATTGCTTGAACCTGGGAGGCAGAGGTGGCAGTGAGCTGAGATCGTGCCACTGCACTCAAGGAAAAAAAAACAAAAATAAAAACAAAAAACTAAATATTTACATATGTGGGAAGTTATATGATAATAAACTTCGTTAAGTTATAAAACAGTGGGAACTGAATTTTCTCATGTAAATTTTTTTCCTCTAAAAACATTTAGTGCCAAAAAATTAAACTTAGAGCAAGACAATCTCTTCCAGATAAATGGTGCATATCTGAGAAGGAGAAGGAAGCCAGTGTTGAAATTCTTAAAGAGAAAGAATCTGATTTTAATCATAGAGGTGATGATTAAAGCAAATTAGATTAAGTGAATGATGGAGTCCACAAAAAACAAAAGAGAATGAAGTATGAAGCCACTAATTTATATATATATATTTTTAATAAAGGATATCTCCTACTTTATAGTATGTGGCCTACCTAATCTTATTTGTAACATTTGCTTTGGAGTAATTGTGTAGCAAGAAGTTTTTAAATAACCTAATATTTTTTTTGAATTCTATTGTGTAATGTTTAAATACATCTAGGCTTTATCATAGTGTACATATAGAAATTTCTCAGGCAGATTGGAGTCACATTAAGTTACAATTCAGTTATAATTATTTAATCTTTAAGAAATATGTTTTCTTGGCCTGGCACGGTGGCTCACACCTGCAATCCCAGCACTTTGGGAGGCCAAGGTGGGCAGATCATGAGGTTAGGAGATCGAGACCATCCTGGCGAACACGGTGAAACCCCGTCTCTATTAAAAATACAAAAAATTAGCCGGGTGTGGTGGTGGGCGCCTATAGTCCTAGCTACTCGGGAGGCTGAGGTAGGAGAATGGCATGAACCTTGCAGTGAGCCAAGATTGCGCCACTGCACTGCAGCCTGGGAGACAGAGCAAGACTCTGTCTCAAAAAAAAAAAAAAAAAAAAAACAGATACATTTTCTTTTTTTCGTTTTCAAAGATGAAGAAGAGATGAAAAAGAAATAATAGTTTTTTGTTTGCTTGTGACCTAATGAGATCATTTTTGATGCACATTTTTAATACACATAAAGACAACACAATTTTATCATTATTTTAAAAACAGAATTGTCGGTTTCAGTTGTTATAAGTGATTGAGCTAATGCTTGCAAAAATAAATATTTCTTAAGTGTTCATTTATACACATCATTAAATGTTGTTTTCATTTGTTTTTGATAATCAAATTTATATTTACTTATACAATTTGAAAATATACAATAATATATAATTTAATTCTAAATGAGGTAGCAAATTTTGGAATTAGGATTTATAATGTTATTAATTATATTCATTATAAAATTTAATCATATGATTATTTAATTTTCCAAATATTCATATTTCAAATATTGGCTTTCTTTGCAATTTTCTTTTTTTTTTTTAATTAATTTATTATTATTATACTTTAAGTTGTAGGGTACATGTGCATAACGTGCAGGTTTGTTACATATGTATACTTGTGCCATGTTGCTGTGCTGCACCCATCAACTCGTCATTTACATCAGGTATAACTCCCAATGCAATCCCTCCCCCCTCCCCCCTCCCCATGATAGGCCCCGGTGTGTGATGTTCCCCTTCCTGAGTCCAAGTGATCTCATTGTTCAGTTCCCACCTATGAGTGAGAACATGCGGTGTTTGGTTTTCTGTTCTTGTGATAGTTTGCTGAGAATGATGGTTTCCAGCTGCATCCATGTCCCTACAAAGGACACAAACTCATCCTTTTTGATGGCTGCATAGTATTCCATGGTGTATATGTGCCACATTTTCTTAATCCAATCTGTCACTGATGGACCTTTGGGTTGATTCCAAGTCTTTGCTATTGTGAATAGTGCTGCAATAAACATACGTGTGCATGTGTCTTTATAGCAGCATTATTTATAATCCTTTGGGTATATACCCAGTAATGGGATGGCTGGGTCATATGGTACATCTAGTTCTAGATCCTTGAGGAATCGCCATACTGTTTTCCATAATGGTTGAACTAGTTTACAATCCCACCAACAGTGTAAAAGTGTTCCTATTTCTCCACATCCTCTCCAGCACCTGTTGTTTCCTGACTTTTTAATGATCGCCATTCTAACTGGTGTGAGATGGTATCTCATTGTGGTTTTGATTTGCATTTCTCTGATGGCCAGTGATGATGAGCATTTTTTCATGTGTCTGTTGGCTGTATGAATGTCTTCTTTTGAGAAATGTCTGTTCATATCCTTTGCCCACTTTTTGATGGGGTTGTTTTTTTCTTGTAAATTTGTTTGAGTTCTTTGTAGGTTCTGGATATTAGCCCTTTGTCAGATGAGTAGATTGCAAAAATGTTCTCCCATTCTGTAGGTTGCCTGTTCACTCTGATGGTAGTTTCTTTTGCTGTGCAGAAGCTCTTTAGTTTAATGAGTTTCCAATGGTCAATTTTGGCTTTTGCTGCCATTGCTTTTGGTGTTTTAGACATGAAGTCTTTGCCCATGCCTATGTCCTGAATGGTACTACCTAGGTTTTCCTCTAGGATTTTTATGGTATTAGGTCTAACATTTAAGTCTCTAATCCATCTTGAATTCATTTTCGTATAAGGAGTAAGGAAAGGATCCAGTTTCAGCTTTCTACTTATGGCTAGCCAATATTCCCAGCACCATTTATTAAATAGGGAATCCTTTCCCCATTTCTTGTTTCTCTGAGGTTTGTCAAAGATCAGATGGCTGTAGATGTGTGGTATTATTTCTGAGGACTCTGTTCTGTTCCATTGGTCTAAATCTCTGTTTTGGTACCAGTACCATGCTGTTTTGGTTACTGTAGCCTTGTAGTATAGTTTGAAGTCAGGTAGCGTGATGCCTCCAGCTTTGTTCTTTTGACTTAGGATTGTCTTGGAGATGCGGGCTCTTTTTTGGTTCCATATGAACTTTAAAGCAGTGTTTTCCAATTCTGTGAAGAAACTCATTGGTAGCTTGATGGGGATGGCATTGAATCTATAAATTACCTTGGGCAGTATGGCCATTTTCACAATATTGATTCTTCCTATCCATGAGCATGGTATGTTCTTCCATTTGTTTGTGTCCTCTTTTATTTCACTGAGCAGTGGTTTGTAGTTCTCCTTGAAGAGGTCCTTTACATCCCTTGTAAGTTGGATTCCTAGGTATTTGATTCTCTTTGAAGCAATTGTGAATGGAAGTTCATTCCTGATTTGGCTCTCTGTTTGTCTGTTACTGGTGTATAAGAATGCTTGTGATTTTTGCAAATTAATTTTGTGTCCTGAGACTTTACTGAAGTTGCTTATCAGCTTAAGGAGATTTTGGGCTGAGACAATGGGGTTTTCTAAATATACAATCATGTCATCTGCAAACAGGGACAATTTGACTTCTTCTTTTCCTAACTGAATACCCTTGATTTCTTTCTGTTGCCTAATTGCCCTAGCCAGAACTTCCAACACTATGTTGAATAGGAGTGGTGAGAGAGGGCATGTCTGTCTTGTGCCAGTTTTCAAAGGGAATTTTTCCAGTTTTTGCCCATTCAGTATGATATTGTCTGTGGATTTGTCATAAATAGCTCTTATTATTTTGAGATACGTTCCATCAATACCGAATTTATTGAGCGTTTTTAGCATGAAAGGCTGTTGAATTTTGTCAAAGGCCTTTTCTGCATCTATTGAGATAATCATGTGGTTCTTGTCTTTGGTTCTGTTTATATGCTGGATTATGTTTATTGATTTGCGAATGTTGAACCAGCCTTGCATCCCAGGGATGAAGCCCACTTGATCATGGTGGATAAGCATTTTGATGTGTTGCTGAATCCGGTTTGCCAGTATTTTATGGAGGATTTTTGCATCGATGTTCATCAGGGATATTGGTCTAAAATTCTCTTTTTT
Organism: Macaca thibetana thibetana; assembly: GCF_024542745.1. NCBI lineage: Eukaryota > Metazoa > Chordata > Mammalia > Primates > Cercopithecidae > Macaca > Macaca thibetana. The sequence goes on from NC_065594.1 coordinate 64,306,047, forward strand.
TGTTGTGTCTCTGCCAGGCTTTGGTATCAGGATGATGTTGGCCTCATAAAATGAGTTAGGGAGGATTCCCTCTTTTTCTATTGATTGGAATAGTTTCAGAAGGAATGGTACCAGCTCCTCCTTGTACCTCTGGTAGAATTCAGCTGTGAATCCATCTGGTCCTGGACTTTTTTTGGTTGGTAGGCTATTAATTATTGCCTCAATTTCAGAGCCTGCTATTGGTCTATTCAGGGATTCAACTTCTTCCTGGTTTAGTCTTGGAAGAGTGTAAGTGTCCAGGAAATTATCCATTTCTTCTAGATTTTCCAGTTTATTTGCGTAGAGGTGTTTATAGTATTCTCTGATGGTAGTTTGTATTTCTGTGGGGTCGGTGGTGATATCCCCTTTATCATTTTTAATTGCGTCGATTTGATTCTTCTCTCTTTTCTTCTTTATTAGTCTTGCTAACGGTCTGTCAATTTTGTTGATCTTTTCAAAAAACCAACTCCTGGATTCATTGATTTTTTGGAGGGTTTTTTGTGTCTCTATCTCCTTCAGTTCTGCTCTGATCTTAGTTATTTCTTGCCTTCTGCTAGCTTTCGAATGTGTTTGCTCTTGCTTCTCTAGTTCTTTTAATTGCAATGTTAGAGTGTCAATTTTAGATCTTTCCTGCTTTCTCTTGTGGGCATTTAGTGCTATAAATTTCCCTCTACACACTGCTTTAAATGTATCCCAGAGATTCTGGTATGTTGTATCTTTGTTCTCATTGGTTTCAAAGAACATCTTTATTTCTGCCTTCATTTCGTTATGTACCCAGTAGTCATTCAGGAGCAGGTTGTTCAGTTTCCATGTAGTGGAGCAGTTTTGATTGAGTTTCTTAGTCCTGAGTTCTAGTTTGATTGCACTGTGGTCTGAGAGACAGTTCGTTATAATTTCTGTTCTTGTACATTTGCTGAGGAATGCTTTACTTCCAATTACATTGTCGATTTTGGAGTAAGTACGATGTGGTGCTGAGAAGAATGTATATTCTGTTGATTTGGGGTGGAGAGTTCTATAGATGTCTATTAGGTCTGCTTGCTGCAGAGATGAGTTCAATTCCTGGATATCTTTGTTAACTTTCTGTCTCGTTGATCTGTCTAATGTTGACAGTGGAGTGTTGAAGTCTCCCATTATTATTGTATGGGAGTCTAAGTCTCTTTGTAAGTCTCTAAGGACTTGCTTTATGAATCTGGGTGCTCCTGTATTGGGTGCATATATATTTAGGATAGTTAGCTCTTCCTGTTGAATTGATCCCTTTACCATTATGTAATGGCCTTCTTTGTCTCTTTTGATCTTTGATGGTTTAAAGTCTGTTTTATCAGAGACTAGTATTGCAACCCCCGCTTTTTTTTGTTCTCCATTTGCTTGGTAGATCTTCCTCCATCCCTTTATTTTGAGCCTATGTATGTCTCTGCGTGTGAGATGGGTCTCCTGAATACAGCAGACTGATGGGTCTTGACTCTTTATCCAGTTTGCCAGTCTGTGTCTTTTAATTGTAGCATTTAGTCCATTTACATTTAAGGTTAAGATTGTTATGTGTGAACTTGATCCTACCATTATGATATTAACTGGTTATTTTGCTCGTTAGTTGATGCAGTTTCTTCCTAGCCTCAATGGTCTTTACATTTTGGCATGTTTTTGCAATGGCTGGTACTGGTTATTCCTTTCCATGTTTAGTGCTTCCTTCAGGGTCTCTTGTAAGGCAGGCCTAGTGGTGACAAAATCTCTAAGCATTTGCTTATCTGTAAAGGATTTTATTTCTCTTTCACTTATGAAACTTAGTTTGGCTGGATATGAAATTCTGGGTTTAAAATTCTTTTCTTTAAGAATGTTGAATATTGGCCCCCACTCTCTTCTGGCTTGTAGAGTTTCTGCCGAGAGATCTGCTGTTAGTCTGATGGGCTTCCCTTTGTGGGTAACCCGACCTTTCTCTCTGGCTGCCCTTAAGATTTTTTCCTTCATTTCAACTTTGGTGAATCTGGCAATTATGTGTCTTGGAGTTGCTCTTCTCGAGGAATATCTTTGTGGCGTTCTCTGTATTTCCTGGATTTGAATGTTGGCCTGCCCTACTAGGTTGGGGAAGTTCTCCTGGATGATATCCTGAAGAGTGTTTTCCAACTTGGTTCCATCTTCCCCCTCACTTTCAGGCACCCCAATCAGACGTAGATTTGGTCTTTTTACATAATCCCATACTTCTTGCAGGCTTTGTTCATTTCTTTTTCTGCTTTTTTCTTTTGGTTTCTCTTCTCGCTTCATTTCATTCATTTGATCCTCAATCGCTGATACTCTTTCTTCCAGTTGATCGAGTCGGTTACTGAAGCTTGTGCATTTGTCACGTATTTCTCGTGTCATGGTTTTCATCTCTTTCATTTCGTTTATGACCTTCTCTGCATTAATTACTCTAGCCATCAATTCTTCCCCTTTTTTTTCAAGATTTTTAGTTTCTTTGCGCTGGGTACGTAATTCCTCCTTTAGCTCTGAGAAATTTGATGGACTGAAGCCTTCTTCTCTCATCTCGTCAAAGTCATTCTCCGTCCAGCTTTGATCCGTTGCTGGCGATGAGCTGCGCTCCTTTGCCGGGGGAGATGCGCTCTTATTTTTGGAATTTCCAGCTTTTCTGCCCTGCTTTTTCCCCATCTTTGTGGTTTTATCTGCCTCTGGTCTTTGATGATGGTGATGTACTGATGGGGTTTTGGTGTAGGTGTCCTTCCTGTTTGATAGTTTTCCTTCTAACAGTCAGGACCCTCAGCTGTAGGTCTGTTGGAGATTGCCTGAGGTCCACTCCAGACCCTGTTTGCCTGGGTATCAGCAGCAGAGGCTGCAGAAGATAGAATATTTCTGAACAGCGAGTGTACCTGTCTGATTCTTGCTTTGGAAGCTTCCTCTCAGGGGTGTACTCCACCCTGTGAGGTGTGGGGTGTCAGACTGCCCCTAGTGGGGGATGTCTCCCAGTTAGGCTACTCAGGGGTCAGGGACCCACTTGAGCAGGGTGTCTGTCCATTCTCAGATCTCAACCTCCGAGTTGGGAGATCCACTGCTCTCTTCAAAGCTGTCAGACAGAGTCGTTTGTGTCTGCAGAGGTGTCTGCTGCGTTTGTTTAGTTTACTGTGCCCTGTCGCCAGAGGTGGAGTCTACAGAGACAGGCAGGTTTCCTTGAGCTGCTGTGAGCTCCACCCAGTTCAAGCTTCCCAGTAGCTTTGTTTACCTACTTAAGCCTCAGCAATGGCGGGCGCCCCTCCCCCAGCCTCGCTGCTGCCTTGCCGGTAGATCACAGACTGCTGTGCTAGCAATGAGGGAGGCTCCGTGGGTGTGGGACCCTCCCGGCCAGGTGTGGGATATGATCTCCTGGTGTGCCTGTTTGCTTAAAGCGCAGTATTGGGGTGGGAGTTACCCGATTTTCCAGGTGTTGTGTGTCTCAGTTCCCCTGGCTAGGAAAAGGGATTCCCTTCCCCCTTGTGCTTCCCAGGTGAGGCAATGCCTCGCCCTGCTTCAGCTCTCGCTGGTCGGGCTGCAGCAGCTGACCAGCACCGATTGTCCGGCACTCCCCAGTGAGATGAACCCAGTACCTCAGTTGAAAATGCAGAAATCATCGGTCTTCTGTGTCACTCGCGCTGGGAGTTGGAGACTGGAGCTGTTCCTATTCGGCCATCTTGCTCCGCCCCCCATCTTTGCAATTTTCTAACCAATATTTTTGCTTTCAGTAATTACTTTTCTTTTTTTTAACTTTTCAATTCACAGGTACATGTGCAGGCTTGTAAGTGTGTTTCATAGGGATTGTTTGTATAGAATGTTTCATCACCCAGGTATTAAGCCTGGTCCCCATTAATTACTTTCCTTGATCTTCTTCCTTCTCCCACCCTCCACTCTCTGACAGGCTCCAGTGTTTGTTGTTCCCCTCTGTATGTCCATGTGTTCTAATCATTTAGCTCCCACTTATAAGTAAGAACATGCAGGAACAGTTGTTATTCTTGTTGGGTGTTTTTTGTTTTGTTTTGTTTTGAGTCAGAGTCTTGCTCTGTCACTCAAGTTAGAGTGCAATGGTGCAATCATAGCTCACTACAACCTTAAACTCCTGAGCTCAAGTGATCTTCCCACCTCAGCCTCCGGAGTAGCTGGGACTACAGTCATACACCACCACACCTGGCTAATTTTTAAACATTTTTTTGCAGAGAATAAAAATGTTTCCCCGGCTGGTTTTGAACAACAGACCTCAAGCAGTCCTCCAGCTTTGGCCTCCAGAAGTGCTGAGATTAGAGGCATGAGCAACCATGCCCAGCCAGTTGTTTTTCAATAATTCATTTTCCAGAGTACTTCTCCGTTATTATAATATCATTATTTTGACTTACAAATTGCAAAATTTTGTTTTTATATTTATAGAGCTGCCTTAGACCTGTTGAGTACAAAAGCCCATTGATCTGTTCAGGTCATAGTAGGCTGAGACACATGGTGATATTTGTATGTTCTCCCAGGACAAAGCTAACTTGTAGGAAACTATTCCTCTGTAAATATATATAATGGGCATAAAATTATCTATTGGTCTTGCAATGCATAATTTTGTTTTTCTGTATATATTTGGGATATTATGTTAAATATTTATCTTTGTTTTTGCATGATCAAATTACCTTAATACCTGAGTTTTCTGTGTAATGCTTTAGCCAATGTACATGATGAGAGAGTAGCTTCTGGATAACAGAGAAACACTATAGTCAAATCATAAAACTAATATTAATAGTAACAAACAACAAATTCTGAGTATACTCAATACTGGGTTCATATAAAGCAAATAGAAATGTATGCAATTTAGTTTACTTTTTTATTGTATGTATTTAAAGCTTAAAAAATAATGTTTTAACATACACCTATGTAGTGAAAATATTACTATAGGTAAACAAAATGCCCTTCACTTGAAAACTAAAAATAATCTGTTCTATTTATATATGTATTTTAAAATTTCAATTATTCATTCATTTGCATAAATTGATTTGTTTGAAAATATTATTATAATGGATGAGGGTTACATAATAGGCTAAAAATGTGTTTAAAAAGCTGTTGATGGCCGGGCGCAGTGGCTTACACCTGTAATTCCAGCACTTTGGGAGGCTGTGGCAGGCAGTTCACCTAAGGTCGAGAGTTTGAGACCAGCCTGACCAACATGGAGAAACGCCATCTCTACTAAAAAAAAAAAAATTAGCCAGGCTTGGTGGCGCATGCCTGTGATCCCAACTACTCGGGAGGCTGAGGTAGGAGAATAGCTTGAACCTGCGAGGCAAAGGTTACAGTGAGCCAAGATCGTGCCATTGCACTCCAGCCTGGGCAACAAGAGCAAAACTCCATCTCAGAATCAACAGCGTGTGTGTTTTTTTTTTTAAATATATATAAAATATGCAGATAATACTAATGAAACTTAACATAAAAATCTGCCTTTACCATTCTTCTAACAAGAAAAACTAGTAATTGCCAGTATTCTACTATAACTTTAGACGAATGGAATTACAAGAATCTTCTACAAGACATTCAGACCCTGATACATGTACTATTTGTTTATTTAATGATTGATTTTGGTAATTCTAAAAATACTAGGAAATTTTCACATATCAGAATAGGTTGGAGGCATCAACATTATAATTAGCTTTATGTACATATTTATAATAGACATTTTTAAACTATGGCCGTTCTAAAAGCATATGTTAATTAGCCATGAGCAAGACTGTATATACCTTGCAACTCAAGAAAAATATAACTGGCTTAATTTCTATGTCTTTGGACAATACATGGGGCAAGGCAGCACCATACTAGAATACATGCCAGATGCTGCTGCTGCTGCACAGATCACGATTTGAATGTTGAGGTGCTAGACTCCCTACTTTCTCAGTTGCCTCATTTTATACATAGTAAGTATATCATATACCTAAAGTTATACTGTGTACTTCTTACATACACATACCCAGAGCTTAATATAGTGGAGTCCATAAGGCTTTAGTGAATAGTTGAGGAATTATATCATGATCATCCAAGCCTGCAAGAATGATTATATGGTTTAGATTGCTATTATACCATCTGATTGGAAGATTTAGAGGAGTGCCAAAAAGTGTGTATATTTTGGGTTACTTATGAAAATATAGCTGTAAAAATATAATGCTGCAGGCCAGTATTAGTTACTGATATTATTAAAAGATAATATCATTCCCATTAAATTAATAGGTAACTGGATTTTCTTTATAACTTTTGCTCAAACCGGAGAAATTTTTTTGAGAAATGATGAGGAATGTCAATACTGAAAGTCAAACGTCAGCCTCTCTCAGTACAAATTCAAGTACTTAAAACACTTCCATGAAGACCTCCAGAAAATAGAAAACGATTATTATCAGAGGGCCACCCATTATTGAGAACCCACATTTTCAGAAGTCGTCATCTGCTAACCAACAGAAAGTATTTCTTCGGTATTCCTGCAGTAATTCTTAAAATTTTCTGTCATCAGTTTGTCATTTTCCTTTTGAACTTCCTGGTCTTCCCCTTTGCACTCTCACACCATTCCATCCACATTTTACTAACATCACATAAAGCACTCAAACTTCAGTATGGCTATTGTCTCCAGTGGATTATGTTTCTTTCATATTGTCAGCTGTCAGGATTATCTCCATATTATGGGTTCCTGTATCCTGTTACTTCCATCAGCTCCTGAGAAAGTTAAAAGTAAAAGGCAAATATTAAAATATTCTCTGATTCAACGTGAGAAGTCAAGACAAAATAGCGGTAGTGAGATTCTTCATAACACTTAGTTACAGAACTGATGTGTTTTCCTTATTACACATGGACCCTTTGACCCCTTAGTAACCTACATTAGGAGATCAGGATGCATATTTTTGTCTCTGTTGGAAGTTTATCCTCGCCTCCACCACTTCCTTTTCTGCTCTGCTATATAACATTTTCTTTTTGTATTTTCACTTTTTTTGTGTGAGTAACGCAGTTCCCAAAATTATACACTGATATTGTTTTTTTCCAACTCTGTGTTCATAAAAATATTAATAGACTCCACAAGAACATAAAAGTAAAATTATGCTTTTTAAATTCATTACTTGACTCTGCTACCTGTGATTTCCACCTGGAATGCAGCTATTCTTCAAATATTTCAGTGCATGAAACAGCAGCTAGCTGTCTGAGTGGATAGTATTAGAATATTCTGGGTTGATGGGAAAATAAGAACAGAGAAGAGAGGTAGGGCGAGGGGAATTATTATGGATGGAGGTTGAAAATTGTTTTTTAAATGAAATAATCAAACAATGAATACCTTCTATAATAATATTCAGTATGTACAATTGTTCATAAATAATGCTGACAAATATAAATATTAAACCATCCCTGCATCTCTTGTATGACACTCACTTGCTTATGGGGGATTATCTTTTTTATATGTTGTTGGATTTGGTTAGCTACTATTTTGTTTGGGTTTTTAACATATCTGTTCATCAGGAATATCAATCTATAGTTTTCTTTTTGGTTATGTCCTTTCCTGGTTTTGGTACTAGGGTGATACTGGCTTCATAGAATGAATTAGAGAGGGTTCTCGCTCTCTGTCTTGTGGAATAGTGTCAAAAGGATTGGTACCAATTCTTCTCTGAATGTCTGGTAGAATTCTGGTGTGAATCTCTCTGGTCCTGGACCATTTTTTGTGGGTAATTTTTAAATTACCATTTCAATCTCCCTGATTGTTATTGGTATGTTCCGAGTATCTAATTCTTCCTGATTCAAGCTAGGAGGGTTGTTATGTTTCCAGGAATTTATCCATCTCTTCTAGGTTTTCTAGTTCACATGCATAGGGTGTTTATAGTAGCCTTGAATGATCTTTGTATTTCTGTGGTGTCAGTTGTAACATCTCCCGATTCATTTCTTATTGAGGTTATTTGGATTTTCTCTCTTCTTTTCTTGCTTAATCTTGCTAATGGTCTATCAAATTTATTTATCTTTTCCAAGAGCCAGCTTTTTGTTTCATTTATTTTTTGTATTTTTTAAAATTTAAATTTCATTTAGTTCTGCTCTGATCTTGGTTACTTCCTTTCTTTTGTTGAGTTTGGGTTTGGTTTTTTCTTTCTTCTCCAGTACCTTGAGATGTGAGTCAACATAAATAGAATTAAAAATAAAAATCATATGATCATTTCAACAGATGAAGAAAAAGCATTCGACAAAATCCAGCATCCCTTTATGATTAAAACTCTCAGCAAAATCATAACACAAGAAACATAACTCAATGTAATAAAAGGCATCTATGACAAATCCACAGCCAACATAATACTGAATGGGGAAAAGCTGAAAGCATTCCGAGAACTGGAACAAGACAAGGATGCCCACTTTCACCACGCCTCTTCAACATGGTATTGAAAGTCCTACCAGAGCAATCAGACAAGAGAAAGAAATAAAGGACATCTGAATCTGTAAATAGGAAGTCAAATTGTCACCGTTTACTGATGATATGATCATTTACCTTGAAAACCCAAAAGACTCCTCTAGAAAGCTCCTGGAACTAATAAAATAATTTTGCAAAGTTTCTGGATACAAGATTAATCTACACAAAACAGTATCTCTTCTATACACCAACAGTGACCAAGCAGAGAATCAAATCAAGAACTCAACCTCGTTCACCATGGCTACAAAAAAAGGTTGAATACTTAGGAATATACCTAACCAAGGGGGTGAAAGACCTCTACAAGGAAAACTACAGAACACTGCTGAGGGGAATAATAGATGACACAAACAAATGGAAACACATCCCATGCTCATGGATGGGTAGAATCAATATTGTGAAAATGACCAGACTGCCAAAAGCAATCTACAAATTAAACGTAATCCCCATCAAAATACCACGATCATTCTTCACAGAACTAGAAAAAATAATTCTAAAGTTCAGATGAAACCAAAAAAGATCCCACATAGCAAAAGCAAGACTGAGCAAAAAGAAAAAATCTGGAGGCATCACACTACCTGATTTCAAACTACACTACAAGGCCATAGTCACCAAAACAGCATGGTACTGGTATAAAAATAGGCACATAGACCAATGGAACAGAAGAGAGGACCCACAAATAAAATCAAATATTTACAGCCAGCTGATCTTCAACAAAGCAAACAAAAACATAAAGTGGAGAAAGGACACCCTTTTCAACAAATGGTGCTAGGATAATTGGCTAGCCACATGTAGGAGAACAAAACTGGATCCTCATCTCTCATCTTTTACAAAAATCAACTACAGATGGATTAAGGACTTAAATCTAATACCCAAAACTATAAAAATTCTTGAAGATAACATTGGAAAAACCCTTCTAGACATTAGCTTGGGCAAGGATTTCATGACCAAGAACCCAAAAGCAAATTCAATAAAAAACAACTAAATAGCTGGGAGTTAATTAAACTAATGAGCTTTTGCATGGCAGAGGGAAGAGTCAGTAGAGTAAACAGACAACCCATAGAGTGGAAGAAAATCTTCACAATCTATACATCTGACAGAGGACTAATACTAAGAGTCTACAATGAACTAGTCAAATCAGCAAAAAACAATCCCATCAAAAAGTGGGCTAAGAACATAAACAGACAATTCCTAAAAGAGGATATACAAATGGCCATCAAACATATGAAAAAATGCTCAACATCACTAATGATCAGGGAAATGCAAATCAAAACCAGAATGTGATATCACCTTACACCTGCAAGAATGACCATAATCAAAAAATCAAACAGCAGTTGATGTTGGCGAGGATGTGGTGATCAGGGAACACTTCTATACCGCTGGGAGGAATGTAAACTAGTCCAACCACTATGGAAACAGTATGGAGATTCCTTAAAGAACTGAAAGAATTATCATTTGATCCAGCAATCTCACTACTGGGTATCTACCTACAGGACAAGAAGTCATTATACAGAAAAAGATAATTGCATACGCATGTTTATGGCAAGACAATTTGCAATTGCAAAATCATGGAACCAACCCAAAAGCCCATCAATCAACCTGTGGATAGAGAAACTGGTATAAATATATAATGGAATACTACTCAGCCATAAAAAAAGAATGAATTAATGGCATCTGCAGTGACCTGGATGAAATTGGAGACTATTACTCTAAGTGAAATAACTCAGGAATGGAAAACCAAATATTATATGTTCTCACTGATACATAGGAGCTAAGCTATGAGTATGCAAAGGTGTGAGAATGATACAATGGACTTTGGGGACTTGGGAGGAATGGCAGGGGGGGTTGAGAAATAAAAGACTACAAATAGGGTGCAATGCATACTGCTCTGATGATGGGTGCACCAAAATCTCACAAATCACCACTAAAGAACTTACTCATGCAACCAAACACCACATGTACCCCAACAATCAATGGAAAAATAATATATATACATTATAAATATAATTATGTTTCTATTATATTTGTAAACAGGAATTTTTACCTACTTAAAATTTCTTAGGACATTAATTAGATATAAAGTTAACAAATCTCTTTTGCTCTTTCTCCCATTCTCCCTATCTCAGTTATAAGAGATTCTGCGTTTTAGGTGCCTAAATGCTAATGCTGATTGCAACACGTTGTCTAATATTAGAAGGAATTTTTCCACATATTAAACAATTTGTATAAACAAGACTGCAGAAATGTTTTAACATATGACTATAGTCTTTCCGGTGATTAAGTTCTTAGGTACTAGAGTGGTCTTTCTATGATGAGTTCTACTGTTTATGTCTCTATTCCTTCTTCTTCCTGCTGAAACAAGTATCAAACCTATATTCTGCTTCCTTAGTGTGGCTCTGGAAACATTCTTTACTACCTTTCCTTTGAGGGTTTCTGGTGGTCCTAGTTAATCAGCCTCCCCAGAAGCAATGTTTCTTCTTTCAGTCTGCTTCCAGTCAAAGATGAGCCTTAGACATCATTTGGTGCTCAAGCAGTTTATTTTGGCAGTGCGCTTACAAGACAGATAGCAGGAACAGGCCACGGCATTGGCCAGATACAACCAGGGTATCAGTTTACTCCCTGACTGGAAGCATTTCCATGCAGGGAGCAATCTCAGAGTTTGGGGGTTCTTCCCCTTTTCTTATTCCTGTATTCAGTCCGGGTAAATAACCAGGTGTTTCTTTCATAAAGAGAATGTAAGCTATAAGGGTAGGCTTGGCTGAGAGGTTTATGAGTGTAGCATCTGTACTAAAGCACACTTCTCTGCTGGAACTCTGTGGTTCAGCATTGGAAATCGCCAGGCTAAGTTGCATTATATAGCTGAATGAAATATATTGGCTCTGCAGGTTGTCTGCATGGGGCTAATGGCTATTATTAATCTTATGTCTCTATATTGGGCTCACTCACTGACCCTGAAAGAATCAGTCATCAAGAGACTGCCCACCTGAACTTGAAAGTCAGTTAAATCTTGAGAAATGGAACTTCTGAGGGCGGGTGAGGAGGAGACACAACATGAAGAACACCAAGAGGAAATAATAGAAAGCTCTGAATATTGGTGAAGATTTGGAGCTCATCTGCCTGGATGAGTGGGTGGGCCACACTGAGGTCAAAGAGAATCAGGGGGAATGCATGAGGCACGTTGGAGATGAGGCAATTAGGGAGACCCTTTCTGCATAACTGCCAGTAGAGGTCATTCTAACAGCTGTGCAGTAATTGTGATTTCAATTTACATTTATCTTATGCCTAATGAATTGAAATGGAATTTCTTATGTTTCAGGGCAATTTGGATATCACTTAGGAAATGCACTTTCAATTATTTGCCCATTTTTTCTTTTGTTTTGAAAATTTTGAATAGATTTTACCTGTTACTTGTATATTTTAAATGAAGTCCTTTATTATAAAAATTAAATGCAAATATCTATAGCAGTCTATAGATTACCTTTAATTCTGGTTCATAGATGTCCCTAAGTTTCAGGTAGTCCAATTTGTCAAATTTTTTATTGTTAGTGCTTTATATATAGTGAGTTAACATATAGTTTCCTACAATATAAAACCTTTATTCCAAGACCACAGTATATATTTCTGGTTATGTAAATAAAAAAAAAAAAAAACTATCAATAATACTTCATAGATTTTCGTGCTAAAATTTCTAAATATTTTGTTAGCTAAATGAATACCTACATATTTGTTTTTTATTGTTTCTATAAATTATTTTGTCTTATTGCAGTTTATTTTCTATTTACTTGTTACTGGTATATGACAACACAAATATTCTTGTTTTACTAAACTCTGGCTTTACTAAACTTAAAATATTAATATCCAGGTTTACTAAACTTAATTCTAAAGTTTACCTATACGTTAGTTTGTATTTTCAATATGCACAATGAGATCAACTCAATTTTTCCTCTACCATCATTATATATTTTATCATATTCTTTTTTTTTTTTTTTTTTTGAATTGGTAGGGACCTTCAGCCTAATAGAAATGTGGAAAGCAGCAAGGTTTATTTTATTTCCAATCTCAGTGAAAGCCTACATTTTTCTTATACTAAATGTGATGTTTGCTGTATACATTTTTCTAGATACTCTATGAGATTGATACAGTTCTATTCTACTTATAATTTGCAAAGATATTTACCATGTGTAAATGTTATAATTAGTTTTGACATTTATTAAGATAATATGATATTTTTAAAATTTCAAATATTTTAAAATTTTAAACCAATTTTATCAGTTTGGTTGGATGTAATATATATTGTAGATGGGATTTATTTTCTGGAGAATGTTTGCAAATGTGTTTCGTAGCACTTTTTTCTGCAAATGTTCAATTTTATCTAAATTTTTTTAAATTTTTGGGAGAAAATAGTTTGTAATGTTCTTATATTGTTACCAAAATGCCAGGGGTTTCAGTCGAGCTACTGCTCCTCACTGCACAAAAAGTCAATCACTGAACAATGACTATTGCCAGGGAAGAAGATTTTAATCAGGTGCTACAGCTGAGGAGATGGGAGATTAGTCTAAACTCATCTCCCTGACAGAGTACAATTAGGAGTTTCTATAGCAGCGATGAAATAGAACTACGTGTGGGAAAACCCACTACAGAGGAGTAAGCAAGAGGAGGGGCGGGTCAACAAGACGCAGATGGTTGGTTAGGAAGCAATCAAAGCAAATGAGGGGTCTGGCATTTCATTGCCTGGATGCGGTGTCTGGTGAGTTTCAGTTCTTTGATAATTTTTGAGGGAACTGAGAGTCCTTTCCTGAGGAAGGAACTCAGATAAAACAAAGGTAAGTTTCAAGCTTTAAGACCAGAAAGGTCAATTTTTATGTTTATCAAAAAAGCTGTATATGGGATCATTAGGTCAGTTGCAATATTATCTTTTTAGTGTCTATGAAGTCTATAATGATATCTGGTTTTAATTTCTGAATTTGGAAAATTGTGTCTTCTCTAATTTTTCCTTAGTCTCACCAGGCTTCATCAATTTTTTTACTTTAGTAAGAGAACCACAATTTAGTTGCTGATATTTTCTAAGACATATTTGTATCCTATGTTGTATTAATTTATTCTATTGTAATTATAATATTTTATTTCTACTTTCATTGCATTTAATTTGCATTTAGTTGTCTAATTTTTGAAGATGGATACTTTATTACTAATTTTCAGACTTTTTTCTATACGGGATACATATATTTGTACACATATATCCCTATATATCCATACATATATTCCTTACATGCACACACACATACTTTAAGTGTAACTTTTGGAGCAGTATACATGTTCTAGCTTATTAAATACACATTCAAAATATTTTTCTAATTTTAATTTTTACCAGTGAGATTTGAGACACATTTATCTTAATTTCCAAACATGTGTAGATTTTGTTTTTAGTTATCTTTTAACAATGTGATTTCTATATTGATTTTAGTGGATAAGAATACATACTTTATATGTTGTAATCCTTTGAAACATATTGAGACTTGCTATGTGACCTAGAATAACAGCAACAAAAGGGAGTTTACCAGTTTTTGGAAACAGACTTTGTGTGCATATAGTCACTTAGTACTTAGCTCAATTTTGTTTTTCATTCTTTCTTAATGGCTGTATCATGCTTAGAGATTATTTGCTAGGGAGATATGTTAAATATCATTATACAATTTTTATTATTTCTTTTTAATTTTTGCTTACATATTTTAAGATTTATTTACAGGCTGAACTTTACTCTGCATGTTTTCTTCTACCTCTGTTTTAGTTCATTAATTTCCTTATCAATTATATCTGATGAGTTATGAAACCTATTCATTGAGTACTTACTTTCAGTTTTTTTAGTTTTTACTTCTATAATGTCAACTTATTATTGTTAAAGTTATAGTTCTCTGCTGAAATTCATTAGCTTGTCTTAATTTTGATCACATTAGTCAAAGTAATTTTAAAATACTAGTGTAATTTACTCATAGTCAAAGTAATTTTAAAATATTAGTGTAATTTACTCAATACCTGAACCCACTGTAAATTTGATGTTATTTTTCCATTCTCTTTTTGTGTTTAGGCATGTTAAATTAGTGTGGAATATTTTGTATTAAAAATTCTAGAGGCAATTTGAAACTTTATATTTTATTATATTTTTCATACAGATGATTTACTAAAAGAACTTAGGGTGAGATAAGATGGCCTTAAAAAATGACAACCTGTGCTAAAGGTTTTAAAGTTTAGTTTTAAAACTAGTGTGGAGTTGGAGTTTTTTAAGTAAAGCCAGATAAAAGCATTAGTTTAGCTCCATCCAGGAGATTAATTTGTCTTCCACAATAAAACTAACAAATCCAGATAGCAACTTTTACCAGTCTCCACTTGGTGTCTCCTCATTTTGTACCTTAGGACTACATATTTTTGTGTCTAGCATGCTTCTGTATCAAAATGTGGCATATTTGTCACTTCATATATTTGCCTTTTTCAGAATTCAAACAAATCTGTTAGTTGTTTATAAGTTATAAACAGCCTAGTGTGGTGATTTAGTAATTGGATTCACTAATTTATACACGACTTTCTAGTCCAGTCTAAAACCTCTACAACTTGTTCTGATTATTGCTCCATTATTGAAGATAATCGCCTGAATGTTACATATCCAGCAGATGAGTCTGCACAATCAAAAGCAAGTTAACCACTTCGGGACAAGTGGAACAATCAAGTATTCAATTAGGAAAAACAAATGTTGGTTATCAAAATTTGGCCAAGTTAATCTATGGGATTAATTCTTTTAGGTGAGTGCACACCAATAAAACAAAACAAAACTAAATAAAAATCAGTTTCTGAATGTTGCCTAATATATTTGTGATTGTATGAATAATTTTTGCCTTCCTCTGCTTTGTGATATACAGGTGCTTAAACATTTATTTCCTTTGATAACTTAGATCTGTCATCCAGCAGATGGTATGTCATAAAAAGACTTTAGCCTCCATAGTCAATTTGGCTCCTCTGGGATCTGAGTTTGACCCAAAGGAAAGACTGAGGGATTACTATGAGGGAAACAGCACAATCCTGGCTTACCTAGCAGAGATGGTAACAGACGGGTACCAGTGCCCGTTATCCAGAGATAAACAAAACATGTAGCTTTTACAGTTGAAATCACAAGTTTTTTTTGTTTGTTTTTTTGTTTTTGTTTTTTGAAACACCACAGATTATTGAAGTTGCTTTCCCTAATAACTGTGTTGATCTACTTTAGAGCAGGTTGCTAAGCCCTGGTGGTTTTATATCAGGGCTTAGAAAAAGAAATGTAAACAAACACAAGAACACAACAGAACACAGCTCATGGTCCCACAGACTGTTTTGTAAACTCTGCTTTGCTTTTGTTCACTTACTATTATATAATTGATAATTTACCTTGTATATAAAGAAATTCAGCTGTATATTCTACTAAACTAATTCTGGATTATTTTTTGACAAGTTGGATACGAACTAAATCAAGTTTCTAGAGTTAATATCACCTAACACAAAACAGAAGGTAGAAAAAAATGACATCAATAAATAAAATTATAAAATATGAGAAATCTAAAAGACAGTTGGTCTGGACTTTGCAAAAATCAATAATAGAAACTAAAAGCAATGAAGGGTACTTTATTCCATGCCAAGACACTAACATTGTACAATAACCAAACATAACAGGAATACCTCATATGGGCTCAGATTAAAACAACAACCATAGAAATTAATTATATTGAGATTATTGGGGAAATTTAATTATGGTTTAGTTATTACATGTCAGTAAAGAAGTATTATAAGTATTTAAATGATTTGATAATTGTTGCATTTGGGCTACAAATATATAGTGGTTAATTTTATACTGTTTCCTTAGCTTTTGACTGTTTGAAAATTTTCATAATTATATTAATTAAAATTAGTATGTCAGTGTGCCTATACTTCTTAAAATTCTTCAATAGATTTTCAGAAATACTAGTGAAAATTTCAAACTTCTTCATTTTCAAATAAGGTCTTTTATGAAATCTTAATATAAGTTCTTACTTGTCTGAATTCACCATTCACACTTACACAGTCACTCAAAACTGTTTGAAGTTTCACAAAACGTCATTATATGTTACAGCTGTTTGCCATGGCACAGGTTGCACTCTCCATCTGGCATGTCTTTACCTTTTTTTAAAAACACTATTTAAGAGCATGTAGCAGGATTATTACAATCTTGCTACGAGGGAAATAACGTCTGACAGAATAGTAGAAAAATTCGCCCTTAGTTTGGACATTTTATGGAAAAAAAGAGAATGTTACATAACAACCATTAGATGAACAAGAAAATGTATGTCTAGGTAAAGATGTTTAGATTTTGAGTAAGACATATATGACAATCACTTGTGCAGTTGGGTGGAGGTAATACCCATTGTGTAAAATTTTGCATTTATGTAAATTTTTCATTTACATAAAGCAACTGGCAAACTCTGTATCAATTCAAGAGTTACCCTGATCTAAAATGTTTGCTTTGTTTCCAATTTCATAGGCGTTTTCTTCTTTGTGCTCCAATGACCTCATGCTTACTACAGGATACCTTACTTGTTAATTTCCTTTATTTTCTTCTGCAGATTATAATTAGTTTGAAGGCCTGGATAATTTGCTTTGATGACTTATAACATTGAACCTGGCAGAAGAGCTGACTTACTGTACATACTACATAGGCATTTGGGAGATTATGCTTGAATTGAATGACTTAGTTATTTAGAGGATATAATAGTGTGCAGAATATATACATATAATTTCAGCTAATATTTTTGTCTATTAAAATGTCAATTTTCAATAATTTACAATTAAAATATTTTTATGTATATTCTCCTTGTAGTGAGTAACTCTGGTATTCTTTTAAAGATAATCAGGACTGTGCTGACTCTGAAAGCTTTTCTTGGCTTTTGCATATTTTATTGCACAAGCAGTTCAAAAGCACAGTCATTAATATACACCAGTTCCGGGCTTCCATCTCAAAGCCTTTGATAATGCTTAGGTCTTTGAGTTGTAAAAATTCCCTGAGGAACTGGAAATACATTCTTATGATGGCTTCTTGATCTTTTATTGTATCCTCAAGCAAAGACCAAAAAGAGGATTGAATAAAGATAAAAACTATTGCAAAAAACACTTCACTTCATTGATAATGAGTAACATGTTAGGCAGAATTGAACAGTACCTACTACTCATGACTTCCTGACTAGAAGACTCAAAACTGAAATGAAGACAGAAATAAATTTCAAACTGATCAGACACCTCTAATCACTAGATTTAGGGAAATGTAAGGAAATAGCTTATGATTTCCACCCAGAGGATCAACAGAAGAAAATGTCTTTATAAATACAAAATAGTTGTTCATAAAATATCAGAAAATATGTTTTTCAAAGTAATTGATAACAGAGTAAATGAAAGCTAACACCTGCAAGGCATTGTCCTTTTTGATATATGAAGGATTACACAGTTTATGCAGCACTTGTGATACAATAACTAACAGTAGCTTCATTTTTTAGAAAGGAAACGGAAATAGATTACATGGAGAGAGAGAGTAGCTTATTCAAGTGAATAAACAGTGGTTATGAGTTTCAAATCCAACATTCATACTCTAGATCTTTTCTTCTGAATTACTACTATTTTATGTATTATAGACTGTCAGTCTCCATAATTGTCAAGAAAATCTATTTAACCCAATTCAACATTTATCTTGAGAGGGATATGGAAAGAATCCTTAATAAGGTTTGTTTGATTATGGACACATTTTATGACTATGGGCCTCTTCTCAGAGGATGCTAGTATGTCTGATTTATGTTTATCTTTTTCTTCTTTCTTAAAGTTCAAATCCCATTCAAATTTCAATATGTAACTTAAAAACCACCTCATAATTCATTAAATATAAGTAGTATCTCCTTGCTTTAACCCATTGTATTAGTTCTCCCTAACTTTACTGGGACACATAATAACTTGCAAGATAATAAAAATGATTATAAAAAGTAAACAAAAGGGTAATTTTTAAAAGTAAAGAAAAAATGTTATTTTAAAATGTGAAAAGAGCACAAAATTGTTGCTCCTAAAAATAGATATAAAGGTCCAAACACTGACTCTGCAATTTGCTAATCATGTAAACTCGGTCTTAACCCATCTGCACCTTGGTTTCCTCATCTTTAAAATAAGTCTTATAGCCTGACTGCATAAAATTATGAAATATGATAGTTCTACAAAGTGTATAGCACAGAACCTAAAGCACTATAAGAGTTGAATACATGAACTTTATCTGAGGATCTGGAGGCTCAACTCTTGTCTTCACTTTGTCATTGCCTTTAGAATTTTGTCATTCAAAGTTTTTAAGTTACGTATTGAAATTTGTTATAACTTCCCTTTGTCCATTTATCCTTTCAATCAATATTTATTGGATATCTATAATGTATAAAACTCTGTGCTCAGATTTAGGAAAATATTTCTATGTAAGTGAGATGGGAATACAGTTACACAAAAATCCTCATGGAAAATGACCCCTGTCTTACTGTCTAGATTCAGTCCAAATGAATTGTGACAGTTTACCAAAAGATAGATCAATCTACCAATTTATAATGAAAAAAACTTAAAGTCTTGGAAAAATTATACTAAATAGCAAAAAAGCAGGAATAAACTTGGTAGAGATCATACAAACTGTGAAATTCTGTATCCTTTATATAGTTGCAACTCAATCTTGTCAGTGATAGTTTTAAGCTCGTCGGTCTCTTTGCCCAACCATAGAGAAATTCAGTCACACAATTTAACATGATAAAGAGAGCAAAACAACTCCAAAACTACTCAACACAAATTGTTTTGATTTTTAAACTAAGTTAAATAACTTTTGTGCTCACTCATAAAAAGAATTAAGTGATATGCAGTGAACAATGACCCCCAAAGCATCACTGCAGTCAATATGATAACAAGTTTCATTTGGTGACTTTTAGAAGCATCTCTCAAATAAACTGGTGACATAATGTATTATGAGAGTTTAATAATTGCAATTCTATGCTGAACTAGTCTTTGACCTTAGGTAAATTACTTTCGGTTCTGTGAGTCATTTCTCCAATCTTTAAAAAGAAAGGCTGAGCTCGATAATTTCTTAGGCCTTTTCAGTTCAAAATATATTTAATACATTTTGTATAATTAACTTTCCACACTTGCTACCCTACATCAACATGTATTCGGTGAAAAGGAGACTAAGCAGCACTGCATTATGCCACTACTTTTAAACCATTTTGCCCACAGAAACATTTCTTCCAAACAAATTTGGTTCAAATAACATAGAAATAGATAAATGGAGACATAGAAGCAAGGCTGATCTGGTTGCAGTTGGAGTGGAGGTCCCAGACCTCAGCTTCTCCTGCTGCCAACAGTTCTGCACATCTGCCTTCAAGCTAATTCTATGAACACTAGGGCACCAAAGAACAAATCTGGAAAATAACTGTAATGAAAGGAGCACACAGGCATTGAATTCAGACATTCCAGATTTAAATACAATTGACCTTTTGTAACCATTCTACATTACTGGATTCAATCAATTATGGATCAAAAATACATAAAAAAACCTTTGTGCCTGTATTGAATATATACAGACTTTTTTTCTTGTAATTATTCTCTAAATAATACAGTATAACAACATTTTACAAAGCATCCCCATTGTATTAGGTATTATAAGTAATTAGAGAAGATTTAAAATATAGTATATGGGAGGATGTGCACAGGTTATATGTAAATACGATGCCATTTTATATTAGGGATGTAAGCATTCACAGATTTTTGTATCCATAGGAGGCTCTGTAACCAACCAACCATGGAGACTGTTGGAACATTACACTAAATTTAACACTCAATAGCTGTGTGAAGGCATGTCCAGGTTCAGTAACATTTCAAATAATCTGGGAGGATCTTCTTTTAAGAAAAAAAAAAACAGAACCATAAACACAAAAATAGGCACAGCACCTTAAAAGAATTGGGATAAGAGAGGGGTCCTGAAGCTTATCTGAATGACTTAGTACGATGATTTACTTAGTTTATCTAAACCTCAGTTTCCTCAGCTAAGTGAACAGGGTGAAATAACTCTTGAAGTTGATTGTGGATTAAATCAGATGTTTGTGATGCATAGAACAAAGGGACAGGCTATCAGGGAAAAATGATATATGTTAACTATACTATACTCACATAAAGGACATGTTCATGAAAAATTCTACTGACAAATTGAATAGGCAAATAACACTTTATTCAAGAGTATTGGATTATGGGACAGAGGTTGAATTCTACTGAAACAAAAGTTGAAAGGTTTTTTAAGCACTTGAGTGAGCTGGTGAAAAGGTTCTGGAGAACATGGCATAGGAAAGTGGTCAAGGTGATTACGTCTTCTGTGTTTCCTAATCTGTGCTTATTAACATGAAGCTCACACCCTCCCATCAAGACTGGGAGATGTGGGTGTTCAACCTTTTTCACTGAACAACTTAGAAATTATGACTAATAACATTATACTCTTGTTATTGAATATCAGCAAAGCAGCACTAATATCAGCAAAGCAGTCAGGACAGTGAGGCATTGACTAATTTCTGGTAACTTTAAAGTTTCTTAAACATTTATATTAATAACATTTTACCTAGAAAAGGTTAAATATAACTTAGGGAAGATTAAGATTTCTTATTATTAGACAGTACGTTAAAAGCAACTCAACATATCAAATAAACCTAGTTATTCTTGACACCTCTCATTTTACTAGGTGAAAAAAATCCTTTCTGATTTTCTAGGGGCCTTCTGGGAGAAATTCCACAGTCAATTTGAGATTTTAAGAAAAGATTTCATTTAAGATTTGATTTTGGGTATGTGAAATATCCAAAAATGTCAGAAGTTTTGGACTCTTGGCTAAAAGGATTATTTGTCATTAAGAAATACATGGCCAGCTGAGGTGGCTCATGTCTGTAATCCCTGCACTTTAGGAGGCCGAGGCAGTTGGATCACCTGAGGTCAGGAGTTTGAGACAAGCCTGGCCAACATGTTGAAACCCCATCTCTACTAAAAAGACAAAAAAAATTAGCTGGGCATGGTGGCGCGCACCTGTAATCCAGCTACTCAGGAGGCTGAGGCAGGAGAATCTCTTAAACTCGGGAGGCAGAGGTTGCAGTGAGCTAAGACTGTGCCACTGCACTTCAGCCTGGGCGACAAGAGCAAAACTCTGTCTCAAAAAGGAAGAAATACTTGACTATGTACTTAAATAAAGTGGCAGTAAAGGATTTCAAAACAAACAAGGAGGTAACATGATTCAAAACAATAAAACAATAACAATAAACTTTAGCTCTTTTTTAAAGCAAAAGACTGGGTTCACTAAAGTAATCAAATCCTTGATGAAGTCAATTTAAAACACAGGAAATCATCCTAATATGATACAGAACTTGTGCTTTCTAGGCAGATAACTCAGAAGATAAAGAAAACAAAGCTTTTGGAATCTCTTGTTAAGAGCAGACCAATAATCCAAGAAAATGTCATTTTAAGAGAGAGAAAAACAAGTTCTAGTTTTGCATCATTACACTATTGATACTAAAGGTCGTAAGAATAATAACAAATAGACTCATCCAATCTTAACTAGATGTGGAGGTGCAAAATAAAATTTCATTCCTGAGAAACCTTCTATGGTTGTCCATATCTATTTAGGTTTCATGCACATTCTTTTCTCATTCTGGAACCAGTCGTTTTGCTTTAGAAAAAAATTACTTTTTTGGCAACAAAAACATATCCTACATAACTTTCATAATTTTCTTTAACAAAGCAAATCATAAACTTCTTGTATCCTTTGAATACAAGGTTGTTTTCCCTTGTGATAATTATTTCTAGGCATTTCATTCACATATATTGATTATAATTTTAACTAGTTATAACTTATATTTTACAGACAAAAGTAGGAAATAGACCATTGTGAACTGTTTTATATCAACACTCTACAGCAAATTAATAAAGCTTATGAATATATGATCTTGTAATATTTATAGGTCTAAAATTTATTATGCTATTATTTTTCAAATTTGTTTAGCAGATATGAAGTACACTGCCATTAGCCCTTGAATGGGGAACATGCTCCACTGGTTACCAACCCCAGGAGAAGACTCTAAGCATCTCACCAATTTCTGCCAAGGTATCTTGATCTGGCAGGAAGTCTTGCCCAAACCCTCCTTAGAAGATTTTGCACAAAGGGCAGGCTCAGTGACTCATGCCTGTAATCCCAGCACTTTGGGAGGCCAAGGTGGGTGGGTCACCTGAGGTCAGGAGTTTGAGACCAGCCTGACCAATATGGTGAAACTCCATCTCTACTAAAAATACAAAAATTAGCCAGGCCTGGTGGCAGGCCCCTGTTGTCCCAACTACTCAGGAGGCTGAGCAAAAAAACATTTTGCACAAACTCAAATGCCAGAGTATGAGTACAGTGAGACAGAACACTCTCACAGCACATTCTGCAAATCAATTTGTCACTCACAGATAAAGTGCAAGAATCAACAGACGCCCAGGCTCCATGATCAGCCGATCCCCGCGGCTCAGGAAAGCTGCCCAGTGCAGACGGAGTCTCGTTTGTGCATGCCTCACTTCACACTTCAGCTGAGGGATCCCCAAAGCATTCCACTCTGGGATTTTATACTCTGGGAAACACTTGTTTCCCTGAGCTAAAGTATTGTAGGACATCCTGTTCTAGGAGGGACAAGGCCTAAACCTGAGCTGCTCTGAATAGTTCCTCCTTGTATCAGGGCACTACCTTTTTAGCATATTCTACAGTTGTCCTGAGACTGGAAGTGGGAAGAAGAAGGGCTGGGTCACCCAAGGTTATTTTGGGACCTGTCCTTCTGCAAATGTGGCCAAAATAACATGTTTATTAACAAACCCAATATTTTTAGCCTCTCTGTATCATGTAAACATCAGTCAAAAGTATATAAACTTACACATATACTTACTAATGAATGTTTCAGTAGTTTATATTATTTAGAAATGATCTAAATATTTAATGGATATCTATTACTTAATTGGTCCTAAGTCTCATGTTGCAAGTTACCAAAAAACTTTTGAAAACTATTTTGAAGCAGACATATAAAACATAATTAGGGTTGAAATACAAATTCGTCAAAATAATGACAAAATTTGATTAAAATCAAATTTTTTAATAATTTTAAACATCTGGTAGAAATAATATTTACTACTAAACCCAAGTAAAATAAAAATGTACACTTGTATCATATCGAATGGAGAGAACTCAGAAAACCGCAGTTTTTATTAAATCAAAAATATTAAAGTAGTCTTATTTGCCAAAGATTTATCTGATTCACTTGAAATTAAAATTGTAAAACATTTGGGTAAGATTTTATAATATTTTTAAAAAATACATTGTAAGTATTCAAAATTCAGCTTTAAAATTTTTTGACAGGTTTAGGAATATTTAATTTATGTAAGCACTTATATGTCTCTATAATTCAGTCATCACATACATGATCTCCACAATCAGAAAGAACTCTAATTGTTAAATAAACAAAGTTCAATCAAACAAAAGCTCATTACAATAAGAGCATGTATATTGGCCCATTTTCACACTGCTGAGAAAGACATACCCAAGACTGGGTAATTTATACAGGAAAAAGGGTTTGTTGGGCTTACAATTCCCCGTTGCTGGGGAGGCCTCACAATCATGGTGGAAGACAAAAGGCACGTCTTACATGGCAATAGGCAAGAGAGAGAATGAGAACCAAGCGGAAAGAATTTCCCCTTATCAAACCATCAGATCGCGTGAGACTTATTCCCTAACAGAGTAACAGTATGGGAGAAACTGCCCCAGCGATTCAGTTGTCTTCCACTGGGCCCCTCCCACAACACCACGGAATTCTGGGAGTAGAACTCAAGATGAGATTTGGGTGGGGACACAGAGCCAAACCACATCAGTGTGGTATTAAAGTCAATTCCTGTAGTGGTCAGAAGTTTAGAGCAATAGCTCAGGAATAAGTTCTCTGATCAATCCATCATCTGGGAAGGCAAAAGTTAAAGGTATACACCTGAGGCTATGGGTACTAGGCTCTCTGAGATCCAATGATGAGTCAAATCCTATGAGTTGCATACCAGGACTGTTAAAGAAAAGTAGCACCATAGTAAATTAGCAAGATGATAGGAGAGAGAGATTGAAATTAACTCCCATGAAACAAAAAGCAAGCTTTTTAAGCACTGGAGTGAGCTAGTGAAAAGTGCTAGAAGGCTTTGGTAGAGAGATTTGTCCTGTGATTAGGTCATCCATCTGTATTTACTAATTGGCACTTGTTAAAATTAGACCCCTACCTTCCACAGAGACTGAGAGTAAGCAGCACTACACTTTTAGACTATTATATTCCAAAGAAATGTCCCCTAGGCCCATGAAATAGACATTCCTTGGTTGTAAAACTAGCAAGAGACTGAGAGAAGATTTGTATGTAATTTAAAGCTCAGAGAAAGAATTTGCACTTACAAGTTTTCTAAGAAAAGGGAGGTCAGGGGCCTAGAGTCAGGAAGATACTTTTTAAAATTTAGCTCAGCTGAGGGGAATGTCTTGGCGAGTCAATGTGGATCATGTACAGCCTCAGAACTATGTATCATAATCATCACTAATTGAAGCAAATGCAATTTTTAAGAGAAAAAAGGAAAAAAAGCATTCTGTCTTATATGTTATCTTTTTTGTTTTTCTAACTGCACATCATGGTGGCTCAAAAACAGCTTATTAAATAAAAGAACCATTCTGAAGTCACCAAGAACCCAGAAATCAGACTCAGCTACTAGAGGTAAATCAGTGTGGCCAAAAGACACATAAGGTTTTCAACAAAAATGAGAGGAAAATGTAATAGGGGAGCCCCATTAATTCAGGCTCACAGTGCATAGAAAATAGAAACAAAAATCAGCAGGAGAGATAATGCCTAAGGGACATAACGTTTTGAATGAGCTAGAAATTTTCGCCATCCCCTTAAAAACAGGGAAGAATTGGTCCCTGGGTAGACTTTAGGTTTCTCTTGGATGTAGGTAAGATATGCGTACCAAAAATTTTAGATTGTTCCAATTCAACTTATTTAAAGATTTTATAGGCCAGGCGTGGTGGCTCATGCCTGTAATCCCAGCACTTTGGGAGGCCAAGGCTGGCGGATCACGAAGTCAGGAGATCGAGACCATCCTGGCTAATATGGTGAAACCGTCTCTACTAAAAGTACAAAAAAATTAGCCAGGCGTGGTGGCGGGCACCTGTAGTCCCAGCTACTCAAGAGACTGAGGCAGGAGAAAGATGTGAACACGGGAGGCGGAGCTTGCAGTGAGTCGAGATCACGCCACTGTACTCCAGTCTGGGCGACAGAGTGAGACTCTGTCTCAAAAAAAAAAAAAAAGATGGCCGGGCGCGGTGGCTCAAGCCTGTAATCCTAGCACTTTGGGAGGCCGAGACGGGCGGATCACGAGGTCAGGAGATCGAGACCATCCTGGCTAACACGGTGAAACCCCGTCTCTACTAAAAATACAAGAAAATTAGCCGGGCGAGGTGGCAGGCGCCTGTAGTCCCAGCTACTCGGGAGGCTGAGGCAGGAGAATGGCGTGAACCCCGGGGGGCGGAGCTTGCAGTGAGCCGAGATCGCGCCACTGCACTCCAGCCTGGGGCACAGAGCAAGACTCCGTCTCAAAAAAAAAAAAAAAAAAAAAAAAAAAAGATTTTATAAAATATTTCTTAATGAAAGGGTTCATGTGGCATTCACCATGCCACTGTTTTAATTTTGTCACACTATATGAAACAACTACCAAACTTAAAATTACATTTTAAGCCATTGAATGTCTTTCATTAAACAAGTTCTTAATGTTTTTGTGTATTAAAATATCTCATGTTTTACTTCCCATAGAAAATCATAATTCATATCATTTTTGACTCAGGATACATACAAATAATATGTCAATAATCACTAATTATGGTCTGCTGTGAAAGAACTCTGTATACACACATGCACACTTATACACCATACATTTAATTGATTTGCACTTTTAATAGCAAAATATTTTTAAAGGAGAAAATATGATGAGGTAAAGGAACCTGACAAGATGTGGAAGTTTATTTGATTCTAAGGTTTATAAATTATGGCTAAGCCATGAAAAATTTTCATATCAAGAAAATGTTATTTATTATGTATAAGTAATGAGTACAGCTCATCTTGCCTTTGATTTATTTTTGAAAATCTTAGAGAAATGCCTATAAGCTGCTGAAACACAGCAAACCACAAAATGCTTCAGAAACTAGAAAAGCAGAATTTAAAATGTAGTACTTTGGTGTTTGTTTGCTGCACAATATGTCAAATATTCCCAATTTTATTATTTATAAATATTTAAAGATTTCCAAAATGTTCTTTTTATGAGCATGTATTAATACTTGAAAAGAATTGCCAATCACATTAGTATGAAAAAAAATGACCACTAAAACATAGGAAAGGAAAAAATGTGCAATTGTGAAATCAGTATTAACAAAGGAGAGAGCCAGACTGAATACCTTTAAAAACACGCATTCCCATAAGCATATTTGAGACTGTCTATGCTTCAACTCTGACTTCCTTTACTTCACAGCCTAAGAACCAAGGACATTCAGAGGCTTCTTTGAAGGACAGGATTGTGAATCCCTAAAAATTATTTTTAGCCATATCTGAAAGTTTGTTATGACACCCAGTGATGCCATGAAATACTGTTCTGTAGGTGGTTTAACTGAGTTTGCCAGACAGATTGATGATTAATTCACCTTTGTCACTGATTTTTTGATATAAGTACTGATTTCCATTTGAGATCTCTGTAACTTATTTCTTTGACAGCTTTCCCAATCTTGCCCTAAACAATCAAAAAATGAAGACATTGTGTATTTTGTTTGGCAACTGAGTACAAAACAAAAATTATCAGGTTTTTGTATCATGTTGTATCAGATCCATGATTGATACACCTTAACGTTTGGCTTCTGACGGTTGGATTAGGAATTCTTGTGAGAAGATAGTTTCCCCGCTGAGTCTCCTCAGTATGATTGATTCCTTTACTGAATATTGCTGTCCCTGCGTGAGCACTGGTTTCCATTATAATCAGCAGTATCAAAGTTTGCCGGGAGCCATCGAAGGCCCAAAGCTGCTTTGTATTCTCAGGTTACCAGGGCAAGATGCATACCCCTTCTTGAGTTATACTCTCTTAAGAGTGTCACCATGGCAGTATTACCTGCACTCGCATGCCCAAAAAAAGGTTTTACTGAAAATTTACAAATAATAATAATAACTGGTAGCCCCCCCTTTTTCCCTGGGTCACCAACAAAAGTTGATTAAAGCTTGAATCATAAGCTTGTATAGATAAATACAAGTTAAAGGCAACCACTGTCCTCAAAAATCACACTGTCTATTCTCCTATGCATCACGCTATTTACTTATTTTTATTTGCTTCCCTGATTTGCTCTTAGAATGCATTCTCTCCAAGTAACCCATCTGATTTTCAAGCAAACTGATGTGCATCATTAGATCATCAAATGGCTACAGATGTATCTCTGTTTTCTCTGTAAAACCAATTTAAATTCAAGCTTGACAGTTCCACACCGAAGTGTTTATTTTGTTTTTAACACAGATTAACTTCTAACTAAAGTTGCCCATTGTATGTCACAGCATTCAAAATTCTTAAGTTTAAATGTGAGTAGTAAAACTTTTGACTTCATTAACAAGCTTTCTTCTTTTACTTTTCTCCTATTCACTGAATTTGTGAAGGTAACCGGTATTTACCTTCCCCCAAACCTTGTGAAAGAAAAGGTTCTGTTATTCATATTTGCATTCTAAAACTGTATGCAAACTCTACCTCACTGAGATAGGGAATAAAAGAAATCAGCTGTAGGGGAAAACATGTTCCCTGCTATGCTCTCTTCTGAGTGTTATACAAACATGTGCTACTTTCATCCTGCTGTGAATTGAATTTGGGGCCCACTGAATGTTACTCAGCAATGTTTGGTAGAGTTGTCATTGAACTCCAGCAGTGTGGCTTCAGAGACTTCAGTCACGGCACTATACTATGTCTTTCTTCCTTTTAGCCATTCTAGAAATGAAGAATTCCTTCCTTAAAGTCCTGGCAATCAGTTTCTTTTCTTTTGCATACCACTAGATTCTCCCTATGGAAAGCAGGGATATTTATTAATATGAAAAAACGTTGAACATGTGCTATTCCCGCCTTGCCATAGGAATAGAGATGGTGTTAGACTAACTTATCAGAGTGTTTGGTTTGCTCTCTTTGTCCCTGGTCTGCTTTGGCGGACTCAGATTACTGGTGTAAAACCTCATTCTCCTCACTGGTGGGTCGTAATATCCAGGCCTGAAGGTGGCAGTCATCTCAAGTTCAAGCTGTGTTCTCTAAACTCAGCCTCGTTAGGAACAAAAGAACAAATGTGTTTCTCACCATTTTGCACCTGTGCCTATTATTCAATTGGTTCAAAACTAAGTTTGAACTGTTGCTTCTTTAATTTCCACCATTATAACACTATGCTAACATTTGTTGAAGGCGTACTATGGGAATCTCAAGCACTTTTTTAATGCAAATTGAATATAGTAACACTATGACACAGGTGTTAGTATCTCCCTTTTACTCAAGAGGAAAACTTTGTTTCAGACGATTTAAATATCTTGGCAGTTATTTGAAGTGCTTATATCTAGTGAATAAAGGACTCATGTTCTATTCGGAATCTCATACTCTGTGTTCTGTTTGATTCCAACTAATAAATAGCTGACGGTATATCAGAAGCTAAGTGGAATGTTTAACCTGCAAACAAATTATTATCATTGTTATTAGAAATGCATAAAGCTGCTTTGCTGTTTCTTTCCTTCATTCCATCCCTGTCTTCCAGGATGTGATGTTATGAGAGGAAATTGCCAAAGACTAAACATTCTTGGAAAATATTGCCTTAGTTAAATAAAGATAATGTAGAAAAGTTGTATCAATGTAATAGAATAATCTGATTCCCTTTTTCTATTTTCCAGTTGGTTTCAGTTATCGAAGTATGTTTGTCAGTTCTATTTTTCCTATGAATAATATGTATTATGGTAGTAGAATTTTCTTTACCATAAAAGCATAAGCATACAGGGGGAAATATAGGTTTAACAAACATTCCAACTTATCTATTATATAGAATCTGATAAAGGCGATTTATAAGAAAATTTCATCATGGAACGCATTAATTGCGTGTATTGCTTGGGATTAGGGCTGTACTTTCACAAGCCAATGTTCTAAGACATTTAAAATGGTAAATGTCAAGGTTTTCTGTGGTCATCTAATCTAAATGGCTCACAGAAATTGTTTACATGAAAGAAAATATTTTTAAAAAGGCATTACCAGAAAACTTACTGATATCAAATTCCAGTGAGGAATAATGTTCTAAACTAAACTCCATTCTGATGCAGCTTGTGCTCTTTTTCAGAGATTTATATCAGATTATGGAAAACAGAATTCAATAACTTGAATAAAAGAAGCCATTGGCTTTTGAGCCGCATAAATAAAGGTTTGATTACGACTCCACAACTTAGCACCAATTGGGCCCTGAGTAATTTTTATTTTATTTTATTTTATTATTATTATTTTTGAGACAGAGTCTTGATCTGTCACCTAGGCTGGAGCGAAGTGGCACCATCTTGGCTCATTGCAACCTCTCCCTCCCAGGTTCAAGTGATTCTCCTGCCTCAGCCTCCTGAGTAGCTGCGATTACAGGTGCTGCCACCATGCTCAGTTAATTTTTTGGTATTTTTAGTGGAGACAGATTTCATCCTGTTGGCCGTGTGTGTCAGGCTGGTCTTGAACTCCTGACTGCAAGAGATTCACCTGCCTCAGCCTCCAAAAGTGCTGATACTACGGGCCTCAGCCAGTGCGCCTGGCCACTGGGAGTAATTTAAATAAACTTTCTTTGTTCTTTTTGTTAAAATGGGGATGGAGATGCCTAGATGTGTTCTGAATATTAATTGAAATAGACATAAAACACAAGTGTATTTTAGTAGTAGTAAATGAGTAGTAAATATTGCTTAAAGTGTCTCTCTATGTAAAATGTAATTGGGATGAAAAAGTGAAAACACATGAACTGGAAAAACTGGGGTGTTTGACATATACAGCCAATAAACATACGCTTGTCCAGAGAGCCCCAGACTTCTGCGTGTGAACATAAAATGCCTACCTTCTTCCACATGACCTTAGAAATAGCAATTGTATTTCTTATGAACTTTGCCAACATTTCCCATGTTATATCGTTATACTGTTTTAAGCACAGCACAGAAAACAGTTCTAAACTGTGGTGAATCAATGCCACAGTGACTCTGTCTCTAAATTCCTAAGTCCATTCTCGAAGTAGACTGTAGCTATGTACCATCTCAGTAGTAAAAGAAATCAGCTGTTAACAGCAGGCCTGATATACTCCTAGATTACAGAACCACTGTTCACTATTATTATCCCCAGTACAATGCAGTGTTTAAGAGTATGGAGCTTGGAGTCCAGCAGCCAAAGCTTGAATTATTATTTTGATACATTCAGCCTTTTTAGTTTTGAGAACTAAATTGGCACACCTTATCTTGAAAGACAGGGTGATAACATCTATCGGGACATGTAATTTGTGGACATCGTTGGAATCCAATTCTTGTTGAATGAATGAATAACTACATGAATGTATTCATGAATGACTTCAAACAACTGCTCTCTATGGTTGCTGGGGCTGTTTCAAGTTGTCATAAGATGATTATGTAGGCATGTATAGAATGTAATAAAACTTTTCACTTCCTACTGATTTGTAGAGATGGCAACAATATCCCAGAGGAATGTTTTTATGTCCCTAACCCCTAATAAACCATTCAATAGATCTCCCCTATTGTTCACGTTCAGTATTAGTTTTTTAAATATCACAGCAGTTGCTAGGTCAATTACAAAAGTTCTTTTTTAATATAGCAAATAGTTTCATTTCTCTAGATATTGTAATACAGAGGCATAAATAATTTTAGCATTAATAAAAAACATTTATTGAACCTTACTGTGGGCAATGCTTATATATGACAGGTACTTAACAGTGATTGATTTGATCCCATAGGAAGTTAATTAAGTTATTCAAAGCACTGGGTTTCCATTTGGAAAGTTTCCCTAAAAGCTTTCTTGTAATAGCTAATTGTACTTCTATTTTATATTACTTGACAGCGGTGGTTGATGTTTATTCTGCACCTGGTTTCCTACCATGTGTAACACAATAATAGTTCTTGGGACTTATAGCAAATATTTCTTCATAATCACTAGTAGGATACAACAGCATTCTTATGAGGAGAGAAACCCATGTTTTCAGAGACAAAAATCCCAGTTATTTCTACATTAATAGTTTGGAAAGCAGAGTAAGATGATCTAGACTTATCTAACAATTTGAGGTTACAAATACATTTAAATTCTTCAGCTGATCAAATGTAGTATCTAAAAAGTAAGACCCTTCCTTTACATTACAAGGAAGTGGAAAAGGACCAGAATATTTTAGACCTTAATTCCTTTTTATATTGTGGACCTACTTTGATGATGACAAACTCATTTGTTCTGATGTACAGTGGTAGAAATTTCCTTAAATATTACCTATATGGTAAAAACAAAAAACACGGAGACAAATTTCTAAGAATGCAGATACTTGGGGAAAAAAGTATAGTTCTTCAGTCAGTAAAAATGCCAGCTGCAGTGCAAAAGATTCACTTAGTACAGATACTCAACTCCAGTCAAATACAGAATGCTAACTTCCATACAGCAGTTTCCCCAACCTTCCCTGTTCACAAAACAAACAAACAAACAACAACAAAAAAAAAAACCACAAAAAACTATTGAATGTTTAACTGAAGTAAGTTTTGTTTATATTTAAAACCTATATGACACAATGTGGAGACTTATTTTATGTTGATTGAATGTTCGCATTCTATTTCATTAGCACGTTTCTGTTGGCATTTCTATTGCTTTTATTGTGAATTAAGTATGAAAATGAGAATTAATTATTCTACATAATATTACACTTTAACATTCACTGTCCTTACAGCTATTATTTTACTGTAATATAAAGATTAAATTTTATTTTAAATTATTCTAACCAGATTTTGAGAACCCTCACTTTCTACAATGTTCTTTTTAACTTAAATTTAAGTTACATTTCTATTCCAATGTAATCTATCTGAAGCTCCTGCTAAAATGATCTGTTTACTCTTGATATGTTTTCACTTACCCTGTTTAACATAATTACTGAATCATGGAATTACAAATTGAAGCCCTTTGAAACACTTATATTATAAAATGCTTCATATCTTGAATGGTGGCATTGTTTATTTAATAATATGTGTTTACCATTAAAATCAGATGCTATTTCTCCCTCCATATATACGTGACTTTCTTTATCACCTCTAAATAAGAAATGTCTGAGGTGGCAATTTTGATGTACAAACATTTTAGTGGAGTTTGACCTTTTATCTTCGACATATATAGTTTCTTTTTTGGTGATTGCAATTCCTACTGTTAACTCCTAACTATATGCTAATAACATTTACATTTATGTCATCAGTTCACGTCTTGCTCACCAAATCCAGGCTTAGTGTGTAACCACATGCTCAGTACTCTATGAACATGCCTACTGGATATTTCAAAATCAATATGCCTTAGTTGGCAGGCCTGCTTTTCTCTGCCAAACTTCTCAACCTATAAACTAACTTATTTCAGGCAATGACAATCTTTCAACTGCTTACATTGACACTGAAGTCCTGACTCCACTTTCTCTCACACTGCACACCCAGTTTCAGTTAAACCTGGTTGTTAAGCCTTCAAAATACTCTGTAACTAGGAAATGACCATTTTCAGTACTTTGATTGTCACCACGAAATTTCCCACATGGATCACTACAACATAATCTTCAGAATTATTTTCGTTTTTCTATTGTTTCTCCTGTATCCTACTCTTTATAGTAAGTCAGATTACCTTTTTAAATGTAAGTCATAATATGTCACTCTTGCTCTAAATCCTAAAGTGGCTACACACTTAACTTAGAGTTATGTTGCTGCAAGGCCCTAGCTAACAAGGACTCAATTACCTTTCTGACCTCATCTCTTACCACCCATACTACACTATCTCAGTACACAACCTTAGGCTTCCTTGATACTCTATGAACATACCAAGCGTGCACCTGCCTTAGAGACTTTGTCTTAACTATTCCCTCTGTATGAACTACTCTTTACCCACATATGCATATGACCATCTCAGTATTTGCTCAAACATCACTTTATTAATAAGAACTTACCTGATCATCCTATTTAATGAAGGCAGCATTATGTCTCCCTCCACAAATTCCTTTCCTCTTAACTTATTACAAACCTCTGATCCTTACCTTCCTGTATTAATAGCACTTATCACTCCCCAAAATTTTATACATTATGTGCATTTATTTTTTAATTACCTATTTCCCATTTCCACTAAAACTGAAGCTATTGAAGATCAAAAAGAACACATAATATAGATATCATTCTTGTTCTGTTACCCACTGTATCCTCTTGTAGTCAAGTGCTTGGTAGCTAACAGGTGAATAGTGAGTATTTCTTGAAGGAATAAATGAAATGACTTTAAATTTTCCTCCAGCCATGCCACTGTCCATTACACTCAAAATTTGTTCTTCATAATAAATTCATATTTTAACATTCTCAATTTGTAAAAAGATTAAAAATACTTTACATATACTGGAAATTCGTGCCTTGCATACATCTGGTACCTCATTCACATTGAATTGTGTGTGTGTGTTTTTTTTAACTCCTGTGCTGCCAAACTGAACACTCAATTATTTCATGTTAATTGCAGTCACAGTTAAGGTTAATTCATGCCAGGATCTTTCTTGATGTGACTTCTCCCCCTATCTTCAAGTATTTTGGTATATAACCTCATGTCCTACTTCTCCCTAACTGCTCCAAATAATTGCATGGTTTATCTCTGTATTAATATTTTTCAGCTTTATTTCGTTTTAAATTCTTTTTCAAAAAATCACTTATTCCTAAGTTCACGTATCATATATAGATCTGTTAATTTATGATTCAACAAAAATAATCAATTCATAATATGAATGGCTTCTTTCTTTATTCTAGATTATGAGTGAAGAGACATCTGGGTAGAACTCAGTAGAATCAATTTTCAGCATCACATTCCCAGAGTTATGGGTGTGATTCTCTGATTCATTCTGTGTTAAAAATATGCCCCTGAGTGCTGTTATGAAAGACAAAGTACTGGTGTCAGTGGTATCCTTGCAGAATGCCATTATAAACCTCAGCTATGACACAATGAAAGTATAACTGGCAGTAAACCATGAACCTTATCAATTACATTAGAAAGTAAACTATTCCCAGTAATAAAATATGTTAATTTTCAATTGAAGTGATCGAAATCTTTAGAAGAAGAGGTCCCCCAGCCCCGATGCACCTCAGGAATTTTTGCATTCCTCCTAGTATATTTGCTTCATGCATTAAATAATTTGTTCTCTAAAAATGATGGCTGGGCTGAAAGCTCTTTATTCCATCATTGCTTTTAGAAAACCTCAGATAATGGATATGAGGTTCCTGACGAACATTTTACACTAACATTTCATTTTTGGACAAATATTTTTCAGACATGAGTTTAATACGTCATTTAAATAGAGATGTGTTCCAAGTGGTAACCAATACCTTCAGGTGGCGGAACTTTCATACAAGCAATTTCCATCTTAATTATCTAAAGATAACTGTAACATTTTCATAAAATTGAAGATTATATTATGTGGAGAAAGGAATTTCTCACATCTTTATGGATTTCTGTGACAGAAATCTATTACGATTATATGCTACAAAACTCTAGTGATCTTGAGCCAGCTTCATACTAAAACCAGACTTTTCATGGAGAGCTTTTGATGTGAGTTACATATAATCACACATTTTGTTATAAGTTAAATTAGTACATTTTACTAACCAAGACACCCTAAAATATTTTTGTTAATTTCAATGTGTTAAAGTTGGGAGAAATTTAATTCTCACAATTACGGCTGGCTCTAGGCAGAATTGTGACATTGCTGTGTGTGTTTTTGGTAGTGATGCGTTTCTTATTTTTGGTGGCTTTTAGCTTCTTTCTCCAAATGTACCCAGGATCCTGATTCATAGTTTCACCCAAACTATTCTTGCTTGCTTCATAGTATGTACTGAATAAAGTTTTGTTGAAACAATAAACAGATTCCTATCTTTATCTGTATCTATGGACAAGCTTTATCAATTGCTTTTCTTCTATATTATCTTCCACACCAATAAGTTAGAAATGACTCACAGGAAATGACCTGATATAAAGAAGTACATTTAATATACTAAAACTGTGACATAAAATATGGTTGAAATAACATCCAACAGATCCATTTCTACATAATTGAGTTTTCTTGCTTGTTAAGGTGATGTAAGAAGGTGATATAAGGATAAAAATTGTTATTCCAATGGAAATTGATGAGGACACACATACTGAAACCCTGTTCTCCGCATATTCCCTTGAGGGAGAAACATGAGTAGACAGTGAAGTAAGAAAAACAGACACAGCCTTGTAGTCCTTTGTTGGAAGTGAGTCCAATATGGAATTCCTGGATACAGGGTGGAATCAGGTAGAGTCTTCTATTTTCCTGTGCAAGAGAGTTCCAAGATGTCATCATGAATTAAAGCCCGGCCCAAAGAACAAACAAGAGTCTACAATTGTAGTGTCCTTTTTTTTTTTCAATGATCCAAATATGGTGAGGAAAGACTACGTTTGTCAGTCTTAGAGCAAAGGAGCTAAAGAAAAACAAAACCGAACACACACACACACACACACACACACACTGAAGTGTTTTGTTGCAGCTCAGGTATGGCAATTGTCTCACTATTTTTCAACTCTGATGTCTAGGATAAGAGCATCCAAAGAGTGTGCGGGAAAAATTCAGGGAAACCTGAAGAAAGATCAGTGCCGTAATCACTGAATTTGGATAATAGCTATGGATGGTTTCTTTTCTTTTCTTTTTGTTTTTGTTTTTTGTTTGTTTGTTTTTTCGAGAAGGAGTCTCACTCTCTCGCCCAGGCTGGAGTGCAGTGGTGCGATCTCGGCTCACTCCCCGTCCTGGGTTCACGCCATTCTCCTGCCTCAGCCTCCCGAGTAGCTGAGACTACAGGCGCCCACCACCACGCCCGGCTAATTTTTTGTATTTTTAGTAGAGACAGGGTTTCACCATGTTAGCCAGGATGGTCTCGATCTCCTGACCTCGTGATCCGCCCGCCTAGGCCTCCAAAAGTGCTGGGATTACAGGCGTGAGCCACGGTGCCCGGCCTAGCTATGGATGCTTTCACAGGAAAATCAGCAACACACACACAATACTCTTAGCCTCTTTTTTATTTCTGCCATTCCTCAGCTCATGGTTTCAATATTTTAAACACATTCAATGCAAAATCATCATAATAATGCCAAAGTGCCCCTCACCACACTGAAATAAAGACAGTTAATTTAATTTTTTAGTCATAACTTTGCTGTTTTTCTTCTAACAAAACATACTCACATTCTTACCAAAAATTTTCTTATATCTAGGTAAATATCATTTTATGAATAGAAATGCTCAAAATTCCAAAATTCTGGCATTATCAATTTATGGCATTTTGGGTGTTTTAGTGTTTGTATAGATGTTTTTGCATAATTGATATCTAAGCATATACAATTATGCACTATGTATTCATTCCAAAAATGTTTATTTAGCTTTTAGAATGTGCCAAGCATTGTTCTTGAAATCAAGCATGTTTCACTGACAAAACAAATTTGCCGCTCTCACGGAGCTCACATGTTAGTGTGTGTGAGTCAGGCAGTAAACAGTAAGTAATCTAATATGTGCCAGCACAGAGTGTGAAGGAAATAAAACTTTTCTAAGGGAAAAGTTAATGGCGGACATAGAAGCGAAGGTGCTCTGTGTTGCTCCAGAACATCTCTTAATAGTGTAGTATAAGTGCAGCAGTGTCAATATTGACACCAGTGTGTAATGTTATTAAAAATGTAATGCCTCCTTTAATGGTTGCATAGTATTGTATTTATGTACCACCGTATATTTAACTGGACTCCTATGGTTTGAATTTCAGGTTGACCTTTTCATAGTTTGAATAGACTGTAGCAAACATATGCAGTGCAAGACTTGCTCACATTTCTAATATTTACTTGAGAATAAACATTTAAATGTAGAATTACTGTGTCAAATTTTAGTCACTTTAATGATCTCGTACCAATGTTGCTCTGCTATTCAGAATGCTTTTGATAATATGCAGTTGACTCTTGAAAATCATGGGTTTGAACTGTATATATGCGCTTAGATACGGATTTTTGTTTTCAAACAAACCAGATCAAAAATACAGTACTTGTGGCACTGGAGACCTGTGTATAGAGAGGGTCAACTTTTCATACATGCAGGTTCTGCAGGGTCGACTCTAGGACTTCAGTAGGTGTAGATTTTGTCATTTAAGGGGACCCTGGAAGCAATCTCTTCTGAATACAGAGGAATACCTGTATATATTTTTTCCAGAAGTATACAATATTGCTCTATTCATTATTTCCAAGCCAACATTACTTATCACTTTTTTCATTTTTACTAGTTTGATAGAAGAAAGAGATGTTCCAGGTGTTAAGGGTTCAAGTGCCAACAGCTCTATCAATTATTTTACTCTGTTCTTATTCTTGTTCCTCATAGCTTTTCATTATTGCACAGTAATTTAGAAACTATTTTTTTCTGTCGTAAAATAAGTTCTGCAAACAAAATTTTATGCTTTAGTTGTAAAATAAATTTAGAAACCAAGTATTGAGAGGTGACAACGTGCTAGCAGCCTTCATACGCTCTGGGTGCCTCCTCGGCCTGGGCTTCCACTCTGGCTGCACTTGAGGAGCCCTTCAGCCTGACATTGCACTGTGAGAGCCCCTCTCTGGGCTGGCCGAGGCCAGAGCCGGCTCCCTCAGCTTGCGGGGAGGTTTGGAGCGAGAGGTGCAGATGGGAACTGGGGCTGCGCACAGCAATGCAGGCCAGCACCACTTCTGGGTGGGCGCGGGCTCCTCGGAGCAGCAGGCAAGCACCACAGGCCCCAGGCAGTGAGGGGCTTAGCACCCAGGCCAGCAACTGCTGAGGGTTCTCCAGGTCCCCCAACACTGCCCGCCAGCCAGCACCTGCGCTCCAATTCTCACTGGGCCTCAGCCGCCTCCCAGCTTCCAGTGGGGCAAGGCTCTGGACCTGCAGACAGCCATGCCTGAGCCCACAGCCCAGTGGGCTACCACGTGGCCTGCCTGGCCCGAGCCTCCCCAAGGGGCCCCGCCCCCCTGCTCCGTGGCACCCGGTCCCATCTACCGCCCAAGGGCTGAGGAGTGTGGATGCCTCCGTGTGGTATCCACTAGGGGAAGTCACCTGGGCTCTTGAGTCGGTGGGGACTTGGAGAACTATTACCCCTACCTGGAGGATTGTAAATGCACCAATCAGCACTCTGTATCTAGCTAATCTGGTGGGGACTTGGAGAACTTGTATTTCTAGCTGGAGGATTGTGAATGCACCAATCAGCACTCTGTGTCTAGCTCAAGGCTTGTAAACGCACCAATCAGCACCCTGTGTCTAGTTCAAGGTTTGTAAACACACCAATCAGTGCTCTGTGTCTAGCTAATCTAGTGGGGACTTGGAGAACTTTTGTGTCTAGCTCAAGGTTTGTAAATGCACCAATCAGCACCCTGTCAAAATGGACCAATCAGCTCTCTCTAAAATGGGCCAATGAGCTCTGTGTATAATGGACCAATCAGCAGGATGTGGGTGGGGCCAGATAAGGGAATAAAAGCAGGCTGCCCCAGCCAGCAGCAGCAACCTTCTGCAGTCCTTGTGCATGCTGTGGAAGCTTTGTTCTTTTGTTCTTTACAATGAATCTTGCTGCTGCTCACTTTTTGGGTCCACGCTGCCTTTGGAGCTGTAACACTCACTGTGAAGATCTGTAGCTTCACTCCTGAAGCCAGTGAGATCACGAACCCACCAGTAAGAAGAAACTCGGGACACATCATCTTTAAGAACTGCAACACTCACCGTGAGGGTCCTGAGGGTCCGTGGCTTCATTCTTGAAGTGAGCAAGAGCAAGAACCCACCAATTCCAGACACAGTATGATCGAAGTGGCACAGGAATAAGGGATCCTAACTTTTTCCTGTCCCCCTATTTCCTAGTGGATCCCAACGGATTCCCTTAAAACGTGTTTTAAATAGTCCGTAAGAAAAAACATTATATACTTCTGAAGATAATAACACTCTTTTTGGCTTTGCTAACTTTAACATTCATTTCTTATCCCCTTGTTTCCTAAACTCTAGTCATAGAAAGCAAATTGGAAATTTCTCAGATGTCATAACCTGCTTACCTTCTGGCCTTCTCCCAGCCTGCTGCTTCTAAGAGAATATACTTTTCCTGTATGGTGCCTGCAACTTCAAAACTACTAGCAATTCTTGAAATTCAGAGTCAATGTCCTACTCTTAATCTCCTTTCCATCTGGGTCAGGCATTCTTGCTTTGTGTTTATTATGGCAGAGTACAGAATTCTTAGCATACCTCTATGATTAAAACCATGTGTTTACTTTATGGCTCTTACACTAAATTCCTTGAGGATACAAATGAAGTCTTATTCATTATCTTAGTTTTTAGCATTCCGTGGATGATCATGAAATCATTCTTAATTGAATAAACAAGGGAGATATTTACCATAATTAATTTTGACGTCTTGGTAGAATCCCCAACATTTAGACAATCAATTTCT
Organism: Macaca thibetana thibetana; assembly: GCF_024542745.1. NCBI lineage: Eukaryota > Metazoa > Chordata > Mammalia > Primates > Cercopithecidae > Macaca > Macaca thibetana. The sequence continues at coordinate 64,346,334 of NC_065594.1, forward strand.
CACATCAGTGCAACTATCTGTAAAATAAACTTTAATCGTATCACTTAGTGCTGAAAAACATTCAGTATTTTTTTGTTGCCTACCAACTAAATCATATGTCACAGCTTGATTTTAAGAATCATCTGTACTATAGTTTCAGTCCGATCTTTTAGCCTGATGTGGATATGACCTGCCTATAAAATCTGTTAACTTCTTATCATCGCCTACCATTGTCTCCTCAATACCTACCAGTAGCTACCGTATTGAGAAGGAATTGTACCAATATTTATCATGGTTATTTGTGTAAATTGCCTTCCCTGACTCCTCCCAATTGAAGAGGTGCTGTACTTTTTCTGAACTCCCATATCATTTTATAATTTTCTTATAGCACTAACTGTAGGCTGCTTTTTAAAAACAGTCATTCCTGTTTCATTAGGTGTACTTGACGATTATTTCTGTGTCACATAATGTCATGATTATATTTCTGTCAGTAATACCATGTTATTAAAATTATGAGTTTGATGGTAGGTATGGTGCTTCATGCCTGTAATCCCAACATTTTGGGAGGCTGAGGTGGACGGATCACTTGAACTTAGGAGTTTGAGATCAGCCTGGTCAACATGGTGAAACTCTGTCTCTACCAAAAAATACAAAAATTAGCCAGGCATCGTGGCTCACACCTGTAATCCCAGCTACTTGGGAGGCTGAGGCAGGAGAATCACTTTAACCTGGGAGGTGGAGATTGCAGCAAGCCCAGATATGGCACCACTACTCTCCAGCTGGGCAAAAGAGTAATACCCTGTCCCAAAAATAAAAAAAGTGAATATATAAATATATATGTGTGTGTATGTATATATATGAATTTACACATTTCTTATTCCCTTTGGGGTCCCCACAATTAACATGACAACTCTTTTAATAGATACTGAATGACTGATGAACATATACATACACAGTTATCATCCTGAAAATGATTGTAAACTTTCTGAGGAAAAGTGGCTTTTACTATATCAAGTTCAGTGTGTTAAATATAATGGGTAATTCATATGTGTTTATGGAAATGAATTAATGAGCATGTGACCTTATAAAAGAATAAACCACCAAATAATACTGGTTTAGCTTAATATCTACTTTCTCTTTTCACTCTTCAAGTATTTTTTGACGACTGTACTTGACTCTCCTTGAATTATTCATTACTTAATCTCATGGATGTTAACCATTTCTGGTTACCATGACATATCTAAAAGTGAAATTTCTGTTATGTCATTTTTGTATTGACCAAGAATAATATCGAATACGTGATTTCTTTTTCTATTAATTTTAGAAGAATAAAAACTACTTAAAAATATACAATGAACCTGACATGTTTTTGTGGATTTAAGAAATAAAGAACTTAATGAGTAAATGACAGACTCAGGTCAAAAAAAGATCTGCCAACCTGAATCAGTGTTCAATGGCCATAACCTGGACAATTTGAACAAAAAAATAGTATTGGATCATAACGTATAATAAATAATTATGAGTACATATAGATATAAGTAATTTAATCAATAAATATATAAAAAAGAAGGGATCCTTCTTCTTTAAAAAATTTAAATTAACACATAGAAGAAATTCAAGAAATGATAAGTTATTTAAGGAAACACCACAGTATAATTATTCCAGGCAAAATCAATCAAAAAATGCTAAAACTAATGAGTAAAATTTGGGGAGAAAGGGGATATTACAGTAATCTCAAATACTTCTCTGAAGATGTTTATAGGTTACAAAATTTAAAAAGCAACTTAGAGAAAACCGAAAGATGTCAGCTGAACGAAGTTATCAAGGAACACCATAAGTAATAAGGCATGTGGATATCTTGAATGTCCAATATAATATATGAGAATGACAACATGAAGTCTTGCCAAAAATGCATTATATTAATCAAATTTTGGGAAAATAACAGGCAAACCCACATTGAGAAACATTCTACAAAATAACTGCCCAGAAATCAACAAAAATATCAAAGAGAATCATGGAGGATAAGGAGAGAATAATAAATGTTACAAATTGCCAGAAACTAAGGAGAAATTAGAACTAAATGTAACATGGGCTTCTGAATGGGATCCTGGAACATTAAAAAGGTCATTGGAGGAAAAACTTGTGAAATTCAAATAAACTCTGTTGAGTTAATATTATTGTACCTAAGTTAATTTCCTGGTCTTGATCATTGTACCATGGTTTTAAATATTTTTAACATTAGGAGAAGATGAGTAAAGGGTGTACATGAACTCTCAGTATTATTTTTTGCAGATATTCTGTATGTTTAAAATTACTTCAAAATAAAATGTTTAAAAACTACTTCGTGAATGCAATTTGTTTATATTGGTAATAGTCTTTTGAGTTTTGGCCAAAATATTATAAATTCAGATGCAGATATTCCTACTGTGCCTGCAAAATTGTGGCATATAAATTTGTTTCTTCCATTTGTAATCTATTCAGAAGAAAAGCATAGAGATAAAACAATGCTTTGCAAAATTAAGATTTAGTTTAGATTTTGTCATGTTTCTTATCTAATATTTAAAAATAGATAGGAATTACATTGCTTAAAATTAATATAAATCAAGAATTATAAAACCATTCAGAGCATTTTGGGAGGAGTTATTCCTAATAAGTAAATATTTCCCATATTATGTACATTTCTGTTGTTGCTTTTCTTTTGTATGACATTGCACGAGCAGCATAAGACTCTACTTGGCATGTCTTATTATTTATTAAACTAATAAGTATGTCATTCAGTATACACTAGCCTTGTGCTAACATCTGTTTGTGAATAAATAGCTATGTTTCCAACAAGATAAATGACCAAAAACTTCATATTATAAGCAGAAATAATTATCCACACTACAGAAAATGAAGACAAATTAGAATCTTAAAACTATAGCAATTTGGCAAGCTTTTTAGATATCATGACTGCAAGGAGAAACTACTAAACCTACTAGGTGTTTATTAAATGTGGTATTGCTAATTGTGCTGGACAGACTCCTTCACAGATGGTACGTGTTTAGCTACATTTCTGTAACTTATTATCCCAAGACAGATGTTCTGAAAAATAATTGTATTCCCTTATGATTTGCTGTTTTATTTTTGCAGACTTATTTGAGACACATAAGCTAAAATACCTTTTTTGACCATACACTTTGGTCAGCTGGCTAGTATTACTGCCGTAATTCTAAAACTTCCTAAATTTAAGGAATAGATGAAAACAGAAAACTACTTATGCCTATCAGGAAATGAATATTACAGCTAGATTCCTTAAATTCCCAAATTAAAATAAAATGTTTAAAAATACACTGATTTAGGTACAGATGTAAAATCACTATCATTTTCACTGTCATTTATCCTCATTACTATCTAGAAAAAAAATGAAATCACAATGATTCCCTGAATTAGTCCTCTGTTCTTTTTGCATATTTGAATCAATATACTGACCTACCTCTTTTTCTTAATTATTTTAGGAAAATAGACAGAACGCTATTATCAAAAAGTTTAACCATCTGGTAAAGGAGATTTTACCCTGTCACTTGGGCAGATGTTCAGCAATGGAATTATGCCAGTATAATTTATACAGCATGTGAATTTACATGTGGATGTAGAGGAAACGTTACTTTTTAACATATATAAACTCCATTAAGTAAAAAATGATATTACTTTTATGAAAAATCTTTCTTTCTCTTTATGCTCTGCCCTCCTGTCCCCATGACAGAAGATAGAAATATGTTGGTATTGCCTGTGCACTTAAGTCTAGAGTCAGGTAGTATAAAAGAATAATTTCTACAATTTTTTTTCACTTTATAAGATACAAAGATGTTTCCCCACAGAAAGGCAAAAGGAAAAATCGAAAAATAGTAAACTAGGATACTTAGCTATATTTATTGAACAGTGTGCTAGACTACAATTCTATTCTATTGGGAATTATTTGATTTTACCTCCTCTCATACAAAGTGAGGATTAACTGTGTTTGCAGAAGAAGACTAAAGCTAGTGCCACCATTTTTGGGCAAGGGGTTTTGATGTGTCCAGCTCATTCTCCTTTGTGAGATACCTGAAGGGTACACTATTTTTGAAAAAAAAAAAAAAGTTTGAGCCTGGGCACGATGGCTCACGCCTGTAATTCCAGCAATTTGGGATGCCGAGTCAGGTGGATCATCTGAGGCCAAGAGTTTGAGACTAGCCTGACCAATATGGTGAAACGCCATCTCTACTACAAATACAAAAATTAGCCAGGCATGGTGGTGTGCACCTGTAGTCCCAGCTACTCAGGAGGCTAAAAGAGGAGAATCACTTGAACCCAGGAGGCGGAGGTTGCAGTGAGCTGAGATTGCACCACACTGCACTCCAGCTGGGGTGACAGAGCAAGACTCTGTCTTTAAAAAAAAAAAAAAAAAGTTTGAAATTCCTTTGTTGTATGACCAAAACACAAGCAATCAGCATATTTTCCTTCTGTGCTATATTCGTAGAAAACAAATTGACTCTCTAAGCCATATCTGCCTTCAGAAACAAAACCAGTAAAATTCTGCTGTTTGAATTTGTTGGTCAGAGTACCACATTTTCACTCCAAATGCCTTGGAAATTGATTGGAGAATATGTGTAGATACATGAGTCTACATTTACAGAATTTTATGTTTGAGCGGCCTGCAGAGATTATTTTGTCTCATCTGCATATTTCTAATAAAATGTAGACTATATTCTTGATTGCATACTTTCTTTAAATCATGATGAAGTCTTTCTATTTTTCTGCAGTATCTTTTATTTCATTTGTGCCATATCTAAGTCTAAAATGGAGACTAATTTTGTTCAGCCATCCCAGTGGAATTCATGTTGTCCCTTTAGAGCTTCATAGTTCATTAAAATTGGCAAACTAGAAAGCACAACTAGGGATCACTTTTTCAATTGCTAAAGACTTTATATATTTTTCTAAAAAGTCAAGGAGGTACTTTAATGTTTTTAGTATCATGAAACGAGTTGAGAAGGAGTCTAGTCTGTTTCACTTGTTCAATGATGTTTCATCTGTGATCCCATTAACTTGGCTCCTTTATGACCCTCTTAATATTTAATATATTTTCTATTAGTAGTGATGGCTCAAGCTGAATAGTGTAAAACAAGATGTTATTATGGAAAAAATACTCAAAGTTTCAAATAGTTCATGTTTTTGTTTGTTCCAGATTAGTTCATTTACTGATGAAATGAGTAACCCCTAAAATCTATACAACAATAATTTACAGTTGAGTTTATGTATATTAACCAGGAAAATGTCACCTTTCTTGTCAGTCCCATTTTATGGATTGCCTTTACCTCCATGAAAATGTGTTCACAAATGAAATGCATCAAATTTAAATATGGCCTGTAAGTAGTCATTAGAAATCCAAGGAGGAATATTTCAAACATATTTGGTGTAAACTAACCAGGAATATTTGGTATTTAAAAGGTTTTATTACCACTAAAATAGAAAATATGATCAGTTTGGACAGTATTTCAAACAAGGTAATGTTAAAGATAATGGAATTATTTAAGCTAGAGAATAGAAAATTAAGATATGTTATAATTATTTTTAAATATTTGAAAGACTGCTTTATCAGTCAAGTTAGATAAAGTTATACTGCATAAAATCTACTTAAACAAGCTCAGTATCTTAAAAAACAAAACAACAGGCCAGGCACGGTGACTCATGCCTATAATCCCAGCACTTTGGGAGGTCGAGGCAAGAGGATCACTTGAGGTTAGGAATTCGAGACCAGCCTGGCTACATGGTGAAACCCCATCTCTACTAAAAGTACAAAAATTAGCCGGGCATGGTGGCGGGCGCCTGTAATCCCAGCTACTCAGGAGGCGGAGGCAGGAGAATCGCTTGAATCCGGGAGGTGGAGGTTGCAGCGAGCTGAGATGCTACCACTGCACTCCAGCCTGGAAGACAGAGAGAGACTCTGTCTCAAAAACAAAAACAAAACAAAAAAACAGAAACAATTTATTTTTAAAGCAATCAAACAAAATCAGTAAGTAGCAGCTCTCTCTACAGTGTACTCTATCAAGAACTCAAGATGATGGCGCCTCCACCATGTGTTATGTGGCTTATCCTTAGTTCAGAATCATGGACTATGAATAGAGAACATGGCAAGTCATGCACCAACTCTTCAAGGTATCTGCTCAGGTGCAACATAGCTTATGCCCTTTCGTGTTTCATTGCACAAAGAAAGTAACAATACCATATTTCACTTAAAGGAAGTAGGGAATTGCACTTCTACTATGTAACCAGAAAGGAAAGACGTGAAAATATTGAAAAATGGGACTGCCTATCCAAACTACCATGCAAAAAATTGATGCTCACAACCTTCCCTGCATGAGTGATAAGTTGTTGATGTGCATGTGGGTATAACACTCCTAAAAGTATACACAGATTCTTACAGCTTCCCCCACCAATGACATAGGTGAGACTTGCGTAATACAAATGTCCTGAAATGCTAGCTGTTATGGAGTCAATGCTTCTCTTGAGATAACATAGATGTTAAGTACGTGCAAATTTAGAAGGATGGTGTTGAGTTCTCTAATAATTCTCAAAAGAATTATTTTGAGATGTAACAGTATGCTATAAATTTGAGACTAAGTACCCCGCCCACCCCCCCGGTGGAAAAACATAGCATGGCTTATTTATTGTACTTTAAAGCGGATTTTGGAAAAACCATGTAATATACATTAAAAATTACCTTGTTTTGATGATCATTCTATCTGTATATAATGTAAGTAACACATTTGTGCATATCTTGGAGGCCAATGAGAAGATTTTCAAAACTGTGGACTTTGCCTAGCATAACAGGAGCCCTTCATTCTACGCCTTTCTTGTGGTTTATCTCTTAGTAGCTAATGAGCAGATCTGTGGTTAGGCTGCCTCTGTTTATATCTTGGCCTGGCCTCTTAGGAAATTTTTAAACCCAGAAAAATTACTTAATCCTTCTAAATTTTAGACCTCCTCTAAAATAAAGAATAATCATATTATCCTTATTTAAATGTTCTGTGTATACAAGGATTAAATGCCACCATAAATATGAAACTGAATAATGAAGGTACACAGTAATCACTCAGTAAGTGTTGGCAGTATTGTTATCACCACTTATTTCTTGATATTCATTATTCCAGCTGTGTGTCTGTTACTCTGCAACTCTGTTATCCTTAGCTGAAAATTTTGGTAGAGATTCTCACATTTTGCTTCTTCGAGTAGCTCTATGACTACAAATGTGGTACTAGTGCTAGTCTAAGAGGTGGTTGCCTTTTACAAAGATTTTTAACAGCTAATCAAGAAAAAAAGGAACAATCTTCAATAATTACAATTGATGAAAGTGAAACTAACTGGCTTGGAAAATTTTTTAAAAAAAACAAAAAAATAAAAACAAAAAACAAACAAACATGATCCTAATCATGCGGATTCCAAGCCTTCATACCATCCTGAGTTCTCCTGCACCTCCATCTTTAAATACGATGTCTTACATTTGCATTCTTTTGGTTATTTTTTTCCTTAACCCCCTTTAAAATTGTTAAACATTATTATACTCAGCTCCTTTATAAATAATTTTTGGAGACACTTTCATTATGAGTCTGAGCTCATATTACCTTCACAATTTTTTTCATCAGACAACTCCCTATCATAATATCCTCAAAAGTAACTTTAATTTTCATTACTTCAAGCTTCATTGAGGAACACTTGTCAAAATTTGTGTCTATTTAAGGTGTACAATGTGATAATGTCATATACATACACATTATGAAGTAATTACCACAATCAAGCTAAAGAACATATACATCACCTGTTAGCATTACCATTTTCATGTGTATGGTGAGAACACTTAAAGTCTATGCTATCAGCAAATTTCAAATATATATGCTATACATGAGATTTTTCAGAACTTATTAATCTAACTGAAACTTTCTGTGCTTTTGCCAAAATATTTGCAAACCATACATCTGTTAAGGGGTTAATGTCCAAAATATGTAAGGAAATCAACCCACTCAATAGCAAAGAATACACATAACCCACTAAAAAGAAGAGTATAAGCCTGAATAGACATTTCTCCAAAGATGACATGCCAGTGGTCAACGGGCATATAGAAAGGTGCTCAGTATCATTAATCAGGGAAATGCAAGTCAAAACCACAATGAGATCACATCACACCTGTTAGAATGACTAACATCATAAAGATAAAAGATAACAAGTGTTCATAGGGATGTGGAGAAAAGGGAATCCCCACACACTGTTGGTGGGAATGTAAATCGGTACAGCCATTATGGAAGACAATATGCATATTTCTCAAAAAATTAATTTCTTATTTTAATGCTGAATCTCTAATTATTTTCTGTCCAATTTCAGCAAACAAAAACCTTGACAATTTTTGCTATATAAATTAAAATACAATTTAAATTTCTTTATACTCTTGAAAATATAAGTTTTGTTCTCTAAATTTTAACATATGTTAACTCGTCACTTACAAAGAAGATTTTAGGTTGGCATTCAGAGGTCCTACTATTTATATTTCTTGTAAATAATTTTATCCCTAGATTTCCTAAATAATGAGGAAAGATTAACTCGGTATATATACACACATGCACACACAAACGTGGTCCAAGAGAAATTCAGATACTATTCATGTTAGCTTACTACCCAATGATTTTTATTTGCTCTTCCTAATAGGTAGAAATGGAAAAGTCATGACCAGGTAAATATGCCCAACCACATATCTAATTCCTATACATTTCCCATGTGTTGGATGAAAGAAGTAAATCTGAAGTGTGATGAGCATGTTAGTTTCAATTTAGATATATAACCGTGTTATCTCATATTTGATCTTTTGAAATGCCTTAGGTTGCACTGATAATAAAAGACTTCATGTTACAATTCTTTGGAAACCACACATCCTATATTTTATAGATTTGACTTCAATATAGTATGCTTTTTTCTGCTTGTAATTCCTAATCTGAATGACCATCATAATCTCTTAGGTTAATTTTAAAATCCCTGATCCATACATCGAAGTTTACTAATGCACTCTACAAATCAGCTTCAGAATCAACCTTTTTGGAATGTTCTCTGGGTGATCCTTTTGTAGCCCTCATTTCTGAAGAGTCAGAAACACCATAGGAAAATATAAAATAATTATAAATAGGTATTTTGCCACTAAGGGTAGACCATTCTCATGACTGAATATGTAAGCATTATTATATTTGGTGTTTTTCTTACCAATCTTTAGTCACCCTCTGATTCTAAGAGCTTTGAGAATATTATAAATTCCCATCTCTTAAGTATTCTGCTCAATATTAAAAAATGCTTCAGAGTTAATGTGGCAATATACAAACGTATGTTTCTGAAATGTATTTATACACAACATTTAACAGTTACACTACTTACAGTTTTGAACCCTTCCTAATTTTCAAACCTCTGCTTAGGATCATGTATCATAAGAGCAGAAGTATGGCCCTGGCTGGCTACTGTGGGATAGCACCCAATAGGTGTAGAATTGGCCATAGTTGAGTGAATACATGACTGTTCACCGTCAGCATTTCTTATTGCTACAGTTTTATTCTGATAACTATAGAAACATCTGAATTTTCTGTAAAATAATTAGAACTCCTCCATTCTGCCTATAAACATGTTTACTTTCAATCAAAATTCTAACTGCATGCTTATGTGAGAACTGAAGTCTCAACAGGTTTCTAACTGACTTTTCTAGATTACATCAGTCTAAAGATGAGCAATGGGATCGCTTCAAGATTACAACTTTATTGTAGTAGGATTTTTATAGAAAATGGAACAAGAAACTTTGAACGGTAGTAAACAGAGACATCATGCATCACATAATGTCTGTCAGGAAGGATTTTCATGAGCTCATGAGGTAATCGGTCTGCAATTGTAATTCTAAGAGCCAAACTTATATGTGCCCTTTGAGTGCTCAGAGCTCTGCTTTTCCTCCTTTGTACTCTGGAACTCAAGCAAAAATTCTCCTTAGAGATATGTAAATACCAATACAAGGAAAGAGAGTCATTGATACACAGTCAAAATCATCCCCCAAGGGCAAAATTCTAAGCTTGGAGAGATATCTCTATGTTGACTGCTACAGTGTGAAAATTCATATATATGTTTTGAAACGAGAGCCAGAACATTGTCTCATTGACACTGGAGTGATTTATCTAGTTATGATAGAGATGAATATAAACTCCAAGACAAATCCCTGTTATTCACATTTTAGAAAGTAGGCCCAGGACTCCCATGTGTTAAAATTGCTACTGAAGCATTTGGTTTGCTTGTAATTATTACTTTGACAGAGATTTGCTAGGTTTAAAGAACCTGCAGTCAACTTTAGAACAACAGAGGATGGAATAATAAATGATATTTATGAGAAGAGCCAACAGTATCACTTTGATGACTATTTCTAAAAGGAATATGAAAGATGCTCTAAGGTGCCATATAAAGTTTTTAATTAATTATTTATTTATTTTTGAGACTGAGTGTCGCTTTGTCACCCAGGTTAGAGTGCAGTGGCACCATCTTGGCTCACTGCAACCTCCACCTCCCAGGTTCAAGCAATTCTCCAGCCTCAGCCTCCTGAGTAGCTGGGACTACGGACATGTGCCACCACATCCGGCTAATTTTTGTATTTTTAGTAGAGACGGGATTTCACCATGTTGGCCAGGCTGGTCTTGAACTCCTGACTTTAGGTGATCCACCCGCCTCGGTCTCCCAAAGTGCTGGGATTACAGGCATAAGCCACCACACTCAGTCAAATTTCTTAATTTTTATACTGAATTACATTACTTTAAGTGAATTATGTAATTTTGAGAAGATACTAATGAGAAATTGGACTAAAGAAAATGCTCCTCTGAGAAACTACAAATATAAATGCAAATATTTACTTTTTCCCCCAAAAGATATCTTCATAAATTTGGACGTTTTCTGCTTGGTCTACTTGTGTTGCTATAAAAGAACACATGAGGCTGGGTGATTTCCAAAGAAAAGAATTTTATGTGACTCACAATTCTTCAGGCTGTACAAGAAGCATGGCTCTAGCATCTGCTTCTGGTGAGGGCTTCAGGATCCTTTTGCTCATGGCAGAACATGAAGCAGAGCTGGGATGTCCAGTGATCACAAGGTGAGAGGGCAGAAGGAAGAGAGACGGGAAAGAGATACCAGACTCTTTAAAAAAAAAAAAAAAAACAACCAAATCTATGGGGAAATGAATAGAGTAAAAGTCCACTAATGACCCTGAGGAAAACACCACGCCATTCGTGAGGGATCCGCCTCTTTGACCCAAACACCTGCCACTGGGCCCCACCTCCAAAACTGGGAATCTAATTTGACCCTTTGGAGGCGTCACATATGTGAACCATAGCAACTTTGTTTTGTTTTTTCTCATTCGTTTCTCTACAAATAACTGTCTAACACTTAAGTTGTTTAGTATCTGTATATGCTAGATACTTTTAAAAAATGTTTTAAATACATGGATTGATTTAATCCTCACAATAAGGAATTGTGAAATATGGTCTTAATACTCTGATTTTATACATATGGAACTGGGAAACAAAGAAGCTATATATGGTGGTCAAGATTACAGATTCAAGTACAAAGTGTGTGCTGAATTTAGGCAGTCTCACAAGTCTAAACGTGACAATAGCATGAGACTGCATCTCTAATGCTTAAGCACGGGAATTCTAGGGCACAGACTACTTAGAATCAACTGTTGTAGTACTTCAAAAGATTTTAATATCTGTAATTCAAAACATCTTCTTAAAACCCTCTCAGGTATTAGAGCAATTAGGTAGGTTAATTGGCTATTTTAACATCACATAGCCAGTGAATTTTAGGACTAGTAAAATTAAGTGCTTTAAATTCTAATCACACTTTCTACAGCAATAAAGAGTCAGACTCCATGTTTGATGTTTGAGTGCTGGAAGCTATTCGGCCCCATTTCCATCTCTTTCCCTCTAGCACTTATCAGGGCAAGTTGATAAAAATGACCACAGGTCCCTTGGCAGCAGTGGAAATACAAGCCACATAATCCATAACCCAAAAGCTGGAACATGTTCACAAATCTACCCCCTACTAAGGAAAAGAACTCCAAGCCAACCCTCACCCACTTGCTCGAGTTGTTCCACACTGGCTTCTGTACCAGTCTTGCATGCCCCAGAAAGTCTCTTTTCTTGAATAATAAACTTCAATGAACATTTGCATCAGTCTCCACATTCACACTGGATTTAGGCGAAGAGTTGATTTACGCCCCTACTGGAGTACCACAAATATCTACCACTATCCACATTTCGAGAGCTAATTATTAATCACTTTCATTATATAATTATAAAGTTAGCAGATACAGGTAATAGTTTGCCCAATTTGGTCATGTATTCATACATATTAGCAATGAAAATTTCACTTTTCTTTTAACAAAGAAATACATGATTTGATTTTAAGTATGCTACCATATAGTCAAAAATTTAGGAATAGTAACTGATAATAAAATTACCCAATAATGTAAAATCAGGTAATTTTTAATCAGTTATGCAGTCCCTAAAAAATAGTATTATTATATAATCCACCAATTTTACTTGAAATAATTGAAAGCAGGAACTCAGATATTGTGTACCCATTTTTACAGCAATATTATTCACAATAGCCAAAACGTGTGAGAAAGTTAAATGTTCAACTTAACTGTATTTTGTTAGTGTGAGTATACAATGAAATATTATTCGGCCTTAAAAAGGAATGAAATTCTGATACATGCTATAATATAGATTAACCTTGAAGACACTATCTTATGTAAAGTAAGCCACACATAGTAGGACAAATTTTATTTTATGAATATTTGACCACAACAAAAAGCAGCTAAAAATTATCCCAATGCAATCAAGTCTGCTGTTTTATTACATTTACCTTTTTAAAAATATACATATATATATATGAGTTTATAATGCCTTTGCATGTATTCTGAAACCTAAACAAGACTTTCATTGCAAATGAACACTAAGGATTGAGTGTCTTTGGCTCTAATAGAGAGACTCTATTTCTAATAAAGCTTGTGAATAAAGAGTATTCCCTTTGCACTGATTGATAAAAGATTGCTGCCAGTACTGACTTCTCAGAAGAAATTAAGGTGACTATTTACTTTTTTTATTTGCCTCCTCCCATAACGTGATATAATATGACAAAAAAGGACAAGACAAAAAATTGCATATTACAGTTAATATTAAATATTAGAATCATTCTTCTATCTATATAGAATTTATGATTTATAAAAAAGTAATAAATACCCTGGGAATAAGTATAATTTTCTACCTGAATCTAATTTTTTTCTACTTTAATAGAAGCCTTATAATCGGTACATATTAACAAAGAAGGTAAAAAAATGCTTTCTACTTACATACAAGAGATCAAATCTTATAAAATATCCACAAAATGATGCACATAAAAATCTTGAAGTAAAATAGATATTTCATTTCTTACATGCATACATGGTAAATAATGCACCCTTCTCATTAGAAAATATCTTGATATCAAAGAGAGCAGGGTGTTGGATATGAGATTAACTCTTCTCATTCTTTTACGGAATTATCATGGATCTTTATACAGTTTCAGAAATATAACCAAAACCAGCATTATTTGGGGTGGATAGGCAAGGAAGACCCTGGGGTCACTAACGCTGTAAAGAGATGTAGCCACACTACAATAATAAATTCTCCTACCACTTATGTCTACAGACATATTCCAAATCAGCAGAAGTGATCATTTTAATGAGAAGGTTTTAGGTCGTCTTTGCAACCCAGCTGGCCAATTCCTTCCATATCTTCATTCCAATAGCTTTAACATCAGGGGAGAAAACCCTCCGGTAATCCTAACTTCCTTCAACTTCTTTCAGAAAACAGATGCTTGCAGTGCAATAATAAGACACGTTTATCTGTTGTGAACTCATAGAACCTGAAGCCTTGTCTTTTCTCTTTTTTTTATTTTTTATTTTTATTTTTGAGAGATGGAGTCTCACTATGTTGCTCAGGTTGGTCTCCAACTCCTTGCCTCAAGCAATCCTCCCACCTCAGCCTCCCCATGGCCCACACGCCCAGGCTGCTTCTTAAATAAAATATTTGAAGAATGCAAACTCCTCTACTCTCTTTTTGAACAAATTCTCAATTAGTCGTCTGTGTTTCTATGCACTCTAAGAAGTTCATTATGACTATGTATAATTATATTATAATAATATAGTAGTATTATATTTCACTCGAACTGGGATGGAATTTTGTTTGTGTGACATGTTTGCTTTTCATGTGTGCTTTATTATGGCACATTAGTACTTCATCCAGTGTTGTGTAATCTGAAATCAAAGTAATTTTGCCTATGTAACTGAATAATCTGTTTTTTGTCTTCTCCAATATCCTGGGGCTTTGGTGCCTCATTGGAAAACTGGCACCTTTACATTCTGGGGGAAAAAAAACTGTTTTAATGATTCATAAGCATTTAGTCAGAAGAACTTAAAGAGCATTTTATTTTTTAATAGCTTTCCCATGTGTCCAAGAGTTATTCTAAGGTTGTCCCAGAAACATTATATGTTCATAACTATGGAAGCCACAGTAGCTTGAAAGATTTTGTGTTTTTTTTTTTTTTAACACCAAACTAGATAATTGCCTTTAAACAAAAAGTATGCTTTGCAAGGAAGAAACATCTATTTTGACAGTTTCTCAAAATTGAATGCTTCTTTTCTTACTAATAAAACAAATTATATAAACCATCAATTAATAGGGATGGTCAAAATCAAATTTTCAGACACTTCTTGTTTCAATATGAATTGTCCAAAACTTATACCATCACCATATTTAGACTAGAAAAAAAAAAATGAGATTGGTGTGGTATAAGGAACACTGAGTTCTAGCACCATGTTTATTAATGCTTTAATGAACTTGTATAAGAAATTTAATCGCTATGTGCTTGTTAACACATAAGAAATGGGAATAATGTTCAATATATTAAACATTTTTGAGGGTGTCTGTGTGATGTAGAATTGCAGATTAGAAAAGGGTGCTAGTTCTTTAGTCCCTTTTCTGTACCTTTCCCATTGCATGTTTCCCTCAGATGTGTTGGCCATACCTGTCTCTCAAACCCTTACCAAAGAGCCCTGCAAACTGCTCCTGTCTCCTACCACTACTTCA
The DNA here is from genome assembly GCF_024542745.1 of Macaca thibetana thibetana. Taxonomy (NCBI): domain Eukaryota; kingdom Metazoa; phylum Chordata; class Mammalia; order Primates; family Cercopithecidae; genus Macaca; species Macaca thibetana. The sequence goes on from NC_065594.1 coordinate 64,361,519, forward strand.
GAATTCATATAAAGTTGCTGAAAGGGCGGGGTCATGCAACCCAGATCGAGGGAGTTAACTCCCTATGAGCATACTTGAATCAATGGCATATGGGAAATCGGAGGAACTAGTAGACAAAAATCTGTTTCGCTTCTCCTCTGCAATAGATTCTTCCAGTCCTGAGTTTTCTGCAAGCCCTCTGTAGAGATGTCTTAAGTGTCTGAGTGACTTCTTGACTCTCCTCATGAGCAATAGTAAGCTTAAGAAAGCACCATCTTGCTGGGGAAAAAAGACTATTACTCATGAACTTTTAAAAATAAAGTTCTCTAAGTGGTACCATAGGAAATGTTCAGAATGATTAGGGATACGTGGTATTCCTAGTTTAGCACCTGCCCTAGTACAAGGACATTCAGGAATGTTTGTAGGAGGATGTTTTAAATGAGACTTGTCCACTATTTAGGAATTATCTTGGGTAAAGAGAAGTCAATTAGAGACATCATCATATTTAAGGATCTCCACAAGCAGAAGAGGGTATGGCAGGAGAACATGAGAGATTATGAGGGGGAGGCATATATCGTAGTTAAAAAGCCAAACTATGATAACAAAAAATAATAAAATACTTTTAAGTATTTATTTTGATATAATTACTTTAACATGAAACAAGACATTTTAGCATATTTGTAATTAAGATAATATTTCAATGTCCTTTTTTGAGCTTGCACTGGATGTTCTATTTTTGTGTGTCTTTATTTCTCCTTTGTTTTATTTGCATCCTTGGCCTCAACTATAAAATTATGGCTTATACTTTTAACACATTTTCTTTGCCATAAAGCAAACCTCTGAAGGGATATACTTTATGCATTATACTAAATGATATTTTTATAATAGGCACTATTTATTTTATGCAGCTTAAAATACATTGCAATTTTTAAATGGCAATCAAGTAAAAATATCTTTCCTCATAGATTTTTGTATCTCATTCACTTTGCTCAGTTTTCATAGTACTAATCCAAAGGAAGATCCTTCTTTTATTTTTCTACTTAGAAGTCTTAATGCAGCATTAAGAGCAAGACCTAAAAGATGTATGTGGTCCATTACAAGTCCATGTGAACTAGTTTTGTTTTGGCTAATCATTTAAACCAATAGAAAACAATTTTAGAAGTTGTTTAACTTGCTTTTGCTCACTATGTTAGTGTCTATAAAGAAAATGATGACATTCAGGTCTCAAGTACAGGGAGTCTTCAGGATGACTGACTGGAGGTGCCTGGCACTTGCCTTCTCCACAAACAAGGACCATGACATTTGTGATATTATTGTGTTGCTGTCTGTCTCATTTCTTAGGTCTAGTAGCATTTGCTTTATAAATTTGGGAGCTCCAGTAGGTGCATATATATTTAGAGTTTTGATATTTTCTTGTTTGTCTAGTCCTCTTATCATTATATAATGTCCTTCTTTGTCTTTTTAACTGTTTTTGCTTAAAAGTCTATTTTGTCTTATATCTGAATAGCTAATCCTGCTGGCTTTTGGTGTGCATTTGCATGGAATACCTTTTTCACCCCTTTACCTTAAGTTAATGTGAGTTTTTATGTGTTAGATGAGTCACTTGAAGACACCAGATACAGGGTTGGTGGATTCTTATCCTTTCTGTCATTCTGTATCTTTTAAGTGTTGTATTTAGGCCATTTACATTCAACATTAGTATTGAGATGTGAGCTACTATTCTATTCATCATGTTCGTTGTTGCCTGAATACCAGGTATGTGTTTTTGTTTTATTTGTTGTGTTATTGCTTTATAGGCCCTGTGAGATTTATGCTTTAAGGGGGTTCTACTTTGGTGTACTTTGAGGTTTTATTTTAACATTTGAAATTCTTTTTAGCAGTTCTTATAGTGCTGTCTTGGTAGTGGTAAATTCTCTCAGCATTAATTTGTCTGAAAAAGATTGTACCTTTCCTTTGTTTATGAAACTTAGTTTTGCTGGATACAAAATTCTTGGCTAATTATTGTTCTGTTTAAGGAAGCTAAAGATAGGACCCCAATCCCTTCTAGCTTGTAGGGTTAGAGAAATCTGTTGTTAATCTGATAGGTTTTCCTTTATAGGTGACCTGATGCTTTTGCCTTACAGTTCTTAAGATTCTTTCCTTCATCTTGCCTTTAGATAATATAATGGCTACCTGCCTAGATGATGATCCTTTTGTGGTTAAATTCCCTGGGTGTTCTTTGAGCTTCTTATGTTTGAATGTCTAGTTCTCTAGCAAGGCATGGAAGTGTTCCTTGATTATTTGATCAAATAAGTTTTCCAAACTGTTAGATTTATCTTCTACCCCGAGAACACCAATTACTTTTGGGTTTGGTCATTTTACATAATTCCAAACTTGGAGGCTTTGCTCATTTTTTAAATTCTTTTTTGTCTTTGTTGGATTGTGTTAATTTGAAAGCCTTGTCCTTGAGCTCTGAAGTTCTTTCTTCTACTTGTCTGATTGTATTGTTGAAACTTTCCAGTGTATTTTGCATTTCTCTAAGTGTGTCTTTCATTTCCAGAAGTTGTGATTGTTTTTATTTATGCAATCTGTTTCTGGATTTTTTTTGTCCATATCTTGTTTTTTGTTTTTTTTTTTAATTTATTTAAGTTGTTTTTCACCTTTCTCTGGTCCCTCTTTGAGTAGCTTAATAATTGACCTTCTGTTTTCTTTCACTGGCAATGCAGATATTTCCTCTTGGTTTGGATCGATTGCTGGTGAACTAGTGTGATCTTGGGGTGTTAAAGAATCTTGTTTTCTCATATCACCGGAATTGTTTTTCTAGTTTCTTCTCAATTGGATAGATCATGTCAGAGGGAAGACCTGGGGTTCAATGGCTGCTGTTCAGATTCTTTGTCTCATGGGGTACTCCCTTAATGTGGTGCTCTCTCCCTGCCCCTAGGGATGGGGGCTTTCTGAGAGCTAGACTGCAGTGATTCTTATTGCTCTTCCAGGCTAGCCACCCAGCAGAGCTAGCAGGCTCTGGGCTAGTACTGGGGAGTGTCTGCAAAGAGTCCTGTGTTATGAATCTGTCTTCAGGTCTCTCAGCCAGGGATACCAGCACCTATTCCAGTGAAAGTGGCAGGGGATTGAAGTGGACTCTGTGGGGATCCTTGGTTGTAGTTTTGTTTAGTGCACTGGTTTTCTCGAATGCTAGCTGTGCTAGCAGTAAAGTTGTCATGGGAACAGACTCAGAACCTCTGGTTAGCCAGGAAGTCACAGGTGGTGGAATTAGCTGGGGTTTTTTTTGTTTGTTTGTTTTTGTTTTTGTTTTTCTCCTTTCTTGAAGTAGGATTGTTCTTTTATGAGTTGCTGTAATGGCTTAAGTTGGTTGGCCTCCAACCAGGAGGTGGTGCTTTAAAGAGAGCATCTAATATAAGGGTGATATAAGCTTGCCCTACAGTCACCTGGATAAGTATTCGGGTTTCTCGGGTGATGGGTGGGGTCACAGAGCTCCCAAGAAATTAAGTCTTTTTTCTTTGACTACCAACATGGGTAAAGAAAGACTAGCAGGCAGGGATACGATTATGTGTGTCTGAGCTCATACTCTCCTTGGGCAAGGCTTGTTGTGGTTGTTGTGCAGGATCAAGGTGAGGTTCTCAGGCCAATGGAGTTATGTTCCCAAGGGGGTTATGGCGGCTTCTTCTGTGTCATACAGGATGTCAGGGAAGTGAGGAGAAGCTGGCAGTGACAAGCCTCATCCAACTTCCACACAGCCAGCAAGGCCAGTCTCACTCCCACCACGCCCCACCAACAGCACCAAGTTTGTATTCAGGTAGACTGTGAGCTGGGCTGAGATCTTGCCTCAGGCTACAAGCTTCCCTGATGAGAAAGTAAGCAAGGCTTTCAAGCCTTACCCCTCTCCACCTGCCTCAGCTTCTGTGATCATATCTGCATCTCCCATTTGCCTCCCCTTACAATCAGACTCTGCCCAGGAAAATTTGTGCTTGATCAAAATTATTGCAAATCTCAGCTGAAAGTTTCCTTCTCCCTGTGGTCTTTTCCCAATTCCGATGGCAGCCCTCCCCAAGGACCGCTGTGAGATATAGTCATAAATAGTTTCCCTGGGGACTGGGAGTGCCTACAGGGCTCCTCTTGCTGCTGCTTTCACTTTTATATTTTGCTCATCTCTCTAAATTCATTTCAGCTCTAAGTAAGGTTAAATCCTTTTCTGTGATATGGATTTTCAGGTTCCTCAGTGAGGATGTGTGTTCAGAGGAGGACTTGCCCTCTCTCACACTTTGGGCACTCACAGATTATTGGCTGTGTCGCTGAGTTTGCAGTGGCAAGCCAGTTCTTTCAAAGGGTCTGTGAATTATTTTGTTTTTCTTGGTATGTTCCTGTGGTAGTTCTTGGAGCAAAAGTTCACAATGTGTGTCTCTACATGCCATTTTCTCTGTCCAAGTGGGAGCTGCAAGTTAGTTCTGCTCTTTATCTGCCATTTTTCCCCTCAGTTCCTAAATCTATGTATTTATAGACAACAAATTTTCAACAAATGTGCCAAGAACACACACTGGGCAAAGGACTTCCTCTTCAAAAATACTGAAAGGAAATTAGATATACATATGCAGAAGAAGGAAACTAGACCCCTATCTCTCATAATATAAAAAAATCAGCTCAAAATCGATAAAACACTTAAACGTGAGACCTAGACCTTCTACTAGAAGAAAACATAATGAAAACGCTTCAGGACTAGATAAATATTTTATGGCTAAATCTTCAAAAGCACAGGCAACAAAAATAGGAATATACAAATGAGACCATAATAAACTAAAACGTTTCTGCACAGCATAGAAAACAACCAACAAAGCGAAGAGACAACTTGTTAAATGTGAAAAAATATTTGCAGACTACTCATTTGACAAGAGACTAACATCCAGAATATACAAAGAACTCAAACAACTCAGCAACAACAAAAATCCAAATGATTTTATTAAAAAGTGGGCAAATGATCTGAATAGAGATTTCTCAAAAGATGACATACAAATTACCAAGAAGTATATTTAAAAATGATCAATATAACTAATCAGGTAAATGCAAATCAAAACCAAAATGAGATACCATCTCACTGCAATTAAAATGGCTTTTTTCCAAAGGACACAAATAAATAAAACTACCATACAATCCAGCAATGTCACTACAAAGTACTTATCTGAAAAAAGGATTCAGTATATCAAAGGGATACCCATACCCTTATGTTTATTGTAGCACTATTCACAATAGCCAAAATATGGATTCAATCTAAATGTTTATCAATGGATGAATTAATAAGAAAAATGGTATATCTACACAATGAAGCACAACGATTCTGTCGTTTGCAGCAACATGAATGGAACTGGAAGTCATTAAGTGAAATAAGTCAGACACAGAAAAATAAATGCTGCAATGTCTCACTCATATGCAGAAGCTAAAATAATTGATCTCATGGAGAAGAAAGATAATTATCAGAGTCTGAAAAAGGAGGTAGGGAATGAAAAGAGGTTGATTAAAAACAGATAATTAAGTAGAAAGAGTAAGTTCTAGAGTTTGATATCACATTAGAGTGACCATAGCTACAAAAATTGATTGTATATTTCAAAATAGAAGAAAAAATTTGAAATGTTCCCAACACAGAAAATGTTCAATGTTAGAAGAGATGGATATCCTACATACCATGACTTGATAATTATACATTGTATACATGTATCAAAATATCAAATCTATAATCATCTATCAATAACATAATTTTAGCCAAGAAGAAAACAGCAAAAAATTTAAGCTCATGTGCTACAAGTTAACTTCCTCACAATCAAAATAAATCACATTATATATCATTCACTAACTTTATGTGATATTAAATTAAATGTGGGCATTAAGGTTACTGTAGTCCTATTAGAATATGGTCATTAAGCATCTTAATGGTCAAACAGTGAAACAAAGTCATTTATTTGTTCTCCCCTTCCATATATATATGTACTATTTATATAGTAATTAATAAAACAAATATGAATGCAAAAAGTGAGTGAATTTTCTATTAATTTAGAATTGGCTATTGTTCAGACTTGCAGTTGTCCTCTGCTTCATTTTGAAATAATTTAAACTTATTTAATTTAAAATAAAATAATTTTAGCCATTTTATTTTAAGGAAATTTATGAAATCTGCCTCAAAACATCTGGAGAAGTGATCTAAACCTTTAAAAGGACACTTCTAAATGGATATATCTTTAATGCAATTGACTTGAAGAGTGATGTTTTTATTTTTTATCATTATGAACATCGTTTATTTCTAGACATGGTCTGCCACGCACTACTTTCAGTTATATGAGAAGTAGAGGGAAGATAAGAATAGAAATAAAAAAGTCAAGAGCCAGTCACAGTTTTATATTAAAGAGTTAAATCTAAAGACAGACTTGTAAGACAGAGGATGGAATTCTTAATCTGAGCAATGACAACCATTTTCATTGCATAAAAGTCTGAACAGAATAGATAGGCAGTTGGTGAGTGTAAATTTTTGGAAATTGTAGTATCTGTAATTGTAATATCTAAACTTTCCCCGCACATTCACATATCTACCATTAAAGAAGGTAGACTAGGCATAAGAAATCATATTTTTTAGGAAAAACAAGGTAAGAGGCACACTGACTGTTGTGAGATAGTATCTCATTGTGGTTTTGGTTTGCATTTCTCTAACAATCAGTGATGTTGAGCTTTTTTCTTGTGATTGTTGGCCATATGTATGTCTTCTTTTGAAAAGTGTTCATGTCCTTTGCTCACTTTTTTATTGGGTTGTTTGTTATTTTTCTTGTAAGTTTGTGTAAGTTCCTTAAAGATGCTGGATATTAGAAAGGTCAGATTGGCTATTATTAAAAAGTCAAAAAATAACAGATGCTGGCGATGTGGAGAAAAGGGAACACTATTTTTTGTTTTTTAATTTTTTTTCAAGACAGAGTCTTGCTCTGTCATCCAGGCTGGAGTGCAGTGGTGTGACCTCAGCTCACTGCAACCTCCACCTCCTGGGTTTGAGAAATTCTCCTTCCTCAGCCTCCTGAGTAGCTGGGATTATAGGAACCTGCCACCATGCCTGGCTAATTTTTGTCTTTTTAGCAGAGATGGGGTTAGTAGAGACAGCAGAAAAAGGAACACTTATACACTGTTGGTGGGAGTGTAAATGAGTTTAGACATTGTGGAAGAGAGTAGGGCGATTCCTCAAAGATCTAAAGACAGAACTACCATTTGACCCAGCAATCTCTTTATCTCACATATATGGAAAGGAATATAAACTATTCTATTATAAAGACACATGCACATGTATGTTCATTGAAACACTATTCACAAGAGCAAAGACATGGAATCAATCTAAATGTGCATCAGTGATAGACTGGATAAAGAAAATATGGTATATATACACCATGGAATACTATGCAGCCATAAAAAAGAACATGATCATGTCCTTTGCAGAAACATGAATGGAGCTGGAGGCCATCTTCTTTAACAAACTAACACAGAAACAGAAAACAAAATACCGCATGTTCTCACTTATAAGTGGGAGCTAAATGATGGAACGCATGGACACATAGAGAGAAACCACAGATATTGGGGCCTATCAGAGGGTGGAGATTGGGAGTGGGAATGACTATAACTCGTCCTGCCATGCTCTTGTGAGACTAAAAGCCTACTGGAACTTCCAAGTGCTCCATGTACCACTATAGGCCCTAAACAAAACTGTATGTGGTCACATGTGCATCTAGTTTAAATGGGCACCCCTGGGCTTATGCCTGCTGAATGGCCTGCTTTTAGTCCCAACTGTGAAAGGGAGCTGAGTTCCTATGTTTATTAATAAAGAAACAGTTAGTAACTGCATATGCTGCCCTTCAGCCTTACAAGAGCATGGCAGGACAAGTTCAGTCATCTTGAGGCTGACTTGCCCAATAGTGGAGAGGGTACATTCATGAGTAATGATCCCCTGGAGTGGAAAGGCACAGACATCCACCTTGCAAAGTCGGGTGGCTACTTAGAACAGTGGAGTACGCTGAGTACAAGTCCCTTAGCAGCAGAGTTATAAGAGGGCTTGGGACCTGTAGTCCTAATGTAAGATAAGGCCATGGGGCCTAAGGCCATGAGGCCTGAGGCACCCCTAGAGCCCGAGCCATCACCATTTAAGGAAGACCATCCCCACTTTCCTAATGGGGCATGGAACACAAATGGGTCTAGCCAGGGTGCTACTGCTGCCTGGACTGCTATTGCAGTTCAACTTAATACTGACACCATATGGTTTGAAACCAGGTGTAGACAGAGGAGTTAATAAGCTGAACTCAGGGCAGTGTAAATGGTAATCACCAAAGACATAATCTGCGCCAATATGGTAATCTGCATTGATTGCTGGGCACTTTATCAAAGCTAATGTATGTCACAGGCCTGTGTGCACAGAGCCTATGTATAAGGCCTGTGTCAAGCCTATATGTACGTATCTGGCCTGTATGTGTATACGTATCGGGCCAGGCTTATGTGTATGTATCAGGCCAGACTTATGTGTTAAGCCTATGTGTATGTATTGGACCTATGCACCCAAAGGCTGTATGTTAGGCTTATGTGTAAAGCCTATGTGTATGTATTGAGCCTGCGTGCCCAAAGCTTATGTGTTGGACGTGTGTGTCCAGAGCCCATGTGTCAAACTTGTGTATTGGGCCTGTGTGCCCAAAACCTATGTCTCCCTCAGCCTAGGGGCTGGAATGTAAGGTACATGGTTGTGCTTTGGTCAAGGAATAGGCCGAGGTAAGCATGCGGGCCAGGATGACTCAGCGAGTTTAGGGTGCAGGCGCATACTCCACTTGTTATATAATCTGTTTGTGTAAACTTATACTTGGCTCTGAGCCACTATTGTTTGAATAGGTATAACTGCCCTGACACTATATAGGCTCAGTTCTCACTGGTGCCCAGAGAGAGAGTAACACTGCTTACCCCTGTAGAGCTGGTCACCTTGAAGGTAGGCAGAGGGAAGCCAGGAACTGACTTGTGCACAGAGGGAAAGAATTAAGCTGCTGACCCTATAGTTGGCCTTGCAGATAAGGGAGGGCGGCTGCAAGTTTGGGGGCAGCAGGAGCCACGGAACTGGCTGCTAAGAGGAGCCACAGAGCCAGAGCAGATAGCGGAGGTAAATGCAGACAGTGTGAGAGAGCTGCTAATGAGAGAGCTGCTGAATAAAGCCATATTTCACCAGCCTATGGCCCCCCAAGTGTTCTTTCAGCTATCTGCCCATCCACTCACTCCCCTCGGACCTCAGCTGGGGCTACAACCTGACCCTGAAACTGACATTTGGCATTGTTGTGAGCCTAACAGTGAATAAAGTTTCTATTTTATATTTTTGTATTAAAATTCTTAATTGCTTGAGTCAAAAGGCAAAGAAAACCATTATGTAAACAATATTTAAGAGTCTTCTGAGTACAAGAACAAAGGAAGATATACAATAGTTTTTAAGCGTCTTCAATAATAGTAATTCCAAATATTGTAGAGATTGTTGGAATTTAGAGTTTATTTTAATAAATAAAGTATGGAATATATAATATATACAGAATATTTAATATATAAAGTATGGAATTTAGACTTTATTTTAATATGTAAAATATGGCTTTATTCAGTAGCTCTCTCAGCAGCTCTCTCACAGTGTCCACATTTATCTCGGCTATCTGCTATATACATTGCATATATAAATTCATAATTTTGATATTTATAACCACATTAGTCCTTACATAAAACAATACATTTGTTGTATTTAGTGATATACCTAAAAAAATTAGTCTCAGCGAAGGTACTTTCCCCAGATTATGCAGATGGTAATTGAAAGACAAAATTAAATCCAACCTTTTTTTTCCTTGCATGCATTGTTGTTTTCAGCATATTTGTTGCCTCATTACACCTCATCTAATTCACAAGAAGATTAGAAATCTTATAGTATTTATTTAGTTTTTAGTATCTCATAGGGTTTTTAAAAATACATTAGCACAAAGTAGAGTTTGAGTACAACAAAAGACAGAGCCAAATAACATTTGGATACATGATGACTAATATTCTTTGGCAATAATGGTAATATCCTCTCATCCATTCAAGTTGGGAGTCTCAAATAATTTCATTACTCACATTGTTCACATTCAGTTTTCTCCTCAATTTTACCACCAACATCAACTTAATCAGTTCCTGCCTTTCAATTCCAATTGCTTTCACTTGACTCATTACTGTTCTGCACCACTACAAGGGCATTAGCCGCTGAAGTCGGAATTAACAAAGGGAAGGCATCAAAAGGTGTACGGAAGTCAAATCTGTTACAGATGTATTGTGTTAAGTTGATATGCCTTCTGTTAAGTAAACGTGTATCCTGTTAAGTTGAGTGAGCCTCCCATTAGCTTCAATGTGTTCTGATGTGTCCTGATAGGATGATAAATACCACATGAGCCTTGAATATCAGCTAGGGGAAAGTTGCTTGGTACATCACTGGAACTCTTGCCCTTAGTTCAAAGATCTCTGAGACTTGGGGGATATTAGGAATTAATATAACAAAGATGCATTTATTCTAAGTTTCAAGTGCTGTGTCCTAAGATTAGTAAGCTGTGGAATCATGCAGTCATATTCTAAAGAGTAGTTTATGTAAATGATGAAACTGTAATATGTGTAGAACAACAAACAGACTCCATTTGTAACAAGCTTTTAATTTGTCTCCTACTGGGCAATTTCTAATCCTACACATAGCTGATAATAGAGTCTATTTGTAGCTACCGGACACAGAATGACAAGTAAGACATGGTCTCTGCTTTGAAGAATATAGAGATGGATGGAGACTACACACTTCCAACAATCGAAATGCAATGTGACGTGTGCTGCAATAGAACTACGAACCAATTTACTTACCTGTGAGTAACCCAATTGATCTTATTGTGTAAGGTCACAGAAAAGAAATCCATAAAAGATCATGGAGAGGTCAATTTTTCATTGTAATTATTATAACTGTTATGACTTGTGAAACAATGAAAAGGTGGTGAAATATGTTAGAAAGATGTAAAATATACATGCTAAAATTTATGTGTCAATAGTATAGCATATTCAAAGACAATAGAGAAGTTCCCTGTTCCTGGAGCCTTATGGATAGAAAAGAGAAAGGGGAAAAGAAATGGAGAGTAAGTATGAGCTCCTGAAAGGGTATATTGCTGCGGGTAGTAGAATATCATTATAGACTGTTACGGAATATCATGAATCGTTGTTTGTATTAAAGGGATAACACTATCACTAATTAAGAGAACTCAGAGAGATGTGCAGAGATATTAAAAGCAAGTAAATGGCTTAGGAGTCTCCAGTAATAGTCACAGAGTTGAGTAAGAATGGGAAAATAATTGACACATTACTTCGTGGAATCTTGTTAGGATGTGTTCTTTAGGAGATACTGAATACATCCAGGATGATATTCACGTTCCAGATTTGTTTTAATTGAATGCATGAGAGTAAAACTAATTGAGAGTTAATGTAGAAAGCCGAGGTTAGGGAACTGATTATATGGTCAATTTTAGAAAGATGCAGCTTGAAATATTTAGAGAATTTTTTTTTTCAAATCTTTTCTGTTGTGATAATGTTAGGTTTACAGAAAAGTCACAGGATATTACAAAGTTTTCATATACCTTTCACTCAGCTTCCCCTAATATAAACATATTTTACTAATTGTATTCATTTTCTATTACTTTGAAAGCAAAGTACCACAAATTTAATGGCTTATACCAACACAAATTTATTAACTTAGAGTTCACATGTCCAAAATGGGTCTCACTAGGCCAACATCACATTATTACCAGAGTTACTAACCTTTCTGGAGTCTCTAGGGGATAATCCAAATTCTCGTTTTGCCAGCTTGTAGACAACCACCTGCCATTCTTGGCTTGTGGTCCCCTTTCATCTTCAAAGAGAGCAAGGGCCAGTTGCATTACTCTCATCAACAGTTTCTCATATCACATTAATCTGACATAGTGTATTTTACTTTCTTTTGCCACATTTGAGGAACACGGGATTACATTGGGTCCAACTGGGTAAACCAAGATCATCTACCAATTTAATGCCAATGTATAAGCAAATCTGAATTCTATTTGCTACCTTAATTCCCTTTGTCATGTAACTTCATATATTTACACAAGGTTCCAGGGATTAAGACAGAGATATCTTTGGAGGGTAATTATTCAGCCTACCATGGTACTTTGGTCAAAAGGAAGTTTTTGCATTTCACCAATTTTTCTATTATGGCTTTTCAGCACTATTTCATGTACAGCAGGTGAAGCCTCATTGGTACCCTTCCCAAACATGTTTGGCTACAATATTTTTTGTAAAATGAATTTCAAATTATAGGATGGCTATTCACAATTCTCATCTTCTATGGATCCTCCCCACATGAAATATCCCAATCACTCTGAGAGCTGTGATGTCCTAGGAGAACACGCAATATAAAGATAATCAAAACTCTCTTATTTTAAAACATAATAATTCTGCATGATGAGTTAATTTGGGACTTTCTTTTCTTTACGGTGTTCATTTTTTTTGACCTATAGGAAACACTCATCACTACTTTTATTGTTCCACTTGAATTCATCATTTTTCTCTGGCTTACTCAATAGCTGTCTAACAAATCTTCCTACTAAAATGATTTCCCATCACACTATGTCTTCCAAACAATGGCTCAAAGTATCTTTTTTAATGTATTGTGTTCTTTCCCCAATCTTCCAATGGCTTCCATTCACAGTAAGAATAAAATTTTACCTTTCTGTCCTGAACTGAAAGACTGAACACGATCTTGTTCACCTTCCAGACCTTATCTTTCACCATCATCTGCCTGGTTTATTCTGTTCCTCAAGTTCACCAAAAGCATGCTCCCCTCAAGTTTTCTACCTGCTATTTCTTCTGCTTGGAATATTCTTCCTCTAGGTATGTATAGGCTTGCTCCTTACTCCTTACACTTTCTGTTCCAAAGTCACCTTTTTATAAGATTGTGAAAAAAAATAGATCTAAAATTAAAATCCCTACAAAAAATACCAGTATTTTCTTTCCGCTTCCCTTTAGTAAAATATCATTTAGTGCTGTTTGAATATTTGCTTTAAATATTAGTTACAATTAAAGCTAATTACGCTCAATCAATATAATAGTTAATATTTTCAATCATTTGAAGGTTTCTAGATGTCAAACATTTTTCTAAGCATTTTAGATGTATTGAATAATTTGTTTCCAGAAATTCTCTAAGCTAGACATCATTTTTATCTTCATTCTACAGATGAGTAAACTGAGGCTCAAAAATATAGATTTTTTTTTTTTTCCTGAGGCTAGCCGTTTAATGGAAATGCCATCCAACCTTACTGGGATGCTTCTGGATTACATAATGCTCACCCTTGTCTTATGTAGTCTCTGATATAGGCATTTTTAAAAAACAACTTTAAGAACTCTTTCAAAAATAAAATAGGTTATCTCTATAGCCATTTCTACAGGGATATTTGGGTAAGTGAAACTTAGGACACTTCTAAGCTCTACCTTCATTTCTTTCAACATCTGAAACCTCTGCTTCATGCAATTACTTTTACCCAACCCAATTCTGGCTCTTTTATTTGTACTCTCAATTAATGTCTGTCTGAAAGTCCCTTATGTGTAATTCTTTGTCTAATTTTTATGTCCAATACAGGTAATTTGTGTTCCATGGCTTTTGTCTTTCTCTGAAGCTTACGACTTGCATAAACAATGTACACTACTTTCTTTTTATGTCTTCTTATCTCCATTAATTACATTCTCACCACCTGAAAGGAATATTCTATATGTCTCTGTTATAGACTAAACTGTGTCTCACTAAGCTTCTTATGTTGAAGTCCTAACTCCCAAAGCTAATGTATAGAGATGGGACTTATAAAGATATATTTAAGTTTAAATGAGGCCATAATTTGGGGGCCCTAAATTTATGAAACTGGTGTCTATATATGAATAAGAAGATACTGAGAGATTTCTATGTGAATGCACGGAAAACAGGTCACATAAAGGTACAGTGAGAAGGCAGCCATCTCCACAGCAGAAAGAGAAGCCTCACCAAAACCAAATCAGATGCCTCCTTAATTTTGAACTTCTAGCTTCCAGAACAGTGAGAAAATTAATTTTTTTCTTGTTTAAGTCATCCAGTCTGTTATTTTTTTATGGCAGTCTGAGCAGACGACAAAACACTATTGAATTAAATTGTTGTATCTTGGGTAGCCAGAAACCCAGGAATCTATATTTAGACAACATTCTACATGTGGGTCCACACCTCTTCTGAAATCCCTGCTGCCTTTTGAGATTTCAAAAGTGAATAAGTCCCATGCCGATAATAGCACCCCCTGTTATAACAAAAGTAGATATTTTGTATTACCTAATAATATAAGCAAAAGAACTTATATTGACATTGGCAAATTTTTTCAGCTGTCCCCAGATACAGCTCCTTGCTGTTTGGTGCACAGCTGTGAGAACTGGCTTATAAAGGTAGCCCTTGCTGAAGCTGAGCATCAAGTTGCTAAAGTACAACCAATTTGTAACCACCCCCTCTCCTTTAGCAGTTACGTTTATACCCAGATTTTTATATCTTTTGTTGATATTACATCCCACAAGATGGCACATGACAGGAAATAGTTATAATCTTAGCAACATAGACGCTTGTGAGTCATAGGTACAGTTTCCATCCCTATGAATTGTTATATCCAAAGGAATTAAACCTCAGGCAACCCCTAACTAATTTTTCATTTTAAAAAGTACCAAAAGAGCACATAATTTCTCTAGGTTAGACAGGAAAAAGTTAGATCCTGTTCGTTGAATGAACATGTTGGCAGAAATGATGGTTAATCTAATGACCTGTGTTATAACTTCATAAAAAGTAAATTGTAGACTACATTTGAGAAATATTTAAAAACCCATGCACGATTTGAAAAAAGATCTAATGTGGGTTATATTCTTTTTTTTTTTTTTTTTTAGACAGAGTCTCATTCTGTCGTCTAGACTAGAGTGCAGTGGCACAATATCTGCTTACTGCAACCTCCACCTCTTGGGTTCAAGCGATTCTCCTGCCTCAGCCTCCTGAGTAGCTGGGATTACAGTCACGTGCCACCCCTCCCGGCTAATTTTTGTATTTTTGGTAGAGACAGGGTTTCACCGTGTTGGTCAGGCTAGTCTTGAACTCCTGACCTTGTGATCCGCCTGCCTCAGCCTCCTGAAGTGCTGGGATTACAGGTGTGAGCCACCATGCCCAGCAAATGTGAGTTATGTTCTTAAATGTTCTATTTTTATCTTCCTCAAGGGAAATAATTATTTTCACTCAAAACTATATTGTTCGGTAGTTATTGGCTTAAATTTATCCTCTTAGTGACAAGATAATTTCTTTACTCATTAAACTGAAGTGTTCTTAGCACTTAATATCCAGACTGAGAATACCTGCAAGCATGCTGTTTCAGTCATATTAGATTTCTCGACACCATCGGACAGGCCTTTCTAATGTAGCATCAAAATACATTACATAGCATGTGGCTCATTTTAAGTCAGCCTTTTGTATTTGAATGACACCTTGTACCCTGATGAAACAAAACATATCCTAACATTACTATAAAATATCTCTAATAGAAAATACATTTCTTGACTCTTAGAAAAAACCTGTGACACATTTCCTAAAACTGTGTTTATGTGGCCAGTTGTATCCAAGTACAGTTTCACTAAGATTCACTATAGCAGTTCACCAAGGCCTCTATGAATAAACGCAGAGGAAAAATCATCACAAAACTTTCCTAGAGTCTAAGTTGGCCAGAAGAGAGATAACTCAACACAAGTATGATTTAGACAAAGTGTGTTGAGCATATTCATTATATCTCTGTACCCTTTCACCTTAGAGAATCTGCATCTATCCTCTATGAACTCCTGTCTTCCTCATGTTCTTTGTATGGATGAAGTAGACATGAAAAGTCACTAGTATTTCTGTTTGATTTGGAATATCTTCCTAAGAAAAATTGAAGGGAACTTCTGGCTAATAAGGATGAATTATTAGTCCATTTAACTATCCTTCTTTTCAAGTATGACCTGAATATAAAAATGCCAATGAAACTGGAGGGGGAAGAGGCGTGGCATTGTCAAAAGAAGCAGAGGGGGGAAAAATGTCTAAAACACCAAAAGCAACGACAATAAAAGCCAAAATTGACAAATGGGATCTAATTAAACTAAAGAGCTTCTGCACAGCAAAAGAAACTACCATCAGAGTGAACAGGCGACCTACAGAATGGGAGAAAATTTTTGCAATCTACTCATCTGACAAAGGGCTAGTATCCAGAACCTACAAAGAACTCAATCAAATATATAAGAAAAAAAAAACAACCCCATCAAAAAGTGGGCAAAGGATATGAACAGACACTTCTCAAAAGAAGACATTTATGCAGCCAACAGACACATGAAAAAATGCTCATCATCACTTGCCATCAGAGAAATGCAAATCAAAACCACAGCGAGATACCATCTCACACCAGTTAGAATGACAATCATTAAAAAGTCAGGAAACAACAGGTGCTGGAGAGGATGTGGAGAAATAGGAACACTTTTACACTGTTGGTGGGACTGTAAACTAGTTCAACCATTGTGGAAAACAGTGTGGTGTTTCCTCAAGGATCTAGAACTAGAAATACCATTTGACCCAGTCATCCCATTACTGGGTATATACCCAAAGGATTATACATCATGCTGCTATAAAGACACATGCACACGTATGTTTATTGCGACACTATTCACAATAGCAAAGACTTAGAATCAACCCAAATGTCCATCAGTGACAGACTGGATTAAGAAAATGTGGCACATATACACCATAGAATACTATGCAGCCATAAAAAAGGATGAGTTCGTGTTCTTTATAGGGACATGGATGCAGTTGGAAACCATCATTTGCAGCAAACTATCCCAAGAACAGAAAAACAAGTATCACATGTTCTCACTCATAGGTGGGAATTGAACAATAAGATCACTTGGACACAGGAAGGGGAACATCACACACCAGGTCCTATTGTGGGAAGGGAGTGGGGGGAGGGATAGCATTAGGAGATATACCTAATGTAAATGACGAGTTAATGGGTGCAGCACACCAACATGGCACATATATACATATGTAACAAACCTGCACGTTGTGCACATGTACCCTAGAACTTAAAGTATAATTTAAAAAAAGAAAACAAAACAAAACAAACAGAAGCAGAGGAAAAGAGCAGCAGAGGAAAACAGAGAAATGCATGCAGGAGAACTTTTGAAAACTTTGTTGTAGATATTGTGTAGCTACTACTGGGTTAAGAAAAAAGCTAATGAACCAATAATTCCCCATAATTAAAAATAGCTTGCCTGATAGGATATACCCATTCCAAAGTATCCTTACTTGTCCAGTTCTAACTCTAAGGGACAAGGATCAACAGCAAGGGTATAGAATTTATCGTGATCTATGTAAGGGTTCCTGGTAGCACTTCTACCTAGCCTAAATTTGATCCAACTATACATGCAAGGCAAAGAGCTAGAAACCAAGATAATGAATTATATCATATAAAAGTAGGAATATTCTCTTAGTTGATTGTCAGCTCTCATAACAAAATTATGAATATAGGATAAAACTTTCTGAGATAATTAAACCAATTTATTTTTCTTCACGTCAACCTAATTACTATTTTAAGACTTTATTTAGGCTGGATTAATTTCTCCTTTTTGAGTAAACTCAATTAGTTTGGAGTGAGACTTGTGTTCTTACTGTTACCTTCCTCTGGTTAAAGATAAGGCACAAGGGTTTACGTTGAGGCATTGAGAAAGGAGATAGTGTCTTGACCAGTGCCTCTGAAACAATAGAGTGTATTTAAATCACCCTAGATTATTACAGAGCAAATTCTGATTAAATGGATTGCAATGGAACTTGAGAGTTCACATTTCTTAGAGGTGATGAAGCCACTGATGCAAGTGTACAAGACCTTACTTTGAGTAGCAAAAGAGTCAAGTCTCTATCATATATCCAACTATGACACCAGGAGTTGTTCTATTAAATATTACATTTTACTTAGATATGGCAGTCTGCCTCACTGAAAATAAAATATTCTCTGTTTTCCTTCTAGGTCTCTATTTCTAGGGAGTCTCAATATGGTAAACATATGTCTTGGTTTTATTAGAAGAGTATATGCCAATTGAGCCAGCTTAATCACTAATAGTGCCCTCATTATACTTGAAAGCACCTGAGTTGGACTGGTATATCATATTGCTATCCTAGATCTAGGCCTTTTTTATGCTACAGAGTCCCCTCATCACAAATTTGTAATTGCTATAGAATAATTGCTTCTTTCCTCAGTGCAATTCTGTGTCCTCTTAAGTATCTCCAGGAAATTTACTTACTTGACGAAGCCACAGTGATGCTGGGTAAATTCCCTCTGAGCTTTTCTGAGAGAAGAGGAGGAATGGCCTAATGTATTTTGGGGTTCTCAAATGATTATTGGAAACTATCACACTGCTTAAGAAGTAAACCTGTCATTAAATTGGCGAATGAGGAGAAGAGGTACTTGGCAAAAGTCCTTCTAAATCTTTCTTTATTTTCTAATATATATTTTATACCTCTGACATTATTTAGTCTGTCAATGACAGGATATGGGTGGTAGGAGGATAAAATTTCTAACAATTACCATTTCAAAATTATACTTTTATCTGGAATTTGTTTTTGAATTTTAAAGGACCAGAATTCATTGTCTATTTATTTGGTCCCTGAAAACCCGCTCATGGGGCAGCTTCACATCATGAAACTAAATGAGATGGGGGAGCAGAAATCTAAACACAATCTGTTGTAAACATATAAATGGGACTTAAACTCCGAAACACAATACTGATTTAATAATGTCACTACTTATATCTCTGTATTTTACTGGTTTCCCAAAAGTTATGAAATTTTTAAATAGAAAAAAATCTATGTTACAAGCCAAATTTAATAGCATCTATCTGATGTAGAGATTTTGAATGAAAAAACCCACATGAATGATTTAAATCTAATTAAATATTGTTACAAAGGAAAATTACACTTCCTTTTGTGAAAATAAATACAGTAAAAGCAACAGATGTGCAGCAATACTACCAATTTTTTAAAATAATATTCTCAAAAATCAGACTTTTTAAAACCTAAACAGTTGCACCAACAAACAATGTTTACATTAATATTTAAGATTCAAATATTTCATATAAAATTAGGCAATCATAAACCATATAGTATATGAATGCAGGATAGAGTACATAAAATGAAAAATATCAATACTAAGATAACAGAATTGAGTTATTGATTTAGATGTTTCAAAATCAAAATCAAAAAAGGGAAAATAAAAACATTCCATGAAACTTAAAGATATGCACAAAGAAAGAAGACAAAAATATATAAGAGATCACACCGCTGATGGGAATGTAAACTAGTACAACCACTATGGAAAACAGTGTGGAGATTCCTTAAAGAACTAAAAGTAGAACTACCATTTGATCCAGTAATTCCACTACCGAATATCTACCCAGAGGAAAAGAAGTCATTATATGAAAAAGGTACTTACTCACAGATGTTTATAGCAGCACAATTCACAATTGCAAAAACGTGAAACCAACCGAAATTCCCATCAATCAGTGAATGGATAAAGAAACTGTGAGAGATAAATAGATAGATAGGTAGATAAGTAGATAGGTAGATAGATACACACACAATGGAATATATATATACACACACACACACACAATATACTATGTGTATACACAATGAAATACTACTCGGCCATGAAAATGAGTGAATTAATGGCATTCGCAGCAACCTGGATATGATTGGAGACTATTATTCTAAGTGAAGTAACTCAAGAATGGAAAATCAAGCATCATATGTTCTTACTCATAAGTGGGAGCTAAGCTATGAGGATGAAGAGGCATAAGAATCACACAATGGACTTTGGGGACTCAGAAGGAAAGGGTAGGAAGGGAATGAGGGATAAAAGACTCCAGATTGGGCTCAGTGTATACTACTCAAGAGATGGGTGCACCAAAATTTCACAAATCACCACTAAAGAACTTACTCATGTAAGCAAATACCCCTGTTCCCCAAAAACCTATGAAATTAAAAAATTAAAAAATTTAAAAAATTAAATTTAAATTCTGAAAAAAATATGTATATATATGAGATCAGGATTCTTTTGAAAAACAATCAAATTAGAAAGCAGAAGAAAAGAAAATAAATGATGATCCAAGATACAATGAAAAAAAAAGTCTAGCATTCTTGAGCTCAAGAGTTTTGAGTTGGCACAATTGTAAAAGCTTACCAAGTACTGCAGAAAAAAATAGCAACATGTCTCAACATATTTTGTCACAAATTTTGAATTTTAAAGATGAGGGAAAAGTTCTGTTGTGCCAGATAGGAAGAAAATACCTATATACGCTGAAAATATTTTGTCCTGCAAAATCAGCTTTAAAAATGTAAGTAGGCCAGGCACGGTGGCTCATGCCCGTAATCCCAGCACTTTGGGAGGCCGAGGAGGGTTGGTCACGAGGTCAGGAGTTCGCCACCAGCCTGGCCAACATGGTCAAACCTCGTCTCTACTAAAAATACAAAAATTAGCCGGGCGTGGTGACAGGCGCCTGTAATCCCAGCTACTCAGGAGGCTGAGGCAGGAGCATCGCTTCAGACCAGAAGGTGAAGGTTGTAGTGAGCTGAGGTTGCACCACTGCACTCCATCTCAAAAAAAAGAAAAAAAATTAAGTAAAGAAGAAATGGAGCATCACCTATGAAGCTTGGAGAGAAAATTATTATAAGCTGTTATTTCCATACTGAAGCACTTATTTATGAGACACAGAAAGAATTACTACCATAAATACAACATAAATATAAGTATTAGAAGATGAACTACCTCTAGAAAAGGAGACATTGTACTTAGAAATGTCATATTTCTTTACTGGCAAAATCCAAGAAAATAAATAGAGAATTTGGAGACACAAAAGCAATATTAATAATAAGTAAATATAAAATATTTATAATAATAAAACATTGGAACAAATGAAAAAAGATGTGACTTATATCACATCTGCAATACAAATTTTTTTTGTTGTAGTTGTTCTACTTTCTAAATTAATTGAGAATTTAACTAAAATTTCTAAACTGAGAGTTTTTGTAAATATTTAGAAGCAGATTTAAGCTTTGTATAGAAAAATAAGTGAGTGAGACTGTCAGCATTTAAAAAGTATATAATAAAATGTATAATAGAAATATGTTAAATAAAATAGCATAACATAGATTCAAGAATTTATAGACAGCTCAATAGACTAGAAGACAAAGACAAGGCTAAAGTTTTCAATAATTTTGTTTTCATAAAAGTGACATTCAAATCAAAGGCTATTGAAATAAAGATTCAATAAATGATCTAAAGAAAAACATGGTTGAGTTTTCTTTTAAAAGTTGATTTATCTTAATCTAATTCATACCTTAATATTGAATTATTTAAAGATATAAAAGTAAAAGCTATATCTTGAGAAAGATGAGGAAAATGACTGCCATTGGGAATAATTTTTATCTCAAAGCATAAAACAGAGGAAAAGATAATGGAACAATTTTTTTCACATAGGCAAGAATCATTTTTATCCTTCAAACACTGTTGAACAAAATGCAAGTGTGTCCTGAAAACAGAGGAGAAAATAAAACATG
This sequence comes from Macaca thibetana thibetana, assembly GCF_024542745.1. Taxonomy (NCBI): domain Eukaryota; kingdom Metazoa; phylum Chordata; class Mammalia; order Primates; family Cercopithecidae; genus Macaca; species Macaca thibetana. The sequence continues at coordinate 64,383,225 of NC_065594.1, forward strand.
TCAACTTTTAATTAGGTGGTTTAGCTTCTAAAATAAACAATCACAGAAGCATTGTGGCTTAGTACCAAATGTATTCCATTCTCTGCTCAAAGTAGGTGTGTGGGTGGTGTCTGCTCAAAGTAGGTGTGTGCGGGTGTTTCCATTGAATGCAGATATTCATGAACCCATTATCCGTCAACCTTGTGGTTTCATAAGCCTTCTTTTGCCTCAGTTTTTAGCCTACAGGTATAGACAACAACTGGGTAGAAAATTTTCTTAAGAACCGCTTAAAATTAATTGACATTGCTTTCTGTCACAATTCATATTTGGAAACCAGTTTCATGGTTCCAAACAGCTTCAAGAGAGGTGGAAATTACCTATAGTAGCTTTTGCAGGAACAGGAGAGCTTGCATATTTATAACACCAGCACTAGTGTTTTCTAGCACATAATATTTAGATTGTGTTGATACATTTTATAGGCAGTGAGTTTAGTAGACTTTTCTGAGAGGCAGCTATCTAAGTGTAAAGTATGTCTATAAATGAGCTCTGTAACCTTGGGCATGGGGTTTAACCTGTCTCAGTTGCCAGTTTGCTCATCTACAAAATGAGGAAAATCATAATATCAAATTTAATGACTTCTTTTGAGGGAATAGTAAAATATACATGGAAAATTTCAGCATAATGCTCATTATATGCACACTATTATATTATGAGATTAATATCATGAGACTTCCTATCCACATAAAAATAAAAATAACTAACAGAGGCTTAAAAATATATAGACCTTTGAGCAACTGAGAGATATCAATGGTGAATTTGTAAATAAAACGTTTAATTGCAATTGGAATAAAAATAAAAATAAAAACACTATTTTTATTTTTCTCATCCAAATTATAGGGATTGTCATTAACAAATATTATTTTCTTCAACTTTTTTTGGGTATTGACAAATAAAAAATTGTATTTAAGTTGTCCAACTTTATGTTAGATATATGTATGCGTTGTGAAGTGATCTCCACAATTAAGCTGGTTAATATATCCATCACCTCACAAAGTTACCATTGTTTTTGGTATGTGATGAGAACAGTTAAGATCTACTCACTTATCAAAATTCCAGTATACAATACAATATTATCAGCTGTAGTCATCATCCTGTACATTAGATCTCCAGAATTTATTTATCCTGAATAACGGAAATTTGCACCTTTGACTAACATGTCCCCAGTTCCCCCAATCATTATCTGCTGGCAATCACCATTCTATTCTGTGCTTTTATGAGTTCAACTATTTTAGATTCCACGCGTAATTGCAGTCATGCAGTATTTGCTTTTCTGTGTCTGAATTATTTGGTTTTGAATAATGTCCTCCAGTTTCATCTATTCAGTCACAAATGGCAGGATTTTCTTTTATTAAAGGCTGATTAACATTCCATTGAATATGCATTAGACCACATTTTATTTGTCTACTCATCCATTAATGGACATTTACCTTGTTTCCAAATCTTACATATGTAGGCTAATGCTGTATTAAACATGGGGGTGCACAAATATCTCAGAGATGCTGAATTATTTTATTTTGTATATTCATCCAGAAGTGTGGTTGCTGGATCATATGGTAGTTCTATTTTAAATTTTTTTAGGAAACTTCATATTATTTTTCATAATGGCTGTACCGATTTTCTTTCCTACCACAAGTGTGAAAGGGTTTCCTCTTCTCCCCATTCTCATCCACTAACACTTACTTTGACTTTTTAGTAATAGACATTTTAAAAGGTGTGAGGCGATATCTTATTGTAGTTTAGATTTACATTTCCCTGATGATTAGTGATGTTGAGTACCTCTTCAAAAACCTGTTGACGATTTGTATGTCTTCTTTTAAGAAGTATCTATCCAGAGCCTTAGATCAATTTTTAATCAGGTTATTGCTTTATTTGCTATTGAATTATTTGTGTTACTTATATATTTGCAATATTAACCTCTATCAGATATATAGTTTACAAACATTTTCTCCCATTCCATAAGTTGCCTTTTTACTCTGTTGATTGTTTTATTTGCTTTGTAAAATTTTTTATTTGAATCAATCCCCCTTGTCTATTTTTGCTTTCGTTGCCTGTACTTTTGGCCTCATATTCAAAATAAATACTGAAACTAATGTCAAGATGCATTTTCCTGTTTTCTTTCTTTTGTTTTTTCTAAGACAGAGTCACACTGTGTTTCCCAGGCTAGAGGACAGTGGGGAGACCGTGGCTTATTGCAGCCTTGACCTTACTGGTTCAAATGATCCTCCTGCCTCAGTCTCCTAATTAGGACTACAGGTGTGCACCACCATGCCTGGCTAATTTTTTGTATTTTTGGTACAGATGGGGTTTCACCATGTTTCCCAGGCTGGTCTCAATTTCCTGGGCTCAAGTGATCCATCAGCCTTCCCCTCCTAAAGTGCTGGGATTAGAGGTGTAAGCCACCATACCCAGCCCTCTTTTAGCAGTTTTATGTATTGAGGTCTTACACTTAAGTCTTTAATTCACCTTGAATTGATTTTTTATATGGTGTGAAATAAGTGTCCAGTTTCATAATTTTGCATGTGAATATCCAGTTTTCCCAGGAACTTTTATTTAAGAGACTACCCTTTTTCCTTTGTGTGTTTTTCCTTTGTGTGTTTCCTTTGTATTTCTTTTCAAGAAATAGTTGACTATGAATATATGGATTTATTTCTGGACTCTATTATGTTCCATTGACCTATATGTCCATTTTTTTGCCAGTATATTACTGTTTTGATTATTGTGATTTTATATTGTATTTTGAAATAAGGATGTGTGATGCCTCCAGCTTTGTTTTGTTCAAGATTACTTTGGGTATTTGGGGTCTTGTTTTTTAGATTATTTTTCTATTTCTGTAAATAATGCTGTCGGAATTTTGATAGGGATTGCATTGAATCTGTAGATCAATATGGATACTAAAAACATTTTTAAAATATTAATTCTCTTCCAAGCCATTTACAGAGGATGTCTTTCCATTTATGTGTGTCTTCTTTAGTTTCCTTCAACAATGTATTATAATTTTCAGTGTATAAATATTTCACCTCTTTGGTTAAGTTGATTCCTAAGTATTTTGTTCTTTTGTTACTATTGTCAATGGAATATTTTGATAGCTCATTGTTTGTGGATAGAAACATAGCTAATTTTTGTAAGTTTAATTTGTATGCTGCAACTTAACTGGATTTGTTTATTAGTTCTAACGTTAATTGTTGTTGACTATTTAGGGTTTTCCTACATATATGCTCATGTCATCTGTGAGAGATAATTTTACTTTTTCCTTTCCGATTTGGGTGCCTTTTATTTATTTTCTTCTGTCTTTTTCTAGCTAAGACTTCCAGTACTATCTGTAATAGAAATGGTGAGAATGGGTATTCTTGCCTTGTACAATATCTCAGAAGAAAAGCTCTCAATTTTTTCCAGGTGATTATGATGTTAGCACTGGGCTTTTCATATATGGTCTTTATTGCATTGAAATAAGTTCCTTCTATACCTATTTTGTTGAGAGTTTGTATGCTGAATATATGTAGAATTTTGTCAAATGCCTTTTATAAATCTACTAAGATAATAATGTCATTTTAATGTTTCATTATGTTAATGTGGCCCATTAGATTGACTGATTTGTGCATGTAGAACTTTTCTGCATCCTAGAAATAAATCCCACTTAGTCATGATGTATAATCCCTTTAATGTGCTGTTGCATTTGGTTTACTCGCATTATGTTGTGGATATTTGTATGAACATTCACTACGCATAGCGGTCTGCTTTCCTTTATTATGCAGTCTTTCTCTAGCTTTGGGATGTGTACTACCGACCTCCTAAAATGAGTTTGAATGTGTTCCTTCTGATATTTTTGGGGAGTATTCAAGAAGAATTAGTATTAATTATTCTTTGAATGTTAAATGAAATTTACCCATCTAGCCATCGAGTGTTGGAGTTTTCTTTATTTGGAGATTTTTGATTAATGATTTCATCTTCATATTTCCTTTGTTCAGGCTTTCAATTTATTCTTGATTCAGATTTAGTACATTGTATGTTTCTAGAAATTTATCCATTCATTCTGTCTAATTTTTTGAGATATAATTGTTCCTAATAGCTCCTTCTGATCCTTATTATATCTGAGGCATCTGTTGTAATGTATTGTCTTTCATTTATGTTTTTATTTCCTTTGTCTTCTTTCTTTGATTATTAGTCTAAGAATTTGCCAACTTTTTTTTTTTTACAAAAACAGTTCTTAATTTTGTTGATTTTTCTGTTTTCCTTCTATTATTTATTTATTTCTGCTATAATCTTTAGTATTTCTCTTCTGCTGACTTTGGTCCTAGTTTCTTCTTTTTGTAGTTCCTTGATGTATAAAGTTCGGTTATTTATTTGATACATTTATTCTTTTTAATGTAGGTGGTTATTGCTCTAAACTTCCTTCCTAGGATGACTTTTGCTGTGCCTCATATATTTTGGTGAGCTTTGTTTTAATTTTCATTTGTCTAGAGATTTTAAAAAATTTCCGTATATATGGATTTTATAATAGAAGTCTTTTGTAAATACTCACTGTTGGTTAAGGTCTACAAAAATTCCCTCATGTAATTATTGTATATAATAATTTAAGCCAACGCTCTTGGCCAGATACCATAATAAATAGTAAATTCTCATTCACAGAGAAGAGCAAGGTAAACACAAGCTCTACTCTCATATCCTTATGTTCTAATTAGAGAAACAAAAAATTGTATAAATTAAAAGAGAAAACTATTCAAAACAAATAAGAAACTAGATGAAGCAATGGTCAATTGTACTGATAAGGAAGCAAGATTCCACTAGGGGTCACAGAAAATATTTGACATCGTAGGATTACTTAGGTTTATATCTCCGAAAGTAAAGAAAGGAATAGGCAAAAGTCTAGAAGACTACTCCAGGTAAAGGAAGAGAATAGGCTGGGCAAGACATTGGTGCTTTATATGGACTAGCGTGTTCTAGAAACATATAAAGAATGTTGTGACTGGAGCTCAGTGAGGAAGGGCAAGTATTCAGGGATGAAGTTGGAGAGAGAAGCAGGACCTGGGTTACCAGGCCATGTTAAGGAGTCTAGATTGTATTCAAAATCTAATGGAAAGCTATTGTAAGATTTAAAGTGTGTGACATAAATTACATTTTTAAAAATCACTCCACAGCAAAGAAGGTATTAGAAAGTTACTGGAGAAAGCAGTTAAAAGTCCATGGCAACAGTCCAAGAATTAATTGTGACTTGGACAAGAGTGGTATCAGCAGAGATGGAGAGAAGGAGAATGAATCAGTATATTGCAGAGTCAGAAAAGGCAAAGTTTTTTGCTGAATTGGTTGTGAGTGGTCAGAGGGTGGAGTAAACCATGACTGTTATTCTTGGCTTTGGCATCTGGGTAGATTTTATTACTCTTTACTAAGAAAATACTGGTGAATCACTCTGAAGTAAAAATCAAGAACATTATTTTAGAGATTGTTTTAGCTAGCTTAGACAACCATAACACAAAATATCATAGACTGGGTGACTTAAACCTCAGAAAATTATTTCTAACCATTCTGGAGACTGAGATGTCTAAGATTAAGATGCCACAATGTAGGTTTTATCATCAGGCCCCTTCTTTTGGCTTTTTCAGGACAATCCTCTGGGTGGTACTGAACCAACCCGGTTCTCCCCCACTTTCTAATTTGTTGTTCTAAAGAATAACTATAGAATATGCTTGGAACTTAATTTCCTGATGTAGGAAAGAGACTGGCCAGAACAGCACATTTGCCCAGTATTTTCTGTGACACCTGATGTATAAAACCCAGGATGTGTTACTTCCTGGAGTCCCTCAGCTATGGTGCAGGTAGAACATGTGTAGGTAAGACTTTATCTACCCCAGGAATCTTGCTGAGTCTTGAGGAACTAGCTCAAAAGGAATTCTCATTTTCCCTTGCTGCCTATCTGTAAATAATAAACCACTTTATGTAACATGTTTTGTGCATGATCCTTTTGTCCCACTGGACTGAAAGAAGTTGGCGATCACTGCACAGTAAACCAGCTTCACAGCTCATATGTGACTACCATCTCTCTGTGAGCACACACGAACTCTTCTTCATATATATAGTATGAGTGAGAGAGAGAGCAGACAGTCTCTGGTCTCTTCTAGTAAGAGCACTAATCTCATTATGAAAGCACCAGCCTCATGTCCTCATATAATTCTAATTACCTCCCCAAAGCCCCACATACAAGTGCTGTTATACTGGGAGGTAGGGCTTCAACATCTGAATTTTAGAGAGTAAACAAACATTCAGTCCATAACAAACATATTAAATTTGAAATAGCTCAAAGACATCCAAGTAGTTGAATCAAGCAAAGCTTATAGATGAATTGGGAATTACCAGGATGGCTCTGGCTGGGAAGTGCTTTTAGTAATCATAAGCATATATCTATACCATATACATGGAGATGGGAAGAGGTATAGTGAGAGCCCTGAGGCTTTTGATAATTAGACATCAAGTAGAGTGGAGAGGAGTTAGAAAATAGATGAAAAAATAGCCACCTTTATTTGAGAAAAGTACACTCAAAATATCATTAAAACTGGAAGATCGCGTTTCAACGGTTAATTGCTCTCAATGTTCTAAGAATTCAAATTTAGATAAGAGGGGAAAATGTCTGTTGTATTAGGCAAAAAAAGGTCATTTCAGACCTTAAGAAACAATGATGGCTGGGCATGGTGGCTCACGCCTGTAATCCCAGCACTATGGGAGTTAAAGGCAGGCAGATCACCTGAGGTCAGGAGTTCAAGACAAGCCTGGCCAACATGATGAAACCCCATTTCTACTAAAAATACAAAATTTGCTGGGTGTGATGGTGCACTCTTGTGATTCCAACAATTCAGGAGGCTGAGGCAGGAGAATCGCTTGAACGCGGGAAGTGGAGGTTGCAGTGAGCCAAGTTCGCACCATTGTACTACACCCTGGGCCACAAGAGTGAAATTCTGTCTCAATAAATAAACAAACAATGATGAAAGAATTCTAAATTTGTATAAATGATTTTTGTTGCGAAAGTCTTATGAATATGAAAGCAACAGTTCATGTAAAATTCAGGAATAATTTCTTCAGGAATGTTATCATCAATAAGAAATTAGAAATATTTAGAGAGCTTTGTATATAAGCATATTTTTTAGTAATTATCATACACAAAAAAGGCAAATTGCTTAATATCTAGTAAGAAGGCATTAGATTTATAATTTGCATTTATCAAGAAAATGCTATATAAAGTTAATAAAATGCATTAGAACAATAATTAATAATTTGGGGGGATTTTTATGTATATATATATGTATGGGTGGTGATGGATATATATATATAAAAAATATATATAGTTTTCTAAAATTAAATGTAACAAAATTATATTTGAACTACAGGTTTATATAAATATATATCTCTACCCATCAATCCAACTCATCATCCTTTCCTTATTGATTGCATTTTATTGCTTTATATTCTGAGCCTAAAATAGGCCAAGGGTGGTGGCTCACTTCTGTAATCCCAATCACTTTTGGAGGCTGAGGTGGGAAGATTGCCTGAGCACAGGAGTTTGAGATCAGCCAGAGCAACATAGCTAGACTCTGTTTCCACCAAAAGAAAAAAAAAAAAAATAGCATGCACCTTTGGCCCCAACTAGTCAGGAAGGTGGGACAGGAGGATCATTTGAGCACAGGAGTTTGAGGCCGTTGAGGCTTCAGTAAGCTGTGATCATACCACTGCATTGTATTCTAGGTGGCAAAGCAAGGCTGATATGGTTTGGCTCCCTGTCCCCACCCAAATCTCATCTCAAATTATAATCCCCATAATCACCAGGTGTCAAGGTTGAGACCTGGTGAAAGGTGATTGAATCACGGGGGCAGTTTCCCCCACATTGTTCTAATGATAGTGAGAGTTTTTGCAAGAGCTTATGATTTTATAAGGGACTCTTCCTCCTTGACTCATTGCTCTGTCTTGCCTGCCACCATGCAAGATGTTCTGTTACTTCTCTCTCACCCTCTGTCATCATTATATTTCCTGAGGACTCTCCAGCCATGTGGAACTGGTAATCAATTAAACCTCTTTCCTTTATAAATTAGCCAGTCTTGGATATGTCTTTACAGCAGCATGAGAATGAACTAATACTGTAAATTGGTACTGGGAGTGGGGCTGTGCTATAAAGATACCAGAAAATGTGGAAATGATTTTGGAACTCTGTACAGGCAAATACTGGAAGAATTTGGAAGACTAAGAAGAAGACAGAAGGATGTGGAAATGTTTGGAACTTCCTAAGACTTATTTACTGGTTTTGACCAAAATGCTGATAGTGATATGGACAACAAGTCCAGGATGAGGTGGTCTCAGACAGAAATGAGGAACTGGAATAAAGGTCACTCTTGCAATGTTTTAGCAAAGAGACTGCTGGCATGTTTCCCCTGCCCTAAAGATCTGTGGAACTTTGAACTTGAAAGAGATTGTCTGAAATTGGAACTTACATTTAAAGGGCAAGCAGAGAGTAAAAGGTTAGAAAATTTGCAGCCTGGCCATGTAGTAAAAAAGAAAAATCTCTTTTCTGGGGAGAAATTCAAGCTGGCTGCAGAAATTTGCATAAATAACGAGGAGCCAAATGTTTGTCACCAACACAATGGGGAAAGTGTCTTCAAGGTATGTCACAGACCTTCACAGCAACCTTCCCATCCCAGGCCCAGAGACCTATGAGGAAAAAATGGTCCCATGAGCTGGACTCAGGACCCCACCTACCCAGCCCACTGCTGCTCTGTGAAGCCTTGGGACTTGGCACCTGGTGTCCCAGCTGCTGCCACTCGAGCTCCAGCTGTGGCTAATATGGGGTAACTTACAGCTCAGGCTGTTCCTTCAGAGGGTGCAAGCCCCAAGCCTTGGTGGTTTCCATGTGGCGTTAGGCCTGTAGGTACACAGAAGTGAAGAATTGAGGTTTGGGAACCTCTGCCTAGATTTCAAAGGATGCACAGAAAGACCTGAATATCCAGGCAGAAGTTTGCTGCAGGAGTAGAGCCCTCATGGAGAACCTATTCTAGGCAAGTGACAAAGGGAAATTTTGGATTGGAGCCCCCACACAGAGTCCCCATTGGGGTACTGCCTAGTGAAGCTTTGAGAAGAACGCCACTGTCCTCCAGACCCCAGAATAGTAGATTCACTCACAGTTTGTACCATGTGCCCGGAAAAGCCATAGGGGCAGAGCTACTCAAGACTGTGGGAGCCCACCTATTGCATCAGTGTGACATGGATGTGGGACATGGAGTCAAAGGAGATCATTTTGGACCTTTAAGACTTAATGACTGACCTGCCTGGTTTCAGACATGCATGGGGCCTTAGCCTTTTTGTTTTGGCCAATGTCTCCCATTGGATTGAATGTACCAGATGCCTGAAGTAACTAAGTTGTTTTTTATTTTACAGGCTCATAGGCTGAAGGGACTTGCCTTTGCTCAGATGAGACTTTGGACTGTGGACGTTTTAGTTAAAGGCAGAATGAGTTAAGACTTTAGGGGACTATTGGGAAGGCATTATTGGTTTTGAAATGTGAAAACACATGAGATTTGGGAGGGGCCAGGGCAGAATAATATGGTTTGGCTCTGTGTCACACCCCCCAAATCTCATCTCGAATTTTAATCCCTATAATCCCCACATTTCAAGAGCGGGACCTAGTGGTAGGTGATTGGTCATGGGGGCGATTTCTCCCATGCTGTTCTCATCGTAGCGTCTTAGTTCCCCCAAGATCTATGGTTTTATAAGGGGCTCTTCCCCTTTCACTCATTCACTCTCTCTCTTGCTTGCTACCACATAAGACGTGGCTTTCTCTCTTGCCTTCCACCATAACTATAAGTTTCCTGAGGCTTTCTCAGATATACAGAACTGAGTCAATTAGACCTCTTTCCTTTATTCCTTTATAAATTACCCAGTCTTGGGTGTGTCTTTATAGCAGTGTGGCAATGAACTGATACAAAAGTCTTGTGTCAACAAGCTACAATACAATAAAATAAACTTAAAATGCACGAATTGAATTTATTTGAAATGTATTAAAACTTTCTTTTGAGCTTAATATGATGCGCCATATGACTTTGAAAAGATTTTTTTTTCTTTCAGTTGTAAACTTCTAGTTGACTTAATTTAATTCAACCAATAAAATCTTCAATATTTTTGCCTGATACTAATTTATGAAGATTTGTTAAATTTTCAACTACTGCTTATCTGTTTCTCCTTTTATTTTATTCAGTTGTTGCATTATATATTCTGAGGTGAAAGAGTGTGTGTGTATTAAATGTGTATATTCATGGTAGTTAAACTTTTTATATGTATAGTAAAAATTTTTATTTATCTTTATGTCAATGCCTCATTCTATATTGTTTAATTTTAAAATAGATAACCCATTTTTTTGTTTATGCTTCTCTGAATAAGCTTAGTTTTCTTGATTTGCTTTATTATGGTTCTTGTGGACAAGTTGTTGATAGATGACATTCTTTATTTGATGGTATATCTCATATTTATTGCAATAAATATGATATAACATATTTTCCCTTTTATTTATGTTTTCTATGTACACTATCTTGTTTTTGTTTTGTTTCCTGGCTTTTATTGAAAGGGTTTACTATTCCGTTGATTGGAAAATCATGAATTCTGTTCTAATTGTTGTTATACTTCCCCTAGCTCAATGAAACTCAGTCTTATGTTTATATTTCTTTATTAATTAGTTAAATTTATTAAATTAAATGTAGACATCCTAAACGCTATCCTCAAAAGTACTCTCACTACCCTTCAGCTGCCCTTGCCTCTTCTATCTACCATCATTACTGTTGCATTGCTATTATGTAGAATTTCAAGTGTGAAATTTTGAATATGATATGTAAAATTTTGTAAAAGCAATATTTTGCTGAGCTACCACATATTATTTTCCACATATAGAGCTTCACCTGATTTTTTTTTTCTTTTTGAAAGTGTATCTTTTTCAAGAGTAGTGTGATCATTTGTCTGAGTTTGCATAGGGAAGACCTAGTTTACTTAGATTGATAAGCACAATTATAGATATTATTTAGTTGATCATTATTCAGCATTTAGCCATGCTAAAAAGTGTCATAGTTTAGACTATAAATTATACAAGTACTCTATATAAGAATTTTTCAAAGCAGATAATAAATTAAACATTGTTAGACCTTGGCTTTCTCAGAATAATTTCCTTTTTCAGTTAAAAGACTTTTACTGAGTATAAAATGTAGGGTTGAGATTTAGTTCATTGGCAGTTTGAAGATTTCACTTCAGTGTTTCCTCACTTGTCATTGGTAACGTTGAAGTCATTTGTTAATCTAAACTCAGTTCTACTGTAAGTGATGGGTTCTTGTTTTTTTTCAAAAATATTTTAGATGTGATTTTTACATCATGAAGTTTTAATACAATGTGCTCAGTTGTGGGCTTATTCCTTATTTATCCTGTCTAGTATTCTTCATCTGAAAAGTATTATCTTTCTTTAATTTTAGAAGATTTTTAGATATTTTTTCATATTTTTCCTTTCATTTTGATTTTTTTCTGAAATTGAAATTAAATCCTGTTTTTTAGTTCTTTCCTTACAAATTCTACTATAAAATATTGTATTTTTCTTCTTACTTGATGTATTGCTCAACTTGTTACAGCCTACTCATTTATTTATTTTTCATTACTATATTCATTCTGCTCTATATTACAGCTCTTGGAAGCTTTATTTCATGTTTAATGTTTTTATACTCAACATTTCCAGTTTATTATTTCTCAAAATTGCTTGTTTTTTTTTTTACTAATATATTTTCATTTATCTAGTTAGTGTTTACCATAATTCTTTTAAATTCTCAGACTCTATGAATTAACATAGTGGGAGATAGAGATAGATAGAGATGATAAAGAAAGAGATAGGTCTATCTATCTTGCCTAGAATACAGTATTAGGTTTCTTTTCTAAATTCTTAAAGAAATCGTGCTCAGATATTCTCACAGGTGTACTACATACTTTTGTTGTTTCTGTCTACTCAGGGTGAGGAACTCAAAGACTAAGCAACAGCTTCTGTTTCTCAAGTGTTGTGTAAGGAGTGGTCTTATGGCAGAAACCAGTAGGCTCTTAGAAAACCTCTATGGCCATACATTTTGGGTGCTGATATTTCTAAGAACTTTCTCCATCAGCTGTAATTCCTTAGGCAACAAAAAATGCAGGAGGAGATGGAGAAGAACTTTGTGTTTATGCTCTTAGAAAATACTTTACTTATATTTGTGATCTGAAGATATACATTTTCCAACTTGATAAAAAGGCAAGACAATGACCATTCCAGGCAAGGTACACCTGAAGTGTACACTGATGTGATGCTGCTCAGGCTTCCACTCTGTTCTGTGGTTACTCAACACTCTCTTTCACTGCAATGTATCGAAGTCATTCTCTCTTTCTTCTCTCAATTATCATTTTCTGTGGCATTGGAATTATGGTATTAGGTACAGAGAATGGAGACAGTAACACTTGTTAACTTGCCGTAATGTCAAGAACTAAAATATAGGTCTCTATCTCTGTGTTTCCCATGCAGATGCATTCCACACATACCCACATGCAGACACACATATTTTGTCACTTATTTATTCCTTGCTGGTGCTCTCTTCACCTTATAGTCCAACTCGCTAATTTATTATTTCAGCTCTATCTGTTGTATTATCTGACTCCTATATGAAATGATATTTCTGATTTTTATTCTTTTATTCCAGGATCCTAAGAACCAAGGATATTACTATAGCTTTGTATAAGTGTAATGCAATGTTGAGGGTCTCAGTTTCTAAAACTAGCCATGTGTTACCTATTCTTCAACTAGATTTCAGGAATTGGTTATAGTAAAACAAAGTGTTATGGAGAGTAAAACTAAGTCACAAGTTAGGGAGTTTACAAAACGCAAGGATTTCAAAATTTCACATTTTAGTATATGTCTTGCCTTTTTCAGTTTATGGAATTTGGGGTATTGACTTAAAAAATAAAATAGTTGATCTCTAAGATTCCTTTCGTCTATATAGCCATACATTCTATTACCTCTAAAATATTTATTAAATTTTTGAATATTGTTTTCTCATTTCATGACTGTTTTTTAAAACAAAATTGCATTAATCAGGAATTGAATAGACTCTGGGATTAATTTTTCTGTATAAACTTTATTCTTAGGAGAATTTGGGAAAAGTTAATAAAAATTTCTGTGGCTATTCAGACTTGTCAAAGGTGATAAACAGTAATCATCCAGTAAGGAAGTAATCAGAATCTCATAGTTCATCTAATTTAATGCCCATATTTTACAGATGAGGAAAGCAAGGCCCAGAGAAGTTAAGTGACTCTCTTAAGGTTACATAGCAGTTAATAGCATAGCTGGAACCAATGAAGAAATCACTTAACTTTCTTGGTCTGGTACATTATTTAACACAGCCCGGTTAAGTTCAAATGTTGCAGATTAATTTCATTTATTTGCACAATGTCAAGCAGTAAAAATTAAGATAAGTTATACAAATAGGTTACAAAATTTAATGCAGTTTTTGTGTCTTAATCATATTTAAAAATCAAGTGTAACATTCTTACCTCTCCCAAATTACTTCTGATACTGTGAGCTGGAATTTTATTACTTGAGTTTGCATAGTCATTTTTAAAAACAACCTACATCCTACCATTATACTGGTTTTTATGTCCATTTCTTCCCCAATTCAGAAAGCACACTGAAGGTGAAATTAATACCTTATTTGTTTCATTTTTTTTTCTGCAAGATTATTATCAAACTCAGTAGAAATAGATTCTGAAACAATTATTGAGTCTATGTACATATTTGTTTATTGCAAAAATTTATGTTTGATTTCTGATAATCATTCTTATTTAACTTTGAAATGTTTGCTTAAAATGTAAGGGTTATGGACAGAATTATATCCCTCAAAGCTCCTATGTTGAAGCCCTGACCTATAGTACCTTATAATTTGACTAATTTGGCCTTTAAAGAGATCATTAACCTAAAACAAAGCTGTTGGGATGGGCCTTAATTAGAATGACTGTTCTAATATGATGAGGAAGAGACACTATGGATGTGTGGACACAGAGGAAAGATCATGTGAGGACGTAGGGAGAAGGCAGCCATCTTCAAGCCAAAGGGAGGCCTCAGCAGAAACTCACCCTCTTGCCATTTTGATTGTAGGCTTCTAGCTTCCAGAACTGCAAGAAAAAATATTCTGTGGTTTAAGTCACCCAATTTATAGTATTCTGATATGGAGGTCCAGCAAATTCATAGAGTATTACACTTTAAATATTTTAATTGAGATTAAAACTTTTAATTTTTCTATTTCATGTTTTCTTTTAATAAAAGACAATTTGAAATCCATTTGATTTTTCCTGAAGGAAAAAACAATTATTATGAAAGTAGTCATCAGTAATCTGTTCTCCCAAGTGAACAAGACATATCTTGTTTTATTCGGCTTCACTTCATTGCACTTCACGGATACTATGTTTTTTTGCAAATTGGAGGTTTGAGGCAAACAAGAGGATTTAATTATCAGAAATCAAACTTATAAATAGTCACAATTAACAATACATACATTGACTTAATAACTATTTCAGAAAAATATTTATTATCATTATATCTGTTATGGAGATCTGTGATCAGTGATCCTTGATATTACTATTGCAATTGTTTTGTGGCACTGGGAACCATGCTTATATAAGATGGCAAACATAATCAATAAATACTGTGTGTGATCTTACTGCTCCAGTGACTAGCCATTTCCCCATCTCTTTTTCTTGCCTTGGGCTACCCTATTCTCTAAGACACAGCTATATAGAAATTAGCCCAATAAGTGACCTTATAATGGATTTTAAATGTTCAAATGAAAAGTCACACACATCTTTAAAACAATAACTAGAAATGATTAAGATTAGAGAAAGGCATGTTGAAAGCTGAGATAGGCTGAAAACTATGCTACTTGCCCAGTTAGCCAAGTTATAAATGCAAAAAACAAAGTTATTAAAAGTGCTACTCCATTGAACACAAGATGATAACAAGTGAAACAACCTTATTGATAATATGAAGAATGTTTTAGTGGTCTAGATGGAAAATCAAACCAGCCACAACATTTCCTTAAGCAAAACCTTAAAACAGAACAAGCTTTTAACTCTTCAATTCTATGAAGACTGAGAGAGGTGAGGAAGCTGCAAAATAAAATTTTGAAGCTGGGCCAGGTACAGTGGCTCATGCCTGTAATCCAAGCATTCTGGGAGGCCAAGGCAGGTGATCACCTGAGGTCAGGAGTTCAAGACCAGCCTGGCCAACATAGTGAAACCCCATCTCTACTAAAAATACAAAAAATTAACTGAGCATGGTGGTGGGTGCCTGTAATCCCAGCTACTCGGGGGCCTGAGGCAGGAGAACCGCTTGAACCTGGGAGGCAAGGGTTGCAGTGAGCCGAGATTGCACCATTGCACTTGGTAACAAGAGCAAAACTCCATCTCAAAAAATAATCATCATCATCATCATAATTTTTTGAAGCTAACATAAGTTAGTTCACGAGGTTTAAGGAAAGAAGCCATCTCCATAACATAAAAGTGCAAGGTCAAGCAGCAAGTGCTGATGTAGAAGTCACAGTTCTTTATCTAGAAGAACTAACTTTATCATTGATTAGGTGGCTCCACTCAACGATAGATTTTTAATGTGAACAAAGCAGCCTTATTTGGAAACTATGCTATCGTATAGCTAGAGATAAGTCAAAGCCTGTCTTCAGAGCATCAAAGGACAGGCTGACACTCTTGTTTGGAGAAATGCAGTTGTTGAGTTTAACTTGTAGTCAATGCTCATTTCCTTGAACACACTATGGCCCTTAAGAGTTAAAGCTGTCTGTGCTCTATAAATGAAACAAAAAAGCCTGCAAGACAACACACCTTTCTACAATATGGTTTACTAAACATTTTAAGCTCACTGTGGAGATCTACTGCTCAGAAAAAATAATTCCTTTCAAAATATTACTGCTCATTGACAATGCACCTGGTCCCCCAAGAACTCTGATATAGATGTACAAGATATACAAGGAGATTTATGTTGTTCCATGCCTGCTAAAACAGCATCCATTCTTCAGCCCATGGTCAAGGAGTCATTTCAACTTTCTAGTATTATTACTTAGAAAATACCTTTTTTTTTTTTTTTAAGGCTATAGCTGGCATAGGTAGTGATTCCTCTGATAGATTTGGTCAAAGTAAACTGAAGGTTTCCTAGAAAAGATTTACCATTATAGATGCCATTGAGAAAATTCTTGACATACAGGAGGAGGTCAAAATATCAATCCAAATAAGAGTTTGGATGAAGTGGATTTTAACTTCATTGATGACTTTGAGGGGCTTGAGATTTCAGTGGTGGATTTAACTACAGATGTGGTAGAAATAGCAAAAGAACTAGAATTAGAAGTGAGGTCTGAAGATGCTACTGCTACTGTTTCTATGCCCTTTCAGTAGATAGAGCAAGGGAATGTGTTTGTGCATACTAGTCTGTGTATATATAAGTATATCCATATTTATAAATATTTCTATATTCAACCTTCGGTATGCTGACCTAAATATGTTCTCCAACCAATGTATCTTGCCTTTTCTCTTGGATTCCATGAAATCGCCCACTCCATCAGTGAGAATAATTATTCACACCATCTTCAATCCATTTATTTAATGGTTCATTTCTAGTAAAGATGTCCAGTGTCAGTGATACCAGAATTGTTGAACCATACCCCCAATGAAAACAACTTTATACACTATATATATAGTACAGTACTTATATAAAATTCTACAGGCCTTTAATTTCATAAACTCCACTCATTTCCAAGGTTAGATCAATATCTTACCCTCACTTCTTCAGTGAAGATTTTAATATAATTATAATGAAGATAGATTATTTTGCCACATTCTACAGAATACTCCAGCTTGAGTTTTTTAAAACTTGCATGTTTTAAAGTTTATTCTTTCTGCTGTATAGTTCTATGGATTTTAACAAATGTATAGTGTAATTCACCCACCTTTACTGTATCATACAGAATAGTTTCATTGCTCTAAAATTTTCTCATTGTTCAAATAATTTTTTGGTCTAGTCACCATGAGTTAAACATAAGACACTGTGGAGCCCAATCTTCATTAGGAAAGAGAGACTGATCATTTCAATTAAGAGCAATGACATAAGCAAAAATGTACGAGAACACAATGCATAAAATATATGCAGGAAGAAACTAATAGGCTAGACTTTGTGAAGCACTTGGTTGATTTTACACAGAAGAATTATTGAAAATTACATTAATCAAATAGGTTGCAGCTAAATGCCCTTAGAAAACCAACCAAATACTATTAACAATTTATTCTTATGGATTTGAGCTATTAAGATTTGGGAAAGTTAACTCTCTAGTCTACAAAAACTTTAGCACATACCTAGTCTGAATACCCGTGGAAGAAGCCACTGCCTCGTGGTTATCACATAATTAAATGTGGCAGGAATCTGGAATTGTATTTCATTCTAAAAGTCATGAGTCATTCTCCTGTGGTTTTCTAAAATTCCTAATTCAGTAAAGATAAATATCACATTTTTCTTATGTTTTCATTTACAATTCTGTCAATTAGCACTGCTCAGAAATGCACTAAATAGTCTCCAAGTGGCTTGGAAGAGTTAATGTCTCCCCAAATGCCTAATTTGCTACTCAGCATTGACAGAGACACAGAAGCAAACAGATACCAATAGCGTTTAGTAGCACTGAAATAAAGTGAAAAAGAATCTAAGCATTTTCTTTTGTCTCTTTAGAGCGTTATTTCTGTCTACTGTTCACCTGCTCTAATTATCCTGGCAGTTCACTTAAATTACATTATTTCTGCTACTAACAAGATAAGCCAGATTTTCCCCAGCACCAAAGACATAGTATCATCAACAGAAAAGTCTTGATGATACCGTAGTGACTTCACAGTGTTAATTCATCTCACTGGATGCTTATCTGGGTTCCAAGGAATGACATACCCCGGGGAGAATTTGGCTCAATGAGATATGGCTTTAGCACGCGCAAGCAACAGTACTGTTCAATTTGTTTTTTCTTATATTTACATTAGGTAAGTGTTGACAATGAGACTTAGATTTTGAAGCAAACATAACACCATGCCTGCTGCTCATGTTGGGCTGTTTTCAGGTCAATTAGTACCTCCCAAATTCTTAAAGCAGGTGCTAATCTGGTGCTTAAACTGAGACATTAGCATATTTTCTCTGTAAAGAGAACTTGGAAGTACTTTGTATAAGAGTTTAAGAGGATAGATTAATAAAGGAACACTTTACTTTCCCTTTTAAATTTAATTTTTTTAAAAAGTAAGAAACGTATTTAAAATTAAAGCTTAGTTTAGAACCATCTTAAGCAACTTTACTCTTAAAGAGAAAACATAAATACCATAGTTTGCTTTGCTTCTCCATATTAATATTTTATCTCTAATTTGAACCCAGTACTTGTTAACACCAGTGAATTAATGAGTAAAACTCAATATCTTCTTCAACATAGGTTCCTTCTATCTATTGGGAATATATCATGAAGAGTACTCCATGAACAAAATTGTGTTTCAGAGATAAATGCAAAAAAAAAAAAATGAAAGAAAAGAAAAATACTGTGTGAGTATACAAGTACATTCCATTTATAGGAAATCATTCATCAAATTTCTATAACAACTGTACTAAAGTCTCAGGCCTGTTAGGGATTTGTATTAAAGAGAAAGATATCATATAGGCCCTGAACTTAAGGCATGCAAAGTCCAGGAAGGGAGATAGAAACAAATTATAATACACTGTGAGAACCCCAGGCAGCTATCATACCTAGCATGAGAGAGGACCATGAATGATCAATTCTGTCAGGGTTTATCAGACACTGGACTAGCTTTCTCAAAGGAATAATACCTGAAGCAGATTGTGAAACATAAAAGTTAAATTTTTGAGAGTATTAGAGGGTAAAGCAGCCTGAGCAGAAGAATAACAACAACAATAACAAACAACAACAACAACAACAACAACAAATATGTTCAACAACAGGAAGAAATTGACATTTGCTTGGAGAATACAAAGGCTGTAGAGTGCTATTGGTATAAAATCAGTAAGACAGGTCGGCAATGTGGGAGTTAAGGTTAGACATTTTAGGAACCAAATAATGACATGACTCACGTTACATGTTAACCAGCTTAAAATGTTTCCGTGATGAAGTAGTTCTTATAATTCAAAATGCAAAGATAACCTCAGGGAGTTTGTTAAAATGCAAATTCTAAAACTCAAACCCCAGAGACTCTGATTTAGCAGGTCTGGTTAAAGCCAAAGATTCTGTACTTAACAGCAGGTCCCGCAGATTATTTGGAGACATACCAGTGTTCTCATCATTTTTGAGACTTTATGTATTTTACCAAAGTGCTAGTTATTCTGGCAGATAAATTAGAATATTTTTAATTGGATAGAATGATAATAGTTCAGATAATAATTTAATAATACTTAATATTTATTGACTATTTACTTAATATTTATTGACTATAGAATGAGCTAGACATTCTAAGTGATTGATTGATATATATTAGCTCATTTTCTTCTCTAATTAACATTAAAAATAGGTACCATTATTAACTCCCTATATAGATGGACACTTGAAGGACAGAGGCTGCTTTTCCTTGGCATCTCTTCTGAAGTTTCATTTCGCTCTTATTTCCTCACTCTGTTAATTAATTTACCACTCCCTACCTGCTATATAATTTCAAAATGTTTGTTGACATCTCTGATCTGCTGTTACCTTATCACTTACTCTGTAGTTTTACATGATTATTTATGTCTTTAATTCAATTGCCACTATCACTGAATTCCAGTAGAGAGTAAAAGTAAATCCCTGTATCCATAGTGTTTAACCAGGTATCTGCAAAGCACTTTTCATATATGAAAAATTCTATGATTTTTTTTTGTTTTGTTGGCTTGCTATCTAAGTTGTTGTTGATGTTGACAACAAGGAGAGGCTAAGCCCAGTGGGCTAGTCCAGGTCTCCTAAAAAGCAGATGTTAAGTTGGGATTAGATATTAAAAATATTAGGAGAAAGGCTGTCTGGGCACGGTGGCTCATGCCAGTAATCCCAGCACTCTGGGAGGTCGAGGTGGGTGGATCACGAAGTCAGGAGAACGAGACCATCCTGAACAACATGCTGATATCCCATCTCTACTTAAAAAAAAAAAATACAAAAAAATTAACTGGGAGTGGTGGCACATCCCAGTAATCTCAGCTACTCAGGAGGCTGAGGCAGGAGAATCGCTTGAATCCAGGAGGCAGAGGTTGCATTGGCACCACTGGCAACACAGTGAGACTCCATATTTTATATATATATATACATATATATATAAAGAAAAGCTTGTGAAGTGAAGTGCATGATGCCAGGACAGCTGGGAGATATGTCAAGACCACTGCACAGGCCTAACCTTTCTAAGGGAGGAAGGGAAAGAAGATGAAGTAGGAGAATCTTAGACTGCAGTGTGATTCTAACAGTTCGCCAAGGTTCATGTGGATTCCTTGAGCCACACTTGCCCATCAGAGGGATTGATTACTCATCACCTAGGAATGGGCCAGATTTACTATCACTGCTATATTGAAGCATTGGCTAGAAGCAGCCCATGAGAAGCATTTTACTGGTGAAATATAGAGATGGAATTCAGAGGGCAACAGCAGCATCACAGTCTCTGAAGATAGAAGTCTAAGGGTAGACTTTCATGGCCACCAAAGCTAACAATGAGCAACAACCTATATTAAATAAATACCAATTTTCTCTATATATGATCACTTGTATAACTCCTGAATCAATAAAAAGCTGCCAGATAGAATATTGTTTTTACCTTTCCTTATAGGCATGTCTATACAAAAGAGACAGTGAATCTGAATTGGTTTAAATGATTTTGTATCAGGTTCTCTAAGAAACAGAGGTCGCAAGAGTTCTGCCTCTACCTGGTCTCCTGCCTTAAGCCAAATGACTTTTTGATTAAAAAGATTTTACTCTACAAAAGGATGAAGAAATATTGATTAAATGGAGAAGCCTTGAGGGAGAGATAATGAAGACAAATATATTCAGACACCAAATCATTACTAGATTGCTAGATAGAGGAATTGGATCTAAAAACAATACTTATTCATATTTTTGCCTATTTTTCACTTAACGTATTTATGTATTTATTTTTGCTATTGAATAATGTGAATTCCTTATATATTTTGGAAATTAACCCTTTATCAGATATATGATTTGCAAATATTTTCTACCATTCTGTAAATTGCCTTTTCATTTTGTTGATGGTTTTCTTTGTTTACAGAAACTTTTTAGTTTGATGCAGTACTACTCATTTGTTTTCACTTTTGTCTCCTGTATTTTTGATATTATACTGAAAACATCACATTATACTGAAAACTAATACCAAGGATTTTTTTCTGTTTTCTCTAGGTTCAGGTCTTACATTTAAGTCTTTAATCCATTTCCAGCTAGTTTTTATGTATAGTATAAGACAAGTGTCCAATTTCATCCTTTTGCATGTGATTATCTAGTTTTCCCATCACTTTTTATTCAAGAGACTATTCTTGCCACATTGTGTATTGGTGCCCTTGTCAAAGATCAGTTGACTGTATATACCTGGGTTTATTTCTGAACTCATTATTAGGTTATATTGTTCTGCATGTCTATTTTTATGCCAGGAACATACTGTTTTGATTACTGTAGTGCTGTTATGTGATTTGATATAAGGGAGTATAATATCTTCACCATTGCTCTTCAGGCTCAAATTTTTTTTTTTTTGGTTATGCCAGTTTTCTGTTTCTAAGTGAATTTTATGATTTTTTTCTACTTGTGTAAAATATGCCATTGGATTTTTTATTGGGTCTGCATTGAGCCTGTAGTTAACTTTGTGTAGTATGAACATTTAAACAATATTAATACTCCCAATTGAAAAATTTTTTTAAAGTATCTTTTTATGTACTTGTGTCATCTTCAATTTCTTTTATCAATATCTTGTAGTTTTTACCATACAGATTTTTCACAATGTTCATTGAATTTATTCCTAAGTATTTTTTAATCCTATTGTAAATGAAATTTTTAATTTCTGTTCAGATTGTTTGTTGTTAGTGTATGGAAATGCAACTGATTTTGTATGTTGATTTTGTATCTGGCAACTTTACTGAATTCATGTATTGGTTTTAAGATTTTCTTTTGGTTGAGTGGTTAGGGTTTCTTTATATAAGACTGTGTCATCTGCAGACAGAAACAGTGTAACTTCTTCTCTCTCTGATTCAGATGTCTTTGTTACTTTTTCTTGCCTAATTGCTCTGTCTAGTATTTCCACTACCTTGTTAAATAGAAGTGATGAGAGTACAAGTCTTTTCTTGTTCCAATTCTTAGAGAAAAAATAGACATTTTTCCAAAAAGGAAATGCAAATGGCCAACAGGAATATAAGGTGCTCAGCATCACTAATCACCAGGGAAAAGCAAATAAAAACCACAATGAGATATCACCTCATCTCTCTTTGACTATTATCAAAAAGAAAAAAAGAAGTGTTGGAAATAATGTACCAAAAAAAAGGGAGCTCTGAAACTGTTGGTGAGAATGTAAATTGGCACAGCCATTATGGAAAAGCACTATGGAGGTTCTTCAAAAAAATTAAATATAGAACTACCAAATGATCCAGTAGTCCAACTACTGGGTATAAATACAGAGGAAATAAGATCACTATTTTGAAAAAAAAAATTGCATTCCCATGTTTATTGTGGCATTATTCACAAATGTCAATACATGAAAACAACATAAGTGTACATCTAGATGAATGGATAAAGAAAATAAAATACTTTCTGTCATAAAAAATAGGGAAATTCTGCCATTTGTGACATTAATCAACCTGGAGGACTGTGCACTGAGTAAAATAAGTCAATTAACAGAAGGACACATACTGTATGGTCTCACTTGTAAGTGAAATCTAAAAAATACCAAAGTCTTAGAAGCAAAGAGTAGAAGAATAGTTGCCAGGAGCTGAAGGTGTCAGGGTGCAGTAAGGGAAATGGGGAGATATTGGTAAAAGTGTACAAACTTCTAGTAACAAAGAAAGTGAGCAAAACTAAACTAGAGGACATTGAAGAAGAAATAGATAAATTGTACATTTCACTTGGTAAAGAGTTTTGGAAGTGAAGTATATAGATCTTGAACAGGAACTGTCATCTAATTATAATCCACGCTAAGATTTTCACGAAGTCGGTGTTACAATAAAATAACTGGCAACACATATATACCTTTCAAGACTTGAAAAAAGAGAGATTAAAATCCAGGATGTACATACATATATTTACTGGTCTTAAAGAGAAACATTAGGATTTTCTCTCACTTAGACTATCAAACTAAGATAACCAATAATGCCTAAAGAGAGTATTTCCCCTCTCTTCTATCTCATCGTTCCTAGCCACTTAAGGTTTAATTAAATTAATTTCATAGCAAGTTAGCCTATTTTTCCTTTACTTTTAGTTTCCTGTATTGTTCCTGTGTGTTATATTTTAAATTTTTTGAATTCATTGAAAATTCTAAATATTATTTTCTCTCTCTGGTTAAATTTAATTCCTATAAATTTTGCTGTATTCCTCACTATCTAAACCTTTTCTCATTAAGAGTGCTTAACATTCTTTTTTCTCCTCTGTAATTAATATTTTACATCAATTAATTAATTAATTATTTGTTTTTAAACTCGTTGCCAAACTTTACAATCAACAAATAAGACAAGACCTTCACCTTCATTTCACTTAGATTCTAGTATGAAAAGGGAAGCTATTTACTTGTATTCAAATAAATAAAACATTAAATAATTATATCTAAGGAAAGGAATAAATAATGAAATATGATAAAGTAAACAGGATGGCCAAGTTTAGATAATTTTTTTCTTAAATTTATTAAAATGTGTCAAAATTAATTTTTAGCATATTGGATACTGCTGGCATATTCTATTACTAACTCTTCACTCTAAGTATGTCACAAATCTGTGTTTGATAAATACAATTTATTGCTACTTTTATTACATTTAATTTAGTTCCACCTGGTATCTACATAACTTGAACAATAGGCATAAGTACTAAAATAAATGTTAACACCCATGATAGCTTAGCTGCATTTAGTCTGGGGGATTTGGATCCCGTGTTTTCTGCTAAAGGACAGCTTACTTCAGCACTTCCTCTATTATCAGTGAGAAATTCCTGAATACAGGAAAGATGGCTGGCTCTGCACCAGTGGGCTCATTCAACCGGTGTTTGCTGTCCGTCCAGGTTCCTTGGTGTGTGTCCCAGCTAAAATGTGCTGAACTGACTAAAATGATATTTGGCAGCAATGCATTCTAAGGCTTGTTTTGGAGAGAATAAAGCTTACAGGGCTATTTGATTTCTTGTGCCCAGTAGGAAATAGCAGTAGCATGTCTTCAGATTTAACCAAAGATGGGTACTGCAGCCCTCTGTCAGCTAATGATTGAAATACACAAAATCTCTCCACAATTTACATCAAATCGGTTGTGCCTATTAATAAATAATGGTTAATATAAGTAGGGGATAGAAAATAGTGTGTAATGTTGGGAAATTGACCTGAAGCTGTTTATTCATTTGAATGTGGCTAACATTATCTTCATCACAGTACTTTTTTGAAGATTAAGTACTATATCATATATGACATCACAAACCATGAGACTTCTCTAGAGGTAGGTGTTTTGTTCATTTATTTCAGTTATCTTTTTTTCTGGGTCTTTTAAAAAGCAATTGCATGACTTTGTGTGAATGATTTGAACTTTTCTGAGTCTCTGTTTTCCCATTTAAAATAAAACGATGAATTGAATGATCTTTTGTCCTTTCTGCCTTATAATTGCTTGTCTTTGATTTAAATACATATATACATATAGCTTCTAACGGAATTGACTTCTTATTAAGGGAACTGCTTTACAAAATAGTCAACACTCCTTTCCTTTTAACTGTGTCGATAGAAGATGACCTCTGTAATAGAGTTCCATTTACATAAAAGCTTCCAAGCTGACAGAAAGCAGATGTATTGTATTTGAAAGGTAGTTATTTTTTTTTAAAAAGTAGCCAACTTCTTTAAAATTAAGGATTTTAAAGTTAAAAAAAATCTGATATCTCCTCAAAATAGTTGCACATTCTATCAGGTTGAATGGCAGCATTTAGCTGGAGTAGGAGTCGTTTGCCTCTTTGGAAAATGTGTTACCCTTTTTCAGAGACCTCTTAGTTCCTTTTTTGTCTTCCAATCTCATTCCTCAGTGACCTCCCCGAACCTCATAGTCACTTGAATTTTTTGCCCTCAGCCTAGAGGTTTGGAGAGAAGAACTAAAAATCCTTTGACACCACATTTTCACTCTTTGTATGTATTTTTTAAATACAGTTTGTTGAGGGAGGCTGAGGCAGGAGAATAGTTTGAACCTGGGAGGTAGAGGTTGCAGTGAGCCCAGATAGCGCCTTTGGGCAACAGGGTGAGACTCTGTCTCAAAAAATACAAATAAAAATAAATAAAATAAAATACAGTTTGTTGAAAAAAAATTGAAGGCTTAATTATTTCAAAAAGCAATTGTTTTTCCAAAGAGAGAAAGAAAGAACAGTGAAAAGTATGTTATCTGTAACATAGTCATATTAAAATATTTTCACAAATTTTACTCAGGACATGGAATGCCAGCTGACAGAATACTGACATCTGATAGCTAAACAATCTCACTGAAGTTTAAATATTTTGGGAAATGTTTTTTAAAGCACTGAACTTGAACTTTCAATCATACATTTTTGAAGTGAAAGAAAACACTGTACATAACATAGAACTTTCAAATTTCCACATATCCGCAAATGTAGCTCCTCTCCATTTCCTGTCTGAAATTTTAGAAATAATACTGTATTCTTCCATTCTTCCACACTTACGAAACTTTCTATATACAGGAATTTCAGTTTCCAGAAATTTTGTTTTGAATCTCATTAACAAGTAAACGGTTAGTTCTTCACTATGGAAAAGGTGAGTTTGAGATGGAGTTTCATCCTTGTTGCCCAAGCTGGAGTGCAATGGTGTGGTCTTGGCTCACCATAACCTCCACCTCCTGGATTCAAGCGATTCTCCTGCCTCAGCCTCCTGAGATTACAGGCATGCACCACCAACCCTGACTAATTTTTTTGTATTTTTAGTAGAGACGGAGTTTCTCCATAGTGGTCAGGCTGGTCTCGAACTCCTGACCTCAGGTGATTCAACTGCCTAGATGACTCTATTGAGATAAGGTATGCAAATACTGTATTCCTATGACTTATTTCTTCTGGATGAAGTAATTTCACCTATTGAGTAAACTCTGGTGGGATATGTTTAAATGACCCCTGCAACATTAAGAGAAAAAAAATAACATGTAGTAAATTCTAGTTGGCCCTGTATAAAAGTGGACGTATGTAAAAGAATATTGTCCAATTTCTTTCAAGATATACCAATTTTTCAAATTTATCAAATACTATTTCATATTCACTGTTTCATTTCATTAAACTTCATTTCCATATTTATTTAGGAAATTATTCAAGAACTATAGTTACTGAGGAAGTAGTCAGGTATTGAGCAATCACCAGGAAGCTTTGCTGATTCATCTCCATATTATAACACTGGGGGATTTTCATACTCAACTAATTGCACTGCACATTTGATGATTCAACCACCAATTCCACTGATACAGCTGCACACTTTGATGTTACAATTGCTGAGTTTTAAACTACGCTACAGGTTGTGAAGCTTGATTTTCTGATTAGGTTGCCAGGTTTAATAATTGAGTGCTAAATGTAGCACAATTTATTAATCAGGTCCTAGTCATTATTGGCAAAAATTGAACTTTTTAACTCTGGAGTTTTCTTGTTTCCTCATTTTATTTCTTCACCTTTTAAGTTTAATTAATATAAAATTTTCAGAAAGATTTAGTGCCAAAATCATGACATGCCTTATATTAAGTACTTTATAAAATGCATGCATTATTATAAAATAATCAACAGAAATTTAGTTAAATATTTCTTTGTAGTATTTTACAATCTCTTATTTTCCTACCCTCAAAGTACATTTCTATATTTTCAATATATCATATAATGTAGCTATGGAAATATAATATAAAATTTATATTCATATCAGTGTGCATATGTATGAGAATATATTTGGAAATATACCCTTATTTATGATATGGGGCTAATTTGTAGCAAAAGGTTTCTTAGAAAGTAAAATAAATCTGATAAATTCAATATTGTACTCTATTATTCATAAAATATTTTTCTTACAGTAGCTGGGGTTAAAAAGTTTCGGTTTTGTAAGTTGAAAAAGTTAAGATGTCTGCTGTATAACATTGTGCTTACAGTTAACAATACTGTCCTAAAAACGTTAAAGTTTATTAAGGGGATAAATCTCTTGTGATATGTTTTTTACTACATTTAAAAAAATGGTGATAATGGTAAACATATATTTGTATGAAATTAAACAAATAGGTATAACTCAATTATAGATGGAATAATCAGTACAGTTAGAAGGTTTCAGTATAGTTAAGAAGTCAGGATACTTGTTACTTTTGAAAGCAGGAAGAGGGTAGTGATTGGGAAAGGCACAAGGGAACATCTGGGGTTCTAAAAATGAGAGATTTGTTGACCTTAGTAGTTGACGGCTTTTTAAAAAAATTCATCGCACTTCATTCATGTTTTGTGTACTCTGCTGTGTGTATCATATGCTTCACTATAAAAGCTAAACTGCTATATTTTAAATAATAAATATCACCTAATTATAGTTATATTACAGTGGAAATAATAACATTCTCACTCGCTGAAGTAGTAATTTTGGGCATTTACTATATAATGAAGATGCTCAGACCAGCAAGGGATATAGAAAAAAAAAAAAAAAAAAAAAAAAAAAAACCCTACCAAAAAAAAGTCAAGTGAAAGCTGTATAAATCCTATGCTGAGGATATGCACACAGTGCTTCAGGAACAGAGATGTAAAGTATGTTGTAAATTGATCAGGGAAGATTTTTCAGAGTAAGGAGACATAAAGAGAAAGAATGATTGGCATTTACAAGACATAAGGGGAAAAGGAGCCTCCAAATAAAGGAAACAACATGTGAAACAATGATACCAAGATTCATGGAAATCTGGGAACATCACAGCTGCAGGCAAATGGTCATTTCCATATTCTTAGATTACATATTGACTTTTAGAGAGCATGGTAAGTTCTAGTCCTCACCATTAATTAATTCTCCATATCAAAAACCGTGTCTTTATATTATGACATAACTCAATAACTCAATTGACTAGTAAAAGTTTAAGATATCTTTAAATAGTGGTGTGGTTTATTATTTTTTAAGAGCCCGTTTCTTCTATTTTTTGACCCTCACATAAATTAAGTGAAGATGAAGGGTATTATCCTAAGTTCAAAAATGGATGCTAACATAGTGACTTGTTCAGCAACACAAACCTAGTAAGTGATAAAGATGAACTCTTAAATAAGATTATTTTAGTCTAGGAAATGATATGGTATAAACTGTAGAGGATTTGAATTAGGATGCTTCCATAGTAGAGTCCAAACTCTACCAATTAGGTGGTGGGTAATTTTTGGGAGTTTATTTAAACACTTCTGAGTTTTGTCTCCTAATCTGTGAAATGATATTAGCTGCTGAGAGAATTTAAAAGAAAAACATATTTTTAGTCACTTGGCATATATTAATCAATAATATTAATATTTCTATCATTCTAAGCCACATGTTTATAGAAATTATGTAAACAGAACCATCAATTAAATTACAGCATACAAAAAATATACATTAATGTACCTATAGTTCCATTACCACAGTAACAGAAGGTGTATGGCAAATGAGGGTTTTTTTATGCTTTTCTTTTTATCTTAAAGCAATGAGGCACCCAGTCACAAAATCAATACACTGGATTACCAAAATAAAGTTTTATTGTGTTTATTTATTTATTCAATAAGGCAAGAGAGAAATAAAGTTTTATTGTTGCTATCCATGGAGATTTTGGGATTATTTGTTACACAGCATACCTTACAAAAGCTAATTAATAGAATTGTATTTTTACTGGTGTATGGCATTATATTTCTTTTTTCTTGTTTACTTGCTGTACAAAATATTTTATTTTATTTCAACAGCTTTAAGGGTACAAGTGATTATCCAATAGGTAGTTAACCCCCTTTGACTTCCCTGCTTCTGAGCCTCCAATGTCCATTATATCACTCTGTATGCCTTTGGGTACCCAGAGTTTAGCATCCACTTTAAATGAGAATTTGCAGTATTTGATTTTTGATTCCTGAGTTACTTTACTTAGAATAATGTCCTCCAGTTTCATCCAAGTTGCTGCAAAATACATTATTTATTTATTTTTGTGGCTGGGTAGTATTCCATGGTATATGTACCACATTTTATTATCCACTCATCAGTTGATGAGCACTTAGGTTGATTCCATATCATTGCCATTGTGAATTGTGCTGCAATGAACATATGCATGCAGGTGTCTTTTTGATATAGTGACTTCTTTTCCTTTGGGTAGATACCCAGTAGAGATTGCTGGATCAAATGGTAGATTTACTATTAGTTCTTTGAGAAATCTCCATCCTATTTTCCATAGGGGTTGTACTAATTTATATACACACCAGTAATGTATAAGCATTCCTTTTTCACCACATCCATGTCAACATCTATTGTCTTTAGACATTTTCATAATGGTCATTCTGCCTGGGGTAAATGGTATCTCATTTTGGTTTTAATTTGCATTTCTCTGCTGATTAATGATGTTGAGCATTTTTTCATGTTTATCGGCCATTTGTGCATCTTCTTTTGAGGAGTGCCTATTTTTGCCTTTTTTCCCACTTTTTAATGAAATTATTTGTATTCTTCCTGCTGATTTGTTTAGGTTCCTTGTAGATTCTGGGTATTAGTCCTTTGTTGGATGTATAATTTAAAAATATTAATATTTTCTCCCATTTTGTAGATTGTGTGTTTACTCTAATGATAATTTCTTGTGTTGTGCAGAAGCTTTTTAGTTTAATTATGTCTCGTTTATTTATTTTTATTTTTGTTGCATTTTCTTTTGGGATCTTATTCATGAATTATTAGCTTAGGCCAATGTCCAAAAGGGATTTTCCTAGATTTTCTTCTAGAATTTTTACGATTTTAAGTTTTATATTTAAGTGTTTAATCCACCTTGAGTTAATTTTTGTACATGATGAGAGACAGTAATCCAATTTCATTATTTTATATGTGGCTATCCAATTATCCCAGTGCCACTCACTGAATTGAGTGCTGTTTTCCCAATTTACATTTTTGCATGGTTTATTGAAGAACAGTTGTTTGTAAAGATTTGTCTTTACTTATGGGTTCTCTATTCTGTTCAATTGGTTTATATATATACTTTTATACCAGTACCATGCTGCTTTGGTTTCTATATCATTGTAGTGTAGTTTGAAGTTGGGTAATGTTATGACTCAAGGTGTGTTATTTTTGATTAAGATTGTTTGGGCTACTCAGGTTCTTTTTGGTAGCATATGAATTTTAGTGTTTTTTTTTTTTTTCTAATTCTGTGAAAAAAAAATGTTGATATTTTGATAGGAATTTCATGGAATCTGTAGATTGCTTTTAGCAGTATAGTCATTTTCATATTGATTCTTCCAGTACATGAATGTGAAATGTATTTCCATTTGTTTGTGTCTGTGATTTCCTTCAGCAGTGTTTTAGTTCTCTTGTAGAGATTTTTCCATCCTTAGATAAGTATATTTCTAGGTATTTTAGTTTTTTTTCAGCCGTCATAAAAGGGATTGAGTTTTTGATGTGTTCCTTAGCTTGGTCATTGTTGGTGTATAAAGTGCTACTGATTTGTTTACATTGATTTTATAAACTGAGATCTTACTGAATTCATGTATCAGAACTAGGAGTCTTTTCGAGGAGTCTTTAGTGTTTTCTAGGTATAAGATCACATCATGCAAACAGAGATAGTTTGACTTCCTGTTTTCCAAGAGGAAGTCCATTCTTTTGGATGTGCTTTATTTCTTTATCTTGCCTGCTTGCTCTGGCTAAGATTTCCAGTACTATGTTGAAGGAAAGTGGTAAAAATGGGCATCCTTATCTTGTTCCAGTAGTTAGGGGGAATGCTTTCAACTTTTCTGTTTGGTATGATGTTGTCTGTGGCTTTGTCATGTATGACTTTTCTTCCTTTGAGGTGTGTTTCCTTTATGCTGAGTTTCCTGAGGTTTTTTGTTATAAAGAGATGCTAGATTTTATTAAATGTTTTTTATGCATCGATTGAGATGATCATATGGTTTTTCTCTTTAATTCTGT
Source organism: Macaca thibetana thibetana (assembly GCF_024542745.1). Taxonomy (NCBI): domain Eukaryota; kingdom Metazoa; phylum Chordata; class Mammalia; order Primates; family Cercopithecidae; genus Macaca; species Macaca thibetana. The sequence goes on from NC_065594.1 coordinate 64,414,632, forward strand.
TTATGCAATAAATCCTATTTATTATTTTGAATATATTGAACCATCCCAACATCCGTGTATTTGCTTTAAAGCCTATTTTATTTTATCTGACATAAGAATAGCTACTCCTCCTGGGTTTTGTCTTCCATTTTTTGTGAAATATTTTTTCCACTCCTTTACCTTGAGTCTATAAAATTCCTAATGTGTTACATGTGTCTCCTGAATACAGAGCTTTTTGATTTTTTATCCATCCTGCCAATCCTCTATCTTTTAAGTGGAACATTTAGATCATTTACATTCAATGTTAATATTGGGTGTTGAGGCACTGTACAGTTATCATGTTGATTGTTACCTAGTGACTTTGTTTTCTTCACTACGTTATTACTTTATAACCTTTTGCATTTGAATTTTCTGCTTTCAGTAGTTTCTATTTGGGTCAGTATTGACCTTCTGTTTCAAGGTTTATAAAGCCTTTTAGCATGTGTTGTAGTTCTGACCTAGTATTGACAAATTTCCTCAGAATTTGCTTGTCTGAGAAATAATTTATTTTTCCATTTCTGAAACTTATTTTTGTTGAATATAAAAATCCTTGGCTGTCAGTTATTCTACTTGAGGAAACTGAAAATAGAACCCCAATTCCTTCTGGTTTGTAAGGTTTCTGCTGAGAAGCCTGCAGTTAGTCTGATAGGTTTTCCTTTGTAAGTTTACCTGATGTTTTTATCTCACTGCTCCTAGAATTCTTTCCTTCACATTGACTTTAGATAGCCTAATGACCACATTCCTTAGTGATGTCCTTTTTACAATGAGTCTCCCAGGAGTTCTTGTATCTCCACTGAGCTTCTTGTATTTGAATGTCTAAATCTCTGGCAAGTCCAGGGAAATTTTCCTCAATTATTTTCTTAAGTAGGTTTTCCACAGGTTTTCCTTATTCTTTTCCCTCAGGAACATCTACAATTATTAACTTTGTCCATTTGATATAATTCCATATTCATTGAAGACTATTTCTTTTGATTCTTTTTTTTTTGTTTGATTGATTGGTTTAAATTTGAAAGCCTTATCTATGAGCTATGATTTGTTTTAGCATGGTCTAATCTAATCTAGAGCAAAAAAGCAAGGTACAGAAATAAAGCACATCCAAAAGAATGGACACTTCCTCTTGGAAAAGAGGAAGTCAAACTATCTCTGTTTGCATGATGTGATCTTATACATAGAAAACACTAAAGACTCCTCTAATCTATTGTTAAAACTTTCCATTGCGTTTTGCAATTTCATAAATGTCTCTTTTATTTCCAGACATTCTGATTGGTTTTTCTTTAAAATATCTGTCTCTTTAGAATATTTTGTATTTATATCCTGAATTGCTTTTGTGTGAATTTCTTTATGTTGATCTTCACTATTCTTTTATATCTCCTTGAGAAACTTAATAATCAACCTTTAAATTCTTTATCTGTTATTTCAAGGATTTCACCTCAGTTTGCATCCCCTGCTAGAGAGTTATTGTGATCTTTAGGAGGTGTTATAGAACTCTTTTTCTTCACATTGCCAGAATTATTTTTCTGGCTCCTTCTCATTTGGGTAGACTGATTTTTCTAATTATTTGTAAGTTTATTTTTGATTCAACTGGGTTTTTAGAAAAAAAAAATCTTTATCCTCCCTACAGATGTGACTTTAATGCTTATAGTTTATTTTCATCTAGTTTCAGCTCTGGGTGCTTTCAGTGGTGAAGAGTCGGAGTCAGTTCCATGGTTATAGACAGTTCTTATGATGGCTTTCTCAAATGCTGGTTGCAGAAGTGATGTGCTGGGTGTATCGGCAGGCTCGCTATCTTCTGTGGGACTGAAATGGTAACAGTCTCATGAATCATATCTTACTTCTCAGTGGTGTGCACTTTTTAAAACTTTCTTCCCTAGTATTTTATTCACTGGGTTGAACATTCAGGGCTCAGGTATATAGGAGGTGCCTACCAGTAAAAATCAGTTGAAACTACTGATTTTTTTAGCAGGGAAGGAAGGTAACCAACACAGCTCTCATTTCAGTCCAGCATGAAAGTTATCCACCTCTTATTCACACTCCTGACCTGGTATTTCAGCTATTCAGATAGGACAGCGACCCCTTTTCATCTGCAGGAATGCTAATGTTCCATGTAGAGAGAAATTATGACTATACCTCTTGTGCAAGTCTGAGCCTAGAGGACACTCCTCCTGTGGGTATGCAGTCGCCCCAGAGTGATCCAGAAAAGCTGTGTACAGATTCCCTCCTGTCAAAAACTCCTGTGGAAGAAGTGCCAGCTATGTCTTCAGTGGTGGGTCTGGGGAGAAGCAATACCCTTCGACAAAATCCTTCAAAAGCACCAGGGAGCCCTGACTGTTGAGGTACACTTGCAGACTTTCCCCACTGAGCCAAACACTTTACCTGTGCCTCTCCTGAAAGAAACTTCCCACAAGTAGAAAGCTGAGAGACTGAAGGCCTGCAGTCTGATGTCTTTTGTTCCACAAGGTACTCCCTTAATGTGATTGAAACTGCCTTTGCAAAAATTACAACCAAGGAAATTATGACAGTGAAAATGATCAGACCTAGCTGACACCATCTTGCTTATAATCTTCATCAGTGTCCTTATTCATTCCTGAGCATTGGTCAAACTAACCTTGTGAAGGAATTCAGTTTATGTTTTGACTCTGAAACAAAACTGCTAACAGCCCTTTCTCAAAAAGACCTCCTCCTCACGTGGGAACTAGTCTCTTTGTAGGACTAACAAATTAGCTACAAGGTTAGAAATTACTGTTTAAGGGTCATGCAGCCTCTGGCTCCAAGAGTCTGAACCTCCCCAAATTGCTCCTGGAAATAACACCACTAGTATAAAACCTAAGATCAGTGCTTGGGATATTTTGCAGACCCTGCACTGGGTGGATCAACTGACACCACCCAGACCTGTAATCTGGCCCAACTAGTTCTGTGATCCTACTCAGGAACAGAAGATAGCAAGAAAACCTCATCTTGACACCCTGTGATTTCATTTCCAACCTGACCAATCAGCACTCCCCACTTCCCCAGCTCCTACCCACCAAATTGTCTTTAAAAACTCCCTATCCTGGAATGCTCAGGGAGACTGATTTGAGTAATAATAAAACTCTGGTCTCCCACACAGCTGGCTGTGCATGAATTACTCTTTCTCCATTGCAATTCCCCTGTCTTGATAAATTGGCTCTGTCTAGGCAGTAGGGAAGGTGAACTCATTGGGAGGTTGCATGGTGCCCTCCCATATGCCCTAGAAGTATCCATTCCTGAGGATCAGACTACTGTGAATCCTGATGTTCCTCTATGTCTAGCTGCCCGGTGGGGTGACCACACTCCAGGCTGGTGCTGAGGAATGTCTGCTAAGTATCCAGTGATGTGAGCTGTTCTCTAGTCTCCCTGGAGTGGGTAACAGCACCAGCTCTAATGGGGGTGGGAGGGGGCTTACATTGACTCTGAGATTCCATTAGTTATATATAGCCTTATTGTGTTGGCTTTCTCAAAGGCCAAATTTAGTATTATTGTACTGGGCATGTGAACAGACTCAAGTCCTCCTAGGCAGCCAGGGTGATGCAAGAAATGGTGGTAACCGAGGTCATGTAAAAGTTTTCTCTTTCCTGAGTGCTATGTTATTCTGTCTGCAGATGCTCTAATGGTTGGCCTCCAGCCAGGAGGTGGTGCTTGCAAAATAGTACCAACTGCAGGGGTAGCAGTGGGGTTTGTGCTTGCCTTACATTTCCCAGAGAAAGTACTCTGGTGTCTCAGGCAAGGTGCGGGACCATGGAGCTCTAAAACATCCCTGTCTATGGTGTTGCACAACCAGAGCAGATGGAGTGGTAAAGTCAGAGCAGGTGGAGGCTGGGTCAGGCAAATTCGTGCTCTGGCTCCCCATGTGCAAGCTCAAGCAGTGGCTCCAACGAGGATCAGAGGGCAGTTGCCTTGCCACTGGGGTAATGTTCTAGGGAGGAGTGCAGCTTCTTGTGCTGCATAAAATAATCTGCACAGGGAGCGGTGGGTAGCCGGCAGCAGTAAGTCCCACTCAGGTCCCACGCACCTGGCAGGCACATCTCACACTCATACTGTTCTACTAGCAACAGCTAGCTGAATTCCAGGCAGCCTCTACCCAGAACTCGAAACTAGTGGAGAATACAGCTTTCAGGCCATACCCTACCCAGCCAACCTATGAAGCAGGTGGCTATAGCACACTTTCCTCTTGCCACTCCATTCTGGCTGATGGGGTTCATCCCCACTCAAGATCATATTGAAAATCTCAGCTGGGAGATTCTCTCAATCTGTGACCACCGCCTGAGTTAGCTGGCCAAGTTCCATGATGTCCCCTGTGAGGTGAGAGTAGGAATGGCTCTGTACCCATTGGGGTCTGGGAGTGCATGCAAAGCACATCCTGATGCCGCTTCTTCTCCTATATTCCCACCACTCACTAAATCAGCTCCAGAGCCTGGAAAGGCTAACCCCTTCACCTGTGGCCTAGATTGCCCGGCTCCCTGCGGGAGTGCGTGTCACAGCATCATCTCTCTCCCTCTCATGACCTGGAGACTCACACTTTTCTGTGTGGCCCACGGTGTAGGCTACAGCCCATTGCTTCTTTCAAAAGGCCTGTGGTTTCTTTGACTTTTTCTGTTTAGTTCCTGTGTTGCTTCATGGAAAACCAAGTTCACAGAATAAATCTTAACACACTATTTTGCCTTTCCAAGTGGGAGAGGCAGGCAAACATTGCCTCTAATCTACCATCTTGCTGGGGGGGAAAAAACAGTTTTATCTTTAAATTGACTGATAATGTCTCTCCAGGATTGAATAAAGCAATCTTTCCTATTAGTAGCAGATTAAGAAAATGGCAACAAGGAATCGCACCAGATCTTCACAACTAGGTTAATTTTGTTTTGAATCTCCTTAATAGAAGTAACTACTTAGACAAATTTTTTTTTTTGTAGTTAACAACACACTTGCACAATATTCAGGGCAATCAGTGTATATGCAAATTTAACTACTAATATATTCACTTCAATCAGTAAAGTATGCAGAAACTTAATAGTTGAAGTATTCAGCTTAGGTAGTAAACAGTACGCAGCTGGCTCTATAAAAATAAAATATGACTATGACATAAAGCATATTTATAAAATGTTTAAATCTCAAGCCTGCTTTCCAAATTTTCATCAACAATATTATTTGATAAATATGTTAATCAATAGCAAATCAGTGCAATTAACAGTTTGTTGGATTTTACTGCTTCCGATTTCAGTGACATCTCTTACATCAAATGAAACAATATCTCTTGTATCAAATGAAGTAATATGTATTTGTAAAATAAAAGGCAAAAAGAAAAAAGTAAAATAAAAGTGAAAATAAAGCTCTCTAAAATGATGAATATTTCTGCTCTACGTGTATAATCTTTTTGGACACCAAATCCTAATGGCATATGCTCTAGAATAACTCTAATAAAACAACTATTTATATTTCCCCTTCCCTGAGTAAGGCAATGCAAATTTAGGTTGTTAATATCTGGTATATAAAATAAAACAGCTTAATATTTTTAGAGTTCACAAGATTGGAAACTAGATCATTTATTTAAACCAAGCTTATAAAAATTATTAACCTAGAAATTGAATGTTATATATAGCTATACAAACTTAACTAACTATGCTGTCATGGGGGAAAATCCTTTAACATTGTTTATATATTTATTATTATTTTATTTTTATTTTTTATTTTTCCATAAGTTATTGGGGTACAGGTGGTATTTGTTACATAAATAAGTCTTTTAGTGGTGATTTGTGAGATTTTGGTGCACACTTCACTGGAGCAGTATACACTGCACCATATTTGTAATCTTATCCCTCATCCCCCCTCCCATTCTTCCCCCCAAGTCCCCCAAATCCATTGTCCATTATATCATTCTTATGCCTTTGCGTCCTCATAGCTTAGCTCCCTCATATCAGTGAGAACATATGATGTTTGGTTTTCCATTCCTGAGTTACTTCACTTAGAATAGTAGTCTCCAATTTCATCGAGGTCACTGAAAATTCTGTTAATTTATTCCTTTTTATAGCTGCAAAGTATTCCATCTAATATATATATACAGTCCATCATATATATATTCCATCATATATATAGTCCATCATATATATATATTCCATCCTATATATATTCCATCCTATATAAATTCCATCATGTATATTCTATATATATTCCATCCTATATATATTCTATATATATTCCATCCTATATATAATATATGTATCTATTCCATCATATATAATATATATTCATCATATATATTATATATACCTATTCCATCATATATATTATATATATTATATATCTATTCCATCATATATATATCTCTCTCTCACACAGTTTCTTTATCCATGAATTGATTGATGGACATTTGGGTTTGTTCCATAATTTTGCTATTGTGAATTGTCCTGCTATAAATATGTGTGTGCAAGTATCCTTTTTGAATAATGACCTCTTTTCCTTTGGGTAGATACCCGGTAGTGAGATTGCTGGATCAAACGGTAGTTCTACTTTTAGTTCTTTAAGAAATCTCTACACTGTTTTCCATAGTGGCTTTTCTAGTTTACATTCTCACCAGCAGTGTAGAAGTGTTCCCTGTTCATTGCATCCGTGCCAACATCTACTGTTCTTTGTGTTTTTGATTATGGCCATTCTTGCAGGAGTAAGGTTGTATCACATTGTGGTTTTGATTTGCATTTCCCGGATCACTAGTGATGTTGAGCATTTTTTTTCCATGTGTTTGTTGTCCATTTGTAGATCTTCTTTTGAAGATTGTATATTCATGTCCTTAGCCCACTTTTTGATGGGGTTTTTTGACTTTTTTTCTTACTGATTTGTTTGAGTTCATTGTAGATTCTGGATATTAGTCCTTTGTCAGTTGTTAGATTGTGAAGATTTTCTCCCACTCTGTGGGTTGTCTCTTTACTCTGCTGACTGTTCCTTTTGCCATGCAAAAGCTCTTTAGTTTAATTAGGTCCTAGCTATTTATCTTTCTTTCCATTGCATTTGCTTTTGGGTTTGTGGTCATGAAATCCTTGCCTATGCCAATGTCTAGAAGAGTTTTTCCAATGTTATCTTCTAGAATTTGTTTAGTTTCACGTCTTAGGTTTAAGTCCTTAATCCATCTTGAGTTGATTTTTGTATATGGTGAGAGATGACGATCCAGTTTCACTCTCCCACATGTGGCTGGCCAATTATCCTAGCATCATTTGTTGAAAAGGGTGTCCTTTCCCCACTTTATGTTTTTGTTTGCTTTGTTGAAGATCAGTTGGCTGTAAGTATTTGGGTTTATTTCTGGGTTCTCTATTCTGTTCCATTGTCTATGTGCCTATTTTTATACCGGTACCATGCTGTTTTGGTGACTATGGCACTATAGTATAGTGTGAAATCAGGTAGTGTAATGTCTCCAGATTTGCTCGTTTTGCTTAGTCTTGCTTTGGCTACATGGGCTCTTTTTTGGTTCCATATGAATTTTAAAATTGTTTTTTTTCTAATTCTGTGAAGAATGAGTGGGTATTTTCATGGAAATTGCATTAAGTTTGTAGATTGCTTTTGGCAGTCTGGTCATTTTCACAATATTGATTCTACCCATCCATGAGCAGGGGATGTGTTTCTATTAGTTTGTGTCATCTATGATTCCTTTCAGCAGTGTTTTGTACTTTTCCTTGTAGAGATCTTTCTAATCGTTGGTTATGTGTATTCCTAAGTATTTAATTTTTTTGCAGTTATTGTAAAAGGGGTTAAGTCCTTGATTTGATTCTCTGGTTGGTTGCCATTGGTGCATAGAAGAGCTACTTATTTATGTACATTGATCTTTTATCTGGAATCTTCGTTGAATATTTTATCAATTCTAGGAGTATTCTGGAGGAGTCCTTAGGGTTTTCAAGATAAATGATCATATCATCAGCAAACAGTAGCCGTTTGAATTCCTCTCTACCAATTTTTATGCCCTTTATTTCTTTCTCTTGTTTGATTGCTCTTGCTAGGACTCCCAGGACTATGCTGAAGAGGAGCGGTGAGGGTGGGCATCCTTGTCTTGCTCCAGTTTTCAGAGGGAATGCTTTCCACTTTTCTTCATTCAGTATTTTGTTGGCTGTGGGTTTGTCATAGATGGCTTTTATTATGCAAAGGTATATCCCTTGTAGGTCAATTTTGCTGAGAGTTTTTATCGTAAAGGGATGCTGGATTTTGTTGAAAGTTTTTTCTGCATCTATTGAGATGATCATGTAATTTTTGTTTTTAATTCTGTTTATGTGGTGTATCACATTTATTGATTTGCATATGTTAAACCAACCCTGTATCCCTGGTATGAAACCCACCTGATCATGGTGGATGATCTTTTTGATATGTTGTTGGATTCAGTTAGCTAGTATTTTGTTAAGGATTTTAGCATCTATGTTCATAAAGGTTATCAGTCTGTAATTTTTTTTTTTTTTATGTCCTTTCCTGGTTTTGGTATTAGGGTGATGCTGGCTTCATAAAATGAATTAGGGAGGGTTCCTTCTTTCTCTATCTTGTGGAATAGTGTCAAAAGGATTGGTACTAATTCTTTTTTGAATGTCTGTTAGAATTCTGCTGTGAATCCATTTGGCCCTGGACTTTTATTTGTTGGTAATTTTTTAATTACCATTTCAATCTCACTGCTCGTTATTGGTCTGTTCAGGGTATCTAATTCTTCCTGATTTAAGGTAGGAGGGTTGTATTTTTCCAGGAATTTATCCATCTCTTCTAGGTTTTCTAGTTTATGTGCATAAAGATGTTCATAGTAGAATGATCTTTTGTATTTCAGTGGTGTCAGTTGTAATATCTGCTCTTTCATTTCTTGGTGATGTTATTTGGATTTTCTCTCTTCTTTTCTTGGTTAATCTTGCTAATGGCCTATCAATTTTATGTATCTTTTCAAAGAACCAGCTTTTTGTTTCATTTACCTTTTGTATCCTTTTTTTGTTTCAATTTCATTTAGTTCTGCTCTTATCTTGGTTATCTCCTTTCTTCTGCTGGGTTTGGGTTTGGTTTGTTCTTGTTTCTCTAGTTCCTTGAGGTGTGACCTTACAATATCAGTTTGTGCTCTTTCAGTCTTTTTGAAGTAGGTACTAAGTGTTATGAGCTTTTTTATTAACACTGTGTTTGCATTTCCAGAGGTTTTGAAAGGGTGTGTCATTATTGTCATTCAGTTTGAAGAATTTTTTAATTTCCGTCTTGTTTTTGATTTTGAGTCAATGCTCGCTAGGGAGCAAGTTATTTAATTTCAATGTATTTGCATGGTTCTGAAGTTTCCTTTTAGAGTTGATTTCAAGTTTTATTTCACTGTGGTCTGAGAAATTGTTTGATATAATTTCAATTTTCTTAAATTTATTGAGGCTCATTCTAGGGCCTATCATATGGTCTGTCTTGGAGAGAGTTCCATGCACTGTTGAATAGGATGTGTATTCTGCAGTTTTTGAATAAAATGTTCTGCATATATCTGTCCATTTGTTCCAGGGTATAGTTTAAATCCATTGTTTCTTTGTTGACTTGCTGTCTTGATCATCTGTCTAGTGCTGTCAGTGGAGTACTGAAGTCCCCCACTAATACTGTGTTGCTGTCTATCTTATTTCTCAGATCTATTAGTAATTTTTTAATAATGTTTGGAGCTCCAGTGTTAGGTGCATGTATGTTTAGGACTGTGATATTTTCCTGTTGGACAAGTTCTGTTAAAATTATCTAATGTCCCTCTTTGTCTCTTTAAACTGCTATTGCTTTCAAATGTGTTTGTCTGATATAAAAATAGCTACCCTTACTCACTTTTGGAGTCCATTTGCATGAAATGCCTTGTTCTACCCGTTTAAGTTTATGTGAGTCCTTATGTGTTAGGTGAAGTCTCCTGAAGGCAGTTGGTTGGTGAGTTTGTATCCATTCTGTGGTTCTGTATCCTTTAAGTGGAGCATTTAGGCTATTTACATTCAATGTTAGTATTGAGATGTGAGATACCATTGCATTCATAGTGCTTTTAGTTGCCTGTGTACTTTGTTTTTTGTTTTTGCTTTTTAACATATATTTTTGTTTTATAGGTCCTGTGTGATTTATGCTTTAAAGGTGTTCTAGTTTGATGTGTTTCCAGGATTTGTTTTAAGATTTAGCGCTCCTTCTAGCCATTCTTGTAGTGGTGGCTTGGTAATGGCGAATTCTCTCAGCATTTGTTTATCTGAAAACGACTGTATCTTTCCTTCATATATGATGGTTAGTTTCACTAGATACAAAATTCTTGGCTGATAATTGTTTTGTTTGAGAGGCTGAAGATAGGGCCCCCAATCTCTTCTAGCTTGGAGGGCTTCTGCTGAGAAATCTGCTGTTAGCCTGACAGGTTTTCCTTTATAGGTTACCTGGTGCTTCTGTATCACAGCTCTTAAGATTCTTTCCTTCATCTTAACTTTGGATAACCTGATGACAATGTGCCTAGGTGAAGATCTTATTCTTTTTTCTTTGTTTTTGTTGGATTGGGTTAATTGGAAGACCTCGTCTTCAAGTTCTGAATTGCTTTCTTTTACTTGTTCAATTCTGTTGTTGAGATTTTCAAGAGCATTTCACATTTCTAAAAGTGTGTCCAAAGTTTCCTGAATTTTTGATTATTTTTTATTTAAGCTATTTATTTCCTTGAATATTTCTCCCTTCACTTCTTGTATCATTTTTTGGATTTCCTGGCATTGGGCTTCACCTTTCTCTGATCCCTCCCTGATTAGCTTAATAACTATCCTCCTGATTTTTTCTTTTTAAGGTAAATCAAGGATTTCTTGGTTTAGATCCATTGCTAGTGAACTAGTGCGATTTTTGGGGGGAGTTGAAGAGCCTTGTTTTATCATATTACCAGGGCTGGTTTTCTGGTTCCTTCTCATTTGGGTAGGCTCTGTGAGAGGGAAGGTCTAGCGCTGAACAATCTGAAGGTTGTTCAGATTCTTTTGTCCCACAGGGTGTTCCCTGGCTGTAGCACTCTCCTTCTTTTCCTATGAATGTGACTTCCTGTGAGCTTAACTGCAGTGATTGTTATCTCTCTTCTGGGTCTAGCCACCCAGAGAGTCTACCTGGCTCTGGACTGGTACTGAGGGTTGTCCGCACAGAGTCCTGTGATGTGAACCATCTACGGGTCTCTCAGTCGTGGATACCTGCATCTGTTCAGGTGGAGGTTGGGGTGGGGGATTGCAATGGACTCTGTGAGGGTTCTTAGCTTTGGTTGTTTAATGCTCTATTTTTGTACTGGTTGGAGTCCTGCCAGTAGGTGGTGCTTTCCAGAAAGCATCAGCTGTAGTAATATAGAGAGGGACGGGCAGTGGGTGGGACCCTAGAACTCCCCAAATTATATGCCCTTTGTCTTCCACCACCAGGGTGGAGAGGGAAGGACCACCAGGTGGGAGCAGGGCTAGGCACATGTGAGCTCAGATTCTCCTTGGGCTGGTCTTGCTGCGGCTGGTGTAGGTGATGGGGGTGAGATTCCCAGGTCACTGGAGTTGTGTACCTAGGAGGATTATGGCTGCCTTTTCTGAATCATGCAGGTTGTCAGGGAAGTGGGGCAAAGCCAGCAGTCACAGGCCTCACCCAGCTTCCACACAAACTGAAGGACCGGTCCCACTTCCACTGTGCCTTCTGCAACAGCCCTGAGTCTGTTTCCAGGTGGAGGGCGTGACAGATTTGAAAACTTCCTCTGGGCTACCTGCCTTCCAGCTGGGAAAGTAAAGGGCTTGGTTCTTCCCTTGCCTGTAGAGTCTGCACACCAGATTTGCACCCTGCCCCGAGTTCTGGCCAGGAGGCTTCTGTCCCCGTTCAAATTGTTACAAAGTCCAGCTAGAGATGTCCTTCTCCCTGTGGAGTTTTACCCCTGCTCCTCTGGTCACCCTCCCAACAGATCCCTGTGGTGTCAGGCAGTAATAGCCTGACAGGGGATGAAGCGAGCTCCCATGGCCTTTCTGCTGCCACCTCTACCCCTGTATTTTGCTGGGCTCTCTAGATTGACTCAGCTCCAGGTAAAGCCAGAAACTTCTTCAGCAAACAGACCTTCAGCTTCTGCGTCAGCCTCTCCAGTGGAGGTGTGTGTTCAGAGAGATGGGTGTCCCTTTCCCACTTCTGCAGTTGGGGTACTCACAGTATTTGGGGTGTCTCCCAGGTCCTGTAGAAGCAATCTACTTTTTTCAGATGGTCTGTGGGTCCTCTTGGGATTGCTGGTTTGTTCTTGAGTGGATCTGGACCTATAAAATTTACACTGTGAGCCTCCGCAAGCTGCTCTTTCTGGAGCTGCAATCTAGTCTTGCCTCCCATCCACCATGATCACCAAACCCAACCTTGTGTATGTAGATAAGAAATCTATTAACTCCTTTGGGCTTAAATGCTGTCTTTGAAAGAATTCATCTTGCTTTCTGTTTTTTAATCTTCCTTTTTTTTTTCATTTTTTCACAAATATGTTTCAATTTTACTTTTAAATTATTTTTTAATTTATATTAATTTATTTCATATCAAAGTATCAAATTACTTTAAATTTTCCCACTTTTTTCTTCAGCCATTAAAGCAGTTGTAAAAATTATCTATCTCTTGGAAAACTTGACTATGATAGATGGATACTGTAGATTATCTATCACACCCCCATGCCAACATCCTAGTGTGAATAAAGTAGAAAGCTATAAATTCTATTTTATACTTTCTTTGCAACCAGGATTGTCACGATTTAGAAGGATGAGCCATTTAGGTTCTGCCTATCAGATGCACTAAGAGGTGCAAAGAGTGGAAAATCCATTTTGCTGGATTATGGCAGAAGCGATGTTTAGAAGCCAGGAGCTATACTAGCAGCTTCTTGATTTTTGAAGAGGCTCAAGGTTTGCAAGCAGTGTTTATGGTGGCAAATTTAATATTCTGCCTGATGTTGGCAAAGGAGCAACTCCTCCTATGACCAAGGCCAATATGTGTTTTGGAGATTTGTTTTTGGAGCCTCACACTATTGATTCAGCCCTCCAGATCATCCCAGGAGTGAGATTCAGCTGTGAATGCTTTTCTATTTAAACTAGCCAGAGTAAATTTGGCTGTTTTTAATTGGGAATACTGATAAAGACAGTAATTAATAGATAGAAGTAGTGCAGCACACTAATCTTGCTAATTAAAGCATGGTCCTCGACTAGTAGTACTGATATCGACTGGGAGCTTATTAAAAATGTTAAATCTCAGAACCTATACCAGACCTTCCAGTTCAGAACTTGCATTTTAACAGAATCCCCAGATGATCTGTATGCACATTAAAATGGAAGTCCAAAAATAAGTAAATAAATAAATAATAAAAAGGAATTTTTTTTAAGTATGCATTGGCTTGGTAAAGGTAAATAGGAGATGGGTGGTTAGGGATTAGACATTAGCGACTAAAATAATAACTGACATACAATATGCAGTGGCCAAAATAGGTGCTCAAATTGTATCTTGATGTAAGGTTAGAGACAGACTATATATTTAGGCTGTTAGAAAAATTGAAGGAAAAATGATAATATTGCTATGTTTAGGCTGTTTCCCATGGTTTTCAGAAATATCCCAAAGAAAGGGATATTTCAAGTAGACCACAAGATATTCATTCTTAAGCAGAGATGTAAAAGTACACAGCAAAAGAAATCCTAAATCCTGCAACTGAAATTACCCAAAAGTTAAATGGTTTGGATTATTCTAGGGCTTAAAAGCCAATGGCAGATACACTTCAAATTACTGAAGCAGTAATGAATAGTTGCGGCAGAAGTATACCTAAATAGAAGTTAAGGCTGTGATCACAGGGCTTTATTTTGCTTTTGGTTTTTTGTTTGCTTTCTATTAAATGTTTTCTGGAAGTCAATGGGATCTAGCACTCAGACTAAATCAGATTAAATGTGTAGCCTTCAGTCCTAGGCCTTACGAGAGCCACCAGTCATTTGAAGATGGAAGAGGTAAGCAGGGCACTGAGACAGCATGTAAAAGACAAAAGAATTCAATCTTGAAGTCTTTGGTTGTAATTTACACATAGAATTGACTGGAAGCTAATAGCCAGAATTCAATTGTGTTTTTGAGGTAACAAGGTAACTATATTGCCAGAGGAACTTGAGATGGAGTTTGGACAAGTCACAGATAAATTTCTAGTCTTCACCCAGCTGTAGCTTCAGGAACTATATACTTCCCAAAGTCTTTCTCATTTGTGAGCACAGAAGGGCATTGCTCATTTGTGAGCAAGGAGGGCGGGAGCTGGTATTTGAGTCAGAATCTGATTAAACCACTTTTTTAACTTTAGTCAAGTCTGGGTATAGTAAAAAATAACATTTCAGAACAAGCTTTCTTCGAGTTGCCTGTTTTCTTCTTCAATAACGTAAGGACAACTAAGAAGGTTCATGTTCATTAAGAGAGGTGTTTTTTTTTTTGTCTTTTTTTTTTTTTTTTTTTTTTTTTTTTGCCATTCCATGTGGGGAGCTGTTACATGCTGGTATGCTGGTATGTGTCCATAGAGTTTATCTTAGTATCCAGACATGTCTCTTTCTCTTTCTCTCTCTCTCTCTCTCTCTCTCTGTCTATCTGCCTATCTCTCTCTCTCTCTTCCTCCACCCCCTCCCTCTCTCTCTCTTCTTATAGCAACACGGTGTATTTATAGTCTTTTAAGTCTAAAACGCCTTTCAACTTTGGTTTCATTAGAAATTTTCATTGAGATGAAAGGCAATAAAACAGGTATAAATACAGATTCCTAGTCTTTCAAGTATGTGTAGTTCTCTCTAGGGAAGCAGTACAACAAAATGTTAACTTAGCAGGCTTGGGTTGCTCAAACCCTACACATTCTGTACGTGAGACCTTTCTTCCGACCTGGCCCTTGGCTATCTCCTGGAAGATTAGATGTGAGCCCTGGGGTTTTTCTGCCTGAGTAGAGTGTTTTTGTATGCCTGAGGCTTGGGCCATAGAGTATCAGGTTCATGAGAACAATTATGCTAATAATGTATTTTACCATAAATACCTGTTTTATTTCTGGGTGGCTAGATTCTGGGTAACTGATTCTGGCTAGGTTCTGAGTCATGCAGGCGCAGCATGCCTAGAGGACTAACTCTCCTTCCTCACACATGTAAGAAAAACACACAACCCTGGACACCAAGGCTCAAATGAAAGTCACAAATGCTTACCTTGTTGACACACCTTCATACAATGTGTCACATATAGCCGCTGGGAAAATTGAGGCTTCTCTGTGTGATGCCATTAGAGGAGGACACTCAGAAGCTTGCACCTGGTTTCTCCTGGACTTTACTCCATATACCACTCACTCTATTAATAATATGTGTATTCTTTTAATTTGATAAACTATAACCATAACGACAACAGCTTTTTAAAATTCTATGATTTTAGACAATTCATTGAGCCTAAGGATGGTCTTAGAGATTCCTAGTGGTCTTACAGATTCCTATTTATTGATATTCCATGTCACGATTAAAATAACCTAGGCTCCCCACTCCATTTTAAATGAGCAATTTATCCATACCTGATTTTTCTCCTTTCTTGTACTTTTTGCTTTTCTTAATCTACCATGTTGTATGTGAATCTAGGTAAGTCTGGTTGGCTTAATAGTTTTCTCTTATTTTCAATGTAGCAGGGTAGGTGAATTGACTGGTACCCTGCTCTTCACCCTAAGTCCTTTCATTGATGAACTTATCATTTGGCACTACCTTTTGGGTTTGTGTGTAAATAAAAAACTTCCAATAAGCTTGAGACATAAACCATGCATGCTAATCTATCGTTTATCAGAACTGTGCACTGGAAGATAGAGGGTCGTTGGATAAATATTTGAAAGGGATACTTTGATTTGATTCTATTATTTTCCCTCATATCTTTAGCTTATTGGTAACTGCAAGAACAGAAAGAGTAATTTGTAGCAGAAAATTTTGTCCTGCAGTGTCTGAAAGGTTATATCTTTAAATAGCACCAAATACTAAATCATATTCCAAATGGCAAGGCTTTCAAAAGTGTCTTAAGTTCTTGGAAAGTAGAAGAATAGTGCTAATTAGTTCTAATTACTTGCAATCGATATGTCAAAAGAGAAAGCACTCAGTGTTTCTCGTTTCTTATTTTATTGGCCACAGGAACCAGTAAGCTGGGTGATCACAGTCCTTTCCTCGTCAGTTAATGACTGCATGTGTCATTAGACAATTAATCTCTTTAGTTTTTCCATCTACTTTGTAATGATGTTGACTTCAGAGGAATGCTATGACAAATAGTGCTGTATTTTATGCTTCTTACTATTAAGTCTGGATTTAGTAATTTCTCATTATTCTGATGATAAATGTCCTTAAATAAAAATAGGTAGAAAACCTCAAAAGCAAGATGGCATTGGAGCAGGTTGTGTAGGTTTATTGCAAAGTTGTGATTCTCTAGATCTTTCTGTTAAGTAATAGGACCAAATGATCACATTTATAGCAGCATGCATAGTAGTTCATGAGTGGCAGTATATGCGTGTTTCCTTCGTGCTAATGCCTTACTATATCTAGGATGTAGGTACTTGACTTAAAGCAGTGGCCAGCACAGTGTTAATCTTACTATTCATAATAATAAAATTATTTTTAGATTAACAAGGTTAATCAGTGTTTCTTCACAACTAAAGACTATTTCCTACAAATTCTAAGGGACAGCAATGCTAATATAAATAACTCCTAAATTCACAAAACCCAATCAACTATTTGCCCATATTAGAAGAATGTATTGTAATTAGAAGAATTAGAAGTCAATGTATTGATGTCATTTTGAGTAATTTATTGTCATTCAGCATGTAATTTCTCTAATTTACTTATTATCAAATGTATGACAGATGGATCAAATTCATGGAATGAATAACATAACATAGTACTAATAGACTTGCTTTATATCTTCCTTTCAAAATCCTAAAGATATTAAATTATCTTATATAAATCTACCAAATTAGAAAATGAGGTATCTTAGCAAAGAATTATTTTTCACATATCTATTGTATGTGAAGATACATACTCAAAGTAGAAAGTTTATAATTACTTAATTAAAATAAACAAATCATAAAAATCTATTTTTAATTGAGTTATTTGATCTATTAACTTGCTTTAGTTATTCATCTTTAAACATAGTAATCTCTAGAACTTAAAAGACATTTCAACTAAGAAATCAAAACCATTATATTTTGGTAGTCTAATCTGCTCATGCTTGGTTCCTTGTGGTTTTCACCATTAATACAGCAATAGTGATCCTTTAGTTTGTGCTTATTATTAGAACATACTTTCTTAATAACAATGAATGACTTAGGGTGAACTCTGTTCAAGGTTCGTAGTTGAGAGAACTAAAGCTAAGAGCATACAAGCAGTAAGTAACAGAAATGGAATGCTCAGCCTAAGCCAAAGCCACAAAACTCTAGAGATAGCACTGTGAACCACTTCACTGTGCCTTTCCTATTTATTGCCAAATCCTATATCTTAGTCATATTCACTGCAAAAGTGAATGACTGGCTTTCAGGAGACTGGCATTTAGAACTAAATGTTCCATGTATTTTTATATTAAAGCCATAGTTGATTCACATTTTATAAGACTTTAATGATACCATTCGGCCATTTATGAATTATTTTATGCCTAATGAAGAATGAGCATCCAACACTGATCAACGGTTTAACTTGGGTTAAAAAGATTTTGCAAAGTTACTATTATATAATAAATAGAAGCTATATAATTATATATATAATGATATACCTTTTATATCTTATCCAATTATATATAATTATGTATATAATTTTAATTGAGCTATTTGATCTATTAACTTGCTTTAGCTATCTATTCACCTTTAAACATAATAATCTCTAGAATTTAAAAGACATTTCAACTAAGAAATCAAAACTATATAATTATACATATATATTATACATACAATATAATATATAATATATAATTATATATAATATACAATTGTATAATATAATTTTAGATATCAATATGCAATATTACATATATATTTATTATATATAAGAACTATATTTACATATCATAAACATAAATTTAAAGTGTATTTACATATTATCATAATTTTTATATACTAATTATATAATATATAATATAACATATAATATAATGTTATATAATATATAACATAATATATAATATAATATATAATATAATGTTATATTATATATTATATATTATATCTATTATATATAACATTATATTATATATAACTATTATATATTATAATATTATATATTATAATATTAAATTATATGATATATAATTTATATATAATATATAATTTATTACATCATATATTATATAATAGTATATATAATATAAAATATTATATATAATATACATATACATATATGTATATAATATATGCATAATATATATAATATTTTATATTGTATAATATATATTTATATGATTATATATTATATAATTATATAGAATATATATGTTATATATTATATTATTTTGTATAATTATATATTATATAAAATAATAAGCAATATAATTATATATTATAGAATATATACTACCTATTATATTATATATAATATAAATTATATCATATATGATTTATTATATTATATATTATGTTATATATAATATAAATTATGTCATATATAATATATGATATATCTATATGACAAATATGATAGATTTGATATGATATATCATATATGATATATACACATATATGATATATGATATATGATATAATTTATGTTATATAATATGTAGTATATATTATATGATATACCTTTTTATCATATATAATTATATATCTTCTATTTATTACATATTCTGTTTTATTCAGCAAGTAATGAAATAACTTACTTGTGCTAACGTATTTAAACCTATTAATGGCCTACTCATAGGTACTACTATTTGTCTCTTGATTAGACTAATCAAGAACAGAGAGGTTAAACAAATTACCTAGGGTCACTCAGCTAATAAAAGGAAGAAGTAAGGTCTGAAGTTACTACACAGGCAGCAAAGTCTATCTCCTTAATGTTCAGGAAGAAAGATCAAGATACATAGAGAAGACAAGGAACTAAAAAAAGCAATGATATACTGAAAAGTAGTTTTCAAATATTTTATTTGAAACAAAATTACCCAATAGCAGAATACAATTTTCTTGTTTAGATTTTAAAGAAATACTTTTGGTATATTTTTGTAAAAGTGTTTATTTTTTATTTGTACTGTATTTTATTTCAAACTGATTAATTCTTTGATTAAACAATTCAATGTAAAATTATTTAAGTAGAGTTTTCCATGAAATAAAATATAGTTTATATGTAGACAATTTTAAAAATAATTTATTATAGATAATTTCTCTTTTTTTTTTTTTTTTTTTTTGAAGTTAAATCTTTTTTTTTTTTTTTTTTTTTTAATTTATTTATTATTATTATACTTTAAGTTGTAGGGTACATGTGCATAACGTGCAGGTTTGTTACATATGTATATTTGTGCCATGTTGCTGTGCTGCACCCATCAACTCGTCATTTACATCAGGTATAACTCCCAGTGCAATCCCTCCCCCCTCCCCCCTCCCCATGATAGGCCCCGGTGTGTGATGTTCCCCTTCCTGAGTCCGAGTGATCTCATTGTTCAGTTCCCACCTATGAGTGAGAACATGCGGTGTTTGGTTTTCTGTTCTTGTGATAGTTTGCTAAGAATGATGGATTCCAGCTGCATCCAAGTCCCTACAAAGGACTCAAACTCATCCTTTTTTATGGCTGCATAGTATTCCATGGTGTATATGTGCCACATTTTCTTAATCCAATCTGTCACTGATGGACATTTGGGTTGATTCCAAGTCTTTGCTATTGTGAATAGTGCTGCAATAAACATACGTGTGCATGTGTCTTTATAGCAGCATGATTTATAATCCTTTGGGTATATACCCAGTAATGGGATGGCTGGGTCATATGGTACATCTAGTTCTAGATCCTTGAGGAATCGCCATACTGTTTTCCATAATGGTTGAACTAGTTTACAATCCCACCAACAGTGTAAAAGTGTTCCTATTTCTCCACATCCTCTCCAGCACCTGTTGTTTCCTGACTTTTTAATGATCGCCATTCTAACTGGTGTGAGATGGTATCTCATTGTGGTTTTGATTTGCATTTCTCTGATGGCCAGTGATGATGAGCATTTTTTCATGTGTCTGTTGGCTGTATGAATGTCTTCTTTTGAGAAATGTCTGTTCATGTCCTTTGCCCACTTTTTGATGGGGTTGTTTGTTTTTTTCTTGTAAATTTGTTTGAGTTCTTTGTAGGTTCTGGATATTAGCCCTTTGTCAGATGAGTAGATTGCAAAAATGTTCTCCCATTCTGTAGGTTGCCTGTTCACTCTGATGGTAGTGTCTTTTGCTGTGCAGAAGCTCTTTAGTTTAATGAGATCCCATTTGTCAATTTTGGCTTTTGCTGCCGTTGCTTTTGGTGTTTTAGACATGAAATCTTTGCCCATGCCTATGTCCTGAATGGTACTACCTAGGTTTTCCTCTAGGATTTTTATGGTATTAGGTCTAACATTTAAGTCTCTAATCCATCTTGAATTAATTTTCGTATAAGGAGTAAGGAAAGGATCCAGTTTCAGCTTTCTACTTATGGCTAGCCAATTTTCCCAGCACCATTTATTAAATAGGGAATCCTTTCCCCATTTCTTGTTTCTCTCAGGTTTGTCAAAGATCAAATGGCTGTAGATGTGTGGTATTATTTCTGAGGACTCTGTTCTGTTCCATTGGTCTATATCTCTGTTTTGGTACCAGTACCATGCTGTTTTGGTTACTGTAGCCTTGTAGTATAGTTTGAAGTCAGGTAGCGTGATGCCTCCAGCTTTGTTCTTTTGACTTAGGATTGTCTTGGAGATGCGGGCTCTTTTTTGGTTCCATATGAACTTTAAAGCAGTTTTTTTTTTTTTTCCAATTCTGTGAAGAAACTCATTGGTAGCTTGATGGGGATGGCATTGAATCTATAAATTACCTTGGGCAGTATGGCCATTTTCACAATATTGATTCTTCCTATCCATGAGCATGGTATGTTCTTCCATTTGTTTGTGTCCTCTTTTATTTCACTGAGCAGTGGTTTGTAGTTCTCCTTGAAGAGGTCCTTTACATCCCTTGTAAGTTGGATTCCT
This sequence comes from Macaca thibetana thibetana, assembly GCF_024542745.1. Lineage (NCBI taxonomy): Eukaryota > Metazoa > Chordata > Mammalia > Primates > Cercopithecidae > Macaca > Macaca thibetana. The sequence goes on from NC_065594.1 coordinate 64,435,761, forward strand.
AGGTATTTTATTCTCTTTGCAGCAATTGTGAATGGAAGTTCATTCCTGATTTGGCTCTCTGTTTGTCTGTTACTGGTGTATAAGAGTGCTTGTGATTTTTGCACATTAATTTTGTATCCTGAGACTTTGCTGAAGTTGCTTATCAGCTTAAGGAGATTTTGGGCTGAGACAATGGGGTTTTCTAAATATACAATCATGTCATCTGCAAACAGGGACAATTTGACTTCTTCTTTTCCTAACCGAATACCCTTGATTTCTTTCTCTTGCCTGATTGCCCTAGCCAGAACTTCCAACACTATGTTGAATAGGAGTGGTGAGAGAGGGCATCCCTGTCTTGTGCCAGTTTTCAAAGGGAATTTTTCCAGTTTTTGCCCATTCAGTATGATATTGGCTGTGGGTTTGTCATAAATACCTCTTATTATTTTGAGGTACGTTCCATCAATACCGAATTTATTGAGCGTTTTTAGCATGAAGGGCTGTTGAATTTTGTCAAAAGCCTTTTCTGCATCAATTGAGATAATCATGTGGTTCTTGTCTTTGGTTCTGTTTATATGCTGGATTATGTTTATTGATTTGCGAATGTTGAACCAGCCTTGCATCCCAGGGATGAAGCCCACTTGATCATGGTGGATAAGCTTTTTTGATGTGTTGCTGAATCCGGTTTGCCAGTATTTTATTGAGGATTTTTGCATCAATGTTCATCAGGGATATTGGTCTAAAATTCTCTTTTTTTGTTGTGTCTCTGCCAGGCTTTGGTATCAGGATGATGTTGGCCTCATAAAATGAGTTAGGGAGGATTCCCTCTTTTTCTATTGATTGGAATAGTTTCAGAAGGAATGGTACCAACTCCTCTTTGTACCTCTGGTAGAATTCAGCTGTGAATCCATCTGGTCCTGGACTTTTTTTGGTTGGTAGGCTATTAATTGTTGCCTCAATTTCAGAGCCTGCTATTGGTCTATTCAGGGATTCAACTTCTTCCTGGTTTAGTCTTGGAAGAGTGTAAGTGTCCAGGAAATTATCCATTTCTTCTAGATTTTCCAGTTTATTTGCGTAGAGGTGTTTATAGTATTCTCTGATGGTAGTTTGTATTTCTGTGGGGTCGGTGGTGATATCCCCTTGATCATTTTTAATTGCGTCGTCGATTTGATTCTTCTCTCTTTTCTTCTTTATTAGTCTGGCTAGTGGTCTGTCTATTTTGTTGATCTTTTCAAAAAACCAACTCCTGGATTCATTGATTTTTTGGAGGGTTTTTTGTGTCTCTATCTCCTTCAGTTCTGCTCTGATCTTAGTTATTTCTTGCCTTCTGCTAGCTTTCGAATGTGTTTGCTCTTGCTTCTCTAGTTCTTTTAATTGCGATGTTAGAGTGTCAATTTTACATCTTTCCTGCTTTCTCTTGTGGGCATTTAGTGCTATAAATTTCCCTCTACACACTGCTTTAAATGTGTCCCAGAGATTCTGGTATGTTGTATCTTTGTTCTCATTGGTTTCAAAGAACATCTTTATTTCTGCCTTCATTTCGTTATGTACCCAGTAGTCATTCAGGAGCAGGTTGTTCAGTTTCCATGTAGTTGAGCGGTTTTGAGTGAGTTTCTTAGTCCTGAGTTCTAGTTTGATTGCACTGTGGTCTGAGAGACAGTTTGTTATAATTTCTGTTCTTGTACATTTGCTGAGGAGTGCTTTACTTCCAATTACGTGGTCAATTTTGGAGTAAGTATGATGTGGTGCTGAGAAGAATGTATATTCTGTTGATTTGGGGTGGAGAGTTCTATAGATGTCTATTAGGTCTGCTTGCTGCAGAGATGAGTTCAATTCCTGGATATCCTTGTTAACTTTCTGTCTCGTTGATCTGTCTAATGTTGACAGTGGAGTGTTGAAGTCTCCCATTATTATTGTATGGGAGTCTAAGTCTCTTTGTAAGTCTCTAAGGACTTGCTTGATGAATCTGGGTGCTCCTGTATTGGGTGCATATATATTTAGGATAGTTAGCTCTTCCTGTTGAATTGATCCCTTTACCATTATGTAATGGCCTTCTTTGTCTCTTTTGATCTTTGATGGTTTAAAGTCTGTTTTATCAGAGACTAGTATTGCAACCCCTGCTTTTTTTTGTTCTCCATTTGCTTGGTAAATCTTCCTCCATCCCTTTATTTTGAGCCTATGTATGTCTCTGCGTGTGAGATGGGTCTCCTGAATACAGCAGACTGATGGGTCTTGACTCTTTATCCAGTTTGCCAGTCTGTGTCTTTTAATTGGAGCATTTAGTCCATTTACATTTAAGGTTAATATTGTTATGTGTGAACTTGATCCTGCCATTATGACATTAACTGGTTATTTTGCTCATTAGTTGATGCAGTTTCTTCCTAGCCTCAATGGTCTTTACATTTTGGCATGTTTTTGCAATGGCTGGTACCGGTTGTTTCTTTCCATGTTTAGTGCTTCCTTCAGGATCTCTTGTAAGGCAGGCCTAGTGGTGACAAAATCCCTAAGCATTTGCTTATCTGTAAAGGATTTTATTTCTCCTTCACTTATGAAACTTAGTTTGGCTGGATATGAAATTCTGGGTTTAAAATTCTTTTCTTTAAGAATGTTGAATATTGGCCCCCACTCTCTTCTGGCTTGTAGAGTTTCTGCTGAGAGATCTGCTGTTAGTCTGATGGGCTTCCCTTTGTGGGTAACCCGACCTTTCTCTCTGGCTGCCCTTAAGATTTTTTCCTTCATTTCAACTTTGGTGAATCTGGCAATTATGTGTCTTGGAGTTGCTCTTCTCGAGGAGTATCTTTGTGGCGTTCTCTGTATTTCCTGAATTTGAATGTTGGCCTGCCCTACTAGGTTGGGGAAGTTCTCCTGGATGATATCTTGAAGAGTGTTTTCCAACTTGGTTCCATTTTCCCCCTCACTTTCAGGCACCCCAATCAGACGTAGATTTGGTCTTTTTACATAATCCCATACTTCTTGCAGGCTTTGTTCATTTCTTTTTCTTCTTTTTTCTTTTGGTTTCTCTTCTCGCTTCATTTCATTCATTTGATCCTCAATCGCTGATACTCTTTCTTCCAGTTGATCGAGTCGGTTACTGAAGCTTGTGCATTTGTCACGTATTTCTCGTGTCATGGTTTTCATCTCTTTCATTTCGTTTAGGACCTTCTCTGCATTAATTACTCTAGCCATCAATTCTTCCACTTTTTTTTCAAGATTTTTAGTTTCTTTGCGCTGGGTACGTAATTCCTCCTTTAGCTCTGAGAAATTTGATGGACTGAAGCCTTCTTCTCTCATCTCGTCAAAGTCATTCTCCGTCCAGCTTTGATCCATTGCTGGCGATGAGCTGCGCTCCTTTGCCGGGGGAGATGCGCTCTTATTTTTTGAATTTCCAGCTTTTCTGCCCTGCTTTTTCCCCATCTTTGTGGTTTTATCTGCCTCTGGTCTTTGATGATGGTGATGTACTGATGGGGTTTTGGTGTAGGTGTCCTTCCTGTTTGATAGTTTTCCTTCTAACAGTCAGGACCCTCAGCTGTAGGTCTGTTGGAGATTGCTTGAGGTCCACTCCAGACCCTGTTTGCCTGGGTATCAGCAGCAGAGGCTGCAGAAGATAGAATATTTCTGAACAGCGAGTGTACCTGTCTGATTCTTGCTTTGGAAGCTTCCTCTCAGGGGTGTACTCCTCCCTGTGAGGTGTGGGGTGTCAGACTGCCCCTAGTGGGGGATGTCTCCCAGTTAGGCTACTCAGGGGTCAGGGACCCGCTTGAGCAGGGAGTCTGTCCCTTCTCAGATCTCAACCTCCGTGTTGGGAGATCCACTGCTCTCTTCAAAGCTGTCAGACAGAGTCGTTTGCGTCTGTGCAGAGGTGTCTGTGTGTCTTAGTTTACTGTGCCCTGTCCCCAGAGGTGGAGTCTACAGAGACAGGCAGGTTTCCTTGAGCTGCTGTGAGCTCCACCCAGTTCGAGCTTCCCAGCAGCTTTGTTTACCTACTTAAGCTTCAGCAATGGCGGGCGCCCCTCCCCCAGCCTCGCTGCTGCCTTGCCGGTAGATCACAGACTGCTGCGCTAGCAACGAGGGAGGCTCCGTGGGTGTGGGACCCTCCCGGCCAGGTGTGGGATACGATCTCCTGGTGTGCCTGTTTCCTAAAGCGCAGTATTGGGGTGGGAGTTACCCCGATTTTCCAGGTGTTGTGTGTCTCAGTTCCCCTGGCTAGGAAAAGGGACTCCCTTCCCCCTTGCGCTTCCCAGGTGAGGCAATGCCTCGCCCTGCTTCAGCTCTCGCTGGTCGGGCTGCAGCAGCTGACCAGCTCCGATCGTCCGGCACTCCCCAGTGAGATGAACCCAGTACCTCAGTTGAAAATGCAGAAATCACCGGTCTTCTGTGTCGCTCGCGCTGGGAGTTGGAGACTGGAGCTGCTCCTATTCGGCCATCTTGCTCCGAAGTTCGATAATTTCTCTTAAATGATCTAAAATATATTAGTGATAAGCAAAATCTTCAAAATCAAAGCATATAGTATCTTTCCAAGTGTCTTGGATTATTTCTGAAAATTTTAATTGTAGCTATCAGTTAGACACTATATGAGCATCAATTTGTTAGTCTTATAATTCTACAACTTTGTAATGGATATATTAAAATTTAATATTTAAATTTGGGAATAATGGAGCTAATTATCTAACACTGACAATTGGTTTCTCAATTGTGTTCCCTCTGTGTACTTTATTTGGTACCAATGAGGAATAGAAGGAGAAACTAAGCAGTAAAAATATTTCAAAGGATTTGACATATTCCCATTTAGTACTTACTATCTGTCAGAGACTAGGTTGTGATTTAAATTTTTGATATCTCGTTTCCATGATAAGGAAGGTTAAAATAGGTTCTTATTAGTTCTTTCACATTGCAATGATTTTTCTGTCTACATAGATTTTTAATGAGGAAATTAGTAATTAGGAATATTCTAAAGCTTCTTTACAATGGCACTAATTATAAGGAAATAAAGGCTAAATACTCATGTTTACAACTAACAGTCTTTTGATGTGTTATGAAAAAATATTCAAATATCCCAGTTATTATATATGATTTCAGGGCTAAGTCCAAAAATTGAATTTTTTAAATTTTATTCAAAAAATAGTGTGTAAAAAGAAACTGATAAATTGTGTATAGTATGTCATTTCAGATTGCAAGAAAAAGAAAATTACAAGTCCACAAAATTGGAAATTTATTAAATGTTTGTGTGATAAGAAACCACATTAAAAAACACACATTAATAGTAGTAGATTATTTAGACACTCAAGATCAAGTGCACACATTCATTTAAAAAGTATTTGAATCTTTAACATGTGCCAACTCTTGCAGTAGGAGCTAATCGTTATGGTGAACAAAATGGGCAAGTTCTCTGCTTTCTTTTTAGGAAAGAATACAGGGAAAATTGCACAGTTCAATGTAAAACTATAGCTCTAATAAGTGATCTACTTGGGCATATACGTAGTGTTAGTCTCAGTAGTGGGTGCAGATAAAACCTTTTTGGAAAAAGTGACGTTTGAAATTGAGAGATTTAACCAAATGCAGAAGAGGAAACGTGTTCCAGGCAGATGAACACAATGAGATGCAGTGGCAGAGGTATCATGACATTTTGCAGGAATTGAAAGAAGCACACACAAATGAAAGTGTCAAGAAAGACAAGGGAAAGAGTATAATGGGCATTAAGAGTCAGATTTAAAAATTCAGACAAAATATATATGTACACATGTGTATATAAATGTAGGTGTGTATATGTACACAAAACATAAACGATTGATGAAAATGAATTGGTGACAATATCAGATTTACATTTTGAAAATTAATTTAGGCTACACATTGGAAATTGTAGCAAGGAAGTATGGATACTGGTGTGTCTGTTAATTGATAATAGTAATCTAAAAAATGATGAGGATAATTCTGATTAAAATCATGTTAGTGGAGGAGGATATAAGCGGAAAGATTCTGGAATTACCAAAAAAGTAAAATTGTAAGAACTGGACCATATCTTACAAGGGATGAAACCCCTAAGGAGAGTCGGGAATGATCCCCCCATTTTCAGACTGAGAACTAGATAAATGATGGTGCCAGTCATGAACAGAAGGAACCTAGAATGGACCAAGTAGAATGAATAAGTGGTGAATTATTTGTCCATCATTCGGTGTTTATTTAGTTGAAATGTGTATATATGTGAGGGATTATTAATAAAGTTGGAAGATGATACATGTGGTAATTAGTGGCTGAGATTAATGCCTCATAAAGTACTGACAAATGATTTAAATTCTCCAAATCACACGTATGTACTTTGTAGCAATTTGATACAAACCAGAACAATCAAATCATCTGTTTAGCCATATATATCAAATTGTTTAACATAATTGTATACCTATTTTCTCCAACGGGTAAAAAAAATCTCCAGGTGATATGAGGGGTCATATATTAATGTATTTTAGGCTTTCTAAAAGGTTAATGAGAATATATTGTAACTAAGAACAATAGAACATTAAGATGTATTACTAGTAGCAGGAATAAATAGGAATAAAATTAATTTATACATGTGTACATATTTGATATGCTAGAAGCTGGAACCATTGTTTTCCTAATTGTTAATAACATTGCATCAGCGTTGCTGAGTTGATCATACCCTAGGTCACTTGAAAACATCAATGAAGAGTTACATATGTTGTTGAAGTTTATCTTCCCTTTTGGAGCAAAGCCAGTTTATAATCACAAGTGGCTCTTGAATTTTCCTATTAAATGAGACCTACATAAAATACATGTTCTTTTCTGTACCATCATTTCATGTATGAGTGTAGTGGCATAAATGTGTGGAAACACTATGTTCATTCATCCTTTTACTCTAATTTTACAGACATTTTCTTTGAAAATTTACTACAAAATATTTTCTAATCTGGGAATATAAAGCTTTGGTTGGTCATAGTGGTGTCTAATTTGATTTGGGTATCTCCAATATCTTACACAGAAATTTTTATATTGTGATGCTACAGAATAACCCAGAAATACAAATGCATTTATTTTTCCTGGTAAACTAGGTAACATAAATGAAATTCTCGGTGTATTTCCTTGACACTGGTCCTATACCTAGTCATCTCCAATTTAATCTTCAAAGCCAGAGGACACCAAAAATTCCTGAAACTTCAAGCAGATGGTAGAAAATATCTGGTTCTTAACAAGAGTGATATAAAATCTATAAATCCGTTGCCTAGACAATCATTTTGGACTTACAATTTTTTTATTACACTAATATCAACACTGCTGTAAGAACTGTATTCTTACCCCATTATAACAAATGACTTTACATATAGTAATTCTAACACCATTTTGCTATTTTATTATTTTTATTTATTATTTTTTAATGTTGAAGTAAACTTTTTTAGTGCAATATTATTTTCGCCCCATGTCAGCAGCATGAGAATGATGATTCTTGCTAATTTACCGATCACCCAAATTTTCTTTTCTTGACTCCCCTCTCCCTAGCCTACTCCCTGAAGTTCCCACTAAGCCTACTGAGACTTTCCCATCATTCCCATTTTTCCCACTCAACCTTGTTCATCTCAGTCTGAATGCATTTATTGTATTTCCCAATTTAAAGGGCTGCAATTAGTTGAAGAGGACTAAAGTTGAAGGAAACAGTAAAACCCAGGAAGAACCACTATTAGTGGGTATTACATGATTATTTCATACTTTACAAAGATCTCAAATAAATCATTTATACTCTATCACCAAGACCAGCAACTCAATTATTTCATTTTTACTGAAAATGCTTACCAAACAAAACTCCTCTAGACTCAGAGAACTTTATACTATATCAAACTTTTGTGTTAAAGAAATATGTATATGTTTAATAAATTTTTCTATATTTTTGTAATCCTCAAGAGGGGAAATAACACAACAAACAATTCAAATATATTACTTCAATATTTTTTATTTAGTTCAAAGGCTTTCTGAGAAGGTGGAACATGAATATAGCAGTATTAAATTTGATACTGGTAACGTTTTGCACTGTAATCACAAACTGTATACAATGGAATGTAAAAAGATACATGAAAATGCCTTATTTGAAACAAAAGCTATAGTTTACTATCGAAAATACTGCAGTTACTAAAAAATAAAACAAGCAGTTCTTCAGAAATATAAAAATATCAATGAGAGAAAAGATTATTGAAAGATAGAATCAGATAAAAACATTTGGTGTAGCTAACAATGATCCCCTCACAAGTCTTCAGAATAATATTAAATCCAACAAACCTCTTTCAACACAGAGCAGAGGAGAAAATGTTTGCAAATCATGTATCTTATAAGGAACTTTTATTCAGAATCTGTCAAAAAATATAACTCAATAATAACAAGACAAATACCCCAATTAAAAAATAACCAAATGATTTGACTAGGCATTTCCTCTTCAAGAAAGATATTAGATGGCAAAGAAGTACACAAAAAGATGCTCAACAGAATTAGTCATCAGGGAATTGCAGATTAAAGCCACAATAAAATACCACTTTACATCCACTAAGATGGCTATAATAAAAAGACAGGCCATAGCAACTGTTGTCCATCATGTGGAGAAATTGAAATCCTCATGCATTGCTGAAATATAAAATCCTGCAATTACTTTGGAAAACACTTGCACTGTTAATCATAGAGTTACCATATAACACAGCAGTTCTATTCCCAGGGAAGGGTGAAGAGAACTAAAAACATGTGGTCATGTTGGAAATTGTACATGAAAATTTACAACAGCATTATTTATATTAACCCAAAGAGGAAACAATCCACATGTCTATCAATTGATAAATAGGTTAAAATGTATCTATACAATGGAACATTATTTCACAACACAAATAAAGTACTGATACATGTAATGACAAGAAGAAACCTTGAAAGCGTCATACTAACTGTAACTGTGAGTTACATACATATTTTATAATTAAATTTATATGAAATGTCCATGGTAGGCAAATCTGTAGAGACAGAAAGAAGATTAATGGTTGTCATGGACAAGAGAGGAGGAAAGGGAGTAACTATTGATGGGCTCAGAGTTTCCTGTAAGGATGATAAAAGTTCTAAAACCACTGAATTGTACACTAATATAAGAAAATTTTATTAAATGCATATTACCTTGCAATAAGGTTTTAATTTTAAAAAAGGAAAAATAAACTTGTATGGCCTTTGGACAAGTTTTCACCAAAAATTTATTCCTCACTTGATAATGAACCTAATGTTTTTATTTTTACAATCATACCTTGAGGAAGATGATTAAATTCTGTTTATTTTAGCATAATATTAATTTATAAATGTTGCAGGTTACATTTGAACTTTATTAAGTACATTAGCAAATAAATATATAGGTAAAGTAATAGTAAATAATGAGTATACTTACTGTTTTGTGTGGTATTTGGATTTGAAATACAATACCTATTCACTGACATTCAGATTTTGAAAGTAAACAATTTAACCAAATTTTGAGTATGCAGTTACTTTCATTTTGCTTCAATATTGCATCATTATTTGCATAATATATTGACTTTAGAAACCATTATTAGAAACTATACTTGAGACATAAAATTTATGATAAAATATTTTAACATTTCTACACAACATGTGTTCTATGTATGTATGTATGTTTTGAGACAGTGTCTCATTCTGCCACCCAGGCTGCAGTGTGGTGGAGCCATCTCAGCTTACTGCAACCTCTGATTGCCAGGCTCAAATGATCTTCCAGCCTCAGTCTCCCAAGTAGCTGGGACCACAGGCATGTGCACCATGCTTGGCTAATTTTTTGTGTGTATTTTTGGTACAGAAGGAGTTTCACCATGTTGCCCAGGCTGGTCTCAAACTCCTGGGCTCAAGCAATCCACCTGCCTTGGCCTCCCAAAGTGCTGGGATTACAGACATGAGCCACTGCACCTGGCCACATAGTTCTTTTTAAAGTTACAAATTATAAATTTGTCGTTTTTTCCCCAGTAGCTTTACCACACGTTTCATACTATGGCTTCTCAGGTGTTGGATTTCAGATTGTTCTTTCTAAAGGCAGCAAACTGAATTTCCATCACTGAACGACTTCCTAACTATTCTCTGATGTGTAATGCTAGACTACTCAAAAGATTACATCTGCTGACTCAATTTTTCCAAATCAGTAAGTGCCTTGAGTCTAGAACTCACTATATTTTTACTGTGCCTGTTATGCATACTTTTAACTACCATATTTAAAAGTACCTTTTTTTTAATTACTTGTATTTGTTCACTTTTGAAATGATTGGCCTCTTATTTTATATCAGGGTTGATATCTCTAAACTTTTGGAATTTCTTGGACTATGGGATCCTTCAACTCCAAAAGTTTATTTTAATAAGTTTTAACATAATATAAAAATGAATTCTGAGAGTGAGGACAGAAATTAGGGTGAGGAAAAGTATCAGAAGCTAATTATCATTGGCATAAACGATAAAGATAAGAGGAGGAAGACAGATAAATCATTCAGAAAATGTTGCTTACAAATCATTTGTATTTATAAAAAGATAAAATAAGAAGGAAAAATAGACAAATTTTCAAGAATAGACTGACAAGCTAGTCCTCTGAATGATTGAGTACTGCAAAGACAAATAAATAGACTGAGCTAAAACAAAAGATCAGACTATCAAATCAAACTCATGAATCAGAGCTCTTTTCCAGTGTCAGGCTTTACTGATAATTTCAAGGATATAAACACTGAAGAGTAACAGGCAAAGCAAGAAGATGTCTATGATAGCAAACATGGTTTTGTAGGTCATTTTTCCTCATACTGAATTTATTCCTGGGGACAGAGTCATAGATGAGGTTGCTAATTAGATAACTTGGAGCACCTCACACAGCAGGGAGCATAGAGGTTATAAAATATCTCCACTTTGTACTCCAGCATAAATGATGTATTTTAGAGTCCGGTAAGATCATAGAGGCTAAGATTGTTTAACTTAAGCATTCCTAAACCAGGAAAATTCTAAAAATATTTCAAAAATAAGGAGTCTTCTCCTAACAAACAACATTATTTATTTACCATGAGGTGAATGACTGGAATGCCTGGAAGGAGATGAAACAAAGTAACTGCTTTCTTTGTTTCCTGGAAGTTGGAAGAGGAGACACTTTCAGGTGTGCATAACAGAGGGCTTATGTAGGACTAGATCTAAGCCTCTCAATTATACCAAGCTATCCATGATAGACCAGGGATCTGATGAGAATCCCACTGACTTCCTGGAAAGGCTAAGAGGGGCCTTGGTAAAGCACACCTCTCTATCTCCTGATTTAGTCAAGGAACAATGAATCCTAAAGGATAAATGTATTACTCAGGCAGGCCCTGATATCAGGAGGATGCTGCAGAAACAGGCCCTGGGACTGGATAGTACTTTAGAGAATCTCCTGAAAGTGACCATCTCAGTCTATTAAAATAGGTCACTGGAATAGATTCTTGGATTCATTATACCTGAGTAAAGAACTTGAAAGCTGGCAGAGTTACCTCTGTTAACCCAGAAGAGCACCCAAAGTACCAATGTGACGAGATCGGGGACCTCAAGCTAAAAGTCACACAAGATAAGTGTTAATAATAAATCTTTCATGAATATGTTCTTTATAGTCTTGCCTATGCTTGCTGTCTTTACCTTTGTTGTGTTTTATACAATGGGGTACAATGTTATTTTCAGAATGATTAGTATATTTCACGTCTATTTCTGTAATCTTTGGCATTAGATTCTCTCCTTTTATCTCTCTTTGTATAATATACATATTTGATCCATGCATACTTAACCTTGTAAATATTGTTTCTACTAGCCCAGAGGCCATCAAATTCCAAACAATCAGGCAACTGGACCCTTGGACAATGACTCCCTTTTGCCAGGGACCCATAGATAGGCCTCTGGGAGAATTCTGACTGCTTTTCTCCCCAAAACAATGCCCTTGTCAGCAGGAAGTAGCTAAGACCAGTCATCATCCGTATTGCAATGGCAGTTAGATATGCCTCCCCTGTGAGGGCCCTAACCCTCAAGCCTGGAACCATGGCCCAAAGTGAGAACATATATTCCTGTCTTCCTGCTCGACTGTTGCCTTATCCAAAACCACCCATGGCCCACTCTGCCCCATCCATCCTGCCCATACAAACCCCAGGCTCCACCAGCAGAGGAGAGGAGGAAAAGAGGAAAAGTAGCTGGACATTGGAGACTATGGTTTGATGTTGGAGAGAAGCAGCTTGACTTCAAAGGTACAGCTTGATGGTGTTGCTTTGGAGAGGAGTCTAGGTAGGGATGGTTGGACTCTGGGAGATTATCTTCCTTTTCCATCTCCTTTTCAGCTCCCCTTCCCACGGAGAGCCACTTTCATAGGTAATAAAACCACCCACATTTACCATCTCCAGTTTGTTTATAGGACCTTATTCCTCCCAGATGCTGGACAAGAACTCAGGTGCCGGTGCAAAAAACTGTCAGGCTGACCCTCCACTGACCTGTTAACAAATAAGCCTTCCATGGATGGCAAAGCTAAAAGACAACTGACCATAACTCTCTTTCTGGAGTTTCAGGGGTCACTGGCAACCCTTTGATGCTGCCACAGGGCCTCACAGAGTTTCGCTCCTGCCAGTGCCCAAAGGCACTTGCCCTAGCTCCTGCACCTGCTCACCTGTTCTCCCCCTCCTGCAAAGGGTGGAACTCAGCAGGACCAAGTGAGTGAAGTCCGCCTCTGCTGGCATGGAAGTGGCCGGCTAGTCCTAGTGCCCATGCACTCCAGTTCCCACCCACAAAGGGGTCAGGGAAAATTTCCTGCCTCGCTGGAAGTGACCTCATGGAAATGGGAGTGAAAGGAACTGCAGGAGAGCAGCTTAACTCCTTTCTTCTGCAAAAAAAATTCCATACAATCAAAAAAAAAAAAAAAAAAAGACAATGAAATAATCTTTACAATTATGTACAGAATAAAATGATGAAGAAAATAAGTGTATAGGCTGGGTACAGTGGCTCACGTGTATAATCTCAGAGTTTTGACAGGCCGAAGCAGACAGATGGCATGAGTCCAGAACTTTCAGATCAGTCTGGGCAACATGGCAAAACCTCCTGTCTGCAAAAATACAGAAATTAGCTGGGCATGGTATGTGCACCTGTGGTCCCAACTGCTAGAGAGGCTGAGGTGGGAAGTTTGCTTGAGCCCAGGAGGTCGAGATTTCAATGAAGTGAGATGGTGTCACTGCACTCCTGCCTGGGCAACAGAGTGAGACCCTGTCTCAAAAAAAAAAAAAAAAAATTAAATAAATGTGTAACTTTAAGAGAAAGACTAAATGTCAGTTTACAAGGATAAACTAAATATTCATATTCGTTTTCTGTTTGTTTCTTGGTCTCTGGCTCCTCTGATGAAGAAAGTGAGTGTTTAAGTGAAGAAATAGAGCAACAATTTGTAAAAAGTACCTGATGTCCAATATTTGTAGAGATCCTTAAAGATAACCAGTACTTAATTCTAAAGTGCTTTTCTCTGGAATTACTGAAATACATGGTAAAAAATGTTCAAATTCAATTGAGAAATTATGGGTTCAAAAATAATGTCTTCAGAAAAATACATTAAGAAAATATTGGCACTTCCAAATAAGGAAATGACATTGTTTAGAATATTGTCAGGATAAAAAACAATGGAACTACAGAACTTATCAGGTGCCAGGCATTGTGCTACTTGAAAGTTGCTTAGAGTAATTTGAAAGTGATTATGTGGCTATAGAACTTAAATTTGTAGGGACGAGTTTTAACATTAGAGTTGAAAATTAAATAGGCCAGGCGCGGTGGCTCAAACCTGTAATCCCAGCACTTTGGGAGGCCGAGACGGGCGGATCACAAGGTCAGGAGATCGAGACCATCCTGGCTAACCCAGTGAAACCCTGTCTCTACTAAAAAATACAAAAAACTAGCCAGGCGAGGTGGCGGGTGCCTGTAGTCCCAGCTACTCGGGAGGCTGAGGCAGGAGAATGGCGTAGACCCGGGAGGCGGAGCTTGCAGTGAGCTGAGATCCGGCCACTGCACTCCAGCCTGGGCCACAGAGCGAGACTCCATCTCAAAAAAAAAAAAAAAAAAAAAAAAAGAAAATTAAATAAAAAAGATTTGGGCTGATATTAAAATAATAAAATATTTTGTTTTCCATTTGTGAACAAGATATAGACTCATAAGGAAAATTTTACTACTGTATGTTGTTAAATAGGTAACTCATTGAACAACGATGCCTAAATAACATGACCTTTCAAAGGATTTTCTTGGTTTTGATGTAGTGATCCATTTTTTTATATACCAATCACCCTTTTAGTTGTAGAAAATAAGAAGCTTCTGTATGTGACAGGTATTCAAGATTACAAAAATGTAGGATCCTGAAGGAACTTGAAATACTATAGTTTGGTAGCAAGCTTTAAAAGTTGGAATGTTCAGAGCTAAATATTAGATGATGGACATTATTTCAAAAATGTAACTGAGCAAATATAGGAAAACATAAGAAATCAGCACTAACAAGTGGGAAAAATATATTATGGAAAATAGACTGCAGTTAAGTGTAATATGCAGTAACTTGAAAATGTAGATGTCAAAATAACCTAGCGCAGCATCGTCTGGCTTGTGTACTTTTATGGTATGGAACAAGGTAATATAAACCCTGTGATACTTTATATTGTCTGGTCACTGTTGAAGAATTGTATTCCATTCAAAAGGCAATATTTAAAAATAGGACTTTTGCTTTTAAATCACATCATGCTAAAAGCCACTAATGTATCTTTCCTCATTATCACATAAATATATGTGGAGGCTATGCAAAATACAAGTGTCTGTCCGACTTGAGGATTACTCCAGTTAAATTTTATTTACTAAAGGAAAGAAAAAAATTAAAATATATGTATAATAACATTACAATTCATTCTTAGAAATAAATTGGTAGCAACTTTCATCCAGTAGGTAGGGAATGGATTTGGCATTTCTTCACTAAGTTTACTTAGAAATGCAACATTTTCTTCCACCATAAAAGAGTTTAACTCACTATCCAACTGTCTAAGTACATCATTCCAAGTCAGACAGGGTATTGCCAACCTCACTTCTTCTACTCCTTATGGTTTAGGTGGAAGAAAGTGGAGCATAGAGGCGAATGATTGAAGCAGTAATGTGTATAATGTTTATTACTCTTGCATAAGGAATTATCATGGAGAGAAATAATTGAAAACACTAGGGACTGAGTATTCTGGGCTGGTAAAAAAAAAATGTAGACTGCCTTACCTTCTTTAAAGAATTTATATCGCTTCTACTTGGAGCAATATAAAAATTAAATACAAATAAAAAGACTAAATTAAAAGTTTAAATTTAAAAAAGATTAAATAAAAAGAAGTTAGCTTAGTATGGTAGAGCTGCATTATATGATGCCTGCTACACAGGAGCAATTAGACCAGGGCCTGAATTATGCCTCTTACTGCCAGGAGAGCATGTTCTAAAGTCCAAATGGAGACTGATTTAGACCAAAGTAAACTCACACACCATTTCTGAGCAGAAAAAATATACAAAGGAACAAAACCCAAATCACAATAGATAAAATATCAAGGAAAATCGGGGAAACTATTGCACATTTTAAGAAAAATACTGAAGTACAAAGAGAAAGAAATAGCATTCAGAAGGCTAAAAGAAAAAAAATAAGATACATGTCAATTTTCTGAAGAAAAGTGATAAAATGTTCAGGTAACTATTCAGGTAACTTTAGTTCACATCCATGTTACAAGGGAAAAATAATTGGTCCCTATGCAATCATGGCAGGAGACTATATAGGAAAAAAAATGAGATGGATGACACAAAACCAATAGTTAAACGCTGGGTAATCACACACAAATGAGACGAATAAGTCATATCATAAGTCCAGATACGTTTTGGCTGCAGTAGAGTTTAGTAAAAAAATCAAAACAAAATTTTAATGTAGGTTACTTGAAAATAAATTTGGAATAAGAAAATCATTTCAAAGTGTTGTGCTGTAAGAGGAAGATTAATATTTTAAAATAAATAAAAATAAAAACATTTCCACATTAACTGAAATAATACATTTTTTAAAAACCTGAAAAACTACTTGAAACACTTATGGCAATCATGACTGAATATCCTTAATTTATCTGATGATGTTATAAATGAAACTATCTGCATATATTCAGAGGTACATTAGGATTTTTAAGAGATAGTAAAATCGGGGCTTCAAAGCAACACTTCTCTGAACCAAAGTTGAGTTTTTACCTCTTGACTCATAGGGTTTCCATTTTATTTTTTATCTTCTACTTGTCTGCCTAAATAAATCAAATATTAATGGTGCAACTTTTGTGTGTACTTACTGTCAATATATATCTATTCTATTGTTATAATGATCCCGTGTTTTTCAACTAAGTGGAATTCATCATCCTGTGAGATTTTTTTCATTTGCATGTGGAATAACCCAATAACAGAGAAGCAGAATTAACAGATGTTAGCCTATCTTCACAATTTGTGTGAGCATATTTAAACTTTATAATTTAGGATCAAAATATATTACTGATTTTTATTTTTACTTATGTTTTTCAGTTGTGTTTCCTTTCTCTGCTACTCTTCTTTATTCCTATACCACAATATTTTTCAACACCAAATCAGGGGATTTATAGATAACACTTTGATAATGTCTTTTAACAATATTGTTAAGCATGACGTATTAAAGTGCCTTTTTCAAGTTAGTCATATCAATTCTATGCTCTGAGACTAAAGTGGTGTGAGGTTTAGGTATGATGTCAGACTTAGCGCTAGGATAAGGAGACCTGTAATCTGTTTCTCATGTTACTTGAAGATGCAAATAATTGTGTTTTATGCTGCCTAATGATTTTTTTTGGTTAACTGCTAAAACAAAGTGTCTTCTTACAGACAGCCCTTCTAAAATTAATTGTTTCAAAACAAGTACCTCTCAATCTATAAAAGTTTCAATGTCAAAACACATTTCGTTCAGGCGTTAAAAAAAAAAAAATCTTTATTTCTAAAATGTGGCACATATACACCATGGAATACTATGCAGCCATAAAAAAGAATGGGTTTATATCCTTTGCAGGATGAAGCTGGAAGCCATAATTCTCAGAAAATAACACAAGAACAGAAAACCAAACACTGCATGTTCTCATTCATAAGTGGGAGTTGAACAATGAGAACACAGGGACACAGGGAGGGGAACATCACACACAGGGGCCTGACAGGGGGTGGGGGCCAGTGGGAGGGAGAGTATTAGGACAAATACCGAATGCATGCAGGGCTTAAAACCTAGATGATGGGTTAAGAGGGGCAGTAAACCACTATGGCACATGTATATATATGTAACAAACCCACCCACACGTTCTGTCCGTGTCCCAGAAATTAAAGTAAAAAAAAAAAAATCTTTATCCCTCATACTTACTTGAAACTTTCTAATCATTCATGTGCATGATGATCATGTAGCCCTCTCAACCCTCATGCCACCCTTTCTCTGCTTGAAGGAGGAGGAAGGTTAAATTCTATATTACCATCTCTCCTTTTTCGGACACTTGCATCAGATTCAGAAAGTTTCGTCTTGGATAAAACAGTAGACTTTGGCAAAATAGAGTGTTAGCAGTGGCTGGATTTCCTAGCCTCTAGTTTTGTGGAGTGGTGCAGTGTGGTTGCTGCAATGATGATAACCAAAGCAGAAGCATTTACCTAAATCTCAATTTCAGCTGCAGTGGTGTGACCTAGAAGCAAAAAGCCTAAAACAGCCCCTTAATTTCCAGTGCTTTAGCACTTCCATAATTTTAAAATACATAATTTGTATTACTATCTTTATGATTATTGTTTTTTGACTTAAAATATGAATGGTAATATTTATTATCTACATCACCACTTATTAAACAAACTATAAAAATCTATTTTTAAGAATGTAAGATTTTTTTGTGACTGAGAGGAGCTTATATGTATAAAAGACTATTTAGAATTACATAGAGTTTACTACTTCATTGAAATGACAAGTTTAAAAGGGCTAGTATTCTTTAATTATGGTTTACCTATTTATAAATATAAAAATTTTTTGTAAAATAAACCATTTGTTTTGAAGAAAGTTTAATTATTGTCTGATTATCTCAAATTTAATAGAATACCCTTAAACAATCAGCTAATTAACTACATTTATATTAGTGCTTATAATGTTATTTTCCATGACTTCAAGAACTTGATGTTAACAAGCAGAAAAAGCACATTCTCCAAATACTTAAAAATCTCTTAGAAATAGTGTAATAAGTGAGAATATATTGATAAGAAAATTGGTAATATTTGCCAACATTCCTATGCTGTTAAATATTTTAAACACTCTAACAACCATACAAAGGGTGTTTCTAAATGTTACACAAAGATGTCCATTCTATAAACTGGATTAATGTAATCACGCTTATATTTAATTCTAAGTCTTCCCAGCTTTGTAAACCTCTCAGCTTCTAAGAAACAGACTTACCTCTGGGTACTTAAGTTTACTTGGTTTGTAACTTACGAGTTTCATTGACAGCAATTTCAATTTTAGACAGGATGGAGGATGCAGAAGCCAAGGCCGATAACCTGCACAGTAGATTCTCGCTGTGGTAGAGCTGGGCCCGTTATTTTCTTATTTTCATCTCTAAGACAGTAGTTAATTATAAGGCTGCATCTTTGAGATTGAATGTTTTCACTGCCTGCATCTTATGCATTCGTTATACCCGTACACGATTCTTTCTTTAACTACTTGACTGAAACCTACATAGTTTTAGTTGTCTAAAGTTACTTAATGGTTCTCAGGGAAGTTTATCACCTTTATTTTTTCCCAGACTGGTTCCCTTTTCTTAATTAGATTCAATAGATGCAACTGTCTAAATAGTAAACAGGGACCTGCCCAACTCACAGTCCTGCCATTGAACTTGCCTACTGCCTCATCTCTCCCTGACTCTCTGGAGATAACATCCTATAGAGACTGAATTCCCCCCTAACAGCACACAAATGTATTAGAGAACGACATCAAGCTTAAAAAACTAAATGATGATGGTTTCACCAGCGTATGCACATGCTTAAACTCATCAAATTGTATACATTAAATAGCTGCATTTTTATATATCAATAAAGCTATCTAAAAAAATTTAAGGAAGCCAGCTAGACACTGGACATTTGCTAATGGGTATTACCAGCATTAACACCTAATTCAGAGCAAAAAGAAGCAATGATTTTTTACAATATATCATTTTTTTCAGGTTACATCTACTTAACAAATAGTTCAGAATGTTTCGTCCAATTTGGATATACCCTTTTTTCAACAATTGATTATGCATTTCCTTGTCTATATATCAATGTATTTTTTAAATACTTAGCCGTTTTTTCTCTTGAGAATATGAAAAATTTATTAGAGTAAGGCCTGAATACAATTTTGACAACCATTCAGTGCTCCTGAGATGGTACTGTATGACTTAGAATTTTAAAATTTTCTAAGAATAATTTAAGATAATGGTAAAAGCAATTATTGGCTTCTCTGGCCTTTGCATGGCCCCTAATAATGTCACCTAAAATTTTATGAATGTAAATTAGGTGGTGGAAGGATATTTAAGCTAGGGACAGCTTTAGGAATATTGCACTAGGGAAAAGGTTTTTGCCTTATTACATTTTGCTCATACAACTCATGTACAGTAAGACTACAGCCTATTTCCAAAATGCCTACAGGCTTTGTGACATCCATCGCATCTCCTAAGAATGTGTCAAACATTCTGTTCCCTAAGCTCGGTTACTTTGAGTCTCATTAGGGCATAAAAACTACTAAATGAGAGTAAAGAGAAAGGTGGGCCAAGTATTTGTTAGTGGAAACTTTCCGCACTAATGTATAGATAAATGCTCTATATTTCTAAAGTCATATTTTCATCTGTTATTTTCAAGCAAGCTATTACGACCTGCAAAAGTATTGTGACTTCATCATGAACCTGAAATATTTACTAATTGGAAATGGTAGAATGAAATAAGCATAGATTCACATGTGTGCAGTTTTTCAGAAATATTGCACTGAAATCCCACATTCAGAAGTAAGCTATGTTATTCTGAGTTACTCAGAGAAACCAAGCCAATAGTATGTATGTATGTGTTATAAGACATTGGCTCATGTGGTTTTAGAGGCTGAGAAGTTCCAAAATCTGCAGTTAGCAAGCCAGAGACACATGAAAGCCAATGGTATAGTTCCAGTCCAAAACCAAGTCCAAAGGCAGAAGAAGACAGACATCTCAGCTTGAAGACAGTCAGGTAGAAACAAAATTCTCTCGTAGTGTTTTTTTGCTCTATTATTCAGGCTTAACAATTTATTGGATGTGGTCCACCCACTTAAGCAGGGCAGTGTGCTTTACTCAGTCCACTGGTACAAATGTTACTTTCATCCAGAAACACCTTAACTGACATACCCAGAATATGTTCAACCAAATAGCTGGGCATTTTGTGGCCCTTTCAAAGAGCCACATAAAATTATTCATCACAAGTCCTAATAAAACAGCTAACGGTCAGACTTAAGAACTGTATCGTTACTTTACTACTGTCTATTCCGTACATCATATTGATATTAATGTAATTTTACTCTTTCACAGTTTTCTACCTTTATTAATGGGTAATTATGTCCTTTAAATAATATCATTCTTGTGATTGGAAAATTAAGCAAAGGAGGGAAATCTGTTCATCTTCTTTCCATCAAAATGTAGCTACTTTGTCCCATTACTATTCCCATCCTGAAGCTTCTGTTACTTCCAGAGGAAGCGTCCCTTTCAGGGCACTCAAATAGATTTTCCCTTGAGACTGCACTTTACTCACTTTATTTGTATGGTCCCTTGTGTCTGAAACAGGTGAATTAAGCCTAGGACTGCCAAAAAAAAAAGTATCTTCTTTGAAGTTCCAAAGAGAAGTGCCCTGGTCAAGGCTGTCAAACAGGAAAATGATTTTTTTTTTTTTTTTGGTAGACATTGGTCACCTTTTCCTCCAGAATAGAGTCATAAACACAGTATTTAGGTTTTAAAGACAAAAGACTTGGCTTCAAATAAGAGCTCTGCCAATTTTTAGGTTTCTCAAGTAACTTAACCTTTCTGAACTGTATTTTTCCCTTTTATAAAACTCCAGCAGAGTCATTGTGAAATTAAATGAGACTATGTGTGTGAAATGCCAAGTTGTTAGAGCTTGATTCTCAAATAGCATCAGGATGGATGGTGGTGAAACATGATATTTTAAAAGAAGAGTGTTGAAGTGACTGAGGTAAAAAGATTTAGAATCTGCCTCCTCCTCTTTTTTTAACTCTCTTTTTTTCCCCTTACTTTTCTTTTTTCTTATCAGGATTATTCTTTCTAACAATTCTCCTCCCTTAATTTTTCAATATGAGATTTTTTTTTGAGATGGGTTTTTGGAAGTCAGGAATGATGACACATCTCTGTGATTGCATGGCTAAACACATTACATATCAAAAACAGGAGAAAAATCATTGTGAATAAAACCCTTAAATACAAATCTCTGGTACATCTGTCTTCTAATTTATAGTAATTATGTCTACTAATTTATAATAATATAAATAATTATGTCTAATCATTCATAGTAAAATATTTATTTTATTATTTATTTATTTATTTATTTATTTATTTCAGATGGAGTCTTGCTGTTGTTGCCTAGGCTGGAGTGCAATGGTGCAACCTCAGCTCACTGCAACCTCTGCCTCCTGGGTTCAAGCGATTCTCCTGCCTCAGCCTCCCGACTAGCTGTGATTATAAGCACCCACCACCATGTCTGGCAAATTTTTGTATTTTTAGTAGAGATGGAGTTTCGCCATGTTGGCCAGGCTGGTCTCGAACTCCCGACCTCAGGTGATCCACCCACCTCGGCCTACCAAAGTGCTGGGATTACAGGTGTGAGCCACTGCACCCAGCCAAAATATTTATTTTTATAATGTTAGGAGAGAGCTAACCCAGGAGAGCATTGAAGATACATGTGATCAAAACACAGAGCTGCCATCACAGGATCTTGCTAGAAATGCATGATTTCTTCAGATTTTTCAGTCAAAATATATAGTTAAATTAAATCTACCAGGTGGTTCATATTCTTGTTAAACCGTGAGAAGTATGGCTGCAGAAAATTTTGTTGATCACGAAGGTGCTTATCTAAAAGTCTCTTTCTCTGAGAATGTTTAAGATGTGGCATTGCCTACTACTTTAATAGCTAACATTATGAATTCAAAAGAAACTGAAGATTCTTTGATAACTTGGTTCCTTTGATTTCTACTTAAATGCAGATTCTTCTGAATTAGTCAAAGCCGTAGTGTGGAAGGGAAGAGAAACCTGAGTCAAGGACACTGCTCAGTTCAAGTAACCTCTTAGATTCTTGTGATGACCTTTCTTTCTTTCCCATTGATAGGGCTTGGCTGTGTCCCCACCCAAATCTCCCCTTGAATTGTAACTCCCACAATTCCCACATGTTGTGCGAGGAACCTGGTGGGAGGTGATTGAATTACGGGGCGGGCCTTTTCTGTGCTATTCTCGTGACAGTGAATGAGTCTCATGAGATCTGATGGTTTTAAAAATAGGAATTTCCAGCCAGGCGTAGTGTCTCACGCCTGTAATCCCAGCACTTTGGGAGGCCAAGGCAGGCAGATCACCAGGTCAGGAGTTCAAGCCCAGCCTGGCCAACATGGTGAAACCTCGTCTCTACTAAAAGTACAAAAATTACCTGGGCATGGTGTCGTGCACTTGTAATCCCATCTACTCGGAAGGCTGAGGCAGGAGAATCCCATCTACTCGGAGACAGAGGCTGCAGTGAGCCAAGATTTTGCCACTGCATTCCAGCCTGGGTGGGAGAGCGAGACTCAGTCTCAAAAAAAAAAAAAAAAAAAAAAGTTTCCCTGTGTAAGCTCTCTCTTTGCCTCCTGCCATCCATGAAAGACATGACTTGCTCCTCCTTTTCTTCTGCATCATTGTGAGGCCTCCCTAGCCATGTGGAAGTGTAAGTTCTCTTTTTCTTCCCAGTTTTGGGTAGAAATTAAACCTCTTTTAATTCACAATCTTGGGTACGTCTTTATCAGCAGCTAGCTAATACACCTATCTACCCTAATTTTTGTTCCAAACATCCCGAACAGTTCCCAAGTGTGATTTCTCTAATGATAGATCTTCTATCAGCAGCTGGCACAAGTAAAGTTATGACTTTCCCCATTTTATCATTATGATTATTATTTGAAGACATGATTCTTTCTTAAGATAATATCACATATCAGTAAGGAGACCTGGGAAATGTTCGAGAATTAGTCATATACCTGTATATCTAGAAATAAATCACAAAGATCTTACCAGCTGCACCTACCATACAAAATAGCTTCATGTTATGCCTCAAATTGAAGTGATAGTTCAGATAAAGTTTGTTTTGATGGTCGAGTACAAAGATTATTCTAAAGAATTTTTTTTTACCTTCATTTGCTTGGCTCTGCTTCCAGACCTACTTTCCACTGGAACTATTTAGCTGAGTAGTGAGCAGAGGTTAAGTAGAGCTCTCTAGATGAATTCTGATTACTGTTCATTTAGAATGGCAGTGGTTTCAGGGTGTCATATCTACACTTTTATCTCTAGCTATCTTTTCAAAGTGATTGAAAATGGCTAAATTAAAATCATAGCCAAGAAATTGGACTAATTCATAGTTTTGGAAGTAACGATGACTAAAATACTTTTAATAAAATATTATATAACTTCTGATATTCTTATGTAATTGACTCTCGTGGTTTTTCTAAACAATTATACCTGCCGTTTTAATTTTTTATTATGTAAAATATGTTCAGATGTACTGAAACTTCTCTGGCAAAACAGGGACATTAAAGGATAAGTTGGGCTGTAAAAATGTGCATTTTTAAAATGTTCATTTTTTACTGATATATTCTTTGGAAAGTTTACCAAAATGTAAAATATTTTTCTTTCCTACAGCCAAAATGCTCATATTGAAACATGTTCTATTTTATCTCATACTAGTCTTCAAAGGGAGCTTTGCAATATGAGAAATTCAAAGAAACTTATGAGCAGGGCTTGATTATTATAGGTATCATTTCAGTTCATTACATCTAAGGGAACCCTGGATTATCCGAACTACCTATATTAGTGAATAGTTTAGTGGCAAGAGAAATCAGAATGTAGTTATTTAAACCTATTTTTTTCTTTCAAGAAATAACTTTAATCTTACAAAAATAATCTACAAAAGAACAAAGTTTCAGGTTTCAAATCATACTTAAAGGTCTACCTAATAATGACTTTTACCATTTATTGTATATTCTGTCATTTTTTTTTTTGTCTATGCAGTTGCATATGTGCATGTGTAGCATGGTTTGTACTTTAAAAAAAATTAAAAAATAGTATCACACTGTTTTCATTGTTTTTTATTTCATCCTTATGATATGATAAATTCCTACACACACAAAGACATACACACACAACACACACACACACAACATGAGCCTGAACGGTTCAAGTGGAAATTTCAGAATAAGTTTAAAATTGACAAAGGCTGAATCCTTCTTTAGTGTTCATTAATATCACACATATTTAGGAAAAAACATAATCTTTGATTTAAAACAATAGGAATTAGGTGTTATGTAATTAATATTTTAACATAAAGTTAAGTAAACAAATTTTTAAAATATGATATTTATGCTATTAAATAACATTTTATTAGTGGGCTATTTAAATTACCGTAGTTTGCCTACAGAATAATATATAAACATAGTCATATTTTTGCATTTCTTCTGATTTCTCTTTTCTTTCACTCTGTAACCCTATTCATAGTAATTTTATATTGCTGCCTACTCTATATACAAACATGTATCCCCTGCCCTCTAGGACTTATGCCACAATTTAGAGAATTTAAATATATTACTTTTTTTTATTATGGCACCCAGCAGGGATTCTTTGGAATATTTTTATAGATTAATAAAAGCATTCTTCATCAAGCTACCATCTGCTAACTTGTCAATTTTATCTTACCTATGCACAATGAAGTACTACAGGGCTTGTAAAGTCTGCTCAATAATAGAATCTATTTAGGCCTAGAATAATTATGCTTTTAAAATTTATTTTTCTTATGTCCATGGAAGTCAGTAATAGTGTTCACTCTTAGGGACTTAAAGAAACACATGAAAAGTGAGCACAGGCATGTCACACTACTATATTTTTCCCTCCCTTTAGGTGCTCTATAACTGTTAAAATTTCTTCATAATCTTGGATATGGCTGTTTAATATCAGTCAGTTGAATATGGCATCTTAAGTTCCATTTTGCAAATTTGATTGCTCCTCTACTAAAATAAAAATCCATATCAATATTTTTGTTTAACATGCTGAAAATTGTTGTCACCAAATATTTTGTACCATAATCAAATACTTAGATTTTTGTATGTGTGGATATCAGCAAGAAAGTTTAATTTAGTTTAACAGTACTTGTGTAAGTCAGATTTGTTAATTAATTATCATCAGAAAATCATTAGCAACTTACAAAAATAAATTTACTGAAAATACAGTTTTGAGTAGTTGTATTTTGGAACATTCTTTTTTGCTTTATATTTTGCTTTTTTCCATATATTGATCTAAGAAATATCTAGGTTAGTATTCTCTTTTAGCATGACTATATTTTCTTGGTAATTTTAAAAGAAAATACTGTTAATTCTTTACATCAAGGGATAAGCACAAACATTATCAAATTTAGATAGAAAAAAAGAAATTAGATTATGCAGAACATAGATGTAAGTAATACTGTTTTTCTAAATTAATATTATATTGGTACCAAAATGTAGCTTTTTCACGAAATACACAGATGTGTTGTTTAGAATTTTTTTTTAGCTTTTATTTTAGGTTCAGGGGTACAAGCAAATGTATGTTACATAGGTTAACTCGTGTCGTGGGGGTTTGCTTTACAGATGATTTCATCACCCAGATATTAAGCCCAGAACTCAGTAGTTATCTTTTCTGCTCCTCTCCCTTCTCCCACCTTCCACCCTCAAGTAGACCCCAGCGTCTCTTGTTTTCTCCTTTGTGTTCATAAGTTCTCATCATTTAGCTCCCAGTTATAACTGAGAATATGCAGTATTTGCTTTTCTCTTCCTGCATTAGTTTGCTAATAAAAATGGCCTCCAGCTCCATCCATTTTTTTTCACAAAAGACATGATCTTGTTTGTTTTTATGGCTGCATAGTATTTCATGGTGTATATATACCACATTTTCTTTATCCAATCTGTCATCAGTGGGCATTTAGGTTGATTCCATGTCTTTGCTATTGTGAATAGTACTGCAAGGAACATATGCATGCATATATTCAGGACAAATATTTATTTGGGTACATAACCAGTAATGGGAATGCTGGATCAAATGATATTTCCACTCTCAGCTCTTTGAGGAATCGCCGTACTGCTTTCCACAATGGTTGAACTAATTTACACTCCCACCAACAGCATGTAACTGTTCCCTTTTCTCTGCAACATCACCATCATCTGTTACTTTTTCACTTTTTAATAATAGCTATTCTGACTCTATGAAATGTATATCTTTGTGGTTTTGATTTGCATTTCTTTTGTTGAGACAAGGTTCGCTCTATTAGCCAGGCTGGAGTGCAGTGGCATGATCTTGGCTCACTGCAACCTCCGCCTCCCGGGTTCAAGTGATTCTCCTTCCTCAGCCTCTTGAGTAACTGGGATTACAGGCGCACATCCCCACACCCAGGTTTTTTTTGTTTTTTTTTGTTTTTTTTTTTTGTATTTTTAGTAGAGGCGGGGTTTCATCATGTTGGCCAGGCTGGTCTCAAGCTCCTGACCTCAGGTGATCCACCCGCCTCGGCCTCTCAAACTGCAGGTATTACATGTGTGAGCCATTGCGCCTGGCTGCCAAGTGTTTCTTAATGACAAATAATCCTTTTAGCCAAGGGTCCAAAACTTCTGTGATTACAGGGGTGAACCACCACTACCTGCCCATTTTTGCATTTGTAGTAGAGATGGGGTTTCACCATGTTGGTCAGGTTGATCTTGAACTCCTGACCCCATGATCCACCTGCCTTGGCCTCCCAAAGTGCTGGGATTATAGGCGTGACCCACTGCGCCAGACCAATTTGCATTTCTCTGAGGATCAGTAATATTGAGCTTTTTCAATATGTTTGTTGGTTGCATGTATGTCTTCCTTTGGAAAGTGTCTGTTCTTATCCTTTGCCCACTTTTTAATGCGGTTGCTTTTTTCTTGTAAAGTTCTTTAAGTTCTTTATAGATGCTGGATATTAGACCTTTGTCAGATGCATAGTTTGCAAAAATTTTCTCCCATTCTGTAGGTTGTCTGTTTATTCTGTTGATAGTTTCTTTTGCTGTACAAAATCACTTAAGTTTACTTAGATCCAAATTGTCCATTTTTGCTTTTGTCCCAATTGCTTTTGGTGTATTTGTTATGAAATCTCCCATTCCTATGTCCAGAATGGTATTGCTTAGGTTGTCTTGCAGGGATTTTATACTTTTGGATTTTGTGTTTAAGGTTTTTATCTATCTTGAGTTTATTTTTGTATATGGTCTAAGGAAAAATTCCAGCTTCAGTCTTCCCCATGTGGGTAGCCAGATATCCCAGCACCATTTATTGAATAAGGAGTCTTTTCTTCATTGCTTGTTTTTCTCAGCTTTGTTGAAGCTCAGATGATCATAAGTGTGTGGCCTTATTTCTGGGTTCTTTATTCTGTTCTGTTGGTCTATGTGCCTGTTTTTACCAGTACCATGTTGTTTTGGTTATTGTAGACCTGTAGTAGAGTTTGAAGTCATGTAATGTGATGCCTCCAGATTTGTTTGTTTTGCTTAGGATTGCTTTGGCTATTTGGGCACTTTTTGGTTTCATATGAATTTTAAGACAGCTTTTTCTAGTTCTATGAGGAATGTCATTGGTGGTGTGTTAGGAATAACATTAAATCTGTAAATTTCTTTGGGTAGCATGGCCATTTTAATAATATTGATTCTTCTTTGCTATTCATGAGCATGGGATATTTTTCCATTTGTTTGTGTCTTTTCTGATTTTTTTATAATCAGTGTTTTGTAGTTTTCCTTATAGACAGCTTTCACTTCCCTGGTTAGCTATATTCCTAGGTATTTCATCCTTTTTGTGGCAATTGTGACTAGGATTGCCTTTCCGATTTGGATCCTGGCTTGGCTGTTGTTGATGTATAAAATGCTCATAATTGTTTTTCATTGATTTTGTATCTTGAAACTTTGCTGAAGTTGTTTATCAGCTTAAGGAGCTGTTGGGATGGAACCATGGGTTTTCTAGACATAGAATCGTGTCATCTGCAAACAGAGATAGTGTGACTTCCTCTCTTCCTATGTGATGCTCTTTATTTATCTATCTTGCTTGATTTCTCTGGCTAGGATTTTCAATACTACGTTTAATAGGAGGAGTCATGAGAGAGGATATCCTTGTCTTATGCCACTTTTAAAGAAGCTTATCAACGTTATTAGAAATGATTAAGGGAATGTTATTATTGGCCCCAAAGAAATAAAAATAACCATCAAAAACTCCTATGAACACAAACTAGAAACCTAGAAAAGATCAACAAATTTCTGGAGACATACACCCTCCCAAGAAATTAATTCGCTGAACAGACAAATACTGAGCTTCAAAACTGAATCAGTAATAAATAGCCTACCAATGGGAAGGGGGGAAACACAGGATAAGAAGAGTTAGTGCCATTCCAACAGAAACTATTCCAAAACATTGAGAAGGAGGGAGTCCTCCCCAGCTCATTCTATGAGGCCAGCTTTATCCTGTTACCAAAACCTGGCAGAGACACAACTAAAAAAAGAAAACTTCAAGCCAATCTTCTTGATGAACATTGATGTAAAAATTCTCAACAGAATATTAATACTTGCAAAGAGAATCTAGCAAATCATGAAAAAGTGAATCCACTATGATCAAGCAGGCTTTATTCTCAGGATGCAAGGTTAGCTCAACATATGCAAATCAATAAATGTGATTCATTACATAAACAGAACTGAGAACAAAAACCACATAATTATCTCAACAGATGCAGAAAAGGCTTTCAATAAAATTCCACACCAGTTCATGTTAAAAACTAGGTACTGAAGGAATATACCTCAAAATAATAAGAGTCATCTATGACAAACCTGCAGCCAACACTATACTGAACCGGCAAGAGCTGGCAGCATTCCCCTTGAAAACTGGCCCTATAATGTTTTTGAAAACTAAGTAGCTTTTAACACAGCTACACATAGTACTTTGGCCCCATCACTAAAAATTTACATAGTGGTAAAATCATGTTAAAATGTTGTAAATTGCATTATGCTTGTCTGTTGTCTACATTCCTTTGGTGGCATTCTAGCAAAATCGTTTTAGATCATAGTTACTGTTTTTAAATACATATTTTTCAGAAATAAAGTCATAATTAAAAGAGTTATTATATTTTACTAAAAACTATAAAATACCCATGTATTTAGATGATGAAAAATAAATAATGTTCAAAACTTAATCTGAAATCATTCTTGTTTGTCAAAAATACCTATCATTCAATCACTGAAGAATAAATAAATATAGTTTAAAATTTGAAATGTTACTGTATGTCTATGAGATTCTAAGAGGGGGCAAATTTTATGAAATAAGTTGGTGAGGTACTTGAAATAAAGCAATGCTTTTATTATTTTATTAAATTGGTCTTAATTATCATCAAACATGATCTCTTGTTTTTTAATGTAAAGAAAATAATTACCATGGCATTGAAACCCTGCATCTTTTCGCTACAACAGGTATCTGTCTTTTCAAACAATTCCTATTTATACAATTTCATACTTTCATGATTAACCCCTTCTTACTTCACATTGGGATAGCTTTTTCATATATTGAAATGTTTTTCCAAATATATCACAGAAACATTCATCTGAGAAACTCTATATGTGTATATGCATTACAAGAGAGGGGTGTGTAATGTGTTCTTGCCACTACTTATAGCAATATTATCATCACGTTTATATTCATTGCTGATGTGCACCAGAGGGAGCAGGTTCCCCTGTTACTGATAATCAGTAAGGCACACCAAGGAGACCAGTTTTGAGATCTCAAAGAACAAATTTCAAAGAACCCTCAAAGAGGGTATCAAAATATGTGTTCTGTTAATGTGGAGGTCATTTCCTATAAAATTGAGGGAACTTGATGTAGAGGCGGATTTATAGCTAAATATGAACATGAGGATCAAGGAAGTTACTTTTCTTTTCCCATTTACTATTCCCTGTTGACAGACAGCATGGTATTATAGCTGTTATAACAGGTATTATGGAATTTTGAGTTTAGGATTAAAACTAAAATTGGCTTCAGTTCATGACTCTGTAATTATTAACTGTAGGATAATACTGCTCTGATTTCATTTTCCTTATTACAAAAATAGCACAGTTTTGGTGTGCTGCAAATCAGCTGGTGTATGTGAAATTGCCTAATGAAGAATGCATTAGTTCACTGCTTCTCCAACATTTTTCTAAATTAATACATTATAGAGGATAGTAAAGATGTATTGGAATTTGTATCACAAAATGTTTTACCAAGAGTTTAATATTTTTCTATATACTGTATTTTGCACTGCAATATCTCTGATCAAGGTGATATTAAAGTTAATTTCTATTTCTCTCTTCAGAATAAGTTCCTTTCTGGACTCTTTGTGATAAACATAAAACATATTATTTAATTTTCCTACTGTAAACTAGATGCTCTCCTTACTCTCATTTATCCAATGCTAAAACTAACACTAAACAAAAACAATTTCAAATTTCACACGGACAATAAGTGGTGGAGGCCCAATTTTAACAAACATGTTTTTCTGATTTCAGATATAAATATACAGCATATGAGACTGAAAAGAACATTCTTACAGTTTTTGTAAAAGCATAAAATATAATGAGAATGTTATATCTACCTGCCAGAAATTATTACTTCTTTTTGACCCATAAAACTAGTCCTTCAGATTTTGCTTCCACTCAACAATTACAGTCACCCATTCTTGTAGTGCTTTTATCTCAATAACGATGAGGTTAAAGTCTCTGAAATTTCTAAAGGAAAATTGTATCTACTAGTATTGTGCTTCTGAGTCCTAGAATTTCATTTGTTCTGATATTTTGTCTTTACTTTTCTCCAGACTTTTTTCGCCTCAATTATAGGCCTTGTCAGCCTGCTGATGCTATTAATGTCTAGCTAATGATTCTTTCTTTAAAAACAAAATCTGAGGCCAGGCATGGTGGCTCATGCCTGTAATTCCAGCACTTTGGGAGGCCGAGATGGGTGGATCACCTGAGGTCAGGAGTTTGAGACAAGTCTGGTCAACATGGCGAAACCCCTTCTCTACTAAAAATACAAAAATTAGCTGGGCGTGGTGGCGAGTACCTGTACTTCCAGCTATTTGGGAGACTGAGACAGGAGAATCACTTGAACCTGGGAGGCGGAGGTTGCAGTGAGCCGAGATCACACCACTGCACTCCAGCCTGAACAAGAGCGAAACTCCGTCTTAAAGAAAAAAAAAAAGAAAAGGAAAGAAAAGAAAAAAATCTGAGTACATGTGGCTGTCCTACATGCATATGACACAAATCAAATTGGTCTGATGAACATAATATGAAATGTAAAATCTTACTGTTCAGCACATCCCATTTTGCTTTCCAGAAATTATTACTGCTATTCTTGTTGTTTATAGTAATGAGAAAAATTTCTGACTTAGGTAAAGTATCTATCTCTGTTAACAATTAAAGAGCCATAAAATGCATGAAGTAGTATTCTGACAATGCTTATCTATTTTGGTTATTTTTTTTTTTTTAGTTTTCATAGGTTTTTGGGGAACAGGTGGTATTTGGCTATACGAGTAAGTTCTTCAGTGGTGATTTGTGAGATTTTGGTGCACCCATCAGCTGAGCAGTATACACTGAATCTATTTTGTAGTCTTTTATGCCTCACCCCCTTTCCACCCTTTCTCTCAGAGTCCCCAAAGTCCATTGTATCATTTTTATGCCTTTGCATCCTATAGCTTAACTCCCACGTATTAATGAGAACATAGGATGTTAGGTTTTCCATTGCTGAGTTACTTCACTTAGAATAATAGTCTCCAATCGCATCCAGGTTGCTGTGAATGCTATTAATTAATTTCTTTTTATGTCTGAGTACTATTCCATCTTATATAACTACCACAATTTCTTTATCCACTCGTTGATTGATGGGCATTTGGGCTGGTTCCATATTTTTGCAATTGTGCAATTCTTAAGTATTTTGCATTGCCATATCCAATGTCAGCTCTAATCTATTGTGTTAGAATCCTTCAAATGACACCAAACTTAAACAATAGAGACATATTTCTGTTTCTCTCTCTCTTTTACATGAGGGCAATATGCTGACGATAGAGTGGATTTTGTTTGATATGATATATAGAGTTTCAAATAACAGTTTGAGAAACAAGGAAAAAGACAGATGTCAATGGCTCAGCAATTAATATCAAAATATACAAGAAAAAAGTAACCTGTTAAACAAGTTATTAGAGACCAAAGTA
This sequence comes from Macaca thibetana thibetana, assembly GCF_024542745.1. NCBI lineage: Eukaryota > Metazoa > Chordata > Mammalia > Primates > Cercopithecidae > Macaca > Macaca thibetana. The sequence goes on from NC_065594.1 coordinate 64,468,317, forward strand.
AGATGGCTGGCCAAAATCTAGACAAATAATCATAATACAATTTCTCATTTTAAAAGTATGAACTGGTGATTTTCTCTTTATTTAAGTGTGTGTTCTTGAACAAATATTTTTTAATGGAGTATCGTCTGGTCCCCCTTCTTCAGTTTGTTGATGTGGAAATGCTATAAAGGGAAGGAAAGGGGATAGGAGCAAAGAGACAGCTCAGCAGCATAGCTAACTGACAAAGTAAAAAGATCAGCCTTGTGTCCCACTGAATTGAGTTTGATATGATAGTGTTATTCTTGTAGGATTTTTCCTGTCAGTAGAGTAGACTATGGAAGGTCATCAAGATAATTGGTACAACAGACAAATATATGTAACCCATAGGTTTTCATCTTTATAAGGTACTAAAATATCCTATGTGTTGATTACTCCTTTCTCATGTTCTTCTTTTTATAACAGATATACTCCATATTTTTTGTTTTGTGTTATATTATTTCATTTATGTTTGCTCTTTTGGCTCTCTCTTAGGTGAGATTTGGAGAGCAAATGAGAAAAAATAAATTAATTGTCTACTATGTTAATGATAAAACCTGATATCTAATCATTTCCCTGTGTTTTGATAATCCGTCTTGTCTTATTTTATATTTTTTTTTCTTGTATTTGTAAACTATTTACTTACTTGTTGGTGAAGTATTAGAATTACTTTTTGGTGACCTTAACACAAATGTAATTCTTTTTTACTTTTTACTTGACATTTTTCTCTTTTAATTGTTTTGCTGATTTTTGGTAAATCCATGTCCATCTTAATGCAGACTCCTCAGTTCTTCCTTGGTTAAAATTATTAAGTATCTTTCATTCTGTCAAGTATTTCCCTTATTCTGATGAAATATCTTGCTGTCAAAACTGTGCTAACACTCATAATCCAAGGGCTGACAAACTGAAGAAAAACAAAAGAAAAAAAAAACCCCATAATACTCTGTCAGATGAATATAACTCAATTACTGCTCCAAATTGGTGAAACATAATTTAAAATGCATTTTAATGATTCATACACTGTAAACATATTTTGAATTAATATATAGTAATTTTCCTGTTACTGAGAAGTTTATGAACTGCCTGGTCACATGATAAACTGTAAAACAAAGTCATTTCATAATTGAAGAAAGTTATTGCAAAGCACGACATGCATGAATCACTTTCTTACAATAATACTTGGAATGTGGCCTGTAGTTAAAGGCACACTCAAATTTATTTATAAAATCATAAATTGCAGTTACATTAATATACAGCTTCTTAAACTATTTAGTAATGACCTGATCAGGATAAATTAGGTCATTTTCTGGGAACTAATATTATACTGTTCATTGAACACATTACAAATTTTATTGGATTAAATGAAGTAATACCAACACTTTCACCCTTTAATGTATTTATAATTTAAGTGAAATATTCAAATCATACAACATAATTTACTATATATTTTATTTTGCCCCATCCGTATGCCAAGAACTACTCTAGGTAATAGCACTGATAGAATGATGCGTAAAATATTGTCTTGACCTCCAGGAAAGGGGTAAAGAGTGTTGCAGGAGATAAACACGCGTAAGTGGCTACAATACAGCGGGCTGTGATGGATAGTGCAATAGACACCAGTATTAAAAAAATAATTTTTTGGCTAAAACATAGAGCAAGCAAAGAAAGAAAATATATTTTATCCTGACATTAGGTCGAAATTGTGTCCAGTAACCAAAGAAACTGCAGAGTCTGACTCTAGAAATGCAACCCAGGGATTATCTAAGGAACATGTAACAGTTAGCACTCTTCTGAATATAAGTAACAGAAAGTAAGCTGGGCTAGCCAAGGTTTAAATAGGAATTTGTTGTAATGTACTGGAACATCTCACAGAACTCAACAATAGAAATCCTACTGGGTCTCAACAACCAGTTGGAATTAGGGATTCTTATGTCAACAGGTCTCTTGCTCCCTCTGGTCTCTGCTTATCTTTGTTAAGAATGCTAATCAAGTGTATTATCTTTTCAAAAACTGGCCTTTTCCTTTGTGTTTCACCTGGCTGGACCTGTATGTTGATGGACTCTTATTTTTAAATGTTAGAATTTCAACCACCATTAGAAGTACAGGTCTTACTCTCTAGTTCTGTTTTCTAACATTTCTAGGAAAAGACTGATCGGCAGAACTTGCCCAATTCTGTGAACTGATGAGAGTGTGTAGACTTTGCTCCATTAGCAATATGAGAAACAGCTGCAGTAAAGTAGGTGGCATGAAGAGGGCATTTTCTAGAATGCCCTCTTGAGGAATCCTATAGATGTACTTTAGAAGATTAATAAGTCTGCTTAATAATTCTCAAAATTGCTAGCTCTGAGGTTTTTATTTGAGGGATTACTTAGAAGTCAGTCATTATCAGAAGTCATAAATCTGTGCATATAAATAGCTAATAACTCTCACAAAGTTAGGGAGCTAAGCCTAAACTCCGATAAGCGATAAGACCTGGCAAAAATAAATAAACACAACAAGATCCAAGCCACTGAATAATTTTCAAAGTCACCTTTCAATTGAAGAGGAAAAAAGAACCTGACAAAGTAACTGAAAATAATTTTCTAAATGTGGAAAGAGACAACGCCTTGAACACAGATATAGTTTGAATATTTGTACCTTCCCAATTTCATATTGTGTTGTACTCTCCAATGCTGGAGGTGGGGCCTGGTGGGAGGTGTTTTGATCATGGGGGTGGATCTCTCATGGCTTGGTAACTGTCTTCATGAGTTCTAGTGAGATCTGGTCATTTAAAAGTATGTAGCATCTCCTACTCCCCATACTCTTTCACTTACTCCTGCTTTTGCCATGTGATGGGCCTGTTTCCCCTTCTTCATCCACCATGATTGTAAGCTTCCTGAGGCCTACCTAGAAGTCAAGCAGATGCCAGCACACTGCTTTCTGTAAAGCCTGCAGAATCATCAGCCAATTAAACCTCTTTTCTTTAAGTACTCAGTCTCAGGTATTTCTTTAGAGCAATGCAAAAATGGCATAATACAAATAACATATAAAATTATACTAATTTTCTCCTATTTATTGGACTCTTATTCTTCATGGCACAATTCTTTTTGAATAAGGCAGCAGTGTACTTATAAATAGCAGCTCCCTGTGTTCTATATCTTGCCTTCTACGGTTAGAAATAACCACCTTGGAGGTGAAATTTAAGCTCTTTAATCTTTAGTTTTTCAACTGTAAAACTGACAATAAATTAGGTCATTCATGAAAATCAGTTGGCACAATGCATGCCATAAGGTAATTGCTCAATAAATATTAATTGCTGCCAGCGTAATACCCAGATTTCTATTTGAGGCAAGTCATTATTTTCCATTCCCTCCCTGGATATGTAACAGGTTCAAATTTCTTTCATATGCTTATAATTTCCAAGTCTATAATTCAAACCATACCTTCCTTTTACTGCCTACTAGATGTGTAGGGCAGACATCAGCATCCCCACGTTACAATAGTTATATTTCTAGAAGGAAGAATTGGTAATCCAATAGACAGGAGGAATTCAGCCATTCTCTAACTCAAATTTTACTAGTATAATATGTTGTGTAATTCGTTCATCATCCATTTATTCTTTCATCCATTTAATAATTACTGATTTAGAAAATGTATTTGTCTGCTGCTAATTTAATAAATGACAGATACAATACTAAGCACCACAGATATAGTTTCTCCCTTTATGGCACTTTCTTTTTTTTTTTTTTTTTTTTTTTTTTTTATTTTTTTAAATTTATTTATTATTATTATACTTTAAGTTGTAGGGTACATGTGCATAACATGCAGGTTTGTTACATATGTATACTTGTGCCATGTTGCTGTGCTGCACCCATCAACTCGTCATTTACATCAGGTATAACTCCCAATGCAATCCCTCTCCCCTCCCCCCTCCCCATGATAGGCCCCGGTGTGTGATGTTCCCCTTCCTGAGTCCGAGTGATCTCATTGTTCAGTTCCCACCTATGAGTGAGAACATGCGGTGTTTGGTTTTCTGTTCTTGTGATAGTTTGCTAAGAATGATGGATTCCAGCTGCATCCAAGTCCCTACAAAGGACTCAAACTCATCCTTTTTTATGGCTGCATAGTATTCCATGGTGTATATGTGCCACATTTTCTTAATCCAATCTGTCACTGATGGACATTTGGGTTGATTCCAAGTCTTTGCTATTGTGAATAGTGCTGCAATAAACATACGTGTGCATGTGTCTTTATAGCAGCATAATTTATAATCCTTTGGGTATATACCCAGTAATGGGATGGCTGGGTCATATGGTACATCTAGTTCTAGATCCTTGAGGAATCGCCATACTGTTTTCCATAATGGTTGAACTAGCTTACAATCCCACCAACAGTGTAAAAGTGTTCCTATTTCTCCACATCCTCTCCAGCACCTGTTGTTTCCTGACTTTTTAATGATTGCCATTCTAACTGGTGTGAGATGGTATCTCATTGTGGTTTTGATTTGCATTTCTCTGATGGCCAGTGATGATGAGCATTTTTTGGCACTTTCAATGTTTAACAACAGCAGCATACAATCAGAACATTGGTAAGTGGAACATGTAACAGAATGTTTAGAAGGACTTCAGTTATTCCCATATTGAAGCTAATGCATAGAAATAGGATTTATAATTTCAAATCAACACATTTTAGTTCACAAAACTGCTAATGACCGGTAGTCATATGGAATGATGCCAGAACAAAATACCTTAAATATTCTAAGAGAAGTAGTGAAAGGAGGTAAATATGATTTCTTCTACTGTATCACATGGAAGGTTCTCATAGGGAAACACTCATACTTACGGGCAGTGCTTATAAGACAAGTGAGTGATATAACATTCACTAGATGTATATTTATTCAAGTACAAAACCTCATTTTCTGCTGTAATTACTATAGAGTTTGGAGAGGGTGTTCTTGAGTGAGTTTTCTCTCAGTCTAAGATGATGGCATAGTAAGCTTATGACTTCCTTTTCCACACAACTATTTAAAAGAGTAGATGCTTGAATGTGTCCCATTAAGTTTGCAGCTACATTTTATCACAGATTTTGTAGGCAACACTGGTTACAAAGACATCTAAAAGTAAGAGTGATATAGTTTGGATATTTGTCCCCTTGAAATCTCATGATGAAATACAATCTCCCATGTTGGAGATGGGGCCCAGTGGGAGATGTTTATGTCTTAAGGCAGATCCCTCACAAATGGCTTACTGCTGTTCTCGCCAGAGTGAGTGAGTTCTCAGGAGATCTGGTTGTTTAAAAGTGTGTGAAACCTCCCCTGTCCTCTTGCTCCCACTCTGATCAGGTGATGTGCCTTCTCCCCTTCACCATCTCCCATGATCATAAGCTTCCTTAGGCTTCACCAGAAGCAGATGTCCGTACCATGCTTCTTGTACACCCTGCAAAATCATAAGCAAATTAAACCTCTTTTTGTTTTATAAATTACTCAGTCTCAGGTATTCCTTTGTAGTAACACAAATAGACTAACAAAAAGAAGGTTTTTGGGGGTACTATTACCAAAAGGGTTTGACGGGACCCTGAGATTATGTGCCTTAAAAACACTGTTACATCATTTCACACCACAAATCATGGTTCTTAAGAGAGCATCTTTGAAAACTGTTTATGTTCCCATAGCTCTAGTGACTGAGCAAGCAAATTAGCAGGATTTGAGCCATGAAGAATACCCAGGCAAAGTGAAACGAAGCAAATGGATTATTGCAAAATCTGAGGTAAGAGATGATTGGGGCATGGTTAGAGTGACAGCAATTGGCGTGAAAAACATTAGTGGACTTGAGATGTATTTTGGAGCTGTAAGCGGAATTTGCTGGTGGGCTGGATGAATACAGGGAGGATTCAAGCATGACTACTGAGTTTTTGGCTCAAATGGCTGATAAGAGAGTGGCGCTAATTTTAGAACAAGGAGCATTGGCAGAATAATAAACTGAGGTAGAGGAGTCATCTGTTCCATTAAGTTCTTGTTAAATTTTAAGAAGTAGATAAATAAAAAAAAAACCAGGCAGTTAATTGAATTTTGGGATCTAGAGGGCAAGTAATATTTGAACTTCAAGGGGAAACAGGATAATTCTTCCATTTAGCAGGAGAAAAGACTAAGATCATAGTTCAGGCACAGGGTGGCTTCGAGATTTGGGATTAAGAATTTGAGCTCCTCCTTGAATACTTTTATTTTCTCAAACAATCTTGACACGAGACCCATGGCTGAAAAAGAAGACGTACAGGAGTTAAATATTAAGAAAAAAGGTTAAAAGTGTAAATTAGTCTCAAGAGTGAAAAGCGGTAACACAGGGGGACATGTTAGATTTCTAAGCAATATCAAGTTTCTGTGAAGTCTGTGGTCATTAATTTTAAGTGAAACCACTGTGGAACAAAATCAAACTTTGCCTTGGGTTTGATTCTGCTCTGTCAGGGACAATTTTATTATGATTTCTTAATGCAGCCATATGAAAGAGTAAGGCAAAATAACCCCTGATGAGAACCTATACTAGGATGAAGAGCTAACATACAGATTAAGTGAGCAAATTTCCATACTAAATATTTCATACTTAAGTGAAAAAAATACAATTTCTGATGGCAAACAATGTTTGCTAATTTTATGGTCACAAAAAAACCTCATAGTTAAAAGTTATATTCCGAGGATACTAAGTATGAGTGTTATATTTACATTTCTGCTTTGGAAATCTGAATTATAAACATTAATTTATTTGATTTAATTATGGAAATATAAGTTACAACTCTATTAGATGAAGAGCCTTGAGAGAAATATAATCTTGTTGGCATAATTATTGTGTTATGCAGTTGTTCTTCTCAGCAAGTTAAGGAAGAGTAAGTTGGAAAGTGTTTATATTTAAGTGGTATTATAAAATGATTTTCAGGGCAGCCTAAACTGTTTTTTTAAGCTGAATGCATGCTCTGTGTCTTGGATTGTGTTAATATCAACTTGGTTAAGATGGAAACTGGATTTCCCAGACCCTCTATCCCTCTAGGATTCCAAATTAGAAATATTCTAAAACGGATCTTGTATGAGATTTGGAAGATAAAAGTGAAGCTGTAGCCATTATTCTCTAAAAGCCATAATGTTCACATATGGTGGCAGACATAGACAACAGTCCCAGCTACTATCTGTTTGGCATCCAATTTGTCTTCCCAACTGCTGGCCCTGTTGACCAATAGAAGCCTTGAATGACTTTAAGTGCGTGGCTGAGAAGCTACACAGGTGTTAAATACATAGATGCCCTTAAGATAGCTTGGTAGCTTCTTCAAACAATTTAATGATGATACATCTAACTTTTCACTGACCTATTTTTCAACTCATTATCACCACCCCTTCTAACCTTAACAGCCTATTGCTTCTCATAATCATAGCGAGCCAATATCCCTCTCCAAAGAGTCACTCCCATTTAAAAAAAAAACAAAGAAAAAACTTTACATCTCAATACTAATTTCCCTACAAATATTTTAAATTATAACATTTACTGCCACAAAATTATCTTACGTTATGTCCTCTTTGAAGCCACACTAGTCCCCACCGTAGTTATTATTACCTGCTGAGGCAATCAAACAGAATGTCTTAACGCAGGACTATACTTTTTTTGCTATGCGCTGTTTGGATCTCTACCCTTACTCATAATACTCATTTATCCCCAAATGCCCTAGACTCTGTAAATATACTAATTATATCATATAGTGCTCAAGAAATAACAACTTCCTAATCCATAGTCTTTTATGACTATGATACATCACAGCGTTTATAGTAAAAATACCCCTCTGTAGACTCCACCTGTGACTGCCAAAAGCCCAAGATCAGGCCCCCATTGTTGGGTCAATAATCCTCCTAGCAGTACTCCTAAAATTAGGTGGCTATTGAATAATGCAAGTCAACTTAATCCTTAAACTCCTAACAGAATTTATATCCTGCCCCTTCTTCATACTATCCGTATGAGGAATAATTATAACAAGCTTCATCTGCCTGCACCAAACTAAAGTCACTCATTGCCTACTCCTCTGAAAGTCTCATAGCACTTGTTATCATAGCCATCCTCATCCAAACCTCCTGAAGTTTTCTAGGAGTAACGACCATAATAATTGCCCATTGACTCACCTCATCCATATTATTCAGCGTTGCAAACTCAAACCATGAATGAGTCCATAGCCAAACCATACTGCTAGCCTGGGGCCTTCAAACACTCCTCCCGCCACATGACGATAACAGTCACATTATGACTCTCCAACCTCGCCCAACCTCGAACCTCAACAACCTCCAACTTCACTCACTTTGCCCTACCCCCATCATTAATCTAGTAGGAGAAATTTTCATAACCATAGCCTCATTCTCTTGATCTAACCTTACCATTATGTTTGTAGAATGTAATCTATTACAGCCCTTTATTCTCTGTATATATTGATTATTACACAATGAAGAGTATTCACATATCACACTTATAATATTAAATCATCCTTCATATGAGAAAATACCCTAATATGTAAACATTTTCTAACCCTTCTCCTATTATCACTAAATCCCAAGCTATAATTTTGGGGCTTATATAATGTAGCTGCAGTGTTGGGGTAATTTGGGGGTTTATGTAATGTAGCTGTAGTTTAATTAAAACATTCGATTATGGATCTAATAATAGAAGTCTATAACTTCTTACCTACCAACAAAGTATGCAAGGACTGCTAATTCATGCCTCCGTATTTAACAATAAGGCTTTCTTAATTTTTAGAGGATAAGACTTATCTTTTGGTCTTAGGAAACCAAGACGTTTGTGTAACTCCAAATAAAAGTAATAAATACATTTGCTTTCTTTATGCTGACTCACTAGTCCTACTAACTTTTCCAATTATTATTACCTCAATTAGCATTTATAAAGACAGTTTGTATGCCAATGATGTAAAATCATCCATTGCATGTACCTTTATTATAGGCCTCATCCCCACCACCAGATTCATCTATGCAGGCCAAGAAACTATTGTTTCAAACTGACATTGAATGACAGTTCAAACTCTAAAGCTTTCACTCAGCTTTAAACTAGATTACTTCTCTACAATATTCATTCCAATAGCACTATTTGTCACATGATATATTATAGCATTCTCAATATTTTATATATATATATATATATATATATATATATATATATATATATATACTCAGTCCCAACATAAATCAATTCTTCAATATCTACTCATTTTTCTCATTACTATACTAATTCTAGTCACTGCCAACAACCTATTCCAACTCTTTATCGAATGGAAAGGGGTAAGTATTGTTAGTCCAAACTGCACCATTTTGTAAGCACCACTTTGCAAACCCTGATCAGAGTGAAACATTCCACGGGGGTTCGGGCCATGAGAACCATCCTGCCTAACCACTTGACCACAAGGCACAGGAATATCCTTATCATACCCTGCCAGACAAAGGTACCACTGAAGGAACATCCTTATCAACATCCTCCCAGACAGCAAGCCATACTGCAAAGAGCATCAACCCTGCACCTATAAATTGCCCCAGCCTGTAAGCAGCAGTGGGCTCTGGCATTAAGCTGGTCCCCCACCTCCGCAGGTAGTGCTGGCAATAAACCTGTGTTGCTGTAGAGCTGCCTACTCTCTTTCTGTCTTTGTTTAACCTTTACCTTCCTGTCAAAACCTAACAGGTATTAGGTCCTTCCTGCTAATTGGCTGATGGTATGACAGGACAGACACCAACACAGCAACCGTTCAAGCAGTCTGACATGATTGCATCAGAGACATCGGCTTTATCCTAGCAATAGCACGATTTCTCTTGTCCAATATATGATAATTTCAGCAAATATTTACCCTCAAACCTAGCCCCAGTACTCTTCCACTAATTGGTTTTCTAGTAGCAGCAGTTAGCAGATCAGCTCAATTTGCTCTCCACCCCTAACTCCTGTCAGCTATAAAAGGCCCAAAACCCATCTCAGCCCTACTCCACTCTAGCACAATAGTTGTAGCAGGCATTTTCCCACTGATCCAATGTTATTCCCTAACGGAGAATAACATACCTATTCAAATGCTCACATTATGCGTAGGAGCTATTACTACACTATTTACAGCAATCTGTGCTGTAACACAAAATGGCACTTAAAAAATTGTGGCATTTTTCACCTTGAGTCAACTAGGACTCATAATAATTACAACTGGCATTAACCAACCTTACCTAGCATTTCTTCATATTTGTACACATGCCTTTTTCAAAGCTATATTATTTATATGCTCCTGGTCTATTATTCATAACCTCAACCATGAGCAAGATATTCAAAACATAGGTAGGCTATTTAATGCCCTGCCCTTTACCTCTTCCTCACATATTATTGGCAGCCTCACACTCAGGGGTATACCTTTCCTGAAAGGCTTCTACTCCAAAGACCTTATTATTGAAGCCACAAACACATCATATACCAATGCCTGAGCCCTCTTAATCACACTCATTGCCATCTCCCTAACAGCTGTCTACAGTACTCAAATTATCTTCTTCGCACTGCTAGGACAACTTCGCTTCACAACTTTAGTTGTTATCAACAAAAAATAATCCCCTCCTAATTAATTCAATTAAACATTGAACAATTGGTAGCATTTTTGCCAGATTTTAATCTCCAACAATATCTCCCCAATATCAATTCCCCAAATAATTATGCCTCTCCATACAAAGCTCACAGTTCTGGGCATGACTATTCTAGGCTTCTCACTAGCACTATAACTCAACCTTATCACTAATAACCTCAAACTTTAATACCCATCACAAACATTTAAATTTTCCAATGTATTAGGATTTTACTCAACCACAATGCACCGTGCAACACCATATTCAAACTTCCTTGCAAGCCAAAATATAGCCTCCCTTCTACTAAATCTAATCTGAATAGAAAATACAATACCAAAAACACTGCCCAATTTCAGATCATAGTCTCAACCACTGTATCTGCCCAGAAAGGTCTAATTATGCTCCACTTTTTCTCTTACCTTATTCCATCTCTCCTAACCTTATTCTTAATCATTTAACCCTACTTCTCTGGGTAATCTCTATTGCAATAAAAATACTAACAAACAAAGATTAATCAGCAACTACCACCAGTCAACTCTCATAGCTATATTATGCGGCCACACCTATAGCATCCTCACCAAGTAATCCCACTTCCTCATCCTCAAATGTTACCCAATTTTCCATATTTTTAAAATTGATTACAATTTCTACCTCATCATAATTAATTATTCACACTACCGTTACCAACTCTAATATCAGTCCTAGTAGTAAAGCATCCCAAATGACAACACTTGGCCCCAAACAATTTAAGGTGTTAAATACAGAGAAGCCCTCAGGATTAGGAGTTAAGCCCCTAGGATTAAGCCCCTAGGGGCTTGTATGTATTTAACCCCTCTGTAGCTCCCAAGATTCTTCTTGGGAAGATGGATGTGTTTGCTTTTTTTTTATTATCTCTTCAGACTTCCATGTTTTCACCTATCAGTCCTTCAAGCTGATTCTTTAGTGGCCCTGATAATTATAATCTAATGTGATTATTACGTATGGTATAACTGTATCAAAATATCTCATGTACCTCATAAATATACACAACTACTGAATACCCACAAAAATTAAAAATATATTTTTAAAAATCTTTCCTCGTTTAAAGTTTCATGATATTATATACAATGTGCGTTCTGTTTTGATTTCGTTATCAGCTTAGACTAGGTTAACTTATAGAAAAAAAATGCAAAATATTATTAGCTTGCAAGAACCAAAGTTTATTTCTTACACATTTTGATGTTTATTGCTTGTCAACTTTTGCTTGGTTTCAAGTCTTTTTTATTACAGTACAACAGCTAAACAGCAGCCTTTGTCTCTGATTACCAAGACCCGTGACACATTGGAAAATAGAGAAAGCAGGCTCTCATGAAGACTCTTCAGCTCTTGCTCAAAAGTGACACACGCACTACAAACCCACCTTTCATTCAAAAAAGCAATTCATATGACCAATCCGAATCCAATAGAAATTGTAATTCTTCCACAAGGATATATCTGGTACAGAGGAAAAGCAAATCTGTTGACAATACCAACAGAATCTGACAGAATCCATCCTCATGTTCAAAATATTTCTTTTTTTTTTTTTACGTAAGCACAAAAAATAGATTCATTATTTTTCTAGGTAGACGACGCATTGCCCCATTCACTTATGACATCAGGTCCAAGTTGAGGATTTTTTTTGGTGGTCCCCACATTAGACCACAATAGGATTCCATTAAACTCAGAGATCTATATATGACATTGTCAAATTATCTACTTGTCACCTCCTTCTGTGATTTCTGAATCCATGCATTTAGCATAAAAGTAGTAGAATGGGGATAATATAATCACATTTAATTATCCCATTTAGAAAGGCACATAGCAGTTACTTTTCCTTAGTATCCTGATCCTAGTGGGTAGAAATTAATTGCAAAGGGATGATTCACGGGTGTTTGGGAATGTTTCTTGATTAGAGCCCAGTCTATGATTCTAAACAGTTTTCCAGCTCAGTTTGCCACATTCCTTAGCTCCACCACCCAGTTTTGTCTTTTTCACCACCTTATATTTTGATGCCAGCATAATGCTTGGTTTGTAATAGTTGCACAGTGAAGGCCTATTAAGTGAGTAAACAATTCACAAAACAAGGTAAATATAAGGAATGAAGTGTTATATAATGTAGAAAAGATTTGTAACCCTTAGAAAAATTCAAATGAGCTCAGTTAAGACTATTATTTCATGAAACTCTGGAAAGGTAGGGTATGATATGGTAAGAAAATAACATTTTCAGCAAATGGAGAAAATGAGTAAAGTCATCAATGAACATAGTATATGTAAGACAAGCTTGATGAGGATTTGAAGGAAAATAACTTTACATGTAAAAGAATTATAAACTGTTAATATAAAGTTTTAATTTTTTAAAATTTAAATTTATCAATTTAAATATTTTTAGATAATGCATATAATTTTTGATGTAAAATAACAACTGAAATGAAAGTTGCTCATGTTTCCTTCAGAATCTTCTTTCTCTTATTATTTAAACACACAGAAGCATCTTCTCATTAAAAAATGACACTGGGACCAGTGAGCCTACAAAGTGTTCTTGCTCTACCCTTCTCACTGTGATTTATGATTATGTACTTAATGTGTCTTCCCAAAGCATTAAAATGACAAAGGGTTCCAGGATTAGAAAACAATGCCACTGGAGAGTTCAGAGGAATCATTAGAGACTTTCAGGATAGAAAGAAAGGAATGTTATTTTATGATTTCATTGATCCTCTCTACATTTCTGCTCAATTCTTCCTTAGCATTTCTGCTACACATGTAAATTAAATAACTGGCTGTCAACTAAATTCATTCCCACCTGAGAGTAAAAAGAAAAAAAAATGGAGAATTTACCATATGTGAGTTTGCACATGAGCTGTTAACCTTTAAATGTTGATGCCTCTCATGTGAACAGTAATTAAGCAGACATGATAGAGCAACTCCAATAAGTACTTAACTGGATATATGCATGCTCCCATGTCTATCACTGTATTTCTCCTATCTCATTCAACATTTGGTAAACACACATTAGCTCCCTGCTATAAGTAATTCAATATGCTGGTTGCTGAGGTTTTTAAAGAGGAATATGAAAATGGAATAAAATTCATAATACAATGTCCTGCCTTTGTCACTCAGTAGACATGAAACTTTGTGCGAGTTGCTTAACCATTTTTGAGCCTCAGTTTGCTCATTTATAATACAGGAATGTCAACATACCCGATCTCACAGGGTTACCAAGAAAAATACATGTTTGCATGGAAAGCACTCAAATAATAGCTTTTATTAATATTGTGAAAATTGCTAGAAAACTACAATTTGGTATGACTAATTGATATGATGCAAGTAGATACCAAACTCTATAGAACTGTGAAGAAGGGCTTAACACTATTTTAGAATAACGTTTACTGGGAAAAGTAATTTTTGAGCTGACCACTGAAGAAAGAATAGAAATTAGCCTGATTGGTGGAGCAGAAGAAGGGCAGTACAGGAAAAGAACAGCATATGTTACAAGTCACATGTGCTAGAGCATATCACATTTTCATAATTGCAAGCCATTTTTGCATAGCTGGAACGACATTTTCCAGGGAAAAACTTCTGAAAATGGTACTAGAAAATATTTCTCAGAGCCAGACAATAAAGAACGATTCCAGGTTACATTTTTTTGAGCACAGCTTTCATTGTTTTACCTATAAATATACAATATAATTTAGTTGTTGTAAAAAACAATGTTTATGTTTTTGTGGGAAATGGATATCAAAAATAAATGAATATAATCATGCATGATGTTATGAGTATTAGATGTGGCCTTATAGTAGTAGAAAACAATTCATTTGAAGGAAAGAAAAACATATGAGAGATATTTTGGATATAGGATCAACAGCAGGGTTACTTATGGTAAACACTGATTTTTCAGGAAATAGCAAAAGAACAGTTTGTTTTTTACTATCCCCACAGTAGCCAAAAAAGTAAGAAAGGAACTAGAAGAGAGTGACATCATGTAATTGTATAATTTTGAGTGAACTTTTAGTCTTGATTTCTAATTTGATTGCAATGTGGTCCAAGAGAGTGGTCCTTATTATTTTCGTTATTTTGCCTTTTCTGAGGAGTGTTTTGTGTTTGATTATGTGGTCAATTCTGTTATTTTTGGGTGATGAGTTCTTTAGAAATGCCCTAAATGTCCTAATTAGAAGACATAGAGTGGCAAGCAAATAATTGGCATGTTGTCTGATAGGGTTTGGCTGTGTTCCCACCCAAATTTCATCTTGAATCATAGTTTCCATAATCCCCATGTGTTGTGGGAGGAATCAGGTGGAGATAATTGAATCATGCGGACAGTTTCCCCCATCCTGTTCTCATGATCATAAATGAGTCTCATGAGATCTTATGGTTTTACAAGGGGCTTTTCCCCAGTTTGTTCTGCACTTTTGTCTGCTGCCTTCATGTTAAGAAGGATGTGTTTGCTTCCCCTTCTGCCATGATTGTAAGTTTCCTGAGGCCTCCCCAGTCCTGCAGAACTGTGAGTCAATTAAGCCTCTTTCCTTTATGAATTACAGAGTCTCAGTCAGGTCTGTATTAGCAGCAAGAGGACAGACTAATACACTGTTTTTAAGAGACTCATCTCACATGCAATAAGAATTATAGACTCAAAATAAAGGAATGAAGACAAATCTACCAAGAACATAGAAAACAGAAAACCGGAAGGGTTGCAATCCAAATTTTAGACAAAATAGGCTTTAAACCAACAAAGATTAAAAAGCAGACTTCAACAAAGACAGGACTTCAGGTCCATTTGGTCCAATAGTCAGTTTAGTTCCTGAATGCTTTGTCCATTTTCTGCCTTGATGATTTAATACTGTCCATGGGGTTTTGAAGTCTCCCACTATTGTTCCGTGGGAGTCTGAGTCTCTTTAAAGGTCTGTAAGAACTTGCCTTATGAATGTAGGTGCTCCTTTGTTGGGTGGATATATATTTAGGATATTTTCATGTTGTTCTTGAATTGAATCCTTTATCATTATGTGGTGTCCTTCTTTGCTCTTTTAAAAAATCTTTGTTGGTTTAAGATCTGTTTTGTCTAAAATTTGGATTGCAACTCTTGCCTTTTTTCTGTTTTCTACTTGCTTGGTAACTTTTTTTCTTCTTTTATTTTGAGCCTATTTTTATTGCATGTGAGATGAGTCTCTGAGTCTCTTGAAGACAGCATACAAATGGTCCCTGGTTCTTTATGCTGTTTTCTACTCTATGTCTTTTAACGGGGACATTTAGGCCATTTACATTAAAGGTTCATATGGATATGCATGCATTTAATCTTGTTATGATATTATATGGTTATTATGCAGACTTGTTTGTGTGGTTGTTTTATAGTGTCGCTGATCTGTGTACTTAAGTGAGTTTTTTGTCTGGCTGGTAAAGGTCTTTCCTTTCCATATTTAGTGCTTCTTTCAGGAGCTCTTGTAAGGCATTTCTGGTGGTAAAGAATTCCCTTAGCTATTGCTTGTCTGGAAAGGATCTTATTTCTCCTTTGCTTATGAAGTGTACTTTGCTGATTATAAAATTCTGGGTTGAAATTTATTTTCTTTAAGAATGTTAAATATTGGCCCCCAGTTTCTGTTGGCTTGTAGAGTTTTTGCTGAGAGATTCACTCTTAGTCTGATGGGCTTCTCTTTGTAGGTGACCTAACCTTTTCCTTGAGCTGCTTTTAGCACTTTTTTTCTTTCATTTCAACCTTGGAGAATCTGATGAGGATGTGTCTTGGCAATTATCATCTTGTGAAGTATCTTTGTGGGGTTTTTGGTATTTACTGAACTTTAATGTTGGCCTCTTTAGTTAGATTGGGGAAGCTCTCATGAATGATATCCCAAAATATGTTTTCTAAGTTGCATACACTCTCCCTGTCTCTTTCAGGGACACCAATGAGTCTAAATTTCTTCTCTTAATATAATTCTGTATTTCTCAGAGGGTTTGTTCATTCCTTTTCATTCTTTGATCTCTATTCTTGTCTGCCTATCTTATTTCAGTGAGCCAGCCTTCTGGCTCTGAGATTCTTTCCTCAGCTTGGCTTATTCTGCTGTGAATACTTGTGATGGCATTATAAAATTCTTATAGTGGGCTTTTCAGCTCTATCAGATGGGTTACATTGTTTTTCTATACTGGCTATTTTGTCTGTCAGCTCTTTTGTTGTTTTACTATGATTAGCCTCCTCGGATTAGGTTTCAACATACTTTCCATCTCAGTGATCATCATTTCTACTTATATTCTGCATTCTATTTCTGTCATTTCAGCCATCTCAGCCTGACTCAGAACACTTTCTGGGGAGGTAGTTTGGTTATTTGGAGGAAAAAAACGCATCCGGGTTTTTTGAGTTGTCAGAGAGCTCTTGTGCTGGTTCTTTTTCATCTTTGTGGGCTGATGATTCTTCAGTCTTTGCAGTTGCTGACCTTTGTTTTTGTTCGTTTGTTTGTTTGTTTCCCTTTTATCTTATTTAATTACCTTAAGGGTTTGATTGTGGTATAAGGTGGGTTCAGCTTACTGGTTTTGTTTTTGGAAGATTTTAGGGGTCAGCGCTCAGCTCCCAACTTCTGGACTATGTGCTCTAACTCTGGGTGTCTTGAATTAGCCCCTACTTTGTTTTCTGAATACTCAAGGGTAAGAATCCTCTGCAGTGGTGGGGCCAAGCTGCTCCTGGACAACTATACTCTGAGGGTGGTGTCAGTCAGAGCATTTCACAATGTGGTGGCAGTGGGATCTGTCCTCATTCTCACTTGCTAGCAGCAGTGGCAGTGGCAGTGCAGTGGAGAGCAGGCTCATAGGTTGTGGCAGGGTGCTAGTGGGTGCCAGGATGCCTGCCTCTATGTGAGCATTCACCACAGTGGCAGAGGCATCATGGTGGGTGGGACAAGGAATCCCTGCTAGTGACTGTGTGCTGTCCTGCTGGTGGTGGTGTTATCATGAGGTCAGGAAACTGGTAGCAACAGGACTGTGTATGCTTTCTGTGTGCCACAGGCAGGGGTGGTTGCTCAGGGTGTGGGAGGATTTGTTATTCTCACTGCCTAGTTTCACTCTTCCAGCAGAGTTGGTGCAAGGGTGGGTCACTGGTGGGGCTGGGCTGGCTGGCTGGCTGTGTGTCTTCCAAGGCTGTAACTACATTGCAGGTTAGTGAGGGTATAGGGTCCGAGTGAACTTTGCCTCAGCAGTAGCAGAGCAAGGTGCATAAACACATATGCACTGGTAGGGCAAGGATGGCAAAACCTGCCCATGTACACACATGCTAGTAAAGCTACGTGGTTGGTTGCTGTGGGCCTGTGGGAAGCTGCAATATGGGCAGGAAGTGGATGGGCTGGTGCATGACCATGGGGGTTAACCTCCAGATTTCTCCACCATTCAGGCAAGGTCCACTTGCACAAGAGCTATGATGTGGGGTCCCAGGGCACCTGAGGTTGTCCTGCAAACAGGTGCAGACAAGATGGGGTCCCAGGAGAGGACAATAGTCCAAGTGGTGCTTAAGTCAGACTGCCCAGTCCAATGGGCAAGATTGCCCTGCAGAATTCAGGTAAGACAATTCCTGAAGTCTGCTATGGAAACAAGCCAAGCCTAGGGAAATGAATGTTCTTGCTCATGTTCTGCTACAGACACTCCTGCACCAAACTCTCTGGCCCCCACATCTCCACGCATGCTGATCACACGGAAGATGCTTTCATCCTGCTAACTTGGGCATAGGAGGTGGAAGCAGCTGGCAACTGAAGGCTGGAACACTTGCTACTGGATAATCATAGCTTTTAATGTTGCACCTTTTCAGGTTGTTAAGGGAGTCTCTGTTTTGGTTCAATTTTGGACATGTTTGGAAAATAATCTGCAGAAACGAGCTGTGGTTGCAAGGACCTCATAGTTCCCAAGAATTAAAAAAAGAAAAATAATTCCACTTGTTCAACTTAATTCCTTTTCTTTGTCTTCCTTCCCTCGCTTCCCTTTTCTCCCATCCTCTTTTCCAGGCTGTTTCACTTTGCAATATGTCACTGGTAATAAGTTGCAGGATAGCACAATCTTAATTTATTTTCGCCTATGTATTTGAGTTCAAAACTCCTATATCTAAAGAAATACACTGGGGTCATTAAAAAAAATCTATCTTAAAAAAATAATAAGTAAATAAATAAATAAACAAATAAATACCACTTATCTTACCACTTCTCTAAGCAGCAGTGGTCAAGGGTCTCGTCCTGCCAGGATTCCAGAGGCCTAAGGTACGAGTGGATTGCTTCTTGCCCGTTCAACTCACCAATTCCCTCAGAGTGTTAACTGTATTTATAATTTTCATGTTTTTCACTCTTGTTTTAGCTCCATTTTTACTGACTCACATGAACTTTTCTTCCAAACTCTTCCTAGAACCGTAATAAAGGTAAGTAAAAGAATAGTCTAACTTCAGAATTGAAATCAATTCAGAATAACGAGGGAATGTATGAAATTTGACTTCTCAACATAGCAGCCATAATTTAATTAGCAAGTCATTGACTTCTCTTAGCCTCAATTATTTTTTATTTTAAAATTATGAAAATAAATATTTCACTTAAGTTATTATAAGTATAAATATAATGGGTATGTAAAAGTACATGGTATGCTACATAAATGTTCAAAAGTAAAATTCTGATTTCATTTATCATCATCAACAATTTTTATTATCCTCAATATTATTCAAAGTTAGATTATCCATACAAAACAAATACAGATGTTCAAAATATAGACTGAGGCCAGGTGCGGTGGCTCAAGCCTGTAATCCCAGCACTTTGGGAGGCCAAGACGGGCAGATCACGAGGTCAGGAGATCGAGACCATCCTGGCTAACACGGTGAAACCCCGTCTCTACTAAAAAATACAAAAAACTAGCCAGGCGAGGTGGCAGGCACCTGTAGTTCCAGCTACTCGGGAGGCTGAGGCAGGAGAATGGTGTGAACCCAGGAGGCGGAGATTGCAGTGAGCCGAGATCCGGCCACTGCACTCCAGCCTGGGCGACAGAGCGAGACTCTGTCTCAAAACAAAACAAAACAAAACAAAACAAATATATATAGAGAGAGACTGAGACTAATTCTCTATGACTGGTTTATTTTTTGCCCCCGAAAATGTGAATTTCAGATTATCATAGGTAAATTTTTAAAATTGCCTCCTTTGGAAATTGGTCTGCGAGTTAATGGATGCTTGTATTTTCCTTATAAAAATTAAAATAAATGTATGTAAAATTACATTTTATTGGAAATGTCTTCTAGTGAATTATGATTTAATATTGGTCTTGTTTTTGACACGTAGGATGAAAATAAGTTATCATGACTTTTAGAGCAGTTTGAGATTTTCCTTGGCTACAAGTAATAGAATTATTACCAGTGACCCCTCACATAAAGAAATATTCAAAGGCAAGCAGTCTGGAGTTTCAGCTGAGGCTCTATAGTATCAGCAACATCCCAATCTCCTTCTATGTTTCTGCCTGACCATCTTGAGTAGAAGTCTTTTACTTGTTTTAATAACATATAGTTGTATGGTCATGCTCCATCTGTGGCTTCATATTTGCAATCCATGCCAGAATAGTTACAGGATTAAATAAGCAATGAAGACAAAGAGGTGATACTTACATCAAGAAAACAAAATTTCCCAGAAATCCCTAGCAGATATTCATTTGCAATAACTCTGTCTCATGACTAGACTGAACTGCAAAGGAGGCTGAGAAATGCAGTTTATCACCTGGGCACAATGTTACCCTAGACAAAATGGAAACCTTGCTGATAAGGAAATAGAAGAGACTAGACATTAAGTAGGCAGCAACAGGGTGAAACATCATCAACAGGATGAAAACATCTTCCGTAATCAGCATGCCAGATGTGGAGGCCAGAGGATTTGGTGCAGGAGTGTCTGTAGCAGAACACGGCCAAGGACACCCATTTCTTTGGTTGTCAGGTTCTTTTAGTAAATAGAGACAGATGGTGGCTGTATAAAATTTCTTTCTAACCTGCCGTCATGGAACATGTTACAATGATAGTGCATGTGTTCTGAGTTTATGATACTAAGATAAAAAGAATGATACATAAATTATTCTATGTAATTATTGAAGTACAAATTCATTTAAAAGTTTGTGACTATCAAGTAGTTTATAATCAATATTGTACGTTAATTCGGTATATACATATTAATGTACTACTTACAATTATAATCATTTGAACAATGTGTTGTTTTTGTAAAATGAAATTTCGATTTGTGTGCTTATTGTATTTGAAGCTTCTCATTTTAAGGCTCAGAATACCTGTAAATAACACTAATTTATATTGCTTGTCTTAAAATATCCATTTTAGTGTGTTCTGTTATTACTTTAAGTGTTAATATGTATTAATGTGTTTATTATGTATAAATTTAATATGGTATTGACAATCAGAGGAGTTGCAGTGTATTAACCTAAGCAAATATTTGCAGTGAACAATTGTCAGGTTCTTTTAGTAAATAGAGACAGATGGTATCTGTATAAAATTTCTTTCTAACCTGCCATGGTGGAACATGTTACAGTGAAAGTAGACCTCAGAATGGATTCTGATAAACATACAAACATTTATCACCAAGTATATAAAAAACCACATAATGTAATTTATAGTGTTGGTGTTTATTTGAAGCATCTTTTTTTTTTTTTTTTTTTTTTTTTTTTTTTTTTTTTGAGACAGAGTCTCACTCTGACACCCAGGCTGGAGTGCAGTGGCGCGATCTTGGCTCACTGCAAGTTCTGCCTCCCAGGTTCACACCATTCTCCTGCCTCAGTCTCCCAAGTAGCTGGGACTACAGGTGCCCACCACCACACCCAGCTAATTTTTTTGTATTTTTAGTAGAGACAGAGTTTCACCGTGTTAGCCAGGATGGTCTTGATCTCCTGACCTCGTGATCCGCCCACCTCGGCTTCCCAAAGTGCTGGGATTACAGGCGTGAACCACTGCGCCCCGTCTATTTGAAGCACTTTTACAAGAACTTTGAAATTCTCAGTTTACTCTAAAGCAGATAAAAGTATAACTTGATAGAAGGACCAGCCATGTTTCTACTTGTTTCAGGTGAAGAGGGTGAGAAAAATTGTGGGTATGATGTGTGAATGTACTATACACTCTTTTTAGACAACCATATATCCTGAACATCCCTTATTCTTCCCAAATAAAACATTTTAATATTCATAATGTTAAGTATGAGCCTTGCGTTGCATATTTACTTAATGATGTATAAAGAGTTTGTATAAGATTTCTGAAGCATGAATCCCCAATCAAGGACCTTCAAATGCTAATTATCTACCTCCAAATAGTGTATTCTTAATTAGGGTCCTACAAATGTAACATAAAATCCCTCAGGTATAGAATAAAATTAATGCATGCACACATGCAGACTGCTCTATACACTGAGTTATTTTAAATTTCAAACATAATCTGTAAATACATTTGTCAAAAAGGTGAAGGTTGCCTTTATACTGTGTAGCAGCTAAGGTTGGATGGAGGACAAAGTCAATGCTTAGAGGGCTTTGCATTACCAAATGGGCCAACTGAGCTTAAGAATACCTGAAGATGAAAGCAATAAAACGTTGGCAGTAATTAGCAGTAGACACTTTGTCTAATTGACGAAATGATATCTTGAGATACCACTGTGGCTCTGAGAACCCTGTTGCTCCTCAGACCTTGGACTTTTAGGATATTTCTTGAAGTCTAAAGTGCCATTGATTGGCTATCAGATGCCTCCCTCCTCCTCTTTCAAGGTCCATTGGACTTATCAGGGATATTTTGTAATTTTTGGTTTTACCCTGTGGCCATTTGCATGTTTCCTGTGATTCATAGGATTTCAATGTGCCCTTGTACTTTGCAAGAAAAAAATTATTGTAGAGTATAATGATGCATGTGTTCCTAAAAAAATTTACAACTGTGTCACATTTTGGATTTTGTAGTCAATATAATACTTTCTAGTTGTATTTGAATGTCAAAATATTCCCATGTGGAGCTCATTATATTAATAAATATAAACTTGGAAATACCAGCATTTCAATGTAACACAAATGTTCAAAAAGAAAACAATATAAACATTTTACACTAACCTTTCAGGTGTTTTGCCATATGTTTCCCTAATAAACATATAATTGGTTGCTTAGACAATTATTTATGCAATGCCATAAACTGACACTATAAAAACCATTTTCACTCAGTTAAAAGCTTGCTGTGTATTGCATTTTCACTGACATTGAGAAATCAACGTATTTTATAATAATTATTTATACCATTAAAATTTTAAATGACAACATTTAGTATGCTTAAATTTGATTGTTATAGCTGTCATCCACAAAGAGTTGACATTAGGGTTAAGATATTAAAAAGCAAACTACACAAAATACCTAAGATGTTTTAACATTCAGAATATGTGGCAAACTCTCAGGATTATAATGTAACTTTATGTTTTACAGTATATGTTACAATGTTTACTTGCTAATATGATTGGACTAAAATTACAGAGACATGCACAATTTTTAATCTGTTATTCAAATGTCAAGTTTGCCTCACTAATAAGGGATCAGGTCTCTTTTGGGTAGGTTTATTAACCATTTCAGGCTTATGACTCTCTTCTCCTGTTTAGCCAGGGTGGTAGACTGAATCTTTCTCAATTGCTATTCACTTGACTGAAGGTGATAGCAAAAATATTTAGCAATTTTATTTTGTAATTATTTATTTTTGGACATTTGGCTCCCTAGTCTCCAAGTGTACACACTTCACTAGGACAATTTAGAAGCATTTTCTAGTTATAACAGGTTGAAACTAGTTGTTCCACCTGGAACCAGTTGCCCTTTCTCTGCACAGACTTATATTGCTCTATCTATCCGATTAAATAGCTCCATACTTTCTTGCTTCAGGGGGACTTTTTTCTGTTAAATAAAAATATTATTCATGACACTTCTTCAAAAGGTAAGGCACTCTTTATTTGGGACTACTGTGAGGGGTTTTGCAGTAGGGGGCATAGATTCAGCTCAACTCTAAATACAATAAGATAAAGTTGGATTTTACAGCTACAGGCTGAGCCATGGGGAAGGAGTGGATGGAAAATTACTAAGAGGAAACATCAGAAGTCTGGGGAGATTCTGATTCAACTCACCTAATAGGATTTTTGTTGAAGGTAGGTCAGGTTGAGAGGATGAGGATATTGATCAGATTTCAAGGGAGGGGGATTCTGGGTAAACTGACTTAGCAGGAGTTTTCTACAGTTGGGCTCTAGGGGGACATGCCCTAAGATGGGACCTGGCTGGGCTCTGAAGAGCCCTACTAAAGTTTGGTCAAGGAGAGAATCTTTATCACTTTCCAGGACACTGAATCTACACTTGTCATGTGGCTTCAAAAGCATATTATTGTAGTTCAAGTTAATTCCAAACGGTCTCCTTATCCCTCAATTTGTCACATCTCTTGATCAAAATAGATACTGGGTAAGTGTGAAGGAGCGATTCTACTCAATATTTCACTTTTTTTTTTAAAAGTTGCTAGACATGAATGCAAATATCTTTTCAAGTCAGTGTGTCTCACACTCGAATGTATATTTGATGAACCTGGTGAGCTTGTTGGAAAGGCAGATAGATACTCAGGCACCACCCTAAACTAACTAGTTTACATTTAACCAGATTTACAGGTGATTTGTATGCACATTAAATTTCGAAAAATCGCTGTTTTTTAGAGTATTTTTGTCTACAGAAACAAAATACAGAAAATTTGAGCATGTACCATGGTTTTTCACAAATAGACATACAGTATTAGGTATGTACCATATTCATTTTCTAGATGACCCTTTCTTACTGATTACTGGATTACTTTTAATTTCTTTAAGTTCTGAGACAATTATTATGTTGCATAACATCTAAGGAAGAGCGTTTAGTGGTATAATAAATTAGAAATTCCAATAAATTTTATTTCCGAATTAAATATGTAGAATTTTATGGTGCTGCATCATAATCTGATATAATTACAATCTCTTGCAGACATAGTTATGAGCACACTTTAATAGAGTCACACCTATTTGTTAACAGAAAGAAACAAGAAGATGTTGGAATTGCCCTTAATCCAAAGACCTACAGAAAACAGAATATGCTCTCTTTAGCTGTCTAGAAGGAAACACCATAACTTGTTATTTTTGAAAACCAGTGGTATAAATTCATCCAGTTCTTTAACATTTATTACATTATACAATTACCTGGACTTGTGTTTGATGTCAGTAAACTAAATGAGACACAATCTTCCCCTCAAGAAATTTAGATATTTGTGAAGCCAGATAAGCAACCAAAAGAATTCAGAGGCTAGATGTTACTGAAGAAATAGAAAATGCTAGTTAAAGAACACCTCAGGCAAGGAATGCATATCCAGGTGAGGGAAAACACAGGTAAAATTATATTGCATGCAAAGACCATATTCATGAGAAAGATATAATCGGAAATGAGGCTTGTGGGAAGCAGGTGGGAGGAGAGCAGATTGTATTTTGTCTTATTACCATGCTAATTAACTGCCCTAATTAAAGAACAAATCCATTTTTATTTCACCCAGAAACCCTGTGTTACTGAATTGTGAACTAGGAAGTTCCCAGTTTCTGTTCTCTTTGTCATTACATGGCCTATGTCATTTAGTAAAGAATAAATAATTCTTTCAGCAGGGGCTGAAAGTATCTCTGTGCTAATTCGTAACCCCCAGTAATAAGCTTCTGAATTCCTTTATTGAGGCTAACACTAGAGAGTTAGGTGAATTCAAATCCCTGTTTTGCCCTGGTCTGTGGAGTCAGGTGTCCTGAGAAGTTGGCTCATCTACTCTTCTGTCACTCCCTCCTCCTATTCCTCTCCTTTTCGCTATTGTTGGATAAATTTAGGTACCTAAACTACTCCTATTTCATTTCCTATTTCTGTGACAACGTGTTTATACACATTGTTGGAATAAGCCAAGGTGGGTGATGAGTGGTAGGGCACATTGGCCATCTTTTGCCAAGATTTATCAAAAAGAACACCTAGGCAGTGGCAGTAGCAGAAAAATAAATAGCTAAAAAAAAGGGTTCAATTTCAGCTTGAAGACTTATCAGTTATATGACACTATGCAAAATATCTAGAGCTTCTCAGCCATATTGTCTTCATCTGAAAATGGCGAAGAGTGGGAGCTGCCTCCTAAGACTGTTTTCAAGAACTCTACTACATTATGTAGTTGAAAAATTAGTGACAGATAAATACTGTAGACAGTTGAAAAGTAGTCCTATTTCCTGTTTAGTACCAGCAATTTGGAAATCAATTTGGTCAAAGAAATTTACTTAAAGAGAAAAGAAATTGTTATTAAACATTTTGCCTCAGTCCTATGAATTTGGCATTGGGGTCTGAAAACTTTGTCCATGTGATTGTAGAGTGAGATACCAGGGGCAGGACCTCAGACAAGTTGTTTCATCCATTGAAGTCACAATTTTATTCTTAATAAAAAGTAAACAATAAGCACTTTCTTGATAGAGTTTTTCAGAGGATTAAATAACAATTATGTAAAGCACATAAGGAATGTCTGTTAGTGTTGAATATATAGTAATATTAGCTAAAATAAGAAAGTTGACAGGAAAATATTTTTGCATATTTGTTCATCAAAAGAGGATTACTTGTGAAATGAGAAAAGAAGTTTAACATACTCCAGTAGATAGTCAAAGCTATAGAAATGTTGGTGAGAAGTCATTAAGACAAAATATAAGGTTTTTGAGAGCTGGGTTGTTCATGTTCTCCTTTTTATCTTTGTAATTCCTTATCACTGAGCAAAGTAAAAATATCCTACATATCAGGGTATGTAGTTTTAAATAAATTTTTTTTTTTTTTGAGACGAAGTCTCGCTCTGTCACCCAGGCTGGAGTGCAGTGGCCGGATCTCAGCTCACTGCAAGCTCTGCCTCCCGGGTTCCCACCATTCTCCTGCCTCAGCCTCCCGAGTAGCTGGGACTACAGGCGCCCGCCACCTCGCCCAACTAGTTTTTTGTATTTTTTAGTAGAGACGGGGTTTCACCATGTTAGCTAGGATGGTCTCGATCTCCTGACCTCGTGATCCGCCCGTCTCGGCCTCCCAAAGTGCTGGGATTACAGGTTAGAGCCACCGCGCCCAGCCAATAAATTTGTTTTTTAATGAATGAATGAAAAAAAAATGATAACCTGGGTGGACCTCACAGCTAATCCCTTGACAGAGCACACATTTCCACTGTGGTAAAGTCTCCCTGGTACTACATCAGACCAGTCATCTTCCCCATTGTGCTACGTTCAAGGTAAAAAGTACTGAAACACAAGTTAAAAAGAGAAAGAGAAAATAAAAGTGAATAGAAAAGGACAACAGGCTGACTCTCTTTTCGGACTCAGTCCGCCTGCACCCAGGTGAAATAAACAGCCTTGTTGCTCATAGAAAGCCTGTTTTGTGGTCTCTTCACATGGACGCGCGTGATATTTGGTGGTGAAGACGTAGGACAGGAGGACTCCTTCAGGAGACTGGTCCCCTGTCCTCACCCTCACTCTATGAGGAGATCCACCTATGACCTCTGGTCCTCAGACCAACCAGCCCAAGGAACATCTCACCAATTTCAAATCAGGTAAGTGGTCTTTGCACTCTCTTCTCCAGCCTCTCTCGCTACCCTTCAATCTCCCTGTCCTTCCTATTCCAGTTCTTTTTCCTCTCTAGTAGAGACAAGGGAGACACATTTTATCCGTGGACCCAAAACTCTGGCGCCGGTCATGGACTAGGGAAGACAGTCTTCCTTTAGTGTTTAATCACTGCAGGGATGCCTGCCTGATTATTCACATACGTTTCAGAGGTGTCTGACCATGCCGGGATGCCTGCCTTGGTCATTCACCCACATTCCCTTGGTGGCAAATCAATTGTTGGGGCGCCTGCTTTGGCTGCTCACCCACATTGCAGCCCAGGGCTGCTCGCCACCCCCCTTCTCCATGTCTCTACCCTCTCTTTTCTCTGGGCTTGCTTCTTTCACTATGAGCAACTTTCCACCCTCCATTCCCCATTCTTCTCCCTTAGCCTGTGTTCTCAAAAACTTCAAACGTCTTCAACTCTTGCCTGACCTAAAACCTAAGCATCTTATTTTCTTCTGCAACACCACTTGGCCCCAATACAAACTGAATAATGGTTCTAAATAGTCAGAAAACGGCACTTTCGATTTCTCCATTTTACAAGACCTGTATGATTTTTGTCGAAAAAATGGGCAAATGGGTCTGAGGTGCCTGATGTCCAGGCACTCCCTAGTCTCTGCTCCCAATGCGATTCATCCCAAATGTTTCTTCTTTCTACCTTGTCTGTTCCTTCAGTCTCCACCCCAAGCTCTGAGTCCTTTGAATCCTCCTTTTCTACAGACGCATCTGACCTCTCCCCTCCTCCCAAGGCTGCTCTTTGCCAGGCAAACGAGGTCCCAAATCTTCCTCAGCCTCCACTGTCCCACCCTGTAATCCTTTTATCACCTCCCCTCCTCACACCCGGTCTAGCTTACAGTTTTGTTCTGCCACTAGCCCTCCCCCACCTGCCCAACAATTTCCTCTTAAAGAGGTGGTTGGAACTGAAGGCATAGCCAAGGTTAATGCTCCTTTTTCTCTATCTGACCTCTCCAAAATCAGTTAACATTTAAACTCTTTTTCATCAAATATAAAAACTCAACCCAGTTCATGGCCCCTTTGACAACAACCCTTAGACGCTTTACCGCCCTAGACCAAGAAGGGCCAGAAGGCCGTCTTATTCTCAATATGCATTTTATTAACCAACTCACTCCCGACATTAAAAAAAAAAAGCTCTAAACATTAGATTCCAGCCCTCAAACCCCACAGCAGGACTTAATTAACCTCACCTTCAAGGTGTACAATAATAGAATACAGGCAGCCAAGTAGCAACATATTTCTTAGTTGCAATTCCTTGCCTCCACCATGAGACAAACCCCAGCCACCTCTCCAGCACACAAGAACTTCAAAATCCCTAAGCTGCAGTGGTCAAGCATGCCTTCGGAACCTCCACCATCAGAATCTTGCTTCAAGTGCCAGAAATCTAGCCACTGGGCCAAGGAATGCCCACAGCCCAGGATTCCTCCTAAACCATGTCCCATCTATACAGGACTCCACTGGATATCAGACTGTCCAACTCACCCAGCAGCCACTCCCAGAGCCCCTGGAACTCTGGCCCAAGGCTCTCTGACTGACTCCTTCCCAGATCTTCTGAGCTTAGCGGTTGAAGACCGACACTGCTCAATTGCCTCAGAAGCTTCCAGGACCATCATAGACACTTTGGGTAACTCTTACAGTGGAGGGTAAGTCCGTCCCCTTCTAAGTTAATACAGAGGCTACACACTCCACAATACTTTCTTTTCAACAGCCTGTTTCCCTTGCCCCCATAACTGCTGTGGGTATTGATGGCCAGGCTTTTATACCTCTTAAAACGCCCCCACTCTGGTGCCAACTTGGACAACATTCTTTTATGCACACTTTTTTTATGCACACTTCTTTAGTTATCCCCACCTGCCCAGTTCCCTTATCAGGCTGAGACATTTTAACCAAATTATCTGCTTCCCTGATTATTCCTGGACTATGGCCACATCTCATTGCCACCCTTCTTCCCAACCCAAAGCCTCCTTCACGTTTTCCTCTCATATCCTCCCACCTTAACCCACAAGTATGGGACACCTCCACTCCCTCCCTGGCAACAGATCACACACCGATTACTATCCCATTAAAACCTAATCATCCTTACCCCCCTCAATGCCAACATCCCATCCCACAGCACGCTTTAAAAAGATTAAAGCCTGTTATCACTTGCCTGTTACAGCATGGCCTTTTAAAGCCTATAAACTCTCCTTACAATTCCCCCATTTTACCTGTCTAAAAACTGGACAAGTCTTACAGGTTAGTTCAGGATCTGTGCCTTAACAACCAACTTGTCTTGCCTATCCACCCCATGGTGCCAAATCCATATACTCTCCTATCCTCAATACCTCCCTTCACAACCCCTCCTTAACCCATTATTCTGTTCTGGATCTCAAACATGCTTTCTTTACAATTCCTTTGCACCCTTCATTCCAGCCTCTCTTCACTTTCACTTGAACTGATCCTGACACCCATCAACCTCAGCAACTTACTTGGGCTGTATTGTTGCAAGGCTTCACGGACAGCCCCCATTACTTCAGTGAAGTCCAAATTCCTTCCTCATCCATTGCCTATCTCAGCATAATTCTCAATGAAAACACACGTGTTCTCCCGGCCAATCATGTCTGACTGATCTCTCAAACCCCAACCCCTTCTACAAAACAACAACTCCTTTTCTTCCTGGGCATGGTTAGATACTTTTGCCTTTGCATACCTAGTTTTGCAATCCTAACAAAACCATTATATAAACTCACAAAGGGAAACCTAGCTGACCCCATAGATCCTAAATCCTTTCCCCACTCCTCCTTCCATTCCTTGAAGACAGCTTTAGAGACTGCTCCCACACTAGCTCTCCCTGACTCATCCCAACCCTTTACATTACGCAGAGCCAAAGTACAGGGCTGTGTAGTCAGAATTCTGACACAAGGACCGGGACCACACCCTGTAGCCTTTCTGTCCAAACAACTTGACCTTACTGTTTTAGGCTGGCCATCATGTCTCTGTGTGGTGGCTGCTGCTGCCTTAATACTTTTAGAGGCCCTCCAAGTCATAAACTATGCTCAACTCACTCTCTACAGTCCTCATAACTTCCAAAATCTGTTTTGTTCTTCCCACCTGACGCATATACTTTCTGCTCCCTGGCTCCTTCAGCTATACTCACTCTTTGTTGAGTCTCCTACAATAACCGTTGTTCCTGGTCTGGACTTCAATCCGGCCTCCCACATTATTCTGGATACCACACCTGACTCCCATGACTGTATCTCTCTGATCACATGACATTCACTCCATTTCCCCATATTTCCTTCTTTCCTGTTCCCCACCCTGATCACACTTGGTTTTATCGATGGCAGTTCCACTAGGTCTAATCACTACTCACCAACAAAGGCAGGCTATGCTATAATATCTTCCACATCTATCATTGAGGCTACTGCTCTGCCCCACTCCACTACCTCTCAGCAAGCCAAACTCATTGCCTTAACTCAAGAGCCTTCACTCTTGCAAAGGGACTACGTGTCAATATTTATACTGACTCTAAATATGCCTTCCATATCCTGCACAACCATGCTGTTATATGGGCTGAAAGAGGTTTCCTCACTACGCAAGTGTCCTCCATCATTAATGCCTCTTTAATAAAAACTCTTCTCAAGGCTGCTTGACTTCCAAAGGAAGCTGGAGTCATTCACTGCAAGGGCCATCAAAAGGCATCAGATCCCATCACTCAGAGCAACACTTATGCTGATAAGGTAGCTAAAAATGCAGCTAGTGTTCCAGTGTTCCAACTTCTGTCCCTCATGGCAGTTTTTCTCTTTCTCATTGGTCACTCCCACCTACTGCCCCACTGAAACTTCCAACTATCAATCTCTTCCCACACAAGGCAAATGGTTCTTGGACCAAAGAAAATAGCTCCTTCTAGCCTCACAGTCCCATTCTATTCTGTCATCATTTCATAACCTCTTCCATGTAGATTACAAGCCACTAGCCTGCTTCTTAGAACCTCTCATTTCCCTTCCGTCATGGAAATCTATCCTCAAGGAAATCACTTCTCAGTGTTCCATCCACTATTCTACTACTCCTCAGGGATTCTTCAGGCCCCTCTCTTTTCCCTACACATCAAGTTTGGGGATTTGCCCCTGCCCAGGACTGGCAATTTACTTTACTCACATGCCTCAAGTCAGGAAACTAAAATACCTCTTGGTCTGGGTAGACACTTTCACTGGATGGGTAGAGGCCTTTCCCACAGTGTCTGAGAAGGCCACTGTGTCATTTCTTCCCTTCTGTCAGACATAATTCCTCGGTTTGGCCTTCCCACCTCTAT
This sequence comes from Macaca thibetana thibetana, assembly GCF_024542745.1. NCBI lineage: Eukaryota > Metazoa > Chordata > Mammalia > Primates > Cercopithecidae > Macaca > Macaca thibetana. Next base: position 64,499,881 of record NC_065594.1, read on the forward strand.
ACAGTCCAACAATGGACCAGCCTTTACTAGTCAAATCACCCAAGCAGTTTCTCAGGCTCTTGGTATTCAGTGGAACCTTCATACCCTTTACCATCCTCAATCTTCAGGAAAGGTAGGATGGACAAATGGTCTTTTAAAAACACGCCTCACCAAGCTCAGCCTCCAACTTAAAAAGGAGGACTCTGTCAAGGACAGAGCCCCAAAACTCACCAACCAAGCAAATAATTATGCTGAACCCCCTTGAACACTCTCTGATTGGATGTCCTGAATCCTCCCAATTCTTAGTCCTTTAATACCTGTTTTTCTCCTTGTCTTATTTGGACCTTGTGTCTTCCATTTAGTTTCTCAATTCATATAAAACCATATTCAGGCCATCACCAATCATTCTATAAGACCAATGTTTCTTCTAACAACTCCACAGTATCGCCCCTTACCACAAAATCTTCCTTCAGCTTAATCTCTCCCACTCTAGGTTCCCGCACCGCCCCTAATCCCGCTCGAAGCAGCCCTGAGAAACATCGCCCATTATCTCTCCATACCACCCCACCAATATTTTCACTGCCCCGACACTTCAACACTATTTTATGTTATTTTTCTTGTTAATGTAAGAAGACAGGAATGTCAGGCGTCTGAGCCCAAGCTAAGCCATCATATCCCCTATGACCTGCACGTATACATCCAGATGGCCTAAAGTAACTGAAGAATCACAATAGAAGTGAAAATGGCTGGTTTCTGCCTTAGTTGTTGACATTACCTTGTGAAATTCCTTCTCCTGGCTCAGAAGCTCCCCCACTGAGCACCTTGTGACCCCCACCCCTGCCCCCCAGAGAACAACCCCCTTTGACTATAATTTTCCACTACCTACCCAAATCCTATAAAACAGCCTCACGCCATCTCCCTTTGCTGACTCTCTTTTCAGACTCAGCCCACCTGCACCCAGGTGAAATAAACAGCCTTGTTGCTCACAAAAAATAAATAAATAAAAATTACAAATAAATAAATTAAAAAATAAAAAAGGACAACAATAACACCTTTTTCTGATATATGCCTCTATGACTGAATACATGTGCTTAAAGATGTGATGCAGGGACCTGAATTACATTAATTAATGTGACAAACACTATCATAGAGTCTAGAGTCAGATTTATAATGATCTCTCCTTTCTTATTTCTGAGGCAAAGTGTTTGACACAGAGTAGAAGCAAAGGTGATTTGTTGCACTAACCTTCAACATGTATAAATAACTGGCAAGGATGATTTATTGCTAAAATAAATCATAATATGATTAAATATTTGCTTTAATTTGCATAAGTTTCAGTCTTACTGACCACACAAAGTGCAACTTAAAATTTGTGAGTAATGGACAAGCCCCTGGAGGGTCATTTAAAAGTCTTTGCAAGATCACATTCTTCCACCAAAAGGGTAACATCAAATCTATGTTTAAGAATATCTAAATGTATTTTCAAAATGTTTATTTAAAAAATGGAAATATAACATTTTAAAGGAAAGGTATATAAACCTTAATAAGTCATTTTTATTTATTTATTTAATATGTTGGTTTTATTACATTAAAGGACATGGAATTTTAGTTCAATAACTATCATTAATTACCACATTCCTAGTATTGTGGTAAGCATTATTTCAAGAACATAAATAAATCTATGGTCGTAAGAAATAGTCATCTTCTCAAGACATATTCCCTCCTTCTGGGAAAAAAATACACTTCTCCAACTGTTTCATCATCATACTAATCAATTAATAACTAAAAAACGAGAAATATAGCTTTAATAATTAAAGAATAATCAAAATGAATGTGCTAACAATGTATATTAGCTATTCACTATGAGAAAGGTATGTTATCAAGTTAGATCCATTTTTGAATAGGAAATTCTACCTGGGAATAAAATCAAACAGAGGTATGAAAAAACACATGTAATTAAGTAGTTTTTAAAATGGTGAAGATTTGACTAGTGTGTATAAAATTAGTTTAATATCCTATGTAAAAAAAATTACATAAAAATGGAAAGTAACTATTTAAAAGAAAATGTCATCCCAGTATGATTCCAAAATCCTAAAATGAAACATTCTTTTGAAGAAGAAAACATGTAGCTTAATGCATCCAGTATTAAATTCGCGTTAAAAGTATGACCTGTTGAAACAAGTTTAACATAAATCTACTATAACATAGAACTGTTCCAAGTACTCATTCTATAAATGAGAAATTTTAAGTGATTTCTTTGAGTTGCAATATATTGGTATAGAAAATTGAGAAACAGTGTGAAAGGGAAGTAATATCAGAAAGGATTTGGCCCCAGTTTCAATTTTTGAATTTCAAACCCAATGGTTATGAGGTTACCTTTCAATGAAGTTTCCAAGAAAGTTACCTTCTAGGATATCACATCCTAGAAAGGTGTTGATTATTATAAATAACACCTACTGTGGTGCTCTTAAAACCCATCTATGAAAATTTGAAATTCAAGAATTTTACCTTATTTTTCACCAATGGTGTCCAAAGTCATCTGCTTTGGATGAAACAAACAAACAAACAAAAAAAACTATTCAATTCTACTTTACCCAAAATGAAAAAAGTATCCTTCCCAACATTTATGTATAGACTTACTCTGCCTCATTCTCTCAGTAAAGAACCAAGTCCAGTAAGTGAGAATTCTGTGGGAATATTGAGAGTTTTGCAACGTTGAGGGCTTAAAGATAGTGCTACCAAAGGCTGTTCATTTTCAGTGTACTGTATTATAGAGAGAAAGAGCACTGGGAAAAAAGGTTCAGAACTTTATAAAATTATAATATTTCATTACAAAAATCTTCATCTTTATGAATTTTCATATTATAGCATAAATAATTTAGAAACTTTTTTTTCTTATTTGTTTAAAATAATTGAAATAAAATTTTCTGGTGGTTTTAAGGCCATATCTTAAAAATATATTTTTGAATCATACCTTTCAAGTATCTTTCAAAATAACTATCAGAGACAAAATAGCTATCTATTTTGATTTTAATATATTCATCATTTTTTTTTGCCCATTAGTCACTACCATTTTCAACTATGATAGCCAATTAAATTTTTAAAAAGTGGAATATTTGCCCAAAAGTCATTTATTATCCTTTTTTCTTTCATTTTCTTCCTCTGTTATTGCAGATTAAGCCTAAATATATTTCCAGACATATTTACATCTTAGGGTTGACTTGTGACCCCATTCTAGCCATTGAAATACAATGAGTAGCTATGCTAGAAAATATTGTAAGGACATTTCTCTTCAGTTTCTTGCCTTTTATGCTCCCTCACTTTGATTTTACTTTCTTGGTTGTATAACAAATATAAGGTGAAATATGTAGCAGCGATCACGTGAACATGAAGATGAAAGTCACATGTTGGAAACAACAGAAGAAGATTGAAGGACAGTGATACTTGTGAAATTACTTGAACACATGCAGCAGCTCTGAACTTCCTCTCTTTGTAATTCTTAAGAGAAAACTGAATTCTTATGTGTTTAAGGCACTGTTCTTTATTACTTAAAACCTAGCATATTTCTAAAGGATACCTTAAGTTTTGATATACATTCGAATAAGAACAAGATCATTCTTATTCTTAAAATCTTACGACAACTTTTTTATTACGGTTAATTCTTTATTCCAATGGTATATCATCTCTGCTAAAGTTTGCAATCTTTAGTACGAGGAGTAACATCATTCATTCACCATGTATACCTGGGTCCATTACTCTGCCTAGTAGGAAGTAGATATTTAAAAATATCAGAAGCATAGCTGAATACATCAATTCATTTATTTATGCAAGAGGAAACTACTGAACACATTTCGTGATAAAGGAGATTTCAACGCAATTGGAGTAATAAGGATGAAAAGACGCTGTCCTGACTTCCACTGACAGATATGCAGTTTAGTCGCAAGGGAAAAAATCAGTGCTTGATGTGTTGAGTATCACACAAATATATGTCAAGCTGAAGGAACTCATGTTACTGAAGACTGTATTTGGACTGAATCTGAAGGAAGAAAAGGAGTTTACCAGGTGGACCAGGAAAGGCCATGCTAGGAAAGAAGAATAACATGTGAAAAGAGAGTGGATCAGAACCTGACCCTTTGTAGGTACTTAATAAATATCTGTTGCACTGAAAAAACTAAATAATTTTACCAAGATAGATTTGTTGGGCTCAGGGGAAGTTCTTGCATCAGAATACAGAAATGTGTGTTTTGGCAAAGTGAAAACCTAAAGTAACAATTTTTAATATGCCAAGCTTTTAGGTTTAGAAAAAGGGTGTTTCAATAGTTCACAGGAGTTTTGAGACTTTGGCTAATCTAATTCAATATGCTTTTGGTGTAAGAGTACAAAAAAATCCAAAATGGAATGAAATACCAAGGCATGGAATTTTACGGCCTGAATGTGAGGTATTTTGTTGGATTCCCACAGTACCCTAATGGTCTGTTCATTCATTTATTTAGTCTATTTTTCTATGTCATTCAAGTTGGATAATTTCTATTATTCCATTTTCAAGTTGACTGATTTTTTGCCCTGTTTCCTCTATTCTACTGTTGAATCCATTCCTGGAGTTTTTAAAATTTTGATTATTGTATGTTTCGGTTTCAAAATTTCCACTTGTTTCACCTTTATGTTTTCTTTTTACTGGGGCTAGTTTTGCAATTGTTTCAAATCTCTTCATAATTACTCACTTCGTCAATTTTATTACGACTGTTTTACATTTTGCTTCAGATAACTTTAGCTTCTCTCTTATCTCAGTATTGACATCCACAGACTGTCTTTTTGTATATTCAGTTTGAGGTCTTGCAGGTTCTGGGAATGACAGAAATGATTGCTTAAAACTTGGATATTTACGTATTTAAAATATGACCTTATTTAGATTTCCTGTCTTCAGTGTCTCTCTTGACAACACTCTGGCAGGGAAAGGATAGGCAGAGGTACCCACTTCTCTGACAGGCAGAGGTAAAAGTCCAGCTTCTCCACTTATTCTCCTTTGATAACTGAGGGAAGGATTGCTTTTGGGGGAACTGAGGGCATTCTAGCTTCCCATGTGGTTTTCTGTAACATTGCACTGGGGGTGACCTCTCTGTCACTAGAAGATCACAAAAGTCCTGATTCCAGTTCTTTATTCCAGTAAAACACTTAAAGAAGTGTATCCTGAACCAAACGTGAGTGATCAAGGCCCATAGCACAGCCTCAATAGGTGCCCAAGGTGGTTGGGTTAGAGCTTGAATTTTTACATTTTAGGGGGACAGATATTACAGGTGATCATCAATCGATATGTATTAGGTGCACATTGGTTTGGCCTGAAGAGGCAGGAAAATTCAGAGTTGAGGGACTTCCAGGTTAGAGGTGGATTCAAAATTTCTGATTGGCAATTGGTTGATAGAGTGAAGTTATTATCTAAAGATATGGAATTGATAGAAAGGAGTTTCTGAGTTAAGGTAAGGGACTCCGGAGACCAAAGTTCTTATTGTGTAGCTAAAGCCTTCAGGTAGCTGGCTTCAGAGAGAATAGACAATAAATGTCTCTTACCAGACCCTAAAAGGTGCCAGACAGTTAAATCTCTTCTGTGTCACAAAAAGGCTTGGAAAGAGAGGAGGATTCTCTGCAGAATATAGATTTTCCCCATAAGTGATAGCTTTGCAGGGCCATTTCAAATATGTCAATGAAATATATTTTGGGGTGAAATACTTTGATTTCTTTTAGGGCCTGCTATCTGTCATGTGATGCTATATTTGAGTCAGGTTAGAACTAGGTATTTTATTGTGGTAAAGAGTCTGTTTGTCAGTCCTAAGATCTCTGTTTTAATGTTAATCCTGGTCAGTTGTGCCTTAATTCCAAAGGGAGGAGGGTGTAATGAGACATGTCTGACACCCCTCTTCCCATGATGGATGCACTAGATTTTCAGGTTTACTTTGGAATGGCCTTGACTGAGAGGAGGGGTCCATTTAGTCAACTGAGGGATTTAGAATTCTGTTTTTGTTTTACAGATATCAGAGGGTGCAAGTACTTGTGGACCCCTGGCCGGTATAAAAACCTCAGGTCCCTATGTACTCTGTCTAACACCACTGTGCTGGGATGTTGAGGTGACTCATTACAGCCTAGGTAATCTAGGTTTCCCACTAGACTCTTGCTGATGTGGGCGGGTGAGAAACCAGTTTTGTTGTTGTTTTCCTGTGCTTTTAGGAAGGCAAAGAGCAGTTATTTTCTAAAGGTTTTCTGTCTTGCTAAGCTGTTCTTTTTCCTGGTCCTTTGTCTAGAGATAGCAGGCTTTTGTTGGGGCTTTTGTTGTGCAGACCTATGAGCATTTTGGGGTGGTCAGTTTGTTCAGCTTCAAGTTCAGAATGTATGAAGCGAAAAGAAATTTGAGACAACACACTATCATGTCATTCCTTGGGTCCCAAAGTCCCTAAATGATCTTCCTTTCTCTGTTTGCCTTTTATAGTCCATTTATGCTTGTCTTATATATGATTTCCAGGGCTTTCAGTTGCACTTAGTGCAAAGAATAGAGAAAGATATACCTCCTCCATCTTCTTTGACATGTAAGTTTTAAGAATAGCTTTTTTGCTTATACAACACAATTCCTACAAATTATAAAATATATTGTCTACATGTAATAATGTTCTAAACTTATTAAGTACTTTTAGAAAGTTTTGAAATAATAAAATTAGCCAAATTTCAGTCATATAGTGATTGTAATTAGTCTTCATATAAAACTTGCTTAATTTTACTAGATGTCAATATTTTTAAAATTTTGTTTTTATATTTATATTTATTAACCTTATTTAGTAATATTGAAAACAGTTTACTAATTATTTTGGAGTTATACTTTTATAGAAATTATAGAAATGACTATATTGTGTATTATTGTTTTTTGTTTTCTCAGTTGCTCAATAGATTAATAACCAGTTTTTTTGGAATTAAGATGTATTAGCCCATTCTCATGGTGTTATAAGAACTACCAAAGACTGAATAATTTATAAAGAAAAAGAGGTTTAATGGGCTCACCATTTCACATAGCTGGGGAGGTCTCACAATTATGTCGGAAGGCAAAGGAGGAACAAAGCCGTGTCTTACATGGCAGTAGGCAAGAGAGCATGTGCAGGGGAACTGCCCTTTATAAATCCATCACATTTCATGAGACTTATTCACTGTCGTGAGAACAGCATGGGAAAAATGTGCCCCCATAATTCAATTACCTCCCACCAGGTCCCTCCTATGATGTGGGGATTATGGGAGCTAAAACTTAAGATGAGATTTGGGTGGGGACACAGTCAAACCATATCATAAGAGTGAAGATCAAAAATTATTTCCTAAATAAAACAACTATAAAATATAATTAAATGTTAATGCTATCAGCAAGTATTTTAATAAAATTCACTACCATTAAATTTTGTATATCTCTAAGAAAATATAGTTGTAGAAGGTCACCATTAAAAATTGAAGTAACTGCAACTTTCTTTGAAAGAAACAAAGAAAAAGAAAGGGAGAGAGAGAAAGAAAGAAATGGGAGGAAAGAGAGATGGAAAAAAAGAAAAGAAAAAGGAAGGTACCATTTATTTTCCTATTCGTTTGCTTTTTTTTTTTTTTTTTTTTTTTTTTTGAGACAGATTCTTGCTCTGTTGCCCAGGCTGGAGTGCACTGGCGCAATCTCGGCTCACTGCAAGCTCTGCCTCCCAGGTTCCTGCCATCCTCCTGCCTCAGCCTCCCGAGTAGCTGGGACTACAGGCGCCTGCCACCACGCACGGCTAGTTTTTTGTATTTTTTTAATAGAGACGGGGTATCACTGTGTTGGCCAGGATGGTCTCGATCTCCTGACCTCATGATGCACCCGTCTTGGCCTCCCAAAGTGCTGGGATTACAGGCTTGAGCCACTGTGCCCGGCTTCGTTTGCTTTTTTATAGTTTATAGGTCAAGTCAAATCTTGACTACAATGTCATGATTACAGTGACAACTCCAGAGCCTATCTTTATTGCAGGCAGGAATGTTAATTGGAAATGGCCTTTCAGAGAAAAGCATAACTTAAAAATAGTGTTTTTCTTATTTTACTGGGAGTTACATGCCAATATTTATAGCTCATCTTTTTAGTAGAAATCAGAAAAATGTACCATACATAACTTGCACTGAGAGAAAATTCTTTTTTTTACCTAAAAAATGGAAGACGTTTTTATTCTTTTAATTTCTAAATAATTAAGTATCTACTCATCTAGGTTAATCTATTGTCATATAAAAATAGTCTGTGATGACAGAAATCAGAACTGCAAGCTCATTTGCATGAAAGGTCTTTGCATCCACCATGTACTCTTTGTCAGGGCTTCAGAAGCATTGAAATAGGAGGAGGGAATTACCCTCCAGCATTGCCTTTACACTTGCCAGGCCTGGAAATCAGATCTTAGGTGCCCGCATACTCTCTGACATGGTGATTTATTGAAGGTTGCCTTGCAGACAAAAGACATCACCGAGTTATGTGTTAGGAGTTCATGAAATAGCTTCACTTCTTATGTCTTTTATACAACCTGCTAGCACATTTTAAATGCTCCTCAAGAGACAGATTAAAATAAAAAGACAAACTCAGCCTTTGGCATAAACTATATTTCGTAGTTTCATAAACCATACATATAATTATGTAAATATGCTACATAACATATATTTATTATATAGGTGAACACACACGCACACACACACACACACACACCCCTCATCATATTTCTGTAGTTTCCCCTGGTTATCAAAGTTCCAAAGAAAATCAGGCTTGCTTTTAACTCTAAATAATTTCATGATGTCTAAACTATAATTAATTAAAACAGTAAATCTTGAGATACCAGCTGGAGTAAAGTATGTAGAAAAAATCAGTTGAATTAACCGTCTTCCAACTCTGCTTTTAAATTAAAAAAATAAAATACAATCAGGTCTGAACAGAGACACGCATAAAAGGGACCCATTTCTTTGTTTCTGATAGGCCCTCAAACACCATCATGTAATAAAAATGACAAATGACAACACAGAACACAGCAGGAAGTGAGTCTCATTTGTGAGCTTGAAGGAAACCTGTGGATCAACTATAGAAATGAAGCTGCTAAAACAGGACAGTACAGTATATCCTGCCTACCTACCCCTTGCCCAAATATCAAATAGATTATCGAATTGTTTGAATTCAAAGTAAAAGCTATCATAAAGTATTTTTATCTGACAGAGTGGGTTTTTTGCGTATATATTAGTATTATGAATTTTTTAACAAAACTACATTAATGACAATTATTAGTTCCTAATTATTAGTTCTAGGCTATTAGATAGCCTAGAGTAATACATGTCCAACTCCTGTTCCAGCATCACAGGTTTGATGTCATGACTCTGACTAAATATGTCTTGTTTTGTTTTGTTTTAGACAAGGGATCTCACTCTGTTTTCCAAGCTGGAGTAGAGTGGTGTGATCATAGCCCACTGCAGCCTCAAACTCCTGGGCTAAAGCTATCCTCCCACCTCAGCCTCCCAAGTAGCTGGCACTACAGGTATGCTCTACCATGCCCAACTAATTAAAAAATATATTTTTTTAGAGATGGGGATCTCACTGTGTTGCCCAGGCTGATCATGAACATCTGGCCTCAAGCAATCCTCCCACCTCAGCCTTCTGAATCACTAGGATGATAGGTGTGAGCCACTGCATACGGGTGAATCTGTCTTTATGAAAAATATTTATATTTCTTCCATCATGGAATTTTTTCCAATGTAGATTTTAAAATACATTAATATAATTTATGTTGACTACTAAGTCTTTTGATCTCCTGCCTTAAATTTTGCACTTGAGAAGACTGCCTCAGTCACCGTAAACATGCTAATTATTTTCATTGATGGGTAGAGTATTTGGCTGGGACACATCTTTCCTTTCTCCTTTAAGGCGTGATTCTACCAGTGCATTTGGGGTAGAAGAAGAGCGATATTGGAGACAAAATAACCCCTTACATCACTGATCTTTTGTGTACTTCTCTTGATGTTGGCTGTCAAAACTCTTTGGCCAATATTCGTTCTCCTTTCCATGACATGCCAAATGCTGATTGTCCTGTAGGGGATGTGTGTAAGTTTCTTAGATGTAACTACTTAGAATCTAAGTCACCAGTTCTTATTATTACAGATCTCACTGTGGTTCAACTTCTCACACTCCTGTTCTCCTTAATGTAATTCTGCCCTTCAAATATGCCCAATTGGGTGTTGTCATTGGGATCCATTCATCAGCTCCCTTACCAGGTGTAAACTTGACACATAAGAAAAAAAAATTCCCTAAATTTAATTACACACGTAATATTTTCTTTTGAAGTTATAAGAAGTGATGTTACAACTTATAAATACAATATGGAATAATTAAATAAAGCTAATTAACATATTCATCACCTCAAATAATATTTTTATTGTCAGAACATTTGAAATTTATTCTTAGCAATTTTGAAATACACAAACTCTATTATTAGCTGTATTCTCCATACTGTGTAATAGAAATGTAATTTAAAAAAAGTATTCCTCCTGTTCACCTGATAGTTTGTACACTTTGATCATAATCTCCCCGTTCTCCTGATCATCCAGCCTCTGTAACCTCCATTTTACCCTCTGCTTCTGTGAGTTTGATTGTTACAAATTTTACATGTAAGCAAGAACATGCAATATTTTTCTCTCTTTGCCTGGCTTATTTCATGTAGCATGTTTTCCAATTCTATCTGTGTCACAAATGACAGAATTGTATTATTTTATAAGGCTGAATAGTATTCTATTGTAAACACACATATGAATATTTTAAGTATTCAATGTGCTAGTGATTTTGCTAGACATTTTTTAAAGAAATATTCCAATTTAAAGCTGAGAACTTGATACTATTAAAAAGGAGAATGTAAAAAAAAGAGGTTTAGGCTGATAGTGAAAAGAAATTTTAAATAAATGATTTAGCATTTACTATTTTAAATTTAATAAATAAAACAATCATTTCTGCTGTCTGGCACAACATTGAACTCTTTCCATTACATAATTTGCCTACTCTGGACATTCCCTAAAATGACCTATTAATATGAGTTTCTTATTTCATTTTTTGAAAACTAGTTACTTTTCATTTTTTGGTTCCCAAAACACCACATAGAAGTTTATAAGAATTTTTGATTAGGATTAATATGTTAATGATTGTTTTAGCAATAAAGAGTAAAATCTAACATAGCATATGTTAACTGCATTTTATGATTGGTCTTTCTGAGTGCATTATCCCAACCACACTTCACAACAATCTGTTGAAGTAGTTATTATTATTGTTTTACAGACACTTTTGAAGTGCTGAGAAGTGAAATCATTTCCTTAAGGTGGCATAGTTCATAGGTGTTCAACTTTCGATTGATTCTGATTCTTTCTCGAGTGTTTTAATTGTAACAATCTCTGAAGAATATTATGTGGGGAACTTTATGAAGACTAATTATTTTTAAATTGGTTTTCTACCTATTTGTCTTTCTCTGATGATGCTTGCAATTACAGGTGTGATTTTTCATAACTTGAAAGGCTCCTGACAGTAGTAAAATTATATATAAGAGTCCATCTTAAACAAAATATGCATTTGTAAGTCTCTGACATTGCTTTGTATTCTCAAGGTAACTAAGTGGAAATGCAACTGCAGAGGGCCAATTTGAAGCATTGCAAGTACAGCATATTGTCAGGCTTTCTTCTTTCCTGCTTACCTCCTTCAGGCCCTCAAGAAACAAAGTTTGGGGTTGAAGGATGAGCCTCAGCAGATCCACTTATTTGATTAGTGTCTTGCCTGCTCTGCTTTTCCTCAGGTTCATTGATCAAGATGATTGCATTCTCTGTCCTTTGCTAGGCTAGCCAGGCAGAGGAAAGGGATCATTTGCTGAGATGTGAGTCCTTCGGGCAGGTCCACGTCTTTGACTGCACAGTTGACTGGCTAGTTCACTACGGTGTTCAGTAATAAAAATAATAAAATGAGTCCAATGGCCCCTCTGTTGGAAGGAAATTCTACTCAACTCTGATTCTCAGCCAGTAAAACTGGACTTCGACATAGCTAGTGTACTGTGAACTGTATTGATGGTGGAATAGTCTCCCCAAAGATGAGATATATGATCCATAGCTTGAAGAATTTTAAAGTGAAATAAACACTGTCTGACAAAGGAGAAAATAACAAAATCTTGTGCTGTCTGAGGATCGCCAAATGTGGGTTTGTGGCTTGGCTTTTATTGTCGCTAATTCAATTCTGTTGTATTTAAACTGTAACGGGAGCACAGATTTGTATCCTTTTAGCATTTGGAGGAAAAATATCAACTTTTGTTACAGTACAGTAGAATCATTTTGAAAATGTTATATATCTCACACTGAAATATATAAGTCAAATGCTTACAAGGTTTAAATGTGTTGGTAAAATAAAGACTCAGTTCACTTGACAGAAAATGTTGACATATGAGATGTTAATTTCCCCAATGGAAACCTAAGGCATATTCTGAGTTTCTGCAGAGACATAGCAATGCCTAAAGGCTCTCAGCAGGCAGGATAGACACATATATATATATATATATATATATATATATATATACACACACAGGCATATATATATATATACAGGCATATATATACAGGCATATATATACATATATATATGCAGATATTTTCTGTTAAGTTTACAGTATAACAAAGCAAGCAAGTCGCTAATTCATTTTGGCTGTTACAAGTGAAAATTTGCACTTAATGGACCAGCTAATGAAATCAGTAAAATTTCAGTGAAGAAATACTGTATGCTAACAAGAATAATAATTAGTTTTACTACAACAACATATTAACTTTCTTTTTCACATTTTCTTAGTAAAATGTATCATCCTGAAAATATAGTATTAACATTTCCACCTAAAGCCTAATTAAAAATGTCCACAATATATTTGCCTCGATCTTCTACTTTCTATAGTAAAATATACATATAATTAGGACCACAAAGGTATAATTCATGACAATGTAATGAAACTTATGTTTTGCTTCATAAATGCTTCCCAAGCACATTAATGCTATAAGTAACATTTCTTGTGGGATCTAATTTGAAAAAGAAAAGGCAGTATTTTTAAGGTATTTATCACAAATGAACAAGTACATTTTGAACTACAAATATTCCTTTGTCTCTTAATTCCAGTAAGATTTCTACATCATGTCTTGGAGATATTGCAGTTTTAGTTCCAGACCACCAGAATAAAGTGAACATTGCAATAAATCGAGTCACACAATTTTGTTTTGTTTCTTGGTTCATATAAAAGTTGTTTTCACTATGCTATAGTTGATTAAGGGTACCATAGCATTACGTGAAAAAAAAAAATGTACATACTTTAATTAAAAAATACTTTATTGCTAAAAAATGCTAATAATTATCAGAGCTGTCAGTTGGTTATAGTCTGTTTGCTGGAGGAAGGTCTTGCCTCAATGTGGATGGCCACTGACTGATCAGGTTTGAGGTTCCTGAAGGCTGAGAGAGAGCTGTGGCAAATTCTTAAAATAAGACAACAATAAAGTTTGCCTCATCAATTGACTCTTCCTTTCATGAAATATTTCTCTGTAGCATGTGATGCCATTTGATAGCATTTTTCTCACAGTAGATCTTGGAGTAAATCCTCTCAAGTCCTGCCACTGCTTTATCAACTAAGTATATATAATATTCTAAATCCCTTGCTGTCATTTCAACAGCATTCACAGCATCTTTGCCAGGAGTAGATTCATCTTAAAAAAAAAAAAAAAAAAAAAAACCACTTTCTTTTTCATCCGTAAGAAGCAACTTTTCATCTGCCGAAATTTTGTCATGAGATTGCAGCAATTCAGTCACATCTTCAGGCTCCATTTCTAATTCCAGTTCTCGTGCTATTTCCAACATATGTCTGTTCTCACTCTACTGATAAAGACATACACAAGACTGGGCAATTTACAGAAGAAAGAGGTTTAATGGACTTATAGTTCCATGTTGCTGGGGAAGCCTCTCAATCATGGTGGAAGGCAAAGAGGAACAAGTCAGCGTCCTAAATGGATGGCAGCCAGGCAAAGAGAGAGAGCTTGTGCAGATAAACTCCACCTTACAAAGCCATCAGATCTCATGAGATGTACTTACTGTCACGAGAGCATCATGGGAAAGACCTACAGCCACGATTCAATTACCTCCCACTAGTCCCTCCCACAACATGTGGGAATTCAAGATGAGATTCGGATGGGGACACAACCAAACCATATCACATCTACCACATCTTCAGCGATTTCTTCCACTGAAGTCTTGAATCCTTCAAAGTCGAGTTTTGGAATCAACTCTTTTCAAACTCCTGTTAATGTTGACATTCTGGGCTCCTCTTATGAATCATATATTTTCTTAATGGCATCTAGAATGGGGAATCCATTTCAGAAGATTTTCAACTTACTTTGCCAGGCCCTATCAGAGGATTCACTCTCTCTGGCAGCCTTGTAAAGTGTATTTCAAATTAGTTTCTTACATTAGTCAAATTTAAGAATTTAAGAATTTGTCAATTTAAGAATTTGACTAATGTAAGAGAATTTGACAAATTTGAGAATCTTTGCTCTCAATGACCTAGACTATTTGATTTTCCTCATATTTCTCTGATTCTTTCTTTATTATTATTATTTTAAAAATATCTCTTATTCCTTTTTGACTTGGACTAGCTAGTAAGTTCCCAGTCTTCCTTTGGGTACGGCACTTACGTTGAGTTACAACAGTCATGAACATTTACCCCTGTGCGTAGGTAGGGGTGGGGACTGTGTACATGCATACACTTTACTTTCCAGTACATGTTCCTGTAGCACATTTTAACTTCAGTATCACCTACCAAACTGTACTATTATTGTGCTAATTCGTTTCTGCTTCTTCTTACATTAAGATTTTCTTTGTACATTACCACATCTGACTCTGCTCTCTATCCTCCTTACCATTCTAGTACTCAGCTCAGAGTATCCTTCATTGATTGTGAGTTGAACAGAATAAACTAACAACCATCATTATGTTGTTTTAAGAGAAAATTTTGTAGAATGGCATATTTTTTAAGTTTTATTATGTTAAGAAATGTTTAGAAACATTTCTTTTGAAAATACAGGAAAGACAGGCTCCTTTTCAAGGTGCATGGCATATTTCATTTTAAATAAACCTAAGTTTCTACTAAGAAGCTACTACCTTCTTATACGCAAGTAAATATTATGAGTCAAACAAAATATATTTCTTTAAACCTTCTTTATACTCTGCATTATAATTTTGGAATGGTTTGTTATCAATATCTGTTCTAATAACAGAAAATACAATACCTGTTTTATAGATAACTATGTGATTCCGTTTTCTAATTGCAATTAGTTCATTTCCCAAGTGGCAGAATGCTATTTTAAAGTAAATTCCCATTCCTACTAATGAAGTCAACTCTATTCACACAATAAGGCAACCAATATATGCATATTGATCTCCTACTATGTGTCAGAGAATAAGACAACTGCTGTATTTTTTAAAAAGGAAAGTTACATTATTTATACCTCAGAAAGAAAAAGAAAGAGTAAAACCCTGCAATACCAGGTTATAAGAATGTGCACAGGAAAAAAGGACCAGAAATGAGTCCCAACAGAGACTGAACAGAGCATTTTGTTGTTGTTTTCGTTTATTTTTCATTTGTTTGTTTTAGTCTAAATTAGACAAGAATATGAAGGAATTAAGTAAATCAAGAGTAGCATTCAAGGTAGAAGGAGACTAAGTGCAAAAGCACTAAAGGGGGAGAGAGGATGCTATGTAAGAACTATGAATGGTCCCGAATCCATGTCTGAACTGGAAGGTACTCTTGCTGGGAAATAAAGTAATAACAAAGGATAATTTGTGTAGTAGCCTTGATCATGACCTCCACAAAAGGTATGAGTGCTCTAGTCCTTGGAAGCTATGAATATTTTCTCATATGGGCAAGGAAAAGATCTTTGCAGATGTGATTCAAATGAAGGTTTTTGATATGAGGAGATTATCCTGGGTTATCTAGTGGTCTCTATTGCGATCACATATATCTTCATAAAAGGAAGGCAGAGGAAGATTGGCAGAAGAGGTGAAGGCAATGTGACTACTGAGGCAAGAGACTGGAGTGATGCAGCCACAAGCTGAGGAATGCTGGCAATTGCCAGAAGCTTATAGATGCAAAGAATGGCTCTTCTTTAGAGCATCCAGAGAGAGTAAAGCCCTACTGTCACCCTGATTTCAGCCAAGTGGAACTGATTTGGGACTTCTGGTCTCCAGAAATGTGAAAGAATACATTTCTGTTATTTCAAACCAACAAGCTTGTTCTCATTTGTTACAGTAGCCTTAGGCAATAAACAGTGGGTAAAAACCAAGAAAGATAAATAAAAGAAAGACATGATGTTCAATGTACCTGTATGAAGTGTGCAAAAGTCTCAATATGATCTGTTGGTCTAATTAAAATAAATCAGGATATCAATGGCTACAAATGGCATATGTTGGAATTCAAAAAAGAATAGCATTAGTTTAATATTGATTACATATCTCCATATTCACATTTTCCTGTTTTGATTAACTGATTCCTTTATCCGAGCTTTTCCTTGAATTATTTTACATGTAACAATACTGAAATAAATTTATCTTTATGCTTGTCACACTGTCTGCACATCATTTGCAAAAAGAATGTACAAGAATGTTTCATGTATTTATGTGTATAAAGGCTTGATGGAACTATGCATAATATTTGCTTAAAATAAATATTAATTAATAAATTCTCATATATTTGCTAATGTTTCAATAAGCTGGGCCAAAATTTTCTAAACTAAATCAATGTGACTTGTGTATATGTATTTAAAACATGAGGCTTATATATACTTTATTTTAATATAAGATTCCACACATTGTTCAAATTTTCTTTTATAAACCAATTCATAACTTAAATGCATCAATCAGGTATAACATCTAAATAATAACAAAATTAGCTCATATAGTTAACAAATAATCAATTCTTACTAATCATTTTGAGAGTCATTTTTGTAAGTCCAATTTTTCACTTTTTAAAGTAGCACATTCAAATACATAAGTCTATATAGTTAGATTATGAAATCCTGAAGATGAGTGAACTCATTGCATGAAATTGTTTTGAATCATAACTCAGGACCTATCACTGTACATATATTGTTCACTTAATATAGATAATTATTTGTTTCCAAAGGAAAGTTTTTAATCCAACTATACAAAGGAAACTTTTTAATCCAACCATCACCAGTGCTAAACATCCCAACAAGTGGAATTTATTTCATTCCTATCTCACTGCATAAGTGAGATAGGAATGTTTATTTCTGGCCTCCATTTACAGGACAAGTTAACAATGTAAAAGGAGAATAAAGGGCAGAATACAAATACATATGAATAAAAACATCTGACCCAAGTGTATCCTAAAGTTCATACAGGTTCAATCAAAATAATTCACTCAATGACATTGACAATTTGAGTTCTGTGAATAAGAATGTACTGCCTACACCATAGACACCAATCAGCCCTTTGAACCAGGAAAGGATATAATTCAGCAAGCAAAGAAAAGTTTTCAAAGCTTGTTTCCAACAGAACTTCAGCAACCCAACAGAGCTGTAACAATGAAGAGCATTACATGTATCAGCCTGTCGAGCAGCGAAAACAGGAGGTATGTTTTTTCAACTCAGGTTTGAGCTGACCTCGGGTGTAACAGGCAGTTACAGTGCCAGGTTCTGCAAACTGTGGCATTGGTCACAAATCAGAATACAGTCTCACCCTGCATCCATGTCTTCAACTACAGCAGAGCACAGGCAGTTGAGAATGACAGCGTCATAGTTACATAGATAAGAAAGACACGTCACCCAGACGTCTGTGCATGCATTTGTGTACTATTCCAAACAGTTATCATAGATATGAGCCCAACAAAATCTGTACAAATATTTACCCAACTGCAAATTGAGGGGAAAAAAAAGGAAGAAGTTAGTTTGAGGACTTGTTAAACTTTGTGCCTCTGATTTTTAGATTGAAGTCAATAGTAAGAAAAATAAATTTGTACGTTAGACTCTGGAAAGGTGGCAATGTAAGAAACATTGTCTTCAATATTTGATCACAAGAAGGGATATCTGCTATCTTGTATGTTTTATGTTTTACAACGTAAAATGTCCCAGTTGTTAGCAAAATTTCTGTCAGATATTGAAATCGATCCATTGCTTTTGCATATAGTCTCTACTGAAAACCACCAACGGAACTTCCAGGTGTATCTTTAGGTCATCCTTACTTTCCGTATTTACAATTTTGATTACTAAACTAGCATTGTGCTGCATTTATTTTGAAAGGACACTGTACAAAAACAAAAAAAAATGAAGATTGTCATATAGATGTATATTGAAAGACTCTAAATATTATAAAATGGTGCTGATAATTAAACTGTGAATCACAACTTGAGAGGGCAGACCAAGAAAATAATTATTTATTTTCTGCAGATAATTGGAACTTTAATATATCAAGAAAATCCTCATGACAAGTGATGCTTTCTATTAGGATCCTTTTGAGAAGGTATTATGTGAACTAACTCCAGATTTGTTCAATATGCATACATGTGATTCCATTATGTTAATCTCAACTACTTTGAAATATTTTCTTTAAATTCTCATCATGGACTATTGTTGACTTCAGAAATATTCAGGCACTAGCATACTGATATTTTTTATATAATTCACATTTATTTAAAGAATTTAAAATAATGATGTAATAAATTACCTTGTAAATTTTTGAATGTGTAAAATAAATTAATCAGCTTAATGTTAGTATGATGTAGTAAATAAAGCATTCCATTAGGAAGATAAAATTGGAATTCTAAGTATACCAATAAATTTAACTGTGCACTTTACTTTTTCTGGAACTTAGTATTTATCTTGCAAAATAATCCCATCTTACTCAATGATTTCTAAAACAGCTTAAAACTCCAAAATTTGACTTTACCATTGTTTAAGGGGTATTTACTATAAGCATACCATCTTTGTCTCCCTCAAACTAATTATATCAAAAAACTTAAGTTTACATTAAAAAGCTGTTTGGGACCGGGCATGGTGGCTCAAACCTGTAATCCCAGCACTTTGGGAGGCCGAGGTGGGTGGATCACGAGTTCAGGAGTCTGAGACCAGCTTGACCAACATGGTGAAACCATGTCTCTACTAAAAAAATACAAAAATTAACGGGGCATGGTGGCATGCACCTGTAATCCCAGTTACTCGGGAGGCTGAGGCAGGAGAATTCCTTGAACCCGGGAGGTGGAGGTTGCAGTGAGCCAAGATGGCACCACTGCTCTCCAGCCTGGGCCATGTTGAATTATCTCACAATAAAAACACTGAAGTTAGTCTTTAATGCAAAATAGGATTTGACCTTCCATAAACTTCTGAAGGATGGAAAACATAAGCTCATTTGTGAAGAAAGATTTTGTTTACTTATCCCAATGTAGCAGAGGAACTCGCCCTTGGATGACTTAATTTTTGCATGGCAATGAGTTTTGAGATACATATATTTTGTGACATAAAGAAGTAGTATTACCATATAAAATTACTTAAAGGTATGGAGTTTTTGATATATAGAGTGTGCATGTATCGCACATATGTGTGTATATCTTTGGTTACATGAAGAGAGCTTGATTTCATAATTCTCATTAACAGTACTTATTAAAAAAAGACTTTTAATTAAATATTTTATTTACATATTTTTCTTTATACCGTGAGTAAAACTTAAATTAATGTAATCATAGAATTTATGGCAAAATAGAAAATACTTATAGCATAGACATAAAATAGCACAGGTGAAAGCCAGATGTTTTATTTGACAATTGCGTATCTTTGAAGGATAAAAATAAATTAAAATTAAACATAAAATTATTTAAATTAAAAAATAAAGCTAAGAATAAAAATATTAAAATTTAAAAAGCAGATTTTAAAACTTGAATGAAAGAAGCATAATGTTAATTTATATAAAGAGTAATTTGGACTACTTTTAGGAAATCAAGCAATAAATGATTTTTTAAATAAGACCCAAAAAGCAGAAAGGACAAAGTAAAATTAGCTAATTTGACTATTGGAAAATTTATAAGTTTAGTATGAAAATAAATGAAGTGAAAAGAAAACGCATATATTGTGGGAGAAAGGGTATCTGCAATACATTTGACAAAAGCAAGTGTAAAACAAGAACAGCAACAATAAAAACTGGTAAAAATAACCTGTTAAATTTTATCTTTATAATTTGAGCAAAAGTTTTTAAAAATCTGAAAATAAGAAGTAGATATGTAGAAGAACAGAAACTATAAAGTGATTGGTAAGGGTGTGATTAAGAATATCAACTCAGAAAATAATAATCTGGTAGTAATAAAAATAGCTACTAGCTGAAATTTCAATTAATAGGTATAAATATATTAGATATATATCACCTGATGTAGAATATTATTTGGGGTCGGACACAGTGGTTCATGCCTGTAATCCCAGCACTTTGGGAGGCTGAGGCAGACAGATCACCTGAGGTCAGGAGTTCAAGATCAATCTGGCCAACATGGTGAAACCCCCTTCTCTAGCACCTGGGCGTGGTGGCAGGCGCCTGTAATCCCAGATACTTGGGAGACTGAGGCCGGAGAATCGCTTGAACTCGGGAGGCAGAGGTTGCAGTGAGCCAAGTTCAGATTGTGCCACTGCACTGCAACCTGGGAAACAAGAGGGAGACTCCGTCTCAAAACAAAACAAATTAAGGCAAAGGAGGCATACATATGCACGAAATGTGTCAGTAGGGATTAATTTCTAAATGAAAACCCGGGTCCCAGTAATTTGCATGATATCATAACATTTATAAAAACTTGAACACAAGGCCGGGCGCGGTGGCTCAAGCCCGTAATCCCAGCACTTTGGGAGGCCGAGACGGGCGGATCACGAGTTCAGGAGATCGAGACCATCCTGGCTAACACAGTGAAACCCTGTCTCTACTAAAATACAAAAAAAATTAGCCGGGCGAGGTGGCGGGCGCCTGTAGTCCCAGCTACTCGGGAGGCTGAGGCAGGAGAATGGCGTGAACCCGGGAGGCGGGGCTTGCAGTGAGCTGAGATCCGGCCACTGCACTCCAGCCTGGGGGACAGAGCCAGACTCCGTCTCAAAAAAAAAAAAAAAAAAAAAACTTGAACACAATAGGAAAAACTTATATAAATATACATACATAGTGAAATGTAAAAATATATACATACATTTGTTAAGAAAAATAGTCAAACTGTTGAAAACCTTTATGTTTATTACGTGATTTTTTCTTTTCTAATAAAAAAACCTGCCGCAAATATGGCAAATTATATAGAATAATTAATTATAGAAGTTGAATTCTTAATACTATATGACACACTCCTTGTATGTTTTATGCATTTTATAATACAGTTTAGATTTTATTTCACCAAATATTTTATGTTTAGATAGGCTTTACACATTTTATAATAAAGTTTAGATTTTATTTTACGAATATTTTGTTTAATAATCTCTGTTATATACAAAAAATATGTTTTTTGAATATTAACATTTATAGGAAGAATTCTACTAAAGTGGACACTGGAAGAGTACGGGAAGAGTCTACAACTTCTTTGATACTCTGTTCAAGGAATGATTATTTCTGTATTTTCTCCCTCTGTATCTGGGCTGAATTTAGTGACTTCTTAGTAATCTAGAAAACGAAATGCAATTGAAGTAATATCTTATATCAGGTCCCAAAAGGCCATAGAGTTTTTCCCTGGTGTTCTCTAGGGTAACTCACCTTGGGAAAGCCATGCATCGTGGCTGAGAATATCTTTCTGGAGCCCAGTAGAGCTTTCAATTGAATACCGCCATCAGACTGCAATTGCATAAATGATTCTAAATCAAAATTGCTCAAGGAAGCCCTTCTGATTTCCTAAATCGCAAAACCATGAATAACATAAAATGTTGTTATAGGCCATTTAGATTTGAGTAAATTGTTAATGATTGATAGGAAATAGAAAAGGCATTTTACTTGTGCTGAAACCAACTAATGAAGGGTTTAACCACAGCTGAGTTATTGGAGGTAGAAGAAGAAGGAATGGCACAAAGGAGATATTTGGATGTAAAGATTTTTCTTTTTAAGTAGCTATTGGAAATGAGAGAAAGGAGTTATGAATGACTCTCATTCTTATGTTTTGGCAATTCCAGTTAAGTGATAGCATATATATACTATTAACAACCTAAATGTTAAAAATACAACATAAGAAATAAGTTTAATGAACTGTATCTTCAAATACATCAGAAAACAATGAAATAATTGATGTGGTTTCTTTTATGTGAGAATTTGATGTAAATTGAAATTTTATGTATGAAACTTAGAATAATTAAGAAAATAACTGAACATACTTCAGTGTCAAGCAATAAAAGAGAAAGAAACACCAGGTGTTACAAGAGCATGGAGAAGTGTTAAAGAAGCAGACTTCAGGCCGGGCGCGGTGGCTCACGCCTGTAATCCCAGCACTTTGGGAGGCCGAGGCGGGCGGATCACAAGGTCAGGAGATCGAGACCACAGTGAAACCCCGTCTCTACTAAAAATACAAAAAATTAGCCGGGCGCCGTTGTGGGCGCCTGTAGTCCCAGCTACTCGGGAGGCTGAGGCAGGAGAATGGCATGAACCCGGGAGGCGGAGCTTGCAGTGAGCTGAGATCCGGCCACTGCACTCCAGCCTGGGCGACAGAGCGAGACTCCGTCTCAAAAAAAAAAAAAAAAAAAAAAAAAAAGAAGCAGACTTCATAGTCAGGGAAAACTTACAAATGCCAGAGAAGCTGAGCTTTGAAAGAAGAATAAAATTTAGCTCACAAAGATGAAAGAATATTGCATTTAAATGTATATATGCCTAAGAGAGCATAATAAACTTTAAGAGAATTCTTGAAATATGCCAATGGATTGGTTGCAGAGGAACCTAAAGATGTAATTGTTGACAGATTGTGGAGTCCTAATATGCAAAACAAAGAGTGACTTATTTTCCTGAAATTTCTCAGCATGCCCTGAAGGATTTTTAAGTGAAAGATGACATAATTCCATTGATGTTTGGAGGGAAGTCATACTGGAAGGCAGAGAAACTATTAGATGACTGGAGCAAAAATAATCACTATATTGGCTGTGAGGTTCGAGAAACTGAGAAATTGTGGAAGAAGGAAATAAAGTAAAATCGGTAGTTCCTTTATCTCGGTGAACACAAGACAGGAGTGAAGAGAAAACTAGAGCATGGGAGAGCCACTGGAGTGTGGCTAAGTGCCAAAGGGATGCTATTTTCCTTGATGGTGAGGAGCCTCTAATAGATCACACACTCTAAACTGAAACTTTCCAAATCAAAATTATTCCTAGTGCATTTGTCCGATCGTATCGCTTCCATCTTTTGCAAGCCCTTCCTGGTATATTATGTGAAGTATTGTCTTTCTGGAGTTGTCCTATACAGAGGCGCATATGGTATCTTAATTCAGAAATAGAGGAGAAAAAAAGGCCTTTTTTTTGGTGACTATCTATTTGAAAGCATTTAAATACAAACTTTTTTGTATTGGTATAAATTTGCTAGCTTAATTTTTCTGTATCTTAACGCAAAATGTATGCTCAGCTGTCACCAGTGAATCTGCAAGCTGCTAAAAGAATTACGTCTCTGTGTTTCCAGCTGAACATGCCACTCCATCAATGGTTTCACATCTTTAAATGCAGGATGTTTGCACTAACAATTTAGATCAAAGTTATCTATATTATTATCTACCAGGATAGCATTTCTTAAAAATAGAGAACCAAAAACCATAAAGCACAATGTAATATTAAATAATTTGACTATATTAAAATTAGTGAATTCCGTGTAAGTTTTAAAAAGTAAAAAGAAGGCCGGGCGCGGTGGCTCAAGCCTGTAATCCCAGCACTTTGGGAGGCCGAGACGGGCGGATCACGAGGTCAGGAGATCGAGACCATCCTGGCTAACACGGTGAAACCCCGTCTCTACTAAAAAATACAAAAAAAAAAAAAACTAGCCGGGCGAGGTGGCGGGCGCCTGTAGTCCCAGCTACTCGGGAGGCTGAGGCAGGAGAATGGCGTAAACCCGGGAGGCGGAGCTTGCAGTGAGCTGAGATCTGGCCACTGCACTCCAGCCTGGGCAACAGAGCGAGACTCCGTCTCAAAAACAAAACAAAACAAAACAAAAAGTAAAAAGACAAGTTACATATTAAAAAAAAATCATTTGTGATTCGTGTAATTGACAAAGAAGTCTTTTAAAAGCATTAAAATATATATACCTAAAAAAGATGCAGAACTTCCTATTCAACAAGGAAGGTGACTCTAAGTAACTTGATACAATTTTTCACCCATCATTTGTACATAAAATTTAAAAACTAGAAAATAATTAAAATCTTACAAGAGTCTTTTCTAAGAAATTTGTTGCTCAAAATATTTAATATGACTTATATTTAAATGGATATCTAGTTGGGAAGACTATAGTTATCCCTAATCACCATTTTGGTATTAATTACTATTGAATTCTCTGCCTTAGTCTTTCTCTTTTTCAAACACACACACACACACACACACACACACACACACACAGGCACACACATACACACACACACAGAGAGATACTTTCAGATTTTCTAATCCATGGATGTATTGTTTTTATTCACATAACAACAGTAAATCCTCACTTAACATGTGAGCAGGTTTTTGGAAAATGCAACAATAAACAAAACAACAATATAAGAAAACCATTTTCTCCCTCATCAATGTTATAACAAGTTGTCATTGAACAAAACTATGTAATTCCAGGACTTACTGTATATTGCTTCTCTTAAAGTCTCAGTTACCAAGAACCTGTGGACAATATTAAGTAAATATTTGTTGTATACCACATGTCCATTTTGCACTATTTGGGGGAAATTTTTATTTTTCCTAAGTCAAGCTTTTAACTTTTATCCATCTTGAAAACGTTTCAAAACTTTACTCTTATAAAATAATACTGTGAAAGGAACATAAAAACTCGGGTCTCCAGTTCACTATGCCAAGAGGAAAAAACTCAGCTGAAAGTTGAGTCATACAAGAAGCTGCCTTTCCTTTTGTTGCTAAACAAACAAGTACAAATAAAAGGTTAAATATATCACAGGTAGCTACTCTATGTTCATGTAATCTTATGAAAAGTGCTGAATAACTGAGACAAAAACATAACTGATCATTTCTCAGCCTGCTCATTTTCCCTTGCAACGTGTGGATGACCACATCCTCCTTTTCCTCCAGCCCACTTTTCCCCTTTAAATATTGAAGCCCTCAAAATCATCTTTAAAGAAAGGCACAGACTACTCTCCCAGACATTTCCTTAACCTTGGCAAAGTAAACCTCTAAATTGATTGAGACCTGTCTCACATACTTTTTGGTTTATAATACTATAATCATTTCATTAACATTTGTGAATAAGTCTTCTACAGTAATTGTGAGAAAAAACTGCATAGATAATGTTCCAGCAATTTGCCTTATTAGCTATCACCATCAACTGTTATAAATCTAATAGGTCAATCTTATCAGTAAACAAATAAGCTTTAATACATTTACCTTAAAAAAATAGACTAGGCATTGTGGCTAATGCTTGTAATTTCAGCACTATAGGAGGCTGAAGTGGGAGGATCACTTGAGGCCAGGAGTTTAAGACCAGACTGGGCAACAGAATAAGACTTTGTCTCTACAAAAAATAAAAATCTGTAAAGTTGGACATGGCAGTGCACACCTGTGCTTCCCACTACTTAGAAGGCTAATGTGGAGGGCCTAAACTCCTTGGGCCCAGGAGTTTGAAGCTGCAGTGAACTCAGAGTGAGTCACTGCACTCTAGCCTGTGTGACAGAGTAAGACTTTGCTTAAAAAAAATTCATCTATAATTAATTCGCACTTCTCATATATTTTCACCTATTAGCATTATTTTATGCAACTGATCACTATTTCCTTCCTGAATCCACATGTTTGTTCTAATTTCCTGGACATCATATTCTTTTTTTTTTTAAAAAAAAACCTCACTAGTCACTGTTTCCTAGTTTCTGTTGGGAACAGGCCCCCAAATCTGGCCATAAACTGGCCCCCACACTGGTCATAAACAAAATCTCTACAGCACTGTGACATGTTCGTGATGGCCATGATGCCCACGCTGAAGGTTGTTGGTTTACGGGAATGAGGGCAAAGAACATCTGGCCCTCCCAGGGCAGAAAACCACTTAAGGCTTTCCTAAGCCACAAACAATAGCATGAGCGATCTGTGCCTTAAAGACATGTTCCTGTTGCAGATAACAGGCCAAAGCTCATCCCTTTGTTTCCCGTTTTAGTTAATCTATAATCTACACAAACAATGTTTATCATGACATTGTTTCTTGCCAAATAAGTATGTGGGTAAAACTCTGTTCGAGGCTCTCAGCTCTGAAGGCTGTCAGCTCCCTGATTTCCCACTCCACACTCTATATTTCTTTGTGTGTGTCTTTAATTCCTCTAGCGCCACTGGGTTAGAGTCTCCACAACTGAGCTGGTCAGGGCACTTTCCATGGCTAGATTTGCCTTATATCCCTGAGCTTTATGTACTGGAGTATGTTAAGGCACCGTCTTAGGACTTTTCCTATTGTTTATTGATCTCATCTGTTCTCAAGGCTTTGGCCACGATGTATAAATAATTACCCACATTATATCTCTACCAAACTTTTCCCTTAAATTCCAGGCTCATTTATCAAAGTACTTACTAGAATCTGTATTTGGAGTTCTGATAAGCATCTGAACCTAAAGTTGTTCAAACCTTAATACAATGCCCCCCTGTGACTAACCAGATTATCCTTCAATTTTATCCAACTCAGTACATTGCAATTTCATATTTCTAGTTGCTCAGATATAGTCTGTTTCTATTTGTCCTTGTTCAAAATAACAACACTGGAAAGTTAGTTTCATGGTTACCTGGTTTCTATCAGGTCGTTAAAAACACCACTCTTTGATTGGTGGAGAAAAGGAAACCTGACTATTTTTAGATCCTTTTTGTTCATGTTAAGGAGTCTCTTAACACAGCTGAGAAATCAATGACTTATTTCATATTTTTCTCAACCATTGATAAAATTTTCAGTGCTTTTATCTTTCACTCTGTATTTAATTTTCTTAGTCTTTTTCACTGATTTTGTAATTAAAAACAAGCATCCCCTCACAAAAGGAAGATTCTTTTAAAATGATCTGTTTATAGCTGTGGTGGTTCTTTTGCATCTGTGGAAGATATTTTTTAAACATTTGGAGATAATTGAACCTAAAAATTTATCATTTGTATGCACTATGAAAATATCAAAGACATGCAAGCAGGCATTAATGTTGAATAATTAAAAGGAACTATTTATTTTTATAACAATTATATAAATGAGCATAAATAAATGTTGGAATGGGAATACAGATGGAATAGGAAGGATGATTTCTGGTCTCTCTGTAGATTTATGCCTCCTATAAAATCTTAAAGTCAGTTCTAAGTAATAAATTTGCTACTTAATAGTTCTAGTTTTTTGTTTGTTTTGTTTCTGAAACGGAGTCTTTCTCTGTTGCCCAGGCTGGAGCGCAGTGGTGTGATCTTGGATCACTGCAACCTCCACTTCTCAATTCTAGAGGTAAAACTTTCAATATTTTACCATTAACTATGATCATAGTTGTAGATTTTTTTTCTTCTATTTTCTCCTCTTTTTCTCCTCCCTGCTCCTGCCCCTCTTCCTCTGTTCTTTTGCAGATATCCTTTATCAAATAAAGATAATTCTCTTCACCAAGAAATGGACCATGCTGGTATTCTGATCTGAGATTTCCATCTTCCAGAACTGTGAGGAAAAAAAAATGTTTGCTGTTTAAGCCACCTTGTCTTTGGTGACAACCCAGGCTGATTAAGACACTTATCATATATCATTTATTTACATGTTACTAGATTATATGTAACATTTTGTTAAGTTTTATGTTTACAAGTTATTTCATATTTTATGTCAAGTTTTTGTCAAGGGTTTGATAAATATTTTGCTGGCCTTATGAAACAATTAGGTAACATTTTTCTATGTTGTGAAAGTAAAATTGGTATCATATCTTTTTAAATAATTGATTTAAATTAAAATATACCAACATAATTACTGATATCTTGAATTTCTTTGTGGGAAGACTTATGGGAATAGATTCAGTTTATTTTACAGATAGGTAACCATTCGGATTTTTTTCATCATGTGCTACTTTTGGTCAGCTTTAATTTTCAAGAAATTAATCAATTTCATCTAAGCTGTTTATGTAACTGGCATAATAATAAATTCATAACATTCTTGTAACATTTTCTTTGTATGTATATGGAATCGATAGAGGTATTGAAGCAGTGTTGTTTGTCTGGGGAAATACCCAAGGTTCATTGTTATGCACTAAGGAAATTGAAAACATGAACACCCATGGAGTAGATTTAAGAGAGGGAAGTTTAACAGGCTAAAGAAGAGAGAGCTTCCTCGTGTAGAGGCAAGGGACCCAGGTGGGTTTCTGAGTTTAGGGCAAGATGCGACTGGTTTTATGGACAAACTTGAGGAGGTGGTATTTGATTTACATAGGTTACAGTGGATTGGTTGGACCAGGTGTGTGCCATTTACATAGTGTGCCAGGCAGCTGGCCATCCCATCCTAATTTTTTATTATGCAAGTGAAGTCTTTGCCTGGCTGGAACCATGTTACCTGCACATGTGGTGACAAAGAAAAGAGAAGACGAAACCTCCATGTTGAATATACCTAGCTTCCAGATATCCATTTTCTGTTGGCACAGCTGCTGGCATTTACCTATGCAAGCTTCCAGCTTACTTACCTATGCTTGTTGCTTGATTTTTCAGGTTGCTTTTTGTTAGTAAAGAAATGATTTGGGGGCTGCCTTTTTACTAAGAAAAAATACCACCAAGAACTCTTTGACCCTTAGTTACTGCCTAAATAATTTCTTTTTAACCCCTATATTAGTAACTTCTTTTACTCCTGGTTTTGGCCATGTGCATGCTCTGTTTTCTTGAGCACACTAAGTGTGTAAATGTTATTGAGATTTTCAAAGAACTAACCTTTGGATTTCTTAATTTTTTCTACTAGTGTTTGTTTTCTATTACTGATTTTTAAGTCAATCTTTACTATTTGTTTTTTTTTCTATTTACTTTGGGTTAATTTGCTCTTCTTTTCTTAGCTTTTCAACTTGGAAGATGAAGCCGTTGATTGTCGATTTTTCTTCCTTTCTGATAATATGCTTTCAGAGTTGTAAATTTTCCTCTAAGCACTGCTTAGCTGTGTCCCACAAGTTTTGTTAGATCTTGTTTCCCTTATCATTCAGCTCAAAATATATTCTAAAATATGTCTGTTGATTTCTTCTTTGAGCTATTGCTTACCTAAGAGTGTGTTGTTAAATTACAGTGGTTACTTTTCTTGTAACAGTTTTTCTATCATGAATATAGACATGGATTAATTTTTTTCTTGTTGTTCAAGACATGTATTTCTTTAATCTGTCTTTCATCAATCTGGAATATTTTACACCAGCCTGGGCAACATAGGCAGACCCTGTATTTATAAAAAAAAAAATTCTTAAAATTAGTCAGTCACGTGGTGGCACATGCCTGTAGTCCCGTTCACTCAGGAGTCTGAGGTGGGAGATCATTGAGCATAGGAGTTGAGGCTGCAGTGAGCCTGATGACTCCACTGCATTGTAGCCTGAGCAAGAGAGCAAGACCCTGTCTCAAAAACAACACAACCACAAAAAGGAATTTTTATAATTATTGACTTTTTAAATACTCTCTACGTTTAGAATTCCTATTAAACATTTGTCATATCTGCTATTTAAATTTGTAGTTTCCTTGGGCTACCATAAAAAATTACCACAAAATTGATTATTTAATACGCAATAATTTATTCTTTTATAGGAGGCCTAGAGTCTAAAATCTAGGTGTGAGCAGGACTTCATTCCTAGCAGCGGCTCTATGAAATTTAAACGTATCAGACTCCAAGGAGAATTAAAATATCGGGCATCGCATGTACAGCCTAAGTATCTGTTTATAGCATGTCTTCTGCACACTCTCTAGGGAAGAATCTTTTCATGCCTCTTCTAGCTTCTGCCGGCCACTGACATTCCTTAATTTATGACCACATCAGTCTAATTTCTGCCTTTGTCTTCACGTCACCTTCTTTTATGCTGTCTACCAAATCTCCTCTGCCTCACACTTATAGAGACGCTTGTCATTGGAATAGAACCTGCGTGAATAATCCAGAATGATCTCCTCATCTCAAGATCCTTTATCTGATTAAATCTACAAAATCCTTTTCCCAAATAAGGTAATGTTTACAGGTTTCATTAATTAGAACATGGAAATATCTTTTAGTGTGTTACAATTCAACCCACTACAATTTTTTTCATTTATCTTAATTGCAAGAGCTCTATGATTTATTTATTAGTCTGAGTTCTCCAGAGAAACAGAACCTTTACGATATATATGTGTGTGTGTGTGTGTGTGTGTGTATATATATAGACAAACTTGAGGAGGTGGTATTTGATTTACATAGGTTACAGTGGATTGGTATATATGTGTGTGTGTATATATGTATACACACACAAACATATATATACACACACACACACAAAATATGTATTTATCTATCACACACAGACATATATTGGCTAATGTGATTGTGGGGTTGGCAAATGGAAACTCTGCAGGGCAGGCCGGCAGACCTGGAGGCCCAGGTAAGTTGATATTGCAACTTAAGTTAAAAAGCAGTCTAGAGACAGAATTTCAACTTCCTCGGAATGATTTCAGTCTTTTTTTTTAAAGGGCTTCAACTGAGTGAATGAGGTCTACTATATTATGCATGTTAATCTATTTACTCAAAGCCTACTGACTTAAATGTGAATAATATCTAAAAAATACCTTCACAGCAACATCTAAACCAGTGTTTGGCTAAGTATCTAGGTACCATGGCCTAGCCACATCTACATGAGCACATAAAGTTAAGCGTCACAATTTATTTCCACAATTTTATTTTTGTTTAAATCTACCTGTTCTCTTTGCTTACAGTCTCTCTGTTCCTTTTCTTTACAATTTATAGACTTTCCATTTTCATGTTCAAAATTTCTTAGGCCTATGGTCCTCTTTTATTTATCTGCTTTAAGTAACTTATTTGGGTTCATCTCATTTTTTACATTGTGATTTTTATCTTCAACCACAGTGTTTTCTTTTTGTGAAGATCTCATGAGCTTGTGATGTTTTTTAGCCAGTTTTACTTTTTGCTAAGTGCCACAGATATTTATTTTGATATTAATCCATTGGTTTGGAGATTCTTATACTATGATGATAGTGTAAATCTGGGCTGTATACCCACAGGCATTGGTTTCTCAATTGAGTACTGTGTGAACAGAGATGGGTGTGTGTGTGTGTGTGTGTGTGAGGGTGTGAAGTTGAATAGTGGAAACAGATACCATATGACACACAAAATTTAAAATATTTACTGTCTAGTTTTTACAAAAAATAAAAAATAAAAATCTGCTGACACTTGCTCTTTGGGCCTATTGCAAAACAGAATTAGCTGGACATGAAGGGAAATGAGAAAATAGTTAATTTTTAGTCTGTGAAAAGCTATTCTCTAAGAATGGTTTTGTTTGTTCATCATTTTCCCTGTCCACAGAGTGCCTCAGTAGCTGTTGGTGATTGAGGCAGTGGCACTGTCCACTACTTTTTCTCTTCCAGGCAAACAAGCACCTATAGACAGAATCTTGGCATAATTTGCATCCTTTTTCTTTCTTTCTTTCTTTCTTTCTTTCTTTCTTTCTTTCTTTCTTTCTTTCTTTCTTTCTTTCTTTCTTTTTTTTTTTTTTTTAACTTCAGGTTACAGGGATAAAACCCAAACACATCAGACTCAGAGGAGAATTAAAATGTCTGTTATGGCATATCTAGTCTAGCTATCTTGTCACAGTGTGTCTTCCACAAATTAATGCCTCTTGCCCAAACTGTCTGGGCATCCCTATGTGGTTATTTTATCTTGTGATTGTTGGCACAGCATTCCAGGCTTCTCATTAAATTTTCCAGTTAATGTTTGCTAATGGCAAATGGCCAATACCAGCATTTCTAAAGCATGATAGATTTCAGTCCCAGAGTAGAGTCTAATTCCTCAGAAGAGTGAATCCCAAGGCATGTTAGAGCCAAAAGCTGGAAAGTTTTCAATTTCTTATATTCAGAAAGACCTCAAATTTCTTAATACATTATGTATTCCTGGAAAATGAGTGTCTTAGTCAGTTTGGGCTGCTATAATAAAGTACCATACACTGGGTGGGTTTTAAACAATGAAGATTTCTTTCTCACAGTTCTGTAGGCTGAAGTACAAGATCAGGGGGCCAGCATGGTTGTGGTCTCTTGAGGACCCTCTTCTAGGTTGCAGACTGGTGTTTCTGTTGTGCTCTTACATGACTCCACTCTCATGACCTAATTACCTCCCAAAGAACCTATCTCCTAATCTCATTACCTTGTATATTAGGGTTTCAACATATGAATTTGTGGGGAAACAACACAAATATTCAGTCTCTAATAGCTGGCTAATGATATATTTCCAGGTTGTATGTTTATGGTGGTTTTTATTCCATTCTGTCTATGTAGTAAGCTTTCTTTAACCTATCACAAATTGATTCTCATTCTAGCATGTCCAATCTCAAATAGCATATTTTCTCCCAAACCTCAGTTGTATTTTACTGTTTTCCCATAGTTTTAAAGTATAGGTCTGACCAATGACAGCCCTTTGAGTCAGAAGTCTAATGATAAGACTATAGTCCGATAGGGAAAAGGTGATCTTGTCAAGTTAGGGTAAAAATTTAATCTAGGACATACGTGGGTATTCATTGTACCTTAAACCCAAAATACCTTTAAAAGCCTGAAAATGCATTTCATAAATATGGGATTTCCCCAGGGCATTATTACAGTTTTTTAAAAAAATCTGAGTTAAATCTTTAAAATACAATGCCAAAAATAGTGGCTTTTTTTTGAAAGCAAACCCTAGGTGAAAATTCTGTAAAATTACTTTCAAAATATTTCCTTATTGTACTCCTTTCACACTCTGCTGCTGCTAAAATGCTTCTCTTCTGTCCCTTAATTTTCTGTCTCTTACCTTTACTTCCTCTCTCTTTCATTCTCACTCCCGTTTCTTCTAATTCCTCATTCTGTCCCTCCTCTGCTTACAACTGGTAAGACATTATTGCCTTCCAAATACTAACACTCCTAAGTATTGCACATTCTCATTGCAAGCAGACTCTTGGGAATCATTTTCTTTCTGTTTGCTGACTACTTTTTTTCTTGTGAAGTAGATCCTATTGGAAATCTAGAGATTAAGTCATCCATCTTGCTGTACAACTAAGTACTAAAATCCGTTTTTTAAAAATTCTTTTTGAGTTGCCAGCAATATTATCTCATGCTTGCTACATAAATTTCTTTGCTCCACAAGCTATCTCATTCAAAACCTCCTTATTATTTAAGAAAATGCTGTGTACCAAGAAAGTTTCCAGTAAATATTAGCAGATGATTTATAACAATGTAAGGATGATTATGAGTGATGATAGAGGATCTACAGTGCTTACATGATTCATGGTGATTTTAGTGGTTGAAAAATTGTGTTTTGTACTTGAGATTACTCATTCATCCTGCAGTTACATCAATTATTGTTTATGGGAATATTTAAAAATTCACATATATTTTTAAGAAGTGAGCACTTACAATGTTTCTAGGTTACAGACAACTGTAACATACTTTATAATTGTATAAATCTATTATTTTCTAAAGAAGCTGTAGCCACTTAAAAATACTATAAAACACAATGATTCCATAGCTTTATTTAAAGATTAATTACTATTATTTTAAAAGGAGAATGACATAAGTAATATCTTAATAATTTTTCTTTAGGAATAGTCAAATTATAAGTGTGTAACCAAGCAATTATACAATGTAATTACATAGTTATATTTATGATTGACAGGTAATATTTATTGTTTTCTTCACATTTTTGGCTTTCTACAGGATATATCATATTTATCATATTATACAGTATTTTCCAAATATGAGTTACATTAGAATCTCCTTTACTTCAAAATATGCTGAAAAGATATGAGTCATTGTGTTTCCTGGCATTTTAAAACTGCTAAAGGTATAAAAATTTAATGTTTAGATAACAGCATTTGACATTGTGACAAATGACTAATTAGTATGTTTTCAGCATTTATCTATAAAAGTAAAAACTGAAGACAAATACTTCATGCAACTGGTTTCTATGATATTATTTTTTTACCAATAGCACAATTTTCTGCAGAGACACTTTTCAGAGAAGTATGTATAATTAAAAGGTTAGAGACTAAAACTTTAATATAGCTACATACAAAATATTGTGCCAAGTTGATAGTTAACATTTTATTGTCGTTGTTTTGCACCTTGTTGATCTGGAAGCTAATATTTCAGCATTCTAGAGTGGGTTACTTTACAGTTTATAACACTATCTCATATTTATCACATTGTACATCTATATCACTTCTACCTCTTCCAAAACAGTTTTTATTACTAAATAGTAAAGCTTTTCGAGTGTAGAGAATATCATGAGATTTGCTGGATAAATTAACTGCCTTGCAAATGGCATAAGAAATGTCACATTTTATGAATCACAGTTAACAAGATCTAAAACATGATACTGCACATATTTCACAGTGCATTACAGGAGTAGTCTATCTCAGTGTATTGCAGGGACTTACTATTAAATTTCAAAGCATCAGCAAAGAATCCCTTTCCAGCAAGTCTTAGTAGTGATTTCAACAAGATTACTCCAAACATTGTTAATATCTAAGAGATTTCTAATGTGATATGGATGAGAGGATGCTAAGAAAATATTTTAAAATGCATTTTGTCTGAAATGTGACAATTTTTAATTCTTTTATAACTACTTTATTCTTTATTTTTCAGTAAGGTATTTATTATATGATACTATTTATTCTATATGACAGTGACAATTGCCTGAGGTTTTCAGAATGTATTTTTGTGTATTGAAAACTATACATTCACAATATTCTATAAATATGAAGTACATAAAGTTTATTAGAATTGTTTACATAAATTAGTTTTTTCAAGGAAATGTTTTACGTTGTTTTTGATGATCTCATTTTTGAAACACCATGTTTGAATGAAAAATTATGATTATTTCACATTTGAAAGAGTATTCCATATGTAAAAAGATGGGTCAATACCTACAAGACAGAAATTTTTCCACATAACAAAAAAAAAGTTCTTAAAAGACAAGATAAAAAAGAGAAGTAAGAAAGCACCTGATTAATAATATAAATTGATTCCAAATAAGCTTAAAAATATATGATTTATGCTATCTAATTAATTTGGTCTTTCACTGCACTGCTCTAGTTATTTTACAATATATTTTGGATCTTAGAGATCTTTCCACTACTTCCTTGTAGAAAATAGATAATATTTATCAGATTGATAATCAAATATATGAAGCAATCATAAAAGCACCTTAAGGAAACAATTATTATTATAACATTCCATGTACATAAGAACTAACTATTTTTTAACAAATTATGGCCTGTTTCATCATAACATCTTGGAACCACCTTAGGAATGGAAATTTACTGGCCGGTTGTTGAAGCTAAACAGAGTGCATCATTAGAAGGCTAATAAGTTAAAATAAGCCTTTATTAAAAACACAAACATTAAAAAACATTATAGCTTTTAGGTGCTACTAGATAATGGTTGTAACTCTTCACTAAGAAACTGTATACGATTATTACACTAGACCTTGAATTGCTCATTCATAATTGCCTTCACATATGAGGAAGCATGGTGAATGCTGCTCCTGACAATAACAAAGATGTAATATTCCTATCTGTGTTATTAACAAACAACAAATTAACTGTGTAACTATTGTTTATAATTTAGCTTCATTTATGCCTTATCATTTTCCTGGTAGAGCGCATATGACATTAATACTAATGCAATAACCAACATTTCCGGTATCTTTTGAAATTACTTACAGAGTAGTCAAGTCAATACAAAACTATGCCGAATTGGGGCTGAGTGTTCCTGTGGCAGGCCTTGTGTGTCAGGACCCATGCAGCTTGGTTAACTTCAACTTATCTCTGCCAAATACTTGAGTCACTGTTTTTGAGTATTCTACTGGAGTTTGTGAACGCATTGTTAGGTTGTTGATGTCATATAAAGAGCACTGATACTGCAAAAACGGAAATTGTTTGCTTTAAACACGTAAGACGAAAACCCATTTAAGCCATCATTTAAAACCCTGGACCACATTAAATGCAGACTTCCAGTTGAAGTTTAGAATGAACTAGAATATAGGGAAATGCCCTAATAATTTAATGTATTAGTCTGTTTTCACACTGCCATAAAGATACCACCTGAGACTGGGTAATTTATAAAGGAAAAAGATTCAATTGATTCACAGTTTTGCATGGCTGGGGAAGCCTCAGGAAACTTACAATCATGGCAGAAGGGGAAGTAGGTACCTTCTCCTGAAGGTGGCAGGAGAGAGAAGAGTGAAGGAGGAATTTTCTAACACAAACAAATCCATCAGATCTCGTAAGAACTCACTCACTATCACAAGAACAGCATGGGGGAAACTGCCCCCCATGATCTAATCACCTCCCTCCCTCAACATGTGGGGATTACAATTTCAGATGAGATGTGAGTGAAACCGTATCAATTAGCAATTGTCGTTCTTTGTTCTTTCCCACTTTCCCTACTTCCCTCCTTCTTGCCTCTCCCTCTCTCTCTCTCTGCCTACCTCCTTCCTTTCTTTGTTCTATATTTAAATACTATTAGTTCTGTTTATGTTGGAATCTACTCCCCCTTTGGTTTCAACCATACTATTAATAGATTTTCACAGTTTCTTTTTCTCAGTCTTGAACAGATGTCCTAGAAGAGGCATATTTTGAGGTAAGCAAAAGTTTATTCTGTCGTATTTTACTGACATCACATGACCATCACTATGTGGTCATAAAAAGCACATTCTTCTATATTAAAAATATAAGGCCGGATGTGGGGGCTCATGCCTGTAATTCCAGCACTTTGTGAGGCTTAGGAGGGCGGATCACTTGAGGTCAGGAGTTCAAGACCAGCCTGGCC
This sequence comes from Macaca thibetana thibetana, assembly GCF_024542745.1. NCBI lineage: Eukaryota > Metazoa > Chordata > Mammalia > Primates > Cercopithecidae > Macaca > Macaca thibetana. Next base: position 64,537,084 of record NC_065594.1, read on the forward strand.
AACATGGCAAAACCCTGTCTATACTAAAAAATACAAAAAATTAGCCTGACATGGTGGTGGGCACCTGTAAGCTCAGTTGCTCTAGAAGCTGAGGCAGGGAGAATTGCTTGAACCTGGGAGGCAGAGGTTGCAGTGAGCCAAGACTGCACCACTGCATTCCAGCCTGGGTGACACAGCGAGACTCCATCTCAAAACAAACAAACAAACAAAATATATGTTAAATAAATGAAATGTTTAACAGGAAAATAGTTATCCAATGGTTATGCAAGATGAGGGCTAAGAATTGGCCTTTGGGCTTGGTAATGCTTAGCTTTTATAGATACTACTATATGTGTATTTATGTGTTTGTTCTAACATGAGATAAACTACTGCAGTTCCATGTTGCAGGAAATAATACCATTAAATGAGGAAAAATATTAAGGGAGACAGTGAAAAAGCAAGAGAGAGGAATTGAATTGCCAGAGTAATACTGAGTAAGAAAAAGAGGATGGGTTCAGTGCATAAGGAGACAGGATAGCCCCAGGAAGGAACAGAAATTGTTCATCTTTAGTTAGAGAAAGAAAGGAAGAGAATATGGTTAGTGATGCTGACAGATAGGTGGATATTTTCCTCAAAAAAAGGCAATGGAAGCCAGTAAAAGAGAAAGTGTGATAAGACATGCATGAGGCAATGGGAAATGTGAGCGATGCTTAACAAACTTGAGGAGAGAGGAGAAAATGTAATTGTCTTTTAGAAGAATAGTATAACGAATAGATTAAGAAACACCGATACAATGACTGGGGCAGCATTTAGTGGTCACTTTAGTAACCACAGATTTGCAGTAAGACTGTTAGATTTTTTGTGCTTTGTATCATTATCTGGTTATAGAATCAGAGTGGGTAGAGACATCACTTAAACAAGATTGGGGTTTTCTTAAAAGACTAGGAAGAAATAGAAGGTATGAGAATTAAAGCTATATACAAAGGACTGATTATAATGCTCTAACAGATAATTTAACCTATATAAGATGAAAATATAGAAATGAAGAGGGTTATAATTTGTGAAAATAAGTGATCTAAGCTAATTTTAGGCTCTTGTTGAGAAGAGAAATATAACAATTAGGTAATTGCTGTACTCTGGGGATAGAGTAGAAAGATATTGAGATTAAAATAATGAGGGGGGTTGCTGCAATTAGAGATTCTATATTACAACTATGGGATTAAGTGGCTAATGTTAGGTAGAGGACAAAATTCTTGAAATCTACGAAGTCAAAAAATGGAAAGTCAAGGGCTTTGGAAGAACAATCAAAGTTGTTACTAAAATTATGCGTACTTACAATAGGAGTAATATCAGAGAGTAACAGAGAGCTAGAAGATAGAATATCGACTGAGTGAAGGCAATTAACCTAGGGAGTTTATAACAATCAGGCATATTGGGTACTATGAAATAATGATGCAACATTTCTGTGGGTACTACGGTGTGCTATCACATGACTTAAAGTTGGACGTGCCTAACAGAGAAAGAGGAAAAAAAAAAGTATCAGAAAACAGTGTGAAGAACACTTGGCACATTCCTTGGCCCAATCGTGTAAAATGTGTGAAGAGAAAGTAGCTAAGAGTGTTGAGAGCAGAAAGAGAATATGTGTTCCCAGGAAAGAGCCATTTTCAAGTTAGACTAGGAAGCCGAAGAAGATATTTAGGACAGAAGTTCAGAATAGAGGTGATTTTGCAGATAATTGATTATCAGTCCCAATAAGCATGGTATAAAGAGTTCAGAGTTTAAGAAAGGAAGTCAAAGGCGTCATAAGGAGGAGAGGCAGAGCCTTATGGGGTTTTGAGTACATGAGATGAGAGGCGACCTGAGTCTTAGACTTCTTGTGGTTACTGAAATAACCTAGAAGAAAGAACAAAATGAGATGAGATTTGGTGATCTTAAAGTTGAACATTTTGATGAGATATAAGTATAGTGGTATTGGGACATACGCCTTATCAAGAACACTCTTAGACCCAGAGGCCTGTATTGACTCTTGCAGTAGATGTGAGAAGACCATAGATGTGGTAATGGGATATATTGTGAGAATATAGGACTCTGTTGACATTTATTAGTGACTGAGAAATGGTATGGCCTTAATAGTGGTGCTATGGAAGCCAGGTGGTACGTAGTCTTAGTTCACTGATTTAAGAAAATGAAAAACATATATATGACTGATGCAGTCACCCTCTGACTTGATAACCTTTCAGTTATAATATTCATGCCAGCCATTATCTAAATTCAAGAAAAAAGAAAAAGATCGAGGAGAATAATGAAATATTTCTGGGGGATTTTGTTCTAAATGAGGTCAGAAAAATGGAATAAAAGCTGGGGATATATGTGATTGATTCATGTGAATATAACCTTCATATGATTATAAGGTATATAATAATCATACACATATTTTTACATAAGACCACTGTTTTATTTGCTAGCCAATTAGAAATAATAGAGTACAAATATCAAAAATCAAAAGTCCTCTGTAAATCAAATAATAAGAAGCAGACATAAAGGGCACTAAAGAATATATCAAATAACTAAGTTTCTCTGTATAGAACAGAACAGATATGACCACTACCGAGAACATTTTAGTACATGTGTCTAAAACCCACATAATTTCTCTGGTTGATATTAGGAAAGAAGGAACAAAGAAAACTATTAAAATAATCATCTTGAGACAGTATCTCTGTTGGCTCTGAATCTTATAAAAGTTCACAAAAACTACTTGTCTCTGGAATTAAAAGGATCATTCACGTGTCCTTGGACTTGCAGAGAAACAGCATATACAACTGTTATCTAGACTTTTGTCTCCATAAAATGGGTAAATATCTTCTGTGATAGTTGCTTCTTTCACTATGAATTTCTGATGAGGTTTTTTTGTTGTTGTTGTTGTTGTTTGTTTGTTTTTCTTGCCAGCAGCACTCTTTTTTAATGCATATTAGAATACAGACTGCTGAAAAACAGGGCTTAAAAATGTGCATAGTTTTACTTAATGAAAAGTAGTTTTACATTTCACATGGAGACTGTCATCTCTTCTGCCCTCTGCTGATGATATTTGCTCATATTAATTTCAAAGCCTGTTGTTTCTTTCTAAACTGGTAAAGGTAGGAGAAGGGTTTTTAGCATTAAAGCTAAATTATGCAATTTTTTATTTTCTATAATTATACAGATTTTTATATAAAATTGAGGAATCTAGGTAATCACAATTACAAAGACAACCATAATTGAGTTAAATATGTTTTTTTCTCTTATATCTAGCAAACAGCAAAAACACTATAAATGAAGTTACAGTAATGATTTCTAATCATTTTTATAATTTGGTTATCAGACACATTTTAAAGTCAGGGTAAAATAGTAAAAAATAAAAATAAAAAATAGAAGATTTCCACAGTATTTTGTGCTTGTCGTGTAGGCTGTGGAGACTGTAACTTGTAATCTACTGGATTTCACATTTCTAACCTTGAACTAAGAAGCAAAACAAAATGAAAAATGAAGTATGGCATGCACGTTCTTTCTTTCCAGATAACATAAACCCTCCATGATTTGTACAAGAGGTATTTTGTTCTTTATGTTTGTTTTTTTGTGTTCAGTTATTTTCAGTTCTGTATCTTCTTTACTCTTCATTTTTTTTTTCTGGCAGATTGCTAGAACATTTTTCTGCCATTAAAAATATAAACTTTTACTCTATTAAAAAATCACACATTTTCTTAGAAGCAGGGTGCCTCCAGGAATAAAATAGATCTATATTTTGAGGCTGTTTTGAAAAATTCTGTCACGTTAGGTAGCCTTTGTTTCAGTGTGCTTATGTGTTTTGAAGTGACATAAATTTTCTCTAAAGTTGAAAGTAAAATTAAATGTTTAATAAATTCTTATCAAGGTTTCAGTAGTAGCCCTTTATCAGACAAACGTGGATTGAAATCTCAGTCTTTATTCTTTAGTAAGCTATTTCACTTCTCTATGCCTCAATATCCTCCTTGATAAAACAGAGATGATAAAGACTTCTCCAGTGAAGTGCCATAAAAATTTAATTAAATATATACATAAATTACAAATGACAAGTTTTGCTATATAGTGAGCATTTTGGAAATATATCCACTTATTATCAAAAAGAGTAGGTGTTAAATTGACACAAGATGAAGAAAATCTTAAGATTTCAAACAATTATTAAATTGATATAACAGGTGGTTTAAAAGTTATATGTCCATATTGCTAAGTCAGTTATATCTGAATGGCTTTTTGTTTAAATTAATTCTTTAGGAGACTATAGCACAATATATAGCATACACTATTATTTTAATAAAATATCCAGAAGGTTTAGGATTAGCATTTCCTTAAGCACAAACTTTGGCTTTACAACCTGACTGCCAGAGAGACAGATTATTACTGCTGACACGAAAAGCTATGAAACACCACAAATGTGTTTACTTTCCAGATACATTAAAGAGCTTCAGACATGAGGCCATATTATGAGTATACATTGATAAACGAAACAAGCATAATCTGTCCTCTTATAAACTTTGGTGGAACTCAGGATAGACAAATAAAGAGCATGTAAGTCAGTGACAAAAATGTATGTCATTAAAAATTATTATAAATATCTTGATTAAAAATGGAAAATGCTGAGGTAGAGATTAGCAGGGTAAGGGAAGGAAAGCCTTCTTAGAGAAATGAAGGTAGACAAAAGTCAGAGAAGAGAAAAAAATTATTGAAATAAGAGTCAAAGAATAAAGAAAAGCCTGTAATGTAAAGAAAGGGGAATAGGCCTTTGCAGCAACTTGCATGGAGTTGGAGGCCATTAATTCTAAGTAACTCAGGAATGCAAATCCAAATAGCATGTGTTCTCACTTCTAAGTGGAAGCTAAGTTATGATAACACAAATGCATAAGAATGATATACTCAACTTTGGGGACTCTGTGGGGAAAGGGTGGGAATGAGATGAGGGAGAAAAGACTGCATATTGGATTCAGTGTATGCTGTTTGGGAGACGGGTGCACCAAAATCTAGAAAGCACCACTAAAGAACTTATCCATGTAACCAAAACTACCTGTTCCTCAAAAACTGTTGAAATTAAAATAAAACTTCAAAACACAATGAATTTGGAGCAACCTAAAAAAAAAGAAAAAAAGGAAACAGTAAATGTAAAGGTCTAAAATAAACAAGAGTTGGGTGGTATAGGAGTTTAAAGCTAACTATTTACAGTCATGGGTTAGATAATGATGACACACTACAATGACATCTACATATAATGACATCTACTCACTACATATAATAGCGGTCCCATGAGATTATAGTATAATATTTTTACTGTACCTTTTCACATTTAATCAGATTTAGATATACAAATATCATTTTGTTATAATTGCCTATAATATTTAGTACAGTAACATGCTATATATGTTTGTGGCTTAGGAGCCATAGGCTATACCATATAGCTGAGGTGTATAGTAGTCTATGCCATTTAGATTTGTGTAACTATACTCTATGATGTTCCCACAGTGTCAAAATCATCTAACAACACATTTCTCTGAATATATTCCTGTCTGTAATCCACACATGACTATATCTGCAACACATTAAAGAAGACAATAATTTGAAATAATTTTGAAAAGGTAATGAGAGGGAATCATGGACTGCCTTACAGACCATATTAAGAGATTTACATTTTATTTTCAATAACATAGAAAGTCATTGGGTGATTTGAATCAGGTGATTGATAAGGTCTGATTTATATTATAGAAGAATCACATTGTCAGTTATGTGAAAATCTGCTACAGTGTCTGTACTATGCTTTGAAAATACATTTATACTGACGAAAGGATGGGGGTGTGTGTCTGTGTGTGTGTAAATTAACATTACACTATAAAATGGAAGGGTAGGTATTTGTTTACTTAACAACTGTAGAGCCTAAATCCATAATTCTCATTCCTGGAGTGGTTGATTATCATCTGAAAGATTGATCAGGAGTCTACACTATGGAAATAATTCTGCCCAGCCCTTCACATAAAGCTATTTAACAATAATGTTTAGTACATTTTCATTTTTTTCAAAAATTTTACAAAATGTTTTGAAAAATGATATACTGCTTTGCACATTTTAAAATTATATTTCGAATTTTTTATCAGAAATATGTGTTGCTAAAAGAGTAATTTTTACTATATTTTAAATTATGACATTTTAAAATTATATCATTAACATTATAAAATTAAACCATCCTTTTAACAAATATAATCAACAAAATCTAAAGTCATTTTATCCTGTCACTCACTTAAAAACACCTACAAAAATATTATTTGACTGCAATTTTAAGTATTTCCATTTACCTTTTAACCAATATTTCCATTTTTTTTTTTTACAGGATTCTACCTAAATGTAATCTATTTGATTGGATTATTTTATTGAGCATTTATGTTGCTCTATAATAAAAACAATGTAAATTGAATTTTTTTTTCTAATTTATTGTTTTTAATTATTTTAATTTTTAAATTATTTATTGGAACAATTTACTCTTTGTAACTCATTTTATCTCATTGAGTCATCACTATCTGGAACTTTCTGGTCTGATGGAGAATGAATAAGGTGCTCAATAATCATTAATGCACTTTCTTGTGACTTGCACTTCTTGATGACCCAGTCTTGGCCCTAGCACTACTTTTAGTTCTTTATCTTTTCTTTTCTTTTCTTTCTTTCTTTTTTTTTTGAAATGGAGTATTGCTGTATTGCCCAGGTTGGAGTGCAGTGGCATGATCTCAGCTCACTGCAACTTCCACCTCCCAGGTTCAAGTGATTCTCCTGCCTCAGCCTCCCCAGTAACTGGGATTACAGGTGTGCACCACCACGCCAGGCTATTTTTGTTTTGTTTTGTTTTGTATTTTTAGTAGAGACAGGGTTTTGCTTTTTGGCCAGGCTGGTCTCAAACTCTTGACCTCAAATGATCCATCTGCCTTGGCCTCCCAAAGTGCTGGGATTAAAGTGTGAACCACCACACCAAGTCAAGTTCTTTATCTTTTCCAATTCATAAATTAAGAGACAGCAAATCACTTACCGAATTTTTGAAAAGGCTTATTTATTCTGCCATCAGAATGTTTTTGTTTTTCTTTTGTCTATTTCTTGTTTTCTGGCTGCTTGCTAAATAATCTTTATTCTAGCTGTCCAATTTGGTGACAGTGGGTTTGTAGACATGAGAATAAAATCAACATATATTTAGAAATAGAGTCTAGCAGAAAAGCAAGTTTCCACTCTTCATTAACCTACCTCTTCTCTCAACTTGAGAACAAGCTCAGCAACAGGCATGCTCCTCTCAACCAGTGCTCTGTATGTCTGGATCACCCAGTTTCCTTAGAAATTAGGGAGTTTTCTTAGAGGTGTTGTGGAGTGCAATGTTTCTAGGGTTGCCCGATATAATATGGAACAAGAATCGTGGTGCAGAAAGACTTGGCATGGAGTTGTCTGAATGAATTACTGGTGAGAATTCTTAGTGCAGATGTTTCAGGGTTATCTCCTTGCGTGATCATTGGATAGTGTCTCAGCTCACACATAAAAGACAAAGCAAGGCCAAGACCTGATGAGCTCAACTAGAACAGAAAAATAAGCCAACATTAGAATTTAAAAGTTTACAATGTAAATACACAGTGAAGAGAAGAATAAGCAAAAAATGCCTGCTCCTCCTGATTTTTGTTTCAATCACCAAAAAAGATAACACTGAAACAAAATAAGAGGGCCTAGATGACCACATTACAGACTGGAGAATACCCTTTTGCTGTGGAACCACTTTTAGTCTGCAACTAAATGGTTTTATATTCTACAAGTCTAATATGAGGGAGGCAGTGCTAGAAGCCCCATACCTCATCAACCTAGGAGGTACAGAAAACTGTCTTATGACAGTGGGAGATACGGAAGTAAGTGAGAAAAGGCCTCACCAGGTCTTTGCAAGTCTACCATCATGTTATGTTTTTCTTGGAACATGATCACAAGACATCCTTCTAAGACTGAAATTAGCAGTGGCTCAAGCCTTTACCTATGTGGCCTATTCAGATGTGCTGAAGGTCAGCAGAGTTCCATGGTGGAGTTTTACCCTTACAGAGAGCAGGTGGACTAGAGTTTTATATGCAAGCAATAGAAGAAAGCCTGATTCAACAATGTCCCAAGATATTTAAACAGTGCTCTTATCAATGGTCCTTTTTGAAGCTACTTGACTGACACCGCCAGTCTATATTCTCCAATTCTAATACACCCAGAGGCCTACTAACTTCTGTTTCTCTCTCCTTCAAGTCCTTCTTATCACTTTTCTCATAAAGTACCCTTGGTTTGTCATAATAAACGCTCTAAAAAGCAAATCAAAAATCCATTAAAACCAAAAAATAAAAACAAACAAACAAAAAACATTTCATGGCATTAGCAACTGAAGAAGAAACGAAACACAAGAAATGAGAAAGTTATTAGTCTTGGCCTTCCTCAGTTCTCCAAAATGTGTATCACATTTTCTTCAGTGAAAGAAAATAGAGCAGAAAAGAAAACAAACAAACAAACAAAAAAACAAGAAAGGGAAAGGAAAACTACTGTATCAGTATTTTAAAATATATTGAATTTGCATATCTTTCCTTATAAAGAATTTATTAATGGATTGGGTGGCATCCAAGGGTGAATGTGTGAAGAAGAGAGTCAAGAAGGAATTCACCTCTCTGATTTCAACACTGATTTGACTGCTGCTTCGTTCACTCATTGGTGCAAAGAATATGTATTTATATGTGTAATACTTATTTCACTAAGTTCTCGGTGCTGTTGTAGACACAGGGATTGAGAAAGAATAATTCCTTTGTCTCTGCCATTCTAATTAATGGTAGCCCTTTAACTTAATTGAATACAAATATTTTAAAGAGATAAAGGTAGGAAGTGGATATCGTTAAGCAATTTTACAAATTATTTCTTCCTTACTCTTCTTTCAAGCTTATTCCCTCATAATTTTGCACCCTTGGCCTGCTCTGAAATTGGTCTGTCTAGACATTTGGATCAGGTATTTCAAGTTGATATTTTTTATATTTAAAATTTTGCTTTCCTTGGAAGACTACATTTTGAATTGTTTTTCCTTTAATAGACTGTGACTGAACCAGGTCTTTACTCTGGAACTCTCTACTTAATGTGAGTGGGATTCAGAAAGCTTAGATCTTCGACTCCAACTGCAGAGGAGCCAAAGAGAAGCACTGTTGTGTTTCCACACTACATCGGCCAGTGACTCTACTCACTTCTTACTAATACCCTCCTCTTTCTGTGGTTCTCAACAGGGGCACAACATGTACTGTTGCTTCTCATAATGATCAGGATGCTTTGATTGCGTTCAGTGGACAGAGGTCAGAGATGTTAAATGTCTTGCAATAACCAAGACATCTTCTTCAATAAACAACATTTTCACCTTTGAATTCCAGTATCATGGGAAAACACAAATGATACATAACATTCACAGTTGAATGATTCTATCCTTCGTCTCTTATGATCCTCTCTCTCTTGGTTGTGCTGATCCAAGAATTTCACTAACTGTTTTGAGGGCTGCAATTATTCCCAGCCACCGCAGGTATAATTGTATGGAAATCCAGGCCTTCAATCAGGGTTTATTCAGTGATAACGCTAGAATAATGGCTTCTATAGACTTACCATTGCAACAGGTACTATGATACAAGCATGATCAAGACATGACCCTTGCTTAGCCTGTGCTCACAGTAAAATGGAAAAACAGAGATATGATACAGTATTGATACCAGTAATAAGTGGATCCAGTTTATAATAGGTTTAAACCCTGATGACCTTTATGCACTCAATTGTAGTCTTCATACATGGAAATGAAATGTCTACTCTAGATGTTAACAAATGGGAAAACTTCAGGAAGATATGCTGTTTGGTATGCAGCGTGGTCAATACTTTAAAATCGTATATTTAAAAAAAAATCCACACAAAATGAAAAAAACAACAACAGTAGACCTACAATAGTGGTCCAGTTTTATATCTTGGCAACAATTGGCCAGTGATGAGCTTCAGCTGCCGCCTTTAGATGAAGCATGAGTTCCAGCCTACCACAGTCCTCCTGTATCCAGCTTCATTCACAGGCTACCTGCCTGACTCCTATTGACATTCCAGTTTCCAGCTGATGTAGATCATCAGGGATGACTCAATACTTTTTTATATCAATCAGTAATTTGATTGATATACTTCTGCACAACTGTATGTAAACATTACATTTTAGATTTTTTCATGTAATTATTGTTTCGTCATGTTGTTATGTAACTACTGCTTATAAAACATTTACTTTATGCCATATATGTTTTATATACTGTAAATAATTTAATGTATATAAGCAATTCATTTTGTATCAATATTACCTGTCTCAAAATGAAGTCTTAAGATTTGGAAAAAAAAAAAAAACTGTCCTATTTGTCTGAGGTCATAGACTGTGTGATTAAATAGAGATTTTATCCCAAATCTGTCTGACTTAAAAACCTAAATCTGTCTAATCAATCTTCTTAACTTATTATATATGATTAAACGTGGGTTTTTTGGAGGTATTATAAAAAACTTGCAAATTAAAGCTGCCTATCTTAATTGATTCAAGATGGCTAAAATTAATTTCTTGATACAACAAAAAAAGCTTAAATCTCATTGCTAATCTTGGCTTTGTGAAAGTTATTTGATTTGCAATTATTTTAAATCTATGTATGCTCCAAAAGAGAATAAACCTAGTATTTTGTGATTTCCTCTATTAGACATAAAGAGGTCACTTACTCTTTTTCTTTATTTAACAAATATTGAACATCTACAATTTATTAGTCACTGTACAGGAGGAGCAGACACTGCAGGAAATGTATTTAACAGAATCCTTGCAAAACTTAAGGTCCAGTTGTGGAAATCGAAAATAATAAAAATTATTTTCTATAATGTAATGATTTTCTGTAACATAATGATTTTCTGTAATGTCAAATAGTCACAATGTCTATGAACCCAATAAAGCATTAGTCTGTCTTAGAAAGGGTGGTCTGGGCAAGCCTTTCAGATAAAATGCCATTTAAAAAGATATTCAAATGAAACAATGTCACAAACTGCAGGGAATCCTTAAAAAAAAAGACATTTTAAGTTGTGAGATCAGAGTTCCCTGAAATGGGAACCTATTTACAGTCTTGGAGAAAAAATTAGGAGTTCAATGTAGCTGGTGGGGCAGAATAGTAGGAGGTCAGATCAGCTAGCTTGCATACGAGCAAAATGGGCATTATTGGGGTGGGAGGGGAGCTGCTTTTCCCCTCCTAATGTTTTCGGCCTGCAGTGGGAGATCCTGGCTTCCTACTGCCCTCTGCTCTGTTCCCCATGTGACTTGGCAGGTGGAACAATAGGAATTATTCTTCTGATTGATTGGTTTAGCAGAAGATGCTGTGCATGCACTGGTGATGTGTCTCTCTATCTTTTTCTTTCTTAGAAACTAGTCTATCTGTAGTCAGTCTGTCTTTTCCATTTCTCTATTCCAGGTGTAAAGGGAGATGTTCTCCCCAAGTGGGGTGTAAATGGAGATAGGATGCTGAAATTTTGGAGAGTGAGCTCAAAAATCAATGCCAAAATTACTCTTTTTTATTGCAGATGTGATGGGAAATCACTGCAGGTTCATGCTTATGTATTCAGATTAATCAAAATTAAGTCTAAGGAATTCCAACAAAGCAACTCCGAAATATACTAAAGTTAAAAGACTCCCAAATGTGAAAAGATGGATTTTCCCTGACCTGGCTACTACTTAATACCTTGGTAAAGGAGAAAAAGGCACTCTTCCTGAGATAAGACTATCCTACTCCTCCACCAATGGGTTGAGGTGTTTGGGCACTACCTCTGTCTTCCTGTTACTTGTAATGAACTCCTTTTCTTTAAATCGTTACAGAAAGGGCTCTCTTCTTTAGAGAAAGAAAGATACCAGAAATTCAGGGGCCTAAAATGCCCTATTCATGCTATATAAGATTTTATCACATTGAATTACTTAAAAGATGAAATACTAAACATAGATCCAGACTGTGTAGGGATTCATTATCTCATGAACAAAATTCAGTATAGTTTTACCTTGTATCCATCTCAGATAACAATCTAAGCATGACTTAGTTAAGGGTCTTGTCCTTTATGTTTTCAACAATAAGCCCAGAACCTAGTACCATGTTCGGAATATTTATCGCATTGTTGATGAATGAATCAATATTATTGTGTATTTGTGTGAAAAGGAAATCTGGTTTAGCATCTGTTTCATTGTTCTAATATAATGCATGTATAATGATCTACATATGGAAATGAGTGGATATTGCACTTTGTTTCCTGAGTTTTATGTTTAAAGTATAAATTTAATATATAATATTAATATTTTACATATTTTACAGGGTTCCGTAAGTATACTAATTTTTGATAAAGAGCAATTTCTATACATATTTAGAGCATAAATTTTGGTAGAATAGCTCCCTTAGTGCTGCTTGAAGACGTCTCACTTGTTGTTAATATGGAACCTATTTCCCAAAGTCATTTAACCCAGAATCCTGTCTAAAAACACAAAAGCAGAGGTGTGTCAACAGTAATTCAGAAAGAGTCAATTATAGTATTTTAAACACAATATTTTAAAGAGATTTCTTAGGTATAAAATAAATGCAAATCAATTTTGAAAGCAAAACCCATGTTTGCAGTCTATTTCAACCAATATTTTGTATTAATAAATTCATAATATTGATGCCATTTAATACACTCAAGTTTAATTTATATAGGTTATCTTTATCAATAAATGCATGAAATCTGATTAAAACTTATTTTTCAAGACCCAAATCAAATATAACTTTTTTAGCTTTTCTTACTTTCCTATTTGTTAGAACTATTCTTTTTTAGTGCTTGCTGCTGTATATTCATTCAGGTTTTAACTATTGTATATTTTTTAAAAATTAACCTAAAATATATTGCAGTGTTTTTATCCTTAGTCCCTTTTTCCCATCTCATACTATATTATAAGCTTGTATAGGTTATTATCAGAGTCCTACTCACTATTCTATTCTTTTTCCTACCTAATACATCCAAACAAATAAGTTTGTTGGGCTTAATGATCTGTAAACATAGAAAATATGAAAAAAAATTAAATATTGGAAGTATTCATGCTAATTGAATGAAAATAAAACTAAACATTTATGCAACTCATAAGGTTTGTAATCAGATTTGTAGTAAAAAAAAAAAACAAAATAATTGAATTCCCTATGTGTTAGCCATAATGCTGAACATTTGCATAATTATTTTACATCAAAATAGTCAATATAAATCTACCAGGATTTTAATCTTATCACAATGTTCAAACTCTCTTGGCAAAGAAAGCTTACAATTCATTTTAAAATGATTAGTTTTGGTTCAGGCTTTGAAACTACCTACAATACACATTATGGTTTATTTTGTCTTTCTACCTCTCCCTTGTCTATATTTTCCTTGTTTTAACCTCTTTTCATACCCTGTCTCTGAGAATTCTCAGGGAGAGTCAGATTATTAACTCCAATGATATCAAAGTGAAAAAGGAAAGCTCACATTTCAATGCTTATGGCACATAATAGATTGATATAAAATTCACTAATAATCTTAATCTTATGAACAGGGTTATATTTAGATTGTAATGATGTATTATCAGACTAAAAACTGGAATTGATTACATTTTTTAAAACATGAGATGAAGAGTTCCTAACACACTCATCTACTTAATATAATAAATTTAGTGACATGATTAACCAGTAACTTCAAAACATTCATAGGATCAAATTTTGAGAATATTAAAAATCTCACAGGTTATTTAAATCTTTCATTTTGTTAAAGAGAAAATAAAGCTGGAAGACAATTTTGAGTTGTCAAATTGTATATTTTTAGAACTTTAAATATTTTACAGATGTTACATATAATTACTTCATTTCATAGAGAAAGGCACTGAACACATAGCATGTTACATATCTTGTTAAAGATTACTGTACAAGTAAAGGGGAAGGTGGGCCTAGAACTCTAGGTCTGTTTTTCTGGCTCTTACCCAAATGTTCATTTGGGTAAGAGGTGTTCTGAGAAAAGTTCCTTTATTTTGTTTTTCAAAAAGATAAATACATGCTATAAAATAGTTTTTTAAAGTACAAAAAATTATGCAGACTTTTGTAAAATTATCCACTCAGATATTACAGTCTACATTTGGTATGTTTCCAAAGATATTTTGTTTTCCTATGACACACTTAATTTTTTTGTCACTTACGAGTGACAAATTTTTTCATTTCCTTCAGATGGATCATCGAATACAAGTTATTTTACATATTGACTTACTTGCATCTAGAATTTACATATAGAGGTATTTTATCTTAAATTTATTTTGGCACAACTGGCCAATCTCAGGCTCAGCTAATGAACATATCCAGAATGTGGGGGTATTTTAAAATAGCTGTTAGAAATAACAGCTAATTAAACCGAGAAAAGAAAACTGTTTTGTTGCATTATTATGAGTAAATGAACCTTAAAATATTTCATTTTAAGAAGAATTAATGTAGGTAGCTATATAGCAGATGTTTCATTTTTAAATGTTTCTTCATTTAAACGATTTGCTTGGACTATTAAAATGATTATGCATGCTTGGGTGAGATTTTTTAAAAAGTACTTAAGTGTCCTAACTTTTTGAATTTTTACTTTAAAGCCCTCCAAGCATGAACAAGAACTAAAAATAAAGGCAAATATGCAAAGGATAGCTCAAATTTACAGTATTACTGACATGTGATGGATGTTGCCCCACATAAACATAGTCACATAAATTATTTGAATGTGATGACAAAACATAATAAATCATGTCATAAATTACTATTTTCCCAGACTGCATTTGAAAGTTGTTACTGTGAGGAAAATTCATGATATCTCATATGCCATGAATGATAAGTCATGAATAAGGGGATGATTTAAAATGCTTAATCTTAAGTATTTCTAAAATTAGCACACTTACTGAATAATGTAAAGTTAAACCTTGTAGGATCAACCAAAAACTTTTGAAAACTCTTTAAATGTTTACTCATTGCAAAATGGATAGGCCTCAAACTCCTCTTTTAAGCATATGATATGTTGTGCTGTGAATTTTGAACCATCCAGTAAACTTATGACAATAAATCCATTTTTAAGGGGAATACACAAGCCAAGGCCTTCAGAAGAAATTATTATCTTAATTAAATCTTCTTAAATCCTCTACCTTTTTATAGTGTGATTATCTAAGCAGTTAAGTTTGACATATTTCTCTATTATAATTATTAATATCTTTATGATTTGTGTTATTGTTCTTTGAATCACTCTAGGGAAATTTCTAAAAGTCAAATAGGCAGGGCACCAATAATTTCCACGGATTTTTATGCTAGGTGACTTATAATAAAAGGGCATTCCTAGGCATTTGCAACAACAAAACAGAATACTGATGTCAGCTCTAGAAATGAAGAAACCCACTATTGCAGTTGCTGTAATTTTGGTAAGAAAGAAAGGAGCACTAGAAGGAGCTCATTAAGCCAAGGTGACACACAGTGTCTCACATATGGGGTTCAGAAGAACCTGTTTCTATAGGATAAAAGGAAGGAGTTCATACTCCCAGACAGCATTAACTTAAAGCAATCTGCATACAGAGATTCACACTCATGCAACTGGTGAAAAGTAAATATATATGTATATATTTACATGTGTGTGTACATATATATGTATATATTTACTTGTGTGTGTGTACATATATATGTATATATTGACTTTTTCTATCTTAGTTGAAGAAATACTGATACAAAATATTAGGGCTTCAATATCTTCTATATTTCAAAGATACTTTTACTGGAGTTTAAAGACACTAAGGTAGATAGTTAAGATTTGATAGGAAAATATATTAGATAAAAAGAAAAGTCAGCAACAAAGAGAGCAGAGGTTTTGGTTTGTTTTAACATAAGTATGTAAGTACAATTCAACCCCCAAATTCATGTGCTATTTTTAAAGACCATAGATAATGTCACCCACAGTAACTCAGAGGTTTCCATATTCATTCCACTGGGCATGGTGGCTCACACCTGTAATCCCAGCACTTTGGGAGGTTGAGGCAGGTGGATCACCTGAGGTCAGGAGTTCGAGACTAGCCTGGCCAACACGGTGAAACCCCTGTCTCTACTAAAAATACAAAAAACTTAGCCGGACATGGTGGCAGTCACCTGTAATCCCAGCTACTCGGGAGGGTGAGGCAGGAAAATCACCTGGGAGGCGGAGGTTGCAGTGAGCCAAAATTGCGCCATTTCACTCCACCCTGGCGATAAGAGTGAAACTCCACCTCAAAATAAATAAGTAAATAAATATAAATAAATAAATAAAATAAAAGGTTTCTGTATTCATTCCATACCACTTTGTTACTAAGTTGCTAAGGGGGTTAGACCTGTGAGAAAAGTAAGATAGATTGGTTAGCCCAATATTCTATTTGAGATTTATGTAAATAAAGGTAATATTTAAAATATTTGAATATTTAAAAAAAAAAAAAAGGTTGCTCTTTGAAAAAAAGTTTAAAAGAAAAGTTACCAAGAAGGAACCTTGCGTCTCTCTCTCCTTGCCTCTGTCTTCCTCGTCCATCCTACTCCAGAGAGTATTGAAGGAAACGTAGAGAAAAAGTTGAAATAGTATTGTTTCTCAGATACTCATGTACAACAAAAAAAATTTCTCATCAAATTATAAAATAAATGCCAGGCAATATGCATCATATTCTGGGGAAGCAATCTGTGACTTGAAGTACACAAAATAACACCACAACATTTAAACTGATACAAAATAATAAACAGTATTAATGAATAGGGAATGAATATTGCTTCTATCAAATTCACTTAGTAAACATAAAGGGAATGGGTTCTATATTTTTTAATTTTATAGGATGATTAAATTAATGCATTTTAATTAAGTATTTTTCTGTTTTATTTCAGCCTTTAGTAATTGACCATAATAATGGAGGAGAAACTGTATAATTTAGTATTTCTTACTGCTGAAAGGACAGAGGGAAAATGAGGAAGTAAAGCTCTACAGCTGAGAGCATCATGTTTTTCCCAAATAAGGTAGCCAGATAAAATAGAGAAAGCTCAGTGAAATTTGAATTTCAAATAAACAACCATTAGTTTTTTTTAGTATATGTGTGTTCCAAACATGGTAATGGATATAAATAATTGTAAATCAATGAAAATGACTGAGATGAGTCTCAATCATTTCAGGAGGTTTATTTGCCAAAGTTAAGGATCCATGCCCAGGAGACAGTTCTGTGCCTTTTGCCGAAGATGATTCTGAGGGCTTTAATACTTAAAGGGAAAAGGGCGGATATCAGCAAGAGAGGAATAAGTTTTAAAAAGGTGCGGGTAGAGAAGAGAAAAACTGTTGCATTCCTTTGTGTCTTTGATCAGCCTTTTACCAAATGCACAATTTACATGTGAGAGGTAGGTAGAGGTGTAGTTATTTATGCCTTAGTCTGGTTCAGCGAACCTGCATTTTTACATAAGATAACATAAAGAATAGGGCAGAGGGAAGAAGGAGCCATCAGATACAAGTTTTTCTCAGGTGAGCAAAGGGATGACTTTGAGTTCTGTTCTTTGTCCCTCACCCATGAAGACAAGCTATAAATTTATATTACCAGGGTTAAATTCAACAGAACTGTTTTAGGGTAAAGATCTTAGGACCACAGGGAATTTCCTTGTGGGCAAATTGTGAGGGAACTATGTAGTTTTTTTAGCTTTGTAGCTATCTTATTTAAGAAAGAAATGAGAGGCAGATTTGTGTGACCCAGTTCCCAGATTTACTTTTCCCTCTGGCTTGGTGAGTTTATGGTCTCGAGATTTATTTTCCTTTCACATCCTAAAAAGATACATGTTGTTTATCTCAAGTTCAAATTTTAACTGAGCACACTATTTTAATTTATTAAGTCTGGTATTCCAACGATTGAAGAGTTTCTGAGATCTTACCTTAAGTTCTAAATACATGTTTTTCAATATACCTCAAGCTGAAATAAATATGCCGGTTCAGAATTTGTGACTATGCCCTTGTAAAAAAGAAAACAAAATCTCAGCACCTCAATTCACTACGCAAAATAATAACAATAATAATAATAAACTGAAAACTGAGTCTTGCAAGAAACTGCCTTTCCTTTTGTTCCTAAGCAGATAGCTACAGATTAAACATTTAAAGGTTAAATATGTCCCCAAGTAGCTACTCTAAGTTCACCTTATGTTATGTCAAGTGCCAGTTTGTTGAGTGCTAGATGAATACACAACTGACTATTTCCCTACCTGCTCCTTTTCTCTTCCAACATGTGGATTTCCACACCCTCCTTATTTCTCTGCCAGCAATTTTTCCCCTTTAAATATCGTAGCCCTCAAAATTATCTTTGGAGAAAGGCATAGACCACAGACTGTTCCTGTGATTTCATGTTTATTTCTTCTGGTAGGCATGTCTTTAACCTTGACGAAATAAACTGGTAAATTAATTGAGACCTGTCTCAATTAATTGAAACCTTTTGGTTTACACCTTCATAAATGAATCATCTACTTTCTAAATACCAAGAGAAAAACAAGGAGGTAAAGGAATCATAGGTTTTATCCTTAACATGAGAAAGTGGAGTAAAATTATGCCTATGCTGTGAGCATTGGAAATGATAGAGGCACATACTAACATATTGAAAATCATCAGTGGAAAGAAAATAAATGAAGTGGTACAGTTTGTACACAGACTCTGTGACATTTTGTCTGCAATTGTAATCAATAAGAAAAATATTTTTTGCTATCCAGCCATTTTCTCACATATAAACCAAAAATTCCTTACTTACAATGAAAGCTTTTTGTTCCCATGTTCTAATGTACAAAAAATGAAAATGCACATGCTGTCAATGTGGTTATTAAATAAAGGATTTTCCCCCTACTGACATTCATTTTGTATTATTTTGTTGTTATGAATGAACGAATAGGTTTTTGTGAAATGAATTGGCACAGCTAGAGATTATTGCTAAACCTTTTTTATGTTTGCAATATATCCATTGTAAAGAATGGAAGCTACAATTTGTTTGCATGTGTTTCTCATTTTGCTTTATTTTCCCCTCCTTTCAGGTTACTTCACTACTAACAAGAACAATAATGCCAGAGAAGAGATAGCTTCAACGAGTCTGCATGATTGCTTTTCCAACTAAAATGAGTAGAAAATGAAAACACTTTAAATGAAGTGTCTCAAATAAACATTTAATTTAGGATAAGACGGCAACCGCATATATATCACCATATCAAATATTGAAAGAGCATTTATTGAAGATTTGAAAGACTCATTTGTGGGAAAATAAATGTAGCTCTAAAAGTGAGCTGCTGAGAGTAAATATGTAAAACCACATTTAAGCGGCATGCAATTAACGTAAATTTATACTAGAAAAAAATGAAAACCATGGTGAGATTCTGGAGAATTATAATATTTGAACAAGGAACTGTTTTCTTTTTCTTCAAACAGGAAGCTAGCTGTGACTGCGTGCTCCTTAATGAACTGTAGATTTAAAAAAAAAGAGAGAGATTATATAAATGCATTATGTTAGGAAAAGTAGTTAAATGATTTTCTCAGTTTCTTTTATATCTTGAATACCATTTCCTTTTCTTTTTCAAATGCTTAAATACCTATCTGCCCAGCCCTTCTACTTTTATCTTTCTTTACTGTCTTCTCCATTTTAAGAACTGCTTTTCATTTTTTTCCCCAACGTTCGCATGTTTTCTGACATAAATATCTGTTTCTGTCCCTTGTTCATTATTTGGAATTCATCTCACCTCACCTAAACCTTTTGTTTATTTCTAGCCACATGATTAATTTTTGCCATTATATCCGAGGATTATAAATATTCGTGCAACTGCTTAACCCATAACCCTAATGGAGAGACAGAAAATTTATATTTATAATAAAGAAATAATATTGTCATTAGAGTTCTTTAGAAATCCTAAAGGATTTAATAAAATTTTATAGTAATAATAGTTGAGTTTATTAGTAGTGTTATTAGAAATGCTGATGTCACATCGCACATGACTAGAATAACCTTCTAACAGGTTAACCAAGTTACTAATTGTAACTATATATAATATATAACTTTAACTATATTTAAAGTGATTTCAGTTACATAAGAATGGGCTAGTTGAATCAAAATATATTGCATATACTTTCCAAAAAAATAAATAACAAACACACTGTTGAATGATAAACATGTCAAAATCTTAAGCAATTTCTCTTTCTCTTAATAGTGCTATATTTACCAGACAGAGAGAAGGTGATTACCAATGAAAACATTTATGGAATAAAAATGGAAGCTGTCATGACTAATTCTAAAGCCTAAAGACATTTGCAAAATAGGGTTTCCAAATGATTTACATTTGTTGCCAATTTTTTTGGCTAATATAAGTTTTACATTATTTTTTGCTGTGTCAGCATTCAGGAGCTCAATTAAAGTTAAAGAAAATGGAATTTTAAATGACAAAATGGTTTTACTTTTCTGATATGCTGTTATCAAGACAAACAGGCATATAGTTCTTTTTTGCTTATTTCACACATAAAATCTTCAGTCACAATGTGGTTTATTGTATTCTTACATTTTCCTATATAAAGATAGATAGTTTGGATCTACACTATTAAAGTTTCTAAATCTTTTAAATATTCTTAGATTCACAATCTATTTTCCATTAGTTTGTAATGGAATGAATGCTATTCTGTATAATGATTTTATTTCTGATTATAAAACAAATTAAATTCTAATTATGAAGCATAGGTCAAAAGCGTCTTCTGTCACTTAATTTTGATTTAGTCTTCATTCTACCAAAATGTTAATCATCTTTCTTTCAAGCAATAAAACTATAAACAAGTCTGATAGATTGAAGGACATATTAATGGTTTTCAGATTACTATAGAGGAAACTTCATATTCCACTTCATTGCAAAACATTTTTGACATTGACTACTAAATTTCACTGAACTAAATTTTGTTTTTAAGTTGAACCAAAAAAATTATCTAACTTAAATTTATTAGAAATTACCTGGTTTATTTAAAACCTCTGTTAGCAGACTGATTATCCTTTATCCCATTTTAACTGTTCAGGAATCTGTTTTGTATCTCCTTTGTATGTTTCCTCGAATTTTATATGGACTTCTTTTAAGTGCAATCTTAAAGACATGATCCTAACAACTTTGAAGCTTAGATTTTATTTGAAAGGCATGCAAATACATTAGAGATTTGCTCCCTGACTACCTTAACAACAAAATTGACATTACCTTGAACAAATAATGTTTAGTTATATTTAAGGAAGAAATACACAGACTATATTGGGCACATCATGTCACCTGCTTCTAAAGTTGGGTAGAAGTAAATCTATGTGAGAGACGCTCACAGCCAAGTGACATGTTGATGTGAGAGTTTGGAGAGAAAATAGAGGAAGGATATACTTAGTAGACTGGTCCACACTGTAGCCAAATCTTTAGTCTATAACGTATAGCACCAACAGTTAGATTGTAAAATAGGATGGTGATCAAGCCACACTTTTCCTTTTGAAAAGGATTGCTTCAAAATGGAAAAACTAGCTCCTCAAAGAGTGTATGTACACTCCATACCTTGATTCTTCTCAGAAAGTCTTTGCTCTTTCTTCTCTTCTTGATACAGATACTTGTAAAGGGTAAACTAGCTGATAATACCTTTCAAATAAATATAAAACAGTACTTCATAATGAGATAAGACAGACAAGTGGGGTCTTCAAAAGTTCATGGAAATGTATATTACGAAAAGCTATGCATGGATTTCAAAATTTTTCTGCACCAAAGTAAACTCATTAAAATTTTACAAAATGTCTGCACAGGATCTAGTGTGAAGCACTAAGAAGGATATCAGTTTGAAACAAGCCACTGTCAGAACAACATAAATTCTGTTAAAATTGAAGCAAGACCAAACATCAAATTGTTAGTGAAGCTAGGGTGAAAGAACAGTGATGTGGTTTGGCTTTATGTTTCCACCCTAATCTCATCTTGAATTGTAACTCACTATCCCCATGTGTCAAGGACAGGACCTAATGGGAGGCAATTTGATCGTGGGGGTGGTTCCTCCATGCTGTTCTCCAGATAGTGAGTGAGTTCTCATGAGATTTGGTGGTTTTATAAGGCAGTTTTTCCTGCCCTTGCTAGGTCTCTTTCCTGCCACCATGTAAAGGAAGTCTTTGCTTCCCCTTCACCTTCTGCTATGATTGTAAGTTTCCTGAGGTCTCCCCAGGCAAGCCGAACCGTGAGTCAATTAAACCTCTTTTCGCCGGGCGCGGTGGCTCACGCCTGTAATCCCAGCACTTTGGGAGGCCGAGACGGGCGGATCACGAGGTCAGGAGATCGAGACCATCCTGGCTAACACGGTGAAACCCCGTCTCTACTAAAAAATACAAAAAACTAGCCGGGCGCGGTGGTGGGCGCCTGTAGTCCCAGCTACTCGGGAGGCTGAGGCAGGAGAATGGCGTGAACCCGGGAGGCGGAGCTTGCAGTGAGCTGAGATCTGGCCACTGCACTCCAGCCTGGGCGACAGAGCGAGTCTCCGTCTCAAAAAAAAAAAAAAAAAAAAAAAAAAACCTCTTTTCTTCTTAAATTACTCAGTTTGGGGCAGTTCTTTATAGCAGTGCAAAGACAGACTGATACAAATGGTGAAATCACTGACATTTATAAAATGTGTATGGGGACAATGTTCCAAATAAATCAGCAGCTGACAAAGAGATAACTCATTTTAGGAAGAGAAAAGGAAATGTTGAAGATGAAACCTGCAAGAGCACACCATCCACATCAATTTGCAACATAAAAATTAATTTTCATGCCCTATGATATGGTGTAGATTTGTGTCCCTTCCCAAATCTCATGTGGAATTGTAATCCCCAATGGTGGAGGAGGGGCCTGGTGAGAGGTGATTGGATCACGGGGATGGATTCTCCCTTGCTGTACTCCTGATAGTGAGTTCTCATGAGATCTGGTTGTTTAAAAGTATGCAGCATCTCCCCCTTCCCTCTCTCTTCCTCCTGCTCCAAACAAGTAGGATGTACCTGCTTCCCCCTCCATCATGATTGAAAGTTTACTGAGGCCTCTCCAGCCGTGCTTCCTGTACAGCCTGCAGAACTATGAGCCAATTAAACCTTTTCTCTTTATAAATTACCCAATCTCAGGTAGTTCTTTATAGTAGTGTGAGAACAGACTGATATACACTAACTAGAGAGTATCAAGAATTAAGAGTAGAAACAATAGCCAATACGGTGGACATCTACATTGATTTAGCTTACACAGTTTTGACTGAAAAAATGAAAATTAAGCAAACTTTTTTCTCAAAGGGTGGCAAAACCATTGCATCCAGATCAGATACAGACAAGAGCAGAGCTTTCCATGAAAATTCTAAACAAGTGGGATTACAATTCTGAAGCTTTTTTTGCAATTTTAGTTTTTTAAGAGATTGTAACAGAAGGCCAGGCATTGTGACTAATGCCTGCAATCCTAGCATTTTGGGAGGCCGATGTGGGAGGATCTCTTGAGGCCAAGAGTTCAAGGCCAGCCTGGGCAACATAGCAAGATCCCATTTCTATACTTTTTTTTTTTTTAAGTAGACTGGTATGGTGGCATGTGTCAGTAGTCCCATCTACTTGTGAGGCTGAGGCAAGAGACTTGCTTGATTCCAGGATTTCAAGGGCACAGTAAGCTACAAAGGTGCCACTGCAGTCCAGCCTAGGTGACAGAGTAAGGCCCTGTCTCAAAAAAATTATAATAGGAGGTGAAAAAATGACTTTACCACTACAATCTTGAAGATAAACACAATCAAAGCAATGACTGTCAAGAGGTGAAAGCAGTACCGTCAAAGCAAAATTGGACCAGTTGAGAGCAAGGATCACAGCGACAGTTTCTTTGGTATGCTAAACGCATTTTGCCTGTTGACTTTCTCGAGGGCCAAATGATAACATCCACTTATTATGAGAGTATTTAGGGAGAGTCAGCTGAAACTTTAGCACAATTTTGCCAGGGGAAACCTTTATCAGAGAGTCCTTCTCTACTGCAACAATGCTCTCACCAAACATGGGCAATTTTGTGCGAGTTTCAATGTGAAATCATTAAGTATCCACCTTACAGTCCTAATTTGCCTCCTTCTGACTTCTTTTTGTTTCTTAATCTTAAAAAAATTCTAAAGAATATCCATTTTTCTTCAGGTAATAATGTAAAAGGACTACATTGACATGGTTAATTTTCAAGGACCCTCAGTTCTTTAGGGATGAACTAAATGGCTGGTATCATCACTTGCAGAAGTGTCTGGAACTTTCTAGAGACTCTGTTGAGAAATAAAGTTTACATTTATATTTTTATCTTTATCTTTTAATTCCATTTTCCCATGAACTTTCCAAAGTTCCCCTGTATGTGGCCATTTTTGGTTCTTCTTTTTCAAACTAATATCTCAGACATCAGCGTCTCTGGGCAATTGGGAGACATATTCATGATGTACACATTCTCCCCTCTCCACTCCTACAGTCTCTACATTCCTTTTGATACTTCCTGTGGTTCTGGCACTCTCAGTAGCATTTGTGTTACCTGTGACACTGACAAGGGTCCCGATCTATATCAAGCTTCTCTGCTTGTAGGCAGGTAACAAAAAACAACTGGGGTAAAATCTTTGGACATAGTCTGGACGTTGAAGCAGGGACTTTACAGTCACCTACTAAGACGTTCTATTCTCTGCACTATCTTGTTAAAATAGATTTCTTAGCCCAGTTTTCCTTTGTGGACTGAGTTTTCAGAAATAAACAGCTGGGACGCAAGACATATCCTGCATGGCAGGACAAAGCTTTATCTATCTCAGCAAAGAGCATCCAGACGCCTGCCAGCATGGAACAGCTCTCCAGATTAAATACAGATTTTTTCTTAAGCATTTTCTCACAGAGATATTGCTTTGATTGTGTATGTGTGTGCGTGTGTGTGTGTGTGTGTGTGTGTGTGTGTATTAGAGACAGGATTTTGCTATGTCAGCAAGGCTGAATGTGAACTCCTGGGCTCAAGCGATCATCTCACCTCAACCTTCTGAGTAGATGGGAATACAGATGCATGCCACTGCATCCAGCTTTCATATTGTATTTAATTTTTACTTTTAAAAACCCCATAAAATTGCCCCTACATTTTTACATCTATAGAAAGGATGTTAAGATGACTGTTAGTTCATTTTATTGCACTAGCATTATACTGAAAGTGCCCCAGATAAACAATCATATATTAGAAACAGAATCTAGAAGCCCACACGTTGTTAGCAGGTATGAGTCAGCAGCATTGGACTGTGCCACTCCAGGACTGTGTATCTTCAATTGTAACCAAATATCAGAACTAGAAATTGATATCCCAGGAAACCCTGAATGGTAATTCCATATTTCTGTGATCTCATTAATCTCAGGCTGTTCACATACAAACTGAGACATATGCAGACTTCCCTTTGGATGCAAAGACAAGTCTCATGTATGGAGCCAGAAGTTGACCTTGAAATCTGAGAGCAGGAATGAATTAGAAATAGCCTGCATATAAAGAGATCTGATTCTAATTAATAGAGACCTTCAGCTACTATAGTATCAGCCTCAAACCAGACTGAATTCGAAAGTGTCACAGTATCCAGGGTTAAAATTTTCCAGCTATGCCTTCAGAGAGACTCCTGAAACCATAAACAAGTAAGCATTGATAGATATCATTTTAAGGGACTTTGGCAAACAGAATGTATCATACTATTGTTTACAGAGAACTGAACATATTTGAAGACTTTATTAAGTTGTTATGATACCTAAAGAAAGGAATAGCACTGTATGTATAGACTACCTACTTGAATAATCATTTTACCGACTCTAAATTTAGCTTTTCACTGAAGCTCCAGTGATTTCTAATGTACTTAACATGTCAAGCTAGTCTATGTTGAATCTATCTACAGCCTACTTTCATTGAAACATTTTTGCATTCCAGACTATCAATTTTAGAACTAGGTCTGGGACTTGATAAAAGTCTTGTTGCTGTTTGAGCAAAATATAGTGATAATAATGTAACAAATATAAATTAACCATGTCCTTTGATGCTAAAGCACCTGCATACAAACCATAAATAAATCTTTCTTGAACACTATTCATATGGTTTAGTTCTGTGTCCCCTCCCAAATCTCATGTCAAATTTTAATCCCCATGTGTCAGGGGAAGGACCTGGTGGGAGGTAATTGGATTATGGGGGTGAATTTTCCCCACGCTGTTCCTGTAATAAGGAGTGAGTTCTCACGAGATCTGATGATTTAAAAGTGTGGTACTTCCCCCACTTCACTCTCTGTCTCTCACTCCTGCTCTGCCTTGGTAAGATGTGCTTGCTCCCCCTTCACCTTCTACCATGATTGTAAGTTTCCTGAGGCTTCCCAGTCATGCTTCCTGTTAAGCCTGCAGAAACGTGACTCAATTAAACCCCTTTTCTTCATAAATTATCCAGCCTCATGTAGTTCTTTATAGCAGTGTAAGAACAGACTAACACCATTGCTTTCAAGAGATATCCAGAAGCCCCATACTAAGCAGTGCTACCGCCCTGATCAGAAACACAGTTGCCTCTTACCTGTATTATTTTAGTAGCCACATAGCTGGCCTCTGATTCCACTTTTATTATCCATCCTCTTCAATTCTCAATATAGCAGCAATATAAATTCTTTAAAAATTTTCCTTAAATTAGAATACTCCTGTTCAAATGCTCTAATGGTTCCCATCTTCACTTACAGTTTCATAAAGAGTTTACAGCTAACTGCCTGTGCAATTCTATGCAATCTGGCTTCTAAACCATTTCCATTTCTCTCTTTCTTAATTACCTTCACTAGCCACACAGTCCTGTTGCTGCTTTAAATAACTTCTCTAAGGCATTTTACCCTCACAGTTCCCTTGCCTAGGATATTATTTCCTCAGTTATTTTTATGACTAATTATTGCCTAACCTCCTTTAAATGTTGCCCAAATGTTTTTTTTTTTTTTTTCATGGCATACAGACCCTTCAGCCTTGCTCATTCATTCTTGTACCTATTAACTTCTTTTACATTTTTCATTTGTATATTTCAGCTTCTAACATACTGTGTCATTTACTTTTGATTTTTATTTCTTGTTAATTGTCTGTCTTCACATATTACATTGTAGAAACAGTGTCTCGTGTATAGTAGGTTTTCAAATAAGTACTTATTCATGTAATTAGTGAATGGCATCAGATATTACATTATCTACAGAGATGAGAATAGACAAAAAAGCTTCCTGATTTAAAAATTTAAAAATTGAGAAATTTGTCTGCCTTGTGTGTGTCTTTATGTGTCTGTGATATATACATTGCTATGGATTTAACTGTGTCTTCCTAAAATGTGTATGTTGAAGCCCTAACTCCTAAAGTGCTTGTATTTAGAGATAGGGCTTTTAGGAAGCATTGAAGTCTAAATGAGGTCATAAGCATGAGTCCCTAGTCTGAAAGGATTGATAGCCTTATAAAAAGTGAAAGAGAAAGATCTTCATCTTCCCTTTTCTCTCTCTTTTTGTCTATCATGTAAGGACACAGCCAGAAGGCCATTGAAAGCCAGGGAGAGAGCCCCAACAAGAAACTAAATCCTGATGGAATCTTGATCTTGATCCTAAAATTTTCAGACTCCAATATGGTGAGAAAATAAGTTTCTGTTGTTTAAGTGACACAGTCTGTGGTATATTTTATGGCAGTCCAAACTCATTCATATATACATATATGCGTATTCTATGTTTGCATGTTTGCAAATTTTGAGACATCGTCATAACCTGATATTAATTTGGTAGGATTTTTGGCCCAGTATTCAAATGTTTTCTAGAAATAATGCTTGAGAACTTCTATTTGAAGTGGCACAGTGTGTCACTTTAAGTCTATCATAAATTAATATTACATGCTGATATTAATTATGTTTTTTGGACTCTGGAAAAATCAATCATACTATCCAATAGAATCTTCTACAATTGCAAAGGAAGCTCACACAAATGAAAAATAATTTAAAATAAAATATTTTAGGGGCTGGGTGCAGTGACTCACAATGCTTGTAATGCCAACCCTTTGGGAGACTAAGGCGGGAGGACCAATTGCACCCAAGAGTTGGAGACCAACCTGAGCAACATAGTTAGACACTGTCTCTGCAAGAAAAAGAAAAAAAGAAAACTAAATTAGTCAGGTGTGGTGGCACATACCTGTAGTCATAGCCACTCGGGAAGTTGAGGCAGGAGATTGTTTGAGCCCAGAAGGTCAAGGCTACAGTGAACTATAATCGTACCACTGTGCTCCAGCCTGAGTGACAGAATGAGACCTTGGCTCAAAACACACACACACACACACACACACACACACACACACACACACACACACACACACATATTAGGGGAGAACTAGGTTTGATTAACCCAATCGTCTTCACCTTAGATTAAGTAAAGTACAGTTGACCCTTGAATAACAGAAGTTTGAACTGTGTGGTTCTACTTACATGCAGATTTTCTTTGACCTCTGCCATCTCTGAAGCAAAAAGCCTAATCCTTCCTCTTCCTCTCTTTCTCAGCCTACTCAACATGAAGATGATGAGGATGAAGACCTTTGTGATGATTCAATTCCAATAAATGAATAGTAAATATATTTTGATTATGATTTTAAATAACTTTTCTCTAGCTGATTTTATTGTAAAATCAGTATATTTCACTCCCCTAACCACCAAGTTTTTCAAGGGTCAACTGCAGTTACATTCAACACATTGTTAAATTAAATATAAAGGGTTTGAATCATTTAAAAGTCTAAACTTTTTAATCAATAAATAATATTTTTACATATTTATTGAGTACATGTAATTTTTTTACATGCATAGAATTTGTAATGATTCTACATATTTAGGGTATAAATTACTTTGAATATTTATTATTTCAACATTTTAGAAAATTTCTCTTCTAGTTATTTTGTTACTTTTGTCACTTTTTTTTTTTTTTTTTTTTTTGAGACAGAGTCTCCCTCTGTTGTCCAGGCTGTAGTGCAATGGTGCAATCTCGGCTCACTGCAGCCTCCGCCTCCTGGGTTTAAGCAATTCTCTGCCTCAGCCTCCCGAATAGCTGGGATTACAGGTGCCTGCCACCATGCCTGGCTAATTTTTTTTTGTATTTTTAGTAGAGATGGGGTTTCACCATCTTGGCCACGGTAGTCTTGAACTCCTGACCTCGTGATCTACCCACCTCAACCTCCTAAAGTGCTGGGATTACAGGTGTGAGCCTTTTGTTACTTTTTATATGAGGCATACAGACCTTTCATTCTTGTGCATCTGTTCTTGTAGCTATTAATTTGTACCTGTTAATTGTACGAGGTAACAGAGTATATTATATATTAATAGGTACACTCTTGTTCATCTATTCATCCTACTAATAGATAATAGGTACAAGTTAATAGGTATAAGAACAGATAAACAAGAATGTACCTATTAATATACAATACACTGTTGTTCACTACACTCACCCTACTCTGTGATCTAACATTAGAACTTGTTATTTTAATCTAACTGTATGTTTGTACACATTAACCAACCCTTCTTTATCCAACCTCCACACCCTATATACCCACACACTCTTCCTAGCCTCTGGTATCTATCATTCTATGTTTTACATCTATGACATTAACTTTTTTAGCTTTCACATATGAATAAGAACATGTGATATTTGTCTTTCTGTGCCTGACTTATTTCACTGAACATAATGACCTACAGTTACGTCCAGGTTTCTGAAAATCACAGGATTTTATTCCTTTTTAAGGCCAAATATTATTCCATTGTGCATATAAAGCACATTTTCTTTATCCATTTGTCCAGTGACAGATGCTTAGGTTGATTCCATCCCTTTGCTATTGTGAACACTGCTGCAATAAACGTTGGGGTGCAATAAGCGTGAGAGTACAGGTATTCATTTGATCTACTGATTTTCTGTCCTTTTGATAGATACACAGTGGGAGAACGGCTGGATAGTATGGTAGTTCTATTTTTCAATTTTCTTTTTGGAGAAATTTCTATACTGTTTTCCATAGCAGCTGTATAAATTTACATTCCCAACAACTGTGTATAAGAGTTCCCTTTTCTCCATATCTTTGCCAGGATCTGTTGCTTTTTGTCTTTTTAATAATAGTCATTCTATTATCATCTTGGGTAAAATGATATCTCAGTGTGGTTTTAATTCACATTCCCCTGCTGATTAGTAATGTTGAGCATCTTTGAATGTACCTGTAGACCATTTGTATGACTTTTTTTGATAAATGTCTATTCAAGTCTTTTGCCTACTTTTTAGTGGGATTATTTGTGTTTTTACTGTTGAGTTGTTTGAGCTCCTTCTACATTCCTGATATTAGTGCCTTGTTGGAGGAATAGTTTGCAAATGTTTCCTCTCATCCAACAAGTTGTCTCTTTACTCTGTTCATTGTTCCCTTTGCTGTGAGAAGACTTTTAATTTAATGAAGTCTGATTTTTTATTTTTGTTTTTGTTGCCTGGGATTTTAAGGACGTAGCCATAAACTTTTTGCCTAGTCCAAGGTCCAAAGGCATTTCCCCTACATTTTTTTCCAGTAGTTTTATAGCTTTGAGTGTTACATATAAGTCTTTCATTAATCTTTAATTAACTTTTGTATAAGGTGAGAGATAGGGGTCCAGTTTCATTCTCCTGAATATGATTATCCGATTTTCCCAGTATCAGTTATAGAAGAGGATGTCCTTTCCCCAATGTATGTTCTTGGCACCTTTGTTGAAAATCTATTGGTTGTAGATTGATGGATTTATTTCTAGGATCCCTGTTCTGTTCCAATGATTTTTGTCTGTTTTTATAAGAATACCATTCTTTTTCATTACTGTAACCTTGTAATATATTTTGAAGTCAGATAATTTCATGACTTGTTATTGGTCTGTTCAGGTTGTCTATGTCTTCCTGATTCAATCTTGGTAGGTGTATGTGTCCATGAGCTTATCTATTTTCTCTATGTTTTCCAGTTTGTTAGCTTATAGTTGTTCTGATAATATTTTGTATTTCTTTGGTATCAGTTGTAATGTCTGCTTTTTCATTTCTGATTGTAACTTGGGTTTTCTGTCTTTTTTGCCGGGTTAGTCTAGCTAGCAATTCATAATTTATTTTTTAATCTTTTCAGAAAACCAAATTTTCACTTAGTGAATTCTTTGTATTGTTTTGTAGTCTCTATTTTGTTTAGTTCTGCTCTGATCTTTATATTTCTTCTACTCATTTTGGATTTTGTTCGTTCTTGCTTTTTCAGTTCCTTCAGGTACATCAATAGATTGTTTATTTGGAATATTTTTTGATGTAGGTGTTTATGGCTATAAACTTCCCTCTTAGGTCTGCTTTTGCTGAATTTCATAGGTTTTTGGTATGTTTTATTTTGATTTTGTTTAATTTTTTTTTTTTGACAGTCTTGCTCTGTCATCCAGGCTGGAGTGCAACGACATGATCTCAGCTCACTGCAACCTTACCTCCCAAGCTCAAGCAATCCTCCTGACTCAGTCTCCCAAGTAACTGGGACTACAGGCATGTGCTGACATGCCCAGCTAATTTTTGTTATTTTTTTATAGGACAGGGTTTTGCCATGTTGCCCAGGCTTGTCTTTGAAATCGTGGGCTCAAGCAATCCACCCCCATCTGCCTCCAAATGTGCTGGAATTACAGGGGTGAGCCACTGCACCCAACCTTCAAATTTTGTTTTTAATGTCCTCCTTAATTTTTTTCTTGACACAATGGTCGTCAGGAGTATGTTGAGTATTTCCCATGTATTTGTACTGTTTCCATAGTTCTTGTTAATGATATCTAGTTTTATTATATTGTGGTCAGAGAAGATACTTAATATGATTTCAGATTTTTAAAATTTGTTGAGGTTTGTTTTGTGTCCTAACATATGGTCTCTTCTGGAAAATATTCCATGTGCTTGTGAGAAGAATGTGTACTTGCTGAATGAAATGTTCGGTAGCTATCTGTTAGGTCCATTTTACCTGAAGTGCAATTCGATATTTAGATCCAATATTTCTTTGTTAATTTTTTGTCTAGATGATCTGTCTGAAGGTGAGAGTAGGCTGTTAACGTCCCAAACTGTTAATATATTGCAGTCTATCTCTCTCTTTAGATCTAATCATATTTGTTTTGTATTATCTGATATCCTACTTTTGGGTGCACACATGTTTAAAATTGTTATATCCTCTTGCTAAATTTATCTCTTTATCATTATAAAATGACCTTGTTTGTCCCTTTTTACTGTTTTTGACTTAAAGTCTTTTACGTGATTTAAGTATAGTTGGCATCAGGATTAGCAGGTCCAGGTGGGCCAATTCATGGGCCTTCATGAAGCTTGCTCCGGTGCTGAGAGTGGCAGTGGTGGGCTGGGCAGGTGGACAGGTATTCAGGAGGTATGGCATAAGTAATAGCAGGAGCAGTGGTGGAACACACTTCTGACTCCTAAGCAGTTGATGCTGGTGTTGGCCGTGACAGTGATGGGGTAGGTGGGACAGTCCCCAGGTCTGCAAGTGGCATGCACAACTATGCTGGTTGTGGCAGACTGAGTTGGCCTGACCTCAGGCTCCGAGGAAGAGTGCTTTGGTGCCAACATTAGTGGATGGGGCTGTGTGAGCCCGAGGCACCCAGGCACTTTTTTGGGCAGTAGGGAAGGGTGAGGAGTGAAGCTGGGTTTGGCAGGCCTGTCTGTCCTCAGGCTCCCCGGTGGTACATGCAGGTGTGGGCTGTTGTAGGCAGGGGTGAGTTGATTCCCAGGCACCTGGTGGAATGCTCTGGTGGTGTGGCAGAGGATGAGCTGCAGCCCCACTGCAGGGGGTGGCTTGCACTTTGGCCCTTGTGGCAGCAGCCAACAACAGCAGTGGCTGCCAGTGGAATTTATCAATAGGACTCCAGGGATGTACGATGCATGGATGTGACGATGCATCCAGAGTAGGATGCAGTCTGATGGGGACTGATCTCTTAAAACTGGTGCCTTACTAGAGTTGTTTAGGACTCAAAGGGTGTGTGGGACTCATCTTGAGCTCCCTCTCTGGACCAGAGCTGTCATGCTGTCTCCAGGAAGCTCTTTATGTTAATCTCAGGGTATGCAAGAGTAAGAGGCTCTCCCATGGGTAGGATTGCAGGAGTCCCTGAAAGGTATGAGGATTGCTGGGGGGGTCTCTCTCTTACCCTTTTCCCAAACCAGGGAGCTTATCTGGGGTACTAGCCAATCCCAGTTTAGTAGGCTATTCTGACTCTCTCTCCTTATTTGCCCGTGGTGTTTCCTGTCACTTCTCTGGTGAATTCCAGTGTTCTTTCTTAGATGACCTATCGAAAGTGTAATTATCTACTCATTCTGTTGGTTCTTTGAGGAGGACAGAAGTACCATATGCCTCTAGTCAGCGATCTTGAAGCTCTTCCAATTTTAAGAAAATATTGAAGACTTCCCAGTGTTAGGATAAGCAGTCATCATGGACAGTACCTGTGAGTATGGCTTTATTAGTACTCGCCTGTCTTCACTTTAATACTGCAATATTTTGTAGCAGTGTTTTCTCACCCATTAAAAACGACAACCATAGGAAAACCCTTATGTTGCTTGATTCTTCTCTGGACACATTTAAAATTGCAGTTTTAATTCTGGTCTGTAACTGTAGAGCCAAATATGAAAGGAGAAAGAAATGGGGGAAAACCCTATTTTATTGCTATTTTTCATCACACGAACCACAGGCCTTCTCCCTCCTTCCTTCTTACTTTTGCTTCCCATACTAAATGTTAGAAAGATAAGCAAAGGTGAAAAGAAAGGGTTATTCTTTTATCTTCTCTTTTCTTGTCCTCTGACAACCATCCTGTCCTATACGCCCATCTATCCAGCTCTCCTGAGCATCAAGTTTTAGAGGAGGTAATAAGGGCAAAACATAGAAACAGTGTAAAGCACAAGCCCCTGGATGGCTTTGAATTTGGCCCAACACAAGCTCATAAACTTTCTTAAAACATTATGAGGCCTTTTTTTTTTTTTTTTTGCGATTTTATTTTTATTTTTTGGCTCATCAGCTATAATTAGTGTGAGTGTATTTTGTATGTGGCCCAAGTCAATTATTCTTCCAATGTGGCCCAGGGAAGCCAAAAGATTGGACATTCCTGGTGTAATATGTAAAAAGAGGAATAAAGAGCAGAGCAAAGTAAGATTCTCATTACTTCTAGTCCCTGCCTGTCAATTGACTAAAATCGTATCTTCTCCTTTACCATTACTTTAGTTAGGGCAACTAAAGCAGGATTTATAACAAACAAGTGAAAAATTCCAGTGGCTTAATAAAATAAAAGTTTATTTCTCTCTTATAAAGAGTTCATTTCAGTTGGACTCAATTGGGCAGCTCATGGCTGGCCTCCAAGGAGTGATTCAGGAATCCAGGCTTCTTCCAACTTATGATATCATCATCTCTAACATGTGGACTTTAATGCCTCAAGGAGAGGTGAAAGAGTATGAGGAAGGAACACTGCAACCCACATCACTTTAACTTTACATTTCCATTCACCAGAGCTGGTCTCACATGAATGGAAATACGTAGCAGCTGCTCGCCAACAATTCTACTCTATGTAAAGGTACATAGACTTTAAGCGCTCCATTAGTTATCTATCTATGTCATACACCCCATGAGACTTTATTTCAAGTCCCTGTTTGTCCACTATGTTCCCAGTCTCTTTCATGAACCTAGAATATATACATAAGCTAACGGTTCTATATGAAAGTCCATGATCTTAAATGTTACCATTGCATTGAGAACAGATATATTTGAAGAGTTCCAATATAGGCTCTGAACACACTTACTTGAAAAATTGTTGACAAGTAAAATTATTTGGATTTATGTTTTTATGAGAACAATAAAATACATCAGGGATATTAGGGACTAAATAGGATTTTGTAGGGAGGAATTAGAACTAAATCATCTCATGTAACAATAATTATATGAAAAATGATTCAAAACATAATTGACATTTAATGTTAAGCAAAGTATATAAATTGATGGCTGCACATAACAACATTTTAGGGAGGGGCATGCAAGTGGAATTCTGTAGAGGTGTGATGATTCTTTTACTACAGAAGCAGCTGTAAGAAGAGAAGTCAGAATATACATGTTCTTTCATGGGTTTTTTGTTTGTTTGTTTGTTTGTTTGTTTGAGACAGAGTTTCACTCTTGTCCCCCAGTCTGGAGGTCTGGAGTTCAATGTCCTGATCTCGGTTCACTGCAACCTCTGCCTCCCAGGTTCAAGTGATTCTCCTGCTTCAGCCTCCTGAGTAGCTGGGATTACAGGTGCATGCCACCATGCCCGGCTAATTTTTTGTATTTTTAGTAGGGAATGTTTCACTATGTTTCACCATGTTGGCCAGACTGGTCTCCAACCCCTGACCTCAGGTGATCCACCCACCTCAGACTCCCGAGGTGCTGGGATTACAGGCAAGAGCCACCTTGCCTGGCCTCATGGGGTGGTTTTTGAAAGTGATTTGTTATTTTTTTGTGTACTAATTCCTCTAGGACATAATAGACATTAGATTTTTCCCTCCACAGACAGAGACTGAAGTATTTAATCTTGATATTCTCAGGTCACAGCAGTGTTTGACCTGTCTTTGGAACTCAGATGAGTTCTACAGTCAGAAGGAGGATTTTTGTTTCTTTCTGCTCTGTGTAAATCAGCTAAGAGCTGCTAGGGAAAGGTCATTGATCTTCATAGATACAGTAGAGAAAAGCATTCTGGGTCCATTTCTCTGATGAGGTATAAAAACCTAACACAGGCAACTCACTCTGGTTAGTAAATGACCACAGAGATTATTTTAGAAATGGTACTCTAAAGGAGGAATGATAAATTTGGTGGTTATTTTATTAAAGTTCTAAATATATTTTTTGTTGTATTAAAATAGAAAAGGTACTAGATTCATGTTATAAATTATAGTTGAGAATTTATTAGTAGAAAAACTCTTTGAAATTTACTGCATTTTATTGTTTTGATATATTGTAACTTTGATATGTTTATATCTTCTGACTTTATTTGATTAATATACATATAATTATTTAAATTATTTTTGTTTACTTATATAAATTATTTGATTTCATTTTTTAAATTCCTCTATATTACATGATGACCAAGTGTTTTAGACTAAAAGGAAAAAGTACATGGTTCCTGGTCTCACAAATATAGAGATCAGGGAAAGAGGGAAGAGAAAAAATACAATCTGAGAAGAACTTGGATATACATACAACAATAGAATATGAGAGCTATATTCAACACAGGGAAGAGAAAAATACGTATTTTGTTGTTAGTTTGTTATTTAACTATCTTTCTTAACCAACTGAGTCAGGTTGGGATCAACAATTTGACTTATATTGGAACACTAGTGCTTCATAGTGGCTGGGTCTGACTCATGCTAGTTGCTGAGTAAATGATTATAGAACCGCTGACTTGGCAAAAAGACATCACCTAATCTGTGTTGGTGCGTGTCATGATCTTGTGGCAGATGGTCTCAAAGCTAGGATGCATCATGATGAGAGCAAGTATAATGGGAATGTCACATATTTCTATTCTGAATACAGTTATTGAGGACTTAACCAAGAAACTGGTTAAAGGTTTTTTATATATACTCTCACTTAAACTTGTGTCCTGTGAGGTAGATTCAACTCTTATCCATATTCTACAGATAAAAAAATGGAACCTTAAAATGAGTAAATGACCTACATGCTCAATGTCACCAAATTTGAACCTAAAAAACAATAATTAAAAGGAAGATCAGATGCCAGATACTGGTCTTCAAATCACAGTATTTCCTACCTTTTAGTTTCTCTTTTCTCATTTTATAAAATACATTTTAATCATAGTCATATTTATGGTTAGGCTTTTATTATGCTACACTTACTGGTCCTCTCAAATTAATTAAACATTTATTTATATGTTAGTAAATATATGTTAGCAAATATATATGCCATGGTAAGATGTATAACTCAAAACTTATATGATTTTAAATATTTAATCATTTGTTACACAAACCGAAATAAATTGTGTTATAAACACAAACTGTTATAAATTGTGAGGTGTTTTTACATGCTATCTTCTGTGTTATAAAGGAAAGTGTATACTAGTTATCATTATACCTATATCACAATTGAGGAAACGAAAGAAAATTAGTTGTGACTTGCTCAATTGGAAAATGAGAAAATAACATAAGGCAACCTTAGAAAAAAATCACTTACTGTTATACTGGGAGTCATGAATAATAATAGAACCAGAGATATTAAATAGACCAGGCCCAGGAATTACAGAGTGATCTAATTTGGATGTCCCCTCCAAATCCCGTGTTAAAATGTAATGTCCAATGTTGGAGATGGGTCCTGTTAGAAGGTGATTGACTCATGGGGGTGAATTTCTTATGAATGGTTTAGCACCATCCTCTTTGTCCTGTCCTTGAGACAGTGAGTGAGTTAGTCATGAGATCTGGTTGTTTAAAGTGTGTGACACTTCTCCCACACCATTTTCTCCTGCGCTCTCCATGTCCTATGCCTGGTCCCCCTTTGCCTTCCACCATGATTGTAAGTTTCCTTAGGCACCCGAGTAGATTCCAGAACTGTGCTTCCTGTAAAGGCTGCAGAACAGCAATCCAACTAAACCTCTTTTCTTTATAAATTACTCTATCTCAGGTATTTCTTTATAGCATCACAAGAACAACCTAACACACAGAGCTACCAAGAGGATAGATAGGCAGATAGATAGATAGATAGATAGATAGATAGATAGATAGATAGATAGATAGATAGAGGCTCATACATAAGTATGTATCTCCATATAGACAGATAGATAGATACAAAAGCTACATTTCTCACTAAAATTTTGATGACAATTTGCTTAAGGTTTTCCTTTATTTGGGTAGTTTTTTCTGCCTTTGGATTCCTATTTGGGTAAACATCCTTACCTTCTTCAATGCGTGTATTTTAGTTCCTACTTACCATGTGCTAAGCCCATGGTAAGTAAGTGCCATTGCTCTCTGGTAAATCTCATTTCAAATGCCCAAATTTAACTGTCTCAGGATTAGATCAGATGCATTCCTCATTCAGTCATTCAGTCATCAGATAATAAAGGCATGAAAGGCACGCAGTATGAAGAGTGATGCTGAAGAAACACTTCCCTATGTGGACAGCACCATTCCCAGAAAATAGGACTAAGTTTTCATGATATTACATCTCTTTATTGTTCAGTGTACACATTCTCATTTCCCAAATATGCAATTCCAATAATAAAATATTTTATCAAAATATCACTATCACAAGTCAAATGTCAGGAGCATTCCTTCCACTTTTGGGAGGGAATACAAAATCTGATCAAGCTATTACATTCATGGGCCATAATATGAAGCCACTCTTCTTTGTCTGTTATGCTAAGGTGAATTCCATATTTCCATTGGTGTAATCTAACTTTTATACAAGTATGACATTTTTATTCTGCTGAATATGGACCTTTCCCAATAATCACAAAATAATCATTAAACAATACCCTAAATTTAGCTTCTGTTCAGAATCAAAAGTATGTAGAGAAAAAAAATATATAGTAGGTTGGTCAATGGTGCAAGACCTAATATTTCCGGTTTAAATGGATAACAATGTGCATGATGACATCGAGTATCCAGACCAATCATTTGAATCCCTTGGACTGCCACCCTGGCTGCGTAATATGTTTCTCATTTTGATAATTTCTTTGGCCCAGGAATTTTAAAGGCTTCCTATAAGAAAGGAATTAGTAATGAATTCTGTGTGTTTGTGAATGTGTGAGAGAGTGATGTGTAAGGTGGGAGGTAACTAGCGTTTTGCCGTGAATCAGAAGTCAGAATGCTGAGTTTTGTTGTCTATATCACTATTTTGCTTTCTTTTTCTCCTTCTTTTTTTTTTTTTTTTTTTGTTTACCCCATTTGGAGCTAACTAAAATTGTAATTTATTACAAGTAAATTTTCTTTGGAAGGAAGGAACAATTTGCCAAAAACCAATAGAGTTTCAATCACATACAGAAACTCACTTATTGTTCATCTACCTAATTTCCAAGTTGCTAGAATACAGACTCTGATTGTCTTAGCTCAGGTCAGTCACCCATCCCTTTTTCCATGAGCCATTGTCAGAAACACAGACCAAGCATCAGCAATGTCTATGCTAAGAACTCACCCTGTGAATGCGTTGGACCCTTCCCAGTGAAGAATAGATGGACGCAAATTTCTGTGTATAAATACACTCAAAATTCCAATGCTCTTTCCACTATATCAGTATAATTATTGATTAAATGTGCAAGTGAAAGATGTAACTCTGTTCATTTTCAATGAAGAATTAGCAAGAAAACTGCAATTCTTTATTCGATGTTACCATTTTCCATTTTTCTCACAAACACAAATGTAACATTGGGGAAGATATTGAACACTCTGAAATGCTACTGAGAGTCTAACGGGGACTTTCAATATTCTTTTTGGAATCAAAGGGTAAATGAAGGAAGGAAAGTGATGGGGATGCTGACAATAGGACTGAATTAGACAGAAATTATGGCTGCTTGCGGACAACCTAGAAGAAAAACTATGGTAGAAGATCCTGAGAAAATGATCAAAAATATCAGTGTGATGTATTCTTAGTCCTTAGAACTTTCAAAGTTCAATCCTCATTGTAAGCATAACTATTTATCTTCTTTCTGACTCTTTTATCCATTATCTCCTCTCCTCTATATTTTCTCTCTTGTCAAAAAAGTACTTTTGTTTATTGACAATATAGAGTTTTAAACTACCTGAAACCAAAGTGTCTATTGTGGAAAGTTTTATGTCTGACAGCTATATTTTAGCCAATAAAAGAACAATAAAATAATGGCTTCACTCCTTCTTTGTTTTTCTTTGAAGGCAATGAACACTACAAATAGGGCAATAACCTAGCACAATCTCCATTATTTCATGCATTCACTTTGTGCTACATTTCACTAACCTTTGCCATCTTTACGTTTTACCCTCTACATCTAAATATGCAAATGGCTATATATCAAGAAAATAATATTAATTATATATAATTCCCTACTTAACAAATGATGGTGAAATAATAAATGAAATTTTAAGACCAGTAAAAATAATTAAAACATTCTACAGATACTAATAAGAAAAAAGAAACTCAAGATATGCTAATTGATGATAACAAATACAATATGTTATAATTTTTGTATACATATATTTATACTGTGTGCATATGTGAATATATTTTATAGATATTATTTATATATATTATATAAACATAGTAAAGTATACATTATATTTAAACAGTGTTTACCTCTGAGTGATAAGATCACAAGAGACTTCTGTAAACCTGTGTTATATGTGATTTTCTTTTCTGAGTATACATGTACATAAACCCTTATATTATTGTAATTATTTTACTATCAGTGGATTGTACTTTTTTAATCCATTAAATATTCTTTTAAATCCGGTTTTTGAAAGAGCTATGCAATCATATCTACAAAATACTTTGATAAAAATACAGATTTTTTGGGAAATAAAAATACATATTAATAAAAAGGTAGATATTTTACTGATTTAAAATTTTTATTATACTTCCATGCTCAGGCTTTAGTATTACAGAATCACATATAGAAATATTTGGATGAAATTCTAAAAATATAATTACATAATTAATTTATCGACATATTCTGAACTGTAATACAAAATGTTTCAAAAGATATAAATAAAATACAACTGTGGGCATATCAAATAATTATAAAAATCACCTTTATGTGAGTTTTGTTCCATTAATATTCTGACTTATCCTTCCATAATAATAAACACTGCTTATTTCCCTCAGTGAGAACATTAAAATTTCACCTATTACCCTGTTACTTGGGAAGATAGACTATGTCATTTGCTATAACACTGGTGATTTATCTAGTCTGGCATTCTCTGTTCTAAAAATACATTTTGAAGATCATTCTTCCCTCTGTGCTTATGAAGACAACATAGTTTAGAATTTACAAAAGGGTAGAAATGTATCTTAAGCAAGAGTATGCCAATTGCATGTGACATTTATCCTCTCAAGCCAGATGGCAGTAGGATGGAATTTGGGTCCTTCTTTTTCTTCTGTATATTATTCAAAGATTAATTAAATGTTCAAATTGTAAAACCAACAACAAACCTAAATAATTCCATTATGTATTTAGCTAACTCTGTCAATAAATGAAAGAACAGTGTCTAGTCACTATTATTAGTCCATTACATGAATATTTGGTTGATGGTTTTAGTAGCATTGATGATCAGAACTAGAATATAAATATATAATGCTCACAAGAAAATTTCCAATGAATTGTTATAGAAAACTTATATTATTTCACCAAGGAGCTTCAAATCTGCTAATCAGTTCCCTACCTTTCTGCCCCTTTCCTGAAAAAAAAAACTCAGAAAAAAAGACGGTTTTTTTTTTTTTTTTTTGTTCCGTCTGGATGTTTTGAAGTGTTCCAGCAAAAATGTGACTTTAACTGTACAGGCAGTCCTGACCTTCTAGCAATGTCATTAAAAATTGAGAGACATAGAGAAGATATAGAAGATGGCATCCTCAAACTTAAATTGGCCCAGAATATATTTCAGATTTAGTATCACTTATCCAAAATGCTTGAACCAAAAAGTGTTTCAGATTTCCAGTCTTTTTTCCAGATTTCTGAATAATTTGCATTACACCAGGCTGGCTGAGCATCCCCTTTTTGAAAATCTAAAATCTGAAGTACTCCAATAAGCATTTCCTTTGGGCATTATATCAGTGTACAAAACGTTTTAAATTTTGGAGCATTTCAGATTTGGGATTTTTAGATTTGAAATGCTAAACTTGTAAAATGAGTGTGACATAGGTAGGCCCTTCACACAACTTCCGTGACAGATGTATATTTTTGCCATAATTATTTACATAACTCAAATTATTGGTTACCACAAAATACATGCTCATCAGAAAAATACTGGTCCAATTTGCTTTGCAAGCATGTTTATTTAATTATAGTAAAATGAAAACAAATCTTCAGAGCTAGTTGGCATTAGCATTAATTTATTTGGACTTTTGGGGAAAACAGAGGACACTTGAAACCTAAATGGCCTTTTGGATGCCAAAAGAAAAAAAAAACAAACATGAATTTGTTGAGAGTAGATCAAGTTCTAACAATGCTAAC
This sequence comes from Macaca thibetana thibetana, assembly GCF_024542745.1. Taxonomy (NCBI): domain Eukaryota; kingdom Metazoa; phylum Chordata; class Mammalia; order Primates; family Cercopithecidae; genus Macaca; species Macaca thibetana. The sequence continues at coordinate 64,579,362 of NC_065594.1, forward strand.
CTTTAACATTGAGTCACCTGTGAGATCTGGAATGAGAGAACCGCTTCAAGAGAATAACATTAATTCTAGAAAATGAGAAATATACACTTAGGAAAGATAAATGAAAGGTACTTGAAGCAGAATGTTATCTAATTTTCTTCACTGGAGAGGTTCTCAAGTAAACTGGAGAACCTTCTACCCATGGTTCTCTGTACATAGACGACTCAGCATTTTAGATTGGATAGCTGGTAGAGGTTTTATTCTTTTGAGGAAGTAAATCAAATATTGGTATATTATAGAAATAAAAATTCCATTTAAATTTATTTTAAATGGAAGGGAAGTTATGACCCCGAATATTTCACTCTTATTACTTAATTGAATCTATTGTGATCATTCACATGTTAGGCCATTGGAAGGCAATAAGATAGGGTACATGTATGTCTCCGCTAAACCTAGACTTTTTCATGTGATAAGGAGTATATTTTTGCTTTCTCCACTCCTCTACCCAATATAAAGTGTCTGTACCATTCGCCTTATCCTCCACACCTCTGCTCCCTTTGAAACTCCCGCATTTAGCCCTTAACATCGTTCCTTACTGACAATGTTAGCTTCTTAAGATAAGGTTTTCAAGCACATCTCAAATGAAATAATAGACTCCTCTTTTGCTTAGTACTCATTCTAATAAGAAAGGGTAGAGGAAGGTGTTCAGTGATAAGAAAACCTCCTCAAATTTATTCATTACTAAATAATTTTACGTCAGCCTATCATACTTGGATTGTGAATTTGCATGTCTTTGAAATTCCAACAACTCATAGGTCTATGACAGAATATGCTTGAAATAGCCCTAATTCCAATAGATCTCGATGTCTTCTATAACCTCTGATTAGATGCTTTGAAGATTATCAGCAAGACAGGGAATAGAGGATGATAAACATTAAAGAATGAATTTAATTTTAAAAGTATTAAGGTTGAGCTGTTTATGAGACATCTGTGTAGATGGGGTCCCATAAATACTTATAGAAATGCAGTTAGAGCACAGAAGAGAGCAAATAGCAAGTAAAACCTAAATCAGAACTACCAGCCTAAAGATTATGTCTCAAGATAGAAGATTTACTTGATTACCTAAAGCTCACATTATATATGTCTTTATCTAAGAAGCCATTAAATAACTTTCCTCTTCCTTATTCAAGTTATGAACAAATTGAGAAGTAAAATAGCAGATTCTGCAGATAAAACACCAAGAGATCATTTCTATGACTGGTAAAGCTAGACCAGAAGACACAGTTTGATAAATTTCAAATGAGCCTGAGATCTCCCTAATCATACTAACAGTCTACACAGGATACCCCATTAATGGGAAATGCAGAGTCTGCAAAAAAATACAATTCAATGTTTTCTTTTGATTTAGTTGGAGGAAGGAGAAAATAATTGATTGAATTTCCTATGCCCAGGTGTGTTTCTGAATTACCTGTTTTCAGAAATGTGAGTCAAGGGCTATTATCCCTTCTCCCAACATGGTAGTTAATTCCTTCATATGAGTTGGAGAAATTGATGGGGTAATAAACAAAGGAAGAAACAGAATATTGTGGTAGACAGTGTGGATTTTCATGCTAGAGATCTCTGTATGAGTCAGAAGACTGAATTAATTAAATTTACTCCAAAATTACATATTACTCAAGATTGAAAATTCACCCAGAATTATTCCCTCCTCAAATTATTACTGTCCATTATGGCCTATAATAACCTTCTGCAAGTAAGACCAAAGGACATCATCATCATCAGTTTTGCAAAAATGTCATTCATATAGTCATGCTGTATATTGAGACACCTCATGGAGATAAAAATGTCCAAAACCAAAACAGGTTAAAGTTCAAACTGTTAAATGACAAATAATTAAAATCTGATGCACTTGTCTGTTAAAAATCCAAAAAAGGATACCCCATTTTATAAGATGTGATTATTATCCATTGCATGCCGGTATCAAAACATCTCATGTACCCTATAAATATACACACCTACTATGTACCCACATAAATTAAAATTTAAGGCAATTCAACAAAATTGCTCGTAGAGATTAGCTTTAAAGAGCTTTCCAATTTTTAGTATATGTGGGAGAAAATTTTTGCAATCTACTCATCTGACAAAGGACTAATATCCAGAACCTACAAAGAACTCAAACAAATTTACAAGAAAAAAACAAACAACCCCATCAAAAAGTGGGCAAAGGATATGAACAGACATTTCTCAAAAGAAGACATTCATACAGCCAACAGACACATGAAAAAATGCTCATCATCACTGGCCATCAGAGAAATGCAAATCAAAACCACAATGAGATACCATCTCACACCAGTTAGAATGGTGATCATTAAAAAGTCAGGAAACAACAGGTGCTGGAGAGGATGTGGAGAAATAGGAACACTTTTACACTGTTGGTGGGATTGTAAACTAGTTCAACCATTATGGAAAACAGTATGGCGATTCCTCAAGGATCTAGAACTAGATGTACCATAAGACCCAGCCATCCATAATTTATAATAATTAAAGGATTATAAATTATGCTGCTACAAAGACACATGCACACGTATGTTTATTGCAGCACTATTCACAATAGCAAAGACTTGGAATCAACCCAAATGTCCATCAGTGACAGATTGGATTAAGAAAATGTGGCACATATACACCATGGAATACTATGCAGCCATCAAAAAGGATGAGTTTGTGTCCTTTGTAGGAACATGGATGCAGCTGGAAACCATCATTCTTAGCAAACTATCACAAGAACAGAAAACCAAACACCTCATGTTCTCACTCATAGGTGGGAACTGAACAATGAGATCACTTGGACTCAGGAAGGGGAACATCACACACCGGGGCCTATCATGGGGAGGGGGGCGGGGGGAGGGATTGCATTGGGAGTTATACCTGATGTAAATGACGAGTTGATGGGTGCAGCACACCAACATGGCACAAGTATACATATATAACAAACCTGCACGTTATGCACATGTACCCTACAACTTAAAGTATAATAATAATAAATAAATTTTTTAAAAAAAAAAGAGCTTTCCAAGATTAGAAAGAGTTAAGGGTCATTCAGTCACTTTAGGATTTAGTGTTTCTTACCCAAAAGTTCTACTTCTTTTAGGAGCTCACAAATTTAATAAATTTATTATTCTCACTTTAAATAGTCCAAAAATTGATAGAACATATACCATTTCATATTAGCTCTTTATTACTGTTACAACTATTATTATTATTACTATTATTATACTTTAAGTTCTGGGAAACATGTGCAGAACGTGCAGGTTTGTTACATAGGTATACACGTGCCACGGTAGTTTGCTGCACCCATCAATCCATCATCTACATTAGGTATTTCTCCTAATGCTATCCCTCCCGCAACTGGCCCCTCCACCCTGACAGGCCCCAGTGTGTGATGTTCCCCTCCCTGTGTCCATGTGTTCTCATTGTTTAACTCACACTTATGAGTGAGAACATGTGGTGTTTGGTTTTCTGTTCTTGTGTTAGTTTGCTGAGAATAATGGTTTCCAGCTTCATCCATGTCCCTGCAAAGGACATGAACTCATTCCTTTTTATGGCTGCATAGTCTTCTATGGTGTCTATGTGCCACATTTTCTTTATCCAGTCTATCATTGATGGGCATTTGGGTTGGTTCCATGTCTTTACTATTGTGAACAGTGCTTCAATAAACATATGCATCCATGTGTCTTTATAGTAGAATGATTTATAATCCTTTGGGTATATGCCCGGTAATGGGATTGCTGGGTCAAATGGTATTTCTGGTTCTAGATGCTTAAGGAATTGCCACGCTGTCTTCAACAATGGTTGAACTAATTTACACTCCCACTAATAGTGTAAAAGTATTCCTATTTCTAAATCATTTAAATTAGCCTCTAAATCACTTACCAGGTTAACTTATAGTCTCAGAACACGGTGTTACAAAAGACCAATTTCTTTTTATTTCTCCTCAAAAACTGGCTGAATTATTGCTTTTCTGTAATTTTTGCCAAAAGCAATCAACACAACCAATACATCTCATTAAGGTTCGGTTTTTGTTTTTGTTTTTGTTTTTGAGATGGAGTCTTACTCTGTTGCCCAGGCTGGAGTACAATTGCATGATCTCAACTCACTGCAACCTCTGCTTCCTGGGCTCAAGAGATTCTCCTGCCTTAGCCTCCTGAGTATAGTATCTGGAATTACAGTCACACGCCATCACACCCAGCTAATTTTTTGTATTTTTAATAGAGAAGAGTTTCACCACATTGGCCAGGCTGGTCTCGAACTCCTGACCTTGTGTCCACCTGCCTCGGCCTCCCAAAGTGCTGGGATTACAGGCATGAGCCACTACTCCTGGCCACTAAGTTTCAGTTTTACCACTTCCCCCAGAACTTCTAGTTTAGCAGACTTGTGGTAGGTGTACCTAGTTATTACAGATAATAATTTTAACAAATGTTTTGCCTCCCACAGTCAACATTTCATTTTTAGTTATGTTAGAAACCTGCTTTTAGTTGAAATTTATGTTAATTAGTCCATGCATTAAGAATAGCATCAAAAACTGGTGTATTTAGATGAAGAAGCGTCTTGAAGATTAGATGAAATGATATTTGGGAAATCCGTGTTTCTCGATTTTTTATTTGTATATTTTGAAACAATGTGATTAAAATCTACAAATTTGCTATCACTATATCTTTCTGTTAAGATGAAAGTTCTATTATGAAACTAATGACTCACTGTATCTCTAATAATGCTTTTTACCAACATCTGCTTTTTATCATTAAGTTTTCCAGCATTCTTTGGTTAGTATTAGTATTTCCTTGGTATATTTTATTTTTTACTTACTGTTATTTGACTCTGTGTGTTCTTATAATTTTAGTAGCTTTGCTATAAGCAAAAGAAAAATTTAGTTTTTGAGTTCGCCTGGCATAGTTGTCTTTTATCTCAAGAATTTAGTACATTTATATAGATTTTCAAGTCTATGAAATTTATGTTTTCTGATTTTCAGGTTCTTCCTATGCATCTGTTTTCATTGTAGATCCACATAACAAGCCTCAAGAGGAGTTAATCTTAGCTTAAATTGTGATTAAAAAGAGAAAGAACTGAGAAAATAGAATGGAACAAAACAAACAGCAAAAAAACAAACAGCATCTGACTTTTTACTGAGAACTGGCATTACCCTAATGGAGAAGAGATAGTGTTATCTTGTAAACATAAACAATTTCAAAGACTATCAACATTGTATAAAGTCACTTGGTAAGTATGATGAAGTATGACCTGATAATAATATCTGAGCACAAAGGAGAACTGAAAAGGGCAACTGCAGATCCACTAACAGCAAGTTTTTATTTCCTTTGGAACTCAGTACTTGGCTAAGTATAACCCTTGTTCCTGTAACTTTAAAAGCTTAGTGCTTTTTGCCCAGTGAATCACTTGTTTTCAATAATAACCTCCTTCCACTATTTATCAGCTAAATTTTGGTGATGAAACTCTCATGATATTATTACTTTTACTTTTTTTACCATCTGTTAGATGGATCAAAAAGTTCATTCTTTGCTAATTTATTCATTAATTTTGAATTTTTTACATTCTACACTTTTAATGATTCCTCCAGAAAATGAATATGCATATATTTAAAAGCCTAAATTTGATGTATATTTTATTCTATGGTTAGCATTTTACTAAATTTACACCATTATTATCTAGCATTTTAAGGCTGTTTTATTGTTTTTTAAGACTATTTTGATTAACCCTCTTATTTAGATATTTATCACTTTTATAGATCTAATAATTACTTAGACATACCTATAATTTTCATTTTCTTGAATATATGCTACATCTCAGAAGTTACTTGAAAATATTTTATTATTTGTGAATCATATATTTAGATATATTTTAAATGAGTATTTATTGGTAGCAAACTTAGATTTTCATTAATTTGAAAATATCTTACTTCTATTTTGTTTCTGTTTAGTCAGCCAATAAACTACAGATTGAATATTTTTTTTTCTAATGGATTATTATTATGATTTTTTAATTATACTCGAAATTCTAGGGTATATGTGGACAATGTGCAGGTTTGTTACATATGTATACATGTGCCATGTTGGTGTGCTGCACCCATTTACTCGTCATTTACATTAGGTGTATCTCCTAATGCTATCCCTGTCTGTCCCCCACCACATGACAGACCCGGTGTGTGGTGTTCCCCTTCCTGTATCCAAGTGATCTCATTGTTCAATTACCACCTATGAGTGAGAACATGCGGTGTTTGGTTTTTTGTCCTGGTGATAGTTTACTCAGAATGATGATTTCCAGCTTCATGCATGTCCCTTCAAAGGACATGAACTCATCCTTTTTATGACTGCATAGTATTTCATGGTATATATGTGCCACATTTTCTTAATTCAGTCTATCATTGATGGACATTTTGATTGGTTCCAAGTCTTTGCTATTGTGAATAGTGCCACGATAAACATACGTGTGCATGTGTCTTTATAGCAGCATGATTTATAATCCTTTGGGTATATACCCAGAAATGGGATGGCTGGGTCAAATGGTATTTCTAGTTCTAGATCCTTGAGGAATCACCACACTGTCTTCCACAGTGGGTGAACTAGTTTACAGTCCCACCAACAGTGTAAAAGTGTTCCTATTTCTCCACGTCCTCTCCAGCACCTGTTGTTTCCTGACTTTTTAATGATCGCCATTCTAACTGGTGTGAGATGATATCTCATTGTGGTTTTGATTTACTTTTCTCTAATGGCTAGTGATGATGAGCATTTTTTCATGTGTCTGTTGGCTGCATAAATGTCTTCTTTTGAGAAGTGTCTGTTCATATCCTTTGCCCAGTTTTTGATAGGGTTATTTTTTTCTTGTAAATTTGTTTGAGTTCTTTGTGGATTCTGGATATTAGCCCTTTGTCAGATGGGTAGATTGCAAAAATTTTCTCCCATTCTGGAGGTTGCCTGTTCACTCTGACGGTAGTTTCTTTTGCTGCGCAGAATCTCTTTAGTTTAATTAGATACCATTTGTCAATTCTGGTTTTTGTTGTCATTGCTTTTGGGTTTTAGACATGAAGTTCTTGCCCATGCCTATGTTCTGAATGGAATTGCCTAGCTTTTCTTCTAGGGTTTTTATGGTTTTAGGTCTAACATTTAAGTCTTTAATCCATTTGAATTAATTTTTGTATAAGGTGTAAGGAAGGGATCCAGTTTCAGCTTTCTACTTACAGCTAGCCAGTTTTCCCAGCACCATTTATTAAATAGGGAATCCTTTCCCCATTTCTTGTTTTTGTCATGTTTGTCAAAGATCAGATGGGTGTAGATGTGTGGTATCATTTCTGAGGGCTCTGTTCTGTTCCATTGGTCTATATCTCTGTTTTGGTATCAGTACCTTGCTGTTTTGGTTACCATAGCCTTGTAGTGTAGTTTGAAGTCAGGTAGCGTGATGCCTCCAGCTTTGTTCTTTTGGCTTAGGATTGTCTTGACAATGCAGGCTCCTTTTTGGTTCCATATGAACTTTAAAGTAGTTTTTTTTTCCAATTCTGTGAAGAAAGTCATTGGTAGCTTGATGGGAATGGCTTTGAATCTATAAATTACCTTGGGCAGTATGGTCATTGTCATGATATTGATTCTTCCTATCCATGAGCATGGAATGTTCTTCCATTTGTTTGTGTCCTCTTTTATTTTGTTAGACAGTGGTTTGTAGTTCTCCTTGAAGAGGTCCTTCACATGCCTTCTAAGTTGGATTCCTAAGTATTTTATTCTTTTTGAAGCAATTGTGAATGGGAGTTCACTCATGATTTGGCTCTCTGTTTGTCTGTTATTGTTGTATAGGAATGCTTGTGATTTTTGCACATTGATTTTGTATCCTGAGACTTTGCTGAAGTTGCTTATCAGCTTAAGGAGACTTTGGACTGAGATGATGGGGTTTTCTAAATATAGAATCATGTCATCTGCAAACAGGGACAATTTGACTTCCTCTTTTCCTAATTGAATACCCTTTATTTCTTTCTCCTGCCTGATTGCCCTGGCCAGAACTTCCAACACTATGTTGAATAGGAGTGGTGAGAGAGGGCATCCCTGTCTTGTGCCAGTTTTCAAAGGGAATGTTTCCAGTTTTTGCCCATTCAGTATGATATTGGCTGTGGGTTTGTCATAAGTAGCTGTTATTATTTTGAAATATGTCCCCTCCACACCTAATTTATTGAGAATTTTTAGCATGAAGGCTGTTGAATTTTGTCAAAGGCCTTTTCTGCATCTATTGAGATAATCATGTGGTTTTTGTCTCTGGTTTCATTTATATGATGGATTACATTGATTGATTTGCATATGTTGAACCAGCCTTGCATCCCAGGGATGAAACCCACATGATCATGGTGGATAAGCTTTTTGATGTGCTGCTGGATTTGGTTTGCCAGCATTTTATTGAGGATTTTTGCATCGATGTTCATCTGGGATATTGGTCTAAATTATCCTTTTTTGTTGTGTCTCTGCCAGGCTTTGGTATCAGGATGATGCTGGCCTCATAAAATGAGGATTCCCTCTTTTTCTATTGATTGGAATAATTTCAGAAGGAATGGTACCAGCTCCTCCTTGTACCTCTGGTAGAATTCGGCTATGAATCCATCTGGTCCTGGACTTTTTTTGGTTGGTAAGCTATTAATTATTGCCTAAATTTCAGAGCCTGTTATGGGTCTATTCAAGGATTCTACTTCTTCCTGGTTTAGTCTTGGGAGGGTGTATGTGTCCAGGAATTTATCCATTTCTTCTAGATTTTCTAGTTTATTTGTGTAGAGGTGTTTATAGTATTCTATGATGGTAGTTTGTATTTCTGTGGGATTGGTGGTGATATCCCTTTTATCATTTTTTATTGCGTCTATTTGATTCTTTTCTCTTTTCTTCATTATTAGTCTTGCTAGTGGTCTATCAATTTTGTTGATCTTTTCAAAAACCAGCTCCTGGATTCACTGATTTTTTGAAGAGTTCTTTTATGTCTCTATCTCATTCAGTTCTGCTCTGATCTTAGTTATTTCTTGCCTTCTGCTAACTTTTGAATGTGTTTGCTCTTGCTTCTTTAGTTCTTTTAATTGTGATGTTAAGATGTCAATTTTAGATCTTTCCTGCTTTCTCTTGTGGGCATCTAGTGCTATAAATTTCCCTCTACACACTGATTTAAATGTGTCCCAGAGATTGTGGTTTGTTTTGTCTTTGTTCTCATTGGCTTCAAAGAACATCTTTATTTCTGCCTTCATTTCGTTATGTACCCAGTAGTCATTCAGGAGCAGGTTGTTCAGGTTCCATGTAGTGGAGCGGTTTTGAGTGAGTTTCTTAATCCTGAGTTCTAGTTTGATTGCACTGTGGTCTGAGAGACAGTTTGTTATAATTTCTGTGCTTTTACATTTGCTGAGGAGTGCTTTACTTCCAACTATGTGGTCAATTTTGGAATAAGTGTGATGTGGTGCTGAGAAGAATGTATATTCTGTTCATTTGGGGTGGAGAGTTCCATAGATGTCTATTAGGTCCTCTTGGTGCAGAGCTGAGTTCAATTCCTGGATATCCTTGTTAACTTTCTGTCTCATTGGTCTGTGTAATGTCAACAGTGGGGTGTTAAAGTCTCCCATTATTATTGTGTGGGAGTCTAAGTCTCTCTGTAAGTCTCTAAGGACTTGCTTTATGAATCTGGGTGTCCTATATTGGGTGCATATATATTTAGGATAGTTAGCTCTTCTTGTTGAATTGATACCTTTACCATTATGTAATGGCCTTCTTTGTCTCTTTTGATCTTTGTTGGTTTAAAGTCTGTTTTATCAGCGACTAGGATTGCAACCCCTGCCTTTTATTGTTTTCCATTTGCTTGGTAGATCTTCCTCCATTCCTTTATTTCGAGTCACTGTGTGTCTCTGCACGTGAGATAGGTCTCCTGAATACAGCACACTGATGGGTCTTAAGTCTTTATCCAATTTGCCAGTCTGCGTCTTTTAAATGGAACATTTAGCCCGTTTACATTTAAGGTTAATATTGTTACGTGTGAATTTGATCCTGTTATTATGATGTTAGCTGGTTATTTTGCATCTTAGTTGATGCAGTTTCTTCCTAGCATTGATGGTCTTTAAAATTTGGCATGTTTTTGCAGTGACTGGTACCTGTTCATTTCCATGTTTAGTGCTTCCTTCAGGAGCTCTTGTAGGGCAGGCCTGGTGGTGACAAAATCTCTCAGCATTTGCTTGTCTGTAAAGGATTTTTTTTTCTCCTTCACTTTGAAGCTTAGTTTGACTGAATATGAAATTCTGGGTTGAAAATTCTTTTCTTTAAGAATGTTGAATATTGCCCCCACTCTCTTCTGGCTTGTAGAGTTTCTGCTGAGAGATTTGCTGTCAGTCTGATGGGCTTCCCTTTGTGGGTAACCTGACCTTTCTCTCTGGCTGACCTTAACATTTTTTCCCTCATTTCAACTTTGGTGAATCTGACAATTACGTGTCTTGGAGTTGCTCTTCTCAAGGAGTATCTTTGTGGTGTTCTCTGTATTTCCTGAATTTGAATGTTGGCCTGCCTTCCTAGGTTGTGGAACTTCTCCTGGATAATATCCTGCAAAGTGTTTTCCAACTTGGTTCCATTCTCCCCATCACTTTCAGGTACACCAATTGGATGTAGATTTGGTCTTTTCACATAGTCCCATATTTCTTGGAGGCTTTGTTCGTTTCTTTTTACTCTTTTTTTCTCTAAACTTCTCATCTCGCTTCATTTCATTCATTTGATCTTCAATCACTGATACCCTTTCTTCCCGTTGATTAAATCAGTTACTGAAGCTTGTGTGTTTGTCACATAGTTCTCATGCCATGGTTTTCACCTCCATCAGGTCATTTAAGGACTTCTCTACACTGGTTATTCTAGTTAGCCATTCGTCTAATCTTTTTTCAAGGTTTTAGCTTCTTTGCAATGGGTTCGAACTTCCTCCTTTAGCTCAGATAAGTTTGATCGTCTGAAGCCTTCTTTCAACTCATCAAAGTCATTCTCCATCCAGCTTTGTTCCATTGCTGGTGAGGAGCTGCGTTCCTTTCGAGGGGGAGAGGAGCTCTGATTTTTAGAATTTTCAGTTTTTCTGCTCTGTTTTTTCTCATCTTTGTGGTTTTATCTACCTTTGGTCTTGGTGATGGTGAGGTACAGATGGGGTTTTGGTGTGGATGTCCTTTCTGTTCATTAGTTTTCCTTCTAACAGTCAGGACCCTCATCTGCAGGTCTGTTGGAGTTTGCTGGAGGTCCACTCCAGACCCTGTTTGCCTGGGTATCAGCAGCAGAGTCTGCAAAACAGTGACTATTTATTATGTTATTGCAGAACAGCAAATGTTGTTGCCTGATCATTCCTCTGGAAGCTTTGTCTCAGAGGGGTACCCAGCCATGTGAGGTCAGTCTGCCCCTACTGGAGGGTGCGTCCCAGTTAGGCCACTCAGGGATCAGGGACCCACTTGAGGAGGAAGTCTGTCCATTCTCAGATCTCAAAGTCTGTGCTGGGAGAACCACTACTCTCTTCAAAGCTGTCAGACAGGGACATTTAAATCTGCAGAGGTTTCTGCTGTTTTTCGTTTGGCTATGCCCTGTCCCCAGAGGTGGAGTCTACAGAGACAGGCAGGACTCCTTGAGCTGCGGTGGGCTCCACCCAATTTGAGCCTCCCACCACTTTGTTTACCTACTCAAGCCTCAGCAATGGCAGGCACCCCTCCCCTAGCCTAGCTGCAGCCTTGCAGTTTGATCTCAGACTGCTGTGCTAGCAGTGAGCAAGGCTCTGTGGGCATGGGACCCTCCAAGTCAGGTATGGAATATAATCTCCTGGTGTGCCATTTGCTAAGATCATTGGAAAAGCACAGTATTTGGGTGGGAGTGACCTGATTTTCCAGGTGCCATCTGTCACAGCTTCCCTTGGCTAGGAAAGGGAATTCCCTGACCACTTATGCTTCCCAGGTGAGGTGATGCCTCGCCCTGCTTTGGCTCACACTCAGTGGGCTGCACCCCTGTCCTGCACCCACTGTCCGAGAAGCCTCAGTGAGATGAACCTGGTACCTCAGTTGGAAATTCAGAAATCACCTGTCTTCTGCATCACTCATGCTGGGAGCTGTAGACTGGAGCTATTCCAATTCAGCCATCTTGGAACCGCTCTCCTCTAATAGATTATTTATTAAGCATTTCTGGCTTTTGTTGTTGTTGTGAATTACCTATTAACATAATTAGTATTTCCTTCCAGGCACTCTGTTATTTCTTTCTTATATGACCTGCTAGTTGTATTAGCTGTTCAGCCAACACAGAGATATATCTAGGAGTTGATATTTTTACTCTGCTTCTTTTTGTATTTTCTGGATATTAGGATTTATCCTGTTCACCATTTGAGTCAAATTCTCAGGTAGTATCTTTTCAAATTTTATGTTTTACCCATTCTCTTTATTTTTACATTATAGAATACCAGTTAAATATATGTTAAAATTTTACACTTTATTCACCATGGCCCTTACTCTTAATATATTTTTGCTTTTTGTTCGTTGTTTCTAATGCCCTATTTTCTAGTTAACAGTTTTTTCAAAAGTGTCTATTCTACTCTTTAAACATTCTTAAATACCTCATTCATTTATAGAAGTACTTTCTAATTCTTTCTAAACTTACACATCAAATTTGATACTCTTTTATAATTTCACCAAAGTTTTAAAATCCTCTGACTAGCACGATTAAACTTTGTGCTTGACATAATTTTAGGCTAACTTGAGTAGGACAGTTGAGCGTTGGAATTTGTGTGAACTTGCCACATTATAATTTGTTTGGTCCATCTCAGACACAGACTTCAGTCCCCTGTGCCTAATCACACTCTTTTCTGTGATTCCATATTTAACATAGTTTTTATGTTTCAAGGAGCCCCCTAGATAGTCCTCAGCATCTCCCTTACTCTTTTCACAACCATCTTTTCATGGTCTCAACTCATACAAGCTCAGCCCACACCCACCCATTTCCTGAGACATTTCTGGCTAAGGCTATAAACCCTGAGACATTTCTGGCTGAGGCTATAAATGCCTCATTATGACATGAGTTTTCCTTTCCCTACTGAAATAGTTTTTCAAATAAGATTTCTCTTTAAGCCCCGATTTGCTTTAATTTGACATATCCTTAAATCTTAATATATATATAACAAAAATACAACATAGAATCCGTTTCTGATATTCTTCCAATATTTTAATGTTGCATTCATTTTATAACAGATTAATGATGGATTTTTTCCCAGGTATTTTGTAATTTTTAATAATGAATACTATTTTTCCTGTAATGACAGTTTAAAGAATCATTTAAGAGTCATGTTTGTGTATGAAAGTAAATGGAGGGTGTTTTTCTGCTTCTGCCTGGTGTCTGCTCTAACAAATTAAGAGTTTAAACTATTTATAACTTTGTGAACTGGGATATCTCAGGTCATATAGGAAGTATGAATTTTGGCTTTCAAACTTTACATAAATGAGGAATTGTGATTATGAATTCTCCAGGAAAACTTCAGTACATATCCTCATAAGCTCTGTTCCACAAGGAGCAAAAATTCAAAAGTGCAGCTACTGTTTTCCACAGTTCTGCAGGATTTTTCAGAATTTGTGCCCCATTGAGAACATGGCCTAAATGAAGGTCCTGATTTTAGGTCAGAGAAACCAGATGACTCTCCATACTGCTCAAAATTGTTCCCATCACCCAGGTGGGGATAAATAAGAGCTAGCTTCCACTTAACCTATTATTGGCAGCCACCATGTGGTAGGATGGGTCATCGTCTCTGCAATCTGCCTTTCATTGTTTACCTCAGCCTACTAGAAGAACAGACAGGCTATAACATCATTTTTAAAAATATTTTAAACATGTCTACTACTTACTAGGGAGGGGTGATGTTTCTACTTTTACTTAGATGCCAAAGTCCAGAATTGACTGTGATAGGGAAGCTTTTTCCTATAGCTGTTTGATGTTTTACCTGTTTTAAACCTATTACTACTGTTTTGCATTTAAGTAAGATGCTATAATTTTTATGGCTAATGGTTATAGCAAAAGAGTTCAAAAATACATTAAAAATCAATCAAAACTATCTTCTTAAGCTACAAAAAATCTTTATAATAATAGAGATATACTTTATAAATGTACAAACCTTGCTTTGTGTTTTGGTTTTCTGATATACATTCAGATAAAAATGATTTTAATAGCATGCTTCTTAGAAAAATTTTTGAAAATAGGTTGGAAAAATCAGTGGGTAGAATTTGGTTATATTTAATATAGTATGATTTACTCCTGTTATATTTAAAACATTAGTTCTATATTTTATGTATATAATTACCTAGTTTAGCTTTGTTGAACTTTCTGCACAGAATCATGTTTCATAACATGTTACATTCAGCAGAGCCTTTATAAATTGCAATACTATCAGCTACTAAAGTTTCGCTCATTTCATAAAGATAAATAGGATTATTCAACTACTTCCAAAATTATGTGTGTGCCTAAATGCAAGTATATATGTGTGTATATGTGTATATGTGAAATATATATTAAATTAGAATATATAATTATACATATTATATGTAATATATATAATTATTACAATATATATAATTATTCTGATCTTATTTTTTCTTTTAGCTACTATCTTACATTTCTTTTACTCTCTTGAGCTTTCCATTTCACTAAAGGGCAACTCTATTATTTTAGTTATTCAGGTTAAAAATATTGGCATCATTCTTGACAAGTTTCTTGTTTTCAGAGTCTACATTCAGTTTATAAACAAATTATGAAAACCTTAATTTTTACATAGCAAGAAGTCACTCATTTCTCTTCACTCACATTTCCACCACTTAAGCATGACACCTTTTTTCTTGTTTGAATCATTGCCATAGCCTCTTACCTGATCCTTTTGATTTTGTCCTTGCCATAGCAATTACATCAAATTCTGTCTAAAAATTCTTAAAATATTTCTTGTGGCTGTGCACTTCACTTAGAGTTTACTTGAAGTCTTTTCTGTGATCTTCAATGTGGAACATTACCTGCTCTCCTCTTCTTAGTATCCTGATTTCTTCTTTATCCTCTCTTTTTCATTCAATTGTTACCAGCACACTGGCTTCCGACTCTACCTTGAATATGCTAAATGTGTTACAACTTCAAGGTTGTTGCTTTTTGTATGTCTCCTTGGAATGCTCTTATTCCAAATACTCTATTACCAGATTACCCACTTCACTGTTCAACTCGGAAACCCACTCTCTGGGAAGCCTCTTTCAGACATCCTATCTAAACTGTGAAGCCCCCTCTACCACACACATAATTTTTAATTCTTTGGCCAACTTTTTTTTTTTTTTTTTTTTTTTTTTGAGACGAGGTCTCACTATGTATGTTGCCCAGGCTGGTCTTGAACTCCTAAATTCAACTCCTGGCCTCCCAAAGTGCTGGAATTACAGGTGTAAGCCATTGCAACTGGTCTCTTTGGTCTACTTTGGCACTTATTAAGATCTAAAGTTTGGTACTTTTACTTAATGTTTCTTGTTTATTTTGTCTGCATTATTAGAATATATGCTATATCAAAGCGGGGTTTTTCTTTTCCTCTATTTTAGAATCTATCGCCTTTTTAGTACCTAGAAGAGTGCCTGAGGCATAAATGATTTCAAAAATACTTGGTTAATTGAATAAATGAGTCAGTGAATTTGATTGATAGATTGCCTCTTTATAGACTGAGAATAACTGCCCATAGAAATTTTGAAGAATATGCTTCACTATTTCTTTACTTTTAGTATTGGTAGGAAGTAGTACAACCTGCTTCTTTTATCCCTACTCTGACTGACCCTAGGGATTTCTTCCAAAACTTGGATGAGTTTAGAGTTTTGTTCTAATGTTGTCCCGTTTTCCATTAGTGTAGGTTTTTTCTTTGTTTATTCATTTGCTTGATGCTTAGTGGTGGGTAATTTCATTCAGAAACACGTCTTTGAATTGCAGTAATAAAACTAAATTCCTTGAAAATACCTTCTCTATCATGTTCTCTACTCCCTCTTTCTGGACTTCTTATTCATGACATAAATCCTGCACCTGTTCCCTAATTTTCTTGTCTCTCCACTTTTCAATTTCTTTGTAGTTTTGTCCTCTAGTCTGCCATATATTCTCAACTTTATGTGCCAACCATTATATTCATTTTTTTCATTATGCTGATCATGTTTCACTTTCAAAGACATCTTTGAGTGTTTGCTGAATGTTTTATTCTACAGAGCCTTTGCTATCCCTCCCTTTTGAGGATATTAAGTATTTTTAAGCTTTTTTTCTGCTTCATATATCATGTTTCCTCGGCGTTCTTTCCTTGTGTTAATTGTTCTTCCTTCTTAGAGACTTTTTTTCAATTGGCCAGTGATTCCTGGTTCTCTGCCCATAGATGCAAAGAAAGAACTCTAAAATTGCCTAGAGACTTTGTGTGAGCATAGGCAGGAGTTAGATGGGAACACTTCTAAAGACTAATCTCCCTGGACCCTAACTAAAAATAGCTGTGATTCATTATCTCTGATTAATTTTGTTAGGGTCCGCAAGTTTCCTAAACAAAGGGATGAACACACAAGACAACACAAGACAAGACAAACATGGCGGCCGCCCCGAATGGCACGCTCTGCTTTATTTTATACAGTGGTTTGTGGAATGTTACCAAGTCACAAGACACATTGTTGTTTTTCTGACCCTTCCCTGACTTCGTTTGCAAGAGCAGGACTTATGGGGAACGCCCTGCTTCCTTTGCGAGAGCAGGACTTATCGGGAACACCCTGTTTGTGAGCACGTAGTCCTCTACAAATTTCCTAAAGAGAATTCCTCCATTGACCTTCCTGTGGATGAAGACTTGGGTATCTAGTACTGGAAGGAACTGAGCGCACAAATGCTTGGCCCCATCAAATTTCAGTGTGTAACTCTTTACTAATTTCTCTGTTTTCAGCCTGGATTACTGCCATCAACAGTGTTTAGTGCCTTCAACAGGACACCTGCTGTTCAAATTCTCCAGAGAATAAACCTCTAACCTAGGTGCATCAAGCAAGGAAGTTTTAATTCCACATATGTCCACATTTTCAAGACTGTTGGTGGCAGAAATTCCTGTGAATTTCTGGGATACTGCAATGCAGACTTTTTCCCTGCCAGCTTAAGTCTCAGCTTTCTCAGATCTGATAAATGAATTACCATTTGTGCATTTATCACCAGCTTCCAGGATTTTGTTTATGACACCTTTTTCTCTTGTTGACCTTGTGAATTTTGCCCCCTCTCCCTCAACCCACTGTTTTAATATCTCCTTTATCTTACATTATTGGAATTTTAGGAAAGATCAAATGAAAACTTTGTACGTATCTGCAATTTTAAGTTACATCTAACCCTTGCCACTTTTTTTATTTATAAGCAAGAAAATATTTAATTATTTCCTGCCCTGAATTCTAAAACAAACTAGTTATCATAAAAAAAGAGTGTTAGGTTATGTTTTAGTTACCTTGGGCTGCTGTAACCAAATACTATACACTGGATGTCTTAAATAACAGAAATTTATTTCTGGTATTTCCGGAGTCTAGGTTCAATGTACCAGCTGACTTGGTTCCTAATGAGGTCTCTCTTCCTGGCTTGCAGACAGCTGTCTTCTTTGTTGTGTCTTCACATGGCTGAGAGAGAGAGAGAGAGACAGAAAGAGACAGAGAGAGAGAGAGAGAGAGACAGAGAGAGAGAGAGTCAGCTCTGATCACTTGTTCTTCTCTTAAAGGCACTGACCTCATCATGCGGGCTGCTCTCTCATGATCTCATCTAAACCAATTACCTCCCAATGGTGGCGCTTCCATGTATCATCACACTGGGGATTAGGGATTTTGTATTTGAATTTTGGAGTGGCACAAACATCCAGTCCATAGCAGGTTAGTTGAAAGTTATATTTTACAATTTGAATTTAAATACATTAATATTATATATTGATACATATTTTTCATGCTTAAACGGATGACCTTGTCCTCTTTTTTAGACATTATGGTAACTTTATACACGTCTTACATTCTCTTTAGCCAAGATAAAACAAGGACAAAAATCAGCGTTAAGAATAAAATATGAAAAAATGAAAGCGAGTAGTTTCAACAAGAATCCTAGAACATAATTTTTAATTATTTCCCAAATAGCAAACACGGGCCTTTAAAATGAATTCTCAAGTGACTTTCTTGCTTTCTTCTGAGAGAATGAAATTAAAGTCTACTTTATAGAGAGAGCACTTTGTTATAGAATTAATTACCTTAATTATGTGTCTTTTTATAGATTAGCTTTAATTTTGGGAATCAATCCTATTAATGCATTCATGACTAGGCAGAATTCAAGATTTTAATTTGATATGAAATGTTCTGTCTTAAATCTAAGTTGGCAAATTATTTACTTTATATTTTGAAAACAGTTTTTTAAATTAAATATGCATGTCCTTAGGTAACTGTGTAAGGGTTCTTATTCTAACCAAAATTTGAATGTTATTGCGTAGCCTAAAAACTTGCTTTTCAGTGGCATCATTAGTAAAAATTATGTTCTTTTACTTACATATCACTTAAGTGCCAAAGTGCATTTTTTGATGCAATAGTCCAGCTTACTCTATGGGGCCTTATGCTACATTAGCATCATTACGAAGAAAGAAACCAAAGAGGGAAAGACAGAGACAGCATGAGAGAAAGAGAGAGAGAGAGAGAGAGAGAAGACTCCAATTTCATCTTTTACATGAATCTTTATATATTTATAATTTAAAAGTACATTGACATGAAATCACTTTAATTTTGTCTCTAAAAAACTTGAGTTGGAAGAATGTTAAAATACATTGTCTTTATTTCACAGAAAGTTAAACTTAAGCCCCTGACAAGGAATTATTAGCCCAATATTATATTAGGAATACATGATTACAACTGTATTCGATTTAAACTGTTTTTTAAAGTATTAGTCCAAGGTTTTTCCAGTAACATGTGAACATTGTTTATTATACATTTTGATATTGGCATCCTATAATCTTTAAATTATAATACACACAGACAATATATAATTTAAAAATATTGACTATTCCTCCAGGTCCTTAAATAACCACATTTATATGCTTACCAGTTTTAAAATTTGCATCAGCTTTAATAATAAATGTCTCAAGAATTTTCAAATATGAAATATTTTGATTTTAAAAAGTAGGACTTAAATCTAGTGATTTTAAAAATTTCATTTACTTTCTTCCTCAGAAAATCCCACATTGTTTGCCATTTTACGGTACCTTAAAAAGAAACATTAAAACCATTTCTCACGAGTCTAGTAAGTTTATTTCAGTTCCTACATATGATCCTTTTGGTAGCAAAGACACCGTTAGGGTTAAGCAGAGGAGGCAGCCTTGGGTCAGGCACATTTTCTAATGTGGGAACTGCCTCTTTACAGAATCAAAAAGAAGATGTCTTTGCATGGATTCTGATTTTTGTGCATTTCTCCTATTGAGAAGTTCCTTCAAATAGCTATGGTTCAGAAGGGAATTGGGGAAACGACAGGGCATTTATTTTAATACAAGCACTTAGCCTGACTGTCTTGACTAGATCCAAGGGACTAAAGTGGCACCAAATGGAGGAACTTTGCAACGTGAGTTATTAGCCCAGCTTTGAAAAGTGCACCAAGGACAGAAACCATTTCAATTTTACCGAAATTGCTGCTTAGCTCCAAAATAGTTTCTATCATCTGAGTGAAACATAGTTCAGAGTAAGTCAGAGAGAGGATAGCAAATAAACAAAAAGGCTCGGTAAAGCATATCGAAAACAGACTGATATGAAAACCCAGTATGTGTGCCAATGTGGCTCTCTGAGGCTCAGTGAACACAAATTTAACTCAGGTCAGCAATTCCATCAGCAGTTTCTATTTTGCTCTAGCCGCAAGCTACCTGACATAAATGCAGTGATGTCCAACACAGATTCTTGAAAAGGTGAAACTTGAAAAGAAAGAACCAAGAAAATTTTTATGAAACTTCATTTTTCAGCTACACTTTAAAAGGCTGAACTGGAGTTGGAAGTAATCTTTCCATGTTGCATTGAACAGCCAAAGCAGGTTAAGAGGAAACACTCCAATTTGAGATTAAAATAGAGTCATTACTGTCTTGGTTGTTTAACGTCTTCTACAATATAAATACTTAAATTAATTCATATTGGATGATTCCTGAAATTTACTACCTTGGATTTAAAAAGAATAAAAGAGTATCCACAGACTCTGTTATGCTGGCTTTGCTTTACTTCTATCACATTTTTTTTCCCATTTGTCATACATGGAATTGTTATGGCTGTCCCCCAATTCCCCATATTTCCCCATCATTTCTCTGATGTGGACCATACAAAATAGTGAAGACGGTGTTTGCATTGACTTAACTAATCAAACCATTTACTTTCAATTCTCATTTTTTTCAGGGAAGATGGATGTTTGCAGTGATAAAGGATCAGTTAAAATAACCCTCTTGCTTCTAATTTAATAACTCTTTTTTCCAAAACTACAACAACAAATGTTTGCTATTCTTTTTTTGCATTTCATGTAATTAAATATATTTGTATACGACCCATAAAATGGTTATTTCTTACTAAAACTGTTGCATTGTTTCTTTCATTGTTGTTAAGGTATTATACCTTATATCTCAAAATCTCTTAAACTTTCCTGATCCTCTGCCAAATGAGTAAATTATTTTAGACTAGAAGTATTGTAAATACCAGTTCCACTTCCTTTTGAAAGATTAGGCAAGAAAACTCTTTTTATTTAATCAATCAATTGCTAATTATTCTTTGTTAATATTTTTCTATATTATAATACATTACAATGAGTTCTTGGAAAATGCTCATTTCAAATATTGATTATTATCAGGAAAAATCTCATGTTCGCAGAAGGACTTTCCATAAGACCTCCAATGGAAAAAATATCTTTCTGCATCTCATAGTTGTTTAGTTATTAAGAGATAAAAGGAAAAAATGCTGTGTTTTCCCTTGGGTTTTTTCCTTTCTTGTTGTTGCTATTGTTGATTTTGTGTTTGTCTTTCTGGCTTGCTATTACATGGCTTTAGGCATGGTGACCCTTGTTAATTCCAAAAAGCACTCCTTGACGAGCTCAGGTAGTTCGAATAAAGTGACTCAAGAAAGTGAAAAATGTTCGTGTTGTGTTTGATGCTTTTGAAATTTTCCACGTCAAGATGGTTTGCCCGAGGACATACTTTCTCACTTTCAGAAAGTTGTTTTGCCACACCTGCCAACTGAGTCCTTCGACAAGTTTCTCTTTATAATGCTTTTACAGCATATTGCGCCAAGTTGAGTTGAAGTTTGCTAAAACTTTTACATTTCTTTCAAGCAATAACCCTTTATCTTGATTTCATTTTATGGTAAAAAGCTGGTATATTTCTTGATGTATTTCAGATGGTATTAAGCAGATATTCTGTACTTCCCTCGTGACCATAGAGTTCATTCATCAAACCACTGCATTTGGAAAAACAAGTGATAAACAGTAAGATTTTTCTTTCTTTCTTTTAAATTTTACTCAAGAGATTTAAATCATTTTTTTAAAGATTTTAACCTTCAGCAATGTGTACTTTATTGTGTGGTAAAAGAGTTTTTTCTGTATTATGCCTTTTGATACGTATCATACTTAAGTATTGTAGAGGAGAATGTGTAACATTAATTACTGCTTACTCTGTGGCAAGCATTAGATATGATTTAAAGTGCATCATCTCATTAAACCCTAAGGATATCACTTGAATATATGAAGCTTTTTTAATAATTAGAATCAGAGGTATCAAGCATGTAAGCCAACTGTCCAAAGACAGATTTAATGTCATTTTAATTTCAAGTTTACATAATTGCCAAAAATCTTCTTTTCTTGACTTTATATCATTATTGATGTGGTAATATCTATGTAATACTGACATTCCGATGACTACATAGGAAAATTTCTTGAGCTCCAAGGCTCTATGGGAGATAAATGTTTGGTGGTGATTTAGAGAAATTATGTTGTGCTTTCTCATGAGGTACCCTTCTCGCCCTAGATAAAAGTAAGAAACAGACTTCTCATTACAATCTCATTTAAACATTTTCTCCCTAGGCTAAATCACCACAAAGCACACAGACACATAAAAATCAAGTTGGGACAGAAAAGGGAGCAATTGAATGAACCAAATATTTCAATTTCCAAGGAAACACATTTTTCCCCCAGGGAAAATAAGTAAAACCAATACAGTGGATCCACATTTTTCACAGATTCTGTAATTACAAATTCTCATACTTACTAAAATTTCTGTGGGGTCCCTATATCATACTCATGGTGCTTTTGTGGTCATTTTAGAACATGCACAAAGTGTCAAAAATTTTGAATCACCTGACATGCATGTTCCCAGCTAATATCACACAAGGCAATTTTCTGTTTCTTGTTCCAGCTCTCATACTGAAATGTGTCCTTTTATAGCGTATTTAGTACCATGCTTTTGCATTTTTGTGCTTTTCATTAGTGATGTCATTGTTTAAAATGACCTCCAAGCAAAGAACTGAAGTACTGTCTAGCATCCCTAAGCACAAGAAGACAGTAAGATGCCTTATGGAAAAACAAAAACAAAAACAAAAAACTTTTCAGTAAGATTTGTTTAGGCATGAATTATCGTGCTATTGACTATGAGTTCAAATTTTAAATTATATATTGACAAATTATAGATGCATATATTTACGGGGTACAAAGTGATACTATGGTTTTTGAATACAATATGGAATAATCAAGGCTAATTAACATATCCATCACCTCAAATATTTAACATTACTGTGATGAGAAGTTTTGAAACTTAATCTCAGTGATTTTGGAATGTACGATACTCAATTATTATCTATATCTATCATGCTATGTAATAGATTTTGTTTGAAAATAGAAACAAACTTATTCTTCCAATCTAACCGAGGCTTTGTGCTTTTTGCTTACCATCTTCCCATTGCTTCCAGCCCCCAGCCTCTGGTAACCACAGTTCTACTCTCTGCTTCTATGAGTTCAGTTGTTTTAGGTTTCATATATAAGAGAGAACATGTAATATTTGTCTTTCTGTATTTAGCTTGCTTCACTTAGTGTAACATTCTCCAATTCTGTTCATGTTGTGAACATGAATGATGGACTTTCATTCTTATTTGCGGCTAAATTATATTCCAATGTATATATATCTACCACATTTTTTATCCTTTTACCTGTTGATCGACACTAATATTGATTCCATAATATGACTATTGTAAATAGTGCTGCAATTAATATGGGAGTGCAGACATCTCTTTGACATAGAAATTTCAAATATTTTGAGTAAACACTGAAGGGAAGGAATTATATGGTGATTCTGTTTTTAGATTTTCTGAGAAATCCTCATACTGTTTTTCATAATGGTGTACTATTTTACACTCCCACCAACAATATACAAGCATTCCCTTTTCTCTACATAGTCACCAACATTTGTTACCTTATGTATTTTTGATAATAGTTATTCTACAGGTGTCAGGTGGTATCTCATTGTGGCTTTCACTTGCATGTCCTCAATGATTAGTAAAGTTGAGCATTTTTTCATATATTGGATATTCATTCATACGTCTTTTCATTGAAAAAAAATATTTATTCAGATTTCTTACCTACTTTTAAATCAGATTATTTGATTTTTTCCTATATAGTAGAGTCCTTATATATTTTGAATATTAATCACATGTATGGCTTACAAATATTTTTTTCCAAATGCATAGATTGTCTTTTCAGTCTATTAATGATGTTCTTTCCTGTGCAGAAGCTTTCTATTTGATGTAAACTGATTTTCTATTTTTTACTTTTGTTTCTTGCACCTTTATGATCAAACTTGGAAATTCTGCCCAGACCAATGTTGTATGTTTTTTCCCTATATTTTCTACTAATAGTTTTATAGTTTCCAGTCTTCTGTTTAAGTCTCTAAACTATTTTGAGTTGATTTATCTATGTGATGTGAGATAAGGGACTAATTTCATGCTTTTAAATATGGATATCTAGTTTTCCCAACACGATTTATTAAAGAGACTGTTTTCCATTCTATATTCCTGGCACTTTTGCCCAAAATCAATTGACTGTGGATATGAGGGTTCATATCTGGACTCCTTATTTCCTTCCATTGGCTGATGTGTCTCTGTTTATGCCAGAGTGCCAATTGCTATTTGTTTGGAGGGTGTGAAGCTTAGGACCTCCTATTTTACTATCTTGGTGATAACACAATGATGAGTTCAATGTTAACGAATCAACTATATATTAAGAGAGATGAACTTGAAACAAGATTATGTACTGAGTGCTTAACAAAAATGCTGTGACAAGAAATTACTGGAGACCTAATCCCGTATTTCCCCCAGGAACAATAGTTCAATATATGCCAACTGAGGTTTTGTGGCAACTTTGTAGAATACAACTACTTTGAATGATGAGAATTGACTGTAGTTGGTATTTTCCTAAAATACCAGAATGGGCAAATCTGGGTTAAAATGTACTCATCCAAACTAGAACTTTGAGAACAGTCGTCCTTTTCCCCCCAAAACAAGTACAGTCTACCAATTGTAACAATGAGTCTAGAAAGAAAAAATACCACTCAGTAAAAAAGAAGGAAAATAGCACATAATATAACAGATGACATAGTGTTTGAAAAACATCAAACTTTTCTCACTCTGCTTTTTCCAAAGCAGGCACTATTATATAATTTTAAAATATGATCTCCATTAAATATTAAAGACTATGTTTCTTTAAAACTGATAAACACAAAATATGAGTGCAGTATGTTTTGAATCTATGCTTATGTTATGTACCTCTTAGGAAGTCCTATACTTCTTTATAAATTCTTAAGCATTACTCTACTTTTGAGTAGTATCGAGGTTACTATTTTCCTCCCATTTTCAATACAACTTTCACAGTTTAAACACTGAGAAATTAAGATCCTACTTAAAAAAAATAGTTGTTTCCTTTATGCAGTAAACAATCCCATGTAAAAAATAGAAAAAAATATGAAGATCAGATATGATATTGTTCTGAGTGTATTTTTAACATAATTGTTTCTCAGTTATGAATATGTTCCTATTTGTAAAGAAAGGCATAAAAGTGAGAAACATTTTGAACTGTTTTATTAGTTAACATATGCACAATATACAAACAGTAATTAAAATTCAGAGATAGAAAACTTAAAATATATTACCATGGTTTTTGATCCTATTTATTTAAAATATTTTAAGTGTTAATATTTGTATTTGTTTCTATGAGTATAAAATCCCTATTAATAAGTTTTATCTTTTAAGCTATCTAAATTTCAGAGCAGAAATGTATATTCATTTCTTATTTTCTAGTACTAATATTTTAATTGACCATACATGTGTGTGTACATATATATACATATATTCACTATATAATTTGGTAAATATCAGTATCTGCACTGACTTATTTATCAAATATTTTGGTCTCCATATCCATAACCATTTTTCTGAAATTCTGAAATTTCTACTTAGTGATTTTACTAGACCTGTACTTTAGCTGACATAATACATTTAGAACAGTTATTATTCACCATTAGTCCAAAAGCACTCAACTTCTGTAGTATCTTTTATTATGATCTAGCCTCAGATGTCACACAGTGTCTTGCCCTTTTAGTGGAGGCAGTCACAATGGACCACTCAGATTCATGAAATATTCTGCTTGATGAGATGGTAGAAAGATTCTCAAAGTATATATGAGTTGGAGAATACAGTCATTTGTGGAAAATACAGGCTATCACAGCTATCTTGCTACTAAATGGGACCAAAGAGGTAAGTTGTAACTGAGCAAGGGTTTCCAAGAGTGTCTCTTTTTTTAATGGTTCTTTGTTACTAACTCACGGAACATAGTATATTTGCTTCCTCTGCTTGCCATGCTCATGTAACCATAACTGTAGGCCCATGACTTTCAAAACTTTTGTATTCCTGCCAGTTAAATTATAAGTTACTACATAATTGAAAGTTAAAAATGATTACTTGAAAAATTTTATCAATCCATTCTAACTCACCGAATTATACTGTTACATGTAATTTAATTAATCCAGCCTCTAATTTTTCAAGGATTTTTTCATATTTACTCTCATCCATATTCCTCTACAGATTGTTTCATTAAAACCAATTTATATACTTTTTGACAACTTTGACTAAATTATGTACAAAAACACATAATTATTGACATCAAAAAGACCTGAGTTTTTATCTAATCAATTTCCTAAATTTGGACATCATTAAAATAAGTTACTACTAGACTAAAGTAGTTGCTAAATGTTGCATAGCTAGTTAATTGCAAAAAAATAAAAAAAAAAGATTAAGTTGAGAACTTATTTTGATATAGAGTCTGGCTACATGCTGTAAATACAAATAATGTATCACACTTCCTTTCTTTCTTTCAATAAGTACTTGTGTACTGCATACTATATGCCAGACATTCGTTATATACACATGTGCTATTTGTACTGAGAGTACATCTTAATGAGAGTAGACAGAATTTTTAAAATAATGATATATATATATATACACACACACACACACATATATAATGAGCATGGGGAGCACTATGATGTGGGGAAGACAAGAGTGATTTCACCCTTATGAACATTATGTTCTTGTAGGAACAAACATATGATGAATTTTTTTAAGTATGCTTAGAGTTTGAAGGCAAGATGGCTGACTAGAGGCAGTGGGAACAACTCCCACAGAGACTAAGACATCAGAAAGAGTGGCACATGCCAAGTAGATCAATAAAGGAAAGGCAATGAGAGTGGATAGAAGGAGGACACAGACCATAGGCTTAAGCGGGTGGAAGCTGTGAACCTTACATGAGGTTGTCAAGCACTGTGTCTTATTTCTGGCCCCCAGCAGCTCACATGGAATGGGTGAATTAAATCGGTGAGAAATGACAGACTCTCACCATGGATGTCCAGAAACCTTGCTGCAAGAGACCCTTGGAAATCCCATGGACACCTGAGCTGACAGGGAGGGCTGCTTGCAGAGGTGGCAGGAGTAGGACTCTAGGCTGTGTGGAGTCCAGAGGATTTGGTGTGGGAATGGCTGCAGTGGAGGATGGCCAGGGACACCTGTTCCCTAAAGCTTGCCATGCTTCTCTAGGTGGTTTTGGTCTTTGGCGACTGTCAGATCTGGACAGATGTGGAGTAGTCTTGCCTGTGGGATAGGGCCAGTCCAGTCTGAGAGCCTGCCTGTCTGCTGGCCTCTCTTGGGGGCCCAGCCTGGCTGCACCCACTTGCAATGTAGCCTCGGATGCCCAACCAGGGTGTTTCCTGGGATCAGCCTCCACCTGCCACTTTGTTGGTGTGCATTTTCCAATGGTTCTTCTCCACCACATTACCAGCAAGTGCACACGGGTGGACCTCACCTACCCTCCCCCACTGGCATGCACTTGTGCACACAACCCACTGCACCACCACTGCCAGTGTAAGGATGTGTGCATGGATGCTGGTGCCTTACCCCCACTGGTGCCCCACTCTCACCAACATGTACACACCTTGCTGTGCTGCCACCGCCATTGCAAGCATGCACATAGATGTCACTACCCCATCCCCTTTGGTACTGTGCCCAGATAACACATGCATACCTTGCTGAGTCACCACTGCTGCTGGTACATGCAAGTAAGTACGGTTCCTGCTGCCACTAACCTGACAAATGCCCCATCAGAGTGTTGTTGCTAGTGGATTGGGAACACCTGGGCCCCTCTGGCACAGCAGGTTCCTAATCTTAAGGGGCCATAGAATAAAATTGGCGGCCTGGTACCAGCTCCCCAGGGATAGAGTGTGCAGTTTAGGAGTTCTAGGCTCTTTAAAATCTTCCAGAAATGAAGCAAGTCAACTGAATCCATTTTATATTATAATCAAGCCCTCAAGGCTATCAAATAATATAAAAGAAAAGACACCATCCAAAGGGCAGCAACTTCAAAGATGCAAGTAACATCAGCCCATACAGATAAGAACCAATACAAGACCTCTGGAAATTTTAAAAGTCAGAGTGTCTTCTTATAGCCAAATGACTGCACTTGTTTTCCAAAAATGGTTCTTTTCTTTTCTTTCTTTTGTTTCTTTCCTCTTCTCTTCTCTTCTCTTCTTCTCTCTCTCTCTCTCTCTTTCTTTCTTTTTTTTATGGTCTTCCTCTGTTATCCAGGCTGAAGTGCAGTGGTGTGATCTTGGCTCACTGCAACTTCCGCAACCCAGTTTCAAGCAATTCTCCCACCTTAGACTCTCAGATAGCTGGAATTAAAGGCATGCACCACCACACACGCTTTTTTTTTTTTTTTTTTTTTTTTGTAGAAATGGGGTTTCACCATGTTGGTCTCGAATTCCTGACCTCAAGTGATCCACCCACCTTGGCCTCTCAAAGTGCTGGGATTACAGACATGAGCCACTGCACCTAATCCCAGCAATCATTCTTAACCAGGCTTAAATAGCTAAAATTATAGACGTGGAATTAAGAATCTGGATAGGAGTGAAGATCAATGAGACTCAAGAGAAAGTTGAAATTCAATTCAAGGAATCTTAGGAATTCAATAAAATGATACAGGAACTGCAAGATGAAATAGCCATTTTAAGAAATAGCCTAACTGATCACATAGAGCTAAAAACATACTACAAGAATTGTATAATACAATTGCAAGTATTAATAGCAGCATAGAACAAACTGAGGAAAGAATCTTAGAGATCAAAGAATGGGACATTGAATAAACTGACTCAGAAAAAATAAAGAAAATAATAAAAAAAGAGTTGGAAAAATATCCTAAAGCTATGTTTTGTAAAGCAACTAAATTATGACTCATTGACATTCCTGAAAGAGAAGAAGAGAAAGCATGCAACCTGGAAAACATATTTAAGGATACTGTTGATAAAAATTTCCCCAGCCTCACTAGAGATGTTAATATTCAAATTCAGGAAATGCAGAGAACTCTGGTTAGATAATACAAGATGATCATCCCCAAGACACATAGTCATCAGATTATCCAAGGCCAACAGGAAAAAACATATATTAAAGACAGCTAGAGAGAAGAGGTAGGTCACCTACAAAGGGAACCTTATCAAGCTAACAGTGGACCTTTTATAAGAAACCATACAAGCCAGAAAAGATGGTGGGGGGGCTATATTCAACATTCTTATATAAAAGAAATTTCAACCAATAATTTTATATCCAGCCAAACTAAGCTTCACAAACAAAGAAAAAATACGATCCTTTTTAGGTAAGCAAATGCCATGGGAGTTCATTATCACCAGAAGTGTCTTACAAGAGGTCCTTAACGGGTGCTAAATATGGAAACAATAGACCATTACTGGCCACCACAAAACACAGTTAAGCACATAAATCATTGACACTATAAATCAAAGATACATCAAGTCTGCATAATTGCCATATAACAACACAATGACAAGATCAAATCTGCACACATCAATATTAGTCTTGAATGTAAAGGCCTACATACTCTCAATTAAAAGGTATAGAGTGGCAAGTTGAGTAAAGAAGCAAGACCTAACTCTGTGCTGTCTTCAAGAGACTCATAGGCTCAAAGTAAAAGAATAGAGAAAAATCTACCAAGCAAACAGAAAGCAAAATAAATAAATAAATAAATAAGCAGTGATTGCTATTCTAAAGTCAGACAAAAGACTTAAACTAACAATATCCAAAAGACAATATCTAATGATAATAGGTTCAATCAACAGGAAGAATTAACTATCCTAAATACATATGTACCCAACAGAGGAGCATAGAGATTTATAAAACAAGTTCTTAGAAACCTACAAAACACATAGATAACCACACAATTAGAATGGTAGACTTCAACACCCCACAGACAGTATTAGATCATAGAGGCAGAAAACTAAGAAAGATATCTGGGACCTGAACTCAACACTTGACCAAATGAAATAACAAACATCTACATAACTCACCACACAAAAACAAAAGAATATACATTCTTCTCATCTGCACATGGTACATACTCTATATTCACCACACAATCGATCATAAAAAAATTCTCAACAAATTAAAAAAAAATCATACCAATAAAACATGGAACACACATTTTGGACCTTAAAGATCATTGAAATTCAACAGACACACAATAAAAACAAAAATCAATACTAAGAAGATAGCTTAAAATTATGGAATTAAGATGAGAAAAATCATACAAAATATCAACAAAAATCAGAAGTTGATTGTTTGAAACAATACATAAGCTTGATAGAGTGTTAGCTAGACTACCAAAGGAAAAAAGAGAGAAGATTAAAAAAAAAATCAGAATGAGAAAGGAGATAATGCTACCAAAGCCACTGAGATATGAAATCCTCAGAGACAATTATAAACACCTATGTGGACAGAAACTAGAACCCCCTGGCCCCAAAATAGGATAATAACTGGAAAAACTAAATCCCCAAAAATTGAACCAGGAGGATATTGAGTCCCTACAGAGACTAATAACAAGTTCTGAAATTGAATCAGTAATAAAAATCCTAACAACTGGAAAAATTCCTGAACCAGACAGATTCACAGTCAGATCCTACCAGATCTATAAAGGAGAGCTGACAATATTTCTCCTAAAACTATTCCAAAAAAATTTAGGAGGAGGGACTTTTCCCTGACTTACTCTATGAGGCAGTATTATTCTGAAACAAAAACCTAGCAGAGACACATACAAAAATCCTCAACAAAATACTAGTGAATCGAATCCAGTAGCACTTTGAAAAGCTAATCCACCCTGACCAGGTAGGCTTTATATCTGGGATGCAAGGTTGCTTCAACATACACAAATTAATAAATGCGATTCATCACATACACAGAGCTAAAATTGAAAACCTCATGATCATCTCAAAAGATGCAGAAAAGGTTTTCATTAAAATTCAAAATCCCTTCATGTTAAAACCCCTCAAAAAATTAGGAATTGAAGGAACATACCTCAAGATAATAAAAGTCACCCACCTGTGGAAAAAACACAGCAAACATCATGCAGAATAGGCAAACACTGGAAGTCTTACCCTTGAGAATCAGGACAAGACAGAGATACACAATCTCACCACTTCCAGTAAACATAGTGCTGGCAGTCCCAGCCAGAGCAATCAGACAAGAAAAATGAGTAAAAAACATTCAAATAGGAAGAGATGAAGTCAAAATATCTCTGTTTAAAGATGATATGATTTTATACCTAGAATACCCCTGTAGTCGCTGTCCCAAAGCTCCTAGATCTGATAAACAACTTCAGCAAAGTTTCAGGATACAAAATCAAGCTACAAAAATCAGTAGCATTTCTATACACTAACAGCATCCAATCTGAGAGCCAATTCAAGAACACAATCTCATTTACAATAGACACGCTCACACACACACATACACCTAGGAGTACAGCTAACCAATGAGGTGAAAGATTTCTACATTGAAAATTACATAACATTGCTGAGAGAAATCAGAAATGACATAAGCAAATGCAAAAACATTCCATGCTCATGAATAGGAACAATCAATATTATTAAATGGCCATACTGCCCAAAGCAAAACTACCAATGACATTTTTCACAGAATTAGAAAAAAAAAAACATATTTAAAAATTTGTGTGGAACCAAAAAAGAGCCTGAATAGCCAAATTAATTATAAGCAAAAAGAACAAAGCTGGAGGCATCACATTACACAACTTCAAACTATAATACAAGGTTACAGTGAACAAAACAGCATGGTACTTGTACAAAAACAGACACATAGACCAACAGAATAGAATATAGTGCCCAGAAATAAAGCTGCACAGCTATCACCCTTTTATAGTTGACAAAATTGACAATAACAAGTCCATTCTCACACTGCTATAAAGACATACCTGAGACTGGGTAACTCATAAAGAAAAGAGGCTTAATTGGCTCATGATTCTGTAGGCTGAGCAGGAAGCATGACTGGGGAAGCCTGAAGAAAGTTACAATCATGGCAGAGAGTAAAGCGGAATGAGGCACATCTTCACATGGTCAGAGCAGGGGGAAGAGACAGAGAGAAAGAGGAATTGCTACACACTTTCAACCACTGGATTCCATAAGAACTCTATCATGAAGACATCAAGGTGAAACTCCACTTCCATGATTCAATTGCCTCCCACCAGGCCCCTCCTCCAACATGGGGAATTACAATTCAACATGAAATTTTGGATGGAGACACAGAGCCAAACCATATCAACAAGCAATGGGCAAGGAACTCCCTATTCAATAAATGGTACTGAGATAAATGGCTAGCCAAATGCAAAAGACTGAAACTGAACTTGATCCTTTCATAATATACAAAAATCGACTTAAGATGGATTAAACACTTAAGAGTAAGCCTAAGACTGTAAATACCCTTAAATAAAACATAGGAAATACCATTCTGGACATAGGCCCTGGCAAACATTTTATGATGACGATGGCCAGAGCAACTGCAACAAAAGTAAAAATTAGCAAATGGGACCTAATTAAAGAGCTTCTGCACAACAAAAGAAACTATCAACAGAGTAAACAGATAACCAACAATGATCTAATATGTAAAATGTATAAGAAACTTAAACAAATTTACAAACAATAAACAAACAACCCAATTAAAATGTAGGAAAGAACATGAACAGACACTTTTCAAAAGAAGGCATACACATGTCCAACAAACATGTGAAAAAATCCTCAACATCACTCATCTTTAGAGAAATTCAAATTCAAACGACAATGAAGTACCGTCTCACACCAGTCAGAATGACTCTTACTAAAAAAATCAAAAAGTAACAGATGATGGTGGGATAACAGAGAAAAGGGAACACTTATACACTGCTGGTGGGAATGGGAATTAGTTCAGCTGTCTTGGAAAGCAGTGTGGTGATTTTTCAAAGAACTTAGAACTACTATTTGACCCAGCAATTCCATTATTTGAGTAAATACCCAAGGGAATAGAAATCATTCTACCATAAACACACATACACATGAATGTTCATTGCAGCTCTATTCACAATAGAAAAGACAAGGAATCAGCCTAGATGCCCATCAGTGGTAAGCTGGATAAAGAAAATGTGATTCATATACACCATGGTGTAATATGTAGCCATAACAAAGAATGAGCTCATGTTCTTTGCAGCAACACGGATAGAGTTGGAGGCCATTAACCCAAGCAAACTAATGCAGGAACAGAAAAACAAATACTGAATGTTCCAACTTATAAGTGGGAGCTAAACATTTAGTTCACATGGATACAAATAAGAAAACAATAGACACCAGGGCCTACTTGAGAGTGGAAGGTGGGAGAAAGGTGAGGATCGCAAAACTACCTATTGGGTACCATGTTTATTACCTAAGTGACAAAACAATTTATATACCACACCCCCACAACACATAATTTACCTGTATAACAAGCTCCTATGTGTACTCTCGAACCTAAAAGTTAAAAAAGAAATACGTTTAGTGTAGGTTCACAGGAGCACAGATGATTTTTTAAAAACGCAATTTTATATCTTACTAAATTGTACTCAGCCTTGGTTTATTTAGCTGTAAAATAATGCATCTATTCTAATTTTCCATAATAAATATTCCATCTCAAAATATATGTATCTAATTCTAAAATAAGAATTTCTCATTGCAGTTGTACTTAAAATGCACAGTATCAATGTCTTTGATGTTAATTTTTTTTGCAAGGTATCTTAAAATTATTGGCATTTCTCAGTTTAGCAAAAGTTAGATTACTTTTACATAGCAGCAAGAAGTATTATCTTAATGAAACCTTTTCTATTATGATCTAGAAATATAGTGATTCTGAATATTCAACTGTACTTAATACTAATATCTAAAATCATTTTCTGAATATTAAACTAGTTATTTTCTGAGGGGAGTAGTAGACTATTATACTGAAAAACAAAGTCTGTATTCTATGATACTAGCAAAAGCAAGCAATCATAAATATAATTTTCTATGAGCATAATAGAAGTGATTTTTTATGAATATTTGGATTATTTTATCTCAGTTAGCTATGGATTAAATCTTCATTTGTATGTTTTTTGCTATGTGAAACTGACTTTGTATACTATAAATCTATATATCTTTATCTATAATAAAACATTAAACAAATCAATGAAAGAGATGACATTTAAAAGGATTGTTCTGAACGTATTAAATCCATGAGAGAAATTGCTTATCAATGCTTCCTTTACAGACCATAGTTGAAAGTATGATGAAAATCAGATAACAAATTTTCTTCTAGCTCTGCTGTTAGAACAAAATACTGAGTACAATTCTACCATGACACATTAAGGATATGGAACTTGTATAATTTTAGATAAGTCAAGATCTATTCTGGTAATGACATTATATTAACCAAAATTGCACATCTTCTTATCTTGGTTCTCTTTATGGTGTTACAGAAAATTAACTAAATAAAAAGGTTAGTTCACTCCTTCCAAAAGGATAAGCTAATGTTTGAAAACTTGAACCACGAAGAAAAATACATATTTGGACAAATGATAAACAAATTTATACAGGGACTTTAAAATTTATGTATAAGATACATTTATCAAATATTTCTATCAGTGGAGTTTTGTTTATAAAAATTCCAAACCAATATTTTTTAGGCAAAGCTTATTGAACATTCACAAATATTTATTTCATATTGTCTATGTTTAATTCCTTAGAGAAATATAAAAAGATATATATATTTTTCCTTTTAAAGTATAAATTCTCTAGTTTACACAAGGCATACTACAGCAATTATCAGCAAGGATTTTAGAGTTAGAGACACCGAGGAAGATTCAAGCCTTGAGAGAGTAACCTAAGCTATCTGAACTTTTGTTTTCTCATCTATAAAGTGAGTATAATAACCATGACTAATTTACAGTGTTATGAAAAGTAAAATGATTAGCACAATGCCTAATATTTTTTAATTGTTTAAACAACGTTCTAGACTATATTATACTGTTTTTGTTAACAACACCTGACAGTATTTAACCCAAAGTAATTAATTTTAACATAAAAGAGCAATTTTTTTGTAAGACACAAAGAAGACCATCAAATGTTGAAGATTTTGCTGTGCATTAAGATAAAGCCAGCTGAAGAGTCCCTTGGAAATATCATTTTACATTCAACACAAACATTTGCAGTGATAGTGATTATGATTACTTGGCCTAGGAGTGAAACCACTAATGGTTATTAATTTCAAAAGAAAATGAAACATTTTTGGATGATCATTCTCTTTATCCATTGTAGCTCCTTGATCCTACTCTGTGCATCTGTGTGACAGATGATAAAGAAAAAAAATGTTGAAATGTGTCAGAGAAAATATAATTTTTAAAAATATACATCCAAAGATCACACTGGTTCAGGAAGGAACAGATGGATGATAAATCGAGGACTAAGAATAATATACTCTGACTTTTCAGGAAAATTATTTGTTGAGTCTTTTTTTTTTCTTTTTGGAAGAAAAAGAGTTTTTCAGCTTATTCAATTGAGTACTGTCTTGAAAATAGAACTACATAAGCTCTACCTTTCTACTTATGAAGACGAGCTGTTTACAGTTACTCTGGCATCATCAAATGGCATTGTCAGTCAAAGTCAACACAATTGACTTACAGATCGTTGCTCTCTATGGGCTCTATGAAATGACAAAATGAAGCCTAAGGAGTTCAGTAATGTTCAGGTTATGAACCTATGTAGAAATGCTTCTCCAACCTTTGTATTTATGAATCAAGTGGAGATGTTGCTAAATGCAGTAAGTCTGTTTTGTAATGTGAAATCCCACTTTTTTCACAAGTTCCCAGGTCGTGTGGATCGTGCAGGCTTGTGAACCAATATTCTGATTAGCAAGGTCTTAGGACACACCTCAAGATGTGAAACCAGATTACTATGGGCTCAGTAGTCTTGCTTAATTCAAATCCTTAGCATAAGCATATTTCATTTTATTCACATTCTTTCTTAATATAATCTATACATCTTTTAGTTTTTATATTTCTTGATTTGAAACAAATAAAAAATGTGGCCTACATTTTTTGACATCCTAGAAAATTCTTGCTAAAGGTCATGATACATGAACCTGGCAAATCACCAAGCGCCTTAATCAAGTTTATTTCGAATTTAAAGATATATGTAGTTACCCAAAAATATTTTTCGTAATGAGCAGAACATTAAAGTGATAAAGTTACTTGCTGCATTTTTAAGTAATTCAAATACATGTTTCCACTCTATTTTAAGAAAAACCTGTGGTGTGTTTCAAATCCTACTAATTGACATAGTTTGGAACACTCAATGATATAGCCAAGCTGGAAATTGTGGAAGGACTATGAAAATACGCAGTTATGTTCCAGAAGAAGCTAATCTGTGTAACAAATTCTTGGACATAGTCTCCAGCCATTTCAGTTCTAGGACTTCTCCAAAGAGGAAATTGCCAGTGAGATTGTTTAGGCATGATTTTTCTTATTTTATAAGAGGAAGTCTAGGCTTAAAGAGATTAATCATTTGTCCAAGTTTCCAAATATAGCAAGAAAAAAGTCAGGATTCAAATTCAAGTTGGGTGATTCTAATTGCCTGTTCTTTTAACAAATGCATCTTGTTGCAGGACAGGTGAGCCCCAGAATTGGAGCTTAGCCCAGGAGGGTTCTTGGCAGCACCCAGGAAAGAATTCAAGAGTGAGCCAGTGGTGTTAGCAATCTTTCATTGGATGGTACTGCTCCTTGCAGAACAGAGCTAATTCACAAGCAGTGTACCCAGAGTAGGCAATGTATGGGTTGGCAACTGTATGTGTACTTACATGAACTCACTTTCCGTTTCATGCAAATTAAGGGGTGGGTCAATGCAAATTGAGGGGTGGGTTATTTAGACCTTTCTAGGAAAAGGGTGTTAAGTTCTGGGTAACTGGCATGGCATTTATAAACTGCCATAGTGCTGATGGGAGTGTCTTATGCTAATGAGCAATGGGGGCAAATAGGGATCTCTTTTGTGGCCATCTGCTGGTTCCTGACTATTTTTTGCTTTATCTAGTCTGGACCAGATCCTGTTTTAGACAGCAGGGTTGTGACTGGAAAATAAGTCCTGCCAGGCTCCTACCTTTTGAGGTTATTTGAAGGAGTTCTCCTGATGCATTGATGCATTCAGTTAGACATTTGTAGCAACCAGTCTGATTTCTGTGAGAAATTTGGGATTAAGATTTGTGTTTAAGTATATTTCCTAAAGTTCTATCCCCTGACACAACTCTTCTGTAAATTTTTGAACACTTGGATAACATATTTTAATCTTTGCCAATGTCTTTTAACATTATAGCACTTTTTAACTATATCCTACATAAAATCTTTGTTAATTTTATATTAGTAAGTAAATATTTGTTTCAAAGTTTGTTCTCACAAGCAATGAATAAAAATATATATGTTCCTGAAATATTGGTCTTGCATTACTATCTATAATAGACAAATATTGACAGAGAACACTGTTAATTTCTAAGTGCGATTTTAAAATAAATCTGTTTTCTTATCTTTTATAATACATTAGAACATTTTTGGAGCTTTTAAAGAAAATAATATTTTTTCTAAGATAAATATTTATATAATACATATTTATACAATATGTATTTATGAAATACATATTTCAAAGTAACATATTTTAAAAATTTATCATTTTATATCATATTTACAATAACTGAATCAGAAATATAAAGTTAAAATTTTACCTGTTTATCAATGTTAATAATGATAGAGTCCTTTCCTCATTTTCATTACAAAGAAACTTACCCAGTGAAAAAGAAACTATGCAGAAATGCAACATTATTCTACTTGCTTTTTCATTTGTCCAGAAGAAATTTTATTCAAAGATCTCATTCTCTGATGTGGAAAACAAGAACATAATAGTCATTTCCACACACATCTGACCCAGAGAATTAGAGAGTCAATCTTTACTGTGCAGTCAGGATAAGGAAAAAAAAAAAAAAAAAAAACAACAACGTAGTCATCAGGAAAGCCAAAAATATTCAGAGAAACCCATTTTTACATAATAATTGGAGTCATGACCTTAGCGTAGAATAAGAGCAAAATATATTGACTTTCATCCATGGAAAATTTGGACTTTTTTAATATAGAATATTTTTAAATGTCGGCTATCTTTAAACGCCTGCTTTCTCTTGCAGTGGCATTAGCCCTGCTAGAAGTGTTCCTTAATGCAGCCTAATTGACAGTCTGAATATGAGGCCGAGCCACCTCAGCAGCCCTTATGCTAACCACCCAGGCTGTGGTCCCTGAACAGAGAACAGTTGATGGTTTCAATTATACAGGGGTCATAGTATCATTGGCCTGATACTTTTCAAATGGTTCATTCTTATGATTTTATGGGGGATGTCATCACTTACAAATGAAAGTAACACAAGAAAGTGCTTAGTCTTCTTAGGAAGCTAAAACATTTTGTCTAGAAAAACGAAAAATGTGTACAGCTTCTAATATTTCGGAGAAAAGGAATCATACAAGTTATTATCTTGTATTTGAGTCTGTCTACATACAATTATATCTGACACAAAGGAATTTTTTATCAGAAGTACATTCATTTTTATTGTATCCATCATGCTTATATATTTGTTACAAATGAAAATACAGTTATCCTTCTATATCTGCCAGTGATTGGTTCTAGGACCAAATCTGAGCATGCTCAAGTCCCTTACATAAAATAGAATAGTATTTGCACATAATCTATGGACATCTTTAAATCATTTCTAGGTTGCTTATAATATTTAATGCAATGTAAATGCTTTGTAAATTGTTATACTGTATTTTTATTTGTATATTTTATTTGTAGTTTATTTTTAAATTTTTGCTAATATTTTTGATCTGCAATTGGTTGAGCCTGCAGATGGAACCTGTGGGTACGGAAAGCTGACTCACTTTTAAGAAGCAAGTCAGTTTTTAAAATGGTGGGTAAATCATAAATTTTAGATTTCTTGGATTATAGTATATAGAAAAATTAAGTCTCAAAATTATAAATTAAAAACAGAAAGATTCAAATATATATGAGAAACATTTTCAGATAACCAGCGTATTCTCTTTATGATCCAGTCTGTATACTCTATTGTATTGGCAGTTGCTTTTCTACTTTTTATTACATGTTGTAGGTTTTCTTTGTTACTGTTGATAGATAGAAAGGGAATTCTCAACTTTGTGTTTGAACAGGGGGATAAATTTTTTGTTTATAAAATGAATTCTTTCTTATAAAACATATTTAGCTTCTATTTGAAGAAATATATATCACAGTCTAAATTTAGAGTGCCATCTAGTGATGAATTAAATTCACTTAATTTCAAATTCAAGAAGTATTAATGTTTCAATAATGTTAACTTCAACGTAGATTTTTTGTTAACATGGAAAAATCACAGAATAATCAACAAAAATTTAGTAGACCATTAACATGATGATTTGGTGAATTTTATTTATATCATCAACTTGAAAAGACTGTTCCAAATTCAAAAAGATTTAAAACTGATGCAACATGTCTAACCTTAGTAAAAATGAAATTGTTTGCATGTAGATTAGGAATCAGTTACGACACCTTGATGTTTGCATTAAAGTACTCAAAGTTCATTCACAGTAACTGACCATATTGAGGGTCTTCTTGGTTTTAATAGCTACCCAACACAAATGCTGGTTGATGGATTAAATTAGATAATAAGTAAAGAATAAATGTTTCAAAATGTAAATATAAAATAGTAACAACAAGAGTATTAAAAACCAAACTCCCCTTTTTATAGAATTTGTCAGCTTTGGAAAGTGCTCAAAGCTCACGTTTGAATGATTAAATGATTTTCTCTAGGCTTAAAATACATGTTAAATTTTAAAAATTAAATATAATAATTCATGAAAAGGGAAGCAAGGAAAATTTAAAAAAAGGATTACAACAAAATTTAAAGGAAGAAAGAGAGGCATGAAAACAAAAGAAAGATCAAAGAAGAGAGAATAGGAAAAGGCAGGGAGGAAAAGACAATCTTACTGTTGAATCTGCATTTCTTCCAGATGTTATAACCCATATTAATCCATTTATCTCTACATCGCAAAGCTCATTTTAATATGAGGGCAACTGAGATTTAGTCAGGTCATATCAATTTCTATATTGCAACATCTAATTTTTCTATTTAATTGTATTCTTCGCATATAAGGGTTAAATAACACTCATCCCAAAAATTCATAACATATATGTTTTTACAAAGTGTTTGCACCAATGTTTTGCAAAATTTATTGATCCACAGGTCTAGATTTGTGTTCACAAGATCTGCATTCTACGTCTAATTTCATTATTTACTTTTTACATGATTTTTGGCAAATTACTAAAGCATTTGGGAAAAAAATAATAAAGGTGATTGTTTTCAACGAACTTCAGATCTAGTTGACTATATTAAGTAAGTAGTTAAGCCCATTTGCTCTGGTCTAGATGACCTCCTATTGTTTTATTCTAATATTTGTTTAGGGAGAAACAAATCAAGTATTTTTTTGCTATAGATCAAAATCAATGAACGAAACAAGAAAAAAAATTTAACATGTGAATTGCATGGGAAAGTCAAGACTGATTCTCTTTTAAGTGACAGAATCTTCCGGTAATTAGTATATTTCCCTTAAAATTATTTAAGTTATGATGTGGAGAAAGATGCAGGTTTCAGAAGATTTCATAGGTCTCAGGAACTTTTGTGTTCCTTTAATTCTCCAGACCTGATCACCGCATCTGAAATCACTACTACACCGTACTCACAGATTTTAGAGCTTTCCAATTATGTGTATTTATGGACTATGTCCGATGCAAGAAGGCATTTTTCAAAATCAATAAATTTTTTGTTTTAGAAAATAACATGAGATTTACTTTATGTCCAAACAAAAGAATACACTTCACTTTTTATTTTTAAATAGTTACCATTATCTGACCAAGTTTCTGAAATAATAATATAGTTGATGCTTTCGGGGCAATTTCTTGAAGGGTACTGATATAAGGTCTGTTATATGACAAAAATAGCTTCAGCTTCGATCAAGCCAAATAGCTTTGTCCTAATTTAGTATCAGCCTCACCGTGATGATATTTCTGTGGAGATTTGCCAATAACCTGCTGTCATCATAGGAAGTGACTTTGGCTCAGGCATCTAGTCAGTGAGCGAGTCACAGGGGACATAGCAAAATGAGCATGGCAGTTGCTCCCTTCAAGGGTATGGAGAATTTTCTGTGCATATTTCTTTGTTCATACCACCTTGAGAAAAGAAAAAAAAATGAAGGTCATGCTGAATATGTTTTGTCTTAGAATGCAGCATTTTCAGTAAATGATTAGGGAAAACTTTGTACTTGTCAGT
Source organism: Macaca thibetana thibetana (assembly GCF_024542745.1). NCBI lineage: Eukaryota > Metazoa > Chordata > Mammalia > Primates > Cercopithecidae > Macaca > Macaca thibetana. The sequence continues at coordinate 64,620,703 of NC_065594.1, forward strand.
AAAAGTTTGCCTTGAGCAAGCTGTATTCCCTAGGAGTAGTTGATATTTGTTGTTTTTTGGTCCCCGTTTCTAACTCTAGGTTTTGTTGTTGTTGTTGTTGTTGTTGTTGTTGTTTCCAGAGAATCACTGCTTCTCAATTTGTGTAAACTTGATAGAGTTGTAAATCTAGGTGCCTGTTCTCACAGGGTAGAATCTTAAGGGTGTCCCTAGAGTATCCCTCTGTTACATTAATTTTTCCAACCCTTTCATCTGCTCCAAGACCATAACTAATATATAGGAATTCAGATAACCTAACTGGAGATTTTTAATTGAAAAATGTATACATATTCCATTTTGTACACCATATATATACACACAGATATATATAGTATGCTAATTGATTTTTGATATATGGATACATTGTGGAATGGGTACAAATCTTAAACTTTTGCAGCGTAACCAAGAACAAAAGAAAGGAAATGACTTTGAGTTAATGCTTCTGTAAACTAAAAGTAAAATCTTAACCCCTATCCCCACTGACTGCATGGTTGCCCCCTCAGCCAGGGGAACTCCAGAAATGACTTAAAAACTTAGTTCCCAGGCATGCCAGGGCAGGAGGTCAGACACACCTTGTTATAAGCCCCTCTCTTTTATGGTTTCAACACAACATCTGACCAGCATTAATGATAAAATCGAGATCATAAGACTGACAGAATAGGCTCTTTGTGGCAATAAGATATCAAATTTTAAACAAGACTTAAGGCCATGCCAGGCAAGAGTTCAGTTACACATCCCTAGACTTAAACTACAAAAAATATACTACGTTCTAATGGCCACGAAGATTTTTCTTTCTCTATAGCAACTAAACAAGTACTGTCTTCAAGAAAAGAAATATTAAAATAATTACAACTCATCCAGCTCACAGAAGCTGACTACCTGAACCCTTGTTCTACTAGCCGTAACTACAGCTTTAATTGGACAAGAGACTAAATTCAGTAACTTTCTCCTAGTAAGAAGACCACCAACCATGGACTGGTCCTGGCCAGTTTATAGAGATTGCACACTTATATAACTTCATGTCCTGAAAAGACCTTTCAATATATACGGTGATATTTTTCCCCTCCGAATCTCATTTTGAAATGTGACTCCCAGTGTTGGAAGTGAGCCTAGTGGGAGGTGTTTGGATCATGGGAGTGGATTCCTCCTGAATGACTTGGTGCCGTTATCAGGTTAATGAGCCTTTATCGGGTTAATCAGTAAGTTCTCCCTCTATGAGTGCATGCAAGATCCGGTTGTTTTCAAGAGCCTGGCACCTCCTCCTCTCTCTTGCTCCCTCTTGCTATGTGACATGTTGGCTCCCCATTTGCCTTTCACCATGATTGTAAACTTCCTGAGGCCTCAAAAAAAGCAAACAGATGTTGGTGCCATGCTTGTACAGCCTGCAGAACCATAAGCCAAATAAACCTCTTTTATTTGTAAATTGCCCAGCCTCAGGTATTCCTTTACAGCAAGGCAAAACTGACTAACACAAAGGCCTAATCATAGCACATTTAAATGTTATGTCCCCGCCTCAAGGTGAACATGAATTGTATGTTACATGCATGTTCGTTCAATACGCATGTGTCAGAACCACCTTCATGAATATTCATAGCTCTTCCTGTAATCGGTTGGATATGTATGTTTGACCGCCTGTTCAACATAATTCTCCTACCACACTCCCTCCTCATTTGAGGTGCCCATCTCTGGACTCTGGCCAGACAGAAGCTCTACTTCCCAGCCTGCAGATGGCGACTTTGCAGGCTGTTACCCTTTATAAGAAATAAAGTATCCTTCTCCTTTTCTAAACTTACAGATTTTGTGTCTGTGTGTTTTTAAGTTTATATATCCTAGAAAATCCACCTCAACCGAGCTTTCTGTCTCAAAAGCATTATCATGAATCCTTCTTGCTAATCGTAAAGTGCTAACATGTTTACAACCCATTTTCAAAAAGTTTTCTCCATCTACTTATTCCAGTTGCCTTTGACTGAATTATCTAAAGTCTGCATTTGCTTTTAAAAACTAAGATCTGTAATGGATATACCAGTATTTATCATTCATTCTGCTGATGATTAAATCATGCCTGGCAAATAGGAAAACTCATTTTTTAGGCAAAACAAACTTGTTAAGTCTCCAAATGACCCTCTCCCCTTTTTGTGAGTGATACAGAAAGTAAATTAATCAATTAGACTCCATGTAAGTTAAAATTTGTTGTCTGACAGACTTGTGGAAAGCAGACCCATTGAGCAGAAGGAGATGCTTTTGCTGAACGGGAACCAGGGTTAGGGAGACCTGTGAGGATTCAGACTGGGAAATGATGTATTAAACTTCACCTTTAATCAGAAGATGACTCACAGGAACCCATGGAACCTCATGCTAAATAATCTGTGGAATGTACAGAAGCAGGTGATACAAGTTCTAAGGGAAAAGAGTGGCTATAAACATGAAAGCCATTTTTGGAGGCATGGTATTAAGAACTGACTGCCAAATGTTTCTGATTCCCCCACTCCAGAAACGTGATATGATTATATTCCCTGGCCCCTTTGCAGTTGAGGGAGACCTGTAATTAAAATATGGAGGGTGAGCAAAAGAGATCAGTGCCATTTCTAGGCCACAATATTAAAGTGACAATGCAAGACCCTCTAGAACATTCTTTGCCCCTCACATAGTAATACCAAAGCTAGAACAATAGCTATTCTATTCTGTCTTCATGGATCCTTCAGGAACTATGTTGAGCAGTCATTACTGACACTCAATGAAGGAATTGTAACCTGGGTGAGAAGCTTTTGTTGTTTTGACTGCTGAGATTTGGGGATTGACATTTCAATATAAATCATAGTAGCATAACATAGAATACACTAATACAAGCAGCTGTAGTTACCATTAACATGTCACAGGCTCAGCTGAGTTGGGGAGAAAGAACTCAGCTGTCAGCTGTCAATTTAAGAAACAAACTACAATGAAAGCAATGGTCAAGTCTTTAATCAGTTACTGTGATGTTACAAGCAAGAGGCTAAACTGGAGAACACTTCCACTCCACTTATTTCTTTCTCCCAAATGGAATGTTGCACCGAATGAGGGTGAGAGAGGTCTACACAGAAGGAGACTAGAGGATTGTCTCACTGTTGAGAGAACCCCAGTAAGAAGTTTTTTCAGTTTTATGGACCCTGGAGTCAAAGGAAATTATGCGGGAAGGACAGGGAGTGGAAAACTACTTACTGGGTACTAAGAGTAGACAAAAGTTTCAACTTTTTCCCTTCTTGCTTTTATTAGGAAGTCTCAGCGGAGGTGCCTGAGGAAAGCCTCAGCCAAAGGTCCCAGAGAAAGAGATCTCAGAATGAAGGCGACTGGTTAGTGATATCTTTTGGCTCTGTGTCCTCACCCAAATCTCATCTGGAATTGTAATCCTCACGTGTAGAGGGAGGCAGGTGATTGGATCATGGTGGTGGTTTCTCCCATGCTGTTCTCATGATAGCGAGTGAGTTCTCATGAGGACTTTGTTGCTTAATGAGTGTGGGGCTCTTCCCTCTTTGGGCTCTGTCTCTCACCTGCCACCATGGAAGACATGCCTCTTCCACTTCTGCCATGATTGTAAGTTCCCTGAGGCCTACCCAGCCATGTGAAACTGTGAGTCAATGAAACTTCTTTTCTTTATGAATTATCCAGTCTCTATAAATTATCCAGTCTCAGGCATGTCTTTATAGCAGTGTTAAAACAAACTAATACAGTTAGTAATGCAGATGTGCCTAAGAGCATGGCCAGCCATGAAGGCTGAGTCCTAGACTGAAACTCCCATCACAGACTGAAGTGCACTGGCTGGGCACCAAGCCTGGTGTAGAGAAGGTAGTTTCTCTATGAGGTAAACCCCATGAGGTTTGCCAGGCCTATGATCAGGCCTAAAATATCACACAAAAGTTTTTTGGCCGAAGACAGACTCCTGATAAATTAGTAATCAAGGCAACATTAGCTTGAGGCTGTCTTTATACTTTGAGTTCCTACAATAACAATCTGAAACCTAAATTAGAAGTATAACAAACAGTCAAGGTTCATCTAGTCACGGCCAGCCAACTCATCAGACCATGGCCAAATAATACAGACAGCCAGTTGTGAACAACCAGGTGACCTCTGTACTTTGCCTCTGTGTCTGATCCATAAAAGCCAGCTGTTCACACAGCTGGATGAAGTTACGTAAACCTTTTCTGGGTCTGAGTTCTGCCTGATGCATGAATTGTACTTTGTTCAAATAAACCCTGCTAAATTTAATTTGTCTAAAGTTTATGTTTTGTTTTTTTGTTTAACATTCCTCAACATATAATTGCAAGACCAAGAATGTATCTGTTCTGCCACAAGAGGCAGATAATTGGTAGTTAATTTTTTTTCTTAATGGCTAGAGTCCTTTTCAAATGAGTCTATTTCAGTTATCTATGGCTGTGTAACAAATTGCTCCCAAACTTACTGACCATTTTGATTTGCTCATAATTTGAGGGTAAAGGATTTGGAAAGGGCTAGGCTGGGCAGTTTATCTGATTCTTTTGGTGTCTGTCAGCAGAGACAGCAGTGACTGGAAGATACTGTTCCCTTGTGGCTCCCCTATTCACATATCTGGTGAAACAGTGTTCTTTATTCTCTCTTTCTCCCTTTATCTCTCTCTCCCTCCCCTACCCCCTGTCTCTCCCCATTCGCCCAACACAAAGGTTTGATGATGTCTTAACTTCTGGACCTTTCCATGCAACTAGTTTTTGTCACAAGTTCGTGGTATTAGGGTAGTTAAATTTTTCACAGTGGCTGGCTCCCAAGAGGCAGGAAGTGGAAGCTAAGAGGTCCATTAAGAACAATACCCAGAACTAGCGCAGGGTCATTTCTGCCTTTGTTGTTGTTCAAAGTCAGCCTACAAAGCCCACCAGGCTTTGAGTTCGTGAAAAATTCAACCTCACTTCTTGATAGGGAAGCTGCAAATCACCTTGTAGAAGCACATACGGGATGGGAGATGTTATTGTGGTTTTCTTTGGAAGACAAATCTGCCATATATCCCATGTTGGTGAGTTTAGAAAGACTGGAATACTAACAGACTTAAAGAACATCTGCCACAAGTTATTTATTATAAGAGGAAAGAATATACATACAAATAACTGTCATAAAACACATACATATACTGTGTAAGAAGGCATACAAAAACTGTAATAAAACATACACATATATTGTGTGACGAAAGAAAAATAAAACATATACGTATATTGTTTAAGATGGAATGTCTGTTTTGAAAGGATAATGCTTATTTCTAAGGGATGGTATTTATTTCTAAGGAAAACTTTGTATTAGATTTTCATTGCTAATGTAACAAATTTCCATAAACTTGGCAGCCTGTAAGAACTCCAATATTTTAACTTATAGTTTTGTAGGTCAGAAGTTTAGGTGGGGTTAGCTGACTTCTGCACTCCAAGTCTTACACGGTTAAAACGGAGTTACCGATAGGTCTGCATTTCCTACTGGAGACTCTGGGGAAAGATCCGTTTCCAAACTTATTTAGATTGTGGGCAAAATTCAGTTTTCTGTAGTTGTAGGACTCACATCACTGTTTCCTTTGTGGCTGTTGGTTAGGGGCCAGTTTTTTTCTCCTAGAAGCTACACTCAACCTTTCTTAGGGTTTCCATGTGAATCCCTCCAGCAATGACTAACTGAGTCATAGTACACTTTGAATTTCTCTGAGTAATCCTTGTGCAATATCTCTCTACCTTTAGATAGAGAAGTGATTGGCTTTTAAGGGGTCATGTAATTACATTGGACTTACCCGGGTAATCCAAAATAATTTGACTACTTAAATGTCTGTCACCTTATTTACATTTGCAAAGTCATTTTTGCCGGGTGACATAGCATATTCTCAGGCAGGAGAGATTAGGTCATGGACCTATTTAGAGGGCTATTCTGTCAACCACAGAAATAACAAAAAGCATTCCATTGTTTCTTGACAGATGAATAAGCTATTTCAGTGCTATAGAAGTTGAAGCTATATAGAATGTGAAGTATTTTGTATTTATGCTAAGTGGTTTGAACTAAATCTGTTTTGACTAGGCATATCTATGGTCTTGGGCAGAGAATAATATATTTTTTGTATTTTTCAGAGATAAATTGGGGGACGAGATGGAAAATAATTTAGACAGAGTGAACTGGCTCAAGCTTTAACTATCAGGAAGAGATAATAATGTTCTATATTGTGGCTTACTAAGAAGATTGGGAATGGAAAATGAGAATGATTTTATGGGAAGGAAAGTATTCGATGGTTATTTTTTCTTAGTTATAAGAGTCTTCATTGATTTATAAAATCTTTGTAAGTTTATTTGGAAAGATGGGGGGGGGTAGCATTTTTCAAAATTAAAGAGACCATGGGGAAATAAAACATTTGATTTGAATTATACTGATTTTTGAGATTTTTAAGCTATCTTTAAGAAGATACCCTCTAGATAATCAGATACATTAATAAGTCAAGAATTCAAAAGAGAGATAAAATACACAGATGTACTTGTGATTTTCTATTTTCTTTAGAATAATTTAAACAATAAACATATTAACATTTAGAGAACCCAGGTCAGGATATATATGCATTTTTTTTAGATTTTATATGTTTCTGAATTAGCCTTTTAAAGTGTACAATGAAAACTTAGAAAGAATCTTCCACTTTTTCCCCTAATATTCCCTTAGTAGTCTATTATAGACTTATTCCTTCAATAATGATTGTATTTTCTGCAATGGACTGGTTTTAATTATGCTTGAGCAAAAGCACATTCTCTAGTTTTTTATAATTCATCTTTTTTTTTTTTTTAAGAATAGCATTTAAAGCTCCTTCTTAATTGGTGACTCAGATTTTGGCCGTGAAAACAATTATGCCTTTAGTTGCCTTATTTTGCAGAATAAATGAGTCTTTTTATCTATTGAGATTTATTCCAAAATGGAAACAGCAATGCTAAAATGTCTAAATTGGTTGAGGTTAGATATTTGATAGAGCTTGGGAGGTAAGCAGAATCTCAGGGAATAAAATCAATTTAAAAGCTATTTTTAGAAACACACACGCATGCACACATTTAATGAGTTTAAATTCGTGATCACGTGATGAAAAGTTGCAGCATTGATGGAAACCCAAACATACTTCTATGGTCAGCAGAATGTTGATGTAGGAAAAATATTTTAATCTTGATAATATCCTGTCCTCTGACATCAGGATTATTCTGGCAAAGAGGCTTAAAAAGAAATATTCTAAGAGAGTTTGCTGCACTTTTATAATGAATAATAATAAGGTTTCCAAGTTCCAATATTCTGCCTGTCTGTTTCTACATTGTGGAACATTTTAGGACTTTGTTAAACTTTTCACAAGAACTTCTCTTTCAAAAAAAGGACATTTAATAGAAAAATTACCTAACATCTGACATATTTCTCTCCCTATCTCTCTCATATACATATTTCCAAATATATGTACATATATCCATATGTATTTTTGTGTTTATATATTGCTATGTACATGGAAGTAAATGTTTGGACTAATTAGTCTGCAACTTAAACTTAGAAACCAGATAAATTAAATATAAGTGACTGTGTTGTTTTTTTTTTCATAGTGGGAGCATTTAATTTATTTTTGTGCTTGTTATTTTTGATGAGTTCTTATTTCATTTGGATTTGACTACTTGCTTATTTATATGCTTTCATTTTACAAAAATTACTATTTTGCAATGTGAAGAATTTCAGGAAGTGTGTTTACAAACAACAACAAATCATTTGAGATACATTACAAATGTCTGAAAAATTAATATTTCAAAAATTGAGACTTAATATTTAGGTCGTTTGGGGCCGAGAAGGAAAAACGATGCAGGCATTATCAATTATTGCTGACACCACTGTTTGCTAAATGCCTCCAAATCTTAGGGATGTCTAAAAGGGAACTAAGCTTTGCTCTATGATGTGGCACATTTTTGGAAAAACATTATAAATTTATATTGATGAATGGTAATATTGAGCACAAGATAAGAGCAAAGCTGAACGCATTGCATGGGTTTCCCATTTCTGGTGTTGACATTAATGCTGACTAATCTTGCCTACAGATCTGCCATTGTTGATTAAATGTTTATTGATTCTAAATCCACGTCCAAAAGTTTCTTACATTTTTCTTTATAACATTGAATATTAGGTTCATTTTTGCTCCTTTTCCCTCAATTCTCTAAAAATAAGCAAGGTTAAAAATCAGATGTCTTATTTTTCCTAGATAGGAAATTCTGCCTTGCTGTCTCATTCTTTGAACAAACTCAACTTATTTATGAAATTATTTTTCTAATATCCTGCAAAATAGCATCAGAGACACAGTTTGATGTGAGTCATATTGCTATAATAACTGCCTCATGTGATGTGGGATAGTTTATTTGGTTTACAAATGAATACAAATGATAACATCAAAATAGTCTGTAAAATATATTAGCAATATTGGCTATTGTTTACACTGAATAAAAGTGTTATTTAGAAGTTTGGAAAAATCAATATCTTACTTGAAATGCAGTAGAATACATTAACTCTTTTTTTTTTTATTTTGGCAGTAAAAGTAAATTGCAGAATAAAGAAAAAAAACTGCAGTCGAACACTAATCCACTTGTCTTCTAAATTTGTGCATATGCATATACACAGACACACAAATCAGTCATACATTTAAGCTATCTAATGATTTTCTGCTGTTTAAAAACTACAATATTATTTAATTTGTAGAACATTGGCGCTAGAAGGAACCTTAAACATTACATCACCCAAGCCTGTATTTTTATTGCCAAGGTCATAGAGTGAAAGTGATTCAAACCAAAATCAATTTGTCTTCCAAGTCCAGTTTTCTTTTATTAAAATACTTTGTCCCTTATATCTAGAAAACCCAGAAAGAATATAATAAAAGCACATTTCTAAAATCCTGAGATCATTTTAAGGGATAAGGCCTTCTCCCACCTTCATGTTCCAGAAGCTTGCTGTTTGATTTTTGATCCCAAACATATTAGAGGTTTTGTTAGCAGCTCCTTCTGGCACTGAATCATCCAACAAAAAAATGTTTCCCCATTTGGTGGATGAAGAACCTAGAATGAGGTTGGAAACTAAAATTCATTTGAAAAGAGTGACATTTATTTGTTTAATATTTTCATTCTCTTGAAACATGCTTGTATTTAATTTAGAGGACTATGTTTAGCATAATAAAGGTCTTTATTTCTCTTTCTATTCCTAGAATGGAAACTACTAATGCAAATTGCTGACTCATTGTATAGTAAACAAAAGTAAATGAAGAAACCAGTTCAGGCTTTAATTATCCAAGAAAATCATGCATAAAATAAGAAAAATGTAAGTCCATAAAACTTTTAAACTCATCCATGATATGTTTTGAAACTTTTAAATTCCTCCATGATAAATTTGAAGTTAAGAAACTTTCCTGGCTGGGAGTGGTAGCTCACGCCTTTAATCCCAGCACTTTGGGAGGCCAAGGCGGGCGGACCATGAGGTCAGGAGTTTGAGACCAGCGTGACCAACATGGTGAAACCCCATCTCTACTAAAAATTAAAAAATTATCTGGGCGTGGTGGTGCACGCCTGTAATCCCAGCTACTCAGGAGGCTGAGGCAGGAGAATCTCTTGAACCCGGAGGCAGAGCTTGCAGTGAGCTGAGATCAAGCCACTGCACTCCAGCCTGGCAGAGCAAGACTCTGTCTCAAAAAAAAAAAAAAAAAAAACCTCCTTACTGTTAGATGAGTTCTATTTTCATTCATTTGTTGGTTCATTCTTCACTCATTTATTAGTTTATTTAACACATATTTTTTAATGCCTTTAATGTGCCTGATACTTTTTTAGACCACTTTATCTATTGGGTAAAATACTGAAATCTCTTCCTTTGAGTATGCTGTTTCTCAGTCTTTTACACTGGAACCTACAGTGTATAAACTGTTGAAAAGCTAGATAAATCTCCAAATTAAATATATCATTCTTCAATTTACTTGATTTTTTTCAAAGAGTTACTCCATTTGGCATAAACAGGGAGTCAGGAGAGTTTGTTTTAAAAGCATCTATACATATGTAACAAACCTGCACGTTGTGCAAGTACCCTAGAACTTAAAGTATAATAAAAAATAAATAAATAAATAAATAAATAAATAAATAAAAGCCAAGGTATGGTTGAGAGGACATGGAGTAGGACAATTACAAAGTCAGGTTCAGGGGCCACTATTCCTGGGTTCAGATTATAGGCCTGCCCTTTGCTAGCTGTGTGACCTTGGCCAAGTTAGTTACTTCTTCATTCGTAAATGCTAATATGAAAATTAAGCTAATACTACTGAGTTAATTCATGTAAAATAATTAGAGAACCTGGCACATGTTAGATGTTATTGCTCATGTAAATTGCCTTAGGCAAATAGAATTGTAATTATAGTTACAATTTAGGGAGGGCAAAAGATGACTCTGGGCATGAAAGAAGAAGCCAGATTACTTAGTATTTAATAATAAGATTATTTGATTATGAGATGTAAGTGATAATAATAAATGAAGCACTTTACTTTGTAGCAAGTTATAGACAAAAGTAAATGTTAGAAATAATTTAATTGTCTGAGAATTGTTTTTTCAAAGGGAACAGATTTTAGTCAGAGAAACTGGTTAGGAGAATCTTATAATAGTCTAAGGTAGAACTAATGAGATTTTATATAAAAATGACAAAATCATAATTAAGAAAACATATTTTTGAGCCAGGGAAGATACTAAAATATTTTCATGTATGGAGTTATTGAATCTAATCTGTGAGGTATGAATTATTTTTATTTCCCAACATAAAAGAATAAAATGTGACTTGGAGATGCTTAAGAATTTGTCTACTATCATACAGTTTCTAAGTGCTAGGCTTAGTTTTATACTAATATACTAATTTATTTGAGTTGATAATTAACTTTATTATATCATAGTCCTTCTGGTTATTAATTTCTATACAATGAGAACATTAGATGTTTATTGAATTGATTCATTATGTGTGATTATAAGAATAAAGACATGGTCAGAAACAAATTATGGCTCTCCAATTAATGATAGCAGGATTAGAAGAAAAACAGACTGAGGAGAAAAATTGAAGGAGAAGATTTGTTCATGTTGGCAGATGGTAATTATTAGCTATCCATGGGATGCCCAAAGGAAGATGTTCAGAATACAGGTGAATATACACATGTGAAGCCACAGGAGAGGTGAGGGCAAGAAATAGAGATTATGAGTTTCAAGTGCAAACAAAATAAAAGTAGAAAAGCAAATAAAAAGAAATAGTCAAAGAGTCACCAAGATAATCAGGCAAACAAATGGAGTAAAACTTTACAAGGAACAAAAGCTCAGCAGTGTTGATTGGAATGTAGAGCGATACAGTCATAAAAGGATGGAAATGCTTTTCATTAAATTTAGTACTCACAGGCTTTTAATTTTCTTTCAAGGAATATTTTGATTTCAGGCATGGAGAAAGAAACTACAGTGTTAAATTTTAAAATGTCATTAGTGAATGAGATGCAGAGAGCTGGACTCTGAAAAATATATGATAAATTTTTAGTAATTTTGAATGAGAAAAGAAAGAGAAAAACAGTTTGGGAGTTGGTATTATAAATAGAGAGATTTGTTCCATTTTGTTTTGTTTTGTTTTTATGACAGAAATGGATATACCCATACCAAATGGAGAGGGGATGAGTAGGTAATAGAGATAGAACCATTTTCTTGGAGCAATGTCTGTAAGGAGATGAGTAGGAAAATTACCAAAAAACACAGGCATCCTGAAATGACTCATAGATGTAGCAGACAAGATCTCACGATAGGTCAGTTTCTTACTTTGGGATCTATTTCTTTCATGCTTAAAATAATTCCAATGTCATAGGTAAAATTCAGTACCCATCAGGCTATAAATCCTTCAGATTTCCACAATCGTTCTTATGAGAACATCAGATTTCTTGCCCAGAGTCTTGCTTGTGCATTTGAATTTCATTTAAATTTTGAGAAAATACTGCCCTATCTTACCATGATTTTCCCCATCTTCATAGTATTATCAGAATTTATTTTGAATTTTCTCTCCTTGTTAAAAAAAAAAAAAAAGGCATTACTCAATGCTGCAAATAAAAATGTGAAAGTGATTGTAGGCAGTTTAAAGATGGTGGAGATAGGCATTGAATGTATTCTAATTGGAAGTATTTTTGAAACAATTTCTGGTAAACAAAATGACTCAGCATTCTCTCTGTCTATTTCTTTGTCTCCATCTGACTCTTAATTAACTTCTGCTCTCTCTGAATTTGTAGCTGGCTTAATTTTTTAAAAAAATTAAAAACAATTAATTTTTAAAAATTCCAGAAGATGAACCATACGACAATTCTTTAAAAGTCCCAGAGATCAGTCTCAAGACCTCTTCTTCACTCTATCAACCTTCAGTTTAATTAAGAAAGAAACTGCCACCTGTTATAAGATATAAATCCCGATGTCTCAGCAACCTCACAAAAGAGGTCTCGCTGGAGATTGGGAAAGTGAAAGTGAAGCAGAAGCTATTTTGTATCTTACACATATTGCCACCTATCTGCTGGCTTCCTTCGTTGACATGAGACAGTGGCAGGGCCTGCAATTCCTTTATTTTCCCCGCATTTCTCAAACTCCTGGATCCAGTGAGTGTGTTTATTAGCATGCAAAGGGCCCAATTTCTTCAGGATCCCTTCCCCATCAAGGTCAGAGGCAACCAGAGCTGACACTATTTTCAGTGCATCTTCATTGGAGTCCAGATCATGTTTGTGGGTTCCAGCTTAATCTTGGGTGGTCTCCCCTCCTTTCTATCCAGCATCCCTTCCAAACCTGCCTACCCTGTTTGGTTCTACTACCAGCATCAGACTTGATGAGAAGAATCTTATTGAGATTAACTGGCTCCCACAACTGCTTAAAATCAAATTTCTGTAACAAATGTATGTGCATGTGTAACAAATGTATGCGCATGTGTATATGTGTCTGGGTGAATATATACACACACCCATACACACATGCATACAATACACTATACATTACTCTAATAATGCTGCTTTGCTAACTCAGCCCTGATTGACACATCCAGTTTTATCTCTAGTATAAATTTTCTTCTGTAATCTACACTGATATACAAGTTGCCTGTTCTAACAAATACTTTATACTTAACCATATACAAAACAAATTACATTTCATGCAAATTTGCCTTTTCACATACTTGCTCACATCTTTAAATGGAAATTTCCTTCTTCAGTTGCTAGAGTTTGGAGACATTTTAAAATTTTGCCCTTTTCCTTACATACACTTTCCACCTGGGAAAAGAAACAACTGGCATACCTTGAAAATATTTCCATTTATATATATACCAAATATCCAAGTACATAAAAAAATCAATCACTCTTCACTACCTTTTCCACCCTCATTATGGGCTCAGGCATCATTAGCTCTCACCTGAGTTCGTGTGGTATCAGCCTTAACTGGATTTCGGCTTTAGTTTTTCCCCATAGAGCAAATAGAATGAGCCTTTCAAAAAGACAAGAGTTTATGTCTTCCCTCAAAAAATTTCAAGGACTCTTCATCTTACCTATACTAAAAACAAAAGCCCTTGTAACAGTCAACAAGAACCTGCTGGGTTCAGATCCCGTATCTTGCTCCTTACCTCTTGCTTGCTCTCTGTGCTCAGACACCCTGGCTTCGCAGCTGTCCTTACAATACACAAACTCGAGGGCTTTGCAATGACTGACCCATCTGTTTGGACTGCTTTTGCTCTCACATGTTCACAGTATGCACACCCTCACTTCCTATAGGTGTAGGAATGTACCTGAATACATTACATATGATAATGCCCATCCTTCCAGAACCCATAATTCACAATAATTACTCTTAATGCCCTTATTATGCTTTATTTTTCCCATGGTATTTACAATTATTTGATGTGCTACCTATATGTTATTTATCTGCTTGCTTATTCTCCATCTCCTACATCAGAATGAGAGTAGGTACTTCTTCATCCTTTGTGGGACAGATGAATAAAGGGACGGATTAATAAATGAGTCAAACAATTTTCCTCTGACCATTTACCTTGAAGATCAGTTTTCTTCTGAACAAATGAGTCAGCATTTGGGGTGGTTTTCTACCACTTACTGTATAGAAGTTGATGTTTCGCTAGAGGTGGTCTTATATAATTAATTGCTTAGGTTAGTCTCTTTTAGAGTGCAAGAAATAGAAATACATTACACACTTCCCAATCAAGGTGGGTGCAAGCCAAGTGTACATTTAGAATTAGGTATCAAAGAATAATCTCATTGGTCACATGTAGAGAAGTTCAAGAACATTCATTCATTCATTCATCCATTCATTTATTAGGTATTAGGATAAGCAGCTAAGAAGCTGCTTCAATTACAGGGGAGTAATTCTAGTGATCTGCCTTATGTGTAACCTTTCTTTCTCTTTGTTATTTATTTATTTATTTATTTAGTCTTTATTTGCTTCTTATACTAGTATAAACTATTAAACACTACATTTCTATCTTCTATTTACATTGTCTTATTTTTTATTTAGTTTAAATCTTCTCATACAAATAAAACTTTAAGCTCCCTCACCCATTTATTTTACTTTATGTACTAATGAAACAAAAAATTAATAACGTGATCCACAATATTTAAGAACTACTGAGTGAGACTAAAAAGTTGTATTTTTTTCATGTGAGCTATAATATTTCTCTTCAGCAGCTCAGAATCTAATTGTGCTGTCACATGCCACCTCATAAATATGTACAAACATTTGTATCAATACAAATCTGTGGAAGGAAAAGTTCAAACAGTAACAACTGCAACAGGAATGGAGTTTTATAAGGATGATTCTGAGTCAGATGATGAAGATAAAGAGAAATACGAAGAGAAAGGGGAGTGAGAAGAAGAACATGAGGAAAACCAAGGAAAGGGTAAAAAGGAGAAGAAGAAGACAGGTGAATGGGGCTGGAGTTTCAGAGGAATATATTGTGCTTCCTTAGTTAATCCTTGAAGTACAATTATGGTTTGGTTGAAAAGAAAGAGAAGGAAAGGATATGCCAATCTGAAGTGCTAAAGGTAAAAGTGCGTTAGCAAAGACTGCCAAATGTTATGGACGGCGTCTGTGGATAAACAGGTTTATAACACAAGTAAGTCAATCAGCATGCTAACAAGTACTTCAGTTAAAAATGATCTTTACTCAACACCCTATAGATCACTAAGTTATCATTTTAGAATCAAATATACATTAAAGATCATTTTACGCTTTGATAAGTTTAAACAAGCTTCCATTGATTAGTATGTTTTATTTTTTGTTTTTAATAGCATATCTTTTCAGTGTATTACGGGGAATATTAATACTTTTAAGATATTACTTATATTGGTGATTACAGATAGAGTCAAGATGATTATACTGTTTTGATACAGTATATATGTCAGAGAATAGAAAAAATAGAAAAGAAACTAGAAAAGAATATGGGGATGATGAATGAATTCACTAGGTCTTTGCAATCTTATTACACAATGGACTAGATTGATGAATTGACTGACAAAAAGTCTTAATACGTAAAATGTATTCCAGAATGTTCAATGAAAAATTATCTTTAAAGTCAGAATAAAATTTCAGAAACTTGTGCCCCTATGAAATACAAAGCTCATCACATTATATACACAAATGTATATAATTATGATTTACCAGCTAAAAATAATACTAATTTTTAAAAACTATTAAAACAAAGTTATTTCACACATACAAACTTCATGAATTGAAAGTTTACTTCACCAGTTTACAAGAAGATACTTGAGTTTTCATAAATCTTTTATTTAAAATCCTAAAATCAAAGATTCAGGTTGGTTACCTTGGGGGAAAGAGATCCCTGAGACAAAACTTCAGGCACAAACCTGTGCTTCCTAAGAACAAATGAAGAGTGTATATTTTTATTCTGACTTTATTATTTTAGATTTCATTAACTGCATAGTTGTCTGACCAGGACGAGAATTTTGATTTCTGAATAAGGCTGGGAAGCTGATGTAGTGCACCATTGCAGGTGGTGTCCTGAACTGGGCAAAACTGATAGATTTTAAGACTCAGTGGAGTCTTAACCTCTTGACCTTCAGAAAGCTGGACTTTCATAAGAGATACATTTTTAAAAATTTCTTTAACAGGATTTTTGTTGAAAAGGGTATTATCCACTCAAAATTTGATTTGTAAACTTCTGCTAGACTACAGTGGTCAATAATCAGTTATTTTACTTTTATTTTAAAAATGTTCTTTATTACACTAAATGGATGATTATAACAAGTTGAGGAGGGGAAGGAAAGATGATGTGTAATTTAACAATAATGTACATTTAAATGAAATACAATCCAAAAAGAAATTAGAAAAAATTTCTTACTGTTCCTAACAAAAAATCAGACTAAATATCTTCTTGTTGCTGATGGGGGATGATGAGGAAAAAGAAAAGGATAGTTGAGTTGTGAAAGGAAAAGGGAGAAAATCTTGACTCTTCAGTACTGAATGTGTAGCAGACACTTCAGGCATCGTTTCTCATTATTCATCACGTTGTCGTGTCCATCTTCAAGTGTGTGTATAATTATACAGTGGGACCTTTAACTATGGAGAGAAAATGAGATAAAATAAAACTTACATCTAAATATTTGTTTGATGAAATGATAATATTGTGAAGGATATTCAAGGAATGCATTGCCGGGTGCTTAAAATCTAAAGGAAAGCAAATTATATTTTCAATAGATTTGGAGGACAGAATCAAAATCATAAAGGAAGAAGAACAGAAACAATTGTCCAATCACTCTTTCCTATGCATAATATTTATAAAACATGGACAGAACTGAAATCTATTAAAATATCAAATGATTGTGTGTGTGTGTTTGTGTGTGTGTGTATGTATGGGAATTTGGGTAGCACAATGGATATGTTCAATATTTCAACATTTTCTAACTTTTTAGAATAAATTTACTACCATAATATATTTTAAAAGCATCAGCTGAGATCTTTAAACTAGTTTAAAGATTATTTAATTGTGTCTTCTGTGTCACTACCCAGTTGTTTCTAAACGAGCAATTAATATACTGTTGGTATTTAGCTAAATGCATTATTTTGAATCATTTCAACTAGCTACTTCATGTACAGTGATGAAAGCTATATGCCTGACTTGGTTACTTCAAATTAAAAATGGTTTACTCTTTTCTACATTTATCTTGTACTACAGATTTCCCTCTTTTTGCCTGGATTATCTTCTGCACTTTAACTGTATTTGGAGCTCATATAATTTAAGATTGCACTTTAGCAACACTGAAAGCTTTTGGAAAATTAGGAAATGAGCAACAGTCACTTGAAATAGTATTTTGCCATAGAAAAATATGTATAAAATTGTACTAGTGCTACTTAAGCCTCTCTGGATACACATTTCTGAATTTCGGTAAACGTTTTAAGAGGGGAAAAATAGTACTGCCCTCTGATAACTTGCTATAGTCAGATTTGGGACATGATATAATCACTCTGGAGTTACTATAAAAGAAACTTGACAAATAATTTGTCTTAGACCTGAATATGTCAAGGGCATCATATCAGAAAATTTGAGCCTTGACAGCATTAGCAAATTTATTGAGTTCTTACTATGTTCTAGCTAGCTACCCACACACTCTCTGAATTTAACTCCTTTTAGCTTTATTTGAGAAAGACAGGAAATGCTAAATAATAACTTCTTCAAATAAAGGAAACAAAGCTAATAAATGTTGGTAATTGGAATCAAATCCAGTCAACCATGTATATATACCACAGTGGTTGCCTTTCAACGGGAATACGGTGCTAGATATAAAAACAATCTTAGCCAGGTTGAAAATGGTAATAGCATCTTTCTATTTGTGTCTCCAACTCACCACCATAGATTTTTCCATTTGCTGATTCCTGTTTTCATTCTGTATTTCCAATTCACTCCAGGAAGAATAGCATTTTAAAACAGTGCAGGGATAGCATCTTCGGAGTACATTTTAAAATAGTAACTAGAATTGTGAAAGTTACCGTTCCAATGAATACTTCAGTGGAAGGAAGTAGGGATGAAAAGAAATGAAGAAACAGAAGTTTTGTAAAGATATTGATTTCTCCCAGTGAACATAAAGTGAGGCAGGAAATTACAAGACATTCCCATTCTCTATATTGTCAATATCTAAATGGGGAGGAGTGTTTAAGTAAAAACAAGGCCAGTCTTTGTCAGATCTTCAATATGGCAAACCGCCAGTACTTTTAGAATCTTGAAGTTCAGACATTTAACAACCCACTCTCCATTTAGGTAATTTAGTCCTTTAAAAAGAAGATTGGCAGAAAGGAAAGAGAGTGAAGCACTCTGTTTATCCAAAGTAAAATAGATCCTAGATCCTAGGCACTAAGTGCACAATCTTCTATCATGTTGTCCTGCCAGGACACTTTACTTTATCCATAGAATCATTTACAGGACAAAGGGTAATTGAGATATTGACCTTAACCACTCTTTGATCTTAGAAACCTGTACACTTGCTATATAGTGCCCAAGGCAGCTGTTCTACTTTCTAATCTTTTCAGGGAAAAAAAAAAATCTCTCCACATTTGCAAAGATTGAGTGCCCACACAATATTAAATTCACGAAAACCTACTTAAGATAAATTCTGAACGAGTGCTTTTAACACATTTAGTAGGTGTCAGAAATAAAGTAAAAGCAACGTGAAGTTGCTGCTTGTGAAGAAGTAGGGTAAATCACTATCAGTGGATCTCTCAGCAGTCCTTTCGCTTACCTCTTCCATCATAAGGTAACAAAGAAAATGCCATTCCTTTCTCGGGTGGAAGCCAGTAAGAAAAATTTAAAGACTGTAAGCTACTCTAACACCATATAAAATGTGCTTTTTAAACCTCGATCAAAGAGGCAGCATTCTATGTTATTTAAAATAGATCTCTTTATTGCTAAGTATCCATTAGGATAGAAGGAAAACATATTTATTTATTCTTTAAATATTATATATCCTGTTTATTTCTAAAACGTCATGGATTTAAGTTTGGTATAATAGCATGAAAACATTCTTTAAAAAAATAACAAGAGAAAGTTATTTACAAACAAAGATGACATTCTGAGACTTCAATATTTTATGTAATATTTCAAAGAATTGATATATTTAGAAAAAAGAGTGGTTTCAGGTGTTTGGAAGAGGTGATTAATATAAATGTAGTTGTGGTTAACATGAGAAAAACTACTATTCATTAAACTTTTATACTAGGTGGTAAGTTCCTGAATGGAATTTTACATATGGGTTTTTTTTTTTCTTATCAAATCATCACGGTAGACCCATGGAAATTGTTTATTATTTGTCTTTCATTAGTGAGAAAACTAGGTCTGAGAGATAAAATATATTTTCACAGGTCACAAATCACTACAATTAAAAGCAAGTTTCTCATTTTGATGCCTGTATTCTTCCTCTGTGGCATGTATCTTTCATTTTGCTACCGCAGTCATATCTCCAGTGTGGATAGTCCAGATCTTTGAAATAATATAAAGTTAAGTAAAGGAAAGAAATTATTTTTTAATGTCATCATTTCTTTTACTGTAAAATGGAAGTAATTATAACATGTCAGTATCATGTATTTTTAAACAGCAATTGTGATAATAGTATGTGTATTTTACAAATTTTATAATGACATTAAAGTGCAAGATGTTGGCATATTTAAATTGTTAGTATTCATTTGTTGTCATATTTAACTTTTAAAAAATGCTTTAACAGCCTTGCATAAATTCTGTTGTTTGTCTTGTGCTCCAATTAAGATTCATTCAAGCCGGGCGCGGTGGCTCAAGCCTGTAATCCCAGCCCTTTGGGAGGCCGAGACGGGCGGATCACGAGGTCAGGAGATCGAGACCATCCTGGCTAGCACGGTGAAACCCCATCTCTACTAAAAAATACAAAAAACTAGCCGGGCGAGGTGGCGGGCGCCTGTAGTCCCAGCTACTCGGGAGGCTGAGGCAGGAGAATAGCATAAACCTGGGAGGCGGAGCTTGCAGTGAGCTGAGATCCGGCCACTGCACTCCAGCCTGGGCGACAGAGCGACACTCCGTCTCAAAAAAAAAAAAAAAAAAAAAGATTCATTCAAAATTTTTCTTTGGTAAGACATTATTCACAAAGTACTAATCATAAAAATAAGGGAGGAAAAGAATGAAAATAGGCATCTCCTAATATCAACACACAGTAAACACTTTAAATGTTATATTTAGAATGTACATCTTTTTTTTTTTCTTTCTGAGACAGAGTTTCACTCTTTTTGCAACATCAGTAACAAGGACACCATGTCTGGAAGCTGGTTTGCTAATTATGGGCAGTACCACCAAGAAGCACTTAAATAACTGTGTGAGCAGCAGACACAAATACAGTCAGAACTAGGAAGGGGAAAGAAAACAGGCATCGAGGTGAAGAGAAGTGACAGACTGGGTTTTGGGGCATACATGGGATCCCATTTTAATGTCCCCCAAAATGGAGAGAAAACACTGAGGGATGTTTGATTGTCAACAATAAAGTTTCTGAGGCCTTAATCCACCGTGGTTTGGCAATAAAAAGGCTTCATGCCACCATGATTTAATTACCAACAGTAAGGTTTCTGAGCCCTCAATCTACCATGATTGGAGAATACAGTCTTGTGTTTTAGTCACAATCTTGGGATATTCAAGTTAAAATAGTAATTATAGTAATTACAGCAATGATAAAATTAATTAACGTACTATTCTTAGGATTCAACATACACTTTTTGTTTTCATCGTGACATTAATCATGTAAAATAGATAATATGACTCTTGTTTTACAGATGAAGCATTTGAAATTCAGATGTATTAAATAATTTGTCCAAATAACATAGCAAAGAAGTGTTTTTCAGTATTCAGATCGGATTTTATTTCTTATTATTGTGCATTTAACCAGCATTGCTACAAAATATGGACTCACTTGATATATTTTTGCACATGAAAAGTACTTGTTTGGTACATGAATAAATTCTATGTAGACTAAAACAACTGACAAAATGGAAACTAAAATTAGAAATTGTATAGAATATAAAAAGTATATGTACATATATGTACCTTCAACCTTTTGTTAAAAACTGTTTCATTATGTAAAGTAGAAAAAAAGATTTTCACTAAAATCTAATGAGCTCACATCTCATTGTTCAGAACTGAATCATTTCCCCACTTACATCTGCAAAAAAAAAAAAAAATAGAAAATGTTTATTTTTCATGTGGGCATATTGGCATCAAGTAATCTCTTCTCTATGCCTCAAATATAAAATGAGCCAGAGTAATAGATAAAGTCAGTAGCTATGAAGTGTCAATACTTAAAGTTTATATTTAAAAGAATGAAACTTCATAGAAATAAAGCAAAACAAATTAATGTCATACTATTTTTCTGTAACTAATTGGCACAGTTTTGTTGTTGTTGTTATTGTGTCATTTGCTTCTTTAGTTATATTGTGCTTGTTGGTTTAAAATATTCCCCATTGGCTAAATTTAAGGAATAGCATTTCATATATTGTTGATGAGAAGATGACTGACAAAGTACCAACTTTGTCGATAAGGTTATTTGACAATGTGTACAAAAGCACACATTTTTCCTCATGGGATTTAATCTCTATAGGAACAGAAATGCAGGTTACTCCTTTTGTGACAATCAGACAGTCAACTGAAGGTAAATGCCAGCCTCAAAACAGACAGACACTAAATGTTCTTGGAGTGAATGAGTGAATACACCTAATTCTAGTAATTCCAATACTGAAAAAGTATCCTAGGCAATAAAAACGATTTGCATATAAATGTGTGTAAAATAATGCTAAATTTGGCCTTATCTATAAAACTAAAAATGGAAACAACATACATATCCCAAAATATGGTTGCCTGATTAAATTATATTTTTTTCATAAAATGTAATATTGGAGATTTATTACAAATAGTGGTACTAATAGAGAAAAATGTTTATGCTAAGTGAAACAGCAGTTGCCAAATATTATACTGAAAATGAAATTAAAGCTGTAAAAGCATGCTATTTTATACAGCTAATAAAGTGAACACCTATTGGGTGTTAAATACTATTATGAGGTTAATTCCATTCTCACAACTGATTAGCTAATTTAATCTTTAGATTTATCTTCAGGCTTATGAGGTCACTATTACCAGTGAAATGTTAATTAATTATTTTAAGTCTCACATCAGTCCTAGGAGGTCAGTACTATTTCAATCTCCAGGAAACCAAATCACAGAAAGGTTAATTACCTTGCTATAGAACACACATTTAAAGAGTGGCAGGGAGAGGGTTTGACTTCAGAGAATTAAGCTCCAGAACCATTCATCTTAAACCTTCTACTCTATGCCTACAGTTATATGCATTATTATTTTTTTGAGTTCCACCTTGTGTCCCATATGATGGCAATATTTTTATTTTTTATATCGAGTATATATTACTCTTATAACACCAAAGCAAATCAATATTTTCAGAGGACTTATTGAGAAATGCTTTCTTAAATAAATAGTAAGTGAAAAAGAAAAAAGGGACAAGGGTAATATGGAGGTGCTTCAGGTATAAGATATTTCACAAAACCAATAAACAGACCGAAAAACAGCTAACAATGTTAGGTGTGCTCTTGCCTTGTGGTCGATATTTCAAGCCATGGTTTCCCTGACCCTTTGGGTTTTCTCCTCTCCCTGTCCAATAGGTACCTACTGGCATATGAACATAAATGTCAGGTCACAGAATCAGAGCTTAACAAATAATTTTAATTTTAATGTGATTTTCAAGGAAAGTACATAATTTATCCACATATGAAACCTGCCCCACTGATCTAAAAAGAGAAAATATTGGGAAATATTTTTATTATGTCACTTGAAATTTTCTTGCTTAGTAATGGGGTCACCAGAATGCAAAAGCATGTGATCTATTGTCTTTAATAGCCTCTGTAGTCAAAACACAAAGTCATATATATATAGATAAATATTTTTAAAAATTATTTGATCCATATATTTTTCCTTCAAAGTTCCTGAAAATTGTTATAGTTCCTTCTGCTCCTGTGGTGTAATGAAAAGGAAGAAAAGCCTCTCTCAGTTATTTAGTGCTTGCAACCAGCCCTTTGACCAAATCTAAATAGTGGAGTGTGAAAATATTTAACACCTAGCTTTGCAACAGCAAAGCAACACCAAGTTTTGAAAACAGAACTGAGGCGATATAGTGGTGTAAAGAAATCTTTATACTCTAAAATTTTGTCAATTTCAGAAAAAAAAGCAAATTAAATTCTTATGAGAATGGATAGAGAATAGTTTAGAAACAACATGACAGAGAAAGAAGTAGGCCTTTGCAAGAAAAAAAATCATGTTAGAAGATTTGCATTGTGATGATAATTATTACAATTTTTAATTTTACATTTTGCTATGAATAGTCATAGGGTAAAATCAATACCACAAATTAATATAACATAATTATTTTATTCATACATCATACAAATATAGTAAGTTGTTTCCAGGATTTTATAATAATAAAAATATGAACATTCTCTTATATTTATCCCTGTGAGCAAGTGCAAAAATTTTCCTAGGGTAGTTACCAAACTTTTTGATTAGCAATTTTACAGTCTTAAAAATTATGAAGGACTGCAAAGAGATTTTGTTTGTATGGCTTACATATTATATTTGCCATATTAGAAACTAAATTTAAAACATTACTGAACAATTTATTTTATAATAATAATAATGACAAAATTAAACCCATTATGTTGATATGGTTTATTGAAAATAACAATATCATCCAAAACAATTAGTGAGAAGAATGCCACTATTTCACATCTCAATAGAAAAGAGCTGGGTTCACATTTCTTGTTTCTTTCTTTTTCTTTTTCTTTTTCTTTTTTTTTTTTTTTGACATGGAGTTTCACGCTTATCACCCAGGATGGAGTGCAGTGGCGCAATCTTGGCTCACTGCAACTTCTGCCTTCAAGGTTCGAGTGATTCTTCTGCCTCAGCCTCCCGAGTAGCTTTCTGTATTCAATCTGTTGCGATAATGTTGTTTTGCTTGAAGCATATAAAGTAAAGCTAACCCCACACATCAACGACATGAGAAAAATTGAGAAGTATTTTGGTAATACTTTTTAGATAATTGTGGCTACTTTTGATACTATATTCAAACCTGACAAGTGGTAGTTTCTTAAAGATTAGTTGCAATGTGAAATCTGAAATGGTATCAATGAATTTTTCATACACTGGTATAGTAAAATTCACTAGGTTACCATGCACCTCGAATGGATATTTTATTCATGTATGATTATAACACCACACATTATTTGGAAAATATTTGTTCATGACACATTTTATTAGCCAATATGGAAATAATAAAAACAATAAGTTGCATTTGTTAATACTGCCACATATCTCATCAGAAAAGCTTTAATTAATGAAATGTTGTGAAGCATTTAGAGATGGATGCAAGTTTCTCTAATTCTAATACTTGCTTGATACTGACTTTTTAAACTGTCATTGCATAACCATGAAGGGAATGTTACTATCTGTACAGTTAGGTTTCTCCATCTTAATTTGTGCTAAGGCACCAGGAGTTTTAATCACTATTGTTTTGCATCTACAGTGCAAATGTCCATACAATTATTCCAGGGTAAATAATATCACGCAGAAGGATTATTTGGCACCCAGCATATTTTAGCACTCCTCATGTTTATTGCTAAGCATTTGTATAAATTATCTTCTATGATAATTAATTTGTGCTTATTCTGGACCAATACATGAAAACAGAAAGTGTAGCTCCATGTTGTATTCATCTATTTGTAAGTCAAGCATACATCCTGAACTGAGTATTTGTGTTTTCAGTTTGATATTTAATTTGAAGATTTACAGTATCATTGAAACCACATTGACATGATTTCTTTTATTAACTTTTCATTTGGCAGACATTCACCAATGGCAAAGGTTCAAGCCTTTATCAGTTTCTCAACTATCACATACAGTTACCCAACCAATGAAATACAATTTACCGTGTATGAGATTCCATGATTTTTTCATTTCTAGTTTGAAAGATGCCAAAAAAGACTTTCAACTTTAAAAGAACTCATCCTGTTTACTTTTAAAATATCCAAATCTTTTTTTTCTTTAAACTTTGAGTGACTGCTTTCAAAAGGATGCTACATTTTAACTGACATATAATACCATTCAAAAATGTTCTATGGTATAAGACACAATGAGACAAATTGTTAACATCACATAAAGCTGAGAGAAAGATAGTCTTTGTCATATTTTCCTTTCTTAGTTACATTTGGCCCAGTTTCTTCACATTAGTTTCCTTTTTCCATGAGTCAGAATACCAACTGAAATGTCAGATTTATGTTTTTCAGCATCTATAATAACAGAGGATGAAGCTGTGAGTTGAGAAAGCAGGTTGCAGTATCATCCTTACTAGGCCAACGTTCTGGCAGTAACTATAAGAAAAATGTAATGTGAATAATTTTTTCTTTCATTTAAAAATAACATATTTTTATTATAAAATAATAACTATTTCAGAGGAAATTTAAGCATTGGGAAAACTTTTTGAGTAACGTTTAAAAAAAGACATGCAAAACAAGGAAACAAAATTTACTTAGTTCTTGTTGTGTTTCCACATATTTACATTCACATTTATAATAATTACTCATGTATTTGGAGAAATTTCTACTTTCTGACTAGTTGCATTCTCTGTTGTTCTTTTTCTGATTCTATTTTACATTTTCTACATGATTAAGCTATTTTGTTGTTTTATCTTCCCACTTTGTGTTAGTTTATTATTTGTTTTTATATGCTGCAAAGATTTACTCAGTTTGGATAAAGGACACATTTGACTCCATAAAACATTCTCCCTTGAGGATTTTATTTAAAGACAAAGTTGAGTTTTGGGACAAGAGAACTAGAGTCCAGGCAAGCATTGGTAGGACAAAAAAGGTATGAAAGCTCTCAGGAAAGTCTTTAAGTCCCTTAGCCATATAATAAGTCTAAGATTATGAAACCAGTTAGGCCAGTACCAAACCATCCATGGTGAGTCTGGTTACCAGATGATATTTCGACCTTAAATAGCACATTCATAAATCCTCACCTTGGCCAATAGCTAAAGACTAGACCTATCAGCATCCTCAGATAAATACAGAACCTTATTCATCCGTTTGTAAATCATCACTATCTTTACATATGGTTTGTTTTAATGCTTTAAAAGTTAACATAATGACTTTATCCTTCTCATTTAATAATATCAAAGTTTATTACTTTCCTCTTGAAAATATATTTTTGTTTTCATTTGAAAAATTGTATTGTAGCCTTTTTCCCCCAAAATTCAATGCTATTATTGCTCTTTTATTGGGTATAATTATTAATATTTTGCTTAATATAATATTAACTATTTTACAGTATACTCATTTTAATAAATTATTTTTACAAAAGTATTTTTTCTTTATTAGAAAAAATGCTGAAAACACAACCTAAAAAGCTGATACCACATGGGCAGTTGCATGCACGTAACTTTCATTACAAGAAGCATGAAATTTAAAAAATAATTTTAGAGAATAATGGCTAAAATAAGAATGTATCTACTCTACTGTACCCTACATTATATCATTGTCTATATTAAAATGAGGTTGCAAAAAGCCATAAATGCCGTCATTTCTCCTATTAGTATATGTTGGTGGTTTCTGATTTGTAAATATCCATTCTTTTTTGCTTGATGTCAATAAACTGCCATTTAAAGATCCAAAATTACTTTTTATTTTTCCTATTTGTTAGCTTGGTTAGGAATCTGCATTCATGCTTGAAGCTTTTTACATTTCAATTAATAATATTTTCCACTTTATTGTCTTTTATTATATTTTCTGGATTGATATCTATTAGTTTTATATAAAATATTTTGTTTCAGTTATTTACTCATGTATGCATCAAACTTGACTATATTTACCTCAGTCAACTAGCTACTTTTTATGTCTTTATTACTGGTTACTTATTTTTTAGGTGATTGTATAACTAAAACCACTCAGAAATTTGCATTTGAAATTTTCTTTGTCATAGAGAGATGGTACGTAATTCAAAGTATTATGATTTTCCAAGACCAACCTTAAAGATATCAAGATTATCAAGTGGCCACAACTTTGTGTTAGAAGTGCCAAAGCAGAATGCTTATCCTATCTTCCTCTACATTATTTGCAGATATCAATAAACCACAAAGCATGGCATCACCTGAAGGTGTCTTAGTTGGTAGTTTGATGTGGGCAGTAGACAACTTCATATATAAGCTCCCTACTTTCTCCTTTCTCAGGCTGCATTTAAGAGATAAATAGTGAATCTGTAGGGACCTATCTTGGATAGTTTAAGTGGGTTCGAACATGCAGTACTTTTCTAAAATTATACGCTCAGGTAAGTTAAATGTCAACCATTGAAATGTGTACAAAATTTAAAAATCAAGATTAATTTCACAAAATGAGTTGTTGCCTAAAACTCTGTGGAACAAAAACACATGTTGGATTGCTGATTAGTCTAAAGACTGAAGTGACACTAAAAATTGGAAATTGGAGAGAATATTTGAAATTAGCAGTATGAAAAGTATAGATTATGGTAGGAAAAGAATCTAGACTTAGTTTCTTTTTAAAATCTTTGGACAATATTAATCACAAGGTATTTTGACTTTTCAAGTTATGGAATACACTGACTATGTATGATTAATTTAACAAATATGTATTATTCAGCTCTGAGTCAGGTCAAGTTTTATAGTTAAAACTGAAGTGAATGCAAATATAATTTATTTTTCTAAAAATAAACTTGAAACATTATTTCATGCCCCTAGTCTACAGAACCCAGTGATACAATTTAATCACTTGAAAAAATATTCATGAATTCGCTAATTTTTTCAATCATATGCTGTTGTATCCCAATACATCCAAGGTTCTATATAGCTTTCATAAATTATCTTCCATGTGGCTTCTCAGTTCCAGGTGACATAGTGTCTTACGTAGCATCCAGATTTCGGTAGGTAATAGGTAATAGGAAATTATTTGCCCTATTCATCTGTAAACACTTTCAAAAACCTACTTCATCTTGTATTGCTATTCAATGCAAGTTTCTGCATTTGTTGCATCTGATGAGAAGTCCTTAGATTTACCAATCTTCTAGTCACCTAGTTAATTTAGATTATTTCTAGTACTATAGTAGTGTGCATATTTCCGAACTGCTTGCATCTTATCAGATAATTCTTTACATATAGATAGAGCTGAGGGATAATTCAAACTGAAATTTTATCCAAATTTCTTTCTTACGCTGATCCTAAGAGACTTAGTAAGGGAAGGTTCTTAGTCTTTAAGCTGAGACCTATTCACACCAACGTTTCTATGCTTAAGCTGCTTTGCCATTCTCAAATGGTGGATTTATTTATGTGTTTCAATGAGCTTAACCCCATCAAAGGCAAACACACTGGGTTGTCTTATCTAAGGTCTTGGGGCAGGTAGTGCGGTTCTTCTCTGTCTCTGTTCCTATCACTTCTTTACGGCAAACATATTAAGCTTGACTTCCTTCAAAGCCTAGTCTTTGACTCTTTAAAGCAGCAGACTCTTGAAAATGAAAAGCCTTTCATTTCAAGGTTATTGTCCCTGCTTTCAGGCATAAAAATCTAATTTGGAACACAAAACCAATCATTCTCTTCTATTTGAATAAATTTTGGACTTTACTTCATATTCTGAAAGCAATGAATATTGTTGATCCAATTGCAGGAGATGGAAGGTGGAGGAGGGAAATAAATACATTTTTGAGTGAAAACTTGGTTTATAGGCCCAAATTTTAATACAACACACCATTATTTGCACAATTCTGTATCTCTCTCTCTCTCTCTCTCTCTCTCTCTCTGTCTCTGTCTCTCTGTGATTAAAACATAATCACATGCAGAGAGCTTTGCAAATTTAGGGGCAGGCATTATTAAACAATTGAGAAAACGGAACATATCCAGCATGCCAAAATCTGCCTGCATGCTAAAAGTAATGTCCAACTATAGTGATTTCTAATGGATTGGTCCACAGAGTAGTGTTCCTTTTATATGCATTTTAAATTTAAAAAATTTTAAAATATAGATTTAGGGGATACAAGTGCAGATTTCTCACATGCAGTTGCATAATAGTGAAATCTGAGCTTTTAGTGTACCCATCACCTGAATAGTGAACATTATACCCAATAGGAAACTTTTCAGTCCTCACCCCTCTTCCAAGCTCCCACCTTTTACGTCTCCAATGTCTGTTATTGCACTCTGTATGTCTCTTTGTACTCACTGCTTAGCTCCCTCTTATAAATGAGAACATTTGGTATTTGACTCTGTTTCTGAGGTATTTCACTTAGGATAATGGCCTCCAGCTCCACCACTGTTGCTGTAAAAGACATAATTTCATTCATTTGTATGGCTGAATAGTATTCCATGGTATGTGTGTATCTCATATATATATATATACACACACACACACATATACACATAACATTTTCTTTTTCTAATCTTCCACTGATGGATGCTAACATTGATTCAATATCTTTGCTATTGTGAATAGTATGATAATAAACATACAAGTACAGGTATCTTTGTGATAGAATGATTTCCTTCTCTTTGGGTATATACTCAGTAGTGGTATTGCTGAATCTAAGGATACTCCAATGTTTTGTTCTTTGAGAAATCTCCATACTGTTTTCCATAAGGTTGTATTAATTCACATTCTCACCAACAGTGCATATGCATTCCCGTTTCTCTGAATCCTTGCCAACAACTTTTGTGTTTTGATTGTTTAGTAATAGCCATTCTGATGGGTGAAAGGTGGTATCACTTTGTGCTTATAATTTGCATTTTTCTGAGATTAGCGATATTGAGTATTTTTCTTACATTTCTTGGCCTCTTGTCTGTTGTCCTTTTCACACTTTTTAATGGGGTTATTTCGTGATTGTTGTTAAGTTATTTGAGTTCCTTATAGATTGTGGATATTAGTCCTTTGTTGGATGCATAGACGCAAATTGTTTTTTGCCATTGTGTAGGTTATCTGTTTACACTCTTGTTTCTTTTGCTGTGCAGAAGCATTTATTTTTCTAGTTCCATTTGTCTACTTTTGTTTTCACTGGCATTTGCTTTTAAAGACTTGGTCATAAGTTCCTTGCCTAGACAAATATCCAGAAGAGTGTTTCCTGAAACGTTTATAGTTTCATGTTTTTTATTTACATTTTTAATCCATCTATTGTTAATTTTTGTATATTGAGAGAGGTGTACCTGCAGTTTTATTCTTCTGCATGTATCTATCCAATTTTTCCAGCACCCTTAATTGTTGTTTCCACAGTATATATTTTTTGTTGACTTTGTCAATGATCAGTTGGCTATTGGTATGTGGCTTTATTTCTGGGTTCTCTATTCTGTTCTATTGATCTTTGTGTCTATCTTTATATCAGTACCATGTTGTTTTTGGCTACTATAGTCTTGTAGTATAATTTGAAGTCAGGCAATGTGAAGCCTTCAGCTTTTTAAATTTTGCTTATGATTGCTTTGACTTTTAGGCTCCTTTTTTGGTTCCACATGAATTTTACAATTTTTTTCTAATTCTGTGAAAAATGGCATTGGTAATTTGGTAGAAATTCCACTGAACCTGTAGTATCATGATTTCAATGATATCGATTCTTCCCATCCATGAGCATCTCAAGATGTTCTTTCATTTGTTGGTGTCATCTGCAATTCCTTTCATCTTGTTTTGTAGTTCTCTTTATAAAGATTTTTCACCTCCATGGTTAAGTATATTTCTAGTGTTTTTATTTTGCTTGGTTTTGTTTTGTTTTGTAGCATTGTTCATGGGATCTTCTTGATTTGGTACTCAGCAAGATCATTATTTGTTTACAAAAATCCTAACTTTTGTACATCAATTTTGTATCCTGAAACTTTCCTGAATGCATTTATCAAATCTAAGATTTTTTTTTTCAGTGGAGTCTTTGGAGTTTTCTAGGTATAAGATCTTATCATCAGTAAACAAGAATAATTGAATTTCTGGTTTTCCATTTTGAAGCCTTTCATTTTGTCCTCTTCCCTGATTGTTCTGGCAAGGACTTCCAGTACTCTTGGAGTGGCAAAAGTGGGCATCCTTGTCTTGTGCCTGTTCTTAGAGGGAATTTCACACAAATGAATTATATTAAATGTAGCCTTTGGGGTTTTGCTTCATTTGTTCAACATTATGTTTGTAAGATTTGTAAGATTCACTCACGTTGATGACTGTAGCTCTAGTTATGCCATTTTAATTTCTGTACATTATTCTCTTGAGGAAATATACCCTGATTAACAACTTTGGACCAATATTTCAGCTTCTGGGTTTGGATCTTTTATAAATAATGTTACTATCAATATTGTCATATATCTCTCTTGCTACGTATGTGCATACAATTTGATTTGGAAATTGTTTCATTTTTATTTTTATTTTTTTAGAGTTGTTGTCTCACTCTGTCACCCAGACTGGAGTGCAGTGGCATGATCATAGGTCACTGCACCTCTACCTCCTGGGCTCAAGTTATCCTCCCACTCAGCCTCTGGATTAGTTAGGGCTGCATTCCCATGCCACCATACCTGGCTTTCTTGTTTTCAATGCACCAAATGATTCCAAACAATTTCCCAAAAAGGCTGTACCAATTTACTCCTCCTCAATAAATGTGCAACTACTACATCCTTGCCAATATTTGATATTGTCAGATTTTGTTTTGTTTTTTGATAGGCATTCTTGGAAGGAATCTTCTTCAAATAGATGAAAAGCAACTGTGAAACTCTACAACTAACACTCTATTTAGTAGTACACTGAATATTTTCCACCTAAGATCAGGGTATAATCAAGGATTTCAGTATGCCATTTCTCTTCAACATTTTACAGAAGCAATATTTAGCAAAGGCAGTAAGTCAAAGAAAATAAATGAAAGGCATTATGAGAAAAGAAAAATTGTCCTATTTTGTAGAGAAGATTACAGAATTTATCAAAAAAGCTACCAGAATTAAGTGAGGTTAGCAATTTCACAGGAAATAAGGTCAATATCCAAAAATGCCTAGGGGTTCATGGGGCTCACCTACATTCTCTCTCTCGCTCTTTCGCTTTTTTTTTTTTTTTTTTTTTTTTTTTTTTCTTCTTAGGGATTGTATCTCACTCTGTTTTCCAGGCTGGAGTGCAGTAGTACAATCAGGGCTCACTGCAGCCATGAGCTCCTGGCCTCAAGCAATCCTCCCTCCTCATTCTCCCAAGTAGCTAGGACTACAGGCACATGCAATGACCCTTGGGTACTTTTTAATATTTTTTAGAGATGAGCCTTCACTGTGTTGCCAAGGCAAGTGTCAAACTCCTGGCTTAAAGAAATTCACATCAGTTAGAATGACAATCATTAAAAAGTCAGGAAACAACAGGTGCTGGAGAGGATGTGGAGAAATAGGAACACTTTTACACTGTTGGTGAGACTGTAAACTAGTTCAACCATTATGAAAAACAGTATGGTGATTCCTCAAGGATCTAGAACTAGATGTACCATATGACCCAGCCATCCCATTACTGGGGATATACCCAAAGGATTATAAATCATGCTGCTATAAAGACACATGCACACGTATGTTTATTGTGGCACTATTCACAATAGCAAAGACTTGGAATCAACCCAAATGTCCATCAGTGACAGACTGGATTAAGAAAATGTGGCACATATACACCATGGAATACTATGCAGCCATAAAAAAGGATGAGTTTGTGTCCTTTGTAGGGACATGGATGCAGCTGGAAACCATCATTCTTAGCAAACTATCACAAGAACAGAAAACCAAACACCGCATGTTCTCACTCATAGGTGGGAACTGAACAATGAGATCACTTGGACTCGGGAAGGGGAACATCACACACCGGGGCCTATCATGGGGAGGGGGGAGAGGGGAGGGATTGCATTGGGAGTTATACCTGATGTAAATGATGAGTTGATAGCTGCTGACAAGTTGATGGGTGCAGCCCACCAACATGGCACAAGTATACATATGTAACAAACCTGCACGTTATGCACATGTACCCTAGAACTTAAAGTATAATAATAATAATAAAGAAAAAAAGAAAGAAAGAAAAAAAAAAAAGAAATTCTTCCACCTCATGCTCCCAAAGTGTTGGGATTACAGGCAGGAGCCACTGCAAACGATAGACTTTCTTTCTTTAAAGATTACTTTTACAGAGCATAGAATTTTAAATTGACACTTATTCATCAGTTCTATGAAACTGTGGGGAAAGTGAAAATAGTTAACTCAGGCAGGAAGATATGTTTTATCATTGACAATTTTTAGAATTTCCAGGGTATGGTGATAATAAAAAGCAGACTGGCTTTTATTCAGTTTTGTGATAGCTTTAAATTCATTACAGACAGTGAACACAGTTATTGCCTGTACTTGGGCAGACTATCCTCACCACCTTCTCTTGGCATTCTATTACTATGAATATATCATTCAATCACCTTCAGCTTCCAAAAGTTTTGTATAACACTCAACTTTCATTCTCAATTATACAATGTGATTGTTTCTTTGAATGTGAACTATACCCCTTCTCCCATCTTGCTGGCTAGTTTATGAATCACTCTTTGTTTTTGTTTCATAATACATGTGAATTCAATTTTACATTTGTATTTTCCTGAGGTTTGAGGGGATTTTGAATATGTGTAAATTATGTAGCTCATAATTTTAAAACAATTATCAGTAGTTATCTGTTTAAATAACACCACAGTCCCATTCTCTTTTTATTCTGATTTAAATGGATTTTAGGTATTTTCTCTTCTTTATTTTTTATTCCTTCTCCCCTGTCTTCAATTCACCAATTTCTCATTACTTATCTAATCTGGCGTTTCATCTACTCATTGAGTTTTAAACTGTGATACTTGTATTTTCAGTTCTAGAATTCGAATGTAGTTATTTTTCAGATCTGGCATGCAATATTTGATTATTTCTTATTCTCACTTGAGGTATTCAATCTTGTATTTTCTTTCCTCCATCATATAAATCTTAATTATTTAAAAATATGAATCTTGCAGTAACACAACTGACCTAGAGAGGCCTCTGAGAGCCTCGGGAAGAGTTTTTTTTTTCTTTGCAAAGGGCAGGGAGCCCTGGAATGGGTTTGCCCTGAGAGGGGCCTGTGAAAAAGTATACGTATGTGTGTGTGTGTGTGTGTGTGTAAATATATATATATACACACTTACATATAAAAATGTCTCTGTATGTCCTCTTTTTTTTTTTTTTTGAGATGAAGTCTCGCTCTGTCGCCCAGGATGGAGTGCAGTGGCCGAATCTCAGCTCACTGCAAGCTCCGCCTCCCGGGTTCACGCCATTCTCCTGCCTCAGCCTCCCGAGTAGCTGGGACTACAGGCGCCCGCCACCACGCCCGGCTAGTTTTTTGTATTTTTTAGTAGACACGGGGTTTCACTGGGTTAGCCAGGATGGTCTCGATCTCCCGACCTCGTGATCCACCCGTCTCGGCCTCCCAAAGTGCTGGGATTACAGGCTTGAGCCACCGCACCCGGCCTCTATGTCCTCTTGTGTTTATTAGTTGTAATATCTTGTTTTCAAGTATGTATGCACACACACACATACCTGTATTATACATGAATGAAAACAAAAATGATTATATTAAAAAAAACTTCTAAAAAATATTGAGAGCACTCTTATTAAGAAACAAAGTAAATGTAATTAACATTAACTAGAGGACTGAGAAAGCATATTGAATGGTGCAGAATTTAATATACAGCCTTTTAGAATGTGTTTAATTTCAATAAAATATTAAATAAAGGTTATGGTAGCTGAAGCAAACAGTTAAATAAAACACAGAGGGAGAGCTGTTGCATGGAGGACTGGGAAAAAGATTTTTAATTTAAAACATTGAGAATCTGTGGAAGGGTCTAGTTTCTTTCTTAAACTTTGCTTTATAGCATGTTTCTATCTCTTTATAGAGGAACAAAGTGAAATCCTTTCTTCTCTTTTAGCAAGACTGAGCCTGACACTGAGAGTACTCTAAGGTAGTTGTCAAGCCGTCAACTCGCAAGGTGGCCGATTAGGACAAAAGCCAAACTGAAAATAACAATCAAGTCATTATTCAAATACTGCAATAATGCAGGCAACAGGCAAAGAGAAAGAAAAGTGCCGTTCTCTAATGTTTTATTTTTTCTAATGGAAAGATATCAGGCTAGAGCCAGTCAGGTAACATTTGATAAAGGTGGGAAAGCATCTCACTAAGCAGTACTGAACAAGAAGCTCCTGTCTCTTATGGAGACCTGTGGGGCCAAGGAGAGGGAATGGGTACAAGGTAGGAGCAAACTCAGTCAAAGCAGAGGGCAAGCTCTTGGTCACTATAGTTTTCTACTCCTCTTGTCATGGGAGATTCTCAAGTGGGGCCCCAGATAAGGCATACAGAGGGAGAGTCCTGGGCTAGGGATGAAAACATATGTATGGACATGGCCAGTTGAGGTGGGAGGAGAGTGGGACAGTGGGGAGGGAGAAAAGAGAAAGTGGTATCTTTGGCTGCTTACCCCTTTGAGACTGCAAGTCTGGTGTTGGGAAGACAGCTCTCTCCCATGAGGACTGACCAGTAAAGCCTTTGTCACTGCCTATGGTCAGGCCTGAAAGATCACACAGGGTTTTGGCCCCTAGCTAAGCCCCTATATACTGTAGGGGCTGCATGGCCATCCACATCCTCAGTGATTTGGTAGAAAGGCACTCTCAATCCAGAGAGAGTTGTGGTCATGGGTATGGTTTATTACAGTAAAATGATACAGTAGAGTCATCAAAGGAAAAGACACATCAGATGGAATCTGGAGAAATCCAGGTGCAGACTTCCAAAATTCACCCTCTCAGGATGAGGGAGTGGACTTGCACAAAATGCTCTCCATTTCCAGGCAGCAACATGTTTCCAGTGCTTCTGCTGAGAGGGACTCACTTGAAATTCAAAGTCCAGGTGGTTTTTTGTTTGTTTTTGAGGAACTGGTTACATAGGGATTCTTTTCTGCACATACATGAATGGTTATCAAAATTCCAGACCCCCAGAATAAAATCAGATTGTTGTGTGTTAAATTGTGTCCTACGAAAAGACCTCTTACCTTCCTAACTGCAGGCATCTCAGATTGTGAACTTATATTGGAATAGGGTCGTTGCAGACTAAGTTCAGTTAAGTTCAGGTGAAGTTAAGTTCAGATGAAGTGGTATTGTAGTGAAGTGGGCCTAATCTAATATGATTTGTGTCCTAATAAGAAGAAAGATATTTGAACACAGATGGAGAGGGAAGATGACTATGTGAACAGAGGTAGAGTTTGGAGTTAAGCTGCCAGGAACCAAAGAAAACCCGGGACCACCAAAAGCCAGATGAGACACGGAGGGTTCCTCCCTTCTAGGAGAAAATGGGTAATTGCCAATTCGATTTCACACTTCTAGCCTCGGGAACGGTAAGATGATACATTTCTATTGGTTTAAGCAGCATGTGTGTTATGATAGCCCCAGGACATAAATAGATTTTGCTGATGGGATTGGGGTGTTGCTACAATAAATTTTTAAATAATGTGACAATGGCTCTGGAATTGGGTAGTGGGTAAAGGCTGAGTTTTGAGGCTCTTGATTTAAAAAAGAAAATATGCATAGATTCACTTGAAGAGACTGTTGGCAGAAATAATGCTCATTAAAGAACATTCTAGTGAAAAATCAGAGATAAGTTAGGAGAACTATATAGAAATTTATTATCATGTTAGAAAATATTACCATAAATATGAACAGTAAGGCTACTTCTGGTGAGGTCTGAGATGAACATGACGAACATAATATTAGAAGCTGAAGAAAAGGCAATCCTTTTTATAAAGTGGCAGATGACTTTGCTGAATTATTTTGTACTATTTTGAGGAAGGTAAATTTGTAAGTGATAAGCTTCAATATTTAGTGAGATATATCTGAGCAAAGTGTGGAAGATACGGTCTGGTTTTTTTTTTTTTTTTGCTGCTTATAGTAAAATGCAAGAGGAAATGCACAAGTTGAAGAATAAACTGTTAAACAAAAATGAAACAGCACTTGATGACTTGGAAACTTCTCATCCTATCCTGATAGCATGGTATAGAAACAGGACTAAGAGTCTGCCTAGACAATCATGTGCTAAAGAAATTGAGTACATCACTGTGATGGTTAATATTAAGTCTCAACTCGATTGGATTGAGTGATGCAAAGTATGGTTTCTGGGTGTGTCTGTGAGGGTGTTGCCAGAGGATATTAACATTGTGAATCAGTGAACTGGGAGAGGAAGACCCACCCTCAATGTGGGTGAGCACCTCCAATTTGCTGCCAGCCTGGCTAGAAGAAGCAGGTGAAAGAAAGTGGAATAAGCTGGCTTACTGAGTCTCCCAGCCTCCGTCTTTCTCCTGTGCTGGATGCCTTTTGCCCTCAAACATCCGACTCCAAGTTCTTCAGCCTTTGGACTCTCGGACTTACACCAGTGGTTTTCCAGGGGTTCTCAGGCCTTTGGCCACAAACTGATGGCTGCACTGTCAGCTTCCCTACTTTTGAAGCTTTGGGACTTGGACTGAGCCGCTGCTGGCTTCCTTGCTCCTTGGCTTGCAGAGGGTCTATCATGGGACTTTACTTTGTCATTGTGTTAATCAGTTATCCTCAATAAACTCCCTTTCCTATATACATATATCCTATTATTTCTGTCCCTCTGTAGAATTCTGGTTAGTACAATTACTCCTGTATCCAACCAAATCACTCAGCAAGATAGAGGAAAAGAGATGTGATTTTCCAGAAAGGATATGTAGATCTTCTTGTTTAATGTTTAGATTCCCGTGAATTACTCAGGAGACTGTAAAGGTTCTTTAGGAATTATACCAGCAGAAACATTCCCAGCTTGTGAAGCAGGGCATTTGCCTGACCCCTTTGCTGGACTCACAACAGCAGTGTCTTGTTTACTCCCCTGATGGGAGAGAGCACACAAGCAAATGAGGCGGGAACTGGAGTGCATGAACACTGGAACTGGCTGCCCATTCTGGTGCCTGTGGGATCAAACTACTCATTCGGACTGCTGCATTCCACCCCTTGCAGGAGGGAGCATGCAGGTGAGTGGGTGCAGGAGCCCGAGCGAGCACTTTTGGGCACTGGCAGGAGCAAACTCCATGCAGGCCCTTTTCAGGCAGTGTGCCTGTGACTCCCAAAGCCCCAGAGGGTGTGTTACAGTACTCTTTTAGCTCTGCCATCTACGAACGGTTTAAGTGTTAACATCTCAGTGGGCCCTTTGCATCCATGCTCATGACTGCCAAGCTCTTGTCTGATGTCCAGGAAAAATGAGACTGCCCAAATGAATTGAATAATGGTAAATGTGGGAGATTTTATTGCCAATGAAAGTGATTCTCAGCGGGAAGGGGAGCTGAAAAGGGGATGGGGCAGAAAGGTAATCTTCCCCTGAAGCCCAGCCTTCTCTAGCTGGATACTTCTCCAAAGTTATGCTGTCAAGCTGTCCCTCTGAAGTCAAGCTGCTTCTCTCCAATGTCCAACCATAGTCCCTACATCCAGCTGCTTTTCTTCTCTGCTGACTGAGTCTGGGGTCTTTATAGACACAGGATGAGGTGAGACAGGGCCATGAATGGTTTAGGAAAAGGCAACATTCAAGCAGGAAAACAGGGATATAAGTTCTCACTTTGGGCTGCAGTTTCAGGCTTTTCAGCTTGAGGGTGGGGTTTTCACCAAGGACCCATCCCTTTTCTGCCTAAAATTTATCTGGATCCTGTCCCTATCATTTGGACTGAGGGTGATAGAGATGGGATGAAATGAATGAAGAATGAGTCTGACTGCAGGGCCATAGATGCAGAAGCCTGAACTGATAGAACATCCTCGGGCAGGAGGCTACAGTTGCCTCTTAGGTGGCCCAAGAGGGACAAGGGGACAAAGCACTGGGCCACCGAGGCTTAGTCTGAAGCCTTGGAATTTAATGAAGTTTGCCCTGCTGGTTTTTGGACTTGCTTGGGACATGAGACCCCTTTTCTCCTATTTTTCAGTTAGGAAATGGGAAGGTCTATCCATTCCCATACACCATTGCATTGTGTAAGCATATTACTTGTTTTCTGATTACACAGACGCACAGCTTAAAAAGATTGTTGCTGCAGGATAAACCATAACCAAAGTCTCACCTATAACTGATCTAGATGATTCGATGATAAGATTTGGGACTTTTTTAGCTGATTATATGTAGATGAGATTTGGACTTAGAGTTGATGCTGGAGTGGGTTAAAACTTTTGGGGATGTCAAGATGGGGTGAACATATTTTCCATGTGGGAAGGACATGAATTTTGTGGGGCCAGAGAGTGGACTGTTACGGATTAAATTATGTCCCCATAAAAGATATATTGAAACCCCAAGATTAAAATACACTCATGTACAAGCAGAAAGTCTGGCACAATGACTCTCTGCAAAATTGTTGTTTATAAATTTTAAAATATTTGACTACCAGGCATAGTAAGTGACAAAGCAGAATTTGTTTTCTAATATGAATCTAAGTGTTACAGAAAATTGTTCATGTCATTCTGTTTATAAAATATTTTCTTCCCACAATAATCAGTGATTATAATAAGGTAATACCATTAATTAAGATGATTTACTGAAATAACTATAATTTATTAAAATATTAACATAACTTATTAATATAACTATTAATAGAACTAACATTATTTATTAACATAACTATTAATTTTGATCATCACAGTAAATATAAATTAGTTGAAATTTTAAAACAATTATAATTAGAAGGACAGTTTTACTCAAAACCACTGAGATGTTTCTGGCATGTGTTCCATCTGCAAAAATTATAATTCAAGCAAATCTGCAAAGGTAGGTATAGGCACAAACCAAAGCCTTAAAGTCTATTTGAATATTTAGCAATGGAGTTCATCCAATTACCTCCTTGAAATGGATATGAATGTATTTTTACTATTGTCCATTTTATGGATGGCCAAAAGTTCTCTGCTAAATGGCAACTACATTAACAAAGAGAAAATGAAACAAAATCAATCAAACAAACAAACAAAAACAACAATCACCATTCTAGGCTTTGTATTTTCAACTTAGGCTGTTATCAACATCTTTATCCAGGGATAGAAATACCCATTTTACAGAGAGATTTCAGTCCAATAGCTGTTCATGATACTGCTCAGTATCCAGGAACTCTATTACATTCACCATACTCTATCAAAAATGGAAAATAAAATGATAAACAAAGGTTGGAAAATTACTTGAAGAGTTAACTGTCATGACCTAGATATTATCCTTTGCTGCCCTGGCTATCAGAAATTCACTTCCTGGAAATCAAAGGTTATCATTCTATAAGCCGTTAGCCAGTGAGGCTAACATTCACACCTCCAGTAACCTATTGTCATCTCAGGTTTATTGCAATATACAAAACAAAAAGTTTGTAATCAACAGACCCAGGCAGTTTTACCAAAGGAAAACCACAGAAACAACGTTGGAAGCAACCTACAAATGCTCTTGAACCTAACTGGAATTAACTGTATTAGTTACCACTAATTTCATATTTATGTCTAAAAGCACAGATTTGTGCATTTACCTTTTGAAATTCATAAAGCATCACACTCCCATGACTTCAGTGTACTAAATGGAGATATAAAACTGAGACGCTTAAAATTCTTTAGAAGCAGACAGCATTATAAAGAATTCAGTGTTTCCAAGAAACTTGGATCAAATGTCAGATTTTTAGACTTCTGAGATTTCCAGACCTAGAGGCTGAATGCCAGGAGCCACTGATTATTTCACCCTGTGTCTTCTCTTTCTTCTCTCTTTTCTTCCCATCCTTTTAAAATAGCTATCTTTTGTCATTTTCTAAATATTATAATATAGGTTTTTAAATATAAAAAATGAAAAAGAGAGACATTTATCCTTGTTTCCATTGTTTTTGTTTCTAAAAGCTAATCCTTGTTAATAAGATAAAACAGAAAGATAAGTAAACTTGGAAACTGGCCACTGTGCCACTTTGCAAATTGAGAAGTTGAGATGGAAGGTTTTTTTCAGGCTAGGGTTAAAAAAAATCAGTGTTGGTGAAGAGAATACATCAAGGCCTATTAATAATCTACTTCTTGTGTTTCTTGACATTACAGTTCTACATTGTATCTTGTCTAGAGTCCAAGTGCTTCTATATAGCCACTACCTAATGAATGAATTTACCAGAAAACAAAACAAAGTACAGCAAAAGTCACCAGAAAC
This sequence comes from Macaca thibetana thibetana, assembly GCF_024542745.1. NCBI lineage: Eukaryota > Metazoa > Chordata > Mammalia > Primates > Cercopithecidae > Macaca > Macaca thibetana. The sequence goes on from NC_065594.1 coordinate 64,662,039, forward strand.
TGATGATCCACCTGAAACTCAAGGATTTCCTATAATCATGGACCTATTTTGATTTGGAAACCTGGATAAAGATGATAATTTGAACTCTTGACATTAGACATGATGATGTTTTCGCAGAGGTGAATTCTGGTAAAGAGCAATGAATGTAAAACACCCTGAAAGACTAAAAATATTTCACTGTGACCCTTGAAAAATTGTCTTCAACTCTTCTTCCTCACCAAAACTTTGCTAAACCTAAGTTGATCAACCAATAGCTGATACACTGCAACTACTATTTTTCTACTCTAACATCCTGTTGTGTAATTAATGTAACATGTATCCAAAGTTTACCGAAGAATTTCCTTAGTGAACATTATTGGAGGAAAACTAAATGTTGACTTATTTTCTATCTGTCACATAATAAAATTAAGCATCATGCTTCTCTCATTAACATTCATTTCAAAATTTTTTCTCATTTTGCAACATTTTAACATAAGCTTGAGCAAATGATTTAACTTGTTTTTCTTCTTCCATAATATGTAATGGACATTTAAGTTGGTCACCAGGAAACAAATATTTAAATGAACAAGAAACAAGAATGTGATGAATACAACAAGCAAACATATCATTGCCAATTTTCCAAAGAAGATACGCTAATAATAAGTAAGTTCAAAGAGTATTGTCTGTTTCTTTAAGTTTAACAGTGTAATCAAACATATGTATACTTAAGCAAATATAAGAGAGTTCATTGAGTCATTTGAGGTTTACCATACCTAACTTGTGTCAGGAGTTTGGGTTTGGTTGGTGTAAGGGTGGCAAAATATACACTTGTATTAATTTATTTACAGATAAAACCAATGAGAAAATATAATGGTAGATAAAATCCTAATAGAAAAATATAGTGATGTTAAGGATTACAAATTTTATTTCATAATCAGTTGAACACACTAAGCTTTTTTAAGGGATAAAACTTAACTAACTTCTGTTATAGATATAATTTTAGAAAGAATGTAAATGATGGTTTGGAAATATATTGGAAGAAGACAGTTTAAGGAATGATGAGGGGCACACACTTAGGATAGTGTTTCAATGAACTGAAAGTTTCTTTTACTCTAAATGTGGGAGCTAATAAAAGTCAGAAAACAAGTTCCCCAGAATCATGGATAGAAATGGTCCATTTCCTTTACAAGACAGCTTACTTCTGTTAAGAAATACAATGAAGTTCTCATTTCAGAAAGTATTTGTTGGGTTTCTTGGGTAAAATGCAATTCCAGCCCTCATCCTCACTCTATGTAGACTTATAGAGGGGTTTTTTCAGAACATGTCAAGGAATAAGGAGTGAATTTTGGCTTTGAGCAATTATTTACTACATATCCAACTGGAAAATTGGAAAATGTATTTCTATTTTAGCACTTATTGTCACCTCTTTCTCCCAAATTTCTACTCTGTTTAGTTGCCCTCTTTAGGTTCACCATGGCCTTCCACTCCTGCTTCATTGATTGAGGTCCATCAGTCTCCGGCAATGCCTGTTTAGCCAGTGTCTGTGGCTTAAAACTGTTCCTCCTCTTTTTTTTTTCTTTCTATTGAAACAGATTTTACTTGTGATTTATTTCCTGGGTGTTATACATGACTTAAGATAGAATATGGAATATAGTTTGTCTGAAAAAAATCTGTTTTATTTGTTAATGCACTAGCTTTTAGAATACTTAAGTCTAACTTCAAAGCACTACTTCTTAATCATGTGTAGGTTATGCAACAGTCAGCTTTAGTTTTTGTTCTAGGATTACACATGCTACCTTTGAGATCAGAGTCAGTGAGTGGCTAATATACCTGAATTGGTTTCATCATTTATAAAATGGGAAAGATATGATATGTGTGTATTCATGTGGTTTATGTAAATGTTGTGGTTATAGATGCTAAAGTAATGTTTAAATGATTTACTATGTATTTTAATATGTCTATTGTGCTCACTAAAAAAAAGCATTAGAACTAAGATATGAAAGTACTATGATCTCTAAATTGAGAAAAATCCTTGTGTTCAGCTTTGAGGAATTTTTTAAATTATATCCTATATTGGAATTAGAAACAAGAGATTACTCATATTAAGAAAAGGATAAGTGTATTAATATTTGTTCAAACTACTCTTTAAATACAAATTTTTAATTTGGATTTGGAGGGCTTTTTAAATTTAGGGTATATTTTATCTTCATATGCATAACATTTTTACAGTATCAATTTTATACATATGTAGCCACCATCTGTATTTTTCTCAGTTCTCAAAATATTACTGACATATGTTTCAAAGTCACTATCTTCATGACTACTTGAAAATACATTCTGCTTCTTTCTGCCTTTAGGTATTGTTTTACACACAAAACACCCACTGAAAAATTGAGGTCTTAGTGCTCTGCACTGATTCTCTATGAATTTCATCCTGTAATGCTTTCTTTATAGGTAAGCCAGGCTCAGTGGCTCACACCTGTAATCCCAGCACTTTGGGAGGCCTAGGCTGGCGAATCACCTGAGGTCGGGAGTTTGAAACCAGCCTGACCAACATGGAGAAACCCCATCTCTACTAAAAATACAAAAAAAAAAAAATTAACTGGGCATGGTGGCTCATGCCTGTAATGCCAGCTACAAGGGAGGCTGAGGCAGGAGAATTGCTTGAACCCGGGAGGCGGAGGTTGCGGTGAGCCAAGACCGCACCATTGTACTCCAACCTGGGCAACAAGAGTGAAACTCCATCTCAAAATAAATAAATAAATAAAAATAAATAAATTGTAGTTAAAACACATGATAAAAATGCTAAAAGCAATGAGCCATTAATTTATTCAAGATGGATTATACTTAAACAGAATAATAAGAATAATAAAAGGAAAACATCATTAACCTGGATCACATTATATAAATGAAGTTTTATACACATAAAAAAGAACATAAAATGTCCATGCATTGTTTAATGAATAATCATAAAGTGAACACCTGTTTAAATACTGCCCTGATCAAGAAATAACAAAGTATCACCTGTAACTTATAGTCCTTTCCCACATCTCACGTTTTCCCCAGTCACAAACTTCTCTATTGTAATCATCACTATATTGACTTCCATGATATTTGTTTTCTTACTTGTCTTTGTATTTTTATGTACACATTTGTAAACACTATAATTTAGTTTTGTCTGATATTGAACATTACACATATAGAAAGTCTTTTTTCAGGGGAAGAAGCCAAGATAGCTTCTCTTTTTCAGGGGAAGAAGGCAACTAGAAGCAGTTGCCGCTGGCAGCTCCCATTGAGAAAAACAAAAATGGCAAGTGAATCCTGTACCTCCAGCCAAGGTATCCAGGTTCTAGCCTCTTGGAGCAACCCACGAAAGGCAAGGAAAAATAGGGTAGAGCGAAAGCCCACCAGGGAGCGATATGCGGCAAGGGGAGCTACCTTCACCAGCCAAGAGAGGCAGTGAGTGATTGTGCCACCCTGCCCAGGAAACCATGCTTTCTCCACACATCTGTGCAACCCATGAATCAGGAGATTCCCTTGTGAACCCAAGCCACCAGGGTCATGGATCCCAAGTGCAGAGCTGTGAGACTTGGCAGCTGCTCAGGTTGCAACCAGTAGCAGTAGACTGGAGACTGTCTAAGATGACCGTGTTCCTGGGAGGAGAAGCAGCTGCCATCACTGTGGCTCCAGTTGGCCATTTTCCACTGCCAGTGCTGGGGAGACAGGGCAGTATGGACAGGGAAGGATTTCCCTTAGTGCAGCACAGTGGCTGTGGCCGATTATGGCCAGACTGCTTCTTAGGTGTGACCTAGATCTATTCCTCCTCACAGAGCGGGGCTGGAGTAACTCCAGTGAGGGGTTTATGGACAGAACTCTTAACTCCCTGGGACAGAGCCCCACTACTGGGCAAACTTAATCTTTCCTGCCTGTTGGCCCTAAAGAGACCAGGCAGTCCAGATGAGTGGGATTCCCCACAGTGCAGTGCACATGCTCCACCAAGGGGCAGTCAGAGCACTTTGTTAAGTGGGTCCCTGATGCTGTGCCTCTTGACTAGGTGAGACCCTTCCAACAGGGGTCGCCAAACACCTTATACAGGAGCATTTCCACCAGTATCTGGCCAGGGCCTCTCTGGGATGGAGCTCACAGAAGAAGGAGCAGGCAGACATCTTTGCTGTTCTGCAGCCTCCCCTGGTGACACCTCCAGCTGCAGAAGAAACCCAGGCAAATATGGTCTGGAGTGGTCCCCCAGCAAACTGCAGCATCCTTACAGAAGAAGGTCCTAACTGCTAAAGAAAAACCAACAGAAAGCAACAACAAAGACCCCACATCATACCCACCCAAATGTCAACAGCTTCAAAGATTGAAGCTCACAAAGATGAGAAAGAATCAGCACAAAAATGGTGAAAACTCAAAAAGCCAGGGTGCCTCTCCTCCAAATGATTGCAACACCTCTCTAGCAAAGGCATAGAACTGAGCTGAAGCTGAGATGGATTAAGTAACAGCAGTAGGTTTCAGAAGGTGGGTAATAATGAACTCCACTGATCTAAAGGTGTATGTTCTATCCAATGCAAAGAAACTAAGAACCATGATAAAACTTTACAGGAGCGGTTAACCAGAATAACTAGTTTAGAGAGGAACACAAATCACCCGATGGAGCTGAAAAACACAACACAAGAGCTTAACAATGCAACCACAAGTATCAATAGCTGAATAGCCCAAACAGAGAAAGGAATCTCAGAGCTTGAAGCAATTTTGCTGAAATATAAGACAGGCAGACAAGATTAGAGAAAAAACAAAACGAAAAAAATGAACAAAACCTCTGATAACTATGGGATTATGCAAACAAAACAAAACAAAGCTACAACTGATGGGGGGCACCCAAAATAGATGGGGAGCATGGACTCAAGTTGGAAAACATACTTCAGGATATTATCCAGGAGAACTTCTACAACCTAGCAAGACAGGCAAACATTCAAATTCAGGAAATTCAGAGAACCCCAGTAAAATATTCTATGAGAAGATCAAACCCAAGACACGTAATTATCAGATTCTCTAAAGTCGAGATGAAGGAAAAAAATATTAAGGGCAGCCAGGAAGAAAGGCCAGGTCACCTACAAAGGGAAGCCCATCAGACTAACAGCGGATCTCTCAGCAGAGGCCCTTCAATCCAGAAGAGATTGGGGACCAATATTCAGCATTCTTAAAGAAAATAATTTCCAACCTAGAATTTCATATTTGCAAAACTACACTTCATAAGCAAAGGAGAAATACATTTTTTTTCAGACAAGCAAATGTTGAGAGAATTCATTACCACCAGGCCTGCCTTGCAAGAGCTCCTGAAGGAAGCACTAAAAATGGAAAGAAAAAACTTACCAGCCACCACAAAAACACACTGAAGTATACAGACCAATGACACTATGAAGCAACGACATTAACAAGTCTGCAAAATAACCAGCTAACATCATGATGACAGGATCAAATTCACACACAATATCAGCCTTAAATGTAAATGGGCTAAATGTCCCAATCAAAACACAGAACAGGGCCAGGCAAGGTGGCTCATGCCTGTAATCTCAGCACTTTGGGAGACTGAGGAGGGTGGATCATGAGGTCAGGAGATTGAGACCATTCTGGCCAACATGGTGAAATCCCATCTCTATTAAAATATATATATAAAAAAATTAGCCGGGTGAGGTGGCGCATGCTTGTAGTCCCAGCTACTCAGGAGGCTGAGGGAGGGGAATTGCTTGAACTCCAGAGGTGGAGGTTTCAGTGAGCCGAGATCACGCCACTGCACTCCAGCCTGGTGACAGAGTGAGACTCCATCTCAAGAGAAAAAAAAAAAAAAAAAAAGACACAGGACAGCAAGCTGGATAACAAGTCAAGACCCATTGGCATGCTGTATTAAAGAACCCATCTCATGAGCAAAGACACACATAGGCTCAAAATAAAGGGATGGAGGAAAATTTACTAAGCAAATGGAAAGCAGGAGTTGCAATCAACGTTTATGACAACAGACTTTAAATCAACTAAGATCAAAAAAGACAAAGAAGGGCATTACATAATGATAAAGTTCAATTCAACACGAAGACCTAGCTATCCTAAATATGCACCTAATACAGGAGCACCCAGATTTATGAAGCAAGTTCTTAGAGACCTATGAAGAAACTTAGACTTCCACATAATAATATTGGGAGACTTTAACACCCCACTGTCAATATTAGATAGATTATCAAGACAGAAAATTAACAAAGATATTCAGGATCTGATCTCAGCTCTGGATCAAGTGGACCTGATAGATATTTACAGAACTGTCCACCCAAAAACAACAGGATATAAATTGTTATTGGTGCCACATGGTATTTACTCCAAACTGATCACATAATTGGAAGTAATACGCTCTTCAACAAAAACAAAAGAACTGAAATCATAGCAGTATCTCAGACCACAGCACAATAAAATTAGAACTCAAGATTAAGAAACTCACTCAAAACCACACAACTACATGGAAATTGAACAACCTGCTTCTGAAGAACTCCTGGGTAAATAATGAAATTAAGGCAGGAATCAGTAAGTTCTTTGAAACTAATGAGAATGAAGAGACAATGTGCCAGAATCTCTGGGACACAGCTAAAGCCATGTTAAGAGGGAAATTTATAACAGTAAATGTACACACCTAAAAGATAGGAAGATCACAAATCAATATCCTAACATCTTAACTAAAAGAACTAGAAAACCAAGAGCAAAAAAATCCCCAAAGCTAGCAGAAGACAAGAAATAACCAAGATCAGAGCAGAACTGAAGGAGATTAACCACATGAAAAAACCCTTAAACAAATCAACATATCCAGAGCTGTTTTTTGAAAAAAGTAATAAAATAAATAGACTACTAGCTGGACTAATAAAGAAGAAAAGAGAGAAGAATCAAATAGACAATTAAAAATGATAAAGGGAATATCACCACTTACCTCACTGATACACAAACAACCATCAGAGAATACTATGAACACCAAAAATAGACTAGAAAATCTAGAAGCAATGAATAAATTCCTGACACATACACCTTCCCAAGACTGAACCAGAAAGAAGCTGAATCCCTGAATAGACCAATAATGAATTCTGAAATCAAGGCAGTAATATATAGCCTACCTCTCAACAAAAAAAAATCCCAGAACCAGAAGGATTTACAGATTAATTCTACCAGAGGTACAAAGAGTAGCTAGTACCATTTCTTCTGAAACTATTCCAATCAATTTAAAAGGAGGGATTCCTCCCTAACTTGTATTATGAGGCCAGCATCATCCTGATGCCAAAATCTGAAAGAGATACAACAAAAAAAGAAAAGTTCAGGCCACAGACTCTGACGAACATCGATGCAAAAATCCTCAATTAAATACTGGCAAACTGAAGCCAGCAGCACATCCAAAAGCTTATCCACCACAATCAAGTTGGCTTCATCCCCAGGTTGCAAGGCTGCTTCAATATTTGCAAGTCAATAAACATAATTCATTACATAAACAGAACTGAAGACAAAACCACAATTATCTCAATAGGCATACAAAAGGCCTTCAATAAAATTCAACATACTTTCATGTGAAAACCTCTTAATAAAGTAGGTATTGAAGCAACACAGCCTTAAAATAATAAGAGCCATATATGAAAAATCTACAGTCAATAACATAGTAAATGGGCAAAAGCTGGAAAACATTCTGCTTGAAAACTGGCACAAGGATGCCCTTTCTGACCACTCCTATTCAGCATAGTATCAGAAGTACTGACTGGGGCAATCAGGCAAGAGAAAGAAAGAAAGGACATTCAAATAGGAAGAGAGGAAGCCAAATTGTCTTTGTTTGCAGATGACATGATCTTATATTTAGAAAACCCCATTGTCTCAGCCCAAAAGTTTTGTAATCTGATAAGCACCTTCAGCAAAGTCTCAGAATACAAAATCGATGTTCAAAAATCACAAGCATTCGTATACACCAACAACAGAGAAGCAGAGACCCAAATCATGAATTAACTCCTATTCACAATTGCTACAAAGAGAATAAAATACCTAGGAATACAGCTAACAAGGGAAGTGAAGGACCTCTTCAAGGGGAACTACAAACCACTGCCCAAGAACATCAGGGAGGACACAAACAAATGGAAAAACATTCCATCCTCATGTATAGGAATAATCAATATTATGAAAATGGCCATACTGCCCAAAGTAATTTATAGATTCGATGCTATTACCATTAAACTACTATTGACATTCTTCACAGAATTCACACATCTATTTAAAAATTCATATGGAACCAAAAAAGAGCCCAAATAGCCAAGACAATCCTAAGCAAAAAACAAAGAACAAAGATGAAAGCATCACACTACTGGACTTCAAACTATAATACAAGACTACAGTAACCAAAACAGCATAGTATTGGTACAAAACAGACACATAGACCAATGCAACAGAATAGAGAACTCATAAATAAGGCCACACATCTCAGCCATCTGATGTTTGACAAAAACAAGCAATGGAAAAAAGATTCTCTATATAATTAACGGTGCTGGGAGAACTAGCTGGCCGCATGCAGAAAATTGAAACTATACTCTTTCCTTACAACTTATACAAAAATTAACTCAAGATGGATTAAAGACTTAAATGTAAGACTCAAAACTATAAAAATCCTAGATGAAAATCTAGGCAATACCATTCAGGACATAGGCATAGGCAAAGATTTCATGATGAAAATGTCAATAGGAATTGCAACAAAAGCAAAACTTGACAAATATGATCTATTTTAACTAAAGAACTTCTGTACATCAAAAGAAACTATCATCAGAATGAACAGACAACCTACAGAACGGGAGAAAAATTTTGCAATCTATCCATGTGGCAAAGATCTAATATCCACAATCTACAAGGAACTTAAATTTAAAAGAAAAAACTAACAACCCCAATAAAAAGTGGGCAAAGGACATAAACAGACACTTCTTAAAACAAGACATTTATGTGACCAACAGAAATTTTTTTTAAAAAAGCTCAACATCACTGATCATTAGAGAAATGTAAATCAAAACCACAAATAGGTACCATCTCACCCCAGTTAAGAATGGGGATTATTGGCTGGGTGCGGTGGCTCAAGCACTGTGGGAGGTTGAGGTGAGTGAATCGCCTGAGGTTGGGAGTTTGAGACTAGCCTGACCAACATGGAGAAATCCCATCTCTAATAAAAATACAAAATTAGCTGGTTGTGGTGGCGCATGCCTGTAATCTCAGCTACTCGGGAGGCTGAGGCTGGAGAACACCTGAACCCAGGAGGCAGAGGTTGTGGTGAGCTGAGATCATGCCATTGCACTACAGCCTGGGCAACAATAGTGACATTCTGTCTCAAAAAAAAAAAAAAAAAAAAAAAAAAGAATGGTGATTATTAAAAAGTTAAGAAACAACAGATATTGGTGAGGCTGTGGAGAAATAGGAACAATATTACACCATTGGTGGGAATTTAAATTAGTTCGACCATTGTGGAAGACAGTGTGGTGATTCCTCAAAAACCTAAAACCAGAAATATCATTTGACTCAGCAGTCCCATTACTGGGTATACCCAGTATGGGTATACAAAGGAATAAAAGTCATTCTATTTCTATATAATCATTCTATTATAAAGATATATACACATATATATTCAATGCAGCACTCTTCACAATAGCAAAGTCATGGGATCAACCCAAATACCCATCAATGATAGACTAGAAAAAGAAAATGTGGTATATATACACCATGGAATACTATGCAGCCATAAAAAGGAACAAGACCATGTCCTTTGCAGGGACATAGATGGAGCTGGAATCCATTATGCTCAGTAAACTAATGCAGGAACAGAAAACCAAATACCACATCTTCTCATTTATAAGTGGTAGCTGAACAATGTGAACACATAGACACAGGGTGGGGAACAACACACAATAGAGTCTGTCAGAGTGGATGAGGGGAGAGAGAGCATCAGAAAAAAATATCTAATGCAGGCTGGGCTTAATACCTAGGTGATGGGTTGATAGGTGCAGCAAAACACCATAGCACACATTTACCTATATAACAAAACTTGCACACCCTACACATGTACCCCAAAACTTAAAATAAAAAAGTCTTTTTTTGTTCTTTCACCTAGCAATATGTTTTTAATCTTTTCTTGTTTTCTGTAACTGTAGTTTATTTACATTAAAATATAGTATTTTGTTTTTGCTTTCATGGTCTTGATTTTTATGAATTTATCATAGTTCATTTGCTTGTCTTGCTGATTTATTCTGTTATTGAGAATCCTCCACGTTTCTCATCTTGTTCTTTAAGGTGTGTTGATTAAAATTGTCCTTGCTTATTTCCATGTAAATTTAGAACCAGTTTAACAACTTTCACTCATATACCCAGAAAATGTTATTTAGATTAGAAATGCTTTTTTAAAATTTTACTTTTGCCTTACGCTTTTATCTCAGAGGCTGGAAATGCTTTGAATCTATAAATAATCTGAGGAGAATGAGGTATTTATAGAATTGTCTTTTATTTCATGTAACATGTCACACATCATCATCTATTTAGGTCAGGTAAAGTCACAGGGTCTAGAGTTGTTCATTATTGTCTTTGCACACTTTTGATTATTGATTTATCTCTTGTAATAATTTTAGAATTTTAAGATTTTATAATATATTTATTTTTTTGTTGCTACATATTTGTAGGTATTTCTCTATTAGACTTTTTTTTTTTTTTTTTTTTTTTTTGAGATGGAGTCTCACTTTTTCACCCAGGCTGGAGTGCAGTGGTGTAATCATGGCTCATGGCTCACTGCAACCTCTGCCTCCCAGGTTCAAGAGATTCTTCTGCCTCAGCCTCGGACTACAGGCGCACGCCACCATGCCTGGCTGATTTTTTTTTTTTTTTTTTTTTTTTTTAGTAGATACGGGGTTTCGCCCTATTGGCCAGGCTGGTCTTCAACTCCTGATCTCGTGATCTGCCGCCTTGGCCTCCCAAAGTGCTGGGATTACAGGCGTGAGCCACTGTGCCCGGCCAAATTTTGAGGTATATATCTGTCCATTTATCCTCTTGTGTTTTTATGTTTTTAGGATTCTTAGCAATGTTTTCTGTTTGTTTGTTGTTTTTCTTGATCAGAAGTACCCAGGATTTATGAAATTTGTGATTTCAAAATGATCAATACTGACTTTATTTGTTTATATGTTTCATGTTTTAATTTTATTAATAAATGCTTTTATCATTTTAAATTTTGTTGTACAGTAGTTTATTTTTCTGTTCTTTCATTGTGTTTCTTAAGATAAATATTTATCTCATTATTTTAGACTTTTTTCTAATTTATGATTTTCTAACTCTAGGTTTAACTGTAATCTATATCCTTTTATATATTTTGTGATTGCTATTTTTGCCTAATATTTTTCCATTTTCTCTGATATTAATAAATTTATGCCATCTTTATTTTGGTTAATTTTTATGTACTATACTTCTTCTGTATTCCTAGTTTTTAACCTTTTGTATTCTTAAATATTATGTGTGTCTCTTATTGAAAAACAAACTTTTCCATCTAGTCTAACAATCAACACATTTTAACTGGAATGTTTATTCTATGATGATATGATATAGGAACTCATATATTTACCAGTGTGAGACCACTTTTAAATTCACTAGGACTAAAATGCTATATTGCTTTATTCATTTTTTGTTCCATCTTCTTGATATTCTATAATTTCTTCTTTTTCCTACATTCTCCTTCCCATTTTAACTGAGTAGTATTTATTATGTTTTATGTTACCCTCCTCCCATTTAGACATGCTTTCAAAAATTATTTCAATGATTATTCTAACCAGAATAAGATACCAAAGGTTGAAGCCATGTAATATGAGTGACTTAGGATATTGTATTTTCATGTACCTTATTCTAATAGAATTACATGTTTCTGGTATGTTTTATACTTTTATATTTTTAACTGCATAAAGCCTTATTATTAAAGTTGTATACAGCAGCAGTCACAGCAGTCCCCAACCTTTTTGGCACCAGGGACCAGTTTTGTGGAAGAAAATTTTCCATGCACCAGCAGGGATGGTTTGGGGTAATTCAAGCATATTACATTTGTGTGCACTTTATTTCTATTATTTTTACTTTGTAATACATAATGAAATAATTATACAACTCACCATAATATAGAATCAATGGGAACCCTGAGCTTGTTTTCCTTCAACTAAACAGTCCCATCTGGGGTTGATGAGAGACAGTAGCAGATCATCAGGCATTAGATTCTCATAAGGAGTGCACAACCTAGATCCCTTGCATGTGAGGTTCACAATAGGGTTTGTGATCCCATGAGAATCTAATAAGGGTGCTGATCTGAGAGGATGTGGAGCTCAGGCAGTAATGTGAGTGATGGGCAGCAGCTACAAATATAGACGAAGCTTCTCTCATTTGCCACGCTGGTCACCTCCTGCTGTGCAGCCAGGTTCCTGACAGGCAACAGACTGGTACCAGTCAGTTGGCAGTTGGGGACTGCCGCTATACAAGTCAGCATTTACTTGCATTTCTCCAAATAATACTACTCTTCTTTTCTCAGTCTTTAGCTTTTATTTCTGCATTTTCATCTTGGATTATTTTTCTTCTTCTAAAACATCATCATCATCATCATTCTTCTTCTTCTTCTTCTTCTTCTTCTTCTTCTTCTTCTTCTTATTATTTATTATTATTATTATTTGGTACGACTGGTTTGTAACAAAATGCTACCTGGAAGGATAATTGCCAGCCCTGAGAGTGGTTATTCCTGTGATGAAATAATCTAATTAGAAAAGATGGTTCAAAATTTATCCCTTAATTACTGTATCTCAAGTTATGAATTGCACCAGTTGGGTCTTTGAAAGTATTCATTTTAACTTTAAATCACTGACCAGGGTTTTTGTTTTGTTTTGTTTTGTCTTTTGAGATGAAGTCTCACATTGTCACCCAGGCTGGAGTGCAGTGGCGTGATCTCGGCCCACTGCAACCTCTTTCTCCCAGGTTCAAAGGATTATCCTGCCTCAGTCTCCCAAGTAGCTGGCATTACAAATACCAAACCAGTGTGTAGAACCGAAGAAATATTTCATTTAAATCTTAGATAATTTAAAAGACAATGGTCACTGCTTTGAATTAATTTTTGTTCTGAAAGAGTAAAAGGTAGAATTGGCTCTCAAAAGAAGTAAGCAAACAACGTAATCCTGAAGAATTAGGTGAAATAAATAGAAATAATAAGGAAAATAAACAAATAAACAAAAACCCTGGAAAGGCAGATCTAAGAGACACAGTGTGTGAATAAAAGGAATTCCACAAGAGAGATAAGGATAATTGAGTAACACATTGCACAAGGATTTTAACTGGCAACTGAATGGATTAACCCAGTCTCTGGCAAATTTAATAAAAATTAAATGAAAATACATACATTTGTCCTCTGAAATTCCCAATATAGAGAAAAATAGGAAAAAAAGTATTTCCAAACTCTGTGTGTGTGTGTGTGTGTGTGTGTGTGTGTGTGTGTACCACGCACGTGCGTTGGAATGGAAAGAAAAGCAGCCTAAAAGCAGCCTTCTCTAATCAACGTTGACATTTGTAATCAAGGACGAGAGAAGGCAGTGGAACAATGTTTAAAGATAAATGTAATAGACTTTTGAGGTATCATACAAATCAAAGTCTAAAATGTACAGATTCATAGCATAGTTTAACATTCCTTTCTGATTTAAGGACGGTGCTTGTAATATGCTGAACAAAAGACAATTGAAAGACAGAAGACATTCCAGAGAGGAAAAACCAAAAACTTCCTGAAGCAGGAAACAATAGTGAGTACTGATTGTAGATGACTTTTCCTATTAATGAGAATACACACGCACATAGAAACACACACACCGGGGCACACACACGTTATTCTTGATACAACATAAGAGAATTCTTTTTAATTAACCTAAAATTAATTAAGCCTTAAAAACTATGACGATACGGCCGGGCGCAGTGGCTCACGCCTGTAATCCCAGCACTTTGGTAGGCTGAGGCAGACGGATCACGAGGTCAAGAGATGGAGACCACCCTGGCCAACATGGTGAAACCCTGTCTCTACTAAAAATACAAATATTAGCTGGGCGTGGCGGCACGCGCCTGTAGTCCCAGCGACTCAGTCCCAGCTGTGGCAGAATAATCGCTTGAACCCAGGAGGCGGAGGTTTCAGTGAGCCGAGATCGTGCTACTGCAATCCAGCCTGGTGACAGAGTAAGACTCTGTCTTAAAAAAAAACAAAAAGATGACAACAGAAGCTAGGATTTTATTATTAGTTAGAGTATAGGGGGAAAAAAAATTCTAAACTCTCTGGCCCAGCAACTGCTTCACAGAAGATTCCCAATAAATTATAGCTATGAAAAAAGCAATCACAATGGAGCGCCTCTGTGTGGCAATGACAGATATCATCTTCTGGGTAAAGAGGGTGACTAAGTATATATGAAAGGCAGAAGGACCTCTTTAATTTCTTTTATCTTAGGAGCAGTGGTCTCTGTAGGTATAACCTTGTGGCTTGCCCTTGGGAATGTCTGACATTTTAGATAATGTTGACAGGGATCTGCAAATTTTATGATACCCATATTGTGTAAAATAAAGTTCTAACCCCAACCATTAAGGGCAGCAAAAATATAGCAATAGGCAATGAGAAATGTAGATTTTTAAAAACTCAGTTTCAGGCTGAATATTCAGAAAGGTATTTTTATAACCTATAGATAGCTAAATATTACATTGACCAAAGTCTTGCCTTGTATATACATATACATTTATATACACATACATAGCTTACAAATCTTATAATCATATATTTATTTAGCTTACATATCTTACAATTATATATTAAATATACTATGTATTATATAACATATAATAGTACTATATATTTGTATATAGTACAATATATAATATAATATATATGTATAATATATGTATAATATATAAAAAATATATAATATATACTAATATACATAGTTATGTATATTATATAATATATTGTATATAACTATATATAATTATGTATATTAACATATGTTAATATGTTATATATAATATATGATATATTATATATAACATGTTATATATAATCATATATAGTTATATACAATATATTATATAATTATAATATTTATAATTTATAATAATTATAAAAAAAAAAAATAATAATATATATATATATATATAACTAGATATAATTATATATAGTATATTATATACAATATATATTATATATTATTATACATATATTACATATACAATATATAATTGTAAGATTTATAAGCTATGTATGTGTATATACATGTATATGCAATCACACATACTAGATGTATACTCATAAATGTAGGTTTTTAGATATGATTTATAAATTAAATATAATATATAAAACTATTGAATTTAAATATATATATATTTACTTACATGTATTTTTAATTCTACAATAATGGTTATTCTAAATTTAATTCTAAATTAAATTTGCCTACGGTCACACAGGTAATAAGAGGCAAGATTTGAACCCTTGCATTTGGCCCCAGAATCCCTGCTATTAACCATTGTGCTGTAATGCCCCAATTATAACAATAAAAATAATATTAAACATTTATTGAGTGGTTCTTATGGGTCAAGTACTATTCTAAGGATTTTTAAAACTTATTTAATTCTCACAACACTCTTATGAAGGAGATATTGTGATTATCAACATTTTTCAATTGGGGAAATGGGGAAATTTTGGTTATATTTAAAAATTTGTGTTATTTAAGCTTTGAATTTAGATCCAGTTAGACTCATACATATCTCTATTATATGGAACCAGATCAAGATTACTGATTAGAATTCTGAATAATGTCTTATTCTTGCTGGATGTATTACTTTTACAAAATAATATGAGCAAACACACATTATCGGATAAGTAAAATGTATAAAGAAAAGAGGAGAAAATGCAACAGTCTTTTCTATGATTCAGTTTAGAGACAGAGATTCAATAGCAAATGATCAAGTCCATATCTCCCAGTAAGTACAATTCAGATACACTGTCACTAAAAACGTTCCAGCCCTATCTTTTTATTCTCATACCTAGAATTAAGCTAAAGCCTTGAATTGCTCCCCAATGGCCACTTTAGAGAAGAGCAGAGGAATCCACTTACATACTAACAGTCTCTTGAAAAGTCAGGGTGTTTAATTAATCGATTTAATCTATTCTGTGATTCCTCTGAGCCCATTTTGATTAAGGTTGAATGCAAATAAATTATTATGAAAAGAACCTCAGCTTGTTAATGCCAAATATATAGTCAGTATTATTAGGGGAAAAGTTGAAGCTGTAAATTAAGGTAGAATTGAAAAATGCACTCAGTGACCTTGGAAAACAACACTAATCAGTCACTGTGCTTAGTTTCATTGAACCAAAAAAACCAAAATGATTCTCAAGATTGTGCTTTTGGAGATCACTAATGGACAGGAGCTGGCCATGAGATTAAACCCATTTGCCATCCTGATTATATTAATGTGTCCTTGATTTGGCACTGTTTTTAAATGTGTCACTCATTATTTACTTATATACTCAACTATTGATTCATTGTAAATTTCAGAGGTACTGAGAATTAAAAGCAATGCAAAGGTGTTTTTTTTTTTTTTATTCAAGTGGACCATGTAAAACCAAATCTCTTAATGTTTTTATCTGCACGGTCTCTTATCCCAAATAGGTTTTTCCCCATTTCTGCATGCCAAAATCCAACCACTCATTCAAAACTCTCTTTTATAGTAGATTTTCTTAAAGCTTTTTAGGCTCCTCCTCTTTTATTTCACAGTGGTAGCGCTCAACTTTAGAGCTAAAACAAACTTACTCTACTTACTCTTTGATGATGTATTTATATTTTCATTATGTAATATCATTTATATTTCTTCATGCATTTATTTACTTATTTATTTGTGAGACTATATATATCTATCAGACATCAGGCTTTGAGAAAAAATTTCATAAATAATTTATATTTTTATATATCAACTTATGTTTATCATGGTGCCTTTCAAAAATAAGATGTTTATTAATATTGACTGAATGGTATAGAAACTCTTTGAAAAGAGTAAGTTTCTCCTATTGACCCACTATGTAGTTGGACTCTGTTCAGTGAAAATGTCTTGAACAATTCCTACCTAATGAACCCAGATAATGAAGAAAATTTAAGGTTCAAGAGAGTTCAAGTCAAATACTCAAATAATTTGTGGCAGCAACAATAGCCTTGGTATTACAATGATTCTATAGATAATGTTACAATATAGCAAAATTCAGCCAAAAATATTACTTGAGGTAGTTACTGAAATTTAGTAATTAGAAGAGCATCTGATCAGTTCTGCAAATAACTGTTATTAAAAAATACTTTCATATCAAAGTTAGGAATTAAATTAATTACTGAGATACATGCTTTAATTGCTATGTGAATGTATTCTGTCATTTTCTTTGTTCAGCTGTATGTCTATGGTTTGGTTTCTGATAAATATTCACATTTTAAATAAGATGACTGTGTCTATGAAAATTTTACATTATATTTTATTCTATGTATATGTAAAATATTAAAAGCAAAAGTAAAATTGGTTAAAAATAATAAAGTCTTCATAACTGTTATCTTCCCTATAAATATAACACTTGATACACCAATAAAATTGCATTGCACATATTACTATAGACATTACTTACTTTTTCAGTAAAAGCATATATATTTCTCTGCTTTCTCAATCAGTTTCATCCCACCTGACCCCATTACACACTGCAACAGACCTAAACATGAAGGGATAAAAAATTTGTGTTGATTTGGAAAACCTATATATCCACAAGGGGACAGAATAAGTGAGGTTTCTGCAGTTTTAAATATGTTTTCTTATTGAATTTGCACCTGCTTAAAACTCTGCCAAATTATGGTACACGGACTAGTTCTATTTTCCATTTTCTTTGTGAATTAAAAGTAAAATAAATGCTCAGTTGAGCCTAGACAACAGATGGTCTGCAATAGGTATAAACATATTGTGCCATATGTCTGAATGGCACTTTCAGGAAGTACTTGGCACTGCTAAAATATTTCACTTGCAATACCTATGAATACACATATAGTACTTCAATGAAACATAGAGTGACTGATTTACTCCTTACCATTTGTGAGATGTATAGCTTGGAAATAGATTGTGTACTCCATCAGGAAAACAGCCAAGTTTCACTGAAGGACCCCTGATGAGACAGAGATAAGTAAAGCCAATATACAAAGATAAGTGTATGGAAAATTTTGTCATTGGATAGACCATAAATAAATATGCACAAATGAAGCTTGCTGTGGTTTCCAAACTGCCTCTGGGGTAGCTAGATATCTTGAGAAGAAATCTGATTGTACCTGAAGCTCTTTATACTTTTCTCCACTGTCATTGTCCTCCTTTCTATCCCATTCCCAGACACTTTTTATTCGTTATTGCAAAGTGGAGAAATAAGGACACTTTATAATTCACAATTTAAACACTTTAACAGAGCAAAAATTCTTGCATTTTAGAAATATTACCTTGCAGCCAGGCGCGGTGGCTCACGCCTGTAATTCCAGCACTTTGGGAGGCCGAGGGAGATCACTTAAGGCCAGGAGTTTGAGAACAGCCTGGACAACATGGTTGAAATCCCGCCTCTACTGAAGATACAAAAATTAACTGGGCACAGTGATATGTGCCTGAAATCCCAGCTACTTGGGAGGCTGAGCCAGGAGAATCACTTGAGCTCTGGAGGTGGAGGTTGCAGTGAGCTGAGATCATGCACTGCACTCCAGCCTGGGTGACAGAGAGAGTGTCTCAAAAAAAAAAAAAAAAAAAAGAAGAGAGAAAAAAAATTTTCTTTTACTCATATGTCATATTACAACAGCCTATAATTGGTCCAGGTTTTTAACTTTGTATCTGGCAAGACACAGGTGCTGTGCATATACTTTTTCAGATTCATATAGCTCACCTGTATATGCGTGTTTAATTTTGTTCTTTTAGAGGATAAATGGAAGTGTAGATAGGGGTTTCTTCATTTTTTTTGTACTTTTCCTCTCAATGAGCTTAAACCAATTAAGTAGCTTCAGATGTCACCTCTATGCAATTATCACACATCTAAGCTGCAGATTGAATCTCCAACAAACAGGTAAAATGTATGCATGATTGTTGCTTCAGCACATCTTACTAAACCAATGAAACAACACCACTCGTTTTACTACCATGGGACCCCCATCAGACTTATTCCAATTTAGGCTTCCACGGAATAGATTCTGGATTCAGTATGTGCAGAAATCACGAGTAAAACTTCCATCATCTTTGTCACTTAACCACTTTTCCAACTGTCCTGTTCAATTTATGGCTATTCCTTCTGATTTTATTTTACTGGCTCTCTAATATTCATATTATTTTGTACTCCCACCATCCTAATTTAGGGTATTTCCATCTCTTTCTACTCTGGAATATTGAAATAACTAAATGACTTCCTTAACATTTAGTGATGTTTTTTACAGCCTATTGTTTTTGATCATTTAGATTTTAATTGTTTCAAAATGGTATAAATATAACATATTTATTGATTTAAAATATAACATGATTTAAAATATAAGAAAATGTACAGTGAATCATTATTGTTTATTTTTTCAGGCATTTTAATCATACTTGGTAGAACTAAGTAGAATCAAGTTACAACTATGTATTATGTAACTATCTTAATTAAATTATGATTATATTGTAGATATTTTTACACTATGTAATATGTTTAGAGTATGAGGTGTACATTCTTTAGTGGCAAAAATATTGAACATATATTAATACAGCCCTAGTTTACCTATTTTTTTTTTATAAAAGTGCTTGATCAGTGGAGCTTCTGGACATTGGTAAAGAAATCCTATTAGACAACTCATTCTACAGGTAAAACCTATACATTCCTGTAAACAAAAAGGTATCTAAATGTACCAAAAAAAAAAAAAAAAAACCAAAAGCACTTAGATATTGGTAAATGGAAGAAAAGATGGAATTGAGCAGTATTACTTCCAAATTTATTTCTTAAAGTTTGATCCCAGTCTTCTCATCAGAGACAGAATAACACTAAGAACCCACAAGCTTAAATTCTTCAAAAACAGAAGACAGAGTTTGCTCGGCCAGAGTCACTGACAGCGAGAGGAAAAAAAAATTATTGGATAGGGTAGCATTCAGAAGGAATAGAACCAGATCTGTTTGTAAACTTTGCAAGAGTTTGTGAGCGATCCCTAAATTTTGAAGTTTTGTGGTATACCTCAACCCCAGTACCATAGATAAGGCCGGAAAGAATGAACTGATATTTGAGCTTTTGTCAACACAGCAGAGATAAAGCTGCATCTCAGGTAAATTGAATGTTTGTTTAACAACAAAATCAATATTTATAGAAAGTGCATACATGCCAGAACCCAGGGATTCCATCAAATATCAATCCCTCATTATGTCCAAGATGGAAGTTAAAATTAGTCAGCAACGGAAGACAAAGAAAAATACGACTATCCAGAAAATAGGAAAACCAATAAAGACAGAATTTAGATGACCCAGTCAGAAAATTACAGCACAGTAATAGAAATTTTACAAAGAATCCAACTGCAATTTTGGAATTTAAAAAATGCAATATGTGGAAGGAAAAAAGCCAGAATTCTTCACTGAATGAATGTAATAAGAATGGAGATAACAGAACAGAGTTTCAGTGAATTTAGCGTAAGATCAATAGAAATAATGTTTTTCCTAAAAAAACAGAGAGAAAAAAGTATTTTGAAAAGTTAAGTAAATTCTTCTGAAGTAAACACAAGACAATATATAATGGACAGATTTTTTTCTCCTCAAAATTTGTATGTTGAATCTCTGACCCCCAATGTAACTGTAATTGGGAATAGAGGCTTTAAGAAGTAATTAAGATTAAATGATGTCAAAAGGGCAGAGAACTAATCTATTAGGACTGGTGTACTTACAAGAAGAGGATGAATTAGCAGATCTCTTTCTCTCTGTCTGTCTCTCTCTTCTTCCCTGCACACACAGAGGAAAGGCCATGTGAATACACCATTAGAACAGGTACGTGCCCAAGAGAGGAAGAAAAGCTGCACCAGAAAACAACTCTTCTGATTCCTTGACCCTGAACTTCCAGCCTCCAGAACCATGAGAAAATAAAATTCTGTTATTTAAACCATGCAGTCTGTGTTTTCAATTATGTCAGCCCAATTAGACAAATAAAGAATGCAATTTTTTTATTTCAATAGTTTTTGGGGTACAGGTGGTTTTTGTTACATGAGTAAGTTCTTAAGGGGTGATTTCTGAGATTTTGGCACCTGTCACCTGAGCAGTGTACACTGTACTCAACATGTAGTATTTTATCCCTCACCTCCTCCTACCCTTCCCCTCAGTCTCCAAAGTCAGTTATATCATTCTTATGCATTTACATACTCATAGCTTAGCTCCCACTTAAGAGAACATATGATATTTTGCTTTCCATTCCTGAGTTACTTCATATAGAATACTTTTATTTAAAAGTTTAGCAAATAAACAATTAGAATCCAAGAATTTGAGAATAAAATGTGTCAGTAAAATTATCTGAAGAAATAACATCAGAAATTTCCTTGAGATGAAAGCAGGAATTCACTGATTGAAGAAGCTCAGCAAACCCAAGTCTAACTAAAAAGAGGGTACCCCATTATCACACTGCCAAAACCAACAATAAAAAAAAATCATCAAAGCAACCAGAAAAGAATAACATTACTAACGGGGAAACAGAAATCAAGATTACCAACTTCTCATCATCTTAAAATATGGAGACTGAACAACAGTAAAACAATATGTTCAAACTGTTGACTAGATAAACAAACAAAACTTGCCAACCAACAATTCTATATTTAGCAAAAAAATTATTCAAGACCAATGTGAATAAACACATTTTTATATTTGTAAATAAATGAATACTAAAATAATTCATCTTCAGCATACCTGTATTATAGGAAATGCTATATAGGAAATGCTAAAGGCAGCTTTTCCGTATGATTTGAAATAAATCCAATGGAACCACATAACTTCAGGGAAAAAAAAATCAACAGGAAAAACAACATCAGAGAAAAATGTGAATAAAGAGACTAATATATGTATATTATATATATTTTATAATATAAAAAACATTTAAATGAAAAACATAATTTTGCACTGTAAGAATTATTAAATAGATTTAATACATATGAAAACAAAATGATTAGGGAGGAATAAATTAGATTTAATACATATGAAAACAAAATGATTAGGGAGGAAGAAATTTGACCTATAGTTTTGTAATTTTTCTACATTTTTTATGTTGTGAACAATGTTATCTTCAAATTGACTCTGAAAATGTACTTGAGTGTAGTGTAATCCTTAGAGAAAATTAATGTAAATAAATATAGCTAAAAACCAATAAACAAATTAAGATTCTAAAAAGCATTCAATTAATGAAAAAGAAGTCAGGAGAGTAGCAAAGGGAAGAAAATGTATAGGAACAAAGAAATCTAAAATATAACTTGGTAGGTAGATATATATTCCAATATAATAACAAATATATGAAATGTCGATAAACTAAGAGCTCCAAATCAAAGAGTCAGAAAACAGCAAAATAGAATGATTAAACTATATTTTATTTGGAATATACACAATTTAAATATACGGAAATAAATAAGTTGAAAGCATATGGATGAAAATTGAAATACTATGCAAACAGTAAACATATAAAAGTCATATTGGTTACATTCATATTAGTTTAAGTAGAATTGAAACAGGGTGTTACAAAAGATAAAGAAAGAAAGTTTATTATATTAGAAGTGGCAATTAATCAAGACTAGATAAAATTGTGAATGTGTAAAAATCAAATAACAGACCTTCAGAAGTTAAAGAAAAACTGATATACTGAAAAGAAAGATACACTACAATTTACAGTTGATGATTTCACCAGTTTTCCTTTAGTAATTAATAAAACATATAGATACAGAATCAATAATGATACAGAAGTCGTGATCAACATTCAATCAAATGGACGTACATGACACTTGTAGACACAACAAACAACAACAACAACAACAAATTAAGAGCCCTTGCTGCACACTGCCAAAGACTCACACCCTGAGTCTTCCCATTATCTAGACATCAAACAGTTCCTAATACACTTCAAATGGTTGAAATAATTAAGAGTATATTCTTCGGTCAAAATCAAACTTAATTTAAAATATATTTGAGAAATTCCAGGATAATCTTAAATATAATTAAAAATTTTGGAGAAATTAACAAAAAGTAAAAGTAAGCCTTAAATGTGAATAGCTTATGCCTGATACAGAGGAAAGTATATAAAAGACCCAGGTTGTTTTTTAATTATTATTGATAATTGAGAAGTCATACAACTTCATGTGATTTTGGCAAAAATATTGGAAGTTTAAAATGTGTGAGATGTCATATTGACTAAAAAAAGGGAATACACAATTCTGTTTCCTTTAATTTGCAAAAGTTGCAAATCAGGAGCTAGGTTATGTGGAGAAGCTATATGGCCATGTGCAGTTCCAGAAACTAATGATCTAGTCCCACAGAGCAAAATAACCAAAACTAATCCTTACAAAGTGTTAGATTAATCTAATGTGTGAAAGATCTCAACAACTTTTCCAACTTAAGTATCCACCTTTCAAGCCAATCTAAATGATAGATTTATCAAAGATTGTGAAAATATTCTTCAGATGTGTAACCATAAGATTGTGTAGAAGAATAAAGCAGAAAACGTACAATTTAAGTAATTTTAGACACCAAATAACAAGATACATAATGAAAGCTGCTTTATCAGCCCTTGTTAAGCAAAATTTCTTTCAATATAATATAATGAAATAAAATTCACTAAGAAAGCCTTAACAATCTGATTCCAATTAATAAGAAAGCAGTATAGCTCTTAAGGTTGATGTCAGTTTGATTTTCAGAGCTGATGATTTATTATCATCAATACAAATACGTTCCTAATTTAATATTATGATATTGATGTAAGCAAACTTTCTTGTACTGACATTTATCATTGCTATTGCAGAAATTAATCATAAATTTGTTTGCTTCATTTTTAAGTATTCATAATCCTTCTGCAAATGTGTCATTCTGTAAATGTAATACAAGAAAAAAAGTTTTGGGAATTTAATTTAATTTTATTTCACTAGAGATGATAGTGTACAATGTGGTAAATGGCATTTAAAAAATAACAGCTCAGAAAAAAGGGAAAATATTAAGACAAGGTTACAAATAACATGAACATGAAGATAAATTATATGAACAAACACACATACTTCACACACGCATATGTGTGTAGATGAAAATATTAGTGAAATAGTTTTGTTAGTTTACTACAAATTATTTCCCAGATAATTTTAATTTGTATAATCTATGAAAAGTGGAGAGATATCCCCCAAGTTAGATGTAACTCATAAAATATCCCAATTTTAAAAAGAAACAGTAGAATTATAAGTAAAAGAAGAAAATAAACATAAACCAGACAGGATGAATAAATGGATAGATGGATGAACAGATGAATGGATGGATGAAGAAACAGAGATACACAAATAATGAAAACAAGTTAGCAAAGTATATTTATAATGCTTCCCATTCAATGTTTCTGAAACATTGAAATTATCTATTTTGATCAAGTAAAGTTACTTATTGCGGATAAGTTAAAATTAATTTTTTT
The DNA here is from genome assembly GCF_024542745.1 of Macaca thibetana thibetana. NCBI lineage: Eukaryota > Metazoa > Chordata > Mammalia > Primates > Cercopithecidae > Macaca > Macaca thibetana. Next base: position 64,686,772 of record NC_065594.1, read on the forward strand.
CCCATACCTAATTATCCCAATGATATTTCTTTCAAATGTCCATATGATCCAATTCACTTGACATGCCCCAAGCAAAATCTAATTAATTTTAATTAATTTTATTTTTGTCTCTTCCAATTCCTTATTTTATTATATTATTTATATTATTTCGTTTTAGGGGTTTCTTCTTTAAAAATGTCTTACTATATGTGTTAGTGAAACATTTCTTTCATGAGCCTTACTAGCCCATGACACAGGTTCCAGGTGCATGGCCTGTTGTAAACACTATAAGAAAAATCTTATTTGCTTCGATAAAAGTGACATTTTTAGAGTATTAAACTAAACTTTCCAGAAGACCTAACTCAAATATCTACTTGCACTGAGGTACTGAGTAAAATTTCCTTGTCCTCATTTCCCTCATTATGCATTTAGAAGGTTGGTATAGATCTCGAATTCTAACTAAAGCTACCAGTAAATCTATATGCATAACTGATAAAGCAGACCCCCCCTCTCTGTATATAGATAGTAGGAATACTTTTTGCTAGAAAAATAAAGACTATTTCAACTTTTGTTAAAAGGAAGATTTCAGCATGCATGTCTTAATCATTACAATATTTGTGATGAAGTGTTGATTAGTGTAATAACATACCGGTTTTAACCTAACAGTAAATTTTAGTAAATATTTTTCTTCAAAAACTTTTTTGTAATTACTTTCTTCTTGTGAGTACATTTATATTATAGGTTTTCTTAAATAAATAACATGGTTTTAATGGTTGACAGTGGTAATACGGTAGTGGTATTATTTTTGCATTATGTACAAGTTTGCTTATGAGAGACACAAGTAGGATAGACTTCAGGGGAGATGATTTTATAGCTTAAAAACATCATCAAAAATCCAGCTTCTTTTACTCTTTGCATGGCCAGCCACAGTGTACATTGGTGTCTGGCTTCTTATTTATTTACAACATGTTGCCATCAAGACCTGGGGCAGGATGACACTTCACACTTACTCAGCAAAACTGGGAGTTTGTGTTCTTGTGAATTTCTTATAAGAGTTAAAAATGTTCTGTTCTCAGAATCCATCTTCAGACTTCGCCTGTTCCTTAACTGGTTGAAATTTTGTCTTAGGTGTACAATTCCCAAGTAATTATAATTGTTTTAGGGCAACCAGTGTGTAATATGTAAATGTGAAAGGGTCAATCAAAATGTTTTCTATATAAGCCATTACAAAATATTGCTGCTAATTATGTTAGTTCCTCTTTCTAGCTAAAGCAGACATATAGCTATTCCCTGTCTTGGTTTCTTTTATAATGTCTAGAGCTTTGGTTGCTGCAGATAAACAACATCCCTTAATTTACCTTGGAAAACAATTCTGACATATTTTTGAAAGATAAATATATCATTATTTTCCAAAAGATCTTGTTATAATATTATCTGTTTCTTTATGTGACATGTTTAGGGCATTACTGTAAATTTACTTTCAGCTCTAAAATTCTTACTCTCTAAACATATTCTGGTTGTCTTCTGGCTTTGTTTTGGATATAGAAAAATCACATTTCTTATGGACATGTAAGATCACTATTAATCAGAATACAGAGGTGTTTTTCACTAGCCTATGTTTTTTAAATATCTGCATTTAAAATTTTATTTGTTATCTACTATGCCAAAGTGACTGGGAGAGCCAGACAAGAAAATCTTTAAGTGTGATAACACACATATAATTTTTTCATACAGTAGTTAATACATGTGCACAGATAAATATACTAAAACTTGAAAGAAAAACACTAAAACTTAAGTACTTTTATAGAAACAATAGAATAGTACAGTTTTATATTGTACCGGATGATTGCCTCAGATATTTCTAACTTGTGAAAATGTTTTGCCCTTTATAAATAACTCATACTTGTTTTTTAAATTTTAACCCTATAAATTGGTGATTTCTTTTAGGTTTTGTCATTTTCTATGTTTTTATATGTATAAAATAATTTTCATATTGATAAGGTGAATGAACAGACTTTGCACACATTGACTGATGGACTTAACTGTTGCATTCTGATTTATGTAGTCCAGTAATTGATTTTCTTGTTGAATATGGCAGTATTTATTTATGGGCTTATTTGTCTAATTATGTTGATAAAGTCTGCAATATCTTTAGTTCAGTGACAGAGAATATGAAAGATCTATATTGTGAATTCAGTGATAGAGAATATGCATATCTATATGATCTGTTGTAGATAAACATCGCTGAACCCTCAAGTGGAATAGTGGCATTCATGTGCAGGATAGTCTCCATGCACTTTCTGTGTGCAACTGAACCACCTTTGAGTTTATGAAAAAATAGCAGGATAGATGAGTGAAGCAAGGCAGACTTAATCATATTTTGATAAAATACTTACTTTTATTAATAGGTATATTTTTCAGCTTTCTAAGTGAGATTTGTGATAGTTGAGAGGACCCTCTTCTCATAAGGTACTAACAAAGGATGAATATGCTCATTTTCTACCTATAGAATTGATCATAAAAGCACGTGGCCTTGAACGTCTAAACAAAAATACCATTATTCCCAGGACTTAGAAAGGTCGATAAAAAGCAAAGATGATAATTTGTGATTCTATCTATCTATCTATCTATCTATCTATCTATCTATCTATCTATCTATCTATCCTTTCTCTCTCTCTCATACATATATGAGATATATATTTTATATATGTGTATATATATATGATATGAGAGTGGGGCAGGGAAGTGCTGGGTAGAGAAGGTGGGGTCCCCAACAAGGGCTCCACCCTTGGGGCCTGTGATCCTTGGACCTAAATGAGGAGAGGCATTTCTGTTTTCTGGCCCAAAAAGTTGCCTTTTGGCCCTCCCTGTCCCCCATCCTGTGCCCAGATACCCTGAGAGACCTTAGCGGGGACACACAAGTGGCTGGATGTTGAGTGGAGCAGAAGAACACGCCAACAGACACTAGGAGACACTGGCAGGCCATCTACGGTGGAATGCTGCAGACACAGATGGAAATTTGACTGGTGGGGGTCGGAGGAGGGTCTGGCCACTGGGTGGCCGGACTCCAGGGGAAGACCATCTTTCCACTCCATCTTCCTCCTGGCTCCCCATCCACCTCCTGAGAGCTACTTCCACCACTCGATACAATCTTGCAATCATTCTCCAAGCAAAAGTGTGATCCAATATTTCTGGTACACTAGGGCAAGGACCTGGGATACAGAAAGCCATCTGTCCATGCAATAAGGCAGAGGGTCTAACTGAGCTGATTAACACAAGCTACCTACAGACACCAAAACTGACCGAGCACACTGTAACATGCCCACTGGGGCTTCAAGAGCTGTAAAAACTCAACCCTAGACACTGCCTTGGGGTCGGAGCCCAAAAAATTATCCCCACGACCTGCCCATCTGCATGCTACCCTGAAGGGTTTAAGCAGCAGGTCACCAAAGAAGCAAACCACAACCCTGTTGCATGCCCTGCGAGGAGAATAAGGGAACTCCTCCCATTTCATATATATCTGTCTACATCTGCATCTCTATTTCTATGTGTACCTCCCATCTTTTTGTCTGTCTGTTGTCTATGATCTATCTATTTGTACTTATATTATTTTCATGTTGAAAGTAGTTTGCAGACATGATGACCCATTAGTCTGGATAAGTTAATGTCTACTATTTATGAAAAAAGGCATCAAATATTACAACTAGGAAATTAACTTGGAAATAATACTAATGATGACCTGCAGACCCTATTTAAATTTCACCAGTTGTTTCAATCCTGTCCTTCATAGTAAAGGGATCCAATATAACATTGCACATTACATTTATTTATAAACTCTTTTGACTCATTCACTCGAGACTAGTATTTTAGTCTTTCCATTATTATCATGACTTTGACTGATATTTCATCACGATTTCATTCCATTTAGCACTTGTAGCAAGAATATCACAGATATGATGTGTGTTCTCCTTCCACTTTATCAGCTGATGTAGGATAGCAATTTGCCCTATTATGGATGATGTTCACTTTGATCAATAAATTTCGGTGATATATTCTAGGTGTCCTCACTGTTAATTTATTCATTGTCTTTTTTCAAATTAAAAGTATTTTGTGGAGAGATACTCTGTGACTACATAAAAATTCTGCTCTTCACATTTTCACCCATTGCTTCGGGCATCCATAGATACCTTTCCATATCAGTTGTTGCTACATAGGTTACCAAACTGTGATTTTCTAATTTCATAGTGCCTATATCTTTACTACTTGGCATGGAAAAGGATTTTTTTTTCTTCTCTCATGTCCTTTGGCATATGTCTCTCATTCTTTGACAATTTGATTATTTTCTGACAGAATAATATTTCAGGCTTCTCTTATTTCTTATTTGGCCATTTCTCCACATAATCTGTATTTCTTATGGTAGAAAAAATATTTAGAAATGCAAGATCTGAGCACTAGATTTTCTCATTGTTACTAGGTTGTTACTACTTCCAGATTTTCTTAGTGGACAGACCAAGGAGGTATATTACACACACACACATACGTGCACACACACACATTAGTATATTTCTGTCTGCACTTATCTACATATATTGAAAACCATTACTTCACACCAGTAGCTCCTACTTTATTCCAGAACCATATAGTCCATTTGTCTCTGATTCTTTATTTGTAACTCCCTTCTCTGACAATGAGAAACTTTACCTGTGTTTTTTTTCCAAGTATTTATATTTTTGCTCAATCCTCCCCTACCTGCCAACCCTGCCAGGCTATTTCTTCACCCAGCTCTAACAGTCCGGCTGTCCTTTACTTTACTGCATTTCTTGTTCCGTTACAAACATTGCTGGGCTCTTGACTGTTGCTTCGTGGCTATGATTCAGAAAGCCATCTTCAAAAACAGAGGAAGGCGAAGGGCTGTAATGTCTTTGCCTCCCTTTATGTTTTTCTCTTTGTAGCTATTATTTTTGATATGATTCTTAAAGTTTGCCTCATCTTTATTGTGTTGGTCTTAGTTTTATGGAGAAATACTAGAAAAATTGCTAGCAAAATAGGAAAGTTCAATCTCTAACAAGGCATAAACAATGTTGTAGGAAATTGAAACATATTCATTTACTTCTTCAGTGAACATATGTATATATATTATAGATATATTTACATAAAATTTATGTACATAATATAAAATATATGGTGACCTATAAGTGTATATGTATGTGTATATGTATATCTTACTATATAGCTTAGATTTATATGTATATACTATATATGTACACACACACAGAAAGATAAGAAAAAGAGATAGAGGCGTTCAAAGAGAGACAAAGAGATCAACAGAGACATACAGACCATCTTCTATTTACCAGGAACTAAGACATAAAATGACACATAACTTCCTTAAAATCAAGTAGCTAAAGAAAATTGCATTTAGATATCAATGTCATTGCCATACTTTTAACTACTATCTTATAATAATTGGTAGTTTATATATTTATCTTGTCATAACAAAATTAATTCTTAATTGCTTTAAAACTTCACATAAAATTAATTCACTACTCAAAATTTATTTCATTTATTATGTCCTTAGTCAAAAAGGAGACCAAAATAGGGATAGAATACTGTCTACTGTTGAGACAAAGTAAAATAATAGTGATAATGATAATCATCATGATAATAACAATTAAAATAAAAAACTTCAACTAAACAGATTGTCTATGTATAATTGAATTGACCAGACTCCTCTTGAGAAGAAAGCTACTGAGTATCTTTGTGTAGGAACACACATAAAAATAACTTATTGCCTTTCTGATTGTTCATTTCCTTTTTGAATAGGCAGAAAATTATTATCAATATAGAACTCTGTCTTTGAAGGTAATTTTAATCACCAATCACACATATAGTTTGTAAATTACCCTGAAGTACAATTCCGCAGTACATAAGAATTTAATAGACTTACTAAGACAGGTCCTTAGTGTCAGATAAAATACGATACTTTCAGATGAAATTACTTTTCAGGCCATAGTTGAGGAAAGGCTAAGCAATTTCCTACAAACAGTTATTATTGACCACTCTGATGGTAGCATGTGCTAAAAAGAAATTTATTAGTCTATTTTAAGCCTATGGATTTTCAGTGTATAGTCTAACACCATCCCTATATCTGATTTCTATTAAGCTAGGAGATGAACAGATTGAATATTTTCAGAGACCATTAAATAGGCATTTAGATTTTGTTGTTAATTCAGACTTGACATACTGCAATACTAATACTACAAAAGGTGACTTGTTTAGAATGCTTACTGCAGTTTTTTATGTGTTGTTTTTAATTTTGGGAGGATTCTGTTTTTCCTGTTATCAGTGTGATATAATTATGTATCTCCCATGTTAATGAAATGATTACGATGATGCCACAAAGTAACTAGATACTATAGTCTATTTTTTTCATAAAACTTTGAAATTTGCAGATTGGAAGACTGAACAGTGAATGATATTTAGTCACTGTTTATGTAAGTCATATTTTACAATTGTAGCTTTTATTTGCAAGGTACATAATAAAAATGTAATAATAACCAGCAATAATTTTGTCAAATTGATGAGTAACACATGTTTATTGTTTTCAATGTGCAAGAACTTTTCTACTCCTTTTGATAACTATTCTGTCTATTGTATAATAAAAGCAATCTCAAATACACAGGTGGTAAATAACTCATGCAAGGTCAAAAACTAAATTTAGAGAGGTGGAATTACAAAATAATAGGTCATCATGATTAAACATTACTCAACATAGAGTTATTCAGCATTGAGTAAGTAAATGTATATTTTTTATATAATGTAGTTACTATTGCTCAAGATAATGCTTTTTATTTATGTTCCTGTTCTATACAGAAATTACATTTCTAAAACCTTATTCTCATCAACTATCAGTATTAGTTACCTATTGCTATGAAAAATTAACACAAACTTAGTGGCTTATATAATGCAAATTTATTTATATTATCTTTCAAATTTATCTTATGGTCTGGAGGACAAAACTTTTCAATGGTTTTCACTGGAATAAAATCTGGGGCTGTGTTCCCTTGAGAGGGTGCACTAGAAAGTCTATTCCCTTGTGTTTTCTGGCTTCTAGAGATGACCTGTATTCCTTGGTTCCTGGGCCCTTTCTCAGTCTTCAGTCACATAAGTAGGACCCTGCTTCCATGGTCACATCTCCTTCTCTGACTCTGACTTTTCTGCTTCTTTCTTATCTGAACACTTGGGATTATACTGGGTGCACCTGGATAATCCAGGATCATCTCTGCATCTCAGGATCCTTAATTTATATGCAAAGTTCTACATTTTCAATAAAGGGAGGGAAACAAGTGAACACATTTTGATATGTGGACACAGAGTATAAGATACAAATATCTAGGATAGATTTGATATACTTTCTAAATGTTCACAGATTATAAGTTTGTTCTTTGAAAACATGAGTCAAGCAAATAAATGATAAAATGCTTATTTTTTTCTTAAAAGACGGAAAGTAGCTTTATTCTCATAGAATTTTGTTTATTCCTATAGAATTTAGAAATAAGATCTTCCTTCTAAAGAAGATTGAAGATTTTGAGAATCCCCACAATACGTGCCAAATCACTTAAAGAACACAGGATGTCTTCCTGACAAGAATCAGTCTTATTAAATGAATGCATGTTATTTAACGAAGAACATGCTAATAGGAGAGGAAGATGTTGAAGGATAATTAAGTGTAAAATATATAAAATAAGTACTGCATATTATGGTATGTGTCCGTCTCCACTCAGGGAGGTAAAATGGCAGATGATTTCACTATTTCTGGTATTAAGTGTCTCTCTATTGAGATGAGTTCTTACAGCTGATCCACACAAAGAGCTTTCTAATGAAATCTGATTCCAAGGAGTGAATAACTTAGGTGAGATTATTCTGTACCGCATAGTTATCACATTGTTCATTGTAAATATTTAAATTTGAATTCTAATTTATAGAATATAGAATAAATATAAATCTAGTTTATGTGATGGCATGTCAAGCATAAGTTATAAATGATACAGCTATTCTCAATATATCAGGAAATTAAAGTCTTTAAGCCTCCAACCTTAGGGCTAGACTTTAAAAATTGGTGAATTCATGACCATAAAAGTCACTTCGAAGATGTAAAAAATTACATCTAGGAGATGAATTCTCCTGACATCATCTTTATTTCACTAGATATGTATTGTCAAAAGTCTATAATCTTTACCTTTACAATGACAACAAATGAGAAAATACTGCTCATATTAACAATAGGTAATCTCTGATTTTCTGTTGTATTTACTGAGTATTAATATTTGTTAGTTGACATATATTACTGATACTTAATATCATTTGTTAATATCCATTAATCAATCATTATCCATTCATTAATCATTAGAATACATACATAGATGCACATGTTTGAATAAAAATGACCAAGGGAAGTAATATTTTCGTTTTAGGCCATTTCTCAGGAGAAAGACATATTCCTCTTTTGAGACATACAAAAAAAAATTTGCAAATTTAGATTGACCAGGCATGGCGACCCAGGACTTTGGGAGGCCTAGGCAGGGGCATCACTTGAGGTCAAGAGTTCGAAACCCCATCGCTACTAAAAATACAAAAGTTAGCTGGGTGTGGTGGTGCACATCTGTAATCCCAGCTACTCAGGAGGCTGAGGCAGGAGAATTGCTTGAACTAAGTAAGTAGAGGTTGCAGTGAACCAAGATCACGCCACTGCACTCCAGCCTGGGCAACAGAGGGGACTCCGTCTCAACAACAACAACAATAATAAATTTAGATAAATCTCTTATTGTCTTCAAATGTTCAAAATTCACCTAAGTCTTTAATTTTAGCTTATATATAAATTTAAAACATTTATTTTAAAGTCTTCTGGGTTAATGTAAATATAAGGCGGATATATTGATATGAAAGTCTTTAATGTACTGTCAGCGGCATTTGGCTTCACAGGTAGGTCTCATTGATGCTTTGGAATTATCAAATTAGGAATAGGATTCCTTTTGAAACTTCTACTATATGTCCTAGAATTAAAGACCTGAAAACTTCAAATTGCCTTTAGACAACTATAGTACTTATCAGGTTCCACTCTACTAGGCTATTTTAGGAAGATGTGGTCTATAGCTAACACTTCAGATCTGAACTTCTATGCATAATTTATTTGACAACAAAGATTTTGATGTTTTATCAATTATATCTCCATCTTTTAGGATTTACCTCAGGTAAAAGTCAATGCACAGGACAAAGAATAGCTAACTGAGGCACACGAACGTATGCATGCTTTAGCAGCATTTGTCAAAAGGACTTAGCATGCAACCTATGGAGAACATTTTTGTCTGGCTGGCTCCCAGTCCCTTCTTACTCATTGAACTTCATATCAGTCTTTCTCCTTGATTGCTGGCGTTACCTTTTATATCCCAACTCAAAATACTACTGGAGTTTGGATATGCTATTCGCTGTAGCTCAGCCCTACAGCTTACCTGGATCCTGCTACTAAGTTGTTGATAAAGCTGGATGCTGATCGTATTCAAGTACTACAGGTACTAGAAAACAAGCAAACCCAATATATTAGTTTGTCTGCAGAGATAGCATTTTGAGATACTAAAGCAATGTGATATAATAATACTGTAATATTTGTGCATTATAGATGTTTGTTTTTGAAGTGCAATAAAAATTTTAACACAAAAGATATTCAGTGGCAGTAATGTTAATTTTAATATTTTCACATGTAAAATAAAAAGCATTATAAACAATGATTTATATATTCCAAATAAAAATTCTTATAAAATAAATGACTTTAAACCTTTATACAGTTTGACATTTGGTGAAAAGATGTAAAGATATTTGACCTATACTTCTGTAGTAGCACTGATGTTCACTGATTCCTGTATATTGTTTTTCACTTAATATACAGGAATTATTAAAACATGTTTAATTAGAAGATTTTATGACATCCAAGAATGATGGAGATATTAATTATTTTGGTGTCATTGAGTAACATATTATATGCTGGTCATACTCATCAGATTATTTAATATTTACAAAGTAATGCAAAATGAAGCTGAAGAAAACATATTAAAATGACACATTTTAAATTAATTATCTATGATAACTCATTTGTGATATTTTATTTCCATCAGAATGTAACAATATAATCATGACATTCAGGAACACTGATGTATTGTCACTAAAGCCTAACCTACATTTAGAGAAATAGTTATTTTTAAAATACTTCTAAAATCTGTACAAACTTGGCAATTTGAAAAAAATTAGTAAACCATTTTGAGGAAACAAAAACTCCAAAAAAAAAAAAAAAATTACAATGGTCTTCAAAAAAATTCACAGTACTTAAAGAGGTTATAATTTTGAAAACACTTAGAATATTTGAGAAAGTCATTGAAAGAAGACAAAAGAATTCTCAACATCTACTCCATCAAGAGTCAATAAAGCACTAGGAAATCCGGCTTTATTGTAGTCCGTTTCCCACTAACAAAGCAATTTGTAGGCTGGAAATGATTTGTAGTGCATTGGCTGCCTAAACAAATTGCAGAGGCAATAATCCAAGGTTCACATTTGAAGATATTGGCACTTTTTCTGAAGTTAAATGCAGTGAAGCCTATTACATTTGTGTCTTATTAACCAGCTTCAAATAGGGCTATGAAGCACTTTGTTCTCACTTTACAGAAAGCCCTAGAGACATTATTTTGCTGCTAAAAGATTTGTCTATTCCACATTGTTTGGTAAATTTCCATTTTCTACAATGAATAATATAAGTAGGATTTTAAAATGAAAGAAAGCAATTGCATAGTGCTTTTTTCCCCCTAATCAGACAATGAGAAATGGCTCAAAACCTAAATGTTACATGCCTATACCCCCTGTGGAGATTTGAGGATTTAAAGTGGACAATTGGGATTAAAATTAGAACTGAACTAATTTTAGATAATGAATTTGCTTTTAATATTGGTAAACAAATTTTAAAAATGAAGTAGACAGTATTATTCCTGTGGTTGTCTGTACAATGATGTAGAAATAATAATACCTTTAGAATTTTGCAATTTTAAAGGGTGAATTTAATTGATTCTTGTAAATCAAGATTACAAAGCACTCATTTTATTGCCCACTAAACATAAAACCTCACTGCAAAGCTTGCTATTAATTCCTAGGAAAACTAAAGAAATAACTTAGATGTCATAAACTGAAGTTTAGAAAGCAAAACCTTCCTTTTATTAGTTGTTTTAGGTTTCATGCAGGAACCTGTAATGTGTTACAGGTATCGTAGTAAGTTTTCTTGCTACAGAGACATATTGATGTATTCAGGAGATGAATTTTGAGATCAGAATTACCTGGCAGAAACTTCAAATCCAACATCTTCTTGAATATAACATATAAAAACTTTTCACTTTTTCTGAATCTCAGAAATTCTTATGGGATAAATAATCCTAGCGTTTGCTTTAGAGAGCTACTGAGAGAGTTGAGATATAAAGTATTACATTTGATGCTACATTGTAACTTATCTGCACGGAAGGTATTCAGGGACATCTTTTTCTCTTTCTGTGGACTATGTTGAGTCGTAACCAGTGCTGTTTCCAAAGCATCTCAGATTTGGGAGCCATCCTGTATGCATTTTTCTATCCCTAATAATAATGTAGACATTTTCATTAATTATATACATTGAATGAACAAGTAAAATGGATACATTGAATGAATGAGTGTTTAAAATGAAAGGCACTTAGATCTTTATAATAAAATACAAAAGATCTTAGAAGTAATTGGTGTAGTAATTATTACACTTATCTTTGCCTCCCATTAATCCTTCTAACAATAACAAAAAAAATACAACTGGTATCTGATACGACAAAAAGTGCATTTTGTGTTGAATATGTTTGTATTTCTATAGGCATCCAAATAATGCTTACTAACTTTTCAAAAAATGCTGATATCCATTCTACACTATTTATTTGTTCCAAAAACATGAAGACAGCTAAGCCAAGTTCTCCTCATTTAGCAGCTGAAGCTTTTATGATCAAGATAATTTAATTCCCTTTCCTTTATTCAGACAGGTAATTAATGGCAGAGCCAGAGACTGGTCCCCAGCCTCTTGGAATGTAATCCTTCATTGCATTATTCTTTAGAGTACTCTACTTCCCTATTTGGAGCATTCTTCTCAGTAAGAGCACATACAAAGATGAAGAATGAATGGATTTGGGTGCACTGATTGTCAAAGCTTCAGTGAATAACCCATGTGTTCAAAGCTTTCAGAACTGTTCTGGTGAATGAATATTCTCTGAAAGTTAATGACATGTTATTTTGTTTCCTTATAAATTATCAAAATGCCAGCATACAACACTTAAGAGCTTAGACACAAAGGCATTATGTAGACACAGCTATAATAAGACAACACAATTTTAACTGAGGGGGCTTAGTGTGCCCAGTTTAAAAAAGAAATACAGAGAAAAAGTAGTGTTGTTGAGTTTTTGTTTTTAAAATTCTAGATATTATGAAAGCAAAAAAGAAACAATGTAAGAAAAACATAAAAAATAAAATTACTACGAACTTTATAAGTAAAAGATGTTTCAGAGACCAAATGGCAAAAAAAATAAAGTAAAAATGAAACTTCGATAGAATTTGCATTATTTATTGCATAATAAAAAGGCAAAATAATAGTTATGTATTCAAAGAGTTTGCCATTTAGAGGTGAGAATAAATATGTGATAGTCTTTAACATATTTGTCAGAGATTGCTATGTGTTTGGTAATGATATGAAGTGTTTTGTAAACGTTACAGCCTTTAATCATTACAACAAATAAGTAGCTGTCATTATTTTCAGAGAATCTGACAAATAGAGAGGTCAAGTAAGTTGTCCAGGTACCCTAGATAATCTCTCACTTTGGTAAGGTTCAAAGTGGTTGGTTTGACTTCTGAGTAGTAGTGTCTAATCATTTATGCTCAACTGCCTCTGAACCACTATGCTATCCTCTGGTAAGCTACAAAGCAATCATGATAGAAACTATGATATAACACAAACACAAATAAAATAATAAAGGGATGCAGGAAAGCATCAGCTCTTTCCAACTGGCCATAGTGATAGCTGAACAAAACTAGTGGAACTTATAATTGGCTTAGAAAATCCACAGGTAGGAAAGAGCGAGAGAAAACAAATCTTGTATGAACAAATGCACAAGGAAAAATTATTCATAAAATGCCTCCATCTACATGGTAGCGACAGAAATATCTTACTAAACATTATTTTCTAAACTTAACATTTAGATATATTACTTGCTATTTTTTCTATAACCTACATGATTCAATATAACTACCAAAGTATTCCTTTATATACTCATCACAGACATTGAGACTTATATGTTCCAAGCTTCATTCCTAAGTGAGTAGGAAACAGAAATCAAGGATGCAATTCTTACAAACATAAAGTTTAAAGTTTTGTGGGGGATTCAGACAAATAAAACTGTACATGCAATTTATATGTGATTTGGTAGTAGTCGAGGATTTTTGAAAGTTTAGAAGAATCAAAACAAATGCAACAAAGGATCAGGAAAATATTTCTGGAGAAAAAGATCCTGAAGCAAATACTGAAAGAAAACTAGGAGTAAGAAAGTAAACTTTTTCTAAATTTCAACTTTAATTTTAGATATAGGGGTACATGTGCAGATTTGTTACATGGGAATATTGTCTGGTGCTGAGGTTTGGCGTATGGATCTTCTTAGTGAGCATAGTACCCAATAGGGTACTAACCTACACCCCCTCCCTCCCACCTCTAGTAGACCACTGTATCTATTATTATCATGTTTATGTCCACATGTGCTCAAAATTTAACTCCCACTTATAAGTGAGAGATGTAGTATTTGCTTTTCTGCTCCTGTGTTAGTTCACTTAGGATTATGGTCTCCAACTGCACCTATGTTGCTGCAAAAAACATTATTTCATTATTTTCTATGGCTGCATAGTATATTGTTTATCAAATTTTCTTTATCTAATCTACCACTGATAAGGATCTGGGTTGATTCCAAGTCTTTGATATTGCGAATAGTGCAGCAATGAACATACAAGTGCATTTGTCTTTTTGGTAGAATGATTTATTTTCTTTTGAGTATATATTCAGTAATAAGATTGTTGGCTCGAATGATAGTTGTTTCAAGTTCTTTGAGAAATCTCCAGCCTGATGGCTGCAGTAGTTAATTTACATTACCAACAACAGATTATAAGGTTTCTCCTTTCTCCACAGCTTTGCCAGGATATGCTGATTTTTTGACTTTTTAATATTAGCCACTCTGAATGGTGTGAGATAGTATCTCATTGTGGTTTTGATTTGCATCTCTGATAATTAGCGGTGCTGAAAATATTTTCATATGTTTGTTGGCCACTTGTATGTCTTTTTCTGAGAAGTGTCTGTTCATGTCACTTGTCCATTTTTTAATGGGGTTATTTGATTTTACTTGTCAAGTGGTTTAAGTTTTTTATAGATTCTGGGTATTAGACATGTACTGGACGCAGAGTTTGTGAATATCTTCTCCCATCCTGTAGATTTTCTGTTTACTCTGTTGATAGTTTCTTTTCCTCAGCAGTTCTTTAGTTTAATTACATTCCACTTTTCTACTTTAGTTTTGATTGCAAATGCTTTTGGGTACTTAGCCAAAATTTCTTTGCCAAGGCTAATTCATGTGGTTTGACTCAGTGTCTCTACCCAAATCTCATCCCAAATTGTAATCCCCACATGTTGAGGGAGGGACCTAGTGGTGGGTGATTGGATCATGGGGGTGATTTCCCCCATGCTGTTCTCGTGACAGTGTGGGAGCTCTCAGGAGCTCTGATGGTTTTAAAAGTGGCAGTTTTTCCTGAGTGTTCTCTCTCCTGCCGCCTTGTGAAAAAGGTGCCTGCTTCCTCTTCACCTTTTGCCATGATTGCAAATTTCCCGAGGCCTCCCCAGCTATGCAGAACTGTGAATCAATTAAACCTCTTTCCTTTATAAATTACCCAGTCTCAGGTAGTTTCTTTATAGTAGTGTGAAAACAGACTAATGCATTGATGTCGAAAAGAGTAATTCGTAGGTTGTCCTCTACAATTTTTATAGTTTGAGGTCTTCCATTTAAATCGTTCATGCCTTTGTATTATTTTTTGTTTATGCTGAAAGGTAGGGTCCAGCTTTAATCTTCTGCCTATGGCTAGCCAGCTATCCCAGCACCATTTATTGAAAAGAGAGTCCCTTCCCCATTGCTTTTTTGTTGGCCTTGTCAAAAATCAGATGGCTGTAGGTGTGCGGCTTTATTTTTGAGTTTCCTATTCCGTTAATTGGCCTATGTGTCTGTTTTTGTACTGGTATCATGCTGTTTTCGTTACCGTAGTCCCTTTTCCAGGCACCCTTTGGGCCCTGGCACCAGCTCTAGTGTTCAGTCACCCCATGCAGAGTTCTCAGCTTCATCCCGCTTCAGCTTCAGCATGTGAGTCTTTTCCATGTCAACGTTTGGCATTTTCTCTCCGAAGATATGTTCAAATTATGTTGGTTTAATCTAAATCCCAGTGTGTTTTGGTGGGAGCAGCACTTCCTAGTGGCACTAGTCAGCCATCTTGAAACTCCACCAGCTTTTTTAAAAGCAAAAACATCATAAGTGAAGGGAGCAAATATGAAGAGTTAAGGAAGACAGAGATCATCACCATTCTCCAAAACATATGATCACTTGAAACATTCCAAGTTCTCCCTGTTTGTAACACAAAGATTTCACAGAATATAGCATCAAGTTCTACTAATAATTGAGCCTTTCGCTTGGTAATTCTTCTTATTTACAACTTATAATGAGACATGAGTTCTGCAAGAAATATCAACATGGCTCAGGAGTGACTGCCACACTCCATTTTAAATGTTGTATTTAAATGCTACATGCTAATGTGGTACATATTTTGTTGTTACTATTTTAATATTAATTGTTACATTCCATCATTTTCCAACAAAAGGGTCTACATTGTTGCATGATAGTAGATATTATCATCCTGCCTGTAGAGTGGTGTTTAATTCACACACTCAACAATAAGTAATGAGGCCTTTCCCATAAGAGTCGTAAGGTTCTAGGAACATAGGGAATTAGACTGACAAAGCTTTGTCATCATACAACATATGTTCTAGTTCAGAATATGTCAGGAATTAGGCTCCTGTCACTCCAAAATTTTACCTTTATATTTTCCTTTTTTATGCTTGGGCTAAGATTCTTCAAATCACTTTTTTTTTTCTTTTTCAGCTACTTTTGATATTTTCATTCAAATGAGTGCACTATAGGAAGTTAAGGAAGCATAGGTAAGTGTAATTTTTCTTTCTTCTTTATTTTTCCATTGAGTGCCACTGTATTATTGATTCTTCACCCTGGAAGCAGCATTTGGTTCTATCTTTTAGCACTCAAAACCAACCTTGTTATACTTTCTCAGAACTATCATTACCATCCAGACTTTAGACCCCGCTCAGAGCCCAGTTGTGAACTCGGAGCTCCTTCCTCTTTTCATATATATATATATATATATATATATATATACACATACACACACACACACACACACACACATACATACACACATACACACACATATGGGTCTCACTCTGTCATCCAGGTTGGAGAGCAGCGGCACAATCATAGATCACTCCAACCTTTGCCTCCCAGGCTACAGCTATCCTCCCCCCTCAGCCTCCTGAGTAGCTGGGACCACAAGGTGTTCGCCACCATATCCGGCTACTTTTTGTATTTTTTGTAGAGATGGGGATTCACCATGCTGCACAGGCTCGTCTTGAACTCCTGGGCTCAGGAGATCTGCCAATCTCAGCCTCCCAAAATGCTGGGATTACAGGTATGAGACACTGTGCCCAGCCAGGGCCCCTTCTTAGCTTTTGATGTACCAACAAAACCAGAAAGCATGCCCTCCTCAAGGTATGAACTAGAGATGATAGTATATAACTATAGATTATATAATACTTGTATTTTACTTAAATGTTTTCATTTGTGTTTCCAGACATCTACCACCTATTTAATATTCTCTCTCCAATTATCTCTATTGAAATGCCCAGTGTATTTTCACTTCCCCTGATTTGTCTCTACTTGGCATTAGATACACTACTTAATGATCCCAGAAGTTATTTTAAAAAAAAAAAGAATGTCAAAAATTGTATTATGAAATTTTGATTCTTCTTTGTCCTGAAAACTATAATAATCTTCTTGATCATAGGATGCCCTGAATATAAAATGCGTTAAATTAAAACCTGTCACTGATTGTGAAACGATGCTTACTAAAAAGTAATGTCTTTGGAGGCAGGGGGATAGCTGTTGTACATAACTGTTAAATTTGTAATGATGACTACAGGATCTATAGGGTGAAATATCTGATTGTAAATGCACTAAAAGACTTACAGGGAAAAAAATTACAAGCTTACAGCTTTACATTCTCACATTCTCAGACCAAACAGTCAGAGAAACAGAGCTTCTATGGCAGACTTAAAACGATCTCCTAACAATCTCTTATTTCTTCTAGCTATAGGACAAGGCCTACTGTAAGTCAGATACAAATGTAATTATGTAGGTTGCAGAAGGACAACAAACACTGAGTTCCTTGACTCACCAAGTCTCCTACGTCAAGGTTAGGACATTGATTTAGAGGCAGTAGGACCCTAAGATTTTAGGAATAAAAACAGAATCAGATAAAGTTGAGAATACTAAATTCCCGTATCTCTGCGAGTAATCTCTGCTAGCAGAATGATGTCTGCTATGTCTAAGGAGACCTCTGTCACACAATATCTAAGGAAACAAGTCTTGCCTTCCTTTAAGACTCTTGTTTACCTCACCATGGGTGGCCCATTTGCAAAGGTATGCTTATTGCTTATTCTTGCTAAAACTGACCTGTTCTTTCACAATATCCTCTAGTCAAATAACCAAATGTATATATTAGAAAGATAAATACATTATGTGACTCAGGTTAACTTATGAAATAATTTCCAGATTAGTTTACTATATAACCTAAGACACATATGATATGTTTAGGAATGAATTTGAATGGGAACAGACCAAGGGGATGCAATAAAACTCTAGAATATGCCACCTTTATATAAGTGCACTTACCAGATACGAATTTATGATGCTAGTTTGTACAGATGGATTGGGTCTTAAGAGTTGACCTGATTGTTTGAAACTTGGACATGTTGGTGTCCTACATCCAATAAATTTAGGCTTAGAGAATTAGACGTTTTGTAGTACATTTATCATAAGTTATGTTATGTCACCCACTCATTCACCATATGAGCCCATCACAGCGCTAAGTAATACATTTGTGAGCAGATTGCTAGAATACAGAAAATCTCTGTGGCAATTGTTTTTGGAAGGCTGGATATGATGGAGGAAGATGGTATCCTTAAGACAAACTTAACGATTGCAATGGCATCAGAGAGAGCACCTCACAATGATGATGTTGAATGGCAACACTGAATGGCAAGAGGCAAGGTGGCATAATTTCTTTAATGAGCAGTTAGGACAAATCGGTAAATATATTTGACAGTAGAGGTAATATCATATTTCTTAGAACACTGCCAAAATTACTGTCACTATCATATACTTGAAAATTCAGTATTGGTGATTTCTATATAACATCTCCATTTAACTCACCTGTTTGGCCTGTGAAGAGGCAGATGGATCTGAGAAAATGAAAGTGAAGTTCAGTTGTTTTTCAGAGCTGTGTTTACTAGAAAAAATCCACACAACTATTGATCAAATGCATTATTTAATTTTCTCAACATATAAGGTTCAACAGAAGTGGTACTCTTGCTTAGCAAGCACAACAGTATACATTTTTAAATTTCATATGGTATTTCAAGGCTATATCAATTCTATATCAATAATCTAGCCTGCAGGAATATTATCAGTATTGACATCCCACAGAATGGTTTATGCTGTTTCACTACATTAATGACAGCTGGTTTGCTGAATATAATACACAGGAAGAATCAACGGCCAAAAAACCAAAGTCACAGTAAGAAAAATGTAAACGAGAGATTAGAGTCAAACCTCACAGGGCTTAAGGGCCTTGTCACCTTGTTAAATTTTATTTGGTACAATATAATCATTCTGATGCCTAACATGGATTGATACACATTGCATCATATACCTCAAAAACAATATGTTACACATGTTTTATGTAACACATAAGACTCTGAATGTTGAGGCCAAGAGCAAGGGAAAGCTCTTTAGGAGTCCAGTGTGCAATGAAAGCTATGTTGCCACATAAACTTCCTTACAGCAGTTCCACTGATATATAAAATGTATGTGACAAATCTGGTGAAGTCTAGTAAGACACAGGAGACTCCTTGTGTTTTGAAGCAACAGCTTTCCGTTTTTCACAGATAATATCCTTTCTTATTTCCTTATGAGAAACACTTTCTGCCTTGCTATTGGGCCCTATATAAATTTAAAAACTTGATTATAAGACATCAAGAGATCATGTGGCTTGAGCAAACTATTTGAATTGAGTGTTTTTTTAACCAACCAAATTATAAGGCAGGGCATGCACAGAAGCCATAAATCATCACTGCAGATGATGCAGAAGAGATCAAGCTCAGGCAGGTAAATAAAACACAAGTAAATTGAATGAGCAGGTGGCTCAGATTCCTTTGATACCATCTCTTGATGCATTGCCATTCCTCCTCCTATGACCTTTTTTGCACAGTACCTTATAACAAATTGACAGAAGAAGAAATATCCTAGGTCTTTTGTCAATATGATAAATCCGACTTACAAGGGACTACTGCAGCATTAGATGCTCAATCAGAAGTATGTCCTTGAAAGACAAGTGTGAATGAAAATTATCCCAGTGGGTCAAACATCAAGCAATCCATTTTGGATTTCTTAGTCTGTTTTGAGAGATAGATAGATAGATAGATAGATAGATAGATAGATAGATAGATATATTAATCTCGGGCAGTGGCTAATGATTTGGCTGTATAATCAGAAACTTGGAAAATGACTGTATTACAGAATTGAAAAAATGGAAAAAGTGAGTTCAGAGGAATATATTGATAGTCTTACTGAAAGGAGAAGAGTATGAATTGAATGCTCACCTGACAAATGTTTATCTGTTTCAGAGAAAACTTTCAATAATCATCTGGACAACATGACCTGCCCTTTGAACATCAGTTAGCCTCTTTCTCCAGCCACCTTGCTTTTGTTTGTTTGTTTGTTTTGAGACAGAGCCTCACTCTGCTGCCCAGGCTGGAGTGTAGTGCTGCGATCTCGGCTCACTGCAACCTCTGCCTCCCAAGTTCAAGCAATTCTCCTGCCTCAGCTTCCCGAGTAGCTGGGACTACAGGTGCATGCCACCGTGCCCGGCTAATTTTTTATATTTTAGTTGAGATGGGGTTTCACCGTGTTGCCCAGGCTGGTCACAAACTCTCCAGCCACCTTTTTGCTTGAGCAATGGGCTTATTTATGAATAGCCACAAAAGAATAGATGAAGGCTCTGCACAGGCTGAACAATGTGGAACATCACACAACTCACTTTGCTGTCTTAATTACTCAGTGTCTAACTTGCCATCATCTAGAACAATGTTGAAGGCCTAGTATCACACCTTGGCCAGGGAGGATTTCATGGGATTTCATCTTTGGGAAGAGCAATGATTTGTCCTCACTAGTTTAGAAAGACACTGTATTTATGAAATTGACATTCTTGCACATAATGCTTTTGTTAGCACCCTATATATGTACTTGTGATTTCTGTATAAGAGATTTATTCTGTAGCAAATAAGTGTGGAAATAGGCATATGCCATAGAATTCTTTATCATGCCAAGCAGCTTCTCTGATAGAAAGAAGGAATGACTGGCTGAAGACTCAGTTATAGTGCTAGCTGAGAAATAATACACTAAAAGTATGATGTTCTGTCTTGAAAGAGGTGATCTATGCTTTAAGTTAACTTTCAACATAAGGGTTATTTATATTTTTTTGTTGTCAGAAAACATAGCTCATGCAATCAAGAGTGAAATGAGGAGGACTACATTACTCTTTCATTAGTTTTCAATTATTGCCCTAACAAGTTATCACAAACTTAATCGTTCACTTAAAACAGCATATATATCTTGTCTCACAGTTCTGTAGGTCAGAACTTTGGTGGGCTTGGATAATTTATTTGCTTAGAGTCTAACAAAGCAGAAATTAAAGTTTCAGCAAGTTGCCAAATTTTTTTCTGCAGCTTTGAAGAATAATCCCCCTCTAAGCTAGCCCAGATTATTGTCCCAATTCAGTTCTGTGTGACCATAGGACTTTTTCCCATCTCCTTGCTGGCTGTCAGCCAGATGTTCTTCCCATCTTCTACGGGCCGTCAACAGATCTTGCCTCATGGCCTTGTGACTTCATCTTCACAAACAACAATGGTGAATGGTGTTCTTCTTCTTCTTTAAACCTCTTTTTACATCCACTCTGCTTCCTCTTTCCTGTGCTACTTCCTCTGCAGCCTCAGTCTCACAGTCGATTGACTCTCCCTGCCTTAATTTTCTGTTTTTAAGAGCCCATGTGATTACACAATACCCACCTAGATCATCTAGGATAATACCCTTAAACCAAAGCCAGGTTATGAATAGCCTTACTTTCAATGTCAAACTCCCTTCATAGGAGTAACTAGATTAATATTTGTTGAATAACCAGGGGATGGAAATTGTGGTGGGAGTAAATACATGTAGAATTCTGCCAATTATACTATTGCAACTAATAATCCATCTAGAAAGTATTTTTTGCTTCTATACCATAAACATTGGGTTCTGCTTTTTTCTATTGAGGCACAGAAAAAAATGATTGAATTGGAGGTTGAGGTCATCACCTGGCCATTTCAATTCCCTCACTCCACTGAACTGACAAAAAATAAATTAGTTATAGTCTGACATGATTTATTATGATACTTACGAGATAGGTGTGTTGCTGACATACACTGGTGACAAGGAGGAGTATGCTTAAAATCCACAGTGACTAAGTACTAATCACTTAGTACTTCACGTGTAATAGCAAATGTTAATGAAAAACTACAACGACTCTTAAACGCCATATTACTCAAATACTACAGCTTTTAGAAATAATGTTGAGTCAATTCCTAAGGTAAAAAAACACAATCTGCTGAGAACAAGTAATTGGTAATTGAACAGAGAAGTTAAAATATCAACTGTAGACTCATTATTGGAGGAAAAAATATTGTAGCAGATATGCATATTCTCTTCTTTATTTTTTACACACAAACACATGCACACAGGTGGATATATTATTCAATTTCTGTTTCCTGCCTCTTGTTTTCATTATTATACAAAAGAGAAATTGTTTGTAAGTGGTTAACTTTACACATAACCTTCAGATTCACATGGGGACCATAACACAATTAGTAGACTAATTACAATAATTCAGAAATAGATATCATCATATTTGTTTAGAGTTAGAAAAAAATAGAGTACCTTCTGTTCTGTTTTGAAGAGAGGGTAATGAAAATAGTTGAATTTCTGTAGGCAAAAGGAAAACATTACAATTGATATTATATTGTAATTCACTATGGCAAGTGTTTGTATAGATACAGGCTAACCAAAGGAAAGCTGTATGCTGATAATCAACCTATTGTCTTCCTCGTCTCAATTCACCATTCTATTCTCTGCTCTGTGGTGCTGGGACTGAGAATCCACAAACAATATTTATCTTTTATCTACTGTATTTTAAACAGAAAGTTCTGACAGAAGGGGTTACTAGAGATTGATTATGAATGAGGAATATTAAAGACTGGACTTACTCATTTTTTGTTGTTTGTTTTGCTTTGCTACTTTTTCCACCATTAATGTTAATATTAGAGTCATTCAAAAAAGGGCTACATGTTGCAGTGTATGATTTACTCTCCAGTTTCTTTAGCACTGCCCAGAGAGCATCCCAAGCTTACTAGTCTGAACCTCATTTCCATGAGCCAAAAGTTCTACCACTACCCAGTCAGTATCTTCTCAGAAGTTCGAGCCTACCTTCGCAAGGCTCATCATTTCTCAGGTTCTGGTAATCCCCACATTTTCCATTTTCCCCCTCAGCTACGTGAGTTAAGAGCTGATGCCTACAGTTGCAATGCCTTTGTTGCTTCTGGGTTGCCTTTTTGCCTTCCCAGCACTTTTCAAGGTAATTTTCTATAGTAAATTTCCTGTGGAAATATCTACTACGGTTTCTGTTTTTACGAAAGTATTCCCTCAGATAGAGGGAAACAAAAAAATAAGCAAAATGATATAAATATAAATATAAATATAAATGAATGGGATTAGATAGAGTGAATTAGAGAGAGACACCCAGAAGGGAGAGGGGGGAGGAGGGAGGGAGAGAGAGAGAGAGAGAGAGAGAGAGAGAGAGAGAGAGAGAGAGAGAGAGAGAGAGAGACATATAGTGGAATTATGGGAGAAGAAAACAAGAAAATTGAATGGCAGTTGAATGGAGTAAATAGTGGCACTTTAAATCAGATCATTTGTGAAAGGCCGAAAATGGGAAGCTTTAGGGTATATAGCTTACAAATGAAAATAATTTAGGAATAAGAAAGCAAGGAGAAGAATTTTTTTTTTTAGAGAGGGAGCTATATGTCTAAAGCGATCTAAGCAAGAATACGATTGGCATTTTAAAAGGGTTTGGGCACTCACCGGAAAAAGAAAAACAATGTAGAGGATAAATTTGAAGAAGTATGCAGGCGGTGGCTCATCAGATCATACTAGGAGTCTCTCATAAAAAGTATTTTTTTTTTAATCTAAATTTTGGGACAGAGGGAGACACAGGCAAGCCAAAAGAGGTTTTAAATTAAAAACAGCTTAATATAAAATAGAATGTTTGGGGCCGGGCGCGGTGGCTCACGCCTGTAATCCCAGCACTTTGGGAGGCCGAGGCGGGCGGATCACAAGGTCAGGAGATCGAGACCATGGTGAAACCCCGTCTCTACTAAAAATAGAAAAAATTAGCCGGGCACAGTGGCGGGCGCCTGTAGTCCAGCTAATCGGGAGGCTGAGGCCGGAGAATGGCGTGAACCCGGGAGTCGGAGCTTGCAGTGAGCCGAGATTGTGCCACTGCACTCTAGCCTGGGCGACAGAGCGAGACTCCGTCTCAAAAAAAAAAAAAAATAGAATGTTTGTTCCAAATATAATGAAAATGCAGACAATGTACACTAATTTCACTTTAAAATTTATGATTATCTACTCTGACATGATAATATTGTTTATATCAATCAGCTATTTAATTCAACATCACCTTAAACCAACAAACATAAAATATAATTTAAGAGAAGAGACTGTTTTTCAAATATATTTATGCTTTGCAAAATAAATGCTTAAGAATTGTGTGTCAGGCTTAATTTCATCGTTTAACATTCAGGATTGAAATTCATACCCAGAATTTGTAAGTGCATTTGACGCCAGATAGATAAATATGATCCCTAGTTATTTAATAAAGGACTTGAATAACAGTAAAGAAAAATGCTAACTCAAAACTCATGTTCCCTGCTAGATCATGCCTCTAACCACAAATCTAGTAACAAGGAAATATAATCTACTTGCTTATGACAGAAATGCTTGAACAAGTAATGTCTGCCTCAGTCGGGGATGGAATATCCTCAGTGCAATACTGATATATGTGATGGTGATTTTATCATCAGTTTAGTAAAGACATATTATTTTCAACATGTGGCATAACACACTGTTAGTCACACTGGAGAACAGAATCCTTACCAGGATTTGTGCTCTGGGAGAGTTGTTACAGAAATGCTTAATTTCCCATTCCAAGTTTTGAGGACTAAATGTTGAAATCCAGGTAGCTGATTTAAAGCATATGACAAAGAAAAAATGTGGAATGTTTCTAAGGTATTGGACCATAATTGAAGTAGTGTCTGATTTTTTATTTGCAAAGTATGCAATTCTTAGTGATACACTTTTTTTTTTTTTTTTCTTAAATGTAACAAGACTGAAAAACATTTCTTAGTGGGACAAGGGGACTTAAGAATGAAAGAGAACTTTTGAAGAATTAAGAAATTGGTAAATGGTTTTCCCAAGACGAGAAGAATAATAAACGGTGGAAAAAACCATGGAGACTTTTAGTAAAAATAATTAAATTTCTTCCAATATGGATGCTGTGAAAAGAAGTTATTCTGTCTAGTTTAATTTTGCAGTGCATATTATTCCATGCAGTGTTGTGGTGTCTATGATATATATGGTTAGTTCTATCAGTCAAACATTGCATTTTTGAGTGATAAAAATGAAAATATTATAGATTAATCATCCACTAATGACATAAGCAGCAGCAAAGGCGGGCAAAAATTTTAACTGTAAGAGAGACAAAAAAATTTCTACCTGTTTTAAAACATATGAATGGAGGTTATCTTCTTGGAAAAACAACAGGTGAAAACAATGAGAAATGCACTGAAAGTTGTATACTTACATATAAGAAACTGAATGGCATTTTAATGGCTATTAATTTTTTCCATTATGAAAGTTATATAATCACTATAACATTGGATCTATTGTTGTATAGTACATCAAGACAAGGAAAAATCTTAATTGATCTATAAGGTAATTACTTTTGGTCCATCAGTCAGATCATGTTACGGATGACAAAAATGAAGAATACATAACAAACTGTATCTCCCAAAAATAATTTTTCTGGGAAATAATAAAAGACACTTTTACCAGGCAGAAAATATTTAGTCTTCATATAAAAATGTCTTATGTGTATTACTTTATACTTAATATAAATTGATTCAACTTTCTAGTCATATGTAAATTTCTGCTAACACTAAAATAATATTAGTTTATGTTTTTTACACCATTTAACAACATGCTAAACTAAATTGAATTTATGTTTCTCAACATGTTTTGAGCCCCTAAATTGTATATGTGTTATGCTAGGCATAGAAATACAAAGATAAATCATTATCCTTAAGTTTCACACATCCAGTAAGTGAGAATCCTAAAAAATGCAATTATGATATAAAACAGTAATTCAGAAAATAAAAGTATAAAAAGCACCTGATGAGCATAAAGAAACTTGGCTCTGATTATAGAACACCCATTTTCTGTTCTTTTTTTAAAAAAAAATTTGTTGAATTGTCTGTCAAAAAGGTGGTAAGTTAAAAAAAAAGTGTTATGTGCTAAGTGAGAAAAATGTTCCAGATATGCATAATTCAACTTATGTACGATCTATATATTTACTGTATGTGTTTGTTTTCCAGGAATCTGTAATTACAAAAATTTTACAGAAGTCATCTCTGATGCTCCCATCTGTTCCTAACACTGGACATACTGATTCTCAGAAGGGCTCTAGAGCTACACTGGACTAGATCTTGATTAGTCTAAGTCCAGGCAAGGAGAGAGAACGCCATACTAATTATTTTAACAGGGAGATATATTAGAAGAAATTGATTAAGTAGGCAGTGAAAGACTACAAAAAAGTAAAAGTAAAAACCAAAATGGTAGAAATATAAACTACGGGGAGCAGCTGTATCCATGCTGCTGGGGAAATAAAGAGGACTGGCTGCACTTAGCAGAACCTGGAGGCTTGGAGGAGGAGCCCGCAGGGCTGCAGCCTGGGCCCATCAGGAAGATTTTGCCCACTTGTGTTGGTATTCAGAGAAGGTGCCATGAAGCTAAATTCTGGGGATTTGAGAACAAGCTGGAAACCAGAACCAGTGGCTGCTTGCAAAGTGAGAACGAACAGCATTAAAAACGAAAGGAGCAGTTCCCTTCATCCATCTTTCGCCTGGCAGCCTCCCTGTAATACCCACTATTGTCAAAACCTAACCTAATAGAAAAATCAACTGGTCACAAAGAAAGACACTATGAAGTGTTTCAGTTCTACAACGAAAGTGGAAAGAAGAGCAGGTTTGGATCCAATCAAGAGAAAAATGTTTCATAACTCCCTAAAAGTCTTTAAATACACTTTAAAAATTGTTCAACTCTCATGTGAATCTCTCCACCAATTAGAAAAGTTAACTTGGAAATTTTGTGATTTCTACTACTCATCAAAGAAGGAAATTACTGGTGGGCTACGAAGTAACTAGAACTGTTAATATTCTTTAAATATTTATTCATTAAATAGTTACATAGTGTTCATTATTTAAATAACATGACAAAAGATGTTGAAAATTACATTAATCTTTTCTTAAATATAGAGGTAGCCTTTATAATATTAATATCTATAATTTTTCAGGGAATATAATATGTCTCACAAAATAGCAGAGAGGTGTTGTTTACCTGAATTAAAAATAGGTCTTGCAATAAACTAATTTGGGTTATACTTACAGTAATGTTTATTTCTTTTTTTTTTTAATCCTCGTTTTCCTGGATTAATTGTACTGTCAGTTGCCAACACTTTTCACATAAAATAAGACCTGACGACTTGAACCATTTAATGCATATGTTCTCCTTATCTGTAGAGCATAATAGGGCAAGAGACTGTAAAAGTAAAAAAAAGGCCGAGTGCGGTGGTTCACGCCTGTAATCCCAACACTTTGGGAGGCCGAGGTGGGCGGATCATAAGGTCAGGAGATCCAGACCATCCTGGTTAACACGGTGAAACCCCGCCTCTACTAAAAATACAAAAAAAAAATTAGCCGGGCGTGGTGGGGGGCGCCTGCAGTCCCAGCTAGTCGGGAGGCTGAGGCGGGAGAATGGCGTGAACTCGGGAGGCGGAGGTTCCAGTGAGCCAAGATGGCGCCACTGCACTCCAGCCTGGGCAACTGAGACTCCGTCTCAGAAAAAAAAAAAAAAAAAAAGAGAGAGAGAGAGAGAGAAAAGAATAGCTTATCTAGTACAACTTTATCAAATAGACTGCTTGATAGGCAGTAGATTTCAGGGATAGATTTTATGTATACTTTTATAAAAAGAACAACTAAAAGAGAGTTTTTACAAGTATTTTATATGTCATGTGGATCTCTCCACCAATTTTTGTGATTTTTCTCTACTCATAATAGAAGAAAATTATGTATGGGCTATGAAGTAACTGGAAGGCCTGTTAATTAAAAACAAAGCATTTGCACAAATACTAGAAGAATTAGGAATTGATTTTCAGTGTTCTAGACTATTTACTAAACTTAAGGCTGAGACTTTTTCTCTAACATTTTTGTCATGGATTGGAGAGCTTTGGATTTCTGGGTGTCAAAAATAAATAAAGGATATTCCTAATATGAGTAAAATATATAGATTAAATTTTCTTATTTTCCCTTAAATGCCTAATATTGTTAGTGTGACAAAATATTTAATGTTCCTCTAAATATCTAGAATATCAACTGCTCAGATTTCGTCAAGAATGTACTTTGACTTTTTTTTTTCTTTACTAATAGTAAATGCAGTGGTTAAAATAATGAAAGTTAGAATGTAAATTTTCTTTTTAAGAAGACGTATAAATTAGCTGTTAGATGGCTCTCACTGGGGTGGGGGGGAAGACCTATGGCTACAATTTCTTTAGTATTCTCCTCCTTTGATGGTTAATTTTATTTGTCAACTTGGCTAGGCCATAGAACCCAGATATTTGGTCAAACGTTATTCTAGATATTTCTGTAACAGTGCTTTTTATATGAGATTTATGTTTAAATTGGTAGACTTTGAGTAAAGCTGATTTTCTTCCATAATATGGGTGGGCCTCATTCAATCATTCAAATTTTTGAACAGAGCAAAAGACTGACCTCCCCTAAACAAGAACGAATTTTTCACTTTCTCTGCAATACTAGCTTTTCCTGATTCTCCAGCAGACTGTCTGAACTTGAACTACAACTCTTTTCTGAATCTCCAGTCTACCAGCCTCCCCAATCAGATTTTGGATTTACCAAACCCCTACAATCCTGTGAATCAAATTTCTTGAAGTCAGCGTCTTCTCTTTTTCTCTCTCCCTCTCCATATCAATGCACACAACTACTGGTTCTGTTTATCTGGAGAACCCTGACTAATACAGTTCTAATGAATGATTCCATTTCTTTTTCTAATTTACCAAGACTGTGGGAAAATCTTAGGCTTTTTCATTTTCTCAATCTTTAACAATCCAATAAATTCCAAAATTGTGTCATTTGTAATATCTCCTGAAAATTATTACAAATAATTTCTCTATATCTACTCTACATTTATCATGTATTCACATAATTCCCAACATTGACATGTGACCTTTCCCTTGTCTAAAATGTGTTTTCAAACTTATTTTACTGATTTTCTGCTATTTGTTCTTCAAGTTTCACTGCAGACGTGAATTTCTTAGGAAAGCATCTCCTGATATTCAACAGAGTAAATGTTGCTCCTTTATCATCTTTTTTGTCATTCTCCTAATATCTCCACTTTTGCTTGACTGGCAACTTATCTGTGTTTCGGTTCTTTTGTAAGTTGTTAAAAGGATGGAATTTTGCCATGCATCTCCGAACCTTCAAGTTTAACTGGTGTCTGTGACAAAACACATACTCCCTCATAGGCTGTTTAATGATGGGGGAGAAAGAAATATGGGATATTACATAGATGGATGACAAAGAACATCTAAGTTATCTAGGTATTATTTGAACTGAAACTCTGAAGACTTGAATTGCACAGTAGTGAACAGTGTGTTAATATGAGCCCTGTTTTATAGATTCCAATCCCAGCTCCAACATTAACTGTTGATTGTACTCCCTATGTCTCCATTCTCTTCATTGTATATTAGGTATCATAGTAGTATGGAACATGTTTTGCAACTCTTAAACTTGAAAATTTATCTATGGTAATTTTTCAAAGTATATCGTATACTAAGATTAAGCAAAATGCATTAAATATGACATTGTTATAAAGGTCTTTGTTCTTTTCTGGGTGCATTTCATAGTAAATATGATATAAAATTGAGTGTAGCTGTCTTACTAATGTAGCTATACTTCCGACTCCCTCCATCTGTTTGTATATCTCTATTGTTAGCTTTCTTAGATATACAGTTTTTCTTGAATCCATCATAATATCTCTACCCTCCTGTATCTACCTATATAGATTTCTCTGCCTAGGACATTCTCCTCTTTATAACACTCACACAGTTTGTCATAAATATTTGCTTAAAGATTGTAATCTCTAGTAGAGTTAAGCTTTGTAAAGACCTGTGAATGTTTTGTTAAAATATGGGATTATTGAATTTCATACTCTATATAATACGTAATCTATATACACAATTAATATTTTTAAATAAATTCACAAATATTTCACCCATTTGAGCAAATTTTTCATGTCCCTAGATATCAGTGTTTAATAAACATAAAACAATGTATATTATGGCTTTTTCCCTCTTTTATGATAGAATGTGATATTAGCAAGACATTTGATGAAATTTACAGCCAGAATATCTTCACTTCTTAGGTTAACCAAAAAAAAAAAAAAATAGAGAAACAATTTTCTCAATATATTTGGAAATATTTTATCTTGTCATTATAAATATCTTTGATAAAGAAAGGATCAGGTGGTTAAAGAAGAACAACATTAAGAAAGTAATTATCGGCCAGGCACTGTGGATTATGCCTGTAATCCCAGCACTTTGGGAGGCCGAGGCGGGCAGATCACGAGGTCAGGAGATCGAGACCATCCTGGCCAACATGGTGAAACCCCGTCTCTGCTAAAATACAAAACATTAGCCGGGCGTGGTGGCGGCGCCTGTAGTCCCAGCTACTTGGGAGGTTGAGGCAGGAGAATTGCTTGAACCCGGGAGGCAGAGGTTGCAGTGAGCTGAGACTGCTCCACTGCACTCCAGCCTGGCAACAGAGTGAGACTTCATCTTAAAAAAAAAAAAAAAAAAGGAATTATTCTGGATGTTCTAATGACAAAGATGCTATTCTTCTCATTATTCTAAGAGTTGTCTCTGCCTCTTGGGGATATTTGTAACCTCCACTGAGACAGAGTCCTTGTTACTTCACTTCCTGACTGCTTTTCAAATGCCAAAACATCTTCACCTGTATGTTAGGAATGCATTCAGCCAAGGCTGACCTGCAGTTATGAAGCCAGACTCCAGTCTTACTTGTAGGCTCTAGCCTACTCAAATCTCATGTCTGTATTTATCCACCCCAAATTATGTGATAATCATGAAAACATTCATAACGTCCTCGTTACGTTATGTTAAATATTTTAACATTGATTATGAACCTTTAAATGACCTGTTGCAGCACACTACATATAATACCTCTGATAAACTGAATTTTTAAATTGAATCATCTATAAGCACAAAATGTGGATATAATTTTATGGAGTAGGTATTTAAAAGAATGAAATCTCTTCCGGAATAGGTATATCCTAAATACTGTGCCCCCCTGTAATGCTAAAAATCATCAATCTTGTTTCTTTTACTGCCAATTATAAAAGATGACATTGATTTAATAAAGAATGTTAAAATTCAAGAAAAAAAGACAAAAAGGTCTGATTATAACATAAAATTGTTACTTTAAAAGCATCAATTTTTTTTTTTATCCCCTAAGAAGTTCTACAATCTTCAAATGTCTAAGCATTGTGTACAAAGCACATATACAGGTTTGTTAACATGGAGCCTGGGAGTATTTAATAGATGCACACTGGCAGTTGTAACACGAACAGCGTTAAAGGAGAGAATAAATATCACGGTAGGTATATGCTGAAGACAAGTTATGTCAAGAAATGGTGTATAAAAGTAGAGTTAAGTGACTTCTGAATCCAGCCATCTTTCAGAAGTCTGACTGCAGAAGAATAGAAACTCTTACACATTTTTAACATAATTCATAGAAAATAACAAGTAACAAGGGATAAAAGACAAGTTGTTTTCTGCATGTCAAGTAGTGTTTACGGGACTGAAGAGTACATTTTGACTATGCACAATTCCTGATAGGTTGTTTACAATTTCACTCATTTGCTTCTCACTCAAAAAATGTTATCAGAATCTGAGTATAAAAAATGTTTTCTTATGGAATAATAGTAAATAAATTTGAATTCATATTTGAATAACAAATTTTAAAATCGAATTCATTTTTAACATAACCACAGTAATAGGAAAAATTCATAACATGGTCTTTTGAGGTAAAATCAATAATAATGGTAATCATATTTTCGTCCTCATCATCTCTGTGACAAGAGTTTCTCAATCTGGGCTCTACTGAGACTTTGTTCTCATTATTATTTTATAAGTTGCGGTATCCAGCTATCTTGTGCATCATAGGATGTTTAGCAACCTCCCTACCTTCTATCCACTTAGATACTAAAAGCGTGATCTCCTAGCATTGTGACAATCAAATTATCTGCAGACATTGCTAAAAGTCACCTGAAGGTGCCAAATTAATCTTGGCTGACTGTACCACTACTCTAGAGAAAACTTCCTGGAAGCTCTGAAATTGTTTCTCAAAACTACCTCTATCGGACACTATTAAAACTTTACCCAACGTCTCCACCAACTTCTACACTTTGGTTCCACTAATACGGAGAAAAGTACTTCTTCCAGATCAGTTCTTCAGATTTCAGGAGAGCCATTATCACCATATTTGAAATTGTTTCTTATGTTAAAAATCCATTGCTTATGTATCCTACCATTTATTTATTTCATACTATTTTACATCAGCAATTGAAAAAGAAAATAACTTTTCAAACATATTTCAAATTTTTATATTGACTTGAAATCAGAATATTTTACTGGATAATTTTAACCTAAGAACATAATTTTTTTCATACCATTCTTTGTAATTATAAAATATTTGCTAGGCATGGTGGCTCACACTTGTAATCCCAGCATGCTGGGAGACCGAGGCAGGTGGATCACTTGAGGTCAGGAGTTCAAGACCAGCCTGGCCAACATGGCAAAATCCCTTCTCTACTAAAAATACAAAAGTGGCAGGTGCCTGTAATCCCAGCTACTCAGGAGGCTGAGGCAGGAGTATCACTTGAACCCAGGAGGCAGAGGTTACAGTGAGCCGAGATTTTTCAACTGCATTCCAACCTGGGCAACACAGTGAAACTCTGCCTCAAAACTTATATATATATATGTATGTGTGTGTGTGTATATGCACATACATATACACACATATACATATATATTCATAATTTATACATATAAATTATCTTTTTATAATTAACCTGATTTAATTAGAATTTAGTGTAGTCTTACATTTTGAACATATGAGCTTACACTATTAGTTTGTGCCACATTTGATTGGAAGCTCCAGTGAAGCCATGAAACTAATTGAACAAAAGTTACCATACAGAACATGGAAGATTACTATATTTTAATTTTTTTGTGGTAATATACTCTATCAATGATGGGGCTCCTTCTCCATCATCAACCACAAAATATTAAAATGAGCTGCTCATCTCTGAGTTGAGAGGTAGACATTTCCACAGATTTACCTCTGCTAAAGGGTATCATACATGAGGTGCAATTAAAGCAAATGGAAGGTTCATTGATCTCTGCCTAAGTGGGTCAGAAAAGATATAATGGAGCTGAATTTGGGTGGATGAATAGGAATGCATCCATGACAGATTGTTAATGACTCATTAACTTATTCACACTAGACAAAAACTTACTGGATAATGACATAATCAATATATTCTTGAATTACTGAAATATGTTCTGGTAGGCATTGCTCCAAAGAAGAGCAAGTGATCATAATTCATTTGCTTTATTTGAATTCTCCAATATCAAAATGTCTACACTGAAAAAAAAGTTAGTGATCAAGATGCATCAAAAAGTCTATCAAACTTCAGCCATTTTCCATTGCTTCTACCAACACGTTAACGGATTTTTATATGGAGGTGGACACTGGTGATGGAAGGTTCCTCCAGAATGTCTGAACTTTTCTGCGCTCCCTTCCTCCCAGCTGAACAAAATGCTTACGGTTAGTTGCTTGGGTTTTCCACTGCTAATGTCAGTTGCTCTTGTTTTTACAGTCACATAAGTTAGTTAACTATTGTATAAACAAATTACCATTAAGAAATAATTTTGTCTATGAAGACCTTGAAAATACAATAAAGGGAAATTACTAAAGCCTCTTGGTGTCTGTGAGTGGATGAGATGACTGTAAAAGGGTGGCAGCTTGTAAAAGACTAAAAGGGTTCTAGGCTCAGATTGCCATAAATTTATGTTCATTCTCAATTTTTTAGAATAAAATATGAAATTTCTGAGTATGACTTATGCAAAATTAACCACTCAAAACTCTAACTTACGCATGTAAAGAAACTCATATATAAAAAGCCTTTGGTACCGCTTTTAAAATTAGAGAAGAGAATGAACACTATACTCTTTAAACAAACAAAAATAATGATTAAGCATCAGCTTTTAAGTTTCAATTACAATTATATTTTTTATTAACTTACCTGTCCTTGAGTGAAAATCTTCAGTTAAAAAATGCTTCTGTTTTATATGTTTGTTACCTATTGTGATTTTCAAGGTACATGGTATACAAATAATGAAATTTAATATGATGCTGTAGAATTCTAGAAGGTTTTCCAAAAATATTGAGAAATCATAATTTTGTGGAGTTTCAGGTTTGGTTGGATCACTTAATGTGAAATCCCATCCAATGTTTCAATAGGATCTGTAGACAGCTACCTGCCTCTTTAAAAGACATTTGTTTGTGTGTGTTTAGATTAGTAGTACACATTTTTTTTTGAAAATTTAGATGAAATACAATAATATGAAGGCTTTACATTAGGATGCCCTACAAATGTAAGCAGTAGCTCAGTTTCTTTGAAAGAATAGACTCTAGTAACTGAAACCCCTACCTAGAAGTACTAGAAAAGTTTTTTGTATATTCAAGACACTTGAATAATCATTTTCATTGTGATGCTATTGACTATTATCAGGCTATGCAACCTAAGAATTATATTTTAATGATGATTTTTTAGTTTTGTTACTGCTTCAATTGTGTTATCATTAGGAAATTCAGTTCGTAAGAATGAACTTTTCCCCCGAAGTCATTTGAATGATGCAATATGAATTATTGAAACAGGTGTTTGTTTTTATAACTTAATTTTCCCAAAGGGGGAAGTACAAACAAACAATCATCACAAAGAACAACCTGTGATGGCTTTACACAGCTGTATTTCTCCCATTTTCAAGGGCATTGGGAGCCATTCTTTTATTTCTGACCATCTGCAAACCCCACTTAGGGTCATAAGCAGGTGTTATGCATTCCATGGCATAATATCTTTCTTTCAGGAAACAATAATTAAGTTAGGATTAAGAAAGTAAGAAGAAATTACTTATAAGGTCTCTTTACACCCACCTGATTTGTACAATGAGAAATTTTATAAAAATATGAAAAAAATTCTCCCAGAATAAGTTGATTTTTGTCTTCAAGGCCCTTAAAATGTAATTACCATAAGAAGTTTTTCTTTTGATTTGTTTTACAGGAATGTTACCTGAGCTGTTATTAAGAAGGGAAATATAGAGCTGCACTGGTAAAGGGTAGAAAAGGTCACTCTTTTTCCAATTTGCCATTAATGGCAAGGATCCAAGTTTCAAGAACACTGTGAAGGCTGTGGACATCCGGCTTGCTGTGAAATCCTTCTCTGACTTTAGGTGAAACATCGTTTCTTCACTTATCTTTACCCAGACATTTAATAATTTGGTTTCTCATTTTAAACTCACATTTCTTAAAATACATTGTAAAGATATTGTTTTACATTATTGTATAATTAAGTTTATGAATATGTAGACAATTTTTCTCTACTTTTAATCTCCTGAGAACACAAGAGTTAAATAGCCGGGCGCGGTGGCTCAAGCCTGTAATCCCAGCACTTTGGGAGGCCGAGACGGGCGGATCACGAGGTCAGGAGATCGAGACCATCCTGGCTAACACGGTGAAACCCCGTCTCTACTAAAAAATAAAAAAAAAAACTAGCCGGGCGAGGTGGTGGGCGCCTGTAGTCCCAGCTACTCGGGAGGCTGAGGCAGGAGAATGGCGTAAACCCGGGAGGCGGAGCTTGCAGTGAGCTGAGATCCGGCCACTGCACTCCAGCCTGGGAGGCAGAGCGCGACTGCATCTCAAAAAAAAAAAAAAAAAAAAAAAAAAAGAGTTAAATAGTTATTTTTAAATGATTAAGGCCATTAAAGTAAGATTAATATAAAATCTACCATAACATCAAATCTTATTTTAGCCAAGAACTGCCATTTGCTTTTCTGAATCCATAGTTGCATTAAAAGCAGTTGTTGGTGAATCCAAATTTCACCGTCTTTCCTTTTATTACTTCACTCACTGAGGTGTGTGTAGAAAGATAATGAAGTTTTTATTGTAACTAAAAACTAAATCATGAGTCATACGATAAAGTTGTTTTCTGGAAAAAATGTAACTAAATCAATATTGATATTTTAATGCAGTTATATCATTGCAAAAAATTAAATTCCACTATATTCTTATGCTCTTATCTTAATAAATTATACATTTTTTCTGCTCTCCTGCACTTGAAACCTTTAGCTTCTGTAACGGTTAATTTTATGTGTCTTCCTGGAGGGTGTTTTCGGATGAGATTAACATTTAAATTGGTAGACTTTGTATAAAGCGATTGCTCTTCATAATACAGATAGAACTCATGCAATAAGTTAAACCCCTGACTAAAACAAAAAGACAGGTCTTCCCAATCCAGAGGGAATTCTCCAAGAGGCGGTTTATGAAGGACCACAACTGAGGCATTAGCTTTTCTGATCCTCCTGCTGACCCACATTACAGACTGCTTTACACTATTGGAGCTTTCTGCTGAGATATCCACAAGCTCAGAGATTCTTTCCTTAGCGTTATCCAGTCTACTACTAATCACATCAAAGCACTCTTCATTTCTACTAGTGATTTTTTTTTTCTCTAGCATTTCTTTATTGTTCATTCTTAGAATTTCCATCTCTCTGCTTAGATTGTCCATCTGTTTTGGCATGCTATCTACTTTATTCAGTAACATATTAACAATACTTGGTTCAAATTACCAGCATGACAATTCCAACATTCCTACGATATCTGAGTCTAGTTCTGGTGCTTGCACTATGTCTTCAAACTTTGGTTTTTGCCTTTTAGCGTGTCCTGGAATTGTGTGAGTGTGAGTGTGAGTGTGTGTGTGTGTGATGCTAGACATGATGTACAGGGAAAAGGGGAATGCTGTAAACAGTCCTTTAGTAATGTGGTGGTAAGGTCTTGGGGAAGGGCAACCATTCTATAGTTCTGTTTAGGTCTCAGTCTCTTATTGACCCTGTGCCTCTGCTTCTCAGTTCTTCTGTTTCCCGGGTGGAGGGTGGGAAAGAATGGCTAGAGTGGGCTGAATCTGAAGATTTCCCTTCCCCCCGGGGCAGTTAGACTCTGATAAAAACCCTAGCAGGATAAGCTTTGGTTAGTTTCTCCTGATGGCAGAACTTGTAAAAAAGAAAAGAATGGTCTGGCTCATTTCAAACTGGTTTCTTTTTCCTTCTATCTGTTAGAAGCACATAACGAATTTTCTTTGCTATTCATGGTGAGAAACTGGTAAAGCTCCAGGAGGTAAAACTCACAAAGGTGTACTCCTCAACTGCATCACCGGACCCCCTGAGTTTTTCTCTCTTGTCCGCACTGAACTTCTAGCCAGTCATCAATTACATGTAGGTTTCTATACCCCAGCAGTGGTTCCCAAGGAATTTTGTCCTTGTGGTTTCTGCTTCATCAGGTTGTGATTCTCTGTATTTCTCGGTTGAACTCTCTAATTCTGGGGCAGCAGTTTTTCCTTTGACCTCCTACTGTCATATTTATAAGAAAAGCTGTTGCTGTTTTCAGTTTGTTCAGCATTTTACTTGTTAGAATGAAATAGCTATTTCCAAGCTTCCTAAATACTGGACCAGAAATTGCCCACATCAGACTTTGGAATTGCTGGCCTCCATAATCACATGAGCCAATTCCTTATATTTCTTTTTTGGTGGACATGGTGGCTCATGCCTGTAATTTCAGCATTTTGGGAGGCTGAAACAGGTGGATCACTTGAGGTCAGGAGTTCAAGATCAGCCTGGCCAACATGACTAAACCCTGTCTCTACTAAAAATACAAAGAAATTAGATGGGCGTGATGGTGCACACCTGTAGTCCTAGCTATTCAGGAGGCTGAGGCAGGAGAATCGTTTGAACCCAGGAGGCAGAGGTTGCAGTGAGCCGAGATCACAGCACTGCATTCCAGCCCAGGCAACAGAAGAGTGAGACTGTCTCAAAATAAATAAATTTATATAAATATGTTCTATATAATACATAAATAAATATATGTTATATATGTTATGTTGGTTCAGTTTTATATTGATTCTAATTATCTATAAAAAACCTTTTTTTAATTTAAAAGACATTTGAATCCGAAATTTTTATAATAATGTTAATTCCTTCAGTTATACAGTAGAATTGAAATGGAGCCAATATACTTTGTCCAACATTTTAACTCTTTAAATTTTATATCAAGGAGAACTCAAAGTTTATTATTTATTACCTTTAAAATACAATACTGCTTCTAACAAAGTAGAAAAATCATTGCTTCCAAATACTGGGTCACTGCCATTTTGATAGTGATGACTATGTTTATGTTTTTCCTACATTATACAAACAGATCTTTTACACTAAAGGAATTACCAAATCTATTAGGATTTTCAGTAGTATGCTTAACATAACAGTTTGTTTGCTCAACATTATTTTTGCTCTATCTTGCAATTATAAATATATACATACCAATTCTGATCCTTATCTTTGAGAAAATTATTATAAAATTTAAATCAAAAGATATTTAAACTGATTTTGTCATATCTGTTTACATCATCTTTCAAATATAAACACTATTAAGACTATATGCTCCATTCACTACAACTTTAAAGGTGTCTTTTCTTGTATGGTGGACACCTGATTGTTTGATGCAGTAAGTCCCAGGAGTTGCTGCCAATGTGTTACAGTTTCTATTTTTATAAAGCTAAATGAGAAAGTTAATGGTGACATAGTAAATTCTAAATGTATTTAAGGTGTTACATCTTAGAAGTCTTACTCTAAAGATCATGGCTTTCCTACTCTTCAGTGGTGAATTATATAGAAGACTGTATATTAGATTTGAGAAGTTGCTGTTTGTCTCACCCCATTTAATAACATTTGCTTTGAAAAAAATAAAAGTTGTACTTCATATATTAGGATATCTTTTTGAAAAACTTTATTGTTCTATTTGGCAAAATTGAAAATTATAGGGATAACGCATTTAAAAGACACATTGTGTATATTTTAATATTAAGCTTTAAAATATGTTGGAAATTTAAAATGATTTTATCAAATAAAGTGGCCAGCAATATAAACTCCAAACCAAAAAGAATTTTTTGAAAATGCTATTTTAAAAATATTTTTAAACTACAAGGATTGATGCTATTATCTGCCATCTTGACACAAACTAGCAATTGGGAAAGGAGAGATTCCTCTTTCTCTTATTTTATTCCCTTGTGCATAACTCTCTGAGGTATGCATGTGTTGGCTCTGATACTTTTGAAAAAAATTACATAAAAGTTTTTCTCCATATCAAGGAACCATAGTCTGTTGAAAAGAGTGAAAGTTAATGAATTAATAATTGCATATTGCAATTGTATTGCCGTGAATTATAAAACTGATTTCTGAATTCAGGTTACATGTAGAGTTAAAGAAAAGCCAAACATAAATAGAAATTTAAGTGCAGTAGTGCCCCTTTATCCAAAGTTTGACTTTCTATGGTTACAGTTATGTATAGAAAGTTACTGCAGAAAAATCAGAAAAATTTTGAACCACTGCCTGAAAATATTAAAAGGAAAATTCCAGGACTAAACAATTCATACATTTTAAATTGTGTGCCATTCTGTGTAGTGTCATGAAATCCCACACTATCCCTCCTGGGCTGTGAATTACTCGTTTGTCCAGTTTATCCACCCTGTATGCACTACCCACCCATTAGTCACTTAACAGCCATCTTAGTTACCAGAATGAAATACACATATAATATATATATGGATTCCTACTATCCAGGGTTTCAGCCATCCATGGGAGGTCTTGGAATATATACTGTGAACAGGGATAAGGACTACTGTTAATTTTTGTATAGTTCTTCTTATTAAGTAACTGGAATGTGCCAAGCAGTCAGAAAACTTGGCACTTGTTACGTTCAACCTCAAATGACCAAGACAAATAGATATTATTAACCTACATTTAACAGTTGGAAAATTTGAAACTCAGGAGATTAATTAATTTCCTGCACTATAACGTAGCTAAGATATGACAAAGGAAAGATTCCACATAGGACCACGAAGCTTCAAACGCAATGATTCTTAGAGACATCAATTTTAAAATTTTGAGTTTGTATCAGTAGTCTACTTCAAGTGTTTCAGAATTTTCTCATTTCTATCTGAAAACATATTAATATGATAATATATTTTGTAATTCCCCAACCCTTGCTAATGTAAGTTGTTTTATGTGACAAAATAGTAAATGTTTCTACTCTTGCTATCACTGCTTCTGGGGTAATCACAAAGAATATAAAAAGTAATTAAATCATAAACATTGTGTTCATATTGACTGATTACATTTGGATTAAGAAAACCTTATTGCCTAATTCTGGACTTTTTTACATTTCATAATTGAGAGAAAACAACATTTCATAATCAGTGCTAATGTTGTGTAAAAGAGCATTCCTTGTTTTTTGGGTTTTTTTTTTTTTGACTGTGCACTCTTTTCTGTTTCTCATTTATTTGGCTGGCATTTTTATTTTTATATTCCAGCTCTGATATTTCTGATTCATCCATCATGCCTCATTTCTTCTACTTACATTTCTTAGATATCTAGAGTGCTGTTTAATAGCAATGATTTGTGTATTTGATAATTATTGCCTCTAGCCTTATCTCTATTCATTACTAAATGGGATATTGGGAAAGATACTTGATTTATAAATCTCAATCTCATCAATAAATGGAGAAAATCAAAGTACTTATTTCATAAGGCTGTTCTGAGAACTAAATTAGAAAATATTTAGAGGTTACTTCAGTCTGTGGCACATTCTGTTTAATGTATGTTAGCAATATTCAATTGTTGCTGTATTGTGGCCCTCAGTGCTTAATCTATAACAGCAATTGTTTTGACCATGATAATGTATAGATCTCTTTCAAGATCATTGCAAGACACTATACTTACCAGGGCTGATACACATGGCCACGCAAGCTTTCCTGTGTGAAAGTCTAGGAAACATCTTTCACGTAGATTTTACTATGGATGGCACTGCCTGAAGTAGCATAATGCAGTGGTCCCTGAATCTAGTCAGCTAGCAACAGAATAAAACCAGAAACATCTAAACTCAATATTATATTTTCCCTCTAAGTCACTCATACCTAACATGACAGACGGTGTTAGTTGCCTATTCAGTTACTCTTCCTTTTTTTTTTTTTTTTTCTTTTGCTAAAATAATCTAGATGTAATTCAGGTATGTCTGAAGGTGCTATGTTCAGGAAAAATGGGCCTCTTCCTAGTCCCACAGGATGAGTGATGGTTGAACTAAATGAAGTACAACAATCTTATTCCTCTGTGTCAGTAATAGATTTAAGGGGATTGACAAGTGACCCAGTTCTGGCCAATGATATATTAGGCTGTTATGCTGGGTGGGCTGATGGAAAATGTTTTCTACTGTGACTAAAAAATGTATAGAGAGACACTCTCCTTTTCTTTCTTTGGATGAAGTTACGTAAGCAAGGGTGTCCTGCAGATGAAGTAGCCATAGTATTTTGTTTTTATCTGTTTAGAACTATTATTTATTTATGTATTTTTATTTATAATTGACACATAATTGTCCATATTTATCAGACACAATACAATGGTTCAGTGCGTGTATACATTGCATAATGATCAAATGGGGTAATTACTATATCCATCACCTTAAACATCATTTCCTTGTGGTGACAATATTCAAAACCTTCTTTTCCAGCTACATTGAAACATACAATACATTGTTATTTGCTAGTATTGTTACCCTGCTGTATAATAGAACACCAAAACTTATTTTCCCTAATTGTAACAGTTTACCCATTGAACAACTTTTCACTGTTCCCCCTGTCCCCACCCTTCTCCAGCCTCTGGCAACTATGACTCTATTCTCTACGTCTATGAAATCAACTTTTAAATTTCCACGAGTGAGATTATATGGTATTTGTCCTTCTATGCTTGGCTTATTTCATGTAACATAATGTCCTCTAGTTTCATCCACATTGCTGCAAAAAGCAGAATTCCATTCTGTTTTATGGCTGAATAGTATTCCGTTGTATATATAGACCACATTTTCTTTATCCATTGATCTGCAATGGGCATTTAGGTTGATTCCATATTTTAGCTATCGTGAATAGTCAAAGAGTAATAAATAAATAGTAATAAGCATTGGGGTACAGATGTCTCTTTGACATCTTGTTCTCATTTCCTTTGGACAGATACCCAGTAATGGTACTGCTGAATTATATGGTGGTTCTATTTTTATTTTTTTTTAGAAACCTTCATATAGCTTTTTATAATGGCTGTATTAATTTACATTCCCTCCAAGAGTGTATAAGAGGACCCTTTTATCCATGTCCTTACCAGAATTTTTTATTTTTTGTCTTTTTCATTGTAGCCATTCTAACTAAGATGAGGGGAAATGGCATTGTAATTTTAATATGCATTTCTCTGATGATTACTAATGTTCAGCATTTTTTCATGTATCTGCTGACCATTTGTGTATCTTCTTTAGGAAAATGTCTATTCAGGTTATTAGCCCATTTATCAATCAGGTTTTTTTTTTTTTCGCTCTTAAGTTCTTAAGTTGTCTGAGTTCCTAATATATTCTGGATATTAACCCCTTGTCAGATGCATAGTTTGCAAATACTTTCTTCCATTTTGTAGGCTCTCTTCGCTTTATGGTTTTCTTTGCTGTCCATAAACCTTCACCAATCTGGATATAGAAGGAACACACTTCAGCACAATAAAGGCCATATACAACAAATCCACAGCTAACATCATACTGAAGTAGCCATTTTAATCATGAGCCAGCAAGCCAGTGGATAAAACAAGAGATTTGGGGCCTGGCAAAATGCCAGTGTAGATAATCCAAATGTACTGAATGAAATTATTCAGAAGTAGTAGCATTTACTTTCCATTTACTGTTATCCACAGTTTTGGTTAAGCTTTCTATTAATTGCATGTAAAAAGATTCTGATACATTTAATTCATCTGACTTGTCTTTTTATGCAAATGGATTTGACAAGGTGACTTTTAATTCTGTTTTCTATTCTTCTCTCAGTATGCTTTTATTAGAGGCAACATATTATGTGCCTCTTCTTATAACCCTCTCATTTTAATTACTATATATTTTCAGTGCAAAAACCAAATACACTTTTAAACAATTATATGCCTTTAATCTCTACATTACCTGTCATTTATTTACTCATCTGTGAAATGGAGATAGTATATGCCTCCAAGGGTTACTGTGAAGACTCTCCAGGAAAATTACAGACATATTCTAATCCTTTAGTGAATTGCCTTTTAGTCTTCTAGTTGGTGAAAATATATATTAGCTTTAAAATATTTTTTAAAATTTTATGTACTGAAATAAATCTTGACTAAAGAGCTTTCATAAACTACAAGCACTTAGAAATGAACAAATGTTATCTGCTGCCTATTATTTGCCAAATACCATTGTAATCTTGACTTATCAGTAGTACATGTTCAGTGTATTACAT
Organism: Macaca thibetana thibetana; assembly: GCF_024542745.1. Lineage (NCBI taxonomy): Eukaryota > Metazoa > Chordata > Mammalia > Primates > Cercopithecidae > Macaca > Macaca thibetana. The sequence goes on from NC_065594.1 coordinate 64,730,454, forward strand.
ACCCTAATCATTTGTAGGGTAGAGAAATTCAAAGAAAACAAATATTTATAAGCCCTGGCTATATTATGATACAAATAATAAATTTCAATTATATGTCTATAGTCATCATTTTTTGTGATATTTCTTCAATTCTAGGGAAAATTAATGGTTTTTCAGAAAACAACCAACTTAATCCAATTTCTCTAGAGAAATGAGTATTTTATTCTGAGATTCACCTTGGAGCTATATTGGCTGGTGATGGTTGTTTTAATGGCAATATATTCTCACATAAAGCTTATCATATTCCCCACAGGCTACTTTTTCTCTATGTTTTTGACTTTCAGAGAATATGAACAAAATTTATGAGAGTTTTTTTTACCTTATTGTGAGAAAATAATTCTTTGTTTATAGAAAAAAAGGCACTTTCGATATTGGCAATACAGTGATGTACTGAGAAAGTAATTCAAGTGGCTCTGTGAAACCTGTTTCGTATCCTAGTCGTTCTTTCTGTCCCCCCACAACAAGATGATGTAAAGAATGAATGACAGAGATAAGACAATATTTATAGTGTCTGCTTTGAGGTAAGCATTTTAGCTGATGTTCAGAGTAGATCATCTCATTGCAAGCCTCACTCATCGAATCAATCAAATGAGTGGATATGATTCAACTTTTATTAATAAATGGGAGGCTTGGGGTTCAGAGAGGCATAAATGATGATGGCATGACCATGTGGTTTAGTATATTAAATATAATATTTGACAATATAGACAGTCCTTTTTATTTTAAGTTTCTGGCACCAACATTTCAATTTCTCTACTTTTTAACAGCTCATAAAATGTATAATGTGTTATCATTTAACTGTAGGCATCTAATTGGCAAACCAAACACCAAACTTTCAGGTAACTCGCCTTCAAATGCCTTTTAGTGTTTGGTAAGAGTTTTATTATAGTACATTAGTAACATTGTATATTTATATTGTGCTTAGAGCTTATATTCCACTTTCACACAACTCTTTAATATTTCTGCTATTATAGTAAGTTTCTGCCATTTTATAGTGAGAAAACTAAAGTTCATGTAAGACACTGTAATTTATGCTGAACTCAGTTATTAACCTTTACCTTTCTGCCAAGATGGAAGTTAATTTCTCACAGATACTCTAGCACACTATTTTAAATATATACAATTCTAACACATTAACAATAGTATTCCAACAAAAATATATTGATTGAGCACATTTTATGTGCCAGACCATATGCAGTATTTCTATTATGCCTTTAACCTTCACAGCAATTCTGTAAGTTAAATCCCACTGTTACATTCTCTGTATGTTTTTTAACATTATGCTCATTGATGAGGGTAAAGTGAACTGTCTCAAGATCCAGTAAGTAGCAGAACTCAGAGTCAAGAATAGCACTTGAGTCTAGAACTTCCAAATTCAGAAATATCACACTATTTTGTTTCAAGTTTTATCAATTGGCCAGTAGACCAACAGCTATTTAAATGCAAAACAAAGGTTTTTAATACTTATGTTTTCAGTGCCTAGCCTATTCCTTGGATTTTAATAGGCTGTACTAAATATTTTCAAAGAAAATGGTCTGTTATTTTATATTGTTTCAGCCTTGCAATACATTGAAATTGAATTGGTAATTAAGAATATAAACTGCATGACATCTTATTGGCCTGTTTAGTATCCTGCATGTTCAGAACAGTGCATCACATTTAACACACATTCAATGAATAATCATTGAATGGTTGATTATAATTTACAATAATAGGGAAAATATAAGGATGTAATATTGAGTAATAATGGATTGAGGTAGAAAGAGAAACTAAAATTTGGAGAAGATAGTTCAAAAGTTGGAGTTGAGAAATGAGATACATAAGCTGGAAACTGCACACTCGAATAAACTCAAATTCTCATTCAGAGTTTTCAAAAAGCATGCAGTAAAGAGATCACAGGGGAGCACTCCAGATGGCAGAAACCATGCCATATAAACAGCCAACAAATGGGAGGTTTTGCTGAAAAAAAAATTAGTTTTCAGTATTTATGGGTATTGAGAAAATTTGAATTTTAATATTTCATATTGACTATACAAAATACAGTCATTTTATATTTGGTGTACATTCTGTGTACACCATATTTTCTTTACTTAAATCTCTCAATTGTATTACCAAATTACTTTTCACAGATTTAAGGATTTACAAAGAATTGGAAAATATGGCAAAAATAGGTATGAACCATGACGGAATTATAATAACATGTAAAATACCTAATTTTTCTTGGAAAAGTTGAGCTATAGGCTGTGTAATACATTTTGGGAAAATATTTGCTTCCAATTAATTGATCAGCCATATCAAATAGGACAGGATATCTTCTTAATGTATAAAATTATCAAGTTGGAGTATATCATTTCCTTATGGTTTTGCTTCTGAAAAAATATTAAGTGCTCCTTTTTTTTGTAAGAGTGTTTAAAAATATTAAAACACACAGTGAAACTACAATTGCTTAAAATTATTTAGCTATTAAATATTACTAAAGAGATCATGATGCTAAATTTAGGATACCTGTCATAAGATGTGAAGTATAAAAACTGTACCATAAAAGAAAAAATAATCAAAATAGAGAATAAATAAACTACTAGTTATTTTTAAAAATAATTTGTATAAATTTTTTGAAAAATTGAGCATATTTTTAAAAGAAGAAAAAAAGCACTGATTCTTTTATGTAAGAAAGTTGACTTTTGAAATACAATTTTTATAGTTATACATAGAAAAATACAGATGTAAACATAAAGCAGTATCTTTTTGTTATTAACTAAATTCAAATCATATATTTTTATGTTTTAAATAATCTTTGTTGACTTTAAATCTATATGATGCTTCTAATATAAATATTGAAACACTTTATATATGTGTGTAACATAATTGATATTAAAACAAAATTATAAAAGCATGAAGTAATAGACACATCTAAATTTATTCCTGTACTCAGTTCACTATCATCTTCCTATATATATGAACTGTTTTAGATTTATCTTATAACTAAAAAATATAGGGATACATATCCATTTTAATTCAATTAATTAGGTAATTTGACATTTCAAAAAATAATATAGCGTCAGAATACAGAATATACAGAGTATTTTCACATGTGTAATCATTAAAGCTAGGCGTTATCTGTCTGATCATAGCTAGTGACTGACTTTTTTTTTTTTCCAAAATAAATCAAAGATGTAAAAATATTTTGGGGCATGTCTGTGACATACTTAAGCCTTGGATATAAGTTATAAGATAGTCATATTTTTGGAAACCAATATTTGAACTCATTATGCAACACAATATCTGACAAGTAGTCTGAAAATGTGATTACATACCTGGGCATTCCTGTAAAATACACTCATTTATTGAATTTCTACCACATGCTTATTACCATAATAAAATATTTCAACATTGAATGAGAGACATTTTCTATAGACAAAGATCTTAGTGGCAGGATATTAGTATTTAATTTAAAGATAATTAAATTGCAGCTTAATGAATGTTATAAAAAGGAGGATAGAGGAAGTTTATGAAGGATACTGAGGCACAGATAAGTTAGTTATCTTTTTTTTCAAAAAATTTCAGTCATACTGAAGAAATAATACTAGATGATTATAAATCAAATGTATTTCAATAGGAAAGCACATGATCTATATCTATAGTTGAAAGTTTTCAAAAGAATGCTAGAGGAAATATTGAAATGATAAAATCATTGCTTTTTATCTGCTCTCTTTTTCAAGTAGCATTTAACAAATAATTTATATGTAGATTGAATGGAGAAAAATGTAGATGCGCATAGCTTTAAGTAAATCAGTCACAAACACTGATTTCGAATTAACCTGCCAGTCATTCATCAAAGGGATTTTTTTTTAATTTAACTTTAACATTTTACTTTCTGTTAATTAAATAATCTGCTAAAGCACAAAGTTTACAGAGATGAACAAAAATAGTGCTACATTTTATAGCAAAGTTAAGCATAGCTTTATATAAGTTAAATAATCCAGTTGGTTAACTTCCTTGTGAAATCTACTAAATGCCCAACAAACAAAATAGTTATGTAAAATTTCTTAATAAAAACCTATGAGAACTATTTGATTCTTCTCTCTTTTCTTCTTTATTAATCTAGATAGCGGTCATGAGGAATTATCTTATAGTTCATTGAAATGTTTATTATTAGAGAATCAATATTTGTATTAAAGTTTAGCTCTCTGAAGACAGCATGTAGTTTATGTTCTATACCAGAAAAGAAAGATTCACATTTTTAAATAAATTTTGACTGGGTCATTGACAAGAATTATCTATAAATTCCTGGATTCCAATGGGGGAAAATACTCCATATTAAGGTTGTATTAAGCTGCTTTACATTAAGATCTTTAGCTGTCATCATATTATATTGCTGAAAATTTGAAAATAATAACACTGAACTGAAGTCACAATTCAAAAATTGAAAAAATTCAAATGATGTATATATATATTTATATTATGTACATATTATGTATATGTGTGTAATATATACATATATACATACCTACATCTAAATTATATATATATATATATAAACTTAGAAACAAGAACACCTTGCATGCTTGGTTCTGGTATAGTACAAGGATGACAAATAATTTCAGTAGTTTATAAAAAAATTGATGAATGAAAACATCATTTCTTCTACATTATTATTGTTATAGAAAATACACTTACAACTATTACTTAATTTGCTACATGACCAGGACCTAATTCATTATAATTTGTTGATGTTGCATTTATGAAATGAGAATATAACCAGATCTTTACAAAACTTTGCAAACATACAAGAAAACTTTGGGTTTTTGAGTCAGAGACCTGGGTTGGAATATTGATTCTGTTCACTAATACTCTATAACCTTGAACCATTAAACCAATATTTTCAGATCTTTAAACAAAAAATAGAAGTATTCACTTTTGAGAGTTGTCATGAAAATTAAATTAGACACATCTATAAAATACCCTAGTCCACTGCAAGCACTCCTATGTGAGTTTCTTTTTATTTTCCAAGAATAATCGAATTGTACATATGATCAAATGCTTAGTTGTGAAAGCTTTTGTTTTCTAAGTGAAGAAACATTATAGAAACTTAATAGTTATTTATATATAAAAATATATATATATAAATATATATTTATAAATATATAAATATATATATAAATATATAAATATATATAAATATATATAATATAAACTTATTGTTATTTTTTACATGCATTACATTTATTTTTATATGTACACTTTGCATTAATAAATTCATGTGGTAGGTCAATGGAATAGTCATGACATTTTGACATTATAATAATCCAGCTTCTTATGCTATCTTTACCACCTGAATATTACCGAACCTTGAGAAAAATTACACACATTTAATTAGAATGTCTGAAAAATGCTGATAGCAATCGTCTTACAATGTAAACATATGAACTTATTTAATACCCATTGTAAAATAATCATATAAAAATAGCAAACGTAAACATTTTTGAGAAATGTAATATTACTCTTTATTTATCCTCAACCTAAAATAATTGAATTTAAATTAAAATTTTGGTGGCTTTTAATTAATAATTATATATCTATCTCTATTAATATTTCTATAGCTATGTCAATATTGGCATCACTAAATACAAATATAGATAGATAGATGGATAAACTCTCATATGAAAACCATTCACAGTTTGGTCCTTAAACTTTTGTTATAATAAAAAATTATACTTAGGTTTATAATTGACTAGAAAATCTAAAATAGATTTTAAAAATATTTCTCTTTAAAATAGCACTACTAAGACAGTGGCATGTGTCAAAGAAATTTTATAGATCACCTCATCAAAATATTATAGATAATTTACATTATATTTCATATTTAATAAATACCAAAAATCATACAAAATACTAATAGGTTTATATGTTACATTATTTCAAACTAATTTGATGAGATTATATCAAACTATATATGTGAGATTTTTTTAAAATAAAGGTCATGAAATGTAAATATGTTCAGTACTGTACACACAGATTTCTTTTTTCTAAATAATTATTTTTATACTTGAATATTGGATAGCATACTTGATAGTAAAGTATAGATATATATTCTATTTGTGAAATTTGTCATAACTAGGTAGCTGAGAAGTAATAACTTTTTCATTTCCTTAATGTGCTTTCAGTTTAGAGAGAAATACAGGTCTTTAAAGCTATGAGAAATTAGTATGTGATAAGTTATAATCTAAGAGAGCTATGCAAAAACATTTATGAATGCTGGTTTATAAATATCAGAATAATGAAACACCAAGTTAACTAAAACACAGTTTCCATTCATTGCCTATTTTATTTTATCTTATTACATGAAGTAGCTTACTAATCACTAAGCATTGCAAAACATTATTTAATTGTTCTCTATTATGCCATTCTGATAAGAAAATGTTATTCAATAATTGAACAATCATTTTCAAGTGTTTATGAGTGCTTCAGAAAATACAAGTAATATATACTTCCTCAACTTAAAGGAGTTCATTAGTGATATAGATAAAAACCAAACTAATGCTACTGCAGAGAAGATCCAAGGGAAATAGAAATAACCTATACAGCAGTACAGGAATGGAAGAAATTAATTTCTTTTCCACAGAAATCAGGCAGCCAGTTTCAAACTTAAAAGCTCAGTTATAAAATGAGTTAAAGAAAAACTGGATAAATCCAGCTAGCCTCATTAACATTTCATTTCACACTGAGTACTCTAAGAACCTCATCCGCGTTATATAATGGTACACAACTTCATGGGTTTTGTGACTTTTTTGGTATCTCTACAGTAATTTTGGTGTGATCTTGAAGAAGCTACAAGTACTATTAGCCTGAAGCCATGTTAAATTAATATTTGCCGGTACTTCAAATAAATATAGTCATGAAATCATCTTTGTCCTTTCAGCTAACGACACAACTTCCATCTTCATTTAGCTATTAAAATATCAGATCAGAAATATACTAGACATATTGGTGAATCTATTCACTGTCTCTAATCTCTTTTTTTTCCTTCCATTGTCCCCCTCCCAACACTGTTCCCATTCCTGTTTGAAACAATGACAATGTCCTTTGCAAGAGATCTGTTTAGTAAAATTTCATAAAAACAGTTTTGCATGTTTTTTGTTGGATGACATTACTGGTTACCAGGTTAAACTGAATTCCCCCATCCACCTTCCAAGCACACACACACACACACACAAACACACACACGCTGGATTAAATGTGAGAAAACTATCTTAGGTATTTATTTCGCTAAGCTTGAAACCAAAACAGAAAATGAATAACTGAAACAGAAGACATAAATTTAAATTCAGATGGAGGAGCTGAAGGTGAAATCTTCATGGTACTGAGAGTACTATATATAACAAATGAAAGATGATAGGGTTGTGCAATCTAAAGGAAGTACGGTAAAATCATATTATTACATTGTTTCTTTTAGTAAAGGCACTACTTTTGTAGGTTGTCCAGAAACAGCATCCCATCATCATTTTTAACAAAACCATTTAATAATCATCCACCGGACTGTATTTCTAATACTTGTCAAATACTTCAGATTCTACTTCCTCCTCATCATATATTAGGTTAGTTTCCTTTGCTCTATTTAAAAAACAATGTCTAATTTGTCTTGTTTCAGGTTTTCTTTCTTCCATAGAATTAACTCCTTGGCCATGGTAAATTCATAAAATACAAGTCTGAGCTAAATTTAATGTTATTCCTTTTTCTTTGTTTTACATGGCTCTGGATTAACCCTTAAATAAATCTCATCCGTTTTAACCAGCACATAAGATCACTCACAATCTCATCCTTTCTCACTTTTCCAGATTTCCTACATTCTTCTTCAATTTTCTTCCCAGCTATGTCCATACACTTTAGTTCAACAGCTGTAATCTTCTTCGTTCCTCTGTGCTCCATTACCATTCGAATTCCCACTTCTATGGCTTCATTTTGTTTACTCTTCTCTCCTCGTACTTCAGGATTTTTCAAGCATTCCTGCTCATTAGGAGACTCCTTTCTTGGCAACCAATTCCCCTTTCCTGCTTCTGTAATGCGTCCTCCATGGTATGAACACCATTATTAAAAAATATACCGAGCTGAATCAAAGCTGCCTAGTGTTATGGCCTTTTTCTCCACATTGTTACTATACCTATTGATGCAGTGTAGATATTCCATAGATATTTGTTGAATTAGTAGATGAATCGCATTGTTCTACTTTTGGGAGGACACCAGTTCATTTATTCTTTCTGGATCTGAGCTTATTAAAGGGTTGATTATAGAAGATTGAATTCATTAATTGTTATGGCCCTTGTACAGTCCTTAAAATGGCCTACAAAACCCTCCAACATCTGATCCCATCACTTCTCTGACCTCATTCTCTCTTCATCTCTCCCACTGTTTCAGCAAGGCTAGCCTTTTTGCTGCTGGTCAAATACAGCATGAATCCAAATTGGGACCAACTTTTTCAGGCCTGGATGCTCTCTCTTATTATCTATTCTAAAGACTCTAATTTTATTTTTTTTTCTGCCAACTTTCCCTTTATAACATTTTGTTTACTATTTATTACATTTACTGACTGTTATCTAACTGGAAAGGAGCTTATGGAGACAAAGTTTTGTACAAGAATATATTTCAGGTGCTCAGAAAAGTTATCACATGAATAATTATGTGTTGACAACATGAATGCAAGTAACTTTAGTTCTAGAAATAAGCCAAAATTTTAGGCTGCATTTCACACATTCTATAATCAGTTTGAAAACCATCGGGAACAATGTTCACTATTTGGATGAAGGGTACACTAGAAGCCCAAACCTCACCATTACACAATGTACTCATGTAGCAAACCTGCATCTAAACGCCCTGAATCTAAAAGAAAATAAAATACGACTTAAAAAGAAAAAAACAAAAACAATTTTTTAGCCTCATCCATCCTATTTATATTTAAGAACATCACATCCCATCCTCCGCTGATGTTAGAGGAGCCAGCAATGAAGAAAGTATGATAACTGTGTTCCAAGAAAGTTTTTATATTTTCACTGTTGTATATGGCTTTGCTCAACTTGCCTTCCTAGAACTCTGTTTTCCCTACCTTCTAAACATAGAATTATGTCTTTAGTGTCTATCTAGTTAGTGTCTAATTCAAATTAGAATGAGAAAATCGTCCTTATCTCCTTAGTTGTAAGTTATTTATCCTTATGCAAGGTTACTAGCATCATATACTATATTTGATTTGTAATAACTAAAGCTAAATTCAAGTTGTTACTTTGAGTGATAATGGGTTACCTTATAAACTACAACTTTTTTGATATGTAACATGGATATGTACATGTATTACTTTATATATACATGTATGTATATGTGTATTTGTATACACCTATACACAAACTATACATTCATATACAGTTTGAATTGTTTTTGTTTTCCATAATTATAATCACAAAATAGACTCAATTAACTATCTGAAAGCAACTTAAGACACTATGTAAAAGACACTAAATCATGTTCACCACTTAATTAATCCACAAGAAAACACTCTTTTTCATTAGTTTTCAGAATTTGATTGCCAAATAAAAATATATAATTTAGGGTTCTCTCTATGGGATAGAAAGAACAAGAAAATTATTTCTTGAAATGAGTTAGATATAATTAGGAGGCTGCTAATTATATTCTATTTTAATGGCTACTAATCAAGGATCCACTAAAGCTCAGTAAGCTCATGTGGAAGGTTAATGGCAAGAGAAATGATTTCGATTTATTTCCCAATCCAAGCTGAAAAGTCAGAAGAAGTTTTCCTGTCCTCTGCTGATTGATGGAGCAAATATTCCAGCAACAATTCATACAGCATATTAATGATACAATGAATTCAGAGTATTTTATTTTATCTCAAAATTGCATCTAGAAAGTTAACAATCATCATTTTAAAATAAAAACATTTTCATTCTAATCGCATGCTTATATAGGGTTCTATTAAAACAGAGCACTCTAGTTGTCTTAATAGAGCAGATGGCAAAGTATGTCTCAGGGCTATATGCCTAACATGTTGTCTACTGACTTCCCAAATAAAGAAAGACCCACACTCACCACAGATCAAACCTGATTCTCAAGGAGGATTTGTAGTAAATGCTCTTTTATTATTATCTCCTCTATCGTTCTTTACCCACTAAATACTCAGGCAAGTCTTACATGCATTAACCAAAGATAATAATTTTCCCCAAAATTATTACTTAGGAAATAGAGATACTTTTGAGTCTTTATGAATGTCATAAATTTAGGTGAGGGGTCTAATTCAATTACTTGTTTTCAAGAAACTATTATTTGGAGAAGACACCTCTCTTTCCATCTACTGAGAATATTCTTTCCCTAGGTATCTTCCCTGTTTATTTTTTCAGATATGTAGCCAGGTATCATTTTACTACACCAGTTTTTCTTTATCTGTATGAATTACAAGTACTAAATAGTATTTGTGGCTTTATGTTGATCTTAAATAACTCTAAGACTTCATTTCTTACATGTTTTCCTATAAGAGACAAGCATAGTTTTCATTTCCCATGTTAGTACTTTGAGTACCTTGTGTAAATCTAGCTGATATTTTTATTACTTTATTATTATAAATGAGACAGGGGAATTGTCAATGTTTTATATGGCTCAATCCCATGAATGTCAGGCATTATCAGATTTAGACAATGTCTGATAAGTCACAGGAAAGGAGCTCATTTAATAACCTACTCTAAATAAGAGCCAAACTTGTAGGGTGAGCTAGCATAATAAATACCACAGTTAGATATTACGTGGGGCTGTAGTTCTGGTGTAAGGAAACAAGAGCAAGATGTAAGCTCAGATACAGACTGAAAAGAAAGAGAAGGAGTATATTAGTTTTCTACTGCTGTTTAACAAATCAATAAACTAGCATCTAAAAACAACACAAATTTATAAGTTCAAAGTATGTAGGTCCGAAATCCAGGTGAAATATTACTGAATTCTCAGCTTAGTCTATCACCAAGTTGAAATCAATATGTTAGCTGGATTGATTACAAGTCTGAAGGTTTTGGGAAAAAAGACACTTTCAAGCCTATGCGGTTGTTGGCTGAATTCAAATCTTAGCAGGGCATAGAACTGAGACCTCTGTTTCCTTACTGGCTGTCAATCTGAGAACTGCCTTCACTACTAGCAGCTATCCAAATTCTATATCACATAGTCCACTGCTTCTTTGAAGCCAGAAATAGACAGTTTCTTGTGTGTACCCAACTTACACTTTAAAACTTTGACTTCAAGATGAATTCAGCCACTTTTAAGAGTTTACCCTTTTAGGTCAGGCTCAACCTAGATAATCTTCTTACATTCAACTATGTTACACCAATTACCTAATTACAGGAGGGAGTAAAACTCATCATATATACATGTAATCTAAAGGACTATGCAGGGTGATGAGATTTGTGCAAGATCAAACTAGTGCTAAAGGTAAATGGCTACAGTATAATTTGTGGATAAAATCTAATGTAATTCTGATACAGGAGTGCATGAAAAAAGTTTACAGTAGAGCAGATGCATCTGGTAAAGATTAATAAGGAACTTAACACTTACTCAAAACAAAACACATTTTTTTATTTTTTTATTTTTCTGACTTTGGACCAACAATGAAGTCTTCACAAAAACACTAAACACAAACTTAGAAAATTCTACTTGCTTTTTAAGTTGTTATGAAACTATAGAATTAGTAAAAATTAAGTTTAAGAGAGTATTTAGTACATATTTTTGCTTTTGCTTTGTCAATATAAAGGAATGCAAATTATACACATTTGGATTAATAACATGAACACAATTTCGAAAGAAATTTTACTTAGGTAGCCAAAATTGTTTACAGACATCGAACACTTTCTTTAACCATTTATGTTAAGGTGGTGAAGGAAAACAAAAGATATGCCAAGTTATATACAGCATAAAAAACAATGGTTTAGAGTATTTTAAGAAAAATATAAAATGTAAAATTTAGGGCTGTTTAGTATAATTTTCTTGAGGAACCAGGCACAATATTTCATTCACACAAACATTTTGGACAACAACTCTTGATATAACTCTTGATATAACTAGTAATATTACTAGTCTCCAGTAACACAGCAGTGAACAAAGTCTTTACATAATTTCTATGCTAGTAGAGGAGGCAGGTAATAAATGAGAAATAAAATGGTGTTATTTTAAGCCAAAATGCCATAGAAGGAGCAAGTGCAAAGTGACAAGTTTGAGGGACTGCTATTTTAAATAGCATTGCCAAGAAAGGCCTCCATGGCGATACTGGAGCAGAGATCTGAAAAAGGTGAGGCAACGAGCCATGTGAGTATCCGGGGGAAAATCATTCCAGATAGACTCTTTCATATTGGAGAGAGTTTCTCAATGTAAATACAATGAAATCATTAACAAGGTCAATATTTCTTATCAAAATTAATTGTTCCAAATCTAATATTAAATTAAAATATGCAACATCCATAAGAGAATCATTGTTTTGTTATTGGCTGTACTCCCAGTGCATGTAAGTGTGTCTATCACAGAGTGGGGACAATAAATACTTGGTGAGTGGTGGGTCAGGCGCAGTGGTTCATGCCTGTAATCCCAGCACTTTGGAGGCGGAGGTGGGCGGATCCCTTGAGGTCAAGAGCTCAAGACCAGCCTGGCCAACATAAGGAAGCTCTGTCTCTACTAAAAATAGAAAAATTAGCTGGGTGTGGAGGTGCATTCCTGTAATCCAAGCTACTAAGGAGGCTGAGGCAGGAGAATCACTTGAACCTGGGAGGCAAAGGTTGCAGTGAGCCGAGATCATATCACTGCACTCCAGCCTGGATGACAGAGCAAGATCTCCCAGCAAATAAAAAAAATAAAAAATAAAATAAAATAAAATAAATAAATAAATAAATAAAATACTAGGTGAGGGAATAAATATTGACTTTCACAGAGTTCAATGTCAGATATAAGCCAATGTATTTTTCCAATGAAAATATTTTTCTTAGCAAACTGAGTTACCATTTTTGAGACCGCTATAAGCTGCAAGTTTTAAAACACCCAAATGTTAATGGCATTCACTGGGGGAAAGGGTCTCTAATATGCTCACGTTGCACTAAAGTATGTATTTGGAGAGTTGGTCAAGTAGTTGGGGGATCTCGTCAACATTCTAGCATTTCTCTCTCTTTTCCTAATGCATCGGTGATGTCCTATTACTGTTTGCCAGATGCCTGCAGCATGTCAAGCACCTTGTAATCACATGGCGAAGTGCTGAGGAATAGGGAGGGCACATACACCTTGCACCTTATACTTTTTATTATGAGCAACATCACGACCATAAATTCCCTAGAAAAACAATCTAGTTGGAAAGATAATCCCACACTACTAACTTCTTCCTACTCTGCTAGGTGTAAGATGGCACAGGAAAGTATGCATCTCAAACTCTTAGTCTCTACCTTAAAAATAGGTTCTGACAGAAGAACTAAGAGGAGTAAGACTGTTGTGTATGTTGCCAGTACTGATTGCCAGACTATTATTATAGGACTAGTGCACTATGATCTATTATTTAAACCAGTTCAATCTAGGAGCACAGTCATTGCATATGCACTGCACTAGAATAAAACAATTTCAGAAAAGTATGTAAAATCCATTGCATTATTACAAAACCTCTTTTGTTTTTATGCATTAAAACTATTTCTGAGAATATATATAAGATGACATGGTTATTTCCAGAGATCAGAACTGAGTAAGAATGGGGAGATTTTAATTATTGTATTACTTTTAGGCTTGCGTGTGTGTGTGTGTGTGTGTGTGTGTGTGTGTGCGCAAGGGGGGGTGGTTATAGCTTGCATTATTGTTTCAAATCATTTGCTCCTTCTTCCAAGGAGAAAGACTGTATGCCTCCTTACCCCGTATGACTTGCATGTCTCCCTACGAGAGGAGTACTCTATACCTGCTCTGCAACTTGCTTTAGTTCAAACAACAGGTGCTGGAAAGATATATGCCAGTTCTGATTAGATACTTAAGAACACATGTGTATTTCCAGCAGTATTCTTGCTCTTTTCTCTCTTGCAGAATAAAATAGGGTGTTAAATTGGGGATGGCAATCCGGCTGGGTTCACAAATGAGGACACACCTAGGTCAAGAGCAAAGTCACTGCTGGCCCACGGTAAATTGATAACATGACATCATAAATATTAAAGTGTTGCAGTAATTTGTGACTGTGGCCTTACCTTACAAAATCTGGCTAAAAACATGTTAATTGTAAAATTCAGATGAAATTGAGCCTCAGAGTTTTTGTGAATTATTAAAGGTATGATTAAATTTGGTACTTTATTCAAAACTTTCTGAGACGTAGCAAATAACATATGAGTATTCAATTAAATAAATATTTAGACATATGTGACAGACAATACAATTTGTTCTTTGGATCATACAAGTATCTATCAACACAGTATAGAATAATTTGGATTATTCTATAATTCAACATATTTTACCCATATTGTTGAAGTAACAAACTTCAACTTTGTTATTCTGAAAATCCCCAAATGCTGTTGAAATTCATATAAAATTTTAATTTTCAGAGTGTGGCAATTCACCAGAGGTTAAGATGTTAAAAATGCTAATAAGTAGATGATGTCAGTTATTGTAGAAACCTAGAGATAGGTCCAGGCAGTCTGATTGAAGTCGTAACGTTTAAGAGATTTCACAGATGAAAGGCTTTTGGTAGGTAGTACAGGCATTTTGACAGGCTTATTGTAAAGGGTTCTCATGTTTTCTGTCTTTCACAACACCAGAAATACTTTCAACCATGATTCTATTTTCCTGACACATTTCAAATAAAATAAGGGTGTGTAAAACATTCCACAAAATAAGTAGTATAAGACCGTAGTTAAGGTGGAGGATTCATAAAACAAAGATATTCTTGTCCAGTAACAAATGATTTTTTTAAATGCAAGAGTTTTATACTTCAGAAGACATGATAAAGAATATTTAGCCCATTACTCCAATTATATTATCCTTAAGACCAAGAATAAATAATAAAACATAAACGTTTCCTAAGTATTACTATGTGTCAAGTGATGAGCTAATCTTTTTTACATATGTCATGTATTCCTCATAATGATTATATCAAGTATTCCTCAGATCCACACTCATATATATAGTGCATGGAGTAAGCACTATTATTATCAGGGTAGGATTATAAATGTGATGTAAATGGCATTTCCCTGACTTGGGTGCAAGTTACTTCGGTAGAAGTGGCTCTGGCAATTATTACCACTTTTTCAGAGGAGCAAAGAGAAATTTAGAGATACACAGGATCACTTATTCAAGTACAAAAGTATCATAAGTGAAGAAACAGCATTTTAATCAGTCAATCTCTTTTTTAGAATGCTTCTAAAAATTTTGCTATCAATAGTTCTCATACAAAAATTCTTTATCAGGAAAATCAGATATAAAATATAAAAAATTAAAAAACAAAATTGTATGATTCAGTTAAAATCAGGTTGGCTATATGTAACCATATATGCATTAATATTATTTTAATTTGATAATTTACTTTCAAATATTGAATATTAAACCCTAGAAAAGAATAAAATGTACACACAGAAGTTAATAACAATTTATAGCAATGAATATTAGACGGATCTTGATAGCTTAGAACTTGATAATACTACAATTATATTTGACAAAAGGAAGTCAAATTTTTATTTATAAAATTTTTGTGCAGTATTTGAGACTAAGTAGTAGTTCAATCTCATGACCTATAGCTTGGTATATATAAAGATCTACAGATAGAAAAATATGTATCTCATAATTCATAGGTCTTATATATATTTTATAACCTATTACTTGATGTATTTACTGAAGTAATATATCATTTTGTTATACGTTATATATCTTATTAATAGTATATGTAATTATTAATATTATATATACACAAATCCCCTTTTATTTTGCTACAATGGAAGTCTCTTTTCAACTATTTCTATTGTGTACTGCTTACCCAATATCCATTATTATGTACTCCAGAATCTTGACTAAAATTGTCAGGTGGAGTGTTCTAAATTTGCAATCCTTTACATTAATCTTTTGGATATTTTATATTTTAATTATGCCTTATAAGTTATGATATATATGTGTTAGAAAATTAAAATGATGTTAATAGTCATATAAAGAAAAGCCTCCCTTATGCTGGAGAGCTCTAGTCTCCTTCATGGAAGAAATATATATTTTTTTAATTAAAGTGAAGACTTAACACTAACTTGGTTTGTAAACCAAACTTGCATATTTCAATTACAATAAGGACTTGAGGGTATTCCTTATATGCATGTATAGAACTATTTTTAGTAATTTTTAACTTTTGTAGAAGATTCCATGATGCAGTGTGTGAAATCAGGAGTCCTTCCATGGATATGTATGTTGATTTGGATCTATTTCTACATGAATAATAATTGTAATGATACATTTTCAGGAGTTGGAATTGCAGAACTCATTCCTGGCAGGAGTCTTGTCCTGATTAACTGTGTTTTTCCCCTGGACTCCACAACTTTCATTCCAAGAGTCTTAAGGAAGTCCTGCATCCCAGTGTGTCATGCCACTCTGACCCCACTTCTCATAACTCCTCAACTGCAGAAATCTTTCGATCCTCCCCTCCACCTCTGAAACTCAGAAAATCTCCCAAATCTCCTAATTTTTCTCTAAATATTGCCTTCATTATCTTGTTCAACTCGAAATCTTATCCTGCCCTGAAGCCACTTCTCTTGCAGCCTCTCAAGTGGGATATTCTCTTCCTTTGTAGTCCTGGTCATATCGAGTCCTCAAGTGGAGCAGACACCCTATTTGCCCTTCATTTTGGCTTCTAGAATATCATCTTTCTTCTTGTTAAACACCCTCAGTTTGGAATCTCAGGTGAACAGAATTAACCCACCCTCTCAAAAACCCTTTGTTTCCATTTTGAGCTAGAATCCATTAACTCTTTCTGTATATAACCTTCATCACAGTCTTTACTCTGTTCTATTTCACCTAACTTAAATAATTATCATTTTTCCTCTGCCTCTACCTCAAACCATTTGCCCATCATTGCTTAAAATAATCACCTACAAAAGTAAAGAAAATTTTAATCCACACTTTTGACAATGGAGTTTAACTTGTTTGAAATGAAATACACAATCATGCCAACTGATTTTCTTTAAATGTATGACTTGGGTTTTGTGGAGCATTCGGTGTTAGCAAACATTTGTATATATTTCCAATGCAGCTATGCTTATATTTTTGTTACATTTCTCCTGACACCACCAACACATCTTTTTCTGCCTTTATTCTTATCCATATATTTTCCTTTCTGTTTCACTGAAAAATTAGGAAGAATTAGGGCATATTTCCACAAGTTCCAACCATCACTTCTACCAACTTACTTGATTCTCTGCCTATAAAAATCTCTGCAAATCTCCCCATTACAGTAAAACTCCATATGTAAAGATAAAATTCATCTCCTTCCACCCTCCCTTGAATGCAGTCCACATCAATCATATTTTCCCCATCAAAACGCTGAAGCTATGCTTATTAAGATCACAATGACATCAGTGTTGCTACATCCATTATCGATCTTCATATTACAGCAGACAGTATTTTAAGTATTATCTTTTTAAATTATTGTCAAGTGACCAGCCTTTTCTGCTGTCTTTCCTATAGCACTTGTCCCTTTTCTGTGTCTCCTCCTTCATTGTCATCTCTGACACCTCTTAATGTGGAAACTCACCTTTTATCATTTCATACATCCTCTTACTTTAAATATCATCTGAAAGGTAATGGCCCCTATATTAATATCTCAGTCTTACCCTCTTCTCTGATCCTCAGGCTTCCTTATAATTATGCAATTGACATCTCCTCTTGATGACCAGGAGACTCCTCAACCTTAAAATGAACAGCAAGCTGACCCTATGTTCCATCACACTGTCACACTGCAAACCCGATTTGCAGTAAATGATCTTTATTATTCTGATCACTCATGCCAGCAACTTTGTCATCTTCAATCTCCCTCTTCTCTTATATCCTACAACATTCTCATCAGTATATATTGTTGGCATTACTTTAAAAAATATACCCAAGCAACCATCTTTTCTAACCTGGATTACCGCAATAGCCTCCTAACTCATCTTACTCCACATCTGTTCTTATTACTCTGTAGCTATTC
The DNA here is from genome assembly GCF_024542745.1 of Macaca thibetana thibetana. Classification (NCBI taxonomy): domain Eukaryota; kingdom Metazoa; phylum Chordata; class Mammalia; order Primates; family Cercopithecidae; genus Macaca; species Macaca thibetana. The sequence continues at coordinate 64,748,689 of NC_065594.1, forward strand.
TCGGCCAGAGTCAGCTTATAAGCCAAAACCTAAATAAGATCACAGCAGTCATCTTCTCAAATTTTTACAATGGCTTTCCACCTCAGAGTAAATGTCAGTCTTTACAATAATATTCAAAAGTCTGCATGATGTGTTTTTTCTCTCCGTTTGTCTCTCTACCTCCTTTCCTTGTTATTTTCCCTTTTATTTTCCAATATATACTGTGATTCTTTTCTAAAAAAATTGTAGACAAGCTCTATATTCAGAAACTTTGTCCAGCCCTGCCTTTAAAATGGAATCTTTCCTTCCCAATGTCCACATGGAATATTTGCTTCCTTCTTCCAGATCTCTAACAAAATGTCACCCTCACAGTGACAACCCTCTTACCCCAGCACTTGCCAGTGTATTCCTTGCTTTATAGTTTGTACTTGTTACCAGCTGATGAAGTACACGTTTGACCTTAAACATTTGCTATATAAAACAAAGTACTAATTTGATTGTCATCTATCTCCCACCCTTGGAATGTAATGAAATTGAAATTTGGCTTGCTTGTTATTTTTTCCTGATGTAATTTCCTGGCTTGGAACGTGTTTGGAACAAAGGGGTACTCTGAAATGCTTGTTGACTCAATGAATCTGCCAGATATTGTCAGACTGCCTTTCAAAGGTGCTGTTCAATATGCAAACTCTCACTGTATCAAAGTGTCTGTTTTCCCATCACGTTCACCAATGTTTTGCATTATAAAACTTTTTGCTTTTATTTTAGAAATCGGTAGGTGGAAACACCTGTCACATTATTACTTTAAATTGCATTTTATTAAATTATGAGGTATGTTCAGCACATTTCTCTGTGTGTGTGTGTGTGTGTTTTAAGGCTGCTGGCTACATGCCCATTTATTTTGCTCATTTTAGATAAACTTTCATTCCTTTTCTTATCAGATTTTAAGGATTATAAATATCTTTAGGAATTTGGCATTTGCCTATGGTTGTATTGTTCATATTTCCCCATGTTTATTTATTTTTTACCTGTGAACATTATTCTTTATTATCCTGTCAAATTTAATGTATTGAAATTTATCCGTCTTGGTTTTGATTTTCTGAATTTATGACATGTTTCAAAAAGTAAAAAGTCGTTCTTTAAATTCAAGTCTTAACAGAGATAAGAAAAGGCTTACTTGAGAATACACACAAATGTATTGTGCTAAGCTATATTCAGTTAACCTCACAATAAAGTTAAGAATACTATGGAAAGGCAATTTGCAAAAAAGTGATTATACTCTCCCTTCACTAGAGGATTTGAGAATCCTATACATACAGGCCTAAAATAAATGTCAATATGGCTGCCTTTTTAATTCCCTTTTTTCATTTTCTGGATTCTAATGACTTTTCTAACAATTTTCTGCATTTTTCACACTGCTGCATTCACTACATTTATTGCATGATAATGAATAAAATAATTATGGAGAAATTTTATCATTTATATCTGTATTGACTGGAATATAGTTTTTATGGAGTTGTAATGAAGAAACAAATATGTTAAATATATCATAGGAATCTAAATTGTGGACAATTTAGGAATTTCTCTACCTGCTTTTGTATTTTGCACTGCAAGTATCTGCACTGTTTGTCTATTGACTGCGTAATCATTTCCACTCGGCCTTTTGGCAATGTGAATACTTGTGGAGACCATCATGGATATGAAGCAGGAAAAATACTAGGTTGAACACCTCTGTAAGTTCTTACATTCAATATCTAATGCTTGTCTAAAAATGTGTGTTCAGTAATATAAATATTAAATTTACACAGATGAGAAAAATATTGTAAGTGACTTATCCAATATTACAACATTACATCATTTTTCAAGTGGTGAAACAACACAAACTGCTGCCTCATTGTTTTTGGAAAAAAAATAATAATAATTCTATTACTTCATGTTATTTGGGCTAAAATCCACAAAAATCCACTGACTGATTCCCTGTATTTGAGAGTGGATGAGAAATTCATTTTCTTCCATGCGCATCATAATAAAATACACTGAGATCTATAGGATCACCAGTAGGCAGCCATGCAAGAAAAGAGAAGAAAGTACATTAGATCTGAGAGAGAATGCATTTCACATAATGAAGCAACGATGAAGGCCAGTGAGCCAGGAGAGGAGTAAATGAGGTGTGTTTGGGGGAAGGAGAGAGAAAAAAGGGATTGTTACCAGAAGTCAGAGAAGTAGACGGAAGCCAGAAGTAGGCATTGCTTTTTTGTTTTTTCATTCACATCTTTATTAACTTAATTTATAGCTATTAAACACAGTTAATAATTTTGTTTATGATAGAAGCTATATATAAGTGGAACTTTCAAACGCTGTAGAATGGGTTGAGATAGATAGCCTATGAAAATAATCTTAAGATCTATATTTGAATCAACCTAATTATAAATACAGATGAAAGCTACATAGTTAATAAATGTAAGCCTTACATTCTGATTATACTACTATTTGGAGGTTAATGAGTAAATAACTGTATCTATTTGTTATTAGCATGTCATCAATACTGTTGGAGGGTTTTTTAAATATTTCATGGAGCAGTAAAAGTGAATAATAATCGATATAAGGAGAGTTTATTAATAAATTACATTTCTGGGCAAAGGTAAAACTTGCTTTGTCGTACCACTTTGAATTTTGTGATTTAAAAAAAGGCTTTTATTATGAAAAACATGGTACCCTCACTTAGTGACTTTGCATAAGTTCTTAATTTCAGTACTAATTTAAATGACTCCATTGTCTTACTACATTAAGAATTAAGGAAATAAATGAGTCACCTTGTTCAAAATGTGAAGAAGTGACATCTTTGATATTATTAGTGTCTGCATTGTGTGAGGAAAGTTGATTTTATGTGCTAGTGCAAAACCCATGGCTCATAAACTCAACAGAGGTGAGTGAGTTATGAGAGTCTTGGAAATACATTAATGAAATTCTCCAGACATCAGCATGGTACATTAGTCTTCATCACATTTGGCTTTATTAAACACACAGATAGATGGGAAGCTGTCATGTATGCCAATTGTTTTGCTTTTTCAAAATGACCGAAGGAAATATAAAAGTGCTGTTTTTAAAAAAGCTATTTTAACATCATGTGTGAATGATAACATTTCATAGTTTGATGATTTAAAGAATGAGACAGTTCAGGATTTTGTCATCATCATGATTTAACATTCATCAAAGACCTATAATATGTTGGATACTACCGGGGAGGGGCGAAAAGGACACTGCAAAGACACAGTCTCTGCACTTAATTTATGTTTACTTATTTTTTCTAAAGACTGAAGAAAACATGTTTGCTTCATAGTACAGGTTTTGAAAGCTAAAGCTTTTTATCAAAATCAGTGGGGCTTATGCCATTGGAAAGGACTAAGTTGATCTGTTCATTTCAAGGAAAAATAGGCACTAAAGTGGAAGTTATACCAACTAATAAACATTCAAACTTTAAACTAATTGAAAGAAATATTTCTATATATACCTAATTATATAAATTTTTAGTTTTTTGACATTCTCGAATAGGAATGAAAAACACAATTTACAATCAGGATTTTTATAAATTTAGTTTTATTTTGGACCATAATATAATAGATTATGTAATCAATTTAGAACTTGGAAAGGGAAAGTGGCAGTTATTTTTAAAATGTGGTGTAATACATACTTCAGCTCTCTGGGACATTCCTTTAATATAGCCTATATATTATTGTCAGAGTAAACTATTTCAACACCAAGACCAAACTCATCTTTCTTTTCAACTACAGCTTCCATAATTCTCTTAGGCATATTCTCTCCTGCAGTGTAAAATCTAAATTGATTATGTGTGTGTGTGTGTATATATATATGTAGAGATGTATACATATGTCTGCATATGTATCCCTTTGCATATAATTGCTTTCTATATGGAAAGAAAAAGATTATGTTGCATTACTCATGCACTGCACAAGTTCCTCAGGATAAGACTCTTTTCTTTCAGTTGCTGTTATTTAGTTTTTGTGATGACGGTGATTATTATGACTGTTATTGCTGAATTGTCATATTTTTTATCCCTGGTCGTAATGCAGTACTATCTATTCTCTAAGGACTCAATGTTATTAGGTGACTATATGTACATATATACACACACAAATATTGTATGAATAGTAAGGAGAAGCTTTTTAAATATTTGATGAAGATTAAAAAGTAAAGGAATTAATATGCATATGCATTAAGTATGTTAAATGCAGTCTGGGCACAGTGGCTCATGCCTGTAATCCAAGCACTTTGGAAGGTCAAAGCGGGCAGATCACAAGGTCAGGAGTTCAAGACCAGCCTGGCCAACATGGCGAAACCCCATCTCTACTTAAAAAATACAAAAAATTAGCTGGGCATAGTGGCACGCACCTGTAATCCCAACTACTGGGGAGGCTGAGGCAGGAGTATGGCTCAAACCCAAGAGGTGGAGGTTGCAGTGAGCCGAGATTGTGCCACTGCACTCCAGCCTGGGTGACAGAGCAAGACTCCATCTATATATACATACACACACACACACACACACACACACATATATGTATGCTAAATGGAATAAAAATTATTCCAATGCTATATTTATATTTTTCATAAATTTCATTATATTAATTGTATAAAAATAAAAAAAATTATAAATTCATTGGCAGTATTCTTGTAATATTTTGATGTCTTCCAGATTTCTCACATTGCCTTGAGGGAAGTATAGATATGAGTCTCTTAATGTGAAGAAATTACAGTGTGAATTATTATTTTTATTTAAAAAGTTATTTTATCAATAATCAGATAGTTGAACATCAGAATTGTTAAGGGAAATTTAAATGTCACTAATATTGTGGTAGTATCATTTGAAATCAAACATTTCAATTACTGGCTTTCTAAATAGTGCCACAATGAACACTGGAGTACTAATATTTCTTTGAGAGTCTGATTTCAGTTATTTTGGATAAGTACCCAAAAGTGAGATTGCTGGATCATATGGTAGTTCTATTTTTAATTTTTAAGGAACCTCCATACTGTTTTTTCTAGTGGCTGTACCATTTTGCATTTCTAACAACAGTGTGCAAAGGTTCTAATTTATCCACATCCTTACCAACCCTTGTTGTCTTTTTTTTAATATTAGTTATCCTGACAGGAATAGTGTTCTCTTTATACTCTACTCTACCTCTCATTGTCCACAAATTCAGAACAAGACAAATTGTAAAATCATATATGGGATAAGGAGGCTCATACACTAAAATGATAGATGTTTTGCTATTATGTCTATAAAGAAAATGGGTAAATGTGTAAAAATGTATTCCTATGGTGCTAGGCAAGAGAATGAGAAATGTAAGTTTATATATTGAATTTAGAAATATGAGTTTATTTACAAGAGATTTTAAATTTGATGTGTTTCACCAAACGTGGTAGTAGTCTGTTCCCAGCAAGGGTTGATAGTAACCTAAATAAATGGGATTCTACACTAAATAAACTTGAGATGTCAGAAATCTTTTGATATAATGTAGAGGTAAGATGCCAAGTCTATTCATGATAGAGATGTTGGAATGGATTTATATTGCTTACTATGTTCAACTACCACTTAGATAAGTTCCTGAATGCGGCAAGAAATTAATCATTTTAACAGGCAGTGAGAAATTGTTTTAGGGAAAGGAAAACAAGAATCTTTTTAGAATATTATTTTGGCTGTTTTCTAAACACCAGCGATTTAGATATTAAATTCTGCCAATGAAACATTCTGCCTGATTTCAATGTGAATAATAAGATGCTGGTGAGGCAAAATTCTAGTATCAATACTAAACTCCAGAGGTAACCTTCACAGTTACTAGGTCATGCCTATAATCAGAATAGAATAATCTGCAAGACTGCATAGACATAACTAATTAATTATGGTTTCCTGCAACAAACATAATCAGGTACAAGTTCCATCATTATACGATTAGGTTTTTATAATTTCAAAAGTCCATACTCTATAGGCCTGGTTTACAGTTCCCTGAGTTGAGGCAACACAATCTCTATCCCTAACTCAACTTCTAGTCTAAATCCATTCATAACATTTATGGGTCCATAGGGTTCCCTGGAGTAAGAACTACACTATAACATTACAAATACCTTTAATAGGTCACCATTTTAACTTCTACTGACATATAAGTTACCTCTCCATTTACCAGGTAACTGTACACTTGGTAAAGTAAGCTAATCCCAATTCATCATGAATAATTGTACACCTTTTCCATGTTATATTCAGGAATAGAATGTGGAATGGCACCGTTATCATGGTGGTAGCTTATGGGTTTCAGGTTACAAATATGTTTGCCCATGTATATCTCAGTAGAACTTTATTGAGTAAAGAAATACGTACTGGGACTAATTTCTTGAGTGGACAATTGGAATAAATATATTTTAGAAATTGGAAAAATCACCACATTTGCTTCCTGCTCTAAGAAGTTTAAATCTATTAAGGAAGAGCCAAATGAAATAAACTAGACTTTCCACTCCTCTCCAAATTTAAAACCCCGGAGCATTATGCTGTCTCGGGGGTGATTTTAACATTTATTCCACCAACAGGGACCTGAAAAAAATGCAAAATTATTTACTTTTATCATAAACCATTTAACATTTCTGTTTACCTTGCGAAGAAAATGTTGGGATTTGGAGAAGATAGAATAACTGAAGATAATTGGGAGCTTAGTTGAATGGTGAATTGGTGGGTTCTTGGTATCGCTGACTTCAAGAATGAAGCCGTGGACCCTCGTGGTGAGTGTTACAGTTCTTAAAGATGGTGTGTCTAGAGTTTGTTCCTTCAGATGTTCAGATGTGTCTGGAGTTTCTTCCTTCCGGTGGATTTGTGGTCTCGTTGGCCTCAAGAGTGAAGCTGCAGACCTTTGCGGTGAGTGTTACAGTTCATAAAGGTGGCGGCCAGAGTTGTTAGTTCCTCCAGGTGGGTTCGTGGTCTCACTGGCTTCAGGAGTGAAGCTGCAGACCTTCAAGGTGAGTGTTACAGACAGCTCGTAAAGGCAGGGCGGACCCAAAAAGACAGAAGCGGCAAGATTTATTGCAAAGAGCCAGACAACAAAGATTACACACGTGGGAAAGCAACTACAGCTGGTTGCCACTGCTAGTTGGGGTGTCCTGCTTTTATTCCCTTATCTGGCCCCACCCACATCCTGCTGACTGGTCCATTTTACAGAAAGCTGATTGGGCCATTTTACAGATAGCAGATTGGTCCGTTTTAACAGAGTGCTGATTGGCATGTTTACAAACGTTTAGCTACATACAGAGTGCTGATTGGTGCAGAGTGCCGGCTCCCACCAGTGCCTCTACCTCCACACCTCCCCACGAGCGTAGGGAGACGGCTCCGGCCTTGGCCAGCCTCAGAGAGGGGCCCCCACAGCACTGCAACGTGCTGAAGGGCTCCTCCAGAGCGGCCAGAGCGGCCAGAGCGGACGCGCAGGCCAAGGAGGCGCCGAGAGCGAGGGCTGCTAGCGCGTTGTAACCTCTCAATATGATTGCTGCTGCTGTTTTATATATTCTGTCTTTACTGAGGTGACGCAGCCCAACCCTTGTACCTAGCTATTCATCTCTCAAAAGTTTTCTCCTTCATTTAGGGAGTACAAAATATCAGAAGCAATTTACCTTTTCCTGACAAAGAGGAAAGTTCATATTCACAGTCTTGCCTCAGAGTTTATTTAATTTCTAAGCCTATGCTATAAACATTGATCATTACATGCTCCCCAGGCCATGATTTTCATGCACTGCTTTGAAAACCTACCATTAGTTCCTGGAAAAGAAAAGGTAGTGGATATTTTAGCAGTGTTAGAAAGATAGATGTGTAACAGAGGAAAATGGATTTATCTCCTCAAAATAAAGGCATCATTCATCTTATTTACATTTTCTGAGTATCTTGTCCTGGGAAATACTTGTATATTGTGCACAGATTTGAAAAAATTGGCTCCAAATTGTAACCAATATCACTGCAAAAAGAAACAGTGTTCTTATGGCTTCCTTTAATGCTTATACACCCGAAGGGCTATGATCGATGAGTGAGGGGGAGTGACTCACAGCTCCTTTCATCCTTCTAAGAGTGGTGGGAAGAGGAAAAAGTCACTGTAGATGGGGAACATGGAAAATGTGCTAATTTTAATCAGCTTTACTGGTTGTATAGGACGCAACATGACAGATAACAATCCCAAGTTTCACAGGCACAGAATGCATCTGATTGCACCTGCAAACACCTATCCATGGGGCTTAATTGAGTACAATGCAGAAGAACAATGGCTTGGAGTCATTGTGGGAAGCTGATCATCCTCCTGTGCTGCTGAAGCACAGGGGTTTTCCCAAGTGCACTACAGCTATTTTCTGAAGTCCGGGGTTTGGGCAAGAGAGCAGAGAGGGAACTCTGGAGATACAGAATACTGAGGATGGGACTGAAGAGCAAAGAGAACATCCCAGATGTACAAAAATTGTCATGCAGTCTATGAAGCAGGGGGAAGTTTCCCAAAATGTGCAAAGCCTGCATTTCTGCTATGAAGTCTCAAGAGATATTCAGGATTTCACCAGGACTTAGGCTCCAAGCCCTGGTGAGATCAGAGTCATGTTCCTGTCCTCAAAATGTTTGACACCAGGGGTGGGCCCAAAATAAATAAAACTGCAATAAAGCCTAGATGTAGTTTACCTACAGTTCAGATTGATTCTACCCTCTGACAGTAGTGACAGGACATAAGAAAATGTGTCCTCTTCACAGGAGCCCAGTTCCCACAACTATAATAGAAAATGATACACTCCATTGTTAACAGGACCCTCTGTAGGGTTGTGAGGGCTTTATTTGTGTTAGGCATTTCTAGCTCAGCTTTATTTTAGTAAACTGGGGAAATAATGACAAGGCGTATCACTAAAATGTGTGGATGCTATGTGAAATGAACTAAAATCATAATTTCATTTTTAACATTTTTCTTCTTGAGCCCTCTACTTTAACTACAGGACCTGGATAGCGCTTGGTGTCCCCTAGTAAGAAACCCATAACTAGTAGACCTCAAATATTCTTTTATTCACCCTTCCCAATGCACAGTTACACTAGAGAGTGACCAATTTGAGGAAATATTTGAGTGAGGAACATTCATATCACATTGTGATAATTACCCATACTTCACTCTGACTAAGTGTCATTTCTTGCATCTTGCCATTCTGAAATTCTGTGATCTATTCATTTTACAGAGCCCATTTTCTTCCCCAATATCTTCTGTTTACATCGAACTACGAAAATAAAAATTTTTTTAAAATGACAACCAAAAAAAACCCCCCAAACAGCCATTACAAGTTATCCAGAATACTGAGTGACTTTTCTCCAGTAAATTTCTTACTGCCTAAGGGGATGGAAGCCTTCTGGCAACTCTTAGAAATATAATTGCATACTGGTTTCTCTAAGGACAAATACCAATTAAAAGTAAGAGCCTTAATTCTCAGGAAAGATATTTTCCTCCTCTCCTTTTTCTTTGAGTATTTAATTTAGAAAACGTATAATTACAAGTACTTTCTCCTCCTTTGAAATGTATATATCTCCTTTTCTAAACTAGATAGGCCTTTCAGCTTTATAACCTAGGAATGTCTTTCTCAAGGACCTGGGAGCCATCTCTTTGAAATATAAACATCAAGGAAGATAGAACCCCTATGTTCCAGTTTCTGTAGAAAAATAGCAGTCCAATTTTTGGTAGACTCCTTGCTTCAAGCTGCAAAATTTCTTCCTGTTAAAGAGCTGTAAGTTTTTCTCTCCTCTGGATGAAGCCACTTAGCTAGTCACAGTTGATCTCCCAAATTCCCAGGTCAAGTTAAGATAGATGATGTGTGACAAACGGTGTTGTGACGTCCTCTTACTTGAAGACTAATTATAGTTTATAACATGTATGTAGTGGATTGTGTCTGCTTAGATAAATAATAAACGTGAGGGTTTTTTTTTTCTCATTTTGCCATCTTTTACTAGATTCCCTGTGATACACATTGCATTACATTTTAGCTTATTCAGTAGTAAATGTTTTGTTTCTCTACTACCTTTGTGGAGAGGATATCTGCATTGGAAAAATACTCTGTTTTTCATTATATTTATCCAACAATTCTCAGTATATATTTAATAAATACATGTTAGCCATTCCAATCTCCATAAGTCTTCCCAGCAATGTTTTACACTCTAACAAAAAAGTTCTAGCATCTGTACTCAATTTATTTTAAGTTATTTTTAATCTCAAGATTGAAGATACCTTCCTAATTAAAAAAAAAAAAAAACTTGAACTCCAGGTACCCTTGTCAAAATTAAGTCATGTGTTATGGTTAAATATCCCCACATTAATGAATTCTCTTTACCCAGATTTGTATTCTGTACTTCTTTCTTTGTACACTGCCTTGAGAACAACCCTTACACATTGTATCTTGTTTCCTAGAGCGCAATATGACCAGGTACTGAAGATCTATCAGCAAATGGGAAGTCCTGGTGTAAGCTTGTGCTTCTCAACCTGGGCGATATAGAAACTTGGCTTCCCAGCCTAAAGATGGATAAAAGGTGTTTGGGGCTGGTCTTGAAGGAAATAAGTGTTACCTTGTGATGGACTTGCTTAACTTTAGTGCATTTTATAGTCTTGGCTAATGAAAATGATCACTTCTGCTTTCTAAAAATCTTAATAGTATGAAGAGGATCACATTTTTCAAGTGCAGCTACCTATATGTTTCCTCCTCAAGTCTCAGATGCCTTCTCTTTTAATCACTCCTTTATTTTATAATAGAAGACTATTCAGTAATGCACATTTAAGATTTTCTTTGAAGCTTTGCCAAGACTAGAAGCACATTTTTTTTCAGCACTGTCAATCATGTGACTACAAGGAGTAAGACTAATTTAAAGTTGCTATGGAGGTCTTCTGGTTTGAAATCATTCATTGCATTGGCAAGAACTGCCCTAAGGCTATTAGGTAATTTTTACAAAGTATCCAGTAATATCAATCCTACCCCCACAATCATAATTATGTTTATTGTTGCCCATAGTGATTAAACATTACATTCATTACCCAATAATTTACCTTCTACATGTATTTCATCTCAATTACTAATTGAGTAATCTTAAGTAATTGTGATATGACAATTTCCAGAAGCTATTATCATCTCAAACTCATATTACTGGGTTCATTGTTGTCTTAAGTCAGGTGGGTAATCCAATTTTACAGTCTCATTCCAAAGGCTTATTTTCTGAAACAATACCTGCTAGCAATTTTCTGAGCTTTAGTTTCTAAAAAGACAAACCTTACACATAGAATAAATGTCAATTCTTTATTTGACTCTTAAAATCCTAGGGCAATGACAATAAGACAATAGGGATGTGATAAGGGTAAAACTGGAAAGAACTGCATGATGAAGCGTTACTCTCCTGGCTACTGCTTTACCATGAGACCTAAAAAAATCACAGCAGTTTGTCTAGCGGATACATCTATAGACTCATGTAGACTGGCTCCATGGACAAACAACCTGGAGTTGTCCACTGAAAGGAGAATAGCAGGTATAATTTACTTACACATTACCCTCTTATTTCCTGTTTGATTTCATTCACAGTAGAACAGCTTCAAAGCCTGAGGCTGATCAACCCCATAGCTAGTGGCTTTGATTTAACCAATTTGTTTTTATGCAAGAGCATGGTCTGCCACACCACTGGGTGGGAATCTGAATTCTACAGTGTCCGCCTTATAGACCAGCTAATGTAAAGATAAGTGTGTGGGAATGAGGAGGCCAGGGGTTGGGTGGGTAGGGTGTTAACTTTCCTAATGTATATCTATAGGCATTGAGGGATAGAAAACTATGCATGTTTCCATAAACATTAATGCTAAAATTCTTTTTTTTTTTTTTCTTTGAGACGGAGTCTCGCTCTGTCACCAGGCTGGAGTGCAGTGGCACGATCTCAGCTCACAGCAACCTCTGCCTCCCAGGTTCAAGCGACTCTCCTGCCTCAGGCTCCCAAGTAGCTGGGACTACAGGCACGTGCTACTGCGCCCAGCTAATTTTTGTATTTTTAGTGGAGACGGGGTTTCACCGTGTTAGCCAGAATGATCTCGATCTTCTGACCTCGTGATCTGCCCGCCTCGGCCTCCCAAAATGCCGAGATTACAGGAGTGAACTACCACGCCTGGCCAATGCTAAAATTCTTTATGTGATCAAAAATAAAACTGGATCTTAACATCATACCACACACAAAATCATTTCCAGATATTATTTTTTGAAGTCAATTAAAAAAATTACTGAAAACATACTATAAAACAGTTTGAAGGGAAGTTCAGAGAATATTTTCACATGCTTGGTAGAAGAAGGTATTACTTTAACAACAAAAAATAAAGTTCAAATGGGTAACAAAAATATTTAAAATAAAATTTTAGCTAACTTAAATTTAAGGATATTTGTTGATAAAGAGAAGACATAAAAGGTATGAAAAGAAAGACACAAACTGGGAAAAGATATATGAAAGACACATAGGTCACAAAATAATAATAGCAATGGGCCTGGTGTGGTGGCTTGCGCCTGTAATCCCAGTACTTTGGGAGGTTAAGGTGGGCGGATCATGAAGTTAAGAGGTGGAGACCATCCTGGTCAACGTGATGAAACCCCGTCTCTACTAAAAATACAAAAATTAGCTGGGCATGGTGGTGTGCACCTGTAGTTCCAGCTACTCAGGAGGCCGAGGCAAAAGAATTGCTTGAACCCAGGAGGCAAAGGTTGCACTGAACCAAGATCGTGCCACTGCACTTCAACCTGGCGACAGAGCAAGACTCTGTCAAAAAAAAAAAAGAAGTAGCAATAGATTGTGTGTGGCACCCTGAATAATAAAAGAAAAAAGGACAAACAAATATATAAATAAACAAACAAAGGCCTGCACTGTTATTCGAAGAAATAAGAATCATGTTGGCTTATTAGTAGCTAGTAGCAATCTGTGTAATTATCAGTAAACTGCAATTATATATAATTTAATACTGAAAAATATGGCAAAAAAGTAAGAGTATGAAAATATAAAACACTGATGAGAATGTGAGGCAAAAAGCCTTTAGTGAATTAAGACTAGAAGGAAACGTTCTTAATGTGAAAAATTTTACTAACACAGCTATATGAAGCAATTTAAGTTGTAGAGGGAGAAATTGTACCTACATTTTCCAAAATGGAGACAATAAAGGATAGCTAATATCATCTGTAACTCTTCCCATGGCACTAGAGTCCATCCAGCATTGTAGGACAATAGAAAAGAGATGTCAAGATAAAAATAAAGGCAATAAAATTATCTCTAGTTATGGATAATAGGAAAAATTGATTTAATTCTAATCTAAAACAATCAGAAATAATAAATTTGGAAACATTCTGAATATGAAAATTGATTCACAAAAATAACATATTGGATTTGTTTTCAAGAACAATAATCAACTAAAAAGTTACTAACACATAAGACAATTTAAGCCATCACCAAAAACTATAAATTGCACATGAATATGTTTAATGTACATTAGCATCAAGAGAATGTTAAATCTTTTCTAAAGATCATAAATGAAGGTCAGCATTAATAGTTCTAGGTCTGGGCATGGTGGCTCATGCCTGTCATCTCAACAGTTTGGGAGGCCAAGGTGGGCAGATTACTTGAGGGCAGGAGTTCAAGACTAACCTGGCCAACACAGCAAAACCCCATCTCTACGAAAAATGCAAAATTTAGCCAAACATGGTTGGCACCCATCTGTAGTCTCAGCTACTTGGGAAGCTGAGGCACGAGAATCGCTTGAACCCAGGAGGTGGCGGTTCCAGTGAGCTGAAATTGTGGCACTGTACTCTAGCCTGGAAAACACCATGAGACTCTCTAAAACAAAAACAAAAACACAAAAAACAAGTTCTATAAACCACACTATTTCCTGGTGAAATCAAGATTCAAGATTTTAAAGACGTTTATTAATTTCAGAAGTATCCAAAAATTATTTAATACGTATTTTAATTTGTAATTGTTACTTTGAAGTAGAGCCAAGGAGAGGATATTAAAAAATATGAACCTACTAAAACATTTGTAAAAGGGTAAATCCACCAACAAGGAGAATGAATAGAAAGCTCAGATATCGATTTCTATCCATTTAGATTTGTTCTATTACAAATATGGGGAAAACATATCAATAAGTAAGCAACAAGTTGGCCCATTCCATGCAATAGAATAAATGAGGATGTCTACAGTATCTCCAAAGGTAGACTTCAGGTTCTCCTGCCTTAAAAGTGAGCAAAATATAAGCTTTATATCGGGGTATAATTATTAAAGATTCTTTCTTTCTTTCTTCCTTTCTTTCTTTCTCTCTCTCTCTCTTTTTTTTTTTTTTTTTTTTTTTTTTTTTTTGACGGAGCTTCACTCTTGTCTCAAAGGCTGGAGTGCAGTGGCACAACCTTGGCTCACTACAACCTCCGCCTCCCAGGTTCAAGCAGTTCTTTTGCCTCAGTCTCCTGAGTAGCACCCGCCACCACACCCAGCTAATTTTTGTATTTTTGGTAGAGACAGGCTTTCACCCTGTTGGCCAGGCTGGTCTGGAACTCCTGACCTCAGGTGATCTGCCTGCCTTGGCCTCCCAAAGTGCTGGGATTACAGGTGTGAAACACTGTGCCTAGCCATTTAAAAGTATTTCTAAAGCATAAAACATAATATGAAGAACTGACATGTAGGATTGAATACATACCATATAGAAGTTTAGTAAAAGTTATATACAAACTCAGAAACTACAGTAGGCTAAATTCTAATGTGTGTGTATATGTATATATGAGCTCTTGCAAATCACTAAGAAATGAAACAGGAAATACAGTAGAAAAATGGAGGAAAGGTATAAATAATTAATAGAGGATAAAACTTAAATAAATTCCATACAAGGTACACAAATCATAGCTAATTAGTCAGTGAATATAAAAATATGCCACTATATTATGTCTATGTGATCTTCAAAGATAAAAATGTTGAGTAGAACTTTCTGTGGAAATGAAGTGAACTCTGCACTGCTAATAGAAATTCATCTGGTGAATTCAAAATAGGGAGTAACCTGACATCCTCTGTTATAATAAATCCTGTGATTCAGGAATGTTTTTCTGCGTATATAGACCAGAGAAATTCTCACAGAGCTCTGTAAGATAAAATGTGCCAGAAGTTCATTTCAGCATTCTTGTTGTAATGGGATTTGGAGAGTGTCCAATTGTTTATTTCTTTTTTTAATTTAGTTTCATTTTTTTCTTTTCTTTTCTTTTTTTTTTTTTTTTTTTTTGAGACATAGTCTTGCTCTGTTGCCCACGCTGGAGTGCAATGGTTGTGATCTTGGCTCACTGCAACCTCTGCCTCCCAGGTTCAAGCAATTCTCCTGTCTCAGCCTCCCGAGTAGCTGGGATTACAGGTAGTAACAACCATGCTCGGCTAATTCCTGTATTTTTAGTAGAGACAGGATTTTAGCATGTTGGCCAGGCTGGTCTTGAACTCCTGACCTCAAATGATCCACCCACCTCAGCCTCCCAAAGTGCTGGGATTACAGGTGTGAGCCATACCACCTGGCCATGAATTGTTTATTTTTGATGAAAGAGAGAATTAGAAGATACACGCTATAAATGCAATACACGAGTCAAAAGAAATAAATTAGTGTAAATACTTAATATAACTCCTTTTATGTATTAAAAAAAAGAAAGATGTTTTATATTGTTAAGTCATGTGTGCATTTAAAAAATATATACCACATTCAGGCACAATGGCTCATGCCTTTAATCCCAGAACTTTGGAAGGTGGAGGCAGGAGGATTGCTTGAGCACAGGAGTTCAAGACCACCCTTGGCAATGTAGTGAGACCCACATCTCTACAAAAAATACAAAAAAGAATTAGTTGAGTGACGTGGCGCACACCTATGTAGTCCCAGCTACTTGGGAGTCTGAGATAGGAGAATCACTAGGGCCCAAGAGGTTGAGGGTGCAGAAAGCTATGATCATGCTGCTGTAACTCAGGCCTTGACAGTAGACCAAGACCCTGTCATTCATACACACACACACACACACACACAATTACAAAAGATATAAAACTTAATAATATATACTAAGCATATTAGAGTGCCTGTGAAGTGACGGGGGTAAGAAAAATGGAATGTATGAATGAAGTAAAAATTAAAGAAATAAAAGAAGGAAGGAGGGATGAAAAGTATGTACCTTAACTGAGGTACATGTTTTCCCAATTCTCTTCCTTATGAGGTAAAGAAAAGTAACAAAACAATATAATAACATAACTTATTGTAACATAGCATAAGCAGGTGATAAGTGAGTAACAGTTATGACTCTAGCATATAAGTGTTAATGACATGTACATTTCCTATTTAGTTTGGAGTACACAGACATTTGTACATCTCCTAGTGTCTGGCTAATTGGAGATTAGATTTATAGTGAAATTTTCTACTTCCAGTCTGACCTTCTTATGATATGGTAATTCTGATTCTTTTAGGTTTAAAGATTCACTGTCAAAATAGCTTATCCAATATTTACAATAAACAAACAAAAATAAGCAAAAAATACCAACAACCTTCCCTAATGTGCTTCATTTATATTATTTAAATTAACAAATGAAAAAGATAATTGTTACTAACTCATCTAATTCTTAAAAATAGCCTTGATTTAAATAGTTCACTTTAAACAGTGTATTGAACGATTTTGTTGCAGAAATAATACTTCAATACAATTTTATTTCTCATTAATCTTTAACTAAAAATCAATGAATATAACATAATCCTAGTTTCATTTCCAACCCTCTCAAAAGCAGAGCCTTATGGATCCAATATCTTCATTTTAGGACAAGATCAAAATACTTTAAAGATTGTCAATATTAGTCTCCTCAATCCTCTCTCAGTTGATAAAAATTACATTATTTTAATGATTTGCATATATAAATAAATCTGTTATTACAATGAATCTGTCTGCATGGCTTATACTATATAAGCGTCTTAAAATTGGGGGTAGTTCTGTTTATAAATTAAAAATTGAAATATTTCTTGATACGCATATCTTTTTTCAACTATTGTAGTGGAAGGGAGGTCATTAAATAAGGCTCAAAGCTGTCTGGTAGAAAATACATTAGGTTGTTCAGACAACTAGGAAATTGGGAAGAATAGAGCGATGAACTGGGAGTGAAGTGGCTTGAGTTCTGAGCTACATCTTTTGTCAGGAATGTGTTGTATGAAGACATAGATTCTTTTCCCATCTTATTTTCTATTTTCCTTATTCTGATAAAAGAGGGGAGGGGACTTAGAAACACACTTACATATTGCAAATTCCTGAAATTATTCAAACATGGGGTCAATTCATTCATCAAAATCTTTCTGAATGCCTTCTATGTGCCAGACATTGTTCTGCATGGTTAGGAAGCCTTGATTTGTAGTAAGGACAAGCAGAGTTAAGAGGTTTAGGCAAGGGAATGGTTATAATGCTGGCTCATGGAATTTAACCTATAAATGAAAAATAAAAAAGCATCAGAGGGATGAGAAATAAGTGGATTTGAAAATTTAGCAGCAACAAAGGTTTGTACGTCTGGGTAGGGTCAAAGCAGTTTGGAGGTGGAGAACTTGAAGGACTAAACTGAAGGCTAAGACAGAGTGAAATATTTGAAAGTGAGGTAATGAAAGTGTTGCAGTGATTGGGAACCGCAAGTTGCAAGGTTAACTCTCCTTATTTCAGAGCTGCAGCTGCTGCACTGCACTGACTCCACCAATTATTATTTTTTCCCTCATAACCAGAAAATTGCTGCCAGAAACGACTGAACTCTATCTTTTCAGGATAAAAACCAGCATTCTCAGCGATATGCCTGTGCTTGAAACAATCCCTGTGGCCACAGAATTAGAGGCATGATTTTCTCGGTTCTTCTAGTATACTCTAGAGATGATTCACATTTAAGATGGAAACTCAAAGGAATAGAACTTGAAGAGTCAGAAGAAAAAAACTGTCGAATTATCTTAGGAAAATCATTGACAAAAATAGCACTGATGCTCTAAAAGCAAAAAGCAAATATCCATTAGAGTATATCAGTATAAATTTTATGATTTTGTATCATATTTAGAGTTTTCATTTCTAAAGATTATTTTATCTAATATTAAAAATTGTTCAAGACTGTGACCAAATACACAAATTTTCCCATTATATTATGGCAATCCAACATTTATTCATTGGATATTTTCATTTAGTATCAGAAATTGTCAAATGGTGAATTATTCTATTTTTTAAATTTATATTTTTATTTTCTTAAAATTATTATCCCCCCTTCTCTCTCTCTCTGGTTCTCTGTCTTTCTCTCTCTCTCACACACACACACACACACACACACACTCCACTCAGAAAGCATTGAAAATGAGATAATGTTTCCCACCAGTTCAAAAAGAGAAAACTGGGACATATTTGAGAAGACTAAATCTAATTATCTAAAACCTCTTAACTGCAATAATCGTCTTTCAAAATCCTTATTACTAATTAAGGCTAATAGATGGTAGGAAATTAAAATATATCTACCAAGTGTATTTTAAATATATTTCAAGAATTAAATATGAAAGCCAAATAGATAGAATAGAGAATTAGTAATCCACAGTTCAGCTCAAACACTGACTGTTTTTGGTACCCACTAAATGCCTCAGGTAATGTGGCTCTTCTCGGAGATAGAAGAATGCATTAGAAGTAATTTACATACTCAGACTAAGATACCTGCTATTTGTTACCTGCAGTTTTATGATATTGCAAAAGGGAACGGATAAATAATTTTTTTCATCTACATTTAGACACAAATGCCTTTGATCTATTTGCCAGAATTGTTTGAACAATCTTTTTATATTGCTCAATAAATAAATTTACTCTTTCACCAATTGTTCGTTAAAGCTCAGTCCTATTTTGCCTTAACATAATTAAAATATCTCATCAAAGAGAAATCTTGAATCTGTCAACATTTAAAAAAATTTTATGTGCATCTATGAAATTGATACTGAATAGAATGTTAATAATACATAAGAAAGATTTTATAATAATGTCTTTGCTAGAAATCAGCATAAATTAATTTTGGTTTGTTTTACATGCATTCAACTGAAATTTTCAAAATAAAATCTACTTATCTATTTATTGTATTCATGTATTCAAACCATTTATTATTGTAGGTGTTTGAAATATAATAGTGAGAAATAGGTAGTCAGAAAATATTTATTTCACCTTAAGAGTTGAGTGCAGTGAGAGGAAACAGTATAAAGAAATTTAGAAATAATAAGTAAGGTAGTGTTTTGTGGATATATTAATAGTCTCCTAAAAGGTGTACACACTCTGCCCCCTGAACCCATACAATTCAATGTTATCTTACATGACAAAGCATATTTTGCAAATGCTTTAAACTCCTGTGAGAAGGGGAATTATTCCTAAGTATTCAGGTAGGCTCAGTCTAATCACAAGGTTTCTTAAACACAGTGAAATTTCGGGAACAGAAAATACCACATGTTCTCACTAGTAGGTGTGAAGTAAATGATGAGAATCCATGGACACATAGAGAGGAACAACATATATTAGGGCCTTTTGGAGGGTGGAGGTTGAAAGTGGGGAGAGGATCAGGAAAAATAACTAATGGATACTAGGCTTAATTCCCGGGTGATGAAATAATGTGTACAACCAACCCCCATGACACAAGTTTACCTAGGTAACAAACCTGAACTTGTACCCTTGAACTTAAAAGTCAAAAGAGGCCGGGCGTGATGGCTCACGCCTGTAATCCCAGCACTTTGGAAGGCCGAGGCAGGGGGATCACGAGGTGAGGAGATCGAGACCATCCTGGCTAACACGGTGAAACACCACCTCTACCGAAACTACAAAAAATTAACAGGGGGTGGTGGCGGGCGCCTGTAGTCCCAGCTACTCCGGAGGCCGAGGCAGGAGAATAGCGTGAACCCGGGAGGCGGAGCTTGCAGTGAGCCCAGATCGCGCCACTGCACTCCAGCCTGGGCGATAGAGCGAGACTTCCGTCTCAAAAAAAAAAAAAAAAAAAAATTGTTAAAAGAAAGCCAGACAACAACAACAGCAGCAGCAGCAACAACAGCAAATAACAGTAAAATTGTCCAGGCTGCGGTCAGAAAAATAATGTAAGAGATTCCAGGTGAGAATTCAGCCCAAATTTTCTGGCTTTGAAAATGGAGGAATGAAGCTATGAATCAAAGAATATGGCACCTATAAGAAACTGAGGATAGCCCTCCTGTTACAGCCAGCAAGAAACAGGGGTCCTAGTACCTATGAGGACTATGAACTGAATTTTGCCAACAAACCAAATGATCAAGAAAGCAGGTCCTCCCCTAAAACCTTTGCAAAGGAACACAGCCCAGACAGTACTGTGACCTTAGTCAAATGAAGCAGTGCTGACTTTCTTACTTATAAAACCAAAATGTAATAATTTGTGTTTTACGTCAGCAAGATTATGGTAATTGTTATGGCAATGATAGAAAACTAATACATACTTTTAAAGCTAAATGAAGCAAGATACAAGACTGGAATGATCTGTGTGGGAGGCAGGGTAAAATTTTCGACTAGTAACTGAAGCATTCCTGATTGAAAAAGTATGGAGGGAAAGCATTCCAGTCAGAGGGAATGGCAAATTCAAATGCCCTAAGGCAGAAGTGCTTGATGTATTCAATGAACAGAAAACAGGTCAGTATGGGTGCAGCAGAAAGGGAAAAAAAAATCACAAATGAAAAAGTCAGAGAGGAAACCAGAACATGATAATTAAGTTTCTTTAAGCCAAAGTGAGATTGTTTCTGTTTTAACTGAAATTAAAAGATAATACAGAATATATGAAATATGATGTTATGAAAATAGTCTACAAGGGGGAAAATTGAGTAAAGATAAAAACTTAAAATGAATTTCAAAAATCTTAACTAAAGAAGAATGATGACTTGTATCAGCATTATAGGCACTAATAAGTGATGATGGTCAGAACTGGGATTTTAAAGACAGGACCAGAAAAAAAGGAATTGAAATGAGTAAATAATGATTATATGTATCATTTTAGACTAAGAAATAGGTTCACTCTTGGGTGTATTTTAAACAGTATTAGACAGTCAAGTCAAAAAGGTGAAGTAGGAATGTGATAAAATTTAATATAAGTTTAACTTAGAAGTTTATATAAGTAAAATATAAATTTAACATTGATGTAAATTTAAGTAAGACAAGAGTAAGTTCAATATGATGTTCCAGATCTGAGATACATATTTCTAAGTCATCAGTTTAATAATGGCATTTAAAGTCTAGGGTGAATAAGGGGACTCTGGGAGTGAATGCACACAGACATGAAAAGAAGTTTGACTGACTCTGGTACAAAAAATGTTTAAAAGTTGGTAAGTCAAGGAACGGACAAAGGAGACTACAAGGTGATGACTAGTGAAGGGCTGTGCAGGAAATAACAGAATAACATATTTAAAGAACGTGAGGGACAGACCATTTCAAATGCCATACACAAGCCAGCACTGAAATTAGCCTTTGATTTGTCAATGTGGATGTTGTCGCTGACCTGAATTGAAAATCATTTGATAGTGACTTGTGAACAAAATTCTGATATGAGTGATAAGAAGAAAAAAATAAGACACACAGTAGTGATTACAAATACATATAATGCAATATAGTGTGCTTTATTTTCTTTGTTTTTAATGTTGTCTTGACCCAATGTGGGGTCTCTGGCTAGAAGCCAGTCAATTGCCCTTCTTGAGAGGGTGATTAAGTTTAGATCCAACCAGATTTTTGATCTGCCGCTCAGACTCCAGAGCCACTATGCCCCTACCATAATCACCCTAGAGACAGATACCAGACAACTAGGGACCGTCTGTATGTTCCAGAACTGGAAAAATAACTCAAATTAGCAATCCACAGAAAGTCCACAGAACCTACCTAACACTACCCTGTTTGCCATGCATAAACTGCTCCCTACAGCTAGATACGGATTGCTGTGATTCTGTTCCTGTCCCTGAGTGCGACCACCTTTAGGGCCCTGAGTTGCACCCTCTTTTTAGAGCTGCCAGTCACAAAGCATTGTCTTCCATCGAACTATCTGAGTGCTATAGTGTCACTGGGTTGGATCTGTCATCAAAAGAATTTTTATATCTTATAAAATAAATATCTCTTGAGAACTTTTGCTATCGGGGAAATTAATTGAGGTGATAAGATTTGGTCGAGAAAAGTTTCTCTTTTTTTTCTCTTTATTATGTTTGGCAGAGACTAGTATATTTGGATATTGATGGGAAAGATTTAATAAAGAAAAATACCATTGATTTAGATTTAAAAGGTGAGAACATTGCAGGACCGATGTATTTTAAGAATCCATCCATACTAATTGAGAGATGGGTTTGTGACAGCAAGGGGAATTCTTAATAGTTACTTCTAAAGTAGGAATAAACATACATTCTTGCTGACAGCAATATGAAGTGTATGCCACAATATCAATGTATATAGGCTCACAAGAGAAAACATGTGAGCAAAACACAGTTAAAACTTTAAAACACTAACATGTTGCACTGTGGATCAAGGAGTTTCCCTTAAACCATGAAAACTTGGCTCATTTTCATTCTATTAAAAAAAAATCATACTATAAAAACTGCTGAGCTCTGCAATTCTCGATGGAAATTAACCAATTTAAACAAACAAAAGTCAGTGAAATGTGACAGACTAACTCATAATTAAAACTAGCTCAGTGTAGTTAGCATCGATATATCATTTTTCTTTGGACTACCATTGTCCCGAGAGTATTCAAGAGCAGTATAAAGGGTCAGGCTTATTCAATTATTAAACGTCCTACTGGGAATCTGCTACCTAATCCGTATCTTTTCTGTGTAGAATTGCAGCAATGAGGAATGTTTGAGTGTTTGATTTTATGCATTTGTTTGCAGTGTATCCAATTTTAAAGTAATAAAAAGATGACTGATCTTTATTCGTTTTAAACTTTTACTTGCTTCAGTAAAGTAGGTTTAAATCATCAACCTCAGATTTTGATTTTGCATACGTTTAGGCCTTTACTTTTATATTTTCGTTTGGTGTGGAGATGATCAATATGTTTTTGTCCTCTTTATAACAAAGCCATTCTATTTTCTTGTTATTCATTGTTAATGTAAAAATCCTCTAATAAAAACTCTTGGGGATAAATAGATCTAATAAATGGAGATTTGCAATAGTCAAATAGTTTTGAGATAAAACATTACTAGGGGTGTCCAATCTTTTGGCTTCCCTGGGCCACATTGGAAGAAGAAGAATTGTCTTGGGTCACACATAAAATACACTAACACTAATGATAGTTGATGAGCTTTAAAAAGTCGCAAAATAACTCATAATGCTTTAAGAAAGTTTACCAACTTGTGTTGCCCCACATTCAAAGCCGTCCTGGGCCGCATGTGGCCTATGGGCCGTGGGTTGAACAAGCTTGCATTAAACAATCATTTTGTCTAATTTCATAGGCAGATTTTTTTTCAAAATAAGGTCTTGCTATGTTTTCCACCCTGGTCTCAAACTCCTGGGCTCAAGGGATCCTCCTACCTCAGCCTCCCAAGTAACTGAAATTACAAGCTTGCGCCACTGTGTCTAGCTATTAGCAAATGTCTTTGAAAGTCACAAATATTTCCAAATAAAAAGCAAATATAAAATATTTCATAGATTTTCAGAATTTTATATTCCTACCCTGAGTATTACATTTATATTTGAAATGTATCATTCAATTGTTCATATACTGAATTATTAATCCATCTTTCCAAAAATGTTGTAAGCCAAATCAAAGAGAAATACCAGGATTCCTGAAAAATGATGTTTTTACTTGAGAGTTATTGTTAATATAAAAATGTCCAATATATAGTGAAAATTCTTTTCACTCTCTATGTAAAAATACATTATATCTTTATAAAGTCATGATTTGGCTGGGCGGGATAGCGCATGCCTATAATTCCAGCATTTGGGGAGGCTTAGGTGGGAGGATTGCTTGAGCTCGGGTTTCAAAACCAGCCTGAGCAACACAGTGAGATCTTGTCTCTACTAAAATTTTAAAAAGTATCCAGCGTGACAGTGCCTGTAGTCCCAGCTACTCAGGAGGCTGAGGCAGAAGCACTGCTTGAGTCTGGGAAATGAAGGCTGTAGTGAGCATTGATCGTACCACTGCACTCCAACCTGGATGACAAAGCAAGACTATCTCAGAAAAAATAAAGGGTCAATGATTTGATTATAATGACAATAAGAAATAGTCTAATTTTGGGAAAATATAGCAGATTCTAGTTTAGATATTATTACTGAAGTGACTTTCAGTATAACATCTACCATGTTCATATATATATGCATATATATCAATGTATTTGTTTTATATAATAGGTGAAATTCATGTGTAGAGTATTTTCTTTTTTTGAAATATAAACTTGCAAAGATTTCAATCTTACAACTCTTACAACTTAGACATTTATTGCACAGGCTAAAAAATGAGAAATGTTAAAAAAAAAGCAGCAAAATATTTAATCAGCATTTAGAAATATTGTTAATTTATCTCTCAGTTTTACTTGAAAACAGTCTTTAACTTCAGATTTCTTTTCAAAATATTTAACTAATCTAGAATAAATTTGTTTTTCTCTATTACATATTGGGAATAATTTCTGAGGTACATATCTTTAGTTTAGAAAGTGTGTATCATATTACAACAATTAATAACTGATTCTCACTTAAAGATAAAATTAAATACTCAACTATGTTGAAAAGAGGCTGATGACTCATTTACATACTGTACATTTAAAGGTTGTTACATACTACTATTTTAAAAATAATACAAATGTATTCCAGCAATAGAACACTGATAATACTGTTATATATTATATTTCTGTTGCAGTTGTGTTGGATGATGAATTATCATAAATTTAGTTGGAAATAAAAGATGAACAAGAAAGACTATTTAAATACAAGATTCAACCTTATTTGCCTGCAGGGAGAACCTGTTATTTTGACCAGAAGGATGGAACAACCTACATGTTATAGACTGAGCAGTTGGTAGCAATTAGTCGAAGTGAGCATACGCTTTTTAAATAGTCTTTCCTTAGCAAAAGCTGTTCTTCCTAGCAAACAAGTTATATTCAAGAATTACTTTAAACAGTAGTGGGAATTATGAGTAATATTTTACAGTTTTATTTATGTTTACCTTTATTTTTTAGGAGGGGAATGGAAAGCCTGCACTTGTATCTAATAAAGACATATGTGTATTTTTCTCATCTTAAAATAATGTTTAGCCTTTTTTTTTTTTTTTTTTTTTTTACCTCTGAGGATTTGAACCCATCTGTTATCAAAGCTGCTCTTTCTAACAGTGTCTGCTGTTGAATACAGTTCTGAGATGTAACTGTAGGATGTATCTTAAATCTGAGTTCCCAGGTTTTATTTAGAAATTTGAAATAAACGTAGGTTATTTTTCTTCACACATCTTATGAGAAACAATTTATATAAAATTGTAACAATTTGATAACATTTATATTTTTAAACAAAAACTCAAAAATGAACATCTTCTTTCATTGTCTTCTGTTTATCCGTGTATAAAATATATACACTTAACCCACATGTATTTCTTATGTTTGTTTCATTTCCCTTCTTTGTTATATTAATCATCCTGTTGATCATATTACTAGGAATGCTTCTTTAAGTCTAATATTTCTATATCTCTATTCCTAAATATCAGAGGAAAAAATGGTAAAAATATGACAGAGAAACACTGCTGAAATTTACATGAAGATGAGAGAGTTTAAATTTCTACAAATGTAACAAAAATATCCAAGAATACAGTTTCATATGATAGATGTATAATCAGGTTATTACAAACCTGTTGTTTTATGTATGAATGGGGACAAGGTGAATGAAAATTATCTTTGTGCCAGATAATAAACACTTTTGTGCAAACATACATCTATCACCAAAATATCATCTGAGATTTGGTTTATGAGCAACAAGATCTCCAAAATGCCAAACACTTACAAACAAAATTGACAAATGCATATGCAGATGATTAAGGATTTTTGCCTAAGTGCAGGTAGAGAGGATGAGAGAAAGCTCCAGAGGTTCAGTTCCATTGTTATATTATTCTGATTTATGTTTCCGTAGCATATTTATTATTATTAATGTATTAGTTTCTACTTTTTTCTAACCAGCTTCATAATACATTGGGCTTTACAATCAAGATAATAAACACAGCGAGGTCTAGACATAAAGAGAGATCAGGTTTTATATTTTCTTCAAGTAGCTGCTGAAAATTATTCCTCCTGAAAATGCTTTTCGTGTACTCTCTAATTTATGATTTATGATTTTGATTCATTCTTTGGGTATAGCAACCACTTTTCTTCTCCCAGTGTTCTTATAAAAACATAGTCGTAGTCCATGCAGTAGTAACTCATGAAGTTTCAAATCAAAGAGTTAACATGCCAAAGAATAAATGGAAATAAGAGAAAGCTAGCCAGGCAGGGGCCATACATTATTGAGGGTGAAGTGTGTTTCCAGGAAGAGATGACAGGTCTATTCAACTGTAAGCATTGGGTCAATCTCTACAGTGATTTAGTTCTAGAGCCATGAACTATAGCAGATAAGGCCAAGCAAGTCTCATAAATCTTGACATGCAGAATGACAAATGTTAGAGCACTCAGGTAATGCAGGTTTCAGGATACGTAAAGTAAGTTCGAGGTAGTAGTACTCAAAAAAAGAAAACCTGATTGTGAACTGTGGTCATGGCACAAAAGTTGAATTTGTTTTGTAATACATACTGAGTGGAGAGGTAAGCTGGGCCAAATCACAAGGAGCATGTAGGGGAAGATATTGGGGATAATGGCACAGTTTGAGTTTTTGCAAACAAGCAATGCGAAGAATATATGTGTGAATTTAGGCCAGATCAGGAATTCAAGAGAGAAGAGACAGGTCTAAAGTTCTTATATTGCTCCACACAAAAGTCATCAGAATGTTGGTGTTTCAATGTAACTCATAAGGAATGAGACCTTTTTGTGTGTGTAGTGAGAACACTTGATATCAATTCTCTTAGCAAATTGCATGTGTACAATGGGTTATTAGTAATTATGGTCAACATGGTGTTTATTGCTGCAAATGGTAGGAATTTTTTTCTAAGGCTAAATAAAATTCCTCTGTGCATGTATGCATGTGTGTTGCATATTTTCTTTACTCATTCGTATGTTGTTGGACACTTGGGTTTTTCCCTCCCTAGTGTTGTAAATAACGTTGCAATAAAAATGGGAGTGCAGAAATCTCTTTGATTTTATGATTTCTATTTCCTTTGACTATACACTCAGAAGTCAGATTGCTGAATCCCATGATAGTTTCCTTTTTTAATTTTCGAGGAGCCTCTATACATTTTCCATAATGGCCGTACCAATGTACATTCCCACCAACAGTTTACAAGGGTTCTCTTTTCTTCACATTCTTACCAACACTTGTTATCTTTTAATTTTTGATAATAGATATCCTAAAAGGTGTAAGATGGTATTTCATTGTGATTTTGATTTGCATTTATCTGATAAGTATTGACGTTTCACATCTGTTTGCTATTTATATGTCTTCTTTGGAAAAATATCTGTTCATATCCTTTGAGCTTTGTTTTATTGAGTTATTTCTTGTTATTGAGTCGTGTTCTTTTTACATTTTGGATGTTAATTATTGGATTTACAGTTTACAAATATTTTCTCCCTTTCCATAGGTTGCCTTTTCATTTTGTTGATTGTTTCCTTTCCTGGATAGAAACTTTTTAGTTAAATGGAGTCCTATTGTTTAATTTTGCTTTTGCTGCATGTGCTTTTGGGATCACATGCAAAATAAAAAAAAAAAAATGTATTGCCCACACTAATGTCAAGGAGATTTTTTCCTATGTTTTCTTCAAGGACTTTTACAGTTTCACATCTTATGCCTAAGTTTTAAGCCATTTTGAATTATTTTTTCTGTATAATGTTAGAGTCTCAATTTTATTTTCTTTATCCTGAATATCCAGTTTTCTTGTTTTCCTTTGTGTATTCCAGGTATCTTTATCAAAAATTGTTGACCATGTATTGTGACTGTTTTCCTAAGCTCTCTATGCTGTTCCATTGGTCTATGTGTCTGTTTAAATGTCAGTACTATACTGTTTGGATTACTATAGCTTTGTAATATAGCTTGAAATTAGGAAGTGTGATTTCTCCAGGTTTGTTCTTCATGCTCTATATTGCTTTATCTATTCAATGTATTTTCTGATTCTATATGGACTTTGGAATTATCTTTTCTTTCTTTTTTTTAATATTTTAAAGACAGAATCTTGCTGTGTCACCTAGGCTGGAGTACAGTGGCACAATCTTGGCTCACTACAATCTCTGCCTCCTAGGTTGGAGTGATTCCCACATCTCATCCTCCTGAGTAGCTTGGATTTCAGGCCTGTGCCACCAAGCCCTGCTAATTTTTGTATTTTTAGTAGAGTAGGGGTTCTGCCATGTTGGCCAGGCTGGTGTCACTCCTGACCTCATGTGATCTGCCCTCCTCAGCCTTCCAACATGCTAGGATTACAGGAATGAGTCACCTTACCAGGACTATTTTTTCTTTTTATGTGAAAAATGGCATTGGAATTTCGATAGCGGTTACATTGAATCTGTAGATTACTTTGGGCAGTATAAATATTTTTAAAAAATTAATTTTTCCAATCAATGAATGGGGATATCTTTCTATTTTTTTGTCTTCAACAATTTATTTTATCAATATTTTATCATTTTCAGTGTACAAATTTTTCACATCTTTAGTTAAATCTATTCCTAATATTTCATTATCTTTGCATATCTGACTCTGTAGCTTTTCATGTGCATATGGATTGCCCTCACCACTACTTGTGTACCCATAATTGACCCAAGACCCTGCTCCAGGCCCTGGCTTTCACCACCATTTGCTGTGCATTCGAAGCTTACCCATGCTGCTATGCGCTACATAGCTGAGTGTATTCATATGGCTGTCCCCAAATCTTATTGCTGTCTTCCCTGCTCCTCAGTCACTGTAATGAGAGGTGCCACCAGAGACTCAAAGAACCCCTGCAGCTACTATGGACCTCATACAGCTATGGCCATCAAATGCCATGCAGTTACTATCATTGTGGACCCTAAATGCCTGAGCTGATGAGACACTATTCCCCTGCAAGAGCTGGAACCACCATACATCCACAACTTGACCACAGGCATCACTAGTCCTGGTATACAGAGATCCAACATGTCTCCTTACATCTGCAGGTGAATGTCTTTCCTTACTAAGACCAGTCCATAAAGTCTGGAGGAGGCAACTATTTCTTAAAATTCACAGATAACTATGAAAGACTGTGAGAATCAGGAAGAATCAGGGAACACCACCACAAAAGGAAAACAATAAACTTCCAGTAACCAACACAAAGAATTGGAGATCCCCAAATTGCCTGACAAATAATTCAAAATAATTATTCATAAGCTCAGTCAACCACAATAAAACATGGGCAAAAAAATTTAACAAAATCATAAAAACAATACCAAAAATAAACAAACAACAAACTCAAGAAATTTTACAAAGAGAAACATACAGGAGAACTAACCTAAGATTTTGGAGCTAAAGAACACAATGACCAATACAGGGAAATAAAAATTTGAGTTTTAAAACTTTTAGTTTACATTAGTTTAGTTAGTTATTTTAGCCTATTTTAATTTTAAACCTTTTTTTCTAACCATACGGTTGGATTATTTTTATAAAAGCATAAATTTATTTTAAAAATCTCATGCCTGTAATCCCAGCACTTTGGGAGGCCAAGGCAGGTGGATCACAAGGTCAGGAGATCGAGACCATCCTGGCTAACACGGTGAAACCCCGTCTCTACTAAAAATACAAAAAAATATTAGCCAGGCGTGGTGGCAGATGCCTGTAGTCCCAGCTACTCGGGAGGCTGAGGCAGAAGAATGGTGTGAACCCAGGAGCAGAGCTTGCAGTGAGCCGAGATCGCGCCACTGCACTCCAGCCAGGGGGACAGAGCAAGACTCCGTCTCAAAAAAAAAATTAAAAAATAATAATAATAATTTAGAATGAAGAAAATTTGGATATGTTAACAGTTATTTGACACATATTTATTGTAACAACTAAAATAAACCAAAATATAAAATAAGGAACAAGCAACATGAAGCAGTTTTGTATAGCTTTAATTCCAAGGACTCCTCTTTAAGATTTTGGCATGCATCGTACTCGGGTTTCAGCAAATTGCAGAAAACAGAAACCATTCTACTAGTTAAAGCATAAACAAATTTTTAAAGAAAAAACAAGGACATAATTTAATACTGAACGAATAGAAGGGACTTATAAAACTAAAACAGAGATTATAGTCACTAATTTTTCTTCAGCAAGTACAGTAATGAAGAAGCCACAGACCCAGGAATTTGCTGTCATAGTTACTGATTCCATAATGAAACAGCATACTCCCTGATTAGGAAAAGAGAAGCCTGATCCTCAAACCATGGCCACAGAAGATAGCTGCAGAAGCTCTGCAATCAGTGACGGCAAAATGCATGCTTTGAAACTTCTCAGTTCCTCAGCTCACCATAATCAGTCCTGAATCAAATTCACACAGGAGTGCATCTTCTAGAAAGAATCTAAATTACAGCCAAGAGCCTCACTGCAGAGAAGTGTGGGAAAATAGGTTTTGCTCTCCAGCCTGTGTGGTAAAGTGTATTAAAAGAAGATTGGAATAGGTATCGAGCAAGTCAATGCCACATGTACAAATTCCCTGTGGTGAGAACAAGTATACATTGATCTTTGCATGGAATTTTGTATATTAAAAAATCTCACCTTTCTAGTGCAAATTTCACATCTAAATTTAAAATAGTTCATGTAATTATTCCTATATATGCACTAATATTTCTAGTTTGGGGAGGTTGTTATTTGAAGAATACTGCAGTGAACACTGTCATATTTTTGTCAGATACCTACATGCTTTATTTGTTCATGGATACCTCCTCAGAGGAGGATTGCTCTATGAAAATTTGCCTCTTTAGCTAAAATCAATATATCCAATTTGATTTTCATAAGAGTTGCCAAAAAATACATATTTCCCTAGAAATTAAAAACACACACAATATTTTGAGACATACAGTGAGAAGCAGAATATTATTGCAAATTTAGTGCTACATTTAGATACTACGTGCTAGATTAGAAATTTTGGAAAGAGGTAAATATAATCTCTTAGAAATTTAAGACTAGAAAATTTCCCAAAATGTAAACCACCTAAAATAGATGAATAGAAATGAGTGAGTGCACTGAAGTTTCTTTATTCCTAGACAGACATTACTAATTGGAAGCAAGGCATTTCATTGTTGCTTCTGGTACCTCTTTCATTCTCTGCTGATTTGAGAAAGTTGTCAATCAAGAAGATCCCAGACCACAGCACAATTCTGAGATTCTAATGTAGGGTGACAAAAAATTATCCCCATAGCTTGATCATTTTGTTATTCAAGTAGTGATGTGGCACCTATACAGGCCCCTTGATTTTGATATTGGGAGAGAGACAATCAGGTAATCTTTATGAGACTGTGTGTGCTTAAGAAACACCTACATGTTAAGCTACTATAATATATATTTCCTGTTCCACCGGGAGATATTACTGGAGATTAAGGATCCAAATAATAGAAAAAATAATAGACAGAATCAGTATCTATCATGTAGACCTAGGTTTAAACATCTAGGTCTGCTTGATTCTAAAGCCAGAGTATTTTATTTCCTTTCATTTATTTCATTATTCATTATTCATTTTTTTCTTATTTTTCTTCATCCCTTTGTTCCTTCCTTCATTCCTTACCAGCACCAAGTTTTTGCTTGTAGTCTACTTTTAGTACACTAAAAAGTGTGTTCGAGTCTCTTGCAAATGAAAGAGAACTACTAAAGCGTCATCATTTATACATGTCAGAAGACAGCAGAACTGTAAACAGAGCTCAGTTGCAAAGTTGAGAATCTTGCTATTATAGCCTTCCCAGATATTCAGAGTGTGTTTACTCTAGATAGGAGACATGCATTCTTATTGTTTAGTAGGTTACATACCACACAAACTCAATCTTGTGCACAATGCAAAGAGGAGAGGTATTTAGGACTTCCACCAGAAATCTGAGATTGCAGGCTATATTAGTCTGTTTTCACACTGCTGATAAAGACATACCCAAGACTGAGCAATTTACGGAAGAAAGAGGTTTAATGGACTTACAGTTCCACATGGCTGGGGAGGCCTCACAGCATTGTGGAAGGCAAGGAGGAGCAAATCGTATCTTAGGTGGATGGCAGCAGGCAGAGAGACAGCTTGTGCAGGGAACACCTCCCCCTATAAAATCATCATATCTCGTGAGACTTTTTCACTATCATGACAATATCACGGGAAAGAGCTGCCCACATGATTCAATTACCACCAACTGGGTCCCTCCCACAACATATGGGAATTCAAGATGAGATTTGGGTGGGGGCACATCCAACCCCTATCAGAGGCTAAACTAGTCTCCACTGTAGTCTTGTCTTTCTGTAAAGACTTGTAAAAGTCTTTACAAGTCACATTTGTGAATTAATCAAGAATGCAAAGGCCTGACTATTCCTACCCCGGAATTTTCTTCCACTTTTATTTCAGTCATCCCTATCAAAATGCTTCATTATTTATACCTGATTTCAAGTGTTTTCAATCACTCTCTCTCCACAGGCTTTCCCTCTTAAGCATAATAATGCTCAGGTTTTTTGCATCTTAAATTATCTAGCTGTCATTCAGGCTTTCATTTCTGCTAGACAGTTCTCTATACATTTGAAATAAAGGCAAGGTTGAATTCAAATCACCACACTGCAAAATATACATGAGATATATCATTTTCAAAGCATTAAAAATCTAAAAAGACAAAATGAAAACAGTAGGCCAAAAGTGAGTGGAGATATAAAACAAAAAATAAAGTCACTTTTACCCGGAAGCATTTTACATTGTCGGGTATATTTCTGCTCTGTATTTTACGTGGAGTACAGGGGACAGAAGATGCAGCTCAGAGAGAAAGGCTCACTCAGTGTGAATAAACTTTTCCTTCAGTTTGTTGATCAAAATTAGTTAAAGGCTATTGTTGAGTTTTGCAGCTCCTTGAGGCGATGAAAACAAAATTGGGGGTATAATCAAAAATGCAGAAAATAAAAAATGTTGGCTAGCAAGAATTCTTGAAAAATGGAGCCCTCATGCATTGTTGGTAGTAATGTAAAATGGTGCAGTCTCTGCGTAAACCAGTCTGGCAGTTCCTCAAGTGAAACATACCAGATTTACAGGAGTGTAACTTATTACAATAACACTGTATAAAGAATTTTGCCTTATCCTGTAATGTTGAAGATATTTATACCTAAACATACAACTAATAATAGTAGTCTACAATATTTGTTCACATATGCCTTAAAGAGTTTTGCAAAATTGTGTACCTACGGCCGGGCGCGGTGGCTCAAGCCTGTAATCCCAGCACTTTGGGAGGCCGAGACGGGCGGATGACGAGGTCAGGAGATCGAGACCATCCTGGCTAACACCGTGAAACCCCCTCTCTACTAAAAAAATACAAAAAACTAGCCGGGTGAGGTGGCGGGCGCCTGTAGTCCCAGCTACTCGGGAGGCTGAGGCAGGAGAATTGCTTGAACCCAGGGAGGCGGAGCTTGCAGTGAGCTGACATCCGGCCACTGCGCTCCAGCCTGGTCGACAGAGCGAGACTCCGTCTCAACAAAAGAAAAAAAAAAAATTATGCACCTACACACCAGTTTTATATTAATGTCTATCTTTCAAGGCAAGTATTCATAGTTTTAAAAGATAAAATTTCTTCCATTTAAACATATTGAAATTGTATAATAAAAACCATTATAGGTTTTAAGAAAGGATACTTAGCTTTTTCTGTTTGGCCTTGAGTTATGACTTAATTAAATCACTCTGGCTGCAGGATGAAGTAACCGAGCCATATGAAACAATGTGAAGACTTCAGAACAAAGCAAAAATATGTTTTTTTCAATATGCCTAAATGGCAGGAAATTAAATCTAAATGATGTTAACATCATTTGGACTTTAGAAAAGACTGTGTAATAAATAACTTCTAATAAGTAATTTATTAATACATATTTTAAGTGTAGATATAGCACTCTTAAGCAGTAGATATTGAAATTATTTTAAAAATTTTCAGCCTTTATTTTAGATTCAAGGGGTACATGTATAGGTTATATGAGCATATTGTATGATGCTGAGGTTTGGTTACAAATAACCCTGTCACCAGATACTGTGCACAGTACCCAGTAGATAGTTTTTTGGCCATTTCCCCCCTTCCCTGTTTAGTAGTCCTTAAGGTCTATTATTGCCATCGTTATGTCCATGTGTACCCAATGCTTAGCTTCCACTTATAACTGAGAACATGGAGTATTTGGTATTCTGTTTCTGTGTAATTCTCTTAGGATAAGGACTTTCAGCTGCATCTATGTTGCTGCAAAGGCCATGGTTTTATTCTATTTAATGGCTGTGCAGTATTCCATGGTATGTATGTACTACATTTTC
Organism: Macaca thibetana thibetana; assembly: GCF_024542745.1. Lineage (NCBI taxonomy): Eukaryota > Metazoa > Chordata > Mammalia > Primates > Cercopithecidae > Macaca > Macaca thibetana. The sequence goes on from NC_065594.1 coordinate 64,783,280, forward strand.
TTTATCAACTCTACCATTGATGGGCACCTGGGTTGATTCTACATATTTGATATTGTGAATAGTGCAGTGATGAACATACGAGTACATGTGTCTTGTTGGTAAAATGATTTATTTCCTTCTGGGTATATACCCAGTAATGGTTGGGTTGAATGATAGCTCTTTTTTAAGTTCTTTGAGAAATCTCTAAACTGCTTTCCACAGGGCTGAACTAATTTACATTCCCACCAACAGTATACAAGCATTCCCTTTTCTTTGCAGCCCCACCAGCATCTTTTTTTTTTTTAATAATAGCCATTCTGACTAGTGTGAGAATGTATCTCCTTGTGATTTTGATTTGCATTTTCCTGATAATTAGTGATGTTGAGCATTTTTTGTATATTTGTTGGTTGGCTGCATGTATGTCTTCTTTTCAGAAGTGTTCACTCATGTCTTTTGCCCACTTTTTTTTTTTTTTTTTTTTTTTTTTGAGCTGGAGTCTCACTCTGTTGCCCAGGCTGGAGTGCAGTGGCTCAATGTCCGCTTCCCTGCAACCTCCACCTCCCAGGTTCAAGCAATTCTCCTGCCTCAGCCTTCTGAGTAGCTGGGACTACAGGCATGCACCATCTTGCCCAGCTAATTTTTGTATTTTTAGTAGAGATGGGGTTTCACCATGTTGGCCAGGATGGTCTCGCACTCTTGACCTCATGATCTGCCCGCCTCGGCCTCCCGAAGTGCTAGGATTACAGATATGAGCCACTGTGCCCGGCCTTTTGCCCACTTTTTAATGGGATAATTTGGTTTTTGTTTGTTGAATTAAGTTTTTTATAGATTCTGGATCTTAGACCTTTGTTGGATGCGTGGTTTGTGAATCTTTTTCTCTCATTTTGTAGGTTGTCTCTTTACTCCCTTGATTGCTTCTCTTGCTGTGCAGAAGCTCTTTAGTTTAATTAGGTCTCACTTGTCAATTTTTGGTTTTGTTACAATTGCTTCTGAGGACTTAGTCACAAATTCTTTCCCAAGGCTGATGTCTAGAATGATGTTTCCTAGGTTTTCTTTCAGAATTCTTATAGTTTCAGGTCTTATATTTAACTCTTTAATCTATTTTGAGTTAATTTTAGTATACCGTTAATGGTAGGAATCCAGTTTCATTCTTACGAATATGGCTAGCTAGTTATTCCAGCACTATTATTGAGTAGGGAATCTTTTCCCCATTCCTTATTAAATAGTTGTACACTGAAAATGCAGTTTTAAAGCAAATTAAAGAATTTTCAGTGTACATGTACACTGAAAATGCAGTTTTAAAGCAAATTAAAGAAAAACATTTATGTGTAACCAAATATTTTGAAACTGTTCTGTAATTGTGTCATTCCCTGTAAAATTTATTTAAAAAGGAGAAGGCTTCAGATTGCTTCTAAACTGATCAGTGTAATTCTGACGACTGGTGAGGCACATTTCCTGCCAGGTTTCAGTAGTTCAAGAAGTTGGAACAGTCAGAAAACTCTGTTATTTGTTACATGATTGCTTATTAGTTCTTCTTCCTTTTCCCAAGTACAGCCAATAGATGTTAAGTTCTTCCTGGAACTTTTGTTGGATATCTGGTTCAGTTAAGCTGCATGTAAGTAAGCCTCTGTGTGGAGCGAGAACTCAAGGTATTTTTTAAGTTCTGCTGTTTCTCTGCTTGAAAGTCTTCTCCATAAATTCTATTTTATGTTTACAGTTGAACCACTTTTGATGTCCATGTTCCAACTAAAAAGCATGATTTTGAAGTCCTAGAAGAGGTCTGCCTCTCATCCTTTTTTCTTGAGAAATCTTACATTACACAAAATGGAGACATTTAATTTGAATTCAGGTTATAGGATTGAGTTATAGGAGTCTGTACTGAAAGAGTTCAGAGCAATTTATTTTCCCCTGGATGAAAAGATGATCAAAGCATAACAAGTGTCAAATCCTCTGAAGTCTAGTATTTCCTGAACAATCACAGAGGGACAAGAAGCTCTTATAAATAATTGGAAATAAATGGATCTAGGGAAGATCACAGACAAATGTGTACATGCACACCAAGTTTTTTTCTTTTTTGGACAAGTATTGTATACTCCATTATTTACACATGAAAGTGTTCTAATAAGATTTAGAAGCATGATGCTCATATTATCCTTAATATATACTTTTCTTTGTAATTAAATTTAACAAATGAAAAGTAGCTCATGAATAGATGTATAACATTCAAAATTATAATATAAATCACAAAATTTACCCAATCATTATTTAGATTTTATAAGATGTAATTTTAATTTTTTTCTAGCCATTTTTAGACTTATGTCAAATATTACATTTATATTATCTTGGAACCATATTGTCACCCATCTAAAACTCTATATTAGAAATAGATTATTAGTATGATAGAAGAATTTTTCTTACTTGTAAAACCTGTTCAAAACTATATGCGTGTAGTGTATTTCTTAGGTATATTGCTCTAGAGAAAGTTTAGCACTACTGAAATTTACACATTTTTCTGCAAATGGCAGTGTCATTAAATAGTCTTGCTTCAATTGCATTAAAGTTTTACTCTTTCTTATCTACTGATAGTTCTTCTACTTTGCAAACATTCCATTTCTAGCCAGGCATGCAAACATTCCATTTCTAGCCAGGCATGGTGACTCACACCTGTACTCCCAGCACTTCGGAGGTCAAGGTGGGAGGATTCCAGGAGTTTGAGACCAACCACAGCAAAAAAGTGAGCCTTTGTCTCCACAAAAGATATTTTTTAAAATAGCTGAGTGTGGTGGCATGTGCCTGTAGTCCCAGCTACTTGGGAAGCTGAAGTGGGATGATTTGAGCGCAGGAGTTTGTGGTTGAGGTGAGCACCACTGTACTCCAGCCTGGGCAACAGAGCAAGGCTCTGTCTTTAAATACATAAAATAAAAATAAAATGAAAGCATTCAAATTATTTTAACTCCCATGGAACATATTTTTATCTATTACTTTCACATTGTGTATTTCTAAATGAAACGGGAAAACTGACGTGTGTGATCTACCTATGACATGTCCAGAGTTACACTTATTAAAAATAAAAAACAAATTAAAACTTTCAAGATTGTGATTCCAAGGAAATTATTTGCTCAATTAACATTTAAATTAACTAAATTTAAGCAAAGTAAATAATCCTTAGAACAATGATGACAATATTGATTAAAGTTTTTAACAATTTTATTAAGGCAAAATTCATATATCATATAACTAAACAATTTCAAGGGTATAATTCAATCATTTTTAAAGTAAGTTTACCAAGTTCTGCAATCAAAATTCAGTTTTAATGAATTTTCATATTGTCAATAAAATCTCTTATGTTCATTTACATTAGGTAATAATTGAGGTAATAATTGCTCATTAGCATAATTACCTCAAGAAACCACTAATTTGCTTTCTCCCATTTGCTTTTTTCAGAAATTACATAAAGAGTCATATTATATCTAGTCTCTTTGGTATGGCTTCTTTCAACTTAACCAATAATTATTGCAGCTTAAATAATTATTCATTCCTTTCCAATTTAATTGCAAATACAACTGGCAATGTTTGCACAGGATCTTCAGAATTAAGACTTCTTTTAATTACCATGTCATTGGGCTTACACAAATACAATTTCGCTAAAATATTGTGAAATTATACTCTTTATCCAAATTTGTACTTTTTGTTTTCCTTTGACCCTTGTTAATATTCTTACAGAGAAAATTTATATTTCAGGTTTTCGAATCAAAATTAAGACTAACCACCAATATTTATAAATGTTTGCTAGTACACTTAATTATTGAAATCCATCTTTTAGAATGTGTCAACTTGTTTTGCGAAAAACCATGATGTGAAAAATTGATTCCAGATTCATTAAAGATATAAACAGCAAAAATGAAAAGTACTTGATTTTTAACTGATTCTTAAAATATATTTATCTGAGAATTTGATGTATTTATTTTTAATTTTCTATGCTTATATTAGTTGTAAATAATAGGATACATATATAATAGAAAAATATCTCCGATTAGGAGAGATATATATCACATATATATCACATATATATGTTTCCAATCTGTATAATTTGTATTAATTTTTATTTGGCTTATTTCATTGGGTATATTCTGCAGTAAAATATTGAAGATAATAGTTATAAGAACTTGTTTTTCCTGAATTGCAAAATAATAGCTTTAAACATTTCATCAATAAATATAAATATTATGAAATGATTTTTTTTAGATATCCATTATCAGCTTTAGAAGTGTTCTAATAATTACAATCATGAATGAATTTTAAATATAATAAACTTTGTTTACCTGAAATTATAAGGTGATCATATAACTTTTCTTCTTTTTAAAATTTTTCTCCTGTGATATCTTTTATAAACCGATTATAATAGCATAACATAATAGAATAGTATTAGTAAGAATAGGAACAAATTAGAAATATCTATATATAGTTTCTTTCCCCCTTAAAACAGAAAATTTTACTCTTGTAACAGTAATATCAATGGCTTTTTCACTATTGTCTTACTTTTCATGATGCATTTGCAATTATGTCACCTACAGGCTTATCTCTCAGATTTGAGTTTCCATTACACTTCTTTATGAACTGGAACAAGAGTTCTTTGTAGGGTAAGCGATTCTCTATTGTGTAGTAAGAAAGTTTTTAAAACAAGCTCTGTTAGAAAGCAATTTAATATAGTTAATACTTAAGTGTGGGCTGAGAAGGGTAATAGAAATACATCAATGGCCAAAGACTGGAAATTTGTTCATGTGAAAAAAAAAAGTCACTTCACTTTACTTGAAAATATATGTTTTTTAGGGCATTAAGACAATTATGATGCTATAAATTAGGTTATAGAAGTATGCTAAAGAGATGGTATCAGTGTAAATATGAGTTTTCAATAGAACCTACTGAAAATGGTTTAATCCAAAGATGTGAATACTGTATTTGAATCTTGGTAAATGACAAAGTCGAAATAATAATGCATCAATAAAGAGAAAATAAAATCTGTATATTTTGGTTTTTTAAATATATATATAATTTATTTTTTAGAAAGGGAATAATGGAAATATTTTAAAGAACTGTTAAGAAAAAACAGAATTGGACATGAGTTCAAACAACATAAAAATATTTTTTTCAGAAAATATTGCAATTGGGAAAAAGGGACCTCAGCATAGAAGACAGCATGGCCAAGCTGGGATTTATAGCCAAGGACCAGGCTGGAGGTCTGTGGATGGAAAATAGCCAAGAGGAAACATCAAAGGTAAGGAAAGATTTATTTGACAGGATTTGTCCTGACGGCAACCAGGGTGATCAAATTTCACCTGAAGGATGGTGAGGGAGGGGGAATTCTATCAGATATCAAAGGTGATCAGATAGTAAAGGTGGGTGGTTCTCTAAACTGACAGCAAGATTCTTACTAGAAATGGAAAATGTACCCCATGTTTCACTATGCAGCCATAAAACGGAATGAGATCATGTCCTTTGCAGAGACCTGGATGGAACTGGAAGCCATTATCTTCGGCAAACAAATGCAAGAACAGAAAATCAAATACCACATGTTCTCACTTATAAGTGGGAGCTGAATGATGAGAACATGCGAACACGGGGTAGGGGAAGGAGAACCACACACACTGGGGCCTGTCAAAGGCTGGAGGGTGGGAGGAGGGAGAGCATCAGGAAGAATAGCAAATGGATGCTGGGCTTAATACCTAGGTGATGGGATGATCTGTGCAGGTAATCACCAAGGCACACGTATAACTATGTAGCAAACCTGCGCATCCTGCACATGTACCCCTGAACTTATACTAAAAGTTGGAAATATATTTTTTAAAAAGAAATGGAAAATGTAAAACTGGTAAGGTAAGATGCCAATGTCAAGGTCTAGAAGGCTTAGATGAGCCTAACTAAAGTGTGGTCAAGGATGGAGTCTTCTGAAAATCTAATATAATAAATGCTAGTTTATAAAAGAGTTAACAATTCATGCATATACATAAAAAGCATGAAGCAATTATTAGCAATGTGTGTTGTCTTTATTTTGTTGTCTCTTTGCAAACTTCTTACTCAATGAGTCCTCTGATAACAAGTTAGGGAGCACCATTTGAAAAAAAAGTTGCCAGTGCTGTGATATGTCTATCGGGTTGTATGGGATATGACGACTTTCAGATTGAACTATCACTGTGTGTAAAGCTAAGCTTAATTTAGTATTACTACCGGAGTTAAGCCCTACCAGAGTTATGGAGCAAAAACAGAAAGTCTATCCCTCCATGAAAGCAACAAGAACACTGGTAAAAACTGTCAAAATTAACACTTGTAGGACTTGAGAAATTGACCAAATATTTGAAAAAAACCTGAAGACATGTATGTAACAAAAATGGTTGAAACCCGGTGAAAACAGAAAGTTCGCTAGCATTTTACTCTCTTCCTATACATCTCTTCCCTGCTCCATCCTAGCTTTGAAACCAACCGTTTCATGGCTATACTAGTTTTGAAAAATAGCTACTCAAAAGCTACTAGCACAGATCCATTTTGGAGCCCCCCATTAACCCAGTCCCCAGAGAATTATTGATGGCAGCGACGGTCTGGAGCAGCCTCTGCGAAGACGCGGTTTGCAGCAGGTGAGGTGCAGCTGGGTCTGCATATTCCACAGAGCCCGCTGGAGCCAGGCACAGACAGGAGCACTGGGCCCTACTGAGTTAAAAGGGCAGGAGCTCCGCACTCCCAGGCACAGCTGCAGCCACACAGCTAGGGCGCTATACCTGGGCAACCTTGAGCTCTCAGGGCCCAGGAAGCCACCTCTGCCCCCTTAGGCTTGGAAGTGCCTGCTCCCACTCCCTGGCTTCTCCCCACTCCCCCGCGCCCACCCCAATTTTGTAGCAAAGTTGTGGTCAAGCCGGGGTATTGCCGCGACCCGGTGGGGTGTGCAAATGCAAGGACATCCAAGCACCCCCTGCCCCCCACCGCGTCCCCGCGCACCCCCCGCCACTTGACTGCCTGTGAAGCTTTGGGCACCAACAAGCTCAGCTCCCCTCCTCCCCGGCCACTTGCCACGTTGTGGGCCACCATAAGGCGTCCCTCCTGGCATCTCCAAGCTTCTGGGCACCACTGCGTTCCCTTTGTCCAGACACGGGGCAGCACAACGGGAACTGAGTGCGGTACATCTGGCCAAGTGGCAGTCTTACGGGGAGCCATCACCTATGCCAGAGCCCCGAGCTGCCCGCCCCATCACAGCAGGCTTTGTGAATGGATGTGCCTAGTAGCCAGACCCCGCACTCCCTCACCCACACACCCCTCACTGCTCCATGCCTGGCTCACCCTAGGCAGATGTGGGATCCTGGTGGGTAAAGTGAGCGGAGCAAAACCTGCCAGGCTGAGTGGGCAGAACAAGCCCAGTGGGCACTAGCAATACTCAGACAGAAGGTGCCGCCAGCTATAGAGTTTCCCGGCTAGCAAAGCAATACCCAAAAGATCCCGTGACATTATCGTTATCTTTATTAGTATTGATAATTATTAATTAACCAATTAGTGATTTAGCACGGGAGTTAAACATAAGATAAATATACAGAAGTAAATTTTTAAATATACTGGTAATATGAGTTAAAAAAGGGAAATTTTAACATGATATAAATTAAAATTGCACCAAAACCCACCTAATATAAGTTATTCTACAAAACATTGCTGAAAGAATTGTTTATACACACACACACACACACACACACACACACACACACACATTTATTTTAATAGGTTTTTGGGGAACAGGTGGCGTTTGGTTACATGAATAAGTTCTTTTGTGGTGATTTCTGAGATTTTGGTGCACCCATCACCCAAGCAGTGTAACTGTACCCAATGTGTAGTCTATTAACCCTCACCTCCCTCCCATCCAGGGCCCCCAAAGTCCATTGTATCATTCTTACGCCTTTGCATGCTCATGCCTTAGCAACCACTTATAAGTGAGAATATACAATGTTTGTTTTTTCATTGCTGAGTTACTTCCCTTAGAATAATGGTCTCCAATTCCATCCATATTGCTACAAATGCCATTATTTCATTCATTTTTATGACTGAATAGTATTCCATGGTATATAGATACTCCATTTTCTTTATCCACTAGTTGATTGATGGGCATTTGGGCTGGTTCCATATTTTTTGCAATTGCAAATTGTGCTGCTATCAACATGTGTGTGCAAGTATATTTTTCATATGACTTCTTTTCCTCTGTGTAGATACCCAGGAGTGGGATTGCAGGATCAAATGGTAGATCTACTTTTACTTCTTTAAGCAATCTCCACATTGTTTTCCATAATGATTGTACTAGTATATATTCCTACCAACAGTTCAAAAGTTTTCCCCTTTTCACCACATCCACGCCAACATCTATTATTTTTTGATTTTTTAAATATGGCCATTCTTGCAGGGGTAAGGTGATATCACATTGTGGTTTTGATTTTGATTTCCCTGGTAATTAGTGATGTTAAGCATTTTTCATATGTTTGTTGGTCGCTTTTATATCTCCTTCTGAGAATTGTCTATTAATGTCCTTAGCGCACTTTCTTATGGAGTTTGATTTTTTCCTTCCTTATTTGTTTGAGTTCCTTGTACATTCTGGATATTAGTCCTTTGTTGGATGTATAGATTGTGAAGATTTTCTCCCACTCTGTGGGTTGTCTGTTTAATCTGCTAGTTATTTATTTTGCTGTGCAAAAGCTTTTTAGTTTGATTAAGTTACATCTATTTATCCTTGTGTTTGTTGCATTTGCTTTTGAGTTCTTGGTCATGAAATATTTGCCTAAGCCAATGTCTAGAAGGATTTTTCCATAGTTATATTCTAGAATTTTTATGGTTTCAAGTCTTAGATATAAGTCTTTGAGGTATAAGTATTTATACCTTAGTTCCAGGTGGGATTTATCCCAAGATTTGTTTAACATATGAAAACAAATCAGTTTATGTACCACATTAATAGAATAAAGAATAAAAAAATACATGATCTCAAAGGGCAGAGAAAAAAACATTTAGCATGATAAACCAACTTACACGATTAAAGAACGCAGATAATTCAGAATAGAAAAGAGCTTGTTCAACCTGATAAAAGGTATCTATGAAAAAATCAACAACAAACATACTTGATGGTGATAAATGAATGCTTTCCTTCTAAGATCAGGAAAAACACAAGAATAGCTTCTCTTGACACTTGCATTCATTATTGAAGTAGAAGTTCTAGCCAAAGCACTTGGGTAATAATAAAAAACCGGACCAACATTGGAAAGAAAGGAAACAAACTATCTTTATATATAGGTGTCATGATCTTGCACCTAGAAAATCCTAAGGAATTCACTAAAATAATACTCTTAGAATGAATCAGTTTGATACAATTATAGATTGATGTACAAAATTCAATTATATTTCTATACACTAGCAATGACCGAACAGAAAATGAAATTAAGAAATTAATTCCATATATAACAAAATAAAAAAGAATAACACATTTAGAAAAAGAATCAACAAAACTTATAGAAAACTTGTACACTGAACATTATAAAATATTGTTGAAACATGATAAACCTAAGTTAATACAGGAACTCCCATACTTAATTCTTGGAAATAATATTTTAAAGATGGCAATTCTCTGAAAACTGATCTACCATCTGAACACAATCTATTAAAATCCCAATCGTTTGCTTTTCGAAGTGTATACCTTATCCTAAATTTCATACAGAAATTCAAGGGTCACAGAGTAGCCAAAACAGCCTTAAATACGAAGAACAATATACTCACTGATTTCAAAACATATAAAAAGTTCACTAACCACGATGGTGATAATGTGTTAGGATTAACATACAGATAAAGAGAACAGACTTGCAAGTCCATGGATAAATGCTTAAATATGGTCAATTCAACTTTGATGAGGGTGCAAAAAATTCAGTGAAACAATAATGGTGCTAGGACAACTGAATATCCATGCACAAATAAATGCAGTTGACATTTTCATGCAATACACAAAAATTAATTCAAAATATACTATAAGCCTAAATACAAGTGATAAAATGATAAAGAACTTAGTTCAAATGGGGTAAATATTTCAGACATTGAGTTTGAAAATGGCTTCTTTAATATGACACCAAAAGCACAAGCAACAAAAGAAAAACCAGGACGAATTGGATTTCATCAAATTTCAACACTTTTCTTTTCCAAAAGACATCATCAAAAATTAAAATACACGCACAGAAAGAAAAAAAAATCAAATTACACAATTTAAGGTATTTTCGTATGAAATATATACAAATCACTTAGAAATTTACAATAAAAATCAAATAACCTAATCATTCCTTTAAATAGACATTTCTTTAAAGAAGCTTCATGGCCGGGCGCGGTGGCTCACGCCTGTAATCCCAGCACTTTGGGAGACCGAGGCAGGCGGATCCCGAGGTCAGGAGATCGAGAACATGATGGCTAACATGGTGAAAACCCATCTCTACTAAAAATACAAAAAAAAAAAAATTAGCCGGGTGTGGTGGCGGGCACCTGTAGTCCCAGCTACTCAGGAGGCTGAGGCAGGAGAATGGCGTGAACCCGGGAGGCGGAGCTTGCAGTGAGCTGAGATCCGGCTACTGCACTCCAGCTTGGGTGACAAAGCAAGACTACATCTCAAAAAAAAAAAAAAAAAAAAAAAAAAAAAAAGCCTTACCCAAATAGCAGCAAGTAGGTGAAAAGATGCTCAAAATTATTAGTTATTAGGCAAACGCAAATCAAAAACTCACAAAATATCACCTCTACCTTATGAAGATATGAAAAATAAAAAACAGAGAATAGTGTAAAACACAGATATATGCCACAAATTGAAACTTTCACACGTTGCTGATGGGACTGAAAAACGGTGCAGTCACTTCAGAAAACAGTTTCATACTTATGAAGATACGTAAAATAAAAAACAGACAATAGTGTAAAACACAAATATATAAAAGAAATCGAAGAAATTGAAACTTTCATACACTACTGATGGGATTAAAAAATGATGCAGTCACTTCAAAAAACAGTTTCATACTTATGAAGATATGTAAAATAAAAAACACAGACAATAGTGTAAAACACAGATATACGTAAGAAATTGAAACTTTCATACATTACTGATGGGATTGAAAAATGGTGCCTTCACTGCAGAAAACAGTTTGGCAGTTCTTCAAAATGATAAATATAAAATTGTAACATGATCCAGTAATTTCAGTCCTAGATATTTACTAAAGAAAATTAGAACTATGTGTCCATACAAAAACATGTATATACAAATGTACACAGCAACATTATTTATAATAGCCCAGGTTGAGAAACCACTCAAATGGCCATCATTGGAGAAAGAGATACATAAAATATTATATATCTATGCAATGAAATATCAGCCAGCCAGAAGAAGTAAAGAAGTACTGATACATGTTACTAGGTGGTTGAAGCTTGAAAATCTTATGGTAATTGAAAGAAGTCAGGCACAAAATGTAACGTATATGATTACATTGATATAAAGTGTCCAGAATAGACAAATGCTCAAGTACAGAAAATGGAAGAGTATGTGTGAGCGACAGTTCTGGTGAAGCAGGAATGGGGAATGACTACTAAACAGGTATGAGCTTTCTTTCTGGGATGAGAGAGAAGTCTTATAAAATAAGATAGTGGTGATGGTTGCACAACTTTACAAGTACAATAAAAACCACTGGACTGCACAGTTTAAATACATTCATTTTACAATAAGTGCATTATATTTCAAAAATTGTTATACAGAGAGGGCAAAATGTTTCAAAAAATAGCACACAAGGCAAGATGCAGACCATTCTATGTGTAATAAATAGTATAAATCTGTGGTTTGATTTAATTATCTTTGGAGTGAAGAGAATAAAAGTAGTGAACATTCAAAACAGTATTTATTTACTCTGTGAATATAAGGTATATCTACAAAATACAAAATTAAAGTATTTAGTGTAGATACATTTTTTTTTGATATACTTGTGGCCTATAGCTGAAGTCAAATTTTAAGATAATTTAGAGTGATCACTAAAGAAGAAAATGTTGATTTGACATCAGGAAAGCTACATAATATTTTAACTACTATTGTTGGGTCAATGCAAACTCATACCTTTAGAAGTAAAAAAATAAGAATAATAAAAACAAAAACAAAAAAGGCTGGGTGCGGTGGCTCACACCTGTAATCCCAGCACTTTGGGAAGCCAAGACAGGTGGATCACGAAGTCAGGAGTTCAAGACCAGCCTGATCAATATGGTGAAACCCCGTCTCTACTAAAAATACAAAAATTAACCAGGCATGGTGGCGCACACCTGCAGTCCCAGCATCTCGGGAGGCTGAGGTAGGAGAATTGCTTGAACCCAGGAGGTGGAGGTTGCAGTGAGCCAAGATAGTGTCACTGCACTCCAGCCTGGGAGACAGAACAAGATTCTGTCTCAAAAAAAAAAAAAAAAAAAAAAAAAAGAAAAGTATCCAATCCTGAGGTACTTTCTCTTCTTACCCAATCGTATAAAATCTTTAATGTTCACACAGGAAATTTAGATATAATAATGCGAGCTGGGAAATCTGTGGGAGCAAGAGCAGGTGTTTGGATGATCCCAGCTGTTAAAAATGAAAGGAACATTTAAAGCTAGAAATAAGATGATTACTTTGGAGAAATGGTATTTGTAAATGTGTTACTACTTGGTACAATGAAAGAAAAATATGTCAGACATTTACTATAACAAAATAATTATTATCTCTATCTATAGTAGTTGTCTCCTTAATGACGTGTCGCTACCAAAATAAAGGGATCAAATCAGTGTTATTTTTATTAGTTTACTATGTTTTCACTTAATTATAAGACATTGTTATTCTTCTTTTCTCTTGGTATTATATCCTGGCAGGAAAGTAATAAAATAGAAAAATACATGAAACAATAAAAAGAGGTGGAATATTTTTAATAGACTAAATTTTACGAAGAAATTGTAACTGCAGATGCAAAAATGAGAAAAATAGGGACATACCAAGAAGAAACATTGATAAGAAAGGCCTCGGAACATAGAATAAAAGGAATAATATTAGCTTTAATTATAAAAATTGATGCAGCTGACTGCATCAATAAATTCAAAAGAAATTTCATTTTAGCCTGTCCTTTGAAGACAAATCAAAGGGTAGCAAACAAAAATTATAAATATTTTATTTTTAGTAAAAAATTAATGATAGCAAAATTTAAGTGTATAATTAAAGCTGTGTTTTATATTCTCTACATCCAAATATCCTGATCCTCAGACTCTCAATTTATGTTAACGACACTAATGAGAAAACCACATGCTCATATGGTAAATAGTAATTAGGAACTCATACTCAGCCTGCATCCCCTCCTAGAGGCCATTTCTGTGTTGTGAAACTGTTTTTACAGTTTAAAATTTCACACCTGGGCACACTTCCTTATGGTCAAGAGTGAAGTTGGAAACTAGCATGTTTAACAAATATAATGTTATAAAGGGTAAATACATTACATGTATAAAAGCTGACACCCTGCAAAATGAGCTCCCAGGTACAGATGAACTGTTATGTCTCCTTTTGGCTTGAGTTGTAGGTAATAAAATTATTCCTATCTATTCATGTTGTCTTAACTATTCTACTCCAACATAACTGCATGAAATGAAATTTAAAAAATTCTACTACTGGAAAATGATTTTTCTCCTTATGCTCTGTGCTAATATTCAGACCCATCTAACACCCTGTCATTTGGATAATTCTGCCTGCACATCTCTTCTCTGCATGCATGAATCTAGAAATAGTACAAACATTGTATGTGAAATAAAGAAAGCTACAAAATTATACATATATATAATTTATATTTGTATGTATATATTTGATCTATAGATAAAATAACCTGTTATTTGTATGAGTATAACTTGATATGGAAGAAATTTGAATAAAATTTTAGCACAGTTAAACATGAGGTGATATTGAAGAGCACGTGCATATTTTTGTTTTTTTCTATCTTATATATGTTTTAAAAATAAACGTGTTTTTAATTTAATCTAATAACTTTCAATGAATGAGTCAATTGTAGTCAATAATAGAGGTTAGCATTTTCTCATCTTGCTTCCAGTTGCTGGGTTTTGTAGAATCCAGAGAGAAACTGATTATGGAAAAGTTAATGGCTGTGGAGTTTGATGAAATAGTAATGCTGGAAGAAATGTGGCAGAAAAAATCAGACGAACTCCATGGTGATAAGTGTAATTCACTTTCTGTTGAAATGCATGTTTCCTCTGATGCAATTTTTGGTACCTAAATTCTTTCAAAGTTTGAAAAATACAAATAATTTGGTATAATTTTCATTTTTCAAGGGAGTGATTTAATTAAATACAAGATACTCAATTATGTAAAACTCAAATAATGTACCTTTAATTTCACACATTTTTTGTTTATTAAGATAGCAGAAGGCTTCACCTAAAAGAGAAAAGAAATTTTTGAGGAATGAAATCTCTAAATTAGAGTTATTTGGATATAGCCTTCTTTACCCTTCCTTTCCTACTGCTCGGACCAAGAAGAAATAGTGGGCAAAGGCAGAATTGTTGCCGTTAAATTGATAGTATCTTACATTAATAAATCCTAAATCTTTTGCTTTTCGATATTTCCTTCTTGTATTTCCTTGCATTAAAATTATAAAATAAATTTGTTAGATACATGTCCCTAGTTAAAGATTGGCTTGAAAACATCTACCTTTTTATCGCTTTTATCAAAATATAATATATATTCACATATATTAGATATTATATATTTCTGTTTAATTGGCTTGGTCATCTTTTATCAATATATGATGCATTTCTGTTTATTCCCTACTGATACCTATTGAGAGGGATATATCACAATATTATTTATTACAGTATTATGTGAAATATTTTCCGATATTTGATTTCAGTACTTCTCTATAAAACAAGCAAACAAAGTTAATCTGGCTAAACTATATAACCTCTATGTATCAGTATATAATTATTTCTCAGTGCTGTTTCAGAATTAGATTGTTTGTATGTAAAGAAGTGCTTTTTACATTGTCTGACACATAGAAGATGCTTAACCAGTGTTTGTTCCATTTTATTAATGCTGTTTGTTGCTGTTGCTGTTGTTGTTTTAGAGATAGAGTCTCACTCTGTCACCCAGGCTGGAGTGCAGTGACATGAACATAGCGTCGAACCTCCTGGCTCAAGCAATCCTCCCGCCCCAGTCTCCTGAGTAGCAAGAACCGCAGGTGTACACCACCATGCCCTGATAATTTGTTATTTTTCTGTAGTGACAGGGTTTTGCTATGTTGCTCAGGCTGGTTTCAAACTCCCAGGCTCAAGTGATCGTCCCATCTTGGCCTCCTAAAACTTTGGGATTACAGGTATA
Organism: Macaca thibetana thibetana; assembly: GCF_024542745.1. Classification (NCBI taxonomy): domain Eukaryota; kingdom Metazoa; phylum Chordata; class Mammalia; order Primates; family Cercopithecidae; genus Macaca; species Macaca thibetana. The sequence goes on from NC_065594.1 coordinate 64,798,662, forward strand.
AGCCACGGATTCAGTTATTCTCCAATCATACAACTATGTAATTATGGAGAGATTATCATGAATCGGTTCTGTGGTAGCTGGTACATCTTACGTAAACTTCAGCTTTACTGGTGTCTGCTACTCTTTTGTTTAATTTCAGTGATTCTGCTGCTCTCATTTTGATCTCAGTCATGTATAGTATCAACATTTTCTTGCACTTTCTGTGTGCGGCTTGTTTGTAAGCTACTCACAGTTACTTCATGTAAGATGGTTTCCAAGTACTTTCATATGCATTATGCCCTATTGCCTTACGGGCTGAGAGTTAATAGCAAAGACCCCAAGAATAAACACTACAGTTTCTGTGACTACAACATTTTACAAACTTTTATTTGTTATTTTTAAAATATCTCCACCTGCCCAACATATATTTATTACCTTTTGCTTTAATATTGTTCATCTCCATTCATATAAAATACATTGTATTCCTATGACAGATCATTTGGGGATTCTTTAAAAAATATTCCATGCCCATTTATTTTTCCCTTCAGCTATCAGATAAACCATGGCCAGTGAATGGTTTGAATGTCTTTGGTACTAACCCTTAGGGTATTGTGCAGGCTTTAGGGCCACATAATACCACAGAGTTTTTTATAAATCAAAACTTGTTAAAAAACCAGCAGTCCTGTGACACATATATTGACCTAGAGTGCTCAGATACGTTGAATACTTTTCCAGATAACGTTTTAAAAATAATGGCCAAATAAAAATTCTGCACTGATTCGAAAGTACACAATCAGCATACTGCTTGAATATCTTTATGCTGTGTACAAGAAACCATTTCCTCAATGAACTCATTCTCTCTAGGTCTATTTTTGGATGATTTGGGTGGGATACTTTAAATTCACCTTCTCTGTCCCCTACTAATATTTAGCATTCTCCTAGAGAATGTGAAGTCATTCATCCTGAAATATCCATTGATGACAACATCATTATTGATTTTAACTGTATTGGGATGACATGGCAATTATGTAAAAGCATAACCTGTTTAGGTATCTGTGTTAGAGGCATTTGCCGTAAAGAACATTTTACATTTTGCAAGTAGTGTAGTCATTCATTCAATCACAAAATTACATATTTACTGCGAGGTTATTATGACTCAGAACTATGGTGGCTGGTAGCAACAATTACACTTAATGACTGCTATCCTCTTTTTAATTTCAGTGATGTCTCTTTTGCTTTTATATTTTAGCAAGGTATAGTGTTAATAATTACTTGTGAGTTTTTATGTTCAGATTATTTGCAAGCTGCTCATATAAAATGACCTTTGCATTATTAGCAAAGCACAGAAATAGCTCACATGTTTAAAAATTTAAATCATCGAAAAAAAATTTTTTACTGTCTTCACAAATGTAGAATAAAAGACTATGTGGTAAATTTCCATTTTAACTTCATATGCTTTATTTGAATTTTAGATATTTTGAAAAGTTAATATGAAATATAAATATGATTCCTAAGGCACAAGTGGTTCTCTTTGCAGATCCAGGATCTGATAATACTTGGGAGGTTTTGATTCCCTAGATATATCCTAAAATTTTCCTTAGTTTTATTTTTACTTTTGCAATTTATGCGAACTGAAATGTGTACTTGGATTAAAATATCCCAAGCATGTTGTAAAATGAGCTCAAATTATTTCATTCTCATGAAAACTTAATAGATTATTACAGTTGATATTGTACTTAGTAGAATTATTTGACATCTGTTTACATAAATTACATTCTCTACAATATTTTCAGTATGCTGAAGGACATAACTACTTTTTACATGGTTTCCCCTCCTCACATGTACACATATTAATTTGATTAAAATAGACCAATTAAATGAACGGAAAATAAACTTTCCTCCTAATTTTTTGGAAATAAACTATTTCAAACTTAGTGGTCAATCAAGTATGAGAAATTGGTGCATGCTGACTTAGTTATAAATTTGCTTATTTTATCGATACCATATAGCATATAGCTTTATGTTCTCACTGAATTTTAATCCTATTAAAATTCTCCTGGCAGTTCTATTCAGAGAGAAAAATTAGACTTTCTACAAAACTTAAAATTATTTATAGATGATTATCTTAATTTGTTTGTTGGGCTATATCTAGGAGGTTAGTTTGTGTTTAGTTGTTGAAATACATCAATATTGAGCTCTTAGTGTGTCTCAACAAAATAGCCACATAGGGGAGCTCTAACCCAGCAAAAGAATAAATCACCTGCTAAACAGGATACCAAAACAGTTATTTTTCTCTTTTCAAAATGAAATCCAAAGAGAGTTTTAGGCAATTTTATATTATTCCAATTGCATTCTTTACATGCCTCTCAGAAATGTTTATGTGAAAATTATATGTCACATTCAAAATGATTTATAGCAAATGCCTTTTTCCCCCCTACTAACCTGTGTCCACTCTATATTAGCATGAAATTGCATTGCAATAGCTAGAGATTTTACTTCAAAGCAATTATACTCAATAAAATGACCATGAATTTAGTTTGGCTGCAGTAACTGATGAATGGAAGCATTTATTAACTGTATAAAGATGAAAATATGTCTGGGCCCAGTGGCTCATCCCTGTAATCCCAGCACTTTGTGAAGCTGAGGTGGGTGCATCACTTGAGGTCAGGAGTTCGAGACCAGCCTGGTCAAAGTGGTGAAAGTCCATCTTTACTAAAATTTCAGGAAAAAAAAAAATTAGCTGTGCATGGTGGTGCACACCTGTAATCACAGATCCTTGGGAGGTTGAGGCAGCAGAATTGCTTGAACCTGGGAGGCAGACATTGTAGCGAGGCAAGGTTGTGCCACTGCACCTCATCCTGGGCACCTGGGCAACAGAGTGAGTGAGACTCCATCTTAAAAAAAAAAAAAAAAAAAAAAAAAAAAAAAACAGGAAAAAAGATGAAAATATCAGAGCAAATCTTTAATAATGCATAGTTAATCCATGGTAAAAATGACTATTTTTAAACTCTCTGCCCTATACTGAGTACATAGATCAACACTTTCTGCCTGTGTTGTAATTTTAACTAAACTAGGACATTTGTTTTGTCTCTTATATTATGCATATTAAGAATCCTGAATCCAAAAATCTGAAACCCAAAATGCTCCAAAATTCAAAGCTTTTTGAGTACCAACATGATGTTCAAATAAAATTCTCACTGAAACATTTCGGAGTTCAGATTTTGGAATGAAGGATGCTCAACCAACATGTATAATACAAATAAACATTGAAATCTAAAACACTTGAAAACCATTTGGAAAAAGGAGACTCAACCTGTAAAATGAAACACAATATAAAATAAAATGTCATTAAATGCTTTTTAAAAAATGATTGAAAATCATCACTTAATATATTTTGTATTCTATCATTGTGGGTGACAAAATGACTGTACTATAGGGGTGTCAAAAGTACATTTGAATATGCAGAAGAGAGGTTAAATTAACTTGATAAATGATTGTTAGAGACTAATCTGAATATCGGAGACAAAGATTGATGAAAACAAACAGCCTCAGAAAAACGCAGTTCGTTATTAATCACAACAACATATTACTGATGTAATAGCAGAAAGAGAGGAAGAAAAGGTCTACAAAACATATCTGATGAATCACTAAAATCTTTCCAAATTTGAGGAATAGCATTAGTGTAATTCTCCAATAGGCTACAAATCAGATAAATTCAAAAAGATCCACACAAATACAAATTATATTAAAAATGCTGGAAAGCAAAGACAGTCTTGAAGGCAGCAAGAAAAATATAACATCACTTAAAATGGAGTGCAGGTAAGATTAACGGCAGACCTCTCATCAAAACAATGGAGGCCTGCAGGCAGTGGGATGACATATTCAAAGGGCTAAAAGGAAATAAATAAATAATTGTCAAACAAGAATCTTAAGTTCAGCAAAATAAGTTTTACAAATTAAGATGAGAAAATAAAGACATTCATAGGTAAACAATTGAAAAAAATGTGTTATTAGCAAACCTTTCTTATAAGAAGTATGAAAGAAAGATTTTCCAACTAAAACAAAGTGACTTCCAGCAGCAATCTGGACACACACACAAACAATGTTTTAAGGAACTAACTCAAAAAAGTATAGAAAACATTAACAAAATTGAGGTGTTAAATTAAAAAATATTAATGAATGCAAAAGAAAACAGCAAAAGGGGGATACAGGAAGAAAATACATGAGACATATAAAAAAATAGAAAGTAGATTGGAAGATATAAATCCAACTATATCAATGGTACCGTTCAATATTATTGGTTAAAAATCTGATGAATGAATGGCCAGGAATGGTGGCTCACGCCTGTAATCCCAGCACTTTGGGAGGCCGAGACAGGTGGATCACTAGGTCAGGAGCTCGAGACCATCCTGGCCAACATGGTGAAATCCTATCTCTACTAAAAATACAAAAAAAATAGCTGGACATGGTGGCAGGTGCCTGTAGTCCCAGCTACTCAGGAGGCTGAGGCAGGAGAATGATGTGAACCCGGGAGGTGGAGCTTGCAGTGAGTTGAGATCGCACCACTGCACTCCAGCCTGGGCAACAGAGCAAGACTCTGTCTCAAAAAAAAAAAAAAAAAAAAAAAATCTGATGAATGAATAAACAGGATTTTCATTAATAATTAAACAAGAATGAATAGAAACAAACAAAACAAATATCAGATGCTCTATATTGAAGACACACTTTAAAAACAAAAGTTCAAAAATAAAAAATGGAAAAAGTATATTATACAAATAGCAGCAAAAATAAGGTTGAAACAGCTATACTAATATAGACACAATTAATTTAAAAACAACAAAAGAAAAAGAGACAAAGAAACATTTGAAACCAATAAAAATGGTAAATCATACAAAAATTTAATTATGTGCGTATATGCACCTAAGGAAGTAGTCCAAAATGTAGGAAACAAAAAATGAAAGACGTGAAAGAATAAATATGTAATTCAAAAGGAATAGTAGGAAACATTAATACTTCACAATAATAATGGGTAGAATAGATTGGTGAAGATGAACTGGAGAAAATGTGATTAACACTAAAATACAAGCCTTATCAGACATTTTTAGAAAATTTCACCCAGCAATGATAGAATGCAAAGCATCTGCTATACACGAAACAGCTTCAGAATACACAATATGCCAAATCACGAAGTAAGCTTCAGTGTATCTGAAAAGATTTAAATCTTAAAAAGTATTTTCTTCAATCACAATGGAATATTATAATTCAATAACAGAAGGAAATTTAAGAAATTTACAAATAAGTGGAAATTAAAACAAACAAAACATGCCTAAATAGCTAATGAGTCACAAAATCACAAAGGAATCTAGAAATACTTTGAAATAAATGAAAATAAAGGCACAACAAACCAAAACTCATGGAATACAATTAAATTAGTGCCTAAAAGCAAATGTATAGCTGTAAATGCCCATATTAAAAATGAATGAAGCTCTCAAATTAATACCATATCTTTCCATCATAAGAAACTAGAAACAAGAAAATAAATGGAAGCAAGGAAAGAAAATAATAAAGATTAGGGCAGAAATAAAGAAACATTAATGGAAAATTTTTGAAACCAAAAGTTGATTCTATAAAAAGACAGGAAAAGAAAACGCCAACAAACTTTAAGGTAAAGAGATCAAGAGGAAAAAAGAAACACGAAGACTTAAATTGTTTAATTATTTCAATTTGATTTCAATTATAGAAAATGTAGGAACAAATGTGCCTAGGATCAGGAATGGGAGAGAGAAGGAGAAATGAAAAGTAACTGTTATTGTGCACATGAGATTTTTTGATTGGGGGATTGATGATAATTTTCTAAAATCAGTTGTGGCAATATTTGTACAATTCTGTGAATTAACTAAAAAAAATTTAATTTTGCACTTGAAGTGGGTTAATTATATATGAATTACATCTCAGCGCTATTAAATATAAAATTATCAATATATGACTAGCAATCAGAATGGGGAGGTCACAAGCACAGTGTACTGAATGTTGCATTATTTCAGTCAACACATGGCTGAAATTTACAGAAAATAAACCAGTAGACTATTTTGAAAAGGTTAAAAAGTTGGATACAAAATATAAGTAGTCAATACTATGTGTAAACTTTAATATTTTAAAATTCTAATATTAATTACCACAAGCTCATTTAGTTCATAGAGGTAGAACTGAGAAGTCCATATTACAAGCCTATCAACCATTAGAATTTAATATCAACCTACTTACTTGATGGTGGCAACTTGATCAATGCAACTGATGCAAAAGTCAGAGTGAGGGCCTAAGGTGAAAATGATGTGCCATATATTAAAGGCACACTAGAGTTCCTTCTGTTTCATGCAACAATGGTACATAAATGAGCTTTCTGTAAATAAACATGCAATACATTTTTCAAAATATTTAAAATTCACACTAACTTGTTATCAATAAAAAAGACGAGTTCCAGCACAGTAGATCATTAAGTTAAAAAGCCTAATTGTATTCTTTTTCAAAATGAATGTGTTCTAAACTTCTAAATTGTCAACACACTTTATAATCTCTGTATATTATAGAGGACATAGTAAATCATGTGCTCTATGTACTGAGGGAGGCTGGTACCCTGAAAATAATACCCAGCTTTCATTGCCAACTGGATCCAGGTAATGTTCTGATAGTGGGAATGCTAGAAGATTAGACAAGAAAAGGGAAAAGTTAAACAATTCCCAGTTCTGCCTTTTTTCCGTCTTTTTTTACCCATCCATCAGCAGAGGACAGATCTGGGCTGCAGCATCATCATCAGGTTCAGGGCCTGCAATGTGAAACCTTTTTCTTCGTCTCAGTACCAGAAAATTTTGCCCTAGCCCCTACTGTGCATCACCAAGGCAGCTCCTCTGCATTTTCAACAGTGACTTTCAGCAATGACTTTCACAGTGTTCCTATCAACCACCACGACCGGTCTCTTCTCTGAGATCCCGGCCATGCCTATGCAGCCTTATTTTAGTAGTATCAGACTGCCATGCAAATTCGCAAAATTTTTCCTGAACGCTTTTTTTTTCCCCTTTCTCTTCACTCTTTAAAATTTTTATTTTATTATGGTAAGATATAAACACCATAAAATTTATTATTTTAAGTATTTTAAGTGTACAGTTCAGCAGCATTAAGTACATTCACACTGTTGTGCGACTATCACCACCATATGTTTCCAGAACTTTTCATCATCCTAAATTGAAACTCTGTACCCATTAAGCAATAAGTCCACGTTCGTCTTTCTCTGAGACTCTGGTCACAGCTGTTCTCCTTTGTTTTTTTCTTTCTGACTTTTATTTTAGTTTCACGGGGCACAAGTGCAAGTTTGTTTCATGGATAAATTGTGTGTCACAAGGGTTTGGTGTACAAACTGTTTCATCACTCTGGTAATGAGCATAGTGCCCAATAGGTAGTTTTCTGATCCTCACCCTCTTCCCACCCTTTTCCTAAATGAATTAACGCTGGAACAGAAAACAAAATACCACACGTTCTCATTACAAGTGAGAGCCAAACACTGAGCACACATGGGCACAAAGACCTGAACCCTTTTATATACAAATTCCTCCCTTCATTTTTCAGAACTAGAGCTACCTTTTTTTTTTTTTTTTTTTTTTTTTCAGTCAGTTTTCCAGGCTGGAGTTCGTACTGGAACCCTTGGCCGCAAAAAATCCTCTCACCTACCAAAGCGGTGAAGTTATAGGCACGAGCCACCATGCCCTTATTCTGTTTGTTCTGGTCGTATCTCAAGTCTCCCAGTTACTTTACCTGCGTCTCTTTGCTTTTCCAGCTTGTGCGAGTAAAAAATCATTGTATTGAATCTCTTCTGTCTGAAGTAACTAGACTGAATGTTTTGATTTTTCCTGACTTGACTCAGAGCTAGAAATTGACAGACCTTTTATTTTATTTATTTATTTACTTTTGAGACGGAGTCTCTCTCTGTCGCCAGGCTGGAGTGCATTGGCGCAATCTGGGCTCACTGCAACCTCCGCCTCTCGGGTTCAAGCAATTCTCCTGCTTCAGCCTCCCGAGTAGCTGGGACTACAGGTGCATGCCACCACGCCTAGCTAATTTTTGTATTTTTAGTAGAGACGGGGTTTCACCATGTTGGCCAGGATGGTCTTGATCTCTTGACCTCGTGATCCGTCAGCCTTGGCCTCACAAAGTAGTGGGATTACAGGCATGAGCCACCATGCTCAGCAGACAGACCATTTTAATGGTAACAGTTATTTGAAAATATTATTTTGTTAAGACAACATTTTTAAAAGGTGGGGTAAATAGAACAATAAATACTTAATCATCTAAAATGACACGAGTAAATCAAAGTTGTATTTACTTGGTATGCATCAGATAAGTGACATCTAAGATATATACTCTGATATTTCAAGTTTCCTCAGTATAGACCCATGTTCACAGATAACATCAATTTCACAATTAATATCCCTTTCTAATATCTCTTATTATCAAGCAACTAATTTTATAAATGTAAATTCTTTTATTTTTTATGTTAATTGCCAGAGTCTCTGGCACTCAGCAAAGGTTAAGATTACAGAAACACATTTAGAAAACACTTCTGAAATAGAGAGTTTTTCATGAAAATGCTAGCTAATCACCTCAAAAGTGTGGGTTTCTGCTTAGTATCACTGATCATCCAAATACATGGATATTCAATATGTTTAAGTACATTAAAGGCAATATATTTGCCAGAGTACAAACATATTATTTAATATTATCTGAAATGGTTCACTACATGAAGTTTTAATGAAACTTTTCATGAAAATCGTGAAAGGGAATTTAGTAATATTAACTTAAATTACTTTGATTTATATGAATTTGCTTGATTTGGCAGGTTTTTAGATGCCGATTGTAAACTTTAGATGTATTTTAAACAAAATTAACATACTAAATGTTAACTCAAATAAATGATGTTTTTGATATGCTGATAAAGATGTGGGTAATAAACACAAGTGAAACTTTTGTTGAAATGAAAATTATTAAAACTTTTTAAAAGAAATTTTGAATTAATCTATTATAATTTTAGTATGTGTGTCACTTAAATCCAGAAACATCAATTTTAGAAAACTTTCAGATTTTAAAACACCTGTATGTTAGAATATATGTTCAAGTATATTATTATTTATTGCAATATACTTTTTAACTCACAACCAGAAACACAGTGTCTATCAACATGTCTATAAATGAGGTGTGACTGAAAATGTGTGGTACACCATTTCCATCTCTGATAATAAGTAACTATTTTGATAGTTTTCAATGTCTGTCCATCTTCTATCTAAAAGTTCTAAATTTCTGATTCAACAAAAAAGATATTATTAATATTCATATTTGTAAACCTTAGTACTGTTTGTTGAGGAAAAATAAATTGATATAATAATTTGGAAAACCAAAAATATTTTATACTTTTAAAAATAAACATCAAAAAGCAGCTTATTTAAGTAGGAGACTTTATTACTAAAGTTATGAAATTATACTTAAAATAGATTAAATAACATTTGATCTTATTTTTCTAGAATATTTCTACTTTGTATTAATAAAAAATGAACCACTTGATCATTCTGGAAGGTGTAAATTTTTTCTGAAAATTGAAACAATCCTATGTGGTCAGGAGAAAGTGTGCCTATGTTATCGTTCTTCAGGGAATGAAATCAGATTTGAAGAAGACCAGTTTTCTATAGGTACCACTAAACCTCATTCTTCTCGTGTAAAGAAACTGAAATTGGGTTTGCTATGGTACAGGATGTATCAAGAAAACCTTTTATCTGCACCAGTTTATGTGTCACAGACTCTATCACTCTCATATAATGACAGAAAATCATTGAAACAAAAATGCTTACTATCCTGCAATAGCAATAAAAAACACATTTACCCTGAACCAATACATCCATTATCTTGTAACATCAGGGATGTAAAAGAGAGATAAATTGAGACTGCAAGACTCTTTAGTGTAACTTAGTGTTTCAGTATTTTCCATTGTTGTAATGTCAGTCAGATTAGGAAGAAGACAAAAATGGAATTTTAACCTAATTATTCATCATTCCAATGTTGTTTTTCAAAATTTTCCATGTAAAACCAAATAAAAAGTTATGTGACATGACATAAGCCACAAGGCTTGGCATGGATTATAATCAAAATTGGATTTTTAAAAAAATCCTTCAATTTAAAGAGAAAATACAAATATTTATATAAAAACTATTGTTGGCTGGGCACCATGGCTCATGCCTATAATCCCAGCACTTTGGGAGGCTGAGGCAGACAGATCACGAGGTCAAGAAATTGAGACCATCCTGGCGAACATGGTGAAACCCCATCTCTGCTAACAGTACCAAAAAAATTTAGCTAGGCGTGGTCACGTGCACCTGTAGTCTCAGTTACTCACGGGGCTGAGGCAGGAGAATCGCTTGAACCCTGGAGGTGGAGGTTGCAGTGAGCCAAGATCACACTATTGCACTGCAGCTTGGTGACACAGCAAGACTCTGTCTAAAAAACAAAACAAAACAAAACAAAAAAACTATTGTTGTTATAATACATATAGATAACGGTTGTATAAGCATGAATGCAATCTTTTTAATCATTTTAAATTAATATTCCTATATTGTTAAATTCCCATATTGTTCCCATATTGTTAAATTTTAAGTTAAAACATTTCCATTTAAATAAACCAAGAATGACTGAAGTTGGTTTAGGTCACAGTGACCAGATCCTGCTTTGGATTTAGCAGTAGCTGTGGTCTTGGAAAATTGAATATCTGAAATATGAACTATGACAACCCCTAAAATGGGATGTGATTAATAATAAAATTGCTGAATTGTTTTTCGTAATAACTAATCAGCATAGCAATGTTTATTTATGTATATGACATGTAATTTAGATTGATTGTCAATATTTTTATTTCACTCTAAAATACAAATTTAAATTTTATATTTGACTAGGAACAAATGAAGCTTCTTATATTTAATATTTTCAAATACTATAAGCAAATAGACAAAATATATGTCTATTATTTAGCACCTTATTTGTTCTGTACTCTGAGCTCTGAAGTACTTTTTTTTTTTTTTTTTTTTTTTTTTTTGAGACAGAGTCTAGCTCTGTCGCCCAGGCTGGAGTGCAGTGGCACAATCTCAGCTCACTGCAAGCTCCGCCTCCTGGGTTCATGCCACTCTCCTGCCTCAGCCTCCCAAGTATCTGGGACTACAGGTGCCCGCCACCACGCCCGGCTAATTTTTTGTACTTTTAGTAGAGACCGAGTTTCACCGTGTTAGCCAGGATGGTCTCGATCTCGTGACCTCGTGATCCGACCACCTAGGCATCCCAAAGTGCTGGGATTACAGGTGTGAGCCACTACCTCTGAGTTACATTTTTTAAGGAAAAAATATAAAACTATTTTAATTGTTAAAATTACTAATTTTGAACAGTACAATTGTTAGCTGCAAAATACAATTTCGACTGCACACCATTGTTAACTCCTTCTAGATTTTGTTGCCAATTAGAGACTAAAATAATATAGTTTCCTTAAAAGTACCATATGTGTCTATACACAAAAATGAAAAAGAAAAATAACATGTAAAATGCTAAATTCCCAAGAAAATTGGTTAAGTGAGGCTTAGAATGTTTTTTGAAAATGATGAAGTTTATATCATTAACTTTAAACATAATAGAGGTTATGTTTTTCAGAACATCTGTTTTCAAATGTTTTAAAAATCCCTGGGATGTGGTTATTAATAAATACTTTGGATATTTGTATTTCTTTCATTGTCTGTTGAATTGTTAGTTTAAAAGTATGTGGCCAAATACTGCAACAGTATCCAGCTGAAGATTCTAATATCAGTCACAATAGAATGTTAATAAACTGCAAACATTGTTATTTGGTACATGGTTACATCAAAAGGTATATTCAAAGTTACAGGTGTACATGGAGCATTTAAATAGTAATGACTATAGCAAATAATCATAATATGTAACTGATGTATGCAAAAAAAATTTATTAAGTTTTTCTTTCAGCCATAATCTATGTAGAGTCCCCTCCAGGGTAAACCAGCTTCTATTCAGAAAGTTAAATTGTCAATTATCATATGCACTCCTCTGTAATAATCCTACTTAGTTTCTTAGTGGTTGTACAACTAGCCTCAGAGCTGTCATCTTACCAGTCGACAAGAAATATTGTGATATTTTAACGTTCTATGAGTGCAACATTGCCGAAAACATAGGGAAGACAAAGGTTGTTGAATGGCAATTGCAATTCCAAACCAGACAGTCTTTTCCCTTCTGCTCCATTAAAATGCTCAATATTCTTTAATGAAGGCTGTAATAAAATGTTGGAAATGCCTCCAGGAAAGCATTCAGTACTCTATGACAATTTTGCTTTACATTACACTTACTTTTTTTTAAACGGCTTAAATGTCTCTCATTTTAAAAATGGTTTCCATTCATTTTTCAAGAAATTTACCTTAGGTGAAAAGTTTAAGCCTATATATTTTCCTAATATAATGTGAATATAAAACATGCTTACCTACTTGTCTATTTGGAACAGAACACCTACAAAAGATTATGATAAAATATTTGGCAATTATAGATTAGATCACAGGAATAGGCATTCAAGGGCAACTAATTTACATAGTCAACTGAAATCATGCACTTTTTAGAATTTTACATATTACTGAAACTTATGTACAGTTACAAACTATCATTTATAAACAACAACATAATGGTCATGATGATGATGATTGTAGTATCCTGCTGCTGATGAAGAACTGAATGTCTTCACATGTCAGAAGACTCTGCATTAAGCACTGAATTGAAATGTAATTCACTTGGTTCTGTTGGAGTTCATAGTATGAGCGAGACACTGGACAATCCCTTCCCACTCCAACATTTAGTTTTTAAGATAACTTTATAAACACATGTTATTTTAATTATGGATATGTATCTAGTATCATTTTAATATCCATATATTTATATCTATATAACCCTAATGACTAAGTTTTTAATATTAATTAAATTAATATTTACTTGGTATATTCATACTTGCATACATATGTACATAGTATCAAAACTAAATCTTAATATCCGTATTAAAACAAAGATTGATGGAATACTTCTGAATATTTAAAATATAATTATTATATCATAATTATTGGATTGATCAGAATAATAGTTACCCGGAGGTGCCCAAATGGACAAGTGGATTCTAAAATTAAAGTTTTTTCTTTAAATGCTGCAAGAAATCGATTTTTACTTAAAAATAAATCACTTTTAAAATATGTTCCAAACGAAAATTTATCTCAAATAATTTTTAACAGTAGCTAAATAATGCTGTTTACTTTTATGTTTATGTTCTCTACATACCCTCTATTTTCGTTTTATGAAATATATAACTATTCTTTGTGTATAAGAAAATAAGTCAATGTTTGTTTATGTAATTTCTATAAACAAAGCACTTATTATTTATTTTATCACATGTATACAGCAAAATACCAACAAAATACCAAGGAACCAATTACCACACATGTTATTCCTGACATACAATGTAGTTAGATATTAGCATGTATGTAATTACGCACAGACCGTACACACACATATTTATAAATTTTAAAAGCTTTGGACTTCATGCAATTGCGGAAAGGAGTTAGTCTCAGGTGTAGTGTTACTGTCTTTGTGTCTAATGTTAGAGCTTGAAGTCCATAAGACATCAAGGAAAGAGATAAATGGAAGTAAGTTAGGGGAAAACAAGAAGCTGAAACCCACAAGCAGGAGCTAGTGCCCACTGGGACAGACTAAAATCTTTGTCAACTTTTTCTGTTCTTGATCTTGGTAAGGTGGATGTTTAGCAGAAGCCAGATATCTTTATTTTTATTTTTTAAATTTTTTATTATACTTTAAGTTCTGGGATACATGTGCAGAACGTGTAGGTTTGTTACATAGGTATACACGTGCCATGATGGTTTGCTGCACCCATCAACCTGCCGTCTACATTAGGTATTCCTCCTAATGCTCTCCCTCCCCTAGCCCCCAACCCCCAGGCAGGCTCCGATATGTGATATTCCCCTCCCTGTGTTCATGTGTTCTCATTGTTTAATCCTCACTTATGAGTGAGAACATGTGGTGTTTGGTTTTCTGGTCCTGTGTTAGTTTGCTGAGAATGATGGTTTCCAGCTTCACCCATGTCCCTGCAAAGGACATGAACTCATCTTTTTTTATGGCTGCATAGTATTCCATGGTGTATATTTGCCACATTTTCTTTATCCAGTCTATCATTAATGCGCGTTTGGGTTGGCTTCAAGTCTTTGCTATTGTCAGTAGTGCTCCAATAAACATATGTCTGCATGAGTCTTTACAGTAGAATGATTTATAATCCTCTGGATATATACCCAGTAATGGGATTGCTGGGTCAAATGATATTTCTTGCTCTAGATCCTTGAGGAATCTGTCTTCCACAATGGTTGAACTAATTTACACTCCCACCAACAGTGTAAAAGCATTCCTATTTCTCCACATCCTCTCCAGCATCTGTTGTTTCCTGACTTTTTAATGATTGCCATTCTAACTGGCATGAGATGGTATCGCATTGTGGTTTCAATTTGCATTTCTCAAATGACCACTGTGATGAGCTTTTTTTCATATGTTTGTCGGCCACATAAATGTTTTCTTTTGAGAAGTGTCTGTTCATATCCTTCTCCCACTTTTTGATGTTTTCTTTTTTTTTTTCTTATAAATTTGTTTAAGTTCCTTGTAGATTCCGGATATTAGCCGTTTGTCAGATGGATAGATTGCCAAAATTTTCTCCCATTCTGTAGGCTGCCTCTTCACTCTGATGATAGTTTCTTTTGCTGTGCAGAAGCTCTTTAGTTTAATTAGATCTCATTTGTCAATTTTGGCTGATACTGTCTCACAAGTCGCTGTTGTTCTTTTTCATTTTGTTTTCAATCTTTTTTTTTATTTTTCATTTTTATTTTTATTTTATTTTTTTGAGATGGAGTTTCGCTCTGTCGCCCAGGCTAGAGTGCAGTGGCACAATTTCAGCTCACTACAAACTCCATCTCCCAGTTCATGCCATTCTCCTGCCTCAGCCTCCCCAATAGCTGGGACTACAGGCGCCCGCCACCACACCCCACTAATTTATTTTTGTATTTTTGGTAGAGACCGGGTTTCACTGTGTTAGCCAGGATGATCTCGATCTCCTGACCTGGTGATCCGCCTGCCTCGGCCTGCCAATGTGCTGGGATTACAGGCGTGAGTCACCGCGCCCGGCCCCTGTTTTCAGTCTTATATATGTGTTTTATTTTCAAGTTTTAACTTTTTTTTCTTCTGTAAATTCTACTGTTATTCTTTTCATCTATTGTTTCCTTTTTTATTTCATCTCCAAAATTTCTACTTGCCTTGTTTTCCATACATTATGTTCTGTTTCGTTGCTTGTTTTCAGACAGAGTATTCCTCTGTTTGCCCAGGTTTGAGTGCAGTGGCAAGATCTTTGCTCAACGCAACCTCTGTCTCCCGATCTCAAGTCCCAAGTAGCTGGGACTACAGGTGCGAGGCGCCATGCCCAGCTAATTTTTGTATTTGTGATAGAGATGGATTTTGGCCATGTTGCCCAGGCTGAGCTCAAGTAATCTATCTGCCTCGGCTTCACTAAGTGCTAGGATTACAGGTGTAAGCCACTGCTCCTAGTCGATGATCATTTTTGAACATGCCTTCTGATCATATCAAACAGATATTTATGATATCTGTTTTTATATCTTTGTCTTCTAGTTCCATTATTACTGTCACTTTTTTGTTTTCTAGTTATTGTTGTTTTATTTTCCTGATTATAGTTTACATCATACTTTTATTTTTTGAGCTTGGAAATGTTATATGAAATGCTAGGAGGTGTTAATGTGATATTGTCAGATGCTAAATTTCATTGTGTTCCCTTAAATAATATTGGACATTTCATAATACACAGTTAGGTTACCTAAATGATGGGTTTTTCTTCCACAACACTTTTAAGCTTCATTACAGAGGATACAGAGCAATGTTAGGGGTAATTTAGTCCCACTAAAACTTAGATACATCTGAGGACCTCACCTCAACAGTGTGCCATTACAAGGTCTCTCTGGGTTGATAAAAGACAAGTCTCTTACCAACTCTGCGAAATCTCTAGGAATTATTTTACTTACTATTTTCCATTGGTTTTGTGCCTGGTCGCAGATGGCTTCCTTTCACACATGTACAGATTAGTGCTCAGCCAAACACCCGGGGCCCTTCTGAATTCCATGAAGTTCTTTCTGATTTTGTATCCCACTCCTCTCCGTCCACCTTAGCCGCCTGATGCCTATCTCTTCTACTAAGTGACACTGTCGGGAATTTCCTGGTAATGGAGAAAGCTGCTTCCTGGAGCTAAACCTGAATAATTACAGAGATCATTACATTTGTTTTCCCCTCTCTTATGGATTGTTATCATGTGATATCGGGTGTTCAATATGTGGCAAACATTAAATGCCCTTTTACCATTTTATAGACATTTAAGGCAGGAGGTTAAATCTTCTCCTTTATATTACAAATGGCTAGAAGTGGAAATCAAGATAGTATTAGGGATCTATTTATTTTCTAATTGTATCTTTCAATTTTTTAGCTATAGTGCCTACAATTTTTACTGGATTAAAATCCTATCAACATAGGAAATGCAATTTTTTGCACCTGATACTCTTAGTGAGCTGAAGCAGCCTTTTAATAATGAATGCACTCTTTTAAAAATGTATTTAAATGAGAATCAACATTTTCTAAAATCTTACTAAATAAAAATTGTTATTTTTACTAATTATCAATTTGAGAGATCAATGTGTTTTTAAAATTGGGATCACTTCTCTTTGAATCTCTATAAATTTTCACAAATATTTAAAAATGACTTAGGCCAATCTCATCTGCAATTATATTCATTATTTAGTAAGAATATTTTCTGCAATAGAAGAATCTCTTATGTAGCAGTCATGCATTCTCATCTTGCTACCTCTCTTGAAATTGAATTATTTCATAATATGACATGTTCCATAATATCCAGATCAATAATTACTCTTCTTCACAGCAGGGACAAAATCAACATACATGATTCATAATTCCCTATCTTCAATGTTGTATATTGATATGATATCTTTTTCCAAAGAAAATATCTTTTTATTTAAAAAATACAGTACATTGTTTTAAAGTATATTTTAAGTTTAATTTAAATATTATACTTTAGGTACAGAGAGTTTAATCTTACTCTTTAATTCACAGCATATTATATCCATACATTCATGTAAAGCCCTTTGTGATTTTTTTATTCAATTTTCATTCCCATCAGTTTTCCTTTCATCCCTCTAGCACTATCATGGACACTTTAATGTCTTTAACAAAGGTTCTTAAATATTCATCTGCAAAATACATATGAACTTTTTGCTTAATCATCTTATTTTTGCGTAATATTAACTTTCTAAGAGCTTATTATCTTTCCAACAATGCTCTTTTCGAATTGCTTATACTCAAAGCTATACTTTGATAATCTATGATTATAATTATTTATATTTTGAAGGATGAAATTGGTTATGAAACTTGGTATTTAATTTGCATTCTGCAATTACAGTGATTTTGAACGTTTTGGACCATCTCCTGATGTGGCTGCAGCCTTTGATAGTTCATCTTTTGTGATTTGAAAAAATGTATATCGAAATATACTGTATATACGTTTCCTATTTAATCCCTGATTCATCCAATTTGATTTCTTATATTCAAATTGGTAAGCATGGTTGATTTTAGACTTAGAGAATATCTTATTTGGGCTCCTCTTTGTATGTTTTCTTTTATCATTTGCCTATTTTATTGAACTGAAATGCTTTATTATGACTTAATTATATGCCCTATGTTTTATTTTCCATTTGATTATTGAACAAGTTTTTCTTCATACACAGGTCACAATTATATTTCCCTACATGATAATCTATTAGATTTACAATTCTAATTTTTATATTTCAGTTCTTATTACATTTAATGAATACATTTTAATATGGTATAATGACAGATTTCAGTTTTATATTTAAAACGTTTAGAGTTTTTTTTTATTGATCTTAACAATTTTTTTTTCAAAACTGTCATTGAAATCACCATCACTGGATGTGAAACTTCCATTTAGTGCCACTGTCCACATTATTACTATAATCACTTTTTGCAGTCTGGGATTTTTGAAAGTTTTCTTTTTTAATCACATATACACCCAAACATGTGAAATTTCCTGATCTTTTCACAGTGATTTCTAATATATTCAATTAGAAATGATCACTGTCTCCTGGCCAGGCATGGTGGCTCACGCCTGTAATGCCAGCACTTTGGGAGGCCGAAGCGGGTGGATCACGAGGTCAGGAGATCGAGACCATCCTGGCTAACATGGTGAAACCCTGTCTCTACTAAAAATACAAAAAATTAGCCAGGCATGGTGGCGGGCGCCTGTAGTCCCAGCTACTCTGGAGGCTGAGGCAGGAGAATGGCATGAACCCGGGAAGCGAAGCTTGCAGTGAGCTGAGATCACGTCACTGCACTCCAGCCTGGGCAACAGAGTGAGACTCTGTCACAAAAAAAAAAAAGAAAAAAAAAAAGATCACTGTCCACTGTCTCCTAAGCTTTCAGTAATTTTTATTTCACTAATTTTTTTTCACCAACTATGTATTAATTGCCTAGTACATGAATATGTTATAAGTACAGAATTGTAGGAAGAGGAAACTTTGTTCCTACCTGAGACTTACAGTATAGTGAGGATCCTAGCCATTAACTTTTAAAATCACTTTTTTAACATTTAAAAATCACAAAACTATCTATACTTTAACGATCTGTATAATTTTATTTGTTAAGCTTTTTATAAAAAATGATGTTTATGAATGAAAATTTAGAAGTGCTACAGCAAAGCACATAAAATTGGGCTACCTTAGACAGAGAGGCAAATTAGGGACTTCCAAGATTATAGGACAGTTAATGTGCTATATAACTATGCAACAAAATAATTATTAGAATGATGTCATACTATTTTATTTAACTTGGTATTTTGTTTCATGGAGAATGAAGAAACAGACAAAGTAGTATATGATATCTATATTTATTCACATATTAATTTATGTAACTGTTTTAGTTGCTAAATAATTTTAACACCCTCTCTTATCTGAGATGGAAAAAAGTGATGATACGTAGAAATATTTGAGAAAATAAAGTCGCTAAAGTGACACCTTCTCTCCTTGAAAAGGAGGATGGGATGATGAGCCACTTACTTTCCAGATCTTACCATCAGGGCCTCCTCCCATGTGGTGCTATCCCACTGCATATCTACATAATACATGGCCTGTTCTCTGATCCAGAGACATCATCCATTCTGTCAGAATTTCTGTCTATGATTAACAAACATGTTAATTTACCATAATTCACTTATATTGAGGAACAAAACTTTTTCTTAGATATACTTGACTTTATATATGTTGTGTCTTTGTTTGCTGTTCCTAAAATTATCTGTTACATATCTAAATAATATTTATTTATATAAGTGACTTTGGATCATGAACCTTCAAGATCTGAGGTCTTTGCTCTATTTGTCCTACTCTTTGAAAGTATGCCAACAATTTTATTTCAATTCTGTCTATCCTGTCTTTGGCTTAGTTTTTCTTCAAAACTACTGTTCTTGTTGTTTCCAATTTTTATACCATCTTTTTAGATTTGAAAATGTTCAGCTTTCTTGTTTAATTGGTTTCATCCATTTGGTGATCGGTGGTGTGCTATTGTGTTCATTTCATCACTTTCATTTTTATTTCCTCTTTACATGTCTTCTAACTCTTTTTCCCATATGAATTTATTCCAACTCACTTGATATTCTCCATACCTAGGCTCATGATCCCTTCCGATAGTTGTAAGAAGAGACACTATATTAACTCTAAAATATGTTAATCATATGAGTGAGGGAGGTGTGTATATTTAGGATTGCAAATGAGCCCCTTCATTTCATGTAAATTTTACCTGCAGGGTACCTCCAAATTTCTACATCATATATCTTGTTCTTGTGTTTAGGTGCAGCTAGCCTCTAAATAATTCCCTATACCAAGGTAAAAGAGGGTTCAAAGGTGTGCAGTCAAGCCACCACCACCTTCTTGGGTACTCAATCTAGTAACAGTCTAACACCTCCTTAATATTACCCTACCTGTTGGCTCTACTGTTTTGTTGCCTCCTGATATGAAAGGATCCGGCAAGATCCCAGGATTATAGGATCTGGGCTAATGATATAATCTGGACCAGTAGGCATAATAATGAACTCATTTTTATTGATTCATAATGCTATCAAGAGAATTTTGAACACCCCTACTGGCTCAAAAATGGAAGCTGATGTTTGAGTAAAACCTAGGACAGATTTTCAGCTTTGAACTCACAATCATTTTGTTATATCTCTAATCTTAGGTTCTCACAGTCACAACATAAAGGACAGAAAGAGAAAATACAGATACTATTTTTTCTCCAAGACTGTTCTCAGCACTTCAGTCCTCTAGCCCTTTTCAGGTCCACACTTTCATTTCTCCCCAGCAATTGTGGCCCTCCTACTATCAGATTCTCAACTGTTTTTCACATGTTTCCAATCATTTTGACTTGATTTTCATCTAACTTTAAGCATTTTTTTTTTCTGAAATTTCTGGAGTTTTACTCAATAATTAAAATGATTAGTGTTTTCATGCCAACTATTTTATTCTACTAACATTTCAAATCTGAATCAACGAGAAAAGAACTCAAAACTTTTGCCTTTATAAGCTGATGCTAAGAGTTAAAATCACATAACAAAATTATAGATGTTCCACTTATAAAGTGGGAGCTAAACAGTGTATACACATGAAAATACAGAGTGGAATAACAGGCACTGGGGACTCAAAAAGGGAGGAGAGTGGGAGGGAAATGAGAGTTGAAAAATAACCTATTGGGTACAATGTTCCCTATTTGGGCAATGAGTTCACTAAAAGCCCAAACTCTTGCATTATACAATATATAACCTCTGTGACAAACTTGCACGTGTACCTCTGAATCTATAATTTAAAAAGATAATAAATGAATACAATTTTAAACATATCAATTTTGTGTCTGATGGACCATGGTGGGCTGAGAGTTGTTATGATGCTATGTCAGGCTTAAATGTTGTAAGACAGAAATTTCTCACATTTTTCTCATCTTTTGACTAAATTTGGAGCACTCAACTTTTTACACTTACTGTCAAGTTCACCCTATTGCCCTTTCTTGAATGTTGCATTTCACTCAGCATAAAGCTTTTACCAATCAAGTCACCTAGATTGATTCTTATTGAATATGTTTATATTCTCCACTTTATGGATATTTCCAAAAAGTCCTATACCAGCATTTTACTTCACTTTGTTCAGAATTTTGTTTCATTTTTCTCAATATCTTAGTCCCATTCATAATTTATGCTTGGATTTCCTTCTTGCTTCTCAGAATTGATAATTATAATACACTTCTATTCCATTCTATGTATTTCTAGTTTATTAGGCCGAAGTTAAACAAGGAGAACTGACCTACTTCATAGATTGGGTGGATCAGGAACAACGAAGAAATAGTTACTTATTTGAGTCTTGGAGCTAAAGGAACTTGAAAATCTAAATTAAGAGGCAGAATATAAGTTAAATTGGAACAATGAGAAATGAAGTTTATACTTCTATGAATAAAACAATTAAAATTCACAATGGATGTTACATGGAGCCATCAATGTGCTTCAGCTCTCAAAAATATATATACTCTTCATGCAATGTCTAGAGGAAGGAAGATAACGGTTCAGCTTTAGGCTGTTCGTATCTGTGGGATATACTGATAAAACTTATAAATCTCTGCCCAGTGTTTTCTATCAAGTCAAATGTGTCAAAGAGCGAAGATCACCAACTCTGCCAAAATGGGAAATAAAATGATGAAATGAGGATATTTAACCCAAGGAAGGCAAAAGTAATGTAAAATGTAATGCTTGTTTTCAAATAAATGAAACATTGCTTGATAATAAATTTGCTTCCTCAGAGGAGAAGATAATTAGTCTATAATATGTAACAATGGATATGAAAATGAACCTATAAAAATGTATAAAAATGAGTTTGGAAAGTAAACTACCAAAAAAAAAAAAAGGAACCAAATTAGGAATTCAATCCTACAAAATGGAATACCAAGAGATGACATATTTATTAATAGAAGTAAAACACAGAAACTTTCAATCATAGAATGGATCCATTGCATACATGTTATCTAAAACTAGGAAACAAAAAAATATAACTTTTTTGTGATGTAGCATAATTTTCAGTAGGTAAATATTTGAGCTTACCTAGTGAGGGTTTAGATTTAATCTGTGCCATCACACATACACACACACACACACACACACACACACACACACACATATATATATAATGGGGGTCATTATTATAGGAAAATAGGGTTAAAATCAATAATGTTCCCTCAATTATAGAAGTCAGAAAAGTGAATGGATTATCTTAGGATTATGAATTCTTTATTCCTTTATTCCATGTTGAGTGAAGGAGGAAAAGAAAATCTAGAGTTTCAGCAATACTTTGCTTCCAGTCTACATACACTAATTTTAGAACCAAGAGGAACAGTCTATGCTGGAGATTTAGTGAGTCCACTTCTTTGAAAAATACAGGTAAGAAAAAATGCGAAGAAGCTTAAAAATGTATTGATTCTAAACCCATTATTAAAATCGCCTCATAGAATTTCAACGAATTTGTTGATAGCCTATCATATGCAGCTAAAATGGTGATCAGATCATTCTACCATACTCATAGTTACTTCTCCAAATTAGTTTGAGCTTATGATTGACACTGTTATTCTTATTAACGAACCTGCTTCCTTCATGATGTAAAGAGCTACAAGCAGCCTACCAAGCCAGGTCTAAAATCCTTGAACTCATACACTCCAGTAATTTTAAATGCATTCCACTTTAGCTTTATATCCCATTGCCACATCGATATATTGTCATAATCCAGAAACACACAATCTCTGGAATCTTAAATTGCAATATTCTACTTGATCTAATATTACTACTTTTTCAATTCAATCTGTTAAGTTTGTTACCCCAATATGCTTAGTCTTCTAATGCTTTTAATGAATTATACTATCCATATAACCTAGCATAATGTAAACGAACAAATTAAAGAAAACCTAAGCACAAAAGTATATGGGAACATGAACATGCAAGCAAACAAGACTAACATGAAAGCTCAAGCATAAAAGAAGCACATATATATGGATATATGTATATATAGTCTTTCTATAGTATTTGTTACATATTTTATACATATCAATGTATTTTGTATATTTAAAATATATTAGTATATAATATATAAATAATATGTGTAAAATAAACATTTTACACATATTTCCTATTTTTCCTATTTTGGAAATAACCTCTTTACATCTACCTTATAATTGCTATTTTACATAGCACTTTCTATATTCTAAGCACTATTGTAGATCCAAAGGGAAAGAAACAATATTAGTTTAAAAAAAATGAAGAATTTCTTTTGCTTTGTTGCTCTTACAATCAATTGTGTGTGTTTTGGAGCAAGAAAAAGTATAAATTGCTTAAAATGCATTGATTGATAAATGATAATGGATACTATGCAAAAAATGACAAGGCAGTGCCATAGGGAGTGCTGATTGAAAGGGACTTTCAATTTTAAATGTGTTTTTCACAGTGATCTCACTAAGAAGGTAAAATGTGCACATCCACTCATATGTCATTCATTAGAGAAAAAAACTTGGCCTCACCTAACTTTACAGTAATCCTCTCCTATGCACAAAATTATGAGAGAAATGGACATTGGTAAATAAAAACACTTCCATATAAAGTAATTACTGCTGCAAATAAGATTACACACCTAGCTGAGAAATTACTGGAAATAAGAGCAGTTTAGAACCAGAAAGGGTGCTGCTTAAGATAGAAAATTGTAAATTAATAAGACTGGGGGAAAATGTATTTGAAATATACAGTGCTAACCACTAGATAAAATACAACTTGAAAAGATAAGAATCTCTGCAAGAATCTTTTCTGTAGGAAATAAAATTCAACTCAAAAAGGGGCAACACAATATCACTTATTGTAAATTGATTTTGACACAACCAAACTTCTCTACGTGATGCTTATATGTATGTGTGATTATCTGTTTTCTAGTTTTTTTCTCATATATCAGGAAGTTTTGTAGTTACAGAAGTTAGCAGAATCTCTGAAATGTAGCAGGCAATAAATAATGACTGTTGCTAAATTGAGAAGTAAATGGATGAACAAATTCACTTTAGTGGTACCAGTGAAATCAGGCTTCAAAAATATCATTCTTTTCATATTCCTGTTTGAAATGATGAAATAGCAAAAATTTGTTTCTTTTCAGTTGTGTGTATATGTGAGAGGAAGATAAAACACAAATTGTTTTAGTTTATTTTGTTTAGCCTTCAGTACTGGTAAAAAGAAATCTACTTATATATGTGCTATGTACATTTTAAATGGATTTTCAAATAGTAGGGTAGAGATTTTTGTCTTGAGCTCTTACTTTTTAAAGTATACTCAAACACTTTTGAGTCAGGCAGGGGTTAAAAGGTTTCATGTTTTAGTGTTTGATAGCACTGTAGGATAAATACAGTTAAAATCATTTATGTATATGTTCAAAAAGCTAGAAAATAGGATTTTTTACTATCCCCAACACAAAAAATGATAAATGTTTGAGGTGCTGAATTTGTTAATTACTCTGATTTGATTATTACACATTATATATATGTATTGAAATATCACTCTGTACCTAATAAGTATCTACAATTATTGCTATAAGTAAAAATAAAAGAGAGAAAAGGTTTTAAGATGAAGATATTTACCACAAATTTACTACTTTAAAAAAAACAGGTAAAGATTTTTGAAAAAACAAAAAAAAGATAACCGACTAGCTTTGACCAGTGAGCGGAAATTGCTCTGACCACCCAGTGACACAGACTGCAGTTGCTGAAACATTAACAATGAGAAAGGCAGCTGAGAAAATTATTAAAGTGGACAGTCACAAAATTCATTTCCAGTCCATTAGAACATGGCACATCCAGCTAGATTTTAACCGATGACTGAGATTCCCATAAACTATGAAAATTCTCTTTAGTTTAATTATAAGATTTCAACCGATGAAACAGGCTGATTTATTGCACATTTTTCAGCTGACACCAAAGGTCCATTGAAGGAGTAGTGAAAGCACAAGGAAGCCTGAGGCAGCTTGGCTTCTTTGGCTCCAGGCCAGTGCCCACCAACATGCCACTTGTTGTTACTGCAATGCAAATGCCTGCAATCCAGGCACTTACTGCATCTGAATTAATAGAGGAGAAAAACAACAACAACAAACACACACACGCACACTCACCAGACCAGCCGAATCGCCATTTAGAAAACAAATCTTGGTATGCTCAATGGCACTTTCAACTTCTAAATAAGAAATATAAATAGATTAACTCAGCAGTGCCAAAGAAAACACAGTGTATTAAAATCTACCTGGAGGATTTTGTGAAATGGTAATGACGTGAAAAAAATTCTGAAAGAATACATTGAATTTTTACTTCTCCCTTACCCAAGTAGCTTACATGATATTTAAAAAAATGTATTTCTCTTAATAAGATGCATTTTATAACTTAAGAATTATGCAAATGAAAATGGAATGATTTTAATCATTTCAAAAAATCTTGATTAGTATTTTCAAGGTAACCTAAAATAAGTAAATAAATAAATAACTACAATGAACTAGACTTAATTCTATATCTCAAATAAAAATTTGTAATTGTTTATTATTTTATAAATTTCTAATGATGTGTTCTGAGTTTTATGACTTCTGAACAAAAATAAACCTTTTAAATTTATAACTTTTATCTTCAACTCTTGATTAAATACACACACAAAAAAACTAAATTCTAAAAATAGTTCTATATTTCCAAAATTTGCAACAAAATATAACATGTATTATCAAAAACTACGCACATGCTGGAAAAGTTTCATTCTTCCCGTTATTGAGCATGTATAAATTGTATTTTTCTTTGTGTTGTTTGTATGCAGACACTGATAGAGACATTCACACTAATAAGAAAAATTTCCCAGTCATATTTTTATTGAAGGAAATGATAGTATGATGTTCCTGTGTCCACTTGAAGTGAAGAATGAATCTGTGAGTTGTTTTGGCCAAAGGAATGGTAGTTTAAGTGGCGAGAGACATTTCTGTGCAGTAGCATTAAGAATTACTGTACTGTTTATTCTGTGAGTGTGTTTTATTTTTCCCCACCTTGGTGGTTTTGGAAGCATAGCGAAGATGAAATGAGAATCAGTCAGTAAAACAAAATGTATCTGAGACAGGTCTCCATCAATTTTGAAGTGTATTTTGCAAAGGTTAAGGACATGCTTAAAAAACACATCTGTGCCTTTCTCCAAAGATAATTTTTGAAGACTTCAATATTTAAAGAGGAAAAACAGGCTGGAGGGGAAAGAGGGAGGGTACAGTCACATTACAAAATCCACGTGTTGTAAGAGAAAAGGAGCACATAGGGGAATAGTACATTAGGTATTCCTCTCATGCTCAGTGAGTCAGCACTTTACATGAGATAAAGTGAACACAGAGTAGCTACCTGTGAAGATATTTAACCTTTTATCTGTACCTGTCTGCTTAGGAACCAAAAGAAAGGCAGCTTCTTGCATGACTCAGTTTCAGCTTAATTTTTCCTTTTGGCATCTTGAATTGGGGCCCCACATTTCTATTTTCATTTTATATTTCACCTTCCTCTTGTTTTTGAAATCTTCCAGAGAAAGCATTTTAGAAGAAAATTAGTCTCTGGTCTTGGGTTTTTTCTCATCTCTCATTTGTAGGACAGTTTTTTCCTAGACAAACAGGTCCTACATGGTTGGGAAAGCTTGTTTTTAGCAGATTGTAAAGTCTCACATCCTACAAAGAAAAATTAGAGGGAGAAAGAGAGAAATAAACAGAAGAGAAAAAGAAGAAAACAACAAACAACAAAAAAGGGAAAAATCCTGGAAAACTGATATAAGCCATATTACTCTGAAGTTCATACATCAATAGGTATCAAAATTACTTATGTATACAAAAAGGTTACAGTTATTTTCTTCTGATGTTTAAGTTGTCTAGCTTTAGTGTTTCAAATCAGGAAAATGGAAAAAATGGAAAATGAGGAGAAATAATTAAAATATTATTGTGGAGATTTTGGCAAGGATAACTTTTAGAATTCAGTCCAAAATGTAAAATAATAATAATAATAGAAAATCACTGCACGAGGCTAGAATCAAATAATGAGTGCACTATAGTTCATTTAGAAACATTTTTTATCTTCAATTCCCCAATTTTATTAAAGATAAAATCACAATAGGGCTAATTTATTTTTAAAGTAAGTTTCAGTCTTCTTATTCTTGGCTTGATTATTTGTGTAAAGTGTGGCAAAAATAATCATTTGCTAATAGGCTTTCTCTCTCTCTTTCTCTCTCTTTCTCTCTTTTAATTGGCTTTGCTGGAAACATTTCCAATAAGAAATCTAAGAATACACATTTTTAAAAACCTCAAGCCCAGCTAAGCACTTATCTGTGCCTGCAGACACCTGTATGAATTGAATGTATTCTTCCCTTTTCAAAGTCCTAAGAAAATTTGAAATCCCTGGCCCTATCAGAAAGTGACATTCTTTACTTACCACAGGTCAGGACCCTGTAAATGACAAGCTATGGGGACAATATTTCCAAGGGACCTTTATTGGCCCTATAGGTAAGCCTCATTTTCTCAAGGTAATCTGAAAATATGTAATTCTAGTCAAAGCCTTGGTAAAATAATGAGTGACTCCAATTATGCCCTATTATAAAAGAAAACAGATTCTTATTGAATTTATGCAAATAACTATATTGCCATAAACTAATAATAATCACATATAGTTTCCAAATTTGGGAGATATTAGGTAAAGAGAAAAGAATTATGCTCTAAATTTTGCTCACTAGAGTATACTTTACTAAATTGTATAAAGCTATAAATAGTTTAAAAGAAAAAAGTATTTTCTTTATTGAAAAACAAAACAAAAGGAATCAGTAAATGTTTTAAACAAAAAGTCATAAAAGTTATTTTACTCTTCTGTTAGTTCAGTGTCTGCAATTGACTCCTGTTCTGCTCGATATTGGATCAAAAATCCTCATGAATACATCAGCTCTCCATGAGAGCCCTGGAAAATTTTCTGTCCATTCCAATGTTACAATCTCTAAAATTACCAGAAACTTATATTTAACAGTTCTCCTTAGACTTCTATAGCTGACTGTAAACTGCCTTATTAAGGGATTAAAGTAAAATGTCTTAGAACACCTATAGTTAAAGATACAATTGACAAGGAAATTTAGTTACTTCTGTGTCATACAACTATTTTACATAATAATAATAATTACTATTGATAACATATACTAAGACATATTAGAGTCACAGGAATCTCATATAATGTTGCAATAAATACTATTAACACATTTATATAACTATAGTCCAAAGATGGTTAAACATCATTTTATATTTGACAATGCTTCCTATATTATTTTATTACATCAAATAAGTCAAATATTTATTTGTAGACTTCAGGACACTGATTAATCCTTTTCCTCATCCCTTCCTCTCCCTCCCATCTGCCCTAAGAACAAAGAGCTTGTAAACCAAAGATTGGGCAGAGCCTGAGAGCTCTGGGCTGTGAGCAAGTCACCAGCTCTCCGGTCCCCTGGACCCACCTTTTAAACGGTTATTCTGTCTCTTTCTAACTCTTTTGTCTCCACCGGAATCAGGGTACCTGCTGGGTGGTGTGGGGCTGGTTTCCCCAACACCTGGCACCCAACATGGGGCTCCCCATAATCTCTACAAATATTCTGGTGAAGAAACACGAGTGTGGAAAGTGGAGGGCAACTGACAAAGGATGCATTTGTCAGTTTGGATGGTCCATCCATTTGGATGGTCTCATTGCAGAGTTGTGTTAAACCTCCTTTTATGTTGGCAGTGGGAAAAATTAATATCCTACCTGACTCTCAAACCGTATCATGCCTCAACTGTCATCTTTTTACCTGCATTAATTCTACCTTTAATAAAGATAACAGCATTTTACTGGTTAAGGCCCAAGAAGGAATTTGGATACCTATTTCCCTCAATAGACCTTGGGAGGCCTCTCCTTCCATGCATATTATCACTGAAGTACTAAAAAGAATACTTAATGGATCAAAGAGATTCATATTTACTTTAATAGCTGTGTTCATGGGCCTTATAGCTGTTACAGCTACTGCTGCTGCTGCTGGTGTTTCTTTGCACACTTCTATTCAAACTGCGGGCTTTGTGGATATTTGGCAGAAAAATTCTTCTAAGCTTTGGAATTCCCAAAGCAAAATAGATCAAAAATTGGCAAATCTAAAAATCTCTGTCAAACAATAATTTGGATGGGAGATTGGAGTATGAGCTTGGAGCATAGAATTCAAATGCAAGGTGATTGGATACTTCTGATTTTTGTGTTACTCCTAGCTCCTATAATGCCACTGACCACCATTGGGAGATGATTAGACATTACCTACAAGGAAAAGAAGATAATTTAACATTAGATATTGCAAAACTGAAAAAAACAAGTCTTTGAGACATCTCACCCATTGCCTGGAGCTGATATTCTTGCTGGAGCCGCTGATGGCCTTTCTAATATCAATCCTTTAAAGTGGATTAAAACGATAGGTGGATCAACAATTGCAAATTTTATTTTGATTTGTGTTTGTTTATGCTGTTTGTTTTTAGTCTACAGATGCGGACGGCGCCTTGGGAGAGAAGCCAGACACCGTGAACGAGCCATGAGAGCAATGGCGGTTATGAATCAAAAAATATTAATAAAGCCAAAAAAGGTGGACATGTGAGAAAGAGAGTTTCTTGGGTGCCAGTTGAGTTGGTCTCCCCTGTGTGAGACACCCATGGGAAGCCATGGGTGGCCTCTGAGGAGCAAAATCTCCTTATTGCCTTCATGTCTTTATGCCCCGAGAGCATAACTGCTCAGCGGCATTCCACAGGTTGCTCAGGGAGATAACACTCTCTTGAAGCAGTGGAGTATAATCAAACATCTTGGTTCCTCCTGAAACCCACTCCTACCCATTTCAGTCCCGCTAAGTTTAAGATCTTAAGTAAATTAGACACACGCTTTTGCTCAAGGAAATTCACAGAACCTGCCACTGCTATACATCTTATTGAATGACTCATGAGTTCTCCTTCACTGATTAATCCTTTTTCTCATCCCTTCCTCCTCCTATCTGCCCTAAAAAAAAGAGCTTGTAAACCAATAAACTGGGGGGATCCCGAGAGCTCTGGGCCATCAGCAAGACTCTGATGCTCTGGTTTCCTGGACCCATCTTTTAAATGTTTATTCTGTCTCTTTCTAACTCCTTTGTCTCCGCCAGACTCAGGGCACCCGCTGAGTGGTGTGGGGCTGGTTTCCTCAACATTATTTTACTCTTCTGTTAGTTCAGTGTCTGCAATTGACTCCTGTTCTGCTCGATATTGGATCAAAAATCCTCATGAATACATCAGCTCTCCATGAGAGCCCTGGAAAATTTTCTGTCTATTCTAATGTTACAATCTCTAAAATTATCAGAAACCTATATTTAGCAGTGCTCCTTAGAGTTCTATAGCTGATTGTAAACTGCCTTATTAAAGGATTAAAGTAAAATGTCTTAGAACATCTATAGTTAAAGATACAATTGACAAGGAAATTTAATTACTCTGTGTCATACAACTATTTTAGATAATAATTGTAATTACTATTGATAACATATACTAAGACATATTACAGCCACAGGAATCTCATATAATCTTGCAATAAATACTGCTAACACATTTGTATGAATATAATCCAAAGATGGTTAAACATTATTTTATATTTGACAATGCTTTCTATATGATTTTATTACATCAAATAAGCCAAATATTTATTTTTGGACTTCAAAGGACCTACTATCAAAAAATTAATGTGGTCAATAGAACTGAATGTAGCATATGATTTTAGAAAGCTCATCAAACATAAAAGTTTAAAACACTTGACATCACAGGATAGGATCACAGGTCACTGTAAAATAAGTCATTCATTTACCCAATAAAAACTCAAAGATTTTCCTCTAAAAAGCAAAAATCTTTCTTCTTTGAAAGAGGAGAGTTAATCTCCCAAGCAATAAGCCCTAATAAAAACAGTGTGAGACCAGTTAAATCTGTCTTTCAAATATTATAAACAAATCTTTTTAGTTTTAATTATCTTGACCCTAAGATATAATTTCCATAAATCTTTTTATAAAATTGTACACTTTTTTTTTTTTTAAAGATTTGGTTAATGCTCCAAGAAAGGCTTGTTAATCTGACTCAGGGGCCTATATGCTCGTCATGCATCAGTGTTCATTTGAAATTAATGCTAAATTTATAGAGAAACTCTGAATTATTTTTATCTCTCAAAATAGTCTCTTATAGTCTCATGTGACTACCTCTTCTGCAATAGTATCTGGGTCTACAGGGGTTCAATAGTTTTAATTTCTAGCTCTGTGAATCACAAAGGCAGTTTACTTTGATTGTCATCATCTCTCGCTTCTGATGAAGGCTTTAACTGCTGTGAGTGCTTAAGATTTTGCAGTACTTGGTGTCCTTTTTAGACCCAGGAGACAAAGTACTGTAATATGATAGCACAGGACTGTAAAAGCAATACAGAAGGTTGCATGGATATAAAAAGCTTAATTTTTTAAAGTTTTTAATTATTTGTTTTTACATTACAATTTGTTTTAATTTAAGTCTTCCTAGGGAAATTAAACCTTAGTAAAAATGACATAGAAATTATTTCAACAAAACATAAAATCTGTTAGATCTGTTACAAAAAGACAAAAAAAAGAAAAAAGAAAAAAAGACCTTCTGCAGTGTGATTGCCTTTCTTTCCCTATGGGGAGTTCATTTAGATAACCTGGAACTCAAAACTAATAAAAATGATATTTGAATTAGTCAAACATAGGAAGAGTGTGTCCTGGGTTATAAGTGAAGCTTTTTTGTTTCATTAAAGCCAAAGGCACAGAATGTTATATTGAAAGAAGATATTTCCTTTAGAACTTTAAGATAAAACATTTTTAGCATCAGGCCACAATAGCAGTTAGAACCGGAGAGAAAAAAATTGAAGGAGTTATTATTTCAGGTTTTTTCAAATGGGGGAGAAAACTGAAAACAATGAGATGCAATAAAAGTTGAAATTTGGGGTTAAAATAAATTAAAATCTCTTGTAATTTTATTAAGAGCAAATAAATAGTTTAAGAAAATTTTGGTGTTCTAACCAATTCTTTAGTGTGTTAGGGTATTTTTAATATTGAAGCCCAATCTTTAGAAACACTTTTATAAATAATTTCCTTTTCATGATAGCTAATATGATCATATAAAGTCTTCTTTCTCACAAATTCTCTTTGTACAAATCTGATCATGACTTATACAAACCATTTGCATTATACTCAGATCTCCTGTTTTATCCTAAACATCCCTGTCTCCTAAATAACCAATTATTTTACTTTAGGACAAAAAATTTACCTTATAAGATAATTTCCCATACACAATTATTTTCCTTTTAACCTTTACTAGCTGAAATGCCTCTTTATATTTATAACTTTCTTTGCATCTCTCTTATTTACTGGTTCCTTTTACCTTGTTTCATAAATAATCTCTAAATAACTTTTGAATTAGGCAAAAATTATTTTCCTTTAAATAAGAACACATTTTAAAAAAATGATTTCCTATAATTTTTAAAACTTTGGAAATGACCCAGACATTTAATGACCATCTTTTATTTAATTTAATATAATTTTAGATTTTAAATAATATGACAAATTTATTTATAAGCATTTATTCCATTACATTTAGCTGATTAATTTATTTTTAATAGTTTACCTTAGATTGCTTATGAAAAATGTGATAGTCATTATTTAATCTAATTTTCCTGTTAGCCATTTGTATATCCTGTGAATTTCAGGTGTTTACTTAAGAGTAATAAGGTTAAGTAATTTTTTTTATCAATAACTCAAGATTTAGCTGTATTGAACAAACAATATTAAGTGCCTTATTTATAAAAAATTACACAAATAGAGATAACTCTCTTTTGGGATGCATTTATAGCTTTATAACCCTCATGCCAAATTTTGACAGCTTATAATATCCAGCAGAGAGAAATTTAAAACTATTTGACCAATAAATCTAAACAATAATGTATATTGACAATTCTGAAGGGATTTCTAATTTTATTTTACCAACCAGCTTACTTATTGAAGAATAATTTAAGCCAGGTAAACTTGAAAATGGATTTGGACTTAAAGTCTCTATTTTTCTGATACAGCATTTGATTTAAGCACTTCTTTTTTTTCTTTAAGCCAATGAATTAGAGCTCTTTTTAATATTTTTTGTAGTGAAACATATACACGATATATTAAATACATAAATAAATATATAGATATATTAGATATGCAGGTGGAAGTAAATCTTATAGATTTACAAGACCCTTTTCTTTTTCTCCTAGTTTAGACTTTCAATTTCTTGATCATCTGTCTCATTACTCCAGGCAGTTGTAAGCTGAATAGCCCTAAATTTGCTTACTTAAGTAGCAACTGTTAGGTGAAAATCAGATAGCAAAATTCACACTTCAAAGTACAGAGAGATAGAGGAGAGAGAGATAGAGGAGAGAGAAATAGAGAAGAGAGAGAGAAAGGGGGAGAGAGAGAGAGAGAGAGAGTCTGGTGTGTGAGAGGGAGATTACAAATAGATGCCAAATCAAACATAAAATTGTATCTACCACAGGATTGTATAAGAAGACCAATTTTATTTAGATAGGTGGTTTTAAATTTAGCCTCTATCTTTTAACTGGATCTCTGGGCTCTGAGCAAAGTCCCCACTGAATCCTGGTCTGCAAAAAAAAAAAGAGCTGTCATGAGATTAAGCCATGTAATGCTTTTACACTGCACTTTGTTACAAAGACATTTCTCTGTCTAAACTACACCCTTTCTTATCTTAAACAATCAAGAGTAGCCCCTGTTGTAATAATTATTTTAGTCCAAAAAAATCATGTAACACAATACAAAGACAAGTAGTTTAAGATCTGAGAGGAGCTTTTCTTTTTACACTCTTGGAGTTTACATAAGGAGAAACAAGAGCTTCTCTCCAAAAAGGAGTCTGGAAAAATGACGATTCGGCAATAGACGAAAAAAGAAACTGGTAAAATGGTTTCTTCTGATTACACGGAAGAAAGATCATGGGCATAATGACTTTATAGTTCTTGCATAAGAAGTTATAAAACAAAATATTAGTAGTCTGTGCTGCTTACTACTGGATTCAAAAAGGAAAAGATGATATATTAATTTTAAGCTTGTTATAAAATGGGAGTCCATGACAATTTAAACAAGCATTTGCTTCCCATACCCAATTTCTAAAATATTAAAACAAAGAAATTCTTTGAGTTCTAAAAAATTAACCATTCTTATATTAATGAAATATCGTTAACATTTCATCAATATCAAGTGCGATTTCAAACAAAACCACACTTATTGTTTAATCCTCTGTGTAAAATAAGAGTCTCAGATTAAAGAATAATGTGGTTTTCAGCTAATCTTTTCTTTCCATTGTACAAAAATTCCTTAGGAAAAAGAAGCTAATCATTTGTGCCATGCTAACATTGTGAACCCAACATATTTGTGATAGATCCATAAAGAAGGCATAGAGATGAGAAAGCAAAGATGTATATAAATACAAATCTTACCGTGAACATGATTAGTTTCTCATAGTGCTCTCTCCAATCAAAGAAAAATAAAAGCCAATTAAAATGAAGGAGAGTATATAGGCCCGAGTTAATAAAGAGGCTAAGAACTTTAAAGATGTAAAGCTCCCTCTAAGCCCTCCACATCTATTAACGGGAAACGGAATGTACATATTTTTTCACCCAAGTTGCTAAAGCCAAAAAAAAAAAAAAAAAATGTAAATGACGATTACCCCAACAGGTGGAAACTGATTCTGGAGAATAATGTACATTGGAGCTTCTTTCGGGGACAACAGCAAAGGCCTTGGCCAGGTGCGGTGGCTCATGCCTGTAATCCCAGCACTTTCAGAGGCTGAGGTGGGCGGATCACGAGGTCAGGAGATTGAGACCATCCTGGCTAACATGGTGAAAACCCATCCGTCTCTACTAAAAATACAAAAAATTAACCAGATGCAGTGGCGGACACCTGTAGTCCTGGCTATTTGGGAGGCTGAGGCAGGAGAATGGCATGAACCTGGGAGGCGGAGCTTGCAGTGAGCCAAGATCGCACCACTGCACTCCAGCCTGGGCGACAGAGCGAGACTCCGTCACACACACACACACACACACACACACATACACACACACACAAAAGAGTGAAAGAGTGAAGGCCTCCTTGTGTCTGCATATACCAGAGATCCTGAACTCTGAGCTCAATGTCATGACAAAATGGGGATTTTGTCTCACTTGGGAACAGGATAATGTAACTTATGTGAAAAGCAAATTAAACTAATATTTCCTTTCCAGAACAGAAGACTGTAATAGTGATTCTAGCTATGCTAATAATCTGGCCTTCTGGCTTCTTTCAGAGAGGCCTGTAGTTGAGATTTCTTTTAGTCAATGAAATGTGAATAGATGTGAAATGTCCCGTGTCCAGGCAGAAGCTCTAACGGGGAATGTGCAGTTCACCACGCTTCCTTCCTCCAGCTGTGATGTACTTGGAAGCACATGTTGAAACAGTGTCCAATCAACTTAGGTCTTGAATTGACTACCATGAAAAGAGGCTCTTACCAATCTTTGTACATCAAGTAGTGTGAACCCTTAGTTGTGTTATGTTGCTGTGATTTTGGAGTTGCTTTACAGTTGACCCTTGAACAACACGGGTTTAAACTGCATGGTTTCTTCTGCCCCTGCCATCCCTGAAACAGCGAGACCAACTTTTTCTTTTTCTCCTTCTCAGTCTAATCAACATGAAAATGACAAGGATGAACACCTTTATGATGACCCACTTCTCTGTAATGAATAGTAAATGTAGTCTCTCCTCTTTATAATTATTTAATAACATTGTCTTTTCTCTAGCTTGTTTATTGTAATAATATAGTATATAATACATATAACACACAAAATATGTGTAAATCTACTGTTTATGTTATTGATAAGGCTTCTCATCAACAATAGGCTATTAGTAGTTAGGTGTCGGGGGACTCAAGTTGTAAACAAATTTTTGACTGTGTAGGGAATTGGTGCATCTAACTCCCATGTTGTTCAAGGGTCAACTGTATTTTACTCTGTTCAAGGGACAACTGTATCTTATCCTGTTCAAGGGTCAACTGCATTTTATCTTGTTCAAGGGACAACTGTATTTTATCCTGTTCAAGGGTCGACTGTATTTTATCCTGTTCAAGGGTCAACTGTATCTTACGCTGTTCAAGGGTCAACTGTATTTTACCCTGTTCAAGAGTCAACTGTATTTTACCCTGTCCAAGTTCAACTGTATTTTACCTATTCAAGGAGCGACTGTATTTTACCCTGTTCAAGGGACAACTGTATTTTATCCTGTTCAAGGGTCAACTGTATCTTACCCTGTTCAAGGGTCAACTGTATCTTACCCTGTTCAAGGGACAACTGTATCTTATCCTGTTCAAGGGACAACTGTATCTTATCCTGTTCAAGGGTCAACTGTATCTTACCCTGTTCAAGGGTCAACTGTGTCTTACCCTGTTCAAGGGATGACTGTATTTTACCCTGTTCAAGGGGCGACTGTATTTTATCCTGTTCAAGGGGCAACTATATTTTATCTTGGCAAACATTTCCTATAATATGTGGAACAAAAATAGTTTTACTTAGTTTTTTTATTTTAAAAAAATGAATGAGAAGTATGTGTGTGTGTGTGTGTGTGTGTGCGTGCACGCAGTCATCACTCAGTATTTATGGGAGACTGGTTTTTCAGGACCTCTTACAGACACCCAAATCCACAGATGCTCAGGTCCCTGATATAGAATGGTGTAGTATTTGTGTATAACCTATGCACATCCTTCCACATACTTTAAATCATTTCTAGATTACTGATAATACCTAATAAAATGTAAATGCTATATACACAGTGGTTGCACTGTATTATTTAGGGAACAATGACAAAAGTCTATACATGTTCAGATTTGCTTTTTTAAAAAACAATGTAACAAAGTGGCTCATCTGAAATTCCTCTTGCTAGAAAAAAAAATTGGCATTGAAATAACAATATAGTCAAAAATATATAGGTCATCTTGCAAGAGAATAATGGGAATTCTGAAAATAAAACAAAAGAAAAGCCTAAGCTTCTAATGTATATATAATTTCATGACATGGATGCCTAGAGGAATTTGAGCATGTTCACAACTAAGATGTTTGTGTTTTATACCTGTGACATAACACGTGTATACTGGGAATAAGGAGCAGGGCAGGAGATAAAGGCTTAGGCCAATTCATGACTTGGAAACATGTAACCGAGGCTGAAAATTACAAGAAATTCACAATTGAAAAGTAGGCTACAGAAAGGAAATTTGCCTATCTTCGCTTGTATTCCATGTGGGAAAAAAGTTCACCAGAAAATTTATGTCCTTAAGCAAGAATGAAGATGGAGTCTTTTAAAAAATTCTATATGTTTAAGTTGTACTGCAAGATTTTTTGGTATACATATATAGTGAAGTGATTACTATAGGTTGAGTGAATTAACATATCCATTATTTCCCATAGTTACATATCTTTTTTCTTATTTTTTCTTGTGATGCAAGTCTTGAAACTGAGAAATTACCATATAAAGGGGTTGGTTGCTAATAATTCAGTAGATGTACATTGTAAAAGCGATCATAGAAGTGGTCTTGAGTAAAATATCAAGCAACTCATGATACAAAAATCTGTCTAAGCAAAAGTCGGCACTGTGAATATACAAGTAAAGGTAAATAAAATGAAAAGAAAGAGACAATAAATAACAGACATCCATGGAATACAATATTTGTTTCTAAAATAAAGTAATGTAAGAATAGACGAAAAATACAAGAAAAAAACCCATGTAATATAATAATATGTGAAGATGAGAAATAATCAAATTAAAATTAAATATGCAATGATGCACTAAACAGTAAATCAGTACAGTTTAAAGACAGTTAGTCAAATGACACAGGAACATTAATAAACGGACAATATAAAGAAAGTTTATGAGACATGTAGGGTATAAAAAAGTTCCATTAACCGAATAAATGAAACTGAACATTTACTCTGAGAATACTAAGAATATTCCAGGTAAAACGGAAAACATGCATCTTCAGATTCAGCAAGCACAGTAGATCTTAAGTAGAATAAATAAAAATCAATCTCCACCTGGACATTGTCATAGTAAATTATAGAAGCATAAATGGAATAATAGTTATTGAATGTATGTAAATTAAACACACACACATACACACAAACACACATTACATATTACCTCCAAAGAATGAGAATTTGATGACTTTTTTAAATAGCAAGAACAAGCTAGAATATAATGAAGAATTTCAAGTTGCTGGAATAAAATTTCTGTGATTTCACATTTCTATATCAAGATAAAGAGAAAATATGAAATAACAATATGTTAATACCAAAATAGAAAGCTTTGTACTAGCAGAACTTCATTTTACAAGCTAGTAAAAGATGTGTATCCAGAAAAAGAAATGACAGTGCATGTAAGTAGTTAGGGCTAAATACATCCCTTCATAAGTGATAGTTGACCAGTGAATGAATACCAGATCAGTTAGCCATGTGAAAGAGAATGACTGGAGAATAAAGTGGGGATTCTTAAAACAGTACTTCAAATGTATAAAATATCATCATGGAGCCTAAGAAAAAGATCCTAATACAGATCTAGGGGCTATATGTTGGTGTAGTATCAAAAGCTGCCAGGTTACAAGCTGTTGCCGGAAGTTGTACTGTTATTCATCCATAATGGGGAAGCACTGAAAGAATTTAAGTAGATTGCTGACATTCCAATTGTATTTCAGAAATATGGATAGTACAATAATTTTGTGGACAGATTGTAATGAGAGGCAAACAGACATGTAAGGAAGTTTTTGAAAAAAAATGTAATGAAAGTGTTTTATAAACAGAAAAGTTTTATAAATAATGGTGTAAATAAAGAGAAGGAGAAAAAAATCTATAATGCTTTTTTCTTTGGTTTGAGTGTCTGAGAGGATATTGTTTAAATTTATTATTGTGGTAGGAATTAACCAAGGCAAAAAATGAGTAGTCAACTTTAACTGTATTACAATTGAAGGTCCTCTCAGTCAAACCTCCCAGGACTTTAGAGTTTACAATTTTTGGATTTCCTCCCTTATCCCTTGCATGAGTTAGATTTCTCCAGGTTTCTATTGTTTCTTATAGGGAGTAACAGCAGAGACTGGTACACGATGGTGTAGAGCTACAATGACTGAGTCTCTCTGAAATAGAGCAAATCTTTCAGAGGTAATGTAAACATGTGCCTACAAAAGTATTAGCTACAATTCATCTGAAGCTAATGAAGTCATTTGGTGTGACCAAGACACTGAGGAGATGAATTCTGACCATTGCATTTTTTGATGAAAGAAAACTATCTTGTGTTAATTGTATGGGTTGTTTCTATTTCCTAGTGAATTCTATTTTTAACTATTAAAGTTTTAGTTACAGATTTAGCAGTTATCAGAAAAATACAATTCTCATCCACTAATGAATGTGATTTTTCTCTCCATTCAGTTATCCTTGTTACTGGTGCTTGGTCAACAATAGATTTTTACATATAGTTATTCTTACTGATAATTGAAAAATGTAGTAGTAAAAATGTAAGAATAGAGGAAGAGTAACCAGATAAGAGACAAATGAAGATGTCTAGGTGAACAATTATGGTGACTTAGACTCTAGAATTAGCAGTATAGATGATAGAAGTGAAGAGATTCAGGATTGAATATAAAAACATAAAAGAGTTAAGATTAACTCATAGGTTTTATGCCTGTACAACTGTATAAATTGTGGTGCCTTTTACTAAGTTAGGGAACATAGGGAAAAAGCACATACAGTGAATATAGTGGAAGCAGTTTTAAGGATACCTTTTTTTTCTATGTGAACTTTGAAAAAAACAACTTAACAATTAAAAGATGTAAAGTGAGTGCTGTGTGATAAACTCTGCAGCTCATGGAAAGAGGCTACGTCTGACTACAGATAAACCTTTTGTTTTAGACATGTATAAATTTTATATAAAACACAGATTTCGGATAAAAATACGCCGAAATCGAATACAGATAAACGAAAGGCTCAACAC
Organism: Macaca thibetana thibetana; assembly: GCF_024542745.1. Lineage (NCBI taxonomy): Eukaryota > Metazoa > Chordata > Mammalia > Primates > Cercopithecidae > Macaca > Macaca thibetana. Next base: position 64,839,094 of record NC_065594.1, read on the forward strand.
ACTTCTTGGGTTATCCCAGAATTTAGATTTGGGGGATGGAGGAAACAAATTTTAAAAATGACCAGTATTACAAGTTGATATCCAAGAGAAAGCTCTGACAGAAAACAAAAAAAAAGGGAGAAATGTATGTCAAATCTGTCTAATATGTTGAATAAATTGTGGATTGAAATTGTTATTAAATTAGAGTTAATGGAAATCTTTCTACCAAGTGATAAACTGGATTCAAGAGATTTAAGCAGAAGATAAAGGGGAACAATGCTAACAGGGCATTCTTTGATAATTGGCTGCAACATAGAAGAATGAAATATAGTGGTAACTAGAGTACGATGTTGATTGAAGGACTTTTTTGTGATAAAGTATGTCACAATATATCCTTACATTTTGGGGTTTCATTTTCATTTTTATTTTTTTGAGACAGAGTCTTGCTCTGTTGCCAAGGATAGAGTGTAGTGGTGAGATTTCCACTCACTGCAACCTCTGCCTCCCAGGCTCAAGTGATTCTCCCACCTCAGCATCCCAAGTAGCTTAGAGTACAGGAATGTGCCACCATGCCTGGCTAATTGTTTTGTATTTTTAGTAGAGGCAGGGTTTTGCCTTGTTGCCTAGGCTGGACTTGAACTCCTGGACTTGCCTAGGCTGGACTTGCACTCCTGGACTCAAGCAATCTACTGGTCTCAGCCTCCCAAAGTACTGGGATTACAAGTGTGAGCCACCATGCCAAGCTACAATGTATCCTTATGTTGATAGGAATTATGATGCAGGAAGAAGAAAGGAACTTGCAATAAAAAAAATTTAGTATAGGTTTATCAGTGGGATACAAGGATCATATGGATGGTTTGACTTTTAATAGGATAGAAACATTTCAAATTCACTTATTATAATAGAAGGAAAAAATAGTTAGTTAAATTTGGGACTATATAGAGGTGGAAGACCTCTTCTGATTGCATACATTGTCTCAGTAATGTAACAAAAAAATCATCAGCTGACTGATAACAGGAGAAAAAAAAAATGGAAGAAATAGTTGCATAGAAAAATGGAAAAAATTAACTGATATGGAAAGTATAGGAGAACCACCTGTAGACTTATATTGATGAATTAAAGATGAGCATGTGTGTTGGATGGGGGGTAACAGGGGGAGTTGCCCAGCTATATACACTACTCCAGTGCAGACAGAATGTTTAACTTAAGGGCACTGTGATCCACACTCCCTCAACCTCAGGAGATTTAATCGATGGAGAGAAAGCAAACCTCGGTGTTTATGCACTGAGGATCATTAGGCAATAACCTTTACATATTTGGGTCATTGGTTCTAAGACCTGTATGCAGCAACACTAGAATGAGAGGGTTGATAAAATGTGAAAATATATGCATATTTAGCTTATGCATCACACGAGGGTCTATATAATTTTAGAATTAGGGTATTGGAGTGACTGAGCTATCAAGATAGACGGTGGTTGCCAGACGAAGTCATGATTAAAAACAAGACTCAAGCGTTGGTTCAATTATTGTTAATTTAAAATCTAGTTGTGGCAATTAGATTGGATGACTGGGGTGAGGTGGAAGACAAATGTGTTAAGAGAGGAGAAAGTTGCACAGAACTATGGAGAATGGATAACCTTTTTTGTTGGAAGCAAGCCCCCCAAAATCTGGCCATAAACTGGCCCCAAGACTGGCCATGAACAAAATCTCTGCAGAACTGTGACATGCTCATAATGGCCCTAATGCCTGCGCTGGAAGGTTGTGGGTTTACAGGAATGCGGACAAGGAGCACCTGGCCCACTCAGAGAGGAAAACCACTTGAAGGCATTCTTAAGCCACAAACAATAGCGTGAGTGATTTATGCCTTAAGGGCGTGTTCCTGCTGCAGTTAACTAGCCCAACCTATTCCTTTAATTCATCCCATCCCTTGGCTTCCCATAAGGGATACTTTTAGTTAATTTAACATCTATAGAAATAACGCCTATTACTGGTTTGCTGTTAATAAACACGTGGGTAAATCTCTGCTTGGGACTCTCAGCTCTGAAGGCCTTGAGACCCCTGATTTCCCACTTAACACCTCTATATTTCTGTGTGTGTGTCTTTAATTCCTCTAGTGCCTCTGGGTTAAGGTCTCCCCCACCAAGCTGGTCTCAGCACTTTTTATACTAATGATCATGAATACTGAAAATGGTACCAAAACACCAGGGCCAGTCTAGGTCCTGCTGCTTACAGTGCAGAAAGCCAATTACTGAGATGAAGAGTATTGTCAAGGAAGAAGGCTTGAACTGGGTGCTGCTTCTGAGGAGATGGGAGCTCAGTCTCCAATCCATCTCCCTGACCAACCAAAATAAGGGGTTTATATAACAGAAAAGAGATGTAACAATGTGTAAGAAAACAGTAACTAAGGAGGAACAAGGAAGCAATCACAATGAATAAGGGATACTGCCATCTTATTGTCTGGATACGGTTATGTGGTGAGTTTCAGTTCTTTGCTACGTTTTTGTTTTCTTTTTGAGAGGCCTGAGGTGATTTCCTGAGGAAAGAACTCAGATAAAACAAATACAAGTTTCATGCTTTAAGACCAGAAGGGTCAATTTCTATATTTATCACATACAAGCAAAAGGCTGGGAGCGGTGGCTCACGCCTGTAATCCCAGCACTTTGTGGGGCTGAGGCGGGTGGATCATGAGGTCAGGAGTTCAAGACCAGCTTGAACAACATGGTGAAACCCCGTCTCTACTAACAGTACAAAAATTAGCTGGGCGTGGTGGCACGTGCCTGTAATCCCAGCTACTCAGGAGGCTGAGGCAGGAGAATCACTTGAACCCAGGAGGCGGAGGTTGCAGTGAGCTGAGATAGTGCCACTACACTCCAGCCTAGGTGACAGAGAGAGACTCCATCTTGAAAAAAAAAAAGCAGTCTGTGTGACGATTAGGTTGGTTTCAAAAACACGACTGGTATAATACAATGAATTTCTTCCATGGATAAGGGCAATTAGCAGAAGGAAATTTATGACTCTGACAGAATGAAATCAAATTTTACAATCTGATGGCATGGAGATCAAAGCCCTGGTCTTTTTGACAGCATGTATGCTAAAAAATGTGGGGGAGCTTCAATTATTTGTTGGATCACAGGTAATCTGGAAGGTAAGGCATGTAGGGCATGACAAGCCATCAAATCATTTTCTTTTATGTATGATTTTACAACATCACATTTAAAGACTATTGAGTAAAATTATGTTTTCTTATGAAACATTTTAAAACCCTTTATTGTTCACAGGGCCTGGGTTTAAACTTAATATGGACTCTTGCCATTTGTTAATTGAAGCATTTCTGATTATCATTCTAATTCCATCAAACACACATACTGGATCTGTTATTTTGTACTGATTATTTCCATGTAGGCTCCAATGCAAATTAGCATCTAACTTACAATACCTCGAAGGAGTTCCAGAACACGACCATTTAGTACTTCAGAAATCAAAGTTGCATTCTTTTTTATACAGTAATTATATAAGATGTATGTATGCCTCTTGTCTTTCAAGCCTGAAATTAATTTTTTGAAATCTGCATTTTTGCCATATGATAAGCATTGAGTCTCAAGAAACAGTTTGCTTCAGTGAAGAATAACTAAGTCAAGGGTATTGCTTTCAATCTTTAACAGAATGCAGATTGCTTACTGAAAAGCAAAGCCTTCATTTCATAAATTGAACAGAAAGATAATTGAAAATAATTGTAAGTATTTAAAAGTAGATCACTTGAAAAAGTCAAATCTAAATATCTCTCGTGAAAGCCTGTACTTTTATTTAAATAAAAAGTATTTTCATTTATCTTAAACATTTTAGTGTTTTGTTCTATTCGTTTTAAACTAGACTTGACTAGCATGAATTATTCAGCATTAAGTTTTTTCTTTATTTAAAAAATAAATTCTTAAACATTTTTAATATTTGATAAAAAGCACATCTTCTATATTCATTAAAACTAAACCTCATATAGAAAACATTTATTCTTCTAATTGCTAGCAACTCAACCTTTTAATGAATGACATAAGCTACTAATATTCACTCATTTTTAAAGCAAGAAAAGAGTAGTCAGATAATTATAATATTAAAAGAAAAGAAAAACAGAAATGAAGGCCAACCTGAAATTCTGTATTCTACAAAATGATCCTTTAAAAGTGAAGAAGAATACTTTTTCTGAAAAATAAAAACTGAAGAAATGTGTTGCCTATAAAATTGTCTTGTAAAAATGTTTTAAAATGTTATTTAGGAAGAAAAATGATATAGTTCAGAAACTTGTATCTACATGAAGAATTCAGGAAAAGTATTAGAGAAGGAATACATACAGATAAATAAAATATTGTATTTTTCTAATTCCTAGTTGATCTAGGAGATAAAAGTTTGTTAACGTAATAACAACAAAAATTGTATTTGTTAATTATAGAAAGTGTGGAAATGAAATATATGATGATGTTATGAGGGGCAGATGGGACAAATTGAGAGTATTTTTCTTAGAAGATATGTGCACTGCACATGAAGTGGTATATCATTATTTGAAAGAAGATGCCAGGCACAGTGGCTTATGCCTGTGATGTTGGCACTTTGGGAGGCTGAGAAAGATCACCTGAGCTCAGGAGTTTGAGACCAGCCTGGTCAACATAGTGAAACCTCATCTCTCTCTATATATATAAAAAAAAAACCGTCACATGCAGTGGCATGTACCTGTAGTCCAGTCTTGGGAGGCTGGAATGGGAGGATCACTTGAGCCTGTAAGGTCAAGGCTACAGTAAGCTGAAATTGTACCACTGCACTCCAGCCTGGCTAACAGAGTGAGAAAGTGTCTCAAAAAAAAAAGAAAAAAAAGAAAAAAAAAAAAGAAATCCTGAGAGAAGACTTAATACTTACAATAGTTGTAAATCATGTTGTAACCTTTAGGGCAAATACTAATAAAAGATAAAACCATAATTAAAATGCTAAGAGAGGAGAAAAAATGAGATTATTTTTAAAAACGTGATCAATTAACACCACAGAAGGCAGAAAAAAAAAGAGTGGATGCCGAGTGATGGTTACTAGAGACTGAGAAGGGTAGCAGGGAGGGGAGGCAAGCGAGGATGGTCAATAGGTGCAAAAATATAGTTAGATAATTTGAATAAGACCTAGTATTTGATAGCACAACAGGGTGACTATACTCAACAATAATTTATTATATATTTTAAAATAAAATATATAAAAGAGTGGAATTAAAATTTCCTTAATAGAAAGAAATGATAAATGCTTGAGGTGATGGATATCCCAATTATCCTGATTTGGTCATTAAACATTGTATCCCTGCATCAAAACATCCTATGTGACCCATAAATATATACACAAAAATAACAAGAACAAGGGGCAGAAAGCAGTTACAGAATGGTAGACATGAATCCAAACATGTTAATAATCACTTTAAACTTCAATGGTCTAACTACACCAATTAAAAGATAGAGTGGATACAATGTTGAGACCCACCTGTATGTCATCACCAAGAAATCTTTAAGAGAGAGAGATTAAAGTAAAGAAATGGAAAAGATGTGGCATAGTAGCAGTAATAATCTAAAGATAACAGTGGTACTATGTTCATTTGCTAGGGCTGTTATAACAAAATACCACACACTGTTTGACTTAAACAACATAAATTTATCTTCTCACAATTCTAAAGGCTAGAAGTCTGAGATCAAAGTTTTGGCCTGGTTGGTTTCTTCTACAGCCTCTTTCCTTGTCTTGTAGACAGTAATCTTCTTTCCATCTTTAAATGGTCTTACCTCTGCATGTGTCTAGGTCATCCTTTTAAGGACCCAAATTGTAATGAATTAGGGCCCATACTACCAAATCTCATGTTAATTTAATTTTCATTTTAAGGATGCTATCTCTAAGTGTAGTCATACTCTGAGGTACTGGGGGTTAGGACTTCAACATAAAAATTTTAGAGGAACACAATTCCGCTCATAACTGGTAGTTATATTAATTTTAGACAAATTGGACTTCAGAAGAAAATAAAATATCAGGGATAGAGAGAGGCATTACATGATGAAAAAACGGTCATTTCTCCAAGAAGGTGTAACAATCCCTAATGTGAATGTCTTTAATAATAATGTCAGTATATGTAAGGCAAGAACTCATAGAAATGCAAGGTGATATAGACAAATCTATTGTTATATTTGGAAATGTCAAGACCCCCCTATGAGTAACTGACAGACCAAGGAGGCAGAAAATCAGTATAGTTGAACAAAATTGGTATCATTGAATTGAACAACATCATCAATCTACTGCATACACTTGATGTTTATAAAATACTTCATCCTCCAACAGGAGAATACACATTTTTCTCAAGATATCATGAAACATTCACTAAACTAGACCACATTCTGGGCAATAAAACACACCTCAACAAATTATTTTTAAAAAGTAAATGTCAAAGTATATTTTTAGACCAAAATAGAATCAAAGGTGAGATCAATAATTAAAAGATACTTGGAAAATTCTAAATATATGGAAATTAAATAACACATTTCTAAATAACATCTAGGTCTCAGAATAAGTCTGAAAAAAATGTATAAATATTTTGAACTCCATAAAAATGAAAATAAACTTATTGCAATTTGTATGATGCAGCAAAATAATTCCTAGAGGGTAGGTTGTAAGAAAATGTGTACGTTACAAAAGAAGAAATATTTAAAATCAGTATTCTAGTATCACAAATTACAACACTAAAAAAAAATTGTAAATCCCAAATAAGTAGAAATAATAAACAGTAAAAATTTGAGAATAAATTAATAAAAATCAAAACAGAACAGTGAAAAGTATGCTATTAGAAAACATTAATAAAATTTATAAACCTCCAACCAGCTAACCAACAAGAAAGAAAGGAGAAACAAATTACAAGTAACAGAAATATTACTACTGATTTCATGGATATTAAAATGATAGTCCGGGAGTATTGTGAATGAAACTATATCCATAACTTTGATAACCTAGATAAAATGGACCAATTGTTTGAAAACACAATTAAAATAAAACTCAAGAAGAAATAAACAATCTGTATAGGCCTATATCTATTAAATAAATTGAATCAACAGTTAATAACTTTCAAAACAGAAAGCATCAGACCCAGTGATTAGCGGTGGCTATCCTAAGGCCCACAAGCAGACCAGGTGAGGGAGTCATGAGGAAAAGTAAGGTGATATTCTAATTATTTAGAAAATATTTATTTCATTCTTTAAATTTTTTATCTGCTTTTCTATATTCCTAAAAGACTACTAATAAAATACTCATTTGGTTGCACTCAAAACTTTTTTTCTACTAAAAATAATCTAGGTGAATGGTAAGAAAAAAAGTTGGGAAATAAACGGCCAGGCGCAGTGGCTCATGCCTGTAATCCCAGCACTTTGGGGGCCTGAGGCAGGCAAATCACAAGGTCAGGAGATTGAGACCATCCTGGCCAACAGGGTGAACCTCTGCCTCTACTAAAAATACAAAAATTTGCTGGGCGTGGTGGCTCACGAATGTAATCCCAGCACTTTGGGAGGCCGAGGTGGGTGGATAACGACATCAGGAGATCGAGACCATCTTGGCTAACACGGTGAAACCCCGTTTCTACTAAAAATACAAAAAATTAGTCGGGCATGGTAGCGGCGCCTGTAGTCCCAGCTACTCGGGAGGCTGAGGCAGGAGAATGGCGTAAACCCGGAGGCGGTGCTTGCAGTGAGCCAAGATCGCGCCACTGCACTCCAGCCTGGGCGATAGAGTGAGACTCCATCTGAAACACAAAACAAAACAAAAACAAAAACAAAACAAAATACAAAAATTAGCTAGATGTGGTGGCGGGCGCCTGTAGTCCCAGATACTGGGGAGGCTGAGGCAGGAGAATCACTTGAACCCGTGAGGTGGAGGCTGCAGTGAGCCCAGATCGTGCCACTGCACTCCAGCCTGGTGACAGAGCAAGACTCAGCCTTAAAAGAAAAGAAAAAGAAAAGAAAAGAAAAGAAATAAAACAACTGTGAACCTTTCATTACAGAAAGGAGCCCCACATCCTCACATCTTTTAAAGGCCATGATGGGCTGGGCACAGTGACTCACGCCTGTAATCCCAGCACTTGCTACTGGGGGAGGCTGAGGCAGGAGAGTCGCCTGAACCAGGAAGGCAGAGGTTGCAGTGAGCTGAGATTGCACAACTGCACTCCAGCCTGGGTGACAGAGTGAGACTCTGTCTCAAAATAAAATAAAATTAAAATTAAATAAAATAAAATAAATAAAATAAAATAAAATAAAATAAAATACCATCAGGATTTTAGTGACAATTCACACCCTATTCCCTGCACCCTCCTCCTATCCCGCATGAGATATGTGATATAGCATGCAACATATCATGATATGTTACTCAAGAGTGCTTCTCAAGCTGACTGTCACTGGCCTCCATAGAGATTCTGAATCAATATTCGCTCGGTAGTTTCAGCTGACTCTAATGCAGGTGTTTTTGAATCCACTTAAAGAGCACTTCTACAGGACCATATTACACTGAGGTCTGCAAATCAGTTCAGTGTTTCCTTTCGTTATTGTCCCTAAGTAAAAACTATATATTAACCATTTTTTGAACTGTCAAGCAAATTATTGATAAATAGTTTTGACATAATGTAAAATTCTAGTTGAGTTTATATTTTTATCTCTATATTTTATGTAGTTTATTGTTAATTCTTAAAAATTGAATTACAGTTTTATTTTAAAAATAGAGGTTTCCAATGTAACCTGAGCTTCAAAAGACTGTAGTAGTATAGTAAAACCTTCAAGATTAAAAGTCAACACACATCACTTTGATATATATTTTTTTCTTTTCTTTTTTTTTTTTTTTTTTTTTTTTTTTTTTTGAGAGAGAGTTTCACTCTTGTTGCCCATGGTGGAGTGCAATGGCATGATCTGGGCTCATGGCAACCTCTGCCTCCTGGGTTCAAGCAATTCTCCTGCCTCAGCCCCCTGAGTAGCTGGGATTACAGGCATGTGCACCACTACGCCCAGCTAATTTTATATTTTTACTAGAGATGGGGTTTCTCCATGTTGGTCAGGCTGGTCTCAAACTCCTGACCTCAGGTAATCTGCCCGCCTTGGCCTCCCAAAGTGCTAGGATTACAGATGTGAGCCACCACGCCTTGCCACGTGTTTCTCTATATGTGTAGAACTTATTGTCTCTCCTACACACCTCATAATACCGAAATGCATATTTAGTTTCATTTCATAATTGAACCATGCTATTAGACAAATACATGTTTCCATCTTAAATTGTCGCTTCTGTAAACCAATGTTCAAAAACGATGTTTCTGTTTTGTGTATTTTCAACTTGAATTTGGACCAAAAAATATGAACAAATATAAATAAATTCTTCATCACATTTCTCCCTAAAAATAATTTCACGTATAGCGATTAAGACTCTAATGTTATTTCTATGAAAATAATAGTATTTTAAAATTATGAAATATATGCCAAAACTATTTTTTATTATGTCTGTAAACTTCCCACTTAATATCACTTGACATATGTGGCAGTTAATGTCCCTCTAGATATATTCCTTCTCTAAACACCAGAACTTGTGAATATATTACTTTTCGTAATAAAAGGGACTTTCTGGGTGTGATTATGAACCTAAACTTAAGTTGCTAATGGGGGTATGTTCTATGCTACCCCAAGGGCCCTTTACAGTGGAAGAGTAGTGGGAAAGAGAAAGGGAGGCAAATGTATGTGACTTTCAAGGAGTGGTCTGAAGGATGCAATGTTGTTCACTTTGAAGATGAAAAAGTCACAAGGGAATGAATGCAGGCATCCTATAGAATCTACAAAAGGCAAAGAAATGACATATTCTGAAGCCTCTGGAAATGAAGATAGTTCTCCAAAGACTTGAGTTTAACCCAGTGATATTTGCATTGGACTTGATTTGTAAAGCCATAAGATAATGAAAGTGTGCTGTATTAAGTGACTGGGTTTATGGTTCTCTCTTATTTTAGCATTGGAAGACTAATGTCATGGATGAAAATGAAGCACCAATGATCTCCAGACAGAACATTGTGAAATCTTGGATTATAAACCTGGGCATCAATCAGAACCATCAGAAATGGCCATTTAAGGATGGCCAACTGAAATCCAAGTTAAACAGAGATTACAATACAAAAATAGTTGAGTTAATCCACTCAGGTCTACGAAATCCCTATGCATATATTTACTTATCATTATATTGCAGTATAAGCAAATGAAAGGGTTACTTAAAATTAAATTTTAATATATCTACTAGACCTGATTCTTACGTGTGACTTTTACTAGTAAAGTATGCTAGTCAGAATAATAAAGGCTTATTTGACTTCAAATAAAAGTATGCACCACCAGAAAGTCTACAATCAGTTGTGTTTAGTTTATATTTTTAAAACATTATATAAACTGTGGTAATGTTTTTACTAACCCAAAATATTATTTCTAGATACATTTTTGATAGTTGTTATTGTTGTTTTCAATGTTTCAGGCACTGTGTGAGTGCTGTCCAGGAATTACTTAATTTTTGCATATGTTTTACGAATGTAATAGTAACTGATAGGCTTTGGCTCTTTGTCCCTACCCAAATCTCATGTTGAATTGTAATGGGCACATGTTGATGGAGAGGCCTGTTGGGAGGTGAGTTGATTGAATCAAGGTGTGGACTTCCCCCTTGCTGTCTTTGTGATAGAGTTCTCCTGAGATATGATTGTTAAAACGTTATCACTTCCTTCTTTATTTTCTCTCTCCTACTCCTCCATAAGATGTGCTTGCTTCCCCTTTGCCTTCCGCCATGATTATAAATTTCCTGAGGCCTCTCAGCCATGCAGCCTGGGGAACTGCAAGTCAATTAAATCTCCTTTCTTCATAAACTACCCAGTCCCAGATAGTTCTTTATAGCAGTGTGAAAACCAACTAAGACAGTAAATTTTCCACATTCACTTTTAGTAAGCTTCCGAGTTGTGATTCAAATCATGACAAATCCTGAACCTATCCTGAATCGCTACACTACCTACAAATTCGAACCCCATTTTGCCATGTTGAACCATTCATTGCTCTTTCTCCTCCTTCACAGTCCTTTTCATGTACTCAGGGGTAATTGAAAAATATTTATTGCTTTCATTAGTGGGAATATTTACAACCACATGAATTTGTTCTTAGCCAACATAAAACTCTGATTTCTTTAACACATATGCTTCCACAACAAAAAATAAGACTCGAGTTAGGTCGTGGAGAGGACAGTGGTAACACAGCATAAAATAAACTTTACTACAACTAAAGGAAATATTGACATACATCGAGTCATAACTTTTTCCATTTTGATACTTTTTTTTTTTTTTTTTGAGACACAGTTTCACTCTTGTTGCCCAGACTGGAGTGCAATGGCATGATCTCGGCTCACTGCAACCTCTGCCTCCCGGGTTCAAGCAATTCTCCTTCCTCAGCCTCCCAAGTAACTGGGATTACAGGCATGTGCCACCCTGCTCGGCTAATTTTGTATTTGTAGTAGAGACTGGGCTTCTCCATATTGGACAGGCTGATCTTGAACTCCTGACCTCAGGTGATCCGCCCGCCTCGGCCTCCCAAAGTGCTGGAATTACAGGTGTGAGTCACCGCGCCGGGCCCATTTTGATACTCTTTTATTAGGAAAAAAATATCCTGAACATTACCTGAGTTTTTTTCTGTTTAATGCAGCACACATCAGTGCTATTCCATTAAAACAGATAATTTTCTCACACTTTCCAGCAGGTGGCAGCACAGACTAACTATTTGAACCAAGTTTACACTTCTAAATCGGCAAAAAGAAATGATAAAAAGACATGAATACAGAATATTTAGAAACATCTTGGGGCACTGTAAAACATATCTTTATAAAAATGTTAATAGTGGCAAAATTTTTTTATTATTGCAAATCATATTTGTGTAGGAAAAGTAAAATTCAAGATCATGGTGAGTTACCCTTTGAATTATAACTTTTCTTAGAATCATCTCAGGCACATTTAATGAAGCTTTCTTTGAGAGACTATTAGTGTTTAATAAATCTAAAATAGAATAAAAGTTGCTTAGAAAATCTGTCTTAATTAGTGAGACATATCTTTTTTACTGTACATAATCCTAATACTATGTTGGATATTTAATTAATTTAAAGAATAAAACAACATTAGAACACTTGCTTTAACATGAATTCTACTCAGTAGAATACTTGCCATATGCGAGAGAAAACATCTGCATTATCCAAACTAGCTTTTCTCCTCTGTTCTCCAACATCGCCGTCCAACTGATTGTATCAATTGGTAAACTCGATTTTTTTCAAGCTGTCCATCTCCCTCTTTCCCATTCCATGTATCAGCTCTTGTCAAGTCTTACTAATCTTACCACTTACATTTTATAGGATCTGTCTAATCTTTTCTATTTTTCTGTCACTTCTCTGGTCTCAGACACCATATTATCGAGATAACCTCTCTGTCTCACAAAATATCCACCAGCCTCAATATTTCACTATTACTGTGCATTGGAGCGAGAAAAATTTCTGTAGCACAAATTATGTCATATCTTTACCTTTCTAATTCTATGGAAGGCTTTGTCAGTGCTCCTTGGATAGAGTTAACCGCCTTTACTCAACAAGTTAAGATAATGTGTTAGGTGCTGGAGTATAAATAATGAATAAAGAACAAATTGGCCTCAACTACTGAGTGTAAATATTTCAGGCAAGGTTAATGAAAAATACATATAAAATTAATATTAATGTAAAAATTAATATTATGGTTTGACTGTGTTAAAGAAGTTCAGGATGTTAAGGGAGCATAAAATAAAAGAAAGTGGTCCAAAAATTCTCTCTGAGAAATGCCATTTATGTTAAGGATTCCAAGAGGGAGGAATGAAACAATGGAGAAAGGAGAGAAGAATGAATGGGCAAGTAGAATGGGTGGAGACCATGACACTGTGTGTGAGCTGTATCCCTCCTATGCAGCTTGAGTGACATGCTGAAGAGGTACTGGCTTATACTTGAACTTTGTTGTCATTGAAGAATTGATGCTTGGGGAATTCCCTGATCAGATTTGTAATTTAGGAACTCAAATTGCATGAGAGGAATGATTTGTGGCTGGGAGTGAGGGGAGTGAAACACAAAACAAGGAGAGGAGTGACTACTTAAGAATGTGGTTTTTAAGGCCTATAGTGGAGTTGTGGAAACAGAGCTGAGAAATGAAAAAACGTGTAAGAATGATAAAGTATTTCAACAGAAGAAATTACATTGCAGAAAGGTCTTTGTAATGAGTCTTAAGATTGCAACCTGTATAATTTATAGAATTGAAATATCATTACTAAACTAGTAATTATAGAAGAACCAACATGATGATTGATTAATACAGGCTGATGTTCTATATTTTGAAGTTGAGCATCCTGTGATTTGCCAGTGGGCTGTCACAAATAGAATTTCGATTAAAGTTTCAACCTCAAAATGGAGAGATAGTTCAGTATCTAGGGCTTAGTGGAGGCTTAGAGCTAACCGCAAGGAACTGAGGTACGAGTGCCATGGTGAAATGGGAAAAGTTCCCTTATCCCCCTCGCAGGGCGTGAGATGGGGGTGTAGCTCACTTCTTAGGCGCCCCATTGGTTAAGCCCCTAAGGTAAGCATGCAGATGGTCAGGCTGTGAGGCTCTGACCCCATAGCAGTGTCTAGGGGTGAGTGTTTACAGCTTCTGAACCCCCAGTGGGCATGTGTTACAGGTTGCTCATTTAGATTAGCTGTCTGTAGGTGGCTTGTGTTAGCTCAGTTAGACCCCTGCCTTATCACAAGGACGGAGGGCTTTCTGTATCCCGGGGTTTCTTGCCTTGGTGTACCAGAAGAATCGGATCACCTGTGGGCTTGGAGAATGAGTGCAAGGTTTTATTGAGTAGAAGTAGCTCTCAGCAGATGTGGGAGTCAGAAGGGAGATGGAGTGGAAAGGTGGTTTTCTTCCGTAGTTGGGCTTCTCAGCAGCTGGGCTCTCCTCTAACTGCCCCGGCCAAACTACATCTTTCCAGCCTGCCAGCCTGCCAGCCTGCCAGCCTGCTGATCCATATTGATGTGCTCTTAGGCCAGTGTGTTCCTCTTGACGTTCAGCCACTTGTGTGTACCCACTAGGGTGTCGAGGTTTTTATAGGGACAGGATGGGGTCGTGGCGGGCCAGGGTGGTCTTGGGAAATGCAACATTTGCGCAAGAAAACAAATGTCTGTCTTCACTTAGGTCCATGGGCCCAGGTCCTGGAGTGGAGCCCTAGCCACGTACCTGCTTTTCTCTACCCAGCCCTTCCCTACCCGTCTCCTGTATCAATGGAAGTAAAGATAGTGTGCCTCAAACTCTCTTTTCAAGACATCTGGCTGCGAAAAGATCAAAAGTATGGGACAGAAACAGTGGAGAAAATGCCTGTGTTTTGTTTCGTACCTTGTGTTTCATTTCATATCTTAGGATGGGAGGAGCATACATCTTAAATACTGAGGTCAAAGAGCCAGCGAAAATTAGTGGCTAAAGAATCATCGTGAGTACATATTCAATGGTACAACATCCCACAGGTGTGGGAGGCATGTAGGTGATAGAGAACACAGGAAATGTGATATTGAGTGTGAGAGCAGACACCAGCCTCTTCCACATGGACATGAGGGGAGGATGGGTGAGGATGTGAAGATTTTTGTAGGTGAAGAACAAGTTCACTTTGGTTTTCCAGTTTTAAAATAGAAAATGAGACAATCAGCTGAGAACAAACAAGATGATTGTAGTTTGGGGCACTTTTGTAAACAAATGAAACTTTATAATCTTGACTTTAGAGAAAGAAAAAGAACTGAGTAGAAGCACGAGGAAGTACTGAATGCAAGAAATGAATCATTATTACAATTCTAGATTATAGGACATTAGAGTCAGCTTTCAATGCCGTGAGAGACAGTGAGGTCACATAGTGGGTAATGGGTGTTAAATATTTCAGAAGGGTACATTTTGGGGTCACCACCTCACATAAAAAGAGTGGTAAGTTTACAAAAATATGTCCTACTACTCCTTTACAAAGGGTAACAAAGAGCACAAAAAACAACAAAGCAATACCAGGGTTTCTAAATAAGAAGTTTATAGTAAAATTAGAGTATGAAGAGTATGTTTGAGCAATGTGTTAAACAATATACTTTTAAAGTAGGTTGGACATATAAGAATGGCACAGATATAAATATTGTTTAGGAACTTACAAGAAAATTGATGTTATTAAGAAGAAAACTTGTGCACCTCACAATAAACTTCAAAATCCTACTGAATCAAGATAAAAATGAAGAGAGATGGAAGTGATAGATTTCTCAGTCAAATGCTGTGCAATTGCCTAAGAACCTTTTCCTTCTTGTTCTCAAAGATGTTCTACCTCTTCAATGATAGATTGCTCTACAGTAGTCTCTTTTTTTTTTCCCCTCATCTCAATTAACCTTCCATTTTCTCCTTTGAGTATTTTGAGTCCCAACATTTTCCCTCTTTGGTCAATTTGTACTTCTTTCTGATTTCGTGTTTCTCTCTTTTCTTTTCTTCTAATTTGTTACATTTATGTGTAACTACTCTGTACTCAGCCTGGTGTTAAATCCACTTTTTAAGGTATATAATATTAAAGAGCAATATTACAATGATTTAAATACTATCGATTGTTTTGCCTGACTTTATTCTGGAACTCAAGAAACATAAACAAATATAATTTTTTTTAAAAATTATTTTTGTCTCAAAAGACAAAACCGTGGACTAGAACAGAGAAAAGATTTAATTTTACTACACTAATCAAATTCATTTCTTTTTATTGAAGATAATTTTTGCAAAATCAGCAGACAAAAAAATCACCTGGTTTATGAGGTAAATGAAGGTTTTATTTATTTATAAAAAAAAATTTCTTTAAAATGTTTTTCCATTTTTATTTTTTCACATACTGTACCTGTCTGTTCTCATGCTGCTAATAAAAAGATAGCTGAGGCTGGGTAGTTTAGAAAGGAAAGAGGTTTATTTGACTTACAGTTTCACATGGCTGGCGAGGCCTCACAATCATGGCAGAAGGTGAATGAGGAGCAAAGTCACATCTTACATGGTGGCAGGCAAGAGAGCGAGTGCAGGGAAACTCCCCTTTATAAACCCATCAAATATCATGAGACTTATTCATTATCATGACAACAGCATAGGAAAAACCCGCCCCCATGATTTAATTACCTCCTACCAGGTCCCTCCCACAACATGTGGGGATTATGGAAGCTACAATTCAAGATGAGATTTGGGTGGGGACACAGTCAAACTATATTGCATACTGAAGAAGAAACTATGTGTTTCTTTTAAGTTGCCAATATATTGACATACCTGTTTGTTTATTGACTTATCACTGTTCACATATTCAAGATGCTTGGAAACAACACCCCCTTAACCATCTGAGGTATATACAAGTTTGGCTTAATAAAAAGACCACACAGCAGAGTAAAGAGGAATGGAACATGTACAATGGAATTCCTAAGAAGAATTGTAGATTTCATATTCCCTTTCTTGGTAGGATGATGTATTAGCTATAGAAACAAAAGTTCGGTGCAGAAAATAACCCACAGAAATATAAGGAACATACAATAATCACGTTTTACGTCTTGAGTCAGACTGAGGTCAGTTGACCTAAATTTTGTGATAATGTGCATCTCTGCTGGTATGAATTGGGTTCATATTTGTTTGTGTCTAGCTATGGTTCATTTATCTAGCTTGAGCTCAGCTGTGGGCGGCTCTGCTTCAAGGGCCCCTAATCCACACCTCAGTCCCATGAACTTGCTAGGAATGTTCTCACTCTCCCGGCAATTTCAGAGGAGCTTATGCACAGATGAAAATATGTAGGGACTCTTGAAGCATATGCTTCGATCTGGCCCATCATCACTTTTGCTTCATTCTGTTGGCCAAAGCATATTGTATGGCTGACGCTAATGTGAAGAAACAGAAAACTGCACACTGTTCACGTTTGAAGGGCCCTTCAAGTTATGGCAAAAGGTGTAATCCAGGGAGAAGTGCAGATGGTTGCCAATAAGATAATCTACTTAACCACCTGACCAAGTAATAGTTTTAGAAACAGAAAATCGATATTTGGAATGCCCATTGCTTATTCCTCACTACATAGTTAACCTTCAGACTGCTGTACATTGCTTAGATTTCTTTCTTCTAATAAAAATTCCATTACCTCTGTGAAAGTTATCCTGAGAGAAAGAAATAAAAACTATTTATATAAGATGATTGTACTTGAATTTTCATTCACTTAAGTTTCTCTGCAGTACAATTTCCTTCCCTCTTTTTGAGAATCACTGAATTGTAATCAGAGACAGCTTCATATTATTTTAAACTGTGAAAACTACTGATATTTATCTTTTAAGCCCTTTAATACACATTAAAATCCTTGATATAGGCTTCACCAACCAAACGCACCTACCATAGACTTGAATTAAAATTTAATCACGTGAGAAGTCAAGGAAGACAAGGGGACAGTGGCAGCTGCATCCAGTTCCTGTAGCTGCAGTTGTAGCAGTTTGAATGACAGTATGAATGTCCTGTGTTTGTGAAGTCATCAGTGATGTAATCTGTAGTATTTGTTACCACTGAATACAAGGAGAAGAAAAATAATTTAAGCCCAAGAGAATCCCAAAATGTAGCTCACCCTGGCAATGCCTGGCCCATTTTCCCTAGACCTTTCATATTCTCTGGGTGATTTTCAACAGTATCTTCATCCCTGAAGCTGAAAACTCCTTTCCCTTGGATTTCGGAAAGATCAGTTTCCTACATAGTTTTGGCAGCAGGCAGGATATGCAGGGATATATAGCACCCAGGAGCAGCCCTCATCAATGACGCTTAGGAGTTAAGGTATAAAAACCACAGATAATTGACCCCATGAATAGGGCTGATAGAAGTGTGCACTTGCATCCTTTCCCAGTGTTTCTCCAGTGGATTAAGCCTGAGTAGCACTTTAGGGCAGTTGTCGTAATACTATAGTCATTAATAGGCATTTATTCTATTATCAATTTCCTACTTCCTTAAGCATTTCATTTTCCAAATCTACTACTTTTACTTGAATTGTAGAGGCTGGGTCTGTTTCTTAGAGAGTTTACATTAAGATGCTAGGTTTATATTTCTGATGCTAAGTGAAATGGTACAGCTTTAAAAAACCACAACCACCTTACATGGTTAGAGGCAAGAAAAATTCAGATTCCTTAAGAGTGAAGAAACCACAATGAGATTATCAGCTGACATCTGTTGGAATGTCTATTATCAAAAAGACAAAAGATAAGTGTTGACAAGGATGTGGCTAAAAAAAATGCTTGTGCACTGTTGGTGGGAAAGTAAGTTAGTATAGCCATTACAGAAATAGTATGGAGGTTTCTCAAGAAATTAAAAATAGAAATATCATATAATTCAGCAAACCTATTTCTGGTTATGCAGACAAAGGAATTAAAATCAGTGCCTCAGAGAGATATTTATATCCCCATGCTAATTGCCCCACCATTGACAATAGCTAAGATATGGAAACAACCTAAATATCTGTTGACAAATGGATTAAAAAATTCTTGCTATATCAGATATGTAACAAAATAATATGTAGCCTTAACAAAGAAGGAAATCCTTCCTTTTGTGACAACATAGGTAAATCTGGAGGAAGTTATGCGAAGTGAAATAAGCCAGACACACAGAAAGAAAAATACTGTGTGATCTCACTTACATGTGGACTCTACAATTGTCAAACTCACAGCAGCATAGAGTAAAATGGTGGTTTTCAGTGGCTAGGGGTAGGGAGAGATGGGAGATGTTTATCACAGGGTACACAATTGCAGTTACACAAGACGAATGAGTTCTGAAGATCTAATGTATATCAATGTGGTTTTAACTAACATTATTGTACACTGTATGCCTAAAATTTGCTAAGCAGGTAAATCTTAAGAGTTCTCACCACAAAGTAATCATGTGAAGAGATAGATATATTAATTTCAATATGGTGATTATTTTACTGTATATAAATATATCAAAACATCAGTTGTACATCTTTAATATATACAATCTATATTTGTTAATTATGTGTCAATAAAGCTGATAAAAATCAATGAATATCTATAGATAGATACATTACCTCACAGGGCAAAAACTTAACAGCTGAGTTGTTGGCTGTGGTACAGGACTTGTGGTGTGATTAGCAAACAAAAGCAGTAATAAAAACCAACCATGATCTATTGACAATTAAAAAATGAAGACTTACAAGCATTAACCCGTATTTCCTTTCTTGCTCTGTCATATGTGTGGTTAGATTAAGCAAATACTTTCCCTCTTCTGTACACTTCATTTTCTTTTTTATTCAATAAAGGGTGCATGTTGTTGATAATATCAAGATAACATTTTAACAAAAGCAAGATTTGAATAGACATGACTGGATGATCATGGTCTTACATTGGTTTCGGTAATTCATAGTAATTTGCTTTAACCCTTTTGATTGGAAGATTAACATGTATTTGATTGTACAAAATAAAATTACATTATGTTAGAAAAAATGCATGATTTTAGAAGTATAAATAAAAGAACAAATAATTATACTAATATTGCACAAAGTTGGTGATGTTGAAACCATCTTACTATTATTTTTTTGCTTCTCATTAAATTAATATAACATGCAGTTTTTCCACTATAACAAAATGTCTACTTCCAACAACAGAATTTGAAATTTTTGGATTCTTGCTTCCCAAGTCTCTCTTGCTGTTAGTGTGTTTGCTTGGAAACTAGAATCCACTAATCTCATGCACCTGTCTCAGACATTGAAATCAAATAAAATAAATGGCCATGCCTTTATTTATGGTGGGGAATCAGTAGGATCCATCTCCAGTTCATAGAATAATGGTGGCAAGAGTAACCCTAGAAGAACTGTGGGTCAAGAGCATGGTGAAGGTAATCCACAGTGTCTATGCCTGTTGACAGGAGCAGCAAGATCTTCACTCAACACTCCTGTACTTGACTGTGGTCACTTTTTTTGGCTAGGAAGTGTCCAAGCCCAGTTCTCTAGCCCTCCTCAAGATCTCGGGAGCTGGTCAACAAACATTTAAGCTACATGATTACTCATAATACATGTATGACAAAATTATATTATCTTAATAAATAATGGGCACCTGTGTGATCATTTTAATTGTCATGAAGTTAATATGCTACTTCACTAGAAGACAGTTATATTTTAAAAGAAGATTATTAGAAAATGTGGTTAAAATAAATATAAAAATATATTCTGATTTCTACTAAAAATCAAACTTTTGCTTATGTGTCAGAGGAAATTGAGCAATATTTTCACAGAGGTTCATTCTTAGAATCCTTCAAGTCACATTAAATAAGCATTGGTCTTTCCTGTCTACATATAAATAAGTTATTTTGATGAACCCAAATACTTAACAGATACAGGTCATTATTTTTGCTACAGGTAAATGTTATCGAAGTATTCACATTTGATAATTGTTCAGATGAAAATGTAAACTAACAATCTCCCCATGTTTTTTATTCTATTCCTTGTTACTTTAAGCAGACCTAAATAGCTGAAATGAAGAATAACCTAGTCATCAAAAATCATCCAACAACTGGAATTTTTCAGTTGCTACACTATATGAAAATGTACAGACCTAGATACTGCAGAAAATGTTTTGTTTTTAGGTTAGGATGAATTGACAAAGCCAATTTTAGAATATAGTTGCTTGTCATCTATCAGACAAGCCCAGAAAGAAATATCAGCCTTCATTATGATAGTAATTTACTAGTGGACAGCCCAGCATTTCCCTGACTCCTCCGACTTACCACTCACCCTACCTATCCAATATCATATTTATCTATGTGAAGCCAAAAGAAAGAGAGAAAAATAAAACTAACAAAGAACACACATAACAAGTACATTTTTAACGGTTAATTTTGTAAAACAGTTCAAGTTTCATCTCTATTAGTGAGCTTGATTTACCCACAATGAAATGGATGATACAGCCATTAGGAATATTTTAATTCTGGAATGCAAAACCACAATTCTAAAGCAATGAGAATTACAGTTTAGACTGCAGATATGTTAGAATATGAATAGAAAATGTGAACTCCTTAAAACTGTAGTCCCTCAATTATAAAATAGAATAACATAAACATCTCAAGGTTTATTAAACATAGCATGTATACTATATATAACATATAGTATTCCAGATACAATTTTTAATTCATGTATTTAAATGATTTAGCCTCAAATCACATTCTTCCAGCCTCTGCCTTCATTGTTGTTCATTGATTTACTCTTTTATTTAATCTTAAAATAATATCCACTATTTTATCTGACTTGAAAGTCTTTGAAAATGGACAGAGGACAACCCTTGTGAGAATAGATATGTTTACACACTACTGATATCCTGGACTACTTTACAATTTTCAGCAGACCCTTGATAAAAGTTTAATGGTATGCTTCTATCTTTCATTATTTTATCCAATTCATGAAAGGAATAACAAAAATATTCTGTTATGACATTTATTTTAAAGTCAGTGCCCCATGGGTACTATACCATTTACCAGTAATACATAAAAATTATTTTGGTTCTGGTTGAAGTATGTGTCTTTTTTCAGCAGAGCAAGATCTCTAAGTTATTTAAGATTTATATTTACTTTGTTATGTTCTTGTTTTTTGTTTTATTTTGTTTTGTTTGATACGGAGTCTAAGTCTGTCGCCCAGGTTGGAGTGCAATGGCACAGTCTCAGCTCTCTCCAACCTCCCTCTCCCAGGTTCAAGTGATTATCTAGTCTCAGCCTTCCGAGTAACTGGGATTGCAGGCATAAGCCAGCATGGCCAGTTATGTATTTGATGAGTATCTTTATTTTTCAAAAAAGAGAAGTTAGTAAAATGGTTTATGCCTATTAACAATGTATCTTCAAACATAATCTTCACATAATAAAATATACCACATGATATATTTCAAGTTGCTGAGCATGATGTATAATATTAATATATTAATAGATGACATATCCATAGGGTTGCATTTTTTAAAAAGCATAATTTAAAATAAATGTAAACATGCAATGATACGTCTTATTTTCAAAGCATAATAGAGTATGCTATTCCATTTTTGCATTACAATCCCATTGTTTGTACAAATATGTTTTTAATTTTCATTTCATACATGGTTACTGAAAAGAAGTTAAGTGATTTATTCTAGATTACATTTCTCATGAAGAAAACCCAAAAGATTAAGAGCTGAATTATTTCATTTTTTAACTACAAACATGTATTTCTTGGTCATTTTATCTATGAGTCCAATATAGTACAGAAATCCTAAATTGAATACCACATCCCTCATGTTAATACCGAAAATTTAGATAATCTGGCCAGACATGGGAACTCATGCCTGTCATCTCAGAACCTTGGGATATCAAGGTGAGTGGATCACTTGAGGTCAGGATTTCCAGACCAGCCTGGCCAACATGGTGAAACCCTATGTGATGGTTAATACTGAGTGTCAACTTGATTGGATTGAAGGATACAAAGTATTGATCCTGGGTGTGTCTGTGAGGGTGTTGCCAAAGGAGATTAACATTTGAGTCAGTGGGCTGGGAAAGGCAGACCCACCCTTAATCTGGGCAGGCACCATCTAATCAGTTGCCAGCACAAAAGCAGGCAGAAGAAGGTGGAGAGATTACACTGGCTTAGCCTCGCAGCCTACATCTTTCTCCCATGCTGGATGCTTCCTGCCCTCAAACATCGGGCTTCAGGCTCTTCAACTTTGGGACCCAGACTGGTTTCCTTGCTCCTCAGCTTACAAACGGCCTAATGTGGGACCTCGTTATCATGTGAATTTAATACTCCTTAATGAACTCCCATTTATTTATATATACAGATCCAATTAGTTCTGTCCCTCTCGAGAACCCTGACAAATACAGATTTTGGTACCAGGAGTGGTTCTAGAGAAACAGAATATTAAGAATGGAGTTCTTTTATTGGTTTTGGAATCTATGGAGTTGACTGCTTAATATGATCAGACCACAAAATGCTAAGGACTCTACTTCTAGTAGTCTGGAGAACACTGATAGTCCTTAGCATGAACTGTTAGAGAGTTAGGCAAAATAAGTGCATCTGACACTCCTGATTCACCACTCATGAGAGGCAACGAGTTTAGTAACTCTACACATAGTACCTTTGACCATATGTGGAGAACCAAGGAACATTATGAAGTTAGTTGGTTGCTCCTAAGTTTACTGGACAAAATGATGAAGGAAAATGAAGAACTCAGGCATTCTAACTCCTGGCTTCAGAAGCAGGTACTGAGCCTCAAATCTGCTAAGATTGCCCTGAGTGAGAGTCTTATTTCCTGTAGAGAAAGAGTTGAAATTATAGAAAAACAAACAATCTCTCATGCCAGTGACTGACCTGTAATGAAAGGTACATGCACAGTCTCACCAGGAATCTCTTGTTAAAATGAGGGCACTGATCAGAAAAGAATGGGACCCTGCAACTTGGAATGGGTACATGTGGGAGGACTCTGATGAAGCTGGGGACACTGAGCTTATAAACTCTGATGTACCTTTGGGTTTTTTGGGTTTTTTTTTTTTTTTTTTTTTTTTTTTTTTGCTGGAAGAAACAGTTAATTTTGCAGCTTGGAGAGTTAAAAAAGGTTCTAATAGTTTATTTGCTTTGTTAGTTGAAACATGGATTAGAAGATGGCCCACTGTCAGTGAGTTGGAAATGCCTAATCTCCCTTGGTTTAATGTAGAGGAAGGGATCCAAAGGCTTAGGGAGATTGGGATGGTGGAGTGGATTAGTCACTTTAGACTGACTCATACTAGCTCGAAGTGTCCAGAAAATACACCCTTGACCAAGGCTTTGCAAAATAGATTTGTGAGGGTAGCACCTGCATCTTTGAAGAGCCCTGTAATTGCTCTTCTCTGTATGTCAGATCTAACAGTGGGAACCACAGTCACTTAACTACAAAATTTAAATACAATGGGAATAATTGGGTACTGAGATGGCAGGGGCCAAGTGGCAGCACTCAACTATCAAAGACAAGGTTGGCATAGCCACTGTAATGGACAGCAGAGGCAAAGTAGCAATCAGAAGTGTCTAACTCATATAGAGCTCTGGCATTGGCTAGATAATCATGGTGTCTCTAGAAATGAAATTGATATGAAGCCTACTACATTCATACTTAATTTATATAGGCAGAACACTTCCAAGTCAAAGGGACAAAAGACTAATTTGAATTATAAAAACAGATAATCACGGCCCTTCAATCAATTTTCCGACTTGAGCCTGTTTACAGACCCAGAATCTCTTGAATGAAGGGGAGGCTGGTTCCCCTTGGTGAAGAACCCCACTACACTACTTACAATTTTTGCTGTTAATATTTCTCCCAATCTTCCCCAAGGAGGCCTCCAGCCTTTTACCAAGGTAACTGTGCACTGGGGAAAGGGAAATGATCAGACATTTTGGAGACTACTGGGCACTGGCTCTGAGCTGATGTTGATTCCAGGGGACCCAAAACATCATTGTGGTCCTCCAGTTAAACTCGGGGATTATGGAGGTCAGGTAATTAATGGAGTTTTAGCTCCGATCCGACTTAGAGTGGGTCCAGTGAGTCCCCAGACTCATCTTGTGGTTATTTTCCCAGAGCCAGAATGCATAATTGGCATGGACATACTTAGCAGTGGCATTCCTCCACATTGGCTCCCTGACTGGGAGGGCAAGGACTAGTATGGCGGGAAAAGCCAAGTGGAAGCCATTAACGCTGCCTCTACCTAGAACAATAGTAAATGAAAATAATATCACATTTCTGGAGGAATTATGGAGATTAGTGCCACCATCAAGGACTTGAAAGATGCAGGAGTGGTGATTCCCACCATATCTCTGCGCAACTCTCCTATTTGACCTGTGTAGAAGACCTGGGTATGTCTGTGAGAGTGTTGCCAAAGGAAATTAATATTTGAGTCAGTGGGCTGGGAAAGGCAGACCCACCCTTAATCTGGGTGGGCACCATATAATCAGCTGCTAGCACAAAAGCAGGCAGAAGAATGTGGAGAGATTAGACTGGCTTAGTATCCCAGCCTACATCTTTCTCCTATGCTGGATCCTTCCTGCCATCGAACATCAGGCTTCAAGCTCTTCAGCTTTGGGACTCAGACTGGCTTCCTTGCTCCTTAGCTTGCAGATGGTGTATTGTGGGAACTTGTGATTGTGTGAGTTTAATACTCCTTAATGAACTCCCCTTTATATATACATATACCTATATGTGTATATATGTATGTATATGTATATATATAGAGAGAGAGTGAGAAAGAGAGAGAGAAAGAAAGATCCTATTAGTTCTATCCCTGTAGAGAACCCTGACTAATACACCCTGTCTCTATTAAAAAAATGTACAAAAGTTAGCCGGTTGTGGTGGTGCATACTTGTAATCCTAGCTATGGTGGTGCATGCTTGTAATTTCAGCTACTTGGGAGGCTGAGGTAGGAGATTTGCTTAAACCCAGGAGGTGAAGGTTGCAGTGAGATGGCACCACTGCACTCCAACCTACATGACAGAGAGAGGATCTGTAAAAAACAAAACAAAACCAAACAGCAACAAAACATTTAGATAATCTATTAGTGCTATAAATAGCAAAACCACTAATGCGGATGAATATGTCTGTATGTGTGTGTGTGTGCACTCGCTCACACACACACACATCGTTATTTTCTGAGTCAAATTGCAAACAGAATTAGAAATAATACAAAGTTAAATTCCACAACCAGAGAACAAAAAACAAAGTGAAAGTAAAATAAAGAATAAAAATCCAATTCAAGAAAAAATTATCACAGATATGTTTCACTAGTCGAGCAGTAGTTAACCTTACAATAAAAAGTTAGCATAAATGATCATTTTTATTCTCCTGATGTTTATTTTGTAACCATTACTTTCTAGAATTATTTCATTTTACTTTTTAGATTTGGTAGATTAAATGGTTTACATGTGTGAAAAAGTCTCTTTGTTGCCACCTTGCTAAATGATTTACCACATTATGAAGATGCTGTTATGGCAATTAAAGATTCCTAATATCTTAATTTCTTCCTTAAATTTCTGAAATAATTTCAGCACATTTGAAAATGCTTTAACATCCCACCATCTAGAAGTTTCACAATTTATATTTCATAAACATCCAACATTAAATGTTGGCAAGGATGTAGAGCAAGAGAAATGCTCATTCATTATCAGTGGGATTGCAAAATAGAACAGCCATTTTGTAAGATAGTTTGACAGTTTCTTACAAAGCAAAATATATTCTTACCATACAAGCCATCAGTCATGCTCCGTGGTATTTACCAAAATAAATTAAGCAAACTCTTATGTCCATTAAAAATTGCACAAAAATGTATGGGGCAGCTTTATTTATAATTTCCCAAAAATGAAAGAAATCAATGTATTCAATACCATAGAAGATGATGGTTTATCCTTTCAATACTTTTTAGTATGGAAAACAAACACATTAATTATATGCCCTGGATTATACACCTCTTTTCCCTATCACTTCGTTGAATTGATTTATTTGTACATTTATGACTACACATTAACTGACATAATTAGTCATTTATAGTTACATTTCATTTTTTGATTTATTTACATGTTTTTCCAAATTTAATAATTCATTTTTAAAAATTTGCTGAATTTATTAGGTAACAGATTATTCTCTTCCTTACATTTCCAAAATAATTTCAATACATTAAAAATGAACAGACACTTCTCAAAAGAAGACATGTGGCCAAAAAACATTTGAAAAAAAAAATCATCATCACTGATCATTAATGAAATGCAAATCAGAACCACAATGAGATACCCTCACACTCCAGTTAGAATGGCAATTATTAAAAAGTCAGGAAACAACAGATGCTAGTGAGGCAGTGGAGAAATAGAAACCCTTTTTTTTTTTTTTGAGAGAGAGTTTTGGTCTGTCACCCAGGCTGGAGTGTAGTGGAGAGATTGGCTTACTGCAACCACTGACTCCCAGGTTCAGGCGTTTCTCCTGCCTCAGTCTCCCGAGTAGTTGGGATTACAGATGTGTGCCACTACGTACAACTGATTTTTGTATTTTTAATAGAGATGGGGCTTCTCCATGTTGGGCAGGCTGGTCTGAAACTCCCAACCTCAGTTGATCCATCACCTCGGCCTCCCAAAGTGCTGGGATTACAGGCGTAAGCCACTGCACTCGGCCATAAGAATGATTGCACTCTATCAATGGGAGTGTAAATTAGTTCAACCATTGTGGAACACAGTGTGGCAATTCCTCAGGGATCTAGAACCAGAAATACCATTTGACTCAGCAATTTCATTACTGGCTATGTACCCACAGGATTATAAATTATTCTACTATAAAGACACATTCACGCATATGTTTACTGCAGTGCTATTTACAACAGCAAAGACTTGGAACTATCCCAAATGCCCATCAATGATAGACTGGATAAAGAAAATGTGGCAAATATACACCATAGAATACTATACAGTCATACAAAAGAATGAGTTCATGTCCTTTGTGTGAACTCATTGGACACGGATGAAGCTAGAAAGCCATCATTTTCAGCAAACTAACTCAGGAATAGAAAACCAAACACCACATGTTCTCACTCATAAGTGGGAATCAAACGATGAGAATACATGGACACAGGAAGGGGAACATCACACAGGAGGGAGAACATTAGGACAAATACCTAATGCATGTGGGGCTTAAAATCTAGATGACAGGTTGATAGGTGCAGCAAACCACCATGGCACATGTATACCTATATAACAAATCTGCATGTTCTGCACATGTATCCAAGACGTAAAGTAAAATTTAAAAAATAAAAATAAAAAATACTTAAACACCACACCATCTAGAAGTTTCATTTCTTGGTGATGATGTCCTTCCTGGTTAAGGTTATTTAGGTTCAGTAGATAAATTAACAAAGAAAGAAATAAAATCAGTTAAATTTGAAGTTTAAATAAATGACTAATATTTTATTATAAATATGGATCATCCATTATTTGGAACGTATTTACACTTAAAAATAGTTTATCTGGAATTGAAATCTAACTGGGATCATCTATGTTATCTGTCAACCTATCTAATGGATGTATTTGCTCCTCATAATTATCTTTATTGCCCTTTTATTATAAATTTCCCATTTTCTGTATTCAGTGTCTTCATTTTCCACAAATCAGTACATTACATTAACTGAAAACATCTGCCAGTAGCCACATGACATACTAAATGGAAAGCAGTTCTTAGAGAGTTTCCTTATTTAATCTACACTTAATTAATACTTTGACCAGACACAGAGTTCTAAGTATATATATATTTTTTTCTAAAGAATTTCAATGTGTTTTCTATTTTAATCAGATTCCAGTCCTGCTGTTAAAAATTTCATTACCATTTTGATACTTGATCATTGAGAGCACCCCCTGTTTTTCTCTTTTAATTATTTTAGAAACCTTTTTCTTCCCTAATCAGAATTTTGTGATGATCTTTGATGGAAGTATTTTTATTCATTTTGTCTGGCACTTTGTTATTAGCTGAAAACTAAAGATAGATAAAGTTTCCATTAGTAGACTTTACAACCAAGACAGATATTTTACAGTATATAAATTAATAACATTAGTTTCAAAATTGGGGGCATTAATAAGGAGGAATGAAATTGCTTTTGAAATCAGGAATAAGGTTAAAGAAAAACAAAGAAAAAGTCTATACCATGCTTCTGGGCTCATTTGTACAAGCACAGGGAGGAGAGAAAATGCTGTTATGTAATCAACATTTGAAGGTAGCATTGTCCTTGGTGAAGATCTAGGATCGTTCAGATAATAAGTTAATGATTTAGGGATTTTCATGAAGATGGATGGTACGTTTCACACTGTATATTATACTAATTTTTAAATGTAGGGAGCATGAGAGGTGAGGAAGTAAATTCTGTGCAGAGGTATATTAAAAGTGCAGACAATTATGGGGAGTAATTGGAAGTAGAGAAACAAAGGCCTGGAATTCCGATGTTTCTAGGGGTGATTTACATAAACAAGGATAAAGAGCATAATATTCATCATGATGCCTTATTAGAATTAAAGTGGAGTTAATACTTCCTGCTGTTGTTTTAAAAATATTTTATGATTTTTTAGATCAACAAACTGTATTTACTATAATGAAGAAAAATGTAAATACATTAAATTATATTTCTAATATATAAAAATATATAACTTATTTTATTCCATTCCCCCTCAAGATAAATGCACATGCCTATTTTAGGTAGGCATTGGTGAGTAAGCTAATTTTGCCTACTTTTAACAAGCTTAGAATTTTGTTAGGAGAAAGAAATTAATGAAAGAACTTTATTGCAAGTGTAAAATTCATCAGCGATAAATAATGTGATCTTGTTTATGTTACAGACTGTGTCTAATTTTGCAGAAACAAAGATAAAGAAATAAAGTTTCCTAGCCCAAGGTTGTTTGGTTAATATAGAATATCTTCCCATATATATATATATGAATATATATATTCAAGATAACTTTCTGTATACTTTTCCTGATAAAAAGACACATAATTCAAAATACTAGTGATATGAATATTACTGTTTACTTCTTTTGTGTCTCACAACAAAAAACCATACACTTAAACTTCCTTTGGGAAGTGAATTTTGATCTACATTCCTAGGTTTGGTGCTTGGCTAATGAAAAGAGCTATTTCAACATGGTAAATAAGAACAGAACAAAATACACACTCATAATCCCTAAGTATCTAAATTAGGTTACAGATTAATGGATTGGTGGGTAGTTCTCAACACCTTCTGTAGTGATGACAGTGGCAGACAATCCAATGAGAATCATGATTTCTCTTTATTGTAATTAGAATTCTGTAGTGCTCTCTATTAAATATTACATTTGGAGTCAGGTGCAGTGGCTCACACCTGTACTTCCAGCACTTTGGAAGGTTGAGGTGGGAGGGTCACTTGGAGCCCAGAGTTAGAGACCAACCTTGGGCAATGAAGCAAGATCTCTATCTGTACAAAAAATTAAAAATAAAAAAGGGAGCAATTAGCTGGGTGTCATTTCACATGTCTGTAGTCCCAGCTACTCCAGAGGCTAAAACAGGAGAATTCCTTGAGCCTAGGAGTTCAAAGCTACAATAACATATAACCTATAATCACACCACTGCTCTTCAGCCTGGGAAACAGATCAAGACCCTGTGTAAAATAAAATAAAACAAAAGATTATGTTTGTATTGAAAAGGTTGCTAAAAAAAATTAGAACTGGTTTTCAGGACATAAAGCAAATCGATAAGATCAAATACACCAGCTTGTGCATGGAGATTGGGCATAGGGACTCTTTCATTATTGCCAAAAGAATAAAATCTCTAACATTACCAGCAGGTGGACACACTCTGACAGTACCATACAATGCCTCTATTTTGCATAAATATTTCCTGAAGGCTGTCATCTAAGTCATTCCTTGTTCTGGGTAATTGCTATACTCCTTTGCTAAGTATTTCCTGAGTCTTATATCTGACATCATGTTTCTAACTATGACCAATAGAGGTGTAAGCCACTCTTTTCAATGGAAGCTTAATTATAGTGATTACTAAGCTTTGTTGTTTAGCAAAACTTAACACAAGGAACACTCATTCTGCTTTCCCCTTTTTCCCAAAGCCATTCATCATGTTGCAGAAAGCAGGCAGCTTATCTTCCACAGTGGATCCTGGATCCACATCTACCTTGTGCAATCCAGGCTTCTCTGCACCTAAAAAGATTATCCAGGCCCTGTTGTCTCTGTGCAGTTGACATTATGTACATACTAATTAATAGTTTTCAATTCCCCAAGAACAGTAAGTAGGAACTTGTCTTATATATGTATACTTAACCTGTTCGCCAAAATTGGACATGCCAAAGAGAATGCCACACATATAAATTATAATTTGTGCCCCAGAAAAAATAATTTGACTGCATCTCTAAATTTAGTATTCAGGCTTTTGTGAGGATAAACCACTTTTACATAAATATTTTGCAGAGATGTTAGTACAGGTTGTATCAGGAAACTGTCCAGATGACATTTTAAACTTGATATCCAATATATCATGGTTTATTATTTACAAGAATCTAATCAGACATAATGCAATTTATTTCTGTGACCACAGGCTTCTTCTAAATATAATTTCCTAATTCAAACATTTTTGGGTTTCTGCTGTTTTTTTGAGCTGAAATATAGGAAACCAATTTTTCCTTCTCCCTGCTTGGCCTATCTTATGCCTTGTAACAAACATACTTGATTTATTTTCTGTATTCTTCCTCATAGGATACCTTTTTGTGTTTTGTTTTTTTCTAATTTTAACCTTTCTAAAACCAAGAAGAATATTAATTTGAAATTGGAAGAAAATTTTTCGTAATAATCTGCTGTATCAGCCTATTAGTCCATTTTCCTACTGCTATGAAGAAATACCCAAGACTGGGTAATTTGTGAAGAAAAAGATGCCTAAGAGACTCACAGTTCCACATGGCTTGGGAGGACTCACAGTCATGGCAGAAGGGTAAGAAGGAGCAAAGGCACAGCTTACATGGTGGTAGGCAAGAGAGCATGTGCAGGAGCACTGTTCCTTATAGAACCATCAGATCTCATGAGGCTTATTTACTATCACAAGAACAGCATGAGAAAACCCACCCCCATGATTAAATTACGTCTCACTGGATCCCTTCTATGGCACTTGGGGATTATGAGAGGTACATCTCAAGATGAGATTTGGGTAGGGACACAGCCAAACCATATCAATCGGCAAAAGGAATCAATTAGTCCAATTAATAATTCCTAGCCTCTTGCCTATCCAAGCTTCTTGGGCTATTTGACATTGCACTGTCAGTTTTAACTAATCAAGGATTTTATCAGTGGCAAACCTGAGAGGTCTGTTGAAAGGAAGTGGTCTAGAAGCTGGTAATGCTGAGCTATTTATTACATGGTCATGCAAGTTTGATCTCAAGGGAAGGAGTGAGAATAAAACTGTGTGTAAAAGAATACTATACTGCTGGCCGGGCCCGGTGGCTCAAGCCTGTAATCCCAGCACTTTGAGAGGCCGAGACGGGCGGATCACGAGGTCAGGAGATCGAGACCATCCTGGCTAACACGGTGAAACCCCGTCTCTACTAAAAAAAAAAAAAATACAAAAAACTAGCCGGGCGAGGTGGCGGGCGCCTGTAGTCCCAGCTACTCGGGAGGCTGAGACAGGAGAATGGCGTAAACCCGGGAGGCGGAGCTTGCAGTGAGCCGAGATCGCGCCACTGCACTCCAGCCTGGGTGACAGAGCCAGACTCCGTCTCAAAAAAAAAAAAAAAAAAAAAAAAAAAGAATACTATACTGCTTTTTCAGTCTAAGAAAAGTTCAGCAGAGAGATATGAGAGTTCTGGAGCCAACACTGTTAGGAGACTCCCATGTCTTCCCAGAATAGGCCTGGTAAGTGTCCTTACCACTTTCAATCATTGGCTTGATCAGTCCATGAGAAATTTGTCTTCAATGCAAATGTGTCTGATACATTCCAGAGTACAGCAGCTAGGGTTCTTGGTCAACCATGCTCCCATTCTCATGACCATCAGTGTCCACCCACGCTTGCTGCAGAGATCAAAATCTCCACATGGTTTCATGGATCAGTTCCATGGTTACCTGGGGCATATTTTCTTAAGGAAAAATGTAGGAAAACATTACTGCTTTGAACTTAACCCTCTTGATGCAGTTGATCTAAAAAGCTCTGACTGATACCCTCCTTCCGTCATTGTCCATTTCAAACTTTTTCCAACCTTGCATGGTAGTGTGAGCCAAACTTTCATTCTTGAAGGACCTAATTCTTTAATAATCATAGCCTTCTTCTTCACCTAGGGTCGCAGCATTCACAGTTAAAACGAGGCAAAGGAGTACCAATGGACCAAGAAGCACCCTAGTAGATCACCCGGGTTTCATACATATTTTCCCCTTCTCCATTGCATAATGACAACCGTTTTTCCTTTTACTGATCAAGGTCAATTACCCCTGACATTCTGTGACTCCTCTTTTTGCCTGGTGATCCCTGGGCACATGAATTTTGAAGTGACCCTATTGGTCTATAGTTAAGTTAAACTTAATTATAATTATAACTTAATGTTAAATGGGATCCTTGTTATGCCCCCTGCCCCAGTGCTACACTGTGTGGGACTCAAACCTATGGATCAAGAATTCCATAAGCATATATATAGTACTAATAACTAAAGCTCTTTGTGTAATGAAAGCAAACCCGTGTAAGTATCTATCACTCTAAGAACAAAACTTCTGACCCTTCCAACTTCAGAATTTTCTGAGAAATCGATGCCAAAAAAAGATTAAATAAAATTAAATGTGTGAGTATTAGGAAAAACGTCTACGAGAAAACATGGAGAGAAACCTGGGTCTTGGAGAACCATCAGGTTGTATTTCTAAGTGTAAAGGAGATAAGAAAAGAAGGTTGGTGGAATCTTTCCAGACAGCAGTGCAATCTAAGAAAAGTTTATCAGAGCTATTGAGGATTCTGTGAGTGAAAGATGGCACTCAGAAATGTCCTCTTGTCTCCTCAAAATAAGACTGTTTTTGTACTCATACCATACTCGGTTATTGGCTAGCAGTGAGACAG
The DNA here is from genome assembly GCF_024542745.1 of Macaca thibetana thibetana. Classification (NCBI taxonomy): domain Eukaryota; kingdom Metazoa; phylum Chordata; class Mammalia; order Primates; family Cercopithecidae; genus Macaca; species Macaca thibetana. Next base: position 64,872,769 of record NC_065594.1, read on the forward strand.
TAGAAAGCATGGCCTTGGAGAAAACATGAAAATGGATTTTAAAGCATAGTAACTGGGGCTTCTGTTCAACCATGTTGTCTAATGGGAAAGTCAGGCAGTGTATTCTCATTACAGACACACTTTCATCTTATTCATTAGTTGAATAGTTCCTGCTGGATAATTAATACTTATTTGTTAAATTACTAATCAAAACTGTTACAAAAATGTATTTGAACTTATCTTTTTAGAATTGTACTTGAGCCCATTGATTAAATGCAAAATAAATCCACAATTTTATTTTATAATGACTTATTTTTATTTTACCATTTGTCCAATTCTTATTTTCCTTCTATTACCTAGGGTGGTTTTAAAACATTTTTGGTGGTTGTTCTTGCCTTCATTCACAGAGCACGATGTATTTTCATCACTGATGATGTTCAAAAGTTTTTGTGTAAAATATGCGTATGTGCAAAAATATAAACTCTACACGTAGATGAACTCTATCCTATATTGAAATCAACATGATGAGTGAGGTGTGTTCACACAATTCTATATATATCATTTTAATACCACTTATTTTTCAACATTTAATATATTATAACCTATTAGGGCATATTTTGCCAAGTAAATATTAAATTTATTCTGACAACTTCCATGAACCATCAATCTCTATTTTCACAAAAATCCAACAAATGTTACTATAAAAATTTATTAGAAGGTTTTTGCCGGCCACTGCACTCCAGACTGGGCTACAGAGCGAGACTCCGTCTCAAAAAAAAAAAAAAAAAAAAAAAAAGAAACCTTTTGAAGTACAACTTTCTTAATATCAAAACTTGCATACATAATAAATACATGCTTTTAATAGTGTGTATTATTTAATAGTATGAGAACATTTTACTGATTTTATAAACACATATTAATATAAAAAAATTTTTAAACTATGAGGTGTCTATATCTATAGCCATATCTGCCTCTATTTCTATATATATAAGCACATACATATACAGACAGACATTTTATTTATTCCTTGGGAAATTTCTTGGAGAAACATAAAATTATACTTAATGAATAAGAATTAGTCTGTAACATTTGCCGCAATGTTTTTCTGCATTATATTCAAAATATGATACATTTCCCTCAAATTTCACTAGATGGTGCTATGTACTAAATATAACCAATTTTTTTAGTAATAGTGCATCATAATAGACTATCTATGAACATGCTATTATATTTGTGACTATAAAACAGGAAACTTGCATTATATGACTGTTTTTATTCATTTATGGGCCTCTTTCATGAAGAGACCTACTGATGCGAGTGATGAGAACGCAAAAACCGAAAGTGCAGATCTCTTTCCCCTAAAATGACTGTTGAGGTTGTTTAACGGTGTGTGAGAGCTTATCAGATTTGTCCTGGTTCCCACCCACCTACTCTGTTATCACTTACCTTTTTTTTTGATGGCTAGTTAAGTTATAATTTATAAATTCCATATAAAACTTATTTTCTAGGATGTGCAATAATTATTGATATATACTAATTGACCCTACAGAATTAATCCGGTCAACCATTAAAAAATTCAGGCACTTATTTTTAAATTACATATCACAAGTGTTATCAGATTCCATTATTGGGATCCCTGTCAAAGAAGGCCAAATAAAAATCTTTGAAAATCACAGAAGGATAATCGTCACTTTCTAAAAATAAGTAAGCCTATCCTAGATATAAGGCCTTTTAACCACTCTGAAATAATAATCTCATAATCTTCTTTTGTTTTTGTTTGAATATATGTTTTATTCCTTATCATGACTGTCTCTAGTATATCTAGTTTAAGCCAAACTTGTTTATAGAAAAAAACTCATTTTGTGATTTACATAAGAATTTTTAGCCTCAATACTGATATTGATGATAGAGCAAAACATGGTCATTGAAAAGTACAAATAGACAAAGGATTATGAAAATGCCAGGATCCTACCATGTAACATACCACTTCTTGGTCTACTGATTCAGATATCGTTATAGTTATGAGTATAAATGCACTCTAATTCAAGCCTAACCTGATTACATCTGCACAAACTTTCAAAAGTTAATCAAGTCAAGTAAAGTGCAGCACAACTGCATTTGTAGGTTCTCACCCTTAGCAGACTTTCCATATGAAGTGTGATTGTATTTCTTTTACTTTTCGTAACATCAAGTTTTGAGTGCATGAACCGGCCGGGCGCGGTGGCTCAAGCCTGTAATCCCAGCACTTTGGGAGGCCGAGACGGGCGGATCACGAGGTCAGGAGATCGAGACCATCCTGGCTAACACGGTGAAACCCCCTCTCTACTAAAAAAATACAAAAAACTAGCCGGGCGAGGTGGTGGGCGCCTGTAGTCCCAGCTACTCGGGAGGCTGAGGCAGGAGAATGGCGTAAACCCGGGAGGCGGAGCTTGCAGTGAGCTGAGATCCGGCCACTGCACTCCAGCCTGGGCGACAAAGCGAGACTCCGTCTCAAAAAAAAAAAAAGAAAAAAAAAAAAAATGAGTGCATGAACCTTTGCCCATTCACTTATTAGAAGTTAGTTCCACGTGAAGTGTCTGTTACAAGTTCTTCTGCAAATAACACTGGTAAAGTTAAAACTCTGAAAGGAGCAGTTACTTTATTCTTCTGACCTTGGCTAATGTTGCATTCTCACATTGATGGGGGGACTGCTCATTCTTCTCAATGCTTGCCAGTTGAAACTCTTTGGAACTAAGTAGTCACAATTTCTGCCTAAGGTATTCACTTCTGAAATTCATGCTGACTTTGCTGATGGTACTGTGAATGCTGCTGATGTTATAGTTACTAACAAATAAGTGGTTTGGCTTTGCTATTTCTTTGTAACCCACTTCCACTTTGTCAAAAAATGTATAGCATCCCTACCACCATCACCAGTATCAACAGAATCATTCCAACCTCCTTACTTATTAGAATCTGGCTTACAGAAAAAAGGAAATTTCTCCATATCCCCACTACTTCCAGGTTGACCTTTTATTTGATGTTAAAAATGGAAATATTAATTTTATCAGATAAAAATTAATAACAGAAACATATAAGCAATCCCCAAATATTTGGAAATTAAGCACAACATTTTTAAATAACACATTAATTAAAAACAAAGTTTTCAGAAAAGTTAGAAAATATTTTAAAATAAAATCACAAATGCAACGTATCAAAATTTGTGAGTTGCAGGTAAATCAGTACTGAAACAGAAATTTACAACAATAAGTGCATGTTTAAGAAAACAGACCCCAAGTCAATAATCCAAGTATACACCTTAGGAAAATATTTAAAGAAGAATAAATTAAGTCCAAAGCAAGTGGAATAAAGAAAATAGTAAATATAAGAGCTGAAATTATTTAAATTGAAATCAGAGCACCAAGATAATAGCAGTGAGACAAAACCTGCTTCTTTAAAAGAAAAAGTGATTAATCTCTAGCAAAACTGACCCCACACATAGACACAAATACAACACACAAAAATTTCATATCGGTAATGAAAGGAAAAACATGCCTGCAAACATGAAAAGATAATAAGTAAACACAGGTAGAGCATCCTTTATCAGAAATGCTTGAGACCAAAAATCATTCATGTTTTGGACCTTTTCAAATTTGAGACAATTTGCACATATGTAATGAAATATCCTGTGGATATGACCTAAGCCTAAACACAAAATCCACTTGTGTTTCATATACACCTTATACACAGAGCCTGAAGATAATTTTATATAATACAGGTAGAGCATCTCTAATGCAAAAATTCGAAACTTGAAATACTGCAAATTCCAACACTTTTTGAGCAACAACATTATGCCACAAGTGAAAAATTCCACACCTGATCTCATGTGAGGTGTTTCAGTAAAAATGCAGTCAAAACTTTCTTTCATTCACAACATTACTAAAACTACTGCATAAAGTTATCTTCAGGCTCTGGGTGTCAGGTGTATATTAAACTTAAATGAATTTCATGTTTAGAGTTGGGTGCCTCTCCCAAGATATCTGATATGGTTTGGCTCTGTGTCCCCACCCAAATCTCACCTTGAATTGTAATCCCATAATTCCCATATGTCAGGGATGGGACCAGGTGGAGGCAGTTGAATCATAGGAACCATTTTCTCTGTGCTGTTCTCATGATAATGAAAGAGTCTTAAGAGATCTGAGGTTTTATAAGCATCTAGCATTTCCCCTGCTTGCACTCATACTCTCTCCTGCTGCTCTCTAAAGAGGTGGCTTCTGCCATGATTGTAAGTTTCCTGAGGCTTCCCTCATCATGTGAAACTGTGAGTCAATTAAAACCTCTTTTTTTATAAAATACCTAGTCTAGGCCGGGCGCGGTGGCTCAAGCCTGTAATCCCAGCACTTTGGGAGGCCGAGACGGGCGGATCACAAGGTCAGGAGATCAAGACCATCCTGGCTAACACGGTGAAACCCCGTCTCTACTAAAAATACAAAAAAATTAGCCGGGCGTGGTAGCGGGCGCCTGTAGTCCCAGCTACTCGGGAGGCTGAGGCAGGAGAATGGCGTGAACCCGGGAGGCAGAGCTTGTAGTGAGCCGAGATCGCGCCACTGCACTCCAGCCTGGGTGACAGTCGAGCAAGACTCCCTCTCACAAAAAAAAAAAAAAAAAAAAAAAAAAAAAAAAAAAAAAAAAAATTACCTAGTCTTGGGTATTTATTTTTAGCAGCACAAGAACAAACTAATCCAATAACTCATTATGTATAGGCAAATATTCTTATATCTGAAAAAAACAGTATGAAATCTGAAACACGCCGGGCGCGGTGGCTCAAGCCTGTAATCCCAGCACTTTGGGAGGCCGAGACGGGCGGATCACAAGGTCAGGAGATCGAGACCAGCCTGGCTAATACGGTGAAACCCCGTCTCTACTAAAAAATACAAAAAACTAGCCGGGTGAGGTGGCGGGCGCCTGTAGTCCCAGCTACTCGGGAGGCTGAGGCAGGAGAATGGCGTAGACCCGGGAGGCGGAGCTTGCAGTGAGCTGAGATGCGGCCACTGCACTCCAGCCTGGGTGACAGAGCGAGACTCTGTCTCAAAAAAAAAAAAAAAAAAGAAATCAGAAACACTTTGACTCTCCAGCATTATGGATAAGGAAAATCCAACCTGTATTTCTAATAATTTTGTACACTTGAATTTTTACATAAATTCAGGTGTGGAAAATGTGTATACATATGAAAAAACATGGATAGGGTTTATATAGATAATTAAAGGCTAATTTATTATTTACAATATTTATGATAATTCACTATATTAACAGAAAGTTGAAGAATAGCACTATGATCACCTCAATAGATGTAGATAAGACTTTGGCCAACATCTGATCATGATAACAACTCTCAGTAAATTATGAGTAGGAGATAAGTTCCCTAAACTATTTACCCTAATGCAAATATGCAAAAAACCTACAGGTCACATCATATTAAATAGTGAAATATTGAACAGTTTCATTGAAAGATTAGCGCAAGGTAATGAGATCCACTTTTACCAGTATCATTGAGGTGATACTGGAAGTCTAACCTATTAAAACACAGGATGAAAAAGTTATTTATGAACTGGAAAGGGAATTTTAAAATGTATCTAATCAAATACAATTTGATTGTTCATGTAAAAATTCCATGGACTCTACACAAAACCTCCAGGAAATTATGAGAGTTCAGCAATGTTTTCAGATACAAGCTCAATATACAAATTTCAATTGTATTTCTAATTATCAACAGTGAACAAATAAGTCTAAAATGTGTACTTAAAAGCAGAGAATTTAGAATAGTCAAAATAGTTTTGAAAAAGAACAAAGTTGGAATAGTTACCTGTTTGTATGATTTCCTAAAAGTAGCAATAATCAAGACATCATAGCATTAGTGAAAAAAATAGACAAAGAGACCCATATAGTATGGAATAGAGTTATAAGATCAACACACATATGTACAATTCATTGATTTTCAACAAAGGTGCCAAGGCAGTTCAATGAAGAAAGGAGACTTCAACAAATGATATTGGATAACTAGACATCTGTATGGAAAAACAAAAACAAACACAACAATATTACTCAAACTTGACACCTTATAACAAAATTACAGGCTGGGCGTGGTGGCTCATTCCTGTAATCCCAGCACTTAGGGAGGCTGAGGCGGGTGTATCATGAGGTCAGGAGATTGAGACCATCCTCGCTAACACAGTAAAACCCTATCCCTACTTAAAAATTACAAAAAAATTAGCTGGTCGTGGTGGCGGGCACCTGTAGTCCCAGCTACTTGGGAGGCTGAGGCAGGAGAATGGTGTGAACTTGGGAGGTGGAGCTTGCAGTGAGCCCAGATGGCACCACTACACTCCAGCCTGGGCTACAGAGCGAGACTCCGTCTCAAAAAAAAAAAAAGAGAGAAAAAAAAGTTATATCTACATAGATCACAGATCTAAATACATAGTTTATACCTATAAAAATTAGAAAATAAGTTTAAGAGATTTTTATTGTTTTTCTCAAAGTATTTGTTGGTTTTTAATATTCTAATCTGGTGTACTATATACAATTTTCTTATCCGTTTTCTCATAAAATATATTTCAGTTTTTCACCAGGTTGGGACTATTACACATGATACTGCTTTGAACATCACAATACAACTTTTTACATGAATATATTTTCTTTCCTGTAGGATAAATGCCCAAGAATTAAATTTCTTTTTCAAAAATTGATTTTAATTTTAAAATGTATGTAAAAATGATTTTCCAGGGTCAGTGCTCCATTTTACTTTTCTATCAGCAGAATTCAAGAGATAACGTTATTCTGCAACAATTCCAGAATTTCTTAAGTAGTTTTTAAAAATTAATTATTTTAATAGATACATACTAATACCTCACTATGATTTAACTTTAGTTTTCCTAATCACTAATTAATTCAAACATCTTTCAAAGGGCTTATTTACCATATCGAAATCTTCTTTAGTCAAGAATCTTGTCAATTTTCTTGACCATTTTAGAACTGTATTTTCAATTTACAAGTGTTTACCTCAAGTCTACATCTTATGCCATATGTCCTTACCATAATCATAGAGATTCTCTCAAAGTAAAATTTTAGTATCGATAAATTTTATTTCATCAACTTTTTGTCTGGTAGATTTTGTGTGTGTGTGTGTGTCTGTGTGTGTTTGTATGTGTTTTGTGTTTTGTCACATCTAAGAACAATTTTTGCTAGCCCTAGGTCATGAAGATTTTCTCATATGTGCTCTTCAAAAACATGGTATGTTTTTGAGCATAATATGCTTATTTATTAATGTTGTGAATTATTTTTGTTAAGATTTTATTGCTTTCCATAAAAAAATCCTGCACATACCTTCCTTGATCTATACCTAAGTATGTCAAGTTTTTTAAGTCATTGTAAACGGTATTTTAAAAATTTCATTAAAAATACTGCATTGCTTATATAAAGAAATACAATAAACTATTTGTATGCCGATGTCTTATCCTGAGACCTTGTTGGATCACATATTATTTAAAGGACTTTTCAGTTTAGTTTCTGTTCCTGGAAATCAGGGACCCTGAAGGGAGGGACCGGCTGAAGCCAATACAGAAGAACATAAATTGTGACAATTTCATGGACATTTATTAGTTCTCCAAATTAATACATTTGTAATTCCGTACGCCTCTCTTTACTGTAATCTCTGAACATAAATTGTGAAGATTTCATGGACACTTATCACTTCGCCAGTCAATACCCTTGTGCTTTCCTATGACCGTCTTTAATCTCTTAATCACATCATCTTCTTCATAAACTGAGGAGAATGAATGTCGCCTCAGGACTCTGTGATTGTGTCAACTGCACAAATTGTTTGTAGAGTATGTGTGTTTGAACAATAGGAAATCTGGGCATCTTAATAAAAGAACAGGATAACAGCGATATTCAGGGAACAAGAGAGGTAACTTTGAACTTGCCGCCTGTGAGCTGGACAGAACAGAGCTATATTTCTCCTCTTTCATAAGCAAATAGGAGAAATATCCCTGAATTCTTTTTCTCAGCAAGGAACATTCCTGAGAAAGAGAATGTGCCCTGAAGGTAGGCTTATAGACGGTTCCTTTTTAAGGCACCCCATCTTTTATGGTTGAAGCCGATGGGATGAAATAAGCCCCAGTCTCTTGTAGCGCTCCCAGGCTTATTAGGAGGAGGAAAATTCCCACCTAATAAATTTTGGTCAGACAGGTTGTCTGCTCTCAAACCCTCTTTCCTGATAAGATGTTATCAACAACAATGGGTGCCCGAAACTTCATTAGCAATTTTAATTTCACCTCATCTGGTGGTCCTGTGATCTCGTCCTGCCTCCATTTGCTTTGTGATATTTTATTACCTTGTGAAGTATGTGATCTCTGTGACCCATACCCTATTCATGAACTCCCTCCCCTTTTGAAAATCACTAATAAAAACTTGCTGGTTTTACCGTGCAGGGAACATCATGGATCCTGCCGACATATGATGTCTTCCCCAGACACCCAGCTTTAAATTTCTCTATCTTGTGCTCTTTCCCTTTATTTCTCAGAAACTTAGGAAATAGAAATGAACCCATGTTAAACATTGGAGCGGGTTCTCCTGATAAGTTTCTTTCAGTATGTATTCTATAAGTAGGAAAAAATTTTCAATGATTGCTTTCCAATCTGTATGCTTTCTTTCCCCCCACCACCCCTTGCTCTTGCATTTGTTAGGACTTCTAGTACTATACTGAATATGAGGGGAAAAGTAAAGATTCTTGCCATGTTACTGAAGTTAGGAGAACAGTATTCAGTTTTTTACCACTACATATTATGATAAATGTAGGTGTTTTGTAGATTTCTTCATTATTTTCAAGAAAATAAGAAGCGATTCTGAGTTGTCTGAGAGTTTCTATCAAGAGTAGGTATTGAACTTTGATGAAAATTAATATATGATCATATGATTTATCTTCATTATGGAACCCATCTTGCATCTCCGAAGTTAAATTATTTTAACCGATAAATATTGGCTCTCAGTAAGGAATGCACAATTGAATGACATTTCCAATCGTAAGATGAGTAAGCTGTTTGTGTTTTATTTTAAAGTATATGATATTTTTTATATAACTATTGACCTGTGTTAAAAATGTAGAATGTATACTGCTTTGATATTTGAAACAAAAGAGAAAATCCCTAACAAAAGGTTGCTAAATCAGTTTAAATAATGTTTAATTATTTGTTTTTAAATCCCTTATGATTGATTTCTGCCTCTAGAAATTATACATACGTCATCTCATAACTTAGTAGCAGATCCTCATAAATTAAAACCTGATAAAAAGGATTATTCCTGATCTTTGGCCAATAATTACTAAAGTAGTTTTAAAATAAATGCTTGTCTTTTTTACTATGTTATTGTTATGACTCATTTTGAGAATCAATCTGAACTTTGGAACACATTTTTTAAAATGTAATAAGAGTACGTGTGTATATTTATCTATTATGCAAAAAATAGCATGTAAAAAAATTTGTATATTGTTAAGATTTGGGGGTTCTCATTTTAGTGAAGACAAGTAATTCAGGAATAGAAGCCTCGCAGTTACAAAGTAACTAGAGGTCGTTACTTATTACTAGTTACTAATTAATATTACCTCATAAATTTGCGGTGCCTTACCTGAGCATATATATTGATTATATTATGTCAAAGGAAATAGCAGTTCACTACAAAAATAAATTTATGAATGTGTGAGTTAGCCTAAAAACCTGAAATAATTTCCAAATATCTGAACAATCCTTTACAAATTCTGTGCACATTCATTTCAAAGATAAAACAGTAAAGCCTAAGCTAGTCCCTCATGAACCTCACTTCTGCTTGTCAACACATATGGCAAAATTATGTACCATAGCCCTAGAGTATACAAGTATCCTAGCCTCCATCCCATAAGCCATTAAATTTAAGCTGAAACTTTCAAAAGGGCAAGCAAAGTAAATAGGAAGTGTATATATTTAAAATGCCATGGATTTAGTACTTCCTGTTTTCTTTTTATACAGTGCTGAGCTAATACATTGTTTATAAACATCTTGAAAATCTCTGAAAACATCCTGTTCTGTGTTTGATGCAGGAAAGCTGGATGAAAGTTGAAATTAACTTAATGTGCTAGACAAAAAGTTAATAGGTTTATAGCAGAAATACTTTTAGAACAATGTAATATCAGAAAAGTCCAGGGACTGTGGTACAAAATAAGGATTTCTTTGTTTGCAAGTGAGTAATAATTGACTTAGAATAATTCCTTAATGATACTAATTTTTGTTATTGATGCTACCTTTATAATGCAAAATTTCCAACCTAAGATCCAAATAGCACTGTGAGTTCATGGTATGTTATGCAATATTCCACTATTCCATACTTAGATTTCTATCATAGCATTTGACCCATGATATAACAATTGTAAAATCTGCTTATCAGTTTCCCTTATGATTTTCTTGGAACAAGGACTGTATCTTTACATCTTTGGATCTCTAGTAGCTGTCATATATCTTTCACCTGACAAGTACCTAAAAATACATTTTGCATAAATGATGAATAATAGGACGAAAGCCATCTTAGGTAGATACACACCACTTCATATAGAAAGTGCATAATTTCAAGAAAATTATTATAACTGAATTCAGTTACACAGACTTGGTGGATTGAAGTTCTTGTATTTGCTCTTATCTGAGTATTTGACATTTCTGACTTTGAATTTCCTTATTTGAATTGAAATATTATGAAGAACAAATATATCATCAATGTAATACTGAGTTTATATTGCCAGAGAAGAAACAGCTACTCTTTAAAGAGGAAAGTTGAACTTGATTATGCATGTGAGTTAAGATTTGTTCTTTACTCTCAAAAACATATTTGCCCTTTCTTCTGAAGTTTTGAGTAAATTAGAAATTTATGGATATGAGCACGAAGCCTGTAAATTCTAACAAAATTGAAAATTTGAAATACATATTTAAGAAAAAAGATTGAGTCAGAGTCTGATATATTTAGTACTCTGAAATACATATAGCTAAATTAGAATTTTTTACATTTCAAATATATTTTAAGAACTGTAATTTTCTATATGAAATGCTTAATATTCTTCAGCTTTTACAACTTTTCATCTAATAAAGGATGAAGAATAGGACCCATAGAATTAAAATTGTAATCTTCAAATCTTCTTTACTGTATAAAAGGTCAAGATTAGTCAATGATTATTATTAGTTTTTTTTTTTTTTTTTTTTGTCAGTGGACTTACATTGAGTTTTGTTGTTTACTGGTACAGAAAACTGAAATTATAATGGCCCTGAAAAGCTTTTCTTGTGGTAAGGAAAATATAGAAATAAAACATAGGAAGAACAAATGATCTGAGAAATAAAATGATAGTATTAATCAACTATTTGACCCCACACATCTAGATATTAGGGGATACACTGATAAATAGCTCCAGAGACATTCAGAAAAGTGCTTTTCCCTCTTTATGTCAGTTACAAAGCAAACATGAGTTCCACTTGTATTACTGAAAGAAAGGGTTGAAAGTCTGATTTTGAAAGCTTCTTGAAAATACAGTGTGTGAGTCAACATTTGCATGACTTTATGGTTGAAGTTTCTATGTATATGTACAGCTGCCTGAAAACATGCTTTTTCAATGCATCATTAGTAGATTATAGGGACTGCTCATAAATCTATCCAATTAATATTGCAGAAAGATCACACAAGCTTATGAGCTTATAAACTGTTATCTCCCATATTTTTTATTCTAAAAGCTTTTTGTTGACATCACTGCTGCGTAATGTGCTTTGTCAGAGTATTGTCTTTTTTGTCGGCTAGAGAAGGCACAATTGCTTTTCTGTGGAATTTACTTTTAATAGAACACCTTGTCTCTGATTGTAACAGCTGTTGATTATTATATTTTGTTAAAGAAACAATTGATTTGTTCGTAAAATCGTGACAAATTTATGTGCTGCTGCTGCTAAGTTGGCAACTTACTTTTTAATTATTTACCATTTAAATGTCACACTTTCACCTCAATTTGGGTAAGTTTTGTAATACAAGGTAAGTAAAAGGAAGACAAAAAGGTTAGTTGATGGACAGTAATGGCAGGGTCTAAAATGAGTAACAAAGGTTTTTAAAGATCAACTTGACAGACTTCAAAGATACTGTATTCTTAAGTACTTATTATGCAGATGACTGTAATTTGTGTGGAATTCAGTTTAAAGAAATTGAAAGTTACTGACATGATGTTTATAGAATTTTCCAAGATTTGAAAAAGTGTTTAAGAAATTAGAAATTTCTCTTTTAATGCTTGGTTAGACTTGTTTATTGAAAAAAAAAGTAACAGGAAGAAAAAAAACAAAGAAAGCTCTGACCTCACTTTTTCCTCATTTTCTTTCATCCATGTCCGTGGTTTAATTGCCTTAATGAAATTGAAGGTGTCAACCAGCACCCAGTAATAAAAACACCCTTAAACTGAAAGGAATAACAACTTTCTCTCCTCTTAAGTAGCACAGGAAAAGTAACAAAGTATATGTGTTCATTCTCCAAGAGTGAATTGAATGATCTGAAAGTTTCGTAAGAGCTTCAGAGCCTAAAGAGTAGTCCTCAATCTTTTTGGCACCAGGAACTTGTTTCATGGAAGACGTTTTTTCCACACACTGGGCCGGAGGGAGTGGTGGTTTTTAGATGATTCAAGTGCATTACATTTATTGCACATTTTATTTTATTTCATTATCATTACATTGTAATATATAATTAAATAATTATGCAACTCACCATAATATAGAATCAGTGGGAGCCCTGAGCTTGTTTTCCTGCAACTAGAAGGTTCCATATGGGGTTGATGGGAGACAGTGACAGGAGATTTATCCAAGGAGATTGGTATCTACAGGAGATTGATTCCTGGACCTGCAACTCTACCCCACAAATACCAAAATCTGCAGCTGGTCAAGTCTCTAATAAAAAAAATAGTAGAGGCTTTGTAAATTACCTATAGACATTCCCCCATACATTTTAAATAAACTCTAATTACCTATAATACCTAACATAAAGTAAATGCTATATAAATAGTTATACTGTTATTATTAAAATTTCACGAATTTTATTGTATTGTTATTTTAAAAGTTTTGATTCACATTTAGTTAAAGCAACAGTTGTGGAAAGCACCTATGTGAAGGTTTGATTCTTGAACACCAAATTTCTTTATCAAGGTTGTTTTGGTGGACGCAGGGCCAAGATGGCCAACTAGAAACAGTGGTGATCTCAGGCTCTCATCGAAAAGAACCATAATTAGCATGTGAATCCTGCACCAGCAACCAAGGTATTCAGGTTCTCTCATCAGAACTGACAAGGTCGTGGGGTATAATCCATGGAGAGGAAGGAAGAGCAGTGTAGTACAATGGTCCACCTGAGAGCCACACTGGGCAGGGGAGTCCCCACCCTCCAGCCAAGGGAGGTGAGTGAGCATGCTATTCAGCCAGGGAAACTGCTTTTTACCCGGAACTCTGCAACCCACGGATTGGAAGGGCCCACTCGCGTACCCACGCCACCTGGGCCTAGGGTCCCAACCCTAGAGCTGCACAGATTCTCAACAGCCTCTCCGCTAGAATTCGCTTAAGCCTGCCCAGTTTCCTGGTGGAGGGGCGACCAGCACCACAGCTGCTGCTGCTTGCTGTCTGAGCCCTTTGAGCTTCTTGGCAGAGGGGCAGCAGCCAGCACTGAGACTCATAACGGCCTAACACAAAAGGTCCCCGGGCGTGGGGAGGGCGGCATCCATCTCTATAGCTCCAGGCTGCACTTTCGCCCTGTTGGAGCCAGGAAAGCTGGATAGCTTTGTCCGAATAGGTGTCCCCCACAGCCCAACACATAAGCTGTGGCAGACTGTGGCCAGAGCGCATCTTCGGGCCTGATTCTGACCCGTCCTTCCTCACTGGGTGGGGCCTCCCTGCAGGAACTCCAAGGACTCCAGCCAGAGGCTCAGGGACAGAACCCTGATATCCCTGAGCCTGCGCCCCTAGGGGGAGGGGTGGCCACAGTCTCTGTGGACCAGCAGACTTAGCCTTTTCTCCTGGTAGTTCTCAGGAATCTGGGTGGCCCAGACTGGTGGGTTTCTTCCAGGTCAAGCACACCTCATCCACCAAGGGACAAAGTGCTTCATTAAACGGGCCCTGATCCCTGTGCCACCCAACTGGGTGAGACTCTTCAACAAGAGTTGTCAAACACCCTATACACAAGCTATTCTACTGGGATCAGGGTGGTGCCCCTCAATGTCAGAGATCCAGGAAGAAGGAGCAGGTACCCATCTTTGCTGTTCTCCAATCTCCTTGAGTGACATCTCCAGGTACGGGATCTATCCAGATGAATAAGCTCTGAAGTGAACCCCCAGCAAACCTCAGCAGCCCTACAGAAGAGGGACCTGCCCATTGAAAGAAGAACAAACAGAAAGCAACAATAGCATCAACAACAAAAACATCCCCACAAAAACCCCATCCAAGTGTCAGCAGCCTCAAAGATTGAAACTAGACAAACTAATGAAGAAGAGAATCAATGAAAAAATGCTGAAAACCCAAAATGTCAGAGTGCCTCTTCTCCAAGTGATTGCATCGCCTCTCTAGCAAGAGCATGGAACTAGATGGAGGGTTAGATGGATGAATTGACAGAAATAGGCAACAGAACAGAACAGAGACCTCAGAAATAACATCACACATCTACAACCATCTAATCTTTGACAAACCTGACAAAAACAAGCAGTGGGAAAAGGGTCTCCTATTCAATAAATGGTGCTGGGAAAACTGGCTAGCCATATGCAGAAGACTGAGACTGGACCCCTTCCTTACACCTTATCCAAGCTTAACTCAAGATGGATTAAAGACTTAAATGTAAAAGCCAAAACCATAAAAATCCTGGAAGAAAACCTAGGCAATACCACTCAGGACATAGGCACAGGCAAAGACTCAATGACGAAAACACCAAAGCAATTGCAACGAAAAACAAAATTGACAAATGGGATTTAATTAAACGAAAGAGCTTCTGCACAGCAAAAGAAACTATTATCAGAGTGAACAGGCAACCTAGAGAATGGGAGAAAATTTGTGCAATCTACCCATCTGAGCAAGGTCTAATATCCAGAATTTACAAGGAACTTAAACAAATTTATAAGAAAAAACAACCCCATAAAAAAGTAGGCAAAGGATATGAACAGACACTTCTCAAAAGAAGACATTTACTCTGCCAACGAACATATGGAAAAAAGCTCAACACCACTGATTGTTAGAGAAACACAAATCAAAACCATAATGAGATACCATCTCACACCAGTCAGAATGCTGATTAGTAAAAAGCCAAGAAGCAATGCATTTCTGTAAAGAAATTGGAATACTTTATATTTTTATTATTTTTTTTGAGATGGAGTTTTGCTCTGGTTGCCCAGGCTGGAGTGAAAGCTTTTACACTGTTGGTGGGAATGTAAATTAGCTCAATCGTTGTGGAAGACAGTGTGGCGATTCCTCAAGGATCTAGAGCTAGAATATCATTTGACCCAACAATCCCATTACTGGGTATATACCCAAAGAAATGTAAATCATTCCAGTACAAAGACACATGCACACATATGTTTACTGTAGCACTATTTACAATAGCAAAGTCATGAAACCAACCCAAATGCCCATCAATGATAGACTGGATAATGAAAATGTGGTACATATACACCATGGAATACTATGCAGCCATAAAAAAGAATGAGATCCGGTCCTTTGCAGGGACATGGATAAAGCTGGAAGCCATCATCCTTAGCAAACTAACATAGGAATAGAAAAACAAACACCACATGTTCTCACTCATAAGTGGTAGTTAACATTGAGAGCACATGGACACAAAGAGGAGAACAACACACACCAGGGCCTGTTCAGGCTGGGAGTGAGGGGAGGGAATTTAGAGGACCGGTCAATAGGTGCAGCAAACCACCGTGGCACACATATACCTATGTAACAAACCTGTATGTTCTGCACATGTATCCTGAAGCTTCATGTAAATAAAAAAGTGTTTTGACTAATCTGGATGCTTTACATTTCCATTTTAATTTTAAAATAAGATTCTCAGTTTCTGCAAAAATTAATAATGACTGAGTTTTGAATAAGAATTGTTTTGAGTCTTTACATGACTTTGAGGAACATTGTCAATGTAAAGTCTTCTGCTTCATGAAATTGGGATATCTTTCCATTTATTTAAATATCTTATGTTTTCTTTCAACAGTATTTTATAGTTTTGGGTATACATATACTTCCTTTCTTCAGTTTGTTTCTAACAAGTTTATTATTGTAATATTATTATATTTTTTTACTTATTTTCATTGCTAGTACATTTAAAAAATGATTTAATATTGATTTCATGTACTGTAAGTTTGATGAACAAGTAGTTTAGTTCAAATAGTTTTAGCAGATTCCTAAAATTTTCTGTCTACATGATCATATCATCTGTAAATAATATTATTGATTCCTTTTCAATCTGTGATCTATTAGGTAACAAACATATATATACATATATATGTTCAGTCTGTGATCAATTAGGTAACGTGTGTGTGTGTGTGTGTGTGTGTAAAACCTAATTGACCCAAGTAAACTTCTAATAATGAGTTTAATACAATTGTCTATAATGCAATTCTTATTTTCATCCAAATGATAGGGTGATTCTTTGATCTCAAGTGAACAATGCTCAGCAAAAATAATGCATAATTTCAAAATCAAATGTTTACATTTTTTACCTAACTTCCTAAAAAATTGTTAAAAAATGAGTAACACAAACGGTTTTTTTCTTAATTGCACTTGTCAATACATCATTACTTGTAGAAATTATAAGTTTGTATTATATTAAACCAGTAATTATTTCTGTGAAAAGAATACTAAATATGACAAAACAAAAACAATAATGGAATTTACAAACTATAATTAGAAATCAATTTCAAGTGTTTGTAACTAATTCTATTCACAGTATGGTAACATCAATGTTAATTATCCAGAAAAATATCAAAAAGATAATGTACGGTTTTATCATTTTATAGCATTGATATTTTAGAATATAATTAAAAGTATTATTTACTACTTTCATTTAGTAACTGATAGCCAATGTAAACAGAATACTTTTTTATTTAAGAAAAACTTTGTTATTATTAACAGCAGTTGCTACTTGTCTGATTTGCTACTTATTTGATTTGATAAAAATATATTTTAGAATCTGTTCATTTTGGTACTTCAAAAACCCTCTTTGTACTCACTATAAATAATCATATATCTTTCTGTTCTCAGTGAAAATGAAGAGTGATGAAAATGATTGTGTTATGTACTTATTATAAATGGATTATGTTCTCAATGCAGGATTCCAGGAATAATATGTAATATTCAAAACATCACACACATCTCACTAAAGTCCAAGAATATGAGTGAGATCATAGAAAGCGTAGAATTTCAAATACCCTGGTTTAAATCTACATACTCTCAGCCTCATATTGAAGTTCTCTTATTTCTTTAATACCTTTCAGAAACTTCAGGAGGAAAATTTGAATGTATTCAAAACTCCCTCAGGAATAACAAACAGTTCATTCAGCCCAGACTGCTCAAAATCTTTTACATCCTTGTTCTCACTGCTCTAAATTCCCATTGGTCGTTTTACCTTTGCTAACAAAATCTGGTCTCATTTGTTTGATTCTTTTCCTCGATTATAATCATTGTCCCTTCCAAAGTTAAACTATTCATAATATTTGGCACCTACCAAATTGTGGATTTACTCCCGGTGATGCTGTATTTCACTCTGGCTATAAATTATTTTATATGTGCCCCACAAAAATCTTTAAGACTTGTGTATATTTCAGCAGAAATGAGACATTATTACTCAAGTTCTGCTTAGGAGACTCTGTTCTTCTTCCATTAGTTGAAACTTTATGCCTATGTGGATAAGTGGAGGCTGAACATTGTCTAATTCCACATAACAGGCATATATGGATGTCAGCTGTAGGCTGGCCAGCATACAGATACCATAATATGCCTATATTAAATAGTAACAGTTTCATGTTGACTAATCTGAAGATGTTAAAAAAAAAAAAAAACTTTAATGTTTGTATTTAAGATTATACTAACATTTATTTAGTAACTCATTTTTAAAATGTTGACAGTACTGTTTTTGGGAGGGTGGGGTAAGGTCCCACTCTGTCACCCAGGTTGGAGTGCAGTGGCTGGATTATGGCTTACCCCATCCTCTACTTCCTGGGCTCAAATGATCCTCCTGCCTCAGCCTCCTGAGTAGCTGGGACTACATCATGCACTCCTGCACCTGGCTCATTTTTTGTAGGTTTTTTTTGTGTGTGTGTGCAGATGGGGTCTCACCATGTTGCCCAGGCTGGTCTCAAACTCCTGGGTTCAAGTGACCCTCCCATCTCAGCCTCCAAAAGTGTTGAGATTACAGGTGTGAGCCACAATGCCTACCTTACTTTTTGGCTGAGTGAGGTAGCTCACATCTGTAATCCCAGCACTTTGGAAGGCTGTGGCAGGAGGATCACTTGAGAACAAGAGTTGGAGACCAGTCTGGACAACATAGCAAGACTCCATCTTTACAAAAAAAAATCAAAAAGAATTGTTTATATTACTTTTAGTATTACTACAGTAAGTAATAATTAAAATATTCTTAAATATGAAAAGTAGGAAGTATATTAAATGTCCTTGGAATTAATTTCTATGAGTGGAAATATTGGGTCCCAATGTATGAGATTACATAGGTTGTCAAAACCCTTTTCACAACCCTTCAAGGCACCTCTTGTGTTCTTGCTAACATTTGATGGCTGAAAATGATATATCATTTCATGATACAATTTTATGGTTACCATTACATATATTTTAATTTATATGTATTGACAATTGCTTTTTCTTCTATCACCTATCTTTTTCTCTCTTCTTGCACTTTCTACTAATCTCTTTATTCTCTTCCTTTGCATTGTACTAGAGTTTATGTCTGTGTGTCATTGATTCTTATTACTAATAATATATGAATAAAAGTTATGTTCTTCATCATTTCCATTATAAATGGTAATTATAATATTTTGTCTAGGGTTTCACAACATTTCTTCAAAATCTCATCCATTTGCTTCTGGGTCTTAGCCTCTCTTTACAGAGTGTTTTCTGCTCCAGTTCCTTAGAGCCACGGGCTGTTGTGTCCTACAGAAGAGTCTAAATCATTCCCTACATTTGATAAAATGAAATATTCAGAGCGATGCTTTTGCCATCATTGTGTAAGAAGGTTACAGTCGTATTTTGTTCTGAAGTATTTTTTCCAGTGATCAATTGTCAGTCCTCATTTTATTTAATCACTCCGCAGCATTTGACACACTTGATCACATCAGCTTCTTGGTACATTATCTTCACTTGATTGCTCTCCTAGCTCACCAGTCATTCTACATCTCTTTTGTTGGCTCTCCTCTTATGTACCTGTACATGCTGCAATTTCGCAGGACTGTGTTTACTGTCTGTTTTTCTATCTCTACATTTACTACCCAGGGAATGCTATACAGGCCCAGGCGTTTAAATGTTGTAAATGCTGATACTTTCTACTAGAGTAGTTTCTCTAGCCCTGATTTTTCTATTGACTTGGGTATGAGACCAAATTCCCTAGAAATAAAGACTGACAGAGGGATTGACATACACGGAACCTACTAAGGGGATGTTGTCATGGGTGGCCACAAAGAGCTTCAGGAAACAGAATAAGAAATGGATGAAACCAAGCAAGAATTTGGTTTCAGATAAGGAGCCACAGAGTTTGTTCCACCTGGAAGAAACAAAGATGGGCTATTTCTCTTCATATGTGATTGACCAGGAAGAAATTGTGTAATATGAGGTGGTTCTGATAGCCTAGGAACAATGTATGAGCAGATGTGAGCAGCAATGAAGGTGATGCATGCAGCCACTCAGTGAACTTTGACACTTGAGTAGTCAATGGAATCCTAGGGCATCTGGGTATTGCAAGAACAGTGTCTGCTTCAATGTCAGATTGCTTACTTGATATCTCTGCTTTAACGTTAAGAGTCACCTAACGTAAAACAATTTTAAAATAGAATTCTGTGCCTTTTGACAAACTCTTCCAGTCTCATGATTGTGCAGTCTTCCCTAAGGAAAACAAATTCAAAGCAGAGTCCTAAATTGAAGATAAATGTTTGCTAAGTAGACTAACTTGCTTTCTCTACCTGGTGACTCTCATGTTTCTGCATAGAGAACAGAATTCTCATTTGTACATCAAAGAACAACATCAATATGAACTTCTGGGCACTTAGGGAGGGAATATACTTGTTATAATGATAAATTAGCTCTATCTATATTTGAGATTCTCTTTTGCTTCTTTTTCCTAGTTGTGTTATCTTTCAGAGGTATCTGACAAAAAGAAAACCAGTTCTGAGGGGAAAGGTTTCCAATGAAAACCTGTAGATTTTGTTGATTTAGATTCTGTCATTGTATTATATCATTTTCAATGCATTAAATTTTTATAGTTCTAAGGTAATCTTTCAAACTTTAAGAGCACTCTAATGGATTTTCACAGTACTGCCTGTATTTGAGTGAAATCATACAGCTCTGTTAGCTTTATCAAATTCTTTATCTGACTCTGCTAAAACACCTAAACAATCCAAGCTTTTTATTCAGTGAATCAAATATTACACAATAAAATAAAGAGGTGTGCACTTATACTTGTGTATGAAAATGGGAAAGAGTCATAGTCACAACATACATTTAACCAATTATAAATTTAGATATCCCATCTAGCAACTCATTAAATATAGTAATAACATATTAGTTTTTAAAGCATATTTTTATTTAGAGAGGACAAAAAGACACTCAGTTATCTTATACTTGGTTGTGATTCTTACTTTCTTTGGAAATAGAACATAATAATATAATTTTTACATCCCTAGGACATTTTCTCAGTTGGATGTTTCAGAGTAGACTACTTATTTTTAATGACTTGATATTCTGTCTTTACTGCCTTTTACAAGGTTAAGTTACTTTCACTTTTATATTGCTAAAAATATTGTTCAACTTAAAACACTGAAGTCTTAAAAGCTGCGCATATAAGCACAATTAATGACTGGCAGTCAGTGTCCCTCATTTAGACTATCCAAAATTCATAGTGCAGCTTTATGCTCTTAACTGTTTTAACTACTGTTGCTATCATGGGATCTCTGCACATATTTGCCTTTTGGTAGATCTCAGCAGGATAGTACAATGTATGTTTTTTGTTGGAAGCTGGGATATTTTAAAGTCTTTAGCACAAAGACCTAACAATGAACACTTTTTCCATTCTTTGTGGTTGGTAAAATTCTGTTTTGTAGAGAAAATACTAAAAAGCCAATATTGCACAAGTAGAATATCTACCTCCAAGCTACATTTTGCTAAATATACTGAATAATTGGATATTTGTTATTTCTACTTGAAATACAAATAGCATAAACAATCATACTTGACCTACTATATGTAACAATCCAAATTAAAACACAAAACAAAAACTTGTGCCTTATGACACTTCCATAAAATATTCTGCCTTAAAGTATTCACAAAGAGATAAATATTATATCTTTATCTATATATATTTATGAGTATGCTCAAAACTGCATATTTAAAAGTACCTTAATTATCCTAAGACTGCCAAGCACAACTGTTATTTTCATTAGAGTAGCATTAAGCTACATTTTAGTGGAAATTCAATGGGTAAATATTAAAATATACTTGTAAAGTCAAAAAAGCATAAGTCAAACCAGCATTCGTGGAGGACCTTCTGTATAAGCCTGTGAAACTATTTTCACAATCTAGAAAATATAATTTTTATTTGTTCACAAAAGGTTCTATATAAGTCATTTGTAAACCTCCCTCCATCCAGGTTTCCAGGCAACTACTGATGTAGTGTCACTATATATTAGTTTGCAGGCTTTTATCATTTTAAATAAATTGAATCTTCCAGTATTGCTTTGAATGTGGCTTCTTTCACTCAAATTTTGAGATTCATCACTGTTAAGTTTCAATAACTCATTCTATAATTCTTATATTAGATATAACAATTTTGTATGACATGCCCCTTTAATACATATTGCCTTAAGGTGTAGCCATTTCTTTAACTCATGTTCTGTGGACCAACAATAGGTACACAAAGAAATTCTCTACTCATCTGAACTGTGTTGACTCCAGCACCTTTAGCCAGATAACAGATTATGTGGTAGCAGGCCAGCCTAGAGTGACCTACAGTTGGGATAGCTCATCTCTCTTCCAGGTGTTCTCTAATCATTCATTCATTCATTCATTCATTCATTTGGCTGGCTAAGCTTCACCAGATGAAGATGGCAAAGTGTAGGAAGAGTGGAAAGACAGAAACAAATTTTCTGTCTGCAAAGTGCAGTGTGCCTGCACTTAGAGGTTTCCAGATATGTTATATTTGCTTTTACTCCATTGGTTAACATAAATCACATGACCAAACAGAATCTCTGTGGGAAGTGTTGTATCACCAAAATGTCTGAATATAGGAAGAAACATAATTTCAGTAGCTGTGCTTTTCCAATGGAGTGAAGTGTTTTGCATGTCTTTGAATAGGTAATGAACAAATTATTTGAATTCAATTTAGATCTGACTACTCATAGAATCATGAAGCATATTTTAAAAGAGCTTATAGAAATAAAAACATTATCAGAACACATTATCATTATTTGGATTGTTCTAAATCAATTATGGGAAATGCTACTTAATTTTAAAATAACTTATTTATGTTAGAAATCACAACTAAGAAGGCAGTAGATTGCATTGGCATGGACAGTTTCTGCTTGGTAGATAATTTCTACATTCATTCCTTCTTAGGGCTGTTTAGCCAAATGCATTTTTGAAAAGTATAATGATTTCCACTTGTTAGCTTTATGTGTAGTAAGCAAAGGTATGATATTGTTCTGACAAAATGAACAAGAGCAAGCATGCTGTAATATTCTGGGTTTTATTTTCCTTTTTACTTAAAATATATTTTTCACGAAAGGCAGGAATAGGAAGACATAACACATTTTAAGAGACTTTTTAAAAATAATAGAGAAAAAATCTGCTCAATTATGTAGCAGAATATGCCAAGTTTCAATATTCTAACAATGTATACTATATCCTACCACTGCCCTTATTTTCTATCAGAAATATATACAGTCTCCGTCATCAGATAGCAACTTTCTTACATACATTTTTGTTATAATTTTATTTGGGTCTAAATTGATTACAAAAAAAGCCACCCTTTGGCGGGGTGTGGTGGCTCACATCTGCCATCCCAGCACTTTGGGAGGCCAAGGCAGGCGGATCATGAGGTCAGCAGTTCGAGACCATCCTGGCTAAAATGGTAAAATCCCATTTCTACTAAAAATAGAAAAAAAAAAAAATGGCCAGGCATTGTGGCGGGCGTCTATATTCCCAGCTACTCGGGAGGCTGAGGCAGAAGAATGGCTGAGCCCGGGAGGCAGAGCTTGCAGTGAGCGGAGATCAGGCCAATGCACTCCAGCCTGGGTAACAGAGTGAAACTCCGTATCAAAAAAAAAAAAAAAGGCCACCCTTCTAAAAATATAGTTATGTGACATTTCAACCACACAGAGAGATATAGAACTCCAGCCATACAACCAAGGTATTTTGTATTGCAATCACGGCCCCAAATTCCCTCACACACATTTGTAGATAACTTTTGCCCTTACTTGATCCTCTGGAAAGCCATGATCTGCCTTCTGTCAGCATAATTTTTGCCTAATCCAGAAAGGCATTAAAATGAACTCACAGTATGTATTCTTTGAGTCTGTTTTCATTGACTTAGCGTTATGTATATGAGATTAGGCACGCTGACGTCTGTGTCAGTAGTTTGTTGCTTTTTTGTTCCTGAGTGGTATTTCCTTGTGTGGATGTTCCATAGATTATTCACCAATTCACCAGCTGAAGGATACTTGGGCTGTTTCCAGTTTGAACCAGTTTTGAATAAAGTTGCCATAATATTCACAAGAGATGTTTGAATGAATACGACATTCATATTTTGTGGTAAAAACTTAGAAGTGAGACTTTGGGTCATATGGTAAGTGTGCATAAATTTCATAAATATTTATTAGTTTTTAAATTGTTTATTAACAAAAATGTTTATTAATTGCTTATTAATTTTATAAGAAACAAGTTGTTTTCCATAGTGACTCTACAGTGTAGCCTCTCCAAAAAAATAAAAAACTGAAGGAGGTATCCCCATCAACACCTACTATTGACCGAACTGTGATTTTAGCTATTCAAAGCTATCTATTTCATTACAGAATAATGACTTTGAGAATCTTTCATAGTTTTGTTTGCCATTCGTTCATCTAATTACTAGATTGTTCATATATTTAATGAGTTCTGATAGTCCTTTATATATTCTGGATGCAAGTCTTTTGTTAGCCAGATATTCTGAAAATATTTTATAATGGAATTTGTTTACTATTTTATTCTTCTCACACTTCCAATGGGCAGAAGTATTTAATTTGATAAACAACAATTTATCACATATTTCTTTTATAGGTTATGATGTTTACAAATTTTGCATATATAAAGAACATTTTCTCTTAATTTTATTGAAATTATGGTTAAGTATTTACATACAGACATTTAAGTTTATACTTTCTTAGGTATTGGTTTTTATAGATAAAATGAAAATTAGATTTAGGCTCAACATTTTTGTACATGAATGTTCAGTTGTTTCAGCCCTACACTGTCTGAAAAGAGGAAAACTTCTCAAATCAATGCTCTGAATACCATATTAATCTATAATTAATTAACATCAGAGAGACACTTAATTTTTTATATAAAATTACAATTTACAGTGTGTGCTCATCTGTATATAGGCTGTGTCTTTGTGTCCATGTATTGTGTATCCGTTGTTGTTTGTGTGTCTTGGGTGTGGTATCAACAATTAATAAACAAACGCTTGAGGTCACTCTAATTGTGTTCTCTTCCTAATATTTGAAACTGGGTGAATTTTTCTTTATGTGAAACATTTGTTTAAAATAGTATTTTAGGCCGGGTGTGGTGGCTCACTCCTGTAATCCCAGCACTTTGCGAGGCTAAGGCGGGCAGATCACTTGAGGTCAGGAGTTTGAGACCAGCCTGGCCAACATGGTGAAACCCTGTCTCTACTAAAAGTACAAAAATTAGCTGGGCGAGGTGGCAGGTGCCTGTACTCCCAGCTACTCAGGAGGCTGAGGCAGAAGAATCACTTGAACCCAAGAGACAGAGGTTGCAGTGAGCCGAGATCATGCCACTGCACTCCAGCCTGGGCAACAGAGTGAGACTCCGTCTCAAAAACATTAATAATAATAATATTTTAAAATGTTTTTTATACTTGCTCTGACTATAATTAAATGGAAAATATGGCACGTACATGATGAGAATTAGCTTTTTTTTCACAGGTTAAGATGTTGACAAGACAAATGTTCACTCTGTATGTGTGATCAGATGCTGTTGATGCTTTCTCACATTTGTACTTTTAAAAACATCATTATATTTTCAATAACAAGAAGTATAATTGTCCTTGTTTAGAAGTAATAAGAATTATTGATATAGTACAGTTTTTGATATACTTTAATTTTAATAGAAAGTAGAGTGAGAATTCAATTTATAACACAGGTATAGAAATCATACAAGTAGAATTCAACTGATCATTTATTTACTACACATATTTTCTTTATAAGTTTGCTAAAAGCAAGGTTTGTAAACAATGTAAAGCTATGAGGAACTGTAGATACAGATTCACAAAAGTAATAGAAAATTGGCAAGCTTGGAGACATCAAATGTACAAAGCAGGGTCATTTATTGATACAATTTGAGATGAAAAGAAAAATAAATACTGTCGCGAAAATACGTTTCCATGTACTTTCCTAAATGCCTATCCCAGTATATACCCATACGTGGTCTATTTCCTATTACTTCCAAAAGAGAGTTTCAGTCCTTTTTTCTGTGAGAACAATATTTAGATCAGGGCTCCCCAATCCCTGGGCAAGGACCAGTCGATGGTCTGTTAGGAACCAGGACATGGGGCAGGAGGTGAGCAATGGGCCAGCAAGCATTACCGCCTGAGCTCTGCCTCCTGTCAGATCAGCAGTGGCATTAGATTCTTATAGAAGCGTGAACCCTATTGTGAACTGTGTGTGCAAGGGATCTAGGTTGCACCTTCCCTATGAGAATCTAATGTCTTGTGATCTTCTGAGGTGAAACAGTTTCATCCAAAAACCATCCCTTACCTCTACAACCTGTAGAAAAATTGTCTTCCATGAAACAGGTTCCTGGGGCCAAAAAGTTTGGGGACCACTGATATAGATAATAAAAATTAAACTCCTAATTCTAACATAAGAATAAACATAAAATACTAAGAAATAAAAGTGTTTCAATGTTTCATAGCATGATAAAAGTAGATTCTGGCTTATAATCAGCCCATAGTGCTATCCACAGTTATAACTTAGCCCTTTCATTTCTGTGACATATGGTGACCTAACAACATCTTTAATTTATTTTCTAATTTACTGGTAATGAGGAACATTATGGCAAATAGTAATTTTATCAGTTAGTTTATATTCAACAGTCTACACCTGTGTTAGTCATTATCAACAAATGATTAATGTGATCCGAGCAGCTCGCTTCATCAGAGAATGGCATTTTCACTCGCTCTGACACTCCATTGTGCCAGTCATCTCCAAACATAAGGTCACAGCTGTTCTGTGACATTTTTACACAATGGAGAATCAGCTTGTTCCACAGAGAAATAAAAAAGGAATTTAATAACCTGACATTTGAAAGTATAAAAAAGGCATTTCAAATACAGGTAATTTTACATGGATCTTATTATGAAAACAACTTCATGGTTAAATAAGAATATTTTCTTAGGCCAATTATAATACACATTTCTAACAAGGTCATCATTGTCAATTTTTTCAGTATGCAAGCCTGACCAGCTCATGAAATCTTTTCAGCATCCTACATTCAGTTTTTATTATAGATGGAAAATCGCTATTCATTAATATATTAAAAATACTTTCATAAGTTGTGGTATGTATTTATTTCAGCATAGAACTATCATAAATAGGTGCATCTCTAACTTAAAATTACACATTTTAATTGTAATAAAAGTAAATGATAACATTTAATCTGCTTCTATTCTCTCTTTTCAGCCCATAGATTTGTCTATTTTACTACCACTCTTGAGATTTTTAAATTGTTTTGAATTTTTATTCCCATTTAATTTCTACCCTATCTATAGGATGTTGCTAGATTTATATTTGCAATTATTGATGCTTTGAGTATTGGCTTAATAATCACCAAAAAGTAAGGTTGCCTATTTAGACATTTTCTATTTAATGTTGCTATTATTTCATCTTTTGTGAAAATACCTCAAAATCTTTAGTTCTTATAATAATGAGGCATTTGAGAGGCTACTTCTGGTCTAACTTAAGCATTTGTTTTTCTGTTAGGTATGACTTTCAATAAAGAAAATAATAACTGAAATTAATCAATAATTAGAGTTTTGATTTTTTACTTTTGCCTTTTATACATATTTGACTTTTTGTTCTGCAAAATATTGAAAGCAGTATTTTAGCATCTTATGTTACCATTTTGTCTTGTGTGTGCCCTAAATTCTTCCCCTTTTCCTGTCCCCTCTCTCTCTATGTCTATGTATATCCACCTTGCTTTCCATAATTTTACCCAGTTCAATGTCTTTCTAAGCCTTAAAGATGCTCATAATTTGAATGTAACCATGTCTTCCACCACAATAGCCTCCTATGTATTTGCATCTGTATTTGGATATTTAATGTGTACTCAAGATTAAAACTAGGCATCTAAAAATTTAAATATTTTGTAAAGTCACCAAATCCATACCATCAAGTATTTCCCATCTCATCCCTACTCCAAGAGGTAATCACTGAAAGATATAGGAGTCATTCTTTATTATTCTCATTTCCTTCCATGCCCCCACAGTCAATCAGCACCAGTTGTTCAACTCTTCATGTAATATTGTCTCTAAATTCATCTTTCCTGCTATGCTGCTGTCTAAAATACTTGTTTGGACTACAATAACAGTCTCTTAAATGGTTGTTCTGTCTTTATTTTGGTCTTTCCTATAGTCTCTCTTTGAGATAACAGCCTGGGAACCATTTCTAAAGCATAAATGAGTAAACATGTTCACATACACATCTGAAATTTAAGAGTCTGCACAATTGGTATATGGACACAAATTGATGAAACTTGTTAAAACACCCAAGGACTACATATAAAAAGAGATTAGAAAATATTCCAGTACTAAGTCTGGGACCTGCTATAATTTAGAAGTGGTGAATTAAGGAGCCATCCAAAGATATTGACACTGATATGCTCACCGAGTGTGGTAGGAAAGGAGTAGGAAATGGTAGTATTTGGAAGCTGGGTAAGAAGATGTTTTGTGAGAGTGCTTGCATGTTGAATGAGACTTCCGCTTCTGGCCTTATCAGAGTAAATGACACTGAATTTGACCTCCTTTTGAAAACAATGCTAAAACTGGGCAAAAAACAAGGAGTAAATGTTTGCCAGTATTATGCAGATTCACAAAATTGAGGCTTGAAAGATGAAAAACCATAATGCGAGGCTCATCATCAACCTCGGATCACCCACTATTACCCTTGTGTTCTTCCTAAGAGCACTTTGCTGTTGCAATAGGAGAAAAGGATCTCAACTTTAGAAGTACTATTGCTCACCTGAGGACTGCCACAGTAGTTACCCTTTTTTAACTAAAATACCAGGAATTTTGGTCTAGGTCCTGTGCTACTGCACAGTAGACAATGAGTATTGCCAGGGAAGAAGGCTTTTACTGGGTGCTACAGCCAAAGAAATGGGACACTAGTCTCAAACCCATCTCTCTGACCATAAAAGAGTTTTCTCTGGAGAGATGGAATAGTTTTGCATCTTGATTGTAGTGATCATTATATTAATCAATGCAGAATTATATATTAAGCATAATTCTTAATAACTTTAAATTTAGTGAAAACTAAGAAAGCAAGAAATCCTGA
Source organism: Macaca thibetana thibetana (assembly GCF_024542745.1). NCBI lineage: Eukaryota > Metazoa > Chordata > Mammalia > Primates > Cercopithecidae > Macaca > Macaca thibetana. Next base: position 64,901,825 of record NC_065594.1, read on the forward strand.
ACTGTCTATCAGATATTGGTTAGCATTTTATAGATGAGAACATTGCATAAATTTTGGAAACTATTTCCCCATTCTTATTTGGAAATTATGCAGACATTCAATAAGCATCAAAAATAATTTTAAGATTGTAGGCTAAACGAAAGTTTCACACACAACATTTATTCCATTTATGTGTACTCAATCCTTTCTTTCACTTTTTTGTTTCTCTACTGTACTTCTGAAAACTGAAATATTAAACAAAGCTACTCATCATTTCAAGTAATTTCCTTGTTATTAATTTTTTAAGCCTGTGAATAAGTAAGAATTTTAAAATTAAATACGTATGTATTTTTGTCAATAACTCAAAAGATTCAGCTGTTTTTACTAAGGTAAAAACATTAAATTAAGTCTAATTTATCAAAAAAAATCGCACAAAGATATTCTTGGTTTGACCGGATTTATACTTTCATAACCTTCTGTGCTAAATCTTGACACTTCACCATATCTAGCAGAGACAAATACAGAACCCAGAAGAAACTGCATTCTAACAATTCTGAAGACATTTGTATTTTTATCTTACCAATAATTTTAAAGCCAGCATGTTTACTAAAGATTTACTTAAGTCAAATGAACTTAAGAAATACTTTGGATTTATTTACATAATTTAGGAGTGTTCTTTTCTTTATAGGTAAATTTCATAGACACAACATTAAAGCCTGGATGCATGGGACTCCATCCCACCCTCCCATTCAACAGCAAAATTAGGCCAATGGAGAGATCAAACTTCTCCAGATTCCAAATAATATTGGGCTAAACAGCATTACAAAAGATTATACGTTTATCAAATTCTGATTTCTCATGACACACAAACACACCATTACCAAAACACAATCCAACTGCTGCAACAAACAACAAGTTCCAAGAGTGTTAGGACTGAAACAGCTGGAGTGCTTCCTCTCTCCATCAGTTGGGTTTGATCAACTTGCAAAGGTCCACTAGCTTTTACTTTGGAACTCTAGCCATGAGATAGCAACATAAACTCAGCAGTTTATGAACACGTTCAAATGGCTAAACTTTGTTTGCCGCAGTAAGTAACTGAGAAGAGCTAATCCAGCTGTCTGGTAGCTACAAGAAACACTTGCCCAGACACACACAACAATTACAAACAAGGCCCCCAAAGTGTCAAAACTGTGCAGTCAGGGTGCTTCCCTCTCTCTCAGTCACTTGGGATTATTCAACTTGCAAGTGGAAATTCCTTTATTAACTTCCCAGATTGAGAGGAGCAGATCTTGCTGCCTGGGTCCATAAAGGATACTCATGTAAATGGAAGATGTCAAATTTCAAAGGCTGTTTTCCCAGGCAATCAAAAATGAGGTTTGGGCTAGCAGTGACAAGGCCAGAGAGAGAGAGACTGAGATCCACCTCTGGCCAAAAAATGGTCAGGAGGATGCTTAGGAAGGCTTCTAAAACTATTAGCTCACGGCAGCTGGGCCAGGAGCAACACATTCCTAGTCAGGGAACCAAAATCTTGTTACCAAAACGCTAGAGGTTTGATCCAGGTCTTGCTGCTCACTGCACAGAAAGCCAGTCACTGAGACAATGAGTAGTGCCAGGAAAGAAGGTTTTAATCAGGTGCTGCAACCGAGGAAGTGGGAGCAAGTAAAATCATTGGTTTATGTAGCAGGAAAGAAATGTAACAACATGCAGAAAAACAGGAATTAGGGATGGATAAGGAACAGTTGATCAACAAGAGGCAGTTGGTCTTTTAGGCAATCATGGTAGGTGAAAGGTCTGGTGTCTCAATTGTCCAGATATGGTGATCTGGTAAGTTTCAGATCCTTGATACTATCAGGGAGGCCTGATGTCTGGTTTCCTGAGAAAGAAACTCAAATCTAAGACAATTGTTAAGTTTATCAAATTTTAAGACTGAAAGGGTCACTTTCTATGTTCATTCAAAAGAAATCATAAATATCAGTTATATGGAACCATTGGGCTGGTTTCTCCCTGATATGCAGAATATCAGGGAAAACAGTGTTGTATGAAAAAGAAAAAAAAAAAAAGCTCAGTTGTCTTTCTTCAAGGTCTTCACTGAATACTGGACTGGTCACGTACAGGTAAGATTCCATGGAGTTGAATTCTGCTTCCAACCTATGTAGCACAGAAGGTATCATATATACCTTCCCACCTAAAACAACTAAAAACTGAAGAAACATATAGTTTAAAAATTCTTTCAGATATTGGGTATTAGATTACAAATAATGGCCCTTGAGATACAGAAAATAGACTAAGTGAACCTCCAATTGCCCAAGATTCCTGTCTGGAGAAGTTTCTGAGGTTGCACAGGGAGAGGAAACTCAGGCAAAACTATCAGTGACCCTGAGTTGAGAAAACAAATATACTGGGAGTCAGGGGTAAGCATGGAGGCTAGAGTTTGCCGGACAAAGTGATAGACATGAGAGAGCTGGACAGAGGCAGAGCTGGGAATAGCTGAAGAAGGTACTTGATTATTCATATATACATATATGAATAATGTATATATGTATATATACACACATAAATATGTAAATTATGTGTGTATAATGCAATACATATTTTTATATATATGCATAACATTTGTATTATGTGTATATATATTCTAGAAGAATCATAAGCTTAAAGATAAAACGTCAGGCAAGAACGAAACATGAATATAATAGGGCCTGGGTTTGGAGTATGAGAGTGGGGCAGCAGCTATAAATAACCAGCCCCAAACTGTTTTTAAATGTATAACTTTCAGCTTATTAAGTCATCCAGTACATAGAATTTAGCCATAAGTGTGTGGTTTCTGACCCTATATCTCTGATAATATCATATTAACAAAATACATATTCAAATATTCAGACTGAATAACTGCAACACAAAAGGAATTTTACTTCTGAGTCACTAAAATGCAAAATCATGTTTCTGCTGATTGTCTCAGCAAATGCTGGTTAATCATACTGGTAAGTAATGCTAGCTGCAGTGGATGTTATTCATAAGAATGTCAAGACTTAATAGACTTAATAGTAATAAAATTGTCAATTACATTTTCTTAAATGTCTCCTTATGTTCCTTTAAATTTACATGTCAATAGCTGTAATAGAAAGTGAAAATACGGGAAGTTAAAATGAACATATCACTTGCAATTGGAGTTCCACTTTTTGCTTTTTTTCTCTCTTTTATTAGATGCAAGAATATATTCCCTCAAGGTAAAAAAAGAAAAGTTAGCCACCATGATGCTTCTTCCTTTCAGAAAAGAAAGAAATTAGAATTTTATAGAGCCTAGTAATGTAAATTCTTTTTGTTATTTGAAATATTTTCTGCATCTTTAGTTTCAGGCTAACCACAGTGTGAATGTCAAATCTAGATTTTGGAAAAACAGAGAAAAGACTAATGCCATTTATCGATACCTCTATCATATTGTTCTTAAATATATTGAAATATCTGAGCTTGGGTTTTACCTACTTACCATTAAAAAATACACACACACACACACACACATATATACATGCACACACAGATATATATATATATATTTATTTATATTAGAATTTAGGAAATTTGTGGAGTGCTTATAGTTAACTGTGTTTCTGCTGTTGAGTCATTTTGGTGTTCTCAGAGACTAGGAGAAGATTTCAAATGACTTTCTTACTAAAAACTCTACCCATTCTTCTGACAGTCTCTCTCTCTCTCTCTCTCTCTCTCTCTCTCTCTCTCTCTCTCTCCAGGTTCAGGGTTCAAGTCCTATTGGTTAGATGAAAACTTCATTGATACATTCTATTTCTTCAGTTTTAATGAAGAGATGTATATTACGTGTTAAAAATAACTATCAATATCTTGTTTTGTATAGGTATTATACACGTTTGAAAGTAAATTCCTTTTCTATTTATTTAATAAATTCAAACTATGCCTTTTAAAATGGTCCCAGAACAAATCTGATTCACGTTTTAAAAACGGTGCCAGAACAAATCTGATTCACGTTGGCAAATGTCTTTTTCTCCCCCTGCTGCTCTTCTTTATACTGTTCCATTTTCATAGGCTTTTGTTCTGTTTCTGGCCTTTTCAGCATCTGTGACTTTTATAAAACTTTCTTTTTTTGGTTATAAATTGCAATGATTTTGTTCTAGCTTTCCAATTGCTACAAGTAGAATTTTGGTAAAAGTTAAAGACATTCTGTGTTTGATATAAGTATTTGTGTACTCTCCTGTTTTAATTTTCAAATAATTCATTTGAAATAAAATTAGCTATCAGGTTTAAAAGTAACTAAACTGAAAACAAACATTCCTGTTCAAAAACCATTGACAGGCTGGGTGTGGTGGCTCACACCTGTAATATCAGCACTTTGGGAGGCCGAGGCAGGTGGATCACTTGAGATCAGGAGCTCAAGATCAGCCTCGCCAACATGGTGAAATCCCGTTTCTACTAAAAATACAAAAATACTTTAGCCAGGTGGTAGTGGTGCATGCCTGTAATCCCAGCTACTTGGGAGGCTGAGGCGGCATAATCACTTGAGCCTGGGAGGTGGCAGTTTCAGTGAGCTGAGATCATGCCACTGTACTCCAGTCCGGATGACAGAGTGAGACCATGTCTCAAAAAACAAAAACGAAGAAACAAAGACCATTTACAGGGTAATATTCCTTGCCACAGTTACTTGGAATAGAGGTAGATTTCCTCCAGACCCCAGCCTACACACACACACACACACACACACACACACACACACACACACACACACACGGGAGAGAGAGAGAGAGAGAGAGAGAGAGAGAGAGAGAGAGAGAGAGAGAGAGTTTTCTATTAAAAGCTTGAAAGTTTGACAGAAGAAACTCCAACAGCATCTATATGAAATGATCCCCTGGTCAGTTCTATATACTGGCCAGGATTTTTGAAGAGATGTTGTCATGGCAAGAAAAAGAGATTTGGGATTCATCAAAATATATTATAGTTGGTACTTAAGGCAATAAACTTGGAAAAACGTTAAAAAGAAAAAATTAAATATGCATGTAATGGACCCCAGGATAACCCCAATGAATATAGAGATAGTTAGATTTTAGCAGAGGAATAGAACCAGAAACAGGATGTGAGTGGAAGAGCAACCAGTTATGATGGAGTATTATTTCAGCAAGCCAAGAGAAGTTATTTCAAAGAAGTGTCATGTAGATCATAAAGCAGAAGTCGGGTGACTTGGTAACTAAAAAGTGGCCACTGGATCTGGCAACAGAAAGGCTATTTTGAAATTAACAATAGCAGTTATAATAAAGGCTGAGATGAAAACCTTTTTGGGAAGGGAAACTGAGGTGCACAAGTCTCCCCAAAACTGACAGATAACAGATGAATTTCCCTATGTAGGAGAGTAGAGAAATGCAGCTCTAAGGGGGAAGTGTTTAGTGCTTTTATGTTTTAGATAGACATGTTAGAGTTTAAAGTGTCTCTGCTGTCTTTTTAACCAAATTTATTATAGTCATACTGAAACCAGCCCAATTGCCCAATCAAATTAACATTTATGGTTTCTTCTGAATAAACATGGAAATTGGCACTCCCAGTCTTAAAATGTAAGAAAGTTACAAATGTCTTATCTGATTTTTTTCTCAGGATTCCCAGATAGTATGGATGATCTGCAAGTTACCAGATCACTCCATCTGGACAATGAGACTCCAGACCCCTCATCCATCACAATTGCCTAAGCAACCACCTGCTTCCTGCTGAACAACTCCTCTTCCTTACCCCTCCCTGTTTCCTGTTTTCCCATATGGATACATTTTTTTGCCTTCTATATAAACCCCTAATTTTAGTGCTTCAGAGAGATGGATTTGAGACAGATCTTCAATCTCCTTGCCTGCAGCACCCAAATAAAGCCTTATTCCCTGCCAATACTTGTCTTAGTGATTGGCTTTCTGTCAGAGAGCAGCAGGACCTAGACTGAACCCTTGGTCTAAGGTTCTACCTAAAAAGAAAAATACATTTTATTTTTTCCTGTGTTTTTGTGAGACAGACTCAAGACTAACCAGTTTCACACCATGTCAGGGTTTTATGATTATTGATATATTTGTAAGCTACACGTATATATAATTTCTTTGTTTAGTCCTATTATATTTTGTATTTCATTACTGTCATATTTTCTCTATATCATTTCCAATAGACAATGTTTCATTTACTTTACCTGAATATTTTTTTTCTGGATATTTTCCTCTGTGGTACTATATGAAAACTTTCAAATCAATTTTTCTTTCAGAGCATTTGTCTTTTAAGGTATTTCCATCAAGCCTTTCTTTTATAAAATACAGTGATTTCATAAGAATTTTTATCCTGTGCCTAACATTTTGTTCTTTCTATTGTTTTTTTTTTTTTTTTTTTTTTATCTGAGGTGGTATAGGGTAAGGTAAAGTAAGGCAAGGTAGAACTGAAAATGAATTTCAGTTCTTCACTGCTGTAACTTTGTTGCAGTGTCCCTATCGAGCATTTGATTCTTCCAACTCTATACATACATTTACACATATGTTTGTTCTACATCACTGTTTTTAGATAACCTAAACCTCAACCTGTTTCTTCCAGCATTCTTCTCCCAAATCTCTATCTACAACGACACCCTGTTTGGCTTCACTGATATTCTTATTTATAAATATTACCTGGTTATCTTCAAGTCTCTAGATTAGGGAAACAGAAAGTGAGGCTTAGTGTTTCTTCCAGCTTTGGCCTAGTTTATCTTCATTCACTGAAACATGAACATATTAGCTTGATTCTCAAAATCTAGGGTCATGAAAAGTACTTGGAGACTTTGGTAAAATCAAATTTCCAGAAGTCATAATTTTCAGATGTTCTGATTCAGTAGATATGAAGTAAGTCTTGATGATTTGCTTTTCCAACATTTCCCAAGGCTACTGCTGCTGTTTTTCTGGGGATCTCATATTGAGAAAGATTGATATAGACTGAAGGAATTCCCCACATCACCAATGTTAATTAGAAAACGATGGCCATTCATGGTGTCTTATTCCTTGTATGGTTTAGCTCTGCATCCCCACCCAAATCTCATCTCAATTTGTAACCCCCATGTGTCAAGGGAAGGACAAGGTGATTGAATCATAGAGGCAGTTTCTCCCATGCTATTCTCATGAGATCTGATGGTTTAAAAGTTTACACTTCCTCCTTCACTCTTCCTCTTCTTCTGCCATGTAAGATGTGCCTTGCTTCTCCTTTACCTTCTGCCATGATTCTAAGTGTCCTGAGCCCTCCTCAGCCACGAGGAACTATGAGGCAATTAAAGCTTTTTTTCTTTATACATTACTCAGTATCAGGCAGTTCTTTCTAGCAGTGTGAAAATGGACTAATGCACACCTGTAATCCCCACACTTTGGGAGGCTGAGGCAGGAGGATAACTTGAGGCCAGAAGCTTGAGACAAGCCTGGACAATATGATGAGACCCTTTCTGTACAAAAAAATGCAAACAAATTAGCTGGGTGTGGTGACACACAACGATAGTTCCAGCTACTTGAGAAGCTAATGTAGGAGAGTCGCTCACAGTAGCCTCTACCTCCTCCACACCACTACATCCAGGCTAAGCAAAAGGGTGAGACCTTGTCTCAAAAAGAAAAAAGAAAAAAAAAAGAAAAGATAAACAAATGTGACTTACTTTCTATTGTAAGCATATGAGAACATCTGCTGAAAGATCCTAGTCAGTCTAGTCTTCAAAGTACCTCAACTCATAATCATTTGAACCAAAGCCTTTTCACATCAATGATGGAAAACATAATTAAAATCTGTGAAGGTTGATCATAACAATAAAGATATTGCCATCCACTTAATGAGCCATCCAGACACTTCACTTCAGATTCCTTGATGTACTCTCCCTTTTTACTCTTTCTACAGTTTTCAATGTCTTTTTAGGACACCTACTAAACACATACTTGAGTAATATATCTCTTTCTTGCCAGTCAAGCAATAATGTCAGATCTATTCCTAAAATAAGATCTAATGTTGATCTTATTTTTGACCATTTATATTTGTTTTATGTACAGCATAATGAATTAAGAAAATGTTAGCAGCTTTAAAACTACACATCTATTACCTCATAGTTTCTGCAGGTGAGAAATCCAAAGATGAATTAGGCGAGTCATTTGCCTAAGGCCTCGCAAGACTAAAATCGAAGTGTCACCCAAGGCTGGTTTATAATCTGAAGCCTCCACCATGGGACCATCTGTTTACCACCTCCCTTAGGTCACTGGTAGAATTCATATCCTTACGGTTTTAGAGTTAGGTCAGTTTGCTTCTTCAAAACCAACCACATAAAGATTAGGGTGTGTAAGCAAACAAATGGCATCTTACCAAATGTAATTGCATATGGCGTACCTTTGCCATATTCTCCAGGCTAGAAACAAGTCACAGGTTCTTCTCACAGTAAGAAGAAGAAATGATACAAAAGCATGAACCACAAAGAGCAAGAAACATGGAGATCACTTTTTAATCTGTCCACTGCACCATTTAATCGCTTCTTTAAAGTAAACTTAGAAGTTATTAATCCAATAATCTTCATTTAATTTTTATGTTGAAGTTTAAAGTATGATGATAAACTCCCACTTCATAGCATAGTTGCAACTGAGGTATAATAGTAATAGTAGTAAAATCATAAACAATGTAATAATAAAATCTGTAATAGTTTATCATAATAAATTGATCTTCTTTAGGAGGTATATTCATATTGGCTGTTTTTAAATGTCATGATTTCTTAAAATTCTTAACATGTTGGTGAATATCATACATAAAAATATAAAATTAAATGGTTCATGGCAGAAACTTTAGGACAGGTATTATGTCATTTGTTGTTCTAAAATGGCAATGTAAGAATCTTCCTGCCTGCATTAAAAGCTAGCTCAGATATTGACAATATTCCAAACAAAATATTTAATCAATATTCCAAGTATATACATTCATTTTAGAATACTATATTTCACATGCTATTAAATATAAATCTATTTTGAGGTTTTCTAATCTCTAATATTCCACATTAAAACTAATTTCAACATATGATATAGGCTTTGACAAATATACCTATATAAATTAGAAAGATTTGTCAAAAGATTAATAAAACTACTTTGTTTATAAACTTTCACTGCTCAATGGTCATTCATATATCTTTTACATTTTTCTGAAAGCATTTTTTTCCATACTACCTAAACATAATTTAACACGCAATAGAAGGGAAGTTAGATTTCTCACCGCTCATGAAAATCCCGGGAAGGGATTTTTATATTTATATAGTTTTACTCTTTGTAAAGCTCAGAAAAACTGATGCACTGTCTGGCCATCTTTTATGTGTTTATTTAATTTTGGCGAATATTTGAAAATCCAAAAGCGTTCAGTATTTTAACTTTTATGTTGAAGTTCAGTATTTTAACTTAATATGTGAATGCACCAATATGAGCGTATTACATATGATGTAATGATTACTGTTCCCACGTTTATCCAACAGGACTATTTTCAATTTCTTCGGTCAAGTTGGGTTTTGAAAATTTCATTTTTTTATTTTGCTCTGATGGTATTTCAGCATAAAAATGTCCCATTTTGTTGGTTTGTTTGACAGAAACAAAATTTAAACCCCTAATTTCTACCTGATTTCATGAAGATCTTGTTTCAATATAGTCTTACAAATAAATTAAATTGACTTTTAATTCACTCTGTAAAGATAAGATGTTCATTAATGTGGCCAAATAATACACTGTATATATTAATCTAGTAGTCTTAAAAACAGTTAAATTTAATATTCGTAACTAGACTGAAGTCATAGCTCACTAGAATGGCAAGGTAGAGTAATTAATACTTGGCTTCTCTTTTTCTATGAAGATCTGTTAATGAGCTTTGCCTCTGAAAGAAAAATGATGCATTCCTAATAGTCTAAGAAGTACAAATGAGTACCAGCAACCAATAAACATAAATTTTTGGTTATTTAATACAAATTGAAGCAAGTTAAATTGCCATTTGGACAGCTTTTTATGACAGTTAAGTCAATCCAAAGTTTAATAGATTGTCTAACTTATAAACTTTTAAATTGAATTTCATTAATAATTCCTATGAACTTTTAAGTTTTGATTATATTAATATATTTTAAAATATATATTGTTTATATTCCATAATTATATATATATTATTTAAAATGGATAAGAATAAATTTATACTTGCTGGAAATGAGAGGCAATACAAAATAAGTTTCTCATTGAATAGATTCATATTGATATATTTGTTTCTAAATTTTTTGTTGTTTTTTAACTCATAATAAATTTCAAATGTATAAAAAGATAGATTATTATGAATCTTCATGTATCAGTCCCAATCTTATCAATTATAAATATATAGGAAATCTTGTTTTATCTGTACCACAGCCCATTTACTCCCCAACCCACAAAAGTTTGGAACAAATTTCAAGCAATGTATATTTGCTAAGTATTCAAGTATTTTTACTGAGGATCTTTTTTTTTTTTCAACTATTCCCACAATAACATTGTCACACCCAAAATTTATTAACAAAAGTCCTTACTACCATCCTACATGAGGTGATCGATAAGCAGACAATAAAGGCTATTGTGTTTTGTTTAAGTTCTTAAGTACCATTTACGTACTATTGGTTTTCTCATCCATATATTTTTCCTAAAAGTATATTTATTATATGAGAAATCTTATTTTCTTTTACTGACTTTTGCAATCTGGCTTTTAATGTTTGCATCTCACTAGTGTCACGTTACATCTTCCTTTCTTCCTCCGAATTAGTATTGTTGTAGGAGTTTTTCCTTAGTTCAGCTAAGAGCAGTTTCATGTCAGAGGACCATGAGAGATTAGGCTCACAGACACTTTGAAAGGTAAGAAAAAATGGAATTTACTGGGCAAAAAGGAAAACAGTAGCCCTCTGCAAAGCCAGAGTCCTATTAATGTAATTCCTGCCAATGCAAATTGAATCCCAGGTTCCACCCAGAAAGAGGAGGGGCCAGGCTTCTCCCGGCTACAAATGGCGGGATCTTCTATGGATCCACCCCGGTGCGGGCTACTCCAGTGCGTGGGCTAGCTGGAATTACTCCACTGCGCGGGCTAGCTGGAATTTCTCTGGGGACCCCTTTCCTCCTGGCTGTCTCAGTATGAATTAATAATTCAATCCAGAGTCCAGGTAAGACTCAGGTTTGATCTTTTGACAAGCATCCCTCAAAGATATTTTAAAATACTGCCATTATGTAGATAATGTATTATCTGGCATTATGTAGATAATGCCATTATGTACATTATGTAGATAATGTCTGGTGTCTCTTTTTATTTTCAGTCATATTTTAAACTATGGATTATCTTGATGCATTAATTTATAAGTGGTTGCAAAATATTACTGTCTTAGTTTGCTAAAATATTTTTGACTTTTATTCTTTTATAAAGATTTAGTCTTCAAATCCCCCATGTGGTTACCTTAAGATATGATCCATAAATGATTATATCTTTTATAATCCTTTTTTCTTTTGTTTACTATTTAAAAATAATAAAATTATTTGTACGTGTGTGTGTGTGTGTGTATACTTCTATTAGTTTCCCTGTGGACTCATGAAAACTGTTTTAGATATACTCAACAATAATTGAACCACATTTTTGTTCATTCTGCCTATGCACAGTAAATCAATCACTGTGTCACTGTTTTGCAAAAGAGAACAGATTTATTCACAAGTCTGCCCAACAAGGATGTGAGAGAGGAGCTTTCAAACGTGCCTCCCAATATAAGGTTTAGGATATTTATGGGTTAGAGAAGCAGGGTGGTCTAAGGCATGGTGAAAAGTGGTTCACAGTGTAGAAAAACAAAGTAATTACTGATCTACACACATATCGTCTTGGTTCATGTCATTTCATTGGACGTAAGTTCAGAAAATGGAGGCATTAGCCTGATTTGAGAGTGGAGTTTTAGGCCCTCTCATGTCAAAAGTTTACCTCTTGGGCATTTGCACAGGCCCAGTTGAAAAGTCGATGTTCTTAACTGTTTTGAAGTGGACAAGAGCTGCCCCACGTTCCTGAGAAACAACCAAAGTGATCATTACCATGGTGACGTATATACGTTATCTAGTAAGTAGCCAATGAGGATTAAGTTCCACTATTCAATGGTGTGGCCTTCATCTACCATGACCTTCAGCTTCATGGAAAATAAAATAAAAAAAATAGTTTTGTGCATTTTTTCTGTATTTTTCCCTTGAGATGTAGTATCATTAAGCGTATATAGTCAAATTTGTTTTTTAAAATCACTAAAATTTTGGTTTTTGTCATATAAATACATGTACACACCTTTGTGTTTCTATATATGTATATTTATGTGTATGTGCATACACTTGCATGTTATATATATGCATACACAAAAACATGAAATTAGATTATATAGAGTCAGTCTACTCTTATTATATCTTCTAATTTGTTTTTATTCTTACATGAAATGACTTTTTCATTTTTAAATGTTCATTTTATAATATAGTCTTCACTAAATCTTCAACTAAATCTGTCATATTAACTATTTTTAGTTTCCTGGATATATAAGCATTTGATAATAATTAAATAGAGTTGTTTTTATAATATTTCCCTATTCTTATGCCTCTAATTTCTTTTTTTTTTTTTTGTCTAGTTGCATCAGCCAATTCCTCTAACACGATGTTAAGTAGTAATCAGGATAAAAAGATACCCTGCTGTTCTTTCTAACTTTAAGTCCAGAAATATGCTCTTGTGTCTCTCCATTTAGAATAATAGACTTTATGATTTAATAACATAGAGTATTTTTTGCTAATCATGTGAGAGATAAGTCAATTTATATTTTGTTGAATGTTACTAACATCGTTATTGAATTGTGTTAGATTTTTTTCCTTCAGCCTCAGATAATTATGTTTTTCTCCTTAGCAATGGGATGCATTATAATAATACATTTTAATATGAAATGAGAATAAATAACATTCATTCCTAAACCCATTAAGTTTGAATAAAAATGTCTTGACTTTTTGCTATTATTTTATCTAAGATTTTGCATACACACACAAATACATCATTTGTGTATATGGTAATTTAGTTGTTTACAAGTTTGATAATCACCTTAATTTGGAAATACATTTGGAAAATTTTCTAGCCTTTTCTTTGTTCTGAGTTAGTTTAGCAAGTATTGAGATGTCCGAACACATGTCCGTAGGGAATACTCATGAGGTAAATATGGTACAAATTTGGTAAAATTTCCTTGAGGTTACCATTTTGGGCTGGCACTTTTAAGGGGCATTTCTTATCTTGTTATTTATTTGATTATGTGTTCTGCCTTACCTGGCATCATATTTGGTAATTATATCCCCTACAAAACTATCAATTTAATCTGTTCATTTTTATTATATTTTCACTGAGTTGTGAAAAATATTCCCACATTAGAGGTAGTTTGTTTTACTTTGTTTTAAATGTGTATATGTTTGGATATTATTTTTTCTGTGATGTACAATTTGTATATGTGCACTTTTTCCCTCGCATTTTTATTTTATTATCTACTCTTTTAATTGTGATATTTTCAGATTAATGATTATTGCATTTATTAACTTTCTTTTAATTTTTTTCTAACTCATTAATTTCTGCTTTCTACCTTCCTTCTAATTCCCTGCATCTTGTTAAACAAGATTCCCAGCATCTTGTTTGCTGTTTTTAGTTTTAAGTACATAATTCACTATATATATGTGTGTGCATGTATATATATGTGTGTGTATGTGTATATATGTCTGTGTGTGTGTGTATATATATGTGTGTATATATATATATTTTTTGAGATGGAGTCTTGCTCTGTCGCCCAGGCTAGAGTGCAGTGATCTTGGCTCACTGCAACCTCCACCTCCTGGGTTCAAGTGATACTCCTGCCTCAGCCTCCCGAGTAACTGGGATTACAGGTGCCTGCCAACGTGCCCGGGGCAATTTTTGTATTTTTAGTAGAGATGGGGTTTCACCATGTTGGCCAGGCTGGTCTTGAACTCCTGACCTCGTGATCCACTCACCTTGGCCTCCCAAAGTGCTGGGATTACAGGCATGAGCCACTGCAGCTGGCCATAATTCACTATATTGTCATTGTTTTCTGTTGATGTAAGTATTTTATGCAATATATTTTCCTCTGATAATTATTTGTTATATTTCATAGATTATTATATTATTTAGTTACCATTCTTCTAAATAAATGTTGCCACTACATTTTTTCCTTAGGCCTACGTGTTAAAAATAATGTTTTTGATGTTTTAGGTGACAGAATCTTTGCCATCTTGTTAATTTGTAGCTTATTTTTCCAACCCTATTATTTGGAATTAATTAAAGAACACTTTGGGGCCTAAAATATAGTTGATTTTCATGTGCACTTGAAAATAAGTTATATTATTTACTATCTTAGCTCAGAGTGTTTTATTTATACAATCTACCTTCTTGGTGATGTGTTGTGTGTTTCTGATCTATGATAGTTTTGCACAGTTGCTCTGTTTTGGACTAAGCTATAAGAAGCACTTTTTATTATAGCTGTTGTAGTCTTTTTTCTTCTGAAAGCCGATTCTGATTTATTTGAAGCAGTAACATTACTAACATAACCCCATTGTGAGTTGCAGTCTTTAGTATCATAAATGTCTTTTGCTGTCTTTAAAGTGTTTTCATATGTCTCAGTATATCTTGTCTAATGTTAAGATTGAAAAGCATGGTGTTTTCTTTTGTGCTTTCGCCTGATATATTTTGATTCATTTAAAAATATTTAACCTTTCTGAATCTCTGTTTTAAGTCTTTCTTGGGTGTATAGTTTTGGATATTGCTTTTTTAGATCATTTATATTTAGAGTGCTCCTTTTTAGGATGATCCGTATTTATAATTTTTGTTTATTCCTGATTTTTTTTTTAATGCTAGGCTGTATTTAACCTTGTTTTCAAAGTATATTATTTATCTACCCTAGCTGAGTTGAACTTCTCCCTGTGATATTGATGACAATTTTATCAGTTTCTTCCAAATTATGCTAGAGTAACTTTGCTCAAATTCTGATTTCTTTGCACAGAGCCACTCATAATAATTCTTAGAGTCTCTGTATCTTCAAATTGTTTTCAGAATAACTTAGTTTTGAATTATGTTTTCCTTTATTCAGTGTGTGTGTGACAATGCTTTTTTATTTCTTACCTAAAGAAAAAAAGTACAATGTCGAACAAATTAAAAGCATATTTTATAGCATATGCTTTTTGTTTTATGGTAGCAAGCTTAAAGTGAAGTGAAAATGATTGGCATATAGTCAATTGGTGGAAAGATAGTCAGCACGATATTAAAGAACACATACCTGTAAGAAAAAGATTAATTTCTAGGTTACTAGGACTGTTGTTCAGGTTAAATTGACAGCTTTTATTAATGAACACAATGTGTTTTATTTCATAAGCTGAACAATAGCCAATTTGTCTTTATATTGATAAGAAACCAAGAACTTCTACGGTCTACTTTTTAATAATTTTTTTTAATAAGTGAAAATACCTACAAATAAAGTTTTATTTCTGCTGTTAAAATTGTATAAGTGGAAAGGCCAATAAATACTATTTTTATGGTAGTCTTTTTAATAATGTTCACATCCCTGTCTCTCATTTCAAAGAAAATAAAACCAATTTCTAGGCCTTGGCATTGATTGGTAAGTTCTACCATCTTTTTTCAAGATTCTGTATGTATTCCATAAAAAACAGCAAATATCACACTCATATCTCTTACATGTTTCTTAATCAAAATGAGAACTTCATTTAGCAACTTCAATAACAGTAACATTCATGATGACCTCTGTAAATGTTCTCATTCTATTATCCTCGACTAGTTTGACAGATCCAGCAGGAAATACAGGAAATTATTTCAGTCTTCATTTTCTGTTTTTGAATTTCACTATAGATTAATGTAAATGTGATGAAGTGCATAAATCTTTTTGTCTAATGCAGTTTATAAAATTTAATAAACTAAACATAGTAAATTGTTTAATTACATTCCTTTGAGTTTTTAAAGCCACACTTTTGTTTCGGTACTCTTAGCATAAGCAGTATAAAAGAAAATCGTAGTGAATATAGTGGCATTCTGCAGGCAGGCCATTTAAAAAAATCACCGTTATTGTAATATAATTGACACGTGAAATTTAATCTACTTAATATGTATAATGTGATAATTTGATATACATACACATTATGAAATGATTACCATAATAAAGTTCATGAACATAACAATCCCCTCAGGTACTTACTTTTCTAAGACGGAGTCTCGCTCTGTAGCCCAGGCTGGAGCGCAGTGGCACGATCTCAGCTCACTGCAAGCTCCGCCTCCCGGGTTCCCGCCATTCTGTTTCCTCAGCCTCCCGAGTAGCTGGGACTACAGGCGCCCGCCATCACGCCGGGCTAATTTTTTGTATTTTTAGTAGAGACGGGGTTTCACCGTGTTAGCCAGGATGGTCTCAATCTCCTGACTTCGTGAATCGCCAGCCTTGGACTCCCGAAGTGCTGGGATTACAGGCGTGAGCCACGGCGCCCGGCCCACGTAGTTACTTTCTTAAAAGTTTTGGTAAGAATGCTTAAGATCCACTTTCTTATGAAAATTCTAATAAACAATACAGTACTGTCAGCTATAGTCATGACATGGTGTGCATCTGATCTTCAGAACTTATTCATCTTATAACTGAAATTTTGTACCCTATGACCAACATCTCTCCATTCCCTCATTTCAGTTCCTGGTAACTATGATTCTATACTATGTTCCAATGAATGTAACTTTTTTTGTTTTAGATTTCACCAATAAGTGATACCACACTCTTATTTTTTTATCTTTCTGTGATTGGCTTATTTAGTTTGGCATAACGCCCTCGACTTTCATTCATGTGGCAAATTCTAGAATTTCTTTAGCTTTATATGGCTGCATAATATTTCTATATACCACATTTTCTTTATCTGTTTACTTCTCAATGGATACTTTGGCAGTTTCCAGATCTTAACTGTTGTGAATAATGCTGTGATGAACATGAAAATGCAAATATTTCTTCAAGATAATGATTTTGTTTCCTTTGAATATACACCCGGATGTGAAATGAGATTGCTGGATCATATGGTAGTTCTATTTCTAATTTTTGGAGGAACCTGCATGTAATTTTTCATAATGGGTGTACCAATTTACATTCCCACCAACACTGTACAAGGGTTCCTTTTTGTTCACATTTTCTCCAACAGTTAACTTTTGTGTGTTTTAGCCATCCTAACAGGTGTGAGATATCTTACTGTGCTTTTGACTTGCATTTCCCTGATTATAGTGGGTAGCTCCTTTCTGCAGGCAGGTCATTCCGATGAGGGTCCAGGACTCAGCACATAGGAAACCCATAGTGGGTAGCTCCTTTTACAGGCAGGTTGTCCCAACATGTGTGTAAATCCGGCTAAGTGTGGTTTTTATGTCCTCAGGATGGAGACATAAGCATCTGTTGACCATTTATGTATTTGTTTAGAAATCTCTGAGACCATTTTTATTTTTAGCTGTTTATCTTGTCTTCTCTTTATTTTGTCTCAGAATATTTTAGTGTTGATATAAAGTTGTTAAAAATGCACAGCTATGTAATAAAATAGCATCATTAAGTAGGATATAATTGTATATTGCAGAGAATTATGGAATGAAAAAAAGTAAATCCATGCATACAGTGACCTCTTTCAACATTTTCTTATGGGAATTATAAAGATAAGTTACTCAGGATTTATTTTTTATTTAAGAGTTGTTATAACCCTATCTCTTGAATAAAAATATTCAAGAGTTGAATAACCCTATCTCTTGAATAAAAATGTATAATTTCTGAGAAATATATAAAGAAAATGAGGTAACCTTAATGTGGATAATGTAACTCCAGAAAGAATAAGGCATATTCTATTTCTCTACAGTGAGTTAGTTAACTGACAGGCTAGAAGGACATTATTAAGCATACTTTTGTAGAAAAAATACTTAAGCAATATTCTATGTATCATACAGTAATTATTTTCTATTGGGAAAATTGCATACTTGTCCCTTTTAATCTTTTATTTATCAGCACATAGTGCATTATCATTTTATTTTTTTGCATATCTATCATGTCTCTTCTTCTGTAACTAGTTTCTTTCTTTCTTTTCTTTACTTTTTTTTTTTGAGACGAAGTCTCGCTTTGTCACCCAGCAGGCTGGAGTGCAATGGCGCAATCTCGGCTCACTGCAACCTCTGCCTCCCAGGTTCAAGCAATTCTCCTGCCTCAGCCTCCTGAGTAGCTGAGACTACAGGCAGGCACCACCACACCCATGAGATTTTTGTATTTTTAGTAGAGACGGGATTTCACCATGTTTGCCAGGCTAGTCTCAAACTTCTGACCTCGTGATCTGCCTGCCTTGGCCTCCCAAAGTGCTGAGATTATAGGCATGAGCCACTCCTGCCAGCCTGTTACTAGTTACTTTCCATAGACTGTTCCAGCCTTTTTAACTACTTGTAGTCACAGGAACCTTTGTGTGTCACTCTTCCATTCAGAAACCTCTATGACTGTTGGCAGTTTTGCCCTAGCTTTGCTGTGACCCACTGGGCTCATTTTGGCCAATTGGCTTGTCAGACTGCATTCGGCTCATGCTACCAGCCTGCATCCCACACCTGCCAAGGGTGAGTCAGGTGCGCAGCGGCAAGGGGCATGTGGGCTAGCGAGCATGGCGTTTGTCCACCACACACAGCCAGGCACACTGGCTGCTGCAGCATAGTGGGCAGCTCCAGGCAGCAGCTCAGGTGCTGGCTCCGTGAAAGGCTGTGGCTGGATCAGATGTACCCAAGTGGATTCTGCTAGGGGCACCCGCATCTGGACGAGGGGAATGTGGTGGCACCCGGATGCTTGGAGACGCTAGGAACCCTCAGAGAGCCTCCAAAAGGGTGTCACAGCCCTGGCTTGGGGAATCTCTAGGTCTGGGCTGCCCAAATGGCCACAGCTATTCTCTCCTTGTTGCCTGCAACGTGGTGAATGAGGGGTATGTTTCGGCCCTGTTTGTGTTACAGCTTTTTCAGTCCTGCATTTGGTGGGTCCTGAGTTCTTGTCCTGTTGTCCTGCATTCAGAAAGAATGAAGTGTCCAGGCAAGTGGAGGGTGAGCAAGGCAGAGAGGAGCTTCATTCAGTGACAGCACAACTCTCAGCAGAGTGGAGACCCATAGTGGATAGTTTATAGACAGGTCATCCCAACAAGTGTGTAAATCTGGCTGAGTCTGCAGGTTTTATGTCCTCAGAATGGAGAAAGTGCATGCTGATTGGTCCATGAGTGGCCACAGGTGAGCCTGGAAAAAGCACCATCCAATTGGCCAAATGGTGATCAATGAAGTTCTCACTCCTGGCTGCAGACTTCACCTGGAACTGGCAGCTCAGCCCCCAGCCTTCAGGCCATCCCTGGCCTGAAGGTGGTGTTTCACTGGGGACCCACCACTTCCCACCTAGGAGCCTGTCTGCCTTTTACATGCCATCCATAGATCCCAGACTGTCAGTGCTGAGAGGCAGCCACGGGTCTGCCCTGAGTCTCCCTCAGTCCCCCGGGACTCCATTGCATGCTCATTGGTGCCCAAAGTCCGAAGGGGGCTGAGGTGGCAGGAGGCTGGTGTGTCAGCACTGCACTGAGTGTGCACAAACTCAGCTGGTTTGCAACAGTGCCTGGGCTTGGCCACAACTTTGCTCTGCCCCACAGTAGACACCAGGAGTGAGGAGAGGCCAGGGAGCAGGAATTGGCACTTTCAAGCCTACGGTGGCAGGGGATTTCCTAGGCCCCAAGTGCACCTGGATGCCCAGGTTTGGAGCCACGGCTGGGTGACTGCAGCTACACCCAGGAGTGTGGGACTCCCACCTGTTCCTGGCCTCTGCCAGCTCCACAGAGCATGCAGCCCTGGTGGCACCTCCCTCGCCATAGCTGGCTTCCCCACAGCAGCTGCTCCAGATGGGCTGCCGCCGCCAACAGTGAGAACTTTTAACCTTCTTTTGCCTTACGATCTTGAAATATCCTGCCAACTCAAGCTGAGAAATGTTAACTTCAGATAATTTTTTTCCAGACCAACCACTCTCTCCCCTTTCAAAGGTTGAAGACCTTTAGGTCTCTATATTTACTCAAGCTTAGAACAAGTCATATCTAGTCATAGTTGTCTACTAACTTTCTCTGCCTCCTGAACTAGGACATGGTCTTGTCCATCTTTATATTTCTAGTCTGAGTTTCATTATTGGTATAGTATGAGCTTCTATATATGAAATTTTTTTTTCCAAAAAATTTCATAGCTAATTCACTACAGAATTCAGTAGAGCAGTTTACTCCCATGTACCTTAGTAAGAATACTACAAGTGCAATCAATAAGTCTTTGAACTTATCATGCTACTAGCAATGTGAATGCACATATTTTTAATGATTCTGATACTGTGTCCTTCTCTATGTAATGAGAACAATAATACTTACTCGCAAGATGTAAAACAAATCTCCTCCTACAAATTTAGTAATTTCAGGTCATCAAGAATTTTTGCGGCCGGGCGGTGGCTCAAGCCTGTAATCCCAGCACTTTGGGAGGCCGAGACGGGCGGATCACGAGGTCAGGAGTTCGAGACCATCCTGGCTAACACGGTGAAACCCCGTCTCTACTAAAAAATACAAAAAAAAACTAGCCGGGCGAGGTGGCGGGCACCTGTAGTCCCGGCTACTCGGGAGGCTGAGGCAGGAAAATGGCGTAAAAACCCGGGAGGCAGAGCTTGCAGTGAGCTGAGATCCGGCCACTGCACTCCAGCCTGGGCGACACAGCGAGACTCCGTCTCAAAAAAAAAAAAAAAAAAAAAAAAAAGAATTTTTGCTGTTTTTATTATGTTTCTTCAAAGTCATGACCTGTAATGTTCCCTTAGTCAATGCTTTAAAAATATGCTGTTTTGACTACAAATCCAATATTATTTAACAATTTTCAAAATGTTTGTAATAAATAGCTTGTTGGCATTTCTCAAATTTTAACACATAATTATCTTTCATCCACTCCCATCTATACTATCTTCTTTAATTCAATACTAGTCATGCTTAGTGAGCTAAATTAAATTTCAAAAGTAAATTTAAAAAATGAATTTTTTAGTAACTGTGAATCAAAGAATTAAAAATTTTGTCTCAAAGTATGTTAATCAAAACCATCAATTTTCAAGTAGTGAGCAACCGTATTTTTAATCTGCCTCAGTATTAAGATAGAATATCACTGCGAAGAACTTATCTTCTTCTTTGTGTGTGTCCTAAATACATCCATTTCCAACAGGCTAGGGAA
The DNA here is from genome assembly GCF_024542745.1 of Macaca thibetana thibetana. Lineage (NCBI taxonomy): Eukaryota > Metazoa > Chordata > Mammalia > Primates > Cercopithecidae > Macaca > Macaca thibetana. The sequence goes on from NC_065594.1 coordinate 64,923,107, forward strand.
TATCTTATCTTACTTCTTAGAGGTAAGCAAGATAAAGATGTAAGACTGCTTAAATGAGCTATAATGAGTGTTTATTTCTGTATGTTTTATGGATGCATACATGTTTTGGGGAAGTCATTTATTCTTTAGTTATTGAATAATCACACACAATGAAAATATAGTAAATATTGAAAAACACAAAATACCATTTGAGGTAGGCAAAGGTGAGTACATAGAATCTACAAGGGGTATAAATTTTGTACCCCCATTCTCTTTTTTGGACTGAAGATGAATCTTAATAAGTCGTGTTGTGAATTCAGCTGAGTACCTGGAACACTGAATTAACTCTGATCAACTAAGAAGTGCTAATGTAAGAAGAATAGAAGCTCCAGATATATTTTAATATTATTTGCTTTAGTCAGAATTTTTAATTATTTAGATTTAAGATTTTAAAAAATAACTTTATTGATATTGCTCCTAAATTGAAAAAATTAAAAATAAGTTACTGTGTGTTAGGTGAAGCCTGTGGTATGAAAAAACATTCCACTTTTTGGAAAAAGGAGTTAAACACAGAAGTTTGAGGCTATGCAATTTTGGCATTGTAAAAATCTGCTTTGCAGAGAACCACAGAATGTGATTTCATTTTGATTTATATTATCAAGAAACTCTAGTACTATGATTAAAATAGCAAAATGCATGTCAAGATCTTTAAACTTTATAGTAATAACAAGGCAATAATTTTAATTAACTATGAAACATACCTGGACTGGACCATATTTTCAAATATAGTATTGTCACTCTCAAAAACCTAGAATAGTTATTTTTAAAGACAATTATCTCATTAAGATTTTTAATGTTAATATACTTTCTGGAAATAACTAAGATATCTCATAAAAGGAAATAGTTACTTGAGAGGTTTTTCGGAAATGTCATGTTAATTGAAGTTTTTCTTCACTAAAACTTATGACAAAAGTAGGCAAAAAAAGAAATAACAAGAAATAGGTTGAATTCCCAGCAGGTTGTTCATAGAGGGTACCATCCCATTAAAAGTGTGAACTTTCAGAAGACATTTCTGTGAGAGCGGCTTGCAGCCAGAGCCGGAGAAAGATAATAAGAAGAAAGAGTGGTGTTTAAAGTACTCTGTGGAATGAAAGAAGGGTATGTGTATGTTCAGCTCTCATAGATGTAAAACTCTATGAGGAGGAGAAGAGACTAGAGAGGAATTTTATGAAAGAAAACTAGATGGCAACCTGATTCTCTCTGTGCCTGTCATTCTTCCAAAACTCAACACACTAATGGTTTGCAACAGTTGTCTAGGCTTTTGGTGGCATTTCAGATTTTGTTTAATTTCATATGTTGCTGATTTTGTTTAACAAAATCCCATTTGGACCACTAGGAGACTATAGATTATGGCTTAAAAATTGGATGCAACTGATGTTTCATACCTTACATCAAAGGAGTAACATTTTAGAGCATTTCATCTTATTTTTTTTTCTTTTTTTTTTTTTTTGAGATGGAGTCTCGCTGTGTTGCCCAGGCTGAAGTGCAGTGGTGCGATCTTGGCTTACTGCAAGCTCCGCCTCCCGGGTTCATGCTATTTCCTGCTTCTGCCTCCTGAGTAGCTGGGACTACAGGTGACCGCAACCGCACCCGGCTAATTTTTTTTGTATTTTTAGTAGTGATGGGGTTTCACCGTGTTAGCCAGGATGGTCTCGATCTCCTGACCTCGCGATCTGCCCACCTCAGCCTCCCAAAGTGCTGGGATTACAGGCGTGAGCCACCGCACCCGGCCTGGTTTAATTATACTTTTATTGGATTGTACTGATCAGGATTTAGCCAGAAGTCTTTCCCAATGCACTCTGACTTTTGGACGCATGACAACAAATGATTTGACAAATGATGTTATCATACATTCAGTAACTTCTCAAGCCAAGGAGAAATGATGATATTAAAAATATAATTTATGGAATATGGGGAGGTAGAAATTGAATATATCAAATTGAGAAAACAATGCATTTTATGAGCATTCACTAAATTGACAGTCTAAGAAACAGCTAAATGAAGTTGTTACTGGGAATACGATTAGTAAACCCATCGTCCATGGATACTCAGTTTCTTCATAAGTTAAAATCATGTCTTGATAGAGAAACATGGTCAATAGTATATACAATTGGTAAAATAGAGTTCTGGGTTCTACTCCATCAAGTCATGAGATAACCCAGAGATTTGGTGACAGCTGTTGGGGAATTTACAATTATAACAATGCTGGAATAATTGTTGAAGTCTATGTGTTATCAGAAATATGTGATACCTGCTGGAGTGACTTTAGTGAGGGAATGTTATTAGTTCTTCCCATGTACCACTAAGATAGTGCAAACTTAGTGATTTGAGAAATGTCATCTACAAGAGATTGTCAGTGGTGGCTTCATTATAAACTGGGAACCACCAAAACTATTATCACTGTGTTAGACTTCTTAATCATCCTAAATGAGCAAATTTCATGGTGGAGAGTTAATGAAATTTGTAAATGTGCTATTGCTCATTAACAAGAAGAGAACTATGTTTTCGCTTAGAGTGCACATTTTAAGTACTTTTAAGTACAGTGCTTCTTAAATTTTAATTTACTTATGATTACCCAGGGATCTCTCAAAATATCCAGATTCAATAGGTTATGGATGATGTTTGAAGTTGTATATTTTTTAACAAAATCCCATTTGGACCACTAGGAGATTATAGATTATGGCTTAAAAATTGGATGCAACTAATCCAGATCCATGGCCATTAAAGTTTGCTAGGTGAAGCCTCATGTTTTAACAGAAAAACCAAAGGATCTACTGCTGACTCACTATTTTATAATCAACAGGTTTAAGGAACGAACAAAGACACTAAAGGAATATACCAAAAATGAGTCAATTAAGAAGGATAATTCTATGGATACTGGAATAGAATACAGTAACGGAAAGTAAGTATTTCGAAGTTAAATTTGCCACATATGAGATACCAGGAAGAGTAAGATCCCAGGAAGGACCTAAGATAGGGTACATCAAATAAGACATGGCCATCCTAGACCTTCCACCACAGAAAGCCTTTTTAAATTTTACCTTGATCATAATAGGTATTCACCTTTGGTATTGTCATTATTGAAAGTCTAATACCTTTACTCACAGAAGATACCACCATGTCAATGTCAGACTCATTAACCAATTCAGGTATACCTGAAATATTGGGAGATAAAATTACTATCATAAGATTTTAAATTTTGGTGGACATCATCATTAGAATGTCAGATGAATCTATATGTGATTTTGGAAGACAACTTCCCAGGAAAAAAAGTGTACACCATAAAAAGGCCTTCTACAACAACAACAAAAATTTAAATATAGCTATTAAGTCAAACAATCACAGTTCCAGGAATAATCACAATAATTGCCAATTCATTAGGAAAAAAGAGAGCTAATATAGATTTTGACTCAATTTGCATGGAAGTTCCATTAATATATGTCTTCATCTTCTCATCTAACATACAGAAAAAAATTTGCTGGAAATTTTGAAAAATGTATTTTGATTTTATTTTTGTTATTTCTTGAGGGAAGATCTACTTATTTGGAGGATATTTCTAACTCAAGTTTTAGGGACATAGGTCTTTAATTAGAAAAAAATAATAATAAAGAAACACACTGAATTCACCAAGATGCAGTACATAGAGGAAATTTATGAAACGAGTATGTTGCATGTGACATCAGTGAAGGAAAGAAAAACTAAAATGGGGCAGATATTTGGCAATAATAGCACCTGTAATACTTTATTATACCAATAATAAAGTATCGGAAACATAGCTTAAAAATTATTTCATTGCTGATATATAGCATAAACTTCAGTATCTCTCCCTAAAAAATTACAGTGGAAATGTGCCTAGTGTCCCATATTGCTATAATTAGCACATGATCTTATTCAAAGGCTGACCAGACATGTACCCAGTTTTTTATATCTTATATTTAAAATTGCAATGGCTGTTATTACAATGATGTATTTCATAAGAAGAAAGGGTAGAGGGAAACTTCATTATTTTACTACTTGGAATGTTATGAGAAACACTGCCTAGACAATATCCAGTCTCTACTTTTCCCTCATAAATGGAGCAGGAAGTTTGTTCATGGAAGTTCCAACAATATCATTTGAATGGAAGATTACTGGATATACCACCAAAAATCTTTTTTTTTTTTTTTTTTTTTTTTTTTTTTATGAAAGAGGATTAGAATATACATTGTGTCCTTGGCTTCTTGCTCCCCACCCTTTCTATTTGCCTATCATGAGGTTATGCTGACTAAAAACACAGCAGTTATCTTGTGAGCTTGAAGAAACTAACATACATATGATGAGTGACAAAGGAACAGACAGAGATATACGAAACATACGACTAAAGAGCAGACATGGGGTCAGAGAAGCACTATACCAGCCTTGAATTGATTATTTCTAATTTCTGACAAGGGAATAAGGAAACTCCTTACTTGTTTAAAATTATTCTGTCAGATTGCTGCAAGATGCAGGAAGAAAAGGCTAACTTACATTTTTAATGGTCACATACAAAGGGGTATCAGCATATGCATATTACTAGGAAATGTGAGCTTATTTCTCTTATTGTTTGCAGATATATTAAGATATTTCATACAAAATAACACTAAAAAAGGGAAGTTTATAATGCTGTCAAAAAAATAAAGTGATGAATTCATAACACTATGCCAACACTAATATTGGCATGTCTGTTGAAAGCTTTTACTTTCATTCATATTTCAGCAGGCCTTAATATATTACATGCATAAATATCTGTGTATATCTGTCTTGCATTTTTAAATTATTATAATTACAATTAAAATACCTTAAAATTCTATGTCTATTTTAGATTATTGAAACTGTTCTCAGAATCTCCCAAGAAAATTTGTTGTGTAACAAATTCAAATCAAAAATTTAAACACATAAAGTCAAATGTCTTCCGAAGGCATATTAAATATTCAGTGACTGAATAGTCTTGATTTAATAGCTATGGTCAGTAGAACTACAGGGCACAGTATTTTGCTTGTGGCCATAGTTTTCTATGATGTTTTTCAAAAGTTAATTCTACAATTTAACAGGTGATTGTTTTCTTCTTTAAATTTGACATTTTGAAGTGTTTCACTAGAATGAAAAATTATGGATCTGTCTTCTTTACACCATATTATTGTTTGAATTAGTTAAGCAAACACACATGGTTCAATTAAATGGTATTCAACCTGAGGCTGTGAAAAGTAGTATAGAGAATCCAGATGGAAAATATTTTCAGTAAATATCTAATTATCTTTTAAAATTTAGGACAGTAAGTGGAAATTTATGTCTAGAATGTAGTCTATTATACAACTGGGAAATATCTGTGAATTGGATAACATTTGGTGATAAGCTTTCAAAGAATTTAAATAATATATAATAATTGCACATATTTTGGAGGTACATATGATATTTGTACATATAATTGTACAAATATAATATATAATAGTATAATTGTACATATATAGTAATTGTACATATTTTGGAGGTACATGTGATATTTTGATACCCATATACATTGTGTAATGATCAAATTAGGACAATTGGGATATCTATTTCCACAAACATGTATCTTTTCTTTGTGTTGGGAACATTATATAGATCTTCTAGCTGTTTCAAAACATACAATAAATTATTGTTAGCTATAATTTCTTTTCTGCACTATCAAATACTATAACTTAGTCTATTAGATAAGATCTATTAGATAGTATATATTATCAAATACTGTAACTTTCTATTTGACTGTATTTTTGTACCTCTTAACCAACTTCTCTTCATCCTCCCTCCTTCCTTCCCTTCCCAGCCTCTACTAACCACCCTTCTTCTCTACCTCCAGGAGATTCACTTTTTTAGCTCTGTCATGTGAGCATGAACAGGTGATATTTGTCCTTCTGTGCCTTGCTTTTCTCACGTAACGCAATAAAATCTAATACCTTCCATGTTGCTGAGTACTAATAGATTTTATTACAATCGTCCTGTGTATGCTAGTATCTTAAATGGATTTAACATTAAACAGATGTTTCACTAAAAGTGCAGTTAGATAACTAAGAATAAAACCTATATGAAAAATAAAAAATGTTAAGACATCTTTGTCAGATTTTGATATTAATATACATGTTCTTGTTTTATCCTTATGTCAAATTTTAGCTGTTTCTGTATTCAAATGTATCTATTGGTCACTGTTCAAAATTAAGAAAGATGATATTAAAGGGTCAATCTAGAAACTTTAACATTATATACATCATTATAAATAAAGCAAACTTTGGGAAAGAATATAGATATATGAGTTATTTTTTCCTCCTGTAATCTTTTGCTTTGTCAATATTAATTTTTATAAAATTAACATTTTAGGGAATATTTGAGGGTTAGTAAAACTATGTCCTCATTAAATAATCAGTAGATTCTGGATAAGCTTTGTATTCAAAGTGAAGGTAATCTATAAAAAGAGGCATGAGCCCAGATTACTCAATGTTTACTATTGGCAGTATGCTAAGTGTGTCCAAATCTATGGGCAATTTTTTGTCTATAACCATAAAATATTATTTGCTATAGTTAATTTATCATACATGTAGATAAATTGATTTCCCCAAAATAATTAAAGATGCAATCTATTTTATGCCACCATTTTGGTTGGGTGTATATTCACAATGATTTTTTTTAGATACTACCATTGGCCCACTACCTAAAGTGTTCCCCTGTAGGTCTCTTTTCTTCAGTCTAATATGCATATCTTATAGTAACTTTATTAAAGTTAGTATTTCCTCTGATTACCTGTCCAAAAAGTTGCTCCATAAAATATTAAGTTCAAACAGTTTTACTCACTTTGCATGTTTCTCTATAGCTAATTCTATTTTCTATGATTTATTTTAAACTACAAGACATCTCTCCTGCAGCAAATTATTTCTCTGTGTATTCAATGAGTACATTTGTTATACTATAAAATCTCTATTTCTATTATCTTTCAACCAAACATTTTACCTTATACACCTTTCAAAGAACACCATAGATTTCATATTACTCTAGGTTTCTTCAAGCTTGCAAATATCCCCTCTCTCTCTGTACTTATCTACAATTCAGCACATGATATTTTCTTCATTTGCAACATATAATAACAATTATCATGTATTTTCTTAGTATTTGCACACAAATTTCTGCCACTAGATTTTAAGCCACTTGAACTCTCCTGGCTGGTCTCTGTATAATGACACATGTCAGTTTACCACAACATTCCTACAACTGGCTTGATCCCTGCCATATACCAAAAACTCAAGAAATAACAAATAGCCAAATAAACCACAAAATTTCTTTTTTAATTATCTTTGTACCTTGGAAGAATGAGTATACTTAGAATTATGAAAGAATTTTATTTAGCATCATTATTTTATTACTATGAATAGCAAATTAAGCAGGAAGTTTGAACTATAAATTTTGTATCATTCCCAGATTTATCATGCATTTTTTCATGTTATTTAATAAAGTTAAAATATATTTAAAGATAAATTTAGGATAAAAAGGCATAGGTCTGGCTTCTTTAACTGAAGATATATATATATATATTTAAACTTTTTCATTGACAAATAATTGTATATGAAGTACAATGTGATGTTTGATATATATAACAATTGTATATATTTATGGGCTATAATGTGAGGTTTTGAAATATATATACACACACACACACACACATATTGTAGAAAAATTAAATCAAGATAATGAATATATTTATAACCTCACCTAAATACATTTTTTATTGGTGGAAATACTTAAAATCTACTCTTTCAGCAATTTTGATATATATGTTATTATTAACTTTGCTCACCATGTTGAGGAATACATCCCTAAAACTTCTTCCTCCTGTGTCACTGGAACTTTGTACCCTTTCACCAACATTTCTCCTTTCGCTATCCCACACCTCCCTCCAGCCTCTGTAACCACCTTTCTACTCTCTGCTTCTATAGGTTCAAATTTTGCATTTCACATATAAGTGAGATCAAGTAGTATTTGTCTTATTGGATTTACTTTATTTTAACTTAGAATAATGTCCTCCAGGTTCATCTATGTTGTTGCAGATGACAGAATTTTCTTTTTTGGGCTATAAAGTATTTCATTGTGTATACATACCACATTTTATCATTATTTTATTTGTTGATGGGCAAAGGTTGATTCCATATTTTTGCTACTGTGAATAATGCTGCAATATACATGGAAATAAAGATTTCTCTTTGACACACTGATTTTATTTTCTTTGGATATATATCCATAAGTGAGATTACTGGATCATATGGTGGTTCTAGTTTAAATTTTTTTAGGGCCCTCCATACTGTTTTCCAAAATGGCTATAATAATTTACATTCCCACCAACAGTGCAACAGGTTCCCTTTTAAGCACATTCTTGTCAATATTTGTTATCATTTATCTTTTTGTTAATAGCCATTCTAACATGTGTAAGGTCATAAATCATTGTGTATCAAATTTGAGATACATACAACTTGTTGAATATGTTGATTATTTGTTCATTTTATATCATGTCATATATTCCTTGAATGAATATCTCACAATTTCTAACATCAAAATTTTCCTGGTAATAAACATTTGGTTTGATATTATCTCACAACTCTGGAATGCACTGATGATTTGCACTTTAAAAATTATTTTTATATGTATTTCTCTCTCTTCCCATCTCCTACTCATCTTGATTAGGTAATGTCTGTTGTTTTATCTTGTAGATAACTGTTTTCTCAGTTGTATTGTTTACTAATGAGCCTCTGAAAGTATTTCATCTCTTTTATTATGTTTCATGTCTAGCATTTCCATTTGATCCTTTTCTTAAAGTTACTATCTTGCTGATGAAATTGCCTATCTAATCTTGCTTATTGTCCACTTTTTTCATTAGAGTTTTAAACATGTTATATTTAATGTTAGATTTAAAATAACACCGTTATCTTAAATTCCTTACCATATACTTTCAGTATTGTTACTAAAACACCAGGGGTTCGGGCCTTGGTTCTGCTGCTTGCTGCACAGAGAGCCAATCACTGAGATGCCAAGTATTGCCAAGGAAGAAGGCTTTAATAGGGTGCTGGCAGCTGAGGAGATGGGAGCTCAGTCTCAAATCCATATCCCTGACTGACTAAAACCAAGGGTTCCTATAGCAGGCAAGAAATGTAACAATGTGTAAGAAAACAGAAACTTGGGAGAGGCACAGAAGGAATCATGGTTAATGAGGGGTCTGACATTTGGTGACAGCTGGTGCAGTGAACTGGTTTCAGTTCTTTGATATTTTTTATGAGAGGCCTAAAGGTCATTTCCTGAGGAAGAAACTTGGATGACACAAATAGAAGTTTCAAGCTTTTTAAGATCAAAAGGGTCAATTTTTATGTTTATGTAAAAAACAGTCAATCTATGGGACAATCGGGTCAATTTCAGAATTTGTCATATTTAAGTCTGATTTGTGATTGTTTTGTCACTTAGCACAATGTTGTTCTTTCTTACCTTCTCGCATATGTTGTAATTTTTATTGAAAGCTGGACATTTTGTGTAGGACAGTACAGAATGAGGCAAATCCATTTAATGCCAAAAATTAGTACACCCTTACTTCTGCTAGCTGTTTATTGCAGTAGTTTGGGTTAATTTTTTCAAGAGGTGGCTTGTATTTGATATTTGTTGTTCTCTTTACCCTTAGGGCAATACAGATTTTAAATTGTTCTAGCATTATCTTATGTTGGAATGTGAGCTTGTTTGCCAGAAGACTGACTTTCTTAATGCTTATTGACCCTTATATTTATGTTTTCTCTTTTCTCTACACCTCAGTGTGCATCTGTCTCTATTTTCTTGAAAATGTTTCTGCAAAGTTCCATGATTGTTGAATCCAGTGCTTTTCTGGGGTGGAATGGGGAGATATGGGGTCTCTTTGTTTCCCAGGCTGGAGTGCTGGCGGGCAGTGGTGTAGTGGCTATTCACAAGAGTGCTCGTACTGCACTGTGCTTTTGAGCCTGGTGCTAGGTAGCAGAGACTGGTGCATTCTCTAGTTTTCTTAGCCACAGTTTTAGGTAAGCGCTTTGTCCCTGTGTCTCTCGACCGTAGCTTCAGTGTACTTTCCCCTTTCCGAGCTCTGCTCCTGGGCCCAGCATTTTTTCTGTTCTTCCTCCTGTGCTAGAGCATTTTCTGTTTCCTTCTAACTGCAATGGGCTGTTGCCAATAACATAAAGTATTTGTTGCGATTCCTCCAGCAGATTAAGGCTTTTGTTATACACAGGAAATAGGGCAGAAGGTTTCAGCCTGGGGATTTCGCATCTCTCACATATCTACTGTTTCTGTCCTTCTGACCTACTCCTTGAGGATGCTCTTTCAGGACCATTTCTATCCTTTTTCTTTGTTTTGTTTTGTTTTGTTTTGGTCATGTCTGATGGAAGAATAAGGATTGAAATAGGATAAAAATTACCTCTATAATCTGCGGATCTTGGGGCTTTACACTTTCTCATCAGCCGATGCTTTAGCTCTACCAATTTGTTAACTCTCCTAAAGAAATTCTTTATATGAGTGTCTGGCTGCATCTGCTCCATCTAAGCAAGTACCTAAACCCTGTCCCTCCATTAATGCACTTGAATCCGTGGATACTCTGTAGATTAAGGGAAAGGGTGAAATAGGAGGGCTAACATTGTTTTATTTTTGTTTTTTATTTTTCTTGGAGAGTGACACTGTATCCAAGTCTCTATATCATGAAAGGAAATCTGAAGTCTCAAGTTATTTCCTAAGGTATTATAAACATGGTCAATTCCCAAAAGCAGTTATGTAGTCTAGTGCTGTAAGTTCCAGTGTTCAGAAAATGAAAAAGTGGTGAGGATCAAACCCACACACTTTAATCTGGATTTATGCTTTCATTCAAAAGGACTGATCCTAAAGTGAAAAATCTCTCAAGTAATTCATTTATTTTATTCTTCAGTCAAGAAGAACACATTTTCTACATGCTGGGTTTTAACTTACTTGGCTTAATTAATGATTTGATTAAATCACGAGTTCCAAGGTTGTATTTCCTCAATGCGTAAGTTAACAGGATATCTTATTATTCTTCAGGTTAAAACTGCACTGCCATTTATTAAGTAATCCTCTGTTCTTTTTTTGTGAACTTCAAAGGATAAAGAATAAGCTGCAAAATACCCTGGGAAAATTTCAAATTATATTATAGATGTAACTACAAAAATATAAAAAGAAAAGTACACTGGCTTTAAGCTCAGTAGTTGTCCTTATTTTATGCTTTTACTTATTTTTTTTGAGTCTATATTTAAAGCATAAATTATTAAAACTACTTCACTTTCTTCACTTCTTCATCTTAATGCTTTTTTAAAACTAGTCGTTCTTTAAAGATTTGTGGAAGTAGGTATAATGCATTGGTGTCCAAGGGGGAGACTGACTCTCAAAATAATGGGTCTTGGCTGGGCGCGGTGGCTCACGCCTGTAATCCCAGCACTTTGGGAGGCCGAGGCAGGCAGATCACGAGGTCAGGAAATCGAGACCATCCTGGCTAACACTGTGAAACCCCGTCTCTACTAAAAATACAAAAAGTGGCCGGGCGCGGTGGCTCACGCCTGTAATCCCAGCACTTTGGGAGGCCGAGGCGGGCGGATCTCAAGGTCAGGAGATCGAGACCACGGTGAAACCCCGTCTCTACTAAAAATACAAAAAATTAGCCGGGCGCGGTGGAGGGCGCCTGTAGTCCCAGCTACTCGGGAGGCTGAGGCAGGAGAATGGCGTGAACCCGGGAGGTGGAGCTTGCAGTGAGCCGAGATCACGCCACTGCACTACAGCCTGGGCGACAGAGTGAGACTCCGTCTCAAAAAAAAAAAAAAAAAAAATAATAATAATAATGGGTCTTAATTTATAATTTTTACTTATCTTCATAATTCCATGTTGTGTATATTATCACAGCTCATTTTAATCTAGCAATTTGCTATCATTGAATAAAAAACGGGAAGAAATGCTTGCAACTAATCTTTGTTAGCTAGTACAAGTAGCTTCTTTTAGACTACTTTAAATGATGTGATGACTAAATTTATGGTCTGAATGTGTGCTTAGTAACAATTGAGGATGTTTGAGAATCTTTTCACTCCAAAATTAAGGTTCAATTGTCAAATACAATGTCTTATAAGTGTTGTAAATCATTTCTTTCTCTCTCTTTTTTATTTCCCGCACCATTGCTCTCATTCCCTAAGAAGCTGAGAGCAAAAACCTGTTTCTTGAATGAATGTTCTTTGGAGTAAAAGATTTTACCCCAAATATTGAACAATTGTCTTTTCATTTAATATTTAAAAGCAAAATGAAATACCATGCACCAGAGAAATCAGGAGGCTAAAAGTCTGATGATTTAATTATGTTTTTGGCTTTACTACAAACTGAAATATAATTGGTTTGGTATCAAAAATATTTTTAAAACAATAAAAATTAAAAACAAAACAAGTATTATACTGATAAATGAATTCTTTTTAAGTAAAAGAAAGGGGAACTATGTAGAAAAATATACAATTTTTCAAACTAAATTAATGCAAGGTGCAAAGATCAAAGAAGGGGAGTTTAGTATAAAAACTGCATAGGATTGTTTATTCTTATAATTTATCATAAAATTAGCCACAAGATATACAAAAACAAAATATTTATTTTTGGAATATACTTGTCTTTCAGCATTAAAATAATCTTTTAAAAAATTAAGAACAGAGAAAAAAACTAAACAACCAACAATGTTTAAAAAAAAAGAGAAATAATCAAAATAAAACCAGCCAGAAAAGAACTAAAGCAATACCTTACCTCAGTATCCCTGAGGATAAAATCTCTGAGTAAAAACAGGAAATAAAATTCTTATTTCTAAGGATATATCAATCTAAATATTTAAAGATTTAAATAACACACTGATTGAAATGTGAACATATCTTTCTGCAATATTTAATAATATTCAAAACTATTGTGTCATGAAAATATTTTACCTAAATAATTTTAAAATCAGCATGATAAAAGAAATAATGTACAGTTGGCAATGGCTTTTGAAGTAAACAAATTAAGTTCAATTTTAGAGATCAGAATTGAAATTTGTTGCTATGACCATTATTTCTTAAATGTCTTCATTGCATGATTAATTAAAAAATACAAGGACATTTAGAGGTGAAAATCACTTAATGTAATTTATACCAGTCACCTAATTGTATAAATAAGGGAACTACTATCCCAAAATGATAAATGTTTTTCCCAAAGCTTTGCAGTGTTGCTGTTAAATAATGTTAACATACTCAGGCTAGGCATGGTGGCTTATGCTTATAATCCCAGCATTTTGGGTGGATTAGGCAAGGGGGTGGCTTGAGCCCAGGAATTGGAGACCAGCCTGAGAAACATAGTGAGACCTTATCTCTACAAAAAAAAAAATAAATAAATAAATTAGCTAGACATGATGGTGCACACCTGTAGTTCCACCTACTCTGGGAGGCTGAGGTAGGAGGATCTCTTGAGCCTGGGAGGCTGAGGCTGCAGTGAGCCATGATTGTGCCATCCTGCCTCAAAAAAACAACAACAATGACAAAACAATACTCAGGTCTGGCTATTGAATGATTCCGTCTACAATAAATTAATATAAGTGACCTAATCCAGATAACCCATCCATCTCATTAAAAAAGACTATGCATGTAACATTTAGCTGTTTATAAGTAGTAATTCTATAGCATTTTATAAATATTTACAGAATCTCACTGACACACATCACTGTATCATTGTACTTAATTTTGCAAAATAATTAACAATGTTTATTAAAATTATTTTGAAATTTAAAATAGCACTTAAAACATTTTATAGTATTTCTGCTAATTAAAATGATTTGCTTCAGAAAAACTATTTTATTGGTTGAAGTCAATTATTAGCAATGTTAATGTAAACCACTTGTTTGACTTGCATTAACCACAGCTTTTCATAACATGTCATCTAAAATCACAATGCCTACATTTATTTTGTTTGCAAGTTTAGCCATTGCAAACTGGAACAACAAAAGTAGCTTCCTCTTAGGGTTGTTGTGAAGATTCAATGACTATATATGTGTGTATACATATATATGTATACATGTACATATGTGTGTGTGTGTGTATATATATATGTGCCTGATAATGTTCTAAACCATTGAGTAATATCAGGCAGATAGCTATTGCCCAGTGAATTTAAATTATCATTATTACTTTATCGATACTGGATAGGAAAGTATCATATTATAAAGTGAGATATCGTATTCAAAAGCTCACAATATGAAGAAATGCACGTGATCAAATCCCCCTAAGTCACTTTTCTAAACAATGCATATAAATCTTGAGGACAATCTCAGTAAAGTGCTAAGATTATTTTTATACCACCTTAAGAAAAAGATAAGGATTTGAAGGTTTGGGATGTTTGCTTTCTGGATTTCATTGGTTTGTTTTTTCAATCCTTAAACGCTTTTTTTTTGTCATTGCTCACCAAAGATGTTTATGTTTTTTCCAATTTTCAGTGAAATGGCTACACAAAGCTTAAAATTGTGGGAGGAACAGAATTTAATGTATGTGTCTCTTCATATAGACTGAATTTAGTAAACATGATGTGCATAATAGAATAGAATCTGGTTTGTACATATATGAAGAGGGTTAAATAACAGTAATACTGATATATTTTGAGTGTTCAGATGATTATTTTAGCACCCCATACACATAGTCAAAATTTTAGATTATTTTGATATATTCTAATTCAAGATATCTCAAGTAGGTTATAACTTTAGATTCTTAGAGGCACCCACCATACTGATGTTCATACAAAGAGGCTTATGCACCTTTTTATGGATGTTAAGGAATACCTTCCAGAGCTATGCGAAGGTTAAAAATAATAATAATGAGAGCTAACTTGTCAGCTTGACAATTTCAGAAATCCATCATTTGACTACAGTAGAGTAATCTTATACAAGAGTGAGCCAATTAGCCCTGCCACTCACAGACAGCAAAGTACAAAAGAGATTTAAGATTAGAGGTCTGAGATATCAAATTTAATGCATGACTTAAAAGGTATGTCTTCTGGTGCAGTGATACATGAATGGCTGAAATCTTTGGCACATTTCTGGCAATGTGAATAATGATTGACAATGAGATATAAGGGGAATTTTGGACATGACAGAAATAGGTCAATGTTCAGTTTTGTTCCTCCATTCAAAGAATAGAAGCAAACTCTAGAAAACTGTCAGAGCTTAATTTTATTTTATTTCTCCTTTAAAAATAAGTCCCTGTTCAGCCACATATCATCAGTTTGATAATGACAATGGATGTTTGCTTTCTGGATTTCATTTGAAGAATGTGTTCTCCCTGGTAAAATCTGAACAACGCTTCTTAAAAACTATAATGAAACAAAGCATTGAATAAAGTCAGAAAACGTTGATCATAATCAGAAATATTACAAAAACTACTTGTATGATCTTAGTTGAGCAACAGAATAATTTTATTCCCCAGTTTACAGAAATAGAAAATGAGAAAAATGACTAAATTTAAATTTCAGTGTTTCTTCCAGTTAAAAACAAAACACCCAAACCATTCATCATCTTAATTGCCTACTTCCTCAACTCATGTTGCTACATTAAATTACAATGAACTTTCACTAAAATAGTTCATTCAGTTCATTTTTAATTTGAGCTAGAGCCCATGTGCTGATGCTAAGAAACTACACAAACAATAAAAATATAAATTGAAGTGTTTGCTCTTTCTAGAAGATAATAACAAAGAGTTTTTTTTGGAAAAATGAGGACAATTCACTGTAAGGTTACATAGACTATTGAATCTATAGTGATGTTTTATTTCTAATAAATATTTTGAATAACAATGACACTAATTTTAAAGGAAAACACATACATGCTGGAATACATGGACAGAATATATTTTCTTTCCATCCACATAAAATTTTATAGAGTCAATTTAATTTTTTAAAAAGAGAAAACAGTCAAGATAACTAAAGCACTTACTTAGTTTACATCAATAGATTGTTTAATGATTTTCTATACTTGTGAAGGATCTAAATAGTTATTTATAAAACTTAATGGATTAGAAATATGTGTTAGATGAGATCATTACATATTCTTTGTGCCATAAAAATTTTAAAACTGTGTTTTAACTTGGGGGTTCAGATTTTAATCAGTTTTTTTTATTTTTTAAATGTTTTAATTGATATACAATGGATAAACATTTTGGGGGTACATGTGATAATTTCACACATTCCTATACTCAAATCAGAGTATTGGGATATTTATTACTTTAAATACTTTTCTTTACACTAAAAGTATCAAATTATTCTCTCCTAGCTCTTTTGAAATGTACAATTAATGTTAACTATAGTCCCCCTCCTGATCTATTGGACACTAGGTCTTATTTCTTTTATTTAACTGTATAGTTATGCCAATTAGTGAACCTGTCTTCATTCCTTCCTCCCCACTATTTCTTCCTGGCTTCTGGTAACTACAAATCTACTCTCTGTCTTCATGGATACACCATATTTTTAGTTCTCACATGTAAGTGAGAACATGCAGTATTTGCATTTCTGTGCTTGGCTTATATATTAGTATGTTCTCACATTGCTATAAAGAACTACCTGAAATTGGGTAATTTATGAAAAAAATGGTTTTAATTGACTCAGTTCTGCAGGCTGTACAGGAAGCATGGCTGGGGCAGTCTCAAGAAACTTAAAATCATGGTTGATGGCAAAGAGGAAGGACGCATGTCTTTCAATGCTGAAGCAGGAGGAAGAGAGAGCAGGGAGAGGTGCTACACACTTTTAAACAACCAGGTGTCATGAGAACTCACTCACTATCACAAGAACAGCAAGGGGAAAATCTGCCCTGTCATCCAATCACCTCCCACCGGGCCCCTCTTCCAACACTGGTACTTACAATTCGACATAAGCTTTGGGCAGGGACACAAATCCAAATCATATCAGCTTATATACTTAATATAATCATCTCCAGTTCAATCCATGTTGATGCAAATGACAAAATTTCATTCTTTTTTATGACTGAATAATATTCCATTATGTATACATACCACGTTTTCTTTATCCATTCATCCATTGAGAGCTAATTAGGCTGATTCCCTACATGGCTATTGTGAATCATGCTGCAATAAACATGGGAGTGTAGATATCACTTTAATGTATTGATTTCTTTTGGATATATACCCTCTAGTTGAATTGCTAGGTTACATGGTTGCTTTATTTTTACTGTTTTTCAGGAATATCTATACTGTGTTCCATAGTGGCTGTACTAATTTACATTTCCACCAACAGTATATGACAGTTACCCTTTCTCTACATGCTTGCCACCACCTGTTATTTCCTGTCTTTTTGATAAAAGTCATTCTAACTGGAATATTTGCATTTCTTTCATGAGTAGTGATGTTGAGCATTTTTTCATATAGCTGTTAGTCATTTGCATGTCTTCTTTTGAGAAACATCTTTAATCAAGGTTTGAAATTAACTGTGATATGATAAAAGTTTTGAGAAATTGAAATAGAATATCATCAATATATGCTACACTACTGAGCAGAAAATATTATAATTGTGATTATATAACCTATGTTATCAGCCAATAAGAAACAGTCTCTTGAAATAAGAGATAATGAAGATGTAGACACATATCTATGGAAATTTCATATATCCAAATTAGGTAAAGATTAAAAGAGATGTTCAAATACTACATAGAGAAGTGTTATTCAAAGAGAAGTGGATTATTTTCACCTTATAATTTTATCATAAATGAACCACACTTAAGAGCCAAAATGTCATCAATGTTCTTTCTTTTCTTTTTGATTTTTTGGATTTCTCCGGGCTCTACTAAACTCTTCTGCTATTCATCTTGCACATACTCAGTTTCATTCTCTAATTAATCTTTTTCGTAACTGTTATTCAAAATGTAAATCACATTTTATTAAATTTGGGCTCAAATTTGTTTAATTCCTGTGTACACAAAGTGAAAATAAAACTTTTTATATTATTGATCATTATGAGGTCCCTATTTATTTAACTTCATCCCTTAACCATGTCACACTCTAAGATCTTGAACTATTTTTACTTCCCTGCCTATTATTTATTGCCTGTATTCTAGTCAAGTAATAACTACCTCTAAGATGTTTGATCCCATACATTTCTTAGCTAAGCCCTCCACTCGTGATATTAATTTTTCTAGAAATCCTTTCCAATTGTCATTAGACAATTGTCTCAATTGTCTTTCTTCTATAAACCTTTCAACAATCTCAAACAAATCAGCTTTTACACTGAATAAAAATTGACTGCTTCTAAGACTGTTACAATTTGAGAGTATTCTTTCCCCATTATTTAGCCTGGTACTTAAGTCATAAAGGTCCTAAATATCAAGTGGATATAAATTAATGATAGTCATTTACTACATTCTGATTTCAATGTACTTCAGTGCTATCACACATTAAATTAGGACAGGGTAACACAAACAGTGGTGGTAATGAAATAAATTATATATTAAAAACTTGTATTATAGAGCAACATGGTTATATTAAGATATTTTTGATAAGGAAAGATATAAACATATTTCACAGACATGCATATATATATGTATTTATTACATTCCTTATAGTCAAACATAATTGAAACATGTACATATTACAGCCTAAAATTCTAGAGCAAATGCCTTACTTAGGTATTATCAAAGTGAGAGTAAATTGCTTGCAGACAGTTTGGTGCCAGTTATTAGAACATTTTAAAAGGCTTATTTTGTTAAACTTATACCCTAAGTTGATTAAGTGTCCTATAGTTGCAAAGCAACAAGCCACTGTAATTTATCATTTAACTTTGTTAGTTACTGATTTGGTCTATGTAGCCATAAGTAAAATCGGCCACTTTTTGGGGGAAATATGGAAGATTTGATACTTATTCAGCTGTAACTATGAAAAGCCTCAGAAAACTGGGGATAAGTGGTTTATCCTTTTCTACAAAACTACAAATGCACATCTATGAATGTTTCTAATATTTGTGAATTCATGGTCCCTGAAATCTAAAGATAGTGACTCACATTGATTATTCTACTCATTTTCTTCTTGACAACTAAAAATTAGCTCAAATTATGAATACTAAAAATCACTACTCAAGTCTGCTTTGTAGTTGCTTATTTTTTATGTTTACCTGATAAATATTTCTTTAATCATTCTTTATAATCTATATTGAGACAAAATATATATGTGAATGCATTCTTCGATAAAAATGAGATTTAAATGTTTTACTGATTATCATTCTTATTTCACTAAAAACTTTTTCTTTTTTTTGAGATGGAGTCTCGCTCTGTTGCCCAGGCTGGAGTGCAGTGGCCGGATCTCGGCTCACTGCAAGCTCCGCCTCCCGGGTTTACACCATTCTTCTGCTTCAGCCTCCCCAGTAGCCGGGACTACAGGCACCTGCCACCTTGCCCGGCTAGTTTTTTTGTATTTTTTAGTAGAGACGGGGTTTCACCGTGTTAGCCAGGATGGTCTCGATCTCCTGACCTCGTGATCTGCCCGCCTCGGCCTCCAAAAGTGCTGGGATTACAGGCTTGAGCCACCACGCCCGGCCTCACTAAAACCTTTTTAAAGATGTTTGAGGGTCATTTGAATAAGGAATGAAGAGGAACAGAAAGATTTTGAAATTCGAACATCTAAGATACAGTTAAATAAGTATTTTTATTTAAAATTACTTTGTTAGAATGTGCAATTTAGTTGTGAAACTAACATTATAAACATACTCAAGGCTTTCAGTTCTGGTTCCTCATGGAAGTGAGAGGTGACAACATGCTAACAGCCCTCGCTCCCTCTGGGCACCACCTCAGCCTCTGCATCTGCTCTGGCCGTGCTTGAGGAGCACTTCAGCCGGCTGCTGCACTGTGGGGGCCCCTCTCTGGGCTGGCCAAGGCCTGAGCCGGCTCCCTCTGCTTGCCGGAGGTGTGGAGGGAGAGGCTCAGGCAGGAACGCGGCTGCACCAGGGGCTCATGGGCCCAGGTGAGTTCTGGTTGAGTGCGGACTCCGCAGGCCCCCAACTCAGAGCGCCAGGCAGGCGCCAATGGCCCAGGGCAGCGAGGGGCTTAGCACCTGGGCCAGCAGCTGTGGAGGGTGCACCGGGTCCCCCAGCACTGCCACCCACCCCCACTGCACTCGAATTCTCACCTATCCTCAGCCACCTCCCTGCTGGGCAGGGCTTGGGACCTGAAGCCTGTCATGCCTGAGCCTCTCCTACAGGTGCTACCCCCTGCTCCCTAGCACCATTGACCACCCAAGGGCTGAGGAGTGCAGGTGCCTAGAGGGGTACTGGCGGGCAGCTCTGCCCATGCCCCAGCAGGGGATCCACTAGGGAAGGCATCTGGGATCCTGAGTGGGGTGGGGACTTGGAGAACTTTTATGTCTAGCTAAAGGTTTGTAAATGCACCAATCAGCACTTTGTGTCTAGCTCAAGGTTTGTAAACACACCAGTCAGTGCTCTGTGTCTAGCTAAAGGTTTGTAAATGCACCAATCAGCGCTCAGTGTCTAGCTTAAGGTTTGTAAAGGCACCAGTCAGTGCTCTGTGACTAGCTAATCTATTGGGGACTTGGAGAACTTTTGTGTCTAGCTAAAGGATTGTAAATGCACCAATCAGCACTCTGTCTACCTCAAGGTTTGTAATTGCACCAATCAGCACTCTGTCAAAATGGACCAATCAGCTCTCTGTAATATAGACCAATCAGCAGGATGTGGGTGAGGTCAGGTAAGGGAATAAAAGCAGGCTGCTAGAGTGGCAAGCCACTCAGGTCTCCTTCCAGGCTGTGGAAGCTTTGTTCTTTCGCTCTTTGTAATACATCTTGCTGCTGCTCAGTCTGCGTCTGTGTCATCTTTAAGAGGTAACCCTCACCAAAGAACTGTCGCTTCACTCCTGAAGTCAGCCAGACCACCAACCCACCGGAAGGAATGAACAACTCCAGATGCAGCGCTTTTAAGAGCTGTAACACTCACTGGGAAGGTCTGCAGCTTCACTCCTGAAGCCAGCGAAACCACGAAACCACTAGAAGGAAGAAACTCCAGACACATCTGAACATCTGAAGGAACAAACTCTGGACACACTATCTTTAAGAACTGTTAACAATCACCGCAAGGGTCTGCAGCTTCATTCTTGAAGTCAGCAAGACCAAGAACCCAATTCCGGACACAGAAGGAGATTAGATGTCATTACTCCCACCTTCAAACCCTCAAAAAAACAAACAAAAAAAACCAGAACACTAAATAATCTAAAAGTCGTCAACTCTTCTTACATCCCTAAAAGGACTGAATTGCAGTCACAGAAAAATTGTTTCCCGTAACGTTTTAGAGAAAAATATACAGATACAGAGAAAGACAGCCTGTCAGAGCAGAAGCTCAGAAGCAGGGACCTCCAAATTTCAGGGTTAAATAGTTCAAAATATGATAGACAAATTGCTAGAGGCTTAGTGTAGACAAGTTTGAAAGATTAAAAAGTTCCAGAGAACTGAGTATTAGGTGAAATTCTCATAATCTCAAGAGTTTTACCTCCAGGAATCTTACCAAGTTCTTACAGTGAACGCCCAGGAAAAATCTCCTAATGCTTCTAGAAGGGTGATGGGGAAAGATCGTCATTCTGAAATACATCCAAAGCATTCTGTTCTGCTTAACAAGGCCTTTCCCCAGCAAAAGCTATTTCACCAGAGCTATGTAACTTGAGAAGGGGAAATACCCAACTCTAGCTCCCTCTAGCCTTCCATGAGAGGAAATTAAAATACTGAAATCCAGGTTTTTCTAGCCTTTCTATGTAACACGAGGTGCGTGAGGAACCATAGGAAGCTTTTGAGAAAATAATAGCCAAGGACTGAATCTCAATACAAGTCTGAAAATGAATAGAACTATAGACTATTTCTCTTCCATCCCATACTTTATCTCCAAATCAGTAGGGTTCCTGGATAATAAGAGTGGATAATAGCAAACGCATATCTCAGACGTTATCCTAGAAATTGTTTCCATGTAAAACTAAGGTCAACAGAGTGGATTAAAACGAAAAACAACAAAAAAAGTTTGAGTCTCTGAGACCTATAGCTATAATTAACAGGAAACATAGCCTAACTCTTAGCCAGATAATTATAAAACTCTAGTCTCAAGGCCTGTTTACATCAGGTCTTTTTTTTTTTTTTTCACTAAGTATGACATGTCCAGCTTTCAACAAAATATTACAAAGCATACTAAAATACATCCTTTCCCAACTTGAAAAATATTTTTAAAACACAGTGTAAAGGGAAAGAACAAGCATTGGAATGAAACTCAGATATGAAAGAGATTGCGAAAATTTTAGATGAGAAATTTAAAACAACTGGAATTAACGTACATAGGCTCTAATGGAAAAAAACAGCCATGATATGGAATCTACACAAGTGTCCATCAGTGGATGAAGGAATTTTAAAAGAATAGCATATATACACAATGGAATACCAATCTGCTATATTAAAATAAAATCCTGTCATTTGCAGCAGCATAGATAGAATTGGAGGTCATTGTGTTAAATGAAATAAGCCAGGTACAGAAAAACAAGTATCACGTGTTCTCACTCACATATGGGTGATAAAAAACGTTTATCATATGGATATAGAAAGTAGAATGGTAGTTGCTAGTGGCTGGGAAAGTGGAAAGGATGAAGAGAAATAGATTACTGGGCACAAACATACAGTTTGAGAAAAGGAATAAGTTCTAGTGTTCAGTAGTGCATTAGGATGACTATAGTTAACAATGATAGATTATGTATTTCAAAATAGCTAGAAAAGAAGATTTGCAATTTACCTAATACAAAGAAATAAATGTTTGAGATTACAGATATTCAAGATACCCTGCTTTGGTCATTACACATTGTATGCATGTATCCAAATATCACATGTAACCCATAAATATGTACACATATTATAAATTGATGAAAATTAAAAAGGACTAACTGGGCTGCACACAATGAACTACATTTATTCTAACATTCTCATCTCCCTGAGCTTTAAGATTCCTTCTTACATGGTGGGCCAGGGAAATTCCAGCATTTCATATTCACTGAATCTTCACTAAATCCTATTTACCAACCTAGCAGATAGTATTTCTCCCAGCCAACATGTATCTGTGTAGGTTCACCCTTATCAATATATTTATGCTAATCAAGTCCTACATTGCATCCTACTTTATCTGACATTATCAAACTTCATTTGCATGCATGCTTTATAGACCCTTGTTCATACAAATCAATGACACCTTGCGATATGCTTAGTGTGGTGAAGCTATTTCGTCCTGGATAATACTTTCAGAGCTATGCTGGAATGTAGTTACTATTATGTATATGAAGGTTACAAGTCATGATCTGTTATGGGTCTTGAAGACATTCATTATCCCCTAGCAAAGCAACTCTTTTGTGCAGTTATTAGAGAGAATTTATACCTGAGAAGATGTGTTCCTTCCGTTAAGAGGTAAGTGACTGCCTTTTCTGGCAGAAAAACGTGTGTAGGTTTGAAGTTCTAAGACTCATCCATGTTTGTGCAAAATTCCTCAGATATTATTCTGAGTTTCTTTTCTTCTCCATCAATGCCTTTACCTGCTACTGAAATTCTGCATCGTCATGTTTTGGGCTCAGTTCTTAACATACCTTCTTTAAAAACATAAGAGACGAGAGACTTCTTCTGAAGTTGCCAGCAAGGTTCCTGATTTTCCACCTGGGCTCTCTGCTGGGCGTTTAAACCTTCCAAATTATTCTTTCAATCTGCCACCACTCTGAATCTATGAGAAGCAGTCTAGCGTCCCCATAAACTTTATAATCACTTTTGTTAAAATCTACAAGTAAGTTATCTACAAGTGTCTTGCTGTTTACCTGCGCCTCATTCCTTTTCTGCAGAAATATATATTAGAAATGTATTACCCAATCGTCAGCTTTGCCCTAAATATTTGAATAACTTCATCCCAGAATCCCATTGCCAGGATCTGTTTCTGGAGCTACAGTATCAATTACTGTAATTTTTGGCTGGAAACAGGTGACATAATCACATGAAGAGAATTTAATTAAAAAGATTTGTTTAAGCTTGGTAGGGATGGTTAAGAGAAGTATCGAAGCACCCTGAGCTAGTCACAGAAAAGGGCAGGGAGAAAGAAACATTTACCGGAACACCAGCGAGAATAATTTTATCTGAAAGCCACTATTCCTGACAGGAGCCATGGCTTTTGATAGAGGGAGACAACTCAACTGCAGAAGCACAGAAGGCAGCCAGCTAGTGGAACTCCTTCTTCAGACTTTCTTTCCTCATGTCCTAATCTCCAAGCAGCAGATGGAAACCATGTGAGGCAACACACATGCAGGTTAGACTCCCTGGGAATATAGCAGATTATAAAAGCATAGAGAGTAGATTTAGAGGGAAAATTAAGCAGAAATACAGACTCTTCACTGTGGCTTTTATTACCAACTAGAATAGCACAAGACAGGTATTCTGGTTTAGCTTATAATAAAATAATCAGAATATGCAATAAAATTGTAAAATGATACCAGTAAATTTAGTCTAAAAGTCAGATTTATACAATTATTAGTGCATAAATATGACTCCATTAATTTTCATGTGTAAATGAGCTAGAGAAGAAGTAGTACATTTTGACTGATATAAAAATAATGTATTACATGTTTGAGTAGGATGTTTTAATTTTGACCTTGAAAGTTATAAACGTGTTTGCTATATTTAGCACAAATCCACTGGATTAAAAAATGTCTACCAGATGTAATCTGATACATTACAAGTGCTTCCAATCCAAGGTTGTAAAAATTAACATCATAGGAAGATACGTACAAATGATTATAAAATAAGCATCGTTAAACAATTACTTTATTCTAATTACATTCACATTAATAGTATGAATAGTTTTCTGAAATTCGTGACTCTTAAACATACAAATGAACTTTGTATATTTTCTGTTTAATCTTAGTCAGAAAATGTAAAAACAGTCATTAAAATATGCATTTTATCCAATAAGATGATTGGTACATAGTTTACTTCTATTATTGAAAATAATAATAATTATATTAATGAATAATGCTTTTCTTGGGCTTATTGGTTACTTTTGTGGTTACATCAAATTGTCTTGACCTTTATATATGTCAACTAAACAATATTATGCCAAAATTTCAGGGAAAATTTCTGTCATAATTTGCAAAGTCAAGCTATGTTGTGTTTATTCATGCTAGTTTTTAAGCCGATATGCCTTCAAATGTTCATTATTACAGTGTAAAAGAAGATAACATAGATGTCATCAAATTGAGTCATGGCTGCCTAAAGTGAAAAATTGTTCTCAAGAAGTGGCTTCCAAAACATACATCATTCAGCCCTCACAGTCAGCAGATTTAATTATACATTTTGATTCAACATTTCAAATGGATTAAAGTGAAACAGTTTTCCTTAAATATGGGATTTAGCCTTGAAAATCCTGATATAGTGAACTCACCTCATTATATGTGAACATAGACTTACTGCATAATCTCTAATTCTCCTCTTAAAAACAGAAATGAAAAAAAAAAAAAAAGCCTAAGGTAACTTCGAAAATCCACATCACTATATCAAAATTCATCTATTAATGTGTTAGAAGGCAGTAAGAATGTTAGAAAGAACTTTTAGGGAAGATTATTTCTGATGAAATACAGCATTACAGAAAGCAAGGTTTTCCAGCACTGTCTCAATTGATTTCTGACTCGTTCTCTCCTTACAACCAAAATTTGAGTTTTTACAAAAGCTGGCATGTGTACACAGAGTTTATCTAGAGTTAATCTACCTGTGAATTAAAGTTAGTATTTTTATTGACGTATGTAAACACAAACATTTTATTGACATATGTAAACACAAACAAAATCCAATATATGAGGGAAATAACAAATGCAGCTGAAGAAAAACAGTAATATACTTTTGTTTAAATGAACAAAGTGGACTTTGTTGTTTCGCCTGAGTGTGAACCCGCATGGAAAACTAACTGAAATAACACAAGTATACTCCTATTCCTGAATGTCAGAACTATGTTTTTAAAAAATCCTTCATCGATAACTTGAGTATTGATTTTGTCACATCATTATTTTAGTGATTTTATTTACTACTTATTGTTATTGTCAGTATTTTATATTAATTTTATTTTATTATTAAATGTATGCTATTGCCGGGCGCAGTGGCTCAAGCCTGTAATCCCAGCACTTTGGGAGGCCAAGGCAGGCGGATCACCTGAGGTCGGGAGTTCGAGACCAGCCTGACCAACAGGGAGAAACCCTGTCTCTACTAAACATACAAAAAAAAAATTAGGCGTGGTAGCACATGCCTGTAATTCCAGCTACTTGGGAGGCTGAGGCAGGAGAATTGCTTGAACCTGGGAGGTAGAGGTTGCAGTGAGCCGAGATTTTGCCATTTCACTCCAGCCTAGGCAGGAAGAGTGAAACTCCATCTCAATAAATAAATATATAAATAAATAAATGTATACTATTTACCAGCATTATAACAATTGGATTATATGCATTTATTTATTTAATCATTACAACATATTTTCTGGTACTAGATTATTGTTTTAAACATTATGAAAATGAGACTCATTTTAATGCCCTAATTTAGTGTCAATTATGCTGCCAATGTAATTATAAATGTAAAAGTAAATGGAGTAATACACACACATACACAATTTTCCTTTGTATCATATATCATGAATAAATATAAGCAACTTTTTCAAAAATTTATAGATATACTGTAGACAACTTTTTATTATATCATAATATATTATTATGACATTCCTTAAAGTAGTGCAGATTTTTAAATCTATATACTCATTGATTTAAAATTCTTTTTCCAGAAAAAAAATTATGCTTGTAAGATTTTGTTTAATAATGTGCTTTTTACAATTATATTACTTTTCTTCATAGGTTTTAAATTTCCAAGATTTCCTACTGCCACCTTTCTTTGCCGTATCCAATTTGTTTTAACAGTGTTGACAGGAGCACTGTTACAGATACAGAGAATGAATCCCTGAAGAAAACATGATTCAATTTCATGCTTGAATGTTCATCTTAAAACTAACTTATTAAACTAAGGTAGGTTTTAAAAATGGCTCTAATGTTTTTAAAAAAATTAACAGTGACTCAAAGGAAAAGATTCCATGTAAAGCCAATGTCTGTCTCTTAATCAGCTTCTTGGTGATATGAATTGATCCTTTTGCCAAAAAAATAATTTTGGTGAATAGTATTCAGTGGATAGTATTCTAAATATCCAAGTGGACTAAATCCAAGTTACCATTTTCTTTCCTATTATTTTTTCAATATTATAGTCTTAAGATTAGTATTTTTATATTGTTTTGCATCGTTTTATTGGTTGGTGAGTTGGCTAGCTTTGTGCTTTTAGGAGTTTTAATTACTTATACTCTTCTGTTTGCTGGAAAGGTATCATCAGTCTGGAGAAAGCCTCTAATATTTCTCATCCACCTGCAATTTTCTTTCAGATACATGTTCACATTTGTGTATTTTAATGTTAAGTCCTCACCCATGTAGAAATTTTAAAGAATATTTGGTTTTAGATCTTTATATATTAATATTTTTATTTACGTACTTTTGTGGGCTGTCATTCTGTTTCTTACTTTTACTTTAGACATAATAAATTTTTAAGACATATCTAAGTTGCTATACGTACATCTGCTTTGTCAATTCTGACTCCCACAAGTAATTTCAATATATGGAATGGCCTCATTCCTCTTATCCAGTGCCCTAGTGATGGCACATAGATTGCCACTAGCCCCCTATCTTTGTAAACATAATGTGAGAAAAATCTTTGAATGCATCTACTTACAGAATTTGTTTGAGACTATGTAGTTCTGTACACCTAGAAATGGTTTTAAAGAGTACTAAAGAAACAAGTATTTTCACAATGTACCACCAGATAGTTTACCAGAATTTCAATTACATCTTATGTATTAGTTAGTTCTCACACTGCTAATAAAAACATACTCAAGACTGGGTAATTATAAAGGAAAGGCACAGTTCCACTTGGCTGGGTAGAACTCACAATCATGGGGGAAGGCAAGAAGGAGCAAAATCATGTCTTACATGGCAGCAGGGAGGAGACAGCTTGTTCAGGGAAACTCCTCTTTGTAAAATCATCAGATATCATGAGATGTATTCACTATCACGAGAACAGCATGAGAAAGATCTGCCCCCATGATTCAATTACCTCCCACAGGGCCCCTCCCATGACACATGGGAAGTATGGAAGTAACAATTCAAGATGAGATTTGGGTGGGGACACAGCCAAACTGTATTACCTTATATTCCCCTTGAACTGTGCATGAAAATGTTATCTTGAATGCATTCTTGTCTACCTTGGAATTGTCTTAACATATTCTAAATATTAATTGATATCTTTATGATATGACCTTGGTCAACTCAGACCCAGAACAAATATCTCAATTTACTTATGACTTATTTTATACCAATAAGTAGGATTTGAGAAATTTCTCACAAAGAATCTAGGCATTTAGTAGTAGACGATGGATGCTTTCCAGATTTTAATGCCATTTGCAAATAGTTTAAGTATTCCATTCCCATTTGTTACTGTTGCTAGAGGGAATCTCCAACTTATAAGTTAATATTTTTTTCTACTTCCATGGAAATAGACCCTTATTGGTGAGAAGCAAGATGATTGTTCAGTATGAGCACCTGTGAAAGAAAGAAGGTGGAAACTGGAGAAAGAAAAATGGGCAGGAGAAGTAAAATATGATGCAGGCTTGATAAAGCCTGAGCTAACCTGACGGTGAGCTATGATGTAAGCGCAACCATAGAAGGTGTCAGGGTAGGGCCAACAATCTGGGAATTCATACCCTTGCCTCCCTCAGTCAATAAACTTGGACCATTCTGTGAAAAAAGTAATTCTGTACCAGTTTATAAACTTAGGATTTAAGAGACCAATAATCATTCTTGAAAGACTCTCTCTGGGAGTCCTGAGCAACTGTGTAAGAGTTCTGAAAACTCTGATGTTACCATCCCGGCAACTCCATAAGTCAGTTCTCTGATAGAGAGTAGTATCTACATGCAGTTTTCCTTCCACCTCTACTAAGGTTCCAGAGAGATAGGGGAAACAATTTTGGACCTACCAGACCAGTGTGATGCCAGCTGATCAACAATGTATACCTGTAGTCAATGCCACACGGAGCAACAGAATATCACAACTTACTGCAGTTTGGAATCTATCCATAAGCACATTATGTATGATAAAATAAATGGTTGCTTCAATCCTCTAAATTTGGGAACAATTTATATAATAGTATATATGTAGGCCGTATCAACTGTATTAAAATCTCTATTCACATTTTCTGTTGCTATAATCACTGTAAGTGATTCAACTTTAAGTCAGGTGCAAAGCTATTGCATACATATTTGTGCATGGGTATAATTGTTAATCTATTTCCAAGTGCAAAGTTCAATTGTGTTTTTTATTAAGATAGGCATTGACAACTACAGAGTGTCATATAAAATATAAAAAGTATTATGCATTTAAGGGAATTCAAAATAAAAATTTTGTTACTAGTATTTGAGGAAATTAGAGATAATAAAGTTATATATTACAATTATTTTGTGTTATTAAAATTATATTCAGATAGATCACAGCAAACCACTTCAAATATTGAGGAATGGCATGCAAGTAAAATTGTAGATATCAAAAATATTATTCTGCATGATGCTAAAGTGCACAGACAAGTAATGATGAAGAGGCATATCAAGGAATTTTCAATCAAAGCATACCAATATAGAAAAGTTGCTTTAATATATAGAAAATCCTGAAGAAGAGAAAAACAAATAGCTTATTCCATTTGGTGAAATTGTTGCAGTTCAGTTTTACTGTTGTCTAGCGTGATATCAGTATACCTCGATAGTTTAAAAACAAGCCTTTAGTCTTATTATAGTACTCATAGGCTCTACAGAGATGTACCAATATGTATTTGTGTGACTGTGTCTGTGTGTACCTGTATTGTGATACCACACAATGTAAAATAAATAGGAAATACTCTTTACTGTTTTAGACTCCTCCTTTTCCCCAGAACTAAATAACTAAATATTATATATAGGCTGCCAGTCAATCTTTCCACTGGAAATAAGAGCCAAAAAAATTATTTTGTGCCTTGTGTGTATAAATGTCCTACTTTTGTATATGTGTGAAAAATGGATGATTTTTACCCTACTAACATACATAGACATATGTATGGGCTTAACACAAACCAAGCTGCCCTAGACCGTGATGTTCTATACTCTGGACTCCAGAATATGAGCAGTAAGTGATCTGGACGCTAAGCTTTCCTCTCTAGAATTAGGTTGATAGGGCTGATTGGAAAACAAAGAAGAGAAACTCTGAGTGTTATTGTTTGAAGGACACAACATGTCTTCTGTGCTTCAATATTGAAATATTACTAGTAGATTGTCTTCCTGCTTGTCAAATAGGAATTGAAAAGAAGGAAGAAAATCTTCTTTAAGAATTATGTATATGTAATTTTTTATTTTTTAAATAATCCATCTTCTTCTTGTTGTTTTATTTTTTTAACTGAGATGGAGTTTCGCTCTTGTTGCCCAGGCTGGAGTACAATGGCATGATCTTGGTTCACTGAAACATCGCCTCCCAGGGTCAAGTGATTCTCCTGCCTCAGCCTCCCCAGTAGCTGAGATTATAGGCACCCGTGACCATGCCCAGCTATTTTTTGCATTTTTAGTAGAGATGGGGTTTCACCACGTTGGCCAGGCTGGTCTTGAACTCCTGACCTCAAGTCAGGAGTTGGCCTTGGCCTCCTAAAGTGCTGAGATTACAGGTGTCAGCCACTGCACCCAGATAATTCATCCTCTTTAAGAAGTTTGTGTATGTGATTTTCCCATTCCTCATCTCCCGTTCATTCATTTTAGCTGCTAAGACATCCATGTACATATGTGCTTTGAAGCTCGACGTGTGCTATGTGGCTTCATGTATAGTGACAGATGGCCGTTTATAAGGCTGTGTCTACATAGACGTGATGTTTACATATACTAATAAAATTCTTCGCTTAACTATGCTAATAAAATTGCGAAGAAAAAATCACTTTTTTATAAAAATAATGAATGCCTGTGAAGATAAAGTATCCAGATAGTAAAACAATATATATAATTTAAATATCAGCAACAATTTCTATTCAATAATAAATCTACACATGCAACAACACGTAATGAAATGCTTAATGAGTTAGTGCTTCTCACTCTTACCCTTACTTTTTAAAGTCTACTTAAAACACTTACAAACCGCATACAGAGATTAATGCTTCTATGTGTAATAATAAAAGTTTGAATGCTCTAACTCAAGTACAATGGGCCAGTAACTAGAAATTATGCTAGTTGACTTTTTTTGGGTAAGAAGCCTGAGATTTAAATCCACACTACCATTAATGAAGGCTACATATCTGAAACACTACTCCATTTTAGGTCTCAAATGCATGTAAGTATAATAATATTGACATAATTCTTTTTTTTTTTTTTTTTTTGAGATAGAGTCTCGCCCAGTCACCCAGGCTGGAGTGCAGTGGCAAGATCTCAGCTCACTGCAATCTCTGCCTCCGGATTCATGTGAGTCTCCAGTCTCAGCATCCCAAGTAGCTGGGATTACAGGCACCCACCACCATGCCTGGCTATTTTTTGTATTTTTAGTAGAGACAGGGTTTCACCTCGTTGGTCAGGCTGGTCTTGAACTCCTGACTTCAGGTGGTTCACCCACCTTGGCCTCCCAAAGTGTTGGGATTACAGTCATGAGCCACCTTGTCTGGACACATGATTCTACCTTAAACATGATTCATGACAAAGCATGTCAGATTAGTTTGATGGTTACATACATCAATAATATTTTCATAACTGATTTAAAGAACTATACTGAATATAATTAAGATATTTATAAGTCACTGTAAATGATGTCATATAAGGAAATTACACTCGTATTTTTACATAGGTAAATAAATTTTAAAAAGAAATCTTTAGGGTATTCTAGGTATAGATTTATATTGTCAGCAAAGAGAGAGAGTTTTTCTTCTTTTCCTATTTGGATGCCTTTTATTTTTTTCTCTTGCCTTATTGTTCTGGCTAGGACTTCCGGTCTTATGTTTAATAGGAGTAGGTGAGAGTGTGCATTCTTGTCTTGTTCCAGTTCTCAAGAGGAATGTTTTCAGTTTTTGCATGTTCAGTATGATGTTGGCTGTGGGTTTATCATACATAGATGGCTCTTATTTTGAGATACGTTCCTTTGATGCCTCATTTGTTGAGGGTTTTTATCATAAAGGGCTGTTTGATTGTATCAAAAACTTTTACTGCATCTATTGAGATGATTATATGGTGTTTGTCTTTAATCTGTTTATGTTGTGTGATATGGTTTGGCTGTGTCCCACCAACATCTCCTCTTGAATTGTAGTTCTCATAATCCCCACCTGTCGTGGGAGGGACTAGGTGAAGATAATTGAATCATGGGTGCAGATTTTCCCAACCTGTTCTCATGATAGTGAGTTCTAATGAGATCTGATGGTTTTAAAAGGGGCTTCCCCTTTGCTAGGCACTCATTTCACTCTTCCAGCATCATGTGAAGAATGTCGTGTTTGCTTCCCCTTCCACCATAGTTGTAAGTTTCCTGAGGCCTCCCAAGCCCTGCCAGACTGTGAATCAATGAAACCTCTTTCCTTTATAAATTACCCAGTCATAGGCAGTTCTTTATAGCAATGTGAGAATGGATTAATACAGTAAATTGGTACTGATACAGTGGGGGTCTATTATAAAGATACCTGGAAATGTGGAAGCAACTTTGTAACTGGGTAACAGGCAGAGGTTGGAACAGTTTGAAGGGCTCAGAAAAAGACAGGAATATGTGGGAAAGTTTGGAACTTCCTAGAGACTTGGAGGGTTCAGAAGACAGGAAGATACGGGAAAGTCTGCAACTTCTTAGAGGCTTGTTGAATGACTTTGACCAAAATGCTGATAGTGATATAGACAATGAAATCTAGCCTGAGGTGATCTCAGATGAAGAGGAGGAACTTATTGGAAACCCAAGTAAAGGTCACTCTTACTATGCAAAAAGACTGGTGGCATCTTGCCACTGCCTTAGAGATCTGTGGAGCTTTGAACTTAAGAGAGATGATTTAGGGTACCTGGGGAAGAAATTTCCAAGTGGCAAAGCATTCAAGAGGAGGCAGAGCATAAAGGTTTAGAAAATTTGCAGCCTGATGATGCGACAGAAAAGGAAAGCCCATTTTCTGGGGAGAAATTCAAGGACACTGCATAAATTTGCATGAGTAATGAGGAGTCAATGTTAATTACCAAGACAATGGGGAAAATGTCTCCAGGGCATGTCAGAGACCTTTATGGCAGCCCCTCCCATCACAGGCCCAGAGGCCTAGGAGGAAAAAAATGGTTTCCTAGGCTGGGCCCAGGGCCCCCTTGCTCTGTGAAGCCTCAAGACATGGTGCTACACGTCCTAGCTGCTTCAGCTACAGCCATGACTAGAAGGGGACAATGTACAGCTCAGGTCATTACTTTAGAGGGTGCAAGCCCGAAGCCTTGGACGCTTACACATGGTGTTGGGCCTGCAGGTATCAAGAAGTCAAGAATTGAGGTTTGGAAGCCCCCTCCTTTATTTCAGAGGATGTATGGAAACATCCAGATGTCTAGGAAAAAGTATGCTGCAGGGGCAAAGCCCTCATGGAGAACCTCTGCTAGGGCAATATGGAAGGGAAATGTGGGGCTGTAGTCCACACACAGAGTCTCCACTGGGGCACTGCCTAGTGGAGCTGTGAGAAGAGAGCCACTATCCTCCAGACCCCAGAATGGTAGGGCCACAGACAGATGGCACTCTACACCTGCAAAAGCCACAGACACTCAATGCCAGCCTATGAAAGCAGCTGGGAGGGGAGGCTGTACCTCAGAAAGCCACAAGGGCAAAACTGCCCAAGGTTGTGGGAGCTCACCTCTTGCATCAGCATGACCTGGATATGAGACATAGAGTCAAAGGAGATCATTTTGGAACTTAAGGTTTAGTGGCTACCCTATTGATTTTCAGACTTGCGTGGGGCCTGTAGCTCCTTTGTTTTGCCCAATTTCTCCAATTTAGAATAGGCATATTTACCCAGTGCTTGTATCCCCATTGTATCAAGGAAGTAACTAACTTGCTTTTGATTTTACAGGCTTATAGGTGGAAGTGACTTGTCTCAGATGAGACTCTGGACTTGGACATTTGGGTTAATGATGGAATAAGTTAAGACTTTAGGGGACTATTGGAAGGGCATGTTTGTATTTTGAAATATGAGGACATGAGATATGGAAGGGGTCTGGGGGGGAATGATATGGTTTGGCTGTCCCCACCCAAATCTCACCTTGAATTGTAGTTCCTGTAATCCCCACCCATTGTGGGAGAAACCGGGTGGAGATAATTAAATCATGGCAGCAGTCTCCCTAATCCTGTTCTCATGATAGTCAGTGAGTTCTCATGAAATCTAATGGTTTTTTAAGGGGCATCCCCCTTTGCTGGACACTCATTTATCTCTCCTGCTGCCATGTGAAGAAGAAGGTGTTTGCTTCCCCTTCCACCATGATTGTAAGTTTTCTGAGGCCTCTCCAGCCCTGCAGAACTATAAGCCGATTAAACCTCTTTCCTTTACAAATTACTCAGTCTCAAGCAGTTCTTTATAGCAGGATGAGAATGGACTAATACATGGGGAATCAAATTTTTGATTTATGTATGTCAAACCAGTTTTGCATCCCAAGAATAAAGCCTGTGCGATTGTGATATATTAACTTTTGATGTGTTGCTGGATTTTGTTTACTAGTATTTTGTTCAAGATATTTGTGTTTATGTTCATCAGCGATATTGGCCTGAAGTGTACTTTTGTTGCCTTTCTCTGTCAGATTTTGGTATTAGGCTGATGCTAGATTTGTAAATGAATTAGGAAGCATCCCTTCCTCCTTGATCTTCTGTAATATTTTCAGTAGGATTTGTACCAGTTCTTCTTTGTAAATCTTGTAGAATTCAGCTGTGAATTCTTCTGGTCCAGGGCTTTTTTCAGTTAATAAGAATTTTGGTTTTTTTATGACTCATTCAATTTCAGAGCTTGATATCAATCCATTCAGGGTTTCAATCTCTTCCTGGTTCAACAGATACTTCTCAAAACATACAAGTGTCCAAATAACATTTTTTTAAAAAATGCTCATTATCACTAATCATCAGAGAAAGTTAAATCAAAACCACAATGAGATACCACCTCACATCAATCATAATGGCTATTATAAAAAGTCAAAAAACAACAGATGATGGTGATGCTGCTGAAACAAGGAAAAACATACAAACTGTTCATGAAAACGTAAATTAGTTCAACCATTGTGGAAAACACTTTGGAGATTTCTTTAAAAACTTAAAACACAGCTACCATTTGACCCTGCAATCCTATTATTGGGTACATATTCAAAGGGAAATAGATCATTGTACCAAAAAGAAACAGGCATTTGTATGTTCATTGCTGCACTATTCACAATAGCAAAGATATGAAATCAACCTAGGTGCTCATCAATAGTGTATTGGAGCGATATATATATATATGGTGCATGTACACTGTGGAATACTACATAGCCATAAAAAGAATAAAATCATGTCTTTGCTAGCAACACAGATGGAGCGGAAGGACATAATCTGAAGTGAATGGAGGAACAGAAAAACATTTACTGCACGCTGTCACTTGTAAGTGGGATCGACACTCAGCACATGTGCACATAAACATGGGAACAATGTGGGCTACTACAGTGATGAGGTAGGGAGGAGTGTGTGTGTCAAAAAACTACCTGTTGAGTAGTGTGCTCACTACGTGGGTGCAATATGTGGATGTAACAAGCCTGCACATGTACCCACTGTATCTAAAATATAAGTTGAAAAAAAAAAAAGGAAATCTATGCTTAGTCATTGTGGCAATGAGTATACTTTGTCATAGGAAAAAAAGAATAAATATGTTTTATAATGACTATAATTTGACATATTGAAAGCAAATTAAGCATACATATAAGGCAATTGAATACGATTACACAAGGAACTGGATTGAGATTCAAGCAGAGTTGAGTTAAATGTAGGCTCTGTAGATGTACATTAGCTGAATGAGCTTGGAAAATTTTGCTTAATTTTTTTACACATGTACAAGAGTATACATGCACTGGACAGGATTAAGGTTAGAGGAGATGACAGATTCTAAAGGTAACACGTAATTCATACAAATCCTGTAGGAACAAATGATACAGAACCCATATGACCAATTCTCAATGCCTTTATACAGACTACATGTCCTCCAGCTTTCTTCCTTATGTAAAGTTAAATAGTTGGCTTGTGAGCCAGTATTGTGTGAAATGAAAATATGGTAAATTTAAGCCAAAATTAATTCAGGCTTCTGTGATGGTTATACAGGAGAAGCTCATGATAAATGAGAAAAATATAGGAAGGACTTTTGTGGGGCCAAGAACAGTGAAAATCAATAATGAATCATATCAACTTAATCAAACTTGGCCATCACTAGGACAAGAGACCTTATAGTTACATTACCATTGCTTTTATTACATCCATTTAAGCATCAGTTATTCAGGGCCACAATTTAATTGAATTTGTTTCCCAAGATTTGCTTAAGAGTCATTTTGGTCATTGCATTGAATGCATTCTATTTTTCAGTATACATAAACTGCTAGAGTTCTTGTTATGCAAAGAGAAGAAACAATATTTGAACATAGTATGAATAAATACACACGGTAGTATGACTGCCACATTCTACCTTTTTCAATTTATGATATATAGCAAGCATCTACACTTAATGTGTTTTTAGTTTTACTTTTTTATTTTCTATTTCTTCTATGAAACTATTGTTTTCATAGAAACTATATTTTGTAAATTGCTATGAAGCTATCCCTTATACATTTTCATTATAATTGTTTAATACTTATAAAACACCTGCAAGGAAAAAATAATAGTACATGCTACCTTTATTGAAAGTTGACTATTATTATCTTACTTTAAAATTGATACCACTAGTACTGCATGTTGAATCGCATTACATTTCCATTATTTTAATATATTAATATTTTATATTTCTGCAATATTTTTAGATATACAATCTGGAAATGTTAAATTAAAAGGAATCATATAATTATACAACAAGAAATAGATTCTTTTAAATCTACATACTTAAGTATCTACTAATTAAATTTGTGAGTCTTCTAAACAAAACATTGTTTATATATTGCTAGAAGAAAATAATGATTTTAAATAAACTGCCTAGTTTAGCTCCTAAATACTTTGCATGTGTAAATATAAATATATAATTTGAAGATACAGACAACATTAAACAATCAACTTGAAAGGCATATATATATAAATGCAAGTATTTAACGTTATTTAAAAAATATTGAGATTTTTCCCAGTATTGACTTAAAAAATAAGTAAATAAAATGCTTTTAAAAGAGTTGTAGCATTTTCAAGAGTGCACAAAGTGTATCCTCTGTCATGCTTAGCTATCACTAATCCTCATAAAAATTACATGTGCAGAGTGCCTAGACTCCTTAACTATCTTTTTTTTACATAAATTATCTAAATTTTTAAAAAGTGTATTTAACCACATGGAACTATTGTTTTACAATCATTATTTTAAAACTTTCTTCTTCTCAAAAATAAATCTCAAAAAGTATTTTCCAAAAATAGTATATATAGGGCATGTATCAGTCTTTTTTCACACTGCTATGAATAACTGCTTGAGACTAGGCAATTTATAAAGGAAAGAGTTTGACTCAGTTTTGCATGGCTGGGGAGGCCTCAGAAAACTTAAAATCATGGCAGAAGGTGAAGAGGAAGCAAGGCAAGCCTTAGATGGTGGCAGGAGAGAAAAAGAGTACAGAGAAAACTGCCACTTTTAAACCATTAGATCTCTTGAGAACTCCCTCACTATCACCAAAACAACATGAGGGAAACCTTCCCCATGATCCAAATAGCTCCTATCATGTCCCTCCTTCCACATGTGGGGATTACAATTTGAGATGAGAGTTGGGTGGGAACACAGAACCAAACAATATCAGGACATTAAATAGACTGCAGTGTCTAATGTTAAATATTCCACTTGTTTACTTGTCTTTCTGCATATGTTTGCTTCTTTCCATAAATATACATATAATTTAAATGTTATTTTCACTACCACCTACTTCCTTCCCCTTGCCTTTTCTCTAGCCCAGGTGTCTCAGCTGTACTAAATTTACTGATGAACTATTAAAAAGTAAAGTCAGGAACTTGGAATTACACATATCAGCATAAGAAAAGATTTATGAATGTCTAGGCCAATATTTTATTACACATAACACTGTAAAATAAACCACCTAAGACAAATAGTGATGCTTTTAATGGTGATAGTAATAATTATTAAATTTGCATATGTAAAACTTTTATTAATTTAGAGAGTGCTTTTAATCATTCCATCATTAGAAAAAAAATTAAGGAGATTGGTACTAGTTATTTTCCCCTAATTGTATAGCAGAGGGTGAAAATTGTCAGACTGATTTTTTTTCTTCCCACTAAGGGATAATTGGGATGAGCTAACAGATGCCTCGGACATTAGTTATTTCTACTTTATACAAAGGCTGTGTTAATACTAAAGTGGTTGTGCCTTGAAATGAATTAACTTATTTAAGAAATAATTAAATCAAAAATCTTTTGCTATCTTAAAATTTTAAAGTTTCTCAAAATATGTGCCATAGAAAGTTTGAGAATCATATAGGACAATGTGTGAACCCATTTTGCTGATTAGAAAATGAAGGGAGAAAGATGTAACTCCGTTATTCATGTTCACACATTTAGGAAAAAAAACAAAACTTGACCATCATCATCTAACAACCTAGATTGCATGCATTTATTCATTCATTCAATCAGGTTTTAATTAGATACCTACCTTGTGCTACCAGTAATAGGGCTTTATAATGTGAGTATTATGTGCCATAGAAGAGTATCTGGCACATAGTAGGAATATATATATCTGGCACATAATAAATGATTACGTATATGAGAATGAAGAAAAAATGATTTTGTTATTCTTAAAATTTAAAATGAGAGTATCTGGCACATATATAATAGTACCAGACACATAGAATGTATGTACATATAAGAGACTTTTGTTATTCTTAAAATTTGTAATTGCATTTTCCTCATGCAATGAAAAAGAATATCATAGAACTTCAAATACCATTCCCTTTCAGAAGGGTTCATGGAAGATGTCTCTGTTAGTATGATCTTTGAGAGACAAGCAAAATCTTTGTTGGTAGGAATTGCTGCCTAAATAAATGCACAAAATTAAATATTAATTTAGGCTACATACCATAATTTAATCAAATATTTTTATAGTCAATTTGATCAAAGAAAAATGATAAAAAGCTAATTTATCTCTTTTGCATCAAAAACATTTTGTTACGTTTTAAGAATTTTTCAGTTTGCAATTATGGTCTTTAACATTGTTAGCGGTAATCTTTTATCAATATTTCTACCTAAGTGTTATAAGCATAATAGTTCTGTTATTTTCAGCTGTTTACACAGGTAGAGCTTATTTTCCATAAATGTAGAACTTTTTTGTTGATTTCCTCTGAATTTCCAGTGAAATTATGAGTACTATTTATAAAAAGTAGTAAAATCTAAAATTAGGTCACACCTTAAAAAAGACATATAATGACCTTTCCTTGTTTTTATGTAATAATGGATTGTTATATTCTTAAATGGAAAGTGAAATATAGAATAAGAAGCATTTAGACAAATACAGTTAATATAAAACTGATCTAATAAGAAAGACTATTATTTAGAGCTTTTTGTTGCAATTTTCTTAGTAAAAAA
Source organism: Macaca thibetana thibetana (assembly GCF_024542745.1). Taxonomy (NCBI): domain Eukaryota; kingdom Metazoa; phylum Chordata; class Mammalia; order Primates; family Cercopithecidae; genus Macaca; species Macaca thibetana. Next base: position 64,963,108 of record NC_065594.1, read on the forward strand.
ATAAGGAAAAACAACAGTGAACAAGCCTATTTTATTAAGTAACTCTCAAATCTTTTTTGCTATTTTTTTTATCTGCTAGGCTATAAATATATATTACCAAAATATATATACCAAAATTATTTGGTATATATATTTCCCCAAGAAATGGACATTTCTTGATTTTTACCCTAACTCTGTCAATGGTTTGAAACCTAAAATAATTTTGGTAATATATATATATATATTTTGTAGGATTTTACACAGTAAAACTATTGGAACACTAGCAAAGGTGTCTGCCCACTAAAGATGAAAACTGTCACCTAAAATTGACATCCAGTCGACATATGGAGTTCTTTTACTAAAAAAGTATGCATAATAACCAGATAAATTTCCCCAAATCAGCCCTTAATTCAGGACCTTTTATTCAGAACATTTTTTTCTGTCAAAAAAATTAATAATACATTTGAATGACAATTACAGTTGAATTTGTTCCTAAAACTACATGCATAGTTCTGATTTTTATACTCAGAGCTGTGACATCTATTTGGTAATATGATTTTTTAAATAAATAATTCATGATAGGAGTATCAGAACAAAGATACCGAAAATTGTATTCAAAGGACATTTGAGAGTATAAATTGCTTTTCTTGAATCACATATTTTATTAAAATTATATTCTAACAATATATGTAATTTTGTAGTTACTGAAGAAATGAGCTATTATTATTCCTGTAAATTGGTAGCAGAAAAGAAGTTCACATTTCAAAATTCTAGTCAATGAATAAACTCCAGGAAATAAAAGAGTTAATAATACTCATATCAGAAATCATTCAATATTTATAATCAGACATGTTTATTAATCTTTATATGCAATTTATATATTTTGGTTTTTAATATATTCACATGAAAAGTAAAAATATTTTATTGTATTTATTATTCTATGTTGTACAGTCATGCATTCATTATTTAGAATAAAACTGAATTTATAAAAAGCAATTTCATAAAAGTAGTTTAACTTTAATGATTATTTTTAACTTTGTTGTGGGAAGTCAGGGACCCTGAAGAGAGGGACTGGCTGGAGCTGTGGCAGAGAACATAAATTGTGAAGATTTCATGGACATTTATCAGCTCCCAAATAATACTCTTATAATTTCTTATGCCTGTCTTTACTTTAATCTCTGAATCCTGTTATCTTCATAAGCCGATAATGTACATCACCTTAGGACCACTATTGTACAAATCAATTGTAAAACGTGTGTTTGAACAACATGAAATCAGTGCACCTTGACAAAAAAACAGAATAACAGTGATTTTCAGGGAACAAGGGAAGACAATCATAAGGTCTGACTTCCTGCGGTGTCGGGCAGAATAGAGCCATATTTTTCTTCTTGCAGAGGGCCTATAAACGGATGTGCAATAGGGAAGATATCACTGAATTATTTTCCTAGCAAGGAATAAAAATAATTAAGACTCTGGGAAAGGAATGCATTCCTGGTGGGAGGACTATAAACAGCCACTCTGGAAGTGTCTGTCTTAGGCAGTTGAGATAAGGACTGAAATATGCCCTGGTCTCCTGTAGTACCCTTAGGCTTATTAGGGTGGGGAAGAAATCCCACCCTGGTGACTTTTAGGTCAGACCGGTTCTCTGCTCTAGACCCCTGTTTTCTGTTGTTTAAGATCTTTATCAAGACAATATAAAGAACATAGAGCCATATCAGGAGTTTTTTATTTCACGCTTTGCCTTGTGATCTTTGCTTTGCCCTTTGCCTTATGATCTTTATTGGCCTCAGAAGGATGTGATCTTTGTTCTTCTTTTTGCCCTTTGAAGCATGTGATCTTTGTGACCATTCTCCCTGTTCATTCACCCCTTCCTCTTTTAAAGTCCTTAATAAAAACCTGCTGGTTTTGCAGCTTAGGTGGGGATCATGGTCCTACCAATATGTGATGTCACCCCTGCAGGCCCAGCTGTAAAATTTCTCTCTTTGTACTCTTTCTATTTATTTCTCAGCTGGCTAACACTTAGGGAAAATAGAAAGAACCTACATTGAAATACTGGGAGTGGATTCCCCCGATATAACTTGGTGAATCTAGGCTACCAAATCAATTTGTCTTAGTTTTTTCTGGTTGTTATAACAAAGTATTGTCAACTGGGTGGCTCATAAGCAACAGAATCTTATTTCTCACAGTTATGGTGCCTGGAAAGTCTATAATCAAGGCAGCAGAAGATCCCATGTCTGGCGAGGGCTTGCATTCTCATAGACGAGTCTTCTTGCTTGCTGTCACATGATAAACAGGAGAATGAACATTCTTGAGCCTATTTGATAAGTGCACTGCTCCTATTCCTGAGGGCTTTGCCCTTATGACCTAATCATCTCCACAAAGACCCTACCTCCTAACACCATCAAGTTAGGTTTAGGATTTCAACATATAAATATTGTTGGGGCACAGATATTCAGATCATAGCACAATTTTAAAATGAAGCAGAATATTAAAATAGAAAAAATAGCATTTTATCTATTTTTTTCTGTCATGACAGATATCCAGATACTTGAATTTCTGGACAGTTTTTCAGTCATGTGTATGTAAGTAACAGACAAAAACAATCACTAGAGAAGAAAATTATCTTGCAAATATACTTGTTGGATTGGAAAATACTTTTAATAATATACAACAAGTGGGCCGGGCATGGTGGCCCACGCTTGTAATCCCAGCACTTTGGGAGGCCAGGGCGGGGGGATCATGAGGTCAGGAGATCTAGCCCATCCTGGCTAACATGGTGAAACTCCACAGCTACTAAAAATACAAAAAATTAGCTGGGCGTGGTGGCGGGCACCTGTAGTCCCAGCTACTCGGGAGGCTGAGGCAGGAGAATATAGTCCCAGCTACTCGGGAGGCTGAGGCAGGAGAATAGAGTGAAACTGGGAAGCGGAGCTTGCAGTGAGCTAAGATCACACCACTGCACACCACTACTCCTGGGCAACAGAGGGAGACTCCATCTCAAATAATAATAATAATATGCAACAAGGGGCCAGGTGCAGTGGCTCACATCTGTAATCCCAGCATTTGGGAGGCTGAAGTGAGTGGACCACAAGGTCAGGAGTTCGACACCAGCCTGGCCAAGGTGGTGAAACTTCATCTCTAATAAAAATACAAAAATTAGCTGGGCACAGTGGCGGGCACCTATAATCCCAGCTACTTGGGAGGCTGAGACAGGAGAATTGCTTGGACTCAGAAGGCAGAGGTTGCAGTAAGCCGAGATTGCACCACTGCAGTCTAGCCTGGGCAACAGAGCAAGTCTACGTCTCAAAAAAAAAAAAAAATATATATATATGTATATAAAATATACATATATATAATATATATGTATACACACATAAGAGAGTTGTTGCTACAAAAGAGGTTGGTAGATACAATTATATTTATTTCAGCTAAAGATATATATTTTTTTCTGTATCTCTAGTTAGCAATAAGTAACTAAAACTTGATTGCATCTTAAATGCATGATTTCAGAACTTAACTCATATGTGCATGTGTGTGTGTTTCTGTGTGTATGACAAACATGCATATTAAAATAGATGTATCCTAGGGTAAGAATAAAAGATATCAGAATTATCCAAAATTTACCCCCACTACCTTTCTCACATCATTTCCTAATACTACACCTCTCTTTTTTATGTTCCAGACACAATGGCCATTCCTGATTTTATTTCATGAAAATGTAGACCTTTCACTCTTTTTTTGTTTGCACTTTACTTCAAAAGCAAAAATCAAAATATTAAAATATTAAAAAGCAAAACCACACATTCGTACTTCCCTTGTTGTGAGGCCCTGTTTGGTTACATTTTGAATTTTCCTCAATTTATAGAAATAATTAAGAAGGTTACCATGGCCATATTAATAATGATATAAAAATTTGATTATCAGAGTATACTCTAATTCTAGCCTATTTCTAGAAACAAAGAGCTGGAAACAGGGAATTTGATTATCCCCATCTTTGGTTCAATTTCCAAATGCCATCAATGTTTTAAAAATATCAATGTTATTTTCAGACAAGATGGGACATTAAACCACAACATTATCAAATCCATTCAATTCTGTAACTTCATTTCAAATATTTTATCAAATCCATTCAATTCTGTAACTTCATTTCAAATATTTTACTTCTTCATTCACTGAACAAATATTTGTTTGTTCCAGCATTGTTCCAGACTCTGGAATATAGCAGCAACTAACACAGATGCAATTCTCAGTCCTTGTGACACTCACGTTCTATTTGAAGGAGACTGGAGAAAGTAAAGTGTACAGTTTGAGAGAAGATAGTAAGTGTTACAGACAAAAATAAAGCAGAGTAAGATGAATGAAGAATCCTGGAACATGGGAGTTGGTCCACTTTCACAGTGTTCAGCAAGGTGACTTTTTGCAAAGGATCAAAGGAGTTAAGAAATAGACACGTCTGGGAGAGGATGGCATAAAGAACAAACAAAAAAATCCAGTGCAAAACGTTTACATTTTCATGAAATAACATGAGGCCCTTGTGTCTGGACCATAATAAGAAAAGGAGATAGAATTAGGAAATGAGGTCAGAATAGTAGTGGAGAAAACCTGAGGACCATTTTGTGATCTTTCATTTTTACCCTAAGGTATAAATGAAGTGGCATTGGGTGGGATCATTAAGTTATATGGACCCTTTGGCTGCTCTTTCAAAAATATATTTGTGAAGTGGTAGGGCAAAAATGAAAGCAGAAAGATACAAAGTAATTGTAGTAGTCTTGGTGAAAGATAATGACAGCTCCAATGATGATGTTAGCCATAAAAGTGATGAAAAGGGGGTATGTTCTGAATGTGATTTGTAAATAGAGCCAATAAAAATTTCTTATGGGTTGGATAGAAGATATGAAATAAAATGGTTTCAGAGATGACTCCAAGCTTGAGTAATTAGAAGTATACAATTGTCATTAACTAAAATGGAGTAAGATGCTGGTAAAGAAGTGAATCAGCTAAGAGACCAGGAGTTCACTTTTAGAAATTCTGATAGTATATTAGGCATCTGAATATAGAGAGTGAGGGAGGCAAATGGGTAGACAATGTGAGAATCTTGTTCATATGTGACTTATAACTGCCCAGGAGTGCCACTACAGTTCATTTTCTAAGAGAATCCACCTCTGTCCTGTTCCACTAAGACACATTGAACTGTTTTCTACTAATTTGTATTCGCATACCTTTTTCCAAATATTTTAGATGTCTTCTTGTATTAACCCCATAAGTAGAGGAGATGAGGAAACTTATTTATAAAAGCTGAGTGAGGTGCTGTATATAAAAAGGAATTTATTTGCAAATCTTAGAATAAGATCTAACTAGTTATGTTTTAAATTTTTCAGACTTTTCTACTATTTCAATGGCATGTACTATTTTATCCAACTGGACATTTTTAAAGCAGTGAAGATGTAGAAATGATGACTAAATTCAAATGAGGTAGGTAAATCTGAAAATATGGAGAGATAGATTTTGAAAGTATATATGCAGTGCTAGTTATTTAGCAATGGTCATTTCATTCTGAAAAATAAGTGGGAAGTTCTGTAGGAGGTTGCGCTCTAACTGACCAAGGCAAATCAGACACTTAGGGTATGGCATCTGAAATCTTAACAGTAAGAATATTATTATAACATGTGTTACTTAGTTTTTTGGATGATGGCTCAGAACATTTCTCTTGGCAACCAGAATTTGAAATCTAGGTGTAAGCATAAAACAGTTTTCACAAAATATTTTATTCTTAGTTGCTGAAACTGTATTATTTTACTTGAAAGTGTCACACAACTGAGGTCAAACTGATACAAAGTATAAACTTAAGGATCAGGAAGAGAGCCAGTCATGTCACCTTGATAGAGGAAGCACATTAGCTCCTCCTCTGGGGAGAGGTTCAGAAAAATATATATATACTTTGTTGCAGTTACTTCAACTTTAAAAAGAAATCAGAATCTGACTAGTATGACAGGTGGGAGAAGAAAAAATAATAGTGACATCAAAACAGTATGCTTTCAGTAACTTTCATAAGAAAAGGGGAAGAGAGAAACATCCACTTATACCAAAAATAGAGTTTTGAAGTGGAGCTGAGGCAGCCTGAGCTGACCCTGAGTATCATTCCTTAATTTTCAAAAAGAAATAACAGACATATAACACAACAGAAAATAGTGGGTTTTACTGAATACTGTCTCACATTGATGCTGTCATGTTTCTGACTTATGCTTCTTGAGTTGTCTTAGGAAGGTGGACATAAATTTTCACATAGCTGAAATTTTTAATGTATCATTTATTGTGTCAAACATTTTGAATATTTGTTATAATTTGTATCTATCAAATAGTATATCTCAATGAGAATAAAGTACAACTTGCCTATAAACTGATCACAATTACCAATTTAGTGATTATTATGTAAGTGATACAAAAATTCCAATTAGCCTTTCACCAAAAATAGATCACTTTTGATTCTTTCTATGGCATAGGAATGTTGGTTGAATGGAATTATTCAAAGTTGAGTCCCTGAGCCAAAGCTTGTTTGGACAGCATGACTAATAGGCAAATTAAGTGGATAGAATCAGAATACAAAGTCCTTTCCAACTAAGTGTATGCCAGGAGTCTAAGTAAAAAGGCAATCTGTTTCCACATCCAAATGGCAAGACCATGACAGGAAATAGAACATGAAATCTAAAGATCACGTGGACAGATAAACACAAAAATAGCATTAGAAGCCAGTAGCGGGAGGAAGAAAATATTCATGTTTATTACATTTAAAAGGATATCACAGTTAAGAGGGCTTATATATTCCTCTATTATCTGAAGGCTGTATACTGCTTCAATGAATATCTTACACTACTGCTTAGGAACAGGAAGAGTAAAAACCAAACAAAAATTCTCATTATTACCATTGATATTTTAGAAGTTCTAGAAATGCAATCAGACATAAAGCAAACACACACACACACACACATAAATACATCCACATACTGAACATACATACACATGTACACAAAGGGTAATATTGCATTCCTAGAAGATTCTGGGAGAGAGAGAAACAGAAGTGCAATAAAAATAATAAATTCAGCAAGATGTCAATATTTAAGACAATCCTACAAAAATGCAATTTCTATGCTTCAAGAATAATGCATTAGAATTAAATTGAAAGACTAATTTATTATACCAGAAAATTATGAAGTCAATTCAAATAAAACGATATTGTACAAATCCTTGGAGAATTTTTAATAAGAAAATAAGTGGAGAAGCATTCTGAATTTCTAACTGTAAAGATTAAATGTTGCAAAATAAAAGTTAATTAACTGATAAAATTATTGCAGTTCTAATTTGAATCTCATTTTGTGTGTGTGTGTGTGTGTGTGTGTTCTAGATGACTCAGTAGAGTTACATTACAACCAAAAAAACTACAAAGGGAATATTTTAAAATAAAAGAAAGAGTTAACACTACTGGAAATTTAAAACACTTTTGTATTTACATATAAATAAAAAAGCTAGAAATAAAATAAATATTGCAGAAATGGACTCCCGTCTTCTGCTTAGAAGACATCACTGATAGCCTTATATAAAGAGAAGTTGTTTTCACACTTCCTTTTTAAGTTAACTTATTTCATTTTTACCTTACAGCTTTTTTTTCTTCTTTGAGATGGAGTCTCACTCTGTTGCTCAGGCTGGAGGGCAGTGGCACGATCTCAGCTCGCTGCAACCGTTGCCTCCCAGGTTCAAGTGATTCTTCTGCCTTAGCCTCCAAGTAGCTGCAAGTACAGGCACGCGCCACCATGTCCGGCTAATTTTTGTATTTTTAGAGAGGGAGTTTCACCATGATGTTCAGGCTGGTCTCGAACACCTGACCTCAAGTAATCCACCCACCTCGGCCTCCCAAAATGTTGGGATTACAGGTATGAGCCATCGCAACTGGCCTCATTTTTATTTTATAGTTTTAATTACTGTTATATTTCATACCGTGCTTACATGTTTAGTCTCCACATACTCCAAAGAAAACAAAATCTGTGATGAGAGGCTTCTTTTTCTTTCCACTATAGATAGGTTGAGTCTGCAAGAGCACCTAATCTAATAAATACATGGTAATACAATGGCTAATATATGTGGTAAAAATAAGAGTCCTAGGTTAATGGGAAATCAGAGATTACCCAATTGTTAACTGATGACTTAAATTTTCAAAAGCATAAAAAGATTCTAATCTAACCAGTTATAGAAAATAAGGTCTATTTCAAATAAGGGGTATATTGAAAACCTTTAATAACACAATGATTATTCAATAAACCATGAAAAGTGAAGAAATTTCAAAGTCATTAAAATAAAGTAAATTAGTAAGGAAGTTCCAGAAAATTTAGGTTGAATTTTCTTAAACTATTTTCAAGGAAAAGGTTATAGAACTATGTTTTAGTCTTGGAAGATGCTGAATATTAAGGCTCTGCATAAAGTGATATATGTGTCTTCATCTGTTTAGAGATGCACCTAGACTATATAGTTCTGTCTTAATAAAAATCAAAATAAAAATAACTTCCATTTGCATATGGTTGTTTTAAAGCATTTTGCTAGCATTGAGATTTGTAGTGTACCATTAACAAACTGATAATCAAGGAAGTTTTTGTGATAATTTAAGACCCCATGACTGTTTAGAAGCAAAGATGGTCTGGTAATCCACTGGTCACACTGAAAAAATAATCAGAGAATTAGAACATTCCTCACATATACTCTTAAGGGATATTTGATTATTTCATATTTCTACACTTACAACCCTACTTGGAAACCTGGTCTTATTGTTATTTAAATCCTATATAAGTGCACTAAAATCTGAACTAACCTAGGCATAGTGTTTGAGGAATTAAGAATGAAGTGATTAAAGTCCTTGTGAGAACAAACACACACACGCACACACACACATGCACAGGAACACATTGCTCACTTCTTGGATTCTCTTTAGTCATTTTCTGTCCAGGCCCTTTGCCTGGCTCTTCAGTCTCTTAACCTATTCCCAGAGTCAGCAAATATCCTAAGGGAAAATCCACTGTGTAATGTCAACTCACCTTTCTGAGATGCCTCTTTCTCCAGAATTATGTGAATTTCTAACATGAAATTCTGTGATAACAGAAGAATTGCAGTGATAGTCCCTATCTTAAATATGGAGAAAAAGTCAGTAAAGTTTAAGGCAATATAAACATTACCTACCTATTAGAATTTGGAAAACTTGAATTCTCCAAGTTCTCCAAACGTTTGTTTTTAAAGGTACATTTATAAAAATTAGAGCATTCTCTCTATGTCCCCCCAAAATGTATATCAATATATTTTTAATTAAGACTACATGGTTATACAATTACTATAAATGAACATCAATTATCCAACATGCTACATAATAGAGAATTCCAAAAATTATGTATGCAATCTCTAATTATTTGAATTTGGGGGCCCTTCCTGTGTCTTTTGAATGGCCTAGATGGGATGATTCTGTTAGCAAGTATGCTAATTTAAATTAGAAAACCATTGAAGCATTATTGTTAATCCTTCTCTTAAATAACAGCAAAAGACCAGGACATAAATCTCTCACTCAACATACTTTGGGTTCCTCCTCATTTTCTCTGTTTTTTTTTTTTTTTTCTCACTCTCTCGATTTGATTCACAGTAATACAAAACTCAACAGAGAAGTCAATATATTTAATGATTAGTTTTGCTTGTAGTTACTGTTGAAAAAAATTCATAGAAAAAAAATTCCCCAGGAATACTGTTGGAAACTTAATATAGTTGACTTACCAACACAACAAGAAGTCCTTTCAATAATAACATTTGGAGGTCAGGGGTACTGATTATGCCTGTAATCCTAGCACTTTGGGAGACTAAAGCAGGCAGATGAGGTCAGGAGTTGGAGACCAGCCTGGCCAACATGGTGAAACCCCATCTCTACATGTGCATATATACACACACACACACACACACACACATATATATGTATATACATGTGTGTGTATGTGTATGTGTGTATATATGTGTATTATGTATATATATGTGTGTGTATTATATATACACACACACACACACACACAAATTAGCTGGGTGTGGTGGCAGGTGCCTGTAATCCCGGCTACTTGGGAGGCTGAGGCGGGAGAATTGCTTGAACCTGGGAAGCAGAGGTTGCTGTGAGCCAAGATCGCACCATTGCACTCCAGCCTGGGGGACAAGAGCAAAATTCCTTCTCAAAATAATAATAATAATAGCATTTGAGATGAGCTCATTTGGTTTGGTGTAAATGGTTTCCTCCTGACATATAAGTGAAAATTTAATATATTATCACTGAAAACAGTGGGACTCACATACTGTTTAGAAGTATAAAACTTGTAATAGGAAACACATTTTGGTCTGATACAGCCTGTTTAATGGATCCACACATATTTATTTGTGTTAAAAATGTTAGTGACTGGAGGTGAAACAGTGCCCTTTTCTGGATAGCATATTAAAAGTATATAGCAAAACTAGCAGAAACTTGATGCTAACAAATATGAGACAAGTAGGTGTGGCAAAGAGGAAAAGAAAAGAGACAGCTTTGACCTGACCATCTTCAATTTTGGGGGTTAGTTTGAATAATTGAGCATTCCTAAAATGTAGAGAATACTCGAGGTCCACATTTTCAAAATTTGTGACATCAATAGTACTTAGACTAAATTATTTAATGGAACCAATAGTAGTTTCTTTTCGATATTCATAACAAGAATCTATAGGTTGCTTCTGTATGCATTTGAAAGAAACCTAAAGTAAAAATATATCATTCTCAGAAAAAAAAATATTGTTTTGGAAGTCTGAGACATATTCTGCGTGTTTATCTTTCTATGTCTGGTTGAAATGATTTCTATGTTAAGATGGAAAAATGTAGACAACGATTTTAAAAGGGAATAGTTCAAAATCCGCACTTTTCCAAGAGAACAATGAGTCATACCTTAATTGGATACTAAAAAAAATGGTCTCTCTGCTAATGCTATTTTTAAAAAGTTAAGTGGCTATGCTTGGAAAATTTCAAAAGGTATTTCCTAAAATAAAGTTTATTTTTTACTGTGGTTTGATTTGAATCCAAGTAAATTCATTTATTTTTAAAGGCTTGAAATCTGACTTTCGGTCTTTGACGATGAGCTTCATGAGATGATGTCCTGTGTGAATGTCCCATTTGCTGTGTACTTTCAACCACTGTTTATTTTCAGAATTTCTAAACTCTGTAAAACATCATTCGTCAGGAATCACAGGAATAAGGATATGCAAAGGAATCTTAAACCTGATATTTTTTCTCTTAAGGTTGATCTTCTGTTATTTAAAATGTTTTATGAAGTTTCTTTAATATTTTATAAATGAAAAATAGGTACTTGTATATTCTTGAAATAACAAGCCAAGAGCAAGCCCCTTTTATCTATAAAGAAAAGAGTTCAACGTCACTTTTAATTATAACTTCAAGTAACTAGATATTCAAATATATTTTTCAGGAATGTCATGCTTTCCATATCAAGCCTTATTTAAAAAGAGAAAATTCTTAACATTCTAAAAATCAGAGAAGATAATGAGAAACAGGAACTAATGTAAGAAAGTATAAGATTAAATTTTACTTAAGTAAGCCATGTTCAAAATATTTCCCCAAGCAGATAAATAATATATGCACAATTCTAGAAAAATATATACAGTTTTCCCACCTATTATTTATTACTAGTCTTGTTTTTACAATAACATGTATCTAGGATAAAATTATAAAATGCTGAGTTTGCCTTTTATTTTAGCATCATGACAAGTAACAACTCCTGTTTACATTGTCTTAATTTCGGCCGGGCGCGGTGGCTCAAGCCTGTAATCCCAGCACTTTGGGAGGCCGAGACCGGTGGATCATGAGGTCAGGAGATCGAGACCATCCTGGCTAACATGGTGAAACCCCGTCTCTACTAAAATACAAACAACTAGCCGGGCGAGGTGGCGGGCGCCTGTTGTCCCAGCTACTCTGGAGGCTGAGGCAGGAGAATGGCGTAAACCCGGGAGGCGGAGCTTGCAGTGAGCTGAGATCTGGCCACTGCACTCCAGCCTGGGCGACAGAGCGAGACTCCGTCTCAAAACTTCAAAAATGATGTACTTGTACATAGCTCACAGTGTTGGAAGGAGTAAGTAAAACAATATATTTAGAATGTTTTTCACAACATTTACTATTAATAGCACTATTCTGTCTTTCTGAATGGCGATCATATTATTTTTGTCTTTTTAACCTTGAAGTTCTAAAACATACAATGTCCTCAATAAATATTTGTTAAATTAATGAATATTGAATGTAGAATAATGTAGAACAATGTAGACTCTAGGGGGACACAGAGATTATAATATATAAAAATTTCTTCATCATGGTTTACAGTTACGACAAAATTAAGACTTGTACGAACATAAGCAAGCTGCCATACATTATGTGAATTAGAAATGAATGAAGTCAACTGAAAATGGCATAGGTATTTAGGAGTCCAGTGCATTAGTCAAGCAGAAAAAGTTTATTGTGCAATGACATTCAAACTGAGAAACTTTCTGCAGATTTTAATGGGTATAAAGTCAGGGCAAGGAGTGAGGAAGTGGTAAAAACAAATGTAAAAAGGTAGAGTTCATATGGTGCCTCCCCTACATAAAACAATACTGTTCACACCATCTCCTCTATAGGTTAAAAGAAATTTAGCAATAATTATGAAATAAGATGAACAATAACAATGATCAGAAAAGAAATGTAGGTACTGAAAATTTTGACTGCTGTCGTTTTGAGTTGTTGATGCATGGGGTTATACCCAGGGGTCTGAATTATAGTGTTTCATTATTATTTATAAACTTCTACAGACAGTGCACCCTTTTATTGCCTGAACCTGAGGCAGACCACTACCACATTTCGCTCTTGGCACACCAGTGGCCTTAAGGACTCATAAATGCAAGATGCAGGTTTTGTTTGTTTGTTTGTTTGTTGTTTTTATGTTTTGAGATGGAACCTCGCTGTGTCACCCAGGCTGGAATGCAGTGGCGCTATCTGGGCTCACTGCAAGCTCCGCCTCCCGGGGTTCAAGCCATTCTTCTGTCTCAGCCTCCCTAGTAGCTGGGACTACAGGCGCCCGCCACCAAGCCCGGATAATTTTTTTTTTTTTATTTTTTTTTATTTTTAGTAGAGACGGGATTTCACCGTGTTAGCCAGGATGGTCCTGATCTCCTGACCTTGTGATCCGCCCGCCTCCGCCTCCCAAAGTGCTGGGATTACAGGCGTGAGCCACCGCGCCTGGCCAGGTTTTCATTTAATATGATGAATGTATTTCATTTTATTTTTCCTAAGCACATGGTGTACATTTCAATAAAAATATAACTGCTAACTCCTCAGAAGTAATGAATGAGTAGCTTTTTGTTCTTTAAAAAAACTCCGTGTTGTTTTATAGATATAAGAAACCTTTGTGTTGTTTTATAAATGTAAAAGAGTGATCAGAAGTAATATTTTTAAAGCACCCTATTTTTTATCATATATGTAAGCACTATAAATAGCTATAAAATATCTTCAGAATCAAGTCTGAAAAATGAAGCTGAAATCTGAATTAAAATGGACTAATTTATTTTATACTTTTTACAATATTTTTGTTCATGTTTTATTTTGCATTTTTGCCAGATATCTTCATACAGTTTAACACTGAATAAAGCTTAAAAAAAAGAAACTTCCTTTCTCTGCACAACTTACATAAAACCAATTATAGAGTAAACATTGTGCTTTTTATTATCTTCCTTAATACAATTTAGGTTAATTTAGGCTAAACTAAAATACTCCTGCAGGAAATAAATTAGATTTATATTTATGTTTCTGACCTTGAAGCTCCTGCTTAAGAAACAGACGATGCTCAGTTGAACGAGATGAACTTCAAAGTGTTTTTCTGTTACAAGACTGTATAATTCTCAGGAGATCACATTCACAACTGAGTGTAAGTGATGGACCCCAGATACTTTTCAAATGAATAGTTGGATAGAGAAACAGACTGAAAGCACTATAAAGCATTGATCTCAACAGGTGGAAATTAGAAAGTATATGTACAGCAAAGAAACATACACAAAAGGAACATATATTCTTTGAGTAACGATATCTTAAGTAAATAATCTTTTTTTTTTCTTTTCTTTTTTTTTTTTTTTTTTGGAGACCAAGTCTTGCTCTGTCACCCAGGCTGGAGTGCAGTGGTGCAGTCTCAGCTCACTGCAACCGCTGCCTCCCGGGTTCATGCCATTCTCCTACCTCAGTCTTCCAAGTAGCTGGGACTACAGGAGCTCGCTAAAACGCCTGGCTAATTTTTTTTGTACTTTTAGTAGAGACGGGGTTTCGCCATGTTGGCCAGGCTGGTTTCGAACTCCTGACCGCAAGTGATCCGTCTGCCTCGGCCTCCCAAAGTGCTAAGATTACAGACTCAAGCCACTGTGCCAGGCGTTCACTTTTACATATATGATTGAATGTCTGATTTGTGTACCCATGAAATCATATAACACTGATATTTAATAATGTATCTTTTTGGTAAGTCACTTTTGTCTTATCTGTAGGCCAGATCACTCCATAAAGACCCTCCATGAATTAAATCGTAGTCTTAGAACTTTGCTTAAGTATTTAGAGTCATTAGGCTGATTTTAAATTTAGCGAGCTTATATAACAGTGTCATCTAGGGTGAAAAATTAAGTCATCAGTATATAACCATAAAAGTAGATATGTGAATGCTGTATAAATAATGTGTGGTATTAAAGATTAAAAAATGAAATAGATTTACACACATGCACACCCATTTTAAATTACCGGAGATAAGAAACCTTCATGTTTTTATAGATTTGAGAGTAATCAGAAGTAATATTTTTAAAACATCTTATTTTTATCATATATTTTAAGCACTATAAATAGTCTAAAACATCTTCAGAATCAAGTCAGAAATGCTAACTTCTAATTGAATCAGGGAACAGAGATATTTCAAAGATTATGGAGGTATAGTAAATTCTGAAATAAAATTAGCACACATTTTTATATAGACATCAATTAAGTGTCTGGTTATGCACTAGTATATTTCTCTGAGCTGATTAAATTACAATGTTTTGATGAACAGTCTTTTTAAATTATGAAGGATGTAAAAATTGTAAAATGTTTTGCAGCTCTAGACATTACAGAAAAGGGTGTTTATCCTGTAAAACTAGATTTCAGAGAAAATTATTTTCCTGATGCAGTATCTTAAATAGTGTTTCCATAGTTTGGTTCCTTATTATACTTGACTGGCAATGATGAGAAGTTTTTTATTAAAATACACACACACACACATATATATATACACACACACATACATATTAGAAGAGGCAGTGATTTTTAAAACCCTCAGTTGAACCTAATGTGCAATCAAAGTTAAAATATATTGGCCCCAAAGCTGCCTATTATTGGGAACATTCAGATACCCATATGTTATTATTTTTGGCAGAACTGCCTCACTGCAAAACTGATGTGGCTTTTCCTTTTTTTTAACTCCATATCATAAGATATTAAATTCTATCAGCACGATACTACTACCATTGATCCAACCTCATCTTGTATCTCACACTTCTCACCCACAGTTTAAACATAAGAAAAAAGTAGATTATCAACTCTCCTAAAACTGTACTTATGACAATATTTACTATTGTAAACAAATGTTCCTAGTATCTATGCTCAAATCAACTTAAGTGCATACTTTTTCAAGTTATACTGTTATTAGATCGAAAAATGGGTATTTTCCTTGTTTAACTATTAAGATGAAATACAGAAAGTAGAAAGCTGCCTATGAAGATATTTATGTTTTAAATTCTTTTTGTTGCCTCATGGAACTCTAGATTATTTGTATAAAATAAATAAATATTTTTCATTTGCAGTTCACCCTTAAAATTTCTGTTACACATGTTTGTTTATTACATGTTTGTTCAGTGTTTAAAATGTATTATCTCCAAGTCTTCTACATCCCACAGTACAAATGGTGTTCCTTTCTTATGTGCTCTTTCTTCAAGAGGAACTTCTTAAAATTCTAATTTTTTTCCCCTTGAAAAAATTTAAATCACCTGAGAATAATTTGTGTTCATAGTATAAGGGTGTGTGTGTGAACGTGTGTGTGTGTGTATTAGCATACTCTTAAGAATTGTCTCTCAATGCATAAATATTCCCATTAAAAGCAGAATCTAATTGACTAACATATATATTTATATATGTCTGGCTATCTATCATCTATCTACCTACCTACCTACCTACTTATTCGTCTGTATTTTAAGCTGGGAAGCACCAAAAAAGAGAGGAAAATTAAATGTCTAACTAGTTGCAAGTTCTGTTTTATGAGGCCTTAAGTATAAATCTGAATTGGCAAGTAGAAATTACACTTTTCTCCATAAATTTGCATTCTGGAACTTTCAAAATGCAAGTGCTGGGATCAGACAAAGAGAAGTAAGTATGAGGTCTTCACAGAAACCGATGGCTGAAATGGTACGTGCCAGAATTGGGGTGATTGCAGTACAGACAGATGAAGAATAATATCTATGACAAAAAAGGATTTGATTAATAAAATCTCATTTTTAGCAGAGCATCACTAGAAGTTAAAGGAAAAGTTTTGAGAAACAATTTTGTCCAAGTTCTAGGATTTTACACTGTGTTCAGAAATAGCTATGTAGTGTCTAAATTTCTACATAATCAAAATCAAAATTTTCTTATAACATAGAAATTGAACAGCATATTTTTAGAAAAATATAAAGAAACAAGTATTCTTTTATCCACAAGAATTAATCATATTCAAATGAAAACATGAACTTCTACATACTGTACCAATATTCTATGTGTTTGACAATATTCAGAAATATCCAGGTCATATTTTTTTCCATTTTGTTGCATTTTATACTTCTACATAAAAGTTTGCAAGTTATATAAGAGTTTGTGATTCTACATAGCAAAGGTTAATTTTCGTTGGGAAATACGTTTGTGGCTTAGTTTATTTTTAATACCTGACTTTTTTGAAATCATAAGAAAAATATTCCACATGTATAATTGTAGTTTAGAAATAATCTCCCTCTGGGATCTTTGGTATAACAAATTAATACATAGAACATGGTAGACATAATTTTTTTTGCGCAGTATTCAACCCAAAATAGATATGATTAAGCCTAATATAAAACTGTCATTCAAATCATCTCTAACGCAAATAAATATAAGAATTTCATAATAATATAGTTACTTTTATTTTCCACTGAACATGAGTTGTTTCAAATAGGTACAAAATACTTACAAATCAGTTTGAAATAAATCAGTTGAGCACGATTATTTCTAAGACCCCAAACCATATTAATGTCTTTTTTCCTATATCTTCCAACTTCATGTAAAATATGTCTTTCTGTAGTGCCAGAAGTGAGATGTTCTCACTTAGTATGAGGTTCAAATATTTTACTTCAGGAAGGAAAACTTAAAGCGAATAGGGTTGGAAGCATGACACTGAAACTGAGAGACAGGGATCTCCAAAGTTGAGAAATTCAGGTGGCAGAATGTCTCTATGTATTAACTTCAGCATAATTCACCCTACATATTGGTAGCTATAACGGAATTTACACCAACTTCCCCAAACAGAAGAAAAAAAGTTATGTTGTGAAAAAGGAAAATGTCTAAGAAGAATAGTTTTACTTTCTATATTGGACTATGCAGATATATCATCAAAATTGTTTTTAGCTTATTTTTATATAGTTAAGTACTACATTAATAAGAAACATATTTTTAAGAGAACCAATCATCTAAGTTAAATTTAATCCATCACAAAACTATCTGCACACACATGAGCACTTCCTTTTTACACACACACACACACACACACACACACACACACAGCCCTCAGGTAAAATCTGATCTGCAAGATGGCTAAACATATGCAGTATAGGCATGTGAATGTAACCACAAACACACATTCCACAGAATTTTGTTTTTCAGATAAACACATATGATATTAATGAAGTACAGAAAATCTCATATTTATTGGCAAATAATTTATGAATACTAGTATTTATGGTATTTGAAAAACTTACCTGAAAATGTGTCATCATCTTCAAAATGTAAGACCCTAAAAGATTAATATATAATAACATTAAGATCTACTTTAGCAATAGGTAAATTATACTAATCACATTAAATATATATATATATATGGTGTTAGTTCTTTTTTCTAAAACTACATATGCATGCCAAAAGCAATTTTAAATAATATTTGATTAAAATAATTAAATTTGAGTACATCTGATTGGTGATTTTATCTTAATTTTGCTCATTGGAAGTTTATTGTTACACAGAAAATATTTTCTTGCAATTTCTTGAAGGGAAATTATGTTTGCTTTTGATTATAGTCAATAGAATATAAGTTTAATTTTGGAAAAACTGAATATTGCTATAATTAATGACTGAGGAGAAATATTTGAACAAGTCTTTTCTTAGAACCCAAAGCACTATTCAAATGATTCCCTAACTTTGTCTAAGAGAGTATAAGTTTGTTATTAATGACATATTTATTTGATATTAATATATTTGTTAGTGTAATATCTTATTTGTTCGTTGTTAGTGAAATGTTAATAAAACCTGACATAAGCTAATGACAGTTATTCAGATTTGTATTCAGAATAGTGTTTTTAGTCAAACACTTGCATTTTCTTGAATACAAATAAAAAATCATCCAAAATTTTCAATTGAAATGCATTTAGAAAATAGTAAACAAGGCCAGGCACAGTGGCTCACACCTATAATCCCAGCACTTTGGGAGGCTGAGGTGGGTAGATCACTTGAGGTCAGGAGCTGGAGACCAGGCTGGCCAACATGGTGAAAGCTAGTCTCTACTAAAAATACAAAAATTAGTCGGGCATGATGGCATATGCCTGTAATCTCAGCTACTCAGGAGGCTGAGGCAAGAGAATTGCTTGAACCCAGGAGGTGGAGGTTGCAGTGAGCTGAGCTCGCACCACTGCACTCCAGCTTGGGCGAAAGAGTGAGAGCCTATCTCAAAAAAAAAAAAAAAAAAGAAGAAAATCAGTAATCAATATATTGTCAGTCCATATATTTCACATCCTCTTAATATTATTATTTTCTTAGAATAAATTTGTGTATTTTTTCTGGAACCATAAATAAATATTCAATTACTTATCTAAATTTGGTTAATGATATTATGTCATTATTTTATAATACCATTTTATTACTAAATTTGGTTTATATATTATATATTAAATTTGGTTAATGATATAATAACATTAACCAAATTTAGTAATATATTTTTAAATTTTAAAAATATATATGATAATTATAATAATTTTATAATATCACTTATTTAAACATTCAGAGTTAATGTTTATTCCTAAGTGATTCAGGATGGGGAAATATGTTGTTATAATTAGTCTTATTTTAACCACCATATTTAATTTAAGGAGAAAAGCTGGTCCTCTTTTTTTTTTTTTCAGGAAGAAAAAAATTAAGTTGTGCTTTACTACTTAAATATTGCCTAGACCATTGTTTCTTAACCTTAACACTATTGAGATTTGGGGTCATATACTTCTTTTTTGTGAGGACTATTTTGTGCACTGTTGGATGTTTAACTAGTAATCCCTGCCTGTTATCAACTAGATGGAGTAGAAATTCCCAGTTATGGCAATCAAAAATGTCTCCAGACATAGCACATGTCTTCCGGGAGCAAAATCATCCCCAGTTTGAGAACTACTTGCCCAGGCTCTTCAGCTTACAAGGAACTTACATGGTTTTGTTAAATAAAAGTACTGTAATTTAGTTATTGCATTTCTTTACTACCAGATTCTGTACATTTTCAAAACACAAATGCCACATGAATGTAAAGTACAATAAAGAATAGGGGCATTATCATAAGCCACGTACGTAGTCAGAGTGTCACCTGTAACAGTTGTCTTATTCTTATTTTCACATCAAAGTAAATGAGAAAATGAAATGGAAAAAATTAAAGTAGGTTTCTACTGTACCTGAGGACTTTTTACTCTGTGCTGAAAACGTGAGAAGTAATATATTTTTTCCGAAGTCTGTTGTTTTACATGGCCAACCACTTTTATGTAGTATCAATTACACAGATTTTTATTTTTTTCTTATATTGTTACCACATTTGATTTGTTTAGCTTGATAAATCAGTTTAGTTGATGCTTCCAAATGCATAAGACACTTTTCTGATTGGATTTTCAAATCCCTTTGGTGTTTTAAGAAGTTGTTAATGCTTTGTCATATGTGTTATTGATACTCAAGTCTTTTTTGAAGATATTAAACAGAACTGAATGGTGATTGTGATTATTGTAACTTGATCAAGAGTGAGGAGGCCTAGTAAATATATTTGTCTATATTTTTATTTATTAATTTTTATATTTATTATTTATTTATAATTGACTCATAATAATTATACATGTTTATGGAGTACACTGTGATGTACATTGCATGTATACATAATGTAATGAGCAAATTGTGGTAATTACCATATCCATTCCTTTGAACATTTATTATTTATTTGTGGTGACAACATTCAGAATGTTCTCTTCTAACTTTCTTGAAATATACACATTGCTATAGTCACCCTACTGTCTAACATTAAAAATATTCTTCCTAAGTGTAATTTTGTAACCATTGACAAACCCTCTCCCCTCCTCAGTCTCTTGTAATCACTATTCAACTCTCTACTTCTATGAAATCGTGTTGTGTAGATTCCACACACAAGTGAGATCATGCAGTGTTTGTTTTTGTGTTCCTGGATTTTTTCACTTAACATAATATCCTACAGGTTTATCCCTGTTGCTGCAAGTGACAAGATTTCATTATGTTTTATGGCTGAATAGTATTCCATTTTTTATATAGATTATATATATATATATTTTTTGAGGCGGAGTCTGGCTCTGTTGCCCGGGCTGGAGTGCAGTGGTGCCATCTCGGCTCACTGCAACCTTCGCTTCCCAGGTTCTCGCCATTCTCCTGCCTCAGCCTCCCAAGAAGCTGGAACTACAGGCGCCCACCACCACGCCCAGCTATTTTTTTTGGTATTTTTAGTAGAGACAGAGTTTCACCTTGTTAGCCAGGATCATCTCGACCTCCTGACCTTGTGATCCACCCACCTCGGCCCCCAAAGTGCTGGGATTACAGGCATGAGCTACCGCGCCCGACCACATTTTCTTTATTCATTCATCTGTAGATGGGCATTTAGATTGATTCCACATCTTGGCTGTTGTGAATAGTGCTGTTGTTCTGCACTTTTGTCCCCATGCTGTAGAGATTGCAATCAGTTCCTGAACTCATCAAAATAGATTTTCTCTCACACTCTCTCTTTCACACACTGTCTATATTTATATATATATAAAATAAATATGAAATAATTATATCGAGTGTATAGTCATAAATATGTATACATACATAGAGAATGAGAGAAACAGGGAATGAGAGAGAAGAAGGGAGAGAAAAGCAATAACTGTTGATGTGATGATAATGAAATTCCCATTGGCAATGGCCTAGACTTTAAGCACAAATAACCTTGAAGTTCTAGTTCCCAATACTATGAAACCCCTTCCTTTCTCATCTTTTATTCAAATGCCTAGAATTCTAACATATTTAAACCCGAGCAAGAAGACAAATCTTACAAGAAGTTTAACATCAGAATATAATCTCTAAATACACTTACATCTAATATTTGTGAACCACAGTCAGATTTTCTCAATTTATTAAATTTGTCTTTTTTTAAATTATACTTTATGTTCTCGGGTACATGTGCACAATGTGCAGGTTTGTTACATATGTATACATGTGCCATGTTGGTGTGCTGCACCCATTAACTCATCATTTACATTAGGTATATCTCCTAATGCTATCCCTCCCCTCTCCCCTCACCCCACAGCAGGCCCCGATGTGTGATGTTCCCCCTCCTGTGTCCAAGTGATCTCATTGTTCAGTTCCCACCTATGAGTGAGAACATGCGGTGTTTGGTTTTCTGTTCTTGCGATAGTTTGCTGAGAATGACAGTTTCCAGCTGCATCCATGTCCCTACAAAGGACAATAACTCATCCTTCTTTTTATGTCTGCATAGTATTCCATGGTGTATATGTGCCACATTTGCTTAATCCACTCTGTCATTGATGGACATTTGGATTGGTTCCAAGTCTTTGCTATTGTGAATAGTGCTGCAATAAACATACATGTGCATGTGTCTTTATAGCAGCATGACTTATAATCCTTTGGGTATATACCCAGTAATGGGATGGCTGGGTCAAATGGTACTTCTAGTTTTAGATCCTTGAGGAATTGCCACACTGTCTTCCACAATGGTTGAACTAGTTTACACTCCCACCAACAGTGTAAAAGTGTTCCTATTTCTTCACATCCTCTCCAGCCCTGTTGTTTCCTGACTTTTAAATGATCGCCATTCTAACTGGTATGAGAAGGTATCTCATTGTGGTTTTGATTTGCATTTCTCTGATGGTGAGTGATGATGAGCATTTTTTCATGTATCGATTGGCTGCATAAATGTCTTCTTTTGAGAAGTGTCTGTTTATATCCTTTGCCCACTTTTTGCTCAGAAAATATTACATTTACAAAGGAGCATCAGAACACGAATGTTGTCTATTTTATTTAACAATGTTCTTCACATAAGATCTCACCCTCAGAAGTGACAGTGAAAGTAATACACTGAAATAATATGTATTATTCCTGAACTAATCACTTAAGTCAGTTCAATAAAGTAAAAAGTCATTCAACAAAGTCAGTGATACTGTTGAAAGGCATATAATGCACATATGCTCTAATAATGAAAATATATATACGTATATGCTTACATAACTTTTCTAAAGTTAAATCAAATTAGAGAAAGAGCATTTTAGGTTTTACTAAAATATCTTTGGTAATCGTATACACACAGAAAAAAAGTTTGTATTTTTTTTGAGATGAGATCCTATGATGGTAATAACGAGTGCTTTCCCTCCTAAAAATGTTTTTTTTCCACTTTTTTTGAAGTATACTTGACAAACAAAAGTTGCATGTATTTAACATATACAATGTTATGTTTTGGTATACATATGTATATACCGTGAAATGAGTACCACAATTAAGTTAATTAACATATCCATGACCTCACATACCATACTTATGACTTCTGTGAATGTGTTGTGAGAGCACTTAAGATCAACTTTTTTTTTTGTTTAGTGAATTTCAAGTATACAATATAGCATCATTAAGATTTCTTCTTAACCTATAGAGGCAAATACCATTCAAATTTCAGCATTTTGAAAAAAATTATTAAAATATTACCATATTAAAATTATAATACATGAAATTCTTAAATCTTAGCATACATTAGATTATTTGGAATGACCCAGATAGTCACCAGAAAGATCATGGAGGAAAATAATTAGACAGTACCAGTGTGGACAAGATGGAGGGGAGCACAGTAAGAACAGAGCAAATCCAGCTGCCTAGGAGGGTACTACCATTGGCCAGGATACTAATATGGGACTCTAGTAACTGGACATGGCATGTCAGTACAAACGCCTTTGATTCTGGTAGGTCAGAGGATGTGCATGAATTGTAGTGGAGAGGGCAAAATAGCCAATTCTTACTCAGAAATGTAACTCTAATTGACTTTGCTGCAAAAACAAATACCAAATGGACAAAAAGAAGAGAAAGAAGAACATAGTGGAGTCCTCAAAATTCATTCTCAAATCCAAATTGGGACACATATTTTATTATAAAAGCCACATTACACATTCAGCAGATACTTGAAACTCAGTTTGCATGTCTCACATAGCAAGAAGCCAAAGTAATGGTAAACAACCAAAAATCCAATGCAGAAAATTGTTTATTTATGTGACACCCATAGCATTGGTCTTACAGTTTGTTCTTTAGAAAACCATTATTGCTGACACAATATAAAAATTAAATTTGATGGTACAGTCAGTAGTTTCTAAGTAAAGTCTTATCAGGATGCATATTTCTGAAATGCCTTTTCCTTTATTAGAAAAAAATAAACTCTAAAAAGTACAAACTTATAAATAGTGATCAGGAAGATGGTACATTTTGTTTTTACTTGTAATACTTGTAATACTTTTGTTCTTACTTGTTATATATTTAAAAGCATTTAAGAAGCTTATTATTTCTTCTGCAAATCTGACCACACCTGAGTTACAAATAAGTGACATTATATCACATTATGCAAACAAGCTGATTACCAGTGCACAAATAAATAGAAGCAGTATGTAGGTATGTTAGACAAAGCAAGAAGCCCAAGTAATGGTAAACAACCAAAAATTCAATGCAGAAAATTGTTTATGTAATACTCATAGCATTGGTCTTACAGTTTGTTCTCTAGAAAAACATTATTGCTGATGCAATATAAAAATTAAATTTAATGGTAGAGCCAGTAGTTTCTAATTAAAGTCTTATCAGGATGCATATTTCTGAAATATCCTTCCTCTTCATTAGGAAAAAAAAACTCTAAAAAGTACAAACTTATACATAATGATCAGGAAGATTGTACATTTTGTTCTTACTTGTAATACTTTTGTTCTTACTTGTTATATATTAAAAAGCATTTAAGAAACTTATTATTTCTTCTGCACATATGACCACACCTGAGTTACAAATAAGTGATATTATGCAAACAAGCTGATAACCAGTGCACAAATAAATAGAAACAATGTATAGGTAGGTTAGATAATAAAAGAAAATTGTACTCCAAACAAAATATGTGTTATATAGGCTTTTTTTTTTTTTTTTTTTTTTTGAGACGGAGTCTCCCTCTGTCGCCCAGGCTGGAGTGCAGTGGCCGAATCTCAGCTCACTGCAAGCTCCGCCTCCCGGGTTTACGCCATTCTCCTGCCTCAGCCTCCCGAGTAGCTGGAACTACAGGCGCCCGCCACCTCACCCAGCTAGTTTTTTGTATGTTTTAGTAGAGATGGGGTTTCGCTGTGTTAGCCAGGATGGTCTCGATCTCCTGACCTCGTGATCTGCCCGTCTCGGCCTCCCAAAGTGCTGGGATTACAGGCTTGAGTCACCACACCCGGCTATATAGGCATTTTTAAGCAAGTTAAAATATCCATTCATTCACTGAATATATATCTTTGTTACTATAGACCAGATATTTTTCTACACATTGGTCAAACCACAATAAACAAAACATACATAATATATTACCATGTAAAGTTTATATTTACTATTAGAGGAAGTAATAGTGCTAAAGGAAAGGCAGAGGGAATGTAGCAGAGAAAGAAAGTATAAAATGTTGAGTTAGGATGCTGAAATTTTACATAAGATTGCCAAAGGAAACACTGCTGCATGGCCACAACCTGATCTTTGTGTCCACGAGGCAATTTTGCCTTCTGGGCTCTTTCGCTATTAAATAGCTCCAGTAACACACATATGCACACGTATATTTATATAAGTATATGGATATATAATTATACATCATAACTATATTGATATAAAGAAAATATCACTATTATATATTAAAACATTGTATTTAACATAAAATTTTATTTTTTAATACTAAAATAAATTAACATATTTTTGAAGGACTTTAAATATATCATTATTCCCTAGGTACTGTGTTTACTCTGCCTAGGGGATACATTAATGCTACTTAACTGAAAACATGTTTTCTGGGGGGAAAAAGATGAATAAAGTAATCTCAGAAGTATCTGGGGGAAATCATGCTAAAAATCAATAGTTTAAACAATCTGCATTTGGAATCCTGCTTGGAATATACAAGAGAAAGCAACAAGTCCAATGTGAATGAAGTAGAGTGAGGAAAGAAAATGTGAAGCCAAGTAGGAGACCAAGAGAGGGTCCTGCTGGAGAGTCTTTTGTGATAGACACATGGACTTTACTCTGAGCAGGAGGTAAAGTTGTTGAAGGAACGTGTTCAGCAGAGAAATTATATGACCAGACATTCATTTGAACAGAATTATTTGGTCTGAAGGAGGCAAGAACAGTTATTCAGTCTCTTAGGACGGTATATAGGATGATGCTATTAAAAGGCAAAGATGTTTGAGAGGCCAAGACGGACAGATCACCTGAGGTCAGGAGTTCAAGACCAGCTTGGCCAACATGGTGAAACCCCATCTCTAATAAAATTGCAAAAATCAGCCAGGTGTGATGGCACGTGCCTGTAATCCCAGCTACTCAGGAAGCTGAGGCAAGAGGATCACTGGCACCCGGGAGGCGGAGGTTTCAGTGAGCCAAGATTGTGGCATGGCACTTCAGCCTGGTGGACAAAAGCAAAGCAAAACTCCGTCTCAAAAAAAAAAAAAAAAAAAAAGATAAAGATGGTCACAATAGTATTCTAGGGAGAAATAATTGTGTCTGGGACCAAGGTGGTGGCTGGAGGTGTCAACATGTGGTATTAAGGCAAAGCTAAAAACACTCGTTAGAAGACTATATGTGAAATTGAAAGGGAAAAAAAAGAAGAGCACAGGATTCTATAAGGATTTATCGCTGAGAAAATAAAAGCACACAACTGACATTTACAACTGACATGAGCAACTGAAGGAAGAATAGATATTGAAGGGAATGTTAAGAACTCAGTTTTGCATGTGTTATGTTTGTGGAGCTTACAGTTATACAAATGCAGATGTCAAGTAGGCATAGGATATCTGGACCTAGATTTCAAGAGAGATTTAGGTGTTCACATATAGATGATATTTAGATACTGGGACCACATGAGATAGCCTAGGAAGTGAGGACAGTTTAAACAAAAATGATGAAGGACTGAGCTGGAAGTACTCTAAGATTTAGTGATGAGAGTGGTTTAAATGCCCCCTCCAAAACTCATAGTGAAATTTAATTCCCATTGTAACAGTGTCAAGAGGCTGAGCCTTTAGAAGGTGATTAGGTCATCAGGGCTCTGCTCTCAAACATGGACTAATGCAATTATTACAGGAGTAGGTTATTTATCACAAGAGTGGGCTCCTGATAAAAAGATAAGTTCAGCCCTCATTTTCTCTCTTTGTCTCTCTTGCTGACTTGCCCTTCTGCCATGGAATGGGAGTGTCTATTGCATGCCTGTCCCCACCATTGTATTTTGGAAGTAGGTAAGTTATCTTGATTTCACAGGCTATGGCTGGAGGGGATTTGCCTCAGGATGAATGGTGCTGTGAGTTTTATTCATATCTGATTTAGATAAGACTCTTCTGAAACAAGAGTTTTGGGGATATTGGAATTGAATTAATGTATTTTGTATGTAAGAAATGCATGAGTTTTGGGGGATAAAAGGGGCAGAATCCTTTGGCTTGAATGTCTCCTCCCAAACTCATGTCGAAGTTTAATTGCCATTGTAACAATGTTGAAAGGGAGGCTTTAAGACATGATTCACAAAAGATGGTGAAGAATTTTATGGACTGGAATGTCACAGAGAGTTAAAATATTTACATGCTTTTTAAACAGAATAAAGATTAGTTTTTGGTGTGTACTGTCTTTAAAGCTCTGTGGTGAATGAACCAAAATATAAAATGATTTCTCACCTGAATGGTAATATAAAATGGTTTCTTATTCCTTATAAGATATTTAACAAAGACTTGGATTTGGAGCCTAGAGATGAGAAGACTAAGATAAGTTAACTGAATTCATTTAAAAATATTAGAAGAACCTTTTATTTAAAAGGGAGTGTAATGGTAGGCTGCCTAGATGCCCCATCATTTCCCAGTTGCTTGGAATGTTGGCTTAGGACACTTTGCAGGTGAGTTGCCTTTGAAGGCAGCCTGTACCCAGTGATAACCCAGCTTTCTTGCATCAACTCAGAATGATTTTGAATAGCCAGCCAAGCTAGAGGTCTTCCCACAGGTTCTGCTACAGTCTGTGTTACAACTGCATTGCCATTCAAATTCTCCTTCTGTTCATACTATTTTTCTCACTTCTTCAGAAGCGTAAGTTCTGAGACTATTCCCCCAGTAAACTTCCTGAATGTAAATCTCTCTTTATACTCTGTTTCCTGAGGAACTCAACCTATGACAGTTGGTACTGAGGTCATTCTAGGAATGCCATCCTAGGAAGCTGACTCTAAAATGCAGCTTTGCACCTGGGTAACCAATAATCTGGGTAAGAATATGGTCTTTGTTATGGCAGGTGCTATATTTGTAGTTCCTTTCATACTAAACTGATTTGTTAAATTTTCACCAGAAGAAGAATAAACATGTAAGGATAACAAATCACCAACTGAAATTAATGGGAGAAAGCAGAAAACTTCTATGACAATATAGAGTCATATCTTGCAAGCCGAGGACAAAGCAGCAGAGGGACAGCCCCACGACTTAACTATAAGGTGAGAAGAACTCCAAAAGAGGTTGCCTTTTCAACCCTGACAAATCTGCTACATCAAGATCAGTGTTGTAATTGAGGAGGAGGGAGACCCTGAGATTTAGCATTTGGATTGACTCTTGGAAATTTTGAATTCTGATACTCCACTAAACCCTCTGGATCTGCAGAAGTGGTCCACTCCTTCCTATTAGAATTTAGAAATGCTCTCTCTTCTCATGCTCAAAGGTAATGCACAGGTCTTCACTTTTCAAGACAGATCCTCAGGATCTGCCTTATCATTTCTCCGGGACAACAGATTATATCACAACACAACTCAACTTTGAAAGTGCTTGGTCTGGTAAAAGGGGAAGTAACCATATGCAAAAGGAGTGCATGACTTATGAAACACATCAGCTTTTCACAAACCAAGGGATCTGGATGCTAAAGATTCTGGATTAAGGACAACAGGCAATAACCTTGAACAATAAAGTTTATTCATATGGGAGCACTCTCCCTTAATATAGAATTTAAAACTCTGGCGAGACGATGGGAGGCAGTGCTAAACCCAACTTTGGGAAGATTGGAAAAAGTCATGAGTTATGCAACTGAAACCACAGAGACCAGAACTTCCATGAAAAAGTTTGGAAAAAGAGAACGTAGGCTCGGAGAAGTGAATATGTTAGAGTGATATAGTACATTCAAACAATTCATCTGTTTACTATATGACCTTCTGTGAGAAGGTACACTTATCAAAATGTCATGGAATGCACCAGTGAGAGGTCACCAGCTTCATTCAGAAGTTCAGAAGTGGCTACCTTTTGCATGCAAGAGCTGAAAGCAAGAGAGGCTGTGATAGTACTTGGTATTTCAATAGTATTGCTGTTAATAGGATTCCAAAATATAGAAGTCAGGGAGCATTTAACAAAACAGAGTAAAGGTCGGTGCACTTCCCATAACAGGCAGCAAAGTCACTGCGACATCTAAAAGCCTGACTTCCAAAAACTAAGAGATAGGACAGAGGTGTAGAGAACCACGATTTGGGGGACAAACAAGGGTATCACCTTATTTATATAATTAAAAGAAATCAATGATCAATGATGAATGAAGTGTCTTGGAGAAGCCACTTCAAAGAAAAGTGGTCATTTATTGTCTGATTTCTACCTGTGAGCCAATTCTCCATTGAGTGATGGAAAGGCTGCTTTAACAGCAAGTATTGATAATAAAAATGATTACCATCAAAAAACATTTATAAAACTGAATAGACGAATATAGGTGAATAATTGTCCAGCAAGTCTGTGTCCAGAGGGTAAAAAGAAGTCTTTATGAGGACCAGTTGGTGTGACCTGTGAGATCATTGATTCTACTTACGCATGCCTTTAAGTGTTCTACCCTACATTACTAGGACATGTAATATTTGTTTTACTGATGAAGGTAATAAAAAAAAATCACAAACTTGAAAGAAGCTGCCAGAGAGAATGGACTGAATAAATCCTAAGGGAAACTGAACATAGCGTGTTATTGTACTCAGAACAAAGGAATTAAGAGTCACAGGTGAAGCTTTGTTACAGTTACAGAAGAGCAGCCATGGGCAAACCTTTTAATAGTAAGAATTCTAAGTTTCTGTTTTATGTAAAATGTTTATTGGTAACTGCAGATATTCTGAGAACCCTGAATCCCAGGGCTGAATGGGGACAAAAAGAAATTATGTAGAATAAAATCTCAACATTAGCCCTGAAATAGCTATAAGATTTTATCAACCCTTCTGCAGAAATGATTGGTAATTAGAAAGTACCATGCAATTACACGGTAAAGAAGTAGGTTTTAGAATGTACAGACTGACTTTTAAACCTTAGTCTTATCAAAAAACATATGGCCTTAATCAAGATAGCCTCATTTATAAAATGTAATCACAGCACATACTTGTAGAGAGACGTTTCGAATGCACACATGTCAGGTTACTTGGACTGTTTTTCTAGTTAAAGTTAGGGTCCTCAGGAAAGGGCCATGCCAACCAGGGGAACTTGATCTCATTCCCATTCCCAAGGGAATATAGGAATACAGAGTTTGTTGGTTTAAAGATAATCTCAGTCTCCCTTGTTAGTGATTGGTTGATGATGGGGCATTTTATACAGCTTGAACCGAGTAGTCATGATGAGAAAATGGCAGGATGTTACAGAGAAGAAAGTCTCTCCAGTTCTACTTGGAAAGTTCTCCAAGCTGATTTCTCTTTTCTCTTCTTGATATTAGTGATATGGGAGGGGGCCAGGGAAGTGCTCAGTAGAGAAGGGCAGGATACCGGGCAAGGACTCCAGCCTCAGGCCTGTGCCCACGGACCTAAGTGAGGATAGGCATGCACAAATGTTGCATTTTCCAAGACCAATCTGGCCCAGCACACCCTCCCCCCCAAGCTGTGCCTATAAAGACACCAAGACCCTAGTGGACACAAGCACAAATGGCTGGACATTGAGAGGAGCACACTGGCAGAAGAACACACTGACAGATGCCGGCAGGCTGTCAATGGCAGAACAACGCCGACACTGAGGGAAATTTGGCTGAGGGCAGCTGGAGGAGAACCTGGCCGCTGAGCAGCCCAAGTCCAGGGGAAGACCACCTTCCCACTCCATCCCTCTTCTGGCTCCCCATCCATCTGCCAAGAGCTAGTTCCACTACTCAAAAAACCTTGCACTCAATCTCCAAGCCCAGGTGGGATCTGAACCCTGGGATGAGGGCAAGTACCCTGGGATACAGAAAGCCCTCTGTCCTTGCGATAAGGTAGAGGGTCTAATTGAGCTGATTAACACAAGTTTGCCTGTGGGCAGCTAAGCTGAAAGGGCACAATGTAACACACGCCCACTGGGGCCTCTGGAGCTGTAAACACTCAACCCTAGAGGCTGCTGTGCAGTCAGAGCCCCCCAAAAATGCTCCCCAAGACCTGCTGATATGCATGCACCCCCTCGGGGTTTGAGCTATGAGGCACCAAAGAAAAGAGCCACACCCTCATCACATGCCTTGTAAGAGGGATAGGGGAAAACTCCTCCCATTTTATTAGGAGATGTGATGCTAAAGTCAATTGCATGCATTTCCATATCAACTTGACACGTGAGAAAAGATAAAATACACTCACATGTAAATAGAGTTTGAAAGCCTGAATTAAGTCAATTCTGAAATCTCTAGACTTGGGTTTTGAGAAAATTAATTTTATTGTTTAACTCAGTTTTCCCCCTATTGCCAGCTGCCAAAAATATCCTAGGGTAGCTTACAAAGTTATGAGTACCAAAAGTAATAATGAATAGAAAATAATAATAGGCCGGGTGTGATGGCTCATGCCTGTAATCCCAGCACTTTGGGAGGCTGAGGCGGGTGGATCATGAGGTCAGGAGATTGAGACCATCCTGGCTAACACAGTGAAATCGCATCTTTACTAAAAATACAAAAAGTTAGCCAGGCATCGTGGTGGGCACCTGTAATCCCAGCACTTTGGGAGGCCAAGGCAGGCAGATCACGAGGTCAGGAGATCGAGACCATCCTACCTAACATGGTGAAACCCTGTCTCTACTAAAAATACAAAAACTAAGCTGGGCATGGTGTTGGGCGCCTGTAGTCCCAGCTACTAGAGGGGCTGAGGCGGAAGAATGGTGTGAACCTCGGAGGCAGAGGTTGCAACGAGCCGAGATTGTGCCACTGCACTGCACCCTGGGTGACAGAGTGAGACTCCATCTCAAAAAAAAAAAAGAACATAGTAATAATAGTGTCAGACATTTAATTAGCATTCAATAATGGGAAAACATATATCTGTGTTCCCTCTCAGTTCAGTCACTAAACATAATACTTGCTTTTTCCTTAACCTTAATGAAACTGACTACATTTTGTTAGACGTTCAGGGTTATTTCTACTTATATTGTCTATACTGTTTTATAACCTTTTTGATAATTTTTGTCATTGGTCAGTGTACATTCTAATGTGGGTATGTAGTTGCATTTATTTCTTTAATATTATTTTTTCTATTATTCCTTTTTCCTATTCGGGTTGATTTATATATATACATATAATGTATATTTTTATAGTTAATATTTAGAATTTATTACAGGTATCCGAAAAACTCTAAAATCAATTAATATCCCATACTTGACAGTGCAAAGTTGTTAAAACTCTACAATCTGATAACACTTACTTGACATGTTATCAGCAGCCTCTTGCAGACAGGCCAGGTAATGACCGTGCCATTGGCGGCCACTTCTGTACTCCCAGAGGCTCAGGGTCCAGCCCCCTGAGGTCAGAAGCAGCTTCAGCTGAGTGAGCACCACGGAGATGCAGCTCACAAGCTCAAACAATGCTCCATCCTCAGCCTCCTAAGCAGCTAAGTAGCTGGGACTACAGGTGGGTGCCATGCCTGGCTAATTTTTTACCTTTTCTTTTTTCTTTTTTTTTTTTTTTTGGTAGAGACGAAATTTTATAATTCTACCAGAGTTTCTAAAGCACACATATAAACAATTTACTAAGGTAGACTTCTTTTAAAACAATGAATACTCATGAAAATGTTTAATGTCAAATTACCCTAGTGGGACGTATCTTTACAATACATGTCTGAGTTTGTTATTATTATTATTTTTTTTTACTATGTAATCATTGCTATTTAAGTGTAACATACACTGAAAAATTAATAGTTTTCTATTCTATTAACAATATGTTAGTCTCTAAATTCTTCCTACTTTTAAAAGTCACATAATATTTCAAAAACAAAAACATGTTTATAAGAAAACATATCTATATACGTATATGTGTTGAAAACCATTTGAAAGTAATTTGCTTATGAATGAGCAGACATCTTCCTCTCTGTTCATGTTAAAATATGTTGTGATCAGTGTTTGAATTTTTCCTGTTTCCTTCTATAATTCCTTTCTACTACACATTTAATCAGAATTCTATGAGTTGATAACATTGTCATTGAAAAATATCAAATTATATGATACAAAAAATTTAATATTGAATCAAAGATGGTAAAATGATAACATTTATGTCTACAAATGTATTAAAGATTGAACAACTCTAAATCAGTCAGTAATGAAGTTTTCATCAAATATGCAGTTTTTTAATCTGTCTATATGTGACAGCATCTGGAATATAGAATACAGGCATAATATGGGTAATGGCTCACATTTTCAGTTTTCATCCAGATGCTTGCAAGAGTGAATGCAGACTATGGATTTTCAGCAAATTATAGTATAGAAATAGTCTTGGCATTGTCATACTGTGCTGAAATAATTTATTCACCTTTTGTTTACTTATATAGTATTTCACAATGTGTAAAATCATATAAAAAGTCTTTTAAAGAAAGCCGTGAACCAAAAAACTTTAGTTCACGTCCTGTATAGTGGATTAGAT
Organism: Macaca thibetana thibetana; assembly: GCF_024542745.1. Lineage (NCBI taxonomy): Eukaryota > Metazoa > Chordata > Mammalia > Primates > Cercopithecidae > Macaca > Macaca thibetana. Next base: position 64,996,802 of record NC_065594.1, read on the forward strand.
ATTTTATGCTTGTCAATTCTTACCCATGGAGACCAACACCAAAAGTCACAGAATTTTATTGCAAATTTCTTATTTTTCAGTTAATTTCCGCATGACAAACTGAGACATACCTAGTCAGGTCCCACTGGGCTCATTATTCATTTTGTTCAACAGCCCTGTACAGCTGATCTGAACATAAAGATCACACTGGCTTTAAATAGAATTCCACAGAAATAAATGTTTATTAGTACCAAAGACATGTGCAAGAATGTTCATAGTACCTTATTTATTCTGAATAGCTGGAAACTGAAAACAGCACAAATGTTCACTAAAAGCAAATGGGATTAATCAATTGTATATTCAAAATAAAGTTAATCTTAAAATTGTTAAAAAAATTAGAATAAAATAAATAAGTAGAATCCCACAAAGGACAAGATGAAGTGAAAGAAAAGATCCTCATACATTCTATATACATAGTGCTCAAAAGAGAAAAATAGGTTTTAACCAAATGAGCGTATGTACTTCAATATCTCATATAATTAAAGCGTATTTTCTCAGGATTTACTTTGAGAATTAAATTTCTAAATTGAAAGTTGGCCCAAATTTATGTAATTTAACAAGTCTAATTTGGAGGAGCAAATCTGCACATATAGATTAAATAACTTTAATTGATTATTTGTAAAAAATCATGATGGTATAACTTTTAGAATATTAAAAGGCTTTAAAATAATTGTTCTTGTTCAGTTCTATCCCTATGAATATAAGAGGAAAAAATAGACTCCCATGTTTTAAAGTACTTATTTGTGTTTTTAATGGCAAATTTTTTTCTAGATGGTTATTTTCTGAACCTTCTAAACGATACTATTTTATATCACAGTACTATCATTCATATTATGTTTATTTCATATTGTCTTAGAAAAATTCTAATTAATTACAAATTTCAATTTTTGGCCCACATATCATAATGAAACATTTCCTATTTGACTTCCCTGGTAATCTGATATTTTTCTGTAAGATAATAAAATCATTTTTAACATTGACTTGAGGTTGATATATTACAAATGCAAGTTTAATCTGAAAGTCTATTATAATGGTTTCCACTTAAATATGAGGAAGTTATTTGTTATATTCGTTAAGCAAAAAATAATTACTTTAGTTTTCTATCTCTAATGGTAAATAACATGAAGGAAAGAAAATATTTACATCAAACTTACATAAACAATTCAAAATAACACACAATTGCTCCTGTTTCCTCAAAATTTTCTATTGCAGTTGTTCTTCCATCACTTTTCTACTCATGCTATATTTTTGAACTATTTGTTTTATAAATATACCATCACTCCTGTTCAGTTTTGTACAGTATTTTGCATTACTCTTTATCTTTCTTTTTTCTTTTAATGGTTCAAAAATACAAATTTACTACCTATGGTTTTGTAGGTCAGAAATCCAACACTGGTCTCTTGAGCTAAAATCAAGGTTGCCAGCAGGGCTGCATGCCTTTCTGATGGCTCCAAGGGAGACTCTAATTTATTACATTTTCCAGGTTCTGGAGGCTGTTTGCATTCACTGGCTTCATGCCTAATTCCTCCCGTTTCAAAGCTAGCAGTGTAGCATCTCTCTGATGCAGCTCTTGTCTATTTATCTCATTCCCTCACTCTTCCTCCCTTTATTCTTTTATATGCCTGTTTATTAATTTATTTTTATTATATATTGAAAGCATACAATACAATGTTTTAATGTACACATAAATAGTAAAATGATTATTACAGTCAGGCATGTTAAAATTCCTGTTGCCACATAGTTACCCTGTGTGTGTGTGCGGGGGGCGGGGTAGGGCACCTAAAATCTAATCTCTTAGCGCATTTCCATTATATAATTTGATATTATTAAATATAGTCCTAATTCTATACATTATATTGCTAGACTTGTTTATTTTAAATAACCAAAAATTTGTGCCTTTTGATCTGTATCTTGCTTCTCTCTGCCCCTGGTAACCACCATTCCACTTTCAATTTCTATGTATTTATGTTTTTTAAGATTCCACATATAAGAGCGGTCATGCAGTATTATTATTTCTGTAACTTCATTATACTGCTTAGATTAATGTCTTCTTGGTTCATCCACATTGTCCCAAATGGCAGGATTTGTTGCTCTTTAATGGCTGAGTAATATTTCATCATGTCCATGTGTATACCACAATGTTTTTATCCATCTATAGACATGTAGGTTGATTTCATATCTTGTCTACTGTTAATAGTCCTGCAGTAAACATGATAATGCAAATATCCCTTTGACACATGAATTTTCTTACCTTTCTATAAATATCCAATAGTGAGATGGCTAAATCATCTAGTAGTTCAATTTTTAATGTTTTGAGAGACCTCCACATGGTTTACAAAATGGCTGCACTAATTTACATTCCCACCAAGAGTGTACAAGATTTCCCATTTCCCCACAGCCATGCCAACATTTGTTATTTTTTGTCTTTTCTATAACAGCCATGCTAATTGGGATGATGTGATATTAATCAAGAGATTAATATGCATTTCCCTTGTAATTAGTGATTTTTAGCATTTTTTCATGTAAACTATTAATCATTTCTATGTGTTCTTTTGAAAAATGTCTATTCAGGTCATTTGCCCATTTCTAATTGAATTATTTGTTTTGCTATTGAGTTGTTTGAGTTCCTTATATGTTCTGGATATTATGAATGTCTTGTTATTAGATGCATGGTTTGCAAATTTTTTTTTTGTTCCAAAGAAATAAAATATTTTACCCTGTTCATTGTTTCCTTTTTTGTACAGAAGCTTTTTAGTTTGAAGTAATCTTATTTTCTCTGTTTTTTGCTTTTATTGCCTGTGCTTTTGAGTTCTTATCAAAAACGTCATTGCCCAGGAAAATGTCATGAAGTGTTTCCCCTATGATCTCTTCTATTTGTTTTAGAGCTTTGGGTCTTTTATTTAAGTCTGTAATCCATTTAGAGTTGATTTTTTAATATGGTGAGATATAGGGGCTCAGTTTTACTTTTTTGCATGTGGATATTTAGTTTTTGCAGTATCATTTATTGGAGACTATTCATTCCCCAATATGTGTTCTTGGCATTTTTGTTGAAAATCAATAGGCTATAAGTATGTGGATTTTTTTTCCTTGCTCTTTACTTTGTCTCACTGTTCTGTGTATCTATTTTTTGTCAGTACAATGCTGATTTGGTTACTGTAGCTTTATAGTATATATTGAAGTCAGGTAGTGTGATGCCTCCAAACTTTATTTTTATCTCTCATGATTGTTTTGGTTACTTGTGCTCTTTTTTAGAACCTTACAAATATTAGAATTGCTTTTTCTTTTTAGTTTCTGTGAAAATTTTGATAGGGATTCCACTGAAACTTTATATCATCACTTTAAGTAGCATGGACAATTAGCAAAATTACCTCTTCCAAAGCACAGACACAGGCAGTGTATCTTGCTATTTATTTATGTCTTCAGTTTTTTTCATCAATTATTTCTAGTTTTCAATGAATATATCTTTTACCTCTTTGATTAAATTGATTCTGAAATTTTATTCTTTTTAATGCTATTGTCAAATTATTTTCCTGATTTCCTTTTTTAAAAATAGATTGTTATTGATCTGAATAAACACAACTGACTTTCATTTATTGATTCTGTAAACCACTTGATATGGTTTGTCTCTGTGACCCCACCCTAATCTCATCTAACCTATAATCGTTGCATGTCAAAGGAGGGACCGGGTGGGAGGTGATTGGGTCATGAGGGCAGTTTCCCTTATGTTGTTCTTAAGAGAGTGAATGAGTGAGTTCTCACAAGATCTGATGAGTTTATGAGTCATCGTTTTCTCTCTCCTTCCTCCTGTCATCTTGTGAAGAAGGTGCCTGCTCCCATTCACCTTCCACTATGATTATAAGTTTTCTGAGGCTTCCCCAGCCATGCAGAACTGTAAGTCAATTTAAGCTCTTTCTTTTATAAGTAACCGAGTCTCAGGCATTTCTTTATAGTAGTGTGAGAATGAACTAACACAGAGAATTGGTACCAGTAGAGTGGGGTACTGCTATAATGATAAGCTAAAAATGTGAAAGTGACTTTAGAACTGGGTCACAGACAAAGGTTGGAGTGGTTTAGGGAGCTCAGAAGAAGAGAGGAAAATACAGGGAAGTTTGGAACTTCCTAGAGACTTGTTGAATGGCTCTGACCAAAATGCTGATAGTGATATGGACAATGAAGTCTAGGCTGAGATGATCTCAAACACAGATGAGAAAATCACTGGGAACTAGAGCAAAGGTCATTCTTGCTATGACTTAGCAAAGAGACTAGCGACATTTTACTGCTGCCCTAGAGATCTGTGGAACTTTGAACTTGAGATAAATGATTTGAAATGGGAAGTTATGTTTAAAAAGGAAGCAGAGTGTAAAAGTTTGGAAAATTTCCACCCTGACCATGTAATACAAAAGAAAAAAACATTTTATGGGATAAATTCAAGCCACCTGCAGAAGTTTGCATAAATAATGAAGAGTTGAAGGTTAATAACCAAGACAGTGAGGAAAAATTCTTGAGGGCACTTCAGAGATCTTCAAGGCAATCCCTCCCATCACTGGCCTGGAGGCCTACGAGGGATACATTATTTCATGGACTGGCCCCAGGGTCCCACTGCTCTGCGAAGCTTTGCATCTCAGCCACTAAAGCTCCAACTGTGGCTAAAAAGGGCTTAGTTATAGCTTAGGCCATTGCTTCAGAGGGTGCAAGCCCCAAGCCTCGTGGCTTCCACGTGGTGTTGGGTCTGAGGGTGTGCAGAAGAGGGCCTGAGCTTTATCTCTGCCTAGATTTCACAGGATATATGGAAATGCCTGGATGTCCAGACAGAGGTCTGCTGCAGGGGCAGGGCCCTCATGGAGAACCTCTGCTAGGGCAGTGCAGAAAGGAAATGTGGGGTTGGAGCCTTCACACAGAGTCCCCACTGGACACTGCCTAGTGGAGCTGTGAGAAGAGGGCCACCATCCTCCAGATCCCAGAATAGTAGATCCACCAACAGCTTGCACCATGTGCCTGGAAAAATTGCAGGCACTCAACACCAGCCTGTCAGAGCAGCCATGGTGACTGAACCCTGCAAAGCCATAGGGCTGAGTTGCCCAAGGCCTTAGGTGCCCATCTTTTCCATCAGCATACCCTGGATGTGAGACATGGAGTCAAAGAAGACTATTTTGGAGCTTCAAGGTTTAATGACTGCCCTGCTGGATTTTCAGCTTGATAAGGTCTGTACCCCCTTTGCTTTGGTTATTTTCTCCATTTGGAATGGGAGCATTTATCCAATGCCTATAACCCCACTGTGTCTTGAAAGCACGTAACTTGCTTTTGATGTTACAGGCTCATAGGCAGAAGGGACTTACTTTGTCTCTGATGAGACTTTGGACTTGGACTTTTGATGAAATGAGTTAATGCTGAAATGAGTTAAGACTTTGTCAGACTGTTAGAAAGGCATAATTTTGTGACTGATATATGATTAATATGTGAGAACATGACATTTAGGAGGGGCCAGTGGTGTAATGATATGGCTTGACTTTATGTTCCCCCCCAAATCTCATCTGAACTGTACCCCTACATGTTGAGGGAGGGACCTGGTGGGAGGTGATTGGATCATGAGGGCTGTTTTCTTTCTCCCATGCTGTTTTTGTCATAGTGAGTTCCTACAAGATATGATGGTTTTATAAGTGGTGGTTTTCTCTCCTTTTTCTACTGCTGCTTTGTGAACAAGATCCTTACTTCCCCTTCCCCTTCCAACATGACTGCAAGTTTCCTGAGGCCTCCCCAACCATGGGCAACTGTGAGTCAATTTAATCTCTTTCCTTTATATTATCCAGTCTCAGGCAATTCTTTATAGCAGTGTGAGAACGGACTAATACACCGCTACTTTGTTTAATTTATTTATTAGGTCTAGCAGCTTTTTTGTGTGTGTGGTTTTCTACATATGGGATAATGTTATTTATAAACTGATAATTTTACTTTTTCCTTTTCAATTTGGATGCTTTTTATTTTTTGTTTTTGTTTTGTTTTCTGATTGTTCTTATTAGGACTTCTTGTACCTCATTTTCTTTATTAAAATACATTTGCAAAGCTTTAGTATGAAGACGTGCAATAAAGTTTGTATATTTCATCACACAATGTATTTAGATGGATTAACTTTCAGGACCAGTAATGCAATATTTATTTATTTATTTATTTATTTTTTGAGATAGGATATTCTGCTAGAAACATGACTTGCTATTAGATTAGCTAATGAAGAGATGTAAAATACTTTAGTGCTTTGTTTTGTAATCACTCAAGCAGAAACATTGGACAGATACCAGCGTCAATGTGAATAGTCTCCAGCTGTTTTAATTTCCCCCACCAATTCATCCCTCAGGATCAGTTGCTGGCCACATTCTGCACCTCATTTAGTTTTCAGTAGGTGTATGATCAGGAAGCTGGTGATTTACATGTAGCAGATGGAGATGATTATATAGAACTAATTGTTTTTGTCCTGCTGTGCTTTTGCTAAGCCTGACTTCAATTGTATGTTTATGAAGGGGCTCAGTCTCTTAAATTATTGACAATTATAAACACCCCTCAAGTTTTGAGGAAATAAGATACCCTTAGATACAAAAATGACTCCCACTTTTATACACTACATACTAAAATAGTTATAGAAAATGATTGTATGTATTATTCATTTAGTTCATGTGTTTATAAAATGTTTGAATTCAGCAATATAATTAAATTTCTTAAATAGTAAAAATAATTTAATTGGTTTCATCCTTTTAAATACCTACAATTTCAACAGTGGTTGCTTAAAGACGTGCTAAAACTATCAAATTATTCAAAATGAATGCAAACTAAAAGTCTATGGAAAGTTAGTCTTTCACTAACTTTGTCAAAATAATGATGTACAAAATATGCAAAAATTAATACAATTGTATGAAATATACTTTTAAAGTGTATTAGACTGGAAAAGGCTAAGCAAAACTTTTCACATCTGTGTGAAATTTGTTGCAGGGCAGGCAAACCCCAAATTGGGGCTTAGTCTAAGAGGGTTCTTTGCTTCATCCGGGAAAGAATTCAAGGGTGAGGTGGTGAAAGAAGAAAACAGCTTTATTGAAGCGGCAGTGTTCCAGCTCCGGGGATGTTACAGCTAGGCAGCATCACAGCTGCATGACTGCTCCTGCAGAACAAGGCTACCCCATAGGCAGTGTGCTGAGAGTAGAAGCTCAGGGAAATTCTGCAGTCATTTTGTTTGTTTGTTTTGAGATAAAGTCTCGCTTTGGTTCTTCAAGCTTGAGTGTGATGGTGCCATCTTGGCTCACTGCAACATCCGCCTCCTGGGTTCAAGTGATTCTCCTGCCTCAGCCTGCTGAGTAGCTGGGATTATAGGCACCTGCCAGCACGCCTGACTAATTTTTGTACTTTTAGTAGAGATGGGGTTTCACTGTGTTGGTCAGGCTGGTCTAGAACTCCTGACCTCAGGTGATCCACCCACCTCAGCCTCCCAAACTGCTGGGATTACAGGTGTGAGCCACCATGCCCAGTCGTTCTGCAGTCATTTTTATACCTACTTTTAATTACATGCAGATTAAGGGATGGCTTATGCAGAAATGTTTAGGAAAAGGGCGGTAACTTCTGTGTTGTGGGGTCCTTGCCATAGAACTCCCAGGTGTTGCTGCGTCAATGGTAAACTAACATGCCATTACCATGGTGATAGTAAAAAGCACTGGTGACCATGTCTTACGGAAAGCTGCTTCTGCCCTGACACTGTTTTAGCAATCCTCAGTCTGGTCCAGTGTCTGAGCCCTGCCTCCAGAGTCGAGTCCTGCCTTCTACCTCATATCCATAGAACAAGCCTTTAAAATAAATATTCAAAGAGAAGTCTTTTTATACTTGAAAAGAGCTAAGACAATTTAGCCTTCAGGATTTTCAGGAAGGCAGAAATTTTTTTCTGCAAGATATACAGGAAATGTAAATTTCTAAAGAAACTTATCTGAGAGTTGTGAAAATTGAGTCTCAATCAATTACTTTCTTCACATACATTTTCTGAAAGCCTTCTACTAATTATTGCACTGTGTTAGGGCTTTGTGTTAACTCCAAAGCTTAAGAAAATAAGTAGTATAGATATGCATTTTCCACATTTAAACTGTTACAATTATTCAGAGCCCTAAAAAAAACATACATAGTATTACACAAGTATAATCAGGAAGATGAAGTAGGAAATCAATTGACTCATTTTGATGGAACATATGATCATAGTTTTTTCACTAACTAGTTAATATTTGTTAATAAAATTAATATTTTTTGTCAGAGTACTGTAACAGCTAATTTGTCACTTATCAGGGACAAGAATTAATACACTGAGAAACTGGAGGAAAAGTGCCGAAAGTAGACACAGGAACATTTAGCCATTCACAAGCTAAAGACAAAACAACTCTTGGAATTACTAAATGAAGAGTACCTTCTCGTACGCCCTATAATTTGGTATTTAGTACATCAGAAATTGTGTTTCTTATTAAATGGTGCTTCTGGCCCTGAACATTCTCTTTCAGATGAACTTAGAATAAAATTGGTGATTTAAATATTTGTTTATAACTACTGTCTGTAATTAAAACTTATAAATTATTTTATTTATTACAGATAAATAAATACATAAATATGTACATAATAGTTGTACATACTTTGAGGTACATGTGATGTTTTGATATGAATATACAATGTGTAATGATCAAACCAGGGTAATTGGGATATCCATAACCTCAAGCATTCATCATTTATATGGGATAGGAACATTCTAATTCCACTCTTTGAATCATTTAGAAATATACAATAAATTATTGTTAACTATAGTTGCTGTATTGTGCTACTGAACACTAGATAGTATTCTTTCTAACTGAATTTTTGCACTCACCAACCATGTCCTCTGTGCCAGGCCTATTTCACTTAACATAATTGTCTTTAGTTTCATCCATGTTATTGCAAATGACAGTATTTCATTCTTTTTGTGGCTGAATAGTATTCCATTGTGTATATGTACCACATTGTTTTATCCCTTCATCTGTTGATGAACACTCAGGTTGATTCAATATCTTGGCTGTAATAAACATAGGAGTGCAAATATCTCTTTGCTATACTTCGTTTATTATTACTATTATTATTATTTTGAGATGGAGCCTTGCTCTGTCACTCAGGTTGATCTCGGCTCACTGCAACCTCTGCCTCCCGGGTTCAAAAAGTTTTCTTACCTCAGCCACCCACGTAGCTGGGATGACAGATGCATGCCATCATGCCCTGCTAATTTTTGTATTTTTGGTAGAGACGGGTTTTCACTGCGTTGGTCAGGTTGAACTCCTGACCTCATGATGGGCTCGCCTCAGCCTCCCAAAGTGCTGAGATTACAGGCATGAGCCACCATGCCCAGCCATTTCTTTGATATACTGATTTCCTTTCTTTAGGATGTATATACAGCAGTAGAATTGCTGGATCATATGGTAGTTCTAAATCATGGTTTTTGAGTGTCTAGAACAAAAGCTAGTATTAAAATAAAAATTTAAAGAACTTTAGTCTTCATTTTTTTTAATTCATCAGTTATAATTCTAAAGGTTGCAAAAATAAAAGTTGTTACTATGAAGTTAACTTCCTTAGCTATTCATGTTTTAAATTGCTAACTAAAAGCTGTTCAGAATGTTTGTCTTCTGCTTTTACTCTCAAACCCACTCTCATTTCTGTAGTTAGACCCATATACAATCAGAAGTTTGACACATTTAAGAATTATTAATTTCTATATTAAATTGACTATATGTTGAAGGAAAGATGAGCATTAACTCAAGGAAAAAAGTGCTGACATATTTCGAAAAGTAAAATCTAGTTTCTCTACTTCTCTCATCTAAAATAAGAACACTTCTTCCTCTCTTTTGCAGGTTGTAATACAACTGAATAACACATATCAGTAAATTAAATGTATTGATTTATAAAAGTTGAGTGGGCTGAATTAATATTAAAGCATAAACAAATTTTTATTCTCATTATCAGTGTTATCACCTTAAGAGCATGTGTAGAAAAAGAACTAGATTGAATCTGGTAGATGATATGGTTACTACAAAGTTCTAAAAATGTTGATTTCTATGAGAATGTATACATGCACTAAAATATTCAATAATTCCTTTTATGGAAATGAAACTTGTTAATAGCAAGTGATTGTTTTTCTCTGGCATATAATTGTAGCCACACTCTCCAAGTCCGTTACACACAGGGAAATCACCCCACAGCTGCAGTGCACAGAACGTAAACGGGGAATAACCGACTTTCTTTGCATTTGAATTTGAATTTGCAGCTAGTGAATATTTGGACTGATTGGCATTTTCAACATGGTGTATATATATTTTTAAATGACCATATTACATATTTTACATCTAAAAATGTATGCTTATGCTCATTTTTGCCATAATGGAAAAGGAAAATTACTGTGTGATTGTACTAGAGAGAAGTCAAAGTTAAACAAGTTATTATTCTGGAAACTATTTTTGTTGCTGTAAAAAACAATTCTATATTATCTTAAAAAATTTCAACATCTGGCTATCTCAAAATTACTTTTTAAAAGTTTATTTTGGTAACAGTGATCCTAGAGTGTAAGTATCTTCTTAATTTATAGTCAGTAAACTGAGAATTCAATAATTTGAATAGTCATCTAATGTGACACAATCAATGAAATAATTCAAATTCTGGCCCTGATTATTCCGTTTCTATTCAGAAATTCAATCACACATGGTATTGTGAGTGAAATTAAAATCTTTCAGTGAATATGGTAAAATCATATACGTGAGCATTTTAAATCAGTCAAATTAAAGAGGAAAAGCAAAATAAGAAAGCAATGAAAGGAATTCAATATAAGAAGTAAAAAATGTGAAATCTAATAAATGAAAGAATGTAAGAGAGTAAAAAAGTCAAGCAATAGCTTATAATACTGAAAGAATTGCACTTTTGGAAAACCAGTCCAATAAAACCATTGTAAAAATCATCTATGCAAGGTATGAGATGTAATATGTATATATTCACCATGTCCCTGGGCTGTAGTGGATAAAGAGCATTATTCCTTTCCAAATTACATGAATTCTATATCACTGACCATTTGCATATGCTACATGTGCACACACACACAATCTATGAACAATATAATGTTGTTATGAAGATGTGGAACTATAACATTAAAAAATCAATTATAAACTAGAAATCTTGTTTAAAGGAATTATTTATGATTTGAAACACTGCTAATATTTTATTACATAATGAACTATAATGAATTCTTGATAAAGTGGAACTATTTCCAGATAAAATAGACAAAGGACAAGAACTGGAATTTACAAAAGAAGAATTATTACTATAGCGTATAAAATAGCTTCATATGAATGATAAAATGTATAGTATCAGTGATTGTTTAAAATTTATAATTTCATTTTGTCTTTATCTTAATGTAAAGAATTAAGGGAAACAAGGCAAAAAATCACATTTTACATGTTTATATTTAAGTTTACTATTTGTAAATATATATTTGAGAATCACTATGACATATTTGCAAGGTAATATAAAGTCAATAGAGTCTGTACAAAATTTTGATAAAGTTCAAAAGTTTAATAATTATGTCAAATTGCATTCCAAAAGTTTGCCCCAAGCTACAGTTCAACAACAACAAAATAGTCATACATGTTTTCCCTCATTCTAGACTATTCTGATACTGATACCTGATTATTTAAAACAAATCCAACCTGGTAGACACAAAATGATATTTTTTAGGGCACAAGTGAACATTTTCTTCTGTCATGTATATGCTATCTGTATTAATTCTTTTCTGAATATCCCACACATATGATTGCCCTGGATTTTTGTTTGTGTGTTCCTTTTGTTTGTTTTGAATGAGTCCTTCTTGATTTCCTTTAACATGTTTGGTAGCATACACTATTATGGCATATATGAACCTTTAAAGCGAAGTTTATAATTATTTGGTGATTTGGGGTGATATAGACATATTTTGAGGGCATGTAAATATTCTGAGTCTCAGTGACACAGATTGGTGTTAGACTTATTTTATTTGAATGTGTCTACGCCTCTTCTGGTTTGGATGTATGAATTCCTGACTGGCATTCCATTCGTAGCATCTTACAATTTTAAAATATTTAAAGAAATAAAAAGAATTTTAGGTGAATACAATGTAAGATTTTAAACCAATAAATTAGTTGATCTAAACAAAATGGAAACAAAATTCTAGGAACACAAATTACTTTAGCTTACTCAACAGAGAAAATCCGAACAGAATTACAAAAAGTAAATATATCAAATCAGTAATCAAAGAGCTCTAAAGTAATAAATGCTCATGACCAGATGGCTTCACTGGTGAATGCAGCTAAATACTTTAAAAATAATTAAAAGCAATCCTCAAACTTTTCCAAAAGATAAATGAGGAATACTAATTTATTTTGTAATGCTTGACTCACCCTGCTACCAAAGCCAGACAAAAGCATCAGAAGAAATGGAAATAACAAGACAATATCCCTTATGATTATAGATGCAAAAATTATCTTCAATATACTAGAAAACAGAATTCAACAGCATATTAAAGGGGTTATAAACCATGATCCAATGGGATTTTTCTCAGGAATGTGAGAATAGCTTAACATATAAAAATCAATCTATGTTACACACCATATTAATAGAAAAGGAATACAAAACAGAACCAATCATGATTATTTCAATTGATGCAGAGAAAACACTTGGCAAAATTCAACAAAATGCATTATTAAAAAAATAAACTAGGAATATAAGTAACCCTCCTCATTATAAATAAGTCGACTCTATGAAAAACCAAAAGCAAACATCATACCCAAGGTTGAAAGTGTTAAAGCTTTCTTCTTATAATTTCAAACAAGACAGTAATGCCCAATTCTATCATCTCTATGCATTATTATTTGAGAAAATTTAGATTAGGTGGTTTATCAAAAACAGTTCTGGAGTTTGAAAGTCTCAGATCAAGGTGCTAGTGTGGCTGGATTCTGATAAGGGCCTTCTTCTGTGTTGCAGACATCCAACTTCTCCTTAGACATTTACATGGAAGACAGAGGTAAAGACAGCTTTATAGAATCCTTTTTATAAGAATACTAATCTCATTCATGAAGGTTCTACCTCCACGACTTAATAACCTCCTAAAGTCCCACCTTGGAATGTCATCACACTGGAGTTTAAAATGTAAACATATGAATTTGCAGGGACACAAACATTTAATCCATTATACTATTCAATGGATAGAGAATAGTCTCTTCAACAAATAGTGCTGGGACACATGACATCCACATGGAGAAGAACGATATTGGAGGCCTACCTCACACCATATTAAAAAACGAACTCTAAATGAATCAAAAACCTATAGTTAAAACTATAAAATTTGTATAAGAAAACAGAATAAATCTTTATGACCATGGATTTGACGAAGCTTCTTACACACAACAGCAAAAACACAAGCAACAAAACTAAAAAATACATGAATATAATTTTATTATCATTTAAAACTTTTGTCCATGACATGATATTATTACAAAAGGAAGCCTATAGAATTGGAGAAAATGTCTATAAGTTAAATTCATTATAAGTTTCTAATACCTAGGATACACGAAAAAAAATTACCACTCAAAATCATCTAAAAAATGGGCAAATGACTTGAATAGACATTTCTCTAAGAAGGATATTGAAATACCCAATAAGTACATAAAAGATGTTCAACATCATTACTGATTGGGTAATGTAAATAAAAATCAGCTTTTTATACTCTCTCAAGTGGCTATACAGTATTATTTTTTAAAGAAGAAAGAAAGAAAAAGTAAATAAAATAAAAACATACAGAGAAATTGGAATTCTTATGCACTGTTGGTGGGAATGTAAGTTAGTGTAACTAGTATGGAAAATAATATTAAAGACCCTCAATAAATTTTAAAAAATAACATATGACCCAGCAATTCTTCTCCTATGTACTTAAAATAATTGAAAACAGGTGTTCAAACAAAAATTAGTATATGCATGTTTATAGCAGTACTATTACCATAGTCAAGAAGTGAAAAATATCCAAATTACCATCAAATTTAAAAAATATATATATATATAGTACAGCCATATAATGGAGTATTATTGAGTCATTAAAATATAGAATTATGATACATGCTACAACATGGATAAAATGTGAAAACATTATGCTATGTTAAAAAAGCTACACACCAATGGCAAGATGTTGTATAATTCTGTTTATATCTAATATAAAGAATAAACAAAGACAGAAAGCAGATATGTGGCTGTCAGTAACTAGGGCGAAGTAGGGGTTGATAAGTGACTACTTAATGTTTATATAAGGTTCCCTTCTAGGTTAATGAAAATGTTCTGGAACTAGTTAATGGTGATAGCTGAACAAAATTGTGAGTGTACTAAATACTACTGAATTATATACATTAAAATGGCTAAAATGGTGAATTTTATGTAATGTGAATTTACCTCAATAAAAAATGTATACATTTAGATACAGTAAAATTCACTCTTTTTGTATGCAGATTTGTTTTGATAAGGGCCTAAATTCATGTAACCTCAAACACAATGAGGTATAGAACTGAAACACTTTTTAAAAAATATGCCCACAAACTGCCTTTTGAAATCAAGCCATCTACACAGTCTTATCCCCTGTCATCTACTTTTCTGTTAGGCAGCTCTATAGTCTTGCCTTTACCAAAATATCACATAAATGACATAATGATGTGTTATATATACAGGTTCTTTATCATAATGTATTTGAGATGCATCCATGTTGCTCTGTATATCAATAGTACAGATAAACCAAAGACTAATATAGATAAACCAAAGATTAATATAGATAAACCACTTACTTATTGAAAAAGTATTTGGTTTGTTTCAAGGTTATGATGATTATAAATAAAGATTCCTATAGAAATATAGGTATTTATATGAAAACAAATATTCACTTTTCTGGAGTAATTGCCTAAGAGTGGGATTTCTGGGTCATATTGTCAACTTTCACAAACTGTTTTTCAAAAGTGGCTGTTATAAGAGTCATCAAGTATTCACATTTTAGATTTAGGAAAATTACTATAAAAAATGGACATTATCTTAATAAAACTGACAAATCACCAAGAACACACAGGCCCAGAGATGCTGCACCAACTGATTTCAGATAAAGCAGATACAAATTGTCCTGCCGGTTCTTCCCAAATTGCAGATGTACGAATTAAATCATTATTGTAGTTCTTATTCCAGGTCACTAAGTTGCATAGTGGTTTGTTGTACAGAAATACATAGCCAGAAGAGTAAGATAATTTCTTTTTTGTATTTGTCTCCTGTATTTTTATCTTCTACCACAATGATTGTGAAGTTAATTTAGAGAAGTATGAAATATTTTATATGCTAATGCTCAAAATATTTGAAAATTATTATACTTACTATGAAAAATGTCAAATTGGCTTAAATGATACTTACGATTTTTCTTAATTGGTCTTATTTTATGCCAATGCTCATTTATAATTTACTACCACTAACCTACCTCTCAATCTTCAGTCTTTTATTTACATGGGTCAAATCGCAATTAAAAATAGTATAGCAACAGTATTAGTCCATTTTCACGCTGCTGATAAAGACATACCCAAGACTAGGAAGAAAAAAAGGTTTAATTGGATTTACAAGTCCACATGGCTGGGGAGGCCTCAGAATCATGGTGGGAGGTGAAAGGCACTTCTTACATGGCGGCAGCAAGAGAAAAATGAGGAAGATGCAACACCAGAGACCCCTGATAAAACCACCAGATCTCGTGAGACTTATTCACAACCATGAAATTCAAATTATCTCCCACAATGTGTGGGTATTATGGGAGTACAATTCAATATGAGATTTGGGTGAGGTCACAGAGCCAAACCATATCATTCCACCCCTGACCCCTCCAAATCTCATGTCCTCATATTTCAAAACCAATCATGCCTTCCCAACAGTTTGCCAAAGTCTTAACTCACACCATCACGAGGTCCCTCAATAGGCCATCTGCAGGCTGAGGAGCAAGGAGAGCCACTCTGACTTCCAAAACTGAAGAACTTGGAGTCAGATGTTCTAGGGCAGGAAGTATGAGAGAAAGATGTAAGCTAGGAGGCAAGGCCAGTCTCTCTTTTTACATTTTTCCGCCTGGATTGGGCTGTCAGAGTTTCCCATTGATCTCTACCACAGAGCATGGTAATACTGAGAGACCCCCTGATGAATTTCCTGTATTCCATGCATAGTCTTCCTTACCTCTGTTGTGGAGTGGTAGACTGATTTCATCTTGATAGTCTGGGTCATTCACCCCAGCTAACACTGTAACTCCCTTCTTAGCCTGTTGACTTAAAGGTAGGTGGAGCGCAAAGTGTCCAGGTGGCAGTTTTAACTTCCAGTTTAATGGAATCATTGTTGTGTCCCCTGGTGGCAGTGTTCCTCCCTCTGGAACTAAGACCTCTAGGCCAGCAAAATGCAATGCCATGGGAACAGGAAGCAAAAATTTTGCTAGTGGATCATTAAGGGTGATGTAGAGTGGTGCCACTTCCACCTCTACCCCTTGATTCCTGGACCCATGAATCGTGGCTATGGGAGAAACAGTACCATACAATGGACACTGATTCAGAGCATACACGGCCTTCTGGAGAACTTTGTCCCAGCAAACTGTTGTCACATAGTTGGCATTGTAATTGTGACTTCAAAAGGCTGTGCCACCATTCTATCAATCCAGCTGCTTAGAAATTTCTTCCACCAGATACCCGAAATCATCTCTCTCAAGTTTAAAGTTCCACAAATCTCTATGGCAGGGGCAAAATGCCACCAATCTCTTTCCTAAAACATAACAAGAGTCACCTTTGCTCCAGTTCCCAACAGATTCCTCATCTCCATCTGAGACCATCTCAGCTTGGACCTTATTTTTCATATCACTGTCAGTATTTTTGTCAAAACCATTCAACAAATCTCTAGGAGTTTCCAAACTTTCCCACATTTTCCTGTCTTCTTCTGAGACCTCCAAACTCTTCCAATCTCTGCCTGTTACCCAGTTCCAAAGTCACTTCCACATTTTCAGGTATCTTTTCTGCAACATCTCACTCTCAGTACCAATTTACAGTGTTTTTTTGTTTTTGTTTTTGTTTTTGTTTTGAAGACATTTCACTCTTGTTGCCCAGGCTGGAGTACAGTGGCACCATCTCGACTCACTGCAACTTTCATGTCCCGGGTTCAAGCGATTCTCCTGCCTCTCAGCCTTCTGAGTAGCTGGGATTACAGACGCCCGCCACCACGCCTGGCTAATTTTTGTATTTTTCGTAGAGACACGTTTTTCACCTTGTTGGTCAGGCTGGTTTTGAACTCCTAACCTCGTGATTCACCCGCCTCGACCTCCCAAAGTGCTGGAATTACAGGAGTTAACACTGCACCCGGCCCACCAATTTACTGCATTAGTCCGTTTTCACGCTGCTGATAAAGACATACACCCAAGACTGAGAAGGAAAAGAGGTTTAGTTGCACTTACAATATCACATGACTGGGAAAGCCTCAGAATCACCGCAGGAGGTGAAAGGCACTTCTTTCATGGCAGCAGCAGCAAGAGAAAGACCAGGAAGATGCAAAAGCGGAAACCGCTGATAAAACCATTAGATCTCACGAGACTTAGGCACTACCATGAGAACAGTATGAGGGAAACCACCCCGTGATTCAGATTACTTCCCACAACACGTGGGAATTTTGGGAGTACAATTCAAGATGAGATTTGGGTGGGGAAACACAGAGGCAAACCATACTAGCAACATAGAAAGGAGCAGGGGTTGGAGGATTTTCTAGAACAATGGTCCTTAGAAGAGTCAGCATGAACATGAAGTGGAATAATTGCAAATAAGAGAAAAAAAATAAACAAAAACATATCTTCTCTCAGGTGACTCTTTCTGCACATGAGCTTTGAATGATCTCCCAGATAGGAGAAACTGAAAATATCTCATACCAATCAAACGGTGTTGGATTTACTGAATATTTTCTTGGATACTTATAAAACTCCAATGCAGTTAGTAAAGACTACACTGGAAAACAGATTGATAACGAAATCTCACTGAGGAATAAAAATAATGAAATATGAATTTTTCCAAATGAGGTGAATTTGTTGGGTACATTGAAATTTTAAAAATCTATAAGGAGATGATCCTCTATTAATATATGATTCAGACTTTTATACAGTACCTGATTATTATACCATCTTAAATCAACTTAGTAACAATACACCTAACTTTATTTATTTTATTTTTTTATTTTTATTATTTATTTATTTATTTATTTATTTATTTATTTATTTATTTAGAGACGGAGTCTCGCTCTTTTGCCAGGCTAGCGTGCAGTGGCGCGATCTCGGCTCACTGCAACATTCGCTTCCCAGGTTTCAACGATTCTCCTGCCTCAGCCTCTTGACTAGCTGGGACTACAGGCATGCGCCACCACGCCCTGCTAATTTTTGTATTTTTAGTAGAGGCAAGGTTTCACCATGTTGGCCAGGATGATCTGCATCTCTTGACCTTGTGATCCACCTGCCTCAGCCTCCGAAAGTGCTGAGATTATAGGCGTGAGCCACCGCACGCGGCCCAACATTATATTATATATTAAATGACATCCTGAGAATTGAGTGCTGCATGAAGTTGCAGAAAAAACAGCAAACAGAATATATAAAATATAAATAAAAGCAAATAAAATATAAAATATTTTATTTGAATAATAGTGATATTTTTCAAAGATTTTTGTGTAAAAGTTAATGTTTTTCATCCCCATTTTACGGAAAGGAAATTGAGACTCAGAGATAATATTATTTGAATGCTATTATTCTTAAAAAAAATTATTTTGTTTTATTGCTGGTTTTGTTTTCCTTCTCTTACATAGGGAATGTCATATTCACTCAGTTTGGTCTTTTTGTTTTTAATGCTGGATAGCTAAGCTTTTAGACTAGAGTACGTTTAATCTTTTATTGACTTAAGTGGAATAAGCCAAGCATAAAGAGACAAATACCATATGATCCCACTCATATATGGAATCTAATACAGTTGAACTTGTAGAAGTAGAGAGTATAATGGTGGGTATGAAAGACTTTGAGTGGGGTGGGTAAAGTGGATGAAAAAAAGAAAAATATTGCCTAATGGGAACAAAATTAGTTATATAAGAATAAGTTCTGGTATTCTCTTGTGCATCAAGGTGACTATAATTAATAATAATCTTTTGAATATTTCAAAATAGCTAAAGTAAAGTTTTAAATGTTCTCATAAAAAAGAAATGGAAAATATTTGAGGTGATGGCTATGCTAATTACCCTGTTTGACCATTCTACAAAGTATACATATATCAAAACACCTATTCCATACATATGTATACAGATTTATTATTTGCCAATTAAAATAAAACTTTAAAATGCACTAAATTTCTTCTCCTATTTAATAACACACAATGAAAACTTTTTAATGAATGAGAAATATGAGAATTTTCATTTTGGTATTTTGTATTTTGATTTTGATATCCACTAAATAAGCTGTTTTACTTCTGTTTAGGCGCTTTCAATTTCTCTCTGAACATTTTAAGATGATTATACAAATAATCACTCTTTCAACTTCTCAAATATTTAATAATTTACAGACTTATCATATACATTCTAAATGTTAAGGGACATTTCCACATACTACAGTACCTACGTACTTGTTTATATGAGTTAGTGATAGGGAGTGTTATAATAGTAGTGGATTTAAATTATACACACAAGTCCCCACATCTAGATTCTGTTTTTCATATTGATTGTTAGAGATGGGTTCTTGATATTTTGCCCAGGCTGTTCTTGAATTTCTGAGCTCAAGCGATTCTACCACCTCAGCCTCACAAATAACTGAGATTACAGGTTGGCGCCACTATGCGTGGGTAAATTCTACTTTCTATCTATATCTTTGGGGAAGTTATTTAACATTTTAGAGCTTCATTTTTCACTTGGAATTGGCAAAAATATACAGTGACTGCCTCAAACCGGCTATAAGGAGTAATTGAGAGAGATTGTTAACTTTTCTAAAGCAAGCTTGCATAACGCCAAGTGCCAACACTTAATATTACTTGATAGAATCTTCAAATCTCATGATGTCAGGTTTTTTTAATCTTCTTTTGCAGATAAGGAAATGAAATAGAGAGAGGTTAAGTAAATTGCTCAAGATTATACAAGTAACAGAATGCAAAACCACAATTTGAATTCAGGTAGTCATATTTACAGTTCAAATTCTTAGGAATTACTATTGCCTTGATAACTATATCCATTATTATTATTACTATGATTCTGTAAATGACTGTGGAAGAATGTAATTATCAGCACCAATGGAATGGTACATTGACTTCAGAGATTATGTGAGAAAGAAATGATGGAGGAATGAAATAGAATTATCTGCATTCTTCAACTAAAAACTGAATAAAAACATGCTGCAAAGCTGTGTCATACCATCTTATTAACATCCTTCAAATTCCATCTCCATGTTTCTCTTTTAGGCTATCCATACTGTGATTTAAAAATGCATATGATAACAAAACAGATAATACCCACAAAGAAAACTCTAAACATGGTATTATTATGTAGCTTTACACTTACATATGACAATTTCCTTCTGTGCCAAATGGAACTAGGTCAAGTTTGGACATGTGATACACCTTAACATCAGAAATAAAGATGATCAACTACTAAAATCAGGTCAGTATGCCTTGCTGAGCAAGACTGACAGAAGATAAAAGAGTTGTAAAGATCAAGAGCTTACAGATTCAAATTTGGCTCTTCTATGAAAATGCATGCATATATCACAACCATAACTTATCTGTATTTTAGACATCATTTTCACTTTGTAAGTCTTATTGGTAACATTTCTATTTTAATATTATTAATTGAGGAAATCTCAGATACATAGCTTTATGTGTTAAATAAGATTAAATAATACATAGAAAATGCATTGCTTCTATGCTAACTAGCAACAAGAGACTTATCGTTGAACCAAGAAGGCAATAATTCTTAAAAGAGGAAGATAATCTTATATTTGTAAAGAAAATATAGTTTCTCATATTTATGATAAGTGAAGAACAGATTTTATTATATGAAGCTTTTATATGTTGTGTTCAAGCAACCAAACACTGTGCTAAAGAAACCAATTTTATTCAGATGTTGTGTTAATCCTTATCCTGGACTAATACTTTAAGCAAGGAAAGCTAATCTGGATTTATTTCATCTGAATAAGGTCCTATATTAAAACATGATGTAATCTCTTATTCTCTCTACATGAAAACCCAATGTCCTTCTCCCTTTGCTCTCAGCTGTCTTCCCCCTTTCCATAAATTTCATTAACTGTAGCCAAGTAACCAGAAAATCAGTGAAAGATGTTAAATAGCTAACACCATAGCAAATGAAATGATAGTGATATCATCACAACATTCCTCAGAAATGGCCCTCCATTGAATTTTAGCCCTATTTCGGATTTTATTTAAGTAACTACTGATGCATAGTGCAGTAAATACTCTCTTCTAAATATGACAAATAAAATGTAAAAACAAGAAGCTGTTTTGAATAATATCAAGCAGTGCCATTTTTTTTAGAAACTGTTTTGCAAAATTTCTGAGCTATACATTTTCACAGAGTGTAGCAATTTAGACATCAGGGGAAAAATGAACTTTTAAGAAATTGTTATTATCTATTATTAATTTTGTTTAAATTGACTAGGACCATAATAATACATTGTATCCATCTGTTCTCACACTAATATAAAGACACATCTGAGAGTGGGTAATTTACTAAAAGAAGAATTTTTATTGGCTCACAGTTTTGCAGGCTGTACAGGCTTTTGCTTCTGGGGAGGCCTCAGGAAACTTAACAACTGTAGTGGAAGGCAAAGGGGAAGCAAGCACGTCTTACTTGGAAGCAGGAGGAAAGCAGATCGGGGAAGCACTACACACAGGCAGATCTTGGGAGAAGTCCATCACAAGATAACACTAGGGGAATGAGTTAAATCATTAGAAACTGCTACCATGATCCAATCACTTCCCACCAGTCCCCTCCCCCAACACTCTGGATTACAATTTGACAGGAGATTTGTGCAGGGACACAAATTCAAACCAAATCATACATTAAGAATATTTTTCATTAAATTTGTTCACATTTTCAGATCCTCATTTAATGCTAGAGGCAGGAGCACTTTATACATTCTCCTAAACACTATGTGATTCTTCCATCAAATTTTCCACTTTGCAAATTTGTCAGCCTTTAATTCCATCTCACTCTTCTTTCTCATCTTCCTGCAACCCCACATATAAAGCACAACAAAGTTAGACTATTTCAAAAGTATGTATAAGTTATGCTTAAATGAATATGATTGAAGTACTAATGTTACATAATTGTTTAAATGTGCTACTGGTATATAAACATTTTTAAATAGTGTTTTATTAAATAAAATATACATTTGCTTATTTTTTGAGAGCACATATTAGTATATGTGTTGTAAAATATAAAAATTTAGCCTTGGTAAAATTTTGAAGTCTAAGTTTGGTGAATACAATACAGTTTTTGTCAGGATCAGTAGACCAATAATACTTTGTGATCAAGGCTCCTGTTATTTCCCCAAAGTGCTCCATAAAAGGGTTGTGTCCGGGTCATTGACTTCATCGGCCTTTTGCAAAACCTGCTGTCGATTTAATTATAGTCAAAGAGATCTGTGTTCTATATGATTAACTATAAGATAGAGTTCATTTCCTTGGAATGAATATATCTTCTTATAACATTCTACATATTATAATTTTCTGGGCATGGAAAGTGTAAATCACATTTGAAAATTATATAATCACATTTTCTTTCCTACAAGAATTCAGTCATCCAGTACTTGGGCAATGGAAAAATATTCCTCTGCCTTCATCACATAATTATTGCAATCTTCACTTTTTTGAGGGAAAGAAATGTTAAATGTCATACTCTAGAACTTTCCATTGTCTATAGGAGCTACTCACAGTAAGACTCACCTCAATTATTAAATGTCACCAATGAAATAGAATATGGTTGAACTTAGGACATAATTGGAACAAAACAAAACAAAAATACACTTGTAAAAAATATACCTTTCCATTGTGAGTTTCTTCATGACATATTATCTGTAGTGTGTCATAGAAAAAAATTAAAAGTAAAATACAATAAAATTCACATATTATCAGAGGAACCCCAAATTACTAATTGCTTCAATAATAATAAAGGCCAGGTATTATCAAATATGACATGTGTGATACTTACACTTAATTTTATTTATAATTGCTTTATAAATCAATATGGTATTAAAGTATATTTTGAAAAAATTGTATATAAAATATCTAAAGGAAGAGATCTTATAGAAGTTTTTAAGACCAATTTAGGAAATAATTTGCCATTTGCTTGTAAATTTTATTCACCTTTCAGTATTCACCCTTTCAGTATTTCAGTAATTATTCACCCTTTCAGTATTCCCCCAGCCCCTAGATATCTTGTATGACACATGTTTAAAGAAGACATCACAGCTGAGGAAAAGCATAAAAATGGCACGTATAAATGTAACAATAATTTTTAAAGTACAGATAAGTTGATTTACCATGCAATGTAAAAATAAAAACAAATGGACAAATTTGGATACATAAAATTATCCTAATGTGGAAGGTGAAGTGAGTCCAAATGTTCAGACTAGATACACAATACAGCAGGGTCATTTACAAGTTTAGTTTAAAATGTGACGTGCCATGTGTGGAGAAAAAAAAAATATTGGCTGGAAGCAGGATCAATTCGATGGATTCACTTGTGATTAAAAGAAAATATCCGATAAGCATATATTAACTAAATATTCAGATGCTATCATTGTTAAACTTTTTTTTGAATTTTACAGGTTCCCTTTGTTATGATTGTTTTCATTCATGTGTTTTAGAAAAATGGAAATCTATAGTTTGTTCAAATTTCTGTAGTAAGATGCTTTCTGTATTCAAATACACTTTATATTGACAAAATATTATTATCCAATTTATTGTAAGTTTTTAAAAGTTTTTGCTGGCTGCATTAGCACACATTTGTCAATATTGCATTTAACTTGCCAACTGTATGTGAAATGGTAATTGTGCTCCTCTTTTTAAATTTTGTTTTTTATTTTTCTTTATTTATTTATTGTTTGTTTGAGACAGGGTCTTACTCTGTCACCCAGGCTGGAGTACAATGGTGCAATCATGGCTTACTGAAGCCTTGACTTCTCCAGGCTCAGGTGATTCTCCCACTTCAGCTTCCCGAATAGCAGGGACTACAGGCACGTGCCACCATGTCCAGCTAATTTTTTTTTGTATTTTTTGTTGAAAATGGTTTCTGCCATGTTACCCAAGCTGGTCTTGAACTCCTGGACTCCAGTAATCCACCCACTTTGGCCTCCCAAAATGCTAGAGGACAGGTGTGAGCCACCGTGCACAGCTTGTTTTTACATTTTAAATCTGTTTATTTTACATATAGCTTAAACTTACATTTTATTGCTCATAAGAACAAGGAACATTATCAACTGTTACAAGTTAAGTTTTCTGTTACTTTTTTTTGCCCTACAGAGAAAAGTAACTATATTTGTATGTTAATTTATTGAAAGGAAGAGTCTGGGAATCATTTTATAAGCAATTCAAATAAAACAGAGTTTATATGCATAGGAAACACAGTATTGGTGTTTTTAAAACAAAAATATAATGTGAATTATTAGCTTATATTTAAATATTCCTGTTTTTAATATAAAACATTTTATAATATAGTTTTTTAAATTTGAAAATGGCCAAGAAACTTTCTACTTTTTACAACAGAAATAACATGGTATAAAAAACATAACTGATTTTGATAGAGTAAATATTTTTGTTCTTTACATATATGAAGTAAATTGAATCTTTGTCATATATAGTCTTAATATATTAGCTTACACTGTGCTGGTTATATCGTTCACATATTTTATTTGTATCAGTAAACACAAAATCATAAATTGACTCATTTTACATCGTCCAATTATGACAAACTTGTCAACTATTAATATCTGGATTTTTGCATCAATACCAAATCAATGTTTGCATAAACCACTTATGTTACAAAACTGTAGTCTGTGCATCCAACTGAATAAGAATTTTCAAGGTGAGGACCGGCTGTCTTTACTCTAAGTAGCAATATTATTAATGATTAACAGAGATGGAATGGTTTAAAAATACATGAGTCAATCTCAACTATTTTTGATGGAAAGATGTATGTGTGTCTCTTCCTCAAAATGGATTATTCTGAGATAAATATAGACAAGGAAAGGTAAATACCATTCCATTTTCCGTCACATGTTGAGCAACAAGATAAATCAAGACAGTTGGATTTGATTAAAAAATGTTATTCTGCATCTCTACTTGCATCTTACTATTATGCTGTTATTGCTAGATCTTAAACTATCCATAAAATGCTAGTTTTCAGACATATGATTATGCTTACACAAATCATTTAAGGTTTTGTGCATTCTCATTCATGTTATTTTAGGAGTCTTCCCATAAGAAATTATATTTTAGAAACTCCTTAATCGTATATTAAAATGCCCTTAAGAGCTTTTTTGATTTTAACCCTCTGTATACCATCCTCTGATTCCATTATTAATTTGCAGATGGTTTACATAGAAGACATTTGTCTTTTACTTGGCAAGCATAATAATAATGAAATCATTGCTAATCTTATATAATCATCTTAATTTGTCCATATTAATGTCACTTTCATCTATTATATTCCAGTTTCATGTTAACTGCCAACATAACACACAAATATAAACTATATCTTTGAAAAAAATATTAGTTTCCTTTTCTTATGCAGTTTTGGCATTTGGGAGATTAAAAATATTGATCTCTTAGCAAAACAGTATGGTTTATTGTGGATGCCCTTCCAAAATACTCTTTTTTTTAAAATTTTATGTCAAAATAATTAGGTTACAAGATGGGACAAAACAAATCTGGTGAAAACATTTTACTGATATCACATTTATTGTGTGACACAGAGGTTTTGAAACCTAAACAGTCTGGTTCTAGAGTACATGGCAATATTAAGTTTGTGCTTTACCTTATATATGCATATGTCTGTCTGACAGGAGCAGAATTTAAAGTGAATCACCTCTGTTCAGGAAGTCAGTTTAATGTCATGAAAATTAAAAAGAAATTCAAATATAACTACTATTGTATGCAAGTTGATGGGTTATAAAACTAATCATCTTCAAAGGTTGGCCAACTATGGTTCTGCTGAATAAATCCTGTCACCAATCTGTTTGTGTTGAAAAAGAAATTAAAAATTAGACCCATTTGTCCAGTATTGATTATGTCAGCTTTTATGCTACAATGACACAGTTGAGGATTGGCAAAAAATATAAACCACATGGCCTTCAAACCCTAAAATATTTAGAATCTGGCCCTTTATTAGAAAAATGTATAAACCTCTGAGGTCTGAATTTTAACTCTGAATGTTTTTTAAAAGAGCATTATGCTAGATCATTGAGGAAATGTTCATCCCTATTCTATCTCTGAATGACTTTTTGGTTTTATCTCAAATAATTTGATTTTTTATGTTATCTAGCAAAGTTTAATTGCTACAAATTTACATAAAATATGTAGGCATGTAATTTCCCTGAATTAAAAAAAATTACAGCTAGTCAATATTTTAGTAGGTATCTTTTTACTTAGTCCTTTTATATTTTGCTTCATATTTATAACAGTGACTTTATGATAGTTAATATATACAGTTGTTTCTCATTATCTGTGGGGTATTGGTTCCAGGAGCTCCAGCAGATAGCTATATGCTCAGATTCCCCATGTAAAATGGCATAGTATTTGCATATAACCTATGAAATCCTCCAATGTATCTTAAATCGTCTCAAAATTACTTATAATACCTAATGCAATGTAAATGCTACATAAATACTTGTTATGCTGTATTGTTTAGGGAATAATGACCCAAATAAGTTTGCAAATGTTTAGTATGCAAACATTTTATTTTTTCAAATATTTTCCATTGTGGTTTGTTGAATCCACAGATGCAGACCCCATGGATAGGAAAAGCTAACTCTATATATCCTTTGATTTTAACTTTGTGAATTTGTATTTCAAACAATAATGATAATGACTTAAATAGATCTTCATCTTAATGGGAAGAAATAGAAAATTGTTGAATACTATTTCAAACAGTTCAAAAAAATTACACAACGTTAGTTTTGCCTGTTGTGCTTCCAACTCAGACCAAGTAAAAAAATAGCGATGAGAAAACATATATATAATTTAATGGCATATTAAGTATATTATATACAAATATATACAAACAGGGATACATTACCTTCTTCTGTAGGAGCACACACAGAAACACGCAAACATGATGTAGAAAGGCTTGTGTATAAAATAGGAAAAAGTTGTTGCTCCTAATCTCATACTCAACAGAGAACACCACTGTGACCCAATCAGCATTCTCTAGCACAAGACAGGTGTCCTGTAATTCCATTCAATCTGACACTACCTGAAGACAGTGTCAGAACTTGCAGGTTAAGGGCTCTGTCCCCAAAGACTGTCCCCCTCTTCAGATGCCATTCACAAGAGTAGGCTCCAGGTTTTTCACAGCTTTTTTCCTGTTTGGTTGGAAGTCAGAGCTTTCTACAACTCTCTCCCTGGGCTAAATCCTTTTCTAGAGAGACTAACAAAACTCAAAAAAGTGCTTTACTCACTTTGTCTGGTTTATTCTAAAGGATAACACAAAGAATACAGATGAACAGCCAGATAGAAGAGATTAATAGAGTAAGGTATGGGAAGGGGTGGGGAGTTTCCATGTCCTCTCCACGTATGCCACTTTCCTAGCACCTCCATGTGCCCAGCAACCCAGAAACTCTCCGAACCTTATACTTCAGGGATTTTTATGGAGGCTTCATAATAATTGATCACATAGGAATGATCAATTATTATCAAAATCTCCAGCCCCTCTCTCACTCCAGGAGAACTCGGAGATGGAGCTAAAATTTCCAGTTTTCTCGTAATAGCCTGGTCATTCTGGTGACCAGCCCCCATCTAGGAACCCAGTAAGAGTTGCCTTGTCAGAACAAAAGAAACTCCTGCTATCCAGGAATTTCCAAAAGATTAGGAGCTCTGTAACAGAAACCTGGGCCAAAGACCAAATATTAGACAAAAAATATGTATACAGTACCCTTACTGCTCAGGAAATTACAAGGGTTTTAGAAGCTCTGTGATAGAAATGGAGCAGAAACCATGTATAAATTTTTTATATTACAGTATCACAGCCTGTGAGAATCCTTCAATAATATTCTGCTGTTGTATTTATTACTTTGTCCAACCAAAAAAGATATGTAATTTTTGGGGAATCCTTGGCCACCCAGCAGTAACGCATACTTTTTGCACATTCAAAATCCAAATATTAACATAATACAGCTAATATATACATGCAATTCTTTTAACTCTTTAACAATTGATGGTTGCCAAAAGAGATATAGAAATATACAATTTACTGTAGAAAATTTAAGAGCAAAAAGATATTTGTCAGGAAGCCAAAAGAGCTAATTTTGAAATGGTGTTCACAACAGACATCCAAATAAAGATATTCTTTGGTAGAATATTAGGGTTGAGAGTTTTCAAGAAAGATTATGGTTTACTGTACAGTTTTAGAAATTATCAACTGATACTTACTTGTTATATTTTTGCTTTGCTAGTAAATTTGATCTTTAAGACAAAGCATTTGGATATCAATAAGGTAGAGAAAAAAGCAAAAAATTAATATTTAACATATTTCTAATTTATTTAGCAAAAATGTCACTAACATAATTCTGATTCCATGAATTCAAGATAGATATGTCTGTAAAAGACAACATTTCATTGGGCGTTTGTTTTCTAAAGGAACAACGTATGTCTTACTGCCCTATTATGTCATGAGTATACAAGAGACAAGAGGAATGATATCTCTTTAACACTCAACTTCTTTTAGTCAAGATACAAAAGATCACAAATACAAATCCACTGAATTACCAGGTCATAGATTTTATTTTATTTTGTTATTTATTTATGAGTTTTTTGTTTTTTGTTTTTTATTTTTTTGACATAGTTTTGCTCTGTCGACAGGCTGGAGTGCAATGGGGAGATCTCAGCTCACAGCAACCTCTGCCTCCCAGGCTCAAGTGATTCTCCTGCCTCAGCCTCAGCTTACTGAGTCGCTGGGATTACAGGCACCCACCATCATGCCAGGCTAATTTTTGCATTTTTGGCAGAGATGGGGTTTACCGTGTTGGCCAGGTTAGTCTTGAACTCCTGACCTCAGGTGATCCATCTGCCTTGGCCTCCCAAAGTGCTTAGATTATAGGTATGAACCACCACTCCCAGTCAGTAGATATTTAAATTATTAGTCAATGTCTTGGTTACTGTGATTATGATAAAGTGGTCCAGCATAATTCATTTAGGAAAGCTGTAACTCCGACAAAGGAAAAGAGAATTTGTTTTCTTTTCTTTTCTTCTTTTCTTTTTCTTTCTTTCTTTTTTCTGTTTTTTTTTTTTTTTTTTTTTTGAGACTGAGTCTTGCTCTGTTGGCCAGGCTGGAGTGCAATGGTGCGATCTCGGCTCACTACAACCTCTGCCTCCCGGATTCAAGCAGCTCTCCTGACAGCCTCTTAAGTAGCTGGGATTACAGGCATGTCCCACCACACCCGACTCATTTTTGTATTTTTAATAAAAACCTGATTTCACCATGTTGGCCCAGCTAGTCTAGAACTCCTGACCTCAGATGATCCACCCACCTCGGCCTCCCAAAGTGCTGGGATTACAGGTGTGAGCCACCACTCCCAGCGGAAAAGAGCAATTTTTAAATTTACAAATCAGTGTTGTAATGATAGGAATATATATGCATATATTTAATATTAAATCTTATCTTTCAGAAAAATGTCATTCATGTATCTGTTCGTAGTATCAATCAATCTTGATGCTGAGAATTAAAATTTAATAATATATTTTTATTAGTAAAAAAGAAAGGTAACTGAAAAGGGCATTAACTTTTTAAAAGCTGTTTTACAACTTACGGGCTAAGGAGTACATTGAAGTTGTGTGGGCTCATTACTTTTTTCAGAGACTCATTGTGGAGTGGCGTGTCTTTGTAGACTGTGGCCCTCCGGCATCTATTTAGTGGCAAGTTGCAGCCTCTGACCAAAGCAAGATCCTATTGTGGCTGTTTTATAGACACATTCTTCAGTACTAACCTCAGTGGTATTGAAAGAGATGAAGAGAGACATGAAGTTGGGATGGAGAAAACTGTTAACAATGAAACAACTGTATTGAAATATTCTTTAAAAATTCATAAGGTGTGCCAAGTTTGGTTTTCGATAGACATCTTTTTAACACTGACGAGATCCATCACGTAACAGAGAACCTAGTGTTTGCTTTGAACATTTAGCTCTTGAACAATTTTAGTTCAATTCAATTACAGCTTTGTGAGTGTAACATACTAGAAATGAAGTTGTTTATCAAATTCACTAGAATAATTACAGATTTATATGTTTTAATGATGAGTGTCTGGGTCTCATCTTGTTTTTTAAAATCACTGCAGTTCCACACTGCTTTGTTCTTCATAAGCTTTACTTCTCTTCCACATATCTGATAGTTTTCTAAGTTCCTAAAAACAACAGAAAATGAAAGCATTTTTGATTAAATAAAACCCTTAAGATGAATTCACACAGTTAATTTTAGGTTAAGTATTAATAGTTCTCTGAACTCTCTAAGACACACAACTAAAATTAAGTTCAAACATGTTCCTATTATAAGAATTACATTAGTTCAAATATGTTTGTCTCGTAAGGATTACATTAGATCATGAACTTTACATCCATGGATGCTGTATTTCTATTCTCCTACTTTTGCAGACTTGGTGTGTGGCTCCTTGCCACCTTCATCTGACTGTTCTTAATTGTACTGTTTACACACATAACTCTTTACATGAAATAAAATATTTTAAAGTTTTCAGTTGATTTATTGTGCTAACTGCAGTGTTTTTGTGTAATGACAATCGGATGATGTTAATAGAAACATATTATTAGAGATGATTATGCAATTTTCTAGAATTCAGTGGTGTTTCCATGATATTTAATTTCTATTTTTACCAGAAGCATGTAGCTGGAAAACAAATGATGGCAAATATAATACAAAGTTATCACTCTTCAGTATCTTCAATAATAGTGGTCTATTGTTATTTGGTTAAAACAAAAGAGAGACTAATAATCAATATCGTTATATTTTGAGTGAGTAGATGGTATAGGTTTGATTTGTCAAATACATATGAAAAATAAAACACGTCATAAGAAAGGACATTTGTTTTACTAAACTTAATACTTGCACTAAAATAATCTAAACATCATGACATATCATATGAATAAATGATGTATTAATACACTAATTTCCATTAACAAAGCTTTAAAAATTAACATGTAAATAATAGTAATTATAATGTAAATTAAGATTGTGAAATGAGAATAGTTTATTACTCAAAGCACTTATTTCACATGATCGTTAAAGTAATTGTTTCTTTTTAAGTATTCCATTCCCATGATATTGAACCATGGTGTGGATGATGACTTTCTACAATAGTTCAGGGTTCCAAAACACCGTATGGATTGTATTTCAAATAACTTGTTTGTGGGTCTTGCATAGATAGTTTAGACAATAGAATAGCTGAAATAGCAAATGAAATGGCATGTAGAATATACCACTTAGGAAAAGCAAATTGCTATTTTCAAAGTATACCTGTTAACTCCTTCAGGAAAACTTACTTTTATTAAATATATTTATTATATACCCATAGAAAATGTTGCAGCTGAAACTGAGCTCTATAATGCAGTCATATAATGAAGTAAGAATGAATTAAAGATCTGGATGAGAGATTGGCCAATTTCCATAAGTAGCCTGGGGCCATTTTGGAGTGGGGGTACTTCTAGCATTTCCCTCAAGATGGCTATGACCAAGATACAAAAGCAGGAGGAAATGATACAAATACCAAAGGGAAGCTCATAAGAAAGGAGTGAGTGTGGGGTGGTGACACAGGCCGTAGGAAAAGACAAAAAGGATTCATGAACAAGTCCCGTTGTTGCCTAGAGTGAAGCCACGTGTGTCTTCATGACAGGTCACATAGAGGAACTGAGTTGAATCTGGTTTGACTTGTTCCCCCATGCAGGATTTGCAGACCAGTATGAGGGAACAGTGTGCACACTCTTCCTATCCGAGGTAGAGAGAGGTATCCTAAGCAAGGTGTAGGTAAATATCTTTATAAATTCATTTTCAGGGAATTTGAAAGACCTTCCTGGAGGAGGCAGCACTAAAGAATGGGTAGGGTTTATACCTGTATTGTTGTTGAATAAAGTTATAATACTCAGGTTTTAGGATAAAAAACATGTTCACGAATTGCCAAAGTAAAAGATAGATTATTTCTAGATGCAATATGCACTGATATTCTATACCTTCCTGAATATTACCTTTAATCTATTCAGGCTCTTTCCTTCCCTATAACTATTTTTCTCATTTATCTATTTGTATTTCTTCACTTTGTTTTAACATCTGCCTTTAGAATCACTTTTTAAATAATTTTCTTAGAATGTTTTTATTTCATTTAGGCTACTGTCTTGGATAATTCTTGTCAAGAAGTTATGAATAGAATTTTTACTAATTCCTTAACTGAGATTTACATTACTATTACTTCCTTATTCTCTGACCTGTACAGTAATGATGATGACAATGAATAATACTCACCTTTTCTCCTGTCCCAAACACTTTATTAGACTCCTCAAATTATCTAGAATTAAATTCTACAGAAAAAAAATCAAACAGGTGTATTGCTGTCGTACAATAGATGAGATCACTGAGCCTCCAAAAGGTTAAGTTACTTTCCTAAACGTTAATCCCAGTCTCACTGATGTCAAGCCCCAGGCTTCTTCATGGTTATATTCTGTGCACTTCTGCAGAGCTGGCAGAGCCAAGCTTAGAGACTGTGACTTAACTTCCTGGCCCTTCCAATGTATGTCTGACTGCATCTGAAAACTGCAGGTACTTACAGCACAGTTGGAAGAAATGGAGAAAAAAAGGATTATATTTTTTCATATTACCCTAAGAAAATTAGAACAATCTACCAGATTATTATTTATATATGACTAAAAAATGAGCTAAACCATTTAAATAAACCCTTTGGGTTAGAGAGGTCAAAATAGTGAAATCGATGACCCAGCAGGCAATCTTTCTTGTGCTTCTTTTCCTTTCCTAAAGCACCATGTGTTGTTATATATGTCCTTGGAGAAACTATGTGTTTAATATTTAGTCTATTTAATATTTTAACTCTGCGCTATTGCTCACTGAGGCAGAAATCTGGATACTGAAGTCATACAGCTAAGTCCTATTAGAAGGCTAAAAAAATCTACTTACAATTTCAGAATGTCGATCTGGGCCATTTGCCGTGCATTGCAATGAGGCAGAAAATGCATTTTAGAGTTTGCTGTATTAGAGATAATGGAACTACTTTGCTCAAGAATGAAGAGATAATTTAAATATAATTTTTTGCTTCATATACAATCTCACTATATGTTTTAGAGTCACTTGTATTATATAATGCTTATCTCTGCAGTTTTAATGTGACTGTGACATTTTATGAGCTTCAAATGCCTATTCCCCAGATTTACTATCACACTATTGCCCTACCCACCCCACTCCACTCTACCACACCCCACTCCACTCTACCACACCCCCATTTTTATGGAAATGGTCTCCTTTTTAGTGGTTGTTTTTCTGACTTCTGCCTTGAAGACAGTTCTTGACCTCTCACTGATGTGTCAGTGCTATGCTGTGACAGCTGTCATATATTTGCAGCTCTGCTTTGAACGCTTTGTTTGTATAACATCCCTTCACTTCACCTTTTTGCATGTTTTTGATGCCACTCGCTCAGCTTCATCTGTTGGTGATGTGAAACGAATGAGTTTTCTTACACATGAATGAAAAGGAGAAGTGAAGGAAAAAGACAGGAAAACCCAAACATGAGAGAGGTTTGGACAACTATTGGTTGTGGTATTCCAAGGTTAAAAGTGTGAATTACTTTCAGACCTGGGTTGATGAAAGTTTTTTTTACCATTTGTAGCTCTATTTAGCTTTGTGATGCATCCAATCTTATGGATAGCATAATCATTTGCATATAACCTGTAATATTATGCTGTTGACACATTTTAAAACAATAGTGAAATCCTAACACCATAAGATAAAGGATTTATTATTCTTATAAACAGAAATTCTTAAGAGAGTTCAAAATGTACTTTGAGACATTTTCTGAAGTGGGCCTCTGAAGTTCAGCTTGCAGTTTTTGTCATCCAGTCAATCAGTAAGATTTTACGGTGTTTGCATCGTAACAATTTGTATGGACAGTCTTTCATTAACCTGCTTCTGCTTTCTACTCTTATCACCAAGGCAAAATCACATCCCCATGAGATAAACTAAGTTTTATTTGCTAAAATGTGTTTATAATATATGTATGTGTGTATATGTGCTAAATACAGTAAGTTATAACAATTGACAATAAAGAACGACTGGTCTCAAGCATCCAGTGGTTTGGTGGATGTTTCGTTAGATTTATTCAAGAGATTTTGTTTTCATATTGCTTGATGGTGCCTTTTAAGAGGGTCCATATATTTATTATAGTCTGTTTCTCTTTTGTGGCTTTCATTTCCAAACTTTTTTCTCTCTTTTTATCACTGAAGAAAATGTATGTACTCCACCCGGCTGGCAACTACATTAACATAATTATACCATCTAGCTGTCTTTACAAATACCACGCTACTGTCTTCATTGATGTGATTTATGACTTTGACCAGACTTTTCCAGTAAATTCTTGCTAAGGTAGATAAAAGTTGCTCATTTTATTATTCATTTCAGGAACTGTCTCAAATCCCATTTTTTTCTCCATTTATTTATTTATTTAAGTTCTGGGATACATGTGCTGAACATGCAGTTTGTTACATAGGTATGCATGGGCCATGGAGGTATGCTGCACCTATCAACCCATCATCTAGGTTTTAAGCCCCACATGCATTAGGTATTTGTCCTAATGCTCTCACTCCCCTTGCCCCCCACCCTCCGACAGGCTCCCGTCGGTGATGTTCTATGTGTCCATGTGTTCTCATTGTTCAACTCCCACTTATGAGTGAGAACATGCGGTGTTTGGTTTTCTGTTCCAGTCTCATAATCTCATTTTAAATAAGTCAAAATGGTCAACTTTCTATGGATAGTATCAAATAATTAATCCTCCAAGACCATTAAAAACCTTATGGGGGCTGGGAACGGTGGCTCACGCCTATAATCCCAGCACTTTGAGAGGCCGAGGCGGGCGAATGACGATGTCAGGAGATCGAGACCATCCTGGCTAACAAGGTGAAACCCCGTCTCTACTAAAAATACAAAAAAATTAACCTGGCGTGGTGGCAGGCACCAGTAGTCCCAGCTACTCAGGAGGCTGAGGCAGGAGAATGGCGTGAACCCAGGAGGTGGAACTTGCAATGAGCCGAAATCTCACCACTGCACTCCAGCCTGGGTGACAGAGCCAGACTCCATCTAAAAAATAAAATAAAATAAAATAAAATAAAATAAAATAAAATAAAAACCTTATGGAAGGCCAGGTATGGTGGCTTATGCCTGTAATCCCAGCACTTTGGGAGGCCGAGGCAGGGGCAGGCAGATCACCTGAGGTCATGAGCTCGAGACCAGCCTAGCTAATATGGTGAAACCCCATCTCTACTAAAAATACAAGAATTAGCCGGGCATGGCGTCAGGAGCCTGTAGTTCCAGTGACTCGGGAGGTTGAGGCAGGAGAATCACTTGAACCCAAGAGACAGAGGTTGCAGTGAGTTGAGACTATACCACTGCACTCCAGCCTGGGCAACAGAGCAAGATTCTGTCTCAAAAAAGAAAATTTAAAAAATTTAAAACCTTATGAAGTTGTTTAACTATTACTATTGGGAAGCCCAGAATTTGACAATTTTGGAGGTCCAAGGAGAACAAAATTAAGCTGTCTTCCTCTCTATGTCACAATGCTTTCCACTCAGAAACAGCACTAGCTTCTGCTAGTCCTTGGGCATGTAGCTTGAGTGTCTCTCAGAACCTGATAATTATTGGTAATTAATTAGATTGGATCTGAATGTTAATTTCTTTGTATCAAAGCTCCTCAAATACCAATTTAATCTCCTATCCTTGTGTTAAAAAAAAAAAAAAAAAAAAAAAAAACACCTTTCCTGGGGACCCTTTGATCATCTGATCAGATGTGAAAACTTTCTTAGTGTTAAGAACACTGCTATTTGTCTCTCTCTACCCCTGCCCTTTTTTGTAATATGTCTATTAATAGGGAAGTACTCAAGAAAGAAGATGGACATAGGCCCCAATAAGCCCACTCTTCAAGCCAAACCTGGTGAATAAAAAATTCAGAGTATTCCTTATACTAGCATTCTTTTGTCCAACTTTACTTCAGGTAATTTATCAAAACTTTCTAAGGAGTTTCCACAGTGTTTTCTTGTTTTGTCTGTGAACATTGGAATCTGAGAGAGATCCCTTAACAATACTTTGTAACAACAAGTGCAAAATAGTTGGGTGAATGAATTAGTTGGTTGTGGTCCAAACATTAGCCTGAGGGTCCTAAAACATGAAGTCATAGCAACTGTTTTAGCAACCATTTCAGTGGGTTTGTTTCAGTCCAAATTTTAGTCAGTGTTCCCTCTAGGACTTACTACTAGTTCATAAATGTATTCATAAATGTATGTAATATGTATAACTTGTATTGGTAGACTGATATTATGAATGCTATAATTCAAAATTGCAGTGGCCAATTTTGGAAACTTAGTACAAAACTTTATTGCTTAAGAGGTGCTTTAGAATCAAAAGGGAGCAATATTTCAAATACCAAATGCAAGTGCTTATTTCAGGTAATGTCTGGCAGTATATCAAATGAAAGGCTACAATTTAATGTGGCATCATGACATTTACCAAATTGTGAAATCATCACCACAAATTAGGTTAGATAATTTTCATCTTCCTAAAGAGAGATCCCATACCTACTAGTTGGGGCTCAACACCCCCTCACCCCAACTCACTGACTCCTTCAGTCCTTGGCAACCACAAATCTACTTTCTATTTCAATAGATTTTCCTATTCCAGACTTGTTATACAAACTGAAATATACAACATGTGGTCTTTTATGACTATATTATTTTCCACAGAAAAAGTGTTTCCAAGTTTCTTCTCTGCTGTAGCATGTATCAGTATGTCATTTATTTTTACTGTGGAACGACATTTCATTGTAAGGGTAAACATATTTGGTCTATTCATTCACTCATTCATGGACATTTGTGATGTCTCCAATTTTAGGTTCTTAACATCGAACTGCTATGAATATTTGTGCATAATTGTTTGTGATGACATAAGTTTCTGTTTGTTTTGGTTATCTACCTAGAAGTGGATTAGCTGCATACTACGGTAACTCCTTCTTTGTCACTTTGAAGAACTAAAAAATGTTTTCCAAAGTGGGTGAAGCCTTTTGCAGTTCCAACAGTAGTACATTACTCTTCTGACTTCTCCACACCTTCAGTAACACTTGTTATGCTCTTTAATATCCATCCTAGTGAGTGTAAAGTCTTTTGTCATCATGGTACCCTTTCATTCCCTAATGATTAATGATGGTAAACATCTCTTCATGTATTTATTTGCCATTTGTATATAACTTCTCTAGAGAAATGTCTATTCAAATCCTTTACCTATTTTAACATTAAGTTATATATATTTTATTATGAAATTCTGAGTTCTTTATAGGGATTACTTAAGGAATACATTTTGGAACCTTTGTTTTGATTTTTTATAGTTAAAAAATCTTTTATTTGAATTATGTGATATATGTGCAGGTTTGTTACACGGGTATATTGTGTGATGTTGAGGTTTGTGGTAGAAATGATTCCATCACACAGGT
Organism: Macaca thibetana thibetana; assembly: GCF_024542745.1. NCBI lineage: Eukaryota > Metazoa > Chordata > Mammalia > Primates > Cercopithecidae > Macaca > Macaca thibetana. Next base: position 65,034,917 of record NC_065594.1, read on the forward strand.
AATGAGCATGGTCACCAAAATAAAGTTTTTTGGCCCTTGCTCCTGTCCCTCTCTCTCTGCTTTAGTAGTCCCCAGTGCCTATTGTTTCCATCTTTACGTCCATATATACCCAATGTTTTGTCCCCACTTACCAATGAGAACATGCAGTATTTGTTTTCTGTACTTGCATTAATTTGCTTAGGATAGTGGCTTCCAGATATATCCATGTGGCTTCAAAGACATGATTTTGTTCTTCTTTTATGGCTGCATATTATTCTATGATATATATGTACCACAGTCTCCTTAATCAATCCACTGTTGATGGGCACTTAGATTGATTCCATGTCTTTTGTTGTATAAATCTTTTGCGTTTTTAAAATAGTTTTAAACTTAACCTAAGCTTGCATATTTTTTACAGCACATATCTCCTTTCTTTAGTGTAGTGTCTCTTTAGATCACAATCACTATATTCATTTGGTCTGTCTGAAGAAATCATCAGTGACGCCATTGTTTTATTGAGAGTCCATCCTATATTCACAAGCTTTCAATCAGGACGTCAAAGACCTTAAGTTTCCATATAATACTTTTTTTTTTTTGAGATGGAGTCTCTCTCTGTTGCCCAGACTGGAGAGCAGTGGCGTGATCTCGACTCACTGCAAGCTCTGCCTCCTGGGTTCACACCATTCTCCTGCCTCTGCCTCTTGAATAACTGGGACTACAAGCATCCACCATCACGCCCGGCTCATTTTTTATATTTTTAGTAGAGACGGGGTTTCACTGTGTTAGCCAAGATGGTCTCCATCTCCTGACTTTGTGATCCACCTGCCTCAGCCTCCCCAATTTCCATATAATTCTATTCTTATCCAGCAAATGAATAATATTTGTTGTGTCCTAAAGAAGGAGTGAGGGTTAAGACTGACTCCATTCATTTTCTTAATGTTTTGCCTCCCAAAGGAATTATGTTTAAAAAAACAGCTCAATAATTTTGTCAAAATAAAGTGGGTTACCTAGAACAAGATTCAACCCAGGAAATTAAACTCTTACCCTGAAAGGACATAAGCTGGTTAAACTTTTCCCAGGCCAAAAACTGAGACATAATTAAAAAGAATTCCTGTGTCTTAATAATGACTGCAGACCACAGATTCCATAATGATTACATTAAAGTATGACATCACTATATGGATTAACCATGTTCTCAGCAATGTTACCTTTTCCTAGAAAGACCCAATTTAAATAGCCCTTTTAAGGGTTAAAATGAGCTCTTCAATCACCTTCTTCTTTCCTAAGCAGAAACATTATGCAATAATATCAGGCATCCATCCACTTGATTTCACATTTCATCTTATCCATTCGGTCTTTCTAATTCAATACCCTAACCTCCTTAATACCCTAACAATTCAATAGTCTTTCTCCTCATTTCATTGTCCTCTGTGATTAAAAACAAAAACAACAACAACAACAAAACACCTAGACGAACATACTCTTGTGTTTTTTCTCTGCTTGCATTCAAGCAGTTGAGTTCTCTGGGAATAAATCATAATGTGTGAAAACAGGTACTACTATTAATTCATCATCACTCACATAAAAATGGCAAAAGAGCAATCCATAAAAACCAATTTTCTTCATTCTTTCTTACTTTCATAGTCCTGTGAATAACTAAATGCCCTAACACACCTTTAAGTTGACAACTGAAATTTTTATACTTTTATTAAATTACAAAGATGTAATTTTTGCCATATTGTATATCATATAAATGCTTTAAATAAAATTTAAATAATATTTTATTAAAACTTCAGAGCAACATACTTTTCTTGTTTCATGTATGTAAAATGTCTATCATGTAAATGAATTGGCAAGGCCAGCCTCCATAGTCAAACCAATCAGCTACATCAGGCCTACTTTCTGGCAGAATGTGTCTTACATCATTTTTCAATCTGAATAGAAAAGTTAATACATGCCCGCATGACAAACATATTACATTTTGAAATCTGACTCTAATATAACTATCAACTAGCTAAAGCATGAAGACTTGCTATGATTTTCTCATTTTTGTGTAATCAATTACTGTCCCTTTTAATATTTCTTGCTTAGCCTTTACAGGGGATTTATTTTAGAATCAAATCGACTCCTTGTTGTCCTAGGAGGATCCAGAAATGCATTACGTTAAGTTTAAAATTGAAATGTCTTGTGTGTTTGTAGAGAAAAATGGATGATTGTGAAAGAGGTAGAAAAGCAGAACTGAAAAAGACATTACTCCTCTAGGAAAGAGTGTATACAGGAAAATGAGATCCGGAAAACATCTCAGCCAATCTGCTGCCCTAATAGTCATAGATTTGTCTTTATACACATACTTTGGAGATCACAGCAATTCTACCACGTTTCTTTGTTGATAAATTTGTTGATACACTTTGTGAGCCCCCAAAATTTGAGGCAGGTCTCAGTTAATTTAGAAAGTTTATTTTGCCTAGGTTGAGACGTGCCCACAACACACCCTCAGGACGTCCTCATGACATGTGCCCAAGTTGGTCAGGGCACAGCTTGGTTTTATACATTTAGGGAGACATGAGACATCAATCAATATATACAAGAAGTACATTGGTTCAGCCTGGAAAGGTGGGACAACTTGATGCAAAGGCAGGAAGAAGACTCAACATGTAGAGGGAGCTTCCAGATCACAGATGGGTGATACACAAATAGTTCTTTTGAGTTTCTGATTAGCCTTTCCCACGGAGGCAAATCAGATATGCATCTATCTCAGTGAGCAGAGGAGTGGCTTTGAATAGAATGGGAGGCAGGTCTGCCCTAAGCAATTTCCAGCTTGAGTTTTCCTTAGTGATCTTGGGGGCCCAAGATATTTTCCTTTCACAACCTGCAATAATTTTTCTGAGCCTCCACTATCCTCAAACCTTGTCATCAATGGTGACTGCTTTTCTTCTTTTTTTTTCAATTTTTATTTTCTTGAGACAGGATCTTGCTCTGAAGCCCTGGCTGGCAGTTGATGCTTTTCCATGTAACTTTTAGTCAATTTTTAAAACATATTTATTTTCTGATATAACGTAATATGTTTAATGAAATAGTGTGTTGAATAGAAATTGCAGGATTTTTTGTTTTTTATTTTGAGACAGAGCCGGGCTGTAGTGCAATGGCATGATCTCGGCTCACTGCAACCTCCAGCTTCCGGATTCAAGTGATTTTCCTGCCTCAGACTCCCAAGTAGCTGGGAATTACAGGCATGCACCACCACGCCTGACTAATTTTTGTATTTTTAGTAGAGACAGGGTTTCACCATGTTGGCCAGGCTGGTCTCCAGCTTCTGACATCAGGTGATCTGACTGCTTCAGCCTCCCAAAGTGCTGGGATTACAGGGGTGAGCCACCATGCCCGGCAGGAATTGCAGTTTGTAACGATTATCTTTCAATATCTCTTGTCTTATTCGCCATGAATTATGTTACAATTCAACATTGAAAGTAAATCCTTTTCTTCTAATTCGTAAATTTTGGAGAATTGCATATCTCTCTTATATCCATAAAAAAATCAGAATATTATTTTATTGCATTTTACAGTTTCAAAAATGCCTTGAGGAACATCATCTCCCTTTTGGGAAGTTATGCCAAGAAATCCTTGCATGACATTGTTTTAGAAAGGAAAAGACTGAGATATCCGATACTAAATGAAGTATTAGACCACGCTTTGAGGGAAAGTGGAATGAAATTCACACAGATCAGACTCCTTCTCTTTTTGTGGAAGCACATCCAAAACTTTTATCCATTGTCAAAAAAAAAGGCATTTCATAGTATATATTCCAAACGTAATTAAAAGCATTGGAGGACAGGTGAAATTTATTGGCCAGAGTTGGAATTTTACTGATTTATTGAATCAAACTGATGGATTAGGAAGCTCCAAGACTATAAGTTTAAAATATTTAATAAGACACGTTACATAAAATCCTGATAAAAATTTATATAAGCAAAAGAGCAAATTTCGTGATTTAGTGACAAATTATCAGGTATTTCTGATACCTGATAGTGACAGAGAAAATAAAGATTTCATTAAATCTAAGCTTGGAATCATCTTAGTTACTTCAAGGAAAATATTTGATGTATATTACATGACATGTATATGAAATGTGTATATGCATTTTTATTGCTGACTTGCAAACCTCTTCCTGTAAACTTGCAAACTATTCCTAATGGGAAACAGTTTAGTTAGACTATGACATCAGATAAGTGCAACAGAGACATAAAATAAGAGTGGCTGAAAAAATGGTAGGTAGGTTTGATTATTACACATTGTATGCCTGTATGAAAACATCACATGTACTTTATATATATATACATATATATATACACACAACTATTATGAACTCATAAAATTAAGAAAATTGAAAAAAATTTTAAAAAGAAAAGTACTTTCTCTGTCATGTAAAAGTTGGAGCTTGTCAGGCATGCTGTTTCCAAATGTTATCTGGAGTCCAACTCCTTGTGTATTATGGCCACACAATCTCTATGGAATGGTTTTCATTCACACAGTGACAGACAACTCACGACCCCGTGTTTATAGCAGACGCTGAGAGGTGAAAAGAGAAAATAAAAGCCATAGACCCACCTTCTAAGGAAACAACCGGGAAATTATACACATTAATTCCACCTATATTCTTTGCCAGAATATACCCATACCTAGCTGCAAAACAAACATAAATAACTGGAGTACATCATCTGTATTCTAGCTAGGTATGTGCCCAATATAAATTCGCACTATTAAAATGGTGAAAAAAAGAAATTGGCATGCACAACTTTCAGATTTTGCAATATGGAAGGTATGAGATTAACTAAGAATGTCAAAATTAGCAAGTCGAATTCACATCTTAAATATATGTAGGTACTATTTTGTACGCTTATTTACATTTCTATTTCTAAAGGGGCAGTATACCTCACTAAAAACTTTCTTAACATATATACCAAACATTAAGGAGTAGAAATGCTTTCATTTCACTGAAAAATGTCTTATGTAGATATGTTTTATTTTCTGTAACTGCAGGTAAAATTTTAAATGATAATATAAGTCCTCTAATGTTTGCCAGAAAAAAAAATTAATAGGATTTCTATATTTATATTAAAGGATTGTACAAATGGTAATAAAGGACTTAAAATGTGATAAATAAATAGTTTTGACATAGAATGTCACACAAGAAGTTTAACTAAAATTGGTGCTTTTTTAATTGAGTAAGTGGTTGTAAAAAATATTTGTACTCAAGTGTTTTTTACTCAATAAACTATAATATCTCCTGGAAAAATATTCAGTGCCTTGCCACTATTAAATACCAATCAATTTATTTTAATATGGCTAGCATATTGGAATATATTAGTAGGCAGGCAAATAATTGTTGCTTTCATAAAGATGGTATTCTGTTGGGAGACACTTGAATCTAATTATGCACAAATCATAATAAATGTATAATTGCCAAATGAGATTTTTGACTATTAAAGAAACCATTCATGTAAATGCAAAGAAATAAATCTTAATTAGGATAGGGATTGGGGTAGGGCTTTAACGGCTATTGTGTAGAAATAACTTTTTATTCTAGATTTGAAAGGTAAGTAATTTTAAAGAGGCTTGAGAAGAATTCAATGAAAAGAAGAAATAGCATGGAGTCTTCTACAAGGAGGGAAGGAACATGAGAGATTTCTAAAACTGATAAACCCACCAGCATTTAGAAACTAATGGATGGTGCAGTGTGAGATGAATATGAAGTTCCTGGCAGAGACAAGATCACTCTGGGTCATAAAATCCACCATGTCAGCTCTTTTTATATTAATCCTAAGAGAAATGTGACTTAATCACAGAGCAGCACATACAGGGGTTAAAATCATAGATTTTGAAATCCCAGCTCTGCTATTTACTAGCTGTGTGACCTTCGTAACTTTCTCCTGACAGTTTTTTTTTTTCTCTGAAATGAGAATAACATATTATCTACTTCTTAGAGTTCCTATGGGTATAATTGAATTTACAATGTTAAAGTATTTAAAACACTGCCAAGATCATAATAAATGCCAGGTAAGAATTTGATAAATGTGCATTTGAAAATGTAAAATGAGAGAGGCTAAAATGGAAACCTATTATTTAAGAAGTTAATTTTGCAGCCTAGTCTAGGGAAACTGGTAACCGAGGACTCCTAGTTTTCTGACTTTCAGAGACTCTGCTCTTGTTTCTAAATGCGAAGATCACCTGAGAGAAGCCATTTTGCAAGGTATATGCTTCCCATCGACGTTTGTCACCATGCTCCACCTACAAACTGGGACCATGAGTCCATTCTTTGCTCTTCTCCATGAACTGAATTATGCCCAGGGCTTCCATTCTGCTCATCCCAGGAAGAAACATTCCTCAGAGGGTGTCTTCTCTGTAGAACTAATTATGATTATTAATTGTGTGCAAAATTAAACTGTAAAACAGAGTAAAAGTTTTGTGCAGAATCATAATATTTAATTGAGTGCTAATGCTATTGTGATTATTTTAAATAACAGAAGTGTGGTAGTTAAAAAAATGTATCGCAATGGTTTTCTGGACAGCTAAAAAACCCTACATGATCACAAATGCCAAGGTACTCAAAAGATGTTTTTATTTTATTTGTCAGTCAAAATGTGTTGCTCAATTTGATTTGCTCTAACATTCTCTCACACCTGATTCTCATGTTGTGCACAAAATATTTTCAGGTTACATGCAGATAACGACCTATGAAGACATCAATCAAGGCAGCAAAACTAGTACTGGATTTTCTAAATGAATCCTAAAGGATAGACCTGAAATTGATGAGGAAGAATGAAGATGTGGATAATTTTTGGGTTATATCCATTGTCATAATATATCTTATAGTGCTTGCAAATTTGATTTTCTTAAAACATGCAAGGAATACAGCTGTTTGTCAAGAGTTAAAAAACATTGCAAGTTCTGAAGTAAACATGTACAAAGGTCATAGAGAATATCCATACTGATTCAGGGAGACTTTGTTGTGAAAAAGACACTTTTATTTTCCTTCAGAGTTAGAACAGTTTCTTACAAAATTGAAAGTAGAAAATAGATTATAAATCAGTAAATTAGCAAAATGGTGCCTTATCCAGAGGATGCCTAACATCGCATCAGTTAAAATGAATAATTACATTGAAGCTAAAGTGTAGATCATCTTGGTATCTTTCCAAATCCCAGATGTCCTACCTGAATACAAGTCTAAACTCTTTCACAGCCTCTCCAAAACAGTCTTAATTGCTTCGTGTTCATACATCATAAATTGGTTTAAAATAGAGAGGCACAATATCCAAGATAGTATAGTAGCATAAGAAAACTGTTAAAAACTCTTATAAAAATGTAAATGCATTAATTTTAGCAATATTTGAAGTAAAATTATGTGCATTTTGAGGAATGCATATTTTATTAATACCTGGATTTTTCTATGAAATTATCAGGCTTAGTATGGTTTATTTCATGCATAAGATAGACAGTAATGAAATGGGTTTACTTTATTTTTCATTGCAAATATGCCAACAGCTAATCACCTATTTTATTTTTTAATTTATTTTTTAAATTGTTTGTGTCTTGAGAAAACAAAACTATCTAAAATTAAGCCTCACTGAAAGAGTAAGCATTGTTTATTTGTGTTAACAAATACAATATCAAGCATCTATTTGGCATAGAGAATCTTGTCTAATCATTTTTATTTGGTAGTATTGGAAGTCATTCCCTTTTTTCATATTTATTTACAATACAAAAATGTTTCCACGTTGAAGATAAGTTAATTTTATCATTTTTCTGAGAAAATACAGACAAAAAAAGTTTTAATAACTAGTTTCTATTGAAAAATTGAGTTTTAGCATGTAACCATTTTAAGCTAGTTATAGTTGAGATAATTAGTGAGGATAAGAAATGTCTAGAAGCTGAGCAAGTCATAATTAATTTCAGCTATCTCTGGTAAAAAATATTCATGGATGAAAGAAAATTTCAGAAAGAATTTTGACTAAAATTAGCAAGAAAATAATTAATCCAGGAGCATTTTCTTGATAAACCATAGGTAGGTTGATATTCAATAATTTTCTCTGAGATAACAAGGTCACCTTTTCAGCTCCAATGCCAGCATTCTCTTAGCAGCACCTGATCTGCACAGATGTTGATTTCTCCTTCAGTTCTCAAATTGGGTTCACACTGGTCGAGTTGTGAGGAGCTCCCTCCGCACTACTTGCTGCTGATCAAGGTCCCTTTATTAAGAGTGAAGCTGCTCACCTTTTGCAAGATTCCACCGTGATAATCAGTATCTGGAATATTCAAAACAGTTTTTAAAAATACAGACACGTGGAGAAAAAGACAATTAGAAGAAATCAAAATGCAATTTGAAATAATCTATAGCAAAAGAAAATAGAATCTTATAGAATATATTTTTTAAACCTATATAAACACACAACTCTTTGGAAATCTAAGTTATTATTATTACATACACTTCTTGGTAGGTGGGAAATAAACTAAATATTACTGTTAAAGTAACCATAAATTATACATAAAACAAAGAAAATAATTTTTAAAAAACATTCTGCAAAGATATACACGTGTAAAACTGATGCAAAGCAAGAGAATAATATTATTATATAAAACATTATATCAACAAGATTTATTTGTGCATTTCCACTGAATGCTGATAAACTAATATTTTTCTATCTTAAAAATCAAAACTCTTATCTCCTAAGAAATAAAATCTCTATATTTCTGTGGCTTTTTTTGCTAGGCTTCAGTTTAAATTTGCCCAAGTGCCACACATGAGCTCAGGTGCTATTTAATTCACAACCCTGCAGGTAAAAAGGGTATATACATGGACCTTTATAACTTCTACTACTTTGCCATAGTGCTGAGGGCTGTTTATCATAGCTTACACTATGAGAAATCAATTAAAATATCTGACAGTCCAGTGTATCCCACTGTAATCATGTTATATATATTCATAAACAGACATAGATAAAGTTTTCTTTACTGTTATTTTAGGTATGTTACTCTAGAAAGTTAGAACTCTCACTCAACTAAGGAGAATGAAAACTGAATCATATAATAACAGAAAAATGTTTAAATATACAATAGAATTTTTTTCCCACAAAACACTGAAGCAACAATAATTAAACGTGTTAGTGGTTAACAGAGTCAGAGGATCAACATAACAGTATCAACTGTGTTGTATATAGGCAAAGTTGGGCAAACCAAAATCAATACCACCACTGGAACAAACAAAAAATTAAAATAAAATGCAAGCATAATTTATGGATTTCAACAAGTGTGTTTGATTACTACCTTAAAATAAAATTTTGTTACTAGAGTGAAACAAAATTACTAAATTTTACTAAACAAAATTTTAGTAAACAAAATTATTAGATCACTGGATTAAAACAAAATGAAAGAAATTACAGTGAGAGAAAAAGTATTTGTTTCTCATAACAATATCCATAGTAAATAGCAAAGTTTCTTAGGCATGTAATACATGCTAAAAACAATTGAGTGCATGCATGAATGAATGAATACATCCTTATTCTTTGCTTTGTCTTAAATTACGTTTGGTGCATTCTAAATAATAGAGTAATTTCTTAATGGAAGAACATGCAGAAGTTTCATGATTCAGCTGTCTACAGTGGAATAAGGTTATTGTGGTCCTCTGTAATTTAGATTTAAAAATAATAGTTTTCTGAGAGATGTCAGATGAAAAAGCTATCCCCCAAAAAGAAACCATTGTTTCTTTGGCATTTTCTGCTCTCTCACTATGAAGTTTCTCTTCTGCAAATGTGGAAAATACATAAAAATGATTGTCTAACAAGGAGGCCATGATTACTTTGCTTAAAATCTTATTTTGTAGGACACATCTGTGTAAGAATTTTCCAGTTAAAAATGAAGTTACATTGAATGTGGATTTAATATTGATGACCCTTCGATTTTCCTATTTATATGTTTCAAACTAATGAGACCTAACCCAAAGACAGTGTGATAGGGAAAATAATGGCCTCCCAAAAATATCCATGCCCTAATCCCCAGAATTTGTGACTACTTTCTGTTACATGACAAGGGGAGATTAAGGTTACAGATGGAATTAAGTTTGCTAATTTGATTACTTTCAAATAGGAAGATTATCCTTGGTTAACCCCAGTGGAACCAATGTAATCATAGGATCCTTATATAGGGAAGAAGGGATAGAAATGTCAGAATCAGAGAGACGGGAGAGAAGGAGGCTCAGAGAAATGACAACTTGATCTTGCTGGTGTTGAAGATAAAGGAATGGGGCCACAAGACAACGACTAGGGGTGGCCTGTAGGAGCTGAAAAGGCAAGTAAATGAATTATATCCAAAGCCTCTAGAAAGTAATGCAGCCCTACAGGTACCGTGATTTTAGGCAGTAAGTCCTAGTTCAGACTCCTGACATAGAAAACTGAAAGATAACAAATTTGTGTTATTTTAAGCCACTACGTTTATAGTAATTTGTTACAGTAGCAATAGAAAACTAATAACCTGGGTAGTTTATTTAATCTTAATAGTAACTATAAATGGTGAATGCAGTTAACAAATGTTACATTGCGATGGGGACATATTGACACAGCTGAATTTTATTTCAATATTCTGAATGAAAAATTATGAATTTCCACCCATCAATAAAATGTATGTACATACCTCCAATCAAAATGATCAACTCTGACAATAATCTCCTATGTCTCAACATATAATGTTTACTTAACAAATGCAATGAAGAAAAATACCTAAGACAGCTGAGCTACAGAAAGCAAAATAGAACTGTGTATGACAGAAAAATTCCTACTAGAGTCAGAGATAAGGTTTTAAGGTCACAGATCTCTGAGCTCTAATTGTGCAGTGGTTGTGCTGGTTTGCTTCCCATGGCCAGAAACAAGATTAAAGTTAGGCTCACTGCATGAAGCCTGGATCCGATGGAGACCCACAAAAACCCTACCTCATGAAAAGAGACAGAAAACTCCTGCCACACACCACTTTTTTCAAATGCCAGTATGTGCTTTTGTCGACTATATGCTTAGTGACAAAGAAAGACCCAGACACAAAACGTCTAAATCTAAACCATTCAGTTTCTCTGAGGATGGATCTCCATTTCCCAATTCATCTTTGCATAGTGAACCTGAACATTAATTATGAGGCATCTTTCTGAACCTGAGACCTGAAGTGCTAAGTGAAGGCAACAACTACAGCTTCAACAAAAATTATTAAAAAGCCTTGATGGTAGCTTTGAAGGAATGCTTTATTTCTTGTATCCAAAGCATGGATACACGTATAGCAATCCCAGGGCCTTTTGAGTGTTTCAGAGTTGTGGCATTAGTAATAATCTCAACCCTATCTGACCTCTTAAGTTAGTTAATATAAAGTCAGTGGCAAGCAAGGATTGGGGTCTTGATACATGGAAGGGGAACATTTGTAAAGAATCAGATAAGATTAAAAGCCTTAAGCCCCCCCGGACACTTGAAACTCAGCCAAATAGTCTTTGTGTCACTATTGGAGGGAACTCGCCATCCCTGCATAACAACTTCCAAGGACTTCACCAGCTGCAGTTGCCACGCAACCAAAACTCTTCAGGATCCCAACCCACAAGCCCTAATTACCTCCAGCCTAGAGTGCGATTTAGATCTCAAAATATCCCAGTCACAGAAATACAAAACATAGTATGGAAGAAGATATAAATTTTTATTTTATCTTAGTACGTATAAGATAAATTTTTTATTTTATCTTATCTTTAATTTTATCCATAGTACGGAAGAAGAAATAAATTTTTAAAAAGTTGTTTGCCCTCACCTATTTATATAGGCAAAGGTAAATTTTTCAGAAGGAAACAAATGACCAACAGAAAAGGAGTAATTTGGAGTGAAGTGAATATTTCCAAAGGCACTTGAGCATCCTTGAAAGGATAGAAAATCACCTCTGAGCTTACTGACTTCTTACTTACTGACTTCTGTAGGCCATAGAGGATGTTGGACAATGTTGCAATGAATTGAGTTTCCAACTATCAATGGGAATAATGGGATCCTAGCACAGTAGATGCCAAATGGTACTGCTAACCTTCAAAGGCAAAGATAAATGCAAGCCATCAGTCATCTGAGTGTATGGCTAATTGGTTATAGAGTCAAGAAATATGTAAGAATTAGAAAAACTTTAAATTATGGCTTCCCATAACATTTTGCAAATAATAAAAATGATGTTTATTATAAGTTTAATATGAAAACAAAGAAGTTGAACCAATAGAGTGGAGATTCATGGCTTCTTACCTGTTCACTTAAACAGATCACAGACCAACAGACCTTTGGTAAGGGGGAATCCCGAAACTCTGAAGGTACTCTATAACACACCTCATGCACACCGTAAATTTGTCCTATCCACTATACATTAGAGACATGAAATGCTCAGAGCTGTTAGGGGTTGATATGGTTTGCATCTGTGTCCCCACCCACATCTCACGTTCAATTGCAATCTCCAGTATTAGGGTAGGGCCCTGGTAGGAGGTGATTAGATCATTGGGACGAATTTACCCCATGCTGTTCTCATGATAGTGAGTGAGTTCTCACAAAACCTGTTTTTTTAAAAACAACCTGGTTGTTTAAAAGTGTGGAGCATTTCCCCGTTCACTCTCTCTCTCTCCTGCCACTATGTGAAGACTGAGCCTGCTTCCCCTTCGCCCTTTTGCCATGATTGTAAATTTCCTGAGGTCTCCCAGCCGTGCTTCCCCCTGTGAGTCAATTAAACCTGTTTTCTTCATAAATTACCCAGTCTCAGATAGTTCTTTATGGCAATGTGAAAATGGACCAATACAGGGGTTGTTAGATGCTGGCTCTAAATTGACACTAATCTTCAGTAATCTAAAATCCAACATAGGCCATGAATCAGAGAGAAAACTTGTGCAGGTTAGATGATAGTTGAAGCTAATTCTGGCTTGAGTCTGACTCACAGTGGTTCCATTGGCACTACAAATATCTCCTGTGGTTAATTATCCAGTCTCAGAATATGCAGTGTAATTAGATATATTTCATATGTGGAATATTTCAGTATTGGTTCCTGACCTAGGAAGATATGTTATGGTATATGATAATCAGGTAATAAATGAAATGTTACGCTTGGCCCAGATCACAGTGGGTAAACTGGGTCTATCTACAGAGCTACAGGGTAGTCATTTATTAACCCAGTCCCCAAATGCATTATTAGAATAAACATACTTGTTAAATCATACAATCCCACCATTTTGGTTCTTTGTGCCATAAATTAAGAGCTAATCTAAACAGAATTGCTAGATGGAAGCCTCTGAAATGGGTATTAAATCAAAATAGTAACAATCCCATAGAAACTGCCAGGAAACAACATCATCCTTCAATGCTAAAGGATGCAAAGGTACTAGTAACTGATATTTCTGATTAATTTGCCAGATTTGCCCCTGCAAAAATCAAACTAATCCTGAAGGATAAGGTGATTGCCAAACGCTCAACGAAGTACAGGAAAACCTCAGAGATATTGCTGGTTAGGTCCACCAGTGCAATAAAGCAAATATCACAGTAAAGTGCACAACAATCTTTTCTATTTCTAGTCCATATAAAAGTTATGCTTAGTTTTTTCTGTTTGTTTATTTGTTTTTGTTTTGTTTTGTTTTGTTTTGACAGAGTCTCGCTCTGTCACCCAGGCTGGAGTGCAGTGGCACCATCTTGGCTCACAGCAAGCTCTGCCTCCCGGGTTCATGCCAGTCTCCTGTCTCAGCCTTCTGAGTAGCTGGGACTACAGGTACCCACCACCACACCTAGCTAATTTTTTGTATTTTTAGTAGAGACAGGGTTTCACCATGTTTACCAGGATGGTCTCGATCTCCTGACCTCATGATCTGCCTGCCTCGGCCTCCCGAAGTGCTGGGATTGCAGACATGAGCCACCGTGCCTGGCCACTATACTGTAGTTTTTAAAGAGTACAATAGCATTATGTCTAAAAACCAATATAAATATTTTAATTTAGAAATAAATTATTGCTTGTTGCTAAAGAATGCTAACAATCTTGTGAAACTCTACTAAGTGGGAGTCGTATTGCTGGTGGAGTTTCTTGCCTCATTGTTGATAGCTGCTGATTGATCAGGGTGGTGGTTGCTGAAGGTTGAGGTGACTGTGACAGTTTCTTAAAATAAGACAACATTGAAGTTTGCAACACTAATTGACACTTCCTTTCACGAAATATTTCTCTGTAGCATGCTATGCAATGCTGTTTGATAGCGTTTTACCCACAGTAGAACATCCTTCGAAATTGGAAAAAATCCTCTCAAACTGCTTTATCCACTAGGTTTATGCAATATTCTAAATATTTTGTTGACATTTCAACAATGTTCAGTTCATCTTCACCAATAATAGATTCCATCTCAAGAAACTACTTACTTTGATCATCCATAAAAAGCAACGCCCGAGTTTCAACAATAGTTTATTTGTTTTATGTCGAATGTTGCATGATCAAGGTAAATTAAGTATCATACTTACCACATAATTTCTGACCCTCAGGCTAGGTTTTTTTAAGTGTCCAAATAAAAATGCTTTGCTTTTTTATGTTTATTGTGTTATTGTTAATTACGAGTAGTTTTTTTGTGTGGTTTTTTTTTTTTTTTTTTTTTTGAGACGGAGTCTTACTCTTGTCGCCCAGGCTGGAGTGCAGTAGCACAATCTGGCTCACTGCAAACTCTGCTTCCTGGGACTCACGCCATTCTCCTTCATGCCTTTCTCCTGCCTCAGCCTCCCAAGTAGCCGGGACTACAGGCGCCTACCACCATGCCCAGCTAATTTTTTCTGTATTTTTAGTAGAGACAGGGTTTCACCTTGTTAGCCAGGATGGTCTCGATCTCCTGACCTCATGATCTGCCCACCTTGGCCTCCCAAAGTCCTGGGATTACAGGCGCGAGCCACCATGCCCAGCCAATTATAAGTAGTTTTAACCCCTTTTGGATTACGATACACGTGTGTGTGTGTGTGTAGTATAATTTTGGTCTCTGTGCTTTCATAAACCACCCTACTTATTTTCTTCCAGAATTCTGGATTCAATTTTAAGCGTGATAGATTTAAATATATGAGAAAATTTATGTTGCTTTTGGAGTTAAATTATAGTTATAAAATAAAACTAAGAATCTAAGGTGCTGATTTCACAGAGTTAATGGATAGGCAAGTAAAATAAATCTTGAATGCCATTCATGTAAGTCTGTTCATAATGTGTTTATTAACATTTCTGTATACAAGAGCAAAAACAAATATATGGTACAAATAATAATTTATATTAAGTCAGTAAAAATAGAAAACAAGCAATAATGTTATATATATTATATATACATGCTAGTGATTAAAAAATATTTACTCATTTCATGCAAATTATTTCTAACTCAAGTTTTCATTTGCAAGTAGGTGTGAAGATCATTTTCTGTAGCTGTAAGTTGTGCTAAGATGGTAATATGAAGACACTTCATTTCCAATATATAGTCGTTGAATCTCAAAGCATTGTCTGGAACCAATTATCCATGCTGCTCTAGCCTTACATATCAGATATCATGTTTCTGACGCCCTCGATGTGGAAAAATCTTTTGACAAAATGCAACATCTTTTCACGATAAAAACCCTCAACAGGCTAGGTCTTAAAGGGACATGGCTGAAAATAATAACAGCAATCTATGACAAACCCACAGCCAACATCATACTGAATGGGCAAAAGTTAGAAGCATTCTCCTTCTAAGAACTAGAACAAGACAAGAATGCCGATTTTCACCACCCTATTCCACATACTACTGGAAGTGCTAGCCAGTGCAACAGGAAAGAGAAAGAAATAAAAGGCATCTAAATAGGAAAATAAGACAAACTACTTCTCCTCACAGACAATATAATTCTGTACCTAGAAAACCCTAAAGACTCGCCAAATGGCTCCTGGAATGAATAAGTAACTTCAGTAAAGTTTCGCGATACAAAATCGATGTACAAACCAGTAGCATTTCTGTACATCAATACTATTCAAGTTAAGAGTCAAATCAAGAATGCAATCCCATTTACAATAGCCACCAAAAAAACACCTAGAAATACATCTAACCAAGGAGTTGAACAATCTCTACAAGGAGGAATACAAAACACTGCTGAAAGAAGTCACAGATGATACAAACAGAAAAACATTTCATGCTAGTGCTGGATATATATCCAAGCAAGTAAATCATTCTATGAAAAAGATACATGCACTCACATATTCACTGTAAAATTACTCACAATAGCAAAGACATGGGATCAACCTAGGTGTCCACCAATGGTAGACTGGATAAAGACAACGTGGTACATATACTCCATGGTATAAAAATGCATGAAATCATGTCCTTTGCAGCAACATGGATGTGGCTGAAGACCATTATCCTAAATGAATGAATGCAGGAATAGAAAATAAAATACTACATATTCTCATAAGTGGGAGCTAAACTTTGGGTACCCATGCACACAGAAATGGCAACAAAAAACTGGGGACTACTGGAGGGAGGTAGGGAAGGGGACAAATTGAAAAAGTACCTATTGGGTACTACATATGATCAGTGCCTGGGTGACAGGATCAATCATACCCTAAACCTCAGAATCATGCAATATACCCAGGTACCAAACCTGCATATGTAACCCCTGAATCTAAAATAAAAGTTGAAATTATTTTTTTTTAAAGAAAAAAACTGTTTCCTTGTTTCAAATGCTTCTTTCATCAATTTCCTGCCTCTTGGAATATTAGATAAATGTAGTTGACAAAAATTTAATAAAAAAGCATTTTTATTTGTACAGTTGAAAAAAACTAGTCTGAAGGGATCAGGGATATTTGGCTGCTTCTGTTTACTCTGAGTCTCCAACTGTAAAGCATGTGATTCACAGAAATGACATAGATCCTTTTTTACAACTTCAAAAAACATGTTTTGGCCTCATTTTTATTAGGTCACAGGTGATCTAATAATACATATATGTATTGTGATATACCTAGGTTCTTTGGCAGTAGCTACTCAAATTTTCTTAATCTAAAAACCATAATTTCAACAGCAATTATCCTAAAGGATTTGCCCAACTGAGGAACAATAATAATGGGAGAGACTCTTTGTTTGTGTCTTTACTATTACACTAATAAAATACTCCTGTACATGATGAAACATACCACGAAATAAAAACATCATACAGGCATACCTCAGAGATATTGCAGGTTCAGTTCCAGATCACCACAATAAAGCCAATGTCAAAATAAAAACAGTCACACAAATTTTTTGATTCATGAGTGCATACAAAGATGATATTTACTCTATACTGAGGTACATTAAATGTACTACGGCATTATCTAGAAAACAATATTCATACCTTAATTTTAAAATATTTTATTGTAAAAAATGCTGACAATCAATTGAACCTCCAGCAATAATAATCTTTTCTTTAGTGGATGAGTTCACCTTGATGCTATTGGCTGCTGACTGATTAGGGTAGTGGTGGCTAAAGCTTAGAGTGGCTGTGGCAATTTCTAAAATAAGACAATAACGATGTTTGCCACATTGATGGACTCTTCATGAAAGATTTCTCTGTAGCATGTGATGCTGATTGATACCATTTTACCTACAGTAGAACTTTTTTTTTTTTTTGGAGAGGGAGTCTCTCTCTGTCGCCCAGGCTGGAGTGCAGTGGTGAGATCTCTGGTCACTGCAAGCTCCGCCTACCAGGTTCAAGCCATTCTCCTGCCTCAGCCTCCCTAGTAGCTGGGACTACAGTCGCCCGCCACCACGCCCGGCTAATTTTTGTATGTTTTTAGTAGAGACAGGGTTTCACCGTGTTATCTAGGATGGTCTGGATCTTCTGACCTGGTGATCCATCCGCGCGTCTCGGCCTCCCAAAGTGCTGGGATTACAGGCATGAGCCACCATGCCCGGCCAGTAGAACTTTTTTTTTTTTTTTTTTCCTTCCTTCCTTCCTTCCTTCCTTCCTTCCTTCCTTCCTTCCTTCCTTCCTTCCTTCCTTCCTTCCTTCCTTCCTTCCTTCCTTCCTTCCTTCCTCCCTCCCTCCCTCCTTCCCTCCCTCCTTCCCTTTCTTTCTCTCTTTCTTTCTTTCTTTCTTTTTTTTTTAGAAAGAGTCTCACTCTTGTTGCCCAGGCTGGAGTGCAATGGTGCGATCCTGGCTCACTGCAACCTCTGCCTCCCTGGGTTCAAGCAATTCTCCTGCCTCAGCCTCCCAAGTAGCTGGGATTACAGGCGTCCACCACCACACCCAGCTAATTTTTTTTTCTTTTTTGTACTTTTAGTAGAGATGGGGTTTCACCATGTTGGCCAGGCTGGTCCCAAACTCCTGACCTCAGGTGATCCACCTGCCTCAGCCTCCCAAAGTGCTGGGATTATAGGCATGACCCACCCCACCTTCTTTCATAATTGGAGAAAATTCTGTCAAACCCTGGGGCAGTTTCATCAACTAAGTTTATGTACTAATCAAAAAATTTTATTGACATTTCAACAATGTTCACAGTATCTTCACCAGGAGTAGTTTCCATCTCAAGAAATCACTTTCTTAGATCATGAAAGCTTCGAATCCATTAACATTTGATGATGAAATTCAGTAATATATTCAGGTTCCACTTTTAATTCTAGTTATTTTGCCATTTTTACCACATCTGCAGTTACTTCGTCCACAAAAATCTTGAACCTCTCTCAAAGTCAACCATGAAGGTTCAAATCAGCGTCTTCCAATCTCCCGTTAATGTTGATATTTTGACCTCTTCCCACAAACCATGAATGTTCTTAACAGCATCTAGAATGGTGAATCTTCTCCAGAAGGTTTTCAATTTACTTTGACCAGACTCATCAAATCCATCATGATCTACGGCAGCTATAGCCTTAGAAAATTTATTTCTTAGGTAATAAAACTTGAAAGTAAAATTACTTCTTGATCCATGGGCTGCAAAATAGATGTTGTGTTTGCAAGCATAAAAACAACATTAATCTCTTTGTACATCTCCATCAGAGCTCTTAGGTGACTAGGTATATTGTCTGTGGGCAGGAATATTTTGAAAGCAGTCTTTTTATTGTTTTTTCCCTGAGTGGCAGATCTCACTAGTTGGCTTAAAATATTCAGTAAATCAAGCTGTAAACAAATGTGCTGTCATGTGGAATTTCGTTGTTATATTTTAGAGTGAATTTTGCAGAATTCTTAAAGGCCCTTAGATTTTCAGCATGGCAAATGAGCATTGGCTTTAAATTAAAGACACTGGCTGCATTAGCCCAAGAGTTAACCTGTCCTTCAAGACGTTGAAGCCAGACATTGACTTCTCTTTTGCTATGAAAGTCTTAGATTGCATCTTCTTCCAGTATAAGGCTGTTTCATCTATATTAAAAATCTGTTGTTTCGTGCATCTGCCTTAATCAGTTATATTAGCTAGGTCTTCTGGATAACTTGCCGTAGCTTCTACATTAGCACTTGCTTCTTCACCTTACACTGTTACGTTAGCAGAGGTAATTTTTTGTTTTTCCTCCTAAAGCTTCATGAACCAACTTCCACTAGCTTTAAATTTTCCTCTGCAGCTTCCTCACCTCTCTCAGCCTTCAGAGAATGGAAGAGAGTTAGGGTCCTTTTCTGTATTAGTCTTTAGCTGAAGATAATGCTGGGGCTGATTTAATCTACCCAGACCACTAAAACTTTATATCAGTAATAAGGCCATTTCACTTTCTTATCACTCTCACTCTTGGGTTCACTGGAGTAGCACTTATCCTTTCCTTCAAGAACTTTTCCTTTGCATTGAAAACTTGGTTCACTTTTTGTCACAAGAGGTCTAGCTTGTGGCCTCTCTTGGCATTCTACATGCTTTTTTGACTAATCTTAATTATTTCTAATTTTTTATTTAGAGTTAGACACATGCAACCCTTTCTGTCCCTTGAACATTTAGAAGTCATTGTAGGGTTATTAACTGCCCTCTTTCCAATATTGCTGTGTCTTTAGGAATAGAATAAGGTGGCCTGTGAAGAAGTAGAGAGGGAAGTAGAGAGGTGGGGCAATGATCATTCTCTGAAGCAGTCAAAACACATACAGCAGTTATCAGTTAAGCTTGTCGTCCTATATGGGCATGGATATGGCACTCAGAACAACTGCAATAGTAATATCAAAGAGCACTAATTACAAATCAGTATAGCAGATTTAATAATAATAAAAACATTGGAAATGTTGCTCAGATTACCAAAATATGTAATAGAAACACAAAGTAAACACATTAACACAAAGTAAACACATCAGAGAAATGGCACTGATAGACTTGCTGGAAGCAGGGTTGCCATAGATCTTCAATTGGTAAATAATTCAAAATATGTGAAGTGCAATAAAGCAAAGTGAAATGAAAGGAGGTATGCCTGTACATTTTGCTACACACATTTAAAATAAACTATAGATATTGCTGCCTCTCCTATGGCTTTGTTTGTTTGTTTATTTATTTATGATAGAGTCATGCTCTGTTGCCCAAGCTGGAGTGCAGGGGCGTGATCTCGGCTCACTGCAACCTCTGCCTCTCCGGTTCATGTGATTCTCCTGCCTCTGCCTCCCTAGTAGTTGGGATTACAGGTGCACACCACACCCGCCCAGCTAAGTTTTGTATTTTTAGTAGAGACGGGGCTTCACAATGTTGGACACGCTAGTCTGGAACTCCTGATCTCAAAGGATCCACCTGCCTCGACCTCCCAAAGTGCTGTAACCCCAAAGTACTGGGGTTACAGGTGTGAGCCACTGCGCCCAGTGTCCTATTAATTTCTAAGGAATTTGAAGATATTTACTTGGATATAATTCATTGAAAGAGTCTTTCTTTAGAATGAAGTGTGAATCTTACATTGTCCAGGTTCTTCAATTCTCATCTTTGGAAACCTCGCTGTGCTTTTGTTAGCTCAGTCTGTGTCATTGTCTGAATCTTTGTGCTTTCCCGAAATTTATACGTTTAAACCTAATTCCCGATATGATAGTGTTATGAGGTTGGACCTTTAGAGGTATTTAGGTTGGGAGGCAGAGCTCTCCTGATAAGAATATCCTTCTATCTATTTAAACATATATATGCTTACAGATACATGTACATGTATACATATGTGTATATATATAGACACACACAATATTTTTCTCGTTTAATTTTTACAAAAGTTAATGAGGTTGGTTTTATTACTTGCATTTTACAATAAGATTAATTGTACTAAACATCATTTGTTTTGCTGATTACGTTAACACTAACCTTGATCAGAGGGGGATTCACTTCTGTCCCTTAAGTGAAGGTGTCCTGGACAGTGGATTCAGCAGTGCGTGGTGCTGTGGCTCTTCATCCCTGGAAGAATGAAAGAGATTTAGTTGTTCCCTTTGGAAGTTTTGAGCTTAGCTCTTAATTTCCTGTTTCAGGCAGCTTCAAACTCTGGCAAATGCCTAGACAGGAAGACTGGCCATGTGCTTGTGGCAGAATCCCTCCCTCTAGGGGGTCTTTGCTTGCCAAGCACTATGAGACTGCAGAAAACTTCGCTCCGTCTTTTAGCTTCTAACCAAACTCTTCACCCACAACCTAAAATAAGGGCTGTGTTTTAGGCAAAGGAAAATATGATTATGAGTTTGGCCTCGTGGTTTCCATTTTCAAATGACAGCTAGCTCCGAGTGATTACCACAAGCTCTGCTGGTTTCTCTGCCTTTCAAGTGGAGTCTGTCTGGGCGCACCTACTCCTAGGAACAAAATGCCTGGTGATCGCCAGCTCATCTAGAAAGAACTCTTCCTTCTCTGGAATTCTTCTTCATCTTGTCTTTATTATTTCCTTGACTCTTACATGTCTTTACAGACCTGATTTTTAAAATTTAGCTTTTAAGGTTGCTGAAACAGAGTGTTGCTCAACATTTAAACGAAATATTTTGATCTGCGATTATTTCCTTTATTTTTTTATAAGCTCCATGGCATATTAATTTACCCAGCATCTGGAAGGCCATACAATTCCTTTCTTCTGCCTACTTATTTTTCTGTATTTATAGATGAAAGCATCCCACTTTTAAATTCTGTCTTTCCGTCATTCTCCCAATCCTATTATCTTTTTACATTTTCTCATTTTTCTGGCCTTGACTACAGTTATATCACATCAGCTGTTCTCCAGACTATACTCCAAAGAGAAAAATTGTGTTGTGCTCCTTTACCTATAAACTGTGTCAATGTTCCTAACTCTAGGTCCTTAAAACACTTTGGAAAATCAAAAGCAACGTTTCACTATGTGAAGCTTCACATACATCTTATCCCATCACTTCTTATTTCATTTTAATTGCCAGTTCTCTTTTTCTTCCTACCTTTTTCCTGTCTACCAATAATAAAATTTCACTTTTCCTCAGATATCTATCCTAACTATGGAACTGCTATTTGCAGAGAATATTGTTTTCAAGTATTCTCTCAACTTTTTACATGCACATGTAACCGCTTACATTTTTCTCACCTTTCAGTAAAATAATATCCTCTTTCTATCTAAGCCTAGTCTTTTCCTTTATTTCATGAATCAGAATTTCACCTATTTCCTCAGAGACCTAACTGCATGTATTTTATTGCTTCTACCAAGAGTAATTTTCATTTCTGGGTCTTTATTTCCAGTTTATAAGCATTCACATCTCGTAGTGAAAAAAATTGTTACCTGGGCATATGTGGGTGTATATGCACTCTTTGCTAATTTTTTTCTAAGGGAATAATGGGGAAAATGGGCTAATAGGTTTGATCTATAAATAATTATTATCACAAAAACACAGGAAGAAGAAATAAAAATAAAAAAATATTTTGTAAGTCTAACAAAATAAAAGTATGTTGAAATGATAATGTATTAGTATCTATTGGCCCTGATAGCTTGTCAGAAGCATCTGTTGTCAGAGCAGTATATGTAATAGAATTTCATAAATGAGAATGTATTTCAGGAAAGATATATATGAAACTGTTAGCAGTGTTTAAGTTTGAGAATAGAATTCATAATTTCTAATTTGTAGTTTCTATATGTCTAAAGTAAACATTAATTTTTAAATTTTTGTAAGTAATAAAAAATGTATCTTATAACATCATGTTGTAACCTTAAATATACACAATACAATTTATTTTAAAATATATATACCCCCAAAAAGAAAAAATATGAGGAATCTTTACTGAAACCCATGTCCTTCTTAAATATAATTTGATTTTTATCTTTTTATTCTTAAATTGTTTATTCAACATTTATACCTCAAATAAAAACCTATTTCCACATCTACCACTTCTAATAAAATTATTTCTATTCGTGTTGAACATTATCTTTCAGGACATCCCTCAACTAAATGACCCTCTTTAAAAAATAATTTGGTACATCATTCTATCCTTTTTATACCATTGTTCCTTCTATCCCATATTGTTTGTTTGTTTTTCTGTCATCATTTTCCCTTCCCTTTGTTTTTTTTTAAATATCTTCCAGTTGTCTCCCTTAACCCTCCCATACGTGGGAATCCTCCCCCGCCCCACCCAACATTATCTTTCTTTTCCCACAATATACGCTCTTAGAGAGGCAGTTGCTGGCTGCACACTATGTTCTCCTGGAAAAAGAAGCTCTCACAGTCCCTGAACTTGTGAGTCTCCCTACCCTGCCGTTCTGTGTGCCTCGGGTCATGGAAGCAATGACTCACACATTCTGCATGGCCGCCAAGGCCTCCTTGATACCAGATGGACCAAACCTGCACCTTCCGGTATATCCCTTTTATGGGAAGTGGTTGGCCTCCCCTCAGTTTAGTATTTTGTCAGATTCCATGGTGTTCAATGAGTAAGCTTTTGCCAGACCTCATGGCTACCCTGGGGAGTCTCTTGAGATTACTGGAATGAGTTCTTACACTTTGTGGATAGTATTGAACCCATGAATGTGATAGAACTCAGTGAAGAGTTGCTGTTTTTCATTCCTTCTGCTTTTCATCCCCTAAATGAGACTTTTCTGGTAAAAGACCAGACCCAAATGACACAATTGGCCAAATCTCAGGCAGCTGTCAGCACTAGATGCCCTGGCTAACAATCAATCCCACGTGAACATTTTTACAGATTCTTGAGCCACTGAATAAAAGTTACCTCCATTAAGGAGAAGAATTCTGGCAATCTCCTGCTTTATAGAAACCCGAAATATAAATCAACTTAATAAACATCTCTACATAGGCTAAATATAAAGCCAAAATATGAGATCTCACCAAAACACATTTGTCTATTTCAGAGTTCTAAATATTACTGATGTGACCAAGGCACTCATTTCACTTCTCGAAATACACAATGCTGAGATCCTACTAAGGCATTCAGTGGGAACTTTCACCCTCCTTACCTGCCTCAGGATGCAGGCATCATAGAACATTTCACGTATCGAAATACACAATGCTGAGATCTTAATAAGGCATTCAGTGGGAACTTTCACCTTCCTTACTCACCTCAGGATGCAGGCATAATAGAGCATCATACTGGCTGATTTAAACATATCCAAATTCAATTAAATGCAATATGGCATGTTAAAATCAGCAGTCAAAAAGCAAGGATGAAGCATAATAAAGAATCTGTAACCATGTTTTCATAGTTGACTGCTATCAATTTTTAATTTTGCACCACCTTCTTTTCCTTGTTCCCCACACATGCACAAGCTGATGAGAAAGTCTAGGTTCTCCATCCTTTGCTGCTGATAAAAGAATCACATAATCTAAGCACCTGCCCATGCAGAGGAACTCTTACCCCAGTCATACCCCTATTCATAAAAAAAATCTTAAGCCATTCTTCTTTCTTCACTCTTTCAAGACATTTTGAGAGAACTTCGTGTTCCTTCAGACTCAATTATATTTGCAGAAAACCTTTTCCTATCCTCCTGGTGTGAGCATGTAGCAGCATCAGTCTCAACATCTGAACTGAATTTTTGACGTAGGAGTACCCATCCTGCCTTTTCATGCTGGGCAGAACAGAATATTAACAGAATGCTGTGTATATTAGATAAGTAAAATATGTGAAGCACTTACGACAATCTCTGACCTACAGTGAATGTTCACCCTACCATGTAAGTTATTTTATTAGTGAATGCCATGCACCACTCCTTTCCCTCCCAGTGTTTTGACATCTGAAACATTATATTAGGGTAAATATGGTTTCTGGCAAGAGGTATAAGCATTTAAAAAATGATTTCCCAACTTTGGAAGCAGTAAATCACTCCTGGGAGAATATTAAGATGTAAGATTGGAACTACAGTAGCAGCAGTAAAACACAGTCACATATCTTTTATATAGTATCCTAAAACCATTTGAAAAGCACTAATGTAAATTATGTACATATGCAGATTTGTGGCCCATTATGTACAGCTCAGCCTTTTAATTCCAGTTTTCCAGCTTTTGCCATTCCAAATTTCTGACGTCAGTCCTGACCATCAGATACATTATAGGAACTGGTACAGATAATGACCTCAGAGCAATTATTCTTTTAGGCATAAAGCAAATAAGGTAGAGAATTTCTAGTTCTACTTACTGCAAGAATTTCCCTGCTCTCATATTCTTTACTGCTAGTGCTTAGTAAGGCTGTAATGACAGAGAAGCTTACTTTGCCACAGTGCTGACATATCCAGCTGAATTACCTATAAACTGACTCAATATGCTTTTCTCTCTCTCTCTTTTTTTTTCTGAAGTGATCAGGTGAAGCAGATAATTTAGATTGGTTTACTCAAGATTCCCTCTAACTCTCTTCCAGTATACTAGGATTCTGGATATGATTTACATTCTATCAAGCAGTTTCACTGGTACATGACTTGAATTTGTAATTGAGTCATGGAGACAGTGAGGAAGGTAAAATGCATCAATTTTGCTGATATGAATCAGGTCATGGTGGATGTGACTCCAGGACCAGAAGCAGTGGTGACATCTTCTTATCTCAACAGGCAGCTTTTATATTCTACAATTTCTTACACAAAGCAGGCTCCTCTGTTTGATAGCTTCATTCTGTAGTGTGGCAATGGAAGAATTTCCTGAATATTTAAATTAGTATGTATCCCCATCCCCCAGATCTCCTAATATTAGATTAATAACTTAACTTATAATAGCAATTATGTCTCCTTAAAATTAGCTAGAGTGAATTGTCTTTTCAGTACTGACAGATCTGCCTGACAGAGTCATCGTACAGTGCTGTTGCAAGCTACAGATACACAAGAAAACACAAATCTGGGTTTTTCATTTCAGAGATGGATGATTTTGAAAGCAGTAAGAATTTTGTTAACACTGGTATATGGCTACCGGTAGTCATTACCATGTGTTGATGTGTTAGGCACTTAGATACTTACATTATCACTGTGGTTGCCTGAAATAAAGGGTATAAAAAAGGCATACTTTAGTGAAGTGTGTGGCCTCTGCAATAAGCCATTTCGTTAACAAAAGAAAACATATGAGGGTCTGTGGAGGGAACTGGTGATTAGTAACACATACAATTTAAGGAAAGAAAATTACAAACTAATGATTTTAAATTTTCAGTTTAAAAAGTTTCACTTGATCAGGAAGCTTCTGTAATTTCCTTTGATCATTTAACCACAAGTCTCGTATTGCAAAAATATCAGATGCAGAATCTGCCCCTTCAAATTGCCGTTTAAAGCCTAGATTAATTTTGCAGCTTCACAATAAATGCTATGTGACCATCAAGGTATTAATTGGAACACGGAGAATTGGAATAGCATTTTCAGTGAAAATTGGGAACACTATGAATAAAGCAAACGAAAAAAAAATCTTTCTGAACCTTTTGTTGACAACAAAAACTGATTCGTTCCCCTTGTCTGATGCACCTGTTATAATTTTATTTGAAACTACACGTATCTTTATCCAAATCCAAGAGTATTACCTTGCAGTAGGAATTCTACACCCTCTGTCATGGTTGCATTGAGACAAATGTCCTTACTTATGATGAGAGTTAGATAAGAGTATGTCCCAGGGAAACAGAACAAAGTCTGGCACCAAAGTAGAAGGAAGAGGCTCAAGCAAAGGAGGAAATAAGTCAAACTTCAATAGAACTATTTTTTTTTATATGCAAGTACTTAAAATTACTCTTCAAACATATAAATTCAAGAGTGGGAATGGTGCAAATTGTTTGCTAAAGCGAATGATTAGAGTGTGTATTTCATACCTATGCTAAATGAAGTTGAGATGTCAGATATTATTTGTTGAAAATTAGAAGGAATCTAAGACTTAAGAAGATAGAAGTAGTGAAGGACTTTTACCAAACACAAATCAACAACTTACCTCAAAATATCTGTGAAGGTGTCAGATGACACTCCCTTTCACTACGTAATGACAAATGCATTGGTGTGAAGAAAACTAGTGCCTATGAAGGGTTCTCTAGTAATTTCTTCTTTAAGTCATGGATGAAAGTGGAGGATTCTGCCATTAAAATAGTTTTAAAAATTCCAGAAATATTAATGGAAACACATTGTGGCAGAAGCCAAATGACAACAGTTAATTATGAGTGGCAAGGTAGCCTACATGGTTAGGCTTTGTTTCCCTACCCAAATTTCATCTTGAATTATAATGCCTTAATCCCCATAATCCCAATTTGTCAAGAGAAAACCCAGGTGGAGGTAATTGAATCATGGAGGCAGTTTCCCCCATGGTGTTTTCATAATACTGAGTGAGTTCTCATTAGATCTGACGGTTTTATAAGGGGCTCTTCCTATTTCATCTGGCACTCTTCCTGCCACCTTGTGAAGAAGGTACCTTACTTCCCCTTCATCTTCTGCCATGATTGTCAGTTTCCTGAGGCCTCCCCAGCCATGCTGAACTGTGAGTCAACTAAACTTCTTTCCTTTATATATTACCCAGTCTCAGGCAGTTGTTCATAGCAGTATGAAAACAAACTAATACAGTAAATTTGTACCACAGAGAGTAGGGTGCTGCTATAAAGATACCTAGAAAGGTCAAAGCAACTTTGGAACTGGGTAACAGGCAGAGGTTGGGAACAGTTTGGAGGGCTCAGAATAAGACAGGAAAATGTGGAAAAGTTTGGAACTTCCTAGAGACTTGTTGAATGGCGTTGACCAAAATGCTGATGGTGATATGGACAATGAATCCAGGTTGACGTGGTCTGAAATGGAGATGATGAACTTGTCAGGAACTGGAAAAAAGGTGACTCTTGCTATGCTTTAGCAAAGAGACTGGTGGCATTTTGCCACTGCCCTTGAGATCTGTGGAACTTTGAACTTGAAAGAGATGATTTAGGGTATCTGGTGGAAGAACTTTCTAAGAAGCAAAGCATCCAAGATGTGACTTGGGTGCTCTTAAAAGCATTAGTTTTATGCATTCACAAAGAGATGGTTTGGAATTGGAATGTATGTTTAAAAGGAAGCGGAGCATAAAGTTTGGAAAGTTTTCAGTCTTACAATAAAATAGAAAAGAAAACACTATTTTCTGAGGAGAAATTCAAGCAGGCTACAGAAATTTGCAAAAGTAACAAGGAGCCAAAACCTTTTTCCTTTATAAATTATCCAGTCCCAGGCAGTTCCTTATAGCAGATAAATAAATAAATAAATAAATAAATAAATAAATAAATAAAAACCAAACTAAAACAGTGGCCTTGGACCACTTAATAGAAAGAAGAACTAGAGTGGTAATCAGAATGTTTTAACTAAATGGCTTATTTTTGGTAATGAACTGATAATAGAGACCCTGGAAATGAAATACATAATATATTTTGTTGACACCATAGAAAATAATATGCCATAAAGGCATATTATTGTGGGAGTACAGCTGTAAAAGAGAAGAGTTTTTGTTTGTTAATTTGTTTTCAGTTTAAAATACATTGGTATAACTTTAAGATATTTTATGTAATTGCTATGGTAACCACGAAGAAAATATCTTTGAACATACACAAGAGGACATGAAAAGGACAAGAGGACATGAAAAGGCATCCTTACTGCCATAAAGGATGGCAGTAAGAGATAAAAGGAGGTACAAAAAGCTTATAAGATCTACATGGAAATATTAACACTTAAGATAACTAATTCCAAAGATGCTTATAATATCTCATTTATAAACTCAAATAAAATAATGAAAAAAACATTAAAAGTAATAACCCAGAAGAATAATGAAGAACAAGAGATACGACAATAGCAACAAAATTTGAAAGTTGGTTAGTAGATGATTAAGACAGTGTTATTATAGTAGTGGATAAAGCTGCAAGCCCAATTTACAATAGAGAATCCTCAGAGGGCTCCAGAACCAACACAGACAGTTATCTCTGCCATTGATCTGAGGAAATTGTGTTAAGTAAGGAGATTTGAGTGATTTTTGATTAAAAAGCAGTTAGATTCATGTGTTCCCTTTCCAGTTTATGATACTGGATGATTATACCCCACTACAGCATTCTAGAAAGTTATTTTCCTAATTACGATTCATCACATAAAAGGGAACTTCCATAAGATTATCAGTAAACTTATCAGTAAAAACATTACAGGAATAATATATTCAAAAAGCTGTTAGAAAAAAAAAACCTGTCAAAATGTAATATTGTATCTGACAAAACTCTCCCTTAAAAAAAATTAAAACTTAGACTTTTCCACATAATCAAACCAAAAGCATTTGTTATCACGTTACCTTCTCTAAAAGAAATGTTAAAGGGAGTCTTTCAAGTTGCAACGAAAGTCCAGTGGACAGCGACACAAAGTCATATGAAATATTAGATTCTCTGGGAAAGTTAAACAAATGGAAAAATACAGTAACCTGTACTATAGTAATTTTTGTGTATATAATATAAATAGCAAAGCATTAAAAATGAGAAATTTATGAAAATGAGTATATAAGATATAAAGTTGTAATTCTGACATGAATAACATAATGTGGGAGTACAGCTGTAAAAGAGAAGAGTTTTTGTTTATTAATTTGTTTTCAGTTTAAAATACATTGGTATAACTTTAAGATATTTTATGTAATTGCTTTGGTAACCACGAAGAAAATATCTTTGAACATACACAAGAGGACATGAAAAGGATATCAAAATAGAGCACTACAAAAAATCAATGAATCATAAAGGATGGCAGTAAGAGATAAAAGGAGGTACAAAAAGCTTATAAGATCTACAGAAAACAATTTACAAAATGGCAAGAGCAAGTCTTTCTCTAATAGTAATTAATTTAAATTTAAGTGGGTTAGGTTCCCCAAACAAAAATTGTGGATTGGCTGAATGGATTTAAAAAAATGAAAACAAAAACAGTATCCAAATATATGTTGTCTACAAGAGAGCCATTTTAGATCTAAGGACATACATAGCTTGAAAGCAAAAAGATGAGAACAATTGATCTATTTATATGATAGCCAAAAGATATCAGGAGAAGCTACATCAGACAAAAATAGATTTAAATCAAACATTTTTATAACAGACAAAATGATATTATATAACTATAAAAGAGTCAATTCACCAAGATGTAACAATTATGAATATTTATATATTAGACATAAATATATGAAACTATTTTGACAGAACTGAAGTTGGAGATACACAGCAGCATACTATTAGTAGCAAATTTTAATACCAAACTTTCAATAGCAGATAAATAAAACAGAAGATAAAAAAAACTAGGGGAATTGGGCTGGGCGTGTTGGCTCACACTTGTAATCCCAGCACTTTGGGAGGCCGAGATTGGTGGATCATGAGGTCAGGAGTTCAAGACCAGCCTGGCCAAGATGCTGAAACCCCGTCTTTACTAAAAACAAAAAAAAAGTAGCCAGGCATGGTGGCACGTGCCTGTAATCCAAGCTACTTAGGAGGCCGATGCAGGAGAAGGACTTAAATCCAGGCAGCAGAAGTTGCAGCGAGCCGAGATCATGCCACTGCACTCTAACCTGGGCAACAGAGCAAGACTCCATCTCAAAAAAATTAAATAAATAAATAAATAAATAAATAAATAAATATTTTAAAAAAGAAAAAATAGCGTAATTGAACAATACTACAGTCAAATTGGATATAACACAGATACATGGAACCCTCCTCTAAACACCACCAAAATAGACATTCTTCTCAAGTACCTATGGAACAATCTTCAGGAGAGAGCACATGTTAGGCCACAACACAAGTCTTCACAAATTCTAAAGAAATTGAAATCATATAAAGTATCTTTGACAATAACTACAAAATAAAACTAAAAGTCAATATCTAAAGAAAAGGGGGAAATCCACAAATATGTAGAAATTAAACAACATACTCTTCAACGACCAAAAGGTCAAGGAAAAAGACACAAGGAAAGTTGTAATATACATTAGTTGTTCCATCTTCTTGGTGAATTAGCCAAATGAGAAGGAAAATGCCACATAGCAAATTATGGAATGAAGTAAAAATAGTACTAAGAGTAAAGTTTGTAATTGTAAATGTATACAAAAAGGGAAAGAGCTAGTATCAATAACCTAAATTTACTCCTTAAGAAACTAGAAAAAGAGGAATAAACTGAACCCAAAACTTCCAAAAGGCAGAAGGAAGGGAACAATAAAGATCAGAGATTAACAAAATTGAGAGTAGAAAAACAATTAAAAATTCAATGACGCTAAGGGTTTTTAAAAATACAGACATAATTGACAAACCCTTAGTTAGATTAACTAAGAGAAAAAGAGAGAAGACTCAAATTTAAAAAAACTCAGAAATGAAAGAAGAGATAATATAACAGATGCCACAAAAATAAAAAGGATAATTGTAGAATGTTATAAACAATTGTATACCAATTAATTGAATAGCCTAAAAGAAATGAGTATATTTCTAGAAACAGTCAACCTACCAAGACTGCATCAAGAAGAAATAAAAAATCTGGACAGACGAATAATGTGTAAGGAGATTGAATCGATGGCCAAAGACCTCCCTACAAAGAAAAACCAGGACCAGATGGCTCTACTGGATAATTTTATCAAGCATTTAAGGAAGAATTAGCACCAATTCTCCTCAAACTCTTCAAAAAGTTTAAACAGAAACACTATCAAGTTCATTATATAAGGTCAGAATTACCTTGATACCAAAGCCCAAGACGCTACAAGCAAAGAAAACTAGAGACCAATATTCCTTAGAAATACTGATGCAAAAATCCTCAATAAAATGTTAGCAAGCCCAATTTAGCAGCATATTACATGGATTATACTCCATGACCAAGTGGGATTTATTCCTGGAGTGCACAGATGTTTCAAGATACAAAAATAAATCACTGTAATACACATAAAAATAATGAAGAAAAAGAATCCACATCATAATGTCAATTAATGCAGAAAAAGCATTTGACAAAATTCAACACCCTTTCATGATAAAAACCAACTACAAATAGCTGGAAACGATTTCAACAGGATGAAGGCTATTTATGAAAAGCCCACAACTGGCATACTCAATGGGAAAGACTGAAGGATTTTCCTCTAAGATTAGGTATAAGGCAAGAATTCCCACTCTGCCACTTCTATTCAACATACCATGGGAAATTCTAGCCATAACAATTAGTCAATAAAAAGAAATAAAAGGCATCTAAACTGGAAAGGGAGAAGTAAATTATCTCTGTTCACAGATCTTACAAGTGGGAAATTAGAAAGACTCACTCCTCCCCAACAACAACAACAACAACAATAAAACCTGTTAGAACTAATCAACATATATAGCAACATTGCCAGGTGCAAAATCAACATGAAGAAATCAGTTGCATTTCTGTACATGAATAGTCATCAATCAGTAAAGGAAATCACTAAAACTATTTTATTGGTAATAGAGCAACAGAGAAAAAATACTTAGATGTAAATCTAACCAAGAAGGTGAAAGACTTGTGTACTGAAATCTACAAAGTATTTTTAAAAGAAATTACAGAAGCCACAAATATATAGAAAGGTATACCAAGTTCATGGCTTGGAACACTTAATATAGTTAAGATGTCCATAGTATCCAAAGCAATCTGCAGAATCAGTTCAACCTCAATCAATTTCTCAACAGCATTTTTTTTTTTTTTGGCAAAAAAATGAAAAGGTTAGCCAAAAATTTATTTGGAATTTTGTGGGGCCCAAATTAGCCAAAACAAGAAAAAGAGTAACTAAACTGGAGTACTCATGTTTCCTGATTTCAAAACATGTTACGAAGCTGCAGAAATCAAAAAGGTATTATACTGGAATAAAGACAAATAGACCAATAGAATAAAATAGAAAGCCCAGAAATAAAGCCACTTGTATGTGGTAAAATGATTTGACAAAGATACCAAGACTATTCAATAAGGAAAGGAAAATCTATTGAAGAATTAGTGTTGGAAAAACTATACTACATGTAAAAGAATGCAGTTGGACTCTTCCCTCACATCATATACAAAATTTAATTCAAAATAAATTAAAACCCTAAACATAAAAACTAAAACCATGAAATTTCTAGGGGAAAAGCTCCTTAACATCAGACTTGGCAGTGATTTCTCAGATATAGCACCAAAAGCTCTAGCAATAAAACAAAAATAGACGAATGTACCTCCATTAAACTTGAAGACTTTTATGTATCACATGACAGAATTAACAGAATAAAAGATAATCTATGGAATGAGAGAAAATATTTACAAATCATACATCTGCTCAGGGACTAATATTCAGAATTTGTTAGAAACAGCATCTCAACAATTAAAACTCAAATAACCCAGTTAAAAAAATGGTGGTTCAAAAACTTGAATCGACATTTCTCTGAAGATGATATGCAAATGATCAACAAGTACTTGAGAAAATGTTCAACATCATTAATCGTCAGAGAAATGCAAACCAAAATCACAATGAGATAGCACTTCATATTCATTAGGATATCTGCTATCAGAATAAAAACAAAAACCAAACCAAACCAAACAAAAGAAAAATCCAGAAAAAATAATTGGCAAGAATGTGGAGAAATTAGTACACTTGTATACTCTTGGTGGGATTGCACAATGGTGCAACTGCTACAAAAAATGATATGGAGTTTTCTCAAAATCTTTAAAATAGACCTGCTATATGAAATAGCAATCTTACTTC
Source organism: Macaca thibetana thibetana (assembly GCF_024542745.1). Classification (NCBI taxonomy): domain Eukaryota; kingdom Metazoa; phylum Chordata; class Mammalia; order Primates; family Cercopithecidae; genus Macaca; species Macaca thibetana. The sequence goes on from NC_065594.1 coordinate 65,068,915, forward strand.
TGGATATATATCCAAAACATTTTTGAAAGCATGGTCTGAAAGTATATTTGCACACCCGTATTAATGATAACACTAGTAACAATAGCCAAGTGATAGAAGCAACTCAAATGTTGGTTAGCAGATGACTGGATAAACAAAATGTGGTGTATGCATATAACAGAACATTATCAAGTCTTAAAAATAAAGGAAATCTTGTCAGATGCTGCAACATGGATGAACCTTAAAAACGTTATGCTAAGTGAATTAAGTAAATCACAAAAGGACAAATACTGTATAATTCCACATATATGAGATATCTAAAGTAGTCAAATATATAAAGACAGAAAGTTGAATGGTGGTTACCAGTGACTGGGGGAAGAGGAGAAAGGTGAGCTGCTTATTCTTAACAGGTAGAAAGTTTCAGATTTGCAAGCTAAAATAATTGCAGACATGTATTTCACAGTAATTGGCATATACTTAACACTACTGAACTGTGCACTTTAAAAAGTCAAGATGAATCATTTTATGTTATGTATTTTTTAACCAAATGAAAATTTCTGAAGTGAAATTCTTTACAATTTGTTATTTTAGACTCATCTGTACTATCAATCAATCAGCCGAGAGTGTAGAATAAAGGCTTTTTACACATGATCACACATAAATTAATTCAAACAGATCCTTTCAGAGCAAGCTCTTGTAAGATTTATTTTCCAAGACAGGCATGAAACAGAATACAGAAGACCCCAAAATGGAACCTCTAATACAGGAATTAGAAAATAGGAATCCTCAGACTGATAGAGACAGTATATTTCTTTATGATAGCTATGTACTAAGATTAAAGAGGTCCAACGCTTTGTAATCAAAACCAGAGTATGACTCACAAGTTTCTAGTTCCTCCAACAATGGGCTATGATGAAGAGTTCTAAGATGGGGATTTGAAGTGGTCCAGATTTCTGTGAACATCTAGAATGACAAAGAAAAACTAATAAATAAAAGTGAGAAAATTTATTTTGAAGGAAAATGAACTTGACAAAGACGATAAATCTGCATTCACTTTCCCCACAATACAATCCTTTTAAGAGTGGTAGGAGGAACTTGAATATGAATTCAGATGATCAATTTACATACTTACTGCATTAAAAGAAAATAAACTTTGTGATAGCACTTTTGTATGATTAGAATAAAAACAGTAAGAAGAGAAGCAAGCACTCCAAATCAAACACTATATAATACAACAGAATTATCTGGGCTTTGGCCAAATAGAACAAGAACACAGTATGTTGATCATTTTGTGAGCTTGATTTTAAAAATGAATCATTTCATCACACTCAGGACCAGCCTGTCTACTAACTTCACAAACATCAGCAGGTACTGAGGGTACTAACGTTTGGCTATTTCTTTAAATATGTAACCTACAGAGGTTTGCTGTTTTTGTTATTTTCAAGAATGCTTTCTAAAAATATATATTTAGCCTATATCCAAAAGTGGAGTAAAGGTAATGGTGAGATGAGATTTGTAAAGAACAAAAGAAGCAAACATCCTGATAAGCATTAAAAACAGTGATTTAGAATCATTATTTTGTTTGACATTTGCTGTAAGAATATAGTAGCTAATACTAAATTCAACTGATTGTGACAGATCCTATATATTAGTTTCATAGAGGTTATTTTGAGTCATCTCCCTTACAATTTTTCCTTTAACAACTTTCTTTTCGCCCTTATTTTAACAAGATGGATGGCATATTGTGATCTCTTTCCAATTCCTAAGCTCCAGCAGGAAGCTTGCTTGCAGCTGGAATTCGTAACGTGCTGATGCATCCCAGGACTTTCTTCAGTTACATGTGGCACTTCAAAGGATGTTCAAAAAGACCAATAGAAAGGATCCTGGGACAGCATCAGAATGGCAAAGAGATCAACATGTGAGGTGCTGCCTTTGAAGAAACACATGTAGCAGTAGACGTCAGAGCTTTGGTACATGTGGTATATTTTACTTGAAGAGTCAATTTAATGTACAAAGAGGAACCTGGGAAGAATTAGAGTCCCAAAGAGCCTGCTTCATTTAGATGGAAAATAATTTTCTTTGTTATTTAAACATATACATCAGAACCCATTATGATATTTACATTTAGGAAATATAGCACAAAAAAAGAAAGACAAAAAGAGAATAAAGAGAACGTGATTCTGGAAAAATGGCTGAGAGCATATACTCTTCACTTTTAAATAAATAGGCTCTTTTCATTCCAAAATACAGCAGTGCCAATAATACCAAAAGTAGCTTCATTATTTACATGAAAATAAAGCATTGTATCATAGTCTGTATTCTCTATAATGCCTATCTTATTTTCCGGTAATTATTTAACGGGGAAAAGATGGGTTAATCAACCTGGGCCACTAACCAGAATTTCACCCACTGTAACTAAACCTTTACACATCCGCACCTCGCTCCTGACACTTAGTGATCATACCATGTCTGTAGAAGACCATAGCACCAAATCACTCAAAAAGAGATGTGTTCAAACCAGTTGCCCGACTTTGGACAATTAAGCAAGTCATTGCTTTTTATCAGTAGATTTGTTTAGATGAAATAGTGTAAACAGTGCCTTTGGAGAAATATTAGCTCAATCTGCATGAGAGTTCCTAAACTGCAAAGTTTTAGTGAAGCGTAGGCTATGGTACAAAGGATGAACTATGAACTTTTGTAATATATGGGAAAATTGATTAAAATAAATCTTCATTAATGTGTTGACTAGAGAAATTACTTACTGTTTTCAATGTATAACTAAGTTTATTAGCAATGTTAGGTGTCTAAAATTTTCCAAATATGGTCACTAAAAGTCAAAATGGATTCATCTTGAGAAAATCAGCAATATTAATCAACAACTCTTATAGTAAGCGTTAAATTGGTGGTAACTAGAATAAACAGTAAAGTATCATTTTTTCTCTGTCACTAGTCTCTAGAAATATATTTAAAATTATCAGAAGGCTCTATTCAGCTCAATGAAAAGAATACAAATAAAACATTTATTAACATACATTGTGATTACAAAGCTGCATAATAACAAATGAAACAATGATGAAACAGCTAAAATACCAACAACGACGAGAAAGCTTCAAGACCAAAGAGATCACTTGGCCTCTCAGCAACTGGATGACCTTGGTTATCACTGGATAAAGGCCTGTGTCAAAATATAATATTTAGCTAATTGTCTAGTTCAGTCTCAACTCCTTCAAGTTGCAGATTGCATCCAAAGCTTAATTTATGTTTTAAGGTTTTTTAAAAATGATATACATGACATAGACATATTCATAAAGATAGCACATTAATTTATGTTTATTAATAAAACATATATTTATTTTCCTACTATCTACCTTAAAATATAATACATCCTTGTAATCACCCAAACTGCCCCTAAGTTACTCATCTGTATCTCTTCTTCCCTTCCCTCTAAGAAGTAACTATTACTCTCAATTGGTGTTCTTGTTTAACTTTGGTATGATTTGGAGGCTTGTTATAAATGCATTTTTCCCTAAACAATGCAATGCTACTTTTAAGTTTGCTACAAATATCATATATTTGTTTTCTGATGACTCTATTTCTTCTATTCTGATTCCATACAGTCTCTCAGAAAAATAGTCTCACATGTTGTTATATACACACGTGTGTGTGAGTGCATGCATGTGTGTGTATTCCTTTTTCAGATCTTAATCTTGTGGCACATTGTTTCTTTCTCAGTTATGAATAGCCTTCCTATTTTCTAGCCTATAATATTTCAAAATCTCTAGAATTAAGCCAACTATTACTACTCTAAACACTCATATATTTGGAATCACATTGTTTTGAGAACATACTTTGTATGACAAGTGAGAACATTGAGGTAGAGTTGTAATAAATGGCTTGTAAAAATGACACAGACACAGAGTCCTAGTGTTTTGGATACATTGATTCGGCTCACTTTGTGATTACCATCACTTCTGTATTACCATCAGCTTTATTTACTGTTCTTTCTACTATGAGATTAAGATTTGGGAAGATAAGACACAAAGACAACTGTCAAGACAATAATATTTCTCTATGAAATTAAAACCTATTCTACACTGTTCCCCTGCTTTATATAATATGTTCATGGGGCATCTGGAGTGAATTTGCACATAGTATATAACAATTATTTGAGAAATGAAGGCTCTCAGAAAAGAAACGCTCTCATTTTAACCAAATTAAATCATCGATCTTACCAGAGTCTACATCTAAACTTCCTCTCCACAGATAGAGTGGAAGAATGATCTTTACTTCTGACACAAGATTTTTCTGGTGCCCCTTCACCAGCCAGAGACTTCAGTGGCCGGCAGTGTCCCGGCCTGAGCCCACTCAGGCCTGGGCTCGCCACAGGAGACTCCCTGCCCAGCTGGCCCGAAGTGCTGCACCTGGCTTACACTTCAGCCCAGATCCCATACTTACCACAGAATCTGCACTCAGCCAGCAGCTGGGCCAGGCATGCCCTGACCTGCCTCCTCCCTGTGCACCAGCATCTAGATGAGGGAATCACGTGGTGGCTGAACAGGGATGCCAGCACTCCAAAGCTCCAAAGGAGTTGTTACAGCATGTTAACAGCCCTTTCAGTCCTACCGTTTACAGTCTGGTGAATGGGGGTGTGTTAATAGCTCTTTCAGTCCTGTGGCCCCCGCTCCGGCCTGTGGCTCTGGGGCTAGCCCAGCCCCACTGCAGCTTCCCATTGCATGGGGTGGCTGCCAAGCACCAATGGAGGGCAGAGGGTTACAGTGTTACTGCCTTTTTCATACCTGCATTCCATGGGTCCTGGGTTCTTGTCTGTCACCCAAGAAGAATGAGGTTAAGCTGATAGCTGAAGGGTGAACAGGGCAGAGAGTTTACTGAGCAACACCACTCAGCAGAGAGGGAATATGGAGAGGGCAACCTGCTACTCTACCTGAAGTTGGGAAGCTGCCCCTGTTGCCTGAAGGCAGCCAATCCCAAAGTGTGGCTGAGTCCAGGGCTTTTATGGGCTCAGAATGGGGGAGTGCATGCTGATTGATTGGTTTGTGAGTACACAGAAAAGGCTAGAACAAAGTCACCACTCAGAGGTGGGCATGACAGTGTAAAAAAGCAATTAAGGAAGGGTAGGTGTATGTAAAATAGGTGAAAGGTGGGGATCAATCAGAGGAAAGCACACCAGATGGGAAGAGAGGTTCTCAATCTGGTCTGTGGATTTACCTGAGACTTGTAGCTTGGCTTTCAGGCTTTAAACCGTCTTTGGGTTGAAGGTGGGGATTCACAGGCGGCCCATTCCTATCTGCCTAGGGTTTGTCTGCCTTCTGCTGCTATCAGTTCTAAGACCAGTCCCCCACTATAGACAAAAGTGTTTTTTGCTCACGTAACATCTTAATTTAGAAAATCCCACTTAGATATTTTAAGTTGATATCTTAAATGTTTCACTATGAGTTTAAATAGTTGAGAAAGTGATATTTATGAGATATTAACAATCTTGATATAATTTTTAAAAAGTAAATATCTTTTAAAATGTACAGTGAAATTTCAGTGATACAATAATTTTATACCAATTACTATGTATTTGAAAACAGTGTGAGACATTTTCTTTAACACTCCTGTATTTTGCTCCACTTTTTCTCATAAAACTTGTATATATACATGTCACTTTCACTTTCTCAATTGAATTCTATGCTTTTTCAGCAAATTAATTAATATATGTGTATTTACAAGGAATATGGTATGTGAACATAAAATATTTTCCAATGTAACACATAAGTTGAATGAATATAAGTTGAAATTTTGTGAATTGATTTGTCTTTCTGCCTAAAGGTTGAGGTAAAAAGATGTATTAATTTATTATTGTTAACTCACAATTTATCAAAACAGCATAGCTAAATTACAATTTAGTAAACAGTTGTTAAACATAATATTTTATTGGAAATTCACATTGTAAAGAGGTGAATGTGGTTATTATTTTCCAAATGGTTCATGTTTCATGCATACTTGGAATAGTATGACATTGCCATTGATAAAACTGTTAACAATTTATGGTTTATTTTTCAATATCTATAAATGTTAACAAACTGTATACACATCACATATTTCTATACACATATACATAATTAAACAAGGAGCTATGTATTTTAGGAATGTTAGTCAATAATTTAAATATAATTTTTAGCTGTACAATAAAATTCACATGGTGATCTATCATCAAATGTTATTTCTAATGATCTATCAGCTTATGACATACTTAGGTCCTTAGTTTTTTTGAATGCAAATAACTGGACACCATTTCACCTCAAAGACTTTTTTTTTTAAATGATTAGAGTTATCCTTTTTTAGAAATTCTGGAAAATTTGCCAAACTGATTTACTGAGACTTTCAAAATGATACTCAGTTTTTTACATAGCTCTGTCACTCAAAGGTGCACGTTGAAACCAATCAACAATAAATTTTAGTTCAATTTAAATATTTTGTACTACATTACATACTATTATATAATATTTTTTAATTAAATATTATTGTATTTTGTGTGCTATAAATAAACTTTTATCAAACCTGGAATTTTATATTTAACCCATTCAATATAGGGGCCATATCTGCCAGTCCTCAAATGCTTCATTTAAAACAAAACTGCTTTCTAACACAAAATGACGAAATTTATTTATTTATGTATTTATGTATTGGTATATAGTCTCGCTGTTTTGCCCAGGCGAGAGTGCAGTGGTCCAATCACAGCTCACTGCAGCCTCAACCTCCTGGGCTCAAGCGATACCCCTGCCTCAGCCTCTCGAGAAGCTGGAACTATGGGCATGCACGGACCACCACGATCAGCTAATTTTTTTTTCTTTTGTCGAGATGGGGTTTTACCATGTTTCTTAGGTTGGTCTGGAATTACTGGGTTTAAATTATCCATCTGCCATGGTGGATTACAGGTGATCATGCCCAGCCCAGTTAAATTTATTAATTTTAATAAACTTAATAAAAAATTTAATTTAATAAAAATTAAAATTTTTAATTGTAATATATTAAGACATTTTAAAAGGAGCTTATTAAAAACAAGAAATGAATTCTAGAGCAAAAACTATATGAATAATTAAAATCTAGCAATATTAAAACTACTTAGATATAATGTAAATAATCATTCTAGTAATGTTTTACATAAACCTGAAAAATATTTTATTTGTGATTATTAAAACAAATAATTATGCATGATGTGTGCCTAAAATGAGAAAAGAGAGATAAGATTACAGTCACTGGCTTTTTTCTAGATGTGTATATTTGTGCACACGTCATTATTGAGCATATATTTGTTTCTAATTTTGGAAGTAATTAAGTACTAGGCAAAAAATCTTATTTTTCTATAGATAAAATTAGACTTATAATAAACTTTTCCTGTAGATGTATTGAATGAGAAAGATATATTTATTTAAGAAACAAATCAATATACTGCTAATCTATAAATGCTTTTGACATTTGTTTTTTAAAGAGGTAGAATTTAATAAATATTTTTCCAAGAAAAATAATTTCACTGAAAATAAAAGACAGTTTATTGTTTTGTATAGTATAAAATGCTTTAAATCCATTAGTGAAAAATATTCAGTGACATCTAAACTTATAACAGTCCTCCCCTCACATACCATACAATGGTAATTGTCCCACATAGCTTGAAATTTTGGTGGTCTTGAAAACCTTTAGTTATTTCTAAAAAATCAGCATCACTTTTAGATCTTTGAGGGAGTTTTTCTTTCAAGTTAATAACATTCTAGGGCTGAGAATTGAGAATACATAAAAAGAGTAGGTTTTGCTCAAGCACAGGAATAAAACCATTTTTTAACATTCATTATCTCTTACAGATATTTTTTGTTGTACTACTCAAACTCTCAAGGAGATATTTCTCAAACATGATGATTCATATCACAGTATATGACATTTTTCTTCTTCAACTGAAATAGTTGTAAAGGAATCAATAGTTGGAGAATATAAAATCCATTTAAGGAAAGTGTCCTACACTTTATTCCTACCTATATCTTAACTCACTACATCTCAACGTGGATGAATACGCTACTTTTCTAAATGCCAGACTTTACTATAGATAGATAGGATAGATGATAGATAGGTAAATAGATGATAGATAGATAGATAGATAGATAGATAGATAGATAGATAGATAGATAGATATACATAGATACATAGATACACAGACACATAGATAAATAGATGTAGATGGAACACGAAAAGTGAGAAACTTTAGATTGAAATGTTGAATTATCGTTAGATAGCCTTGCTATTTGTTACTCCAGAAGTAATCTGCCACAGGATAATGTACTACATTAAGATTTTGAATGATGCCATTCTTTTGGGAACAAAAATGTATCCTGAGTATAGATAAATTTTTCAGCGACATAGTTTTAGAAAAGTTCACATGAAAATTGAGTTGCTGAAAATTCATTCCTTTAAAACTGTCGATGCTAAAATTCTCCTTGGAAATCTTTTAACCACCCAGAGGAAAATGAGTTCCCTAATGTACAGAAACATATTGAAACCCATCTTTTTGCTGCTATAAGAATTTTCACTTTATCAGATCTCTATGTGTCTTCTGTATCATCCATCCCTTTACTCTTCTGGCTCAGATTAATCAGCACAAATAGATCTTCTAATATAGGAATATAACAAGTCTTCCTCAACTTCCAAATCAGAAAAACTGAAAAGATTTAAAAGGAAAAAAAGAAAAGCTTTCAAACCAGATCTGAATTAATGCAAAGTCACTTACAGTCTTTATCTTACTTACCATGAATATCTTTACATTTTGTTGCTGAAATATTAATACATTTTATTCGAGTGTTACTTTAGACTCATTAAAGGTGTTTCATGATACAGTTTATAAAGCATATTATTAACTTGACACCTGACCAATTCAACTTTCTGAGTCATATCTGGCCCAAGGATTTCAGAAGAGTGTTGTGAACTTGCATTGCTTGAAAAGTAAGCACACAAACTAAAATACATTTTTTGAGTGCTTATAACACTCCAAATTGAATCATGTTATCTGTTATTCAAACAGGATCTTTTTTTTTGTTTTCCTGCATCCTTTCTGTAATTCTTAATTTTATTTAACTATGCAAGTGTCCAAATTTTGGTTTCTTTTCCCTCATGTCTTTTTGGGCACAAGTTGTTGTTTGTTTTACTTTTACATATGTGTGTATATTACCCACATTACATATATACACACACACACAACACATATGTGTATACATACATCTGTGTGTATATTACACACATAAATATATATATGGACATGTATGTATGTACATATGTGTGTATGTGCCACAATTTTTCTAATTATTCTCGCCATAATTATTCTAATACATTTTCACATTTTGAATGCAATCAACATGCTCAAGGGTCTTGCCTGACAGTTCAAACTTCTGCTCTGGGCTTCCAATATAGTTTTCAAATTTAACAATTCCAAACTGACCCTTTGCATGGCTCTGTTCTTCTCTTCACACATTTCATGTCTGGATGGTTGATTGCCCCCATTTTTCAACTTGTGTCTCATTTTCTCAGACAGGCATTCCCAGACCACCCTAAAAACATTCCCTCTGTCATATTCAAATAGAGCATTCTTTAAAAAAATCCATTATAGCATTATATTATTTGCATTTATGCTATTTATTTTGCTCATGCCTTTATTCCCATGAGTTCAGGAAACATGTCTGCTCTGTTTAATATTACATTTCCTTGATACATTACCAGAAGATAAGGAGGTGTTCTATACATGTTTCTTAAAGACTGGGCACAGTGGTTAACACTTGTAGTCAATCACAGCACTTTGTGAGGTCGAGGTGGGAGGACAACTTGCTCCCTGGGGTTTGAGACCAGTCTGGGCAAAATAGCAAGACTCCATCTCCACCAAAAAAAAAAAAAAAAGAAGAAGAAGAAGAAGAAAGAAATACATAAAAGAAAAGAAAATGAGCCAGTGGCAGCATGTGCCTGTAGTCTCAGCTACTCAGGAGGCTGAAGTCAGAGGATAACTTGAGCCCACAAGGTCAAAGCTGCCGTGATCCATGATCATGCCACCGCACTCCAACCTGGGCAAGAGAGTAAGATCCCGTCTCAAAAAATAAATAATCTAAAAATAAATGTTGGTTAAATGCTAGTTGTTGAAGAAATGGAAGAAATGTATCAAAATAAACAGGAGTGTTTGGTGCCTTTATACTTAAGGAAATATTTCAAAAATACTCATTTTTATAAAATATAGGATCTTTAATACCTTACAAAAATTTGCTTTGCTCATTTTTTGAATCCATCGAATATTTGTAAGACTTTTAAAAAATTGTGGGGTTCTAAAAAATTGTGGACTCTAAAAAATAATTTTTCTTAGCTGATATCCTCACTAATGCTCTAAAATTTAAGTAAATGTAGAAGCCTACTTTCATATTTTGTTATATAAAATTGATCTTTTATGGCTAATTTCTTAACTTGCTATTTTAGAAACACATAATTAATTTTATGTAATTATAGCAGTTAAATTTAATAGCTAATTATAACCATATCTTTTCACATTTTTCTACTTAATTGGAAATAACAACCTTCTTCAGCCTTTGGAGTGGAGACACACACATATTCACGCAGAAATACATACTTGACTGATGTACTTCTGAAAGCTATTTCTAACAATAAAATAGCACTAAATCTGATAACTTTTTACTTCTGCATGTCATGTCATAGATGCTGAAGATGATTTAGGAAACTGAAATTGCAATTTGACTGAAATGTCCAATTAGAGGCAATTAAATCAGAGTGTTTACATCAAAAGACATGAAAAGAATAGATTCTTTCCTACTTACTCTGCATTCCAGAGAGGAGAAGGATACAGCAAAATCATCAGTGTATTACAGAGATCTATACGCTCAGTATCTTCTCCACAAATTCTTCCTAACATTGTTTTCCATGGAAGACTTTGGCAAAAGAACTCCCCAAAGATGAAATAGCCTTTAAAAAAAGGCAGAGGGCCTGTAAAAATTATTTTTAAAACAGGAAAAATATAAAAATATTAATGAATAATTATTCAGAAGCAGTAAGTAATAGACATTTGGAAATTGGAGTTAATAGGTATTTCTGCAAACTCTACATTAAGAGAAATACTTTATTCATGAGTTTTTCTTTTTCATACATTTAGAGTAGTATTTTCTTATTACATCTTTAATATTATTATTTTCTATGCAAACAAATGATCTTTGAAATAATGTATTTATTTCCTTTTGCACTGTACATAGAAATATGTAGAATTTTTATATAGAATATATATTATAGAAAAATCAAAGTACAGAATGAATATTAAAATTAATTTGGAAATAAGGTCTTTTTTAACAAAAGTTTTACTTCTTTATAGGAATGTAGCTATATTCTAGATTTATTTATATTGTATTAGGCTGATGTAAAAGTAATTGCAGTTTTTGCCATTACTTTCAATGACAAAAACAGCAATTATTTTACATCAACCTAATACTTGTCAGCATGGGTTCTATGAACAGTACTATTAGATTAAATGAAATTCTTCATGTATAAGCACAGTGTATGTGTGTGATTTACTTTTCATTTCTAGCTCATAGGTGTTTTAATATTTTTTTTTGGTAGATAAAAATACCCTGGGTAGATTCATGCTGCAAATCATCCACTGACACCCCACACTTCCCTGGGGCCATAGTCTGAAATATTTAAACTCAGTACTTGTATATAAACCAACCACGCTGCCTAGGCCTGTATTCACCAAGTGGTCCATTTTGCTTGCTATATTGCTTGCAATATGCTTTCTTAAATTGGCCATTCCTCCATAGAGCTCCTCAAACATGTTCCAGGAATGCACCCTCAGCAGTAAGGAGGGGGAATGGAAAGCTAGCACAGCACAATATGGTCTACCTCACCTGCTTAGAGTGCAAAGTCAAAACATACTTAGATCTTCATAATTCATTCTTAACATTTATGCGAATGTACTCTCTGTCCTTCTTTGTTTAAATGTTCAGTGTTTCTCCCAAAAATCTTTGAGTAAACTTGATGTTCTGAACAGTTATGTCACAGTAACTTTAATACAATCCCAGTTATTACTATCAGCAAAATTTTAAAATGGTACCATAAACAAATCCAGTAAAAGATATTTTAATGAAAATATGAACTGCTGAATAGATATTATAATAGTTGTTTAAAATAGATGATTGCTTGCCCTAGATAAGAAATAAAAAATACCCAAATGTTAGTATTAGCAATTCCTTAAATCTCTTTGCAAAAATAAATAAATAAATAAATAAAGCACTGTTTTTAATTGCTAGCTTAGAGCAGGAAGCTGCTTCTATGTGATAATTAATTTTGATATTAAATTATTTAGCATAAGTTAGAAAAAGGTTTGAGACAGCTTAAAATAGTATATATAGTTGATGTGTCCAGTACTTCTATTAATCAGCCTTAGTTTAATATATAACATTTACATGCACTCTATGCACCAGAGAAGAGAAGGGCACGAGGGGGAACTGGTCATAGAAAAGTGCTGAAATGGGTGGAGACCAACACTCTCTGTGCAGCTATTACATGAACTTCTTTCAATAAATTGGATCTTTTACACTGTCAAATTTGCTTGGCAAGGAAAATATTCTTTTTTTTTTTTTTTTTGAGACGGAGTCTCGCTCTGTGGCCCAGGCTGGAGTGCAGTGGCCAGATCTCAGCTCACTGCAAGCTCCGCCTGCCGGGATCACGCCATTCTCCTGCCTCAGCCTCCCAAGTAGCTGGGACTACAGGCGCCCGCCACCTCGCCCGGCTAGTTTTTTGTACTTCTTAGTAGAGACGGGGTTTCACCGTATTAACCAGGATGGTCTCGATCTCCTGACCTCGTGATCCGCCCGTCTCGGCCTCCCAAAGTGCTGGGATTACAGGCTTGAGCCACCGCGCCCGGCCGGAAAATATTCTTTTTATCAAGAAATATCACAAAATAAATCACTGGAAATTTACCCAATTAAAGAAAAAGTATCTGATATACCTTTCTTTCAATCTCCATTTTCATTCAGCCACAATTACTTAGGATGTAAATTGCTTCTCAATGTATTTTGTCATTGCAAGGACACACTTTGATGCCTTCCAGCGGTAATATTAAAAATGTTCAGAACGATGCAAAATTAACACATTTCCAAATAGCCAAGCATAAAGGAAAAGGAAACTTTCTGCAGAAAAGCAGAAAATAATGCAGGGATAAGGATGATGGCACTCATTGCATCCCAGTTTTTTCTTTCTATACACACACACACACACACACACACACACGCGCGCGCGCGCGCGCTCTCTCTCTCTCTCTTCCTAGTAATGGTTCATGCTGACAGTAAGGACATAAATATATATTTATTAAAAGATTAATAAATGTATGCCGTTCCATACTAGTGTACCAGACACAACTAGAAACAAAGGTAAACACAGTGCAATTGAGGAGCTGGAGAATATTTTTCGACCAGAAAATTTGTTTTAAAAAATTTATTTTATTGTTAAAAAATTATCCTACTCTTTTGATACAGTGTCTGCCTACTTGAAAAATAGAACTGAGTCAAGATACACTAAATGCCATGGCATATAAACCATTGGCACACTTGAGCCTAGCTGTAATAGCCGTCCAAACACTAATGATGCTGAATGTGGGTAGGTAGAAATTTCCATCATTTATCACTGGAGTCTCTGAGTATGTGTAATGTTCAGGAAAAAAATATTTTAAACTGATAGTTGGGGGCTAGTGTAACTTTGAAAACAGATCAGGCATGTTTATGAGAGCAAAGAGGTCCTTATAGGCAATGGAGAAGCCACATCATGTTATTGGGAATTAATTACGTGTGTATATATATATATACCAACAACATATATACACATGTAATTAATTCCCAGTAACATTATTTATGATGTTTTATATATATTATGGTATAATATATAATTATTATGGTATTATACATAATACCAACATGGTACATTGCAATAATTTTGCAATAAGTATGCTTATTGCTGCTAGCCCTTCTCAGATGACAGAGCTAGAACATATATGTGTATAACCCTTCTATATACATGCGTGCATAAATATTTCTATATGTACTTATCTGTATCTATATTAAGCTCACAATTAGTTTAATTGCTTCCAATTCTAACACTTTACCACACAGATCATTCAAAGCTTCTCCCATTTCAAAGCTATAGCTATAGCTTTGGAACCAGGGATTCTTGGAGAAACAGCTTAATCTAGGATGGGGCAAGACTGTACAAGATGAGCATTTTATAGTGACATAAAATAAGACTTAGTCAAAATAAAATGGACAAAGTTGTATCAACAGGACACAGAAACCAAGTGACAGAGCCCCCAGTGTCCAAAATTGGAACAATTCGATCATAAAAATAAATAATATTCAATTATACACCAAGTTATATAAATTAACATCTATGAATTAGTAGTAATATGAATACATATTTTAAATAAATAAGGAAGAATGGGCACCTCTTTATTGCAGAAATCAGAAATATTCCAAATTATATATTCATATACTGTGCCCAAAATAAGCAAACAAATAACTCTACACTCCTTAATTGTTGGTTGTTCACAGTAACTTTTTTACAGAGTGAAATCAAAAGAGATAACCACAAAGAGAACCTGCTTCACCCATCAGTTCTCCACCTTTCTCAGAGAATGCAGCCAACAACTCACTGTCACTGGGTCAGATGACTATCGATGAATGCATAAAGGATAGAAAAGTGGACAAATTCAAGGTGTACTTCGTGCACTAGAGCTGCCCATGGGTTGATTCAGGCAAGTAAGACCTCATTCTTGCTTAGATATGTGCATCTTTTCTGTCCTACTTCTTCTGCTCCTTGTATCCAGACAGCACTTACAAATATCTTGCACAAGGATACTCATTTCTGGCCATGTTTCTAAAAATCCAAACTAAATCATAAGAAAAAACTCTGGTCCATTCTTAAAAGCAGAGGTTAATGAAGTTTAAAATTCAGAGCCCCTCACTTGTACATGTCCCTTCAGTCCTATGAGAGGGACACTAGCATGTGTTAAAGTGATCACATGGTTACATAAAACCTATAATAAAAGTATAGTAATTATACAATATTGGGTAACACTGTAGTGTCTTCTCACTCTGACTTCATTGACAGTATCCTCTCATCCCATAAGGGAACCTATTGCATTTTTGAGAACCAAGGTATTACTACTAATATCACACATTGCACCAACTCAATTAGCATTGCATTGTGTAAGTAAGGGATACAGGTTGGAGGGTGACATAAATGGGTTCTTTTGCACTGTCATCACAAGTGGAAATATGTCAATAATAGAGGGAAAACAGTGTTAAAAATGTATAAAACCAGCACTAATCTGTGGAGAATTCTTCTAACTATAAAACTGCAAGAATTTGGAACCTTGTCAAAGGCTGATGATTTAAAAAAACTCCATTCTCAGCACGGATAATATAGCAAGTCTCCATCTCTACATTTTTTTAATTAGTCAGGCATGGTAACATGAGCCACCAGCTGGGCATGTAGTCCCAGCTACTCAGGAAGCTGAGGCAGGAGGTTGAGCCCAGGAGGTTGAGGCTTCAGTAAGACAAGATGTCACTACTGCACCCCACCCCAGGTGACAGAACAAGGCCTAGTCTCTAAAAACAAAAAACCTGCTCTGTTCTGTCAGGTCGATGTTCAATAATAATGGTGTATGCCATCATAACACCATGTATGTGTATGTGTGTGTATGTGTGTGTGTATGTGTGTGTATACATATTTATCTTCTTTCTTTTTTGTTTTTTTTTTTGATGGAATCTCATTACAATGATTAGAATTTTGTACGGGTGCACTGCAAACCTGCTCCATTCCTAAAAACTGGAAGTATGTCAGTAAGTCACACATTTCACCTATCCCAACTATTTAGAATAAAAACAAATTTCAATCAACTATGCTAAAGGAAATACTAAGTTACTTTTCTTCTACAGATCATAGTATTAAAAATAAACATCAACTGAAAATGAGATTGAAGAGTATTCAGGAATAAAACATTAGAAAAAGAGTGCTGTAGAATTGTGTTAGGCAGATTGTTTAAAGTTTATTTTCCTAGATTTTGTGATTTTGTAGCACTAGTGGAATTAAATATTTTTAATGGGGCCAGACATGTTGGCTCACATCTATAATCTCAGCACTATGGGAGGCCAAAGAAGGCAGATCACTTGAGGTCAGGAGTTCAAGACGAGCCTGGCCAACATGGCGAAACCCTGTCTCTACTAAAAATACAAAAATTAGCTGGGTGTGGTGGCATGCACCTGTAATTCCATCTTACTTGGGAGGCTGAGGCATGAGAATTGCTTGAACCCGGAAGGTGGAGATTGCAGTGAGCCATGACTGTGCCACTGCACTCCAACCTGGGTGACAGAGAGACTCTCTCACAAAAAAATATGTATAATAGTGTGCTTTAAAAAATTTAAAATAGAAAATGTAACAAAGAAGGGTAGAGGAAAATAGAAAACAAATAGTGAAATGGTAGATGAAAATGAAAACATTCATAATTTCATAGAACTTAAAAGGCCTCCTGTTTTGTCCAACATGGTAGCCATTAGCCTTATGTGGCTATTTCTATTTAAAATAATTGAAATTTTTAAATAATTAAAAATTCGAGTCCTCATCCATATTAGCCACATTTGAAGTTTTCAACAGTGACCTGTGGCCAGTGGCTATCATGTAGTAACACAGTGCAGAATAGAACATTTCCATCAATCCAGAAAGTTCTATTAAACAATATTTTCTGAATACCCCAATTAAAAGGCAGAGATTATCAGATTGGGTAAGAGAGCAATATGAAACTGTATGTAAGAAACTCTCTTTAAATGTAAAGGCACAAATAAGTTAAAATTAAAATATGGACACAAACACCCACAGACTTAATCCTCTGTCCCTTCAATCAAATTCCATCTCATTGAGGTCTGTCTTAGCAAATACATATAAAATTGCATTCTTCCACTCCCGTAGTCTGATCTCTACCAAGGCCTGTATCCTCGTATCTTTCATCTTGTTGATTTTATTTCTATGGCCCTTTCAACAGCACTTCAAAATTACATGTATGTAAAATTTTCTGTCTCTCCGCTCTAACAGGTAAATTTTATTAGAGTAGGTATCTTTACCCTTTTGTTTCAATCACACATACTAAGGGGCCAGAAGAGGTTACAGAATGGTAGACACTCGATAATTATCTGTTACATTAACTAATTAATTTTCACATCTGAAGCTCAGCATATCATGTTGTTGGAGAAAAATATAACTGTAATTTGAAGTATACATGAATAATGCAATAAGAAATATGGCTGAATTAAGGCCTAATATGTCATGTAATATGTATTTTCTCCGCAGTAAAAATTTCATTTTCCTAGAAAGTTATACATTATACTTACCTGAATTTTTTTTAAGATATATTAAGAAAACAAGATATAAGTAAGGGTTTAGTAGATTTTCAATGGGAATGTAGGGACTCAGGTAAAAAGAAGAGTGGAAATAGCAGTGAGGCATGAGTGTATGACCATCTCTTTGCTTTTAGAACTCTTGAAACTCCTTAGAGATGGAGCTATGGCAAGGGGTGAAAATAAAAATATATTGTATTTTGCTAAAGAAATTATCAGATCAGAATTGGAGATCCTCAGTACAAACAACATAAACGGATGGTAACCTGGAGATAATACCTCAGAGCCTAGTTTGAGTCCACTGGAAGTCATCCAGTAAGCCATTGAGTCAGGGAGGATTGTGGGTACTGCTTGCTGTCTCGCATGTCAGTGTCTATTCGCTGTGAGAGGGCAGCTTAAAGGTTTAATTATGATGGAAAGTTTGCTTGACAGAGATATATTTTCTTTCTTTGTGCCCATCAACAAATAAAAATAGAGGGGGAGATTACAAGATCCGTGAGTTTGCATTTTTTTTTTTTTTTGGCTTTTTCATCTGATGAAATTTGTTTCTTTCCTATTGTAAAAATAAAATGTCCCTGAAAAACCATCTGTCATCCATGAAAAAGAATAATGATAATGTATTTGAAAAATTCTAATGAAATGATTAGCAAATACAACAGGAGAATTAATGGAGACAGCAGCATCAGAAATGTGGAAGAGGAACTGTAAAAGAACTCAAGCACTCTTCACTATTGCTCCTCTACTAGTGGGGGTGATGACCACCGTTACTTGCCCAGAAAGTTATTTGCCGAGCATCAACTTGTCCAGTTGTTCTAATCTCTGTTTTTATCATGATTCATTAGAATTTCAAGTGACTGGGAAGAACTGCACAGATGTGGAGATAAAATCTCAAACTTGGAAAGAGAAGACAACAAAATACTGACTGAGATTTTCAAATGAAAACACTTCATGTAGGCGTTTATTTGGTGTTGTTAATGGAGAAGGTGGCCTTTTGCCATGAAGAACCAAACTGTGTATACAGATATAACTGTCAAGAAGGAATACTGGGCTGTTCCTTTACAGGACACAAAGAGTTGACTTTAAAATAATGCTGCCCCCTGCTACTGGAAATTTCTTAACAACTACAATCTGTTTTGCGTACATAGAAAATGATAGCTGAATAGCAAAGTATGGACAAGTTCTAATGGAATTAAGTTTTTAGTTGTGTGTGTGTGTGTGTGTGTGTGTGTGTGTAAGACAGAAAGCTAAAATTATGATCTGAGAAATAAGAGCAAAATCCTTATTTCTCATATAATACTGAAGTATGAAAAGAGATATCTTGAGACTTGGTAGTTTTTTATTAACTGGCATGACTATTGTTTATTAAATATCTTTTTGCCTTTTTCTTTGCTATTGTTCTCCAACCCCCAATAAAGATAAAACATACCCTATATTAATATAATTTATTTTAGCATTAAAATTATTTAAATTCTCATTAAAATCTACAATAAGCTAATTATTATAGTACTATGAAAACAAAGAAATTGAAGCTATTATTCTTTCTAGGTCCCACAGTTACCTAGGGGGGAACATCTAATTATAAGTACATGTCATTATATTTAAAATTTAGCATTATTTTCTCATGAGAAGAAAAATTAAAGTGGCCAGAAAGCTAAGTCCTCCATTCACTGATTTATTCATCTTACAAATATTTATTTTGCCTTAACTAGGAGAAAGGCACAGTTCTGGGGACTTGGAGAATACATCGGTAAACAAAATGATTGAAGATTACTTCCTTTGTAGAGTTTATATTCTAGCGTGAAGAATATGAAATAAAGAACATAATAAACACATGACATGTTTAGTGAGGTAGTGTTTCAAGAGCTGGAGAGGGGTAGGAAAAGGAGAGAGAACAGGGGTGGCAGAGAGCATTATGCAAATAGCAATGCAGGAGGTGCCAGGACTTGTTATGACCTGGGATAAAAGACAAATGAATTCTAGTGACTTCAAGACTGACAGTAGTGGCAAGGTTTATGGGTTGGGGGCAGGGAAGATAGTTTTCTGGGACTCCGCCTTCTCATTTGATGATAGAGGCAAAAGATCTAGTTAAGTTTTACCTCAGTGACAGGCCCTCTCTTGACCCGGTGGTGGTAGAAGGCTTAGGGTTGGTGTTGCTTTATACTCAGAGCAATACTCAGACTCATTTATTTTAATTCATTGGTGGACAAGGGTCTTTAGCCTGAGTATGTGTGCTTTATCTTGACCACTGTTTATGGGCTGTAAGAATTCTGTAAAAGCAGCCTTCTATACCAAGAGCAAGTATTGCACCTTCACATGTTTACTTCTTCTTTTCATAGGAGGAGTGAAAAGTTCCAGCACCTCTGAATTATTAAGTTATTAATAAAGCATGATAGTGTTCAGAATATTTCATTTTATACCATGATGTTGGAGATAGATGGAATGCTTTAATTTAGATTATAATCTTGATACCCATGCTTGATCAAGATATTTGCCTCAATTATAGAGCTTTATTAGCCCATTCTCACACTTCCATAAAGACATACTTGAGACTGGGTAATTTATAAAGAAAACAAGTTTAATTGATTCCTGGTTCTGCAGGTGGTACAGGCTTCTGCTTCTGAGAAGGCCTCAGGAAACTAAAAATCATAGTGGAAGGTGAGTAGGAAGTGGGCACCTCTTCACATGGCCAGCAGGAGAGAAAGAGGGAGAAGGGGGATGTGCTACACACTTGTTTTATTTATTTATTTATTTATTTATTTATTTATTTATTTACTGAGACAGGGTCTCGCTCTGTCACCAAGACTGGAGTGCAGTGGTGCGACCACAGCCTGCTGAAGCCTCAAACTTTTGTGCTAAAGTGATCAATCCTCCCACCTCAGCTTCCTGACTAGCTGGCACCACAGGTGCATGCCACTGTACCTGGCTAATTTTTTGTATTTGTAGAGATGGGATTTTGCCATGTTGCTCAGCAATTCACCCACTTCAGCCTCCCAAAGTGCTGGGATTACAGGCATGCACTGCTGCACCCAGCCACTGCACACTTTCAAACAACCAAATCTTGTCAGAACTCACTCACACCCGGCGCGGTGGCTCACGCTTGTAATCCCAGCACTTTGGGAGGCCGAGGCAGGTGGATCACCTGAGATCGGGAGTTCAAGACCAGCCTGACCAACATGGAGAAACCCCGTCTCTACTAAAAATACAAAATTAGCTGGGGTGGTGCCACATGCCTGTAATCCCAGCTTCTCGGGAGGCTGAGGCAGGAGAATCGCTTGAACCCGGGAGGCGGAGGTTGCGGTGAGCCAAGATCACACCATTGCACTCCAGCCTGGGCAAAAAGAGCGAAACTCTGTCTCAACAACAACAACAACAACAAAAAAAGAACTCACAAAAGAGCAGCAAGGGGGAAGCCGGCCCCCATGATCCAATCACCTCCCACCAGGTCCCTTCTCCAACACTGGGGATGTAAGATTTGGGTAGGGATACAGAGCCAAACCATATCAAGAGCCTAGCAGAATGGAGATCTTTTTCTTTCTTGTTAAACATTCTTAACTGCTAAAGTCATAAGGTATTGTATTAGTTTGCTAAGTGTGCTCTAACATATTACCACAAATTTGGTCATTAAAACAACAGAAATGTATTGTCTTACAGTTCTGGAGGCTATGAAATCCAGCATGCCTAGCTACCCTCTGGCAAATTCAGGGAAGAATCTGATTTTTTGTTTCTTTGTTTGTTTTTTATTTATTTTTTGCTTTTTTTAGATTCTAGTGGTTGCCCTGGAGGCATTCTCGGGCTTGTAGCCTCATCACTCCAATCTCTGACACCATCTTCACATTGCCTTCTCTGTGTGTGTCTGCATGAAATCACCCTTTGCCTTTCTCTTATAAGCACACTTGTGATGTCACTTAGGATCTATCTCGATAATCCAGGATAATCCAGGATCTAGCTCTTTCTGTTTAGTTCATTGTCTTTTCTTTTCTTTTCTTTTTTTTTTTTTTCTTTTTTGAGACGGAGTCTTGCTCTGTCACCCAGACTGGAGTCAGTGGCACGATCTCAGCTCACTGCAAGCTCTGCCTCCCGGGTTCACACAATTCTCCTACCTCAACCTCCTGAGTAGCTGGGATTACAGGTGCCCACCACCATGCCCAGCTAATTTTTGTCTTTTTAGTAGAGACGAGGTTTCACCATGTTGGCCAGGCTGGTCTCAAACTCCCAGACTCAAGTGATGTGCCCTACTTATTATAGGTGTGAGCCACCGTGCCTGGCCTATTTATTTCTGTTTGAGAGAGGGTCTCACTCTGTTACTCAGACTGGAATGCAATGGCACAATCTCGGCTCATTGCAACCTGCAACCTCCACCTCCCAGGGTGAAGTGATCCTCCTACCTCAGCCTCCTGAGTAGTTGGGTCTACAGGTGCCAGCTGTCATGCCTAGCTAATTTTTGTATTTTTTGTAGAGATGAGGGTTCACCGTACTGCTCAGGCTGATCTCACACCCCTAGAGGTGAAGTGATCTGCCCGCCTCGGCTTCCCAAAGTAGCTCTCTCCTCAGACTTTTAACCTAATCACACCTTTCACCTTACAAGACACATTCACAGGTTTTATGAATTTGATGTGGATATCTGGGGGAGGGGCCATCTTTTCTTTCAGACACAGGTAGGATAAAAACAAAATCCACTTACTGGAGGAAACTTAGATGTTACTATTCTGACAAGAGAAAAAGGAATTATCTTGAGAATTTTGGTTGATCAAAATTCACTACAGTTCAAAATAACTCCCTGTACCTTCCCTCATCCCAGTTTCCCCGTGGCATAGTGGCAAAGCAAAGGCTATAGGAGACATTGAGGAGCTTTTCAGCAGAGAAGCTGCCAGTGTTCCCTTTGGCATCTGTAGTCACATGTTCAGGATCTTATCTTTACCAGCTTTTTGAATTAAAGATATTTACATCTTTCCATAAACCATTAGGAATGCTGAAAATAACAGATTCTTGACCTGTGATGTCAAACCATAAAAGAGCTAAGTGTATACATGAGATAGGAAAAAAATTACATTGCCTTCTTCATTATAAGTCTTATTTAAATATTTATATTTGATAAAAGTAAGCCCCATGTAATTATGTTCCATTATATCATTTTAGCAAAAATATGCTAATATATTTTGAAAGATATTATGTGCAAGACACTATTCTTAGAATCTTTGCGTATTAAGCCATTAAATACACTCAATAACTCAGCGAGGAAGGATGTTATTATCCTCATTTTTTACATGAGGATCCTAATATGGAGAGACGCTGGGGGTGGAGAGTAATGGTACATTCAAGTCAATTTGCACAAAGTCCTACAAGATTTTCTCAAACACAGCCATCTGAGACTGCTCTCTTGATTACTACACTAGACTAAGGGTGAAGTTACTGAGACCAGTAAAATGAGATATATCTCTTTAATAGAAACATTTTAACTTATTTATTTGGAAAGAAATGGATGTAGCAATAGCATTATGCTGATCTGTCAGTCAAAGACCTCTTGCCTCCCCAATCCTAAACAGGGAATAAATCTAGCCATTCTATTTTCTTCAATTTTACTGTTAACTCTATACGAAAATTAGATTGAAATGTTAATTGTCATAATTTTACCTTAGTATTTATAACATTTTTACTTAAGTAATTTGCAGGGCATATCAACATCATAAAAGAACTTTAACATTTTAGAATATAATGTATTCATTTTAAAAACTGATTTGTTTTAATATTACATATGACTTATATCTTATAATGATGTAAAATGTATTCACATGCAAAACAGTGATTGTGAACCATATGATATATGAAATTACATAAGGAAGAAAAGTAATTGTTACTGGCTTCCTATTATATGCCAGGCACTTTTCACTGTAAAGTAGCGTGGATGAAGTAGTCATTTTATAATCTAATATATATACATATACGTATATATTTAAAGGGAATATGTATAGTAAAAAATATATACATATATACACATACATATATATAACACATACACACACCCATACATATATGTGTGTACATATATATGTTTTTACACATATAAATACACATATACACATATATAGACATATATACACATGTACATATATATACATATCATAGGTATGGGGATGTGTGTGTATATGTCATATGTATGTATATGTGTATGTGTGTATACGTATCTGTATAGAGAGAGTGATTGATTTTGTTTGCCTTGTGAAGAGTGGCAGGTTCAAAATCTGTAGATCACTACGGCAGTCTGGACACTCTAAGTCAGCTGATGTTGCAGAAATTCTTCTTTCTCAGGGAGCCTAAGTTTTGTTCTCCAGGCCTTTAACAATTGGATGAGACCTGCACACATTATCCAGACAATCCCCTTTATTTAAGTCAATTGATTGTGGAAGTTAATCGTATCTACAGAATACCTCAAAGCAAGACCAAATGAGTGTTTGAATGAATAAATGGGCACTATAGCCTTGCCAGATTCACAGATCCAAGTAATGACCACACCCATTTTCTTTATATGGAGGGAATATGTTTATTTACTTAAAACTATGTGCTCTCTTCTACCATCATATTTCCATCACACCTTTGCTACGCACTAAAAGGAAAACAAACTGGTGGAATACTTTTACAAACTAGTATCGGTTTTCCTTTTCTATTTCATATTTTTCTTTTATAATTTTCTAATGTTATTTCTTCTCTTCCTCATTTTAAGAGCAATGGCTTGCAAATCAAAGCTTGCAATCAAAGCTTCTGTTAAAAGAACTAAGCCACAGCAATTCTTTTGTAATTCTAAGGAAAAAAAATGACAAGGATTTTGACAATTTCACAAAAAGGCACGTTACACCTTGTTCAGGCATCCTTATTTTTTCTTCTTAGATTAAACATAATTGGGACATTATTGCTTTAAACCATGCTTTTCTTGTCATATAACATTTAGGACTAGCCTGCTGTCTTTGTTCAGCAAGCTTTAAACATACAAAGATAAGATGTGATCTGCTCCATAATGACTAATTTTAACAATGAACAGTGGGAGGGTTAAATATAGGCATCAGCATGCCATTATATATAATCAGTAACAGTGGGTACAGTACGAACATGGAAAATAGCTGGAGGATAGGTTTATTATAAGCATCGTGGCTTGAACAAAGCGGAAAGAATGTAATGTTTTGACTGATGGAGTCTCTCTTTAAAATGCCTATGGAGATAAAAAAGCTAAATTAGTTTCAATCTTGTCTACATCTCTTGTAGACATGCACACAGCTTTAGGGTTTGCCACAATAGAAAGCAAAAGAAGAAACAACCTTCTAAATGTTATGAATAAAGTTGTTTATTTGTAAGACAAATAAATATGCTATTCATGTCAGAACATGATGTCTTTGAAGCAGCAATATTTGATAATATTCATAACCAAGTAAGGGTCATTCCCAGATTATGTTCATTTAAGTTTGAATTGTCTTTTCATTTGACATATAAGAATTGGATTCTCTTTGAATCTTTTTTACAAAAATAATTGGCCGGCAAGTCTAAAAGTTTTAAGCATTCCTAGTAATTTTGCTGATGCTTTCTTCCCTCAAAAAAAATAATAAAACTAAGATAACCTTCAAAGAAACATATATTTTTGAAGAAAACCGAAACAAACACACAAAAAAGAGCAACATTCTGTATTTCTGTCACCTTAGCACCACTAGGCCTGCAGATAGTTCTGATGCTTAACACATATGTTCTTTCTTCTGCATATCCTTGTGAAAGTCAATGATAGAGAAAGTTGCCTGATCTGTAATTCAACCCCCATGTCTGTTGAATGATAGTCTTCCCTTTGAGTCGGTTTTGTAACTAACATTATGCTTTTAGAAATTCAGACTATCTGACTTGGTACCCTCGCTTCAATATTTCCTAGCTGGGTGACATTGGGAAGATTATTTAAGCACCCTCTGCCTTAGTGTGATAATTTATAGAATAGGGAAATTTATAAACTCCAGCCACATAAAGTTTTTTGGAGTATTTTCTTCTTACCTTGAATTTATTCCATTTTAAGTTCTTTTAAAGTATTAAATATGTTTGCTCTTTTTAGTAGTCTTAAATCCTTAGGAAAGTAGGTGCATCATAAATCATGGATGGTCTGTTTCAGACTAGCTCTCTCCAAATCTGTGAATTAAGGTCATTCTTAGAGTCCTATCAGATGCTTTCTCTGCTTTCTTGAAGTAGCTTCTCCTTCACTATTTTATGTCAATATTGTTAAATAATAGCTTCTATCTTCTAACACTTACTATGTGATGGTCATCATTCTAAGAACTGTTTCCCACGTTATAATAAACATATGAGTAAATACCTTTTTATCAGTTTTTTAAAGATGAAGCAACTAATGCTTATATGCTAATACCACTTGCCTAAAATCACATGGTTAATAAATTGAGGAAAGAAAATTTTATTCAAGCCAATCAGGCTCTGCAACTTCCTGTCCTTCAAAGATTCTGTGGTAAAGTCTTCATAGTTGTTTATGACATTATATATTTCCTCTTCTTCTTTTATAATAAAATGTTTTATTTTTATTTGAGCTAATGGTGACCTAAAATAAGATAACACTCCTCACTTCCATCTTGCATATCGAATGGCCATGTGACAAGTTCTGCCCTGTTAGACAAAAGCAGATGTGTCATGTGGTATCTATCAAATTTCTCAACAGAGAAGTGTGAAAATCTTACCTTCCTCTGACTTTCTGTCTGTGCTATGTAATAAAGTTTTGTGATCCTAAATGTATCAAAATGGAGTCACTTATGACAAGTGACTCAGCCCACAGTGGAACTGCCTACCCCTCAAAGTGAAAAACATATGAATAATGGACTGAGGGAATGATAATGCCTGCTGTGCCAAGGCACCCGCAAGACCAAATAAGAAAGTGAAGCTAAAAGTTAACTTAGATAATGACCATGGACATTCCTACGGAGGGCCATAACACATCAAAGAAACCGATCATGGCCAGCATGCCTACATTGAGGCCTCCTCTCCTCAGATGCCACAGAAAACTCTTCTTTGAAAGAGCAGTGAACTCCCTCCCCAAGCCCTGTCAGCATGTCATGGGAAATCCAGAGCTGCGCAGTTCATCACTCAGTGTGCTGGTCTCCCTTGCTACTTGCTGAGGTTTATTACCTCCTCTCATATTACTGACCGTATGTGGGGTGAATGTGTGCATGATTGCTGGTGTGTAAAAGCCTTTCACTAAACCTTCAATTCTAAAGCATTTCATTGGCTACTGATACCGTTTGGCTCGGTGTCCCCACGGAATCTCACCTTGAATGAGAATAATCCCCACATGTGTTGGGAGGGACCCGGTGGGAGGAAATTGAATCATGGGGGTGAGTTTTTCCTGTTCTGTTCTCATGATAGTGAGTGGGTCTCACAAGATCTGATAGTTTTATAAAAGGGCAGTTTCCCTGCTCAGGCACTCTTGCCGGCGGCCATGTTAAGATATACCTATGATCCTCTTTCACCTTCCACCATTATTTTGAGGCTTCCCCAGCCATGTAGAACTGTGAGTCAATTAAACCTCTTTTTCACTATAAATTACCCAAGTCTTGGTTATGTCTTTATTAGCAGCATGAAAATGGACTAATATAACATCTGAGTCATTGTAAGGAGTTACCACAACCAGGCTGACTGAAACCTGACAGGATAGTCTGGAACAAGAATGCACTGGGTGGAGCTTTAAGATTGTTAACCAAAAAGTGACCATTTTGCATAAGATAAGGACGTGAAAAGAGGGAGTATAGTCAATCATGCATTCCTCTCAGTGTAGGTGGAAGGATGATTTCTGCTTTTGTCCTTGTCCTGTACCTGTGCAGATAAGCTAGTAATTGGCATCGTCAGGGTGACATTCAACAGAATTCAGTTTCAGGGCTCGTTTATAGGTGGGATATGGATCCTGAAAGATTTAGGGGCTCACAGTGAATTTCACTGAGTGATTTGCAAGGGAGGGCATCCAGGGAGATATGTGGCTTTCTATTATTGTGGGAACCTGGCTTATGGATGAAGCTATGAGACACATGAGACTCACAACACAAGGGTTGTTAAATGACAGTTGTATGTTTGGGAACAAAAGGAAGGTAGTACTGCATGACTCAGTTCCCAAGCTTAACTTTCCCTTTGGCATAGTGAGTCTGTGTCCCCAAGATTCAATTTTCTTTCACAGTACTTATCTTGGCCCATAAGGTGGGAGCCAATGTTTAGGAATGTCAGAGTAAAACAGATGGAAAGAAACAAATTATATGGAACTTAATGTCATCATCTACCTATATGAAGATTCTCTTTATGTGAAAAAGTAGATATTGTTAATTAATAACTACTAACTATATTTATCCATTACATGCCATAAGGTGGGAGCCACTGTTTGAGAATGTCAGACTAAAACAGATGGAAGGAAACAAATTATGTAGAACTTAATGTCATCATCTACCTATATGTAGATTTTCTTTATGTGAAAAAATAAGATATTGTTAATTAATAACTGCTAACTTTATTTATCCATTACATGCAATCTAATAAAGTTCTGATAGAATGCTTTACATTTGGTCTGAAAAAAATTAGACCTGACAAAGCACATATGAACTGCAGACATGCTTTGCTTGGGCCAGACGCTCTTTTTAAAAAAACAGTATTTCACATAAAGTTCCAGATTTTAGGCTGCTCCTGGGATATTATACCCAGCAACACTGAGATAGGCATGCATTCTATTGTGCAGCCCTGTGAGCCAGCTTTCTGTGTCTTTCATTCACTTTCCTTTCTCTTAAGCTTTGAAAGTGTCTGCCCATTGAACACAGCTGTTGTTGGTGTATCAGCATGGGGTCACTGCTTTGTGCGACTTGCTTTAATGTGTTACTTTGGATTAATACCCCAAAATAGTGCTAACAAAAAATAATCTCTCCCAATCACTAATGATTTCAAAGTATGGAATAGAGTGCATTTTTTTGTTCAAGAAGATCTAATATAGATAAAATATTACTCAAAAGTGAAAAGTGTGAGTAAAAACTGCAGGGATATAAAATGCCTCCACTTTCCACTTCTCTTTGAAAAGTAAATCATTATTTCTATGCATTATGGCTCCGTATTGCGCTCACAGCAGTCCAGTAGGAGTTGTGTCTAATTAGATTTTCTATATGCATAAAACGCATTTTAAAAACCTGTGGCATAAGACATATCCCACTAGCTTGTAACCATGCTATAGAAAGACAATGATTCATTAAGAATATAGCGCATAAATTGCTTTAATTATGTTTAGAAGCAGCATGATACCCAAGTTCTAAAAAGGACAAAGGATAGCAGTGCCTCTTAGAATGAAATTTAAATATGATTAAGTGCTTCAAGACTCATTCATAGTTGTGTCAACTCTTGTTTGTTCTCAGATATTCTTTAAGAAAAGTTAACTTCCCCCTAACCACTCTCATTTAACTGCTCTTCCTGGTAGCTGTTATTAATTTGATAATAGGCGCTCCACGTCTATGCAAACCATTTCCATACTACGTTTTAGATAACAAGGGAATAATTTGCATAGGTTCAAAAATTTGTGAAGTGCTTTCACAAGTGTTAATGTCTTTGGTTGTCATAAAAATAGTGAGTACTTGGAAGTGTTTATTTCTCATGATAAGGAAATATTTCCTTATACATAGTTCCTTCTCAACTGGCTTTGATTTAGTCTTCTACATGCTAGACAAAAATTTCCTTCAAATGCCATTATCATATAGCTCACCACTTAGAGCACTTCAATATAATTGCATCTCAAGAGTGAAGGGCTTTTAGTGATTTATGTTTAAGAATTAGCTATGGGGAAATTTTTCTTATTTAAACACATATTAAAGCTAGAACATAGCTTTTTCCTTTTGTAGGCTGGATGACTTTCTTGCAGTCAACTAATGAGGCACTTTTTCATAAAGACTACATCAATCTTTAATATAGCTTATCTTGATCCTAGAGGTGAAGATAAGAAGACATTAAGTGCTTCAGCCAGCTTCTTTATTGTAGCTCTAAATTTAAGAAAATGCATGTTGCCATAAAAAGGAACAAGGAAAATAACCTTACATTTGTGAAAATATGTTGAGTTGCCACAAAATAAGAACTCAGCATGAGCTGATGATAACATAAATGATTTAAGTTCACAATTGAGGTACAGCTTTTACATGGTACAAATTTTTATCATAGAATAAGACAAAACATATCCTAAAGCCCACTGTTTTTGGAGAAAGGTAACACAAAGCCATTATCGTTCACTGGCAATAAGCAATGATCATTTGATTGTAATGATACACTCAAGTCATCCAAAAGAAAAGGAAAAACATGAAAATAAATTGAAAGAGACAAAAAAATTGAAAGAATAGTTGAGACATTTAAAAAAAGGAGAGAAGAGAAAAATACTGAGAATAGATATAGATGTTTTAGAGTGAGGGTTAGCCAAGTCATTGAAAGAAGAGCCATTGAATATTAGAACTATGCATTTAGTTCATATTTTGTGAAAGTTTTGAAATACAAATTTTAAAAAGCATGCAATCTTTTCAAAAACAGTGGTTATTTTTCGCTGAATAAAGTAGTAGTACATGTGTAATTTTACTAAAATTATAGGAAAAATTTCCCCAAACATTATTTATTTATTTATTTATTTATTTATTTATTTATTTTGAGATAGAGTCTCGCTGCTTCACCCAAGCTGGAGTGCAGTGGTGTGATCTCAGCTCCCGGCAACCTTGGCCTCCTGGGTTCAAGCGATTCTCCTGCCTCAGTCTCCTGAGTAGCTGGGGCTACAGGTGCATGCCACCACATCCAGCTAATTTTTGTATTTTGGTAGAGACAGGCTTTAACCATGTTGGGGAGGCTGGTCCCCAACTCCTGACCTCAAGTCATCTGCCCACGTGGGCCTCCCAAAGTGCTAGGATTATAGGTGTGAGCCACTGTGCCCTGCCTATTTATTTTTGAACGTTAGAAAAAAATATAATGTGATGATAGAGTTCCGTAGAGCAGGGTTTTGAGGTTAATGGAGTTGTGGATATCCTATTAAGCAAACAAAATTTATTATATTTTCAATTTTTACATACAAATAACAGGTGTAAGTGGACTAAACTTACGAACAGAGGGATAGATTAATAAACTAGAAGAGATTCAAAAATATTGAGAATTAGAGAGATGACTGTACTTTAAGAGATGTCTGTTTTATCTAAGGCACCACTATGATGCAAAATGACTATACACAGACTGACAGTGAGCATGATAATAATGAAGATTCAAATGAACGAGTTATGGAGACTTTATTCATTTCTTCATACATTCAACCAACTAAGCATACTAGAGTCGATTTTTTCCATATGAAACAAAGGATGCTCACTGCTGTTCTAATCCAAACAATAAAAATTATAAGTATATTTATAAGGAGCAGACAATCCAGCTCTGATTAAATTCTTAGAACTACAATCCTCCTGGCAGGCGTGGTGCTCACGCCTGTAATCCCAGCACTTTGGAAGGCTGAGGCGGGTGGGTCACCTGAGGTTGAGAGTTTGAGACCAGCCTGACCCACCTGGAGAAACCGTCTCTCTACTAAAAATAGGAAATTAGCCAGGTGTGGTGGCACATGCTTGTAATCCCAGCTACTTGGGAGGCTGAGGCAAGAGATTTGCTTGAACCTGGGAGACGGAGGTTGTAGTGAGCTGAGATCACGCCACTGCACTCCAGCCAGAGCAACAAGAGCAAAACTCTGTCTCAAAAAAAAAAAAAAAAAAAGAAAGAAAAAGAAAAAAGAAGGAAAAAAAAGAACTACAGTCCTCCTTTGGTACCTGTGGGGAAATGTTTCCAGGATATTCTGCACATACCCAAATCTGCAGATACTCTAGTTCCTGATGTAAAATAGCATCACATTTGCATATAACATATGCATATCCTTCTGTATACTTTAAATCATTTTTAGACTACTTATAATACCTAATACAAGGTAAATACTAAGTCAATAGTTGGTATACTGTACTGTTTAGGAAATAACAACAGAAAAAATCTGTACATATTCAATACAGACACTATTTTTTGGACATATATATGTATTTTTAGATTCAGGGAATGTATGTATGGATTTGTTACATGAATATTTTGTGTAATCCTGGGATTTGGATTTCTATTGAACACATCAGCCAAATAGTAAACCTAATACCCAATAGGTAGTTTTCAGTCCTTGTCTCCCTTCTTCTCTGAAGCTTTTTGGAGTCTCTAGTGTTAATTAGTGGTTGTTTAAATCCTGACATGGGGAATCCACAAACACAAAAGGCCAACTGTATTCTAAAATAGAATATTGTATTAGCAAGAATAAAGGACTTACTCATGTAAATACCTCTCACCACTCTAAGATCAAATGTGAAACTCAAATGTACCTATTTTTGGCATCATAATAAATATATTCTCATACTTAGATTAATTTAAGATTTTGAATTTGGCATACAAATTGTATCAATCATGATGTTAAGATTTAATATTTAATATTTAGTAAAATAAATTACAAATTACCACAGATGATTCCATACTTAAGAAAATGTTGCCTCTTTTTAATACATGAAGTATTAAAATTTGATAAAAATGAAAAACTGAATTGCAATAATTAATTCAATGTATTTTTGACTGAAAATGTATTTCATAAATAAAATGTTTGAAAATACTGTATCAAAATATCTTCATATTATTTCTATTGAGAGACCAATTTTTATGGAATTTTACCTTATAGCATAATTTGAGAGATTATCTGTAATTTATCTTTGGTCCAAACATATAGATTTTTCTGAATGTCAATTTGAATGAAACTTAATCAATTATATTGTTATGTTCTTTTATTTTACAAATAAGAAATGGAAGTAGATAGAAATTATGTAAAGTTCTTTTTTTCCTGAGAAAATAGCTGAATTCATTTTAAATGTAGTTCTTTTTTTTGTTTGTTTGTTTTTTGAGACCGAATCTCGTTCTGTCGCCAGACTGGAGTGCTGTGGCACAGTCTCAGATCACTGAAACCTCTGCATCCCGGGTTCAAGCGATTCGCCTGCCTCAGTCTCCTGATTAGCTGGGACCACAGAGGCCCGCCACCACGCCCAGCTAATTTTTTGTATTTTTAGTAGAGATGGGGTTTCACCATGGTGGCCGGGATGGTCTGAATCTCTTGACCTCGTGATCTGCCTGCCTTGGCATCCCTAAGTGCTGGGATTGCAGGCGTGAGTTACCGCGCCTGGCTGTAGTTCAATTTTTTTTTTTTTTTTTTGGCATAATAATTATCTGCTACAAAATTCAATGAATTCTATTGAGCCATAATATGATTTTAGAGACTAATCTCATGGCAACATTTTAAAATGATAATTATTTTCATTGATTTTACTATATGCTCATACAAATATTGTTTGGCTTTGTGGTTGCAATAGACTCTTTTATAAAGAAGCTTCTGTTCACAGATGTGTTCACACAATCCTGCCCATTTAATAGTGAATTTAATTAAAATTATATACTCTTACTCTTTTAGTTATGTTCAATAACTGGTTCAAACATCTGTAAAATGATAAACAGTCTTAATTAAATTTGACATGTTTTTAAAATAATTATGCCAATAAGTTTACAGAGCATTTTGGTAATTCTAGTGGAGAACTTACTGGTTGTACATAAATGATGGAATTACCTAGGAACAATCTGAGTTATTTGCTTACAATTTAGTTTTTTTACTATATACTGTTTCACTAAATTTTAACAACAGTGACTCTGAGAGGTAGTTATGATTTACTCCATTTCCAACTGATGGTCAAATGTCAAGACTATGTCCTCAATCAGCCTTATATCTGGGAACAGGAACAGAGACCTCCAGTCTCCAATTCATTATTTCTCCACTTCACTTTCCTTATATGGTGAAACTGATTACATGACATATGCATGATTTTCTGTCTTTAGGAAGTTGCACTTAATTAAGCAACAAAATATTTTCATAAGAAGCAAAGATTTCCATCCAGTGTACAAAATCATTACATTGTCCAATAAGTCAGTAGTTACCAAAATTTTTAATTATTTGCATCACATCAGAGCATGAAAATGATACATCCTTTATTAGAGAGTACACTCCTCCAATATGCTCATAAATACTTGCAAAAATAAAGGTTTTTTTTCTGTTAAAATTTAAAATCGATTTCTGTTTTATGACTTCCAAATTTTTTGTCTAAAAAGAACGTAATAAAATATTCAATCTATCATTCAACATATGTGAGTGTTTATGCAGTGAAAGAAAATGAGCACATAGTAACTTGTGAGCAAATCCAAGCTACTGCCTTACATACAAAATTAAATTCACCAGGGTAAAGTAGAATAGAGTTAAATATGGTAAAATAATATTTCTCTCTTTCTCTCCTTTCTCCATGCTCCCTCCTCCTATTCTGTCATTCTTTCTTCCTTTCTTTTTCCTTCATCCTTCCTTTCTTCCTTTTTTCTTGCCTTCATTATTTCCTTCCTTTCTTTTTTTTTATTATTCTTACTTTTGCAGGTGTTTTGAAAAGCAAATGTGTTTGCTTCTACTTTTTACATGTTTCAATTCTATAACTCCTTTAAAATAAAATATGTGCTACCTGTTTCTCATTAAAGTAAATTTAATTTTTATTATATTAATTTTATTTGTTTATGTTTTTGAGACAGAGTCCTGATCTGTTGCCTGGGCTGGAGTACAGTGGATTGATCTGGGCTCACTGCAAGCTCTGCCTTCATGGTTGACACCATTCTCCTGCCTCAGTCACCTGAGTAGCTGTAACTACAGGCACCTGCCACCATGCCCGGCTAATTTTTTGCATTTTTAGTAGAGATGGGATTTCACCGTGTTAGCCAGGATGGTCTTGATCTCCTGACCTTGTGATCTGCCTCTCTCAGCCTCCCAAAGTGCTGGGATTACAGGCGTGAGCCACCGAGTCCAGCCATACATTAATTTTAATTAAGTAAAAGCTAAACTAAAAACAAAACAAACAAACAAACAAACAAACAAAAGCAACTGCCATCTCAGAACCTGTAGATAAACATTTTATGTATATACACGGATAGATAGATAAATGGATAGGATACACAGATAGACAGTAATGAAAAGAGGATCATACATTATTTCATTATTCTGTAATTTGTTTTTCTCTCTCTTATATCAATAGAAATTATTCTAAACATCACTTAAAATAGCAATGCTAAGTTTGCAGCCATTTAACTGATCCATTATTATAAAAATGCAAAATGATTCTTCTTGTTAATCTTAACCACATTGTGGTGGCCATTACTATAATTATATATATGTGCACATGCATTCTCATTTCTTTAAAGACGTAACAATAGATGGTTTCGGTCAGATTAAAATAAAACATGGTATCTAATATCTATTTTCAGATTGGTATCCTGAAAGTTGTACCAATTTACCATCTCTGACATTCGTGAGAATGTCCAACCGAAAACTGCTCAGAATTTTGAGTGGTATTATCACATACCATACTCTCACTAAATATGTCACAGTGGTGCACAGGTTCTGAGATGGTCCTCAGTGATCCCTCTCCTGGTATTCAGGCAAGATGGATAATTCTCACCCCTTAACAGTGGGCTACATCTAGTGACCCACTTCTCTGGAATAGAAGAGTGCAAACGTGATTGTATGTGACTTATTAGGTTACAAATAAGGTTACATCGCTCTCATCTTGCTAGCATTTTCTTAGACGTTCTGTTTCTCGGTTCTCACTGGCTTGCTGTGCTGAACCAAGCTGCCATGTGTTTCCTGCCCTATGGAGAGGTACATGCTGCAAAGAACTAGGACAGCCAGCAAGGATTCGAGGCCTTTGTTCCAATAACCCAAAATGGAATCTTGCCAACAAATGCATGAGTGAGCTTGGAAGCTAATCCTCCCTAGTTAAGCTTGTGCTGACTGCAGTCCTGGCTGATACCTT
This sequence comes from Macaca thibetana thibetana, assembly GCF_024542745.1. Lineage (NCBI taxonomy): Eukaryota > Metazoa > Chordata > Mammalia > Primates > Cercopithecidae > Macaca > Macaca thibetana. The sequence goes on from NC_065594.1 coordinate 65,104,313, forward strand.
GATTGCAGCCTGTGAGACTCCAAGAGGACCAAGGAAAGTCACACTCAGATTCCTCACCCAAAGAAACTATGACATCATGTTTGTTATTTTAGGGTGAAGTTCTGGGGGTTGTTACACAGAAATAGATAAATAATACAGTTGTCAAAAACCAAGAAATGGTTTTTAAAAATGATTTTGAGATTTATTTAAAAATTTTAACTTTTATACATGTTTCTTTTTATTTCTGATTTACTAATAATTTTTTATAGGTCTGCTTTCTTGGATTAATTTATATAATGAATAATTTCGACTACATTTTCAACTACCTTTTTGATATTTCACCTCAATCATAAAATGTTTCTCCCAGCATTTATTATCATAATAAAATATCTTAGCTATAATTTCAACAACATGAGACTACATACAAATTTCAGGTAAATAGAAAATTAATCTGTAATTTAATAATGTGGCTTAATGAATTTTATAATTAATGTTTAATTTATTACTGCTTACATATTTAAAATTTTAATGTTATGAATTGTAACATGTTACACTCATGTGCTGTTAAGAAATAACATTTTAAGTTGTGTTTGTATATGTATTTGTATGTATATTATTGTCACAATTGCATAAACAGATAATTATCTGGAGAATGTGAACAGTGTTTGTATATACCTGGATGGTCAGATTGTGAAAGATGTCACATTTTTTGTCCATTTTTAATGTCTATTTTTAATATTTTGACAATATGTATGCAATGTGTTGGACCAAAAAACATCATAACAACAAAATGAAAATGTAAATAAGGAATGCTACAAACAATGCATTTATTTTGTTTTATATTTTATTTTATTTTATTTTGTTTTTTCAGTCAGAATCTCGCTGTGTTGCCCAGACTGTGCAGTGGTGTGATCTTGGCTCACTGCAGCCTCAACCTCCCAGGCTCCAGCAATCCTCCCACCTCAGCCTCCCAGGTAACTGGAATTACAGGCCTGTGCTGCCACGCCCAGCTAATTTTTTTTTTTTTTTTTTTTTTTTTTTTTTTTGCAGAGATGGGTTTTACCATGTTGTCCAGGCTGGTCGTGAACTCCTGACCTCAAGTGATCCGCCTACCTCAGCCTCTCAAACTGCTGGGGTTACAGGTGTGAACCACTGCACCCAGCCAAACAATCATTTAAAAATTTTGTACTAAAGCATATCTTTTTTCATATAATTTTCTTATAAATGATTCCTACAAAAATATTTCTAGAATCCAAGTTATAAATATGTATGGAACCGTAATTTAATGTCTAATGTATTAAAATATTTGTATTCCAGAATACATATATATATTTTTTAATTTTTTTTTTTTTTTTTTACTGAAGTGAATAATTTTTTGTTTATTAGTTTGTGTTTTAGAGATGGGGGTCTCCCTATGTTGCCCGGGTTGGACTCAAGCTTCTGGGCTCAACCAATTCTCCTTCCTCAGTTCCCCTAGAAACTGGGTCTACTGAGCTGAGTAATCTTAGCTGCAGTAAATATACTCCTCATTAGAGAACAAACTTAAAATTTAAGGCATTAAACTGGCTTTTTAAAATCTTAGATATTTTCATGTAAGAGAAGGAGTTCACACTACTATTTTAAGTCACATTTATATGACTACTTATGATTTATAACATATTTTTAAAATTTTTTCGGCCTTATTTCCTTTTTTTCCTGTTCAAATATATATTAAGTATCTAGTAGGTTATTTTAGTATGTATTCCATTAGAGTTTTTTAGGATTTTTTATTTTAGCATTGTTATTCAAGTGATACTCTTTTATTATTGTTTCTCTGTTAATTTCTTCAGTCTTTAGAGTCACACATTGAATATTTTCATAAATGAACTGAATATATGTTTCTATCTTTTCCTAGAATCTCGAACTCTATACTCAAATTATCTACTTTTTGAATTTGGTTTTTGATATTTCAATTAATACCAAGATTACTGATCTGTTTCAGTTTTTCTGTTTTGTTTCTAAAACCCTTTAATTATTTCTGCATCCTATGAAGATGTACAATATATACATTTATTTTTTAATGCTTTATTTCACCTTATGGTTGTCATTTTGTTTGTGTTTATATTTGAGTTTTTAGATTTTTTTTTTTCCTGTCTTATCCACCCTTACCTCCCATCATTTCTATTTGGAAATGTACCATTGCTTTCCTATTTTGTTGCAAATTGGAAAGCATAGCTAGGGGTTTTCATTATTTTTGATGCTTCAGTTTTCTTTTAACTTGGGTTCAGCAGAATTTAATTATAAGCTATGTTCCAACGACTGCATATGTAAGATGTTTAAATTTAAAAAATGCTTCTTACAATTATATTAAACTATAGAATTTTTCTACTAACCTTGTCATCTACCTTATTCTTTATTTTGTGGCATTTATTATTTCCAAAGGGAAATATGAGGCAAGTTTAATGTTTATTTTTCTACAAGAATACTTTTTTATTTTATTGCTTCTATTATTTTAGAATAATTTAAATACTATTTACATGAAATTTCTAAGCCATTTCAATAATGGTTTCACAAAGATGATTCAATGGTTGACTCAGACCTATTGTTAGGTGTTAATAACAGAAATCTTTTACCAAGCACTTATTATTTTTTAGGTATTGTATTATACCAGGCATGCTCCAGACGTGTTCCACTGAGAAGTCCTATGTCTTCTCATTGGATAATGGTACAATAAATCAAGATCCTGGCATCGGGTTTGTTGCTACTGTGTTCCCATTGTTTCTAGCCCCTCTCACCTAACAGAGCAAGGAATAGATTTTCAAACACGCACAGACATATATATATCCACACACATATATATGAAAATGTGTGTGTAGAACATATGAACATAAGTTTGTATGTGGAAATATATATATGAACATGCACACACACATACATACTTTGGTATTATGTATTAACCCATGTTTATACCCGTATTTGTAGGAACATGCAAATCTTTTTCTACATGTAATTATGTATGTTTATGTTAAGTTTAACATAGTTTATATTAAAATCTCCATTTCTAATCAATTTCCAAATCATTCTAGCCCTCTTCTCAATTTTGTCTGTAATCTTTCACTCCAACAGTAAAAAACTTGGCTCCCACAATCCACCATCCATTAACTTAAATGTTCAGTTTCAGTATAGATGCATAGCAGTATCAGAATTGTTAACCCTTTTCCTTGAGGGAGATAACTTTACCAAATAGAGTGTTTATGGACCATTCCTTTTGTATTTAATATTACATATGCCACTCGTTTCCAAAGTCACTTAGGTGAGTGCCTTTTTCCCCACTCCTTTGAGTGAGGTCATTTCATATACTTACAATACAGTTTTGTTGTTGTTTTTAATTTGATCCCTTCTCTCTAAACTTCTTTTAAAATTTGTATGAATTAAGATGCTCCTTGAGTTGTAAAATTTTATGTGTTTTGTCTAATGTATCATATCATGTATCCACTACTATCGTGTCATACAGAATAGCTGCATTACCCTTAAAAAGTACCCTACACTGGCCGGATGTGGTGGCTCACGCCTGTAATCCCAGCACTTTGGGAGGCCAAGGTGGGCGGATCATGAGGTCAGGAGATCGAGACCATCCTGGCTAACATGGTGAAACCCCATCTCTACTAAAAATACAAAAAATTAGTCGGGCATGGTGGCAGGCACCTGTAGTCCCAGCTACTTGGGAGGCTGAGGCAGGAGAACCGTGTGAACCCAGGAGATGGAGCTTGCAGTGAGTCGAGATAGCGCCACTGCACTCCAGCCTGGGCCACAGAGCGAGACCCCGTCTCAAACAAACAAGCAAACAAACAAACAAAAACAAAACAAAACAAAAAAACCCGATACTTCACGTGTTCAACTTTACTAACCCCTAATAATCTCTGATTTTTTCTGTTCTTTTTAAAAATCATATACTAGGAATGATTATGTAATTTTTTTCAGTCTGGATTCTTTCACTCACTAATATTTATTTTAGATTCACCCATACCTTTATGTTGTTAGATAGCTCATTTCTTTTTATGGTTGAGCAGCATTACATTGTAATGTATCTGTTTTGTTTTGTTTACTCATTTAGTTCTCTGATGCACCCCCCAAAAGTAATCTATTTTCAGTATGTTTAGCTTTTTCTTATTATAAGAATGGAAACGGCAGCTTCCAAGCTCTTTCCATGTTGGAGGTAAAAACAGAAGTCATACATACTTGTTTTGTGTGTGTGTGTGTGTGTGTGTGTGTGTGTGTGTGTGTTTCAATAGAAAATCTAGATAATACAGAAAAAACTAAGATATAAAAAGCACAGAATCAAGTTCTGTTCTGATATTATCACATTAGTCCAGAGTTATAATAAAAGGAATACACAGACATATGTATGACTTTGAAAATAAACTCCTACTATTGTAACAGGAGAAGAAATGTAGATTATAAAGAAGTTTCATCTCAGACAGTTCATGGAAACGGTATAAAGAAGCAAGTTTATTTTAGTACTTTAAAGAATAGTTATGTTAAAGCCACAAATACAGGTTTCTTTTCAGCTGCCATCCACAAACATGTATTTCTTTTTGCAACCCAGATAATCAATGTTTTGAAATAGTACCTTTCTGAGGATTTTCTTTTTATTTCAGTAACCCTAATAATATGTTTTGTAAAATAAGCTAGGTGACTCTTGTCAGTATAAGTAATATAATAATACAGATAAGAAGATTAATTGCCAGTAAATGCATATGTTAAATAAATCAATAATTATCTGTAGATTTAACATTTCCACTGAAAAACCTGTCAAATACTATAAATCTTTAAAATATACTCTGCTTTTTGAGTCCTGAATTCCAACAATGGGACTGATTATCTTTTTTCTCAAAATTCTCTATAGGTACATATTATTTAGAGCACACTCAAGCTCTGTGTTCAAAATTTGAAAGCTCTTTGAGTCCTTTTTTCTTTTTTTTTTTTAGACAGTTTCGCTCTTGTTGCCCAGGCTGGAGTGCAATGGCACGATCTCAGCTCACTGCAACCTCCATGTCCCAGGTTCAAGTGATTCTCCAGCCTTAGCCTCTGAGTAGCTGGGATTTCCAGCTGACCAACACGCCTGGGTAATTTTTTTGTATTTTTAGTAGAGATAGGATTTCACCATGTTGGCCAGGCTAGTCTCAAACTCCTGACCTCAAGTGATCTGCCCCCTTTGGCCTCCCAAAGTGTTGGGATTACAGGTGTGAGCCACTGTGCCTGGCCAAGTCTATTCTTGATATATCTTCACGATATAACTCTTTTTGTACTATTACTTGTCCCTTTCTGTTATTCTCTATTCTGTTCTTCATGGCCACGGAAGAGAAGAAAATATGTACAGATGTATTAATATATGCATATGTATAGTCTATGTATATTTTACCTATTGCAAGTATCTATTAAAATTCCCCAAAACTGGTTAGCACTGTCTTTAATTTTAAGCCAATAACTTCTGCCACATTTATCCAGTTATAAAAAGTTATATATAAACAAAATTTTAAATATTCTGTATGAACTGCAGCCATGAGCCACATAACAACATTCTGGTCAATGACAGTCTGCATATTTGATCGTTCCATGAGATTATAAGACTATATTTTGACTATACCTTTTCTATGTTTGTACATGTGTAGATGCACAGCTACTTACCATTGTGTTAGAATTACCTATAGTATTCAATAGAAGAATGTGTTGTATAGCTTCATAGTCTAGCAGCAATAGGCTCTTCCATACAGTCTGTGTGTGTAGTAGGTTCTACCACCTTGGTTTGTGTAAGTACACTCTATGATGATCACACAATGAAAAAATTGCCCAATGATGCATTTCTTAGAATGCGTCCCCATCCTTAAGCAATACATGACTGTATTCAAATAGTAAATGAAATAGGATTAAATCCTTAACAAGCCAAATATCCTTTTGTTAAGATAAAACCACAGGGTGCTTTTCTATTTCAGTGCAAAACTAGCTTGTTCACAAAATAAGATTAAACCAAGTGCCAATTTCACAATGCTTACCCAGCTTAACGTTCCAAAATCTGTAGAAAATGTATGGTAAATTTCATACACCAATTTATTTTCTTCCATATAATTTAGCAAGGCCAAGTAGTTTTATTTAATTTACCTTTATTAAAACTTCTATTCACTTAAAATAATAGAAATATTACTCAGAATAGATAGGGAATTTTAATGTAATCCATAAAAATTTCTTGTTCTTTATCTATTTTACTAAAACAGGCAGTTCAAGGTGTACAACTGTTACTGAAAATGCAAAGGTAAAAGCATGCTTCTCTGGGTCTCTGTTCTGTGTAACTGTGTATTTCTCTTTTCTCTTTGCTCTCTCTTTCTCTCTCTCTCTCTCTCACACACACACACGCACATATAAAAACCTACATGTATACACATATATTTTTCTGCTCAATTAATATAGATGGGAGTCTAGAATAAATGACAAAGTTTGTGTTGAATGTAAATAAAGCAAATAGATGCATTTACTTTACAGTCCAGAAACAGCCATGATGTAGATATAGTCAGTTGTTGGAGCAGTAATTGCTGTTTGTTGTTAGACATTTATCAGAGTCTTAATATGTTAGAATAGAAAGGCATCTAATCATGCTGAAAAAAGTGTACACACAAACACACCACAGTGTACCATATATATGATAACAATGATGGACAATCATTCTTATATTCCTTTCTTTATTAGCATTCACTGTGGACTGAACACAAATACAAAATGCTTTTGAATTTGATGCTCTTTCAACTTTTAATATCTTACATCTGTGACCCCCTTCTATATAGAGGTTAATGTCATATTATATTGAGACTTCTTGGACAAGTGCAGTGGGAAATAATTGTTTTTGCTTCGCATCCCCACACCACTCATAGTCTGTATGCATTATAATATGAATCATTACCATGCCGAAATATAATTTTCAGTTTACTTCCCTCTTTCATCACAACATTAGGTCCTTCGTGGAAGCATCTTAGTTCATTATCCCTTTGATTACATTGTATTTTTCTTAGAGCCTAATAAAATTCATGAATATTTTTGTTTCTGTTTATATAAATGACACAAAATTCAATTTTTTATTTCTTTAAATATTCTTTCTAACTATACGTGATGTTTTAACCATTTTTGGTATGTATTCAGCATTTCAGGTAATTATTTTCCCCCCATTTTCAGGCTTCCTATTGCAACAGATCTCACCCTGAGAAATACTGCATAGTTATCTGAGTGTTACAATTACCTGAAGTAGTGTCATGGTAATGAATAATTTGATTATGAATGCTAGACGATAGTCTGAAATTTTCGTGTACCTATTTTATTGTCATTCTTTATATATTACAAGAAGTTTCTACATTGAATTTTCTTTTTAAAAAGTATTTTATTGTGGATAAGCTTTTTGATGTGTTACTGAATCCGGTTTGCCAGTATTTTATTGAGGATTTTTGCATCGATGTTCATCAGGGATATTGGTCTAAAATTCTCTTTTTTTGTTGTGTCTCTGCCAGGCTTTGGTATCAGGATGATGTTGGCCTCATAAAATGAGTTAGGGAGGATTCCCTCTTTTTCTATTGATTGGAATAGTTTCAGAAGGAATGGTACCAACTCCTCCTTGTACCTCTGGTAGAATTCAGCTGTGAATCCATCTGGTCCTGGACTTTTTTTGGTTGGTAGGCTATTAATTATTGCCTCAATTTCAGAGCCTGCTATTGGTCTATTCAGGGATTCAACTTCTTCCTGGTTTAGTCTTGGAAGAGTGTAAGTGTCCAGGAAATTATCCATTTCTTCTAGATTTTCCAGTTTATTTGCGTAGAGGTGTTTATAGTATTCTCTGATGGTAGTTTGTATTTCTGTGGGGTCGGTGGTGATATCCCCTTTATCATTTTTAATTGCGTCGATTTGATTCTTCTCTCTTTTCTTCTTTATTAGTCTTGCTACTGGTCTGTCAATTTTGTTGATCTTTTCAAAAAACCAACTCCTGGATTCATTGATTTTTTGGAGAGTTTTTTGTGTCTCTATCTCCTTCAGTTCTGCTCTGATCTTAGTTATTTCTAGCCTTCTGCTAGCTTTCGAATGGCTTCATCCCTGGGATGCAAGGCTGGTTCAACATTCGCAAATCAATAAACATAATCCAGCATATAAACAGAACCAAAGACAAGAACCACATGATTATCTCAATAGATGCAGAAAAGGCTTTTGACAAAATTCAACAGCCCTTCATGCTAAAAACGCTCAATAAATTCGGTATTGATGGAACGTACCTCAAAATAATAACAGCTATTTATGACAAACCCACAGCCAATATCATACTGAATGGGCAAAAACTGGAAAAATTCCCTTTGAAAACTGGCACAAGACAGGGATGCCCTCTCTCACCACTCCTATTCAACATAGTGTTGGAAGTTCTGGCTAGGGCAATTAGGCAAGAGAAAGAAATCAAGGGTATTCAGTTAGGAAAAGAAGAAGTCAAACTGTCCCTGTTTGCAGATGACATGATTGTATATTTAGAAAACCCCATTGTCTCAGCCCAAAATCTCCTTAAGCTGATAAGCAACTTCAGCAAAGTCTCAGGATACAAAATTAATGTGCAAAAATCACAAGCATTCTTATACACCAGTAACAGACAAACAGAGAGCCAAATCAGGAATGAACTTCCATTCACAATTGCTTCAAAGAGAATAAAATACCTAGGAATCCAACTTACAAGGGATGTAAAGGACCTCTTCAAGGAGAACTACAAACCACTGCTCAGTGAAATAAAAGAGGACACAAACAAATGGAAGAACATACCATGCTCATGGATAGGAAGAATCAATATCGTGAAAATGGCCATACTGCCCAAGGTAATTTATAGATTCAATGCCATCCCCATCAAGCTACCAATGAGTTTCTTCACAGAATTGGAAAACCTGCTTTAAAGTTCATATGGAACCAAAAAAGAGCCCGCATCTCCAAGACAATCCTAAGTCAAAAGAACAAAGCTGGAGGCATCACGCTACCTGACTTCAAACTATACTACAAGGCTACAGTAACCAAAACAGCATGGTACTGGTACCAAAACAGAGATATAGACCAATGGAACAGAACAGAGTCCTCAGAAATAATACCAGACATCTACAGCCATCTGATCTTTGACAAACCTGAGAGAAACAAGAAATGGGGAAAGGATTCCCTATTTAATAAATGGTGCTGGGAAAATTGGCTAGCCATAAGTAGAAAGCTGAAACTGGATCCTTTCCTTACTCCTTATATGAAAATTAATTCAAGATGGATTAGAGACTTAAATGTTAGACCTAATACCATAAAAATCCTAGAGGAAAACCTAGGTAGTACCATTCAGGACATAGGCATGGGCAAAGACTTCATGTCTAAAACACCAAAAGCAACGGCAGCAAAAGCCAAAATTGACAAATGGGATCTCATTAAATTAAAGAGCTTCTTCACAGCAAAAGAAACTACCATCAGAGTGAACAGGCAACCTACAGAATGGGAGAAAATTTTTGCAATCTACTCATCTGACAAAGGGCTAATATCCAGAACCTACAAAGAACTCAAACAAATTTACAAGAAAAAAACAAACAACCCCATCCAAAAGTGGGCAAAGGATATGAACAGACATTTCTCAAAAGAAGACATTCATACAGCCAACAGACACATGAAAAAATGCTCGTCATCACTGGCCATCAGAGAAATGCAAATCAAAACCACAATGAGATACCATCTCACACCAGTTAGAATGGCGATCATTAAAAAGTCAGGAAACAACAAGTGCTGGAGAGGATGTGGAGAAATAGGAACACTTTTACACTGTTGGTGGGATTGTAAACTAGTTCAACCATTATGGAAAACAGTATGGCGATTCCTCAAGGATCTAGAACTAGATGTACCATATGACCCAGCCATCCCATTACTGGGTATATACCCAAAGGATTATAAATTATGCTGCTATAAAGACACATGCACACATATGTTTATTGCAGCACTATTCACAATAGCAAAGACTTGGAATCAACCCAAATGTCCATCAGTGACAGATTGGATTAAGAAAATGTGGCACATATACACCATGGAATACTATGCAGCCATAAAAAAGGATGAGTTTGTGTCCTTTGTAGGGACATGGATGCAGCTGGAAACCATCATTCTTAGCAAACTATCACAAGAACAGAAAAGCAAACACCGCATGTTCTCACTCATAGGTGGGAACTGAACAATGAGATCACTTGGACTCAGGAAGGGGAACATCACACACAGGGGCCTATCATGGGGAGGGGGGAGGGGGGAGGGATTGCATTGGGAGTTATACCTGATGTAAATGATGAGTTGATGGGTGCAGCACACCAACATGGCACAAGTATACATATGTAACAAACCTGCACGTTATGCACATGTACCCTACAACTTAAAGTACAATAATAATAAATAAATTAAAAAAAAATAAAAAAAATAAAAAAATAAAAAGTATTTTATTTATTTTTGAAACATTTAATTGAAAAAAATAGATTATACACATTCAAAGTATACAATGTGATGACTTGACACATATACACTATGCAATGATTAACATAATCAAATTAATTGACACATCCATCATCACCCATGCTGTACTTTAGATACTCAGAACTTGTTCGTCTTATAACTGAAAGGTTGTACCATTTGACTAATATATTTCTATTTTCCCTATTTCCCAGTTGGGGAAATACCTTGGCAATGTCAATATGTTTCCATATCTTGGCAACATCATTGTTACTTCAATGAAAATGAGGGGATGCCGTGGGTGCAGGTATTTCTCTGACATATTTATTTCATTTCCATTGACTGTGTATCCAAAAGTGAGACTGCTAGAATGTATGGTACTTCTATTTTTAATGTAAGAAAAAACTTCCATATGGTTTTCATAATGGCTATGCCAATATACATTCTGACCAAGGGTGTGCAGAGTTCCCTATTCTCTATTCAGTCTTTGCTCATTTTTTAATTGGAGTGTGTGTGTGTGTGTCTGTGTGTTCGCTATAGAGTTGTGTGAGTTCCTTACATATTTTGAATATTAACATCGTATCAGATATACAATTTGCAAGCTTTTTACCCATTTCATAGGCTGCCTTTTTATTTTGTGTATATTTTCCCTTTGCTTGCAAAAGCTTTTTAGTTTGACAACATGGTCTCACTTTATTTTTCCTTTTGTTCCATTTGCTTTTGATGTCACATAAAAAAAAAAAAAAAAAAAAACCATAATTTCAAATCCAATGTCAAGGAGGATTTTTTCCTATGTTTTCAAAGTTCCAAGGCATAAAATCAGCATACAAATCAGTTGTATTTCTTTATACTAGCCAGACACTATTGGAAAGAAAATTAAGAAAATGATTCCATGTACAATAGAGTCAGAGAGAAAAAATATTTATGCATAAATTTAACCAAGGAGATAAAAGATCTGTACCAAAAAAAATGAACAAACAAACAAAAATAAAATATAAGACATGAATGAATGAATTTGACGAAGACACAAATAAATGGAAGGATCAACTATGGAAATATTTCTCTTGTACATGGATTGGAAGAATTGATATTGTTAAAATTACCATATTACCCAAAGCAATCTACAGATTCAATACAATTCCTATTGATACAGAAGTGGGGCAGGGAAGTGCTGGGTAGAGAAAGGCAGTTCCCTGGCTAGGGATCTACCCCCGGCCTGTGTCCACGGACCTAGGTGAGGACAAGCACGCCTGCCTTCATGTCCATATGTTGCATTATCCAAGACTGCCCTGGCCCGCCGTGCCCCCATCCTGTGCCTATAGAAATCCCAAGACCCTAGCAAGCAAAGCACAGCTGCTGGATATCAAGAGGAACACATCAAAGAAGAAGACACAAGTGGCTGGATGTTGAGGGGAACACACCTGTGGAAAAGCACACCAACACACCTGCAAGCCATCCACCTGTAGAATGATGCCGAGTTTGGCCAGGGCGGTCAGAGGAGAGCCCGGGCCACTGAGAAGCTCGACTCTAGGGGAAAACCATCTCCCTTCTGGTTCCCCCATCTGCTCATATCTACTTCCACACAATAAAACCTTGCACTCATTCCCCAAGCCCACGTGTGATATAATTCTTCCAGTACACAAGACAAGAACCTGGGATACAGAAAGCCCTTTGTTCTTGAGATAAGGCAGGGGTCTAACTGACCTGACTAACACAAGCCGCCTACAGACGGCTAAACAATATTTAAATATAATTTACAGTGTTCACAGTGGTAATATATGTAGCAAATGAATTGATCAATAGATTACAAAGTTAGTTTCCCTGGCTTACTATGTGTAGATAACGAAGAAGGAGAGTGGAGAAACTTTACTTAAAACTGTAACACAATGTTGAAGTAGGTCAGGTGCTTATATATAGCCATGAATATCTTGTTCTAGTTTCACTAACATATTGAAGACTCATGTAAAACTAGTCTTCAGATGACTGTCAAAAAGTTACTAAGCATTACTAATTCCTACCATATAAAAAATAAATGCTAGGAAGGAAATCTCTAAACTTATGCCCAAAATGATTTATTTTATTTTCACTGTATTGCTGTATTGGCTATCATTAGAAAGCTAGTACATGCACTAAACTTCATTGTTTATATTTTAGAAACAACAAGCTATGTTTCTCAGGCAAAAATACTTGGGGAAATATATAATGGCTACCTTAAAACCCAAATAAGTCTACCCGGTGGTCATATTTAAGAACAAAATGATAAAAATATCCAGAAGGTTTAACATCCCAAACATAGGCCATTTCTCACATGAACCGATTAGACAGTTGATTTTCTAGAAGACTACCTATCTGAACTGGAAGGAGAGTGGAGGACCTTGCTAAAATAACTATTGGACCTAACTTCAGATTCTCTCATTTGTGGATAAACCTAGCTCCTTAACACTTTAAAAAATATTCTATATCATATGTGTTCCTAAATTGTTTAGGAAGTTTCCTAAATAGTTAGCATTTGGTTGTACTCTAATACAACTTGTTTATATTTTGGTTAAATAAACTTGTTTAAACTTGTTTATATTTTGGTTAAATAACATGTCAGGATATTTATTCATAGTTGCAAGACTATAGATAAATTATTCCCTGATTATTCAATTATATATTATATTCAACTGAATGAATTCAATTGGAAATGGTTTAATGTGCATAATGAAGCATTATAATTAACATCAAGATCATTCTAATCTAAATAGCCTCTTTTCATGTTCTTCTCAACAATAAATATATTCTAGTCAGATAATGCAGTTTGAATTGAGCTGGCTGATAATAACTAATTAAATCAATATAAATATTTAGAGAGAGAGAATAAAATTTGAAAAGTAATTTTAAATATTTTGCTTTTTGCAAACATATGAGTATTTTTATTCAAGTACCAGTATTTTAATCTTTAGTCACATGATCAAACGTATGTGTAGTCAAGCTTCCCTTCATTTTCACTTCATTTTACTAGGGAAATATTCCAAAGTAGGCAAAGTTTCTCTTTAGGGAATTGTTATCTGAGCTACAACTTCAAATACCACATTCACACTTAATGTTCCTATGTTATCACTGCCGTACCCTCTCCCACCTCTCCTGCTATCTGCATGGGCTAGGTACTTCATATTCATCTCACTCACATATTCACAATTTTAGCAAAGACTTGAGTGGTTACAAATGTACTTAGTGTGCTTAAGGAAAAGTTATATACTTTGTTGCATCTTCCCAAAAATCTAGCCTAGTTTAGTGATGTGTTAATGTCTGTAGATTTCTATAATAAAATAAGGAAAACATGGTTAGTGCTTTAAAAATGAAGTACCATGGACTTTCAGCAGGGTGATGGGTCTCTTCTTATTGATATGTAAAACACACTCCTCACAACCATTGTGTTAAAGTAGAAGAATATTTACTTCTACTGGAAGTAAGGTTAGAAGGCAGAGCACCAATAGTACCTACCAGTATTATTATAGAAGAAGATCATGTAGTTTTTAGATCATAACAATGCTTAATTTCGGTGGTATAATCAGTTTACATATGATACATTATATGAATCAGTTTATATATGAAAAATTAGACATTGAAAAACAAATTCATCAACATTTTATGTTATTCTTTAAATTTAGTAATTTTAAAATGTATTAAAACAAAAATTAAACAATATGTCCAAAGATTTTAGATTGATATAGACAAAATTTTTATGGAATTTGATGTAGATAAGAATTAATAAAATAGGTATTGAATATGTACTTGGCTAGGTATAATGTAAGAAAAGATGAACAATAGATTAGTCTTAATTCAATAACTCTAAATATATTATTGTTAAAATTTATCTATTTGAGATGTCTTCATCATAAACTGAGAGATTACTTATAAAGGTTGTAATGAATAAAGCTGGACAAAATAGTTTTTTCTTTATATTTTCATACTTAATAATTATTGGTTATTAAGTGCTATACATGGGCTACCAATTTGTATTAGGCTTTTTGGCATTGCTATAAAGGAATACCTGAGACTGGGTAATTTATAAAGAAAAAACTTTAATTAGCTCATGGATCTGCAAGCTTTACAGAAAGTATGATGCCAGCGTCTGCTTCTGGCAAGGCCTCAAGAAGCTTACAATCATGGCAGAAGCATGAGGAGAAGCAGACACATCACATAGTGAGAGCAGAAGCAAGAAAGAGAGAGGTGAGGTTCCATACTCCTTTAAATAACCAGATCTCATGTGAACTAACAGTGAGAATGCAGTAATTATCATGAGGACAGCACAAAGTCACTCATGAAGGACCCATCCCCATGATTGAAACACCTATCACCAGGCCCCACTTACAACATTGGTGATTATGTTTCAACATGAGATTTGGAGGGGACTAACATCCAAACCATGTTATTCATCCCAGACCCCCTAAATCTTATGTCCTTTTCATGTTGCAAAATACAATATCTCCTCCCAATAGTTCAGTACATTCTTAATTTGTTTCAGCATTAAGTCCAACAAACTAAGTCTCACCTGAGAATCATTGCCTTCTGCCTATAAGCCTGTAAAATAAAAACAAGCTATTTACTTCCAAGATAAGATGGTGGTACAGGCACTGAACAAATGTTTCCATTCCAAAAGGGAGAAGTCACCCAAAAGAAAGGGTCAAACAGGCCCCATGAAAGTCTGAAACTCAGCACAGCAGTCATTAAACTCTAAAGCTCCGAAATAATCTCCTTTGACTCCATGTCCCACATCCAGGACACACTGATGCAAAGGGTGGGCTCCCAAGGCTTGGACAGGTCCACTTCTTTGGCATTACAGGGTACAATCCCTGTGGCTGCTGTGATGGGTTGGACTTGAGTGCCTGCAGATTTTCCATGCTTAGGTTGTAAGCTGCCAGTGACTCTACCATTATTGGGTGTGGAAGGTGGCATCCTCCTACCCATAGCTCCACTAGAAAGTGCCCTGTGGGGACTCTGTGTGGGGACTCCAACTTCACATTTCCCCTCTGCACTGCCATAGTAGAGATTCTCTGTGAGGGCTCCAGCCCTGTGATGGGATTCTGCTTGGACACCCAGGCTTTCTTATACATCCTCTGAAATCTAGGTGGAGTTGCTAATCTTGCATTCTATGTGCCTTCAGGCTTAACAAAACATGGAAGCTGCCAGTGTTTACAGTTTGTGCCTTTCAGAGCAGTGGCCGGAGATGTTTCTGGGACACTTTGACCTGAGGCTGGAGCCAGCGTAGCCTCAATGCAGAACTCAATGGTCTAAGGCTGCACAGGGCAGCAGGGCCCTCAGTCTGGCCTCCCAAATTATTCTTTTCTCCTAGGCCTCTGGGCCATGGATGGGAAGGAATGCCTTGAAGCCTTCCAAAATGCCTTTGAGTCCTTTTTCCCATTGCCTTGGATAGTAGTATTTGGCTCTCTTTTAGTCATGCTAATCTCTCTAGCAAGTGGTTGCTCCATTGCCTCCTTAGATTTCTTTTCTGCCACAGGGCCACACTGCAAATTTTCTAAACTTTTACAGTCTGCTTTCCTTTTAATTATAAATTCCAACTTTAAGTCTTTCCTTTGTTCCTAGGTATCTAATCTTAGATTATTAGAAGCTGCCCAGGTCACCCCTTGAGGACTTTGCTGTTTAGAAATTTATTCTTCCAGATACCTGATGTCATTACTCTTAAGTTCAACTCTCCACAGATACCTAGGATGTGGACACAATGCCCCAAAGCTCTTTACTGTGGCACACTACAGGTGACTTTTACTCCAGTTCCCAATAAATTCCTCATTTTCATCTGAGACCTCATTAACCTGGCCATCACTGTACAGATTACTATCAGCATTTTCTTCACAATCGTTTAACCAGTCTCTAAGCAATTCCAAACTTTCTCTCATCTTTCTGTCTTCTTCTGAGTCCTCAAAACTCATCTAGCCTCTGCTCATTACCCTGTTCCAAAGCCAGTTACACATTTTCTGTTATCTTTATAGCAATGCCTCACTCCTTGATACCAATGTTCTGTATTAGTCTGCTTTTGCATTGCTATAAAGGAATACCTGAGCCTTGGTAATTGGGTCACAGTTCTGTAAGTTTTACAGGTAGCATGGTGCCAGTGTCTGCTTCTTGTGAGCCTCAGGAAGCTCACAATCATGACAGAGAGCATATGGGAGCAGGCCCATCATAGGAAGCAAGAGAAAGAGTGTTGTGGGAAGTCAGGGACCCTGAACAGAGGGACCAGCTGGAGCTGAGGCAGGAAAACACATATTGTGAAGATTTCATGGACATTTATTACCTCCCCAAATTAATACTTTTATAATTTCTTATGCCTGTCTTTACTGCAATCTCTGAATATAAATTGTGAAGATTTCATGGACATTTATCACTTACCCAATCAATACTCATAATTTCCTATGCCTGTCTTTACTTTAATCTCTTAATCCCATCATATTCATAAATTGAGGATGTATGTCACCTCAGGACCCTGTGATGATTGTATTAACTGTCCACATTTTTTGTAAAACATGTGTGTTTGAATAATATGAAATCAGTGCACCCTGAAAAAGAACAGAATAACAGTGATTTTTCAAGGAACAAGGAAAGATAACCATAAGGTCTGACTGCCTGAAAGGTCGGGCAGAAAACAGCCATATTTTTCTTGTCACAGAGAGCCTATAGATGATGTGTGAGTAGGAGAAATATCACTGAATTCTTTACCTAGCAAGGAATATTAATAATTGATAACCCTGGGGAAGGAATGCATTCCCAGGGATAGGTCTATAAATGGCCACTCCGGGAGTGTCTGTCTTATGCAGTTGAGATAAGGGATGAAATACGCCCTGGTCTCCTGCAGTGCCCTCAGACTTACTAGGATTGGGAAATTCCATCCTGATGAATTCTAGTCAGACTGGTTGTCTGCTCTCAAACCCTGTTTCCTGTTAAGATGTTTACAAGACAATGTGTTCCCAGAGGGACATTGACCCTCATCAGTAATTCTAATTTCACCCTTGCCTTGTGATCTTGCTCTGCCCTTTTGCCTTGTGATATTTTATTTCCCTTTGAAGCATGTGATCTCTGTGACCCATTACATGTTTGTACAACCCTCCCCGTTTGAAATCCCTAATAAAAACTTGCTGGTTTTGCAGCTTGGAATCACCATCACGATCCTACCAACATGTTATGGCACCCCCAGAGGCCCAGCTGTAAAATTTCTCCCTTGGTACTCTTTCTCTTTATTTCTCAGACCAGCTGACACTTAGGAAAAATAGAAAAGAACCTACGCTGAAATATTGGGAGCTGGTTCCCCCAATAAGAGAAGGGGGAAGTGCCACAATTTTTTAAACAACCAGCTTTCATGTGAACTAGCAGTAAGAACACACTTATTATTGTGAGGACAGCACCAAGATGTTCATGATAGATCTGTCCCCATGATCCAAACACCTTCTACCAGTCTCCTCCTCCAAGATTGGGGATTTCATTTCAACATGATATTTGTAGGGGACAAATATCCAAACCACATCACAAGTGCTATACATATATTAATACATACTATCCTCTGTAAGTCCAATAATATTAATGTGACTATTTTATAATGAGCAATCTAAGAAAATTAAAATAGATATGCAACTTGATTAATTTTACAGAACTTATAAGCAGATGAGTTAGTGCTTGTGCTACACAAAAAAACAAGGAACTGAAAATACAATGACACATTCAAGATAAATATGTATTTCTCTTTCACACAGCAGTTCAAAGGTAATTAGTTGCCAGGGATAAAGGCAATCTACCATTCTCATATATGTTTTCCACCTCTTAGGTCAAGGTAGCTATTTCCTTTGTTTCCATAAAGAAAAGGGCAAGGTAGTACTCACATAATTCTTTTCTGGGTGTGGATCAGAAGAGGCTTGTATAATTGTTGCTTTCATCTCGTTGGGCAGAATGTGGTCCCAACAAGGAAAAATGATCTGGAAAGTGTAATATCAAATACATTGCACACATAACCAGCTAAAATTTGTCAGTATTAGGATTAAATAAGGGGAGTCTGAATATTGGTGAACAACCATTAGACTTGCTACAGTGGAAGCTGAAATAAAATTTTGATCCTCATATATAGCCTAGAAATGGGATTGCTAGCCTGTGTTCCCTTCAGCAATATTCATGATATCCAAGATAATGGACATAACTCAAATGTCTACCAACTGATGAATGGATAAAGAAAATGTAATATATTTATACAATGGAATATTAATTAACCTTACAAATGGAGGAAATCCTCACAAATTTAACAATATAGATGATATGGTTCGGATTTGTGTTCCCACTCAAATCTTATGCGGACTTGGAGGAGGGGGCTGGTGGGAGGTAATTGGATCGTGGGGGCAGATCTCTTCCTTGCTCTTCTCATGGTAGTGAGTGAGTTCTCATGAGATCTGATGGTTTAAAAGGGTATGGCACTTTCCCCTTCTCTCTGTTTTTCTCCTACCGCCATGTGAAAATGTGCTTGCTTCCCCTTTGCCCTCTGCCATGATTGTAAGTTTCCTGAGGCCTCCCAGTCATGCTTTCTGTTAAGTCTCCAGAACTGTGAGTCAATTAAACCTGTTTTCTTCTATTTCACTACCTGAAGTTACCCGTTTCAAGTAGTTCTTTATAGCAGTGTGAGAATGAATTAATCTATTAATGAATGAATTAATAGATGAAGCAAAAGAATATGATGGCAAGTGAAATAAATTAGATGCAGGAAGACAAATACAGTATGATTTTACTTATATGTGGAATCTACATCATCAAACTCATAAGAGCAGAGAGTACAATGGTGGTTATTAGGGGCTGAGGGATTGAGAAAATAGGTAGATGCTGTTCCAGGGGTACAAAGATCTAATTTACAAAAATGTGACTATAGTTAACAACATCATATTGGACAATTGAAATTTGCTGAGAAAGTAGATGTTCATTATTCTCATCATGAAAATAAAAGAAAAATAATGAGGATAAGAGAAAGAGAGAAAAATAGAAAGGAAATGTTAACTATATGAAGTGATGCATATGTTAATTAATTAGCTTGATTGTGATGACTGTGTCACAATGTCTGTGTGTATATATATGTATATATCAAATCATAAAATTTGATACCTTTAAGTTGTCAACCATACTTCAATAAAAATGGTGGGGGTGGGTTGGGGAGTGCGGATATCTACAACTCCCAATGCTATTTAATCTCTACACCACACTAATTCCGCTTACTTCTCTGCACTCACATCCCATCTGATTCCAATGGTCAGTATATTATTCCTGTGTTATTTAGCATTAATTATCCCTGGCCTATTTTCTTCACTTTGCTGCTTAATTTTTGAGCACAGGGTATCTATGTATATACATATACATTTGTGTGTGTGCATATATATATATGTTTCACATTCCCTGACCTACTTAAAATATGTACCTAATTAAACCATGAATTAGAATGAATACACTTGTTGCCTGAGTGATCATATTCTTCAGTACAGTTTTATTATTGTTGTTTTCTGTTAATTTGGGCAGGATAGAAAAAGAAATAATTTGCACTTACGAAACTTTTGAACTACATTGCATATTTTATCATGTAAACATTTATTTTGGTGAATTTTCATTAAAAAGTAGATATGAACTATTTAAAAACATTCCTGGCAGTGCTGGTGCACTTACTATGCACACTGTTTTCATGATTGTTTATTTCATGCCCTATTATTTATCTAGGCTTTTGTTAGAAATTAGTTTGCTACTTCAGAGACCAGCGAAATGTTTTTTGTGAAGTTATACATCTATCAGATGGCAAAAAAAAAAAAAAAAAAAATTGTTCCTTAGCTCCCTTAACTTCTGCATCTTCCAATGAATAAAACATTGTTTTTCTAGATGGTTTATTTTCTGGTTGAACTATTTTTTGATGCTCTGTATCCATGATTCTTAAAGCTGGCAACATCTCAGTTTCACTTGGAAACCTTTTTTGTTGTTGTTTGTTTAAAAAGATTCCTGTTCACTAACCCCAAAGGATTCAGATTTCATATGTGAGGAAAGAAGACTAGTAACATGTTTCTTAAAGGAGCCCAAGGTTAATCTTTATTTGGAACCAGGCTTGGAAACAAATTCTTAAACATGAGGCAGAATGGAAGAGTATTTACCAGCTCAGGTTCTGGGATCAGAAATATAGGATTGTGTTCTAACTACACAACTCATTGGCTATGGATTAGAAGGATTTTCATTAATCTAAAAGAGAGAAAAAAAGTTCTAAGTGAAACATGAGACACTAGATAAGCAAACAATACATGTTAGCATTATTATTATTATGATGGAGATGTTTCAGTAATTTTTTCAGATATACTACTCTTTTACTAATATACACTGTTTGGCATGATCTGTTAATTTAAAAATTATAACTACATGTATTTTTATTGTATTTCAGTTCTTGTTATTAAAAGAATATAAAATTATGGGGGAAATAGTGAACTTGAAAGATCTGTACCCACTCAGATCTTTTTTATTTTTTTCTAGGTGGCAGAAACTTCATCCAGATATTAGGCTTATAACCAAGAGCAAAGCCGGCAAAAATATCTGCCCTTATGGAACTCACTAAACTTCTAGTGGGTGGTAAAAAGAAACAATCCAAATAAATGTTTGTTTGTTTGTTTGAGATGGAGTCTCCCTCTGTCACCCAGGCTGGAGTGCAGTGGTGTGATCTTGGCTTTACTGCAATCTCCGCCCCCCAGATTCAAGTGATTCTCCTGCCTCAACCTCCCAAGTGGCTGGGATTACAGGCACCTGCCACCGTGCCTGGCTAATTTTTGTATTATTATTTTTTTAGTAGAGATGGAATTCCACCATCTTGGCCAGGCTCTTCTTGAACTCCTGACCTCATGATCCACCCGCCTTGGCCTCCCAAAGTGCAGGGATTACAGGCGTGAGTCACTGCTCCTGGCCCCAAATAAATGTTTTAATAATAAGAGTAATGCAGTAAAGGCAGAGAAAATAGGATAAAGATATGGTGGCAGTTGTAATTTGCATGTCTCAGAAGACCTCACTATGAAGACGACAGTTGATAATACCTGAAGAAGTCACTTGAGACATGTAAATATCTGGGGGAAGCGCATTTCAGGTAATGAAAAGACCTGATACAAAGGCCCTGAGGCAGGAGCATGGTTGATGGTGGCCATGGCCAACCTTGCAGAAGTGGAAGAAACAGAGAAGCAAGGTGAAAATAGAATGGGAAAGACTTTTAGATGATTGCAACAACTTTGCATTTTAAACTCAGTGAAATATTTTAAGCAGAAGAGTTACATAGCTGAATCAATTAGGCTTCCCTCTTGTTAATAGACTAAAAAGTAGCAATGGTAGAAGTAGGGAGACCACTCAGACTACTTCATCACCACTTAGACTACTACATCAGTGTAAGCAAGAATTAACTGTAGCTTTAACCAAGGTTATAGCAATGAGAATTAGACCATTTACAAACACATTTTGAAGATAGACCACTTATTTTTTTGATGAATCAGATATTCACATGAATAGTGGGAGAGATAGAAGTCAAGGGTATCTTGAGTTCAAGCTTTATTCCCAAGATCTGAAATTGCATTAGATTTACAGATGGGAAGCATTTAGTATAATTAGGTTTATGTTGACATAACATTGAAAACATGAATCGGTTAAAGTAGTAGACGAAATGTACAGCAAAATAGTTTACATGCTAGCATGTGTTCATTAGCTTGTCACTAGATTTGGAAATTCATAAAGCACAAAAGGCAACTGATTTTCAGGAAAAATGAATCAGCACTTTCTATGTACTCTCAATTATTTCTACAACATTAAATATCAACAATATGTTGCTGAGTTCAAAAATTATATAACTAGTTCAGCACTTTATCTAACTCTTAAACAAGGTAATTATCTTGATACTTTTATTTTTATATCAATATTCAGCTTATGTAGTCTCAATTATTTCCACAACATTAAATGTCAACAATATGTTGCTGAGTTCAAAAATTATATATCTAGTTCAACACTTTAATTCTTAAACGAGGCAATTATCTTGATGCTTTTATTTTTATATCAATATTCAGCTAATCCATAAGTCATGTACATCTTACCTTTAAAATATCTTCTTCATATCCAATGCAATCTTCCTGGCTCAATATTCTACTGTATCTTCTGGATAATAGCACACTTGTTTCCAAAGCAAACTCCCTGCCTTCATTTCTTCTCCAGAGAAACCAGAGTGATGTTTATTTTTTAGAAAGTACGTAAGATCATGTCCTTTATTAAAATTTTTATAACGTTCCCTTCACTTGGACTGAATTCAAATATTTCATCATAAACTTCAAAACCCAGCACAATCTTCCTTCCTCTCCAAATGAAAAATTACCATACTGTGCTTCCCCCTTGCCTCTCAGATGTTCTAGTGTTCTTCTCAGTTTCCACAATATAAAAATAATTCTTGCGTTAGTGGGTTTTCACATGGTTTTGTTTATGCCTGGACTTGTCCGTAATGTCTTTAAGTAGGTGAACATGCTTTAGCATTTTTTTTTTTTTTGCATTATCTTTAAGTAGGTGTAAATGTTTTTGCATTTTTAGGCCAAAATTAAAAACTTACTCCCTAAGAGACAACTTTTTGACCAACTGATTTAAATAATAACCACCCCTCCTTTGTTGTGTTCCCAGGTATTCACGTTTATTTACCATACTTCTGGGGAAGAGAAGATACCAGACTGTCCAGCACTAACTCCTATGAGGGACTCACCATCATTAAGGTATCATCCTAGTGCCGAGATAGCATTGGACTGAGAATGAGACATAATTAACTATAGAAAAGATTCTACTAAAAATGCTAAACCGAGTGTTCTGCCTAAAATTTTATTCTCACATTTCTGAAATAATGATCATTAGATATATACAAGCACATTTCATTATCTTTAAAAACTTTTAGTAGGTTTCCTGGTTATTGAGAGATGAGAGCTAAACTTATCTTTGAATAAATGTTATTACTTTTGGGAAAGAAAACAAAACAATGTAAAACGAGCAAAATCACTTTAATGGAACTGTTTGCTGTGCAAGCTAAAATTCATTTTCTCTGTCAGAAAAATTCCAATCAATGAGAAGATAAGAAAAAGGAGGTTTTTCTTTCTTTTAGGAGAAAAGCCCGCCTGAGATTTTGTTTGTTAAAAGGGTAGTTGCTGCTGTGAGATTGGGAAGAAAGTGACGACTGTTTCTCTCTTCTTGGTGTTCGCAGGATTTGTAGCCAAGATTTTAGTTAGGAAGGATATAGTTGAGGGTAATATTGATAGAAAGGCTAAAGAGACCGGAAAGTGGGAGAAACCCTAGAGAGATAGTTGGCACATTTGACAGGTATCAGTGAGAATCATAACTGCCTTAATCACTCCCCATTGTGATGTAATTCTGTTATCATCAAATTTCAGCAAAGTTTTGAAAACCTTACAATCCCTTATAAGATGTGCCTTGGAGATTTAATAGATGGCCACGAATGCTGTGAAAGGCTTTAGGGAGAGATAAAGCAGCTCACAAGCTGCCAGTCCTGTGATCTTTATGAAATACACAGGAGAGTTGCAGCCATCAAGTGCCTGTTCACTGACAGGTGGCAGGAAGACAAGCAGGGCAGCTTTGTAATGTGTAAGCATTGCTTAGAAAATACTTCCCATACATGTGCAAGATAATGAAAGAGGGAGGAATTCATGAGGTCCAGGAAGATGAAGAACAGATTAATATTACTTAGGGACTTTAAGAAATGAAAACTAAAAGTCTAGAACTATCAGAGACCAATAGCTTAAAGAAGGAATTGTGTACTTGATTTCTGTGGTATTGGGTTTAATTATAAATGTAATATTTTCTATTTATTTGTTTTATTTAATCTTATATCATTTGGTTAAAATGTAAAATACGTTAAAATGTCACACACCAATTATGTTTCATAATTTTAACATGGCTCTTTGCCTAATAATACCTTAATGCCCTTCGTTTAGGAAAATCCTGTCGTCTCCTCTTTCCCATGCTTGGTCCTCTGAGATTGTGACAAAAACTGCTTATATGAAAAATTACCTCTTGCAAAATATGAGCAGCCACACTTCTAGCATTAGTCTTTGAGAATTATACCTTACACGGTATAGACTATACATCTATTTATGTAATTTTAATGAAGCCTATTTATATGTATTATTTAAAGGAAAATGATGGCAAGTTTAAATTTTTTTAAAAAGTGATTTTTATAAACACATAATATTGTACATTTTTATGGCGTACATGCAATATTTTTATAAACACATACAATGCATAATAATTAAATCAGGATAATTAGGGTATCCACCATTTCAAGCATTTATTATTTCTTTGTGTTAGAAATATTCCTAATTCTAATTTTGGTTATTTAAAAATGTACAATAAATAATTAATTCTAGTCCCCTTTGTGCTACCAAATATTCTATCTTATTAATTCTAACTAACTGTATTCATAGCCATTAACCAACCCTCTCCTATCCGCCCCCTCTCTGCTACCCTTCCCAGCCTCTAGTAACCATCATTCTACCCTATTTCTATGACTTCAATGTTTAAAAAAAATTTTTGCTTGCTCTTGTGAGTGAGAACATGCAAAATTTGTCTTTTGGTGCCTGGCTTATTTCACTTAATATAACATCCTCTAGGTCCATCCACGTTGTTGCAAACGACAAGAGTTCATTCTTTTTAATGGCTGAATTATATTCCATTATGTATATGTATTAATACTATATATGGGCCACATTTCCTTATTCACATCTGGGCTGATTCCATTTCTTGGGTATTGTGAAGGGTGCTGCATTAAACATGGGAATGCACAGATCCCTTTTATATACTGATTTCCTTTTTCTTTGGACATATACCCAGTATTGGGATTGATGAATTGTATGGTTACTCTATTTGACAGCTTTTAAGGAGAGAGAATACAGGAAAAAACTTTGGCTATTTCAAAAACTCTAGTATTTTTATACAGGGTTTTATGTCTGGCAAATACTGAACTCTGTGCCTACACATAGACAGTACATAAGGCCCAAAGTATTTTTCCTATCTACTTACAAACATATTTTCTTCTAACTGAGAGGGTGTATAGGACAATTGGTACTAGTCTGCATTTTACTTTGTTGGCTGTGTAGTAGGAGATTACTAACCTGAAACCTAGCATTAGATGGTACACCACATGCTTTTTGAGAATAATGAGGTTTCATTTTTATAGCGAAATTTCAGTGGAAATTTATGAAGAGTGGATCATTAAACAACATTTGGACAGAATTATATACATTCCTTATGAGAAAGAAAAGTATATACTTAGACTGAAATTCTAAAATCTCCCAAATTCATTCAATACATTAATTCAACACAAAACTCATATGATGTTATACCTATAGCAAAAGTGGTTGATTTATTAGATTTTGATTATATAGGATCCAAACTGTAATGCAATTTAAAAAAAGACACATCACACTTCCAATCTAATATATGGATTTGGTAACTAATTTGATAAAAGTGAAAGCAATTAAGTAAAAAAACACGGCCGAGGCGCGGTGGCTCACGCCTGCAATCCCAGCACTTTGGGAGGCCAAGGCGGGTGGATCACAAGGTCAGGAGATCAAGACCAACCTTGCTAATACGGTGAAACCCCGTCTTTACTAAAATTACAAAAAAATTAGCCAGGCGTGGTGGCAGGTGCCTGTAATCCCAGCTACTTGGGAGACTGAGGCTGGGGAATGGCTTGAACCCAGGAGGCAGAGGTTGCAGTGAGCCGAGATCATGTCACTGCACTCCAACCTGGTGACAGAGCGAGACTCCGTCTCAAAAAAAAAAAAAAAAAAAAGAAGAAGAAATAAAAAGCACATAAATTGTGCACAAAATTAGAAAACATGAAAATCAAAAAAGGGTCAATGTCATTTTCATACTTCATTACTTTTTTTTAGAGTTTTATCTTTTATCTTTTCTCCATTACATATATCAATGTGTGTGTTTTTAAGTACAATGTTTTCTTCTGAGTGGAAACCTGTCTATGTCTTTTTTACACCTGGCACAATCTTGTAAAAATCACAGGCTCATTTTTTGACTGACTTTGTCCTAGAATATAATTTGCAAATAAACAAAATTTTTTCTCTGAGTGTGTCATGTAGCTAGAGGGACGCCAAACAGGAGTTCATATTTACATACATTTTGGGATTGTAGATTAAGTAAGCTTCATTGTTGTTAGATGGAGGTGAGATAGAAGTGTTATGTTAAGGAGGCAAATTAAGCAATCCAAAAGTCTTAAAAACAGACTTCATCAGACTTCTTTAATCTAGTGCCATTATCATTATTATTTTCAACATTATTAATCTGAAAAAGACATTACCTAAGTAGAAGTACTAAAGGATCCTATAGTGATTCTTAGGTGGAATTATAATTCGCACTTGCCTTTTAGAAATTTTCACTAACGTGGCTGGGCGCGGTGGCTCACACCTGTAATCCCAGCACTTTAGGAGGCTGAGGCGGGCAGATCACTTGAGTTCAGGGGTTTAAGAGTAGCCTGGACAACATGTTGAAACCGCGTCTCTTCTAAAAATTACAAAAATCAGCTGGGCATGGTGGCACGCACCTGTAATCCCAGCTACTTGGAAGGCTGAAACAGGAGAATCCCTTGAAGGCAGGAGGCGGAGGTTGCGGTGAGCCGAGATCATGCCACTGCACTCCCACCTGGGCGACAGAGCGAGACTCTGTATCAAAAAAGTAATAATAATAATAATAAATAAATAAATGAGAAATTTTCACTAATGTTAATTTTACCTTCATTTTTCCCACAATATCATCCCCTGACTCAGCTACAACCTCTGTGAAGTGTCCATTTCCGGAAACTTTCCTCAAATCACTACTCCCTATCTTTTTCACTTGTTTACCCTTGCAATGTACCACATACACTTTGAGAGACAGAGTCTCTAAAGGTTTAACGCTATGAATATGAAATGGATAATTATCCAAGCAATTTATGTAACACTACAGTTCCACTCAGGTAAAAGTGCATTTGCTTTTCTGTTCTAATTCATTGCAGGGCATATTTCAAATCAATACAAAGTGTGGGGAATATGTGCCTTAGGAAAAATAGCTCTGTTTAGTAATGTCTGGATATATGTTCATCTACAGATGGGTCCATAGAAAAGAGTCCATAGTATTTTGTTTATGAATGTTTAGTCTGGGCATAGTAGCTCATGCCTGTAATCCTAAGACATTGGGAGGCTGAGGCAGGAGGATCACTTGAGCCCAGGAGTTCCAGATTAGCTTGGGCAACACAACAAGACCTCATCTTTACAAATGATTAAAAAATGAAGCGGGTATGGCAGCATACACTTATGGTCCCAACTACTCAGGAGTCTGAGGTGGGAGGATCTCTTTGGTCCAGGAAGTCAAGGCTGCAGTGAGCTGTGATCATGCCACTGTACTCCTGGGTAACAGGAGCAAGACCCTGTCTCAAAAATAAATAAATACATAGATAAACAAATAAATAAATATTTAAAATAAAATAAAGTTCAAAGTAGAGCTGCATCAGAATACAGTTCTTATCCAGAAAAAGACTAGTGTACACAAATACGAATTTAAGAGAATACACATTGAAATGTAAGTTATTTATTACCATAAATACGAAAATTGTATTTCTAATTATATGTGTCAAAGTGAAAAATATTCACCTCAGAAAGGCTCATTTTTATTCTGAAATTGGAATTAAAGTCACCAATCTTCATTTCACTATCACTGAGATGATAGCAAACAGATGCAACATATTTTGCCAGTAACAAGGTAATTATTTCAGTTTTTCATATTATTTCCAATTTAACCTCATGAATAAATCATTTATCTACATCGTTTTTATTTTTCTCATACAATTTTTTTGCTGCATAATTAAAACAATTTAATATGCAAAATAATATACAAAAGCCCTTTCAGTCAGTTGACTATATAATTTATGGTAAAATGTATTTCCATGATTCTGACATGTTTTTAATTTAAATAAATAAATTTTAATTTAATTTAATTTAAATAATAATTTAATTTCAATATATGTGGTGGCTACTCTCATTCAGGTATGGTAAAAGTTACTATACATAGGTTACTTAATTTAATTCTATCCATAACCCTATGAAAGATGCTTTCTCCTCATGTTATGGACGGAATGGTGAAGTTATCTGAGAACACTGAGTTTAGGTAGAAATGTAGCGAGCTGTAATTGGAGCAAGATTTGTCATCAACATTTTTTATTCCTGAGAATTTATTCATCAGTGCATTTTCCAAATCACTACCTGACAGAGGCTCTCTTAAGTCAACAAATTAATTAGGATAAACAATTTCTTCACCTATAATAATTTTTAACATTAGGAAAGAAGGGTGGAATTGCAAATCCAAGATGTCTACTATGTGGTGAAATCTGCTGAAGAATGAGGAAGGGTGTGCCTAGAGAGAGGCCACCCACTGAATAATAAAAGATATGCACAGAGGAGATAAGACATGCAGAGGTAATTGCCATGATTTGGAGATCGAACGAGGTCCTTAATCCACTCATTCTTTGTGGATTCTTATGTTTTATAGAGTCACACTGCAAAATTATTATATTTCAAAATATCCTTCCTTATATGTACATACTTCAAGTTGGCTTTTGTAACTTATAATCTGAACAGTCCAAAAAAGACTTCAAAATTAAAAAAATAAAAATAAATTGAGGAGAAATACGAATTTCTATTAAATGGAGATACAAAGGGCAGGTAACCATGAACTAAACCAAATGGGCTGCAAATGATAAACAACCTACAGTGGTAATAGTTGTGATGGTTAATATTGACTGTCAATTTGGTTGGATTGAAGGATGCAAAGTATTGTTCCTGGGTGCGTCTGTAAGGGTGTTGCCAGAGGAGTTTGAGTCAGTAGACTGGGTGAGGCAAACCCACCCTCAATCTGGATGGGTGCCATCTAATCATCTGCTAGCATGGCTAGAATAAAGCAGGCAGAAGAACGTGGAAGGACTAGACTGGCTGAGTCTTCCAACTTTCATCATTCTCCTGTGTTGGATGCTTCCTGCCCTCAAGCATTGAACTCCAAATTATTCAGCTTTTGGACTCTTGGACTTACACCAGTGGTTTGCCAGGGGATCTCGGACCTTGCAGACCAAAGGCTACACTCTGGGCTTCCCTATTTTTGAGGTTTTGGTACTTGGACTGGCTTCCTTGCTCCTCAGCTTGCAGACGGCCTACTGTGGGACTTCATCTTGTGATCGGGTGAGTCAATTCTCCTAATAAAGTCATATTTATATATACACATATTTCCCATTAGTTCTGTTCCTCTAGAGAACCCTGACTAATACAACAGTCATAGAAGAATAAAGAGAAAAGAGATTAAGCAAATAGTGAGGGACTGGAAGAATCTTGGAACACGAGGAAGAGGAAAAAAGCAACAAACATATGAACTATAATAGCAAATCAATTAAATGACTTAATATTTACCTTATCCTTCCTTGATACTCCCTAGATAACAATTCCTAAATAAGTTTGATCTAAATTTTACTAGCTAATCTTCATTCATTCATTCAATTAGTATAACCAAAATTTATTGAGTACACTAAAATGACAGACTCTATGTGTCATGTTCTGTTTAATGCTAAAAACAACAAAACTCCTGCTTCTGTGGGGAAATACATATTGACTAAATCATCAAGCACAATAATCTGACATTGCAATGACACAACTGCAGCTAAGGAGAGACATTAGGTGCTATGATCTCACAATGAAATTCAGGAAAGGGTGCCCTTCCGTTAGAATAAAGGACAATGATTTTCTTGGTGAATAGAGTGGGAGAATTATTCAACATATGGAACCAACATGCATAACTCTTTACAAGAATAAATATAATTTTCTGAACTCATGGGAAGCCAGAATAAGAGAATTATGAGGCCGGTGATAGTTGGAAAGGACAGTAGGAGTCAAAGCAAGCAGCAGCTTGTAACCTTCCTAATGGGAATGCATTGAGGTTTTACAGAGATTACTCTGAGTATATTGGGGAAAAGCTAAAGAAATTATCCAGTTGAGAGAGAGCGGTAGTTTAGACAACATATTTAGTGGTGGAAATTGAAGATATATGAACAGAATAGGGAGATATATTTAAGATATGATTAGTAGAAAACAACAGGGACATATGTTTCATAAAGAAGTTTCCAAACAATATATTTAGGTAGTGATATGGTTTGGCTCTGTGTCCCCACTCAAATCTCATGTCAAATTGTAATCCCCACATGTTAGGGGAGGGGACTGGTGGGAGTTGATTGGATAATGGGGGCAGATTTCTTCCTTGCTGTTCTCATGATAGTGAGTTTTCATGAGATCTGATGGTTTAAAGGTATATGGTGCTTCTTCCTCCCCTCTCTCTCCCCTGCTTTGCCATGATGAGACGTGCTTGCTTCCCCTTTGCCTTCTGCCATGGCTCCCACCCAACATTTCCCTTCTGCAGTGCCTTAGTAGAGGTTCTCCATGAGCACCTTGCCCCTACAGCAAACTTTTCCTGGGGCATTCAGGCATTTCTATACATCTTCTGAAATCTAGGCAAAGGTTCCCAAACCTTAATTTTTCACCTCTGTGCACCCACAGGCTAAACACCATGTGGAAGCTGCCAAAGCTTGGGGCTTTCATCCTCTGAAGCCACAGCATGAGCTGTACTTTGACCCCTTTAAGTCATGGCTGGAGCAACTGTGACACAGGGTACCAAGTCCCTAGACTGTACGCAGCACGGTGACCCTGGACCTGCCCATATTTTCCTCCTAGGCTTCCAGGCCTATGATGTGAGGGGCTGCTGTGGAGACCTCTGACATGCCCTGAGACATCTTCCTCATTGTCTTGGGAATTGACATTTGGCACAAATTTCTGCATCTGGCTTGAACTTCTCCCCAGAATATGGGATTTTCTTTTATATCACATTGTCAGGCTGCAAATTTTCCAAACTTTTATGCTCTGTTTTCCTTACAAAACTGAATTCATTTAACAGCACCCAACTCACTTCTTTAAAGCTTTGCTGCTTAGAAATTCTTTCTCCCTGTTACCCCAAATCATCTCTCTCAAGTTGAAAGTTCCACAAATCTCTAGGGTAGGGGCAAAATGCCACCAGTCTCTTTGGTAAAACATAACAAGAGTCACCTTTGCTACATTTCCCAACAAGTTTTCATCTCCATCTGACACCACCTCAGCCTGGATTTCATTGTCCATATCATTATCAGCATTTTGGGCAAAGCCATTCAACAAGTATCTAGGGAGTTCCAAACTTTCACCCATTTTCTGTCTTCTTCTGAGCCTTCCAGACTGTTCGAACGTCTGCCTGTTACCAAGTTCCAAAGTCACTTAATTGCACATTTTCAAGTATCTTTTCAGCAGTGCCCACTCTGCAGGTACCCATTTACTGTATTAGTCCATTTTCACATTGCTGAAAAAGACATATCCAAGACTGGGCAATTTACAAAAGAATGAGGTTTATTGGACTTACAGTTCCACATGGGTTTGGAGGCCTCACAATCATGGCAGAAGGCAAGGAAGAGCTAGTCACATCTTATGTGGATGGCAACAGACAGAGAGGTTGTGCAGGGAAACTCCCATTTTTAAAACCATCAGATCTTATGAGACTCATTCACTTCATGAGAACAGTGCAGGAAAGACGCACCCCTATAATTCAATCACCTCCCACTGGGTTTCTGCCACAGCACATGGGAATTGTGGGAGTTGAAGTTCAAGATGAGATTGGAAGGGAACGCAGCTAAACCATACCAGGAAGCAAGTTTGTAACTGGGTAATGGGTAGATGTTGGAACAGTTTGGAGGGCTCTAAAGAAGACAGGGTGATTTGGAAAATTTGAAACTTCCTAGAAACTTGTTGAATGGTTTTAGCCAACATGCTGATAGTGATATAGACAATGAAATCCAGGCTGAGGTGATCTCAGACGGAGATGAAGAGCTTACTGGGAACTGGAATAAGAGTTACTCTTGCTATGCTTTAGCAGCATTTTGCCCCTGTCCTAGACATTTTTGGAGCTTTGAACTTGAGAGAGATGATGTAGGGTATCTGGCAGAAGAAATAAATGGTCTGAAATTAGAATGTTATTTAAAAGGGAAGAAGAGCAAAAAAAAAAAAAAGTTTGGAAAATTTGTACCCTGGTCATGTAGTAAAAAAGAAAAACTCATTTTCTGGGGAGAAATTCAAGCTCACAATCAAAATTTGCATAAGTAATGGGGAACTGAATGTTGATAGCCAAGACCATAGGGAAAATACCTCAAAGACATTTAAGAGACCTTTGCCATAGCCCCTCCTATTATAGGCACAGAACCCTAGGAGAGAAAAATGGTTTCATTGACCAGGTCCAGGGCCCCACTACTCTGTGGCACCTCAGAACATGGCACTCTGTATCCCAGCTGCTCCAGCTCCAGCTGTGGCTAAAAGGGGCCAAGGCACAGTTCAGGCCATTGTTTCAGAGGGTGCAAGCCCCAAGCCTTGGTGGCTTCCATGTGGTGTTGGGCCTGAAGGTGTGCAGAAGACAAGAGTTAAGATTTGAGAACCTCTGCCTAGATTTCAGAGGATGTACTGAAATACCTGGATGTCCAGGCAGAAGTCTGCTGCAGGGGCAGGGTCCTCATGGAGAACCTTGACTAGGGCAGTGCAAAGGAAAAATGTAGGGTTGGAACCCCCACACAGAGACCTAACTGGGGGCACTGCCTAGTGGAGCTGTGAGAAGAGGATCAGTGTCTTCTAGACCCTGGAATGGTAGATCCACTGACAGTTTGCACCATGTACCTGGAAAAGCTGCAGGCACTTAATGCCAGCTTGTGAAAACAGCCATGGAGGTTGTACCCTGCAGAGCCATGGGAGCTGTAGCCTGCAGAGCCAAGGCCTTGGGAGCTTACCTCTTACATCAGCATGCCCTGGATGTGGGACGTAGTCAGAGGAGATTATTTTGTAGCTTTGAGATTTAATGACTGCCCTGTTGGGTTTCAGACTTGCATGAGACCTGTAGTTCCTTTGATCTGAACAATTTCTCTTTTTTGGAATGGGAGCATTTACTCAATGCCTGTACTTCCATTGTATCATGGAAGTAATTAACTCATTTTTGATTTCGCAGGCTCATAGGTGGAAGGGACTTGCCTTGTCTCAGATGAGACTTTGAGAGTGAACTTTTGTGTCAGTGCTAGAATGAGTTAAGACTTTGGGGTACTGTTGGGAAAGCATAATTGGTTTTTGACGTGTGAGAAGAACATGAGATTTGAGAGGGGCCAGAAGTTGAATGATATGGTTTTGCTCTGTGTCCCCATCCAAATCTCACTGTGAATTATAATCCCCATGTATCAAGGGAGGAGGCTAGGGTAAAGTGATTGGATCATGAGTGGAGCGTATGGACTGAGAAAATAGTAATTTTACAGTTGAAAGGTCTGGCAGTATCTTAACCAAGTGATCAAAGTTAACATCACTGGTAATAAGCCATGTTGACGTCATGTATGCTTTGATAAAATGTGACATCTCAGAAGAAATCACTGGAATTTTTTCCATAAAACCCCACAATCATAAGAAAACACAGACAAACTAAGAAGTGTTCTAAAATTACTGACCAATACTCTTAAAAAGAATTAAGGACACGAAAAACAAAGAGAAAGACTGAAAAACTGTCCCTTATTTATTTCATTATGCAGGAAAAAATCCTAATGCAGTTTGTAATGTATTGAGTTTTCCAGATAACGCAAGTGACAGTAATTCCTTAGCTGAGACTAAGCCAATAGAAAGTTCTAATTTAATGTTTGTTATCCTGTACGTGAAGGAATATCCTGTTACCTTGGGTGTAATATTGCTTATAAGGATGATTAGTGGAGTAAAGAAAATTTGAAGGATAATTATTTGATGGAAAATTTAGTGGCTTAAGTAATATATTAGAAACGTAGCACACGTTTTTTAATCTGGTTAAAATTTCTTATTTCAAATGTATAGTGGGATTAATTTATGATACCTTTTAAAAAAATTGATACCTTGTACCTATGATGTAAGTACAAAAGAAGTAGACACCTGTGCTCAACCATACTCATGTGAGTATGCAGCCACATGAATGTGAACAATAGGGAGACTAGTCAAGAGAATTTTAGCTAATTTGCAAGTAAAGTTATATATTACAGAACCTGAAGTGTTTACGGAGAAGAAAGAGAGAATGGCAAATATATAAGCTAGTTAGACTTAGCAATTAAATATTGGCTACTTACAAGAAAATAGTTTCAATAATATGATATGACTTCTCAGTGGTGAGGAAATGGAGACAATAATTTTACACAATAATTAATAATACATTCTTTTTTAAAAAAAACATTTTATTATATTTTAAGTTCTGGGATACATGTGCAGAACATGCAGGTTTGTTACGTAGGTACACATGTGCCATGGTGGTTTGCTACACCATCAACCCGTCATCTACATTAGGTATTTCTCCTAATGCTATCCCTCCCCTAGCCCTCCACCCCTCAACAGGCCCCAGTGTTTGATGTTCCCCTCCCTGTGTCTATGTGTTTTCATCGTTCAACTCCTACTTATGAGTGAGAACATGCAGTGTTTAGCTTTTCTCTTCTGTGTTAGATTGCTGAGAGTGATGGTTCCCAGCTTTATCCATGTCCCTGCAAAGGACTTGAACTCATTCTTTTTTTATGGCTGCATAGTATTCCAGGGTGTGTATGTGCCACATTTTCATTATCCAATCTATCATTGATGGGCTTTTGGGTTGATTCCAAGTCTTTGCTATTGTGAACAGTGCTGCAATGAACATACATGTGCATGTATCTTTAAAGTAGAATGATTTATAATCCTTTGGGTATATACCCAGTAATGGGATTGCTGGGTCAAATGGTATTTCTGGTTCTAGAATCTTGAGGAATTGCCACACTGTCTTCCAGAATGGCTGAACTAATTTATACTCCTACAATAGTGTAAAAACATTCCTATTTCTCTATATCCTCTCTGGCATCTGTTGTTTCCTGACTTTTTAATTATCGCCATTCTAACTAGCATGAGATAATATCTCATGCGGTTTTGATTTTCATTTCTCTAATGACCAGTGATGATGAGGTTTTATTCATATGTTTGTTGGCTGCATAAATGACTCCTTTTGTGAAGTCCATTGTCTCCATTTCCTCACCACTGAGAAGTCATATCATATTATGACTCCTGAAAACTCCAGGTGCTGTGATTTTGAAGACCCAAGTGAAAAAAAGATTAGCTGATGGAAACTGAAAAAGCGTGATATACTTCCTCTCCATGCCTAGTCATTAATGTCAAGACTGTCTACCACTGGGATGTTGATAATGTACAAAATTGAAATTTAAGATAAAATAAAATTTGATCACTCTGCTTTATATATACAAGTGGATAGTAACCAATGGGATATACCTATGTTGCTGTAATGGAAGTTGGAAAAAACATAACTGAAGACAGCAGTCAAGAAAAATAAAGTTATTTCATTGAATTTATTGTCCAACAAGTTGGTTTTATTTATAAGGCTTTGGTAAGAAGTATAGAGGTAAAATGTTGAAAAGCAAATTTTTTAACAACAGAATCAAAGAAGTAGGGATAATATTATAAAGAAAATAAACTTTAACATATGATTTGGATAAAAGAAAAATTTCTTAATGAAAAATGTACAAGTAAAAGATTATGAGATTGTGAGAATAATCGAAAAATATCACTGCGTGTGGTGGCTCATGCCTGTAATTCTAGCACCATGGAGGCCTACGCAGGATGATTGCCTGAGCCCAGGAGTTTGAGACCATCCTGGACAACATAGCAAGACAGCCCATCCCCCATCTTTAAAAACAGAAAAAAAAAAAAAAAAAAAAACCCCAAAAAACCCTGGGTTTGAACCTCAGTGCAGCAAATAAAGTCATTATTTGCCAAATGTATGGAATATGTACATCATGTAACTAATGTATGGAATAGACCTAAAGCATGGAATGTATTACATTGAGTAAAAACCTTCAGTTATAGCATGTTTTACTGGGAGATAACAATGTAAAATTCTAATATGTGAAGTCACTATGTCTTTAGGTGACAGACATAGTGGCTTCAAATATTGAAGTAGTAGATTATCATTGCCTTCTTAGGTTTCTACTACAGCATAAAAATATCATATCTTTATCAGGCATCCCTTCATTACACTGAAATGGAGAATAATTAGCAATGTCAACCCAGCTGGAAGCTGTAGCCTGTCAAGCATTATGGTCACTGAGAGTATTAGTAAACTAGTAGCTACATAAATTCTTTCAGTGTTTGAATATTTCTTATAGGCATGAATGGATTAGCAACATTCCTGTAGTTAATATCATAACCTGTAAGTGTTAAGAGTTACCTCTATTTTTTATTTAGGACAAACTACACTTTTAGAGTTCACAGTTAGTAGTTTAGATGTTCAAAGTAGCTGTAGTAACATATCCTCTGAGTAGATTACCACTTTTGGCATTTGACTTTAGAGGCAATCATAGCTTCTTTAATTACTCTTGAAGAGGTAAGAAACTTAATATTCTCTCTAAAGATGGCTTATCTATAAACAAATCTCTATTATGTTTCCTCATGAAGAACAATTAGCCTTGTCTTTCTTTCTGTGTCAAGAGAGAACTATCTGGTGTGTCTGTCACCAACTGTGCATTAAAGATTCAAAAACAGTTGTCAAACATTATGCCCCCTTCATCTAGTTAGGCATTGTTAGGCTAAATCAGCATGAGAAGATCATGGATCATTTCTTGTGTGTTTTTCATCTTAATCTGAGATAGCATTCATGATTGACAGTTTTATAATTGCTAATCATGCTCTCGTTTTCTTCCTACTACCAGAATCACATAACTGTGTTACAGTTATTGGACATATCACTTACTTGGTAGACTTTGTCAAATGCTGTTAGTGGTTCAAGTATAAGATTTCTACTGCCAATTACTTTGTAATCCCTCTGATGCACCCCATCTGGTCTTTCATATTTTTAGCAACACAATATTGTAATATCAAATTCCTCTCATTCTTACTTTTAACTTTCTGTAACAGACATATGCCACTACGCCTTTCCTTTTGTACCAGTTGTTTGATTATAATTTTTTATTTCTGATTTTTTCTTAGAATTAAAAGTGTTATATATCACTTTATTTACTAAACAGAATACCGTAAGTTTTAAGATTTTAAATGCCATTTGAGAATTACCCATAGTATTGAGTCTAGAACCGTTTGATCTGTTTCACATTCGTTTGCAAAGAGATAAAACTAAGACAGTATCTTCATAATACACTAGACTTTAATGGACACATAACATAAAATTGTGTTTTTGTGAGTTTAATTGGTGAAGTTTCTCATATGACCACATTAAAATACTGTTTGGATAAAAGGAAAAAAAAAAAAAAAACAGGACATCTTCCAAAGTAAAAATAAGATGCAGCTGGAAAGAAAAAAAAATTAACCCTGTCAATGTTATTGTAAAAGTTGAGCAGTATATCCAAAATCTATTCCCAAATATCAGGAAAGAATGTTGGATTGAGCCTGTGTGAAGAATGTGGAGTGCCAAATAAAACATTCTAAACAATCTACCTCATATATTTAATAGAAAAGAACTTAACAATAGTAATAATGAACACAGGGTTAAAATTCTGAGACTTATGATAATGCTATTTTGGAATATTTTGGAAATATTCCCATATATTAGGACATAAATTCTAAGTCATAAATAAAACATTTTAAGTATTCCAATATAATTTCTTATTTAGAACAAAACAAATTTTGGCTTCAGTGCTAGAAAATCTGCAAAACTCAACACTGGACAAAAATGTCACAAAGAATGAAATGAGGCAGTTCAGAGAACACTGGAGAACACAAATAGTTAAAATATGGTTATAATTAAATGAATAAGTGGTAAAATTAAGTCAAATTAGTTACACATCCTTGTAACTAAAGTTGGACTATACCTTGCTGAAAGGGGGGATCACGAGGTCAGGAGTTCAAGACCAGCGTGACCAACATTGTGAAACCCTGTCTCTACTAAAAATACAAAAATTAGCCAGGCGAGGTGATGCATGCCTGTAATCCCAGCTACTCAGGAGGCTGAGGCAGGAGAATTGCTTCAACCCAGGAGGCAGAGGTTGCAGTGAACTGAGATCGTGCCACTGCACTCCAACCTGGGCGACAGAGCGAGACTCCATCTCAAAAACATAAAAATAAAACAAAATAAATAAATAAATAAATAACATGCATTAGTATTGTTTATGCAAAAAGGAGCCAATCCAGATGGTATAGGAATTATGTTTAATTGAAGACTGAACTAAATATTTGGAGCTTACATATCAGAACCCAGCAGGAAACAAATTATTCACTTAGACTGGATTTTAATGGAAGTTTAATAAAGGAACTTGATATGGTGTGGCTGTGTCTCCACCCAAATCTCATCTTGAATTGTAGCTCCCATAATCCCCATGTGTTGTGGGAGGGACTGGGTGGGAGGCAATTGAATAATGGTCAGGTTTTCCCATGCTCATGATATGCTTATCTCATGATAGTGAACAAGTCGCATGAAACCTGATGGTTTTATAAAGGGCAGTTCCCCTGCACACACTCTGTTGCCTGCTGCCATGTAGGAAGTGCCTTTGCTCCTTGTTTACCTTCTGCCATGATTGTGAGGCCTCCCCAGGCATGTGGAACTGTGAGTTAGTTAAGCCTCTTTTTCTTTATAAATTATTCACTCTCAGGTATTTCTTCATAGTAGTACGAAAATGGACTAATAAGGGACTAATTACAAAAGATGAGCATAAATTTGGGGAATAGAAAAACTTTAAGTGATACATAGAATTACCCAGACCAGAAAGAAAGGGAGTGGTAGGTAACTCACAGAGAGTAGCTATATTGAGAGGGTCCACAGAAGGAACTCTGACATTGACATAGGTTGCAGTCACCCACTGGTATTCTGCAATGAGTGAACAAGGTAGACATATATACAGCCAAAAGACATATGAATAACAGCTCAACATCACTGATCATTAGAGAAATATAAATCAAAACCACAATGAGATACCATCTCACACTAGTCAGAATGGCAATTATTAAAAAGTCAAAAAATAACAGGTGCTAGAGAGGTTGTGGAGGAAAAAAAATACTTGTACACTGTTGGATGGAGTGTAAATTAGTTCCACCATTGTGGGAAGCAGTGTGATGATTCCTCAGATAGCTAAAAACAGAACTACCATTTGACCCAGCAATACTATTACTGGATATACCCAAAGGAATATGGATTGTTGTATCATAAGGACACATGCATGTGTATGTTCATTACAGCACTATTAATAATAGCAAAGACATGGAATCAACCTAAATGCTCATCAATGATAGGTTGGATTAAGAAAATCTGGTACATATATACTATGAAACAATATGCAGCCATAAATATAAATGAGATCATGTCTTTTACAGGGAGATGGATGGAGCCAGAGGCTGTTATCCTTAGCAAACTAATGCAGGAACAGAAAACCAAATACTGAATGTTCTCACTTATAAATAGGATCTAAATGATGAGAATATATGGACACATAGACTGGAACAACAGACTACCAGAGGATGGAAGGTGGGAGGAGGGAGAGAATCAGGAAAAATAATCGGTACTAGGCTTAACACCTGGGTGATGAAATGATCTGTACAACAAACCCCTGTGACATGACTTTACCCATATGACAAGCCTGCACATGTGCCCCTAAATCTAAAATAAAAGTTAAAAACATTAATATCCTGAATGTTCTCTCCAACATGACATCTCATGCAAGTGTCTTCTATTAACTAAAATCTAATGGAAGTCTAAGGCTAAGGTCACCTGACATTGTCCAGACAGGTGAATCTGCCAGAGCACAGAACGGGGTGGAGAATGGATGTGATATGGCACATTAATGATTTTCAAATAACAGTAAAGTAATATCATTCATTATACTATGTGGATGTAAGGCAAACCAGGATATCTTCCAAAGCGAGAATAAAATACAAATGGAAATAGATCTCAGAATGTTGAGTTTATATTTAGATAGCATAATAGAACCCCTTTGTAAAAGAGGGTAAGTTTGTGGTCACTTCAAAGAGGTGAACTGGACCTACCACCCCCAACAAAATGTGGTTCTGGTGTTGAGACTAATGGATACCACATATATACCAAGAGTGTAAGAACAAATTTAGATTCACATGCTGAGGCTTTCTGGGGTGAATAGGCAGGCTGTCCTGCAGGTCTGCAGATGAGTTTCCCTGGAGAGCAGGACGGGTGGCTACTTTGGGGTTTATGGTAGGTAATGGGTGGGGCTTGTGTTAGTTGGAGTTCCCATGCATATAAGGGAACACTTTATCTTTCTTATGATCTCACGCGGATGTGTGACAGAGTGAAAGGGAAGGTGGTTGGGCTTGAAAGCTAGCAGCAGTATAAAAAACAAAAATGGAATCAGACTACTTATTTCAGTAAAGAACATGAAAAGATGAGTAAAAATATATAAATGATCAAAATATAGGAGGAACAATCAGCCATCACAATAACCACGAACTTGCGAATTGTTTTGAGAACATACATATGGGCAATTCCTTTTTCTTGGTTTATTTTGCACTGCTCATCAGCTTCGTATTTGTTTAGTTCACTTAGTACCTCTGTATCTTTCCTTTACAATTCCCATGTAAGCTCCTTTAGGAAATTTTCTGTTATGTCTTCTACTGCATTACCAAAATCTGTAGAGTGCCTGACGCACAAGGAACTTCTAGGAAGCTGATGAATGAAAACGTTATTATCTAGTTACCTCTCAAACAATTATGTAATTGTCTGGATATAAATAGCTCTAACGATTTTTTTCCAGATTGTGAGTAATCATTAACATTGAAGAAGAGAGATCATATGAATATGGTTGGGTAAACTTTGTGGGGTTTTTTGTTGTTGTTGTTGTTGTTGTTGTTTTTGAGATGGAGTCTCGCTCTGCTGCTCAGGCTGGAGGGCAGTAGCTCAATCTTGGCTCACTGCAACCTCCGCCTCCTGGATTCAAGTGGTTCTCCTGCCTCAGCCTCCCAAGTAGCTGGGATTACAGGTGCCCGCCATCACACCCGACTAAATGTTTATGTCTATTTTTAGTAGAAATAGAGTTTCAGGGTTTCGCCATGTTGGCCAGGCTCATCTCGAACTACTGGCCTCAAATGATCGACCTGCCTTGGCCTCCCAAAGTGCTGGGATTACAGCAGTGAGCCACTGTGCCCAGCCTGGTCAGGTAACCTTTGATTTCACATTTATCATACATGCTTTAATGTTGATTGACTTCTAAAAAAATATTTATTCGTTACCTTTGTAATTTTCAAAAGTCTACTTTCTTTAATTTGAAGAGTCAACAAGGTAAATGTTCAATATTGATAAAGAAATTCAGCATGAGATTTGCTTGTGGTTTCATTGCAGTTTACTTATATATAAGCAGTGCAGTAATAGGCTTAAATATGTAAAAAATGAATGCATAATTCTGTAAGCCAGACTTATATTGCTATCTGGGTATGTTTTTTTTTCGAAGCCTTTGCAATGTTTTGATGTTGTCAAGTAAGAGCAATGTTTTCTAGGACAAGGAGAGAAATATGTTCTACCTGGACATAAAAATGTGTCTCAGTCAAGCACTATCTTCCTTGACAGATTACAAAGATTTCTGAATTCAATAATAGAAGAGAAATACTAAGTTAAAGAATTGAGATGTCATCATAATTTTTGTCTTTAATAAAATGATAAATATCAGATATATTTAAAGTGAGATACATTTCAATGATAATTAAAATGATCATTCATTTACGTTAAACTGGTATCATCATCCCAATATACATGAGCACAATAAAGAAAACTTCCCATAGGGGTTTGTTGTTCTTCCAGGACCATTATTTTAGTGAAGGAGTTTGAGGAAATTTCCAAAAGCTGGATTTAATTCATAAGTCTTATTTAAATACTTATTTCATTAAATATTTTCAATTATGTAACATGTGTCTAATTTAACTTTAGGTTATATAATAAAAGTAGCACAGATAATATGAAATTCAATACTATATTCAGTTGTGCAGTTGAATTATGAATTAGGGAAAGGTTATATTAGATTAAAACATAATTGAGTTTTTTGGCTTTTATGCTAATTTGTACAGATATTAGATATATAGACTCTGCATAATCAAGTATCCATAGGACATATAGTACGTTTTAAATTCTAAAAGCTCATGCTAATATAGCAGCCTTTACAAAATATATTTTGTGTATGATTTTATATTTCTATTTTACACCTAATATCTACACGTAATATTAGGTAACTTCAAACTTTAATTTCTATAAACGATCACTGCATTCCACAATGCTGGGCATAACAGATTAAGAAGATGACATATAGCCAGCAGAAGTGGACTAAAACTCAGTGGTTTATTTTCTCTATTTCATTTGGCATATATTTTACATGTTTAACTTTGGTTGTGCATGTCTGTGCTTGTGTTTCTTCATATATAATGTTATTATATTTTATATATATTTATATATAATGTTATATTTTAATAACATTTTATTTTATAATTTAAAATATTTTATAGTGTAAAATATTATATTTAATAACATATTTTAATATTTTAAATATAAATGTGTAATTACATGTATATTAAAAATGCAGAGCTGGAGAGGAGGAAATATTTAAATAATCATTAATCTGTGTCCCAAACATTTCAATGGCTGTTTGACCTTTAGTCAATGGAAACATAAATGTTGCAATTGCTTTGACAATATTTTTTCCTATAACCTTCTTCTAAATTGGGCATCTTGACAAATTGCCTGTGAGTTTGGCATTAATTCGGACATGCAATTTTCATGCAACATGGATTTAATATCATTTACTTTACCTAATGCACAACCCAATAAATAAAGAATAAGTCTGGCTATATTGACAGTAGTAAAGAAAATAGATACACATATATACAAACAGACGTACTTACATACACCTCATGGGGGATTTAAGGAATTTTCTTCTAAATTTGATAAAATGCACTGACTGCTTTAATCACATATTTAGCATCTAATTGCCACGACTATATGAATTACATTGATGATACTAAAGTAAAAAGAGATTAGATGTTATCAATTAAGACTTTGTGTATGAAACAACTCAGAAAATCTAGTGTGCAATCTCTGTCATGATGCTTGACCAGTAACATTAACTCTTTATTTAAAAACAAAAGCTATTTGTAATTATAGTTTAGTGCTTAATTTGAGGTAAAGAGTGAAAACAGGGCCTTCATAAGAAATAATAGTAAACTCCTATCACTTTTCAGTTACAGGTTCAGAGAGAAACATGAAATCAATGTAAGGTTTTAGTTTCTTATTTCCTAGCCAATATAATCTCAGGTTTAGAACTTATTTTAAAAATATTCCTTAAGTATTTATGATGCAAGTTTTCTATTGATTTAGTCTCTGATATTTTCTGTCTCATCAAAGGAAATGCACAGTAAAAATTCACATACTTCATTCTCTACATTTAAAGACCTGCACAAATCTCAAGCTTCGGAATATGGAGGAAAGAAACAGAAGTAGGCCCAAATGTGAGATCTAAATAAGTTTTTTTCACAGTGACTAAGCTTCTAAGTCCTATACCATTGAATATTTATAAGATGGCACGCCATTTAGAATAAAGCATTTCAAAGGGAGATTTTTACCCTAATTTATTTTTACCTTAATGCATATATAACTTTTTATTTGCATTGCTACACTCTAGTATATACAATAGAGGCAGCAAAAGTAGAGCAAGGATGGAATTTCTTTGTATTAATATAGCTTAAAGTTTAAACTAGCTTTTACCATTCAATTACTTATATTAGAGCTGGGTGCGGTGACCCATGCTTGTACTCCTAACACCTGGAGAAGCCAAGGCTGGCCTATCACTTGAGG
The DNA here is from genome assembly GCF_024542745.1 of Macaca thibetana thibetana. Classification (NCBI taxonomy): domain Eukaryota; kingdom Metazoa; phylum Chordata; class Mammalia; order Primates; family Cercopithecidae; genus Macaca; species Macaca thibetana. The sequence goes on from NC_065594.1 coordinate 65,148,773, forward strand.
CCAAGAGTTCAACACCAGCCTGGCCACCGTGATGAAATCCTATCTCTACTAAAAACACAATAATTATCTGGGCATAGTGGTGGGTGTCTGTAATTCCAGCTACTCAGGAGGCTGAGGCAGGAGAACCACTTCAACCTGGGAGGTGGAGGCTGCAGTGACCCAAGATTGCCCCACTGCACTTGAGCCTGGGTGACAGAGCAAGACTAATTAAAAAAAAAAAAAAAAATTACAGCCAGGTGCTGTGGCTCTTGCCTGTAGTCCCAGCATTTTGAGAGGCTGAGGTGGGCAGATCACAAGGTCAAGAGATTGAGACCATCCTGGCCAACATGATGAAACCCCATCTCTACTGAAAATATAAAAAAAAAATTAGCTGGGCGTGGTGGCGGGCACCTGCAGCTACTCGGGAGGCTGAGGCAGGGGAATCGCCTGAACCTGGGAGGCAGAGGTTGTAGGGAGCTGAGATCACGCCACTGCACTCCAGTCTGGCAACAGAGTGAGACTCCACCTCAAAAACAAAAACAAAAACAAAAGAACAACAAAAAAAGTTACAGGTATGCCTCATTTTATTGTGCTTTGCTGTATTGCATTTAGCATAGTGCGAATTTTGTTTTTTTGACAAATTCAAGGTTTGTGGCAACCCCACGTTGAGCAAGCCTATCAGTGCCATTTTCCCATTGCTCAACTTGTGTATCTGTGTCATATTTTGGTAATTCTTGCAATATTTTAAACTTTTATTATATCTGTTAATGGTGATACATGATCAGTGATTTTTGAGGTTACTATTGTAATTGTTTGAAAGTACCAGGAACCGCGCCTGTATAAGAGGATGAACTTCATCTCCAATTGTGTTTGTTCTGGCTGTTCCTCAGATGGGCTGTCCTCATCACTCTTTCCCTCCTTGGGTCTCCCTGATTTTCTGAGATACAACTTTGTTGACATTAGGCCAATTATCAACCCTTCTAGTGTTCAAATGAAAGGAGGAGTCACATGTCTGTCACTATAAATACAAATCTAGAAATGATTAAGCTGAATGAGGAAGGCATGTCAACAACTGATCTAGGCCAAAAGCTAGGCCTCTCGTGCCAGTTAGCCCAAAGGAAAATTTCTTGAAGGAAATTGAAAGTGTAATTTCTGTAAGCACACATATGATAAGAAGGCGAAACAGCCTTATTGCTCATATGGAGAAAGTTTTAGTTCTCTGTTTAGAAAATAAAACCAGCCATAATATTCCCTTAAGCCCAAATCTAATCCAGTGCAAGACACTAACTCTCTTCAATTCTATGAATGCTGAGAGGGGTGAAGAAGCTGCAGAAGAATAGTCTGAAGTGAGCAGAGGTTAGTTCATGAGTTTTTAAAAAACCAGTTGTTCCCAAAACATAAAAGTGTAAGATGAATCAACGAGTGGTGATGTAGAAGCTGCAACAAGTTATTCAGAAGATTTAGCTAAAATAATTGATGGAGTTGGTTACACTAAATAACAAATTTTTATTGTACATGAAACAATCTTGTACTGGAAGAAGATGCCATCTAAGACTTTCATAGCTAGAAAGGAGGAGTTAATGCCTGGCTTCAAAACTTCGAAGGACAGGCTGGCTCTCTTGTTAGTGGCTAATGCAGCTGATGCCTTTCAGCTGAAGCCAGTGCTAGTTTACCCTTATGAAAATCACAGGGTCTTTAAGAATTGTGCCAAATCTCCTCTTCCTGTGCTCTAAAAATGGAACAATAAAGCCTGGATGACAGCACATCTGTTTCAAACATAGTTATTGAATATTTTAAGCCCACTGTTGAGACTTACTGCTCAGAAAAATAGAATCCTTTCAAAATATTACTGTTCATTGAAAATAAACCTCCTCACCCAAAAGCTGTGCTGGAGATGTACAAGATTAATGCTGTTTTTATGCCTGCTAACATAACATCCACTCTCTAACCCATGGATCAAGCAGTAATTTAGACTTTCAGGTCTTATTATCTAAGAAATGCATTTTCTAAGGCTATACCTGCTCTAGACTTAGATTACTCTGATGGATTTTGACAAGGTAAATTGAGAACCTTTTGGAAAAAATTTCCCATTCTAGATGCAATTAAGAGTATTTATAATTTGTGGCAAGGTCAAAATACCAACATTAACAGGAGTACAGAAGAAGTTAACTCCAACTATCACAGATGATTTTGAAGGGTTCAAGAATTCAGTGGAAGAACTCACTTCGGATGTAGTGATAATAGCAAGAGAACTAGAATTAGAAGTGAAACTTGAAGATATGAATTACTGTAATCTTCTGGTAAAAATTTGAAGGATAAGAGTTGTTTCTTATGGATGAGAAAGAAAGTGTTTTCTTCAGATGGAATCTACTCCTGCTGAAGATCCTGTGAACATTGTGGAAATGACAACAAAGGATTTAGAATACTATATAAACTTAGTTGGTAAATAGCAAGAGAATTTGAGAGAATTATCTCTAATTTTGAAAGAAATTCTACTGTGGGTGAAATGCTACCAGACAGCATCACAGGCTACAGAGAAAACTTTTATGAAAGAAGAAGTCCATTGATGAGGCAAATTTCATTGTTAACTTATTTTAAGAAATTGTCGTAGCCACCTCAACCTTTAGCAACCAACATTCTCATGAATCAGCAGCCATTAACAGAAAGGCAAGACCCTCCACCAGCAAAAATATTATGACTTGCTGAGGGCTCACATGATCATTAGCATTTTTTAGAAATTTCTAGAGGCTAGAAGTCTGAAATCAAGATGTGAGTATGGCTATGCACTGTCATCAAGTTCTATAGGTTGTCAGTAATCTTTGGCATTCCTTGGTTTGCAGCTGCATAATTCCAATCTTTTTCCATAGTCACATGGCCATCTTCCATCTGTGTTATTTGTTTTCATATGTGGTTCTCTTTTCTGCATTTCTGTTTGTGTATCTCTTCTCCTCTTCTTACAAGGACACCAGTCATGCTGGATGAAAGACATACCCTACTCAAGTATGACCCCATTTTAACTTACATCTAGTTATATCTCAAAAGGCACTGTTCTAAATAAGGTCACCTTAACAGGCACTAGTGAGTAGGACTTCAGCATACCTTTCTGAGGAACCCAATTGAACCCACCACAGTGTTTGCTCCACTAACATAAGTACGTCCATTATAAAAATTGGTTGACTATGGAGAATTGATAGAGCTCATCACTTTGAAAAATCAGTGCTCATCCAGGCATACCTCAGAGATAATGTGGGTTCAGTTCCAGACCACTACAATAAAGCAAATAGGACAATAAAACTAGTCCTACAATATTTTTGGTATCCCGTTGCATATAAAAGTTAAGTTTACACTGTACTATAGTTACTGAGTGTGCAGTATAATTATGTCTACATTAAAAGTGTACACACTTCAATTTAAAAATACTTCATTTCTAAAAAAATGCTTATTTCTTTCTCATCCACAAGAAACAACTCTTACCCAGTCTCAGGTAGTTCTTTATAGCAATGTGAGAAAAGACTACTACAGAAAGGCACACATGACCTAGATTTCTAGTCTTTTCATCTCATTCTTATGAGAACATTAGGGTGACCTGACAAAGGCCATATACACTAAAAGGATAGGAAGTAATCTGAAGTGGTGACTGACCTGGTTGTAATGTCAGGATCTATGCTGATTTGATGGAGGACTGGGTCAGGATATACTGTGCCATTGTTGTTGGCACTTCCTGACAAGCCATTGTAACTTAGATTTTCTAACCCAGGTGAAAATTGTGAACATAAATTTCTGTCTACCATCAAAGAGTAAAATATTGATTTAAAAAACTAAATTGTAAAAAGCCCTTGGAATAAGAACAGACATTGTAGTTGGGTGAGACTAAGAATAGCCAATATTTCTAAGTGCTTTTCATATGCCTGTATTAGATTCTTTATGTCTCATAACAGCTCAGAAATGGAGGCTCAGAGAGATTGTGTAACTTGCCTAAGGCTACAGAAATGTTAAGTGGCAGAAAAGATGTCCCAACATGGGCAATACGACCAGCTGAATTGTGTCCTCCAGAAAAATATGGGTTGAAGTCCTAACACTAGTCCCTCAGAAAGTAACTTGTTTGAAAATAGGGTCTTTGCAGATTTAACAAGATTAAGATGAATTCATTCGAGTGAGTCCTAAACCAATATGACTGGTGTCCTTTTAAAATAGGGACATTTGAACACAAACACATATGAAAAGAAGATGGTGTGAAGACATACAAGGAGTATTATGTGAAGACCAAGGATTAAAGTGATGCACCTACAAGCAAAGGGATGCCTAATGCCACTAAAAACTGGAAGAGAGGCATGGGAGAGTTCCTTCCCTGGTGCCTTTAGAAGGAGGCTAGCCTTGCTAACACCTTTCAGATAATACATGTCTGTTATTATAAGGCACCAAGTTTGAGATTATTATAGCAGTCCTAGGAAACTGATACAGGCAGTTTAGTTTGAAAATCAATGTATCCTCTCAAAGGCTTTGATCTTTGCACACATTTTTACATTTTAAATTTAAATTTTGGAATCACACAGAACATTGACTATTTGTGAGAAATTTTCTTTGCTAGAATTTGATAAAAGAAAGTTATATTAGATACTTCTTACATATATTAGTCAGTATATGTAAATGATTTTAAAAATATGAAAATAAGAAAGCCAAGAATAACCACCACAGTAAAAATATGTTGGCTTTATAAACTGTAATATTAATACTATTTCTTAAATATGCTACCTGTTGAGTATTTAAAGCATACTATATTAAAAGTAGAAAGTTTAATTTGATAATATAAATTTATGAGGGAATAATGTGCAATTTTTAAACACATGAAAAATCATCCTCCTAAAGTCAATTGAACAACTGACACATAAATCATTCAACCGAATGCTTTGAAACTTGATATCTGTTGCTGCATTGTAATGTCTCCTATTCTGTCAAATTAAAAAATAAATTTGATGCAGTTTATCAGTATATTAGTCTGTTCACATATTGCTATAAAGAACTACCTGGGACTGGGTAATTTATAAAGAACAGAGGTTTAATTGATTCACAATTCTCCAGGCTGTACAGGACACTTGGCTCAGGAGGCCTCAGGAAACTTATGATCATGAAGGAAGTCAAAGGGGATGCAGCACATCTTCTCATGGCTGAGAAGAAGAAAGAGAGCTAAGGGAAAAGTGCTGCACACTTTCAAACAACCAGGGCTCATGAGAACTCAGTTCTATCACAGGAACAGGAAGGGAGATCCACTCCCATGATCTAATCACCTCCCACCAGGCCCCCTTCCAACACTGGGGAATACACCTCGACATGAGATTTGGGCAGGGACACAAATTCAAACCACATCAATCAGTAATTATTTCTTTTCTTTAAAGTATAATCTATTAACTTAACTCTCTAAATGTCTTTTTCAAATGTGTGTGGGTCAGCAGCAGGTCCTTGTATTGCAGGCTTTCGCAACAGATGGCTTGAGATTGTCATTACATTAATCACTAAATACTCCTTGGTTTGTCTTAGGTACTATGAATGCTAACTAGAATCTTCCTTCTACTGATGATACAATTCATGGCATCTGCCCATTTTGTGCTTCATTGTGCCCTGTCAAAAATAGTTACTATTATTTTCAAAAGTTTCACTGTAAGTGAGAGACATGCTGAGGCTGCAGTTCACGCACACCACTGGAGTGTCTATCGGCCTTAGCAGGTGTGAACATGCCAGAAATGTGGGCCATTAACTGTAGCAATTTTACACAGTAGGATGGCATATTGTATACCAAGAAAATAATGCATAGGGATTTATTATATTAGAATTATCCTTTACTGAATGGCCTTTAAATTCATCAAGTAAAAACCATCTCAATTAGTTCTCATGGTCTAAGACATCTACTGTTTTGTTCAATTCTGACACTAGTTTTCAAAATGCATGCATCAGCAAGACTCATGAAAAATCAGAAGGACCCATGATTTTAAAGTGTTTACATTTTAAATGTAAACAATAAAATAAATTCATAAGCAGAGCTTTATCAAAGTACCAGTGTCTGACTTAATTTGTTTTTAATGATTAGGGACCAGTATCTGAAGATCTAAAAAAAATTTTGGCTAGGCTGAGTTGACTAAAAGTAGGAGAGAAGAGTGAATTATTTTTAATCAGGGGGAAAAGCTTGACTGAATGTAAACCTGCAGATAAGTCTTAATGATGACCAGGATAAACAGAGAAAGAGTACATGCAGAGGGGCTTTAATGGTAATGGAAGTTTGTAGGAGATTGAAGATAACAAAAACAGGCTAAGTAGATGTGATTCACAGTAAGCTATCCTATCGCCTTAAGTTTTTAGAGCCACTGTGTCAAATTGCATGACAAACACCATGGATTTGAGAAAAAGTTCAAAATATTGGAATATGAAACAAATGAACTTACAGCAACAGAGTAGAATAGTGGTTTCTAGAGGCTGCGGAGTTAGGGAAATGGGAAAATGTTGGTTATAAGGGTACAAAGTTTCAGTGGCACAAAAGGGATAAATCTTTTGAGATCATTTGCATAACATGGTGAATGCAGCTAATAATAATGTATTGTATATTTCAAAATTGCTAAGAGTAAAATTGAAATTTTCTCACCACAAAAAATTTACTATTTGAGGTGGATACATTAATTAGCTTGATTTAATTATTCTACATGTATGCATATATTGTAACATTGTTTTGTACCCAATACATATATATAGTTATAATTTGCTGATATATAATAAAATTTTTAAAAAAGATGATTAGTACTGAAAACGTTTATACTACAATTTGTTGAATGCCCACTAAACGTCATGCAATATTTCAAATGCTTGGGATATGTTGATGAGCAAAATATACCTGTGGTCATAACACTTATCTACTAGTGGATAAACACTAAATAATATGCAAAAAGCATGAGAATATGGAAGCAGTGACAGAAGTTGAGAAAGCAGAGATTTGATGTGAAGCTGTTACTGTAATCCAGGTAAGAGATGAAGGCAACTTTGTAAATAAATGTGATGTGGTATCCTAGATAGTATCCTTGAACTGAATAAGAAAATTAGATACAAACTAAGGAAATCTGAATAAACTATAGAATTTGGTTAACAATAATATATCAAATATAGGCTCTGCTCAATTTTTCCATAAACATTTTTTAAATTAATAATAATATATTGATAATATAATAATATACTCGGTTGTCTTATCTTTACAACCCTCCATGTTCATCCCTTTCCACTTTATTTGCTTTGCTGTCTCCATCAACTGGTTTGCTGATCACACCGTTTGATTGGCCCCTGCTTATAATTTTCCTTAGATCACTTCTTTTTATCCACACTCGAAATTGTTGTACTTGGACATCATGAAATTTCACAACACTTTGCTACTATGCCTTTTAAAATTTATTATTTATTATTCTGTGTATCTCAGTGGGCCTTATAATGTGGCAATATCTGTCTATATTTATTCAGGAATTTTTCTTCCATAATTTATTTATTTATTTCTGCCCACCTCCCACCCTCTCTGTTGAAACTGCTTCATTTGAAAAGATGTTATTCACTTCATGATGAATATCAAAAAGTTAATATTTATTCATATGCAGTTTATTTCATTTATTTTCAGTCAGCCCACTGCAAATTATTTTAGTAATCACTTCAATTTTCACACACAATTTATCTTTCTCTGATTTCACCCTAGTTGAATGCAAATTGCCACCTTTTCTTTACTCTGAACAGGATTCTTGACTATGGAGAGGGAAAAGCCCATAGTAGGGGTAGATTTTGGTAAGTTTAGATGCTTGATCACAAATATCAAATGAGTCCTCAGCTGCATCTAGAAATCTACTACATATCTCTGATTTATGATCTTCTTCTTTCAGTTGTATTTTTTACATGTCCCTTTTCTTCAAACATATACATCTTCTCACTCTCATGAGTTTCTTATTTTACTGGAGGAAAAAAAAAAACTAGGAAAAAGATGAGAGCGGAATCTCCTAATCCTACGACAATAAATCTACTTTGATTTCATTTAGGGCCTCTTTTGCGTAACAAACTGTTTCCTATCTGAGACTATCCACTCTCCCTGTGTACAAGACTTTGTCATTTCTTGCCTTTCTTAAGTAGGCATGTTTCTCAAGTGTCTTTCAAGCTCCTTTTTCTCTTCCTGATTAAAAAATGCCTATCTTTTCAGTACAATTCCTTAAGCAAAGTAAGATGTTGTAAAAATTACACTTTAAAAGAAGAAGAAACTTCCATTTGACATCACTCTCTAATTAATGGCAATTTCTTTTTCCCACTTTAGCAAATGTAATCAAAAGAGTATTTTCAGCTCACTGATCTACTTTGTCTCTTCCACAGTCAAACGAAGCTATTGTTCCCACCATTCATGTTAATTTTTCAGTGCTCAGTTTATATGACCCTCGCCTTCATTGTGTTTAGTTGATCAACCGCTAAGTCTTGAAGGACTCATTTTTTGATTCTTTTACTATTTTTTTTGTTTTTCCTTTTACTTAGCTGGCTCTTTCTTTTAACTATCCTTTTGTTGAATCATCTACATCTTCTAAGTTATGAAATGCTGGGAAAAGAAACGCTCCAAGGCTTTTATCTAGAGGTGGTCCATCATCCTGTAAGTAAAGAGTAGAAACTGAAAATATATCAGGGTTAAGTAAGGAAAGAGAACAGAATTATGAAAAGGGTTAGGCTCTTAGTTTACAAGCAATTTCATTGTGAATAATGGAATTAAGTAAAGTGAAGGTAAGCAAACAGTTTGTCTAATCATCTCCCTAATATTCTTTCCAATCTACTTATGTCCATGTCTAATAAACAGTGAATATCTTCTCTGCATTCCATGCCAATTTACACATATCAAGATAAATTTTTCTTTCCTTAAATCCTTCAACTCCTCATTCTCTTTGTAATTTTCTTTGAAATATTGAAGCTGACTGTCAACGCTAAGCTAATCTGTTTTCTATAAATTCTTCCTGTGTATATGAGATTGAGTAAGTGATTCAGAAGACCCAAAATGAAGAATCTGCATTTTTTTTTTGAGAGTCTGGCCCTGAATGTAAAGAAGCTAAAAAACTCTAGGATACACTTTATTTTGGTACCTGTTGGAGGAGAGCATAAGAATGTAACCAGAAATAAAATGTGTTTTTTTACTCTATGTTTTTTTTGTTTACCAGTTATCAATAAGATTATTTAATAATAAGTCTACCATTCCAGTTATCCACTCTCTTGAACTTGTGATTGGGTAGTATTTATATACTTTTATTACAAAGCCCAATCAGTTATTTTTAATAGCTTTATATATGTATAGTATGTATGCATGTGTGTATGTATCATATGCATGTGGGTATATACACACACACATTTTTTTCCTTCTAGTTTTTAAGCTAGTTTCAAAACTAGTTTTTCCTTCTAGTTTTGCAGGAAGTGTTGTAAGATCTTTCTAGAGTAGACTCCATTGTGATTCTTTTAAATAAAAATGTGGGCCAGCCACGGTGGCTCACAATGCCTGTAATCCCAGCACTTTGGAAGGCCGAGGTGGGTGGATCATGAGGTCAAGAGATCGAGACCATCCTGGCCAATATGGTGAAACCCTGTCTCTACTAAAAATACAAAAATTAGCTGGGTGTGGTGGCACATGGCTGTAGTCCCAGTTACTCAGGAGGCTGAGGCAGGAGAATCGCTTGCACCCGGGAGGCGGAGGTTGCAGTGAGCCAAGATTTCTCCACTGCACTCCAGCTTGGAGACAGAATGAGACTCTGTCTCAAAAAAAAAAAAAAAAAAAAAAAAGAAAGAAAGAAAAAAAAGAAAAAAAAATTGATGAAAAAAAAAGGGATGAAATTTCTAGAAATGGATGAGGAACCAACCTAAGTGTTCATAGTTCTTATTAAAGTACTATTTATGTTGTTTCCAGTATTCTGCCAGTATGTGCGAATTTGCAATTACTTGGATGCTCCTGCACAGCAGTAGTGCTGATTATTTGGTAATTTGAGTTTGCCTGTTCTCTCAAAGCAAAGTTTCTGCAGCTTATGCACGACTATTACCCCGTTAGAGGGCAGAGAGTGCACTCAACATTCTATTTTCTGTGGACAGGAACTGCCAGTCTGTTGTGAAATTCAGTAAAAAGTTTTAAAAAATCAAAAATTATTACTTAATTATATGTTGGAAATTCTGAACTTTTATTTGGTGATTTCTGACAGACTTCCCTGCAATAGGCAAGAATTGGCATCAATTATCTATGTTCACTGCTAAATACAGCATGAAGACACAAGCATCAAATATTTTGTCAATTGAATGAAGTTTTGCTTTAAAAATGGACTATTGTAAGCTGGTCAATAGCCATGAGCCTCATTATTTTCTCTTACAAAGTAATTCATGATAGTTTACAGGGATTTTCCTTGAATGTTTAAGCCTATGATTATGTTTAATAAAATAGATAGGTAGATAGAAAAAAAATAAATTTGCAAGCTCTCTCTCTAATCACAGTGAAAAGTTCCTATATTTTATTAAGCACATCTAAAATTTAATGTTATTTCAGTAACAAAGTACTGACTCAAACTTTCAAATGATCAATTTTTTATTAAATAGTTCAAATCATGAGGCATTCTAATGTATAGCTTTTCATACATACTTTAGAGTTTGGAGATTTTAAATTAGAGCGTACCATTTCAGGAAATAGTAAAAAATTCATAGCTTTGAAGTTGGCTTTATGAAATGTCCCTGAAAATGATATTCTGCTGTAATTTACAACAAGCCTTAATCTTAAAAAGAATTGTAACTGGCCACCTGAGGGACTTAATGGTTTCATAGAAATAGCACTAAAGGAGGATCCAAAATTGAATACAACAATTCTAAGGTATATTCTCCCATTTGGTTTGTAATTGTGTGAAAGAAATTTGACCTCTTTGGGACTCAATCTATTAAACATATATTGTAAGAATGTATTTAAATACTAAGGTTATTTTCAGTTCTGTCAATATATAATTGGAATTTGTTCTTATCTTACACTGCCAATGTTATTCAACTTCTCTATTTATAGTCTAGCTACTATAATAGTCTACATTAAACTTTGATGTAAAAATGTCTAAGATCAAGATATCTTAAGGGAACGTGAACATAGCAAAACCCAGGTGGTAGGTGGTCTTTGATCAAATTGCTATAATTTATATAATACAAAATATTAACATACCAAGATTTGATTAAACTCTTAAGAAGCAGTTACTTGAAATATGTCATTCCGATTTTTGCCTAACATTTAACATAGTTTTCATTTGTCACTTCTTTCTATGTGAGTCATCATATGCGAAGAGGCAGAAATTATATTTATTTTTACCTAGAAAAATTAGTATTGAGAGTTTTTAACTAGATATTAAGTTAGTTAGATAGCTGAAAGGGTAAATTTTTAAAAGACTAAGGTGTTCCTTAGGACTGGGAAAACAAAACGCAAAGGTTAAGATGATTAAAATTTTGAATCTTGGCAGAGGAGACTTGAAGAACTGAAAGTAAGATCCCTGAAGCTCTGTGTCTTTTCTAAAAGGGGCTTCATGAGTCTGGCACCCAGACTTTTGGATGTTCCTTCTGTAGAGAGGTGAGATCTATGTGTTCTTCCTTTGAAGAACACATTAGACCCCTTGCCAACAGGATGCCTTACAAGTCATGCTGTTTAATTTCTGAAATTCGGCTTTCCTTTGGGTCTTTAGAACACTTTTTGCTGGGGAAATCACTTGCCCTGTAAAAAGTCTGTCCACTCTACACCGCCATGCTGAAGAGGCCACTTGTATGCACTTCTGTGGGTAGTTCAGTTGATCTCCCAGTTAACAGCCAGCAGCTATGCTAGCAATGGGAATGAGCCATCCTGGGTGACAGTCTAATTATGCCAAGAGATGACTGCATGATTGCAGCCTTAGCCAACATCTGACTGCAACTGCACAGGGGAACCCAAATGAGCACTGCCCAGTCAAGCCCACACTGTGTCCCTGACCTGCAAATTTGTGTTCTAAAAGAAAAGGAATGTTTTATGTCACTCTAGTTTGGGATAATTTATTATACAGCAATAGTAATGGCAGCAGAATGCAGCAGTAGGCAGACAGAAAGGTACAATTTCCTTCTTTTTTATCCAGCCCTGTAGTCTCTCTCCAATGGTCCTGGTTAGCAGTACCTAGCTGGGTGCTAGCTGGCAAAGCAGAAACGTGTTTTGCAGAGTTTTAGGCTCTGCATCACAAAGCAGAGTAAGAAACAGTTGATTCAGAACAGAGAAACAATAGTTTAATAAATGGTATATGATATTTATATAAAGGATGAAAACCATTCCAATCTAAAATTAAAAATTTAATTATACTTAATATTTACAAAAATAATATTGTAGGTGTTTGGAAATAACATCAAAGCAGTAAACTAGGACAAGATTTTGGAAAATGGCACATGAATTATTATTAAGTGGAACTAATCTGCTTGATGGAATCAGTATACATTAAGACCTACTCATCTCCAAAATTAATCTGCACCTCTATGACCATTGTCATGAATAATAATTAACTAATTATTAGAACAGCTTTCAGATAATCTCATTTTGTCATTAGAAAAACTAACACACATTTAGCCTTTACTGTGTCATTCTTAATAATCAGGACACCTTAGCAATATAACTACTGGAGTTAAAAAGAAAAAAATAGCAAAAATCAGAATCAGGACAGATTACATATTTTAATTTTGCCATCCTCTTCATAGATGGGGCATACTGTAGTGTGTTTGTCCCAGCATATTTTAAGTGCCTTACAGTAAACTAAATAATCATTACTACTACTAATACTATTATTATTAATAGTATTAATAATAGCTGGGCATTGTGGTGGGCACCTGTAATCTCAGCTATGAGGGAGGCTGAGGCTAGAGAATCGCTTGAACCTGGGAGGCAGAGCTTGCAGTGAGCTGAGATCAGGCCACTGCACTCCAGCCTGGGTGACAGAGCGAGACTCTGTCTCTCACACACAAAAGTAATAATAATAACAAAATAAAATAAAATAAACTCCTTTATAATACTATTATTATTAGTAGTAAAAATAGTTGCAATTTGCCAAAATGAGTTCTGACAAGATCTGATGGTTTTGTGTTTAACAGTTCCTCCTTCCCTTGCTCTGTCTCTCTCACCTGCCCCCATGTAAGACGTGCCTGCTTCCCCTTCTGCCATGACATAAGTTTCCTGAGGCCTCCGCAGCCATGTGGAACGGTGAGTCAATTCAACCTCTTTCTTTTGTAAATTACCCAGTCTTGGGTGTATCTTTATAGCAGTGTGAAAACAGACTAATACAGCAAATTGGTACTGCAGAGAGTGGGGTACTGCTATAAAGATAACCTGAAAATGTGGAAGTGACTTTAGAACTGGGTAACAGGCAGAGGTTGGAACGGTTTGGAAGGCTCAGAAGAAGAGAGGAAGATGAGGGAGTTTGGAACTTCCTAGAGACATGTTGAATGGTTTTGACCAAAATGCTGAAAATGGTGTGGACGATAAGGTCCTGGTTGAGGTGGTCACTGATGGAGATGAGAAACTTCTTGGAAACTAGAGAAAAGGTCACTCTTGCTATGCTTTAACGAACAGACTGGTGGCATTTTGCCCCTGCTCCAGAGATCTGTGGAACTTTGAACTTGAGAGAGATGGTCTGAAATTGGAACTTATGTTTAAAAGGGAGACAGAGCATAAAAGTTTAGAAAATTTGCAGCCTGACCGTGTGATAGTAAAAAAAAAAAAAAAAAAAAAGCAACCCATTTTTTGGGGAGAAATTCAAGCCAGTGACAGAAATTTTCATAAATAACAAGGTTATGCAAATTTGCATATGTAATGAAGCTATGGTATTAACTGAATGTTAATAGCCAAGACAATGCAAGACAAAGGGAAAAAGTCCTCCAGGGCATGTCAGAAACCTTCAGGGCTGCCCCTCCCATCATAGGCCCAGAAGCCTAGGAGAAAAATATGGTTTCCTGTGCTGGGTCCAGGGTCCTGCTGCTCTGTGTATCCTTAAGACTTGGTGTCCTGCATCCCAGCTGTTTCAGCTCCAGCCATGGCTAAAATGGGCCAAGGTACAGCTCAGGCTATTGCTTCAGAAGGTGCAAACCCCAAGTCTTGGTGGCTTCCACATGGTGTTGGGCCTGTGGGTGCACAGAAGTCAAGAATTGAGGTTCGGGAACATCTGTGTAGTTTCAGAGGATGTATGGAAATGCCCAGATGTCCAGACTGCTAGGACTGTGCAGAAGGGAAATGTGGGGTTGGAGACCCCACACAGCGTCCCCAGTGGGGCACTGCCTAGTGGAGCTGTAAGAAGAGGCCCACTGTCCTCCATATCCCAGAATAATAGATCCATCAACAGCTTGAACGGTGCATCTGGAAAAGCCACAGGCACTCATGGCCAATCCATGAAGGAGCTACCCAAGGCTTTGGGAGCCCACCCCTTGCATCAGTGTGCCCCGCATGTGAGATATGGAGTCAAAGGATATCGTTTTGGAGCTTTAAGTTTTAATGACTGCTCCACTGGATTTTCGACTTGCATGAGGCCTGTGACCACTTGGTTTTGGTCAATTTCACCCATCTGGAATGGGAACATTTACCCAGTGCCTGAACCTCTATTGTAGCTTGAAAGTAACTAACTTGTCTTTATTGTATAGGCTCATAGGTGAAAGGGACTTGCCTTGTCTCAGATGAGACTTCAGACTTGGGTTTTTGAGTTAATGCTGGATTGAGTTAAAAATCTGGGGGACTACTAGAAAGGCATGATTGGTTTGAATTGTGAAAAGAGGTGAGATTTGAGAGGGGCCAAGGCAGAATGATATGTTTTGGCTCTGTGTCCCACCCAAAACTCATTTCAAATTGTAATCCCCATGTGTAGAGGGAAGGAGGTGACTGGATCATCAGGCCAGTTTCCCTCAGGCTATTCTCATAATACTAAGTGAGTTCTCTCGGAATCTCATGGTTTTATAAGTGTTTGGAAGTTCCTCCTCATTCCTGTCTCCTGCCACCTTGTGAAAAAGGCACTTGCTTCCCTTTACCTTCTACCATGATTGTAAGTTTCCCAGTGCCTCCACAGCCATGTGGATCTATGAGTCAATTAAACCTCTTTCCAGCCAGATGGGGTGGCTCACGCCTGTAATCCCAGTAGTTTGGAAGACCGAGGCAGGAGGATCACCCGAAGTCAGGAGTTTAAGACCAGTCTGGGCCGGGCGCGGTGGCTCACGCCTGTAATCCCAGCACTTTGGGAGGCCGAGGCGGGCAGATCACAAGGTCAGGAGATCGAGACCATCCTGGCTAACACTGTGAAACCCCGTCTCTACTAAAAATGCAAAAAATTAGCCAGGCGTGGCGGCGGGCGCCTGTAGTCCCAGCTACTCGGGAGGCTGAGGCAGGAGAATGGCGTGAACCCGGGAGGCGGAGCTTGCAGTGAGCCGAGATCGCGCCTGGGCGACTAAGCGAGACTCTGTCTCAAAAAAAAAAAAAAAAAAAAAAAAAAGACCAGTCTGGCCAACATGCTGAAACACCGTTTCTACTAAAAACATAAAAATTAGCCAGGCGTGGTGGTGCTCACCTGTAATCTCCGCTATGATGGAGGCTGAGGCTAGAGAATCGCTTGAACCTGGGAAGCAGAGCTTGCAGTGAGCTAAGATCAGGCCACTGAACTTCAGCCTGGGTGACAGAGCGAGACTCTGTGTCTCTCTCTCTCTCTCTCACACACACACACACACAAATAATAAAATAAAATAAAATAAAAATAAAGTATTTCCTTTATAAATTACCCAGTCTTGGGTATGTCTTCACAGCAGTGTGAAAAGGGACTAATACAATACTCAATAGCAAAATAAAGAAATACGTGTCAGAAGTGTTATCACAGTAGCCCGATTGGGAAACATAATGGAATTTGAATTCAGATTTATTTAACGTTCAGAAATACATCTATCTGCTATAAGCTGACATGTTAACACAATTACCCATGACTTCAAAAACATGGATTAAATCATACAAAAAATATCTGATAACTCTGCAAACTATGGAGGACAGTCTATACTTTATAGTTTTTAACATGTCTTAAACATTCTGGGAAAATTATTCTGTCAAGTGCTCTTTTTATGCTGTGAATTTCATGTTATCGTGACTAGTAACACAAAGAAGTCCTGCTGATTAACTATTATTATTTCAGTTTTGTGTCGAGAAAAATGAAGTCTCATCAAGGTTAGAAATGTCCCCAAAGCTACTCATGTAAGCACGAGAGAGTGATAGAGTTAGAAACCCAGCAGTTTGATACCAGAAACCATGTTTTTATGTTTTTCACTTTGCTTCCTAGTAGGTGCTGGTAGTTGCAGAATCTATTTAAATGGAATCCTGATTTGTGATTAGATCTCTCTGCTCTCATCAGTCCTAGAGGATCACTTTGAAATAATTAATAGATAAAGCATGCATCAGTTTTTCTTCTATAACCATTAATAGATTTTTGAACCCAATCTAGATACCTTAAAGGATCTTCAAAGCAAAAAGAATTTTCGAAACAAATAGACTTTTAGAAAGTTAATAGTTATAATAGTTACAAGCAGCAAAGGCCTTCCCCAAATCATGGGCTATAAGGCTGTGACCTGAATATATGAAGTCCAACTCGGTATATCAGGGTAAGAGCTTGCCAAGTGGTGTAAACTGCCTATGAAAACAAAGGGTCACATAATTGGAGCTACCTAAATTATGGCCATTAATTCCGTAGATCATAATCATTTTATAGGAAGTTTCCTTTATAAATTTCAGTTTTATTTAGGTACCTTAATGTGGTTGCACATTTAACATCCAGTATTAAAGTTGTATATTTATAGCTCAAAGTATTATACAAAGTTCTATATCTTCCCAAGAAAAGATTTGTCAAAAATAAAGTCACTAACATTGGCCAATTTTTACATTTTTCAAGATTCTGAGAGTAGGGTAAGTGAGGAATTCACCAGAGTGAAGTATCCACCAATCTCAGTTGATGATAGCAACGTGATATTATTTATTTATTTGTTTGTTTGATTATGTCTTGCTTTGTTTAAGGCCAAAAAAATGGGAATATGCAAATTAAAACAAATAACAAACATCAGGCTGAAAGTTTTCCTGGCCACCAAAAGAAAATGAAAAAGTTGGGACATGATTATTTATTATTTCTAACAGAGAGAACAAAATGAGTTCCTAAAAGAAAACAAAACTCTTAATACTAAGCTGTTAAAAACATTAAAAACAATATCTCATGTGGAGTTGCACTTAGCAAGCACAAAATGATATGGAAGTAAATACATGCAGATATCATTTCATTAATGATAGCATTAATTAATGATATAAAGAAATTAACAAGGTAGCCAGTACCATTTAATAAATTGATGTTTGCAAAAGGCATGAAACTCCTCTATCAGGTACAAATAAATTTACTACCCTAGCACAGTAAAAATCACAGGCTTCATCATATGTCCATCAGATGCCCTTGCCACCCAAACTCACAGGGCAACATAGATCTCAAGTATTTGCTTATTTGGGGCTATCCTGTGAACCTATGTTCTCCTTGCCTTGAATAATCCACTGGTATCAGAAGGCAACTGAGCAGGTGTTTTAATTTATATCTTTTGAAAAAAATAGTCATGCTGAGAAATTTGCCTCAAACAACACTAAAAATAAAAACAATGGAACGTCTAATTACTTTTAAGCTTTGTACTAATTTAAGGACTTGTTAAATTCTATTGCATCATTTACTGCTAGGTTTTGGTTCAGTGTTTAATTTTGTTTATGTATTTCCTCTTTATGGGTTGGACATATGTGTTGTGAATACTAACAATGTTCTGTGAACGTATTTCCAAGTTAAATTGGATTCTTTCTGCTACTAGCTGTGCCACATATTGCTGCAATATATTTGACATGATTGTGAAACAGAATGAAACCTAGAGTAGAACATTTCCATAGCTGTCTTTCACCAAGTGTTTATTTGCAAACTATTGTCAAATTATCAAAATTTCAAAAAATTAGCTTTCTTTTTGCAATTTAATTCCATTCATGTGGCATAACAGATCTATACTATTAATTACAATTACCATTGATGATAAGATTTTGTCAGAAAAACTCTTGTGAGGTTATGCATCAAGTGAAAACTATGTAGAGGAAGTACTGGACTATTCAGCAGCTGCCATAAAGTGAAACGTATTTATTTCTGTGTGCCAAGAATTCATTTAAGATACATAAGTCCTATTATATATAGAATATTAGCATGAATTTTAAATAGAGAGTGGTAATTCATAAAAGTCATTGCAGGAAAAAACATGAAGTCTCAAATATGTTTGTTCATGCCATGCCAGGTAACTTAGTTACTAAACAACAAACTGCAACAGCTTATTATCCCTAAGGGAAGGTATACAATGTTGATGGGTGTTTGTTTTACTAAAACCCACTGAATCTTCTCTTCTCCTCCCCTCCCCTTCCCTCTCCTCTCTTTTCTTTTCTTTTCTTTTTTCTTTTCTTTTCTTTTCCTTTCCTTTCCTTTCCTTTCTTTTCTTTTCCCTTCCCTTCCCTCCCCTTCCCTCCCCTCCCCTTCCCTCCCCTCCCCTCCCCTCCCGTCCCCTCCCCTCCCCTTCCCTCCCCTCCCCTCCCCTTCCCTTCCCTTCCCTTCTCTCACTTTGTCACCCAGGCTGGAGTGCAATAGTGTGATCTCAGCTCATTCCAACTCCCACCTCCTGGGTCAAGTGATTCTTCTGCCTCAGCCTCCCAAGTAGCTGGTATTACAGGCATGTGCCATCACGCCTGGCTAATTTTGTATTTTTAGTAGAGATGGGGTTTCTCCATGTTGGTCAGACTGGTCTTGAACTCCTGACCTCAGGTGATCCAACTGCCTCAGCTTCCCAAAGTGCTGGGATTACAAGCATGAGTCACCTCTCCTGGCCCAAACACAATTAAATGTATTTCTTTGTTACACAAAGCTCTTGAAAAAGGTTAAATTGAGGAATCATTTGCAATAATGATAGTAACGTATTTGATATGATAGTCTTATATAACTGCTTTAACTGGGGAGCAGATAAATATATAATGTTAAATGAAACAGGACTGAAGAAATAACATATTATGTTCATAGAATTAGATGATTTTTTTATTTATTAAGTTTGATCAAAGCATGATTGAGTAGAAACTTTTAGCCATTTGGAAATTTGTTATTCACTTTATGTAAACAGTGTAAATAACTAAAATGAGCAAAATAATGTATTTAGTTTTTTTGTGGTTATGTAAGTTAGATTTACAACTTTTATTTTTTCCACAAGTAAGGAAACAAAGAGTTACAAATTTTCTTAACAGAATAAAAAAATTAAAGAAAAAAGAAAGTGTTCATTTTATTCTGTCATTTAGTTGTATTTGATTAATATTTTCTTTTCTCTATAAACATGTATTAAAATTATACCTTCCATAAGCAAATTAATATTTAATGTCTCATGTTTAAGGTATAAAGAAGAAATATGGACCACATTCACAGTGAAATTATATGATTTTCCAAAAACCTGCAAACCAGAGTCTGTCACTTTACTCTCTTAGACTCTTTATTAATGCATATATTTGATTGGTCCAAGGACACTTTTTTCCTGAAAGTAATCTGCATTATTCCTAAACTAGTATTCTGCCTGACCCCTTAAATGCTGGATCTACGGATGATGCTGAACCTGTATATACCGGCTCCATCTTAAAACTTGTTAAAATCAGTGCCTGTCCTGGTTGGGCGAAATGTTGTTAAATATTTCAAGTATTTCCCTATTGCTTCTATGTAGTCAAGATTATGAAGTGGTTGATTGATCATTTCAAATGATTTATTGAAAAATACTGAATACTTTTTGAACATTATAATAAATTTGGAAAAACAATGATCATACATTATTAATGACTATAATGAGAGGAAGAATATTGCTCTATTAGAAGTATAGCGTTGACTATGTCTGCCTTTGTTCATTTAAAAGTTTCATTACAGACCCGGTGCAGTGACTCACGCCTGTAATCCCAACACTTTGGGAGGCCAAGGCAGGTAGATCATGAGGTCAAGAGATTGAGACCATCCTGGCCAACATGGTGAAACCCCGTCTCTACCAAAAATACAAAAATTAGCTGGGCATGGTGGCTTGCACCTGTAGTCCCAGCTACTTGGGAGGCTGAGGCAGGAGAATCCCTTGAACCCAGGAGGCAGAGGTTGCAGTGAACTGAGATCACACCACTGCACTCCAGCCTGGGGACAGAGAAAGACTCCTCCAAAAAAAAAAAAAATTACAATAATTTTTTTCATTATATTTTGTATATTTTGAACCATACCCGACTATATATGAATGATAAAATGTTTATATGATTATTAAGAATTATTTTTACTTATATATTATATAAATTCATTTTCTAAATTCAGATTGCTATGTATCCCAATTATTAAATCTTTATAAGATGATGAGCTTAAACAAGTAATATTCACTACAAGGAATTCTAAAGAATGTAAATTTGCAGTAGATAATATCATAGTGTCACTGCCAAGAAAAATGTTCAAGTCTGAGTGCCTCTGGAAATTCCCCTTTAAGATATTCAAACTGATAATCTTTGTTGTTTGATTTTTCGTTTGCTTTGTCGACTTTTTTTTTTTTTTTGAGACGAAGTCTCCCTCTTGTCACCCAGGCTAGAGTGCAATGGTGTGATCTTGGCTCAGTGCAACCTCTGTCTCCCGGGTTCAAGCAATTCTCCTGCCTCAGCCTCCCAAGTAGCTGGGACTACAGGTGCTCACCACCACACTTGGCTAATTTTTGTACTTTTAGTAGAGACAGGGTTTCACCATGTTGGCCAGGCTGGTCTCGAACTCCTGACCTTAGGTGATCCGCCTGCCTCGGCCTCCCAAAGTGCTGGGATTACAGGCGTGAGCCACTATGCCTGGCCTGCTTTGTCTTCTAATGCGAAAAGGAAAGCCACTAATACATTTCTACAGTGAGAAAGCATCATTGATCATCTGCAACATCAAAACATAAACCTAAAAACCATTTGGTTTTTCAATATCCTCTATGTATGCACATTTTGATTTCCAGAAAATTTTCAGAAAACATATTGCAAAAATAAAAACAAAACCAACAAAAACTCCTATGTTGAGATAATAATTATAATTTTAAAATATGAGTTAATTTTATTAAAACAATCAATACTATTTGAGAAGTGTGAAGGAAAGATTATAAACAAATAAGAGATGTCAGCAACATAGTAGAAGATGTAAAGCTTTTGTTAAATTAGAGCTGACACCAAAGCATAAACATATCTACGTGTTTAATGGTGGGCACTAATGAGAATGTGCCAGTTGTAAAGATAAGAATCCAGAAAGGCTCAGCAATTTTGGCACGAGTTACCCAAAGCCCAGAGTATAGGACACATTGAAAATATGTGCATTTGATGTAATGTATGTAAGGATAAATTCTTTCCCTCAGATTTCACAGTCAGCTGCTTACTTTCTTTGCCTAAACAGAATATAGGAAGATCATGTTTGAGACAGAAAACAAAAGAGGCTCTATACCCAATAGTGCCAGGTAGGAATTGGAATGCCCGTGAATTGTCTTAACAAAAATGGAATAAGTAAAAATCCACATACTGAATCACATTACATAAGCCATGTTTTCCTACACAGATCACAGACTACTTGCAATCATTTTTTGATCCTATTGTAAAAGAGAGAAAATTGCCCTATAAAGACATTCTTCAATAAAGAAAAAGACTTGGGCTCACGGAAGCAAGTGATATTACATAAGAGTAAAAGCCAATGCTCTGTTTGCTAGTCCGGGCCAGCTGAAGGATGTCCCACCAGGGCAGTAGCATGGAGCAGAAACCCTGGACTCGGTTTAATGCCCTGCTGACTGCCTTTGAAATTCTTAATACTTCTATATTTGACCTTTTGTAAGTGACACCCTATAGGGCAATGAATGTCACATGTACATAAGGAGAAAATATATGTGCAATATATGTTTGCAACTCTGTAACATTCCTTTTGTATATAGCATTCTACATGCCTCAGGCATGCACAATTCTGGAGGTCACAAGATGCCTTGGAATTTAGCAAGACCCCAAGCTGGTTCAAGGTAATCGTGTTGCATATATGACTAACTGAGGCACTGGCAGCCTGAGAAGCAACACATCCCTTTTGAACCAGAACTTGCTTTGAAAGCACACAAAATGCCATGCGTGGTGGCTCACACCTGTCCTACCAGCACTTTGGGACAATGAGGCAAGAGGATTCCTTAAGGCCAGGAGTCTGAGACTAACCTGGACAATACAGTGGGGACACTATCTCCATACACCCCCCAACCCCCCAGAAAAAAAAGTATAAAAAGTTAATCACGTTCTAAGAAATAAGAATGACCGAGGAACTCTATCATATTCTTTATTTTTCATGTTACTTCCCTGTATTAGTAAATCACATGCTGTGCTGCAGCACAGCAACATGGCACAAGTATACATATGTAACCAACCTGCACATTATGCACATGTACCCTAGAACTTAAAGTATAATAATAATAAAAAATAATAATAATAATAAAAAGTAAATCACATGCAATAAAAAAATGATGACAAAGAAGGAAAAGGAAATGTCAGGTATTCACAGCTCCTTTTCTTACTCATCAGTAAACCAGTGGTATAGAGCGTTGGTAGAATGAGTTTATCAAGTGAAATAAGAATACATTAGATAGTTCTGTGTAGTGCTTTCACAGTTCTCCTAAGAATGAGATTCATGTGAGTTTACCAATGATACAATAAAATTTATTTTGGTGATCCTTCATGTGAGTTACAAGCTATTATGAATGTATTTAAAATAGGCATTGCATAATGTAAAGATGAACAGTAAAAATTTATGTTAATTATCTCATTTTTTAAACTTAGAATGACAAAAAAAAAACCAAACACTTAAAAAGATACCATGACAACGAGAGAGAGACAGAAAGAGAGACAGAAAGAGAGAGAGGAAACTACAGAAAAAACAATGGAAGTTTTATATTTTAGTTCCATTTTTGACACTTTTTTCTTGCTTTTTGAAAGAGAGTTTTCATATATTCACCAAGTCCCACAAATTCCATGGCTGTCCAGGGTCTGATACTAGTTAATAGTGACCTAGGACTACAGCTGAGTCTGATGTGAAGCTCAAACTTTCTAAATCAGAATAGAAGGGCCAATGTAAAATTGCAAGGGTCTTTTTCCCAAAGGGAAGGGGGAAAAAGAAGAAAGATCTATAACTTGGTGCATTTGACTATATTGAGTTCTGTCAGAAAATAGAGGCCTTCATTATTGACAGATACATATTTAAAAAATAGATAGAAAAAAAAGACAATTTTAATATGGTTGTGACAGATACATATTTAAAAATTAGATAGAAAAAAAGAGAATTTTAATATGGTTGTTAGAAAATGTTATACAAAGAGAAAAGGTAATCACGGTTTCCTGCATTCTTACTACAAAGGGTATTTGGAGAACCAGAGTACTGGTATCATTTAAGATATTTTTGGAGATAGTTAGATGATTTTATCTCAAATCATAGTAAATCAGAATCTTCAAAAGCATACCTGGGAAATCTTGCTAATGTGTAGATTCCAATTTAAATTCTCGGAGTGTCTCCCAGACCTACTACTTCAACTAAAAAGCTGCCAGGTGAGGCTGATGCTGCCATCCTGCCTTTAGCACTAATCAACATGTCTCTGCAGTTAACCAGATGTTCATAAATAAACACAGAAATGTAAACACCAAATATTGACTTAACTGAACTCTGTAGCAAATAGTATTGGTAAGCTAGATAGAGGAAAAGGACATGCTTGGTGGGGGGAATGGTAAGAATGCTACTATATTTTTTAGCACAGGAAAACATCAGTAAATTATTTCTAAAATAGAAAATAATATCTCTTGATATTAAGACCAATTATTGTATGAAATGTTAACACAGTCATCTTGAGCAAATAATTGAGTTTCAGTGTAAGAATTCATAAATTACCTCTCATTTTTTCATTAGACATTAATTAAACAGAAGAATTTATGAAAGTTTACAGCATTAAAATATATGAGAAAGAAAGAATTGCAAGTTAGTATGCATACATGTTTCAAAGTGGAATTTACTTGCATCTTCTAGATTGAATTAAGATAATGTACACTAGTACAAAAATGTTCTGAATTTCAGATTTATCTGAAAAATAAGAGTCGGTCGAAATGCAAGCTGATTTTGCAAACATATATATGAAGAAGACAATTGTATATGACAATTATATATAAATAAAAGACAATTATACATGTATAAAACAAAATGTGAGTGTTGATATCCATTTGTACTGATAATAAAAGGACATACTTCAATATTACAAATATCCTCAATTAAAAAATATATTAAAATATGTATATAATATATAAATATATATCAACTGAGGACATTTATGGTTTCATTTGAATAGAGTCAGATTACTTCGTGATTTTCATCGAAGTATTTTCATCAAAGTGTTATGTTTTTCATCAAAGCATTTTCTATTTTCCATTTGTCTTTATGGTAATGGGACAAAAAATTAAACTACTTTAACGAAAATATTGTTCTTTTTATTTTCGGTTCTCTGGCTTCTCCATTCTATCCAAACATGTGTGCCTTCTTTTGCTTGGCAAGAGAATAAGCAAAATTGTAAGATGTTTTAAGACAAAGTTCTGTGTTGGTACAGATCCAGTTTTTGGTGAAGTTCCAGACATTTCAAATCATTTAAACAACAACAACAAAAACAACAATAACAAAAGCAGCAAAATCCATATGGTCCAGAATGGGGCAATAAAACATTTCCTTTCAGCTTTGTTTGCTTTCTGCATCCATTAGCTAAACGCTTACCACACAAGAAGCACAATGCCTTTTCATCCTTTGTGCTAAGCAATGAAAGTAAAACCGAAAGATACACAATTTTCACCCCCACATTCTTTATTTGACATTTTCTGCATTAAGCTGAGATGAATGTAAACAAAGGCAGATGTCCATAATCATAACATCAAGATATTTTTGTTAATTCATCTCAAATGGAGATTATGCTACACATTCTAGTATGGGTATGAGGAAAACTACGCATTCCTTACACATGCCCTGCAAAACTTGATGGGCCCCAAGATTCTTTGAAATGAGGCATTATCTTTACAATATAACTTAATATAAATAGTTTCACCAAAAGATTTCTCAAAATAAGAGATGAGGTTTAATTTTTAAAAAGAAAATTTTGGACTATTCATTGAATCTGCACATAATCTGACAATTTAAACACCCAAAGACATGTAGGTAAAGGCTATTCCCTAGTACTAATTATATACAATAAAATATTGGTGATATAGTTATTTTGCATGCCCCATTAAATTTTAAAACTTTCATATTCATGATTATGCCTTATGTCTTTAAATACCTTTCATGCTTTTATGAACCAACTTCCAGGAAAAAATATGATACTCTGTAAATTTGTATTTGTTGTTATCGTAGCTATGCATTTCCAGAAAAAAAATGGGGATCTAATATTTAATGAGCATCTATTATCTCATATTCTGAACCTTGCTTATACATTTTTTCCAAATTATTATGCTTAACTAATTACTTTGTTAATTATAGGATACTACCCAGAGCAACCAGATATTACTGATATTAATTTCAGTGACTAGTAACGAAGCCTTCACTGTGTGCAAAATAACCTCTTAGAGTCTATAGAATGCCTGAACAAGAACTCATATCATTACAACTGTAACTGCTTTAATACCTACGCCATGTCATTTGTTGCAAGGCACCTTCCACAGCAACACTTCTTCACCAGACACCATTTATACTCTACAAAGTGCCACATATCTATCAAGTGTGAAGAAAGGTTTTCTACAGAGCTGTGTCACACCTGATCACCTGTGCACTAAATAGCAAAATCTATTCCAAGACCAGCAACCTGAAGCCATCTGACAACCTGAAGCCATCTGAGATGCTGGAAAGAGCATCAGAAAACTCAAACAGAGCTGCAATCCAAGTAGAAATCACTGGACCATACTATTTATGTAATTACTTCTATTTACCACTTCTGTCTCTATTTACTACTTAAAAGAAGTGTGAGTTAAAAATGTAAAATAAAGTTGCAATTTTTAATTATGAACATAAAACTTGTTCAATGATGTGCATTTAAACTCTGAGGTAGTAAGTTATTATTAGCCATATAGGTTTACCCATCTATATAGAATTGTCATGGTAAGATTATCTTTCCAATATTGATTATTTCCAATAATGTTGAGCTGTAAAAATAAAGAATTATTTCTATTATAGGGAAAATGACCACCATAGTCTGGTTTCTTTTTCCCAAATCTCAAAAAAAAAAAAAAAAAAAAAAGAAAAGAAAAATTGAATATACATTTCTAAAATGTCTCTTAGAGTCAAGTGACAATGATGAAAAATATCAAACTCTCCTTTGAAATTTGAGGATAAAAATTGTATTGTCTATCTGAGGCAACCTATTTTCTTTCCAACAAAATAGGTATGCAAAAATCTTAATGAATGTGTATAGTATACTAAGTACACTGTGAAGGATCAATTTAGACACTCATGATAAATTTCATGAGCTCCATTTTTAAGCAGCTTTCAGCCTAAGAAGTGGTGTGGTGAGGATGGTGGTGACGGTGGCGGTGAGGGTGGTAGCTATGGTGGCGAGACTTTGTTGCATGCTATCAGATAAATGTGATACATTTTGCTGCTCATGAAAGATCACTTTTCTTTGGCTTGAAATTGTTGTATAGCTATTGAAGATTCTGTAAACTTAAAAGGTTTATAGTAATATAAGTAAATAAATTACTTCTTGATTTCTACTATTCAATGAAAACAGCAAAAAAAAAAAGGAAATAATTGTGAAGTGTTCAAAAATAAAGAAACTAGAGCAGTGCAATGATTAGACTTTTTTAAAAATCAGAATCTCTGAATTAAAAATTCTTTGCATCACCAACCTGCTTTGTAAATCCTGAGCAAGATATTTATCTACACACTTCAATTTCTCCATCTCTTAAAAGTGGATAATAGTAATGTCTGCCCCATTGGTTTAATGATATAATTAGATACACAAGGCCATTAAGCATTCAGTAAATATTGTTGTAATTGTTGATAATATAAACAATGTATTATTATTATTGACCTTTTGAGGACTAATTATGTTGAGTGATCAAGAGAATATGTAGGTGTTAATATTTTATCAAGAAGAATTTCTTATATAATTTTTAGGATATTCACCAGCTCTCAAACATTAACAGAGCCACCTGAAAATGTGTGAACTTAAAAAAAAAGTTCGTTTTAGTTCACATATAGAATAAACTGCGGTAGTGGCATGGGTATATCAATACTACAAAATAGTGATAGAATGAGAACGTTAGAATATGTTTGTGGCTGTCATCTGTTTATAAAAGCCTATGGAGAAAATGTGGGTGAGAAACAAGAAAAATAATAAGTAATACATTCACGACAGGCTTAGTAACAAAATATGCAAAAGGAATTGATGAGATTACGTAAGACAAATAGATTGAACACCATGTGATAGCAATGCTGTTCATTATGCAAAAATATGTATAAGAAACTTTACAGGGGTGTCTGACTTCAACCAATTCACATATTTCTATTTATTTTGATTAGAGGATGTGTTAGTAGGATACGAAAAAGGTTAGTACCCTTCATGTAAAAAAGTGTATATTATTCTTTTTTCAAATTTCACAGCAAATTGAAGTCACACCGATACCTGGAAAAGAAACTGCTCTGCAAAGTCTGTACAGTCATCTCTTGGTATCTGTGGCAGATTGGTTGCAGTGAGACCCCTTCCAGACATTGCAATGCACAGACACTCAAGTCCCTTATATAAAATGGTGCATTTGCACATAACCCATACACACTGCTGGCTACTTTAAATCATCTCTAGATTACTTATGCTACCTAATATGATGTAAATGTTATATAAATATTTGTTGTATTTAATTGTTTAAGGAATAATGATAAGAAAAAAGTGAATATATGTTCGGTATGGACACAACTATCCATTTTTTTCCCAAACATTTTGTATTTGAGGTTGACTGAATCCACAGATGTAGAACCCAAGGTTACGGGGGGCCCACTGTATATAATTGTGAAATTACTGTAGATAAAACTTCTTATGAGGTAAATGCAAATACAGAATGATATAACACTTATATAAAATTTTTACTGGGAGAAAAGTAGCTATATCTGTATAAAGTTGTATGTTTACTGTTTGAAGCCAATGTTTTCTTCTGATCCTAATATTATAATGCTTTCCTAGTAAGCATTAATTAGCTATATCACAAAAGCACCGTTTTTTTTTTTTCTTTAGGCTAGCTAGGCATACATCTTTTACTATTAATTCCACTAAAAGACATTTTTCATTATATCTACTATTTATCTGACACATTAAGGCCTTTCAAAATATCCCAGATTAAGTGGAGTCTTATTAATACGTAGTATGTTGTTTACTCAGTGTAGAGAATATGCAGTAGACTATCAAGTGTGAGATGATTTTTCAATAGAAGGACCCAGCTTTTTTAGTTAATTTTACCAATATAACTGATAATGCATAATGAATTCCTAAGGTCAAGTCAATCTCAAGTTTTTGTTTTGTTTTGAATATAAACTAGTTTTTTCAAACTTTCCAATTGTACATTAGGTAATGAATGAAATGACACAATTAGTATGAAAATTGTATTAAGAAAGGGTTTCTTTCATATAAATATATAACACATTGTATATAATATCTTAGATTATTATTGTATTCTTTCCTATGACATGCATCCTCTAATTGTTAAACTAGTATTTATCTCACAAATTTAGGCAAACTGTCTAGTTTTATTTTATTTTGTTCCAAAATTAAAATATACTTAGAAGATTTTCTAATGTAGTTACTTTTCAAGCTATTTGATCTTCAACTGTAGAGAGAAATAAGCAGCAAGAGATCTATGTCACAGCTATAGTCCACATAGCTCTTTGTTGTTGCAGCAGGAACAATGTTTGTTTGTTTTCAATATCATATGATGTTCCAGCTAATGCCATTAGTCAGGAAAATAAAATGATAGATAGATAGATAGACACATAGATAGATAGATATACAAAGAAATGAAACTGTATTTGCTCACAGATAACATTATTATTTATGTAGAAAATCCCAAACAATTAACAACAATGATAAAAACAAAAAAATCTGGAATATGCAATTATGGCAAAGTAATAAGATACAAGGTTAATATATAATAGCCAATTGCTTTCTTATATACCATCAATGAACAGTGGAATTTGAAAATTAAATATATAATACCATTTATATTTCCAAAAAAGTAAATACTTATATATTTAACAAAATGTGTATAAGATCTCCATGAGGAAACTACAAAAGCACTGATTAAAGAAATCTAAATAAATAGAGAGATATTCTGCATATGTGGGTGGGAAGTCTCAATATTGTCAAGATGTAGGATTCTTCTGATCTACAGATTCAATATAATCCCAATCAAAATCCCGGAATGCTTTTTGTGGATATGAACAACCTGATTCTAAGTTTGTGTGGAAAGGCAAAAGACACAGAATAACCAAAGATATTAAAGGAGTAGAACAAAGACAGTTGAGGGCTGTCACTGCTATAGTTCAAGGCTTACTATACACCTATAATAATCAGTGCCGTTGATACTGACAAAGTAATAGATAAATAAATCAACAGAACAAAATAGAGAACCCAGCAATAGAAAAATATAATCTACTGATCTTTGACGAGCAACTGAAGGCAATTTAATTAAAAAAGGATAATATTTTTAACTAATGAACCTGCAAAAATTAATAATCTAGACATAGAGCTCATATGTAAATGTAAAATGGAAATATAAAAATCCTAGAAGATAGTGTATGAGAAAATCCAGGTGACTTTGGGCTTAATAATGACTTTTTAGGTACAATAAAAACAGGATACATGAAAGAAAAACTGGATAAATAGAAATACATTAATATTCAAAACCATTACTCTTTTTAAAAAATGAAATTACAAATAACAGACAGGGAGAAAGTCATATGAAAGATTTGTGTCCAAAATATAGAAAGAACATTTAGAAATCAACAATAAGAAAATGAACAGCCCATTTTAAAAGGGAACAATAGATCTGAATAGACACCTCACCAGAAAAGATATACAGATGACAATCAAGCATTCAAATTATGGTCCACATGATATGTCACTAGAGAATTAAAAATTAAATATAATAATGAAATGTCACTACACATTTATTAGACTGGCTAAAATTCAAAACCTTGACAGCAGCACATGCTAGTACAGGAACTCTCATCTGTTGTTGGGAACGCAAGATGGTACATTCACTTTGGAAGATGGTTTAATATTTTCTTACGAAACTAAACATACTCTCACTATATGTTCCAGCAATTACACTCCTTAGTATTTTTTCAAATGATTTAGAAACTTACAGCCACACACAAAAAAATGTTATATAATGTTTACATAAAGTTTATTTCTGATTTCCATACTGGGAGGCAGCCAAGATGTTTGTGATGAGTCACTTTTTTTGTGTCAAATTGACTGGATCATGGGGTCATGGATTCTGCAGGTATTTAGTCAAACATTATTTGGGTGTGTTTGTGAGGGTGTTTTTGGATGAGATTTACATTTAAATTGGTAGACTGTCTAGTAAATAAAGAAACCAACAGACAGGCAGATAGGCAGACAGGCAGATAAACACATACATCCTATTGATTGTTTCTGTGGAGAACACTGAGTAATACAGTGTCCTTCAATAGATGAATGAATAAACAAGCTGTGGTACATCTTTACCATGGGTTATTACGCACTAATAGAAAGAAATAAGATACTAGCCATGAAAAGACAAGTAGCACCATAAATCCATACTGCAAAGTGAAAGAAGCTAATCTGGAAATATTTAATACTACATACTATATGATTCCAACCAAATGACTTTCCAGAAAAGGTAAAACTATAGGGACAGTAAAATGTCCAGTGGTTGACAGAGATTCAGTAAGAGGGAGGGAGAGGTAAATTGGTAGAATACAAAAGAATATTAGTGTAGTGTAACTATTCTGTATAATACAATAATGGTGAATACATGATATTATACATTTGTCAGAACTCACAGAACGTACAATACAATAATGAACCCTAACAATGGGGGAAAATGCAGGAATATAAGAGGGTAAATAGGAATTATCTGTACTACCACTCATTATCCTGTAAAACTAATACTTCTATAAATAATAAAGTTTATTAATGTTTTAAAAATCTCAATACTTTTTTAAAAATAAAATAAAGCAGGCAGCATATATATTTAGTTTTCTCCATAAGATACATATTTTATTTTTAAAAAGTCTTCTTTAAAGTAGCATACTTTCACATAGAAAACAAGAAAATCATTATTCTAGGTAAGACAAGTGAAATGCATCTTTTTATTACTGTAATTTTCAATTAAATGTGTTCATATATTTCCTTTTTATTACAGAAGTTAGCACTAAAAATCCACATGGTAATTACTAGGTAATGAACAATTAAAATAATTCTATTTAGTGTGGTAAGAGTTAATGGAGAAAACAAAACATTTACGCTAATAACTGTTTTAAGTCTTTGATTCACAGTGATATCCTACTCGAAGAAATAATATTGCTTTCAACGAAAAGATGAATTTCAATAAAAAACAGTAACTAAATTTTAGAACTATAATTGTAGCTGTAGCAAAATACCTATTGGAATATTGAAATTATTTTTCTTTTCTCATCTCTCTCTTACATATTCTTTCTCAAGACTAAAAATCAAACCACTGAACCAACCAACCACTAAAGACTGTTGTTTCTTATATTATTTATAGGAAAATAACTCAAAAGCCCCTGACTATAGCTGACTTCTCTGAGACACTGGAAAATGACAATAAGGGATCACCATGGGCATATTTCCTCAAGCCGATATTTAACAGAATTGCTAAAATTACCTCCTGACTGGGCACAATGGCTCATGCCTGTAATCTCAGAATTTTGGGAGGCCGAGGCGGGCGGATCACCTGAAGTTGAGAGTTCTGTATCAGCCTAGCCAACATGGCGAAACCCCGTCTCTACTAAAAATACAAAAATTACCCCGGTATGGTGGTGCATGCCTGTAATCCCAGCTACTCGGGAGGCTGAGGCAGGAGAATCACTTGAACCCAGGAGGAGGAGGTTGCAGTGAGCCAAGATCATGCCATTGCACTCCAGCCTGGGTGACAGAGGGAGACTCTGTCTCTAAATAAATAAATAAATAAAATAACCTCATACATAATATCAAGACGTAATACTGAAAGGGACTTTATTGACTCCATAGCATGGTTCAATACATGCTTAGCACGTATTTAATAATTTTTGAATTAAAGAGTAGATAATAAAGTCAGATGAGTAGTTGACTACCAGGTTATTCAAATGCTATTATTCTGTAAACTAAAATACTATCTTCAAAACATGTCAGGAACAAGTATTGAAGAATATTTAGGACAGAGGCCATTGGGGAAGGGGGTAGATGAAAATAATGACAGTAGTTTTTTAGTTTCTCTAGTTAATTTTTTTTTTCTTTTTTGCTGAAGCAATTGATGAGTAGATTACTACCCAATAATTTTTATATTACAGAAGGAACAGAACCCATATTGCCCATAATGGTATATTTGATTGATTATGTTGCAAGCATGATGCTGAATTCTGGAGATATATAGACCAATAAATACCAATAAAAAAGCTATCTGCAGAGAACTAAAGCCCAAGGTAGACACATAGAGGGAGATGTGAGCCAGTGGAAGCAATACGGCATGTTGTTTACAAGGATTGGATATCACACCAAACTGCCTGAATTGGAATGCTAGCTCTGCCACTCACTAGTAGGTGTACTTGGGTATGTTTTTAACTTTTCTAGGCCTCAGTTTCTTGATTCCAATAATGGGGGTAATTATTACCAACTTCATAAATTGTGAGTTAATGGATTAAGATTGTTCATATAAGTTCTAAGAATAGCTTTTGGAACCTTGTGTTTACATTTTATGACACTTTAGCCTGAGTATAAGCGCAAATCCATTAAAACTAAGACAAATACAGAAATATTAATAAGATGAGCTTTAGGATTGATTGAAGCAATGATTCGAAGATGAATAATATTTTTCCTCTTTTCTCTGCCAAAGTGATATTGTCCTACACATCCCAAAACTGGCAAACAGAAGAAGAATGGTGAGCCATAATCACCTGGAACTCAGAATTGCATCACTGATACACAGTGACACAGAATATAAATGATAAAGCAATAATAATTATAGCCACAATGTGCATTATAGGAGATAAGTAAAGAATGCTAAAAGTGTATCAAGACGGAAAGATTATCACACTGGTAATTTGGGGAGTGAATTAGAAAATATTTCTCAGAATATGAACTGAGATTGGAAATAAGGTTTGAGGAATTCAAAAGGGTCAGATAAGGACAAGATATTTTAGACAGAAGTCTTAGAACTTTTTTGTGTCTAGTCATATGGGACATAATCACATTTCCAAACTAATTTCGGGAAAGTCTAAGGGAAGTCTTTAACTGTCTTAGGGACAAGGTACAAGCAAGTCGTGATTATTTCTTCTCTTCTAGCTTTCTTGCTGCTCTAATTTTTCTTCTACTTTTTATTATATAAAGTTTAAAAAGAAAAGCAAATCCACAAATCATCAAGGTGATGGTGAGACAAAAATATTGTACTGGATCTGTAAAACTGAATGAAAGTGGTTTTTTAATTAATTAATTTTAATTTTTTTATTTTTTATTTTTTAATTTTTTGAGACAGGGTCTCACTCTGTCACTCAGGCTGGAGTATGGTAGCAGGATAAAGAGCTTACTGCGTCCTCAACTTCCCCAGCTCAAGTGACCCTCTCACCTCAGCCCCCCAAGTAGCTGCGACCACAGGCATGCGCTACCATACCCAGCTAACTTTAAAAATTTTGTAGAGGTGAGGTCTCACTATGTTGCCCACTCTGGTCTCAAATTCCTGGGCTCAAGGGATCCTTCCACCTTGGTGTGCTGAGATTACAGGTGTGAGCCATCATTCCTGGCAAACAAAAGTACTAAGTTGATTTATTTTAACTAATAGTAAGGTAATTTTAGTCATCTTTAAGTACAAATTCA
Organism: Macaca thibetana thibetana; assembly: GCF_024542745.1. Lineage (NCBI taxonomy): Eukaryota > Metazoa > Chordata > Mammalia > Primates > Cercopithecidae > Macaca > Macaca thibetana. Next base: position 65,182,979 of record NC_065594.1, read on the forward strand.
TGTCTCTACAAGTAATAACACCTGTAGCAAAATACTGCAGCACCATTCTGTAACCAAATGATTTATTTTATTGATTCTTGGTTTGAATTTAGAAGTTGAATAATGTTGATTTTTCTGGGTCAGTTTCCTAATGCACATATACAGCTATAATAAAACTTTTTCTAACCATCTTATAGGTTAAAGTATGAATCAAATCAATTAAATACTATGAAAAGATTTCATGTTGTCAATAGAATAATTATTATTCAAACTAATCAATTAATATAATTCCAAAAGTTAGACAATTATAAGTGCATATTTTGTTTCTACATGGAAAAGTAGTAACTCAGACATTCTAGAGAAAATAAGAAGAATAAAGAGTTGATCTGCTGTCACAGATGGGTACAGGTATCTGTTCCTACGAGTAGGGCCATCTGTGTGTACTGCAGGTTCATTGTTCTGTGACAACTTCCTGCCGAATATAACGGCAGCTAAATCTAGAGCAAATTGTATGAGCATGGCTTCATTTTCAAGTATGTTAGTCATTTATTTTGTTGTCAAGAAATGTCTTTATCTGTTATTGTTAAGTTTCATGGCCCTAGTAATTTTATTGCACATTTGAGAAATAAATCATTAACCACTATTCTATATATTTGATTGCTTTGACAATTTACTCAAACTTAGAAATCATGTTATATTTTCTGAGTTATATATTCTAACTTATCCCTAACCAAAAGTTTTCAAATATGAATCTATTCATGAACAAAATTTGTCGACTATAGTAGTGTATATTTTAATCTATATAATGCAAAAGTTCTAGTTCTTTATTATTCTTTTTATCTAACAAATAAGTAATTGTAACAGTAATCCCAAAGTGTATGAACATATGTGTGTGCTTTATTATCATATTGTTTAATGAAAATGGTTAAATATTGTAAAATGTTAAATGTTGTAAAACGGTAAATGTGAATTAACAGAGTTGTGACTCCACCTCTTCTCCCTTTCTCTCCGTGGTTCCCCAAAATGCACCACTTTTTGTCCTGGCTGTTCCTAGCTTCCACCTCAAGGACCTTTTCAACTACATACTGGCACAAAGTCAAAAGTTTTAAGGTTGGGAGGCATAGCAGGGTGCTTACTCATTTCCACTAAAAACAGACCTCCCTTTGCTTAAAATTGCACTGCTACCCACTGTCCTTCTGCACAAAAACAGAGCCTCATTCAAATAGTAAAACCATGGTTGATATCCCCAGAACTCACGCCATTTGGCATTTTTTTCTAATCTAAGACGATGTTGCTGACATGATCTCTCACAACACTCTACCATTCTTCCTTGGCATATAAAACTGTACTTTTAAAATATTTCTTACACTTACTCATACATAATTTATATATTCAGATGGGATTTTTCTCCAGCACTATGTACCTTTGCAAACTTCCTCTGGCTTCAAATACTTCGTATAGGTCTTATATAAATACGACAGAATAGACCTCCATCACAACCAATTTCTTGAAGTTCAGCATTTTATTTCACATTAATTTCCTCTTTGAGTGTTGTCTTTTAGGATTCAGTTGCAGAGAACATAATCTGTTCTATCTAGGTTAGGTAGAGTGAGGTTTCTTCATAATTGGGAAGACAGATTTCTTCATTCCTGGATATCTATCGACTGATTAATCTTTATAATTTTATTTTAAATGTTTTTCATAGACTTTTACTTACATCAGTTATCCTAATTCTGATCCTTAAAATTTACTCTCAGCCTGTTAAAATGTGTCAAATTAAACACAAATTTAACTTAACTCTTAAGAATTCTACATATTTTAAAAGTTACGTTTGACTGTTTTTTTTTTTCTGCTGAAATGTGCACCAAAAAAGAAAAAAAATGAAAATACTGTCTCTTTTATACCGACAGCCAAACATAGTCATTTCCTAAACTTGATAAGTTTATTAGTTAGCTTCTTCTAGTGGCAAAAAATGCAAACATATGTGAATTACTTCAATTAGTGGAGGTTCATTTGTAGGATTACAAGTAAATAACCCATTAAATAGTCCGACAGCTAGCTTCAAGGTAAACATTCTTATGAACTCAGAACTGCACACAAAATAGCTTAGATTTCTATCACAATGTATTCAAAAATTGAAATGTCTGTTTCCTTTCTTTACATCTGCCCTAAATCCCACTTCTTCCCTGTTTCAGTAAATGGCATTGTTTCCTATAAACTTAGTCAGGCTAGGATCAAGGAAGCTGTTTCTGAAATCTTTCTCTCCCCAGCCCCTCATACCTCATAACACTCCTGGCTTGCTCCTGCCAATTCTCTCTTCAAACTTAATCACAAGTCCATCAGCAGGTACTGTCCAATCTTTGTTTTATTGAACAATCTGTTGTTCAATTAATAAAAGACAGAAGATCCAACTGAAAGGAGAAATAACATTTCAAGCATTTTACAAAATAGAACTCTTCTTGGATAAGACCTTTAAATAATGATTATAAAATGATAAAATATATTAACAAAGCATTCAATAACAACCAAAGTATCAGAGACTATTTAAAACTCATACTTGAAGAAGAGCCCAAGAGAACTAATAGAAAGGAAAACATTGTTTTGGAATTTAAAAGTTCTATGAATTGTTTCAACATGAAATTAGGCAGAGCTGAATAATTATTAAAAAGAGCAGTCATAGGAAATAATCTAGAGTGCATGCAACCCAGGAAAGTGAAGAGGTGGAATGATATGTTTTTCTCAAAGTGTCCATCTCTGTCTCAGCTCATTTGTTAAATCTGTCAATCCCTTAGTTATGTATGTGATACTGGCTGACCTGAGACACCCTGGTTTTCAATTTTGCTGGGGATGACACACTTGGCCTGGCATTCTCTAATGCTATAATGTAAGCAACAGAAGAGAAAACATTCAGAAGCATATGTGCCTTCATAACATCTTCACTAACACTGAATAAGAATTAACATATTCTGCCTACCTGAAGATGAAACCAAATTGATCATATTGATCCATATTTTTCTGAAACACTAATAGTTTCTAATTATAAAATTCTAGGCTTCTTTAAGTTTTTCTATTGCTTTAAGATAGAAATCATTATTTTAATTATTTATTGAAAGATTCAAAATATCTGAACATAAAACTCAAGATATTTCAAGCCAAAATTCTGGAAATCATTTATTAGCATTTTCTTTAATTTTATAATGATTATATAAATATTGTCATATTAGTTTGATATCTTATGTCTTCAAAACCTCCAGAAACCTTTAAATTATGTAAAAAACATTTTATTTTCAGATTGGTATATGTTTAGCTAACCATTTATTAAAAACAGGAAATTATTGTTAATATTACATTTTTTTCTTCATAGGCCCTGGAAAATGGTAGAGATGATATTTATTTAGAAGTTATTTTACATATTAGCATAACATATCAATCTAAACATCAAAGAAATTACTAGAAAAATATATATAATTTTGGCAAGCTGTTCTAATTTTATAATAATTTCACTTAATTTTGTTTCAAAAAAAAAAATGCACAAGCAGAACTAAGGAGCAGGAATTATTTTCTTAGTTTCTTACTTCTTAGACCTGCCAAAATATGTTAGTCTTGCCTTAGAATTTCCAATTCTGTGTATGACATAAAAAAGGTTTACAATTTTCATTATCAAGAATATGCAGAATCTAAAAACACTATTCTTATTTTTGCTCTAGATTAGATTTACAAGCCATTGCCAACTGGAGATACTCCTAATAAAAATCCACGTTTCTCTGCTTGTTTGCCTCATTTTTTATGATGAACTTTGGCTTTGCTTTTCTGATTGTCTCTCTGTCTTTGTATAGCTTGGAAAATTGCCTTAAACCCCTTTTCACTTGGTTAGGGCCTTGACATCAGAATTTATTTAGTCAGTTTTTTCTCTGACAACTTATTTGCCAATGTTTTCCTTCCTCCTTTTCATACAGACAGCTTACTGGGTCTCAACTGGAGTTGTTTCCTGGAACCAAATCAATACCACCCAACTTGGTGTACACTCCCAAAACTTCAACACATTTCCAAGTCTGACTCCTTCAACTAGATCTCTTAAAATAGTTTTTCACTTTGATATTAAAAGCTGAATTTGCCACAAAAAAATGTTGGACACAATATACTAGACTACTGATACTTTCATGGAACCAACTGTATTACAAAATTCATTTCTTCTTTTAGTCTTGGAAATTCTTACGTGGTATCTATACCAGTTTTCAATGAACTTCCTCATTGAAAAACCTCAGTAAAGGTTTTTGAGAACTGTGAAAAAGAACCAGAGTGTTGAAAAAGGAACAAAAATAGAAAGCAGCGGAAATGCTAGAATGGATTTATATAAGACCAGGCAAATTACTACCTGATTATGTTCTTAGAGTTTCCTAAGAACAGGACTAAGTTAGTAAGGAATTCACTGATACAGGGGACTCCAACATTTCTTAGAATTTCAATGGTAATCATTCTCTGCATGGTGGAGTTTTCAGTGGGAGGATAATACCATGGACCTCCTAATAATCAATAGACATGGTGGGACTATGGCATGGCCAAAACAAGACGCCAAAACTTACCCTTCAGAATCAATGAGAAAAACATTACTATCAATGGGCAATAATACCTGAGAGGCCATCAGGATAACCTGATCCACAGGGCTTTGTGATAATGACTAATTAGATCATGGTGTTCCTAGAAAAGAGATGGATAGCCAACTATGGTATGACTTGATTTGTATCCATAAAAGCTCAAGAACTGAGGAGTATGCATTTTTTAAGAAGATAGACTTCATGACAAATATCCTTACCATACACACCCTGACCCCACACACAAAAAACACAAGAAAACTTTGGGAGAGAATGGACATGTTGATTATCTGGATTGTGGTAATGGTAACACAAGTGTATAGATATGTCCAAACCCACCAAATTGTATACATTAATTATATGCAGTTTTTTGCATACCAATTGTACCTTTCAATAAAGCTGGGAAACATGGAAAAAGGGGAAAAGTATGATTCTTCCCTCAATTTCTAATTCGGAAATCCATAGGTCATTTCCACAGGTAGAGATCAGGTCCCCTTGAGGAATAACCCTGTAATGCCAAAGGACATGCATGCATTTACCAGCAAAATTTAAAAAAAAAAAGTCAAGACTTTGTAAGAAATGTTTAAGAAGTTGTCTTTTCTGACACTGACACCACACAACAAAAAATGCCATCATGGTTTTCCAGATAGAGTTGGAGTTACTAAGGCCACATGCTAAAAATTTTACTTTTTTTTTTTTTTAGAGTTGAACAGAAGGGGGCCACCAACATAACCGTGGTTATTTCTTCTGGGTCAAAATTTAATAACTTGGGATTGATATATTAATAAATTCTCAAACCTTTCATCACTAATTTGTAGGTTACAGCATATTAGGGTCAGAAAGACCACATAAAAACATAGACACTTCTCCCTACTTTGCCAACATAGTAATTTAGAAGCAATAACACATTGCATGATGATGTACACTGATTAGTGATGGTAATAAAGACATGGAGGTTGCTGGTGTAGCTGTCCTCTCCATACCTTCTGTTCAATTATCTGTCTGCCCTCTGCGGATACCAGATGGATGATGGTGGACAACTCTGAACTTAACCAAAGTCCAGCCCCAATTGCAACTGCTACTGCAAATACGGTATCTTTTACTGGGGACAGAACAACATGGTATTGAGTGCTGAATCATTACATCTTGATATTCCATCAGTAGAGAGAATCAAAAGCAATTAAATGTTACCTGACAAAGGCAGTAGTACACACTAATTGTCTTGCCTGAGAGCTATGTTAATTTTCTTATTCTCTTTACAATTTATTCTGCAGGGACTTTAGTAATGTTGACATTTCATTAGACATTCCACGGGTGCGATGTACTGATTACATCATGATAATTGGATCCAGTGAGTATGGAGTATCAAATATCCTAAACGATATAGAAAGAAATGTGTGCCAGAGGTGGGCAGATACAATTAGCAGAGATTAAATGGTTATTCAAAATATTGATTTCTTTAAAATTCAAATAGTCTGTAATGTGCTGGGATATGCTTTCTATGATAAAGGATGAGTTTTTGCACCTTTCATAGCCTATATTAATGAAAGAGGAGCAGTGTTTGGTGAAGGTCTTTGGATTTTAGAGACACTGTATATCACATTTAGGAGTGTAACTGAGCCCTATTTACTGGGTACCTCTGCAGGTGTTTGCTTTGAGACAGACTCAGAAGCTCTGTGGTCAATCAAAGATGTGTGAGAAAGCACTTAGTGGACTAAGTTGCTTAGTCCATTGCTCGGCATATCTGATGGTGCTTTAAGTATGTATAGTGGATAAAGATGTTACAAAGAGTCACTGGAAAGGCCTGATAGGACAGACGCAGCTTGGAATTCTATAATTCTAGAACATTTTAGAGCCAAGAATTTTTCTCTCTGAAACACATCTTCTCATGTTTTCATTAATTTGCCCCAGTGAAGACAAGTGATTGAAAAGTGAACCACATAGCATATCTATAGCATATCTATCAGTTTGTAAAATTGTGCATGGCCAGTTACAAATTGTGTGACAGAAAATGTACACTAGAGTCCAGCTTTAAACAGATTCGGAAGTTAGCAATTTATATACATAAGTGAGCCAGAAACTCATGTTACTTTCCTCTTTTCTTCTCTTTTAGTTCATGTCCTTGGCCTCTTAAAGTATTTCCTATGAAAAATTGAGAGAGGAGAAAAGGTCTTCGCCTTGTTTAAGAGATTGGTTAGTGCACTAAGCTGGCATTTGCTAGGATACGCTTCTGCCATTTTTTAGCCCCACCAATGGAGAGTCCTAAAAAACAGTGGTAAAGATAAATCTTTCCACTGGAAAGAGCTAGGAGTAGTACAATTTGTCATCAACTTAATATGAGGAGAGGAGTATCTGGAAGTAGAGAGATATACTATCTGTTGGGCACTGACAAATAGCTTGGCCTGTTTTATTAGAAGCCAGTAAAGAGAAATGCTGGAAGAGCTGATAAAATAAGCCTAAGGAAGAGTTATATGGATGGACAAATTGGAATGGGCATGAAGTGCATTTATTCTGCTGGCTGAAATAATTCTGATTATGAAGAAGATAAAGGTTGCCTTTATATTTATGAGGAATGGGAAATTATATCTAAAACTAAGAGGATTCACTTGGGCGTTTCTTCCTATTTCTGTTCTCAGGTGTTAAAAGAACAAAACAAACAAAACATAATTTTAGCAACTAATTTCAGTGACTAAAGCCTCAGATTTTATAGAGATAGAGTCCTGGGAATATTTCATCCTCAGGCTGGAGAGTATTGGTGGGGGAGGGGGATGGTTAGATTTGACAAATGAGAGACCAAACAATGTGAGGTGCAAGCAAATACATTGTTTACCCTTCCTTACCCATATGGACCATACCAAGATCCATTTGTTTTAAATGGTCTTTGAGATGTCCAGTATGGCCAAGCAGTCCTATATGTGTGTTGCAGAGCTATGACCAAGTTTACTGAAACACTTTTCATTTTGTCTTATTCTTGTCTTTCTGAGACTATCACATCTCAATAAAAATATTAGCACCTAAGTTTTGACCTCAGCTCTGTTATTAAGAAAACTAGGTTAAGAGGGCTGCTTCTACTTTTTACTGAATTATAACTTTTCCTGAATTATCACATCCTTGAGATTAAGTTTGTATCTTTATTATATTATAAATTGTTGCAATCAGATATATGTGCATATATATGCATAACAGTTATATGCCAACGATAGAATTATAACATAATATTACTTCAGTGCCCAGTGCATTTTTTCTTCTCTTAAAACTCATTCAATCACCATTAGGCTTTATTACTAGCCTAACATAAACCTATCAGGATTAACAAACAGCACCATCAAAAAGTGGGCAAACGTTATGAACAGACACTTCTCAATAGAAGAAATTTATGCGGTCAACAAACATAAGAAAAAACACCCATCATCCCTCGTTATTAGAGAAATGCAAATCAAAACCACAATGAGAAAAAAAATGCATCTTTTATTTTACATTATGATTTAGTTTAAGAATTGCATTGCTACTTTTTATGATATATGGCTTTTCTGATAAGTATTTCAAATCTAAAGCATTTTTTCGCTAATATATCATTAAAAAACAAAAATCTTATTATGCAGGCTGCCCAGCAGGTCAGCTAAATGCTAGGTCTCAAATAGTAGGTGGAAAACAAAAGGGCCTTGAAGTACAAGGAGTTGAGATTTGGCAGATGTTCATGAATCTGAACACCTAGATTCCAGGCCCATCATTCCTTGCATGAGGAACAAGTCTTTCCTTCAATAAAGGTCATGCCATGATTTTATCACAGTCAGTTTATTTGCAAGGAGAACCCTGTGTTCTTTAAGAACAATCACTAGGTCCAGATAATTTAACAAAAGTTAAACTCCAACATAGTCCAGAGGGAAAAAAAATGAATTTGGCTCCCAAAGAACATACATATATACCAAAGGAACAGTGAAATCATTCTAAGTGTATCAGTTGAGTTGGGGGAGTATTAGCAGAAAAGGATCCCAAAAGGGTTACAGGAATAAGGATAATACAGAGTTAAACAGGGTGGAATCTATCAAATTGTGCATTGTAATTTCATGTTAACATGAATTCTTGAATCGAACGAATTGATTGATTAATTGATTGAAATCTGTGTTCAATACTAGCCTATGGTCATAAAGTTGAAGGGCTATGCCATTCCCGTAATACTGAAGAATAAGTCTGAAGGATTAGGTGAATGATGCGTTGAAATGTTTCTATTGTGTGCAGCATGATCAACCACTGTAACCATACTATTTTGGGTATGTGGGGGATATATAATTTCAAAGAAATAAGTACCTAAATACAGAAAATTTTTATAAGAACCATGAACAAAATACAATTAAGCAAAATAAAAGGACTATTTCTACCTATTTATACTTTTTCTACCTGTGTTCTTATGTTCTGTGTGTTGTATATTTCCTCACATCTTTGCAACTATGCACTTCCTTTACCTATTATTATATGGCTATTTCAAACTCTTTCTCCCCCCAGTTTTCTGTCCCTCATATGATGAGTTCTGGAGCTGGCTAATGCTACAATTTATGTTTTAGTGGCAGGATGACTTAACTGATATCATCCCACAGTAATATTATAATTTATTAAAATCTTGTCTTCCCTCTACTGAATACAAATTACTCACTTTGAGCAAAGGAAAAAAAAAATGAAATGGCAAAAGTCATGACTGTGCCTTTTTTTTTTTTTTTTTTTTTTTTTTTGCCTTGTTCCACATTCGTTCTCTATTCTTTGTGTCCTAATAGAAGGACCTCTACAGACTGCATCACTCAGGCTTCCATACAGATTTGCTTCCAGTTAGGTGAGCTAATCTGGAGCTACAGAGAGATCAGAGGATAGGAGGAGGAATCACTCTTATCCACCCTTCTTGCTGTGGGCAGCATTTTAAGATGGTGCCCATATCCACTGATCACTATGGCACCCCTTGGCCAGCCCTTCGCCCATGGCTCCAACTCTCACTGGGCTTCAGCAGCATGATTTCCTTCTGTTATCTTTTCCAGTGTAAGACCAGAAAAGACATGTTAGACTCTGAATGTCTCAACGCCCTTTGTTATTTCCCTTAACCTGGCCCTTACTTCTGTAAATATTTCATAAAGAATCTTGAAAAATATGAGTAGAATTGTGTTTCCTGATGGGACTCTAACTGACAATGTACCTACTATTTTCAATAAGGTGTTTTTGGAATCATATAGAAGGATGAGAGGCTGACAGCAATACAGCGATTGCAAGGTCTACCCTTTGTAACCTTAACCCTGACCACGCAAGGTTTCTCATACTTTGAACTCTTCAAAAGAATCTATATAAATCCAAGGTTTCTCCTTATAATTCTTGTTTCTTTGAACCTGCTGCAGTTTAAATCCCTGCAGCAGTGCCAAGCAGGGGGCCTCCAAACAGACCTCTGCTGCTTTAATAAAAGGAAAAGAAAAAGGGGAGATAAAATAATGAAGTAAAGGGCCATGAGAAGTGACACAATTGTGAGATTCTAGTATGTTTGCGGTGTAAAAAATAGTAATATAGAAAAAAGGAGTCACTAAAAGCTTAGATTTTGTCATAAAAATGTGACCTTTTAGCTGTTATTTTATTGAAGCTGTTATTTTCTTGCAGTATTAAAAGAAAAGTCAGATTTATAGGTATATTTTCATTTGTTTTTAAGAATTTGCATCTCAAATACAATAATGGGAACAACTCTGTGATTTAAATTTACACAATGCCAAATATAAAGTAAAAATGTTCTAATCTCTGTAGGTACTAAAATCACACGAACTGTAGGAGAATTGTATCATTATATAAAGTCGTAGAAATCCTGGTCTTATTATTTTTAAAACTTTGATCTAAACAGCCAAATAGGTTAATAAAATAAGAGACTCAGGGTGGATTTCTCTTCCAGTGAAAAGTCTAAAAACAGAATACAGTTGGACAATTCTGAACCATTATAAGATTAAAGAGCTGTCTGCAGCTTAAAGGCAAGTTTTATCCACATAAAGATCTACCAGGGTGGCAATGGATGCCTGGCTTGCCGTGTTAGTGACATTTCTTGAAATAAAGGATTATGATTAGAATGTCTTGGTTAAGTCCTGTTGGGAAAAGTGAATTTTATGATAGTTTTGCTCACAAAAGCAAAACTAATGATCTCTCATTGAAATTGGCCAATATAAAGAGTAAAAACAGAGCCACCCACAGAGTCTGCCTGCAAATGGATACCAGCTTTATGTTTGTGACGGACCATGCATTTGATACTGTTAAGACACAATGCTAGAACAAGTCTGTCTAAACCTAGACTGAATAATTTAATTTTGTAATCTCATATCCTACCATAAAATTATAATTTCAATTTCTAGGGTTTTTTTGTATTTTTCTATATAATCACAAACTCATGACTTTAATAAACACATTTACTATAATTCTATATTTTTCTTCAGAATCACCACAAAGAAGTCCTATATGATATTAGTTTACTGATAGATGGCTGGTCAACCAATATTGTGATCTAAGGTTAAAAATATTTGCAATAAAGTACTTTGTTATATACCTGCTGAGTTTGAGTTTTATTTTTTATAAATCTATGCCTGACTCTTGCTATGTTTTTAAATGTTATCGATCTATCTAACTATATCCTACTTTATATATATAAAAGCATATATAGCATATATATAACTACATATGTAAATATATATATAATATGTATGTATCTTACATCTCCTACACAGATATATATGTGTTTGTGTGTGTATGTGTGTGTATGTATATATACACATATATAAAAACATGTATATAGGCTGTCTAACACAGTGGTTGAAATATATAGATATTATTCAAAATCAGTGTTGAATCCCAAGAATTCTGAGTTTCCCAGAGAAAGGGAAAGAACAAGAAATCTCCTAAATTATCAAAAGACTACTCACCAAATGTTCCCACTAATCGTCTCACAGGATCTTCCCATTCTCCAGATTCTTTCATAACTATACTCTTCCTGACATCTTCCACCCCAGCACCTGTTCCTCAAGTATCTGCTGTGCTGTGGTGCCAGTGCCTGATGGCAAAAGAAACAGAAAGAAGGCAGCGACAGGATCATTTGTATTTACCTGTTCACTGTGGTGTAGTCTTTCTATCGCTCCCTTATTCTGACAGAAAGGTATGTATCTTATTCACCTAAGGCAGACAGATAACCTGAAATATTAAAGCCCTGTTGCTTTTTTCTTCTGTACAATACTCCAAACTTGAAAGTTCAGGAAAAATTCATCAGATTCTAAATCAGTTATCTGGAGGACACAGAATTAAGTGAAAAAGTAAATGGACTGAGACATAGTTTTGCACCACAAAATGTCTTTTTTTCCCCATACCTGGAATGAGATAAAACTTGTTGACACTAAGTAGATAAAGGTATAGAGGTTCCTTGTGTTTGTTTGTTACTTTAAGAAAACAGAGGAAATTAATACAATGTTTGGTCCCCATTCACTGTGTCCCAACCTCCTGCTTCCACATGCCAGTGGGTCAAGGTTTCTGCCAGGGGTCCAATGCCAAGTCATCCCTATACAATTGGAGAAGAAAGCTCAAGAGGGTGGTGCAGTAAGGCAGAGAGCAGAGACAGGTTTTAACCTGTGCAAAACTGGTTCTCACAGCAATGTCTGTATTAAAAGTGGGCCATGAGGACAAATGAGAGAAAGGCATAGAGGGGTTTCATATGCTTATCATGTTCCAGCCATCCTGGACATCTCTAGTTTCCATAATGGTAGTGTGCTACTTCCACAGTTTTGGTCTTTGCAATGGCTGTTCCTTGTGCTTGAATTCTTCCCCTGAATTTTAGATGGATAGATGTTTATTAGTACTCAGATTTCAGGTTCAGAAAGTATCCTCTTGGCTGGACGTGGTGGCTCATGCCTGTAATCCCAGCACTTTGGGAGGCTGAGGCAGGCGGATCACTTGAGGTCAGGAGTTCAAGTCCAACCTGGCCGACGTGGTGAAACCTTGTCTCTATTAAAGATACAAAAATTAGCCAGGTGTTGTGGTGGGCACCTGTAATCCCACCTTCTTGGGAGGCTGAGGCAGGAAAATTGCTTGAACTCGGGAGGTGGAGGCTTCAGTGAGCCAAGATCATGCCACTGCACTCCAGCCTGGGTGACAGAGTGACTCCATTTCAAAAAAAAAAATAAAATAAAAGACATTTTCTGTCATTGCTATCGGTGTTTGGTCATGAAGTATTTGTCCATGCCTATGTCCTGAATGATATTGCCTAGGTTTACTTCTAGGGTTTTTACGGTTTTAGGTCTTACATTTAAGTCTTTAATCCACCTTGAGTTAATTTTTGTATAAGGTGTAAGGAAGGGGTTCAGTTTCAGTTTTCTGCATATGGCTAGCCAGTTTTCCCAACACCATTTATTAAATAGGGAATCCTTTCCCCTTTGCTTGCTTTTGTCAGGTTTGTCAAAGATCAGATGGCTGTAGGTATGTGGGGTTATTTCTGTGGCCTCTGTTCTGTTCCATTGGTCTATATATCTATATATCTGTTTTGGTACCAGTACCATGCTGTTTTGGTTACTGTGGCCTTTTAGTATAATTTGAAGCAGGTAGCATGATGACTCTAGCTTTGTTATTTTTGCTTAGGATTGTCTTGGCCATATGGGCTCTTTTTTGGTTCCATATAAAATTTAAAGTAGTTTCTTCTAATTCTGTGAAGAAAGTCAGTGGTAGCTTGATGGGGACAGCATTGAATCTATAAATTACTTTGGGCAGTATGACCATTTTCACGATATTGATTCTTCTTATTCATGAGCATGGAATGTTTTTCCATTTGTTTGTGTCCTCTCTTATTTCCTTTAACAGTGGTTTGTAGTTCTCCTTGAAGAGGTCCTTCACAAATGGGATCTAATTAAACTAAAGAGCTTCTGCACAGCAAAAGAAACTATCATCAGAGTGAACAGGCAACCTACAGAATGGGAGAAAATTTTTGCCATCTACCCATCTGACAAAGGGCTAATATCCAGAATCTACAAGGAACTTAAACAAATTTGCAAGAAAAAACAAACAACCCCATCAAAAAGTGGGCTAAGGATACAAACAGACACTTCTCAAACGAAGACATTTATGCAGCCAACAAACATGAAAAAAAGCTCATCATTACTGGTCATTAGAGAAATGCAAATCAAAACCACAATGAGATATCTCACACCAGTTAGAATGGCAATAATTAAAAAGTCAGGAAACAACAGATGTTGGAGAGGATGTGGAGCAATAGGAACACTTTTACACTGTTGCTGGAATGTAAATAGTTCAACCACTGTGGAAGACAGTGTGGCAATTCCTCAAGGATCTAGAACCAGAAATACCATTTGACCCAGCAATCCCATTACTGGGTGTATACCCAAAGGATTATAAATCATTCTACCATAAAGGCACATGCACATGTATGTTTTTTTTTGCAGCACTGTTCACAATAGCAAAGACTTGGAACCAACACAAATGCCCATCAGTGATAGACTGGATAAAGAAAATGTGGCACATATACACCATGGATACTAACCAGCCATAAAAAAAGAATGAGTTCATTTCCTTTGCAGGGACATGGATGAAGCTGGAGACCATCATTCTCAGCAAACTAACACAGGAACAGAAAACCAAACACTGCATGTTCTCACTCATAAGTGGGAGTTGAACAATGAGAACTCATGGACACAGGGAGGGGAGCATCACACACCTGGGGCCTGTTGAGGGGTGGGAGGTTGCGGGGGGAGAGCATTAGGAGAAATACCTAATGTAGATGACAGGTTGATGGGTGCAGCAAACCGCCATGGCATGGGTATACCTATGTAACAAAGCTGCAAGTTCTGCACATGTATCCCAGAAATTAAAGTATAATAACAAAAAAAGAAAGTAAGTATCTTCTTGTAACCCAGTGTAAGTATGTACCTTTTGTATACAACATTGTTTCATTTTATTATTCAATATGACACTCATCTTCACTCTCTGTTAACTGAATGCTTAACAAGAGCAATACCCTCACTGTCTGGTTCATGAGTCTATGCTCAGTTTTAAAGTGATACCTAATACAGAATATTCACTCTATGAATGTTTTATGAATTGAATGCATAGATGAATGTGCTGCTAAGTATCAGGCAGATACATCTTTGAGAAAAGACTGTGGCCTTGTCAATAGCGAGGTTCTTAAAACTGGCAACTTAAAAGTGGCAGAGATTGATGCAGCTTTTATATACCTGGTTAACTCTCAGGTGATCAGCAGCACTTTCTAAATCTGCAGGAAGTTAGTAATCCCGTGAAGGCACACAGTTTCACCTCTTCCTCGTATTCACATATTGCTCATGATGAAAGGATTGGGGTTGTTATGTCAACATCAGGAACCAGGAAAAAGTAGAGAGGAAATATTGGATTAGCAAGATATGTCTCCTTCTCCCATGAGTAATATGTAGTTATAATTTAAATGCGTATGACCCCTGTCTTGTGTGCTGGTATGTAAGACTGTGTACATTAGTGGTTTAAATGGGACCTGGAGAAGTTTAAGGGCAAACTAAGAGAGGTTTTTTTTTTGTGGTAAGGAAACATGACATCTACCCTCAATAAATTATAAAGTATATAATATAGTGCTCTTAACTGTAGGCATAATGTTGTACAGTAGATCTACAGAACTTAATGATTCTATATAAGTGATATTTTATATCAATTGAATAACAATTCTCTTTGTCTCTCTACTCACAGGATCTCAAAGAGATGTCTGCATTATTATGCTCATTTCAGTCATTACTCACATGAATCAAGATATAGAAACAATTTAAATGTCCAGCAACAGCTGCATGGATAAAGAAAATGCTGTATATACATACAGTGGAATATTTTTTGGCCTTAAAAAAGGAAATCTTGCTGCTATAGACTGAATGTCTATGTCATCCCAAAATTCATATGTTTAAACTCTCATCCCCAAGGTGACAGTATTTGAAGATAGAGCCTTTGGAGGGTGATAAGATGATAAAGATGTTTCCCTTCTAAGAGATAGGAGAGAGCTTGCTTCCCTTTTCTCTCTGCCATGTAGAGATACATCAAGATGGTAGAGTAGGAAGAGGATCCTCTCTAGAAACAAAACCAGCCAGTACCTTGATCTTGGACTTCATAGCCTTCAGAACTCTGAGAAATACATGCGGCTGTTTCTATACATTTGCGGGTGAAGCTATTTCTCTAGCAGAGTTCTCTGAGGGGATCACATTTGCTGCTACCATGAGCCAAAATTTTCCAAGTTTTTTCCATAAGATCTTTTTCCAAGGTCTCAAGGTGAGTGATTCCAAATAAGCACTAACAGGAAGAGTTCGTGGATAGTGAGAATATTTTTTTAAAACTATGCCCAATACAATGTTTTTATCTCCTGAGTGAAAGAATATCTAGAAGGAAATATATTTAATCCATATAGAAATATAATTTAAACATGTGAAAAAAGAATAGCATGTGTCCTTTCTTTTTTTTGCTTGTTTTTAATCTGTCCTTACCATAGTAGAATATTTCACTGTGATTTCTAATTCTGATTCTTAAAACTATCATTCCATAGGTTGTAACTCTGTTGTAACATTACTGTCATTCTTCTTACTCACCAAACCCTCTATATTACCTGATTAGCAAGATTAGGCAGGTTAAAATTCTTCAGTGACATATCATGTATATATCACTATTGATGTAGTGGTTATTGAACTATTATAAAGTATCATGTTATAAATTCTTAAAATCTATCCATCAAAAGAGATCATGATCCTGGTTTGACCTGGATTATGGCTACTTCTATTACTGTTTGCCAAGAGCACTATTTATATACACGATATGTCACTGAGGAATTTTAACCTGCCTCATCTTGCTAATCAGGTAATATAATCAGGCCAGCTCTATTACCTTAATTCATTTTGCTCTTATCAAAAATGACAGAACATAGGTTGACCTGGGAGCTTACTTTACTATACAAGTTCACTGAATAATACAGACTGCGTGGGTTGCCTTTGGGTTATGTGTTTTCTGATTTCAATGTTATGGTAAGATTAATCACTAAGTAGCTACATTTTGTAATGTTTAAAATAAAAAGAAACTGATATATGGATCCTGAAAAATGGCAGATAGGAGTCAACACTAACTTGCATCTCCCACTCAGATGGACAGAACTGCGTGTGGAGATTCATATTGTGAGCTTTTGCTCTAAAAGCTACTGCAGGAACATAACAAGAAAACAGGAAGAATGCATAGACCCTTTGAAAGAAATGGTTTGCTGCTGCAAACTCTGAGAAACAGCCGAAACACGGTGAGTGCACAAAGTGTGAGGCGGGGAAAGTCTGCCTCCCAACACACATCCTCGCTGGGGAGCCTAAAAATCCAGATCACAGGAGAAGGATTTAACCTTACCTAGAGGTGAAATGAATTTAGATAGCCATGCAAAATATAAAAGTAGAAGAAACAGCAGGACGAGCCCTATAGGCACTCCCAGTCCCCATGGAAAACCAGGGAACCGATTTCTGACTTGGGGAGGGTGGCCAGTGAAACTGGGGAAAGACCAAAGGGAGAAGGAAACTTCCAGAGGAAATTTGTAATAATTTTGACTGAGTGTAAATTTTCCAGGGCAGAATCTGGGAGTGGGAAGTGAACAGGAAATGCAGATTGGAGCACAGAAGCTGCAGTGGGGAGGCAGGAAGCCTGAGAGCCCTGCTTGCTTTCTCAGCAGGGAGGCTTGTGGCCTGGAGCAAGTTCCCATTCCCATCCCAGCTCATCACCACCTTCCTGGATATAAACTGGGTGCTACTGGGGGAGCACAGCAGGAGTGAGACTGGTCTTTCTGGCTGCATGGAAGCTGAGGAAGGCCTGTCACTGCCAGCTATCCCCCACTTCCCTGGTGACCTGTATGATGCAGCAGAGGCAGCCATAATGCCCCTGCGAACATAACTCTATCAGCCTGAGAAACACACCCCCATCCTCCACAGTGTCCACAGCAAGCCCTGCCCAAGGAGAGTCTGAGCTTAGACACACCTAGCCCTGCCCCCAACTGATGGTCTTTCTCTACCTGCCCTGGTAGCCAAAGACAAAAGACAGTCTCTTGGGAGCTCTATAGCCCTGCCCACTGCCTGAAAAGCCTGAGGACTTATCCAAGCAACCCTAATGCAAGCTTGTATCCTCCCTATACTACTGCAGCTGATCCTCTCTTGAAAGCACCAGCACCATCTCCTGGCTGGAGGCCAACCAATACAAACCATTACAGCAACTAATAAAAGAACAACCCTGCCTCAAGAAAGAAGAAAACAACAGTTAACTCCACTGCCTGTAACATCCTGACTAAACAGAGGTCCTGAGTCTGTCCATGGAACAATTTTACTGCTAGCACAACCAGCAACTGACAAAACCAGCACACTAAGCAAAATTATGACTAAGGTCCCACACAGAGTCTGCTCCCCTCCACGGCAGCATGTGCTGGTGTCCATAGCTGAGAGACCTGAAGACAGATCACATCACAGGACTCTTCGTAGACACTCCCTAGTACCACCTTGGAGCCTGAGAGCTCCGCGGGTTGGCTGGACCCAGAAGAGAAATAACAATCACTGCAGTTCAGTTCTCAGGAAGCCCCATCCCCAGGGGAAGAGGGAGAGCACCACATCAAGGGAGTACCCTGTGGAACAAAAGAGTCTAAACAGCAGCCCCTGAGCCCCAGATCTTTCCTCTGATGTACTCTATCCAATGGCAGATAGGAGTCAACACTAACTTGCATCTCCCACTCAGATGGACAGAACTGCGTGTGGAGATTCATATTGTGAGCTTTTGCTCTAAGAGCTACTGCAGGAACATAACAAGAAAACAGGAAGAATGCACAGACCCTTTGAAAGAAATGGTTTGCTGCAGGCCACCAGCCTCCCTGCTGAGAAAGCAAGCAGGGCTCTCAGGCTTCCTGCCTCCCCACTGCAGCTTCTGTGCTCCAATCTGCACTTCCTGTTCACTTCCCACTCCCAGATTCTGCCCTGGAAAACTTACACTCGGTCAAAATTATTACAAATGAGAAGAAACCAGATAAACAACGCTGGTAATATGACAAAGCAAGGTTCTTTACCACCCGTAAAAGATCACACTAGCTCATCAGCAATGGATCCAAGCCAAGAAGAAATCTCTGTATTGCCAGAAAAAGAATTCAGAAGGCTGATTAGTAAGCTCATCAAGGAGGCAGCAGAGAAAGGTGAATAAAAACTTAAAGAAATTTTTAAAAAGTCACAGGATATGGATGGAAACACAGAGAAATAAATAGCATAAATTAAAAAATTGCAACTTCTGGAAATGAAAGACACAATTAGAGAAATGCAAAATACACTGGAAAGTCTCAACAATACAATTAAACAAGTAGAAGGAAGAACTTCAGAGCTTCAAGACAAGGCTTTCAAATTAACCCAATGCAATAAAGACAAAGAAGAAAGAATTTTAAACAATGAACAAAGCCTCCAAGAAGTCTGGGATTGTGTTAAATGACCAGACCTAAAAATAATTGGTGATCCCAATGAAGAAGAGAAATCTAAACATTTAAAAAACATATTTGAGGGAGTAATTGAGGAAACTTCCTTAGTTTTGTTAGAGATCTAGACATCCAAATATTAGAAATTCAAAAAATACCAGGAAACTACTGCAAAAAGATAATCACCTATGCACATAGTCATCATGTTATCCAAAATCAAAATGAAGGAAAGATTCTTAAGAGCTGTAAGGCAAAAGCATCAGGTAACCTATAAAAGAAAACCTATCCAATTAGCAACAGATTTCTCAGCAGAAACCCTGTGAGCTAGAAGGGATTAGAGTCCTATCTTTAGCTTCCTTAATCAAAACAATTATCTGTCAAGAAATTTACATTCAGAAAAATCAAGCTTCATAAATGAAGAAAAGATATAATCTTTTTCAGACAAATGCTGAGAGAATTTGCACCTACCAAGCCAGCATTATAAGAACTGCTAAAAGGAGTTCTAACTATTGAAACAAAAACTTCAAAAGATACTAATACAGAACTGTCTTAGAGCATAAATCTCATGGGACCTATAAAACAATAACGCAATGAAAAGAAAAAAAAACTCAAGGTATTCAGGTAACAACTATCATGATGAATAGAATAATACCTCACATCTCAATACTAATGCTGAATGTAAATGGCCTAAATGCTCCACTTAAAAGATACTGAATGGCAAAATTGACAAAATTCACCAAACAAGAATCTGCTGTCTTCAAGGGACTTACCTAACACATAAGGAATCATATAAACTTAAAGGGGTAGAGAAAGGCATTTCATGCAAATGGACATCAAAATGGGCAAGAGTAGTAGCTATTCTTATACCAGACAAAACAGACTTTAAAGCAACAACAGTTGAAAGACAAAGAGGGACATTATATGATGATAAATTGTCCTGTCTAATCCAACAGGAAAATAGCACAATCCTAAATATATATGTACCTATCACTAGAGCTTCCAAATTTATAAAACAATTACTACTAGACCCAAGAAATGAGATGGATGGCAACACAATAATAGTGGGGGCCTCAATACTCTACTGACAGCACCAGACAGTTCACCAAGACAGAAAGTCAACAAAGAAACAATGGACTTAAACTACACTCTAGAACAAATAAACTTGACAGATATTTACAGAATATTCTGCCTAACAACTGCAGAATATACATTCTATTCATCAGCACATGGAACGTTCTTCAAGATAGATCAGATGATAGGCCACAAAACAAATCTCAATTCATTTAATAAAATTGAGGCTGGGCACAATGGCTCATGACTGTAATCCCAGCACATTGGGAGGCTGAGCTTGTGGACCACCTGAGATCAGGAGTTTGAGACCAGCCTGGCCAACATAGCAAAATCCCATCTCTACTAAAAATACAAAAAATTAGCTGGGCACCTGTAATCTCAGCTTCTTAGGAGGCTGAGATTTGCTTGAAGCTGGGAGGTGGATGTTGCTGTGACCCAAGATCATGCCATTGCACTCCAGACTGGGTGACAGAGTGAGATTCTGTCTTAAAAAAAATAAATAAATAAATAAATGAAATTATATCAAATACTCTCTCAGTCCACAGTGAAATAAAATTATAAACTCCAAAACAATGCAAATACATGCAAATTAAATAATCTGCTCCTAAATGATCGTTGTGTCATTAATGAAACCAAGATGGAAATTCAAAAACATTCTTTGACTGAACATTGATAGTGACACAACAAACCAAAACCTCTGGGATAAACCAAAAATGGTGCTAAGGGAAAGTTTATAGCATTAAATGTCTGCATCAAAAAGTCTGAAAGAGCACAAGTAGGCAATCTAAGGTCATACCTCAAGAAACTAGAGAAACAAGAACAAACCGAACCTAAACCCAGCAGAAGAAAAGAAATAACATAGATCAGAGCAGAACTAAATGAAATTCAAGCAAATAAACAAAAATGAAAGATAAACAAAAATCTGGGTTTTTTTTTTTTGAAAAGATAGACAAAATTGATAGACCATTAGTGAAATTAACCAAGAAAAGAAGAGAAAGGTACGAATAAGTTAATTAGAAATGAAATGGAAGATATTACAACTGATACCACTGAAGTACAAAACATCATTCAAGGCTACTATGAATACCTTGGCACATACAAACTAGAAAACCTAGAGGAGTTGAATAAATTAATGGAAACATAAAATCATCCTAGATTAAACCAGGAAGAAATAGAAACTCTGAACAGACCAATAACAAGCAGGAAGATTGAAATAATTTTAAAATTGGCAACAAAAGAAAGTTCAAGACCAGATGGATTTACAACTGAATTCTATCAGACATTAAAAGAAGAATTGGTACCTAGTCTATTGACACTGATTCTGATGATAGAGAAAGAATCCTCCTTAATCATTCCATGAAGCCAGTATCACCTTAATACCAAAACTGGGAAAAGACATAGCAGAAAAGAAAACTACAGACAAATATCCTTGATGAACACAGATGCAAAAATCCTCAACAAAATATTGGCTAACTGAATTCAACAGCATATCCAAAAGATAATTTACCATAATCTAGTGGGTTTCCTGCCAGGGATGTAGGAATATTTTAACATATCAAGTCAATAAATATGATACACCACATAAACAGAATTTAAAACAAAAATCACACGATCATCTCAAGAGATGCAGAAAAAGCATTTGACAAAATCCAGCATTGTTTATGACTAAAACCCTCAGCAAAATTGGCATAGAAGAGACATATCATAAAGAAATAAAAGCCATCTATGATAATCCCATAGCCAACATTATACTGAATGGGGAAAAATTGAAAGCATTTCCCCTGATACTGGAGCAGGACAAGAATGTTCACTTTTACCACTTGTGTTCAACATAGTACTGAAAGTCCTACCCAGAGCAATAAGACAAGATAAAGAAATAAAGGACATCTGAACTCGTAAAGAGGAAATCAAACTGTCACTGTTCACTGATGATACATGATTATATACCTAGAAAATGCTAAAGACTCGTCCAAAAAGCTCCTAGAACTGATAAATTAATTCAGTAAAGTTTCAGGATCCAAAATGGTTGTACATAAATCAGTAGCACTGCTATACACCAACAGTGATCAAGTCGAGAATCAAATCAAGAACTCAACTCCTCTACAGTAGTTACAATAATAATAATAAAAAAAAATACTTGGGAATATACTTAATCAAGGAGGTGAGAGACCTCTACAAGGAAAACTAGAAAACACTGCTGAAAGAAATCATAGATGACATAAACAAATGGAAACACATCCCATGTTCATATATGGGTAGAATCAATATTGTGAAAATGACTATACTGTCAAAAGCAATCTACAAATTCAATGCAATTCCCATCAAAATATCATCATCAATATTCATAGAACTAGAAAAAAAATCCTAAAATTCATATGGAAGAAAAAAAAGAAAAGCAAGCTTAAGCAAAAAGAACAAAACTGGAGGCATCACATTACTTGACTTCAAACTATACTACAAGGCTATGGTCACCAAAACAGCATGATATTTGTGTAAATGTAGGCACATAGACCAATGGAATGGAATAGAGAACACAGAAATAAAGCCAAATACTTACAGCCAATTGGTCTTGGACAAAACAAACAAAAACATAAAGTGGGAAAAAGACACCCTATTCAACAAATGGTGCTGGGATAATTGGCAAGCCACATACAGAAGAATGAAACAGGATCCCCATCTCTCACCATATATAAGAATCAACTCCAGATGGATCAAATATCTAAATCTAAGACTTGAAACTATAAAAATTCTAGAAGGTATCATCAGGGAAACCCCTCTAGACACTGGCTTATGCAAAGATTTCATGGCCAAGAAACCAAAAGCAAATATAGCAAAAACAAAAATAAATAGATGGGACTTAATTAAACTAAAAAGCTTCTGCACAGCAAAATAAATTATCAGCAAAGTAAATAGCCCACAGAGTGGGAGAAAATATTCACAAATTATGCATCCAACAAAGAACAAATATCCAGAGTCTGTAAGGAACTCAAACAAATCAGCAAGAAATAAACTGACAATCTCATCAAAAACGGGGCTAGGGACATGAATAGACAATTCACAAAAGATACACAAATGACCGGCAAACACATGAAAAAATGCTCAGCATCACTAATTATCAGAAATATACAAATCAAAACCACAATTTGATACCACCTTACTCCTGCAAGAATGACCATAATTAAAAAATCAAAAAATAATAAATGGTGGCATGGATATGGTGAAAAGAGAACATGTTTACACCGCTGGTGGGAATGTAAACTAGTATGACCAGTATAGGAAACAATGTGGAGATTCCTTAAAGAACTAAAAGTAGACCTACCATTTGATTAGCATTCCCACTATTGGCTGTCTACCCAGAAGAAAAGGAGTCATACAAACAACAACAACAAAAACACTTTCACAGGCATCTTTATAGCAGCACAATTTGCAATTGCAAAAATATGGAGTCAGCCCAAATGCCCGTCAATCGAGTAGATAAAGAAAATGACATCTCTCTCCTTCTGTCTCTCTCTCTCTAAATAAATAAATATATATATATACACACACATATATGCCATAGAAACTATCTCTATCTCTCTATCCATCTATCTATCTATCTATCTATCTATGCACACACATACACACACACACACAGACACACAAACACACAAACACACATGGGAATATCACTCAGCCATAAAAAGGAATGAAGTAATGGCATGTGCGACAACCTGAATGTAACTGGAGACCATACTGAAGTAAGTCAGTAATGGAAAACCAAATATCGTATATTCTCACTTATACGTAGTAGCTAAGCTATGAGGATGCACAGACATAAGAATGACACAATGGACTTTGAGGACTCAGTGGGAAGAGTGGGAGGGGGGCAAGAGAGAAAAGCCTACACATTGGGTACAGTGTACACTGCTTGGTAGTGGGTGCATCAAAATCTCAGAAATAATCACTAAAGTACTTAACCAGGTAACCAAACACCATCCGTTACCCCCCAAAAATAGGGAAAAAAGTATCTATATATGAATACACACACACACAAGTCTAGAACATTATACATCAAAATCTTGGTAGTGCTTTCTTTCGGATAGTAATAACAGATGACTTATAACAATTTTTCCTTTGTTTATCTGTACTGATTGATTTTCAAAAATATGCATGTATTACTTGTGTCATAAATAATACAATTAAGAAATAAAGCTTTAAAAATAAAATCAAAAGAAACAATTTCAGTCTCACAAGGAAAAGGTATAAATATGAAAAACTTCGATTATAGATATGTAATAGATTTTTCACTTTCTATTTTAACTGTTGGAAAATGTAGAAAAGGATATTTTAGTAGAATTTCTATGTAAATCATAAAAATTGATTAAGTTTTGATAATCCACTTTCATAACTAGGTCAAAATATCATTGATTTCAAGTCCTGGCTCTTCACATAGCAGCAGAAGTTATCCCCTGGGGAAAAAAGTCAATCTTCTTTCTCTTCTGATAAAAATGTATTCATGGCTATCTTTCGTATTTTAATTAGAAAGTAAACTACTTTCTATGGCCTATAAAATGTTTTATAATCCTCACTTTTTCTGTTGACACAAGCACCATCTTCTACCAACAGCCTTGTCTTAGCAAGAATCATTCTATGTCTCTTTTGTAAGACTCCTCCTTCCGCCTTTGATACCTGATCATCCTTGATATCTGCTCAAATTTCTTCACCGCACCCTTAAGGTGTATGTCCTTGGCCTGCCTATCTCAAGAATTTTGTTGGGTCAGTTTAGTAAGAATTGTCCTACCCTTGATGTCCCCTCTTAGTAATTTTCCATCTACTGACCCCACTACATTGCTCCCTGGCTTCAGATCCCCAGCGCTCTTTACTTTACATTCAATTTGAATTGAGCCCAATCCCTCAAAGTTCTTCTTGCCAATTTTAAGAAGCGTCAGAATATTTTTTTTCTTTAACACCATACACCCATTTTCTATTTCCTTCTTCTCGCGCCATATATTCTAGCTATACTAGTAGATGTAACTTTCTCTAACATACATCAGTGTTGTCATTTGAGATACGGTGCACATGCTGATTCCTCGTGTTACTTTCTGACCCATTCTTCTGGTGACAAGGTTCTTCTTAAAATTGGCCTTTCACCTTCAAAGTCTGTTAATTAGAGTCATTTTCTGACAATCCTTTATAAGCTCCATCCCAAGCCTCCTCTCAATCCTACATATTGTTTTTATTTCTGTCTCTGATTTTTGCTTGCTTTGTTCACAACATTAATAACAACATTTTGCTAATGGGTCTTTTTCACTGTGGATATCACTCACTGTGATAATCATAAAGAATATTCTACAGTAGATAGCATATTTCAGATTACATAGCTAGTGATTCATAGATACTGTCAAGAAATCAAACAGGACTCAGATTTTATGTTGCTTGAAGCCTAACAAGTTAATACGCCCCAGTTTCATGGATGCTAGCATAAGACAGAGACCCTGGAGGTAGAGCAAAGGACATCATCGCAGCGCAGCACAGCGAATATCACGCACCTCCTATTCTTATCAGTTCCCCTTATTCCCCAAGAACCATAGGGGCAGCATACATGGTAAGCCCAGATGGCATTCCCAGATGCACCCAGATTGTATATAGCATGTACTCCATTGACAGAGAGAGAGAATTATCTTTGAGAATGCAAGTCTTCTAGGCTGGACATTTTAACTAGGCACTTGGCTAGTTTATTTGGAAGATATATTTTATTTTACTACACATATGAGGTTTTTTCTAGAAATGATACATTATTATAAAAATTTTTTATAATCTGTGAAAATTTAAGTGAAGGAACAAACTGGTTTTCCCTTATGTTTTATCTAGGAAGACTTAAAACACACCAAGGCCAAACTGGAAACTAAGTCGAATGGTTAAGACACCATATTATAAATATGGAGACCTTAAATAGAAAATTAAATAAGCTATCAAGCTACTTGTAATCAATTGGTATTTAAGACCTCTGAAATTATTTTAAGTATATGATTTTATAATCAAAAGCTTCTTGAAGAATAAAAGGATTTCCATCTTTAACGTTTTTCTGTCTCTTACATATGGGTATAATCCTGTCTGCTTTTACATTCATTACTGAGACTTCTTAATTTATTCAGAACACACATTTTATTTAGTATCATAATATATTTTTGAAGTAATATATTTTTAGTTTAGTCATGTTAAAATATTATTGAGTATATTTTAAATAATTGTTACATGATATTGAAATATTGACAGCAGTATAAAATTCATTTTTTAAATATATGTTCTACAGAGAAAAAACTACAGGATAAAAGCAATTTCACATTGTCAATAAGTGCTTTTATTTCTTATTTATTTCTAATAAAATAAAGGATAAAATAAATCTTATACTTCTGAAAAAGCAACTTTCTAAACACATTATCAAGGTAAAAACATAAAATAATTTAGTAAAGGATTTTTTTTTTATTTTTCAGATTTGTTAAACATATAAAGCCTATGATTAGAGTGTAAATTCTTTGTTATCATAATTTTATAAACACATATCTAAAAATGATTTACATCAATTTCTCATTATTTATAGAATTAAAACTGCAGCAATAATTAAAAAGGAAAACTAAACCAACAATAGGACCAATAGCAATAAAGCAATATTCTCTCTTACTCTGATATCAATCTGATGAATATTACCTGCAGATTTTGAATGAAAAAAATAGCTGGGAAAGTATATGATTTGATGAAAGAAATATTTTTTAAAAGAGATGAGCTGATAAGAATCAGTACTTTGTAGGTATAGTATACTCCATACCATCATCTTTCTATCAAAATTATATTCTAAATAAATTAGTCTGCAATGCTTGAAAAAGCTGTCAGTATTTTACTATCTGAGACATAAAATCTCATCATGTGCTAAAGGAAGACAATATAATTTAGCTTCTTGCAATGTATCACCCCTATTATACAATATGCATTTAAAAATACTAGATATTCACTGAAGGAGGATAACATAATGCATAGCTCTATTTTTTAAGTGTCAACAGACTCAATATGAGCCAGATGTTGGAAACAGCCGATAAAAATACTAACATGTCTATTGTAAATACACTCATGATCCTAAAGCAAAAACTTGACCTAAAAAGAACATTTGGAAAATCATGGCAGAGAAATAGAAACCAAATGTAAATTAAAGAACTAAAAATGTAAAATTTTCACTGGATAAACATTAACACAAAGTAAAGATAGCACAAAAAGTAGTCAGTGACATTAAAGAGATAGCAAGGTAAGTAATTTACACTAAAGAACATAGAGTGAAAAACAAATGAACAAACAAAAAAGCAGGTTTTAAAAATAAATAGAATAAATAAGCAGACCAGTGCCCTATTGGATAAAAACTAATAGGTATATTGGTTGTATAATTGAAGTCTGTGAAAAAATATAAATAATTAGGATTTCAGCAATTTAGTGTAAAGTTAGATCATCAACATATAGATTCATCTAAATCAGAAAACTTCAGAATTTATGTAAGTAACAGTATATCTAGAAATTGCAGTGGCAAACTGGCAAAAAAAAAAATATATATATATATATATATATATATATATATAAAGTAAAATATTAGACCCAAAAAGGGAAAGATAAATTACTTAGAAAGATGTAAGAGATGACTGATTCTTGGTTAAGAATAATGGAGGTCAGAGTAGACAGTAAAATAAATTTCAAAACTCCTGAAACTACCATCATAACTTTAAACAAAGAATTTCTGATAAAGTGAGAATATTCTTTAAAAATGGTTATAATAAAGACTTTGTGATAACCAAATGCTGAGAAAATATGCCACCAGTAGAATTGCACTATTAGAAATCGCTAAAGAAGCCTCTTTAGGCTAAAAGGAGCTGACACCAAATGGAAACTCAAATCTTCAGAATGAAATAAAGAAAAACATAAATGTAAATATAGTTAATAACAACTTTCAAAATCATTACTTATGCAGATTCCACTATATGATAACAATTGCCAAAAAGGGTGGTGGTTGGTAAAAGACATTTTAATATTGTAAGTTTAATTTTTCAGGAAGTGGCATAATAATAATACTACTTTGATAATTAAAGTATGCATATTGTAATACACAGAACAACCACTGTAAAAATCAATGTTGTAGTAAAAAAGTAAATAATTGCATGTGAAGATTTTAGTATGTACAGATAGTATACATTACCCCAAAATAATGCTTTTAGAAAATCATTTTCTCCTTTAAGTTAATGTAAGTTCTCTCAAATTATCTGCTTTTGAATAAATATGTAAGTATGCAGAGAGATACTCTGCCCACCAAAGGAATGCCATTCATCAGTTAGCTGCTGAGGAGACTGTAAGGGGTATACTATTTGACAAAGCATGTTGATTTTATGACATCATTGAATCCTACCATGCAGCCAGTATGGTAACTAATGACTTTGATAAAACATTAAAGGAAAAAAAAAAAAAAGATTGAAGAGATTTGAATGAGTTGATTTTGGACCCAGGGCAGTAAAATAAAAAAAATTATTTTTCAATTTGAGAAATAAAAATGATTTAAATCAAATAAAAAATTCTTATTTTCATTTATTTCCACTTCATGTTTATTTTATTCCAGTGGCAATTGGAAACTAACTTGAACTAGATTCTTTATTTAGTTACCAGTATCTGCAGTGTATATGTTTGTCTCTGAGGTGTTCTGAATTTCTGAATTATTTAGTGTTAAATAATACTCAAGTTACAAATTAGAATTTTCACTTGAATAAACAATTTTGTAAAAAATAATTAATGGCAAACTATAGCTCTGAAAGCTTGTTATAATTACAGTTTTCTAAAATATGTTTTAAGCTTCTGGAATTTCCTAATACCACAAAACCAGTTAGCAGAATGCAAACAGCTCAAATTCATGTCTTATTTTCAAAATAAATACTACAAGGACATAAAAATGTTTGCACATAGTTCAGGGGAATTTGGATGAAAATTTTTTATATTACAAAACAAACTAAAAATAATGAATTAGCCATAAATTCACTAAAAATATGTTTAATGAACTTTGTAAATAATTATTTCAATTCTTTACTTCACTGAGAATGTGCAAACAAAATCCTAGGAGTAAGAAAGTGAAGATAACAAGCAATTCCGTTATATATATATCCGTTCATAGATTTGAGAGTTTTACTTTTCTTAGCATATATAAACCATTTGGTATTTTATTTCATATGCTAGCAAAATTTAAGTTTCTGGTTTTTATAAACTGGCTTATAAAAAGGCTCAGAAATTCCATAGACATCAAATACCTTTTAAAACACTGTACTTTTAGGAACTGAGTGTAAACGAATCAAAACCATATGGCTATCATTTCCTCCAAATGAAATGCACATGTTGAAAACACAAAAGAAGAAGTCCCAAACAGAACTCCTGTAAATGTAGCCTCTAGGTTTCTACAGTTGATGTTGTTTTTTTCTGGTACTGAGAAAATATAGACCAACAGGGAGAACTGCTGCTGTTCTTCCTAGATTGAAGGTCTGCTTGCTGAAGATTTCAGGGAAATGGATGAAAATATTTAGCAATTTCATTTCATCAAATTTCTTATCTTTATAGATTGTGCCTGTGTAAAACAAATGTTTCTGGCCAGTTTCTTCTTTATCGTTAGAGTAGCTATAATCAGGACATGAAAAGAAATGTGTGGTGTGAGCACAACTTGGAGTGAGAAAGACATTTGGAATAGGACAGGCCCTCAATATTACTGGAAACAAAATTTAAATGAAAACCCTATTTAAACTTCTTCCCGTGGTAAATATGTTTCACTCTGCAAAATGAATATCTATATATACATGCCCCTTAGTTTATTCCTTCCAAAATGAATGTTTATTTATTTTTGCTTTAGGTTCCTGTGCTTTTGAGGTCATATAAAAAAATGATTGCTCAGATCAATGTCAATTTTTTTTTTTCTGTGGTTTCTTCTAACAGTTTTGAAGTTTCAGGTCTTATGTTAAATCTTTAATCCATTCTGAGTGCATTTTTAAATATGGTTGGGAGATAATTGCCCAATTTCATTATTCTGCATGTGGACAGACAGTTGTCTCAACACCACAATTGAACAGACTGTCTTTCTCCATTGCATGGTCTTGGCTCATTTGTTAAAGATCAATTGACTATATGTGGATTTATTTCTGGGCTCTCTATTGCATTGGTCTACATGCCTGTTTTTATGCCAGTACTATACTGTTTGATTAGCATAGCTTTATAGAGTGCTTTGAAATCAACTAGCAGGATGCCTCCAGCTTTGTTCTTTTTGCTCAAGACTGCTGTGTCTTTTGGGGCCTCTTGTGACACTATATGAATTTTAGGACTTTTTTTTCCTATTTCTATAAAATATGTTTTTAGAATTTTGATAGAAATTGCATTTTTTCTTTAGATTGCTTTGGGTAATATGGACATTTTAACAATACAAATTCTTCCAATCTGAGAACATGAGATAAATTCCCATTTGTTTCTGTCTTCAATTTCTTTCATCAATGTTTTATAGTTTTTAGTGTACAGATCTTTCACATCATGGGTTAAATTTATTTTTGAGTATTTTTATGCTGTTAGTGAGACTTTTTTCAAATTTTTTGTATGGTTTATTGTTACTGTACAGAACACTGTTGATTTTTGTATGTTAATTTGTATCCTGAAACTGAATTTGTTTACTAGTTCTAAAATTTTTTGATGGAGTCTCTAAGGTTTTCCACATATAAAATCAGTACGTATATAAACAGGGACAATTTAACCTTTTCCTTTCTAATTTGAGTAACTTTTATCTTTTCTTGCACAACTACTCTGGCAAGGACATCTAACACTTTGTTGAATAGAAGTGGTGAAAGTGAGGGGCATCCGTGCATTGGTCTTGATCTTGAAGAAAAGCTTTCAGCTTTCACCATTGAGTATTATGTTTAGCTGTGGGCTTGTCATCTTTGGCCTTTATTATGTTGAAGTACATTCCTTCTAACCTAATTTGTTAAGTAATTTTGTCATAAAATGATGTTGATTTTTGTCAATGCCTTTTCTGCATCCATTGTGATGACTGTACCATTTTTACTTTTCATTCTTGTAATGTGGTGTATCACATTTACTGATTTGCATATGTTGAATTACCTTTGGATCCTTGGAATAAATCTCACCTGATCATGTGTACCACTCTTTTAATGTGCTGTCAAATTTGGTTAGCTAATAGTTTTTAAAGAATTTTTTACATCCAAGTTCATCAGTAATATTAACCAGTAATTTTTTCTTGTAATGACCTTGTTTGGCTTTGGTATCAGGGTAATGCTGACCACATAAAATGAGTTTTCAAGTGTTCCCTTTTCTGCAATTTATTGAAAGAGTTTGAGAAGGATTGGTGTTAATTCTTTAAATGTTTGTTGGAATTCACCATTGAAGGCATCAGGTCCTTGGCTTATTTCCTTGAGAATTTTTTTGATTACCAATTCAATCTCTACTCATTCACTACTGGTCTGTTCAGATTTTCTATTTCCCCATGATTCAGTCTTGGGAGGTTTTATGTTTCTAGGAATTTCTCCACTTATTTTAGGTTATCAAATGTATTGGAATACAAGTGTTTATTGTAGCTCATTTTATTGTTGGTGTTTCTGCAGTATCAGTTGTAATATCTACCATAGCATCCCATTTTCAATTATAAGTATACTGTCTTTTATAATTGGGTTAGAATATACAGAAGAATAATCTAAATGTACAGTTTATTTTTTTTGCTTTAATGATTCCTAACATCCAGATTCAATCAACATTTGTGGTTCACTACTTTCCAAGAGTTGCATAATGTGTTTTTATATTCATTATGTTATTTCTACCCACAACCCAGAAATGCCTATAATCAAATTTTAAGAGTATAAATTATAATATTGAGGTTCAGACTGTTAAATGATATACAAAAATTTACAGATAAAGTGAATAGCAAGAACTCAAATTCTGATATTCTGAATATAAGAAACATGTTTCTTTTATGGCATCATCCTAAAATATACACAAGGCAATTGGTAGAATAAAATACATTGCTAGCTGTTTGAATTTCATTAAAGATGAGTTTTTATTAGGTATTTCATTTGTTTTTTGAATATATTTTATTTAAAAGCCCTAAAAATATAGCCCATAAAACAGCGATTGTTTTACCCATTAAGCAATCAAACCAAAAAGTGTTTTAAATAAACTTGAAGTACTAACAAATTGTGAAAGTTAAAAGCATAAGCATTAAAAAACCTCCTACTCTCAATGACATTTAAATAACTTTGATTAATATATTGGCTTTTTTTTCTCCTGAGTTTATGGTTTGCAAAACTTTTTATCTTCTTATTTCAGTTGATTCACTCACCACATTTTGAAACACATATTCATGGTTAATTAGTTATGAGTCAAAAATTAGGGACAGCAAAATAATTTTGCAAAACCATCACATTTTAAAATCAGCTTGTTGATAAATCACCTTCAAAATATGTAACATTTTTAAGCTGATAAATTAGTTGTCTGTTTAAAGTACATTAATTAGATCTATTTCTAAGCTTTTTAATTAATGTACTTATTTATATTTTCAAACTGGTTTTGCTGAAATACTTTGTGTGTATCAGCAACCTCATATTTGAATACTTAATATATTCTGAGCTCTGTGTTACAGAATGGCAATGAAAATAAATGATTTTGCACACACACAAATAATAAGATACAGTGCTTGTGGTAGGACTTAAAATAGGAATCAATAGAAACCACAAAACACTATTGCATGGCAAGAAACAAGTAGACAGATGCAATGTGACCTAAGAGTTTAGAGAAGAGAAAACTATCTACTAGGGTAGCAACAGAGGTTTTATGGAGATGCTAAGGCTTAATACAAATCTTGGTTGAAACGAAAATCTCAGTAATTGGAAAAAATGAGAGCTACTTTTCCAGAGAGAAGAAAATATATATGTGACCAAAAGTAAAGAGTAGAGTGAACATGGAATATCTGGACAAGGGTGGCCCAATAGCCCATGTGGATTTAAAGGAAGATGTTGAATAATTTGGCACATATGGAGGGCTTTTGTTAGAACAATTCATACAGGATTGTCTAGAGAATATATGTCCTTAAAATATTACAAGAAAAGTAATACTGCTGCATTACTGAAAAGTGGTACTTTTAAAAATTAATGAAGTAAGGACATGCTATAGTTTGGATGTTTGTCTCCCTAAACTCATGTTGAAATTTTATCTCCAGTGTTGGATGTGGAGCCTAACGGGAGGTGTTTTGTCCACGGAGGCAGATTCCTCATGAACGTCTTGGTACACTCCTTGCTGTAGTGAGTGGGTCCTTACTCTATTAGTACCCCTGAGAGCTAGTTGTTTAAAAAAGCATGGAACCCTCTGCCTCTGTCTCTTGCTAGCTCTCTTGCCCATAAGGTTTCTGCATATGCTGGCTCCCCTTTGCCTTCTGCCACGAGTGGAAGCAGTGTGAGGCCTTCATCAAAACCATATGTGGACATCATGCGTCTTGTACAGCCTGCAAAAACATGAGATAATTTTTCTTATAAATTACCCAGACTCAGGTATTCCTTTATAGTAACACAAATTGACTAAGACAGGAATTGTAGAAGAGAAAGTATGGTGGAAAAACTAGATACTGAGAATCTTTCCTGTAGGAAAGCAGCTAACAAAATTAAAAAAAAAAAAAAAAAAAAAAAAAAAAAAAAAAAAAAAAAAAAAAAAAAAAAACTTGATCTGAGATGTTGAGTAGAGCTGATAGTAAACAATAACAGAAAGAGAACATATAGAAAAAGGGAAGAAAAATTGACAGTGATTGTTAGAATGCTATTAGCCAGAGGTTTTGGGAGACATATCATTAACCTTAATCATTGGACAAGCAGTGATAGAATTGTCAAAATTATGATAAAGCAGACTTTGTCTTCTTTGTCCCTTCTTTAAACTGCCATAGAACACTTTGAATTCAAATTGACAACACTTTAAGGCACAAGTGGAACTTTTCAACAAGCATTGTGAGTGACAGAGGAGAGTAGGAGATGCTGAGTTAGAGCCACTCATGAGTAAATTCCTCGAGAAGTGAATGTTTACATTGTGAGATATGCTTGTCATTTATAATAGAAATGGAAATATTATGGCTTTCGAGCAGTGAAAGAGTAGGGCCAGCAAAGTAAAAGGAGAATGGGAAAGGCATGGTAGGAATTACGAGGCAGCCTTCAGGGTCAGGTTGTCTGGGTTCCAATTTTAACTCCGCCGCCTCTTAGAATATGGTCTTGTACAAGTTACTCAACTTATTTATGTGAGTTTCCTCATCCCTAAACTGAGGATAATATTAGTTAAGTATTTCATGAAGTTGAGAGTAGGCTTAGATGCTTTAATACTTACGAAGCACTCATAACAATGCCAGGCTCATGAAAAAGACTCATGAAATCTTTACACACACCAAAAAACCTGATGTGAATTTCAAAAGGAAAAGAGGTATTCAATACTATTGGCAGTGAGGAAAAACTATATTCTTTCAAGAAAATTTTTTAATAAGTAAAATATCAAACACTTTTCTCTTAATTTTTGAAAAAGAAGCATGAAGAAACAACATAATTGGCAATGATGATGGGTAGATGGGAGCTTATAGTAATTTTAAAAATATTTTAATTAAATTTAACATTAGATTGACTTTAAATTTAATGTAGATTTTAGTAATAATTTTAATAAGGAAGCATATTTACAAAGATCTTTAGATATGTATTTTTATAACATATCTTTTGCAGTTCTTTTAAAATCACGTTCAGTAATTGTTCATTTAGTTTGGTGCTTAGAGAAGTGGTACTATAAAATCCCTAAATTATATGGTTTTAGTTTAAAAGACCTACTAATAAGGCTAGATATATATTGACTGGGTAAACACACTTGACATTATGAATTTAAGGAATGATCCATCCTTCCTTTCCTGCTTATGGCAGTTGATTCATACTATAAAATTCATCAATCATCTGTCCAAAAAATATCAAAGCAATAAACATTTCTTGCATGAACACCATGTAAGAGACATTGCACAATTTTTACAAAAAGAGAGAATTTTGTATTCAATCACTGACAAGAATGTCTACTTCTATAGGGGTGACAAAATAAATCATGTGCATAGTAAATAACAATAACTCATTTAGTTGAAAGCTTGGCAATAATGAAGCATCTTAAACATATATACAATTATAAGAAGTAGTTCAGGAATGGGAAAAAAGGGAACAATTCATGTTTTGAAGTGTACTCCATATAATTTTGATAGAACAAATGAGTCTTAGTTTGACCTCAGACATGGAACTGAGTCTGATCAGACAGAGAAAAGAAATGGGGATTGTCCAGGAGATAATATGACATAAAGATGATTAAAAACCATGGATTTCACAGAGAAGTGCTTTGTCAAAAGTGATCTTATCATATATATACATATATATGACATATGTATGAGATATATATATATAAAAATGAGATGTACATAAATTAGATTTATACATATAAAACTTCACACTTTGACATTGGCCCTTTATTCTCTCCCTAACAAAGTAAAGGCATTTGATAATGCCTTTCATTAGTCCACAATTATTATTAAATAAAAATCAAGTACAGATTTAGAAATAATGACATTTGTCAGCAAAATATCAAATAGCTAAAACAATTTTCAACATATTGAGTATTTAAACCTAATCACTGCAGAATGTTCACTTCACATGCCCCTGAGAAAGGCTAGCTTTTGTTACCTTATGCTGGAGATGTTCATAACATCAATAATAATGGTCTACTCTTGATGCATAGACAACTAAGATGAGTTGCTTCTGAATTTTGCACTAGCTATAATCTAGCATTGAAAACATGTTTCTATTGTAATTTAAATTTAGTGGAATATAAACTCATTAAATACTGTCAAAGTCTCATTATTTGGCTTGTCACAGAAAAGGCTGATGATTACCACTGAACATATTTGTATATTTTAATTGCTATTTATCTCAAAACTTTCAACTGTGTATAAAAACAAAGGAAAGCAATTAACATATCAGCAGAGGTTGGCAGAGCAAAGTAGATAGCTATTGTCAGCAATAAACTATCAACACAGTCAGTAATAGGAAAATGTACTATGGTCCAGTAATCACATGAGAAGCATGAGAAGAAAGAATGTGTAGTCATTTTCCTCATAAATTAATGCCTCCAATAAATTTCCATAGTGTTCTAAGTTCATTAGTATGCAACATACAAACTCGTGTGTATGAGTGTATGGGGTGTGTACATATGTGCACATACAGACACATATATATCTTAATACTGGTTGCTTCTTATTTTTCAGCAGCTCATTTGAGACAGCCACTTTCTTTAAAGAGAAATTTGAACAAATCACAGAAGAAACTGATAATCTCCTTCCCTCTTTGACCAACCTTTCAAAGACGCAAAGTCTGTGATGTAGCAAATGGCAGTAATTGAAGTCTACCTCCCAGATAAAATTACCTCTTGACTTTTAACTCACATCTATTTACTTATTTTTCATTTATGAACCTATAGTATCAGAACTAAGATTTCAGAGTAATTAACTTGGGGAGTTGAAACTATATTTATTACTTCATTTATTCCATGTAGATTTCTTCTACACATAAACATCCCACTTACAGACTGGCAAGTCTCAGTGATGCAAGGGAAGTTATGCCAAGAAGATGATGTGATTATGGCAGTGGTTCCTGGAAAATACTTGTGGTTCTAAAACTAGCTGATTTTTCTTAGGAAAGGAAAAACTGTGGACACATTCCCTTGTACCACAAAGGTTAAGGATGGTTAATGGAAATTCCAAGCTGACTCTTTTATGAAGTTCCAGGCTTGATGGACAATGGGTGCCAGTATTTGAATAACTGGAATAAAAGCAAGATAATGTATCAAGAGTATTATAAAAGAATATTATAGAATATGATGCTGGTCTTTTACCACAATGAAACCATAGGTCATGTGCTTATTCACTTTGATCAATAAATCAAAACTAGGGAAATCATAAGTTTACCATGCCTCGCCTCTCTGCCCTCCTAGTTATCTGTTGTGATGAGTAGTATTTTCAACCAATACTAAAATGACATTGAGTTTTATAGGGCAATAGGAAAAAATGTGAAGACTGGTTTATTGAAATCACATACTCTAATGAGGTCACAAAGAGAGAAAGTTTATTTACATTAAATGAATAAAGCAAATGTAGGTTTATATCACCCCTGCATCACAGTGCAATGAAATTAAGAATTGTTTCATTATAGCACCACAACAACAATTAAAAAATATGTTGATGTTGAGAACCAGAGATATTTCTCTCATATTGCTAAAGAAGACATGATACATATGATATAATATTGTGAATAACGCCCAGAAAATTATTCTTAGTTTCAATCTAGTAATTGTTCCACTAGAGCTCCTCCCTGTAACACTCATTAACATCAAACATGGCAAATCAGTTTTAACTTATTAAAAATAAATTATGTACATATCATAACAGTAATCTAGTTAATTCCAGGTTTTACATGATGTATAATAATAGATCCCAGGATTTGTGACATCAGGGAACAGTAACACTGAATTTTAATTATGAAGGAAGTCAATAGAATGGCCAAGAAGGGACACAGAAATATATTTAATATATATATTATATATGGTAGACATATCTATAGTAGATATATGTATATATAGTAGTCTACTATATATACATAGAGATAGATATATAGTAGATATATATGGTAGAGATATATATAGTAGCTATATATATGTAGTCTCTAAAATCATTATCTTTTTTAAGAAAAATGGAGATGGCTTTATTATATATACTTTTATCTGCTTTATTTATTGCCTTATTTTCTTTTAAATGCTACGCTTCTCTCCTTTGCACTATCTTCATTTTTATGTGCTTAATTTGAATAAATTTCTGTTTTATTTTACTTACAGGTATATTAGTCTGTTTTCACACTGCTATAAAGAACTACCTGAGACTGAGTAATTATTTTTAAAAAAAAAGCTTTAATTAACTCACAGTTCTGCAGGCTGTACAGGAAGCACGGCTTGAGATACCTCAGGAAACTTATAATTATGATGGAAGGAAAAGGGGAAGTAGGCACATCTTCACAATGCTGAGGCAGGAGAGAGAGGAAAGCAAAGGAGGAAGTACTAAAGACTTTCAAACAACCAGGTCTCATGAGAGCTCACCTCATTATCATGAGAACAACTGCAGAAAACTACCCCCATGATCTAATTACCTCCCACAGGGTGCCTCTCACATTGAGGATTATAGTTTAATGAGAGATTTCGCTGAAGACACAGAGCCAAACAATATCATTCTGTCCCTGACCCCTCCCAAATCTGATGTACTTCTCACATTTTAAAACATAATCATGCCTTCACAACAATCTGCCAAGTCTTAGTTCATTTCAGCAATAACTCAAAAGTCCCAAGTCCAAATCTCATTTGAGACAAGGCAAGTCCCTTCCATCCATGAGCCTTCAAAACAAAAAATAAGTTAGTTACTTCCAAGATACAATGGGCCTAAAGGCATTGGGTAAATGCTCCCATTCCAAAAGGGAGAAATCAGCCAAAACAAAGGGGTACAGGCCTTATATAAGTACAAAACCCAGCAGGGCAGTCATTAAATCTTAAAACTCGAAAATAATCTCCTTTGATTTAATGTCTTATATCGGGTCCACACTGATGAAAAATGTGGGCTCCCAAGGCCTTGGGCAGCTGCTTCCCTGTGGCTCTGCAGGGTACAGCACCTGCGGCTGCTTTCACAGGCTGGCATTAAGTGCCTACAGCTTGTCCTGGCACACAGTGCAAGCTGTTGGTGGATCTACCATTCTGATGTCTGAAGGATAGTGGCCCTCTTCTCACAGCTCCACTAGGCAGTGCCCCAGTGGGAACTCTGTGTGGAGTCTTCAATCCCACATTTTCCCTCCACACTGCCCTAGTAGAGGTTCTCCATGAGGGCCGTGCTCCTGCAGCAGACTTCTCCCTGGACATCCCGTTGTTTCCATACAACCTCTGAAATCTAGGCAGAGGCTCCCAAACCTCAACTCTTGCTTTCTGTACACCCTCAGGCCCAACACCACATGGAAGCCACTAAGACTTGGGACTTGCACCCTCTGAATCAATGGCCCAAGCTATACCTTGATCCCTTTTCACCATTGCTGGAGCTGGGGTGGCTGGGAAGCAGGGTATTGTGTCCCAAGGCTGTACAGAGCAGCGGGGCCCTGAGCCTAGTGCATGAAAACATTTTCCCTTCTAGGCCTCCAGGCCTGTATGGGTGGGGCTGCTGGAAAGGTCTTTGAAATGTCCTGGAAACATTTTTCCCCATTGTCTTGGCAATTAACTTTTGGTCACTCTTTACTCATGTAAATTTCTGCAGGTGGCTTGAGTTTCTCACCAGAAAACAGGCTTTTCTTTTCTACCACATGGTCAGGCTACAGGTTTTCCAAACTTTTAGACTCTGCTTCCCTTTTAAATATAAGTTCCAACTTCAGACCTTTTCTTTGTGAATGCATATAAGAACATGCTGTTAGAAACAGCCAGCTTACTTCTTGAACACTTGACCGTTTAGACATTTCTTCGAACAGATACTCTAAATCATCTCTCTCAAGTTCAAAAATTCCACAGATCTTTAGAGGAGTGACACAATGCCGTTAGTCTCTTTGCTAAAGCATAGCAAAAGTGGCATTTACTCCAGTTACCAGTAAGTTCCTAATCTCTATCTGGGACCTCATCAGCCTGGCCATCTCTGTCCATATCACTATTAACATTTTGGTCAAAACCATTCAACAAGTTTCTAGGAAGTTCCAAGCCTTCCCTCATCACCCTATCTTTTTCTGAGTCCCGGAACTGCTCCAACCTCTACCCACTACTCAGTTCCAAGGCTGCTTCCACATTTTCAGCTATCTTTAAAGCAATGCCCCACTTCTCTGGTAGAAATTTTCCATATTAATCCTTTCTCATATCACTATAAAGAACTACCTTAGACTGGGTAATTTATAAAGAAAATAAGTTTAATTTGACTCACAGTTCAGCAGGCTGTACAGGAAGCATGGCTGTGGAGGTCTCAGGAATGTTACAATCATGGTGGAAAGTGAAGAGGAAGCAGGCACATCTTCACAGTGACGGAGCAGGAGAGAGAGAGAGAGTCAGTCCCACCAGGTCTGTCTGCAATATTGAGGATTACAATTCAACGTGAGATTTAGTTGGGGACACAGAGCCAAATGATTTCAACAGGGGAGGTATTTTCCTTTCACATGTATTTTATTTAAATATTATTCCAATTTATGTGTTTTGTTGTACTAATACTATGTTAAGAGGTTCAATATTTTTCTTTATTGACAGAAAAAATATCAAACCCTTGTTAAAGTTTTCTTTAGTTTGAATGTATCTACTTACAAAAATAATCAAAGCATCGTATGTTTCTCATATTTCTCATCTTACCTTGAGTCAATGGATGCTTTTTTTTCTTTTAATGGAATGGCTCTGTCCCATGTTTGGTTGCTTGGAAAACACTGGATTTTGGAATAAATTCCTGTGTATCATTCAGTTAATGCTTCATAAACATATTTATGTTGGCTAAATGTTTGATTAACTGGTGTAAACTGTATGGCTACATAACTGAATAATTAACTCTATGATTTTAAAGCTGGGGAAATCTTAAAATGAGGGCTTATCTAAGAATATTCCTTTTTGATCAGTGATAGGTCTGACATTGGAATGCTATGGAAGTATCCCTCTTTCCAATATTTCTACTGCCAAATCTTTAGAGTGCTGTTGTTTATCCTACGTTTTTCCTCCAGGCTTAAAGCAAGTCTTCAAAACACATGTTATCCAGGCGTACTACATTATTTGGCCCAGGCATCTGCGTCTTTGTAAAATAAAACTAAGTTATAATTAAAACTGAAAATACAATTAATCTATTTTAGTACAACTCCAAAAAGGGCAGTAAATGGATGTTACAATTTTGCAACTCTAGCCAACTGACCAAAAACCTAGATATTGGGTTGCTTATAATTCATATTCCAAAGTATTTCTAGGTGTCTGTATACTTACAGAACAGGCTCTCCATGAAGAGTATGTCTCAGTCCAAAATTATTTAATTTTTTTTTTTTTTTTTTTTTTTGAGACAGAGTCTTGCTCTGTCACCTAGGCTGGAGTGCAGTGGTGCAATCTCAGCTTACTGCAACCTCCACCTCCCAGGTTCAATCGATTCTCCTCAGCCTCCTGAGTAGCTGGGATTACAGGTATGCACCACCACACCCCACCCCAGGATATACATCCTCTCCCATGGATATATTTCTCCCACTAATTTTCTTTTTTTGTGTTTTTAGTAGAGATGGAGTTTTGTCATATTGGCCAGGCTGGTTTTGAACTTGTCGCCTCAAGTGATCTGCCCATCTCGGCGTTTCAAAATGCTGGGATTGC
The DNA here is from genome assembly GCF_024542745.1 of Macaca thibetana thibetana. Taxonomy (NCBI): domain Eukaryota; kingdom Metazoa; phylum Chordata; class Mammalia; order Primates; family Cercopithecidae; genus Macaca; species Macaca thibetana. The sequence continues at coordinate 65,224,574 of NC_065594.1, forward strand.
AGACATGAGCCACTGCGCCCGGCCATAAGCCATGAGCCTGGCCTAACTCTTTAACATTTCATCAGTAATGACAGAGTTTCCAGGAATTAATGCCAGGATTATTGACAGATGTTTTTGAGACTTAAACATATTATACCCAACAAAATACACTGCTGTTTAAATGTGGTGTTGAATATTGCTGATTAGTTTCTACAGTGTGGATTTTCATTCTTGATTTTCCATCTCTACCACAACTGCTTTAAGTCTGATTATTTACTTGCTTTCTACATTTTGATTCTGTCTGTTATTTAAAAGATGTGTAATTTGGGAAAATTACGTCCTCTCCCATGGATATATTTTTTATGTTTATAGATTACCTACCTACTCACATAATCTCATATGCCCATTAACATTTAACAAATATATTTGCATTATTCTCTGATTAAAAGACAAATGTATTGCTTTGGAAATATAGGGATTACATCCTCACTATTTCATACAGTAGACCTATGCAACAAAAGAAATATTGAAATGTAACACCTTGCTGGGGTTTCGCTCTTCCACATTTTCCTTTTAAAAGTTATCCTTTCCTTGAATTTAATGGAGACATCAAACACACATGATCACTCGCTCAAACATACACCCATAGGGTATTTACTTAATACCGTTGGTGTTATGGTTATGCTTATGACAAATGATCAGAAGTTTTTCTCTTATGTCATACTTACAAATATGGAAAACTCCATTCTTTGGGAGTAATATAACATATAGATCTACTGTTAAGAATTTCAAAAGACTTTCATCTTAGGCTACACACACTTCCAAATTTTTTCCTCAACCCTAATAGGGCTAGAGAAGTTGATCTATTCTATTTTTCTGTCTGGCATAGAAGGTAACAAAGGCAATTAAGAACTGGTGATCAAGTCAATCTCTAATAGATGCCTGCATTGAGCTTTCTTTGGATTCTAAGAAAATCTTAATATTTTGGAAAAATAATCATCGTAAGTCTAAACATCTTAAGTCTGGGACTATCCGTTTATCCAAAAATATGTTGCAATAAGACACCAGAGACCATGCGATTTTGTAGGAAAAAAAGTCATTTACAGTCTCTCAACACCAAGAGGAAAATGGGTCATTTACTAAATGGTTTCGGTATCAATCTACAGCTTCCTTTTAAACTTTACAACAAAATAGGTTCCACGTGTATTGAGAAAAACGATTCATAAAATACATCTGCATACAAATAAAATTTGCACTGCATCTGATTGTAGTATTTTAAAGGGCTTTCTAAATGCTATAATAACATAGGAAAGGGCAACTATAATTTACATATAAAGCATAATGTTTACATAAAAAAACAGAATTTAAAATACATTGAGAACATGTGAGAACAGTTTTGGTAATACATTTTGTTAAAATGAGAAAATAATGGAAATAGAGACTTTTCAAGTGTATTAAGTACACTAAAATTTCAAAAGTCAATTAGTGAGATATAGAAGCAGACAGTATATGATAAAACTAGAGCAAATGACCAGTAGCTTTGCAAATAAAAATATAAACGTGCTAATAAACAAGCATGTATTAATAAAGGCCAGTCAACTGAACGATGAAGTATCAATTTCCATCTATCTTCTAATTTACATACTACAATGACACTCATTTTTTAAAAAGCCATTTGGAAATACATGTTATGATCCTGTCAGGTATTTATATATTTTGAGTATATGAGAAGGAAAAAATTACTGATGCAGCCAGTTTTTAAAATGACTTAATCACTGTCATATTTACAACAAAAATGATTTTATAGAGGCATATATCTAATAGGAAAATGTTTAACATCATTTCAAAAATTTCAAAAGTGTATTGGACCATATTAACCACATAAAATAATATTAAGTAGACAAATAAAAAATAATGCAACAACTAAACAGTCTATTCATCTTGACTGAAAATATACACACAAAGAGAACAGGAAAATATTATATATGGGTGGATAGGTTCTGCTTGGGTAGTTCTAGAAGCAAATATGAAGTGCCCCGCAACTCCTGGATGGACAATAGACTTAGCAAGGCTGATCATATATATACTTAACATTCTGTGACAGTATTTTTGGCAGCATAATTACAGTTTGTAATCAGTAAAAGTCTTACAGTTTTATCATTAATGTCTTATGATTTCTAGGAGCCAAGGCACATATAGTAACTACAAGGATACCTTACTATCTAGAGCACACCATGTTTTGTTGATAGAGCTCCAAAGGTCTTGTTAAAAGAATTGGGACATTTTACACCTGGGCAGTATATTAGAATCACCTGGAAGCTTTTGCGAATGAAGCCTGTCTGGCCTCACCTGAAACCAATTAATTCATAACATTTAGAAGTAGGGCCAGGGCACAGAATCTCCCTGGGTGATTCTAATTTTCAATTCGGCTTAAAAGAAACTAACACTGAGTTACAATCTTTGCTTAGACCCCTGAACTCTTGGATGCTAATGTGACATAGTTGGAACACAGACTCTAAAACTAATATGTCAAGTCAACCCTTAGAATACATTTCTTCTAATCCAAAGCATCTTCAAGCCCCCAAGAGAGGAGTAAAGATGGATACGTGGAGATATAAGGCTGCAGAGATGAAAAATCACCTCTCCAGCAGTGCCCAAGACAGCTGGCGTCCAGATTGAAGCTGATCACGTGGCACGGTAGCAGCAAGAGAAGAGGAGGGCTAAGGAAGCTTACAGTTATGTGAGTCTTGGACAGGTTTTCCTTTTATTCTGCACTCTGCAATCCTTCAGTCTTCTACTGTTTTACAAACTAGTAGACCAAAATAAAAGTGCATCAGAAATCATGTGTTTCTATTAAATTTCTTTGAATTTCTAGCTAACCAGCTCCAGCCAAGGCTGAAAAATAGACTGATTACTTATTAAAAAAAAAAAAAAAAAAAAAAAAACTAAACTGAGTTTCAGTTCAAAGGAATAGGGCTTTTCTAAGGTAAATTATACCAGAATAAACCTGCATGGTTGAGTGACTTTTTGCTTCAATGAAGAGAAAAAATATCTAAAGTATATGTATGTTTTATGAAGGAATAATGGAAACTGCATGCCTTTGAATCCCTGGGGTAGAAGTCTTATAATTTAACCCCAATTTTCCCCGCTAAACTACCCATAATGCCTGCTAAGATCTGAGTCTTAGGCATTTTTGGCAACACTGTTATATTTGAGGTATTTGTATATAATTTACATTATTGATAAAATATTGTTTGGGGGCCTATTTTTTCCCATCCTAGAAAAAAAAAAAGCACAAAACAGCTTAGCATATACTTAATTTGATATAAAGCAATGTATTAATTGTTCTCTATGTTTACTTCCTTTAAAGCAACTACTTCATTTAGAACAACTTCCTTTGAGCAGTATATATAAATAAATATATATGTCAGGTTCTAACTGAGGTCTGAGGGGAGTCAGTGGGTGAGTGGCAGGTAGCTGGAAAAGCACTCGAGGAATTGCAGACAGTCTCCAGCCATGTCCAGCTCTCTGTAGATGCTGAATATATGTGCCAAGGCAAGCCGTCCGCAGCTGCTCCTAGAAGGGGGACAGTGCAGATCCAACAGTTGGAAACATGGGTCACCTAAGCATACGTGTGGACCCAGTTCACGATGCAATTGAAGGGCGTTAACCTACAGTCTAAATGATAGAGCAGGCACAGGTACTAACAGAGGTAGATCACATCCCTCAGGCAAAATACAGGCTAACTTTCCATCCCTGGATAACAATGCGACTGCCAAGGGCTTTTGCCCTGAGTGATGGTACCACCCCTTCTCAGCTCCTTATGGTTCCTTTGGGTCCTGTATCTGTGCCAAAGTCATGGGGGAGCTCATCATAGGCCACACAGAGAGTATATATGTCTCCTGGAGGAGGGTTTCTTCTCTGGTCATTCCCCTATGAACAGTCAACCGTTAGGGCCATGTACTGAACACCCAAGGAGTGACATGTAAGCCATACTGTAGGCCCTCCCCGCAGGGAGCTACCTGGCAGCTCGCTTCTTGGTTAACCGATGCAATGGTTTTATCATTTGAGCTAAATGGGGCACAAATGCTCACCAATATCCCAGGAGGCCCAAAAAAGTTTGCAGCTGCTTCACTGTGGTGAGCTAGGGATAAGCCTGAATCTTTTGATGGCCTTTGTCTTACCCAACCAGATAACTCCCAATGGCAGATAATCCAGGCCCTTGGCCCTCGGATTCATTGACGGCACAATTGCACACTGCCAAATGTTGCTGCAAGAGGGGTGCCGCCACTTTTAAAACTGTGAGAGAATCAGAGATTAACATATTATCATCAATATAATTAAAGAGATGGACCCCTTCTGGACATTAGCCAGGTGGCTAAATCTGTGGCGACTAGACCATGACATGTGGTGGGGCTATGCACATAGCCCTGCGGCAACACTGTGAAAGTTCATTGTCACCTATCCCACGTGAAGGTGAACTGTTCCTGGTTCTCTGGAGCAATGTCTATGTAGAAAAATGCATTGGCCAAGTCCACTACATAGTGGTGCTGTCACAGTTCCATCGTGAAATGGCCCATCAAATCCAGGATTGACATTACAGCTGCATGCAAACGGGGTGTTATTTTATTCAGTTTCCGATAGTCTACCATCATCCACCAAATTCTATCAGGCTCTCTAACTGGCCATTTTCAAGAATTATAGGGGCTGTGCACCTATAATTCTCGAGTGTAATTCTATCTGCACCTCCTCCCACTTTATAATTGTCTCATTTATGTCTGTATGCCCATCTGGCAAATGGTATCAATGGGTGGAAGTAACCCATTAGAGTTGTGGCAGGACCTAAGGCTGGTGATGCATACGTCCATGCAGCACTGGCTTCATCAGATGCACTCAGAGACTGAATTACGCAGCTGTGGTTTGTAACACCAGACCTTGTAAAATGTCCACCTCCAGAATGTATTTATTTCCAGTACGGGAGAGACATACATAGTAAACAAATGGGAAGCCAAACAGTTGATGCCAAAGTGCAGAGATAGAGGTTTCACTTTCACCGACTGGCCGCCATAACTGTGGACATAAGCAGGTTGCCCAGAAACTTATCCGGGTTCCCATAAACAAGGCTGCAATCTGCGCCAGTACTGACCAGTGCCGGCACCTGTTGTACGTTGGCGGGGGTGCCAGTGGATTGCTAATTCCACGTAAGGCCTCCAGTCGTTCAGTGTCCCCCGCAAGCTGAGTGCCTTGGCCAGTTCTCTCATCAAACAGGAAAGGCTCTACGTTTCCACCTGGTTGCAGCAAGTAGTCTTTGAGCTGAAGCACCCGGGTGGGGCTGGGTCATGTAACAATGTCCTTCTTGCACTTGGGCATTTTCTGGAATTGCTGCTCTGCAGACAACTGTCTCCACAAGGTTAAGAGTACTTTATTGGGCTACTTATCAATTTTCCCTCAGTCAGTCCTGGCTAAAATCACATCTATCCACATCTGTGAGTGTGCACTCTTTGAGGCCCCCCCTTTTTTTTCCTGTGGGGGTGCCCCCTGCATGCAGAGTACCTTCCGCTTTTTTATGTCATGAACCCCTCGGTCCCTCCAATGGCCTTCTGCTTCCCTGAGAAACACCCTAGCGGTGGTCACTTCATGTATGCAGCACCCTACCTACCAGGTGAGAACAGCAGCTAGGGAGCCAAAGACACTCGGGGGTGCAGAACCCAACAGGAGATTCCTCATGTGGGAGATGAAACATTCATTCTGTGACCCCCAGGTATTCAGGTCAAACATAGCCTGCCGCACACCCGTCTCCTGGATGACCTGCACCAAATCGGCATATGACTGCCATCTACTCACCGTTTTGGGTATTTCACCAGCGTCGTTTCACACAGTCGCCTTGCCCTGCGGTTAACCCCTTGCTCACACACAACCGCTGACGGAGGAACGGGGTGAGCCATGATAGAAGCCAGCTTTTCCATCTCAGAGGTGAAACAGGAGATACTATCTGCTTCCCCGTTCCATAAAGCACCCATGCAGGCAGAAGTTCCCCTGGACACTGGCGGCACTGCTTGCCTATTCCCACAACTCTGTTGGAGTATAATAGGTAATATATGAAGTGTGTTGCATTATGGTGGGGGTTCCCTGAGTCTGCCCTTGGGGCCCCAATGGCTGTTTATGATCTACCTCTAGATCTGATTACGGACCACCGGACGAACCCACCCCTGGGGTTCTTTCTCTTCGGCAGCAGACCGAGCGGGGGTCTCCAGCCGAGGTGACAAACCCAGGCCTATATTTAGAGCAGCCTCTAATTCCTTTTCCAAACTCTGTATGCAGGCCTCCAGGTGCCCCGCCTGCACCTGGAGGACTTACCTGGAGGACAACTCAGGCACTGGTTGTGTACTTCTCGCAGAGCAGTCAAAAATATCCATCCAAATCTGCAGGCAAAAGCTCCCTCCTTCTCGGCGCTCCGCATTTCCAGCTGCTTCAGTTCCTTCTCCATGCTCGCGGGGTCCCATCTACCAGCGCCCAGGTTTCCACCAGAGCTCATCCGAGGAGCACAGCTGCCACCAGGTACCACAACCCATATTGTGGCCACGTGGCCTACCCAGAATCAGCGGGGACCGAAGTCCACCCACCTTGGGATCCTGTTCGTAACACCAATTGTCAGGTTATAACTGAAGTCTGAGGGGAGTTGACGGGTGAGTGGCGGGTAGCTGGAAAAACTCGAGGAATCATAGACAGTTTCAACATGGTTTTACTCTCTCTGGGCACGAATGAGACATATGTACAGCGTTGGCAGTGTAATTACACCTTTTACAGACAATAATGGCGCCGAGCCAAGCACAAGCTCATGGGCGTTACCACCGAATGTGCCTCACGTGGAATGGTTACATAGTGTGTGGGGTTGTGTGCCTGCTCTCCAAACCTGCTGAGCCATGCCACGCCAGAAGGCCACCTCCGCCTACTCCCGACTAAAGCACAACCATTTCCCTTTATACATATGATATCTTTGTATATAAATATATGATATATATGATATCTTTTTATCTGATAAAATTGTTTTAAAATAATTTAAAGCATGTCACTTTGGAGGCTCACTTTCACAGCAAGCATGTGCCTGAGTTATCCCATGTTCATTTCAGGGTGGTTATTTAAGAATTCAAACAGGGGAAGAGACGGAGGGAGGGAGGGAGGGACGGAGAAGACTGGGGAGAGGAAGAGGTGGGAATGACAGAGGAGGGAGGAGATCTGATCTTCTTTCCTTCTGAGGGCACTAATCCCAACAGGATAGTCCCACCCTCAAATTCTAATCTAAGCCTAATTACTTCCCAAGGACGTCACCTACAAATGCCATCCCACTGGGGGATAGGGCTTCAACACATTAAGTTTAGGGGGAACACAAACATTCAGCCCATAACTCCAAGACCAATTTATAACACATGCAAAAAACGTACAAGAGACTGAAAAGAAATCCGTAAATATCTGTCTACTTCAAAAATTCTACGATAAGTAGAAGATCCTTAATTTTGGAAAGTAGGTGAGGAATCATGCCTTTTATATGGCACCTGCTTTTATAAATCATAGTATTTCAATATTGCTACTTAGTAATAACTAAAGTTATCCACTATTCTTGAAAAAGAGTGTTTAGAAGTATAATCTCTAAGGTATCATATGCACTTGGGTTCTTGGGTTACTAAACATATTTGAGAAAATGAATTGACCACTTTGATAATTTTCTAGTACATGCAAATAATTTTCAAGAAAATAATAGAATTGAATCATTCATATCATTTAAATATTTTTCAAATATGTATTTCATTCTCAATGTAAAAATTATGTATTTTACTTGTTCGCAAAGAATTTTAATATGTTTTCTATCTTTCCTAATTTCAGAATTTTTATCAACTATGTTCTCAACTCTTTTGGGTATTCCTGTTACTTGTTTAAAAAAATACCAGTTACCACAAAGATGTCAAGCCTTGAAATAAATACTAAATATTCAGATAACCAAGCAAAATTTAAAACGTTCATTTTATCTTCATTACTATATTTGTCAGTGTCTGATTTTAATCTTTAAACGTGAAAGTTGTTTTCACTTTTGAGTGTACACAGTCTCTTCAGTTCTATAATTCTATTTTTTTAAAAATTCACTTTGTATTTTTGTTTAGGTACTTCTGTTAGTAATTCCTCCACAGAAGCTTCCTGCTCTAGTTATTTGGCTTATCAGCCCTCCTTAGATGTATAACAGAGTTAAGTGGCTTCCATGTTTCTGAGCTCACCATATTGATGAGAAGGGCCTCTCCAGGTGCAAACAATGAGAAGAAAGCAGCTATTATTAGAGATCTACTTTGGAAAAAAGTAAAGCAGCATCTCCCAGAGACATGAGTGAAATTAATAAGATAAAGAATTCAGTGCTGAAGTTAATAAAGGGTCATTGGTGGTATACACAGCCTCATTGAATACTAGTTGCTTGGAGAAAGTCCATTTTAGGTAAATTTATTCAATTATGAAGATGTTTTTATAAGCCTGCTTCTAAAAATTGAGTCACTATAGACTATGATAAAGATAACAGGGTTTGGCATTAGGGATTTCACCCAACTCATTTCCTCTCTTCCAAAATGTATTGTGGTCCTGAGATCCTCAACTAAGAAATGAGAATGGAAGATTAATTACTTGATATGAAATTTATTAATTTTAAATAAGCAGTGAATGAAACCCTTGGCCCACTGTTGGGAATATTGTAAACACTCTATGACCTGCTCTTAGTTATGTTTTATTAACCATTACTGAAATCAATATTTTTTCATCTCTGCTATTACCACCCTGTCAAAATCACCAAACACAGTTTGTTTGTTTTTTTTTGTTGTTGTTGTTGTTTTTTTTTTTTTTGAGACGGAGTCTCGCTCTGTCACCCAGGCTGGAGTGCAGTGGCCGGATCTCAGCTCACTGCAAGCTCCGCCTCCCGGGTTCACGCCATTCTCCTGCCTCAGCCTCCCAAGTAGCTGGGACTACAGGCGCCTGCCACCTGGCCCGGCTAAGTTTTTTTTGTATTTTTAGTAGAGACGGGGTTTCACTGTGTTAGCCAGGATGGTCTCGATCTCCTGACCTTGTGATCCGCCCGTCTCGGCCTCCCAAAGTGCTGGGATTACAGGCTTGAGCCACCGCGCCCGGCCACCAAACACAGTTTGACCCAACTTTTTAAAAACTGCTCCACACTTTCCCTAAACAGAAAGCATTTTCTCCCTCTACTTCATAAGCAGAATGTTTATTTTAAAATTGGAATTCTGACTCTCTCCCTTCTCTGTTTAAAATCTATGTATTCTACTATCCTAATACTACAACCTGCAACATGACAGATGGTACACTAATTGCCTGAATCTCCAGTCTGTCCTTTGCTTTCCTCAAACCCTCATTGTGTTAATACCAAGCTGTTTCTTCCCTTTGCCCTTTTACTATTCCCCCACCCCAAACTTGTAATCTACTTTCTTCATCCTATCTCTCTGTAACTGTCTATATGTTTGAACTTCACTGAATCAACTAATATTTGCTGAACACTCAGATCTTATTCACACAATAGTACCTTGTTATCTATATCTAATAAGGTTATTTTTTCTGTACCACTCTCTATATATCCTTTGTAACACTTATCATACTTGTATTTACTTTTTCAATACATCTCTTCCTTCCTAACCATGTGGTTTACTTCTGCCAGTGAAATGAAAGGCAGGTAAAAGTAATGCTTGATTATTGCATACATGGCTGGGTTTTTTCTCTTGCACATGTTCCCTTTACCTTGAGATCTTGCCGTTTTAAGCCACTGGTTCAAAGATATAAGTGACATGTGAAGTAGATGTGATTATAACCCACAGGTTTGAACCAATCTCTGACAAGCCAAATACAACATCAGCCTAATCTCAGTTGACCAGCAGAGATTAAGAAGCAAATGCTTATTGTGGTGTGCCAATGAATTCTGCTGTGCTTTAGTGTGCAAAAATTATCTCTATCCATCTGGATATGTATGTACCTAATATATTGGTTTCAAATCCGGACCATCAGGGTTAAGCAACTACAGAAATATATCCTGGATTGGCAGCCACCAATAAAAATGAGGTAAATTTCAAATTAAAGATATTATAAACTCTAAAAAGTTACTGGGGCCAGGTGCAGTGGCTCATGCCTGTAATACTTTGGGAGACCGAGGTGTGAGGGGTGGGGGGCGGGTCACAGATCAGGAGGTCAGGAGTTCGAGACTAGCCTGGCCAGCATGGTGAAACCCTGTCTCTACTAAAAATACAAAAAAGTAGCTGGACATGGCGGTGCACACCTTTAGTCCCAGCTACTCAGGAGGCTGAGGCAGGACAATTTCTTGAACCCAGCAGGTGGAGGTTGCAGTGGAGCTGAGATCACACCACTGCACTCTACTCTGGGCAACAGAGCGAGACTCTGTCTCAAAACAAACAAGCAAACAAACAAAAAGTTACTAACTTACATTTGGAGGCCTCTTATGTTGTTAGTGTGTTACTGTTTTAGGTAAAGCAGTTAACATCAAGGAATTGGTTTAATTTTGATTCCATTCAAAACGCTTAACTGAAATTCTTTAATATTTGTTTCATAAAGCAAAGAGAATTAAAGAATACTAAGAAACAGCATGATAAAGTAAAAAAGTGCTCTAGGAACTTAGATCTCTGCAAAACATGATCATGGGTTAGATAAATCCAATTAAAATGATGCCTTTGAATGCAAGTTAACCCAGTCTTATAAAAACAGCATGCCCTATGTACATGTAGTTTTTTTAAAAAAGAAGAAAAAAATTTTTTAAATGTATAACAAAGAAAATTAGGAAATGTATAAAAACAGTTATTTGAATAGTTTATAATATACTTAATATATTTTTAAATTGTGTTGTGATTCATATTTGAATTCCTAAAATGTGTATGAATTGTTTGAAATTGTTGATGCATTAAAAATGCATATACATTAGGGAATACTGGGTAGTGGCAGCTGGTTAAACTGTGATTGTTCTTTAGAAAACCCAATACAATCATCAATCTAAAGAAATACTTACCAACAATGTCAGATAAATGTTTGTTTGTGCATCATAAAAAAAGGCAATACCCCTAGAAGGATTATGGAATACTAAGAAAAATAAATTTCCATGGAAATCTGTACCCCTAGGGGAAAATAGAAGTTTCACAGCACAGTAGCACTGATAGCTTTATCATCAACTTCCTCATTTGGAGCCTACTCCAATGCTTTCAATTATGTGTAGCCATGAACAGTCACATAGAATGCATCTGATGTTTTTTACTGAACTAATCATCACTGAAAGGACAACTGTCAAAAATATACTGCCAAGAAATCATGTGAAAAACAATTTTATTTATGTAATTTCCAACAATAAGGAAATGGCAGAGTTAGTATTATTTCGTACGCTTAATTTAACCTTTGTTATCCATATTCTAAAAATTGTCAGCAACTTCAACCATTATCAAAAAACCTATTTCAGAAATATTTCAAGTGAATACTAACAATGGGACTCTCTGTTTTGGATATAGGACTTTGAGCTACTGACTGTGGAAAAATTTAGCTGTTATGATCATCATTGAACTATCACTCAAAACATCAACGAAAACTATTTTTTTTACAAAAATAAAACATTTATTGTCATATACAGTGTTGTTCATAAAATTTGACTGAACTTGTGATAAATGGTAAGGGGACAACATTTAGCTTTCTCACTTAAGAGAGGAAACAAAAATTGCCATATATTTATAGATAAAAAAATATTTTGAGTATGGCAAAAATAAGTGACTTACTACACAGTATCAAATTTCACTTTTCTGTTAGGAAAGTTCATTGCCTTAAGGAATTAACTCTGCTTAAGACATAAAAAAGTATTAAAATCTAGCACTATATTAGCATATTATAATGAAATTGTAAAAAAAAATGAATAATAGAGTTGACTTTGCTCTATGACAGGCACAGAGTTGGTTGTTGTGGGATTTGCCCTTGTATTGGCTTATTTTTCTCTTTTGGTGCTGATAAAAGAATCCCTTTATTAAATATAAACACTTGAAAGGTATCATACTTTTACTATCAGAAGTTTCTCTTTTTTCCTTGCTTTCATGTTCATGTTGAATATATCAGAAACCTAAAATAGTCAAAGTGGACAAATTGGGCCCCTCTGTATTTTTAATAGTTCCTATTTCTGCCTTTCCTAGAAGTTCAATTTTACAGTTGATTTTGAGGGAGTTTAAGAGTAGGAGTTTATTTATTTATTTATTTATTTATTTATTTATTTATTTATTTGAGATGGAGTCTCACTCTGTCGCCCAGGCGGGAGTGCAGCGGCATGATCTTGGCTCACTGCAACCTCTGCCTGACCAAGATGGTGAAACCCCGACTCTACTAAAAAATAAAAAATTTACTGGGTGTGGTGGCACGCACCTGTAATCCCAGCTGCTAAGGAGGCTGAGGCAGGAGGAGTTTAGCTTTACAGTGAAAACATCTATTATTATTAGGATTCTAATTTGCATTAGATATTAGTCCTTTCTCATGCTGTTATGAAGAAATACCCAAGATTGGGTAATTTCTAAAGAAAAGAACTTTAATGTATTTGCAGTTCAATATGGCTGGGGAGTCCTCAGGAAATTTACAATCATGGTGGAAGGCACCTCTTCACAGGGCAGCAGGAAAGAGAATGAGTGTTGATAGAAGGGGGAAGCCTCTCATAAAACCATCAGATTTCATAAGAACTCACGATCACAAGAACAGCATTGAAGAAACTGCCCCCATGATTCAATTACCTCCCACTGGGTCCCTCGCACAAGACGTGAAGATTGTAAGGATTATAATTCAAGATGAAATTTGGGTGGGGGCACAGCCAAACCACATCAGGTATATTCACACATTTACCGTTTTAAGAATTTTGGCAAATGTATATATACTCATGTAACCACCATCATGATGGTAACATAGAAGAATTATATTATCCTTGAAAACTCTCCCTCACTCCTCTGTCATCACGTCTTCCCTCATGGCAGTTGTAACCACTAATCTGGTTTCTGTCCCTATAGAGTCATCTTTGCAAGAAGGTCATATATATATAATCAAACAATATGTAACTGTTTGAGCTGGACTTTCTTCATGAAGCATAAAGGACATGAGCTTCATTCATACTGGTAGGTGCTATTAAGAGTTTTTACTTTTTATTGCTGAATATTATTTCATTTTATGGATGTTTCCCAGTTTGTTTATCCATGACCCAGTTGAAGAACATTTAAATTGTTTCCAGTTTGGGGAGATTACCAATAAGCCACTATTAACATTCACTTACAAGTTTTTATGTAAATAGATTATTATTTCACTTGGCTAATTACTAAGGAGTGATATTACTGGGTTGTATGTAAAGAATATGTTCATGCTTTTTAAAGAAACTGCCAAACTGTTACCCAAGCCTGTCATAATATTTTACATCTCTATTAGCAGGAATAAGTGTTGCAGTTGTTGTACCTCCTCTATAATATTTTGTATGCCCAATCTCTTATATTAGACATTCTTAACAGGTGTACAGTAAAATCTCACTGCACCTTTAATTTGCATTTCTGTAATGCCAATGTATGTTGAACATATTTTCCTGTGCCTATTTGCCATCTTTATTTCTTTGAAACATCTCTTCAAAGTTTTTGTTCAGTTTTACTATTGAGTTGTTCAGTATCTTGTTATTGAGTTTTGAAAGTTTTTAGATATTCTTGACACAAATCCTTTATTAATATATAGTTTGCAAATATTTTTTTAAGCCTCTGGTTTCTCTTTTAATTCTTTTCACAACATGTTTGGTGAAGTAGAAGTTTCTAGTAAAGTAAGACGAAGTAAAATTTATCATTTATAGAGCATGCTCTTGCTTTCACACCTATAATTTCTATTTATAGATAGAAATAGTTTTAATTATATGTAGTTACTTATAGTTTTAATTAATTTAATAAAGTAAAATTAAATTAATTTATTAAGTTAAATAATTTAATTTAGTTCATGAACTATTTTGAGTTAATATTTGTACATCATACAAAGTTTGGATAGAGGCTCTCTTTTTTGCTCATTGGCATTCCTTGTTTCAGCATCATTTGTCAAAAATGCCTATACTTGCAGCTGGTTGTGGTAGCCTGCACCTGGATGCCAGCTCCTCAGGAGACTGAGGCAAGAGGACCTCTTGCCCAGGATGTCAAAGCTGCAGTGAGCCGTGATTACAACAGTATACTCCAGCCTGGGTGACAGAGCAAGACCATGATTCTAAAAAAACAAAAAAATCAAATGACAATGTTAGATAGATTTCTAGACTTTTTATTTTATTTTATTCATCTATAAATCTAGCCAATAATTGTATATAAAGACAGGCTTCAGGGAAATTATAAATTTACTGATAAAATTTGAGTTGATTAGTAGTGGTCAAAAATTTAATAACTTTGAACTACTTCACACAGTTATAAAATGTTATAGAGGTTAGTTTTACATGTCGGGTAAAATGTCCAATCATGTGCCTGAAGACACCAAAAATATAAACACCAGCTTTCTTGTTTTCTTTATACCTGTTTCTTTACCATTATTCAATCAGTGTACTTTGTAGAAATTCAATGGCTTTTTTTTTTTTTTTTTTTTTTTTTTTTTTTTTTTTTTTTTTGGCATGGGGTTGCAGGGAGGCTAGACATCGAATTAGAAGAAAAAAGGGAAAAATAACTTCTGTGCACATTGTTAGGTCCCAAGCCTTTAAAGTTCATGTAAAAATATTTTTGTTTTTGCTTTATTCTGTATTTGTGGGTGTATTATAGGTTCTCTATTTTCTGTATCGCTATATAAAGTAGATATTAGTCCTTTCTCATGCTGTTATGAAGAAATACCCAAGATTGGATAATTTATAAAGAAAAGAGCTTTAATGTATTCACAGTTCAACATGGCTGGGGGAGGCCTCAGGAAATTCACAATCATGGTGGAAGGCACCTCTTCACAGGGCAACAGGAGAGAAAATGAGTGTTGATAGAAGGGGGAAGCCTCTCATAAAATCTCTACATATAAAGTAGAGATAGCAGAAAATATCTTCTTCAAAAAATATTTATCTTTTAAAAATAATTTTAAACCAGATTAAGATTTCAGTGTTGTAAAGATGATTTTTATTTTCTTTTTAAGTAATAATAAAGAATGAGTTGACCAGGTTAATTGAGTTGATTAAGTAGACTCTTATATCATCTTGTTTTCATTGTATACATTTTCTTTTGTTAGACTGCAATAAAAAGTTTGTACAAACTACTTTTACAAACCATCCTAGACCAAAGTACCATCTCTAGCATCTCAGTGACATCTATGCAAACTCTGGCCATCCATTTCAAAGAGGACTTGGTCCTTTAAAAATAATCTATTATATGTCAATTATGGTTTGCAAGCATGAGTGATAGCCCTAGAGTTGGTAAATCTGTGTGTATGTATTACCTCCTGAACTTTGAAGTGAAGGCAGACCAGCAGAAAGAGAATATATTGGCTTGGTCTTGTTTTGTCTGGCAATTTGGAAATTGGGGCTTTTATTTTGGCCTCATGATCTTTGTATCAATTGGTGCTGGATAAAATATATATAATTTTCACAAAGTATAAGTCAAGTCTTAAGCAAGTTTGTTCAACCCACCTTATTTTGTTGTTGTTCTGTTTTGTTTTGCTTTGTTTTAGGCTTTTAGCAGCCTGAAGCCATGATTTTTAGTTTCTATCTCTAGTGATAAGTGGAAAGGAAGGAAAAGAAGGGATCTTACTGACTCCACCAGAAACAGAAACTAAGAACCCAGGACTGTATTCTCTCCCTTGGACACAGCAGTAAAAAAAACTCTGTTCCAAAAATGTGTTGTTTTATTGTTTTATCTCTGAATTTTAGCAAACTGTATAATGTCTTAGTAAATTTCACAATTTGTCTTGACTAAGTAATCAAAAACAGCAGAAATTGGAAAGCATTATTGATAAGCAGTTGCTTTCTTGGGATTATAGCCTAACCTGTTAGAATTTGGTGTTATGTCAACTTTTTCATAAAGTCTGAGAATCCAAATTCACATCAGTTGGTTTGAAACTGTCTAATTTCTCTTGTTAGAATAACAAACAACAACAACAGCAACAACAACAACAAATCAAGCCTTCTGTCCCTAGGGCAACAGTTAGATAAATAAATCTATGTCCCTATCAGGATTTAATGAACAGCTGTTAGTTGAGGGATACATTTTTTTTTCTTCAGACAGTGTCTCACTCTGTCACCCGGTCTGGAGTGCAGTGGCATAATCCTGACTCACTGCAACCTCTGTCTCCCGGATTCAAGCAATGATCCTACCTCAGCCTCCTGAGTAGCTGCAATTACAGGTGCCTGCCACCACGCCTGACTCGTTTTTGTATTTTTAGTAGAAATAGGGTTTCACCATGTTGTCCAGGCTGGTTCCAAACTCCTGACCTCAGGTTATTCGCCCACCTTGGCCTCCCAAAGTGCTGGGATTACCGTAAAGATACTTCTCATACTCAGAAATATGTGAGCATTAAAATCTCCACTGGCACTCATATTAATACAGCTATTACTTTTAAAAATAGAATTGATTTTACTTCATATGGAAGACCTGAGATAATTGAGAGTTGAGGAAAATTTTTTTCTACCTGCTCAGCATGTGTGCATCTGACTTCTATGTAAGATTTTAAATATTGAGATAAAGAATTGTAATAACATACCACTTTATATTTGGTTTTAAAAATTACATAAATTCCCAGAGATTTTTTTTTTCTTCATGAAAGCTAGAGGCCCAGTAAACTGTTACTTTTGCTGTCTCCTGTCACATCCTCTCTCATAAAAGCTATTTTTTTTCCTTACAGGTCAGATCTTCACTTTAGAGAGAGCTGAAATTGTAAAAATTCTGTAATTTGAGTAAATTTATTAAGTGGTTACTAACAAAATTCGGAGGATAATTTTTAACAATTGTTCAACATGGAAAAGTAGGCTTCCCTGAAGAAAATGTAAAAATAAAAAAAAATGCATATTAACATTTGGTTAAAGAATATATGCTATACTCTTATTAGTAAAAATAATAATAATAATGGCTAATGTTCTTCTGGGGCCTTCTACACTATAACTCATTTTATTAGTCTTGTATCACCTCTTGAGATTGGTCAGTGGTCATCTGCATTAGAATGATTCACCCAGATCTCGAGGTTGAGGAGTGATGAAGGAAGGCATGATTTTGTGGGCCTATCTCATGAGCTAGCTTAGATACATTGAGTTTGAATGTGTTGACCTGCAAAGCTAACAATTTTATTTTAAAAATTCCAAGGTAAATCTATTTTTTTAAAACTAAAGTTTTAAGCAGCATTTTTTAACTTTAATTATCCTATTTTCAAAATAACAGCTTACCTGCCCAATAGTTGAAAAAGAAGAGAAATTCAATTTTTTGTCTGAATAACTTCCATGACCTTACTGAGTTAACTTTAAGTGGAGATAAAGAATAATGCTCTTAATTTATTTTTTACTTTTAGTTAACAAATAACTTTCTAATTTTCATTCTCTTTTCAAAGTTTCTTTTAAAACTTTGATTTTCAATCTAGAGATAAGGCTTATACTTCATTTTAAATAAAATATAACCTTAAAATTTTACAGTTATAAATTACAAATGCTTTCTATTAAAAGAAAATTTTATTTGCAAGCTTTAAAACAAAGAACTAGAGAGTTACAAAGTTGCATAAGATTGTACCATATCAGGAAAATTGTGTTTTAATCCAAAAATCACTTAATGGTTCTTAGTAAATTAAACTCCTCTAGAAATTGAATTTTTAATGGGTTTTAGTTTAAACATGACAATATATTTTATTCATTTTACAATAGCACACTTAAATGGGCAAAATGGGCAATAAGCAAGACATTTAATTCACACAGACATTTGGATTTACCACAAATGCGAAAATGGGTGACTCTTTCTAAAGACCACATATTTACTTTGTAACCCAGGTAACTTGTTATCTACACTAGTATTTGGAAGACAGTTAGGTTTATTTTTAAATTGTTATAATTAAAATAAGTAGTTTCTTCAAATAAGTTTTTGTAAGACACAATACTGCAAATTATATACATTTTAAATGTTTTATGATATTTAGACATTCTAGATCTGTCTCTATGTATAATTTTGAATATTCCTCTAACATACTTTAGCATAAACTTTTTTTACATTTGATTTTAATAGTGATATGGGTATATTTTCTGGAAATCAAATTACCTTTAAGAAATTTGGGAAAATATGATACTCATGAAATTTAGGTAAAGACTTTTGAAAAGATGAAATGTTTATTTTTCCAATTTACAATAAAATAATTACCACTAATGGATGTATACATATTGATTATTAATATGTTTGCATATGTGCATATGAATATAATGAGTAACCAGTTAATTTTAGAACATAGTGTTAGAAATTATGATCAATGTTTACATCAGTGTTTAATTGCTTTCATTTAAAAATTCATCTACTTTCCTGCTTTATTCAATGATGACAGAAGTTATAATAAAACCTAATTGTAGCAAAAAGTATTTTTAACTATATGTAGAATATCAACTTTTAAAAATCAAGGCACTTAATTTTCTATGGTATAAATTTTAGCTAAAGTTTGTTATTAAATTCAAGAATTGGGACAGATGTTATTTAGAAACAGATCTTTGAGTCACTGTGTTAAAAAGTGCTAACTCGGAGTTATAAAACTTTGAATATAAACACACCAGTCATTTTAATAATGATAGCATCATGATTCTAAAAATACTGGTTGCTATCTGTCTCTTTGATATGGTGATTTCTTTTCCTTTAGATAAATACCCAGTAGTGGAATGGCTGGATTGTGTGGTAGTTCTATTTTTAATTTTTTGAGAAATCTTCATTTTTTTTTCCATAGTGGCTATACTAATTTACATGCCCATGAACAATGTGTAAGAGATTCTTTTTCTCTGCATCCTTGCCAGCAGATGTTATTTGTTGTATTTTTAATAATAACCATTCTAACTGGGGTAAGATGATAACTCATTGTGGTTTTGATTTGCATTTCCCTGATAATTAGTGATGTTGAGTATTTTTTCACATACAATTTGGCCATTGTATGTCTTATTTTGAGAAATGTCTATTTATGTCATTTCCCCACTTTTTAATGGGATTTTTTTTCTGTTGAGGTTTTCCAGTTCCTTGTATATTCTGGATATTAGTCCCTTCTCAGATAAATAGTTTACAAATACTTCCTACCATTCAACGGGTTGTCTCTTCCCTCTGTTTATGGTATCCTTTGCTGAGCAGAAGCTTTTGGCTTTAATATAGCAAACATATGGAATCAACTTAAGTGTCCATCAACAGACAAATGGATAAAGTAAATGTGTTGTATATACACAATGGAATTCCATTTGGCCATAAAAATAATGAAATCATGGCATTTGCAGCATCATAAATGTCCCTGAAGGTCATGAAAAAAACCAGACACAGAATGACAAATTCCACATGTTTTTACTCATATAAGAACTAAAACAGTTGATATCCTGGAGGTAGAGCGTAGAATGACAGACATTAGAGGATGGAAAAAGTGTGTGGGTGGGAGGGGTTGATAAAAAGAAGTTGGTCAATGGGTACAAACGTGTAGTTAGAAGGCATAAGTTCTAATGTTAGCAGAGTAGGCTAAATAGAGTTAGCAGTAATGTATTGTATATTTCAAAGTAGCTAGAAGACAGAATTTGAAATATTCCCAATACATAGAAATGATAAATACTCAAGGTGGGAGATATCCCAAATACCCTGTCTTGATCTTTATATTCTATGTATGTAAAAATAGTCACATGTACCCTATAAATATATAAAATATAATGTATCAATTAAATAATTTTTAAAATGCTGGGTACTACCATTAATAAAATAAGTTTTAAATACTTAATTTATCTTTATCTTATTCTAAATTTGTATTTTTGTATATTTTATCACATGCATAATTTACATTTATATTATAGAACATATTTATAATAAGCATGTAGTATTTACATGGCTGAATATAAGCAGTAAAGAAAATATTTTTAAAAAATAATTTAAACTATTTCTTAATTAACCAACTCATCGTATTTTTCTGTAATTTCCAGAGGGGCAGGGACCTTTGCCAGTTTTGGTCTGTGATGCATCCCAAAAAACCTAAATGATATGTGATAAGCATTCAGAAGGTTTTGTGGAAATACAAACAAAATTGCATTTAAAAGTTTCATGGTGGTTGCTGTATACATGCTTTTGATCTATAGTATTTGATCAACCAAAATTTATTCATCCATTTCCCTCTCTGGGGACATTTGAGTTGATTCCAATTGCTCGTTATTGCAATTGATACTGTTATGAACATCTTTGTACATGTATCTATGAACAACCAAATGAAAATTATAAGAAAGTATATTTGCTTACTTGTTTGTTGTTCTTACCTTATTGAGTCAAATCAATGTATATTTTCATGAAATTATACTCATGAAGTTCAAGCTACACACTGCCAATAAATTTTGAGATGTAGGCAAATGTGCTTCATATGTATCTTCCCATATTACAGGTAGTTATTTCATTTTATAGATGTTATTATTGGATAATTATTATATTATATAATTAATATATTATATTATTGGATAATAATTATCCAATAATAACATATCTATAAAATTGGATAATTATATCCAATAATATAATATATTAATTATATAATATAATAATTATTATCCAATAATAACATCTATAAAATGTTATTATCTATAATAATATATTTTTTGATTGCCATCAAAAACTTTTGATAATGAGGTAGAGACTTGTTAAGCTCCTAGTCTCAGCATTTCTGTGATCCATCCTCTGAACTATTTAATCAGTGTCTCTAGGCGTCATTTCTCAGGCGAAGTGAAATGCAGCCTGTTTCATACTGTCCTTCATTGTCTTACATATAGGCTGTTCAATTCTAAAGGAAATAGGGAAGAATATATGAAAACAATTAAAAGTAAAGAACAAAAACATGTTAAAGGACCATCCAAAGTAAAAACGAAAATACAAAACAATTGAAATGCTTAACAGATTTACCCATTAAAATGAAAAGTATATATTTCTAACTATTTGTGGAACAAATAGAAAAAGAACAGAACCACATGAAAGTAGGAGTAATTTATTTTCTTCAAAATTTTTAACAGTGTGATTAGGACTGGTCAATTTTTGTGTTTTTCTTGCTGAGGCAGCAGACATCCATACCACAAAGCATAGAGTGAAATTTGACTTATAAAACATTTGAAGAACAGATGCTACCAGATCCTTAGTCATATAAAAAACAATGGTCCCATTAACATTTGACTTAGATTTATATTTTGCTTACTGGGTTGAAATTTGTATTTTATAATTTTAGTAGTAGAAGTACATTTGATTAATAACATGCAAACTTATGAATTTAATACAAGGTGTCACAGTTGAGTTAAATCATTTGTTAGAATTCAAAATTAAAGCCCATAAATACAATATATTCTTTAGCCCCTTCATTTAACATTAATATAAAATGTTATCTCAATGATTATTTAGTTTGATGTTTTAAATAATACCTAAGGAAACAATAGTTTATAAACATAGGATGGTAGTGTTGATTATGAGGTCAGTAAATGCTATTTCATTGTTGGGATGACATCTGATTCAAGAGCTAAATCATTTCCCTCACGTGAAAGCTCAAGAAGGGCTCCAGAGGCAATTTCTGTTTTACAAATTTAATCATATTAGAGGCATTTTTGCTATTTAGTTTTTCTCAAATTCCAAATTATGCATGTGAGTCTAGAAACCCATAAAAACATGATTGGCAACCAGTATATTCTGAAAGTAAAAATAATCTTGTGTAACATGTATAGTATTAAATAACCAATTTTCAACCACTATTTAGCAATATAAGTAAATTTTCTTTATACATTCTATTTCCAACTAACATTCTTAGATTCTTTAAACATTGTTTTCAACTGTAGACATACTGATAATTTTAGGTTTAGAAGACTGTCAATTATATTCTAGACATTTGAATAAAAACCACATAGAAGGCTGGATATACACACTGGCATGTATCTGTCTAGCCCTATCAATTATTCATCTCAGATAGAATAGTAGGTTTACAAGAACTACTTCTAATTCTACTTCACAAAAGTTAACTAAAAAATATATATATATATATATTTTTTTTTGAAAGGGAGTCTTGTACTGTCGCCCAGACTGGAGTGCAGTGGCGCGATCTCGGCTCACTGCAAGCTCCGCCTCCCGGGTTCATGCCATTCTCCTGCCTCAGCCTCCAGGTGCCCCCCACCACACCTGGCTAGTTTTTTGTATTTTTGGCAGAGACGGAGTTTCGTCGTGTTAAGCCAGGATGGTTTTGATCTCCTGACCTCGTGATCCGCCCGCCTAGGTCTCCCAAAATGCTGGGATTACAGGATTTAACCAACACGCCCGACCCCAATAGAGTAAAAATTTTAATTAAATATATTTTGTTCAATATTTAAATGAGGGCAAAGAATCTTTAGGGAGTAATGATATTTGTACAAAGTTGGAGTGTGACACTTCAGTGTTTTGGCTGTAGCAGAGACTTTGCTAGGATGTTTCACAGAGAATTTCTAGGGTGCTGGTTCAATGGCCTAAGGTTCTGATTTTGGTGAGATAACTATCTCACTCACAGAATTTACACAATTGAGTGGGGAAGGGGCAAATTTTAGTCAGTCATTTGGTCAACAGGGAGACCTAGGCGGGCGGATCACGAGGTCAGGAGATCAAAACCAGAGTCAACAGATCCACTAACCAAACCAGCATGTAGCAATAAGAAAGTAATTGTTCCCTAGTTTCAGTTTGAAGTAGTTCTGGCTTCCTGTTTGATGGTATAGTTTTTTAATATGAATTTTAATATATGATGATGGGGTAAAGTTTAGAAAGCCATGAAGAGAGCTATAAAGAAGAAAAAGAATAAAGTGAGCTGAGAGCTAATATGATCATGCTCTCATTTCAGTTTTCTTTTGACTCAGCATTGAGTTGGATTTATCATATCCCAGTTTTCAAAAAGGAAGTTGGTACTGTTCCAATTTCAGTGCTGCGGCAAACTTGGGGAATAATACCTGCACCTACATTTATATCTAATTCTATATCTTCTTCTTCTTCTCTCTCTCTCTCTCTCTATATATATATATATAAATAAATCTTCAGTTTCAAAAGTATATATAACCTAGCTATAGAAATACAATTTTTGCATATACAAAAACATTTCTTTTTCAGAGATAAACGACTTATTAACAGGTAAGTATATTAGAACCACAAAACACCAAAAACAGGACATTTATACTTTTCAATATAAAATTGTACTGTATTAATTTACTGAAACTATATTTGTTATCCTGTCAATTTCTACAAAAATTTAGCCTAATTAAAATGGCTTTTCTTATTTGATAAAATCAAATATATTTAAAGTAAACATATATTTAAAGTAAGATTCTTTGGGGATTTAACTATGGCTGCTTTCAAAAAGATTGAATTCTACGGTAGGGTTATACTTTTGACAATTTACTTTTGTAAAGGATGAATACAATTGATTACACATTAATGTTTTATGTTAGACAGATTGTAAGGTTGCCCTCCATTATCTCACCTTCTGTTACTCATGCCTTTCTGTATTATTCTCTAATTGAGTATAGACAAGACTTATAACTTCTAAACAATAGAATATGGCAAAAATAGCTCATATTTCACTTTTGTAATTACATCATATTACGTAACACTCCATCTTGCCAGCATACTTGGACTTACCCTAGTGACTCTCCTCCAATGCTTGATGAAGTAAGTAGGCATGTTGGGTATACCCATGTCGCTAGGACCGTGAGCATTTTCTAGGAACTGAAAATGGCATACAGCAAAAAGCTGGGACTTTCAGTGCTACAATGGCAAGAAAAATAAATTCTGCCAACAACCTGATGGATCATGAAAGCAAGCCTCCAGATGAGAGTGCAGTCCAGCCTACTCCTTAGGAAACCCTTAACAGACAACCAGATAAAACCATGCCTGGACTCCTGAGCCATGGAATCTATATGATAAATGCTTTTATAAACAACAGTTTGCAATAACTTTTTATAGCAATGTAAAACTAATACATCTCCCAATGGAGACATTTTCAAATCTATTCATTGAACAAACCTGTTTTACATGGCTATTCTATGTGAATCAAGAACCATGATAGATGAGAATCAGAGATAAATAATATGCAACATGTTAAGTGATATAGTAGAATCAAGAAATGAATATTACAGGCAAAAAGGTATATGTTCATAGGAGAGGTTCTGTCAAAACTTTGCATTTGTTTATTATTTTAATTTTTACTTATTTTTTGACACAGGGTCTTGCTTTGTCACCCAGGCGAGAGTGTAGTGGCAATATTACAGCTAACTGCAGCCTCAAACTCCTGGGCTCAAGCAATTCTGCCTCAGCCTCTGGAGTAGCTGGAAGTACTGTCACATGCCACCATGCATCGCTTTTTTTATTTTTTATTTTTTTAATTTGTAATTTAGAGATGGGGTCTCGCGATGTTGCCCAGGCTGGTCTCAAACAACAGGGATGAGACAGTCAAATGGTCTCAGCCTCCCAAAGTGCTGGGATTACAGGTGTGAGACACTGTGCTTGGCCATCTTTTTGTTTGTTTGTTTGTTTTTGTTTTGTTTTAATCAGAAGTATGATCCTATTATTTAAAAAATGTAATTGCTTTTGGAAACCAGTTCAGTTTTACTATACATCTGTTCATTCATTTTTTTTATGCTATTTAATGTTTTTGCTGTATCTTCTGTATTTCCTACATACAGGACTCAGCTTTAAACCTTATTTTGAATCAGGTTATATTCTTTTCTGCAAGAATGCAGTCACATTGGTGCTGTGTAGTTTCTGTTGTATCATATCAAAATACAAATGTCTTGATGTCTTCTAAGTTATCTGGGAGTTAAGTGGTGACTTATCCCTTCATTATATAATTTCTCCTCAGGCTTTCATCTTCTAATTTCATCTGTTAATGATTTTTGCTTGAATCATTTATTTCACTGGTGATTGAAAAATAATGATTGTCAAATTTTCATATTCCTTCCACATTTATTAGTTGAAATTCTTTTGGCAAAGAAAACTTTCTTTCATCAACTAGAGTTATTTGATTACCTTGATATATAAGTATACAAGAAAGGCAAAATAAACACGTTAATTTTCTCTGTCTGCCAAATTTTAGGAGAAGAAGTTAATACTTCAATGATGACCTTCAAATTTTAGAACTATGTTTTACTTAGGTCACCTTGGGATTTTTAAAAAAAACATTATTATAAACTTCAGGAATTTTATATCCCATTTGCTTTGAATATATGAATTTGTAATATTAATTTATTAATAATTGAAACATCATTTTTAAAACTATGTAATTTGTTTCATTTCTTAAAGTCATGATTGAAACTGACCCACTTCCGGGCCAGTAGGGTCCTTCCTATTGATGCCTCTCTGCTTTGACACACCTTCTTGTTTTGTCAGCTTCCTTGTCTTCTGCACAGTGGTCCTAGGATCACCATTCTTCTGAAGAGCTATTTATCTTATGGGAAACGGTATTTAGAGTTCATAGTTTTGGGTCTAGTGTTTGGGACACTTGCCATTTAGAAGTTATGGTTTTTTGACCTTCTGAGTGGGCAAATGTAAAAAATAGAAACTGCTGGAAAAAAACTAAATTTTATCTATTTCAACTTTAACATTTCAGGGCTTTTCTATAATTTCCTTTATTCTGAAAAGCTGTATTTAACCTCTTGAAAATGTTTTTCTTTATATTGATACATATAATTATATATATATAATATTATTTATTAATTTCAAAGTAATACAGCTTTTTGAATTACTAGAAAAAATAAAGAATTGACACTCAGATCTCCTCATAACTGTATCTATTCTTTGACTATATCTCACTGTGGATATACAATAAAAATACTCTGTTTTAAAGTCACTTGAAATAATATTCTCTATGTGGTTTTGTTACCACCTTAAAGCACAGGTTCATTCATTCCATGTTATTTTCAGTTGTTAGGAAGTGCTTTTTAACCTATTGCTTTAATTTTATATTTTAAAAATATTAGGATGCCTTCAAAGTCTACTTATATAATAAAATATAATCAGAGATGTATAATTTACATGCTTGGCTCCTCCACCCTGACTCCCATCATTCACAACTGATTTTCTAATTGTAATCCAGAGATCTACCGACTGCCACAAAATCTCACATGCTACACAACTTGATGTTCTTTAGACTAGCATAAGCGAAAAACCTTTTTCAATTTTAGACATAATTGGTATCACTTCTTTATTTTTTATTATTTTTATTACTATGTTCAATGTTAGTTTTTCTTTTCAGCATTTTGAAGATATTATTTACAAGGGATTTTCCTTCATGATTATTGACATATACAATGTCTAGGTTAATGGTGTTATTGAAACTTTTAATAAAATATTATGATTAAAAAGCACTAAAATCATTTTTTAAATATTCATTAAATATTCTTTTTTAAAATATGAAAGAATGGTAAACCTCTTTTGGTTTGTTTTGTCCTTTTCTTTTTTTTTTGGAGATGGAGTTTGCTCTTGTCACCAGGCTGGAGTGTAATGGCACGATCTCGGCTCACTGCAACCTCTGCCTCCTGAATTCAAGCGATCCTCCTGCCTCAGCCTCCGGAGCAGCTGGGATCACAGGCGCCCACCACCATGCTGGGCTAATTTTTGTGTTTTTAGTAGAGACAGGGATTTACCATGTTGGCCAGACTGGTTTCAAACTCCTGACCTCAGGCGATCTACCAGCCTTGACCTTCCGAAGTGCTGGGATTACAGGGGTGAGCCACCGCACCCAACTGTTTTTTCATTTTTAAATACTTTTAAATATTTGGTCTTTTTTCTTTACT
The DNA here is from genome assembly GCF_024542745.1 of Macaca thibetana thibetana. NCBI lineage: Eukaryota > Metazoa > Chordata > Mammalia > Primates > Cercopithecidae > Macaca > Macaca thibetana. The sequence goes on from NC_065594.1 coordinate 65,251,536, forward strand.
GCCATTTTAGCTAACTCCAAAATCAGGCTGTCTTTCTCTGTTAAGAACATTTTGGAGGCTTTTACTTTCATAAATAACAGTTGAGGTATAATTAAGCTATGATAACAGTCATTATTTTAAAGTGCACAATTACTGGGTTTTAATTTATTTAGAGTTGTACAACCATCACCATTATCTAATTTCACAGCATCGCATTTTTTTCACCCCCCAAAGAAACTGTACCCACTAGCAGTTACTCCACAATCTCCTCCAACCCCCAGGTTCTGAAAAACACTAATCTTTCTTTCATCATAAATTTGTCTCAAAATATTCCTTTTTAATGAAACTTGGTAATTCTCTATAGATTTTACTGCCATAAAAATGGGTAGAGTTTGAAAGATCAAGGAATCAATCAAATTGTGACATTAAGGAAGAATAAACACTGAAGAAACTCAGTGATTATTAGTTGACTACAGTTAGGAAAGTCACAAGAGAGAAGAATTTTCTTTAGGGGCATATTGTCATTTGTATAAACACTACCAGCTAGTTAGGGATTGTATCATAGAAATGGCAATTTTCCCTTTGACAAAACTGAAAGTGGTTAGGGCAAATCAGTCGTCTGAGCAGCAACATTATTACGTTGGGAAAAATTTACTTTAAAAAATTTGAAACATAATAATCATACATATTTATGGGGTACAATGTGATGTTTCTCTCTACATATATTGTATAATGAGCAAATCAGGGTAATTATTATATTAACCATCTGAAACATTTATCATATCTTTGGAGTGAGAACATGCAAAATCCTCCCTCCTAGCTATTTTGATATATACCTTACATTGTTGTTAACAATAGTCACTGATACTGTTTGTCTCTGTGTCCTCCCAAATCTCATCTTGATTTGGAATTCTCATAATCCCCACTTGTCAAAGAAAGGAGCTGGTGGGAGGTGATTGGGTCATGGGGGTGGCGTCCCACATGCTGTTCTTGTGATAGTGAGTGAGTTTCAAGGAGATCTAGTTATTTAATACGTGTCTGGTGCTTCCCCTTTTTGCTCTTCTGCTGTCTTCCTGCCACTTTGTGAAGACGGTACTTGATTTTCCTTCACCTTCCACTCATAGTGTAAGGTGAAGCCTGAGGCCTTTAGCCAGGTGGGACTGTGAATCAATTAAATCTTTTCCTTTACAAATTACCTAGTCTAGGTATTTCTTTGTAGCAAGATGAAAACAGACTAACACAGTCACCCTACTAAACAATCAAGCAATTGATTATTCCTTCTATCTAATTTTCCAGCTTTCCATCATTGACCAACTTCTCTTCATCCTTACCTCTCTCCTGTTATCCCCAACCCCAGCCTCTAGGTAACCGTCATTCTACTCTCTGCTTCTATAAGATCAACTTTTTTAGATTCCACGTATGAGTAAGAACATGTGATATTTGTCTTTCTGTGTCGGGCTTATTTTCCTTAACATTATGCACTCCTGTCTCATGCATTTTGTTGCAAATGATAGGATTTCATTCTTTTTCACAGACGAATAGTATTCCATTGTATAAGTATACTTTTTTTTATACATTCATCTGCTGTAGGACACTTAGGTTGATTTCATATCTTGATTATTATCATGGGAAATTTTTAATCTAAAAATGTCAGAAAAGAGAGTTTTCTAACATGAAAACATTAATATTAGTTTTAAAGAGTTAGAAAATGTCAGAATAGTTATAATGACCCAACCATGGTTTTAAAACTATTTTCTAATCAGTGTGTTTTATTATTATTAAGAAATTATCTTTTTTAACTATAAATTCTTAGTTTTCTTCTATGTTAGTTTGAATGTAACTTATATTTCCAAATTAACAGCAATGAGATTTATAGAAATTGAGTACCCAAATATTGATGGAAATATCTCATTTTCTGTCTTTTAACTTTGTCAAATAACAGTATCTTGTACCTCAATGATCTTGTGCATTAAAGAATGATAACGTTTATACTTCATTGTAAGGTAGTAGGAATAAGGGCGCAAAGTAACATTTTTTAATTCTTCTTTTCACATTTTACATATCTGAAACTAGGGTGCAAGTTATAACTGATAATATCTTATAATTAATTGAATAGATGTCTTCCTGGTTATTTAGATATATTTAACAAATGATAAATTTTGGTTTAGAGTGATATAGTGCATATATTGCTTAATATGATACTTATCACATAGTAGGAATTCTATAAATGGCAATGAAATGATTTGGCCCCATCCAAATCTCATCTTTAATTGTAGTTTCCATTATCCCCATGTGTCATGAGAGGGACCTGGTAGGAGGTAATTGACTCATGGGAGCAGTTACCCTATGGAGTTTTCATGATAGTGAGTGAGTTCTCACAAGATCTGATGGTTTTATAAGGGAGTTTTCCACCTTTGCTTCATACTTCTCTAACCTGCCACCTCGTGAAGGAGGATCTGTTTGCTTCTCCTTCCTCCATAATGTGTTTCCTGAGGCCTTCCCAGCCATGGAGAACTGTGAGTTAATTAAACTTCTTTCCTGTATAAGTTGCCCAATCTCAGGTATTTCTCCATAGCAGCATTAGAAGGAATTAATACAGATAATGTCTATTATGCCAGACTGTTTGTTCTTTTTCTTCTGTGAGCAGGCACCTGCTGGGGTAGTGTCAAGAAACTCCTGAACTGTTGATTCTTTACTCAAGTGTATTTAGAAATATGTGTACAACATATTTCATATAAATTAAAGAAATATGTGTACACCAAATAAACAAACCAACCAATCAAACAAAAACTGAGTTTTATTCATGTTTGCCTAAATGATTTCTAATTAAAGATCTCATCCCTAGGAATGTCCTTTTAGGAATCTCAGCCTTGGAAAAAAGTGTCACAGATATCTGCATATGTGTGTATTATCCTTGCTAATAAACTATAATGTCCATGAAGATAGGCATTATGATATGCATTGTTCAATCTGTAATAACACAATATTGACTTGCATATTCTAAGTAACCAATTCTAAGTAATATATATTTGAATTTAAGTTCTGAAATAAAACAAACCAATTAAGTAATGCAATCATGAAAAGACACAGAAAAAACTTCAATGCATATTACTAAGTTAAAGAAGCCTACATGAAAAGGCTCATATGTATGACACCAACTGTATAACATTCTCAGAAAGGCAAATCTATGAAGATAGTAAAAGAATCTGTGATTGTCAGGGAATAGTGAGAAGGAAGGAAGCAGAACACAGAGGATTTTCAGGGCAGTGAAAAGAATGTTCATGATACTCCAGTTGTGAATACGTGTCATTATACATTTGGACAATTCATCAATTACATTCTCTGTACTTTCTGTTCACTTTTGCTGTGAACCTAAAACTGGTCTAAAAATATGTTTATTATGAAATAAAACAAATTCAGAAAAATATACTATATAAAAGTAATTTTTCAAATATTGAGCAAATACAACACAGTATTTATAAAAATAAGAAAGGCATAAAAATCATGCAATAACAGATACCCTATTCCTACCAAGCACTTTAAAAATATTTTAATTATTTTAAATACATTGTAGATTCCTTACCTATTCTATTTCCTTTCTCTTTGTGTTTTATCGTAGCTTTTCTTGATTTTATCAAGCTTTAATCCATAAATAATATATTGTTCAGTTGTGCATGTTTTTAAATTCTGCATAAAAGAAATACAGTGCACGTGTATTTTGTTTCTGCCTCTGATCAAGACATTACCTTGTGCTTGTTATATATGTGTATATTTTATATACAAGTGAAACAAAGCCCTACTAGTATTATAATTTGTTTACATAATCTAGACTTATCATAATGAGTCAATTATTAGACATAGCTCATGCTATTTGTCCTCCTGTCTTAGTTTGAATGGAAGCAGGTGTCTTCTCCACCTTGGAACTAGAGAAGGGGGATGGCACTTTCTCTTGACTAAGTTCCAAGCTAGATGGCTACATGTGAGAATATACTGAGGTCTCCCTTCTGCTCCTTGATGTTAGACAGTGGGGAAAACATGAACATCATCCTATTATATGTGCATTGTGAAAGGTTCAAAGAGTAATTTGTGCTTAATTTTTTTTTTTTATTTAACATGGGGCTAACCAATAATAGCAAGATGTTTTACTACACTTTCTCCTAGATCTTTTCTGTGGAAAGCACAACTGACTGTGTTCTCAGTGAACTCTGCTTACGTGGCATGACAATCCATGTTGACTGGCCATTGTGGAGTGGCTTCTCAAAGTGGCAGCATATTTTTAAAAAATGATTTAATAATCAAAGTGCTAGAAAAACACCCTTCATATACCTGAATTGTTTTGAGATGCTAGAAATTTCTTCAAAATGAAGAGATGAAAAATGGCTTCTCTAATATTTGTCTCAGTAATTGTTTAGATTACAAGTGACAAAAAATTTCACCTCAAACTAAGAAACAAAATGGGTAATGTTTCATCCCTGGACCAGTTCTCTGATGCAGACATATTAGTTACTGTAAACACCTGAATCATGTTCTCATACCTGAAGTTTAAAGGGAAAAATACTGAGTTGAAAATTACCCATTCCAACTCCATCATTGGAACAGGGGAAATAGTTCCTCGAAGTAGAGAAATGTACTGAATTGCTGGATTATCCTGGTTTAGAGGCTCAGGACCAAAGCTGTCACTTCTATTAAGATTAATGGATTGTCTTTATCCTATAACTGAATTAAAAGATGTAAACTATTTTACCCATTTGGATAAGGAATGGGGGGACACTGCAGCTGAATGTTCTTAGTTTACATTGTTTTATTTTTTTCTGTTTTGTTTTGTCAGTCTCTGGCAACAACCTTAGGTTGAATCAATTTCCAGTTTCAGATGCTCTGGTCACCCCTGTGAGCAGGAAGACAGTATTGGATTTGCTTTTAAATGTTCTCTCTCTCTTGTTCTTTCTGTTATTTACCATTCTGTACTATTATACCTTGCACTGTCTATTATGAAAGTATTATTAGTAGAAGCCCATTCCTAGATGGACAAGTAAAGACAAGGGATTAACCTAAGTAATCAATTAAAAAATGAAAACCAACTTTAAAAACACTTTTTCAAATCCTGTATGTCAATGAGACTGACGATTCAGCTTATAGATCCAGTGTGATGACACTTCAGATAAACACAACCAGGACGGGTAGGGGCTGTTTTCTGAGATAAGCAGGGAGACAAGACTACTTTTCTTTCTCTTTTCATGCATATGAATAACCTCTTAGAGATAAGTGGAAATATGCCCATGCCAGCACGGCCTTATAAAATTAGAGAAATGGTCTCATAGACATGTAATTCAATGGTGTCTGCTTCTTGTTAATTAGCTTGGGAAAATGAGATCTGTTGACATCGTTTCTAATGGCCTTTTAAAATGGTTCTGCGGTCACTGGCCTGTTAAAGAAAGGTCTCCTCACTGACTCTGAGAGTCTGGTCTTCCCACAGACTATTAGTAACAAGTCAGTATGTCTGACTTATGTCTAACATCCTTCTACAACTTAACTAATGATCAGTAATTAGAATTATTCTTGACTTTTTAGCATCACCTTTAACTTTTGCTTAAGGCTTTTATTGTGTAGTAGAATTGTTGAGACATTCTTTATATACTTTATTAAAATAATAGAAGTAAATATTTCTGGTAGAATATAGAACCTGAATAAAATTCTACTGATGTCTCTCTCATACACACACACACACACACACACACACACACACACACACACTTTAACAGGTATGTTTCATGCATTAGGAAAACTTTCAACAACACAAGATCTTCTACATAAAGAACATAGACCTAAATATGAAGGACTTCTTTTTCCAGGATTAGTGGGTATAGACTTTAATTTTGGACTTAAAATGGACTTGAATGTCTCTCGATGCATTTTTTTCTCTGTTCTTCTTTTTTTTTTTTTTTGAGACGGAGTCTCGCTCTGTCGCCCAGGCTGGAGTGCAGTGGCCGAATGTCGGCTCACTGCAAGCTCCACCTCCCGGGTTTACGCCATTCTCCTGCCTCAGCCTCCCTAGTAGCTGGGACTACAGGCGCCCACCCCCTCGCCCGGCTAGTTTTTTTTTTTTTGTATTTTTTTAGTAGAGACGGGGTTTCACCGTGTTAGCCAGGCTGGTCTCGATCTCCTGACCTCGTGATCCGCCCGTCTCGGCCTCCCAAAGTGCTGGGATTACAGATTTGAGCCACCACGCCGGGCCTCTGTTCTTCTTAATGTAATAGGTTGGTCAGCTTTATTATTCTATACTCTACCTCTTTATTATTCTATATTCTACAAAATATTCTGAAAGACTTGACATTTTAACTATTCAACGTGAAGCTTAAATTGGGTGGATACAAATGTTATGTCTTCACAGTTCACGTAACTCCTGTTGTACTATTTTTTAAAATGTACTTTATACATGCTTTTAATTACTTGCTACTCTAAGTTTTTATTTTCTTGAAGAGATAGGCTTACTTTATTCTTTGTTGAGAAACTTGAAAATAACCCTAGTTAGATAAATTAAAGTTTAATTGCCTGTTGTTCCTTTAAGTAAAAACTTCATGAAAATGCTGCTAGTTCAGCCTACAGTTCAAACCATCACACAAGTTCTCCTGACACAAAAGTGCTATAGGCAGAATTCTCATTTTTATACAACAAACTTAAAACAATGTTTACTCAGGGACCAGGAATTAATGAAATTAAGTCAATAATTATTATCAATATTTTTCTGTTTAATAAATTTTCACCAAAAATATTCTTAAAGGAAATTAGTATTTTTCTCCTGGAACTGCTTAGGAGTAAGGAATTCTATGACTGGCATGGCTGTTTGGTTTCATTGCCTTGGTACTTGGTAAGTGGTGGTTTTACTCACCACTGTTTTTGCACCATCAGCGGAAATGTCAACATAGTGAAAACAAAAATATTGTCTCAGTAGTATAAGGAAAATTGTTTTGACCGTGCACCCCTGGAAGTGCCCAGCTGACAAGCAGGGATTTGCCAACAGCATATTAAGAGAAACTGGTCTGGAGACTCAGCACTATCTCTTGTTCTGCAGACTTCAGTAGTTAAATGTGAGTAACTTTTGTCTCTGCAGTTTTCTCTTTGTTGTTCATGAAAGGATCTCATCATAATCAAAAAAGAAATTTATTTCTTGCTGAAATTTAAGCCTCTTGTGGTATTGGGTGAAACTCCAGAGCAGTTGTTCTCCATTAAGTAGTGTTTCTGACTGCTTTGTTTTTGTTTACATGCCATCTCCTCCCAACACATGCTTTCAAGATCACTGTGGCAGATGCAAAAAGTGCCAGAGGGTCTTGCAATGGCAGTTACAGCCCTGGCCCGGTAGTGACACATACATTATTTCCTCTAATTATTCATTGGTTAGAAATGATCATATGACTCACACATAACTTCAAAGTTCTTGGAGATGTAATGATCCCATATACCCAGACACCCAAGAAAATCAGATAAGAACACTAAAAGACTCTATTCCATCTCATTATCATTCACACATCTGTTCAATATTTTTGGAGTTCCTATAGGTACCAAGAATCTTGCTAGACAATTTTGGTAAGAAGTCACAGGCATTTGCTGGCCTCCGTCAAGGGAAATTGAGGTAGATAAATAATAAAATATGATAAATGCTTTGATGAAGTAAGTACCTGGCAGGGTTTCAGATACTACTGAGATGTGGTATAAGAAGAGCCCAAACAGACTCATTGGCGTGGCCACCTGGAGGGAGTTGTTAACTTCAGAAGAGCTGTTTCTATGCAGCACAGGGATTAGATTTGATTCTAGTAAAATAAAGAATTTGAGAAGGTGATATAGAAGAGGTATGCAGAGGGTAATTTTAAACAAATCTTGCGGATAATTTGAGGAATTGCCTGAAAGACAATGAAGACCCCTGAGGCCAATGTATTTGGTAAAGTCGAGAGAGAAGCAAAAGCTGAAAGTAATTAAAATGGGGCCAAAATAAAGCTTTTTTTTTTTTTACATTGTTGGCCATTGTAGTCTTTGGTGAAATGCCAACTTGCAGATACTAATCAAATAATTTTTTTTTAATTAAATGTTTTTTTTTTCTATTCAATATCTGCTAAGGATGCTGAATATGAACTTGAATGTCATATTCCTGCTTTACTTTGATCATGGATGGGGCATTGTTTGGCAAAAGGACTTGAAGTTTAGACTCTCAACAGAGTCTTTCTGGTGAAAGAGGAGATGTATGCTCCTCTGTCAGGCAAACAACAGAAGGGGTTTTGTGTAAGGCCACGTAAGCATAAAACTGGCAGATGCCCTTACTTTCAGCAGCTTAAAGTGTTCAGTCTGAACAAAGCATTTATCACTGAGCATACAATGAGGACTTCTAGATGTCAAAGGAAGAGATGGTTGGATGATTAGGATGCCATTTCACCAAACAAAATGGACTAGATTCATTCACTTTTGGAATAGTTGTCCTTTTTTCCCTAAATTTCATGATACCATCTCTTCACTCTCAACAAAACAAATAACAAAGCTTTGATTGTAAGCACTAGTTTTAATCATTGTCCAAACAGGAAATAAATAAGTTAATAATTGGTTAAGGAAACTTAGGTGAATAAATAAAGCTCACTTTGCTCTTCAAGTGAATTTTAAAAAGAAAAATTTCTGTATTTATAAAAAATATGTGTGAATGTTTTTAATAAAAAGCTGTCTAGTGTTATTAAAGTTTATGCCTCTATGACTTTGTATATTATGTTGAAATTGAAATAAACAGGAAAAACCTGTAATGACTACATTATAATATCCTATTTCCTGAATGCTGTGTAAATGAGACATTTATTCCATGTTATTTCATGTGTGTATTTTTTGTATGTATGTTTGCATTTATAGATATTTATTAATACAAAGCGAATATTTATATATTCTCATTTCTGTATGAAATGATCCAAAATAAATAATTCCTGATTCTTGATTCTTTTTTTTTTTTGAAATGGAGTCTCACTCTTGTTGCCCAGGCTGGAGTGCAATGGTGCCATCTTGGCTCACTGCAACCTAAGCCTCCCGGGTTCAAGCGATTCTCCTGCCTAAGCCTCTTGAGTAGCTAGGATTACAGGCACCCACCACCATGCCTGGCTGAGTTTTTATATTTTTAGTAGAGATGGGGTTTCCCCATGTCGGCCAGGCTGGTCTTGAATTCCTGACCTCAGGTGATCTACACGCCTCGGCCTCTCAAAGTGCTGGGATTACAGTCATGAGCCACTGTACCCAACCCTAATTCCTGATTCTTGATACATCACCTAAGTTAAATTTGATGTAGGACCAAAGTTTTCCAATTTCAGAAAAATTATAACTTACGATCACTTTAATAATTTTTAAATTTATCTTTAACTCAACTCATACTCAACTCATTTTTTATTTTGATTTTCAGCCTTAAATTATTATATATTTATATCAATTTATTTTATTTTGCCAGAAAATAATGTTCTTTTCCAATTCCTGATGAATAACATACGCCAGTTTGTCTGTGTGCAATTTCACATGAAAATGCTGACAATTTGACAAATCAAATAATTCTTACAGAATTTATCCCTCCGTTATTGAATCACTGCTATTGCTGTTGTTTTTGATAAACCCATTTTTCTGCAGATGTTAATATTCCTTGAATCACACAGACCTGTGTCAATACCCTGAATCCTGTACTTAATGTTTAACCCCTCATGTAAGTTACCTAATGCTGATATGTAAAGTGGCATACATTCTACCACACCAAAAAGATTACATGATTCATTGCATATAAGTATTTCAAAAAGCAGACATATTAAGCATTCAAAAAAATCATAGTTACTTTTTCTATTAGTATGGTATTTGAAACTGAAAAGCAGGCTTTCAGGATAAGACAGTGAGCAGTTAAAGATACACGAAATAAAGAGAATGGGTAAGAAAGAGTTAAAACAGATTTGCTTGAAGGTGAATATTTATCATACTCCTCAAGCATTATTAATGTGATAGAAAAATAATCGTAATAAAGTGCATACTCACAAGGGGAAAATGATAAGAAAGACCAGCTTATAGAAGCACAGTAATTGTATCAGTAAAGAATATAACAAATGAAAGCTAAGGACTTGCACAGAACAATAGTAACCAGAAGCAAGATGGTTCTCCAGAACCACAAGAGGACTTAAAACACTGAGATACCAGAAACTGTGAATATTGAGATCAATGTGGGGATAGAATAAAACTACGGATATGGAAAAGTTAGCTTTTTAAAATTACCTCAGTAATTAAAGGAGCTTCCAAATCCACACGACACCGAGTATTTATTCTCTGGAGTGTGTACTACGAGAGAAATTAGATTTAGGGACATGTAATAAAAACATTGAAGCTGACGTGCTAAATTGAAATTTGTTCCAAAACAGCAAGAAACTGAACAGTCTTCTCAAATTCGAATCTAAGAACATTGGCAGTAAGTTGCAGACAGCCAAAGAAAAGTCACATTTTTTTGTTTTCTAAACAACCTGGAATTTCCCAGAAATTTAAATAAACCTGTGCATTTGGAAATGGTATAATGGGAAAAATGTTAAGTTTTTTTATCCAGTCACTGTGGAGCACATCTTTTTTCAAACAGATAGCTAACAATAGGCTATGAAATTCTTCTTTTTGAAACATAATCAGAAAATCAGAGACCAATAAACCTTCAGAAAATGATGCAAGACAAGACAGACACTAAAACATAGACACAAAAAGTGAAAATAATAACAGAGGCAGTGCGAAGAGTACTAAACAAACAAAAACACATACTCACTGAGATAATAAACAATATTGAACTTGAATCATTCAGGAGAGACTGGGTCACACTGCAGTAAGGAAAAGACAAAACTGTAGTGGTTTAAAAAATGAAGATGGGTGGCCTGTAACCCCAGCACTTTGGGAGGCCAAGGCGGGAAGATCACAATGTCAAGAGATCAAAGCTATCTTGGCCAACATGGTGAAACCCCGTCTTTACTAAAAATACAAAAATTAGCTGGGTGTGGTGACGTGTACCTGTAGTCCCAGCTACTCGGGAAACTGAGGCAGGAGAATCGCTTGAACCCGGGAGGCAGAGGTTCCAGTGAGCCGAGATCTCACCATTGCACTCCATGCACTCCAGCCTGGTGACAGAGCAAGACTCTGTCTCAAAAAAAAAAAAAAAAAAAGGATGAATGTATGATTGTACATATGCATGTATGCACATATGTTTGTATGTATGCATGTATGCATGTATGTTTGTATGTATGCATGTATGCACGTATGTGTGTATGTATTGGTGGTGGTGGTGGCGGTGGTAATAGTAATAGTATAGCTTTGGAAAGTTCACTCTGGGTGCATATTACTGTCAGGATCACTCAATATCTACATTAATAAAGTACCCAGCATCCTATATCTGCACCACTTGATCACACATACTTTTTCAGTCAACTGGATGAGAAATGGCAAATAAAATGTTTTACATCAGCAATAAAATGCTGACAATGGAAAAATACATCAGTTTTCACAACAACACATTGGACAGAACAAGTCACATGTTGCCATGTGTCTTCAAAGAGAAAGAGAAAGTAGAATCCTTTCATTCACTTGGAAAGTAAAGAAAATCAGATATGATTGATCATTCCAAGTTTGTAGCATAGTCTTTAAATATGAACATGATGCTAGCAACTAAGATTTTTAAAAAAGATACAGTTTTTATATGTTGTAACTAACAGCAGATAATAAATTCAATTGTGAACATGGGATAGACAAATAAAGATATCTTAGACTGTGAAAAAAATTAAAAACCGACACCACCACTAAAAAGATTACTATAAGAAATGATAATTTGGAAATCAAAAATTTTAGAAAGAATGATAAAAATAGGCTGAGTACAGTGGCTCATGCTTGTAATCTCAGCACTTTGGAAGGCCGAGACGGGCGGATCACCTGAAGTCAGGAGTTTGAAACCAGCATGGCCAACATTGTAAAACCCTGTCTCTACTATAAATACAAAAATCAGCCAGGGGTGGTGGTGTGTACCTGTAATCCCAGCTACAAATAATACATAGAACTATTATCTCTGAATTGAACAGTCTTGCTCTTAGTAATGTATAATGACTAATGAGACGCACACTAAGATGTTACATTGTAAAATGTTAAAAACAGTTACATCCATAGAGGTAAAAAAAATTAAAATGAAAATAAAATGTCATTAGAATTCTCAAATTCAGCATTGAATTGTAGACAATTATTGAGTAATATCTTCAAATTTCTGAGAAAAATTATTTTGGGCGTTATTAAACTATTATTAATCTCCTTTGAATGTAAACTTAAGGTATTTATTGCACAAAAGAAAATAAATAAAAATTTTCCATCTTATCTATTTTGCTAGGAAGCTACTAGTACTTTAACAATCATGGGGAATTAATTTTTTACAGAGAGATCAAGAGAGAAAATCCTGTAGGATAAAAATGAATCCCTCATAATGAGATTCTAAGCAGAATAAAGTAAAACCAATCTGGCAGGGAGCATGAGATGAGTATGTTGAAGAAGGCAAACCTTCTGTATTAAAAACGACAACGGAAAAAAAAATCAACAAAACAATTGGTGGGAGTGTCATGGGAAATGATACAGAGTATTAAGAATTGTATTTTACATTCAGAAACTAGCAAAATATTGAAAACATGAATGGACTATATATAATAATAGAAATATTATCCTTAACATTTCACTCAACACAGTTTACTTGAATTTCTATTTTGGTGATTGGCTTTATTTCTTACTAAATCTCCTTAAATTAACAGTTAAAAAGTGAGATTTATGTGAGGTAGGGTGTTTCAAATTTTGTCTTTGTCTTGAAATCATTTCTTCGGACCAGACTTTTTTTTTTTTTTTTAAGTTATCCTGTTAAAGCTTGAGCAAAGATAATGAATACAAAACAGTTTCTCCAAAATCAATCATATTAAATCCTGAAGAGAAGATATTTATTTTTGATGTGGATATATTCACAAATATAAACTTTAACTGATACATGCCAAATTGCAAATACTAAATAAAATGACAAGTTTTAAATTATTTAAGTTGTACAATTGTTGCAAATGTAAACTTTCTCATCGATAAGTTAATCTTAATAGAAGTTTTCGATACACCTTAGTATACTATCAGGTTTGTATTTACAGTGGTTTGAATGGCAAAATGTAAGTGCTCAGGAAAATATAATGTAAAATTGATTTTTAAGTGGTTGTTTGTGGACATGGCTATTCATTGTGGAATCATTCAACTGGAGATAAAACTGAATCAGTGATATCAAGAATCAAAATAGATGTACTTATTCTGAACAAAAATGGTAAGCATTTCAATAATTAGCAAAATCAGTTTCCAAACTGTTTTCATCATTTCAAATATTTCAGAAAATAATATATCTATTGGATCTCTTTGTGAGGAAGCACCACATAATTGAATGAGTTTCTAGAAGAGATAACTAATAACATTTCTTGGGTGGAGATTTCACTATCCATAATATGGGAGAAACCACAGACAGCCATTACCTTGCTGAAATACACTTCTCCTATACACATTAGAGTCCTATTAAGAAGACATTATTTTTAGCTTATTTGTCACATTCAATCAGCATTTTATTATTTTCCACTCTGTTTTCAACAACTCATTTTCAAAAGCATTTTAATCACACTAGACATATATGATTGTTACAGAACCAAGAAAGCTATTACCTAAGACTGAAAATCTGTTTGAATAAACTCTTGTCAAATTTGTGCAAGATTTTTCTCCAATATAATTTTAATATTTTAATATTATTTTATTATTTGTGGAAAAGTAAATAAAACAAAGTATATATATGTGTGTGTGTGTGTGTGTGTGTTTGTGTATACACATACAGACACTTAATTGACAAAAGCATGAAAAGTACATATAAATATAAGACGTGATATGCCAAACCTGTACTCTCAATCTATTCTGGAGCAATAGATTTTGGGAAATAAAGAAAAACTTCAAAGTAGTAAAATGTTTTCATTTTTAATTTCAATTTCAGTAAGTTACAAATTATCTAACAAAAGAAATCAGAACATTGCTGCTATATAACAAAAACAACAAAAACTCAATCAACCACTTTCTAATATACTATAAGAATTTGCAAGATGTTCAATGAATAATGGATTGCTGCCTCACTGGAACTTAAACTCAATGAGCTTAGTTTACATTATCTAAATAAAATTATTAATAAATATTTGGAAAACATGCATCGAAAAAAATTTATTTTCATAAAACAATTCAACCTGGCACCTGAAAAAAGACACATATGTTTAGTATTAATTGTGATTAGTCTATTTTATTAAGATAAAATGAAAGATACATTTATTTACACATGCAAAACAATAAAATAAAAAACATGCAGTCTCTCATTTTCAAAAAAAATGCTATTGCACATTTAAAATATTTAGTTTACATTTTAACAGGGTTTTTCTGCTCAAATGCGTTATCATCATAACTATCTACAAAAGAGATTCATTAAGGGCTGAATTTTGCCATAAAAAATATTGTTTATGTAAAATATCTAAGAGCTTACCTATAAATAAAAAACTTCCCTATTCTTTGAAAAAAAACTGATCGTAAATTTATGTTTATTTAGAAATATATTCATTACATACTAGAAGACATGATTCTTTTGTTTTATTTTGTTTAATTTTCTTTTTGACCTGGCACTTCAGGAAGAAAGGTATTTTTTACCTGCATTCTTTCTATGACAATTCCACATGGCATCATATTATGGAAATAAAATACTTTTTTTTTTTTTCAGGAAGCTATTATGGTGTTGATATCCATATCAAAGCTTGCTTCCCTAATTTTCTTTTCCCGATAAGACTCAGACTTATTTTTGATAAAGCATGCCTACCAAATACTGAGACTATAATAGTGCCATATTATCTCAGTCATCAGGAAGGAAAAATCCTTTCAAAAGTATAATGAGACAGTATTTCTTATTTCCTGTCTAGCTCAATTTTTAAAGAAACTTGTTCTCACTGTATTGTTACAATGTAAAGCTTTATGATGTAAAAATTTTCACTGAAACCCCTAGGTCTGTAAAATATCTTCTATTGTAAGGCTCCAACATCTATAGAAATATGAATAGTTGAAAGCTATGACTGTTAACTTTAAATCACACAATTGCATCTTTTTTTAACGTATCAACAATGGCAAACAAATGCAAATAGGCAGAATATACCTACTTTATATAAACTTAAATATATCTAAAGCTATTCTAAATAAACTTAATCCTCTAGTTATACTCAAGCATACAGAATAAATATACTCTTTAATGAAGTGGCTATTAAAAACTGGATGTAGGATGTCATCATCTTATTATAAGTGATTTCAGTACTGCTCATCCATTAGCAGCTTTCATTGGGTTTATATCACACATTTCCATGGGTCTAAGACCCTTCTGAAAGCATGATGAAAAAGAGGGCATGCTTTGCCTGCCCCTTTGTATGTGTATCATTTTAAATTCATCACATAGCCATGCTGCTGCACTTGAGATTTTAGAACTTGTTTTGCACACAATCCAAGCAGTGTACAACAAGCAGCCTATAATAACAATATATAAAGAAAGCAGAAAGGGCAGTAGATTTTACTAAAACTGGATGTCTTTTAGTCCAAAGGGTGTCTAGTTGAAGAACACAAACTTGGGAAACACTGACTTTTCTGAGCGGCAGGAGAGCCCTACATGAAACTGTAATTTAAGTAAATATTTTCCACTGCACATTTTTCTGAAAGCTTAGAGGTGGGAAAAATGAATTTTCATATATTTGGCCAGGTAGATCTCAATGTTGCCTGGAAATACCCTATGAAATATATACTAATTTGCTTGACTTTTTGAATAGAGTTTTCCATAACTTAATTTCTCTGTTTGTAATAAATACACATTTTTTTTTTACCTTTCAAAGTGCCAGTCGTTTTGTGAAAAGTGCATTCAACATTGGTGTGATCTCTCATGTGAGTGATCCTTTTTCATGCCTAAGCCCCAAGATACAACCATAAATTCAGTACAACTCTAATATAAACAGATTTTACCAGAATCCACCCCGCAACAGACTAAGCTTCCACAAAAAAATCTGAGTATTACAAATTCACAATATTTCATGATTGCTTGCTAATGGAGTATGAATTTAATACTTTTTATTAAGATGAATCAAATTTTAATTACATTCAAAGAATTACTATTTAAAATCAAGGTGTGTGTGGTGTGTGTATATGTGTGTAATTTACAGTAGCAGTGTCACCAATTTTTCACAGGACACTGGAAATGAAATTTTACACTTTGTACCATTTTTCTTCTACAGCTCTTTTGCAGCAAAATGTGTTTATCCATTTATCTATATATCAATGCCATAGATATTATCTAATGGCTATGTACAAATAAAATGAGATTGAATACAAAATGCAATATCTGATAGCTACAGTCTTTTCAATAAATTTTACTTTACTAATTAAAACAAAACATAACCTTTTAATATAATAATTTATGAATCTCCTTATTTGGTTAAAAAATGTATTGATTGTCTATGTATAACTAAACACTATTATTTTGTTTTAATTGTTTCTAAACTTCGTCAAACAGCTAGTTAGTGGTTAATAGGGCTTATTTTTGTAAATCCACATTGTGCATTATGTGCTGAGATTCACCCTTTGTGGTTGTCTATAACTATAGACAGAAACAGTTCAACCTTAAAACTTAATGAAGAGTCATGTCTTTCCATGTATGGGATTTATCCAGGGACCAGGAAAATGGCCTCAAGGATATTGTGTTTTCAAATTTGTGTTTTTATTTTATTTTTAAAAAGGCCCTAAATATTCTACAATATGCAAATCTTAATTATCTATCTATCTATCTATCTATCTATCTATCTATCTATCTATCTAATCTATCTTCCTCTCTTCCTATCGTATATTTATCTCTCTCTGGGGTTGGTTCTAGTAGTTTTATGTCATATGATTGTATAATAATCATTGCACATATGTTAGAAAATTTATTTACCATGTGTCCCTGGATGACTCTTTATTCTTTTATTTTTCTTTTTTTAAACGGTACTAGGATGCACATTCTCCTACATGTCTCTCCAACACGTGGACCAGGGTTTCTCTATTATTTATGCTTAGAAGTTGAACTGATGAGTCACAAACTCTGTGAATTGTATATTCAATGTTACATGGAAACGCTTTTTTTTTCCTAGAGAAGTTATATCAGTTTGAATATCCAGCAGAAATGTATAAGAGAGCCCTACTGACTCTTGAAAATTGGGTATGGCAAAATTAATAACTTTTGTAATTTTATCACAGGAAATTGCATAGACAGAAATTTATTTTATATAAAAATGCAACAATGTATATTAATTTTGAGAAGCAATTGAATATAATAAGTATAATACTGTCTATATATATAAAATCCATTAAAACATGTTTATGCTTCTATATATGCTTTAATGGGTATTATCACATGAAATGGTTCAGTAGCAGTTATTGGCCTTAAAATTCAGATTCTTCTGAAAAGTATGCTTTTGAAAAATGTTATTAACAGAATAATTTGCTTTGTCTACATTGACTCAAATTTATAAGAATATATTCATGTATTTGCTATAAACACTTTAAAAAGAAAAAGAAGTATAATTCATATTACTAGTTTATTATTAATATATAGTCAGATTTAATAGTTTTATAAAATTTTAACCCATTCATGTTAAAGGCAGACAAATAGAGCTATTAAAATAATCAGCTCTGCAAATTTGCCTTATTATCTTCCAACAAAATTTGGTTTTATAGGATTCATTCACTGAAGCCAATTTTATTTCATGCTATACTCAAAAATGTGTTTATTAAGTTCCAAGACGTTATTGTGCTAAAATTGGATGGATTACATGTTACATCAATCCTGAAGTTGCGCTGCATGTCAAATGAGATCATATAATGATTTCAGAACAACTAAATTTGCTCTGAAATACTGAATCTGAAAGTTCACATCAGTTCAGAGTCAATTATCTGTTTTTTCTTATGACGAGAACTCATTTTGTGTAATATGTAGTTCATTGTTAATTGTGAGAAATTTCTTTCTTAATTTTTATAATACTCATTTGCTTATAAAAGAGTAAATATATAGAAGAGAAAAATTATAAATGCATTTTATTTGTCATGTGGACATATTCCTCTATTAAATATAAAGGTAGAAATATTTTATCAAAACATTCTATTCTAAATTTAAATATTTGTAGTACTAAAAATAAGGAATACGTATTTTATAAATTTACATTTTTGTGTTTTGTATTCTAATTACTTTTGTGTGTTTTGTTTAACTACTGCAGGCTTTAAATCAAGTCTTCTAAGTGTATTTAGTATAATAGCTATATTAAATAGCTTTGTTTTCAATACAGTTGTTGAGTATCTAATAAAGATATTATGTGTTCATGCCTAGGGAAGGAAATGTACCAATAATTGTTTCTCACTGAAACCATTCAACCTTCAAAAGAACATATTTTATTTTAATAATAAAGAGAATATACAACAGTGAACTTCCGGGGGGCGAGGGGGAACAAGACAATACATCTAAATCAGAGGACTTCGATAATCTTCCACTCAACCAACCTTTTACTTATTACATGTGAGGAAAATAAATTGAGAGATGTTTGTTGATTGGTGAAAGACGTACAAAAGGATAGTGGAAAAGGTGAAGTTGTAAATTCCACATTTAACCTATGGACCTTTAAACAATGAAAACTGTTAAGCAATGACATGAGGTTCTTTGGTAGTAATTGAATTGCACAGCAGAATTATACAACCGGGAGCTCTGTGAAAAGGTGAAGTGAAATTGATGAGGGATCCCTTGCACCAGAAGAGTATCCTCAAACCTCCTTCCAATACTAGCAACATTGTTTGGAGGGCAGTTAGAGTATCTCTACCACGAAGAAAAGTTGGATCTGAAATTGGAAATAAAGGGTGATATTTTAATAACGAATCTGTTGTGCTAGTTGTTTTAACATTATTTATCAATGTGTCTTTTTATTCTAGGTTGAAATTTACAGCTGATCACTCCTGTCATAACCTCATCATCCATTGCTCATAGTCAGATTTAACGGCTTCCATGAAAGGACAGTACAACTGGAAAAACAAGTAACAACTCCTTAGCACGTGCAATATGTGGTAATTCTGTAAATGGATTATCTGACAATGTTCTCTTTTTCAGCTCAGGACCCCAAGACACTGAGACAGAGTGAAACATTTAGTGGCCTGTTGACATGAGAAAAATATCTGAATGTCTTTATTTCAAAAGGGCTAAATAGACCGGGCGCGGTGGCTCACGCCTGTAATCCCAGCACGTTGGGAGGCCTAGGCAGGTGGATCACGAGGTCAGGAGATCGAGACCATCCTGGCTAACACGGTGAAACCCCTTCTCTACTAAAAATACGAAAACAAAAAATTAGCCGGGGCAGGAGAATGGCGTGAACCCGGGAGGCAGAGCTTGCCATGAGCCGAGAACACGCTACTGCACTCCAGCCTAGGTGGCAGAGTAAGGCTCCGTTAAAAAAAAAAAAAAAAAAAAAAAAAAAAAAGCTAAATAAATAGAGCTGACCCTGCCATCTCTCCATCACAAGGTGTCATACAACATGACTCTTATTCTAATTATTGAATTCTCAACCTGCTTCTTTGAGTTGAATGTGCGTGCAAACACACACATACTTTCTTTAAACATTCATGTTCTTAAACCACCCTTAGTAATTCTAATTGCCTAGGCTTGAACTGGAGTCTCAGATTATTGTAATCCAGTTCTCCCATTATATGAATTTTGTGGGAAAATGTCCTTTATTATACAAAGTACAATACAAACTAGTATAAATATGTTTTATGATTTCATGTTTAATTTACTCTAAAAACCACTAGATCTTCAGAGTATTTTAGCCAGGGATATGTTCAGTAATTCAGCAATTATCAGATTAAGAAAAAGTTGCTGCACATATAAATAATAGTAAGTTTACAGAAACAACAAAAAATGAGAAAATTCAAGCTGTATTTTGTAAATATCGCTTTTTGTATGAGTATAGCATTAAACTCACCTGGTAGCTTCCATGGCAAATTCTGGTTTCAAAATTTGACATCAAGAAACTGACAAAAAGGCCAAGAGCCAAAAGCCAAGTGTAGCTGAAATAATAGCTATGAGTACATTTCATCAGAAAATTCTTTAAAAACATTACTATAAAAGTCAATCTTACCTTTGCTCAGATATTCAGTATGTCAATTGCTGTGTAGTCCAATTACAATTTCTGTGTCATTTCAGAAAAGTTTTAAAGAAAAATATTTTTTCTTCACAATTATTTATTAGGCATCATCCCAAGGGCAAATGTACTCTCCAGTTTAATATAAAAATATAAATATGTTGCTCCTTTGAAAGAAGAGTAAAATTAAGAAAAAAACTGTATTATGTTTATTAGTATTTAAAGATAACTTCACGGTAATGTGTACACAAAGAAAGTAATTTCAAAACTATTATACTAATAGACTATCTCCATCTTTGGCTTTAATTGTAATTTACATGTGAAATGATTTCAGTAAGAAAGCAAATCAAATTCTTAGGTAAGGCATAATTTTGTTTCCCATTACAATTATTTAATTTTTACTGAATCAAAATTTGTATATATTT
Source organism: Macaca thibetana thibetana (assembly GCF_024542745.1). Classification (NCBI taxonomy): domain Eukaryota; kingdom Metazoa; phylum Chordata; class Mammalia; order Primates; family Cercopithecidae; genus Macaca; species Macaca thibetana. The sequence goes on from NC_065594.1 coordinate 65,272,213, forward strand.
GTTGTATATATCATGGTATTTTAAAATATGCATTTATTTTGGAAGTCTAAATTAAATATATGCATAACTTCATATGCTCATTTTTATGGTGAAAACACAAAATACTTCTTAGAAATTTTAAATAATATAATACATTATTATTAAAACTTGTCAACATGTATGATAGATATCTTAAACTGATTACTGATAAGTGAAATTTTGTATCCTTTGACCAACATTCTCTTACCCTTGCCCCAGCACCTGTTAACCACAACTCTGCTCTCTGCTTCTATGAATTCAACATTTTTAGATTCCACATGTGAGATCATGTGATATTTATCTTTCTGTGCCTAGCTTATGTCACTTAATGTCTTACAAGCTCTTCCAGGTTAAAAAACAAACAAACAAACAAAAAAACCACCACAGGAGTTTCTTCCTTTTTAATGCTGAATAATATTCCATTGTGTACATATACCATATTTTCTTTAACCATTCATTCATTATGGACACTTAGTATAATACTATAATTACACTGTAATGTCTATAATTATCTTGGTTATAGTGAATCATGCTGCAATGAACATGGGAGTGCAGATATCTGTTCAACATATTAATTTTTGTCCTTTGAATATATACCCAGTAGTAGGATTGTTGAATCATATGGTAGTTTTATTTTTAATTTTTTGAGGACTCTCCACACTGTTTCCCATAATGGTAATACTAATCTACATTCCCACCAGTGTGCAAATTTTCCTTTTTCTCTACATTCTTGCAAATACTTATATTTGACATTTTTATATAACAGCTATATCTACATTTTCATCTTTCATGTTTGCATATTGTTTAATGAACTAGAAACAGAAAACAATCAGAGAGGTTGGAGTATACATCTTAAATATTTCACTTGTAAATGTCTACTTTGATTTTCAAAACAAATTTTTCTCAAGTCTAGTTGAGCATAGTTGGTTCAGCTGTGGCAATATCGCATCAAGCAGCAGGTAGGAAATCTCAGAAAGGTAGAAATGAGAATGAGAACAAAGATATCTTAGAAATGGGTATGAACTACTAAACAGATAATATCTGTATATCAATCTTCCTACATGTTTAGACTAATATGGATATGGTGTGGATATGCATCGTATATGCATCATATATTAAACTTCTTTATATATATTGTATAATATAAATACATCTTGCACTTTATAAAATATTATAGAGTCACATTTCACTTAATGACAGGGTTATGTTCTAAGAAATGCATTATTAGATAATTGTATCATTATGCAAACATCATAGAGTGTCCTTGAACAAAGCCACATCATATAGCCTACTACACATGTGGGCTCTGTGTTATAGCCTCCTAGGCTACAAATCTGTACAGCATGTTACTGTGCTGAATAATCTAGGCAATAGTAACACAATACTAAGTATTTATAAATATAAATATATGCAAACATAGAAAAGATACAATAGGCTGGGTAATGGCTCACGCCTATAATCCCAGCACTTTGGGAGGTCAAGGCAGGAGGATTACTTGAGCCCAGAAGTTCAAGACCAGCCTGGACAATATAGTACAGTGAGACCCCGTCTCAGTAAAAATAATAAGAAAAGACACAGTAAAAACATGACAGCACAGTAGGTTTTCATACACCAACATCACAACAAACCCATGTGTTATGCTTTGCTTTCTGATGAAGCCACTAAGCAAAAGGAAATTTTCGGCTCCATCATAATCTTATGGGACCCTCATAGTATATGCAGCCCATCATTTACCAAAACATTGTTACATGACATGTTTCTATATATAATGAATTTTAAAAAGCTGTAAAACTATTTGGATTTTTGGCCACCAACAAAATTTTATGCCAAACAAACCATTATTTGTAGATTACTTCATAAATATTTATATAAGAATTTAAGAAAAATTAGTTGTTTTAAATTGATCAATTCAAAATGAATTAAGATCAATGGTACAATAAATCCTAAAAGTGATATTTATTATAAAGGTTAGTGATGTATTTTATTTTATTTCATTTTTTTGCATTTTATTGTTAGTGACGTAAGTATTTTATTTTATTTCACTCCTGTTTTCCGACTTTTATTTTAGGTTAAGGGGATGCACGTGCAGGTTTATTACATAGGTAAATTGTGTGTCACTGAGGTTTATTGTGCAACTGATCCCGTCACCTAGGTAGTGGACATAATATTCAATAGGTAGTTTTTTAACCCTCACTTCTCTCCCAGTCTCTGCCTTGCAGTATTCCCCAGTGTCTATTGTTCCTATCTTAATGTCCATGTCTACTCAATGTTTAGGTCCCTCTTATAGTTGCCAACATGTGGTATTTGACTTTCTGTTCCTGTGTTAATCGTTAGGATAATGGCCTCCAACTGTGTCCGTGTTGCTGCAAAAGACATGATTTTATTATTTTCTATGGCTGCACAGTAATGGATTTTTTTATTAATTAATTAATTTATTTATTTATTTGAGATGGAGTTTCACTCTTGTTGCCCAGTCTGCAGTGAAATGGCACGATCTCAACTCACTGCAACCTCCGCTTCCCAGGTTCAAGTGATTCTCCTGTCTCTGCCTCCCAAATAGCTGGAATTACAGACGTCTGCCACAACATCTGGCTAATTTTTTGTATTTTTAGTAGAGACGGGATTTCACCATGTTGGCCAGGCTGGTCTCAAACTCCTGACCTCAGATGATTCACCCATCACGGTCTCCCAAAGTGCTGGGATTACAGGCGTGAGGCACCGTGCCTGGCCAGTAATGAATTTTAGATACATGTTTAAGAAATGATTCTGTGCCATGTTTCATCACAATCAAATCATTAAAAATAAAATTCAGCCACAGCTTATTAAGAACAGTTTGTGAATAATCACTTTGTGCACTGGTGTTCATGTGCAAATGCATTTCATTTAATAATTAGTATGCAAATGTATTATATTCAAAATTAGTATGTATATTAAATGTTATATATCATCCTATGTTTCTAAGCTGTTTATTAACTATGAGATTGTTCAAGTAACTTAAGTAACATGATGCAAACTCTAAAAAATAGCCACAAAGGTAAATCCAATTAGAGCTGATCAAAGAGGAAACTGGTTAGAGCTAGTCATAAAGCTTTTGGGGACATTCAAATGGAACTTTGTGAATTTTAAATACGTTTAAATATTGCTGCTGCTTCTCGGGAATATGTTAAAATGTTAAATATTTCAAATGCTAAAGAATAGTTTTCTTGATTGACTCTCCACTTTTATGAACACATTCATGTACTTCATCTTTTTTAATATCAGTATTAAAGGAACATCAAGAGGTAGTTCAGACTCCCAATGGCTAATTTAATTTGGCCATCATATAATATTTCCTAAGTAACAACCAAACCTGTTTGCACTTGAGTTTTAGTTTTTAGCAGTAGTGTTTTCACAGAAGCAAATTCTGACAGCAGTTAGTGTAACTCTTCCAGCTTAACAGTTTAAACAGTTTTTTTTTTTGTCTTTTTCACTGTAAATTAAACATTTATTCCTGTAGAATTTCCATTTGAATTGACCCAGCCATCCCATTACTGGGTATATACCAAAGGATTATAAATCATGATGCTATAAAGACACACGCACATATATGTTTATTGCAGCACTATTCACAATAGTGAAGACTTGGAATCAACCCAAATGTCCATCAGTGACAGACTGGATTAAGAAATTGTGGCACATATACACCACGGAATACTATGCAGCCACAAAAAAAGAATGAGTTTGTGTCCTTTTTAGGGACATGGATGCAGCTGGAAACCATCATTCTCAGAAAACTATCACAAGAAAAGAAAACCAAACACCGCATGTTCTCACTCATAGGTGGGAATTGAACAATGAGATCACTTGGACACAGGAAGGGGAACATCACACACCGAGGCCTATTGTAGGGAAGGGACAGGGGGGAGGGATAGAATTGGGAGATATACCTAATGTAAATGACGAGTTAATGGGTACAGCACACCAACATGGCACATGTATACATATGTGACAAACCTGCACGTTGTGCACATGTACCCTAGAACTTAAAGAATAATAATAAAAAAAATTAAAAAAAAAAAAAGAAAGCAGTCGAACTCTTTTATATTTAGTGCCTGCATAATTTGGGAGTCCCCAAGACCACTCCCACTTCGGATGCCCACTGCACATTTGGGAATCCCCAACAGCACCCTCACTTCTGGCACAAACCACAAGTACAGAGGTTCCCAAAATTATCCTCAGATTTGGTAACTTGCTAAAGAAATCACAGAACTTTCCAAACCTGTCAAACTCATGGTGTCAGTTTATTATAGTGAAAGGATACCAATTAATATCATTCAAGGAGAGAAGTGCACAGGGTGGGACCCAAGAGGTTTTTGAGCATGAAACTCTGGTGGTCTTCTCGGTGGAGGACAACTTCTAGTTTCTCCCAGTGAAGTTATGCAAAACAGTGTCTTTTTCTCTCCTCACTGATGTGTGATGGCACCCATGGAGTACTGCCAACTGGAGAAGATCATCCAGGCCTTAGTGTCCAGAGCTTCTATGAATGATCAGTCACAAACATTGGTAGACCTCCTGTATGACCAACCTTAGTCTCCATTCCCTCTGGAGGTCAAGATACTACCAGATAGTCCAAAGCCTGCCCTCTAAGTCTCATGGTTAGCATAGAGTATTTACGATTCCCCAAGTCTTGAAGGTAAACAAAGACATTCTTATCAGGCACTCTTACCTAAGCATATTCCATGTGCTTAGAGATTACCTCCCAGGAAATGAGGGAAAATGCCAGACCTCTCTTAAGCAATATTAATTTTGTATTTCACAGGACCTTAAACTTAATTTATTGAATTATACGTTGTATGTGTATGTTTAAATGAAACAAGAAAAACATTTTCGAAGTTTGCATTAAATGCAGAGCTTCGTTATTTTTCTGAAAGAGTGTTAAATAGGAAAAATTAAAGAGAATTTCATTATTTCACTGTTTTAGATTTAATTGTACTTCCTCATCAGTTTATAAAGTAGATAACAATGATCAAAAAAACCTTGAAAGTGTAGACATCTAATTTAAATATACTGTCACATGAAATTTTACTCTGATCTCCTAGAATGTAGAGAGAATGGCATAAAGAAGGACAAAATCAAATAATAAGCTTTAATTTACAAATTCTGCTCTAAGAATTAGGAGACTGAGAGTGTTGTCCTGGTCGTGTGACTAATTTGTTATATGATTTGGGCTAATAGCTTAACCTTTCTAGAACTCAATTTGCCCATCTGTAATTAGTGAACAGATTGAACTACGTTGATTTTAAATTCCTTCATTACCTTCAAAATTCCATATATGTATACTTCTCAAAAATAGAGGTCTATAGAATTAACCCATCATAATGATAAAGTCAGATAATAAAAGCAGCATTCTTCCAATATTAAAAGGACCTAGAGAAATATTAAGAATTTGAGTTATTTTTATTTCTAGATCACAATTTTTGAACTTACTTTTATTAAATATCTCTCCCTAATATCTCAGCTAAATAAAAACATTCACATTTAAGACAATCATGAGCTTAATTTAATCAAATTAAATCAAATAATAAACTTATTTCAACATACAGCATCAACACATAACCCTTTGCTCAATATGCTTGAAGGATGTTGAATTTGTCTTGATTTTTCAGATTATTTATACAATTTTAAGCTTCATTTATATTTAATAGTATAGATAAGTTAAAACAATGTAGCACAAATATACCTATTCTTTTATTATTCAAGTAAAATTTTTTGCAGTTTAAATACACTGCTGAAATATCAATCATTAGATGAATTATATTGAAAGGTATAGAGATACACAAAGTCCATTAAATCTGCATTCTTTATACATTTTGGGATCTGTCTCTAATAGCTTTTATGTTTTGTTTTGCTTTTACCTTGAAATGGCGTATTTACTCTGGCAATGATTTGTCAAGTAAAATATTTATTTCTGCTAAAAAAACTGTTTTATTTGGGTATTTCCTAATACTTCAAATGTTTGTTTCATTAGCAAACATTTGTTCTTCCAGCAAATATTTCCAAAATGGACTATTACTTTCAAGGGTTTTGGCAACTGTGTAGTATGGGCAGTACGTTTGGCCAACTGTCTTTCCATCTGCTACTCTTGCTTCCCTGCATTTTTTTCCCAGTTAGCCAGGAACACTTTAGAGATCCCAGTGGCTTACTGGAAAAAAGCATATTTAAGCATTTTTTCCACTAAAATTCAAGCATTTACAAAACTCCACACCTAGTAAAACAAGAGATTTTATACATCACTTAATACTTTTGAAAGTTGGTGAACTTTCCATAATATTCCCTTTTAAAGTGAATAGATAACTTAAAATATAATCTATTTGAACAATACATGAAGAGAATAGTAGTTACACATTCACACATATGCACACACATATATACAGCTTTTGAATTAGAAACATAAAATTTGAAAGTTGAAAACTTGCTAATTAAATTTCCTAATAAAAATCTAAAGTAGTTTGTTTTTACTGACAGAATAAATGAACATATTCACAGAAAAAAATATTCCCCCAGATTTTTAAGGTTACAAAATAAGGGGAAAATGTGTTATAATTATATTAATTTTCAACAATTTCTCAAATAGGAAATAAAAAAGTATAAATTTTATATTATTAAAAAAGCTATTGTTCTATATGAGATTTAACTTAATTTTATTTAAATGTCTGATTTGACTACATTAATGTACAAATTAAAAGTTAATTCAGTAAATGTATTCAATCAATGAAACCTTGATAATTATATAAATAGGGGAAAAGAAAAAGAGATTCAGGGTATGTTGATTTCTATTCTCATCACAGGAAAAGCGTAGCAAGTGTTAAGTAGAAGTGAAATTGGCACCTGCTTATGTTTCTACTTCTTTAAAGCATATCTGTTAGAGCAATTTTGGCTATTGCCCTCATCTCAAGCATGTAAACAAGATCAGTCTCATTCTGGACTTCTGTCACACTGCTTCCCACTCCATATTCCTGGTTCCCTCATTCGTTGATTCTATACTTCTCTGTCATAAATTCACTTTGGCCTCTTTCCTTATGCATTCTTTTGCCTCTGACTTACTGAATTCAAAGCCCACTCTCCCACCTCCAAACCCTGACTCAGCGTGGCCTCTTGATTCTGAAGTACCTGAGGTTGCCTGCAGTGTTTGATGAGGGATTTTTTTCTTTTTCCTTTTCTTTTTTTCTTTTTTCTTTAAAAGTTGATGTGGAAGCATTGCTACTACAATTTAGACTCACAAGTAATTCTATTAAATAGTTTGTAAGTAGATATGAAGAAGTGATACCTTTGCCCAATAGTATGAAATATTCTCTTATGAGGGCTTTAAAAGCCCAATACACCTTTTCCTCATCTGAATTCTGAAACATTTGAGACATAAAAGAACAACAGCGCTAGATGGAACACATAATACTATCACAATTACTAATAAATCCGGGCTAGACTAGACTGTGAGCCAAGCTGACTTACCACCACCTACCCTACTTTAGTTCTGACCTAAAATAGAAAACGAAGGACAATTTCATTTCTGTACAGAGTAGATATCCTAATGTATTCCCTTGCTGTAGACATCCCTCATCGTCATTGCCTTTCTTTCCCTTTCTTACTTTCTTTCTTTCTTTCTTTCTTTCTTTCTTTCTTTCTTTCTTTCATCCGCTTGCCTCGGCCTCTCAAAGTGCTGAGATTACAGTCGTGAGCCACCACACCCGGACCACTTTTTTTTATACCCTTGAGCTAAGTCTTTAAATCTATGCTTAACCATGAATGGTCTGTTGCTCTCAAATGGACTCTGATGGACAGCAGAGTCCATCAGAGCAGTCCATCCCACATTTATGAAGAACTTCTCCTTTGAGCACTGGCCTAAAATGGCTAGTGAAAAACTGCTATTGAAGATTTCCCCCCTAAAAGCTCTGAAATAAATTAGAAGAATGTTTTAATAAAATTCATAAATAAAATAGATTCCAGGATTCCTTTAATTATTCTCCAATTGCCTTAATACCTACTTGTGTGAATAAAGCTTCCAAATTTTGCATCCCAACTACCTGGTAATTTCTCCAAACCCTACACACTGCAGGAATTCACCTTCGATTCTTCCTGATTCCTTGGTACTTAAATCCAAATACTCTCTAAAAGACCACAAGTTAAACTTCAGCTTTTTAAGTGTATCTGCATAGGAAGGCATAAAGGATAAAGCAAGTAAAATAATAGTGCAGAATAATTGAAGACATCCTGCTTATATCTACATCATAGAAGAAAGGAAATAAATAAACCAGTCAAGATTTAAGCATTAAAGTAGGCAGCATTGATTGTAACCTGTGTTCACAAATTCATGTCTATTTGAAACACTATTTAGATATAAATACTCATTTGTTTCAAATGACTACTGCAAAGTTCTTGCTGAAGATGCTCTGGAAGTAAATTTGACCAGATGGGCTGGGTTAAATCTCCATTTTCTCATGTAGGTAACTGATATTTACACAGTAAACACACCTAGTACTGCCTTTCCTGCTTTTAACTAATTTTATAGCCTTTGCTTTCTAATTAGAATAATGGACATACATTGATAGCAACTGGTTGGAAAAATGCATCGTTTTACAATTTTGAAAATGCTAGTCATATGCTTTTCAGTAAGTCCTTGATCTGATAAAGACATGGTCATTTTGCTTCTGTTTTATGAGGCCCTCTAAGATTTTATCAACCTCATTCTATTATGAGGTACCCTAACATTATATCCACCTCATTCTCTCCATGAATGTAGTTGAGATTGTTTTTCTCGCATTCTTTACTATCCCTCTGTCCTATATATCTCGGTATTTTTCACTCTTGGACATTAGGTGTTCTGTCTGCAAGTCCTGCAAATATATATATGTAGCTGAAATGATAATAAGAAATATAACTTCTCAGGTTCTGGATCTTCAAGAGTATGGTTCCATTGAAATTTTAACTAATTTTCCATTAGAATAGCCCAATTATATTTAGTTTTTGCTTTTTCAGTATGCTTTCTATAGTCCTAGATTATGCCCTTCCCATTTTTTCTCTAACTTTAGTCATTCTGCTTGTGTCTTCCTCTATTTTTTCTAACTTCATACATCTCAGAAACACATTTCCTTAGTACCTGAATCCATGTTCATGATAACAAAGTTACTTTGAAGCCTGCCCACCAAGGACTTGAATATGTAAGGCTTATCATGTAGCCTTCCTTCTTATATCTATCCAAATATTATATAACCATTTGGTGCTGGCATCCCATTCTTCAAGGATAGTTTGCTCAATGACTTACTGCGGAATCCATCCAAATGTTGAGAGGAATCTTTGCTATGGTTTCCTGGGTCCCAGTTTCCTCTGAGAGAGTTATTGGGTTCTTCTTGCTTAAGTCTTTTCTTTTCCCAACATCTCTATTGGCTACTGGTACTTTTCTTCAACTAGTAACTTCCCAAAATTACTTTTTGTTCTAATCTTTAATAACATTCATTTTAACATATTTCAAATCATTGATTTATTCTCTCTCACTCTGTCTTCTTCTCTCCATCTCTGAATTCCATAAATATCTAGTTATCTAGCTTGTGTTTTAAAAGCTTGGGACTCCCCAAGTATAATCTACTTCTTTTTCATATTTGGGTACTTCTTGAACTAATCTGCTATCACCTGTACAACTAAGACTGTTACTTAAACTACTAACTTATGCCTGACGACATAATCTGGTGCCTTAAATGTTTGTACTGCTTCTGGAAGATTGACTTATTCCAAGTACACACTTTCCTTAAAACATGTTTGTTACAATATTGTCATCACTGTATTATATATCACAATATACATATATGTTACAGTTTTAACATTATTTTGTTCTAAGTATTAGTAATATTTTCGTAGTAGGGATCACCATTTTTAATATATTTTAAGTTTTTTAATTTACCACATACCTGTGAGACTAAAGTTCTCTGCTTTTCTAGGAATGATAAACATATATGGTACATTCTGGGGAAGTATGTTCCCAGAAGAAATGGGAAGGAGATAAGCCATACTGATTTCCTTGTAAGACCTATTTTTGTCCGTGTGTGCCCTGCATGTTTAAACCCAAGGCCAAAATATCTTCTAACGGTTTCAAGATTGTACTAAGGAACTTAACATAAAGTGTAAAAGTAATTAATCTACCAAATCCTCGTTAGGTATACCCACAGGCTATTTTAAAGGAAAGATTAACAAAATCAAGAACATTCTCAAGACCAATGATCCCATGTACCCTGGCTTCACAAAAAAGTTATCTATGTCTTCTTTCCTGGCTCATGTGCCTAGAGTTGTGAGTTTAATGAGCAGATGAAAAGCACTGTCCCTCTTTGCTTTATTTTTGAATCAATATGAAATGAAGCAGCAGAAGGAGATTTGCAGCATATTTTATTAGTAATAAAGCTAGACTGGAGAGCACACTTTTTCATATGCCACATGGCCTACTGTACTGCTTATCTCCTGGGTCTTATCCTGGGACTAGCACATCTGAGGAAAAATTGGAGATGCAAAGAGATATCCTTACCCAACATAACCAGGTAGTGGAAGATGGAGAAGAGAAACCAAATTACCTGTGCCCAAAACTTTTAGCAGATTTGCCCCATTCGGTTGAGCACTGTGAAACAATACCTCAACCAGGAAATGTACTCCATGCTTGCAGGGCAGAATAAGAGGCAGAGTGGTGTAAGAGGTGAAGGGTATGGAAGAAATCCATTTATTTAGAAACTGCTCCATAATCTTTCTAAGACATTATGATTCTGCTTATCTCTTTCAAATCCTGCCTGAGTCCAGTAGGAAAAAAAATTAAAAATAGTGTCATTATAAGGTTTTACTCTTTGAAGTATCAGCAAGCAGATTCTCCTTTATGTGGGGAAAAGCTCTGTATAACCTCCTACAAAAGGCAAGTGGTGTGAATAGGTAAACCGCCAGTGAATGGAAGGGAAGGAGTAATCTTGAGTTTACGAGTTCCGCTAGTAAGACCTTGAATAAATAATAATTTATTTTTCAATGCAGTTGTTCTCCACGAGCATTCTATCCCTGGATACGATAACTCGAACATTATCTTGAAAAACTGTGAGATTAATAGAGGGGGAAAAAAAGAATTGTACAGTTTCAAGAGATGTAAGCCAAGTATCATTTTGGCACCTTTTTTCCTATTTCTTCAAGTAACTTAGCCTTGGTTTTTCAGTTTTAAAAATGGCAAAACATTTTCTGCCATTAATTACATTGTAATAAAAGAATCATATGAGATATTTTATTTGAGAAGACTTTGTTCACTAAAAAGCAAGCTCAATAAAACAGAATATTTGCCAATTTTTTCTAAATTTTTATAACTCAGTATCTAAAACAGTTCGAGTCATGGTAGGTACTTAGGAAATATTTGCTGAAATAAAAAGAACTTGGAAATATATCTACTTAATCCAATAGCATGATCTTCAATGATCACATGACCTAATATTGAAATTATAATCTTTCAACTTATACTGTAGGAACTTTACTATGGGATATTATGAAAGATTTGGAAGAGGGAGTAAGTATAACCAAAAACAATGATACAGTATAAATTACTGAAATAATTTTGTGATATCTAATTTTGCAACTATGTGACTTATAAGATATAAAACATTTTGTGAATAGCAAAGACTTGGAATCAACCCAAATGTCCATCAGGGACAGACTGGATTAAGAAAATGTGGCACATATACACCATGGAATACTATGCAGCCATAAAAAAGGATGAGTTTGTGTCCTTTGAAGGGACATGGATGCAGCTGGAAACCATCATTCTCAGCAAACTATCACAAGAACAGAAAACCAAATACCACATGTTCTCAACTCATAGGTGGGAATTGAACAATGAGATCACTTGGACACAGGAAGGGGAACATCACACACTGGGTCCTATTGGGGTGGGGGAGGGATAGCATTAGGAGATATACCTAATGTAAATGACGAGTTAATCGGTGCAACACACCAACATGGCACATGTATACATATGTAACAAACCTGCATGTTGTGCACGTGTACCCTAGAACTTAAAGTATAATAAAAATATATATACATATTTTGTGAAAAAACTTGCAATGTAAAAAATGTTGTTCTACACCAAATATTCAAAAAAGTGCTTTGGTGTATATTTTCTTATATATCAAATATTTAGAAATGTAATTTTTAAAGAAAAGAATATTATAGTAGAACTTAGATTGCTTACTCTCATATGTTTGTAGAAATAGAACATTGAAATGTAATTCTGTATACAAAAACTCTAAGAATATTAACTTTGGATCTTAGTAATATGTCAAAAGGGGAAAATTAGATGTTACGTACCATATTTAATTAGAGCTAGCATATTTATATCTTTAATAGTTTAAAGGCCTTGTGTAAGCAGCATAAAAGAAACAAACGTTTGTTAGTTACTTGAATAATAAATTAATAACGAGTTAATTATAATTCTCCCTCCCATTTCTTTATCTCAAAAAAATTGTTTTCTGGGGTCAGAGGGGGAATCCTTTAGCTATGTTTGATTTTCTAACAGGTTGCATGTATTGTTTACATTCACATACATTAATATGTGAAACAATTCTGACTTTTCTACTGTTAAAACAGTTGCAACCAGATTTGTTCACTCAAAATACATGTGTTTTAAGATTTGTCCAGTACCAACTGTTCTTTTCTAAAAATGCTATTTTGTTTTGCTATTTATTCTTACTCATGAGTTTTAAGTTTAAACTTTAAATTCTGTGAAGATTATGTTTGAAATTTGATTGAATGATAGTTTGCTGGATAAGGTATTCTAAGATGACAGCATCTTTTCTATCTTCGATTATTCTCTTGAGTCCTGTTATTATTGAGAATAAATCTGCCATAAGTCAAATGTTGATCTTTGGTGGGTAATTTGTTTTGTATAATATTGTATTTTTAATGAATCTGCCTCTGTTCTTGTTATACTTAAGTTTTAAGATTTGACTAAGTATAGATTCTTTTAATTGTTTTTTGCTCTTGCCTCTATAGAAATTACAAATTCTAGGAATGAGGTTTTATTTTTAACCAATTTCTGGAAATTCACAAACATTAATTCTTTAGATATAACCTACTCCCCAGTGTCACCTATGTTTTTCCTTTTGCATTCTCTTATTACACAAAAACTGAACCTTTTCGATGTGTGTTTATTTCTTAAACACTTTTGTTTCTTGCAGTATTTATTTTATGCCACTTTTATGCATTATGTGTAATATCTTCAGATTTGTCTTTCAACTTAATTCTAACTTCAAATGAGGCTAATATTTTGCATAAATTGTCTTTTGAATTTAAACTTGAATGGTTATTTATATAAATTTCTATCTGAATATTTTCCCACACCTAACAGTAGTGTTTACTATCTTATTCTTAGCCTCTGCTCCAAGTAAACTCATAGATTATTTGTTAAAAGTTGAAGAAAATCAAGAGAATAATTACCTCAAAGCTGCTGTCTAGTGAATGCCTACTATATGCTCAAAAGTCTGCTTTTTTGGCAAGTCATAAAATAACTCTGTGAGGATATTGCTATTATCCTCTTTTCACATTTGAAAAAACTGAGTCTCAGATGTTCTAACACTGTGCTCATAAAACTGGGCTGCTCATACCTCTGGGATTATCCTGAGACTTTCCAAACATGTATGATCACAGAGAGTACTGAGGGGATCAATTTCCTTATCTAATTGTTCCCTATTTTTTTCTTAAAAAGTATTTTGATGAAAAGTTTGGTTAATTACTTTCAGCTTTTTAGTTTTTAAAATCATTTTTAGTTCTCTCTTATCTATCCTACAACACTTGTATGGGGTATCGCTAATTATCCTGTTTGTTATATCATCTGAACACACATTGTAGAATGTGTATATACTGTGATATTTTATGAAAAATTACTACCTTTAATAATTTTAGATAGTTTTATGATCTAGTGTTGCAGCAACATCTTTAAGGATGATATTTTTATTTGTACCTGACTGTGGTCAGGGTAAACCACACTTGGAAAAGTTTCTATGTACTTTCTTGGCTTAGATTTTCTTGGTCCATGTAGCTAATGTAAACACGAGCCCCAAAAGTAAAGAGATGCATATGAGAGGTGAAAGAGATTAATTTTGCATGTTCCATACTAGGCAGTGCTTTATTTGTTTGTTCAAGGCCTCATCTTCTGTCCTGATGGTAGAATCCAATCCAACTCCCAGATTAGCCAGTGTCTTACAGGTATATCTTACTTGGATTTTTTCTTTCTCTCTTTTTAAAAATCAAGCCTGAAGTTTGCCATATCTTACTTGAGAGCTCAACCTTACATTTAAATTATTTGCTGCTGTCTTTTGGATATCATTATAAATTTTTACTATTATCTTAGAATGTTTTGGAACAATATTTTAGTTAAGTTTATAAAGGAATGAAGGAATAAAATAGGGAAGACTGATTTTGATTCCTGGAATCATTTAATATTTGACATTTGGGGATTAGAGGAGAGGTTAAAATAAAACACTCAGTGAGGAAAAAAGAAAACCAAAATTGTGGTTTCCCAGAAGCAAAATGAAGAACATATTTTGAGAAAGAAATATCAGTACTGCCAAGGGATACTGAGAAATAAATTATGAATAATGAACATCCAACTTGGGCAAAATTGAGGCAATTGGTAACCTTGAGAAGTTAATTCTAATGGCGCAATTCAGTTCATTCAACGTAAAGAAAGCAAAATACATGAGCACAAAGTAGAATTATTTGAGATAGGGCAGTGAATAGATGGCTTTTTATTGTTTCTATTTTCTTTTTTAATGAAATAAGAATGAGCTCATCATTCTGAAGATGAGAAACAGGGAGAGTGCATTAGAGGTTTGAGAGTTGAATAATGTTGTAAAGCAATTATTTCAGAGTGTGGGAGACTTAATTGCCTATGTAAAGAAAATAAAAGAGTTCAAGGAAGGATGGAAGGTCTACTTGAGATTTATGTGTTTAAATTTAAAATAAGTCCTTCAACATAGTCCTAATTTTTACTCTAGCTATATTGCTTTCTTGAGCACAAGCACAGAGTAGATGAAATGTTGAGTATAAACAGGTTCTAGTTTTGCATGCCAATATAAGGTAGTTAAAGAGAGATAGGAGCTAAATCTATATTCCAGGGAATGAATGCAGTGCAAATGGAACCTAAGTTTAATAAAAAGGGATATGAGAATATGAAAGGACTGGTGAACAATTATATAAAACATCCGTATCTTGTAAGATCCCTGGAAGTAAAACTTTCTGGAGTGTGAATAATATATTAAAAATAAGTGATGTGGAACCGTCTGAAGTTGCAATTAAAGATTAAGAAGTGTAAACTCACTTTCTATATTATAGTTACTGGTTTTGAGAAGGTCTAGTGTCTAACTTTGGTAGACAATAGTTGAACTCATGTGGAGAAAAAGAATGTTGGAAATAAGACCAAAGAAGTAAGAGACCAGGATGTTGCATGGATAATCCAGTAGAAAGTACTAGCACCACTAACAATGATAATAATTTTTGGAATAGTGGTTGCAACAGCTTTCAAGATATGAGAGAAGTTTTTCATTGATCATAACTCTAAGATATTATCACAAGATGTTATTTCAAAAGAGTGAGGATAAAGTCTGCAACTGGGAGGAAAAACATGGAGGAATCTCTTCATCTCCAGGGGTTATGATATTTGGGATGTTGATATTAAAATAATGAATTCTTGTGAAGGCTGCAGGGATTTTGGCCAGATTAACATAGCATAGAAAGATTCAGAGAATAGCTGAAGATTATGGAAGATTAAGCAGGATAGGGCAAGAGTTTCTGAGGGTAAAGTTGAAAGGTTGGGGAGTTCAGGAAATTTTCGAGGGGTGGATTAGGAATACTAAAAAAGAAGTATTTGAATATGGCATTATGGATTATAATTGAGGAACTGGAAAAATTGTATTTCT
Source organism: Macaca thibetana thibetana (assembly GCF_024542745.1). Classification (NCBI taxonomy): domain Eukaryota; kingdom Metazoa; phylum Chordata; class Mammalia; order Primates; family Cercopithecidae; genus Macaca; species Macaca thibetana. Next base: position 65,288,187 of record NC_065594.1, read on the forward strand.
GGTTATGATTCAGCTAGAAAAATATGATGTATAATGTAGTTCCTCTAATGTTTTTTTTTTTTTTTAAAGAAAAAGCAGGCAAGCATTTTTATTAGTCTTTTTACTGGGATAACTTCTTATGTAGCCAAATCAATACCCATACATTCTGCCAAATAGATGGCGTTCTCTGCATCTTGATTAAATTTGAGGGCACGTGGATCTCAGAGGGCTTGCTTTAAAATTGACTGTGGGGGTGAAATTGCTGTGTGGTGTCCAGGGTCTTGTATTCCACCTGAAATTCTGCTTAGGATAGAGCAGGCTAGGGCATACCAAGGGAAGATGAATCTTTGGGATCACAAACAGCTCTATGGAATCACAGAGATATTCTTTCAATTCTCCTATAAGGCAGTCTTACAGCAAGGAAAGTGTGGGGTCATGTTTAAGAGGATATGCAGCTCTGTGGGACATCTTTTATCTTTCTCTTAATGAATACTATTTATTACCTCTGAAACTAGTATATGCATGCTGCATGTTCTCATTTTTCTCTCTGTATCCTAATTTCTATTTAATATTTTTGTCTGGTTGTATACCTGAATTCTAGATAATGTCTTAGATTGATCTTCTGATTTTCTAACTCTTTCTTCAGTGCCACATATACATACATACATACAAATATATATACAAATATATACATATGTGATTTATGTATATATGTATATATAGAAGATTTAGAATTGCAAATTATATATATACATACATACAGATGTATAGATGTATGCATATACATCTATACCTGTATATACATCTATACCTGTATATACATCTATACATCTGTATGTACATACATCTATACATATGTATGTATGTATATATAATATTTGCAACATACATCTATACGTCTATATGTCTGTATGTATATATATATACAATTTACAATTATAAGTCATCATTGGTAACATCGTGCCTGTTAGAAAGATATGCACTAGAATTACTGTTATAGTGAGAAAACACAAATAAAGTAGTAGTTGCCCTAGAGGAATAACAATTTTACATTGAAAAGACCCCATGAGAACTATTTTGTGTGCAGAAGTATGATTCTTGTAATGTTTCTTGTCTCCAGAGTTTGGTCAAAGATTAGTTGTCACCAACCAGGGTCTGGACAAAACCTCTTCATTCTGGGCCGGGTGTGGTGGCTCACGTCTGTAATCCCAGCACTTTGGGAGACTGAGGCAGGCAGACCACAAGGTCAAGAGATAGAGACCATCCTGGCCAACATGGTGAAACACCTTCGCTACTAAAAATACAAAATTTAGCTGGGTGTGGTGGCGCATGCCTGTAGTCCTACCTACTCAGGAGGCTAGGCAGGTGAATTGCGTGAACCCAGGAGGCAGAGTTTGCAATGAGCCAAGATTGCACCACTGCACTCCAGGCTGGTGACAGAGCAAGACTCCTTCTCAAAAACAAACAAACAAACAACAACAACAACAAAACTCCTCATTCTGGAAATTAAAAAAAAACAAAAAACAAAAAACTCAGAAACCTAAAATGAAAGTTGTTGTCATGGATACAAATTAAAGAAAACAAAAAAATAAAAAACAAAAACAAACAAACAAAAACTCCCAAGAAGGTTTTGAAATGGAAATCCTGGGCAAAATTTGCCCAAAAGATATAATTCCGAGAAAAATCCTTCTGAACTTTTCAATTCATGGGGCCAAATCAATAACTAATTTATTGAATCTGTTTCTACCAGCATTTTTTTCTTATATAAAATAGCATTTATGATACCAGACAGCAGAAGAGGCATTAGATGTAGATGTTAGATGTCAGGAAATGATTTCACCAAAGTACTATACAAATCAGGTTATATATAAACAATCCTTCAAAGGAACCTATTCCTAGGAAAATAAACTCAATACTGAAGACATTCAATGAAATATTATAGCTGAATTCATTGCGGTTCACATTAGGAAACTTCAGTGGGTAGAAACACAAGGTGCCTCCTATGCACGTTTAATTGAGTGAGAGTCTTAGTCAAAGGCACAGGGGTATTTAGCTAATTCTTAATCAATCTCCAATTCTGTCAATGTTGAAGGACAACATTGAAGACTTTGGAAGACATCCGCAGACCTGAAGAGGAGCCCTTTGGCCAACTTTTCATATGTGTAAACTAGAAATAATTGTTTAATATAAGCTACTGAGATTTGGGGATGGATTTTTATGCAACATTATTGCTACAATGACTGACTGATAGAGCTAAGAAAATCAGAAATACATTTTATTGCATCCATAAAGATTATAAACTTTGAGTAATCATAGCATATGACTGAAAGTACAGAGGTGAGACTTTTGGGTTATAGAAGTAAAGTATATACTATTTACTAGATACATAGAACATATATTAACTCTGTCAACATGACGTGTTTTTATTCCTAGTTTTCCAAAGTGAATTCTGCAGAACACATTCCATTGAATATTCATAATTTTAAAAGTTGTGTGGTCAAATTGTTGTTTTGTATGTTGTATAAAAAATAACAATAAAGGCTGGGCACAGTGGCTCAAGCCTGCAATCCCAGCACTTTGGGAGGCTGAGGCAGGTGGATCAAGAGGTCAGGAGATCGAGACCATCCTGGCCAACATGATGAAACCCCGTCTATACTAAAACTACAAAAAATTAGCCGGGCATGGTGATGGGTGCCTATAGTCCCAGCTACTTAGGAGACTGAGGAAGGAAAATGGTGTGAACCCAGGACACAGAGCTTGCAGTGAGCCAAGATCGTGCCTCTGCACTCCAGCTTGGGCAACAGATTGAGATTCCATCAGAAAACAAAACAAAACAAAACAAAACAAACACCATTGGTCCAGGGGTTTTGCTTTATTTCTTCTGATTCTGAATACACTTTCTAATCTTTACCACCTTTATTCTAGGCTATTTTTCCCTATGTGTTTAGCGTTTATATGTATCTGGTTAAAAAACTTGACCAAATTATTATAGGGATTGAGAATTTTTCAAAATTTCCTACCCATTTTATTTTTAATGTCTTCAATCTTACGGAATGAATTGTGTCTCCCCCTCACTGACCCCTAACCAAAATTCATAGGTTGAACTCATAACTTCTAATGTTACTGTATTTGGAGATAAGGCCTTTAAGCAAATAATTAGAGTTAAATGAGGTCTTAAGGGTGCAACAATAATCCAATAAAACCGGTGTCCTCATAAGAAAAAAAAGAGACGCAAGGAGCATGTGTACGCAGAGGAAAGGCCATGTAAGTACACAGCAAGAAGGCAGACATCTGAAAGCCAAAGAGAGATGCCTTACCAGAAACCAACCTAGTCAGCACATTGATCTTGAGCTTCTAGACTCCAGGAATGTAAGAAAATAAACGTCTGTTGTTTAAGCCACCCAGTATGTGGTATTTTGTTATGTCAGGATAAATGTCTGCGGTTTAAGCCACCCAGTCTTTGGCATTTTGTTATGCCAGCCCCAGCAGACTAACACATGCAATTAGATGCTTGAATATATCTGAAATATAACATGATGAAAACCATATCATTGATTTTCCTTATCATTGTACTTTCTTCCCCATCCTAGGCAATTAACACTATATTCAACCAGTGGCTCATAAAAATACTTATACATATATTTTAATAATCTATTTCTTTTATACCTCCCAATATACAATTTATAGCAAGTTCGTGCTTAATTCCATTATATCCCAGATTGATTTGTCTATTTTTCTTTCTTGCTACTAGTCAAGTCCAAATCACCCTCATCTCTCACCAGGACTACTACAATAGCTTCCTCACCAATTTCCCTCATTCTGCTTCTACTCTCCCATAATATGACCTCCACAGAGTTACCTTTGTAATATTTGGGAAATATAAACCAACACCATGTCACAATGCTGCCACTCCTCTCAATGATTTCCCAATGATAAAGGCCTTTCCCAACTTCATTGTTTACTCCTACATGCCTTGTTCGCCACACTCATTCACAAGGGCCTTTTTTCTGTGCTGATAAATCACCAGGTTCCTCCCATTTCACTCCTACTCTGTTCTTGCATGGAGCGTCCTTTTACCAGAGCCCTAAGTCCTAGCCCAAATACCGCCTTCTTAAAAAAGTACTTAATAACTTTCTTATATAAAGTTTTCCTTTATTGTCAATAACTCTTTAGCTTTTATCATGTTTCTTTATGAGTTTCTTCTTAACACTTAACATTATCTGAAAATATTTTCTAGTGTTTGATAGTCTGTAGGTTTTCAATAAATATTTATTGAATAACTATTCAAGAGTTATGTTCTTCCAGCAATGAAAATGTGATAGGACTGGAAGAGTATATGGGTGTAAGGACAGAAGGCATATACATATGTATGTGTATATATGTATGTCTATGTGTATCTGCCCAAATCAGAATTCTTTTCATTGAAAGTGAAAGAAGCAAAAACAAAAGGGGGAACTTAGAATAGTGGGATACTGAAGGCATTGTAGGACAAACAATCTTAAAGAACAATAAAAGTTGGGCTTCAGGGTCAATTATAAGTAAACATTTGGATAAAGTCTGACTGACCTACCTTCCTTCCTTCTTTTGCTCTCACTTACGTTTCAGTATGTGGGTTTTATTTTACTTTTTTGAAAATGGAAGGAGTCAAAACTATTATCAACTTAAAAGTTTCATATCTGGAAGTATTTTTTTTAATTCCAGTTTGAAAATTCCAAGAGTTTAATCTGAGTGAGTATATCCGTGTCTGTAGCTTGTCCATACACCACCATAGCTAGAAAAGTGGGGCCATGTAAGACTATGGAATCCCAATGACTATCATGGAGATACACAGATGTGTTGGGGGAAGGGAGGAAAAGAGAGCCCAATTTCCAGAAGGGACAGATGCTTGTAGTACCATACCATCGATGCCCTTTCCAACAGTTACAAAAATAGTTTGTGCTAAAATGATCTCCAACAGAGTCTAAATCATAGGGATCTGCAAAACTACCATACAGCCCCACTGCCTTCATTCAATATAAGTTTGGTATAAAACCCATACCTAAGAAACTTAAGTCAGCCAAAGGTTTAACATTGAAACTATTCATTGCTGCTTATTCTAATTTAATACCGAAAAAAAGTATATTATTTATGTAGATGATACTTTAATAAAGAATTATAGGATACCACAATGAAAAAAGACCATTTGGTTAAAACATGATAAATATTATTTTAGTAGTAATAATGATAAGATCTCTGTATCAGGATAATCTATAAATAAAGTTTGATGAAAATCTATTGTTTATGTAAATAAAGGGAGAAAAACATCCTCATTTTTTTTGTGTGTACACAAAATAACTTAGTTGTAATGAAAATAACTAACTACCATTAGCTTAGTTCTATAATGCAATTTTCAGAAAAGCCCAAGGTGACTTAGCCTATTTTATAATTAATTTATTTTGCTTTTGGACGAACGTTTTACTCTGTGATTTGAAAGCAGTGCACTTCCTATATTTCATTGTTTTGATGTAAAAGTGGATCATAAAATGATTGTGTGATGAAAAATAGCTTATGCCATTATATTCCTGCCCAACTGGAACTTTGCTTTAATATAGTTTTATCCTTTGATTAATGTTCCGTCAAGGTAGAAGTCACATTGTTTGTGATTTCTGTTCTTGATAACATAAATCACGATCATAGTAAACGTAAACTTTCAGAACAATATCTATTTGTTATGCTTTGTTAGGTGAGGGACACTATGGTATTTACCTGTGACATAAATCTTTTCTCTATTTAGTATAAAACTACCTTGAATAAAATACATGATGGAAGAACATAGTTAGATTTGCTTGTCCAGTGATTTAGATGCCTTTGTTTCAAGAACAGTATTTATTTAAAAATATAAACGTTGTATAAAAGTCTCCTTGTTTCCAGTATTTTGCATACAGATTTTTTCTAACTTAGAAAAAATCTGTATACAAAACCTAAACACCATATATTAATTATTACATTAATTATTAACCTAAAACACCTTATATTAATTTTGAATCTAAGATTATATTTCATTTTATGTACTTTCTACATGAAAAGACATTAATATCTCCCCATAAGAGTGTGTTATGTGTTATTTCTAAGAAACAGATTGGAAAATGGAGGACAAAAGCTATCAAATTACCACATTAATGACTAGAAAATAGTTGTTTTTTTTTTTTTTTTAAGTATTCGGTGCTTTCTGTCTTGTTTTATTTTCTTCTGTCCTATTCCTGGAAAACATTTTACTTCTTTAATAATATTTATGCATGGAAATATATGTAAATTTGAAAATAAAACTGTCTTGATAAAATCTCAGTTGTTATCTCTGCTTCATTGTCTTTCTACAGCTTTTAGGATAAATTCTCATGACACTCTTTACTTATCTTACCTATGGTAAATACCCCCAAAAAATCTAAATAGTAAATGGGTATTCATGTTTCTAATGTCAATCTTTCATATTTTGGTCAGCATAATTCATAGATGGCCCAAGATTTCCCACTCTACCCTGTCAACTAATTAGGTTACGTGATATGATACGGTTGATCTTAACATAGGTGGATTATATAAGACAAGGGGGCCTAACATCACCACACAAATCCTTTAAAAGAAGAAAGGTTTGGCTGGGCACCGTGGCTTATACCTGTAATCCCAGCACTTTGGGAGGCCAAGGCAGGTCGATCACAAGGTCAGGAGTTCGAGACCAGCCTGGCCAATATAGTGAAACCCTGTTTCTACTAAAAATACAAAAATTAGCCGGGTGTGGTGGTGGGTGCCTGTAGTCCCAGCTACTTGGTAGGCTGAAGCAGGAGAATTGCTTGAACTCAGGCAGCGGAGGTTGCAGTGAGCCGAGATTGTGCCACTGCGCTGCAGCCTGGGCAACAGAGCAAGACTCCGTCAAAAAAAAAAAAAAGAAGAAGAAGAAGAAGAAGAAGAAGAAGAAGAAGAAGAAGAAGAAGAAAGGTTTCTCCAACTGTTAAGGGAAATTAGAGATAATTGGAGAGTGAGAGGGGTTCTTTATTTCTGAGACTGAGGAGACACATGGTAAGGACCTTAAGGCCGTTTTGGAGAAGCTGAGAACTGACAGTCTGCAAGCAAATGGGAATCTCAATCTAATATCCACAAGGAATTAGACTCCCGCAGAAACCTGAAAGAGCTTGAAGGTTAATTATTCTCCAGAATATCCAGATAAGATCTTGGCCCAGCTGACAACCTGGCTTTAAGACTCATGATAACTTAAGCAGATAACTCAGCAATACCTTATGGGACATTTGACTTACAAAAACTGTGTGATTATGAATCAGTATTGTTTTTAAACTGCTGAAATTGTACTTTGTTACAAAAGAATAAGAAACTAATATATATATATACACTTGTATATAACTTTATAAGTGTAGGCAGCAAATCTATATTGCTATGCACTGCTTAATGACAGGGATAATTCTGAGAAATGACTCATTAGATGATGTTGTTGTTTTGTGCAAACGTCATAGAGTATAATTCCACAAACCTTGATGGTAGAGCCTGCTACACACCTAGCCTATATGATATAGCCTATTGATCCTAGGCTGTAAATCAAGTTATTTTACTGAATACTCTAGGGAACTTAACGCAACTGTATCTATGTATCTAAACAGAAAAGGGTACAATAAAAACAAAATAAATCATAATATTACAATAAAATTATAATTTTATGGGACAACTATCGTATATGTGATCTGTCATTGACCAAAATGTTATTATTCAGAGTATGACTGTAGTATCTTTCACAGTATCCACATTGTTTAGCATAGTATGTTGGATATATATCAATGTTAAATAAACATTTGCCAAATAAATATGTCTAGACGTAAAAATATTCCAGATATGTTTGTGGTTTCTGGTTAGAATTAAGTTTCTTTGTTCTGAAATTATAACTTTTTGGACCCTCCATATGTGATAGGCAGTATATTAATTGTTCTACTTGTATTATCTCATTGAATTGCCACAATTATCCTATAAGAAAGATACTATTACAGTCAGTCTCTCTGAGTGACAAATATTGGTCTTAGAGAGAATATGTAAATATTATGAGATGATTCAATGGTGGATTTTAAATTTCATCTCAGGTGTGTTAAACTCAAAAGTCCTGTGATCAACCATTTACTTGAAATTATAAACTCTTTCACAGAGACAAGCACACATTGTGCTGTGTTCAAGCCATTAATTCAGTGCCTATTCTTTCGTATATATTTGATTGAGAGGATATAATATTACTTATGTAAGATACCATATTGAAGAATGAAACACAAATATTTATTTAAATGCTTCCTTCTCTCTCTCCTTCCCCCAACCCTCTCCTTCATTCCTTTCACTCTTTCTTTTTTTCTTTGCTACTATTTGCTAGTCAGTTAAATCATGAAAGAGTTGCTGGCATCAAAGATTATATGGGATTAATGGAGTTAACATCTTATACAAATGACATAAATAGCACGAAATACCTTACACTTCCTTCCTTTCTCCTTCTACCTTTGATGCTGCAGGAAAGAGGAAGGAGGGCCACGTTTCCTTTTTTATACGGTAAGTGTCAAACTTAGAAGAATTGCTGGTAGTCTAACTTAGTGCCCATATTTGGGGTTGGGGAAGCACAGAACATTTTTGATTGGATAAGAAGAAGAAAGTAATTAGATTGGTTATTAAGTTTGTGATGGCAGAATGACTTCTTAAAAAGGACAGTAATAAATCTAGCAGCTTATTTGTTCTGTATTTGAACCGAGCTTGTCCATATAACCTCATAGATCGTAAACTGTATGAATCCATGAATGGCATCCCCTAGATTTCTACAACACACAAATTGTAGAATTGCACCTAAATAACATGGATGTATCCTGTTGTGCTGTCAAGAAAAATATTAATCTATTCTTTTTATTGTGTTGCCTTTTAGAATGTGGTAATGCCATGAAACCCCTTCCCTTGATGAAACAAATTAAAATATTGACCACTATGAATGTGTGATTATAAAACTTGTAAGGACTGTTTTTAAAAGTGTCAAAGAAAACCACATCCTCAGATGATTCTCAGAGTGTGTGTACACTATGAATTTGGTATGAGTTAAGACAGATGAAACATGAGAGATGATTCTGCACTCTCAAACATCCCATTCTTCACCATTTTCCCTTCTCCATTGCTTCTCTCCTCTGCTAGCAGTATATGAAGATCCCACTATAAGATATTGATTTGTAACAATAATTATAAACTAATAAATTTAGTCATCTCAAAGTAAAAATAAGATACGATTTAATGTGCTACTTAGGGGTAAGGCATTAGTATAAGTAAGAAGAGGGAATATATTTGTGTTGACAGATGTTCAGATTATACCTGAAACCAGTTAAAAGTCTTAAGAAAAATCCTGGGTCTCTAATGTAAAATACGTAAATCAAAGGTACTGGATAAATACTGTAGTTACAAAAACAAACAAAAATACCTAAGGATCAAGTAATTCCTTATGAAGAAATAGGCCAGGGTGGTGGCTCATGCCTGTAATGCCAGCACTTCGGGAAGCTGAGGCTGGTGGATCACTTGAGTTCAGAAGTGATGAAATATACTGAGCCCAACCTGGACAACAGGGTAAAACCTCGCCTCTAAAAGATATACAAAAAGAACGAACAAATAGCCAGGCATGGTGCTGCGCGCTTGTAGTCCCAGCTACTTGGGAGGCTCAGGAATTCGAGGCTGCAGTGAGCTATAATTGTGCCACTGTGCTCCAGCCTGGGTAACAGAAGAAGACCCTGCACTCCCCGCCCCCACAGAAAGAAGTAAAATATGGTTAGATGACACATTTCTCAAGATGCAATGCTACCTAAATTTCAAATTGCACAATTCAGAAAATGTTTGGGGCCAAGATGGCCGTCTCTATGCAGCCAGGTAGAACAGCTGCCATGGAAGGACCAGGATGACTGGCGGCACTTCTAACAGACCTTCAGATGGAAGGCACTGAGAGTGGATGGAGGGAAGACACAGAAGCTGGGTGAAGGAGGAGGAAGCTGGGAGCCCTGGACGGGGCTACTGTGCACTGGTATTCATTGCTGGCTCCCAATAATTCCTGGGGAACTGGCAGAGAGCAACCTACTTACACTTTGGCACTCTGGAACCCTGGAAGAAGGAGATCCCTTAACCACCACAGATACTTGAGTTGGCAGGGAGCGCCTTAGAGAAGTAGTAGGGGCAACACACCAGCTGTGGAAGAGCCAGGAGAGTTTGCTGTGGGAGCATCCCTACTGGAGCATGGCCAAGCACATCCATCCCCCTTGGTTCAACTTGTTCCCATAGGAGAATTTAGTTCTAGGGGCACTGTTGGTCTGAACTCTGCAGAGCGGCCTTGCCCATCAGATGGGGCCAGTTCAACCTGAGCAGCCTTGGTCTGTGGGTGTCTCCTGGGGCCACAGCCTGGCCGAACCTGCTTGCAGTGCAGCCTTGGGTTCCCTGGGGACCTGCATCATAGCTTCTTCACTGGAAGACAGTGCTTGATCATCTGAGAGCTCCAGCAGGGCAACCACACCAGCCTGCTCACTCTCTCCTCTGCTGCAGCTTAACCCCTGGGCCCACAGACACCCTGCACATCACTTTGTCAGCATGTGTGTAGGCAGTTGGATTTTGCCTTCTCTGCCCCACCAGCACGCATGTGTGCATGCATCCTGCCCTGCCACTGCTGCTGGGGGAGTGCACTCCTCTCTCCAATTCCCACCTTACCACCATTGCAGTCAGAGCCTTAGCAGGCACACAGTTACCAGCCCTGCCCCTGCCAGCAACCCGCCCCTATGCTAACACTGCCACCTGAGTGAAACTAGGCATGGAGAACAGCAAACCCTCCCCCAACCTGAGAACCCACCTCTTCCTGTGTGAACATGCACAGAGGACACACACGGTCCTGTGCCTACCAACACCCTGCCCCCATGCTCACACCACCACCTGCCGTGATGCCTCTGCCTCTGTTGCAAATGCCCACAGAGAAGCCGGCACCCCAGCACCTGCCAACACCCTGCCATAGCCAACAAGCATGCACCCTACAGTGCTGCCACTACTGCTGCTGCCAGCACATGCAAACAAGGACAGATCCTGCTGCCACCATCCTAAAAAACACTTTGGCAGGCACCACCCATCAGAGTGATGGGATTAGCAGCCAAGGAGCACCTCAGATACACCAGTTCACTGGGTTCCTGACTTCAAGAAGCCAGAGAACAAAGTTAGGGCAGATATCAGTCCCCCAGAGTTAGAACACACAGTCTAGGGGCTGTGAACTGAACTTTGACCGCCTAAAATCTTCTAAAAATAAAGCCACTTGACTAAACCCATCTTACACCATATTGAAACCCTCAAGCATATCAAATAGAATAAAAGTAACAAAAAAATCCAAAGGACGACAATTACAAAGACTGAAGGAACATCATCCCACAAAGATGAGAAAGAACCAGCACAAGAACTCTGACAACTCAAAAATCTAGAGTGCCTACTTTCCTCCAAACAACTGTACTAGCTCGCCAGCAAGGATTCTACACCAGGCTGAGATGGCTGAAATGACAGAAACAGAATTCAGAATATGGATAAGAACAAAAATTATCAAGATGTGGGAATATGTTGAAACCCAATTCAAGGAAGCTAAGAATCACAATAAAATGATACAAGTGCTGACAGACAAAATAGCCACATAGAAAATAATGTAACCAACCTGATAGAGCTGAAAAACACACTACAACAATTTCATAATGCAAGCATAAGCACTAATAGCAGAGGACCAAGCAGAGGAAAGAATCTCGGTATTCATGACTGGCTTTCTGAAATAAGACAGCCAGACAACAATAGAGAAAAAGGAATGAAACAGGATGTACAAAACTTGGGAGAAATATGGGATTATGTCAAGGGACCAAGTCTACAACTGTTGGTGTCCCTGAAAGAGATGGGGAGAATGAAAGAAACTTGGAAAACATATTAGGATATTATTCATGAGAACTTCCCTCACCTAGCCGAAGATGTCAACATACAAGTTCAGGCAGTGCAGAGAACCCTAGTAAGGTACTTCATAAGAAGATTATCCCCAAGACACATAATCGTCAGATTCTCCAAGGTTGAAATGAAAGAAAACATTAAAGGCAGCTAGAGAGAAAGGTCAGCTGCAAAGACTAACAGTGGACCTCTCAGCAGAGAACCTATAAACTAGGAGATTGGGGGCCAATATTCAACATTCTTAAAGAAAAGAAATCTCAACCAAGAATTTCATGCTCAGCCATACTAAGCTTCTTAGGTAAAGGAGAAATAAGATCCATTCCAGAAAAGCAAATGCTGAGAGAATTAATTACCACCAGACCTGCCTCACAAGAGCTTCTGAAGGAAGCACTAAATATGGAAAGGAAAGATTATTACCAGCCACTACAAAAACACACTTAAGTACACAGACCAGTGGCACTATAAAGCATCCACACAAACAAGTCTGTATAATAACCAGCTAACATCATGATGATAGGATCAAATCCACACATATCAATACTAACCTTGAATGTAAATGGATTAAATTACCCAATTAAAATGCACAGAGTGGCAAATTGGATAAAAAACCAAGACGGCAATGGCATACTGTCTTAATTTAAGAGACCCATCTCACATGCAGTGACAACCATAGGCTCAAAGTTAAGGGGTAGAGAATAATCTACCAAATAAATGGAAGACAGAAAAAAGCAGGGGTTGTAATCCCATTTTAGACGCAATAGATTCTAGACCAACAAAGATTTTCAAAAAGACAAAGACGGGCAATACATAATGATAAAGCATTTGATTTAATAAGAAAACCTAACTATACTAAATATATAAATACACCCAACACAGGAGCACTCAGATTCATAAAGCAAGTTCTTATAGACCATTAAAGAGACTTAGACTCAAACACAATAATAATGGGATCTTTCAACATACCACTAACAGTATTAGACAGATCATCAAGGCAGAAAATTAACAAAGATATTCAGGACTTGAACTCAGTACTGGATCAAACGAACCTGATAGACATCTACAGGATTTTCCATCCAAAAACAACAAGCTATACATTCTTCTTATCGCTACATGGTTCATACTCTAAAATCAACCACATAATCGGATATAAAATAATCATCAGTGAATGCAAAAGTTATCATTCCAAACACTCTTACAGACCACAGCAGAATAAAATTAGAAATCAAGACTAAGAAAATTGCTCAAAACCAGACACTTACATTGAAATTAAATAACCTGCTCTCCAATGACTTTTGGTTAAATAATGAAATTAAGGCAGACAGCAAGAAGTTCTTTGAAACCAATGAAAATAAAGATAAAACATACCAAGGTTTCTGAGACACAGCTATGGCAGTGTTAAAAATAAAATTTACAGCACTAATTGCCCTAACATCAAAAACACAGAAAGACTTCAATTTAGGACCCTAATGACGCAAGTAAAAGAACTCGAGAACCAAAAGCAAACCAACACCAAAGCTAGCAGAAGACAACATATAACCAAAATCAAAGCTGAACTGAAAGAGACTGAGACATGAAAAACCTCTTAAATGATCAGCAAATCCAGTTCTTTGAGAAAAAAAAAAACAAACAGGTAATAAAATAGATAGACCACTATCTAGACTAATAAAGAAAAGAGGGAAGATTCAAATAAACACAATTAGAAATGACAAAAGGGATATTACCACTGACTCCACAGAAGTACAAATAACCATCAGGGAATATTATGACCACCTCTATGAACACAAACTGGAAAATCTAAAAGAAATGAATAAATTCCTGGACACATACACCCTCCCAAGACTGAACCAGGCAGAAATCGAATTCCTAAACCCACAAACGGTGATCTTCAAAATTACAACGTAATAAATAACCTACCAACCAAAAAAAGCACAGGACCAGATCAATTCATAGCTGAATTTTACCAGATGTACAACAAAGAGCTGGTACCATTCCTGCTGAAACTACTTTTTAAAAAATGAGAAGGAGGGATTTTTCCCTAAGTCATTTTATGAGGTATCGTTCTGATTCCAAAACCTGGCAGAGATACAACAAGAAAAGAAAACTTCAGGCCAATATCCATCAATGAGCATCAGTTCAAAAATCCTCAACAAAATACTGGCAAATCAAATCCAGCAGCAAATCAAAAAGCTTATCCACCATGTTCAAATAGGTTATATCCCTGGATTGCAAGGTTGGTGCAACCTATGCAAATCAATAAATTTGATTAATCCCACAAACAGTATTAAACACAAAAAACACATGATTATCTTAATAGACATAGAAAACGCTTTTGATAAAATTCAATACCACTTCATTTAAAAACTCTCAGAAAACTAAGTATTGAGGGAATATACCATGAAATAATAAGAGCCACCTATGACAAACTCACAACCAACATCATACGGAATAATCAAAAGCTGGAAGCATTCCCCATGAAAATCAGCACAAGACAAGGATGCCGTGTCTCACCACTCCTGTTCAACATAGTAATGCAAGTCCTGGCCAGAGCAATCAAGCAAGAGAAAGAAATAAAGGGCACACAAATAGGACGAGAGAAAGTCAAACTATCTCTGTTTGCAGATGACATGATTCTCCATCTAGACAACCCCATTGTCTCAGCTCCAAACCTCCTTAAGCTGATGAACAACTTCATCAATGTCTCAGGATACAAAATCAATGTACAAATATTAGTTGCACTCGTAGACACCAACAACAGCTGAGCTGAGTGCCAAGTCAGGAATGCAATCCCATTCACAATTACTACATAAAGAATAAAATACCCAGGTATACAACTAACCAGAGAAATAAAACATCTCTACAATGAGAAGTAAAAAACACTTTTCAAAGAAATCAGATATGACACAAACAAATGGAAAAACATTGCATGCTCATGGGTAGGAGGAATTGATATTGTTAAAATGGCAATGGCAATACTGCCTATAACAATTTATAGATTCAATGCTATTTCTATCAAATTACCAATGACATTCTTCACAGAACTAGAGAAAACTATTTAAAAATGCATATGGAACCATAAAGAGCCCAAATAGCCAAGGCAATCCTAAGCAAAAAGAACAAAGCAAGGAGAATCACACTACCTGACTTCAAACTATACTATAGGGCAATAGTAACCAAAACAGCATGGTACTGGTACAAAAAATGACACATGAACAGACACTTATCGATAGAAGACATAAATGGAGCCAACAAGCATATGAAAAAACAAGCTCAACATTACTGATCAGTAGAGATATGCAAATCAAAAGCACAATGAAATCCTGTCTCACACTAGTCAGAAAGGCTAATACTGAAAAGTCAAAAATAACAGATGCTGGTGAGGCTACAGAGCAAAAAGGAACACTTATACATTGTTTTTGTTGAGTTCAGTTATTGTGGAAAACAGTGTGGTGATTACTAAAAGACCTAAAAAAAAAAACTACCGTTTAATCCAGCAATCCCGTTACCTATATACCCAAAGGAATATAAACTGTTCTATCACAAAGACACAGGCACATGTATGTTCATTGCAGCACTGTTCACAATAGCAAAGACATAGAATCAACCTAAGTGCCCATCAGTGGTAGATTGGAAAAAGAAAATGTGAGACATATACACTGTGGAATACTATGCAGCCAAAAAAAGAATGAAATTATGTCCTTTGCAGGAACATGAATGAAGCTGGAGGCCATTATTGTTAGCAACTAATGCAAGAACAGAAAATCAAATACTACATGTTCTCACTTACAAGTGAGAACTAAATAAAAAGAACACATGGACACCTAAAGGGGAACAACGGACACTAGGGCCTACCTGAGGGTAGAAGGTAGGAGGAAGGAGAGGATCAGGAAAAATAACCAATGGGTGCTAGGCTCAATACTTTGGTGACAAAATAATCTGTACAACAAACCCCTGTGACATGAATTTACCTATATAACAAACCTGCACCTGTACCCCTGAACTTAAAAAAAGAAAGCCAGTGTCTTATTGTGCTATGTATATAATTAGTTCATGTGTATTATTTCCTGTTAACGTAGTGTATATATCGTCATTAATTAATCTAACATGATTAACATTAATCAGTATCAAAATGTGACTAAAGGTAAACTTATTTCAGTCACAACCACATTTCTAATTTATATTTCTGAAACATTTTGTTTCCACACTATTTGAAGACAAATGCTATTTCAATGACTTTAAAATGAATATCTAGATTGCAGCATAAATTTCTCAGTTTATTTCTCTAGGTTGTGTAACAAAATATAACTGTAGAAATTATGTGAATTTTAGTACTGCCTATGCCACATTCTGGCAATGTGATCTTGAGGAAGTGTCTGATATTTTCAATAGGTTTTTAAATGTCTAATCTTATTCCTTCAAGAGATTAACCTGTTTTAATTAAATTGCTTTTTATTATCAAGACAAAATACACCAATTTAAACTACATATAATGTGGATTTTAATTTTAAAATAATCAATGTAAACTTTTCATTAATTCTGTTCATATTTGAAAACTTTTATTGTTTAAGTGCGTTGTCTAAACAGAATCAAGTATTTACAACACCATAAGTAATAAAATATAAAATATATATGTGTTAATGTTTACATAATTTAATTGTATGAGTTTATTTTAAGCTTTCTCTTCTCTAAATAGGGACTGTGAATTGCAGAACGATATATTTTTCTCTGAAACTGTTAATTATGGAAAACGTAAAAACTTTACATCAAATTTTGGAACCGCTATGCTTGGGTGAAAAATAAATTTAATTAACATCAACACCAGCATTTCTGTTAAATAAGCCAAGTAGACATAAAGTACTGAATATGTCAGCTATAACTTCTTTAAGAACATCATTATATTTTCTTGAATCAGAGTATTAGTGAAAAAAAAACTTTATATTCAATGCTATTGGGATGTATGTTACCTTGATTAAAAGTCTAAGAATAATAAAACTAGAATTTGATGTTATATTTCCCTACAGGCAACTATCAATTTTGAAATAAATCATGTATCACAAAGACAAAAAACTATTTTCAGAATATTTAAGTTATGGAAAATATTCAATGTACCACATTCTGATTAACCCAGGAGGCCGATACGAAAACGAGAACTTGCAGATGAAAATAGTACACAAAGTTCTTCTCGGTTTTCTTTTCATTTTGCAAACATTTTACATACACTTATTAGGTATAAATGAATGCATAGCTGTGAATTTACATCTAGTTTGGGACACTGGAGGGAAGGTTAATAATATTGCCATATTTTAAAGACATGACTATTAACTGTAAACACATTTAAATTGGATTTTTGTTAAAACTATGCTATAGACATTGTAGATAAAGCTGTTTGAATGAAAGGTCGGGGCTGTACAGGTAACGGTGTACTAAGTTGCCTTCCACATAGATTCAGTATTTTCTGTATATCCTTTGGAATGTTCTCCTAGTGTTCACGTCTGCCAATACTGATGGAAACAACTACGCAGTCACGCCTGAACTTGGGTCTCTGGGTTTGGTGGAATGAGGACTCTACTGGGAGTCAGTGTGTCTGGAGTTTTGTACTGTCTGTGCCACATTCAAGCTCTGTGGCCCTGAAGAAGAGACTAAAACTGAGGAACTGATTTCTAATTTAAAAATTGGAAGGAAAATGCAAAATACCAAGAAATGATAGTATTGCAACCATTAGATTAAAATAGAATATAAGACTTTACAGGGCAGTTTCTAAATATATATTTTTATCTTATGTTATTATATTAGGCTCCAAAATGCAATTTTTTGGGGAAAAAAAAGCCTTATGGATATATAACTGATATTTAATTGATAGGATAATTATGGATATTTCAAGTGTGCAAATTGATGAGTTTGACATAGATGGATATACATCCACTCATGAAATTATCATCACAATCACAATAGTAAGCATATCCACCACCCCCAAAAGTTTTCTTGTGCCTCTTTGTAAATCTTCCATCTCATTTCTAAAAGCCAACCTAATTCCTAGGCAACTCCTGATTGGCTCTCTGTCACCATAGATTAATTTGTATATTCTAGATTTTATAGAAAAGGAATTATAGGGCCAGGTGTGGTGGCTCACTCCTATAATCTGAGCACTTTGTGGGGCCGAGGCGGGCGGATCCCTCAAGGTCAGGAGTTCAAGACCAACCTGGCCAACATGGCGAAAACTTGTCTCTACTAAAAATACAAAAACTAGCAGGGCAGTGTGGTGTGCACCTGTAACCTCAGCTACTCAGGAGGCTGAGGCAGGAGAATCTCTTAAACCCAAAAGGCAGAGGTTGCAGTGAGCCAAGATCATGCCACTGCACTCCAGCCTGGGCAACAGAGCCAGGCTCCACCGTCTGTCTGTCTGTCTATCTATCTATCTATCTAAAGAATTTATTATGCAGGTAAAATTAAAGTTGAACGAAGAGTCTATCTTGCAAAACCAGTTATCACCAGGATCAGTGGGCTTGCCACCATCACTCATGAATCTCCCCACTATTTTACTCTAAGTGTATACTCTTTGCATTGGGCTTTTTTCACATAGCATCATTATTTTGAGATTCAACTATGTTGTTCCATGTGACAATTGCATATTAATTTTTATTGCTGAATAGTACTCCATTATAAGAGTCTATAACACATTTATTAATTCACTTATTGAACATTGGTGGAGCTTCCAGTAGCTTGCTACAGGAAATAAAGATCCCATGATCTTAACCATTTTAGTGTGGGTATAGTAGTATCTCATTAGAGTTATTAGTCACATTTTCCAAAAGATTTATGATGCTAAACTTCTTTTCATGTATCTGTATATCTTCCTGGGAGGGCCTACTTTTTATTAACCTTATGTACACTGCAGGTTTACCATAGTGGCTTGAATGTGGTACACACAGGCAAAATATAACTTAAGATAAATTTTGCCAGATTTTGAGTAATAATGTATTTTTCAAAGATTTGTCATCTTAAAAAAGTAAACATTTTGTTGTAGAATTAGGTTAGATTTACAAAAAAAAAAAAAAATTGAGTAGATAGTACAGAGAGAATCCATATATCCAACACCCAATTTTCGCTTTTATTAACATTTTACAAGAGTATATTTGTTACAATTAGGGAGTGAAAATTGATACACTGTTATTAAATCAAACCATATTTCATTCAGCTCTTTTCATTTTTACCTAATGCCCTTTTTCTGTTCCAGAATCCCATCCAGGATTCCATATTACATTTAATTGTCATGTCTCCTTAGCCTCTTTTTGGTTGTGATGGTATCGCAGACTTTCCTTCTCTTCGATAATCACAGTTTTGAGAAGTAATTGCCAGTTATTTCATATATTTCCCCTCAACTGAGATTTGTGTATATTTTTTCTCATTATAGATAGGGATTATGGGTGTTTGATATAAAAAGCGTAGAGGTAAAACATCATATTCATTAGATTATATCAAAAGAATCTACTATCAACATGACTTGTTTTGTGACAGTTTTTAGAGTTTATAATAGTCTATAAAATCTGTTTTTGAGGGAGTAGTAGCTAATTTTTAATGTATATAATTTGGCCCATTTCTCACAAGATTGAATTTAAAAGAAAACTAGTAGTCTCATCAAAATTTGCACATTTTGGAACCAAAAATATTATAGCTCTCTCACAACAGAGTAAATATACATGTTTGAAATGCAATTGTCTCTCATAACCAAGATATTATCCAAACAAATGTCTCCTTCTGTCTGTCCAATTCCTGTCCTATTTAATATAACTACTTTAGCTTTCTAAATGCAGGTTGATAAATAGTACATCATTGTAAAACAGAGTACAGATATTCTTATGTCTTAAGCAAAAGTCTAACTTACAGTTACCTATTTTAAGAAAATGAGCTAAACTTTATTACTTAATGAAAATTTGAAATCATCCTAAAGTGTCTCCAGGGAAACAATATGGCTCATGGTGCAATATAAAAGGCACACACTAAAAATGTCTTAAGTTTGAATTTCATAAAAGCCACTAACAAGATATTTGCCCATTAGAAAGACTCTTAACTCCCTTGAGTTCTGTTTTTCCATAAAATTGTATAGTAATGATAGTGGTAAGATGATCTATGAAGATTTTGTTCTTTTTTTTTTTTTACTTTAAATTCTAGGATACATGTACAGAAAGTGCAGGTTTGTTACACAGGTATATATGTGCCATGGTGGTTTGCTGCACCTATCAACCCGTCATCTAGGTTTTAAGCCCTACATGCCTTAGGTATTTGTCCTAAGGCTCTCCTTCCCCTTTCCCCCCAACCCCCAACAGGCCGCAGTGTGTGATGTTCCCCTCCCAGTGTCCATGTGTTCTCATTGTTAAACTCTCCCCTATGAGGGAGAACATATGGTGTTTGGTTTTCTGTTCCTGTGTTAGTTTGCTGAGACATCATATCCTGCAGGATCATATTCTGGAATCACAGAGATAATTTATTCCAACCAACTCAGAATTGCAGTCTATGTAACAACATTACCTACACTTTTAATTGTTCACCTCCCTTCTATTTGAACACCTTTAGAGACAGGAACTCAGAATACTCAGTCCACTTGCATATCACCGTCTACATACCACTTATATGCTGAAAATTTTGTATTTACCAATTGCCTACCCACATGGTCACTTGAATTTTTAATAGATATTTCAAACTTGACCTGAGTAAAACTGAACCCTGACCCTATTGTGTGTGTGCGTGTGTGTGTGTGTGTGTGTGTGTGGTCAGAAAACAATATATTTTCCATTTTGTTTTGAAAATTCTGAAAAATCTAAAAAGGAAGCTTAAAATATCTATAATCATACTATTTTGAAAATCATCTTATAAAGAAGTAAAATTCTGTTCCCCAAACCCACTTTCCAGAGAAACCGTAAGTATCATGACACATTTCATTTGGCAGAGAAATAACCAAATAAAAACTGTAATTTCTGGGAAGATCAGGTTTTACTGAAGAGGAAAAAAAAATCTAGCTGTTTAGAGAGAAACAGGTTTATCATTGAGGTATTACATAAGATTATATGATTGCTGGGAGACTTGAAGAGGTGAACTCCAAGCTACTCTTCCAGAAAAAATTCCTGAGCAGAGTGGGGTGGTGCCAGCTCCACAACCAGCTGATCTGTTATGATCTTCATCAGCAAAGGGGTGGCTCACACCCTGACTGTCTTCCACGTTATCTGTTTCTTTAAAAAACAATTCAGTAGGTTTTTGGTTACAGGTGGTGTTTTGTTACATGGATAGGTTCTTTAGTGGTGATTTCCGAGATTTTGGTGCACCCATCACTTCAGCAGTATACACTGTACCCAATGTGTAGTCTTGTATCTCTCACCCCCATTCCACCCTTCCAAAGTCCATTGTATCATTCTTATGCCTTTGGGTCCTCAAAGCTTAGCTCCCACCTAGAAGTGGGTATATATATGATGTGTGGTTTTCCATTTCTGAGTTACTTCACTTAGAATGATGGTCTCCAATTCCATCCACGTTGCTACAAATGTCATTAGTTTGCTCTTTTTATGGCTGAGTAGTATTCCATGGTGTGTGTATGTATATATATATATATTTTTTCCTTATCCATGCATTAATTGATGGGCATTTGGGCTGATTCCATATTTTTTCAATTGCTAATTGTGCTGTTATTAACACGTGTGTGCAAGTGTCCTTTTCATATAATGACTTATTTTCCTGTGGGTAGTTACCCAGTAGTGGGATTGCTGGATCAAATGGTAAATCTACTTTTAGTTCTTTTTGGAATCTCCACACTGTTTTCCACAGTGGTTGTAATATTATGATAAACATCAATTCTCACTATTTACTCTAATTCCAAAGCAAAATTTGTCATGCTACCTTTAAAACCCACATTATTTCTCTTCGGAATGTTTTAGATTATGCTTCTTTAGAATACCACAGTCAATTTAATTCGTAACTTTTTGTTTGACTCATAGTTGTATTAAAATTCTGCTGTCTTGTAAACCTCTTTGTATATAAATACGTACATTACATACCAATGTTTATTAAATAGTATAGACTTTAAAAAGTATTAGTTTTATCCCAATCCAGAAAAATTTTGGATAATAACTTTATTAAGAATCAGTATTATTTTATTTTCTCCCAACCTATTCTGTTTTTTTAATGATTTTATATCATCCTGATTTTCTTCAATAAAATAAACTGGGTAGTATTTCATATATATATATATAATATTTCATATCCTAAATTCAGCTAACTTTGACTTCAGGACTAAGACTTTTAATTGCTCATGGATATTTATCAAAATCTGATTAATCAAAAGATTTAGCAAATGTGCTTTGTTTTCTTGATTAAAAGCAATCAAATGCTGAATGTTTTCCAAGTAATTTAAGGGGGAAAAAAAAGATCTAAATGACACCGCATGCTTCCAATTGAAAATAAAGTAGAATGCGTGACAGCTTCATTAAAGCCTTGTTATAAACCACTTTTAACAAAAACAACAACAAAAATAAACGTGCCCAACAAATCTGAATCTTGGGAAGAATACTACTAGATAACTTTGCCATTCTTTTCCTCCCTCTGGCTAAGTACCCTTATTCAATATTCTTATCTAGTAGCTAAATACTCTTATGTAATCAACAAGATGTCTAGAATTTTTCTTCTCTTGTAATGTTAGTCTTGAAGTGTATCACTTTCCTTTAGTGAAGAAAAAGAGTATATTATACAGATTTTGTGAAATATTTTTGATTTAGTATAAGAAGCAACCATACCTTCACTGTCATGCAATGTTCGAATAAAAATTATATATCTGGCAATGGTGATATATCTGTAAAAATTTAAACTTCCTCTTTAAAATAATCTATTGATAATGTTCCAGAAAAACTAATCTAAGAGTTTAGCAATGATTAAAGTTTTTCAATTTTCCTAACTTCATTTTTATAAATCTGTTGTAATTTTATTGAGATTTTATTATTTTTGTTTTGTTTGCCACCACTGACATAAATATTAAAATGGTACTATATGATACTCAGTTCTATCATATGTTTATTTGTATTTATCAGATATTTACTTTTTAATTCTACAGAAACATTTTCAAGATCATTTATTGGAAAGTTATCTGAAAGAATTTTCATCAGATATTTATATGAACTGAGTATAATTCTTTGGTCTATTAAATTGATAATGCAGAGTGGAAAATCCACTTAATAGAAATATTGAGGCAATTTAGAGTAAGAAAGGAAATTACAAAGTAAAGCTAATAACGGCACTGAAACAAAAAGAGAATTCAGAACATGATGGCTGGGAATGACCTAATCTTTACCCCGTCTCCTTCTGTTGTTTCTGTTGCGTGCCAGAGAGCTCATGCTTAAGCTCGAAAAAAACAAAGAAAAATGAGAATGCCCAACAGGCTAAATTGTATTTTCTATGTGTGCATTTCCTACACAAAAGTATAGCATTTTATGATTTCCAACATATTTTATTAAAATGTATAATATATCTATTCACATGTAAATGTTAGTTGTTATAATGCCTATCACATTTAAATGGAAATTTTTACATTTCCATCTAGTAATTTTAGCTTCTTTATTTAAATTATAAAAGATTTACGTAGGCTCTGGTTATATATGATTCATACACACAAGAATGTACACAAACTCATTTTTTAAAAATGTATATCTATATAGTGGCAGTGTATGCATTAAAATTATATCAAGACAATTAAATTAATTAAAATATGAGTAGATTTCTGATATATCTGTGAACTCTTCAGTACATCAAAAAGGAAATACATTTCTTTCCTTGCTTTTTCCTCTTTCTACTTTGTCTATAAACATGTTTCTTTTATTTCTCCCTTAAGTGGTATATTTACTTTCCACAAGACCTCGAGGCTCTATTTCCATGACACACTGGAAAAAAAAAATTAGCCCAAATAATTTCAAATCAGAATTTTTTCATCTTCACACAATTCACCTACTCTACCTTTATACTCACTTTCGTGTAAAGATCTAAGTAATGTCAGATTTGGAGAGAGAGGCTTGGACAATTAAAATATGGCATGTACTGACTGCTATGAGAGATTACAAATTCTCTATCACTTTAGGTCAGTAATAGAACTGAATATTATATGCAACATTTATGCATCAGATGTGAAAAGATGGCCTGTATAGATTCTAAGGAAATTCACAAGTATACTTGTCTGAGTTAATTTCCATATTATTTATTTATTACTTACATGTATATGATAGTGTTCTTATATAGTGCATGTTCTTATTTCCAGTTCATTGATATTCTCTTGTCCCCTAAAGTCCTCTGTATTACTTGACAGTTCATAGTGCTCATAAGCAACTGAAAAGGATTAAGTTATAACATCTCTTGTAGTGTACTTACATCTAAATGAATGTGCGACAAATATTTGTGGTCTTAACGGTCAGCATCAGAATAGTCATGTGTGCTGTTGATGGTTCTAGTTATCTCTTGTTACATAACAAACTGTCACAAAACTGTGTCTTGAAGCAAAAAATATTACTTCTTTCAAATTTGTAGATTGAGCGAGCTCAGTTCACTTCTTGATTATGGTTTTTATGTGGTTGTAGTCAGATGATGGCTAGCGTTGTAGATATCTCAAGATTTCTTTACTTACATGTCTAATGTTTGGGTTGGAATGACAGGAATAGCTGTAGGCTATTTTTTGTCTTTAGGCAGCCCCTTCCTGTGGGCTTCCTCAAAACATGGCAATCTCAAAGCTGTTGGACATCTTGCACGGTGGCCAGCTTTCCCCAGAGTGAAGTTTCCAAGAAACTAAAGCAAGAGCCAATAGATTTTCCTATAATCTTATAACCAGAAAACGCAGTGCCACTTTTGCTGCACTCTATTATTTACAAAGGGCCAGCCTAGATCTAAAGAGGAAAGGGAATTTACAAGGAAGTGAGGAAGTGAATGCTGGGAAGTGTGGTTCACTGGATAGGACGGATTGTCTTCTAGATTAACTACCACAATGTCAACCAAATCAAGAACATGTAAAAAGAACTGTTTTCTAAAAATAATTAATTGTTACTAGAAAGAAGATCAATCCAACAAAATTTAAATAATTGTCTTGAGATATCATTTACTTATGTTGCAGTGGGCGCCGAAATGTAAATATGTATGAAAAATTTATCGATTGATTTACTTATTTTGCTATAAACACATTCTGCTAGATCAATGAAGTTCCCATTAAAATATGCTATTTCTCAGTAGTCACAATAAATCTGCTTTACAGTTAAGACAGCTAACTGATGACTTTCAGCTCTTTATCAACTGTATGATGGAGAACTCTGGGACATCAGTCAATCATTTGCCAAGAGAATGTAAAATGTACAGAGCTATTTTCCCTTAAAATATGATAATTTTGCCCATGAAATTCCTGTGGACTCCTTAAGAGATGCAGGATAATCCTCAATTTGTGCAAACTTACTTAGATTTCAGCACAAACTTTGGTCTTATTTCTAATATTTCTTTTTATAATCAACAATATAAAGTCATTGTATCCCATTCTTGAGATCATTCAGTCTAAATTTTACCATTAACTACCTCTTGATGAAAGAATGGTTTTAAAACTTGATGATTAGATAACATTTCTGAAGGAAATCATAACTATACTGAAATTATTTTACCACTGACAGTCACTGAGAATCATTTTTTGTGTTGGTCATTTTTGCCTGTATCTGCAAGAGGAATATTGATCAGGTTACCTCTGCTCTAATTTAACCCAAACAAGATTAAACACCTAATACATGGCATATTTTGCCAATGGAACTACATTCTGGGATAGGGCCAAGACCATTCAGCAATATTAATTGATGTATTACTTATAGGTCTGATAGACTTCCTAGAATATTTCAGTCCATATTAAATTCCTCCTCACACATCTTAAGGATCAATTTGTGTATGATTCCTGAGGATAATAATGCTTTATTCACATGATAAAAATAGATGATTGTGTCTGGATTATTTATCTATCCATACTTAGAGATGTTACATTCATTGAGTTTTACTAAAATTATTACTGTCCCAAACTTTTAAGCTCTTGTTTGGGAAGTAGGTTATCCAGATTTTATAACACTCAGGTGCTTTACACATTTCAAGTTCAGATTATTAAACGAATCATTTTAAATAGAAAGAGCTTTTAGACTCACATGCCAGAAAACCAAAAGTGATATTATTACATGATTTTCAATTTTCTCATTTATGCTAACCAGATTATTAAAAAGACTCAATAATCGGTAATAATTCCATCACTGTGCTTAGTACTCATGCAAAACAAAGATGGTAAAAACAATGTTAATGAGGCTTCAAAAGATTTTTTTGGTCAATATTGGATTTTCTTCAGGTGCACATTCTTTTTTACTTATTCGTTAAGTATCTGACATCATTGTTAATTAAGTGGCATAGAAACAATCATACTCACATTTAAAAAAAAACACTTTAAAGAATAAATTGTGCATTTTCTGTCAAAACAGGCCAATGATGCTACTAAAGAATCACTGTAAAGAAATAATCTAAAATTAATTATTTTAGAAGTGAAGTTAATATTTTCGATATATATGTTGCAACTATGAGATACTTTTTAAAATGATGAACATATAACCTATTTCATTATTTTTTTAAAGGCAATATCCTATAATTCATGAATTTCAAGTGTATAATTCAACTTTTAGGTAAATTTATCAAGCAGTGCAAACATTAAAATAAATCCATTTCAAATATTTCTATCATCCAGTAAAATCCATTCAGCCCACTTATTGTCAATCTCTTCCCACCTCCCTCAACTCCCGCCCCAGGTAACCACTACTTTACTTTCTGTCTCTATAGAGTCCAGATTTCATGTCACTTCTTATAAATGGTACAACATAACAGATGTTCATTTTTGCCTGACTTTTTAATTTACATAATATTTTTCAAGTTTATTCATACTTATTATGAATAAGACTACTGAGAGCATTAGTGTACTGTCTTCATGTGAATATGTTGGGTATATCCAAAGAAATTAAATTGATATGCCATATAGTAAAATTAGGTTTAACTTTCTAAGAAACTAGCAAACTGTTTTCTAACATAGTTATTTTAATGTGCATAAAATAGTATATCGTTGTGGTTTTAATGTCGTTGATTATCTTCATGTGGTTATTAACCATTAGCACATCCTGTGTAATCATTTTGAGAATATTTTGTCTTTGGAACTCACAGCTGACAGCATTAACTAAACCATTTGTTTTATGGAATGATTTATTAAGACTACTTTGAACAAAGACTATGTGTGAGAATCCTCATGTCATAATTGGTGCTGGGATGGGATTCAAAGTATGAAACTAAAATAGCAGTGCTTTGCTTGAGGATGTTTCTCATGCAATCTGAATTTCATGCAAAATAAACATCTCGGGATTATCATGATGTATTCAGCATATAGTGCCTTAGTTCAACTCAGACTTAAGTAAGTAAATGTCTTCTCAGGTAGATTTGCTAGTTAGGCTTGTCATTACTAAAATGATGTTAACTCTGTTCTTAATTGGATCCTTAAGCCATGTGGTTTATATGCAACTGGCTATGTAAAAATAATAGCTTTCTAAGTATTTCTCTAGGCATTGACATTAACCATCAGTCTTGAAGTAATAATTACTCAATATTTGTCAAAATATCACTTAAGACCTCTACTTCTAGAAATGTGATGGTTGAGATAACATGAAAATCCTCCTGCTGTATCACATACAGGATAAATGTCAAGAAAAATAATTTTCTACGCACAGAAGATCTTGTAAATTGGGAGAAAACTCAAAATACTACTCAGCCCCCACCCCTCAAAAAAAAAAAGAAAAAAAAGAAAAAACAGGGTAACAAGAAAGTGACTTCAGAGTAGAATAGCAAACAAACATGGAATCTGGAATGTACAGCAGTTTTGAACCTAGGTTTGAGCCCATGTCCGTGGGGTGACAACAAACCTGAGCCTACAAAAAAAAAAAAAAAAAAAAAAAAAAAAAAAAAAAAAAAGTATATTCTCAATGGGTGAAAAGGTAGACTAGAACAAAATTCAACTTGCTAGGCATGATAAGGGCTTTATAAAGAAGAGTGTGTGCCTCTACCATAACCTAGGAAAAGAATTATTAATAATAACCAGCTAATAACAATAGCAATAACAAAAAACACCTGACTTTAAGTTGTCTTGAGGTTTGAATTTTTATTATTTGGATGATCATGGAAATCACAAGTTAGGAAAATTGACACCCAGAAGAAGCAAATACACAATTCCTCTAGAGAAATCATGTTCTCCTGAGGCTGTTAAGGATTTCCACAGCGAATATTTAGCCAATTATTAGCTACCAATAAAAAAGTACAAGTCACATTAGCAAGATACTGCAGAAATAAAAATGACAATATTTATCCCTCATGGATTTTGTATTCTGGAATTATGAAATACAGAATAAAAAGATATGCTTAATACATCCCCCCAAATTTTTAAATGAAACAACATAGCAATAGCAAGAAACCATTAAGAATAGGTTAAAACAAGGCACTTAAAAACACCAAGTAGGACATCTATCTGGATTCTAAAGGTAAGCCATTCTTTTCCATGTCATTCCCACGTGCTAGACTGCTCTTCATCCCATCTCAGTTTCTTTTTTTCCTGCTTTATTTGGGGCCACGGAGACTTGCCTACTCTCTTAAAAGTTTAGCTGAACATGTAAAATTATATTTATTGTGATTTATAAAGTATCTGGGTGATATAGTGCAATAGTTTAGATGTTCGTCTCTCCAAACTTTATATTTAAATTTGATCCCCAAGTCGGAGGTGGGGTCTAATGGGAGGTATTTCGGTCATGGGGCCAGATCCTTCGTGAATAGAACCCTGCTCTCTGGGACAGAATTGGAGTGAGTTCTCACTCTGTTAGTTCTTATGAGGGCTGGTTGTTAAAAACAGCCTGCTGGCCGGGCACAGTGGCTCACACCTGTAATCCCAGTACTTTGGCCGAAGTTGATAGATCACTTGAGGTCAGGAGTTCGAGACCAACCTGGCCCACGTGGTGAAACACTGTCTCTACTAAAAAATACAAAAAAAAAAATTTTATCCAGGCATGCTGCCAGGCACCTGTAATCACAGCTACTCAGGATGCTGAGGCAGGAGAATTGCTGGAACCCGGGAGGCAGAGGTTGCAGTGAGCCGAGATCACACCAGTGCATCCTGGTACCTAACTCCCCTCCTCCTCTTGTTTCCTCTCTCACCATGTGATCTCTACACACCAGCTCCCCTCTGCCTTCTGCCATAATTGGAAGCAGTTTGAGGCCCTTATCAAAAGCACACATTGGCACCATGCTTCTTGTACAACCTACAGAATTGGAAGCAGTTTGAGGCCCTTATCAAAAGCACACATTGGCACCATGCTTCTTGTACAACCTACAAAACAGTGTGCCAAATAAACCTCTATTCCTTATAAATTACCCAGGCTGAGGCGTTACTTTATAGCAATACAAATGGACAAAGACTTACAGCAAGAGGATTTTTAAGAATATTTCATTCTTCATATTCCTGGAAGTAAAAGTGTCAAGTAATATTTTGACAGATATAGAGTAATATTTTAAAGATTACTTTTAATATTTTTTACAATATTTTTCACAATATCTTTTAAGAAATGCAATTTAATGCATTTGGCTTTGACACTGATAAAAATAAAATTTATTTTATCTTGCATACTGTGTAATTCCTAAATGTTCCTACTCATTTTGATGTTTTCTAATCATATAATTTTTGATTTTCTACAAGCCCTACATAGATTCTATTATGTTATTTGTGAAAAAGATTATTTTATTCTATCTTTCTACTCTTATTTCTTTTATCCGATTTAACTTTTTAGAAAAAGTACAGTCACTTTAGAAATCTGTATGTTACAATCTATTGAAGCTGAATTTGTTCATATCTTGTAATACAACAATTCCATTTCTAGTGTTGACCCAAGGGAATGCATAAACGACTTCTACCAATGTCATATACTAGAAAAGTACACAATTTGTCTGAAAACCACTGCCAATCGCTAAAGATTCTGTTAGCAGTCTGAGAAGAGATAAGAACAAACATTTCTGTAGCATGTTTACAATGCTACTTATCCAGTTGTAGGCATGTCTAGTGAACTAAACAGTGTACTTATTGATCTAGTAAAAGTTTAGAGTTACATAACATCTAGTGCACTAAATTCCAGAATGTTCTGTCTTGCTAATTAAATGTGGCTTTCGCCCTTTGAATTTAGAATTGTAACAAATACACTTTCCTTTATGTATATTGAACTTCAATAAAAAGTGTTTAAAAGTGATTCAATTCTACAACTTCAAACAATATAATTAGAAACATGCCTAACAGGAAACGTGTGAAATGTCTATGGAAAAATATACATTCTTAGTGAAATGCATTATGAAGTACCTAAATAAATGGATAAATGCAAAATATTAAAAGTCAGATTAATATATGTTTATTCTACTCAAAATTATAATCAAATTTAATGAAATTATAAATTACATTTGAAAGCTATTTTTGTAGAATTGAATTTTAAATTTTATATTGAAATAGGACTAAAATAAGCAATGTACACCTGAAGAAAAACTGTACAAGAAATAGATCATCCTACTGGATAAGAAACTGAAAGGTCAGGTGTGGTGACTCACTCCTGTAATTCCAGCACTTTAGGAGGTCAAGGTGGGTGGATCACCTGAGGTCAGGAGTTGTAGACCAGTCTGGCCAACATGGTGAAACCCCATCTCTACTAAAAATACAAAAATTTGCGAGGTGTGGTGGGAGACTGTAGTCCCAGCTACTTGGGAGGCTGAGACAGGAGAATCACTCGATCCTGGGAGGTGGATGTTGCAGTGAGCCAAGATCACGCCACTGCACTCCAGCCTGGGCAACAGAGTGAGACTCCACCAAAAAAAAAAAAAATATATATATATATATATATATAATTTATTTATATATATAATTTATATATATAAATTTTATATATATATATATAAATTATATATATATATATATATAAAGGACAAATTTTAAGACAGTGTGATATCAATGCAGAAGCAAGACCTAGAAACTGACCTACGTGTATATTAAAACCTTGATATATTACAGGGTAATATAAAGTGGTATATTGCTGATGTATTATAATTTCAATGAGGACCAGATCACCTGAAAATTGTGTCCTGACAATTTATTATTTATATGAAAAAAAAGTTTCTCAGGGTTATTTAATATATAAAAGGCTCCAATAGAAAACATGCATTTATGCTTTGGAAGGAAATATAAGAATATACATTTATTTCATCAGCGAAAACAATTTATTTTATGGTTTTGTTTGTTTTTGAGACTGGGTCTTGATCTGTTGCCCCAGCTGGATTGCAATGGTATGATCACAGCTCACTGCAGCCTCTAATTTCTGAGATTAATCAATCCTTCTGCCTCAGCCTCCCAAGTAACTGGGAAGAAGCCAGTACACCTGGCTAAGAACAATGTTTTAACAAAGATAAAACCAAGCTCTGCCTTAAAGAAGCATGGAAAATTCAAATATATTAAAATTAAGTATTTTTTAAACCAAAGAAAATGCCTGGAGTGCGTATACAAAGTGAATATAATGAACAAATGATTATTTTCTACCACATATTAATAAGGAGAATGAGGCCTAAGCAGTGACAACAAATAAGAATTAACATTCAGATGCATACTACATTGAAAGTTGTATTTCTTATCTTACAGTGCAAACAGAGTGGCCTTGGTCAGTGGTGGCAGTATATGTGTGTGTGTTGGGGAGTATGTATGTGTCAGGGACAGGTGAGAGAAGGTAGGAAAAGGGTTTGTTTTACATAATCATTTGGGGAAGAATCATTAACTTTCTTTTCCAAGTTTGTGTATTGGTCCCCATCCCAATCTTCAGAAAGGGAAAGCATTGAGTGAGACTATATTGAAAGGTTGTTATGTATCTGTCCTGGATGTGACACACATAATTTCCACTCATATTCCAATGGCTAGGACTCAGCAGTGTAATATACTTAATCATAAATGAGGCTGAGAAGTGTAACCTGGAATGTCCCAAGATAAAAAATAAGAATAAAATTTTGATAGCAGCTGTCAGATCTTCTCACAATATACAAACAACTCACATAGTCAATAGAAATGGTGAAGAATACCCTATTTTAAAAGTAGGTAAAAATCCATACACATGTTTTAAGGAAATGCAACAGAACCATGACTAAATGCATGCAAAAAAGTGCAACATTATAAATAAATAAATAAGGATACACAAAACCAAACCAAAATAAAACATGTTTTACACATTGTGATCAAAAATTAAAATGAATACAAAAGCCAGGTGAAGGTGCCCAGCTAGTTGTATTGTAAATTAGTACACCCAGTTGTGAGTTGGTTCAGACAGGGAATAATTTGGCAATATCTGATAAAAGACAAGATTCACATACCCTATTACTCAACAATTTTGTTCGTTTACATAAATTCCTAAAAATTCTTTCACATGCACACCAGAAGAAATGTATCAAAATACTTAGAGTAATAGCATTCAGAAAAGTGATCATCTAGAAACAATTCAAATGTTCATTAACAAAAAAAATGGATAAATATATTATGGGTCATTCATAGAATAAATGCCTATAACAACTGTGAAATAAACTAATGATACTGATAGCAACATAGATGAATTCAAAAACATAAAATTGAATGAAAAAGGACAAAATCATAGAAAATTATTCATCACAGGATAATATTTTGTACAGTTTAATACTGAAACGAAAAAATACATTGTCAAACTAAAACATATTTTATATATGTGCATATATATACAATTTCAATTAAAACCAAAAAATGTTGAACACAGAAGAATATCCACACTGAAAAGACAGAAGAATGTCATCTGAAAGAAGATCATGTTTGGGTTTTTTCCTTGCTTTAAACTGAGTTGCAGATCTAGACTATTTATCTATTTTGTTTTAAAAATTATATAGATTCAATATATTTTTTCTTTTATATAAGTGATACTTCTTACAATAAAAGAATATTTAAAATTATCTAAGATCAGCAAGACAGTTATCAATCCACTCCTCCTGATTTTCAAAAATATATCACCAAATAAAGCCAGATCAACTGAGAGATATGTAACCACCCATATAGTTTCTGACGTTCTACGTTAAATTTATTTTACTCTTTTGTTGCCCTTTTCTATTTTTATAGAACATGTAAGTGCTATATTCACAGATTTACCCTTACAGATGTCTT
The DNA here is from genome assembly GCF_024542745.1 of Macaca thibetana thibetana. Lineage (NCBI taxonomy): Eukaryota > Metazoa > Chordata > Mammalia > Primates > Cercopithecidae > Macaca > Macaca thibetana. The sequence goes on from NC_065594.1 coordinate 65,321,449, forward strand.
GATTTCATTTGATCAATTTTCTATCTTGTAATATTTTATATTTTATATACTTAATATAGTTTGTTTCTGTGTATACTTCTATATAATAAGAATTTTGCATATGTTTTATATATGTAGCAATTCCAAAAATATGACTATAATACAATATTCTAATTTTATGATAATTTTAAGCATTATGCTTTTATATTTCAAAGCGTAGTTTAATAAAGAACATCCATGAAATTAATTAAGCAATGCTACTTAAAAACTGGTGAACACAATTTTTCAATATGCAATAATTTAACAGTTCTATTCATGCTTAGCGAAGTTTCTGCTAAAATCACATCCTTGTTTACTTCATTCCCAGACAATTTAAATGATTTAGTTAGGAGAAACAAGAATTCAGAAAGGAAGCAAGAAAGCAGGAGTCAAAAAGCAATTAGCAGAAGCTGACAGTGATGCTGAACTTAACAAAACTTTAATAATTGTCTCTCTAATTCTAAAAGGAAAAATTTGAAGTCATTCACTGCTAAAAATTGTATTTGAAAATAGAACATTCTGTCAGTCTTTAATGATCTGAGATCTATTCTTAGTTCTTTGTAATAATTTTTTTTTTTTTTTTTTTTTTTTTTTTTTTTTTTTTTTTTTTTGAGACGGAGTCTTGCTCTGTCCCCCAGGCTGGAGTGCAAGCTCCACCTCCCAGGTTCACACCATTCTTCTGCCTCAGCCTCCCAAGTAGCTGGAACTACAGGCACCCACCACTATGCCCAGATAATTTTTTTTATTTTTAGTAGAGACTAGGGGGTTTCACCGTGTTAGCCAGGATGGTCTCGATCTCCTGACCTCGTGATCCACCCGCCTCGGCCTCCCAAAATCCTGGGATTACAGGTGTGAGTTACCACGCCCAGCCATTTCTTTCTAATAATTTTAAATGAGAAATGTAAACATAATGCCTAGTATTGTTATTTTCATTCTATGTTTACAACAGCTAATGTCTTATAAATCTTTTTATCTCCAATGATATATTGCACAGTCATGCAGTTATTGTGGAAAACAAACCCTTAAATCATATAATGTGTGTGTCTCACAGAAATTATTTTGTAAGTTTAGAAACTCAAATCATATAAAATACGGATACATATTATATGAAATATATGATACTAGTCAATGGGAATTAAACTCTGGAATTAAATTCCTTGAGTCAATGGTAGTAAAATATGTAGAAAGATCACATGTCTAACTATTCTTTGTGAAATATCATGACATTGAGATCTATAGACTCAGCCAACACAATAGACTTAGCGGCTCAACTGAACTTGCCATACTTCTAAGTTGAGGTACTGTTCAGACCATTCACCTACAGCAGACCTTGAAGATAGCATGAGAATCTGCACAGAGCTATCCAACATGAGACTCAACCATTTCCACAAGGCCATTATACATTTCTCAAATATGCACGAGGTGTGTCATGTTGGTAAGCATAGAAGGAGAAGAAAACTGAAAAGTAGCATCTGTCTAAGAAAAACTGGATCATTTGAACATAGATTTGTAAACTTATGTTCAAAAGAATCTAAAATGATATTAATTCACAATGTTATGTTCCCCTAAACTTGTTAATTTAAATCCATGCTAGAACTTGAAGAGGGACTGTTTTTTTGTTTGTTTGTTTGTTTTTTGTATTTTTGAATTGTGCTATCATGAATCTTTTATCCTACTACGCTAGGAAAGATTTTTTAAATCATTGTTAGTGAATAACAAATATTTTCAAATTAGATTAAGAAAAGTTAATGAAAAGAGCTCTTGAATAGAAACTATAAATTCTTTTTTTCTGATTCACAGGTAATCTTGTGAAAAATGACAATGGCTATCTACTAGATTTTAGATATGCTGTGAAAATTGGAAAACAATATTCGCTATCTGGGTGGCTCAAAGTAAAGGTAGTACATAAAGAGGATAGTACTCATAAATCCACTTTATATCTATTTATAATGACATGTTGATGAATTGGCTATATTTTCAGAATTACAAACCCAAGAGCTTTTTGCAGTCTATTTATGGAGAAAGCACATTAAATATCCACTACCAGCTGCAAACATTTTCTTCTCCTAGGAACACTTTCCATTTTCTAAATTATCTTGGTTAGTGTATATTTTTTCGCTCTTGTATCATGGAGAATTAGCAGATGACCTTATATTCTACTTTTAAAAGAAAATAGAAGCCATATGAAGTGATCTCTCTCAAGAACACTTATTATTTCTACTTTATTATCTCCATTCCTTTCTCCATCCAGTGTCACTGAGCTTCCACAGCTCCTACTCCAATGAAAGTGCTAGATACATTGATCAAGAAAAATACATTGAAACCACAAATTCTTCTTTTCTCTGTGATTTTGGATTGTATAAGTCAATCCTTTTTCTCTCATGGCTTCTGAAACAATACTCTCTACTTTTCGGTCTTTACACTTTACAAATCATGTACACCTCATTTCATTGAGATTAACTTTATTTCACTTCATAGATAGTGTAACTTTTTACAAATTGAAGATTTGCAGCAACTCTGCATCCAGCAAGTCTGTTTGCACTATTTTTTAAAACATCTCATGCTCACTTTGTGTCTCTGGGTCACATTTTGGTAATTCTCATAATATTTCAAACTTTTTAAATTATTTTTACGTCTCTTAATCTCTTCACATCTCTGGAATCTATGATAATTAATATTACTATTGCAATTGTATAAGACAATGAACTTAATTGATAAATGTATACCTTCTGACTGTTCCACCAACAGCCATTCCCTCATCTGTCTCCTTTTCTTTTTGCTTCACTATTCCCTGAGACATGACAATAATGAAATTAGGCCAATTAATAACCCTACGATGACCCATACATGTTCAGGTTAAAGAAAGAGTCACATGTCTCTAAACTGACATAAAAAGGTAGAAATGATTAAGCTTAGAAAGGTACATTGAAAGCGGGGAAAGGCCAAAAGCTAGGACTCTTGCATGAAACATTTAGCCAAGTTGTGAATGCAAATGAAAAGTTCTAGAAGGAAATTTAAAATGCTACTCCAGGGAACACATGAATGAGAAATAAAAGTGAGACAACCTAATTACTGATATGGAGAAATTTTAATGGTCTGGATATATCAAACCAGCTCCAACATTCTTTTAAGCCAAAGGCTAATGCAGAGCAAGGCCTAACAGTCTTCAATTCTTGAAGGCTGAGAGAGGTGAGAAAAGTTTAAAGCTAGCAGTTCATTCATGAGATATAAGGAAAGGAGCTGTATCCATAACATAAAAATAAAAGGTTAAGAAGCAAGTGCTGATGCAGAAAGTGCAGCAAGTTATCCAGAAGATCTAGCTAATATAATTTCTGATGGAAGCTAACCTAAGCAAAATATTTTCAACGTAATTGAAACAGCATTAGATTGGAAGATGTCATCTAGGACTTTTTTAGCTAAGGAGGAAAAGTCAATGCCTGAATTTCAAGCTTCAGAAGACAGATTTCCTCTCTTGTTAGGGGATAATGCAACTGGTGATTTTAAGTTGAAGCCAATATTTACTTACCATTCAGATAATCTTAGGCCCTTAAGAATTATGCTAAATCCATTCTGTCTGTGCTGTGTAAATTTAACAACAAAGCCTGTGTGACACCACATCTGTTTTAAGGCATGGTTTGTTGAATATTTTAAGCCCACCATTGAGACCTCAGAAAAAGTAAAAAACAAAAAAGATTTCTTTAAAGATATTACTGCTCATTGAAAACGCACCTGGTCACCCAAGAGCTCTGATGGAGATGTACAAGGGATTAATGTTGTTTTCATTCCTGCTAACACAATATCCATTCTTCAGCCCATGGATCAAGAAGTCATTTCAACTTTCAAGTCTTATTATTTAAGAAATACATTTTGTAAGGCTCTGGTTGCCATAAAGAGTGATTTACCTGATGAATCTGAGCAAAGTAAATGGAAAGCCTTCTGTATAAGTTTCACCAGTCTTGATGCCATTAAGAACATTTGCAATTATTCACAGAAGGAGATCCAAATATCAATATTAACAGGAGTTAGGAAGAGGTTGATTCCAACTTCATGGATGATTTTGAGTGATTTTAGACTTCAGTGGATGAAGTAACTGTGGATGTGATAGAAATAGCAAGATAACTGGAATTAGAAGTGGAGCTTGATGCTGTCACTGAGTTCCTTCGATCTCATGTTAAAACTTGAAAAGATGAGCTGCTTTTTAAGGATGAACAAATAAAGCAGTTTCTTGCAACAGAATCTGCTTTCAATGAAGATGCTGTGAATGTTGTTCACATTCACAACATGACAACATTTTGTGTTCACATCACAAAATGACAACAAAATATTTGGAATATTATATAAACTTACTTAATAAAGCAGCAGCAGCAGGGTTTGGAAGGGTTGATTAATTTTTAAAGAAGTTCTACTGTGGGTAAAATGCTATCAAACAGTATGCTACAAAAAATCTTTCAAGAAAGAAAGAGTTAATCTATGGGACAAAGTTTATTATTATCTTATTTTAAGAAATTGAAAAGCTACTCCACATTTCAGCAACCACCAGCCTAATCAGTCAGCATCCATCAATGGAAGGCAAGATACTCTATCAGAAAAAAAAAAAAAAAAAATTACTTTGAAGACTCAGGTGGTTAATAGCATTTTTTTTAAGCAATAAAGCATTTTAAGCTTAAGGTATGTAGTTTTTAGACATAATGCTATTACCGAAGTAATAGACTATGGTATAGTGTCAACATAATTTTTATGTGCACTGGGAAACCAAAAACTCCCTGTGATTCACTTTATTGCAATGTTTACTTTGATGCAACGATCTAGAACCAAACCCACAGTATCTTCAATATACGCCTGTCTACATTTTCCCTAGTTTTCTGACAGTATTCCCTTTCTTTTCTTTTTTTTTGTTTGTCAATGAGCTTTCATTATTTAATTTTGCATCTATCTGTGATGAATTTCTAATCTACATTTACCAAATCTCTTCCCAATCTCCAGATTGATATGTGCAATTGCTTGTTTGATATTTTCATTGGGTTATCTCACACAGACATTTCAAAGATCTCTGAATCTCTGATCATTACTTATTATGCAGATTGGCTTTTCTCCTTTACCTTGGTAAATATATCTACAGAACTCATTCTTAGAGTTCCCTCCTTCAGACTCTCACGTCCATTATAATCAAGTTCTACAAATGATAGCTTCTAAATAGCCCTATAGTATATTATTACTGCTCTATATCCATTTCCCTCTATTAATTGAGCAGCTAACATTACTATTTATAACTGATAACTGTGATGATAATGAGATGATAATTATTACAATGATCCACAATTTAATTTTTACTCTTGTAAGTAATGTTATTAGGCACACATTTTACTTTTATGCACACCATCTTTCAGACAGGTTAAGCCACTTACCCATAATCTCATAGGCTCTAGTACCCATGCTTTATAACTAATCATTTTAGACACAGTTTGTCTGCATGTAGGTCATTTTTCACAATAAATCCAAAATTATTTGTCTACTAAAAAACAGATCTTTTTTTTTTTTGCATTTGAGGCAATCTACAATTTTTTGTTTTTTGTTTTGCATTTGAGGCAATCTACAGTTAAAATTTATGTTTCACAATGGCATAAAAAACTCTCAGACCTACCTAGGAGATCTTATGCTCACATAGTTTTTCTCAGAAACACAAAGTTTCAGCCCCTTCAAACATCTGACCTTTCCCCAGTATTCTTTGTCCCATTTATACCTTCTTCTATTTGAAATATTTTTCTAACATTGAAATTCACTTTACCTCTTTTCTCCCTCTCTAAATGAGTAACTCATATTCATTAAAATGTAAACTGTTTATTAACAGCATTAGTAAAAATTAGTATTTTTAAGGTTAATTTATTTGTTCACAGAGTAAATTTGGGGAGCCACAACATTGTGCCAGGGACTATGACAGGGCAGTGGGGGATATGACTGAAAAATCTCTGTCCACACAAAAGCTACAATCTAGCATTTCCTGATATTTTGTCATGCTTAAGATGTAGCAGATATTATGCCAAGTGATTTAATATATCATTTAACCTTTCAGGAAAACATATGAAAAAATATGATTATTAATAATTGCTCTCCGTATTTTACAGTTAAAAACCTGAGACAGGCAGTATGTGACAAACTCAAAGTAATTGCCCCTCTTTTAGTCATTAATTTATGACTATTTAATAAAAACATTACAAATATAGTTGAGTACCACTTAAAAGTTGAACCTGAAGATGAAGATGTTTGCAAGTGGCATTTGCAAAGACTAGGTAAAACTTTTTTGCATGTTGATATTAAGATAATTTGGTATGCCAGAGAGAATGAAGAAATTCTGAAATTTTACATAGTTCAATTAATTAAACCTTAATGACTTCAAAGATCTGAACCTCTTGAGCTCAAAGAAGCCCACGGCCAAGTGAGGGAGAAATATATATGAAAAAACAGGCAAGCAGATAAATAAATTGCAATGTAAAAATGCTGACTCCATTGCTCTATATAATGTATAATGGACACCAAGAAGAAAGTACATGAATTCTCACAAGTAGGTCAGGAAACATTGTATAGAACAACGGTTTTGAAGGTAAATATGGAGGATACAAACAGTTCTAAAAGATTTCACACTGGAGACAACAGAGAAATATGAAAATGAAAAATTTTATGTTTAGAAATAGCAAGTAGACACCTACCTAGTTAGGATAGAATATAAATGGCAGAGGTGTGTTCTGAGGCTAAAAAATTGGACTGGGGATCAGAAGTGAAAGTCTTTTTGTGCTAGGATAGGAAATTTGAATTTCATTCTGAAAGCTCTGGGTGGTTTCTTGACATTATGTCAGAAAATGGCATGTTTTTCAAATGTACTTAAATATAACCCAGACCAACCTGGAGCTCCCAAAGAGATAAATCATGGTCAGGTGGAGAATCCTCTAGATTCACTTGCGGAACCCTAAATATTGCAGGCACTTCAGGCAGGAAATACAGTTCATTAAATTCTGCCTCAAGGGTTGCTGAAATGGTGTCTAAAGATGTTAAAGCAACACAGCATGGCAAAGCAAATGATGAATTCAGTTTTATTCAATGCAGTTCACACTTTAAAAGTCTCAAAATACTATTTAAGAAAAATCATGCAACTATATAAGCAAAAGCTCTACCAAAATGATAACCACAATTAGGAGATAATGATTATATCTGCAGATATAGGTATTTAATTCTCCTTCTGCCATCTCCCTCTGTGAATTTAGGCAAATCCCTTAACCTCTACACCTCTAAATCGGTGAAAATATTTTTTGTACTTTGCTTTTGTACTTTGCTTAAAAGTTTGTTTTTACCCGTAAGTGTAATACAGTAAATAAAAGACCACCACATTAGGTACATAGTATTATTTTATTATTTATAGTAAAACTTGGCTGATTTAGTATTATAATAGTTACTAATGTAAATTTACCCTGTGGGTTAAATTAATCAATTATTTTAAATTGACGTTATAAAAATAAAAATAATTTGCTTTCTCTTGGTGACAGAAAATGAGCAGGGTGGAATTTGTTGGCTGGAACCAGACAATTAGAGTCTGAGTAGGAAAATGCTGTAGCAAAGCTTGAGGAAAAGGGCTAAGAAAAAAAAAATCTGCCGTCAATACAGGACATTTACAGTACTGAAAAGTCTGCATACACGCAGTTTAAAAATTACTTATGAAGCAGTTTTCTTAAGTTATACATTTATTGGTATTTAAATTTTACATATTCTTTGTTGCTAATGAAGTTGGCAAACTTCGATTTAAGTAGGACTGAAGGAAAAATCTACATGAAAAGGAACAACTTTAATTACTTTTAGCTTGTGTACTTGCATAAACTTGGAGTATAATTTTTCTGCATTAGAATCCAAAACTGTATATTTTCTAGGTGAAAATATAATTATAACTAAAAGTTGTTTTGATTGGACAAGATCTAAATGCCCTTCTTCATTGACTATTACAAAAATGAGAGCACTTATTCTGCCCTGACAACATTATAGAAAATTGTAAGTACTATTAGTATGAGGCTCCCTCCATCCTTCATGACAGGACCACTTTACATTCTTTTTATTTTCAAATTTTTAAACATTAACACAAAATTATATGCATTTATTACATGCAATATAATGTTTTAAAGTTTATATACATTGTGGATAGTTTCTTAATGATCATCACATCAAGAGTTTGGGAATCTTTCTCTGGGCTCACTTAAAGCTGTTGCACAGCTATTTCACATAGAAACTATACATCCAGGATCTACTTTCTCCATAAAGGCTTGATTGTTGCTATATGGCAATGGGAAATTATGAGTTATTGGGTAAAATCTGTTTCTTAAAAATGAGTTTCATAGGTAATCCTATGTCTTAGAAGCAACATTAAATATTTATGCAAATAAATTTATCCAAAAACTAAAATAGTGTTTTAGGAATGGAAATTATTCCTGTAACTTCAGCAAAAATCGGTGAGATGTTTCTGTGGAGCTAACACTTCTTCACAAAGTCTTTTCCACTCAACTTACCAGCCACACAACACTTGCTTCTCTGAGGAAGGAGTGTCACAAGGATGGTGAGTGCTACGTTTCCTGAAGTGCTCCATTCATGCTTGCCACAGGACCAGGATGTGGCCTTTGCCATGTTAGTGTAGCTGGTTGATGCCCTGTAATCTAAGTGAAGTATCTCACTGCAAAGAGTGTCTTCTCCATCATTGCCCAAATTGGGGTTCTTAATGTTCGGTCTGCCTGCACCTTATAAACAGCCCCAATAGTATTCCATCAGTAGTATCTCCCATTACTCTTCAGTTGCACATAAGAGATGATATTACTGGTCCTCATTCAGTAAGGAAGGGGGCAAGGAGAAGGATGCATGTGTGTAATTTGAAAAGGCCTCCTGGTGGTTATGATGCATTGACTGGATGGAAAGTCACCTCCTCAGGAGGATTATGGTTAGTTTTTAAATACAGCAATCATCAATTTTTGGCACAAGAAAATATTCAAAATATTGACTCTGAATAGTAACTTTCAAGGTAAATGAGAACAATAAAGTGGTGAATAATAAAATGTTTAGTAGTATAAGCATAAGGATATGAAAATAAATTGTGAAATAAACATAACTGAAAGCAAGAATAACATACACTTGAAAAATAACATACATTGATTTTTTTCTCCTTTATTTCAGTTTTCTATTATTGAGACTACCATTTCTAAAATCCTGCACTCCCAGAAGGACAGATTAATGGAGCCTGACAGCAGCTTAGGAAATCATCTCTGCAGCACCCTGCCTCTAGGCAGCACATGTCTAAACCATCTAGGACGGTTCATTGTCTATGCTTCTCTAGGATAGCTCAGTATGCAGACACCATAACCTACATTGGGACTTTCACACTCTGACTGCCCAGAAGTTTTTTTCTGGCATGCAACAGAAATCGATTAGATCTTAGAATTTTAAACTATTCTTTTGTTTACAAGGTTTGTAACTCCAGAAAAGAACACACACTTACATACAAGCACACACACTTACATGCAAGAACACACACATACAAGCACACATATACAGCGAGAGAGAGAGAGAGAGAGAGAGAGAGAGAGAGAGAGAGAGAGAGAGAAGAGAGGGAGAAAGAAAGAGACTGAGTTGTCCAAAGTGAATTATCAAGAAGCATTTAATATTTCCAAAAGGGAATTAATTGTTCAAATAACTAAATTAACTTTAGGCATTTGAATGGTAGAATTTGATATTGTTTTATTTATATGTTAATATCTTAATATTATAACTTGTTTCTTTAAACATCCTGAATTTGGCCTTGTTTAAATTATTTACAGTATTTGAACAGCACATTGTGTGTGTGTGTGTGTGTGTGTGTGTGTGTGTGTGTGTGTGTGTGTGTGTATTCATAATATGCTTTGGTGGATCTTTGTCAAATAAAATGCTTGGCACAACAAGCATTTTATTTAACATATTTCAGAAATGTAATTGCAATCAGCTGTTAAAAAATAATATTTGTTTCATATATACTCTTCTTTCACAAAGTAACATGAGATTAGTTGGAAATCCTGTGTTTTTTCTGCTACTTATTGAACTATGACCATAGCTTCTGTCTCTGAAATGAGAAATATACATTCTCTAAAAAGTTATTTCTCTGGCAAAAAATGCAATGGACAAAAAGAACTTCACCCTTCTGCTGTTACCTTCGCTTTGGTGTTCTGGGTGCTTTACTTCTAATCTGTGACAAAGCCTTGACTTGTCCATCCGGCAGCATGTCTGCTACGCTGAAATGAGATAATAGCAGTCTGAAGTATTTCCTTTGTTTTCCACTCTGCTATTTACTTACCTCTTTTTCGAGGTCAGCTACTGCTATGAAAATCTTATGAAGCTAGAATTAAAGGCAATCCTTATTACTGCAGCTGTTTCGACAAATTGATCTCAGAGAATGCCAATAGCATTAAATCAGCCTTGCAAATAATTACCAAAAATTTATTAGTCCCCCAAAAGTCACAATCCTTTCCTTTCTTAAGAGAAAGAAACTGTAAAATAAAAGGCATCCACATGTGCAGAATAATCAGCCAAAATAAATTATTTTGTGCCAGGAAAATATCCAAATGAATATGATCAGATAATTTTTTTAAAATGTTTATTTTGGAGATTATAAAACTAAGGAACAATATGTAAAGCTGTTTTCTGATATGAGAGTTTATTATATAGCAATGGTGAACAGCAGGTTTTCATCTTCTCTGGTTATAAAAGCAAATAAATTTTCAAAAATGAGTTTCAATGTGATAAGTTTAGGTTGAAAATGAGGTTAAATTTCCTGACAATGCTTGTTAAAATAATGTGGTTCTTGCGAAACTGTTAAATTGCCTTTGAAGATACTTTCAGTTAAGATTTCTGCTGCATACAATTTTATTCATGTGTTCGTTTATTCTAAAAAGTGTTTCTTAATTTTTCTTCTCTTAGTGAAGGTTAAAGCTTATGAACCAAGACACATTTTCACAAGATTTTTACATCTTTATTACTGTCTGGAGGCCAAATATAGACACGCAAATGAGAAAAATGTAGTCCTACTTTTGGCATAGAGTAATTATCTAGAACCAAAGCACTATCAAAACAAAAAACAAGCAAAAACATAAAAATGTTTATTCTATCACTGAATTTTCATTCTAAACCTTTAACCCCCTCAAACTCATGCAAACGCATATGACCTGAGCATTATTATATTTGTGTAATGATTATATAAATATACAAGTATTCATAACTTGATTGAATATAATTATCACCATGTGAATTTTTTAAAATCACATCAAGTTACTTATCAGAATGTGCTATTGGATATAAAGGAAAACTGAAAGGTCATCTAAGCCCTTGTTTATTGATGTTTGGTCAATGGAGCATTTATGTCAAAATAACCTGGTTTGCTTAGTTAAAATGGTCTACACTAGTATGACTAATTATCATCTCTGGAGTTAGATTTTATTAATATGGATTTTTAATAGGATCTTTGGCTGGGTTAGATTCTTACTGAATCCAAGGATCGTTTAAGAATCACTGACAAACTCCTGAAAGTTTGTTTAGATGCTACACACTGGGGTAGGTTCAGAGAATACAAAAATGGATATGGTACTCAATGAAAAAAAAAAAAAACTTGCAGTATGATAAACAAATGCAATAATAGAGATATGAAAACAAAAATATAAATGAAACATTTCTAACACATGCAGCACTGCAGAAAATACATCTAAGTAAAGGTAAAGCTTCTTGGGAGAACTGATGCCTATTCAAAGGGAGACAAGCATAGGAAAATCAAGAAGGAAGGGGAATAACACAAATCATTAATATAAGAAGCAAGAAAGTATCTGCAGGAATTATTTTTCAAAAGTCCTGTTGTTGAATCATAAATTTTAAGGGATATAAGTGATGAGGATAGAAAGGTAAGTAGGAACAAGATTATGAGGCAAAATTTACTGTTACAGTACCTGGATTTATCTAGAAGTAATGGGTAGCCAACCAAGGAAATTAAGAGAATAACATTGTTGGATGTGTATTCCAAATAGATTCTTCTAGAAGCTCTGTAAAAAATGGTTTGAATGTAAAAAGACCAAAGATATTTGATATAGTTTAGCTGTATGTCCCCCACTCAAGTCTCATCTCAAATTGTAATCCCCACATGTCAGGGAAGGGAGCTGATGAGAGGTGACTGAATCATGGGGGCAGATTTCTCCCTGGCTATTCTCATGATAGCGAGTGAGTTCTCATGAGATCTGACGGTTTAAAACTGTATGACACTCCTGCTGTCATGTAAGATGTGCCTTGCTTCCCCTTTGCCTTCTGCCTTGATTGTAAGTTTCCTGATACTACCGGCATGTGCCGTCACACCTGGCTAATTTTTGTATTTTTAGTACAGATGAGTTTTCACCATGTTGACCAGGCTGGTCTCGAACTCATGACTTCAAGTGATCTGTCCGCCTTGGCCTCTCAAAGTGCTAGGATTACAGGCGTAAGCCACGGCACCCAGCGACTGTGAGAATTCTATGAAGAGAAGTTGAATAACCGTTAGATGCATCAATCTAGATCTACACAATGATAAATTGGAGATACAAATCTGTTGTCAGTATAAATATATATATTTGACATAACGTTATAATTTGCTTATGCAAAAGATAGGGAATAAAAATGATTAAACTGACTTTATTCAAAAGACCTTAGTTTAGCCACTCAGTAGCTGAAGATCATGCTTAGATAACTCCCCCTTCTATTTTCCAGTTTTCTCTTTTATGAAATGAAGAGTTCAGTTAGGTGATATATGAAGTTTGAACCTTTAGGAAGAATCATACATATAAATATTTGTATATTTAGTGTTGGCAGAATGAGGGAATTCTCATACATAAATGGAGTATATATGTTCAATTTTCCCTGCATAATAGGAGGCAATATTGCTCTATGAGAGTTATAGAGAGGAACTTGGATTCAGATTTAAGTCCACAAAAAAAAAAAAAGATTGAAAGAATCCTTGTGGAACTGAAAAAACAAAAAGATTAGAATAACTCTTACAATCTGAGTAGGCAGTATGAAGGAGCCAGTTATGTTTGCTTATCCTAAATTTATGGATACAGATCTGTAATTCATCCTTAGTTGCTGTTTATGTGCATGGTGGGAAATGTGAAGGGCTATTAGTGTTATCTAATGGTTTGGATGAAGAACAGTAAGGCAAGAGAGTAACAGACAAGTAGGGGCAAAAATATTTGTAGCATTGTTAGGAGACTCTCTGAGAAGGGAAAGAAGAATATCTTTAAAAAGTTGGGGAAATTCTTGTTCCAGACAGGTGGCACCATTTGGATTATGGTACCTTTAGAAAGACATTATCTAAATGTCTAAATAACTAAAACAGAAAATGAAAATAGGCAATTATAAACTATGGCTCCAATAAAGGAAGTCAAGACATTAAACATACTAATGTTTTTCAGGAACCATTATGCTGGGTGTATTTGTGTGAGCAAGTTGTAAATATCAAACTTCGTGATCAGAAGTTTAGATGTGTGAATTAATGACTTCAGAAATAAAGTTTTAGAGAATAAAGATAATAGAGTCCAGGATATCACCATGAGAATAGATGACTTAGAGAGATAGATTAGAGGAGTGGTTAACTGGAGATAATAAACACAAAAAAGTGAGACGTTGGGTTTGAATACCTTGTGAAGATCTTGGCAGTATTAATGGGAGTGATTTTGTTTCTACAGTGAAGGGTTGCCACCAGTCCCAACTAGATTGGAAAAAGAGTGGTGAATGAGGAATGAAGACAGACAATGTCACCAACACTCTTGAGAAATTTGACTATGAAGGAAAAGATAGCCAAGGATAACAAAAAGAAAATGATGTAAGATGTATAGAGTAGAAAGATGGAAGGTAGTGCCTGTTTCACAGATGAGAGTAAGAGTGACTACTATAAAGACGCTTACATATAAAGGCAAAAGATGGATCCTTTTTGAAAAGAATTTAACATAATAAAAATGTGAAATAAATCAGTATACACATAAATATTAATTTTTCTAGAGGCAAAATCTCAAATTCTTCTATTCCCACAAAGGAAGCACATTTTCACTTGATCTTAGCCAAAAGGCCAAGAAGCGATAGGAAGCACATTTTCAACAGCATTGCCTAATTGGATTATAATCCCATCGAGTCCATCAAAATGATCCTCTGTATTTCTCAGGGGAGAGATTGGGTTATGGCTTGTTGGTATCTCCTGGCTTTGCCCTAGACTTTGTTTGTATGCATATTTGCCTGTCACCATTTTGCAAATATCTGGTAAAACTACATCACATTCCTTCTTACTTAATGCAAGAGTAAATCGAAGGTCAATTTTCAAAGTCAGTTTTCCATATGTGACATACCCATATATAAGCTTCCTTAATTTCATTCTTTCAGAGATACTTTTATGTTTTGGTCTGTGTGTTTTTGTTGGGGAGAAGGAGACGGGGGAGTAAAATATTTGTGTTGTTAAAAGGGAAAACTTGTTAACAAGAAAGATATTAAAATTGTATAAAATGAAGTACAGATTAGAAATCAATATGTAATGTTCTTGAGAAAACATACGTTATTCAAAATCTTATACCAGGCAGGTAAATAGACTTTGAATGAGTCTCCTATTTATTGAGGAACGAGATTAGAGGAGAAAAGGTATTAGGCAATTTAATTTTAGGTATACGATTAAAAAAAAAAAAAAAAAAAAAAAAAAGCACATTATGGTTTGAGGACTTTTAGTTTCCCGGGAAGGAATGATGCCATTACCAGAGGATTTGGGGGAAACTGTGATCTCTTTCCACATTGGATTCCGGCCCATACCTGCTTTAAGTTACAGTAGTCACTTCATTGTGTTAACATTCCTGGGAAAAAGTGATTTTCACAGAGATCTGAGGAATTATTTAGTATAAGCTAAAGATAACATAGATTATTTTTCAGGCCAAAACAAATTCAAATTTTAAGATGCTTTTTCATACATACAGTCAATTGGAAAAAAGTCCAGGTTGACTAGAATGTAGAGATTGAGAGAAACAGGGAAATTAAATGAAAATGGAGAGGGGGGCAAGATCCAGGTCATGCTGATCTTTATAATCCCTGCCAACATGTTCAGAGTAATGTAAAGGGCAAGCAGAATCAAATGAATAATTTAAGTCTGGAAGTGACAATCATGTTTATATTTTGAAAAGAACCCTCTGGATTTTGAGTGGAAAGAATGATTGTGGCAGGAGAGACATATGTATTCATTTATGAGCTATCGCAGCACTCGACAGCCTGGCAGAGCTACTGGGGACTGAGGGGAAAGCATGAAGACATATTTAAAAACAGGATTTGATTTTTGATTTGATGTGTAGGTAAGGATGGAAGGCGGTTAAGAATAACTCCAGATATTTATTGAACATAGTTTTAATTCAACAAATATTTATTGACATAAACACTTTAGGACATGCAAATTATGAAATCTATATTCTTATCCTTAAAAATGTACAATGCAATTATTTCTAGAGCTTTCTCAGGTCCATATTTATGTGTTAATCAAAATAATAATTCTGTCAATGGGGCTGTTTAATTGATAGATTTTTTTTATTCTAGTAAGAGCAAATGAGAATATTATTTAAAGCCTGCTAGTCAATTTCCTTACCTGCCTTGATAAGTCAATGATCCTATTTAGAGATCTTGTGCCAGTATAGTTGTTGCTATTTTATGGAACTCTACATTTTTATTTGAGAGTTTTTACACTTTTCTCTTTGTATTTATTGTTCCAACATTTTAGGATAATGTGTCTATATGTTTTTATTTTTCTCTCATCTAACCTGTATGGCACTCTGGATATTCTTTGAGTCAGAAGTCTTGCAATATCTGTGATTCCTATTTTACTGCAATCTATTATACCTGGACTTATTTGAACTATGTGTTCACTCTTTAAAGTTCAAAACTTTATGGCTGTTCATAAACTCTTAAAACTTTATGGCTGTACAGTAAGAATTTTTTCCATATTCCTTATCTGCTTTCCTTAACACCAACATGTCTCTCTTTCTCAGTCTAGAAGGTATTGACCTGAATTTGTATTTTTTTTAGTGAATACTGTCACATTTTAAAAATGCATAATGTGTTAGGCTGTTTTTGCATTGCTATAAAGAAATACCTGAGATTGGGTAATTGGTAAAGAGGTTGAATTGGCTCACTGTTCTGCATGCTGTACAGAAAGCAGGGTGCCAGGATCTGATCAGCTTCTGGGGAGGCCTCAGGGTGCTTTTATTTCTGACAAGAGTTGAAGTAGGAGCCGGCACATCACAAGGCCAGAGAAGAGGCAAGAGTTGTGAGAGAGGTGACACAAACTTTTAAACAACGAGATCTCACGAGAACTTACTCACTGTCATGAGGACAGCACCGAGCCATGAGGGACCTGACACCATGGCCCAAACTCCTTCCACCAGCAACCTCCTCAAATATTGAAAATTACATTTCTACACAAGATTTGGGATAACAAATATATAACATAAGGTAAACTATCTTTTTTCCTAACATCATCTGAAGTTATTCTGCATCTCTGGCATCTTTTTGATCAAGTAAGTCAAGGACTGTGGTCATTTTAATCTCCTTATTGACTACTCCCAAAACACTGGGTAATTATTTTGCTATTGTTGTTATTTAAGTTTTAATTTCTTACAGACCAATAATTTGATTATTTTTGATCAATTTATTTGATCATCAATTTCTTTGCATCCCACTTCTTTATTCCTTGGTCATTTAACTTCATTCAAAGGTGCACCCAATAATACTTTTCTGGTGAAGATCTGATCATTGTAAATTTAGTCTTCTGCATCTGAAATATTTTTATTCTATCTTCACTCTTGAATGACTATACAGAAATATTGGTTAACATTTATCTGATGACTTTAAACTTATTATTCCATTGTCTTCTGGAATATATATATTTATATATAATATATAATATGCACTATTAATAATAGTTAATAATTAATAATATTATTATAATAGTTAATAATAATTTAATAATTTAATAACTATTATAATAGTTAATAATATTATTATAATAGTTAATAATATTATTAATATTAATAATATTAATAATAGTGCATATTATATATTATATATAAATATATATATGGGGCAGTTTCCCCCATGCTGTTCTCTTGATAGTGAGTGAGTTCCTATGAGATCCGATGGTTTTATAAGTGTTTGGTATTTCCTCCTGAGTTCATTCTCCTTCCTGCCACCCTGTGAAGAAGGTGTCTTGCTTCCCCTTCACCTTCCACCATGATTGTAAGTTTCCTGAGGCCTATCCACCCCATCTCTGGTAGTTCTTTATAGCACTGTGAAAATGAACTAATACAGAATCTTTGTCCTTTGAATTTTTATTCCAAGGGATCTTACTATGATTTTGAACTTGAATATTGGTTTGCATCATTTTAATATTTATTCATTGCCATTTATAGAAAGACTATGGATGCAGACTTAAAGAAAAAGATTTATAATATCATCTTCAAGCTAAAATGTTTAATATGAACACATGTTCAGGATGTTTTGGCATAATCTTGTTTCTTTCCATTCAGTTTTCATACTCTTCATTTAACACTGTGTTCATCTTCAATGGAGGTTAAGCAAATGCTATTCCTTCTATATGGAGAACTCAGGCTATTTATCACCCCTGTAGAGGACATGCTAGATGTTCCACATTCCTGTGCTTCTTCATCCTACCATGTTTTGGATGTTGTCTCTTCTATTCCACTATGTAAGAGTTCTTAGTCATAGAAATGTGGGCTTAGAAGTTCACTCTTGTTTATCAAAAATTACAAGGCAACTAGTAAAATGCAGTTATGTAAAACGTCAACTAATTCCATAACAAAAAATAAATTTCTTTGAAATACTGTTTTTGTTTTTTGTTTGTTTGTTTTACTGTGCAAGAGACCAATGTTTTGTCCAGGAACCTGATGCTTTTCTTTATAAAATGGAAGATAGTAGAAATAGCCCCTGAATGCCACCTGCAGAAAAAAATAAGTGAATATTTGTTGAGAGTCAATTAACATAGCCAGTTGTATTCCTAGTTGTTATATTATCTTAAATTACCTGAAATGCTCAGCTAATCAATACTGAACTACTATTCCTAGGGAAATACAGGGCTAGGTTCCCATCACTGTCTAGTGATAAATTTTTATCACCTGTTCAATATATAACCATGGCTCATATATGTTTCTGTTCAAAAATACTGAAGCAGGAAATTTTTCCTGACCTCTTCATGAGCAGTAACTGCCCCTGCCAGCACCAATGCAACTGGCACTGGAGCCAACTGGCTACTTCAGCACAGGCAGAGTCAAACTCCACTCACTCAAACTCCTTGTGCTCAACCCCTCATGGGAGGGATCATGCAGGTAGTGGGTGCAAGAGCTGTGGCCAGTGCTTTTGGGCACCAGCAGGAGCAAAATTCTGTGTGCGCCCCGCATCAGCAGCATCAAAGGGGGAGTACCCACGACCGTCCAAAGCCCCAGAGTGTTACAGTCAGCCCTCTTTTAGCATTGCCATCGGTAGACAGCTTGAGTATTCGTGGCCCAGTGGGCCCTCTGTCTTTCTGCATGAGGCAGCTGCCTTCCACCAGCAGGGGCAGAGGGTCAGTGTGACAGCCTTTGCATCCTCACCCATGGTATCCAAGCTCTTGTTCAGCCTCCGGGAAAAAGCAGGACGCACAAATGAATTGAAGGGTGGTGATGCGGTTTGGCTGTGTCCCCATGCAATTCTCATCTTGAACTGTGGTTCTCATAATCCGAACATATTGTAGGAGGGGCCAGGTGGAGATAATTGAATCATAGGGGTAGTTTCCCCCATACTATTCTCGTGATAGTGAATAAGTCTCATGAGATCTGATGGTTTTATAAATAGGAGTTTCCCTGCATAAGCTCTCTTGCCTGCCACCACATGAGATGTGACTTCGCTCCTCTTTCCTTTATAAGTTCCCCAGTCTCGGGTATGTCTTTATTAACGGTGTGAGAATGAACTAATACAGGTGGTGAATGCAAAGGATTTTGTTGCTGATGAAAGTGGCTCTCAGCAGGAAGGGGAGCTGGAAAGGGGAGAGAATGGGTAGGTTGTCTTCCCCTAGAGTCCAGTCCTCCCCAGCCAGACTTGTCCTCAAAGCCACACTGTTAAGCTGTCCTAAGTCAAGCTGCTTCTCTCTGACATCCAGCCATTGTCTCTGCAACCCAGCTACTGCTTCTCTTCTCAAGGTCCAGCCACTTTTCTCTGCCACCCGGGTCAGGGGTTTTCTTGGGTACAGGATGAGGGACAGGGCAGGCAATGGGTGCTTTTGCAAAAGGCAACATTCAAGTGGGAAAGCAGGAATGCATGTTCTCACTTTGGGCTGCGGTTCCAAGCTTGAGGGTGAGGCCTTTGCCAGGGACACGCCCTCTTCTGCCCAGAATTTCCCTGCTTCCTATCCCTATACTTTATTTGATACATGTTGTTGATTTATTAACATTTCCCTGCCTCCTGTCCTGATACTTTATTTGATACATGTTGTTGATTTATTAACATTGAACTTATGGCCAACAGCACCATAAATTCTGCCCCATCAAGATTTACTTAACACATAGAGTTTCTCCATCAGGCATAGCATAGCCTTCTTGTGCCTAGGAACACAAAACAGTACTTCAGCATTGCATTTGAGGGACATTTTAAACAGCAAAACACACACAAACATGGAAAAAATTGTGGCAGCAAATATATCACATAAAAGGCACTTGTTCAGACTCAGAGCTGAGATGAGACAGAGCATTGCCTTGTTCAACCTCAGCTGGGGCATGCACATTGGGAAACTCAAATATTTTCCCTATCTATGCATGTCCACAGATGACCACAAAAGTGCTATGAGTTTGGATTTGGGGGATACAAATATATTTTAGTGAGTAGGAGAATTTGGAATATGAAATCTGTAAACAATGAGGATTGCCTGTACCAGGCAAAACTCTTGTGAGAAATAAAATAAAAGCCCAGGAATGAAGTGATGATTGGGAAGATCAAATGATCTGTTGTATAGAAATTGAAACGACGAGAATATCAAACCCCAATATTATTTGGTTTCTTACACACTGTATAGGTTTAAAAAATAAAAGTAAAATAGATTTAAATAATTGAAAACATAAAATTTGTCTTGGTGACTTTTATTTATCTCACTTCTTAGGTTACAGTGAATTTTTACTAAATATAAATCAGAAAGAAAAGTAATTTATTTCACACTACTTAATTTACCAAGAAAAAATAAATATTAGTATTTAATATATTGTTAATACAGAGGGTTAAAGTGAACTATTTCCACAAAAAGATGAAAAGAAATAGGCTTTATATATACATATACACATTTATATACATATATACATTTACATATACCTGTGTATATATATGTATATATCTTACATATATAAATGCATATGTGAAAGAAAAAGTCTTTATATATATGTCTGTGTGGAAGTAAACAAATTGATCAACACAATATCAAGAACTTTATACACATATATATATTAGGATAACATATATATATATTGTTTTTAACATATGAATTTTGGTTTAATACATAGGTAGTCATTAGCAGTTTGTATTAATGGTATTTACATTTTTCTTATATCATTTTTGTGGAATTATACAATTCTAATCCCACATAGTAATGGAAATGAAATCGTTTTGTAGTATGTTCCCTTCTTGTTGCTCTTTGATACAGAAATATATTAATGTAATAGCATTTTAAATTCTTTTTACAATTACAATTTCAGATTGAAAGATTACACCTTCAAATGGCCAATACGTTTAGCAAAAATAAGCACAATATGACAGTGACCTTTTACATTCCAGATTTGCTTTTCTCAAGATTACGTCCCTGTACTGAAGAAGACCAGCACTGAAAAGTCAATCAAATCAAAAAGAAAAGGTTAAATTAATAACTACTATGTAGTATTGCTTTTGTGTCATGAGAGTGACTTCTGTCATTTTTATATTTCTTTCCAAAGATTATAAAAATAATACATGGTACATTCTTCATGTTTTCTATAGGTAAGAAGAAAGTGATCAATACGCCACACCTTTCACTGGCACTTACATAGATTAGTAAATTCTGGATCTTTGAATACAATCATGATTTTTCTCTCTTAGATGCCATTGTTCACTAGCCGGCTTAGACTGTACAGCCTAGAATATATAGTATTTGAGTAATCCAGGTAGTGACTCTAGAAAGAGTGAACAAGATAGGAATCTTATCTACACCCTGCAGGAAGCATTACAAGATTAAGCAGAAAACATCTAAAGGACTTGCTTAACTTTCTCATTTTGTGTCCTTAGCTCCTTAAAACATAACTGAATTAACTGAGTGAGAGGGATGCCACTACGGGGATATTGGTCTATTGTTTTTAAAGCAAATAATTACAAATATCAGTATTTTGTTATTAGCAAAAAGTTATTTCCATCACCACACCTACTTACAAAACAAACTATAAGAAAATGTCTAGACCTCAAAAATGTATGACGCTGGTAGTATTTGGCCCTTTCGAAATAATTACATTAGAAGTTCTGGGTTTGCCCTTCTCTTAATTTCTTCCAGATGATCACCATTTCAAATGCCTTCAGGGTGCATGTTTTACAGCACAGCTGAAAGTTATAAGACCATGATGATCATCCTTCTTGGATGACTGACCTATCAATCATTTTGGGAACTGTATCTTAGATGAATTTGGTTATGAGACTGTATCCATTTGCAAAATATCTATTTGGATTTTTTTTAATTATGAACTTTTCAGGGAAATTGTTGCTACTGCTTATTATGAAAAATTACAGTTATGAGTATGAATATGCAACATGCAATTACCAGAAACTGCAGCAGATATTTAGAGTTGTGAATATTCATATTGTAATATTCATTTATAAAGCATATACCATTTACATTTTAATCGTAGAATTTTTAAGTGACTGTAAAGTTAATAAAACCATATTCTGCTTACTAAAATGTTCATAGCAATAAAAATGTTGCTGCAATACTAAAACTATGTTAATGATTGAATACAATTAATTTATTATACCCTTTATCTTCGATTTTGTGTCCTTCAGGGAGTAATACAAAAGTGAAAAGGAAAAATTTCACTCAAAACTTTCAGTCTATTTGGGTGATATAGCCACCGAGAGGCACTACTCAGATGACCCTTCAAATAGAACTAGCCAATCAGCTGGAAAGACCTCCTTCTCTTTCCAGGCAGGTCCTAGTCAATGAGTGAGCCTTATGTGACCAATGGTAGGCCGAGGAAAATTTTCCCACAAAGCAAATTGGTGGATAGCCCAAATTAACGGACTAATCGGGAAATATTGGTGGTGTTACGATGTCTATAATTTACTTTGAAATACTTTAAGATTGTGACTGAAGCTCAATCTATTTGAGTTACATAGTATCTCAGCTGACACTGGTAACAATCAATTGCCCTGGCTGAGAATCCACACTCACACGGGTAGTTAGTTAACATTGTATCATGAAGCCCAAGCACACTAGAGGCGGCACTCAAGCCCTTCATTTATCTGTCTCTTAATTGACACATAAAGTTTTATCAATTAGCATATAAAATGCAATACAAATAGTTGTATTGGCAAAATTCACAACTTGTTTTGGAAGAATGAATAGTCTGTCATTGACAACACTAAACATAAAGAAAATAGACTGGACAACATGGTTTATAGATACTTGACATCATGTATGCAGATATCATTAAAACCCAGAGAGACATGAGCCCTGTTCCTTCAGAGATGGCATCCAGAAGCACGACTCACAAACAGGTCTTTGATGAGCTGCTTGCTCGGAAGCATTTCTAGCTGCTGATTTTAAATATATCGGTGACATGCTCTTTTCTCTGGATCACTGATAAATCTGCCAAATGTTGACTTTTCGTAAAATATGATGAGATCATCTAAAGTACAAAGAGGTGAGACTTCATGGAGACAATAGGATAGATTTTATGATTGCCTTTATGCGTCTTTCTAAAGAAAATCTGATTAATAATTGCCTGTTTGTGTGGAAGAATTTGCTCCAAGATTTAGTTTGATGTAACTATCAAAAAAGAAAAAGAAAAACCAAATAGCCCTGACATCAAGGAAACAGACTTATCCTAAAAGCTAGGCCTCAGGATTAGGAAGAATTGGCCTGGTGTGCATGCATAAGCCGTGACATTCTTCTGAAGAGCAGTCATATAGCAGAGCAACATCACACAAGATTTAAGAATGGGACCATAATGAACTGAGGGGAGAAAACCACAAAAACACCACTCTGTTTTTTTTGTTTGTTTGTTTGTTTTTGTTTTTTTTTTTTTTTTTTTTTTTTTTTTGGTCTGAACATAGACAGAAACAAGGTAATTGAGCAACTACAAAAATGACCAGGTAGTCCTTTCACTTCTAGCTAATACAAGTGACTAGTGATTCTTCATTAATTACAGTCTTAATTTCATTCTGTTCTTCTCACCTTCTAGATAATGGTAATACGTAAAATCATAGAATTATTCCCACTTCCTGATTGGATTTAACATATAACAAAATGACATTTTCTTACACCTTCTGCACAATTACCTAACACAAGCACAAATCCTGTAAGTTCTTCCCAACACCCTCTGCGTAAAACATCCCCAGTTACACGTGTGTCCTCCCTTTCTGCAACTTGGTAATCAACGTGAGTTGTCCAACTACAGATCTGTTCCCACTGGTCTCTGATGATGGGAGGGCATTGACACTTAGGTGTGCTCTAATTCCAATTCTTAAATGTTCCTCCATTTTTATATGGTAGAAACCATTTAGTTAAAAATAACACTAAAACTTTTGGCTGATAAAATTTAAAGCAAGGTTCTTTAACAAGGAAGTATGTATTTGAATAGAGTCCCTGGTTCTAGAATTAGTCAACACTTTGACATAGGGCTTCCTTGAGATATTTTACTCCCTATTTATTTCCACATTAATCTTAAATATTAAGTAGTCATAAGGAAAATCCTCTGTCTTAACAATTTTGGAAATGAGATGTTTATACTACAACATGGCTTTACCAGCTAAACTTTGTGTTTTGCCCTGCTGTGTCTCTGTAGTCTCATTCAGTTATAATAAAGGTTTAGAATGATCTTAAAATTCTGTTTATTTGCATTTAGATGATACAGTAAATGTTCTTTATTTCTGGCTCATAATTCATTCTATTTAAAAGTATTTTTACTGTTGCTCAATTTTGAAAAATATTTTGTCCATCTCTTCCCAATGGCATCAGCAACCTAAATTCTGTGCTTGTGTATATGCAAAATTGAACTAATATAAAGCAGATTTTAGTAGCCTAATTCTTTTTAAAATGAGTTTATTTTAATTTTGTTACTGTTTTTATTTTACAACAAATTACCTACAGATGAAGTTCTGCTATTAAAACAGTGTCAGATTAACCACATCCTAAGTTATTAGCATACTTTTTTTATAGAAAAGATATGCTGAAGTTCAACCTCTATGTTATCCTAATGTGTGTATAAAGTTCTCGGTATTGTGTTGATGAATTTGTTTACTTCCAAAGAGTGTCTATTTCTTCTTGATGCTATGACAAGCAATGTAACAAAGCTTCCTTGACGATTAGGTCTTATGGGCCCTAGATATAAAGGGCCCATAAGATGTAAGAATACTGGACAGAGAGGGAAAGAGAGAGAGAGAGAGAGAGAGAGAGAGAGAAGCCTAGTCCAACTCCGCTTCTTCCAGCAATTCCAGTTGAGCAAGGACAATATAAATCTGATAATAAAAATGTAGGCATCTTGGATACTTCAACTTCACTTAAGCTGCTAGCTGACTGCAGACACAGGAGTGGGTGAGTGAGCCCAGCAGACATTCCTTGGAGCAGAAAGGAGGTGGCAGCTGGACACAGTCCAAGTTGCAAAAACAGTCAACTCTTTTAGAGCAAGGAATCAGTCATCATCACCACTGGATCCCACAGGCCTAAAGCACTCAGTAATATTGTTGAAAAAAAGTGAATTGAGAATAACCTCACATGAAGAGATGGTTTGAGGCTTCATGAAATCATAGGATAGAATCAAGTAAAGAAACCACTGAGAAATGGAGTCATCTTATATGAAACATATTTGGGGAAGGAGGCAGCTGGGAGACAGTGATGAGCCTAAGAGGAAGGATGTAACCATCTTCTTAGGGCACTTTACAGAAACATTGATGTCTCATAATGTAATGAATTTGTACTTTCTTAAAAATCTCATTGATACTGATGAAAATTTATAAATATTAATATAATTCAGGGCTGGGCATAGTGGCTCATGCCTGTAATCCCAGCGCTTTGGGATGCCTAAGTTGGGGGGATCACCTGAGGTCAGGAGCTCGAGACCAGTCTGGCTACATGATGAAACCTCATCTCCAGTAAAAACACAAAAATTGGCTGGACATGTTGGTGGGCACCTGTAGTCCCAGCTACTTGGGAGGCTGAAGCTGGAGAATCTCTTGAACTTGGGAGGTGGAGGTTGCAGTGAGCCGAGATTGCATCATTGCATTCCAGCCTGGGTGACAGAGCAAGACCCTGTCTCAAAAAAATAAAAAATAAAATATATATATATACACACACGCACACACACACAGACACACGTGTGTGTGTGTGTACATATATACATTACTTCCTGGCTCATTCGGGACACAGGTCAAATGTCCCCACACCATAAAGCCTGCCCTAACTTCCCCAGTCAGAGTAAGATCCTCCCTGCTCACTGCTCCCACGGTACTTGGTTCAGTGTGTTCTCCATGTGAATGCTTACTACTTGGTTCTCAAACTTCCCATTTACAAATTTCTATAGGCCAGAGGGCATACTCTAAATGCTAAAAGTGAAAAGAAAGAAAAAAACAACAACAAAAGCAAAACAAAACAAAAACTCTCATTCCCCTAACTTGCCAAATAAGAGAATGAAAGAACATATTTTAAAACTATTCGGTAGTATATAGAAGCTAAAAGCTATGTACTGTTATGATAGCAGTAACCAGCTTTGCACTCATCCTCATCTCTTCTCCATGATCTCTTATATTTCAATTTCTACTCTAAGTTAATTACAGTGGAAATTTCCAGATTTCTCTGTAAATCTACAGCCTAAAATGATCTATACTAGTCTGTATATATCAGACTAGTATAGGCTCAGGCTTCCATTAGCAGGAACAATTGCAGTTAATATAACTTTTCTAAAGGACAAGGTATTTTATTATAATCAAAATAGAATTACATGCTTCCCCAAGATTAAACAAAGATGTTTGGTAAGCAGAAAACTACTTTACCCTCTGAAGTCACTTTTTTGTTTTTAAGAAACCAAGTAAATGTATTTTAGCGGGGAAAAAGGGTGATTCAATTCAAAAGAAAGTGTGCATGACGCACATCTCTCCTATTAATGCAGTACAAGTTATTTCCATTATGTCCATACATGTTCCACAGTGTTTACTTCTTTGTTTATTCAACACACTCTCATTAAGTAACCAAAATGTGCCAGGTTTTCTTCTTAGAACTAAAGATACATTGCTACAAGGCAAAGTTGCTTTAGTAAGTGAAGTTAAAACAATGCATGTAAAACATACCATCACAACAGATAGTTGCATGCGCAATTAAGAAACAGCTCAGAAAGGGTAGAACTTTAGATGTGATGATGAGGTGAGCAGGAGGCCACTTTATTTACCACTGTCAGGAAGGTTTCTCAGAGGAGGTGATATTTGCACAGAAACCTGAATAAGAAATATTCAGAGATCTAAGTAAGATCATTTCTGACAAAAGACACTAATCATGTATTTGCAGAGGTCCTGTTACAGAAAAAAATGTGGTATGGTAGAAGGATAACAAAGAGAAGAATTTTTTTTTTTTTTTTTTTTTTTTTTTTTTTTTTTTTTTTTTGAGACGGAGTCTCGCTCTGTGGCCCAGGCTGGAGCGCAGTGCCAACAAAGAGAAGAATTTTTTTAAGTAAGTCTAGGATATCTACTAAAATATGTTGAAACATAATCTGGCATAATTACCAAATAAATAGTTACTAGGTTTATTCTTCTATGATACACACAAAACTTTATTATGCAATGCTATGCAATATTTTGCTTTTAGGTAGTGCTTGTACAGTTTAAAGTCACTTTATAAGCAATTAGATTATGTTGGGGTGTGAGGGTGAATATCAAAACTTCTTTCTTCTATTCCCTATTTACTCCTCTATCTGGATTTAGAAACAACTGATAAACAAAGGAAAAATAGCAAAGATAAGAATGTCAGCTTAGGTCACCTGAGGTCAGGAGTTCGAGACCATCCTGGCCAACATGGTGAAACCGCATCTCCACTAAAAACATAAAAATTAGCTGGGCATGTTGGCGGGCGCCTGTCGTCCCAGCTACCTGGGAGGCTGAGGCAGGAGTTATTTGCAAGTTGGAGGATATAACATAACTATAGATAAGTGAGTTCCTTAATATGACATTCCAGAATTAGGCAGATTTAATTACATAGTCTTTGGCAAAGATGAAACACTCCAGGTAGCTTCTACCATGAGGCCAAGAGCACACCAGAATATATATACGCTTTCATAGTTTGGACTAAAACCAAAATAGAGTCCAGAACCATTTCACTTCCAGAAGAATCTCTCTCACATCTAATTTCCTTCTCCAAAGCCCGAGATGGTTACTCTAGAAAAATCTTTCATAAAGAATTAAAATATAATTAAAAGTAAAAATCACAAGTAATAGAAAAGCAGAAAGGGAAAGTGACCTTATGTCTTAATTAGCTCAGGAAATACCCAATTAGCATTACTGATTCCAGCAAATTGGTTCGTAGTGGACACTTCTACTGTAAAAGGAATCTATGTCCTTTACCAGTATACTCACATTTTGCTTCTTGTCTTTGGAAAAACATTTCAATTCATTTCATTTCTCACAGGTATAAAGAAATACTTTAAACAATGAGAAACTTCTATATTTTCACTAAACAATTATGTTTATGCAGGAGGCTGATTTCAATATTAATTTAAATTATGAATAGAGTGATCTTCATTTTAAAAATATTTTCAGTTATTTTTAAAAGATATACCCATTACAATTCTGGAGTAAAAAGTCCTAATGAACAGAACAATTTCTAAAAGACCTAACAAGAGTGACAGTCTCATCACTCACTTTCATTTTAATTAGGTGGTCTCCCTCTCATATGTGGTTTTCACTGCCTGCTCAGATCTACTCCTCTCAATTCTTTCTGTCCTAACTTATACCATCAAACATTATCCTTAGTATCTCTTGTTCAAAGTACTATAAAACTGCCAAACCCACAAATCAGCACTTTATTTCATCACTTTTTTTAATGAGGCCTATTTAAAAAGTTTATTAATGGTAAAACTCAAATTGTAAGAAATTACAACTTTGTTCATAGAACTAGCTGCATTACATTCAAGTTTCCTATTTGATCTCACTGCAGCAGAATTAGTTATTAGGTATTTCACATGAGTTATTTGGTTGACATTATTTAGATTTACTAGAACTCAGTTGTTAAATTTTAGAAACGTTATTTTCTAACTCTTTCGCTAATAGGAAAGTAATATATCCTTTTAAAAGAGGAAATATTTTTTCACACGTGTGCGTAATTATATGCTTCTATACAAGCGATGGTTTACTACATTGCCAAAAACTTTGACAACCAGGCTTTAAATTTCCTTCAGACTAATTCATTTACATTTTTTATATTTTAGTCATGGTTTGCTTTATTCCTAAATGACACATTTCATATTTACTATTCTCCCCTTCTAATACTTTTATTTTTAAAAATTCTATCAAATTCTTTCATACTGGATTATATAAAAAAAGAAGTTTGTTTTTAGTGTTTTAAAGCTATTAAATCATCTCAAACACACATACATATTTCTAAGAATATAAATTATATTATATATAAACAATACAATAATCAAAAGAAGACATTATTCTTAGTGTTCACAATAATATAATGCATTACCTAGAAAAAAATTACAACTCTGAATTATATGCTAAAAGAAAATGGAACAGGATTTCTCAATAAATAACATTTATGTATTGGACTATTTTGCCATTAAGTAGAACTGATATTTTTCCATCAAACATGTAATAGATAAAATAATCATGCACAGATATCATATTGAACACTTCATAAAAATGGATTAATATTTGTATTACAGCCAAATTTTTCAAAGCAAAATTATTGTGGACCAGATAGTTAATTGTTTCCTCACGTTGATTTTCCTGAGTTCTATTAGTCTTTGAATGGAATAGACATTTTCTCTATTGTGCCCTAGTTAGAAGACATATGCCCTAGCAGAGCTAAATAGTTATCTTACATCAAAAAATAGAAGCCAGTATTGAAATTGGCAGAACATTTATTCACATTCACTGGCTGCTATGCGTCAGGCACTTTTCTAAGTACAAGTGATAGAACTATGAGCAAGGTAGACAAAAATCTCAACACTCATGTAGCATTCATTCAAGTGGATATTAAAAAAAATAATAATAATACTTCCAGGAGAGACACATGGGACACAATTGCTGATCTTCTAAATCACCTCTTAAAAAAGTACTGTTTATCTAAAAGGAGGGCATCTCACCATGAGGGCCAGCTTCATATGATAGTATCTTAAGTCCTCTTTTTTTTCCTCCCCTTTCTCTGGAGCCACTTTTTTCCTTCCTACTCTTTGGACAAAACTAAGAGGAATAGCTATGAGTGGAGATAGCTAACCTCCACTACAAATATCAAATTATTTAACTGCATATGCCAACGTTCCAGGAAACAAATCTATCCTGTAAAACTCTCATGTTGCAATCAATCATCACATAACACAAACTAAAAATTAATGAATGGTTTGTGGAGCCGAGGACCTCAACAACAAAATCGAAAAGCTCTGCTCTGACATCCTTCTAGATTCTACCATAACAGAATTGCCCCAGGTACACTCAGAATATTATAAAAGATAAATGAACTTGTTTACTCTTTGCTGTATTACAGCAGCCAAACAATAATACAGCAATACAATAAGAGTAAATATGGAATGAGTTTACAAACTTGCAATTGTTATTCATGAAAATATTATGTATTTACTCATTTCTATGCACTTTATATATGCATTTGTCCTCATATTTCAATAGTACAGAGAAGTAGTAATTTTATTGATGGAAGTTGTTTCATCTAAAAAATAAGCAGCAATGAAATTTAAGTAGTTTGAATGCACATGTTTTGAGGTTATTATCAGGGTTGTCGTATAATTTTCTATGAAAATGTCTACTGATTCTAAATGAAACTTTCATCAGTCACTAGATACCATATGTTATAACTAACTAGTATTTTATGTTATATTGCATTTATCCAGCATAGAATATATAAATATTTCCCAAATAATTAAAATTAAGAAGTTTATGATTGGCTACACTTACATTATCAGCCTAATTCTGTGTGTGTGTGTTTGTGTGTGTGTATACTTTTAAAGTAGACGGTGGCTCACACCTGTAATCCTAGCACTTTGGGAGGCCAAGACGGGTGGATCGCGAGGTCAGGAGATCGAGACCATCCCAGCTAACACGGTGAAACCCCGTCTCTACTAAAAATACAAAAAAATTAGCCTGGCGTGGTGGCGGGCACCTGTAGTCCCAGCTACTCAGGAGGCCGAGGCAGGAGAATGGCGTGAATCTGGGAGGTGGAGCTTGCAGTGAGCCGAAATCGTGCCACTGCACTCCAGCCTGGGCGACAGGGCGAGACTCCGTCTCAAAAAATAATAATAATAAATAAAATAAAATAAAAATAAAACAAAGTAGAAAAAAGCATTTGGTGAAATAAAACATCAGGTATTAAGTTGTATTGTATCTGTGAGAAAACATTTTAAATGGTCCTTTTTTTTTTTTTTTTTGACAGGGTCTCACTCTGTCACCCAGGCTGGAGTGCAGTGGCACATCTTGGCTCACTGCAAGCTCTGCCTCCCAGGTTCAAGTGATTCTCTTGCCTCAACCTCCTGAGTAGGTGGGATTACAGGCGCGCACAACCATGCCCAGCTAATTTTTGTATTTTTAGTAGAGAAGGGGTTTCACCATGTTGGCCAGGATCGTCTTGATCTCTTGACCTTGGGATCCACCTGCCTCGGGCTCCCAAAGTGCTGGGATTACAGGTGTGAGCCACAAATGGTCCATTTTCAAGGCATGATAAATCTAAGAACTGGCAGCCAGCCTGCAGATGTGACAAACCACATGGACCATGCACATAGAAAGTGACAATAAGCGAACAGGATGTAGAGGAGGGGTCAGCCCATAAAAGGGAAGAAAGTTTTGCTATTGGGAAATCGAAACTTAAGCGAGGAAAGGGACCGGGTAAAACCTTATCAGGGGGATAATGAAACTTAGGTGATGTCCGGGAAGATTGTAACCCCATTGTACTCCACCAGTGAGGAACTGGGGGAGGAACTTGTGTGCTAGGAGATAAATTGCCTGCTGTAGCTGCCCTGGGTGTGTCTGCTTACCAGTCACTGGATCTTGCAAGACCTCATTAAAAGTTTTGCTTCCGCTGTTCTTCCTGTCTCCAAGACCATTCTTTGGTTTTGGATGGGTGAATGTGTTTCTCACATATCTAAATCTGAATTTATCTTTTATTTATTCTTTTTCCCTACCACTTTAAATTTATCCTATGTTGCGCATTTTGAGAAAGCCACAGATAAGATATGGCCAGAGCTCAGAAGAAGAATACTCTATTAGTCTGTTCTCACATTGCTATAAAGAATTACTGGAGAGTGGATAATTTATTTAAAAAAAAGAAAAAAAAGTGGTTTAATTGGTTCCTGGTTCCACAGACTGTACAGGAAGCATGGCTGGAGAGGCCTCAGGAAAATTACAATTATGGCAAAAAGCAAAGACGTAGGAGTCAAGTCCTTACATGGCCAGAACAAGAGAAAGAGAGAGAGGGGGAAGGTGCCACCCTCCTTGAAACTACTGATCTCATGAGAACTCATTAACTATCCAGAGAACAGCAAAGGGGAAGTCCACCTCGTGATCTCATCACCTCTCACCAGGCCCCTCTTCTAGCATTGGAGGTTACAATTTGACATGAAATTTGGCTGGAGACACAAATTCAAACCATAAAAATGTACCATGTCCTCCATATACTCTGCAAAAGCAGTTCTTTAGCCCTCAAAACATATTCAACTGATATGAAAAATAGGAAAATATTTGCTTGGAATATATTTTGAAGTACAACACATTTATGCTTCAATTCAATAGGAAGCATTATCACCCTAATACCTACTTATTATCTAAATGCTTACTTGGAATAACTCATGTAATTCGGCCAAAACCATAATGAGTGAACAGTTGTTATTTTTCCCCTGTGTAAACAGGAAACCAGTCACAAACATTTAAGCAATTTTGCCAAAGCCATTCTTTTATGCTTTCAAATGTCAGGCAGTCAGATCCTAGGACCATCATTGTTAAATAACAAATTCTAGTAACATCCAAAGCATTAGCATTTGGTATTTTAAGATGAATACATTCTTTATTCATACCATAATTACATTGTTTTACCAAACCATTGGCATCTGATTTCAATTAAATAAAATTATCTTTAAGCTAATAAAAAGCTCATTTTCAAAATACTCCCACTTTCTGTCAGCCATAGAACATTTTCATATAAAACCACTGATTTTGTATCAAGAGTATATGCTTCATCTTGCTATTATTGTCTTCATACTAAGAAATATTTTGTCTTATCCTAAAATTTGGGTCATCTGGAAGAAAGCTCCTTTCAGTTCTCCCACTCTAAATCACCAACAATGGCAGCATGAAGCCTCTGTTCCAATCACCTGGAACTCTTTCCTGCTTCCCTAAATACATAATGTACCGAATGTAACAATCTATTTTCTATAAAGGGCCATATATTTAATATGTTTGGTTTTATAGGTCACTGAGGCAGAGCTAAGGTAGCTATGGACAGGAAGTAAACAATAAACAAAACACATGGATGTGGCTGGGTCCTTATACAGGATACCTGTATTTACCAAAACATGCAGCAGGCCAGATATGATGAATAGCCCAGGTTTTGTTGAACTGTGTTCATACATCCCATGCCTTAAATGCCCTTCACTTTCATATATGCTTATTACAATGTTCTAGTTATTTTTAATTTGCCCTTCACTTTCATATATGCTTATTACCATGTTCTGGTAATTTTTAATTTTCAAAACCAATCTGCTTCCCCACGAGAACTCACCAGAGCTCTTTGTTCAGCCATACCAGCCTCTCTTCTCTACAGCGGTCCTATGTAAATGTACATTAAAAACAATCACAAATCACAGCAGGCCAAACACTTTAGTTACTTGTGCATGCGTGTGACTACTTCTTGTTTTCAACTTGGTTACTCATCGTGGCATTCCCCCATAGTACCTAAGATAATGACTTATTCATGTGAAGAATTTATTCATATATAGAAGTAAAAATCCATGCAAATCAAAGATAGAAGAAATTAAAAATCCACATATATATATATACTATATATACACACACATATACATATGGATTTATAATTACTTCTATCCCAACTCATATAGCTAGGATTTTATCCACATATATAAGGATTTTAAGTGAATTATTTTTAAAAATGTATCTATCACACTACAGATCTGGGAATTTTGTATGAGAATTTACAACTGAGATTGTATCTAAACAATGCCAAAACATCTAGATTAAAAGTGAAACATTCGGTCAACCATGACATTGTTTCCAAGTATCTATATGCTTGGCATTGGGAAAGGAAAATATTTAGATGATGGATGTTACTTTTCAGTTTCCATCTGGATGTTTTGGCTTCATGTAGGCAGAGTTTCTGACAGTCAACACTGATGACAAAACAATTTTAGGTTTCAGATTTGGTTTTTAGCCCACCCACATGGAGGTAAACAGATTAGTTTGAAGAAGAGAAACTGTTGAATGTCTAATCACATTTCTGCTTTCAGCCAAGAGAAATCTCTGAGGGATGATGATCTGTATTTACATCTTCCCTGACTGTAATTCTACCCTGTTTCATAGAAGGAAGTTGGCCTGGAAATATCCCCAGCTCAATTACCCAGGCATATCATGAATTTTCAGTAAGACCCATGTCACGCTGGGGCTCCACATCCAGTGGGGAGAGGGCAATAATCCTATCCACGGTGGTCAACACTAAGAATTAACTGGTTGAAATTCTCTTTGCACTTTTCATAATGAAATGTATCTTCAGGATGGAATTGGGAGAAACATGGTTATAATAGGATAGAAAGAGACATGTTTTTTTGGTTTATTTGAAAAGGACTTTGGATTCTGCTTTGTGTAGAAGCCAATCGAGATAACATGTAAAACATCAAGAATACTACATATTAGCTTATAAAGCAAATACACTTAAAATCTCTGTGAAACTTTGAAAATAAAAAGTTTATACTGGCTTCAGAGTGATTGTGTACAGCAGAGAATTATCAGAATACATATCTGGGTGCACGGGATTTTTAAAACTTATTAATGGATGAAATAACCCCACGCACACACACATATCCAAAACCGTAAAAGTGAACTAGCACACACTAGAATATTAATTTGTACACATACAAAAACTTGTACACACATAAATCTAAATACCACAATTCAGCTATTTTTAAATGAAAATAAATGTAATCTACCATGTTAATATTTGTTTGTTTATAGTCTTTTATAAAACCACAAAATTGTGTTTGACAAGATACTGGTCTTCAAACCACAGTTATCTTCAAATAATTATTTAACAGTAAAATAAATAAGAATTAGAGATTTTATTTTTTCAGGCTATTGAAAATTTACAATTTTCATCACCACTGATAGAAATATAGGATTTAGCTATATTTAGCCTTCTTAGCAGTCTTAATCTTTTAGTCTCGTCCCTCCAGAGTGATGAAAAGAAACTTCTATCTTGATCTGTATAGCCAAGCTTACTGTCTGATTGGATAATTGATGTGGTCGAACCCATATTTTATCAATGCTGTTAAAACTCTTGCAGTTTAGATAAGTGTAATTGACACAATTAAATAGAAATATGATTCATTCTAACATAGGCTGTTGTGGAATTTATAATATTGAAAGACTACTGAATACTGTACAGAAGGGCTTTTTCTTTGTTTGTTTTGTTTGTTTTAAGACAGAGTTTCACTCTTGTTGCCTAGGCTAGAGTACAATGGCATGATCTCAGCTCACTACAGTCTCTGCCTCCTGGGTTCAAGTGATTCTCCTGCCTCAGCCTCCTGAGTAGCTGGGATTACAGGCATCCGCCACCAATTCCAGCTAATTTTTGGTATTTTTAGTAGAGATGGGGTTTCACCATGTTGGCCAGGCTGATCTTGAACTCCTGACCTCAGGTGATCTGCCCACCTTGGCCTCCTAAAGTGCTGGGATTATAGGCCTCAGCCATCGTGCCCAGCCAGAAGGGCTTTTCTTTTTTTTTTTTTTTTTTTTTAATTTATTTATTATTATTATACTTTAAGTTGTAGGGTACATGTGCATAACGTGCAGGTTTGTTACATATGTATACTTGTGCCATGTTGCTGTGCTGCACCCATCAACTCGTCATTTACATCAGGTATAACTCCCAGTGCAATCCCTCCCCCCTCCCCCCCCTCCCCATGATAGGCCCCGGTGTGTGATGTTCCCTTTCCTGAGTCCGAGTGATCTCATTGTTCAGTTCCCACCTATGAGTGAGAACATGCGGTGTTTGGTTTTCTGTTCTTGTGATAGTTTGCTAAGAATGATGGTTTCCAGCTGCATCCATGTCCCTACAAAGGACACAAACTCATCCTTTTTTATGGCTGCATAGTATTCCATGGTGTATATGTGCCACATTTTCTTAATCTAATCTGTCACTGATGGACATTTGGGTTGATTCCAAGTCTTTGCTATTGTGAATAGTGCCGCAATAAACATACGTGTGCATGTGTCTTTATAGCAGCATAATTTATAATCCTTTGGGTATATACCCAGTAATGGGATGGCTGGGTCATATGGTACATCTAGTTCTAGATCCTTGAGGAATCGCCATACTGTTTTCCATAATGGTTGAACTAGTTTACAATCCCACCAACAGTGTAAAAGTGTTCCTATTTCTCCACATCCTCTCCAGCACCTGTTGTTTCCTGACTTTTTAATGATCGCCATTCTAACTGGTGTGAGATGGTATCTCATTGTGGTTTTGATTTGCATTTCTCTGATGGCCAGTGATGATGAGCATTTTTTCATGTGTCTGTTGGCTGTATGAATGTCTTCTTTTGAGAAATGTCTGTTCATATCCTTTGCCCACTTTTTGATGGGGTTGTTTGTTTTTTTCTTGTAAATTTGTTTGAGTTCTTTGTAGGTTCTGGATATTAGCCCTTTGTCAGATGAGTAGATTGCAAAAATTTCTCCCATTCTGTAGGTTGCAGAAGGGCTTTTCTAAAACCTCATTTAATTGCAACTTTACTTGCACTGTGTTATTTGCTATATTAAGAGAGGCTATGTCTAACATTTGTATATCATAAGTTAAAATTACTCAAAAAACTTAACATCAATATCCTACATATTTTCAAATTCATGATTGGCTCTGCATTCTATCACCCATTGTAAATATCATGTCTGGATTTGGAACAATATTAAACCACTTGATATTTGTAGTCATTTACAAGTCTAAGCTCTTACTGTTCTTACATTCAATTGTGTGACTTAAATCGGTTATCAATTTTTACATGGGATAGAATTGTATATTACATTTTATTTGAATTAGCATGTTTCTGGCAGCAAATAACAGACACAAATATTAGTGACTTAAATTCTATGGAGGTTTATCATCTAGTATAGCAAGACTTGAGATAGGGCAAGTGGTTAATCCAACAGATTAAAGTTCATTCAATAATTTAGGTTTCCTTAGGCTTGTTATTTCTTTCTGTTATCCATTTTCAAAGTTGGTTAGCTTCTCTTGAGAGCTACACAATTTCTAGATATCACTTCTTACATAAATATATCCAAAGGTTATGAATCTTTTGAAGACTCAGACAGCAACAAAATCTCCTACCAGGGACTTTCATCTGTAAAGCACAATCACCTTCTCCACTGTGCTTATGTTCTTGTCTTTGGAGGCAATGTACCTTATAGAATGGTCACAGGACATTGAGGTCCTTGAAACTTCTACTAACTGACTTAAAACAGCTTTTTTTTTTTCTTTACAGTTTTTTGAGATTTCATAGTTTAATCATTTTGTCTATAAAATAAACAAAATAAATACATACTTCACGGAGTTCTCCTGTGTGTGTAAATAAATTATGAAAACAGTACTGCAGAAAATAGGGCAGGTTTGTAATAAAGTTTTATTTATTTAAGTATTTATTTTATTTATTTTAAAATTTTACTTTTAATAAACAAAACCTAATACTTTTTAAAATTATGTACTTATTTTATTTTATTTACCTTATAAGTAAATAAAATTTCAATTAAAATATTTCTAGATAGCTCAGCCTCCACATTTCCTGGAATTTCACTGAATACTACAATGACCAGATTCCATATAAAAGCATCTTTATCAAGGTTGGTTTTTCATTCTTTCCTAAGCTTGGCCTTGTTTTCAGCACACAGCAGTTATAGGCACCCAGAAGAAATCACTTCCATTCTTCATCAATGAAGCTGCTATATCAATGTGACTTTGTGGGAATACTTGGGTTATACAGGTTGACTGGGCCTCTCCTTTGTCACTTTAAAGTTTCACATTGTTGAAATATTTTTCATTTTCCCTAATATTAATATGAGTGAAAACAGGTCATTTCTGGGAGATTCCATATTTCTTATTTTTCATACTCACCTGGATATCCACTTTTTTCTCTTTCTATTTTTATCTCAGATAATCACTTCCTTTATAACTTTTGCCATTCTTGCCAAGGAATTATTTCAATAGTAGATTCTTTTGCTATATTTCTGCCAAAGTCTTTTGATAGTCACCGTATTTTACTTAATACTATTTTGAATATTACTCTTGAGTTCTACTGGTCATTGTCTCTCAATCTCACGAATATATTTTCTGTAAACTTTTTGAACCACATTACTATTAGAATCAAATGACAGGACTGGCTCTGGTGTGCGTTAAACCGAACACACTCACGTGGATTAGGAGTAGCCATAAACCAAGAGAGTTGGCCCCTGGAACCCTTGATCTCCCTTCTAGGACACATTCCTGGCATGGCATCTTCTACCCAATCACCATAAGCCAACTTTAGGACCTACAAGTGTCTCTTCCCTATATCCATCTTCCATATAATACATTTTAGCATGTGAAACTCTAAGTGTTGATTAAGGTGCAGCACTTCGAGGGGGTTATGGTCACAGCAAATATATACAAGCTGAGATAATTACCCAGGTTTAGAAGAGGTTTCCTGTATTGATAAACAGAGCCATGATGTAGGGATGAGAAAAAGGACGAGTCTCAGATGAGGGGCCGGGTGGCCATCCCCAAGCCACGTAATTCATAAATGCAAATGTAATAAACATAAATTTGAGAATTCTAAATTTGAATCTGACCTTCCATTTCATTAAAGGGCATAGTTGTTAAAGCACTAGGCTAGAACCAGTTTTCTTTAGCAATTTCTTCTCTTGATTTATAACTTCTAAATATTTAGCTAGTAACACATTGGCCTACATTTGTATTATCTCCAGGGTTCCCCAAATGGGAGGTTTAGGACTGTTTGTATGCTCTGATTCAATTTTTCTGTAAGGCTTTGTAAATTTTGTTGAGCTTATTCTTCTTTAGACTGCATTGACATATTCTCCTTACACAGAGGCATAATTTTGTCATCCTGAAGAGAAAGGACATTAGAACCTGATTACCTGTGTTCAAACCCAATTGTGTGAATTACTCAAATCCTCTGAACACTATGTGTCTCAATTCCTCATCTAGCAAAGGCTGAGGATTATTTCACCTGTCATATAGGATCCCTTAAAGAAGAAATAAGATAATACATGTTACTGACTTAGAACAGGACTTTGGACCTGGTAAACTTTAGGCAAATTTTAGTTATTCTCAATGGTTGATTTATTTCCTAATTTTAATCATCAGTGTCTTTAAATGAATGTCAGAATGGCATGGTTAACTGGATTTCACATCTGTAGCTGCTTTTTCTGAAGTTTTATTTACCTAAATTCTTTTATTGAGCAAATCAACATATTGTATCTTAAGAAGAGGAAGAATACAGTTAAGACTTCATTCTGTCTCCAAGAAGATTAAAACATCAGACAAACCAAACTGATACTTATGGAACAGCAGTAAGTAATACAAGAGAAAAGTTAACAGGTGAATGATTTTCTAAAGCAAGTTCTAAGAGCTAGAGGACTTAAGAGAAAAGTAAGGGGTCAGAGAAAATATTTATGTGCTTTGTTTGTAAATCATGTGGGTAGAAAAAAATAAGAAAAATAAGAGTTACAAATAAACAATAAAAGAAGGGGTGGAAACAAGAAAGCTTTTGATCAGCCTTCTGAGTAACTAGACACTGCCCCAATTACTGGAGCCTAATTTTACATTCTATTTTTGTGCTGTCTAATTTGCTCATCTTAGCCCCAGGTTTCCCTTAGTTTTTCATTGCTCGGTTTTATCTATGTGTGTCTCAGAAAGAAAGATAGACTTTCCAGTTCTATTTAATTTCTCCTTCCACTGAAACTAGCCTCTTTGATGCACAAAAAGACACTGAGTTTGGTTAATCATCGTAATTTTGAAGAAGTTCCATCAGACCCTTTACTAAGTTATTACAAGTTAGGAAACTTAGTATCCTTTCGAGTACAGTTGCATATAAATAGGAAACCCAAAAAGCCAAAGAAATATTCTTAATTTTAAATGAATGGATGTCTGGAATTTTAATTTGAGAGTGAGGAACATCATGGATGATGTAAATTACACCATGTAAGCAGCATCCTAATATATTTGTACATAAAACTAAGCCACGGAGATGAGTTTGGTCTACATACTTAATTAGATCTCTGGAGAGGCACTGAAGAGAATCCTCACTGTGGAAGGAAGCAGAACTTTGTAATAAATATAGACGGGTATAAGTTGCCTATGAATTTGTGTTGAAAAATTTAGGTGATCAAAAAAAAAAAAAATGCCGCAACACTGACCTCTAAAAGTAGATGCTAAATCTCTGCATCTTAGAGAAGTGTACCTAACAAACATTTTTTTCTGATGTTTAGGAAACATATTAACAGAATAAATATATTAGCATTTTCTCAAAATTTTCTTTCACATAAAAGGATGCATTGTTAATTATTTAAGTAAGTAGATAGGAAGAAATGAAATTTTCAACAAGATTGCAGTGCAAAACTTAAAATATCACAGTTTGATATTGGGGGAAAATCCGAGAAAATCAAGTAAAATGTAAAAACGATTATTTTCATGTATGGACATTTGATTACAACTCCATTACTTTATATTTTGAGGGTTGTGCTTCATGGCTTAGGAGCTCAAACAGCTTGTTTACACTAATTTTTACCCTAAAATTGTGATATCATAAGAGATGCTGAAAATGTCTTCAAAGTTAACCTATTCATTAGTTTCAGTGAGAAATACAGCATGTCTAAAGGACATAAGGGATTTTTAAAGTCACATAGTTTTAATGCAGAGTTTAACCTGCCATGGGAAAGTGTTTGGTTCAGTTTTGTTTTATTTTAGATTTTAGCAAATTACTCTTGAAAGTGGGTAATAGGAAAATGTAATATTTAGCTTGCACACATTAAAAAACTCCAATTATGCTGCTGTATAATCAGTCTGAATTGATAAATAGGTACTTTCTGGAAATGGATTGTATGGTTGGTAATCTTTAAATCTTTCTGCCTATTAGCAGGCAATTTATATTTCTCCTAAAGAAATCCCATTTGGATCTTCTAGTCTCTTTTTAATGAGTGAAGTATATACAAGTTGTTCAAAATTAAATACCTATCAGGAAATTCAGATTACCCAAGTGAGTTTAATATGCCAGGTGGGGATTGTGTAAATCACAGAAAACATTCTTTGGCTAAAAAGAGGAACCTACTATTTAGTGACAGCTGAACTTGCCTTTTGAAAATACAACATAAGGGATGCCAAGAAAAATCAGAAATATAGAATGGCCTTTAAGCTTAATTATAGTGACTAATATTGTTATAGGGACTCATTTAGCATGAAATAAAAGATATAGTGTATATGACAATCCTTTCCATTATGGCATTTGATGAGCTTAAACATTTTATATTATCTACAATAAATAAAGAATTACATATTCAAAGATGGTACAAAGCTCTCTTAACCTTTTTTCTTTTTATTTGAGATGGAGTCTTGCTCTGTCACCCAGGCTGGAGTGCAGTGGCAGGATCTTGGCTCACTGCAACCTCCACCTCCTGGGTTCAAGTGATTCTCCTGCCTCAGCCTCCTGAGTAGCTGGGATTACAGGCACCCACCACCACAGCTGACTAATATTTTTTGTATTTTCAGTAGAGAGGGGATTTTACCATGTTGGCTATGCTGGATTCG
This sequence comes from Macaca thibetana thibetana, assembly GCF_024542745.1. NCBI lineage: Eukaryota > Metazoa > Chordata > Mammalia > Primates > Cercopithecidae > Macaca > Macaca thibetana. Next base: position 65,363,039 of record NC_065594.1, read on the forward strand.
AACTCCTGACCCCAAGTGATCTGCAAGCCTTGACCTCCCAAAGTGCTAGGATTACAGGTGTGAGCCACTGCTCCTGGCCGTCTGTCAAGACTTTTTAACTGCACATCTCACAGATGTAATATCTTCATACAGTATAACATTTTAAAAATATATTTGACTGATTTGCCATCTTTGTATATAGTTTATCCTGATGTTAAAACTCTCAACTTAAAGAGCTCCTAAACTGTTCAGTTGATCTAGAACAGGGTTGGAAAACTATAGCACTCCAGTTAATTAAGTTTACCACCTATTTTATGGTATTTACCACCTATTTTGTGAGTAAGATTTCATTGAAATGCAACTATACCTATCTTCCATATTGTCTGTGTCTGCTTTCCTGCTACAGTGGCAGAATGGAGTGTTAAAGAAAGAATTATATGGCCCATAAAGCTGACATATTTATTCTCTGCCACTTTATAGAAAATATTTGCTGACCCTTGGTCAAGAGCAAGATCCAGGAATCTGAATATCTTACAAGGTTTCTTCTAAGTAACAGTTATCATCAAACTAGTTTGGCTCATTCTATTCAATTTTGTGTGCCAAGTTAATTATCAAAGTGTTTTGCAAATATTAGATTGCTGTTGAATGATATAACTATGAGACAGATCAAATCTTGGCTTTGGCCCAACCATTGCTTCCTTTTTAAGGAACTGGTCACCTCGCCATGACCTTTCAAGAGAATTCTACTAAAATCGAGAATTCCTAAGTTTACTCACATTATTCGCATGAAATAAATAAATAAACTTTATGTATTGAATTATCTAGCTTTCATTCACTCCCTTTAAAAATCTAGCTTATATTGTATGAGGAACAATGGTAGACCATGGAGAACTACCTTAAAGAAATATTTCCATGAAGGTAAATAAATACAATAGCAAATTAGTATACATAGTCTCAAAGTTTTAGCCACAGGCATTAAAATAACTTATCTTTTATTCTTGCTTTGTTATTACGCAAGAGAAACACATTGATTGTGGAGAAAAATTAAGTAAAATATTTAGAAATCTGCAAATTCCAGAAGACATTTAAAAAACATTATTCTTTGAAATCTTTTAAATGCAAATTTAAAAAAATTTAGAATTTTAAAATGATAGCACTCCTTGGTGTTTATTTTAAGCTCCCATTCAATGCAAGGAATAGTTTCTACTAACTTTACTTTCATACGATATTATGATCAATTTGTGGTTTCAAAAATATTTGCATTATATATATTAAACTTTCCTCTAACACAGCACCTAAATAATAATAATAAAGCTACCATATATATAAATTATGTGCCTGGCACGTTTCTAATTTGTTCATGTGAAACAATCCACTTATTTTTTATAATATGCCTACTAGATATTTTTTATTATAACCACTTCACAGATGTGATGATTGATGTAGAGAAATATTGTATTGTTTGCCCAGAGTTATAGCATCTAAGTGGCAGAACAAGAATTGAATAAAAAATATTCAACTTTGGAAAGTTATTTTTAGATAGTGTCCATAAATTTTCACTGAGTGAAAAAATCTTTTATTGAATTGCTCTGTCTCTTGATGATGTTTGAAACTAAGATCTGCTCTTAAAAGTGTTTTTATTCTTCCGGAATATCTATATTCTTGTCACTACTCACAGAATTGAAACAACAAAATCTTAAGACAACCTCACTAAAACAGTAATAGCATTTTACAAACTTAAGATAGCAGAGATAACCAATTTTCTGAGGAGTTCACAATTAAATAAGTCACTTTACGTATGCAATTACACAAAATTAATGGCCAACGGATGCACCTACATACTTTGTAGTAAATATTCATGGTATTCCACTCAGTGTACCCATACTAACCTTAGTTTAAAATCCTCCATCCAGACAGATGGCACAGGGGAAGCTATCCAGTGTGGCATGATTTTGGCCCTTGACAGAGGTGACTACCAGAAAAAAACTAGATCATCCAAACTGCTTCTACACTGTAACTTGAAATCTCAATAACTGAGTAAGAATCCTTCCCTTAGTTGAAGTGTAAAAAATAAAATTGGATTGACCGCTGATGGCAGTCATGTGTTCTGACTTGAACAGAAAACGAGTGTGAAATGAACTGATGGTGGGAAGCGGTATGGGGAGGGAGGGAAAGAAAGAGGATGCAGCTATCACTGACATGTAAGTTTCTGGTTTCAGTTTTTCTTGAGGCCCCTGAAAGTGAGAGGTGACAACATGCTGGTGGTCCTTACTCGCTCTCAGTGTCTCCTCAGCCTAGGCACCCACTTTGGCCACGCTTGAGGAGCCCTTCAGCCTGCTGCTGCACTGTGGGAGCCCCTCTCTGGGCTGGCTGTGGCCGGAGTTGGCTCCCTCTGCTTGTGGGGAGGTGTGGAGGGAGAGGTGCAGGTGGGAACTGAGGCTGTGCAAGGCACTCGTGAGCCAGAGCGAGTTCTGGGTAGGTGTGGGCTCGGTGGAACCCGCATTCAGAGTGGCCAGCCGGCACTGCCAGCCACAGGCAATGAGGGGCTTAGCACCCAGACCAGCAGCTGCAGAGGGTGCATCAGGTCTCCCAGCAGTGCTGGCCCGCTGGCCCCCTGCTCTGTGGTGCCCACTCCCATCAATCGCCCAAGGACTGAAGAGTGCGGGTGCATGGCGTGGGACTGGCGAGCAGCTCCACCTGCGGCCCTGGTTCAGGATCCACTAGGTGAAGCCAGCTGGGCTCCTGGGTCTAGTGATGACTTGGAGAACCTTTATGTCTAGCTAAGGGATTGTAAATACACCAATCAGTACTCTGTGTCTAGCTCAAGGTTTGTAAGCACACCAATCAGCACCCTGTGTCTAGCTCAAGGTTTGTAAATGCACCAATCAGTGCTCTGTATCTTGCTAATCTAGTGGGGACTTGGAGAACTTTTCTGTCCAGCGCTCTGTGTCTAGCTCAAGGTTTGTAAATGCACCAATCAGCACTCTGCATCTAGCTCAAGGTTTGTAAATGCAACAATCAGTGCTCTGTGTCTAGTTAATCTGATGAGGACTTGGAGAACTTTTATGTCTAGCTAGAGGATTGTAAATGTACCAATCAGCACTCTATGTTTAGCTCAGGGATTGTAAATGCACCAATCAGCATCCTGTCAAAATGGACCAATCAGCTGTTGGTAAAATGAACCAATCAGCTCTCTGTAAAATGGACCAGTCAGCATGATGTGGGTGGGGCCAGATAAGGAAATAAAAGCACATTGCCCAAACCAGGAGCAGCAACTCGCTCAGGTCCCCTTGCATGCTGTGGAGGCTTTGTTCTTTGGCTCTGTAATAAATCTTGCTGCTGTTCACTTTTTGGGTCCACACCAGCTTTGTGAGCTGTAACACTCACAGCCAAGGTATGCAACTTCACTCCTGAGGCCAGCAGAGACCACGAACACACCAGGAGGAATGAACTCCGGACAGGAGGAAAGAACAACTCCAGACATGCCGCCTTATGAGCTGTAACACTCACTGCGAAGGTCTACAGCTTCACTGCTGAAGCCAGCGAGACCACGAATCCACTAGAAGGAAGAGAGAAGGAACTCCAAACACGTCCGAACATCAGAAGGAATAAACTCCAGACACACCATCTTTGAGAACTATAACACTCACTGTGAGGGTCCGTGGCTTCATTCTTGGAATCAGAGACCAAGAATCCACCAATTCCGGACACAAAAGTGTGCAATTTAATTATTCCTTGTTATCCGATATCCTCACAAAGAATCCCGAGTAATACAGTATCAGAGCTAACAATTGAGTTCAAATATTCTGATTTTTATCCTTTAAAAGGAACCATTGTCTTATAACAAACAAAAAAAGATTTCTGTTGGTGCAGGTTTGAAGTAGCTACAGTTTTTCTATCCAAGCAAGATGAAGCTTTGCTTTCTCTATGAAGAGAGAAAGAAATTTAAATTAGTAAACAAAAACCTGATGGTAGGTTTAGACTCAGAAGGCTTGCTTTACTGTTAAGTGCAATCTTAGGAGAAAAAACAGTAGAATAAAAAGTAAATTGTAGGTAGGAGACAATGTTAAATAAACAATAATTCTAGCATATAATGTTTTTATTTTTATGTAATATACAGGGCCTAAATATTTTTAGAAGAAAAAAATATTAAAATCTGAAAATCACCTTGTTCATTCTGAGGGAAGAATTAAGCTTTAAAGAATCAAGCTTTAATTTATTTTTTTTTTCATTAGTCTCCTCACCCATACTTAATTGGGACCTCTAATAAACATAGTTACCTATTTACTAATCTTTTTTATGTTTTTAACTTGTAAGGCTTTTTTCTGATCTTGCATTAAATGCTTAAGAGAAACTTGATTTTTAGATGAAGAAATGTATTTCAGTTTACTAAATTCTTCAATGTACTGCTTTTTATTCTCCTATGAAAGAGTGGCATTTTAATTGTGACATTACTGATTAAAAGTCCTGAGCCTATCTTTAAGAAATAAACTAAAAGGGATGGGTGAAAAGCAATCAGTATAGTAATTTCATCTAGGCATAGCTTTGTCAGAGTCTTTTTGCCATGAATCATGTCAATCAGTTTGAAAGTGGTGAAGAGCTTACTTGGCAGGTAACTGAGGATTATTTATGAACCACCAAGGCTATTAGGTGAAGTAGTAAATGCTGCAAGGTTAATGAAAGTGCAGGAAAACCTACCACATCCAGTCTTAATGGAAAATTCCTTTACTACTTTCAGACCTGAGAATAGAACCAACTGTGCCTATTTTGAAATACAGCGTATCTAGTGATTTATATTTTTGTGCCACAGGAAGATTCATAGCTACCAAGAAATGAAATGCCTTAAACAGTGTAATCACTTGTCCAGTGATGGCAGCGGTGGTGCATCTGGAGTGGCTGCTGCCATGATGCCAGCTGCAGTTGGGGAGGTGCGGTAGGGGCTGCAGGCTTCATGGAGCCAGGTGGAGTTGGGAACAGGCAGAAGCCCTGCCCCCTTATAAGTTGGCCCAGCTGGGCTGACGATGGGGCATCCCTGTGCTCTTGGGGGCTGGGAGGGGGCAGGAGCCCCACCCTGAAGGGTGCAGCTGCAGTTGCCCTAACCATGGCTATGGATTTGGGCATCCCTGTGCTCTTGGGGTCCGGGAGCAGGCAAGGCCCCATGCTCCCAGGTTCAGTTGCAGCCACCCAATGGTGACTTGAGCATCTCTACACTTTCAGGAGCCCAGGAAGGCCCCCCCTCCCTATGCAGGCTCAGATGTTCCTGCTCCCACCCCGCTCCTGGCACTCACTCCAATCTTGGAGCAGAGTTGAGGCTGAGCCTGGGCACTGGTACAACCTGGCCAGATGTGCATGTGCTTGGTGCAGTGCTAACACACCAGCCCTCTCTGGACTTCAGGCACCGAGGAGCATGGGAGGGAGGCCAAGGTGGGGCTGAGGGCAGCCAGAGAGTGCTCTGCTGGTGCCCCTCAGCAAAACAGCCTGGCTGCCATGAACAGAGACAGGAGGCACACAGGTTCCCGGGTGAAAACAGGAGGGTCCCCAGCAAGGCCACACTTTCAAACCAGGGAAGGCCTGAAGCCTGGAGACCAGGCTGCCAGTTCTTCAGAGGGGAGTAGGAACTTATTTTGCTTTTTCCAGGACCACCCATGACCACCCATTGACCAATCAGCACACACTTCCTCTCTTCTGAAGCCCATAAAAGCCATAGACTCAGCCAGACTCAAGCAGACAACAGGACAATCAGCTGTGGAGAGGAGCTACCCGCTGTGGGTCTCCTCTGAGCTGTTCTATCACTCAGTAAAGCTCCTCTCCACCTTGCTCCCCTTCCATTTGCCCACGTATCTCATTCTTCCTGAATGCAGGAAAAGAACTCAGGATCCACCAAATGGTGGGCCTGAAAGAGCTGTAACACAATCGGGGCTGAAACATGCCCCTTGCTCACCATGTTGTGGGTGATAGGAGAGAAAAGCTGCAACCCTTTGGGGATCCCAGACCTAGGAGCACCTCAAGCCAGGGGTGTGACACCCTCTTTGAAGCTCTGTGGTTCCTGACATCTCCCCACTACCGAGCAACACCACATTCCCTGGTGCCAGTCGTTGAAGCTGCTTGTGGTACACCTGGTCCAGCCACAGCCTTGCAGAGAGCTGATGCCCATGCTGGCTCTTGGAGCTGCTCACCCCACTGGAGCCAGCATGCCTGGAAGTGAGCAGTGGCTGGATCCCATGCTCACTCACTTACATACTTCTCACAGCTCTGCTCACCCTTGGCAGACATGGGATCCAGGCCAGTAGTATGAGTCGAGTGCAGCCTGCCAGGCCAAGTGGGCCCAGTGGGCCTGGGCAAAACTCGGGCAAAGGCACCACTGTCAACAGATGTTTCTGGATGGTGAAGTGACACCCGTAGGATCCCCTAACACCAGTACTTGCAGCTGCAATTTATTTTACTTTCAAAACAACTTTATCTGCATATCCTCACAATTTTTAATGCATATATGACTTTTATTAACACCTAATCTGGATCATTATTCAGTAATTATTTCCAAATCCGTAACAAATCAATGCTATGAAGAAAAAGGCAATTTTTGTGCATGGTGGTAACGAGATATTGAATATTCCCATATGTCTATTCACATCTGTAAACTTGAACACTCCAAAATTATTCATGTATCCATAAAAAATTATATTCAAAAGTGCACACTGATATTGCATTCATTCAAAATTTTTTTCTCCCTTTTTAGTAGTATCTTGGTTATTTTACTGTTATTAAGCAGCTGTAACTTTTCATTCATCCAAAGCAAAATATGATTAGAAGACCTAAAAATGATCAGTCTTCAGTGATACACCAATTTTAACATTTGGAGTCTACTCAATTCCTGTGATGTTTCGATATTTAATAGCAGTGACATTGGCATTGGTGAGCAAAACTATTTTTTTGATAATCCTAATTGACCATATTTACCATAGAAAGTCTTAAAACTAAATGGAAATAACATCTCCAAAGTTATCTGTCCTTGGCAAACTCCTAGATTAGACAAAGTTTGTCTCTGGTCACTCAATTTTTATGGCGCTTCTGTAAACCACTGACAATTCACTCCTGTTCATATCCCTAGCCAACATATTTTAGGTGGCAATCTCTCCCTCTAAGGAAGTGATTCCAAGAATAAATGTCTAACACTTACACAGCACTTCCTACACTGTAGTGCCAAGAACTACACTTATGCTATCACCTCCTTTGATTCTCAACACAAACCTATTTGGCTCACCATCTCTTTACTCCTCTGGGATCATCTCCTTGTTTCTCTGGGTTCGTCTCCTTAAACTTTTTAAACTTGTTTATACCTAGTCCAGCACTTTGGGCTTCTTGTGAATATCACAAGGCACAGCCTTTAAGTGGTATTGGCACTTCTTTTTCCTCTGCTGGGATGTTCTTGTATCAGATTTGTGTCCATATATCACTCTACAAAATGGTTCTCCCTGAAAACGTATATACTTCCTCTCATTACTTTGCTTCAGGTTTCTGCCTACTGCTAAATTACATCTACTGTGTATCTTGTGTGTGTTTCTTTATTTAGAATACAGTTAGCCAAGAAGGGAAACTTGAGACATATGAAACATTTATAAGTTATATTACATGAATAAAATAAAAATCTCTGAGGTAATTCTGTTGTGGTACCCATAGTGCAGAAAGAAAATTGTGCTATAGAGAAGATGGTAATTTTTTTGAGTTAATATGGGAAGTTGCAGAACTAAGGACTAGAGTCTAGACCTGATGTTAATGTTCCCAAGTATAATCACTTCTACTCTCACATTAGCCGTGAGTTGACCCATTACCCTTAAGGACATAGAGATTGAATGGGTCAGGAAGATAGTTTTATACTTACAAGAGAAATAAGTGAGGGAGGGAGAGTCCTCACTCCAGAGCTATCATATTTTCCCTAGGATCACAGTTTAATAACTTTTGTCTTCAATACATCAACTCTTAGTTCTTAGAATATTAATTTACTTGAAAGTGTTTCAGTACATAGTGTTCAATTATGTGTGTGCTATTTAAATGCTAATGGTCTAATCAAGGATGCACAGTTAATGGTGGACTATTGGTGAACGAAAATGTTCACACTCTAGAGGCAGCCACTATAATGGGCTCTGCTACTAGTATCTCTACCAACACCTATTTACCAACTCACTTAAAAAATGTCAAACGCAGTGTCATAGCAGAAAATAGTAGCTTTTATCTAATATGGTGAATATTATTTATGTTTCTTATTGGAAACATTGAAAGTATCCCAGATGCAGATTGGCTAATGTATTTTAAAGATGCTCCATCCAAGACATTAAATTCTATCCAAGCCTATAACATGCACCCTAGGATGAACCTCCAGGCTGATTCCATAATAGTTCTTTGATGAGGATGGACTCAAACTTTGGCTGCCTGCTTCTGGCTAAAATGACCACAGAATCCAATCTCTGGTTTATTGTCACTATGGTATAGATTCAACTTTCTGTGAGGAATTAGTGGTAGATAAAGACATGGAGATTTCTCAAGCCTAGAGAGTATAGTGTTTTTATTTGTATGCTAATAAATATTCAATAAATACATGTCTGTGTTGTGCTTGAATTTGTTCTGAGACTAGCTTTTATTGTAAATTCATAGGGAAGCTGTGGGCCTAGTAGCCAGCTCCCATCAAACTCAAAATGTTTCTGTTAGCTATGATTATATATGAAAAAAAAAAAAAGAAAATCTTGAACAATTGCATGTGACATATATTGCAACGCATATCCCAAACTTTAAGCAATTTTCATTTATTTCTGAGGTTGTGGGAATGTGAAGGGATCAGAAAGCTTAATCTAAATGATGAATGTTGTCATTGTATCTACTTATCTGCTTTTCTTTGAAGTTAAATGATTTTTCAGGAATTTCTTTTATCATTTCAGAAAAGGCAAACTATAAATAGAACTAATAATAATACTATGAGAATCTAATATTTACTCAGAGTACTCTTTAGGTTAATACTCCATTATTTGATTTTCTAGATTATTAGAAATTATTCTGTTGATATCCTCAGGTTTTTGTACTGCACACTCTTAACAAAGAAAAAGTTTACTTATAACCTAAAAACCAATTTCTAATGATATAATATTCCAAACTATAAATTACCATATTTAGGATAGTTAATTATGCTTAATTTAACTTTATTACTCAAAAATAAAATATTACATATTTGTATAAATAAAACTTGATAATTTACTTTCAATGATAATTGGGCAAGACATTTGAAACTACACAAATAATTACATTAGTACCTTACTGCTGAATCATCATCTACAAGGCCATCAGCAAGGTTATTTTTAACTATTTAACTAAAAAATATTTTAAAAAATAGGAACACAGTGTTGAATTAATTCTTAATCCTCTTCATATATACGACTATTTTATGAATGCTACTTTTTCTGATAAAAAAAACAATGTCATTGTTTCTTCAATAGAAAAATCAATGGTAAATTTTATGAAATAAATTTGGAGCCAAATTAACTTAATTTTAGGCTTTTTTCTTTTCCTTCTTCAAATTTTTGATATATCTCTTGGATAACAATACACTATTCTTCTCTTATCTATTGCAATTTATTGCAAAATTCTTGTATGATTATATAGGTTCATACATACATCAGCCTGCTCAAATTTTCAACCCATCAGGATTTTCTGACCACATGTCGATATAACATACCCGAAATTGTAAAATGTAAGCAAGTATTCATACTTCATGGGAAAATTATGAAGTTCTTTTTTTTAGTCCCACAGTAAGCTGAGTTTAAGAGAAAACACTAAGAATACAAAAACTAACGCAACTGAATTCCCATTGGAAGAACTAAAAATAAACAGCATGTTACATAGCACCACACTATGATCCCTATCAGAGACGTAAGCCCAGGATAAAATAGGGGCATGAAGAATGCACTTGTATATTAGTTTGTGGACTAAACATGGACCAGAAAATTTTAAAAAGAAAAACAAACCTTGCAAACCCTTTTATATCTGGACTTAGATATAGTTATCTTTACTTGGAAATGCCATTTAAATTTCTTATTCATGTGCTTAGTTATCTTCTTGACTCCCACATAATTTTTTTAAAGCAGAAAAGATGATGGCAGGGATAATACATAAAAGTTTATTATTGTCTGTCTTTTTCAACTTATTATTCAGCCAAGGGTTTTACTTTGGACGTTCAGTCATATTTCCCAAGGAAATCAATTTCTCCAATGTGTTTGCTTAGGCTCTTTAGAGTCCGCCAGTTAATAAAAGTTATAAGTGCCAGAGCTCAGTGTTATATTATATAAAAGCCTCTTTACCCACTCCTTTGGGTCAGCTTTATAATGATGAACTGAGGTTTTTCTTAGAAGCATGATTGTCAAGTGGAATTGAGTTAATTTGGATTATATGAAAAGGAGCAGGTACTAGTAAATGGGATATAAAATGCTTAATTGGTTCCAGAAATGGAGTCAGACTATAGAAGAAAAGGAAGTAAGATTGAGAAGGATGAAAATTAAAGTAGACTGGCAAGTGATTTCCCCTGCCTTTTAGGGCAAGGTGGCCCTCATTCAGGTAAATTACCCTAACACATAGCTCAAGAAGTTCTTTTGATACATTCTGCTTCTTAAAACTTCTAAATCTTAGAAATTATTTTAAGTATACTTTAAAGATGACCCAAGCGAAGTAATAACCTGATGATTCTTAAATTATTGGTATTTTTATATAGTTGAGGTATAGATGAAGATCCCGAGAAACTTAATTAAGATAAAGTAATATTGACTGTATATTTGAAAATATGCTGGGCCTTTGTGCTTAAGTATGCTGGTTTTCCTCCTTTTAATTTTCTCAAAAAATACAAATTCAAAGGCAGCACTAAAATTAACACACTTTTGATAAAAATTGATTACAGTTGATTTGGGCCTAATCTTAAAAGTTGTGCATGTTTATACATTAGAGTGAAGAGATGAATTGGAACAACATTTAGATTGGCAGTTGCAGCAGTTTAAATTATGCAAATGACCCCCAAAGCATCCTGGCAGGTGACAGTAAAAGAGGAGATAATAAAATGTTTGGATACAAACGTGCATCTGAGAATAAGCCTATACAGTTGAGGTTAATGGACTCTGGGACCTGTATCCATATGTTTCTTTGCCAGCCCTTAGAAGCTCTTTAACACCTCTGCAGGGTTAATGTAAATGTGAAGAATCATAAAGTAAACTGGAGCCTCCTCTGCTCAAATAACAAGTGTAAAAGTATTAAAGATCAGTGAGTCAAAATATTTATAAGACTAAAACTACCTTAGTGGGCATCTGGTCCTAAGTCCTTCTAAAGAGAAACTCACAAGGTTAAACGGCCTGACCAAAGTCACACATCTAGTTTGAGGCTGAGTATGAATGAGAGGAATATCTGCATTCTTTTTACTGCCTCTGCTGCTTTTATCACAACGCTATAGAGATGGTGAATATATATATGTGTATGTGTGTTTGTGTGTGTATATATATGTGTGTGTATATATATATAATGAAAATGTAGCCATGATGTAGAAACTGCGAGAAAGAAATATTATGTGTGTGTTTTTTTGTTTTTTTGTTTTTTTGTTTTTTTTTTTTTGCTACAGCACAAACATTAAGAAAATGTAATAGTGCTGATGCCCTATATACATTAATTTGTTTACAGTTTCACGGACCTCTCTCACATCAGCCCTTCCCTAAATCTTTTCCTTTTCAAAGACACATTATAATGACATATTCACAGGTACTGGAAACACATAAAAACATTTTTAAAAGATGCTTAAACTCAACCACAAATAAACAATGGAAAGTCAACACTGCAAAAACACATTTTTTCAATGGAAAATCAACTCATTGATTTGATGACATTAGTGAATAAAAGTAGGTAAAATGGTCCTAGGATAAGCACCAGTTTAAATGTAAATGGAGAAAAATAAGAAAATCTAAAAAAGGTTAAGTCATTTATGTTGACAAAAAAGCAGAAATTAACAGAGGAGTGCAAGGGAATGGAAGCTAAAGGAAGACGATATTTCAAGGAAGCAAGGAGGAGTCAACATTTTCAGACAATACATGAAAATGTAGACAATCCTAAAGTGCTCATTGCAGTTAAAAACACAATAATAGTGCTCCGTGTGCTTTTTTTCTAATTGTTATGGAGAAATTAAGATGACTGATACCAGATTTGGTGTGTTGAGAAATGTATTGAAAAGAAGAATTAACAAGAACAGACTAAAATTATTATCAAGAGAATTGCTAAGTGGCCAAGCTGAAGGAAATGTCAGATGTGAAGAAAGCAATGCATGGTTTCAGAGAGCAGTGCTCTATTTATTTTACTTTTTTAACATTTTGTTCCAAGATGGGTAAATTTTAACACATTTAAATGCTGCACGCAAATGAAAGAAGGCAGTAACGAAAAAGAGGTTAGAGGTATTGTAAGGACGGAGTAGTTGCTTAGATCATTAATCTTTGACAAATCAATTTTTTTTGAGAAAAGGATACCAATGTTATGTCAAGAAGTGGTCTTGACATACAAGATCTCACTTCCATTGTAGTGGATACAAAGAAGGAAATGCTTAGTGTGCTCTGAAAAACATATGGTGATTTAGAGGTGCAAATTTCAGGCAATTGGGGTTTTTCAGTTTCTGTTTTCTCTGTGAAGTGAAAATGGAGATTACAGTTGAGAATGAGAAAACATGACACCCCAGGAAGTTTGAAGATCAAGTAGAAAGGTGAGAAATATCCACTCTGTAGGAAGCAGACAGCTAGCTATTGATAGAGTGAAGGACTGACAGACAAGGCTGAAGAACAAGAAGTAATGGTGTCACTGAGAGGCAGGATTTCCTAAAGTTCGTCTTAGCCATTGGGTGAATAAGCCAAAAAGGCAAAGGTTTAAACTGATTCAGGTTTTTTTTTTTTTCATGGGTATACAACAGAAGAATAATGGCACAGAGTTGAAAATATTGACAAGAAATTGGGTCAAAATGATGCACCATAAACTAGAAACTGGATAGAGAAATAAGTAACTGAGAGGAGACCAGGGTGCTTAAAATAATTCATTGACCTCACTATTAAGGGGAAAAAAGAAGTCATAAAGGGCCGGTAGCACTCTGTCACAAAAAACAAACAAACAAACAACAACAAAAAAACGGTTTGCTCTGTATAAGATCACTTTACCAGTGTTGGCTTAATTTCAGCCACAGTCATTCCTATTTCAAGGCCTTCTGATATGTGGTTCTGCTTTTGTGAACAGTCTTGTTTCTGTATTAACCTGGATAAATTTTCCTCTTCCTACAAATCTCAACTTCAGCATCACTTACTCAAGGACACCATCCACCACCAGTTAGCCAGGTAAAGTTCCCTGACCATATATACCCTACACTTTTCTTTTTTACACTTTGTTCTTTTAAATTCCTTGGAATACATATATATACCTTGTCGACCTTTTCCCATATTTTCTGATTGATACATCCATGAAAGTCATAATTGTCTGAGATGTCCTCACTACCTCCTTTAGGGTCAGAGTGGGATCTGTATACTGTAATAGTTCATTTTACCCTGAAAAAGATTTTCAAATAATAGCAGAAAACTATACTCAGGTAAGGAAAACCATTTACTAAAATTGCATGTTTTTCTAATATCCACTTTAGTCACATCAGTATAGGTTATTAATTCTCATTACATTTATAATTTTTTTCAACATTTGTTTTTTAATATAAATTATAAGTTCTATGAAGACAGCAATTTCATCTATCTTACTTATCAAACTTTCTTAGATATAATACAGTGCCTAAAATATAATCAGTGCTTTAAAAAATTATTAAAAATTTAATCTTTTCCAAGCTTTTCCTTTAGGCTTTTGCTAATAGCCTAAAGATTTTAATTTACTAAAAATTTGTGGTTCCTTTTGTCAGAGATAGATTTTCATAATTTGTTTTCTTTAAATTATCATGTTAAAAACACAAATTGTAAGTATCTTTGAAAATTTTCTGTTGAAAAATGACAAAATAAATTGGCAAGCCAAAGTGATGCAGATTTAGATAGTTACATGCCAACGTCTGAGACCACTTGTTTAGATTTTACCATAAAATGGGCTACAGGTAAGAAGTGGTTTCATTAGTATGGTTCAGAAAATAAATGTACCTGTGAACCATTTTGGCAATTTAAAAAAATACATGTTCTGAATCATAATCCTGTTCACTATTAAGTATTAAGTTAAGGAAAACCAAGAACCCTAACTTATGTATCAGAGATGAGTAACATAAAATATATATTCACATAGGATTAATATTTACTTATGGATTTCTAGAGTACTAAATGGTTTGCCAGATAATCAACTAAACTACAAATTTTAGGAAAACATTTTTTATTACCATAGGCTATCACTCCTTTTTTTAAAAAAATAGATACCCTTGACTGCAATTACTTTTATTGGAGAATATTATTTTTTAAAGGGAGTTAAAAATTAATAGTTTGGTCCATCGCTGCTGTGCCTTTCCAATGAAAAGCATTGAGAAACTGGCTTTAGGTCCTTTTTGGTATTAGAACATAGAAATCCCAAGTTGTTCAATTTCTAGTCCAATTTCCAAAAAAAAGAAATATTACAACTGTAAATGAGAATTTGAACTTTTAAAAATGTTATGGCAGAGGACCACATTATTATTATTATTATTACTGGCTTAAAGGTCAAAATATCTTTTACTGAGCTTTTAGATTTACAGAAAGAATTTTGCCAAACCACTATTCAGTTATGAAAATAATATTTAATGTTATTTATTCAAGCTATACAGTTAGATTGTTTGCAATTTTGGTTAATATGTAAGCTTTCTTACTAACTCTTTGAAAAATACAGTTTTTAGTCAAAGTAGGTTTGACTTCAAATTGGCCCCTGGACATCTTTTTTTTTTTCTCATCAATATATCAGTAACTATCATTCTTTTCTAGGTTGTTCTTACTACAGACTTCAATATCAGAGTAGTATTTGTATTTGCTGTAACTAATTTAACCTGTGAAAATCCTTCTATTAAGAGCAGAAAACTTAAATCAGTTTAAGGAAATCATTTATTAATATCACATATTGTCATATATTAAGGAGACAGTTTGGTTCTGAAGTAAGACATACAAAACCTGATAATTAGAAGAAAAGTGAAAAAGAAGATGATTCCAACAAATAAATGGATTTTTGGATATAGATCTAGTCCAAAGCCTTTTAGAGTTAGAAATGGGTCAAAGCTGAGACTCCTTCAGTTGTGTTTCCCTAAATTTTGGTAGCAGTTCTCTTATAAAAATTATTCGTATGACAGACCCATGTCTTTCCCCTAGGGAAGACATGACGTTGCTATTTTTCCAGTAGACAGTAGTGAACCTTTACTCTTACTAATATTCGCTCATTATATCCAACAGTGAGAGCTAAGATTAGCTTCTTATTGGCTAAATGGAGATCTGTTTTGCATTTACAACATAAAAATCTCAAATAATAAGTCCATTTGCTTTCCATGCTCTGGCTTTAGCCACTCTAAATGTTCTCTTTACTTCTGAGTTATTAAAGCCTTGCAAGCTCTTAGAGGTTTCTATTTCTAACTTCTGTTTTTCCTGAGATTCGCTTCACTTCCACTTTGCATTCTGAATCAAAGCACCATTAAAACACGTGCTGTGGGCCAGCCGCGGTGGCTCAGACCTGCAATCCCAGCACTTCAGGAGGCCAAGGAGGGAGGATCACGAGGTCAGGAGATTGAGACCATCCTGGCTAACACGATGAAACCCCGTCTCTACGAAAAATACAAAAAATTAGCTGGGGGTGAGGCACACGTCTATAGTCCCAGCTACTTGGGAAGCTGAGGCAGGAAAATTGCTTGAACCTGGGAGGCGGAGGTTGCAGTGAGCCGAGATGGCACCACTGCACTCCAGCCTGGGCAACAAAGCGAGACTCTGTCTCTAGAAAAAACAAAAAAAGAAAAGAAAAAAAACTACATGGTTTTTACCTCCATTGTGTGTTACTTCTCACTCACTGCTCTTGTCAGTGGGCCTCTGTCTTCCTCCCTATGCCAATCTCTTAGAATCATCATGAAGAATCATTCTAAAAAGATTTCCTGTGATAAGTACTCCACAGATAACAGCAGCAACAACAAAAATCTGATTCTGAGGATCTAAAATATGAAAGAAGCATTCTAGACCACCAAACTTTCATTTTGTCATGAAATGTTTTGTTGCATAAAATCTGGCATATAATTCAAATTAGATACCAGTCATAAATTTCACAAAAGCTAGAAGTTAGAAAAAAAAAAATGTGTGTGTGATGACTATGCAAAGAAAAAGCTGTAAATAAAATATTTTTAGTTATTTTCCTGTGGAAATGTTAGTCATGATTTAATCTGATAAGTTTTAGAATGCTTTGAAACAAAGACAATATTAAATGAACAATAATCTATGTTAATATGTGAAGAGGGGGACAATTTTGAGCTTTCATTTAACTTTTTTTCTGTCCATTCTACAATTAAGGGCCCCAATTTTTTTCATGGATCTTATAAAATTAAGCACCCCTTCCAAACAACAGTGTTGTGCATTCTCAGCTGCTTGGTTCTGAGTTGTGCAGATGTGTGCTTATTCCTAGCAGCAGTTAAAATGTGACTGTCTTCCTAGGAAGTTACCTGATACTTTTGTTACAGAGAACAAGGATTCAACTACTGACCAAGTCTTTTTCACTGTCTCCATGTCCCTCTTTCTCTTGCTTATCATCACATTTATCCATCTAACTGCCATCTCCATTCTAATCCTATATACATTCGTGTGTATGACAATATACTTATCTTTCACTCATTGTACATTCCATTTTAGATACATACATACAATAATGTTATGTATTTCAATGCCTACATTGCAATGGTCTGAATGTTTTGTGTCCCTCCAAAACTCATGTGTTGCAATCCTAATCTTCAAGGCGATGTCATAAAGAGGTGGGGCCTTTGGGAGGTGATCGGATCATAAAGGAAGTTCAGCCATGAAGGGAGTTAGTGCCCTTATAAAAGAAGTCCAAGGGAAAGACTGTTTGTCTCTTCCACCAAGTGAAAAACAGTTAGCAGATCCTGTCTGTGAGTAGCATGCCTTCATTGAATCTGCTCTTACCTTAATTTTGGGTTTCCCAGACTCTAGAATGTGAGAAAGAAATGTTTGTGTTTATAAGCCACCCAGTTTATGATATTTTAGGAATAGTTCAAGACGTATTTTTTATGCAATTATAGTTTTCTTCTATAAGAAACTATTCAAAATGAAATTCAAAGTTATCTGTCTCAAGAAAAATCAATCAATAAATTTAAACCTTTACATTAAGGAGAAAATATGTTCCCTTAGATCTAGTGCTGCACTTTAATAAAATATATTAGAGTCTCTAGGAGTCTTATTTTTAAGGTAACATAAAATATTATTTTTCTGTAGAGCTGAACTAGCTGTCTTTGCTTAATTTTTAAAGGAAGTTAAATCGTAACCCAGAGCCAACAAATCTATGTGTAATAAATACCCACTGTGGGCTCAGCACTTTGTTAAGCATTATTTCTACTTCTGGACAGCTTATAAGTTGCTTGGAAAGGAATGCTTACATATATAAAATAATGGAAGCAGAGTGAAATGGGAACAAACCAAATCTGATTCTTGTTTTGATTTATAACATCAAATATATTATCAACTAGACACGTGATTCAGTGCAAGATAATTCATATCCCTGAGACTAACTTTCCCCAATTACAACAGTGGGAATATCAGTTATTACTAAATGTATTTTAACACAGAAATTCTAATTCTGGAGAAAGAACAGTACAACAGAGTGTGTACAGCTGGGTCAAGTGGGCACAGCTTGTGAGGTCTATTAAAATCTTAAAAAGAAAGTTTGACATAAATTGCTCTGATGAATTCAATAGCAGACATGAAAATGGAAAGAGAATAATTTAGTTCAAAGTTCTAATATCTCCTAAAGCACAGATATTGAATATAATAGGCACACATTTTATTACAGAATTAGTTCTCAGTCAGAATCAACTAAAAAGTTTTCTTAAACTTCTTGAGTCTAATAAGAAATAAAGAAAAAACAGACTGAAACTGACACAGACTTCTAATTTAACTTCTACTGGTGACATATTTAAATAATTCCATACAATAAAATAATCTAACAAGAGATATTTACTTTTGCATTGGTATTCATAAGCTTTTAAAATTGTGATGGCCATATATCAACTTCTTGTTCATTAGCTAGCTCTCTTGATACTAAAAAATCAAAATATGGAAAACATTTTAATAATTATTTTTATTAATTGAGGGAAATATATGTAGTTCATTACATTTTTAAGTAAGTTTTGGCAAAGTATCTTTTTTATTTATTTTATTTATTTATTTTTGTGTGTGTGTGTGCTTTTTTTTTTTTTAATTATACTTTAAGTTCTAGGGTACATGTGCACAGCGTGCAGGTTTGTTACATATGTATACATGTGCCATGTTGGTGTGCTGCACCCATTAACTCGTCATTTACATTAGGTATATCTCCTAATACTATCCTTCCTCCCTCCCCCAACCCCTCAACAGTCCCCCATGTGTGATGTTCCCCTTCCAGTGTCCAAGTGTTCTCATTGTTCAATTCCTACCTATGAGTGAGAACATGCAGTGTTTGTTTTTTGTCCTTGCAACAGTTTGCTGAGATTGATGGTTTCCAGCTTTATCCATGTCCCTACAAAGGACATGAACTCATCCTTTTTTTACGGCTGCATAGTATTCCACGGTGTATATGTGCCACATTTTCTTAATCCAGTCTATCATTGATGGACATTTGGGTTGGTTACAAGTCTTGGCAAAGAATCTTTTTTTTTTAATTGGCAACACCTCCATTTTGATCATCAGTTCTTTTGAGATTTCTTCCTATTTGGTTTCTCTGAATTTAGTTTTCAGGTCAAATACCCCTGAATGTCTTCTAGTTAGCCATTAGCCATCTAATATCCAATGCCCAGATTAAGCTAAATATTACTTCCTGCTATTTTATTATTCTAAATTTAAAATTATGTTTAGCTTATACAATATTTCATCCTACCCTGGATTTATAAAGGTGCTTTAGTCAACCCAAAAGAGTGTGTCTTTATCAAATATAATAGAAACTACATTTCCATTAACCTGCTTCTGCTGAATTGAATATTTTAACTTATAAATGCCATTTTACATTTATTATTGTTGAATGTTACTGTTTTTATTTCAGACATTGATTCCAGCCTTTTGGTAATATTTTCAATAAAAATTGTTACTTTATTTCTCATACTCATTCTGTCCCATTTACATATTCTTCAAATTTAATATGTGGATTTTTATGTAATCATTAATTTCAAACAATATGATTCCTAACAGGGAGAGGCTAAGGAGGAAGTTAAGATTGACCGACACAATCAAAATTATTTTTTAACTAACTGTCAATACACACTGCAATCCTACCATCTAATTCGCATTTTAAAATGACACAAGTATTTTGTGAAATATTTTGTAGAAACCAAACTAAATTATTTCTGTGGCATTACTGTGATTTTAAAACGTAGTAACTCAAGAAAAAAAAAAAAAAAGAATCCGGGGGAAGAAAAAATAAACTGCTAAAATTTGGTAGGGTAAATGATTTTGGCTCTGCAGTGTCACTCCAACTGCCTATGCACATGCTTATCCTAAATAGTATTTTAAAATTATTGTTAAAATTACTTATTTTTAGGAATCTAGAATTGGTCTTTCCCAGCTTTTGTAATATAAAAGAAAGCATCCTCCTACTAGCATTTGGCATTCTTCTGGCCCTCTCATTGGTGGGAAACAGCTTCTATGGTCTTTTGGGGCTGTATTTCATCTGCACCTCAATATTATATTTCTTTTAAATGCCTAGAAAAGCTTGGATTTTATTAGTCATTCCATCATCTCCCACCAACACTTTCACTTATTATCTCTGTCTCCCAACTTTAGCTGACATCTTATTTCATAAAGAAAGTGTGTTTTTTTTAAAATCTGAACTTCACTTAAAAGTTATTGATTTATCCTGGCCTATTTCACCTAAAATATTTCAATTTCTCCGTGAGAATCTGTATTTTTATTTATTGTATCCATATGTCCTACATTATACTGAACATTTTTTAAAGTTCCTTAAAAATTTTTTTTGGCCAATTTCAATAATTCTGTCAATTATAAGTCTATTTAGATTGTCCATTTTTTTCTTGATTGTGTTTCTGTAGTTCTTCCTTCTGTATGCCTAATAATATTTTTGTGATATTCAAGAAAGATGTGCTAATCAGCAATTGTTCTGAATCAGGGCTGGATTGAAAACCTAGAAATAACAGGTCAATCTCCATTTCATTCCTGTAATTCTAATTTTTGTCTCTTCATAAAACTGTCAAAAAATTCCTGACTTTTTCTGTTCACATTCTTAGCACCTCCAGTTCTCATTACCTCAACAACTTTTTACTGGCTTCAAACATGTCATTTCTATCTTTCATCCAGTTCTTTGTAAAAATGTGATTTTTGGTATGCCATAAGCTAAACTACACTATCCGATTTAGGAGCTGAAATTTCTGAACTGATTCTTTTTTTATGTTACTCACATATTCTCTCATCTCTCTGTCTCTCTTTTTCTCTGTAGATATCTATTAAACCTTCTATATAGATACTGTAAAGTACTCAGTGGAGCATGTGCTTTTGAGATACCTCTATCTCTATTAAGCACAGAAAGATAATATTGATTTTCATATTAATAACATTTGATACTCATTTGAAATTCAGAAACAAATGAATCATGGTAATAGATGTTTTTGAAAGAATATCTATGATTAAATTCCATAAATTTAGCTTGCTTTAGTCACACTAAAACTGTGTGATTTATTCTATATACTTTCATATATTCAGTTTTTTGGAATCTTATATTCTTGTTATTTTACTCATATCTATGGAATTATTTTTTAACTATAATCTATTAGACCCTCCTAATAAAATAGAAAAAAATATAATGATTCCTATACTATTTTGTTTTCTACTTTTTAAAAAAGATAGTCAAGATTCAACTTCCAGAATAGAGAATTCACTCTCACAAAAGAAAAAAATATATTACCACATATCCTGCAGATTTTTTCAACAGTTTACTTGGTCTAATTTTCCAAGTTTCTAAGAGAAGAAGTGGTTCTTTTAAACTTTCTCTGGTAACTGGCAAATAACTATTTCTGTTTGGCATAGAGATCTGGGCATCTAACTGCTACTATATTAATTAACATCAGTACTTAGAAAGTAGCTTATACCATTTCCAATAACAACATCCACAAAAACTTACTGTATTCTTGTCAAAGTCTTTTAACAAGATTTTACTAGATAAGCAAAAACTAAACCTGGAATATTCTAATATTCTAATTCTTTCTAATTTTATTTTTATTGTTTCTCACACACACACACACACACACACACACACACGTGTCCTCTTTTTGTTCCAAAATCCACAATTCATGACTTCTCCCTTATTATTTAAATTCCTACTTAAGCTCCAACCATAACATCTATAATCCACTTAGCTAGAAAAAAAAAAACCGTGTTTTTTAAACTGGAAAGAAATAGTCACCTTAGTTATATTTCCAGTATCTAGAACACATATTTTTTTCTTATATTCTAGAATTTAATTCTCAGTTGCTGGAAAATATATGTTAGCTTAGAGAATCAAGTATCCAGCTAGAAATCAGTGATATTATTTCAAAGAAAGAAAGGAAGAACACATAATAGAGTAGGCAACAGGGAGTCTCTGCCATAATTATCCATTTCGAAGAGGATCTCATAATCTTCCTGAATTATTCATTTCAATGTTAATTTTAGTACTACTGTTCCTGACTATCTTTAGGCCCAATATAATGGCTTTTATAATAGCATTACGTTTTACAGCTTCTTAAACAAAGAGTATTGATGGTCTTAGTGGTCAAATGCCATGTCCTGTATTTTATGATAGTATTATTTAGTAAATTGCTACATTAGTTCACTTTATTAAGCACAATCCTGCTATCTGAAACCAGCCGGGACTCAACTTTATATGATATAATTGGATTCAAGTGAATCACCGTTTGCCACATTACCTAATTTTCATGCCATTAAGAAACTGTACTATGAATCAAAATATCAGTTTGTCAAGTGCAATCAGAAGATGAGTAAGTTTGGTGTCCAATCCTTATAACTGATTGTCAGTTTTAACCATAATGGAAATCTTAGCAAGTCATCCTAGAGTATTTACTGAAAGACCCTCTAGCATTACTTCAGACATTGGCACCTACTAAACCGTGTTTTAGTGAAATGACTCTCCTCAGGATATCACTTACATGAATAGCAAAGAAGTTATTTAAAAGGAATACTTGAAAAGAAATATTTACAATTTTATATAATTTAGTAATATATTTCTTAATTTTAAGAAAATTATACCGTTAGCTTGGTGACATCATTGTGTGCATTATGTGACTGTATGTATGCCATCCATTATTAGATGCATCAGAATGCATCCAACGTTTATTTTATTCTTGACAGATACTTTAAAATATATCTTGTAAATTGAGACTGTAATTGGGGAGATGCATATGTATATGTAATATATATATTACATAGATGTATATGTGTGTGTGTGTTTTCTCACCAAAATGGCCCTTGCAATGTTTAGAATATTAGAATGTACCTTATTTATTGCCACATAAAAATAACTTTTTTAAGTGCAGAAAAGGCATATTATATTAAATATATTATTGACAGGAATAAATAGTTTCCCTTATTGTTCCACTAGAAGCTATTGATGTGATAGTGATAGATTTTTACTGTTCTAATTAGTATATAGTGGTATATAATTGCTTTAAAGTCATTCTTAGGGGGATAAAAACAAGTATTACTGCACAATGGTATAGAAACAATCTCATTGATTCAAATGGATATAGGTGAATTCATTTCCTTGCCACTTAACAAGCATAAAACTAGTAGAATGAGTTCATAGAATAAGACTTCAGTGCTAACAAGAAATAAAAGTGGTTAAAATGAATGAATATATCTTAAATACAATGTGTAGAATGGATGTGTGTATGACTTCTAATAGTCTTTATGTTTCTAAATAAGTTGTTTTCAAACAAAAAGTGCACAAAGTTCGTGAGGAAAGGTGGGATAATTTATTTGATGATTACATTCATTAGTGATGAGGTAGTAAACATTTTCAGCTCTTTTTTTTTTTCTTTCTCCAATATTATATTTTAAAAGTTCAAATAAAACTTGGGAATGCTATTCTGAATTTATACACCTAAGAATTTATAGCTCTATTCTTCAGTTCTTCAGCAATGTTGCTTCAAGTAGACTTACCACAGAGTTTGCAGTAACAAATCACTTTATTTTTAGGATTTGGATGAGTTCAGTATGAAATTGGCCCATAAAAATGTCAAAGTCAGTTGCTATGAAAAATGAAAAGAGCTTTTGAACTGAGCATAATATTTTTAACTCAAATTTATTTCAGAATATTTTAATACATCAATTATTCTACAGTTGGTTTTCATGTTGTATATCTACATACATACATATACATATGTGTACCTCTTCAGAAATTAACAACAAAAACAAGATAATGTATACAAAAGATGTAATTGGAGACATTTTTATAATGAGAGTATTTACAAAAGAGTGCACAAAATTAATGGAAACCAACTGGTGTAGCAAAATTTAAAAACACCATTACCATCTCTAGGCCTGAAAGGGTAAGATGTCTGTTGGTACCAGACATGGAAAAGCTGAAGAGGTCGAGCCGGAAGATTACCTGATGTAAACTATCTTTTTCTGAAGATGAATGGGGTGGGGGGTATTGTCTCCCCTTCAATTGATTGATTCCAATGACTAATGTAAACAAACATTTAATGCAGTCTATAGTGATCTGCCTTTCAGGGCAGAGAAGAATAAAGTAGACTGAGTTGTTCTGAGAAGAGAAACAGAGTTGATCTGCTATAGTCTTTTTATAATTACATTAGAGGTGTTTCAGAAGCAAGTAAAAGAAATACAACTGAGCAACTGAAAAACAAGTTTGGGGAAAAAAAAATAAAAAAGAAAAACAACAACAACCACCTACATTCCTGGCAGAATTGTTTGGGAATTTCAATTACATTGGGATAAATTTCTGAACAAAAGATGAGTTCTAGGAAAAAGTGGGGATTAATCATACTAAATCTCTCAGCCCATCTGTCCATTGCTCATATCTACTTGTGATTTCCTATAATTTCTATAGACGGACTTTTCTCATAGAGATAGGATGACAGCCACTGGCTGCACTCTTCTGTCAACTTAGGGACTATAGGAAAAAATACAGTTTTCTCCACATCTACCTATTAATGTAAAGGAAAATTTTGACACACCCAAATTAGATGACTCACTCAGATTAATGGCATATTACATTGGGAGAGGCGTGCATCATTTACATCACAGATGACCAAAAATCTTACATATTTTGTATGTATTCATTTACATGAATTTACATCAAAAGAGGTACCTATCCTCTCCTTAATCTGCTTAACTCATTCTTGTGCTTTAGTTGAACCACTCACATGCAGGTAATGTTCTGGTAGTAGTTATAATCAGAGTTCATGCTATCTCTGATGTCAAAGCATAAAATTTAACATCCAAATTTCTGACTACCAGTTCTTAACCTTATGGCTCTTTGATTAAGCTATCTCAAAATAGTAGTTCTTCAACTACCACAAGATTTAAAATACATGAAACGTTCCAATACTTTAATATTCCTTAGACATCTTCTGGGTTCTGTTTTATTCACCTAGATTATCTGATATAATCACTTGATATTTTTGGTGAATATACTCACCCTCCACTGTAATAACCTAGCATCACTATAAAATCCACTTTATCTCTCTTATATTCCCTTGTAATCACCTAGACTCACCCTAGATGAACTCAGTTGAATCTGTGTTTGCAAGTAAGTTTTGCTGGATAAAATAGGTATTTTTATATAAAAATAAACTTTTATTTATTGACTTCAGTATGAGCAGAAAGCACTGCCTGGAAAACGTATGTCATTGCTCCTGTGGTATGAGCTTTCCATCACTTTAAAGACTATTTCATACTCTTCTACTTTTATTAAAGCTCACATTTTCTCTTCTTGTTCCCTAAGCTTATACCAAATCTAAGCTGAAGATCCGTTTTTCATGATTTGTTAATGAATTTAAAGCATCAATTACTAAATATGTTTTCCTTTTCTTATATCCAGAGCTCAACCTATATACTTGTCTTCTCTCATATTGAAACCACCTTTGCAACAATCATGACAGTGGGAAAATTATGACATCTTGCCTTAAAACTCCAAACTGCCTTGGTCACTCCTGGGGGTGGGCAAAGCTATCTTTGGGAGAAATTTGATTTTAGTTTAATCTTAAAGCAAGGATGAAAACAGAACTTCCACAAACTAAATTACCTTTGTAAAACTAATGAAAGATGCTGAAGTTAAGATTATGAAAGGGTTTTGCTAAGATGTAGGCATAAACAACAACCAGCTATTGCTCTGGATGTTACAAGATTTGTAACTTCCCCAATGACTCCTGTAAATAATATGCTGATTGCAGAAACAAAGATTGGCCTTTTGAATTGTCTTTTCAGACTTTTTTATTTCTGATGACCTGATGACTCCACTCTGACATGCAACTCGTGACACAACCCCCACTCAAAAGTGGACTCAGAGCAGGAGAACCATTTTCCATACCTCTGTGATTTAATCCTCAACTAATCAGCAGCACTTGTTCCCCAGTCTCTTGCCCACCAACCTGTCTTTAAAAAACCCCAGCCTCAGGCCAGGCACAGTGGCTCACGCTTGTAATCTCAGTACTTTGGGAGGCCAAGGCAGGTGGATCACGAGGTCAGGAGATCGCCAGCCTGGCTAACACGTAGAAACCCTGTCTCTATAGTATAGTAGAAACCCTGTCTCTACTAAGAGTACAAAAATTAGCCAGGCATGGTGGTGCGTGGCTATAATCCCAGCTACTCGGGAAGCTGAGGCAGGAGAATCGCTTCAAACCGGAAGGCGGAGCTTGCGGGGGGGCCAAGATTGTGCCACTGCACTCCAGCCTGGGCAATAAGAGCGAAACTCCATCTCAAAAAACAAAACAAAAGAAAACAAAAAACCCTAGCCTCTAAATTTTGTGGGAGGCTTATTTGAGTAATAATAAAACTCTAGTTTTCCATTGAACTGGCTATACATGTATTAAACTTCCGCTACTACAATTCTCCTGTCTGGATAAATCAGCTCTACCTGGGCAGCAGGCAAGATGAACCCGTCAGGTGGTTACCATATTATTTGTTTCAAGGAAATACAATTTATAACAATTTTATATTGGATTCAGCCGGTACGTGTGCAGATTTGTTATATAGGTCTACTGCATGATACTGAGGTTTGGGGTGCCCATTACCCTGTCACCAAAGTAGTGATCAGAGTACCCAAAGATAGTTTTTCAGCCTATGCCTACCTTTCTCCCTCTCCCCTCTAGAAGTCCTCAATGTCTGTTGTTCCCATATTTATGTCCATGTGTACTCAATTTTTTGCTCCCACCTACAAGTGAAAACATGTGGTATTTGGTTTTCCGTTCCTGTGTTAATCTGCTTAGGATAATGCCTCCAGCTCCAGCCACATTGCTCTGTGTAGTATTCCATGGAGTATATTTACCACATTTTCTTTATCCAATCCACTGTTGGATAGGCATCTAGGTGGATTCTGGTATGTCAAAATATGTATTTCTAGTTAAGAAACCTTCTGAAGCCTTTTCATTTTTTTTGTTTTGTTTCTTTCTTTCTTTTTTTTTTTTTTTTAAGATGGAGTCTCGCTTTGTCGCCCATGCTGAAGTGCGGTGGCGCGATCTCGGCTCACTGCAAGCTCCGCCTCCAGGGTTCCCGCCATTCTCCTGCCTCAGCCTCCGGAGTAGCTGGGACTACAGGCGCCCGCCACCTCGCCCGGCTAATTTTTTGTATTTTTAGTAGAGACGGGTTTTCATCGCGTTAGCCAGGATGGTCTCAATCTCCTGAACTTGTGATCCACCCGCCTCGGCCTCCTAAAGTGCTGGGATTACAGGTGTGAGCCACCGCGCCGGGCACCTTTTCATGTTTTTTCCTGAATGTCTTTGCTTTACTCAGGCCTTTCTAATTCCAGGTAAATTTGTGAACTAATTGATGAAGCATCCTCTAGAATACTCTATTTTTATTTTCTGAAAATCACTTGAGTCTATAAATTAGTTTCTGAAAAATAGACATTTTTATAATAATAATTTCTTCATTATATTCTCCACTAATGTTTCATAGTTGACTCTTCCTTTACTCCCTTTTCTCTTTAAATATTCACTTTGTGTAAAAGTAGGTTAACTGTGCACTAACTAAAGTCTCACAAGAATGTAACCATTTGCCTCACCATGTACTTGCTCCTCTTCCTACATACCTTCCTCACCTTTAAGAAAATATATAAATACTAAACCTCCTGAAAACCTCTTTGGAAAAACCTACCACAAATGCACCTGAGGTTCATGTTTCTCCCCAGAGGTGCACTAAAACTGGTTTAATAAACCTCAATCTTCTGCCCTAGTCATTCATTTCAGTTATGTTTTCACCATAGACCTGTTCCTAGATTTATAGTAGCCCATTATTTGTTACATTGTAAATTATATATTTTTAAAATTAAGTTCATGTTAAATCGAAATGAAGGTTGACTGGCATGTAGTAATTATATGTACAAAACTCTTGCTAAATGTGTTTTAATATTTTATTTTAAAATTATTTAGTCTTAAGAAAAGTGGCAAAAATAGTGTGAAGAATTTCAATATACGCTTAGTTTTAGCATCCATTCATAATAATTGCCTTAAAAATTATGTTGATTGCCAAATAATGATATTCTAAAGCTATCATTCCTTCTACCTGTTTAACTGACATTCTACTATAAGAAAAATCCAATTTTTCTCTGATGTTTATTGTTTTATTCAATTATTTATTTATATCTGTATGGCCCTGTGAATTAGTGGTGCATCCCAAGGATTATAATTTATTTTATTTTATTTTATTTATTTATCTTTTTTTGAGGCTGAGTCTTGCTCTGTTGCTCAGGCTGGAACACAGTGGCGCGATCTCGGCTCACTGCAAGCTCAGCCTCTGGGGTTCACGCCATTCTCCTGCCTCAGCCTCCTGAGTAGCTGGGACTACAGGCGCCCGCCACCATGCCGGGCTAATTTTTTGTATTTTTAGTAAAGACGGGGTTTCACCATGTTATCCAAGATGGTCTCGATCTCCTGACCACGTGATCCACCCACCTCGGCCTCCCAAAGTGCTGGGGTTACAGGAGTGAGCCACCAAGCCCAGCCTAATTTATTTTATTTTTTTTAGTTGACAATCTAATTATTCTATATTTGTCTAGGTGTGTTTCCTTCTGACCTGATGACATTATTTTATGACCACTTTCTTATTTTCTGTTGCAATATCATTTTCCAGGTCAACCTGTACTGTCCTTGTCCCCGCCCTGGAATTAGTTGTTTATCCAATAATCTTTGATTCCTTTAAATGCAGAATGACATTTTGAAATTACAATCTGAATACTCTATGCTTACTCATTGCTACTGAAATATCTTGGATTCCAAGCAATCGGCAGTCAGAGTTGGGCTGTACTATCACAGAGATGTGTGTGTATGTGTGCTTGTGTATGTATTCTCTCTCACTTGCTTTCTCTCTTCTATTTATCCCTTCTTAAACAAAAACATGAGTTGATCATTGGATCCGTAATTCCGACCAATATTTTAAGGTTCCTTTTGACTTTTCCCTTTTCTCTATAGTAACCACATTTTCCAGCTGTGGTAAACCTATCTCTTTATCCACAATGTACTTGTTTTATTAACCCTATAACACACAAATAATATTCATTCTGAATTGTCAACCCATAAAATCTTGGAAAATGAACTCACTAACCACAGTTCACATCTGTGTATAGTTCTTTTTTTCTTTAGCATGATAATATGGAGTCAAAATATTATGTTCAAGAATATTTCTCACTAATTAAATATGGCCATTTTATTGATTATAATTATACTTAGGTATATTTGCTTTTTTGTATTCTATTTTTGGTTATTTCTTATCCTTGCTATGTGGGTGTTTGTGTGTGTAGCAAAACTTCCATGTTCCTAAAGTCAAAATTATTTAAAAATGTGTGTTTTAATAGTTAAAATAATCATTCCTCTCTACTTTCTATCTCCTCCTACTTCGACTTTATTCTCACCCTCTCTCCCCATGTAACCCATCTCACTGGTTCCTTATCATCCTTAAGTTTCCTTTTACACAAACTACAGATAAATGTATGTTTACTTACACTTCATTATTTCTCACTTGAATGGTAGCATATTATTGATACTCTTTTACAAACTTATTATTTTATTTGTTTGTTTTACTTAATGTGTTTATAAATCACTTCAGTTCACATAACCCTTTAAGTCTTACTTGGTTTTTCATTTCTTTCTTTGACTAAAGCTGCAGAGCATTTTAAACTTCTTAATTTAAGAAATAATTTTTCCATATATTATTCTCTTTGTTGAGTAAACATTTATACCTCCTGCAAGCAGTGAACCTTTTTTGTTTCTTCCTGTCAAATCTATATTTTATCTTTTTCTTACCATTTACAGCCTACAGTAAAAGATTGCATCAAAATAGCGAATGAGGGCACACTTGTCATGTTCTGAAGAATTGATTACTTTTCATGAATTTTGAAATTTGAGGCATGGTGTTTGTAACAAGGATGGAAGTATTCCTAGATGTCTACAGCAGGTCACCGTGATGGAAGAAAAAATACACTCCAGTTCTCGGTGCCTGGTGGCCTTTTTATTTAAATTATTCTTTATCATACTCTCTTCTGGCTTGTACCTTATGTTCCACCAAAACTACTCTTGCTAAAATAACTGATGAACATGTTTCATTCACCTTACTCTATCAATAATGAGCATAAGTAGTTTCACGACACCACACTCCCCTGATTTTCTTCCGAAAAATTTGGCTGCTCCTTCTGTTTTGCAGTTCTTTCTCTTTGGCCTGACTTCTAGACATGGGAGCTCCATATGTATCAGTCATGGACCTTCTTCTATACTGACTCTCCACCATCTGCCTAATGATCTCATCAACTTCAATGGCTTTATACATATCTTATTTATGTATGCCACTCAAATGCATAAGTCAAGCCCAGTCCTTATCTCTGACTTCTGAACTTCTATATCCAAGTTTCTTCTTTATAATTAAATTCAAATATTTGACTGGCAGCTTTAAATTTATTATTTTAACATCTACCACATTTGTATTAGTTATAAATCTAACTAATTTAAACCTATTTCCAAACCACCCCATCTTCCATATTTGACTTTTCTCCAATTTTTCTATATTGATAAATGATAAGTCTACCTGCCTTGTTAGCCATACATCTGGCTATATTCCCCCCCCACCCCATATTCAATACTTTTAAATTCTAATTCAAATCTGTCAGTCTTCTATCCTTTCCAACCTTCTTATTCAAACTACCATCATGTCTTGCCGAGTGTATAATACATTCCCTAGACTGTATCCATGCGTTCTCTCTTATCACCCTCCAAGTATTCTTGCATAGATGATCTTAAAGGAACAGCAACAAAAATAACACAATGGCTCTGCTTAAAATTGTTTGTTTTCCATGAATATCCCCCTTTTCGAAAAATCCAGAGGACCTAGCACCCTATGAATGTTTGTTGTCTGACTACCAATCTTGTTTTATGTGCCAAGTTCTTCCTTATTAAACGCAGGTGCTTTTCAAAACGTCTATGTCCTCTTTCCTCAACCTTTTCAATTACAAGAATTTGTTTTCTCTATCCACACACAGAGGGGTGTGTGCGTGTTTGTGTGTGTGTTTATACACATTTATTTAAGCATATGTTTCATTCCATTTTAATAAATACGAAGCACAATTATTTTTAAGCATCCATTCTGTGATGATGAAACTGCCTTTGCATATATT
This sequence comes from Macaca thibetana thibetana, assembly GCF_024542745.1. Lineage (NCBI taxonomy): Eukaryota > Metazoa > Chordata > Mammalia > Primates > Cercopithecidae > Macaca > Macaca thibetana. The sequence goes on from NC_065594.1 coordinate 65,394,083, forward strand.
GTAACCATGAGAAAATTAAGGCAGTCAGGGAGATCTGATCTAGCCAACCCTCATCTTGCCTTTAGCCTTCAAGCTGCCCTTAATTATTGCTGAGATTGGGCCAAGCTGACTTTGAGAGACATTTAGTTTATAGTTTAAATGATGATAGCCCTTCCCTAATATTTGACCAGCTATGTAAACTTAATGAAAGGCCACCAGTCTAGGAGAATGAAAGGAGCCTGAATTCTGCTAAGGTGTAGACATAAAGGATTGGCGACGATCATTCCAGAGGTCACAAGATATGCAACTTCCTCAATTGCTTCTGCAGGTAACATCACTATTGTAGAAACTAAGAGTGGCCTTTTTGAGATATCTTCTCAGGTTTTTTGCATGTCTGATAACCAGTGGCTCCACCTGGACACACTCACCAATGGTTCCATGTAGACCCACCAACTGCTCATCTGGCCTAATCAAGAAAAAATTCAGCAGCATGAGAACCATTTCCACATCCCTATTATTGCAACCCCAACCAATCAGCAGCAAGCACCCATTGCCTAGCCAGCTCCAACACTTCCCTCAAACTGTCTTTGAAAAACTCTAGCCCCCAAATTCTCAGGCTGATTTGAGTAATAATAACACTCTGGCATTCCATTTAGCTGGCTCTGCATGAATTAAACTCTTTTGTATTGCAATTCCCCTGCCTCAATACACCAGATCTATCTGGGCAGCAGGCAAGAAGAACCTATTGGGCAGTTACACTGAGAATATTTCCTAACTTATTAATACTTACCTTTTTATATATGAACATTTGATATGGTTTGGCTGTGTCCCACCGAAATCTCATATTGAATTGTAGCCCCATATTCCCCATGTGTTGTGGGAGGAAACTGGTGGGAGGTAATTGAATCACGGGGCCAGTTGTTTCCTGTGCTGTTCTCATAATAGTGAGTTTGCACAAGATTTGATAGTTTTATAAGTACCTTTCCCCTTCACTCAGCTCTCATTCTATCTCCTGCTGCACTGTGAAGAGGTGTCTTTCACTATGATTGTAGGTTTCCTGAGGCCTCCCCAGCCATGTGGAATTGTGAGTCAATTAAATCTCTTTTTTTAATACATGACACAGTCTTTACAGCTGTGTGAAAAGGGACTAATACAGTGAATTAGTACCACAGACAGTGGGGTGATACTCTAAAGATACATAAAAATGTGGAAACGACTTTGGAACTAGGTAATGGGTCGAAGTTGGAACAGTTTGGAGGGATCAGAAAAGGATGAAAAAAAAAAAAAGGAAAAGTTTTGAACTTCCTAGAGAGTTGCAGGACTCAGAAGACAGGAATATGTGGGAAAGTTTGGAACTTCCTGGAGACTTATTGAATGGTTTTGACCAAAATGGTGGCAGTGACATGGACAAAGAAGTCTAGGCTGAGGTGACCGCAGATGGAGATGAGAAACTTCTTGAGAACTGGAGCAAAAGTGACTCTTGCCATGCTTTAGCATACAGACTGGTGGCATTTTTACCCTGCCCTAGAGATCTTTGGAACTTCAAATTTGAAAGAGATAATTTAGGGTATCTAGTAGAAGAAATTTCTAATTAGCAAAGTGGAAGAGGAAGCAGAGCTTAAAAGTTTGGAAATTTTGCAGCATGACAATGTGATAGAAAAGAAAAAACCCATTTTCTCAGAAGAAATTCAAGAAGGCTGTAGAAATTTGCCTAACTAATGAGGAGTCAAATGTTAATCACCAAGAAAATGGGAACAATGTCTCCAGGCTATGTCAGAAGTCTTCACAGTAGCCCCTCCTATCACAGGCCCAGAGGCCTAGGAGGGAAAAATGGTTTTGTTTGTCAGGCCCAGGACCTCACTCCTCTGTCCTCTCCTGGGGACATAGTGCCCTGTGTCCCAGCCATGGCTAAAAGGGGTCAACATATAGCTCAGGCTGTTGCTTCAGAGGGTGCAGGCCCCGAACCTTAACAGTTTACATATGGTGTTGGGCCAGTAAGTACACAGAAGTAAAGAATTGAGGTTTGAGAAGTTCCACCTAGATTTCAGAGGATGTATGGAAATTCCTGGATATACAGGCAGAAGTTTGCGGCAGCAATGGAGCCCTCATGGAGAACCTGTACTAGGTCAGTGCAGAAGGGAATTGTGGGGTTGGTTGGAGCCCCCACACAGAGTCCTCGCTAGAGCACTGGCTAGTGGGAATCTGTGAGAAGAGGACCACCATCCTCCAGACCACAGAATGGTAGATCCACTGATAACTTGCACTGTGTGCCTAGAAAAGTCACAGACACTCAACACCAGTCCATGAAAGCAGCCAGGAGGGGGCTGCACCCTGCAAAGCCACTGAGGCAGAGCAGCCCAAGGCCATGGGAGCTCATCTCTTGAATCAGTTTGACCTGGATGTGAGATACGCAGTCAAAGGAGATCATTTTGGAACTTTAAGTTTTAATGACTGCCTTATTGGATTTCGGATTTGCCTGGCAACTGTGGCCTCTTTGTTTTGGCCAATTTCTCTCATTTGGAATGACTGAATTTACCCATGCCTGTACTCCCATTGTGTCTAGGAAATAACTAACTTTCTATTGATTTTACAGGCTCCTAGGTGGAAGGGACTTGCCTTGTCTCAGACGAGACTTTGGATTTGGACTTTCAAGTTAATGCTGGAATGAGTCAAGACTTTGGGGGACTGTTGGAAGGGTATGATTGTGTATTGAATTATGAAGACATGAGATTTGAGAGAGAGCAGGGGCAGAATGGTATGGTTTGGCTTTGTCCCCACCCAAATCTCATCTTGAATTGTAGTCCGTATATTCCCCAAGTGCCAAGAGAATAACCTAGTGAGAGGTAATTGAATCATAGGGCTGGCTTTTTCTTGTGCTGTTCTCATGATAGTAACTGAGTTCTCATGAGATCTTGTGGTTTTATAAGTGGCTTCCCCCATTGTTTGGTTCTCATTCCTTCTCCTGCTTCCCTGTAAAGAGGTACCATGATTGTAACTTTCCTGAGGCCTCCTCAGCCATGCAGAACTGTGAGTCAATTAAACCTCTTTTCTTTATAATTACCCAGTCTTGGGCAATTCTTTACAGGGGTGTGGAACTGGCTAATACATCATTAGATCATAGAATGAATAGCATTGTCTTTCCCTTTAATGACATATTTAAAACCTGTGGTTTGGAAGAGAGACATTTTCAGCAAGAGATTTAATCAATTTCCCATGAAATGACCACTACTATTAAAAGCTCTCTTCTAATTTTTCTATCTGAAATCCCTACAGAGCAAGAGTAGCAGTATCGGCCACTCCTCAAAGAAGGTATTTTCTTGCCTGATTTAAGTTGTTCTGCTCCTGTTGGTCATTACTGGAGTAAGACACATTTGTAAATATATAAGTTGCCTCACATGCACATGATTAACATTTTTAATTAAACTTGTTTTACCTTGAGATAATTGTAGATATATTTTCTATTATGAGATCATGCAGAGACCACCTGCACATAATATAAATCTCTAATGCAAAATCATAACCAGGGTATTGATGATGGTATAGTCAAGATACAGATTAGCTCCTAACACCATTGTGTTTTCGTAATGCCCTCTTATCTACATTCACCTCTCTTCCCTACTTCCCTGTGTTTCCAAACACAAAACATTGGCACATGGTCTGACAATAAATGAATGTCTCAGTTGGGTTAACACATTTATATTAGCATTCTTGTATAGTGTAAAGTGTTTTTATCTATACTGTGTGTTGTGATTTTCAACATATTTTGTGAATGAATACTATTAACTAAGCCCTTTCTCTGTCACCAATCAGCACTCTGTAAAAATGCACCAATCAGCACTCTGTGTCTAGCTAAAGGATTGTAGATGCACCAGTCAGCACTCTGTAAAAATGCACCAATCAACACTCTGTGTCTAGTTAAAGGAATGTAAATGCACCAATCAGCACTCTGTAAAATGGACCAGTCAGCAGGATGTGGGAGATCCCAAATAAGGGAATAAAAGCTGGCCACCTGAGCCAGCAGGGGCAACCCACTTCTGTTCCCTTCTGTACTGCGGAAGCTTTGTTCTTTTGCTCTTCACTGTAAATCTTGCTGCTGCTCAGTCTTTGGGTCCACATTACCTTTATGAGCTGTAACACCCACTGTGAGGGTCTGCGGCTTCATTCCTGAAGTCAGTGAGGCCACGAACCCACTGGGAGGAACAAACAACTCCAGACTCTCCGCCTTTAGGAGCTGTAATACTCACTGCAAAGGTCTGCAGCTTCACTCCTGAAGCCAGCAAGATCATGAACCCACCAGAAGGAATAAACAACTCTGGACGCACCACTTTTAAGAGCTGTAACACTCACTGTGAAGGTCTGCAGCTTCACTCTTGAAGTCAGCAAGACCATGAACCCACTGGAAGGAATAAACTCCAGACACCTCTGAACATCTGAAGGAACAAATTCCGGACACACCATCTTTAAGAGCTGTAATACTCACTGCGAGTGTCTGCAGCTTCATTCTCGAAGTCAGTGAGACCAAGAACCCACCAGAAGGAATAAATTCTGGACACACCTACAGCTGAAATCAACAGCAGATCTGTACAGCTACAGACTCCATGCGCTCTACATAAATGAAATGAGCACCACTGGGATGCCTGTAGTCCCAGCTACTTGGGAGGCTGAGGCAAGAGAACGGTGTGAACCCAGAAAGGCGGAGCTTGCAGTGAGCCGAGATCACGCCACTACACTCCAGCCTGGGAGATAGAAGGAGACTCCATCTCAAAAAAAAAAAAAAAAAAAAAAAAAAAAAAGGCAACCACTTCAGATAGCATCTCAGAAAAATAATAATAATCAGAAAACATTTACTTGCAATTTTAAAGATTTTTAAAATGGAGTATATTCTCCCTTATGCGAATATCTATTTTATAAGGAAGGAGAAGTTGTTTTATTGTATTCTTAAGAAGCAGTTTAAACTATACCGTTTTTATCTCTCGGATTCAAATTTTAGAATGAACTTCAGAATTAGATGTGTGTATGCTGTGATTCTGGAGGATCAGAAGCAGGAGACAACAAAGGACCCTGGACACAAATCACTACTCTTTGTAATGAAAATATTTTACTGCTTGAAGACTGACTTCTTAGTATATTTCTATTTCTAATATAGATCTAATATAGATCACCTCATGTTTTTAGATTTGTAGATCTATACATGGAATCATGATAAGTATTTAGAAGTGAATTTAGAAAATTTAGGTGAATCAAGGACAAATAAAAATGCTTATCTGAGGCCAGGTGCAGCGGCTCACACCTGCAATCCTAGCACTCTAGGAGGCCACAGCGGGCGGATAGCCTGAGCTTAGGAGTTCAGACCAGCCTGTGCAACACAATGAAACCCCATCTCTACTAAAATACAAAAAATGAGCTGTGCGTGGTGGACGGTGCCTTTAAGCCCAGCTACTAAGGAGGCTGAGACCGGAGAATTGCTTGAACCCAGGAGGCAGAAGTTGCAATGAGCTGAGATGGCGCCACTGCACTCCAGCTTGGGCAACAGAGCGAGACTCCGTCTCCAAAAAAGATAAATACTTTTTTTTTTTAAAGAATTGCTTTTATGAGGGACAGCATGGCATTGTGGAATGCTCATAGTCTTCATATGGCAGAATTAGTCACTCACTCTCCTGCTTCCTAACAGTGGGGAAATTACTTAATGTCTCCAGTTAGCAGTCACTTCATCTGTAAAGTAATAAGAATATATAGCTAGGCATTCCATAAATGATTTTCTAAATAATAAATTGATATTTCAGAACACGCAGGATGGAGACTGGCATCCAATAGGTAACTGGTAAAATGTAACACTAAATATGAAAGATAAGTTATACTGAACTCAATTTTTCATATTTCAAAAATTTTAGAGAATTATCCATTCCTGAAAAAGAAAAATAATGTGGGTTGCCTGACCTGACTTGCTGACTCAAGAAACCTTCCTGTCAAACCAATTTGAAGTCTTACGACTATATTTATGTTCCAAGACAATTAGGATTTGAAAATGCTTTTAAATACTGGAAGTTAGTCTATCTTCTTTCAGACTCTCGTCTAGCCAAGTGTTATTGGCTTAGTGAGGTAAAAACGATTCCAACTACCAAGAAAAGATTTCCATTTTATTTTTAAAGCAGTTTGAATCCTGATGCTTTCTACATATTTCCTCAATAAATTAATCCTTGCTTTTACAAATGCAAATTTAAACCACAAAAAAAAGAAAAATCCTTCTAAAATTTATTAGTTTTATGGATCTTTATAAGTGCTTTAAGATTAATGGAGTATATATGCGCCAAAAGGAAATTTCTTCAAATGCCATATTGTGCTGAAGAATATTTAAGGGGGAAGATCATATTTTATATTTAAGTAGTAAAATGTGAAGTTTTTCTTCTGCCATATTTGCTGGGATTTCCAAATCTCTTGGCATATAATGTTCTACAGAATAAATATACAGAGAGAGAAATTTTGAGTTACTTAATATCAAGTGTGCATTTGGACTAGCTGATAACTAAATGTAGCTTGATAAGAATGAAATAGAGAATACTCTTGGATAACAAAGTTTGATAACAATTAAATCAAATTTAGATTATAGCAAAGCCCTTAACACTTTCAGGCAGCAGAGGATTTATGCTAGATTTCTTTGAATAGCTTCAAATGTTGCCATTCTAGCAGCCACATTTGGAAAATGAGCTATACAATATAAATGCCAATTTAGCAAAATAATTATTTAATTCAGACAGTGAAAAAAAGAAAAAAAAAATTCTGAGCTATTGCCTACTTGTCATTGTTTTAAAATGAAATAAAATCTCAAATTACAAAAAAGAAAAACACTTCCCAATCAGAAACAATGAAAAAGAACAACTATAAAAACAGACAATAATAATCTTCCAAAACCTATTTACTTTTATCTGCTTCTATAATATCTCTTACTCTTGTGATATCAATCAATTTAAATAAAAAGTGATTGGATAAATTTATGTTAAAAAATGTCCATTTTAATTTAGCAGTTTTGCCCTCAAGGGCTAATATCACAGGTTTTCAGTAAACAGAACCTGTCACAACATAATATGCTTCGGTGAATGTTTCCCAAGAAGAAAGAAAAAAGCAGTGAAGAAACTTGCTTCTTTTGCTTTAGTAACATTACCATAGCTCAGGCTTTGAAGGCTCTGTTGTATGTTCACCCAGTGCAGGATTGCCAACTTGAACAATTAACAACAGAGGATGCCAAATTAAATTTAATTCAAAATGAGCAATGAGACAACAACCTAAGTATATGCCACGCAAGGTCTGGGACATAGTTACACTAACAAGAAAATACCTGTTGATCTGATATTCAAAATTGCTTTGTTTTTTAATTTTATCTGGCAACCAGATAAAATATGAGTCTAGTCATATTAATTCTTAGTCTGTTAAGATACTTTCTAATTTTCACTGGAAAATTAGAGAGTTAAAGTGGAAAATTAGAAAGTTCAGTATCTTAACTTTCTAATTTTCAGTGGAAACTGCTTCTTTTAATTTTTAATAATTTTCTGCGATAAAGGGTTAAGGCATATCCTTAACAAGAGGGCCCAAAAATAAAAAATACTGGAGAATATTTTGATGGCAATAAATACGCTTAAGACATTAGAACTATGTTTTTGCTCTTGCTCTTTAGTTCTCTTACTATTTTCACACATCAATTATAAGACAAATGTTATTCCACTCTGGCTTATGATATTGATTTAAATTCGATGTTACTTTTAGAGAGAAAAAAATTAGTAGGAAAACAGTTTCTTTTGTAATTCATTTTTTGTATTAGGCCATCCTTATATTGCTGTAACGAAACACTTGAGACTGCGTAATTTATAAGAAAAGAGGTCTAATTGGCTCACGTTTCTGTGGGCTATGCAGAAAGTGCACTGGCATCTGCTTCTGGGGAGGCATCAGGAAACTTCCAATCATGGCAGAAGGCAAAGGGGGAGCAGGCATATCAAATGGTGAAAGCAGGAGCGAAAGTGAGAAGCGGAGAAATGCCACACCCTTTTAAACAACCAGATCTCGTGATAACTCACTATTATAAGAACAGCACCATGTGGATGGCGCTAAACCATTCATGAGAAATCCATCCCCATGATCAAATCATCTCCCACCAGGTCCCACCTCAATCTCCCCAATTGTAATGGGGATTACAATTTAACATGAGATTTAGATGGGGACACAATTCAAACTATATTACTTTGGTTACCTTATAATGTTATGACTTTTTATTAGGGTAGAAATAGAAATATATAAATGAAATGAGCAATATAATGTGCATTAAACTTTAAGACATATGGGAATCACATAGCACTGCTTTTTGTTTCCTTATTTTTACTTTTCCTCCTTTTTCATAATTTAATCAGGAACCGAAGAACTCGATATATAATATCTTTGATACTGGGGAAAAAGTAAATAATAAATCATTTTTGTCTGATTTCTGATACAGGAGGAATAAAACTTTCTTCAGTATTTCTATTGACATTATAGTATTTAATTTTCCTTTGTTGAAGTTCAAAAAAACCCCAAAATGGGGTAGGATTGTGACACTGGTAGTGAGACTTTTACAGTCTGTCAGCTTTTCCCTTTCTTCCCCCAATAAATAATACATTCACTTATTCTACAAATATTTATTGAGTGCCTACTATGTGATAAGAGTTATTTTTTTAATATACTGCTAAAGAGTTGATTCTATAGAAGACATTGTTTTATTCCTGGAACAAATTGAGAATTAGGCTTGAAGCTTACCATAAGTTGCAAGGCCAAAGAGTTAGTCTTAAGCCCCTCTTCTCCCAATAGGAAGAATAAAACCAAGCTCAGTTTCTGAAGAAGTTCATGACTTCTCCACCACATAGGGAGACTGTAACATGCCACACATTTGAGAACCCCAGCTACCCCCATGTCTCCAGGTCCTGGACACTAGCTTTCCTGCATAAGGAGCAAAGTGCTGACACTCCGAGTTCAGACTGCCGTTGCACCACATAGCCTGCATGTGTTTGTATTGACAGGGCTATTTACTCCTGTTGCCTTATTGGAGGGATATGCATACAGGAGAGGATTCCCTCTCCTGTTCTAAAACTAGCCTCGCCCATACCCAGCAGAAGCCCAGACCTGAAACATTTCCACGGAATGTTGTGGAGTGTATTAATCAGGGTTCTACAGGGAAATAGAACCAATACGAGAGATCAATAGATAGATCAGTCAGTTGATCGATCAATAGATAAAAAATATTTTATCTTCAAATGTGGCTAACCTGCCTTTAAACACATCCACAAAGTTGTTAATTTCAGTTATCCTACTTTAATTTTTAATTCCATTGAGCTTTGCTCCTTCTTTCTTTTCTCTCTCTTCTTTCTACCTTTCTTTCCTCTTTCCTTTCTTTTTTCAGTTTTCTATCAAAATACATCTTGCATTTTATTTCTTGAAGATATTAATGAAAGGTTTTTGTTTGTTTGTTTGTTTTGAGATGGGGTCTCGCTCTGTCGCCCAGGCTGGAGTGCAGTGGCACGATCTCGGCTCACTCACTGCAAGCTCTGCCTCCCTGGTTCATGCTATTCTCCTGCCTCAGCCTCCCAAGTAGCTGGGACTACAGGCACCCGTCCCTACACCCGGCTAATTTTTTTGTATTTTTTAGTAAAGACGGGGTTTCACCATGTTAGCCAGGATAGTCTCGATTTCCTGACCTCGTGATCCGCCCGCCTCGGTCTCCCAAAGTGCTGGGATTACAGGCGTGAGCCACCACGCCCAGCCATGAAAGTTATTTTAAGTCCGTGATTGATAACTACATTATATTTTCCTCTGGAGGTCTGCTATGGTTTGGATGTGATTTGCTCCCACCAAAGCTCATTTTGAAGTTACATCCCCAGTGTGGCAGTGTTGGTAGAGGTGGGGCCTAGTGGAAAGTTTTAAGTCATGGAGACAGATCCCTCCTGAATAGATTAATGCCTTCTTGTGTGAGTGAGTACTGGCTGTAAAGATAATGGATTAGCTCTTGTGAGAGTGAGTTGTTATATATTGAGGTTCCTCCTTCTGTCTGGTTCTTTTTCACATATAACAGTTCACCCTTTCACATTCTGCCATTTTATTAAGCAGCACAAAAGTCTTCACCATAAGCCGGTGCCTTGGCCATGAACTTCCCATTCACCAGAAATGTGAGCTAAATAAGCCTCTTTTATTTGCAAATTAGCTAGTTTCAGGTATTCTGTTATAGCAATACAGAACAGACTTAGACTGAGTCTATGTATTTTCTATTGTCTCTTTGGTTTTACATCATTTTTTCTTTGTTTATTTTTATGGCAGCATTAGGCCATTCTTGCACTGCTATAAACAAATACCTGACTGTAATCCCAGCACTTTGGGAGGCCAAGGTGAGCAGATCACGAGGTCAGGAGATCCAGACCATCCTGGCTAAAACGGTGAAACCTTGTCTTTACCAAAAATAATAATAATAATAATAATAATAATACAAAAAAGTAGCCAGGCATGGTGGCGGTCGTCTGTAGTCCCAGCTACTCGGGAGGCTGAGGCAGGAGAATGGCGTAAACCCGGGAGGCGGAGCTTGCAGTGAGCCGAGATCCGGCCACTGCACTCCAGCCTGGGCGACAGAGCGAGACTCCGTCTCAAAAAAAAAAAAAAAAAAAAAAGAAAGAAAAGAAAAGAAAAAGAAAAAAGAAATACCTAAGACTGGGTAATTTATTTTAAAAGAGGCTTAACTGGCTCACAGTTCTGCAGGATATACAGGAAGCATCGTGCTAGCATCTGCTTCTGAGGAAGCTTCCAATCACGGCAGAAGACAAAGGGGGAGCGAGCATGTCACATGGCAAAAGCAGAAGCAAGCGAGAGAAAGCACTAGGGTGCAGGGGGTGGGGGCGGGGTAGGTGCCACACACCTTTAAACAACCAGATTGCCTGTGAACTCAGAGTGAGAGCTCACTCATCACCAAGGGATGGCCCAAGCCATTCATGATAAATCCGCTTCCGTGATGCAATACCTGTTGTCAGACCCCAACTTCAACATTGGGAATTACATATCAACCTGAGACTTGGGTGGAATATCCAAACTATATTCATGCCTGATCATTTTTTGCTATGTGAAGGGTATTGTATATGAAAAACTGCAGCCATAATTTGAAATTTAGAATAATATTTTCTTCCTCATACTGTTTACAAATATGAGTACGGTTTTGGGTGACTGCTTATATTCAGTCCCTGAATTGCTACAAAAAATATAGTATTCAAGTTAATTGCTTAGCCACTGAAGATAAAGAAATAATATTCTGGTGTTTTTCCTACCTCACACATATCGTCTACGAAATTCCAATTTATTGACTTCTCTTCAGATTCTTTTTGTTTAAATAAAGATATTGTAGTTAATGGTTCCTAGTATTTCAAGAGCTTTCTTTTGAGAATCAAAGAAAGAATGCCAGCCCTGTTCAGAGCAAGTCTAACACATGTGTATCTTGAACATTTTTAGTAAATTTTCAAAGTTTAATATATCCGACTGCTTGAATATATGACCAATGTCTATATACTGTGTTCCCATTCACCCTGGCCCAGTATGTTATCACGTATCTGGAGGAATTTTGTACTACTTAATGGTCTTCCCTACTTCTAATCCTAACCTATTCCACCCTACATTAACTTCATTGTAAAATGCCTTTTAAAATGTCTTTTTTTTTTTTTTTTTTACTGACAATCATTCTGTTGATTTCATGTGAATATAAGTTCATGCATGTACTTCTTAGCAAATCAGTTAAAGTTCCCAACATATAATCCAGTGTTCCTTTCTAGCACTACCTGGCAAAAACTCTTATTCAGGAAGAAAGATCAGCTCCACTTCTGGCAGCTGCACGTTCCAATTTTGAATTACTTGCCATTAGTTTCACCGTTTTATTTTTCCCTGGCATTCATATATTGAAGCCTAATCATGTATGTGCTGTTAGCAGGAGGTGAGACCTTTGGCAGAGCCCTCATGAGTAGGGTTAGTGCTCTTACAAAACACATCCCACGTAACGATAGAGCATCTCCTTCCTCCATGTAAGGACATAATGAGAAGGTGCAATGTATGAACCAGAGTCCTCACCAAAAACTGAATGGGCCAGCTCCTTGACTTTGGACTTTCTAACTTCTAGATCTGTAAGAAAAAAATTTTTGTTGTTTATAAACTACCCAGTCTATGGTATTACTTTCTAGCAACCCAAATGGACTAAGACACTTGCTAATTCTATCTTCTCATTGTTATGTTCTACAATTTTACTTAGGCTTTTTTTACTACCGCAATTTAAATTCTTCCCAGTTTGCAATACAAACACTAATCTTTCCATTATTTAAAATTATGTTGATCTAAAATCAACACGCAGCTTAGTTACAACTTAGCAGTATTTTTCTTTTTTACATTTGACTCTGTCACTTCTCTAATGTGATAGAAAACATGATATTATCTTAAATTATTTTCATTTTTCAGTATTTAGCATATAATTATTCATATATGAGTTAGTCATTTAAGTACATATAAATAACTATTTGAACAAATTTATGTCTCTGAAAAGTAAAGTTTTCTGGTTGGAATTTCATCATTGCCCTGTTATCAGGATGTGGAAACTCATCATTTAGATATTCTAAGTAGTCTTAAAGTTTGACTATTTTTTTGGATCTCGTTTTTTTTAAAGTTGAAAAGTTAAACAAAAATATTTTTTGTTTAATGTAAAAGACATTCTGTCTTACTCCAACTTCCTGATAAATTTCTCTCACAGAATAAAACATCCATTATTGAAAAAAACCCTCAATAAGTAAAAAGTAAACATTTTAATTATTATAGACATAATTAAGTATATTATAGGATAAAGAGTAATTTTTAAATAATATATCACAGAGCCCTTGTCATGATGCTTAACAAAACCCGATTCTATGTTAAGAGTCAGTGAACTGGCCAGGCATGGTGGCTGATGCCTATAATCCCAGCACTTTTGGGAGGCTGATGCAGTTCAATCACATGAGGCCAGGAGTTCAAGACCAGCTTGATCAACATGGCAAAACCTTGTCTCTACTAAAAATACAAAAAAATGTACCTGGGCATGGTGGCTCATGCCTGTAGTTCCAGCTACTTGGGTAGCTGAGGGATGAGAATCACTTGAACCCGGGAGGTGGAGGTTGCAGTGAGCAGAGACCACACCATTGCACTTCAGTCTGGGTGACAGAGCAAAGAACCTGTCTCAAACAAACACACAAACAAAAAGTCACTGAACGTCCAAAACCAAAGTTTAATTCCTCATCACACTCTAACGTATATAATATTGTCTAGAATTTTTCTGTTTAAAATATGAAGTCAACTCATGAAAGTGAAAAATAAGTCTTTGTAAAAAGGCTATTTTTCTTTTAGTGGCTATGATAAATAAAAGTTATGAATAGAAGTTCTGATCTTACATTGCTTAATAGAAAATGGGAACAAAGTAAATTTGTCACTGCAAAATAAGTATTTTCAAAACCATAAATCTTCTAAGATTAAAAGACTTGGTTAAATTTATTTTAAGGTAGATTTTCCAAAAATAATTTGATATAAACAATTAATATAACTGATGGAATGTGAGAAGTCTTATGCTATAATGGGTTAAAATTTACAGCTGTGTATCATCATTATATCTCCAGTTTCAAATCTATTTGCATTGTCAATTAAAAATAAATCCCATTTCAATAACACAAAAAAGATAAAGTAGAAGTGAAAACTTACATACTTTCAGAAGAGATGTAATTACCAGAATTTATGCTTAATACTTAATTTTTAAAAGTGGCTCTTCTATTTCAAAATGAATCAGTTATTTTATTCTATGAATTTATTAGAAACAAACATATTTTAAGCTCTTCAGCATGAAACTGCTGCCTCCAAAAAGTGTTCACTATGTGAGGCAGAAGAAAATTACAATAGCTCCCAATTATTGTTTTATATTTTTTATCCCCATTTTACTTTTGAAGACAGTTATTCAGGGAAATTAGTAAGTTTTCAAGCACGCTCATCTGTGATTTGGCCGAACCAACATCAATGTAGTGTATCAAGGATTCTGACTCTAAATTCTATACTTCTCATTTAATTTCCTGCCATGAATAATGTGAGGAGTACTTGAGAAACTCTAACTCAGTAGTTTATTTTGAAGTTTTTACACAAGACAAAGAGCTTCAGAATGAATCAGACAACGGACACCTGGATAATAATATCAATCTGTTAGTGCCATTAGAATGAAAAATATTGTCACAAAATAAGTATTTAAAAGACATTCCGGTCTTCATTACCCACATCTCACCTTTAAGGAATATTAAGGAAAATGACTATCTTGTTTATACAAATGCATTAAAACTGTAGTGATTTTTCTCTGATGTATTTTAAAGGGCACGGTAAAGACTCCTTACATTAAAATCTTGGCAAACATTTGTTGTTCTTTAAAGTTTCTCAATGTAATAATGTATCTGACAATATTGATTCAATTAATGATCTGTTTGAAGGCACTCTTTATTTCCTTGTTTTTCTTATATTTTACAAATTAGTATTTTGTTTATTAACTATAATACTCATGTGTCTCCATAAAAAATGTTAGGTATTATAACAGGAGCCTGTATTGAATTGTAGAATTTTTTTCTCCTAGGTGTCTCTAAAATAATCAATCTAAGCATTAATTATTATTTATTTTCTTACCATTATGGGAAGTTTACTTCTTTTTTTACCAAAATATGAAAAACAATGAACAATTCAGATAACATTGTAATATAAAATTATCATGCTCGCAATCTGGACTCTGAGAAAAAACTACTGTTTTACAGATAAAGATATTTCTCTTATTAATTACAAAGAATTAGCTCTTGATTCAATTGGATATGTGACCAGGAAATGACCAACTATATTGGAGTACACAGAAATAAAAGATTGAACATTCACAGGAAAATGGGTAGACACCAGAAAATTTGGCACCATCTCAGCCATCAGAACTTACAATCTCAGTGTCATTGAAAAAAGAATAATAATATAATATTAATCTCACTTTTCATCTTGTAAGAATCATGTTAACATATTTTTAGTCAGCAAGATCAATACTAGAAAATTCATCAAACTGGATATGCGATTTTTAAAAAGCACATGAAAAAAGTGCAATCCAAAATGTTGTGTAGAGAATCTTTGAATTGAGTAAAGTCACACGTAGGAATATAATCAATGTGGAGTTGTCATAAATTGGAAATTGTTTTGAAGTTGATTGGCAAGATTGTGGATGCCATTTTCTTTCTCTTGGGATTTCAGAATTGCTTTAAATTGTTCTATCTTCCATCTATACCTTCTCCTAATGAGAAAGAAATTGGTCCTTTTTCACCATTGTATGCTGGGTGAACAAGTTTGGCGAGGTAGGCGGGAAACTTCATTTTCATCTCTATGTCTTTGTACCAAAGAAAGCCACAAGACCTGATGGAGAAAGTTTTACAATATCCAGAGATCTCAGATTTTGAGCAGCATGCAGTGACTGAATGGGGCACTATGTCTCCCAGAAGGAGGAGTGAGTGTGCTAAATATTTGGGAAGAAAAATAAAATTATATTAGGTAAGGGTAAGAGCAGTCTGTGCCAAGGGAGCAAGAATACAAAAATTCTTATTTTATGCAAAATATAATAATATCTTATTTTCCAAAATCACTACTAAAAATTTAAACAATGAGCCACCTGACTTCGCAGTCATCTTATTAAGGAAGGATATTGTTCCTGAAATATCAAGAACTCTGAGACTGAGAATTTGCTAAGTGACTGTCATCATGGACACTCCAAGTAAAGGAAGATAAATCAAGGCCATCATAGGAATAGGCAACATGATATTTTTAAAGAGCAAGCAGAGACAATGAGACAGTATAAGCAGCATTTAAAAATCAGGCTTTTGTCTATTAACCTGTCTAAAAATAATTTTTTAAAATGCAGAGGAAGTCTTTTGCAGTCAGTTGCTTGGGACAAGCATAAAACCAAAAGAAAGAATATAGTATAAAACGTCTGAAAAATTTTATTGACTCAAATGAAGAATAGTTTACCAATTCCTCAGAAAAAAATAAGAAGTAAATGAGTACAATTCTTATACCATTTTTTAATCAGACATATATGGAAATTAACTGTTACACAATGCAAAATAAGTGGTTTGGTGTTTTATGATTTAATCATGAGAGACAAAGATGATATTATGAATTCAAAGGAAGGAGACATCTTTATAGTTTTAAGCTTCAACTAGAACTTGAATTAAATAGAAAGGAGAAAAAATCATGTAGATCTATGGATATATGAAGAAAAAGTAGCATGTAAGTATAAAAAAACTTTTATGAAACAATGATTAGGTTTTCTCAATAGCAATCAAGGTATAATATTATGATTCAGCAAAGGTCTTTCTTTTGACTTGTCTCTAAAAAACAAAGAGTCTAGTATGGGATTATTTGGTTCTCACAATCAAATAGACAGGATACAGACTGTTGTGAGTCTTAATAGAGTTGACACTGGATACCTAGGTCTAATCAGGGCATTCTATTTCCAAAAGGATAGAAAAGGGCTGGTCAGTGTTTCGGTGTCAACAATTTAGTAGTCTGGCAAGCTAAGATACAAGAGTGGTTGAAGAAAATAGAAGCTTTGATGAAGCTTTTACATAAAGACCTTTTATTCTGGCTATCTAGGAGCTAAAAGCCGTTGGGTTTTAAAAGGGGTGCGTGGACTCTGCGCCTGAGAAAGTGAAGACTAGTCATTCAGCCTCCTGCATTTGATGTTAACTTCTGACCAGAGAGCAGCGCAGGTTGGTGGGGGCGAGTGCTCAACTAGGGACTATTGAAATGAAAATTGGCTGATAAATAACATTTCATATATAAATAAGTCACTAAAAGACATTGAGGAAAGTTTCAGTTCATACCTAGTGAATTCATAATGTTTTCCATGTCATGTTACCTCTCCTACTCCAGTATGGAAACCATCTACCCATTTTCTGTTTGTCCAGAGGCAACACAAATACTGTTGGATCCAGCAAAAAATAAATCTGGGTTTGAGTCAGGCTTCCTCTGTTTATTATACCTATTCAAAATTTATTGCAATAATGTATTCTTAACATAAAAATATCAACAGTTTACTGCACGTCAAACACTGAAATACAGTGCCTGAAATACAGTGATTTAGTGATCCCTTGTAGCATCATTTGTTAAGTGCTCACTGTGAGCTTAGAAGTGTTCAGGATTGGTGATAAGAGCATTTATTAACAATAATAAATGCCTTTCCTTATGAAGTTTACATTTTCTGTTCATCAAGGAACTAGTGGCATATTAAGGAAAAGAGGCTGAGAAAAAGAAATGCAGGCGAGGCAGGTGGCTCACGCCTGTAATCCCAGCACTTTGGGAGGCTGAGGCGGGCGGATCATGGGGTCAGGAGATGGAGATCATCCTGGCTAACACAGTGAAACCCCGTCTCCACTAAAAATACAAAAAAAAAAAAAAATTAGCTGAGAGTGGTGGTGGTCGTCGCCTGTAGTCCCAACTACTCGGGAGGCTGAGGAAGGAGAATTGCGTGAACCCGGGAGGTGGAGCTCGCAGTGAGCCGAGACGGCGCTGCTGCACTGCAGCCTGGGCAAGGGAACCAGACTCCGTCTCAAAATAAAATAAAATAAAAGCCACAAAAAGAAGTATTACATACATCCAAAACCTAAGATATCCGACTATAATACTGTTCTCTATTTTCCAAATAAGAAAAGGCAACAAGAATACTTTTGTCTACCTTAGATAAAATGAAGTAGATAAATGCATATTTTGATTACATAATTGATTACATGAACACACTTAAAATAGCACTATATAAAATAAGATATTAATATAAAGTTATGGATTTTTTCCCTACTCATATTTTATGAAGCAATTTCCTTAAATCTTTCATGGACACCCCAGACATCACCATCTAGTCATCACAGCAGCCACATCATGAGTCATCTAACAGTTTTCTAAAGCACATCATCTTCATATCTGTCTGTTTTTTGAAAAATAGCATTTTTAAAAGCCTATATGATGCTGTCACTGGAAATTTTATCCCAAGCCATCACATTAGTAGTGCCGTTTTCTCTCACTCACTTGTTTTTCAATAATATTTTAGCTATAAGTTTTACCTGTAGAAGACTTCTATCTGTGACCTTTCAAAAGTGATCTTTAAATGGGTTATTTTATTAGTAACCACCACTGGTAGTTGTGATGTCCTACATTTAAAAATAACTACTAATCCATCATTGAGTAAATTTTTCCTTTAAAAAAAAAAGTCCTTTTTGGTGACCTATACAAGCATCCAAAGTAAGAAATAACTATGATTGTTTTAGAGAAATATTCCTTTCTCAAAAATTATTTGCTTTGTTTCCAAAATGGTAGTTGAATAAATAGAAAACGAGAAATAATTCTGTAGCACAAGTGATTCAAATATAAGATAATTTCTTTTTTCTGTAGTGTATTTTTATAAAATAGTACTATGTTATGTGGACCTACAGGGTAGACAGTGATGGGCCATCTCAGGAATAACTATCTCAGTCTGACATGCTTCACAGAGAAGGCAGTTCTTGACTTGGATCTTGAGGAATGAATATGGTAAATCCAACCTGAGGGAAAATCTGCTCAGAGACATGATTGAACAATCAGATCACAAAACATCAGATAGGTCTGTAAGTATGGGATCTCCTTTTCTGGGGGAGGGGAGGAACTGCAGAAGAGAAATGGAATAGAATAGGAGGCAGCTCAAAGACAGTTCAGTATGTCATTAAAAGTAGCTTTTGCTTCATTGGCACACAATAAAAAGTCTCTGAAGAACTTGTATACAGAAAAGTAGTATGATTAGACATGGATGATATGTAGAAAGAAGGAGGGAGAGATTTAAAATTGGAGGTGGAAAAGCAATTAGAAATAATCCAGAGGAAAGATTATAAAGCGCTGAAATCGGACTTTGACAGTAGCCATGCAGAAGGGGAAAAAGACTATGAATATATTCAGGGTATTCTGTGGTTAGGAATATGAAGCACATACAGTATAAGGGATATTGAGGTAGAAATCTGAGGAACACCTTAGCCTCAACTGACTTCAGTTTGAGCTTCTTGGTGTTTTTTTGTTTTGTTTTGTTTTCTTGTAATCTGTAAAATGGTAATGTTAATGTCGACTACACAAAGTTTAGGGAAAATCAAGTGAGACTGAGGCAGTGTGCATTGAAAAAATCTAGGGGAATGCCTAGGAAGTGATGGCCATCCAATAACTGTTAGCTTACTAAAAGAATTTATGTATGTATGTATGTATTTATTTATTATTGAGACAGAGTCTCTGTTGCGCAGTCTGGAGAGCCATGGCATGATCTTGGGATCTTGGCTCACTGCAACCTGTACCTCCTGGGTTCAAGCGGTTCTCCTGCCTCAGTCTCCCGAGTAGCTAGGATTACAGGCATGCTACCACGTCCAGCTAGTTTTTGTGTTTTTGTGGTGGAGACAAGTTTTCACCATGTTGGCCAGGCTGGTCTTGAACTCCTGACCCCAAGTGATTCACCTGCTTCGGCCTTCCAAAGTGCTGGGATTACAAGGGTGAGCCACTGTGTCTCTCCCAGAATTTACTTTTATTAAGGCCCTTATTACATTCTATTTTGCATCATTGTCATTTAACAAGATTTCATTTTTCTCTGCAATGTTAGATGCGTGTTTAGAGACTAACAGTGGTTATGTACTTTGCAGGGTGTGTTTGCTAAATAAATAAATTGAATAGATGAATGCGTTATAGATTACCATGCCAGTGGGATGAATTAAAGCAAGGAAAATTTATGTGAAAGAAATTATAACTGATGAAGTCCAAAAAACCACTTCCCAACTCACTTTGATAGGATTTAGGGCTGAGGATGGGATGTTGTTAAGAAGAATCCCCATTCTGGATACAACTCATTATTTGTTACATCTGCATGGAAGATAAAAATTCTATCAGACATTCTTCTAATAGCAAAATACTGCTACTGGCAAAAATATTTAAGCACCATATTAAACTGCTGTCTGAGTGGTAGTTTCTTATTAGAAATTTGTGCTTTTCATTATATCGTTCAAAACACAGATGTACACCGTCATAGTTTCAGGGCAGTCCACATTATTAAAAGTTTTCTTAGTTATCAGAAAATATCACTTCTACTGCTGCTTTCTAAGTTGTTACTGCAGATCTGAAGATTACAGTTTGAAGTATTCTATTAGTAAAAATGTTTTTAAATTACCAAAATATACCCCATTTAGACTCTTCAAAGGTAACAGTGTAGACTCATTATCCTACTGAGACTGTCTCCTCTTTTATTTCTAAATAATAAACATTTATTGAACACCTATGCCACTTTTATTTCTGTAATGTATCATATGCAATAAGTACTGTCCTAGTTAGCTGGTGTTGCTATAACAAATACCATAAATAACATTTATTTCTCATTGTTCTGAAGGCTAGGATGTTTGAAATCACCACTCCAGTAGATCCAGCACCTGGCGAGGGCACTCCTCTTGGTTTGCAGTTGACTGACTTCTCATTGTTTCCTCACTTAGCAGAGAGCAGACATCATGACCCAGCTCAGTGTTTCTTCTTCTATGGAAGAAGAAGACACTAATCCCATTAATGAAGACTCTACCCTCATGACCTAATTGCTTCTCAGAGCCACACTTCCTAATGCCATCACATGGGAGGGTAAGATTTCAACATATGAATTTTGGAGGGATGCAAACATTTAGCCCATAAGAAGATTTTGCAAACACTGCTTTGTCTAAGTCCACAATAGCCTTAAAGAGCACATGGTAGCCAGGCGCAGTGGCTCACGCTTGTAAACCCAGCACTTTGGGAGGCCGAGGCGGGCGGATCACGAGGTCAGGAGATTGAGACCATCCTGGCTAACACGGTGAAACCCCGTCTCTACTAAAAATACAAAAAAATTAGCTGGGCGTGGTGGCAGGTGCCTGTAGTCCCAGCTACTCAGGAGGCTGAGGCAGGAGAATGGCGTGAACCCAGGAGGTGGAGCTTGCAGTGAGCCCAGATAGTGCCACTGCACTCCAGCCTGGGTGAAAGAGTGAGACCCTGTCTCAAAAAAAAAAAAGAAAGAAAAAGAAAAAGAAAAAGGAAAGAAAGAGCACATGGTAACTCTCCTTTACAGATGATAAAGCTGACAGATAATGATCAAGTAACATGAATAAAGATCATAAAACTGCCATGTGGAGAAGGCATTCTAAGACTGACTTGCTACCCAGGGTCCTGGCTGTGACTAACCCAGACCTGAATCCAAAGACCATATTCATAATAATTAATAAATATATTTATTCAGACACTCAAAAGTTTAGTGGTCATTACTGCCTTTTAAACATTTATTTAGTGCTTACTTTTGTAATCTTTTCTACCTCATGGAAAAATAAGTTGAAAAAAGTACTATAATTGTTTGCATGTTAGCTAATATATACTCTTACCCATATTTTTATTCATCATACTCTTTTACTTGATACCATGTAAAATTATATGTCTGAATAATTTCATTATTATTTAATAATGAATGAATTCATGAGTTTTTGTTTTTTTAATCAACATATGAGTTTTAACAGACTCAATTATTGTCTATAATGATTTGCTGACTTTAAAAATGTGTGGTTTCAAAACCTCAGAAACACTGATTGTCACAATTAATATTTGTCCTACACTTTATTCCTGCATCTGTCCTCACTTTCCATACCACAGGAAGCAGATGTCATGAACAAAGAAAACTGATGGCAATCAAAGTTCTACCAATGTTCTATGCTAGACATCAAACTCCTGGCATCTCTGAACATGACCTTGTCATCTATAGAGGTGCTTTATTTTTACCTCACTCAGAGTCATAAAAATTGGAGTGAGGCAGTTTAGCTGAACCCAGTTTACTTAGTCTTCAGTTGGCAGCGTCAAATTTGGTATCAAGCGTAGCTAAATCGCATAAGAATAATTGACTGTCCTAACTTCTCTGACTTTAAAATAAACTTCCTTATAAGACACTTTAAGATAAGCAAGTGCTCTCCAAAATAAAAAGGCATTTTTAAACAAGTGTAACCAGCAAATTGGAGAATATTATATGTCATAATTATTGTTTTCGAAATCATTTATCCAGTGCCTACTGTTTATCAAATTCCAGTAAAAAATAAGACAAAATGCCAGTCTTGCTGCTATTTTAATTTGCTATTTTTCCATTTACTGTTTCCTTCACTTGATTATATGCTCCACAAAGTCAGAGACACTTTGTTTCATTGTCACATTTTCAAAGCCAAGAACCTGGGGTATAGTATGCATTTAATATTGTTTGATTCTTTGAGTAAAATACTTTAAAATTGCCCTGTCTTCATGGCTTATCTCTCTTTTCCACCATGTTCAAAATAAAATCTTTGTATCATAAGAACTTAAAACTTTTATCACAATATAATGACAACTCCAATTAATGGAGCTGCTCACTAACAGAAAACGGATTAATTACCAGCCTTTAGGACTTTTAAAAAAATACCTATTACCTTTGCTTTATAAGTAATTATTACTTCAAGTAGTAATGGAGAATGACAATGTAGAGGACTGAAAGCATTTTAAAAAATTAAGAAGGAGGTCTTCAAATACCAATCCTAATTTAAAATGAATTAGATTCTGAGAGAGTGTGACAAACCATGCATTTGAAATTTAATCAATAATTATTTATGTCTTTAATAAAAGCTGATGTTTGCTTTGAAGCATTAAGATAGTAATCTAATATAATGAATACAAATAGCCATACGGTACCTAGATTTGGGGGTTAAAAAAAGAAAAAAAAGCATAGCTTTTCTAAAGAAAAATAAAAATTATTCCAGTTGTTGCATCATGATCATATTTGTGTATCTCATTTAGTAAAGAAAGTTATTAGCATATACTGAAATCAGCATGTTTATTTTCCGGCTCTAGTCAAATGTACATAAAGGTTTTTGTACATTTACAATACCACTAAGTAAAATTTCTTTAAGTAGGTTATCAGAACTTATTTTTTAATGAGCTTTTTTGGGTAAGATTTTCTCAAGTCTAATAAGTAGTTACTCTATACATTTAAATTAAAGTGTGAATTTTGAAAAAGAAGAAAGAAAGCTTATAAATCAGTAAAGTTGACCATTGTTCTTCTGATTACAATTCTTGAAATGTCTTCATATTCTGCAAATTAATATATACTACTAACTGCTAACAGGTGCAATTCTCACTACATAATTTCTTATATTTTTAGCATAAACCCCAGAAATAATATTAAACTTGAAATTTTCTGGTCATACCATAGTACCATATGATTTTCATGTTTTTTATATACACATTTTTTAATTAATCAACATCTTGTTTGGCGTTTAAATACCTACGTATAAGTTTGGCCTTAGTGCTATATAGTAGATGAAGCTTTCCTGACACTCTCAACTGACTGGGGTTCCCCTTTTTCCTGAACTCACATTTCACTTTGTGCATAGCTCCACTAAATGAATTTTTGTAACATATTTTACTATGAATGTCTTCAATTCCCCCAATTCTCACATCCCCTTCTAGAAGAGTTGTCCACGATGATGCCTTTTGACAATCATTCCACCAGGTAACTGATCCTGGTGAACCAATGGACTCAGTGAAACACTGACGCATAATTTTAACCTTCCTCAAGAATATGTATTTTAGTCAGTTTGGTGTGAAGAGAGGTGTGTTTACCTTACCAATTGCAAGTCAATGTTGTAAGGCAGCAAATAAGCCAAAATTACACACAGGAGCCAACTTACAAAGATTTGAAAGAAAAAAGCTTAAATTCAGAGAGCAAAATTTATTTGCAGCATGTGTCGCCCACTAAACTGGTAAGTCCTTGAAGACTGTATCTTTAAATATTTGTGACTTTACAATCAAATATTGTACCAGGATAAATATTAAATTTAAATGATATTTCATATCATATCTAAACTGAAATTTAGTGATAAAGTTTTTGAGTTAATTTAATAATTTTCATTAATATATTGTAATGAATTCATTTTGGAAAATTCAAAACAACATGGATCTTACGTTTTTAATCTTCAGCAGACAATTTAATCACAAACAGAAAGATCAGTTTAAAAAATTTCGAGAAAAAAACACACAAATTTACAAGAGATGAAATCATAGTATTGCTGCAAGAAAAAAAAAGGGTATAGTCTGAGTGCCACTGGAAATTCCCTGTTAAGGTGTTCAAACTGACAGTCTTTATTAGTTTGAATTTTTATATGCTTAGCTTCCTAAAGCAAAAAAAAAAAAAAAAAAAAAAGAAATGTTACCAACTGTTTTCCTCACAGAAAAAGCATCCATGATTTTTGACAATGTGAGCCTCTGTTATTTGGCTTTACAGAATTTTTTATTTCTTCATATTTTGTTTCAGTAAAATTCTCAGAAATCATGTTACAAATATAAAAATCAAACAAACCAATAATTTAAAATATCCTACTTTCAAAGAAAACTTTTATCCTAGTAGAAAATAGTTTTAAAACTGTGAATGAAAAGATATAACAGCTAAGACATGTCAGCAGCATACCGAAGATGAAAAGCCATTCATTTTATGGTAACTGACAAACCAGCTTACATATATCTACCAGTTGTGGGGGAGGTAACAATGAGAATGAACCAGCTGGAATCCCAGAAATCCAGCAGGACTCAGTAATTGTAGCATCTGTTACCCTGAAGTCAGAGGTATACAACAGACTAAAAAATGCATCTTCAGTAGTTTATTTAAGGAGAAAATTTTTTTTTCTCAGACTTAACAGTCAGATGCTTACATTCTTTGTCTTCAAAGAATATAGGAAGATCACATGTTGAGAAACAAAAGAAAAGAGGTTCTATACCTCATGGTAGCAGATAAAAGATGAGAATACAGGTGAATACCATAACAAGAAAAATTAAAACGTGAATATCTGCATACTGAATTATAATATCTAAAGCTGCTTCAGATTACGGATCACAAATTAATAGACACAAACATTGTGACCTTTCAATAATAGACAAAAAAACATTCTCTAAAAGTCATCTAGCCAAGAACAGACAAGACATGGACTCATGAATGGAAATGATCTGACATAACTGTAAAACTCAGTGTCCTGTTTATGAGTCAGGGATAGCTTTATAGGTGCAGTCACACAGGACCCTAATCTCAGAAGGATCCAGCACTTGGATTTATGTGATGCTGATATCATTTTGATATTTCAAATAATTTTAATCTTTGAAATTCTGCTTTCTAAGTGAAATCCAATGGGCCAATGTCATATATGTATGGACAGAGGAGACACACAACATATTCACATCTAATCGTCTTTGTCAATCCATTTTCAATCCACTGGTAGCCTTTGTAATGCCCCCAGAACACTAAATGCCAGATGACACACAATGCACAATAGTTCACCAAGTGAATACAAAATAAACATGCTGCAACTATGACTGGATCGATGGGACACTGACATCCATCCAAAAGGCATGTTTTCTGTTAGCATAACAATACAATTTGCTTCAAATATATCTATAAACAAGGCAGCTGCATTCTAAAAACACACAAATCCAACAAGAGAGTATCATATCTTTTCATATTCATGTTGCTTCCCAAGTCAACCACTTAAACAAAATTTTTTTTCATAGAAGGACCAAAAGTAGGGCAACTCATATTCTTTTTCTTTCAGTCTTCCTTACTTATCAGTGAGCCAAAGTTACAGTGTGTTGGTAGAATGTGTGCAGATTAATAAATCAAATAAATACAGTTCAGATAGTGTTTGTGCAGTGTTTTCTCTTTTCGGGTAAGAAAGAAATACATGTGCATGTACAAGCTATGAAATAAAAATTGTGTGAGTTCAGTGATTCTGCAACTGAATTAAATATTCTTGCATTTAGAACTGGCCTTGCACTATGTAAAAATGAACAGTTTACACAAGCTAATAATTTAAAATTTTAATTGTTGTTTACATAATACATTAAATAGCAAACAAGAAAACACCATGAGAAGGGAGAGAAATTCCAGTGGAATGGAAAAGTTTTATATTACTTTTTAATAGCATTTTTTTGACTTTTATTTTAGATTCAGGGGGTACATGGGCAGGTTTGCTACATTAATATATTGTGTGACACTGAGGTTTGAGGAATAAATGATCTTACCATTCAGGTACTGAGCATTGCACCTAATAGTAAGTCCTTAAACTCTTGGCCCTCTTCAGCACTTCCCCTTCTACTAGTCCCCAGTCTCTATTATTACCATTTTTGTGTACGTGAATACCCAATATTTAACTCCCATTTATAACTGAGAACATGTGATATTAGAGTTTCTGTTCCTGTGTTACTTTGTGTAGGATAATGGTTTCCAGCTGCATCCATGTTGCTGGAGACCATCCACCAAAGGACATGGTTTCATTCTTCTAATGGCTTCATATTAATCGTATTACTTGGTGTATATGTACCACATATTTTTATCCAATCCACGATTGATAGGCACCTTCTTTGATTCCATATGTTTGCTATTGTGAGTAGTGCTGCGATGAACATGTGAGTGCATGTATCTTTGTGATAGAAGGATTTGTTTTCTTTTGGATATATATACCCAATAACAGGGTTGCTTGGACCAATGACCGTTTTGTTTTAAGTTATTTGAGAAATCTACAAACTGCTTTACACAGTGGCTGAACTAATTTACATTCCCACCAACAGTGTATAAGCATTCCCTTTTCTCCAGGCTCACCAGCATGTGTTCCTCAACTTTTGTTAATAGCCATTCTGACTAGTGTGAAATGTTATCTAACTGTGGCTATAGTTTGCATTTCTCAATATCTAGTGATATTGAGTATTTTTTTCATGTTTGTTGGACACTTATTTGTTATCCATCTTTGTCCTTTTTTACTATTGTTAGCTTCTGTCTTCTTTTCAGAAGTGTCTGTTCTTGTCTTCTGCCCACTTTTTAATGGGGTTATTTGTGTTTTGCTTGTTAATTTGTTTAAGTTCCTTATAGATGCTGGATATTAGACTTTTGTTAGATGTGTAGTTTGCAATTGTTTTCTCCCATTCTGTAACTTGTCTGTTTACTCTGTTGCTAGCTTCGTTGCTATGCAAAAGCTTTTAGATTAATTAGGTCCCACTGTCAATTTTTGTTTTTGTTGCAATTGCTTTTGAGGACTTAGTCATAAATTCTTTCCCTACGTGATGGCCAGAATGGTGTTTCCTAAGTTTACTTCTGTGATTCTTATAGTTTGAGGTCTTACATCCAAATATTTAATCCACCCTGAGTTATTTTTTGCACATGGTAAAATGTAGAAGTCCAGCTTCAATCTTGTGCATATGTCTAGCCAGCTATCCCAACATACTTTTTTGAATAGTCCTTTCCCTAAAAATTGGTTATTTTTGTCAACTTTGTCAAATATTAGATGGCTGTAGGTATGTGGTTTCATTTCTGGGTTTTCTATTCTGTTCCATTAGTCTATATGTCTGCTTTTATATCAGTACAGTGCTGTTTTGTTTACTATAGTTTTATAGTATAGCTTTATAATATAGTAATGTGATGCCTCCAGCTCTGTCCATTTTGTTTAGGATTGCCTTGGCTATTATTCAGGCTCCTTCTTAGTTCCATATGAATTTTAGAATAATGTTTTTCCAATTCTATAAGAAATGACATTGGTAGTTTCATAGGAATAGCACTGAATCTATAGATTGTTACAGGCAGTATGGTCATTCTAATGATATTGATTCATCCAATCCATGAGCACAGAATATTTTTCTATTTGTTTGTTTCATCTATAAATTCTTTATGCAATCTTTTGTACTTCTTTATATAGAGAGCATTTACCTCCTTGGTTGAATGTATTCCTGGGTATTTTTTTTTTTTTGTGGTTATTGTAAATGAGATTTTCTTTTTGATTTGGCTCTCAACTTGGATGTTATTTGTGCATAGAAATATTACTGGTTTTTGAACATTGATATCATGTCCTGAAACTCTGCTGACATTGTTTATAAATTCCAGGAACCTTTTGGTGGAATCTTTAAGGTTTTCAAAACAAAGAAACACAGCATCTGGGAAGAGAGATTGTTTGATCTCTTTTCTTATTTTAATGCTTCTTATTTCTTTCTCTATTTTCATTTATTTCAAAGAATTTCTTGATTTCTGCCTTAATTATGGTTTACTCAAAAGTCATTCAGGAGCAGTTTAATTTCCACATAATTGCATGGTTTTGAAAGATGTTATTGGAATTGATTTCTATTTTCATTCCACTATGATCTGAGAGTATGGTTGGTGTAATTTTTGTTTTTTGGAATTATTGAGGCCTGCCTTATGGCCTACCATATAATCAATCTTCAAGTATGTCCCTGTGTAGATGAGAAGAATGTAAATTTTGTGGTTGATGGGTAGAGTATTCTGTAGGTGTCTATTAGTTCCAATTGGTCAAGTGTCAAATTTAAGTCCTGGACATAGTCATAAATTAGTTATAACAATTTCTTTGTTAGTTTTCTCCCTTGATCATCTATCTAATGCTGTCAGCACTGTGTTGAAGTCTGCCACTATTATTATGTGGCTGTCTGAGTCTTTTTGTAGGTCTAAAAGTACTTGTTTTACGAATTTGGGTGCTCCAATGTTGGATGTGTATATATTTGGGATAATCAAGTCTTCTAGTTGAGTTGAACATTTTATCACAGTATAATGTCATTCTTTGTCCTTTTTTTACTGTTGTTGGCTTAAAGTCTCTTTTATCTGATATAAGAAAATGACCTCTGCTTTCTTTTGTTTTCCATTTTCATAGTAGACCTTTCTCTAATCTTTTACTTTGAGCCTATGGTTTTATTCTACATGAGTTGAGTCTCTCGAAGACAGCAGACAGATGAATCTTGTTTTTTAATCTAACTTCCCACTCTGTGCTTTTTAAGTGGGGCATTTAGACCATTTATATTCAAATTTAATGCTGATATGTAAGGTTTTCATTCTATCGTGACATTGTTAGCTGGTTGCTTTGTAGTTTCTATTGAGTAGTTGCTTTCTATGGTCTGTGGGCTATGTACTTAAGTGTTTTTGTGGTAGCAGATATTGTTCTTTTGTTTCCATGCTTAGAACACTCCGAAGGATCTCTTGTAAGTCTGGCCTAGTGGTAACAAATTCCCCACCTGTCTTTAATATTTTCTCTTTAGCATTGACTTTGAACAGTTTGGTGACTGTATGCATCAGTGATATTCATTTTGTAGATTGTCTCCCAGGTGTTCTCTGGATTTCTGTTATCTCAATGTCAACATCTCTTAAAATATTACAGCATTTTTCTCAGATTATTCTATCAAATATATTTTCCATGATGGACCCAGAAAGTTCACCTACAGGTCCTCCAATGTCAGGCAAAAGCATCATGCTGAGGGAGAGTCCAGTAGGTAGCCACCAAGTGCCCAGAGGTGTGCTTAGGTGTGGAGCTGAGAAACCTTCATAGTTCCAATATCTCTGCCAGGGGATGGAGAGCAGCCTAAACTCCTAACTCAAGAGTGTGGGTGCTACTAATGCCTGAAGATCTGCCTGGGCGTAAAGCAGAGAGGACTCCACTGCACTTCAGTCTATGTCCATGAAGGGTTGAGTGGCCCATTCTGCTGGTCCAAGCTGACAGGTACTCCAAACGTCTGGATTTCTGCCTTGGTGTGGAGTGGAGAAGGGCTTGCTGCATCACAGTATCATGGGAGCAGGCTGAGCTACCCAGTAATAGCACAAACAGACCAGTTCCTTGTCACCATGTTGATCCTGGATGAAAGTCTCACTGTCCAGGTGAAAGTGCAGCTTTAGTAGCTCTCCTTTTGCTCCTGGCTTGTGACAGAGGAGAGCACAGTTCCAGCACCTACTGCTGATGCACTTTCCACAGTGTCTGCTGTAGACGCCCTTACCTCACTCCCAAGCAAGCCCTCCAATCTCTGGTCAGATAATATAATGCCTGCACGCCCATGTTGCTGGGTTGCCAAAGAATGGCTGAATTTTTGATGTGCCTGGATTAAAAATGGTGTCTTGTTCTCCATCCCAGGTCTGGGAAAATGCCTGCAGTTTTTCCAGGTGACTTTCGGTCACAGCATCTCCAAGCCTCTCCACAAGTTAGCTCCAGCACATGGAAAAAACAAAGCGTTCTCCTTTGGCCCAGATTGTTTGGATCCACAGTGAAATGGTGAGTCATGGAGGGAGACTCTCTGCCTCTCTCATGTATGCGGGCCTCACTATCTTTTATCCATTGGATGCCATCATGGAGACTGCTAGTGTTCTCCTCCCCAGCATCTAGAATGTCCTTCACAATTCTGGTGGATCCATGTTTTCCTTATTGAATTAAAGTTCATGGAATTGATCTTTATGCACTATATTGCTATTTCAAAGTGGGTGAGGCATACTAAGAGTCTCCAATCCACAATCTTGGGGAAAAATATTACAGTATTTTTAAATGCTCTATGGATAAAGGGCCCATATTTGAATTTTTTACTGGAACCTGCAAACTATATAGGGACACCTGCTGGAAAGTATAAACGTATAAAGCAGTAGTGGAATTCTTAGGGTTTCCATTATATTTCTTTAGCTAATGGCCTTTTCCTTTAGTAATTTCCTATGATTGTGACAATATGCATTGGTTTCAAATACTAAGAGAGACACAATAAACTGGATCCTTTCCTTACTCCTTATATGAAAATTAATTCAAGATGGATTAGACACTTAAATGTTAGACCTAATACCATAAAAACCCTAGAAGAAAACCTAGGTAATACCATTCAGGACATAGGCATTGGCAAGGACTTCATGTCCAAAACACCAAAAGCAATGGCAACAAAAGCCAAAACTGACAAATGGGATCTAATTGAACTAAAGAGCTTCTGCACAGCAAAAGAAACTACCATCAGAGTGAACAGACAACCTACAGAATGGGAGAAAATTTTTGCAATCTACTCATCTGACAAAGGGCTAATATCCAGAACCTACAAAGAACTCAAACAAATTTACAAGAAAAAAAACAAACAACCCCATCAAAAAGTGGGCAAAGGATGTGAACAGACATTTCTCAAAAGGAGACATGCATACAGCCAACAGACACATGAAAAAATGCTCGTCATCACTGGCCATCAGAGAAATGCAAATCAAAACCACAATGAGATACCATCTCACACCAGTTAGAATGGCGATCATTAAAAAGTCAGGAAACAACAGGTGCTGGAGAGGATGTGGAGAAATAGGAACACTTTTACACTGTTGGTGGGGTTGTAAACTAGTTCAACCATTATGGAAAACAGTATGGCGATTCCTCAAGGATCTAGAACTAGAAGTACCATATGACCCAGCCATCCCATTACTAGGTATATACCCAAAGGATTATAAATCATGCTGCTATAAAGACACATGCACACGTATGTTTATTGTGGCACTATTCACAATAGCAAAGACTTGGAATCAACCCAAATGTCCATCAGTGACAGACTGGATTAAGAAAATGTGGCACATACACACCATGGAATACTATGCAGCCATAAAAAAGGATGAGTTTGTGTCCTTTTTAAGGACATGGATGCAGCTGGAAACCATCATTCTCAGCAAACTATCGCAAGAACAGAAAAGCAAACACCGCATGTTCTCACTCATAGGTAGGAACTGAACAATGAGATCACTTGGACTCAGGAAGGGGAACATCACACACTGGGGCCTATTGTGGGGAGGGGGAGGGGGGAGGGATTGCACTGGGAGTTATACCTGATGTAAATGACGAGTTGATGGGTGCTGACGAGTTGATGGGTGCAGCACACCAACATGGCACAAGTATACATATGTAACAAACCTGCATGTGTGCACATGTACCCTAGAACTTAAAGTATAATAATAGTAAATATATATATATATATTTAAACAGGAAAAAAAAGTATATTAAAAATTATATTCCATCTACCACTCTGTGTAACAAAATAGGTATGATTTAAGTAGAATTTATATAATTTTTGTGTGCGGTCTTCACGTGAATTATCAATTCTGTTTCTCCAGACAATAAGTAAAATTTAGCAGCAAGTACATAGAGTGACGTTTTTCCTGCTTTTTTTTTGAGTTTCTTTAAAAAAAAATCCAGTGTGCTGTCTATAGGAATTTCTCATTATGGTTCATGCTCTATTGCTCCATTATCATTCACATGGGACTGTTGGTTTTGGTATTAGAGCCATCTTAAAATTTTCTCTATCTTGATAGGTGGGAGGGTAACATGAATGTATCCATTTATCAAAACTCATCACATAGTACATTTTGGATTTGTGCCTTTCTGCTTATGTAAATTTTACATAATTATAAGAAATAAATTAAAAAATAAAAATATTGATTTATGAAAAAAAAGAATATCTTGTGAAAAAATATTCACTTCATCCTTCCTAAGAAAAATCACATAATCTGTTTGACATTTTACATGATTTTAGTTTTCATTTCATGAATACAGATGCTTTCATAAAAAATCCTAAAATTATTTGCTAAAGGCAAATGTGTAATCCTGATACTCAAGCAATATAAAGATTAACAGAAAAGGACAATTAACTAGAGAGCTAAGAAAACTATCGTTATTGGTACCAAAACTCATGAAACCTGGCTAAAAATGTTTTGAATGCATTACTTACAATAAATGCTCAAAATTAATCAGTTTTGGAAGTAATTTTTTTTTTATATGCCCATCTTCCTATCTCATATAGGGATAGAAAAATTTGCCTGTGTACACAAATAATCACATACTTAAACATCATTTACGCCTGGAAAATTACTCAGTGTTTTGCAAGGCTCCTTAAAAATGGGTGTTTATTCATGAACAAGTTGTATCTGGAATGGAATTCCTTTAGAAATTAATTAAATGAATTGGGGAGAAGATGGCCCCAGGAAAGACTGTAAATACATTGCAAAAATTATGTAATAGGTGTGTCTCCATAAAAACCACAAAACCAAAATTTAAAAAGCATTGTTTGATATATCTTTGTAATCCAGGCGTATGGAAAATTAAATTATTTTCACTTAAAGAAAACACTGTTGGGGATGAGGGATCCTATTACAAAAGAAATGTGTATGTTACTTCTATTCATAATCTCCTGAAGGATCTTAGCAACAGCTTATCCTTGATGGCTGGAATATCTTTACTATTAAAAAGTTTGGTTTGAAATAAAGATAGGATCTCATAGGATAATTTAGATTTCTGATAACATTTATAAAAAACAGAAACAGAAACGTGGAAAATATCCCATAGACACATGTAAACAACTCATATAAATATTCCATATGTATATATTAGAGGGATCTATCTGCATGGTCTTCTTAAAAAAATAAATTTTACCCTCATTTTCAAGTTTCTAGGATTTAATTAAAAATTAAAGTAAAATACTGCCTGCCTTGTTGAAATATGAAAAATGTGACTATCCAAGATACAGAAAGAAATATTGCTATTAAATTTATGGAGGATAAAATTAGTCATATAATTATACTTTTAACAGATTAAATGGTGTCTCACTTCCTTCTGCAAAATATTCAGTTAAATTCAAGGAAAAAAGTTCTATATACTATGTGTGTGTTAATATTTTTAAAAACTGCTCCTCATATAGCTACATTTAAGTTCAGAAAATGCTTTTTTTAAAAGCTTTAAATAAAACTTAAGACAGAAAGTACATTTGTTTTTGTCAATCTGATGTGTGAAAGTCCATTCTAGGCAAAGTCAGCTAAACTATCAAGGTGCTGTATCTAGTAAAGTTAATTAGGTTTGGCAATTTCAAATTGCTGTATTAGATTTAGCAATTTCTATCTCAACAAGAGAAGTAATTCTAACATATGTTCATAAATTCTCCCTGATAAAATGTGTTTTATCTCTTATACATAAGAAACAATTACTTAATATAGACAACACAGTTATCTTCTATAACTAGAAAAGAACCATTTAATATTGACAGCACCCTGAGCCAACTTAATAGCAGACATGTCTATGAAATGCATAAACAGCTGTTTTCACAAACCTTTTTATATTGTTACATTAAATATATTACAGATATTTCAATAGCATTTAAAATTGTTTCACTTTTTTACTATGATTTCCCATTCTGTACCACTTTTATGTCTAAACTAATAAACTTCTCTAAAGCAGTGGATGTGTGGAATATAAATGACAAAGGTTCATACATTAAAGATTATGGCACTGGAATTTTCCTAATTCATAATCTGAGCAGTGGTCCTGCTTCTGGCCAAAATGGAGGTACCTGGTATAGGAAAAAAAAATTGTTAAGTAGAGAGATTCAAATAGTTTTCCTACTTTGACAGTCATTTCCTCACCCTTTTATTTATCTTTAAAATGAATAAACTTTACAATTTGGTGTTTGACACTGAATGCAAAGCAAATAATTTCTTGGAGCTATTTTGGAAATTCTATACCATCCTTTGCCTCATTATCCTAGGTAGCTGACAATTAGCACTGGCTTATAGGAGATTCCAACATGGATCAATAAAATCAATGACAAATATAATTTTATATTAATACATTTTAGTAATAAAAATTGATGCATATCCTATTTTCATCTATTTTGGAGCTCAGTTATAAAGATTATTTAGAAAATAAAGAATAAAATATCTCATGAGCATTCTTAGGTTTGTAAACAGTATTTAATTAACATTAAATATAATATGATAATTAAGTAGAGAAAACTGCATCATACACATAGATATACACCCTCAAAAGTGTATCACTTTTTGAAAATTTTAAGTAAGGGAAGTACAAATAATTGAATTAACTAGGTTGAAAATGTAAGTCAGTACAATTTCAAATATCTATTTAGTCAATAATGTACATTCTGAAAGGAAACATAATAAAATATGGGTCTTTACTGGGAAATAACCAAATGAGTTAAGAAAATGAGAAAACATTAGTGAAAACATAGTTTAAGTTCAGGAACTGAAAACCTGCTTTTCATACCACCTCCTTCATAGATTATGCAAAATTAGAGAACCTAGTTTGTTTTTCAAATTTTTGTATCAGGTGAGGCATGAAAATGATATTTTTCAGGTGTCTTGTGAATATAAAAAGAAGAAAATGTACTTAACACATGCAATATATAACATATTTTCTAATATGCCAATATTATATATATATGATTGAATTTAATTCAAAGCTAAAGTTATATGTATATGGAGAGCGAAAGAGAGAAGGAGAGAGAGAGACTATTATTACATATAAAAATCTAGTAAATGGTAGTGAAGCATATACATATAAGTTTGTCATCACGTTGTCCTATTTTATTGTTTTGTATGTTTTAACATATTTGTATGTATGTATGTGTGTGTGCCTGTCTACATATTTTTCAGGAAGGGGAGGGCGTTACATATTTTTAGAAAGCGATACAAGCAATATAATCAGGCTACCAAAAGGCAGGAACTTCAGTTTGGCCCTGAAATGGAAGTTTAGGGGGAACTCAATGTCGATTGGGGATCCTTATCTTATATTGAGTATTTTGATTTATTAGCCAACAGACATAAGCTTTTCAACAGTAGTTAGTTCTGAATTAAGTTTGCTATGAGATTGCAAAGATCTTTTTCAGTTTAGTTCATTAAAATTATTTTTAAATCAACTATTAAGGCTTACAATAATAATATTGCTGTTACTGTTGGTAAACTTTAGTAACATCATTTCAACATTGAAGTAACTAACCCATTGACAACATGGGATTTACCCCACTGAAATTTTTGTATTTTGAGATGGAGTCTCGCTCTGTCAAACAGGCTGGAGTGTAATGGTACAATCTTGGCTCACTGCAACTTCCACTTCCTGGATTCAAACAATTCTCCTGCCTCAGTCTCCCAAGTAGCTGGGATTACAGGCATGTGCCACCATGCCCAGCTAATTTTTGTATTTTTAGTAGAGATGGGGTTTCCCCATGTTGGCCAGGCTGGTCTCAAACTCCTGACCTCAGGTGATCCACCCACCTTGGCCTCCCAAAGTGCTGGAATTACAGGCATGAGCCACTGTGCCGGGCCTAAAATTTTGTTTGTTTGTTTGTTTGTTTTGAGATGGAGTCGTGCTGCGATGCCCAGGCTGGAGTGCAGTGGCATGAATTCGGGTCACTGCAACCTCTGCTTCCCAGGTTCAAGCGATTCTCCTGCCTCAGTCTCCCAAGTATCTGGGATTATAGGAGCTCACCACCACACCTAGCTAATTTTTGTATTTTTAGTAGAGATGGGGTTTTCAAACTTCTGACCTCAAGTGATCCACCTGGCCTCCTCAAATGCTGGGATTGCAGGTGTGACCCACTGCGACCAGACTGAAATTTTAACCCATTAAAAACATGGTGTATTAGTCCATTCTTGCATTGCTATAAAGAACTATCTGTGACTGAGTAATTTGTAAACAAAAGAGTTTTAATTGACTCAGAGTTCTTCAAGCCTTACAGGACATATGGATGAGAGGCCACAGAAGACTTATAATCATGGTGGAAGGCAAAGGGGAAGTAAGCACATCTTACCATGGTGGAGCAAGACAGAGAGCACAAAGGGAAAAGTGCTACACACTTTTACACAACCACATCTTGTGATAACTCATTCACTATCACAAGAACAGCAAGACAGAAGTGTGCACCCCTGATCCAATCGCCTCCCACTAGGCCTCTCCTCCAACACTGGGGATTACTATTTGACATGAGATTTAGGCAGGCACACAAACCCAAATCACATTATTCTGCTCCTGGCCTCTTCCAAATCTCATGTCCCTCTCCCATTTCAAAATACAATCATGCCTTCCCAACAATCCCCCAAGTCTTAACTCATTCCAGCATTAACTCAAGTGTCCAAAGTTCAAAGTCTCCTCTGAGACAAAGCAAGCCCCTCCACCTATGAGCCCATAAAATAAAAACACTAGTTCCTTCCAAGATACAATGGGAGTACAGGCATTGGGTAAATGCTCACTTTCCAAAAGGGAGCAATTGGCCAAAACCAAGGGGCTGCAGGCCCCATGCAAGTCCAAAACTGTGAGAAACACAGTCACCCATCCAAACCCAAAGAATGGACTTAGAGGCACGAAGAACAACAAAAGTGAGACAGTTTAATAACGGTCTTGCAAGATTGTGTGTCTGATGAGTAGGCACACCCGGGACAGTCACAAGTGGTAATTTATCTCCTAGCATGCCAGTCCCTCCGCCAGTTCCTCATTGGTTGAGTGCTATGAGGTTACAATCTTCCCAGTGGTTGTCTAAAGTTTCATTTTCCCCCTTATAAGATTATACCCTCGTCCCCTTCTCCACTTAAGTTTCCATTTCCCAATAAAGAAACTCTCTTCCCTTTTGTGGGCTGATCCCTCCTCTACATTCTATTTGCTTATTGTGACCTTCTAGGTGCACGAGCCGTGCAGTTTGTTACATTTGCAGGCTGGCTGCCAGTACTTAGATTTATCATAACTTGAAAATGGACCATTTAAAATGCTTTCTCACAAAAACCCAGCAGGGCAGTCATTAAATCTCAAAGCTCCAAAATAATCTCTTTTTGACTCAATGTCTCACATCCATGCTACATTGATGCAAGAGGTGGGCTTCTAAAGCCTACGGCAGCTCTACCCCTGTGACTCTGCAAAGTACAGCCCCCACCAACTGCTTTCACAGGTTGACATTGAGTGCCTGTGGCTTTTCCAGGTACAGTGCAAGCTGTCAGTAGAGGTATTATTCTGGGTTATGGGGAACAGATGGTGACCCTTTTCTTACAGCTCCACTAGCTATTGCCCCAGTGAGGACTCTGTGTGGGGTTCCAACCCCACATTTCCCATTTGCACTGCCCTAGTAGAGGTTCTCTATGAAGGCTCTGTCCCTGAAGCAGACTTCTGCCTGGATATCCAGGCATTTCCATACATCCTTTGAAATTTAGGTAGAGGTTCCCAATCCTCAATTCTTGACATCTGTGCATCTGCAGGCTTAACACCACATGGAATCCTTGGCAGCTTTCGGCTTGCACCCTCTGGAGCAGTGGCCTGAGATGTATCTGGGGCCCTTTTAGCTACGGCTGAAGCTGAAGCAGCTGGAACACAGGAAGCAGTGTCCCGAGATGATGCAGGGCAGCAGGGCCCTAGGCCTGGCCCACAAAACATTCTTCCCTTCAGGGCCTCTAGGCATGTGATAGGAGAGGCTTCCATGAAGGTCTCTGAAATACCTTGGAGGCATTTCCCCCATTGCCTCAGTTATTAACTGCAGCCAGTTTGAAACCCTCCCCAGAAAATGGACTTTATTTTTTTTCTACTACATGATCAGACTGCAAATTTTCCAAACTTTTTTGCTCTGCTTCCCTTTTAAATATGAGTTCTAGTTTAAGGTCATTTCTTTGTTTATGAACAAAAACATATGCTTTTAGAAGCAGCCAGGCTGCCTCTTGAATACTCCTGCTTAGAAATTTCTTCTGCCTGGTACCCTAATTCATCTCTCGCAAGCTGAAAGTTCCAAAGATCTCTAGAGCAGGGGCACGTTAACACCAGTCTCTTTGTTAAAGCGTAGCAGGAGTGACCTTTGCTCCAGTTCCCAGTAAGTTCCTCATCTCCATCTGAGTCCTCCTCAGCCTGGACTTCATTGTCCATATCACTGTCAGTGTTTTGGTCACAACAAGTTAACAAATCTGTAGGAAGTTCCAAACCACCTCATACATTTCTGTCTTCTTTTGAGCCCTCCACACTCTTCCAACCTCTGTCTATTACCTGTTCCAAAGTTGCTTCCACATTTTCAGGCATCTTTATAGCAATGGCCCACTTCTCTAATACCAATTTTCTGTATTAGTCTATTGTCACATTGCTATAAAGAACTACCTGAGACTGGTAATTTATATACCAAAGAAGTTTAATTGATTCACAGTTCTGCAGGCTGTAGGGAAAGAATGGCTGGGGAACCCTCAGGAAACTTACAATCATGGTGTAAGTTAAAGAGGAAAAAAACACATCTTACATAGCTGCAGCAGGAGGAAGAGGGCGGGGAGGTGCCAAAAACTTTTCAAGAAACAGGTCTTGTGAGAATTCACTCACCAGCATGAGAAAAGTAAAGGGAAAATCAGCCCCCATGATCTTATCTCTTTCCACCCGGTCCCTCCTCCAACATCGGGAAATACAAGTTGACATGAGATTTGGGTGGAGATACAGACCCAAACTGTGTCACATGGGTTAAAGAAATGCTTCACAGAATTCATAGAGCAGATAAAACACCCACTTAGGTTAAGTGCTCCTCAAATACTAAATTCCTCTATGGAAATTCCTATGCACGTTCCTGGACAGCAATATTAGTGATTTGACCAAATACAGTGTACTATTCAATAATAAAGTTCATATATCTATATAAATATAAAATCAGGTAAACGCTCTATTTGTGTTAATTTGAATCAAAACTAATTGTACATTAAGAATGTTCTTCATCTAGGCTAGGTGCAATGGCTCACACCTGAAATCCCAGCGCTTTGGGAGGTTGAGGTGGGCAGATCACTTGAGGAGTTTGAGACCAGCCTGATCAACATGGTGAAACCCCGTCTCTACTAAAAAAATACAAAAATTAGCCGGGCATAGTGGCAAGTGCCCATAGTCTCAGCTACACGGGAGGCTGACTCACGAGAATCCCTTGAACACAAGAGGCCGAGGTTGCAGTGAGCTGAGATTGCGCCACTGCACTCCAGCCTGGGTGACAGAGAAGCTCCTGTCTCCAGAAAAAAAGGAATATTCGTTGTCTTAAAAAATATATGAAATAGTTCCATTCATACAACCACATGAAGTGATTTGAAGAAACTATCACTGGACAACAGTTGAGACTATTTTTATATTAAAAATATGACAACAATTGGATGATAATATACTAAATTTTTAAAAAGTATATTAAAATATATAATGATTATTGATAATGAGACACAGGGAGACAAAGAAACAAACTTAAAAGTTCATCTTTAGAGAAATTGCTCACTTTTAAATATAGAAAAATGTTGAAATGAAAATAATCACTATTTTGAAATACCCTGTAATACAACAAATTCTACCTAGAATTATCAGTAGATGCTAAAAGCATTGCATGAAATGTTGGTGAGAAATAAGTTATTCACAAGGTTTTAAATATATCTCCTGAGAGATTACTAATACACACGGGGAAAATGTAGCTTCTAAATAGAGATTCGTTGTCACTCATATCAGGGATCTAATTTATAATTACCAATACTGGCAAAACTTGCATTGTGTATCTTATGAAATATTTCTGCTACACAAAACTGGTCAACCTACATCTGACATGAGGAAATAATCTTTAAAACACTGAAGGTAGAATATACTTCAAGATGCTTAATCTGGATTCTTTAATAAATTAATTTTATTTAAACATATAAATCTAGGGTATTAATCTAGATTAAACTACATTAAAGATAAATAAGGCTGGGCGTGGTAGCTCATGCGTGTAATTCCAGCACTTTGGGAGGCTAAGATGGGTGGATTACCTGAGGTCAGGAGTTCAAGATCAGCCTGGCCAACATGGCAAAATTCCGTCTCTACTAAAAATACAAAAATTAACCAGGCGGTAATCCCAGATACTCAGGAGGGTGAGGCAGGAGAATAGCTTGAACCTGGGAGGCAGAGGTTGCAGTGAGCTGAGATTGCGCCACTGCACTCCAGCCTGGGCGACAGAGTGAGACTTCGTCTCAACAAAAAATAAAAATAAAATAAATAAATAAATAAAAAATAAGTAACAACCAAATGCAATGGGTGTATCTTGAATTAGAAAAGTAAGATGAGGAGGAGGAGAAGAATGTGATGAGAAAAAGGAGAAAGCAGTAGCAGCAGCAGCAGCAACTGCTGCTGTAAAAGGTATTCAAAGGCAATAGTCAAAGGAGCTGGTTTGAATATGTAAACCAAATTAAATTACATTTTGACATTATTCTCAAATTTTATAGGATTATAGTTAATATTCTTAGATACAACAATGCTTCTGTGACTACATAGGAAAATAAAGTTAGACAATTCATACTGAGGTGTATATGGTTTCCATATCATGAACTCTAAAACTTGTAAATTTATATATATATATCATAAATATGTTAATAGTTATAGAAATATGGTATATATATATCTTTATAGATGTATAAATATTTAAATAGTAGCTGCAGTATTTGAAAGATCTGTATATGTATATGTGTAAGAGATTACTATTAAATATTAAAATGTATTAAATTGTGGTAAAGCATATATAGATCTTATATTATTCTTCTCAATAACTTGTAAGGTTGAAGTATATTAATATTAACCTGAATGTTTAAAATTTTGTGTATTTGAAATTGACATAAACTATAACAATTGCTCTTTAATGCATTCAATTTTGTTGTTTCATTTCAGCAAATTTGCTACAAAAAATATTTACTCCCTGATTCCTCAAATTTTGTGAGATACTCATAAATAAATTGTCTAAGTTGTTGTGTAAAATTGAGCACTTATATGCCTTTTTAATTGCTGTATAATATTTCCACAAACTTCCTATAAACAGAGAGATAAAAGAGTCAAAATAATACACTTTAATCATAACACGTATTTTTATGGTACTGTGTTAAATAAGGAGATGCTTAACATTGTAAGTAACTGGGTTGACTTTCTGTTTATTTATTTATTTATTTATTTGAGACGGAGTCTTGCTCTGTCACCAGGCTGGAGTGCAGTGGTATGATCTCAGCTCACTACAACCTCTGACTCTCTGGCTCAACTGATTCGCCTGCCTCACTCTCCTGAGTAGCTAGGATTACAGGCATGCACCACTACGCCCAGCTAATTTTTGCATTTTTAGCAGATAGGGTTTCACCATATTGGCCAGGATTGTCTCCATCTCCTGACTTTGTGTCTGCCTACCTTGGCATACGCTTGATAGAATGGCATAATATATACAGTTGATTTATTATAATAACCGAATAATGATATAGTCAAAACCACAAAACATATATAAAGTTAAGGCTTGAGTAGGCATCCAAGTTAGTGAAACTTGTTATCAGCCCAAATTGGCAGATAGAAGGATATTTATTATTCACTTACCATCTCTGTGCCAAGGAAACATAGTTTATAGGATTCCAAGTTTCGTATTTATTTTGACAACTCTCCTAGAAAAATTCCCCTGAAGCAACAGTCTATTCTTTTAAAAATTTCTGAGCCTATTTCCTCCCTGACAGTCTCCTGGTATCAAGTCCATGCATGATAAAGCACTATAGCAGGCTTTCTCAGTGTTGACTTCCAACAATAGAGGACTCTATTTTCACTTTGTGAGCTTTTCCATTCCACATGCTGTTCATAGACCATGGGGATCTACATTTTAATTCTCCTTTGTCATAAATAGTAACATAATGTATTTTATCTGCTACCACTGGATAAATGTTTCTAAAACTCCTGCTTATCATGCCACATTCCTGATTACAACCTACACCAACATCTTATTACCTATTGGATGAAAACAATGGTTTAAATAACCTTATCTAGTATCTTAGGCCCCTGACATGGAGTTCTAGTCACAGATGCACCTCATCTAATTTTTAAAATATTTTTCACTCCAATCAAATATTTTTATTCCTTCCTGACCACTTGCAACAAACAAGTGGAAGTTTCTATATATTTTTGGAAATACTGATAGCCTCCATCCTCTTGATCTTGTTTCTTACTATTTAAAAACCAGACCAGATCTCTCAATTTTGTGAAAATTTCTGTAATCATCTAAAGTCCAAATCCTATATATTTTCACCAACACTAATCATTTGGAATATATTATTCAATTTATTAATGCTATCTAAGTCATATGTATGTTATCAGGATGTTTATAACATAATCAGGAAACTATTGGTTTCATTACAAAAAAATAGCCTCCAATTTTTGCCTAATTTCTACATTGTTTGTAGAATAATCTCCTCACTTTAAAAAAATCTCAGTATTGTTCAAATCGTAATGAATTAAACATATTATTTCCAGACTAAAAATTGGAACATACCTTTCATTAAATATATTCTTTGTTACTTACTGGTACCTTGTCACAAAGTACATAAAAAAAAAAAATTCCTGGAAGAATAATATCTTCCCCTTCCCAATGATATAGTATTTTAAAATTAGGAAAAAAATCATTGAATAGTAATGCAACATATAGTCTAAACTCTTATATATTATTATATTGCTTCAACTGAGTTGATTTTTGGTATAACATCTGGACAGCTAAAATTATCACAAAGTTAGAAAGCATTATACATTTAATAACGGTCGTGGCTTTCTATTTTTGTTCAGTATGGGCACACCAAAAGGGATAGTTTTTATCCAAACACTTTGCTAATAACTCTGTCCTTAATTATGTTTAAACTGAACAATATCTTGTCTGATTGCAGTATAAAGATAATTATTCTGAAATGAACAAATAAATTTTCATTGTAAAATAATACAATTTACAAAATCATTCATTTGTAGAAATTTAAAAGATTGCTGATCTCTCCATTTCAGGTATAGTCTAGGAACAAACTCCCTGTAGGTTATACATTCAGATAACAATGTTGGTCTTGGTATATAAATGCACAGAAAGTTGTATTAATAATCCATTAATTATTTAACTTTTTCTATGTGTGTATTCTTAAAATCTTCCCACCCGGGTAAATTATGGAGTCATGAATCATGAACCAGATTGTGCTAATAGCTAGATAGTTTTTAGTTTTAAGTTGACTATTATTTCTTAGAAATAGCAGAGGAAGTTTGATTTAGTGTAAAAGTATTCAGTTGGCCTGTGAGAATTAATGACCTGTCTCAAAAATGTAATTTAACTTCTCAAATTATTTGGCTTAATTCACACCCACATATTTAGTCACAGACACTTCGTAAACCCTGTAGGTAATTGCACAGATATTTATTAGGGCATATCCACGCAAATTCCATTCTTCTTCTTGTTAGAGACAGTACTGAGTATATTTGTAAAAATTTCACCTGAATA
Organism: Macaca thibetana thibetana; assembly: GCF_024542745.1. Lineage (NCBI taxonomy): Eukaryota > Metazoa > Chordata > Mammalia > Primates > Cercopithecidae > Macaca > Macaca thibetana. Next base: position 65,438,042 of record NC_065594.1, read on the forward strand.
GAAATGACTTGGATTTTACATTAACCCAATGACTTGGCTTTTACATTTTGGAGTCTATGCTTTCTTTCTGTTGTAATATTTAGACAGTGACATCGGTGTTGTATTTAGAGTAAAAATACTGATCATGAATATGAAAATTTACCCCCAGAAAAGATGCTAACTGAAAAAGTAATACATTGAAACTAACTTGCAATATTTATTTTATATATAATATTTGACAAAGTATACTCTTCACTGGAGCCTTTCATTTTGCTAACCATATAGTTTTGTCATCTTAATTTGTCTTGTTTCTTTATGAGTATATTTTACAGAACAGATGATTCTAGTGTTGTTTGACACATTGACCATGAGTTTCTTTAGCCCAGTTCATTTTTCCTGGATCTACTTAAGTCAGGTTATTAAAGATATATATTTTTAAATTTAAAATGTCTGAACCACTTCACAGACTCAGAGAGACTAGCCATAAAAACAGACCTAAAAATTGTGTCTATTATTGTTGCATGGTACAGTCCTCAATCTCCTTTAACTTTTTTTCCATGTCATCCAATCCTAGGTGCTCTAACAAAAAATATATTTATGTGGAGGTTTGAACTCCAGGTTCAAAATACAATAGACTATCTTTCATCTTGTTTTCTCAGCCATATGTTACATATTTTCATTTTCTACTCCTTCTTTATTATCTTTAATTTCCTGGAATAAAACGTGAAATTTTTAAAAGTCATTGTTTTGCTTTGTTTTTTTTTTTTTTTCCTGTCTCTCTGGCTTCTTAGTCTAATTCTCTCATGCTGACTTCCTCTAACTGCCACGTGGCTGTTGCCTTTCTTTAGAGGTCTGTTCTCTTGTTATTTAATAACCTTCTTGAGGATCCCATGCAATCTCAACCTTGAACTGATAACTTTAAGATAACAGTTCCTAAAGGTTTATCTCTGTGTGGACCTTACATCTGATTTCCATAACTGCATATTCAAATGTCAAGAGCATTTGAAATTTTTGCGAGGGTCTTATATAGGCATTTCAAAACTAATATCTAATAAATATACACTTTATTTCAATTTCTGAATGTGCTTCTGCTTCTAACTTTCCATTTTCAGTAGATGACACCTCTCTATTCACCTAGTGGCTGATGGCAGAATCTTCCCTCATTAAGAATTTCCAAATTGAATTCAAGATTGTGTTCCATTAAGTCTACCACCATAAGTTACCTTGAATTCATCTACAGTCTGTCTTTGTCTATTGGAACCATTATGTGGTTCTAAATGCATATTGGCTCCTTTAGAAGTGAATTTTGAGTTCTGTGGGTGTGTTTTGCTTATCACTATAAATTGTCAGAGGAACAGTTCATTATTTTATGTAGATAACAAAAATGCTGAACATCCTGCAACATACAGAACAATTGTACACAATAAACACATTTTTTTACCACTGAAATTATTTTAACAAAGAGAATTTTATATAAAAATTACTTAAACAGGAGTACTTAGAGGACTATACAAGCTGAAAGGGGATACTGACATAGTGCAGAAATCACTGCCGTAGAGAGGGACTCCCACCTGTAGAGCTGGAGAAACAGCTGGGGAAAGAGTTCTGGTTATTAGAATATGAAGTTTAGAGGTAGATCCTCATGGAAGTCACACAATAAAGAAGAGAACCTGCCCAGCTGGTGCTAGCACCTCAGGAGCTCAGAAGAGGAGCTGGACTCAAATATCTGAGAAAGGGAATCTTCTGGATGTTGCTGGTACTACCAGGAAAGCTCAGTGATGCTGGTTCTGTGAGAGCGTGAGAAGAAGCTGGAAACTGGAACCAACTGCCACCTGGGTGAAGTGCCTATTGTCCAGGTGATGCAGATGAGAAGATTTCCCTTTTGCTTGTATTCTAAGCACCCTGGTGCCTTCTGTTGGTAGAACCTTGCAGAAGGCCACTAACAAAGGAAAAATGCAGTTTGAAGCCTCCCAGTTCCAGAATCATCTAACATTATTTGGAATGGCAACTTGGAAGTTTAGTGGCAGTTATTTTATAACTAGTATTTCTATGCTTTCTATCATGTCAACTATCCAGACTATAGACTCTTTCTCATTTCTACCGTCATCTTTAAAAATCACTGATCACATGTCACTCTCTATGAAATCTTAATTGATGTCCCTCTGACATAATTAATACAAACCCCTAATTAGCAGGACTCTTATTAGGAAGTCCCTTCCTTGCTCACATCTATCTGTTGTGCTATTCTTTCCTTCAATTACTGTGCTAAAATTATAGGATCTCCTTCTAATCCTGCAATGGTGACAGAATCTTTCTTGCTCAAATATAAATTGTTTCAATAGTTTCAGGAGAGTTTCTACTCATATTTCTGTCAAGTGAAGTGTAAGTTCTAATGAGTGGTTTCCCTGATCTCTCAATCCAACTAAGATTCCCATTGAATTTTCTGTATAAGGACTTTCATAAACCAGCATTGTAATATCATGTAATTTGTAATTATGTATTCACACAGACGACTGTATTATGTCACAGACACCACAACTCCACGAAGGCATAGATTACACCAGTTTTGTTCAATACAGTATCTAGCAGAATATCTGGTTTGTAGTAGGTGTTCCTTATGTGTTTTCTAATAAAACTAATAAAATAATTACTTGTGATGAATAAAAAGGAGTAACAAAATATTTGGTATTTTGCTTTTTTACTCACTTTTGACGTTATACTGGTCAAGTATTTTCTTCTTTCTGGCAGGTTCCTTCAAAGGGCTCTTGAAATCTCTCTGGAGATACAGTTCATTCAGTGAAAAATTTTTGATGTTTCTGTTTCAAATTTCATAGTTTGAAGTCTCTTCCTCTTGACCAGAACTCTCTTTCTTAATACTTCAACAAACAGAACATTTATATAAGATAAAATATAAATTCTTAGTAAGAATAAGATGAATACTAACATTATTTTTTACATTCATGTGAGATTAAAAGTTCATTACATAACATAAAGATGTATTACATCATTGGCAACACCTGTTGCCCAGGCTGATCTTGAACTCCTGAGCTCAAGCGATCTGCCAGCATTGGCCTCCCAAAGTGCTGAGATTGCACCTGTTAGCCCCTGCGCCCAGCCAAAATATTTTAAATAGTGAGGTTTACAATAAAATTAAGCTAACACACACAATATTAACACCAGATAGAAAGTTCTATAAAAGACATAAAGATATCTTCTCTATGTAAGATTATTCTTTTGGAAATATTGAAAAATAGTAATACAAACTGAATGACCAAAAACCTACATCTATAATAGCAAATTTCTATGCAACAAGCCACATAACAAAATAATGCATTTGATTATCTCTCTTTATTGGGGAACATTTTGATATTGTAACCTATTTGTTTAGGTACAGAATAGTAGTATTATTCTTGTATTTCAATAGGTGGCCAATCATTTGCAGAAGCAAATTTTCTTTAATCACTTCAGGGCAGATAAACTCAAGTTCTAAATAAAACGAGTGGTGCAGTCTTTTCTGCAGGCTGTGGTATTCTCAATGAAACACAGCTTACATTTAACACTGAAACAATCGCCAAAGTAGCTCCATGTCAGCGGCACTTCACAGTGTCGATGGAACATGCTGCTCCAGCTCGCTCTATTACTTGTTTCACAACATTGCTAAAGTGAATGTCAGGAATGGAGTAGGTTTCTCAAATGTTAAACATAGAGTTACCATGTTTCCCAGCACTTCCTTTACCAAGTAGATATCCAAGAGATTAGTAAACATATGTCCACAAGAAAAATAAAACAATCTATTATTCACAGCAACATTATTTATAATAACCAAAAAGTGGGAGCTACCCAAATGTCTGCCAAATAATGAATGGATATATCCATACAATTGATTATTTCTCAGTAATAAACAGGGAAAAGTACTGATACATGCTATAGGCATAGATGAACCTTGAAAACACTGTGGTAAGTTAAAGAAACCAAGCACAAAGGCTGCAATTCCATTTATGTGAAGTGTCCTAATAGAGCAATTCACAGAAACAGTAAGTACATTATTAGTTGCCCAGGAACTAAGGAGAGGGCAACATAGAAAATGTCTGCTAATGGATACAGGATTTCTTCTTGCAGTTATGCCAATATTCTGGAATTAGAAAATGCTGATAATTGCCCAATTTTGTGAATATTATAAAAAGGACTGAATCTGCATTTAAAAGGATGAATTTTGTGGTATGCAATGTATCTGAATATCAAAAATTATAAAAGAAATAAGAATGGAGGCCATGATTCACATTAGGAGGGAATCACAGTTGTTTCTTTAACAAATGAAAATGGCCAGAACTACATGGAGTGAAGTCATTGGGGGTAGAAGTAAGTTAAGAGGACTGGGATATATTTTAGAAGCAAAACTAATAGTTCAGGTTTAGAAATCGCTATTAATTAAGAATTTTATTTCTTTCTGTTTTTATCTTTAAATTATTTTCAAACATCAACTTCCATTTTCCTTATATCAGAAATTTCACTAAAACTTAGCCAACAATTATTGCCTGTGCTCTTTCTTCTTGCTATAGTAACTTCAAGACTTTCTCTGTCTTAGTATTTTGAGACAAATTAAAACCAAACTTTTTGAAAACTTCCTTTAATATAGACCTCTCCCTTCTTCCTATAAAGGTGACTTTTCCTGCTTTCTCAATGCCTCTATGGTATCATCCCATGTTGCTATTATCACTTAGACAATAAGAATGTATTCACTTGATTTATCAACAGATTATAAACATTGCAGCAGACACTATACATCTTTTACCTTTGACCACCTTCATTCTCAGCTAACTCAACAGGAGATGCTAGATACATATGGTTGCATAATGTCATATGGATAAATAAGAACTGAGTCAATAACAAATATTTTCTTCACACTATAATTTATTCTTATTATACTGCATAGATTAATAAGAATTAATAATGTGTGCCATAGATTTTCACTATTTGTGGATTTTATGTTTACAAATTTATCCACTTCTTAACATTTATTTATAACCATAAGTAATATTCTCAGTGATTCAGCGGTCATTTAGGTACATGCACAGTGGTGAAATCGTTGAGTCACCCAGTGCTCCCATTTCCAGCTGAAGTTGATGATGGTCTTCCTTTGTTCTTCAGCTCTCATATTATAAACAAGCGAACTGCTCACAGGCTACTTGGTAGCATATTTTTCAAATTTGTGTGCTATTTGTTGGTGATTTAACTGGTTCAAATTACCCCAAACATAGTAAGGTGAAGGTAGTGTTCCTAAGAAATCCGTGATGTGCCTTACACAGAAAAAATAAAAGTCTTGTCTAAGCATAAGTAATAGTGCTGTTGGCTGTTAGTTCAATGTTAATAAATCAATAATATATATTAAATAAGATGTCATTAATCAAAAAGACACATAAAACAAGTTTATATATTGATTGGTTGATGGAAATGTTGTGATTAAAGGCTAACAGGAGTCTATCTGTATTTATTCTGTGAGCAATTGTTCAATATTTGTTTATTCAGTGCTTGTGGTGACTTTCTAACATGTAGTTACTATGAATAACAATAATTGTCTGCGTGTTATAAAATTTGGGAAACAATTCTCTCTTTGAGCCTCTATACATCTTGTAAGCAAAGGCACTGGCTGCCTTTTGTTTCAGAGTATCTCTTCAAGAATGTTTGTTTAACAGTGTTTAAGAAGACACAGTTTCCGCCTGAGCAAATGGCAGGCATACTTACTGCCTGCTATAAAAGATTTGAGTTCCCTAAACTGAGTTTCCCTCTTGTGTAACATCACCTACTACACGTGCAGACATCTACCTGGGACCTGTGTGTCACCCTGTTAGACTCGAGGGGAAAACAAACTGACACATATTTTTTGACAATGATTCTGTTTACTGTGCCTTATAAATAGTCTATTGACCCTGCCCCCAAAATTTCTGGTCTTCTTCCGGTGTCCAAGAAACTGTGAATGACAGACTTTTTTATTTATGAACTATGTAAAATCTCAAATTTTTCCTAGATGGTGACAATAGTGATAAATATTATTCTTACATCAATTACATGTGTATAATAATATATATGTATGTAATAACTTAATATATCCTCTTTCAGCTAAATAATCAGAATATGATGCAGGATCTAATGCTTTGAAGTAAATAATACCTTGTCTTCCTTGTAAAAATATATTTCTTCACTTTATATTCAAATACCAAATAATCATCTTTTATTGTTTGAATTCAATTTTACTTTAAAAAAAAAATAGTTCTTTTCTCATGTGTTCTGGAGCCTCCATTCCAGCATAGGAGAGCCCACTGGGCATATCTCACCAACTCTGCAATTAGTGGCATCACACTGGTAGATTGCAACTAGTCGTGGTAGGAGCATTTACAACACTGGTACCAGGAAACATACAAATTGAAGAGGTTTTATTTCATGAGTTTTTTGTTATTGTTGGTTCTCCAAGAGTTTTCTTTAAAGGCATACCACTGATACTTAACCTTGGAATACACAAATTTAGAAAAAAAAAAAATTCCATAAACTTTTATTCAGTAAATGTTGTTTACCTGTATTTAGTTTTGTGAATTTTGAATAATAAATTATATGTATTTTTTCAGCCCTCTAAAGATGACAGATGCTAACAGAAAAAAAAATTAATTCTATTCAAAATTCACATAACCAAATAAATATGTGACTTTTAAATAATTAATTGAACTTTTTTTTTATAGTTTGTAGTATTTCAGTCTCTGAGGTTTTATACTTTATAACTGCATTATGAGATAACCTCTGCATCTGTAACAAACATATAATTACATATATTCTACCTTTTGTTTCTTCAGTCTTCTCTCTATTATCCCAAATAATACATAAATTATTTTTTTATTTTTTTGAGATGGAGACTTGCTCTGTTGTCCAGGCTAGAGTGGGGTGGCATAATCTCAGCTTACTACAACCTCCTCCTCCCAGGTTCAAGCAATTCTCCTGCATCAGCCTCCCAAGTAGCTGGGATTACAGGCACCAGCCACTGTGCCTGGCTAATTTTTGTATTTTTAGTAGAGACAGGGTTTCACCATCTTGGCCTGGCTGGTCTCAAACTCCTGACCTCATGATCCACCTGCCTCAACCTCCCAAAGTGCTGGGATAACAGGCATGAGCCACCATGCCTGGCCTATAAATAAAATTTATCTCCTTAGATTTACAAACTTTTCTGTTGTTTTCTTACTAATATTGTTAATAACAATTTAAGTGGTAGAAGTCCTTCCAAAATCATTTTTTAGAAATCTAACTTGCTTACAGCAAACAATGGACTTATTGCTTCATCATTCTTGCTTATGGAGCTGAATGATGTCACCAAGACCTTGGTTCCTCTGCTTTCTGATGTCTTCTGTGCTGGTCTCATGCTCAATCAGGATACCCTTAATGTTGAACTCTTGTCACGCCACAGCTTCCCACGCAGAAGATAAATCATAGCTTTCCATCAATGGAGAGGTCCCCCACATCTGGACCTCTATGGCCTAAATTAGATCATATAAACAATTCTTGAGTCATGCCTTTTGTCCTATAAGGTAGGATACACTAATTATTACACCAATCAGGACTGACTTTGTAGCTAGGGTTGTCAACTTCCCCCACTAAGTGGGTTAGATAATCGTTTTCAGAACATTGAAGTGTCTGCTTTTTCTTTGTTTCCCTTTTTGCCTTCTCTTTTTATTGTAAGAAAAGAAAGGTAAATGAATATGAGCTGTCAAAAACAAGAGATGTTCACTACATTTTATTTTAGTAAATAAACTTTAATAAATCCATTTAAATTACATAAAAAGGATGAAACGTTTAGCAAATAAGTTTGAAAGGCTTGCCATTACTTTTTTATGAGCAGTTTTCATCTGAGATATTAAATATAGCCAACACAAAACAGAGTACATTATTTTGTATTCTAAGAAGCAGATGTATATTTTCGAAAATAAAATGAATAATCTATTATTGATACCAGTAGGGAGCTCTTCATTTGAAAAGCTTTTGGAAAGAGATTAAGATATAATAGATCTAGAAATGGATATTTGAACCTCTGGCCCCATAGTGTCTCAATTCACTGTCTCAAATTTCCTGCCTAAAAATGTTTTAATTAGGAGGCCCCAATCTCCAGAGATAGCTTTGTATATAGATGTGTGCCTATAGAAGTTTAAAATAATTGAATAAACAGAAGAGATTAGTTGTTCTGTATAACACAAGTCATTTAAAATTAGGGGGAAAAATAGGGACAACGAGTGACTACAGTTTTAAATCTCAGACTCTCAAAATATGATGGATCAATATTCAAATAGCCTTTGACTTGGTAAAGAAAAAAATGTCCTTCGCAAGATTAAGAATAAACAAAATTCTCACCCATAATATCAGATAACACAGCTTTACAAAACAGGATCCTAACCCTGATTTTTCACATACTCTTACATCACGTCAATTAATTTTTTTAAAAATCTTATTGGATCCTACAGTAAAGGGTTTCATTCTACATTATAAACATTATCTTAAAAAATGAATTTATTTATTTGGAGGTATGTATCTTAGGAGATTCTTTATAGAAAAGGAAATAATTCCAGCTAAGGTTGCTGCTTCATAGCATACATATTCTCTCTTGATGAATCCTTATGGAATATGGTTTCATTGCTTTCATGCGGGTCCCTGAAAAGAGACCACCAAACAGGCTTTGTGTGAGCAATAAGGCTGTTTATTTCACCTGGGTTTAGGCGCACTGAGTCCTGAAAGAGTCAGGGAAGGGAGATGGGGTTGGGCCATTTTATAGGATTTGGGTAGGTAAAGGAAAATTACAGTCAAAGGGGGTTGTTCTCTGGCGGGCAGGGGTGGGCGGTCATAAGGTACTCAGTCGGGGAGCTTGTGAGCCAGGATGAGCCAGGAAAATGAATTTCAGAAGGTAATGTCATCAGTTAAGGCAGGAACAGGCCATTTTCACTACTTTTGTGGTGGAATGTCATCAATTAGGGCAGGAACTGGCCATTTGGATGTGTATGTCACAGGGGATATGATGGCTTAACTTTGGCTCAGAGGCCTGACAACCGCCAATTCCCTTTTCTTTCAATGAAATCCCTAATGAGTCATTACAGTAAATGTCCACACACACACGGACACACACACACACACGCACAGTGGCTAGTGGCTAACTGGGACTGATTCCTTGTCTTAAAGACTTGAGGGGAAAAAACAAAGATTTCTGTAAAAGACCTCTTTATTCTGTAATCTAGAAAATGCAAGACTAGTGAATCACAGAGCCTCAATTTATCCTTTAAAAAGGCACCAATTCATTTATATGCCTCATATGCTTGCTTTTTTGTTTTCTTTTGTTTTTTTGAGTCAGGGTCTGGCCTGCCACCTAGGCTGGAATGCAGTTGCACGATCTTGGCTCATTGCAACCTCCACCTCACAGGCCATCCTCCCACCTTGGCCCCCTGAGTAGCTAGGACTATAGGCTCGCACCAAAATTCCTGGCTAATTTTTGTATTTTTTATAGGTTTCCCCATGTTGCCCAGGCTGCTCTCAAACTCCTGAGCTCAAGCCATCCACCCACCTTGGCCTCCCAAAGTGTTGGGATTACAGGCGTGAGCCACTGTGCCTGGTCATATGTTAGCTTTTGAAGGTTATACAGTCTTCTCGATACGTATACTGTTGATCATCTGATTTTAAAAAGTACCACTTCCACTAAGAGATTATGACCAATTGATTCTAAAAAAGTGAAGTTGCATGGGTAGAGAGATCTGGTCAGCACACAGGTGTAGAAATTTTTCCCTCTATAGTTTCTGTACTGAATTAATTTGCTATCGCCAAAGGAATGCAGAAAATGCTAATGGGATCCAGTTTTCCCAATACCTTTCTATTTGTTCTAACACATTTCAACTTATATCTATCTTTTGATATATGTCCTTGGTGCCCTTCTCTTTCTCTTTTTGAAATTACAGCTATAGAATTTTTCTGAAAACATGTAACATTCAGGAGTACATTTGCCCAGCTCACTCATCTATTGCTAACTTAAAAAAAAAAAAAAAAAAGATATAATAATCATTCAGTTTTTTGTAAATATATTGTAATGATAATTAATATTCTTTTAATTGCAAATAATTAAAAAGCCTATTCTAAATGGGCTTAAGCATTCCAAGAAAATTACAAGCCTTTCTTTCTAGGTAGGCATAGAAGGAAGACAGGCAGAGACTGGAATGTGAAACTCTCCAGGCGTGTGAATCAGAGCAGCACCATCTTAAACAGGAGCTGGGTAAAATGAGGCTAAAACCTACCGGGCTGCATTCCCAGATGGTTGAGGCATTCTAAGTCACAGGGTAAGATGGGAGGTCAGCACACAATACCGATCATAAAGACATTGCTGATAAAACAGGTTGCAGTAAAGGAGCTGGCCAAAACCCACCAAAACCAAAATGGCGATGACCGTGACCGCTGGTTGCCCTCACTGCTACACTCCCACCAGTGCCATGACAGTTTACAAATGCCGTGGCAATATCAGGAAGTCACCCTAGATGGTCTAAAAAGGGGAGACATGAATAATCCACTCCTTGTTTAGCATATCAGAAAGAAATAACCATAAAAATGGTCTATAGAGTAGCCATTCTTTTGTCCCTTTACTTTCTTTTTTTTTTTTTTTTTTTTTTTTTTGAGACGCAGTCTCGCTCTGTTGCCCAGGCTGGAGTGCAGTGCAGTGGCCGGATCTCAGCTCACTACAAGCTCCGCCTCCCGGGTTTACGCCATTCTCCTGCCTCAGCCTCCTGAGTAGCTGGGACTACAGGCGCCCGCCACCTAGCCCAGCTAGTTTTTTGTATTTTTTTTAGTAGAGACGGGGTTTCACCGTGTTAGCCAGGATGGTCTCAATCTCCTGACCTCGTGATCCGCTCACCTTGGCCTCCCAAAGTGCTGGGATTACAGGCTTGAGCCACGGCGCCCGGCCTGTCCCTTTACTTTCTTAATAAACCTGCCGTCACTTTGCACTGTGGACTCGCTGTGAATTCTTCCTTGGGTGAGTTCCATGAACCCTCTCTTGGGGTCTGGATCGGGACCTCTTTCTTTTAAGAAAACTGAAGGAAGAGTCAATGGGAGCACAGAAAATTCAAACTCATTTTGTATGACTATTTCTAAATTTGTCCTTTTCTTTCTCTCTCCTTATTCCCATCCGTACTTCCTTCCCACTCCTTTTTGTCAGGCCTCTGAACCCAAACTAAGCCATCGTATCCCCTGTGACCTGCACGTATACATCCAGATGGCCTGAAGCGAGTGAAGAATCACAAAAGAAGTTAAAATGGCTGGTTCCTGCCTTAACTGATCACATTCCACCATTGTGATTTGTTTCTGCCCCACCTTAACTGAGCGATTAACCTTGTGAAATTCCTTCTCTTGGCTCAGAAACTCCCCCACTGAGCACCTTGTGACCCCTGCCCCTGCCCGCAATAGAACAACCCCCTTTAACTGTAATTTTCCACTACCCATCCAAATCCTAAGATGGTCCCAACCCTATCTCCCTTCGCTGACTCCTTTTTTTTGGATTCAGCCCACCTGCACCCAGGTGAAATAAACAGCCTGGTTGCTCACACAAAGCCTGTTTGGTGGTCTCTTCACATAGACACACGTGACACTTTTCTTCTACTTATTAAAACCAGCCCTCCAAACATAAGGTTCTAATGTTTTCAGATTTATAATGAAGAATGGAGCTTTAACTGAGATAGTGTTACGTTTGCCATAAATTTTAAGCAAAAATCTATAGAAATACATAATTTTGGTTCATGTATAAAACTATTTTCTTAACCACAGGACAATTGTATTTAGAAATAGTTATTTTTCATATTTGTGGAAGTCACATTTTTCTCTATTGTATGCAGTATAAAACTGTATGACATTTTAAAGTTTTTTTTTTTTTTTTAATTTCTAATCAGCCTTGTTTCTTAGTGTGTAAAAATCAGAAATTGCCTTGGGTAGGTCAGTTGACTGGATTAGATACAGAATATGTGTTTTCGTAACAAGAAGACATTTTGGCATGGCTTTGATATTTTTATGGATGTTTTAACTCCTAAATATACGGGCAACATCAACAAAGATAACAGTATATTACTTAATTATGAAGGAGATGATTGTAACAACATTTGCATGGAGCCACACTATAAAGCTCAGCTCAAAATTAACATGTTTTGTTTGTTCCTAATATCAGAAGTCAGTCCAAAAACACACTTTTGTATGTTAAAATTAGTATGTTTTCTATTAGAAAACTTTTATTTTATCATAGCCATGTAGCATATTATATAAAACCAATTATCCAAGTGTCAGTAATGAACACTTCCATTTGGATACAGTTTGAAAATGCATAATATTCTTTTCTCACAATGAGAGCTAAAGCTTAGACATTGCTATGATTGCCACTAGTTTGGCAAGATTTTGTGTCAGTAATCTTGTATCATTTCTCCAAAAATAAGAATAAAACAAAATGTCAGTCATTTATACATTAATGTAAACAAAGGAATAGAGGAAATAAGTGAACTACAGTTAAATTCTAAATTAAAAAAATGTTTTTTTCTGATTTACATATTTTAAATGCTCCTATTTTTCACATAGAATTGCTGTCTTTGTTAAGTACATTGAGAAGTCCCTAAATGTAAAACTAAAATTACAAAAATTAAAAAGCAATATATTTTCTGATTAAAAAGCTAGAAATGTTTTCTTTCTGCTTCTATGAAAGTATTTCTCATCACAGGTTAACAAATGGATAGTGTAATTGTAGTTGAAGATGTCCCTGGTAAGTGAGAAAATCAAAAGCCAAAGTATAATCTACTACATCATTTTAAATAAAGTCAATATTTGTATTCAAACTCTACCATTCACGATCTCACTGTGTTCTTGCTGTTACACATAAATAGGCAACAACTAAATGGTAATTAAATGCAAATCCTCAGTTTTACTATTGGGCTAGAAAATTGGACAAGTCCCATGGGGAAATCTATGAAAGTGGGAAATGAAAAAAAAAAAAAAAAAAAGAAAGTGGGAAATGTAATAGGTTCTCTGATTAACCACAGCTGACTAAAAATGACTAAGTCATTTTAACAGAGAGGGTACTTTCTTTAATGGGCCTGCAAAATGTAGGTCTCGGCTGATTTCCTTCGTCCTTAGAGATAGATATACAGCAAGAAGGTGGATCAGGCACCTAGGTAAGAGACCAAGAATGCAAGAAATATTCTGCAATGTATAAGCAGTTGCATTTAACACAGTAACAATACTCACTAGTAAACATGTTATTGTTTATTGGAAAGAATTATCCAGAATTTTGCTAATCAAACTGGCTACCTAATTAGGGAGCAGTAAGGGTTGGAAAGAGTTGCAACTTCCTAATACTTCTATAAAAAGCACAATGCTGGTATATCCTGCTTTTATAGGAAGAACCAAGAAATTCCTTTATACATGAAATTGCCTTTGCAAAAAAAAAGAAAATTATAACAATGAGAAAATTAGGGCAGTGAAGGACATCTGATCTGGCCAACCCTCTCTTGCCTTCAAGTTGCCCTTAATTATTCCTGGGCTTAGGCCAAGCTAACTTTAGGAGACATTTGGTTTATAGTTTAAAGAAAAATAGCCGTTCCCCAAAACTCAACCTCCTTTGTAAAGCTAATTAGAGTCCAGAAGGCTAGGAGGATAGAGGAACCTGTATTTTGCTAAGGTGTAGACAGAAAATTTGAAGGCCGTTATTCTGGAGGTCACAAGATATGCAACTTCCTTAATTACTATTGCGGATAACATCACTATTGCAGAACCTAAGATTGGTCTTTTGAGATATCTTTTTCAGGTTTTGCATGTCTGACACTAATGGCTCTACCCGGACCCACCAACCACTCCTGCGGCCCCACCCAGAAGCCACTCAGCATGCAGGAAGACCATTTCCCATACCCCTAGGATTAAACCTGCAACCAATCAGTAGCCAGCATCCATTGCCTAGCCACTTCCATCCCTTCCTCCAAACTACCTTTGAAAATCCATAGCCCCTGAATTCTCTGAGGTTGATTGGGGTAATGATAAAACTCAGGTCTCCCATTCAGTCAGCTCTCAGTCAATTAAACACTTTCTCCATTGCAATTACCCTGCTTTGATACATTGGCTCCATCTGGGCAATGGGCAAGACGAATCCAATGGGCAGTAACAGCCAAGGAATTCTTTATATACATTTTCTAATCCAAATAAGCTTTATTTTTCACTCTTACTTTAAAAAAAGTGAAACACTTCCCCCATGCCTTAATTCCTATGACACTTGATTATATACATGTACAAACACACATATATGTATATACATAGAGAGAGAGAGAAAACTTTTTTTAATCATCTAAGCATTTTAAAGAATTAAAACTTTAGGAAAGAAAATAAATAAAAATAAATAAAAATAAATATCTATCGATATTTTATTCAAGAACTATGTATTCTAATCCATTTGAATCTTAGGACATGGATAAAATATTAAGATAAAGCCACATTAGTATAGTTCTTTTTGACAATATATCTCCAGTACATACAAGAACCATTGAATTAGTAAATATTGTATATTGTTTACCATTGAATTGAATTAGTAAACCACTGAATTAGTAAATATTGCATATTTTGCTTCAATTTTTCTAGATGTAAATCTTGATTTTATAAAGCAATTTTCATCATTTTTATATCCGTAATCACTTTAAAATCGTGTTGGTAATTACTGCACAGACTGTGGTTTGTATGTAGGAATATAGTATGCTATACAACACTGCAGATGCTAGAAAGCAAAAAATTTACATTTTTAGAATCGTCAACAGGTAAAATTCTGGATGTGATTTATATTCCCTCAGATGAAATCAAGCTGTATCTAGAAGGCAGCAGTGAGACAAAGGACACATATGTTGGATTCTGATATATTCTTTGGCCACCATGAGAGCTGCATTTTGCTGGGACTGATCATATTGAGTTATACTGCCATAGCCAGGATGGGAGCAGAACTTGTGTTCACCTGTTAGCAGCAGTGAATCTGGATGGATCTGCAGAAACCTCAATTCTTGCCTCTTCAGAAGAAATAATTTGATTGAGGCAAATAAGGCAGAGTAAGATGCTGAGGCAAGTTTTAGAGCAGGAGAGGAAGTTTGTTAAAAAGTTGTAGAGTAGGAATGAAAGGAAGTAAAGTACACCTGGAAGAGGGCCAAGTGGGCAACTTGAGAGATCCAAGTGTACAGTTTTACCTTTGACTTGGGGTTTTATACATTAGCATTCTTCCAGGGTCTATGTTACTGCTCCCCTGATTCTTCCCTGTGGTGGCTGTCTGCATGGGCAGTGGCCTGCCAGTACTTGAGAGGGGCCACATGCCCAGTGTGTTTACTGGAGTTGTACACACTTTCCCTTGAGGAATTCTTCCCTTACCAGTCGAATGTTCCTAGAAGGTAATATACCAGGTAAACTCTGCCATTTTGCCTTTTCATGCACATGCTTGAGCCCACTTGCCCAACTCCTGAGATCTTATAGGAAAACTGATGATCACCAGTTTCAGGTGTTCTTATCTGTTGAGAGACCACCTTTCCCTGGCCCTGGCCATGACAAATTCTTATTTTAGAGTGACAGAGTAACAACCACCTGCCCATCACCTGGTGGTCATCTGACATTCCTGGTTGAGGGGGTTGGGGCCTTTCTGCCCTACTCACGTCTGCCTAACTACCTACTATAACCCAACCTTCTAAATTATTCTGATAGTCACTTAATTTCTAGAATGAAAATTATTTTTACTATGTTTAATTAAAATAAATAAAAAATAATCTGATTAATTCTAAGTAATAACGACCAATAAAATGGAAATCTAAGATTGGGCATCTGATCCACTTGAGGGTGAAGGTATTAAAGATCTAATCAGCATTAGAAAATGAGATACTAGGAGTCCATGGAATGTGGTAATAAGCTTTCAGGTGTGCTGCTGGAAGCTGTTACTGAATAACACATACGGCTGCCAAAAGCCTTCTGGCTTTCAGTCAATAAAGGATAAATGTGTCTAGTAGGAGTCTGCTAGAAGCAAGGAGCATTGTAATATTGCCTTTATGACCCACTGGGATTATCTTTTGGCTGATCAAGATAATATATACTATATAGGCAATGAGTCAAACAATAATAGGAGAAAAACAGTGTGGTAACTTAGGATTTTGGAGTAAATCCATGCACATCTCATGAAACAAGTCTCATGAAAACAGACCTTGCCTTGCTTCTGAGTCCTAATAGAGGTTGAATATTTCAACTTAGAGCATCTACTGAGTATGACTACTAAAAAGTTTGTTTAAAAATTTGTTGTTATCTGATCCACCTAGTCATATTTTTTATTGGGCAGCAGAATCAAGTGGAAGTTGTAAATATGACATCAGACACAAGTAGGTTCTTAAGGCATAAGCACCTTTATGAACTCGTGGCTCATTTCCAAATACATCTCCTCTTTGATGAACTTCTGCCTTTACTCAACTCACATTGATAGCCTCAAGGCTCAAATCACCAAAGAACAAAACATTAAGATGCTTGAAAGGTAATTCTGCATGATGTGCTGACACTGGGCAATAATGAACTTCTGTAGACTATAGATCATGTAGGGTGGCCCAAGGCCCTGAGAATAATTTTCTATGTCTGCATTAGTCTATTCTTGCACTGCTGTAGAGAAATACCTGAAAACAGGTAAATTATAAAGAAAATAGGTTTAATTGGCTCACAGTTATGCAGGCTGTACAGGAAGTATGGTGGCTTCTGCTTCTGGGGAGGCCTCAGGAAACTTACAATCATGGCAGAAGGTGAAGGTGAAGTAAGCACATCTTACATGCCCACAGCAGGAGGAAGTGGGGAGGGGGGTGCCACACATTTTTAAACAACCAAATCTCATGAGAACTCTATCCCAAGAACAGCATCAAAGGTGGAAATCTGCCTCCATTTAAGGGAGGAGACCACCCCTCATATCGTCTTATGCCCAATTTCTGCCTCCAAAGAAAGGAGAAGTAAAAACTAAAAGGCAGAAATGAAATCCACAAGCAGACAGCCCTGCACCGCACCCTGGGCCTGGTAGTTAAAGATTGACCCCTGACCTAAGCGGTTGTGTTATCTATAGATTACAGACATTGTATAGAAATGCACTGTGAAAATCCCTATCTTGTTTTGTTCCAATCTAATTACCGGTGCATACAACCCCCAGTCACATATGCCCTGCTTGCTCAATCAATCACGACCCTCTCACATGCATCCCCTTAGAGTTGTGAGCCCTTCAAAGGGAATTGCCCACTCGGGGAGCTCGGCACTTGAGACAGGAGTCTTGCTGATGCCCCCGCCTGAATAAACCTCTTCCTTCTGTAACTCTGTGTCTGAGGAGTTTTGTCTGCGGCTCGTCCTGCTACACATTATCCAGTCACCTCCCAGGAGGCCCCACCTCTGACACTGAAGATTATAATTTGACATGAGATTTGGACAGATTCAAGCCATATCAATGTCTGATATAACCATCCATCTGAAAAATGAAGATGCTCAATTACATTTCACTATGTCCATCATGTAGTGTATGACAATTTGTCTTTGCCAGAATAAACACTTATACTGGGGATGGATTTACTATCCCAGCCCACAAAACCTCTAACAGTGGCACCACTCAAAAATTTCTTGAATATCTTGTAAATTACTGTGGCATCCCATTCGATTTTGTTTCTGAACACAAGTTTGCAGTTTACATTTTACCAAAAAAGGAGACCAGTCAACAAAATAATTTAACAAGATTAATTAATATTATCACGTTTCTCAACAAGAAGTTGCAGCAGGTATTAGGAGTACATGAAATTGAGCTCCAGAAGACTCCGTTAGAAAGTCAGCTGAGAGATAAAATTTGCAACTTCAAGGTGGCGTACCACAGGATTTGTTATAAATTTTGATATAATACATAGTGCTTAATGATGTCTTTGTCATTGCCAGACTATATTGGTCCATAAACTAAGGGATAAAAGTGAAAGTATTACTTCTCATAGTTACAAACCTGCAAATACTTTGTTTCCATTTTCCACACCTTTAAGTCTTTGCTTGTTCAGAGATTTTAATTTCCAAAGGAGGGAAATGCTTCTTCTAGGAGACACAATGACATTTCCAATTCTCTGGACATTTTAGACTGTGGTCTGGCCATGTTGGGATCCTTATGACCAAATAAAGACAAGAAAGGAAAAATATGTGACCTGGATTCTGATCATAAAAGGGAAAGTGAGTTGCTGCAACACAATGTTGGTAGAATGGTCTACACATATATGAACCTGGGAGAGCACTCATAGGACTCCCATCCCAGTGATAAGACTGGAACAATAAAATACATGGAAAAATCATGGAAGTTCAGATAATTCAGTAAAAAGATTGATATCATGGCATGTAGAAGAATTTTGTCCCGAGGTGATGCTATCTCTAAGAAAAGGAAATGAAATGGACAATGAGAGCAGAAGATGCAACTTTTTAAAATTGTTATACATGTAATAAGATGGCTCTAGAATGTCCATATCAATAATCAACACAACTAACAGGCTGAATAAGCAAATTAAGTATCAACTATGTGACTTCTAACACGCTTCTCTGTCAATAGCCAAAAAATACAAAAATCAGTGAATCTATAGTTCATATGTGTAACATAATTAACAAATTTGACTTAATTGACAAATATGAACCACCATATTAAACTGCAGAATATATGTTATTCTCAAGAACATATGCAATATTTATAAAATTTCAAATCCTATATCAAGTCCTGAACAATTAAATCATTAAGTATATATTTCCAACCATAGTAGTATTAAAATGAAAATAAATTACATAAATAAAACCAGAAAAGGCCAACAATGTGGAAATTAAGTAACAGACTACTAAACAACCCAAGGGCCAAAGATGTAATCACCCCAGAAATAGGAAAGTACTTTAAAAGATGGGGAAAATATGCTATACTGAGACTTGTAGGATGTAGCTAAAGCAGTATTTAGAAAAAAATATTACCTTAAATTAACATATAAAAAACTGTCTAAGATGGAACAATTTAAGCTTGCATAATTAGAGGCAAGAAAATGAAAAACAGATAAAGCCTAAGGATTTTAAAAGGAAATATAGTAAAGATAACAGCAGAAACTAGTGATAGGAAGAACACATGTGTAACAGTAAAAAATTTAAATTTAAATGTTGCTGCTTTGGAAATATCAATAAAATTGATAAGCCATTAGTTAGACTGTTCATAAGAACAAAGGAGAGAAAACACAAATTACTAACATTAGAAATAAAAAAGTATATATAAATATAGACTTAAGAGGCCTCAAAAATTTTAATGAAGAATACTGAGAAATTTTTAACAAATACATTTTCTATGTTGGGTGAAATAAATTTATATTCCAAAGAATACAACTTACAACTAAACAACAAAAATAAAACAAAAAAAGAAGGAAAAGATATTCAGTCATATTCTTAGGTGACAGAATACTAGTTACACTTGCAGAGGATAGAATTACGGAAGGTACTGCTGGAATGTTGTATCCTATTTCTTGGTAGGAGTATTCTATATTTTATATCTTCTTTGTAAAAATTTACAATTGCATAGACTATAATATGCCATTGTCATTTTTTTTATTGTTCAAAACATCTATATTTAAGATATATTCAATACTATTGAGTTATAATCCACAGAATAAAATAAGTATCCATGAGTTTGTGCTGCTATAAAAGTTCTTTATTAAGAAATATTCAGGTGGGACACGGTGGCTCAAGCCTGTAATCCCAGCATTTTGGGAGACTAAAGCAGGTGGATCAAGAGGTCAGGAGTTCAAGACCAGCCTGGCCAACATGGTGAACCCCCATCTCTACTAAAAACACAAAGATTAGCTGGGCATGGTGGTGTGCACTTGTAATCCCAACTACTCGGGAGGCTGAGGCAGGAGAATTGTCTGAACCCGGGAGGCAGAGGTTGCAGTGAGCCAAGATTGTGCCCACTGCACTCCAGTCTGGGCAATAGAGTGAGACTCTGTCTCGGAAAAAAATATATATATATTTAATAAAAACATATAGAAATAATGAGGAAAATGGAAATCTGTCTTTAAATTTCATAACATTGATAGAAGTGGCTGTACATATGAAGCAGCCACTGAGGGGATGCCAGCTACAGTCAGGGAGGCACGGATGGGGCTGTGCTCCCCTTGCAGCCAGTGGGAACCAGAAATGGGGGGAGCCTTGTCCCTGACCAAGTTGGCAGGTATAGAGCCCCACGCTTCTAGGCATAGCTGCAGCTACCCAACCATGGCACCCGACCCAGGTATCACTGAGTTCTTAGGATCCCAGAAAGCCCCTCTGCCCCTGCAGGCTCAGCAGTGCCTGCTCCCATTCTTCTCCACTCCTGATGCCCACTCTGATTTTGGAGCAAAGTTGAAGCTGAGTCCAGGCACTGTCACGACCTGGCCAGGTGTGTATACACTCAAGGTGGCACTCACAGGCCAGCCTCTTCCCACCTTGGCCCCCTCTGGACTTTGGGTACCAATAAGTGCAGGAGGGAGGCCGCGGGGAGCTGAAGGCAGCTCAGCGTGGGCCTGCAAGCATCCCTTAGCATGAACAGCCTGGATGCTGTGGACAGCATGTCGATGTCAGAGGCAGAGATTCCTGGGCAGAAAGGGGTGGATCCCTGGTGAAATCCCACCTTCTGGCCAGGGACGGCCTGAATCCTGGGCTGCCAGTTGCAGGTGGAATGTGGGCCTGGAGTGAGAACTTATGGTGCTTTTTCTGGGCCCACCCATGGCCATTCATGGACCAATCATCACGTACTTCCTCCCTTCTGAGCCCGTAAAAACCTCTGGACTCAGCCAGACTCACACAGATGTCAGGACTACCAGAGGTGGGAAGGAGCTGCCCACTTCAGTTCTCCTCAATTTGCTGGGACAACGTGACTGTGGAAAGCGACCTCTGCACTGCAGGCTTCCTATCTGCTCAGAGCTGGACACTTGTTCGGACAACCTGCCTGCATAAAGGAACTACCCACTTCAGGTCTCCTGAGAGCTGTTCTGTTACTCAGTGAAGCTCCTCTCTGCCTTGCTCACCCTCCAGTTACCCACATACCCCATTCTTCCTGGATTCAGGACAAGAACTCGAACCCCGCTGAATGGCAGGACTGACAGCGCTGTAACACAAACAGGACTGAAACACATCCCCTGCTTGCCAGGTTGTGGGCCTCTAGAAGGAAGGAAGAGCTGTGGGCCTTTACGGAACCCAGACCTAGGGACTCCCTGAGTCAGGGTTGTGATGCTCACTTTGAGGTTCCGTGGTTTCTGGCATCTCTAGACTTCCTGGAACCACCTTGCTCCCCTCTTCCAGACATGGGTGTCTGCAGCAGAACCTGCATGCAGTACATCTGGTCCAGCTGCAGCCTCACATGGAGCTGGCACCTGTGCCAGTGCCTGGAGCTGCCTGCCCCGCTGCAGCAGCCAAATGTGCCTGGCGGTGTGCAGTGGTTGGACCCTGCGCTGGCTCGACCATAGACCCCTCGCTGCTGTAGGCCTGGCTTGCCTTTGGCAGGTGTGGGTTCTGGGCTGATAGTGTAAGTTGAGCACAGCCTACTGGGTTGAGTGGACGGAATGAGCCCAGCAGGCACAAGCAATACTCAAGCAGAAGGTGCCGCTGGCCACAGAAGTTTCTGACCGGCGAAGCAGCACCCCAAAGAACCTGTGACAGCATCCGCTTGGCAGTTTCTCTATAACTATTTTCATAATCGCTGTTTTTATTCTTGGCTGGATCTAATCTACTGAAAAGCCTATCAAACACATTCTTTATTTCTGTTACTCTGTTTTTGGTTTTAAAATTTTCTGGTAATTCTTTTTTATTCCTTCTTAAATTTCCCATCTTTTCTTCTTACATGACCCACCTATTTTGGTATATCCTTTATACTGGAAGACATACAAAATTGTCCATATAATAGATTTTCCAGCTACTTTTTCCATTAGCGCCTGAAACATATTAATCATAGTTCTGATGAAATCTTATTCATTTAGTGGGCCAGTGTCTCCGGGCTGTGACTTTCACAAATATTTATTCAGTGATATAGCTGTTTTTTCCTTTTAACCTCCTGCTCTTTTCTCTCTTCAGTGACAACAGCATCCTGATCTACGTTCTTCAAGCTCTGATTCACACTAATTTTGCTCCCCACTACACAACAGCAGACAGTGGAAGGCTAGAGGGAGCTGATATGGAAGCAATGTCCTACCCCAAGCTGGTTAAAAGCTCTGGAAAAAGTCTTTTTCTCTGTAAAGGTTTTTTGTTCTTTTTGTTGCTGTTGTTTTAATGGACAAGTCTCTGGGTGTATTTCGCAGCAATTACTATATTCTCTCTCTGACAGAGCCATGAGGGGTTTTCTTTTCCATGGAAATCTGTTCATGTTCCTGGAGAGAAAGCCTATGAAAGTTTGAGGGATCCCACTAAGACTGTGGCCCACACAGAGTTTCTCACTCTCACATTAGTTCTTACTTGTCCTCTAGTAATGTATCAAAATGTATCATGTAAGAGTTCATACTAGCTTTTGTCTCCAGATATGCAGATCTTGATTGTGTCTCTCTTGATGTGGCTGCCTCTCCAGATTTGAGGATGGTGGTTTGCTTTGCGACCTCAATTCTCCATGTGGTCTAAGAAAACCCATCAATTTTCAGTTTATCCAGCTTTCTCTTTTTATAAGGATTCGAGTGTAGACAGTAAGGTCAACAGAAGTTGTTCTGCCAATAGTTTTTGGATTCCATATACATTCGGATTCTTTCTGTTGTTTAATCTGGTTATTCTTCTTCCTACCACATGTTTTTGCATTTGCTTTACTCTGTATCAAATGCTCTCCATTCCAGTCTTCAACTAGATAGTACTTTCTTACAAACTGAAATAATGTTTACCAAGAGAGTTCTTCACTATAAATCTAGCACTGCTACCACCACACTGTACCCAGATATATACAACCGATGCTGTTATTTTTATTCACATATCCTTCTGTTTCTTGTTTAATTGTATTTGCAATTTTAACTGAAATTATGTAGTTCGATTAATATATGTTATTGCAAACAGTCTCTTAGCTCCAGTAAAGGAAAATAAATACGTGTTCTTGTTCATTGGTGTATATATAACTGTTTTTTCAAATGATAGCCATTATTTCCATTTAAGGTTTTAAAAAAATGGATACAGAGAGAAAGAGATAAAATAAAGGTATGTCTTTATTATTGACATTTCTATTACTATATTATCTCCTTAAAACAAGTAAAATAGGCCAGGTGCGGTGGCTCACGCCTGTAATCCCAGCACTTTGGGAGGCCGAGGCAGGCGGATAATGGGGTCAGGAGATTGAGACCACCCTGGTTACCAAGGTGAAACCCCGTCTCTACTAAAAATACAAAAAACTTTAGCCGGGCGAGGTGGCGGGCGCCTGTAGTCCCAGCTACTCAGGAGGCTGAGGCAGGAGAATGGCGTGAACCCGGGAGGTGGAGCTTGCAGTGAGCCGAGATTGCACCACTGCACTCCAGCCTGGGCAACAGAGCGAGACTCAGTCTCTCCCCACAAAAAAAAAAAAAAACAGGTAAAATAAAGTTAGCAACTATTGCTGCTAAGAGCAATAGCTTCTTTTGGAAAGTAGTGATACTGGCCTAATGTTTATTTTAGGGAAGATGAAAATAGAAAATATTCTAAAGCTCCATTTCCCCACAATTCTGAATATGTCATAAATTTCATTTCAGTTTTCCATTACAGTGATACTGATAACATATTTTAAGTGATAAATTATGGGTCCAAATTTATATTACACTGCAAATATCAGTATCACTATCATTTATATTACATGGAAAATGTCTTCTTCATATCACTATCACTGTAAGTGTTCAGTGTATCACTTACATGAAAGTTACTACATATTTGGAATTTTGGGGAAATGGAGCATCAGAATATTCAATATCTAATTTTAAAATACATAAAGTGTGTCTGTGTGTGTGTGTATGTCTGTATATATATGAACTTGTGAAAGTGCAATCAATCCTCAGTTTCACACACGCACACACCACATACACACACCCACGCAGTGTCACACAAACTGACTGCACCCTCACATGTTCTCACAGTATGATGGCATGAGGTTAGGTTCCTATTTATCCAAACAGTCCCTGCTTTTACACCCATTTGTCACCACATGATTGCTATTAAAAGATCTATACTATCAAGTCATTTAGTTGCAAAGAGTATCATGCAGAAGGCAAAATCCATTTGTATTATGCTTTTATCTACCCCTCCCATGAAGGTATTTATTCCCTGTATTATCTATTTAAATGAACAAATATTATAAACTAACGAATATAAATTAAAAATGCAAAGGAAAAAGCTTGCGTATTTCAATATGCCTTGAAATCTTACCTTCCATCTAAACATGCCAAAATGTTAGACAAGATCCAGGGGTGAGGAAAAGCAATGTTTTTCCTGCTGAAGTGTGCACTAGCAATGGTAAAAGAGTTTGAGAGTCTGGGCGTGGTGGTTCTCACCAGTAATACCAGCACTTTGGGAGGCTGAGGCAGGCAGATCACCTGAGATTGGGAGTTCGAAACCAGCCTGAGCAACTTGGAGAAACCCCTTCTCTACTAGAAATACAAAATTAGCTGAGTGTAGTGGCGCATGCCTGTAATCCTAGCTACTCGGGAGGCTGAGGCAGGAGAATCACCTGAACCTAGGAGGCAGAGGCTGCAGTGAGCCAAGATCATGCTGTTGCACTCAAGCCTGGCAATAAGAGTGAAACTCCGTCTCAAAGAAAAAAACAAACAAACAAAAAAAGAGTTTGAGAAGAATCTAAAGAAGACTGAATATGAAGAGATGAGTTCTGTTATACTCAATGCTTTCAATATAAAAAGCAGTCTTTAATGGTACAGATAAATACGTAGAATTGCTTGTTAGCTAAAACTTTGAGTTATTTCTCTGAAAATCTATTTTAATAACCGGCAATTTTTACAATTGTTAATATATTACTATAAATTAACCACAGTATTAATTACTATATTTCTATTTGAAAAAAGAAATACTTGAAAGTTAACCACTAAAATAGGACAGTTCGTAAATCTCACATGTTTTCCTGGCCTTGGACAAACACTATTGAATTATTAAGAACGAATTGCACACTGCAGCTTGGAATAATCAGGGAAGACTTCTCACTGATAAAGGATCTGAAGTATGAACAGAAACAATACAAGCAGAGAAGAACGCATTCTACAGGGTCTGGAAGGTAATATATAAGGCATGTCAGTTGATCTGCGTCTAGGAGAGCTTACAGGGAGTGTGCAGGACTTCTGCTGGGGAAAATGTGAATACTCTTATAAAAATATGACGTTAAGCCTGTTTGCGGGAGTTGAAACACACGTGAGAGGAACATTGATCTTACAGGAAGTACTAAACCTTTGGAGGTATTTGAGCAAGTGGGTGCCAACATGTACAGCAAACGAAAAATGTGTTTGCTCCGGAAGATAACTTCCTTTGATATTTACAGGAAAGAATGATTTGATATGATTCTTGGCCCCAAGAATCTCTCAATCCTTAATATTATGATAATTGATCTGAAAAACTGAACCTATGAAATCTTCCTTGCAAACTGTTTGACTGCTGTTTCTCACACAAGCCTGTTCTCTCTCTCCATATGTATTATTTGGCTAATAATAATACTATAATTTGGCTAATAATAATATTATTTTAATTATTTGACTAATAACATGTATTTGGTTATACACGTTCAGCTATTCTTCAATTTCTTTTACAAATCTCTATTTGGATATGTCAAATACCTACTAGATCCAGCAAAGAGTCTGGATTTTATTAATGTTACTGCCTTTATCATTCTGATCCTTTAAAATTTTCACACTCCCACACAAGAACTGTCATAGTTTTATTTCTCTCCCTTTATGGGGAGAACCCGTTCCCGATGTTTAACATGGGTTCTTTCCTATTTCCTAAGTGTCTCAGCTGGGTTGAGAAATAAAGGGAAAGAGCACAAGAGAGAGAAATTTAAAGCTGGGTGTGTGGGGGAGACATCAGGTGTCGGCAGGATCCGTGATGTTCCCCGAGCCATAAAACCAGCAAGTTTTTATTAGCGATTTTCAAGAGAAGGGAGTGCACGAATAGGGTGTGGGTCACAGAGATCACATACTTCACAAGGTAATAAAATATCACAAAGCAAATGGAGGCAGGGCGAGATCACAGGACCACTGGATGAGGTGAAATTAAAATTGCTAATGAAGTTTCGGCTCGCATTGTCGTTGATAACATCTTATCAGGAAGCAGGGTTTGAGAGCAGACAACCTGTCTGACCAAAATTTGTTAGGTGGGAATTTTCCTAGTCCTAATAAGCCTGGGAGCGCTACAGGAGACCAGGGCTTATTTCATCCCTTAGGCTTCCACCATAAAAGAGGGCACATTTCTAAAGGGGGTCATTCATAGGCCTACCCTCAGGGCGCATTCTCTTTCTCAGGGATGTTCCTTGCTGAGAAAAAAAATTCAGCAATATTTCTCCTATTTGCTTTTGAAAGAGGAGAAATATAGCTCTGTTCCGTCTGGCTCACCGGCGGCGAATTCAAAGTTACCTCTCTTGTTCCCTGAATATTGCTGTTATCCTGTTCTTTTTTTTTTTTTTTTTTTCTTAAGATGCCCAGATTTCATATTGTTCAAACACACATGCTCTACAAACAATTTGTGCAGTTGACACAATCACAGAGTTCTGAGGCAACATTCATCCTCCTCAGTTTACAAAGAAGATGGTGGGATTAAGAGATTAAGGTAAAGACAGGCATAGGAAAACAAAAGAGTATTGATTGGGGAAGTGATAAGTGTCCATGAAATCTTCACAATTTATGTTTTTCTGCCGCAGCTTCAGCGGTGCCTCCATTCAGGGTCCCTGACTTCCTGCAACACCCCTTTGTGTTTCTTATTCTCCAAAATGAATTCCCATTTCCTTCTCTCTACTTTCATTAGCAGCTACTGTACCAAACCTCTTCTGTAATCACAAGTCAGCATGGTGAATATTGATTTGCAGAACCCATAACTAGACCACATTGCTTGTTTAGCTTTCCAGAATTGCACTGTGACTAGGATACCTTTACAATAGCAATTTCACAGCTTTTACGATAAACATTAGTAGATTTCTCACTTTGACCATTTAAAACAAGGTTTTTTGGTGAAAAATACACTCGGCTGAAGGTTTTCAATCTGAACAGTGTATGACCTTTAATTGCAGAAATGCATTATGTAAATTATCTATTATTTTTATGCCATCACCAGCCCAAGAGCATGCAATAGAGTAAAAAAATCTTTGGTGTATACTGTTTATAACTTTTCTTACTTTTGGCTCCTAAGAGATTGGGAGAAAAAGCAAACTTTCTATTTGTGAAGATTTATAAACATCTAAAATTGGTATTTAAATAGATGAATTATTTGCTGAAATAGTAGGTTTTAATTAAAAATGCATAATGAGTAATGTTACAACACAGTACAAAAATTTGTCTTACAAGATTAAATTATTAACTTGTTTTATAAACCTTACATGATTTATGCAGTGCTAATTAAAGTGTAATGAAGTAATGTCATCAACACATGACCAATGTTTCTCATTTCAAAAACTACTTATGCAAGTTTCGTTTCTTAAAATGGAATTTGTAATTTATTTTTCTGTAGTACTTACATAGTGTGTACTCATTAGGATTTAGTGAAAAATATTTACATGTGATTTAAACATTGCTTTTTATTAAAATTATATTTTAACTCTGAATCAATTTGGACTGTGGCTATTTTTTTCACACATATGTCTTCAATAAGAGATCATCTTTTTTATTTTCCAGAGAATCAGTCCACATCTGCTTGTATAAAACATTTCATTCTTTATAGATATCTAATTATTGCTAATCTACTGTGCCTGAGGGAAAGGAAGCTGTATTAAGCTAGCTGACACAAAATTCAAGAACACTCAACTAAAACTTAAAAAGTGGGGGAAAAAAGCAAAAATGCTGATGACTGAGGAATAAAATATAAAGCATCTAATCCTTCCAAATGCTGTTAGTAGTTTTTTTTAATCTTTGTTCATTTTGTCTTTATTGATCAAAATATGAATTATTATTGCCTTAATGCTCCAAAAAACAGTAACAACAAACTTCCAGAGGAAGTAAATATTGCCATTACAATTTCCTTCTAAGATACCGATAAACATTCTTAAAACTCATTAAATTGTATCAATCTTTTAGAAAAGAAAAAAAATATGATGGGATTGGCTTTTAGTTCTGATGAGTTCTAATATAGTTCACTCCTGTTAAATACTCATAAAAGTATTTAATCTGGGAAAGATCAAATAAACATTTAGACACATTTCTTTCTGATTTGGCATATGATTTGAAATGGAATCTTTCTATTCCATAGAAGTATTAATTAGTTAAAGAAACATTATTTCCCAAAGGATGTCTCATGAAAAAGATCCAAAAGTTGCTTTTTAAAACAAGGTTCACAGATCAAACATCTTGAGGAAAAAAAATGTGTTCCATCATCCACTAAGAGAGTCACAGTCAGCTTAGAATACAAAAAATGCTTTGGAAAATTTTTTTTAACTCTAAAGTTTTCAATTTTTTTTCACCATGGAATCTGATTTTTATGAAATAACTCAAACATCTTAAGCATTGTTCCTCTCATGGCACCTGCTTTGTGGCCATTGTGTCTAAGGATGTGTGGTAATATAAGCAATGATAATAGATAAAAGTACTTTATTATACATACGGGAAAGAAAAGATTGCCAAAAGGAAAAGCGAATTGTTTAAGTTTAGATGCAGTATCAGAAATGATGGCTGGTGGGCTGGGTGCGGTGGCTCACGCCTGTAATTCCAGGACTTTGGGAGGTCGAGGCAGGTGGATGATGAGGTCAGGAGTTCAAGACCAGACTGGCCAAGACGGTGAAACCCCGTCTCTATGAAAAATACAAAAATTAGCTTGGCATGGTTTCAGGTGCCTGTAATCCCAGCTACTCGGGTGGCTGAGGCAGGAGAATTGCTTGAATCCTGGAGATGGAGGTTGCATCACTGCACTCCAGCCTGGGTGACAGAGTGAGACTCCATCTCAAAAAAAAAAAAATTGACTGTCGGTTCAAACTCCAGGGTCAGTGGAGGAAAGTGGGAATGTATTACTGGTTTATAGTGGTAATGAAAATTATCATATTTCTTTCACTTTTGTTTACTCAATTATTACTTTGAGGATGTATATTATTAATAAATATGTACTCAGACATGATCCTTTTACAGTCTGTAAATTTCTAAAACATCTTAAACAAAAAATAATAGTATGACTTTGATAAAATATTTTTAAAGATAACTCGATCAGTCTCTTTTTAATCTTTGTTTCAGAATTAACATGGTGTAATGTTACCAGCTCAGTTCTAGTGATGAAATTGAAACCAGACCAATCGTCCCAAAGAACTGATATTTTTAGTCTTTTTAAATAAACATAGAACTCAAACCTCCTATCTTAATGCTTGAAAGTTATATTTGTCTTATCTGATTCCCTTCCTCAGGAAACCACCCTCAGTCTTCCCAAATAGTGTCAAGGGACTGAAACTCATCAGATCACCACATTCACACACGGGGAAGACACCCCTTTATCTTTCATGGTTTCCTTTCCCCTACCTAGTTCCTGTTTACCTGCATGTAGTTACATTCCTTCCTGGCTACATAAATCCTCTGTTTTGGTTGTCCAAAGAGATGGATTTGAGACCGATTCCTGTTCTCCTCACTGCAGCACCCAAATAAAGCCTTCTTCCCTGGCAATATTTACTGTCTCAGTAATTGACTTTCTGTCCAGTGAGTAGCAGAACCTAGGCCATACACTGGTGTTTTGGTAACAGAATCTGCATTTTAAATGGTTAGTAAACGTCTACTTTTTATTTTCTTCATTTGATACCAGAGGTTTAAGTAGTTTTCAATAATTTAAGCATTTATTATATAGGCAATTCAACCACGTGAGCAAATAGCTCATTCACATATAGACACTTTTTAAAATGTAACCTTAGCATCAGATCTTAGCAATTTAATGGATAGACATATTGTCTTGGGTTGAAACATCTAGAGTGTACAGAGAAATATTTCTTTTTCATACCAGGTCTAGGCAAGGCCTGAAAATATAAAGCATGTTATAATGTATCCTCTGACATCAAGGAGTTTAGAATAGATTCAGTGAAAATTCATTAATGCCATTGAGTTGCATGTGGCTGTAACAAGTAAGTGAATGGCATAAACATACAACTGAACAGCACTGATGATCACTATACTTTGATTACACTAAATGGAATAACTAATCTCCCTTTGGATTAAGATATATAATATTAGTATTTTAATTGTATCCCTAAATGTTGAAAATAGAGCCAAATGAGAAATAATGTTTATCAGTCTTGTGATACTTGATTTTTTGGCAGAATATCGAGATTCAGATCCTTTCTTACCCTAGTTTTGACTTTATGTTTGAGGGTTGGCTAGTTGACATTTTTGTGCCTCCACTATTCTTATCATTACCAATTTGGATAAACATACCCTGCCTAACTATTTTGCTAACATTCCTAGTAAAAGTGTTACTCAGTATATATTAATATATATAACCATAGCTTTATTTTATGAAATTTATAGTTCAGTATAACTTTTATAGGAAAGACTAAAGTTTAATAATTAAGTATATTAATAATATCTTTCAGTTTCTTTGGATTATTTAATCTATTATAAAAAATAAATTGAAAGTAATATTAAAAGGATATTTTTCAATAGAAAAGTCATTATTTAAATATGCTTATAAGTTGTGGCTCCTTTATATTTTTTAATTTGTGAATTTGTAAAGTTTAAGAAATGATTAAAATTATGAAAATTTAGGTTGTGTACCTTTAATCACAATAAATATAAAATAATGTTTAAAAAATGGCCCATACCAAAATATGTATTTTAAATGGTTGAATTTTTTTTCAGAATAATACATCTCTAAATAGTATACACAGTAACATTTAAAAAATAATTGTTTGCTGTTTGTCTAATTTTTATTTTCTTCATCTAATACCAGTGGTTTAAGTAGTTTTCAATAATTTAAGGTTTTATTACATAGGCAATTCAACCACATGAGCAAATAGCTCATTCACATATAGGAACTTTTTTTTTTTTTTTGAGACAGAATCTCACTCAGCTGCCCAGGCTGGAGTACTGTGTGCCATGGTGCCATCTCGGCTCACTGCAACCACCATCTCCTGGGTTCAAGAGATTCTCCCATCTCAGCTTCCCAAGTAGCTGGGGTTTGAGGTACCTGCCATCATGCCCTGATAATTTTTGTATTTTAGTAGAGATGGGGTTTCACCATGTTGGCCAGACTGGTCTTGAACTCCTGATGTAAAGTGATCCGCCCACCTTGGCCTCCCAAAGTGCTAGGATTACAGGCATGAGCCACCGTGCCTGGCCCACATGTAGGAACTTTCTAAAATGTAATCTTAGCTTTTTTCTTCATTTGTGTTGCTTATAATGTAGTTGGCATCAAGTATACATCGTATTTTGTACCCTATTTTAGAAAATAATTTTTCCGGCCGGGCGCGGTGGCTCAAGCCTGTAATCCCAGCACTTTGGGAGGCCGAGACGGGCGGATCACTAGGTCAGGAGATCGAGACCATCCTGGTTAACACGGTGAAACCCCGTCTCTACTAAAAAAAAAAATACAAAACACTAGCCGGGCGAGGTGGCGGGCACCTGTAGTCCCAGCTACTCAGGAGGCTGAGACAGGAGAATGGCCCGAACCCGGGAGGCGGAGCTTGCAGTGAGCTGAGATCCGGCCACTGCACTCCAGCCTGGGCGACAGAGCGAGACTCCGTCTCAGAAAAAAAAAAAAAAAAGAAAATAATTTTTCCACTAATACGTTGTAGTAAGACTTTAACAATATGTCAGAACAAAATGAAATATAAATAAATACAAAATCCATACATATTAGTTTATCTTAATTGCAATGACAACTGATTAGCCACATTTGAAATCCTGGGAATCACTATAAAGTTTTTCTTTTTCTTTGCTTTGCACAATAAGGTGTATAATTCTACCCTACAAATAGAGAACCTTACATTCAAGTAGGAAATGCATGAACAAACAATTGATATACATTCTTTTAAGATCTGTATCAAAATATGTGTGTGTATATATGTGCTTTTGTGTACATAAACACATATGCCTGTATATATAAGACTACACACACACAAGGGCTGTAATACACAATGGTTGTTGTGGATCTTGATAAACTTGGGATGTCCTGGAACCAATACCTCATATACATCTAGGGATTAATTTACTGTGACTAGCAGAAGGGCTAACAATAGGCTACTGAGTTTGGGATAATCGGAAGGAAAAAGTCACATTGGTCTTATAAAGGAGCATGAGATGCAGAGCTACCGAAGAGTTAAAATAATTTAATCTTATGCTTCTATAAGATTTTTAAATCATTATTATTAGAGAGTTTAGGGCAGGTTACAAGGAGTGTCTAATAGGGGCAAGAAGACAATTTAAGAGAGATCATTGCAGTAGCCCAAGTAGGAAAAGATGGATTCAAGCAGTAACTGTGCTCACTCAGAACTGGCAACAAAAGTGAGAACTAGGAGACAGCACTGACAGAATACATCATCAAATGAAGTGTAGTGTTTGAGAAAGAGGCAGGTTGTGTTTAACATTAACATTACTTTCATGTTGTTATTAATAAAAACAAAAACAAAAATTATAGAAGCATAAGGAGATGGTAATGGGGGAACCCTAAGTACATATTTTGATTAGATTTGAAAAGCTGTGTCAGTATAAGTGTAAAATACAGGGCTTGTAGTAAAACAGATGTCAGCTTGAATAACAAAAAGAATGAAACTTCCCCTGTGTCATTTTGGGTATGTTACTTAATTTCTCTGGGTCAAGTTTCATTCATTGTATAATGGGACAATAATATTACCTATTGGTTAGTTGGTTGTAAGAATTAAATATTATAGTATAAAAAAGGTAATGTTTAGAATGGCACCAGGCCTATGGGAAACATTGATTAATGTTGAAAATTATTATTATCTGTCAAAAGTAAATTCCAATAACTACCTTGTTAGGTGGTTGGGTATATATACAAGATAATGTTTTAAAGTTGTCACACAGCCAGACACACGTTATGGGCTCTTTTCTTTACAAACAGTAGCTGTAGTTATTAATAGGTGTCAAGATATCTACATAGAAACAGAGTTGACATGTCTGTATGAAGTCTTTAAAAAGATCCATGATAGAAATGCAGATTAATATTCTGTGGGTAGTTGTTAGAAGTGCCTAGATTATATCACCTGGTGAAAAAAAAAGGGCAAATCAAAGGTAGAATCTTGAATAAACACCAAATGGTTAAAACAAAGATAGAGCAAATATATTTGGTGAAGATAACTGCCTATAAGCAAATTAGTATTCTATATACATGGTATGTTACATACAATGTACTGTGGAGTCTGGGGCATACTTCTGCAGTAGATATAGGACTGGACATGCTATTCGTGTGAATAGGGAAATAATTCATGTCAGTAACACTAGTTTGTATGATTACATTTGTCACAAACACAATTTCAGAGCTTTTCGAATTTTAAAGTTGTGGAAAAGATATTGAAATGCTGATATTCAGATAGGATTGCCAAACATGGTAGGAAAATAGCATATAAAATTTTTCTACTTACAAATCAACTAAAGAAGTCTTTCAAGGTACCTGAAAAATAGGTCAAGACTAAGGCAAAGAGGGTGAATACCAGAAAACTTTGACAGAGGAAACTATATGGAAGAAAGAAGAAATGGGACAATGGTAGCTGAAATCATGAGTAGAAATGAAGACTGAGTTTTGTTTAAAAAAGCAAAACACAGAGCAGTAACAGAGAGGTGCCAGAGACAAAGTTTATAAAATAAGGGTTAATAAAAATAGCTAAAAATATAACCCTACAACCCCTATTCCAGATAAAAGAGAAAAAAATAAGTACAGGGTTCTTAAATGGAGCATAGGAAAGAATATAAAAGAATTTATCTATCCCTCTTTATTTTCAATCACATAATCCTAACGATTCTGTAGTTAGTTTGAAAGCCAGAACTTTTTTAAAAGATCTATCAGTTGGAAATGTCCATATTCAAAATACACAAAGTAAGACTTTTATAATCTTTGGTTTTGTAATAGCCTAAGAATGGTTCAGTGTGTGTTTACTTTCAGGAAAAAAGGGGGGGAGTGTAACTGAAATTTTACTTCATTTAATTCTGGGTTCCAAATAATCTTTTGGTTGCCAAGAAAATGAGCTCATTTTTCTTCCTCATGACTTTGTGTTTGCTCTCCTTTACTCTGTGAACATTTTAATAATAGGAACTTTGTTGATCTAGGCTTTTTCTAATAAGCATTTTAGGTGCATATTTTGCCTGCACCGGTGGAATAAATTTTAAGGAAAAATTTTGAGCTGATTAGAAGAAGAAAATAATTTATAAGGATCTCTCAAAGCTGTATTTGGACTTCTGGAAAGTCCTTCTTTGTGGGGAGTATAATGGTTTATATACGTAATTATTAAATTTATTTTACACGAAGTAATTGCCACGTACAATTATAGTTGCAAATGATTCTCTTAGCACCCTATTAAGTCAAGTAGTATGAATAAACAAAAATGATCCACAGGATTTCCCTTTTTTTATGGAAATCGTAACCATTCCAGACAATGATGTAGAAATTAAATTTAATATAAATTTTGGAAAAATACTTGGGGCTTATGTGAGACTAATAATGATGTGTCCAAGATTTAGGTCCATGCTATCTTCGGGAACACGAGAATGATAAAGATGCTTTACTTAGTATTCTGGCGCATATATCCTAATACTCTTTCCCCCAACTTTGAAATTATTTTCTAATGCACTATAGTTACTGTATTTGATTTTGTTACTGTGTATCTTCTACTTGTGAAATATTGTGTGTGAGTTTGTGTGCATAATGATCTCTTAACTGTTCAAGATTAATCAAGTGATAATAGTTAAGAAAGATTTCTTTGGGTATTCGATTTATTTTTAGTGCAAGTTTTGAAGTTATGCACATTATGGGGGAAAGGCCCCACTGATTACTTTTCTGAAGGAAATTTTGTTGCGATACAGTTTAGGTATTAATATTGCATATTACTGAATGAAATCCTGGATTAATATATACCTGCATTGATTTTCATGAGAAATATTAGAAATAATTCTCAACACCCACTGAAGGTTTTCATTTTCAAAATTCTTCACAGTTTCCTGAATGGATCTTTATATTCTCAGAATATGACCATCACTAGAATTAGCTGCATGGAACAGCAAACATTATGAAAAGCCTAACCGTCACACCATTTACAAAGCAAACATGAAAATGATGTGAGATATGTCAACGTACAAAGCACAGATGGTGACTGAGTGCCAACATTTTAAGTGATCCTTTTCAGTTGATCATGCATAATTTAATATGTCAGTCATTTAAGGCTCAATAGGAAACAGCAAACTTGTGGGAAGTAATTCAAAACAAACCTCTTGGAGCCAATATTAACAATAAGCAAACTACAACACAGCAGGCAAAAAATATTATTGGACGACTTTCCTGCATTTGGCTTTCGTTTTGAAAATTCTGTATTACTCTTTTCCTGTTCCAAAGTGACCCAGAATTCAAAGAATGTAATGTAGTTTTTATTCATTTTGATGAAAGTTAGCTTCTTGATATTAAAGTAATTTTGTAGTAGCCAAATGCAGATATAAATGGAAGAAACATTAAAAATACGATGAGTTTCCTACATATGTAAACCTTTATTGATGAAAATATTAATATATGTGTATAAAGTGAAAACTTAGAAAACCTGTAGACATAATTAAGCATTTCTTTGTTGATAACTGTTACTACATTTTTAGTTTCAAGTAATGTTATTCAAATGATTTTAGAGTTAAGTGAGATGTGGACAGTGTAGTAAACTTAGCTGTTCTTTACATTTTTAATTTACAAAAGTATTTTAGATTTTTTAAAATTAAATTTACCTGTTCTATTCATTGTTGTATAAAACTGGTAGGTGTGCCGGGTGCAGTGGCTCACGCCTGTGATCCCAGCACTTTGGGAGGCCGAGATGGGCGGATCACTAGGTCAGGAGGTTGAGACCATCCTGGCTAACACGGTGAAACCCCCTCTCTACTAAAAAATACAGAAAACTAGCCGGGCGAGGTGGCGGGCGCCTGTAGTCCCAGCTACTCGGGAGGCTGAGGCAGGAGAATGGCGTGAACCCGGGAGGCGGAGCTTGCAGTGAGCTGAGATCCGGCCACTGCACTCCAGGCTGGGCGACAGAGCGAGACTCCATCAAAAAAAAAAAAAAAAAAAAAAAAAAAAAAAAAAAAACCTGGTAGGTGTATGCTGACACAATTTTATTTCTCTACCCAAGTTACTTCTACTATAAAAGGTGGTGTGATTAACTAGTGATACATAAATTTACATTTGTGTAATTGTTTTTAAAGATATTGGAACAAGAAAGAATAAGAGACTTCAATATTAACAACTACACTTAGCCAATAAAGCAGTTATGCCATAAGGACCTAAAAATATTCAGGAGAATTTTTAAAACTATAGGCAAAAAAGTGCTCTGCCAGCCCCATTAGATGAAGCTATAGCAGCACAAAGCTGTAGTGTAAGAGGTTTGCGTATGTTCAGGGAAAATCCTGGCAGGAGAGAGTTTCAAAAGCACTGAACATTTGAACTGCTTTCTCACCATAAGTTTCTAGTAATTGTGGTTGGTGGTCCGGGATGTTAGATAGTCAGCCGGGCCACCTGCACTTGTCATTGCTTAAGAGTAACTCCAAGCCTGTCTAATATCGAAGTGTTGGAAAATCAGGTATAAATAACAAATGTAAAACAATGTTAAATCTCCTTTGCTTTAGCCCATGTATATCTTAGCTACTTTTCATTTTTCCTATATCTACTATGTTAATATAGGTATAGCTTTTCAATTACTATCACATGTAAGTAAAATAAATAGCATCTCCCTTTCCCACAAACCTATACAGTGTTGAATACAAAGATGAACAATATGAATGAAAGAACATAGGCTATGTTTAAATATGGGAAATATTGTAATTCACCAATTTGTAGTAGAACATTATGATTTAAACCATATGGAATTCAGATGCAAATATAGCTCTGGATATATTAAAATTTTAATCCTATTTCAATAAAAATATGATATTTAATACATGTCACAAACTATTACATTAAAAGATTCAAAAGTGATAATGTCAAAACTAGAGATTGAAAGCTGGAAAGACTAGAGACTTTCATAATATTATGTTGTTTTTTTCATCTCTGTGTAGCTTTAAAATTGTACTTGGAAATTAGAACATATTCTATCTAAGCAAAGAAAATGGCTGAGAAAAGCAAAGGGTCAGTCTGCTTTACTTTCTTCTTTCTTTCTATATTTTTTCCATTTGTCACTAAGTCAGAAGAAAAGCCAAACAGAAGGCTCAGGGTAAGCTGTGTTTTGGAAATTTTGACAACAAAACACATAAAGCACACATTCTTATGAGATTTCAGAAAAATGTAATCTTTTACTATAGTTATTTAAATGTAGCACTGATAATTAAAATTGACAGCATTCAGATTTTTTTTAGGGTGTATTTGGGATCATGGACAGCAAAGAACATTTTTAAAATTATTAATTTCCCAGAAATAATAAAGTATATATTTTTATACAAGACTCTGTTATCTGAAAACATAATATGAATTTGTTTATCTATTTAATCTATATTTATTATCAATGCATTTCATATCCTTTTAGTATGTGTTTATTTTATATTATATATACTATATATTTCCTCTTATAAACGTGTATTTATTATAAATATATATATTCTCTTAAAAGGTTGAACCAGCATATTAAAATGTTGAGAAAACCTTACAATTAAGAAAACTGCTCAAATTTGTTTTACTCAGTATTTCATACATATCTTTATGTTTTTTTTCTTTTCAACCAAATAGCTATTAGAATCTCTGAAAGATTCAATTGTGAATTAAAGTAAAAATATCTATGATTAGTTTGGTTTTGTGGATGTTTAGTTTGCTTATAACATATTGTTGTTGGCTCTGGGAAGTTGACAGACGTTATCACAAGCTTCACAATCTAAATAATTATTTTCTGTTGTCCAATATTAAGAGGAAAATACTTAGCAATAATTGAAAGTTGAATTTAATTATTTCTGCTAGATAATGAGCATCCTAGCATAATAATTGGAATTTGTTTTTCCTGAGTTTTAAGTCTCTTCATCAAGGAAAGAAGCTAATTTTAAAAACTGTTAGCAAGAATTTATATTGTACATGCCATGGGTATATATATTTTCTCCAAAAATAAATGTCTGATTTTATCAGTCCGATTTCACACTGCTGATAAACATACCCAAGATGGGATAAATTACAAAGAAAAGGAGGTTTAATGGAGTCAATTCCATGTCACTGGGGAAGCCTCACAATCATGGCGGAAGGCAGAAGGCAAGTCTTATATGGCAGCAGGCAAGAGAGAGAACGAGAACCAAGTGAAAGGAGCTTCTTCTTATAAAACCATCAGATCTCGTGAGACTTATTCACTACCATGAGAAGGGTATGGGTGAAACCACCTCCATGATTCAATTATCTCCCACAGGGACCCTCCCGCAACACATGGGAATTATGGGAGCTACAATTCAAAGGGAGCTTTGGGTGGGGACACAGCCAAACCATATCACTGATTAAAATGAGTTTGCTATTGTTAGCATGAGAGCCATAGAATAAGTGGCTTTTCCCATAGGTGCAGTAACCTGGGATTTGATATTAGAATTTCCACAATGACCTTGTTGGTTTTTTCTTTGGGCCATACCCATAAGGGAAGAGTATGTTCAACCACAAATTACATCACCTGAATGGCATAATATCATAGGCTCCTCAAAGTGTCCAAATATCTACCCTACAAATTGCCCCCCACATTTTGGCAATTGTTAGTAGGATAAGTGTCCAAATATCATTTTAAAAACAGAAAAGACAACATTATTCATTATCGTAGTCTTATGTGTACATTACACACCTAGTATTGTGCAAACATTTGCCTCACTAAACCATCATTTAAGAAGTTATTAATTGACACTTAGGAGTTAAATAATATGCCAAGTGATACACACTAGCCAGCTGTTAACCTAGGATTTAAACTAGACTTCTAACTTTGAAGCCTGTATTATTATTCCGCATTGTTCCATTACCTCATATTTTATCAAGACTATTGTTAAGCAGAAGATGCTACTAAGTGACAATTAAATTAGAAAGACCTAATAGAAAATGAAATTTCTACTGGATTTACTGAAAATAAAGATGTTAAGAGATGTTACTACTTTTTTTTGAACTAAGGAGAATTTTAAGATAATAAGATCCAAATTCTTTTTTTACGAAAGGGAAATTAGAGTATGTGTGACTAGTTCCAAACTGCACAACAACAAATAGGGATTAAAACGGATGTTGGTTGACCTCTATCAGCCTTGATAGAAAGAGAAACTATTCTCTATTTTTAGATTTATACTCACTCATTATTACCCTTTCTCTATTGGAGCATCGGTAACTGTTCTGGCAATAATGCCTTAAATATTGCTTTAAACCTGGCTTCTAACTCACCTCATGAGGATATTTTAAAAAAGCGAGTGGGCAGAGGAAGAGAGTCAAGCGTGAGTATGGAAGAGAGACAAAGACCAACTTGCTTCTCCACTTAATTTTATGGTAAGCTTAGCCTCTCTGTTAACTAAAGCAGTATATGCTTTAGAATATACTCAGTCACACTATCTATATGTGCTTCTAATCATGACTATTTTCCCTGCTGGAAACTGAAAGTAGAGTTGGCCCTCCTTTCCCAAAGAAGCCCTTTCTGTATTTTTCAAATGCAGAGGACTATGGCAAGATGGATCCAGTAGATTTCACAAAATAGAAATTGAACATAGTCAAGTGAAAAATGCAGTCTGTAAATGTGAGAAAATAAATTAGGATAGACACTGGTAAGTTTTACTAGCATAAATTAGTTATTTTTAGGATCTGATATCAGAAGGGATTCATCAAACTATGAATGAGCAGCTAATCACAAAAGAGCAGAGCGGAGGACCACTTTAGCTAGTGCATAGATTCTAAACTAAACTTACACATTCTTAGTTTTCATGCAGGTAATTTGAAGAACTTTGTTAGTGTAGGCAGAGTGCATCCCTTATATCATTCTTCAGATTCTCTCTTCCTATTAGCTATTAACATGGAGGCCTCATGTTTGAGAGCCATTTAGAATCACTGATTTGATACATGAATCAATATAGCCCAGGAATATTATAGGGATCATCCCTAAATATGCACACACAAAAAACAGACTTCTGTAGTGTTAAGTAGGTAAGAGTGGTGTTGTTACTACATCATAGTTTATAACATGTTTATACAATGAACTCAACAAAAACTTTCCATTGCATAACAAAAGCAAGGGAAAATTAATAAGAGATTATCCAAGACATGGACAAATAGTTCCTTTGAGAGGGTACTTGCTTCTGTGGTTGGAAATACGTGTAAACTCAAACACTGAATAAGATTGCAACCACCTTACCTAGTATCAGATCATAGACATCCTATTGGCCAAAGCAGAAACCGACCTTCCCTAGAAACTCTGTTTAAATAGAGAAACAAAAACCAGAATTCTGGATTTAACTCCATGTTGGTCAAAGCAAAAACTGACCATCACTGGAAACTCTCTGCTTTAAACAGAAAAACAAACAATAAAATCAGAATTCTGGGACCAACTCTTGGTACCCACAAGGAGCTGATCCTAAGCTGATCCTATGTTTTTCAATGAAAATTATAATCACTGCCTAGATTAAGAAGACCCAGAGGATCTACAGTTAATTAGCTAGGACAGGATTTTACAAAGACATTCCAAGGAACAAATAATCCACAAGATGCCTCCAATAAAGCATTTATAGGCAAATACGTTTGGGAAATCATAGAAATTCAGAAAGCACATTAGCATATTAAAGCTTCCAGTTAAAGACATCTGTGCAATTTTACAGAATATGAGTTTATTTCTAAATTTATTTGTTCATTGTATTATTTACTTCTGTAAACTTAGTTAATACTGAGTTTCCGGCATTTCCAGAATACCTTTTAGGAATGAAACTAATGTAGAGATCTCTTAGAGTGATGCAGTGGTAACCATGGCTGTAGAAAAACACTGTGAAAAAGGAAATTTGTTATATTCAAAAAGGAGAAGTCAGAACAGTAAAGCCACGTCATACCAAATTGTATTAGCCTCAACACACTAAAGGCGAAACCACTCGATTGACCTAATCCTAGCAGCAATGGTAGTTGCGGCTGTCAATATATGATCTCATCATGGTAGGAATACAAACATTCTAACTTTACACACAGAAATTGATATGAAACCTGGTCATTTGTATGCCTTTAGGTCAGTTTGAGAGATTAAATTATTTATTTTGTCTGATAGGAATGTCTCATGTTGACATTTTTGTCTTTTATTACAACTTAAAACTTCCATTTGCTATATTGAGGTCAACTTGCTTCAAAATAGGAAACAGGCATGAACTACTTTGACTGTGCGAAGGTTTCTTTTTTATAGGGTCTCAAGACAATAGCGAGATGAGTTTTCTAAATGAAAATATGGATATTTAGTGGCATAAGCATTTTTCAAACAAAGATTAAAATGCACATGCCAAGAAAGGCAGAAAACACAATGAGGGAACTAACCACAAGTACCGCTGGGTTTAGGTTTCTGTTTTTGTGATTTCAGAAATGCACCTTCTAAAAAAGCAACAGGAATCTAGTCTTGAAATGCTAATAGGTCTTTTCTGAGTTATTGATAGACAGTGAAAGACTTTCTCTAGAAAAAAAAAAGATATATATAGCTTCTATAAGATACTTGGGAAGGCTCACAGGAAAATAAGAATATGGTCTTTCTGCAAATAATGACAGCAGGAGCTACTTCTCTATATTACTCACAGATATAGATACAGAAAATCTGGAATAAAATGGCAAAATATAAATAATAATTGTCTTTGTGTAAATAACATTTTGAGTGAGTTATTTTCTATATTTTATGTTCTCTATTGCCCCCTTTTCAAGATAAGCACTTATTATTTTGCCAATCATATAAAGTAGGAAGATATTTTTATAAAATTAAGAAAAAAAGATGAAAGCAATACAAAATTCTGAACGGTCTGACAAAATTTTACACAAGTCTCAGAACAGATAGATCTAGACAGTTAATATCATGATGTTTAACATTTCCATATAAACACATTTTATTTATTATTTGGGAATAAATAATGAGATCCTCAGTTTTGCCTGTGGAATCAGACCTGGGCAATCAGCACTAGTTTACTTTCTAAAACAAACATCTGTTTTTTCTCAGGTTACCACAGAATCAATTTCAAACATAGTCACCACTGATGAGAGGATAACCTGCTATTTCCTTGACTGGTTTCAAATTATTGTAGTCCTTTATACACTTCTTTTTCTTCAGCAGCCTGTGTTATTGCCAAATTCCTTAACATGTTTCTGCAAGCATCATGGTCCAGCAATGTCCATTAGAAAATGCACAATGTTAGGAATGCTTTAGGCTGATGATTTGCCTTGAAGCAATCCTGGGTCATGTCAAGAAGATCCGATTTCAGCGAAGATAGAAAGTTGAAAATTCTCAGCTAAAATTGATCATGAAAGTGTATTAGTTTAGCAAAATGCCAATCAAATGATGCATGCAGAGATGAGCTAGAGAGGCTAATGAGGAAAGTGAGCACATCGTTGGCACACTAACAGACAGCATATTGTCCTGTGGCTTCCAGCTCATACTTTCTACTTAAAATAAAATTCTTAGACAATTCCTCGGTTGTGATACACTGTGAACCCTGTGGCAATGGAGTCACAGGCATTACAATTTAGCTTTATGGGGCTAGTCTGTAAAATAGGGTGAATGACAGGAAGTCAAACCACATACTGACTGATAAGTTGAAATAGGGTGATCACAAACAAGTCAGGCAGAGAAAACATCACAAAACCCCATTATCTGGCAAGTTGAAGCAGTGTGAGACATTGCTGATGGCTGAGAAGTGACAGCAGGGAAAGAAAAAATACATATAGTAGCATGCAAGCTACTGAATAGGGAAAGCTCGATTTGTGCAAAAATGTCATGAAGTCCTTGGGGCAGAGGCAAAAGCCTGTATGATGACAGGTCCTGCAAGCAGTAGTCATAGCAGTGACTAAGAAACAGTGCACAAATATTCTCCTGCCTGAGCTGCATTGCAAATAAGAAGTTTATGTTTTCAGCCAAGCCCATAGAAAAATATTGACATCGAATATTTTTAAAGATGGGAACCTAAAAATGCTATCTTTTGCTGAATCACACAGAATAGTAATGCATTATAGAGTCATCATTTAAATTGTAAAGTATGGTTTGTTTGGTATAATAACTGAATTGTAATTATGCATAATTAGTGAGATTTAACACCTTTAATTGCTTAAATATGTAAATGGAATTCATTCATTTTCTGTACAGGTGCACTGCTATGAGAGTTTGCAAAACAGCTGTAAAATTATTGATAGTTAAATGAAAGAATAAAGAACGCTTTTACATACCTATGCTGACATGACACCTCTCTTCTTTCACTGAGATCCACATACCGTTGCAGAGTCAACACATATCTGTCACTGAAAATATTTTTGACAACCTATCAAAAATGACCTTTCCTGACAACCTGTCTCCAAGAAGCTTCTCCTTCGGGGTTGCTACAATGGCCAATAAGACACACTTGATCTATTTACTTATTTAGTAAGTGGAGTGGACTGCGCTGACTACATAACAAAAGCTGGGGCAAAGTAAAAAGGAGGAATATAGAAAAACTCCAAGATATGATGCTGGGCAAAGGTTTAGATGGCGAATCCAAATATAGGTGCACAATTACTGTAATGCATCATTTTCAACCTAGCATGCCAATAGCTTGTTCCCTCTCGATATCACCTTTCTACTACAGCATATTCAGAGGGTATCTGGTAGAATTCTGGTTCTATATGTTACTATGTGTTACATAAAAATCTTTTTTGACAGTCTGAAATTATTGTGAAATACTAAGTTATGCAAAGTCAAGCACAATACATCAAAGACTTTCCATATTAATGTGTGTATTACGTATCTTCAAGAATGATTATGGGATGCAACTTCCTGACACCCTAATTTATCTAAAACTTATTTGCTAGTTGAACTCCGCCACAATATATTAATGTGTGCATTACGTATCTTCAAAGAATGATTATAGGATGCAACTTCCTGACTTGTCGAAAACTTACTTGCTAGTTGAACTCCCTCATGACATTTTTTGACAAACTAAAATTGCAGTGAAAAAGTTTCAATCAATTATTTTCTGTTTAATAATTTTGGGTTATCTGAATATATATATCTCTCTTTCTCTTGACTTCAGATTCTTTGAGGGAAGCAGTAGGATATTCCCATCTCTATAATGCTGGGACTTAACTTAATTCTTTAACATAGTGAAACGCAATATATGTTTATACAATTAATAATCGAGTGATGATGATTGTAATTCTAACACT
Organism: Macaca thibetana thibetana; assembly: GCF_024542745.1. Classification (NCBI taxonomy): domain Eukaryota; kingdom Metazoa; phylum Chordata; class Mammalia; order Primates; family Cercopithecidae; genus Macaca; species Macaca thibetana. Next base: position 65,482,739 of record NC_065594.1, read on the forward strand.
GTATCACTCTCAAATTAATGTGATGCTATTTTTTTCCAGTTTGTGTCAAATTTGGAGATAATTTGATAAATCTTGAAAACAACACGAACATAGAAACAGCTGGTAGAAACTATATAACATTCATTCTCTAAAATTCTTGACTCTTGTGTTATTCTATATACATATCACTTAAAAACTAATTTGTATAGATTTGATATCTCCAATTATGGAGATATCCATAATTAAAACACACATACTTAATTAAAACACACATACTTTCTGGGATAGACTTGCTAAATAAATGTGATTGAAGACTTTAAGATGACCAAAATGAGACACATCCTTGTGTAAGCCCATCCTCTTGACCTGTGACATGCTTCTACTCAAGAGAATATGGTAAAGGTGATGAGATATCATAGTGATTATGCTTTCTTATATGGTAAAAATGAGAGATTTTGTTGATGTAATTAAGGTCCCTAATTGATTGCCATTCAGTTAATACAAAGGGAAACTATTCTGGGTATGACTAACCAAACTATACTCTGCCTTTAAAACAAGCAAACAAACAAAAAACTAGGTCTTCTCTGAAGTCAGAGACTCAAAGCAGCAGAAACTCTTTCTTTCCACAGCTGGCCTCCAAGAAGGCGGCTACTGTGAACTATACAACCAAAATAAATTCACTCACCAGGCTGGAGAATTGGATCCTTCTCTAGTCTGGCTTCCAGATAAGAACACAGCCCAGCTGATACCTTGATTTCAACCATTGCAGACTCTGAGCAGAGAACTCAGATGTTGATCAGAAATGCCCTGGTGTTGGACTTACAGGAAATGATCGAATAAAACATGGATATTGATTTAAGATCCTAAAGATGTGGTAATTTATTACACAGCATAAAAAATTGATACACTCATTGACAATTAAAGCTCAGGGAAAAAATAAGTTTGTTTTTGGTATATGTATGTCGCAAATATTACATGGGGCAAAAATATTTGTTTCTTACCTGAAATTTGAATTTAGTATATAGCCTGAATTATATTATTTATTTATTTGTTTGCTTATTTATTATTTTTAAATCTGCCAACCCTACTTGGGAAATTCTGTTCACATTTATCACTTCTTCAACTCTACAGTTAATTCACTAGTACTTTCCGTGTGAAGTTTATTTTGAGAAGAGTCATAAAATCTCAACAAACTATTCTAGGGGAAAAAAATGGAGGCCTCAAATTAAGGAATTTTTAGATTCGTATAGTGTAAAGGGCCTGTTTTGTCTTACCATTTTTATCCTAGTCATATCTACACAGGCCAATAATTCAAAACAGGTTGTCACTTTTAAACACACACATACACATAAACACACAGTCATTAAAACACATCCCTAAAACCACATGCTATGCAATAACTTAGTTCTCTCTAAAGAATACTTTATAGAATTTCCTTTGAAATCAAAACCAGAACAATTAAAATATTTTTAAAAGTCTATCTTCATTCAATTTCCAAATTTCTCTTAATGTCACAGGAATCCAAGTAAACTAGTAAAATAATCAATACCAGACTTTTGGATTACAATTGTATTTTCTTTAAACATGGTACCTGCCACTAAGTTCTCAATACATCCTGAGAATTTCTCTATAATGAGGTTATTGTTTTAGACTTTAGATGGCCTTTAAATGAAAAAGTGTTTTAAATAAAAAGAGTCCATGTTTTGATGTCAGTGAAATTCTGTTTAATCCTATGTTCTTACAGTTGTTTTAAATACAGTTCACTTTTTATACATTCACTTCAGGAGTTTATGTAATATATCTGACAGAACAATGATTATCAGAGAGAGAAAAACAGAAAACGGACAAAGGCATGGTGATCATGAGAAATGTGTATAGATTTATACTCTGTCAAATGCTTTCACCTATGTATCATCTCTTTTTACCTTACCCAGATGCTATGAGGCAAGTAAGGAAGATAGTATTAACTTCATTTTGCAGAGGAAGAAAATGAAATAGCAAGGTTACATAACTTTTGATTTGGCACTTGAACGCACAGCTTCATGTAAAGTATTTTTTTCCAATTTATTTTTTCTCAATTACTTTCACTTAGAGCATCTCAATGAAGGAAAAGCTACCTTTTATTTGTAAACCCCTTTCTTTGTGTGAGGTTACTCAAGAAGAAAAAAGCAAAAAACAAAATTTACAGACACAAATACTGATTCATAATATTCCATTGATGAACTGGAATTCATAGATAGAGGGCAAAGAGCTAGTTCAAACAGAAAATGGCTTATATCCTGTACTTCACCAGGGAAGTCATTCTGACCTCGGTTTGTTTTGTTCATTTTTCCATCATTGTAGCATGACCACGAGATCTCAGATATCCAGCTGTCACAGAGGAAGTGGGAATTTTTAACCATGAATGTCAAGTCATCTTTTCAATGTGAACGTTTGCTACTGCCAAATAGGAAACACCATTTTGTTTTCAGGTATGTGAGAGCAAATCATTATACATAATCCCGAATCTCCATATTTTAAAAAATGATAATGATAAAGTTATTTTATCCTTTAGAGAGACCGTTTAGAGTTAAGATCAGTCTAGAGTTCACGTTGCTTTAGAGGATTAGATCACTTCTTCTTTCTTCTTCTTTTTCAAAGGTCTATTGAAAAGCTCTAGGTCTATCTGGGTAGCTCACTCTTTGATGTGTAAATTGTTCTTCTGTTACTGAGACTGCAAAGAGGTTAGTTTTACCAAATGTAACCTTTCTCTCCATACACAGTAATGAATGCACATGGACTCTCACTTAAATGTCATTGTCACCCGGATGTTCACATGAGATAGGCAAAAGTAGTTCAGGGCAAGGGAAACCACTTCAGCCAATAAATAACTGTGATGTGTAATGCCATTTTACCCTTCGAAAGAAAGAGGTTTTTTTACATGTTGGGGATTTTGTTTATTTAGTTCTTTTGTATTGTATCCCTTAGACATATACATTTGAAAAATGACTGTACATATTACAAATGTTGCATAATTAATTTTAAATGGAAAACAATAACATTTCTGCCTCAATCATCATTGTGATTAAACACAGTCAATGTATCATTTGAATTCTAGGTAGTTCCATATACTGTTTCGCAGATGTGTCTTAATTCTGTTTCTGTTCAGAAATAACTAGAAAAATATTTAAAAGCTTTTTACATGGCTAAATATAAACATATTTTTATTATAGGATTTTTCATTCCAACATTCGGTTTTTAAAATGCCACAAACAATCATTAGTTTCCTGAGAGATAACCTAATTTGGGCGGTGTGAAATTCACTGGTTTTAGGTTCACATGAATTTCAATGACTTTTTTATTATTCGTCTCAATTGAGTTTTAAGTTATATTTCCTTTAGTTCTTAGCCTTCAAACTTTAAATATGATTCAATTACCTCAAATTCTGGCAAGGACTCATAATATTACATTCCCATAGGAGAATAAACAACCATGTTTAAGAATGGTTGATACATTTTTTGTATAAAAGTAAAGCAGTATAGAATGAAATTTTATTATTAATATCATTGGCAGAATAAATTATTTCCAAAGGTCAAATTATTCCATTTTATATGTTGAATCTAAATTTTGCATTATAATCATCTATTTCTCTAGTGTAGAAATCAGTCATTTTCTGATCACAGCTATAAATATTTATCCTTTTTACCTTCCATATTGTGAAGATTTCTTAAACTAGAATAGATTAACTCATTTGTATCTGACCTTATTACAGATATGTTAAGGAAAGCATACCTGAAATTTAAATCTGGCATAATTCAGAACAATTACTATCTAGAAAAATGAGCAAGTTTTCCTAAATCTTCTGAGGAACGCTTTCTGATTTTCTTTATTATAGTTTTTTAAATTTTATTTTATATTTTTAAGAAAAGATAATATAATGCCTATTATGAGCCAGCCACTTCGGAAATATTAACACATTTAATCCAAATAACAACTCTATGGGTACTAACTCATTTTGTAATTGAAGAAACCGCATCACATCAAGATTGGATAACTTGCCTCAAGAGATACATGTATGACTTTAAGAGAGCATCAATGGAATATTAATGAGGAAAAGAAATTACAGAATTTTATTCTTTAGACTTCTCTACACCAGCGTTTCAAAGATTTAGATCTATATCTAACATTACAAAGAGGCTTGAACATGCACTTATGTACACACACACAAACACACCCTACAACTTTGATTTCATCATTTTTTTAAAAAACACTATTTACAATGTGTCCCTTTTATTTGACCAAGTCCTTATTTCTTTCACATAACTCTAAGTAATGTTTAATGAGACACTGATATTCACCTTACCTGGCTAGGCCAATGCCACTTGACTCCATATGCCTCCCTGGACCAAACAATAATGTTGGCCCACAAACTGCCATCCAGTTTATAAATTAGAGCCCAAGTGTCAGGCTGCATCTAGGCATATGGATAGCAAACTTACACTAGGGAGGATTAAAAATTTTTTCTTCCTGCCTCTGAAATATCCTTGCTTACACTCTTGTAGGAGGAATTCAACTGATATCATTCTAAATATTATCTCAGCAAATTTTTAACAGCTGTACCCCTGGATTTTCAATTTGTCCAAATAAATGGAATCAAAAGATGGCTTGTTGAAGTTTAATTTGTTCTTGAATCATCAAAGGAGGTCATTTAAGCATAAAAAACTTTTTCCTAGAACATATCTACAAAACTCAGTCCCACACCACTGGAGATGGGAAGGCTTCTCCATGTGCAATTGGTTCCTTAAGCACAAGAGGGAGTGTCTTGGCCTGAATTCTAAAGTTGAGCTGCCACTCTTCATCATATTTGGAGGAGGTGCCAAAAACTCTTCATTTATGCTACATATATTCTGTCTCTATGTATGAAATATTGTACACCAACCAAGAATAAAGCTTTAATATTTCTTTCCTATAATGGATAGGAGTTTGCTTTAGAACTTTCTATTGTGTAATATTCATACATAAGATATGATTTCACAGAAGTGGCAGAATTTATAGTAAAACCATCACAACCACCAGAACAGCAATAATGCAGATTTGTGTTTCTGTAATTCACTACTTTAAATGTGGGTAGCATACTGCATTTTATCAGTGATGACACTCCTTAGTAACCATTTTATGTAATGAGACCATCTGCCAATACTTTACCTTCACATAAACCTTCACTACTCTTCTAAGTGTTAAAAAAAAAAAAGTACTTAAAATTCTTTTTTTTTTTTCCTTTGCTGTGCACAGCTTGTTCCTTTAAAGCTAAGGAATTTCAGAGGTTTGACCTATTTCAGAATATTCTTCTCTAGCCTAAGCTCTTTGACTACATCCCTCTTTAGATTCACATTAAACTAATTCTGGATAGAGTTTAGTGATCTTTGACATCAATATAATAATCTTTGATGCAAAGAAATATATAATTCTATTCACTAAATTACAACCAATTACATTTAGACCTTTGACCCAGTTAATGACTTTGAGATCAAGCAAAACAATTGGAGGAACAGACCACTTTCTTGATCATTGCCTGCAATTTTCTATGAACTGAAATTTTTACAGTGAGCTAATTGGTGGTGCACTGACTTCCTCCCAGAATTGAGAAACAAAGATACATTAAAATAGTTTACAAAAATTTTATCATTAAAAAGTACAAGATTATAAAAAGATAGAGGACATAAGTTACATAAGATGCATTTTATGTAAAGAGAGTATCATAATCACACACTTTATTAGAAACTGTAAGTGAATTTACTTTGCAGTTTTCATATTAGTTAGGATTCAAACCTCTTTTATGTCCTAATTTATGTCTTATAACTGGACTAGAAATTTAAATACAGTCCTACATAGCAAAATGACATTTATGTAAAATACAGACTGCAAATACTCATAAGATGATGATGGAACTGAAAAATTCCTATCACCTAGTTATTTGTGTTATAGTTGTTTACTGTATTCAGTACAATAACATGCTGTACAAGTTTGTAGCCTATAAGCAATAGGTTATACCACACAATCTAGGTGTATAGTGGGCTATATCATCTAAATATAACAAGCGATAAATTATACCACACAAATCTAGGTGTGTAGTAGGCTATCCCATTTCAGTTGGTGTAAATACACTCTACGATGCTTGCACAATGATGGAATAATCTAACAGTGCATGTACTCTCATCTTTAAGCAATGCATGACTGTATGTTTTTTAGTTTATTTTTCCTGCTATAAGAAAATATCACATACTGTGTAATTTCTAAATAAGAAAAAGTTATTTCTTACAGTTGTGGAGGCTAGGAAGTCAAAGATCAAGGTACAGACATTGATGAGGGCTACTGTCAACTTCCAATATGGTGCCTTGTTGCTGTGTCTTTGTATGGCAGAAGGTAGAAGAACAAGATAGTACTTTCTTTTACCTCCAGCCCTTTTATTAAAGTACTAATCCTATTCATGAGGGCATAGCCATCAAGACGTAATCACCTCTTATTGGCCTTATCACTTAATATTGTTGCACTGGGAATTAGGTTTCAACATGAATTTTGGAGAAGATGTCATTATTCTACTATAGCATTCTGTCTTATAGAAATCATACCTTCTTCAAAGTTGCCATTATTTTAGAATACATTTGCCATGTTATCTATAAAGAGTATTAAGATTTGTTTTTCTTCCTCAACATTATTCTCCTTTTTTTAATCAAGATAAGTGGAAAAAATAATGTTTAAATTCAGGTAACAGATTGCCAAACCAAGAAATGTTTTCTCATGCAGAATGTGAAAAATCAAGCTAAGACAAAAATAGAGCAATTATTTGAAATGAGGAACCATTTTAGAGTTTAGCACCAACATAATAAACCTTTGAAGATGTTTGTTTATTTTTTGGTTCAGTTAAAACTCTGTTCTATAATAGAATAGAAATTGTGTCCAACTCTTTATGGAACTATTTGTTCCTTTCATGATAATTACTATTAAAAGTATTTCATTCATCCGAGCAACTGTATCTGTTAAGCTGTGGGCAATAAAAGTTGCCAAGGATTTTAGGCTAAGATCCAATGTATATTTATCTGGAGTTTTGAGAAACTCCTGGAAACTAGGCCGTTCTCATGTTATGTATATTAACAATAGTTTTCCATAGAGGATCCTAGAATAAGATTGTTCCCATGAGTTACACTTAAAAATGTTTCCCACATGCAGAGCTTACACTACATATGAAACAAAAAACTTGAAAGTAAGTACAAATAACCTCATTCTGAAAGGTACCTTAATGAATCTGTGAATGTGTTGTTATTAATTTTCTTGTGTTAATTTCTAATATGAACACATACAAAATTATAGGCATGTTAGCAATTCAATTTTGAAATCAGATAGCTTTATTTTTCACAAAAGGGGATATGCAAGTAATCACAATCATATAATATTTATTGACTATTTCTTTAGAAATGGTGTGTTTATGTAATTTCACTAAGGATCCATTTAAAACCATTTTATAGTATTCTCAAACATAAAATCAGTTGGTATAATTTCTATTATTGTATTTTTAAATTTTCACCTATATGTGTTTTTTATATTTATGTATCTATTTTAATTTTATTACAATTTTTCTATGCTTTTGTGCAATTTAGATCTCCTTCCTAAAATTTGTGTGTGTGAATGTTTATCTGTAAACATCTTGCAAGTTAAAGCCCTAGTTTAGCTTCTCCAATTTCTGTGTCACATAGATCTATGTCAAGATCTATGCTATCTAAAGGTGGGTCAGTGATTTATTTACATTACTAGTTAAACAGAGCATTTTATTTTTAGTCAGTCCTTTTTGTACATGTGGTGTTTATAAATCCAAGGTATCAATGACTCAAGTACTAAGTCAATTACAAAAACAATTTAAGGCTTCATATATGTGAGAAGTAGGGGAATGTTTGACGACATTAATATTTGTAAATAATTATATGCTGGGCACTCTGTAAGTACTCTATTGTTGCTATTTACTGTTAATGAATTTTTCAAAAATAATTATTGTGTACCTGCCTTTTTATCAAGTATATTTAACATTACACAAATGTACAAAGGCTGGGATTAACATTCAAATAAACAATCCAGAAAAATCACTTAAACTCACTAAGATTACCAATGAACTGGGTTGTACTATTAGGACTAAATACAATGTATAAGTGTAATTTATATAAGTGATGTTTTCATTGCCTGACAACCTTCTAGGAGCTAGAAATAGAACAGGAAGAGAAAGGCAATGGTAGGGCTATGATTATAGGAAAAACTAATCAAAGGGCAAAGAGCAGGGGCAGCTAATCTGTCTAAGGAGGGATGAGGTGAAGGTAATGCAGTGGAAGTTTTCCACAAGAGTTGATATGTAAACTGACAGCTGAATTATGACTAATTGGAGTTAGTCAGAAAAATGAGATGAGGTAAGAAAGGAAAAACGTTCCAGGTAGTTACCACATTTATGGTAAAAAAAAAAAAAATAACCTGATTAACCTGGCTAATTTGTCTGTTAGTTAAATATCAGAATTTTATTTTATCACATAAGACATCTGAAACTCTTAGAGTTGAAAACATGTATTGACCTAGGTTCACCTAATTAATGAGAGAGCCTGAATTGAAACCTATCCTCTCTGACAGTAGAGTAGAAAATATTCTTTCCAATTTGCCGCCGTGATGGTACATACAATAGGGACTAAATACATTTCTGTGGTTTGAGTTAAAAAACCTAGACTAATCAACTCTAGAAAATTTGAACATTTTATAAATTTTTAATTTAAAATGTTGCCTATGTTAGTACTATTAATATTCCTATATAATATGAAGTAGTAGACAATAATTATTTAAAGCCTTATATGTTTTACCAATATTTATCCAAAAGCAGCCCAACTCTTAATGCTATCTGATCAACACAATTTCACTAACACAAGGTTTATGCATATGGTAGGCTAGGTAACTAGGCAATTTTACATATATTTTCCTAAGAAGATAGGACTATTGTTATTGTTTCTGCTCTAGAGGAAACCTTGAGGTTTCTTGTCTCTGAAAAGGAAAAATTCAGAGCAAAATTTCAATAAGAGCAGCAATCACAAATGCTCCAATTGGCTGACAGAAATATCAGCCAATACAAATAACATACCAGTGCAATTTTCAAAGAACAGTGCTTCTACTGTGCCTTATGCTGTTGTCCCATGACTGCAAAAAAGTGAAGTAAAATGTGGATCAAGTATCAATTAATAAAATGTATTTTGAATATAGTAATGCTGAGCTTTGGAAATAGAAATACTGTTGGAAATTCAGCTTTAGTTTTTGAAAACATGACACGGCATTTAACTATTTTACTAAATGTTCATTTTTTAAAAACATATAGTTTTAATCCATAATAATTTAAGCTTCAACATTACATGTGAGATTTTTCACATCAATATATTAAGGCTAAATTAAACATTGCCTTAGGCCGGAAATAAACTTTCCATCAAACAAATGCAAAAAAAGAAAGATGTTTTCTTCTTATGTTTTCCAAAAGCATTTGTTTTTGCTCTCTTTGATTATTTTGCTGTTGAAAAGGGCCTAAATCTTATTGTTCAGATAGATGTTCTGAAAGGATTTTGAAAATGTTTGTTATAAAGACAGAGAGTTTTCTTGTAAGTATAATAAATGTTGACAAGTATCCTCTGTTTCTCTGAAACACATAATTCACTTTTTATTTCTCTCATCCTCTACTTTTATAATTATTATCAATGAACTTGTTTAGTCCACAAAATATGACTATGTAGAATAAGAGCAAAGATAATAGAAAAAAGTTCTAATTAATATTTTAAAAGTCACATTTTGCATGAAATATGTATGCGTGTAGGTTAAATAACTTGAACATATCATTCTACATAAAAACATACATTTCTCTAAATAGCTATTGAATAATACCACTTGGAGCGATGATAAATAATTTTCAGCAATTATGTTCATAATATGTCACTACTTTCTGGATTATCTAAGCACTCTTTTGATGGGCAGGATTCAAACATGGACTCAAGAATCTTGCCCTCTGGTGTCCTACTCACTGTGTATAATTCCTTCCCCTGAGGGGAGAACAAAATCTGTGAATATGATGGGGTAACCATTCTCACATTAACAACATTTCATAGCAAAGGTGAAGGGATGTTGCAGATGTAATTCATATCCCTCATCAGTTGACTTTGAATCAATCAAAAAGGGGATTTGCGTGAGTTGGCCCAATCTAATCAGATGAGCAGTGCAAAGAAGACTTTTCTCTACTATATTGCACTGTTGCTTTTCTCTGTTAAGCATGAAAAAAGACAACAACCATTGCATTTCATAAACTACCAAATTGCTGACTTGGTCTGAACTTACTACTAATAGAGACATCATCACAAACTTAATCAACAGTATTTGTTTTGGGGTTTGGTGTATGTACATCTTATTTCAGTTTTTGCAACTTCTTTAGAAACGTTATTTAATGGCCATGTCTCCATCAACCCACTTTTTTAGAAGGAATTTTTAGTCTTGTAATCTGTTTTTAACAACTGAATAAAATGTAAATGCCTGTGGAACACTAGCGGCTTCCTTAGAGACAGCAAAACCTCCCATATTAATTTCCCAATGTATCTTTCAGGCCTCTAAGTCTTTAAACTGTAACATTTTGAGGATATAGTTCTAAAAGAGTTTTTTGAGAAATTATATGCCTGGTGCTATCTAAAGTTTAATGCATATTAACTTCATACTAACTTAATCCATGCTCACAAACAAGGCCAATAGTTTGCAAATATGCTCCATCCGGCTCACACCTGGTAATAAACTTTTGAAATACTTTTGTTCCACTATACACTCCACTTCTACCCTGGTCATACCAGCTCCTTCCATGCATTTTCCTGTACCTCAGCGTGTTCTAGCAATTAAAGAGTTGATATCCTGCCTAGCAGGAAGCTTACAGGACCCCATCAAATAGAGTAGCAAGGGCAGTTGGCTGTACTGGCTGTTAGGTAGCTCTGAGCTAAGTATTATTATGCTCTTTTTATATTTGTGTCAATGTGGGTACTGAGAGGTTAAGCAATTTGCCCAAGGAGAGTTGACCTTTATAGTCAAGCAGCTTGACTCAGAAACAAACGCTAAGTGATTCTGTATGGTCCTAGGTATTATAAATTAAACAGAAAGTCATTGCATTTAGACTTGCATTTTGACAAATTACATTCAAGGAAACTACAATGGAATGATACTCTTTATGTTTCTACTACATTCTACATTTATGAATATATATGTACCCATATTATATATAATAAACTTAATTCCTATTTTAAAATAAGAGATTTAATGTAACCAAATATATTTTATGTGAAATATAGACATATGGAAGTGATCAACAACCAGACAGTTATATCTTTTAAAGAAACAAGACATTAGGAAAGAAAAACCTTTACATTTCAAAAGTAGATCTAAGTGAGTTTTAGCCACAATTGTGCTTTGATTTTGTTTTCCAGATGAAAACTAATGTGGGGTTGAGGCACCAGCCCACTGTCAGCTGGCATGACCACTCCTGCAGCCTGGGCTTCAGATTCTCTCTGTAGCTGCAGGTTAGTGATGATTTGAGCTAATTTAAGTAGGACTGTTCCAGAGGTGACCTTTTCCGTCTCCTACAATTTATATCATTTGCTGGCAATTGGAAAAGCAGCTTCAATAACATCAGCCTTCAAAGAAGCTAGTAGTTCTGCTGGACCTCCTGGCCAGACCACAGATATCGGTGAAGATCCTGTGACAAGAAAAATCATACAAGAAGATACAGGAAGGGATTAAAAAGAAAATGTCCTATGAAAGTTCTTACCTGTAATATCAAATTTAAATCTGTTTGCACAAGGCATTACATGAGGTAATTTATTTACAGGAGGCTCAGCCAAAAGTAGGAAAGCAGAAAAAAATATAGCAACAGGGATTCCTTTTTCTTCTTCATTTCGAAACTTGTATAAATAACACTAACAAGCTTTTATCTCTTGTGCCAAAGACACAAGGACATGAATAAATGAGTTAGTATCACTTTGTACAAACTAAGGTGCCTTTTCTTAACAAATTCAAAACATGTTCTAAATAGGCATTGCTTTTGTGATAGAACATTTTCTTCTAAGAATAAAATTGATAAGTGTATTGCATCTATTTTGATAAAATGGAACTTTAAGGTTTTCTTTAACATAGTGGGGTCTTTCTCATTTCACTTAGCAGTTTCAAATCAGGCTCAAAGTATAAAGTTCTATACAGAAATGATAACACGATATATAACATTGCTAAATCAAGTTTAGCCTAAAGCTCTCTCCTCTCATATTTGAAGTTTGGACTAAAGGTTTATCTGTACATCCTGAAATATAACAAGTAGATGTGTAAAAAGACTGTAGTCCACATTTGTACTAAGCCTTGAGTTTTGGTCGATCAAATATAACCAACTGTTCGAACCATGTTAAAATGAGGCAAATACCGACCTGTAAGCAATCTGGCTGTTTCTGTACCTCACTTCTGTTTTCTGTACATCATTTTCCTTTTTCTGTTCATAAATCTTCTTTTACCATGTGGCTGTGCTAGCGTCTCTGAGCATACTCTGGTTTGGGAGGCTGCCACATTTATGAATTGTTCATTACTCAATGAAACTCTTTTAAATTTAATTTGGCTGAAGTTTTTTTTTTTTCTTTTTTCAATCACCATGAAATATATGAGACAACTCTGAATAAAAAAAAATCTCCCTTTTTTATCACTTTTAATATATAACATTTATATAATATGTATAGTTGAATTGTGACTTGCCCTTAATTTTTAAATTTAAGAATACACACTTAAAATGATGTGCTACATATGGCACTATATTTTGTTTTTAGAAATAAAACTTTTTAAGTTACATTTTATGAAAAAAAGTTATTCGATTTAGATATATATGTATATATATATTCAGTTTCAGCATCTTTGTCATGAATGGGGTCACTTTTTGAATTTTTAACAATTTTTCTAGGGCATATCACTTTCATTTTCATCTAAATTGTTTGAAATAAAACACCTGTTTAAAATCCATGAGTGATGCTATCACTGGGAACTTTCTTTCATGCTACAAGTACCTATTTGCATAACTAGAACTACTTATTATATTTTGGTGAATAATACTTACCATGATAGTTGATAAAGTGATCTTTATGAGTTTTGTTTACTATAACATCCAATACAATTATGAAGCCATGCCACAGGAATAATTAAACTGTGTCAAATCTCTTTGCCTCCTTTACTCACTTTATTCAATGACTCCCATTGGGGTTGAAAACTTACATTGATTGGGGTTACTTTCTGCTTTTTAAAAAACAGCAATGTGTGGTTCAAAATAAAGGAATGGAACCATAACCCCATTCTATGACAACAGAAGCAAGGCTTGGAAGGCTCCCCTAGGAAGGCTCCCTTACTGAAAGTTGGCTAAACTCCAAATTGTCAAAAGACATCTATTTTTTTTTTAAATCTAGCCCATGCTACTGTTAGTAAGACATGTCATTTAAGTAGAGAGTAAAAACTGGGGTGTGTGTATACACATATACTCACAATTATACATTATTAATCACATTAATAACATTATTTAACTTTACATTTTTCCCACAGGCATTAAATTATGATGAAGGCCACAGAAAAATGATTAAGGTCAAAGTGTAGAATCAATTGTCAGCCTATGTTATGGATATAACATTTATGTACCATTGGGTCATGAGGGTGGAGCGCTCATGAATGGAATTAGTGACCTTATGAAGGAGAGACTGGAGAGCTCTCTCATCCTTTCTGCTGTGTGAGGACCTGGTGAAAAGATGTCAGGTATGAAACAGAAAGTGAGCCCTCAACAGACACTGCATCTTTTGGTGCCTTGATCTTGGACTTTCCAGTCTCCAGAACTGTGGTAATAAATTTCTGTTGTTTATTATCTACCCAGTCTATGGCATTTTGTTATGGCAGCCCAAATGAACTAAGGTATTCTCTAAAGTGTTTCTGTCAAGACTACTCCTTACCGGGGACCTTGGAAATGCTTTTCCTCTATTTGACTCAGTACTCAGTACTTATTCACACCTACCCCTTTCCTCTCCCTTTTCCCTTGACACCACCTTCAAGTCAATAAAAGAGCAGGGGCTTTCTGTCTGAGGCTTTCTGTGCAGTGAAAAGTCCCCCACATCTGCCCTAATCCACTAGCAATGCCCACCTGCTGCTGTTCCAATGGGGGGAAACTGGAACACTAAGAGAGCCGATGCTTTCTCTTGTTTCATTGTTCCCTTATACAATCACAATTAAGTGATTAAAGCCTTGACTGTTATTTTCATTTTGACTGCTCTTAACTAACCACTGGACATCTGGCAGCTCAACTGTCTCCAGCTTAGCTCAGCTTTTGACAATTGATGATGAGACAGAGAAGAAAGAGATGCTATTGAAAGGTGACAAATCAAAGGGTGAGAGATTTAATGAGGATCATTAAAACAAATAAATCAAAAGTAACAGATTAAAATGTATCTGACACCCAACACTATTTTCATAGTATGACTGCAACAAAAGAAAGAATCATAGACCTAGATTTCAGAGATATTTCTTGTATGTGTTTACCACAAACTGTGCAAAGTGATGATAGTGTTCTGATAAATATGTGTTTCAATTGAACAGTATATAGTGCAATGCAAGTACTGCTTGTATCCTCTGTGTCACTTTAGGACTCACTAGATAGGAAAATATTCATGGGGAAAATAATTTGGAAAATAAACAAATTGAAAACTCAACCAGGGGTATGATTGGTGCTTGTTTTCCTGTAATGGAGCATTTAAATACAGCATATTCTATATGTGACAGTATCAAAATTTTCAGCACTTAAGCAGTAAGAGAACATCTCCAGTGAAAGGAGACATAATTTTGTACAACTTTACAAAATAGGTAAAACACAAGACAGGCATATGAGTATTTTAATTCCTTGTCTATATTCACCAAAGTTGATGGCATACAACATACTAAATAGGGAGTAAGAGCTTTGACCCCTCAAGGTTCTTTAAATCCTGAAGGCATTCCATTTTTGATGGGCTTGAGTTCCGAGCAATTTGACATGCTCTCTCTGTGATTAAAACTGCTGTAGTTAGCTTGAGAGCAGCGGAAAAAGCTGTCAGATTAATAAGCAAGAAAATGCTGCTTAAAGCAAGATTTTAGAGTCTGCTTCTCACCTCGTTTGCCAACTCTACCTCAGAGACCACTTATTTGAAGAGTTCTTACATTGAAATACTATGCATTCCCTGTGATCGTTTTAATTATGAGCTGCTCTTACACTAGACTGAATTCCCAGTCTTTGTCATAATAACTACCACAGCTTCAAATTGTTTCTGCTATCTCGAACACAGGACAAACCTTATTCCTATTTGATTAAGATATTTTAGCCACTCCCCTCTCTGCCCCCCAAAACAGCTATTCATCAACTAATGCAGGACTTGAGATTTTTTTTGAAAGAAATATATCATGATTCTACTTTGAAGTATGAAGCTAAATAAACCCAACCAACACTGTAACTGAGAAAACTGAAAAGGCTAGTATCATTAGTGAAAACTGAATTATTACAGTATTGGTATAAGAAAAATTAGGTACATTAGAGTGATGTTAAATGCACATGTAATGTCTATGTCCAAAGTCCAATAAGAGATAAATTATTTATTTATTTATTTATTTATTTATTTATTTATTGAGACAGAGTCTCGCTCTGCTGCTCATGCTGGAGTGCAGGGGTGCGATCTCGGCTCCTGAAGCATATGAATTAGTATCTGATCAACCATATTAAATGCCAGGCACTACCTTAAATGATAGCTTATGTATTACCTCAAAAATCAAGTAAGATGACATAATTAATATGGATGTTTGAACTAGGGTTCTGAGATGCCCACCAACTGCATCCAGGTCACACCCTTAGCATGTACGTTCTATTAGAACTTGGAACTTTTTTTTTGACCACATAGACAGACCACTGGTAACTGGCAAATAGTTTAGAATTTTAGGCTCCTCTGGATCATTTCACACTGTGCATCCACTGTGCTTCATACTGCGTGTGGACACAGAGCTGCAATATGCATACCCATATGTGGTGCCTAGTCACTGCACATTTCCTAAAGACTGTGGAACATGATGGTTTGGGTATGACAATAAAAACTGTAAGAAAACAGAGGTTACATGAAATTGGCTTGCTAAAAAGGTAGTTTTTGGTGTCACATAGAATAATTATTTTTGCTTTTCACCATGTTAAGATTATAAATTCTCAGGGATAAGGTCAGAGATTCCTGCAGTGTATTAGTCTGTCACCATGCTGCTATAAAAACTACCTGAGACTGGATACTTTATGAAGAAAAGAGGTTTAATTGACTCACAGTTCTACAGCTTAACAGGAACCATGACCAGGAGGCCTCAGGAACCTTACAATCATGGCAGAAGGTTAAGGGGTAGCAAGCACCTTCTTCACATGGCAAAAGGAGGGAGAGAGAGCAGAGAGGGAAGTGCCACACTCTTTTAAACCATCAAATCTCATGAGCTGTCTTTCACTCTCACAAGAACAGCAAAGGGGAAATCTGCTCCCATGATTCAGTCACCTCCCACCAGGCCCTTCCTCCAATTTGACATTAGATTTGAGCAGGGACACAAATCCAAACCATATCTTCTCCTAGCCTCTCCTAAATGTCATGTTCTTCTCACATTGCAAAATACAACTATCCTTTCTCAACAGTCCCCCAGTCTTAATTCATTTCAGCATTAACTCAAAAGTCCACAGTCCAAAGTCTCATCTGAGATGAGGCAAGTCCCTACAACCTATGAGTCTGTAAAATAATAATAATAAAGAAAAGTTAGTTACTTCCAAGATACAATTGGGGTATAGGCATCGGATAAACACTCTCATTCCAAATGGGAGGGACTGCCAAAACAAAGGGGCTAGCATCTCCATGCAAGTCTGAAACCAAAAAGGACAGTCATTAAATCTCAAAGCTCCAAAATAATCTCCTTTGGCTCCATGTCTCATATCCAGGGCATGCTGATGCAGGGGGTGAACTCCTAAGGCCTTGGGCACTCTGTCTCTGTAGCTCTGCAGGGTACAGCCCTCTCAGCTTTTTTTCACAGGCTGGTGTTGAGTGCCTGTGGCTCTTCCAGGTACATGTAAAAGCTGTCAGTGGATCTACCATTCTAGTGTCTGAAAGACAATGGCCTTCTTCTCACATCTGGGGGCTGCAACCACACATTTTACCTCCACACTTCTCTAGTAGAAGTTCTCCATGAAGGCTCTGACCCTGCAGCAGACATCTGCCTGGACATCCAGGCATTTCCATACATCCTCTGAAATCTAGGAGGAGGTTACCAAACCTCACCTCTTGCCTTCTGTGCACCCATAGGCCCAACACCCGTGGAAGCCACAAAGACTTGTAGCTTACCCCCTCTGAAATCATGCCCTGAGCTGTTCCTTGGCCTCTTTTAGTCATGGCTGGATCTGGAGCAAGGAGGATGCAGCGTGCCATGTCCTAAGGCTGCACAGAAGAGCTAGGCCCTGGGCCTGGCCCATGAAACTAATTTTCCCTCCTAGACTTTTGGGCCTGTAATGGGAGGCGCTGCTGTGAAGGTCTGTGAAATGCCCTGGAGGCATTTTCCCTATTGTCTTGGCTATTAACATTCAGTTCCTCTTTACTTATGCAAATTTCTACAGCAGTCTTGAATTTCTCCCTAGAAAATGAGGTTTTCTTTTCTACCACATGGCTGGCTCTAAATTTTCCAAACTTTTATGCTCTGCTTCCATTTTAAAGGTAAGTTCCAGTTTCAGATAATCTTACTTCATGCAAAGGAGCATGCATTTTTATAAATTGCACAAAATTTACACTTTTGTATATACACTTTATTGATATCTTGAATTCTTTTGTAGCTTAGAATTTTTTTCTGCCAGATACCCAAATCATTTCTCTCAAGTTGAAAGTTCCACAAATCCCTAGGGTAGAGGCAAAATGCCACCGGTCTCTTTGCTAAAGCATAGCAAGAGTTACCTTTACTCCAGTTACCAATAAATTCCTCATCTTCATCTGAAACCACCTCAGCCTGAACTTCGTTGTCCATATCACTATCAGCATTTTGGTCAAAACCATTCAACAAGGCTCTAGGAAGTTTCAAACTTTCTGACATCTTCCTGTCTTCTTCTGAGCCCTCCAAACTGTTCAAATCTCTGACAGTTACCCAGTTCCAAAGTCACTTCCACATTTCCAGGTATCTTTATAACAATACCCCACTCCTGGTACCAATTTTCTGTATTAGTCCATTCTCATACTGTTTTCATACTGCTATAAAGAGTTACGTGAGACTAGGTAATTTTTGAAGAAAAGAGGTTTAATTGACTCACAATTCTGCATGCTTAACAGGAACCATGACTAGGAGGCCTCAGGAAACTTACAATCATGGTGGAAACTTAAGGGGAAGCAAGCACCTTTCTCACATGGTGGCAGAGGAGAGAGAGAGAAAGCTGAGGAGGAAGTGGCACATACTTTTAAACAATCAGATCTTGTGAGAACTCACTCACTATCATGAGAACAGCAAGGGTGAAATCCACCCCCATAATTCAATCACCTCCCACCAGTCCTCTCCTTCAATTTGACATGAGATTTGGGTGGATACACAAACTCAAACCATATCAGTTAACCTGGCAGGATCTCCTCTGGAAAGGCCTTAAACCATCAGCACCCAATTCGAGTTTATCTATCATGAATGAGAGCTGGGGCATGCTCACTGACTACTCTCCAGCCTGACAAATCCTGACCTGAAATTGCTTATTTTAGGTGTATTGAAAAAGAAAATTCTGTGTATATTGTAGCATGCTCATTTTTACCATCCTCTGACTCTATGTTCTATTTTATTGCACATAAAATACAATGCTTTTGTAAAAAATTACCTGTTGATTTAAGTCTTAAAGTGCAAATAGAATAAGACCCTTCTCTGGAGATGTCCAGAAACCCACTATGATTATTCACAGCAGAGCATGGAGTTCTATGAGAGATCTCTCGCTGCCCAGAAGTGTGACAGGAGTAGGGTCCAGGGGATACATTGCACCAGCCAAGAAGCACGAAACACAGGAATGGAAGTAGAGTGTCTTCCTGGAAGACATATGTTCCTTTTTTCTCAATTCACTAGACAAGTGGGGGCAGTGATAACTTAATTGAAAGCAGAAGGGGAGAAGCTGCCTCAGGCAGCTTGCACTCTCAGAAAGCACTTGGAATCATAGCAGAGAAAGACTTTGATTGATTTAATTACCACTCAAGTGTAGAGAGGTTGGAGCCCACAGGCATACTCCAAGCATGCACAAGTTCCTTCTGTTAGACACAATTTATGGTATTGAGAAAGAATAATGCTGGAAGGATGAGAAAGAATCTGGAAGTATTGTCTTCTGAAGAGGAAACTGCTATTCTTCTAGTTCTATGCATCTATGCAAAATGGAATGCTATAGTGTTACCAGCATCTGCTTTGTTTTCTCGTTTTCACCTCGGGAGGATGGGGCAAGGCAATTCCTCAGAGAGGAGGTGCCCAGTAACTATTTCTGCTCAAGTAATTGTAATTGATGGTTCATACTATAGAATACTTATTATGTGCCAGATATTGTTCTAAGATGCATATTACATTTATCAAGTAATAACCGTTACTACAACTGGATATTTAAGTTTGGTACTATTATGATCCCCATTTTGCAGAGGAAGAAATTGAGAATTCCTGACTTCTCAAAAGCAGTAGAGCCAGCATTGGAATACAGGTAGTCTGGCTTTAGAATCCATGTTTCTAATTACTACAGTATACTGCCTCTAAATTATAGCA
The DNA here is from genome assembly GCF_024542745.1 of Macaca thibetana thibetana. Lineage (NCBI taxonomy): Eukaryota > Metazoa > Chordata > Mammalia > Primates > Cercopithecidae > Macaca > Macaca thibetana. The sequence goes on from NC_065594.1 coordinate 65,502,581, forward strand.
TGACAAATGATAAAAGAGAAGGGGTGAGAGAGATGAGGCAAATGACAAAGGCTACAAGGTACTACATACTCAGAAACTACTTCTATTTCATGTTAGGTATCCCTAGGATGACAGATAGCAACTAAGAACAATGTTTACAAACCTAAGGCGTGGTGATGGGTCACAACTGATTTGATTAAATAAAACTGAATTCCACCAGATTGTGTCCCTAAGAGAAGACCTGTAGATTCCATCCCTAGCCTGCGTTAGTGGCACCTGCAGCCTTCCATAGTTATCACTGCATGAAGACATACCTTCTGACCTTGTTATGCAGTATAAGGGGCCCAGGGAACAAGTAATCATCATGAAATAGTGATGCTTGATGAAATATGTAATCTATATTATTTTGGTAAGATGAAATCCCATCTCTTGGGAGGGGATTACACATTTCTTTAGCTTTGTGTGTTCTTAGGAGTGAAAAGTGAATTTAATGAAGATTTATTATTGACAGGTCCTTCCTCTTATTGGAAAGTCCAGATAGATATTTTACGGGAACTCCAGTCACTGTAACCTAGTGAATTAGCATAAAAATATTCCTATCTGGATGAGAGATACACATTAGTTACAGGAGAGCAATATCAATACAGCTCAAAAAACAGATCTAGAGGGCCTAAGGAAGCAGAGTATTCATTAATTAATGGCTCCTGCTATGGTTAGAAAAGTATGGGGATGAAATAGTAAAAGCTGATTCACTTGTGGAGCCACACTGTGCAGCTGGGGGCTATGGATAGAAATAGAACAAATCTCCCAACATGTTAAATGCAAATACCCACCAAAGGGGCAGGTCTCCACCTGCCTTTTGGAATTGCAAAGCAGGTATTATTACCGAGATGTCTGAAATTACAACCTGGCCTCACATCTAATAGGCTCAGAATGGCTGAGTGCTATCTTATTGTGGACTAGAAAACACTTTGCTTTAGCTACTAATCAAGAACAAAGCAATCACAGCAGCAGCCCTCCAAGCCAGCAAGAAACTTTCATGATTATAGCATCATAAAACTGTTCACCAGGGCACAAAGGAAGTCCAGGTTTGAAAAGTGGACTATACGGTATCTTTACCATCAAGGCCAGGTGAAAATATGCCTTGACCTGACTGCACTGGATTCTTTCTCTAGATAGAGCGAGCTCATACCTGCAACAACTGTAATTATAATCCTCACCAATCAAACTGCACACTCAGAAGCATAAACTCAAATGATCAACAGTGAAAAAATAATAATTTTACAGCCAAAGCTATACAGTATTAGGCAAAAACAGGTCATGTGCATTGGACCTCCCGGTTACCCAATAACCACTAAATTTTGAAACAGATTGATAGTAATTCATGTGAAAATTACCATGCCAATGTTTATCTATCTAGCTAAAAAAATCAACACAGCCAAACAATGTAGTTCTGTCTAGAAGGAAAAAAATATTTATTCAATGTTCCTTCAATAATGGAAGAAGTAAGCTTGGTGTTAATTTTACAGAAACACCCTGAGGTACAAGCAGAAGATTCACATATTATATCAGTATTCACCACAGTGAATATCAATATTCACCACAGTGCAAGTAACATAACAGAAGTTGTCTCGCTCTGCAGATGACCTTGATTCATGCTAATACTATAATTTACATATCCGTGATTTCCTTTAAAAAGTGATATTACTGGTTGGAAGACTTATTCATTTATAAATTATTGTTTTTTACTGGAACAAGGATACCAGCAGTGGGGCTTGTTGTATCTCCCATCCTTCCACAATGACTTATCACAGTAGTTTACTCATCACACGGGGCCAAAATTCCTCAGAACTGGGATCTGCATACTGTAAGCTGCTAGGTCCCATGGATATTATATATAAGCTCTCTGGAAATAAGGGAATGGAAATTGAAAAGTATGATTGCTAATATTTTCACCACTATAAAAATTATTGGTAATATCGTTACAAGAATTCAGGAGGCTCTTCTAAAGGAAGTGGATAGAATTTATGAAGTTGTAACACTAAATCACTTGGCCCTCAACTTCTTTCTGGCAGTTTGGAGGATTTACACACCATGTTAGATAGATGATGTTCTGATCTATAAAAATATCTACATAAATCAGTCAGGGATTTGGGGGGAAAATTAAAATACAATGGTTCATCAGCCACTGTACCTTAAAACAGGGCAACAGGAATTGAAGGTGGCTCAAAATCCGTTCCAATTAGTGTCTGAGGGTGAGTGCAATAAACTGTTCACTTACTAAAAATAGGATAATGTGCCTTGTAGCAATTAAGTTAGCAATAACATGTTTTCTCACTAGGTAGAAAGAATTACCGCCTGTATTATGTTGTTCTTGATTATTAAATTTCATCAGAGAACAGGAGATTGCCACTGAATTAGATTACAGTTTCATTGTTTCATTGTATTTATGCATGCATGATACCTGGTCATCATCATAAAACATAAAAACAGTGGAGCAAAATGACCCTGATAGGACAAAGGAAAATATTTTGCCTAAAACCTGGATATGAGTTGTGCTAAAGGTACATACACTATGATATGAGCAGGGCATAAGAGATTGCTGTAACATCCCATTAGGGGTTTGTGCTGCAGACTATCCATGGCATTCACCTGATGCTCCCCTCAGAGAATATGGAGAGACTCAGAGTAATCTTGTCACTAAATCTTGTCACTAAATAATCTTGTCAGGTGCATTCTGGATTCATTTGCTAATAATATATCTTTTCAGCTACCAAAGTAAAATTTTACTTTTATAAGATTTGTATGTCAATGTGCTCATTTTCACCAAACCTGCAGACCAAGATTTGTATGCCTACATTGAGAAGCTAAAAATCTTGTCCACGTTTCTGTAGTGGACTTCACAATATTCTAACGCATGTATGACTTTCTGCAATCCCTGTGCTTTTAATCACTAGACTTTATTGCCACAGGCAACTTAAATTATATATATCACAATTACATTATATGACTTGCCACAAAAAAAATGTCTCTTCCAGGCCTGGCACGGTGGCTCATGCCTGTAGTTCTAGCACTTTGGGAGGCCGAGGCAGGTGAATTACCTGAGGTCGGGAGTTCGAGACCAGCCTGACCAACATGGAGAAACCCCGTCTCTACTGAAAATACAAAATTAGCCGGGCGTGGTGGTGCATGCCTGTAATCCCAACTACTTGGGAGGCTGAGCAGGAGAATCGCTTTAACCCGGGAGGCGGAGGTTGTGATGAATCAAGATTGCACCCTTGTACTCCAGCATGGACAACAAGAGTGAAACTTGGTCTCAAAAAAAAAAAAAAAAAAAAAAAAAAAGGTCTTTTTCAATACATGTATTATAATTTTAAAGGGTGCCACTTTTTACCAAAGCCAATATTAATCTAAATACATTTCAGCATTGATTGTGGCCTGCTTCTCCCCACCACATTCAATTGAGGATTATATCCTTGGATTACACCTCCTATATAATTACTGAATCTTTCTTCTCAGACTCCACCTTTACTGCTGATAACTTTTGTCGTCAGCAACATAGTAACTTTTGTTACTATGATCATGTTACTCTCCTTTATAGTGGTTTCCCATGGCTTAATCATTGACAAACCCTACCTAAAACCCTTTATGAATTACAATCTACTTTAAAAAATCATTTCTAATGACTATCACTTTCACCCCACCTCTGGAAATTTACATTTGCCAAAATTAGCCACATTATTTTGTTCACCCATAGCTTTGTCATTATCCTCAACTTGAATAGTTTTGCTGCTTGGTAACATATACTCACCTTTCAAAACATTTTACACTTTATGCCTTGCCTTCGTTGACTTCCAATGATCATTCTTTCTTGTTTAGGCATTGAGACCTCGGTCACAAGTATAATGTCTGGGATTTAGTAGTCATTAAATTCATATTTAGGAAGTAAGTAAACAAAAGGTAAAGGATGAAATTGAATCATCTACATTTTCAACACGCACCATTTGTAGCTCTATGTGGTAGGAAGACCCTAAGATGGCTCTAATGATTCCAACTCGTATTTATCAATATAATAGGGCAGAAATGATGTCACTTCCAAGATTATGTTATAAAACAATTGTGATTACTGCCTTGTGGGCTGTCTTTCATTTTCTCTTGTTTTATTTGCCCTGAGGGAAAACAGTTGCCTGATGCAGCCCTATGGAGAGGCAGTTCAGAAGAAGCTGAGTCTTTAGATAAGACAATAGGTTCAGCTGATGGGGAGATAAAACCTCATCAAAGAATTTGAACCAAAGGCAGCCAGCTAAGCCACAGCTGAATTTCTGACCTACAGAGAGTAAGAGATAATAAATGTATATGGTTTTAAGATGCTAAATATGGGATAACTCATCATGAAGTAATAGTTATCTAAATTATACTATAAATCTGTGTGCTAAATATACTCTAGATGTTAAAACAAATGCAAAAACAAACATTTAAGAATATTGTAACAATGCTTGTGTGTTTTTTTTTAAACTTAAATCAGTGATGAGGTGAAATAACGTACAAGTTTGTGGTTTGCGCTAGTTTAAATATTAGAAAATAGTGGAGAAGTAGCATAGATGAATAGCATAAATATGTGTAAAGTAGAATTGTGAAAAAAACAGATGATCCATGTAAAATAATGCTAGTGTATATTTTTCATATATGTTTTCCTTTACATGGCTTTTGGTTCTGAATATGCTGTCTACTTTTTAACAGATCCAACTATTTGTATTGTCGTATTTCTTTGATTCTAGGATGGACGTTTTGTTACATTAAAACAGTTCTTAAACTGGGTAGATCTTAAAATTGATGGCATTGTTCAAATGCTGGTGAGCAGCAGCCATTTGTCATGGCTGTCACTGCCTGTGAAAACTGATTGTTGGAAATTCAGGTAGCATGACCAGACCACTGTAACTCCTCAAAGTTTCAGTCGACAAAACTGTTTAAAGAAATACGACATCCAGCTATTATGTGAAAATTGGCTTAGGCTTTCTGGAAAGTTCAAAAATGCAATGGCATCAAGATTTGCCATCGGAGGCAATGGGTTGAATGAAAATCTCAGAGGCAAGAACAGAGTGCCATTTTAGAAAATGCTCCATTACAGGGGCCGGGCGCGGTGGCTCAAGCCTGTAATCCCAGCACTTTGGGAGGCCGAGACGGGTGGATCACGAGGTCAGGAGATCGAGACCATCCTGGCTAACACGGTGAAACCCCGTCTCTACTAAAAAATACAAAAAAAAACTAGCGGGGCGAGGTGGCGGGCGCCTGTCCTCCAAGCTACTTGGGAGGCTGAGGCAGGAGAATGGTGTGAACCCAGGAGGCGGAGCTTGCAGTGAGCTGAGATCCGGCCACTGCACTCCAGCCTGGGCGACACAGCGAGACTGCGTCTCAAAAAAAAAAAAAAAAAAAAAAAAAAAAAAAAGAAAATGCTCCATTACCAATATTCTTAATATACAGATGGTGGATTGTTCAAAAAACAGTGGACGTGGAAAACTCCCAGCTGAGAAAAGATTGAGAAAACCTAAATGGGAAGACAGGAATCCTTATCTACTATTATTTATTAATATTTCTTTTTCTATATTGATAATATATTTAATAAAAATGTTTAAATCTGTTATAGTAGCTTTTAAATAAGAATAAAGTATTCTAAATAATTTATTTTATCACAGTTCAATTAGCAGCACATTTTTTTCCTTAAAATATTAATGGTGTGCTTCATAGTGAGGAAGCCTCTGACATAATAAAGTCTAATATACTCCTGGGAACTTCACAGATTGGTATCTATCTTACCTGGTTCTTGAAGGAATTTGAGTTGGCCTAAAACATATATATATATATATATATATATATATATATATATATATATAAACAGACAGTACAGCAGATCATCTAAGTTACATTAAGGGAGGAGACCACCCCTCATACCAATTTCTGTCTCCAAAGAAAGAAGTAAAAACTAAAAGGCAGAAATATCCACAGGCAGACAGCCCGGCGCCGCACCCTGGGCCTGGTGTTAAAGATCGACCCCTGACCTAATTGGTTCTGTTATTTATAGATTACAGACATTGTATAGAAAAGCACTGTGAAAATCCCTATCTTGTTTTGTTCCGATCTAATTACCGGTGCACACAGCCCCCAATCACGTACCCCCCTGCTTGCTCAATCAGTTACGGCCCTCTCACACGCACCTCCTTAGAGTTGTGAGCCCTTAACTGGGACAGGAATTGCTCACTCGGGGAGCTCGACTCTTGAGACTGAAGTCTTGTCGACGCCCCTGGCCGAATAAACCCCTTCCTTCTGTAACTCGGTGTCTGAGGAGTTTTGTCTGCCGCTGGTCCTGCTACATTTCTTGGTTCCTTGACTGGGAAGCGAGGTGAATAGTGGATGGTCACGGCAGCTCCTTAGGCGGCTTAAGCCTGCCCTGTGGAATATCCCTGCCGGGGACTCCGACCAGCCTGAGCCATGCGGATCCTGAGAGAGATCCCGGGTAGGCATTTGCCCCGGTGGGACGACTCGCCAGAGCAGTGTGTGGCAGGTCCCTGTGGAGGATCAACGCAGTGGCTGAACACCAGGAAGGAACGGGCACTTTGGAGTCTGAACTTCTAAAACTTGGTAAGACTAGTCTTTGAGACTTGCCCACTCCGTTTGAGTGGAAGGGTGGCCTGATCACCCACGGCGTGCCTTTATCGGCACTTTGGTTTTGGTTTTGGTTTTGACTTGGTTTGAATTGCCTGACAGGATTGGTCTTGGGAACTTGCCTACTCCATTTGAGTGGAAGCGTGGCCTGATCACCCATGGTGTGCCTGTCCCGGCACTTTGGTTTTTGTTTTTGACTTGACTTGGATTGCTTGATACTTTGGTTTTGGTTTTGACCTGGCTTGGACTTCTGGATACTCTGATTTTGGTTGTGATTTTGGTTTGGTGTAAACTATAAAAGTGTGTGCGTACCCTTTTTACCCGTCGTTTGTTTTGTGGTGTGCGTGCGGTGTGAGTGTGGTGCTTTGTCTAGAGGAAACATGGGTGAGGCACAAAGTAAGCCCACCGCACTAGGAACTATGTTGAAAAATGTCAAAAAAAGGATTTAAGGGAGACTATGGAGTACTATGACACCAGGAAAACTTAAAACTTTGTGTAAGATAGACTGGCCAGCATTAGAGGTAGGGTGGCCATTAGAAGGAAGCCTGGACAGGTCCCTTGTTTCAAAGGTATGGCACAAGGTAACCTGTAAGCCAGGGAACCCAGACCAGCTTGTTTTAGACCCCCCGCCCCCAACACACAGTGATTGAGAGAACAGCAGCGTAAGCGGCTGGCAAAGGCAAGGAAAGACCAGCAAAGAGAGAGAAAGGAAAGAGACAGAGGAAAAGAGGCAAAGAGAGAGAGAGAGAGGAAGAGACGGAGAGGAAGAGACAGACAAAGAGGGAGTCAAGGAGAGAGAGAGAGAAAGACAGAGGCAGAGAGAGAGGAAGAGACAGAGGCAAAAGGGAAGTCAAAGAGAGAAAGAAAGAGAGAGATATATAAGTAGTTAAGAAAAAAAGAAGTGTACCCTATTCCTTTAAAAGCCATCATACCAATCCTAATTTGGACAAAACAAGTCTTATTAATAGCAAAGGATAATTAAAATCCCAAACTTACAAGGTTTTCAACAAAAGTGAAGTCTGCTGAAAGTTAACAGTGTGACATGTATTACAGTAACTTCTTGTGGCTTTAGACAGTCTAGCCCACAGACATAAAAGAAGGTTCACTTTGGAAAAGAATAGTTATCATCTTCAGAAAAAAAAAATAAAGAAGAAAAAAAGGGGGGGGCAGAATTTATATAAAAACAGTGTTATATGGTAAATTGTTGTCCTCAAATAAATTAACTGGTTATTTAAATAAAGAAATGTTTGTAATAAGACAGAAAGTTAAGGCATGTCAAAAAAATTGCCTGTAAAGGTTGTGAAAGAAAAAAATAAAGGTTATAAAAAAAGTGTGTTAAAAAAAGAATTTATGCAAAAAATGTTGTATAATTTAAAAGTAACTAGGCCTCCTGAATGTAAAACTATTGGGGAAAAAAAATAGTTTATGTGAAAGGTGTATAAGAAAAGCAAAATATACCTTTGGTAAAAGAATTATAAGGAGGCATAAGAATGTAAAATTTTACCTACATTAAAAAGTTAAAAATTACTGTTTTGAAGGTTTAAGCAAGACTTAAAACGTTAATTGTAAAGAACATTCTGTGTGTAAACATATTAGCTAAAGTTAAAGAAGTATCATCCAGTTTTTCTGTGAACTGGACATTAAAGTATAACAGGTTTTTTCTTAAAGCACCAACCTGCTCTTTAGCAAAAATTAGAAAAGGTTAAAAAGAGTCTATAAAATCTTACCTTATGGTCAAACATTAAAAATTAAATAAATATGTCTACAAGGTTTTATTAAAATTAGGTTTAACGTTAATGACACACTAATATAAAGATAAAATTTAGCTTATCTGGTATAAAAATCATACAAGAAGCACTATTAAATGTAAAACGGTACTTGGCTTTTTTTTGGTTTAAAAACTAATAAAAATAGGTGCTAAAGGAAATTTCTCTGTAAAAAGGCACTAAGGACTATAAAGTCCACTGCCAAGGTCCCCACATTTAAAACAAAAGGTCGATTTCTTAAAAATTATGTACTTGGTTTATCTTCCACTTTCCTTTCTTGCCAAAAAAAGAAAAAACTGAAAGTCTTTTAGCACATGTACCACCCCTAGAATTTCCAGTAAACCAGCACCAGCCTGAACATCACGTTCTCATTGAAAGGTAGAAGAAAAACTCGAGTCACCCTGGGAAGGACCCTACCTTGTGCTGCTAACCACCAAGACTGCTGTTCGTACAGCAAAAAAAGATGGCCTTATCACACCCGAGTCAAGAAAGCGCCACCCCCTCCAGAGTCATGGGCCATAGTCCCAGGGGAAAACTCTACCAAACTAAAGCTAAGAAAAATCTAACTCGTTTAATCTATCCTATTATTCTTCTTTCCTCATTCTATTGCTGACCATTTAGTTATTAATATAACCAAGTCGATTTCGCCTCAAACTATTACATTTAATGCCTGCCTTGTTATACCCTGTGAGGACTTGCCAAGTCAAAGACAGCTTTCTACTTCAGAAAAGTACTTCTGTCCCTCCTGACTCTCCTCAGACTAGGCATTAGTAAACTAGGACCATTTAATCCAGGGAGATTTCGATAAAGACCCCGGGGCCAACCAGGAGTGTTGCCCTCCGATGTACAGCTTTCATTCCATAGTTGATCCGATGTTCTGTGGACCACTAAAGAGCCAGGATGGACTGCCCCAAGTGGTTTTTGTAATTTCCCTAAAACCATACATTCATTTTACTAGAGGATCACAGGAGTTAAAGACTTAAACTTTAGCAATTAAGACAGGATACCAAGATGCAAATGCCTGGTTAAAATGGATCAAATATTCCATCTGCACCTTAAACAAAAGCAATTGTTATGCTTGTGCACATGGCAGGCCAGAGGCCCAGATTGTCCCCCTTCCACTGAAGTGGTCTTCCAGTTGACCAGGTGTAGGCTGCATGATAGCTCTTTTCCAGGATTCTTCAGCCTGGAGTAACAAGTCATGCCAGGCTCCCTCTGCTATATCCCAAAGTCCCTGAGTTTCAGCCCCCGAGGGCCATCCAGCTTCTGTCTCCCAACACTAAGTTCACTTCAAGTCTCTCACAGCAGGGAGGAAACTTAGCATTCCTTGGAGACCTGAAAGGGTGCAGTGAGCTTAAGAATTTTCAAGAGCTTATCAATCAGTCAGCCCTTGTTCATCCCTGAGCGGATGTGTGGTGGTATTGTGGTGGACCTTTACTGGGCACTCTGCTGAATAACTGGAGTGGCACTTGTACTTTAGTCCAATTGGCTATCCCTTTCACCCTGGCATTTCATCAACCAGAAGGAAAAAATAATAGTAAGACATCATAAAACGAGAGAAGCCCCTTATGAGTCTTTCGACTCTCATGTCTATTTAGACGCAACTGGAGTCCCACGAGGAATACCAGATCAATTTAAAGCTTGAAATCAAATAGCTGCAGGATTTGAGTCAATATTTTAGTAGGTGGTGGTTAACAAAAATGTCGATTAGATAAACTACATCTATTACAACCAACAGCAACGAGCTTTTCATGAGTTAAAAGAAAAACTCATGTCGTCCCCAGCCCTGAGGCTACCTGACCTGACAAAACTCTTTACACTCTATGTGTCAGAAAGAGAAAAAAATGGTAATTGGAGTTTTAACCCAGACTGGCACCTGACAAAGGCCAATGGTCTATCTCTCAAAACAACTAGACAGAGTTAACAAAGGCTGGCCCCCAGGCCTAAGAGCCCTAGTAGCAAAGGCCCTGTTAGCACAAGAAGCAGATAAACTAACCTTTAGCCAAAACCTGAATATAAATACCCCCCCATGCTGTGGTAACTTTAATAAATACCAAAGGACATCACTGGTTAACAAATGCTAGCTAAACCAAGTACCAAAGCTTGCTATGTGAAAATCCCCACATAACCATTGAAGCTTGCAAAACCTTAAACCCCACCACCTTGTTCCCAGTATCAGAGAGCCCAGTTGAACATAACTGTGTAGAGAGAGGTATTGGACTCAGTTTATTCTAGCAGGCCCAATCTCTGAGACCATCCTTAAACATTAGTAGACTGTAAGCGGTACGTGAATGGGAGCAGCTTCAACAAGCCCTGCAAAGTGACTCTGAAGAAGACGACAAGCCCTGCTCCAGTCACACCCGGAAGCTGACTGGTCCATGCACGGCTGGAGCATGAGGAAACTCATCACGGGACTCATTTTCCTGAAAATTTGGACTTTTACAGTAAGGACTTCAACTGACCTTCCTCAGACTGAGGGCTGTTCCCAGTGTATACATCAAATCACTGAGGTAGGACAAAAGGTTGCTACGGTCCTATTATTTTAGAGTTATTGTAAGTGTACTGGAACTCTAAAAAGAACTTGTTTGTATAATGTTATTCTATACAAGGTACGTAGCCCAGGAAATGACCAACCTGACGTGTGTTGTGACCCATCTGAGCCTCCCATGACCACAGTTTTTAAAATAAGATTAAGGACTGAGGACTGGTGGGGGCTCATAAACGATATGAGTAAAGTGTTAGCCAAAATAGAAGAAAAAAGGGTGCCCAAACAAGTCACCTTAAAATTTGATACCTGTGCTGTCATTAATAGTAATAAGTTAGGAATAAGTTGTGGTTGTCTTAATTAGAAAAGAGGCTATATGGCAGAAAATAAGTACATCTGTCATAAATTAGGACTGTGTGGAAATAAATGTAAATACTGGTCTTGTGTCATTTAGGCCACTTGGATAAAAGAAAAAAAATGATGTAAAGGATCCAGTCCACCTTCAGAAAGGAAAAAATGGCCCTTCCTGTACTAAGGGACAATGTAATCCCTTAGAGCTAGTAATAACCAATACCCTTGATCCTTGCTAGAAAAAAGAGGAGTATGTGACCTTAGAAATTGACGGGGCCAGACTGGATCCTCGAGTAAATATCTTGGTTCAAGGAGAAGTTTACAAACGCTCTCCTGAGCCAGTGTTTCAAACTTTCTACGATGAACCAAAGGTACCAGTACCAGAAATTCCAGAAAAAACAAGAACTTTGTTTTTTTATTAGCTGAGCATATAGCCCAGTCTCTCAATGTCACTTCATGTTATGTACGTGGAGGAACTGTAACGGGAGATCAATGGCCATGGGAAGCCCGATAATTAGTGCCTACAGACCCAGTTCCTGATGAATTTCCAGCTCAAAAGAATCACCCCGATAATTTTTGGGTCCTAAAATCCTCAATTATTGGACAATATTGCATAGCTAGAGAAGGAAAAGAATTCACTCACCCTGTAGGACGACTTAGTTGTCTGGGACAGAAACTGTATAATGGTACCACAGAAACAGTCACTTGGTGGAGTTCAAATCACACAGAGAGAAATCCATTTAGCAAATTCCCAAAGTTGCAAACTGTGTGGGCCCACCCAGAGTCCCACTGGGACTGGACAGCCCCCACTAGATTGTATTAGATATGTGGGCATCAAGCTTATGCCAAATTACCTGACCAGTGGGCAGTTGTGTTACTGGCACTATTAAACCATCTTTCTTCTTACTGCCCATAAAAAGAGGCAAACTCCTGGGCTTCCCTGTCTATGTTTCTTGTGGAAAGAGAAGCATAGCTATAGGAAATTGGAAAGATGATGAATGGCCCCCTGAGAGAATCATACAATATTATGGTCCTGCTACTTGGGCACAAGATGGCTTATGGGGATACTGGACCCCCATTTACATGATCAACCGAATCATACCGTACAAGCTGTCTTAGAAATAATCACTAATAAAACCGGCAGAGCCTTGACTATTCTGGCCCGGCAAGAAACTCAGATGAGAAATGCTATCTATCAAAATAGATTAGCTCTCGACTACTTGCTAGCAGCTGAAGGAGAGATCTGCAGGAAATTTAACCTTACTAATTGCTGCCTACACATAGATAATCAAGGGCAAGTAGTTCAAGACATAGTTAGAGATATGACAAAACTGGCACATGTGCCTATGCAAGTGTGGCATGGATTTGATCCTGGGGCCATGTTTGGAAAATGGTTCCCAGCGCTAGGAGGATTTAAAACTCTTAAAATAGGAGTTATAATAATAATAGGAACCTGCCTACTGCTCCCTTGTTTGCTACCTGTACTTATTCGAATGATAAACAGCTTCATTGCTACCTTAGTTCACCAAAATGCCTCAGCACAAATGTACTATATAAATCACTATCGATCTGTCTTGCAAGAAGACATGGGTAGTGAAAATGAAAGTGAGAACTCCCACTAATAAAATGAGTGAGACTCTCAAAAGGGGGGAATAAGGGAGGAGACCACCCCTCATATTGTCTTATGCCCAATTTCTGCCTCCAAAGAAATAAGAAGTTAAAACTAAAAGGCAGAAATGAAATCCACAGGCAGACAGCCCGGCCCTGCACCCTAGGCCTGGTGTTAAAGATCGACCCCTGACCTAACTGGTTCTGTTATCTATAGATTACAGACATTGTATAGAAATGCACTGTGAAAATCCCTATCTTGTTTTGTCCCAATCTAATTACCGGTGCACACAGCCCCCAGTCACGTACCCCCTGCTTGCTCAATCAATCACGACCCTCTCACATGCACCCCCTTAGAATTGTGAGCCCTTAAAAGGGAAAGGAATTGGTTACTCGGGTAGCTCAGCTCTTGAGACTAAAGTCTTGCCGATGCACCCGGCCGAATAAACCCCTTCCTTCTGTAACTCGGTGTCTGAGGAGTTTTGTCTGCCACTCATCCTGCTACAACATAAATGCATTTAGAAATTACTGTAGAACAAAAATAAATATTTTTTAAAATCCTTAAAATGTACGAAGATTTTTGTGACACCTGTAGTAGACTAGCAGTCTCTAATGGAGAGGAGAAGTGTTGGAATTTAAAGAGTATGTTCCTACAGGTTTTAGGCTCATATAAAGAACTGACTTAGGACTGTTTAATGGAGGTAATCTGGAAAGCTCTCTTTGACCAGAAAAGAAAACATTTGGAGTATTCCTGTAAATTTAGCTAGTAGAAAATAATCTAGTCCATGTTTACTCGGGAATAAAACATTGTTAAAAGCCTTGGGAGCGGTGAGGTTAAACTAGGATATAAATAAATGCTTGTTAAATAAAATGAAATTTTAAAAGGTGAAGTCAGATAGCTGTAATGAGGCTGGTGAATGGAGGAAATGGAATACTAGTGTTTGGTGTTTGGGTTGAACTAATAGGCAAGAAGCTGTGGTTGTATTTCAGGGTTGTGATCTTCGCTAAACATCTGACTTACACGATTCGCAGAAGACACATGACATTAGTTCGTAACAAGGAAGCACAAAAAATTAGAACTTGATGTTTTGATAGATTCATTTTCTGAGATTTCCCACATTGGGAAAGATAAAATGTTATTTTAAATGTTTTTTCTTATGCTCCCCAGTGTCTCTATTTTACTATAAGAAGCCTATGTTCTGCTGGAAACTATTGAAAAGTGTAAAATATAGTTTTGGAACCTGCTTGGGAAAAATACAGGACCCAGAACAAATGAACACATAAATTATTACCATGCCTTTCTTCAGGACAACAGTAATTTTCATTCATTGTTGTTTTGCTACTGTTTTTGACCTTTAAGTGTTCAAGATCCAAATACTAACTGGCAGTGAATTCTGTCAGTTTTGGAATGAGCTTTGGAAAAAGAAATAGGCTCACATTTCTTGGGAACTTCAATGGAGAGGCGATAATTTACTGCTTTCTTTTGAGGCTTAACTGTTAACCCCAGAAATCAGATGATGCCGCAGGCTGCTATGAAAGACTGGGCAGGAAAAAATAACCAAAACAGTATCGTTTAAACCAGTGTAGCTGATTATGATATAAGTATGACAATGAAATGGTAACCTGCTGTTGATTAAAATTTAAAAATAGAATAATATTGATTGATTTTTAAATATTGTTATATTTAGCAGAGTAATATATGAATTCAGTCTCAAATCAAAGGCACAAACAGCTTGCATCGAATAGCCACTGTCTCCCGTTCTCTCCTTTTCCATCTTGGTTCCTCGCTTAGATGTCACTTCTTAAAATGTTTTTATTTTGACTTTTTGATGTTTATTCTTCTTACTCTAGATATTTTATTTACAGTCGTATTCTTTGATTAACAAATGTGGCATATTTTTGCTCCCCCTTTATAAAATGTATGGATTTCAATGGATTCTGCCACCTCTCCTTTTCCCAGTGTTTGATATTTACGTTACTTTTAGGTCTTTTATTGATTGGTTTTTCTAATTTGACTGAATATACTTAAACTTCAGTTAGGCTTTCCATCTCCTTAGTCTTCAATATGTAAGGTGAAGATTTTAGCTTCATTATGTATTTTTTTTAAACTTTCCTCTCCATTTCCATGCCTTACCTCCTTTTATTTTACCTCCTTTGGATTTTACATGGTAACTATATTTAGCCACAACATTATTCATAGTTATATTACACAATCACAACAAAATCTTCTGTACTATGTTAACAGGTTTACTTTAAAAGTCAAAAAAAAAAAATAAACTAGCTCCAGATTATCATTACTACATAAATATATATTTTTGTAATACTGAGCTAAGCTGTTGTGTCTTAATTTCCTTCTCTAGTAGTCTGACGTAGGGTCTCTTGGTTCATACTACCCTTTGCCTTTAATTAATTCTCTTATAGTCATTCACTCACTTTCAATATTGACTTATTTTTTTTCACTCATAGCGTAATCATGTTCTCATCCTTTTTGTTTTAGTTGTTTTGTTTTTTTTTTTTTTCATCATATTTCAGTGTCATTTGCTATGTTACATCCTGCGTCTTCCTTGTCTCACATTTGCATCCATGCTTTCCTCTCTCTGAAGCCTCTTTTCTTCCTGGAAAAATTCTTCCGATTTTCTCTGTCAACCTTGGACTTCCATTCGTTTCTCTCCCGGATTTGGTAATGGCTTTCCTGATATCTGAGTTTCTCTTCCTCCTCCTTTTCCTGGGTTATATCTTTTACAACTTCTTTTAAAAAGTCTATAGAAATGAAATATTCTGAAACATGCCTGTCTAAATGGTCTTCATTCTGCACACACAGTAACATTTGGTGCAATTTATTGTGTTCTGACATTTTTCCTCAGAACATCCCAGTAACCGCTCACTTGTCTTTTGCATCTATTATTACTGATATCAAGCCCAATATCCATATAATGCTATTCTGTTGTTTTTTCATCTCTTGGTGTCACTCAGGTAGTTATAGCTATATATGGGTAATTTTTATCCATTCTTTTCACTGAAACCTTTTAATCTCAAGGCTCAATTTTTTCCAATTGTAGAAAATTATTGACCATTCTTTCTTTCGATTATTTTCTCCTTTGTATTTTTTTGCCCATGAACTTGTATTGGATGAATGATAGGCCTCTTCAATTATTCTTTTGTATATATTTTCTCTCATATTGTCTCTCTCTTTATTCTTGTGTTCCATAATCATGGAGGTTTCTTAATTTTTATTTTATTTAGTTCTTTTTGACCCCATTATTATTAACATGTTTTAACATATTTAATGCTTTGCCTTGAAGAATTCCATTTGTTCTATAATTATTCCAGTAGCATTTGTAGCAATTGTTTAATATTAAAAATTTATTCATAAATTGTTCTAGATATAGTAATCATAGAGAATTAGTTTTACCTTTTTTTCCAGTAATTTTACATTATTACAATTAGCTTATATTTTTTCTGTTTTTATTTTTAAATTCATTTTGCTTATTTATTTTTTCCATTTATTTTGCTTGAGAATCCTTGGTTCACTGTATTTAGGACAGGTCATGTCTGCAGCTTGGATAGGTTTTGCCTGCTAATAGGTAAGACTGTTTTATTAATGGGAATCTTGACTACAGTCTCTGCGGGCAAGACAGCGGTGTGGCAATGAGGCCTCACTCTCTATTTTAATTTGTGGTACAATCATCCAGAAGAAAATTAGTTCTCTCCAAATAGTATGTTTACGTTCTTTATCTTGGCAGTAAAAAACCAACAGCTAACGCTTTTCTGGCGGAGAGGGACTAGAAGGGACCACCCAAGGCTCTATTTTGATTTTATTTTTCACATTGTTTCATTTTTAACAGCTTTTTTGGGTATAATTGACATACCATATACAGCACATAAAGTTAATGTACATGGTTTGGTGAGATTTTACACATGCATATACCTGTGAAGTCATCATCACAATCAAGATAATGAACATATTTATCACTCCCCAAATTTCCCTGCAGAAGTTCCCCATGGCTCTGTGTAACCCCTCCCTATCCTCCCTACCTACCAACCACTGATTTGTTTTCTGTCACTATAAATTGGTTGGACATGTCCAGAATTTTACATATAGGAAATTACATATTATGTCCTCTCTCTTACCTGGCTTAATTTCACTTTGTGTAATTATTATGAGAGTTCTTTGCATATTCTGGATAAGATACAAGTCCTTTACCAGATAGGTGATTTGAAAAAAATATTCTCCTAGTCAGTGGCTTAAGAATGTCTTTGATGATTTTTAACTAGCTATGTTTTACATTTATGATTATAAATTTAAAAATTGTTTTTGCCAACCAAAGCTTTTCACCAACACTTGCTTTTGCAGTTCAGTTTTTACTCTCACCCTTGGCAATACCTGCCATTACTGAGTCCAGGGAATCGTTAATCTCAACCCAAGAGATCAGTTTCTATCTTTCATGCAAGTTTTTCTAAATATGTCAGGTTGTGGTTTGTCCATAATTAAACTACTTCAAATCTTTTCAAATTCCTGAAATTTATTTAAGTGTTCTATTTATTAGCACAAGCTC
The DNA here is from genome assembly GCF_024542745.1 of Macaca thibetana thibetana. Taxonomy (NCBI): domain Eukaryota; kingdom Metazoa; phylum Chordata; class Mammalia; order Primates; family Cercopithecidae; genus Macaca; species Macaca thibetana. The sequence continues at coordinate 65,519,986 of NC_065594.1, forward strand.
CTATTTCCCCCTGCCTCAACCCTTACATTTGCTTTTATGAGAGTATTTTGTTTTATTCTACTATAACTTATATTCACTTTGCATTTTAAGTTAGTTTTAAACTCCTATACCAATAATATCTCAGAGGAATAAAACAATACATATAAGGTTACTATGATGTTTTTGTAATTGAAAATACTCATCTGTCCAAATTTGGTGTAACTCTCTTCTCCTGGCCTTGAGTAATTAATCCCCTGTGAACCATCCATAATAAGAGTTATTTTAGGATATTTCCATTTGCATATCATCAGAGTCTAGCAAAATTAGCAGTCTTGATAAATATTTGGTGAAATGATATCATTTGTTGAAAACAGGTATCTATAATAAACATTATTTCCAACCCATCTAAAACTGAAAGACAGATAGTATGTAAACAGATGGATGATTAAATGAATAAATGAATAACCCTATACACAGCATACAACAAGCATTTGTCCTTATTTAATTAATACTTTATTGTTCCTTAAATCTTTGCAACTTTTTTTTTTTCTATAACAATAGCTTCACAGGAATTCAACACATATTCAAGAAAAGCTCAGATGCCAGAAACTAATCTATACCCAAGGGTACAGCAAAGGACGTGTGAATCCTTGCTGTTATGAAGTTTACACTCTAGTTACATGGAAAAGAAAGCGAAACTTTAACATAGATAATGGGTGTAATTTAAAAAATTTAAAAGCAAAATGAAAATAGAGAGTGAAGGATCCTGAGTTTGTCAAACTTTACAAAGGGGCTAAGGCAAAAACTACAGAATAGGAATGAGTTTGGTGTTTGAAAAAGTAAAACAAGGCCAGGGAAAGTGTATCACAAAGGGAATGATGAGAGGAGTTGGTGTAAGATGATGTTGGAAATAGCAGGAGCCAGGTTATGTAAAGCCTAGCAAACTTCCTAGGAATTTAGAATACAAATGGAAAGCAACCGCTGGGTATCAAGCAGCAGGTAATGTGACATGATTCACATTAAAAAATATATGATAGATAGATAAATAGATAGGTAGGTAGATAGATGATAGGTAGATAGATAGAGAGGCCTGGCGCAGTGGTGCATGCCTGTAGTCCCAGCACTTTGGGAGGCCGAGGCAGGCAGATGGCTTGGGCTCAGGCGTTCAAAACCCTGTTTCTACAAAAAACACAAAAATTAGCCAGGCATGGTGGCTTGTGGCTGTAGTCCCGGCTACCTGGGATTCTTAAGTGGGAGGAAGGCTTGAGTCCGGGAGGTCTAGATTACAGTGAGCTGAGATCACACCACGGCACTCCAGCCTGGGTGACAGAGTGAGACTCTGTCTTAAAAATCAACAACAACAACAAAATCCATATAAGTATATATATATATATAGTTATATATGTATATATTGTTTGTGTATGTGTGTATAGATTGTGTGTGTGTTGGCTTTCTGATAAATTTATTTTGGGGGCAAAATAGAAGCTGGGAATCCAATTAGTAGGCTATTGATAGTTCAGAAGAAAAATAACTGAAAATAAGGTGATAGAGTTGGGGATGGAGAGAAATGGGTAGGAATTAGAATCGAAATGCTCCGATGATGGGTTGAGTGCCAGGGAGAAAAAAAAAGGAATAAAAGATGATTATTAGTCTTTCAGCTGCATAAATTAAAAAATACAATTTTCTGATGTATAGAAGAATAGAAATGGAGAGCAAGTTTTGGGACTTGGTGGTGGGAAGTGAAGAGTTCACATGTGAGTGATGAAAGCTGCAGCTCAGGAGAGAGTTGGGACATCTTTAGTTGTTTGCTTTCAGTCTGGATGTCAAGAATAGAGGTGGTATTAAATTATTATTAACTTCTTAGTTTCATTTTTATACTACACAGATGTGGACTCACACAGAGACACAGATACAGGCACACAAACACATCAACACACAGGTACCCTCCTGGGTCTGTCACTCACAGTCACATGGCTCTAGGAGAAAAACAAAATTACACAACCATATTTGAAACTTTAATAGGAGTTCATTTGATTTGTTATTGCCGAATTTTAATTTAGAAAGGCATATAAAGAATTTTCTTTTCTCTGTTTCCATATGGTCTTCAGATGGCCGGGTGGTATTTTCTAAGAGTTTGGCTCATTTCATCCTACTGAAGGCCATACTGTAGTTCTCCTCGTTTGTAAATTGACCCAAGCATAACATATTTTCCTTCCTTTCTAAATAATTCGTTTCTATTTCTGTATTTCTCTCCTGACTCCAAGTATTTTTCTCATGAATTTACCAAATTCTAAAATGTTGAGGCAACTTGTCACTTTTCTCTGCTAAAGCAATGGAATCCAGTTCTCGTCTCTCATGCACGTTGTTTTATATAGTCATTTAGAATTGCAAGTCAATGTCTTTATTGATTTACTTTATTATTTTTAATCTTATTTTTAATGAAATTAGCCATGGAAATACATTCTTCAGAAGAGATAATAGGGGATTCGGGAAGAGTTTTCAAACAGTGAAAAATATTATCAGCATTATAAATCATAGTGATTTAAGTCAAGTGAGTTTCTAAAACACTAATATTTTAATATGCAAATTATATCATATTAAATCTTTTGTTCAGATTTTACACATATGCATAATAGATATGCGCATATATGTGAAATCCTATATGTACACAGTGCATCATCATAATTGTCATTGTTCATGAGTTATGTATCTGTAAATTTGCCTGCTCACTAAAATTTATTTGCAACCCCAACATAGATATTTCTGGTGTTTTCCTAGACATTCATGGACATGAATATGTGCAGAACAGTGAAAAGTTTCTCTTCTTCCATTCCAGCTAAGATGTGAGAAGGCATGGCTTGGCCTTTTTGTTTCAGCTTTCATACTGTAAACAAATGTTTTTGCGGTTTATTTGGCACCTCATTTTTCACATTTTGAAAAATGTAATTTACTATTTAAAATTACACCAAAACATAAAACTAAAGTCTCCTTAAGTGTCCCTAACTGCAAGAATTCTGTGATGTGTCTTATAGAGAAAATTTGGGTTAAGCAGGCTTCGTTCAGGCATGAGTTATAGTGCTGTTGGCTGAGTTCAATGTTAGTGATTTCACAATATATATTAAATAAGATATTTTTACATAGAAATACACATAAAACAGGCTATATATTTATCAGTTGATCTAAATGTGGGACCAGAGGAACCTAAATCTCGATTTCTTCTAAAAGCAGTGACTCAGTGCTCTCTAATTCAGAATTCACAGTGACTTCATAAAACATCAGTATGTAAATAATGTGAATATACACACACACACAAACATATACACAGGAGCCTTGTAGGATTGTTGGATGTGGTATGCATAGTAAGAATAATGCCCCCTCTACGAGAGGGCTATGGCCTAATGTCTGAAACAAGCGAATGTTAATTTATACAATAAAAGAAAATTTGCCACTGTGATTAAATTAGGTACTTTGAGATGAGGAGGGTATCCTAGAATAACAGGATGGGTGTAATGTAATCTCATTGATTCCACTTCCTGAGAAATCCTCAAACATGCATCTTTTGTTCCTCTTTTATGGCCTCTAGAGTTATTATAGCCATTGTCATTTCTAACTTGGACAATTGCCAGTGCCTCCTAGTTTCTCTTTAGTGGACTTCAAATCATCTTCAAATGTGTTGCCAGAATAGGCTGCCTAAAATTCAACTTCACAATTACATTATCTTGTTTCAAACTCTTCAGTGTCACCGAACTACCCATTCAATAAAACTCAAGCTGATTAATAGGACATTGAAAGCTTTCTATGTATGACCTGATCCCAGGCTATCTCTGTCTCTTCTATACTTAACTCTTCAATTCATACTTTATATGCCTCAACACTAAACTGCTTCTGTGTCTACATATGCACTGTGTGTTCCCTCACCTGGTTACTTTTGCTTCTTGGATTCCTTGGATTGGAATGTCATTTTACTGTTATGGAACTTGCCAATCTATTTTAACTATGTTTTTGTAATGTATTAAGATTTCTTCTTTGTAAGATTTTTTCTTTAATTCCTTCTCACTTCCCACTAGATTCACCTAGGAGCTTCTCAACTGACCTGTCATGACCTGTTAAAAAATCAGTATCGTCAGTTTCCATACCATCACATAATTTTCTGTTATGTGTCTGTCTCATCAATTAATACAAGCTTTATGAAAATGAGGAGCTTAAAATATTCATCCCAGCACAACAAGTATTCAATGTCTAAAGGAATGAATGTGTGATCATCTTTTCGGGACCTATTCCGTGTCTATTTGAATCACTATGTTTTATACACACTGTATGTTTTAGGAAAGGGATCTCACAAGTCTTTTCTGGCCGTCACTGGCCCCACCTCTTAACAATGAAACCAATCAAAAATGTTAAAATGCGTTTAAATAAATAATACATTACTGGACATTCACAACATGACTTTTGCTTGCTGCAAATTTAGAAAGAAGCACTTTCTGTACATCATGAAAAAGAATTACACATGGCGTAATAAGATAGAACCTTTTTTTCTGAATCCCCATTTTTAAACTCATGTAACATTGACTTATTTGTGATGCAACCTTACCATTAACTTATTTCTCAGGAACCTGACTATAAAATATATGGTCCAAAAGTCTCAGGAAAGTAGGTCACTGTAATGCTAAATACATGTTTTAGTTTAAAAACAAAAGCAAAAACAAAACCAATGTAGTCAAACTCATTGGATTAACAGAAATATGTTATAAAATTTTTTAAGAATATGAGAAATAACTCATGTTTGAAATAAAGACAAGCACTATTATCAAATCTGGGCATTCCAGTTCATCCTACACTGACAAAATAATGTTAGCTTATAACATGTAAGGGTAGCCTATACCCCCCCTTTAAAAAGTAAACATATGATGACAACCTTTTCCATTTGCTGATTAAAAATTCTCAGAAGATTTACTTTGTTTCTATACAATATTTATGCTGTCATTACTAAATCTAGAATATGAGTTGATGTTTTCTTCTCATAGGAAAAATTAGACCTTTCTAATTTTTTATTTTTATAAAGTATCTCTCAATTTTTTGTGTGCTATTTTTGGTCACTTTATTTTTCAAAAATAGCTTTAAACCTCCTAGTCCATGAAAATTTCTGAAAACCACAAATTTGATTGTTGACATTATAGATACATACTTTCACATAAGAAATAAAACCATTTCTGACATCCTGCATGAACTTATATTTATGTTGTTTAATGATCATAATTTTCATTACCATTTATTTAGTATACTGAATTTTTCTAATTTGTTAAATAATTTTTATTATTATAAATGATATTTCTATTATCAGCCCTTACACCCAGTACATTATATTTATATATTAAACATACTGAAGGGAAACTTTCTGGTAAATAATTTCTAAGACAAATTATAATTTTTTATGTTTTTTGTTTTTTATTTTTTTGAGATGGTGTCTTGCTCTGTCACCAGGCTGGAGTGCAGTGGCACAATTTCTGCTCACTGCAACCTCTGCCTCCCGGGTTCAAGTGATTCTCCTGCCTCAGTCTCCTGAGTAGCTGGGATTACTAGAGTAGCTGGGATTCTAGGCAGGTACCACCACACCCAACTATTTTTTGTATTTTTAGTAGAGACAAGGTTTCATCATGTTGTCTGGTATGGTCTCGATCTCTTGACTTTTTGATGCACACGCCTCGGCCTCCCAAAGTGCTGGGATTACAGGTGTGAACCACCATGCCTGACCAAAATGCATTTTTAAATCAAGTATGGGTATGTATTTTTAAAATGAGTTAATTCACCAATATTCTAAAGGTGGTATATGTTTTAGAGTCAATCGTTATGTTAACATTTGTTTCACTCTATCTTTACTTACCCTGTGAGTTTAAACATTCAGAGTAACTTTAGATCTATATACTCTACAGACGTTATCATATTTTAGTTAAGCCTGTTTCAGTAGTATTTTTAACCCAGTTAAAATATGTTATTTAATAGAATAAAAATGCCACTAAAGTTAGACTAATAATAAGATTCAAGTAGTAATGTTTGAAAAGAAAGACATTTTTCAGTACGTGAAAATTCTGTTAAGAAAATTTATACAGTGTAATAAGTGAATTGTGCAAGACAACAGCATACGAAATCTAATTAGGTGAGTATTTCAAAAGTTGTTCAAACAAGTCCAAATTTTGTAAATCTACAGCACTAGGAAAATGATAGTAGCTGAAACTGAAGTAGAGGGAGGAAAAAAAAAAAAAAAAAACTAAGATTAGGTGATGGGTTTGCTTTTATATAAATTAAGTTTTGATGTACCAATAAAAGTATTATCTAGAGCTGTTTACCTGACATTTACAAACTATTAGATAGACAGCATGAGCTCCGTTTTAGTGATCCAGAAAATGTCCCGGATGTTTAGGTCATTTTTCTCAAAGTTACTCAGGTATTAATTACAAATTATTTCTCTGCAGAGTTCAGAGAAAAAAAGATAAAAACAACAACAAAATAACAAAAATTAAATATAAGATCGAGGAATTCAAACTGAGTGTCTTAGTATGTTTTCTGCTGCTTTAACAAAATATCAGAGGCCGGGCACGGTGGCTCAAGCCTGTAATCCCAGCACTTTGGGAGGCCGAGGCGGGTGGATCACGAGGTCAGAGATCAAGACTATCCTGGCTAACATGGTGAAACCCCGTCTCTACTAAAAATACAGAAAACTAGCCGGGCGTGGTAGCGGGCGCCTGTAGTCCCAGCTACTTGGGAGGCTGAGGCGGGAGAATGGCGTGAACCCGGGAGGCGGAGCTTGCAGTGAGCTGAGATCATGCCACTGCACTCCAGCCTGGGAGACACAGCGAGACTCCGTCTCAAAACAAACAAACAAACAAACAAAAAACAAAATATCAGAGAGTGGGTAATTTTTGAAGAAAAAATTATTGCTTACAGTTTTGGAGGCTGGGAAGTCTAAGTGCATGGCTCCATCTGCTCTGCTTTTAAGGACATTTTGTTGCATCATAACAAGGAGAAGGGCATCACGTGGTGAGAGGTAGAGAGCATAGCAACTCAGGTTTCTCATTCTCTTATTATAAAGCCACTAGTCTCATCATTATAAAGCCCCCATCTGATAACCTTATCTAACCCTAATTACTTCCCAAAGGCCCCACCTCCAAATATCATCAACATATTAATTTGGAGATTAAGTTTCCAACACATGAAATTTGGGCTGCTTATTAAAATCATAGCACCAGGTCTGTCTGATTCTAAAGGATGTGCTTTTGTCCACTCTGCACAGGACCAAACAAGGTTGGAATTAAAGACAAATTTGTATAAGCGAGAAGAAGGAGCAGAGAACTTGGATCTACTCACCCAAAATGTGAAAACTGAGAAAGAGAAATCAGTGAAGCTCATAGTAAAGAGGCCCAGGAATGTGAAAAGAAATCAAAAAGGAAAAATGTAGCAGAAGCAAAAATAAGAGAGAATTGCCAGAATTAGAGGATGGCCAGTAGTATGAAATGTAGCAATTCTGAATAAAAACAAACCTATGGAAAAAATTAGGTTTGGGAATTTATTATTATTATTAATGTTAGAGAAGGTGATTATAATAAACTGCTACAATGAAGGTAAAACTATGAGAGGAAACAAGAGGATAGGTGGTGAGGATGTATGGTAGATAACTAGAGCCCCCCACGTCGTATGTACCCTTGATTCTCCAAACGAACCACTTTCTTAAATTTTGCTTTATTAAAAGAAATTTTTTTCCTTACCTAATTTTTTTTTCCTCTTTTTCTGAGATGGAGTTTCACTCTTGTTGCCCAGGCTGGAGTGCAATGGCATGATCTTGGCTGACTGCACTCTCTGCCTCCTGGGTTCAAGTGATTCTCCTGCCTCAGGCTCCCGAGAAGCTGGGATGACAGGCGTGCACCACCATACCTAGCTAATTTTTGTATTATTAGTAGAGACAGGGTTTCACCATGTTAGCCAGGCTGATCTTGAACTCCTGACCTCAGGTGATCCACCTGCTTTGGCCTCCCAAAGTGCTAGGATCACAGGTGTGAGCCACCATGCCCCGCCTCATTTTACACATAGCCTGTAGCCTGTACTTACATGCATTTTGGGGGGGATTATTTTCTTTCAATAACTAGATACCAACTAAAATTGATTTTTTTTAAATTTCCTTTTTCTTTCAGATGATTGCCACCATTCATATATTTGAAGCCCATCTTATGGTCATTGGTTATGTATAAAATAAAGAAGAAAAGGAATGTCTCCTTAGTATATTTGTGTTTAAAACTCTAGGACCAAACTCTGCCCTAGAAAATAGAATGTGGAGAAGGCATTATAATAGCGAATGTTCTCAGCCTTTCCAAAAGAGAAATTAAAAAAAAAATTCCAAGACTGAAGAAAAAGAGTGGCAAAGAGAGGGAAGGAGGGAGAGAGAGAGAGAGATTGAGAGAGAGAGAACGAGAGAGAAGATTTTTTAAAATTCAAATAAAATAGTAGTTGGCTAGGGAACCATCTGAAGGCAGGTGCATGCAGTTGGTTGTGTTTTCTAACTCATGGGTATATGGGAAAAATCTGGCTTCAGAAAACTCAGCAACTGAAATAGAGATACTGCTTGGACAGGTTTAAGATATGAGATTGTGTTTATGACAGAATGGAAATTCTGAAGTGCATAGTGGAAAGGTTTGGAGGGAGAAGAACTTAGTGAGACTCGAAGTGCTGAAAGGACTGAGGAAGAAAGGAGAATGCTTGGAATCAGTGATCAAGGGTACAGATTTGAGAAGAAGGATGAATGAAATTCATCCCAAGATTCCAGCAGAATTAGCCTAATGGACAAAGGGTGGACGAAAGGACACTGGCTCTATATGGTCCAGATAGGTTACAAGTCTCTAGAAAACGATTAAAAAAAAAAAAAAAGGCTACATGGAAGGATTCAGAGAAGGTTCCACCTTGAGAATAAATGTCCCAGGCAGAAACTCAGGAAGTTTGTATAAGAAATGCACCCCACAGGAGGACATAGCAGAGTGGTAAGTTCCTCAATAAGCTTTGGAAAATTGCACTCGTTAACTAACTTTTGGAACAGTTTAGGGTACAAGGAGCCCAAGGATGTGGGTAAAGCAAGGGAGGCAATCACTTCCTCCTGATCTCTGAGATAATGCCAGTTTTCATGGCTTCAGAAAACTGATAATTGCTGAGCTATTGTACTACATACACCCAAGTTCTCAAAAACATAAGAAAAAGGGAATACCACTGATTATATTTCACCACAAAGTCACTGTTAAGCCCCTAATATGTGAAATGTCTGTAACAGGTGTGTCTATTTTCTTTGATAAGGATCTGGAATTTATAGAAAACAGTGGAAATTTTGATCAAATTTTATTGGGCAATTAGTAAATTTCTAAATTTTGTTTTCTGTATTAGCATTTCAGGCCTTCCTGCACAGAAAATACTTTGCATTTTGTTATGATAACCCCAGACAAATAAACGTATTTTATTTTACTGAATTGAAGATAATCCAAGAGCTGTTTCTGGATTTTACTGAGATACTTAGTTTTCAAACACGCATCACAATCATAAAATTAACACCCAAGATGGATAATGCCTACATAGTGCCATACTTTTTGTAGTGTACCTGTTGTCCTGCTCTTGCATCTCCCCTTCAGCGTATAGACATTTTCTTCCTGAAAGAAGGGAATAATGAAGCCATATATAGATTAATCAGAGAATTAAAATGTACTCCAGGCAAATAGTTACTTACTTTGTTTGGAGGTTAGTAATCCAAATGCACATTTTAAATTATGTAAATGCTTTCTGTGATTCTACTTTGCCCTTTTGTAAAAGTAGCATTAACACTGGGCCTGGTCCAAATTTTAATTTTACAGATTTAAAGTAAGGGAATTAAATAATGCAAGAGAAAATAATCTATGGAGATTTAAATATGTCACACCAAACTAATCAGGATATGGCAAAAAGGATAAGTTTCAATCCATCTAACGTTTAGTTCTCTGACATGAGTTCAGTTCTAGCAATCAGAACTGCATTTCAGCAGCAAAAGGAATTATTGAATGTTGGTGGTTGCATTTTTGTTTTGCTTTTGTTGCTTGTTTTTGCTTTTTGTTTGTTTCATAGCCTGTCTTGTTTGGTGTTAGATTTTCTTATGTTGTATTACTTACCTCTCTTTGCATACCATCTGCTGGATCAGATACTCAAAGTACTTTTCCCTCAATGGATTTTAACCCTGAGCAGTGATCAAAGGGAAAAAACAATTTAAAAATACATATTTATTCACTTTCATGACAAGAAATAAATGAGACTCTTGGGAATTCATCTCTAAAAAGAAATACTGGAATTATGTGGTTTCTATTATTTCTGAACAAACTTTCCCTTTTTCTCCACGGATCCTCTGAGCTCCAATAAATTCTCTTTTTCTTTAAGTTTGCTAAAGGGAGGCTCAGGCTTGCAACCAAAGAACATAACTTATGAAATAATTGGTTTCAGAAGTTGTTTACAAGTAGCAGATCCTAAAGAAATTTAATAAGAAATTTAGTATGTTTGGAATTAATATTTAGGAAAGATGAAACAGAAGGCAGGGCAATTCATCGCTCAGTTGCTGGAACTGGAACCTAGAAACCTTGTTACATATTGATGAAAGAACTTATTAAGGTATTGCTTATGACCATCTGGAACAAAGTGCTCCTAGAGGGCATGGTTCTGCAGAGCCAGGTAGTGGCTGTCATTTAAAATCAGGCAGTAAGGAAGAATGGTTTATTGTGAAGACATTACGTAATACAAAACATTACAAGGCAAAATATAGGCTAATTGCCTGAATTCTCACCTTAAAACAGAAATTGAAAATCCAGATATTTTTATGACTTTGATGAAGTAATCTCCCTCTATTAGCTGAGGGACCAATATTTCCAAAAATTAATTCTAATGTGATTTTGTAGGCTATTGGATTAAAATTCAATGAAATTCTTAGGCTGACTTGGTCTTATTTGAAAGTTTATATAATTGAAGGAGATACAGCTAGCCCCTGACAATGAAATGTCACTCCACACAGAACTCAGATGTCTAAGAACTCTAAAGCATTTTGATTTTTTTTTTTTGACTTCCAGTATTTGCCTGAGGAAGTATCACCTCTTTCGTCCAAAAAAGTTGGTCATCTCTAGCCTGACACAGCTGTCCACCCTTGAAATACCCAATGTGTGATTTCCTTCATGCTGAATTACTTGTGCATGTAACTTTCCGCACCTTTCACTGCTTTCATTGTCCTTCTTTGGCTTGCGAACTTAGAATAGTCTATTGAAATAGTCAAATGACAAAGGACACTTGCGAAAATGGATTTTCAGTGTGTTCAACCAAGGAAATATAACTGTACCACCTTCTGAATTATTTGATGTGGCTACGTTTTTTCTTCACTCAGGACCACATGTGCCACATCTCGTTGACATCTCTACTTGGATGTATAAAATAAATCTTAAATTTATTAGGTCCAAACCTTATTTCCTGAATGTGGCAGACTTTTTTTCACATAGATTGTTTCATGGTACTATCTACATATACAAAGTAACATTGGCTACCTTCCATTAAGAGGCAGGGCATTATGTTCTCTCCCCTTCAATCTGAGTAAAGCTTTGCGACAGTCATGGTAGAGAAAATATAGAAGAAGTGACAATGTTTGGCTCCCAAGGCTAGATTATAAAAGTGACATGTCTTCTGCCTAGCTATCTCTATTGATGCTCCAAACTTCAGAACCCAACCACCAGGTTGAGAGGCAGCACAGGCCAAGTGTAGGTATACTGGCTGGCAACTCCGTGTAAAGCCTTATTCAATAGTTGAAACTAACATAAAATTGAGCCTTCCAGTGATTCCAAGCCACTCCCGTTAAGCGCTTCAGCTGACACCAAGTCAAACAAAGGAGAGATATTCCTATTGTATCTTGCTTGAATTGCTATTTCATGAGCATTTAAAAAATTGTTTTAAACCACTTATTATAAGGTGATTTGTTGCACAGCCATAATAACTCAAATGCTGTCTCCCCAAAGGCAGTTTCTCTTTCATTGTTTCTTATACCAGTTTATAGCAACTCAATTCTTTCAGTTATTGAAGCTAAAATATTAGAAAGTAATATCTTTATTCTTCTTTTTGTGCTCACATCCCCTCATTAGCAAATCCTATTGCCTTTAATTTTAAAATAAATCTAGTTGGGAGGCCAGGGCAGGCAGATCACAAAGTCAAGAGATCGAGACCATCCTGGCCAACATGGTGAAACCCTGTCTCTACTAAAAATACAAAAAATTTAGCTGGGCATATTGGTGTGCACCTGTAGTCCCAGCTACTCGGGAGGTTGAGGCAGGAGAATTGCTTGAACCCAGAAGGCGAAGGTTGCAGTGAACTGATATCATGCCACTGCACTCCAGACTGGCAACAGAGTGAGACTCTGTCTGGGGGAAAAAAAAAATTAAAAATAAATAAATAAATCTAGAATTCTTTCCATTATTACCTCCTTTCCTCTACTGCCACCACTTATTCCAAAGCATACTCTTCCACTTCTTCTGTATCATTGCAAAATCTTTCAAGTATTTATCTTTTCAGTTACACTTTTCTTTCTAACCTATTATAATACATTAAATTGTTAGAACCAGAGTCTGAGATAATAATTCTTGTGCGAGTAATTTATTGAGAGGCTACACTCAGGAGAAAGCTGTAAGGAAATAAGGGAAATGGGATGCAGTGCAGGTGTGAAACTTAGGCAAATATGGTTTTGGAAGAAGTCCAGCCACAATCAGACCCCACAGAAAGCTCTGGATTGTCAATGGTACCCCAAAAGTTGTACTAGCAAAGACTGTTTTTTCTCTATTGGTCAGTAATTAGGGAGAGTAGCTCATCCATAACCTCCCAGGGATTTCATGTTTGGCTGCTCCCGTTGGCCAAGGGCAGCTCGATAGAGAAGATGTAAATGCCAATGGTTATAGATAACACTTGTGGTACCTGGAGAGTGATTGCAGCTGGGAGATGACTGCTAGGTCGATGGACCTCAACTGCATCTGCAACATGACCACATTAAAACTGAAACCACTATTCACATTTCATATTCTCCATCACCACTTTTTTTTTTTCACTCATAGAGCTTACTTTTGTTTCAATTATTAGATTTGTGTTTGAGTATTTTTCTAATTATTTATTACTATTTTTTTTCTTTCTAATTAAATGAAGCTCCACTATGACAGGGCTTTTAAAAATGGTATGTGTGTGTGGGTGTCTTTTTTTTTTCACTACTGCATTCCCAAAAATTAGAATAATGCCTTGCATTTAATAAATGTTTTTTAAATGATTTAAAGACTGACTTAATATACTAAGAATAATTAGCAAATATAAATTATGTATATTTAAGAGTAATAGAGAATAGTTAATTATAGTAGAATGTATAAGATATGATAATATATAATTAAGCATAATGCATACTAATTACCATATAATTAAGTATACTTAGTATACTAAGAAAGAGTAGATTCTCAAGAAATGTTAGTTCTCTATGCTGGGAAAAACTAAACTCTTTATATGAAACTGAAGTCCTCTAAATCAGGAACTGCAAACTTTTTGTGTACCAGACACTTGAATATTTTTGACGTCAACATCTCTGTTGCACCCACTCACCTCTGCTTTTGTGGTGTAAAAATCACTATAGACAATGATTAGCTGAATGAGTGCGGTTGTGTTTCATTGACACTTTATTTACAGAACTAGGAGGAAGCCATAGTTTTCAAACAATACATCCTAATTTCAACCTCTCCTGCTGAGACTACTAAAAAATAGTGGTGGTCTCCCTTGCGGCTGTATACAGTAAACCTTCAGGGTCTTACCAACAGAATGTTTTGTTAGTGTTAGGGGAAGCTAGCAGGTGACATTTTTCTCATGCTGTGTTACCCGTTTATTTTTGCTCAGGCTTTCTTCCTTCTAGAATACATGCGTGTCCTAGCTCTTCGTGGTACTAAAGGCTCTTCAAGATGCAGTTCAAAGGATCTTTTTTACCATGGCTCCTTCCTTTATACTGTTGCCTGATGTAAGGCCATCTCTCCAGCTCTGGGACATGCATATTATTTTCCAGGTTAGTACAATGGACAAAAATTAAAAAACAAAAACAAAAACAAAAAAACCCTGAAATTTAGAGCCTGGGTCATCTGAGTTTGAATATTGGCTCAGTCTCCTGTAAGTGGAGGGTTAGACCTGTTTCTGATCATTGTTCAGCCAGTTTTCTTCCTATATAAAATGACATTATAATCTACTTTACATGATTACCTGAAGAGCTGAAGAATATGGTGATGAAAAGTAAACTGTGTTCTTTAAGTATTGTGTTTCAATGGATGTGGCAGCAATTTCAATATAGTTTGTTTGCATTTATAAATTTTCACTCATATCTAGGTACCAAAACCCATTTTTTCCTCAATGTTTTTTAAAAATATGGCATTTAATTCTTCTACTTTATTGGGTTATTTTATACAATTTTAGCTTCCCTACTTGACTATATACTTTGGACACTAGTGTTATTGCATCTAACAAAATACTGATCAGTGAATAAGTATTTTGTAATAAATAATGTACAATAGTTGAACAGATAAACTCTAAACTCTTGATTTATTCTTGATTGGTACCGTGAATGTTTCTGAAGTCAACATACTCAACTCCTTTGAACTAATTATAATTTTCCTATTCCCTGAGCCAACTTTGTGTTAAGTTCACTCCATTCTGTATAATAATAACTCAAAACATAAGCTTTAATTATTTACAAATTATTGAGTGCTTTCCTGTGTTTCATAATAGCAAAGGTCTGTTGAATCATTTTTTTTAAACCCGGAGTTTTCCAACTGATGCCAAAATTCAAGCATGTTCAGAGCACAAAGCTTTGTTTACAATTCTGCTTTCTTATACACTTGGTAATCCAAACTTCTAACATCTGTCAAAGGGGCAGAAACAAGGTACTGCTGAACCATAGTAAGAAAGCCCTTCAGACAGGCATGGTGGCTCATGCCTGTAATCTCAGCACTTTGGGGGGCCGAGGTGGGTGGGATCACGAGGTCAGGAGATCAAGACCATCCTGGCTAACATGGTGAAACCCCATCTCTATTAAAAACATAAAAAATTAGTTGGGCGTGGTGGCACGGGCCTGTAGTTGCAGACTGAGGCAGGAAAATCGTTTGAACCTGGGAGTCGGAGGTTGCAGTGAGCTGAGATCGCGCCACTGTCCTCCAGTCTAGGCGACAGAGCAAGACACCATCTCAAAACAAACAAACAAACAAAGGCCCTTCAAAGTTTTATTTTGAAATGTGGGTAATACGGCTAATTGTGCTTGAAAACCAATTAGAGATATAAAATTGTGCATCCAGGAAAGGATTGGAACATGCATATTCAGATTGGCCACGTTCTTCTGCTATAGACTTTAATGCTAATGATGTAGACTAGCAGGTTGAAGGGGGATTCAGGAGCTTGCATTTCCACTTTTTAGTTTGCGATGTATTTGTATCGCCTGAATTCGTTCCCTTTAGCAGTTTGCAGTGATTGAATCCAATTTCAGTAGGGCTCAAGCACATAAACAGTACTAGTATTCAACTGAAGAGGGTAAACCTCTCACCATAGTTTTTCCATAGCTCTCAAAGTTAATAGATGGACTCTAGGGAGCCAAGAAGAAAGACAGAACAGATTGCAGAGGATAAAGGCCAAAATGTGTGGGCACATTCTGGTGGGAACTTAATTTCCTTGAGAGCAAATTGAATTATTTCTTGCAAACTGCTTTTTTAAAATATGATTTTCTTCAGAGAAAAGAAATGTATTTAGTTCTGATGACCATAAAAACAATCCACAGGTATAATTTCGAGTTTTGATAGCCGAGTTAAAAGGTGATACTTACCAGGTTAAAAGATGACTTTAAAAGTCATCTTTTATTTCCTTGCTTAAATCATAATAGTTCTCAGGAAATGAAGTTCTTTAGATAAACAAACTCTTTCCTTGGTGATACAATAAAGAGACCTTTTGCTTGTCTGCTAGTTTTGATAAGACTTTCTGTGTAAACAGGTATTTCAAACTGGTTATTTTTCTGTGCTGTTGTTTCCCATGCCTACTTCATCTTGAGGCTGATGATGTTAGAGAAAACCATATACCAGGATCATTTTGCTTCTAACTGTTCACTTTTCAAGTGTTTATGTCCTTCATAGGGACTTGGGTTCCTCCCCTCTTATTATTAAGAACCATTAATTCTCAATTAAAATCTAAAAGGTAAAATTATCATATGCCATTTCATACGTTTATGACCTTAACACTGTAAACTTTTTTCATGCAGGCAAGGAGGAGGGTATAGTTTTATATAGTAGAAATATTATGAACTGAATCCTGATAGAGAAGGATATTGAATTACACTGAAAATTATAAAAGGCATTGACCAAAATAAAACATTCTCCCTAACTTAGCTAAACTTTAGAGAAGTTTTTTTCTGACTATAGATAGGGCCATGACCTCGCTTTTTAAATAACTTTTATTTTTAAAAACGTGCACATGTAAATTGCTTCTGAACCCCTTTTGAGATATACATCTTTCCCAATCCTTTGCTAGTTTTGCAACCTAAGAATGTCTTTCTCAAGTACCTAAGAATCGTACCTCTGAAATGTAATCATAGAAAGAGCAGCATTTTCTCTCCAAGTGTCGGTTGGAGGATAGTAGCCTCATATCCAAAAGGGATAATTAGCAAACAAGGATGACCTAATCACATTCACCAACATCCCCTCTATTGCCCGTCAGTACTTTTCCTCTACCTAACCCAGCATTTAAAATTCCTCCTACCTTTTGTTTCAGTGGAGTTGAGTTCTGGTCTCTTCCATGTTGCAGTAGTCTTAAAGAAAAAGTCTTCTTTGCCTGTTTAACTCTGTCCACTGCAAATTTTCTTTGGCAACACTTAAAACCTATGTAGTCTATGGCAAGTTACTTAATTCCATATGCCATCTAGTTATTTGCTTTGTAAAAAAAAAAAAAAAAGAGAGAGAGAGAAATCAATATTATTTTCAGGGTTAAGTTAGGTATTACAAAGACTTGTTAAATTGATGCATAATAATTGTACATATCGGTGGGTTACATGCGATATTACGATACATGTATAAAATGTGTGTAGTGATCAAATCAAGGTAATTGGGCTATCCATCACCTCAAACATTTGTTATTTCTTTGTGTTGGGAACATGCCAACTCTCCTCTTCTAGTGATTTTGAAATATACAATAAATTATGGTTAACTACAGTCACACTACTGTGCTATTGGGCACTAGAATGTATTCCTTCTTATCTAATTGTATTTTTGAAGTTCTTTTTAATTCTGGATACATATGAGTTGTACATATTTATGAGGCACATGTGATAGTTTGATGAAGCATTAAATTGTGTGATAATCAAATCAGGATAATTGTAATATCTGTCACCACAAGAATTTATCATTTATTTGTGCTAGGAACAGTCCAATTCCACTCTTTTAGTTATTTTGAGATATACAGTAAATTATTGTTAACCATAGTTACCCTATTGTTCTACTGAACACTAGATCTTATTCCTTTTATCTAACTGCTTTTGTACTAACTAACCATCTCCGTTTTATCCCCCCACCCCATTACCCTTTCTAGCCTCTGGTAACCATCTTTCTGTTCTCTATTTCCATGAATTGATTCTTTTTAGTTCCTTTATATGAGGGAGAACATATAATATTCATCTTTCTGTACTTACCTTATTTTACTTAATGTAATATCCTACAGTTCCATTCATTGGGTTGCAAACGACAGAATTTTATTTTTTGTGGATGAATAATATGACATTGTGTACATAGAACACATTTTCTTTATCCGTTTGTTAATTGATGGTCACTTAGGTTGAATCCATATTTTGGTTACTGTGAAAAGTGGTGCAATAAACATAGGAGTGCCAGTATCTCTTTAATAGATTTTCTTTTTTTTTTTTTTTTTTGACGGAGTGCCAGTATGCTCTTTAATCATGCAAGCTTCCCGATTTTCTTTCCTTTGGATTTTTAGTATGTACCAGGATGGTCTCGATCTCCTGACATCCGTGATATCGCTGATTTTTCAGATGGATTCAGATTCCTTCAGTATGGGTAAAGGTAAACTAATTTATATGACAAAATTTCAAGACATGAGATTTGATACTCATTTTCCCTCTCCTGGTGAGTCAGAAGATTATAAAACAGGAAGCTCTGTGAGTCAAAGCCTCAAATACAAAATGAGACACCAAAACAAGCATGGGCAAGAGAGGTAGCACCTTGATCAACCACACACCAAAACTAGCAGAAGCCTGTACATTAACTAAGAAAACAATTGAAGAAAAGCTTCCCTCAGGGTAGGTTATGAAACTATGCAGATCCAAAATGAGTTTAAAGAGTTTTGAAAATTGGAAAGCTATCATTCCTGGCTGCAAAGGTTTGGATTGTTTGTTCATTTATTAATTCCATTGTGGTTTTGGAAAAAACGGAATAAAAATGGAAGTGATACGTGATGAAATTTTCTTTCTCGTATAAAATTTACCTTAACATTAATTGTTGGCAATGTAATTTTTGTTTTTTGAGACGGAATCTTGCTCTGTCGCCCAGGCTGGAGTGCAGTGGCATGATCTCGGCTCACTGCAAGCTCCGCCTCCCGGGTTCACGCCGTTCTCCTGCCTCAGCCTCCTGAAGAGCTGGGACTACAGGTGCTCGCCACCACGCCCGGCTAATTTTTTGCATTTTTAGTAGAGACAGGGTTTCACCATGTTAGCCAGGATGGTCTCCATCTCCTGACCTCATGATCCGCCCGCCTCGGCCTCCCAAAGTGCTGGGATTACAGGCGTGAGCCACCGCGCCTGGCCCTCTGTAATTTTTTTTTTTTTTTAAAGACAGTGTCTCACTTTGTTGTCCAGTCAGGAGTGCAGTGGCATGATCGTAGCTCACTGCAACCTCAACCTCCTGGGCTCAAGGGAACCTCCCGTCTCAGCCTCCTGAGTAGCTAAGGCTACAGGCACACACCACCACATCCAGCTAATTTTTTTGTTTTCTTAATACTTTGTAGTGAGGGGGATCTTGTTATGTTGCCAAGGCTGATCTTGAACTCTTGGCTTCAAGTGATGCTCCTGCGTTGGCCTCCCAAAGCACTGAAATTACAGGTGTGAGCCACCTCACGTGCTGGCATTGTAATTTATGCTGTTTAATTTAATACCACAGCAAATATGTATAGATCAGTGTATTTTATGTCAATTGAAATCCAATGACTGGAGCAGGAAGTGAGATTCATATCATGGAACTCAAGACTCGTAACCTAAGTCTTTATTATTATTTGCAGAGCAAACAATGCTTTTTTCTTTATTGTGAGATCGTACAGGAAGTGGAAATATTATGCACTACCTTCCCTGTCATATTAAAGGAGCTATGGGAAAATGGTCTATGTACAGGCAGAGAGGTGACTGTTGGATACCAAACAACTGAAAACACCTTCTTGCATTTAAATTTTAGATTACTTTCCCTTTAGAAATAAGGCATAAGTAGAATAGAACTTGGCACTTCAAAATTTGAATTTTTAAGAAGTTTTTCCTACATGAAAATATATGAGCTACCCATTTGTGGATATGATGTATAAAATGTGTAAAAAGAAATTATGGGTTCATTGTTTAGGGAAAAAAAAATTTGAAATAGCTTTGATTACTAATTAACTAATTACATGAGAGAGAAAGTTCAGCTGAACCTCCGATACACTAAAAATAAAGTAATATTTTTTCATGGTAAAAAATGCTTACTTTTCAACCAGAACAACTCATTGTAATGTGTTCCTGTGTGAAAATATAAATGGACATTTTTCCTGCTATTTTTTTGATAATTAAATTAGTCTTAATAATATGCCTAAACTTAACAAGAACATATTAGATGGTTTTGAGAAGTTTAGTTTCAGTTCATAAAACTCTTGTTATTATTTATTTATTTTTATTTTACTATTTATTTTAATACAAAGCTTTGGCATTAGCAATTTTATAAAAAATAAAATATACTAAAATAAATTCTTATGTGGCGTGATTGGTAAATGATCCACAAAAATAGGTTCTTTTTTTTTTCTCCCCCTTCAAGGCAATCAGTCAGAAAGCAGGCTTTTTCTCTTCAAATAAATATGGACTATTTCATAAATTTACATGGCATCGTTGTGCAGAGGTCACATTAATCTCTGTATCATTCCAATTTTTTAGTATATGTGCTGCCAAAGAGAGCACCATAAGTCTTGTAAAAGTGTATTTGACTCATGTGTGGAATTGACTGAATTCAGACTTGCTAAGACTGGGAGATCAAAACTCTTGTTTAATGTCTTCAGGAACTTAGCCCTGTTGAGAATATCACATACATTAAGTAAAACAAGACAAATTCTCCTATTTGGGAACTTGAATGAGTAACATACCTACTTGATCTTTCTTCCCTTACTATTTGAGATGTCTTTTATTTATGTATA
The DNA here is from genome assembly GCF_024542745.1 of Macaca thibetana thibetana. Taxonomy (NCBI): domain Eukaryota; kingdom Metazoa; phylum Chordata; class Mammalia; order Primates; family Cercopithecidae; genus Macaca; species Macaca thibetana. The sequence continues at coordinate 65,540,464 of NC_065594.1, forward strand.
AAAAAGTTATAGCACATTTCTTAAACCTTTCACGGAATAAAAGAAAATTCCATTATTCATTTTTCCAGTACAGTATGAGCTCAGCTATGACTTGCAGCCTCCACAAGTGTCAGACGAGTCAGACGACAGGTAAATTTTAAAGCCGTTTAAGAACCTTTAGTAATGGAAAACAGTGCCAGCATCTGCCTCATTTTGAGAAAAAAGATTTAATTAATTAATTAATTTGATTCAATTCCCTTATTTGCTTAAAGCTATATTCTAAATATTTTGGAAATAAAGAAATATGAGATATAGTAACAAAATAGTGAACAATGCAAGACCACCAACTTAGTAAGTAGCATTAGTTAATGTAGTATAGGCCACTGTTTCCAAGACTCTAATGTTCACGTAAGTTGCCTGACGATCTTGTTAAAATGCAGGTTTTGATTCAGGAGGTTGGAGCAGGGCCTGAGAATGTGTGTTCTACCAATCTCCCAGGGGATGCCACTGCTGCTGGCCTATGAGCTCCCTGGAGGTTTGAAGGGGACGAACCAAAACTGCTGTACATGACACAGGCAACATTTTAAAAGGAAGAAAGAAAATCAGAAGTGACTCAGTGTCAGGAAAAATTGTAAAAGACCTTGAAATGGGCACACACACAGCAAGATTACTGGGCATTCTGTTTTATGCAATCACCTGGGTTATCTGATTCCCTGGGTATGCCACATTCATCGCCTTTAAGATATTTTACAACTCAGTAAATAATGAAAAACTCACAATAATGCAAATTATTCCTAGTGAGGGGAATGAACTTTGTCTAACGTATTTCCAGTTGATTGTTGTAACTGCCCAACGGGTTCACCTTACTGGCTGTCTAGACAGACAGAACCAATTTATCAAGACACGGGAACAGTAATAGAGAAAGGGTAATTCACACAGAGCTGGCTGTGCAGGAGACCGGAGTTTTATTATTACTCAAATCAGTCTCCCCGGGAATTTGGGGATCAGAGTTTTAAAGGATAATTTAGTGAGTAGGGGCTCGGGAAGTGGAGAATGCTGACTGGTCAGGTTGGAGATGGAATCATAGGAAGTAGAAGCTGTCCTCTTACACTGAGTCAGTTCCTGGGTCGGGGCCACAAGACCAGATGAGCCACTTTGTCCATCCAGGTTGCGCCAGCTAATCCATGGAGTGCAGGATCTGCAAAATATCTCAAGCACGTATCTTTGGTTTTACAATAGTGATGTTATCCCCAGAAGCAATTTGGAGAGGTTTAGAATCTTGCAGCCTCCAGGTGCATGACTCCTAAACCACAATTTCTCATCTTGTGGCTAATTTGTTAGTCCTACAAAAACAGTCTAGTCCCCAGGAAGAAAGGGTGTTTGTTTTGGGAAAGGAGTGTTTTTGTCTGAAACAAAGCTGAACCAAAGTAACCAAGTTCCTTCCAGAGTTAGTTTGGCCTATGCCCAGGAATGAAGAAAGACAGCTTGGAGGTTAGAAGCAAGATGGAATCAGTGAGGTCAGATCTCTTTCACTGTAATAATTGTCTCAGTTATAATTTTGCAAAGGCAGCTTCATTATTGTCTTATAAATATTGAATTTTACTTATATTAGCAACTCAGTTTAACATTTCTTATTGCATATGTGCATCTCCTCTCTGGATTCTTCTATAAACTACTTGTTACAGCCTCATGGCAGCCTTATTGATTAATGAGTAAATAAAATATTTGGCCTGTAGTCATTTTATGTTTGAATGAATCATAACGCTACCCTTTACAAAATTATCTTTGAACTAAGGAAATACTTTATTTAAGAAATAGAGCTGTGACATATAGGTAAGAAAGATTTAGGCCAAAAGGATGTTAAGAAAAATACGTTCTAGGCTGGGCGCAGTGGCTCAAGCCTGTAATCCCAGCACTTTGGGAGGCCGAGACGGGCGGATCACGAGGTCAGGAGATCGAGACCATCCTGGCTAAGACGGTGAAACCCCGTCTCTACTGAAAAATGCAAAAAACTAGCTGGGCGAGGTGGCGGGTGCCTGTAGTCCCAGCTACTCAGGAGGCTGAGGCAGGAGAATGGCGTAAACCTGGGAGGCAGAGCTTGCAGTGAGCTGAGATTGGCCACTGCACTCCAGCCTGGGCGACAGAGCGATACTCCGTCTCAAAAAAAAAAAAAAAAAAAATACGTTCTAGTAAGAGAGAGATGAGAGAGGAAATAGGACAAGATATTGACGCATTTATGTAAGCAGCAGGTAAAAGTTTTCGGTGGTGAGGGTCAATCTGGGGGAAGAGCCAGGCAATCAAAAAAGCATTTCAACACACAGGCTGTATTTAAAGGAAATTAGTCTAGATATTGAGAGAAGAGAGTACATGAGATAAAAAGAAAAATGAGAATTCCTAATATTGAAGTAATTTGTGACACGGTGATGGACATTTAGACCAAGAATTAACAAGATTTAATGAATGACTATATAAAAAGGAATAAGAGAGAAAGAAGACAAATAGACCATATGTTTTTCTTTCTAATTTTTATATTAAAGTCTTTTCAAATGGCTGGGTGTGGAGGATCACGCCCATAATCCCAGCACTTTGGGAGCCCGAGGCAGGCAGATCACCTGAGGTCAAGACCAGCCTTGCCAACATAGTGAAACCCCATCTCTACTAAAATACAAAAATTAGCTGGGTGTGGTGGCAAATGCTTGTAGTCCCGGCTACTCAGGAGGCTAAGGCAGGAGAATCGCTTGAATCCGGGAGGCGGAGGTTGCAATGAGCAGAGATCATGCCATTGTACTACAGCCTGGGCGACAGAGTGAGACTCTATAAAAACAAAACAAAACAAACAAACAAACAAAAACAAAAAACGTTTCAAACTTATAGAAAAGAAACAGAATTAGTATAGAGAGGTCTCATGCAACCATACTGACCATTTTAATAAATATTTGAAGTATTTAGTTCATTATTCTCTCATCTGTTTTATTAACTTTTTGAGAATAGATATGAGTATCATAATTGCAACAGATTTGAAGTGGACTTTAAAAAGAGAATGTTATTCCTCCTAAGAAGAAAAATAATAAATAGTTTTTAAAAAGTTAAGAAAAGCAGAGAGTTAGAATATAAGCTATTTTGGTGAATATACGTCTTAGTCAGAAAACACAATACAGCATTTAATTTGAAATTAACCCTACACACCACAATATTTCAGCTAAATTTTTGGCCAAAAACCTGGTGAGATATTTCTCTTTGCTTCTTTCTGAGTGCTGTAACAACTAAATATTTTTCTAAGTACGTTAATGAAAGATTCCTAACTTCAAGAGACAAATTGCTTTGTCCACACCATTTCTCTCTCTCTCTTTTTTTTTTTTTTTTGAGACGGAGTCTCGCTCTGTTGCCCAGGCTGGAGTGCAGTGGCCGGATCTCAGCTCACTGCAAGCTCCGCCTCCTGGGTTCACGCCATTCTCCTGTCTCAGCCTCCTGAGTACCTGGGACAAGAGGCACCCACCACCTCGCCCGGCTATTTTTTTGTATTTTTTAGTAGAGACAGGGTTTCACCGTGTTAGCCAGGATGGTCTTGATCCCCTGACATCGTGGTCCGCCCGTCTCGGCCTTCCAAAGTGCTGGGATTACAGGCTTGAGCCACCGCGCCCTGCCTATTTTTTTGATAAGAGACAGAAATTTGTTAAGATGTTCAAATGGGTAAAATTTCTGTGTGTGCAAAAGTGAAAAATTAAAATACCCACACCACATTGTATACCTAGCTCTTTATTAACATCAACTATTCTTTAGTCACTATGATCCTGGATAGCTTCCTCCTTTATCCTTCAAATACAGCGAGCGAAGTATCTTGCATAATAATGGCACCTGAGCTGATGAACTTGGCTAAGCCTAGTCCATGGGTGGCCATTCAAGGTCAGATGTTAAACTATAGTTCATGGGCTATATCTGGCCTGTTGCCTGCTGTTGTAGGGTGGGTCTAGAAAACTAGGAATAGTTTTTACATTTTTAAAAACATTTACAATATTAAATTAGTAAATAATATTTTGTGACATAAAAAACATATATCCGTAAATAAGGGTTTTTTTTTTTTTTTTTTGAAATGGAGTCTCACTCTGTCACCCAGGCTGGAGTGCAGTGGCACCATCTCTGCTCACTGCAACCTCTGCCTCCCGGGTTCAAGTGATTCTCCTGCCTCAGCCTCCCGAGTAGCCGGAATTACAGGCATCTGCCACCACGCCCGGCTAATTTTTGTAGTTTTAGTAGGTATGAGGTTTCACCACGTTGACCAGGCTGGTCTCGAACTCCTGACCTCAGGTGATCTACGCGCCTTAGCCTCTCAAAGTGTTGGGTGTAAGGGATAATTGGAAGTACAGCTGAGAAAGGAATGAGGCCAGTAGACCTAAGTTCAGGCAAGCTGACTTATTGTCAGTCCTGCCTGGCTACCTCCTGACGAAAGCAGAGGAGGCAGCCCCGCTTACAGACTACAGCAGGGCTTTATAGGGAGAGGAACTGGGTCAGGGTCGAGGAGCTGAGTCGGGTGTGCAGGAGGGCTGAGTCGGGGGTGCAGGCGTCTTGACGGCATCCTAGAGGATTTATTATGCCGGCTTTATTATGTTTTTGCCGGCTTTATTATGCGAGGTGAGCAGACATGTTAACCGCATCCTGTAACTACAGCCTATACAGTTACTTGGAGGGGTCAGTGAAGGGGAATTTGTCTTTAGCCCTGGGGGAGCTCTGCGGAGGTCACAAAGGACTGCACTGTAAGACCTATGGGAAGGGAGGGAGAACAGTCTGACTGGGGTGACCCTAACACTGGGATTACAGACATGAGCCACCGCACCCAGCCTGTAAATAAGGTTTTATTGGAACACACCATTCCATTTACTTATATACCACCTTTGGCTTCATTGAACTATGATGGTAGAGTTGAGTAGTTGTGACACAAAAAAGGTTTGTCTCACAAAGTCTAAAATATTTGCATCTGGCCTTTTGCAGAAAAACGTGTTGACATCTGCTCAAGGAATGCAAGGTGACCTGTTCTCTTCGTTTTTTTTTGTTTTGTTTTGTTTTTGTTTTTGTTTTTGTTTTTTGAGACGGAGTCTTGCTCTGTCCCCCAGGCTGGTGTGTGGGCTGCAGTGGCGTGATCTTGGCTCACCACAACCTCCACCTCCCTGGTTCAAGCAATTCTCCTGCCTCAGCCTCCTGAGTAGCTGGGACTACAGGCTCATGCCACCATACCCGGCAAATTTCTTTGTATTTTTAGTAGAGATAGGGTTTCACTGTGTTACCTGGGCTGATTTTGAACTCCTGAGCTCAGACAATCCGCCTGCCTCAGCCTCCCAAAATGCTAGGATTACAGGCTTGAGTCATCCGCACCAGGCTGACCTGTCCTCTTTTTTAGCTGTGAAACAATGGACAGTGATCATGGTGCTCAAAGACAAGTGTTTGTTGTAGTTTGTAATGCTGGAGGGCCACTTCCCTCTTGTCTTTTGGTAAAGTATTGCAGGTTGCACAAATTAGAAAATGTGGAAATGAACTGCTCCCCATGACATTTCTTCCTCTCCCTTGGGAATTGAATGGCCTAAGTATTTTTCTACAATTCCCTTCCAGTGATATTTTTTCAAGTCTACATTTTTCCTAGAGGAACAAAAAAATGTTCAGCTAGAAAATGGCCAAAGCATCTTAGCTGAAAGGCTGGGTTCCCCAAGGGTCACATGGCCTATTTCGCCCTTCAAGTTTTCATTCATTGGGAACAGATGAGTGCAAACCTCATAGTAGTTCTCAACCTTCCTGGGGGCATTTGGAAATGTTTAGAGGCGCTTTAAAAATTTTTCTTAAAAACATGGGAACCAGCTATCAGAATTTTAATAGGTGAATACCAGATGTATGAAACATCATGCAATGTATATTACAGTGAACAATAATCCTTTCAAAACATTCAAGGGTACACACATTGAGAAATACTGTTTTAGAGGATAAAAAAACAAAACAAAACAAAACCCAAATCAAAATAAAAACTTTTATTGTCCCCCATGTTTTAAGACAATCACAAAGGACTGGGTGCCCATCTGACTCATCAACAACATGCCACAAGTAAAATAACACCCAGATAATGACAAGTGTCCAAACATCCCAGCCACATGCAATTTTACTGCTGCCTTTGGGGAACGAGTTTTAAATTCTTTACTATTTTTTCTCCACAGGTAAATTTAATTTAGAACCATATTCACAGCCGGGCGCGGTGGATCATGCCTGTTATCCCAGCACTTTGGGAGGCCGAGGGGAGTGGCTTACCTGAGGTCAGGAGTTTGACACAAGCCTGCTCAACATGGTGAAACCTCATCTCTACTAAAAATATAAAAATGAGTCAGGTGTGGTCGCGGGTGCCTGTAGTCCCAGCTACTTGGGAGACTGAGGAAAAGAATCGCTTGAACCAGGAGGTGGAGGTTGCAGTGAGCTGGGATTGTGCCACTGCACTCCAGCCTGGGTGACAGAACCAGACTCCATCTCAAAACAACAACAACAACAACAACAACAAAACCCTATATTCTCTCTATCATGTGATATTTTTTAAAAGATTACAAGCAAAAATGTTTTCTTTCTTTTTTATTTGTTTATTTTCTGTTTGTTTGTTTTGTTTGAGATGGAATCTTGCCTTGCCACCCAGGCTCAAGTGCGGTGCTACAACCTCAGCTCAGGGCAACCTCCACCTCCTGGGTTCAAGCGATTTGCCTGCCTCAGCCTCCCCGCTAGCTACAATTACAGATGTGCACCACCATGCCCATCTAATGTTTATATTTTTATTAGAGACAGGGTTTCACCATGTTAGGGAAGCTGGTCTCAAACTCCTGACCCTAAGTGATCCTCGTACCTCGGCCTCCTTTAAGTGCTGGAATTACAAGCATGAGCCACCACGCCCAGAGAAAAAATTGTTTTCTTTTAATTTGACCCATATTAAAATAATCTCCAAATGGCATCAAAATGAAAACCATGACCTTTAAGGTTTTATTTCTATTTCTATATATTCACCGAGGTGGACCATTTTACTTCAGCCAATGGTTAGGAGGTACAGGAGCCTTGTAGATTTTGGCCCTCACAGAGGGAGACTGTTTGAGGGCTTAGTTAAATTGGTGCACCTAATTTTTTATGTTCAATATTAGAATTTACCAATAATTTCCCTCTCTTAACATAGTGGCCCAATATTAGACCTATTGACCTCTTGGATTAAAGCCAGGAATTTTAACAGTATATAGAATGAAAAGAATTTCCAGATATTAAAGATGAGTTGGTAAAACAAACCCACAATGGGTGAAGGTAGCCATAATTTTGATAAGTTGGTATGTTACGGTTTCACTCTGTAAAATATTACCTGAGAGCTAGAGATACAATGTAGGTCTTGAATCTCTAATTAATTCACCAACTACTACCAGTTTTTTTTTTTTTCTGTGTATTCATGTGACATATATTGTGACTCAATTTTAAATATACTTTTCACTTTCCTAAACTCGTAAAGGCAAATGTTATTATGTCTATGGTTATTTTTACCTAAAATAAAGCAGCAGTTCTTTGGGCAGATTATGAGAAAGCCAGACTGAGTAGAAAACAAACTCTTGATACATTTAATCATCTTAAGCCAGAGTGCAAAGGTTGTGATTAGATTCTCAGAGAGCCCAGCCCACCCATGGGGCAGAGTTGTCTATCTCTCAAGAAAACTTGTCAGGCTTCCACCATTCAATCCATTTCAGTGTTTGCCTCTACAATACAGCCTTATTAATGCTTGGAAGGCATCCAAGAAATTCAGGCAAACTTTATGCAGATATAAATTTCTGTTAGAGCATACTTTTACCCTGATGACTAGGGAGTGGCTCAGTGTCATCCACCTTCCTGTCATGGGAAGGTTTCATGTCTTTAGTCATAACAGGTAAATGCCAATCCCAATCATTTTGGTTTGGGTATCTCATGGGATCTCGAAGCACCATACCCACTTTAGTGCGCATTTCCTTCACAATCACTATCCTGTTTATGCACCCGTTTGCTTGCCTCCTGGGATTATACCATCTGCTTTGAGGGAACATACACATTTTTTATTGTAAATATTTTCCTAAGCTATAATATGTATTTTCATGCGTTATTACAATTCCGATTTTAGTTTGTTAGCTATTTGTTATACACAGAAAATTGTCCTGTACAAACCTTGACATGAGGCCCTAATCATTAGAATACCAGTGGCCAAACCAATATCCGTATAAATAAGGATAATGACTGTTTATAGTGCTTGACCCCTGATACATGCCAAAAAATGTGTTTTTACACAGTAAGACTAGGTCCCTTAATTCCCTTTTGTAAAGACTCACTTGACACCAAGAAAGGAAGAATGGAAACAAAATACTGCCTTTGAATTAAAAGTTGAGGAACCATCTGCAAATCACTCAGCCACTCTAAAGGCTAAGGACATACCACCTACGAGATGAGCTTCCGGGATTCTCATAAGACTCTTATCTGTTGGTACAGATTTTTCTTTCCTGGAATATTTCTCTAGTCAAGCAGCCAAAGTCCTAACAAGAAATTTCTTGGTGTTGGTCTTTGTCTCAATCTACCCATAGCACTTCCATTAAAGGGGGTCTGGTATGTCCATTCCACCTTATGGCAACAAAATAACTTTCTTCAAGAAAGTCTGAGTAAGCGTCTAAGAACTGACATTTCAATGTAGCATTCTATTTGAAAACTCAGAGACCAATATCATCAATACTGCTCAGGGACCTGCCACAGGTTGCAAGTAGTTATACTGGCAAGAAGAGAGATCTATAGGGTCACATTTGATCTTGGCAATAAATACCAAGAAAAATGTATGCATGAAACCTGTCTATGAGGCTCTCCTGGCACTGAGATTTTGGGGTTCCATGCAACTGTTTATGCACTTTGATTAATAGTTATGAAAACTCTATAATCTAATACCTAAATACATGATACGTAATCTTCAGAAACAAACCATGCTATTTTTTCCCTCCTTTCTATATTTGCCTCCGAAAAACAACTAAACTCCCAAAGAGTACTTTATGTGGAAGTCTCTGATTTTTCTCCTGTTGAACAATTCATTTGTTTTCAAGTATTAAATCAATAAGTGAGTTAATAGCCTCAGTTGCGTTTCTTTTCTAAATCTCTCTGATCATTATACCATCTAGGCAATGAATTATGTTAACATTAAATTATGTTAGACTATACTATACTAAGTTACAACATTTAGATTTTGCCATAATTAATAAAGTATTATTAATTAAGTATTCCTGTGGCAGAGAAAAGGAAAAAGACGAATTGCTATCTCTAAGAAGTAAAATTTCTATTGATTAATGAAATATACTATCCCAAAAATCATTATGGTCAGTGATGACATACCAACAAAGTGGGTTTTAATTAAGAGCTACCAATATTAAACAAACAAACAAAAAAAAGCACATTGAGTTTATAGAACTAGTACCACTTCATCTAGTTTTGTATTATACTCAGGGAATGTTCATGACTATTTATCTGTTTCACAAGCTATGATAATGAGTTAAAAGAAGAAGTTTTGGAACATGCTATTACTTAGTTCCTTCACTCTGCAATTATAGTCGTAACTTTGCTTGAATCTTGTTGCAAAGAAAAGAAAATAACAAATGACTTTTTGGAGCAGGGACCTCCTGAAATTTCAACCTGCATTTCCCCTTATCAGTCTTTTTATGCTCTTGCTATTGAAGAAGGACCTTATCTTTTCCCCAAGATAAACACTACTCAGCTCTAAAGACACACATAAGGGAGTTAAAATTACTTCCAGAAATGTCTTTTTCTCCACTGTATTCAAGCTGTGGTGTAAGTACAATTCAGCTGCCTCCTGACTTTCGGTGAGCTGTAAGCGTCAGGCTACTATGATGGCCACCAGCACAGGATTCTTGTCCCTTTTGTCAGTTACCAAATAGGAGAAGAAAGAAAGTTGTGGTAGTGTGTAATCTGGTGTTCTCACCAGCAGTGACCATCTGCAGCCAATGGAAATGTGAGGAAAAGGAGGAGGCCTAGATTCCAAACCCCAAATCCCACAAGTGCTATAAACCTTCAAGAGAGGAATTCAACTGTTCTTGTCAAAGAAATAGGGCAGAGTAAAAAAGATAAGGGAAGAAAAAAATAATTCCTAAGCTGTTTATTCCCTGCTAATTTTCTATTCTACACTGTTCAGTTTCCCTTAGCATTTGAGCTTATAGTATCTTTGAACTGTATTATGAAGGAAAGCTTAGGACACGCTTCCCTCATGAACAAAGTGACTTTGGGTCATAATGCAATCACTGAATTTTTAAATTTGCCCTTTTATAACCATATTACTGACAGGTAAAGCCAGCTGGACTTCCTGGGTTGAGTGGGGACTTGGAGAACTTTTCTATCTAGCTAGAGGATTGAGGATTATAAACGCACCAATCAGCACTCTGCGTCTAGCTAAAGGATTGTGAATGCACCAATCAGCACTCTGTAAAAACGCACCAATCAGCACTCTGTGTCTAGCTAAAGGATTGTAAATGCACCAATCTTCACTCTGTAAAATGGACCAATCAGTGCTCTGTAAAATGGGCCAATCAGCACTCTGTAAAATGGACCAATCAGCAGGATGTGGGCGGGGCCAAATAAGGAAAAAAAGCTGCCCCCTCCCAGTCTTTCTTGGCAATCCTCTCAGGTCCCCCTCCAGGCTGTGGAGGGTTTGCTGTTTCCTCTTCACAGTATGTCTTTCTGCTGTTCACTCTTGGGGTCGGCACCATCTTTAAGAGCTGTAACACTGGCTGTGAAGGTCCGAGGCTTAATTCTTGAAGTCATTGAGACCATGAACCCACTGGAAGGAAGAAACTCCGGACGCACCGTCTTTAAGAGCTGTAACACTCACTGCAAAGGTCTGCAACTTCATTCTTGAAGTCAGTGTGACCAAGAACCCACTGGAAGGAAACAAATTCTGGACATACTACATTTTCATTGTCATATTGTATTACACTCCAGCTAATATACATATACACACACACAATAAGCAATCAAAATATCAAGAGATTTAGAGATCAGCATTATCACTTGCTTCTATATTCTATTATATAATATTCAAATATCACCATAGAAATTTTAGCCCTCTTCTTGAGTTATGAATTACCTCTTCATACACCAAAATATATCTGGTAATTTTGAAGAAGCAAATGAAATTTTTTTTTTTCTCTAGAACTAGGTTTCTTCAAAGTGAGAAGATTATTTGCATTATTATATACCCTATGCTGGAAGAGATCTGATTGATGATGATATCGAATCTCAGTTTCATGCTTTCAGGGAGTCTTAATTTATAGATACTACTCTACTGTTGGAATTGGCATTGAAAAATAAGTTTGCCTATTTCTGTTGGGGTCTTTCAGAAATTTCTTAGAAACAGTTACTGAAATGGAGTTAAGACTCCAAAAGTTTTAAGAAGGGGAAAAAAAGCCTGAGAAAGATGCAAAAAGAAGTATGATTGGGTAGAGGTTACTCTCAGACTGCAGTGCATGCTTGAACAAATCATTCCAAATGAAGGAGGAGGCCCAGAGAATGACTGCTCGCTAGAGGAGTCCCAAATAGGGTAGAAATGATTGGTTTGTTTTTTATCCACTGCCTTGCTCATTTATGGGTTACAGTTCGTCACAAGAAGAGCACAGCCTTAGCTTACAATCCAAATTGGACTCTGAATTAACAGTTAACTGCATTTCTTGCAAGAGAGCATCAAGTTTTCTTCTGAAAGGAGGTTTGAGCTGAGCATTTACATATCTGAGAGTAAACTTGTAACAAGGAGACTTGTGAAAAGAATTACAGCCCCATCTTTGCATTTGGTCTTGGGACCGCAAATAATACTCATCATTTTCTCTCCCACTATTCATTCTAAATTATTCTCTCCTTAGCTACCACTTCTTCGAGTCCCTTTAGTTTGCCTGATAGTTTGATCTAAACCCTTATTTCGGAGGTATGTGAATAATTGATAACCTTTCTACAGAATTAGTTATTGCAGGTGTTCATTTACAGTCACAGTTGGCAAGGATATGCCAATAGATACAAGAGATTTTTGCCTGAATTTAACATATGCTCCTCTGTGCCACCTCTGAGTAAATGCAGAGAGTTACCTTTGCCTAATCAGGGGCAACTACCTCTGTTAAGATGAATACTCCTCTTACTGCCTATTGGTCTGGGGACATAAGAAGCCCAAAGTTTCTAGCCAGCAGCCATAGCTTTTAAGTCTAAGAAACCTGGGTTTGTCCCAAGGCAAGAGTGCACACTCTCTGAGGATCAGAGTTACAGGGACAGGAAGTACAAGTCCCTTAGAGAGTCAATAGAAGCAGTAAGTTGGACAACTTTGGCCCCCACCCTCAGTTTCCCCAAAACACATTTTCTTTCTGTAGGAGACAAAATGCCCTTTGATGCAATGCTCTCTAATTGTATGTGAAAATACACTATGCCCTGGAGGATGGCAACCATTATTTACATGCTATTTCCTCCAAGATGACACTTCAGTGTGTCTTTGGAACATGCCACTCTAATACTCTATTATTCTAATACTTCTAGACAGAAGCTGCTGGTGGTGGGGGTATGTGATATGACCAATGGATCCCATGGTCATAGGACCATCCAGCATCTTCTACACTGCTGAACTGATTTCCTGTTTAAATGTTATGCTTGAGAATCAGATTTGTAAGACTCGTCAAGGGGTGCTAGCTGAAGCTCTATGGGTAGCAAAGGCAAAATTATAGCTGAAATTGTGGTCTATTCCTGTGAGAACAAATTGAGATGGTTTCCATCATAGCCAGTTCATCTCTTCGAGTAATAACATCTAACTGGGGCTCTTGGTCTATGTTGCTGACAGGTTGCACTTTCAAAAGCAGAAGTAGCTAGATCTGTAAGGGCAAGTAGTCCACGTTGTTGGAATAATGCATAACTTCATTATCTGAAACCATGATGCCACAAAATTCTTAATAATTTTCTCTTGGAACTTGTGTTTTGTAACTGAAGTCCGATGAGACAATGAAACGTACAAGTAAGCATAGGAGATAAGCACAGTATCTGAGTCCACCACAATTTCTCAATAGTGCATTTACATATAGCGTTCATGATGAGTCATGAAAACAAACTTTTGCAGATTGATAATGTGTAGGATTTTAAGGAGACTCAAAGCAGTGAGTACAAGGAAAGCACGTTATGTCTGCTGCTCAGTAAGCACTGGTGTTGATGGTTCTGAATCATCGTATTCAAGCCAGAATTTGCTTTGCTAGCAGAATAGCAATGACATCATGGATTGTGTTGTTCAAAACATATGTTGAAGTATTAACTTCCAGTACCTGAGACTATTAACTAATTTAGAGGTAAGGTTAGAATCCTGACCTCCAGAACTATGAGACAATATGTTGCTGCTGTTTAAGCCACTTAGTTTATAGTACTTTATTACATCAACCCTAGGAAACTAATTCAGATGATGTAAGAAACATGAAAGCACAAGGAACACTATTACATGTTTTCTTTCCTTTATTACCTCCCTGTATTACTTCTGCATAATTGTCAACCCTCTAATGCTGGAAATGGCCACACAGGCAGGAAAAGAAAAACAAAGTAACCCATAGTTTCTTTTCCTTTATTTCTTTCCTGTTTTGCTGTAAAAAGCAGAATGTTGATATAATGCACAAATATCAAAAAGGGAAATAAAGAGTTAAGTCAGATTGGATAGCACGTCCAGTGTTCTAGCAAGAACAAAATAAATACGCAAGTATGAAAAATAAGTTGTTTATTAATTGCATTCTGCTTTTTATTATCCATCTCTGGGATATTGATGCAACTTAGATATAGCCATCAGATTCCACTTTTTTTTATTTATTATTTTATGCATGCATCTTAGATGCTTGAGTCATCACACCAGTTAATGCAACCTCCTACATTGACACATTTTTCCAGGAAGATGAGGCATATTTATTTTTCCATTTGGATCTTCACCTTATGCTGGAGGGTGGGTCCACTCTCCTAATGACCCAAGATGAGCCCCTAATGCTCTAGTACTTAGGAAGTGATCTCATCTAACTACTTCCTCTTCTGGACCATTCCCAGCATCGATATGGTGGTTGGGTTCTGAGACAGATTTAGGAAGGCAGAAAGGATTATTTGGGTTATAATCTCAAAGAAAAGAAAAGGGTTAAAGCTTGACTGGGCAGGGCAGCCATCAAATTAGAAACAGATCTGACAAAGTCTTTTCCCTGAGAAAAGAATATATTGGCTAAGAAGCTGAAGCAGACCCTGAGGCAGCTAATCATTGTGTTTAAAGCTGGGCAGCAAGTCTTTCCCAAAAAAGTATTTAAGCCAAAAAGCTCTGTATTTTCCACATTACCTAATTTTTCTATCAATATTTCAAAAGGAAATTTGTAAGTATTGTTATATTGCAGTAATAAACAGAAATTTACCTTTTTGAGAAAAGTTCCCATCCACCTTAGCAGTTCTTACTTAAAAAAAAATGTAGTCTCAATTCCTCAATTCTTCTTGCTAGCAGAGAAGAGACAAACTAAATAGGTCAATAAATCTTTAAGTCTTTGAAGGAGCATGGTGTCTTGGAATAAAAAAAAAACACACTATAATTTTAATGAGAATATATTCTCATTAAAAAGCTATCTTAGATCTAAATTGGTGTTTTCATCAAATGCTAGGAGAAGTGTGGTAGCTGTTATCAGAATTACACTGAGATTCCATATTTTTTGCGTAATGAGTGTGGAGTATATAAACGCAATATATTTTTGCTAAATTAATTAGGATTGCGGAAAGACATTGTGGAACAAGTAAAATATTGTCAGAACTCAATGCAATACAAAATTAATTTCTCCTTTTTTTCATAACTCTCTAAGCTAATTAACTCCTTGTCCACCAAGGACAGGAAGTCCTCTAGTCCAACTTCCTTTCATCTATTAGAATTAGATCTACACAATGTTGGAGGTTGGGCCCAGTCAGAGGTGATTGGATCATGGAGGTGAATTTTCCTTTTAGTGTTGTTCTCATGATAGTGACTTGTCATGAGATCTGGTTGTGTAAAAATGTGTAGCACCTCCCACTCCTCTCTCTTTCTCTTGCTCCTGCCATGTAAGACATGCTTGCTTCCCCTTCACCTTCTGCCATGATTGTAAGTTTCCTGAAGGCTTCCAAGTCATGCTTCCTGTAGAGCCTGTGGAATTGTGAGTCAGTTAAACCTCTTTTCTTTATAAATTGCCCAGTGTCAGGTATTTCTTTATAGCAGTGCAAGAATAGACTAATACTCTGAAGGGCAGGATTTATACATGATTGCAAAATTGAAATAGTTATTAGTTACTTCATTGTCTATCAGTATAGAAGTGTGCTAGAACACTGAGGAAAATTTACATTTCTCATTACCATAGAAATCATAGAAATACATGGCTGAATTGCAATATTTATTATGGTATACCATGAGATGTCATGCAGTAAGTGTTATTAAGCAAAATAGAATATCATACATGCAATTTGTTAATTTGTTAAGGACACATTAAGTTTAAAATATAATAGCGTATTTAATAGCCCTGAACAATATTATTGAGATTTTCAACTTATATGATCCTTTAAACAATATACTGTCTGTATTAGCTTCATTTTACCTTTCGGGTACCATTGGTCTTTCCCTAAAGAGAGTACAATGGGTAAAACCCAGACTATGATTCATCTTTCTACAAGAACCTGTCCCATGCATTTTGCAGCTTTTCTTGTAAAGTAGATTGATCATCTGGTGGTACTGGGTTTTCAGCCTTACATGGATGTGGTGGAGGCCAAATTATGTGTGCCTTCTTTACACTGGGCAGGTGCTCTCCAATGGACTTATTTGTCAGCATTGTTTCTTACAAACAGCTGGTAAGAATTCCTTGTAATGTTGAGCTTGTACTTTCTGAACATTATTTTTGTTATTATTATTATTATTATTTTGATACGGAGTTTCTCTCTTGTTGCCTAGCCTGGAGTGCAGTGGCGCGATCTTGGCACACCGCAACCTCTGCCTCTCAGGTTAAAGTGATTCTCCTGCCTCAGCCTCCTGAGTAACTGGGACTACACGCATGTGCCACCAAGCCCGGCTAATTTTGCATTTTTAGTAGAGAGGGGGTTTCTCCATGTTGGTCAGGCTGGTCTCGAACTCCCAACCTCAGGTGATCTGCCCACCTCGGCCTCCCAAAGGGCTAGGATTACAGGTGTGAGCCACGACGCCCGGCCTGAACATTATTTTAATAGCTATAGAACTATAAGCAATGGATGTACCATAATTTATTTCATAAATCCTTTTAGACAGACTTTAGTATTGATTGGATTTATGTTTTTTCTGTTGTAGAGTTGCATCAAACAACTCTGGACAAAATATTCACCCAGTTTACCTAAACATTTCTTACGATGAACTCTCAAACTTGAGGTAGAATTGCTGGATCAGAATAGATTTAGAGATTTTAGATACACTTTGGTCTTTTGATCATCATTAAGCCCATGAAAGCATATTGTATTTTTCATTTGCACTATGTTAAGCAAACACTGACCACTGCATATGTAAAAACCAATTTTAAAATAGAATTGGTCAAAATGTAGTAGTTTTTTATTGTAGAAAAAATATAAAGAAAAATTTAAAGAAAAAATAAATGTACATATGTTTGAGAATTTTATAAATGAGGAAAAAGATTTAAAAACTTGTCCTGTCGAATATGTGGACCTATTACTAAAAATAGCATCTCAAAACATTGTTAGCATCTCCTAGTCCTGTCTGTTTCTTATTACTCACCATCCGTAACCTTGTCCTTACAGAGTTTTTCACAGTAATGGCAGGCCTACGTTTACAGATCTCAGCCTGACATCCTCAATAGAACATTTCCAACCCTCTTCACAGTGTACACACGGATGCGCTCTTTCTCTCTGTTACACACACACACACACACACCCTTTCCCTTATTCTGGGGTGAGGGGAACAAGAAGCAGCTATGAGGCCCGAATCTAAAATTGAGAGGTGACAACGTGCTAGCAGCCCTCGCTCGCTCTCGGCGCCTCCTCGGCCTCAGTGTCCGCTCTGGCCCTGCTCAAGGAGCCCTTCAGCCCACTGCTGCCCTATGGGGGCCCCTCTCTGGGGCTGGCCAAGGCCGGAGCTGGCTCCCTCTGCTCTCGGGGAAGTGTGAAGGGAGAGGCAGGGGCGAGAGCAGGGGCTGTGAGTGGTGCTAGTGGGCCGGTGCGGGTTCCGGGTGGGCACGGGCTCGGTGGCCCCACACTCAGGGCAGCCATCCAGTGCCTGCTGGGCTTGATCAGGGGACGAGCTCCCTCTGGGCTGACAGAGTGCCTGGGCTAGGTGCGGCAAAGTCCTGCAGGGACTGCCATTGAGAGGTGAAGTCCACTGGGCTTCTGGGTCCGGTGACCTGGAGAACTTTTCTGTCTAGCTAAAGGGTTGTAAACGCATCAGTCAGCACTCTCTGTCTAGCTAAAAGTTTGTAAAGGCACCAATCAGTGCTCTGTGCCTAGCTAAACTAGTGGGGACTTGGAGAACTTTTGTGTCTAGCTAAAGGATTGTAAACGTACCATTCAGCACCCTGTCAAAAAGGACCAATCAGCTCTCTCTAAAATCGAACACTCAGCAGGATGCCCATGGGGTCAGATAAGGGAATAAAAGCAGGCTGCCCCAGGCAGCAGCAGCAACCCGCTGGGGTCCCCTTCCATGCTGTGGAAGGTTTGTTCTTTTGCCCTTCACAATAAATCTTGTTGCTGCTCACCCTTTGGGTCCGCCCCACCTTTATGAGCTGTAATACCCATTGCAAACATCTGCAGCTTCACTCCTGAAGCCAGCGAGACCATGAACCCATGAGAAGGAAGAAACTGACACATCTGAACATCTGGAGGAACAAACTCCGGACACACCATCTCTAAGAACAGTAACACTGCAAGGGTCCACGGCTTCATTCTTGAAGTCAGTGAGACCAAGAACCCACCAATTCCGGACACAAAATGATAAAGAATACTGCTCTATTACGCAGTATATATATTATGTATTAGTTTACTCTCTTGTTCCACATTTTTGCTTTTAAATCATATATTTCTCTAACATTCTAGTTGCTAAGTTTAAAGCCATGGTTTATTCTATTTATAGTGGAATAAAAGTCCTTATTAGTAGGTCTTTTTTTTTTTTTCAATCATTTTAGAGGTTTATTTCGCCAAGGTTAAGGACACACTCAGGAAAAAGGAACACACATACACAAAATACAAAATTAGCTGGGCGTGGTGGTGCACACCTGTAATCCCAGCTACCTGGGAGGCTGAGGCTAGAGAATTGCTTGAATCCAGAAGGCAGAGGTTGCAGTGAGCCAAGATCGGGCCATTGCACTCCAGCCTGGGCAACAAGACTGAAACTCCATCTCAAAAAACAAAACAAAACAAAACAAAACAAAAAACCCAACCAACCAAACGAACAAAAAACCCCCAAGAAACAAAGCAAAACACAGGAACAATCTGTGATTCATGCTTTTTCCACAGAGGATCTAGGAGCTTCAATATTTAGGGGAAAGAGCAGGCAGTAGGAGAAAGAGGAAGGAAAATAAAAAGAGGGGATGATAGATAAAGGGGGCAGCTGTGGCATTCTCTTGAGTCTTCAATTAGTGTTCACTGAATCCACATCTTATATGTGGATTTATATATATGTCAATTTATGACATATGTCATATATGACATATATGACTTATATGACATATGTCATATATGACATATATGACATATATGACTTATATGACATATGACATATATGACTTATATGACATATGTCATATATGACATATATGACTTATATGACATATGTCATATATGACATATATGACTTATATGACATATATGACATATGACTTATATGACATATATGACTTATATGACTTATACGACATATATGACATGATATATATGACATATATGACTTACATGACATGACATCTATGACATGATTATATATGACATATATGACTTACATGACATGACATCTATGACATATATGACTTATATGACATGACATATATGACTTATATGACATATATGACATATGTGTCATATATGACTTATATGACATATATGACATGACTTATATGACTTATATGACTTATATGACATGACATATATGACTTATATGACATATGACTTATATGACATATATGACTTATATGACATATATGACATATGTGTCTTATATGACATATATGACTTATATGACATATGACTTATATGACATATATGACTTATATGACATGTCATATATGACATATGTGTCTTATATGACATATATGGCTTACATGACATATGTGTCATATATGACACATATGACTTATATGACATATGTGTCATATATGACATATATATGACATGTGTCATGTATGACTTATATGACATATATGACATGTGTCATGTATGACTTATATGACATATGTGTCATATATGACATATATGACTTATATGACATATGTGTCATATATGACATATATGACATGTGTGTCATGTACGACTTATATGACATATGTGTCATGTATGACATGTATGACTTATATGACATATGTGTCACATATACCTATATGACATGTGTCATATGACATATATATGACATGTGTCATATGACTATATGACATATGTGTCATATATGACATATGACATATGTGACATATATATATGACTTATATGACTTATATGACATATGTGTCATATATGACTTATATATGTGTGTCATGTATGACCTATATGACATATGTGTCATATATGACATATATGACCTATATGACATATGTGTCATATATGACTTATATGACCTATATGACATATGTGTCATATATGACTTATATGACCTATATGACCTATGTGTCATATATGACTTATATGACCTATATGACCTATGTGTCATATATGACCTATATGACCTATATGACATATGTGTCATATATGACTTATATGACCTATATGACATATGTGTCATATATGACTTATATGATATATGTGTCATATATGACTTATATGACATATGTGTCATATATGACTTATATGACATATGTGTCATATATGACTTATATGATATATGACTTATGACTTATATGACATATGTGTCATATATGACTTATGACTTATATGACATATGTGTCATATATGACTTATATGACATATGTGTCATATATGATCTATATGACTTATATGACATATGTGTCATATATGACTTACATGACTTATATGACATATGTGTCATATATGACTTACATGACTTATATGACATATGTGTCATATATGACTTACATGACTTATATGACATATGTGTCATATATGACTTACATGACTTATATGTCAATTTACATTGTCAGGGTGAAATTCGACAGATTTGTTTTAGGGTAAAGATCTTGGGGCTTACACGGAATTTTCTGGTGAGCAAATTGTGAGGGAGGTATGTAGCCTTTTATCTTTGTAGCTATCTATTTAGGAACAAAATGGGAGGCAGGTTTACATGACCCAGTTCCCAGCTTGACTTTTCCCTTTGGCTTAGTGAGTTTGGAATCCTGAGATTTTGTTTTCCTTTCACAGGCAAAAGCATGTTTATGAGAACATAAATACTATATCAGATGGGACTGACAGACTGAGATATTATTCTTACATGTGAGGCTTTTTTTGTAGTTACTCAGGATTAAGAACAGGATTGGTCATCAAGTCTGGGGCATAGCTGTCGATGAAGAGTTAAATGGTGTAAAATATTTGCTTTAAAATATTTGAAGAGATTTCTTCTGAGCCATATATGAGTGACCAATAGCCTAAAAATATGGAACGCTTCACGAATTTGCGTGTCATCCTTGCGCAGGGGCCATGCTAATCTTCTCTGTATCGTTCCAATTTTAGTATATGTGCTGCCGAAGCGAGCACTATTAGTAGGTCTTTAATAGACATCTATATGTGTATTATTTCAGCGGAATTTGAAAGGCAGATTTTCTTCCTCAATAAGTCTCCCCCAAATCTCCATATGTGTCTTAATTTAGTTTCTTTAAATCACTTTTTGGAGTGCAGTTTTTATTGGGTTTTAAATTGTAAATACCTCTGGATTGGTAACAACTTTGTCACAACACCTGGAATGAGAAATTTGTAACATCTCTGTCCTGCCTGTGAAAAATACGTAGAAACTCCCCAAATTAAGAGGACTCAGGTTAATTGTATTTAATAGATATGCTAAATTTATATAAGTATAGCTATTTGTATATAACATTGGTAAGCATAATTATTTGAACACTTTCACAGCTCACATGTTAAGATATAAATACTTCATTTGCCTAAGTTTACACTGTTACAAATAAGTAACACTGTTAGCACCTTTGGGTAGATGAAGCTTAGGAGAGATAATTGGAGCAAAGCCATTTGACCAATAAAGGTTAGAGCTGAAATTGAAATCTAAGCCTAGTCAACTACAGTGACTAAAATTTTAAGTACAAGAGAAAGCACATAAAATAATTCCAGAATCCTGGATATTACTTTAGATGGACAGGCCTCAGTAGGAAATTATAAGGGAAAACAGAAAAGTCAAGAACCAGTCCAGGTTAGCCACTGTAAAGTAGCTTTTCTAGAAGTACTAAATGGTAGAAAGGTTAAAAAAATTACTGTTTCGCTTAGGCTGAATTTATTAACTGGCTGCTGTCTCAAACTCTGTAAGTTTGCAGTTTATTTTTCATATTTGAAATCAATTATTAAATCACATGTTACTTTTTACCCCTACCTTACAACCAGAAAAAAATGCCCACTGTTTGTTAAACTTTCCACATAGATATTCGTTTCTTTCTTTCTTTCTTTCTTTTTTTTATTATACTTTAAGTTCTAGGGTACATGTGCTTAACTCTATCATTATTTATTAGGTGACTGCTATTTTCCAGCCACTGTGATAGATGGATGAAATAGTTACATAAATCAAAAGTAAACATTAAGAGTGATAAGGACAGGGATAGAGATATGCTCAGGTGGCTGCAGAATATTAAAGATGGAGTTACTTACGCAGAAGTGGCACCAAGATTAAGCCAAGAAATTAAAACATTGCTTCACTCTTTCATAGTGTTTTTGTACCACTTTTAAAAAGTTTTTATTTAATATAGGTAAAGACTTTAAAATCCAAAACTCTCAAAAAGTATAAACTAAGTAAAAATGTTTAATTTCAAGAAACAAACAGATATGCATTGAATTTATTGCTAAATAAGTTCTGTTTTTTTACAAAGTTAGATGGTCAAAATGAAGTCCTCTGTAGTTTTTCAGCTTTAGAATTATTACTAAATAGGCATTTTCCACTGTCAATCAAATTATATAGTTTTTATTTTAAAAGAGTCATTGGAAATGTAATTCTCTGGTGAAGGCTTATTACTCATGGAATCCTGAGGTAAAGGAGTAGACAAGTGACAGACATTGGTTAGCACTGCCATTGTGCTTTCTGCATGGGCCCTTAAATTATAGATAGTTAATTAGATTGAGAAGACTTAGCATGTCAGAAAGACAATATGAGAGAATGACAACTTGAGAAAGACCAGACCACAAATTAGGGTGTAGGCAGTTCGTTGCAATGTGTAACTGAGGGCATCGGTTCAGCAAAAAATGACAACTTTTCTAAAACAAGAATTAGTAGTCTATGTAAGGATGCATTTGATACAGCAAAACACAGCACAATGAAGTAACAAAAAATTTCTGTCTTATGCAAATTGACTATATATATTAATAAAGATTCTGGCATTTAAATCTTGACTTTTGCATTTGATTGACTCTATTATCATTTTGCAGATTTTATGTTTCTATATAATTAAACATAACACCTGATTCTGTTTCTCAATGTCTCTCGAGCAAATCAAGAAAAAAATCTGTATCTTTTGAAATAGGAACACTCTTAATAGATAAAATGTCCTGAGACAAAACATCACTTGGGTTTTTATGATACAATTTAGAATTAAATGAGAAATTTAGATTTGGCGTGCTCATTGGCTTGACGCCGCAGTCCTGTAAAATTGTTAGCTTTACTCATCTTAAAACTAAAGAGATAAGTAAGACTAATATTCCGAGTACCATTAATCTTTTCTGTTGAATTGTTTACCTGGGAGATGGATGAGTACATAGCTCCTGTACCAGCAACATTATCTAGACTGTTTGAGTGTCACCTTGATATTTCAATGTCTAACAATATTAGCTGGAAGAGATAAGCCATAGAAGACCTCAAATTGCCAGGGTTTATTTTAGCCTGCTACGCTCCCCTTGTAGTAGTTGATAATTTGTTGAATTAAGAATCAGAAGCAGGGCCGGGCGCGGTGGCTCAAGCCTGTAATCCCAGCACTTTGGGAGGCCGAGACGGGTGGATCACGAGGTCAGGAGATCGAGACTATCCTGGCTAACACGGTGAAACCCCGTCTCTACTAAAAAATACAAAAAACTAGCCAGGCGAGGTGGCGGGCGCCTGTAGTCCCAGCTACTCGGGAGGCTGAGGCAGGAGAATGGCGTGAACCCGGGAGGCGGAGCTTGCAGTGAGCTGAGATCCGGCCACTGCACTCCAGCCTGGGCGACAGAGCGAGACTCCGTCTCAAAAAAAAAAAAAAAAAAAAAAAAAATCAGAAGCATATTCTTTTAGGCATTTTTCTATCCAACTTTAACTACAAAATAAGATGTGACATTGACATTCTTTTGTTTACTGTACTACCTGTGTTAGAATTGATGTTAGAATTTAAACCATAGCTTATGATGTATTTATTTTCTAATTAATATTTTTCCACAGTGAAAAAAAAGTTAAATATTATTTACCAAATACTTATTGATCTAACAGATAAGTTGGCCAGATGTGGTACCTCACACCTGTAATCCCAGCAGTTTGGGAGGCTGAGGTGGGCAGATCACTTGAGGCCAGGAGTTGGAGACTAGCCTGGCCAATATAGTGAAACCCCATCTCTACTAAAAATATAAACGTTAGTCAGACATGGTGGTGCGTGCCTGTAATCCCAGCTACTTGGGTGGCTGAAGCAGGAGAATTGCTTGAACCCAGGAGGCGGAAGTTGCAGTGAGTGGAGATCATGCCACTGTACTCCAGCCAGGTGACAGAGTGAGACTGTCTCAAAAATGATAATAATAATTAATAGTAATATAGAAGTTGACAAACATTTTTGGAAGGGCCAGATAATAAAAATGGCAAGATAGGAGATGGATCACACGCAGCTTTGTGGGTGAGGATTTTGTTTAATTCTTGATGTAATTCAAGCTTGCCCAGCCTGTGGCCTATGGACTACATGTGGCCCTGGACAACTTTGAATGCGGCCCAACACGAATATAGAAACTTTTGTAAAACATTATGAGACTTTTTGCAATTTTTTTCTTTTTTAGCTCATTAGTTAGTGAATTTTATGGGTGGCCCCATAAAATGTAGCCCAGGGAAGCCAAAAGATTGGACACCCTTGATAACTGAAACTCATAATATATTTGAAGTAGAGCAGTTAATATGGTCTGATTCAGGCTCCGATAGACTGTGTCAGCTGCCTTGAAGAGACAGTAATACGGAAAACAGTGAGAAAACTAATGTAATTGTCTACAAGAGTAATAATGGAGCTTGAGATAGGGTGTTGGCAGTGACAGTGGCAAAAGGGGACAAATTTGGATACATTTTAGAGATAGACTCAACAGGGTTTTTTGATGAATGAAAGAAAATCGGATGGAAATAAAAGAATCACAGATAACTACAAGATTTGGTTTGACCCACTGAGTGTTTGCTCATGCCTGTATTGAGATGAGACCTGAAAAGAAACAGTTTTTTGGGGAGATCTGGTTAACAAGGGTTCTGTTTTGATCAAGCTATAAGTGAAACATCAGTTAGATATTCACATGGAGAGGTTAAGTATGCAATGGAACGTACATGCCTGCAATTTCAGAAAAAAATATATGGGCTGTAAAAACGGATTTGAGATATGAATCTCAAATGTGTGTACTGATTACATTAGAAGCCATAGAATAGGATGAGGTTATCTGCAAAGAATATTTCCACGGCAAGGAAAATGACATCCATATCAGAGTCATAAGATACTCCAACATTTCAAAGCTTGAACAGAACAGTAAGAGCCAGTGTACATGATGAAGAAGAGACAACTTTTGAAGTAGGAGAAAACACAAGAACTTGGAGTCTCAGACTTCTGTCACAAGAAAGAGAAAATGGTCCGTTATCTCAGATGTTACTGAGATGTCAAATAACAGAAGAACCTCAAAGTCATAGGTAAATTTGACTGTATCATCTATTTTGATATTTACAAGGACATTTTCATGAAGTTGTGGCAATGGAAATTGAGGAAAAAATGTGAGAAGATAGTTTAGAAACAATAACTTATATACTTCTATTTTCAGAAGTTTTGTTATGATATGGGAACAGGAGAATAGAGTGGTTAACTAGAGAGGTTTGCAAGATGCAGGGAAGTTTTTTTTCAGACGGGGTCTTGTTCTGTTGTCCAGGCTGGAGTGCAGCAGCCAAATCTACTACTCTCTGTAACCTCAAACTCCTTGGCTCAGGTGATCCTCTCGCTTCTGCTTCCTGAGTAATTAGAATCACACTTGGGTAAGTTTTTAATGTTTTGTAGAGACAGGGTCTCACTATGTTGCCCAGGCTGGTCTCTAACTCCTGGGCTCCACTAAGCCTTCCACTTAGGTTCCTCAAAGCATTAGGATTACAGGCATGAACCACCACACGCAGTCTGGGAAGTTTCCTATTTTAAAAGAGGGAATATTGACTGGGATGGGGTGGGTATGGTGGGGCACTGGGGAAATGTTGATCAACGGATACAAAATTTCAGTTAAATAGGAGTAATAAGTTCAAAAGAGCAATTGTACAACGTAATACAGTTAATAACAATGCACTGTATTATTGAAAATCACTGAAAGTAGATTTTGTTGTCACCACAAAAAAGTGTGTAAGGTAATGCATACGTTAATTAGCTCGACTTAGCTATTCTACAATGTATACACATTTGAAACATTATGTTGTCAATGATAAATATATGCTATTTGTATTTGTCAACTTAAAAAATAAAATAATTAATTATGAACATTAAAAAGGCAATACAGGAGTATGCTTATGCCTTTGGCGATGTCATCCCTATAGGGTGGGAGTAATTAATGATGCAACAACACTGAGGAGAGGGATGAGCACAGAAGTCGTTGACTGAAACAGGAGAAGATCCAGAGCATAATGAGAGACTTTGGTCATTGATCAGCACAAGGTCACATCATTCATAGTAAGACAAGGGAAGGCAGTGAGCATATGTACAGCTGAGGATGGACAACTGACTTGTTAGTGGAAAAATGGAGAAAATCCCCTCTGCATGAAAATTTGATATAAAGTCATGAGATTTAGGGCTAGCAAGCAAGGAGAAATGGAGATAGAATATGGAAAATAATTTAAACAACAAAATGTGAGTATACAGGAGGACTGCACTAAAATTTCTAGGCATTGTTGAGTGTCCCTTTGAAATCTGGAGTGAGGGTAAATTGAGGCCAAGAAGCATGGACACATTCAATTGCTAGTAAAGATATGCATTAAATGGAAATTCATGTTAAATTAGGTTATAGTTTTTCAGTTGATACCAAGGGAGTAAGATTTAAGTGAAGATATTTACAAAATTTGGCAGCAAGCTTTGGTATGCAAATGGCCGGCTGTTAGAAACTGGGTCCACCCAAACATGGCGATTCTTCTTACCTGTAATTTATGGTTTTTTTTTCCGAGACGGAGTCTTGCTCTTGTTCCCCAGGCTGGAGTGCAGTGGCACAATCTCAGCTCACTACAACCTCCGCCTCTTGGGTTCAAGCAATTCTCTTGCTTGAAGTAGCTGGGATTACAGGCACCTGCCACCATGCCCGGCTAATTTTTGTATTTGTAGTAGAGATGGGATTTCACCGTGCTGGCCAGGCTGGTCTCGAACTCCTGACCTCAGGTGATCTGCCCACCTCAGCCTCCCAAAGTGCTGGGATTACAGGCGTGAGCCACCACACCCGGCCAATTTATGTTATTTTAAACATGATTCTGTATCAAAATGCAATGGGGGAGTTCCCTGACCCCTTCGTGGTACTTGGGACAGGAGTGTGGCTCCTTTGCTTGGCTTCTGTGTGGTCAAACCCCTTATGGGATAGCGAGTACCCAGATGGGCAGGTGCTGGAACCAGGGTGAGCACTCTTCTTCTTACCCTTGCCCCCACATGTGTCTGACAACATGACTGCCCCCACATATCCTCACATGTGTAGAACATCATGGCACCCTGTATTTACATATTAAAAGGCTAGGGTGGGAGGCCAAGGTTTTTCCGTGGGCTAGGAGTGACATGACTGGTCAAACCAATTCCCTTAGCCCCGTGCAAACCAAACACCACCTCTCCAGCGTTCCCTTTGTTACAATCCGCACTCCCCGGTCTCTGTCTCTGTATGGGGGAGCCGTTTGCTTCTTCCTTCCTTCTTTCCTGTCTATTAAACTCTCCCCTCCTTAAAGACAAAATAATAATAATAATAATTAGGAAAATCAAGTTATCAGATTATGTTTAGTCCCAATTCAGCATGCTGCCCTTGTCTGAAACCTCACAGAAAAATAGAGACTCTCAGTTGTGGACTTACATGAGATTCCCCTTTTCATATCTGTAAAACTATCCATATCAAGGTAAAATCTATCTTCATGAATTTCCTACATGTTCCCCATTCTTTTTTTTCCTCAGTCCAGAATTTCTCCCAATGAAATCACTGAAAAATTTTATCAATTATTTCAGAAATTACAAATATCTTAGCCTATATGTAATTCTTACAGTGCTTGAATTATCTACAAGATTTACGTCTGACACCTTTTTGTTCTTGAAACTGTTGGCCTCCTCGTTTTTACAGGATTCTGTTCCCTTTCTTCCACTTTCTTCCCCACCTCATTTGCTAGCTGTTCCTCCCATCACCCACTCACATACTGATTTTTTGGATTCCTAGTATCCACTCTCTTTTTGTCTTTCTCTCCACGGTGTTCCTCAACATTTTGTGTAAATATTAGCTTCTATAGATTTTTTTTTAATGACTAGATTGGTCTCTACTCAGAAAGCTTTCTGTTCAATAGCTTGTAGATGGGGCTTCAAAAAGTATAGACCCCAAAGCACAGAAAATGATTCTGGCATATAACTCAAGGTGAGAACCACTGTCTATACATTCTTCATGGGCTGTCTCACCCAATCCCAGCTTATAATCTGTTTGGAAAGTCACACCTTTAATAACTCATAAAAATAGAAGTCAGAATTTACATATCTGGCTCAATTCAATAGTCTCTAAATAATCTTCTTAACAAAGAAGAATTTTTAAAAATAGTTAAAACATAGTAAGTACTCAATGAACATTTGGTGCACAAAAAAAGGAACAAATGATCCTCCTGCAATAATAAAAAATAGATCACTTTTTTTTTTTTATTTTTGAGGTTGATAGTAAACTGGCCTCGTGGTGTTATCATTGACAACTTAATTTGAAATTATTTATCAAATGGGAAAAGGGAAATATATAAGTGGAAGACAGGATAGAAAGTGTTCTTCAATATCGCAGTATCAGCTTACTGTTATCTACTTCTGAAAACCTTGAAATGCAAGTTTCTTACTTAGAATCTGCATTTTTAAAATTGTCTGCAAGATTATTAAATAAACCAGTAAAATATGATTGCATGCTATTGTGTTTACCAAATTGCAGATAACCGGTTTCTTCGTGAAACCAAAGGAATGTCAAAGTGCTGCTGTATGTCACAAACTCTGGCGCCAATTCTCAAGATGTTTAACTTTAAAATGTACCCTTAGTAAACAAAAGAAGATGAAAACCTTGGCAGAAAGTTAAACTGCCCACAGATGCAGACTATCATTTTCTAAAAGCCTCTAGTAGCATAGATTCTTCTTTCACCTCAGGGTGACACAGTCTGTCTTTGTTATTTTGTGAATTTACAGCTTGCACATCTGCATTGAATCTTATTTAAAAGGAAAAATATTATAAATTATTTTGCCTATTCATCATAATCATAGTCAAGATGACTGATTTTTTTTTAAGTTTTTCTTACTAAAATGCAGCTTTATTATTTGAATTAGGCATTTAGTTGGATTACATATACTTTGCAAAGGCAACTTTGTTTGTTGGAATTATCATAAACTATGCTTTAAATATTAGAAAGTACACATATTATGAGATTTTAAAGAATTTCTTTTGTTTACCAGCCATGTAATCTTGAGCAGCGTTGTCATGAGCATTAGATGGTATATATAAAATGTACCTAACAGAGTAGCTGACACATAGAATATAGCTAATGGAAACATTAATATTACTTTGTTATAGAATGGTGTTATATATTAGCTTAGTTTTGAGTTGGAGTCCCTACTGACTACAATTTAAATGTACAAACCATTTAGATGATCTTTTATAGGCCATAGTAGATAGAGAAAATCATGAGATTGTTCAATAAATTGTTAGTTCAGTAAATATTTTAAAATATGTTCAACCCAAGTAATTTGTCATTCTGTTGGGTATAACTACAAATTAGTTAGTAATTAGTTCCATGTGGATTATAAGTTTTACTTGGCAAATAAACTAAACATATACGTTGGTATCCTGTAAAGTGAAAGTATGAAAATACAATTAAGAGAAATAAGTTTAAGGTAAATGACCATGTAACATATGTATATCTTTCTGTTAATCAGCAGATCACTTTCAAAGCAGGTGGGAAGGTAGGAGCACACCAGAGATTTGGAGATGACTTTTGAACTACAACCCCCCATCTTTACCCCACCCTACTCCTTCCTTCTATCCAAAATCTTATTTAAGGATCTTTGAAAAATTAGAATTGTTATTAAAGGGAGTAATTCTACATACGAGTACAGAGAATGCAGATCACTGTAATGTTAAAAATCACATATTAATCATGGAATATTTTTGTCACTTAACATAGTTTAAACAAGATTCTGTGCATTTAAACAGGAACATAACACCATTAAACGTTACCCAGCTTCTTAATATTTTCATTATTCATACATATATGTTAAATTATCAGTTATGTAAAATATTTTATATGTATATGTATATATACATTACATATTTGCTGGGGAAAAGACTATTTCTGCTTGTTTTTACCACACAATAGATTAAATAGGGTATGTAGTGAATTCATATTATCAATACTAAAAATTATTAGTATTCTGGTTTCTGATCAGGTTAATATATTATCGGTTTTAGTGATAATAGTCATTCCTGGACACAACTCAGTAAGCATTTGAGTTAGAAATTGTAATATGCCCTTCACTTACAGTTTTTGCATTTTTCATATAACTTGAATTATTTGTTTTGTTAATTACTTTTAATTATATTTATATATTTTTATACTTTACTAGTTCTTGGGATTACATATTTGATTGTTTACAAAACACATAATTTACTATATGTTTGTAGATACCACCTTAGAATACTTGAAATAATCATCCATTAACTCAAAAACACATTAAATAATTTACAAATTTATAGTCTTAATTTCATCAAGATCATACTCTAAAGCATTCTCTTTACCTACTGATACATCATATCACTGATATTATCTTCATGGTAATAGACCATACCTTCATGGTAATGAGGTAGTAAGACATATTTAGGGCATTTATTTAAAATACTATTTGTTTGAAAACATTTACTTTTGTAAACATTTTAGGAGAAATAATAAAACAGTTTTGTGACTTTGCTCAATGTTGAGTCCTTAGTTACTTTTTTATCAGATAACATTGTTTTATGTGCTTAATGTTTTACCTTTTCAGAATTTATAATGATCATGAATGGAAACATAATATAGGCTGTATGAATCTGTTATTAATATGCATGAAAATAAAAATACTTTAAAATGATAGCAATTCAGAAAACTACTAACTATGTATGATACTTAATATGCTGAGTTTGTCAGTTATATTTGTGTATAATACTTATTCAAAAATTACCAGTGGTATACATATAGTTTAAGGGTATATTTATTTCAAAGCAAATACTGTAATTTTTAATTTTTCTAACAATTATCCTGTAATTTATGTTTTTTTTTTTTTTTTCGAGATAGAGTCTTGCTCTTGTCCCCCAGGTTGGAGTGCAACGGCACGATCTCAGCTCACTACAACCTCCGCCTCTTGGGTTCAAGCAATTCTCCTGCCTCAGCCTCCCAAGTAGCTGGGATTACAGGCGCCTGCCACCATGCCCAGCTAATTTTTGTATTTGTAGTAGAGATGGGATTTCACCATGCTGGCCAGGCTGGTCTCGAACTCCTGACCTCA
The DNA here is from genome assembly GCF_024542745.1 of Macaca thibetana thibetana. Taxonomy (NCBI): domain Eukaryota; kingdom Metazoa; phylum Chordata; class Mammalia; order Primates; family Cercopithecidae; genus Macaca; species Macaca thibetana. The sequence continues at coordinate 65,571,777 of NC_065594.1, forward strand.
GGTGATCTGCCCACCTCAGCCTCCCAAAGTGCTGGGATTACAGGCGTGAGCCACCACACCCGGCCAATTTATGTTGTTTTAAACATGATTCTGTATCAAAATGCAATGGGGGAGTTCCCTGACCCCTTCGTGGTACTTGGGACAGGAGTGTGGCTCCGTTGCTTGGCTTCTGTGTGGTCAAACCCCTTATGGGATAGCGAGTATCCAGATGGGCAGGTGCTGGAGCCAGAGTGAGCACTCTTGGGCTCCAGCCCCATGGTAGCATCTAGAGGGGTGTTAAAATTAACGCTTTTTTAGCCCTGCCATCTGCAGACAGAATAGTGTTAAATCAGCTCGGTGGAGAATCAGAGTGACAGCCTTTTACACCCTGCCCTCTTGGTACCTGAGTCCTTGTCCAACATCCAGGAAGAATCAAGTCACTTGAACTTGAATGATGTTGACTGAGGAGATTTTACTGAGTGATGGAGGTGGTTCTCAGCGAGATGGATGGGGAGCAGGAAAGGGGATAGAGTGTGAAGATGATCCTTCCCGGGAGTTTGGCGGTCCTGTGGCTGATCTCCTCTCTGACTGTCTCCAGCCAAACTCCTCTCAACATTCAGATGCTCTTTCTCTTCTTTCCTTCTCTGCCACTTCGGTCTGTGACTCTGCTGCTCTTCTGCTCCTCTGTACCTCTGCTCATGGAGCTTGCGGTTTATATGGGCACAGGATAGGGGCATGGCGGGCCAGAGTGGTCTTGGAAAAGGTAACGTTAGGTCATGAAAATAGGAATGGCTGTTCCCATTTAGGATGGCAGGTTTCCAGGATTGAGGTGGGTGGGGTCTTTGCTGAGGACCCATCCTCTTCTAGCCAGTATTTCCTTGCCTCCTATCCATATCAAAAAGAGCATTCTAACCCCTTAATAAGAAGACTTAGATATCTGAAAATCACAAAGAATTATAAAACAGAATATAAATATAATTTAAAACGAATATATACCTATTAAAAGATAATAATCTAGCTGAGCATGGTGGCTCATGCTTGTAATCTCAGCACTTTGGGAGGCTGAGGCGGGGGGATTGCTTGAGCCCAGGAGTTCAAGACCAGCCTGGAAAACATAGAGAAATTCTATGCTTACCAAACATACAAAAATTAGCTGGGTGTGGGGATACATGCCTGTAATCCCAGCTACTCAGGAAACTGAGGTGGGAGGAGCACTTGAACGCAGGAGGTTGAGGCTGCTGGAAGGTTGAGGCTGCTGTAAAGTTGAGGCTGCTGTACTCCAGCCTGGATGACAGAGTGAGGCCTGCTTTAAAAAAAGAGAAAAAAAGAAAAGGTGAAGAAAATAATCTGAAGTAGTTAAAGTAAGTTTGTTTGTGTTATTACAGAATATTATAGTATCACTCATTGTTTAAGGGTAGAAAAATATTGATTTAAAAAAAAACTAGGTTCATACTGTGCTCCATCACCTCCTAGCTATGTAACCTTTCACATACGTTTCAACCTTGCTGTGCTTGGGGGTTTTCTTGTTGACAAAACGGGGAATGTAGTATTTTCTATCATATAAAAAAATCTATGAAGATTAAATATGATTGTCTATATATCTTCTTCCTGTCTCTCCCTCCCTGCCTCTCTCCCTTCCTTCTCTCCCTCCCTCCCTCCTTCCCCACCTCTCTCTCTCTCTGTCTCTCTTTCTCTCTTTCTTTGTTCTGGGTTGTAATTGTCTACCTATCTCTAAGCATGGTTTGGCAAACAGTACTAGCCTTTTTCAGTATCTGTTCATACCTTTTCCCATTGTAAAAAAACTATCCGCTCTCCATGCTTATTCAGGATAGAGATGGCATTTCCAAAAACCCTTGTAGCTAGTTATGAGCATATGACTTGTTTCTGGATAATGAAATGTAAGTAAAAATGTCATTCGTGAACTTTTGGAAAACTACAAAATGTAGTCAATGCTCAAATTTTGTTTTATTATTTGGTGCGTATTTCATCTTGTTGCCTGATATATAAATGTGATAATGGATCTCACTCTAATATTTAGAAATAGTAATTGAAATCATACTTCAGGATTAGTAGGATAATCTAGAAAAAGTCTGTACTTAAGAATTATAGGACATAGTCACACAATCTTTGGATTATCTACTTCTTTTTTTTTTTTTTTTTTGAGACGGAGTCTCGCTCTATTGCCCAGGCTGGAGTGCAGTGGCCGGATCTCAGCTCACTGCAAGCTCCGCCTCCCGGGTTCACGCCATTCTCCTGCCTCAGCCTCCAGAGTAGCTGGGACTACAGGCGCTCGCCACCTCGCCCGGCTAGTTTTTTGTATTTTTTTAGTAGAGACGGGGTTTCACCGTGTTAGCCAGGATGGTCTCGATCTCCTGACCTCGTGATCCGCCCATCTCGGCCTCCCAAAGTGCTGGGATTACAGGCTTGAGCCACCGCGCCCGGCCGGATTATCTACTTCTAAATTTTAACAAAGTAGAGAAAAATGTCTTTGTCATGTAAGACTCTGTTATATTGATTTTTTGTTGTTTACTTATAGACTCACTAATATTCCAGAGATTAAATTGATACATGAGTACTTTCTGTAAAAGAACTATAAAGTAAGCAAAAGAATCTTACATGAGGACTAAGACTTTTTCTCCTTTCACATAATGTAGAGTTGAGTGGTGAGCTGAATGAACCAGAATGATATTAAACAAGTTTTGAATTTAGGATTTGGTGTATTGTCTCATTTTCATGGCATTGCATATGTCATTTACTAAGAATTATTTCTGTCATATTTGAAAACTGGGAAAGGTACAATAAAAAATGACTGGATTGGAGGTTATTGAAGTTGCTGGTAGGCAGGGACACCAATAGAACTCAGCCTTAAGGAATGCTGTTTTCTGAAGATGGCTCATTGATATTCAAATATAATGAAAGAAAACTGGTGGCTTGTGAAAATATTTATATTTTGAGGTCCTTAATAAACACTTTTGAAGTTTCTGAAAAGACAAAAGTCACCAGCTTCAATATCTAGATTCAATATCTAGTTTTCTGTTTTGCATGTGTAACCTTTTAACTGCCTGTAACCTGTTTACTGCTGCTGTTGTATACACTGAAGATAAAGTTGGCAGGCTAAAGTGAAGTATTTCGTAATGAATTCTTTGCCCAGTAATACAGGGCTTATGGTGCATTAAGTTTTATTGTTGCTGTGACAAATTATCACACATTTAATAGTGTAGACAACACAGTTTATTGCCTTCCAGTTCTGCACTGGCAGGTCTCACTGGACTAAAGTCAAGATGTTTAGGTGTTGGCAGAGCTGCATTCCTTTCTAGATGGCCTAGGAGGAAATTTTTCAGAGTCTTTTCTGGCTTCAACAAGACACTTCTATTCTGTGGCTCATGGCTCCCTTCCTCCATCTTCTTTTTGTTTTTTCAACTCTATATATTTTTTATTATTATACTTTAAGTTCTGGGGTACATGTGCAGAACATGCAGGTTTGTTACATACATATGCATGTGCCATGTTGGTGTGCTGCACCCATTGACTCATCATTTACATTAGGTGTTTCTCCTAATGCTATCCTTCCCCCAGTCCCCCACCCACTGACAGGCTCCAGTGTGTGATGTGCCCCTCCCTATGTCTATGTGTTCTCATTGTTCAATTCCCACTTACGAGTCAGAACATGTGGTGTTTGGTTTTCTCTTCTTGTGTTACTTCGTTGAGAATGATGGTTTCTAGTTTCATCCGAGTCCCTGCAAAGGACATGAACTCATCCTTTTTATGGCTGCTTAGTATTCCATGGTGTATATGTGCCACATTTTCTTTATCTAGTCTATCAATGATGGACATTTGGGTTGTTCCAAGACTTTGCTATTGTGAACAGTGCTGCAATAAACATATGTGTGCATGTGTTTTTATAGTAGAATGATTTATAATCTTTTGTGTATATACCCAGTCATGGGATTGCTGGGTCAAATGGTATTTCAAGTTCTAGATCCTTGAGGAATCACCATACTTTCTTCCACAATGGTTGAACTAATTTATACTCCCACCGACAGTGTAAAAGTGTGCCTGTTTTTCCACATCCACTCCAGCATCTGTTGTTTCCTGACTTTTTAATGATTGCCATTCTAACTGCTGTAAGATGGTATCTCGTGGTTTTGATTTGCATCCTCTCACATGGCATTGCACGTATCTACACTTCTGCCCCCTCTTCCTCTTTTAATGAGCTTTTTAATTTCATTGGGGCCACCTAAATCATCCCAGATAATCTCAATTCAAGCTCCTCAACTTAATCATATATCCAGAATGTTGTTCCCAGGTAAGGTAACACATACATGGATTTGTAGTACTAGAACACAGACATCTTTAGGGAGTCATTATTCTGCGTAACACATATGGTTACCAAAGAGATTTATAAAACATTGCATTATGATCACTAGGTTTCTTTCCACGTGTGTGTATTCTATGACTCACTAAGTATATACACTGCTGACTCAGGAACCATTATGTTTTAGATAACTGTATATTTTTACTGCTCATCTTGAGTGTTATTTTTGCTATCAGTAAAATATAGCTGTTCTTATAAGTTTGTCTAAAAGTTGATTTAACTAGAGAGAGAGGTTTTAAACATTAAGTGGCAATTCTAGAAGTAACTAAAAGAATTTTCAGAGAAAAGAGGTGCCCCTGTCTAACAAAAAGGATCATCTGCAAATTTTGTAAGTCAAATAATTAGAATCTCAATCTACCACATCAACTTTACATTTTATTTTCAGTTTTATATTATAGCATTAAATACACACATACTTGCATAAATATAGCAAGTATGTGTGTATTTGCAAATATAGGTATAGACTAGGGTATATATACATATGAGTATATCTGTATTTATCTTATTCAATTTTATTTTAGAATCACCAAATTTGTTATTAAATATTTGAAAATTTGGCAAATTTTTACTTTTTAATTAGCATTTTAACTTCAATATCTTACATGATAGAGGCATATTTGAGATTGTTGTTATTGGTATAAATATTTGATTATATTTTAGAACATATTGCTCATTCATGAAAAAGTAGCTGGAGTTAAAGAATATAAATAATGTCAATGAAAAGGAAACACTTTATTTTATTATTCATATCATAGTCACTAATGCAATACAGTTTGAGAGCAGCTAACACGGTATTTTTTAAATTACTTCCTTAATTTAATCAAGGAATCAATTTGAAGTCACTGTACTATTAACAAGGATTCTAATTTCAAAGAAAAAATAAGGGTCATATTGCCTCATAAGCCTGTGGGTTCAAATGTTCACTTTTGTACACATTTCATACAGATCATATGTTTATTGTCCTTGGGTTCACTATATGATTTCTCACACTCATCTCTTTACCAAATGTTATAAACAATTTTAAATTGTTTTTGTTATAATCTCAAACTCTGTGTATGTAATTTATTTTGATGGGAAGAGTAAAAAGGAATGGAAAATTTACACAATGTTTACATTTGTTTCAATATATTTCAAAATATCCTTCTCAGCAGAAATGAAAAAAAAAAAAATCCATTTCTTGAAATTGTACTTACAGCTGTGCCTGACCTTTTTGTTTTTTTTTGTTTTTTGTTTTTTTTGTTTTTGCCCCTTTTGGTGATCACTCATGTTTATGCAAATCTCTAATTTAATCAAACAAAACCCACCAGTGTTTCCACCGAAACTATTCTTTTTACTTTTCTTTAGCCCACAGAGTTACTTCTTTAAACAATGCATGAACAGTCTTAAGTGTTGTGCCTAAATATGTACAGACTTGGGTTTTTATTTATTTTTTCTTTTGCATAGAAAATATCACAAGGACTCTTCAATAATTAATAATTGTTTTTAAATTGTACCACTTCTGTTTTTTGGATTTGACATAATTTGCCTTTACTATAAACATGGTTAAATTATCTTAATGTTAAATTTTAGTTCATTTGGTGGGCATAATCAATTTACTATATAACATCCTAATAAATTATTTAAAAATTTAATTTTAATACAGCATCAACTTTAACTCTTTCCAAACAAGATATAGCTATTTACATGAAGGCTGTGTAATATCAGTGTTCCTCTCAGGTGGGTTTATACGCATGCACTTTATTTTTCATGCTTTTAAGAAATAGTCATTAAATGCAAATCACATAATATTACCTACTGATTAATTGACTTGTATTGATTATTTAAAATATATATACAGAAGAGATTGAACTCCCTTCAGTGTTTGAATTATTAGTCTCCGAAAGATGCTTATTAAAGTATGGTAATGTATAGGGAGGAAGGAAGAAAGATGTCTTTCAGGAAAAAGAGGGAAAGGAACAGAGAGACTTTCTTTTTGCCAGGATCACTTTTAGTCACTTTACTTTTTTTAAAACCTCCACTTTTCTCTATGGAAAGCAATAAGCATGTTATTTTTGTCACTAGTTGCATTCTTTACTACTTGCATAGTTTCCATGCCTAGTATGTTAAAAGGGATGGCTATAAAGCTCTTATGATGTGGTTTCTCAGGGATACATTGCTCCAAAGAAAGGTCTGTGCATGTTTCAGCACACAGTGAGCAGATGTGGGAAGTCATTTGATCTGTGAAAGGGGAGATATGGTGGTGGCATATTTCCTGTATTTCAGGTGTGGATTCTAATTGCTAATATCGGGTAGCAGACTAGAGCAATGATAAAGAGCTAAAGGCACTGAGATAAAGACCTAATAAAGAAGCCAATTTCTTAAATCCAAATATTATATTTACCTAGTCTCATGTCTTTTTGAGGTTGATCAACACCAATATTCTTTCCTTTTTCTTTTATGGTTTATATAGTTAATTTTTTAAAATTATTTAATGTGATTTTTTTTTTTAAAAAAACCTCATGATTTTTAATTAACATTTTATTTGGAGGTAATTGTAGAATCATGTGAAATTATAAGTGTTAGGGAAATATAATTTAAAAGAGTCTTCTCCCAAGTCCATAAAACCTCTCCACAAAGTAAAAGAAATAAAATGATTTTAAAATTTAGTAAGCATTAAATAAGAATGTAATATGCATTATTAGCAGTCAGCTAAGAGATGCAAAAAGAGACAGAAATCTGATCCTTTCATATAACCAAGCAGATACAACTCATTTCATATGTATTTTCAAATAAGCAATAACTAGTTCTCAAGAAAGAGGACAAACTTGGCACTATTTGTCAAATGTAATTCATCCTGAATTCACTTGGTAGTTGAGGTGACCACCATCTATGTTAGCTAATTGGCTTTATCTAGAGGGAAGACAAACTTCCTTATCTCTTGATGATAGGAGGTAGTTATGCAAATTGAATCAAAGATCTCGCCTTGCTAATTTGGAGGTTAGGCTCCTGTCTTCCCATAGAAATTGGAGGTAGGGATGCTGTCTCTCTTGAGGTTTACATTTCAGAGAGAAGTCTCCCAGGTTCTTGAGAAAGCCCATCCTAGATCATAAAAGTGATGAAAAGGTCATCTAGAAGTCCAAAGGATTTATATACGTTTCAAAGAGAGAAGAAAGTACTTATAATTACACATTTTCTAAAGTAAGTGCTTTGAGAAAAAAAGAGTACTTCTTATCTTCCCTTATTATCCAGAGAGTATTATGCCTCTTACTTTAATTTACATTTGTAATTACATAAGAAATAATAACTATGAGATCCTGTGTACCCTTTACCCAGTTTCCTCCATAGTAATGTTTTACAAAACTGCAGTACATTATCAAAACTTCAATATTAACGTTGATAAAGTAAAAAAAAAAAAAAAAAAAAAAGAAAGAAAATGTGGATTTGTTGATATTTGTTTCAGTTGTGCTTTGTAAGAGAAATAGGAAAAATGCAACTACTGCCTCTTCTTGGAAGAAAAAACTCCGTCCTTATGATTCTTAAGCCTTCTGTTTGGTAGCCAACCAACAGACAATTATTGATGCCTATGGTTTATTAAAGACAATATATTCCCATATCTTTGAATATATAATCAAATAAAATATGAATTATTTGAGTTTTATTCATGATTTTGATTATATACACCTCTTTTGTCCTCTGTGAAAAGTACATGGGATGGATTATACTGGTATGTTCCATCAACACATATGTAGGTTAAACCAGTACTTGATAGGTTTATACTACATAAATTAGCAAAATTGAAAGAGAAAGATTAGAAGTTACCAGTACTGAAGACTTGCCAGCATTTATTTTGAAAAGTAAAAATGAAACAAAAAGTTTTAAGATAAACATTCACTCTTTTTTTTTTTTTTTTTTGAGACGGAATCTTGCTCTGTTGCCCAGGCTGGAGTGTAGTGGCACCACCTTAGATCACTGCAACCTCTGCCTCCCGAGTAACTGGGACTACAGGTGTATACCACCAAGCTGGTACTTTTTTTTTTCTTTGTATTTTTTGTAGAATAAGCTTTCGCCATGTTGGCCAGACTGGTCTCGAACTCCTGACCCCAAGTGATCTGCCCATCTTAACCTTCGAAAGTGCTGGGATTACAGGTGTAAGCCACTGTGCCCTGCCAACATTCACTGTTTATTATCATAATAATGTATTTCCAACTAATGAACATTTATTTTATCACCAAAATGCATACAGGTTACATATTTAGAATAAATAACTGATATTCATCATATAGGATAGTTAGAAACTTTATACAGCCAACATTTTTCTTATAAGTGATGCATTTACAATTTTTAATAAAGAAAGAGTAAGACATAAAATTTTATGACAGTATAAGAAAAAAGGGGCATACAATTTTATTTTGTGGTCAATCATTGATATAGTAGGTATCTTGACCCAAGTTTTTAAATATGGTAACTTGTTTCTTGCAGTACAACATAAAGTAGAGCACAACATTCAACAGGTTTATATATTTTGTTTTCATGTGCCTTATAAAACAATTCTATATAGGTATTTTTTTAAAATTGCAAGTACTACTAATTTACTTGATTATTCAGAATGTTCTAGAAAACTAAGAAGATCTAAAATTCAACGCCCTTTAGGCTGCCTATGCCACCAGTTGGTATTACAGGCGGTGTGTAGCTAGTGAAGGCTCTAGACAGGAGGATTCATTGTGTAGCCAACACATTGGCTGGGGAACACAGGGTTGTGATTATTCCACAAGGATCACCTAAAAATTTAGCTGAATTATTCACAATAGCCACAATATGGAATCAATCCAACTGTCCATCAACGGATAAATGGATTTTAAAATGTTTTTTATATATATATACACACACACACACATATATATCATACACTGTGTGTGTGTATATATATTATATGCACTGTGTGTATATATATTATATATACACTATATATATTATATACACTATATATATATAGTGTATATACACTGTGGAATATTATTCAGCCATAGCAGAGAAGAAAATCCTGACATTTGTGACAACAACATGGATAAATGTGAAGAACTTATGCTAAGTAAAATAAACTGAACACAGAAAGGCAAATACTGTCTGATCTCACTTACATATGGAATCTAAAAATGTCAAAAGTATAGGAGCAAAAGTAGAACAGTGGTTGCCAGAGACTAACACTGGGGGAAATGGGAAGAAGTTGGCCAAAGGTTTCAAATTTTCAGTTTTAAGATGAGTAAGTTCTAGGGATCTAATGTACAACATGGTGACTATAGTTAATACTGTATAGTTTACTTGAAATTTGCTCAGAAATCAAATTTGCAGTGTCCTCAACCCCCAATCCACCCATGAAGGGTAACGTATGCATGGCAATGGATGTTAATTAATTTGACCGTGGTAGTCAGTACACAACATACATGTATAGCAAATCATCACACTGGGCACCTTGAATACATACAATTTTTAATTGCTAAATTTATCTTTTATAATTAAAAAGTAATTAACTGAAGTTGAAGCCCTGGGCTGTAAACGTTGCACCAAAAGTAAGCATTGGTTCAGTGATGTGCAATAGTGAAGTACTGAGTAAATGAAAGACTAGACTTAATCCAAGGTCACTCTAAATGTGAGCTCCTTTCCATCTAGAGAGAAATGGACAAGCAGCAAATGATCTCTGGAGAAGATGTGGCATCCTAGCCATTGAAGGCAATGTATTGTATAAAATTTTTGGTGTCATAGAACATCTGGCATCCTCATGGATGGGGAAGTCAATGTTCCAAGGACAGAGGTAATAGCACTTTTAGGACAAGATAGTAATAACAGCTAGATAAAAATGTGATGTTAGTAGATTTTCTGAAAAGTGATATATGTAGGAGTTTGCAAGATGAGGAAGGCAGTAAACTTAGAAAAAGGGTGACAAAAACAAATGCCAGGCAAATGAGTGTTTCAGGCATATTTTTAAAATGTTAATAGTTTTTTAGATTACTAAATCACCATGTTTGTTATAGAAGTTTAAGAAAATTTTGAAAAATATACAGAAGAGAAATATCAGATCATTCATAACTCTCTAAACGTATTTGCTCTAAAAATATGTTTTCTTTACTTTAGGAAAATAATTACAAATGAACTTGGAGATTTTTGCATTTCTTTCACATAACAGGCATATGCTATACAAAGACCATACAGATGAGAACATGAGCTTGATACAGTTTGGATAGGAAAGAGGTGGTGACATACTAAGTCAGAAATTTTAAAAAATAGAAAAAGAGACAAGCATATAAGAAAACCTGAAATATTTTAAACATAGTAGCTCACTAATGATCACTGTTAGACATGTCCTTGGGTCACATCAAACATTCAATTGCACAGAATTCTTCCTGAAGATTTGCTCATAGTTTAACGACACCGCTGTGAAAATGTACATCTAGGAAGCAGATAATAAAATGGTTAAACATCATTAATGTGAGGGATACAGACTTATGGATAAAATTGTCTTTATTATTGTAGTCATCCTTGTGGTGCATTTGGAAATTTTCCCAGGTAATTCCCTTTGTTTCCATTGCAACAGAACACGGGAAAATAATCTGATCATTTACACATCATTTAAAATGTGTTATACTCTTTTTTTTTTTTTTTGAGACAGAGTCTTGCTTTGTCGCCCAGGTTGGAGTTCAGCGGTGTGATCTCGGCTCACTGCAACCTCCACCTCCCAGGTTCAAGCGATTCTTCTGCCTCATCCTCCCAAGTAGCTGGGACTATAGGCGCGCACCACCACGCCTAGCTAATTTTTGTATTTTTAGTAGAGATGGGGTTTCACCATATTGGCTAGGCTGGTCTTGAACTCCTGACCTCGTGATCTGCCCTCCTAAGCCTCCCAAAGTGCTGGGATTACAGGCACAAGCCACTGCATCTGGCCAAAGCGTATTATACTTATTAAATATTCTGAAAGTCTTGAGGATATCATGAGGAATTCGATTTCCTAGTTAAACACTTACTTTAAATAAAATATGGCATCTAGTGGTACACATAACCTTCAAACGAGCCAAAATTAATCACTTGTGATTCTAAACTAAATCCATAGATTTACTATTACCAAATTCCTGGAAACACTAATGATAACTATTATTGTTGACAAGATAGCTTCAAGGACATTAATATAGCAGCAAAACATGATTATTTAATATAATAATGTGATGATAATAGACATATGGTTGCTACATTTTGAACATAAAATTTCCATTTTCTAAAGAACTGTATTATAGATTTTCAAAAACTGAATAGTGGTATTTTTACGTAGCCAAAGAATAATGTTAAAAGTATACAATGTTTCTTCTTGGTAGATAATTTAAAGATAACAATCACTGATTTCTAGCCTACTCATTAATATATGTATGTGTGTGTATATATATATGAGCAAGCCCATGCCTGCGCTACAGACTATCTGAATACATAGATATGAAAGATAACTGCCCTGGAAGTTTCCTCATTGTTAACCCAAATATTAAAAACAATGCTGACCCTTTAGCTGTGAACTCTTCTGAGCCAGATATGTGAGAAAGAGTGAATAGGCAAGAAAGCACAGAGCTATGTAGATCTCCGGTTTTTCTTGGGTGTTAGGAGAAAAGTATAATGAGGTGATTAGCACTGACTTTTTCCTGCAAAACAGCATTAATTATTTCAAAGGGTCATCCTGATGCCAAAGAATGATCAGAAATCACAAATAAAATTATTTATTGGAGGCCGGGTGCTGTGGCTCACACCTGTAATCCCAGCACTTTGGGAGGCCAAGGCGGGCGGATCACAAGGTCAGGAGATCGAGACCATCCTGGCTAACACGGTGAAACCCCATCTCTACTAAAAATACAAAAAACTAGCTGGCGTGGTGGCTGGTGCCTGTAGTCCCAGGTACTCAGGAGGCTGAGGCAGGAGAATGGCGTGAACCCAGGAGACAGAGCTTGCAGTGAGCCGAGATCGCGCCACTGCACTCCAGCCCAGGTGACAAAGAGAGATTACGTCTCAAAAAAAAAAAAAAAAAAAAAAAAAAAAGAAAGAAAAAATTATTTCTTGAAATACAGTTATATTTCCAGAATATTACTAATTTCCAGTTTAGTTAAATATGGTATTCACCAATTTGAACTGGGGTTAAAAACAGTCTCTGGGCCCAAAAGATCACTTTTTACGTATGAGTTTGCTGTAAATAAATAAATGAGAATTGTACAAGGTGCAATGTGGAATTTCAAGCCAAAACAGAGTACAATGAGAACAGATATGAGGTTGATAACAAAATTTATGCTAATAGAGATTAATGGTTGAGGTTGTGAAATCAAGTTCTGCAGCCTTCAGAACATATTTTCTGACAATTTCAAATTAGTGAATTATTTCCTTTCTTGAAATTTCTATTCAACTTAAATGTCATGATACATGTTTTTATTTATTACGTACTTTCTTAAAGTATAGGAATTTTTATATCACAAAATTAATTGTAATCACTCTTGAGAACAGGAGTCATTGTTTTTAATTTTGTATTTCTCACCGTCCATCACCACAAATGCTCAATAGAAATTTTTTAATGCTTTTAAATTGGTGGATTAATCAGATGATTAATAGATGAGATGAAGCACAGAGTTGTTTTATAAAATAGTATGAATCAAGAATCATGTTTTTTTACTTTGACTTTTAATATTTATTATTTTTTCCCTAAGCTACGATGAGTCTTCAAAGATTCAATCTGAATCTTTGTTGAATAAATTGTGATTAATGATGATTTTATTAAATTAGACTTCATGTTTGTTGCAATCGCTAACTACACGTTTGTTTCCTATATTGTCATACTTATGAAAGCTCATAATTTAATATATTAGTTTGTTATATTATATATGCACATATATGTATACACACATACATATGTTCATGAATAAGCTAGAAATCACTGATTGTTATCCTTAAATTATGTACCAAGAAGAAAAGCCATCTGCAATGTGTACATATACACAAGACACTAATTAATGCTCCTGTCTTTACTGTCACTATCAACACCTGTACTTTTTATTTCCATAGTTTAAAAATTATTTTAAAAGCGTAGAAACAGGTTTTATAATACACCAAAAATCATTTTAAAGAAGAAACAAAGAAATTGCAAAATAGACTCCTCATGTAATCAGATAATCCAAATATGTTTAAGCCAAATAAAATTGTATTCATAAAGAAGAAAACGGTATTAAAATTTGTGGATAAGGGTAGGAAAAAAAGACAATTTTGAAGTTATCTTTAAATTAAATTTAATATGTTCAATTTGTCTTTCAGAGATATTTTAGATTATCAAAATGACAAATTAACTTCTTAGAGTACACACTTATTTAGTGGCTTAAAAATGTAAATGAAAAATTGCCACAAAATGCAACTGTTTTTAAATCAAGGATTAAACTTTGTTGAAGAGAAATAGATGTGCAGTCCACTAAAAGTAGAGATAAAATAGAGATAATTACCTGTTATTAATATTTAATGTTTAATAATTAACTTTTTTTTTTTTTTGGAGAAAGAGTCTTGCTCTGTCATCCAGGCTGGAGTGCAGTGTCATGATCTCAGCTCACTGCAAGCTCCGCCTCCCGGGTTCACACCTTTCTCCTGCCTCAGCCTCCTGAGTACCTGGGACTATAGGCGCCCACCACCACGCCTGGCTAATTTCTTGTATTTTTAGTAGAGATGGGGTTTCACCATGTTAGCCAGGATGGTCTCGATCTCCTGACCTCGTGATCCACCTGCCTCGGCCTCCCAAAGAATAATTTACTTTTTAAATTACACTTTAAGTTCTGGGAAACATGTCCCAGAACTTAGAGTATAATAATTTACTTTTCTTTTCATAAAACAATATTTGTTTTCAAAGATACTTGCATTTTACTCAATACAGTATTATTCCAATTAAATAAAATGAATATACATCCTTTACATTAGCTAAATGAGTTTGGCTTAAAATGTATATCTCAGAAGTAAAGAAGTATTAAAATAATGTAGGTATTTACAGAAAACATAGCTTTGCTAAGGTTAACTTTGTGAAGCTATTGCATGTCAAAATGTTAAAATTTTGAAAATTTAGCAAAAGTTATATACATGTATTATTTAATATACGTACTGTTTCAAATAAAAGCTCAGTTTAAATAAATTCAAGTTGTACACTAATCTCTTCAAGTAAACCATCAGATATTGAGACTACTTTTAATTTTATAAAGTGAATTCATAATAAAAATGTCTATAATATATTAATATTTTAATTTCAAAAATGTATATTTTTATTATGATAGTGAATAAAGAGCAGTGATAAACAGACTGAGCTATTTTTAATGAATGTTAATGTGCAAAGTAAAAATGCTTCACGTCAAGGACAGTAGTAATTGTGTGAATTCTAACACACAGTAATATCAAATGCCCATGTCAAGATATGCAGAAATCACATTTTGAAAAGGCTCTAATGTACTCAAAATGATATTGTGTAACAAAAGAATTGATTAATGGAAACACTTTTGAATTTCCTGGTACTCTCTTGAGACTTTCCAATTCTAAAGATTTAATGAATGCTGAACAAAGTGTGGGGATACCTCTTAAGCCTCATCTATCACTAAAGAGCCACAAAGTTATATCCCAAAAAGTAGTTTCATGCCATAAATTTTACTAAATGTATTGAGTTATCCAAAATTAAAGATCAATCTTGAAAACAGTCTGATTTTTGGCATTTTGATACATAAAACCATTTATTATTTTATACAATGGAATAATTGCTTTAATTGCTTACCACAGTAATTGTATTTTCTAATTAATTGAACCAACAAAGTTTTAGTTATGTTAAACCCCTAAATATTGACAATAATTTGATTATAATTTTGTAATTATTTATTGTAAGCTCAAAATATGTTTAAAAGTAAAATATTTTTAACCTATATCATCAAGGGTATATAACAAATTAAGAGTGTACTAAAATTTCATTTCTTACCTACTGGATTGGTAAAAATCCTACATTATCAAGATGCACTGGAGAATCCTGAGTAACATAATTTTGAAACATAATTGTAAATAACTCATTATATTTCAGATACAAGTTTTCTAATATTTTCAAAAGCTGTGGTTGCTGAAGAGTCTAGACCTTCTATGCCCCAGTTACCTCCTGCCAATGGAGCGTTGGTGATTGTGCTAACCCAATAGCAGATTCAAGATGTGAAATTCAAAGTATTTGAATGTTTCCCAGGCTGATCTTCACCCAGTGCATTCACTGGTTTGGTGATGTAGAAACACACGTATCATGCACATTGTGTTTATCATATCTGTGGAAACATGACTACTTTTTTTTTTATGTAAGATTTAGTTCAAGAATCTTATTAATGTAAAATGGCAGGCTTTCAGATATAGTGGAATAAAACCTATTTCTATTATTCCAAACTCTTTCTCTCTCTCTACATACACACATACACACACACACACGTATATATATAGCCATATATATACGGTTATACTAGTTTACCTTCCCATCAACAGAGTGTAAGAATTCCTCTTCTTCCACATCCTAGACACCATATATTAGCTTTCATCTTTTTGATGAAAACTAATGGTGAAAACTAATCAGGGTGAGGTAATATCTCATGGTAGTTTTGATTTGCATTTTCCTAATTGTGATTTTAAGTATGCTTTTCATATACCTGTTATTTGTATCTCTTCTTTTGAGAAAGGTCTATTCAGATATTTTGCCCATTTTTAATCATATTATTATTATTGTCATGCGTGTCTGTGTGAAGAGACCACCAAACAGGCTTTGTGTGAGCAATAAAGCTGTTTATTTCACCTGGGTGCAGGCGGGCTGACTCCGAAAAGAGTCAGGGAAGGGAGATAAGGGTGGGGCCGTTTTATAGGATTTGGGTAGATAAAGGAAAATTACAGTCAAAAGGGGGTTGTTCTCTGGCTGGCAGGAGTAGGGGTCACAAGATGCTCAGTGGGGGAGCTTTTTGAGCCAGGATGAGCTAGGAAAAGGAATTTCACAAGATAATATCATCGCTTAAGGCAAAGACCGGCCATTTTCACTTCTTTTGTGGAGGAATGTCATCGGTTAAGGAGAGGCAGGGCATTTGCACTTCTTTTGTGATTCTTCAGTTACTTCAGGCCATCTGGGCATATATGTGCAAGTCACAGGGGATGCGATGGCTTGGCTTGGGCCCAGAGGCCTGACAATTATTATTTGCTATCTTGTAATTTGAGTTTTTTGTATATTCTGGATGTTAACCCCTTGTCAAATGGCATAGTTTGCAAATATTTTCTCCCATTCTTTAGATTGATTCTTCTGTTGATTGTCTGGTTTGGTTGTAGAAACCTTTTAGTTTGACTTAATCCTGTTTTTCTATATTTGTTCTTGTTACATATATATATATATATATATATATATTTTTTTTCTTTTTTTGAGACAGAGTCTCACTCTGTCGCCCAGACTTGAGTGCAGTGGCGTGATCTCAGCTCACTGCAAGCTCCGCCTCCCGGGTTCAGGCCATTCTCCTGCCTCAGTCTCCTGAGTAGCTTGGACTACAGGAGCCCGCCACAACGCCTGGCTAATTTTTGTATTTTTAGTAGACATGGGGTTTCACCGTGTTAGCCAGGATGGTCTCCATCTCCTGACCTTGTGATCCGCC
Source organism: Macaca thibetana thibetana (assembly GCF_024542745.1). Taxonomy (NCBI): domain Eukaryota; kingdom Metazoa; phylum Chordata; class Mammalia; order Primates; family Cercopithecidae; genus Macaca; species Macaca thibetana. The sequence goes on from NC_065594.1 coordinate 65,588,793, forward strand.
CACCTTGGCCTCCCAAAGTGCTGGGATTACAGGTGTGAGCCACTGTGTCCGGCCATTACCTATGTTTTTTAAGTCTTATCCAAAATATCCTTGCCCGGACCAATGTCATAAATTGTTTACTCCATGTTTTCTTTTAGTAGTTTTATAGTTTTGGGTTTTATAAGACTTTAATCAATTTTGAGTTGATTTTTTAAAGTTTTATATATATAATTTAAAACCTTTAATTTTATACACACACACACACACACACACACACAGCCATCACTTTAAATGACATTATCTTTCCAAAGAAATTGTTTGTTTGGTACTTAATACAAGATAAAGATGTTACATAGAAAAAAATGCTAGAATTCTTTAAGGGGTGACCATCCAAAAAGATACATGCCATCCTTTTGCACTTAAATACGCCATATTTTAACTTTTTGAGGAGGAGAGGAGACTTGGAAAGGTATTATCATTAGAAATACACGTGGTCTAGAATGCAAATCATGTAGACTTTTGTCTTGATTGATGTTATGAAATGAAGAGTTCTGAATTTAGTAAAAAAAAAAAAAAACAAAACAAAACTCCAAGGAGGAAGAAAAAATAGATACATTTATATAAAATATAGGCACCATGTTATATATAGGCACTATATTTTTAGGCATTCACTGTGTCATAGTCCAAGCTTGGTTTTTATTTAGTTGGACATTGCAGATGGCAAAAACAAAAGGGCCAGCATTTTCATCTTACACATTTTATTAGCACTTTGTTTAAATAAAAAAAAATACTGCTGGGAGACCAATTGCAGAGCTCACAGGCCACATCAACTGATGAACTCCAGGATGCTACTCAGACCTCAATATTTTCTAGAATACTAAAAATGCTGGCAACAAAATAGAAAATGTATAAGATTAAAAGAAAGAGATTAAAACATATTCAAAATCCTCATCAGACCTTAAATTATTCTCCTAAAATCATGCAATTTCTATTTCATTGTCTATCCAAAACAAAATAACTGTAGTAATTGGAAATGTCTTCTTTTATTTATAATGCCTACATATAAGGTGGTCTTGTCAAGATTAATTGTTTTCATTATATTGTTTTATGTTTTTATAGTCTTCACTTTTATTACTGAGAATTTCACTGCTGGCTTTTGTGTTTATTTTTGGAGAAGAATTTCAAACATATGAGGTTAATTTGGTTGTTTTTTAGTGTTTAAAAACAGTCAAAGATCTATTAATAGTCTATAAGTATTAATTTCAGTATCTGGAAACAAATGTTGTCTAAAGTTTATTCAGTTTGGTAGTAAATAATTAGTAGGCCAATAATTTCAGTGTCATTGATTCATTACATATTAGCCAAATTGCATTTGTATATAGTAGGTTTTAATCATCAAGGGGGCACTTTCTGAGGTTCTCTGTACTGGCCCTGTGGCCCTACACATCTGATTTCTCTTATGTCTGAAATTTTCACTGGGAATTGTCCCCACTTCTATTCTGATCTCCAAACAAAGCTTGATTCTCCCTTTCCTATGTAAACTCCTATTTGTCCTGTGAAACTTGTTTCACATACATACCTGCTCACTAAAAATTTTCAGCATTATTTGTTTAGCCAACCGACATTTATTTTATGCAGTTACTGAGTTATTTACATTCTTCAGTCTCATAATTTGCACACTGCATTTGTGTTTGAACTGTTTCTCCTAGGAATATGAGAATTCCTCACATTCAGAAATTGTATTTTTTTTCTCTGAAATCCCAATTATTAGCATAATTTTGTCCTTGCTTAGAAGAAACTAAATATTTGAACATATCAGTAAGTGGAAACTTCCATGTATCCTCAAAATGATGTCTCTTGTAAATAATATCAATGGCAGGTTCCAAGATTTGCCATTCAGATGGTATTTTCCACAAGCGTCATTGTAAGAACAGTATCTCATTGTAGATGAAACCTTTTATTTTTAACCACACATAATGGTCAATAACCATCCAAACTGAAAGTGCCCCTTGTCATTTGGGGGATTCCGTCCCAAAACAGTGGTTAATTATAATGTCATATGGTCAGAAGTCAGTACTTAATCTTGGGCAAGCTCTCCTCCAGTTACTCTTTGAGCTATGTCTAAATGGAGACAGTAGGAATTACCTTCTCATATTCTAGAATTAAGCTATCCCTATGGTACAGTTCAAATACCCAACAAATGTATGTCATTTTAAAGGCCTCTACTCTGTCACCCTGTTACCATCCATTATTGCATTTTGTTTTCATATGATAGCAAAGCAAGTGATACTGGATAAGTTATATATAAGAAATCTTCTGATTTTTCTAAGAATACTTTTACTGGGATTTTTACTGTTTGAGTCATAGGTTAACTAGAGACTAGGAGACCTAGACACTTAGAGCTAATATAAAATAGCGAAATCTTTTTCTACTAAATTTGAATAATAGAAGTAAAACGAATAATCCCAAATATTTTGTGTTCTATACCAGAAAGGGAAAAAAGAGACTTAGAATTGATAGAAAAAAAGCCATTTTTTTAAAGAAAGTTTGTTTTATGCCAAGATACAAGTGATTGTAGCAGTGTGCATTTTTGTACTAATTACCACTTATTTATATATGGTATATGCCTCCGAAAGACATACTGTTTCACATAAAAATAATAACCATAATCTAGAATATATTCTAAGGAAAACAGCACATTTTAATGAAAATAATGACTAACAATATTATTGCACACTCACCATGTGCCAGAAACAGATATTTTAGATGAATTATCTCAATTAAACTTAACAAAGATATTATGAGGTAGATTTTTTTTCATTCCCATTTTGTTGGTAAGGCCATTTTCAAAAGTCTATACCATTTCCCTCTCTGCTCTCACAAGTAGAACTATGACATTATTCCATACTTGCGTAGTAGAATAATATAAAAATATCATTTATTAAATATTTTCTAATTTTATGGGTACACATGGTAAAATATACAATTGATTTCCTTGGAGATTTTTTTCTAAACATTGAGGCAAATCAACTCTTTATTCCATAGTCTTTCTCCTATCTTAGAGCTTTATTGCAGGAGGAATATCATGTAGAAAGCAGCATTTGAGTTGGCAGCTGAAGCAGAATGAAGTCCCAAAGAGTATTTTGGCATGCTTGACACCATTTAAAGAAAGCTTTTACTGCCTGTATTAATAGCAAGTAATTTCTGAAATTTCAAACTAATTCAAGTGTTACTGGTGCGTTAAAATGGAAAGAGTATGAAGTCAGAAGTGAGTCATCTTATTTTACTACTCAGACATTTTTGGCACATCTGGAGTCGCCTTTAGGAAAGTATTGACTCCTCCAGAGATAGTTTTGTGCACATGCCCACTTTATTACAATTAGTACATCACTTCATATAATTCCTACTACAAGTAGTTTTAATCAGATATTAAGCCATCCTCCTCCATCCTACCAGCCATTCTCTATCCAGTTTTGTTTTATTTCTTTATGGAATTTTTAATTATCTGAAATTATTTCTTTGTAAGCTTTTGGTGGTTGTTTATGTCCCTGCACAGGAATGTGAAGTACCATTCTATCCTTGTTCAACAGTGTATCCCCAGGACCATGGCCTGACATATACTAGGCATTTTATAGTAAGATGTTTATGAACCTGTTACACAGCTAGTAACGGGCTAAGCCAAGACCGTAATGGCTGATTGTCAATTAGGCTTATTGGATAATTGATTCAGGACAGTGATTTTGTATCATGCTTTACATCTTAGAATTTAGGCCTAATCATTTTCTCACTCCTTTCATCTTGAAATTTATATTATTATTCTCTTTCTTTCTTTTCTCTCCTCTCCCTCTCTTTCCCTTGCCCGTTTTCTTCATATTTCACTGAGCCCCTCAAAGAATTCAAGGCGAGTATGTCTACATTTTTCAGCTCTGGCAAGGTTTGACTGATCTGAGTGTCACATGCTTTTAACAAGTACTCTATTATCTATTCATGAACTTGGGTGACAATGTATTTACTTGAGTCTAGACAGAGTTGTTAATCAGTTTTGACTTATTGTGTTTTCCCACAAAAAGTATCTCAAAGTAAAATTCTATTTGAATGCAGAGCAAGTAGCAGATATTAAACAATCTTCAATTCTAATATGCTTAATAAACACATAAAGCTTGGAGACTGATTTATTTGAATGAATGTTTATAGAGAAAATATAATGCACTTAAAGACACAGTTTTTATGTTAGGCCATGTTTATGTGATCTCCAAAACATCCCACTTCAAAGAGTCAAAGAGTTCTTTGTAAATAGAGGCAGGCAAGTCATTTCATTATCAGGCTATTACATCAACACATCAGGATTCCTTCTGAATGCAGACTGTTGATATCCTTCTGTCTCCTTTCCAGCTGGCACTTTTGGACTCTCCACTGATTTTTTCAGTTTTCATCACTTCAACAATACAGTCTATTTATCATCTCACATTTTTAAAATCTTTCCTATGTTACAGGATCAAATGCCATACATCCAGACAAATTCTCTCATCTTATACTCCAATAATAGACTTGGATTTTCATTATAGATTATTACAAAAATACCTTCATATTGCCGTAATACCATTGTACCATTATAGCAAAATGACATTTTCTAAGGTAAAGAAAATAAATTATCGTTAACATTTGTTTTGATATCCTGAAATGCAATAGATGTTTCCTGTTTTGCAAGAGATACAAATTATTTATGGAAGGAAGAAGTTAATTATTTCATCAGACATATAGTTATAAAGAAAACAATATCTACCTCACCTATACTTAATGCTTTAGTACAAAATACAAAGCATTGGAAAAACTAAATAAGAAAAACCATGTTTTCAGCTTCAATTTTGGATAATAAAATAGGATTGTATGGTTTTGTTTTGCATGCCTTTTTTTTTTTTTTTGTATTTTGTTTGTCTTGTTTGGAAGAAGAAAGATTATTCTTCCTAGAAATCTTATTCCTCAACAAGGATTTTGAATGTCATAACATATTGTACTCTATGATCACTTAATGAAACCAAGATGTTACACATGATCTACAAATGTTATGAGGAGGTGTGAAATACAGGTCAATAAGCAGCCTAATTTTAGGGTAGATTATGATTAATTGACTTTTTTGAATGCCATGGCTAAGGTAGATTATATTTCACGTATTAGTTGCCACTTTTTTCTGAAGCAACTCAGAATAAGTGCCTAACTCTGCCAAGCTCATCATACTTGACATGGCCTGTCATATTTGCTTCTTTGTCATTTTAATTTCTTTTGCTATTATCTTCTTTTGATAATAAAATACAGAAGTTCAATTTATTTCTTATGATAGTTGCTATTTTTCTAAATATGGACATTCTCCTACACTCTCAGTGGGAGTGAAGAATGAGATGCCATTATTTTTCAATGCTGAGTAAAGGAAATGCATGTTGTTTGTATCTTGTAATGAGAAATTTTCTAATACATTTGGCCACTTTGCTTCATGTTGCACAAAATACAACTCACAATATCTACATAGAACAATTAGTAGAGATCTAATAGATATCACAAAAATACAGATTAATGATGACTTGCCAGCACTGGCTATGTAGAAAGGAATCTGGCAACATAGTCTGGATTAATCTATGTCAGCTTTCATGAAATGTTTTATTATTCCTTCAAACTTAGCATGGGAGAATATGCAGAAAGGCATGTAAGAAGACTTTAATTTTAAAAACAAATCATGTATAGTCTTAAAACAGTAGTCAAAACACAGTAAATGATATTCCTGGTGAAACTGGATGAATGAATTGTCCATAAAAGCAGCAGAAAGGAATCCTTATTCAGGATCAATGAAACTTTAAAGTACTCTTCTTGAGACAGGATACTAAAGAAAACTTACAGAATTTCAGTGTTATTCTAAAATGTATCTCACAATCCATGTTATCTTCTTTGAAATGCACAAAATATTCCTTTTGTGACTCTAATGTCATATTTTAACATAAAACCACAATAAAGAATGAATTCTATATAAACATTTGCAAATATGTCTAACAAAAATTCCTTTGTGTATGCTTTCCAAAGGAAGTTACAAATTTATTAAGACAATTTTCTTGATCCCCATTCATCTATATTTAGTCCTTTAACTAACATCCAAATTTTCAGCGTTTGATGTATTATGTCACTGTCTTTGCTCAGGTTGCTGTTACAAAATGCCATACACTGTGTGGCTTATACAATAGGCATGAATTTCTCACAGTTCTAGTGGGCTGGGAAATCCAAGTTCAGTTCCCAATGAGAGCTTTCCTCTTGGTTTGCAGAAAGCCACCCTTTGGCTATGTCCTGGTATGGCTGAGAGAGAGGGATCTAGTCTCTCTTTCTCCTCTTATAAGGACACTAGTTCCACCATTGGGACTCCATACTCGTGAGTTTATCCAAGCCTGATGATCTCCCAAAGGGCCTGCCTGTAATTCCTTCACATTGAAGAGTAGGGGCTCAACATATGACTTGTGGGGAAACAGTCTTCAGTCCATAACAACCCTTTTCTGAGGAAACAATTAAAAGAAGGTTTAATTTTTCTTTTATCTTACTTTTCACTACTATTTCCAAAATAAAGCTTTTCTCTTAAAAAAATTATTATTTTACGGTCTTATTGCTACCGTTTTATTTGATTTAGGATGAGGTAAATAAGTTCAACATTGCAGTAAAAAGATATTTTTCTCCAATATTTACCCTAAAAACCCAGTGACTCCTGGATTAAATCTCATGAAAGTGTGCTTCCTCCAAACCCTGACAAGACTGGGCCCCTCAGAATTTTTAACTCACACAGATTAGGCACATAGTAGGCACTCATAATTGTTAAGTTTCATTATATTTTCTAGGGGTTCTAATACATTAGAAATGAGCTTATGCTAGTTTCACACACATGTCTAAATCTTTTTGTATTCTAATTTATGAATGGAAATTATATTGTGGAAAGAATGATTAGGTATTTTTAAAAATGTAAATAGAAAATACCATGTTAAATGTCATATTAATGCTGAAGTAATATACTTTGCCATGTAAAAAAGGGGAAAAAACTCACAAAGTGTTGAAAAAAAAATAACATTCCTTTCTACAAAGGGGGAAAACTGAATAAAACTTTATTCAGTGGTAAAAGTAAATTGGAGTACTATTTATGATTTAATGCTAAGAAAAATTTGACTGAAGGATAAAGTCAAGTGGGCATACTGATCTTAAATCTGTAACTGACTTAGAAAAGAATACATAAATGTTAAACTTGAGGCTGAGGTTTATGAAAAGCCTATTTTTATTAATTATTGGTATTTTTAGCTTAAATAATTATCTGTAAAAGTAAATAAGATATTTTGGTCAATCCAGTAATTAAAATACAGTTCTTTCCCTTGCTTTATATCTTGTCAGCCTTACCACAAGCCACTTTACTGAATGTTCTATTTATTTATATTAATATTAATGTAATTTATTTATTATTTTTGGTAAAATTAGCCACATAATTTCTAGGAATTTAAGGAAAAGTAGTAGAAAGGTAACATACCTGTCTCTAAGTTAAGTTCAAATGGCTACCATTTGTCTGTGGGCAGAGGCTACTATTTTCATGCCAACAAATAGTGGCTGTTCAATATGGTTTCTGTAACTTAATTCATATGAAATTAACTGAGTCCAGATTACATGTCTATATGATGATTTTTAATCACAAATATGTAAAGTAAGAAAGGAAATAATGGGATGTATAGTCTATGTAAAAGGAAATGGAGTGCTGAACATACACCATCACCATATGGAAATATTAAATTTTCCTCTGAAATCAACATTTATTAGAATCCATATATAAATCTGTGTGTCAACATGTGAAAGTAAGTGTAAAGTTTGTATAATAACTACTTTCTTATATAGTGGAGATGAAATTATTTTATGTTGAATAAGGAAATCTAATAAAAATAATATATATGATTCATTTTTTCCCATTTTATGAGATATGTTCATAAATTTGACCTCTAATTTGACAATCTCAGAATACATATGTCATGTGACATTTATACATGAATTAATACATAAAGATGCGATGTCTTTGAATTCAAATTCATGCTCTCAAGCCATTAAGCAAATCCATGCTACACAGATATAGATATATTTTATTTTTAAAACATACAACTATCAATAGTGATTTTTTCCTTTTACAATAAAATACTTCACAACTTTTTAAATAGACACATGATAATTATCAATTTTTCCACTTATTTATTCAGATATTTCTTTAGCATCTACTTTACTCCAATGTTGTATTAATTCTTGGAATTATAACAATGAAACGCAAATATTCTGTCCATACTGAACACACATTCTTTCATTGAATAATGACTGTAACTGCACAATTGAACAGACTCCTAATTGTGTATGCTTAGCATTAATATCTGCCGTGACTACTGAAATTTGTTTCACTCATTTGGACTCTTCACATTAAATAACCCTCAGGTGAATGTATGAGTTTTGAATCTCACACCTGAATTATGTGCAGCTGGCCCTTTTAAGAACAGTTTCTGAATATGAGTTTCATGAAGATAAAAAACAAAGCAGCTAATTAGGTATAGTACTCTAAAATTCAGACTTATAGTAAACATTTGTCATCACTCTAAAATGCAACATTGAGGTTAAAGTCTAGTATTTATTTTGATCCATCTACTTCTAGAATGATGGGATATTTGTAAATATATTAAAGATAATCTTATTGTTTCCATATAGAATTTCTTAAATCTATCATCCTTGAGATTTCAAAACATTATCTGTCCAATGAGCTTCATTTGTGATGATATTTAATAAATATATATATATAATATGTCATTTTTCAGAAAATCTTGTCCAGACATTGTCTCTGTCAATTATAACAACTGAATTTCTAACTACCATCAAATTGTTTAATATTGAATGATATATTAATATATTTATGCTTCTTTTTAGCAATTACACACCTCTGTGTTTTTGAAGAGCAAGGAAATTCACTGATACACTTTCTAAGTAAATTTATTTTTAAAAAGTTTTTTGTTTTCATAAAATAATATGGTTAAACTCAAACATAATTTTATTATTTGAATGAAAATGTACTGAAAAATATCTTTAAACCAGAAGATATATATATAAGATATATATAAGTATCAAGAAAATATGGGGGATTTTACAGATACTTTGTATGCTATCAGATAGTTTTAACGTGTAAACATGAAGGTTACTAAGTAAAAATGGGAACTCAATTAAATTACTAAGTATGCCAAGTAAATTAAATCAACGTAAGGGTGGAAAATTCCACTGATAAGTATATGCCAGATTAAAATTGAGAAAATATGCTGTAACAAATGATCCAAACTGAAATCAACTCCATATGAATTTAATAATGTTTTGACTATCTGACTCAATAAGCCCAAAAGTATAGTTAAAAATTAAAGTCATCTAAACTAAGACAAAAGAATAGGCTTCTGAGTAAAAATAATGTTAGAATGTATAACTGTATTCAAAATTAATTCATTAATTGGTTAAACCACCCACTTTTTATTAAGTTAATGCTGTACACAACAAAGCAAGTGTAGTAGTGTTATCGGATCCTTGAGTTGTTGCTTTTCCAGTCAGAAACTTCTGTGACCATTGGTGCCTTTGCCCGAGTTTTTATTGGGCCCATTGGGTCCCCTCAGCCTGGCAGGCTGTGCTCAGCTCACACTACTGGCCTGGATCCCATGCCTGCCAAGGGTGAGCAGGGTGGTGAGGGGTCTGTGAGTGAGCGAGTGTGGGGTCTGGCCACTATGCACAGTCAGGCATACTGGCTTCAGCGGGGCCGGCAGCTCTGGGTGCTGGCACAGGCGCTGGCTTCCTGCAAGTCTGTGGCTGGGTCAGGCATACCATAAGCAGCTTCCATGGCTGACACTGGGGAACGAAGTGGTGTCCAGAAGCTTGGAGACAGCAGGAATTGCAGAGCCCTAAAAAGGGTGTCAAAGTCCTGGCTTGGGAAGCTCCTGGGTCTGGGCTCCCTGAAGGTCCACAGCGCTTCTCTTCTCTCTTCTTTCCTTCTCGTCACTCACAACGTGGTGAGGAAGGGGTGTGTTTTAGCTCTGTTTGTGTTACGGCTCTTTTAGACCCACCATTCATTAGGTCCTGAGTTCTTGTCCTGAATCCAGGAAGAATGAGGTACACAGAAAAGTGGTGTGTGAGCAAAACAAAGAGGAGCTTTACTGAGCGAAGGAACAGCTCAGAGGAGACCCACAACGTCTAGCTCCTCTCTGTAGCCAGGGTGTCCTGATGAGTGTTCAGCTCTTAGCAGAGAGGGTACCTCTTCTCTGCCTGCAGGTCATCTCCACGAGTGTTCAGCTCTCAGCAGAGAGGAGACCCAGGAGTTGGTAGCTCCTCTCCACAGCTGGCAGTCACACCATCTCTCCGAGTCTGGCTGAGTCTGGGGTTTTTCTGGGCCTCAGGGGGGAGGAAGTGCATGCTGATTGGCCCATGGGAGGCCATGCGTGAGCCCAGGAAAAAGCATGAAAAGTTCCCCATTCCGGTCCATGGGACTGGCAGCCTGGCCCCTGGGATTCAGGCCTTCCCTGGCTTGAAGGTGGGACTTCACTGGGGATCCACCCATTCCAGCCCAGATCTTGTCTTCCTCCCACTGCTGTGTATGGCACCCAGGTTGTTCATCCTGAGGGGCGCCTACAGACCAGCAATAAGCTACCTTCGGCACCCTCTTCACCTCCCTCCCATGCTTGTTGGTATCCAAAGTCCAGAGGGGACTGAGGCAGCAGGGAGCTGGCGTGTCAGTGCTGCCCCAAGCATGTGCACACCTGCCCAGATTGAGATAGTCCCCGGGTTCAGCCTCAACTTTTCTCTGAGATTGGAGTGAACACCGACAGCAGGGAGAAGCCAGGTAGCAGGAGCAGGCACTTTTGAGCCTGCATGCACAGGGAGGTCCTTCCCAGGCCCCCAAGAGTGCAGAGATGCCTGGGTCCACGGCCATGGTCTGGGTGGCTGCCGCTGCTTCTGGGAGGGCAGGGCTCCTGCCTGCTCCTGGCCCCCAGTACTATAGGAATGCGTGTCCACAGCCATGGCATTGTGGCTGCAGTAGCAGCTGGGTAATTCCTGCTGCATCAGTTCAGGTTCCTGTGCTCAGGGTCACATAGCAGGGTGCCTCAGGCCCAGCTGCTGCAAGAACCTGCACCTGATGCTTGTGCCCATGGACTATGTGTGGTGTCTGTGCTCCAAATTCTGAGCCTCAACCTCCAGGCTGGGCAGGTAGATTCATGGGACATCGGTGGCAAACACCTTGGTGATCCATGTGTGTGGTGCCCATCCTGGGCAAACAAACCCAGGTGGGCAGCTTTTCTTTGCTGTTCTTCTAGTTTGCCTCCTCTCTGCATTTTCTCCACAGGGGTGGCAGGTGAGGTGCAGGTGGCATGGTGGCCCCAAACAGCCCTGCACAAATGAACCTGATGCTCTTGGTGCCGGCCTCACAGTTCCTGACTCTGCCTTCAGCCAGGTGCTTGTGGGCTCTCGGATGTGATGGGGAGCAAAGTTGAGGCCACGGTAGAGGTTCTGGGCCTGGGAGCAGGTCCTGCCTGACTGTGCGAGGAGGGGGATGGTGCAGTTGGTTGCCTTCGGGGCGTGGGGCACAGGAGACGTGGGGCAGAGGGGACCCATGGAAGCTACTGCTGCTCCTGCAGTCACTCCTGCTGCCACCACCCACACCTCCCCACTGCAGCCAGTGTGATGGCAAAGGCTGCTCCAGACGGCCCACTGCTGTCATCAGTAGTTTCTGGGATTAACGCTGTTGGAGATACTAAGACCACCTAGTGTCTGTATCATCCAGGGTCTTAATCTGTGAAAGGGCAAATAAGGCAAGCTCAAAAACTAACTTTAATATAACAAGTTGAAAGGTACCATCATTCCCTTGGTCCCTGGGTTTTATAGGATTTCTTTTCATCTTTCACCCATAACTTGGTACATTTTAATGTGTGATGCATGTTTACACATGTCGGAATTTGTACAAAGGTGTACAGCCTGTCCCTCTTACAGGGTTAGGGTCCTGTGATTGTTCTACTCTCTCCATGAATAAGTAGGAAGTTTTACTTCAGTTTGGAGTTGATAAACTGGGGGGAAAGAGGAAAGCTTATTTGGGAGACAAATTGACCAAGCCATTTTTTATCAGCTTTAACACCTTGCTGAAAAAAATTTTATTTTCAATTTTTATTATGTTTCTTTACACTTTTTGTTCCTTTTTAAAAATATGTTTCAAGCTTAGAAGTTAGTTTGAAATATTAAGTTATCACCTTTCTCAAGTCACTCTTTTAAAAGCTGTAAATATCTGTTACTATCCTTTTATCTCAGTTTATATACACATGCTTAAAAACTTGTTTACACAATGGCCCAAATAATACTAAAGTAAAAAATCCTCATATATTAGATTTGCTCAATAACAAGAATGATTAATATATTTTCCCTGTCCTGATCATGGTCTATTTAGCAACGTAGATATTTAGGAAATGAACTCAATATATTAAATTAGTATTAGATCATAAATAAGCAAATGATGCATTGAAGCTAAAAATACACACACATATTTCCTGGTTTAAATAAATCGACCCAATAGTCCCATAGATAGTTATTTTTGATAAACATAGAAATGGACTCTTCTGATCTTAAAACTTGCAACTTATATTTTTTTACTTGAGTTCTTCTCTTAAGAAATAACCTTATGGCCTCTCAGAGTACCGGAGAACTGAAAATCACCAAAACTGAAACTTCAGACAATGAGATGCTGAACCACTCATTCATCATGATTGCTTCCTTGCCCCTCCCTAGTTCTTGTTTTCTTACACACATTATTACATTCCTTCCCTGCTATGTTAGCCCCTCATTTTAGTTGGTCAGAGAGATGGATTTGAGACTGAGCTCTCATCTCCTCAGCTGCAGCATCTGGTTAAAGACTTTTTCTTCTTCAGCAATACTTGCCATCTTGGTGATTGGCTTTCTGTGTGGCAAGGAGCAGGACCTAGACCAAACCCCTGGTGTTTTGGTAGTAAAGCATGTAGGGTTCCCAGATAAGTCACATTTAAATAGAGTTTTGTGCCAATAAAATATATTTATTTGATAAGCAAGATTAGAAAGAAACTCAGGCAGACAGGGACAACTTACATAATGTACAGAATCAAGGAGTAAAACACTCCTAATATCAGGAGGAGAAAACAATTCATGGTGTGTAGATCATGGATACTGGGTTGGTTGTACAAGGTCAAGACAGAAATATGTATTTTTAGTTGACAAATTTGTATATATTTATTATGAACAATATGATGTTTTGAAAACATCAGACAATGAAATTTATATTGTGGAATGGCCAAATCAAGCTAATTAGCACATGCATTACCTCAGATATCATAGAGGGATTCAAAAAGAAGCACAAATTCTTCAAATATTAGAGACATATCATTGTTGGTTCTCAGTTGCTTTTCCCAACACACAGTGATAGGGAAGGGTGTAGGGCACCTTTGATGAGATCACAGGTGTGGCCTATGAGGGGCTTGTGTGGCTTAGAGGGGCCTACCCTGGGCTTCCTTGTGTTACCTGTGGGTGCCTCTTGCCAACTGATCAGAGGCATCTGGGGTGAGAAATACACCCATGTTGGCATCCTTGACATCCTTTAGGAAGACCTGAAGTGGGAGCCTTGGAAAGTCAGGATCCAGAAGGAGGACATTTTGCTCTCTTGAGCATTTGTTATCAAGTGAGCTGCAAGGCTTTTCCTGGAAGGTGGGTGCCTGGTTACTAGCATTCTAAGTTCTGTAGGGGTCTTTGACCAAGGAAGTGAGGTCACTTTTTCAAGGTTCCAATGTTCCTTGTATTAACTATAGTCACTCTGTTTTATAATAGATCTCTTGATCTTATTCCTCATATCTAACTGAAATTTTGCATCCTTTAACCAACGTCTCCTCAATCTCTCCATGGCCACCCAACTTTTGATAACTTTTATTCTACTCTCTGCCTCTACAGGTTTGACTTTTTCAGATTTCATATATAAGTGAGGTCATGCAGTATTTGTCTTTCTGTGCCTGGCTTATTTCACTTAACATGATGTTCTCCAGGTAAAACAAAAATCCGAATGGATTGAATGGAATTGTGACGAATCATAAAGGCTCTTAAGTATCAAACTGATCCCTTATATTTATCCTGAAACTACTAGATATGTTACCAAATTTGTTTTAAGCAAGTGAGTGGCACATTGATCATTGTTCAAGAAAAGTATGGTAGGGCTGGACATGGTGGCTCAGACCTGGAATCCGAGCACTTCAGGAGGCCAAGGTGGGCAGATTGCTTTAGTCTAGGAGTTTGAGACCAGCCGAGGCAACATAGCAAAACTTCGTCTCTACAAAAATACACAAATTAGCCAGGCATGGTGGCACACATCTGTAGCCCCAGCTACTTGGGAGGCTGAGTTGGAAGGATCACTTAAGCCTGAGAGGCAGAGTTTCAGTGAGCCAAGATCATGCACTGCACTCCAGTCTAGGTGACACAGCGTGGCCCTGTCTAAATTTTAAAAAAAGGTTGTTGGGGGGAAAGAAAATTATGGTGGTTGTGCAAACTAAGTTAGAGGTGAGAAATTTTAATAATTTAGTGCAAATTTGTTGATAAACATAACTAAACTGTAACAGAGAGAGGTGAAAAAAGAAGCATGAATTCTTCAATTATTGGATACATACCATCCTTGGAACTTGGAAAATGAATATGTATGAAGGATTACAGGAGAGGGAAAAATAAAGCTTGGTTCAAAATCTTGTATTGTTTTCTGGAAAATGGATAATGATGCAAAAACAATCATTAAAAGATCAGATTTATTATTAAAATTGTGAGATTAATTTTGGACTTGGAAGTTAAGTGTCCTCAGATATTTAATTGATGGTTGATGTCATTGAAACCAATGGAGAAGAGAGTTTCATAAAAGATGAACATAATATAATAACTAATATTAGAATACATAATAAATTTTGGTCACATTTGTTTTGACATGTGCAGTATTATTAATGCCTTGGTCAAGTATTGATTTCATACATAGTGTTTGAATTGGAAGCTACTCTGCTGTGGATTGAGAAATGAAAAGCAACGAAGGAAAAGAATCAACTAAACTTTCAGGAAGATTGGTTCTAAAGAAATGAAGAAAAGAATATACAGGGATGAGGAAGATGCTTTGCATTTCTGTTATTATTTTTGAAATGGTAGAACATATTTATATGATAAGGAAGTGGAGTAAGAAAGTACTAAGGCAAACCAGCTCACTGTTAAATAAAAATGAGGTGAGCTAGTTTCTATAAATCATGAAAATAAAATCATTTATGAATTAGAAAATTTAGATCTTTTGCAGGCATATATAGACCAAATAATTCAGCCAGTGAAGTCCAGAGTATATCAATGCTAATGTATAAAAATAAGTAAACAATAATGAATTAAATCTTATAGCTGTATAGCATCCATTCAGGTAATTATTTTAAACATACTGCAAAGACTGGAGGTAAATATTTTGTTTGGGCAACATTCTTATATGAATCTTGTTTCTCTGGAGTTAAAAGATTTAGTTTTTAATTCCAGTCTTAGCTTTTCTACCTTGAGCAAGTTACTTAAATTTTAGTAGTTTTTCACTTGTAAATTGCAAATTATACTTGTGCTTGCTTCGCCAATCATTGTGAAAAGTAAATGACATAGAACCTGATACTTTGAAAGATCTCAATAGAAAGTAACAGTTTCATTATTAATACATAGTTTCCCAGATCTGTCGCAATACATTATCTTCTTTTATATGGTTCCATACATTTTCTTTACTTGTTCTCATAAACTGACTATTGTCTTCTTAAATAGACTTAATATTTCCAGTACAGTTATCACTCTTATTGTGAAGAAAAAATATTTTTTACAGTTTTGTTATATCATGCTACCAAATAATTTTATATTAGGCTCTTTAATCGGGTGTTGCAAAACTTTTGTTCTCCATTTCTACTTCTCTTTCTCTTCCTGAGTTCACAAATGATGATAAAACCTGCTTACTTGATGGTGGGAGTATCTAGTCTCCCACTTGATAATCTTTTGCAAGAAGGATAGTAAGAACACATAACACTAATCATCTGATACTTCAAAAGATCTTCCAGTCATCCCAGCTTTGAGCGTCACAGCTAGTTAGCCTAGAAATCCAGTAATTGGAATGTTAGAACTGATATCCTACCTTTTCTTATACTGGACTTACAACTCCATAGTTTATCCTAAGCATTTGGAAGATTTGACTCTGATTTAATAAAGCCAATTATCTAGAGCAGTGCTGCCAAATCGAACTTCGTGTGGTGATGACATGTATACTTCTTCTGTCCTATACGGTAGCCGCTAGTGACATATGGATATTGAGAAATTGAAACGTGACTAGTGTGACTAATGAACTAAACATTTAACTTATTATTTATTTATTTATTTTTTACTAAAAAAGAGTTTAATAGCTACACATGGTTAGTAGTTACAGTAAATTGGACCCCAAAGTTCCAGAGTTATCATTTTCACCTGTCCAAATGCTACTCTTAATAGTCATATTATTTTTCTAAGCAAGTGTGCTTAAAATGGGGAATAATTCTCTACATGAAAAGTCTTTGAAGTTTATACTTAAAATCATGATTAGTAATTCTGCGCAAAACAACTGATATGATCATCAGCCTTTTCTGCCTGTAGTAAGGTTGTAGCATTTTACTGATGATCCTGACTCTGTACCTCTATCACAAAGGGGTCTCAATTTCTATACCAATGTTTGAGATTTCTTCAATGATCTTAGTGATGTAGAATTTTTCTTCTTGGCCATTTTGCAAGCTGGGGTACCCCAGCCAGCGACACCTCACTCAGGCCTTGCTCAGCCACACTGATGTGCCCCAGCTCACCTGTGTTATAGCTTGTACTCACATTCGGTGGTTCCTGAGCTCTTATACTATGCCCAAGAAGAATGAGGATACACTGGATATTGAAGGGTGAGGAGGACACAGAAGAATTCTGCTGAACAATGAAAACAGCTTTCAGCAGAGAAGGGATGGATGCACAGTTGGTCTCCCTACTTAAAGAAAGGAAAATTCCCCATGTGGCTGGGTCTGAGGCCTTTTATGGACTCAGAATGGGAAGTGCATGCTGATTGGTTGGTGAATATGCAAAAAAGGTTAAGTGAAGATACCACTCAAAGGTGGGCATGACAGTGTAGAAAACCAATTAGGAAAAAGTAGGTATATGTAAAATTGGTGAAAGGTGGGGATCAGTCAGAGGAAGAGCACACCAAACAGGAAGACAAGTTCTCAATTTGGTCCGAGGATCTAATTTGTAGCTTGGTTTTCAGGCTTTAAACTATCTTCGGATTGAAAGTGGGGTTTTTACCAGGGACCCTCCCCTATCTGCCTAGGCATTTGGCTGCCTCCTGCTGCTATCATTTGCTGTTTCATTATCTGTGTGTGCATGAGTGAATGAGTGTGTGTGCATGTGTGTGTGTGTGTGTGTGTGTATGTTCAGGGCAATTTGGGGTGAGTGATGCTGGAGATTCAGGTAGACAGTTAGTATTAAGACTGAATTCAAATGCAGAGACTTCACAGGCTATCAAAGAAAAGGCTCAGAGGATATTGACCAAAAAATGACCACTAATATCTAGTCTGTGGGAACACCAACTTCATGTTCTTTTATCATCTCAGTGGTTATTTTAGTAATCTCCTTGTTCATTTCTAGATCAAAGAAAAGTTTGTGAACATTTTTGAGAGAATAGAAATTATAGAGCTTGTTAACGTTAGATTTTATTATTAAACATTTTTGCATTTGTTTCATTTTCAGAAATGTGAAATTTATTTATATGTTAACTTTCTAAGATTAAAACAATCAGAAGGGAATGTTCAGCCAATTCCTTTGATCATTTCCGTCCTTCTATTTCCTGTGCTTCTTTAATTTGTAGCCAACTTCGCACATGCATTACACATTGCAGAGCAAGGCACATTGAATTACACAGCTGAGAATGTTAGAGGTTGCATGGTTTGTGAGAGAATTGCCCATAGTCAGACTAGAACAATAGTAGTGGAAACCTTAGGTAACACTTTGCTACCTAAGGTCAGTTTTGATAATAGTATGCTTGAGTCAATTTGACACGTATTGGCAGTGGCCCAACCTATTTTCTACACAGAGCAGGTTTAAGCTGATAATTGTTGCATCTGATATAGAATCATTTTGGAAAGAGTTATCAACGAAGCAAGCTAGAGAAAACACGTGGCATACTAACAGAGAATCTGGACAGTAAAAATTGGTTTGGAAAGAATTAATTATAGTAATTCCTTCCTGGAGGCCTTTGCCACGTCTTTGACTTATAGGACTTGAGTTCACAGACTGGTAGGAGAAGAAGATAAACATAAACCTTCAAATACAAAGTGACAAGAATTATGTTGAGAATAAAATAGGTTCATGGATGTAGTGATTTCCTATAGTCTTGAGGATGAAAACGAAAACTACTGTGAGAAATTGTCAGAATCTATAGATTAGATAATAAAATCATTTTGTATTTATATTTTGTATTTTACATTTCCCACTTTTAACAGAAACATAGTCAGAGAGGAATAATAAAGAGAATAGAAACAGAGTACTGACTACACTGTTTACTAGGTGACCAGAAAATGCCAAATATAACCGGGATTAGATTTAGGGACATCTACACATGATGTGTTGAGACTTTTTTCATCTGGGCCTGAAGGCGGACAGATCCTCATCAAGGGACAAAGGCCAATTCATTCAATGCTGTCATGTGCTTGCACGAAGTGGATGTTAAACAAATATTGAATCTGCCTGAGTAAAGATGAATAAATTGGTGTCTTTCAAATAATGATGAATATACTTATTTTTAATTTATTTGGTCTAATTTCAACATGATTGCATTGAGGCAGAATCAAATATTTTAAATAAGTTTATGACACTCTTATGGTGCTTGTTCATAGGGATTCAATAATATTCCTTATGTTCGTTCCTAGGGATTGCAGATATTCTCTGCAAATGGAAAATACACTAAAGAAATTGCAACAATTTAGCATTTTGTCCTTTGCCTCTGCCTGTCATCTACCTTCACATTCCAAGCCTAATTTTTACCTGTTAGTATAGTCTATAGCACAAAATGCAGATAAACATTGTCAAGAAAAAAATGTAAAGATGGTTATCTTTATATAGTGTTAATTCTTTGTTTAATTGGAATACTCCATAATACATAGAAGAAAAATAAAATACAATATGCATTTTGAAGCTTTAAGAGGAAAACAGGAATATTGTCCATCCTCTTACATTGTCTATGGTATCAGAATAACGTCTTTTGCATAGAATTATCTGATAATGATTGTTTCTGGGATGCTTTAGTTCTTCTTTCTTATTATGCCTGATATGGTTTTGCTGTGTCCCAACCTAAATCTCATCTCAAATTGTAGTTCCTTCCCATATCCCCATATGTCATGGGAGGAACCAGGGGGAGATAATTGAATCATGTGGTGGTTCCCCCTTCCTGTTCTAGTGATAGTGAGTTAGTTCTCACGAGAGCTGATGGTTTTATAAGGGGCTTCCCCCTCCACTGGACACTCATTCTCTCTCCTGCCACAATGTGAAGAAGGATGTGGTTGCTTCACTTTATGCCATTATTGTAAGTTCCCTGAGGCCTCTCCAGCCATGCTTAACTGTGAGTCAATTAAAGCTCTTCCCTTTATTAATTACCCAGTCTTAGGTGTGTCTTTATTAGCAGCATGAGAAAAGATTAATACAGTGCCAAATCTGAAATATGTTAGCTTCTCCCAGAAAATAAGTTGCCACATGAATAGGAATATTTACATTTTAAAACTCTGTTATACTTTTTTAAAGTTGCTGAAGTCTGGAAAACTCTGAAACCTGTAAATAACAGTAGTGGACAAACCAACTTGGATTAATATCTCAAATGTTCCTAATTCGGACATATTTCAAAGGCCCATATTTTTCTCTGACACTTTAAACCAATTATTTCTGGCATAGTGGAAATCTTTTTCTTTACAAATATCTCTGCTAGACAAAATAAAATGTTAGCTGACACATATAATGAATGTTTTAATTTACTGTGTGTAGCTGGAAAATAGAACCCATAAGAAAACCTTAAGAAGAAAGTTATCTCACAGTAATTTTCAGTTCCTCATTTCCCTGTGAATTATGCCTACTGATGTGGAATATTTCTACAAGAAAGGTGGAAGATAATATGTAAAATAGTTGGTGACTTTTCATAGAGGGAAATGATAGAAAAGAGAATCTTATTTTACCATTCACTAATCTATATTTGAACATGTACAGTATTAGATAGCTTATGTAATGTGATTTTTTCCTCCTCTACACTTATTGAAAGTGTTTAGAAGGCATAGCCACTGTAAGATAATTTTTTTAAAAGAAAGTTAGTTTAATTTGCAGTTCCCCATACTCTCTCCACTCAGCTCTACTTACCTATTCAATTTTACAAAGTTTTAGGGCAATAGGGGGAAAAAAAAAACCAGAAATAAATCCATGTATCTACAGCCAAATAGTTTTCAACGAAGGTACAAAAAACATACCTTAGGGAAAAGACACCCTTTTCAATAAATTCTGCTGGGAAAATTAGTTATCTGTAGTCAGAAGAATGAAATTGGACCCCTGTCTCTCACTATGTATAAAACTTGACTCAAGATGGAGTATACATTTAAACATAAGACCTGAAAGTATACAACTACTAGAAGAAAACATAGAAAAGACACTTCAGGATATTGGTCTAGGCAAAGATTTCATGGCTAAGACCTGAAAAGCACAGACAATAAAAATGGGATGATGTTAAACTAAAAATCTTGTGCATAACAAAGGAAATAATCAACAGAGTGAAGAAACAGACTGTCCAATGGAGAAAATATTTGCAAACCATTCATCCAACAAGGAAGTAATATCCGGAGTATACAAGAAACAATTCACTAGTAAAAAGACAAATAATCCCACTAAAAAGTAAGCAAGTTACATGAATAAACATTTCTCAAAAGAAGACACACAAATGGCTAACAGATACATGAAAATATGTTCAACATAACTAATCATCAGGAAATACAAATCAAAAGGCCAGTGAAATATCACTTACCCTAGTTAGGACAGTTACTATCAAAAAGAGAAAAAAAAAATAACAGACGCTGGCAAGGATTTGTAGGAAGGGAAACACTGTTGATGGGAATGTAAATTAGTCCATCTACTATGGAAAACAGTATGGAAACTTCTCAAAAAGCTAAAAATAGAGCTACCATAAGATCCAGTAATCTCACTACTGGGTGTTTATCCAAAGGAAAATAAATCAGCATATAAAAGAGATACCTGAATTTCCATGTTTATTGAACCACTATTTGCAATACCAAAGATATAAAATCAATCAAAGTGTCCACCAACAAAAGAATAGATAAGAAAAATGTGGTGTGTATACAAAATGGAATAGTTTTTGGCCGTAAAAAAGAATCACGTTCTTTCATTTGAAGTAACATGGATGGAACTGGAGGTCATTATGTTAAACGAAATAAGACAGGCACAAAAAGACAAGCATTACAAGTTCTCACTTGTATGTGGAAACCAAAAAAGTTGTTCTCATGGTGGTAGAGAGTGGAAATGATAGATACCAAAGG
Source organism: Macaca thibetana thibetana (assembly GCF_024542745.1). NCBI lineage: Eukaryota > Metazoa > Chordata > Mammalia > Primates > Cercopithecidae > Macaca > Macaca thibetana. The sequence goes on from NC_065594.1 coordinate 65,610,461, forward strand.
CTGGGAAGAGTGTGTGTGTGGGAATGAGATGAAGAGAGGTAGTAGGTTAATGGTTACAAGCATACAGTTAGATAGAAGGAATAAGTTTGAATATTTCATAGCAGACTAGAGTGACTATACTTAACAATATTATATATTTCAATAACTTTTAACAATATTATATATTTCAAATATTGTATATTTCAAATAGATAGAAAATGCAAAATGTTTCCAACACATGGAAATTATAAATACACAAGGTGATGGATATCCAAAATACCTTTACTTGATTATTTCACATTCTATGCATGTAAAACATGCCACATGTACACCACAAATATGTACAAATATTACTTATCAATTTTTAAAAATCCTACAATCACAGCTCTCCAAACACCATTAGAAATGTTAAAGGAGGCAAAATGAAGCAGAAGGAAAATGCCCATAAGAAAGTCTCTCTATCATAATCTCTGCTCTATATTTTCTTAGTAAAGCTAAAATTAATAAACATCAATATTTATATTCACCTCACTTATGAAAAAAGAGAAAATAGAAATAATAATTTTGAAAGCCTACGTCACATGCTGCCAATTCAGCTAGAAATAAACCTTGTTACCTGGGGTAAGAACAGGACAGTTTGTTTACCTGTTTACTATTTTTTTCCATGACAGATATTGAAATCTATGCTCTGAATTATTATCCAAGCTTTTCAAATATACCTACGTTCCCTAAATAAACACCTTTAATTCAGGTATATAAGCTGTTGATAAATATTTGTCACCAATAGTCTGTATATTATATATATGCTATTGTTATAGAATATAATGCACTATATTATATGTGATATGTTTATAAATTATATAAGTAATAAAAATAATGAGAAGTACAAAATATTCAATTGTAATATTTGTTGTTAATTGCTTCTTACAAAGAAACTAGGGAAAACTCTTAATTAGCATGATTATAAAGTATATTTTTATCCTTTTTATCCAGTCTAGAATCTCTTGGCTACTTTTCAAATTTCCATTGTTACATACAGATACTGAGAATTCTGCTTCTCGGGTACAATCTGCAGTGGCTTTGTAACATGATAACTTTTCTAGAATGAACTACATTTCCCAGAATTCCTTTCTCCATGTGTTTTTGGTTAGAGTTGACCGTAAGACAGATTCTTGTGGGAAATTGAGAAAGTTGAAGTAAAGCAGGAGTCATTTGATAGCATACATCTATTGTCATTTATGTGCTCACTCCTCTCAGGATTGTGGGATAGCCACTGTGTCTGTGACTGCTCCACCTTCCCTGAGATCCTCCTTCAGCAATAGAGAATCTATGCTCAAGCATTTAGCTCTGTGACAAAGACACTTGGCTTCTCAGGATGCCCGCACCACCAAGGACAGAGGCAATAAGAACTGACATATACTTTAGTCCTGCCTCATGGGTTCCCAGCTTGTGCTTCTATAGTTTCCAGCTTGTTCTTGACCTCTCCCATGTTACGTCTATCTCCTCTTCCAAACCGGCTGTCCTGCATACTTCAAACTCTAACATCATATGTGAAGATAACAGGCGTACTGGACGGCTTAACTAGCTCCCACAATTTCATAAGGTCAACAAAGGCCAACTGTAGTGGCCTACCTCCAAGAGGAGCCTCAATGCTTCCAGCCCCTGGTATTCAGATCCTTGTTAGTATCCTTCCATGTTATAACAAATAAAAGATAGCATAAGCAATGGTATAAAAGTACCCAGGTTATGCTATTAAAAAAGCTGCACTTTTGTCTCAGGGGAGCTTATGTTTTCTTCCACCATTGGATGACTCACTCTGGAAGAACAAGTTGCTTTGATATGAACAACTGTATGGAGATCTTTTGTGCCCGGGAATTGAAGTTTCTGACTAATAATCATTAAGAAACTGGCAGCTGCCAGGAACCACTTGAGTGAGCTCATTAGTAAATCCTTCCCAGGTGTGCCTTCAGCTAGGTCTGCAGCCCTGACCAATGACTTGACAGCAGCCTCCTAAGAATCTGAGCCAGAACCACTCAGCTAAGTTCCTCCTAACTCAACAAAACTGTGAGAAATAAATGTTTGCTGTTTTAAGCTACTAAATTTTAAGGTAATTTGTAATGCAGCAGTAGTAACTACTCAGTACAATTTATCAACTCCTATGCTTCACTAATGAATTCATCAAAAGTTAAATTAATTCTATAGAAGGTTTTCAGGTCTTCCTAAATATTAATATATATTCGGATTATTATTATTAGGTGAAATTACTTTCCCTCTGACCTTAACATCCTTCCTATTTGTATTATCTCTACCAAATATGTTCTTTTTATGTGTATGGCATCTTTTCAATCAGTGTATTATGACCCTACGTAAAGCATTTAAAATGTTAATTACTAATTTGAATATGAGATGGAAACAGCCTTATCATTTTTGCAACACACACATGGGAAGAGAGGCATTGGCTTTACTCTTATCTAAGTTGTGCATTGTCAGTCACTTTATCCTTCATTGCGACTTTAAACATAATCTATAAATCCTATTTCTCTCATATATTCCTGGGCCTCTCTCATTTCTTTAATTGCCAGATTTATATGTAAGCACTTTTTGATACCTTCAAAAGATAGCAAATTGACACCTCAAACTAAACATGTTCCAAATATCTCATATTCCATTGAGCTTGATAACCATTCTGCAGATAGTCTGTATTGATTCTAACAACTTTCATGCAATCATTTTCTTTTTGCTTGGAAAAGTAGAAAACTTGATATCGTTAGCTTTGAGTACAAAACAGTTTTGACAATTAAGGTGCTTTTTTAACTTATTTGCTGGTGTCTGTTGCCAAACTGGGTTACGGAAACGTGAATTTCTCGCTCACAATATGCTATTTTTTCGCTTCATGAGTGTGAAATGTCACAGTGGAAATGTCAGCATCACTGGCAGTGACTTTTTAATCTGGCTTCCTAATCAGTCTATTGCATCTATAGGTGTTCATTTTCCAGCTTTCTGTGTATCTAGACATAGTTGCACCGATAGAATCAGTGGCAGGTTTTTCATTCCAGTGATGCCTGGAAAAGGATAACTCCTGGCAGCCACTCTATTTGAGGTGTTTCTCAGTGGTTCTGGAAGTCATTCCTGGAGGTTCAATGTAGATTTTGCCATTTAAATTCTTCCAATATACTTAATCACTTTCCTGTTAAGTCCTTTTCTGCCTAGAGTTTGATGGCAATTTCTCTATGCTACAATAAACTCAAACTTAGTCCTTTCATTTCCTGTATTTATACTTCACCCCAGTGTTTCCCATCTCAGATAATTCCCTTTATTCAGTTGCTTAAATATAATTATGAGAGTCATCCTTGACTCCTTCTTTTGTCTCATCCGCATACACAAAACAACAGCCAATCCTATTGCCTAATTTTACTCTGAAATTTGTTCAGAATTCAATCACTTTTTGTCATCTCTTCCTCTACCACCAAAGTTGAATACAAGCTCACCTATTTGCTTAATTATTGTAATTCCCTTCTAACTTGTTCCCCTGATTCTAATCATGCCTTTCTATAATCTTTCCTTCGTAAAGTAATTAGAGTGAAGTATGAATATCAGTTATTTGGGAGGCCGAGGCAGGCAGATCACCTGAGGTCAGGAGTTCAAGACCAGCCTGGCCAATGTGGTGAAACCCCATCTCTACTAAAAATACAAAAATTAGCTGGGCATGATGGTGGGTGCCTGTAATCCCTGCTAGGAGACAGAATTGGTTGAACCCAGAGGGAGAGGTTTCAGTGAGTTGAGACCATGCCATTGCACTCCATCCTGTGCAACAAGAACGAAACTCTTGTCTCAAAAAAAAATAAAAATAAAAAAATAAAAACTCAGTTATATGTCAAAAACCTACATAAAATTGTCGTGACTGAGTTAACACCCTCACCGTTTTCTCTTGTTTTATTTTTCTCTCTAGCACTTATCATTTTCTAGTATAAGAAGTATTTACTCAGCATTGGTTGATCGGCTATCTAACCAGTTTTTGGCTCCCATCTAGAAAACCATCAGTCATATGAAAGTAAGTAACATTTTTTTCTGTCTGTTTACTGCTATATCTCCAGCATCTAGAACAGCAGCTGTCACACAATAAGGTGCTCAACAAATATTTGTTGAACAAATGAATGGCAGCCCTTCATTCAATCTCTGAACGACTCCTCATCTCACTAAGAATCAAGAACATAGAGTTTTCATCCCCTACCATACTCCACAGTGTCTGGCTCTCGGCCAACCCTGTGATCTCATTCCTACCTTGTTCATGTTGCTCCAGCCATATCGGCCTCACTCCTTTTCTGTGGACAGACCATACAATGGTCACTTGAAGGCCTTTGCCGTTGCTGGTCCTTCTGCCTAGAATGTGCTTTTTCTAGCAATCTAGGTACCTTCCTTGCTTCTCGGTTTTTAATATTTTCCTTTTGATAGAAGATCGTATTTGATACATTTTTTGAATCTTTAAGCAATAATCAGGGTAAATCTATTCTTATTTTTACATGTAATTTAATGGGAAGCATATGGAGTACTGCATATTATTCTCATCCTATGAAAGCATATGGATCTCCTAAGATAGTCTTAGAATGAGTGTCTAGGGCAATATTTTCTGCAAAAATGCAGATGATATATCAAATAGATTTTTAGCTCTGTGAAATGCCAAAGGAAGAGACAAGCCATTTGATAACTGCCAGAACCTTTCTCTGAAAGCTCACCAGGACCATGAGTCATTATTTAGGTGACAAGATGTCAGGATATGACAAGACATTTCTGTTATATAACATGACAAGGAGCTTAACCCAGTTCTAATGCTGAAAAATGCAAGTCAAAGTAAAAATAAAAACGAAATAGGTCTTCCTTCATTTCTTTGATGAAAAGATATCAAAGGATTTTATAAAGTACTTCTTTTTTCAAAATGCACAAACTCAGAATCTAAGCCAAAAAGTAGGTCCCTTTATAAATGGATACTCAAATGTTCCTTTAGTGATGTATACAGCAATCTTAACAAAAACTTGGCAAAAGAACCTAGCTTTGTCAGATTGCTATATCAAGTGTAAGGAAATAATTTTTATTAAAAACAGAAGACTTTTTGTGGAATAAGAATTGAAAGTTTAGAAATATTTCAGTTTTATAGATTTCCTAAATTTATTTGGATATATTTAAAACCACTTTAGAATGGTGCAGGAGTGTTGTCCAGAAGAAAATAGAGCAGCTTCCATATAAAGTTTAAAAGTATACATATTTAAAATAACATTTTAAAAACCACAACTGTTATTAAAAAATGACTTCAACGAAAAGGGATAGGTTTGTCAGTGAAATAAACTACATGATTTTTTAAAAAGACAACTGTAATACACTTAAATCACATTGAAAAATGATAATTTCAAATGTCAATATTGGCTTCTTGAATTAATAGAAGTGCAAAGCTTGCTAAGTCATTATTTGACATTATGATAAGTTGAAAGGAATGTTGTGCCCATAAAATATCAGCTTCCATTGAAATTATTACCTAATGAAGTAATGGAACTTCTAGTGAAGTTAATGATTAAACATACCCTTCAATTATGAAATGTTTTTGAATCAAATTATTTTATCTCTGAATCTAGTTACAATCAGTGAATCACTTAAACAACAGCTTAGACCACAAATAGTTGATGTACCAAAATTTGAGGGAGAATGTTATTGCACACTGTTTTCTCATTTTGTATGTAAACACATAGAAACAGCTAATTTATTTAGGTAAAAGTGACACAAAGTTAAAACTTTCAAAGCAAGATGCAGTGAGCTACGGTGATATGGTGACACCTGCCTCAAATTTCTTCTAAAGGTTGTTTCAGTGTGATTTCTTAACATGAATCTAGTTCCCTTTACTACACAGGTGTCCCTGTGTTAGGTAGAACTATAATCACTTTCAGAGTATAATGTTGACATTATTCTTCCTAAAGCTTACATCCAAAGAGTCACAATAATATTCTAGTGAAGAACGAGTTTTTCTTAGACTCAAACATTTTCACAGTGCTCCTCTGAATTCATTTGCTGCTAAAGTATATGGTTGTGTACTTAACATGTGAGCTATAGAAAAAAATAAGCTACTGTAATCTCAAAAGCTCAGCTGAGAAAATGTTATTTATGAATAATTGTCTGAAATTTACTTAATTCATCTATTAGTGTAATAACCTGAAATCTATTTTTGCATTAAATCAACCAATCAAAAAACCACATATCTATAGAATTGGTTTTAGGAACTGACCTTTATGTTAATTCCATCCACAGAATATTTGAAACAGTATTATGAAAATATTTATAAGAAACTCATCCCCTCAATTTTATTTTAAAATACTATTGGAAGGATATTAATTAATCAATATAATAATAAATGTAAATTACCAGGCGATAAGTTGAAGGCATTATTATGGAAAAGTAGTATAAAATAATGGTGAAGAGATTAAATTTAAAAATTTTGCTGTCAGTCGTATCTGGGTTTTAGTTACAGCTTGTTTACTTAACACATGAGTGATGTTTGGCAAATGAGTCTTATTTTAAGTTTCTTCATCTTTATAAAAATATAACAAAACATCACATGTAAGTCACTTGGCACATTTCATAGATCTGAATAAGAATTCATTAAATATCAAGAATTATCATTTCTAACAGTCTTTTTGAAGGCTACATGAAGAAAATGTATCTGTGGTCTTAATAGATGAATGGTTATGCGGCACCTGAAAACTGTTTTATGTGACATAATCTTGTGATTTTTGTAGCCGCTTTTGCTTCCATTTTTATTTTACTGCTAAAATTTTAGAGCTCTATATGTACCTGCTTCCAGAAATGGAATTTGACATTATGACTTCGCTTTACTCTTTTTGAAAATAATTTCACCTTTGGCTCCTGTTTAAAATTAACTAGTTTAGGCCGGGCGCGGTGGCTCAAGCCTGTAATCCCAGCACTTTGGGAGGCCGAGACGGGCGGATCACGAGGTCAGGAGATCGAGACCATCCTGGCTAACACGGTGAAACCCCGTCTCTACTAAAAAATACAAAAAAAAAAAAAAACTAGCCGGGCGCGGTGGCGGGCGCCTGTAGTCCCAACTACTCGGGAGGCTGAGGCAGGAGAATGGCGTGAACCCGGGAGGCGGAGCTTGCAGTGAGCTGAGATCCGGCCACTGCACTCCAGCCTGGGCGGCAGAGCGAGACTCCGTCTCAAAAAAAAAAAAAAAAAAAAAAAAAATTAACTAGTTTATTACTACTCTATGAAGCACCCGTGTCAGTGAAAAATCATATCAAAAGTCAGAAGCCACTCTATTTAATCAAGTAAAAGGTGCTTAGAATCATATTAGGGGTTTAATACCATTGAAAGATCAGGAGAGTGGTAGTGAAGAGAGCTTCCGCAGTAGAGGATTTCACACCAAAATTGTCAAATTGAAGCAATGAAGTCTGTGTTCCTCGAGAGCTAGTTTGTAAATTTCTGCAGTTGCCAAGATTCTCTAAGGACATCCTACCAACTACTTACATTGCAGTGATGAAGTAAATAGGTCTTAAGAGCTGGGAGACATGTTGTAAATCTCTCTTCTGCATAAGCTTCAGGATGCAACTGCTTCTCAGAAATAATGGCTTCTGTTTCACTTCTTTGTGCTAAATCACACGTGAGCACCTGTTATTGGCAAACTCCAACTAGGAACCACAAACAGGGAGGAGGATTCTGGGAAAAAAAATAGTCTTTAGCTTTAGAAAAGAGTGGTAGTGCCTCATGGGCAACAGGTAAGGAAACACATCACCTTAAATACTGTTTTATTCATTCAACAAAAATCTAGAGCATCTAGTACATGCTTGCCAGATACTCTGAATACAATGCATATCGTTTCTGATATAAGGAACTTTAAGGAAGGCAGTAATTGGGCTAGATGTCATTAAGAATAGTGAGTACTGTGAAGGAGAATTCCAGAGGGTTGGAAAAGAAGTTAACAGGTATAAATATTACTAGGGGTAGAACAGTCGAGTTAAGGAAATAAACTCATGTTAGTCTTCTGTAAGCACTAGATGTTTAAACTGAGAACTAAAGGAGTCAAAGTATCATTTATTATTTACCTGGCAACTTTCGTTTATTTCCTTTGTTCTTACAAAAATCATGAGACAATTATGAGTGTCTCCATTTGACAGACAGAGAAACTTATCTACAGTCACACAGCTAGTAAAGGGCAGAGCAAGAATGTGATTGAAAAGTTTACTGATTCAGTGTTCTGTGTTTTCCATTCTTCTATATTGACTCTCATATCATCCAGGGTTACATTAATAAAGCAGGTAATATATAAACAATATGGAGAGAAAAATTAAATTTGTTGTTTTAAGAATGGTAAGTATAAATGATAATCTCACAAAAGCATATAATCAAATTTTATATATTTATTTAAATGTAAGTGCAGAAAAGATACATGTGATGCAGTAGAATGTAATTTAACTCATGCTTGTATATGTAAATGGAGGAAGAAAAAATGAAAAAGATATGGAGAGAGAAAGAAGAAATGAAAGAAGGAAGGAAGGAAGGAAGGAAGGAAGGAAGGAAAAAAAGACATTTTCTGCTTTCTCAATTTTATTCAGTCAACAAAGATAATTGATGACCACCATAAGCCTGTCCCTATTTAAGGAGTTGGTGATAAAAAGCTAAATGATTTATGACACCTGCAGTCAAGGCCTGAGAGGAGAGGCAGAAAGTAGTTAATGATGACAGATGTTACCTGAATGTGTCCTCCCATCTCCCTTTCTTTTCTGGCATGTACTCTCCTACCCGTGTCACTTAGTTCCTCTGTTATTTCAGTGCTTTCCACTAGCCTCTCCATACCTTTTACTTTCATTCCACAACTAGCCTACTCAACATCTTTATTATTATAAACCCATTCAAAACATTAAACAGCCTGGCTTAAATATTAGAAAAGCATGTGATAAAATCTATAAGGAATATGTTATGAATAACTAAGTGTGTCTTAAAGTATTAGATTTTCCAAATTTGGTTGTATATTAAAGAAGTCATTTGTTGTAACACAATGATGCCAGAACATCAGGAGCTTTATCTGAAAAGTAGGTATTTCTGCACCTTCATAATTATAGTACAGAAGTTGACTTACTATCCATTTTCATCTCCATCACAAAATTATTGACCCAAATCAGCCAGACCAAATAAGTCCTATACCTGAAAGTTCAGTTCTCTAATACACTGAATATCTAGAATCTCTATTTCTGGAAGTACTTCATAGTGGGAACATTATTAATAAAAATGGATTAAATAAAATACAAATTCCTCATGTAAGATAACAGTGAAAATGTGCTATAAATGTAAAGCATTATCCTAATTATCAGCTGAGAAGTATATTATATTGAAATAAGCCAAATAAGGGGTAGGAATTTATGTCACTCATGGTCCAACCAAAGAAACAGAATCCAACTCAGATAATTAAATAGAGAGAATTCAATAGAAGAATCTAATCATGACAGTTGCAAAAAGATGCAATGGCCAAGAAGGTGAAACATAAATTAGCAACAGATTAAGATGCTTCATCCACTGGGCTCAAGGTTCAAAAAAAGGAGTGGATGTTACCAGAACTCAGCAGCTTGAGCTGCCTGGTGGATTCCAGAGCTAGCAGTGGCTTCTCAGAGAGGGCATGTGGTCACTGCCTGAAGTGAAAGAGGGAGATAGTGCTGTGACTTCCTTCACCTTTTGTCCTCCAATCTCCTTCCAGAGCATCCCAGTGATGAAATTTAACTGAAATGTAGTTCTCAGTGGAACCAGGAAATACACTTTACAAGGGTCATCCTTGAAACTCAGAGCAGAGTTGGGGAAAGTGAGGTTTCCAAGCAAACAAGCAGTGACTGGCAAAACATCATTTTGAAATGGTTACTCTTTTTTTTCTCATTTCCTAAAATTGTTATGAACATTAATTTACATTTTTGTTAATACGATTATAAATGAGTTAAGACATGCTCTGAAACAAATTGTGAATTTTTTAATAAAAAATCCATTTCTCAGCTTGATGAAACTATTTGTACATAGTAACCACATAGTCAAATGATTATAAATAGAAGCGCGTGTTGTTTACCTGGTTAAAACTCAAAAGGCTTCCCAATGAACTTAGAATGAAGTAGACAGTTGGCCCTCTTTTCTTCTGGGCCCTCTGTGGCTCCTGCCAACTCTTATGAAACCATGCCTCATTACTTTCCCCTCAGTTACTGAATTCCTCTTGCTCTGGCTGTCCTCCTCTTTCTAAAACAAATAAAACGTTTCCTTCATAATATATTTAAATTTGCTGACTGTTTGCCTGCCATACTTTCTTCATATATGTTTGAGCTGGCTTAGCATTGAGGAATCAGCTAAACTTCCACAGCCTCAGAGTAGACTATGTGTCTGTTCTACCTGAAGAAATCTTCTTATCACTGTTTTGTGAAAGCCAATCACTTTCTACATAGCATATTCCAATATCTGATATTTTCTTTTTTTGTTTGTTGGTTTCCACTGGAGTTAAAAAGTTTTCCCATATAGAGACTTGTCTTGGCTTCTAATGAATCTGGTCCTCAGAAACTAAAAGAAAATGCCTGGCACATATGGACACTTCATAAATACTTATTAAATACATAAATATATATATCAGTGAGTACCATATTGCTGGACTTTAAGTTCCTATTTTGTTTCCTTCATCTGGCCCCACTTTACTTGCTGCCTTAAGAGGCTTGCCACCTCCCCTAAGAAAAGATGCATTTAAAATTGATTGTTTAAGTACCAAGTCACTATCTGGACAGGTAAAATTGATTCACATGGTTATTCTTTTTAAAAATCAGCTGCCTAGGTCTCTCTCTCTCTCTTCCTTTGCTTCTGGAATGGATGTGGTCAACAGATTCTCCAAATCTCACTCCACATTTCCAAGAAACATTTTATGGATTTTTTTCATAAAATTCAAAACTTAGATTCAGAAAAAGAAAAATTCATGTAAGTGTCTTCAACTCAGCTAGCTTTTCAAACTGAATTTTCTCCAAAACAGGAGTATTGAGTGCTTGCTCAGCTATATATAAACTGGTACTTGGTCTCCCCTTTGAACTTTCATCTAGGTGTGTCTAATTTCCTTGGCAAGGAATTCCAATGTGAGAAATGTTAAAAGATAAATTTTAGACAAATTACATTTAACAGATTTTATCTGAGCATTGAACAATTCATGAATCAGACAATGGCCAGAACCAGAAGAGGTTCAGAGAACAATGCCCAGCAGCATGAGTAGCAAGCATTTATAGGGTGAGCATGGAAGCAAAGTACAGAAACCACGTGACTGGCTACATCTATACATCTCCCTTATTTGGGCATGGTGTGATGAGACATTTGTCTTATTTGGTCATGGTCTGATCAACTGGGTGCCTGTGATTGGCCAAAATTCAGCAGTTTATTACAAAATATACTCTTAAATTAGGGTTTAGTTTGTTTACATACTAAGTTAGTTTTCAGTTTGTTATTTAGCAATTCAAAGTACAGAGACAGCTTTAGGCTGGTGTCCTCCTTTTTATTTAATTTAACAGGAAAAATGGATGGTAGCATAAAAACTTGCTGTCTTTTCCCTAACACTGATTTTTCCATTACATTCTTATCTAGTGCATTTTTTTTAAATTTCTTCTTTTTTATGCAAGTGCAATAGTATAAAAACTTGAACATGTGATAGAAGTTGTTAAAAATGTTTCCTCTTTGGCTGGGCGCGGTGGCTCATGCCTGTAATCTCAGCACTTTGGGAGGTTGAGGCAGGTGGATCATGAGGACAGGAGATTGAGACCATCCTCGCTAACACGGTGAAACCCTGTCTCTACTAAAAATACAAAAAGTTAGCCAGGCATGGTGGCAGGTGCCTGTAGTCCCAGCTACTCAGGAAGCTGAGGCAGGAGAATGGTATGAACTCAGGAGGCGGAGCTTGCAGTGAGTGGAGATTGCACCACTGCACTTCAGCCTGGGTGACAGAGTGAGACTCCATCTCAAAAAAATAAAAAATAAAAAGTTTACTATCCAAAAAAGATAAAACAATAGAAAACAGACATGAAATCATGGCAAACAAAGCTGTGATAGATGAATGAACTGTATGCCTTTCCTCTACAGTTGACCATTGGATGTTCAGTTTATATGCTGAAGGAAAGTCTGTCCTAGGCCTATTTTGTTTTAATTTTTGTTACATGTATCTTTAAGTCTATTTATTAGAAAAAATGAACCTCATATGATTTGTATAACTGTGGCTTGTTTTCCCACCCCATTCCATGGTGTAGTCCCTAATGCAGTATTTGAGTCTCATCTCTCTTTCCTTCTCATCTCTCTGAAACTTCCATTCTACTATCTTAATAATAGCCTTGGCTCCATTCCCACTCTTCTTTCAGCTCTGGCTTGTGTCTTGCTTTCCTCCTGGCTCCAAGCCCTGTTCCCACCGTCTTAGCCCTTCCAACTTCAGCTCCTTCAGTAATTTTCACTGCACCCCACCTCTAGCTACAAATTTACATTCTGTTTTGGCAAACATCCACACTTTCCTGCCCAATCCCAACTGCCTAATATACAGTGCCATTAAAATCTCAGAAATTAATCTTGAATTCTTTCAACTCTTCATAGATTAAATTTTTCCAAATTATGTCTATTACTGGAACTATTCTTAATATCACTTTGATTTCCAAATGTGCAGTTATTTGGGCCACATGCCCCATAACCTCAAAAACTAAATTCTATATTTTCTGCCTTTTCTCTTATATTATTATTATTTTTCCTTAAAAAAGCTCCATTTCTTTTGGCCTGGAGATGTTAAATTAATTCCAACATGATACTTTAAAACCTCTCAGCTGTAATGTCTTACCACAATCACAGACAAACATGAAATCTTCCCAAGACATATCTGGTCCAAATAGTAGCTTGTTCCTTTTTATTTTCAAGTTTCCAAGTCCAGTAACAGATTTATCTTTCCTACAAATTCCATTCCTCTTCTCATAGGCATTGTCTGGAACTGGATAACATCTTTCCTGCTATTCCCATGAATTATTTTTATTTGCACTGTTCAGCAAAAGAAGCCACACATACTCATCCTCTGGCTTCACAGAGTGCCTGTGATTTTTTCCTGCTCATTCACTTCTGTGCTGTCAATCTCACGTCCCTGACAGGGAGGGCTCAGTTCCACTCACACAGAATTCCATACCAAACCTCTCATGCTTAAAGGTTACCAAAGTTCAAAAAAAAATTTCTATGAGTCCCCAAAGGAAAAATTAATTCCTTCTGTGAAGGAGTTCGTGATATGCACTGCTGTTCAAAGTATGAGGCCAATTCAGGCATCGATCTTGCCTGAATCCAAGGATCTTGCCTGGAGTAGAAGCTCTTTATTACAAAACAAGCAGCAGATTCTGCTGAGTACAGCCTCTGGCTGCAGGGGCAGATCTGGTCATACACAGGACAAGCCGCTGGAGCTCGAAAATTACTATGTGGGGACAGTGATGGGGTGGACTTGGTAGATGCATAACTCAGATCTTTCAACTCTTAAGTGGACGAGCACTAAGTTGGCTTCTAAATACATTTCTTTTTTTTTTTTAAATTTATTTATTATTATTATACTTTAAGTTCTAGGGTACATGTGCATAACGTGCAGGTTTGTTACATATGTATACTTGTGCCATGTTGGTGTGCTGCACCCATCAACTTGTCAGCACCCATCAACTCGTCATTTACATCAGGTATAACTCCCAATGCAATCCCTCCCCCCTCCCCCTTCCCCCCCCCATGATAGGCCCCGGTGTGTGATGTTCCCCTTCCCGAGTCCAAGTGATCTCATTGTTCAGTTCCCACCTATGAGTGAGAACATGCGGTGTTTGGTTTTCTGTTCTTGCGATAGTTTGCTAAGAATGATGGTTTCCGGCTGCATCCATGTCCCTACAAAGGACACAAACTCATACTTTTTGATGGCTGCATAGTATTCCATGGTGTATATGTGCCACATTTTCTTAATCCAATCTGTCACTGATGGACATTTGGGTTGATTCCAAGTCTTTGCTATTGTGAATAGTGCCGCAATAAACATACGTGTGCATGTGTCTTTATAGCAGCATGATTTATAATCCTTTGGGTATATCCCCAGTAATGGGATGGCTGGGTCATATGGTACATCTAGTTCTAGATCCTTGAGGAATCGCCATACTGTTTTCCATAATGGTTGAACTAGTTTACAATCCCACCAACAGTGTAAAAGTGTTCCTATTTCTCCACATCCTCTCCAGCACCTGTTGTTTCCTGACTTTTTAATGATCGCCATTCTAACTGGTGTGAGATGGTATCTCATTGTGGTTTTGATTTGCATTTCTCTGATGGCCAGTGATGATGAGCATTTTTTCATGTGTCTGTTGGCTGTATGAATGTCTTTTTTTGAGAAATGTCTGTTCATATCCTTTGCCCACTTTTTGATGGGGTTGTTTGTTTTTTTCTTGTAAATTTGTTTGAGTTCTTTGTAGGTTCTGGATATTAGCCCTTTGTCAGATGAGTAGATTGCAAAAATTTTCTCCCATTCTGTAGGTTGCCTGTTCACTCTGATGATAGTTTCTTTTGCTGTGCAGAAGCTCTTTAGTTTAATGAGATCCCATTTGTCAATTTTGGCTTTTGCTGCCGTTGCTTTTGGTGTTTTAGACATGAAGTCTTTGCCCATGCCTATGTCCTGAATGGTACTACCTAGGTTTTCCTCTAGGATTTTTATGGTATTAGGTCTAACATTTAAGTGTCTAATCCATCTTGAATTAATTTTCGTATAAGGAGTAAGGAAAGGATCCAGTTTCAGCTTTCTACTTATGGCTAGCCAATTTTCCCAGCACCATTTATTAAATAGGGAATCCTTTCCCCATTTCTTGTTTCTCTCAGGTTTGTCAAAGATCAGATGGCTGTAGATGTGTGGTATTATTTCTGAGGACTCTGTTCTGTTCCATTGGTCTATATCTCTGTTTTGGTACCAGTACCATGCTGTTTTGGTTACTGTAGCCTTGTAGTATAGTTTGAAGTCGGGTAGCGTGATGCCTCCAGCTTTGTTCTTTTGACTTAGGATTGTCTTGAAGATGCGGGCTCTTTTTTGGTTCCGTATCAACTTTAAAGCAGTTTTTTCCAATTCTGTGAAGAAACTCATTGGTAGCTTGATGGGGATGGCATTGAATCTATAAATTACCTTGGGCAGTATGGCCATTTTCACGATATTGATTCTTCCTATCCATGAGCATGGTATGTTCTTCCATTTGTTTGTGTCCTCTTTTATTTCACTGAGCAGTGGTTTGTAGTTCTCCTTGAAGAGGTCCTTTACATCCGTTGTAAGTTGGATTCCTAGGTATTTGATTCTCTTTGAAGCAATTGTGAATGGAAGTTCATTCCTGATTTGGCTCTGTTTGTCTGTTACTGGTGTATAAGAATGCTTGTGATTTTTGCACATTAATTTTGTATCCTGAGACTTTGCTGAAGTTGCTTATCAGCTTAAGGAGATTTTGGGCTGAGACAATGGGGTTTTCTAAATATACAATCATGTCATCTGCAAAGAGGGACAATTTGACTTCTTCTTTTCTGAACTGAATACCCTTGATTTCTTTCTCTTGCCTGATTGCCCTAGCCAGAACTTCCAACACCATGTTGAATAGGAGTGGTGAGAGAGGGCATCCCTGTCTTGTGCCAGTTTTCAAAGGGAATTTTTCCAGTTTTTGCCCATTCGGTATGATATTGGCTGTGGGTTTGTCATAAATAGCTCCTATTATTTTGAGATACGTTCCATCAATACCGAATTTATTGAGCGTTTTTAGCATGAAGGGCTGTTGAATTTTGTCAAAGGCCTTTTCTGCATCTATTGAGATAATCATGTGGTTTTTGTCTTTGGTTCTGTTTATATGCTGGATTACGTTTATTGATTTGCATATGTTGAACCAGCCTTGCATCCCAGGGATGAAGCCCACTTGATCATGGTGGATAAGCTTTTTGATGTGTTGCTGAATCCGGTTTGCCAGTATTTTATTGAGGATTTTTGCATCGATGTTCATCAGGGATATTGGTCTAAAATTCTCTTTTTTTGTTGTGTCTCTGCCAGGCTTTGGTATCAGGATGATGTTGGCCTCATAAAATGAGTTAGGGAGGATTCTCTCTTTTTCTATTGATTGGAATAGTTTCAGAAGGAATGGTACCAACTCCTCCTTGTACCTCTGGTAGAATTCAGCTGTGAATCCATCTGGTCCTGGACTTTTTTTGGTTGGTAGGCTATTAATTATTGTCTCAATTTCAGAGCCTGCTATTGGTCTATTCAGGGATTCAACTTCTTCCTGGTTTAGTCTTGGAAGAGTGTAAGTGTCCAGGAAATTATCCATTTCTTCTAGATTTTCCAGTTTATTTGCGTAGAGGTGTTTATAGTATTCTCTGATGGCAGTTTGTATTTCTGTGGAGTCGGTGGTGATATCCCCTTTATCATTTTTTATTGCGTCAATTTGATTCTTCTCTCTTTTCTTCTTTATTAGTCTTGCTAGTGGTCTGTCAATTTTGTTGATCTTTTCAAAAACCAACTCCTGGATTCATTGATTTTTTGGAGGGTTTTTTGTGTCTCTATCTCCTTCAGTTCTGCTCTGATCTTAGTTATTTCTTGCCTTCTGCTAGCTTTCGAATGTGTTTGCTCTTGCTTCTCTAGTTCTTTTAATTGCGATGTTAGAGTAATAGACATCTATAAAACTCAATCAAAACCACTCAACTACATGGAAACTGAACAACCTGCTCTAAATACATTTCTAAAGGTCCCCAGTGGGACTGAGCCTAGGTTTACCACAGCAGTAAATTTCTCATAGAGGCACACTTTATTGGTTCTCTCCCCTTCTCTCTCTCATTTCTCCTTTTCTTCATTATTACAACATAAACCAGCTACACTCACATTTGTGTCTCAAGCTGTGCTTCTGAACTCTAAGAGTAAGACTGCATTTAATTTCCATCCTCTCCATTATTCTGTTGCATACATTTACATGCTCATTCAAGTTACCATTGAAAGGTTGATAAAAAGTCTGAAAAACTCAGGTGAGATTAGAAACCCATAATTGTACTAGTTACTAAGTAAAGACTACTATTTTTTCCCTCAGTGTGATGACACTAAGTTTATTATCTTCATCATTCTAAATTGTTTACTCATTGATAATTAACTTTATGACCACATTTCTACTCAGCAGTCTGTTTTGTAGGCATTTAGTTTGCCCATATTTGAGTGAGGATTTAATGCAGATACGAATGTTGTTAATATTGGTTTTCTCAATAAATAGGAGCTTTCAGTGCCTAATATGCCCCAGTCATCATTTTGAGGGCTTTATGAATATTTACACATTTCATCTTGAAAACAATTGTATGAGATATGTAGTATCATTATCCTGGTTTTTCAGAGGACTTCTGAGGCAAAGATAATAAGTAGCACGGACAAGGGATAACAATTACTGAGTGGCAGAGCCAGGAATAGACTCTCTCATCCCCCGTCACTGCAATCTCCCTTTAGTACCCATGTACTTAACCATTATGCTGTGTCAGGTTTACATTTTCCAATAAAATAAAACTCAAGTTATCCAGAATGAAAGTCATCCAATTAAAGAGATTTATTTTAGCATAATGAGCTACTAACAACAACAAAAAATTCTTAGCTGTCAGATTTTCCTCACCAGTGTTGGTTACATTGAAATGCCTGCCATTTAGTCTCTAATTGGTATAAATAAGCAATCCTATTTCTGTATGCATTTACTAATTTCTTTCTTCTCACCAATGTTTTATGAGGTTACAAGAAAATATCGTATTACACAATATCCAGCATTTATGTTGAAAAAATATTCCATATTGAACACCTTTGCAACCCTCTTCCTTTAGACATCTGTGATGTTGATCTCTTTCATTTCAACCCATTCTTTCCTGTAGTACCTGCCCCCAGTGAATCTCCTTGTCATAATACCCTTGTGGACTCACATTTCTTTCTTGGAACTTAGGGAAAAATAATATTATAAAAATGAATTATTACTTTAAAGAGGTTGATTAAATAAACAATAAAAATGAAAACAAAAAGCACAAGAGTAACAATAACAAAACTCTTTAATATTCTATGATTACAACGAGAAAGCAAATATGTGTATATTCTACCATGTGGCACACAATGTGCTATGCATTTTATAGATGATATCTTACCCTGTTCTAAGAGAATTCCTTTGAATTTGTCAGCATTTATTCCGTCTGACAGAAAATAAAATTTAAATATCTGAGAGCTCTGCCAGAGTATCTACCTCTTTCCATTTAAGTATACTGGAACAATCTAACTCATGGATAACCCATATATAATGTGAATATAATTCTCAATTTACCAGCTAAATCTACTCAGTCACTTATTGGTCAAGCAGTTTTATAAAAGCAAGTAGTTTAACCAGTTATTTTCACATTTATTCTAGCTCTTTCCCAACACAATATCTTATCTCTGTTATTTACAAACAGAAAAGGAAAGTCTAATGTATATTATTCAACTATATGATTATTTGTAAATTCAAGTTAATAGTTAATAGTTAAAGGGAATTGTGCAGCAAGTGATCAATCAATGAGTATCAGCTATAGGAAATGATCAACTAAGCTTGAAATAGTAAGTTATGAACTGTTGTATATTAGCTATAGGAAATGAATTTTGCTTAGCTAATGAAGGAATGTAATTTTATTAAGAATGAATAAGAGGAGTGGATAATGCTCATAGTCACAGTAAATTCATCCATGGCAATATGAAATGTTTCTAAAATGCAGTCATCATTTTACTGTGTTTGTATAATAAGTTTATAGAGTGAGCAGACTTGAAAAATCATGTATCAGGCCATGCATAGTTACTCCTGAATAGAATTAGAATTCAACATATCTGTAAATTAGTCAGGAAGAAACATAATTATATGCAAAATGAGGAATAATGCAGGATAGGGTGGAGAGTTATGTCGGAAGAAAAAAATTAAGCATCACAATTATGTGATGATTATATGCAGATTGGTACTAAAACCAAAACTGTGGAAGTGAAATAGAAAAGTAGTAGGAGCAGGCAGTCTAGTGTGGTTCCTTGCAAAAGAAAAGCATATGTCATAGTCAACTCCATTAGTTTTTGTGGCCTACATTACATTTTGTGCTGAGTCACGTTC
This sequence comes from Macaca thibetana thibetana, assembly GCF_024542745.1. Taxonomy (NCBI): domain Eukaryota; kingdom Metazoa; phylum Chordata; class Mammalia; order Primates; family Cercopithecidae; genus Macaca; species Macaca thibetana. The sequence continues at coordinate 65,629,624 of NC_065594.1, forward strand.
CACTGGGGTTTGAAGTCAAATGGCCTTTCACTCTCAAGTTCTCCACTGCATGGCTGTTTAGAGGTAGATGTGGCTGTAGGCAGACAGATGAGTTACAAAGTTAAAATGTGTTTATACACAAAGAATGTTGGCAGGTGGCTTTTTATTCTACTTAGATGACTCAAGAACTATTGTGGATGTGTAAAAAAAAGTAAACGTTTTATTCTATGCTATAGAATGCTTCCGTATGTCTCAAAGTGTAAAGTAGGTATCACATTAAACTATATGCTAACATACAGTGAAAATATTAAAACAGTTACAATTTTAGAATATTTTAATTATTTTTTATAACTATATTTTTATAGTAGTAATGCTAATAATGTTATCAAACTCTTATTATAATTGTTTTTTTCAAATACTATATATGGTTATAAAAACAAGTATTATAAATATATGTATATTTCTCAGAAATCATTTAAAAAACAGGTAACTTTTCATGCATTATTATTTTTAAACATTTAAATTATTTTGCCAAAAAAATACATTTTTAACCAACCTTAGCTTGAATAACATATACACTAAAAAATTTATATGTAAAACATTTTGCCGTCTGAGTTCAAATTAGCAGGTCTGAACTGAGGGTAATATTAGAATTGACATTCCAGTTAATCTAGGAGACAGAGGAGGCCTTAGGTATTGTGTCAGGAGTTAGGAGAGTCAGAGTTATAACAAAGAAGATCGTGTAGATCCTTTGAAGAAAAAATGAGAATAAGCAGCAAGACTAAAGCCAGAAAAAACTAGAATAATGATTGACTCAATTTTGATGAACTGAAAAGGCTATGGATAACAAGAGTTCCAGAACTTATTTTTCTATGAAGTCCTGTGCCTGCTCATTGAAAAACAATGAATCAGTCTAGACTTGTAAGATGAAAGAATTCCCTCAAAGCTGGACATTTATATATTATTTATGTAGCATATTTCAATATTGATGGTATAGCCTCATATACAGTTGATTATAAAACCATTCTTTCTGTTAGAGTAGGCAGGCAGACATAAGCAGGGCAGGAGAGGCCCTCCCACACATACCAGGAATGCCAGAGAGCATCAGGTGATGGTCAGGCAGCTGTTAAACTGCCTCTCTAACATAATTGACTTCAGCTTTTACCAATGAAAGGCAGTCTCCCAACAGATAGAAAACACCTGAAGCTGATGATCAGTAGCTTTAGAAAACACCTGAAGTTGGTGATCAGCAGCTTCCAGATAAGATCTCAGCAACCTAAGAGGCAAAATGGCGGAATTTAACCAGTGTACGACCTTTCTTCAGGAACACTCAACTGGTAAGATTTTACTTACATTTCCAGATACAATTCATTGTTTTCTCCACTGTGTTCAGTAGAATTTATTAATTATTCTCTTACAACTATTTTGGTTTTGAATTTCAGCAAATTTTATCCATTTGAGAGTTGAAATTTAATCCTCTCTTATTATATTTTTTTGTTTAATCTCAATTTCCCTTTCCATCTTTTCCAAAAGTAGCCACTCTGGTCTGCCCCAGGGTTATTTTTGTTGTTTCCATATGTTCTTGTGTGTAAATGCTGAACTTTTTACATTTATTGAAAGTATCTTTTCCCCATTGTGCTTCCATCTGTATAATTTCTACTAACTTATCTTCCAGTACAGCTTTCAACTCTATTTATGCATCTAAATTTCTGTTAAGCTTGTCTTTTCAGTTTTTAAAATTAGTTGCTGCATTAAGTTCTAGTGCGTTTATTTCCAATTTACCCTTATTCCTAGGGCATAGCAACTCAATGGATCCAACTCAGATCCTTGGTATTTTCCAGTGCTTCTCATCCTTGATTCTCCTTGAACTGAAATTGTTCTTTTCGCTTTGATCCTAACAAACTTTTGATTTCTCTTCTCAGCCTCTTAGACAACACTATCTACAAAACCTTTTACCTCTAACCTAGTGTTGATTTGAAATCAGTATATGCCTCAAGGCAAGAAGGAATATAGAATATTGGGTTGAACTTTATATGTCCCTTTTCAGGGACATATAATAAATTTCAGAATTTTAGCATTTGAAGTTCTAAATGCCTTTCTGACTGTGTATTCCAATACTTGTATCCTTTGAGCCCATAAGACTGTTGAAAGCTCAGCTTACCTAGTACTTTTGTATACAGCTCTCTAATCACATTAAGTTATTGCACAGTGTGGCTTACTAGTAGACAGCTGACTTCAGGAAGAAAGCAGAACACAAGATTAAGCTCACCTCAAAGTCTTCTTTCTATATCCATTCACCGAGCCCCTCAAATTCTCACCGCCTTTGTGGTCAAACAGCTTTTCTTGTTGTTTTTAGACAAATATGTTGGTCTTTTGTAATTAAATCATGTATTCCAGAAGAGAAAGTCCTTCATCTTACATAATTTGTCTTCGACCTTTTTAGATGTTGTTCCTACTATCTGGAATACCTTTCACAAATTATTCACCAAGTTGAGAGTTTCTAGACTATCAAAGTCAATTAAAGTGTTGTCACTTTGTAATTTATATGAACCACTTTATATAGATATATATTTCACTGCTTTATATATAACTTACTGCTTTATATATGACTGATTTATATATTTCTGTATAACTCATTTTCTGTATGTTCAGGATGTTGTATATGTGTGTATATATATGTATATATGCATATATGTATATATGTAATTCTACATTTATGAAAATATTTACTGTCACATATATAACAAATATATAATACATATACAGTTTTACTTCATTTCAATTATATCATGTTGCCTAAAATAAGGTATGCTTTAAAATGATGTCTTTGTGTCATTTCAGATAGATTAAAAAGATTATAAAAAAATAGAAATGGATATAGAAATCAGTCACAACTTTAGAAAAATAAGTGTAACTTTCTGACAAAATTAAAGTGATAGCTGCAGGAGCCCATTTACCATCAGGGAACATTTTAGGCCTGGTAGATTGGGATATTAATAGTCAAAGACACAATCTGTTGTTCATTAAACATTCCACCTGAACAGACACTGAAGATCACCTGTAGAAAGTAAGAACAATTACTCTAAAATGTTCAAGACACCTAAAGAGAAGTGACAGCAGGAGCTAATCAGCTTGTAGAAAATTATTCTAATGAGCTTCCGGCATGTTTTCTTTTGACTTGAAAAGGGTCTATATTGTATTCAAATATCCGTATAACAAGTTGTACGTTCTTTATGTTTTATGCTCATATGTTCTATTTCTGGGGATGTAACAGTAAGCAAACTATAACAGACCAAATAAATCTAATGATTATAGCAACATGGAAGTTAATGGGTTCAGAAAAAAGAAGCAAAGAAGGGGGTGAGGAGAGTATTGGGAAGTGAAATTTCTAAACAATATGGTGGGGACTCACTGATAAAAGCAGCAGTTGCATAAAGACATGAAGGCAAGGGAGTAAGCCAAATAAATACATGGGGGCGGAGCTCCATAAGCAGAAGAAACCTAGGAGAAGGCCTGACGATGAAATTTGCTATGATAAGTGCAAGAAAGGTACACAGTAAATAATAGGAAAAGTAGTCGAAGTATTTAAAGAAATAACTGAGAGAGACAAGAAGAGTTTGACAGTGGGGCAAAAGGAACTTCTGGAGGGCCAAGTAGCCCACTGTAAGATGTTTTACTTTGAGTGAGATAAGAAGTTGACCATGATGGATTTGAGCAGAAAATGTGGCATGATCTTAATGACATATTAGAAGGTTAATTCTGTGTGAAGAGTGAAATGATTAAAGAAAGGCAAAATTAGGGATACTAGTCACATGGTGGCTCAGGTGAAACATTATTTTGCCTTGGATTCTGGTCGTGGTCCTGGTGATGACCTTGACAGAGGTCAAAACCTTAATATATTTTAAATAAAAAGCAGGATTTTCTGATGGACTACTACATGTGGGATGTGAGAGAAAGAAAATAGTTAAGGGTTATTCCAATTTTTTAAAGTCTAAACAATTGGAATAACAGCTTTGTAATTAATTGGAATGAACAAAACCTTTAAGGAAGCCAATGTGGGTCAGAAGTCAGAAGTTTGTGTTTAGACATATTAACATTGAGTTTTTCTGTTAAATACACAGGTGGAATGTTTTACTAACAAGGTGAATATAAAAATCTGAATTTCAAGGGTGAAATGGTCTTAAACTATGAATTTAAGATCAATTGACAAAGCAATCGTATTTAATGACATGAGCCTGGAGGAGGTAAATTAAGGGAGTGAATGTAGAAAGAGAAACAAAAGTAGCAGGCAGGAGGAATAAGTTAGGTAAGTGGAGAATAAGAATAAAGTAAAGAATTTAAAGGAAAAAGGAGTAGTGAACCATACCAAATGCTGGCACCCAGGCTGTAAGGTGAGGACTGAAAAATTATTGGTTTACTATGAAGGTGTTAGAGGTGAGGCCAAAAGATAACATGGCCCAAGGTCAAGAGAGAATTAGAAAAACTAGAGTAGAAACAGGAGTATGAAGTGAATGAACATAAATGAATCAGCATCTGAAGTGGTACGTAGGATCCAGCCTTATTGCAGGTAGGTATCCCTGCTGTTGTAACCCTAATATATATATATATCTAAGTACAGCTTTATTTCTATATAAGTACAGCATATATATATATATATATATATATATATATATATATATATATATGTACAGCTTTATTTCTCATTTTTCTAAAACCCAAAGGATAGTACCTGGTTGTGGCCTTCCTCATAGTCACACAGAGATCTACTTACTTTCACTGAGTGGCTGTGTCCTCATTTGGAAATTCTCATCCCAGATGACAGATGGGGAAAGAAAATATGCAGGAGGCATCCTGCTTCTTAATTTTTTCTTTTGTTTTTCCGTGAGATCATGTCTCACTTTGTTGCACAGGCTGGAGTGCAGTGGCATAATCATGGCTTACTGCAGCCTCGGCTTTGACTTCCTAGGCTCAATTGATCCTCCTGCCTCAGCCTCCCAAGTAGCTGGGATTATGGGCATGTGCCACCATGCCCAGCTAATTTATATTTTATTTTTGTGTAAAGATGGGAATCTCGCTCTTTTGCTCAGGCTGGTCCCAAACTCCTGGGCTCTGGTGATCCTCCTACCTCAGCCTCCTGAAGTGCTGGGATTACAGGTGTGAGCCACTGCACTTGGCTTTTAAACTTTTATGAACAAAATGGACACATTTCTGTTCACTTTGGTGACAACTAAGCATGTGGTCCCTTATACAACTACAGACACTGAGAAATGCAGTCTGTGTCCCTGGGAAGAAGATGGAATGGATCAAGAGATTTGGTGTAGTCCACAATGGTCTTCTCCATAGCAAGAGATGTAATTTGTTTTTATATGTTGTAGCATTTAATTTATCTTTAATATTTAAAAGCTTTAGAACAATTTTTGATTTACATAAAAATTGTAAAGACAGTAGAATAATTCCCATATACTCCACATCCAGTTTCCCATGTTAATATCTTACATCACTATGGTATGTTTGTCACCATTAATGAACAAATATTAATAAATTATTAACTAAAATCTATATTCAGATTTTGTTAGATTTTGAGTAAGGACATTTTTCTGTTGCAGCATATTATATTACATTTAGTTTTTACATCTTCTTGGGGTCGTCTTGACTGACCTTTTCAAAATGCCTGATTTTTGGTGACCTGGGTAGTTTCAAGTCATGATTAAGTGTTTTGTAGAATGTACCTCAACTGGTATTTGTCTCCTGTCTTTCCTCATGATTAGTTTTAAGTTATGAGTTTTGAGAGGAAGACCACGGATATAAAGCAATATTGTCATCCTGTCCGATCAAGAATGCATACTATCTGTCTCACCTATCACTGTTGATGTGAAGACTGATCACCTGATTGTGAACCTTTATCACCAGGCTGATGGTTTTATGTTTAACAGGAACACTAGCATATGTGTAATCCATTTGAGAAAATAGAAGAAAGTAGAAAATGGATGATAAAAATGAATTAGGAAAAATGATATTGATCCAGTCCACATGTGGACATTTTGGCATTTCGAAGAAACCAGGACAGGGCTTTCTTAGTAACTGAAGAAAAGTCACAATGTGGTCATAGCTTGCTTCCTTTTCTCAGAGAAATGAGAAGTAAAGTCAGCCTGGAGTGGTGATAAGATATGCTTGCTGTTTGTGGAGAAGTGAGAAAGCGTATGCAATTTGAAGACAATCTGTTTATTTTAAAAAGGTCCCCAGTTTACCATGATTTGCCTTAAATATTTTTTAACTTTACAATGATGTGAAAGCAATGTACATTCAGTAGAAACCATATTTTGAGAACCTATATAACCATTCTGTTTTTAACTTTCAGTGTAGTGTTCGGTTAATTACACGAGATATTCAACACTTTGATATAAAATAGGCCTTGTTTTAGGTGATTTTGCCCAACTGTAGTTAATGGTGTTCTGAGTTAAGCTGAGCTATAATGTACAGTAGGCTAGGTGTATTAATGATATTTTGATTTAAGGTATTTTCAATTTAGGATGGTTTTATAGAGATATAATTCCATTGTTAACCCAAGGAGTATATTTACTTGTCACACATACATATTTATATCTACATGACAGTATATATGCAAAACTAAAAGCCAAAGTGAATCACACATAAGTATATTCCAAATATTATCCATTAACTCTGTATTGATGCCTATGTTCATGAAGAGTATATTTGTGTGTGCATGCATTTTACAGATTCCACTTGATCATTCATAAGATCTTTGTTCACGTGACTAAAAATCAGTTGTTTCATGCTGACAATTCATAACTATAGGAGAAAAACCCAAATATATTAAAATAAAATTCCTACATTAATGCACAGATGCTTATTTTCAAGAACCATAGAGGGCTGGGTGCAGCAGCTCATGCCTGTAATCCTACTATGTGGGGAGGCTATGGCAGGAGGATTTCTTGAGGCCAGGAGTTCAAGACCAGCCTGGGCTACGTAGCAAGACCTCCTCTCTACCCAAAAAAAATTTTTTTTAAATTAGCTGGGTGGGGTTATGTGTGCCTGCCTGTAGTTCCAACTACTCAGGAGGCTGAGGCAGGATAGCTTGAGCCCAGGAGTTCAAAGCTGCAGTGAGCTATAATTGCACCACTGTACTCTATCCTGGGTGACAGAGTGAGACACTGTCCCCAGAAAAGAACCATAAAGAAAATATTACATTTGTTGTGTGACATTTATATATTTGCATAAATGACATATAAGATAACATGGGTTATATTACATGGCATATGTCATCTTATATGCCACTTGTGAAAATATATATTTGCACATTTGTATTATGTCAAAGAATGACTGCATGGTTATTCTTTTAACAGTGAGGTATCAAATGATCTAGAACTTTATATCTAGTAGTAATATATGGATTTAATATAAACTTTCATATTTGAAAGAAACATTTTTAGATCATTTTGATATTAAAATGAAAACGTGGTTGCCATAACTTCTGGAAATTATTTGCCTTTTCATATGGAACATGTGAATGAGATTTTCATTGCCATACTTATGGAAACCTCATTTCTCTTTTACATAAGCAAAACTGTGGATAGTGTAAGTTGTTTGAAACTGGAGGGGAATCAAACAGCAACCATGACTGCACTTGAACTTATACAACTGAAATAGATTTAAAGGATATGAGGACTTTTGTTTTTGGCCATCTGACTATATATGGCATTAATATAGTTTTTATATTGAATCACTGGCAAGCATGTGAGTTTACTCAGAGGTTTTACATAAGTTTTTGTTGTGTTATCAATGTAATTCTTTTAGGGAAGTGAAAATTTCTTAAAAAGTCTAACTCACACAAATGTATTAGAAACACTACAGTATTATTCTAATTATGTATAATAAACATTCTTCATGGTTAATATACTTACTAATTGAAAAATAATAATGTTTACTTAAAATCATTTATACTTTCACTTTAAAATTATTTTTTCAAAAAGTATATGGTTAAAGTTGTGCTTAATCATTGAGAAAATGCAAATTAAAACCACAATGAAATACTACCTCCTACCTGTTAAAATGGCTATTGTCAAAAAGATGAAAGATAACCAGTGTTGGTAAAGGTGTGGAGAAAAGAGAAACCTCATACATTGTTGACGGGAATTTAGATTAGAACAGCCATTTTGGAAAAGAGTATGCAGTTTCCTCAAAACTAAATATGTAATTACTATATGATTCAACAATCCTACTTCTGGATATGTAGCCAAAATAAATTGAAATCAGTACATTAAAATCTTAAGTTCACTTCAGCATTATTCACAGTAGCCAAAATATGGAACCAACCTAAGTGTCTCTCAGTGAAAAAATTAATAAAGAATATTAGCTATACACAGTGGAATATTATACAGCCTTAAAAGAAGGAAATTCTGTCATTCAAGACAACATGATGGAACTGGGGGACATTATGACAAGTGAAATATGCCAAGTGCAGAAAAACAAATATCACACTATTTCACTTATATGTGGAATATAAAATAGTCAACCTCATAGAAGCAGAGAATGGAATGGTGGTTACCAGAGGCTGGTAGAGAATGGAGAAAGTAATGGAGCAAGGGGAAATATTGATCAAATAATAGTTTTGGTTAGACTGGAAGAACAATTTTTAGTGATCCATTGACTGCATAGTCATCACAGTTAACAATGTGTATTTCAAAACTGCTAAAAGAATAGATTTTCATTCTTACCACCAAAAAGTGATAAGTTGAGGTGGTAGACATGTTGATAGCTCGATTGAATCTTTCTACAATGTACACATAAATTAAAACATCAAAATGTAGCCCATAAATGTTATTTATAATTATTTGTCAATAAACACAATTACATAAAAATATAAAAATCACAACCTTTAACCTACGAGACAGTTGTATAAATTAGTATCTTACTTCCAATTAAGAAGAAAATCCCGAATATAGGGATAGTAAGAACATGCTTTAGAATTTAAAAAATATACCCCTACATATTTGTCACTCAGTGAGACACAATTGTGCATTTGAAATTCCAATTTTATTACATACTCAAAGTCAACCATATTCATATAGTGGTTTTTTGTAATATAATTTGGCTATCACATCTTGAAAATAAGAGATTTTAAAGCAACCAAATAAGTTTTAAAACTGACCAAATGAATCACAAATATCTATTATGCATACTCCAGAGATAATAGTATAAATATGGAAATATATGGGTTTTTATTCAAAATATAAATAGCATATTTAATCATGTTTAAGAAATACTTTAAGTACTAATCAAACTAAGGTAAACAAGATAAAAAATGTCCAAAGATTGAAAAGGGAAGATATAAATCTTTATGTACATAAAAATATTGGAAAAACTGTTAAAAACCAATATGCAAACTATTAGAAATAAAATGTTTTATCAAGTTGGCCAAAATAACAATCACTACAAAAATATGCTTTCACAAGAAAAGAAAATTATGTATTTGAGAACAATTGTCAGAAATTGTATTAATATTCTTAAAGGATAAATGTATTTTGATAGGCATTATTCAGATTGTATCTTATTTTTCTGTCTAGCACATTAACCGATTTGCTTTTAGCATATATTATATAAAAATTAGACATGTTAGCCTGGCCATGTCAGGCATATTCCCAAAATTCCAAACCCAAATTCTTGTATTTACAAGAAGAAAGCTGAAACCACTCCCACAAACTTTATAGAATTAATCAGGGAAGAGATAGGGAGAGACAAAATAAATCAAAGCTACAGTACATTCAGTATTTATGATTGACTCAGTTAACTCTCTCACCTGCTTTCTCCCAGTTGTTTGGTATCTATTGTCTTAGAATCATGTAGACCCTGTTATAGGATCATAGTTCCCCTTAACTCTTTGATAGATAATGTGAACATTAGGTTGGTGCAAAATTATGGTTTTTCCAATCACCTTTAGCAAAAACCACAACTACTTTTGCACCAACCTGATAAAACATTGTTTTCCCTTTGAGATATTTCTTTAGGTCTTGCACACTGATAAAATTACTAATTTAGCGGTTCTGAGGAACCCCACTGAGGTCAGCTGGCCTGACACATCCCACTGACATCAGCAGGTCTGAAGGACTCCACAAGAAGCTGACTCATCAAAAAATGCAGTTTCCACACCCCTGATGATTTTATCCCCTTGACCCTGACCAATTGACTATCTCAATCCTCCAGCTTTTTGCCCTCTCTAATCCCTTTAAAGACTGCAGCCTGAACTCCTCAGAGAGATGGATTTGAGAGTCTCCTTTCATCTCCTCACTCGCTGTGTTGTGATCATTAAACTCTTTCTCTGCTGCAAACCCTGCTGTCTCAATGTAATCAGTCTGTTGCTGCACAGCAGGAAAATGAACCTGTTTTTTCCTATAACAAAACTATATTTGTCTTCCACAACGAAAAAGTAAAACAGTTTGACCCCAAAACTCACATGGCATGCATCCTGGGGTACCAACTCTATTGATTTGCTTCATCAAACTATGGCCCAAAAATCTCTGTAAAATAAGGACAATAAAATCTTTCTATTTCTTTTGCCTAGAAATTCCATGGTGATTTTTTTGTAGTCTGTCTTTTTTATCTCCCAGAATGTCCTCGCTTCCTCCTGATTTTCAAATTCAAGTTACTTTTTGTTTCTGTTAAGTTCCTGATTTTAAAAGGGAACTTTATTATTCCTTAAACAGTATTACAGCAAACCATGCGTACCCTACCTCTATTTGAAATAATATGTATACTTATACTCTAATAGGATTGATCACTGAGATACTGTCACACATAGATTAAGCTGATGTGACACTGGCCAGTTTCTTCCTATCCTGGGAGTGTCCCAAAACATGAAGCTGCCTTTTGTAAGCTGCCACTCTCGTTGTTCATTTGACTCTTCTGCTTATAGGAATGAGATGAAGTGAAAGAGAGCAGAGTAAAAACTGGAATGCCTTGTAACGGACAAGGTATCAGGCCCTGTGTCAGCTCCATAACAAGCCATATTTTATACAGTGGTGACAACAATCATGCAATGTAAACATTCTTGTATTGATTTAATTCCAGTGAAAGATGATCTTCACACATGAGCATTTTTTTCCTCCGGTAACATAGGTATCAGTGATCTAGATGCAGAAGTCTTGCTGGCTTCCTGCTTTTCTATGACATCATCCTTCAGAAGGTGAGGCACAGGCAAGAACGTAATGAAAGGTAAATATTGCTTTTCAAAAACCATCGTTCCTAAAGTACGTTTTTCATAATTTTACACGCATATTTTTACAAATATATGTAGACATTTCAGTCAAGAACACAGTATATAAATATTTGAGGAAATGTAACTACCCAACAGGTTCACCTTGGGCATTGCCTAGACAGAGCTGATTTATCAAGACGGGAATTGCAATAGAGAAATAGGTTAATTCACAGAAAGCAGAGACTGGAGACTGTATGGGAGACTGGAGTTTGATTATTATTCAAACCAGTCTCTGAAAACTCAAGGACTAGGGTTTATAAGCATTATTTGATGGGGTGGGGGGCAGTGAGTCAGGAGTGCTTGTTGGTTGGGTTGGAAATGAAATCATAGTGAGTCAAAGTGGTCCTCTTGCACTGAGACAGCTCCTGGGTGGGGGCCACAAGGCAAACCAGTTTATTGATCTGGGTGCTGCCAGCTAACCCATCAAGTGCAGGGTCTTCAACATATCTCAAGTGCTGACCTTAGGTTTTACAATATTGACCTTATCCTCAGGAACGATTTGGGAAAGGTCAGAATCACGTAACCTCTAGCTAGGTGACTCCTAAACCATAATTTCTAATATTGTGTCTAATTTGTTAGTCCTACAAAGGCAGTTTAGTCCTCAGGCGAGAAGAAGGTTTTTTTGTTTGTTTGTTCGTTCATTCTTATTTTTTGAGAAACAGCTGTCATTGTCTTGGTTTCAAAGTTAAACTATAAACTAAGTTTCACCCAAAGTTAGTTTGGCCCTTGAATGGGCAAGGACAGCTCGGAAGTTAAAAACAAGATGGAGTTGGTTAGGGCATATCTCTTTCACTGTCATAATTTTCTGTTATAGTTCTGCAAAGGTGGTTTCATATTTACAGTTACAAATCTGCAAAGGCGGATAAATATTTGAGGAGATATTATAGTCTAAGAGAAATGTATAGAGATGAGCAAATGAAAGCAAACTATTTTCATGTCCTTTTCTCCCATAAAGCATTTGTGAAGGCTGCAAACCCCACAGGGTAGCATGCCTGGCTACAGATAGTCATCCTCCTGAATTTTTTTTTTTTTTTTTTTTTTTTTTTTTTTGAGACAGAGTCTCCCTGTGTCACCCAGGCTGGAGTGCAGTGGCACAATCTTGGCTTACTGCAAGCTCTGCCTCCTGGGTTCACGCCATTCTCTTGACTCAACTTCCCGAGTAGCTGGGACTGCAGGCACCCACCACCATGACTGGCTAATCTTTTTGTATTTTTAGTAGAAAGAGACCAGGTTTCACCATGTTAGCCAGGATGGTCTCGATCTCCTGACCTTGTGATCCGCCTGCCTCGGCCTCCCAAAGTGCTAGGATTACAGGCGTGAGCCACCGCGCCTGGATGTGATCCACCTGAATGTTGAAACCTGGATATTCCAGTGAAGGGAAGGGAGAAGAATGTCTTTTTACTCTGAATGTATACTTTGTTAACTTGTGCTTAAGACAGAAAATTGATCTAAAGATCTACAAAACCCAAACTTATCCCAAACATGAAGATATATGCTATTTAAAATATTAATAGTTTATTTGTACCTTTTAGTGATTTATTTCTTATAAACAAATCTGTAACTACATATTGACTCATCTCTTCTTGTTTTTTTATTTCCTCCTGTAATTACTAAATTGATTAGCATTGTTCTTCATCTTGTCCAAGTAAATTTCCCAATTCCATGATAATGTAGACACACCCCAAAACCAAAGCGCATTCAAATATGCAAGAGCAGTAACAAAAAAGCTCATGGGAATGTTGAAGCAATGATTTTTGTTTTTCTTTTTTTGCTAATGGGAGTGACGATCAACAGTCTTCAGAAAACAGTTCTGAAAGTATGTTTCACTGGCAGAAGCCACAGAAGATGAGGTCCCACAGTTATTTTCCAGAAGAAAATGATAGAAGGTTACGTTTTCCAAGATTATTGATTCCTACAATTTTTGGCATTATTACGTGTGATAAATTTGATGGTAGATATTTCATCATAATTTGAGTGAGACAATATAATTCCCAATCCTGTTCTAATAAACTCTGTGATACATTTAAAAAAAAAATCATTCTGGATCTCAGATCCCTAAAATTTAAAGGGAATGTGTATAATTGGCTATTTCTATTAATGTTTAATTCTATGAATTTGTTATTCACATATGTTTTAGATTAAATATTTTTACTCCTTATTGAAAACCAATATATATTTTTTCATTTATTCATGGCTATTTAATTAAAAGAATCATCTTAACATAATTGATTTTTTTTCCCTTAGTAACTTGATTTCTAAAACTATGGAATAATCAAGGCAAATTTTTTTTCAGAGCCAATTTCTTCCAATATAATGTCATATTTGTGTTTATATTATAAACTTTGAATAATCTTCCAGGTTTTAAAACATTTGTCATAATTGAGGAATAAAAAGATAATGTCTTTCAGTATTCTCAAATACTGACATTTCTCAAACTTTTTCAAAAAAGACATCTTAATTTTGAAAAATACTTTTATAGGTGTCATGGTATCATAGAAAGATTTGTGGTTTAGTTATGTATTTTCAAATTAGAGAAAAAATTACCAAAGTGTGAAAGAATTTATCTTCTGTATCAATCCAAGGAAAGAGGTGTTCTCTAATAAAATCTTACTTTTTTTTTTGGAGCTGAAGTCTCGCTTTGTCCCCCAGCCTAGAGTGCAGCAGTGCAATCTTCGCTCCCAGTAACCTCCACCTCCCAGGTTCAAGTGGTGGGTTCTCCTTCCCTAGCCTCCTGAGTAGCTGGGATTACACAAGCCCACCACCATGCCCAGCTAAAAATCTTACATCATTCTTCATAGCTGGTTTATACTATTAAACAGTATACTATCTAGATATTTTATGGTATAATACAAATTATATTTATGACAGAGAAAGTTGATCATAACAATTTCACATGATGTGAAAGCCCTCTTTTAATCATCAGTACTTTGAAGCAACCTACAGCCAACCTGTTTAGGGACACCTATGGATATAGTTGTATGGAAGGATAGAATTTTCCTGTTCATTGTTTATCGTTCTCAATAAAGACCTACATTTATCAGAATTTTCCATCCTTTACATGTAAAAGTAGACCTTAAAATGGTAACTTACTGTTTTACTCTTTTTAAAGAACCAATTGGCTGAAAAATGACATGCGTAGGAGAGCTACAAAGTGTGAGAGCCCTATGTTGGCATCTGGTTGAAGCAAACATGGGAAGAATGTCAGCAGTATTAATAAGCAGAGAGTGAGACTGTCTCACTTGAACATAAAATGTATATGTTGGCCATTTACTTAATGCCTATAAAAATATAAAGAATTTTTTTTTTTTTTTTTTTTTTACCAAGAGATCAACTGCAGTGAACATCTTGCTATTCTGTTTGGTTAAAGTGTACAATGTAGATTAATGACATGTATCTCTAATGTTGCAAATTTATATATTAACCAGGCATGGTGGGAGGTGCCTGTATAATCCCAGCTACTTGGGAGGCCGAAGTAGGAGAATCGCTTGAACCTGGGAGGCATAGGTTGCAGTGAGCCAAGATTGTGCCATTGCACTCCAGCCTGCGCAACAAGAGGAAAACTCCACCTCAAAAATAAATATAAAATTTAAAGCAAATTTATTTTATTTTTATTTCTTTGACTAATATTTAAACTTTAGGGAATTAAAATTACATGGATTATTTTAAATGCCTTGTTATATCTTTCAATCATGGTTCCTAACAAAAGAAGTTATAACATCTGCAATACTATAGCTATATTAATTCATGTAAATCAGTGTCAAGTTTAAATAAAACAATTGCTTAAGGCCAGTCACAATGACCTCAACAGAAAAATAGACCTGCTCCCTTCTCCCACAAAAAAAAACCTACATAAATTTGCTACAAAAATGTTTACATTTGAGTTTATATCTCTTCTTCTTCACCTGTTACTGTTTGGACCTCTAATCAATATCTATTTACCAAATCTGCTTGAGGTACGTCTTTACCAATTCTCAATTATTCACTATACTTTTTTCATGATGATAGGAATCAGTAATGAAAATTAATTACTATTGGGCTGTAGCAGGTATCTTATGTGTGAAAAATTGAACTAATTTTTAAAAATATTTTTTGTAAGTGGAATTTGATATAGTAACTAATAGAACTTCCATCTGTCCTCTTAAGTTTTATCAGAATTGTCTGCTTGAGTATTTAGTAGCATTGAAATAAAGTTGGATATCAGGAACGAGGTACCAAAAGCTGGGACATCGTTTGGCATGCAATTTTTGTCCTCTCCATTTCAGCTTCACTTGTGTGATTTTGAATGATTGTATTTCATTATAAAAAATAAAAATCCCAAGGGAGTATATTTCTATGAACTCCTTCCTTACTAAATTTGAATGCAAAGTTTTAAAGTCAATCCAATACATATCCCCAATTGAAAACAGTGCCTTAACCTCAGTAAAAGGAAGATGAAACTAATTACCTACTTCCACTGCATATTCTATTTTGAGTTTGTATTTATATTGGTAGCATCATATTACCCATTTAGTTGTCAAAGAGCTCTTGAAGTCACAAGAACTGCTTTTTCTCTTATTAGCAATAAGTTGGTCATCTATGTCAATTGCTCAGAATTATCTTTCACTTATGTCTGGTTAGGCTCCATTTCTACCACCACTGTCTTCAGTTTGGATATCACTGTGTCTTAGAACATTTTTCATAATAACTTTCAAATATTAATTGACTACAAGTCTGGGCACTCTGAAAAGGCTTTAATTACAGCTTATCTCATATATTAGATTTAATTTTATACTGTTTATGTTTGAGGAATGAACATTAAATTAAAATTATATTTAATATAATGCCCTACTTTAAGGACAAGGAGATTTTCTGATTTACCTGATATAGTTCTCAGCAACTAACAAAGTTATGCCTCATCTGAGCCCTAACTGAAGGATTTGTTGGATGTTCTTATCTAAATTTATCTGCCTAAGCAACTCTTTTGACAAATCCAGTCATCTCTTATTCTCATTGTTCTATCAAGACTCAAGGCCTTCAAGTTGCAGTATCTTTTATTGAAACATGCCTTCATAAAAATAGTTTAGTAAACTCCAGTAAAAATATGTTTATGTCTATTCTATCTTAATTTGTGATTTTATTTCAAAATATAGACTTAGTTCACTATGTTAAATTCTGAATTTATGATTATTTCTATACATTATTTCTTTACATAGTGGAATATATGTTTACTTATGAAATTTTTGTTATATAATGAGTATTGATTGTATTTTCCAAAAGCAATCTAAGACAAAATTAGGAGGTCAGGTAGTGCATTAATTTATTCATTGACTAAATTCTTATTGAGCAACTAATAAATGCCAGACACTCTTCTAGCATTGGAAACAAACTCTCTGCTTTTTGAGCTTATCTTGTAGGTGGTATAATAGAGAATAAACAGGTGTGTAATATAATATCTGATGGGTGATTAGTGCTATAAGTAATCATGAAAGATGAATGGGATGAGGCTGGACAAGGAGTGCAAGGGTGTGTTGTAGTCAGGAAGAACTCCTCAGAAAACACATTTTGAACAAATATCTCAGAGAAGTGAATTATTTATGCAGGAGGTGAAGAAATGATATCGCTTTGTCTTCCTTTTATTGATAGTAAGGGAATAAATGATTCCAGTGATTATATTATAAAGTCTTTATGTGTTATATCTTGAAAAAGATTGTTAGACAGTATTATAGAATGTTATATAATTTTAATTGTTATACTTGTTTTTCTTATTTATGTTTCTTACACTCTTATAAAGCATATAAATATTTAAGACATTAATGAAGACATTAAATTTGTCTTCTTTCATTTGTGCTATCACACCACTCTGTATTTTCTAACATTACAATCTGTACTGTTGCTGTGGCTGTCTGTGCGTTGCCTTTTTCTAAGCACTAACAAGTAAGACAATCTCCCCTTTGTTTTCTTAGATGTTGCATGATGGCTGCAAGTTTTCCTGTTTGAGTAGATCCAAAGGAGTCCCTTGAAAAAAATTTTTTTGTTGTTGGAGCCTCCAAACCAGTAGTTTCTGAGAGTTGGGTGGGCTTCTAATGCCAGCATTGTCATTTGAGTACAGTGTACTATTGCCAGAAACCAAACCTGAATGGGAATGAATACGATTACTTAAGAGACTCAGAATATTTAAAATATTGTAAAGAATTATAAAGTATGCTGAATAAAATCTGGATGCATCCCATTTAATTTTATGACATTTTGGCTTAATTCATGAAATTTCATGGATTGAGATTTTCTCTTAGTTAAGGGATATTATGATACACTTCAATTATTGTAAAGCGAGAAGCATGATTTCATTCAATGATTGCTATGTAAAATTTTGGTGACATTTTTATTTTATAGTATTTTGAAGTTCTTAAAAAAGCATTGTATTTCTTAACACTAGACTTCTTTCTCTTTTATGATCAAATGAAACCTATAAATGATAGGATTCCTTTTTAATTTTTCTTTCCTCTCAGAAGATCAAAGACAAATGTGAAACTCAGACATGGGAACTTTTCTTTTTTTCTGATTTGCTACTTCTATTTATATTAATTGAATCTACTTTGGCTTTAAGCTGTCTCAAAAGTTCTGCATAAAGAATAAGAATATAACCTGTAATCCTACTACTTTGGGAGGCTAACATGGGTAGACTGCTTAAGCCCAGGAGTTTGAGACCAGCTTGGGCAACATGGCAAAGCTCTGTCTCTACAAAAAAACACAAAAATTAGCTAGGCACCATCGCATGTGCCTATCTTCCCAGTTACTTGAGAGGTTGAGATGGGAGGATCTCCTGAGGGCTGGAGGCTGAGGCTGCAGCGAGCCGAGGTCCTGCTATTGCACTCCAGCCTGAGTGACATAGTGA
Source organism: Macaca thibetana thibetana (assembly GCF_024542745.1). Taxonomy (NCBI): domain Eukaryota; kingdom Metazoa; phylum Chordata; class Mammalia; order Primates; family Cercopithecidae; genus Macaca; species Macaca thibetana. Next base: position 65,647,746 of record NC_065594.1, read on the forward strand.
GACCCTGTCTCAACAACAAAAAAATATAATATAGATGATTGGTGGCTGGCAAGATGGCCGAATAGGAACAGTTCCAGGCTTCAGCTCCCAGCGATATCAATGCAGAAGGTGGGGGATTTCTGCATTTCCAACTGAGTCTCCATTGGTGATACTCAGGCAAACAGGGTCTGCAGGTGGATCTACCATTGAAAATAGGGATATCAGTGTTGTGATCTTAATTTCTAAGAGTATAAAGTAGTTTGCATAAAACCCTGAATGAGGTATGTAAAGTTTCAATGGCAAATTATTTTTTTCTTTAAGCATAAATACCTTAGAAATTCTGAGTTACAGGTGTCTTCTATTCTTTTCCATGTCTTTTTTATACATTGATTACCATATGTTATCTGTCTGGCTTCTTTTCAGGTCTCCTACACATAAAACTTATAAGGCACGTAAGATTGAGTCTATTCCACCTATGAACATAGAAAAACCAAAGTCACAAACTGTCAGAACTTCACCTGATACTCAAGTTTGGGAGTAATTGATGCTTTTTGCTTTAATCCATTCTAGCTAAACCATCTCAGTTAGAAAGATATTATCTTACTTAGCCTTAGTTCCCTGAAACAGAGCATGAGACAAAGACTTTCCTATAAGCAAATAGTATAGGACAAAATTTTGGGGAGAAAGGGGAAAGGTTCTAGGGAAGAAAACAGAGAAGAAGAAAGTCAATACAAGCATGCACCATTTTACTTGACCCCTAAAATGAATGACCGATGCTGGATCCTTGGTGAATTTCTGGGGAATTGTATAAAATGTGTCTTAGAATAGGCTGTCTAGAATGGAGGGGAAAAACATTTATCATTGGCTCCTTTTCACCTTCTCAAGGATAACCCTACAGAATTAATTGCTGGCTCATTTCTAGGTTGCATCAGATCAAGTGTAGAACAGTTCTCAAGATATCTACATGTCAAGATCACAAGTCTCAAGGCAGTGTTGGCCTTAACAGAGGTGCTATTTGGTTTTGTCTGCAAAGGCTGTGTGAAACTAATGGTTTTATCAGTGGCTGAAGCAAAAGGCGAGAACAGAGGATTTTGAAGTGGTGCATAAAAATGACACAAGTACCTATTTCATTGTTAAAATGTGTCTCTTAAAGTCTACGATGCAAGTTATTATGTATTTAATGAATTTGTTTCACATGATTTAGAATTTAGAAAATGAAAATTTAGAAAATTTAGAAAATGAAACCACTGACTTATAGAACGGTACTGCGTCCCTCTCCATTCTCATGAATTAGCATCAACCTAAACTCAAACACTTCAGTATAATTGGATTGGAACTGACCTAACACAGTGGTTTTTCAATAAGGGGGCAAATGGAATGGTTGACTGAGCAGGGCTTTCCTTAACAGTAATGGAAAGCGTCATACCCTTTTCTACACCCTGTTTCTTGGGTGAAGGTTTGGCTCAACAGACATTTTCAGCTCTATTGTTTATGTAGTCATTAAATGCTTTGGCTCAGAACTTCAGCTTTCTTTCACAAAACAGCCGGCTCAAGCAAACTATTTCCTCAAGCTCGTGTACTCTTTTATTAAGAATTTATTGTTCAAATCCATATGCCCCTAGTTTGTTTATTTCCCAAATTAGTTTTCGTGAGCCAACAGACGAAAAGATAGGTCCTATAACGTCCTCTGGAAGCCCGTGATGGAGTTTAGTAGCTGACATCGGTGCTGGGTTTCATATAGTTGTTTCTACTGCATAAACTCATTTCAACAACAACAGATAAGGAACTTTTTTTTTTTTCTTTAAAAAATGTAAGATGTCCCTTGTGAAAGTCATTCTCACAAGTTACCTTATAAACAATTCATTTTTTCCTCATTGCTATGGATTTCTCTCAAGTATGGAAATGTGGTTTTACCTTTATCTTTCTTTCTTCTTTATACTTACCTTTCCTTTACATAGTCCAGCTGTGACCTGCATACATAGATAATGGATTGACTAAAAGTAGAACCTAAGGCCCTATTTAAAGTGTCAGCAACTTAATTTCACCAAGATATATGTGTCAGGGTAGGTTTAAAAAATAGCTCAAGCAAAAATTAGCAAATTATATTGTAATTATTTTCAGAAGAGAAATACAATTAACTTGAAATCAACTAAATTAATGTATTTATTTTGCAAATATATTTGTACACGTTTTTTTCATTTGGTTTGTTTTTTATTTTGTTTTGAGATGGAGTCTCACTCACTCTGTTGCCCAGGTTAGAATGCAATGGCGGAATATCGGCTCACTACAACTTCCACCTCCCGGGTTCAAGCTTCAGCCTCCCAAGTAGCTGGGATTACTAAGTTTTTTTGTAAAGCTAGCCATAAACTTCTAAATGTTGTAATCAGCACGTCATATCTGAGAGTGTGCTCTATGTACTCAACTAGAGTTTGACGATTTTATAGTTGCCAAAACTGTAGGCCTACTTTGAGACTATTAGAATATTTTTGTTTGTTTTTCTACTTTTAGGAATTTTTTTGAATCCCTGTTCTGATAGATTCTGTTCATTCAGTACAATTTCTAAGTAAAACAACATGGGTTTTTAAGGCTTTCTTTTTCTCTTACATTATCTGAAATTTCAAGATTGTAACAGTAACTTACCATTATTTTTTATAATTCTTTTTCTCATCCCATGAATTCTTTTTGCATAGCAGCTTCAGGGAGACAATGGAAGAGGGAGGAAGAAAAATTTGAAAATATTGATATTTTCTTCACCTATGCATGCAAATATAAAAATGGATTTAAGCGTCAAAACTATTTTAATTTGTAAAATATCAAAATTATATTGATTCCTTTTATTTTCATATGTATTTTTAATACTTAGCATAGTGATTCAGTACAGATTCTAAAGACAGACTAGCTGAGAATGAGCCATGACTCCACCTTGTTTTTTTGCTGCTTGACCAAGTAGGTCAACCCTTCTTTGCCTAAATTTGCATATCTGTAAAATAAAGATAAAAATAATACCTAAATGACATGTCAATGTTGAAACTATTAAATTTTTAATATATTTAAGCTCCTTGGAACTGTATCTAGCACATAGTAAAATACTGCATAGCCATAGGCTACTTCTTGAAAAAATATGAAGTTAAAAATTAAATAATTATGTGTGTCAACTCAATACTTGGAAAGTTCTGGAATATATCAGCCTAAAGAAAGAATAAAGCATCCAACAGTTTTATTTAATTTTATTTTTCATTACCCATATTCTGGTCCCAGAATATGTACATTTATAGTTTTTTGGAATTAATCTTATAACAGCAGGCAAAAATCAAAATAATGAACTGAACATTGCATTCTATAAATTGGCATCAAAGAGAAAGAGGAAGGAAAGAGAGAAGGTAAAACATAAGAAATCTGCAAATGTATAAATACTAAGACAAACAAGTAATTCACAATAACAACTTTAATCCCATCTAATAATGGTAGCATTGGAATGTTTGCAGTTTTTATATTGAACTCTCATGTCATAATTTTATAATCATGTGATGTTGGTAAATCAAAAATTGTATCTTTATTATATTCTGTGTAAACAAAAAGTGTGCTCTTTTTAGCCAACAAACCCCAAATTATTTCTACATAAATTTGGAAGAAAACATAGGTAATATTTAACCATTAGAAAAATAGTATTTAAATATCTTTAATGGCAAGTTACTTTAAGAACTCTAGATAATCCATTATTCATTTGTATTTTGTTTATATAAGATATACATAAAATAAAAACTACGGTAAATCTTCTTAACTAGCATCCATTTAATAAACTCACCAGAATAATTGCCACACCACACTTGCCCCTGAAAACATACAGACTAAAGCCCTTGACATATTGACAACTCACTTTTATCACTATCACTATAAAACTTTATCACTGTCACAACTCACTATAAAAACAAAACTAAACAAGAGTCCAATTGGAGATTGATAAGGCAAGTAGTTTTAAGAACAATAACAACAAATTAGTTTATTAGCTATGAACCAAGTCAAAATTGGGATAGGTGAGAATGTAATATTTAGGAGGTTAACATTACATTCTTATTGCTAATGAAGGAAATTGAAACTGAATATTGTAGACAATATATTTAATAGTGCAGATTATCATAATCAGAGAAAAAGAAAATATTAGAGCCCTGTATTAAAAGATTGTCAAATTGCTCTTTATGTTCAATTAAAGTATTACATATTTATGTGACGCTTTATAATTCTCACCTTGATAAATGGTATTGATTAACGAAGCAAGAATTGTTCCCAATTATTTTGTATAAAGGGGTTTCTGTTAAATCTAAAACATGCAGGAAAATTCCACAGCTGGTTATTACATAAATAATTTTAGAGGTTTTTTTCCATACAACAGTATAGTATAATTTTAGAATCAAGGAGTAGCAGTACATTTTAGATGTGAAAATGGAAAAGAACTAAGGTCAACCGACCTCACTTTTAATGCATGTATTAATGCTGAATTTTGTTTATTGTTTCTAAATAGCAGATAAAATAATTAGAAACCCTGAGATATTCCATAACTTTTCTTTTCATAAATAATTTGTCTAGGGTTTTTGATTACTAGAGTGTGTCTTTAAAATCATGTATCTATTTTTTATTTACGTTTAGTTTCAGCTTCTTCCTCCCCAGGTTATACCTTCCTTTCCCATCTTCTTTCTCAGTTGGTATCCATCTTTGGTTATCCTTCTAATCATCAGCAGACAAAGATTGTAATTTTAGATATTACAATCAACTGTGACCACATCCAGAAAAAAGACAATGTAACTTATTTTTGTCTGTTTTGTGTTAGGTAACCACACATTGCACCCCAAACCTCTAGCTCCACAAACATCTCCACACATTTATTTGGCCGAAAATGTGTCAACAAATTATTCCAAATTCATCATTTACCAAAGCACTGAGAATGATTTGATTTAGACTAATTTAAATTTATGATTGTGATAGAGATATGAACATTCATTGATCTATGTATCTAAGGAACTATACTAGTTATTATCAAGAAAAGTGACTGAATATTTTGTGTGTAGACCGCCAACAATACCTATTAAAATAGAGGGCACCTACCTTAGCAACCCATTATTAAAATTCTTAAATGATTTAATTAAACCAAAGCTCAAGTAATGTTGAAGTGACGCAGGTTCTATATGGAATAATCTCAGCTAACAAAAAGGAAGAAATCTAAAGAGAAGGTAAAAGAGACCAGAAAAGAATATAAACAAGTATTTAGCATTTCAGGGAAGGATAGATGATGAAACAGAATGCTATTTGACAGGGAATTCTATTCTGTAAGCAGGTAATGCATATTCAGAAGTACTGCTCAGTAGATAAGATCAGGAAAGGATAGATCTTAGGACAGTTTTCAAAACTCTGATTTAAATAGGGAACGAGTCAGCATGCATTAGCACACAGTTCCAGATAAACAAGGGATCTTGAAGTTGCTATTTAAAATCTGGAAACAGGCAAAGTAGGGCAAGGAAGAAACTAAAATTTTTGACTGCTGGTAATGAAAAGGCTATAGTAACCTTATTGATTTACAGTAAAGACAAAAGTTAAGGAATAAGCAATATGGATATGACACTGAGCAACTTGAGATCTTTAAGTGATCTCTAATAAGGGACACAACAGATTGAAGAATCTGTATTAGAAATTAATCTGAAACTTGGGGTTATATGACCATAACTATGATAATAAATGACTTATAGCAAAGAAGAAAATCCCTGATAGTCCAGAAGGTAGTGCCTGAAATGGTGAGAGAAAATGATAGGTATAGGTTAGAGAAGAAAAGCTCAGAAAAGTTTGTCTTAAAAAAGCTTATTGGTTTAATTCTGGATAATTTATTTGGAAACACTGAAAAATGATGGTGATAGAGAGGGTTATGACACACACACACATAAACATACACACGTTTGTTTCTCCAAGTGTCATTTCTTTTTAAATGTACATTTGAGCTCTTTGGATAGTAGCGTTTATAAACAGATTTTGGAGAAACGTCATTTTTTACGATATTGTAAAGTGTATTAGTGTACTATATATATTTTATAGGAGATTTTCCTTCACAGGAAACTGAACATTCACAAAAGATGCTTGAATACACTTTTGACAAACACCAATTACATAATACTTTCATAGCACATGAGTTCCACCCCTATAATAGAGTATGACGTAATGGCAAGATTTGTCCTCTCCTTCAGACAAATAAAAATTTGAATAATTAAGTAAATTATTATAAATATATTTACTTAATAATTATTTACTTCTATATTTTTATATATGAAGTATATGTATATTGTATATAAGTTAATATATATTTATATATTTAATAATTTGAATAATTATATTCATAAAGTAAATGTTCACTCTTAAACATTGCTACTTAAGCAAAATTAATTTTTACATGTTTTGGAATCAATTTTTATTATATTAATGTTTTATTAGTTAATTTAAGTATCCTCTTATAAAACTATACCGCTCTGGGAAATTTGCACATAGAACTATTCATATTTATCTTAAAACATTAAAAAATGAAAATGCAACTTGATATAAAAATATATAAAATAAATAGAAATATACTACAGTGTAGCAATTATGATACAAAAATAATATATCCAGCTCTTTTAAAATAAACTATGAAGACACCGTTTATTTTTCTCCTTACATCAGGTGTCAATATAGTTATTGGGTATTGAAGATGATATACAATTCTGAATTTTCTGACATTCTAAGAATAGTGAAGACTGAAGGGCTCTTAGATGTCAATAATCTTTTAGTACACACCACTACCACCCTGGCCACAACAGAGCAAATCAGAGAAAATGGTAGGACCGTTGTTTACGGGCATAGCCATGGCCTAGGCGCTGCCACGGAAGAGTTCTGCTTGATAGCACGGTACCATCTTGGCTCCTGACTGGACCACACTCAGATCCTTCTTGCCTGTGTGAGGTGATCACAGAGAATGGGACACAAGCGAACGAGGGAGCCCAAAGCCGGCAGATACACAAGCAAGAGATGTTGAGCAGCAGCCATGCCAAAGAGAAAGCTGCACAGAACCAGAGACAGAGATGGAGAAAGAGGTTTACTGTATCAGAAGGAACAGTTACAGTGGGAAGCAGACAGGACTTCTGAGTCACCAGAACAGCAGAAGTAAGGTTGCTGGAGCAGGAAGCAAAGTGCTCTGCCTGCTGAGGAAACAAAAGGATGGCCAGATCATCCCCTGGCCTCAGAGGATACTGCTGCAACTTGAGAACTGTTTTGTATCCAAATGATATTCCTGAACTTCCTTCAAGTTTCAACTTGAGTCAGTCAAAGCCATGTTCTCCTTTTTTGTTATGCTCTGATAATAAATCCTTATCAACTGAAACAACTTTTATGGGAGTCTGATTCTTGCAGCCTAAAAAAGTAATACATCAATATTTAATTATTTGTGATTCACATCTTTCCTCATATGACACAAGAAAAATTATAACTAAAAAGCTAAGCATTAAAGCTGTTAAAATAGAAATTGCAAAATTCAAGTTAGAGAGGAACACATTTTTACCAACTTAAAGGCTAATCTCATTTCTAAATTTAAACACTGTAAACTCTAAACGTCTGGCAAGCAGAGCCAACAGCAGACATCTGATGAGGTAAGAAAGTCTATAGAATTCTTATTATCTCATAAAAAACAGTGTTTGCTATTCAAAAAAAGCACCATTTTTGCTTTTAGTAACTTTTCAGGTGCAATGTGATCTTACTCAAGCAGCATTAAATCAAAGGTATAAATGATGTCTTTCACAGAAAGTTTATAGTAAATCCAGAAGTTCTCTAAAACGACCTTTTCCTGTGATCATCAATGATAAAAGACAAGGAAATTGTACGAAAACCGCATTGTCTGTTTTCAATTCTCCCTGTATTTAGGCCGCCCATCCTATTGTCTTTAAAAGGTATTTTGGAACACATCATTTTTTCCATATTTAAATGTTGAACAATGCTATACTTTATATTGTTATACCTTCATTTCCTAGTTTTAAGTTACTTAATAAAATTTGCCTAGCCTCCTGACTCATACTTTTCTTCCTCTGCCTAAACATGAGTCGCCTATTCCAGCATATTTTCTCTCAAACATTTCATTTCCCACGTTTTAATATATAGATCTAACTCCCTCAGGAAGTCATTGTCAAAAAGAAACAATACTTCAAACTGTGCAATTTAAGATGTCCAATATATCAAAAATAAAATAGCACAACAAAAAGGATGATATAAAAATAAATCAACTAAGATATTAAGGACAATGAAAACATTCTGATAGATGATACAAATTATTCATTACTGATGACTAGCTGGATTTCTTTACTAAAAGCATATTTCTAAAACTCACTTCAAGATTTATATTTAAATTATAAAAAGTCTCTTTAAGGACAGGTAATGATAATTCTTTGGTTTTTAGTGCAGCCATAAGTGGTGTCAAAGTCTAAGAAACTGTTATAATTAGAAAATGTCTCTTTTTTTTATTTTAGCTGTAAGTTTCCAACCCTCTTATGACCCAGTTTGGGTGCTAATATCTGATTTCCAATGCAGTCTTTATGAAGTTTGATGTACTGGGTATGGGGTGAGTGTGATGGTTAATTTTAGATATCAACTTGACTGGGTTAAAGGATACTCAGATTGTTGGCGAATAATTATTTCTGGGTATGTCTGCGAAGGTGTTTCCAGAAGAGATTGACATTTGAATCATGAGCTGAGTACCTGATATGGTTTGGCTGTGTCCCCACCCAAATCTCATCTTTAATTATAGTTCCCACATTCCCCACAGGTTGTGGGAGGGACCTGATGGGAAGTAATTAAATCATGGGGGTGGTTACCCCTGTGTTGCTGTTCTCATGTTAGTGAGTGAATTTTCATGAGATTTGATGGTTTTATAAGAAATTTTCCCTTTTTTCTCAGTACTTCTCCTTCCTGCCATCATGTGAAGAAGGATGTGTTTGCTTCCCCTTCTGCCAGGATTGTAAGTTTCCTGAAGCCTCTCCAGCCTGCAGAACTGTGAGTCAATTAAACCTCTTTCCTTTATAAATTGCCCAGTCTCAGACAGTCTTTATAGCAGCATTAGAATGGACTAATAGAGTAAGGAAGATCAATTCTCTTGAATTGAGCATGGCCACCACAAGAGGCCTTCTTCTTTTTTTCTTTTTGCATTTAATTATTTTTAACTATAGTTTAAGTTCTGGGGTACTTGTGCAGAAAGTGCAGGGTTGTTACATAGGTATACATGTACCATGGTGGTTTGCTGCACTCATCAACCTGCCATCTACATTCGGTATTTCTCCTAATGCTATCCCTCCCCTAACCCCCACCCCCTGACAGGCACTGGTGTGTGATGTTCCCCTCCCTGTGTCCATGTGTTCTCATTGTTCAACCCTGCTTATGAGTGAGAACATGCGGTGTTTGGTTTTCTGTTCCTGTGTTAGTTTGCTGAGAATGATGGTTTCCAGCTTCATCCATGTCCTTGCAAAAGACATAAACTCATCCTTTTTTATGGCTGCATAGTATTCCATGGTGTATATGTGCCACATTTCCTTTATCCAGTCTATCATTGATGGGCATTAGGGTTGGTTCCAAGTCTTTGCTATTGTGAACAGTGCTGCAATAAACATACATGTGCACGTGTCTTTATAGTAGAATGATTTATAATCCTTTGGGTATATACCCAGTACTGGAGTTACTGGGTCAAATGGTATTTCTGGTTCTAGATCCTTGAGGAATTGCCACACTGTCTTCCACAATGGTTGAACTAATTTACACTCCCACCAACAGTGTAAAAGCGTTCCTATTTCTCCACATCCTCTCCAGCACCTGTTGTTTCCTGACTTTTTGATGATTGCCATTCTAACTGCTGTGAGATGGTATCTCATTGTGGTTTTGATTTGCATTTCGCTAATGACCAGTGATTATGGCTTTTTTAAATATGTTTGTTGGCTGCATAAATGTCTTCTTTTGAGATATGTCTGTTCATATAGTTTACCCACTTTTGAAAGTGGTTGTTTTTTTCTTGTAAATTTGTTTAAGTTCTTTGTAGATTCTGGATGTTAGCCCTTTGTCAGATGGATAGATTGCAAAAATTTTCTCCCATTCTATAGGTTGCCTGTTGACGCTGATGATAGTTTCTTTTGCTGTGCAGAAGCTCTTTAATTCAATTGGATTATATTTGTCAATTTTGCCTTTTGAAGAGGCCTTCTAAAGGGCAATATTCACTAGATCACTCAGTGTGGGGCCATCACGGCCCTAACTAGAGCAATACCCAGTGGAGCTTGGGGTAAGGCCACCTCCAAGACCCAGACCAGTAGGGTCAACAGTGTGTAACAGAGAGCCACAGTCATGTAATCTAACCCACGAGAGCTGCACTGTCGGTTGCTCAAAGGCTTGGGGACTAAATCTCATCCCAGTGTGTCCAAATGGCAGAACACTGAGTCAAAAAATATTTTTCTCAAGCTTTAAGATTTAATGTTCTTTGCTTGTTGGGGTTTGAACTTATTTAGGACCAGTTACTCCTTTCTTCTTTTCTATTTTTCACTATTAAAATGAGAATGTTTATCTTATGTCTGTTCCACCATTGTACGTTGAAAGCAAATAACTTGTTGGATTTCATGGATTCACGGCTGGAAAGCAATTTGCCTCAGGATATATATTATACCTTGAGTCTCACCCATACCTGATTTGGATGATGTTTGGATGGGACTCTGGATTTTAGACTGTTGAGTTGATGCTGGGACAAGTTAAATATTTGGGGGTATTGGGATGGAATTAATATATTTTATAGGTGAGAAGGACATGACTTTTGAGAGGCCAAGAGCAAAATGCTGTGGCCTGAATATTTGTTTCCCCTCAACATTTATATATTGAATCCTAACCTACAAGGTGAAGATATTAACGAGTGCAACTTTTTGGAGGTGATTGGGTGCTGAGAACTCCACCTTCATGGATGGGATTAGCATACTCATCAAAAAGGCCTGATGGAGGATGCTTGTTTTTTCCACCATGTGAAGACATATAGAAGGTTCTATACACAGCAGAGTGCCCTCACCAAACACCACATCTGCTGGCACCTTGACCTTATACTTCCCAGCCTGCAGAACTGTGAGGAATAAATTTCTGTTTTTTATAAATGACCCAATCTAAGGTATTTTGTTACAGAAGCCCACACACACTAAAACAGTGAGACTTAGGGGTGAGGAATTAGAGAATTACTATTTTTCTTCAGGCTGCTGTAAACCAAGCTGAGGAAGTGATTCACAATGTGACGTTCTTAAAAAATCAGTATTTTTGCAGGACAAGCCATCCTAAAGAGTAGTCAGTCTGAAAGAGATGGCAGAAAGGGAGGTCTAGAAATAATACTTTTAGTATAGTTTTGGGGAAAGCTAAAAGATGGGAAAAGGAATTGGAACACAGAGAAACATTTACTTTTTATGGTGGCAAAATGAAAAAGAGAAATGTTTAAGAATGTCATTAATCATGGCCAGAAATAGAGAGCAGTTAAAAGCACAAACTTAATGTAAACAACAGGGGTGAGAGGAGAGTTGCTTGATGTGAAACCTCTAGGAGATTAAGGAGTAACTGACTCTTAAAACTCACCTAGGACATAGATTTTTGCCAATTCAGGGCTGTTGATGCTTTACTTATATCTTCAAATCAGAATGTGTCAAGTTGGTTTGGTAAGCAGCAGCCCTTTTACCTAGAGAAAATAAACATATGTTTCAATAATCTCTTATTTAATACAACATTATTGGCTGAGCAGTAAACAGTTTATAACATGCTATAATTAAAGATTTTTAAATGTTTAATTTTTTTACAGTGCTTATGATAATATAACTTCTTAATTGCTACCTTCCTTACATATGTAAAGCTGTCTTAGTGTAAAAATGAAAGCAATCACTGAAAGTTGAAATAGAAACAGCACATATTAAATATATCCTATACACAAAACATCCACATTAACAGTTTAGTATTTTTTCTTTAGAATTGTGCCCAGAATTGGTTTATTCCAGTGGGTTCTTGGTCTCGCTAACTTCAAGAATGAAGCCGCGGACTCTCGCGGTGAGTGTTAGTTCTTAAAGATGGTGTGTCCGGAGTTTGTTCCTTCAGATGTTCAGGTGTGTCTGGAGTTTCTTCCTTCTGATGGGGGACCTCCGCAGTGAGTGTTACAATTCTTAAAGGTGGCTCGTCTGGAGTTGTTTGTTCCTCGTGGTGAGTTCGTGGTCTTGCTGACTTCAGGAATGAAGCCGCAGATCCTCATGGTGAATGTTACAGCTCATAAAGGTAGTGCAGACCCAAAGAGTGATCAGCAGCAAGATTTATTGTGAAGAGCGAAAGAACAAAGCTTCCACAGCATGGAAGGGGATGCAAGCGGGTTGCTGCTGCTGGCTTGGGTGGCCAGCTTTTATTCCTTCATTTGGCCCAGCCTGCTGGTTGCTCCATCTTACAGACTGCCGATTGGCCCATTTTACAGAGTGCTGATTGGTCCATTTTACAGAGTGCTGATTGGTGTATTTAAAATCATTTAGCAAGACACAGAGTGCTGACTGGTGTGTTTTTACATAGTGCTGATTTGTGCATTTACAATCCTTTAGCTAAACACAGAGTGCTGATTGGTGCATTTACAATCCTGTAGCTAGATAGAGAGCGTAGACTGGTGCGTTTTTACCGAGTGCTGATTGGTGTGTTTACAAACCTTTAGCTAGACACAGAGCTCTGATTGGTACATTTTTACAGAGTGACTGGTGCATTTACAATCCTTTAGCTAGACAAAGAGTGCTGATTGGCGCATTTACAATCCTGTAGCTAGATACGGAGCGTAGACTGGTGCGTTTTTACAGAGTGCTGATTGATGTGTTTACAAACCTTTAGCTAGACACAGAGCGCTGATTGGTGTGTTTTTGCAGAGTGCTGATTGGTGCATTTACAATCCTTTAGCTAGACACAGAGCACTGATTGGTGCATTTACAATACGCTAGCTAGACAGAAAAGTTCTCCAAGTCTCCACCTGACCCAGAAGCCCAGCTGGCTTCACTTCTCAGAAATAAAATTACAACTTTTTTTTTTTTTTTTTTTTTTGAGACAGACTCTTGCTCTGTCACCCAGGTTTCCAGGCTGGAGTTCAGTGGCATGATCTCAGCTCACTACAAGCTCTGCCTCCTGGGTTCACTCCATTCTGCTGCCTTAGCCTCCCGAGTATCTGGGACTACAGGCACCTGCCACCACACTGGACTAATTTTGTTTTTGTATTTTTAGTAGAGATGGAGTTTCACTGTGTTAGCCAGGATGGTCTCGATCTCCTGACCTCATGATCTGCCCGCCTTGGCCTCCCAAAGTGCTGGGATTACAGGTGTGAGCCACTGAGCCCAGCCAAAATTATAACGTTTTTAGCAGGTCGTGGTTTTATTTTCTTCATACCTTTAAATATTCCCATAATTTATCTTTTTCTAATTTTTCTGCTTTCTTGTCTAGGGAATATTTGTTGACAAATGCATTTGCTGTATACAACAGTGCATCCTTAATCCTTGTTGAATATGTTCCATGAACCCCCGTGGATGCCTGAAACCATGAGTAGTACTGAATGTAAACACTGTGTTTTTTCCAATGCATACATAGTTATGATAAAGTTTAATTTATAAATTAGACACAGTAAGAGAATAACAACGATAAATAATAATAAAAGATCAACTATAACAATATACTTTAACAAAAGTTATGCAAATGTGTTCTCTCTCTCTCTTTCTCTTTTTCTCTCAAATATCTTACTGTGCTGTATTCATTTATTTTCCCACTATGGTTGACCACAGGTAACTGAAGACTTTGAAATTGAAACCATGAATAAGCATGACTACTGTATATTACTGTATACACAGAGGATCTTACAATAGCCTGAAGATATTGCCTAGTCAAGTTTCCAGACAAATGGCTTTCCATCCACTCAAGACCAAGGCCATAAAGATGCAATAAAAATAAGACAGACTGCAGTCACGGTCTCCCTTAATCAGAAATAGTTACTCTCACTCTTACTTAGACTTTCCTTCCAACCAACCTCAGGTTCACCTAGGCTGTATCAGAGTCTTCCCTCCTGACCTGCTCTACTGTCCAGCTCTTTGATTCCTTTGCATGATCTTTGTTATTATACAAAGTGACCAAGCAATTGAACATACACGATTATTAATATCTTTTTGTTAGCGATTTTGGCATCAATGTGGCAGATAGTGAGAATAGGTCTCTTCTACCAAACTTTGCTACCATGTTGTGATAAAATCAAGTCTCAGACAGGAGGCCAGTATAAATACTATCATTTCTTAAACATCACTTAGTAGCAACACTAAATTGCTTTTCTGTGATCTTGGTGCCTTTCCAGATCTCTTATTTTATTTTATTTTATTTTATTTTATTTATTTATTTATTTATTTATTTTAGGATCTGGTTCTCTGACCCTAACTAAAAGCAAAACTAACAATATTCCAGTGGCAGCATTCATTATAATATTGAATATTATGTCTATGAAATATTGTAATTATACATTCAGCATCAGGCAATCCAAATTCCCCAAATATGTCAGTTACCATGTGCTATTTAAGGAAAGATACAAATGAAGAGCTTACTAGCTTTTCAAAGCTTGTTCATGGAAATGTGAAAGCTCTCTCTTCCTAGAATATTTTAATCAACCTATTTATTTGGATGCCAGTAATGTTGCCAATGAAAGCACATTTCTAACATTTGTTATGCCTCCAGTGGTGGTCAGAGAAAATGATATCTCAAGATCTCTCTTCAGTGCAGACTTTTGACTGACATTCTCAATGTATGCATTGCTGTTTGGGACATATCTCCACCTCTGGCAGAGAAGATGAGAACTTACACATGTTCATCTTTTTCCAAGTCCACATTGAACTACTTTCTAGTAAATTACCACTTATTTAGTAGTTGTTCAGACTTTAAAATAATCTCTCCCTAGAATTCAACTTCCTGCATATTTCTCTCAACATTGAAATGTACGGGATACTGGCACATGCTATTCTGCTTAGGACCCCTGCCTGGTTTGGAAGGAAGGATAAGATGGAAAGAGATTGTGGTTTAGATAGCTGGTGATCACCAGATCTGTTTATCCTCTTGTTTCTGGGAATAGGGACAAACTTCCCAGCCCTGCTTGCAGTTAAGTTATAGCCATGCAACTAGCAAAGGAGCTGTGAGTGGAAGTTGCAATTGTGAAGTTTATGAGCCTTTTTCCCTTTTTCTGACAGCCACTCTTTCTGACACCTTTCAAGAATTACTAAGACAACAGAAAAATTCAGTTATATATGTTCATCAGTATTAATTGCTATGTTTATTTCACCAATTACTTTTGTTCTACCTTTTTAAAAAACTGGTTTATTTTCTTCTCCATTGTGCTGAAGCAAAAACAATTTCAACTGGAATAAGTGTTTGCTTGAAATTGCTTCATAATGACAATTTGCTGACTCTGATATAAAAACTATTACATGATACCTCAGGAGTTAGAAAATGAGTATGGTACAGAATCTATGACCTTCATCAGCTAACTTCTCCAGTATTCCAGTTACCATGCTTCTCCTAAGGCAACTTTACATCTGTATAATAGTTATAAGATATTTTACTTTAATATCATAGGATTTATGGACACACACACACATAGATATACATTTATAAAAACTATAGAGTCCCAGTTTTTTCAATACTTCTACAAGGCAGTAGGAAAGTCAGGGAAATCTACAGAAGTCATAATATCTAAAGTAAATGTTTTTTTGCAGCAAATATTCATTGGGTATCTATATGTGCAATAATCTGAAATAGCTTTTTTGTTTAAGATTTTGCTCAGTCTCACCCTATAATTAAATTATGGAGCCAAAAATGTGCCACCAAGTATGTACAGTGTCAATTTTGTACTCATTTAGTTTTAATAATTTCCAGGCACCTGAGTGTTGAGTGCCAATCACAATAGAAATAGGTTGCGTTGGCAAATGACTGATCTTGGAACTAGGTTCTTGAGGAGAACCAAGAAAGAAATAAAACCTTATTTTATTGATAACTCTTATTTTTCATATTATTCCAGTATTGGATTGTAATTTTTAATGCTTTCTTAGAGTAAGCATTTATTTATCAATTTTACTGGTTCTCTGGCTTTCCCAGAATTAGTTTTTCTTTCTTTTGCTTATTTTTAGAGCAAAAAATATTTTTAGATTTGATATGTGGGCACTGAATGTCCAAGGGACTTAATACAAACACAAGAAAAATACTCCATACATGAAATTTGTTTTACTTGATGTTTTTTGTTTGGGTTATTTACATTTTTTTCTGATAATTGTCTTGGAAAGGGAGCATAAGTTATGAAAATTTGGGGAAGTAGCTTGTCAAATAATGTTTTTTATACCTTCTTCATTTATAAGTAGCTCGATATATACTTCTAAATTTACTATATATTTCTTTAGAATGTTTTGGTTTTATATTTCCTAAAACATACTTTTATGATATTTTTAAGAAATCATCATTTTTCTGTTTTCTGTCTTTTGGTTCTGCTCTTCTGACTATTTCTTTAACTTCCACTTATTTTGGCAATTTTGACAGTCTACATTGATTCTATTCCCTACAATTTCCTTTGTTCTAGTTTATTTCTTCTCATATTTTTCATGTTAGAACTTTTCCTTGAATGTTTGGTGATTAATGGCATCTGTTACTATTAATCAGTAAGACATCGAAGGTTGAAATAAAGCTCTTATAAGTCTTGACAGGGCTTCTGACTGGTGGAAGCTATGACCTGAATGTTTGTGCCTTTCTTACTGCCCCCAAATTTGTGTACTGAAATCCAAGGTGATGGTATTAGGAAGTAGTGCTTTTGATAGGTTTTTAGCATATGAGGTCACAGGTCATGTGAATAGGATTATAGAATTCTTACAAAAGAGATCTCAGAGTCATAGCTGGCCTCTTATATACGTGAAAACACAGTGAGATGATACTATCTATGAATCAGAAAATGAATCTTCGCCAAATAAGGAATTTGATGGTACCTTGATCCCGGGCTATCCAGCTCCCAGAATGGTGAAAAATAAATTTCTGTTTATAATCCACTTAGTTTGTGGCATTTTGTTATAGCAGCCAGAAATGGACTAAAACAGTGGATGTCCTTATATGATTTTTGGGCAGGTACACACAAACTTCTTTGAAGGATCTGCAAATATACGTATCTGTATAATCATTTTGGGTAGCCCGATTCTCCAAGGAACAATATACAAATTTTCTACCTGGAAGATAAAATCCTGCCTGTTGTTGCTTTGAGAGCTTAGGGGAAGCAGTTGACAATGGTTTTCATCCTCAATTGACTGCCCTTTGATAAGGTGATTATTGCTGCCCTAAGCTAGGATCGGTGACTATAATTCTTTGTTTCAACTTCCCATAGAATGCATCTCTCACCCTTGGCTAGAAGAAAGAAGAGTTAGTGGCCTAGAGTAAGGCCTGGGCAACAACATTTCTGGGTCCTTTCCATCAGTGCTTCCATATTAGATACACCTTCTACATGTGTGTGCATTACAGGTTTCCTGTGTCTCCAATTACTCAGCATTTGGGGCAGGGTTCTAAAGAGGGAATTATTTAACTTTGTTGGCGTCTCTCCTTTAATATAGGTTTATATTTCAATTTTATGTTAATTTCAATAGCCTATAAATCTTCCAGTTTATAAGAAAAAATAAATGTTTGTTTATTTACTTATTGGAATGTGCAGAGAAAAATATGTGGGACCATTATGTCCTGTTTTAAATGCCCCATTCTGTTTATTCATTTATTTATTTTGACACAGTTTTTAAGATGAGAATCCTGTAGTTTTATGGCTATATATATATATATATATATTTATTTATCCTGAGCCACATTCTTTAACTTTCTTTTTGCACTGGCCTCCCGAATTGACCTATTTTTTATTTTTTATATTTCAATTGCTTTATGCCCTAGTTTAATGGTTCACACTCACATAAATATGTTTATTCTTTAAACAAATTGGATTTGCTATAGGCATAAACAAATACAATATATATCTTTGAGAAACTGTCCATATAATTAAGCCCAAGTCCTGGAACTAAATCTCTTATAGACTTTTTAAATCATTTCATTTTGAAGGACTGTTAAAAAAAAAAAAAAAAGTAATTTCAGTTTCTTCCTGAGGCCCTCTGTGATGTCACATAAAATTTCACAGTATTCTTACTTTTAATGATTAGGAATGAGCCTAATCTTTAAAAAATTTATTCAATTTTTAAGTTCCTGTCGCAGTAGCCAGGCCAAATTAAGGTACTATATCTAAACACAGCCAATAGTAAGAAAGTTGCTCTGTTTGGGGAAAGCCAGTTATGTAGATGCTTTAACTGGTGAAATAGGTTTTCTATGTTGAGTAAAGAGTGGGATAAGGAAAACCTTCAAGCAGTGAAACTAATAACATTATCATTATTGTATTGTCTAGTAAACTTTGGTGAGTTTAGAGCAAAGGTTGGCAAACATACCATGGCTCAGATCTTGTGGGACACCTGTTTTGTAAATAAAGTTTTATTGGAACATGGTCATGCCATTTGTATATGCATTATCAGTGGCTGCTTTTGTATTAAAATAGGAGCAACAGAGACTGTCTGGCCTTCAAAGCAGAAAATGTTTACTATCTTAATTAGTTTCTTAATCCATGAAGAGAAAAGACATATGAGGAGGCAGAGTGAATAGTCTTTAGCTCTTGATGATGTGTTTTAGCTAAAGGTTCTAAAACAAATTACTGGCTAGAATAAGTGGGTGGATGTGAATGAGGTATGTGTTAAACATGAGAATATATTCCCTTGAAGTCTCCAACTTCAGGGAGTAATTGATCAAGGGCACTAGTGCCATTCTCAGAAATCAGTGGTTGAGTTTTCTCTGAGCCTATGAGGCCACAGTACCCAGAAGATGCTCCCAGCCATTGATGAAAATGACAAGGATAATACAATAGTTTATTTCTGAAAGTCTCAGGACTCCTCTGATGGCTGACTCCTAGATTCTGCTTTGGTCTTCCTCAACTTTCTTCAGTGTTCTTGATGGTCTATGTGGCTTGCTCCTAACCTATCTCTGTCAAGCAGAGTAAAACTAGCATCAAACTTTGAAAGTTTTCCTAGCCTTTTCTGGTTTCCTCCACACTTTCTCTCATGGGCATTTTCCCTAACACATTCCTTTTATATGAAACCTGTGTTAGAGGACCAAGAATAAAACAAGTGCTTGCAGGATTCCCAGTTGGGAATGTCAAATACATTACTTGTGCTTTTATCTTGTTCTTTGGAGCTAAGAAAATGTTTCCAAGAGATATATTATTTGAAATCTTCAGCATAAAGTCACTTTTAGTTGAGTCCATTATGCATAATAATACCAGTCAGAAATACAGGATGCTATGGTTTGAACGTACTCCCTACAAAATTTAGATTTTACCAATGTTATAGTATATTAAGAGGTTAATCTTAATAGTATTTAAGAGGTAGGTGATTAGCACATGAGAGTTTCTTTTTTTGTGAATGGGATTAGGTCTTCTTATAATGGGGCTTGATAGGGGAAGTTGGTTGCTATTTGCCTTTCTACCTTCTGCCATGTGAGAACACAGTAAGAAGGTCCTCACTAGACACCAGTACTTTATATCTTGGACTCCTCAGGCTCCAGAAATGTGAGAAAATAAATTTCTGTTCTTAGTAAATTACCCAGTCACAGATATTCTATTATAGCAGCATAAATGGTCTAAGACATAGAGAAAAGGGTAGAGAACAGAACTTTAAATAATGCAAATAGTTTAGAAAAATATTTATAATTCACCCCCAAAATGTTAAATCCAAATGATGTTTACATTTTTTGTTAGATTTAGTGTTCTCAAATATGCATTTAATAGATATAATTAAAATAGTGCCAGAAGAACTTTATTTTTGATAAAGGTATTTTAAAAATGATTCCTAAAAAGTATGCATAATGAACCAAACATAGGTAATACTGTTTTTTTATGTTGCAGATATATTTGTTTGTAATTTTATTTCTGTGTTTTAAAAATAATTTGATTTTTAATATTAGATAATTATTTTCATGATAGGTATTTTATAGTATTATAATAATTAACAATTAGAATTACTTGCCAGGGAGAACCATAAGTAATTATTAGATTTATGTAATTCTTGTGTTGATTAATAGAATATGCTAATGACAGATGTTCCAGATAAATTCAGGAAACTATTCCAAAGCTGGGTGGTTTCCAAGTGAAATATTTGTGGAAAAAAAGAGAAAAGAGAAAGCAGAGAGGCATAGCTGATTTTTGTTAAAAGTGGAAAGTTGGCTAAAAGGAAATTAAGAAATTTTCTTCACTATGGTGAAGAAAAAATGTAACTTGACTAGCCACTAACATACATTCTTCATGTTTGCAGTTTTAAAGATAAATGCTTTCATATAAAATATCATATATTTGAATATTAAAGAAAAGATTGTACCAGACAAAATGAACAAAGAGATGTTGGTTTTATTCCAGTACTTTTTCAGCAATAGGCAAGAGAGAGAATATAGACCATGTTTGGACACACAGCTCTGCTGAAGCAAAGGGCAAGAGAGATTAAGTGCTGGAGTTGGGAAATTGTAGGTCATCTGTGTTTAATAATTGGCTTTACTCTACCCAATTAGGCCTTACCTAATTTCCTTCCCCAAGGGAAAAGTAAATGTTCTTCTATTTTCATTACTGGTGATAGTTTTACATCTTGGTGCATGGTGGCTAAGAAAGCTAGTTACCTGTCATCTCCACAATGATTGGAGATGTGGGCACTGTCTTACTTGATGATTATTTTTGAAAAGGATAGCTCTAATATCTCTTGCCAAAACTGGCAAGATACCTTTAAAAGATTTATATCTTTTTTTGTTTGTTTTTGTTTGTTGAGACAGGGTCTTGCTCTGTCATTCAGGCGGCAGTGCAGTAGCATGATCATAGCTCCCTGCAGCCTGGACCTCCTGGCTCCGGTGATCCTGCCACCTTGGCCTCCTGAGTATTTTTTTAATTTATGTAGAGACGGGGTCTTACTATGTTGCCATGCTGGTCTCAAATTCCTGGGCTTGGGCCATCCTCTCACCTCAACTTTCCAAAATGCTGGGATTACAGTCATGAGCCACCTCATTTGGCAAAGATTTATATCTCAAAGGAGCAGAGAATGAAGGTATACAAGTTTTCTAAAATAATTACTCTAAGAAAATGGAGATCAGGAACCTAAACTTACAAAGAAGCCTGTTCAAAGTTTAGTCAGATAGAGGGAAGCATTAAAGCCTTTTTTATCGGGAAAATCACAGGAGTATAGAATCGAGTTAATGACTGTCAAATTGATAAGCCAATGCTTTAAGTATCTACTTTTCAATAGGCACTACATAGACTTCTACAAAAGAAGTGTTCAAGAGAAAAAGTATACAGGCCCAATTTTTAAGCCTCATAGTCAGGGGGCAAGTGAGATTTTGAGAATTGCATGGTGTTTCTCAATTGGATCAGCTTCCTACTCAGATATGTGGGTCTGGTGTCTGGGTTGAAGTGAAGCTACAGGAACTGTTGCATAATTCTCTGTGAAATATTGGGTCTAAATAGCCCTCTTCAGTGGTTGGTAGCCCCTTATCAGAACACCATCAGAAACCCAGTGGTGAGGGCAGAAGGGGTCTTCGTGAGAATCAAACTGCAGAAATGTCCAGCAGCAATAGGACTCCATGGATTCTGTGATACACGGAAGAAAAGAAGAGTGGAGGCCACCAAAGATGGTAAAAGTAATAACAATCATCAGATATTGACAGATATATCAGTTTATGTGGAAAAATTATATAGAATTCAATGAGGGCCATACCACATGGCTGCAGGTACTAGTTCCAATACTTATAGGATATGTGACTCAAAAATATCAAAAAGCAATTACTGTACTCTCAATAATTGAGAGTACAATATTGAGAGTCTCTTGTGAGAATCAATAGCAAACACATCTAGTGATTACTAGACGGATCCATCATTCAAAAATGTATTTAATGCATACAACCACTAGAGAGATGGTATATATCTTATTCCCATTTATAGATAAAAGTTACATGACACATAGAAAACTGAGGGAAGTTAACGGCAGGTTGAGGCAGGAGAATCGCTTGAACCCAGGAGACAGAGGTTACAGTGAGCTGAGATCGTGCCACTGCACTCCAGCTTGGGCAGCAGAGTGAGACTCCGTCTCAAAAACAGAAAGCAACAACAAAAAGAAATGGAGGGAAGTTAAGTCTGGCTGTAGAGTTGTGATGTCCACTATGTAATGCCACTTCACTATCACATATTGCTATATAGATTTGAAATAACTAATGTTAAATAAAGTTAAGTGTTCAGTTCTTTAGTCAAGCTACCCATCTTTCAAATACTGCATATCACAGGTGGCTAGTGACTACCATAGTTGGCAATGCAGACAGAACATTTCTAGCTTCTTTGAAAGTGTTAGTGGACAGCACTGCTAGCTACAGCCTATAGCCCCAGAAGAATTCTACCTCGCCACAATGAAAACAGCAGTGTCTAACACATAATAGGTGTTCCAAACAGGTTTATCTCTTTCTGTTCTTTAGAGAAAAATGAACATTTCTTTCAATGAAGTTTTATTTATTTATTTATTTATTGAGATGGAGTCTCACTCTTTTGCGGAGGCTGGAGTGCAATGGCATGATCTCGGCTCACTGCAACCTCCGCCTCCTGTGTTCAAGCAATTCTCCTGCCTCAGTCTCCCTAGTAGTTGGGACTACAGGCGCCCACCACCACGGCTGGCTAATTTTTATATTTTTAGTAGAGACGGGGTTTTGCCATTTTGGCCAGCCTGGTCTCGAACTCCTGACCTCAAGTGTTCCATCCGCCTTGGCCTCCCAAAGTGCTGGGATTATAGGCAGGCCACCGTGCCCGGCCTTCTTTCAATGAAATTCTTCAAAGAAAAAGTTATATACATTTTCAGCCCACAATATTTTATTGAAAGAGTAAACTGAGGTTAGCTGTGAAACCTAGTTCATAAATGCTTCCTGAGAATGCAAAACTGGAGCATTATTTTTCACTTGTATGGGAGTCAACAGCTAATAGGAAGCAGTGACTTTTAATCTGGTTCTCCTCACTCATGCTGCCAGAACAAAATAAACTTTTGTCAAATAATTCATTCAAAGGTACTGTAATTTCATCATGCAACATCTTCCAAACATTGCTTTTTCTGTTATTACAACAAGTAGAAAATGAAATTCCTACTATCTGTTTCATCGTGTTTAATTTTTGTATTTCAGGAAATTGTGTTTGTTCAGCTATTTGCTAGCAGAGCTAAATATAAGTTTGCTTGAAAATGGAATTACAGAGGAGTTTTTTGTTTTTTTTTTTCCAAGTAGAGATTCTGATCTGTAAGAGCCAAATAAGAACTATTTCAGGTCAAATTCTAGTGTAGTGCTGAAGCATCTCTCTGAATGCAGCCATTTTTCATCAAAGGCAAGAATTCAAATTTTTAGTACATTGAAATCATTTTCCTATATCTACATTTTAAATTCTTCCCCAAATTTCTGACTGCTTATTAATCTAATTTTGTAATTTGGAATAATTTCCTATGATATCATTTAGTAGGTAAATTTAGGCAGTCAATAAAACTATTAATCCACTAAACGATTTTAACTGGGCCTTCAACTTAGCAAGTAACTTTGCCTGCTATCTAGTTATGCTTCTAAGAAGTCAAACTTAATTTGATTTTAACAATGAAAATAAGGATTATATTACCGTTTTCCTTTTGAAATCAGTTAGTCTGAACATGAAAAAAATGACAAAACTGAATGTAAACTGGCATGGCTATACCAAACACTAAAATCATATCTCCTCAGGCTATTGACATTATCTGTGGCAACCTCAATTCAAACATTACCTTTTGTTAAGTGCTTGTAATTCCTAAGGCAAAATGATAAGGAACAGAACTCTGAAAAGAAATTTATTCCGATGGGGTGAAATTCGTCGGGAAGTAAATGTGTTGGTTCCCTTGTGCTGCTCTAAAAAAAATCTATTTTCTCACAGTTCTGGAGGCTGGGAAGTGGAAGATCAAGTCACCAGCAAGTGTTAATGTTCAGATAGGGCTGCTTTCTCTGCTTTCAAGATGGTATGTTTTTGTTATGTCCTCAATGTCCTCACTTGGGAGAAAGCAGAGGGGCAAAGGAGCTGATCCACATGAAACTTCTTTTAGAAGGGCCTTAATGTCATTCTCGAGGGGAAAATCCCTCATGATCTAATCATGTCTTAACTATCACACTTTTTTTTTTTTTTTTTTTGAGATAATGTCTCCCTCTGTCACTGAGGCTGGAATGCAGTGTCACCATCTCGGCTCACTGCAACCTCCACTTCCCAGGTTCAAGTGATTATCCTGCCTCAGCCTCCCCGAGTAGCTAGGACTACAGGCAAGTACTACCATACCTGGCTAATTTTTGTATTTTTAGTAGAGACAGGGTTTTACCATGTTGACCAGACTGGCCTAAAACTCCTGACCTCAAGTGATCTGCCTGCCTCGGCCTCCCAAAATGCTGGCATTACAGGCGTGAGCCACCACACCCAGCAACTACCACACTTCTTAATTCCATTATATTGGCCATTGAGTTTTAACACCTGAATTTTGAAGGGGACATATTCAACCCACAGCAGTAAATACTAAGTGCAGTTATGTCAGCAATTTTTAATTTCCATACAGCCTTAAAGAAATTACCAGCATGACATCTACGTTTGTGATGCACAGACGGAAAAAAAATTAGAAGCAATCACTCATCCCTTCTGAATTTAAATAAAAAGCAATGTTGATTCTTAAATGGTATTTTTACCTGCTGAGAACTATCTTTTAAAAATTAGAAACTGAACAAGGGTTTTCTTTTACTTTGCCTTTGTGCTTTCACAATGTCAAACACAGCCATATTAAAAGAAATAAAAAGTTGCCACAAATGTGATGGGCTTCAATCCAGTGTTTCCAATATTACCAAACTTCCTCTCCTTATCAATTAATTATGGAATAAAATTAATAACCTATTAGAGTATAGGTACGAAGTTATATTTGTTTCAAAACCAGATTATATTGTTCTCCAATGCCAAAAATAGAACTATATTGTAAACTGTATCTGTTAACTAATGCTGATCATCTACATCTGATTTTATTTTTAAGCATCTAATTTTCTGTGTATCAGAGTATGTTTTTCATCTGTTTATAGTTTTTTTCAATAGTTACTATAAAAAGAGAAAGCAAATATGCATTTGCAAGAAAATGTTTAATTTCCTGCTAGAATAGCCTCAAATGGGAATATCAAGGCAGTAGGAATACTTGAGTCAGTAGCTTTAATATCTTGAACTATATAAAAGCAAATAGCAGATACTATTGGTGAAAGTTCCCTTTTCCTCAGTCTGAAATCTAAAAAATTTATTGCTGGAAGAAATATTTGAGGTTTCATAGCCTAACCTTCTCCTTCTATAAATAAAAACATTGACTGGGCATGGTGGCTCATACCACTAATCCCAGAACTTTGGGAGGCTGAGGCAGAAGGATCACTCAATGCCAGGAGTTCCAGACCAGTCTGGGTAACAAAATGAGAGCCCATTTTTAAAAAACAAAAACAAACAAACAAAAAAGAGCCAGCTGCAGTGACATGCCTGCTGTCCTAGCTACTCTGGAGGCTGAGGCAGTAGGATCACTTGTACCCAGGAGTTTGAGGCTGCAGTGAGCTACAATCACATACTACACTCCAGCCCGGGCAACTGAGAGAGACCCATCTCAAAAAAAAAAAAAAAAAAAAAAGATAAAAATATTGAGGCCAGTATGCTTAAATTATTTTAAGATTATAAAATACTTTTATTATGTTCAATCCTTCCTATTTAGAAGGGGATAAACATTCGTAAAAATATACATTTTCCAAATTCTGGTGTACAGGAAAAATAGAAGTCATGCAGAAGTGATTTGGTGCTATAACTGAATATAAACCTAATTTTCTAAGTAAGCAGCTGATACATTTTTGGGGGAAAGGGGACTAGAAATCATTTTTAGGTGACCTTAGCAACAACTATCATTATCATTTATAGCAGCATTTGTGCGGACTCTGGAAGATGGTCAACCAGATACAATTTTTTCCCAAGTACAGCCATCCTATTAAAATCTAGCATATATTTGGGTGAAAGAAATGTTTGTGCCCTTTCAAGGTATTTCAATTTCATATTTGCATGAAATTATTTGTTGCAGTATAAATTCCTTTTCTCCTTTACCACACTAAATTTTAAGGAATGTCCGTTCAATTTCAAGGAAAGGACAATACTTTAAGATCCCCACATCCATTAATAAATACAATCAATTATTTATAAATTATTTACACATTTCATAGCATAAGGGTAAGTTAGCATCAATTCTGCTAAAACACTGAGTAAAATATAAAATAAGATGTTTTTATACCTCTCAGTATGAAGACTAGAGCCCTGA
Organism: Macaca thibetana thibetana; assembly: GCF_024542745.1. NCBI lineage: Eukaryota > Metazoa > Chordata > Mammalia > Primates > Cercopithecidae > Macaca > Macaca thibetana. The sequence continues at coordinate 65,674,250 of NC_065594.1, forward strand.
ACCATGGAAATTATGCAGCTAGGTTTTTCATGTGACATTGAAGGAAGGCCCAATTTATATTGAAGCAAACTGTCTAGAGTGGTCCCTGAGAACCATGGGAAAATCCAGATGTTGTTTAGTACTGGACACAACACAAAGGGAGAGATGGAGTTTGAAGAAGCTTAATTTGACCCACCCAAGAGAGTAAGGTATTAAAAAGGGAAGGAAGAATGGCCAATAATAGTAATAAACCATTGGAGAGCATTAATGACAGTTCCATCACTTATTACGTTTTAACTGAAAGTAAACATTAGTAGTTATAAACTCTCCCCAGATGGAAATGCAGAGATTATTTTTAAAACAGTATTTTCTTTTCATATCATGAAACAATCTGTTCACATTCTTTTAACCAGCAGTTTTATCTGGACAAAGTAATTTGCCTTTCTTTAAAGTAGCATCGTTTTTACTTACAGAAGTTCAGGTATGCAAAAAACAAATGTTCATACAATATTGATGATCAATCTTTGTATTGTTTCTATAATTTTGATAACTGCATAATTTCCTTATAGATTTTTGAACCTCACATGAATTATTAAATGAATTTTAATTTTTTTTTTTTGAGACAGGGTCTTATCTGACATTGGGCTGGAGTGCAGTGGTGTGATCTTGGCTCACTGCAACCTCTGACTCCAAGGCTCAAGAGACCCTTCCATTCCACTTTTGCCTTCCAAGTAGCTAGCACTACAGGTGCATGCCACCACGCCCAGAATTTTTTTTTTTTGGTAGAGACAGAGTTTCGCTATGTTGCCCATACTGGTCTTGAACTCCTGGGCTCAAGCGATCTGCCTGCCTCAGCCTCCCAAATTGCAGGGATTACACGCATGAGCCACCACACCTGGCCAATATTTTCCTTTTAATATCATTTCAACAAGTTTTTATTGTACTCAGAAAATAAGATTAACTTAGATAAAGTCAACAACTTGAGTATCATATGTTAAACATACACACTCCAAACTTGAGACAATTTATTCAAGAATAACCTTTACGATTCAAACAAATTGATTGTCTTGAATGTATGATAATTATAAAATAGTTGGAGTTTTTATTCTTAATCAGTTAATAAGCTCATCTAGGCAAATTTTGTATTTTAGTCAATTTATTTTCTCTTCCATGATTTAAAAACTTTGAAATACAAATTGCAATACTTGGTGCTTTTAATTATGCCTATTTTTCAGAGTAAAAAGCAATGATGTATGTGCAGGGTAATACTTACCAACAATAGAAAAATACAAAGAAAATATGTGTTCTATTATATCCTGCCACAGATATAAGACAACTTTTGGTATATTTCCTTCCTAAGATAGATTCAAAAAGAGATAAACCAATCATCACTTTTCCTTTGGTAATATAGGATTTTCCTGTATCAATAAGTGTTCTTGGTAATCCCAAATTATCTCATGTTTTTTAATGATAGGGGATTACAAACATATATAAAAACAGATTAATGAACCGAATGTACTCATTGCTCAACTTCGGTAGTTATGAAACATATGATGAATCTTGTGTTCTCTATATCCCTACCCACTTGCCTGTCATGATTATTTAAAAGTTAAATCTAGACTTTGTGTCATGGGATCTTGATATTTAATGGCTGCTAAATAACATATTTCTTCTATTTGTCACATTTTAAAAACCGTTCTTTTTTGTTATATATCTTAATCATCTTCAATATCTGTAACATTTATGACTATTTTACATTATTTTAAATTTAAAAGGTGAAAAGACAGAATTACTAGTGAAAAAGAACACGTGTTAGAGTGAAATTAGTGTCAAATTGAATATTAGTAGGAGTTTGACATTGGAAATGTCATTTCTTTAAGCCTCAGTTTTCCTGGGAACTAAAATACTGTACTCATTAGTAGAATTGTTGTAATTCATAAAATACATATGTTTTCTGGCACAAACAGGTGATGTTTCCTATTGACTAATTTTATCCTCTACTTTCTGGACATATTCATGGGGGAAAAAGTAAATCTGATAAAAACTCCTTATTACTCAAGCATTGAAAATAATAAAATAACTTTTTATGAGTATAATTTAACTATGGACTTTACAGTGTATATCAGTGGGAATAAATTTATTAATTTAATTCTTTATATTTTCGTATTCAAATTTAGCATTTCAGATAAATTACACTGAGTGATGATTCATTGAATATTAAATATAAGTGTGCTTAAATTCAAGTTCAAGCATTATATTTGATAGAATATCTTAGTAATTTATATTTCATTTGGAGCTGTTGATGGATAACTGTAAATTAGAACATATTGCTATAAATCATTTGAATTTCAATCTATTACCAGAATTCTCAAAATCAGGGAAGGCATTACTGTATAGTTATTTCAGCAAAAATATTTTATAACACATGAAATAGTCCTTTAGAAGTTTTACAATTGTAATAGAGGTTTAATATATGGAAACAATCTCTAACAAGATAAAGTTGATAATTTGAAGGATAATTTATTATAAAATGTAAATGTGCCTATGAGTTTTTCTGAGAAATAATAAAATCATATTTTGATAAATTGACTTAAAGTAACACCTTTAAAGGAACAAAGATTGATATCGTCGAACATAATTGAACACATTATCTTTTTGCCCATTGTAGAATGTGCTGTTATAATGGCTTATAAATACTGTAAAGTATTCATACTATAGAGAAAATGATTAAAATGAATTTAGAAATGGCAAATAGCTCAATTTAAGCCTAGTAGCTATAGACTGGAATGCTGGTTGGACCCAACTAATAGCATGCCTGTAAATAAATTATATTTTCTCACTATTTATCTACATATATATTTTAAAAGCTGGGTCATTTAAATGCTTCTTTAAGTCCTTTGAAGTATCAACATTGAAAAGTTGGACACTTCTTCTCTATGTCTAAACCATCTTTTTATAGATTTTTCTATAAAATAGTATCTTATAAAACTTCACTAGAAGTGATTTTTTAAAAGTCTCAAGAAATATTGATAAGCAAAAATGACTCAGATCATTTCTATAGAGATTTTATTGACTGTTAAGGTGAGTATATGAACCATGCTCAAGTTTACAAAAATAGCAACCAAATATCTAATCTCCCCTGGCTTACAGCAAAGGCACTACCTAAGAATAATATAAAAATATCCAGACCATCCTGGCTAACACGGTGAAACCCCGTCTCTACTAAAAATGCAGAAGATTAGCCGGGCGTGGTTGCGGGCACCTGTAATCCCAGCTACGCGGGAGGTTGAGGCAGGAGAATGGCGGGAACCCGGGAGGCGGAGCTTGCAGTGAGCTGAGATCGCGCCACAGCACTCCAGCCTGGGCGACAGAGCGAGACTCAGTCTCAAAAAAAAATAAAGAAAAAGAAAATTCTTGACCCAGTCTTTACCTATACTGGAGTCGAAGAGGATGCAGCAAGAACATTTTGACCAATGGTAGAAAGGAATCGTCAATGTCTTCTGTGGTCATCTATGGTAATAAACCAGGTCTGGTGTACCCTCTTTTGCTGGATATATCTGTTAGTAGAGAATTAAATGAGGTCATTAATGGCTCAGAAAGGAAAATGTATGAAAACAGTAACCTAGTTTCTATGTCAATCTAGATCCTGTCCTGCTTAATGGGAAACAGGCATTTAGCTTTTTACATTTTTGTGTCTAGTCAACATGAGCATCCAAATCACAGACATTTATTACACATTTGGCTGGAGAATATGTCATAAGCCATCTCTTCCAAATCAGAGGAAGGTGGAAATTATCTAAACAACATAATTTTTAAACACACAGACAGTGTTCTGCAGAATGTCAAATAGGCAAAAAATAATAAAAATAAAAATATAAAAAGGTAAAAATTAAAAACTGACCATAGAAACATAGTGGGGGAGGGTTATTGATAGAATTAACAGACGGTAGGATTAGCCACTTGAGAAATGTAAATCACAAGGAAAATTATTTCACAACAGTTTAAATTCCTATAATGTGTCCAGAGGGCTTGATCATCATGAAACAGAAAAAACGTCAAATGGCTAAGATTAACTGGTACCATTTGTATGAGTCTTTTCTTTCAGATGCCTTCATCTGGAAGAGTTTACTGTATACATACTCAACCTACTTATTTTCTCCCGAAGGATCCGGGGAAAAATTTGGTACCAGATAATTACTATATATACAGAGCCTCACAGTTCAAATAAAACTCGGTGATAATTTTGATTGCAAGTTGATAATGCTAAAAATTATATAAAGCCATAGTTACTGTTTATACTGTTTGGGCAAAGCACATCTGTAAATATTTGGTCTATGATAATTTGATCTTAAATAGTATCATTATGCTTCTTCCACAGAATTGGCTATGCAGGCAGCTGAGATAAAGGTACAAAATATTAGGATCATACCACAAATGCCTTAAACACTCAATTAGCAATAGTGAGCTCAGAAACAAATACTGCAATAAGGCTGGCTTTTCTTAAAAAATAATTAAAAAGGCTTTGTGCTTAATGACCAAATGCTCCTTTTCTTAATTTGGGCAACTGTATCATATTGTGTTGACTTTGGGAATGTTCAAGTAGGTTAACAAGCCAAATAGATTGTTGTCTAGAAAAAGTTTTGGCAGAGCTAAATGTGAAAATGCTCAGAAAATTTTTTTGTAATATTAGCTTATAATAATTTCTAAAATCGTTATAAGAATTGTATGTCTTTAATATTAGTTTATAATATATATCTTACAAATAATGTAGTAAATGTGTTATTAGCAAATGGTATAGTTGTTAGAAATATTACTTTAGCAAATAGACTAAGGGTACCAGGTTCAAATTTACCGAGGTTTTTACATTTGTCAGTACAGTAGAAAAGGGAATGCTTTTTTTTTTTTTTGAAATTCATTGAAAGAGCATACACTCTACTTAAAAAAAAGTCAATGTACTCTTACTAAGAATAATACACTTCACCTTGTGTGAGCTACAAAAGCAAAAAACAACCATGTCCTGGGCTCTTATATGTGCCTAAAAGTCTTATGCATATAAGCTACAGAATAATAAAACAGGGATACTTATTTTGTGCTTATTATTTACCTGGCCCAGTATTTAGCTCTTAATCCCGGTTACAAGAACCATATTCACCCCACAACTGCCACCCAAAAAAAGCTGTGTAGATATATAGACAAGGATAAGGTATTTCTTTTATATTATCACATTATGACTAGGATCCCACACAATTATGGGGTCTTGATGCTGTAAGTACAAATCATGGTCTAGTTGCTGAGAATGAAATACGCTCTAGATAGTTTGATTGTAAAGGAATTTAATATAGACTTACAAAAATACTGAATAATTGGAAGAGATGGAGAGAGAGAGGTTAGCCTGGACTTCAGGAAGAACCCCTAGTGTCTCAGTATCTGCCATGATGCCAAAAATGCTGCTGCTTCTGCTAAGGCCAAACAATTGCAGGATGACTCGAAGCTGCTGCCTCAGCATCTAGCTCTAGATCCTTGCCTTTTGTTTCTTAGCAGACCTGCATATTGGATACATTTATCTTTCAGTCCATCTATTTCCCAAATAAAACAGTTTTAATTTAAGTTTTCAGTGACAGCAGTAGTTTGCCAAAATCTAAATCACATACAGGTTTATTCCAAGGGCCTCTGGGAAATGACTATTTTAGGGTTCCAGTTAGTTTTGCATTAGAGAAAAACAAACTAGAAAGAAGGTTGAAAGGGTTTTAAGCAAGACAATCCACATATCCTCCACAGTATAACAACTTCGACTATCTATATGGGGAAAGTCATTTTGGCCTATGTGCAAATATAGGCTGCAATCTTACGTTAGTCTTCCAATTCCTACTGAGCTGATGTTGAAGATGGCTATAGACTAAAAGTTACACACACACAGCCCAAAATAAGAGGAAAAATCACTTTATTTGCTGAAAGATAAAAGAAGGATGTTGAACACAGCCACTCAGTCCTTCCTACATTTTAGTTGCCACTTTGTTCTATTAGACATTTCAGCATGGGGCTGTCTTTTCAAGTGGGAGCCACCTCCAATGCCATATTACTAGATAGACTTTATTAAGCAAAAAGTGATTCAAATTACAAGCAAGAGCAAGAAGATTTTTCAGTGAGCTGCAATGGGAGTGTTGCTACCAAACCGTTTTGATTTTTTAATCCATCATGTATTTCCCCAGGAACTGCATCCTCTTGGATAACAGCATTTGTCCTTCAATCATATAGCAGCATTTATTTTCCATGTGGCTAAAAGGAAGTATATGAAACAAAAAATCCTTACATAGTTCATAAAGATTTAACAATCTTTATAAGAGTCAGGAAAGGAAGAGATAATATGGAAAAATTACCTTTTAAAACTAATTATTAGATAATGTACAGACATTATAAGAGTGTTAGATGCATTCTAAGGATAAAACATTTAGTTACAAATTAATGTAAAATTATGATACATAATTTTCATTTTTAAAATACTTATTGAGCTTAGTATAGTAGGCTTACACTCACATAAACCACATGGAATGTATATGTGTTTTGGTAGAATAAGGTGGATTTGAAAGTTATTAAATATTAAAATATAAAGATATTACCATAGAAATCATATAGGATTAAAAAGAAGTGAGCAATCATGTCATATTTAAGATCTCACATTTTCCTAGTATGTGCCTCAAATATAATGGGTACATAATAAATATTTGCTAAATCAATGATTTATAAAAACTTGGATTCATAGAAGTATTTCATCTATTCAGTACCACAAAACGACATATACAAACATAGACAACATAACATAATGTTACATTTTTATTACATACAAATTTAAATTGCTAGACTGTATTGCAAGTAAAGAATTTAGCTGTGCAGCCTTTCTTGTTGAAAATGCAAACAAGAAAATCATATAATAAATGATAAATAAATTTATACGTCCTAGATTACTACTATTGATATCAAACAGCCTGGAACGTTGTGCAATATGTGTACAATAAAGAATGCTCCAAGCGGCAGTGTTAAGGTAGCCTAGGTCTGTCTACTCTTCATGCACTTCAGTGTCTTTTAAGGGACCTCTTGGAAATTTGCCATTTCTGGACAACTGGAAATGGTTAGAATTTCTGTTAGCCTATTCATGGTCTCACTAAGCCTCTATTCACATTATGAAAGGTATCACCAAAATGTCTATGAGACTGTACAGTTTCTTTTTTTCTTTCTTTTCCTTTCTATTTTTCTTCAGGATTCCCATCTGTCCTCTGGAGTTCTCTGTTACATCCTTAGGTAATCTGGAAACCAACCTATTTTCTATGACAAAGGCTAAGAATCATTCACTATTATTATGCAGAACTAATCTGTAATTGAAACTCCTTTTTGTGAATCCCCCCAGGTATTTTCTCACCATCATCACTGAGGTGACTTGTTCTGTGTCCAGTTCATTGAAATTCCCAGACCCAGATGATCTGATAGTCGGTTATTTTAGAATTTTGCCCTTATTTACTTTTATCTGTCAAGTAAAGCCAAGGTATTTTTCTCCCATCTCTTTTGCGGCAATCACGAGTGTTAAACTGTGACAATAACTGCTTAGTGTGCAGAATACTTTAGAGAAATAGTGTTCAGCAATTCCTGTTAATAATGTGAATTTGGGTGAATTGTAATGTTCGAGAAAAAGACTCCATAAACTGTATGTCCCTTTACACATCTTTCATTAGTTAGAAGAAATTGCTGTTTATAGTAAAACTTATAGTAAAACGTTAAAAGGATATGCATTCAAATTAAGGGCCATGAATATGAGCATTTATAATGTGAGTTATAGAATATTTCAGCAATAGATGTAAATAGTAGTGGCTAGTACTGAAGTTCATACCATGATTCCTCTTTTAAAATTATGTTATGATTTCCATCTCTCAACCTCAAAACTTCCTTATCATCAATCTCAGGGCTAACTTTATCAAAAGAAAAGGAAAAAAGAGATTCTGAAATCAATTATACCCAAATATTTATCTTCATTAGAGCATTGATTTTTAATTTTATGGAATCTAGGATTTATGTATAATATAATTGAATTATATTATTGTGTAATAGAGTTGTTATGAATCCTGATGAACTATTAGCAACTCAATAAATAATAACATTTAATACAGATGTATCTGTGAAGACATATGCAAAGAACTTGTAATAACCTAAAGAAAGCCTCACCTTGTGAGAAAATTTATTAATTCAGTAAGGTTTTAGATTTGATACAAGTGAGTTCAATCCTGCTCCACCTTATTTTTTCTTTGGGAACTTGAACATATCACACATTTTCACGTGTTTTTTATGTGTAAAGTAGACGTTATAACAAGATTCACATCTATTTGCTGTTAGATTTAAATTCAATATTATAAATGGATGATTTGAATGTTTGTTGTATCCATAAAGTGACCAATAATTATTGGATGTTTTAAATATTATTTCCTCAAGTCCCCAGGTTTGCTTCACATTTAGTTATTTTTATATATTTATTTTTTTTGAGATGGAGTCTCACTTTGACATCAGGCTGGAGTGAGTGCTATGGCACGATCTCGCTCACTGCAACCTATGCCTCCCAGGTTCAAGCGAGTCTTTTGCCCCAGCCTCCCAAGTAGCTGGGACTACAGGCGTGTGCCACCATGCCCGGCCATTTGCTTCACTCTTTACTGTGAGTGTCATATGGAGTGCTGTCTTCCCAATGGATATGACTTAACATGGCCACTAACTTCTCTAATAACCACTTTCTAGGCAGAATGTTTCTAAAAGACTCACTGTGCTTAGATGCCTGCTTTCATGTGCCAGGCATGATTACATTTTTTATATAGTATCAGTGACTGAATACAGTAGCTCTTAGCACAGGGCATAACATCCTAAGGAGAATATTTGTAAGCAAGTCGCAACATTAAGTCAAATTTGTTGTTACTTCTGTTAGAAACTGGAAGCCAAGATACTAAACGATCTGGTTCAAAATTGGTATGGGTCCACCCTAATGTGAATCAGTGTGAATCTCTTTATTCAGGTCCTATTCTTCTTTTGTCTAACTCAACTATACCGGGATGTCCATTCCTTGCTTCAAAGCTTTTATTTCTAACAAGAAAAAAATCATAATTTCCTTTGTACCTGCACAAAGTTCATGGAGTACTGATTCTTTATCAATTGTCTTCTATGAGATTCTTTGTTTCCCTCCCATATGCTTTACAAAATTCTGGCTGGCTGCTTTACTTTTTAAATACAATTGAAATGGCTTACTTTTTTTTTTTTTTTCTAACTTGATAGCTCTTTGTGTAAATCCACTGTATCTGTAAATCATATTCTCTTGGCTGCAATCAGTTTCCTGGTTCTGTGTACTGAGGCACCCAGAGAAGAAATCACAACTCCTTTTAGCAAAACTGGTAAAGGTCTGAAGTGACAAAACAAAATGAATCTACAATCCTAGAACATCATGGCATTGAGTATGTAATACGAATAAATCTCTGTACACCTTTTCTCCTAAATCAGCTTGATCAATCTGTTACTATTTAATCACTTTACAACCAATATTGTTTGGTTCCTAATTTATTAATCTTAATACCCATTCACCAGTTTGAAAACTAGCTCTCTCTCTGACTACTCTACTTTTGTAATATTGCCACAACTGTCTTACTCAGCAAGATTAAAATACCCAATTTAAGCTTTAAGATTTCTAACAGCTTTGAAACAGTATCTCTTTATTCTACAAGTCTGATGAGGCTTTATTTTTGATATCCATCTTTTAATTTCCATTTATACAGAATCACCTTTGCTCAACCTGTGCCTTTACCCTTCAAGGATGTTAAGGCCTCCTAATTAGTTTCTTTATCGACAATCTTTCTTGTCCTCTGGCATCAAGTTATTTTTTCTAAAACACCACTTGAATCTTGGGTTTTAGCATCAGTTTCCAAACACAACATTAAAATGCTTAGATATTCAATGTTTCAAGAAGCCCTTTGAAAATTACATTTTTCCAAAAAGACAAGATTGAACAGGCAGCTCATTCATTTGTTTTGTCCTTTTGTGATGTTTGCCTTTCTACTTCAAATATTTTTTGAGAAAATAACCAATTTTTCTTAAATATGCTCTATTTTCAACTAAATATTAGTCCATTAATGACTACGCAAATGTCATAATGTTATTTGTTATCACTGACGTAAATGTGACGGCTGCTTATGAAACTTATTTTTTTACCAAAATTAAATGATTAAAAATTAATTGAAGTGTGGAGACATACTCCAAATAAACATTTTGTCATTACAGAAATAAATAAGGGGAAATTTAAAAGTAGTATGCATATACCGGAACTATATTCATAAGAAAATATTCAGTATTATGGGTGGACTTAGGTACAGCTAATGTCATTTATTAAGTAACAGAAGACAGAAAGCCCATTAACAGTAGATCCAGAAAGGGAAATTCTAGGTAAAAATAGACAAAATTTATAGCTATACTACTCACAGATTCCAGATTTATGATATTTTGGTATGTTCCTTTAAAATTTATATTTATACCTTGGTCAGTTTTTAAAAGTAAAGAAATTCCAAAAGAAGTTGCATAGCAAAACTTTTCCCCTGTGACTTTGAGATGCATATTTTTAAGGATGAGATTTAATTACATTCCCCTAAAAGATATACTTGTTTTCATAGCTGATCTGAGATAAAGGTTTACAAACATACTGCATCATGATCGAAGGTAAATTATTTCCCTAGTTTCTACTTTTATAATAGAAATGAAACCAAGTAAAAAGGGACATCACCCACAAAAAACCACCACTGTGCAAAAAGCACATACTTTAGTCCTTCTCCTCTACTTAAACATTTACTTTGAAGCAAATAATGAATCCAGGGTCTTTGAGATAAGCTAAAAACGTAACTAGATTCTGTTAAAGAAAAAAATGTGGCAAATAATTCTCACACCGTCAGTTGGATGAGTCCACTTTTCAAGTTCCAATTGTAGTCTAGGGAAAATCATTTACCAAACAAATTTTTTAAAAAATACAGTTGCACAGGGCACTATAGGTCAGGGCTACTAATTTCCACATTGATCAGCTTCATGCTGTATTGTTAGGAATCTGATTGAAACATATAATTTTATTGCAAATAAAGATGCTGAGTGTAGAACAAGAATAAATTCCTTTCATCTGAAAATGAACTGGAAATTAATATTTTAAAAATATCTAGTCAAATACCTGTCATGTCAAGTACCAGACATGCCAGGTACTTTCATCTATTCTGTCTTGTACAATCATACAAATCAAGCAAACAAAATAATCATTTACCAGTTCTTTCACATGTATTGTTTATTCAGTAATAAGTAGAAACCAGGTATTTTGTGTATCTTTTATTTAGTAGCCCTGAAAAGGTTTCTATCAAGATGCACACTTTTTGCAGTAAATGAACAGAGGCCCCATAGATTCAAAATGGCAAGTAAATGTTATGTCAAAAGTGAAAGGTTTTTTTTTTTTTTCTGCTTTTAAAGCAGAACTCCCCATCTCCTTTCTCTACAACTGATGCCGGTGGCTGACATTAGACTTTATTTAAAATCTTTTACATTTTTATTATATACCAAAAATTATTTTATATAAGTCAAATAGCACAATTTGCCCCTCTTTTTCATGTCCCCATGATTGTTCATCTTTTTCACTCCGATTGCTACATGATTTGTGAGCTATGACTAACGAATACAGTGAGGGATCCTAAATTCATTAGAACTACTGGAGGGAGGGGGCCAAGATGGCGGATGAGAAGCAGCTGTGGTCCCTGGGTCTCATGGAGGTGAATGAAAATGGCAAGTGAAATCTGCACTTTCAATGAGATATCCGGGTTCTCGCACTGGCACTTACTAAGCGGATGGCTTGGCCCACCGGGACCCCTCACTCCCAGCCAACGGAAGTGGTCAGTGATTATGCGGCCCCACCCAGGAAACCACACTTTTCCCATGGATATTTGCAACCTGCAGATCACAAGATCCCCTCGTGAGTCCACACCACCAGGGCCTTGGGTCCGAAGCAGATAGCTGTGCAGACCCTTGGGGAAGTGGCCACTCAGCCCTGGGAATTCCGGTGAGGCAGGAAATCTATCCGTGCATTCCCCTAGGAATGGGGCTGAATCCAGGGAGCCAAGCAGCCTCATTCTGTGGGCCCAACTCCCATGGCACCTCACAAGTTAAGACCCACTGGCGTGGAATTCCAGCCAGCCAGTGGCAGCAGGCTGGAGATTGCTTGAGATGAACTGAGTTCCCGGAGGATGGGTGGCCACCATCTCTGCGGTTTTACCTGAAAGACAAACTAGACATAAAATTATTATGAATCCAATTATTATGTTTATTTTTTCTTGATCTAATTACCTATTTAGATTTGTTCTAAAATTTGTTCTCTTTTTGAAAATCAGGTCTTCAGAAGCTAATGGTTCATATAGTTTACACTAGTTTCTTTTGACATCCGGCTAAGTGAAAGAACATCAAGACCATCTGCTTATGGTCACATTTGCCAGAAGTGGTATATGCCTTTAGTAAGTGCAAGTAATATAAACATCCTGTACTTTTTATTTTTCAAACGTTATGAATCTTGTTTTAGAATGATCTGTATTTACACAAAAATTTTATAACAAAACGGTTGTCAAATTTCATGACTCTAATTGCCTGTACCCAATTACATAATAACACTTTACTTGAAATTAGTTACAAAGCAAACACTCTAGTTTACTCTTTATAAATTAGGTCATGTACTCTGACCACACAAAAGTGAATAATTTGAAAAGTATAGAACAATATACCTCTATTTGTTTCTACTGGATATTATGAAGTGTTTCTGATGCTAAAAATAATATTATGACCTGTTCTTGCTGGAGAACATACCATTATTCCACTGTATATGGTTTGGTGAGTAGTGGTTGAGTTTCAGAAAAAAAATTAGAAGACATTTCAAATGGGCAATTTATAGCTAATTTGTGAAAAACGTACTTTCTACATTGTTAAGTATTTATTATAAATGTGATTCAAAAGTTGAAACTGGTCATTCATACCAGCTGGGGACACCTTGTAGTTCTACATAATACTAATGAAATTTAATCCTACTCAGCAACAGAATTCACTGAAGGAAGATACAGGACCTTGGTGGATGACACAGGTGAGTGACCTGGCTCCCAAACCAGACAGACAATAGGAAGTAGCATTGAGTTTCTAATTTAAGAATTAGGTTATCATTTTTACCTTTCCCCCTCTAACCAAATGACCTAATAAATCATGTATTTGAAAGTCACAAAGACTTTCATGTATTCTCCTATTTAAATCAACTTATGATCCTCAATAGTTTTATATCAGAACCAGGAGATTTTTGTGTAGACAGGTAAATTTTATATTGAGCATGATCACTCTAGTTCTTAATAAATTACCAAGTATAAAATCAAAGCCTATGGGAAAATGAGGCCAATTATAAATTGCCTAATTGTGTTTCTGAGAAATGTCAACACAAGTTGATAGAAAATAGCTAAATACTTATAATCCTTATCTCCTCAGGTATAACATTGGCTTGTGAAAAGAAAACTTGCCATTTGTCAAAAATTTTAATATATTTTGAATAAAACAATTCCATCCAAATCTATGATATAGAATAAATAAAAGATTTTCTTTAAAAGCCTACCAACAAAATAGTTTACGATATGGATTTAGCTAAAGGGCTATGAATTAATGTTATGTATGTTAACACGGATTGGAAGCCAATATTTATGGCAAGAATTCTGTCAAAAATCCGATGTTATATATTTTCTTCATACTGAGCAAGAATAGTTACTTCTCCACAGAAATGGTTTTTAAACACTCCTGGTAAAAATAACTCTCTTCTTCAATGAAGTGTACTCAAATCAACAATGTCTTCTTTTCTTACTGATTGACAAGTACAAAACCCAGCACACTCAGCATAGGACCTAGGTAAACTACATGAAGCTTGAAACACACAATTCACATTCCTAGTCCATTATAATCTGTTATTTGGATAGAAGAACACCTTGAAGATGAGTCAATATTTCTCTTGTTTTAGTTAGGAATTTGGATTGAAACTGTGAAATGATTACAATCGGATTTCAATAAAAATTTTCCCTGGTGATTCTGTTCTGTACTCAAAACTAATAGAAACTAAGAAAAGTTTTATGCTTATGAAAGCCCATAACAAAGGCCAGTGAAGTTTTATATTTTTTCATTATTTGGAAAACATTTTGCAGGAAATATAGTTGCATATTTGAAAGGTTAATTCATTGAGTGGTATTATGAACAGGTATTGGTGATGGGAACACTCATGTGAGACAGTGGATATATCACCTTCTGTCTAATTGGCTTGTCATTCTGATATAATAGAAACAAAATTGTTTTTAGAAAATCAGGGCTTTTGTAATGGAAAATGACTTATGCAATCCTAACTATTTCAAAAGAAATTAAACATTTCTTTGCTTTTTTTTAAACCTTTAATACTTCAAATAAATGCAACTTATTTTAGATTTATATATTTTTAATTAGTAAAAGCTGAAATTCGTAACTATATATTTTCTTAGAAATTAACTTTACCCTTTGATTTAAAACTTTAGTATTTAAATTGCATTGGATTTAAAAATTTGACTATTTAATATTAAACTATTAAATATTTTTAAACAAATATAATAAATTTATAATTTTGCATAGGAACTTTTATTCCAAATAATATCATATATGACAGCATATCAATTATTCAATTCATCTAAAGATATCCATAGTTGATTATATTTAAAAAATATATTGAGTGTATATAGTCAATTACAGTTCATAATTTTTAAAAATCAACTCTAAAATTTTATATTTCATCCTACAGGGTATTTACCAAAATCATTTATTGTGATATACCTGATTATTTGTGATTTATTTACCCAATGCAACTGAAAAATTGAGACCCAGACACAATTAGCCAGTGTCTTAAAAATATATTTTTTAATATCACCAATGTTTTTAAAATGTAACTTTACCTGAGTTTGAATGCAGAACACTGAATATGTGCCAGCTATATTTAAAGAATAGCTGTCATTATCTTCCCTGTAGAAATCACATACTCTTCCTACAAATAAAATGGTAGATTTAAGGGTAATATATACTTATCTGCTTTATGCTATTCTAGATGTATGTTCTAAATATGTCCCATTTAGGTATGCATACAATTGTTTGATGATGCATGAATGTATATACATTGATGTGGATCTGGTATAATTTAACTTCAAAATGTTCTTTTTTGTTTTGTTTTGTTTTTTGTTTTTTTGAGATGGAGTCTCGCTCTGTCACCCAGTCTGGAGTGCGGTGGCATGACCTCGACTCACTGCAACCTCCGCCTCCCGGGTTCAAGCAATTCTCCTGCCTCAACCTCCCAAGTAGCTGAGACTACAGGTGCATGCCACCATACTAGGCTAATTTTTTATATTTTTAGTACAGACGGGGTTTCACCATGTTAGCCAGCATGGTGTCAATCTCCCGACCTTGTGATCTGCCTGCCTCAGCCTCCAAAGTGCTGGGATTACAGGCATGAACCACCACACCCGGCCATTCATTAAGCACATTAACATCAACACTATTTTCTTTTAAACTTTTATAAACACTCATACTCACATACCCCAAAGTAAAACTAATTGAAAATTGAAAATCATTTGATCTAAATGAAAAGTCATGCTTCACAGGTATATATAAATGTATATTCACAACTGTATATAAATGTACATTTTTCAAGTGTACATGTTATATTATTGTCATCTACATATTGTTTTTAATATAAGTGATACATTTTGAAGTGGATGCTGAAACAACTTCAGATGTCTGTTTTCCATGTAATCTGTGATATTCTTAGATTCCCAAAATGTGTAAGCTGCATGGCATCAACTTTGAGAAATAGAAATTTGGATAGTAATTTTTCATGAGACATGCACTTTCATTTTTTAGTTTATTGATATGCTGTCAAATTATATCATTTTAAAATAAAAATAATTGCATTACTATAAAAGTAAGTACAGATTAACATATATAACAAATGAATAAATTTTAAAAAAGCATTTGGATTTGTCTCTACATAGAAACTTCTATTTCCCATAAATATTTTATATACACTAAACCTATGCTTTACCCTGTTTTCCAGCTAACCTATTTACTGTGGACTGATTGCTTCATGAAAATCACATTCTGCAACTTGGACCATGGCATAACTGACAGCAATATTTCAACCTGCTCCCACTAAGATTATAACCAGAATGAGTTAGCTTTCCTTACTGCTCCTATCTAAGAACATTTCTCTTAGTAGCAAGCACCCTGAAGAAGTCCTCAAATAGGAAGTGTTAACTACATCATATCTGGAAGGCAATGGGAAAAAAAAAAGATGTTATTTTGTGATACATTTTAGATTTAGGAACATACAAAAATAAACACATGCTCCTCACATATTATTAAATGAGATCATAGCAGAAACTGGCGGTCCAAGTGGAAGTTCTTAAACACATCTGGCTTATATCAATATAACTAATAATAGCATTTCCTTAGAAACTAAAAAATCTTGGACAAAGATTGATCTAAATAAAACACTAGTACAACAGGCATAAAAGGAACTGTCCTCTACACACTGAGATATATGTTTACACTATTCTCAGCTTTATATTTGATAGTTGCCTCAGACTGTGTACTTAATATTTAACATATGTTCAGTTAATGATTTCTTACTTGCAATACCTTTAATTCCTATCATTATCTTTTATATATGCAAAGTCCTTTATATATTTAATCTTGTGGGATGAGGTCCAGCAGCTTAGCATCCTGATCATTAAGGTTTCTAATTGTCATACAGTATATTTCTTGTTCTTTCCAAGTTCCCATCTATGACTCACTACCTTATCATTTAAGGAGTATTACTCTGCTCATTCACCATGCTTAGTCACTGTAAATATCTTACTGTAAATGAGCTAGGTTTTTCCACTAGAGTGAAAATAGCAAGTTAAAAACTTATCAGAAACACTGGAGCCTAAAAATATATGATGTGGCTGAGAGAATCGCTGAAAGTAGGCATTCTATAATACTGGATTAAAAATTAGGAAATTATCTATCTTGTATATATTATCCATACCTAATCAAAATCTAATTTAGTTTCATTAAACTTACTGAATATCTCCCAAGAGATATTTCAGTTCAAGAGATAGACTTGTATTTGATTTTAGTTCTAACATTAACTACTGACCTATAATAATTAGTTTAATTTGTAAAATAAGATTATTGATACTTACTGCACAAAATTGCTTAAAATTAAATGTAATAAAGTATGTAGGCCATTTTATTTAGTACCTGGCTCTTATTAAACATGTTGTATACATAATTATAATTCTTAATCACTACTATTGATAATAATATATATTAAATGGCTATTAATATATAATTATACTGTTAATATATACTATATTAATCATATAATATACTAATATAGTATCATAGTATATTATATAGTGTATACTACATACATATAGTATATACTACATGCAAGAAACCTCGCAGCAGAGAAAATGCAACAGATATCTAGGAAATGATTTTTTTTCCTGTTTCCTCCACTCCTGGACTGATACACAATAATGTGATAATTTGGGACAGTCTATCATCTAACCCTTTTTTTTTTTTTTGACATATATATTTAAAAACCTGTCGAAAATCACTGAGTTTGTAGGTAATTGGTCATATGGCTTTAACTAATTGGCTGCATGACCAAATAATACCAATACTGCATCTAGAACACCAGAATAACATATTATTTCCTTTATTAAGACAATTTATGTAATATGCTGACATATAATAGTATATAATATATGTATATACTATTTATATATACTAATATGTACTAAGTGTACACTGAACTTTCCGGATTATTGTAAGACAAAAACACACTGTTTCTCTATTCTCTTGTTCTCACAGCTACTAACACTGACCTAATTCAGTCTTTTATTACATTTTGTCTAGATTTTTGCCAAACCCTCCAATTTAACTTTTCTGTCTTTCCTCTCTCACTCAGTCAGACTTCAATTTCCTGGCAATTGCCTTCCAAATTACATAGGCAAATGTTTTAACTCATACTATTAATAATTTGTAATGATTTCATATTACTTTTGGAAGTAAGTTAAAGATCCAGAAATTATCAAGGCTGTATGTGATTTTATTAGCCACTTCCATGGTCATTTATTCATTCTGTGATTAAGATTTAGTGATCACAACGTATATGCCAGATCGTGTTTTACATACTAAGCACAAAAAAATGGTTTGGATAAGGTCTCTAAAGAAGTTAATGAGAAAATCCATTCATTGATATATGTAATGGAAGCAACATGATGAGGCTGTAGGGATATCAGGAAGGACCAACTCTCTCTCCGCACAGTACAGAAGATGGCACTTAATGTTATCCTTGAGAAGTGGATTTTTTCAGAAGAAACAATATGTTGAAAGACTCAGAAAATTAAAACTTACAGCTATTCAAGGACAGTGTGATAGTAAATGGCAGGAGATAAGGTTATAAAAATTGGTTAGAGATGAATATGATGGCATGTACTTTTGACAATTTTATCACATAACATATAGGTACAAAAGAAGAATGTGAACAAAGAGATAAACACGTTAGATTTAAATGATGAGTATAAGAAATTGTCATTGTGCTAAAAGGAAGGAGTGAAAAATGAGCAACATACAAGCAATTGCATATTTCAAGTAAATATTCTAAGCTACTAGCTGTAGCAGTCAAGGACAATTGAATTTCTAAACCTCTGAAGAAGAATATGTCATTTAAAAAGTTAGAAGGAGATTGTTTGCAAGTAATTTTTTTTTGTTTTGTTTTATATTAGTAAAAAGAATAGGATTTAGGAAAAAAAAACTGTTAAATATCTTGAGTCCAAATAAAACTAGATTAAGTTAAATCCATATTGTGCACAAATGCTAAAAAGAGTATACCATATTTTAATATATTTATTACTTTCTAGAAACAGATTATATATGAAGTTAGATTTAAAATACTCAAATACGCTGGGCGCAGTGGCTCAAGCCTGTAATCCCAGCACTTTGGGAGGCCGAGACGGGCGGATCACGAGGTCAGGAGATCAAGACCATCCTGGCTAACAAGGTGAAACCCCGTCTCTACTAAAAAATACAAAAAGCTAGCCGGGCGAGGTGGCGGGCGCCTGTAGTCCCAGCTACTCAGGAGGCTGAGGCAGGAGAATGGTGTAAGCCTGGGAGGCGGAGCTTGCAGTGAGCTGAGATCCGGCCACTGCACTCCAGCCTGGGCAACAGAGCGAGACTCCGTCTCAAAAAAAATACTCAAATACAGTAGACAGAATCTATTTAATCTAATGATCAGATATTTGAAACTAGTTGAAAGCTTCCAAATTATTAACTTTATATTTTTCTTTTTGTAATTTTGATGTTTTTAATCACATAAAACCAAAATGACAGATTGATATGTTTCTGCACTGCTCTGCTACATTACCATATTTGTTTTGATCTTATATTAGAAACATAATTAGAACGGTGGTAGGGATTGATGAATTTGGGGATGACATATTTCTTAGAGAATCTACCAAAAAGAACTTTTTCCATTCTGTATCCTCAGCACATATAAGTGACTTCTGCATAAACCCACAAACCATTTATGTAACATACTGACTCATGTAAATTCAGATTTCTTTATGCCCTACTATAGTTGTCTTTGGGATCATGGAATACATTTTAAGAATACTGTATTTAGATATTGTTAGAGAAGTTTTATTATCTTCTAAAAATGAGTAGAGAAAATTTATCTTCTTATTATCAATATATAAATTCAACCTGTATTAATTAAGCAACCAGTTAAATGGATTTTTGATCTGCATTTACTCAAGGATACATGTATGTAATTCATGGAAATTTACCCAAGCACAAGCAGCTTCCTGCTATTTGTTGACTAAGGACTCACTCTAAGATTTGCCCTAGCTTTTCCTATTTAGTCTTTTCTTGGCACTGTAACATTCATAAGCATCTGAGTAAGAAAGTGAACTAGGAAATATAAGGAGATCCAATTCTAATGACTGGGCAGTAATTGATCTAAAATTACAAAAATAAAATTAAGAGATAATTTTTGTAGTTCATCTCCACATATGATTTCTGCTTAATTGAGAGTTGGCACAAAGATCTGTAATTGGTTTTAATTTCATTATGTACATTATATACCTTGATTCTAAAAATAATTTCAAGTACTAGTTTGTTATTCAGTAGATTGCAGAATCAATATGCTCTGAAATTTAAGTAAACAGAACTATGGTTTTTTCCTACTTTGATCTACTTTGGCCCTTAGGTTTCTTTCTACTCACTAGAACAGTGTTTCTCAATTTGGGATGATTTTGACTCCTCTACTCTTATCTGGTAACATCTGGCACCCTCTGGAAATATTTGAGACGTTTTTGGTTATCATCGTCTTGGGAAGAGTGATACTGGTCTCTGATGAATTGAGGCCACGGGTTTATGTGAAACAACCAGTGAAACATAGGATAGTTCAACACAGTAAATAATGATGAGACCGAAATGGTCTATAATGTGAAACCTGAGAAACCTCGCAGCAAAGAAAATGCAAGAGATATCTAGGAAATGATTTTTTTTTCTGTTTCCTCCACTCCTGGACTGATACACAATAATGTGATAATTTGGTACAGTCTATCGTCTAACCCTTTTTTTTTTTTTTTTTTGGCATCTTATATATTTAAAAACCTGTCAAAAATCACTGGGTTTGTAGTAATTGGTCATATGGCTATAACTAGTTGGCTGCGTGACCAAATAATACCAATACTGCATCTAGAATACTAGAATAACATATAATTTCCTTTATTCAGACGGTATATTTAAGAAAATATTAATTATTGTGATTCCCCGAAATGAGATCTGTTGCCCAGTCTGTGTAAAACTTGCACTGTGTCACTTTAAAGTATATAATTTTATTATTATTTTCAAATGATTATTTCTAAAATTTTATACCCAGAAATGAAATTTGTAACCAGCTCTGTATCTTGTTTAGAAAAAAAAGAATAAATCAGGCTTTGTTATACCTCTCACAGACTGTGTGAAGTTGTTTTCTTTCTTTTTTTTTTTTTTCCTGGCTTTTGAAAAAAATTGTCTATTGATGAAGTATTGGAGGCAATTAAAAAGACTTTCACTCTCAAGAAGGAGCAGTTGAATGTTTGCATACTGGAAACCTGGGACCAGAGAAGCTTTGCTATCAGCAAGTTAGGAAACTCATGAATACTTTAGATGAACCTAAAGGCTGCGTGCATGGGTGGATGTTTGTTAGGAACTGCTGACTTGTTGAAAAATAAATGCCTTCTATTCTAAAATGCTTGCAAGGCTTAGACTTGCAAGTCAGGAAGTGCTGCTGAGATTTAGAAGCAGGTACTACAATCTCCAAACCAATTTTCTTCCCTCCTTCTTCTAGGCTAGAATGGCTTTGGAAAAGCACCACCTTTCCAAGGCTTGGAGAAATCTTTTCCTGGGCCTTTAGTTTTGAGATTTCAGATTTTTATTCCTCATAAAAACTGCCCATGTGCTTATTGGTCCTAGAGATAAAAATAGAATACAATTTAAGAGTACAATGGCCCACACTCTATGTTTAGTTTTTATATTCCAAATACTGAAAGACAGTTAATAAAAAAGTTACATTTGTGTAACTCATGTGTCTCTAAAACTAACTTTAGTCTCTAAAACTAACTTATATGTCTCTAAAACTAACTTACGTGTCTCTAAAATGAACTTATGTGTCTACAGTTATGTCTCTAAAAATGTTATTTGTTTCTATAGCAGAATTTAAATAGCAAATCAAATTTTTATTCTTTCCATTTTTTGTCTCCAGGATTATTTCTTTAAACCCTACATATGTTGATAAACATGAATACATGCCATGGTTTTTGATTGTTTATTTGCTTTTTTTATCAGACTTAATGATGGTAAACATTGAAAATAATTTCTTCCAAAGATTTTTGACAGCTAACCTCCCAGTATTGCAATTTCTCTCTAATTAAGTGCTATATACTCAATGTATTTCCCCAAAATTTGTATGTCGAAATCCTAAATCCAAATGTGCTGACATTAGGACATGGGGCTTTAGTGAGGTGATCAGATCACAAAGGTTCAGTCCTCATGAGTGTAATTATTGCCCTAATAAAAGTGGCCCAGAGAACTGCTTTATCCCTCCACCATGTGAGGACACAGGAAGAAGAGAGTTGTCTGTGAACCTGGAAGCAGGTCTTCATCAGACACTTTGTCTGCAGAATCCTTGATCTTGGACTTCCCATCCTCCAGAACTGTGAGAAATAAATTGCTGTTTTTTTAATAAGTCACTCAGTCTATGATATTTTGTTATAGCAGCCTGAATGAACTAAGCCATTAGAGAAGGCTACCACACTTGAGAAAATAGTGTAGTTTGTATGGGTGTGTGCTACATAGAAGTTGGCTTTTCTTGGCACATTGTAATAAGTAACTTAGATATAGTTTTATTGGATAAATATATAATGGATATATTTATAGTTATTAGAAAACATAAATAAGATAAAACATGTGAAATTAAGCAATACCCATCAAAATCTGCCCGAAATCACTCTTGCATTAATTTTTTCATTGGCATCTTGATATTTTAGATAATATATTGTTGACATTTGATAGCTAAAATAACGAGAATAGAATTGATTTTTTTCCCTTGCAAATTAATTCATGACTTGTCTAGAGATAAGAAAAATATGCCAAGTATATTTCCACAGTCACATTTAATGCAAAGTAATTAGTTTAAGATGAAAATGAATTATAGGTACTCTGACAAAAAAGCATTTTGGATTCATTGTGTAAACTTCTAGTTGTAATATGGTATGTTTAACATATTAACAGAATCACAGGGAGAACTTAAATTTCAAGGTTCAAATATTTATAGAATATCAATCTCTAACCCCTATTATTTATCACAAACAGATTGTTATTACTGATCACTGCCCTATATGGATACTCATATCAGTAATAAAACTATCCATAACAAATTCATGCAATTATTTTAGCCAGGATTCCTGGGTGGTTTGTTTTGAATAATATTTTATTTTGCTGTCCATAATTTTTTTAGACACAACTAATTGCTCAGTACCTAATCATTATGCTCTTACTTTTTCAGATCTTTTTATCTTTTCGATTGTTAATTGACAGTGTGCTGAGGCACACTGGCTTTCAGTGTCTTTCTGATTCAGAGTAAAAAATTTATAAAGACTTGAGATTATTTTGTTATTTTTACTTTTACTTTTTAAAAACATTAGGAATCCTAATCTGTTTCCAATGAAGTCAGAATACAAAAATTAATGATTTCATGTAATAAAGCAAAAGACATTTGTGAAGAAGCAGGGTCCTTCTCCACAAATTTTTTTTATTGCTGTTGTTTTAACTTGTTTATCTTTCCCCCACAAATACCAAAGAAACTGACCTACCTCCACTATGAGTCTTTTTGGAATAAAGTCATGTACCACATAATGATGTTTTGGTCAACTATGTCCGCATATAAGATGGTGGGCCTGTAAGATTATCGTGGAGCTGAAAAATTGCTATCGGCCTAATGACTTTATAGCCATTGTAAAGCACCAGCGCAATGCATAACTCATGTTTGTGGTATGCTAGTATAAACCAACTTACTGTGGCTGCCTATATAATTATTTGTGCTATAAAAGTATACATAATGCTTGATAACAATAATAAGTCACTATGATACTGGTTTATATATTTACTATATTATATATATTTACCATTATTTTAGTGTCCTTCTTCTGCTTACATAAAAAAAAGTTAACTGTAAAGCAGTTTCAGACTAGACCTTTATGGAGATATTCCAGGAGAAGGCATTGTTATTCGAAAAGAAGATAACTCCATGCATGTTACTGCCCCAGAATGCCTTCCTGTGGGACAAAACGTGCAGGTAGAAGACAGCGACATTGATGATCTTGACTCTGTGCAGGCCTACTTTGTTTCCTAGTTTTTTACAAAAAAGTTTTAAAAGTACTGCTGAAAGAAATCATAGGAAAAAAATGATGGGAAAACATTCCATACTCATAGATTGGAAGAATCAGTATTCTTAAAATGGCCATATTTTGCAAAATCATGTACAGATTCAACAATATCCCTATCAAACTACCAATGTAATTTTTCACAGAAATAGACCAAAAAACTATTTTAAAATTCATATAGAATTTTACAAGTGCTGGAATATCCAAAGCAGTACTAAGCAAAAGAAACGAAGCTGGAGGCATCACATTACCTGACTTTAAACTATGGTACAAGGCTATAGTGCTAGCATAGTGCTACTATAAAAATAGACACATAGAACAATAGAACAGAATAGAGAACCCAGAAATAAAGCCTTATATCTACAAACATCTGATCTTTGACAAAGTCAATGAAAACAAACAATGGGGAAAGGACTCTGTATTCAAAAAACAGTGCTAGGATAATTGGCTAGCCAAATGCAGAAGAACAAAATGGATCCCTATCATTCACCATATACAAAAATTAAGATGAATTAAAGACTTAAAATGTAATACCTAAAACTATAAAAATCCCAGAAGAAAGCCTAGGAAATATCATTCTGGACATTGCCCTTGGGAAAGAATTTATGACTAAGTCCTCAAAAGCAATTGCAACAAAAACAAAAATTAACAAGTGTTACCCAATTAAACTAAAGAGCTTCTGCACAGCCCGAAACAAACAAACAACAAAAAACAAAAAACCTACCAGCAGTATAAAGAGATAACCTATAGAATGGAAGAAAATATTTGCCAACTTTGCATCTGACAGAGGTCTAATATCCAGAATCTATGAAGAACTTAGACAACAAGCAAAAAACAACCATATTAAAAAGTGAGCAAGGGGCATAAACAGACACTTGGAAGATATACTAGTAGCCAACAAACATGAAAAAATGCTCAACATCACTAATCGTTAGAGAAATGCTAATCAAAACTGCAAGGAGATAACCATCTCACCACCAGTCACCAGTCAGAATGGTTATTATTAGAATGTCAAACAATACCAGATCTTAGTGAGGTTGTAGAGAAAATGAAATGCTTATACATTGTTGATAGGAATGTAAATTAGTTCAGCAACAGCAGAAAGCAGTTTGGAGGTTTCTCAAATAATTTGGAACTATCGTTCAACCACGCAATCCCATTCCTGGATATGTAACTGATATGGTTTAGCTGTGTCCCCACCCAAATCTCATCTTGAATTATAGTTCCCATAATCCTCATGCTCATGGCAGGGACCCAGTGGGCGGTAATTTAATCATGGGGGTGGTTATGCTCATGCTTTTCTCAGAATAGTAAGTGAGTTCTCATGAGAGCTGATGGTTTTATAAGGGGCTTTTCCCCCTTTTGTTTGGCACTTCTTCCTGCTGCCCCATGAAGGACGTGTTTGCTTCCCCTTCTGCCCTCATTGTAAGTCTCCTTAGCCCTCCCCAACCATGCTGAACTGTGAGTCAGTTTAACCTCTTTCCTTTAAAAATTACCCAGTCCAGGGTATGTATGTATTAGCAGTGTGAGAATGGACTAATAAAATATCCCAGAGAAAAATGAATCATTCTACCAAAAAGACACATATACTCGTATGTTCATCACAGCACTATACACAACAGCAAAGACATGGAATCAATGGAGATGCTTCCCAACAGTGGACAGATAAAGAAAATGTAGTACATATACACCATGGAATACTATGCAGCCATCAAAAAACCAAAATTATTTCCTTTTCAGCAGCATGAATGTAGCTGGAGGCCACTACTCCAAGCAAATTAACACAGAAAGAGAAAACGAAATGAGACAACCAGGTGGGAGGGGATCCCCAGAAATACTCAAACTGACTTGCTCACTGGGAATGCGCACTGGGGTGGAGGCACAGAAGTTCAAGCCCTTTGCAGAGGGGAGGAACCTGGCCCCTCCTCTTCCTATGTGGAACCTGGGATTTAAACCGTGGGCAGGAAACACTCTAGTGGGCAACCCTGGACTTGCAGACAGTTCCTGTTTCTCACTTTTCTTCCTTTTCACCCAAGAAAACTCTGCTTTACTCACCCTCTCCAACCATCTGCCAGCCTAAATTTTCATGGCTGTTTTGGACAAGGACCCCATCTTTAGGTGAACTAAGGAAAATTCCTGTAATGCAAATACCACATGTTCTAACTTGTTAGTGGAAGAAAAACACTGTGTATGTATAAACATAAAGATGGGAACAATTGACCCTGAGGACTGCTGGAAGGGAGAGGGTGGGAGGGAGTAAGGGCTGAAAAACGACCTATTGGGTACCATGCTCACTTCCTGGGTGACAGGATCAATTTGGTACTCCAAGCCTCAGCATCACACAATATATCCATGTAACAAACTTACACATGTATCCCCTGAAAAGAAAAAAATACAAAAAAAAAAACTTAAAATAAGGAAAACTTAAAAATAGAAAAAAAGCTTATAGAATAAGAATATAAAGAAAGAAAATATTTTTGTACAGCTGTACAATATGTTTGTGCTTTAAACTATTAATGTGTTCTTACCACCAGAGCCAAAAGTTAAAAAAAAATTCATAAAGAAAAAAGTGACAATAAGTTAAGGTTAATTTATTATGCCCTAGGCATTCACGTTCACTCACCACTCACTCACTGACTCACCCAGAGCAACTGCCAGTCCTGCAAGCTTCATTTATGGTATGTACCCTACATAGTTGTATTTTTTTTAAATCTTTTATACCATATTTTTACTGTATATTTTCTATGTTTAGATATGTTTACATACACAAATACCACAATGTTATAATTGCCTACCGTATTCAGTATAACATGCTATACAGGTTTGTAGCGTAGAAGTTATAGGCTACACCATATAGCCTAAATGTGTAGGAGGCAATACCATGGAGGTTTGCGAAAGTACATACTATGATGTTCCAACAGCAAAGAAATTGCCTAATGATGCATTTCCCAGAATGTGTCCCCCTACAACCTCGACACACCCTCCACCCCCATTAAGTAACGCATGACTACCTCAGCAAATGTTAAAACTATGTAAGTGTGTATAAGGCATATCCATGGGTGTGTGAACCATCAAGTGTGGACACAGGAGCTCTCAGGGAAAGAATTTAGTGCTTAATACTAAATTAAGGACGCAAATCTTAGAGAGAGCTGGGTTTGAGCCTGTCTCTTCCCACTGGTCAGAGAAGGTTGACTTCCATTTTCCACGTTCTTGGTTAACTACTCTGTAAATGAGAGTAATGACCTCTGATAATGGTAGACCGATTAAATGATAAAATAAAATGTCCTTAGCACATTCTCTCAGGCATTCAATAAACTTGAATTACCTGTCTTAACATCTGGGTTTCAGATTGCTGGTTGCTTCATAAAAAATTCCATATTTAGAATTCTCCTGGCTATTTAATTACATTTAGTCATTTTGCCTGTTCTTTTAAATTATTTATTTTACTTGATTTCTTATACATTATGCTATGTAACAATGATTCAGCATTCTGACATCTGGGAATACACTGATGCTTCTTTGACAATCACTAATAGTTAATGAGTGCTTTGGGTCAAGTTAATGTATTTTTAAAGATCACCAAACACGTTTAAAATGGAATAAAGTTTCTTTTCAACCACATATATTATCATTTATTTTCTGCAACATTAAAAATTGGTAGTAATAACAAAATGTTACTTATATTATTTGTGAATTTTATGATAGTATAACAAGTTTTGATTTTAGCCAAAAATTTTCCTCAGTTTGTCTCTTTTGTTCATTTAACAATTATAAAATATCAAATAATTATGTATTATTAGCATTATCAGTCTGATTTTTAATTCTTAATATGTACGTTTGACTAGAATAATTAAAAGTGATTGTAAATTATTATGTATTACTCTCTTTTTCAAACTCAGTTAAGCTTTTAAGATTTAACCTTTTATGTAAATAATATTAGGTACATTAAAAATCCTGAATTGCTATTCTACTTTTAGTATGTATGAAATGCATAGAGAAGAAGGCTTTTCAAAGTCATGCAATAAATTAACGAGGAAACAAGGTGTCATGTTTCACCTGGAAAAAATAAATCATCAACAACAACAAAATTAACACAATCAGCCACTGACTTTTGTAATCACCCTACATCTATTTGGATAAAGTGAGATAGAGAGGGAAAGATTGAGAGAGAGGGAGAGATAATGTAATAGACGTTATTGACACATCTTACTCTTACCAATAATTTGATATACATTTCCTAATATTCTGGTACTGTTTTTCTTTATACTACTAAAATAAAATTTATTTTCCAAATGAAGGACATAATAGGAATCAAGTAGCCTCTTCTCCCAAAAATGTAGCCTGAGAGGAAAAAGAGTTTAAAAAAAAGACCTTAATTTTTTTCTAAATTTTATCATTTTTTTGTGGGTTTGATTTAAAAATCTTCTCATTTTGTGTTTGTTTTAAACTAAAATCTAAGGAAAAATAAGGAGATATAGATATAATATGCATAATTAAGGAGAGAAAAGTACAGTTTGTATTATGTTTAATGTTATTTAAATCAATGAATGGATATTTTGTGAGAAAAAAAAATTTAAATAATGCAGAATCCTCAAAAGTTTTTTAAAGCAACACTGTACCAGAGTTTTATTTTACCATTGATTATACAGACTGATAGACAATTTAGGTTGCAAATGATACTTTTAAATGTAAGCAGGCTCTCAAGCACTTTAATCTACATAGGCTTATTTTAAATATGTTAAGTGATTGTCAGTGATTTCCTAAGTTGCTTGCCAAATTCAAGAATTTATTTAGTGCTTGTAATTAAAGGAAAATATGTGGAGACACTGAGAAATCAACATAAGGGAAATCAGGATTTGTTATAGATAAATTTAAGGATCTCCGATATTATTAGTGGCTTATAGAACTGTCCGTGGGCTGATAATATGCTGTCACAAACCGTAAAATGTTTATAGCACAGTACCATTAGGCCAGGCTGGAAACATCATTGTAGGTATTACAAAAGTTAACAAGCTTTCCTTTATTGTTCTCAGCTGTATAAAAAGCATTTTGATCCTCTGACCCTTTCCTACCCCCCACTACATATACATGCAAAATTCTTTTGATTTGATGGTCCTGGAATTTGCAGAAGCCCACCAAGTGATAGCTTCAGTGGAAAACCTCTGGATTAGATTTTTTAGTCAATCTGTTTTGGGGGGTACATATATATGCACATTTCTGGAAATAATACATTTTCAGGGAAAAGATTAAGTAGCATCAGATTATGACAAGGAAAGCGGAATTTTGCGGTAGACTTTTGGAGGACTGCTTTACACAAGTATTCAGGATATACTCTTTCAGAATGAGACATTTAACCAGAATCATGAAAATGTTTGTGAAAAAACACTATGAGAAAGTTGGAGAAAGAATATTCTAGTCAAAGTAAACTATACTCAAAATCTCTGAGGTAAAAATTAGCATATACAAGAAACTGATTTGGCATGAAATTATACACACACACATATATAATATATATGAAGTATAAATTTTATATATATATATGAAGAATTAACCAGAGAACAGATCATGTAGGTCTTTGTAGTCCATGGGAAGGAGCCTGTATTATTCTAATTGTAAAGAAAGCTGTTGTATTCTGCTCAATGGAATGCATGATACAATTTGTTTTACAAAGAGCCCAATCTGGTTGCCACAGTAGACTGTACAGAGAAGTCAGAGTTTAAATAAAGGACTTGAGGAATCCATTTCCATGATCAAGAATAAATAATAATGCTGACCTGGATGCCCATGTAAAGAAGGAAGGGGTTCCAGGGAGAATTAAATATTAATGGGATAAATTTGGGGTACTGTTTGGTCATTAAAGCAACAAATGAGGTTTAAGAGCAGATGAGGTCTAAATAAAAGGGAGGATTCAAAAATGATTTTTGTCCTAAGTAACTAGGTAAATGGTGGTTCTATGAAGGTACTTGTGTTGGTTCTTGTTTCAATGAAGGTATCTGTAAAACGGAATTTATTAAACATTTTTTCATATGGTTATTGCAAGGCAAATGTGGTAAAAAACACAAAAAGCTATTATCTTTTATTACATCAAATGCACTCAAAAGTAAAATCTATTATTAGTAGAGTTGAAATGGTAAAAATCTAAATGTACTTGAATAAGCTTTGTCTAAAGACAAAAATGCTGGACACTAGGAAAAGTTGGTCTAGAATCTTCCTTTAAAAATAATGAAATTTATTTTCAGACAAGTCAGTAAAAATTTGTGAAAAAGGAATGCTATGTGGTCAGAAAATACAGAGTACACTGAAAATGGAATGTTTTAATTTGCTACTGTCTCCAGTTTGTAAAGCGTCTTGTCATTTTAAAATTATTTAGATCAGATTTTTTTCTGTTTCATAGTATAAATGTTGGAAAATTTTGAATCTTTTTTATTTATCTTGCCAGCTCACTTGAAATAATCCTTGATACAATACTGAATATTTTGTCCCTTAAGACGAAAAGAGGAACATTTGTGCAAGTGACTATTTGCTGATTTTAAAAGTACATCATATTATTACTTTTTTTGGAAAAAAATAGAGTCAGATTCAGAATAAAGCATAAGTAAAAATGCAAATTAGGGGTCAGTATTGCTGATTTTTTTTTTTTTAGATATTTTTAATTTGGAATTCTCTTGTGCCTACATGAAGATTCTGGTCTTATTTCCCTGTTCTATTCCAATTCTTCTCTACAGTTTACACTCAGGCACTCTCTCTCTTATTGGAGTTACATTAGTGACATAAAAAAAATATTTAAAGAACAATTATTTATTTAAATTTTGTTCATGTCTCAAAGTACATGGAAAACTACATGATTCCTTAAGGGGCTTGAAATATATTTTAGGATGGTGGGAATTAGCTTAAAACAATAATTAAACACATCGGTTTCAATAATTGAATGGATGATGAAAGGCAAAACCAGTTACTTCATCTATTACTTTATGAAATATAAAAATTATTCTTGGATGACATGTCCTGTAAAGAATTTTTGCTGGAGAAATGATATGAGGGGATAGCTGAATAAAGGGGTAGAAAAAAGGAAGTAAAATACAAGTTAATATTCAAGTTATTCTTTCTTCCAGTTTGCTATTCACTATTGATTAAATGACTCAGAGAAGTCACAGGCTAACGTGTAGATTTGTGTCTAGTAGAGATGCAAATAATTTGCACCTAGTTGAGCAAGTGACTATGGAGATAGTTTATAGTTCCATTAGACATTAGGCAGTTGCTTTTTAGAAAACCCAGAAATTTTTTCTTCTCACAAGTATTTTAGCTTCTCGAATGCTCTTTGAACCAGCAATAACATTATGCTGTGTTCTCAGTTAATGTGTTAAAATATGCAATATACATCCAATTAATGTGAGCTTCATAATTTGACCTTTTTAACAGTTGTGTTAATTATGTTTTAACACCTTTCAACAGCTTGTGTCTTTTCTACATTGACTTTTCAGAATCTCTGATTCCTTTCTTTGTACTCTGTAATTCTAAAACACTAATAGTTTCTGTTATAAAAGTTGCTTTTTTTTCTCCCATAGTTTTAATTTAGGATGTGAAAAATATCTGGCAGGATAGTGGATGTTGTCCCCAAATCATTAATTAGGCAGGTGAGGCTTCGGATATAGATAGATAAGATAGATAGATAAAATCTATCGTTCCTGCACATTTTCAGTTGATCAGATTGGAGAAGAAACAGAAACTCTGGTAAAGGGAATGTATAAAACTTCACATTCTGACAATGCAAACCTCCTGGGGATATTGTATGTGTTCAGAGAGGTTTCACAGTAATTCACTGACTTTTCTTCTGAACCTGGGGAATTAATTCCCTTTCATCTCCTTTCCTGCCATCAGTCTTCCTTCTCTCCAGGTCCAAGCACACACACACAAAATAACATTCCATACTTTCCTCTTTTCTCACCCATCCCTAAGGCAAGCATGCAGCCCTTCTGTGGTTTTTGTGTGTTGTCTGTTAGAGCCAATTATTTGGGAAAAGGCCGGGCAGTGAGAACAAAAACAAAAAAGAATAATTTTTTTTAAGTCGCATAATAAAAACTGCCTTTGATTTCATTTGAGTTCAATGAATACAGTTTCTGTCACATCATTATTCGTTCAGTGCCCCTTAAACTAATTTTCTTCCCAGGATTCTGGGCCATTATTGTGCTGGATAGGTAACCCTGCACCTTATTATTGGTGTCTTTTTCCCTCTCTGTGTTGGATGCCATGATGCAATGCTTAGATTTCTCTTCAGGGATGAAGAATTTGTTGCCTCAACTGCTGAAAATGTTATCAGTAAGTTATCTTGAGTTTCCAGTTCTCCTCTGAAATGTCTCAGCTAAAAAGAGGCGTCTCCCAAGTCCCCCTTCCCAGAGTAGCCCACAACCAATGATTGACCAGTGTGCATATAAAGGCCAGGCCATCCAGATGGAAATCATAACTCTGAAGGGTCACTCCTTTCCAGAGACCCCTAAGAGGTCAGCCAAGGTCGTGGCTGGAATTGCATCACATCTGAACTTCTCAGACCTCTACCCAAGCCTGCTTCTCTTCCCTCCCTGCCATAGGTGTTGATGCCCAGGGTCCTTCCTAATTAAATTTCTACAGAAGCACTTCCTAATAATCTTATCTCTGCGTCAGCTGCCAGTAGAACCTAACCTGAGACAGCCAAGTAGACCCAGTACCTCTAAAATATTGTGCAGATAAACATAACTGGCATTTTTATATGTAAAGAACTAAATGAAGAATTACTGTACAAAAGACCACAAGGATGGCTAATTTAGGATGAATAAGGTAGAAAAGAGAGCTTTATTGGTGATAGCAGTTTGCAAGTCAGGAAAAGAAAGTCTCCCATTTGGGGAGGGGAGGGACAGGTCGTGTTTACACCTTACAGCGTAAGTCACGTTGTAAGTTACACCTTACAACGGAGTCATATATATATTCATCAGATTTGACGGAAAAGCTATACATATGTATGAAGGAAGCTGAGCACATACTCAGTGGGTAAACCTACATATAACATCTATCCGTCGTGTGCTCCCTTTGGGGTGAGGTTTTAGCAATAAAATGAAGTGGAATTTGGCTCTTTACATCAAAAGGTGAACTACAGAACAGAAAGACAGTCTGTGCACAGTCTCTATAAGCTGGATGAAACTGACTTACGGTCTGCAGTAGCTTATCAGGTAAGAAAGTTTGTAGGGCTGTTCCTCTGTCCAGTCAGAATTGTAGTGGTCTGGGTTGTAAAACGGATTTAGGAGAGCTCTAATAGCTCCTATAGTTAAGGAATTTAGAGCAATAAGAATTTAGAAATTTGCCAACAGAGCCCTGAACCCTGGACCTGTAGAAAACTTTGTTTCCTTAGCCTTAGGGTCCATCTTAGTTGATACAGTGGTGTCTGTTTTGGTCTCTTAGATTGCAGAATCATCTGTATTTCATAAAACTATTCAAACCTTCCATTTTTTCCCCTTATTTAAAAATGATGGCTCTTAGGCATGTACCATGGATACTGTATTAAGATTCTGAGGTGGACAACAAAATGGATTATTCAGAGGGGTAGGAGAAGAGCAGAAAGTGCAGGTTAGAAAGAAGAAAGCCATGGGCAAGACCAAATGTTGACAGGAGATAGCATAGTAAAGGAAATTTAATTTAATTTTTTTTCCCATTTATATCTCTTTATTGTAATCCATGCCATTACTTCAGAGTTATTACTCAGATCAGTCTTAGAAAAAGGTGAAAACAGATTTTCCTTCAAAGATATGGAGATTAGGAACTGGAATAGAGAGGAGACAGAATCTTAATCAGTAGCAGAAGCAACAGTCAAAGCAGAAAAGTAAGTAAAATTCTTGTGCTCATTAGCCTAAATGAAGCAGTAAAGAAAATGTGTACATTCTGACATATCTGTTGGAACAGATTAGAGTAGCACAGATTTTCATCTGCAAAAATGGCCCCATTGTACCGTCTATTCATAAGTAAATTAAGCTTACAGTATTCCTTTTTGTGTGTGTGTTTATTAAAAAGACATGAGTGGTCTCATAAAGTAACATCTGAATATTGGTAGGTAACCAATATTTTGAGTTTGGACTTCTGCTAGATAAATTTGCCGGGTCTGGCAGTATTCACTAGCTTGAAGTTCTGAGATAAGGTAAAGGCAGTGGAATGTCTTCTCTTTATGATGGAGTCATTGTTTTGCACAGATATTATTTCATCCTCCTTTCTATTTACCACCACTCACCACACTATCAGTTTTATCACATAGTGGGCTAATTAGTTGCTATTTGAATTTATACATAGCTGGCACACTGGGATTTTTCTACACTGAGATAATTAATTGGTGTTTTTTAGATCAAATAATTTCTGTATTCAACAGAATCCAAAAGACATGACTAAAAACAACGACAACAACAAACTTCTAACAATGGTGCAATAGTGAGATGGTGAGTTAGTGTATTGAATTGCTAGAACAAAATAGTACAAGTTGAATAGCTTATAAACAACAGAACTAACTTGATTTCTCCCAGTTTGGGAAGCCGAGAAATCCAAGATCAAGGTGCCAGCAGATTTTATGTCTGGTGAGGGCTCCACTCTTCTGGTTCATAGATGGTGCCTTCTTGCTGTGTTCTCAAAGGATGAAAAGAGGAAGGCAGTTGTTCGGGGCCTTTAAAATAAGGACACTAACCTCATTCATGAGGGCGGTACCTTGATGAACTAATGACACCCTACCACCTAACACAACCACAAAGGTGATTAGGTTTCAACATATAAATTTTAGGGGACACAAACATTTCGACCATAACATATGGCTATGGGCCTATTTGACCTCTGGATGTCTCTCAAACTGTATCTCAGAGTTTTTATCTTAACTAATTTCTTCAGCCACATCATCCTTCTTATAGTTCCTCAGTAAGAATGCCCCAATTTTTGTACTGCTGTTTCTCTTGCGTCTGTGCAGAAAACTCTTCTTCCAAATCTACATATTATTTGTATTTTTCACTTTATCCATATTTCTGTCATCACTTAAGACAAGATTTATCTAACCATCATATGTCAAGGTTCACCTCCAATTTACTTTTATTCTCTTACCCCTTACTTTCTTAAAAGTTACAGGACTTATCATGACATGCAATGCTTATTGTCATTTGCCCCTACTAGATTCACAAGGAAAGGTATTTTTATCATATTCACTACTCCATGCTCAGTGCCTGGCACAGGTAAGTCAGTCAGCCAGTCAATGAGGATTCTCCAAAGAAACAGAACTAATTATGTGAAAAACATATATACACACATACATATGTATACACACACATAGATACATATATGTGTGTGTGTGTGTGTGTACATATTCACTTCATCCTTTTTGTATATATACAGTTGAGTTTGAATGGAGATCCTATGTCTTGATAAACCGCAGTAAATACTTCAGCTTTTATTCTAAGAAGGAAAGACATTTAAATATATGTATCATGAAAGAGAAAGAGATGAAAAAGACTATCAGGAATTGGTTCACACAATTATAGTGGATGACAAGTTTGTGATCTCGAGAGAAGGCTAGCAGGCTGGAAATTGAAGGAAGAAATAATGATGCAATCTTGAATCTGAAATCTGAGGGCTGGAAACTCAGGCAGGGTGACTGTGCTATAGTTTTGAGGCATAATTGCTTCTTCTATGGTAAACCATACATAGCCTTGGCTCTCGAGGCCTTCGACTGATGAACTAAGGCGCACACACATGATGAAGAGTAAGCTGCTTTACTTAGTCTATTGATTTAAATGGTAATCACATTAAAAAATATCACAGAAACATCAGACTGGTGTTCGACCAAACAACTGGGCACCATTATCTATCCAAGTTGATGCATACAATTAACCTATCCAATAAGTATTTGATTAAGTATTGTATTAGTCAATATTCTCTAGAGGGGCAGAATTAATAGGATATATGTATATATGAAGGAGAGTTTATTAGGAGAATGGACTCATATGATCACAAGGTGAAGTCCCACGATAGGCCATCTGCAAGCTGAGGAGCAAGGAAGCCAGTTGAGTCCCAAAACCTCAAAAGTAGGGAAACCAATAGTGTAGTCTTCAGTCTGTGGCCAAAGGCCCAAGAACCCCTGGCAAATCTCTAGTTTAAGTCCAAGAGTTCAAAAGCTGAAGAACTGGGAGTCAGATGTTCCATGGCGGGAAGCATCCAGCACAGGAGAAAGATGAAGGCCAGAAGACTCAGTAGGTCTGCTCTTCCATCTTCTCTTTCCTGTTCTAGCTGTGCTGGCAGCTGATTAGATGGTGCCCACCCAGATTGAGGGCGGGTCTGCCCCTCCCAGTCCACTGACTCAAATGTTGATCTCCTTTGGCAACACCCTCACAGACACACCCAGAAACAATACTTTGCATCCTTCAATCCAATCCAGCTGACACTCAATATTATCCATCACAAGTATTTAATCTTTATGTTTAATTAATTAATGTAGTAAACGATCACTTTAGGCAAAGCCTAATAATCCTTTGGATAATATGTTTATTATGTAAATTGCCTGTAATTATATGAAGATCTTACATTTTGGATATTATGATGAGCAAGCTTAGCTAAGCGATTTCAATGTCAAAACGTTTCGTTACTTCAGATTTTGGTGGAAAAAAAGCTAAATTGTGTGTCAAGATTCCATGCAGAATTGATTTAAAAATAACTATTCTATTACTTCTATGCTTATAAATGTTACATGTAATGTATACTCCTTATTTATTGCTTAAGGGAATATAATGTTAATCTTGAGTTTAGCAACTTTGGAGGAACAAGCAGTTTGAATTTCTTTTTAATACTATTAGTCTAAAAATTACAATTGGACAACAAACAGCATTATTTGGTGATTACAAAAATATAAGCTTTTCTATAAGCATATTTAAGTTAAAATTGAGGTAAAAAGTAAGGTTTATAAATTTCAAATGTAATTAAAACAAATATTTATAAATCAAGCAATTTTAGGAACATTTTGCTATTTAAAAAAACTCTCTGACATTAACAACACTGAGTAGACAACAGAAATTAAAAATAGAGATTGAAAGTATATCACAAACATTTTGGGTATGTATGCCTTTAAAAATTAATGTAGGTTTTGTGTCATATGTATTCTGATAGACATGATACAACATGTGTCATGATACAACCTGTATATCTCTTTTCATAAAATCACATATTTAATAAGTCATTTGATTGATAAATATTTTTTCTAAGTATTAACTCAAATTTTGAGGTTCAAAACAAACCAACAAACAAAAACAACACTTAAGTTGGAAACAATTAGATGTTTGAATAACTAAAAATTATTTACTATTTCACTGAAAATTATGTCATAAAGGAAAACCAAACTGGTAAAGCATTCATGGAAGTTCCTTGCAAGGAAACATAGTGGCAAATAAATAGTATGATTACTTTTCTGAATAAGGATATAAAATATTAGGTAACCACTATGATTTGGTTTTCAGTAAATTGAAATATATGCATTTGTGTATGCATTTGGCTTGTGTGAAAATGAAAATGAAATTGAATGGGGATATTGATTTGTTCCTTGATGTGTTAGGTGAACTGAGGAAAATGACTATGATGAAAATAGTTATTCAACCTTATTATGCTGGAAAATGCTTGATAGTCGCTTTATACAGCATCTGGGAAACAACAACAACTTTAAGTTAAACCTCTTCTCTTTATTTTAACACTAATGAATTTATTACCTCCATAATAAAAATCTAAACTACTGAAAAAAAAAGGATTACAGGTCCTGAGATTGCCCAACATCTCATTAATTTGAAGCTATTATAAAACATATGGAAAGGGCCAGATGCGGTGGCTCACGCCTGTAATCCCAGCATTTTGGGAGGCCAAGGCGGGTGGATTACCTGAGGTTAGGAGTTCAAGACCAGCCTGGCCAACATGGTGAAACCCAGTCTCTACTTAAAATACCAAAAATTAGCTGGGCATAGTGGCCGGTGCCTGTAATCCCAGCTACTCAGGAGGCTGAGAAAGGAGAATCTCTTGAACCCCAGAGGCGGAGGTTGCAGTGGAGTGCACCATTGCACTCCAGCCCAGGCAACAAAAGCGAAACTCTGTATAAAAAATATATATATATATTTCTATATATATATGGAAAGGGGATAAAGAGCTTTCTTACAAGTAAGTTAGTAATATCATATTGTTACCTTACCTCCCAAAAAATGTCAACAGAAGAATACTAAAGAATACATAAAAACACAATTAAGTCCTTCAAGGGTTTTTTATTCCATAAACAAACATCTAAACATTGTTGTACCTTTATCCCATCATTTGACTGTTGCTAATCTAAAATACAATCTTGGCTTTGCTCTCAGACATGGCTATTCTGTAAAGGAGTGATGAGTACTTCGCAATTTTATAACCAGTCTAACATAGCTTATACCACTTCTTGTTCACTTTGATGAGGCTACCTGGCAACTTGAAAGTATTAATGGAGTTGAATTACAGATGATTCTTTTCAATTTTGATCCTCTGTTGATTATATGAGCAAAGCCATATAGAAGTGTATGCCTTAACAATATGAGTAAATATAATAATATAATGTGATAGTAAAATGACATCCTTTAAAGTTCTTCGTAATGCATGTTCTTTGTAAATATAAAAAGAAATTCCAATCTTTACCACCCTTTCTCTTATCCTTTCGTATATAAAATACATCCTAAACTCACTATCAAGCTTAACAACTTGTATTCTTCTCGATAATTTTGGTTATATATGTGTTTTTTATTTTTTTTTTTTTTTTTTTTTTTGAGATGGAGTCTCACTCTGTCACCCATGCTGGAGTACAGTGAAGCAATCTCGGCTCACTGCAACCTCCACCTCCCGGGTTCAAGTGATTCTCCTGCCTCAGCCTCCTGAGTAGCTGGGATTACAGAGGCGCACCACCATGCACAGCTAATTTTTGTATTTTTAGTAGAGACGGGATTTCACTATGTTGTTCAGGCTGGTCTTGAACTCCTGACCTCGTGATCTGCCAACCTCGGCCTCTCAAAGTGCTGGGATTACAGGCATGAGCCATGGTGCCCGGCCAAGTTAAATTTATTCCACACATATTTTCAGTAATATGCTATTTTAATCAATGATGTATCACATATTTATGTCATATATACATTATTCTTTAACTATTTCAGAGTAACTGCATAGAATGCATGTCCAATGATTTATTTTATTCTGCTTGTGAAGAATACTTAAGTTGACTCCAGTCAGCCTAGTGGATTTTCGGGTTTTGTTTGCTTGGGATGTGAGTGTGAGTGTGAGTGTGTGTGTCTGTGTACAGTCTTGCATACACACAGAAACTGACACTTCTGGTCTTAAAGCTGGAAGCTTACATTTGTTTTATCTGAGTTCCTTCCTCAGTAAAGGACCCCCAGGCCTCTCAAAAAGTATCAAAGAAACTCACCAGGTCACCACCTACAGACAGTGAGACCCTAGTCCCCTCATTCATTATGATTGCTTCCTTAGGCATCAGGAGCTCCTGTTTTCCTATACATTGTTACATTTTTTTCCCTGCTCTATAAACCCCTAATTTTAGCCTATCAGGGAGATGGATTTGAGACTAGTCTTACATCTCCTTGGCTGCAACCCCTGATTAAAGCCTTCTTCCTCGGCAATAATCATTGTCTCAGTGATTGGCTTTCTGTGGAGCAAGCAGCAGGACCTAGACCAAATCTTTGGTGTTTTGGTACCACCATGACCCCACACAGGTCTTCCATTTTTAGGAAGATGTTGGGAACCTAATGAAAGACAAATGAATCAATGTGTTGTGTCTTGTAACTATCTTACCTCATCCCACCTCGGAGCAGGAAACCTAGCATTCTAATGACTGAAGTAATTACCTTGTAATAAAATCCTATTTTTAAGGGACAGATCATCAAAATTCTCTTCTATATGTTATACTAATTTATTTTACTGGTAGCATATCTGCTTTTTAGGAAGAAAATATATTTGGGATTTTTGTTATACAGTGTTTTTCAGATATATGTGATTTCCGACGACAAGTTTTAAAAACCCAGGATACAATTTGCTTCAGTCTCCAACTGTAATAAAAGGATTTTTTTCAGATATTGATCTAATTCTCACATAAATGAATTAAACATAAACTTATCCAAAATGTACCTGTATTTATTATTCCCTTTGAATGTAGAGCAATACTATCTTATTGGGTGAATAATTAATCTCATAATAGCATTACTTGATTTCATTCTTCTTGTTATCCTCACACCATAATTTATTAATTTGCTAATTTGAAAGTCTTAATTGGAAAGAATCTTCACCCAGAATACTCAAATACTCTAGAAAAGAAAAAAGTGTCTTTCCTTGATTAATTCTACTAGGAATGAATAATAAAGGCAACAGCAACAACAAAAAATAAAACATAGTAGCTAATGTAAATTGTGTACCCACAATCCTGCTGGTCACCGTCCTGAAGGATTTCCTTGTATTCACTCACATAATCCTTGTGACAACCTTGTCATTCTTCCCA
The DNA here is from genome assembly GCF_024542745.1 of Macaca thibetana thibetana. Lineage (NCBI taxonomy): Eukaryota > Metazoa > Chordata > Mammalia > Primates > Cercopithecidae > Macaca > Macaca thibetana. The sequence goes on from NC_065594.1 coordinate 65,714,873, forward strand.
TTTTATAAATGACAAATGGAGGTGTGAAGATGAGATGTTAAGTGGTTTGCTAGGATCACAAATGTAGTAAAAGGCAGAATTTGGATTCAAGATGAGTCAGGAGACTCTACATTCTTTAGTCTTAATCTAAATGAGATTGAATTTCACCATATTTATTTATACACAAAATCTTTTAATGAAGAGTTGCACCACGTGGTACAAAACTGGACTACATTATATTCTTATTTCTATCTTACAGATTCATAGCCTAAATTACAATTACCCATTTCCGTTTGTTATGTATATAGACAAGGTCTCACTCTGTTGCTCAGGCTGGAGTGCAGAGATACAATCATGGCTCACTGCAGCCTCAAACTCCTGGGTTCAAGTGATCCTCCTGTCTTGGCCTCCCAAAGTGCTGGAATTATAGGCATGAGCCACTACACCCAGCCAACCCTGAGAGATATGTTTATTATCATTATTTTTTGAGACGGAGCTCACTTTGTTGCCTAGGCTGGAGTGTAGTAGTATGATCTTGGCTCACTGCAACCTCTGCCTCCAGGGTTCAAGCTATTCTCCTGCCTCAGCCTCTTGAGCAGCTGGGATTACAGGAACCCACCAGCACGCCCTGTTAATTTTTGTATTTTTAATAGAGACTGGCTTCACCATGTTGGCCAGGCTGGTCTCGAACTTCTGACCTCAAATGATCGGCCTGCCTCGGACTCCCAGGGTGCTGGAATTACAGGTGTGAGCCACTGCACCTGGCCTCCTGAGAGATATCTTAGTGGACATTTATACTTCTCAATATGCACATGAGATGCAGGATATATAAAGTAAAATAAATTTTAATTACTGATGATATTTAAAATTTTTACATTGATTTATTTCCTTTTATACTATAATTAGTAAATTTTTATTAGGTATTGTTTAGAAAATACAAAATATTAAATAAAAGAGGAAAAAACACTTGTTATTTAACCAACCAGAAGTAATCACTTTTATAATTTCAGTTTATCACCTTCCAGATACTGTTTAGAAATAACCATTTTGAAATGATAATCATCATGGATAAACTGGTTTGTGAGATGTTTTTTTCACTTTCTATTATATCATTTTTTTAATGGCATAAACATCCTTCTACAAAAATGTAATAAATGCATAATGGGGTAGGCTTAAAACAATATTTTGAATGCCTTAGGGATGATATCTGCCTTGCTACTCTTATCAACACATTGTTGATCAAGTGGCTAATTTCGTCACATCTGTGTCAGTGAAAACCTTGGGCTCATTTTTCTTGTAACTGTGTTGACAGGAATTTTGCGGTAGTTTTAGAAAAACCTGCACACACACACACACACACACACACACACACACACACACACACCCCTTTATATTAGAGAAAAAATATCCAAGATACAAAAATAAAATTTAGTTAAAGAATAACTACTTGGATTTTCAAAACCAAATAGAATTTTATTAGAAAATTCTCATTTCCAGGTCAAGTTAAGGATGAGTCTTTATGATATTTGCTGGCAGTAATAATTTATGAGGAAATATAGGGATCTTTTCTGTGACTTGTGTTTTGTTAAGGAGCTCATAGAAGCCAAAAAGCGGATTGATTCCTGGAGGACTTATTATTCTCTGCCTTATGTGTGAAAGTCAAATGATCTAAATGTTTTAAATTCCAATATTTAATTTGTCTAGGATCTAGAAAATATTTCTCATATATTATTGTTGATGACAAAGCCCAAAATAAACTTTTAAAATGATTTTTGGCTCTTTTGTCTAAATGTGAGCAAAAAAATCACTTCTAAAAGTTTTTATGAATACAAGGTTGATGATATGTTCAACTTGACACATAATGAATTTCACCTTATTTTTTAAATGACAAGTGACTATAAGCCATATGTTAATAGTCACTATATAAAACAGGTTTTCTCTGTAAAACTGTCATTCTGTTTGTAAGGTAAATGTTCTACATAAGGACAGGTGAATTCTAGGTTCTAATTACCATTAATATTTTGCTGGTACACCATGTATAGATAATACTGGAGATCTATATATAAGTTTACACTTTAAGTTTTAATTGATACTTTCTTGAACTTCACTTTTGCAATTAAGAACTGGAAATGAATCAGCTTGTATTTTTCCTCGTATTTGGACCCTGGTTAGTGGTCCTAAAAAATTAAACCGAACTCATACAAACACCTATGATTTTGGCAGAATACACATTCTGAAAAAATTCTTTAGGTATACAGTTGAAATAAATCTGAGTATCCTTTCTTTGTTTGTACATTATTTCATAACATCTAGAGTAACCTGGTTTATTCTCTGCAGGAATAGAGAATAGGCAACATTCTAACCCATCCCTTTATTGTTTCGATTTGGGAGTGATTTCGAAAGTCAAGTAATCCTACTAGGAAATTACTGAAAGAATGCAGTTGGGATTATTATTCTCAAACAAAAATCATTTACATTTTTGGCAGATGTTCTCCAACAATTAACATTCTTACAGCTAACTTTTTTCATAAGAAAAAACTCATCTATTTCTTTAGCTATAGATTTGCCAATTATTAAAAACTTAAAAAATCAAAAGGAAATTAATGTACTTCAAATGAATTTGTTATAAGAGCCTTAATGAGATTGGCTACTGCCATGGCAGTTAATTTATGACCTTTTCTTTATAAATAGGAACACCTGCTTTGATATGCTGTGTTTATTGTTGTCTTGATTTATGGCATAGAACTCGAAGGATTCCGTTCTTCAAGAATGTCTTAGCCCCATCCACAAATCTTTGTTTGGCCCACCTTGTGCTCTGTTTATGCACTGACATTTTTATACACTCTGCTTCATTAATTGGAAAAGCGTATGAACCTAGCATCAGTCTGCATCACATATGTAGTCCAGATTGTTATCAGATAACATAACCCTCAAGTCTGTGCTGCCTAATTCTTATCTAAAGTTTTATTGCAAGAAACAGTCATTTTGAAGGGATTTTTGAAGGGTGTACAGTGTAAACTATTACTCCAGATTACTTACATAATGCCCTATGATGTTCAGGTACTCTGACAGTAGTGTTACCCTGTTTGGACTGTTTTAAGAATTGCTTTGACAAAATTGGTTATGCCATTGGCTTTCAATGAAAGACATTATGGGCAATAGCCATACAAAAATCGTTACATTTTTTATATTAAATATGTTGGTAAAGACACATTTCCATAAGATTTTATACTGATTGATGGGTCAGATTTCTCTGATGTCTCTTTTTAAAAAAGAGTATCACTTGAGGAACTGAATGTTTATATAATGGAAACTTTTGTTTCTGTTTCTCATTTTGTTTTGTGTCTTATAAACCACTTTACAAAATGTGTAGCTACTTCTAGACAGTGTACACTAAGCCATTTAAAATACTTTGCATAATTAAGGTCAAGATAGTTATTATTTATTTTAGATTAAATTTTCTTTAAATATAATAAAAATAAGACTTCAATTTTGTTCTTTAATCTCCGTAGAGATTACCGAAAAGCAAATCTACTTTTAATATTAAGGTAACAATGACAAATTGGAAAATGTCTGATGTATATTCCATTTCATGCCCAATATAATCATTTTTACATTTATTTTTGTATAATTATCAATTTATCAAGTTGTAATATAGTTCATTGGTTAAATTGTTGTGATTCAGTAGGTTGCCTCAACATATATCAGATACAATTGATTAATAAAAAATGTAAGAGGTTTTTTATGTTGTATTATGATACAAACGTAGAATGCTTTGATGTTGCATTCTGAGAAATAAAAAACATATACACGATATCTATAAAATGCCAGACAGAAAATTACCCATTAGTGATTGTAACAGCCCAAACAATCTAATAACACAAAGTTATTTTAGCTGTATACCATTAAATATCTAATATATATGTACATTATTCTTTACCTCACATCAAATGGATTGGTTAATTCAGAAAATGTGCAATCTTGGAAACATCAGAAAATGAGCATCTTTATGCAGTAAAATTATCTTATGCTATAAATGTCAAATACTTGCCAGGCAATTCTAGAAAACTCCTGAAACTTGTGATTTTCTTTAAATGAATTTGAAATTAAAATGTCCATTCAAATATTTTAAGGTGTAATGAGCTTCATGTAGCCTGGAACTAGTAATGACTGCTTTGTTTGATATTGTTGGACAGTGCAGTATATCAAAATAGCAACTTTTTAAGCAAATGTAAATTTAAGACTTTCAGCAAGGAAGATTTTAAAAACAATCCTTTTGATTATTTTTTCACAGCATATTTTATAATGAATTGCCATCTTCAAAAGAGAACAAGGAACATAATTTTAGCTTTATATGATGACTCGAGGTTATTATTATGAACATCTATTCTACAGTGTAATCAAGTTATGCCTCTGAGGTTTTACTGATGCTTGATCTTCTGAAACTAGGTTCAGACTTCTGTTCTTTCTGGATTTTTCTGGCGATTTTAACCTTAAGTTAACCTTGAGCTTTTGGAATATAGGTAACTTGAATAAGAGTCACAGGTGGGGTTATAGATGAAATCGTATTTTTGTTTTATACTCATTGGATTAATTTATACTGCTATCTCTGTAATAATCTCTCTATATTTAGACATATATCTATATCTATAATTTCTCTATAAGCATGTAAATTATGTCTGTTAAAATAAAAAATAAAACAGATACACACATGTACACATATTCACATCGCAAAACCTTGCTTTAACCATTCAAAAAGTATGCTGTTTTCTTTGAATCATGTCACGTAGTTTGTATGGTTGTAGTTATAAGTTGTTGACTAAAACATAATTTCCAAAATTAAATTACTTAAAGCACATATTTTATCATATCTTTTTGATGCATATGAGATTAAAATGAGTTCATTTGCACAACATTTATTAAATGACAATGATCATGACTCTTCTATTTGTACCCTTGCAAAATTTTCAACTGCTTTAATTATGAGCCCAAAATCTTTACAGTCGCTTTTAAGTGTTCAAAAAATTTTAGTAACATGTTTCCTAATTTTGAAAATTGACAATGATTCCTTGCACATTTTTCAGCTGCGTTCCAATATTTTAAATGTTTATGTTTATTTACTAGAAAATAAAATTACACAACTTTACCTACAAATGTACTACTAAATGTGTAAAACCAATCTATAATGTTATTTTTAAATTAGAATTCAAATGTTAAATAATGTGGTACCTACACATGCTATAACATTCCTTAAAAAGTATCTGAACAAACATATCTAAAATAGTAAAGATTTTACATAGTCACATTTTATATTTTAAATCATATTTCCATTCCAATTTTCTTGCAGACTGTAATCCTAATGTAATATTATTTGAATGTTTGCAAGTCTTATATTGATCACTGTACCATATACACCTCAAAATCGTGTGTATAAAATAAAATTAAAGTTTATTGAATAGTTTTCTGTGATCAGTTCATTGGAAATGTATCTAAAGTAGAGTGGATGCAGATTTTGATTATCAGTCTGTCCATGTATCTGTGGGTTAATATTTCATTCTCTTGGCTCATCAAGTGCTGACTTATGTTAGCTACCATTAAACAAAATTGCAATTGACTTATTATCTATTCATTAGAATAGTTCACTTTCTTGATTTCTCAGCAGTATATCAAGAAGGATTTGCCAGTACTTACAAAATGACTTCTATCATGTATTTTAATTTATTTCTTAATATATCTTATGTAAATCTGGACTGAAAACAAAACCTGATAAAAATTGGACATTTTATATTTTAAGCTTTTAGCCATTGTCTGTGAATAAAGATTTATGTGTATATTGGGTAATTTCAAGATGTATCATTATTTAACAGTTGAAAATAATTAATATTTTAATTATGCATTTTAGTGGACTAGTAAAAGACAGCAACATCTGAGACAGTAGAATTAATCTTAATTAAATGCAACTAGTTTTTTGAAGTACAGAGCATTAAACCTAAGATTGCAGTTTGCCTTTCACAGTTACATAAATGTCTTTTTTTTCTGTTTCTTTTTTTATCATTTGAGATTGTTGTATGAAACCTTTTGTGAAAAATCACATCCAAACATTATCAACAGCAAAAAGAGTCATTTGAGGGACACTGGAAAATATAGTGTTCAAAAAGCACATATTAATTATTTTAGTGCATTTTTGACAGAATCTACAAACTGCAGTTGGTAAATCACATGAGTTAATTAGCCATTAGAAATGTGGTTTGCCACTAATGATAATCAGTAGACTGGTAACAAAGAAAACTATATATATTCCTTTCCAATATAGAAATATCTAAACAAATGTTAACAAAAGTATTATGGGTTTGACTTATTGTTAAAAAAATATGAAATAATGCCTCTAATGTGCTATTTTATTAAAAATATAAAATTAATTGGTCAGATGTAAAGACATTTTCACCTACTTCATCCTTAAAATTATGCAAAGTATACAACAGAATATAATATGTGCCTTAGTCCACTTGGGCTGCTGCAACAAACTACTATAGACTGGACGGGTTACGAACAACAGAAAGTTATTACTCACAGTTCTGGAAGCTGGGGAGTCCTTGATCAAAGCATCAGCAGATTCCATGTCTGGTGAGGACCCTCTCTCTGATTCATTGATGATGCTTTGAACCTATGTCCTCACATACACTCGTTCCATTAATGAGGCCTCACTCTTCATGACCTAATCACCATCCAAAGCCCCACCTCTTCATACTGTCATATTGGGGCTTAGAGTTTAGAATATAAATTTAGGGGGAACACAAACATTCAGGCTATAGTACAATGGGTAAATTCGATTACTAAGCCCTTTAAAAATGGCTGACATAGATAAAAATGCAGGCCAGGCACGGTGGCTCACTCCTGTAATCCCAGCACGTTGGGAGGCCGAGGTAGGCGGATCACGAGGTCAGGATATCGAGACCATCCTGGCTAACACGCTGAAACTCCATCTCTACTAAAAATACAAAGAATTAGTCGGGCGTGGTGGCGGGCACCTGTAGTCCCAGCTACTCGGGAGGCTGAGGCAGGAGAATGGCATGAACCCGGGAGGCAGAGCTTGTGGTGACCCGCGATCACGCCACTGCACTCCAGCCTGGGCGACAGAGTGAGACTCTGTCTCAGAAAAAAAAATAAAAAATAAAAAAATACAGAGAGCATGTTCTTCAATATTCCATTAATATCTCCCAGCATGCTGTAAAAAAATATTTTATAAATCTTTTTACAAGGATTGAATATTCCACTTTTAAGACAGAGAGAGAGAGAGAGAAATATAGAGCCTTACTGTAGGTTTGTAAATTAAAAGTAAAAACAAAAACATGTTGGGATTTTCAGTATTTCTTCCTAACAATCTCTTTGCTTTACTTCAATGTTCTCTCCATAAAGAACAATAACTTTTTGACAATAGTTGAGAATGGAAACAACGAGTTCCTCACATGAAAATTATCAACCCTTGTACTGCCCAAATTGCCAATGTATCTGAATTCATAACATTCTGACTTATGCTGAGATGTCTTATTAAAACATAACTCTTAGCTCTTAATGTATGCATCAGGGAAAGATATAAACTCTATTATAGATCATGGCTTTTTTATTAAAAGAGGGTTTAGCTATACTATGAGTTTGGATTTTTTTGTTTGTTTAGTATACAAGAATGTTTTGAAAATAAAGGAAAGTCAGGTTTCTTGTTTGTTTGTTTTTGTAAAGTGGGAGCAATGTGATTTTGATAAGACATGCGAAGGGAGTGGCTGGCCGTGATGGGTCACACCTGTAATCCCAGCACTGAGGGAGGTGGGCAGATCACATGATGCTAGGAGTTCAAGACCACCCTGGCCAACATGGTGAAAGCTTGTCTTTACTGAAAATACAAAAATTAGCCAGGTGTGTTGGTGTATGTCTGTTATCCCAGCTACTAAAGCGGCTGAGGCAGGAGAATTGCTTGAACCCGGGAGGCAGAGGTTACAGTGAGTGAAGATTGCACCATTGCATTCCAGCCTGGGAGTCAGAGCAAAACTCTGTCTCAAAAAAAAAAGAAAAGAAAGAAATGGAAAGAAAGAAACATTGTGATGCTTTAACCAAAGCTGTTCTCAAATATAATCCATGTTATGAAGAAGTTCAATGTCTGGAAACTTATTTCCTTAAAACTCTGTATTCCCCTTAGAGAGTTTCTGTTTTCCTCAAGAGGATGCACAAAGGAATTAGCCCTCACTTATTATCTGATGTCTAATCTCACACTAAAGAACAATAATTTTGTCATCCTTTGTTGTCTTGCATCATCAAATTATTCCTCTTTTGAAGATCATTCCCAGCAGCACATAACATCCTATTATTTTCCCATTAAAATTATTTTCACTTCATTTTCCAGACCAACTGCTGCAGCATTTTTATCTCTTCATTGCAGTGAAATTTTTCAAAAGAGTTACGATTTGGCCTTCAATTTCTCACCCTCATTCCCTCTTACGATCATTCGAATACTACTTTATTCTTCAATATATCTCAGAAGCTGTTCTTATCAATGTTACGAAGAGTTTCTCCATGGGAAAATCCAAAACTCATTTTGTTGTTCTCATCAACTTATAAGAAGCATTTGATCCAGTAGATAATTCCATTTTTTGGTGACTTACTAACTTAATATGAGTGTCAAGAAACCATGCTCCTTCTTTCAATCACCTTTACTTGCTCCTCCACTTCTGTCAGATCATTTTATACTGTAGTCCTCAGACTCAGTCCTCAGTCCCCTTATATTCCCTATCTATTTCTGTTTTCCTGGTAATCTATTTGCCTTTACTTAAAGCACCATATAGATACTTGTATTTCACACCTACACCTCTTTCATGAACTGCAGAATTGACTTATAATACCAAATACCTACTTGTACTTGAAGTTTTATGAGGCATCTCAAGTTTAACACACTTATTCCACTTACAGTATTCTCCATCTCAGTTGATGGCAATTGTATCTTCCTAATTTGTCAGATGCAAAAACTGGAATCATGCTTATCTGTTTTATTTCTTCCACATCTTACCTACCTATAATCAGTCAACTTAAACTGATTAGAGTTAAGTAGACTTTACCTGAAAAACACATCTACAATCTGATTCTATCACTACCAATTTGCTATAACCTTAGTCAGAGCCACATTCATTTACTTCGCAGACTAACTGTCTCTCTGTCTCCATTTAGACACCATACAATCTCTTTTTAAACAAAGCTAAACAAGGGATTAGTTTAATACCTGAGCAAAATCATTTCAAACCTGCTTAACAATTAAATGGTGTGATGGTGAATTTTAGGTATCAACTTTACTGGATTAAGGGATAGTTAACTGATAAAGTATTATTTCTGGATATGTCTGTGAGAGGATTTCAGGAGAATATTAGCATTTGAATTAGTGAATTCACTCAGGAAGATACCCACTCACCCTTGTGGGCACCATCCAATCAGCAGAGGGCCCCAATAGAACAAAAAGATAAAAGGGCAATTTGTTCTCTCTAGCTCGCTTGTCTTGTCTTGCCCGTGGAGAGCAAAACTCCTTGTTCTCCAGTCTTTGAACTCTGGGACTTGCACTAGTGGTTCCCCAGGATCTCAGGTCTTTGGCCTCTAACTGAGAGTTACACCATTGGCTTCACTGGTCTCTCAGGTCTTCAACTGAGTCAAGATACCATCTTCCCTGATTCTTCAGTTTGCAAATGGTAAATCTTGGGACTGCTAGGCCTCCATAATCAAATGAGCCAATCCCCATAAGTCCCCTCTCACAAATCTCTGATTGGTTCTGTTTTTTTGGAGGGAACTGACTAGTGTAGTATAGTAACTGCAGGTCTCCTTCAGCATTAAAAGAGAAGTTTACAAAATAGCTCACAAGAAATAACTGATGCTGGAAAGAAAGCCACTAGGCTTTAAGCTAGGCTTAATTCTCTTGCCAATGATTTTACTGTGGTTCTTCTTAACAGAATCCCATGGATTTATATACCAACAATAATTTCACATCACTGAAATTTGACCTAGACTTTAAATTAGACTTTTATACTCTGAATGCCAACTCTGTTCCTCACTTGCAAATCTAAAATATCTCGTGGTCAGGCACAGTGGCTCAAGCCTGTAATCCCAACACAAAGGCTGAGGTGGCAGGATCACCTGAGCTGCAAATTTGAGACCGGCCTGGGCAACATGGTGAAAATTCATCTCTACAAAAGATACAAAAATTATCCAGGTTTGTTGGTGCAAAGTTGTGGTCCCAACTACTTGGGAGGCTGAGGCAGGAGGATTGCTTGAACTCAGGATTGCTTGAAGCTGCAGTGAGGCGAGATTGCACCATAGCACTCTAGCCTGGGCAACAGAGTGATACCCTATCTCAAAAAATAAATAAATAAATAAAATAAAAAGCAAAATATCTCCTAAGCTCAACTCATATAAATAAGATCATGCTCATCTTTCTCTGCAAAACAGCCCTCCATGCTGGATTTTTCTCTTTTTTTCAGTTCCCACTTTCTTTTTTTAATAAACAACATCATTTAGCTGTAACCAAAAATACATTCCAAACCAACCATTTCTTCTATCACCATTCCTACCTCCATAATATAATCCAATATCTGTTCTTGCCAAGGGTACCACAAAAACTTTCCAAGGGGTCTTTTTAAAACTATTATCAGAATAGAAAACTCTCTAATGAAGTATGAAAGTATTGGTAAGACACAAGGTTGCAAAAATAATTGTGTCTGAGCAGTTTCCATTTGTTTGTTTATTTAGCAAATGGTAATTAAGCATCATTTAATACAGACAATCATCCTGTGACTCTTCTTTGAACTTTTCAAACTCTTTCCCATATGTAATTATCATGTGGCTCTTACTTGCTCTGTCTCTTACCTAACTCTTTAGGGTTCACAGTAACTCAGGCACATTTGACTTTTCTCTCTCTTTTAAATATGCCAGTGTTACTATAGAAAAGGAAATTGTTCTTACTGCCCTTTCTGATGTGTTTTTATTAACCACATCATTTTTATCGTCACTTAAATTCTAAGTGATAATCGCCACAGAGAAGCCTTCACGCTTCTCCCCAGTTAACAGCTATTTCCTGTTCCACACCCTAATTTGGTCACTTGCTAACACATTTTCCATTTTTTTTCCATTAGTGGTTATAGCACTCTTAAATTATCTTCATTTTATTTCATTTTTAAGAAGTTTATTCATTCACTTTCTTACTCTGCAACTAAAATTTAAGACCCATGTCAGCAGAAATCTCTCCCATCTTTCTCACCGTTATGTCTCCAGCATCAGAACAGTGCATGGTCTATTGTAGATGATCAGTAAACATGTGTTGAATAATACATGAATGAAAACCCCTGCACGATCTGCCCCTGGCCCTTTGCTGCAAGGTCGTCCATCATACACCAATCACCCTTTGCTCTACACACTCTAGTCTTAGAGCCTTCTCAGATCCTTGAAAGCATCAAGCTCCTTCCAGCCTCAAAGGCTTTACACATCTTTGGGACTTCTCGGTGAAATAAACTCGTAGGTCATTCATCAAGTGTAAGCTTGTAAGTTCTTGGAGGGATGAAAAGAAAGGAAGATATACAATGTGCATCTTAAAGAGTGGGGAAGAAAATAAACTAGGACAAGATAGTCATTTTGCCATAAGGTTAAAGGTTCCCTTTGAGGTCACCACATAACATTCTGCACCTTGCAGTGAAATCACAGAGGCAATGAATTAATTTTCTTATAATTTGTTTTGCAACAGTGCCAATTTGTTTTGTTCATGACTGTGTGTTTAACTTAGCCTACGATTGTATTAAAGGATGCTCAGTTACGATTTGCTAAATAAATGCACAATGGTAACAGTTCAGTCACAATTATTTTTGCAGCCTTGTATTTCACCAATACTTTACTCTTCATTAGGACAATTCAATTTCTCCTTCTTATACCTGTTTATTTTGTTTATGCTGCTCTAGTTTTCTTACTCAGAATGCTCTTTCACAAAATTTCCACAGCTGATGTTCTGCTACGTTTCAGTTTTCACCAACTGCATTAATTATTCTTGAAGCCTACCTAATTTCCATTAGTTATAATGAATTTATCAGTATTCTGTACTTAAAGCAATTTGCCTTCCAGCTACTTCCACCACAGTTGTACCCCAGTTTTTCCATGATTTATTATTTTCCTAGGCAACAATCTTTATGAGATCTTACATCTACATACTTGATCAATTATAGAATTAATACATGATCTGACTGGCACAGTGGTTCATGCCTGTAATCCCAGCACTTTGGGAAGCTGCGATAGGAGGATTGCTTGAGACCAGGAATTCCAGACCAGCCTGGGCAACAAGCAAGACCCTATCTTTACAAAAAGTTTAAAAGATTAACCAGGTATGGTGGCACATGTGCCTGTAATCATTGCTACTCAGGAGGCTGAAGTGTGAGGATCACTTGAGCCCAGGAGTTGGAGGCTGCAGTGAGCTATGATATGTACTCCAGCCCCATTAACAGAGTGAGATCTCTACTCTAAAAAAAACAAACAAAAACCCTCCATGATTTGTTAACAGCAACAAATTCATATTGAAAATAAATTACTTCATTTTCTATTATATAAGCTATATTTAACAATTATATTTTTCGAAATATATTGTTTACTCATAAATATGTGTTAGTCATCATTTACATTTTTAAGGTCTCTATATTTTAGAGTATTTTTGTTTGTGCAAAAATCACAGGTATGGTCATTAAAATATTGCAAGAACATTAAAAACACTGTCCTTTCTCAATTAGTGACAGAAAAATCCTGAAGTTGTTGCTGGGATACCTACAATCTAACATAATGTATATTTTTTCTTCACATAGAAGCAGATGGGTGTAATAGCTGATATTCATGTTTCCTAAACTATTAACTCAATATCCATGACTTTTTTTTTCTGAAAGATATCACTACATCAGAGAGAAGGAAAAATGTCTGCCTTTTTTCAACTTAAAGATACCTTCTTTGAGAATCTTATATGCTTATTCTGTTTATATATATGTATGTCTTATAAATTTATATATAAATTTGTAAATTATTACAAACATACACATTTATATATGTGCAATTTATATATTTTTATATATTTAATATATATATTTGCATAGACATATCACTGAGGTCTCTGTTTACTTATTTAACTGGTGAGAGAAAAAGTAATAGTACATAGATGTAGCAACAGTCCAAAAATGACACTTCTCTTCTTGCTGAAATAGTTACTCAATACTTTTCACCAAGTTGTGGTATAGATGGCAGGGAGTTATTTCTGCCCTCTGTTTCCCATTGATTTAGTTAGCAATAGCAGCTTGAGTGCTTGGAGTCTTTTACATGATCAGTGGATAGTACCTTCTTGCAAAGGGCTGGAGGTCATACATTAGGTCATTACATTTGAGAGGCATTAAAGCCATTTCTCTGTTCCCTGTTTCTTAGAGGTTTATAATTTTTCACACAGAGTGGTTAAAATTTTGACACACATTGGTCTGTAAATCAAATATGTATTCCAACACTATTTTACAGAATGCACTTATATTAAACATATCTGGAAGAATTGCTCTCGCATGGCATAGAAGTCACAAGAGGGAAGAAGCCGAACATTATTAAGTAGTTTGAACTTTAGAAAAAATTAAAAGTTGAAATTTATTAGACAGATTGAATGACTTAAAGTTATAGAAGCTAAATTGAGTTGGAATTTATATGGCAGATTGACTTTGTGTAAGTGAAAATCCAATCTCCATCATTAATGTGATATCAATTTTCAGGAGCATGATGAGTCAAACTGAGTTTCTAGAATTTTATCTTCAGTTAATGGAATAATTTTGTGTTATTTTCTTGTTAGACATTAGTGTGATCTTACTACAGACTTCATTTTTTAATGTTTTTAAGAATTATGCACATGATATCTTTTGAAAAACTTAATATCTCTATACAGTGACATTAAATGTTTTCATAATGACACTCTATCTTTTTCAGTTTCTTAACCATTTTCTTGAAAACTTTAATGGTAACACAATCGCCACTATTTTGGAAATGTACTCCATCACATCCATTTTTGTAATTATTAAAATTAGAGAGTAAATGTATGTTTTTTTAAATTTCTGAACTTTATTAATAGATGTCAACCAGAATAAATTTCTATTGCTTGATTATATATCCTGCTAATGGAAAAGAAATATTGTTACTTCAATGATTCATTATTGCAAGAAACTTGATTTTATTCACTTCGCAATTTATTGTGAACTTTATTAGCGTGCCTTGTATTTAGTCTTTTTGACAACTGGCACAACTTGGTGATTATTTTATGAAACCAATTTGACTGTACATTTATAGGATAATTTACCATTTTAACATTTATATATTTGCTGATGTGAGCATAGCCAGAGAAGTACATTAAATTTTACTTTGGGCTATAATGTACTTATTTTCCTGATAAGAAAATAGCTATTATAAACCTTTAAAATACTCATCTGCAAAGGCTTTTATTTTGAAACCTAAGACCAAAAACAGAGTTACAGATTAATAAACGTTTTGAGTACCCTTCACTAAGAAAACCAACAATAAAACAGGTGAGGCTCGTTTGACTTTATTTTGTCGATGGTTTATCCTTCTCTTATTATGCCTGTGATTGTTTGCTATTCTGTAGCCTTTAAATCACCTCCATCCATCTCACAATGAGAAGTCATAATAATGGAACTTTACAAAAAGGAAAAAATACACTAGGTAAATCTCAAGTAATTTGAGATGCCGTACAGATTTTGTCCACCTGCTCTGCTGCTAAAGAGAAATTGCTACCTTAACACGAAAAAGGCACAGTCTTCATTCTACAGGTATGACTTCGTGGTAAAAGGAAAACGTATGAAAAAGAAAAATTTGATTCAGTGCCTTAAACACTTCATTTTACCAATTACGATTTGTAGAATGAAGTAGTTGAGGAAATTTTCTATCATTATAAACTTAAAAGCAAAAGAGAAATGAGAGTTAAGGTGCTCTAACCTAATACCAAGCCTTTAAAAGGCACATACTATATAAGATGGTAATAAGATTTCTGGGATACGTATAAATTTGGTATTGGAATGAGGATTTAGCAATTTGGTACAGAAATGTCCTTGAAATAAGCAGGAGGAAGCCTGGATAGTAATCCTAAACCTTGGTTCAATGAATTCAATAAGTAATAACTAATGGCCTAGCTGTGTATCAAGAAGCTTTTAAGACATTTGTGTCAAGGATTATAGGGGGCTCAGTTTGGAGTTCACTCAATATATGCCATATTTTTATTTTCTCTCATTTTAGAATAATAATAGACCTGGGGCTTTCAAGGCTATTCCTCACCAAAAGTTATCAAGAGTTTTCTTAGCATATACAGGGAAGTTCCCAACAAGGAGCTTAGCTTGTTTTATCTCATGATTGTAAGGAAACAAAATATTGAATCTCACCACATTCAACATATTATGTGCCTTTTTGTTTTTAGTTTATTCACATTAACCTTGTTTCTTTAAATATTCCTTTTAATTCACATTCGTTTCCATATAAAGGAATAGAATGTACTATAAATTAATATTATATAGGAATCAATACTTTCATATTTATATCAGGGCTAGAGAAGAAAATAACATTGAAGGACGCATGGACAGGTTGAGAGAGGAACAAGAGATTGTTTAGAGGGATGGCGAGGAGTATGATGTTTGGGCCCAGGCTGACATGGATTTGAACACCTGTCCTTTTATTTCTGGCTTAAGTTGCCCAAAATTAAATTTCTTGAGTTTTCTTTGTTTCAATTTCATCATTTAAAAATGTAATTAATGCTTGTTTGTGCCTAATTTTAACATATTGACACCGAAAAGATTCAAAAATTGAGTGTTTTAAAAAATTTGAATACTATACTAATACTATGAATGGGAAAAAAATGAAGACAATTTTGGAGCATTAGAAAAATGAAATTGAATATCTGAATTTGGGTAGGGAGGAAGGTTGAAACTACTGACAAACTTCACTTATTTTGACAAATGTTATTCTATTCATGAAACAAAAACAATAACAACAAAATTGCATTCATGCTTCAAACAATGCAACAGTCTTCTCTTTTAATGTCTGTGATTAATACTAGGCTGTGTGCTTTATTCCTCAGTACCTCTCAATGGACTCTTATTAAGCTGTTTTATTGCTCAAATGTCAGATCATACCACCCGTATTCTCTTAACATTTCCTTTCATTTTTTCAAGTGATACAACCCTAAAAGGGGAATGGAGCAAGACGGGTTTCCATTATATTTGTCAATATTTACCTTGCTCATCTGATGGCTTTATGATTTATGTCTTTCTCTGAATCTGTCCACAGCTGTAACTGCTTAACCTGAACCTCTGCAGAAAATAATGCGTTTTCTGCTTATGCTAAATGCCTATTTGGCTTCTGGGGGTTGGGGAAAGGACGGCTTTTAGGGTTAGGTAGATACAGATTTTTCAATTACCTTAAGTAGTTCTTCTTCTTCATATTTAATCAAATAGATCAGTTAATAAACAACACAACCCTTTTATAATTTAATTGTTCTTGATTTCGATTTTATATTGTTGAACAGTCATTCATCTTTTTGATGTGGTATTTGTAACTTTTGGTTCTATAAAGATAAAACAAACTTTTCATGTCACCTTATTTTGCTTTTAGTAATATTTATCTTCTCTCATTGTGTCTACACCTTTGTCCTTTCCCAGGTGATGGTCTAAAGATTGAATTGTGTTTGTTACTTTACAGCTTGTATGCTTTATCATCTAAATTTACATGACTTTCTTGAAGTTTTGATGACTCCTTTTCCAGATATTCTTTTATCTTTCTACAGCACTGCACAGGTGCAAACTTATTTTCCTCTTAAGGATTACTAGAATTTAAAGACATTAATCCTATGAGTTCCCTAAATTCAAGTTAGAGCAAATAAAGAGCTCTCTCTAGCAACATATCCTTCCAATACTGTTATTAACCCGAAGTTGGGTGACATTATGGTTTTTATTCAGCTTATTTTTGATGTTCTATGAATACTATGGATTCCCAAAATAAAATCTAGGGTTTTCATATAGCGTTAAAAACATTTTCTTAATCCAATACAACGTTTTACCTTTAATTAACATGACTAAAGTCTGACATTAGCAAACTTTGAGTAATAAACCTATCTGTACTCCATAAAACTGGCCATATTCTTAAAATGAGAGTATTAAAAACATTATACCAAGGTTATCTAGAAGGTGTTAAAGAACTTTAATACTGTCATGTCTATATAGAAGCCATAACAATTTTCTTCTTTATAAGTGAATTTTGTTGATGACAAAGTACGAGGATAAATTATGGAGCCAAGTCTCCCTTGCAATTATTCAGGACCTTAATTTGTTAGGAACATCAGAGAGGAATAAATGTCTTTTTTGGAGACAGTTTAGATTTACAGAAAAAAATTGGCAGAAAATGCAGAGTTCCCACAGGCGGGAACTCCTACCCCACACCGTTTCCATTTTAACATTCTTTCTCAGTGTAATATACTTATTACAACTGATGAACCAATATCAATACATTAGTTTAACTGAAATCCATCATTTATATTAGTGTATTTGTACAGTCAAAATACTCTTTGTATTGTACAGATTTTTTTTGTTTTGACAGATGCGTTATTTCATGCATCAACCACTATAATATAAAATTTCACTGCCTTAAAAATGCCCTACTTTCCATCTATTTATCTATCTCTTTTCTCCTTAACCACCTGTCACCACTGATATTTTTACTGTCTTTATACTTTTACCTTTTTAAAAAATAGCATGTATTTGTCTTTACATGGTGTGTAGTCTTTTCAGATTGCCCGTTTTCACTTGGTGATATGCATTTAAGGTTCCTCCATGTCTCTTTGTGGCTTGATAGTTTATTTTTATTGCTGAATATTATTTTATTGCGTGGATGTATCACAGTTGATTTATCCATTTACCTATTTAAGAACATCTTGGTTGCTTTCAAATTTTGGTCATTCAGAAATGGGAAGAGTTGGTGCCTCCTGCGTTATACCTCTTGCAATGAAAACTATGAGTATATACTCAATACATTGTTGTTTACATTTTAGGTTCTACGTCTGTTGTGTTGGTCATGTTGTTTCAGATGGAAATGACAGTCGTCTTTTACAGAAGTGATACATGTGTGTTGTGAACAAAGCTGTTATAAGCATCCGTGTGCAGATTTGTGTGTGGACATGAGGTTTCACATCATACGGGTAAATATCAAGAAGTGCAATTGCTGGATCATACAGTAAGACTATGTGTAGCTCTCCTAGAAGCTGCCGAAATGTCTGCCCAAGTAACTCTACCAGTGTGCATTCCCAGGTGCAGTGAGAGAGACATCATGTTGCTTCACATCTTCAACTGCATTTGAGGTTGCCTGTATTTGGGATTTTAGCATTTCTAACAGGTTTGCAGTTGTATCTCACTGTTATTTTAATTTGTAATTCCATAATGACATATGTTGTGTAAAATTTTTTTTTTTTTTTTTTTTTTTTTTGAGACGGAGTCTGGCTCTGTCGCCCGGGCTGGAGTGCAGTGGCCGGATCTCAGCTCACTGCAAGCTCCGCTCCCCGGGTTTACGCCATTCTCCTGCCTCAGCCTCCCGAGTAGCTGGGACTACAGGCGCCCATCACCGCGCCCGGCTAATTTTTTGTATTTTTTTTTAGTAGAGACGGGGTTTCACCATGTTAGCCAGGATGGTCTCGATCTCCTGACCTCGTGATCCGCCCGTCTCAGCCTCCCAAAGTGCTGGGATTACAGGCTTGAGCCACCGCGCCCGGCCGTAAAATTTTTTCCATATGCTTCTTAGCAATCTATATATCTTTTTGGGAGTGTGTTTTTTAAACCAGTTTTGTTTCTTTTCTCTTATTGTAACATTTTAAGAGTTACCTCTATTTTTTTTTTTAACACAAGGCTGTTATTAGATGTGTGTTTTGTGAAGATTCTAATACCAGTCTTTGGCTTTTTTTCACTGATTTTCTTAACAGTGACTTCTGCAAATTAAAAGAATTTTTTTAAAAAGTCAAATCTGTCAATTTTTAAATGGATTATACTTCTTTGATATTAAATATGAAAAGTAATTACGAAACCTGGGATCATCTAGGTTTTTTGTATGTTATAATCTAAAGTTTCATAGCTTGGTATTTATACATTTAGCTCTAGGATCCTGTTTGATTTTATTTTTATGAAAGACGTAAGGTCTCCGTCTAGATTTGTTATTTTGCATCTAGACTTCCTATTGTTCCGAGGGCATTTGTTGAAGGGACTCTACTTTTCTTTATAGAATTGCCACTGTCCCTCTGTCAAAGATGCACTGACTATATTTCTGGGCTCTTCATTCTCTCCCATTGAATACCAGACTGTTGTGATTATTGTAGCTTTACAGTAAGTTTTGAAATCAGGTAACGTCAGCTGTCTGACATTTTTCCTTTTTTACATCCAGTATTGCAGTGGTTATTTTGGGTGTTTTGCTTTTCTATAGAAACCTTAGAATCAGCTGATATCCACAAAATAACTTGTTGGGATTTTGCCCAGACTTACATTGAATCTACAGATCAGGTTGGGAAGAAATGATATTTTAACACTATTTAGTCTTTCTATGTATGAATTTGGAAAAGCTCCGCAATTATTAAGATATTTCTTTGATTTCTTTTGTTAGCATTTCATTGTTTTTCTCATATAGACCTTGCAGATATTTTGCTAGATTTATATATCAGTATTTATTTCTGAATGCTAATGTAAGTAGTGCTGGCTTTAAAAAATCAGATTCCTACTGTTTATTGCATGCGTATGGCAGATAAATTATCTTTTGTATGTTACCCTCATAGTTTGCAATCTTGCTATAACTGCTAATTAGTTTCAGGAGATTGTTTGTTTGTTTATTCTTTAGGATTTTCCACATACATAGACAATTACATCAGCTGTGAACAAAGACAGTTTTATTTATTCTTCTAGTGTTCTACAATTAATTATAATGTTCACTGTAGGATTTGTTTTTGTTTGTTTTGAAGTGTTCCTTATCAAGTTGAGGAAATTATCTCTATTTCTAGTATTCTCATGGTGAGTATTATGAATGGGTGTGGGATTTTGTTAAATAAATTTTCTGCATCTACTGATCTAATCATATGATTTTTTTCTTTAGTCTGTTCATGTGATTGATTGCATTAATTGATATTTTAATACATGACCATCTTTGCATAGCTGAAATAATTCCCATTGATAAGAAATTGTTTTTTTAATATGGCAATAAATGCTATTTTATTGTTAGCTTATTTTATGATTTTAAAATGAAATGAATTTTAGCAGCCAAGCAAACTTTGTGTGTGTGAGTGCGTGTCTGTGTATAACCTCTCAAAAAGCACACTGTTTTTTTTTGTTTTTTTGTTTTTTGTTTTTTTTTAATTAATTTATTATTATTATACTTTAAGTTGTAGGGTACATGTGCATAACGTGCAGGTTTGTTACATATGTATACTTGTGCCATGTTGCTGAAAGCACACTGTTAAATGAGAGTGAAGTAGCTAGAAGTGGATCAGCAGTGATGGTAAGTTCAAAGGCAAACCTGTGTTTTCTGTTTTCATAAAAAAAAGCCACTTTTAAAACTGCTGAGAACATGTTAAAGAGTTGTATATATAGCATCTATTTATAAATGAAAGTGGCAGAGTTAATATATCACTGTCTTTTGAGAATATTCTATTTTCTTATGTTAACGCGCTATTACAAAAGCGAACACCTGGAAGGGCACCTGGGATGTGATGTTACATGTTTTCCTTCATGCTTCTTATGCGTCAGTCATTTACTTGGCTCTCTGTTTCACTCCCTTAAAAATGCATCGCCTCTCCTCATGTGCTTCTTGTAATCATGAAGGAGCTGCCATCTAAGTGAATAAATAGTCTCTTTTCCAGGTGATTAATAAAAATCCACACATTCTTTTAACCACAGATAAGAAGTAACAGATGCTTCACACATTGTGGCATCAGAGTATTAGCCAGGACCACTAGCTCAAAGAAACTGGACCACTTAACAAAAATGCTGGTTCCCAGAAGCATGTGCTATGATATTTATAGATCTTGAAAAGGATAATCTCAGACCAAACTCTTAGATATCTGTTATTATTCTGCAATGGTTTTGTATTGATGAAATGCCATTGAAGAAAATTGCATTGAAAAAGTCAACAAAAATAAATGCAAGCCACATTTTGTTCCTAGATGTGTAAGACCCATAGTTCATGCAACTGCTGTATCCAAGCAACATATGCACTTCAAATCAACATTAGCATGAACATAACAGACAAGGTGATGACAAGGTTTTTTTAATGTTAATTTTAGTATCATAGTTCCTCTTTATCTGCAGTTTCACTTTCTGCAGTTGCAGTTACCCATGGTCAACCATGGTCCAAAAATATTAAATGGAAAATTCCAGAAACAATTCATAAGTTTGAAATTGCATGTCATTCTGAGGCGCATGATGAAATCTTGGGCCTTTCTGCTCCATCCTGCCTGGAGGTGAATCATCCCTTTGTCCACAGTCCCCACACTGTCTATTCTCTTCACCCATTAATCACTTAGTAGCCGTCTTGGTTATCAGATCCACTGTTGCAATATTGCAGTGCTTGTGTTCAAGTAACATTGTTTTTACTTAATAGTGGCCCCAAAGCACAAGAGTAATGATGCTGGCGTATTGTTAGAATGTTTTTATTTTATTATCACTGTTGTTAATCTCTTACTATGCCTACCTTATAAATCAAACTTTATTGTCGATATATATGCATGAAAAAAAATAGTAGATACAAAGTTTGGTACTATCTGCGGTTTCAGACATTCACTAGGGATCTTGGCACTTATTTGTCAGAGACAAGGGGAAATACCACTGTCAAATACAACTCAACATGTTCAAAATTAGATCATTAATTGCATTCGATCATAACTATGATTGCTAAATGATTCTAGTCTGTGGTGACCCGACTCTAAAATAACTCTCATTGATTACTGCTTCCTAGTATTGACACCTTTGTGGATTCTCCTCCCATATCACATAGGAATGACTTGTGTAACTAATAGGGTATTGAGCAAAATAACAGTGTGTGGTTTCTAAGACTGTGTTATAAAAAAACATTGCAGTATACATCTTCCTTTCTCTTGGAACACTTGTTCTGGGGAGGCAAGCTGCTGTGTTATGAGGATCCTCTAAGAATACTATGGCGAGACACACATAGCAAGACACTGAGGCCTTTGCTTCTGCTTTGCCTTCCACCACGATTGTGAGGTTTCCCCAGCCATGTGGAACTGTGAGTCCACTAAAACTCTTTCCTTTTTTAAATTACCCAGTCTTGGGTATGCATTCATAACAGCATAAGAACAGACAATTACAGTATATGAGTGTCTATACCCCAAGAATTTAGTCCAGAATAGGGTATCAGGTTAAGGCTGAGTTTAGGAATAATGAATGTAAAGCATTATCCACTCAAAGTGAAGAGAAGAATCATCCCTGGAAGAGAGAACATCATGTGCAAAATGTCTGAGAGTTATAGATCAAGATATCTGGTCATAAGGGAGGGGACTTGGTTTATTTTCACCCATTATACATTGCAAAAAATAATAACTATTAATAACTTTTGGAACCATAGTTGCCAAAGGAAATTTTACAAAAAGTTCATTGTAAATGCTGTATAGACACAATAGTGATATGGATAAAGCAATCAGAAGGCTAATGTCATAGTACAGATACAAATCTGAGAGCGAACAATAGAAATAAAGTTTTATTTTGAAAAAATCTAACTGTAGAAACTTCTCCTTGAGATTATTTACCACTATCTATAATAATATTGCAAAGAAACTTCTTCAATTAGTTTAAAGAAAGATTTTAGAGTTTTAAACTGAGAAATTCAAAATGACACTGATTCTTTACCTCATATGAGATTGAAAATAATTTGCATATGTCTTACATGTTATTTAATAAGTGTATAAACTGCTGCCAATAAAAAAGGTATATTTTAATCATAAGCAATCATTGATAAATACTGCCTCTTTATGGCACTGTTAGGGGCAGACATGAATTATCGGTTCAGTTAGCAAGAACATTACAAACCAGGAAAAGTCAAGAAGAAGAAATGCAAATCAACTTGGAATTAAGTCAAAAATCTCAAAAATACACCTCCTAAGGGAAGAACACAATTCACAGACAAGAAGCTGCTGCTGTAAAAATTTAATTTCCAAAGTTATCCCTGCTTCCCTTCACAGAGTGGTAATGGTATCCCAAGATTCATGTCAGCACCATCAGTTTATGATATAATTAATGCAAGTAGCATTTATAAATACAATATAATAAATATAATACCAAGAATGCTCAGTGTATATAGTATTTCTATTATGAAATACTTAAAGAAGGAAACCAAACAATTGTAAAGGATAACAGTACTCACCTGGAGAAAAACAACATACTAAGGGAGGATAAAATAATAACCATCATATGTATTCAGTGCAATTCTTAGCATCTTTCTATATTCACTGACTGGAATTTTTCTAAAGCTCAGTATTCCAGATACACTTTTTAACCAGGTGATTTTATCAATGGTTTGTATTTTCTTTCTGATAGAGAACATTTGTTGATGATACTTTTCCAAATTAAAAATGAAATGATTACTTAGAAACTGGAAAACAGAAATCAAAACAAACAAAAAGAAACTAAATTGTATTGTGCAAAGCAAAATTTGTTAACTAAAAATATATCCTAGGTGCATATTATAATTTATCACTCAGAAATATGAACAATGTTTGGTCCTAGGTAGAAAATTAAAACATCCTATATTATTGTAAAAACAGATTCAAAACAGGATAGCTTAAATTTAGAACATTATACACTAAGACAAAAAATTATAATCAAATTAACAAAACTGTTATATAAATATGTTCATATCATGGGTTTTAGAAATCTAACTTCCTTTAAATACAGAATAACTATATAAGAAAATAAAAGTAAATACCTAATAATTCATTTATATTTTGTTATGGTTTTATAATTAAATAGGAAGACAATTCAATAATAAATAAAGTATTAATACAATTTTTCTAACATATTAAGTTAGAACAAATTGGTTATATTTTACCTGAAGGCTTAACTCCTTGTAGCTAAAATATATTTGTCATTGTTTCTATGTATTGCTTATGAATTATTTGAAAAGATATTTTTCCCTTATTTATCTTATTCTCTTCCAACTCTTTGTTACGGCTCTGCTTTTGTCTTCAAATTGTTAAATCTAATCTAGTTTGATAATCTGGGCACTCCCACTAATGTGAATCCGAACATGTCGTTAAGTAGCAGTGTAAACAACTTCTGGAAATACTTTTCTTTCTTTCCTTCCTTCCTTCCTTCCTTCCTTCCTTCCTTCCTTCCTTCCTTCCTTCCTTCCTTCCTTCCTTCCTTCCTTCCTTCCTCCCTCCCTCCCTCCCTCCCTCCCTCCCTCTCTCTCTCTCTTTCTTTCGAGTTTCACTCTTGTTGCCCAGGCTGGAGTGCAGTGGCACAATTCGGCTCAGGGCAACCTCCGCCTCGCGGGTTCAAGCGATTCTCCTGCCTCAGCCTCCAGAGTGGCTGGGATTACAGGTATGTGCCAACACGCCTGGCTAATTTTGTATGTTTAGTAGAGACCGAATTTCTCCAGGTTGGTCAGACTGGTCTTGAACTCCAGACCCCAGGGGATCCGCCCGCCTCGGCCTCCCAAAGTTCTGGGGTTACAGGCGTGAGCCACCCCGCCCAGCGGATTTTTCTTATGTTTACTGTTTCTGCACAGAGGGCAGATGTGTCTACCACAGTTGCAGAACACTGAATTAAAGCATGAAACTAGTTAATCTGCATTTGTTTATTAACATCTGTGTTAAATTTGTCAGATCTGACCAAAGACGTTCAATTATATCACAGTTGTAAACACTGACTCACACAAGTTTTTGTTTCCCCTTGACCTATGTCTTTAGATTATTTTTTAATCTTTCCAAAAATAGTTTATAAATAAAGCACAATTGTGAATGTGTCAAGCACCTGTAAAAACAGTGGAGCGAGGGAGAGCTCAAAATAGCAATATAAGTCAATCAATATATACTAGCATATAATTCATATGGTTTGGATACTTTTCCCTCCAAATCTCAAGTTGAAATGTGAACCGAAGGTTGGAGATGAGTTCTCAGGGGAGGTATTTGGATCCTGGCATGGATGCCTCATGAATGGCTTGATGCACTCTCCGTGGTAAGGGATGAATTCTTAGTCTATTAAGTCACGTGAGATTTGTTTGTTAAAAAAAGCCGAGGACCTATCCCTTCTTGCCTTCCCTACCTCTCTCTCCATGTGACATATCTGCTCTTCCCTCTTGTTTCTGCCATGAGTAAAAAACCTTCCCCAGGCCTTAGCAGAAGCTGAAATGGGTGCTGGAACCAGGCTTGTACAGCTTGGGACTACAAGCGTCGGCCACCACGCCCGGCTAATTTTTTTGTATTTTTAGTAGAGACGGGGTTTCACCGTGTTAGCCAGGATGGTCTCAATCTCCTGACCTCGTGATCCGCCCGCCTTGGCCTCCCAAAGTGCCGGGATTACAGGCATGAGTCACCGTGCCCAGCCGATTTCAGAATTTTAAAAAACGAAATGAGAGTCATATTAAACCATGTTTATACAGCAGTTGTTATAGACAAAATTTCAGTTATTTATAAGCTCCCTCCAATTAAGAGGTATTACAGTTTTTAATCTTTTAAAAATATTAAATGAGAATGCCTTTGTTGTTATAAAATATTGTAACAACTTAAAATTTAAGAGAGTTTATTTTGGATTTTATAGAGGTGTAACATACCTCTTATTACTAGTATTTATTCTCCTTGGATTCTGTATACACTTTCCTTTTTTATCACTCAGTATTTCTACCTATTTTTTTCTTAAACTAGCCAGATATCTTGACAAAGCTATTTAGAAAAAGGATGATTCATTTGAAAATGTTCACAAACTAATTATCTCTCTGTTTATACTTTCTTCTTGCCAACCTCCTTTTATCTTTATAGCACTTTCAATTCTGGATAAGAAATGAAAAGAGATAAAACACAAAAGTCAATGGCAGTTTTTATTAGCAGCTAAGATTTTTGTCTGTTTATAAAATTGATGCTATGAACTAAAATTAGGTTTGAGAGGATAGTTCACTTAATCTATGTTGTTTCTTGTCAAAATAATGAAAGATTGGAAATTCCTTTATTTCATAGGTCACTCATGATAAATTTATGAGTCTTCTCATACATACTACTTAAATGTTCAATAAATTAAACTGGCTCACAATGATAATTTTTGAATATATAATTGAAAAATCTCTAAAATACCATGGATTTGAGTTGTACTGACACTCATCTGCATTTTTTTCTGAGCCCTTGTGTATTATTTAAGGAAGACACTCTTGCTTATTCGTTTAGATTTTAGCATCTCCCATCTCTGATTATCATAATTGAAATGAATGAGGAGTAAGTATCCACAAGAAGCTGTAACCTCTGAGAATTACATAATATTGCATTTCCCAGGTAAGACACTACACTATATTCCTAAATTTTTCTAGCAAGTAATTGTTCTCCAAATGAAGTCTACAAATAAGACTTTACCTATCTTACATAATCAGTTAGTAATTTCTTTCTTATTATTGAGTCACAAAAGTTTGAGTCCTATGTACTTTTAATTTTACTCTTTTGACTTTTTTTTTTTTTTTTTTTTTTTTTTTTTTTGCTGTAAGTATATGTGACTCATGCACTAGAGAGATGGGTAAGGAAAAAAAAAATGCTTTGAAAGACTGAATACTTTGTGATGAAACACTAGCCCCAGATCTATACTTGCTTCCTTTGAATTTACTACTAATTACATAATTATGTGTCACTGCATTATTTTACTAAATTCCAAAGTTAAAAGACTGATTATCAGGGAAGTTAATTTTGATCTTTCACTTGAAAGGTCAAGGTCATTTGTAATTATTTTCTGTTAGAATTCTCTTTCTCTAGAGGAAAGAAAAAAATGTATTGCAGAGGGGAAAATTCAGCTAAGAAATTCAAATATGCTATGTTCCTTTAATCTGGAACTTTGCAAAGAAGGGTATTAGGAATACAGAAGAGGCAGTATTAACTTTAACAAAGGCAACAGGAAATTGTTTGCTGAACTATGACCCTATAGTAAAACTGAAGTCTGACTACATCCAGATATATGGTAAGATATGGATTTGGACATTACCTCATCCTGAATCTTCTTGGCATCAGTAGTCCTGTGTTTTGAGACTTGTGAACTGCATAAATATAATTTTGAAACTTTATTTTGAGATTATTTTACATGGCATTATACATTAACACATATATGTATGAGCACTATTGACTGATACTTCATTTTTAATAGGCTGTCCCTAGAAGTGCTGAGACTGACATTTTATCAAATCCTAGTATGACAATTTATTACATTTTTTGTTTTGATAGATTGTGTATTCCATAATTGTATAACTCAATATCAGATCTAGGGAGAAAATAATTTTCTTTGATTTAGAAATCAGTTATTTTCAGGTGTTGTTTTTTTTTTTTTTGTTATTATATGCAGCAACGGCATCTTTTGACACCTTTATTGTAGGTAACCTTTTTGTTAGGGAGCAAACACATTCCTAACACACTAAGTGCAGCATTCCTGAAGAGTGATCATTTTTTCTCATATTGCTCTCATATTCTTCTCATATATTTCTCATATTCCTTGAAAATTTTGTGAATGTGTTATCTGGGTTCCACCTGAATATATACAAAAAGGAGATGCATTATAAAGAAATGTATTTGCAATATGAACCCAGCTGACATTAAAAAGATGCATATTTTATTTAATAAAAGCATATACAGTAATTTAAAATCAGGTGATAAATTCAGACATTACTGTTTTCTTTTGGATAGAAAAAGAAGAATAATAATATATTTTATTTCAATTTTCTCCCTAGACTTCGTACTTACTTTGTGCTTTCCCATCTTAATATACAAAAACTATACGCTTCACAAAGAAAAGTTTTATTGACGCTAAACTCAGCTGATGCAGAGTGATTTTATTTAAATGAAGATTGTGTTATTTTAAAAGTGTATGTACTAACTTAAAGTCAGATATTATACTAAGAAATGTAATAGCTTTTTTTTTTTTTTCGAGATGGAGTCTCGCTCTGTCGTCTAGGCTGGAGTACAGTGGAGCCATCTCAGCTCACTGCAAGCTCCGCCTCCTGGGTTCTCTTGCCTCAGCCTCCCGAGTAGCTGGGACTACAGGCACCTGCCACCACGCCAGGCTAATTTTTTGTATTTTTAGTAAAGATGGGGTTTTACTGTGTTAGCCAGGATGGTCTCAATCTCCTGACCTCGTGATCCACCCGCCTTGGCCTCCCAATGTACTGGGATTACAGGCGTGAGCCACTGCACCTGGCCAGCTTTTTAAATATCATTTGAAAATTCAAAACTAGCCCCTTCGATGATTCTTCAGTATTCTATTTTTAAAAATTTTTTATTTAGGTTTGAGTGTACATGTGAAGGTTTGTTATAGAGGCCAACATGTGTCACAGGGGTTTGTTGTACCTATGATTTCATTACCCAAGTGTTAACCCCAGTATCCAATGGTTATCTTTTCTGCTTCAAAGAAATTAGAAGGAAAATTTTACCTTCTGCAAGATTCTTTTTCGTTTTCTACATTCAGCTTGCTTTATGTTTTCTGTATTAAAACATGTATATTTAAAACTCAGACTACAATAGGAAGGTGATTTTACAGGCAAGATCTTTGAAACTGATGCTTTGGAATATATTAGGAAAAAACGAAACTGTAAAGGAGTTATATAACAGTTTTAATGACGTGCAAAAGTAATACTTTATTCTTGTTATTGAAATGAATATGCCTTATGGTACTTTATTTCTTGTTTCTGAAATGTCTAAGGTTTTGATACATTCAGACATTTAATGAGGTATATATTATTTGTCTATGGGGTGAAGGCATCAGTTATAAAGTCCTCAATTATTTTATTCATGTCACCTGCCTATTCATATATATAGTACTCATTTATTTAGGGTCTTTGTAGAACTTCATTTCTTTCATATCCCCCAATTGGTAATTATTAACATCATTTCTGAGCTTTATCACAAAGACTCCCCTGAATATTCCCAACTCTATTCATTTGGCTGTGCTCATACTCAATTTTTGTTTATTTTTTGAAAACAACACTTAGCTTTTGGTCACATACTGTCCTATACTAATACTACTGTTAAATATTTCCATATTTAAACATCTTGTGAGAGAATGGGACCAATATATTGTGGACCTGCGAGGTAATCTTAGTAGATACATTAAAAAGTACTGGTTAATTAATCAACTATGTGATTTATTATGAATTTCTCTGCTTCAAATATTTTAGAAAACCTAAAGGCAGGAATTGGGGTGATGCAGCTAAAACCCAGGGAACTAAGAATTGACAAAAAGTGGTAGAAGCTAGAAGAAGCAAGGAAGCATTATTTCCTAAAATCTTTAGAGGGAGCATGACCCTGCTAAGACCTTGGTTTCCAACTTCTAGCCTCCAGGTGTGTGAAAGAAGGAATTACTTTTGTGGTAAGTCACCCAGCTTGCAGCACTTTCCTCCAAAAGTACCAGGAAATTAATATAGATTTTGCTATTGAGCAGTGGAGTGCTGCTGTAATAAATACCTAGAAATGTTTTCACTGGCATGATTCTTCATGTCCGTGACTTTACCAGAATTAACTAACATTCCTATTTCTAGCAACATTCTGTATATGATGACATGTGTATTACCTTAGATGATGTTACTTTTAATGGCAAAAACCGTGATTACCTTTGCACCAACCTAACAGAAACGTTCTCTACCATCCTCTTCACTTCCTACTAAGTCCTCATCAAAATCACATATAACATCCATATTTCTACCAACAATCACTTCAAAGGAATCTATGCTTTATCTATCATATGCTTCAAAATCCTTCCAGCCACTACCCGTGACTTACCATGATTTTTGCTATTTGTTACCCCAGCACCCTACTTCTTAGTCAGCAGGACCATGCTTTCTCTGAAGGTTCTAGAAAAGTATTTTTCCTTGCCTCTTTCAGCTTCTGGTGTCTTCTGGTAATCCTTGAAGCTTCTTGGCTTGTAATCTGTCACTCCAATTGCCTTTGATAGTCACATGGTATTTTCCCTGCATGTCTTTGTAGGTCTTCTTATAAGAAAATAAATCAAAGGATTTAGGACCTTCTATAATTCAGTATAAACTCAACTAATTGCATCTGCAAAGACACTACCTCCTTATGGATGTGGAAGTAAAATGTCTGTTAATAGAATACATTTTCATTTGTTCCATATTGTTTATATTCCACTATATGTTTGGGGGATGGAAATGACTCAGTTAAGCTGAAGTAAATCTCTTTTCTGATTCACCATATATAAGAAGAAAAAAAAAAAAACTGGCATTTTTACTAGGTAAAAGTTACCATGAGAGGAAATAAAAATAGACAAAATGGTCTTCCTTAAGATATATGAGGAGCTATCATAAAGAAGATAAATAATTATGTAATTATAGTACTTTGGGAAAATGAGGTAGCAGGATTGCATGAGCCTATGAGTTTAAGGCTGCAGTGAATGATGTTCGAGCCACTGCTCTCCAGCCTGGGTCACAGTGAGGCCCTTTCTTAAAAAAGAAAAGTTAAATTATATTAAGAGTAAATTATGTTAGGAAGGAATGTTGGAGTTGAAAGTGGAATAGAACTTTCTAACAATTAGGTCTAGTGAGTCCTTAATAGAAGTTAAATTTTGCTGAGTTATTTATAAAATTATTTCACATAGAGTGCCTTGGTGAGTCTTTAATATCATTAAAATATTATTATTCTTATCATTTTACCAACATATCCTAAATAAAATTCAGAGAATTTAACTACTATTACTAAATTTATTTCTCTTCTCTTTCACAGTAGCACAACTATTTCTAAACATTCCCAAAAATGCACAGTAGAGATTATTTTATGTATGAGAATATATCATAAAATCAACTATACAAATATAAGTTATTATTTCCTTTGTGAAAAAAATGACATACAGATTTAATAAGCTGATAAGTTTACAATATGGATGAATACATTGATAAGGTTCCAATATGGATTTATTTCCTCTCAGTTACCTCCTGCCTCTGAAGCTAATGTTCTGTCCATATAATCCCAGTATCACATAAAATAGTTTTGTAGGGAGAAATAGTTGACTTAAATTGACACTAGACTCGATGTTCTTAGAGTACCCATTCACTCAAAGATATCATTTTATGATTACCTTACAATTTAGAAATATAGTTACTAGATTGATGAATCATCAGTGATCCAGGTACATCTTAAATAAGGTAACTTTTTAGTCTGTTGATGCAATCGAGAAATAGTACATTGGTTGAAAATTGGTGAAATACTAAAGTACAAAGACAGGATTCAGAAAGCTTTCAAACTGTGATGATCCAATGATCCGAGGCTGGCTCTACTAGGCACATGTTTCCTAACTGAATTATTCTTATCAAACTTATCTCTTGTAGAATTATGTCAAGTAAGATTTGGAGATTGAGTTTAAGATATGAGTATAAACAGCCTATGGCTGACTCTTGCCTACATATTTTCTTTATATTCTGGAAATGGCTTCTTTATTACTTTATCTGAAATGCTACCTATTGAAGCTTCTGATTTTCAATTCTTCAATTGCTAGATCTTCTAAAACAGAGGCGTCCCATCTTTTAGCTTCCCTGTGCCACGTTGGAAGAAGAAGAATTGTCTTGGGCCACACACAAAACACACTAATACTAACAAAAGCTGATGAGCTAAAAAAAAAAAAAAAAAAAAAAAAAATGCAAAAAAATCTCACAGTGTTTTAAGAAAGTTTACAAATTTATGTTGGACCACATTCAAAGCCATCTTGAGACTCATGTTGCCGCGGGCCACAGGTTGGACAACTTTGTTCTAAAACATTCAGCTTGGTGTGACTCAAACCAAGATAAAACCAACTTTTGTTTTGTGTTATTATATTTTGTTTGTTTGTTTGGAGATGACCACAACAAGGCTAAGAGGAAGAGTGACTCACTTAAGAGAATAAAAGAGTAAGTGCATGGCCCAAGGGACTAGAGAGGTTGATTTATTGTGGTGCTCCGGGCAGCACTGGCTGTAGAAGGTTAACATGATGCCCAGGGGGAAATAAACACCAAGAAAGCAAAAGGGCCGTGAATGCAAGGAAGCAAGAACCAAAAGACCATCTGTATCTCCTCTTAACTGCCAGCTTAGCATTCTCTAATTATAACTTCTTACAAGTTGATCTCTACAAATTCTTCCTACTTCATTTTCCTTTGTTTTAATGCCATTTAGAAAATTTCCCATGAGGATTGCTGAGTCTGCCATGGACAAATAGGTAGATAAGTTTTAGCATTCCTGCCACTTCAAAGGCAGACAGCGAGTGAAAGATTTCAGCTTACATGAGTGGCAGCATCTACTTTCATATTGTGTGGCAGAGCAATAGAAAGGTGGAGCCTGCATACCCTTGTGACCAGCAAGTGTATTATGCACGCCATTGGCTGTCAGTACACAGCAGCGAAGACAAAATAGAGCTGTGAGTATTTGTACAGTGTAATGTCAGGGCGCACTGAGAAAATGTGACCTCTTTCTTAATGAAAGTATATGAGCATTGCCTAGTGTAGGCTTTACAGATGTGTCTGTATCAAAAGAGAACAGGCAGTTGAGTTAAAAGTCCAAAGCATTGGCCGGGCAGGGTGGCTCATGCCTGTAATCCCAGTACTTCGGGATGCCAAGTTTGGCGGATCTTGAGGTCGGGAGTTCAAGACCAGCCTGACCAACATGGGGAAACCTCATCTCTACTAAAAATACAAAAATTAGCCGGGTGTGGTGGTGCACACGTGTAATCCCAGCTACCCAGGAGACTGAGGCAGGAGAATTGCTTGAACCCGAGAAGCAGAGGTTGCAGTGAGCCGAGATTGCGTCACTGCACTGTAGCCTAGGCAACAGAGTGAGATTCCATTTCAAAAAAAAAAAAAAAAAAATCAAAGCGTTAGGAATTATATGTTGTAAATTAAAGCCAACTTTATGAAGCAAACATTATATTGTTAATTTTCAATTACTGAAATTGATTAATTCAAAATTAGTCAAATTTATTCCTTACTTTGTTTTTATAACTATTGTTGATATGATGTTTCAAGTCTGTATTTGCATAGTCACTATTAAAGCACCTCACTAGTGTCTAAAATGCAAAAGTTTCTCACTAAATATTTCTTTCTTTCTTTTTTTTTTTTTTTTTTTTTTTTTTGAGACGGAGTCTCGCTCTGTCGCCCAGGCTGGGGTGCAGTGGCCAGATCTCAGCTCACTGCAAGCTCCGCCTCCCGGGTTCACGACATTCTCCTGCCTCAGCCTCCCGAGTAGCTGGGACTACAGGCGCCCGCCACCTCGCCCGGCTAGTTTTTTTGTATTTTTTAGTAGAGACGGGGTTTCACTGTGTTAGCCAGGATGGTCTCGATCTCCTGACCTCGTGATCCACCCGTCTCGGCCTCCCAAAGTGCTGGGATTACAGGCTTGAGCCACTGCGCCTGGCCTAAATATTATTTCAAATTAAATAAAATCTAAATAAACATGGATAATTCAAACATGCAAAATATCAAAGATTACTTTTTATAATGATGATAGGTTTAAAACATAATTAGAAGCTAAAATAAACATATCCAAAATTAAAACAATATAATAACTGTGAGGTAAGTGTCCAATGTTTGAAAATGAGAACATGGTATTTGCTTCGATCCAATAAGTAATATCCAAATTTTAAACACTTTCCTAAAATCATGTGACATGAAGACTGATAAGCCAATAGAAGCAAGAATTTTCCAAGTCAGGAAATCTGAGCTTTTCCACTACTATGTGTGTGATTCTGGGCAGTTTAAATTTCTGAGCCTCATTGTCTTTACTGGGGATGGCAGTATTATCTGTAGCTTTTATATCAGGATGAAACTATATGCAAACCATCTACTACTGGGTATAGGTGCTTGGTAGGCAAACACTAAGTTTTAGCTTTCTATAAATATCATTAATGGAAACTAGTGTGTAATGCAGGCCTTGAAAAAAGACCACAGCTAAGAAGGCTCCTACTAGGCTCATTGTTTTACATTCATACTCCACAGTCTTACAAATAATTCAGACCCAATGATATTAATCTTTATCACTAGGCAAAATTCTATCTTATAGGTTATGGTCCCTCAAACATGCGGTAATGTGTAGCATTGATGGACATCAAGTATTAAATGTAAAGGCTAAAATGAAATATATTGTAAATAAAGAAATTATTTTTAAATTGTAGGTAGTTTAAAAAAATCTTTCACATGGTCTTTTCAAGAAACAGTGATGGAACAACTGGGCATTTATGTGGAAATAGATGATCTAGATACAGACCTTACAACCTTCACAAAAATTAAATCAAAATGGATCATATACCTCAATGTGAAATGCAAAAGAAAAATTCTGAGACGATAACATAGAAAATCTAGATGATCTTGGGCATGGAGATGACTTTATACAGGTACCACAAAAGGCTCTATTTCAAAAAAACATTATACACTAGACTTAATTAAAATTAAAAACATCTGCTCTGTAAAAGACACTGTCAAGCAAATGGGGAAAAAAGCCATAGACTGGCGTAGAATAAGTACAAAACAAAACATATCTAATAAAATATTTTTAATCTAAATTATACAAAGAAGTCTTAAAACTCAACAAAAAGAAAATGAACATTTGGATAAAAAAGGGGGAAAGACCTAAACAGATAACCTCAACAAAGAAGGTATATGTATGGCCACAAATATATGGAAAGATGCTCCACATTACATGTCATCAGGGAAATGTAAATTCAGACAACAATGAGATAAAATTAGAATGGTCAAAAGTCAGATAATTGACAACACCAAGAGCTGATGAGGATGTGGAACAACAATTCTTCATTCATTGCTGTTGGGAATGCAAAATTCTACAACCACTTTGGAAGATGGTTAGTTGCTTAGAAAGCAAAACATAGACTTATTATAATGTACAATCCAGCAATCACATTCTTTGGTATTACTTACCCAAATGTATAGAAAATGCATATCCACACAAAGATCTTCACACAAATACTTATAGCAGCTTTATTTATATTTGTCAAAACTTGGAAGAAACCAAGATTTTCTTTGTTATGTAAATAGATAAACTGTGGTACATCATGGAATATTATTCAGTGCCCAGCAAGAAATGAGCTGTCAAGAAATGAAAGGACATTGAGGAAACTTTAAGGTGTATTACTGAGTGAAAGAAGCCGGTTTGAACAGGA
Organism: Macaca thibetana thibetana; assembly: GCF_024542745.1. Taxonomy (NCBI): domain Eukaryota; kingdom Metazoa; phylum Chordata; class Mammalia; order Primates; family Cercopithecidae; genus Macaca; species Macaca thibetana. The sequence continues at coordinate 65,750,290 of NC_065594.1, forward strand.
TATATACTACATGATTCCAATTCTACGACATTCTACAAAACGCAAAACTATCAAAGCAGTAAAAAGATCAGTCACTAGACAAAACTCAGACAATTTTTAGGAGAGTGACAATATTCTACAGAATACTATAATTGTGGGTACATTGGTCAAAACCCGCAGAAAATGCAAAAATGAACACTAATATAAACATTTTACCTTGGGTGATAATGATGTGTGAAAGTAGGTTCATTAATTGTAACAGACACACCATTTTGTCGCTAGATGCTGATAGCTAGGGAGGTTGTGCTTGTGTGGGAACAAGGGATATATGGCAACTCTGTACTTTTTACTTTGCTGTGAACTCAAAACTGCTCAAAAAATTGTCTATTTAAAAGGGAACAAAATTCCTCACACTATATAGGTGTCTCTTTAGGCTTCAAATGACACATTCATTGAGATAGTAATCATTGATTTATAAACTGTACCATGAAAACAAAGGTTACTGCAGTCAGAGGTCTTAAAACATTAAAACATGAAAATGTCTGTCACCATGATCTTTGTGTATATGATAGTTCTAATAACACTTGAATCATATATTGTTTGTAAAAGTTTTAAATCAATGCATTATCATGAAAACTGTCTGTATTTTAACTACTTTGTCAATATTTTATTCTATGAAATAAAACATAAACTCCTAAAAGTGGGTATTGATACATAGTAATTAATTATTCAGAATTAGAAAAAAGAAACCACACAATGAGTTTCTGGTTGCCAGATGTACATGTTGTTCAGTCTGATAAATCAGTCAGCATTTTTAAAGCTGTAGCTAAAATCTGCTAATATATCATTGTGAATAATCTAGAATTAGGTACTCCATGACTAAAGTTAGTGAAATATCTCCATTTTTTTCAATAAGATGTTAAAAAGTCAGTGTCCTACCTAAACATAGAAGCAACGTATGCACAATGGCAAAACATACATATGCTGTGATTTCACATGGCCTGTAAATATGTATGGTTATAACAAGAGTCTGATGAGGACAACTGCCCTGAGAATAAAACAAAACAATATAAATTAACAGCAGCAATCAAACAGGGTTCCAATTCTGGCCTTGTTACTCTTACTACTTATATAGTGCTAGGCAAACCCCTTAACTCCTTCATTTTCTAAATGAGAAAGTTAGAATAAAGTTTATGATGTGTTTATATCTAGGAATTGTGTTTGCTGTATCACAGTGCATTGTTTGCTTCAAATATATATTCATTAATCCAAAGTACTTCAGAATGCTAGGATCAGGCCCCAAGTGTGTCCATGGAACGCTTCATGGATGAAGCCATATGTATCATTTAAACTGATCTGATTTTTGAGGATCAGAACTCCTTTGAACCCTAGTGTTAACTTTCTTCTACTATGTATTGCTGTATTAATATATGGCATTAGTTATTATGCAAAGACAATAACAGGGGCTTATAAGTCTTTTGATTACTTACAATACCAAGGAAATGGATGAAAATACACTTAATATACATTCAGTAATGGTGGTTTCATCACTGATAATGTGAGTTGAAAATAAATCAAGTTCATTTTGGCAAGAATGATTATTTTTGTGTGTAGTGTCTCTTCAAGACTTCTATAAAACCAAATACAATGAAATGCCACGTCAATGCCCAGAGATTTTCTACAAGACAAGCAATTCAAAGTGCCTTACTCCTTATATAATCCATTTTCTCACGGGTAGAACTTCAGAGATGTGAAGAGGTAAATAATTACTTGTGGAAGGTCAGGTGTTCATGCTGTTCATGTTTCAAAATTCTAAAACAAAAGTACTCTCTTTAGAAAGTGTACAATTTTAAATAATTTAAATTGGAAATACATGAACCTGTGTGTGTAATTTGTTGTTTTGCGTTGTTTCCTTTCTTCATTCACTAATCTGCTGAAAGATATTTACTAACAGAGGAGTATTTGTCTGTTTGATTTTGCTTTCAAAACAGCTAGAAGAGGATTTTACATCTGGCAATCTTTACGTTACCTATACATAAGAATGAATGCAAATATAATAAATAAAATTTGCCTTTTAAAAAAGCTAGTTGTAAGACAGATAATGTTGCTTCCAAAAAAATTTGATTGTTAAATAATATAAGTATCCATGAGATCATTCTTCATGTGGCTGCCAGATATAAAACCACTCCTCCTGAGAAAGTCTTTTAATTGTGTCTTATTTTACAATAAAAGCTTGTCCTTTTATGATACCCCAACTTCTTCATAGAAGTGCCCTACAGGGAAAAGAAATAGAGAAGAATCCTCAAATTCACTGTAAAACAATTTCTTAACTGCCAGGAGATTCAGCCTTCCCTTCCCAAATAGTTATCATTTGTATACACATGAGCAGTTTTCTTTTTATGTAGAAAACAATCTCCTAAAATAATCTTGCAGAAACTCATATATGGGGAACTTTGGTGATCTGTCTTTGGATATTTGTGTTTATTTTTATTAAAAAGTAAACAGGTTATGGCAAAACAATTATTCAAGTTGGTAGTATTCCTCTTCTTAAAAAGTGCTGTTGATTACATACCTATTAGCTATCATAAAATAATGAAAAATACAAAATAAATTACAGATATATTGAGATGACCTACTACATCTTCATTAGGTCTCTCTCTGTCTCTCTCACCGGTGTTTGTATGTGTGTGTGTGTGTGTGTGTTTGTACATACATATACGTATAATATATGAAGGGGCATAAAGGAGAGAATAAGCCATTATTTTTAAAAGTGGCAATTTAATGACAAAGGGATGCTCATGTCACATTCTTTAATCCTGAATCAAGGATTAAGCCTTTTTAATTAATTGGGCAAAGGCATTCAGGCAGCTTAAGGCAGCTTAGATGGTGCTGTAGTTTATTTAATAATATAGCAGCAAAGAGGAGCTTTCTCTCCTCCATGATATAAGAGATTCTTTCAAAGAGGGTAACATCACTGATATAATTCTTTCTTATAGAGAGGAAAGTTTCCATCCCATTGATGGAGATAAATGAAAGATATTGGAAGAACACTTTTATAAATTTACAGTAAGTAATTTCATGTAATTTAGTAAAAAATGATTTGTTAAATAAGTATTAATACAACCAATATCAAATAAATTGACTTACATTAAAAAGATTTATCCAGCATGATTATACACTACTACCACTATAGAACAAAATTTCAGTTTTTGGACATGAGTCATAAATTGCATTGATGTGCGATGGCCAAAGTGTAACTTCTGTTTAAATCAAGAAACAAAGCTAAGATAATTAAAAGTCTCCTTTTTTTTTTTTTTTAATGGCCAGGTTCAGGTAAATAATGCTGAGGATACTGAAAGAGGAATTGGAATTCTGAATCTGTCAGTTAGCTGCTGAAAGAGACCAAACTGGTTGCTTAAGTAAGCAATCAAACAGGAGTATAATAAAAGTTGTTCTTTAGTGGGAAGGAGAAGAAATTGGAAATTCAGGTCAAATAATCAAATTTCTGAGAAAGTCTCATAGATCACAAAGAATTAGAGACCATTATTAGCTTTCTCAACTCTCAACAACCAGTAGGAAAACAAATTCCACAAAGGGTTGTGAATGAAACATTTAAACCGTTAAAATCTCTTGCTTTTGGAAATAATTGTAATTTCGATGTCAGTTTTAAGTTATATCCAGAATAAAGATTGTACTTTGGTTTTGGGGGTATACTTACATGGCTTCTTAAACAACTTTGTTCCTCTTCATTATAAGTTAAAGAGTGAACATTATTACTTTAGGCAATTAACGGCAAATAAAGATTAAAGAAATATTTCCCCCATCCCTAAGAAAAGAATGTTTTTGAGGGCATGTCTCTGTCTGCATTCATGGATCCATTCCAAGGGTCCTCCAGGCATGGGAATATCTTAAGTCTTCCTGATACCTCTATGTACCTGATTAGAATTAGAAAATATTGGCAGATACTCGACTGAGTAAAAGAAGTGCAATAACATGAATTCTGGCCTTTATTTGTTCTTCTCTTGAGAATGTAATTTTTAAAATAATATTTTGGAGATTTTACTATTTACGATGCTGAATATTTTTTAGTAGATAAATATCAAGCATTTCATAGGCACACACATTTTCTCTTAGAAATTGTTACTTAAAGAATTTCCATCTTTGTGCTTCCAAACTTTGGAAGCTAATGAAGAAATTTTGGTTTTCAGTAAACCTTTTAATACATAACTCTTGATTGATTTCCATTAATATATACAATGATTGATTTTACATTACCCATAATTAGTCTTCATACCATGCAGCACAGCCCATATTGTTTTTATCAACAAGAAGGTTTCTCATTAAAAGTAAAATAAATAATGTATATTCTGCCTTTAGAGCAAAGTTGGATATTAAAAGCCAAAATATTTAATAGATCATTTAAGAATCACTGAAATATTGTTGAGTAAATTGAAGGGAGTACTTCCTTATGGAAAATGTGTTGCTTCATAGCCCAGTGCATGAGTTCGTGTGGTGTTCAGAAAACATTCCCAGATTACCTTGATTAATTTCACTTTGTCTTGTGAAAGCGTGCAGGTATGATTGATTCATTGATTCTATAATTAGAAAGGATAGAAATAAAACATTTCCTTTTGGATTGCATCAGAAAATGATTTGCTTGAAAGGGAAAACGGCTAGACGTACTTTAAATTTAGCTTCCTTTTAATCATACCAAAAATTAAATAGCCTGTTTCACACCATGAACAAGATACTTCTATGTGTAAACAACAAATAGAAACCTCCCATAGTGTGTGTATGTCTGTATGTTTGTGTGTATGTGTGTTAATCCTTACTTGATTGCATGACAAGTAAAGCTAATTTAAGAACGCACATTTAAAAAATAGAGTTTTCATTTTAGTTTTATTGTAGTGAGTAGTATTTTTAATTTTCTTGAAAGGCACCCAAGAATAATTACTTTTGTGAACCAAAAATATATAAAACTGTACAGAATAAATATTTCATAGAAATCTAACTATACCTTCTTGTAAAATAAAGCTACATTGTCCCTCTCTTGAGGCAACTTAAACCACTTACCTTTAGAAGTGCCTTTTGCTACTGATTTATGGCATCTATCAATATACATCAATAAAAATAAAATAATTTTTCCTATTTACTTTACAACTGTGAATTACTTGCCACAAGAAATGTATTTCTATCATGGTCATTCAAATTTACAAAGAATTAAGCCTATGAAATAAAGCAAACCCAATAGATTCTCTAGTCATATGTACAGCAGAATCTCAGTAGCATTTTTAAAATATCCCTAGAAGAAGAATTAAACTTTGAACATAAATGACATACTTTAGTTCACAGCAGCACTGACATTAAAATTATCTACACAAAATGTGTAGAAAACCCCCCAAAATATGCTTATTTATTCCACCTGAACTATTAATCATTTTAACTTTTTAAACTTAGAATGCACGAGAGTGGCATTTGTTTAAGCTCAAATGCTCAAAGTTTTGAGCCACCCATGACCTATGTAATTACAATCTTTATATTTTTTCTTCACTGTTTGTAATTTGTAATTGTCAAGTTCCAGTTTCTTTTGCATTTATTGCAAGAAAGTTAGGTATGTTTGACAATATACATTTTTGAAGTACATACTGGTTATAAACAATGTATTCCTTACATATTATAACTACATATACAGGTATGGTTTTTAAATGATGAAATCCAATTGTAATTAATCTATAGGGAAAGCAATTCAAGAAAATTCGGGATACTTAAATGTTCAACCTTTTTAGATGTGCAAGAGGACTCCTATGAGACACTTTTCAGTATATGGAGAAATATTACTATAACCCTTGAATGATTTACATGCAAGGATTTATTTTATTTGGGACAGACTGAATTGCCTGAAGATAATGCCATGGCTTCTCCCAATGATCCCTGAGTTTATTTTTCTTCCTTTTTTTCCCCCGTAGTTTACTACTGTGCTTAAGTTCTGATTGATGACACACTCATGTAAGGCACTTATTTACAAGGTATGGACTTTAAACAGAATCATAGCATTTCTGTGAAAGCCCTCAAACTCTCCATCTATGTTTGCTGCTCCAGGACTTCTAAATAGTCAGGTTCAGCATGTAAATTAGCTTTGAGTTCAAAATACTCATTTTTCGTCTGTTCCACTAATACCTTCCTTGGACGTGAGTACATTAATGTTTCCATTAATTTCAGTTCTTCGTGGGCTCCTGGATAATGTGCCTCCATATCAGGCTGGAGCTGAGCAATGTTTTTCCTTAGGTATTCTGTGATTCCCAGTTGCTGAAGTTCCCTTTCTTTTTCTAAAATGTTTCTATACAGTGAACTGGCATCTTGGAAGGATAAAAATTCTGTCGATTGGTTCGTGGTTTTGTATTTCATATTGGACCCTGTGAGTGGTGAATGATTTTCCCGTTCCAAAAGACTTCTTTGGAGATGTTTTGCGTCACTTCCTTCTTTCTCATTCCCCTCTTCTTCCTCTTCCAAATGCTTTGGACCAAAGGAGGGACTTCTATAGACATGAACCATGGGGCTCACCATGTGCTGTTCATAGAGAGAGGCAGAGGGTCTTTCAGTAGTGTGATGAGTGGTTTTATGGCCATACATGCTGTACTGAAGATGCACGGGACTGTTGTCCCTCATTTGCTCATCTACTTGTTTCTTTTTGTATCTTCTCCTGCGGTGAAGAACAAGAACCACTATGCCTGCAGCACAGAACACAATAGTGATGAACACAATCAGAAGTCCCAATATTAGAACAGACAGTGGCACAGCGTCTGTAAGAGATCGTAAAATAGTATCGGCCGTATTCGTTGTTGTTGTAGGAGTGGTGACAATAATGTAACTAGTCTGTGTTGGCATGGATGGGTTATTTACTAAACCTGGACAGAGAAGTTCACTATTTAGGGCTTTTAATTCCTTTTTGTCGAGATGCCCGGGAGAAGTGCAGAGGATGTCATCTGTCACTGTGTTCTTGCTTAGCTTTTGTATCCATTGTTGCAGTCCAACCAGGTCACAGGAGCAGTCCCAGGGGTTATCCTCAAGGTCAATCTGGGTTAGTAAATCAAGATCATCCAAAATATTACTTACAGGTAGATGGGTAAACTGGTTTGTTTTAAGATTTACCTTAGTTAGAGGAACCCCTGAAAAAATATGTGGTGGCAAAACTTGGAGGAGGTTGTTATTTAAGTAGAGGACTTTAAGTTTAGGCATTGGATTAAATGTTTCTGGCAGTATTTCCTTAATGGCATTGTATTCAAGATATAAGTATTCAAGATTATGGAGGCCAAGGAACATGCCTTTACTTAATTTGGTCAGATGGTTACCATTTAGATACAGCTTTTGTAATCTCGTTAGGTTCATAAATGATCCTTCTTCAAGAACTTCAATACGATTGTTTCCCAAGTGAAGCATTTCCAAAGTGAAATATTCCACTAGATCAGACTTCATTAAACTATGAATAATATTTCCCGCTAGAATGAGCTTTCTAGGATTTTGCGGAGGAGGTCTCAGATCTGATAAGCTCTCAATGTTGCGCTCCTGACAATGTATTAGAAGTCCTGATGGGGATAGGACTTTGCAGTTACAAGGAATAGGGCAGTAAGGTCCTGGAAGTTGAGTGGATGGCTTTGTAATATAAGGTATCAAACGTGGTGCTTTGGTGGGTGGTTTTAGAATGGATGTGGTCTTAGTTGACATGCGACTATCATTTATTGAAGATGTTGCTGCCAAATGTAACGATCCTGAAGGATCCTCATGTTCTTCATACACTGGTGGAGTGGGGCAAATGGATTCCTTCTTTAGTCTACTGAGTACACTTCCTTTAAAAAATGGAGGGCTATTGCAGACAACATCACCAATTATAGATTGCGGAGGCATGTTCTCCAACCAAGTTTTTAACTGCAGTAAGTCACAATTGCAGGCCCATTTATTGTCCTCCAACTGAAGATCCAATATTCGGCCAATGTGTTCGAGAAAACCAACATAAGGCAATGTTTGTAACTGATTTCCACGAAGATCTAGATGGGTTAAAGGAACAAATCGGAAGATGTTTGGAGGAAGACTCTCAATAGCATTATCATTTAAAATTAACACTTTGAGTCTGTTGAGCTTGCTAAAGGCACTTGGTTCAATCACTGTGATAAAATTGTTATCGGCTTGCAGGAATTCCAGGTTTTCCAGTCCATGGAAAGTATCCTCTTTAAGAATTTCTAAAGAATTGTGATTGATATGAAGTTGCTTAAGGAGGCCAAGGCCATTAAATGCACCTATCTCAATATCTGCAATATTGTTAAATCCAAGGTGTATTGAAATAGCATTGGTAAGCCCAGAAAAGTCATTTGTGTGAAGCATTGTCAAGCCATTATTTAATAAGCTTAGTTGGAAAGGTCGTGATGGTGGCACATTTATTTCAGATACTGTCTTGATACCTTTTTCTTCACAATTTATTAGCATTGTGCCATCTTTTTCCTCACAATTGCAAAGAGAATCACAAGAGCTTCTGGCTGAGAACACTGGAGTTTGGGACTGTAAAGATATACAGGCAAGGAGAGATGAATAAAAGAGATGAATCCACAGCTTCATGTTGTCATGTGATGAAATCCGATTCTGTAAAATAAAACGCAATAGCAAGGGACTTTAGTGGGCAGAACTGGGGAGGAGATGAAGCTGACATTTTCAAAACAATAGGTCTTTCTCCAAAAAACAAATGACTGACTACCATGAAAATATGGGTACCTTGCTGCATTTATATCGTTTTTTCTTTTTTTTTTCTTCCTAATACTCAGACAGGCAAGTCTGACTGACTTTTAACTTGCATTGTGGTCAAAATATAAAATTTAGGTCAAGGGGAATTTAAAATATAGTACCATAATTTGTGTTCACATCTGATGAATAACCTGCATTTTAACAGATGAGAGAGGTGCTGCCTTAGAGCATTGATACTTCACTATGATGCAAAGTTACATATTTGAAAACTTTTTTTTTTTTAACCTTAAGGTACGTAAATTTAAGGCTGGAGGATTATCGTATAAGACAAATATGTAGTTGTTAGCCATAAGCATAGAGAACTGTAGGGAATGTAAAAAATGATAAAAAGAGTGTATGTGTGCATATGTGTATGTGTGTATACATGTCCTCATGTAGCATGCATTGTCTTTCTTTATATTGTTGAACTGTGTGTCACACAATAATATCTAATAACTGTGTCTGTGTTTTAACTGTGTCTGTGTTTTAAGCCAAAACTTTGGTTTTGGCTTAAAATTACATATATAGTGTATATGTGTGTATGTGTGTATATATATATATTTACACACACTAATTTTATTGTTTATTTTGAAAACTTTGAGGAAAATATGTCTTTGATCATGTAATAAAGTATAGTACAATAAGAACTCTTTTAACTATTCATTCTAGGGCAGTTTGTATAAGCGTAATAGTATCAGATATATACACTTAAGAGTGACCATTCAAATTTCACTTAAATCCTTATATTTAATATTGCATTTCTAGAAGCAGTATATTTCTTACTGCTTTTTAATTATGTTATAGATGAGGTTGAAATAATAAAAACTAAAGAAGAAAGATTAATCTTTAACACACATTTCAGGCTGTTGTAAAAGAATAAAAAATGCTTCATCTAAACTTCTAGCAAATGACTTCCTAATGAGGTTTTGAAACAGTCTTCAGGGCACTGAATGTCATCACATAATTAAGCAGCTGGTCTCCTTGATTATAAGACTTTAAGTCACGAACAATGAAGTCTGAAACAAACTGTATCATATTAAACTTTTTGATGGTGTTTCAAATTTGGTAAAAGAAAAAAAAGATGGTTCAGAATAACATCATGTATTCCAATCCTGAAACATGTAACAAATGCATCTGAAACAGCAATTCTTAAAAAGATTTTGTCCTTTAAATGACAGTTATGCAAGGTAAACATTTGTAGCACTAATGATATCTAATATTATTTCCTTCCTTTAAATATTATACTTTATATAAACTACATTGAAATATAAACACCACATCTTATGACTATTCAACTTTTCAAAACAGTAATCAGTTTTCATTTTTGTTGTTTGAAATGTGAACAGTAACTGAATCAAATTAAAATTCACAATCAGGTAAAACATACCAGAACCCAGTCAACCATCCTGAAAGTAAACTTTCATTCCCTGAAAACATAGTGTTTTATTGAAAACACATACAGTACAAAGTTCCTGAAAGGCAAAAGACAACTAAAGAAACAAAACAACATACTGTGTTTCTATGTGAAGAGAATGTTAGAAGACTTTATTTTTCTCTAGGGAAATAGTTTGATTTTAAACAGCTTTGTGAGCTGAGGTTATAAACAAGCAGCATGTAATCGGAGTCTTCAACTTGTGGATTAGCTTCCACAAACACTAAAAGTACTTATTCATAAATTACCAAGAGATAAGAAGATTTATTTCACCAGGTATGGCATCAGAGAAAATAGCAAATAATTCTTCAGTGATTAAACTCTTGTTATTTTTTAAATCCTATATGAATTTTGTGCTCTTCAAAATGTGCTAGGAAACAGTTTCTCATCTCTTCAGAAACACACACAAATGTGAAAAGTGGTTCTCTACTGACAATATCCGATACAGTGGTAAAGAGGTCAAAAGATACTCACTGACATATTTTCTGAGAATACATATTTTCAAGTCAGAAAATAATATAAGTAGCATACAAAGTGCAAAGAATTATTCAATATTCTGCTTATATTTGTAATTCAACATTCACACTTGGAAGCGATCCTTCAGAAAGCATACATATTTAGTTTCTAACAACAAACTGCATGTTGTAAAAGAAATAGTGGAATATTATATTTGTTCTTCTCTACAGCCAGCTGTTAGACTAAATGTCTGCTGCTCAGAGAATACAGGCATCTGCTACAGTGTTAGTTGTGCCAGTAAGCAAGAATGAAATTGAGTATCCTTTAATGCAAAGTTGTTTGTTTAAAGGAGGCGAACATACAAATTCAATCACTTTGCTATAATGCAAAAATAAGTATAAGAAAAGCCTGGAAACATTCATCTTACCTGTAAAGCAGAGACTCTTCCTGACGTTATCTGTAACGCACAGCTGGAAGAGGTGTTCAAAGTAATTCAGTTCCTTTATTAAAAAAGAAAACACCAACCACTGCGTACTTTCTTCTCAAATATCACTTTTTGTCAAGTCCCACAGGTTCATAAAGTTAAAACCTCTGGTCAAAGATAGAATACTGAGCAATTCATTGAAAATATTTCAAGCAGAGTGCATACTAGAGCATCCTGAAGCAATTGTCCCTTTTTCCCTCAATTAAAATTCACAGCATACTTCCCAGCTATGCTGACTTTTTTGCATATAGTTAACCATTTGCAAGCTGCTGAATGCAGTAAGTAAACAAGATGTTTAACAGAGCTGGGACTGATCACTCTTGCTTTCTTAGTTTGTAGATCCAAGCTGCAGCAATGTTCTCCTTCCTCCTTTTCTAGTATTTCTTGTTAGCTCAGTTTGTTATTAGTCAGATTGCCAAGGGCTGGGAGGTAGGCGTAAATAAAGAGACTTCTTGGCTTTTGACTCAGCCTGTAAGCCCTTCCCCATCAGAGCGTTTTAATCTGCCAGTGTCACATAACACACGAGACAGCTCCACCTTGGGACTGCTCAACTCCTCCTCTTTCTGCAAATGGTCTTTCCACTCCCTTTCAATACCAAATACAGTGCGAGTGAATTTTGATGGAAATAATAACACGTCGTTTTAAATGCTTAATAGTACATTGTGTTATTATAGCAAGCTAAATAATACGTTATGTTAAATTCTCAACTAACACTGTTCTGTAGTGTTTGCACACATGTGTGCAGGAAACACAAGAATGTCGCCTATAGAGGAGTTGCCTCTTTTTTTTTTTTTTAAATCTGGTATTTATAGTTGAAATTGTGCACTCACTAGATTGTAAAATGTTAACATGAACAGCTTCCCTGCAATATTTGTATTTTTGTATTCACCATTTAACTTTTTTAAAGCCTTAACTTAGGGACTCTAAGTTTTTACTTCATTATTTCTTTCCCTAGAGCTAATATTCAATAATTAAACTTAGAAATGAAGCTCTTCCAGTTATTTTAATATATTTATTTCGAAGAAAAGCATAATTATTTAAAAATATATTTAAAAATATTTAAACACAAAATAATTATTGATCAAGTTCTGTTTATCACTTTCAAAAATATAAAATTGTATCTTTACAGATAAAATGAAACAAGTAAAATACATAGATATTACAATAACCTGATATCTATAGTGCTAGCTCAGAGAGAATTTACTCTTAATAGGTTATATCTTAAAAGTTGCATGTTTCTTCAACTCTTAAAAGTTTCTGAATCATCACTATTATTACTTTTAATTGTCAGATTCCTTATTCCTCAAAAAGCCTGTGGTTTAAAAAATTATTCTTCTTGTCTACCTTCCTGAACTTTTTAACATCCCAAGTGCATATACTAGATGCTGTCTTTTATTTGTTTGTTTTGTTTAGAATAAACACAGATTCTAGGGGCCTTCTATGTAATAGTAGGTGTCATTTCAGAAAGTGCTATTTTTAAAAAGGAGAGTTGATATAGTTTAAATCATCAAAATAGAAGAACATCACATTATTATTTAATGATATACACTTAGATTCATTTAGTTTTATAGTCTCAGGGTGGCATATTTTCTCTAAAAATATAAGGGCTCTGTGGGAATTTTCAATATTCTCACTTTCCTTTATATTTCCCAGTAATTAGGTTTCTCATTTATTTTAATGGCATTTTATGCTTTAACATGGAAAAGAGATGATGATACAGAGGAGAGGGTTGGAAAATAGAGTAAAAATTAAAAAATAAGAGAATGAAGAGTATAAGTGAAATTAAATATGATTAATTAGTCTTTGCCTCAATTTCCTGCTAGCTGCTAGCCAAATTAACTAAATCAAGGTAATGATTTAGATAGATAGTTAGAAATTAGAATTTTAATCAATAAAAAATGAAGGGGCAAGAATAATTTCCCTCCCAACTCTGTAGTCCTAATTCTCCACATGCATTCCTTTAGGTTTTGAAGTCAAGTGCATAGGAGAAATATTTTAGTAGCATAGTATGTGGGGCAAAATTTTTCAAGCCTACATGTGGACTAATGAAAGTAATTTCTTTGTAGATTGACACGTTTCTCTCATGTCCTTCAATTTGATCATATATCTATTTTATCCATCATATACGCATAGCAGAAATTTGAAGTTTTTTATTATGAATTCCTTTCCTACATAATGCATCTTGTCTTTTTAGTGCATAAATTACTTGTCAATTGCAATAATTGCTGGTCAATTCCCCACAATGGTAAGGGAGAGAAGTATTGACTAAAAACACTTTTTAAAAAATTATTCACTTACTCTGTAAGTTTTCGTTGGGAATAGAAAACTAGAAAAATAATTCTTTGAGGAGCAATCTATAACTTTTAATTTAAAGTGGTAATGTTGATAATGAATTACTCAGCATTATCTCAAACTTAGTTAAAATACACACTAGCACATCTGAAAAAATTGTAGACAAGTCTGCTGTTCTCTAGGTTTTTTTTTTTTTTCACTGTAATTCTTCAGTCATGATATCAAATCAGTAATATAGTCATTCTTTCCAAAATGTTTATTATGGCAGGTTATGTGCTAATGATTATTGAACAACATTTATTTTAACAATATTTTTAATTTCCAATTAATCAACGGGAAAGTACTTTCTTAGTGTACTTTTAATAATAAATTCATCACACGATTATAATAAACAATGAATTTTATTTATTTTTCCACCTAATCTATGCCTGTTCCCCAGTAACTTCATATTATTATTATGTATTATTATTATTATTGTTATTATATATAGAGACAGGGTCTCACTCTGTTATCTAGGCTGGAGTACAGTGGTGCAATCATAGCTCACAGTAACCTCCAACTCCTAGACTCAAGAGATCCTCCCATCTCAGCCTCATAAGTACCTGGGACTTGGGGCATGGACTATCATGCCCAGCTGATCCTTTTATTTTTTATAGAGACAGGGGTCTTACCATGTTTCCCAGTCTGTTCTCAAACTCCTGGCCTCAAGTGTCCCTCCCATCTTGGCCTCCCACAGTGCTAGGATTAGAGGCTAATTATTAATAATAATAATTTTTTTTTGAGAAGGAATCTCACTTTGTCACCCAGGCTGGAGTGCAGTGGCACCATGTTGGCTCACTTCAACCTCCACTCCTGGCTTCACGCAATTCTCTTGCCTCAGCCTCCCGAGTAGCTGGGATAACAGGTGCCCACCACCAATCCTGGCTAATGTTTTTATTAATTATTTTAAATCACGACCTGTAAATTACGTGTTATTGTGACATTTAACAATATCTCTGCTTTCAGAGTGTGTATTTCTAAAGGGCCGACATGAAAGTATTATAATTGCATTGAAGAAAACCAAGCAGTCGGAAGAAATAAACCTATCTCTGTTATTAATTTTAGAGCAGCAGCCTACAATCAGCATATTTTATTGTGCATGAGGACATAGGAAGTGAGGGCCTTCCCTCCCTCCTTTCATGGATGCGGGGAGATCATCTTAATATCCAATGACCTGAAAGACTAGGTGGTAGAATGTTTTACAAAATTTGTTGAACCGATAATGTGTACAGTACAAATAGAGTGAAAACACCAAGAGTCAGCACTGGAAAAAGAAAAGAAAAAAGTAAAACAATGAGATTTATTCCATCTAAGTAGGACCAGTTCCACCTTAGAGTGGCGTTCCACCTTTTTTAGTGTCACATTTAAGAGGTAAAGTGAAGACGTGTGTGATTGAGTTTAATTCAAAAATCTGAAAGGCTTGCAGGGAGAGAACGCTATACCATCTGCAGTGTAGACTGAGGCGTATTTCAATACTCTGAAGTTAGAAAGTATTAAATTTGGTGATTTGGGGAGGATGCTAATACTATAGGGAATTTTAAATATTAGCTAGTCATTTCGCTGCTTGAAAAAAATAAATAATCTTAACTCAGTTTCACTTCTTACATACTTATATGATTGTTTTGAAAGGAATATTAAACACATTATTGGGAAACATTATTGTGGGCTGTGCTTTCTTTGTACTGTCAGGGAATTACACTGAAACTCATGATAATGCTACTAAAATAAAATATTACAAACACTTATAAATAACGCATAAATGCACAGTCTCCAGAGACCCTGATATACTAATTTTATAAACTTAAAAATTATGTTTCTCACTTTCCACTAAAAGTTTTCTTTAAGCTTGTATATACCTTTTGAGAAGTGTCTTGTTTCATTAAGAAATTTTAAAATGCAAAATAAATAAGGAAAAATAAAATTCACTAGCAATTCTATAGCTTAAATTTAACCCAAATGTTTATTTTATATTTCAGTTCTCTTTATTGTGTACACATGTAATCATTTTTATAAAATGAGAAAATAATATTTAAAAAGAACAATGAGTAAAGTCGACTTAAATACAGAATTGACTTATTTACATAAATCCAATTCATAGAGAATAATAATAGAAGAATGTTGCCTTTCATCTTTCAAAATTGTATGCTACACAATTTTCAAATTATGAACCCAGGGTGTTCTTTCATGTTTCACTGGAAGAGGACGAAAACACTTTCTAAACATTACTTTTTCTGTTGCCTAAGAATAAGAGTTTAATTATTATGGATATCTTGACTTCTGATAACAACATACAATTAAACTAAGGGACTAACTTTTAGATGATGAAGAATAGAAAATCTTCCTAACTTTTGCAATATACACACATCTGTAGATAAGAATGTCATTGGCACAATGTTCATCATGTTTGACTTATCTCCATGAAAAGTCATGTGTCTTGGAGGAAATGTATAAGGTAGATATAATATTTTATGGATATATCATAGATAAGAAGACAAGAAAAAACACTATGGAAATACAGAGGAAGAAGCGATTAAGTAAGTCACTTTGGGGAATTTGAGGAAGGGCTCACCATGAAGATGACATTGAACTGGATGAATGTTTAGGAAACTTGCCTTTTGCATTGTGCCTTTAACAAGAAGTTTGATTTGTTATGTAAGTCTTAGGTTTCCTTCATACTTAATTTGACCTAATAGCAAAGGTACACAACTGATAAAGGGAGTGCTTTATTCTAAGAGAAGTTTTGTAATAAAAACTTCCTCTTGGTGATTTGAATTCAATGAACACAAAGGAATTCTCTAATACCCTTGTTTAACCTGGCAAAACCTAAAAGAAAACAAAACAGTAACTTTCCTCTGAAAGCTTAAACTATGACCAGTCTGTCTTCATATAAATCCTATTGAAAAATTCCATAACAATTCCTACTTCAAATGGAGGACTAAGCAAACTTAAAAAATACGTGAAAAATGAACCAAAAAATGTGAATAAATGTTTTCATGATGCGTAATGAATAAAGTGCAAGATGGCAAGGTGCATTGGAATAATGCTAGACTGTGAGTTATTCTGACTGTAGGGAGACACTCTAAGGAAGGGCTTATGTTTACTTCGTATTTTTTCTCCATAGCACTATAGTGTGTGTTGCACATAGAAAACAGTCAAATAAGTTTTTTTTTTTTTGTATGTTCTCACCATTGTGTAATCTTAGGATAGTTACTTCCTTGTTCTTCAGGAATGTATTTGGACAGATTTTTGTCACCCATATAACTAAATGTTATGGATCAAGATTAAAAATTAAAAATAAATAAGTTGATCCCCTGTATATTTCCAATGTTCTTTGGTAATTGTACTAAGAAAATCTATGCAACTAAATTACTTTATATTCAGATGCTTAATAATAATAGTAGGCAAATACCACAGAATTAAATATATGTGATAGATCAGATGCTTGTTGAACAACCTGCAGGACATATTAAATTCCTGGATGTCGTCTATTGTCCATTACAAATCATACATCACTGCCTCTGCTTATCACCCATTGCTGTGTCATTGAAGGATGCAAACTTATTTTAATAGTTATAATCTTAAAAAATTATAATATACAACCATTTTACAAAGAGTCAATTGTATTTATTTCAACTTAAAATAAAGCTGTCAAAATTATGATTATCCATATCAAGCATAGCTAGACAGATTTTTTTTTTTTTTTTACTATTATTTGAGATCATCTCTCTGGAGATCATCTCCACATAGTTGAGTAAATGTAATAACTTTTTAATTTTATATGCACAAATAATACTCAAGAAGATGCTATTCAAAAACTAATTGCTTACTCCACATATTTAATATGAATGTTATTTTTAGACATCAAAAGAAATATCTAAAATGATAAAGAATTTAAATAATGCCAATAACAACCTAAGGTTGATTAGTTGACATGGGAACTTAAATGCCAAACTTTACATTTGTCTGGTTAGAAATAAAATACTTTGTTACAACTGCATCTATATGCTATAAAGAAAGTAATTGGTAAGGTACACATTTGTTGAGAAAGAGAAGTGCATAGTTCGAGAGATAAATTGATACATTTTTAAGTTTGTACATTTTGACTTTGTAACAATGAAATTAACGTAAAAAGGCATTTACTGAACTGTTACTGCCATCAGTGGGTATTATATTAACCTAGATAGTGAATAAATCATTAGTGACAGGTTTTGCTGAATGATATTGGCTTTTTTGTCAGCAGAAATTTTACTGAAAAATTCCAAAATAATATAAGATATAATACATCCTGGTAAATACCATCTTAAAAGTGTTACATAACTTAGAAACTAAAGATTTACATCATAAATAATTCACTTAGTTACCAAGAGAAAGTTATTCGTTCAGAATCAGTCTATAGTCAACACACACAAATACATTTCACTTCTTACATATATACCTACGTGAAAACTTTAGGCGATAAGGATAAATAGGGATATTTTTGTAAATGTAATTATCTTTTTGATGATTTTACTATATACATCTTACCTCTATCAATGTCCACTATCTCTTCTAGAACAATTTTTCTTTAGAACATTTTTCAAAAGTTTGAGTATTCTATAAAATAGTATCATGTATATTTTATGTTGAAGAAAATAAGGGTAGCATTAGCTGTAATTTTCATGTTTTCATATACTGAAATAAGACATAAGCTATTATGATATAATAATAATACACAAATACTAATAAAATTATAATGAAAATCAATAAAATCTATTAACCAAATAGCTGTATGAAGTTATTCCTGTTTAAATGGACAGATTCTGTTTGATTTTTCACAAGGAAGAGAGGAGAAGTGACCTAGTAACAGTCTATAGGAGGAAAAATAAGATAAAATGTGAATATTTTCTATCAGATTTCCTGGACAATATAAATCCAAACTCTATGTTTATAAAATATTGATTTGCACTAAGTAGGATTTCAAATTTCTTTATTCAAAAATAGTTTTAAGTTTGACGTCACTTGACTACAGAAAAAGAAATACTCTTTTTGTGTCTTCTTTTTGGGGAGGGGACTAATAACAATTAGAGAGGCATTTTTAACTAGCAGTCCCTCATTTTTTCTGTAGCTCTCATGTACTGAATTTAAGAAGTTCCACAGCTTCAAACAGTTATTTGATGGCAAAATCATATTTAAAAACTAGCATGTCTTTCTTAAGAAATGAATTGATTCAAAATAGCACTTACCTGCTCTTCCTTTATCTAGAGACACGTCTTCCACAAAATAGGACTAATCTTTGATGTTAGTAGAAATTAATTTTTAAGAATCCTTGATTTGGGGGAAGAAGGAAGGAATGAAAACAGGGTTTTCAATCTAAAATCAACCTTGAAGATTTGTGTAATATTAATAAGAGTTAAAAGAATCATTCCTAACACCTGCCTTGTTCAAGACATTTTTACTCTTCTAGCACCCCCTAGTGGATTTTATTTAAAAAAATTCTTACCTACTGAAAGAGTTGGATAGCATGTCATTACTGTTCAAGTTTTACTCTAAATATATAGATTATATGTGTAGTTGTTCTATTGCTGGATCATAATTATTATTCTGATGTTTTAAAAGTAGATTTTTAAGAAACAATGAACAACCACATTTAACATGATTAGAAGCAAAGTATTACAGACTGAATTTTTAGGAATCATTGACCATCTCTCAGCATGTACTTACAAAGAATTAAAAGTTTATCTAAAAAAGTAAGAGAGGGAGAGAACATGCTGCAGTTATTAAGCAGAATCAAACTATCCCACATGGTTTTTTGCTTTTTTTAACCTTAGGTATTTAATTAATAACATTAATAAAAATAAGGTGTATATATGTATACCTGTGAGCACTCCACATGTATGTAACCACTGTAGCTAATCTACGCATAGTAATCCTTTTATCCTTAAAAGATACCTATGGGGCAACTACTATTACAATGAGAAAATTGGAGCATATAGAGGCAAGGTAATAAATCTATTGGCACAAAATGAAGAGGCAAAGTCTAGATTTTCAGTGATTCAATTCCTTCTGGCTTCTGAATTTGTTCATTCTGCAGGTGACTGCTACTCAGAACAATGGTTTTAATAAGTGGATATAATTTATGGAAATATCAAGCTTTGGTTTTATATATAATAGAAACCAATTTTTAGAAACACTTTTGGTCATCTTTTTCAATAAAAATACTTTTTGAATACATATCCCATTCAATATGTAAGCATTAATGTCAGTTGGGGGCAAACTATTGCATCAGTTGAAAATACAAAGATGAATCATTTATATTTTTACACACATTTATAGGATTCATATACGGATGGTCTCCAACATAGGATAGTTCTTATTATTTTTCAACTTTATGATAATGTGAAAGCCACACACATTCGGGAAAAAGCAGTAGGATACTCTGTTTCTGTGCTGAGCAGAGCCAGTGAACAACAGTTCCAAGCCAACCACCGTGATCTTGAGGGTAAACACCTGATACACTACATCAGGGACCCCAAATCCCTGGCCACAGATTCGATCTGTAGCCTGTTAGAAACTGGGCTGCACGGCTGGGCGCGGTGACTCACGCCTGTTAATCCCAGCACTTTGGAAGTCCAAGGCGGGCAGATCACGAGGTCAGGAGTTCGAGACTGGCCTGGCCAACATAGTGAAACCCTGTCGCTATTAAAAATACAAAAAAAATCAACTGGGCATGGTGGTGGGCGCCTGTAATCCCAGCTACTTGGGAGGCTGAGGCAGGAGAATTGCTTGAACCTGGGAGGCGGAGGTTGCAGTGAGCTGAGATCGCACTACTGCACTCCAGCCTGGATGACAGTGTGAGATTCCATCTCAAAAATAAATAAGTAAATAAATAAAGAAATAATAAAATAAAAAAGAAACTGGGCTGCATAGCAGGAGGTGAGCGGTGGGTGAGCCAGGGAAGCTTCAACTGTATTTACATCTGCTCCCCACCGTTTGCTTTACCACCTGAGCTCCATCTCCTGTCAGATCAGCGGCAGCATTAAATTTTCATAGGAGCATGAACCCTATTGTGAACTGCGCATGTGAGGAATCTAGGTTGCACACTCCTTATGAGAATCTAATGCCTGACGACCTGTCACTGTCTCCCATCACCACCAAATGAGACCATCTAGTTGCAGGAAACAATCTCAGGGCTCTCACTGATTATACATTATGGTGAGTTGTACAATTATTTAATTATATATTACAAGGTAATAATAACAGAAATAAAGTGCACAATAAATGTAACGTGCTTGAATCATCCCAAAAACCTCACCACTGCCCCACTGGCCCATGGAAAAATTGTCTTCTACAATTTGTCCCTGATGCCAAAAATGTTGGGGACTGCTGTTCTATAATGGACTATGTTGCCAGATGATTTTGCCCAACTGTAGGCTGATTTAAGTGTTCTGAGTATGCATAAAGTAGGCTATGCTACATGTTCAGTAGATTAAACTTATTAAATGAATTTTTGACTTATGATATTTTCAACTTATGTGGGTTTATCAGGATGTAACTCCGTCTTAAATCAAGGAGCACATGTGTATAACGGAACATAATTATAATTTGTTGAATGATCAGGTACGCATATAAGTGTCAGTTTCCTCATCAGACTACATTATATTAGTCATCTATATTTCTTGTCCTTCTATCTCTGTAGATGAGAATCAAGCTGCTATAAGGACTGACAATAAGAGGAAGTGAGTTTATGTAAGCTCGCACTTTGTTTATTTCAGATATGCCTGAGGAAAGAGCCTCTAGTGCAATACATAGACCAAAAGTCTTAAGAATCAGATTCATGTTCCATGCTCTGAATCTCAGGAGCTCCTTACTCTTCCTTAATTAGGGTAGGCCTCAATATTTTATGAGATTTTCCAAGTAGATATGCAATCTTTCCTTTATAATAAAAATAACTCCTTCTGTCTGTGCCATCTCCTTCCTACTCCACAATAGATACAGGTATGTTTCAGTAACTGAAGGGGTGGGCATGCATTAGTAATGTGGATGGGTGTGCACCAGACCCTTGTGATATCTGAAGAACAAACAAGAGCAGGATTGAAACAGGAGAGCCTGTGTTCACCGAACATGACAAAGGGCTGTGATTATATCACTTCTTGATTACCCTGCTCTCCCTTCTCACAACACACCTAACAACTTAATACTTCTTATCCTCCCAAGGATTTAATTTGACTGTCTTTTATTAAACTCTTAATATATTAAATTTTGTATTTTTCTTGGTATTATTATGAATACTACTTATTTTTTTCTCTACCCTAATTGGTAGTTAGACCACCTGTATTCCTCACTGGTGACCATGTTGTTATTCTTTCACGAAATAAACTTAAACCGTAGTGGATCCTCTCCCACACTGTTAATTTCTATTCTTACTGCTTTCAAAAAACCCACATATATCATGTCTTTAAAACAAATATACAAGTTTGTTAGATGTATGTACAGATTGAGAAAATATGTTCTCAACAATATATGCATAATAATTAGGTCATTAAAATTGTGATTTCTTGTTAGTCTTATACTGAAGTCTTTTTAAAATTTTTGATTTTTTTGTACCTCTTCTAGATAGGTAGTTTTGTAGCTAAGAAATTTATGCAGATTTATGATAATATGAAAATTATTAAAACAATACTGTAAATTCAGAATCCTTACATTAACATTGATAAATGCAAAAGTACCTGTATATAGACAATTTTGAGGACTCTTTTAAATTGTTATTTGTAATTATTATGGTATATAATAAACAATTTTATGGGGTACGTGTGATATTTTTGATATAAGCGTATGATATCTAATGATCAGAGCAGTGTAATTGCGGTGTCCATCACCTCAAGAATTTATTATTTCTTTGTGCTGGAAACATTCTAGTCTACATTCTTTAGTTATTTTGAAATACACAATAAATTATTGTTTACTGTAATCACACTAAGCACTGATACATACCTAAAAGTGTTTTAGATGTTATCTTACACTTCTATTATACATAAAGAAATTAAAATTCAGAAAAAATCAGTTGTTCATAATTACCTCATAGCTGAAAAGAGAGTCAGTTTCAATGTGAACCTTTGATTTTAGACCTCTTTTATGTGTTTCACTAAACAAAAATGTAAAGAACTTTTGGGAACGATAGAATAAGCAATAAGATCAGTTTCTAACTTACATAAAATGCTTCAAACTCCAGCATTAGACACAGAGATAGTAGCTTAATGGGACTGCTTCAACAGCTGTCATGATTCTGTAATAACAACTCTATCTTTCTAACAAATCCATCTGTCGATCTCTCTATGTCTTCTAGAGGTTCTGCTTCTCTGGTTGAAACCAGACTGATAGTTTGGTATAACATTTGATGGTATACAAATTTTAGTTTATTTAGAGATTGAGGAGAATATATTTTATTTATATATTGATTCATATCTTAATATGAATGCTTAAAATGCTTCATTTTATATAAGTTATATAACATTCAATAATATATATATAGTATACGTATGTGTGTGTATCTATATACACACACACTCATAATCAGGTATATTTTGTCTCCATACTCATAGTCAGGTAAATTGCTATTAGTTTCTCTTTTGGGGGATTGTAAAATTCACAGTATTGTCACCACTTTTTTCATGAATACAATTATATATCATTTGGAAAAGTTCATGGCTCATTTTCACAGCAGTTCTTGCAAGATGATATTTCATGACTAATATTGATAGCCTTGAGCATATTGGTATATACAAATAGCATAAGAATAACTATGATAAGTGTAAACATTAAGTGATAATGTAGTCAATTCTTACTATTCACAGATTCTGTATTTTTGAATTTGCCGAATCACTAAAGTGTTTTTGTTACACTCAAATGAATACTCTCACCATTTGCAAATTTCTGAAAGTACAGAACAATAAAAAGCTTGAGTCACCTGATGTGCAAGTTCTAGCAGAGGTCAAAGAAAGAAGCAACACGGTCTTCTTGTTGCAGTTCTTATATTATAAACACATATCAATTTCACAGTGTAGTTAGTGCTACCTTTTTCACATTTTTCCTGTTTACTGGTGATTTCACTGATTAAAATGTCACTCAAGCATAATGCTAAAGTACTTTCAAATATTCCTAAGGGAAAAAAAAAATGCCGGGCGCAGTGGCTCACGCCTGTAATCGCAGCACTTTGGGAGGCCGAGACGGGCGGATTGCGAGGTCAGGAGATCGAGACCATCCTGGCTAACACGGTGAAACCCCGTCTCTACTAAAAAATACAAAAAACTAGCTGGACAAGGTGGCGGGTGCCTGTAGTCCCAGCTACTCGGGAGGCTGAGGCAGAAGAATGGCGGTGGAGGTGGAGCTTGCAGTGAGCCGAGATTGCGCCACTGCTCTCCAGCCTGGGCCACAGAGCGAGACTCCGTCTCAAAAAAAAAAAAAAAAAAAAAAAAAAAAGACAAGGATGTGCCTTAAGTAGAAAAATATACGTGCTAGAAAAAGCTTCATTGAAGCATACATTGTAGTGCTGTTGGCCATGAGTTCAATGTTAATGAATCAAAAATAAACATGAAACAAGGTGTTTTTGAAAGAAACACACGTAAAACAAGGTTATAGATTTTAAGGATTGATCAGTTGATGAAAGTGCTGTGACCAGAGGCTGGCAGGAACCTAGTCCTCTGTTTCCTCTAGGAGCAATGGTTCAGTATTCACTGATTCAATGTTCATGATGACGTTATAAAACATAACTACTGCAAATAATGAGAATTAATTACATGTTGTAATAAACATATATTGGTGTAACAAATTATAGTAGAATGCCACAAATACCAATCACTCATGGGCCTTTTCTTCTAGCATGATTAATTTAATAGAGGAATATTGAATATCGAAAATCTTAGAAAATATTTGGAGGCTGGAACTAAGTTTTGTTATAGTGGTTAGTTGAGTAAGAGTTGTGATAAAATTTAAGCATCATAAAAATATTACTAGTTTTAAAAGAAATTATTTATTGGGGCACAAAGTTTTTATGAATACTTGTAGTCCATCTATAACCTTGGGGGCAGCATATGCGATCTAGAAGTTGTTTAGGTGCTTCTGCAAATGGCCTTGAAAAATCAAAGCAGCTATGTGAGTATATGTAACTACTGAACACTGCCCAGAGCAACCAAGTAAGGGATGTGTTGGAGCAAGTGATGAGAAATTTGACTGCTTTGATCATATCAGCAGTACAAGTTGTCTGAGTTCAGATCATGTATTAGGCACTGACCTCTGGAACATGTCTGTGGTAGAAACTCTAGGATAGTAGACTCAGCTGCCCCTTGGCTATACTAAAATGCCTGATGCCAGGATGCATGAGAACCAAATTAATAGATAATTTGTTGGAAAAGTTTGATTTGGTTCATCATTTTGAATACTGATTAAGATAAAACTATAATTTTATTAATGATCATTGTGTTCTAAACAAATTTTAAAAATTAAAAATATCGTAAATTATTGGAATATATAATGAACTTTTATTAGGTAGTGTGTTTATTTGGCTCTGTGATGAAAGGCCTTGGCTTCTGCAGGACACCCTCATTATTCAGGTCAGAGTCAACAAGAATGAACATGGATTTCAGTGTGTCCTTATAGGGTTCAAGCTCATAATGATTTCCAACTTCCTTGTGACCTTCTTTTCTGACCGCCTGTTCTGTGAACTTCAAACTCCAGCATTAGACACAGAGATAATAGCTTTACGGGACTGCTTCACCAGCTGTCACAATTCTGTAATAACAACTCTATCTTTCTAACAAATCCATCTGTCAGTCTCGCTATGTCTTCTAGAGGTTCTGCTTCTCTGGTTGAAACCAGACTGATAGCTTGGTATAACATTTGATGGTGTACAAATTTTAGTTTATTTAGATATTGAGGAGAATATATTTTATTTATATATTGATTCATATCTTAATTTTATTACCATATATGTATGGCAACTTATCTCAGTTAGCAAGCATTTTATACAGGTGAATTTGAGTTTAGGCATGTATTTTACATTAATGTACATTCCCATAGCTTATTTAAATGTTTAATACAATATCCAAATAGATGGTAAATAAACAATGAATTCATATTTCTGTCTTTAATATGTATGAACAAAGTGAACAACAAATAGCTCTTTGCATCATTTAAATACATGTGGGTTTTATAAACATGTATATATTTGATTTTAAATAAACAGTAGATGATTTCATTATAATCTGAGCCACGAACCATGATAAGATCAACATAATACATTCACTATAAATGTCCTAGATTTTTAATTAGTCTAATTTCTTTTAACTAGGAAGAATACAAATATCTAATATATTTCAAGTAAATAAATTTGAAAATATATCTCTCTTTTGCTAACTATAATCAGATGTTGATAATGCTTTAATATGTGGGACATTTGAAAAAAAAATAGGCAAGTCAAACACTACTATTGGGTTTGTAAATAAAATATTGATCCTTACATATGACAGTGCATATTATCAGAAACAAATTTGTATCTTCTTCTGGAAGACCAATGTTAAAGAAAACATAGGAAATAAATTTATTAATACTGCTTATGGAGTGATGAGTTATTTGTTTTATCCTGATGTATTTGTTCGTTTTTATGCTGCTGATAAAGACATACCTGAGACTGCGAAGAAAAAGAGGTTTAACTGTACTTACAGTTCCACACAGCTTGGGAGGCCTCAAAACCACGGCAGGAGGTGAAAGGCACTTCTTACAAGGCAGCAGCAAGAGAAAACTGATGAAGATGCAAAAGCAGAAAGCCCTGATAAAACCATCAAATCTCATGAGATTTGTTCGCTACCACAAGAACAGTATGGGGGAAGCTGCCCCCCATGATTCAAATTATCTCCCACTGGATCCCTCCCACAACACGTGGGAAATAGGGAATTATGGGGGTACAATTCAAGATGAGATTTGGGTGGGGACACAGTCAAACCATATTGCTTGACTAAAGGACAACATCTGCTTTACATTTGGGCCAAGGTCATTCATATATATATATATATATATATGAATATGTATAGGAATATATATATGAATATAAATATATATATATGAATATATATATATATATATTTTTTTTTTTGAGATGGAATTTCACTCTGTCACCCATGCTAGAGTGCAATGGCACAGTCTTGGCTCACTGCAACCTCCGCCTCTTGGGTTCAAGTGATTTTTCTGCCTCAGCCTCCCAAGTAGCTGGGACTATAGGCGCCTGCCACCATACCTGCCTAATGGTCATATTTTTATAAATTGCAAAATATATTAAGATGTGCCAAAATGTTTTGATAGAAGCCTATCTTCCCTAGCTGTTAATGAAAATTCTCCATATGTGATTCTAAAATGATGAACGTTGGCTTCTGGGTATGATCATTTGACATAAGAAAATTCTTATAGACTAAACTTTATTGGTGCATATTTTAATAAGATAACCTCATCATTTTACCTGGGTGTTCAAAGGTCTATAGAAAATGTATTAATTTCCTTCACCTCCCCTTTCCGAACTTCATTCTCATGGTACTTTGTCTCAAATCTCTACATCTTTCTCAAGTGCTCAGGTTTCTCCTAAAAGACTGACTCTCCACTTTTGAACTGTCCTTATCGAACTCAGAATCATCTGTTAATGTTTGGCAAATAAATTCATGACTAGGCTGTTTTAGTGATTAAGGTTTTTCTTTTTTCTTTTTCTTTTTTTTTTTTTCACTAGTTTGACTCGGTCCAAAATCCAAAATTCTCGATAACTTGACTCTCAGTTAAATCCTTTTATTTTTTTATTTTATTTTACTTTAAGTCTGGGATACACATGCTGAATGTGCAGGTTACTTAGGTATACATGTGCCATGGTAGTTTGCTGCACCTATCAACTGTCATCTGGGTTTTAAGCCCCGCATGCATTAAGTAATTGTCCTAATGCTCTCCCTCCTCTTTCCCCACACCCCTGACAGGCACCAGTGTGTGATGTTCCCCTCCCTGTGTCCATGTGTTCTCATTGTTCAACTCCCATTTATGAGTGAGAACATGTGGTGTTTGTTTTTCTGTTCCTGTGTTAGTTTGCTGAGAATGATGGTTTCCAGCTTCATCCATGTCCTTGCAAAAGACATGAACTCATTCCTTTTTATGGCTGCATAGTATTCCATGGTGTGTATATGCCACATTTTCTTTATCCAGTCTATCACTGATGAGACTTTGGGTTGGTTCCAAGTCTTTGCTATTGTGAGTAGTGCTGCAATAAACATACATGTGCATGTGTTTCTATAGTAGAATGATTTATATTCCTTTGGGTATATATCCAGTAATGGGATTGCTCGGTCAAATGGTATTTCTGGTTCTATAGCCTTGAGGAATCATTAAATTATTATATATTCCTTATATAGAAATAATATCATTTCTATTCCTCCACTACTCAAACTGTCTTTGTTTAAACTGTTTCTTTTGCCTGAATTTTACATTATTTGTTGCATATCTTACCTGTCAAATCTTATCTGTACTTACAGATCTATTTCAAATCTAGTATCTACCAGAAACAATGATTGATTCTTATGTGACCCCAAAAGTTAAATTAAATGGTAGAAACCTCAACTGTAGGACCTGCTAATGTGGAAAACAGTTTTGTATAATAAAGCCTAGTGGAAACATACCATATATTATACAGAAGTATAAAATGAATCAGAAAATGAGGTGACAAAATTTAACAAGAGCTAGATTTAATTATCCTGCACAGAATAATGTTGGATTGAAACGGAAGACATAGCAATCATCAAATGCTATGAACCACAAAGAAATCCACAGTTTCTCCTAATTTCGATGTAATTAAATTCAATCTTATATCATTTGAAGTTATTAAATAACAGTCTTCCAAGATTATATCTACTTTATATCAATGTTATCTTATTCCCCACATTTTATTTCTTTAATCTCATTTAAAAAATATTACATAATTGAGATGACATGTGTTCGGAGGACATTAACATTTTTAAATAAACAATCAGTTCTTATAATAAAATCAAAAACATGAAAAGGAAATTTTATATTACAAGTAAGATTAGGATGATTATCATGTACCAGACAAAATTTAATTGCATGTTTAATGTTATAGATTATGCTGTGTATTTTACTCTAGAACACAAAGTATTATAAAGTATGTGTATATGAATACTATTTTATATATTTTAGTTGTATATGATTTATAATTGAAGATTTATGTATTTTTATGCATTCACTAATAATTATTTCTTAAATTCTAAAAGTAGTAATCATAATGTCAAGATTATTAATAAATGTCTATTGATCATCGTTAATGGAAAATTACTTTGGCAAACACCATATATACACACACACATATATATGTGTGTGTGTATATATATATGTATATATAGAGAGTCTTCACAACAACCCTGTAAATGATATATTATTATGATCCTTATTTTACAGGTAAAAAGAGTGAAAATTAGAAAAGAAAAATAACTTGCTGAGGGCCACACAGCTGGTAAATAACAGAACAGAGGCATCCATTCAGTTCTGGCTGAGTGTAAAAGATCATGCTTTCCTGCCACAGTCAGTTTTCATGAAACATAAAATGCATTAGTTTTGAGTTACTTGACATTTAAAAGTTAGACAGTTAAGTAAAATATCAAGTGATATATTAGCATAATATAAATCTATTAATTTTCAAATTTAAAAACACTATTGGTTGTGGGTTGTTAAACATATCTGAAGAGAAAAATATCTTCATAAAGTATTTGTAAGGAAGGTGTTGTTTTTTCAAGAAAAACAAGTTCAAAATCAGATGTCTAACTGGCTATAAATCATTCTGCAAAAGATGTGCATGGTAAAATTGTAATTTGTAGTTCAATAACTCCCTCTACTGTTGGCAAATACTAGTGAAAATCATTTAAGAATGTGCCTATATAAATGATATAATACTTTTATTCATTTAAAACACTAAAGCTCATTAAAATGTTTATAATCATTTTCCCTTTCTTTGAAAATTGTGAATCCTAGATTATATTTAAGAAAACATTTTATTATTTTGAAATGTATAAAAAAACTGTTAAAAGTTAATTTATGATGAATAATTTATATAATAAATTTATCCTTCCAATATCAGTCTATTTCATAAAGCTGCTTCAGGTGAATATATGGCCTATTAATTGTCACTGGAATGCTAACTCTTTTTTCTATTATATGATTGAAAATTATTTTAAAAATACCTTAAATTTCATAGATTTTCAGGACAGGACAAACTATTACCTAATATATTGTTTTTTCAATAGCTTTATTAGTAAATTTACAGCTCTAAATTTAGTATTGAACACAATTTCATAATAACAAATAATACAAATCACAAATACAGAAAGTCATATCATAAATGATCTAACTAAAACATTATATTACCAATATTTTGTTCCCAAGGTAAAGGCAGAGCATAGACATTCAAAGGAATATATCATTATTTTGTATTTGCAAAGAATCTTTTGTGTTTTTAATAAGGTGTTTACTAAAATTGTATTTATTGTAGTAACATTATGTAGATATCAATTAATCTTCTCTACTGTTTATGATAATTAAGAAAAAATAGAAACTTAAAGACTAAAATATTTGGAAAATTATGTGTTTCTAATCACAGGAAGCAAAGAAAATTAAGGTTGAATTAATTTGTATAAATCCAGGAAAGGGCATAAAGTGCTTTGCAATCCAGTAAAATTAATTTAGCAATGGAGTTAACTTATTATTTATATGAATATCAAGTTTAATGATTTACACAATGAAGCCTTAAACTTTTATTGTTGGCTCCCCATTTTTATTTCTACTTTTTTAAAACCTCATATGGATTGCAATGAATTTTTATAATTCAATTTATCTCAACTTCATACAATAAAAATGAATTTCTTGCTTGCACAGACTACAGTGCGGTTGTTTCTGAACAGGAATCTCTTGTGTGACTTTGCTCCAAGCAGTAATTAGAGTCCTGCCTCTTTACATTTGTGGTTCTCACAGCTTCTAGGGCTGTTAAGTTATTCTAGTGATGGAGACAGAGAAAATGAGAGACAGGGCCTGAAGAATTGACAAACCATTACAGGGCTAGACCTAGAAGTGATGTATATAATATCCACTTCATTATATTGGAGCTCTGAATCAACTGGACATTCGTACAAACTAGAAGTTAGTACTAGTATCATTTCTTTACTGTATTTGTCTCTGTCTACAATTTCTTTTTAAATTACACAGGCGTTAGTATTTTATATTTTTCTTAATTTATGAGCATGATGTAGGTTTTCTTTTGATAAAACATGAAATGATCCCATTTCGCCTAAAACTGAAAAAGAATATGATTAAATAGAAGTCCCTTCTAGAAAAGAAAAACTTACGGAAAGCCTCGCCCTTGATGTGAAGAAGTATGAGAAAGAGGAAGAAAAGGATAAAATAAATAAGTTAGAAAGATCATAGGCTTCTTCTCCCTGCTCAATCGGTTTCTTCACCTTGAAGAGGATGATAGTAAATTCCAAATAAGTCCAAATAAGGTAATAATACAGAAAGTACCAGAAACACTGTTCTCCTGATGTGATCTGGTGGAGGTCATAAGTCTTCAAGAGAATCCTTTCATGTAACTATGTCCCACATGCGTTCTACATGAAGTGGATGGCTAATTATTTGTCCGTGCATGTTGCTTGCGGTTTTCAAGAGATACTGAAGTTGTCAGGTGCTCTTTTGAGTTGATTAATACATGTTTGAAGATAAGCTTCAATTGTCAGTGCCAGAGTTTACATTCTTGCACATGTGTTTTTGTTATCTGAAAAACATAACTTCCCGTTTTAGTTGTCCTAAAATGTAGCTAGGCACATGCACTTTTCTCGTCTAGACAGATATTTTAATCAAATTGTCAAGCTAATATTTGTGATGGTAATAAATTTAGTATTTTAAATGCATTGGAGAATATAAGCATTCTTATAGTCTGTCTTCCCACACTGGGATATGGCATGTGTTTCTATTTATTCCTGTCATTTAAAAATTATTCTTTTTTGTTCTTTTTGAGACAGTCTTGCTCAGTCACCAGGTTGGAGTGCAGTGACGAGATCTCAGCTCACTGCAACCTCTACTTCCTGGGTTCAAGAGATTCCCCTGCCTCTGCCTCCCAAGTAGCTGGGATTACAGGCATGTGCCACCACGCCGGCTAATTTTTGTATTTAGTAGAGACGGGGTTTCACCATGTTGGCCAAGATGGTCTCGATCTCCTGACCTCATGATCTGCCCGCCTTGGCCTCCCAAAGTGCTGGGATTACAGGTGTGAGTCACTGTGCCTGGCCCATTAAAGCTTTATAATTATATTAATAGATAATCACATATATTCTAGTTTTTTTTTAACATAATTTTTGTAATCAAGGAAGACATTTGGTGTGTTTTGAACTGTTTTATGTTTAATTTACTGAACTCCTTTTGTGGCTCTTGTTTTGAAACATTTTTCAGTTTCTTTCTGTATCTCTAATTTCAAAATGTTGCTATGTATGAAAATAAGCTCAAACTGGAGTTGCTTTGTACATTATTTTAATCATGTACAAGGTTGTACAAAACATGTAATCATATTCCTTTGGGGTTAAACATGAACTAAAGTATACTATTATAATTGTATCAAAATAAGTTAATTTTTTAATTTTATGAATAACTTCTGACCAACTAAATGTTGACTAACTTCCTCATTTATAACGTTTAACATGTCTAGAAATCAGTATGAAAGCAACAAAATGGTTGGATAAATGCCAGCTGTTTTTATATGTACTTTAAAAGGCATCTGTGTAACAGACATGTATTATTTGCAGTAATGGGAAAGATCAAAGAGATACTTAGTACTCTGCCCACACATATGCAAAACAGTCAATTTAGTTTATATAATGAAAAACAGGTTGCCAAAAATATAACACTTGTCCATCTGTTCCTTCACTTAATGTGGAATTTTATCCCAAACCCTCACGTAGATAAATCTGAGTAATTCTAAGTAATGCTGTTCTAGAGGCTTATTTCTGCACTTGAATGAATTTGTCCATAAGGCAACAATATTTAAACCTTTCTCTGTTTAAAAAACATGTATTTCTTAGTAAGCTCAGTGATCTATAATTTTACATTTTCTTTGATCTATGTTGCTATTGCAAATAGGAATGACAAATAAACCTAAACAAATATCTTATTTAAGAAATAGTAACACAACAAAAATTTGTAGTTTTGTTTCAAATCCAGTTTAAAAATCACTCATTGTGAAATGACTCACTGCTGCCCCACCATTAAATGACTACACACACACACACACACACACACACACACACACACACACACTCTCCTGCCGCCTATACCTCTATCCATCTCTATGCCCTTACCTTTGGCATCATTTTGAATTTTGATTTTTGATTTTTTGAAAGCTGGATTTTGATATTCACTACTCTTCTCCTTTCACAGTTTATTTAAATGACAATCATCATAAATTCATTCATCACTTTATTACAAAATTATCTGAGAACCTAATCATTGTCAAAACACTGGATGCTGCATATAGTCAACAAGAAAAAAGAGTCCAGAACTTCTAGATTGTACTGTAATCAGAGGAGCCATAGGAAAGAGATATATATATATACACACACACATACATACACACACAGACATATATATAGTTGGTTAATAACGATTATGAATGATGATAATTTTTTTTGTAATATGGGGACCTAACTGAATTTGAAAATTTAAGCAAGACTCCAAATAGAAGTGACATTTATGCTGAAGCTTCCAGAAAAAGTAGTCAGAAAAGGGCTCATTGATAGTGTGTGTGTTTGCAGGAGAGAGAGTGTTTGTTGAAAAAAGAGACAATATATGTTGGATTCTGGCAGTTTCAGTCCTCATTAGTCAACATATGGGTAGGAAACTATGAGCTGTACACATGGAAGATTAAGGATTTTCATATACTCTGCTTCCTCTGAACAGCAAGGCCAAATGTATAACTGCAGGTGCCTCTTTATTTTTTTCCCCATAGCTAAAATAAATAAAAACACACATAATGTATCATGCCATGAAATGTGTGTGGTAAACTTTGAATAATAAATATAAGTGGAAGGAATTTTAATGATGGAAGGCTTTCTACTCCCCAGTCAACTCTTAGGAAGTCATGAAATAAGGCATAAGTATGGATCTTATAAACTAATAAAAAACTCTGACAATGCCTGGGCAAACAAAGCTTCCATAATTTGATGTATGTCCAGGTGAAGACAGCTTGTAATAGAAAATATCTGGGTATAGCAGACTAAGTTGAGCAAAAGTTTTTAAATGTCACTCTTGCTTCATTCCATTTTTACTTAGGAGAACTATTCTGTTGTTTTGTTTTGTTTTGTTTTGAGATGGAGTCTTGCCCTGTGGCTCAGGCCGGAGTACAGTAGGCATGATCTCAGCTCACTGCAACCTCCCTCTCCTGGGTTCAAGCAATTCTCCTGTCTCAGCCTCCCAAGTATCTGGGATTACCGGTGCATGCCCCCATGCCTGCCTAATTTTTGCATTTTTAATAGAGACAGGGTTTTGTCATGTTGGCCAGGCTGGTCCCAAACTCCTGATCTCAGGTGATCTGCCCACCTCGGCCTCCCAAAGTGCTGGGATTACAGGCATGAGCCACCATGCCTGTCCAGGACACCTATTTTGTACCCATTTTTCCACAATAGAGAAAGCAGTTACAACCAAGGGCGAGAGGTGTGTGTGGGGGACACAATTCAATAGAGAAGCCATGAAGAGCTACAGAGCTGATGAAAGTACAGGTTTCCTGGCCAGCTGCCCTCAGCCCCTTCACATTTTCTGCTTGATTCTTTCAGATGATAGAGAACATTCTTTTTCCAGAACAATCAACTGGTAGATTGGCCATGCATGAAAAATATTGATATGGACCTGTGGTTGTGTGGCTACTTCGGGTGCTATCACTTAACAGTTCCTAGCAAGTCACTTCCAGTCTTATGCCTGCAGGAAGGTTTTGGTGGGGGAGGGGAGGGAAACTTCCCATAATGGCTCCAGACCTGCTATTTCCCTCTCTGTGTACATCTTGTTCATGAGCCATCAATTGGTCATCCTTTGCCCAAAAAATTTAGAGGTGTCTTAGTCATTCTTCGTAAAGCCTAGTTCCCTAGACTAGACTGTCATCAGAGACCTAGCCTACAGCCTAGTCCAGGTTTGGGTCTAGCCTAAGTGCATCACTCAGAATCAAGAGGCACAGGTTAAGTTCTGAGTGATCTCCTGGAAGCCGCTCTCATTGTAAACGAAAAGAAATAACATATTTGTCCTCTACATGGAGATTTAAGAAAATGCCACAGAATTCTAAAATTCTAAAAGTACTGTGGAAAGTCAATGTGCACTGTGAACATTACAATTAAAACAAATGATTGGCTTTCAATTTGGTGTTCAGGCAAATAAAATAATCATCTTTTATTCACTTTCTCTCATATTATCTAATGTGATCATTTTGGTCCCTCAGGTATAATAAAAATGTTTTCTGTTTTTTTTTTTTTTTTTTTTTGAGATGGAGTCTTGCTCTGTCACCCAGGCTGCAGTGCAGTGGCACGATCTCGGCTCACTGCAAACTCTGCCTCCCGGGTTCACACCATTCTCCTGCCTCAGCCTCCTGAGTAGCTGGGATTACAGGCACCTGCCACCATGCCTGGCTAATTTTTGTAATTTTAGTAGAGACTGGGTTTCACCGTGTTAGCCACGATGGTCTTGATCTCCTGACCTCGTGATCTGCCCTCCTCGGCCTCCCAAAGTGCTGGGATTACAGGAGTGAGCCACCGCGCCTGGCAATAAAAGTATTTTCTTTAGGATACTTACGATAAATTTTAGAATTTTCCGAAGAGATGATCTCTTCTTTTTCCAATAACCCCAAACTTATTTATACTCTGAAGGCTTATGGTGACTCTGCGCCTCTAAACAGCTTTATACATATCTTCCTACAAGTCTTGCATATATTAATTACCATGTCATTTTGGATATGGAGATACTTATTAAATATTGATTTATCTTGGTCTTCTGATGCCTCAACCCAAAGCATTTAGAAGAATTTCCATTTAAACAGTGTTTTACAATATTAAATTGAAATGAGAATATGATATCATCTAAGGACTTTAACTCAATTTCCTGCATTTGAGCTCCAATAAAGAAATCTCAATTTGATTTGATTTCCATGATTTTGTAAATATTATTTTGTAATATTCATTGCGCCATTTTAACTCCAGGAGATGGGGAGAAGAAAATTCTACGTCAGAAACAGGGAAGATATAACACATGGGATAAAAGAATGGACCAAAAAGATTGATGACCGAAAGGAAATAGATGCCTAGACAAACGTGCCCTGATTTCCTTCTGTGTCCCCAGGTCATGTAGTAGGATGTACTAAGCAGACTGAATGGAATCCTAAGGCAAGGGTGTTTTTCTAGAATCTCCATGTTGAACTCTGGAAGAAGCCCTGTTCTCAGTTTTTCTTATTCAGAAAGGTGTGGAGAATTGCGTGTGGAACGTTGATGCAGCGGTGACAGGAGAGGCAGATATTTTGATACATATAATATGCCATCCTCCTTTGCCACTGGAGAACTGAGTGATCTTGGATGTGAGAGGAGAGCTGGTAGGCTGGTATCAAGTCAAAGAAGGCAGGGTGTAAAAGAAATTTGTATTACTGCAGCAGCAGATTCCTGCATGGTGTTTCCTGTTAGGCCAAATAGAATCTGTATATCTCATGAAAAGCCAGTCTGGAAATAGAAAAGATGAGATAATCCGTAACAAAGACTAATGGGAATCTGAGATTCCATTGATTGGCAAGTTTTAAAGGCGTTTCTTGGTGGGTGCCTCCCCACCCACACACAGAAACATTCACCAACAGAAGGATACCCAAAGGGGAGGAGGACTCAAGGAAGAGCAATTAAGTTATAAATTACTTATTGTTTGACTAACTGAAGTGTAGTGGTCGAATGGTTGGATTGTAACTTGTCACATTAGACCACAATAATAAAACATTTGACAGATTATCATTCAGATTATTAACAAAAAATTTACTTAATTTATCATAAATATCCTAAATAAAATGTCTTTATTATATCTGAATGATTAAAATGACCACGTTAGATAATATGAAAGTGAATAAAAGATAATTATTTTATTTGCCTGAACACCAAACTGAAAGTCAATAATTTATTATTATTGTAATGTTCATAGTGCACATTGACTTTCCACAGTACTTGAATCGGAGACATTTGAATGAGAGCAAAGCCATCTTGAAGAGGGGCCGGGTAAAATAAAGCTGAGACCTACTGGACTGTATTCCTAGGAGGATGGGCATTCTTAGTCAACAGGATATTCACAGTCAAGGAATTATATTAGCCACCATGAAATTATACTAACTAGTTTCATGGAATTATGAGAAGGATTGACTAGGGTCAAGAGATCTTGTAGAGGTCAGCGTTATATGTGTAAGTTGGAAGCTAGCATGGAGATAGATGAACATGGATACATCTTGATATTCAGTCCATTCTTTTAATATTTTGTAGGTAGAGTTTTACATAAAGGAATTTAGAATATTTTGGTTATATCTGTTGAAGCATGACAATTGGAGAACATTATCAGTTTTGTTTCATGGTAGAGAAAACTGTATGCCCAAGTCAGGATGTATACTATAACTGATGAGAAAAAGTGATGCAGACAATTGAGTCATTATGGCACACGGAACGAACCCAAACTCATGATGCCTTTAGGTTTAATTTTGTGTATCAGGGAGTCGGGTGTTAATTGTTGATTTGTGGTTAGAGAGATCATAAGCAAATTTTCAAGAAGCTATCTTCAAGGAGAGCCACATGATGCAAAGTTTTGGGTGGGAAGTTCACAGGATTTGTTTGCTTGTTAATATGTGAGACAGTGTGGATCAAAAGGGAGAAATGTCCGTTTTTAAACAGGATACTGAACTCCTCTGAGGCTCAAACAGCAAAGACGTAGGCAGCCTCTGACAATAATGAGATAATCTCAAAGTAATAGAGAGGACATTGGCAATGAGAAGCTACAAACGAGAGGAAAAGATTATTTAAGTAACGTTAACTGACTGTTTTATAAGCATCCGTGACTTGGAGGATGCAGTGGCTTGGGATATGAATAAGAGAAAGTAGGTAACTTGTCGTAATTCACACATTAGTTAAGTTTAAGAACATTTAAATTCCAGTATGTATTGTTGGATTTCAGAAGTTTTTAGTCATTGTTCTTTCTTTTGCTAGTTGGTATATATCACTAATATGAAACTTGCAGCTACTAGGATGAAATCCTTTTTTGTCATACAAAGCCAGGAGAGAAAAAAGGGAGGGTTCATGCTTGTATATTTAAGACAAAGACTGTCTCAAGGACTTTCTAAAGTAACCCCCGATGACTCGAAGGAACACCTACCCAGTAATGGCGTCTCCACCAGTGAACTGACACTAACTCTCTCACTGACTCTCTGAAATCAACGAACTCTGTTTCCAAGCCGTTTATGTGAACCTCACTTTTTGCCAATGAAAGTTTCCCTTTACTCTCCCCTCTTCGGATGAGTTTGTGGCATGACATAGCTGTGCATCTTATGTTTTAATCCTCACTTCTAAATCCCAGAGAAATTCCACGTATTTGGAAGAATTTCTGATTTTTTGACTGACACTAAGAATGCCAAAATAAAGATACTTGCTTCAAACCATCTAATAATCAATATCACATATTTCTAACCAATTGAAATGCTTTTCCTGCAAGCATATTTTAATTTGGAGAGAAGGATACATATATTGAAAAGTCTTATTTTTAGAATTAACAAAATACAGAAAAATTTTATAAGCATGGATTCTGCTTTTTTTTTTTTTTTTTTTTTTTTTTTTTTGAGACAGAGTCTCACTCTGTCAGCCGGTCTGTAGTACAGTGGTGCGATCTCGGCTCACTGCAACCTCTGTCTCTCAGGCTCACACAATTCTCCTGCCTCAGCCTCCCGAGTAGCTGGGATTACAGGAGTTTGCCACCATGCCCGGCTAATAAGCATGGGTTCTTAATTTGATGTTTTATGTTATGTGAAATTCAACATATGTGAAACTATTTCTAAAGAAAATTAGAAGGTTTTACTCAATTGTTGTTAAGTAATATGTACTGATGAATAAATCATTTTATTTAAAA
Source organism: Macaca thibetana thibetana (assembly GCF_024542745.1). Classification (NCBI taxonomy): domain Eukaryota; kingdom Metazoa; phylum Chordata; class Mammalia; order Primates; family Cercopithecidae; genus Macaca; species Macaca thibetana. Next base: position 65,788,953 of record NC_065594.1, read on the forward strand.
TAATTGAAGACATGCAGTTTTAAAATGTCATTCACCAAGCAAATAGTTTTAGTGAGATTTGGAGATAATCTAAGCTTAATATGCTTACTAAGTGATAGGTTCTTTGAAAGTACTACACAAACAATAGGTTATTATTATTTTAAATACATAAATATTCTAAACTTGGTGAGCATAACTGGATTTCCATACATTCTGTGACTTTATTAGTGCAGATTTTATATTTCTATTAGTATTTTTTGTCATGAATAATGTGTCTTAACTATTTCAGTAAATTGTGTTTGCTATATGTTATTTTTATAAGGTTAACAAAATTAAATGTATAAACACATAAGTATTTGTAAATCTATAAATATTGATAACAATTAAATATTTGTATTTATTCTTTAAATGAGTTTAATTTTTTCTTAATATCATAATATTGCAAGTGCTGCCATCTGCTGGACCACAGCTATCATAGCCAAGGCAAAGCAAGGCAATATATGGTTCTGTTTGATGAAAGAGAATGCAATGCCTTGTAAAATTTCCAAGTTACTCCCAGTTTCTATAAAATCAGGGAATAAACCATTAAGCGATTGGCTAATATTTTTAAAATGTTTCACATATTTGACTTTTAAATTACATCAATTCATTAATAGTTATTGATTGTGAAACCAATATCACTTCCTTGCAACCTTCAATAAATTGCACTGTGTCTTATAAAGAGTCACAGCAGGCTCAGTTTTGGACATCATCAGATCAAGGAGTAGATGTTTTATGCATATGCCTGATACCACCAATTTTGCTTGGTTCACAGGCTGCAGGCAGTTGAAAATATTATTTTGAATTCATGTTCTCAATTGAAAATACTATTTTAAATTTATGTTCTCAATTGAAAATTGTTTATATATTTAAATTCATGTAAACATATACATACATGCTGCATATATATGTATGTGTGTATTATATATACACATAATCTTATATATGTGTGTATATGTATGTACACATACCCTCTACAATTTTGTTATATGTATATATCTATCATATAAAAATGTAGGTTGCTAATGATATATGTATGTATGTAATTATTATCAAATTTTAAAGTCATTAAGATTTTAAAAATATGTAAATTATGAGGCATTTTCTACTTTGATATTTTAAAATATCATATATATGAAATAATACTTCTACAAAGGTTGTAATTAAAAACTACAATAAGCCAGGCACAGCATGATCTCATTTATTGGAGGAATCTAACAAAGTTGGACTCATAGAAATACAGAGTCGAACGGTGGTTACCAGGAGCTGGGGCAGTGAGGCCAGGGAGATGTTGGTCAAAGGATGGAAAATTTCTTTTAGATAGGAAGGATAAGTTCAAGAGATCTATCGCACAACAAGATGACTATAGTTAGTAACAATGAATCATATTCTTGAACATTGCTAACAGAGTAAATTTTAAGTCTTACCAAAAAATGATAAAGAGGTGAGGTAATGCATGTGCTATTTAGCTCAACTTTTCCATTCCACATAGTTCAAAACTTAGTGTACTTGACAAATATGTGTAATTTTTATCAACTAAAAAAATACATCAACAACCATAACAAAACAAAAAAATCTCCACTTCTCCACCAGATGGCAATGTTGAGAATCTTAAAAAAAACCTATTAAAAATATGTTTAAATGGTTATGACAGAAATCAGAAAGTAAATGAAGTGATTTAATTGATAACTGGCAAAAATAATAAATTAGCATACATTTTTTTCTTTAGTTATTCAGTTATTAAAAAATCAGTGCGACTATTTTTAATTCTAGGAGATTTAGCCAATAAGTTTTCATTAAGTGCAGACTATAAATCCTACAGCTAAAAGTTGAATAGAGGATTTATTTAATAATGATTCACTTTCTGATGCTTACATGATATTACACCGAAACCACCTATAAAAAACAGTGGAAATTGAATAGCAACTAAAAGAAAGAACAAAACTCATCTCTTAAAATTACTAAAATTACTAAATTACAGGAAAATTAAACATAATTTAAAAGCCACACCAGATCTATAATAAATCATCTCAAAAAGGAATTTTAAAATATTGGTATGGAGACTAATACTGCAATATTGTGTAGAAGCAAATGACATAATTTTTAGTAGATAGCTGGGACTCAGAAAAACAAAATAATTTCAGCCATTGAAACTACAAAGTCTATGCAAAATTGTGAATTGCATGAATTATGCAATATTCTATAGACAGACATAAGCACTTCGGAAAACAAAAATCAATATTATTTGTTTATCTAATGAGAAATCTTAGAATTTAATATAACGGAGGCAAAGTTACATAAAATAAATGTTAGAAGAAATTAACTGCCAATACATTTCAGAGGGAATTTAAAATTATGTAGACGTGACATGGAAGTCTTCATGGTCCATATAAGCCTAAAGAATATGTAGAAAATCGGTCGGGTGAGGGGCTCACGCCTGTAATCCTGGCACTTTGGGAGGCCAAGGCGGGTGGATCACGACGTCAGGAAATTGAGACCGTCTTGACCAACACGTGAAACCCCATCTCTACAAAAATTAGCTGGACGTGGTGATGGGCCCCTTTAATACCAGCCACTCAGGAGGCTGAGGCAGGAGAATCACTTGAATCTGGGAAGTGGAGGTTGCAATGAGCCGAGATTGCACGACTGCTCTCCAGCCTGGTGACAGAGTGAGACTCCGTCTCAAAAAATAAAAATAAAAATAAAGAATATATAGAAAATCAGTAATCAAATATGAGATAAAGAAATCTCTCTCCTCAAAGAAGTAGCTCTAGCAAATATGGATAATTAATGTCTCAAACAATTTTAAATATTGGTCACTATGTTTATTATATGGATCACTTTTTAAATGGAAGAGTGTACAAGTTTACTTTCTTGTGGGATATTGGAAAGTATAGCATGGACATGGGGAAATAAAATTGCATATGATTACTTGGGGTAAAGAGAGATTACAAGAGGTATTACTGGTAATATGAGTTGGTTCCTACTATGAAGGACTTTGAATATGTTTGGATTAATTTAAGCAAATGCTTAGCTTTTGAATTTTTTTATCAGATTTGTGCTGTAACATGGAGATTTCAGCAATTTTGGAAGAGAGAGATTGAAGGTAAGGAGAAGGGTTACAGATTAAGACACTACTTAAGCCTGAAAATAATAAAATTTTAATTAGATTAATGGTAATAAAATAGAATAGAAAAACAGATAAGAGAGATCGCTACCCACGTAGATATGTATTACTTTAGAAACCTGTGGAAAAGTAAGCAGAGGGACCATATAAATCATTACATCCATAATCCCTTGTGGCTTTAAATCTATGACATTTGCTCTTCTTGAAGGTTTATATTCTATTGACATGATACAAAAGATAATCATAATTGAAAAAAAGCATGTGGAAGAAGCTACCTGTGGAGCAGGAAGTGCAGAGTTGCCCTGACCTCTTCACAGTTTTTAAAATTAGAGAAGGGAGAAGACAGAAGAATTGGGTGAATGTTAAATGTTTTCTGTGCTATAGGAAAATATTACAGGGAACTAAATTAATGAGGAAAAAGGCAGTGCAAATTTGAATGGAAAATGACCCACTGAAAAAAACATGGCCAATAAGAAGGGGAGATATGGGGCACACATCGTCAATGGTTCATGCTGTTTCAGAAAGCCTGATGGAGTCATCAGGAGATTAATGGGGAAAGACTGAAAGCATCAGTCTGAATTCTGTACAGAAAACAAAAGTCATTAAACATTTAAAGAGAAAAGGGATTCAATACAGACAATGAGAGGCTTCCAAATGATTTCAATGACTGAAGGAGTGAAAAGCAGGGGCTATTACCGAGAGTTGAATGAAAGTCAAAGTACCACAGTTGTGTCCCTGATTCAGTTATTCTACAGTAGTAAAGCCTGTGATCAGGCACAGAAATGCTGAGACTGGGTACCACAATTGCTTGTCATCCACGAATGTCTCCATCTTATTTGAGGCTAAAATAGCAGTGAGAATATAGCCTCTGTTTTACTTCATCTTCCAAATCTCCTGCCAGTGCATTTCACTGGAAATGACTCTATATCCAGAATTCTAGTTTCAAAGGACTGTAGTTTAGTTTATTATTTTCTGTTGTTGAAAGGACACAGAGAAGGAGATACTAGATGACTATTAGCCAAGCCCAGAAATGTGAGTGAGGAAGATGAACTACATGATTTTAACGGTTGAGATAAACATGTCAATGAGGATTTAGGTCCTAGCATAATTACAATGCTAGTGTCTCCAGCTACTCTTGTGTCTCAAGCAACACTAATAGTAAATATTACATCAATACTAAGACAGGAAATAATTGCACATGAAGACAGTTTGAAATTGCTCATGAGCTGCAACTTTTCTTAATACCAAAGGCATACTTTTCAACATTTTATGAATAATAATGATTAGTACATCTCTAATAACCTCAAATATGCTGACTCTGGCCCAAGGAAAAAATTATTTTTATGAATGTTGGTAATATAGTTTACAAAACAAAAGGAATAATTTTATTTTCAAAACATTTTAGGCAAAAAGAAAATGCGCCTGGGAAGTTTAAACCTTTTCAAGACTTGAAAATCTGAAAATATTCACAAATTATTTATAAAGTGTTACTGTTGAGTTAAAGTGATTTCAGAATTCTCTGATAAATATTTTTATTTTTCAAAAATTTAATCATTATCTGTATAATTGTTGATGTCACTTGATATATGTGAGCTTTGTTTTTTTCAATATGCCTATGATGATAATATTAACTTAAATTTACTGGGTGATAGGCATTATGAAAAGAACTTTGCATGCATTTATTTCATTATTTTCCTGAAATACCTCTAGGTTATACAGGATTCATATAATAATTTTACAGAAGAAAACTAATGGTTAGAAAATTATTTTCCAAATGTCACAAAAATTAATCTGAAGTCTGGAAGCAAGTCTAGGTCAGTGTGATTTAAGAATTTGCACTGTTTTAATTTCCATGTTACTCTGCCCTCTGTGGAATGACCAACCTGTTTGCCCAGGACTGCGATGGGCGCTGGCATGTGGGTCTCAGGCAAACCCTGAACAAAATAGCTTATTGACATCTGAATAAGTTCAAGGGTGCATAGTACTCTACAGATACAAGATGGTATTGTGCAGTGGTTAAAAGTGGAACTATAAAGTAGTAGTTAAGAGCTACAAATCACTTCATAATTTTTATTCTGAAGTATAACTTAATGTAACTTTGAAATATTAATCATTCTGGCAACTAATCCTGCTTTCTTAGTTATAAATGGAAATAGTATAGTACCTAGTTTTTGAATCATTGTGGTGTTCAGTTGGATTTAATTATAAATGGAGTAACTTTAGTCATAATACAGAGCCTGGCATAGGATCACAACAGATTTTAACTGTTGGTATAAAATACTTATTTTCTGTTAGCATAGAGATACGTCTGTATTAGAAAATAAAATGGACTGGGTAAGACATTATCTCCTACCCACCCCTCACTTTGCCCAACTCAAAAGATTTTGAATTTATCATTTTATTTATCACCAATGGTAAAACCCTGAAATATTCTAATGAAGGCTTTAAATTTTCAGTCATGTGTTCCTGCCAAAGAGAATGTATTCCAGCTGAGTGAGAGAGCCTGTGACGATTAAAATCACACATATATGTGCATGACTATGTTTAGATATTAAGGTTGATGTACCTTAATTATATCTACTGTTCTCAGATTTTTCTTCCCTAAAACACACATATTTACTGACTATAATATTTCATAGGATCATCCATCATTGATTTAAAAAATGCAAAATTTAAAAATTATTTTTTTTAGGGTATCTAATCTAGTCTTTTTGTTTGTTTGTTTGTTTGTTTTTATAAGTGAATGTCTCAAAGTTACAGAGTAGATTTCAGATGGACTCACTCTAAATACTACAAATTCTGATAATAAAAACTTTTTTAACCTTCAGCCTAATGAGTTTCTTCAGGAAGAATTATAACATCAGCTTTATAAGTTCTTAGAGATATCTCTTCTTTTAACTTTCTCAGAACTATGATTTTACAGAAGCTTGGAAGTTTGAATTCTTCGCTTCAGTGGCAAGAGATTATATGACCACATCACAGAGGCCATGAGGCGTACAGCTTATCTAGTAAGAGGTACTGGGGGCTGAGTGAACAAAGAGATAAGTCTAAAATCTAACAAAAAAACACCAGAATGTTTATCCAGTTGCTAAAAAGACAATGGATATTCATGTACATAATAAAATGCTTTCTTTGACGTACACAGCTGTGGTTGGGGTGGAGGGTTGGCGGAAAAAAGTGCCTTGTAGTAGATTAAGTTACAGGGGATCATCAGCACAAATATTTGTGATTCTGGTATGCCTATGACACTACATTCTTTTAGCTTTTCTTCTAATTATATGGTGCTTTCTCAGTTTGCTGGTAAGTCCTTAAGTAAAGACTTTACTCAGGATTTTGTGTTCAGGTATTTTGCAATGCTGGACAATATTTTTTCCTTCTTAAAAGTCTGAAAACACTAACATACATCCAGTATGTTACATTTCAGTCCTTTTCCTTGACATGATGCAAGCAGAAAATTTCTTTATATACTTAATTGAAGCATTAGAAAAAAATCTAGTACGGATTTATAGTTTATATGAAGTAGAAAAAAGCAATGGCTATTTTCATACATGCATTCACAATTCATTGCCTATTATGAGATTTGGTCCGAAAGAGATTTATCTACTGGATTTTAATCATGCTAAATTCTATAGCTTGATTTTGCTATAAACACACTATGTACAAAATCTACTAAAGAAAGGAGTGACAGTTACAACTTGTATTTTTCAGAAGAAATGCAAAACACAAAGTCACATCTGGTCTTTATAGGCCACCATCCAGCAGTTTTAAGACATTAACCTTAAATATTTTTAAAAACATGTTAATAGATAGTTAATATGTAGAGGAATATTTTAAAGTGAAAACATAAAACATAGTCTCATTGGGTAAGGTACTATTTGTGGTTTTAGGCAGCCACTGGGGGCTTGGAACACATTCCTTGTTGATGACAGTGCAGTACTGTGGTTAGTAAGGAGAAGTTTTTTTTTTTTTTTAAAAGGCTATGTATTACTGTGTATTTGGGTACAGGAGAATAAGCTAAAATGGTACATTTGCTGTCTTCTTAGAACTTGGAGTGTGAAGATACAGTAAAGTCAAAAAAACAAACATGGCCGGGTGCTATGGCTCACACCTGTAATCCCAACACTTTGGGAGGCTTATGTGGGTGGATCATGAGGTCAGGAGATCGAGACTATCCTGGCTAACATGGTGAAACTGCATCTCTACTAAAAATATAAAAAAATTAGCTGGGCGTGGTGGTGAACGACTGTAGTCCCAGTTACTTGGGAGGCTGAGGCAGGATAATCGCTTGAACGTGGGAGGCAGAGGTTGCAGTGAGTGGAGATCGCGCCGCTGCACTCCAGCCTGGGTGACAGAGCGAGAATCCGTTTCCAAAAAACAAAACAAATAAACAAACATGGCTTCAATATCCATAGCCCAAAGACTTTTGAAAAAACATCTTCTATGCTTTTTAATAATTTCTAGCTCTTCTGATTTAGGAAGATGATGCCATTAAAGGGCTGTGGTATGATTTCAGGATTATCTATTGTCAAAAATATATGAAGTAAATTAAATATTCAAAGGAAAAAAGAAAAAGAAAAACACTAATTACTATCAAGCCTTGATTTATAACACTGAATAATCAAACATGAATTTTGAAGTAATTAACATTTATTTAAATGTAAAAGAGTTAACATTTTCCTAAATACTTTAATGCATAATTTGTTAAATAAAAATTATTGATTAAATGTACGAATCTTTCCCAGATACCTATGCATTGATAATACAATTATTTAGCGAAGTCTTGTAACTCTTTAAAATTTCAAATCAAATGACTCTGATTCTAATTATTATACATATTTGAAAAAGCTAATAAAATCAAACATATGCACAATATTACTGTAAATATAAAACTAAAAGTGCACCTAAAGCAAAAATGGTTATTATAATACATGTAAGTGTGTTTTTAGATTTCTCATTCTTTTTACACCTTCCATGGCTTCCATTTCTATACTTTTATAGTTTTGGTAATTCTACAAGAATCTAGTTTTATAGTTTCCCAGCACTTTACTAATCTTAAAGTATTGAAAAGAGAAAAAAGATCTAATGAAACAACTGAAGTTGCGAGGTTTGTGATGATCGTCAACTCATTCCTAATTCATATGAATGGGTTTCCCTTTTACAGTACACTTTGTTGTTTCAATCAAACATATGCAACTTTCACATAGGTACAGGTTTATGTAATCTTGTGCCTTCTCCTGAAATTGTTTAAGCTCATTTATTTCACTAGTACAGTTTTTCTCTGGAGCTGCAACACATGTCTGTGCAGGTCCAGATTCCCCCAGGAAGCACCAGTGGAGCCCAGTTGCTGTATTGTGTGTAGACATATGTGAGTATTATGTTACTTTTAGAACGACTATAAAACACTGATAATTATTTTTCTTTCTTTTTAAGTAGGAAAAGATAGAAATGGGAAATTATAAATAAATTGAAAAAAGTGGGGGAAAAGTAGGCATTGTACTAGGAAAAGGGATAAATTATGAGCATAATTGAAATCTCACCTAAAGTCCAAGTGTACGTCACAACATAATGAATCATTTAAGCACTCAGAGGAAAGAATATGCTATACATAGATCTAAAATATTAATTTGGAAACTTCTAAATCTAAAGAGAAGGCATAATATATTTTAAAGGTTAAATATGCAAAAATATGATGGTTCTAATAAGGCTAGTATAATTGGGTAGAGAATGTTATGGAAAATTATTTAAAATGAAAAGAAAATTATTGAATACCTAACACTAAACATAGTAAAATAACTGTGTGGAATGCTCATGTATTGCTGGTGGGCATGTAAAATAATGCAGTATCATTGGAGAACAGTTTAGAAGTTCTTTAAAACCCATTTCCTGTTTAGAAGAAAGTGCAGCTCACTTCCAGTGTTCATTTAAGTTGATATAAACACACATTTTGAGGCTAAAGCAAATTTGACTGAATTTTAATGTGAAAATAAAAGAGAAAAAAAAACACTGTTCTTTGAGTTATTTATAAACATAACTTGTCTCTAATCCTTTTGTAACAGAAATGTAGATGATGACCCGTATTTAATTTTTGTTTCCATGTGGTAAGTTTCAAAGCGAGGAACAGCACAAAGCAGAACATCACATGCTGCACAAAAATATTCCATTTTTCTCCCATCTTCTTGCCATCCTTGTCATTGTGTGGGCAGAAAACTTTGCGGGGACCAGTTTTGGATTCCATTTCCCTGACTTTGGTGGTGTGCTCTCAGAGAAATGTCTTCCAGAGGCGAAGAGGTGTGACATCATCAGAGCATGGACGACCTTGAAGACATTGATGTCCTGGCTTGTGATGCTTTTCCAGCACACTTTCAATCAACATCAGTCTGAAGTTTACTTCCCTAGTTGTGTGCTCAGGATTGTCCTTTTTGAACAGGATATAGGAGTTCAGCATTGTAATATGCAGAAGGTGGCAAACGAATTTCTTATATCAAATCTTGTGTGTTATCTCAGGGTAAATGCTGCCGCTGCAAGCGCTGCTGGTGACTGTACTCAAGGCAATTGAAAATAGGTTAAAAAGTTAGCAGAGTTTAACTTAGACCTATTCCTAGATACATACCCACGAGAAATGAAGAAGAATACAGAAGATTTTGTGCACGAATGCCCATAGCAGCATTATTCATTATAACCAAAATGTGGAAGCAACTCAAATGCCCACCAGCAGATGAATACATTAAAAAAATGTGGTATAGCCCTACAATGAGATATTATTCAGCCACACACACATGAATAAAATGTTGATATATACTACAATATGGATGAACTTTCAAAATATTATGGTAAGTGGAAAAAAATCAGACACAACAGCAAAAATATTGTATGATCGAATTTATATAAAGTGTCCAGAGTAAAATTCCTAGAGAAAGTAGTAGATAGGAGTTGTAGCCAGGGGCTGGAAGTTGAGAGAATGGAGAATGACTCCTAAAAGATATAGGGTTTCTTTTGGGACTGATGAAAATGTCCTGGAACCAGGTAATGGTGATGGCTGCACAAATTTGTGAATTACCCAAAGCTGCTGAATTTTATACACCAGAAAGGTAAATTTTATAGGATGTGAATTATATCACAAGAATGATTAAAATGCAATAAAAATGAAATAAAATAATTGTGTAATTATTTATTAAAACCAACCAATAAAGCTACTTAAAGAACAGGGAAGAATGTCTGGAATAATTTAGAACATTTCATGTTTCTGGATTATTGAAACCAATATTGAATATTGTTAATTCTTTTGAAATTAATATATGAGTTCCATGTAAATATGAATAGAGGAACTGATAATAATGTTTAACTGGAAGTGTAAACATGCTAGATTGACAAATAAATTTGCAAAAATAAAAAAAGAAGGAGAAGGGGGGAAGGGCTAAGCTTACAGATATAAAAATTCTGTGTTTAAGCACATGAAAAAAACAGAACTAAAATCTAGGAATAAATAAATATACGTGAATCTAGAAATAAAAATAGCTACTTCTTTAATTTCATATCTCTGACTCTCCTATATATTTATATATATTACATAAATTACATAAATAGCACTGACAATAATTATTTCTTATATTTTGATGAGGAAACAGAAGCACAGAAAAGCTAAATAACTAAGCAAATTGACTTAGCATATATGTACCAAGGTTTGAGTCCAGGAAACCCGGCTTCCGAATTTCAGCCTATAACCATTACAATCTTATCATCCAGATATAATGTATATATAATGTGTATGTATATGTATACATATATATTTAAAATGAAGATTGCATTTGTTATTATTAGGAAAATTACAGAATACTTAACAAATAGTTTGGAAGTACTGTCTAGTCAGTGTTACTAAACTAAAAGTAAAAATTTTTAACAAAATGAAATAACAATAATGCTACATTTCTGCTTCACATCATTACCTAATAAAATTTATATGTACTAAAAAGATCAATGTAAAAGCAGTTCGAAATTTATCCAGCACAAAAATTTCATAATTGTATAATCTTAAAATTTTATATTGGGTAAGGAATGTTCTATGCAAGACATAACACTTAAAGTTTTAAGTGACTTAAATTCCTAGGACGTAGTAGCTAGTGAATGCTAATTTGTTCGATGAGAATATGATGAATGAATGAAGGAATGAATGAACGAATGAATGAATGAATGAAAAAGCATACTTGCTATGTGACTTTCTACCTATGTTCTTAAGGAAGGATGCATTATCTTTTTCTTTATAAATATCTTTCTCTAAATGAGGTTGCTAGTAACTAAATCTTTTTCTGCACATAATTCTGGGGATAAAATATGAGAAAGAAATTATTTGGTCACAGGATTAGACATTGCATTTTGGTTCAGCAAGACAGAACAGGTGATATTCTTAAGTCACAATGTGAGTATATTAGGAAGGCATTCTATATGTTCAACATGGCTAGGAAAAACGAGATCTTGATAGGGAGAGTAGATTTTCTTCTCAGAATGATTCCAATTGTAGGGGAGACTCTCAGACTCTTCACAGGGCTTATAAGTATGGTGGCATCCATTTAGGATATAATTTTGATGGTAACTAAATTGCAAATTGTTGTGAGGAGAATTATAGTTTAAACTGATGCCATCTATTGGCCTACAGTTTATACAAAGGCTGTCAAAGGAGATGCATTAAGGAGAATATATGAGGAACTGTTTACTTTATTCTGAAGGAATTGTTTAGAATATTCTGAAGATTAGGGGCTGCCTATTAACTTTACATAAATTCTTCACCTACTGTAAGTACCTATAAGTACATTACAGTGCATCTTTTCAGTGTATTTCATAGGCCAAATGACAAAACACTATGCACAGATCTTTGCAATAACAAAAAAATCTTTGACTTAGTTGTAATTTTCACACACACACACACACACACACACACACACACACACACACACCTCTAAACTCTGAGACATAGATGGATTGTTTTATCTCAATTGATCATATTCTAACATTGTACAAGAAAAATACTATAATGAATATGGGAAAATAAAAGCAGGATCAATAGAAGTAGTCCAATCAAAATAATTTCCTTTATATCATAACATTATTTAACTTAACATGTCTCTACAAAATAATCTTTAAATTTCCAATGACATTCTTATTTTGTTTTTTTCTTATTGTAAAATCAAAAATAGAATCTTTTTTGTAATATAGTCATCTAGATTTTCAATAAATGCTTATGTTGAAACACCCATCAATTATACAATTAGTGAGATTTTACAATTTGTTATTATTTTGAAAGAACAGATACTCAGAATCCTATAACCTGCTTTTATTCTCACCTTGTGCTGGTTGTCAGGAGAAGCACTGACTAGTCATTTTATTATTTTACATTGCTTTTTTACTAATTGTTCACTAGCAGCTTTTATAAACCCAGTTCTTTAGGTATATAATTTACTGTCATGTATTTAATTAAGAATATACTACTATCTTTCCCCATGGCACTTATGTCTAGATGATTTAAAATATTGTCTTCAGGATTTTTTAACCCAAATCATATTAAGCGTTATAAAATAAGCTCCTAATCGTTACTTCACATCTTTTTCTGTGTTCAAAATTATGATCTCTAAAACAAAAAGTCTTTCAGCTATTCTTGCCTTAAGGAGACTCTCTTAGATGGAACACCTGTGAAATAGAGGAAATTATAGATATCACAAAAAAGGCAAAAAGCAAAATTAAAGAATATAATTCAGTTTTACTTTATCTTGCATATTTTTTTTATAACCACTGGAAACTTTGGATATCCATAATGTGTAGTATGTTTTCATAGAGAAAAGTGGTAGATATTTTCCCCATTAAGACTGCTACCTCAAAGGATTGCTAAAACTGTTTGGCAGAAAAACAAAAATAATTAAGTATTACCATTGACTTTAAGAAGCTTTCTTTCTCTTTTCAGTCTTACTTTCTTGCTGTTGGTTCTTGAAAGTTCAGTAAAAGCAACAATGAGGCTATAAGCAAGTATCATTATAAACAAGGTCATAAATATATATATTGACTAAAAACATGCTGAATTATTTCAAGGGAAATATTTTTAAATTACTAAGTTAAAATGAAGACAGTCTGTAGAAGATATAAAATAAGAAGTATTAGCTTTGATGCTTTTTTTCTGCAATGTATCTGCAGACTAGTTAAATAGATTACTCCTCTTCCATAAATGTAAAACTAAAAGCAAATAGTTATCTAATTCGTTCTCAAAAATAAAATCCACAAATATGTGTTTAGCACCCTATTATCCTCACAGTATCTCTGACCCTCTCTGATAAGCTTCAGTTTCTTAGAGACATGCTTCAGATGAAATCCTGCAGTCATTACTGTCTTTCAAAAACCCATAATATCACTGCACTTCTATTGTGCCGAAGACACTGACATTTTCTTTCACAATGACACTAGAATTACTGACTAATATCACTCCAGGGCTGTCTGAAACTACACTTCAAACAGGTGCTTACCCTTTTCTTATTTTATATCCTTTACAGACTGTCTTCAGTTTAAGAGTTAGTAATTCAAAAATAATTCCATTGAAATATTCATTGGAATAATTCAGAATTTTCAGGATCTAGGACATCAAGAGTAACGTAAGAAAAGTTGTTGGAAGTTTTTGGTTTTTTTAAGATGTTACTAAAAGTGATTTTAATTTTTTTTAACTCTAAGTACAGAGGAAACTCTAATAGATTTAATATATACCATCAAGTAATATATGAATCTTAGTACATACATATTTAAAATAATTACAATAAGCATGCATCAAATCTTATCTTCAGCAATTTTATAACATTCTGATATTTTCTCATAGGGAAATTTATCCAAGAAGAGCAAAAATACAACAAATTTGGAAAACACACAGATCTGATATATGACATATTTCTAGAGTTGAGACTGGCTACATGGAATGTGTGTAGATCTAGAAAACTGTGATATTATTTGAAACAAACTTGAAAGAGTTATTAGGATTCAGTTAAGCTCTATTTCTTCAGAATTCAAATAATCTAATTATTCTTGCTCTGGTGAAGGACAGTGTAAAAAGACATTTTCAAATACTTTTTGCCAAAGTCATTTCTTCATTTATTTGGTGAATATTTTTCATTTGCCCGTAGGCTACAGATAAAATGCTCCTCAAAACAAATAAAGTTCCCTTCTCAGAGCTCATAGTACAATGGAGATAATATTTTTTAAAAAAATTCATAAGGTACGAGAAAAACATCCATTTTTACAGATTAGCAAAAAGAGAATAAGCTCTGTATGTAGAAATAAACAGTACACTGATATTGTGAAGTAACCTATTCCAATAGTGAACAATTTCAACGTCCTGGTTATTTTAAATAAATATAAATTATGTTGCTCATAAATACCTTCTGCAGTATTATTGTTGGCAAATAATGTGAAATCCATAGTATAGTTCAGATACTTTACACATAGGCCCATCAGATCTTAAGGTCCAAGAAAATCAGTTACAATAAACTGATGCAGGTTTGCTCATTTTATAGAGTGAATTATACCAGTATTCGGAAAATAAAATAAAGCATTTATGAATTCATCAAAGTGTCAGCGAGGTAGATATCTAAATATATTACCATGGCATGTCTAGGAAACAATAGAAATATTAATAGATAAACTGTGTCTCTCTTATCCACATTTCTCTTTTACTTCCTCTCCTTTATAGCGTTTCTTTATAGATGTTTCTTTACCTGGCACTGACTCATTACCACCAAGTGATTTTATCACATAGTTCAACCTCTATGCTTTTCACTGTTACCCAATTTTTTTTCTAAATGTTATTTCCTTCAGTGAAAATTAAATTATGTGAATCTAATTTCCTTTCAACTTGACAATATTCTAAGAATTAAGAAATTTTACCGTACTAAGTGGAATAAGACTATTAATGGATTTATATATTATCCTACCTTTACTCTTTGCGGATCATGAGGTCAGGAGATGGAGACCATCCTGGCTAACATGGTGAAACCCAGTCTCTACTAAAAATACAAAAAACAAACAAACAAACAAACAACAACAAAAAAAAAAACTAGCCAGGCGTGGTGGCTGGCGCCTGTAGTCCCAGCTACTCGGGAGGCTGAGGCAGGAGAATGGCGTGAAACTGGGAGGTGGAACTTACAGTGAGATGAGATTATGCCATTGCACTCCAGCCTGGAGGACAAAGAGAGACTCCATCTCAAAAAAAATAAAATAAAATAAATAAATAAATAAAGTGACTTCATTTAAATACTTTATTTAAAATAAACTGTACTATTCTAAATTGTTCAGATGATGAGTTTTGGCAAATGTCTGCATCTGGGTATCTACCTGTATTTTCAGATAATATGCTTGCATCTATCCTGCTTGGGGTTTCCTGAGCTCTCAACTTTGTAGTGGAAGTCTTTCATTAATTTTTGAAGGCATTCAGCAATTATCTCTTTATTTCTTCTAATTTTCTCTCTCCTCTCTAGGTGATTCAATTTTCTTTCTTTTCTTTTCTTTTCTTTTCTCTCTCTCTCTCTTCCTTCCTTCCTTCCTTCCTTCCTTCCTTCCTTCCTTCCTTCCTTCCTTCCTTCCTTCCTTCCTTCCTTCCTTCCTTCCTTCCTTCCTTCTTTTCTTTCTTTCTTTCTTTCTTTCTTTCTTTCTTTCTTTCTTTCTTTCTTTCTTTCTTTCTTTCTTTCTTTCTTTCTTTCTTTCTTTCTTTCTTTCTTTCTTTTTGAGATGGGGTCTCACTCTGTTGTCCAGGCTGGAGTACACTGGCTAATTGTGCTTCTTAAGGCACAATTATAGTGCACCAAAGCCTCAAACATTTGTGTTCAAGTGATTCTCCTGCCTCAGCCTCCAGAGTAGCTGAGACTGCAGGTGCACCCTACTGTGCCTGGCTTACGCCATTTCATTTTTTAAAAATGTTTTGTTTTTTGGTCTTTTTTCACTGTTTTTCAGTAAAAATATTTTCTATTGACATCAAGTTCATTGTCTTTTTTTCATTGTTGAGTCCAATCTAATCTTTTTTATCAGTGATTTCTTTATATATGATCTTACATTTTTAACATTCTGTTCTATTTTATTTTTTAAAAAATTGGTTTCTATGTCTCTAGTGGAACGCCTCATATTTTCATACATATTGTTCACAATTTTCAATAGATATTTACATAGCATTTTTATTTACTTACTTGAAATTCACTTTCTGATAATTTTAGTATCAGAGACATCTTCGTCTGCTTCTATTGATGGCTCTTCTTATGATCATGTGTTATATTTTCCTGCTTATTTATGTGTCTTTTAAAACTGAAGTCATATTGCTAAACTTTTTAAAGAGGATGTTCTGTCTTGTGCCAAGTTACTTGAGTGGGAAGCTGAATCAACCTTATCTGTATTTGAGTAGAATCTGGGCATTTTTGAAAGTTTAATTTGATTGGGTGTACCATCGGGTTCAAATGCTTTTACAAATAAGATAAAAAAATTTCTCTTCTGTGGGACTTTGAGTCTAAAGAAAGCTGAGACTCCAAAGATCGTTCTGTTCTTTACAGCTGAGCCTCCCCTTTCCAGACTGTAGATCTCTCTGTGATCTATATCCCACCATTAGCTTTGTTTTCAGTGGGGAAGTATTTTTTTCTCTTTAGTCTTGACCAATGCTTTCTAGGACTATAGAGAGTTCTTTGATGGAATATGTAAGAGGAATTTCTCTCAGCACTCCTGTGATCTCCCTTTACCTCCTTCTATGGTGGGTTTCCCTCCTCTCATCAATGAGAAGAAAATTATTTCCTCTGGTCTGAAAAGCTGATCACTTTCTGTAAATGAGTGCACTTCTGTGTCTTTGCATATTAGTTCTCTGATAATTTCAGAGAAGCTATGATATTTTAGTGGATCTGTCTTTTTATGTGGTTAGTATGAAAGAAACATATTGCAACTATCTCCAACACGACAGGAACAGAAGTCTCTGTCTCTGTCTCATGAGCAATATATTTTTGCTGTGTTTTTGTTGTTGTTGTTGTTAACTTAAGTAGTTAATTTAATAGCAAGACCTTCCATCCAGTTAACCGAGATGCTTTGAAGCATGATGGCTGACGGACTGTGTATATATAGCCCTTACTGCTTCTTTTTAGGCCTGATTGTTTTGAAATAACCTAGTTTTAATATTTTCAGAAAGAAATCCATGTTATGATACAGTTATTCAATATTGAATTATCATTGCAATCTGGGCATTTCTCCTTATGTGACCTTTATTCAGTGAAAGTGTCTTTCTTTGTACTTTTTTTTTTATATCCTCAAATACCTTTATCAGAATTCTCTTAATCATATCCTATTTAAAACATGCTCAAGAGAAAATTTATAATGGTATTTACATTTCATGTGATTTACTATTCTTTTTAGGTACTTTATATAAAATAAAATATTTCTAATTTTTATCCATCACATTTTAAACTTTGATGGAATTTTTCAGGGTTGCAATGAAATCCATTTTCTGTTTGCTATCCAACAAGAAAGGAAAACGGGAAGAAAAAGTAAGCTATAAAGGTTCAGAAAAATCTGATGTTAAGTCTGGTTATCTGCTATTTTTCTTTTGAGGGTTTCTGTTTTTAAATTATAGAAACAATAATCATTGTGCTTTAAATGCCTGTCAAGTGTAAAATCTAGAATCCATTAACAAACCCAACAGGTTTGAATGTGTGCACTTATGAGAATAATTTTTAAAATGTTATATAGTTTACAACCATCTCCTCTACAACTGCCAAAATAACCAAAAATTATTTTACCTATTTATGAAGAATATTATAATCATTTTATCTATCATCATTCACACAATCGTATTATCATAATAACTCTTCATTAAGGAAAGCACTTGGTGCTGATTGGCATCAGATTAGAAAATCTTATACTTGCTGCTATTTTCCTTGATATTGTGTAAATAGCACTTTGCTTGGTACTCTGCAATATACTCAGGAGGAATTGCTAAACTACTAAAATATTCATGTTTTGATGCATTGCACTTATTCCCCAAGGCATTCTCAGTTTTGTAAGAACAAACCTGAAAGTAGCTATGGAAGTATCAGCAGTATCAGGCCTGTCAAAATAAACCTTATAAATGGAGTATTTAGGAACATTCTGGTGAGTTCGCCAAAAAATACACTACTGAAACTAACAAACTTGGTAAATGTCTTTGACTTATAGAACACATAGAAAAATAAAAGGTTATGATTTTAATATTTGTATCCACATAATGATATATATATTGGGGTACAATATTTGGAAAATTATTTCTACTTATAAGGTTATAGAAATGTAAGTTATTATACTGTATTCAAGTACCATGTCCTTACAACTCTGAAACCAATATAAATTAACATGAAAATTACTGGGATTTGGATTACATTTTTATTTCTTCAATTAGTATACATGTTGATAAAACTTCTTAGATGTTTGATAATTAAATGTATTTTATATCAATATATTAAAAATTTAAAGCCAAAAACATATGGAAATCATTTAAGTGGTGAGCATATAAATACAATAGTTCTCTATAATTATAAAGGTTTAGATAATATTAACCATAAGCTACTATACCTAAATTTCATCTAGTCATAGGAAACCTCAAATCGTAGTCTCTTGGAAAATTTTTCAACCCTATACTTACAGAAGGGTGATGTTTAAAATTGTTATAGGAAGTTCTGCTTTAATTCACCTTTTGTAACATAATTGTCAAAAACTTTGTGTATTTTAGCTACTTTAAGAATATTTATATTTTTAATTAAATACAACACATCCACACCCACAACATTTACTTTCATTTTGAGCAACCAAGAGAAGTGGTGATATTCTAGGAGATTTTTATTATCATCTTCCCCAGGTTCATCATAATTTCAATAACATTAGTATTAAGAAATGCACATATATTGATTTTATTTTTATGCTCCAAATAATTATTCACATTAACTATACATTTTATACCAGATACAAATATCCAACCTACAACAATAGAATCAAAAATTGAAAGTAAGGCCACTAAGATTTTTATCTTACCCATTGTTCTAGTCCCATTTATTCTCTCATCATGTAGGACTGTCTATAAATATGTTCATGGTTGTTAATTCTACCTTGAAGGTAACTTTAGAGTATGAAGGGGAAATTAATTACTTGTAATGTTTATAAGGATGACAGTGAAGTATTCAGTCTATGTCAATAACAGTTCTTTTGATCCATTAGCTACTTGCAAAAAAAGGTTTTCTAATACACTAGTGTCATAATTAACAATTTATTCTTTCTACTTTGCAAAAACTAAACAAATATTAATAACGGACATTTACTGGCACAATTACTTAATAAAAAAAAACAAATGCAAATAGATTTAAAAATTTAAAGGAATTAGATATTTTATCAGCTTAACTGGCTACTTTATCAGTTTTTTTATGAGAAATTCACTGATCATGTTGAAAGCTTATCTGGTTATTTTAGAAACATGTTAATCCCATTATTTGCTCTCTAAAGGGTAGTAGGCACAATCCAGTGAATTACTAGGAGTCTGGTAATGTCTTCTGACCTTTCAATGTGTATCTAATAAATATGCAAACTGGTGCAATCAAGTACACTCTTTCATGTTTAATGAGAGAGCATTGACTTATACTGTATGGTATTTCTTTTCAATGGTTCTTGATGTAATTGTGCCCATTTTGCATTATATTATAGAGAAAAATACCTTTTTAAAAGCTTTAATCTTCTAAATTTCTCTGTATCTTAAAATTATTAAAAACCTGAAAAGTAAATTTTTTTTGGCTAAAGCAGTTTACTATGGATTTTAAAATATTTTTTCAGCCGGGCGCGGTGGCTCAAGCCTGTAATCCCAGCACTTTGGGAGGCCGAGACGGGCGGATCACAAGGTCAGGAGATCGAGACCATCCTGGCTAACCCGGTGAAACCCCGTCTCTACTAAAAAATACAAAAAACTAGCCGGGCGAGGTGGCGGGCGCCTGTAGTCCCAGCTACTCCGGAGGCTGAGGCAGGAGAATGGCGTGAACCCGGGAGGCGGAGCTTGCAGTGAGCTGAGATCGGGCCACTGCACTCCAGCCTGGGCGGCAGAGCGAGACTCTGTCTCAAAAAATAAATAAATAAATAAATAAATAAATAAAAAATAAAATATTTTTTCAAATGCTCTTAAATTGTATTTCCTCTGGTTACATGGCTTTGCAAATATAAATCTGAACTTCACAAAATTAATTGATCTCTTGAATATAATTAATATTTATTGTGAGTAAAAACAAATCTTTGTTGTTTCCTTAACCCCACCACATTCAGTCTAATCCCAAAGTCAATTTTGTCTATTGCCAAAGTATATTCCAAATCCATCTTCACTATCCTCCATCAACAGCTACCACCTTAGTCCAAATCTCCTAATCTGTAAGAGCTTTCATTTGGTCTTCTTGCTTCCAAGTCCGAGCTTCAAAAACACCATTCTTCAAAGCAGCAACCAAGGTGATCTTTCAAAAAATTTGTTGTACTACCCCTCTCCTGCACAACATTTCCAAATAACTTTACTGTAATTAGGATAATAAGAAAGCATTTCATGGCCTTCAAGACCATTTGACTTTTGCAATTTTTCTGTACTACTACTACGTTATACTGTTTTCCTTCTTTCTCTCTACACTCTAGACCTTGTAGCTTCTACTTTGTCCTTGAATGTTTTAAGATTAGTTGTATTTTGAGGACTTTGATTCGGAATTTTCTCCCATTGTATATTTACATGCCTATATTATACTCATTCTGCTGCCGACTTCAATTTCTCTAAAGAGCCTTCCTCTGACATTCCTGACTATAATAACGATCTCATAACTCTTCTTAGCTCATCGATTTCATAAGTTATCACAATTTATCTTAATATATTTGCTAGTTTTTAAATTATCTCTCTTCAAGAGATAAGATCTTTTATATAGCGTTAAGAGCTAAAATCTTAGTTACTAGGACAATTCATGGTGTATGTTGGGCATTCAAATGATTTTTGACTTTTGATCTTTTAATTTTAAGGAATTAATATGGTATTAAGTTATTAAGCTTTTAAATTATGTAGTATTACTGCAATGTGTGTGTTTTGTATATCATCTGTGGAAGTTAGTGTTTATTTTACTGATATGATTAAATTCTAAGACTGTGACCCCCACACTCCAGCTCCCAAATGGCCTATGCCATTGGATAATCAACTACCCAAGAGAAAGGGCAGGACCTGTGTTCATGACAGGATATGACATGTTCCATTGGGGTATGTGGTATGATATGGGAGTGATATGGGGATATTGCAGATGTAAATAAAACTCTAATCTATTGACTTTTAGTTAATAAACAGAGGTGACTATCCTGCTGACCCTAACCTAGTCAGATGAGTCTCTAAAGAAGACTGAAAGCCGTAGCCTAAGAAAAATCTCCTGTTGGCCTCATAGAAGCAAGCTGCCATCTTGTGGAGAGAACTATGTTGCAGGAAAGAGCTTGTATCCAAGGATGTGGACAACTCTGAACCCTCATATGCAGTTGATGGGAATATAAAATGGTTTCAGTCACTTTGAAAGACAGGCTGGCACCTCTTCATTAGGTTAAGCATTGAGTTACTATATGACCCAGAACTTCCATTCTGAGTTATATACTGAAGATAATTGAAAACACAAATCCACACAAAAACTTGCACAGAAATGCTCATGGTAGTGTTACTCATAATTTTAAAAAGGGAAAACAACTCAAATGTGTGTCAACTTATAAATGGATAAATAAAACATGTCATAGCCTACAATGGAATATTATTTGAAAATTAAAGGAAATGAAGTAGTGACAAATGCTACAACATGGAAGAACCTTAAAAATATAAGTGAATGGGAGGGGTCCTTTCCCCATTGTTTGTTTTTATGGACTGTGTTTAAGATCAGATGTTGTAGGGATGCAGCATTATTACTGGGCTCTCTATTCTGTTCCATTGGATCTATGTGTCTGTTTTTGTACCACTACTGTGATTTTTTTGTTGTTGTTACCGTAGCCCTGTGGTATAGTTTGAAGTCGGGTAATGTGATGTTTCTCCAGCTTTGTTCTTTCTGCTCAGGACTGCCTTGACTATTTGAGCTCTGTTTTGGTTCTATATGAATAAAAACTACCTATTGGGTAATATGCTCATTACCTGATGATTACATAATTTGTACACCAAATACCTGTATCACACAATTTACCTATACAGCAAATCTGCACATATACCCCGATCCTAAACATTAAAAAAAAAAGTCCAATCACAAAATGCCACAAATTTTAAGATTCTATTTATATGATATAGACAGAATAGGCTACTCTGTAGAGTCAAAGGGTAGAATAGTGTTTTCCTATGGCTAGAGGTGGGGGAAATGTGTGGTGACTGCTAGCAGGTATGAGGTTTCTTTTTGATATGATGAAAATTTTTTCTTTTCTTTTTTTTTTTTTTTTGAGACCGAGTCTTGCTCTGTTGCCCAGGCTGGAGTGCAGTGGCGCGATTTCGGCTCACTGCAAGCTCCGCCTCCTGGGTTCACGCCATTCTCCTCCTCAGCCTCCCGAGTAGCTGGGACTACAGGCGCCCGCCACCACACCCGGCTAATTTTTTGTATTTTTAGTAGAGATGGGGTTTCACCGTGTTAGCCAAGATGGTCTCGATCTCCTGGCCTCATGATCCACCCACCTCAGCCTCCCAAAGTGCTGAGATTACAGGCATGAGCCACTGCGCCTGGCCGAAAATGTTTTAAATTTATTGTGATGGTTGTAAGAATCTTTGACTATTCTAAAATCATTGAAATATACACTTTAAAAAAGGGATGAATTGTATCGTATGCCAATTATCACAATCTATTAAAATAATAAGCCACCAATCAACATATAGTGTTTCAAAGTGTATAATACCCTATTTCATGTGCAGTACACGTCTGAGTTTGTGGGGTGGATCTGCTCCACATAGACCTGCTCTGCTGCTCCTTCCAGGACACAGGTTCCTTTTACCTTGTTATTTTACCATCTTCAAGAAAATTCTTCTCTTATAAGTGTTCAAACTTCATTTATTGCTATAAGAAGGCACTGGTTAAAGTAAGGAACTTATCTTTTAATATGAAGATGACACAGAAAAAGAGCAAATAGTAGAAATTATCACATAATCCAGCACCTTCATATATTCAATTAATAAGCTTTAAATGGGATAACAAAGTTAATTTCATATAAAGAAATTTTATTCCCTAAGCCACATATCACTGTAAATAACTTTGAATACAGAGTATGCATTTAACAAATAAAGCCATATGTTTTTTGCAAGATGGGAATTTGAGATGAATAAAAAGTCTTACATTTGGGTAGAACAACTTTTATTACATTAAACTGTTCTGTTTAGGTATTTGAGTGAAAATCATCTCATTTTAAAGTATTACTTCTTCAATTCAATATTGAATTTAGTATTATTTTTCCTATACAGTGAGTACCAAGGATGTTAAATGTCAGTTATAATACTTAGGATTTTTACTGCACTTTTAATTGTGACATTTTTCAGAGTTTATACAGAGCAGAAATCTTTTTAACCTTAGAAAATTTGAGCAATCACCTAATTAAAGATTGCCAAACATGTCTTATAATTTTACAACCCAACTTCTATTTCAGGAATGTTTAAAAGTTCATCTTTCTTAGAAGCTTTAATCCACAGAATAAAATCATTATACTTACCCATAAAATATTTAATTTCCAATACAATAAAAGGTCTTTTCATTTTTCTCTCTTTGGGGAAGCAATATTCTTTCTGATCAGTAGAAGTAAGGATAAAACAGTATAAAACTTGTGTCTGAGTCCTTGGGATAGCAGATTTTTCCATTCTTATGTTTTTTGGTGGAATGAGGCTATAAGAAATTGTATCTTAATACCAGATTATAAAAATTAATAACATATTATAAAATACCAGATTATAAATTAATACCAGATTATAAAATATATTTTTAAGTTAAAATGCATTAGAGAAGAATCTAGATGATAAAAATGGAAGTAGCAGTTAAAGTAAATTTGGCATTGGGTACAATGTAACTTAACCTTTTCCCTGGATTTTCAGAAGCTTTGCTTTATGATTGGAAAAATGTGAAAATTTGAGACAATGTACTCTTTCTTTTCTACTTATACTTCAAGAATGTAGTTTTAAAGTACATAAAAATTAAGTATAATATTCTAAAGCATTGAATGATTTTAGCAGTGTTTGGCCCACACAATATACCTCTGTCTACATCCTTCATCACTTAAGAACTGGTCATTTGAAGGACTTTTCAGATTATGTTTCTTACCAACCTATTGGACTGAGATTTAAATGCTAAATATAAATTATAAATATAATTGCCTCCTACTCAGACATACTAGTGTTTATATCACAAACTTTAGTTTTGTAGTTTGGGGGCCTTTCTAGATAGTTGAGTAAGAAGCTGATTATTATAAAGAGAATACATTTTAGATGGATCTCACAATATGAATAAGCTTTTCAATTCCTTTACTGTATTATAGTTATCACATAAAACTTATGGGATTCAGCATTATTTTATCATCGCTAAGTTAAATAGTAGAAAATTAAACCCCAAAAGTATTATTTACAGTTGCTCATAGCCTTATACCAAGCAAGTAGCAGAATTTTAATTCAAACTCAAATTTTCTTTTATCAAGTTCTATTTGAATAATGGGACTGATTTAACTACTGCTCATTATACAACCACAGAAACCTCTTGTAAGAAAGAGTAGAGGAACACAGGCAATATATCTTCCAAAGCATTTGCAGATAGGTAGGCTTTCCCAAAAGGCTTTACAATAAGAATAACTAAAATATTCTGTTTACCTTTACAAGGACAGAGAATAAAGATTCTTCACAAGGAATATTAGCTTCAGAAACTTGGCTTTTCAAATCTTTTAAAAAGCAGTTGCTTAGCGAGAGGATCTTTAAAAATACGTGGATTGTGCTTGACATAGCCAATTTATTTTCCCTTCAAAAGCCCTTTTCTCACTACCTCATATATCCCCCTTTGAGTATGGCACCATGTTTGAAATTGGAGCATACACACATGGTCACTGGATTTACTGGGATTCTCTTTGTGACAAGTAGGAGCCAAGGGATCATGCAGAGAAACCAACATGCCCATAAGGATTTCCTTGTTGCCAGAGTGTTTAGCAGCTGAGAAGTATGAAGCTGTTTGGTGAAAGTTGCATGTGACTAAGGGAACTCAGAGTTTCTGGTCATAAGAGCTTTATGAAACTCAGAGAGGACTGATGCAGACACAAAGTCACTCTTGGAACCTGAGGTTTAAAGAGGAACCTCACTTGCACCTGGGTGATCTGGGGCTGAGTATTAGCTCTGGGTGTGTCCATTGCAAATTCATGAGAAACAGCCGAGTCTCTCAATATAGCTGGAAATCACAAACACCTGGTCCTACTGAGGATCTACCCAGGCATATCACTGCATCTCACCATCAATAACAGCTTCACATAACACCATGCCATTAACTTTTTTTTTGAGACAGAGTCTCGCTCTGTCACCCAGACTGGAGTGCAGTGGCACGATCTCGGCTCACTGAAAGCTCCACCTCCTGGGTTCACACCATTCTCCTGCCTCAGCCTCCCGAGTAGCTGGGACTACAGGCACCCACCACCATGCCCAGCTAATTTTTTGTTTTCGTATTTCTAGTAGAGACAGGGTTTCACAGTGTTAGCCAGGATGGTCTCGATCTCCTGACTTCGTGATTCCCCCCGCCGGCCTTGGCCTCCCAAAGTGCTGGGATTACAGGCGTGAGCCACCACGCCCGGCCACCATGCCATTAACTTTCACATATATCCTAAAATAATTTTCATAAGAATAATCATAGAACTTTTAAAAGGATGATAATAAAACTATTCTGAGATACACGGATAAATCGAAGTTTTTTGTTGTTTGTTTGTTTGTTTTGAGATAGGATTTTACTCTAACCCAGACTGGAGTGCAGAGGCATAGTCACAGGTCACTGCAGCCTCAACCTCTCCAGGCTCAAATAATCCTCACACCTCTGATTCCCAAGTAGTCGGGACTACAGTTGTGCACCACTATGCCTGGCTAACTTTGTAGAGATGGAGTTTCACTATGTGGCCCAGGCTGATCTGGAATGCCTGTGCTCAAGTGATCATCCCGCCTCAGCCTCCCAAAGAGCTGGGATTATAGGAACGGGTCACTGTCCCTGGCTTCAGGTTCTTAAATACAGAAATTCAGTTTTGCAAACTGTCAATTTAGAAATTAATTTGAAATATTAAATTTAATTAAAAAATACATTATATTGGAAGATAATTACATGGTTAATTACAAAATGTTAAAATTCAGCATAGCATCAAAGTTTTGAAAATAAATACAATGCCTGGATAAGTACACTACTATACACACACACACACACATTTACACCCACATAAACAAACACACACATACACACACACACACACGTATGCACACAAAGGGCTAAAAAAGTAACATTACAAGCCTAAATGCCACTAAACTTTTTGTGGGGCTGGTCATTTGAAACATAACTAAAGTCATCCTGGAAAACTTAATATGAAAACAAAATAATGAAAAGCCTACAAAATATGAAGCAGTAGTGGGGAGATTACATTACTAGCAGCCATGACATATTTTAAAGCTGCCAGATAGCATTTCTACTTGTAGGAATCATGATGTAGTCTGTTTCAGGCAACAATCCCTGCTGTTTAAGACTAGCTGCACTATTATCTATCTATCTATCTATCTATCTATCTATCTATCCATCCATCCATCCTTCTATCTGTCTATCTATTTATCCAAAACTTTATTTCATCTTTCCCTTTAAGGAATTGCTGATAAAGAAAGAGGTGCTTAAAGAAAAGATGGAAATCTCTGAGATGTAAATTTTAGATGAGATTTCAATAGTAGTATGAAGGGCAATTGCAACTGGAGTTCAGAGCTAGTAAGAAAGAGAAACCTTGGTAAAAACAACAGTTTCCAGTGAAGCCTGTAGAATAGCAAAATGGTAGAAGTCCTAGTTACTTAGGATACTCTAACAAAATGTTAAAACGAAGCCTCGGTGTAGATCACTACCTGACTGGTTTTAAGTGATCTGCTCCTAATTACATTGCATGCTGGAAAGCAAATGTAAATATTTTCTAGAGACCCTATTTATTTCTTAAAATACTCATATTTATATTTTAGTATGAAAATAAAAATATCTGTGCACACCAGGAGAAGATGAAATGTTCAAAGGGACCAAAAAAAAAAAAAAGATAATTGACATTAGAAACAGACCCAAATGTGACCTAGGTACTGAAATTATGGAATGAATGTTTTTGCATATTTTAGAAAGTCAATGACAACAGGTAAGTGGAAATACTAGAACTAAAAAATATTAAAAATAAGTTAATAAATTAGTAAATAGGCTATTAGCATGGTAGTCTCTTGAGAAGATGAGGGGATTGAGCTGAAATATGGGTCAATATTAAAATATAGAAGATATACAACTAATACAAGTGAAATAAGAATTGAAATACATAAAATTGGAGTTACAGAAAGAGAGAATGGAGCAAATATTTGAAGACATAATGTCAGAGTTTTGAAATTGATAATAATTATAATGTCAATGACTTAAGAGGTTCTATGATCACCAATCTTGTTTCAACCCTTTATGTATGAACATTTGCTCTCTGCCATGGCTCAAGGAATCTCAGTCCTTATATATTGGCAGCCCAGGAGTTGGCAAATTATTCAAGATGAAATTCCACATAGACTTCTAGGCCACCAGTTTCATAGCCTCTTTGTAAGTTCTAAACGCTGATCTGCTTCCTTCTTTCAGATAGATCTCCTCATGCTTGGCTTAGCCTCACTGTGCTGAAATTATATCTTACAAAACTAAGCACAAATGGAAGTGGGACAGTCCTCACGTGTCTCCCTTTCTAAAAAATTTCAGTCCTGCAGTGGTTCCATGTGCGATTACCATTTTATAAATTTTCTTCAGATTTTATATTGTTCTTACCAATTTCTCCATCATGAATGGAATTAGAAAATTAATGCACATGAAAAATATTGCTATAGATGTTGCGTATGGTACTCTCTGTTTTGGGGAAGACTGAAAGCAGAGAAGACAGCTGGTTCATGTATTTTTCATGCTTTAGATTTAAGTGTTCATATACAAGATATTACTGTTCACGAACAGTATTTCTCCATGAAGTTTCTTTTCACAGATTTTCTCTTGTGACTCACCTACTAAACTCCACCTGGCTCTTACAAATGCCCTTTCCTGACTATTATTATACTCTTAACCAACTGCTGAATCTCATTTACTTAGAAAAAAGGTTTATTTCTCAAACGTTTCCCTTCATTTTCTGTCTGTAGCCAAAGTTTAAATATCTCCTAAAGGTATTCTTCCTGCATGCTGTTCCAAGACAGGGTGCTCTTCTCGTCTGCCCCTCCTGTCAGTGGCTGAAATGTGGGAGAGCAAACCTCCGCCATCCTCACTGCTGCTCTTAAATAAATCTCCATTTCTCCTCTCTAAAAATCCCCACCTTTGAAACTCACATCCTTAGACTCTACTATCCACTAAATTTTTTGTTGGAATCATCAGCTGAAAATCATATTAGGACTCATTTTTGAAGACTT
The DNA here is from genome assembly GCF_024542745.1 of Macaca thibetana thibetana. Taxonomy (NCBI): domain Eukaryota; kingdom Metazoa; phylum Chordata; class Mammalia; order Primates; family Cercopithecidae; genus Macaca; species Macaca thibetana. The sequence continues at coordinate 65,817,761 of NC_065594.1, forward strand.
TCTTTCTCACTTATTGTCATTTGTCTCCAACACTGCTCCTCTTATCATCACTGGTGGTTTCAGTATCTACTAATTGACCCTTTCAATAGCCTAACCTAAATTCCATGATCTCCTCTCATTAATGATTTCATCTTTCACCTTACTTCAACTTTGTATTCATGTGTCCTTAGAAAAAAAAGATATTAACACAATAGTCTCAATTTTATGTATCTTACTCTCCATCTATGAACACTTAACATTTACGGTTTGTTTCCCCCAGTGATACTGAAAATTCTCACACCCCACCAGGACTGGTATATCATACATCCTACTACTCTCGTCCACCACTCGCATATACACTAACTTATAATCATCATCATTTGTATACACCTTTAACTTATTTACCTCATTCTCCTTTCTAGACTCATTTTGTATTACTACAAGTCTAGCTAATGAGCTCTCCACCATGGCACCCATGAGTAGTGTCTAATCCTGTGTAGTTGAAGGGAGTTGCAGGAAAAACATGCTGACCGGTCTCGATCTTCATTTATTCACTAACTTTAAATGAGATTCTTATGGTGTCTAGCAAGCATATTATTCTCTTCTTATCTATTCATTGTCTCGCTACCCTCTGTGATTCTTTCAAACACTCTCATCTGTCTTTAAAGTTTCAAAACCTTCCACTATTTTCATTCTTGGCTGTAGATATTGGCTTGACTTTTTTTTTTTTTTTTTTTTTTTTTCCTGCATTGTGGTTAAAAAAGTTTCACCATCCTAAACATTTTTAAATGCACAATTCATTAGTGTTAAGTATGTTTACGTTGTTGTGTAACAGGTCTGCAAAGCTTTTGACATAGACTTTTATATTATCCAGGCAAGAGAAGTAATTTGAAGTGAATACCCACTAGTACCACAGTACAACCAGCAAATATTCTCAGATACCAGCAAATATTCTCAGAACACCCCCTAGTACCACAGTATAACCAGCAAATTTCTCAGATACCTGCATCTTGAACATATACTTAGTTTGTTCACTATGCATGGGCTACTCAAACTCATAGAACTAGCTAACACTCCCACTTGTATATTTTTGTTCCCTACTCTCTTATTCAAGAGCATTAGATCAGCAGTTGTCCTCTCTTGCTCCCTCCGTACTTGATCTTTCACATCAACATTCAGACATTTTTCTCATGTTAAATATGACTTTCTTGATCATATTTCTCACTCTAACTACTCTATTACACTTCTCCTAGAAGTACTGTACATTTTCTTCCTCCAATCTTTTCCTTCCTACTCTCTCACAGATTACTAGCAGCATTTCATGCTAACACTATGCAGGAACTATTTTTGCAATATCACCAATGTTGCTGAATTAAAAATGTGTATCTCAGTACTTACTTCTGTTAACCGTTCTGGTGCATTTGCTACAGTTCATGAATCTCTCCTCCTAGACATATGTCTTTTATTGGTTTCCAGAACCCTATACCTTCTAAAGTTCTTTCTTTCTCATTGATTTCCCTTGTCAGGCTATATTGCTAGTTACTTCTAATCTTCCAAATTACTTCAAACTGGGTGCCTTTGGACTCAGTTCTGATACCACCCATGAACTCCAGACATTATTTATCTACCTAATTGATCTTTATATTTTGGATATCTAATAGGTATTTTAAAATTTATATGACTAAAGACAAATTTATAACCTAATGCCCTATCCTCAATCTGTTCTTCTATTGTCTTCACAATTTCAGTTTATAACAATTCCATTCTCCCTTTACCTTAAGCCAAAACTTTGAGTTTTGCTTGATACCCATCTCATCTCATGCCTATAAACGATGCATCACATATTCTGTATTCAAATTATATTTTGAATCTCATCACTAGCTCACTTCACCATGGTCCCCTTAGTCTCCTAATAGCACTAGCTAATGAAAGTTACCTCAGTCATAAAAATATCCTGTATTTGTATTGCCTATAGCATAGCCTCTAGCCACATATGGCTATTAAACACTTGAAATGTGCTAATGTCATTGAGAAAACTAATTAATTGTATTTAATTTAAACAGTAACATGACTAAAGGGCATTGTACAAGGAGGTCTATACTTCTATGCTAGATAATCCTCAGCCTTTTTTTTTTTTGAGACGGAGTTTCACTCTTGTCACCCAGGCTGGAGTGCAGTGGCGAGATCTCTGCTCACTACAACCTCCTACTCCCAGGTTCAAGTGATTCTCTTGCCTCAGCCTTCCTAGTAGCTGGGATTACAGGCATGTGCCACCACGCCCGGCTAAGTTTTGTATTTTTAATAGAGATGAGGTTTCACCATGTTGGCCAGGCTGGTCTTGAACTCCTGACCTCAGGTGATCTGCCCGCCTTGGCCTCCCAAAGTGCTGGGATTACAGGTGTGAGCCACCATGCCCGGCCCTCAGGCTTTTTAAAAACACAACTTTCCTAATATACTTTATATATAATGAAATTCATTTGTTTCAAGTGTGCAGTTCACTTTTACTAAATGATAAAACTATCATCATAAATGACTTTTAGAACACTTCCATTTTTCCAATAAAATACCCGCAATGAGTATCCCTCATTCCCATTGAGAATTACTCCCTATTCCCAACCCAGTCCCAGGAAACCACTAATCTACTTTCTATATCTAAAATTTTGCCTTTTCTGAGCATTTCATGTAAAATAAGATTACATCATACCGACTGCTGTGCCTTACTTTTTTTCACTTTGCATACTAGTTTTGGGGTTCTTCCATGAAATATTATTCATCGGTAGCTCATCCCTTTTCGTAAACAGTACTCCGTTGTATGTATATACCACACTTTTTCAGTTAATTCAACAACTGGTGAACAGTGAGATTCTTTCCACATTTTGGCTATTATGAATACTACTCCTATATTCACATATACACATTGTGTGGACATAAGCTTTTTTTCCTCTTAGGTTCATACCTAGAATTGGAACTTCTGGGTTGTATGGTAGCTTTATGTTTAACTCTTTAAGAAACTGAATGTTACAGAAAGTGGCTGCATCGTTTTACATTCCTATCAGTAATGGATGAGGATTCCTTTTTCTTTATATCCATACAATGTTTTTTCTGTGTGTCTTACAGCCATTCTAGTGAGTGTAAAATGGCATCTTACTGTCGTTTTGATTGCTAGTTCCCTGTTGACTAATGATATTGGGTATCTTTTCATGTCATTATTATTTGTATAAGTTCGTTTGTGAGATGTCCCTTTATGTCATTTGCCTATATTTGATTGTACTGTTTTTCTTCTTCTTGAGGTGTAAGAGGTTTCTATAAGATATGTTTTATAAATATTTTCTTACGATCTGTTTTTTTTTTTTGTTTGTGTGTTTGATTTTCATTTTATCTTCTCAGTGAGGCTTTCTTTGGCTGTGTTATTTAAAATTGCAGTCACCCTTGTGCTGGCTGTTACCATCTGCTTTTACAATTTTCATTCATATTTTATATCATCATCTAACATAATACAGGTCTTAATTAGTATAATGTTTTTGTCTCCCCACTGGCATGTAAAGTCTATGAGAAAACAGTTTTCATGTGTGTGTGTGTTTATTTTACCTCTCTTATTTATATTCTAGACCTTATAGTCAAATATAATTAGTCATTTGAATAAAGGGACACTTTAATATATTCATGTGGACTAAGTCTCATTATTATCACTAGCTATTCACTTTTATCTATTGTGAAATAATAATATTATCAGTTCTTCATTATTCATTGGAGGTTTTTGAAACTCTTTCCATCAAGTATTCTAATTAAAATATATAATGTCAAATTTTAAATAAGTAGGATGGATTCATAGAAATTTGAAATTTAAAACAATCCATAAGGTCATACAATTTATCTGTAAAATGATTTCAGTAGTCCAAATGATGTTATTACATTGCTGCTTTTTAAATTGTCTTTTCACAAATAGATAAAAATGATCACTATTCAGGAATGTACAAAAGTCCTATGACCTTTTGCAAAGCTTTAGAAAAATTAGTATTATATTCTTGTTTTTATCTTGCAGTTAGTTCTACAGCTGAATCAATCTTGAGTTTGTTTTTAGCTTTCTGCCTGCTTAGATTTAGAACCAATCTATTATGAGCTGTCTGAGTTTCTTTTTTTTTATCTTAAAGTAATCTCATCCCTAAGACTTTCATACAGTACCTATTTATTCTTCATAGATTGGGAAGAATAACCGTACTTTACTTTTCTAATAATGTTTCTTAGATAAGGATTTTAATTAAGACAGAAATTGGACTATATCATTCAGGCATACCAGAAGTACAACTAAAGAGTTTGGCTTGTATAAAAATTAAATATTTTTTGAATTTGCTGATTTTATTTAAAATATAAAAAATGTATATTCTAAAATATGCTTGTAACAAAAATATGAGAGAAATAACTCATTATTTTCTCTGTGGAGAAGTTAAAGAAAGTAAATGGGATTTTCTTTTCTAAATATGTATTTTTAACATCTGACAACTGTGAACATGTCACTGAGACTTGTTGTGTATTAGTCCATGCACCTAAAAAAATGAGGATATTGGGAAACATGTTATTGGGGAAATAAAATGAGTAATGTGATCTTGGTTTGTTATAAGTAATAATAGATCAGTGAAATTGTCTAAATTTATTAAGTATTTTGTTTACCTATTATTATAAATACTAGTTTAAAATGATGGCTTTATGTTGTAAATATTTTTGGAACACAAATGTCTGTTTCAATTCTGAAAAGCATAATTTTAAAAATATCTAATTTTTTTGTTTGTTTTTGTTTGTGTTTATTTATTTATTTATTTCTAGAAAAAGAATAGCTAGCATGATGTATTTCAAGTTTCTGGCATGTCATTTTCACTGGAGAGGTCTGAAAACCAGAAAGACTTTGTAGAATTTCAAAACACTTATTAGAGGGTTTTGAGACTAGCAAATTAATACACATTCGGTTTTTCAATATAGAACCGTAAATGGACATGGAATGATCAAAAAACTGCATTAAGCTTCATGGAGACCATTCAGTTTTCCAACAGTAGTGTTTGGTGTATACAGTAAAGAATATAGAGAGAAGGAGAGGAAACTAGTCAGAGGGTGGGGAAGAAAAGAGGGACTTTACTGGGTTGCATAATGATAGTCAACATAGTTAAAGGAAAGCAACGTTTTATAATAAATTAATACATTTACCCTTTTTTATTTTTTCTTAAAATTTTTGTTTGGACCTAGAATAAATTTTTATTTAACTTGTATTTCTCAATGTTGACATAAGGTACAAATTCATTAAATTTTTACCTTTGCCAGAATTACCCTTTTAACCTTTTTACACCAATAAAAGGATGATAACATTGAAGTTTAAAGAGTTTACATTTAGGCCAGGCGCGGTGGCTCATGCCTGTAATCCCATCACTTTGGGAGGCTGAGGCGGGCAGATCACTTGAGGACAAGAGTTCAAGACCAGCCTGGCCAACATGGCAAAACCTGTCTCTGCTAAAAATACAACAATTAGCTTGTGTTGGTGCACTTGCCTCTTGTCCCAGCTACGCGAGGCTGAGGCACGAGAATGGTTTGAATTTGGGATCCAGAGGTTACTGTGTGCTGAGATCGCGCCACTGCATTCCAGCCTAAGCAACAAAGTTAGACTGTCTGATAAAACAAACAAACAAAAAGTTTACATTTAAATTTGCATATATTTATAACTGTTTCTGTGTATTTTACCAAGTTCTAAATATAATTTCTCTAATTTATTTGGGTAGATAAGATTAATAATTTAAGACTTGATTCTAGAAAACATAATCAACTTTGTTAAGTAATCTGAATGCAGATTCTGGTCACTCAAATCTTTTTTCCTTAATGTGTGTCATAAATGCTTAACATGACATTATTACTAACAAATGTAAAATACTCCACACATCATAAAGTTGAACGAACAATTCATTGAATTAGTAAAAATTCCATGTTAATTTTATAAATTTTCATATAGACAACACACATTTCACTATAGATCTGCAAGTACATTATCTTATATTGTTTGCTTGCTAATTAATTAAAATTATTTTTTCTATAGTATTATAGAAGAGGCTTATGGCAATAATCAACCAGTCTCCTAAATCTATGGTTTCCTTGTTATACATTTTGTGGATAAAATTTATTGAAATAATTGATATCTCTGATAACCAGCTAAAGGATGGTAAAATGCTTTTTCACAATATTTATTCAAAAGTTGCAAAATCATCATTTTCTTGAAATTGAAACTATATATTAACATGAAAAAGTTATCTTAATCAAAATGATCCAAAATGAAACCCAAACCTCAAAAGAGTAATTTATAACTGAATTAAATGTTACTATATAATTAAATTAATTATTGTTCTATAAGTTGGCATTTTCAAAAGCATCAAATGAAATTATTTACCCTTAAATAATTCACAGCTTACAGAAATAAAATCCTTTTGTGAAAGTAGCTCATTTGGTTTTTATTCAATACTATGCCCCTCAATTAAACCTTTTGACCAATATATGTTCATTTTAAACAATGAACATATATTATAATATATATTTACATTGATGCCAAAAGTATTTAAATAATTCTATGTAGTTTCCAAAAATATTTATCAGAAAATATATCAAGGTATAATTTTAATAATTTACATAAGTCACATATCTAGCTTATATAATAAAAACTCCATATTAATTTCTATATATCACACTATTAATGATTCACTCAATTCATTCTGATTTTTTCTCAAAAAAGACCTTTGTTTAATGTCTTACATTAAATAAAAGAGAATATTTTAGTTTACTAATGAAATCATTAGTAAAACATTTAAAGTAATAAATTGATTTTTATTCATATAGAATTTAAAAAATTAAAGTTCTATTTATAATTATGAGACTGTGTTCAAAGTAGAAAATAATCTGTTGTATATAGAAGAACAAACATGGTTTTAAAACTGATTTCTAGTGAAAATGATTTGAGATCATCTTTAGAGGGCAGCATCTAACTAGGGAAAGAAGTATTTCAGGCTAATATGTTTGAGTACACATTACAATGGTTATATCTGGTTGTTAGAAGTTGATAGCCTATTAAAACATCACCGATTCACAATTCTAATATCAGAAGACACTAAATAACAGCATCTGACAATAGTCTCCAGTTGAACGTACACCTCATTAAATGTCACCTGTTCTTAAAGGCGTGTATATTTTTGCAGTAGATATTACAGTATCTCGGAGGACATTTATTTTTACTCAAATGTGGTAATACATAGCAATGGCAATCTAGGCTTTTACCAATATGTATTATAAAAATAAGAGCAGAAGAATGAATTTCCAATATATTTTTTAATCGTATCATAGCACAAATATTTTTTAAATGCTGAAAATGAAGAAGTAAAGTAAATGAGGCTATATATTTTTGTAATCAAATGAGACTAGGACTTTAAAACATGGGCCTAGAGAGTATTTTATTCCATATCCTTTGCCTTAAAATTAGAAAACATAAATGTTAGTTTAAAATTACTGTGAAATATGTGAACTAACTAGTTTATTAAACACATACATTAATGAAACAATTGTTCATTGTCCTATGATTTTATATGGGAAAATTCTATATGTGCACACAATGACAACTCCTGGATATCCTTGATATAACAATGCTTTTTAATCCTTCTATAGCTAATGACAATCATTTTGTAGAATAAAACTTTGCAAACTATTAAGGACCAATTAATGTATTTCAGGAATAGCATAAATTGAACTCTATTAATATTACTTAACATAAGAAACTGAGTATGCTATCACTTGTTTCTTTGAACATGAATAATTTACACATATAATGAATCAATTAAACACCTCAGCAGTGAGTTATCAAAACCACTATTCAGAGCAAGCCCTTCAGTCATGTATTCACTCAAGAAATATTTATTGAACATATCTTTGTGCTAAGCATTCCTAGGAACTAGGGAGTACATTTATACCAGAAACTGTGCAATGCAGCCTTCTTCCCTCATGTAACTTTAATTGTAAGTTATGTGACTTTTACCTAGGATGTGTGTGAGTATATGTTGAGGGTTGGTGACAAATGGGTACAAAAAGCAGTCGATCTAAATGATTTTTAACCCCATCAAAATACAAAATTAATGTTTCTTTATAACAATCTGATCAATTATACTCACATAGTCTCCTCTAATCTTTAATATTTTTATTAATTTGGGGTAGTCAGAAAAAAAGTTGCTTCTACATTTTATTCCCCATGATATTACCCATAGAACCATCTAAAAGAATTTAGTGTTTAAAAATTCGAGTGGGTTAAAAAGCTATAAATATGTTGATATGATTTGGCTCTGTGTCCCTACCCAAATCTCATCTCAAATTGTAATCCCTATGTGTCAAGGGAGGGACCTAGTGGGAAGTGATTGGATCATGGGAGTGGTTTTCTCCATGCTCTTCTCATGATAGTGAGTGAGTTCTCATGTGATCTGATGGTTTAAAGATGTGGCACTTTCCTTTCCTCTTTCTCTCTTTCCTGTTGCCATGTAATATGTGCCTTGCTTCCTCTTTGCCTTCCACCATGATTGTAAGCTTCTTGAGGTCTCCCAAGCCATGTGCAACTGTGAGTCAATGAAACCTCTTTTCTTCATAAATTACCCAGTCTCTGGTAGAATGTTTATAGCAGTGTGAAAACAGATTAATACATAAGTCGGCATGATTCTAAACACAAATCTAACTATAGTTAACTTTTGAACAATGCAGCAGTTGGAGTGCCAATCCCAAACATAGTAGAAAATTTATGTATAACTTCTGATGCCCTCAAAACTTAACTACTAATGGCCTATTGTTAATCAGAAACCTTACTGATAACATAGTTGATAACAGCATATTTTGCATGCCATCTCTATTATATGTTGTGTTCTTTTAGTAAATTAAGCTAGAGAAAAGAGCATATTATTGGGAAAAACATGAAGGAGAGAAAATACATTTACTGAACTGTATGATATTTATCAATAATGCAGATTTATTTCATCTATTTATAAAATATATCTTCTATCTGAAATGGTGGGCAAAAGCAGCTACAGATCTCAGTCTACAGTACACATCAAGGAATTCAACTTTTTTTGTGCTTTTTGAGAGCACTTCTAGAATCATTAATGGCATTTTGTCCCATGGTGTTATTCAAGGTTTATGGTATTATACTAAAAACAGTGAAAAATACTTGAAACTGTGAGAGATCACATTTTACTGCCATACCCAATTTACTGAGGACATGAACTGCTCACGTAGAAATGGTGAGATTCACACAGCATTTTAAGCAGATACTTGAAACACCTGAGTTTGCCACAAGAGCAACAGGAAGTAGCTATAAAAGTATTACAGTAGCACAACATGTACTAGAGTTATTTCTATGCAGTCATAATTTAATACAGAGGTTTTACTTCTGTTTAAATTTATCTTGACTGAGAATGGTGCCAAGTACAGTCGGTAAGTGTTTGTGTGCATAAGTTTTGATAAATTTTAACTTTTAGTGATACATTTGTATGTTTCATTGTAGAAAACCATAAAATAGACTTGAATCTACATATATTTTATGGATTAATAACTACCTTTTATTGTTTTGATATTTCAGGTTACATTGTTCAACTGTGAGTTTTTTCAAATTTTTGCAAATCTGCAAAAACTTTTCAAATGTATTTTTTGAAAAAACTCCATGTGTAAGTGGACCCATACAGTTCAAACTCATGTCGTTCAAACTCAATTGTATTATATACAGTAATTTACTCTTACAATAAAGTAAGCTAAGAAGAGAAAATGTTATTAAGAAAATCATAAGGAAGAAAAAATATATTTACTAGTCATTAAATAGAAATGTACCATCATAAAGATCTCCATCCTTATCATCCTCACATTTAGAAGGCTGATAAGGAGGAGGAACAGAAGGGGTTGGTCTTGCTGTGTCAGGGGTGGCAAAGACAGAAGAAAACTGATGTGTAATTGGAACCATGCAGTTCAATCCTGTGTTTTCCCAGGGTCAATTATTTATTTTATTTGCTTGTTACAGCTTATTAATGAACTGAAGACATACAATTAGCACAATGAGTTTAAAGACATCTACACATAACCCACTATTAATTTTGTTTAGTTCTTTAATTTAATTTTTAAATTTAAATATATAGTTTCTAGGGCATTATCTAATTATTACTAGTTACAGCAATTAGCAGAGTATCAAGAATTAGAAAATCAGACTTTATAGATGCAGTTAAATCATGCAGTTTATATAATGTAGAACTTTGCATTCAAATGGAGTATCAGGCATACATGTAAAACTAAGATGAAGGTGAAAGGGAGTTTTATTAAGACATTTATCTCCCTAAGAAAGGCAAAATCTTGGCCTTGGCAGCTTCTCAAATTTTTATTAAGAGACTATAAAATGTGCACAAGATTTTATGTTGTCAAAATATCAATTTTAATGCTTTGCATGGAATTTCCACTGTAAAGCTTAAATATGAATTGCATGATCTACTATCAAATTATGTACAAAGAGCTAGATATCCTTCAGGTGTATCTGACCCTTATGTTTGATAAATATCTCCCCAAATTTTAATGTAGTTATTTATTTTGGCGGACATACAATAAAATTTCAATTATTTTTGTGTCCTTATGCTTGTCTGCAAAGACAATTTATTTATTGCTATCATATTAAATTACAGCAATTACTTTGATTTATTTTGTTATTAAATTTTGAATTGCACCATTTATACTTTTAGAATCATTTTCTAAAAATTGGCAAATCTTGTAAAATAGCATTTACAAAGGGTGAAAAATGAACAAGCTTTTATTTCTTGAAAATAAAATATAAAAGCTATAAATTTACTATATGACTATATATTTATCTTATTTTAAGTTTATTCCCATTAGTTTATTAGGTTTTTGAAGTGCTGGTTTTGTTCCATACTCTGTGTGCGTTATACCCAGGTAATCAATTCTATCTTAAAGAATATATGTTCAAGGAAGGGTAGAGTCATGAATAATAGAGATAATATTGAAAATATTAAACTCTAGGATTTTGATTTTCATTTTTCTCCCATATCTTCTTTCTTTCTTTCTTTTCTTTTTTAGCAACAATTTTATCATTTGAGGTGTAGAAAAAGTAGAAGAGTAGATGTTAACTCCTGAAAAAGAAAGATAAAGTACAACCTTTATAGGAACAGATAGTAAAAGAAGCCATTTACTTGAGCAGTAGGGGTAAAAAGGAACAGAGGAGGTCAAGGGTTACGGAAGCAACCAGTGAGATAGATACATATCCTTCCACTCCTATAATCTGCAAAGCACATTTTTAAACATTTGAAAAACAGAAACAAAACAACAGCACAAAACAAATCACTTCAGCTGGTTAGCTATGCAGTCCCTTGGCCATTAGCATTATGATGAAATTGGTAAAAAAGCTTGCAATGTTGGTTAGATAAGCCTCGGTAGGTTCCCTATCTTTCCTAGTCTTCCTTGTATGTTATTTTTTTTTTACAAATATTAAAACAAAAACCAAAGATAATTCTTAGGCTTTCTCTTTATTTTAATCACTCGCTTCTAAGCTTCTCCCCACTCACCTTAGGATAACTCCTGTTCTAATAACTGAAGAAATTTCTCCCAGTCTCCTAAATCCTCTGTCTGGTTTTGAAATCCTGAAGCTGGGTAGGAAGATGTTTTGGTCTATCTACCAAATAGTGGTGTTAGTATTCATTATAATTCAATCTCTTCTTCCTTCTTAATCCGGAATGAAATATTGGAGCTTTGTTTGAATGAGAGAGTTAAGTACAGGGATTTTTAAAGAAGAGGTTGTGGGTTCAAGTACAGACTCATGGGGTATGAATATATGTTATCATTGTTAGCACTCCCAAGCCCATACTAAGTGTATATTTATCCTTTCTCAAATATTTGGTTGCACTTTCTGAAAAGTTTATGTAGTTATACCTATAAAAAATCAGGGTAACTTACTTGAGAGTAACTAAAATGATTTCTAATTATACTCCTGTTTAGCTTGTATGTTAAAATGTCATAGTCAATTCTGCTCAAGATAAAAGAAAATTGAGAGAGTCATTACCATTTTGAAAAAAGACCAGGACATAGATTTATAGCAGAAAAGAAAACCATTAAGTAGATGAGATCAATAGATGTCAAGCGCATGAGGGATTCTTGTGACACCTTAAGAAAAGAAGAGCCTTTAACTATAGACATAAGGATTTATAAATGTAATCTAAAAGGCTTCTCATTTAATTGACAAAGAAAATCTAAAAGCCTGGAAAAAGATAAGTATTAGATCATGAATTGCAAAATGCCATATGCTATCTTAGAAAGGGTCTAATTCATAAGTATATTCTTGGTTGAACTGAAATTGAATGTCTCTACAAAAATAGATTATGGTTGTCTTAAAAACTTTATTCAATTACTTATTCCGTATATAATGTCAGAAAACAATCGCATATTCAATTCCATTTGGAACTATGTATAAGTTTATATAATATATCCTCATAATTAAATTCTTGAAGTAATCTTTAAATATTAACTTAATATTTCTTGCTGACTTTCAGCTGATTTAAATTTGCCTACATGATGTCAATCCTTTAACCTTTGACTTTGTTTTAAAGTTATTAATTTCTAATGTGATAAATTTTAAGAAAACTTAATAATTAATATAAACTATTGAATATTAACTAATGTATTCATGCTCTCTAACGTCAGTGTCCTAATTAATAAAATGAGGGAGGTGATCTAGATTATACTTAAAGTTCCTTCTGTTCCTAAGATTATTGAAGTTTATGAAATGTGCTTGCTTTGAAAAGTTATAAATCAGCAAGGAATTGATTAGATCCTTTTTTCCAGCTCTCTTAATATTCATTGAAAATTAGACCTTAAAAATTATAAAATTTTCAAAACATGAGACATGTTTTGAAATAATTTTAGGTTTAAATATTACAGAAGTAATAAAGAGTAGTTTAATAGAATTATAATAATTTTTAAAATGAACTGATATAAAGAAGGCTGTTCTCAAATGCTCATTTATTAAATATGATACAAAACAAATAGTAAGCATAGAGACAAATTCCTTATTCCACTCTAATATTGCTGTTAGAGTGAGCTTGTATAGGGAAAAGGAAATTGATCAATGAAGATTGCTTTTGTGGTCATTTGGAGACTTTGAACTGTACAAAGACAGATTTTCAGGCATATAGGTTGAAAGACTCCAGATAATATGTATCTCATAATTGGATATGTTCTTATGTGCCTGTTTACATTGATGAGTTTCACCTGTGGCTCATATACCAGTAAATGATAGAAGGGTAATTGTGTAAATTGGATCTTGACTCAATTTATTTCTCTGACTCTACTTATTTCCTTTTTTTTAAAAAAAAAAATTGGTTTGTATTTTCTTTCATTCCCTCATCTTTACTGATGCATAACTGACAAATATTATATATATTTAAGGTGTATTTCATAATAATTTCATGTATGTGTATGTTGTGAAGTGATTACCACAATCAAATTAATTAACACATCCATCACCTCACATAGTTACCATTTAGTTCCTGTGTTGTGGAAACACTAAAGACCTACTCTCAGCAAATTTCAGGTTACAAATAGAGTTTCGTTGACTATAGTCACCATGTTGTACATTAAATCCTCAGAACTTATTCATCGTGTAACAGAAAGTTGTATCCTTTGACAAACAACTATCAATTTTCTCCATCCCACAATCTTTGATCAACACCATTCTATTCCTTGCTTCTATGAGTTTGACATTTTTAGATTCCACATGTAACTGAGATAATGTGGTATTTGTCTTTCTGTGTTTGGTTTATTTCACTTAGCATAATGTCTTCCTGTTCATCGATGTTGTTACAAATGTCATGATTCTCTTCTTTTTTTATGGCTGAATGATATAGTATTGTGTGTTTGAGTATGTGTGTGTAACTTTTTTTTTTTTTTTGAGATGGAGTCTCACTCTGTCTCCCAGGCTGGAGTGCAGTGGCACTCACTGCAAGCTCCGCCTCCCAGGTTCACACCATTCTCCTGCCTCAGCCTCCCAAGTAGCTGCAACTACAGGTGCCCGCCACCACGCCTGGCTAATTTTTTTGTACTTTTAGTAGAGACGGGTTTCACCGTGTTAGCCAGGATGGTCTTGATCTCCTGACCTCGTGATCTGCCCACCTCGGCCTCCCAAAGTGCTGGGACCACAGGTGTGAACCACTGTGCCCAGCCGTAACATTTTCTTTATCCATTCATCCATTAATGGACACTTAGATTAATGCCATACCTTGGCTACTGTGAATAATGTTACAATAAATATGGGAGTGCAAATATCTCTTTTAGATTCTGTTTTCAATTAATTTGGATAAATATCCAGAAATAGGATTGCTAGATCATTTAGCAGTTCTGTTTCTAAATTTTGAGAAACTCCTATATTGTTTTTTCATAGTGTCTAGTTATTTTTCACATTAAGTACCCATTTTACAATTCTTGTTTGTTTCATAGTTTTCTATCATAATTTTAGTTATACGTGTAGTTTTAAAATCTCCCAGTTTTATGTCTCTTGTCATTTCAGTGATAATACACTTTATTTCACAGGTCATGCAAAAGATGGACTGTCTGATTGAGTAGAAATTGTTTCTAGCTAATGTTAAGTTTTTTATCTATGTGTACCTTTAATTTTTAAAAATATATTATCCCACCTGCTTCTATGTGGTTTAATTTTAAAGACACATTTATTTCTCAAATAAAAACCTACCTGGTAGTCCATTTCTTAATTTCAGAAATTCCATCTAAATTTTTAAAAATGGTGTATTAAATGATTTTAAGCCACTAAATGATTAAGTAAAATACTAAACAATCAAAGCCAAAGCAAGTGTAGAATACTTTTATTTATAACTTCAGGCAGAAATTGATCTATTGAGAAGTACATTCTCCAAATAGTAGCTGAGTCTGTAATGGCCATATATAAGAATTTTATAATACAAAGAAAAATGTCTCTGTTTTTGATGAAATATTTTTAAGAGACTGATTATGGCTCAGACCTCTCCTTCCAATAGGTAATTCTGATCAGAGTAACATTTAATTGATAGGCATGTATTTTGAAGAGCTGATATTCTTTATCGATGTGTCCTGTATTTGTAAACTTTCCTACTTGCTAAAAGTTAATTCTAACCCTAATATTAATAATTAGGGTACTTCAAAATCATTCACAGACATTCACAGAGCTGCCAAAAATTTGAGTTACTTAACATGAATATTCATAGTTCAGGCAGAACAATGTGGCATTCTGACTTCTGCTTTAACCCCCATTCTGTATACCAGTGGTTCTTTATGGTTCATTTAGTTTCCCACTCTGAACATTGTTCTTCTTTTTGTTGGTTATTTCACTCTTCACAATGACCATCAGCATGGTGTTGAAGGGCTGTCTAATGTTTCTAAGATATCTCACAAGAATGCTGTGAGATATCTTATGGAAAATAAAAGTTTTCTAGATTACATTTGTTCAGGCATGACTTATGCTGTCCTTCAGTTCAGTATTATGAATCAACAATAGAAAACATTCATAAAAAGGAAAAGTTGTCAATCTGTACATGAGGCTGCTCTGTAAAGTCTGATGTCACATCTATAGTATGTTTTGAAGCTATGTAAAAACTGAAGAAATGGCTACATTTGTGGATTCATGAGAATAACTTTTTTTTTTTTTTTTTTTTTTTTTAAAGTATAGTAAGACCAAAAGCCAAAGACATTTGTAGTAATGAGACCTGGAGTCACGAAAAAATGTTAAACACTTTTGAAAGCTGACTGGCTTACACATCTGGAAAGGTAATAGGGCACACACAAAAAATGTTAAACTTGCTGGTGCAGATAAGTAGGCTGGGGAGGAATTTTTAAATACCTGCTAAGTGCTATACGGGAAAAATGTATGGAGCGGCAGGTTTTCCACACTGATGAGACTGGGTTGTTTTAAAAACATATTGGCAATCAAACATATACTAAGGCAAATAGCATTTTGTTTGACAAAATGTGACCAGAGGCTTGCAGGGGCCTAATCTTGCATTTTCTCAAGATGCAGTAGCTCAGTATTCACAAATTCAGTGTTTGTGGTGATTTTCTAAAACTTAAGTGCTGCAAATAATGAGAATTAGCTATACATAACATTTCTTTATTCTACAGTAATGAGTAGTAGCCTTTCAATATAAATATCTACTATTGTTCTTGGATAAGTATTTTCTCAAATTTATTAATATATCATAGAAATAATAAGGATATAAATGTACTAGACTTTGAATGACATATATAAACATTTAAAATATAGTAATATGTATATCTTAGATTGCCATAAAGTCAAGATTGTACATATCTTCTCAAAGCAGACATCTTTTATTACTATTTCAGGTAAAATTTCTGTAAATATTAATGTAACAATTGATTTTGGAAAGTATATTATATACAGGATATGTTATCCCATCTTTGAATCATTAATTGGATAAAGATGGTGGGGATTTACTTAACATTATTTAACCAGATTTTCAAACATATGACCATTAACTGTTTGAAACAACATCTACCAAAGAGCAGTAGGAGTCATGTATGTGAAAAAGGAGCAAATCAAAACAATTTGGGGAAAAACAGATTCAATTTTCTTTAACATATAAATTGAGGCATTTGAAACCCTTTTGTTAAATTATCCGTTGCATAATGATTTCTTCATAATGAATATCAATGTATTCTGATTAGTTTTAAGTAAATATTTTTCTCTCTATAAATTACCAAAGCAAACATCTTTTTTATTTTGGGTTTTTAACCTCTGTGTAGAAATTTTAAATCTTTATTTTAATTTTCTCCACGCATAGTAATTTTTCAAGTCTTCAGATCTTATAACATTTGTATTTGTATTCTAAAATTATTTCCAGTTACTATCTATTTAGTTATTAAAGAAATCAGTACTCTAGTTATTAAAGAAATCAGCACAGTAATACTGTGGATAGAAGCCTTATTCAGTTATGTATTATTATGCTTGCTGCACAATTACAATAAAGAAACCAACAATAAAATTTCAAATCTTGACATCGTGGATATTTTATGCTGTTTTCTATTCTAATGCTAAATGTGGCTCTGCTAAATAGATATATAATACATTCCCTAAGAGGTTAAGCATTTGACTAATCCAGCTATCTCTTTCAGTTTTATATTTTAATTTGATGCATTGTCCTTTTGACATGAGTGAATTAACATATGCAATTCAAATGCTCGTCTAGAGTTGAAGCTATAACTATGATCAACATTAAGTGTTTTATACATGTGATGACCTTACATTTGAAGTATGCTTATTTTCCGTATTTGTTGCCTATGATATCTACAGGATTTTTTTTTTTTTTTTGAGGTATATTTATGATTATCTCAATTTGGGAAATGAAATAAAGCAATCAAATGACAGCATGAAAGTAATGTCAAATGATAAAAATTCAACAGATTAAGGCTAATTTCTTTTTTAAAGTATTTTAAAACTTTATTTTCAGAGAGTAGTTTTATTGAAAACAAAAATTGGGGCTGGGCGCGGTGTCTCATGCCTGTAATCCCAGCACTTTGGGAGGCCGAGGCGGGCGGATCCCGAGGTCAGGAGATGGAGACCATCCTGGCTAACATAGTGAAACCCCGTCTCTACTAAAAATACAAAAAATTAGCCAGCGTGGTGGTGGGCGTCTGTAGTCCCAGCTACTCGGGAGGCTGAGGCAGGAGAATGGCGTGAGGCGGAGCTTGCAGTGAGCCGAGATTGTGCCACTGCACTCCAGCCTGGGCGACAGAGCAAGATTCCTTCTCGAAAAAAAAGAAAAAAAGAAAACAAAACAAAAATTGAAAGGTAAAGAGAGAGCCCATTTACCCTGTGCTCCTCATGAGCACATTTCCTCATTAATAACACGCCCCACATAGTGGCACATTTGTTGTAATTGAAGAACTACGTTGACACATCAATATCACCCAAAGTTCATAGTTTACATTACGGTTCATTCTTGGTGTTACACAATCTATGGGTTTGGAGAAATGAATAATAAGTATCCACCACTATAGTATCACATAGAATGTTTTACTTATCATAAAAATAGTCTGTGCTCTGCCTATTCCCCCTTGCCACAATTCCTGGCAACCATTGATTTTTTTTTTTTTTTAATCATTGAAGTTCTGTCTTTTTCAGAATGTCACATAGTTTAAATAATACAGCATTCAGCCTTTTTCAGATTAGCTACTTTCACTTAGTACTATGTATTTAAGGTTTCTCTATGTCTTTTCATGGTTTGATAGCTTATTTATTTTTAGCACTGAATGATATTCCATGTCTAGATGTACTAGAGTTTATTCATTCACCTACTGAAAGAGATTTTGTTTGCTTGCTTCCAAGTTTTAGCAATTATGAATAAGGCTGCATAACAATCTGTGTGAATAATTTTTATGTAAAAAAATTTCAGCTTCTTTGGGTAAATATTATGGGGTATAATTGAAGTATTGTATAGAACATATAGAATATGTTTGGTTTTGTAAGAAATTGCAAAACTGTTTTTCTAAAGTGTCTGTATCATTTTACAATGTTAACAGAAATGAGTGAGAATTCCTGGTGCTCCACATCCTTGAAAGCATCTGGAGTTCTCTGTGTTTTAAAATTTGCCCATTCTAATTGGTGTGTAAATGGTGTCTCATTCTTGGTTAGATTCTCATTTTCTTGATGACATATGATATGAAGCAAATTTTTATGTGGTTATTCAATATGTGTACATCTTTGGTGAACTGTCTATTAGTGTTCTGGGACCATTTTTTCATCAGATTTTTTGTTGTTGTTGTTCTCTTTTTGTTTAGTATTAAGAGTTCTTTGTATAGTTTGAATAAGAGCTCTTAATGTGTCTTTTGCAAATATATTCTCCAAGTTTGTGGCTTTTTCTTTTCATTCTGTTTATTAATTTTTGCAGAGAAGTTTTTAATTTCAATAAAGTCCTGCTTATCAATTATTTCTTTCATGGATCAAATTTTCTTGTATTTTAAACAGTCATTTTCATACCCAAGGTCATCACAGTTTTCTCCTTTATAATATTCTAAGAGATTTAAAGTTTTGTATTTTCCATTTAGATCTATGATTCATTTTGGGTAAATCCTGGATAGGCAAAAATAACAAATGTCCACTTCACCTAGACAAAGGAATATGACCCAAGTTAGTCGATAATTAAATCATCTAAAATTTTAAATGCTAAGCAGAGTAATTCAGAATCAAGAGGAAAACTGTGGAATAAAAAACTATGAAAAATACTATAGAACAATATATTTTGCTGAAACAGAAGGTACACTAGTTTCTGAACTATTTCTAAAATTTATTAATCTGTTCCCAGAAAATGTTGTGTGCAACCACCACGTAACTCTCAGAATACTTTGTTTTTTGCTGAACTATACATAGTTGATTTTGGTGTCTATAATTCAAGAACTAATTAATTGCTTTGTGATATGCTGCCTGATATGGTTAGGCTTTTTGTCTCCATTCAAATCTCATCTTGAATTGTAATTTCCAGGTGTTTATGGAGAGAGCTGGTGGGAAGTGACTGGATTATGGGGGCAGTTTTCCCCATGCTGTTCTCATGATAGTGAATGAATTCTCAGGAGATTTGATGGTTTTATAAATCGTAGTTTTTCCTGCACTTGCACTTGCTCTTTCTCAACCCCCGCCATGTAAGATGTGCCTCTTCCCCTTCTGCCATAATTCTAAGTTTCCTGAGGCCTCCCCAGCCATGTGGAACTGTGAGTCAATTAAACCACTTTTCTTCATAAATTACTCAGTCTTGGGCAGTTTTTTATAGCAGTGTGAAAACTGACTAATACAGTAAGTTGGTACCACAGAGAGTGGGGCACTGCTAAGATACTTGAAAATGTGGAAGCAACTTTGGAATTGGGTAATGGGCAGAGGTTGGAACAGTTTAGAGGGCTCAGGACAAGATAGGAAGATGGGAAAGCTTGCAACTTTCTAGGGACATATTAAACAGTGTTGACCAAAATGCTGATAGTGATGTGAACAATGAAGTCCAGGCTGAGGTGGTCTCAGCTGGAGATGAGGAACTTATTGGGAACTGGAGTAAGGGTCACTCATGCTATTCTTTAACAGAGACTGGTGGCATTTTTGCCCCTGCCCTAGAAATCTGTGGAACGTCGACCTTGAGAGAGATGATTTAGGGTATCTGGTGAAAGAAATGTCTAAGCAGCAAAGGATTTACCAGGTGACCTGGTTGATTTTCAAAGTGTCCAGTCTTCTGCATTCACAAAGAGATGGGTTGAAATTGGAACTTACGTTTGAAAGGGAAACAGAGCATATAAGTTAGGAAAATTTGCAGCCTGACCATGTAGTAGAAAAGTAAAATGCATTTTCTGTGGAGTAATGCAAGCTAGCTGCAGAATTTTTTTTTGAGTAACATGGAGCTGAATGTTAACAGCCAAAACAATGAGAAAAATGTCTCCAGGGCATGTTAAAGACCTTCATGGCAGCACCTCCCATCACAGGCCCAAAAGTCTAGAAGGAAAAAATGGTTTCTTGGGCCAGACCTGGGGCCTCACTACTGCTCTGTGCAACCTTTGGACTTGGCATCCTGCATCCCAGCCCTGGCTAAAATGAGTCAGCATAGAGCTCAGGCTGTTGCTTCAGAGGATGCGAGCCCCAATCCCTGGTGGCTTCCATGTGGTATTGTGCCTGTGGGTGCACAGAAGTCAATAACTGAGGTTTGGGAACCTCTGCCTGGATTTCCGAGAATGTATGAAAATGCCTAGATATCCTGCAGAAATTTGCTGCAGGGCAGAGCCCCCATGGAGAACCTCTGCTAGGACAGTGCAGAAGGAAAATGCAGGGTCAGAGTTCCCACACAGAGTCCCCACTGGGGCACTGCCTAGTGGAGCTATGAGAAGAGGGCCAGCATCCTCCAGACCCCAGAATGGTAGATCCACCAACAGCTTGCACTGTGTCCCTGGAAAAGCTGCAGACACTCAATGACAGACTGTGAAAGCATCTGAGAGAGAGACTGTACCCTGCAAAGACATAGGAGTGAAGCTGTCCAAGGCTGTGGGAGACTACCCTTTACATCAGCATAACCTGCATGTAAGACATGGAATCAAAGGTGACTATTTTGGGACTTTCAGATTTAATGTAGCCCCTTTTCTTTGACCAATTTATTTCGTTTGGAATGGGAGCATTTATCCAATTCCTGTACCATCATTGTATCTTGGGAGTAACTAACTTGTTTTTGATTTTACAGTCTCATCCTCAAAAGGGACTTGCCTTGTCTTAGATGAGACATTGGACTTTGAAATTAATGCTGAAACTAGTTGACATGGGAGGACTGTTAGGAAGGTATGATTGATTTTGAAATATGAGGACATGAGGTTTGGAGGGGCCAGGAGTGGAATGGTATGGTTAGGCTTTGTTTCCCTACCTAAAACTCAACTTGAATTGTAACACCTAAGGGTTTAGGAAGAGACCTGGTGGGAAGAGACTGGATTATGGGGGCAGTTTCCCCCATCCTGTTCTCATAATACTAACTGAATTCTCACAAGATATAATGGTTTTATATGTGGTAGTTTTTCCTGTGTTTGCACTTGCTCTCGCTTGCCTGCTGCCATGTAAAACATGCCTCTTCCTCTTCTGCCATGATTGTATGTTTCCTTAGGCATCCCCAACCATGCAGAACTGTGATTCAATTAAACCTCTTTTCCTTATGAATTACCCACTCTTGGGTAGTTCTCTATAACAATATGAGAATGAATGAATACACTGCCTTATCCTTTACTTGTTAATTTATAATACACTTATTTTGATCTTGTTTTATGCTAGATTTTTCTAAGATGTTTGGGCTATGACATGGACAAATCATTTTAAACAAAGATAAATATTCATTCCCATGAGAAATCTCAGAGTCTCAGAAAAGGTTGTTTGTATGTACATCTTTTAAATATGCCTATCTCATATTAAACAAAGTAAATAATTTTACTTTTTGGATGTGGAAAACCTATTCATCTTTTAGAATTCTAGAACACACCAGAATAAATCTTGGATAAAGATGTCTAAACAAAAATGGGCTAATGTTTAGATGAGATCAGATGCATTCAGGGTGGAATGGCCATATACAGAAGTGCTAATGTTTCAAATGAGATCTTAATTTTTATTCTAGTGTTGCATTTTAAAATCACTATAGAGACAGATTTCTTACTATTGATTCACATTTAGGTGCAAGTAAGAATTATTTACCGGCATATTCTTTCAAAGGAAGAAATACATCCTTTTTGGAAAAAAAGATCTGATGAAGCCTGACAGATCTACAGTGTGGTTGAACAAAAACCTCCATTTTTGGTTTTTCTACTAAAGAAACTTTATAATGTAAAATAAGACAGCAAAGAAAATGACAAATCTTCCCATATTGTACCACTCTTATGTTCATGCATTTTGTTTTCATAGATAAAGACTCCTTAAAGAGTGCAGATAACATTTTAAAATATGGAGAATTAAAATTTGCCCAACAGCTTTTTGCTATATATAAATCTTTAGTATTTTAAAAATTATTCTAAATAAACTTGTAGAGAACATCTGTATACCTGTGTTAATGTACAGTGGTCAAAATTGGAATCTATAATAACGTGCCATTTTCTATAATTCTTTTAAGTGTTTTAATTAGTTTGTATATAAATCATTCTATGTACAAAATTCTCCTTTTAAGTTTGCTAATGTTTATAATACCTGATTTTAAACGTGACATTTAAAGCCCTTGAGTATTTGTGTTCTCTCCTAAAGTGGCAGTATCTTCCAGAATTGTTTTGTTTATGAGAGCACAGCATATGTTTAATTTTCTCCCAGTATTTTATGTAAACCAGAAGCAAACGTCTATGAGTACTGCTATTTAATTATTGTCATATTTATACTAACTTTTTGCTTTTGAATGCATTGGATGACTTAAAATATTTTTCTAGTAAAACTTTATAATAATAAAATAATTTAAAAACTTTTGCTCCATAATATTTAATTCAAGTAAAAAAATTGAGAAAATAAGATGAAACCTTGGATTACTATTTTACTGCTATCCTTAGTTAACATAATGCCTTAGTTGTAATTACAAAGACCAAAATTTTATTATATAATTTTAAAAAAATTCCAAATGCCAGCATCTCCAGATGAGAACAAACCAGTGAAAAAATTCTGAGACCACAAAAAATCTGAACATAGTGACACCACCAAAAGATTGCACTAGCCCTCAAACAATAGTCCCTAATCAAAATGGAAATTTAAAAATGACATTAAAAAAATCAAACGTGAATTGCAAGGAAGCTTAATAAGATCCAAAACAAGATTGAAAATCAGGAGGAAAAAACTTATAAAGCAATCAAGAAAATAAAGGAAGAGATAAATATCTTAAATTATTGTCAGTCAGAGCTTCTGGAGTTGAAAAACTCACTTAAGGAATTTCAAAATGCAATTGAACGATTCATCAGTAGACTGGACCAAGCAAAACAAAGAATTTCAGACTTTGTAAACCAGTGTTTTGAACCAACACACTCAGACAGAAACAATAAATATAGATTTTTTAAAAATAAATAAAGTTTTCAAAAAATATGGGATAGTGTACAGTGACCAAACCTACAAATTATTGGCATTCCTGATCAGAAAAAGAAAAAGTGAACAACCTGAAAAATATATTTGAGACAATTATTCAAAAAGCTTCTCTAATCTTGCTAGAGAGGTAGATATCCAGGTACAAGAAATCCAAAGAACACTTGTGAGATACAGTAAAAAATGAACATCACCAAGCAGTATAGTCATCAGACTGACCAAGGTAAATGCTAAAATAAAATAAATAAATAAATAAAGTCAACCAGAGAAAAAGAACAGATTACATACAAAGGGAACCTCTTCAGTCTAACAGTAGACTTCTTAACAGAAACCTTACAATGCAGATGAGATTCAGGGCCTATTTTCAGCGTTATTAAAAAAAAGAAATTCCAACCAAGAATTTCATGTCCAGCCAAACTAAGCTTTATAATCAAGGGAAAAATAAAATATTTTCCGAACAAGTAAGTACTAAAAAAATACCAGCCTTACTCTAAGAGCACCTTAAGGGAGTTCTAAACATGGAAACAAAGGAATGATACCTGCTACCACAAAAACACAGTTAAATACATAGTCTGGAGACCCTGTGAAGAAACCACACAATAGAAACTACAGAGAAACCATCTAATAACTCCATGATAGAATCAAAACCTCACATATCAATATTGACATTGAATGTAAATGGTCTAAATGCCCACTTAAAAGGTGCACAGTGGCATGTAGAATGAGAAAAAAAAAAACACAAAAAACAAGACCTGCACATCTGCTATCTTTAAGAAATCCAGGTTACACATAACGACACCCATCGGCTCAAAGTAAAGAGTTGAAGAAATATCTATCATGAAAACAGAAAACAAAAAAAAGGAGCAGGAGTCACTATTTTTATATCAGACAAAACAAACTTGAACCCAACAACAGTTACAAAAGGACAAAGAAGATCATTTCGTAATGATAAAGGGTTCAATTCAACAAGGGGACATCACTATCCTAAATATGTATGCACTCAATGTTGGAGTACCCGGATTCATAAAACAAGTACTTCTAGACCTACAAAAAGACATAGACAGCCACACAATTACAGTGGGAGGCTTCAAAACCCCATTTACAGAAATAGACATATCATCAAGACCGAAAACTAACAAATAAATTCTGGACTTAAACTCAACACTTTACAGATTGGACCTAGGAAACATCAATGGAGTACTCCATCCACCAACCACAAAATAGACATTCTTCTCATCTATACATGGAACATACTCCAAGATTGATCACATACTTGATCATAAAGCAAGTCTCAATAAATTTTAATACATTGAAATTATACCAACTACATTTTCAGACCATAGTGGAATAAAAATAGAAATCAATACCAAGAAGATCTTTCAAAACCACATAATTTATATAGAAATTAAACAACTTATTACTGAAAGGACATTTGAATAAAAAAATTAAGGCAGAAAACAAATAATTCTTTGAACAGATGAAAACAGAGCCACAATTTTCAAAGATCTCTTGGATGAAACAAAAGCAATGTTAAGAGAAGAGTTTATAGCACTAAATGCTTATCTCAAAAAGTTAGATGATCTCAAATTAACATTACACCTAGAAGAATTAGAAACCAAGTACAAACGAAGAACAAACCTAGCAGAATAAAATAAATACTAAAATCAGAAAGGAACTGAAAAAAATTGAGACCCCAAAAATTCATACAATCAATGAGAAAAAAAATTAGTTTTTGAAAGGATACATAAGATTAATAGATCAGTAACTAGATTAACAAGGTAAAAAAAGAGGGAAGATCTAAATAAGCACAATCAGAAATGAAAAAAGTGACATTACAACCAATCCCACAGAAATACAAAATATTTTCAGAGACCATTATGAACACCTTTATGCAAATAAAGTAGAAAATCTAGAGGAAATGAATAAATTCCTGGAAACACACAATCTCCAAAGATTGAATCAGGAAGAAATTGAAACAATGAATAGACCAATAATAAGTTTCAAAGGTGAATTAATAATAAAAAACCTACCACCACCACCACCACCACCAAGATCCAGACCAGATGTATTCTACCAGACATACAAATAAAAAACAAAAAATAAAAAACAAACAAACAAAAAAAACTGGTACCAATGCTAATGAAACTATTTCAAATAAATTGAGGAGCATAGACTTCTCCACCTTAGGGACAAGTTTTTGCTCCTCAATTTTTGAAATGGTGTCTCCCTGTATTCTGTAAAATCAAAGTAACCCTGATACACAAACTTCACAAAGACACAATTAAAAAATAAGTTACAAACCAATATCTCTTATGAACACAGACACAGAAATTATCAACCAAATACTAGCAAACAGAATTCAAAATGTTAATATTGCTAGCACATCAAAATGTTCATTTGTATTTCTCCACATCCTCTCCAGCACCTGTTGTTTCCTGACTTTGTAATGATCACCATTCTGACTGGTATGAGATGGTATCTCATTGTGGTTTTGATTTGCATTTCTCTGATGGCCAGTGATGATGAGCATTTTTTCATGTGTCTGTTGGCTGCATAAATGTCTTCTTTTGAGAAGTGTCTGTTCATATCCTTTGCCCACTTTTTGATGGTGGTGTTTGTTTCTTGTAAATTTCTTTGAGTTATCTGTAGGTTCTGGTTATTAGCCCTTTGTCAGATGAGTAGATTGCAAGACTTTTCTCCCATTCTGTAGGTTGCCTGTTCACTCTGATGGTAGCTTCTTTTGCTGTGCAGAAGCTCTTTAGTTTAATTAGATCCCATTTGTCAATGTTGGCTTTAGTTGCCATTGCTTTTGGTGTTTTAGACATGAAGTCCTTGCCCATGCCTATGTCCTGAATGGTATTGCCTAAGTTTTCTCCTAGGGTTTTTATGGTTTTAGGTCTAACATTTAAGTCTCTAATCCATCTCAAATTAATTTTTGTATAAAGTGTAAGGAAGGGATCCAGTTTCAGCTTTCTACTTATGGCTAGCCAGTTTTTCCAGCACCATTTATTAAATAGGGAATCCTTTCCCCATTTCTTATTTTTGTCAGGTTTGTCAAAGATCAGATCATTGTAGATGTATGGTATTATTTCTGAGGGCTCTGTTCTGTTCCATTGGTCTATATCTCTGTTTCGGTATCAGTACCATGCTGTTTTGGTTACTGTAGCCTTGTAGTATAGTTTGAAGTCAGGTAGCGTGATGCCTCCAGCTTTGTTCTTTTGGCTTAGAATTGTCTTGCCAATGCAGGCTCTTTTTTGGTTCCATATGGACTTTAAAGTAGTTTTTTCTAATTCTGTGAAGAAAGTCATTGGTAGCTTAATGGGGATGACATTGAACCCTATAAATTACTTTGGGCAGTATGGCCACTTTCACGATATTGATTCTTCCTATCCATGAGCATGGAATGTTTTTCCATTTGTTTTTGTCCTCCTTTATTTCATTGAGCAGTGGTTTGTAGTTCTCCTTGGAGAGGTCCTTCACATCCCTTGTAAGTTGGATTCCTAGGTATTTTATTCTCTTTGAAGCAGTTGTGAATGGAAGCTCATTCATGATTTGGCTCTCTGTTAGTCTGTTATTGGTGTATAAGAATGCTTGTGATTTTTGCACATTGATTTTGTATCCTGAGACTTTGCTGAAATTGCTTATCAGCTTAAGGAGATTTTGGGCTGAGACGATGGGGTTTTCTAAATATACAATCATATCATCTGCAAAGAGGGACAATTTGACTTCCTCTAGGAACACTTTTACACTGTTGGTGGGACTGTAAACTAGTTCAACCATTGTGGAAGACAGTGTGCCGATTCCTCAAGTATCTAGAACTAGAAATACCATTTGATCCAGCCATCCCATTACTGGGAATATACCCAAAGGATTATAAATCATGCTGCTATAAAAACACCTGCACACATATGTTTATTGCAGCACTATTCACAATAGCAAAGACTTGGAACCAACCCAAATGTCCATCAGTGACAGACTGCATTAAGAAAATGTGTCACATACATACCATGGAATACTATGCAGCCATAAAAAAGGATGATTTCATGTACCTTGGAGGGACATGGATGCAGCTGGAAACCATCATTCTCAGCGAACTATCGCAAGAACAGAAAACAAAACACCGCATGTTCTCACTCATAGATGGGAATTGAACAATGAGAACACTTGGATACAGGAAGGGGAATGTCACACACCAGGGTCTGTTGTGGGGTGGGGTAGGGGGGAGGGATAGCATTGGGAGATATACCTAATGTAAATGACGAGTTAATGGGTGCAGCACACTAACATGGCACATGTATACATATGTAACAAACCTGCACGTTGTGCACATGTACCCTAGAACATAAAGTATAATTTTAAAAAGTAAAATAAATAAAGTAAAAAAAAAATCATCAAAAAAATGTTAATTTGTTATGATCAAATAGGTTTTGTTCCTGGGAAGCAAGTTTGGTTAAACATATGCTAATAGATAAATGTGATTCAGCACATGAATATAATTAAAAATGAAAGCCATATGATGATCTCAATAGATGTGGAAAAAAATTTATTTTAGACTTTATGTCATCGATTGAAAAAAAAGTATGCCTTATGCATCAGTAAAAAGAATAACCCCTTCAAATTAGACTGTGTTATTCATGACTTGCAAAATGCATCAAGATTTTAGAAGTGTTAAAAATGTGAGGTAATTTAGATATTATAATCCATGAGATACGGTATTTCACTTTTTTTGTTATACATATTATCTTTCACAATGGTCTTCTTCCTAGCAAATTCAATCTCATTCAAAATTCTGTAAGTGTACTTTTAACTGTGACTCTTAATATAGTGCCTCTGGTACATTTTGTGCTAGCATACGAGGTAATATAAGTGTAAGTCCTAAAGTCACACACTACCTTGGCAGAGATCCCCACTCACAACTTCTTAGTTATATGACCTTGGCAAATTACCTAATATCCATAGCTATTATTTCTTTATCTATAAATATGGACATAATATTATCTATTTGCAGAATTGTTCTGAGGATGAAAAGATGATTGCTAGCTTCAAAATGAGACGTTTTTGCTCCTCTGATACATGAAAAAATTGTACGTAAGCCTTTGAGTATGGAAAGTGTTATTAAATACTTTCCAAATACAACTTCAAATTCCATATACTCATTCCTAATAGTTATCTGCCAGAGACGCTCCTGTGGGTTCTCCTTTCAAAACTCATTTGTCATAAATTGCAGCCTCTACCTGATTTTACTCTCATAGAATTTCTCTCATCTCAATATGCTGACCTGCTCTGTGGAGTTAAACTTAAAGAACTATCAAAATTATTATATAGATATAGAGAAAAAGCACACTCATGATTGGGTAACAGATTATCTCATAAAAGTTGGGGGGGGTCATTTATTGTTTGTTTCAGCACAATTGAAAGTGTCCTTATTTTGAGTTTTTAATTAAAAGGTTAAGAGGCATACACTCTAATAATAAATTATATCATTTTTGGTATGTAACTTTGGAATTCAAAGACTGAATGGGATGGCTATACTCAAACTTCTTCTGTTTCTATCCACTTATATAAATAAGTTTTGTCAGTACTTACACTTAGAAAAAGGCAAACTAAGAAGAGTATTAATGCTAAACGATGTTTAACTTTAGAGATAAGCCATCTTAGTATTCACAAACTAACCAAAAAAGTTCCATTATTATTGTTTCTAATACAACTTTACTTTTCATGACTAATATTTATAAAATGTGTAATATATGTAGTTCTGAGCTACTTTCACTTATAAGGAATATAGTGATAACTCATACTTAAAAATATTTTTATGGTTTCAAAATCCTTTCTGGAATCGGATATGCTACCGTTGCGCCACGAGGCCCTTCAAAATCCTTTCTAACTGTTGCAATAAATTATGAGGGTGTTTACTTGAGCACAAAACATATAATACATTAGGAAACAACTTTTTGAGGCTAGTGAAATTGAAATATGATATTAAGGAAATAAAGCGATGGGAAATATTTAAGAAAGTTAAAGAAGAGCTTGTTTATTGTTCTAATGATAATGGAGAGTATCAAGTTGCTTGGCATTTCATTGACATAACATACCCTTAGCCTCCATTTTTAAAATTTGTAATGCTACTATTTCTAATATGCCAGAAATTTAAATTTTTTTCTCTATTCACATATATGATAAAAATTTAGATGCCAGTTTAAAAAACTAACAAAAAGGAAATATTTTAATAAGTTTTTTGGAGTGTATATCAACAAAAATGTGAAGACCACTAATATAGATAATAATACCTAACATCTGTTGCATTTTTTTCAGTTATTAATTTCAAAAATGTAAATGTTTAGGCCAGGTACGGTGGCTCGCACCTGTAATCTTTGGGAGGCTGAGGCAGGCGGATCACCTGAGGTCAGGAGCTCGAGACCAGCCTGGCCAACATGGCGAAACCCCATCTCTACTAAAAATGCAAACATCAGCCAGATGTGGTCGTGGGCACCTGTAATCCCAGCTACTTGGGAGTTTGAGGCAGGAGAATCGCTTGAAATGGGGAGGCGGAGGTTGCAGTGAGCTGAGACTGTGCCACTGCACTCCAGCCTGGGCAAAAAGAGTGAAACTCCATCTCAAAAAAAAAAAAAAAAAAAAAAAAGAAATGTAAATGTTTTATCTCATTTATTTCTTGAAAGAATTTTGTCATTCTCATTTAATAGATGACAAAACACAGGGGTGGTAAGTGAAGTAATTTGCCAAAACCTGTACAGCTAATAATAAAATGCATGTATGAATCCAGTACTGGGACTGACTTCAGAGTACTCAGCCTTTGTGATGCTCAACCTTTATGATGCTCAACAATTATGATGCACTTCCTTAGAGAGGATTTAATTTAGTAAGTACTGAGTAAAAGGTATTCACTATTTTAATTATCACTAATAGTAATGATAGTAATGAGTGGAAGTGTGATCAATAATAACTGTTAATTGTTAAGATTAATCTTGACCCAGTGCAGTGTCTCATGCCTGTTATCCCAACACTTTGAGGGGCCAAGGAGGAAGAATCACTTGAGCCTCAGAGTTTGAGGCCATCGCGGGCAACATGGTGACATGTCAACTCTACCAAAAACAACAACAACAAAAAAATTAGCCAGGCATGTTGGTGCAGGCCTGGTGTCCCAGAACTTTGGGAGACAAGGCAGGTAAATCGCTTGAGCACAGGAGTATGAGACCAGCCTGGGCAACATGGTAAAACCCCATCTCTACAAAAAATACGAAAAACTAACCTGGCATCGTGATGATGCCTGTAGTCCAAGCTACTTGGGAGACTGAGGTGGGAGGATCCCTGACCCCAGAAGGCTCAGGGGCTGCAGTTACTTGTGATGGTGCCACTACACTCCAGCCTGGGTGAACAAACTTTTCCGGTGTTTCATTATATATGTATATGTATATGTATATGTAGATATGTATATATCTCTCTCATATATATCATTGCAGATGTAATGTGTATAATTATATATAATAATCATATATAGTTATATATAATATATAATCATATATAATTATATATAATAATTATGTATATATAATTGCAGAAGTTGGGCAATAACAGATAACCCAAACAAATTCATTAGATAAATAATTGAATGGATGAATGCCTTAATAAATAAACAACTCCTAATATGCGTTTTCATTATTATATATCATTTTCCTTGGTATCGTCACAGCATGTGCCTTGTGTTCAGGTTACCTTTTTTCACTATCACTTAGATATATGCAAGGGCTGAATGATAGAATTAATCTCACCATCTTCGAAAGTGAGACATGATAAAATATATTTAATGTGCTTTTTAGGAAAAAGTAACCTCGGATTTATTTTTTGTCATTATACTGATGCATTTTTTTTCTACTGGTTCTTTATATTGGCCCATATTCCTTCTGGTATCTAGATACCAAATGAGTATCTTGCTTGGCTTTGTATAATTAATCTGTGGCTATAACTTTGGCAAAGTTAAGGCACAGAGGACAATTCTCTTAACGGTGCTTTATACCTTTTTCCCAGTACTTATTAAAATAGTTTCTAAAATTACAAAACTAATGCATATTGTTTTATTAGGATGTTAAAATTTTTCATTAAGACATCAAAGGAAGTTTTGTTTAATTCAAACCTCCAGTATGTTTGGAAATTGCATGACCCTGCGTGAATAACAATAAATATGTGTTAGCAATTGAAGAACTCAGATAATTCCTGTAATAAAGATATATATTTAAATGTTCTTAAACTGTGTTTCTCAAATGTACTTGATTATACATCACCACTTAGAATTTAATGGACAGAAATTGAGACAAAAATTTTATATTGCTACAAGCAATATAAGAATTTGGAAACTAATTAGACCCAGCAACCCCATTATTGGTTTATTTCCAAAGGAATATAAATCGTTCTATCATAAAGTCCCATACATCCATATGTTACTCACAGCACTGTTCACAACAGAAAAGACATAGAATCAACTTCTATGCCCATTAATGGTATAATGGATAAACAAAACGTACACATGCACTGTAGAATACAACACAGTCATAACAAATAATGAGATTGTGTCTTTTGCAGCATCATGGATGCAACTGGAGGCCATTATTTCAAGTGAACTAACTAATGCAGGAAAAGAAAACCAAATACCACATGTTCTCACTTAGTAGGTGCTAAACGAACATTGAGAACACATGGACATAAAGAAGGGCCCGAAAGACACCAGGGCATAATTCAAGGTGGAGAGTAGGAAGACGGAGAGGATTGAAAAAAACTACCTATCAATACTATGCTTATTACTATGAAATAATATGTACAGCAAACTCCTGTGATATACAATTTGCCTGTATAATGAGCCTGCACATGTACTATTTAACCTTAAATAAAAGTTAGAAAAACAGAAATAAAAATAAACATTCCTAAAAATCACTAAATAAACTTCTTTGGTAAATAGAAAAAAAAGTAATTTGTCTTTATATACAAATCATTAAAATAGCAAATACCTACTGATCATTTGCTATTTGCCAGAGGACTTTTCTAGTTTCTGGATGTCCAGCAATTAAACAAAACAAACAAAAATTACTATCTAAAAAACGTTTTAAAAAGGTAAGCAGGCCAGGCCTGATGGCTCATGCCTGTAATCCCAGCATTTTGTGAGGCTGAGGCAGGCGGATCACTTGAGGTCAGGAGTTTGAGACTAGCCTGGCCAACACGGTGAAACCCCATTGCTACTAAAAGTACAAAAATTAGCTGGGAGTGGCGGTGCCCACCTGTATTCCCAGCTACTCGCGAGGCTGAGGCAGGAGAATCACTTGAATCTGAGAGGCGGAGGTTGTGAGAGGTGACAACATGCTAGCAGCCCTCGCTCTCGGTGCCTCGTCGGCCTCGGTGTCCACTCTGGCGGAGCTTGAGGAGCCCTTCAGCCTCGGCGTCCACTCTGGCAGCCCTTGAGGAGCCCTTCAGCCTGCCATGGCACTGTGGGAGCCCCACTCTGGGTGACCAAGGCCGAAGCCGGCTCCCTCTGCTTGCGGGGAGGTGTTGAGGGAGAGGTGCAAGCGGGAACTAGGGCTGCGCATCGCACTTGCAGACCAGCTCGAGTTCCAGGTGGGCGTGGGCTCAGTGGTCCCGCACTTGGAAAGGCTGTCCGGTGCCACCAGTCCCGGGCAGTGAGGGGCTTAGCACCCGGGCCAGCAGCTGCCCCCTGCTCCGCTGCTCCTGGTCCCATCAATCGCCCAAGGGCGGAGGAGTGCGGGTGTAAACTGTGGGACTAGTGGGCAGCTGCACCTGCTGCCCTGGTGCCAGATCCACTAGGTGAAGCCAGCTGAGCTCCTGGGTCCAGTGGGGACTTGGAGAACCTTTATGGCTAGCTAAGGGATTGTATATACACCAATCAACACCCTGTGTCTAGCTCAAGGTTTATAAATACACCAGTCAGCACTCTGTGTCTAGCTCAGGGTTTGTAAATACACCAATCAGTAGTCTGTATCTAGCTAACCTAGTGGGAATTTGGAGAAGTTTCTGTGTAGCACTCTGTGTCTAGCTAAAGGATTGTAAATGTACCAATCAGCACTCTGTCAAAATGGACCAATCAGCTCTCTGTAAAATGGACTAAAAAAATAAAATGGACCAATAAGCACTCAGTAAAATGGACCAATCAGCACGATGTGGGTGAGGTCCGATAAGGGAATAAAAGCAGGGTGCCCGAACCAGCCAGGGGAAATCTGCTGGGGTTCTCTTACACGCTGTGGAAGGTTTGTTCTTTCACCGTTTATAGTAAATCTTGCTGCTGCTCACTCTTTGGGTCCATGCCGCCTTTATGAGCTGTAACACTCACCGCGGAGGTCTGCAGCTTCACTCGTGAAGCCAGCGAGACCATGAACCCACCGGGAAGAAGGAACAACTCCAGAAGCGACACTTTAAGAGCTGAAACACTCACCACGAAGGTCTGCAGCTTTACTCCTGAAGTCAGGGAGACCACAAACCCACCAGAAGAAAGAAATTGCAGACACGTCTGAACATCTGAAGGAACAACTCCGGGCACACCATCTTTAAGAGCTGTAACACTTACCGCGATGGTCCGCGACTTCATTTTTGAAGTCAGCCTGACCAAGAACCCACCGATTCTGGACACAGTTGCAGTGAGACAAGATGGCCCCACTGCACTCCAGCCTGGGCGAAAGAGGAAGACTGTCTCAAAAAACCAAAACAAAATAAAATGGTAAGCAATACAGCCAGGGAGCTTCAAAGATGTAAGTAATGAATGATTTTTTTTCACAAGGAAATAAAATGATATGTTATTACAAATCACATATGTGTAGCTCTGTGACCTTTAGCAGCTTCATTAATATCTCTAGCTTTTGCTTCTACCTCAAAGAGGTGTGCAGCAGAGTAAATGCCGGAATACATACAAAGAACACAGAAATGTGCCCTGCACATTGTGAGTCTAAGGAAGTTTTATTGTGATGATGATTACTGAATTCTGAAATATAATAATCTCTTTTATGTTCTCTTTGAAGCTTGAAGGCACAAATAACTTATTTAATCCCACGTCAATTTATATTTTAAAACATACTCTCTTTTTAATGGAATGTTTGGTATGTGTGGAGTAGATGAATTAATATTTTAATAAAGTTTAAAAATGCATCTTCCTAACTGTGCCTGCATGAATACATATTACTTTGCATCTAGGTATCTATGTATATCTCACCTATTTATAGACTGATATATGTATGTGTAGATCTACCTACCGATCATTAATCTATCCCTATCTGTTTGTATGATATAGCCGAGTAAGCCAACTTAATATAGTTTAGTATGCTTGTTGAAACACTTTTTGAAGATTCAAGAGAACTGTATGAATTCCCTTTTCTTTGTGTCTGTTCATATTTTAAAATCTGTGAAGTTTTACTTGTTTTTCTGTCATGGAGCTAAGTAATAAGCCAGAGATTGCTGTTGTGGGAAACATAATGTCTGCTGAGCCATTTAGCAGGGTAAGGAAATCACCTGTGGCTAGTCTGAAGTTTGTTCCTGAAATAGATTGGTATCTGTCATCGCCTGCCTGATGTGATAGAGGCCCAGCAAATCCTTTTATCTCATCTGTGCTACTGAGCAAACCTTTGTTTAACCATGATGAAAAACGGTCCCAGGGTAAAAGGGAAATGGGTTTCCTGCAGAATCAAAACATCCAAATGACCATAAAAAGTGTATGCAGGTAAACATCATTTTTACAATATTGCTTTATAGCAGATTATGGAGCTCACCTTGTGTGCCATAGACTCCATGGGGGAATTAGAAAGAAACAGTTTTGACTTCCAAGGAAGTCCTATTGGAATAACACAGCTAAAATTGTTGCTGGAAGTAATCCCTGAACAGAGCTTGAAATCGCATTGCTTTAAAGAACAACAACAAATATAAACTAGTAAAAAAAAAGGCACAATTTTCTACAATATATTTATTTTAGATAATAAAAAGTACCTATTTTATATTCCAAGTATATCTGTATTATAACACTGTGTTTCTTCAAGGGAATGATAAATCAATTTACTTTTAACAATAGCATATATTAAGGTAACATCTTAAGAATAAAAATAGAGATGTTAAGTATTTGAGTAACAGTTTTAAACAATCATATTTTACTCATTATGAGATTTATTTTTCATGATTTATTAAACAATGTAAGAAATCCTCTATGTTATTAGAGTATTGACAGTTAAAATTTCTCTGTGTGTGTGTGTGTATGTGTGTATTTCTAGACTTACAGAGAGTAAAGCCAATAGATGACAGTCAAAATTAACAAAAGGGCTTAAATTATGCAGATAAGAAAAAAGTTGCAATATTATGATAACAAAATAAGAAAGTTAGCACAAGTCATTACATTATGGTGTTAGTGTAATTCTAATTAATGAAAATATGCTGTTTTTCTTAGACTTTCTCTAATTTATGCCTTGTATTATGTATTGTTTCCTCCACAATTATTATTATGCAAATAAAGTAATCATTTTCTAATATCATCATAGTCACATGTAGACTGAAAAATTAGACAAGGCTTGTTGGCTTACACCTGTAATCCCAGCACTTTGGGAGCTGAGTTAGGTGGATCACTTGAACCCAGGAGTTTGAGACCAGTCTGGGCAACATGGCAAGACTCCATCTCTTCAAAAAATACAAAAATTAGCAAGCTATGGTGATGTAGACCTGTAGTCTCAGCTACTCGAGAGGCTGAGGTGGGAGGATCGCTTGATCCCAGGAGATTAGGTTGCAGTGAGCTATGATCATACCACTGCACTCCAGCTTGGGCTACAGAGTGAGATCTCAAAATAAAAAAAAAAAGAAAGGAAAAAATTAACATGAAAGAGTCTCCAAAAGAAAGGATACTGTAACAGTTTTTAATGTATAATTTTTAGCAGCTGATAAGGTAATTAGCATTAAATCTTTTACAATATTTGATTTTATAGAAATAGAATTATATTTGCTATCTATAGTGCAAAAGATACCTTTATAGAAAAAACAATCGTATTTGGAAAATGAGATATAATTCAATTGTAAAGATGATTTTCTTTGCAATAAAACAAATAAATATGATCAGTAATTAAAATGTATTATCAAGAAAATTGAATGAAATGAAAACATGCTTTTCTGAAAGTCAAAACATAAGACTGACCTTCTCTATAGTTGTCCTAAGCCAACCTACAGTTGTCCTAAAGTTGACTTAGGTCAACTACAGAGAAGTAATGGTGCAAGTAATATGAAATTAATAAATTATGAACATGTTATTATTTTTATTTATCTTATTTGTTTTCTCAAAGGTCTGTTCCCTAAAGTTAAAGGCTGTGTTGGAGCATATGTTCATGAATGGGTCTTGACAAGTGACACATCTTTAGGGCATGAGGCATGGAAACAGCTATTTGTGGTACAATATTTATGCACAAAATTAAAGATTCATTTTGTCCTATTGAAATAATACCCACACAAAATGGTGCCATTTTCAATATTTCTCTTCTTTTAGCAAAACTAGGGGTGAGAAATAGATCTTGCTAGTTGCTCTGATGTTTTCAATCAGGGTTTAACTAGAGAAGCAGAATTTATGTATACACAAAATATTCATAAAATGTATATTCTAAAATATGCTCTCACATTGATTCGATATATGTTATATTAGTTAAAAACAAGTTATAGATTATGCCTACACTCAAGGGGAGGAAACTGTTGAAGTGGGCTCCTAGAGTGTGTTCACAGTATCTGATTACAGTATTTGAAAGATGAAGTAACAATTGAAAAACTGACAGGCATAATTTCTCCTACACCTTAATAGCTACATCTTCAATGAATGATTCTTCTCTTCCAAGGTTCTCACTACCACACTACATAAATCAGACCTCCCAACTTACAATCTCATATGAGTTTTTAATGGATGATTATTTCCACATTAATGACATTCGTCTTGTTTTTCATCCATTTTGTTCCAATAACTAGGTTTCGTGAACTCACTATTCTATTCTTTTTTTTAATCGATTTTTAATCTGTACATTTTATTACATGCTGTTTATAACTTTTAGATGGGCCCCTTTTGTTGAATTCACATTTATCAGAAATATGGTACTCATTGAAAATGGTGAATAAATCAGAAGAGATACATCTAACTCGTCGTCTCTTTCTTGTTCTTCCTCTCTTCTCCCTATTTCCCCTTTCTATCCCCCTTCTCTCCCCATCTCTGTCACTCTCTTTTTTCTTTTTACTCCCTCTTTCACTCTCTTTAAAATCAGAAGTGACCAGGCACAGTGGCTCACACCTGTAATCCCAGCACTTTGAGAGGCTGAGGTGGTGGAAAATCTGCGGTCTGGAGTTTAAGACCAGCCTGGCAACTCTGTCTCTACTAAAAATACACCAATTAGCCATGTGTGGTGGTGAGCACCTGTAAGCCCAGCTATTTGGGAGGCTCAGGTAATAGAATCGCTTGAACCTGGGAGGCAGAGTTTGCAATGAGCCCAGATCGTGACACTGCACTCAGCCTGGGTGACAGAGTGAGACTCCGTCTCAAAAATAAATAAATAAATAATATACCAAAAAAAAAAAAAAAAAAGCAATATTTTAAAACAAAGAAATCTGCAAAATAAATTTTAGTTATTTGTATTATACATATATATAGACTTTAGATAAATAAATATGTATGAAAAGATAACCATCAATCTACAAACCAAATTTTGAATGTTGAAATAATCAATTTTGAGCCTTATATCCAAATAGCTATTAGCTATTTCAGGTCAAATATTAATAATCATTAGTTTCAATATAAGAAGTTTCTTCTGCCAAAAACTTTCCCACCTCAAACAGAATTACCTGTCTCGCTAAATGTTACACAGTTTGTTGCTGAAACACTAGGAATTTGGACTAGTTCCCATTGCTCACAGCACAGAAAGTCAATCAATGCGACAGAAAGTATGGTCAGGGAAGAAGGCTTTATTTAGATGCCGCAGCCAAAGAGAACAGATTTGGTTCAAATTTGTCTCCTCAACTGACTAAAATTTGGGGTTTACATACAATAGCAAAGAAATGTAGCTCTGTGTGAGAAAACAGGAATTAGGGAGAAGTAGGGAAGAGAAGTTGGTCCATAGGAAACAGGTGATCAGTTAAGCAGTCATGACAGGTAAGGGATCTGGCATCTCATTGTATGGATGAAGTGATCTGTAAGTTTCACTTCTTTGATACTGTCTGAGAAGCCTGATGATTGATTTCTGGAGAAAGGAACTCGGATAACACAAATGTAAGTTTCTCAAGTTTTAAGACTGGGAAGGTCAACTTCTATGTTCATTTAGCAGACTGTACACATAAAGTATGTGGAACAGTTGGCCCAGTTTCAAACTGACAGACTGATCTTCCTATAACACAAATATAAGCATTCCAGAATCTTGTGTAAATTTGTTGAATAGCTCCCATTGCCGTTGGTGTGAAGTTCAAGTGTCTTCAAGAACACCATAATTCCCTTTTTGATCCAACTCTTACCTTCATTTATATAGCTGAAGCTCCCTTCCTTTGTGATGTACACAAGATATTACATGCTTTGTTGCTTTCTCTTGCCTCTGGGTTCCTAGGCTTGTAATCTTTTTTTAACAGGAACAGGCTGACTCTCCATATATTCTTGAAAATATTCATGATCCCCACCCATATAGCTTTTAGAATTTTGCCATAGAACAATTGATAATAATTTTACACTAAATGTTTATAAATACATGTTGAAGGTAAGAGAAAATTATAGTCCCTGATTATTCTTCCTTGCTGAACAAATTATTTCACTATGATAAAATATTATAGAGAAAAAGTTGTTGTACACAATGGTATTAGGACATTTTATGTGTGCTTGTAAAAAAACAAAAACAGACATCATGCAGGTCATGTTCCTATACTATATATTTTACCTTTGTTTTATTATAGTATTGAGAGATTCAATATTAAACATTAAAGGGTGTTAGTTGATTTTGAGAAATGTTATAAGCAGGTACAGACTCAGCATGCCCACTTCATTTTTACTATCTTTTCCCTCCTTTTATTTAGTTTGTAATATTCACTTCTGTCTGACAAATATAGTTGTTTAGAGCACACGGTCAATAATAGGAAGTTCCAGATAAACTGTACCATAACTGTAAGCTTGTCATATTTTCTCATAATGATGTGGCCATCCTGCTGAGAAAAGCACTTGCTCGGAAATGCTCATTACATTTCTTTTGGCCAAGGCTACTATTACACCCTTCCCATCGTTGTTGTGCAGGATACCATAAGAGGATCTGAGTTTTTACTGCAGATGCTGTTACTAGCTTGAGGGGAAAATATATTTTTTAAGTGTTGCAAATGGTCTGTTTCTAAAGAAATCTAAGAAAAGACATTTGTTTTTCCTAAACACTCAGTACACGTCGTGTATCAGATTTATGGCTGCTAAACATACTTGTTTATTAAGAGTATATGGCTATAGGTATTCACATTAATAAATTGAGAAATACAATTTATTGAATGTTTATTTTGAGCAAAGCATGATTCCAGGCATTAAGGGAATAAAATTCTGCATAATACGTAATGTCTTTTATTTAAGAGACCACAGTCTATTAAGGATTTGTGTAAATACACCCTCTAAAGCCTCAGAACCTCAATGTTGTAAATTTTTAATTGAGACAAAAATTATTAGAAAAAAATGAATAAAATTAGACAATATTAACTAAATATATTAGAGTACCAATAGTATTAGTACCTCCTTAATGTCTTTAATATTTTATCATTCATGTTTTTGTTAATTATGTAATTATAATAGTAAATATATAAATACAATATTTATTCTAAAAATCACAAAGCATTTTAATCTTCACAGTTGAATGCTGCAACTGAACTTATAGTTCATCATTTTTGCCTTTTCTTTGACTGAAAGAAAGCACATTAAAGTAGTTCACAGATCTTCTCTGATTTGACAGTGTAATTTGATAATAACCAAGAGCCATAATACTTTGTGGAGCTACATAATTACAGAATTGTAGAGCATCCAGATTTTTCCAAATAATCTTATACCTGAAGTTATGCTCTCTTGCATAGTCTCCGGCTATGACGTCTAATGCTTTACCCACTAGCCATATGTGGCTGGTAAATTAAAATTTTAGGATATTAAAATTAATTTTCTCAGTTTTACCAACTACTTCTTCAAGTACCCAATGAGTATTTGTACTTAGTGGATACCATGTTGGACAAGGAAGACAAAATATTACATTGCACAGAGTTATATTGAATAGTACTGTTCTAAGGTATTTTAATATCAATGAAATAGTTTTAAAGGAAAATGGCAAAATAATTATACAATTGCACATAACAATTAGACACAATGATCTAATACTTTGTATCCAGAAAGTGATTAGAAACATAAAATATATTTTATATTTGAAAAAGAAACTGCTAATACCATTTTAAATGAAAATACCCTCTTATGGTCAGAAATCATCAAAGGCTGGCTATAAAGACAGGTGCTCCAATATTTACAGCATAATTTGTACATTTCATGACCTATTGATGTTATTTTGACTTTCATTTCATGTAGGATATTTCTTCTTTTGACATGTCATGTGCATTTAAAAAATTATCCCAGAGAAGTACTTACAGAATGATGTGGGAGAATCTCTGAGGACCCTGTCCAAAAAAGGTAACTGAAGAAAATTATGTAAAAAGTAACTTAGCTAACACAATTTATTGAATGAAGAAACATTTACTCTATAGTGACCTCTAAATATTGGTAAAAACAATAGTATTTTGTGGCTCTCTCTAGCTCTTGGTTTAGTAGTATGGTATTTCTCCAGGAGGAGCAGGCCATCAGTATTTCTCATCTACCTAATCTCCTTGTTGAATATTGTCTTTATGAGACAAAAGTGGCTAAGACAAGTATGGCTTTCCTCCTCCCCAGATACCCCTAATGGGAAGGAAGCTTTTCTTCAAGTGTGATAACAGAGACATAGTAGGCCCTGATCACCTTTCAACCAGATCTCTCATAGGACAGAGTTTCTACACCAGAGAACAAGCTGTAAAGAACAGAATCTATTGCCATCCCTAGATATAAAGGACTGTTGTTACTCCATAAGAAGCAGCTGCCATCACTACCCATGTTCTGGAGCAGTTTTGCAGAGATTCTGTCTAGGGTGAAAGACAAACTGTAATACCAATGAGTTACATAGGTCTTTATATAAAATGGTGGAATAACTAAAACTTTAACAACAACAATAAAACCCACAGAGGAGATAACTAAAAAGAGCCCTCTTATGATCAGAAGAACATCAAAGGCTGGCTATAAAGACAGGTGCTGCAAAGAAGCATAAGTTTAATTGAATCAGATGGTGGAACAACTTATTCGTTGATGTATTGTCACAAATATGAGGGCAATCATCTGGAGATTAGTGGAGAACAATTAACTGGGTGTGATACAAATTGATGAAAACCATTTAAATTCTGAATAAGGAGCTCAAGGAAAGACACAGTCAGTGAGATCCCAGTTAAAACTATTGCCATCCCTTCAGGTGGGAAAATTGTCAGAGTGACCGTACACATGGCGAAGCCTACATAGCCTGAGTAGTGACATGAGTGGGTGCACTCTTTGGTGGTAACAGACTTTATGAAATAGTCCAGCCAATTCACCAAATATAAACAAGTGTACAAAAAGACATCGATCTCTGGGAGGAGGGATCAGTATCCTATCCGGAATGTTATTCAAGGGATTCGTTTTCCAAGATTAAATTTAGGGACATGCAAAAACACATAAAGGGAGATCCATGGAGAGTAAACAAAAGTGAGCACTAGGAACTACCTTTTACAGGGCACAAGTGTTGGAAGTAGAAGACTGTTGCCAAACAAGTCATTGTAAGCATGTTCAAAGAGCTAAAGAAAACCATGCTCAAAGAAGTAAAAGCAGGTGTGAAGGTAAACACTTGTTAAATAGGGAACATCAATAAATATAGAGAATTTCTATAAAAGGAAGAAAATAAACTAGATTTGAAAAGTATAAAGACTGAAATGAAAAATTTACTAGAAGTGTTCAACACTAGTTATGAGCTGGCAGAAGAATCAGTCAGTTTAAAGACAGATTGACAGCGATTATGCAATATGAAAGATGGAGAGAAAGATAGTAAAGAAAAACAGAGAACTCAGAGAAATGTAGTACACTACTAACACACCAGCATAAACATAATAGAAGAAAAAGGAAGGAGAGAAAAGAGCAGAAAAATGTTAAATAATTTATTAAAACTTTCCAATTTTGATTAAAAAACA
Organism: Macaca thibetana thibetana; assembly: GCF_024542745.1. NCBI lineage: Eukaryota > Metazoa > Chordata > Mammalia > Primates > Cercopithecidae > Macaca > Macaca thibetana. The sequence goes on from NC_065594.1 coordinate 65,860,680, forward strand.
TTAATTTGTACATCCAAAGAAGCACAGTGAGCTCCATGTTGGATAAGCATAAAGAGATCAACATCAAGACACATCATAATAAAAATATTGAAAGCCAAATTCAAACAGACTATCACAAAAGCAGTAAGAGAAAAATGACATATTTTATACAAATGAACACTAGGAAGAAAAATCACTGATTTCTTAACAGAAACGGCGGAGGCCAGAAGGCAGTGGAATAATATATTCAGAGTCTTCAAAGAAACAAAAAAAGTCAAACAAGAATATTTAGCACAATTAACCAAAATGAAGGCAAAATAGTGATATTCCCAGACAAGCAAAAGTTGATAGAATTTATTATTAGCAGATATGTCATAAAGCTTTTCAGGCAAATATCAAGTGGCCTAAAGCAGTAATTTTTATTCAGCTGAAATACAGCATTAGAAAAAGTAATTGTGTTGGCAACATTAAATGCTGGCTAGAATATAAAATAATATAATTAGATTTTTTTCTATTTTTTCTCTTAACTGACTTCAGAAAATGCATAAACCTTAGGTATGATGGTATTATGCCTATATTATATAGAAATTTAATATATTTGAGCATAACAGCACAAGGAGTTGAAATGAAGCAATGTTTTATTAAAGTGAGAAAGTGACAACAATGGAAATTTGAATCCACAGATATTCAGAGACCTGGGAATTCTGAATGAGAAAATTAATGTAACAATTCTATATGTATGTTCCTATTCTCTTATGTTTCAAAGACATAAATATATATGTAGCAATGCTTGCAGCAATGCATTTTGGGATGTGTATTAGTCTATTTTCACTCTGATAAAGACATACCTGAGACTGGGCAATTTACAAAAGAAAGAGGTTTAATGGACTTACAGTTCAACATGGCTGGGGAAGCCTCACAATCATGGCAGAAGGCCAAAAGGAGCAAGTCACATCTTACGTGGATGGCAGCAGGCAGTGAGAGTTTTTGCATGGAAACTCCCCCTTACAAAATGATCGGATCTTGTGAGACTTATTCACTATCAAGAGAATAACACAGGAAAGACCTACTCCCATGATTCAATTACCTCCCACTGAGACCTTCCCACAACATGTGGAAATTTGAGATGAGAGTTTAGAAATAAATGCTTAAATTTATGATCCGTTGTTTTCCAGCAAAGGTATAAAGACAATTCAATAAGGAAAGGATAATCTTTAACAAATATTTGGCAAGTTTATATATACACGCCAAACAATGAAAATAAGCCCTTACCTCACACAATACTTAGGAATTGCCTCAAAATGGATTATAAATTCAAATGAAAAATCTAACATCATAAAATTATTTCAAGAAACTTGGGAGTAAATCTTTGTGGCTTTGGCTTACGCCATGTTTCCTTAAATGTTTTACTGACAATGATAGCAACAAGGACAGGTAAAAATAACCCAAAATGTGTTTTACAACCCAAAACGTGGCATAAATATTTTTAACTAATATATTTTATAAGGAAGTATTCTCCAACATATATCATGAACACTTAATAACTCAATAGTACAATGATAATTCAATAAAAAATGGAAAAATGAAATTTTAATTGCTGGTTCTATCTTGTTTCTAGTTATTGGTCAGTTCCGAATTTTTATTTCTTCCTGGTTCAATCTTGGTAGTTTTTGTGTCAAGAAATTTATTCATTTCTTTTAGGTTTTTCAATTTGTTGGCGTATAGTTGTTCATAATGATCTCTAACAATCTTTTATAGTTTCGTAGTGTCAATTGCAATGTCTTTTTCTTTCTGATTTTATTTTATAACTATCTTAGTCTAGTCAATCATTTGTCAATTTTGTTTATCTTTTCAAGAAAACAACTTTTTGTTTGATCATCTGCATGTTTTTCAGCTTTTGCTTTCTTTAGTTCTGCTCTGATCTTTATTATTTTCTTCATTCTACTAATTTGGGGCTTTGTTTTTACTTTTCTAGTTCTTTTGAAGTGCTTTGCGAGGTTGTTTCTTTAAAATCTTCCTACTTTTTTGATGTATGTTTCTTTCTTTTTTTTTTTTTTACTTTTAATTTAGGCTCAGGGGTACACATGCAGATTTGTTGTACAGGTAAATTGCGTTTTGTGAGGGTTTGGTGTACAGATTATGTTTTCATTCAGGTAATAACCATAGTACTCAATAGGTGGTTTGTTAATCCTAACCCTCCTCCATCATTCCACCCTAGACTAGGTCCTGGTTTCTTTCATTCTCTTATTTGTGTCCATATAAACTTCCCTCTTAGTATTATTTTCGCTGTATCTCATAGAATTTGGTGTGTTTAATTTCTTTACATTTGATTCAAGAATTTTTAAAATTTATTTATTAATTTCTTTATTGGTCCATTGGTCGTTCAAGAGTATAATGTTTAATTTCAACTTACTTATACAGTTTCCAAAGTTACTTTTGTTTTTGATTTGCAGTTTTATTTCTACTGTGGTCAAAAAATACTTGACATAATTTTGATTTTTAAAAATCTGTTGAAAGTTGTTTTGTGGCCTAATATATGGTCTATCCTGGAGAATGTTCCATGTGCTGAGGAGAAGAATGTGTATTCTGCAGCTGCAGCTGTTGTATGTTATGTCCTGTAAAAATGTCTGCTAGGTCCATTATGTCTGCAGGGCAAAACAGATTTAATATTTCTTTGTTGATTTTAGATTATTTATAATGCTTATCTTTAAATGCTGAGAATGAGGTGTTGAAGTTTTCAATTACTGTATTGGAGTTCATCTCTCCACTAAATCTAATAATATTAGCTTATATATTATAGATATATAGCTTCTACATATATTTACTTTTTATATCTGGTGCTCTTGTGTTGGATGCATATATATTTATAATTGTTATATTATCTTGCTGAATGAATCTCTTTCGCATTATATAATGACATTCTTTGTCTCTTTTTACTGTCTTTGCCTTAAAGTCTGTTTTATATGCCATACATGTAGCTACTCCTGCTCGCTTTTTATTTCTATTTGCATGGAATAATTTTTTCTATCTTTTCACTTTCAATCTATTTTTGTCCATACAGGTTAACTGAGTTTCTTACAGGCAGTATGTAGTTGGTCTTGTTTTTATTTTTTAATTCATTCAGCAAATCTGTATGGTTTGATTGGGAAATTTATTTGCATTGAAGTTTTTTATTTATAGATGAGGACTTACTTCTGTTATTGTTTTGTGTTTGGTGGAGATGTAAATTAGTATGGCCATTATAAAAAATAATACAGATGTTTTTCATAGAAAATATAAATATCACTACCATATGATCCTGCAATTCCACTGCTGAGTAAACATGCACAGGAAATGAAATCAGAATGTCAGAGAAATATGTGAACTCCCATGTTTGTTGCAGCACTATGCACAGTCACCAAGATATGGAATCAACCTATGTGTCCATCAGTGGATGAATGGACAAAGTATGTGTAGTATATATACACAATGGAATATGACTGAGACATAAAAAAGAATAACATCCTATCATTTTTAGCAACATTCAGGAGTCTGGAAGGCGTTATGTTAAGTGAAGTAAACCAGGCACAGAAAGACAAGTACCATATATTGTTATTCATATATGGAAGCTAAACAAAAAGACCTCATCAAAGTAAAGAGTAGGATAGTGGTTACTAGATACTGGGAAGAGAGGTGGAGGAGGCAGATAAGGGAGAGGTTAGTTAATAGATACAAAATGACAGCTTGATGGAATAAATTATAGTGTCCTATGGCACTGTAGGGTGACTATAGTTAATGATTTACTGTATTTCCCCATAGCTGGAAGAGAGGATTTTAAATGTTCCCAACACAAAGAAATAATAAATGTTTAAGGTGATTTATATGCTAATTACCCTGATTTGATTATTATATGTCGTATACATGTCTCAAAATATCATAGTGTACCTCATGAATATTTACAATCATTTTGTCAATTTTAAAATGATTAATTGAAGAAAATTATTCATATACATCATACATTCCACATGAAGTACCAGATCAATAAATTATGCTTTCAGTCATTAAAGATGATAATGAAAAGGACTAGAAAAATAGGTACCATAACTGACTTAATTTTGAAATTTCTGTCGTTAATTTATGTAAAATATAATGTTTTGTTAGAAGATGGCATTTATGACTTGTAGATCAATTAAAATTACCATGTAATTGTTAAGCTTTTATAATATACATTGTGATAAGTAAGAATATAGAGAGAATTGATTAAATATAACATTTCCGCAAAGAAGATACAGAAATAGCACACGAAAAGATACTGGGTAGCATTGTCATTAGGGAACTGCACAACAAAACCACATGAGATACTCTTTCTTGTGCACTTGGAAGGTTGTAATTAAAAAGATGGACAATAATAAATGATGGCTAGAATGTGGAGAATTTTTAACTCTCGTATGTTACTGATAGGAAAAATACGATTCAACCATTTTTGAAAAATATTTTGGCATTTACCCAAAATGATAAAGATAAAATTATCATATTCCTCAGCAATTTAGCAATTCCAGTCCTTGAAATAGTCCCAGGAAAAATGAAAGCATATGTCCATACAGACACTAGCAGCTATTCATAATTATAATTATTCATAATAGCCAAAAAAGAAGAAATGATCCAAATGTCCATTAAATGATGAGTGGCTAAATAAAATGTGTACTATCTATACTTTTTTACAATTTGAAGTGAATGAAAATAATTGTAGTGATGGTTGCATAGCTATAACAATACAATAAAAACATAGAATTGTGCACTTTAATTTGGTTAATTGTATGGTATAAAAAATATACCTCAATAAAGCTGTTAAAAATTCTCCCTTATATTACTTCCATCATTCTAACCTAAAGTGGATTGTTAAGTATCATATAAAATAGAAACCAGGCCGGATGCGGTGGCTCACGCCTGTAATCTTAGCACTTGGGGAAGCCGAGGCGGGTGGATCACTTGAGGTCAGGAATTTGAGACCACCTTGGCCAACATGGTGAAACTCTGTCTTTACTAAAAATACAAAAATTAGCCTGGCGTGGTGGCACGTGCCTGTAGTCCCAGCTACTTGGGAGGCTAGGCGGGAGAATTGCTTGAACCCGGCGGGTGGAGTTTGCAGTGGGCTGAGATTGCAGTACTGCACTCCAGCTTGGCTGACAGAGCGAGACTCTGTCTCAAAAAAGAAAAAAAAAGAAAAATTGATTTTTCATGAATTTTACCAAAAGCCATGAGGGTTTTAAGCCTCACTATAAAGTGAGCTCACTTTAAAGCCTCACTATAAAGTGGCAAAGTAAATTAACACTTTTAAGTATATTTAGAACTATATTTGTGGTTCTAGTCTAAGAAATCAGGGATAGTTCATGAAACACTTAAGCCTTTGTTTTTTATTTAGTTCTTGCAATATCTCATTTATAACTGTTCCATTATTTGACTTTCAAATGTGCCTTAATTCTCCTTTCTTTCTAAAATATAGGTTATCTCGAAGTAGTCACTCTCTTGTGACTTGGCAGGAAATGATATTATCATTTCCAGAATACCTAAAGTTTTTTCACATGCAAATTACTTTTAATACATGATTTACTCTTTATAACAATAATTGGTGTGGAGATTCAAACATATCATAATTTATTCTCATCAGTCTAAAGAAACAGTTTTGCAGTCTAAATAAGTCAATATTCTAAGATTTTATCTAATAATTCAATATTCTAAGATTTTATCTGATTTAAGCAGAATAATAATTCATTAAAAGGTGGTAGCCCATAGAATTTCCTGGAGTATTTGATGACATTAACTCAGGTTTTGAAGCGTTGTAACCAAGAGCACACACGAGGTACTCTTTCTACTAGTGTATGTAAAGAACCTGCCACCACAGTGGCTTGGTAAGAGTCCCACACTCCACACTGCTGACCCTTGCTAAGGGGTCAGATTTTCTTCCACTACTGCCTCTGAAACCACATGAGTCACAAGTACTCTCTCCCGGGTGATTTCTACCAGCATATGGTTCTTCCCATTACAATCTTTCTAAAAAATGAGCACATAAAGATTTTTTTCTTTGTTTTATTTATGTATTTTTTTTTTGGTAGTGGTGGTGTTTCTTTAGTGTTTGTCGTTGTTGTTGTTTGTTTGTTTTTATTTGTGGAGTCTTGATTAAATGCCTAATGTTTAGAATGGCAAAATGAAGAGGTGACTAATTTGGTGATTTCATTGAAATTCTGCATTTCTCAATACATGGATTTATCCTTGCAACTCTCATTGGACCAAGAGGCACATATACTCTAGTTTATCCATTGTCCTACTTTTAGACTTCCAGTTTAGTAAGATAATTGTTTCATGTTTATTAAAGCCAATTTGGGTTAGAATTAATATTGCTTACCCCAAAAGTTGTCCTAACTAATCAATGCTTGGAAGTACATATAGTGTCCAAAAGTGTTCACTGTGTAAGGTAGCATTGAAATGGGAGAATTTCCTCACCCCCCTTGCAGGATGTGCAACAGGAGTGTGACTCATCTGTTTGGTCATTGCCGCTGCTCAAATCCCTTATGGGATGGGGAGCACACAGATGGACAGGTGCAGGAGCCCAAGTGGACATGTGCTACCACGGGCCCTAAAAGGGCCCTTCATGGCCCTTGCCTCTCATGGACGGCTTAGGTGTTAACCAGTTCAGTGAACCCTCTGTCTTTCTACAAGGGCAGAGAGCCAGTGTAACAGCTTTCTGTATCCCAAACTCTAGTCCAGCATCCCAGAAAAATCAAATCACATGGGCTTGAAGGATAAATGCAGGTGTTTTACTGAGTGCTGGAGATGACTCTCAGTGGAATGGATGGGGAGCCCGAAGGGGGCATGGAGTGGGAAGATGATCTTCCCCTAGAGTTTGGTCATCCAGTGGTCAAACTCTTTTCCAATCACCCCCTGCCAAACTCCTCTTGGTGTTCAGATGTTTCTCCTCTTCTTTCTTTCTCTGCTGTGTCATTCTGCTATTTATCTATATCTCACCTTGTCTCCTTGTCTGCTTTTCTCTCTCTGAAGCCTGGGGTTAAGGGTTTATATGGGTACAGGATAGGGTGGCGTGGTGGGCCAAAAGGCAACTTTTTGGGCATGAAAATGAAAATGCCTGTTTCCATTTAAGATTATGGGTCTCCAGGCTTGAGGCTGAGGCCTTTGTGGGAGAACCACCATCTTCTACACAGTATTTCTGTCTCCTGTCCATATAATTTGCCCCCTCTGAAGAGGCACATCTAACTACCATTAGAATATGGGAGGCGACCAATCTTAGCTACTTCCTGCTGACCGCAGGCGTTGTTTGGTGGAAAATAGCAGTCAGATTCCTCCCAGAGGTTGATGTGAGGGTCCCTGGCAAAAGGGAGCCATCATCCGAGGCTCTGGTTGTCTGACTATTTGGAGTTTGTTGGCCTCCAGGTGAGAGAAAAGAAAAAAAATAAGTTTTACAAAATTAAGTATGCGTGGTTAAACATGTGTGCTATAAAAGGAAAGAATATAGTGCCAAAGATTACAGAAATAAGTGAAATATACTGACAACATTATATCCCAAGCTGTTTCACCCTGGTGAAAGAAATTAAACCTTGTATGGGAGCAGTTAAACTTTAGAAGAGCGATAACTGTTCTTGCCACATCTGTAGCAGTTAACAGGTGTACCCTGGAAATTCTGGGGTTTGTGGGCTTGCATGGTGGTCATGAAAGCTTCTGCCTCTTTGTTGTGTCTACCCATTTCTATTGTAAAATAACAAGGTGGCCACTTTCAGGAGTGACTTTAAAGTACTATCTAGTCTCAGAGTCCCTTTCTGCAACTTCCTCCTGATATCAGGGGCTGCCTGAGTAATACATTTATCCTTTAGGATTAGTTGTCCCTTGATGAAATCAAGAGGTAGAGAGTTATGTTTTAAAAAGGCCTCTCTGAAGCTTTCCAGGAAGGCAGTGGGATTTTCATTAAATCCCTGGTCTATCATGGATAGCTTGCTATAATTGAGAGGCTTGGTCCTAGTCCTATATAAGCCCTCTATTATGCACACCTGAAAATGTCTCCTCTTTCAGTCTCCCATCTCATCATTGGAATCCCACTTAACTTCATCCATTGGTGCTGCTTCTTTCCCAGTTGAATAATGTTTGCCAGCTTTGCTTAAGCTATATGAGAACAAAGCTCATACCCAAATCTCTCTGCTCCTTGCAGAGTGGGCTGCTTCTCAGTGTCCACCAGGGTCTGATTCAAAAGTAACATAACATCTTTCCAGGAGAGTTCAAATACTTGGGTGAAATTCTAGAAAGCCTCTATATATCTGTTAGGGTCATCTGAAAACTTGTCAAGGTCCCCCTTCATTTGCTTTAAGTTCTGTAGAGAGAAGGAGACCTGGTCCTTACTGGGGCCAAATTCACATGGCATCTGTTGGAGGGGCAAAAGTGAGACTGGGGCTTGTATTTCTAGGAGGGGGCAAGTGAGAGGCGGAAGCTGGATAGGGAGGTTGGGGTGGACCTGTAGGAGCAGGAATGGAGGGAGCTGGCTTCTCTGCTAGGGGTACCTCTGGGATTCATATCTGTAGTTCCCTGGACTTGACTCTTGCAGACTTTTCTGAGATGGCAAACAGGAGTACTGGATGAATCCTACACTGTTGACAAAGGTCTAGATTTCCCTGCAAGGCATAGAAAGCCTTAACATATGGGGCCTCAGATTATCTGTCCTAATGTCTACAGAAAAGGTTCAACTGCCAGATGCTATAGAAATAAATGGTTCCTTACTGAGGCCAACCCAGTCCTTCACAATTTGACCAAACCTTTGTGCAGAGGATTATGAGGCATTTTTCCTCCAGAGTCTGTGTGTCAAAGCAATCCCAGTGGTTCAGGATGCACTTCAGAGGAGTATAAGCTGGGTGGTGAAGGGAACTGGTAGCCCATTCTGAATGACAGGGCATCCTTCATTTCCCTTCCTTCTTTCAGCAAAATTTGAGGTGTGAGGGAGAGAGAAAATAAGACTCCTGTTTTCTTTTCTGTCTTTATGTCCCCTAGTCTTGGTGGCCTTGGCAGGTGCCACCCATGAAACAGAGAAGGCCTAGAGAATAGGAATTATCTGTCCCTACCTATACCTCCATCCTCCTTACTGCCAGCAACCTTTGCATTCCCTGGGCCTCATTTATGCCATGGAGCATGTCCTCCTTCCATGAGGTCAGGGGTGGTTAGTTGGCAAGAATTGGTCCTGCCTATTTACACTGTGCCTATTGTCTGTCTTTGGAGCCATCAGATCTGGTTTTCCTTTCTAGAGCCTCAGCCTGAAGCTTGGAATTGAGTTTGGGATGAAAAAGTATTTCAGGGGTCTACATGTATCTATTTAGATGTATCTACATGTATCTATATTAGACTAAGTCTCAAATGAGCCCTGCTGAATTTGCAGTTATCAGCCAGCAGGGGTTGCTCTTTAATTGTTTTCCCTATCAGGAGTGGCATGCTGGAAACAGGGACCCTCTGATTTAGAAAAGGAAAGAAGAAGAAAACTGTTTAAGGGGCAAAAGGGGGAAGTTCTGGGGGAAGAACCCCTTGCTCAGTGCAAATGGGTTCCTCTAATCACTGTATTCTTTCCCTGGTTTGGACCGGGCTGAACTCCTTGGCCAGGGCAGGAAAAGTTCCATTGGCATGGCAGGCCAGAAGTGCCAGCCAGCTGGTCACATGGGGTCCCAGCAGCAGTTGTGGTTTTCTCCCGCCCCTCATAGATGCAGAGTGTGGCTTGTGCATGCTGTGGATATGTCCAGGCACCCAAACTGGGAGGAGAAGGGATAAGAAGAGGATGTGCTATGCCTGAAGCTGTCAGGGTCGAGGTGGGGATGACACTTCTGAGAAAAAATGGAAACCAGTTGTTCTGAATTACACCTTTTATGACTGAACCAAAAGCTCATTCTGTTTAATATTGCTGCAGTCTGTAGCAAAACCCTTAACATTACAAAAGAAGAGTTAAGAGCCATTTCAAACCATAAGAGAAGAAAAGAGAACAAGCAAAGTCTGGGGGACTTGGCCTACAGAGTTCAGTCTTGGAGCCTTCCAGCCAAAAAATGTCTTTGGTTGCCTTAGGACTTTACTGTGGTCCCATGTGGTGGCTAGACCTCCGTGAAGGGAAACAGAGCAGGAAAGAGAGAGGTGGCAGGGTCATGGAAAAGAGGCAGATCCGACAGTTTTACATTTTAACTCAATCTTCTTTGTACCCTGGATGGAACCCCAGATGAAACAAGAGAGTTATCTGACCCCCACCCGCCTCCAACAGGATGTGACAGAGATGTGGCTCATCTGCTCAAACCCCTTATGGAAGGGGGATCACAGAGATGAACAGGTGCAGGAGTCCAAGTGTGCGTGTGGTCCAGTGTGCCCTTTTAGCCTTCCCATCCACGATGGCTTAGGTGTTAACCAGCGCAGTGGACCCTCTGCCTTTCTGGAAAAGCAGAGGGTCAGGTCAGTGTGACAGCTTTCTGCATCCTGAGCTCTTGGCCAGCATCCCAGAGGAGTCAGGCCACACCAGCATCCCAGAGGAGTCAGGCCACACAGGGACTTGAAGAATGAATGTGGGGGTTTTATTGAGTGGTAGAGATGGCTCTAAGAGGGAAGAATGGGGAGTCAGAGGGGGAATGGAGTGGGAAGATGATCTTCTCCTGGAGTTTGGCTGTCCAGCAGCCCAACTCCTCTCTGACCGCCCCCAGCAGAACTGCTTTCCATGTTCAGATATTCCTTCTCTTCTCTTTCTCTGACCCGTCCTTCTGCTGTTCATCTGCTTGTCTCCTCATCTTGTCTGCTCATCTGTCTCTGGAGACTGAGGTGCAGGGTTTATATGAATGCAGGATAGGGTGGTGTGACTGGCCAAAAGGCACATTTTGGGTACAAAATCAGAAATCCTTGTTCTCATTTGGGGCTGCGGGTCTGAAGTCTTGAGAAAGGGGCCTTTGCCAGGAAGCCACCCTCTTCTACCCAGTATTTCCGTGCCTTCTGTCCATATCAGCATGTCCCAGTTTAGAGAAGAACTGAGTTTTAAAGTTGGCAATTTGTTTTGATTATGTACATAGTAATTCCAATTGTCTTCTCTTGTCCCCAAACCAGCTTGCCTTTTTGACTTTTTTGTTCTTTTACTTTTCTATATTGAGGTTTGTGTGTGTGTGTGTGTGTGTGTGTGTGTGTGTGAGAGAGAGAGAGAGAGAAAGAGAGAGAGAGAGAGACGGAGTTTTGCTCCTGTTATCCAGGGTGAAGTGCAGGTGTGCAATCTCAAATCATTGCAACCTCCACCTCCAAGGTTCCAGCGTTTCTCCCAAGTAGCTGGGATTACAGGCATGTGCCACCACACCTGGCTAATGTTTTTTGGTGTTTTTAGTAGAGATGGGGTTTCTCCATGGTGCCCAGTCTGGTCTCAAACTCCTGACCTCAGGTGATCAGCCTCCCAAAGTGCTGGGATTACAGGCGTGAGCCACCGCACCCAGCCTGAGCTCTTCATAGTGAGGGATGAACACGGAGTTTAAGTAAACAAACAAATGCTCAGTATTTTTGTTCCTGAAAATAAAAGTGATCATGGTGAATCTCTGGGGCCTGTTAATTCTTATTTCCTATGGTCTCACTAAAATGTAAGCATTAGATTCCCTATTTCTCCAACAGCTCCAATTTTTGACATTTTTATTTTGAAGTGTTTTAGAATCCTGTGTGTTTAGCCCAGGTTGTCCCACCAAACATAGTCTACTGAAGTAGTTAAATATGCCTAGGCTAACTGTATTTCAAAATACTTGTCTTCGAGGCAGTGTTTTTGAGGTCATATGTGATATTTTTATAGTAAATATTTATTTCCTGAAGTGCTTTGGATAACACTTATGAGTTGAATATATTTTAGTTTACAGTATAGCTGAGGATTCAAGTTATTTAACAATGCATTTTTCTAGTGTATGCATTTTTCTTTAAAATTTGCATTTATTTCCCAGTTAACGTATGTTCTTTTCTCAGCATATAGTCTACAAAGATAAATTGTATGATTTTTAATTGCGTTTATACTTAAGAAATAATTATATCCCTGATGTACATTTTTTTCTTGCACATATATCAATTTCTAAATCAATGGAAATATATTGTATACTATTATAAAAAATAGCAGATGATTCAGTGGGTATCACTAAACTACATTACATTTTTAAGTAATTTCAGCTTATTTGCTTTTTATGCATTCTACAAGAGTTTGAAACTATGTGTACATATATATTATATTTCTTTTCATTGTCATAGATCATCAAATTGAATATTTATTGGAACAACCTGGTTCAATGTCAGCTCATACTGATATGCTATATTATTTGTTATCTCTCAAATTTATATACAATGACACATAGGTGTTCTGATGGTAGTAATGATATTTTTATAAGTGCAATGGACAAAAGCATAATATAAAATAAACATGATTTTAAATATGAGGAATTTCTTAAATAATACAAAATCAGACAAAGTCAAGTATAGTATATTTCCAGAATGATATATTTTTATCACTGAATTACATGTTTTATTTAATTTTTAAATTAAAATATGTGGTTTAATACTTTCTATATTTAATCAAATAGAAAACTCATGAAGTAATTAATTTATTTGAAAATCAATAATGTGATATTCATAATTATTTTGAGATATGCAGAATCAATCTAGGTATTCAGATTATTACATCTATTTCTGATTGTAAATGTATACCCCATGTTTCAATTTCTATCTGAAATCTGATTTTCTATTAATTACCATGACTATGTGAATGCTTGAATTACTTACAAATTTTATAATTGCTTATTCTGAGTTTTTCCACCCAAAATATATTGATTATTAAATTAGTATTTGAATTTTTATTTCAAACTAGTTTTTAAATGATAATAACATGCAAATAAAATCCTATATATCATTCTCCTTTAAAATATGTAAACATACTGTTTTGATCCAGGTTTCTAAAAATCTATAAATTACACTTTTATATGCACCTGGTATGTAGATACTGATAGTAGCATTGAGATGCCAAAAAAAACGAGGCAGAAGCAACAGACAAAACCAATTCTGTGATGGTGCCAATGCCAATAAGATTCCTTCTCTGCTGTTTTTCTTTTACTGAGTCATTCATGAAGCAGGGAAATTGCCTTGGGCTGTGCCTCATAGTCAAACCAGAGGTAACAGATTGTTCTGGTTAATTGCAGTAGCTGGTTGGCCTGGTAATCCATTTACAGAAAAGATTAGACTGTTCCCAGAGGTGTGCTATAGACAAACTCAAAAATGTACATAGAGGCCGGGCACTGTGGCTCATGCCTGTAATCCTGGCACTTTGGGAGGCCAAGGCAGGCAGATCACTTGAGGTCAGGAGTTCAAGACCAGCCTGACCGACATGGTGAAATCTCATCTCTACCGAAAATACAAAATCACCAGGCATGGTGGGGTGTGCCTGTAATCCCAGATCTTGGGAGGTTGAGGCAGAAGAATCGCTTAAACCCGAGAGGTGGGGGTTGCAGTGAGCTGAGATCACACCAGTGCACTCCTGCCTCAGTGACAGAGTGAGACTGTCTCAAAAAAAAAAAAAAAGTACATAGAATATAGTCAGTACTTGTTGAATATATGAAACTGCATTAAACAAGTTTTAATATGAAAAAAATTAAAGTACATAATTGACCAGAATTACCTTAATTGCATATTTTTTATATTTAGCTTTAGTACCTAGTTTGACAGATAGTGGTACTGAGTTTTGGAAATAAATGAGTATGATACTACTGTATTTTTATTTCTGATTAATGTATAATGTAATCCCATTTAATTGATTAGAAACATTCAGTTTACTTAAAATGACCTGAGACAAATGAAACTGTTGGCTGCTCCAGTGTTTCTCATGGATGACTGGCCATTTCACTTATCCATGGTTACAGAAGGTTTAGTTGGAATTTCTTTTGCATTGTAGGTAGAGAAATATATACTTATAGTTTGATAGCAATGAAAATTAAATATTAAATACTTACAATTTTATTAGGGAATGGTTATACACCATCTATTTGTCTAAGAAAACAAATGCTTCTAACTCTACCAGTATTTATACTGACTCAGAAGCTGGGTCACAGAGAAATAAGCTAGTTTTCTGTTGGATATACTTCCCGATTACAAATAATTATTTGTATAAAAGTTGTATAAAAGTCTGTGGAATCAAAATAGTGACAAAAAGCCCAGGTTAAATTTTAGCAAATGTGACGGAACTTAAAATACATAGGTAATAATTTAAAGCTTATATGAACATGACTTGTACTTATAATTCACCCTTGAGCAACACAGGTTTGGACTGTGAGGGTCCACTTATACTGTTTTAAAACCACACTTGAATAAAACACGCTGGTATTTGTGGATGTGAAACTTGTGTATATGGAGGGCCAACTTTTCTTATACATGAGTTCTACAGGACTGACTGTGGATTTGGGTATATGGAGGGGTCCTGGAACCAATCCCCAGTATATATTGAGAGATGATTGTATTAATAAAATACTGTAAAATTATAAGACAACATAATAATTTCTATAACAGAGTTTTGAACAAAAGTAGTTTTGAACAAAACATGAGAGAGACATAGAGCAATGAATAGTTTGAGAGAAATGAATATTTAGACAATAATGGGAAAATAGCTTTAAAATTTAGTAATTTTCTAAATGAGTAAGTATAATGAGATCTGGAAAGGCTAAAATGCTATAACCAAGAGACTCCAAAATGAAATAGCTTAAAAATATGAAAGCTTAATTTCCTCTCTTCTTTAACTGTCTTGAGTTGAATTGTGTAGTATGGAGAAGAAGTTCTGTTTAAAGGGTCATTCTGACATTCAAATTTTTTCCACAATCTTGCACTTGCATTCTCTAAAGCAGAGGTTGGCAAGCCAGCTCATGAGCTAAATACTGCCTGCTGTTTCTCTCTGTCAATAAAGTTTTATTGAAAAGCGGTTATAAAAATGTCTTTATGCATTGTCTATGTCTTTATATATTGCCTGTGCCTGTTTTTTTGTGCTACGATGACAGAATTGAGTTGTTGTGACAGTGGCCATATGGCCTACATAGCTAACATATTTACTATCTGGCACTTCTAATAAAAGAAAAGATATTATATATGGTATACTTAATGCTAATTTACCACCATGTCTATGACAAGGGTTTTTTTGTTTTTGTTTTTTATCTTATTTAACATGACCCAAAGTTTGCCTAAATCTCTCTAACTAACATCATTGGACAGATTTTGGTCACTTGGCTGTGTCTGCTGCAAGTGAGGCTGGGAAATCTACAATTAGGTAATAATGTTTTCATTTTAAACTTACTGTTCTCTTGCTAACAGAGATGAGTAGAAGGAAGCCTCAGACTCAGACACCAACAGAACTTGTATCTTTAGAGCACCTGTTGGGCAAATGCCTTACACTTGAGGGTGTTATCAGCTTCTTGTGCATTTACCAGTATCTTCCTAAAAATCTAAATAAAGTAGATCTAAAGAGGTAGCATTTGGTGAAGTATTTAACACAGAAAATTAGGACCAAACCAGATAAATTATGTTACTTTCCAACTCAAGAAAATTGTTCTATTTGGCACCAAAAAGCCATTATGCAACTAATGAATGGATAATGGGAGAACATAGAAGTAAATATAAAACTAGAGAATGCTATCTTGATTAGCTCTTCAATTGGAGTTATTTTCATATGTATGTGACTGGAAGTAAATGGACCAATCATTTCCTAAGTTTTAGAGAAAATGTTATTGCTAAGGAAACCAGTTATTTCCCCAAAACACTCTACTCTCAATAAGTAGGTTGCAAATGATGTATAGCCTCAAGGAGACGATTCTATTTTTTTCCCACTATGTATGTGAGATCAGAAGATAATAGAGAGAGAAAGAACCTCCATTAGGTACAATCCAGGAACCTTGTGATAAAATGAAAAATGAAGTTCTCCCATCGAGGATACAATGAGAGGTCAATTGGGCTCAATAAGGAACTGTATGTTCAGGGCAGGAGTGTTCAGTATTACAGCTAAGGAATTTGACAGATGCTATGGACTACTGGTATCTGCAGGCCCCCATTTTTTTTCCCATTTTCCGTGTAGAGTTTTTTATTGTAGTTTTCATTCCCAGCTCCCTAATTCCACATGGAAAAGGTAACTTGATACTTTCAGTACTTTTCTTATTCAGAGGTAAATTTGTTCTGTTTTTAGGAAGGAAAACACCTTCAGAAATTTGATTAACAATAGGAAGAACTGTACCAGGATCCCCTAATTTTCCTTCCAATATATTTTCTCCTGTGTTTTTCTAATGATTACAGTGTTAGCTAACTACTGGCTAAAGACTAGATTTTTAATTTTTGTCGTTGTTGTTGTTTAAGTAGATGTAGCCACATTACTAGTTTCTGGCCAATGGATTTTAAACAGATATAATTTCAGAAGTACTAAATTGGATTCTTGAATTGACAGCAGCATGCCCTAGTTCTTCATTTTTTGTGTATGTGGAAGTTGGCTCTAATATAGGTACAATGGCAGGTAGTGTCATCTTAGATTTCAGGGTGTAAGCATGAATGTAAGCTGATGTGTGCTGAGGATGAGACAGCAGCCAGAGAAAGGAGGTGGAGTCTTTTAGAGGTACATAGGCTTAGATGAGGTTGTGAGAATAGAGCCCCTATAATGGGATTAGTGTCCTTATAAGGCAAAGAAGCAATACCAGATCTCCTTGAGATCTCTTTGAGAGTGCACTAAGAAGAGATCATGTAAGCACACAGTAACAGAGCAGCCATCTGCAAGTCAGGAATAGAGCCTTCACCAATAACCAAATCTGTTGGCACTTTGATCTTGAATTCCCCATCCTCATCTTCCAAAGCTGTGAAAAACAAATATCTGTGTTTCAGACACACAGTCTATGGTGTTTTGTTATAGCAGCCCAAACTAAATAAGACATAAAGTTATATTCATCTTGTGATATTTATTAATAGGGCACCCATATTTTCATAATAAACTATTGTGGAGAGCTTCTAATACAGTCAATTTTAAATTTCTTCTGATACATAAAAATTGGTCTGAGTTTAAATTTTTTTGAGTGATAAAATAAATAGCATCGTACAGCCACTTATTTTCTATATCCTTCTACCTCTGTTACTTCTCAACGTTTAATGCAACTAGCTCTATATGTTCCTATGCTCAGAGCTAAATTGGATTTAGTAAGTGTTTCCACTTAGACCAGGACTTGACTGATTTGGGACCCTTTCGTTCTTCTGTAAATACTCTGATTATGTTTTGGAGATACGTAGAGCTATTTTGGGTGCAAGAAGGGCATATGCAGATGTAGTCTTTACCGTTTCCCCCTTCTCTTTGAAAAATGGCATCAAAACACAGAGGTTGGAGATTTATTGGTAAAAGTTGGAAAAACGGTCAATCATTGTCTTCCTTTATTTATGATGTAGCTTTGAATAATACTATAATTTGAAATAACTATCAAGCATTACCTCATACCTTTTAAAAGTGGTTTTAAAGCAATTGACTTTTTATACCACTGTAGGGAGACAGATCTAAAATTGCTGTTAAAAACTACCATAAAAATTAATATGTTTTCTGTGATCAGAAGTGGAAAACTAAAAAAAAAAAAAAAAAAATGCTAAGCATTAGCAGCTGTAGCAAGTAAATCTAAGGTCTCAGTTGTTCAATTAAACCAAAATTTGTTCCTCATTTATGGCACAATACAATATGGTTTCTAGAATACAAGATCATTTCAGGACCCTGTTTGTTTTCATCCAATGAAATTCCTGTGCTTCAAGCCCTTAGAACTGTCAATTAGATGCCTAAGGGTTTAGAAGACTGATTAGGAAGTGCTTATGTCATTTACTACATTTTATTGGCAGAACTCAATCTCAAGACCAATCTAATTCTCAATATACTGGACATGCAAACTACCTGTATAACCTGGAAAAAGAACACAAAGATAAGTCAGCACTACTTTTCTGCTTGTCCACTCCATCCTTTGTTTTTTTTTTGTTTTTTGGTTTTTTTTTTTTTTTTTGAGTCAGAGTCTCATTCTGTCGCCCAGGCTGGAGAGCCTTGGCATCATCTCGGCTCACTGCAACCTCCACCTCCTGGGTTCACGCAATTCTCCTGTCTCAGCCTCCCAAGTAGCTGGGACTACAGGCGCCCACCACCACTACCGGCTGATTTTTCTATCTTTAGTAGAGAGAGGGTTTCACCATATTGGCCAGGCTGGTCTTGATCTCCTGACCTTGTGATCTGCCTGCCTCAGCCTCCCAAAGTGTTGAGATTACAGGTGTGACTCACTGCGCCTGGTCCACTACACCCTTTCAAGCACCATACAGTCAATTCATTCCCCCCTCGCCATATATAAAATAGTCTGGTAAATTGACCAAAAATTTAGTCAATTAAAACAATCTGCTGGGCGCGGTGGCTCATGCGTGTAATCCCAGCACTTTGGGAGGCCTAGGCAGGTGGATTACCAGGTCAGGAGATCGAGACCATCCTGGCCAACACGGTGAAACACCGTCTCTACTAAAAATACAAAAAATTAGCTTGGCGTGGTGGTGGGCTCCTGTAGTCCCAGCTACTTGGGAGGCTGAGGCAGGAGAATGGCGTGAACCCTGGAGGCGGAGCTTGCAGTGAGACCAGATGGTGCCACTGCACTCCAGCCTGGGTGACAGAGTGAGACTCCGTCTCAAAAAAATAAATAGATAAATAAAATAAAATAAAAAATAAAATTTATTCTGCTCTCTATAATATGGGTCAAGATTTAGAGAACATCTTGGTTGAAAGTTAATCATTGGAATTTCTCACGTTTTTTGAATCAGATATTAGTTGGAGCTTCAGTCATTTTTAGATTTCATTTGACAAAATGACCAAGATAGCCCATTTACGTGGCTGGCAGTTGAGGCTGACTGGCAGCTAGGAATTCATCAGGCTGTCAGCAGGAGCTCTTACATAATTGTGAAATAGAAAACGACAATATATACTAAGATAGGTTATATGCCTCTTTTTGAGGATCATAAATATACTATTTTATTTTTAATTTGTTAATTTTAAATAAACTACAAATAACAACAATATTACGAGCATTTAAGTTGTATTAATTAAATATTTTACTTAATCACATTAGTAAGCCTGAATACATTTGTGTATCATGTTGAGGACTATATGTTATTTAATACAGTTCATACTATTGGTATATCTATACTAGGGATATTTTCCATTATGAGTCATTTAAATGGTTAAACTATGAAACTATAGCTTTATTGTGTGAACATTTAAAATATGTATTATTGTACATGTATTTTATTTATTTATGACATTTTAAAGTGTACACTTTTATAAAATTATATATAAAGTGTACCCATTTTTAACCACAATCCAGATTGGAATATGAACATATAGAACCTTCGCATAACAATAGGAGCTTTCATTTACTTTCTTCCTTGTCAGAAATCACCATCCCAAAGGGTAACCAATATTCTTTTTTTTTTTTTTTTTTTGAGAGGGAGTCTCACTCTGTCGCCCAGGCTGGAGTGCAGTGGCCGATCTCAGCTCACTGCAAGCTCCGCCTCCTGGGTTTACGCCATTCTCCTGCCTCAGCCTCCCGAGTAGCTGGGACTACAGGCGCCCGCCACCTCGCCCGGCTAATTTTTTTTGCATTTTTTAGTAGAGATGGGGTTTCACTGGGTTAGCCAGGATGGTCTCGATCTCCTGACCTCGTGATCCACCCATCTCGGCCTCCCAAAGTGCTGGGATTACAGGCTTGAGCCACCGCGCCCGGCCGGTAACCAATATTCTAATTAATGTTACCACAGATTGTTTTTGCCTGATTTCAAACATTACAAGGATGGACTTACACATACACACTCTTGTGTATACAACGATTTTCATTCAGTATTATTATGTTTGTAAAATTCATCCATAATTTGTATCTGTTATACTCTCTATATAATAACTATTTCGATATTTATCTATGATGTATTAATGGGGCTTCTGGTTTACTTCCAATTCTGGATACACACACACACACAACACACACACACACCTGTTTCAGTTGGATATGTGCCAAGGATTTTAATTGCCATTTCACAAGACCTGCATGCATTTATCGGGCTTCACAGACACTCACAAAGTATTTTGCAAAATAATTGTATCAATTTACAGATACATGGCAATTTCAGTTGTTCTCTCTCTAGAACACTTGGTACCTTGGTACTGGAACTTTTCTTGTGTGAGAAAGTTTAGCTATATTGTGAACACGTCTCATCATTGCCTAAATTTCCATTTTCATAAAGACCACCTTCTTATCCATTGGAGTATCTTATTTTGTGAAGTATCTGTTCAAGATTACTGTTCAATATTAAATTTGTGCTGTTATTTTTTGTGTACTTCATATGTAACAATGCTTTGAATATTCATTCTCTGTATAATTCATTTATTAATATATTAATTAAACACATCATCTCCCATTCTGTGGCTTGCCTCTTTACTTTTTTCATAGTGCCTTTTAAGTAATAGAAGAACCTAAGATACCCCATTAATAAAATAAATGTATTAATTTTTAATATTTTGTGTCCACTCCTTTTTAAACTAATAAATTTTATTATTTTTATAGCAGTTTTAGGTTGGCAGAAAAATTGAATGGAATTTGTTCTCACGTACCATGCATTCTCTGGGTGGTGCATTTTTATTCAAATCAAAGTATTTCTGTGTACTTGTGTACCTCACAGTCATATTAATATTTTCCTACATTTTCTTCTAGATCTTCGTTAAAAAAATAACATTTTACATTTAGGGTCACAGATTGTTTGAAATTTATGTTTGCATATCTTGTAATGTGAAGTTCTTTTGCTATGTCTAATTCATTTTATAAACTAGTCTTAATTTCAGTGATTAAAATGTTTAAATCAAGGATTTCCATTTTAATTTTTAGAAAAATATGTCCAATTCTCTACTGAAGCTCTCTTTCACTTAGTTTCTTCATCACATTCCTCATAGTTATTTTAAAACTTTTCCTTTCCCAAATAACTTCAAGCCTGGAATATCTATCCGTTTTTCTCTTGATTCTTGATTCTGTATCAGTTAATCCCATTTTCTAGCATGTTTTTAAACTTCTCTTAAGTGTTAGGTTTGGGGTACGCAAATACTAGTGGCTCTGAATATTGCTGCTTTCATCCAGAAAGGATTCAACTGTCTCCTCATGAGCAGATGGATTACAGGCAGATCACCTTAATTCAGATGAAACCAGTCTATTGCCAGGATTTCTCTAACCACAAACTATAACCCTTTTAGAGACTTAACAGAGACTTAACTGAATGCCTGGCATACTTACCAAGTTTTCTCTCTCGGCCCCTGAATTCAAGCTTTTTGGGTTTACAGCATTGCTGCGAAAGTGTCAAATACTCTGCTTAGGTTTTTAGCTTCTTAAGTAGTTGCTTCCTCTTCATTCGCCTTCTTTCTCTCTCTCATTCAAAAATTCAAGGCATGTAACAAAAGCCTCAGGCTTTATTGTGTACATAATATTGAACTACTTTTCACTGTTTCTTTTTCTCCAAGATTATGGTAGTCTGGGACTCCAGTATCAGCCTGCTCAGCACAACTAGATCCAGATGATGGTTATACTCTATAAGTTATCAGAAAATAGCAGAAACAAATGCAGTGTTCATTTCAATGTCTTCCTTCCCTCCAGATCCTTACTGTTCATGGTCTGTGTTTGTTGCTACCCATACTAATAAGAGCAGTACATATGACACATTTAGGAGAAGTATATATGTTTATTTATGTTTATGGGACATTTGTGGTGCTTGGCTGTTTAACATAGCATTTAACATTTACATGCAGGATGAGACCTATGTGTTCTAATGGTCAAATCAACCAATTTTAATAAGAGGTGATGCAAAAGGATTATACAGTTTATGTATTTTAGAATCATTTCTAAAAACTAAGAAATAATAAATGTAACTATGGCCGTTTAATTCGAGGCTCTGAATCTCTTTTGTATTTTCACAAGATAATTTTATAACAGAAGTGATATCATTTCCATGGTTACTCAGTATGTTAATGCTTGCGCTGGTTAAAGCTTGTATGTCAGATATCGACTAGATTTTCTTTTTATAGAAACAGACACTAGCACAAAATTATTTATGAACTTCCCAAATTTAGCACCAATCATGTAGCTAAATGTAAAACACAGATTATGTTTTGAGTTCTCATTATCTTTCTGAGGCATCTTTAATTGCTTTCAGTTAGGTGTTCTGCATCTCTCATCTATTAGTCTTGGCAGCTGATGATATGGTTAGGTTTTTTCTATAGCTTCAGTTAAAAAACGAACAGACCCAACTGATGCTTTACAGTTTTAGAAAAATGAATGACATTAACTAGAAATGGCCCTAATTATTGCTAATCACATAAGAAAATTACACTACAACAACCCGTTATGACATTCATGTTAGATCTTGAATATCTGGTCTTCAAACTATTTTTCTAATATTTGCTGACTTTTCTGTATTTATTTTTAGACAGTTTGATAGGCCCTCAGGATATATAAAGTGCTTAAATATAAAAATATTTTTGACTTTCTTCAGAACTACTGTGCATTGTTTTTATATTATTCCAATTAAGTAACATGTTGTATTATCTGACTTTTAAAAACAAATTGGTCCTTGTTTCAGATCATTTATTTATGAAGATAGACGAGATTATTATATCAACTTGATGCTTACTTAATTTTGCTTTATTTAACTAAATTTTATTTTTTATTTTGCAACTGAAAAGCTAATGAGCTTTTATTCTTGTGTGTATGAAAATGTGAACTAAAAAAGTAACTATTTTCTGAAAGAAAAGGATCCAGTCATAAATTGTGAAGGAGAAACAGCAGTGACTATTTTTAACATGTAACATATAAATATTAGTTTAAGCCCACAGAGGTTTCTCAGTATAAAATGTATCATATGTGGGAGTGGAGACCGTTAAATATGAAATATGAAGCTTATATTTTCAAGGAAATATGAAATTTACACTCAAAGTTATTACTCTGCAATCTGGGGTCACTGTTAATTCTATATAAATACTAAACAGTATTTAGTATTTATACTAAATAAATACTAAACAGTGTTTTTACAAATAGTACAATATAGTAAATAAAATGTATGTCTTGTTGCTACTTATTATATATCCATGTCTCTAAATTATCCATGTCTCTAAATTAGCTTATAATTTTGGTAGGATATTCCTTTTGTAACTAACTTTTAATAATGGAGATTTTTACATGAGATACACTTATTATCTATTTTAGCAAAAAATAGCTTATTGAACAAAATATACTTTAAATAAATTGGGTATTTTTTTTGTATGGAGAGCTAGTATAGTGATTACAAGTTCTGTAGAAATTGACTCAAATCTAGACTTGTGTTTATATTTTTGTTTTACTATTGACTATATTTATAACTTTGGGCGAAAGTCTCAGTATATCTGTGTCTGATATACATCAGTTTAATAATATTACCTATAACACAGGTTCTTTGTGAAGGTAAATAAGCTGGTTTTTCTCAGCTTTTCTTATCCTTTATTGTCCTACCAAGGAGTTTCTCTAGGCATTTTTCCCAATCCCTCAGCATTAAATATTATGCCTCATGTACACTATATATCTGTTTATCATCTGTGGTCCTATGGAGGGTCACAAACTATTGTTATAGCCAAGACTTTTTTTCTTTCTTCTCGCCCCAGAACTAATTTCTGCCTTTTGGGTTCATATTGTCCGTGTTGAAAAGACGTGAAATAAACTAAATTCTCATGGAGTGCTTAAACTCTTACCACGCAACATATTAATACATGTTAGATAATATGAGTATTACTGTTATTATAATTACTATAGACAGTAGATGCACCTTCATAATACTTGAATACGTTTTTATATAGTGGCATATAGTTATGAATATATTTTTATTAATATTTTTTATTGAAGAGGCATATTCCAAGTGTATGAACAGAAATTAAAATTTCACAGAATTTTTAGTGACTCTAATGTGGATTTATAGTATTTTTTAGTTTTAGAAGCAATGCAAATATTTTAATCCACATATAGTAACAAATTTATTAGCTATGGAGACATGTAATGGTGCTGTAAATAGAAATATAATATAATGTTAGGGTAACTAAAAGGTTTGGTAAGGAATGAATAAATTCTATGCATTCAGACCAATTATACTATGGCAATATTTAGGAGCAATTATATCATAGAAACATAAAATCATAATTCACATAAACGTAAAAAGTTAATAATACAGTTATACTTTTCTTAAGTACAGTAAGGGCTGTCAGTCAGCATGTACTGATATGATGCACACTATTTATCAATGTGTCCTGTTATATGGCTGAGTGAGACCCTTTACAAATGAGACTCTAAAAATAATTCTTACAAGTGGAGTAAACTCCGTATTAATCATAAACCAAAAGATAATTCGTAAATTTGATTTAGTATTGAGGATTCTCCTGTCTTTCGGTTGAAGGCAACACAGTGAATAGGAAATCATAAAAGATAAATAAATTAAGATAAAGAGGCGACACTGAAAGATGCCAATAAAAATGTAATGAGTTAACCTGGATAATAAAACAGTGTGGCAGACAACAATATTCGAAATGATGATGGCTGAGAATTCTTTAGAAATGAAGTCATAACTCTTCTAAGAAAATGAGATTATGGAGGCTTGGGCAATACAACTAAAGAAATATATGCATATAAATAAAAGTACATTTTCATTAAACTGCCAAACATTAAGAATAGTGAAAAAATTGCATATGTACTAGAGAGAATAATAGTATACTTTGAAATAAATTTTAGACCATAACGACACATCTCATTAACAATAAAATTACAAGAAAAAGTAATGAGAAAATGAACTAGCATGTTTAAACTATCAGAAGAGATGAGACAGAATTGATCTACAAAACTAGAATTTTATGTGCAGACATATCCACATCTGGAAACGAAATCGCAATAAGATATTTTCAGGAGACCAAAACATAAAAATTGCTAGAATAAATTTGCCATGAATGAGTAACTAGACATTAGAAATTGACTACATATATATAGTAATACTAAGAGTGCTGAAAACAAGCAAACACCAAACACACATATTCTCAGTTCTTTTTTTCTCTATCAAGTATCTTCATCTTTTTAAAAACTTCTATTGGTTGGTATTTCTCAATAAGTTACTGTGGTTGGCATATCATATAGGTGGATTTTAAAGTACCAAAGTAATTAAAACAAAAAAGAAAGCTGTAAGTAATGCTTATGACTTATATTTAAAATGATTTAAAAAAAAAAAAAAAAAAAAAGGCCAGGCGTGGTGGTTCATGCCTGTAATCCCAGCCGTTTGGGAGGCTGAGTCGGGCAGATCACAAGGTCAGGAGTTCGAGACCAGCCTGGCCAATATGGTGAAACCCTGTCTCTACTTTTTGGGGTGGTGGTGCCCACCTGTAGTCCCAGCTACTTGGGAGGCTGAGGCAGAAGAATCACTTGAACCCGGGAGGCAGAGGTTGCAGTGAGCCAGGATCATGCCACTGCACTCCAGCCTGGTGACAGAGTGAGACTCCGTCTCAAAAAAAAGAAAGAAAAAAATAAAGGTAAGAAACATGATTAAAGTTGTAATGATGATGGAATAAATTTACTTGCATAGCTGTTAGTTTCAGATGGTTAGTCGTATGTCTTCTAACTAATAAGAGCAGAGCATCTGAGTATAGAAGGAAGCACAGTGAATTCATGTTTTTTAAATTTTATTAACTAGTGACCCTCACTTCATTAGTTAGTATAGTAATGATATTATAACTAGAAAACGAATCTTCAGAGTTGGGCCTCATATTTTATACCTATGGATTTAGCTATATCAAAATATCCATGATTTATCTTTGATAAATAACTACATCATAGTCCTAGCATGATTTTTCTGACTATTTTTATTTCCCTTTGTTTAAATAATATATATTGACTCTCAATATAAACATCTCTACATTGGCATTTCTTGTTTCTTGTGATTTAATTTTCATTAATTCTTAGTCTTGCTTCACTGGTATTTCCTCTTCTATTGCCAAGAGAATACTGATATACAGGTATAACTTGGAGACATCACAGGTTAGGTTATAAACCACCACAATAAAATAAATATTGAGGCCAGGTGCAGTGGCTCACGCTTATAATCCCAGTACTTTGGGAGGCTGAAGCAGGTGGACTGCTTTAGCCCAGGAGTTTGAGACCCCTTATGAGCATTGCAACGATGTGTCTCTATAAAAAATAAATACATAAACATTTTCTAAAAAGAAATTACTCCTTTATCCATGGGCTGCAGAATGGATGTTATGTTAGCAGGCATGAAAACCACATTAGTCTCCTTGTACATCTCCATCAGAGCTTTTGGGTGACAGGTGCTTTGTCCGTGAGCAGTAATATTTTGAAAAGGAATCTTTCTTTGTGAGTCATAGTTCTCAAGAATGAACTTTAAGATATTCAGTAAACCATACTGGAAACAGATGTGCGGTCATCTAAGCTCTGTGATTATAGAGCACAGACAGGGTAGGTTTAGCATAATTCTTAAGGTCTCTAGAATTATTTTCAGAATGGTAGATGAGCATTGGCTTCAACTTAAAGTCGCTGGCAGCATAAGCTTTTAACAAAGCCTGTCATCTGAAGCTTTGAGGCCAGGCATTGACTTCTCTGAGAGTCTTGGATGCTATCTTCTTCCAATAAAAGGCTCTTCAGTCTACAACAAAAATCTGCTATTTAAACATAGCCACCTTCATCAATCATCTTAGCGAGATCTTCTGGACAATTGCTATGGTTTCTCCATCAGCACTTGCTGCTTCATCTTGCACTTTTACGCTGTGGACATAACTTCTTTTCTTAAAACTCACCAAGCAAACTCCGCTAGCTTCAGATTTTTCTTCGGTAACTTCATAACCTCCCTCAGCCTTCATAGAATTGGAGAGTTAGGGCCTCACAATGAATTAGGATTCAGTATAAGAAAATGTTGTGGCTAGTTTGATTTTCTATCCAGACTACTCAAACTTTCTTATATCAGCAACAAGGCTGTTTCTTTTTTATCATTCACGAATTTGTAACTGGCTCAAGTCTGGCTGCTCGCTCCTCAGAGGCTGAAAACACGAGAAGCCAGGTGTAGTGAAACCAAAGCAGCTTTATCGGTCAAATGCTAAAGACAGGAGAATGGTCCGGCTCAAGCCTTAAAGAAACCATCTCAACTTTTTTAACTCCATGAACGGGTTTAAGGAAAAGGTGTGGGAAATATGCAAAGGTGGTGCAGGAGGGTGCAGGTCTGTGTGTCGTATTCCCATGGATATCTTGAGTAATCGCCTGTCCATAGGTGGGGTTTGTGTCATCCTGAATTCGACCCAGCAATGGTAGGGAACTGTTCATAACTCACCCTAAGCCAGAAGATTCCTCAGCTGGGTCTCTCTACCTGGTTTCTTTCATCACTGGCCCCTGGCCTTTCTCAGCAAACAAGTAATTAGATAAGCAAGCACTGTTCATGGAAGTGCCTGGTGAGAAAGGGAGCAACAAAGACTTTCAAAGTATGCTTCAAAGCTGAAAGAAGGAAAGGGAAAAGAAAAAGATGCAAAATGCATTTTGAGGCTGGGATACTCAGTCCCATTTTCACTGAAGAAACACTTTTCATTTCTTTCCAGAACTTTTCCTTTGCATTCACAACTTGACTAACTGACCCGAGAGGCTTAGTCTGTGGTCTCTCTCAGCTTTCAACATGCCTCCTTCATTAAGTTTAATCATTTACAGGTTTTGATTTAAAGTATGAGATCTGAATCTTCCTTTCACTTGAACACTTAGAGGCCATTGTGGGGTTTCTAACTGGCCTACTTTCAGTATGGTTGTGTCTCAGGAAATAGGTAGGCCAGGGGAGAAGGAGAGAAACAGGGAACGGCCTGTTGGTGGAACAGTCAGAGCAAACACAAGGCTGGGCACAGTGGCTCACGCCTGTAATCCCAGCACTTTGGCAGGCCAAGGCAGGAGGATTTCTGGAGCCCTGAAGTTTGCGTTCACCCCAGACAACATAGGAAGACCCCGTCTCTACAAAAATATTAAAAATTAGCTGGGCACGGTGGTACGTGCCTGTAGTCCCAGTTACCCAGGAGGCTGAGGTGGAAGAATTGCCTGGGCCCAGGAGGTCGTGGCTTCAGTCAGCAATGGTCGTGCCACCATATTCCAGCCTCGGCGACAGGGTGAGAACCTCTCAAATAATAATAATAATAAAAAATAATAAATAATAAAAGAACATGCACAAAATTTATAGATTAAGTTTACTGTCCCATTTAGGCAAGGTATGTCACCCCCAAACAATTACAATAGTAGCATCAAAGATCAATAAGAAATCATCATAACAGATATGGCAATAATGACAAAGTTTGAAAAAAATGTGACACAGAGACATGAAGTGAGCACATATTGTTGAAAAAAATGGCTCCAATAGACTTGCTGGAATTAGGGTTGCCACACACCATCAATTTGCAAAAACGATGTAACATCTGCAAAACACAATGAAATGAAGTACAATAAAACAAATATGCCGCTACTAATGTAAATTCTTTTTCAGAATGGAATATAAGCCTCTTTTTTTGGGTATCAGTCCTTGGTTTGTTGTCTTACTGTGATCTTTATAATCTATCTCATCTATGTAACAGTTATGGTGAGATATGTATCATCTGTGGAAATATTCTGCCTGCCATATCTTAAGCTGTATAATATTCCCAAGTACATTTCTAGCAAATTTAATTGTGTGGTGATATTCAGGTGCCTCATTTAAAAAACAGCTCTCTGCTGTTTGTACCCCACTTTCAGGGCTACCTTTTTTTAATCAAGAGAAATCTTCATTATTTTAATTAATATAATAATATCAATGTTGCACATAACTTACATGCTGTATATAATTTATACTATTTCCACAGTTTTATTATAGGGAATGAAGCATATTACCACATATACTCAACTAATGAAGCTGGAACTGTAATTCTACAAAAAGTGTTCTTACATGCCATAAAAAACCATTTAAAATTATTGATGAGAGAGAGACATTTACATTTTTAACAGTGAATCGAAAACAGTTTTAAATATGCACAAAAATAAATGTAAAATTGTTTTTAATGCTAAAACCAAGATGTCTGAGGACATTCATCTGCAGTACCTAGTGAGTTCTTCTCAACCTGGCCTCAGGAACAGATCATGGCGATAGGCAAGGAGAAGAGGGAGTAAGCATTTGGCATCCAGTATGACATCTGACAAAAGACCCAGCTTCGTCAGAGATATTCAGGGAACTGTTTTCTTACAGACACTGAAATGCTTGAAAGGGTCCAGAGACAAATAGGCATTGCATGTCGTAAGATTTATCTCAAAAATAGCTTTTACACAATGCAATTCGTAGGAGAGTGAGTGCCACTGATATTCAGGAAAGGTTAGTAAAAGACAGGTTCTCTACACAAAAAGCAGAAATAATGTTAATACCAAGGATGGCATTCTTCTCCCTTTCCTTTATGTTAAAAACATTAGGTTGATGTAAATTTTCTAAATCTTTTTGATATGCAGTACTGGCTAATAAAATCAAATGAAAGCTTATAATGTAGTGAATTTTGTTTACAAAAGGCATTCCTTTGTCCCCAAACAGATATAAATGTTTTATGGGCTATTTGACTACATTTAAATTAATAAGCCTAATGCATTCTTATATTTGCTGTAAAGTTAAGTAATACAAGTTAAATTTTCATATAATATTCTACCTCAGAAACACCTGAAAAAACCCTCTAAAGGTCAGAGAAGGCTAATACTGGCAAACATTTGAAAGGAAAGGGGAAAAACTAACATGGCTAACTATTTAAATGTTTAAGAGACATACACATATTATTTATATTGGAAACATATTTCAAATGACAGTATGAGTATACTTTGTATATTTAGGGAGTGCAGAATGTCTCCCTAATAAAAAAAATAATAGTTGCTTTTTGGGGACATATTACCTAGTAAATGTTTGTAATGTATGCCTTATATACTTTGCTATAATATTCTCACCCATTCTGTTCAAATTAACAAACAGCCTATTCTAAAGACATTTCTCTAAATTTGGCTAAAATATAAATTTGCCATAGTCAAAATATCACCAATCCCACTTATTAAATGTGTTCTGTTAGGTCTATTAGTGGGATAGAATATGTTTTTATTTGTATTCAACCACAACAAAGTGTTGCTTTTATGACTAGTTCATAATGCTGTGTAAATGTGTTTCTGTAATAAAGTGCAGAAAAAGTCATACCACAGAAATATAAAATTTAGAGGTTGAAGTAATGCATGCCCAAAAGCTATTTATTCATCTACTTCACAAACCATTGAATAATGCTATTTCATTTTCATAAGTTTAGGAATGTCACATACCCAAAAGACAATTTTGATAAAACACTGATTTCTGTATTGCCTACTTAATTAATTCAGAGTGCCTGATTGTTTTCTAATGAAGTATCTTATTGCACAAATATTAATTTGGTCACAGTAATTTCCCATATGAAAAAAGCATTTATTTAATGTGATACATTCATTTCATTCCAAAGGAAGAGATGCGATGTCATATTAAATTAATGTATTATTTCATATTATTTTTTCTTATCTGTAATAGAAGTAGACACATTTCTGTTATTTAATATTAAAAATTAAATCTGAAAAAATTCACAAAAATAGTGCATTATAGTAACATTGTCTTCATAACCTTTTTCTATTACATTACTACACAGTACATTAATTATTTTTGACTAATATAAACATTCAATATATTTTTATTTCCTGACGTGAGTAGAGCTAGTGTTTACTTTGAATTATTTTTCTTATTATTTCTAATATTGCACATCTCTAAATGTAAGGTAACTTTAAAATGTTTATATAAATATATTTGAATCCACACACACACATACCCACACACACACATACCCACACACATATCTATACATGCTGTAGAGTACAGCATAATTTTTTCTGAAAATTTTATATTCACATTTAAGATTACTCTTCATAATCTTATTATTTGTAATAAATGTATTAGTAATTTATATCCATAAACAACTATATTTAACTACATTTGCATCTGGCCAAAAACATGCACTCCAACTTTATTCTTCTGAGAAACACAAGTAAATTAATTTAATCAGGCATCTTCATCCAGTAAAAGGAAAATTGAATCGGTGAATAAAACAATTATGCATACTGAATGGGTGTCGTTTTCAATTGATTTGCCATCCGAGAGTAATTAAAACAGTTACTAACATGTAGCGAACACTATATATATAAATAATAAAAATCCTCCTTCATGTATTTTTAACTAGAAGAATGGAAATTCTGTTCCAAATTTGGCTGAGCTGTTGTGGGAAGGACAAAGAAAGGTTTATGACATCTATATGTACATTTTCTCATGTAGGAAAACACTGTCAATGTTATAGGCTTAAAGACATATTTCCATGACTTGATTCTGGTTCTTGTTTTATGTCTTTTTTTTTTTTTTTTGTAATATTGTTGTTAACTCGAGCAAATCAGTCACAGAATTAAAGTCCACAGAAACTTGTTTGTCAGTGTTTACTGTCTCTTTCACAACTACCGATGTACAGGTGTCTCTTCTGCTATTTAAGAAGCAGCACACCAACATGGTACAAGTATACATATGTAACAAACCTGCACGTTATGCACATGTACCCTAGAACTTAAAGTACTAAAAAAAAAAAAGACAAAAACCTTTAAAAAAAAAAAAAAAGAAATCCTTCCAGTACTTCTCAAGCTCTGTCTCCTAAGGCATACTAGAAATGCTACATCTTCCATAAAACTTCACTATTGCTACTTCCTATATAAGTCTTCCTCTTTTTCACCTTTTAGGACATTCATATATTTTACTGAACTCTCTTTTTTGTTTTCTGTGGACATTGGCTCTTCTAGATAATAGTTGCCATGCATTTTTTTAAAAAGCAAAAGAGTTTAATGTAAGTCAAATCCTACCTTACTATCAATGCTCATCCAGTCACCAGAAATGCACATTAATTTAAATATTCATATTTGTAGATATTATAGTCACTTCATTATTTTGCTTGTATATATATTTGACCATTTTACTCTTTTACGGTATAGTATGTTGTCTCTTGCTTATAAAAAAGTTTGTTTTATTGAATAATTTCACCTGAGTGTTCATCACATAGAAGGAGAAAATTGAGAACTGAGATAGAATTTCTTGTTATATGAATTTATTTGCATTATATTCTCAGATTTTACTTATTGTTTTACTTTAGACTGATCTCTTTATACTTTACTGCAAACATTAAGCTTGTATCACAAACCCACCCTTTTCTTCATCTTCCTTACCTCTTCTGTCAAGATATAAAATGTTAGCATTGTATTCTGAAGTAAAATTTTGTTTTACATTTAAAAAAGTTGTTTTAAAATTAGAAAACTATTTAATCCACTTTCATTTACTGTAACTATGCAACTAATGTGAATTCCAAAAATTAATTTGTTGCTACAATGTTATTTTAATTTCTAGTAGTCAATTCCATATAGCAAAAGGCTTGAACAATCATTACTGAACCAATTGCATCTTTGGCTGGAAATGCGCTGTATTTTATTTTACTTCACCTTGGGACCCCACTTTTATATTTGTTATAAGTATTCTCTAATTGTCTTTTTTGTTCTAATATATTATGCCTTCCTGTATCCTCAGGACAAAAGAAAAGCAGTCTTCCTGAGATCATTCAGTTTCTTTCCCCCAACTCACCCTAAGCCTCTGTCTTCTTTCTCCAATCCAGACCAGTCGAATTAAACATACTTCCTAGTAGTCATCTAGGCACTTCCCATCACTGCATTTGAAAAAGTAAATGCAGTGTTTCCATAATCTTATGTCCTTCCCAATTTTGGTGATCATGTCAGTAATGTTGAGGTAAAAGGCGTGGTATATATGTCTGAGCCTATTAATAAGAGAAAAAATGTCTTTATTTTTCCCTTTAATGCATTGATTACTTAGCTGAATATAGAGCTCCAGCTCCCAAATCATTTTCACTAAGCACTATGGACACTTTCTCATGAATTCTAGAAACCTTATTTTCTGATGAAAGGTTTTATGCCAACCCTTGGTCACATTTCTTTGCAAGTCAGTTTTTACAACTTCCAATTTTTGAATTTTCCCCTGGCTGTAACTTCATATGGGTGTTCTCACACTAATCACACTTATCTTTAGAAACTGCTGCACATTTGAAGAAAATTGTGTCTTCTCTGGGTAGAAAATTGGCTTTTATTATTTATTTTTTAGTTATCTTCTCCTTACTTTTTTTTCTGATCTCTCTTTCTGGAACTCACATTTGTCTACTGGCTTATGGATTTAACTTCGTTATCTCTCACTTCTTCTATCACATTTTTTAGTTTCTGTCTTCTAACTGTAAGGATGTGGAAATTTCACTAACTACACTTTTTCAGCCAAAATTATTTCTGGGGTTTTGTGAATAGGCTTTAAATCCACTGAATCCTTTCCCATATGCATCTGTGCTCTGGATTTCATCCACAAAGACGCTCCAAAGCTCTGTGTGCACCTACCATCCCAGAAAGTTTCATCTTTGAGTAGGAAATTCTCCTTGTGTTTTCTTATGTGTTTGGTAGATAAATCTCATTTGTGGACTGATCTTCACTGGCTTATCTTTTATATATGTGTTGGTTTCTGTTTAGTTCTGCTTTCTCCTCACTTTATATTCTTCTTCAAGTTGACTTATGTATTCTCATGTTACTAATAAATGTTTAAATGTTGATGCCAGCTAAACTCTCTCTCTTTTTTTCTTTTTTAACTTTTATGTTCACAGATACATGTGCAGGTTTGTTATATAAGTTAACTTGTGTCATGGAGGTTAGTTGTACAGATTTCATCACCCAGGTATGAAACCTAGTGCCCATTAGTTACTTTTCCTGATCTCCCTCCTCCCACCTTTCACCTTCTGGTAGGCCCCAATATCTGTTCTTCCCCTCTACGTGTGCATGCGTTCTCATCATTTAGCTCTCACTTGTAAATTAGACCTTGCGGCATTTAGTTTTCTGTTCCTCCTTTAGTTTACTAAGGATAATGGCCTCCAGCTCCACCCACATTCCTGCAAAAAACATAATCTCATTCTCTTTTATGGTTACATAGTATTTCATGGTGTACATGTTCTATGTTTTCTTTATCCAGTCTACCATTGATGGGCATTTAGTTTGATTCCATGTATTTGATATTGTGAACAGTATGGCAATGAACATACATATGCATGTATCTTTATATTAAAACATTTAATATTTCGTTGGGTATATACCCAGTAGTAGGATTGCTGGGTCAAATGATGATTTTGTTTTTAGGTCTTTGAGGAATCACCACATTGCTTTCCACAATGGATGAACTAATTTACACTCCCACCAACATTGTAGAGGTATTCTTTTTTTGTCTCTGCAACCTCTCCAGCACCTGTTACTTTGTGACTTTTAATTAATAGCCATTCTAACTAGTATTTGATGATATCTCATTGTGGTTTTGATTTTCATTTCTCTAATGATCAGTGAAATTGAGCTTTTTTCATATGCTTGTTTGCTGCATGTATGTCTTCTTTTGTGAAGTGTATGTTCATGTCCTTTGCCCACTTGCTAATTTTTTTTTTTTTTGTAAATTTAAGTTCCTTATAGATGCTGGATATTAGACCTTTATCAGATGCATAGTTTGCAAAATTTTTCTTTCATTCTGTAGTTGTTTGTTTAATCCGTTGATAGTTTGTTTTGCTGTGCAGGAGCTCTTTAGTTTAATTGTATCCCATTTGTCAACTTTTGCTTTTGTTGCAATTGCTTTTGTCATCTTTCTCATGAAATCTTTGCCCATTCCTATAAAAAAACAGTAATGCCTAGGCTATCTTCTAGGGCTTTCATAGTTTTGAGTTTTACATTTAAGTTTTTAATCCATCTTGAAATGATTCTTGTATATGGTATAAGGAAGGGATTCAGTTTCAACCTTCTGCATATGGCTAACCAGTTATCTCAGCACCATTTATTAAATAAGGTGTCCTTTCCTCATCATTTGCTTTTGTCAATTTTGTTGAAGATCTGCTGGTTGTAGGTATATGGCCTTATTTCTCGGTTCTCTATTTTGTTCCCTTGATCTATGTGTCTGTTTTTGTACCGGTACTATGCTGTTTTGGTTACAGTAGTCTTGTAGTATAGTTTAAGGCCAGCTAGCACGAGGCCTCCAGCTTTGTTCTTTTTGCTTAGGATTGTCTTGGCTATTTGGTTTTTTTTTGGTTCCATATGAATTAATTTTTTTTCTAGTTCTGAGAAAATGTCAATGGTATTTTAATAGTAATAACATTAAATCTATAAATTGTTTTTGGCAGTATGGCCACGTTAATGATATTGATTTGTTCTATCTATGAGCATGGAATGTTTTTTCATTTGTTTGTATCCCCTCTGATTTCTTTCAGCAGTGATTTGTAGTTCTCATTGTAGAGACCTTTCACCTCCTTGGTTAGCTGTATTGCTAGATATTTTATGTTTTTGTGGCAATTGTGAATGGGATTGCATTCCTAATTTGACTTTCAGCTTGATAGTTGTTGTATAGAAAAGTGAGTGATTTTTGTAGGTCAGTTTCATATGCTGAGACTTTGCTTAAGTTGTTTATTAGCTTAAGGAACTTTTGGACTGAGACTGTGAAGTATTCTAGATATAGAATCATGCTGTCTGCTAAATACAAATAGTTTTACTTCCTCTCTTCTTATTTGAGTACCTTTATTTCCTTCTCTTGCCTGATTGCTCTGGCCAGGACTTTCAGTGAATAGAAGAGGTAAGAGAGGATATCTTTGTCTTATGCTGGTTTTTAAGGGAAATAACTCCACCTTTT
Source organism: Macaca thibetana thibetana (assembly GCF_024542745.1). Taxonomy (NCBI): domain Eukaryota; kingdom Metazoa; phylum Chordata; class Mammalia; order Primates; family Cercopithecidae; genus Macaca; species Macaca thibetana. The sequence continues at coordinate 65,896,596 of NC_065594.1, forward strand.
GCCCATACAGTATGATGTTGCTATGGGTTTGTCATAGACGGCTCTTGTTATTTTGTGGTATGCTCCTTCAATACCTATTTTACTGAGAGTTTTTAACTTGTAGGAATATTGAATTTTACCAAAAGTTTTTTCTGCATCTATTGAAATAATCGTGGTTCGTTTCTTCAATTCTGCTTATGTAATGAAATTCATTTATTGATTTGTGTACATTGAACCAAATTTGGATCCCAGTCTATTTGATTGGGGTGTATGAGCTTATTGATGTTCTGCTGAATTTGGTTTACCAGTATTTTGTTGGGAATTTTTGCATTGATTTCCATCAAGCATATTGGCCTGAAGTTTTCTGTTTTCTGAGTCTCTGCCAGGTTTTGATATCAGGATGACGCTGGTCTCATAGAATAAGTTAGGAAGGAGTCCCTCCTCCTCAATATTTTGGAGTAGTTTTAGTAGAAATGGTGCCAGCTCTTCTTAGTACATCTGGTAGAATTCAGCTGTGAATCCATCTTTTCCTGGGCTGCTTTTTTTTTTTTTTTTTTTTGGTTGGTATGTCATTTATTACTAATTCAATTTTAGAGCTTGTTTCTGGTTCAGTCTTGGTAGGGTGTATGTGTACAGGAATTTGTACATTTCTTCTAGGTTTTTTAGTTGAAGTGTATATATGTGTTTACAATATTTTCAGGTGGTCATTTCTATTTCTGTCAGATCAGTAGGAACATCTCCTTTGTTCCAATAGTGTTTATTTAAATATATTCTCCTTTATTCTAGTTGGTGGTCTATCTTATTTACTATTTCAAAAACCCACTTCTGTATCTGTTGATCTTTTAATAAGGCTCGGAGTTGTCTGCCTCCACTGCCTGGCCTCTCCCTGCTGTCAGCACTGGCCCTGATCTCGGACTGAAGTTGGGCCTGCCAGGGAGCTATGAACAGTGGGAGGCAAAGACCCAGGTGGAAGGGGGTGGGTAAGGTCCCCCGTTCAGGCCAGGGAGGGCCTGAAGGCTGGTGACTAGGCTGAGAGTTCCACCGACCAGAATTGCAACTGCTGCCTTTTCCAGGCCACCGATGGGCCAATCAGCATGTACTTTCTCCCCTCTGAGACCCTTAAAAAGCCCTGAGCTTTTTATGCTCAGCCAGAGTTGAGCAGATAATGAGATAACCAGCATCAGAGAGGAGCTACCCTCTTTGCTAAGAGCTTCAGAGACTGGCAGTGATCCGCAGAGACTACTAAGACCTGCAGAGTCCTGCAGAGATGACCGAATGTGTCCTCTGCAGACAGGAGCTAACCTCTCCAGGGCCTCTTCTCTGCTGAGAGCAGCAGACCTTGAGATGACCAGTGCATATAAAGGAGTTACCCTCTCCAGAGGCTCCTCTCTTCTGAGCACTGAACACTCAATGGATGACCTGCCTGCCCACAGTGGAGAGCTACTCGCTGTGGGTCTCCCTCTGAGCTGTTCTAACACTAAAATAAAGCTCCTCTTCATATTCTTTACCCTTCACTGATCTGCATACCTCATTCGTCCTGGATGCAGGACAAGAACTCATCACCAGCAGAAACAGAGGTGTCAGGGAAAGAAAACTGATACCCCAAAGATCCCATAACATCTAGGGGGCTCATTCAGGATCTGCAGAGGGTGAATAAAAGTGAATCTGCTGTCTATCCTTTTTTTTCCAGAGTCTGTAAACTCCATAATAGTCAAGATGAAGGAAAAAATACTGGGCCTCTTTTAGCCCGTTAAAAGTGACTAGCATGGCTGCCAGACACAGAGGATAGGCTTGCTGGAGAGGACAATGTCAATCATTCATCACATGAAGCTGGGTTTATTCCAATAAAGACAGAGTACCTAATTTTAGGTAAATTATATAAATAAATCTATTAAAGATTTAATTAAAGAAAAAATGTTATTTTAATTGATGTGAAACAAAGCCATTTTCTAAGTTTCAAAATCTTTTAATTATGAAAAATAAATTAGGGGAAACTAAATTAAAATGTGAATGAAATTATGTACAATAAATTGAACTAAGCCCCAATCTTCATTGTGAAATGATAGCAGTTTCCCTGTAAACATGGGTAGAATACAGTAATATCAGTAATTGCTAATTTTATTCAGCATTATGCTGAAAATAATGGTTGACAAACATATCTATAATTTTAAGGAAAAGGATTGTTAAAAATAATTTCATTAAAATTCAAAGGAGATAGAATTGTCTACGTAAAAAATTTAAAAATATACATGTAAAAGATAAATAATATGAGGGATTGGAGCATTTTCTAGTTTAGAAGGTAATTACATTGCTGTCAAAGAACACCAAATAGTTGATAATTTAATAAGTTGATTCCACGGTGAAAAGCAGTGACATTTGAAAGAAACAAAGATAAAAGTTCAGCATAGGAAGTATCAAGTAGTGTTAAAAAAAAAAAAAGTACCTTACATGGAAGTCTCTAAAAAAGGCTTCAATGAATTCAGATATTCAATAACAATTACTACAAAGTTTACAAAGCCAAAAGATGACTGTCATCCCCTACACAAATGTAGATTCACTGAAGCTTTTAAGTCAAGAACTATTTTCTTCAGAAGGCTGTGCAAGAATGAGAATTGACTGCAATAATTCTGTCTCTGGTAGATTACATTTTCAGTTTGATGCAGGCACTCTGAGCCTGTGAATGCTCCTGAATGGGTTGTTAACAGGTAATCACAGGCATGGTAGTTTCCTCCTCCAATGTTACTGAAGTCCTTGTTTTAGGCTATGACTACTGAACACCTATTGGGGCCAGCTACTAAATTCTAAGTGAGCTCGTGGGCATTACAGAGTTAATATCTCATATTACAGCTGGTACTGGCTCTTTGGCCTGTGTATCAACAGATGCTGATGAATTTTAAATTTGTCCAGCATGAGTTGAATCCACTGATCTCAATTTCGTGATCTTTAGGTGGGCAGTGAGTTGTTGAGATTGTTCTGACACCAATCCATGAATGAAATGATTTAATGCCATTTGTTTATTACTACATCTCTGGTCATTGTACAATTATGCAAAGAGTATATTATCAATTTTTTTTTAAAGAATGAATGGGTAAAATTCTGCCTAAGTTCTCTCAATCAAGATGACTTGAAATGGTTATCTGACAACATAATAGATATTCTTTAGGCATTTTTACTTTTAGCTAATTAAGTTAGGAGGCTTTGTTTAAATACACAAAACTAGAATTCTCATTCAGTTACATTCCCATAACAGGAGTAAAGGTGATAATAATGAACAATTTTTTTTCTACCATATTTTATATACAATGTAAAATTTATTATTTTTGTTCTTAAATGTACAGCGCTAATATTTGTAGTATGAACAGCATTCATACTGAATATATCCCATATAAAGACCAGAATAAATGGTGAAGGTGGAATAGACAAAGTTTCTTCTGATAAGGTTTCAACCCTCTGTAATAGACATGGATTTTTATAGAGAGAGTTTTAGAAGATATACTTGGGGAACTGCTGTGATTTCTAAACTTATACAATCTTTGTAAACCCTTCTTTCTATGTTAGACTTTATCAAGTACTGCTTAGCCTCACAGTGCGGTATTCATGTGGCCAAAAAATCTGTGTATAAACAGATTTACGACAATTTTATTGTACTGCTGTTACTGCTTTCTATGTCTGCTAACTGCCTTTCCTGAGCACTTAATCAGCGAAGCTCTGTCTGTGATAAGCCTTCACATATATTCTGTCATTTAAATTTTAACGTTCATGAGGGACAGACGATGTTATCCCCATCTTACAAATTAGACCACCAAAGCTAAAATGGTTTAAAAACTTAGTCCAAGGTGACACAGCTAGCAGAGTGATTTGAATTATTTGAATGGAGATCTATTTGATTGCAAGGCCTATGTCACTAATCACCATGCTGCATTTACGATTATATGTCCTTCTATAGATATAGGCCATCTCTGTTTAACTGTTTCAATTCTCAACTCTATTTTTATACTAATACTTTTAAATGTTTACATACTATGTTTTTGCATAATCTACTACTCAGGTGCACGCTTCAATACATGTATTTCAAAATAATACATGCATGGAATATATTCTGAGCCTTTGCTTATCTTAGAATTTACTTTTATTCACTCATACATAAAAATGTTAGTTTTTTTCAGTCAGCACTGTGATCTCATGAATTTTAGGTTTGCAAAAGAAGATACTGATATTGTCCATTAAAAGTAACAGTAACTACTACAACATGCTGCCTACTAGTATTACATAATTAGAATATTATTTTTGTATGACCACTATTCTTCAATGTTTGTTTTCCTTTTTGGCTGTGATTTTGTTTTATTGATTTTTCTTAACCCTCAAATGACAGTTCAAAGTATTGTTAAGGTATTTCTTAGAGTCAGACTATATTCTTTTTATTCTCTAAAAATGCAAGTTATTACAATTCGAATGAATGTTTCTATCTAAAGCTCAAGAGAAAACATTTAGTTTTCATATCACTTTGAATCTGCATTTTTGCTATATTTGTTCTCTTCTCTGCGTCAGGAACACCTACTATTCGTATGCTGAATCATCTAGTATACCTGTAACTTAAAGCTGTTGAATTCTTTTACCTCCATTGCAAGTTTATTTGACATTCTGTGTTGATCAACAGAATTTATAACCTATTCTAATTGCCTCTGAATAGATTAGCAGTAATTGTTAAAAAGAGTTTATTCATATATAATAAAGTCACTCGATCTATCCTGAATCTCATCAATCATTGTTTTAGTTCCTGTAAATGTATAAATGCCATAATAATCTAGACATGGACTTTTATATAAACATTTAAAAGATAGAAATAAACAGTAAGATTCAAAAAGAGAACTCTATTTGGAATGTAGTTATTGAAGTCCATATTAAATTCTTAATTTTTATAGCACAAGGAGGATGGCAGAGTGGAAGAACTGAAAATAAATTAATTAGGCCTTTCCACAGTTCTGTCAAACCAACTACCTCAGGAGGGTGGGAAACATGGTAAAACTAGTAAATTTCATAAGGATGGGCCTTTACCATTCCTCATTTGCTATGAAGTGGGCTACTTTATCAGGAGCAATGTTGCATGGAATACCATGACAGTGAATAAGGCATTTTATAAATCCACAAATGGTAGTTTTGTCACATGCATTGCATCAAGGGAAGGCATATCTATATCCAGAGTGTTTCTCTTCCAGTAAGAATAAAACCGTGCCTCTTCCATGATGGAAAGAGTGCAATGTAGTCAAACTGCCGAAAGGTGGTTAATAATCACGGTAGAGAATATCATTCAGGGTTAGTCTCTGCTACTGGCAGATTTGGCACTCAGCAGTGGCTATAGCCAGATCAGCCTCAATGAGTGGAAGCTCATATTGCTGACCCTGTGCATAACCTGTGTCTCTGCCACCATTGCTGACCACTTTGTCTATGAGCCCATTGTCCAATGGTGGGTTTGAGTAGGAAAGAGACTGGTGTCTAAAGAATGGGTAATTTTATCCACTTCACTATTATATCTTCTACTTTTGAGGTCACCCCTGTTGAATATTCACATAGAACACAAATGTCTTCTTGTTATTTGCCCATTCAGAAGTCTATCCAGATATCTCTTCCCTAGAATACCTTGTCACCAATTTTCTAATCATGTTCCTTCAAGTTCTCTTATCGTAGAGCTAAACCATTGGTCATAGCTCATAAATCATATATACTCATATATCTGGCCATCCTTCTTTCCAACCAAAATAAGCAACCAAACACATTGCTCAAAATTCTGCCAACTGGAAAGATTTCCCTTCAGCACTCCCATTTAGGTATATCCTAGGAAGGGACTGTAAGGCTCATGTTTTTCACTTTTGGGTGATGTTTGTTTATTGTTCAGAATTCTCTATAAATCAGATCTGAGTTTTCTCTTTCTCAGTCTACTAATTTAAGAAATTGCCCTTAAGGCTATCAATATAGTCTGGGAAGCAAAGGTAATGTAGCAGGCATAGGGGCCATTGGTATTGAGGCCACATTTTCATGTATTGTTCCACCAAGATCTGCTCAAACTTGATCTTGTATATACTACTTCCATTTGAAAACAGAGTGCTATAGTACACATTCCACTTTATGGCTTGGGAGATGAAACAATTTCTGGCTCACACTGGAAAGCTCAGTTTGCATAAAAGCTTGGCGGCCCGTAGTTAAGTATTCTGTGTCTAATAAGGCCCACTAGCAAACCAAAACTTTTTCTCAAAGGCAAATAGTTATCCACAGAAGGTGGCATGACTTTGTCAAAATCCTAAGGATATGTGCTGTGATTCAAATATTGGAACATGCCAAAGGTTCTAAACAGCATAACTTTCTGTCACTGACACATCAAGCACCATCAGATCTGCTGTATCCTGTGGTCCAAGTGTTACAGTAGCTTGCATGGCAGCCTGGAATTTTGCAGACCCTTCTCTTCTGGGAATTACTCAAAACTAACTGCTTTTTACATCCCTTGTTATATGAGCCAGGGTAGCACATCCTGATGAAAAACATGTTTCTCTGAAATTCAAGTTAGGTCACTGGATGCTGTACCATTTTTTTTTTTTGGTTGTAGGAGGTACCAGATGCAATAACTAATATTTCACCTTAGAAGGGCTATCTCAACATACCCTGCATCACTTTACCTCTAAAAATTTATCTAAGGAAGTCTCATGAATTTTTGTCAGATTGATATTACATCCTCTAACATAGATTTCTTCCCAATGCATCTATAGAAATTGCTACTTCTTGCTTACTCAGTCCAATAGGCATAATATCAATATTATAGACTAAAGGATTGTCTGTAGAAGGGAGTTTGATCGAGGTCTCTGCAGATGAAATTGTAGTAATCGGAGGAAGAATAGATATAACCTCAAGCTTGGACAGTAAAGGTATATGGCTGACATTGCCAGCATAATGCAAACAGCTTATGGTGGTCTTTTTTTGACAGGTATTATGAAAAAAATATCCTAGTTCAATAGTTGCATAACTCCTAGTTCAATAGGTGCCAGATGATGTGCTAATTTGTTCAAACAATGGAACCACTCCTGCAAAGCAGCTGCAGTTGGTTGAGTTTATAATAACCCACTGTCATTCCCCGAAACCCATCTTTTTTCTTCACAGACCAAATAGCTAAGTTGAAGGTGACGTTCTTGATGGTAGCACTAATCTGTGTAGTCCTCCAGGAGTGCCGTATTGCTTTCAGTTTATCCTTATCTTAGGGAGAAGTAATTCTAGTAGTTTTCATTTGGCCATTCAACACTCATGCTTGAGCCACTTCATAACTAGATTTAAAAAAAATTTGATGACAAATTAACATCATACATAAATATTAACTGAAAATGTATTTTGGGCCTGGAAATAATAGTTGAGATTATAAAAGGCCTAAAAGGAAATAATAAAAATATTTGATAGAAGTTTGGGAAGAACTTATTAAATAGGACATAAAAAGTATGAATAATAAAATAAAAATAGTTCGTTAATTTGTGCTTCATGCTAATTTTCAAATTATCTTCAAAATACACCAATTACAGAAGATAGCAGGCAAGAAGACAAAAACTAGGATGAAATATTTCAATAAATATACTTAATAAAACTGTGGTAATCAGAAATTTCAAAATTCTCTTAGACTTCAGAGGGTAGACAATTAAAATTCGGGAGCAAATATTTGAATGTACAGTTCCCAGATGTTACAAAAATGGTAAATGACCACATTGAAAAATGTTTAACACCTTAGTCATAATGGAAATACAAATTAAGCCATAATGACTCAGCCATTTCGTGAAGGAAAGAAAAAAAGGACTAGTGATAGCAACTGTCGGTAAGAATACGGAACACTCAAAATTTTCTAGTGGAGAAACAATGAAAACATTTGGGTATAGTTTGGCTGTTTCTTATAAAGCTAACTATTCACTTATAATATGGGCCGGCAATTTCTCTCTTAAATATTTGACCAAAGGAAACGGAAACATACATCTACAAAAAGAGTTGTGCAGAAATATTAAAAAACTCTTTTATTGATAATAATCCCTAACTGTATACAATCCAAATGTTCATCAAGAATCAAATGAATACACACAATTAGACATTTTGGTGTATCTATGCGGTTGGTTTCTTTTCAGTATTAAAATGAATGGGCTCCAGTGAAATCAATAAGGATCATTAAAACATTATGCTGAGTAAAGGAAGACAGTTGTCAAAGATTCCACAGACTGTGGCATATGATACCATTTGTATATACCTTGGAAAAGCCAAATCTAACCTATAGAGATAAAGTGTATCATTTGTCACTTGTTATCACTGCGTCAGTGGAGAATGGTAAGAGGCACACAGAAACTTTTGGGGTTACAGAAATATTCTATGCTGTGATTTTGACTGTCATTTCATGATTGTTAATATATGATGCAACCCAGTAAACCATGCTTCTAAAATTATTTCAGGTCAGGCGCAGTGGCTCACGCCTGTAATCCCAGCACTTTGGGAGTCCGAGGTAGGTGGATCACGAGGTCAATAGTTCAAGACCGTGTTGGCCAACATGGTGAAACCCGGTCTTTACTAAAAATACAAAAAAAAAAAAAAAAAAAAAAAGAAATTAGCTGAGCATAGTGGTGCACGCCTATAATCTCAGGTACTCGGGAATCTGAGGCGGGAGAATCGCTTGAACCAGGGAGGCGGAAGTTGCAGTGAGCTGAGATCGCGCCACTGCACTCCAGCCTGGCGACAGAGAGAGACTCGTCTCAAATATATATCTACCTCTCTCTCTATATATAATTTTGTTAAGTGTAAATTATATGTTATTAAAATTAGTTAAAGCAAAGCAACATCAACAACGAAAATTCATCAGAACCTAAAGCAAGGAAATAAAATGATCCATATATAAAAATAATTAAGATCTCTTAAATAGGTAAGCTAATCCTGCATCCAAACGTAAAAAGTATGAATAGTAAAATAAAAATAGTTCGTTAATTTGTGCTTCATGCTAATTTTTAAATTCTCTTCAAAATACACCAATTACAGAAGATAGCAGGCAAGAAGACAAAAACTAGGAGGAAATATTTCAATAAATATACTTATAAAATTGTTGTAATCAGAAACTTTAAAATTCTCTTAGACTTCAGAGGGTAGACAATTAAAATTCAGGAGCAAATATTTGAAGGTATTTGCTTCAAAATACACTAATTACAGAAGATAGGCAAGAAGACAAAAACTAGGAGGAAATATTTCAATAAATATACGTAAGAAAATTAAGTATATTGTATTGGTGTATTGGTGTATTTGAATGTATTTCAAATATTTGAATTTTATATAAAATTCAGGAACAGTCTTATATAACTGTTGAAGTGAGAAGAAATAGTAAATGATGGTAACTCCACAGTGTGAACAATGTGGACTGGGGTTGGATGGAAGTTAAAGACCCTTACAAAAACCATATTGAGTCTTTGTGAATAAAGGAATTTTCTACCAATAGTATCATTATGATTCAGGATAGCTATCTAGATAGATAGATAGATAGATAGATAGATAGATAGATAGATAGACAGACAGACAGATATGTATATACAGAGAGAGAGTGAGAAAGAAAGAAGGTGAATATAAAGAAATTTCACCAGGGTTCTGCTGCTCAGGCACGAGTCCCCTGGCAAAATTAAGAAAGAAACATGTGGCACAGAAGGCAGTTCCTGGCCAATGGTGAAAGGACTGCTAAAGGCAGAAAGCCTCCTCAAGAAACAAGCAGATTTTTTTTTCCAAGAATACTGAAGCAATTTTTATGTTATTTCCATTAGTTTGCTTATTACTTTTTAAATATATAGCAACAAAAGAGTTAAAACACTCCAAGCCTGTAAGGCACTACTAAGGATACTTGACATAGTGCAGCCCCACCCCATCTTGTTATCACATATGACAGCATTTCCTCTGAAATCTTCATTTCCAACTTCAATTTTGTGACTCCCCACCCGTATGATTTAGTATTATGTAGGAACACTTGCCCCAATAGATTACCCACGTGGAGCTGCAGAGTCAATGATTAGAGTCACTTTCCACAAAGCACAGTTATACTCTCTTAATTCTCTTCTGTTCATGTTAACAAGACTTCAGCTGTGATTCCACCCAGTTTTTTTTTTTTCCTGTTTGTTTTCTGAACTTTCATCTTGGCTATTGACCAGTGGTAGAGAAAAATACAGAACTTGCCAAACTATTTAAATATCAAACACAAATTTTACATGTTTTAAAAATACTCAGAAATGTCACCATATTTACATTTCTAACTCTCTAGGATGACAATCTCTGCCTCATCTTGCCCCTGCAGCATCCTTATTTTACTCAACCACTCAGAATTATACTTCACTAGGTAAATATAACTTAAGGAAATGAAAAAGATCTCGTCTTCCACCAGAAACACTCATAAACTCATTTGCGCCCAGACTGAGAGTTGCTATCTTTCCTTCTGTTACAACGGGAGCTATGACCTAACTTTCTGGATTACATGATTTCCATTCATCTCAAAAGCCCTCGTTTCTTTATGCTCAGTTCCTGCTGCATCTTTCTTGCCTTTTGATAATTTCCATTATCATATAATCATGGTTTATATTCTCCCATCTTATAAATAAGTAGAAATAATGTAATGTTTTGTGTCTCAGTATGTAAAATCAATGTTTGAAGAACAACTTACCTAGTAGGGGTTTTCTAACAACTGCCTGGCAAGTCTCCCAGCTTCTTTCTTGCCCTCCTTCACTCTGTTCTCCACACAAATGGGAGTGATTCTCTTCTATCAAAGCTATTGGCAAGTAAGATACAGAAAGGCAATGATTCTTCTCTGTTTCCTCTCTCATAAGCCGTGGTTCCTAGTAGAGAGCTTAGCATATAGTAGGCAGTTAAAAGATATATATTGAATAACTGAATGTATTGGCAGTCAATGTCTAAACCATGTGATTCTGGGTGTCACACCCACTCGAAATTCCACTAATGTTCTGCTCTCTCACTACGCACAGATCCGTCTCCCTTTCTACTCTGTTCAGTTATGCCAATGACTTTACATTCTAGAGACCCTGTGTTTAGGCTTATGGAAGAATATACACCAAGAGAGTTATAGTGGCAAAGCAAGAGGAAAAATGAAAAGCAGTATTTGGGTCAGGATGAAAAAGATAAAAATAATATCCCACTCATTTTTATATTTTTAAGCATTATTTTTTCCATTTTCTTAACATCGACAAAGAATACTTACGACAAAGTAAGGAAAATTAGGCGATTACATGTCACAAGAGTGAAGCATTTTTATTTTTACTTAGTCATCTCAAATATAATTACTTAATAAATAACACGGTATATGGATTTCCTTTAAGTGCTCCAAGCAGCTTGTGATAAAATATTGTAATTTATTTTAATGTATGAAATTCCTTTATGATTCTTGAATAATCCATATCACAGAGGTACTATAAATATAGGACATATATAAAAGATTTCTGAAAAGTTAGGTGTTTGTGCTTTTTCAAAGACATAATAGGGCTTATCTTTTGATGCAAGATTCTCTGTATTGGTGTTACAAAATCTAAATTCTGGGTTGATAGTAATCTTCTATATAGTTTATTACAGTAATAAAGTATACTATGATTTAGGGTTTTTTTAACAAATAAGGAAGATTTTAGGAGTCTTCCTATAAAATATTTTATTAAGGAGTATTTGATTATTTGTGATAAAATCAAAGCGTACATACAGTACTAATTTCACAATAGCTCTGCAAATAGTATTTATGAGAAGACAGTTCTTCAAATAAAATCTTTCTGGCTTAATTTCTTAAGTGTATACACTCTGCTTTCTCTCTTCATGATTAAAATTATTCCACTTTTTGCTCCAATGTTTTTGCTTTTGCTAAGTTTAAACTATTTTTACAGGCTATCTTTTTATTTATTTGTTTGTTTTCTGTTTTTTCATTTATTGAATAATTCTAAGTGTATCAATGTAGCAGTAAGGACTCAAGGTCAGATATTGTGTGGTGGAACTAACTCACAGATGAAAGTTAAATACTGTACTTCACTTTTTAGAGCTTTCTGTATTTAAGATAAAATATATTGTGACAACTGACTGAGTCAAAACAGAAAACTGCATTTTATCAGTTCATTTTTAGTAGAGTGATGGAGAAACTTAAAAAATTGATTCTGAAGAGCCAGTTATATTTTATTGGTTTACTATTATATAAAATTTGTTACAAAGATTTATTTTTTCAAATTAGACTCTATCAAATATCCGCTTTACTATACAGAACATCACTATTTTTCCTCCTAAATCTCAGAAAAAAAGATGAATTATGTACTTATGTAAACTTATTGACAGAGCAGTTGAAAAAAACAAAAATAATTTGAAAAGAATTTTTCATCAGTACTGGTAGTAATAACGTTTCCTTTCTAGTCCTGTACTTTTTGGATTAAAATGATGCCTAGCATTTTCTACCTAACAATGGCGACAATGCCAAATTCTCAAATACCCTCATATAATACATGTTTGCAATTATGGTTGCTGCTATTGTTAATTGCTAAAAATTTTTAATTAATTAATAGTGCAATTTAATTATTTGATTACCTAATTCTGTAATACTGTGAATTGTTTTTATTTTCTTAAGACATTTGATGATTATAATTTTAAATATATTTACATCTAAGTTATTTTTTCTTTTGTGTGCCTTTTTCCATATACAATCTGGTTTCATTTTATGGGAAATGACTTTTATGAGGGTGACATTAATGTTAATTGAGTTGATTCATCTACTTTACTGTGTATCATGATGAAAGTGTCACTTTAATGACAAAAGCCGTCAAAACAACAAAGTTAATGTGTTGTTCATTAACTCAGATTATTCGTTTTGTTTTCTTAATTTTCAAATATTTGAATGCAACAGTGTTACATACAAAAAATAGACAGAACATAGAGACTTGTTCCTAACCACTGAGTAAAGTATAATCACTTCAGAAATGAAGTCTGACAGGAGCTATTTCTGGTTAGCATCTGGAAATGGCATGTCAATCTCTGAAAGCTTATTACTCAATATCAAAGAGGATTTAGCATTTAAAGGAAAATAATCTAAGTCAGTCAATGAGATCAAATAAATAAATAAATAATTTCATCTAAAAGTTTTCCATCTCATTTATCTTCTTTTACCTTTATTTCAAATCTGTTAGGATAGGAAGAAAAAACCTTAGTCTTGCATACTTTCTATTCTTCCTTATACACTTTCAGGCATGTATGATGTCTCATGTGTGAAATTTTGTAATTGCACATTTAGATGCTAAGATACTATTTGCATTTTGGCATAATACATTTTGGACACAAGTATGTTGTTGGGGGTAGAACTCAGTTAAGTAATTAAGTTATGGAAATAAATTTATAAATCAGTTAAGAAGATAATAAAACATTTATAAACACCTGTGTGCATTGTATGATATTCAACACACATAATGGTTTGTGGCTTCTTCAGAATTTTTTATTAATATGCTGACCAAATAGAGGTAAAAGAACGTTTGATACCTCCGATGGCCTATACTTCAAAGACCCAAGTGTTAGAGACAATATATATCACTCATATTCATTCATATATATCTGCTCTGAGAGTTCCAACTTTCTTTTGAATTGCTGCAGAGGACAAGTATGTGTTGCATTTTTTCTGTATTTAGATTATACTCCTAAAGTAAGAGATGGAATCATGTGGACAGACACAGATGAGGCTGAAGTATTTTAATCCTCAAAATCCTTGACTCAAACTTGTCCCCACTTCCCAGCAAATTGAAAGAACCAGTCTTTACCTGCTTAGTAGTTACCTATTGTTGTGTAATAGATTATCCCAAATTTCAAAGCAGCAAACATTTTCTTTTTATCTCATACAAGTTCTGAAGGTCCAAAAACCAATTATGCGTTAACTACGTGGCTCTAGCTAAGCATCTCTTGTGTTTACAGTCGCTTGTGAGTTGGGGCGAAGACATCTGAAGGCTTAACTAGAACTGAAAGATCTGCTTCCACAGAAGTTTACTCACATACCCATCAGCTGGAGGCCCTAGTTGTTGCCATGTATAAGATAATAAACAGTTGTTGTTTTAAACAACCAAATATCTGCATAATTCCTTATGCAGCAGTAGATAATGAAAACCAATTTTTTTGGTACCAGAATTAAGATATGATCATCACATATCTCAAAATATAGGAGTGACTCTGTAAATCATCAGTTGGCAGTAGCTAGAACAAAATTTGTGGCGATAGTACTGAAAGTCAAAATTGCCTTGAACTGACTCTTGGTAGAATTCTGTATATTGAAGAGCCTCCCAGTGAGGGCTTACTAAAAGAGAAAGATGTTATGAGAAACTGGAGGAAAGAAAGGCTTGTTATGTGTCAGAAAGCTTGACAATTCTTGATATAGAAAGTAGAAATGGTGCCTAATGACTGCATCCCCTAGGTAAGATTTCCAGTCTCAATTCTCTTACTCTTTGTCATAATTTGGAGGAACACTGATTATTCCACAGAATATGACACTGATCTATCTGGATGGCACCATGGTATTTATTGGACCTGATGAGAAATCAGTAACAATAATTGCATATGACGCTGTAATATATAAATGTCCTTGGAAATTCAGGTGCTTCAACCTCAGTCAGAATTTTTGGATCCACTTGTCATGCACATGTTGTCATATTTCTTGTAGATTCCCTTGCTGTTAAACAAGAGAGAAGGTGCTACATTTTGGAACTCAAGGTGAAGATCTCGTTACAAATAAAGGCTCAAAATGCTTCTTTGTTCTTTCTGATTTGGTTAAGTCTTATTTAGACCTGTTCCTTCAACACATTAAGCAGGTAATTAATGATTCTCAGTTTTGAATTGTAATTAGAATAAAAGAAAGGCTTTCTAATAGGGATAGGTTGTAATATAAACTACCTTGACATTTTGATATTATGTCTCAGCAGATCTAATACTACTGGACATGCCCAGAGGCAGATAAAGATGTATATGGAGACTGCCTCAAGCTTTATAGGAATATCACAGAAAAGAATCCTAGAGGTTTACAAAAAGACTGTGCTCTCTTCTTTCACCAAATATTTTACAATTTAAAAGTTTCATCCACTTTGTTACTAAGCCTTTGTAGGTTAAAATCATGTCCATGGGGACACCAGGTGAAAATAGTTCTAGAGATGCCTGTCATGAATCTGGTTCACCAAACCATAATATCAAGCATGGACAATGATAATTCACTGAAGAATGTTCCCCCTGTTTAAACTATAGTTGGCTCTTGAACAACATGAGTGGTAGAGCACTGACCGCCACACACTCAAAAATCAGCATAATTTTTGACTCTCCAAAACTTAACTACTGATAGCCTACTGTTGACCAGAAGCCTTACTCATAACATAAACAATTAAGACTTTGTATGTTCTTTGTGTTATATTCTCTGTTCATGCAATAAAGTAGGTCAGATGGCAGAAAGTATTATTACAAAAATCTTAAGGAATAGAAAACATGTTTACTATTCATTAAGTAAAAGTTGACCATAAAGGGAAGGCTGAGAGGTAGGAAAAGGAGGGGTAGGTCTTTCTGTCTCAGGGTTGCTAGAGGAAGAAGAGGTAAAGGATGTGGAGAGGAAACAAAAGAGGCAAGCACACTCAGTGTAAGTTTTATTGAAAAAAAAAAATCACTTAGTGGACTCAAACAGTTCCAACTCATATTGTTCAGGAATTCACTGTAGTCTTTTTTTATTAAACATTTTTTATATTGTTTAGTTTGAATGTGTCATATATTTCTTCTGGGACCCTGATTAATACTCTTCATAGTCATCAAAGTTATAAATTCATAGAAAGACCTACCTATTACATGTGTAATGCAACAAAAACTAATATTCCAAATTTGTAAAGTTTATATTAAAAATTATAAACATAAAGTAGCAGATCTATCATCAGAGTAGAATTTTTTAACACATCTACATGTAATTGATTGTTAATAGACATATGGCATATTTTTATGATGTAGTTAATAAATGGAATACATCTTGGATTCAAATGTCCTAGTAGGAGACACATAATAATTTCACACACTCGTAGATGAAAGTGACAAACTCTCAATGTATCAAGATGCAAATCAAACCACAACAATTACAAAAAACCATAGGACCCCAACTTTTTACTTGCAATTAAATAAATTGTAAATCCAAAAGTATCTTTTATCTACTTGGGTATTTCTCAGCGATTATCTTTTAAATTTCACCTCTCCATAATTCTTTACTTTGAACTATATATCGGTCTTGGAAATTATTTTAACCAGATAAGATTTCTCTATTCTTTGAACTTCTAAAAAAAGGCTTTTCAATCATTCTTCTATAATGTTGTGGTTATGTAATACTAACAGTTGTACACATAAATATATGGTTAAATTAATGGACAAATCCTTACATTTTATCTCTTATGAAATCAATTCGTGTGTGCCACCACTATACATTTTACATTTTTCTAAAAATAAATATTGGTGTGTTTCTTTTTTTTTATTATTATTATACTTTAAGTTCTAGGGTACATGTGCATAACATGCAGGTTTGTTACAGATCTATACTTGTGCCATGTTGGTGTGCTGCACCCATCAACTCGTCAGCACCCATCAACTCGTCATTTACATCAGGTATAACTCCCAATGCAATCCCTCCCCCCTCCCCCCTCCCCGTGATAGGCCCCGGTGTGTGATGTTCCCCTTCCCGAGTCCAAGTGATCTCATTGTTCAGTTCCCACCTATGAGTGAGAACATGCGGTGTTTGGTTTTCTGTTCTTGCGATAGTTTGCTGAGAATGATGGTTTCCAGCTGCATCCATGTCCCTACAAAGGACACAAACTCATCCTTTTTTTATGGCTGCATAGTATTCCATGGTGTATATGTGCCACATTTTCTTAATCCAGTCTGTGACTGATGGACATTTGGGTTGATTCCAAGTCTTTGCTATTGTGAATAGTGCCGCAATAAACATACGTGTGCATGTGTCTTTATAGCAGCATGATTTATAATCCTTTGGGTATATACCCAGTGATGGGATGGCTGGGTCATATGGTACATCTAGTTCTAGATTCTTGAGGAATCGCCATACTGTTTTCCATAATGGTTGAACTAGTTTACATCCCACCAACAGTGTAAAAGTGTTCCTATTTCTCCGCATCCTCTCCAGCACCTGTTGTTTCCTGACTTTTTAATGATCGCCATTCTAACTGGTGTGAGATGGTATCTCATTGTGGTTTTGATTTGCATTTCTCTGATGGCCAGTGATGATGAGCATTTTTTCATGTGTCTGTTGGCTGTATGAATGTCTTCTTTTGAGAAATGTCTGTTCACATCCTTTGCCCACTTTTTGATGGCGTTGTTTGTTTTTTTCTTGTAAATTTGTTTGAGTTCTTTGTAGGTTCTGGATATTAGCCCTTTGTCTGATGAGTAGATTGCAAAAATTTTCTCCCATTTTGTAGGTTGCCTGTTCACTCTGATGGTAGTTTCTTTTGCTGTGCAGAAGCTCTTTAGTTTAATTAGATCCCATTTGTCAATTTTGGCTTTTGTTGCCATGGCTTTTGGTGTTTTAGACATGAAGTCCTTGCCCATGCCTATGTCCTGAATGGTATTACCTAGGTTTTCTTCTAGGGTTTTGCCCATGCCTATGTCCTGAATTGTATTACCTAGGTTTTCTTCTAGGGTTTTGCCCATGCCTATGTCCTGAATGGTATTACCTAGGTTTTCTTCTAGGGTTTTTATGGTATAAGGTCTAACATTTAAGTCTCTAATCCATCTTGAATTAATTTTCGTATAAGGAGTAAGGAAAGGATCCAGTTTCAGCTTTCTACTTATGGCTAGCCAATTTTCCCAGCACCATTTATTAAATAGGGAATCCTTTCCCCATTTCTTGTTTTTCTGAGGTTTGTCAAAGATCACATGGCTGTAGATGTGTGGTATTATTTCTGAGGACTCTTCTGTTCCATTGGTCTATATCTCTGTTTTGCTACCAGTACCATGCCGTTTTGGTTACTGTAGCCTTGTAGTATAGTTTGAAGTCAGGTAGCGTGATGCCTCCAGCTTTGTTCTTTTGGCTTAGGATTGTCTTGGCAATGCGGGCTCTTTTTTGGTTCCATATGAACTTTAAAGCAGTTTTTTCCAGTTCTGTGAAGAAACTCATTGGTAGCTTGATGGGGATGGCATTGAATCTATAAATTACCTTGGGCAGTATGGCCATTTTCATGATATTGATTCTTCCTGTCCATGAGCATGGTATGTTCTTCCATTTGTTTGTGTCCTCTTTTATTTCACTGAGCAGTGGTTTGTAGTTCTCCTTGAAGAGGTCCTTTACATCCCTTGTAAGTTGGATTCCTAGGTATTTTATTCTCTTTGAAGCAATTGTGAATGGAAGTTCATTCCTGATTTGGCTCTCTGTTTGTCTGTTACTGGTGTATAAGAATGCTTGTGATTTTTGCACATTAATTTTGTATCCTGAGACTTTGCTGAAGTTGCTTATCAGCTTAAGGAGATTTTGGGCTGAGACAATGGGGTTTTCTAAATATACAATCATGTCATCTGCAAAGAGGGACAATTTGACTTCTTCTTTTCCGAACTGAATACCCTTGATTTCTTTCTCTTGCCTGATTGCCCTAGCCAGAACTTCCAACACCATGTTGAATAGGAGTGGTGAGAGAGGGCATCCCTGTCTTGTGCCAGTTTTCAAAGGGAATTTTTCCAGTTTTTGCCCATTCGGTATGATATTGGCTGTGGGTTTGTCATAAATAGCTCTTATTATTTTGAGATACGTTCCATCAATACCGAATTTATTGAGCATTTTTAGCATGAAGGGCTGTTGAATTTTGTCAAAGGCCTTGTCTGCATCTATTGAGATAATCATGTGGTTTTTGTCTTTGGTTCTGTTTATATGCTGGATTACGTTTATTGATTTGCATATGTTGAACCAGCCTTGCATCCCAGGGATGAAGCCCACTTGATCATGGTGGATAAGCTTTTTGATTGGTGTGTTTCTAATTGTATTTAATTCAAGAATCAACCTGATTTATTTCTTCAGGCATTGGAAGAAACAAAATAACGTTTCTATTTCCTGCAGCAAATACTGTCACCTCAGTATATTTTGAAGTTCAGTAATGTGATAAATCCAAGGTTTTTCTTTTTACTAAGGATTCCTTTGGCTATTCCAGGTCTTTTTTCCTTTTCATATGAATTCTAGAATAGGGTTTTCTAATTCTGTGAAAAATAACAGTGATAGTTTGATAGAAATAATGTTGATTCTGTAGATTGCTTTGGGTAGTATGGCCATTTTAACTATATTAAATTTCCCAATCCGTGAGCATAAAATATTTTTAAATTTGTTTGCATCATCTCTGATTTCTTTCAGCAGTGTTTTTAGTACATCTCATAGATATCTTTCATCTCCTTGCTTAAATGCATTCCTAGGTATTTAATTTAATTTTTTGGTGTCTATTGTAAATTGAATTGTGTTCTTGATTTCACTCTCAGCCTGAATGTTATTTGTGTATAGAAATGCTTCTGGTTTTTATATGGTGATTTTGTATCCCTAAACTTCAGTAAAAATAATTTGATGCATTTAAGCAATATGTGGTGGGCTATAAGCTGCAACATAAAGTAGTAGTTTAGTGGAGAACACATCTTAAATGAGGTTTTTACATCCTTGGTTCTTTCTTTGCTCTTGGTGCAATACAATTAGAATGGTTCAATGTTAGACATCACACTTAGGACCATGAACTTTCACATATTGGAAGGGAAAGCTGAAAAGATTCACCTCCTCTCACAACAATGAAGCATTATATGAGCAAAATGGCAGACCAAGGTATATTGCCCTTACATAGTGTCACTAACTAACAATTTTTAAATGTACTATTGAACTATCTTCTCTTTCTGTCCTGGCCTTTCCCTTATTTTAACCAATTTGAAGCCAGCTTTCATCAAAACTGAGGAGTGGTTGATAATTCTACCCATGAAATTCAAGATACTGTTTCAAACTCTGGTAAAGAGTATAAAAATTATTTAGGTATGTATCAATTTTAAAATATTATTATCCTATCTAGATCTAGCATAATTAAGCATTCTTTTTGTTTAGTAATTGATATGGCTTCGCTGTGTCCCCACTCATATCTCTTCTCGAATTCTCATGTGTTGTGGGAGAGACCCAGTGGGAGGTAATTGAATCATGGGGGCAGTTCTTTCCCATGCTGTTCTCATGATAGTGAATAACTCTCATGAGATCTGATGTTTTTATGAGGGGGAGTTTCCCTTCAGAAGTTCTTTTTTTGCCTGCTGCCATCTATGTAAGATGTGACTTGCTCCTCCTTGTTTTCCATAATTGTGAGATATTTAAATATAGACATTGATTAGAGTTTAGAAATGTTCTATTATCCCTTTCACTTACTAAGATAACATATCTGAGACCTAGAAAGCTCATAGTGTCCTAGACTGAATAGTAAATTTGCATAAGGGTTTTTGTATATTTACTTTTGTCTAATGTATTGTTTTAAACAATCATTATTTTGTAAAGGGTGATGAAGATTAAATTGATTTTTTTGATATCCAATAATTCATGTACATTTCATCAGATGATAGAAATGTCAAAAAGAATAAAACAAAGTCTGTGACTTTAAAGAAATCATGTTTTAATGACAGAGACAGACATCTCCTAAATAATTACAAGCTGAAAGATCAAGCGTGACCAGTGGCAATAATTTCTCTGAGAGAAAAGGACAAAGTGATTCCACCAAAATATAAGAAGTACCATTCATTGTAATCATGAATACTGTCGCCATTTGCAATTCTTTGCCAAGGGGTATACTACATCTACTCTAATTCACAGCAGGAGTTCCCTAACAAAGTGTGTAAAGCAGCTTTCTCTTGGGCAAAACATTATTTCACAAGTTCTTCAGTTCCAAGAAAGCATGTCTCCACCACATTGATGTTGTATATCTATAGTTTCTTGACTTTTTAATAATTGTCATTCTGACAATTATTAAATTGTCAAATTTAATATTTGGAGGTATTAAAGTACCTCCTTGTGGTTTTGATTTTCATTTCTCTAATAATCAGTGATGTTGAGCTTTTTAACATTTTGTTGGCTCAGGAACATCTTCTCTTAAGAAGTGTCTGTTCATGCCCTTTCACTTTTAAATGAGTATTTTTTGGTAAGTTTGTTTAAGTTTCTTGTAGATTCTGGATATTAAATCTTTTTCAAGTGGATAGATTGCAAGGATTTTCCCTCACTCTGTATGTCACCTGTTCATTCTGATGATAGTTTCTTTTGCTGTGCAGAAGCTCTTTAGTTTAATTAGGCTCCATTTATCAATAAAAAGTGACATTTATTTCTTAAGGAATAAGACGACAAGTCAATACTCAGTTCAATCCCCTACCTTTAAAAAATTCCATTCTTACTGTGGTATATGCCAATATACATGGGCCATTTTAATATTGGATTTCTGCAAGTGATATCATGAAACATCATGGAAATAGTCTCCATCAAAGCTTGACTCCTGTTGGACTTCTTGTACAGATGTCATCTAACTATGTCATTCTACAAGCAGAATGGGTGCTACAGCAATCTCACTTCTTAACCAGGGACATTTTTTTCTTGTAACTTTAATTTTGTCCACCATTTTTCTCATTAGGGACAGTTTCTGCTTCTTAACTAGTCCATTTGCTTAAAAATTGTTATTTCAAAAGCAATAAATAAATAAATAAATAAATAAATAAAAAGGGATTTGGCTTTTCTGACCTTGAGGAAATAAAAATCAACAAGAAGTCTGAAACTGTTCTTGGTTTTATCAGGATTCATCATCTAAGTATAAAAGTGACAAACCATAAAAATAAAATAAAGTGAGTATTTCCCATACAAATTAAAGTTTCTTTCAATTGGTTTCAAAGGACTTGTTCCTCGCCTCATAAAATGCATATTTTCAACCTTGAAATATAAAAATCATTTTTCTTCTTTCTGACAGATAAAGCCATTTTACTTTGTTACAAAGGTTATAGACTACAATAACTGACAATCATAAATATATATGGCAAATGTCCTTGATGTATTATACATATATTAAACCTACTTAAAGATAAGGAAAGTAAAACTTCAGCAAATCATGGTCTGATTTGGCTATGCAGACAATAAAATACTTGAGGTACAGAGTTTACAGAAATATGTTATTATAGAATTTGTAATGGCATAAATTCACTTATATTTGAGTCACAGTTATATGTTTTTTGAGAATCTCATAATATGTATAAGTTCTAACCTACTACCTCACTAAATTATAGAGATTATGATAAAAGACATAAGAACACTAATTATTTAATTTATTAAAATTATTTCAATTTGAAAAATTTAAGCCATAAGCTATTATTTAGCAGTGATGTCACAGTATATCAATTTTGTAATATCTTTTTGTTATATTTTATTATAAAGATTTTTAAAATAATGCTTAACTGATATTCAAATTGTTAAAGCTTTTTATAAATCCAGTGCAGTTATCTATATTTAATTTAAACTCAGAATTTTAAACTGTACTTTAAACTGTCCTCTAATGTTCGAAGTTTTTAATAATGTATAAGTTTAAAGCATCACTAGGTCTATTTCTACCTGCTTATGTTTTTCATATTTTCTGATTACTATTATAAGGATATGTGTAAATTTGAAAATTAGAAATATCTTTGCCTTCTGCCATTGCCAGGCATTGTCACTGACCCATAATACGACTTTTCTACAATAAACTGTAATATGTCTGCATAGCCCTCACTGGTGTTAATAAAAGGGTAGAATTATTTGTAAGTGATGTGTAGGTTCATGACAAATGATTACTCATATAGTAAGGATAATTTACATCTACGGTTGTGAGGCTTATGTTTCAAAAACTGTATTACATAGGATCTCTGTTCTTTCATATATCTCTTTATCCACTATTCAATAATCTTAGTGTCTTTTTTGGATAATAATAATTCTAACTTTCAAATTTGACATTTAAATTTTAAAACTTTAAGAGATGAGTATAATAAAATTATATTTTTGAGTAATGTTTTATTCCCAGGTTTATTGTTGAAATGTTTCACAGCGAAAATATGATAGAAATTTATAAAGCATATTCCAAAAAACTCCCTAGCCTAATGATTCTTTCAAAGAAATACACAAGGTACCGGACTTAACAATAGTTCAACTAAGAATTTTTTGGTTTTATTATGCGTGTGCTAACGCAATATGCATTCAGCAGAACTCATACTTTGACCACTCATGTAAACATTTGTTTTCCAATTTCAGTAGAGTATTCAATTAATTGTATGAGATATTTAACATCATTATAAAATAACCTTTGTGTGAGGTGGTTTTGTCCAACTATAGGCTAAGGTAAATGTTCTGAGCCTGTTTAAGGTAGACCCGGCAAAGCTATTATTGATATTCAGTGGGTTATGTGCATTAAGTTATTTCAACTTAAAATATTTTCAACTTATGATGGTTTACAGGATTTAACCCCATTGCAAGTCAAGGAGCTCCTTTAGTGATTTTTGTAATGCCTGAGAACCTAGGAATACAGGAGAAACCAGGAGAAACCTTAAACATTTTAAAGTTTCTACTGTATTATTTGTCTATACATTATCTAGTAATATTTCTTCATTCTCTGGTTCAGTCATTTTTTGGCACATGTGCAATGAGTGCCAAAATGTCAGGTGCTCTGTGAGAAAATTACATTCTAATGATGAAAATAAACTTAAGATAACAAACTGATAGTTCCTACTAAGGTTCATACATAAAGATCCATAGAAAAGCATATATTTTAAAACACATTCCAAGATTGAATGTGTTGATGTGACATCATGGAATTATAAGATTAGTTAGCTTACTTAACTTTAGAATTTGTGACATATACCCTAAATATGTATTAAAAATTGGAAGGAAGTAAAAAAGACATAGGAACTTGATTAAAACGTAGGTGTTATGGTTTGAATTGTGTCCCCTCCGAATTTCAGGTGTTGTCAATGTGAAAGTATTAATTTGTGAGAACCTTAAGATATGATTATGTGAAAGGGCATTTCTTTCGTGAAGGGGATCAGGTGCCCTTATAAAAGAGCTTGATAGAGGGAGTTTGCCCTTTTTGCCCTTCCACTTTTATCTGCAGAATCCTGACTAGTACACCATTGTTATACACTTGTTAAAATATATAAGATAATATTTTGAAATACATGCAAGGCATTATGAAAAGTATTCCACAATTTATGCTTTAGAAAGTAAATTGATACCAAAATAAAGAGATTTAATAACATGAAACCAATTACTGCAAATCATTTTCTTAACTACGTCTTGTTTTTATTTCCAGTTCCACATTTAAAATATATATATAAATTAAGAACTCTTGAAAGTTTCAAATATACTCTTTAGAAAGTGAATGCCATACATCTTGGCCGAGTAAGATCAGGTGTGATTTACATAAGATGTTCTCTCTGAAGGTCTGCCCGTGTACTGAACGTTTGAAAAATGAGATCTCACCAACTATTATAATAAACAAGGCAATTTATAATGATGCACCTAATTATAATTTCTTTCTCTCTTTTTTCTGTGTTTTCTGCTGTCCTTCAGGACATGATAATTTTTTAAAACATCTCTACTAACTACTTAGTGAGAGAACAATGTGTTAGTTGTTATTTCATGTAAGGTACTTTCCCAAGAAAAAACAAATACCTAGAGTTAAGAAATCTTATTATTTATAATTTAACATTTCGCTCTTTGGTTATCTTAAATGTTAATTTCACAAAGAAAAACTTATTTTTTAATATGATAAATAAAATTTCAAATAGGCTTTAATGCAAATGTTGACAGTTTAGTCATCATTAGTAGGTAGACAATTTGTGGGACAATGATAATGATTTACTATATTACCTATTTTAGTTCATAATAGAAAACTTCTATAGGTTTAAAGTTTGTGATAAACTTAGAATAATAAAGAATCTTGCCCTAAATTTGAAGGTTCCAGTTGTTTCCCAGCTTGGGACTTTTCTTCAGGCTGGACCCAAAAGAAATGGGAATATTTGTCCAAATTTGTAATGTGCATTTATCTTTCTTTTAAACATAATTTCCAGAGAGATGCAATTTCTGAACATTAATGTTGATAACTATATACAAAGGTAATAGCTTTTTTTTTCAAATGTAACAAGTTTTTCGTGGAATGGCATTACTATTCCTCCAGGAGCATAAGAAAACAGTGTTGGGGTTACTCTTGCATTGAACAATTTAGATATTACAAACATTAGAGAGAATTGTAATGTTTAACTTATCCTACCTTTTGACTATAGCCAAAAATGAAGAATGTCATTAACTCATTTATAATTTATAATAAGGTGTATTATAATTGGTCATGTCATTGTATATGATTTCCACAAAAATTAATAATGTTTATTAATTTTATCATATAGCTCTCTATCACATGTTATACTTTGGACTGTTTGCATTTAAGGAAGAACTAATATAAATAATTAGTGCACCTCTTCTGAAATGGAACAGTTTCCTAAACTCACTATTCCACTCTTTCCAGTCATATTGTTGGACACGTATATAGCTCTAATTATATATATCACAATGTAATGTGCTGAAAACTAATGAGCTAACCATCCACCTCAAGAATCTAGGTAGAATTAGAAAACACATATTAAACTTATTAATAATAAGTTATTATACTACAATAGAAATTAAAATTAGTAAATTATAAAATAGTTCAATGTGAAGAAGAACAAAATGTAATTTGTTCTTTGAAAAGATCAATAAAATTGATAATCCCTTTGTGTTATTAAACTTTTAAAAAGGCATAAATGACAGGTATGAAAAAAGAAGAAATTCCTAAAGATTCTAAAGACATTTAAGATATGGTAAGAGAATAAAAATAACTTTATTCGAAGTAATTTTAAAAATTCAGTTGAAATGGACAAATTCCTGGGGTAAGAAGAAAATGATAAAGAAAGCATACAAATTATGAATAGTCTTACATATATTTATTATAAATTGAATGTATAACTTTAAAAGTTCATCGAGAAACTCCCAGGCCCAGATAACTTTATCATTGGTTTACTTCAAATATTTTAATAATAAATTACATATATTTAACCTTCTTACAGAGAAAAAAAAGAGACATTTTACAGCTCCTTTGGTGGTGTCAGCATAATTCTGACATCAAAACTTGATAAAGTTACATGAAAGCAAAATTACAGGTCATCACTTTTTTGAACATAGACAAAGTAATTTTAAATGATTATTGGTAGCTGATTTCTGGAATAAAGTAGTCCCTCATTATACAACAATTTTGCTTTTCATGGTTTCAGTTACCTGTGGTCAATTGTGGTCTGAAAATATTAAACAAAACTTCCAGGAAATAACAATCTTAAATTTTAAACCACGCACCATTCTGAGTAGTGTGATAAAAACTTCTGCTGTCCCTCTCCTTCGCTTGGATGGAAATGATCCTTTCTGCCTGACTTTTAGTTACTTAGGAGCTGTCTCAGTTATCAGATCATGCAGTATCATCTATAGGGTCTGGTGCTATCCACAGTTTCAGGCATCCAGTGGGGACCTGGAACTGTATTCCCTGTGGATAAGGGAGGAGTACTTGGCCTACACAGGATAATTCATTGCAACTAAGATGTGTTTATTTCAGTATGGAATAGCACTTTTACTTAAAAAATGTTTATTCGAGAAAACTGGACTCTACTCGGTGGCTCACGCCTGTAATTCCAGCACTTTGGGAGGCCGAGGCGGGCGGATCGCCTGAGCTCAGGAGTTCGCCACCAGCCTGGGCAGCACAGTGAAACCCCGTCTCCTACTAAAATACAGCAAATTAGCTGGGCGTGGTGGCGGGCACCTGTAGTCCCAGGTACTCGGGAGGCTGAGGCAGGAGAACTGTTTGAACCCGGGAGGCAGAGGTTGCAGTGAGCTGAGATAGCGCCACTGCACTCCGGGCTGGAGACAGAGTGAGACTCCATCTAAAAAAAAAAGTCAATGTTATGAAAATGTGGAGGGATGGAAATATATGCAATACTCAATGTAAGTTTCAGCAAAGAAAATGTATTAGCAGACTCACAGAGAGAAGCAGAGACAGAGAGACAGAGACAGCAAATGTGGAAAAATCTTCATCTTTGGTAAAATGAGTAAAAGTTACATAGTTGTTTATTGTACTAGTTTTCTGGGTTGATTGTTTTCTCAATGAATAATTTGGAGAAAGGGCAATGTGATTCGCCACATCAATAGAAAAAAAGAGAAAATCTTATTTCAATGAATGCAGCTAATATATTTAATGAAATACAGTCAATGTTTACAAGAATTGATAACAATTTTAAAATGTCATAAGAAACTACTTATAGGGAATCACTGTCTTAATCTAATAATAGGTAATATATGCTGCTATGGGTATAAAATTTGGTACAACCATTTTGGAAAGATGATTGTATCTCCTAAAATTAAATATACACACATTATAAGACTCTGTAATTATGACCCTGTAATTTTACAAACCCAATAGAATTGAATACCACATATCCCAGGATATACGTATTTTTTCTTAACCTGTGAAATGAAAGAAACAGCACAAAAATACTTTGTTCTATTTTTATAGCTTTCAAATGAGGGAAAATCTAAACTAAGCTGTATGGACTTGTTTTAGGAAGCAGGAAAGCGTAGGAATGGAAAAAGGAAATTCAGGAGACTTTTGGAATGCTGATAGTGTTGTGATTTTTAAATGTTGTGTTGGTTACATATTTGTGTTGCCAAATCTCATCAAGCTGTTCTCTTATAATTTGTGCATTTTCTTTTATGTGTGCTATGATTTAACAAAAAAGTTTATAGAAGACAGAATTTCATAACAAGAAGTGATGAAATACAGAATTAATCAAGAAAAATTACCTCAAATCTAATCAGGAGTATAAAAATGAAAACATTTTATATTTAAAGTGGCACCATTGAGGTTCAACATGCAGATATCTTATGCATTATAAGTTGTGATAGAAACTGATACAATTTTTTACAAATATAATTCATCTTGGATTAAATTTAGTTCATATGGTGACACATAATTCTCTTGGTGCTATTTTGCTAGCTGGAAATCTCCATGGCTAAAGGTGCTTCTTCTCAGTCTTCGCTTGGGCCACTGGGCTTGGTTTGCCCACTCAGCCCCATGCAGGCTTCACTTGGCTCACACTACTGCCCCAGATCCTGTGACCATCACAGGTCTGTGTTCAGCTTGTGGCTGGTCTGGGCATGTCTCAACCAGTTTCTCCACTAGGCACCGGCATCTGGACGAGGGGGAATGCAGTGGCAGTGCCCGAAAACTTGAAGATGCCAGCAATCACCTAGTCCCAAGGGGTGCTACAGCTTCTCCCTGAGCCTCCAGGAAGTGTTAACAGATCTCATTCATCCTCTCCACCTGCAGCTTCAGTGAATGGGGTCATGTCACAGCTCGTTTGGTTCCTCCATCCATGGCATGGCAAATGGGGTATATGGTGCCCAGCAGTTTTTTTCACTCTTGTAGCTGGGCGAGCAGGAGAATGTGTTACAGCCCTTTTCATACCCACCATTTGGTGAGTTCTGAGTTCTTGTCCCACAACCAGGAGGAATGACCTATGCAGACACTGGAGAGTGAGAAAAGCAGAGAGTAATTTTACTTAGTGACAGAAATGCTGTGGATAATGAGAGATGACGTGAAGAGGGTAGTGCTCTGTGTGAGAAGGGGCCCCAAAGCAGGTAGCTGTCTTTGAAGCTAAGTCTGGGGGTTTTATGGGTTCAGAATGGGGGAATGTGTGCTGATTGGACCATGGAAAGGTCTGGAAGAAGCATCATTCCTTTGACTAAAAGGCATTGAGTAAGTTTTCACTCGAGTTGTGGACTGCACCCTTAAGTGGCAGCTCACTTTTCAGGCTTCAGGCTGTCTGGCGGTTGAAGGTTGGGTTTCACTGGGACCTGTCCCTGTCTGCCTAGGAATTTGTCTGTTTCCTTTTGCTATCAATAGCAGGATATCTGTAAGATAATTTACAAGGCAACATTATTTGTAGTAAAATAAATAAATATATACATTAAATAAAAATAACACAGGAAATATGTTATTGAGAAAGGCATACAGTTTGGCATTATATATTAATTTAAATGAACTATGCAAAGATGACTGCATATGAACTACAGTATAACATATTACATATTTATAAAAATGCATTTCCAAAAATTAGTATTATTCATTATGTTAATTATTTCATATTCTTATATGTGCATAAAGGTAGAATTGTAAAACTACATTAAATATAAAGAAAATATACTGTGTGTGGTGGCTCAACCTGTAATCCCAGTGACTCCAGAGGACCCCTTGAGCCCAGGAATTTAGAGTTAGAGTGAGCTATGAACATACCGTTGCACTCAAGCCTGGGTAATATAGAGACCTGTATCTTAAATAAAAGAAAAAATGAAAGAAAGTAATTTCTGAAAAATCAAACTCAGAGGTTGTATTATTTTCTTTATGAACATAAAAGTAAGCTCATAAATTGTAGCTGGGTCTATGTTTCCAGCTGGTGAGGTGAAGGGGTAGCCACTGCACCTTAAACCAGTTGGACCCCAGCTTAGGTAAGTGGCCATGTTCCTGGACCAAACTGAGGGTTGGACTGCTGTTTCTTGTGGCCCAATAACTAGATGCAGATGAAATGGGGGAGGAAGAGAGTTTTTATTTCTGTAACCAGTTACAGGGAGAAGGCCTGGAAATTATCTACAGACCAGCTCAAAATTACAGTTTTCCAGAGTTTATATACCTTCAAAGCTATATGTCTACATGTAAATGTGCATTCATGTAAAGACATAAGTGACTACCTTCTTTTAATTTCTAACTAAGGTCTGAATCTTGAAGACCTTCCTCTGCAGCCTCAAATTTACTTAATTTAAATGGGCCCAGATGCTCAGGTGATTACGCTTATCTTGTCTCCTGCTAAATCATGGGAATTTGGGGATTTCCTTCAGGCCTCCAATAAACTTGTTTGTGGAGGCCTGGGGAGTTTCTTCAGACCCTCAGTAAAACTTGTTTATTCATAAATACATCCTGTTAAGAATTCCTTCATTACTTTGTCATGTTTTAAGGCTCAGGAAAGTCCTAGACAAAACTCTTGGTGGGCTTTTGCTACATTCCAGCCTTTGTATAAGGGCACTGGCTTTTAATATTTTACTTAACCATTCAGTCAGTATTGAAACAGTTGTGATGGAGGCCTGGGTTTGGTGAGCCCTGGCCTGCCACAGTCATGTGGGCTTCTGTGGTGCTCTGAGAAAAGTCTACCCCTCCTCTCCTTCCTGAGGAGAGAAGATGAGCTTCCTCTTCAACAGCAGCTCTTTTAAAACTTTTAAGGAGAGAATATCCCTGAAGCATTTCAACACTATGAACTCTTAAAAATGCAAAAACAACACCAGGAAGTGGAATTTGAGACAAGTTGTGATATTGCCGGAGGGAGAGGGCTTCAGTGAATGGATCACATGCAACAGTGTGGATTTTTTCTACCAGAATACTAAAGAATTATCTTCTGAAGCAAGCTGTCCAGTCATGTCTGCATATCCAAAATATAAATATTATTTGGCAGGTGATATTAATATTAAAAAGTCAATCAAATATACTGTTCTAAAATGCGTGCATTATTTTGATGACTTTGGTTCTAAATCAGCCTGATGACACTCATTTTCCTTCTAAGATTACTGTCCCATTTCCCCATATCTCTGCAACAAAGTCTATTTATTCTCAAGTGTTTGTTTAGGGTTTATACCTGTATTTATCAGCAGCACATTGATTCTGTCATGCAAAAGCAGAGGAAGCCCACTTAGACACTTTCTTAAGCACTTAATTTTCTTTGTTTAAGAACTCAATCTGATTGATAAGGATGAGTTGACACCTCTTTAGGAATTAATTGAGAAGCTTGGAACAAAGATAAGCATTTCTACTAGGAAAGAGTTTTCCTCTTGCTTCATCTATGGCTGGAGCTATTTCATTGCTATCTGCTAAACTAGTGACACAAACTGAGAAAACAGGATAAAAAGATACCCAATATCTATATCTACTGATAAAATTGTCCCAGTGGTAGGTAAGCTTAATAGCTTCAGAGTAAGAACTTTAGAGCAAACCAATCTGACTTACTGTGTGTGATTGCTCCTGTGATTGTGGAATTACACTTTATTGTAGTATGTGATGGCTACTCTGTAGTTTATTAGTTTTGTTATTTTCCTTTTGCTGAAAAAAAAATGTTTGGTTGTTTCAGGTGACAGCAAAAGGAGTAGTAGGAATTACTCCTAATAATTTGTTAACATGTTTACAAAACCAATTTCCTAAAAACATAATTAGTCATGCCTTCTTTCACTTCTATTTGGTCAATAGAAAATATACTTTAAAGTTTCTTTAACATTAGAATAACTGTATCACTTTGGAAACTTTTATTTGCAGGTTTATATGCCAATGTTTTTATAGAGTAAGAACACATGTGTGTAATTGTATAAGATATATGATTTTTATTCAGATCATGACATGGTAATTATGAGAGCAACAAAAGTTGTTTCTGATAAGAATTTTTAAAATATTTTAACAGATTTTGGATTTTATTACACCATAAATCTTTCAAAATTGTTAGGAAAATCTATGATTATATATCAGAAATATGCTTTTTTAAGGCTTCTGAGGATGATTTTACAGATTTTTATTTTAAATGCTCTATTCATTATTTTTAATACATGCAGTTTTGGGTTAAAGAAGTAAAAATGTTAAAACATGAAAAAGGTAGATCTCAAAGCCATGTTTTTATATATGCTATATTTGAGAGGTCTTGAAATTTTGGGTAGGGAAATGAAAAAAAAAAGTTCTTAGTATTTTGATTATTTTGTATTTAAGTTTACTTTAAAAGTTACTTCTACATTTATTTTTATTGTGACTTAATGGTGAGCTTTTTCTGAATAAATATAACAAATAAAATACCAAAAACCGTGAAGGTGAACGAAATTCAAAGTGCACACGTATGATATTAGATATAAAAATAAATACGTACTATTTATTAGTATATATTCCTAATTATTAGTAAATCTTATTTTAATTGCTCACTTATAAGATTATAATAAAGAGTACAATTATAATTAATGAGCAAAAAACTTAAATGAATAAAATCTATATTGCATAGAATTTGAAAGCTGTAATGAGCAATTACTATGTATAAAACCTATTGATAAGCTTTCAAATATATCTACATGGTGAACTGAAATCATTAGGCTTTTTAAATAAAATCTTTTGATTCCTGAATTTAATACAAATTCCAGAAGAGGGAGATGTTTACTCTCAAATGAAAAATGTGTTGCTCAATGTGAATAAACTGGTTTCTATAAAACAAAGAAAAAGATTTATATATCATCCTAAAATATATGGAAATCATAGATTCTAACACTATATTGTAGTTAAAATTTCATCTTTATGATGTATTATAGGTACTTTTCCTATTTGTAGGCAAGTTTTATGTCAGTTTCTTAATTAAATTGTTTTCTGAACATTTCTCAATTATTCAAAAATATAAAGATTTTTGTTTTCACAGTCATTTTAAATAGAAATAAATATTTAATATTTGAGAAAATATATTTATCAAGATACGTTTTTCAGCAATTGTGAATAACTTGTTTTGCTAAAATTCTTTAAGAATAATATAGAGGCAATATATCACAATCTGGAAATATTTTAAATTAATCATATATTATTTCTAAACGTGCATTTATGTATTGGTATAGAGACAGCTAGTTTTTCAATCAGTTCTTTTGTGTTTTAAAGAAATAATTATTTAATAAGTAAAGGCAAAACATTTTGTTTATGTTTTATGAAAAAGAAGGAATGACAATAAATAAAATGCAATATAATGGTATTCTTAATTGTGAAGATAATATCACAGCAAGGCACATTTTTTATTTACCCAGCTGACTAGCCTATGAGGCTCAGTGTTGGCAGTCTAGATCTTGCAGGGAGGACAAATATACATAAAACCCTATGTTTGGCTTCTCCTTCTAAAGCTATCTTGATAAGAAATATCTACTTCTGCACTCCTCCTATTTAATTTCTTGTCTCTGATATTAAGTAGAAGGATGTGAAAAGCCAGTGTTAATTTACATGTCACTGGCATTAGTGTAGTCTTTTGCCAAATCTGTGTATTTTCCTGAAGTAATGTGAACATGTACCCTATGTTTTTCACCAGGTCTATTTGAGATTCTCATCATCACTATGAGTAGTAAGTGGGTGCCTAGTTGAAGTGATTTTTATATTGTTTGTATTACCTTTTCCCTCAGCTTCTTATTTAAACAGCTTAGAACTTCAGAAAAATTATGGGCTGAAATATCAATGTCAGAATTGTTGAAAAACATATAAAATATTTTTGTGGAAATATCAAAACTATACTGACAATAAACCTAAGCTTACTTTTTAAAAAAGTGTTTAAGCTCTGTGAATCATCGTCAACAGCACAAAAACTCTGGCACCTGCACCACATTAAGTCAAATTGTGTGCTAGAATAATGTTGTTGTTAAAGGAAATACAATATTATTTTAGATATGCTTGCTGTTTTTGTAAGAATGTTTTCACTCACAGTAAAAATAATTATATGAATAAAGTTGCTAATGAACTTAAGTGTGAACTTCTGAGTTGGGCAGGCCCTATAAAATTCATGAAGAAATTGCTATTGTGTTTGTCTTCACCTTCTTTTTATATCATCTTTACACTTTTATTTCACAATCTACAAAAAAAGTCTCTATATCCTATCTTAAACATTCTCCAATG
The DNA here is from genome assembly GCF_024542745.1 of Macaca thibetana thibetana. Lineage (NCBI taxonomy): Eukaryota > Metazoa > Chordata > Mammalia > Primates > Cercopithecidae > Macaca > Macaca thibetana. The sequence continues at coordinate 65,930,417 of NC_065594.1, forward strand.
CTGTATGCATATCATTTGTATCCTCTAATTGGTTGTCAGCTTTCCAAAGAAGACATTAAGATTCCTCTTTCTACTCATTTTGTATACTGACAGTGTCCACAGTCATAATGGAAGAATAATTTAACAATGCTAATTCGATATCCATAATTCCTTGAGAGCATGCATAAAAAAAGTATAGGAAAAGAATATTTGGAATCCAGAAGCAAAAAAAAAAAAAAAAAAGAATTATTCATCTTCAAAATGAAAATATCATTCCTCTCATAAAAATCCTTCAAGGACTCTGAGGTGTATTAAAAATAAAATTGAAATACTTTAGAATGACATTAAATGATTTTATCACCTGGTCACTAGCTCTTACCCTTTACTGCGTACTCCATTCCCCCGACACCCTTAATGCTCGTAGATCCAATTTGACCTTCCTGATGACCTTCATCTCTCACACACTGGCATAGCATTCTACCTTTGTAATTGTGTTTACTGCATGAAACTAACACCAGTAATTTTGAGATAACATATAGTCATCCAGTAAAACATCTATTTTTTTTTCTTATGTTACTGGAAGATTTTCTTTTCTTCCTCACTCTGTGTTAGTTCCTATATGTTGTGTTTTATAGTTCATTTTACTTACTGAACTATAATGCATTCATGACACTAACACAATTTTCCAGTATGTTCTCAGTACACAGGGCCTGTACCTCTCCCTTGTGTTGTGTCTTGGAACTTGTATGTACTATTTATGCCATAAATAGTTAATTATTATTTGAATTTATGCTAATCACCTTGCCTTTAATGTTCCCCCAACCTAAAATATCAACCCATAGGACACATTCATCTTTAAATTATAACCAAGTTCATGCTCACATTTCCCTCTATCACTGACCTTTTCAACTTAACTATTGCAGGCTTTATTGCTTTTTCTCTGCTGTGTTCTTAGATATATTTATTTTAATCATTCTAATACTTAGTACTCATGTTCTATTGCTTGGTGATCCATGTTGTCCTTGAGATGAAACTTAAGTTTTGAAAATCAAGGACATGGTATTATGTTTCTTAAGAATCTCTAAAGATTTTCTAGGTTAGAACTAGGCTGATAATGTGTGCACAATAAATATTGATGGGTTTATTAAAATGGCCATGGAGAAGGAATAGATAATAATACATGACAACTCATTTTTAAGATGTTTTTACACACTTGGGAACAAAATTTCAGCTGTCTTTTTAAAAGTTTCAAATGTTAGGAGATAAAAATAGTGTCCCTGAACATAAGTGACAGACAGCTGGCTGATAATGTGATGATGAATCATTTGACATTCTTTTATATTTCTTCCTTCAGAGCTCTTAATAAGAATGTGTGCCATTAGTCAGCAACAAGGAATCCTGCATAGTTCGTGGGTGGATCACAAAAGAAGGAGTAGCAAAACAATATTTATTGTCAGAATAATCAAGTGGTAATATTGTCAATTTAGTAAAAGTATAACTCAGTGTAGATGTCTAGGATCCAGAGATGGAACAAAAGAAGGACAAGGTACTATAGCTTTCTATGTTCTGTCTATAAAATGTACTTGTGTGAAAGCAAGACATGCCCTACTCACTACCTGGAATCTTTTCTCCTAGTGCATTTTCACAAAATTGGCTTCTATTTGCCAGTGGGATTGAAGCTTCAAGACCCTTACATTTTTTTTTCTTTCCAGCACTAGCTTTTCAATACTAGCAGAGCTATCAGCCGTGTGAGCTGAGATAACCACTCCATGCTGAAAGGCTTCTGCATTGCTGGAACAGCTCTCAGGATATGGATTTTTTTTAACTTTGTCAAAGCAAGGCTAATGTCTATAGTGATTTTTACAATAATGGACATTCCTACAAAAACAGATGTGCTCATATTTGTCAATTTCCTTTATGAATTTATGAAAATATATTTTATGAGGTATGTAATTTCCTAAATTTTACAACTTGAAAATGAAAATATACCTTACGTTACAGGTTAACTCCATGTTGTATCATGTTTGTAAACTTAGTTTTAATACTAAACTCATTCCTTCTTTACCATTCCTCTGATCCTCTGCTTCCTTATTCAAATGTTTAAACATCATATGTTTTTTATCGTGATTTTTGATACTATGCTTTTTTATCCTCGTTAATATCATTGTTTAACATGATAATATTTAATTTTATATTTGAAATTTGATGAGTGTTTTTAAACTCATAATGCCTAAAATTTAAAGGTCTTTTATTATCAGGATTCCACATGGAAGACACATTTTGGAACTATCACAGTAATAGCTATCATAGTAACACAACAACTGACTACAGTGTTTACAGTGATATATTCCTACTATTAAATGGAGGGACAGTTGTTAGAATGGGTACCCATGAGGACTTGTCCTGTTACACATCTAGAACACCCTAATTGAAATTGCGCTGACCATAAGCAGAAATGAGATACTTACCAAAATGATGAAAATCCTTAATAATGCTCGGGAGTCCTGCTTACAAACGAATAGATGGCATGTAATTAGAAACAAATGGTTGATGCAGATTAGATTGCTAGGAAAATAGAACACAAAGTTCATGTTTGGAAGATTATAACTAGCATAAAACTTTTATATTTTTTCTTGCTTTAAGTTAAAACAGACTACATCCTGTGAACGATTTTACATTTTTCAGAAATACATTAAATACATGGTCCTATTTAATCTTCTAAAAAATGTTATGCTTAGCAAGCAGCAATTTCACGATGGTCAAATTCCTAATATGAGAGAAGTAGAAATAGGAAAAATAGGTCACTCTGATACTTATGTTTTCATTTTGCTTAATGTAAGTTTGTATATTTCAATATAACATTAATAGATATCGTGTCCCTTCACAGTTCTAAAGTAGTAAGCAAAATAAATTAATTTTACCCATGCAATTAAAACCAATTTCAAAGAATATTGAGGTAGTACACTGTTACGGGGATTAGTATGACTCACTAATGCAGTTGAAAGGTAGTGGCTCCTAATCCAGTATATGAATCATGGAGATGAGAGAAATGGTTAGATAAAGAGATATTTAAAAGTAGAATCTCCCAAAATGATTTTAAAAGTAAGAAAAAAATAGAGTCTCGTTTGGGATCTATTGTAGAGATATCAACTTGGCAACTTGTCAGCATAAAGACAGTAAAATGAAAGCTGTGAGTATTAAGCATATTCACCAAGGGGAGTGTTTAGAATGAGAAGAAAAGGTAAACAAGGAAAGTACATTAAGACTTTTTAAGATGAGGAGAACAGAAATTAAGTACATAGTAAGGATAATTGGAACTTTCAGAGGAAAAGAATAAATGTATTTACACTGATATTTGGTAGAAAGTGTTTCAGTGAAGAAAGATCAATGATCAATATAACAAGTACCTACAAACTATATGCAGAGACTAAAAAAAAATTATACAATGGATTGTATTTCCAGGTGCTAATTGCAAATTTAGTAATTAAATGTGGAAGATTGAATAAAAAGTAAGCCCATAGAATTAGAGAGCATGTGTGCAAGTAGAGATTTCTGAAAATTTTTGAGGAAAAGGAAAGATCACAGGTGCTAGAGGGAGACTAACATCAAAATAAGATGGATAATTGGCAGAAAGAAATATGCTATTTCATTGAAATTATGGTTATGAAGGACAAAAAAGGTTCGGATATTAGTGAGAAAAATTAAAATAAATTAACGTCAGGTCTGACAAGCTGGAATGACAAGTAATGCCAAGCGTAGGAGAAGAGATTAAGCAGTAATACCTGTGTTGTTACAGGACCGAGAAAGAGAAGAATCAGTATGTTGATGGGTGCAGCACACCAATATGGCACAAGTATAGATTTTAATAAAGAAATAAAAATTTAAAATAAAAAGAAGTTGAGATACATTTTTAATTTCACATGAAGTAAGATATAATACTATTTATTAAGAGTTTTGGGGGTGTTGAGAGAAAACTTGGTTTTAAAGATAATGGAATTTGAAGTGCTAATTATTTATAAATAGAGACAATTGACTGTAAGAATTATGGAGGTTGAGGTATAATTTTGATCAATATTTACTGTACGACCAGTATGCCAAATACTGCTCAAACCCCTGAGGTGATACAATGATACACAGCATAGAGAGAAGTGTCTCTGACCTTCATAACTACATAAGTCATGTCCAAGAATGTGCATAAAGAAAGATATATGCTGTGATCTAGGGATTTAAATGACATTTGGTAGAAAAGAAAGTGACTTTGTGTTTGCATCCGAAAGTCTGCAACTTTAGTGGCAGAAGATGAGGAAAATTTAACTAGGTGAATCTGGAATATTAGAAAAAGATAGTAGGAGAGTAAAAAGGGGATGATTAATAAGTACAAAAATACAGTTAGATAGAATAAATAAGATCTCATATTTGGTAGCATGATGGCATAACTGTAGTTAATGATTTATTGTATGTTTTAAAAATAACTAGAAGAGTGAAATTAGAATGTTCTTAGTACAAAAAAATGGTAAATGCTTAAGGTGATGGATAAACCAATTACCCTGATTTTGTCATTATACCTTCTACGCCTACATCAAAATATCACGTATACCCCATACATATATACAACTATTATATATACCCATAGCAGTTATTAACAAAAATACAAAAATAAAAAAGAAGGAACATCATATATGATAACCCAGAGGTGACTGGCATATGTGATGACCCAGAAGTTCAGCCTGATGCAAGAATAAAGAGAAAGGGAGGGAGGAAACAAAAGTATTTTGGGGCCCTGTTGTGAGGCACGGCAGAACATGCAAGCAAATACAAGTTTTTACAAATTGTTTCAACTTATGGTTGACTGTATGGACCAATATAAAATCAGTAAGAAACTAGCATTATGGTTTACCATAGTAAGTGGAGTTATTGGACTTGATTAAATTCCACTAGAATTACATTGGTAACATGATTAAAATGGAAAAAGCCAAAAAGTGAAGAGACTGATCATGGCATTCTGTGGTATTCGAGGTGAGTGATGATAGCCTACATTTTAGAAATGTGGTTATAGAAAAAAGCGATCTTAACATTTTTGACATATCTTCAAGAAAACTTTGTGATTTATTGACTTGGGAGTATATAGTAAGATAGCATCAAGGATGAGTCTAACAAATTGTTAGTTACTAGTCAAAACCTGTTGACACTCTAACTCAGACAGAGAAACAAGACCATATTTTGTAAGGCAATTATGAGTTAAGTTTTGGATCCACTGAGATTGATATTCCATTTGAACACCCAAAAAATTATGGTAAATAATTTTTGGTTGAAACTTTTATTTCCTTGTGATGCATTTTTGCTTTTGTTTGTTTTATTTTTACCCAAACACTATTTTTAAATGGAAAGAGTTTATTGATATTGTTGAAATATTTTATATTTTCCAATTATTATTATTAATATTTTCGAGATGGAGTCTCGCTCTGTTGCCCAGGCTGGAGTGCAGTGGCACAATCTCAGCTCACTGCAACCTCCAGTTCTCAAGTCCAAGTGATTCTCCTGACTCAGCCTCCTGGGTAGCTGGGACTAAAGGCGCTTGCCACCATGCCCAGCTAATTTTTTGTATTTTCAGTAGACAGGGTTTCACTGTGTTAGCCAGGATGGTCCGGTTAAATTTTTAATGTTTTCTGGTATTCTATTAAAAAAAAAATTATTCCTTTTCTCTGTTTTACCATTTATATTTTCTATAGAGATATGTCAATAATGAATGCTGTTATATATAGAGAAGTAGGTTATCTAATGTTTCATCTGAAAAGAAAACAACTTTTAACATTTTCAAAATTGTTAATATAATAGGTTATTTCACTGACTGTATCAAATAACTTTCGCTTTGAAAGCTAAAGGTATACTTAAAATTCATATTTTTTCCTCTATTTTATCATTCTCTGGGATTTTATATAGCAGCTATTAATGATTTGTTATTTGCTATTTAAAACTAGAATTTCTATTTACATTAAATATCTAACTTATATAATAAATAATACCTACCCAATGCAGTGTTTAAGTTTTTATCCTTGAGATTTTTGAAGTCATAGTTATTTCTTCCAATTTATTATTTTAAGATGAAAATAATAACTCATCACTGAAAATTAAGCAATGTTAACATTAATCATATTTGTATGTATGAACCTTGAACAAATGACATTAAGTTAAAAAAGTGAGACATGAAAGAGATATATTTTATGATGCCGCTTACATAAAATATTGAGAATTGGTAAATACAATAATTTAGTGGTTGCTTTCAATGGCAACATTAGTGTTTGCTGGGTGCTAGAAATCAGGGATGTTTGAAGTGTATATTTATAAAATAAAATATTTTTACTTCAATAACATAATTATCTTTATTTTACATTTCTATTTTTTTTCAAACTTCTTCAGTTGGCCACTTTTGCTATTTATTAATTCAAATACTGTTTTAATTTTCTATTTTAGTTTTCATTAACTTTTTACCTTTTCCTGAATTATAAGTATTTTGTCATTATCTCATTAATTTTGTTATAGCTTTTATATCATGAATTATATACTTTCAATAATTTTATTGAGAAACAAAAGCTGATATGGAAACAACTTGGAGATTTACCAAATAACTTAAAACAAAACTATTATCAACCTAGCAATCCTATTATTATTGCATGTATACCCCAAAAATGTAAGTTATTCTACCATAAAGACATACATATACATACATATGTTCATTGCAGCACAATTCACAATAGCAAAGACATGGAATCAACCTAGATGCCCATCAGTGATGGACTGTATAAAGAAAATGTGGTACGTATACACCATGGAATACTATGCAGGCATAAAGAAGAACAAAATCATGTCCTTTGCAGCAACATGGATGCCGGAGGACATCATTCTTAGAGAATTAATGCAGGAACAGAAAACTAAATACCACATTTTCTCATTTATAAGTGGGTGCTAAACATTGAGTACTCATGGACACAGAGAAGGAAACAATATACACTAGGTACTTCTTAAGGGCGGAGGATGAGAGGAGTGTGATGTTTGAAAAGCTCCCTATCAGGTACTGTGCTCATTACTTAGGTGATGAAATAATCTATATACCAAACCTTTGTGACATGCAATTTATCCATGTGACAAACCTACATGGGAACTCCCTGGACCTAAAATAAAGGTTGGAGGAGAAAACAAAAAAAAAAAAGCAGATGTATCATGAGATTGTACTTACTTTTGTTAAGTGTCAACACTTCTTTTTTTAAAAAAAATTTTTTTACTTTTGTTAAGTGTAAACATAACAAAAGTGTTAATTGTTTACTTTTGTTAAGTGTAAACACTTCTTTGGTAATATTCTTTTGTAGTATTTTTCAACTACACCAAAACTACTGCTTTTTTTTCCTTTTTACTAAGGCCACTCACCCCTTTTATACAAAATAGATATTCCCAGATCTGCTTTGTACCTGATAACATCTTTTAGCATATAACTTATCTTTATGTATTACGCTCTCAGATCTTGATGTAGGGGGCTCATTAGTGTTTACAGACTTATCTGATATGTTTTTATTGTAATGATGCATGAAATATTCCAAATTTCAGGCAGTATGATTTACATAATGTTGGAAGATGGGAAACTTTCCTGCTTGGTGATTTCACATTCAAAATATAAAGTTCTACATCATCTATTACCTAATATCAAAATTATACTTATTGAAAATATAATTCCAGAATGGATGCATAGAAGGATGTAAATGAGAGTAGTGGGTCAGAGTGATAAAAGAGATTGAGACAATTCTGAATTTTTAAAGTAATCAAAACGTCCCTTTAAAGGTGAAACCTCAATCCAGCTTTAGTTGACTATTCACAGTGGTGGGTGAACAGAAATACTGTATTTTCTTATATTACAACTGATCTTCTGTAACAAAATTTTTTCACTTGAATTTGTGTTTGTTATTATCAGTAACTCCTTTTGACAAACAGATTGCCAAATAAAATCACTTATTTCAAAAATTTTGAATGGATTGCCATTGTGTTTATCTCCTAAATGTTTAGATGTTGGCAGATGGAGAACTGTGATTTGGTTTGCCTAAAAATCTGAACTCAATACTCATATGAGTTTTTTATTATACTTTTGATTATGTATGTTTTCTTATTCTAACAGATATAATTTTGTCATAATTTTGTTATTGATTTTTAGTAGGAATATCATTTGTAACATGCTTCTTAAGACTCATATTGCTTATTCTGTTTCTAGGTTTTACTATGGGAGCTACAAAAGTGTGCTTTAGAAAATGAGATTTTGATATATTTGCAAATTACATTAAATGTGTTCCTGTCAAGGATAGCTAAAAATTCCTGAAAAGATTATTACTTTGGTCACTTGAGTCTTCTAAACACACAAAAAACTTTTAATGTACACACTGAAGATAGATTATTTCCTCTGAAGAACTGTTTTTACAATTGCAATGACTTTTAGTTCTTAAACCTGAGAATTAAAACTACCTAGCTGAACAAAATTAAGGCACTTAAAAAATAAGCATTATCTCTTACATTATTACAAATAAGCACTAAAATATTATCAAATAAAATAATATTTAAATACACAAATAAGAAACCTCATGGTCTGCTAAATCTATTTGTTTATTTACAACAAACTATATAATTCCACTTAAACTAAAATTCCACTAGATATCTCTTAGAATATAGTAATTACAAAGGAGACCATAGAAACCTCAAGAAAATGATGCAAGTTTACCTTAGAGATTTATCTATAGAAGCGTGTGAAAACCCACTATATCTTTTTTCAAAGACTTAAGCTTCTGTTCAAGAGTTATTTTCTATTTAAAGACTATAGTCACCAAGGGAAACCAAAACCTGGTATTAAGAGAAAGCTGTTCTGTGTTGTGTTTACTGCCAGACTGCTGTTCAGAAACATTTTGTCTACCAAAATAAGTAATTTCCTTTCAATAAACCACATCAACTCTAAAGTAGCTCTTTCCATAAGCATTATCTATATTGTTTTCAATATTTTAAAGAAGCATACCACTTGGTTCACTGTTTTCTCTTTATTTATTACTTGGGTCCCCTTCTTTCCTTCAGCACTCCACCTACATCAATCACCCAATTCCCTATAAACACATAAACTACAAACCTACCTCAAAAATACTGTGGCTCAGTTTTAAACCACCTCAAAAAAGTGAGTCGCATAAATTTTTTGGTTTCCCAGTACATACAAAAGTTGTTTACACTGTACTGTGTCTGTTAAGTGTGCCACAACATTATATCTAAAACAAACAAGATATATATCTTAATTTTTAGAATACTTTATTACTAAAAGAATGCTAACAATTATCAGAGTCTTTAGCAAGTCAGAATCTTTTTGCTGGTGGAGGGTCTTTGCCTTGATGTCGATAGCTGCTGACTGATCAGGGTAGTGGTTGCTGAGGGCTGGGATATCTGTGGCAATTTCTTTAAGACAAAAGTGAAATGTGCTATGTCGATTGACTCTCATTTCATGAAAGATTTCTCTATAGCATGTAATGTTCTTTGATGCAATTTTCTCCACAGTAGAACTTTTAAAATTATAGTCAATCCTCTCAATCCCTGTTGCTGCTTTATCAAGTAAGTTTATATATCATTCTCAATACTTCATTGTCATTATCACAATGTTAACTGCATCTTCATAAGGAGTAAATTTCAAGAATCACTTTATCATTCATAAGAAGCAAATATTCATCGATTCTTCAAATATTATCAAGAGACTGGAGCAAGGCAGTCACAACTTCAGGATCCATTTTAATTCCAATTCTCTGGTTATTTTCATTACATCTCCAGTTACTTCCTCCACTGAAGTTCTGAACCATTCAAATTCATCCTTAAGGGTTGAAATTGGCTTCATTCAAGCTCCTGTTCATGTTGATATTTTGACCTTCTTTGAATAACAACTGCTCTTAATGGCATCTAGAATGGTGAATACTTCCCAGAAAACCTTCAATTTACTTCGGCCAGATCCATCAGAGGAAGAAGTATCTCTGGTAGCTATAGCCTTAAAAATATATTTCTTAAAAAATGAGACTTGAAAGTTGAAATTACTTTTCATTTCATGGGCTGTAGAATGGATATTATGGTAGCAGCCATGAAAACAAGTTTCTTGTATATCTCTATTAGAGATCTTGAGTGGCGATGTGCATTGCCAATGATCAGGATATTTTGAGAATACTTCTTTCTGAGCAGTAGGTCTCAATAGCAGGCTTAAAATATTCAGTGAACCATGCTATAAATAGATATGCTGTCATCCAGGCTGTACTGTTCCATTTGTAGAGCATATGCTGAGTAGATTTAGCATAATTCTTTAGGGCCTTAGAATTTTCAGAATGGTAAATGAGTATTGGCTTTAAGTTAAATTCACCAGCTGGGTATTTACCCACAGGAAAAAACAGTAACACTATATCAAAGGGATACCTACACTCACAAGTTTACTTAGGACTTCACAACAGCAACAGAGAAGACCTGAGAAGAAGGAGACCAATGTAGGAATGATTGGTTGGTGGAGCCATCAGAACATGCAATATTATCTATTAAATGTTCCATCTTGTATGAATGCGGTTTGTGCTGACCCAAAGCAATCACAACAGGAACATCACAAATCACTGATCACAGGCCACCTTAAAACTTACAATAATAATGAAAGGCTTTGAAATATTGTGAGCATGACCAATGTGTGACACAGAGAAATAAATTGTGCACGAGCTGTTAGAAAAACGGTGCTGATAGATTTGCTGGGTGCAGGGTTTCTTCAAACCTTCAATTTGAAAAAAATACATTATCTGTGAAATGCAATAACATGAAGCAGAATAAAATAAGATATGCCCCCCAGGTAGATTTTTGGTTTTTTATTCTTTCACACTTTGACTTGTGGTCATCTCATTATATATACGGAAATGTGTGTCATTACTCATCTCATAAAAAATGTGACAGTTATTGCGCACATCTTTCTGAATTGATCACTCAAAGCTAGGTTTAATTGCTATCATACATTGGTAATGGTCCAATATATGCTTTGAAATTGTTTTATAAAAGCATTGACCAATTGATATTTTATTATTTTTAGTCTAAAGAGTTGAGTGAAAATAAACATCTTTGAACTTCTCTTCTCATAAACAAGTGTGTTTTTTACTCTTAGGGATGGGTTCCCAGAAATGGAATTGTTGGAACAAAGTGTAAATGTGTTTTTAATTTTTGTAGATGTTGCCAGATGGCTTTGTAAGGTTTTTTTAAACAATTCACATCTCTTCTAGCATTGTAGAAGAGTACTTTAAGCCTTCATTCCTGCTGACAGTAGATGTTATCACTCATTTTAATTTTGTCAGACTGATATGTGTAATGTGATATCTCATTCTTACTTTAACTTGCATTTCTCTGACTAGCAGTACATTTCAGCATATTTTCATATGTATGCTCGTCATTTGAATTTGCTGTTATGTGACTTGCATTTTCATATTCCTGCCTATTTTTCTATTATTTTGGGGGGTTAGTCCTTTGTATGTAATACATGTTGTCTTTATGTTGCAAGTAATTTTAATTTAAATTAAATTGTTTTTCTGTTAATCTTCATTTCAGTATTACTTTTTCTAAACAAAGTCTGCCTTTTAAATTGAAGGTTTTTTTTTTTTTTTTTTTTTTTTTTTTTTTTTAGTTCAGAATATACTTAACTCTTCTAAGATTGTAAATGCACATTCAGGAATATTTTTGTAGGGCTTTTATTTCTTAAAGCATCTATTTTTCTATTCTAAGATATATGCCCAGGTTTATACTATCAACTTTATTTTACAAATTTACTTACAAATTTACTTATCTTGCACCTCTTGCAATAGGCGTTACTACCTTTTAAAATATTTGGTCAAATTATCTGGTCCTGGAGATAACATTTTTGGAGAGAATTTTAGTTACAGATTCTATTTCCTTAGTAAGAGTGCTTTAGAGTTTTATGTTTCATACTGAATAAGTTAATATAGTACATACTTCTCTAGGAAATAATGCCTTTTTACTAAGTTGTCTTATTTATATGTGTAGTTTTTTTTGTAGTATTCCTTTTTAAATATTTACAATTCATAATTATATTATCTGTTTTATTCTTAGTATTAGTAATTTGTGTCTTGTCTCTTTTATCTTTGTTAGTCTTCTTAAAGACTTATTAGTTTTACTGAGTTTTTCAAAGAACTGTCTTTCTGTTTAATTTTTATTTTCTGATTTTTTTTTTCTATTTTCATTTTTATGATTTTTCTTCATTCTGCTTGATCTGGGTTTAGTTTGCTCTTTTTTTCTAGTTTCTTAAGTTGGAAACTTAATTATTTAATATAAATTTTTATAATATAAACATATAATGAAGTAAATGTTTTTCTCAACAATACTGTAGTTATAAAACACAAATCTGGCAATTTAAATATTTTCACTCACTGTTCTTTTTAAATTTATTCAAAACTTCCTCTTGGACCAACAGTTTATTAAGAAGTGTGGATTGTTTGGTCTGTCATTAATTTTAACTTAGTAATTGTCAATCAAATATCAATAAACATTTGTGTAGAGCTTTTTGTGTGAGTATAAATTTTCAACTCATTTAGGTAAATATGAGGAGCACAATTCCTTGATCATATGACATGACTATGTTAAGCTTTGTAAGAAACTTTCAAACTGTCCTCCAAAGTGGTTGTTCCATTTTGCATTCCTACCAGTAATTAAAGAGTTCCTGTTGCTCGCTCGGTGTCTTCATAAGCATTTGAAATTGCTAGTGTTTTGGGGTTTAGGTGTAGATAAAGTAAAATTTTTGTTTCAATTTGTTTAATTTAATTTCATAATGAAATGATGTTGAGCATCTTTTCATACACATTTATATTTGTATATCTTTGGTGCAATGAAAGTTCAGTATCTTTGTGCCCCTTTTAAAATTAAGTGTTTTGTTTTCTCATTGTTATTGAATCTAAAAGGCTCTTTGCTTATTTTGAGCACACTTTCTTTATCAGATATGTGTCTTGCAAATATTTTCTCCAAGTTAGTGGCTTCTTGTTTTCTTCTATAAATAATGTATTTTGCAAAACAGAATTTTAAAATTTTAATGAAATCTAACTTAACAAATTTTTGTTTTTTCATGAGTTATGCTTTTCATATTTTTGTTTTATATAAAAAGTCATCATCATATCCAAAGTAATCTCTATTTTTTCTTATGCAATCTTCTAAGACGTTCTATAGTATTATGATTTACAAAGTCTGTAGTAAATTACCTAAACGTATAAAATCTTACCAGGAGTAGTGGTTCATGCCTATAATCCCAGTACTTTGGAAGGCCAAGATGGGTGGATCACAAGGTCAGGAGTTCGAGACCAGCCTGGCCAATATGGTGAAACATGTCTCTACTAAAAATACAAAAAAAAAAAAAAAAAAAAATGTGTTAGCTGGAAGTGGTGGCACTCACCGGTAGTCCCTGCTACTCGGGAGGCTGAGGCAGAAGAATCACTTGAACCTGGGAGGTGAAGGTTGCAGTGAGCCAAGATCGTGCCACTGCATTCCAGTCTGGGTGACAGAGTGAGACTCACCCCAAATTTTTTTTTTTTTAAAGGTAAAAAATCTGTGCCTAAATTCTTTTTTAAAAATGTGTACAATTATTAGTTTTTTATGAAAGGAATGTATTTTTCTCCATTAAATAGCTCTTCATTCTTTTGTCAAATATCAGTGTATTCTGTTTCTTTAGATCTATTTCTGGGCTCTGTTTGCTGTTTCCATTGTTCTGATTGTTTGCTATTTCTGCCCATTATCATATTTTATAGATTATTGTAGCTATACAGTAAGTCTGGATATCAGGTACTGTCAGCACTCCAACTTGAATTTCTTAAATAGTGTGTTAGTTATTTTGGGTCATTTGACTTTTCATACAAGTTTTAGAATCTTTTCTATCTGTTTTTAATTTTTTATATCCACTATGTAAGTACTTGGGATTTTGATTGGAATTGTTTTAAATCAATTTATCAATTGAGGAAAATGAACAGCCTTAAGTTTTTCTACGCACGAGTTCAAAAAATCTCTCCAGTGATTTAAATCAAGTTTGATTTCTTTCATCAGAGTTTTGTAGTTTTTATCATTTAGATATTGTCCATATTTTTGTTAGATTTATACCCAAATCACTCTCTTGTTTCTTCTTTTTCTTTGTATGGGGAAAGAGTAGGGAAGGTGACGCTAATGTAAATAGTGCTTATTTTTAATTTCAAATTTAAGTTGCTCCTTGCTGGTATTGAAGAAATCACTTGACTTATTGATATTAAACTTGTAATATCAATCTTGCTACAGTTGCTTACTTTTAATTACTTTATTTTAATTGATAAATAAGGTTGAATATATTTATCATATAAAACATTGTGTTTTGAAATATGTGTACATTGTGGAATCGCTACATAGAGTTTATTAACATATGAATTATCTCACATTCTTTCATTTTTTTGTGGTGAGAACACTTAAAATCCACTCTCAGTGATTTTTAAGAATACAATACATTGTTTTTAATTACAGTCATCGCATTGCACAATAGACCTCTTGAACTTATTTCTCCAATCTGATCAAAAGTTTGTATCCTTTGGCCAAGATCTCCTCAACCATACTCCCTCCCACAACCTGAGCCTCTGGTGGCCACCATTCAATTTTGTGGTACTATGAGTTAATATTTTTAGGTTCCACATATAAGTGAGGTCATGCAGCATTTGTCTTTCTGTGTCTAGTTTATTTCACTTAACATTATGCCCATAATGGCCTACGGATTCATCTAGGTTAAGGACAGGATTTTTTTTCTTTTTAGAGGTTGAATAGTATTTCATTTTGTGTGTGTGTGTGTGTGTGTGTGTGTGTGTGTGTGTGTGTGCCAGTGATATATATAAATCCAATGTGATGTAGGATTTTTCTTCTCAGCCACTTTGCAAACCAGCACTTCTGGCCAGCAACCCCCTGCCCAGGTCCCGCTCAGCCATAGTGGCATGCCCAAACTCAACTGTGTTACAGCTTGTACCCTACCCACGTTCAGTGGTTTCTGAGCTCTTATACCATACCCAAGAAGAATGAGGATACACTGGACAATGAGTGGTGAGAAGGGCAGAGAATATAAATCCCAAGTTCATTTTCTTTATTCATTTATCCATTGATGAACACAGTTTGATTTTATACCTTGACTTTTGTGAATAATACTTCAATGAACATTGGTGTGCAGTTCATTCTTTGACACTCTGATTTCATTTCCTTTGGATATATATCCAGGGGTGAGATTATTGGATCATAGGGTGACACTTTTTATTTTTTTGAGGAACCTTTATGCTGTTTTCCATAATGGCAGTATTAATTCATATTCCTACCAACAATGTATAGGCTTCCCTTTTCTTTATGTGCTCACCAACACTTATCATTTTGATAATAATCCTTCTAACAGGTTTGAGGTGGTATCTCATTCTTTTTTTATATTTCCCTGAGGGTTAGTGATGTTGAGTTTTTTTTTCATATACTTGTTGGCTATTTGTGATTCTTATTTTTAGAAATGTTTAATTAGGTACTTTGCTCACTTTTAAATTAGGTTATTTGTTTTCTTACTACTGAGTTGTTTAATTTTTTATATGGCTGACTTATTAACCACTTACGATATGCATGGTTGGCAAATATCCCATTTCCTAGATGTCTCTTTACTCTGTTGATTTTTTTTTCTTTTTTTTTTTTTTTTTTTTTTTTTGACTGTGATTTAGGGTTTTTCTTCTCAGCCACTTTGCAAGCCGGGGACTTCTGGCCAGCAACCCCTTGCCTAGGCCCCACTCAGCCACATTGGTGTGCCCAAGCTCACCTGTATTATAGCTTATACCCATGTTCGGTGGTTTCTGAGCTCTTATACCATGTCCAAGAAGAATGAGGATATGCTGGACATTGAGTGGTGAGGAGTGTAGAGAAGAATTATATTGAGTAATGAAAAAACTTTCAGTGAAGAGAGAACGTGACGGTGGTCCCTGTACTCAGAGGTGGGAAATGCCCCTCATGTGGCTGGGTCTGAGGCCTTCTATGGACTCAGAATGGGGAGTGTGTGCTGATTGGTTTGTGAGTGTGCAAAAAAGGTTAAAGGAAGATACCACTCAAAGGTGGGCACAACAGTGTAGAAAACCAATTAGGAAAGGGTAGGTATATGTAAACTAGGTGAAGTGTGGGGATCAGTCAAGGGAAAACATGCCAAACAGGAAGACATGTTCTCACTCTTGTCTGAGGATTTAACTTTTAGCTTGGTTTTAAGGCTTTAAGCTGTCTTTGGCTTAGAGGTGAGGTTTCATCAGGGACCTGTCCCTATCTGCCAGGCATTTGGTTACCTCCTGTAACTATCAGCTGTGCAAAAGCTTTTCACTTGATGTAATCCTATTTGTCTGTTTTTTGCCTTTCTTGCCTAGATTTTTAGGGACATATCCAAAAAATTATTGCCCAGAACAATGACATGGGACCCTTCTCCTAGTTTTTCTCTTACTGGTTTTAAAGTTTTGGAACTTACATGTAAGTCTTTAATTCATTTTGAGTTGATTTTTGCATATGGTGTTAGTCGAAGGTCTAATATTATTCTTCTATACATCAATATCAAGTTTCCCATTACCATTTATTAAACAGACTGTAATTTCCTCATTGTGTGTTCTTGATTTATGTCAAAAATTAATTGACCACAAATGCACAGATTTACTTGTGGGTTCTCTATTTTGTTCCATTTGTCTATGTGTCTGTATGCACATTTAATTACTAAAACTTTGTGTTATGTTTCAAAATCAGGTAGTCTGACGTCTCCACCTTTTTTCTTTTTGCTTAAGATTGCTTTGGTTTGGGGGTCTTTATGGATCCATACAAATTTTAGGATTGTTCTTATTTCTGTGAAAAATGTCATTGGAATTTTCGTGGGGATTATGTTGAATATCGGAATCATTTTGAATAGTATGGACATTACAACAATAACGTAGGTAATTCCTCCAATCCATGAACATGTGATAACTTTCATATTGTTTGTATCTTCTTTGATTTTTTTCACCAGTTTTAAAGTTTTCAGGGTACAGAACTTTTGCCTCATTGGTTAAATATTTTCCTATGTATTTTTTGTAGTTATTGTAAATAGAATTGTTTTACTTATTTCTTTTTGATATAGTTCATTGCTAGAGTGTGGAAACACTAGTAATTTTTTAATTATTTATTTTGTATCCAGTACTTTACTGAATTAGTTTATTAGTTATAGCAGTTTGCCAGGAATCTTTAGGGCCTTCTGTACATAAGATCATATTGTCTGCAAACAAGGACACTTTAACTTTCTCCTTCTAAATTTGGATATATATATTTTTTTCTTTTTCTTGCTAAATTGTTCTGGCAAAAACTTCTAGTAGTATGTTAAACACAAGTGGTGAGAGTAAGCGCTTTGTCTTGTTCCTAAATATACAGAAAAAGTTTTTGACTTTTCACTATTTACTATAATGTTAGTTGTGATTTTTGTCACATATGACCTTTATTGTGTTGATATACCTTCCTTTATACATAAATTGTTGAAAGTTTTTGTTATAAAAGAATGTTGAATTTTGTCAAATGCCTTTTCTGCAAATATTGACATGCTTATATAGTTTTTGTTCTTAATGCTGTTAATGTTGTCTATCACATTTATAGATATTGGTTCAAAATGGTTCAAAAATTTGTTCAAAACTGTTCAAAATTGGTTCAAAATTGGTTCAAAAATTGGTTCAAAATGGTTCAAAATTGGTTCAAAAACACCAAAAGTGGTGTTGAACCGTTTTTGTATCCTTGGAATAAATCTCACTTTATCATGGTGAATGTTCCTTCTGATTAATTTTAATTAGCTAGTGTTTTTTGTTTTTTTTTTTTTAAGATTTCTGCATAGTTGTTCATCAAGAAAATTGGTCTGTAATTTTCTGTTCTGGTAGTGACCTTGTCTATCTTTAGTATCCGGGTAAAACTGGCCTGGTAAAATGAGAGGGAAGCATCCCTACTTCTTTATATATTTGAATGCTGTGATAAGGATTGGTATTAATTCATTAAATGTTTGGTAGAAATCAGCAGTGAGGTCATTAGTTCCTGGGCATTTTTTGATAGCAGACTTTTTATTACTGATTCAATTTCCTTAGTCGTTAATGGTCTATTCAGGTTTTCTATTTCTCATAATTCAGTCTTAGAAGGTTGTATGTATTTAGAAATTCACCCATCTCTTCAAGGTTATACATTTTTGGGGGGTTTAATTATTCATCCTAGTCTCATAACCCTTTGTATTTCTGTAGTATCGATTGCACTGTACCTTCTCTTTTTCCAATTTTAATTACCTGAGTTTTCTCTTTTTTTCTCAGTCTACCTAGAAATTTGTGTATTTTATCTTTTCAGAAAACCAACTCCGTTTTTAAAACTGTTTTCCAGTCTCTGTTTTATTTCTGCTATGATATTTATTGTTTTATTCTTCTTATTTTCTTCTGTCTTAGTTTGTTCTTTTTCTAATTCCTTGAGGTGTAACAGCTTGTTTATTTGAAATTTTTCTTCCTTATTCATATAGGCATATATTGTTAAAAATTTCCCTCCAGATCTGCTTTTGTTGTGTTTTTAAAATTTTGGTATACTGTATGTTCATGTTTATTATAGTATTCTTAAAATTTATTTTTAAATTTCCTCTTTGCCCCATTGGTTGTTTAGAAGCATGGTGTTTAATTTAACATGTATTTTCAGATTTTCCAAAATTCTTCCTCATATTGATTTCTAGATTCATACCATTATGGTCCAAAAAGACACTCGATTTGATTTCAATATTCTTAAATATGTTAAGACTTGTTTTGTGGACTAATATATGATCTATTGTGGAGAATGCTCTCTCCGTGCTTGAGAAGAATGTATATTCTGCTGCTTCTGGATGGAATGTCCTGTATGTCTCTAAGGTTTATTTTGTATCAAGTGTTGTTTATATCCAATGTGTTTGTATTGATTTTCTGTCTCAATACTCTGTTCATTGCTAAAAGTGGGTTATTGAAGTCCCTTAATAATATTGTAGTATCGTCCATCTCTCCCTTCCAATCTACTAGTATTTTACATATTTCAGTGTTTCAATATTGGATGCACATATATTTACCATTCCTTCTTGGCTAATTGATTTATCATTATATAATGACCTTCTTTGTCTTAAAGTCTTCTTTTCTGATGTTTTGTTTCCCTTGGTTCCTGGGATATCTTTTTCTATTCTTTCACTTTCATTCTATATGTATCCATAGAAGTGAAGTGAGTCTCTTGCAAGAATTATGTAGTTGGGTCTTGTTTCTTTATCCATTCAGCCACTCTATGTCTTTTGATTAAAGAATGTAATTCATTTAGATTTAAAGTTATTGTTTACTTACTTCTGCTATTTTTAATTGTTTTCTGTTGTTTTGTAAATCCTTTCTTCTTTTCTTCCTTTTGCTGTTTGCCTCAGTGATTAGATTACTTTCTTTAGTAGTATACTTTTATCCTTTACTTTTTCTCTATTGTGTATCTTACTGAAGCTTACAAAAATATCTCATAATTATGACATACATTTTTAAGCTCATAAATTCATGTCATTTGGATGAAATACACTACATTTTTCTCCAACCCCTACCCACGTTTTAAATTATTGATGCCACAGTTACATCTTTTTATACTGTGTGTCCCTTGTAAAATTATTGTAGGTATGATTATTGTAATAGTGTTGTCTTTTAAACTTTATTCTAAATTTACAAGTGATTTACACATTATCATTACAATGTTAGAGTTTTCAAATTTTACTATATACTCACTTTTACCATCTAATTGTTTCTTTTTTAAATGTAGGTCCATGTTTCTGACCCATTTCATTCTCCATGTTTTGGAAGAAGTTATTTAAACTTTTCTTTCAAGGCAGGTGTCCTGGTGGCAAATTTTTGTTTGTCGAGAAAGTCCTTAATGCTTTTTTTCAATTTTGAAGAATAATTCTACTGAATAAAGAAATATAAGCTGGTGTTTCATTTTGTTTTTCTTTCAACACTTTAAAATGTCACTCTACACTTTTGCTAAAATTGTTTCTGGAGAAGTGCAGTGTAATTCTTATCATCGTTTCCCTGGAGGTAAAGTGTTCTTCATTTCAGGCTGCTTTAAAGATTTTATGTTTGTCTCTGGTTTCCTATACTTTAAATATAATATATCCAGGTATAGATTTTTTAGTATTCATCTTGGTTGCTGTTCTCTGAGCTTCCGTAATCTATAGTTTAGTGTCTGTCCTTAATATTTTTAAAAACCTCAGCCATTATTACCTCAAATTATTCTTCTGTTCCTTTTGCTCTTTCTTCTTCTTTTATTACAATTATGCATATGTTACATATTTTATAATTATCTTACGGTTTTTGAAAATCCTGTTTTAGTTTTAATAGATTTTTCCTTGTATCTTAGTTACAAATCAATGGTTTATCTTCAAGCTCATTGATTTTTTCACTGGCTGTGTGTAGTCTCTGATAAGCCCATATAGGAGATCCTTCATTTCTGTTACTATGTTTTTTATTTTTAGCATGTCCTTTTGATTTTTCTTTGTTTCCATATCTCTGCTTATACTATGCATATGTTTGTACATGTTGCCTACTTTTTTCATTATAGCACTTAAAATATTTTTCATAGTTATTTTAAATTTCCTTTGTGATAATTTCAAAACCTTTGTCTTACCCTGTTTCTGATGCTTGCTTCCTCTCTTCAGACAGGGTTGGTGTGTTACCTTTTAGCACATTTTTTGGTAGAAAGCCAGACAAAATTATCGCATAATAGGAATTAAGGTAGATAGGTATTTAGTGTGACGTTTTATATTGTTTTGGCAAGGAATTAGGCTGTGTTTACTGCTTTCTGT
Source organism: Macaca thibetana thibetana (assembly GCF_024542745.1). Classification (NCBI taxonomy): domain Eukaryota; kingdom Metazoa; phylum Chordata; class Mammalia; order Primates; family Cercopithecidae; genus Macaca; species Macaca thibetana. The sequence continues at coordinate 65,951,298 of NC_065594.1, forward strand.
AGCTATGATGTCAGTGGCTAAAATTTTTTCTAGTGATCTTATTTTGTCTCCCTGCTTATGTTTGGATTTGTCAAGAGATATCTTAAATGGATTGAGGCTTGCAGTTCTTTTAGCTGTAATCTCCTGTTACTATACAGGAACCCTATTGGTGTGGTCATAAGCTGTGTGACAGTGGGAGGTATACTGTAGACCTAGGTATTAGGTCTTTTGGTAATTAGGTAACTGTCTTTTAGTAATCTTTAGTTGGCTATTCCTCTTCCCCAACATCAGCAGTTAAAAGGGGGTTACAGCTGGTGTTTAATTTACATGTATTTTCACATTTTCCAAAATTCTTCCTGATATTGATTACTAGATTCATACCATTATGGTCCAAAAAGATACTCGATTTGATTTCAATATTCTTAAATATGTTAAGACTGTTTCTGATGCTTATTTCCTCTGTTCAGACAGATTCCTCTCTTCAGAAGACTCCCTTCAGGGAAGGGAATATCTCTTCTCTCAAATAGGTTAGTCTTTGGTAATCCCCCAGTCCGCTATGATATACAGTTTTACCTAAAAACGAGCCTTGTTAAGGACAACAGGGAGCTCTGAGAGTATTTCCAAGTGGTTACTTTTCCCTCCCCCAGCCAGAAGGAGGAAACTATTTTCTTCAACAGTTACCGGGAGAACTCGGTAGCTTTCTGGAAGTAATACTCCCAATGGGGTGTCTTCTTGCCCCTTCAGAGCTTTTAACTGTCATGGTAGTTTACACTGAGCTTTTGCAATTAACAAATTACAGTTTCAAGTGCTCTTACCAATACTGGTTCCAGCTGTGGGCTTCTGCCGTGAATAGCCTATTAATTTCTGTATCTGTCTGTCTGACTCAACAGGTTTTAGGACAGCAGTTTGCCCTGCAACTTTGTCTGATGGATCTAAAGATAATCGATTTTTATTTTGCTTTGCTTTTATTTTCCTTGTTGTGAAAGTGGGAGCAATGGCTTCCAATGCTCTTACGTGTTAGACTAGAAACTGAAAGGCCCTGGCTGTGTGTGTTTTTTTGTTAAAAAGGAAGGTTTTCTTTCTGCTTCAATATTCTCTGTAATTATCGTTTGTGAATTAAGCAAGTTTATGACAGAAAAATTACTTTGTTTTTAAATTAATAACTTCTCTGTTTATTGTTTTTCTCTAATGATTTTAGTATAGTTTCATTCTCTTGGAAAAATGTCTAGCTACACTAATGAATACATTTATTCAACCATTTGTAGTGCATTCCTGAATTATTTTTGTAGAAATGTTAAATGGAAACATCTTTAGTATGGAATGTTTCTAAAAGAAGGATCATAAATCATTTCTGAAACTTACCTACTGGTTGTATAACAATACAATACATGACATAATCTAAATCAGGGGTTTGCAAACTATGACCTATAAACTGAATCTCGCACATCAGTTGTTTTCATGAAGAAAATGTTCTTCTAATACAGCCAACTTATTTGTTTACATATTGCCTATAGCTGCTTCTGCATTATGGTGTTAGAATTGAATATTTGTGACTGAAATTGAATGTTCCCAAAAGCCTAAATTATTTACTGTCTTCATGTTTAAAGACAGAATCTGTTTGTCCCTTAAATAAATAATAATCATCACTAAGCACATAAAGGTTGCTAAAAGAATTAAACTGAAATTAAAAGTATGTTGTTTTAAGCTTGAGTTGTCACTTTAAACTTTGTTATATCAGTATTTTTAACATTCCTTAGAACATAGATTGTGCATATTTAAAAAGCTATAGTAGAGCAAACTAGTTATAAAAAAACTTAAAAATATTACCAATTCAAAATAAAATGTTATATAACATGAAGAATTTTATAAATGTTGACATTCTCAAAGTGTAAATATTTTGTAATTGTCAGAAATTTAGCTACAGTTTCTTCTCTCATTTACATCTGCCAAATTTGCTAAAAATGAATAATCTATTGGTTTATGGTTTATATCACAGATGTTGAAATTTATTTTTTATAGAATGGTTATTTTTCTAGCTTTTGGCACCGTTAGTTTTGTAAAACTAACTGAGCTTTAGTGTGACAGCACTTGAAACTTGTCATAGGAAGGTTAAAATCTTAGTTACCATGGCATACAGCATTTCTCATGCGTTTAGCATATTCCTAGTTTTGATGTCAGATACAAGAAAAACAAGGAAACCAACTAAAACTAGAGCTCCCAAAAAGAAATAGAAAATTACATATTGACTCCACATTTTGAAAATATTCCAACTAGACATTCATTTAAACTCTTGCACCCAAATTTTTAATAATACATCAATATTTACTTTAAAATGACATGAAAAGATAATTCTTTAAGATAGTTCATTCATTTAGTATTTGCCAAATATTTTCTAAAGGCTGAGATTATCTAAGATGACAGTAAGTCACAGATTGTTAAAAAATGTATACTTGGTATAGAAATACTTACAAAATCAGTATAACTAAAAGTAAAATTGCTTGGGATAATTTTTAAAAAGTATCAGAAAGAACCCATTTGATTTATGCATTGAAGAAAAATTTTGGGGTAATATGACCAAGATTCGAAAAGTATTGCCTTTTATTCCCCATTGTATTTTAGTTATTAATTTTAGTAATGTATGGGATATTGGGGGAGTACATCATAAACATGTACAATACTTAAAATGAAAACTCTTTAAAATTAAATATATTTGATTCTTAAAATTAAGATAAATTAGAAATAAATTCTTTAAAAATTCAGTCTGAAATAATATGATGAAAATAAGATAAACTGTGTCTTCTGTGTGCTTTGCAACAACATTCAAATATATTATTATCCACAGATAACTTTAAAGATGGTATTTAATCTAGAATTTTTGAGATTATTGGAGCATCTAAATTGCTAACATTTAGTATTGAAATGCCAGTTTTTAAAATGTATTGTTTCCTCAAAACATATTTAAATTTATTGAATATTTATTTGCACACTTAGCAAAACAAAAATATTGAATGCACTAATACATTTTAAATAGAATTGTCCCTTTTTTCTTTTAAATTATTATTTTGCCTATTGGCTATTTGGAATTGTATTAAAATGTTTTCTAGTGAGCTATTTGTAATTGATTTCTAGGTAAATTCTACTGTAAAATACCCAAACCACAGCTACAAAAATGTTTATGTTGCATTATTTAGAATAGTCCCAAAGTATAATCAATGCAAATATTTAACAACAATAAAATGGATCAATCAACTGTGGTATAATCATGAATGTATTTCTGTAAAGAAGCATTTCTCAACAGTTGATATTTTTGGCTGAATAATTTTTGTTGTAGGAGGCTGTCCAGTGTATTGTAGTATTTTTCTACCTACTAGATGATAGTTGCATTACCTTCCCAATTGTTAAAACCTGAAATATGTCCAAACATTGTCAAATATTTATAGGAATCAAAATCCCCTTCAATTAAGAACCACTGCTATATGACAACCAAGTAAAGTAATTAAATATATGAAAAACAATGGAGATAATTTTTATAAGTAAATAAAATGTTGAACAAAAGAAATGGGGCACAGAAGATAACACAGTATGTAATTCTACTTATGGTAAGCCTAAAAGCAGTGACATTAATCTATCAACTACAGTCAAGGTCTGGTGTATTACCCTGGTGATGGGGGCATGCTGCAACTTGAAGGGACATGAGTGGACTCTTATGGAGTAGGTAATACTGTGCCTGTTTTGTCCCCCAGTTCCTGATTTCATGAGTGTGTTCATTTCCAGAAAATTGAGGTATAATCTATACTTGTTATTTGTGTGCTTTTCCTTTATATATTTTCTTCACAAATACTTACTTCAAAAATATAAAAAGGAATTAAAATTAAATTAAATTAAAATGTCTCTGAACTAATTATGGAAAACAGTTTAAGCTGCCTTCTATCCAGCTTTCATCATTTTTCTTAATAGCATATTTGAGAAGCTTTGCTTCATGATCAAACATTGTGAAGAATGCTACTCACTGGATTTGGAAAAGAAGTTTTCAGATCTACTTGTACTCTTCCTAGGTTTGGGGATTGAAATCTCAGGTGTTTTCCATTGCTTATCTTAAACACAATGTGTGTGTGTGTATATATATACGTATACACACACACTGTATATAAACTGTATGTCTGTGTGTGTATGTGTGTGTGTATATATATATACACACTGTATATAAACTATGTGCGTTATATAGACTGTATATAAACTGTATATAAATTGAATAGTATCTGGGATATTCAATTAAAATTACATAGAATCACATAAATGGATAGGATGTGAATGGCTACTATTTACAGACAAATCAAGGTACTTGGCTATTTTGTAAAGACAGAAAAAATAATTGATATGAGAAGCATGTTTTAATAAGCAGAGCCTCATCAGCTAACCTTGACAATGTATGACAGATCACCAAATTTACCAGTGATTCCATGTGTAAGAATCTGCATGTTGGACAACATCAATAATAATACAGAACTTGCTCCATGCTTATTTTAGAGCACAGTTCTATTAAATCTTTCCACATAATTTGTTTTATTAAAAATGTTTTGCAAATGTCATAGTAAATTGGTCAGTAAAAAAGGAAATAATTTTTTTCAAACAGAAATATATATCATGACTTTTAAAATTAATTTTATAACATTCAGTTTGATTTTAATGACATTGAATTATTCAGCTTTTTAGTTTCATCATAGGAGTACTTGGATCTTTATGCAGATTCCCTTGAAGTAAAGCTTTTATTTATTTTCATTTTTTAAAAATCTCACACGGTATGCGTGTTTGGTGGTTGATTTTAGTTTTAAAGAGTAGGATAAATTATTTTCAGTGACTTTTTTCAAACCAGGTCAAATAATAGATTTTATATTGTTCATTTGTGTTTCCATATTTTCTGCTTTCAAAATCTGTTTTATTTTTATTATTTTTGTAAATGTTAACACTCAATTAGAATAAGATAACTTTCAATGTTTTACTTTCTGTCTTTTGTTTCTACTAACAAGAACTGCTAGCTAGCTTTCTGAAATTTAAATATCATTTCTGGCTATTACCTATAAGGTCTTTGGCTATTTGCTGTTAGCATTATGAACAGTTTGAGTTCATCTGTGCATTTTTGACAAATTCTTTTTCTTTTAAAATCTTCTATTAAAATCTAAGCTTAAAACAAACTACTGAATTTAAAGTATCATATATGCATGTATAATTATGTATATTCTGTATGTATATATTAATTTCCGACTGCTGTTGAAACAAATAATCACAAACTTACTCTGCTTAAAGCAACGTAAATGTATTATTTTACAGAGCTGCAGGTCCAAACTTTCATTGGACTTAAAGTAAGGTGTCAGCAGAGTTGCTTTCCTTCTGGAGATTCTAGAAAATAATCTCTTTCTTTGCATTTTCGAGCCCCTACAGGCTGCTTGGCATTCAATGGCTAGTGGCACCTTTCTTTATCTTCAAAGCCAGCAGCATAGCATATTCAAATATTTCTCCTTGATGTATTCTGACTTATAAGGACTTTGTTTGGGCTTATAAGTAATATAACATAATATGCCAATTTAGAAATTCTTAGGTTAATCACATGTGAAAAGTATCTTTTGCCATGTAAACGAATACATTCCCAAGTTTCAGGGATTAAAGCTTGGTCATTATGAGGTTAATTTTATGTGTCAGCTTAACTGAGCCATGGTATGCCTGGACAGCTGGTTAAACATTATTTCTGAGTGTGTCTGTGATGGTGTTTTCAGAAGAGATTAGTGTTCAAATTGGTGGACCGAATAAAGCAGATTGTCCTCCCCAGTGTGGGTGGAGACCATTCAATCCGTTGAGAGCCTAAATAAAACAAAAAGGTAGAAAAGGGCTGAATTAACTCTGCCTGACTGATTGGGCAGGGTTATCTATCTTCTCCTGCCACTTCTATTTCTCCGGCCTTCGACCCAGACTGTAATTTCTACTATTGTCTTTCCAGGTCTCAGGCTTTGAACTGTATGTCATCAGCTTTTCTGAGTTTCCAACTTGCAAGGAGCAAACATGGAACTTTTCACTCTCTATAATCACAAGAGACAATCTCTTACAATAAGTCTCTCTTTTACTGGAGAGTTCTAAAAAAATACAGATATATTTTGGGGACAATTATTTTGTCTATCACAATAAATATATAATTTAAACGTCTCAACCCTGAGAAAAGCATAGAGAAAAAGGTGTTTATACCTTATAAATATCATCATGTAGGAGATATCAAATCTTCGATGTAAACCTTGCTTGAAATAATATTAAAAATATTAAAACTGTCAGCTTCTTTCCATTCTATACAATTTTGAAAATACCTACTCTAGGTATAATCCTTTTTCTGAAGCTATTCTGCATATCTCCCATCCAGGCTGCATGTGTTTACTATATATGTATGTAACAATATGAATATTTATTGGTGTGTTCCAGTCCCTGTCCTTTTGTAATTTGTTAAACATTATCTATATAATGATTCTAAAACTTACCAGTGCCATTATTCATAGGTCTAGTTATTTTAGTTTTTTAAAAATGTATTATTTTCTAGTTTGACAATATTTCACAGGTTAGTCTATTTCAATTTTGAGGAAAAATTTTTTTTTCTGAAATTCTTGTCTTTATTAAAAACCTTCTAAAGAATGTCTCTATGTAGGCCTTACTTTCATGCATGCAAAAGTTTTATTTAGGAATTGTAGGTATAAATAAAGTGTCTGCATCATATGTCTATATGATCAAACACAACGCACTTCATCAACTTTGCAAAATATTGCAACATAGGTATTGATTGTAAAATTCATTTTTATTTAAGTAGTTACTATTATCATTTAAAGGGGAGAAGGAAACCAGACTATCCTTGGCCTGACTAAAGGGAAAGATTGCATGATAGAATTTCACTTATTACTTGAGTGTGTTCTTTTGAAAACACCTCCCAGGTGGTCATGTGCCAAAAAAAAAAATAAAAATGTTTACTAACTTGTCTTTAATCTCACTTTGGGAGGCTCAACAAGGCACAATTTTAAAAAGATGAAGGCTAATTAATCAAATCAACATCGATTTCACATTAAGATGAAATGTTAAATAGTTTATGTGCGGGGTAATCTTTGAAATGTTGGAACTTTATTAAAATATTTTTTCTTCTTATCTGATATATTTTTAATCATGTACTGTAAGACTCAATGCCTAAAATAATTACAAATTACCACACGCAGATTAACTTAATTTGGGGGCACAATATTAAGAAATAATATGTTAAATATAAATATATTTTCTGCGGTTTCTAAAATGCTCCATAAAATAGATCCCTTGCTAGGAGCTTACTGTATTTATGTAATAACTTAATCATGAAAGTATTTGAGTGTGTGACTGTTGATAATGAACATGGATTCAGAAGTCCCTATTGATTATAACATTTAGTCTCTTAGTATGTCACAGAAACTGACTTCCATTCAAAGAATGGATTTCCAGAAAAATAAGGGCAGTGAACTGATATTCATGGGAATCATAAACCAAACTTACATCCCTCCTCATTGAGATGCAGCTGGTCTTTGAGTCTGGAGCCGTGTTTTCTTTGTAACTCACTTGTATACCGGTTGGGGACCAACAATATGTGAGATTGGGACTCTCCTAAACAATATGTAATATACTCTGTATTACTAATCAACACATAATATTCTTGGAATAGACAGTAATCTTGTCTGTTGAAGCAAGATGTGGAAAGGCTAGTAAAACCTTTTACTGTGACACCTAATGCCACATTTGCAAAAATCTGCTTTTATGATTTGTCTCTGTTTAGAGTTCTTAGTATTTATAAGTGGAAGGCTTTCTCATAGACAGCATAATACTTTTCCATCATTTTTTTTTGTTCTGTTGCCTGGGTGTTTCAGGCTTCTCATACAACTAAAGAAATGGGTAGTTAAGTTGTTATTTTTCTTGATTATCTACAGCAGAAATAGTACTTCTGTAACTGGAGAGCTGGAAGCCTATTACATAGCACCTCTTAGTAAAATGTTAATAGAAGACCACAACTTCATCAGACAGAAAAATATATTTATACCAATTTGTGATGTATGTTAAAATAATCTTATATTTCCTTGATGATGTCCTTATTTTCAGAAATATTTAAAGTATGCAGTTGAAATATATGTTGCATATGTAGGCAAATAAGATATGAAATATTTAGTTAATAATCTATTTTAAATGGAAACACGACATATCGGTAAGTTCAGTTAATTGGGAGAAACAAAAGTGCCAAATAAACCGTCAAATCTTTACAAACCATAATGATTCATTTATAATTAGCTAATGGATCGATATCTGTGAATACATCATTAGGCGTTTCATGGAGATGCTGCAGTTCTGACTTAATGTTGCCTCTCTCCACGTTATTTATTCTCCAGGCATCTTGAGGATTTTGGTAGTAAAAGAACTCTAGTTTTCTATTTCATTTTACCCATCAACTCCAAGCTCGCCACTAATGATAGTCATCTCAAATGTTCAAAGTTAATGAAAAGTCATACTTTGCACCATTTAATAAACTCTCATTATTAAATCAAAGATTAGGCACAGACTCTATTTGAAAGTACTAAAAAATGAATTAAATTAAAAATAAGAAAAAAGTAAATGACACAAATCTATTTGAATTGCCACTTTGGCAATGAGCTGTGACCATCAATGCACAGAGAAAGTGGCACATTTTCAATTTCAGTATAGTTATAATGAAAAAATAGCACGGAAATTAAGAGTTAAAAATATTAAACAAATAGGCTTGCTGGGAATAAATATCTGAAAGGATGACATTGTGTTTACTCATTCTAGAATATCACTGATAAGCAACCTTTGAGTTTCCTGAGTATGTTGTTTCTTCAAACATCTTTAGAACTTAGGAGTAAAATGAAAGATTGCATATAGGCTAATAAAATATTAACTAAATGTTATGTGACTAAATTGAGAATAAATACAATTCCCAATAAATTGGTTATACTGACAAAAGACAAACAGGATATTACTCATATAGAGGCATGCATACTTTATGGAAGGTTGTCTTCGAATTTAAGTTTCTTGAAAAAAAATTTAAATAATATTTTGAAAATATATGGTTGAGAGTCAAACACTACAAGTACATGATAAGAAAAATAAAATGTGCTTAAGTAATGACATGTTACTTGAGATAGAATTAGTGATATGGTCTTTGAGAAATAGCAATGTGAATACTTTAAAGAATTGGACAAAGCCATTTTTATCTTTGATTAGAAGTTGTAATCTTATGAAAGAGGCAATTAAGGACCATAGGAGAGTTGAGAGAAGTAGATGCCTTGACAGAATCAAACTACCACTTCAGGAAAATTATTCTTGATATTTATAGTACATTTGAGAGGGAGAAAATGGTAACGATATGACAATTATGCTTCAGGTAACTAAAACATCAGGATAAAAATTTAAATACCATTAGGATACCCACTATAATATAATGTAATGTAATATAACCATGATTATTAATTTAAATAAATGAGGTTAATAGATAAGATACATAGATGTTTTGTGGGAAACATAAAAAGCGTAAAAGGTAGCAGAATGCAGAGATGTGAATACTTACCCGGAATACTATGTATCATATTCATTAAAGAAATAGGTACACTTCTCTTGTATTCAGAGACATCACCATGATGGATTAGAAACCTTGTGCCAATTTCAAAAGCTAAAATTTCAGTTGTCTATAAATGGTTATATCTCTTAATATATGGCAGTCATATTAAGAGAAAAGAAAAAAGAAATTACATTATTCCAAAATAAAGTTAATTAAAAGATGAGATAAATGAATAGTTGCATTCTCTTAGTCCTTTATGAATCATGGAAATTTCCAGTTTCTGTGGAAAAGCCTAGTCTTGTCTTCTCTTCCAGTTACTGAGCATTCATAGGAACGCTATTGAGATGACACCTGCCCATTTACAGTTGCCTCAGAAGCTGGTAGGGGATCTGTGCTTCTGTGATCTACCTCATAGCACCATGCAGAGGATCATAAACATTTTCATTCAGAAAAAGATGCAGTAACTAAGGGAGAAATATTTTGTGAAGCATTTCATATGATCTTCTTTTCTTGAAAATGACTATGTCTTCTTGTACATTGCAAAACATTATGGATAATAATTCACCTACAAATTAGGAGAGCTTTAGAGCTTCTCCATTGGGCTCAAGGAGAAGAAACACTCTTAGTATATTCTTTATAGTATAAATGATAAACAATTCCCCAGTCAAGTTCCTACTTCAGCAAAATAAATAGAGTAAATGTAATTCTGTAAAGACCTAAACCATGTCACCCCAAAGGCTGTTTACATAGATTTTAAAACCAAATATTGGAATGAAAAACTAATTTTTACATGCTTTCTTCATATAGATGTTGAAAAATGTAGGATAGTAAGTTGACAAATTGTGAGGCTTACTAGTGTCTTCATCTAATTCTATCAAAAACACAACAAATAAAAATTTGAATTGGGGGTGAATAATTATATAAAATGATAATATATTTATTATATATATCAAATTATAAAATAAAATTAAACTGGATTGAAAAAAGGCAAAAAATTTTAAAAATTAAAATATATATTTTAAATTATATAAAGGTTACTGAAAGCAGCTTTATTTTTAAACCTGATAAGCATGTAAAATTAAGGCATCTTTTGCATTTTTTAAATGAAAATGTAATATGTTTATCAGAAATAGTGCATAGACATTTCTGAAATAAAATATAAAGAGGAAATAAGGTGTTGTTGCAATAACCTCTTCTACTTGGTTTAGCTGTTTTAAAATACATTGGATTTTAGAACTTGTTTATTATTTAGGCTGAGTAAAGTTTAATTTACATTAGCTTTATGTTCTTGTAGAAGAGTGGGTTATTTGTGACCAAGGAATCCATTTATTACTGATTCTACCATTGATTTACCATGTGTCCCTGAGCAAGGCAATTAACTTCTTTCTGACTGTTTCTTAATTTATATGGTAACAGGTGACACTATTTTGCAGAAATGGTGAAATAAATTTTAAATTTCCAATGAAGAAGAAACTAAGGGGGACAGAGGGTACAATGTGATAAAAATCTGGTCGTCTGCTTTTAAATGCTAACTTTTAAAGCCTGTGGTAGCTGCATAACCTAGCCAGATGCTTCAGTCTATACGATGGTTAATAGCAAGCACTAGAGAATTTAAATTGAGTAATATATCTAATTCTTCTTTTTTAACAGGGAAGAAATTCCATTTACTTGTGATGACAGTCATGTCTCATGAACATTAGCTGGCTTCCACAGAACAGTAAGGATACAATATAATGCCAATCAGAGCAGAAAATAGGTTAGAAATAATTTGTTCTCTTTGTACCACAGAGAGCTATGAAAAAAGCAATGCTACTGGTCTTCAGCTTTATAGGGTTCACATTAGATGTGATTCCATGTATATTTTGAATAACTATATCTTCCCTTAGAACCGTTCAGATGCCTGAAATTATAATATTAGAAAATTAATTTTGGTATACATTTTATCTAATTTAGCTTAACCTGTGGAATATATTTATAGATGGTTTAAATAAAACATCTATTTATGATTATATGGAATTAAATCCTAATTAATTTGAAATTGATGTACTTATTTAAAATATATATTTAAAATCATATTATTTTGTACTCAACCATAAAAGGTGTCTATTCTTAATCTAAACTATGTATCTATTCAAAAATATAATGTGCTAGGTATTATTCTACATAGGTGGGAATAAAAACACAAGGTCCTTGATTAAAAGAATTTATTTTCTAGTAGATTATACATATCGTAATAAGTTAAAAATAAATATTAATATGTATATTTATAAAATAATTTTATGGAATCATTAAAATGTGTTGAGTATATAAAGAAAAAGAGCAGGATACAAGGGCAGCGAATGTCAGCCCAAGCATCTCAGGTACACTGAAGAGGAAATCTCAAATAGAAGACATCTTCATCGTGATGAATGAAGGATCACGAGTTAGTGAGGGGAGCATGAACAAGACAGTCATGTTAAAAAGAAGACAATGTGCAAAGGCCTGAGACGAACAAAAGTTGAGTGAGTATGATGAACTTAAAGGAGATCACAATGTTAAGAAGGAAGCTGCTCAAATCAATGTAGAGAGGTAGAAAGAATTAAGAGGTAGATGGGATGATACCCTAGAAGACTCTGTAGGTTTGAAATAGGGATAACAAAAGGTAGTTCCAGGAGGATAAACGATTCCAGGCAGTAGTTTCACATGACTAGCAAAAAGGAAACTGTTGAAATAGCTGCATAAGCTAGGGGCCAATAAGACCCTGAAAAACATGATGTGAGCCACACTGGCTAATACAAATGGACCCAACATGGCACTGGATTTGACCTAGGTTTCACCTAGTACCTCATTACAAACTCAGTAAAATATTAAACCACATATCTGCCAATGCCATGACAGTTCCAGGAACACCCATATTTAGTATAAAAATGGGTAGTACCTGCCGGGCACAGTGGTTCATGCCTATAATCCTAGCACTTTGGGAGGCCAAGACGGGCAGATTGCCAGAGTTCAGGAGTTCACGACCAGCCTAGGCAACATGGTGAAACTTTGTCTCTACCCCCCCCCCCAAAAAAAAAAATTAGCCAGCCAAATGATATGTGTCTGTGGTGCCAGCTATTTGGGAGGCTGAGGTGGGGGGATCATTGGAGCCTAGGAAGTGGAGGCTGTAGTGAGCCATGATTGCACCACTGCACTCCAGCAGCCTGGTTGACAGAGTTAGATTCTGTCTAAAAAAAAAAGAAGAAGAAGTGAAGACAGGTGACTCATTCCCTCATTCATCTAATTTCCTTGTCAACATAGTTACTGAAACTCTGTGTAGATAGACTAAATAGATTTTCGATCAGAAAAGTTTATATTTATAAAATATTCTTAACAGGATGTTTCTACTTAGGAATACTTAAGATTGCTTTAATAAAAGAATTCAGAATCTGTAGGTATATGGTCAAGTTTCCTGGAAAGTGTCACATAAACTATGGTTAATAACAACCAATAGGCCAGGCATGGTGGCTCACATCTATAAACCCAGCACTCTGGGAGGCCGAGGTGGGTGGATCATCTGAGGTCAGGAGTTTCAGATCAGCCTGGCCAACAAAGTGAAACCCTGGCTCAACTAAAAAAAAAAAAAACTACAAAAATAAGCTGGGCATGGTGGCATGCACCTGTAATCCCAGCTACTTGGGAGGTTGAGGCAGGAAAATCGCTTGAACCTGGGAGGTGGAGGTTGCAGTGAGCCAAGATCGTGCCACCACACTCCAGCCTGGGCAACAAGAGTGAAACTCCATCTCAAAAAATGAAATAAAATAAAATAACAACAAATAAAATGTTGTATAGATGTAATATTTCCATACCACATGGGGCAAGCTCACACAATTTCACTCCTAAATATCTTCTGTTGTTCTGGTCCAAAGAGCAAATGCCTGAATAAATGTCTGAGAAGAAAAGATGTAGAAAGCTGTCATTAAGCTTCCAACCAGCTTTTTTTTTTTTTTTTTTTTTTTTTTTTTTGTCTGTCCATTGCCCATATCCTTGAAATTATTAGTTAAGCAAGATCTCTATTTTGTAAAAGTCTTACCAGATAATCCAGTCTTGTGTGTTGGTCTCACTAGTTTATTTATTTTTTCTTTTCATAAGTGATTATAGCAAGTACTTTTTCACACAAACTGGGGAAAATATGCTTAGAATATTCTATAATTTTTGTTAATTTTCTTACAAAAATATGGGTATATTTGAAATAAAAGGGTGCGTGTATAAGTTTAAGACATTTAAATATGATTGTTTATCGGCTGGCATCCTGGAGTACAAATTTATGGGGTCTACATTCAAGGAACCTTAGCATTTTCTGTACAAAATTGATTTGATGGGTTAAAGAAGTTATTTTTGATGTGTGAGATTAGCATATTAATCTTCCATTTGGCCATTATTCCCTCAACTTAAAGGATAAAGACAGCAAGCTAAAAAGCAACTAAAAGATTCTTAAAAGCACAGGTACAGATACTAGTGTTCTTTGTGCACACATTCACTGAAGTCAAATCCACTTTAATTGTGATTTCCTTTGATACAACTCTATTATTTCTTCGATATTATTTTATTATTCAAATTTAAATTTGTAATAGAGATGCTCTTAAATTTGTCCTTGAAATATACAATCATTTTTCAAGAATATAACAAATGTAAAAAAAAATAAGCTATAGAGATAGGAAACTGATGACCACTCTAGACTATATGAAAATCTGTTTGCAAGAATATTATTATTTTCAACAAAACTTATTGGTAGATATTATAATATTTTTATATTATTAATACTAGCTAAATTTTAATAAATTTCTACTCAAAATATCTTAAAATAGTTTTACTAAAAGTTTGTGAATAGAATTAAAGCCATGTGGCATACAGTTGATGTGAGAATCATATTCTCTTCTGAAATTCTGAATCCAATATAAAAACACAAATACCTGAAAAATCACATAAATAAATGTAATATTAAATCAATAACCTTTAAGTCCTTAAAACGAAACACACCCATAGTGATATATTTTAAATTTAGGCAATCTAAACTGATTTTTAAAGACATATTCCAATATTCAGTCAAATTAGTAGCACGTAATGTATTAGTAACTTTAATAATTCCTCAATACATTGTAAATAGTTATAAGTTAAATCCAGAAGATGTTATATCTTTTTTTGAAACTGATTTGGATTGCAACTAATTATAAATAAGACCAGCTTTACAATACATTTATAGAATGAGTTTGGACCTCCATTTCCTGACATTTAGGAAGTGCATCTCTGTTAAATAGTCAGAATTACTTTTGACTTATATCTGAAAAGAGCTGCACAAATAATTAAGCCACATACCCACAAAAATAATGTTTAGATCTAAATTCCTGTAACATGTTCTATAGCTTATTTAATTAGGAAAGCATAGCTCAGTGAGAGCTATTTGGAGTCCTATTAGCCAGTGGTGTAGTTCTCCAAACACGTTAAAAGAAAATAATATAAATTTGTCCACAAATCAGCATGCATTGTCTTGACTGCTATATCTGCTCCAATGTGACCATGACATCTAATGAATGTCCTTCATCTCTGCCTTTGAGGGAAACAGCTTCCACATACTCCTGCCACAGTCTCTAAAAAATGTATTCTAACTATTTCTATTTATTGTTAGACACAGTTATTTGTCCAGAGTGTCATTCTGAAATATGAGATAATCTTTGTTTGTTCTATAAAAGGGTTTGGAATTGTTAGTAATTTCTGAGTTTCTTGATATGCATAATTAACTCATTTGAAACCTGGAAGATGGTTTGCTCAGGTTTAATTAGGCAGACTGACTCATTATCAGACCTAGTTTTAGGGTTTCAGTGACAAAATCATTTGAGACAGGTTTGAGACTTTCTGTAGCTCACTTGGGCTCATGCTGATTTCTTCAGGGGCAGACAGTCAGGCAGGTAACTGCAGCAGAGCAGAGGTTGCAATCCCAACCTCAAGACAGAAAGGGAATTTTGTTCTATGTTACGGCATACACCTATAAATCTTTTGGGAATACCCTGTACAATCATTTATAAAATTCTTGCCAGAGCTAAATTTAGATTTAAAAAAATAAGACAAGAACAGAGAAAAAAAATAAACCAAAAAGCGTGACTTGGAGTTTTAAGGATGAGATAATAGAATAATCATACTTGAAATTACTTGATAATTGACTTTTTCTTACATGGGACTTTTCTAGTCACAATTACTATTAAGCTGACAATACAGATAAAACAGTTTATACTGTGGCGTACTAGAAGTACAATCTTCATTTCTTCTTGTGTCTATTCATATTATGTAAGAAAGAACAAAAATAGTACACCTCATTTCAGCTTCAAAACAAATAATAAAATAATAATAATAATAAAATACTTCTTATCTGATGATAGGAATTATAAGAATGCAGAATGTTAATATCTTTGTTTTATTATGTTTTATTAAATGATTTAACATTTACAAGGAGATTTGGGCTATCTGTATGCCTGAGATTACTCCCTTACAATTTACCTTGTCCAAAATCTAAAATGGTGACAATGTATTATTTTATATGAGACAATTTTAAAATGACTACTGGCCCCAGCTCTGGATTTAGGGTTTACATTTTACTCCCACACAGAGACAAGTCTATTCTAGAGTCTGGGTGTTGCCTGTGGCTCCATTAGGAAAATTATTATGTCAGTTCTTCACAGTACTTTATAGATGTATTACACAAAACAATTTTCCACTGCCCGATGAAGATGAAAAATTATTTTTACAATATGTAAGTCATTCCTCAAATAAAATGAGAAGTCCATAATCAGATTTTAAAATGTACAAAATATCTGTTTTAAAAACTAAAATTGAATATGCATGTGTGTGTTTGTGCAAATGTGAGTGTGTGTTTGTAATTAACTGTGGGGAATCTTAATGAACTTATGACAAAAAATAGGTGAGAAAAAATGAATTCTAAGATTAGAAACGATCTAATTTCAAAATTTAGAAATAGTATATTTATTTTTATGAAATAAAAACTGAATGCTTGCGTTTATAAATATGTGGAAGATCACATTAATTATTAGGCTAATGGTTAATATAATTGATTGAATACTGGATATCAGGTGCTCCTTGGGATCCTTTGTCTATGTAGAGTTGTTTGAGTTTACAATAGCTCTGTAAGTTAAGTACTACATTTGACATGAGTTTTTAGATTAAGAATTTTAAAAACATACAGGCGGGATGTTTTTTCTAACACAGCGCAGATTGTGAGAGATGGAACTAATTCCTTAGGCTAATGACTTATAAACAAAAGCTATGATATATCTTAAATACATTTTAATAGAATAATTGTATAAAATAGTGACATTATAATATTTTGAAAACATCCATTATACTAAAATATTAAGTAAGCAATATATATTTATTTAAATACGAAAACAAGGTTAAATATGAGAAAAAACAGTTAGGTCTATTGTCTATACTAGACACTATGCCTCCATTCCAGTTGATATGATTTTCTATAGAGTTTTTAAACTGTAAGTAACAAATCTGTTATGTTGTAGGTAATGTTTTTTCACTCTTGTTTTGCACAAGATAATTAAGTTAAAATGGTGCCTGGAGGCAGGGACTCAGAATTATTCTCTTCATGGAACAACCATCCTCCAAATAAAAATAAAATATAGGCCGGGCGTGATGGCTCACACCTGATGGCTCACACCTGTAATCCCAGCACTTTGGGAGGCCGAGGCGGGCGGATCACGAGGTCAGGAGATCGAGACCATCCTGGCTAACACGGTGAAACCCCGTCTCCACCAAACAAAACACAAAAAAACTAGCCGGGCGAGGTGGCGGGCGCCTGTAGTCCCAGCTACTCGAGAGGCTGAGGCAGGAGAATGGAGTGAACCCGGGAGGCGGAGCTTGCAGTGAGCTGAGATCGGCCACTGCACTCCAGCCTGGGCAACAGAGCGAGACTCCGTCTCAATAAATAAATAAAATAAAATATGTTTTTGAAGATAAAACAATAAAAAGTGTTTTTTCTTTTCTTTTTCTTTTCTCTCTCTCTCTCTCTTTTTTTTTTTAACAAAATAACTGAGTCAATAATTATTTCATTTAAACATGTCGTTCATTAACTGACATAAAGTAAATCTAGCATTAAACTCAGACCTTAAGTTTTTAATTCTTGGGCGGAAAATATCGACATGGTATATTAGTCTTCTAGGGCTGACATAACAAGGTACCACAGACTGGGTGGTGTAACAATCGAAATGTACTTTTCCACAATTCTGAAAGCTAGAATTCCTAGAGCAGGATGTTGGCAAAGTTGGTTTCTTTCTCTTTTTTTTGTGGGGGGGGTTCCTAAGGGGGAAAGGAATTTCTCTCTGGTCGCCCAGGCTGGAGTGCAGTAGTGCAATCTCGGCTCACTGCAACCTCCGTCTCCCGGGTTCAAGCGATTCTCCTTCCTCAGCTATCCTTGTGGTTGGGATTACAGGCGTGCACCACCACACCCAGCTAATTTTGCATTTTTAGTGGAGAGCGGGTTTCACCATGCTGGTCAGGCTGGTCGCGAACTCCCAACCTCAGGTGATCTGCCCACCTCGGCCTCTCACAGTACTGGGACTACAGGCCTGAGTCCCCGTGCAAGGCCCAAATGGTTTTTTTAAAAGGCTTTCTCCATATCTTTAAAATGACTGTCTTCGCCTGGTATCTTTTCATGGTCTTTCCTCTGTGTGTATCCTAATTTTCGCTTGTTATAAGTACTTCAGTCATATGGGGTTAAGGCTTACGTTGATGATCTCATTTAACTTGAATTCCTTGCTTAAAACCACTATCTTAAACCTAGTCACGTTCTGAAATACTGAGGGTTAAGACTACAGCATATGAATTTTGAGGGGACACAATTTAACCCATAATAGATGGAATACGTAAGTTTGGAATATGGGTGGTAACTAGGGCTTTTATATTTTCTCATCTGAAAAAACAAAGATTAGACCTATTGAGGACCATCCCTTTCCTTTGTGAATATATGTAAAAAATAGTTAACATGTATATTAAAGAGAGAAAATATATTAGATGAGTAATGAACAGGTTTTCAGTATTTCTCACCCTTGAAGTCTGAGAGAAAAGTTGAAAAGCTTCCTTGTACAGCCACTGGAATAAGAGAAAACAGCAAGGGCTAACCTCTGGCCAGACCTCAAATGTTTTTCATGCCTGTGTGTTTATCTCACACCTAGTCAAGCTAGAATAAGCAATTAGAGACAGGACCAAGATATGGTAGCCAGGCCAGAGTAATGAACCCTTCAAAATGTCCATGCCCCTGTTCCAGAAACCTATGACCATATTATGTTATATGACAAAGAAGAATTAAGGTTGCTAATCAGCTCACTTTAAGATATGGAAGTTATTCTGGATTGTCAAATAAATTCACTATCTAACAAGGGTCCTTAAAAGAGTCCACATTGGAGTGGTGCAGCATGAGGCTCACTTGGCTATTGCTGGCTAAGGAGGTGGAAAGAGGCCACTAACCAAGGAATCTAGGCCAACTCTAGAAACAGGACAGAGAGAGGAAATGGATTCTCCCCTAGAGCCTTCAGAATTAATGCAGCTGTGTCAACATTTGGATTTTAGCCTGGTGATACCCATTTTAAACTTCTGACCTATAAAACTCTAATATATATACTTGTTAATGTAAGCCAAAAAAATGTGTGGTAACTTGTTGCAGTAACAACAGGTAACTAATACAGCAGAATATCAAAATGGATCAATTAAAAAAATCTGTTTTTCATGGATGGAAAGGAAATAATTCATACTTACATGGAGACACATTCAAACAGGAAATTATCCAAAGGTAGTGGCTTTACTACCTTGTTGTCCAAGGCAGCCTGAGTGTGAACAAGCTACCTCTGTTCTATCCATAATAAAACACCAAAAATCTTTACATAATTGAGAATAAAAGCACTGTGGAGGTTAAATAAACAAAAAGTTGAAGTCAGTAGGTTATCTTAATGAATGCAAATGCTAACTGAAAATACAAAATGAAAATATCTAGTTTCATCTCAGGAGCTAAAGTTCAGATGAAAATATAGGTAGACAATTCCTACCCAGAATTCAAGTGTGTATGCATACATGTATAATATATATAATATATATTTTAGTTATGTTATTATAACTAATACTAACTATATTGTTGATAATATATCATTATCAACTAATAAATTCAGTAATAATTAATGATCATTAATCATATTAATTAATGTATCATAATATAATATTGATGATCACATTAATAATGTAATAGCAGTTATAATAATGTATATCATACAATATGTTATATACTTTATAAATATAACTATACTAATTAATAATATAATTTGTAAAAATATATTAGTTATTGGTATTGCAGGAGTAAGAAGGCACTTAATTTTTCTTTGATCTCTTTAGATTTTGGCAAAAAAATGCCTCCACAATAATAGATTTATGTTCAAAGAGTGAATCCTAAAAAGTTTTTCTTCTTTATGGAGGTTGTGCACTTGCTATAAATTCAAAATGGCATGGGAGTTATAAAATGCTGAAGATAAATCCCATTGGGCATTTCTGGTAAACGGTAAACAGATTTTATAAACTAGACAGTGGACACTTCCACTTCCATTTCTGATAAACTCAGAAGGACTAAGTTTATCCTCTCTTTGAAATTAAAAACAAACAAAAAAAACTGGGCAAAATATATTATATATAGCACAGTAGTTCTCAAGATAGAGGACATCAGGCAACAAAATGAACTGAGCTCTACAATTATCCTAGCAGATAGTGTTAAAAAATATTCCAGGTACCTGCACAAAGGGAATCAGAATCAGACAGCGTTCAGAAGTCTCCCTGACATGAAGCCATGAGGACGAGTGCCCAAGAAGACTAACGACTCTATCAAGGGTCCACAAGGCAAAGGAACAGAAATAGAAAGCTGAATGAAGATAGAGAGTTCTAAAAGATTTGTAGGGCGGCGCGGGGGCTTACATCTGTAATCCCGGCACTTTAGGAGACCAAGGCTGGCGGATCACGAGGTCAGGAGATTGAGACCATCCTGGCTAACACTGTGAAATCCCGTCTCTACTAAACAAAATACAAAAAAGTAGCCGGGCGTGGTTGCGGGCGCCTCTAGTCCCAGCTGCTCGGGAGGCTGAGGCAGGAGAATGTCGTGAACCCGGGAGGCGGAGCTTGCAGTGAGCCGAGATCGCGCCACTGCACTCCAGCCTGGGCGACACAGCAAGACTCCGTCTCAAAACAAAAAACAAAAAAACAAGATTTGTAGATGGCCCCATACAAGTCTTAAACTGATTTCTAATGGAGGTATGTAATTGAAGAACAATACATTGTTCTGAGAAAGGAACCATACCAAAAATTAGAAGTAAAAACCCCAGAAGCACGTACTGTGATGGTATATTCTTGTCCTTATCAGTCGCACTGGAAACCCTCATACTCATAAGACACGAAAACGTTAGAACCCATTTTGTCTCAGTCTATTGTTAAGTCACAGAGTAAGTATTGCTCTAATCCCACAAGCCACAGAGTAAGTATTGCTCTAATCCCACATCAAAAAGCTTAAAAGCAAGACCTGAAAAGACCAAAATGTTTTTAAGAAACCTGATAATATAACGAATCAAGGCTCAAGAATATTTGAAGGGGCCGGGAGCGGCTCACACCTGTAATCCCAGCACTTTGGGAAGCCAAGGTGGGCTGATCACCTGAGGTCAGGAGTTTTAGACCAGACTGGCCAACATGGTGAAACCCCGTCTGTACTAAAAATACAAAAATTAGCCTGGCGCAGTGACGCATGCCTGTAATCCCAGCTAGTCGGGAGGCTGAGGCAGGAGAATTCCTTGAACCTGGGAGGCAGAGGTTGCAGTGAGCGGAGATTGTAGCACTGCACTCCTTATCAAAAAAAAAAAAAAATATATATATATATATATATATATTTGGAGGAATATGAAAATATACATCATCCAACATAGTAAAATTTGCAGGGTCTGGCATCTGAGAAATAATAACCAGGTATGCAAATAAGAAGGAAAACATGACTTATAAGAAGAAGAAAAAAATAATAAACTCAACGATCCCAAAATAGCCTAGATAATATAAGTAGAAAATTCATAAAAATGGTTTTATAACTATGTTCCATATGCTGTAGAAACTAGAGAAAAGATTGGGCGTGTTAAATATAGACAAGATATTTTTAGAAGATTCAGATTAAACTTCTAATGTGAAAGCTACAATTTCTGTTATGAGAAAATACAGTGGCTGGGATTAATAACAGATGAGACATTGCAGAAGAAATTGTTTGTTTGTTTGAAGAAATAGCAATAGAAAGCAGTAGCAATAAGAAAGATAGAGGTTGGTTTGGTGCAGAAAACAACTTGAAGGTGTGAGCCCCCCAAATCTGAGACAGGCCATAGTTAATTTAGAAAGTTTATGTTGCCATGATTGAAGATGAGTGCTCATGACACAGCCTCAGGAGGTCCTGACCACAGGTGCCCAAGGTGGTAGGGGCATGACTTGGTTTTATATATTGTAGGGAGACATGAGACATCAATCACTGTGTGTGAGATGTACATTGGTTCAATCCGGAAAGGAAGGTCAACTGGAAGCAAAGGCAGGACAACTCGAAGTGGGGAGGGGCTTCCAGGTCATAGGTAGGTAAGAGACAAATGGTTGCATTCTTTTGAGCTTCTGCTTATCCTCTCCAAAGGAGGCAATCAGATGTGCATATATTTCAGTGAGCAGAGGGGTGACTACATAGAATGGCAGACGGGTTTGCCATAACCACTTCCCAGCTTGAGTGATTTTTGGAGTCCCAATATTTATTTTCCTTTCACAAAGCAATAATGGTAAAACTATTTCAAATTTGATAAAATTCATAAAAACAGAGACAACAAGAAGTTCTATGAACCTAATGCACACAAAATATGAAGGTGAAGAATCATTTCACTGTTTAAAATGAAAGGTAAATAGAAAATCTGAAATGTAGGCAGAGAAAAAAAGACACATTAAGTGTACAGTAATGAAAATAAAATATCAGCCAAGATTCTCCTTGGGAACAATGCAAGCAAGAAGACAGTGGACCAGAATCACCGAATAACTGACACATATGCACGCACACAAAAATCATCTCGATATAGAATTTTATAACCAGCAAAAATAGGTTTCAAAACCAAAGGTCAAATGAATACATAGCTGCAAAAATGGAAATATTTTCCACTGGTAAGTACACAAAAAGAATTCCTTAGGTAGGAGGAAAATGGTGTTAATTGGATATGTGGAGCTTCACAAGTGAATGAAGAGCTCTGGAGGTAGTAACTACATAGATAAATAAAATTTTATTATGTAAATATCTTAAGAAGATGATTATTTTTTAAAAGCAAAAGTAATAACAATGTCTTATGTGGTTATGAAGAGTCGTAAAATACATGACAAAACTTAAGTAAACCCTTTTCTGGAATAAAGGATTATACTGCAGTAGGCACAGTGTAATGAGAACTTTATACTGTGTTAACGTTCTCGAGCTATATGTGAAGTCTTGAAGGTAGACTGTGATAAGATTAAGGATGTATATTATAAAATCCAAAGTGGGTTTCTCAACCTTGACACTATTGACATTTTGGGATGGAAACGTCTATGTTGTGGAGGACCGTCCTCGGTATGGTAGGACATTTATCAGGATTCCTTGAGCTCACCCACTAGTCACACGCCTCAGGGGATCTCAGGCATTGCCAAAAGACCCCTGGGTCTGGGGAGAAGTTGAACAACTGAGAGAATAACAGTCCTAAATCAATTAATACTGTATCACAATAAAAAATCATAATACCTAATGTCAACAAAGGAGATAAAATAGAATTATAAAAATACTAAATTAGTCCAGAACTAGACAGAAAAATAGGGGGAAGGGAGAACATATAGAGTCAGCATGAATAACAAACAAATAGCTTGATGGTGGATTTAAAGACAACCATATCCATAGTCACAGGTGCCCAAGGTGGTAGGGGCACAACTTGGTTTTATATATTGTAGGAAGACACGAGACATCAATCAACATGTGTGAGATGTACATTGGTTCAATCCGGAAAGGTGGGTCAACTCGAAGTAAATTATATTTATATAATTTATAAATGTATAAATTATACATTTAATTTATAAATTATATTTATAATTTATAGATAATATAAATTATATTTATAATGTAAATATAATTAAATAAAACTAAAATATAATTAAATAACCAAATTTAAAGGCAGGGATTGTCAGGTCTGGATAAAGAAAGAAATACCAATTATATGCTTCTTGAAAGTGATGTCCTTTAAATATAAAATGCAAATACTTACAATTTTAAATGATGGAAATAATTTATTAATGGTAATAAAAGTGTTGCACTGTTCATATTTATATCAAAGAGGATTTTTGACCACAGATTACTACAAACTATAGAAATGATCATTTTATAATAATGAAGGAATAAAATAATCAGAAAGAAACACAAATCTAAATATTTATTTACCCAATAACAGCTCTTCAAAGCATATGAAGCAAAACCAGATAGAACTTAAAGGACAAAAAGACAAATCAACAATTACTGATGGAGACATCAACACCTTTTTTGATAATCATTAGTAAAAAAGAAAAGAAAACCAGTAAGAATGTAGAAAACTTAAACTACACTTTCAAAAATTTGACTTGATTGTTATTTATAGAATGCACCATACAACTAGAACAGAACACATATTCTTTCCAATGGAAAAGGAAGAAAGAATGATTGATCATACAGGAGGATTTATGTCCATGTAGGGAAGTGGTGAAATTTGCCACTATCCAAATTCTATTTATTAGATCATCAGACTCACGAGGTTATCTGCAACTTTTCTAATTATCTGTAGCGAAGGTGACTGAAAATGATATAACAAGTGAAGAAACTTATGAAACGATAGAATAAATTGCATAGTAAAATGAGTTATTTGCACATAAGGGCAACCATGCTAATCAACTGTGCCACTGAAGCTCCAAATGAGATCTTCTATCACAGGATAGATAACTTGGAACACCTTAAGTATAATCATTTTTATCTCTTGGTCACTGTATGTGCTGTCAGTTTTCAACAAAGAAATGATTGTGCGGGTTTTCCAACATATCTGTGAAGTGATAGAGGAACTCATTTCACTGGACAGTTATTCATGAATTCTATAATGTTTTGATTTTAGATTTGAAAGAATAATGCAGCAATAATGAGTTTCTAGTGCATAACTGTTCATTTGAAAGTAAATAATTTTGACTCTGTTTATCAACCGGGACACCAAAGAAAGTTCTACAAAGCTATCACTAAAAAATGCGTCTTCAAGTTGGACCAAACCAGTTCTTAAGCACTACTGTGACACAGTTGCTAAATACTTACAGAATTTAGGCAAATCTATGACCTTGATTGTTATTTTTACAGAAAGGAATAAAATGTATTACAGGGTCTGGCACAAAGAACAATTAATCTTTTTTTTTTTTTTTTCTATTAAGTTGGCCTAGAATCAGCGTTAAGAGGATATTGAGGAAATTTGATAAATAGATGCAACAATCTGGACTCTACTTTTTAAACTATTTCCAAGGAATCTTTTGCCCATAGGCAAGATTATAGGACCACAGCTAATTTTTGTATTTTATTGCATTATTTTTCATGTAGATATATTAATGTATAAGCACTCTGTAATTTGATCATATATATATATGGTAAAATGTTCTGGAATATGTTAGAGTATTTTTCATGTGGCATTTCCACATGGAAGTGGAAGATGATTTCTACCTAGTTGATTTTTAGAAAGCGTACTGTAAGAGTAGATGAGTAGTCTAATGATAATGGTTCTACTGCAACAGTTAGACTTTGAGAGATGGGAATGTAGTTAAGAATTGCTAGACATTTCTACTACTAGGTCCTTCATCATTTCAAGGAATTAGCTGTTCAATGGTAAAGGGTTTGATACAGATATAGGAAGATATTTTATTGTTTACCTAAACCTATACACTACAACTTTTGTGGTTTTAGGGTGAGACAAGAAATCTTTGTGTATTAGTTATTCTTACAGCAGCATGGATTTGATGTATTTTTAATAGTGATCATCTTGTTTCTCAGTAAATATAGGCTAGTAATTCTAGTGGCTCTTCTGCTTGCATATTGTAAGGAATGTCTGTTCATAAGTTCACAATCCAGAAATAATAGAGGACCTCTTTTTTAAAAGTTGGAAGCCAGTTATTTTATTTGATGTGTCATACTTTCATGATGACTCCCAGTCTAATGCTCTTTGAAAATATTCAACCATATGTTTAAAATGTCAATTCCCCATTCTACATGTTTTCCTTACCGAGGGTCTATTTCAGGTCAGAGTTCCCTTTCCAAAATCAGGAGAAGCTTTATTTTCTTTTAAGCACTGAGTTTCACTCAGAATAGTTTTGAAATTTTTTTCTAAAATCTATTTTTAAACTCATTTATTCTTCTTTATTACATTTACAAGTTGGAATCTTTCTTCTGTTTATTCTTTTTTTTTTTTTTTCCGAGATGGAGTCTCGCACTGTCACCCAAACTGGAGTGCAGTGGCGTGATTTCGGCTCACTGCAAGCTCTGTTTCCCAGGTTCACACCATTCTCCTGCCTCAGCCTCCCAAGTAGCTGGGACTACAGGCGCCCACCACCACGCCTGGCTAATTGTTTGTATTTTGAGTAGAGACGGGGTTTCACCATGTTAGCCAGGATGGTCTCGATCTCCTGACCTCCTGATCCGCCTACCTTGGCCTCTCAAAGTGCTGGGATTATAGGTGTGAGCCACTGCGCCCGGCCTCCTCTGTTTATTCTTAATGGAAAGAATTCTGGAATAGTTTTATACAGCACATACCATACTGTTCAATATATTAAAATTTTCTTTCTTTCTTTTCTTTTTTTTTTTTTTTTTTTTTTTTTTTTTGCAGTCTACTGCTTTTAAACACATTCCTCTCTAAGGTGCTAGCAATTAAGTGAAGTATTTGGTTAAATAGGCATTTAACAAAAATCCTTAATTCAAAAACAAATTTCTGTCTGTCTTCCTGGAGTTTAAAATAATCTTTAATTATTGACCTTGAATTGGCTGTAGGCCAGGGTTTAAATTCAACATGTATAGATCTAACATTTGGTTCAGCAATCGTAGTGGAATATGTGCATTAACACTGTTCTTTTCTTTGGGAGCTAGGGGAAGGACTAATGGAAGGATAGCTCATTTGCAGAGATCAGAAGAAGGGGCAAAAAACAAACAAACACAAACAGGAGAGATTAAAGTGAGAGGTAGAAATGAAATGGCAGAGGGAGAAAGGCACAGTTTAAGAACTGTGATTTTTGTCAGTGTGATTTTTTTTTTTTTTTTTTTTTTTTGTTAGAAAGTCTTTAAAATAGCCTAACACTAGAGCGTATTGAACAGAGGAAATCTTCGCTTTATATGCTAAGAATGTAAATCAAAGAAAGCTGACCATTGCTGATTTGTATTTATTTCCCTTCTTTTTTAGAGGTTTTAAGAAATGTTTTTATGACATGCAAATCTGTCAAACTTGTTATTCTATGTATTTTTATGTGAATAAAATGCTAACGTTTATGTCAAGGTAAGTGAAGAATTTCGACTTTTATTAAGTGCTTTTTTAAAGGATGGGATTTTTTTTCCCCTGGGAGACGATGATACCATCCTTGTAGATGAAGCTATAACACACAGGGAGAAAGCCGCTAGTGTCTAAACTTGTAAAAGGAGTCTCCATTTTCTAACTAAGCAGAGGCAAATTGTGATATTAGAATTAAAATCTCAACTAACATCAATCTAACAACACAAACTAACAAAAGTGACCTTTTTTTTGTGGTCAGAGAGTGTTCTAAATGTTTGGTGGGGGCCCGAGGCAAAGTTCCATCAATTCCCCTTGTATTAATTAGTCATCAGATTAATAGATTTAAAATATTAGTCTTTGGGGCCAACATAAATTAGAGACTCATCAGATCTATGTCTTCACATATTCTTCATGTAATACAACCTCACGAATTCAACAGAAAAAAAATAAAATGCTGATCCAAACATTTAAGATTTTTGTACAACTAGGCAAACAATAAATAAGCATTTGGTGTCCCAGCCACAAATAGCCTAAAAATGTGTGATGACTAAATCAATTCCTTAGATGAGATTCTGTAACAGAAAATGAAGATTATGTAAAAGCTAAGAAAATTTACATAACAAATTAGGTTCTCTAATTGTAACAAATTTACCATATTAGAGTTGCTAATATGTTAATAATAGGGAAAATTGAGTAGGGTGTATATGAAAAGCCTTTGTATCATGTTTTTTGGTGCATTTTCTCTATGAATCAAAAACTATTCTAAAGGAAAAAGTTTATGTTACAAAAAGGAAGAATAAAAGTATTAATAAAAATATAAGCAGACAAGTAAAAATATTTACAAATAGTGTTCTTCTGAGCCTAAGATCTAAATAATTTGTACAAAGGATTTGCTTATGAATTCTAAGGTAACAAAGTAAGTTAAGAAAGATAATATTAATGAAATAAGTCAGTGCTGAAATTGTGTTAGAGAAATTCATCTGAAAGCAGACCTGAAGGATTACTGGGAAATTAAGGAGTTCAGGGACACTTTTTCTCCCTGAGACTCCCATGGAAAAAATCATTGTTGGCCATTAAAAAATAGTGAAATCCTCTACTTTTAATGCTTTACTATCTAAAGCAAAAAGCAAAATGTGTTGCTTCTTGTGAAAGGAGAGCTGGGCTTGTAAGACAGTCTCTATGAGCAACGCAAAAGTGCTGATTTTATTTAGGGACTGAGGAAACATGAAGTTCAGGGATTGGCAGACTTTCAAAAATGAAAGCGTTTAGGAATGGCTGACCTTTAACTGTAGAAGTATGTTTAATGGAGTGTTGCTGTTCCTTATTGGCTGACTTCCAGAAGCCTGGTTACTGACCTGAATTGTCTTAGATTTATGAAAAAAGTATAAAATCAGTTCCAGTGGTTATGTTTTACCTTGGTAATAATAAAAAAAAAAAAATCATTCTTTCCTAGAAGACTGGAATCTTGTATTATCACACCAAATAGGATACAGATATTTCATTGTTTTACATTTTTATTTGAAAACAAATCTGCTGGCTTCTATAATGCTATCTGAGGCATGTTACATCCTGCAAATTTTCTGTTTGTGTCAAAGTTCTTTCAGAGTTATTCAATCACAGGATGTAAAAAGAAATATATAATAGTTAATAGTGTTTCCTACTAATGTTTGTTGCATTTTCTCCTATTTTAATGAAAGGTAGCAATCTTCCAAGTGTGTCTCAGATAATTATGATCCAAAACTGCAATCGTGTTGCATTTACTTCCATTCTGTTATAACTATGGATTCCAACAAAGCAATCAATGGAGTATGCAAACAAATTCTATCCTTGGTAATTGATCTCATTATATTTAAAGACACTGTGAAGTGATAACAATACTACAAAATGTTATGTGTTGTTGCCATTTCTTGAGTTTCTACTGTGTTTTAAATTTTATGGGATCTATATATCACAATTAATTATGAAAATAATTCTATGAGATAAATAGGAAATGTAATACTGTAACTACAGGTCTTTCCTTAGAAAGTATAATTGCCAAATTAGAAATATGAGGCTAGGCACGGTGACTCATGCTTGTAATCCCAACACTTTGGGAGGCAGAGATGGGAGGATTGCTTGAGGCCAGGAGTTCAAGAACAGCCTGAGCCACACAGTGAGATCCTGTCTATGTAACGAGTTCTTAAAAAAATTACAAGATGCATGCCTATAGTACCTATTGCTTGAGAGGGTTAGGTGGAAGGATTGCTTGAGCCCAGGAGTTCAAGGTTACAGTGATGTGATTGTGCCATGGCACTCCAACCTCGGTGGCAGAGGGAGACTCTGTCTCTAAAAAGAAAAGTATATATTTATATTTTTCTGTATATATATATACACACACACACACACAAATATATATATGTATATGAGTTATCTTTTAAGAGTTTTAGCTAATGTGAAATTGTGAAATAAATCATTTTATGCTTAAATGTGCTTTAATTAATATTGTGTTAGAAATAATTTCCTCATAATTTATAATAAGATGAAAAATAAAGATCATTTCAAATTCAAGTCATTAAGCTGATAGTCAATAGTTGTTAATCTGGATGATGATAGGTTATAGATAATATTAAATCCAAAGAAGTTTTGCATTTGGTGATGAATGGGTAATTTTTTTCAGGTCAAGATTTTCACAGAGAACAATTAGGAAAGCTGGACAAAATACAAACATATTATTTTTGTTAAGCTTTCAGAGATATGAAAGGCAGTGAGAAATTGTGGGGCAAGTATCTGGAAGAAGAAGAAAGTCAAAGAGCTGAATTTGGTCTGTAAGGCTACTTTTCCCATAAGGCTAAAAAGCCAAGAAGAAAAAGTAACCACTGAGGATGAGAAGGTGATTAGAATTTTCATGTCTCTCACTTATTTGGAGTAAAACAACAGATTTATTCAAAAAATCAAAGAAACAATATAGAAACAATAACAAATAAATAACATTTAAAAATTATAAATTAAAACAAATCTACACAGTTCAGCTCTAGGCTTTTGGAGTTGATCTTAATAGCTATTTTCTGTGAGTAATAGAGACGTGGAAATAGACACTCCCACAAAAATCAAAACCCAGTATCAAATTATTTTAATACTTGTGAGTTCATTATAAAAATCTGTCTTTACTTCATCTGCCTTTCAGCAGTGAAAGTAAATCAACTCAGGAAAATTAACATAATCTAGAGCTACATGTTACTTTGAATTTCTCATTCACATTATCTGGAATGCTGTATTTTATAAGAGAACATACAAGACAATAAGAATTAATTTTTGTTCAAATATGACCAATAATATAATAGTCAAATATGACCAATAATATTCCAGAATGAGAAACCACAATAAATTACAGTTTCAAGAACTATTACAAAGCTCAAGAGAGATTTTTTTTAAAGTGAAGAAAAGTGTGACTAAGTGCAATGTAGAAAATCTGCTAAAAAGTAAAAACAAAAATAAACTCTAATTGGTATCTAAAAGAAAAAAAAAGAGAGAGAAGGATATTGCTTCCAATTACTTTCCCTATTTAGACCGTCAGCTCACTTTACAATAGAATAAAATGAAATCTGGATGATAATGAAGACATATATTCAAAGTTTATTTTGAAACCAACCAACCTAGATTTTAAATCTGGGTTTTTGACATCTGCATATACCAATGGAAAACAAAAACAAAACCAAAACAGCTCAACCAAGGTGCAGTGGTTTCATCTGCTGCAAAATATTTCTATGGCTTTTTGAGGTCTATCCCTCTGTTCATAACTAACCCTAAGTGACTACTAATCTGCTTCTTTGAATCTCTATATTAGTTTGCTCTTTATGTAAATGGATTAACACAGCATATAGCTGTGTCTGACTTATTTTATTCAGCACAAAAAATGCTGTATGTCTTTCATTTTGTTGAATGTATCAAGACATCTTTTTCTTTTCTTATTACCTAATATTATTCTAGTGTATGGCTAGACTCCATTTTGTTTGTCCATTCACTTCTTAATGAACATTTGATTTGTTTCCAATTTTGGAATTTTGAGACTAAAACTACTAAGTGCCTTAATATAAAAGTGTTTGGGTGAACGTAGTATTTTCTTGGTTCAGGTAAATATCTAGAAGTGAATTATATGTATCTTGACAACTCAGCAGTGTCAAATCTAATTAATTAT
The DNA here is from genome assembly GCF_024542745.1 of Macaca thibetana thibetana. Taxonomy (NCBI): domain Eukaryota; kingdom Metazoa; phylum Chordata; class Mammalia; order Primates; family Cercopithecidae; genus Macaca; species Macaca thibetana. The sequence continues at coordinate 65,982,676 of NC_065594.1, forward strand.
CACATTATATTTCTTTATTTATTTAGGGCATTTTAATTTATGGAGACATATTGGTAGTTTTCAGTGTAGAGGTCTTGAGTTTCTTTTGCTAAATTTATTTCTAAAATTATTTCTAAAATTCTCAAAATTATTTTTTTCAAAAACGCTACTTTCCAAACATGATGTTTTCCTAGGTAGCTTTATGGTTATTGATTTTTCAATTAATTATTTCATGGATATAGGGCATATTTTTTATGATACTCATAAAATTTACTGAGTCATACATGCTGAGCTTACCAAATCCAAAAATGTGAAATCTGAAATGCTCCAAAATTCCAAAACTTAAGCCCCTTCCATAATGTGACAAAAATTGAAAACTTTTTGAGCACCAACATAACACTCAAAGGAAGTGCTTATTGAAGCATTTCGGATAATCAGATTAGGGAAATTCGACTGGTTAGTATAAAATGCCAATATGCCCAAATTTGAAAAATTTGAAAAACATTCAAAACTGGAAACACTTCTGATTCTAAGCATTTTAGAATCTGTATTTTATTTTTTCGCATATGGTATATCTTGGTTAGCATTAAAAAGTGATTTGAAACTATAGGTATTTTGTAGTTATGTGTAATGCTCTATAATTTTTTTAAAAATCTCCCACATATTTAGAAAATAACCAGGACAGCTGCAAATAATTTGAGTAAAGATTATTAATGATCATGAAATGTTGAAATATTTTAAGTGAATAAGAACGAAGCTTATTCTTATTCACTTAAATATTTTAAGTGAATAAGAATAAACATTCAATATGCAAAGTGATTGAATCTGTAATTAGTAAAGGTTTATAGCTGTAAATTACCTTAGAAGATAAGAAATACTAACAATAATATATCGAATATCCTCCTCAAAAAATTAGAAAAACAACACATTTTATTTTAAAAAGTACAAGAAAGTAAATTGATAACAAATAAATATTTAAAAATGATAAATTAGAACAAATCAACAAAGTCCAATATTGATTGATTGTTTTTCCAAAATTTAATAAAATTGGTAAGTTCTAAAAGTTTCATCATAACTAAAAGGAAGAGAACAAAAGTCATCACTATCAAGAAGAAAAAAGTTTATCTATATATAGAGAGAGAGACCGAAAAAGATACAGGCATACCTTGGTGATACTGTAGGTTCAGTTCCAAAGCACTGCAACAAAACAAAGCAATAAAGCGTGTCACAAAAATGTTTGGATTTCCCAGTCATATAAAATAATTTTCACACGATATTGTAGTCTGCCGAATGTGCAATAGGATTATGTCTAAAAGAATATACATAATTAAAAATGCTTATTGCTGCAAAATGTTAACAGTCATCTGAGCCTTCATGAGTCAGTGATTTCGCTGGTGGAGGGTCCTGTCTAGATTTGATGGCTGCTGACTGACCAGGGTGGTGGTGGTTGAAGACTGGGGTGGCTGTGGCAATTTCTTAAAACAACAGTGACATTTACTGCATCCATTGAGTCTTCCTTTCACAGAAGCTTTCTATGTAGCATGTAATGCTGTTTGATAGCATTCTGTACACTGTAAAACTATTTTAAAATGAATAAGGTAGTTGATTCATTCATTTTAACCAAAACACCTTGTTTAATAGAGACATCATTCCCACTTTCAGGGTTACTTATCTCAGAAAACTCTTGAAACTTTTTTGAAATTTTGACTTTTAAAACATCTTCGATTTTGGCCCTCCTCAGAACCAATTAGGATTTAAGATTTTCAAGTTTGTTCAATTACAGGTTACTCTTTTCTTTTTTGACGTAAAAACTATAAGTTTTATTAAAATATATATGCTAAAAATCGAGCTGGTAATATTATTTTTTTCAAGATAGATTGAATTTCTTTATACACATACACAAACTCATATACATGCACACATCTGTAATATCAATCCAACAGAACATATTATTCAGATCAATTATATTCTTATTTTCTTTGGTCTGTTTTATCCATGAAATTTTAAGAGAAGTGGATGTGCTGTATAAATACATCTGGTTTTCTGCTTTAATGTTCAACATATAGGAACAATGCTGCTCAGATATAAATATTCACAAATATTCATTTTTTGCTGTAAATTTTATTATTATTTTCAATTTTTACACCTACTATCAAGGAAATAGACATCAATCTTAAAAATGTTCATAACTGTTACATAATTTTATATAAAATAATTTTCAAACATTTAAGTTATTTTGTTTTCTTGGTAATTAGCTCATATTTCTTTTTTTATTTTCTTTTAATTACACAGGTTTTTGGAGAACAGGTGGTATTTGCTTACATGAGTAAGTTATTTAGTGGTGACTTGTTAGATTTTGGTGCACCCATCACCCAAGTAGTATACACTGAAACCAATTTGTAGTCTTTTATCCCTCACTCTGCTCCTACCTTTTCCCCTGAATCCTCAAAGTCCATTTTATCATTCCCATGCCTTTGCATCCTCATAGCTTAGCTCCCACTTATGACTGAGAACATATGATGTTTGTTTATTGTTCATTCCTGCATTACTTCACTTGGAATAATAGTCTCCAGTTTCATCCAGGTTTCTGTGAATGCCAGTAATTCATTCCTTTTTAATGGCTGAGTAGTATTCCATCTTATATATATAATGTATTATATATTATGTATAATATGTTATATAATATATAAATATATTTATATCACAATTTATCCACTTATTGATTGATGGTCATTTGGGCTGATTCTATATATTTGCAATTGTGAATTGTGCTGCTTCTTTTCCTCTGAGTAGACACCCAGTAGTGGGATTACTGGATCAAATGGTAGTTCTACTTTTAGTTCCTTAAGGAATCTTCACACTGTTTTCCATAATGGCTGTGCTACTTCACATTCCCACGAGCGGTGAAGAAGTGTTCCCTTCTTACCACATCCATGCCAAATACCTATTTTTTTTAATTTTTTGATTATGGCCATTCTTGCAGGAGTAAGCTGGTATTGCATTGTGGTTTTGATTTGCATTTCCCTGATCATTAGTGATGTTGAGTATTTTTTTCATACGTTTGTTGGCCATTTATATATCTTTTTTGGAGAGTTTTCTATTCACGTAATTAGCCCACTTTTTGAGGGAATTTTTTTTCTGGCTAATTTGAGTTTCTTGTAGATTCTGGATATTAGTCCTATGTCAGGTAGATTAGAAAGATTTTCTCCCACTCTGTGGATTGTCTGTTCGCTCTGCTGATGGTTCCTTTTGCTGTGCAGAAGCTCTTTAGTTTAATTAAGTCCCACCTATTTATCTTTGTTTTTGTTGCATTTGCTTTTGGGCTCTAGGTCATGAAGTTGTTGCCTAAGCCAATGTCTAGAAGGGTTTTTCCAATGTTAACTTCTTTAATTTTTATAGTTTCAAGTCTTAGATTTAAGTCCTTGATCCATCTTGAGTTGAGTTTTGAATAAGGTGAGATATGAGGATCCAGTGCCTTTTAATTTCTACAATTTTATTACTGTGTTTCCTCTCTCAATATTCTAATATTAATGATTTGTGCCCATAAAAATCATTCTGTGTAAGTGGGAATTTAGTAACGCACAAAATAAGTCTATATTTTTTGTAATTTGTCTTACTGAAATAGAACCCACAGTCTAGATATTTCTGTGGTGTTTTTTTTAATTGAAATTGCATTAATTTTATAATTATATAACAAAAAATAGCAAATTCATTAAAATGTTAAAACTCATGTTCTAGAAATTTTCCTCATTCAGCATTTACTCTAGATCTTTAACTCTGTATTATAAAATAGACGGTAGCAAACATTTACAACCAACCAAAATATATAAAAATAATTAAAAATTAAGTACTGGAACATCTGTAACTTCAGTAACCTTTAATATTATGTTGTTAAACACTTACTGACATGAAGAAAAAAATTGTTTTATCATTTAAGTACAGACAAATTTTTGTGAGAATAAAGCCAAAAATACAGTGGAGTTAATGGAGATGTGTAAGGATAGAAAGGCATTTCTCACAGATAGAAGAAAACTACAACTGAAAACAACACACAAATGGAGTTCGCTAAAGGATAAATCTCAGTTTTTGAGAGTGTCATTCATGTTGTTGACTCAGAATCTGATTAAAATGGGAAGACAGTCCAGGCGCAGTGGCTCACGCCTGTAATCCCAGCACTTTGGGAGGCCAAGACGGGCGGATCACGAGGTCAGGAGATCGAAACCATCCTGGCTAACACGGTAAAACCCCCGTCTCTACTAAAAATACAAAAAATTAGCCAGGCATGGCAGCGCACGCCTCTAATCCCAGCTACTCCAGAGGCTGAGACAGGAGAATCGCTTGAACCCTGGAGACGGAGGTTGCAGTGATCCAAGATTGCACCACTGCTCTCCAGCCTGGGTGACAGAGCGAAACTCTGTCTCAAAAAAAAAAAAAAAAAAAGTACAGCCACTCCACACAGTAGAAATTTATTTCTCTTTTTAAATAACATTCCATGTGTCATCTATGTGACTTTACCGGCAGGTTACCTCCTATAGGAGTATAAGAATTGAGGCACCTTACTCTGAAATCCCTCTGTACATTTGTGCCCAGGATTTTTGCTTCATATGGATTGCTCCCAGTTAATGACTACACATGAGGCTTATTAATTCAGGCCTGTATCAGAGACACACTGGGCTCCTCTGAAGGCTTATTTTGCCTAAAGATTCCCTGAAAATCTTGCTGAAATATCTGAAGTTTTGTTCTAGATGCTTTCATCCATTTTTTTCCTCCCTCTCTCCTTTACTCATGGTAGGATTTATATTGTGTTCTGATGGCTACCCAGCCATATCATCACCTCATCATTTTCCCTTATTATGGCATTTTCCATAATAAAATACTTCTAAGACTTAATACTGCCTTAGAGTGTGCTTCCCAGAGGCAGTGCAGTGATGAATTGGTGCCTCTGTCCTCCTCACTTGGATTCCAATCTGGATACATGTTTCCTACTCGTGCTTTTACCATAATATCTGTGTCCACTCAAGAATAAAAGTGAAAGAATGAAATTTTTCCTTTTACAGCCACAACATGGAATTGTCCCACTTCACTTCTGCTCACTTACCTTTGCCTATTTTTTTTTTTTTTACTTTTTTTGTCTTATTGATAATAGATAAACACAAAGTCAGAGAGAATTTCAAATAATCTGAGAAGTAGAGCTCATGTTAGCCTCAAAGGAGAGAATAGCTAAGGTGGAAAGGAAAATAAATGTAAACAAAAAAGAAGAAAAAAGAAAACTTCCACCTGGAATAATAATTAAACAAGGAGACAATAAATGATAAGCCAGGAGCAATAGCTCACACCTGTAATCCCAGCACTTTGAGAGGCTGAGGCGGGGATATCACGAGGTCAGGAGACAGAGATCATTCTGGCCAACATGGTGAAATCTGGTCTCTACTAAAATACAAAAAATTAGCCGGGCGTGGTGGCGGCACCTGTAGTCCCAGCTACTCAGGAGGCTGAGGTAGGGCAATCGCTTGAACTCGGGATGCGGAGGCTGCAGTGAGCCGAGATCAGGCCACTGCACTCCAGCCTGGCAACAGAGCGAGACTCCATCTCAAAAACAACAACAACAAAAAGATAAATCAGGGGAATTGAATACTATGACATTATGTGTGTGATTTATGTACTCTATAGATACTTATTAAAACTAATATATGACTTTTAAAACTATTGACATTGTTCCTTAATGAATTGATGGAGGAAATCTACTAAAGTACAATGGGATGTATTAGAAATCTATAGTGTATAGAATACAAGATGCCTTTCTCAATCTAGTTCTAACAGGCACTAACAATTGGGGATATATCTACCTGAGAATATCAGGGGAACCAGTGAAATCACATAAACAAGTCTGACAAAACAATAAATACAGCCTGAAATATTTAATACACACATATGTGCATGAAAGCAAAGGGATAGGCTGCCTATTAAGGGTTTCTAAAAGCCATTAGGCCCTTAGAATGGTTGACTTTGGAAACCAAGTCATGGAGTGTGACCTTTTAATTACTGATATTTCGTTATAGATTAACTGCTGTTTAAATTTATTGTTCCTGGCTCAGACCAGATGGCGCCTGAGATAAAAGACCCCTTGACTGAGATATAAGAACCTTTGATTATTACATCCTTAATATGGAATATTAAATACTCTTACTAAATGAAACACTGCCTAACCAATCAAGTTGCACTAATCTTGTGTGGGAAATGTTGAACTCTTGTTAAAGTTTCCCAGACCTTGCCTATATAAATGACCCTAAAACCAGCCTGATATGCAGCAATGACCTCATCTTTTTGGACTCTGCATATACAGACTCGTGCGTATGTATGTATGTATGTATATATAACTATACAAAGAACATTAGCAAATAAAGTTTTCTATAATCTGTTTGATATATTTGTATGATGTTGTTTTTAATTATAAAAAAAGTACAGAAGCAACAATGCTAGTAGAATCTGTAAAATAAGTCAAACTTACATTCATCTGCTATAAATTATTTTTGTTACAACCATAGTAAAGTTAACAAATAATTAGAAATATAAAATAAATTGATAATATTGCTTTTATTGACTTAATGTGGGTATAATAAACTTTGAAATCCATGTACCATACTCAAACCCAAATTTATATCATTATATAACAGAATACCTAAGAAGATTGAGAGTATTTCAAGTAATACTTGTTTTGGTAATGTATTTTCTATTCATATTTTGAAAAACTTGAGAACAATAAGAAAAAGTCAGAAAATCCAATTTTTTTGAATAATGATAGCTGGAGTATCAACCACAATAAAATTATAAACAAAACCTCTTAACATGTATACATATACAACATTAATAATAAATATGTGGCTATAACTTAACATGCATTTTTAGAGATTTATGGATATTGAGTATATATTTAATGAATTAAGTAATAATAGTAACAATTAACAATAGTAATGTTTAATAAAATGTAATACTAATTATAAGATTTGATTTTGACAATTATTATTAGTCTAACAGATTCAATACAATATTTAATTAATAAATCCCTACGTAGTGACTTCAAATTAATTTATAAAATTGTTGCAATAATTATAGTATCATGTGTTAACTAAAATTGATTTTCAAAACTTACATAAAATGGAAGTAGCCAACTTATTTTTAAAATTCTAATTAAAATATAAAATTCTAGTGATATATGTATTTATACAATTGAATATATCTAGTGATATATATATCTATACAATTTATACAATATATAGTGGTATATATATTATACAATTCTAGTGATATATATATTTATACAATTTATAGTATATATACTATATAGTGATATATATTTATACATTTATACAAATGTATATATTTATATAATTTGTTATACAAGAAATTGAAAATATTTCTTCTCATTTTTTCTATGCTGTTTCTTTCTTTTCTTAGTTTCTTATGATAGACTGGTGCAGGGTTCAGTCCTTGGTTTCCTTCTATGCTGTCACTCATTTCCTTGATAGATCATGTGAGTTTTATGGAATTAAATATCACTTATAGGCACAAAAATGTCATATTTAAATGTCTAGTCCAACTATCTTTTATTTACTCCATTTTTTAAAATTCAGCTTCATATTCCACATCTCTGTTTTGATATAAAGTAGACATTTCAAACCGAAAATGTCAAAACTGAACTTTTGACCATTTTCTATTTACAATCTCAGGTGAAAATAAAAAAAAAGCCATATACCTATAATATTTACTCCTCCTCTCACAGCCCATGTGTTTGCTTCTTTTTGCTACCATACCAACTTAACAGCTTAAAACAGCACAAGTCTATGACCTAACAATTCTGGAGGTCAAAAGTTCAAAAGTGAGCCTTATGGGGCAAAATTAACATATCAGCTGACCGCATTCCATCTGGAGGCAGTTGGGAAAGGCTGTTTTCTTTGCCTTTCCCAGCTTCTAGAGGCTGCCCACGTTCCTTAGCTTGTGGCCCCTTCCACCATCACCATCTTTCAACCCATCATCGTAATATCTTCAAATCTCTTTCTTATTATTTTCCTTCATCATATCTCCCTCTCTCACATTGACCTTTCTACCTCCTTATTATAAGACTTGCTGTGATACATTGTTTTTACCCAAATCATCCAGAATTAGGTCCCCATCTCAAAATAATTTGGTCACATCTACCAGTCTCTTTTATCTTATAAGGTAACAGTCACAGGTTCTGAGGATTAGGAAGTGGACAACTTTGGATGGAGGGACATGATTTCACCTATCACAGCCTATACTCAATATCTCAGTAAACTCTGTTGGTTCTACCTTCAAAATATGTCCAGATTCCAGAATTAATGTCTCACTGTTTTTTTACTGCCATTTTTCTAGTGTAAACCACCATGATTTCCCACCTGAATTATTGCAATTGCTTCATAATTAATCTCCTTTGCTCAATTCCACTGCAGTCTATTCTGAACACAACAGCAAAATCAATTATTTTACAATATACATCAGATTACATTGTTTCTGCGCTCAACAGTTGAAATGGCTTTTAGCAAAAGCTGTATCCTTAAAAAGGCTTACAGACCTGACATAATCTAGCTCTCATCTGATGCTACCCCACTGTATACTTCACTGTTCTTGTTTCACATTAGCATTGACTTTCTTACCATGCTCAGCGAGGTTCAGTATGCTCATATTTTAATGCCCTTGCTTGGTTACACACTCTGCCTGGCATTCTTCTACCCAGATATTCTGATGAATATAACTCTGTCACTTTATTCCATGTTTTTGCTCCTAAATTCCCTACTGATTGATGCTGACTTGCTTGTCCTTTTAAAATTGCAATTTACCACTCCTATTCTTGCTCTCCTGTTCTATCTTGTTCAATATTTAACTTTTTAAATAGCTCTTTTTATGATCAAATATGCCACATATTTTATCAATTTATTATATTTATTTGCTTTCAGTTAATTTTCTGTCTTGCCTAAAGAATATATGATCTACAAATCTAGAGATGTCTGTGTTATATAATTAAAATAGTGTATGACATTTGGTGGTTTAATAGTAAATATTCAATAAGCAATTAAAAAGATGATTATCAGTAGATTAACTTATACAAAATATCAAACATATATATTCTTATATATAGTGTAATATATAATATTAACTATGTATAAATATATATTTAACACATAATTATAAATAATAAATTATACAAAATGCCAAAAGAAATTGTAACAGGTCTTTTGTTTGGAGTGTAAATAACTCAAATTTGTCTTCTCTAATTTCATTAATTGGCTCATCCTATGTTCTTTAAAGAAAGGAGAAACACAAAATGTTTTTTCTGAACTGAGAGTCTATCACTCTCAAGAATGTTTCTTTTCAATCAACTATTTTATTTATGTCTTACATCTCCCACACTCCAACAATAATAATAAACAAAATGAAAAAGATTGAAACTTGTTCATTTTTACCAGTTTGTCAAAACCAACAGACGAAGAAAAAATGGAATCTGGATTTCATTTGGATAAATCTATTGCATGGATTGCACACATACTAAAAATTTCTATGCCCACCTTTTAATGTAATTTGCACCCATCCAGCCTACGAGAGTGAAAAAGTACTGTATCTTTGCTTTTGAGGAGCACTATATACTTTGTAGATTTCAGATTTTGTTATAAAGTCTGTACTTATGCTTTCCAAGTTGTATTATGCTTCTGAATCACCAAGGGACCTTGTTAAAATGCATATTTGGCTGTAGTACATCTCATATGGGGTTTAAATTCTGAATTTCTAAATGCTCCCAAGGTATGCTCATACTGCTGCTTCATGGGCCACAGTTTGAGTATCAAGGTTACATGGTTAATGCCAATTAAGCAAAAAAAAAAAAAAAGTGACATCAAATTGATTTCTAGTTTAGTGTTTTTATTTACATATGCTAATGCTGAATTATATATATTACATGTTTACTTATATCAGCTCTGGAATTCAAAGGATTCACTGTAACCTACATGAGATAAAAAGGCATTTAAATATTTTAGTAAACTACATAGAAATGTATTAATACAAAAATATGTTTCTTATCCTAATATGACAGTTTATTCGGGAACATTCCAGAATTTATTACAGAATAATGATGACCCATGTCATATTTTATTCTAAAAATTTGTAACGATTAATTCACATGATTGGTTATTCAATTTTTAATCATATACTCAGAGCAGGAGGCCATTTTTTGGTTTTCTATTTTCAAACAGAAATGTATCAGGTTTTTTACGGGGATTTTTTTGTAATATGCTCAGAATTTTAAAGCAAATTCACCTAATAGACTGATATATAAACTATATTTCAAAGTCACAGGCTGGATATTAGGATAATCAAACTATAGAAGGAAGGTTTCTCTAATGTAAAATTTGATGAAACATTGTTTTGCCTATATTGATTTTCTGACATGCAATTTTTTTGTTAGTGTTTACATTATGTTTCTTCTAGTCTGTTCTATTTAGAGGAAAGAGATGAACTTACTGTGTGTAGATTAAGTGTTGCCAACTATATGAAAATCAGTAATATTTTCTACCTTATGACAAATGAACTCAAGGTATCATTTTAGTGATATTCTTTCATTTTCTGAAGATTAGTAACAGACTTAATCAGAATTTAATAAAGTAATTTTTCATTTGTGTTTTGAAACTTACAAAGTTCCTTTTTCTATGCTAAAATAACTATGTTTTCCAAACTCAAGAAATGGCTTATTGATTATAATGTATGTGCAGGTGTTGACTTTGCCTCAAGCCATGTTTATATTTCTATTAAACAGTCAATTTATAATTTATATTGATTTTTCCAGTTTCCAATTTATAATTAAAAATTGTAAGTGTATAAAAAATACAGTGATCTGGATATGATTGAAAGATAAAAAATTATTCTTATGTATTTTTTCAAAGCTTTCATTTATGTTCATATTTCTTAAATGTTTTCAAAGTTATCAACTTGACAGTCTATGTTCTTATATTTGATTATTTGCAGCTTTATTACTAGTATATAGCTAAAAATCCATAGTTCATATCTTGATAAACAAAAATAGAATGGATACTATATTTTTTAAATCCCATTTTTCTTCAATTACTTATACAGCAGTTTGGAAATGCTTGTGCTTACCCCTAGAGTTTCTGCTTAAAACTGTTTTACTTTCCAAATCCAGGTAACTGCAGGTGTTTCTCATGCAGTTTGCCTATGGAAAATTACTGCCAGTCAATGTAAGGCACAGCAGTTCTTCTGGCAACAAAAGTAACCCAAAGGGTTTTTTTTCAGGAAAATGAAACTATAGGATAGCCACACTAAAAAGGCAAATTAAATACTGAGCTTTCAAATTGGAAACAAGGGATGCCAGGAGGTTCCCTTGTGTGCAAATCAAATATACTGGTTTGGGAAAAGTTGAGCAAAAAGTAGTAAGTATTGAAGTAATAGTATGGGGATCTACGAGAAGAATGCTTTTTGATAAGGATGAAGAGAAAATAAAATACCTTGGGACTATTTTAAATACTGCACCATTTGGTCACACGTGCTTAGTTACTGTGATAAAGTCGAAATACTGGCCTACATTTCTTTCTATATTTTTAAATAAAAAGTGGTAGCATTCTTTTTATTTTTAAAATACAAAAGCTCACATCAGAGTAATGTATGCGCTTTAGTCATGGCGTTACCTCAATATTCACTGAAACTTTGTTTAATGGGGTAGAAATTGTGTTACTGGGATTGGGGAAGGGGAAGAAAAGATAGACTGAACAGAGACATAAAATATTTGGGAAAATTCCTATACATTATGGTGAACGTTTGGAACTAATATGTTAATTCTCTAATATTTGGGTGATCTGTATGAATAATTTTTCATAAAGTAACTTCCAAGACGATGCCCGCTACCACATCACATTTCCAGATCCTAGTGATCATCTACATGTTGCACAGACACACAAGTATATCTAGTAGAACACAAACGGAAAAGCCTTTGCAAGACATGTTCGTTAAATTCTCATTTGAAGAAAAAAGCTTATATTTCTCGGCATACATCCTACTGAGCTGGTGTTAAGTGAACAAAATTGAGATCTCATGTCCTGGCAATAAACCAACTCTCGTTAGCTAAGGATGTACTGCTTAGTCTTTGCATTTCGATGTCTGTTAAAAAGTGACCATGTGGGCCGGGCGCAGTGGCTCACGCCTGTAATCCCAGCGCTTTGGGAGACTGAGACGGGCGGATCACGAGGTCAGGAGATCGAGACCATCCTGGTTAACACGTTGAAACCCCATCTCTACTAAAAATACAAAAAATTAGCGGGGTGTTGTGGCGGGTGCCTGTAGTCCCAGCTACTCAGGAGGCTGAGGCAGGAGAATGGCCTGAACCCGGGAGGCGGAGCTTGCAGTGAGCCGAGATTGCGGCCCTGTACTCCAGCCTGGGCGACAGAGCGAGACTCCGGCAAAACAAATAAAAATTAAAATTAAAAAAAAAGTGACCATGCGGCCAGTCATGGTGGGTCGTGCTTGTAATCCTAACACCACTAAACAGATGGGTTGCTTTAGCCCAGGACTTAGAGACCAGCCTGGGCAACATGGTGAAGCCCTGTCTCTACAAAAATTGTACAAAAGCCAAGAATGAGAGAAAAGACAATATTTAGTAGTGATTATTAAATGTAAAATTATTTTACCTCATTTAATATATATTAAATCACTTGCAAATATAGTAAACATATATTTAAATGGTTTATTTAATGTTTGACTTCATAAAACCTAATATTTTTATTCTTTTTGAGCTTAGATGTAAATAAGTATTTTGGCAATAATTGAGACCATGAAGTGCAGTGCAGCAGGCAAAGGCTAAATTAGTTCAAATCTACTTATGGATTTATTTCCAAACCTTTGATCTGCTATCCTGTAGAACTTTTTTTCTATTCAAAAGACTCTAGATTGAATCCATGAATAAGAATTCTTATCTTTTAAAACTTTACAGAATTTTATTTAGAAAAGTTACATATGTATATATGTGTATATATGTATGTATGTAAATGCTGAATATTTACAGATCGTTGGGTCCAATTTGTTAGCAATCAGTCTAAAACTATCATTCTATTCTTTGGGATTAGAATTTGAAGATCATTTCTTCAGCAGTGGTTTACACTTGTTATTTACTTCCCTTCAGATGCCAGAGTTAAGAATAAAACACACAGACAAAAACACAAGCATACTTATTTTGGGCACCAAGCTATGTGAGAGTAAATTAATGGTTAGAAATTTACAAGAAGAAAAGAAAACCCAAAAACCAAAAGACAACAACAAATAAAACTCCTATTCAGTGCAAAGGCCAAAACAGGTGTTTGTCCTCATTTTGTAATTGAAAATAGCATTTTATTGTCTAGTATTGCCAGTGATCCATATTTATAGTTCCTTTTTTTAGGTGTCTAGTCTAATTTGAATGTTGAAAATATATATTCTTTTAATTTCAATATAATTTAAATTTACAGAAAAGTTGCAAAAGTAGCACAGAGCTTCTATATACCCTTCTTCAGTTTTACCTATTGCTTATTGTTAAAAACTTAAATTATTATGTGCCTTTGTTAAAATAATGAAACTGATATCCTACATTACTGTTAAATAAAATTCAGACATTATGTGGATTTCATTAGTTTTTCCATCGAGGTCTTCTTTCTATTCCAGCATTCTACCCAGGCAACCATACTATATTTTGTTACCATATTTTTTCTCTAGTCCTATCTGGTCTATAACAATTTCTCATTCTTTTATTTTTTTGTCATAACCTTGGTAGGCTGGTAGTCTTGGAAAGTACTGGTCAGGTATTCTGTGGAATGACTGCTCATCTCGTGACTAGATTGCATTTATACAAAATAAGTGAAGTGCTCTTCTTGTTACATCATATCAGGAGACACATGATGTTATTGGTGATATTCACTGTTATCATTCAGTGACAGTGGTGTTTTCCACTTTTGTCTTCTGTAAGTTTACTTTGTTTTCTTTACCTATTCTATTTTTGGAAAGAAAATCACTAAAACTAACTCATTGTCATTTGTCTTCTGTAAATTTACTTTGTTTTCTTTACCTATTCTATTTTTGGAAAGAAAATCACTAAAACTAACTCATTGTCAAGGGTACGGGGGACAAGATTTGAGCTCCATCTCCCCATATCATTTTGAATTCTCCTGGAAAAAGGGTTGTTTCATGTTCTTTACTTAATAGACTTATTCAATTATTTATTTACAGTGTTATTGACTCATAGGTATTTATTATATACCTTTCATAGCAATTCAATGCTATTTTGTTGTTCAAACTGTTCTAGTTTTGACTTGGTTTCTCTGTCCTTTTGATATGTCTCCCTGCTTGCTTTCCTGCCTTCCTGCTTTCCTTCCTTCCTTCCTTCCTTCCTTCCTTCCTTCCTTCCTTCCTTCCTTCCTTCCTTCCTTCCTTCCTTCCTTCTTTCCTTCCCTCCCCCCTTCCTCTGTATTACTTCCTGGTGCTTCAAGATATTCCAGGCCCACTTGTAAGTTTCCTTAACCTAGTCATTGATTCAGGCATTGGGCCAAAAAACTCTTATTAAAGAAGAGTCTTTTATTAAACAATAGTGTTTAGAAACCAAGATCTGCATGATAGGTGTGTTTATTGCTCTTAGGGTTTTATTATTTTGGGCACGCTCAGTGGCGAAAACTAGGAAATATGTGTGTGCATACTAACCCACATATACCCATATTTATAGTAGTTTCTGTTTTTATATTGTCATGTTTCTATATTGCAATGGTTAATTTTATGTGTGAACTTGAGTGGGCTACAGAGTGCAAGATTAAACATTCTTTTTGTCATGGTATTTCCAGATGAAATTAGCATTTAAATCAGTGGACTCAGTAAAGTAGATTGCTCTCTCCAATTGTTGAGCATCATCCAATCCAGTGAGGGCCCGACTAGAACAACCGGCAAAGCAAGGTGAAATTTGTACTTTGTTTTCTTTTTCCTACCTTACTGAAGGGAGATCTCATCTCATTTTCTTGTGCATTCAGACTGTGATTTACATCATTGATTTTCCTGGTTGAGGTTTTGGACTAGAACTGAATTACACCAGTGGCTTTTCTGAATCTCCAGCTCGCAGATTGCAGATCACAAGAATTCTCAGCCTCCATAATTGTGTGAGCCAATTCTCATGATCAGTCTCTTCTTATGTGCATATCCTATTGGTTTTGTTCCTCTTGAGAAACCTGACTAATACATGTATATTAAGTTAGACATGATATTTTATTGTCTCTAACTCTAATTCAGTACTAGGTGATTCCTTCTAGCCTTCCTTTATAATAACAGCCTTCTCTGACAATAAGAACCTGAATCCTATCTGATTTTTAAGTAGTTTATTTACTTTTACACACACATATATGTAAAGCAGGTTCAGAATAGTTAACCTGCACTGCTGTGAGGAAAAAATATTACCAACTGGAGTATAGTGTCGACATACAATTTTTTTGTCTGTAAATATTGGACAATTTTATAATAAAACTAAGTGAAAATTATGTTTTGTTTATCCTGCTCTACACTTGAAAAGAAGTGTGTTTACTTTTAAGGTGAGGCTTTAGTTTATTCTTTGGTGCTGCAAATTTTTTATTGATAACTCATCTAATATTGCTTCCCTATTATGCTCACGTTTTCCTTTCACTCGAACTCTCATTAGATGTATGCAATAAACTCACAATATATGCTCCATTAATCTTTGATTTCATTTTTCATACTATTTATCTGTGTAGGAAGTTCTTGGATAATTATTCAACATATGTTTAATCCTCGCTCATTTTATTTTTTTCTGAAGGTTTATCTAATATTCAAAAATTTTCATATTCAAAATTTATGATTGATATTTTTCATAAAGATATTTTTATTTAATTAAAGAGAGTGAAATTGTTCAATGCCACGTCTTTGTATTTGTTTCATTCCTATTATAATGTCTATAACTTCGCTTTTCTTTACATTTTACAACTGATTTATAGTAATATTGTTTTGCTTTGTTTTTCATCTTACCATACTCTGGTTTTCAGTAAATTTTCAGCTGCTAGCAACTTTTTACCAGAGCTCTTATAATACTATGGTTTTATTTTTGTTTTCATTTTAAAGAATGTATTAAAAAAGAAACAGAGACAGAGATATCAATAACCTATATTTATCTAATACATTTAACATTTTATACTTCTGAACATAAATATTCATAACAGATATCACAGACATAAATATCTACAAAATCAGCCAACTTAACAATATCAGTGAAAGATGCTTATTGTGGACTATGGCATCTAAAAACAGTTCTTTCCATATCATTTCCAGGGTCTAGGTCAAGATTACAAGTCGAATTCCACAAAACATATGTTCGATTATTTTACAATTGTAAAATAAATTAAAAATGAAAATAAGCCATTAAAATTTAAGAAATACATTGTATTTTTTCTACTTTGCAAATAAACCTTTATAAAAAAAAATCAGAAAGTCAAGCTCCAAATTTAGATGTATTAAGCTTTTGGGGTTTCAAATTTTACCTGGTTGTATAATCAATGAGGCTAAATACTGGAAACTAGCATTCAACCTGATGCTTAAACTCTGTTCTCTTTCAACAATGATTATTTTTTACCTACACATTTATGAACCTTCTGAGTCTGCTTACATTACACACTGGTCCATGTACACACTAGTTGACTCTATTCTTGGGTCAAGGGATGCTCACATTGGTGGTATAGTACATTCTCAGGAACATGAACAAATAGGCTTGGGATCATTTGTGCATGGAAATATGAGGTCCTGACTTTTCTGTGAGGTCTAAAAGAAAGTGGTGTAGAATCTAGGAGAACACACCCAGATGTCTCCAGAATTTCTTACCTTGCTTGTACAGATATGACTGGATGAAAGAAAGTCAAGTCAGAGGAGAAGAGGTACCTTAAAAATAAGGTCCATGAACAATAAACTATTTGAAAAGGAAATTAAGGAAACAATTCATTTAAAAGAGCATTAAAAATGCTTAAGAGTAAATTTAACCATGAAAATGAAAAATTTGTATATTAACAACTATAAAACACTGATGAAAGACATGGTAGAAGATACAAATAAATGGAAAGCTATCCCATGCTCATTGATTAGAAGAATTAATATTGTTAAAATGTCCATACTACCCAAAGTAATCTACAGATTCAATACAGTCCATATGATATAGTTTGGATCTGTGTCCCCACTAAATCTCATGTTGAATTACAATCCCTAGTGTTGAAGAAGGAGCCTGGTGGGAGGCTATTGTATCCTGGGGACAGAGTTATCATGAATGGCTTAGCACCTTCCCCTTCTTGCTGTTCTTGTGATAGTCACTGAGTGAGTTATTGTGAGATCTGGTTGTTTAAAAGTGTGTGGCACTCCCCACACTCTCCCACCATGTGAGATGCCTCACTCCCCCTTTGTCTTCCACCATGATTGTAAGTTTCCTGAGGCCTCCCCAGAAGCTAGGCAGATGCCAGCATTATGCTTCTTGTGTAGCCTGCAGATCCATGAACCAATTACACGTCTTCTTTTTTTTTTTTTAAATAAATTACCCAGTATCAGGTATTTCTTTATAGCAGTGCAAGAACGGACTAATATACCATATTTGAATTCTAATGTCATTCTTCACAGAAAATAGAAAAAAAAATCTAAAATTTGTATGGATCCAAAAAAGACCTCAAAAAACCAAAGCCATCTTGAGCAAAAAGAACAAAATGAAAACATCACGCTACCGGATTTCAAAATACTTTACAAAGCATTAGTATTTAAAACAGCATGGTCCTGGTGTACAGACAGATACATTGACCCATGGAGTATGATAAGAAGCCTAGAAATAAACCCTTCCATTTATGGTCAATTGATTTTTAGCAAGGGTGCTAAGAACATCCAATGAGAAAAGGTGAGTCTGTTCAATAAATGGTGTTTTGAGAACTGGATATCCACTAGAAATATGAAAATGTATGGAAGACCCTTATATAAGAAAGAAAATGTAGAGAAGACCCTTATATAAGAGTCAAGACCAGGCACAATGGCTCAGGCCTATAATCCTAGCACTTTGGGAGGCCAAGGAGGGTGGAAGATCACTTGAGGTCAGGAGTTCAAGACCAGCCTGGCCAACATGGTGAAACCCTATCTCTACTAAAAATACAAAAATTAGCTGGACATGGTGGCACATACCTGTAATCCCAGCCACTTGGGAGGCTGAGGCAGGAGAATTGCTTGAACCCGGGGGGTAGAGGTTGTAGTGAGCCGAGATTGTGACACTTCACTCCAGCCTGAGCAAAAGAGCAAGACTCTGTCTCAAAAATAAATAAATAAATAAATAAATAAATAAAGTCAAAAGGACTTAAAAACTTAAATTAAGACCTGAAACTGTAAAACTACAAGAAGAAAACATAGTGGGAAAACTCCATAATATTGGTTTGGGCTGTGATTTCTTGGACATGCCCTCAAAAACAAAAGCAAAAATGCCAACTGGGATTTCATCAAATAAACAGGTTTTTCAAAGCCAAGGAAAGAATCAACAGAGGGAAGAGATCACTTAGATATTGGAAGAAAATATTTGCATATTATACATCAGATAAAGGGCTAATATGCAAAATACACAAGAAAACTACTAGAAAACAAAAAAAGACAACCTTATTAAAAAAACAGGCAATGTCACATCAGATTTGTTAGATTGGCTATGATCAAACATATGAAAGACAACAAGTGTTGGTGAGAATGTGGAAAAAAGGGAACCCTTGTACATTACGGGTGGTGTCTTAAATTAATACACACATTTTGGAAAACATTATGGAGGTTCCTTAGAAAAACAAAATAGAATTACCGTATGATCCAAGAATCCCTTTTTTGGATATACATACGATGTAACTGAAGTCAACAAGCCAAAGAGATGCCTGCACTCCCATGTTCACTGCAACATTATTCACAATAGCCAAGATACGGAAACAAGCAAAGTGCCCATCAGTCACTGAATGGATTTTTAAAATGTAGTATATAAACAGAATTCAGCCTTTAAAAAGTAGAACATTCTGTTATTTATTTTGACATGGATGAACCTAAAGGACATTATACTGAGAGAAATAAGCCAAATATAGACAGACCAATACCATATGATCTCATTTATATGGGGAATCTACAGCCAAAGCTATAGAAATAGAGAGTAGAACAGTGATTACCAGACACTGAGGGCAGGGGTAAATGGGGAAATGGGAGACAGTCATTAAATGACACAAAGTTTCAAGTCGACAGGAGGTATACATTTTGGTGATTTATTACAAAACATGGTAACTATAGAAATAATGTATTGTATATTTAAAAATAGCTTAAAAAGGGTTTAAAATGTTTTAAACTCAAAGAAACAATAAGGATGTAAGGTGCTAGATATTTTAACCCGATTTGATCATTCCACAATGCACACATGTAATCATATTGTACCACATAAATGTACACAATTATTGCTTTGTCAAGTAAAATGAAATAGAACTTAAGAAAAAAATGATATATTGTAAGGACGCTTTCTGCCTGGGAACAAGGACAGTGACCAGTAGTGATGCAATTCAATCCAGTTTTTGCATTTCCTGAATACAGGCTGAATGCTGATGTTTGCACTTAGATAACTTTGTTTATATATTAATTTTAACTATATATATTTTAAATCAGTATAATACTATGTCTACTCTTGAACTTTATCATCTTCTTTGACAACCTGAAAAAGAAACAGAAGCAAAGTAAAAATGTGGGCTAGGTGTGGTGGCTTATGCATATAATCCCAAGACTTTGGGAGGCTTTGGATCACCTGAGATCACGAGTTCAAGACAAGTCTGGCCAACATGGTGAAACCCCATCTCTACTAAAAATACAAAAAATAAGCCAGGTGTGGTGTCATGCACTTGTAATCCCAGCTACTCGGGAGGCTAAGGCAGGAGAACCTCTTGAACCTGGGAGGCAGAAGTTGCAGTGAGCCGAGATCGCGTCACTGCACTCCAGCCTGGTCAACAAGAGTGAAACTCTGTCTCAAATAAAAAAAAAAATAAATAAATAAATAAATAAAGTGAATGAGGCAAACTAACTTCCTCTCTCTAGGAGCTAATGTCAGACACATTAGTTTGGGTAGGAAGATCAAGAAGGCACTAAAGTCAGAGGACCTACTTTCTGCGTTAAATGTCATACCCTAGACATGTTAATTACTTTGTTGCTATAAATAAATGCTGGATACTGCTAATATTTCTGATAATATATGTTTTAGTGTTATTTAATACTTAGACATGACTATAACTAATAAATCAGAATATGATTTGCCATCTATTTTTTCCTGTTTTGCCCTACTCACTGCAGAAATTGTTTTGCCAGTACAAAAGACAATGATTCCCAAAACATGTGTTTTATACCACACATACAAAATACATTATTTGATAGTCTAAATGATATTCCTTTAACCAGTAAAAAAAAAAAAAAAAAAAAAAAAAGATTCTAGGAGTAAAATGGTGCTTTAAATGTGTTCCCAAAACATATTATGCATCCATAACGTATTTGTATTAGATAATAAAACACTTTATATGTTTTTACATGGAATTTTCATTTTAGGATAATTTATTCTGTTTAATAGACAACTGTATAAGAGAACAGAATAGTAAAATGTTTTGTTTTTATAGACTAAAATATTTAGGATACTTCTTAAATATGCTAATATAAATTATTGTATATACTTCATTTGAACCATAAGAATATTACTGATGACACTTTAATTGCCTTTCAAGGGCCATAGAAGTTTTTGGCATAAATACAGGATAATTATGTGGTGAATTTAATATGGTGTTAAAATACAATAAAATATTTAGCATTTTCCTAACGTTCATTAAAGAAACAAGTTTTTATTGTCAAAGTTAGTATGACTATTGTTACTCACTCTGTTGTCTCTAGCAATAGTTTGGAGTTTGACTCAACACTCTAAAGCAATTATCATTTAGCTGAAATATGATGACTTTGATTAAAAAAATAGTTAACCTACTGTATTTCTTGATTAATGAAAGTGTTATTTCCAAATTTTTTTGCATGTAATTTTACCTCAGGTCCTTTAGACCTAAAATATATAAAATCTAAATAAGTACCTTTTTACCTGATTATATTTTATTACTTAATATTGAAATATATGTCAAAAGATATATACAATGACCAGAATAAAAATTAATACATATAAGGTCAGGTATGATGGCTCATGCCTGTAATCCCAGCACTTTGGGAGGCCAAGGTGAGTGGATCACTTGAGGCCAGGAGTTTGAGACGAGCCTGGCCAACATGTTGCAACCCCATCTTTACTAAAAATACAAAAAAAATTAAACAGGAATGGTGGTGAACTCCTGTAGTCCCAGCTACTCAGGAGGCTAAGGCAGAAGAATCGCTTCAACCTGGGAGGCAGAGATTGTAGTAAGCCAAAATCACACCACAGCACTCCTGCCTGGGCGACAGAGTAAGACTCCATCTCAAAAAAAAAAAAAAATTAATACATATAACTAACCTGTATTATCAGTTTATTATTCCTCTTCAAAGGTACAGTTAATGCCCTGAATGCTATGGTAATGGTTCTCTTCTTTCTTTTAGAATTTTTGTCATGTAGCTATTTCCCAAAATAAACTTCTTCAGCTTTTCTTGTTTTGATCTTGAAAAAAACTGCATTCAGAATGCATGCATTCTGTTCCATGGTTGTATATATACTAACAGTGGCATTTAGACAGGGTTGAATTTCAAAAGAAGACTCACAGGGCCCAAAATGAAAATGCTTAGAAATGTGTAGTTCTTGTCAGAAAAAGAATTCAAAATAGCAACATCATTAAAGGAAGGATATCCATTAGAGACTGCCTCACAGAGAATCTGAGGAGACCAGTCACAAGCTTCAATAATTCTTCCCCTGGAAGCACCATACAGCAGATGGTTTTTCTTGGGAATCAGGAACCACAGGTGTCTCAACAGAATACCTGAGAAACAAGGAGAGAAAGTGGAGGCTCTTCCAGCATTGTTTATATCCTGCTTGTCACATAGAGATATTTCTGCTGTGGGCTCCAACAGCAAAGCTCTTCCATTTTCTCATACTACATGCAAATCATCAGTTTTGTTGTTATCAACAAACAATCCTGAAAAGGTGGTACAAACTGCCACAATACTCTTTAGATTCATGGCTACAAAGCATCATTAATGATCAGAATGTTTTATGCCTTGACCAGAGGTCAGTGTAATATTGGTTCTTTCCTTATTTCAGTAAAACAGCTTAAACTAATTTCAAGCCTGGTAGAATTAAACATTACAGCACATTGAATTTTTCCTTTCCTGTACAAGTGGCACACTCTATTTATCATTTTTATAACCACAATATTTAAGACAACACCAATATGTTTTTTTTTTTAGCAATGAGCTGGTTAGTATTGATATATTATCCTTCTATAATCAATTTTAAAAACAGCTTATTAAGTTATATCACTTCAAAAAGAAAAATTAGCAAAAAGCAAAATGATGCTGTCCGATGTTAAATGAATTGCACTGAAACTATAGGTAAACTTTGGAGAGTTAGCATTTATACAATCTGGAGTCTTTCTATCAATATTTGTTTAGGTCTTCCTGAATTTTTTCTTTAAAGTCTAAACATTTTTTCAAACAAGGCAAAAGATATTTTATTGGTTTATTTATAGTTATTCATATTTATGTTGCATTAGAATGGTATTTTATAGAACATTTAAAATATTGTTATTAAAATATAAAAATTTGATTAATGTATATTTATATTGGAAGTCTATTTCAAAACTTGCTAAAACTCTGCTACTCATTCTAACATTCTACTCTGTGGTTTCTATATAAACAAATAATAATCAAAGCATATCTTTTTTCTCTTTTAAAATAATTATTTTAAATACTTCTTCCCTTACTTAATTGTATGACATTAAATACTTGCTACAAGTTTCAGCACAATATTGAAATGAAAATATAAATTAATGATAATGAATACACTTTTTATGTATTAAAGAAAATGCCTTCAGTACTGCATAATGGTTTAAGTTTTTTCTATTTTTCACATTTAGGTTGATGCAAAAGTAATTGAGGTTTCTAAAAAAAAAAACTAGTTTATTTAAATAGCCCTGTAAAAATTTAATTATCATATAATAATCTGCATATATTTGAAGTGCAGAATTTGATCAGCTCTGCCGTATATGTGTGTGTGAAAAACAATATCACTCAACATGATAAATATATCCATTACCCAAAAGAGACTTCACCTGGACCCTTTTGTAATTCTTTTCCTCTTGCCTCTTACCACTCTACTACATGTCCAGGTAATTAAGTTTATACTAGTTCTAAAGATCAATAAATCAGTGTGTGATATTTAACTATTTTTTTTAATTAGATAACCTACTCTAACACAACACTCTAAGACTAGAAACATTGTATACATTATATACTTAGGATAAGACTGTTGGAACAACAAGGAGGCAGCTAGTGGCCTGGGCTCCATTTACAAAATGCCGCCTCTGAATTAGGGTCTATAATTATGTTTTGTCTTTGGAGATCAATCTCACTTCAGAGCCAGTATTAATTTTCTTCTGGAAGATATTCATAGATATATACCAACTCTCCAGTTTACACTCACCTTTTTAGGAGAATATGGTGGATTAGGGTTCTCTTAGAAGGACAGAACTAATAGGAGATATATATTTATATCTACATCCATCTATCTATCTATCTATCTATCTATCTATCTATCTATCTATATGGGGGGAGTTCATTAAGTATTAGCTCATATGATCACCAGGTCACACAATAGGCTTTCTGCAAGCTGAAGAGCGAGGAGAGCTAGTCCAAGTTCCAAAACCGAAGAACTTGGAGTCCAGTGTTCAATGGCAGGAAACATCCAGCAGGGGAGAAAGATGTAGACTGGGAGGCCAAGCCCATCTTTCCTTTTTCATGTTTTTTTCTGCCTGCTTGATATTCGCTGGATGCTAATTAGATTGTGCCCACTAGATTAATAGTGGATCTGCCTTCCCCAGCCCACTGTCTCAAATGGTAATCTCTTTTGGCAACACACCCACAGACACATCCAGGATTAATACTTTGTATCTCTCATTCCGATTAAGTTGACACTCAGTATTAACCATCACATATGGCAACAGATCTTTTTTGATAGGACCTAGAGAAACTTTCCAATAATGATTTGTAGCTTCTATACCCTTAAGGGGTATATACACAATTTGTAATTTACTTTTGAGTGTATATTTGACAAAACTATTTGTACTACAAATTACTTTTTAATTCGAATTGCCAAACCTCCCTCCAAAAAAAAAAAAAAAAAAAGGTAACATACTCAAAATTGATCATTGCATGTGTTTAATAAATAAGTTATTTTCTCAAAGATATAAACAAGGCCAGGACACCAATATGGAATAGTAAGTCATTTTAGGAGTAATGAAAGCAAGAAGCCATCAATACTCTCTTTAAGGAATAAAGAGTTATTGCAGCTGAATAGCTACTGGAATTCAGTAAGAGCTGGAACTAGAGGAAAGAGTGTCTGGCAGCAGCTGTGGCCTCCTATAAACAGAGTCAATGCCTCATCATGGATCTGTATGGAAGAGACCCTAGGATAAATTACCTTTTTTTCTACTGGGATCTCTTTTGGAAACGATACAACTTTAAACTGACGTACAGAGGAAACTAAAGTTCCTAAAGTTCAAGCAGTCATTAGAGGTTTTCCTTCAGAAACAGAGTATGATGGGAAGAATGGATATGAGGGCTTAAGGTGCACCAAGTATATTCATTCTAGGAGCATACAAACAAAAAAAATAATAATTAAGGTGCATAAATTCGAATTTTTATTTTACGTTAGAAAATAAGATGTTTTGCTAAGTTGTATAATAGCATTAATTATTTAGAAAAAGCTACGCGAGGCCGGGAGCAGTGGCTAACACCTGTAATCCCAGCACTTTGGGAGGCCGAGACAGGTGGATCATGAGGTCAGGAGGTCGAGACCATCCTGGCTAACACGGTGAAACCCGGTCTCTACTAAAAATACAAAAAAGTAGCCGGGCATGGTGGTGGGCACCTGTAGTCTCAGCTACTCGGGAGGCTGAGACAGGAGAGTGGCGTGAAGCCAGGAGGCAGAGCCTACAGTGAGCCGAGATTGAGCCACTGAGCCTGGGTGACAGAGTGAGACTCTGCCTCAAAAAAAAAAAAAAAAAAAAAAAAAAAAAAAAAAAAAAGAAAAGAAAAAGCTACATGAACATTAATGGTATTAATGGTGTCTATTCTTCATCTTCTATGTATGTATTTCTCTTATTGCTTAAAATGATATTTTGAAACTTTTAATTCCTCGACTTAAAATGATATTTTGAAACTGTTTTATTTCCTCAACTGTCCCACTAAATGACCTCATGAGAAAAGAAAATCTTTATGAGTTTTGTTATTTCATACCCCAGGGGATAATTGGATGCATATTTGAAACAACAAATATTTTTAAAGCATAACAATTGTTGTCTAAAATTTTTTAGTAACATAGATTAATTCTCTATATTTTATTCATCTAAAAATAAATATGCAAATATACTCATAGGAAAGAACATTAATAAGTATTAAGGACTGCAAAACATGCTACTTATAAATTACTCTTAACTATTTTTATTTATTGACTAATTTTCCACATTTAATTTACATATGAAATATACAAATTACTAGTTTTCATTAATGTATGCTTCACAATTCACTAATTTGTCACTTCATTTACCTTACTTTGCATCAATATATTTAAATTTAGAGGGAGAAAATGGCAAATAAGAAGCAAGATTAATTTGCAGCTCCCACTCAGACAGACAGAACAGTGTGTGAAGGCCCATCTCATGAACTTTTGCTCCAAGAACTACCACAGGAACATATGAGAAAAACTGAAAGAATTCACTGACCCTTTGAAAACAAAGCAGCTTACTGCTGCAAACTCTTATAGACAACCAATCAACTGTGAGTGCACGAAGTGTGAGAGGTGGAAAGTCTGCCTGTGAACACACATACTCACCAGGGAGCCAGATCACATGAGAGGGATTTAACCTTACCTAGAGCTGAAATGAATTTAGGGAGTTGAGCAAAATATAAAAGTAGATAAAGCAGTGGAAAGAGCCCTGTAGGCACCCCTGGTCCCCAGGGAAACCATTTCTGACTTTATCTTACAGGGTGTGTTGGGGAGAACTGCCAGTAGAATTGGAGAAAGACCACCGGGAAAAGAAAACTTCCAACTGAACTTTGTAATAATTTTGACCAAGTGTGAATTTTCCAGGGCAGAATCTGGGAGTGGGAGGGCAAACAGGAAGTATAGATGGAAGCAAAGAAGTCACAGCACAAAGCGGGTGAAGCCTGAAAGTCCCCCTTCCTTTCTCAGCTGGGAGGCTTCTAGCCTGGGACAAGTTCCCAGACCTGCTCACCAGCTGCCTGGATATAAACTCTGCTCTTGGGCGAGTTCAGCGGAAGTGAGACTGGCCTTTCCAGCTCTGTGGGAGCTGGGTGAAACCTGTCTCTGCCAGTTTTTCTACACTTCCTTAGTGACCTGTAGGACATAGAAGAGGCATCCATAATCCCCTGGGAAATGACTCCATTGTCCTGAAAAACACACCTCCATCCCCACAGTGGCTGCAACAAGCCCTGTGCAATGAGAGTCTGAGCCCAGACACACCTAAACCTGCTCCCATCTGATGGTCTTTCTCTACCTGCCCTTGTAGCCAAAGACAAAAGAAGAATCTCTTGGGAGCTCTAGGGCCCTGCCCAACCCCTGATTCTCCCTCTACTGCTGCAGCTGATGCTCTCTTGAAAGTGCCACCTTTTGGCTAGTGGCCAGCCAACACAAACCATTACAGTGACTCATAATAGAACAACCTGCCCCAAGAAAGGAGTAAACAACAGCTAACTCCACTGCTTGTAACATTCTGGCTAACAAGAGGTCCTCAGTCTGCCCACATGACAACTTTACTGCCAGCACAACCAGCGTTTAAGAAAACCAGCGCACTAAACAAAACTAGAACAAAGGTCCCACACAGAGTTCACCTCACTCCTCTGCTACCTCCACCAGAGCAGGTGCTGGTGCCCATGGCTGAGAGACCTGAAGACGGATCACATCACAGGACTCTTTGCAGACACTCCCCAGTACCAGTCCTAAGCCCAGTAGCTCCATGGGGAGGCTGGAACCGGAGGAGAAAAAACAATCATTGCAATCTGGCTCTCAAAAAGCCCCAGCTTGAAGGAAAGGGGGAGAGCATCACGTCAAGGTAGCACCCTGAGAGACAAAAGAATCTAAACAGTAGCCCTTGAGCCCCAAATCTTTCCTCTGACATAGTCTACCCAAATGAAAAGGAACCAGAAAACAATTATGGTAGTATGACCAAACAAAGTTCTTTAACACCCGCACAATATCACATTAGCTTACCAACAATGAATCCAAACCAAGAAGAAATATTTGAAATGCCAGAAAAAGAATTCAGAAGGTTGATAATTAAGTTACTCAAGGAGGCACCAGAGAAAGGTGAATACTGACTGAAAGATATTTTTAAAAATATTACAGGATATGGATGGAAAAATCTTCAGCATATATAAAAAAGACCAATCACAACTTCTAGAAATGAAGGACACACTTAGAGAAATGCAAAACACACTGAAAAGTCTCAGAAATAAAATCAAACAAGTAGAAGAAAGAATCTCAGAGTTCGAAGACAAGGCTTTTGAATTAACCAAATCCAACAAAGACACACACACACACACACACACACACACACACAGAACTTTAAAAAGGAGCAAAACTTCCAAGGAATTAGGGATCATGGTAAACCATGAAACCTAAGAATAATTGGTGTTTCCGAGGAAGAAGAGAAGTGTAAAAGCTTGGAAAATACATTGAGGGAATAATTGAAGAAATTTTCCCTGGCCTTGCTGTGGATCTAGGCATCCAAATACAAGAAGGTCAAAGAACACCCAAGAAATTCATGTCAAAATGATCATTGCCAAGGCACATAGTCATCAGGTTATCTGAAGTCAGGACGAAGGAAAGAATCTTAAGAGCTGTGAGTCAAAAGCAGCCTCACAACCTATAAAGGAAAATCTATCCAAGTGACAACAGATTTCTCAGCAGAAACACTACAAGCTAGAATGAGTTGGGGTTCAATCTTTAGTCTCCTGAAACAAAACAATTGTCAGCCTATATATAGGCTGATATATATATACATATATGTATATATGTATATATATATATATATTTTGGATGGAGTTTCACTGTTGTTGCCAAGGCTGGAGTGCAATGGTGTGATCTTGGCTCACCGCAACCTCCACCTCCCAGATTCAAGAAATTCTCCTGCCTCAGCTTCCCAAGTAGCTAGGATTACAGGCATGCAGCACCAGGCCATGCTAATTGCTGTATTTTCAAGAGATGGGATTTCCCCATGTTGGTCAGGCTGGTCTCAAGCTCCCATCCTCAGGTGATCCGCCCACCTCGCTACCCAAAGTGATGGGATTACAGGCATTAACCCTCACACCCAGCCTCAGACAATAGTTTTTATACAGTGAAACTCAACTTCATAAAAGAGGAAAGAAGAAGTCTTTTTCAGACAAGCAAATGCTGAGAGAATTTACCACTACCAAGCCAGCTCTACAAGAACTGCTAAAAATAGTTTTAAAACCTGTAACAAAACCTTGAAGTACGCCAACATGGAAACTTCTTAGACCATAAATCTCACAAGACCTATAAAACAATAAGACAATGAAAATGACAAAACAAAACAAGGTATTCAGGCAACAACTAGCCTGAAGAATAGAATAGTACTTTACATATCAATACTAATGCTGAATGTCAATGACCTAAATGATCCACTTAACAGATACAGAATGGCAGAATGGATAAGAATTCACCAATCAAGTATCTGCTGTCTTCAAGAAACCTACATAACACATAAGGACTCACATAAACTTAAGGTAAAGGATGGAAAAAGATATTTCATAGAAATGGACACCAAAAGCCAGCAAGAGCAGCTATTCTTATACCAGACAAAATACTTTAAAGCAAAAACAGTTAAAAAACACAAAGAGGGACATTATGTAACCATAAAAGCACTATTCCAGTAGGAAAATATCACAATTCTAAATATATATGCACCTAACACTGGACATCCCAAATTTATAAAACAAATAGTACTAGACCTAAGAAATTAGACAGATGGCAACACAATAGTAGTGGAGGACTTCAATACTCCACTAAAAGCACTAGAATGGTCATCAAGACAGAAAGTCAACAAAGAAACAATGGACTCAAATGTAGCCTAGACAGATGCACTTAAGATATTTAAAGAACATTCTACCCAACAACTGTAGAATATACATTCTATTCATCAACACATAGAACATCCTCCAAGATAGAAAATATGATAGGCCACAAAACAAGTCTCAATAAATATTAAGAAATTGAAATTATATCAAGTACTCTCAGATAACGATGGAAAAAAAATTGGAAATAAACCCCTAAAGGAACCCTCAAAGCTGTTGAAATACATAAGAATTAAATAATCTGCTCCTGAATGATCATTTGGGTTAACATTGAGTACGGTGTACACTGCTCGGGTAACGGGTGCACCAAAATTTTATAAATCACCACTAACAAACTTATCTATGTAAGTAATCACCAGCTGTTTCCCAAAAAGCTATTGAAATAAAAAATAATAATAAAGTGATTTGAGTTATAGGAAAAAAATTAAATGTAAAAAATATAAGTACAACTTGCATTGAAACATGATGAAGGTAAAGTGTACTTTATCTTTGAAAGCTTTGAAAATTAGTAGAATAAAATTGAAGATTTTCATGATATTCTAAATAACAAAAACTGATAAAAATAAATGCAGAGGAAATGACAAAAAAAATTCAACCTCAGGAACTGAGAAAACAATGGCAATTGATTACATTTACTAGAGGAAGCTGAAACATGAAACCCAATTGGAGTACTTATAATTTTGGTACTACCAAAATATCTACAATATTAATATCAAAATCTCATCTTGAATTGTAGTTCCCATAATCCCCACTTATCATGGGAGGGACCTGACGTGGTTGGAGGTAATTGAATCATGGTGATGATGATTTTCTAATGGGCCTTTCTCCTTTTGCTTGGCTCTCATTCTGTCTCACCTGCCACCCTGTGAAGAGGTGCCTTCCAACGTGATTGTAAGTTTCCTGAGGTCTTCCAGGCATGTGGAGCTGTGAGTCAATTAAACCTCTTTTCTTTATAAATTACCCAGGCTTGGATATTTATTCATAACAGCATGCAAATGCACTAATACACCCAGATTTTGCTTCCCATTTTACCTAATAAGTAGGTACAATTCTGAGTTCTAATTCAGTGGAAGACTTAGATTTACTTTCAGGAATTATTATCAGAGAGAGTAAGTATACAACTCTGGAAGAAAACAATAAAACAAAACTAAACATCTCAAATATTAATAACCATCTACCGACTCCCTAATAGGTAACATTTTTTTCAATTCTTTGGAGATTGTTCCTTCCTGAGATCGAAGATCATAACCTGCAGACACTAATGCTGTGAATATTCCAGCACAATCACTCACTTAGATATTTCACAATAGAGAAAATCTTAAAACTTTCCAAACAAGAGTAGAAAATCTTACATATAAAGTTTCAAAAATCAATACTATTTTAGTCTTTTCAAAAGCAATACTAGAATCTTGACAATATTGGATAAAGTTTGAAAGAGAAGATTTCACATTTGTAAGTCTATTCACATCAAAAGTATTTACGACATGAGAAAGTAGAGAAAAATACGATCACACATAATGGTCTCAAAATAACACACCTAGGTGTCCTTTCTCTATAGCCAATTAACAGATACATTCAACAAAAATGTGGGAATAAAGAAAGAAAAAGAAAGACATGAAATAAAGGATATACAAGAATTAACAAAAATTGAAGAGAATTCCAAAACAATGGGTAAAAGTTAAGCAAAGATATCGCTCTGCACCTGCCTTAGAATTCAGTAAGCAGAGATTGGATTAGAAGAATAGAAATATCAAGGAAGCAAGGTCATTTAATTCAAATAAAATGATATATTAACTAAAGTATTTTATTAAAGTATTTTGACTGTACTGCAAGATTTATACTGCGGAGACTTTGGCAATATATTTTTAACACCTGATATCAAAGCAAATGGAAGAGAGAGAAATACAGAAGGGGAAGTAAGGACAGCAGAATAATACTAGAGTAACACAAAATACTTGAATATCAGAAAGAAAGTCCTGGTACTACATGTCTTATACTTGAGTACTATTACATAGGTTTAATAATGTAAACATATCACACCTTTAAAATAAAATACTATGCATTATTATTGGTACATATAATAAATGGAGAAGTGTGTAGGTGATTGTTTACGGGCAAGTTGGATGTTTAGGAGTAAAGGGAAAGATGAAACAGAGACTGAATCCTTGTCTTTCTTTGTGGAATTCCAATATATAATGGCTAAAATTCATCAATAAAAGAAAACTAGTATTTATATATTCTAAAAAACTGGAGGCATACAAAACAAGAAATTACTGGAGTAATTTAAAATGATTGTCTATGGAAGAGTAAGCATTGGCAGTTGGCAAAGTAAATGAAGCTATTATTTTACTTTAGAGTCTTTTAGAACAACTTTACTTCAAATGAAATACAACAACGTATGCAGTAGGTCATATAACTCTTAACAAAATAAAATTTTCTCTACTCATCCACCTGCCTAATTGTAAAATGATTTTTCCAAAAGAAATCTCTGATTTGATTTTTCCCATTTACTCTAGAAATTACATATATCTATATTATGAGAATAATTGTACACAGTATTCTACACTCATTATTCTTTCATTAAAATGTTTTAAGATCCTATTACTTAATAATGTTTACACTATTCTTTTAATATTTTATATTATTCTGTGGTCTTTCATTGTGTGTCACATTTCACTAATTTCAAGAACACTTTTAAAAACATCTCTGAAACTAAGTTGTGTCTAGTAATTGATAGTGTCTTTCTGATATAATTGGTAGTTTTATGTTTTGTTTTCATTTGTAAGTATATAAAACGCTAATGTAATTAACAATAGTGTTATACATTAAATAAAATTATGCTAAATCAGTCTCTTAAAGACATGTAGGTAATTCTCTGTATTTCAAAGTTAAAAACAATATTGGAACGTTGTGATAGAGATATGAAAACCTTTTGGCACAAGTGAAAAATGTCATTAGGATTAAAAATATTGAATGAAATTTCTAGGATAATGTAAATGCATTTTTTAATTTTGATAAAATAAGAGAATTGACCTGTAAGGAGGATATAATTTCTCTATTCTTTTTGAAGCATTGATATATTTGGGACAACAAAAAACCTTTTTAATTGTAGTCATTATTATTGTTGCCATGCAGATTGGTTGAAATGGGAACACCTTGTATTGTGTTTTTTTTTTTAATTACAAGAAAGTGAGACATATTTAAATGGTTTATATCACTTATAATTTTATTTAATGCGAAGTATTTCTTCATATAGTTTTCACATTTTCTATTGAGTCATTAGTCATTATTCTCAAAATATTTATGGAAACTCTTCAAATATTAAGCAACATAATTGTTTCATCATAATTTGTAAATATGATTTAACATATATTTAGGACTTCTAATACTATAAATAGACACTTAATATATTCTATTTAAGGATAATAATCCACCATAAAATTATAATTACGTTACTTGTGCTTAATTAATTGGAGCAAATATATGTTTCATTTTTGAGAATTACATTATTTCATTCAAGAGTCAGAAAGAGAAATAATTATGTGCATTAAAATATGATATTTTTGACAAACACAGTTTTCCATATTTGAATCTTGCTTTGTGAAAACTATATATGCCTTTGAATAAGTAAAATAAAACTATATATGCCTTTTAAAAAGTCAGAATGTAAACCATTTTAAAATGTTTTGCAAACTATATATATTCTAAGCATTGCCACATAAATATCATATACCTTAAGGTAACTCTACACTTACGTCCTTTTACTCCATGGGTAAAACATACTTCTAATTATTGTGAATGATATACATGTGTAATCAGACAGGAAATACACTGGAAAATATTGAAATTGTTCAAATTTGCATCTGAGTGACCAGTGTAACCTCACCCAGACAGTGAACATAATTTATTATACCGTAAACTTTTTTTCTTAGAGATAATATCACTGTGCCACACAAATATAAAACTAGGAAATTAAACTAGATAAGAGAGTAGCAATGACAGGCAAAAACAGTGTAAAAGAGATACGCTGTATCTACATCTACCAGAATCAGCTGGAGCTCTGTGGCAGCAGGGAGAACAAGCATTCCCAAACCGCCTCTGATCACAGCGATGGTATTCAGGAACTGTCAAAATGAAACCTTAACTGATCCTAATTTCCAGGATGATATATAGCAGCAGACAGTGCCTCAATGAAACCTTTGTTTACTTACAACTTTAATAACCTAGGTTATAGAGATGGGAAAATTCTATAAACTGCTTTTAAAAGACATTTTATTAACCTTTAGGATGACCTCATTTCAATGTTTAGCATATGCATTCTAATTTGAGTCCATGTGGCAAAATGTTTCTAACCTAGACTTGTTGTTTCTTTATCAGCTGTCAGAAGAAAATTCATTCTGACACTAAAGCCATTTATGTTTCACCTCTGTGATAACATAATTTATTCTACAACTTATTGAACACATAATGTAAATAAAGCAACAGTGTCCTCACTATTGGTAATATTTAAAAATAAACTAATAAAGCAGATACTTTACAAGTTTCAAAGTATAATGTGGAATCAAAAACTTTACTAACAATTTTACTTGCTATATTTATATTGGAAGGTCCATACTTTTTCTCCATCTAGCACGTTAGCACATTACAGATTTTAATCAAGTATACTTTTCCTAATTACTTCCCTTATTAGATTTAGATGGCATTGAAATACTTTCATGGCTGGATAAGTCAGGCAACATTATGATAAGTTTGTCCTGCGTAGGCAAGACCTTCAGCAGCTAGAACTTTTAAATTGTACACTGCACAGAGGACATATTGAATATAAGCAAAGTTTTTGAATTTTTTTCTACCCCCACAGGTCTATACACCTGTATCTTTCTCAAATGTCTTTGTTCCTGATATTCCAATCTTTCTCTTTCTAATCCCCTAACACGGCCACCTATCTGTTTGCCAATGCTCAGTAGCCTCTCTCTCTATATATATATTTTTTTTCACATGTTTTACATATATATATATATGTCTTCACATATTATATATATATGTACTCACATATTACATATATGTGTGTGTGTATATATACACCCAATATATTCACATATTCCTTAATTCTGAACATTCTTTCTGTACAAATGAAATGACCAGGAGCACTGCCCAAAGCACTTCTCACTGGGAGGATTAACCCCCACTGCTGACTTTTAGAGACACATTTATGTGAAGTTGTAGTGAAGCAGTTCATTTTTAGCTTGCACCTACACTCTGAGCTGACAATGAATGAGCCAAGCTTGTTAATTTTCTCCTTTGTCAGTTGGTTGTAAATGATCTCTCCATAGGGCCACAGGTGTGAGCTGAGAGAGAGAGATGTTGTTGGAATTTTGGTGGATGACATGGCACTCTGCATATCCTAAACATGAATCTTGGTTTTGTCCTTAGACTTTGCACATGCTTGATGCTGAATGCACCACTTTTATCTTTTGATGGATTGCTGCTGAAGACATCAGATCTTTTGATTTCATGAGTATGACAGAATTCAGTTCCTGAGGAGGTGCTCCAGTATTATGGCCACTTGATGTATTGTGCTCTGAGACCAATAACATGTCAGGAACTTTTTAAAAAATGGTGTAACATTCTCTGTTGTGGGTGGCATGGCTTTGATCTAATACCCTCATAGCCTATTTGATGATTCTCCTCTTAGGACTTGTCATAAATGCCCCAAGACATCTTATGCCATCATAGATTCATAAAATATCATAGAGTTGGGCTAATAAATTGCCACCAGCACCAGATCTGTTTACACCATAGCCTGGACTCCCTAAAGAGTCTTTTTGTCCTACAGGTCACGTTCAAATCAAATAGCCCTTTTCCACGTTCATAAATTGATGGAGGCAGACTTGTCAAAGTGAAGTGTGCTAAGCCCCAAACTTGTGTGTTGTGTATCGTTTTTTTAATGATAGGAAGGTAAAGAATATACGATTAATTCTTTACTTTGGAAGACATATTTGATTTTACCACTGGCACAAGAACATTTCCACCGATGAGGCAGGTCTGTATCATTTCTTTCCCTTTGTCTCCTACGGTCTGTATCCTCTATAGATCATTTGCCTTGTAAAAGTCTCCTATGTTTTCACACTCTTTGGACATCCACTTTGATAATATAATATCATTAACATAATGGAATACTATGATAGTATGTAGCAAGTCAAGACTTTCCAGGGTTTTTGGACTATATTATGATGGGGTTAGTGGTAGGGTATAGCTAATTTAGTCCTTAGTGTATGCTTGACTTTCTCACATGAACACAGACTGCCCCTCTTGCTTGAGAGGAATAGAAAATGCATTTGCCATGCACAACATACTAGAGACTGTATCAATCTGCTAGGCATCACAACTGCAAATGGAACTAGAACTCTTTGAATGTGTGGAATCTCACTGTTCCCCTCTGAATCTGTTAGGTTTATGTGGTTCCAAAGTGATGACCTAAGTGGAGATATGAAGGGGATCACCACCCTTGCATAAGGTAATTTATGGAGGTCGTAATCATTGCCTTCTTCAAAAAATGAAATTATTTTTTATGTTTGTAACCATTGCAAGGGAAGTATATTTCAGTAATTTCACTAGATCTTTTCTACTCGCTCAAAATACCAAAGAACAAAGGTGGCCATTCTGTCAGTCCAAAGTATGCCCATTCCAATTATAAATTAGGCACTGAAAACATTACCAAGTGTGCCCATGTATCTGGTGAATTCATCACGCACAAAGACTCAAAATTATATTGCATTTAGTGCTTGGGCCTCTGCTATGGTTTGGATATTCATCCCAACTTAAATTCATGTTGAAATTTAATCCCTGATGTGCCAAAAATATTTTTGTTTCTTGTGAATTACTCCGTTTCAAGTGCTGTGTTATAAGCAACAGAAAACAGAGTAGGACAGAAAATTGGTATGGAGAGCGGGGTGTTGCTGATAACAAATATATGAAAATGTGGAAGCAGCTTTGAAATTGGGTAAAACAGGCTGAAATAATTTGGAGGAGCAAACTAGATTCTATTGAGGGCATAGGAGATAAGAAGACAAGAGAAAGTTAGGAACTCCTTAGAGATATGTTAATTGGTTGTGACCAGAATACTGACAGAAATGTAGACAGGAAAGGCCATTCTGACAAGGTTTGAAATGGGAATGAGAAATAACATATTTGAAACTGGAGTAAAGGCTATTCTTGTCATAAATTGGCAAATAACTTGCCTGAATTGTGTTCATGCCTGAGGGCATAGTGGAAGAAAACTAAAGAGTGATGATCTAGGGAACTGGACGAAGAAATGTGATTCAGGAACAAATAAATAATTTAAAGACATCATTTATAGTTCAAAGGGAAGCATGGTGGTAAGACTTGGACAACTCTTAACTTGGCCATATTAAGAGTAAAAAAAGCGTGCTTAGGTGAGAAAACCATAGGTGTGACTCAGCACCTGTTTTCTAAAGAAATTATTAGCAGTTCCAGAAGGGAACTAGGTACTATTCCCAAAGGCAATGGTAGAAAGACCCAGAAGGTATTTTAGAAATCTTAGACGCTACCCCTTCCAATACAGGCCAGAGGCGTAGGAGGGCACAAAGGTTTCAGGCCCAGGGCACTCGTCACAGGCCAGCCGCCTAAGACTGCCTCAGGACTCCGATCCTTTCACTCTAGCACGGTGCTCAGATGCCACTAGCTCAAACACCCCTAGGTGAAGGTACAAATTATCAATCTTGGTGGCACCCAAAGCAAGAGCTGTGGAGGCTTGGAAACCTCCTCCCAGATTTTAAAGGATGTCATAGAAAACCTAAGGAACCACGCAAAGATACTTTTTGTGGGTAGAGACAGAGAAGAAAGCCCCCATCAGAGCAATACCAAGAGGAAATGTGAGGTTGGGAATGTCACAGCTAATTCCCATTAGGTCCATGCTTAGTGGAACTATGGGAGTAGAATCACCACCAGGACATCAAAACTAAAAAGTCATTGGCAGCATGCATCACCTGTCTGAGGAAGCTTTAGGCACCAAATTGTAACCCTATGAGCAGTCTCATGCATTGTACCAGCAAACCTTAGGGGCAAGGCCTTGGGAGCCTAACTCCTGGAGGTGGCACATGGATGGAG
This sequence comes from Macaca thibetana thibetana, assembly GCF_024542745.1. Taxonomy (NCBI): domain Eukaryota; kingdom Metazoa; phylum Chordata; class Mammalia; order Primates; family Cercopithecidae; genus Macaca; species Macaca thibetana. Next base: position 66,020,167 of record NC_065594.1, read on the forward strand.
TCAAGAGAGATTATTCTCTAATTTTAAGATTTAATATTTTCGCTGCTGGGTTCAACTTACTTAGAACCTGTTATTCCTTTCTTTTTGCCTAATGTTCCCTTTTGGAATGGGAATGTGTGTCTTATGCTTATACCACCATTGAATTTTGGAAGTAGATAACTTATTTTGGTTGTACAGTCTCACAAGTGAAACTCTGGGCTTTGGATTTTTAAGTTGGTGCTGGAACGAGTTAATTAATTTGTAAAGAAAAGAGGTTTAATTGGTTTATAGCTCCATAGGCAATACAAGCATGGCTCTAGCATTTTCCGTTGAGGGCCTCAGGAAGTTTTTTTTTTTTTTTTTTTTTTTTTTTTTTTTTTGACACAGAGTCTTGCTCTGTCGCCCAGGCTGGGGTGCAGTGGCCGGATCTCAGCTCACTGCAAGCTCCGCCTCCCGGGTTTAGACCATTCTCCTGCCTCAGCCTCCCGAGTAGCTGGGACTACAGGCGCCCGCCACCTCGCCCGGCTAGTTTTTTGTATTTTTTAGTAGAGACGGGGTTTCACCGTGTTAGCCAGGATGGTTTCGATCTCCTGACCTCGTGATCCGCCCGTCTCGGCCTCCCAAAGTGCTGGGATTACAGGCTTGAGCCACCGCGCCCGGCCAGGAAGTTTTTAATCATGGCAGAAGGCAAAGGGGAGCAGGTGTGCCACATGGCAAGAGCAGGAGCAACAGAGCAAAGCGGGGGAGATTCCAGACTTTTAAACAACCAGATCTCATGTGAAGTGACTGAGCACTAACTCACTTATCACCAAAGGGATGATGCCAAAGCATTCATAAGGGATCCTCCCCACGATCCAATTACCTCCCACTAGGCCCCACCTCCAACATTGGGAATCACATTTCAACATGATATTTGGAGGAGATAAACGTTCACGTTATATCACATGGATAAATGGGTTAATGATTCATGGGTTATCACGGGGGTGGGACTGATGGCTTTATAAGAAGAGGAAGAGAGAACTGAGCTAGCACACTCAGCCCCCTCATCATGGGATGCCCTGATCTTGGGATTCTGAAGAGTCCCCACGAGCAAGAAGGCTCTCAACAGATATGCCCTCTTTACCTTGGACTTTCCAGACTCCAGAAATGTAAAAAAAATGGATTTTATTTCTTATAAATTACTCACTTTCAGGTATTCTATTATAAGCAACAGAAAACAGATTAAGAGAGCACTCTACATTTCCACTCTGACATGGGAGCCATGATATTGCTTTGTGTCTTCAGTTATCATTGAAGTACAGGTGGACACAGTGTACAACAGGTTTTTGTACGTTTTGTATGTTTTAGTGCTGTAAATTTCCTGCTATATGTTTACCTGAGTAAAAGTTTATAGATCACTTTGTGGAAAGAATAGCAGAATTATTATTGTGTGTATTTTCCATCTTGTTCCAGTATCTCTCCTCAGAGCCAGCCTTCTCTTTGGTCTATGGGCTTCTGGGCTGAGAACTGGTTCAAATCTGAAAACTGGGTGAGGGATTATGCCAGTTCGTTGGGAAGGCTGCTACTGCTTCCTAATCATTCATCTTGGATTTACTGTGGCTGCTACATAAAACAGTATCTCTTTTGAGCTACTGTGTCTCTTATCCCTGCGAACTCCATGTCCATTTAATATCTCCATAGTTCTCCATGGGTCAAGCCTTTCTAACTGCCAGTTGTATATCTCTACTCATTATGATAATTAGATTCACCTGGTTTCATTTGATTAAACACCACCACTTGGTCAGTATTAATTCTTTGAATCTTATCTTGTCTATTACTATTATGGTAGCCAGTTCCTAAGCCGCATTTCTTCTCAACAGTCATTGCTTACAAAAAATAGCCATCACTGAGCTCCTTAATAATACTGGCTATTCTCTCACCAGTGTATTCCTGTGTCTTCACCTCTCTGTTCTATATAAGATCCAGATGAGTGAAGGCAGATGATGGGGGTTACGGCAAACACAGTGATTTTCCCTGACTATTCTACTCTGCGGGATGGGGTGACTTCACTGCAGCAAATCAATGCACATGATAGGCAGTTATTGATTTTATGAATGTGTTCTTTTAGATACTCAGCAGGGAGAATCAAAAGCAGTTTGTCTTTCAATGCAAGAAAAAGAATTAAAGGAGCAGTGGCTCATCCCTGTCTAGCCTGAAGATTATTTTAACTATCCTTCTATGATATACAGCAACTTTGATTGTCATGACATTCCACATAGCAACATATAGGTCCTCTAATTTGATGACATTTCAAATCGTTCTAGTGAAAACAATCTGTTGTTACTCAGATGTCCATTAGATGTACTGGACACTCTATAAAGATACATTCCAAGCCAGAGAGTGAAAATAAATCCCTGACCACTCTATAAGATACTTTCAACACATGGAGTGAAAATAAACCCCAAAATTGTTCAAAGGAGTTTTAATACATTGACTTTTTATGGGTCTGTTGTCTTGAGTATTCAAGGGGATTGCTTCTGAGTAAAATTATGAATGGCATTAACAACCCAGTTTGTATTAGACAGCTACTTTACTTTTCAAAAGTTTCATGGTTAGAAAGATTACCTACTTCTATGCAAAAATGTCAAATTCTTGAAAGCAGTTGCCACTCCAACATAATAATTAAAATATCATACTAGAAAATCACAAGGCTGTCATGGTTTTGTTATTCTAATCTTAAAAGTCCTCATTCACAAGCTAATATTGAGCCATGTCAGGGAAACTAGGAACCCAAACATCCAACGATGCCTCAGTGTGAAAGCTGCTTCTTTTTGTCAGAAGATCCCATCTAGAAAATTATCAGACTCATACACTTATAGTTCAAAGTAGTCATTAGGGATACACTTCTCTACATGAAGCCCTTCCTGATCAATATAATTTCTTTTTATACTTATGGGATGAGGAATTACAAGCATATAGCATATCAATTGCAACCATATATTCTCAGGTAGAAGGAATAACAGATTTTAAATGGATTCAAAAGGTCCTAGGTGTAAGATCATTTTTATATGTGTTACTCTGTATGTAATGAGCCTTTCTACTGAGGCTACTTTTAAGATTTTCTCTTTATTACTGGTTTTGAGCAATTTGATTTTAAGGTATTGTGGTGTCGTTTTCTTCGTATTTCCTAACCTTGGATTTTGTTGAGCTTTTTGGATGTGTGAGTCATGAAGTTTTGCTGTCTGGCTGATGGGAACAAGCATTATACCCAGCCCTTATGTCTAAAAATATTATCTCTAATCCACTAGAGTGGTTCTAATCAGAGCTTTCAGTAGTATTTTTCACATGTTCTGATCAGTACTTAATAAATGACAAAGGTAGCCCCTCTGAATATTTGAATATCTCTCTGTGTGCACCTTTCTCCTCTCCAATTACAATGTTCTGTGAATTTTAGCTGCCTTGTCCTATCCAGATTTTCTGCTCCATTTTCTCTACTAAAGGTGTCCCATGGGCTTTTCCTGTTATTCCTTCCAGATAGCATCCAGGAAATTCTCTCAGGGTAGCATGTTTGGGTGATTATAGGCCTCACCTCATTGACTTCCCATGTCTTTAGGATCACTGATCTTCAGGGACTCTGTTACATTTGGTTGTTTCAGGAAGCAAAGTAAATCTGGGTCCAGCTATTCCACCTTGGCAAGAAGTAGAAGTATAACAGGATTTCAACTGTGAAATGCTGTTGATTTCACAGTTGAAATCCTGTTGTATTTTAAGTTCCTGACAATTAACTATCTTTTATACTCAAGATTGCTGCAACCTTTGTTAATCTTTTGATTTTTTTTTTTTCAGTGAATTCTATGGTTAATTCCAGCAAGCCTGAAATTAGCCTGAGCTCCTTCATTAAAACGTAATTTGTATCTGAATGCCAATGACCCTTGGTAAAGACATAAAATATGCTGATTAACATTGTACATAGTAACCATGGGTCTTAGAAAATTTGGGGTGATATTTACTAGCTTATCTGTATTGTCTGTAGACTACAGTGAGATCATTTACATCTATTCTCAGTGAGAACACCCCAGGATTCTGCATTGAAGAGCAGAATCTTATACAGTAAGAAAATTCCTTCTGACGTGTGTCATGAATATCAATAGTTCTCCATTCTGGAGAGAAAACTCAGTATGGTCCTTACAAAGGGAGAACAACTGGAATTGCACCTAGCCTCTTCTTATTGCTTAGTTTGAAGAAACATGTGGCTGTTTTGCATACCCTTAGTGTAATGTTGTTTATTGTATTGTTTTGGCAATTACCTGGATATTTGTAAGGACTTTCATCATATGTCTTACAGCTTTTTTTTTTTAAGCGTTAATCAGTTGCTTTCTGGGAGGCTCACATTGCTGATACTCTGCTTGAGATTTGGCAAAAGCTTTGAGAGGAAATAACATGTTGTGTTTCAGAGTACCTTTCCGAAAATGCTTTCTCCTCTTTAAAATCCCAGTCTCCGTGGAAATCCTGAACCGCTTATTTTGCATCCCCAGCTACTAGAGAGTACTTCAAACTTCTTGTTATTTTTTCAGCTTCTTCTATGTTTTCTTTACCCATGAATCAACAAATGAGCTAAAATTTAAAAACAACAACAACAAACAGAAGGTAAGTGTGAAGTTCTCATTTGTGTGCTACTTTTTTGTTCAGGTAATTTTGACTTTCAACCTGCCTGTCCCAGTTGTTCCTCAGTGACTTTTTAACACTTTCTGTATGTATTTTCAACTTTGTAGTTTTTGTTTTGGTTTGGTTTTTGTTTTTTTTAGATGGAGTCTCGCTCTGTCGCCAGGCTGGAGTGGCACGATCTCGGCTCACTGTAACCTCCGCCTCCCGGGTTCAAGCAATTCTCCTGCCTCAGCTTCCCCAGTAGCTGGTATTACAGGCACACACCACGATGCCGAGCTAATTTTTGTATTTTTAGTAGAGACGTGGTTTCACCATGTTAGCCAGGATCATCTTGATCCCCTGACCACGTGATCCGCACTTCTGGGCCTTCCAAAGCGCTGGGATTACAGGAGTGAGCTACTGTGCCCCACCAGCTTTGTAGTTTTTATAGTGTAAATGTTAGTATGATATGGTGTACATTCTAATTACTGATATTGAAATACCTGAGGTGCATTTTAACATCTTATATAGTGGACTGAAATTACAAAGCATTCTTACCACCATATTCAAATGTAAGTTTCAATATTTACACTCTAATGTGGTGGCTGCTAGACATTGTGGGTATGTATATTTAAATTCATTAAAATTAAAGTACAAATTTTATTGCTCAGTTGCATTTACCACATCTGGCTAATGGCTACTTTTTGGATAGTGAAAATATAAAAGGTTATTTTGGACAGTTTCAGACAGTTCATACAAGACTTGCCAGAATAATGGCACCAAACTTTTCTTCCAATTTTGGTAATCACACTCACAGCTAACAAATCATTCGGAGGTAAAATACTGGTAGAAAGAGAATCCTTTTTAAGACAAAGAGAATCCTTTTTAAGACTCAGAATGCTGTGAGTACATTATTCCAGCCCTACCACCTATAAGCCAAATGAGATGTGCTTAAAATTATTTGCAGAACTTCTACTAGCTATATGGGTCCCATGTTGATAACTAAATAATGTAATGTTTTTGTGGCTTTACTACAAATCTATTTGAGTTCTATTGAAACCTGCAGCTTTCCATAAGCTAGAAACCCAAATCCTGGGGTCAGGGGTAGGTTAAAGCAGCATGTAACCTCCAATTAATGAAGTATTCTGGTTCCTCTTCTCACATGGTATACACTTACCTGCTTTTATTTGTCTGATCTACAGTCTGATAATCATTTTGTATATCTGTTCCATTTATAATTCATAGTAACATATACATTAGAATTTCAGTACTCAATATTTTAAAATTATTTTTGTTTACTTCATATTTCACTGCTTTTGGCCTGGAGCAAAGTTATTTTTCAGAGCACATACTGATAAGGCGATGTTAATCAAGTGTCTTGTGTACTGCATAGCTCTGCTATTCTTAGCATGATGATTTTGAACCGTGGCACAAAAAACTTCAACTCTTTTGTCTTTCTTTAAAGTGTATCCCAATTACCATATCTACTACAATTTTCAAGAGTTTACCTAATTCTGAAAAGTTTGGATACATATTATTTAAGTTCCTACTGTTTTTCCATATATTATAGATTCAGTGAGTTTTGCATTTCCGTAATCTCTCTTCATGCTTAACTTAGTATGTTACCAAAACACCAGGAGTTCTGTCTAGCTCCTGCTGCTTGCCGTGCAGAAGCCAATGACTGAGACAACGAGTATCGCCAAGGAAGAAGGGTTAAATTGGGCGTTGCCTGAGGCGATTGGAACTCAGTCTCAAATCCATCACCCTGGCTAACTAAAACTAGGGGTTTATATAGCAGGAAAGAAATGTAACAATGTTTAAAAAACCAGGAATTAGGGAGGGGCAAGAAAGCAATCATGAGGAATGAGGGGTCTGGCATCTCATTGCCTGGATGTGATTATCTGGTGAGTTTCAGTTCTTTGTAACTTTTTTTTTTTTTTTTTTTTTTTTTTGAGACGGAGTCTTGCTCTGTCGCCCAGGCTGGAGTGCAGTGGCCCGATCTCAGCTCGCTGCAAGCTCCGCCTCCTGGGTTCACGCCATTCTCCAGCCTCAGCCTCCCGAGTAGCTGGGACCACAGGCGCCCGCCACCTCGCCCGGCTAATTTTTTGTATTTTTTAGTAGAGACGGGGTTTCACCGTGTTAGCCAGCATGGTCTCCATCTCCTGACCTCGTGATCCGCCCATCTCGGCCTCCCAAAGTGCTGGGATTACAGGCTTGAGCCACCGCGCCCGGCCAGTTCTTTGTAACTTGGAGATGCCTCAGGGATCCTTTCTGAGGAGGAAATTCAAGATAAAACAAATATAAGTTTCAAGCTTTAAGACAAAAAGGTCAACTTTTATGTTTATCCAAGAGATTATCTATGGATTATTGGGTCGGTTTCAAATATCTGACTGTGTTGTTTATTTTTTTAAACATGTAAAACCCTTTCTTAAGGCTATTGGAGTGCCTAATACTGTCTATGAAAACAATAGTTACAATCTTAACCATTTCTCATCTGTTTTACCTTCAAGTATTTGTTTATATCGCAAAAAATATAATTAGTTTTGGATTTCACAACCTTTATATCCTAGAATATTACTTTCCTAAAACAGCCATGTTTTTCATATCTTCTATATAAATTGCTATGTTGGTAGTTTCATACCATAAACCATATTTAATTAATTGAGTTATTCATTCATTAACTTGTACCCGCAATTATTAAATTTAGTATTTATATTGCCTTCACTGAGAAATTGTGATTTTTTTGTTTTTATATTAAATGCTCTGTGCTCACACAAAATGTAAAATTGTTATTTGCTTTAAACATGTATTTAACATATTTTCCATTGTAATATGCAGTTACTCCTAACCCCGCAACTCAGGAGCAAAGGAGTTTTGGTTTATTATTGCTCTTATTTTTCTTCTTTGTCTTCGTCTTTCTATCACTGTTTTTTATAGGTTTGATACTGTTTTACACTATGGGATAACACTTAAGGATGGTTTCTAAATGACATTCTGATGTCCATGTTATAGTTTATTTTTATTTGTGTCTGTATAATTTCTGAATTTCTTAAGTTATTCATACTGTAGTTTTCTTTTTTGATTCAACTGTTCTTATGATTCATGTACATTCTTTAGCATGCCTATTTTTATGTCATTTCATCAATGTAGTAATCATTTATTAGAAATATATATACTTTTGTTCTTATAGACTTTTTGAAATTAAAAAAATAAAGCACATTAGTTATAAGTCAAAAACAAGTATTCTGTAATAAATTATATATAGTTTTTATGTATAGAAAATCTAGCTTTGAAACATACTTTAGTTATTGCTTTGAATATATTTAATATTTCTTCTCTAGTATACCGTTTTGTTTTTAAAATTCTTCATTTCATTTTTTTTACAAATCAGGATACTATTAATATAATTTTTCTTCTTATTTTCTGATATAAAATGTCATTGTGTAAAATTATAGTTATATTTATTGATATCTCTATCTGTAGACAGGTAGACAGAAAAGTATTATTTTTCTTCAGGCTCAGTGGTGAACCATTATAAAAGTATTACTTAAATGGACATTATTAACATAAAATGTTTCATTTACAGAAATTAATAATTAGTTTTTGAGAGCACTGACATTATTTAGGTTTTACAGAGAGGAGAACCAGGTCATCTATGAGCTCCTGCACATCTTGTTCATGATAGACTTGATTATAAAAATCTTTCAGAAATTATATTTAATGACTAATGAAATTAGCCAGTAATTAAGTTACCACTTAATGGTTGTCATAAAAATGGACAGATGCTACATTAATTTGTCATTTGTGCATTATAAGAATCATTTAATTGCTAATACATGATCAAGTTTGCACTAGAGAATATTTAGAATGAATATGGTTCCTAACTAGAAAATTATGTGTCACATGTTATAGAAAAACTGCACAAGATGTTAAATGTATTAAAACTAAAATAATAAAACTAAAATAATAAAATAGTAAAGATTGAGAATAATGATGACCTTTATCTTGACATGTTTGGTTGAGCAAAAGTTAAAGCATAAAATGTTTACTTTTCCTATAGGTTGGCAAGAAGCACTTTATTGAAAAAAACAGTTTATGAGTTTGAGTTCTATTATAATAGCAGTTCCCTTATACTTTTTATTAAATTATTCAATGTCCATTATTTATATTTAAATATATGCCATTTTTAGTTTAGAAGTAATACAAATATGTTTTAAACACTAATAATTTGCCTTATGTAATTAAATTTAATTGCTTTATAAGGACTGTTTAAAAAATTATGTTAGATTAAATTTTTAAACCTGTATGTGTTACCACAGAATCAATAACTCACGCTGCAAAATGAATCTGATTGACCTGTTGGTAAGCACGTTTATTGTTGACTTCTGCACAAAATATTTGTATGATAGTAAATAATATGCTTTACACGTGCAAAAAATTATCTTGGAAGCCATAATTTCTACCCTCTTTTGTCTTTTTTAACTTGTGAAATTAGGAAAAGTAAATTTATCTTTCATGAATGCCAAAATTGTACTCAAGAAGGTAAAAATTCTGCTTCAGAGGGTATGTTACTCACAAATGCTGAACTTTTTTTGTGTGTCCACAATTAGTACAGAGTTCTTCATATTAAACATTATTACATAACTCTAAAGGCTTGTGGATTGAATAAAGACCAAATTAAATTTCTCTTTTAGGTCAATACTGAGTGTATGGCATCAGTGTATAGTTGTAAAAAGGTTCCATGTTATTTTTAAACTCAAAAGATTCCCTTACAATATAATATATGATTTGGGGATCTTAGTACTATGAAATATTTTCAGTAACAAATGCTCAACTCTAGGTCTGTTTCACAAAATTCCTGTTAATTTTATCCACATTATTCACAATAACATTAGTTAGTTAAAATAACAAATATTATATTAGAAGTAAACGTTTGTGATACAAATTTTCACAGTAACATTGTATTCAAAGTAAAATGACAAAAATAAAAGAATGCATTCAAAGTAATTACACAATTGAGAATAATTAGAATATAAAGTAACCATTACGTGATTGCTAGTAATCCTTTCAAATATTAATGGATCTATTTGCATATGCGCCAAGTTAAATGTAAAAATCTTATTTCCCTGACCTCCCCATAAAATTTATCTTTGCCTTTCATTTGGTATTTATTAGTTAGATTCTCCATGTATGCTGAGAAGTAGAAAAAGGAACGCTTACTTTTTCCAAACTTGCTAACTGAAGTTTCAGTACTCTATAGCTTATTCTAGTTCTAAATATCTTACACATGAACTGACTGATGGCTTAAAAATAAAGTTACCCAATTTTACAACATTAAGATTTTTGATTATTTAAAGTGGTAAATGATCAGAAAGATGATTGCAGAATATTACATCTAAACCTAAATGTAAACTCAAAGCTCATATTATCTCCCTGTAAAATATTCTTAGAATGAAGTTGTGAGATTTTTCAACCTAAACTATCCTTTGCATTTAAAACAGCATGGGACTGGTAACAAAAGAGATATATACACCAATGGAACAGAACAGAGGCCTCAGAAATAACACCACACATTTACAACCATCTGATCTTCGGCAAACCTGACAAAAACAAACAATAGGGAAAGGATTCCCTATTTAATACATGGTATTGGGAAAACTGACCAGCCATATGAAACTGGACCCTTTCCTTACACCTTATTTTTATATAAAATCATATATATAAATTTTTAATATATTTTATATAAAATCATATATATAAAATCATATATACAAATTTATATATAAATTTTATATAAAATCAACTCCTTAAATGTAAAACTTAAAGCCATAAAAACCCTAGAAGAAAACCTAGGCAATACCATTCAGGACATAGGAATGGGCAAAGACTTCATGACTAAAACACCAAAAGCAATTGCAACAAAAGCCAAATTGACAAATGGGACTTAATTAAACTAAAGAATTGTGCTCAGCAAAAGAAACTATCATCAGAGTGAACAGGCAACCTACAGAATGGGAGAAAATTTTTGCAATTTATCTATCTGACAAAGGGCTAATATCTAGAATCTACAAAGAACTTAAACAAATTTACAAGAAAAAAACAAACAACCCCATCAAAAAGTAGGCAAAGGATATGAACAGACAGTTCTCAGAAGAAGACATTTATGAGGCCAACAAACATATGAAAAAAAGCTCATCATCACTGATCATTAGAGAAATGTAAATCAAAACCACAATGAGATATCATCTCACACCAGTTAGACTGGCGATCATTTAAAAGTCAGGAAACAACAGATGCTGGCATCGATGTGGAGAAATAGGATTGCTTTTACACTATTGGTGGAAGTTTAAATTAGTTTAACTATTGTGGAAGACAATGTGGCAATTAATTCCTCAAGGATCCAGAAGAAATACCATTTGGCCCAGTAATCCCATTACTGGTTATATACCCAAAGAATAATAATCATTCTACTATAAATACACATGCAAATGTATGTTTGCTACAGCACTATTTACAATAGCAAAGACTTGGAACCAGCCCAAAAGCCCATCAATGATAGACTGGATAAAGAAAATGTGGCACATGTACACCATGGAATACTATGCAGCCTGAAAAAGAGTGAGTTCATGTCCTTTGCAGGGACATGGATGAAGCTGGAAACCATCATTCTCAGCAAACTAACACATGAACAGAAAACCAAACACTGAATGTTCTCACTCAAAAGTGGGAATTGAACAATGAGAGCACAGGGACACAGGGAGGGGAACATCACACACTGGTGCCTGTTGGGGGTTGGGGGCAAGGGGAGGGAGAGCATTAAGACAAATACCTAATGCGTGTGGGGCTTAAAACCTAGATGATGGGTTGATAGGTGCAGCAGACCACCATGGCACATGGATACATGTGAGAGGTGACAATGTGCTAGCAACCCTCACTCTTGGCACCTCCTCGGCCTCAGCATCCACTCTGGTGGCACTTGAGGAGTCCTTCAGCCCACCACTGCACTGTGGGAGCCCCTCTCTGGGCTGGCTGAGGCTGGAGCCGGCTCCCTCTGCTTGCTGGGGAGGTGTGCAGGGAGAGGTGCGGGCAGGAACCATGGCTGCGTGGGGTGCTCACAGGCCAGCGTGAGTTTCAGCAGGCACTGGCTTGGTGGGCAGCACACATCCAATGACAGGATGTTAAAAATTTCCTAGCCCAGTAAGTATAAAATGTTATCACTTTAATTTTAATTTGCATGTATCTAACGGCTAGTAAATGTAGTGGCCTGTAATAAATTAATTACCAAATGTTTTTTCAATTTTAGTGTTTTGTTGCTATTCTTCATACTGTTTTATTTATTAGTTATGTTTTATTACCCTCATCTCATGAATTTTAATTAGTATTTAATTAGTATTTTATTGTTCTTCTATTCCAGTTATGTTCTATCTTCATTGTCCTTGATTATTTAATCCAGGTTATTTAAAAATACATGTGATATTTATGTATTTCTTGTGTGTCAGTCTTTTTAATAAGAGCTAACAACCGCTGGGTGTGCATTCAGTGCTAGCACCATTCCTGCTGGCAGTGTTAAATTTTATATATTGTATTGCAAAATATATAGCCTCTGTAAGATAAATAGTACTTATATATCCATTTTAAAGTCAAAGAAATTGCATTAGAGAAAAATTAAGCAACATGCCCTGGCTGCTGTGTCAATGAATAAGTAATTTGTTCCTAAGAAGTCTGATTTCAAAATGTCCTCTTTATAAGACCTTATGGTATATTATGACTCATAACAAATTTATACAATTAGTCATAAACATTTATTCCAGGCAAACTATATTGTCAAATAAAATATATACATATGGGGCCGTAATCAAGCCAGAACAAACATAAAAGACACGAAAAATGTTGCAGATTTAAGAGACTTACTTTCTTGGGTGCCTAATGTTATAACACTGCTCAACCTTCAACCCACACTTCAAGCAATGGGAAGTTCTTAATAAGGAATTAATCAAACATAAAGAAAAGCAGATCTTTCCTTACGGAAGCCTGCATGAGATAAGGTGATAAAAGCTGTAAGTGGACTGGTGCTATAAGACAGGCACTCTCAGGGATCACCTTGAAAGACAGTTAAAGTGAGACATGTACAACCTAACAGCTTGAGATGCAGGCCTTATTTCCATTTCCAGGAAATAAAGTGTTTCAAGGTCATAATCAACACAGTTTATGATCAATTCGAAACGCAATGTTTGACTGACCATCACAGTCTGAAGACTGATACTGGATAACTTTCTCTGTTTATCTCCTGTTGGATATATGAGAGGAATGTGTGTTTTCAACTGAACAATTACCAACTTCTTTTGATCAAATCCAACCTGCCTGATACAACCTGAGTACCCAATAAAGTGCAGCAATAAAACATGTTAACACTCAATTATTACACACTTTCAAGGAAACCTAGCCTTATCCATGTGACAAAAATCATTATGGATTTGGATTTGCTTTTGCTGTCCTTCCTCTGTCAGACTTCAACAATATGTTATGGCCTTACTCATTGGTGCCTGCATAAAATTGCTTCAGACAAATCATGAATTCTTCACTTAGAAGGCTCTAGCCATGTAAAACATTAGAATCACCTACGGCCAAATAATATGGATTGCTACCTGAAAATCTTCTTGATGTTGGACTGCACATCTATTAGATGGGCTCTCTCAAACCAGTATACATGGTCAAAAGAAGAAAAAGGTTTAAGAGGAAGACATAAATAAATTATATAATTTTTTACCTTTTCCTACAAATTTCAGTTCTGCTCTTTTAGAGATTTTAGCCCTTGTGCTGGTTCCCCTTCTTCGGTAAGCAGATACTGTGGTAGAATCATGAGAGCAAGAAGTTTTGCAGAGGAGATGCATGTGAAAGAAAGGAGGGAAAGAAGTATAATTGAGCAGGGAGGAACTCACATACAATGCAGATCTGGCACAGTCTCAGACAATCACATTGGATCTCCAAAGCATAAATGACGCGCTTAGAGGAGTCCCGTGTTTGACAGAAATGGTCATGCCCTAGTACCTTTGTGGTGTTCAGTTTTCAGGTGGGAGGCAGTTGATAAGAAAATGGCCTCAACTCAAACATTGTATGCACATCCCCAAGATGCTACTACTGAGAGCCATCAGATAGATTCCCTGTTTGCAGCTGAGTGGCACATTCTTTCTTTTTTTTTCTTTTTGAGATGCAGTCTCCTTTTGTCGCCCAGGCTGAAGTGCAGTGGTGCCATCTCAGCTCACTGCAAGCTCCGCCTCCCAGGTTCATGCCATTCTCCTGCCTCAGCCTCCTGAGTAACTGGGACTACAGGCGCCTGCCACCACGCCCAGCTAATTTTTTTGTATTTTTAGTAGAGGTGGGGTTTCACCATGTTAGCCAGGAGGGTCTCGATCTCTTGACCTTGTGATCCACCCGCCTTGGCCTCCCAAAGTGCTGGGATTATTTCTTTTTTTTTTTTTTTTTTTTTTGAGACGGAGTCTTGCTGTGTTGCCCAGGCTGGAGTGCAGTGGCTGGATCTCAGCTCATTGCAAGCTCCGCCTCCCGGGTTTTTACGCCATTCTCCTGCCTCAGCCTCCCGAGTAGCTGGGACTACAGGCGCCCACCACCTCGCCCGGCTAGTTTTTTGTATTTTTTAGTAGAGACGGGGTTTCACCGTGTTAGCCAGGATGGTCTCGAACTCCTGACGTCGTGATCCGCCCGTCTCGGCCTCCCAAAGTGCTGGGATTACAGGCTTGAGCCACCGCGCCCGGCCTGCTGGGATTATTTCTTAAGAAGAATGCTGGGATTATTTCTTAAGAAGAATTTAAGCATAGAACCTCCATGACTGTCACCGGCACAAAGATATAATAAACATTAACTTAGATATATAATTGTGATTGTCATCTTGCCATATGGAGCTGATTCCATTTGTAAAAAGTCATAAATGAGGTTAGAGGATAATTAACATTTACAATAAAGTGTAAATAAAGAACTGCTTTAATAAATGAGGATGGAGAAGGGTGAGCAATTTCTGGAAGCTACCATATCCAGAGATGATTAATGAAGACTCTTAAACCCACTAAAAAGAGAGATTCAAAGACTAAGATGCCATCAGAGTGTAAATGTTAGGGTCATTTATCTTGTCAAAATGCCTTGACCAGCTAAAATAGTAGTTGAAGTAGAGACGAGCATAGACATAATTTTGGGGATTGAAGTCATATATATGGTCTATGACTTCAAAAAAAAATCCCTCTACATAAAAACACACACACACACATATACAGGCCCATACAAGTTTGCATAAACGTTAGCATTCTTCTAACACATGGGTATCTGATGCCTAAATTTTTTCCAAAAAACATTTTTAGTATCTTTACTACATGACAGACTGTGTGAAACAGCAAAACTAGATGGGGGGGGAAAGACAATTATGGTCCTTATTCTCATTGTGCTTATAGTTCAAGGGAGAAAAGAGAACTTTGGTGGTGTCTCAGCTTATTTGTTTAATAACCATGAGCTCCAATTATGTCTTGAGTAGTTAAATCCTAGGCATGAAAACTAAACTTTAGGACAATGAGTCCAATGTCACCTTTTCCTGGTTAGTAGTTACAGGATGGGAAAACATTTTCAGGGATGCATGGAGTGTCATCATCTTTAAGGGATGCTTGCTGTATGCATTTATAATTTCATTTTACATTCACTGTTTTTCAAAACTGTTTCTTCCTTTGAATTTTCTTTGTCATCCACTCTGTATTAGGTCTTCATTTTGTTAACCTTAGGCATTCTTAAATCAAACTGCCTGGAGATCAAGTCTACTCTCACTAACTGTGTGATGTTAGGCAAATTACTTAACTTTACGTGATCTCTTATCTGTAAAATGAGAATAGTACTGTACTGTGATTACTGACAGTACTCTCCTGAAAATTAAAGTAGGTATTGTATGGATGTACAAAAACAATACTTGTCACTTAGTAATTCAACATTATCATTTTTTATTATTAGTTATCACTTAAATTTTGTAATACCTTTCTAAATTTCAACACCTATCATCCATCACAGGTGTTTTTTTAAATTTTCTAGAACATGTTGACTTTTTCCATTTTTTCGCTCCAAAACTAAAATAGATCCCCATTGCTTGTATGAAATGGCATCTCATCTGCTAATATTAAAGGTTTTGAACAATGTGACCTCAATCCCTTTCCTTATTGTAGCATCCATAACCTCCATCCCCGTTCTATTGTAACCAGTATAAAAGGAATATAATTGGATATTCCCATCTCTAATCCTTTAGTTATTCTCTCACTTTTTCCAGAAATCCCTTAACTATATATATGCCTATAGAAATCTGAGGCAGTTTTTATCTTTAACTAAAACTCCTCCTCCTTTGTGAAATATAATTAGGTTTTTCCTAAAGAAATAAATATAAAATTAATCTGTCTAAGAGAACATGTTTCATAATAGATTTATGTAAATGTCTTGCTACCCTACTGTGACTGTAAATGGCATATTGAGAGGAGCTCTAGTACCTTTGTAATAATGCATTACTAATGAATGATTAAATGGGGGATTTCAACTTGTTATTTCTACTCTCAAGTTTCAGTAGAATGTTGTACAACAGATCTCTTCAACTTATCCCTTCTATCTAACTGAAATTTTATAGGCTTTGATCAACATCTCCCCAAGCTCCCACTCCCACAATCATCCCAGCCCCTGGTAACTATCATTCAACTCTCTACTTCTATGAGATCAATATTATTTAGATTTTACATATAAATGAAATTATATAGTATTTGTTGTTTGTGCTTATATTAACTTAATGTAATGTCTTCCAGGTCCATCCATGTTGTCACAAATGACAGAATTTCTTTCTTTTTATTGTTGAATAGTATTCCAGTATGTATACATACCACATTTTCCTTATATGTCTTGAATTTAAAATTTTAAAATATTGGGTTCAGTAATCTCTGCACTACGAATTAGCTGAATCTTCATAACTGGTCAGAAGCATGATCTTATAACTGCTTCCTTCAGCTCCTCATGCTATCAAATTTATCTGTCATCTATGTTTTATGTCTGATAAACAGAAAGTTTTCTATGAAAGGTATAAAAGTGGTTTTTTAAAAGAAAGCAGTCAAATCGTCACCAATATCATATGAATCGCATTAAGGATTAAAAAGCACCTCATATATAGTGCTTAACTTTTGAAACTAATTGTTTATGATTCTTACTTTTTAAGTCACAAAGACATTTAAAATTCTTAATTGGTAAACAGAGTTGAATATTATGGAAAGTTGAACAATCAGCAAAAACAACTCATAATAAAATAGTTTTTGTTATATATACACATATATGTATATATTATATATATACATGGTTTTCTACTAACTGGAATATTTTGAAAGTAAGCAATAGTGAATAGAATGGGGTAGCGAGAAATAACTAGATGAATTTATAAACCAATGACATGACCAATAATTGTCGATGAATCTAATTATATTCCATGTATTAAAAAAAATCTCTAACATGAGGATAAGAACTTGATTACATGTGTTAAATAGTATAGTTAAATTTTCCTGTTTCTTTGAATGTTAATAAAGGAGATGACATATAACAGCATGAGCTTTTCTTCTCTTGTTATTTAATGTGCCAAGCTAATGTGTAAAGCCAACATTTCCTGTTTTGTCACATTAGCTATTTGTGTTTCATGATGCAAAATTGAGTTGCGTTTTACTACTTTGAAAATACTATTAAAATATATATCATTTTCTTACTACATTAGTTATTTGTTTCCCTTCATACATAGAATGTCATAGTTTTCTACCTATAACACAGTAGCTGCTACAAAGGCCATAGTGATTTTACAGGGAAGCTTTAAAAAAAATAAAATCTAAAAAAAAGAAGTTATGAGACAGATGATATTATAGATAAACCAGAAGGGAAAAAATAAACAAAATCTGGAAGCTTTGCTTTGTTTATGACATGAAAAAATAACCATAAATCAGAATGATACTTGACAAAAACACTGCAGTTCAGTTTATTAATAGTTCTTAAATTCAATTTCAAATTATATGAACTAAAGTAATAATGTTTGAGATATGAATTGAAACTATGTTCAAAGTGAAGATTGCATGTACTTGACTATTAATGGGCAAATATGTAAAGAACATTGTATAAGCTACAACAACAGACATATTTTGTTTGAAGACAGTAGCTGAATGAAAATTCATGGCAATAGAGATTTGTTTAGAATTTCAAATTGAATAATATGCCCAATAAGTATGACAAGGTAAATGTAGGAATGCACTTTATGATTATACAAATTAAAATTGGTTGTCATATAACGTTTTTATAAGTATTCATAGTTGTAATTGCAAGTGGCTAAGAACTTGTAAATTCATCATTTTGTCAAAACCATTTTTTTAGAAAATAATAATTTCTATTAAATACAAATATACTTATTACAAAATTTTCAAAAATCGTAAAATATAACGAATAAAATGTGTCATTTTTTCCAATAATTGCTGTGTTAAGTGAGTTTATTTTTGAAACTAGATAGTTAATAAAGTTGGTTTGAAATCTTTGTGTGCACATTTAACGTTTATGCGATACTGTTTTGTTTTTGTAAATTATACCTTTAAAAACATTAATTTGTGTTTATAATATATTACATGTGTATCTACTTTCTCTCATGTCAACAGTCTCCATTCTTTTATTTTTATTTATTTATTTTTTTAGACGGAATCTCACTCTGTAGCCCAGACTGGAGAGCAGTGGTGCACCTCAGCTCACTGCAACCTCTGCCTCCCCGGTTCAAGCAGTTCTCCTGCCTCAGCCTCTTGAGTAGCTGGGATTACAGGTGCACGTCACCACACCTGGCTATTTTTTGTATTTTTTAGTAAAGACGGGGTTTCACCATGTTTGTCAGGCTGATCTCGAACTCCTGACCTCATGATCTGCCTGCCTCAGCCACCCGAAGTGTTGGGATTGCAGGCTTGAGCCACCACACCCAGTCAACAGTCTCCATTCTTAATGATGACATCATTACTTATTTGTTTTCTCAGCCATACATGTATTTTCATTATCTGAATAAAATATATTTACTTTAGTTTAATATTATTTTTACAGTTTATTTTTTCCCTAAGACTTATTTAATTAGGTATATAAGATCAAATTACAAATGTTTTACAGTAACTTGAAATAGTTTCTCTGTCTGTGTTATATAACCAATTAGATATAAAGGTGGGGTAACTTACTTTGCATTCAAATTTAGTTATTTTATTTTAAATTTAATTAGGTTTTATACTTGTATAAAATTTTAATGTGGACCCAAAGTCAATTTTTTAAAAAAGCTATCATTAAAGAAGTCTAATATCTATTATAGTACTCTCTACCTTACCTTCTCCCATTTTATTTCATGATTCATCTTGCTATATTCTTATACATAATTGAATTTGTATTTCTAGCCTTCCTTTTGTAGATTGTTAGTGAACAAAAAAAATTCTTTATTTACATTTTTATTTCACTTAATGAAATATCCTGATGATATTTCATAATAGTATATATAAATATTTCTCCTTGTTTTTGTGGCTGTACTCTGTTGTGAGGAAAGTATCAAAGGCTGTTTGACTCATCGTCTAGTGGTGTACATTTGGGTTATTACCACCCTGCACTCTTTACAAATACAGTTAATGTCAATAAACCTGTGTATATGCATCTTACACTTTTGTCACTGTATCTTTGGGATATATTTTTTAGAAGTGTGCTTGCTGAGTAAAAGTGTTTAAGAATAAATAATATTTCTAGATGTTGGCAGATTTTATTTCAGAATGATTGAACCATTTAGACATCCCAGAAATGATGTATATTTACTTTTCTATAGCTCACCAAGAGTGTATGTTGTTAAACTTGGATTTTTGCCATGCAAATAGGAAAGGAACAGTATCTTATATAGTTTTAATTTTTATTCATTTATTGTGAGAGAAGACATATTATTCTGTTTAGATCCTTTTTTTTAACTGTTTAGAAACCTCAATTTTTTGTTGTTAGTAATAAAATGTTACCTTCTAAGGGCATTACTTTTTATGATAAAAGATGGTTAAAAATGGTTTCTACATGTAGAAATTGTCAGAGTTCAAAAGAGTGGTTTTAACTTATTCTTAAAACAATTATTAGGTTGGTGCCAAAGTGATAAAAAATATTGGCACAAACTACAATTACTTTTGCACCAACTTAATATCATTGATCTTCCATGTGCAAGTCACTCGTCTAGGTACTAGTAACAATGTGATAAGCAAGATACAGTTCTTGCTCTCATGAGCAATGGAATGAGCCCTGGTTTGGTGAAACAAACAGGCAGTCAACAGGTAAAGAAGTGATCAAACAGAATAATTTCAAATATTAGTAACTACTAGTTTAGAAAAAGCAGAGATTGCTGGGGATGGGATAATGTTTAATAAAGAGCTTTCACTGATGATCTCTTTGAGGAAGTGACTTTGGGATTCAGACGAAAGAGAGAGAGAGAGAGAAAGAAAGCGAGAGAGAGAGCTATTTGATGTTGTTAAAGAAAAGCAGAAAGATACAGCAAATGTGAAGACCTGAAATCAGTAAAGAACTGGTCAGTTTGCTGCACACAAAGATGTTCCATTGGCTTTAAATGTCCCCTGCACTAGAGTGGCATGGATCAAATAAAAAAGGAGAGAGGTGGCTGGGCGCGGTGGCTCACGCTTGTAATCCCAGCACTTTGGGAGGCTGAGGCCGGTGGATCATGAGGTCAGGAGATCGAGACCATCCTGGCTAATATGGTGAAATCCCGTCTCTACTAAAAATACACTCACACACACAAAAATTATCCGGGCGAGGTGGAGGGCGCCTGTAGTCCCAGCTACTCAGGAGGCTGAGGCAGGAGAATGGTGTGAACCTGGGAGGCGGAGCTTGCAGTGAGCTGACATCAAGCCATTGCACGACAGAGTGAGACTCCGTCTCAAATAACAAAAAAAAAAAAAAAAAAGAGGAAGGTTCCAGATCATTCACCATTCTGAGACATATAATTAAGGTGCTTATTTCAATTCTAGGTTTACAGGAAGCTATCAGAGGCTTTTATAAGAGGGGAATTATAATTCATGCCCTTATAAAGATAATTCTGGCAATGATGTAGGGAACACACTGGAACTGCATGGGAACAACGTACACAGAGATGCCGACAAAAGGCTATTGCAAGAGTCCAGGTAAGAGGTGATGGCCCCATCAGTGTTCTTTCAGAAATTCCTGTAATGGTTCCCCAAAATCTCCATGAAATACAGTCCTGCTCCTCAAATTCTTTATGTTTTAAAACTGTTTATCAATAATACTGAGAGCTTATTAATGCTAGGCACAGTTCCAAGTATTTTACATGAGTTGATGCATTTAAACCTTCCAGTTTTATGAAATAGATAATCATATTACAGAAGTAATTGAACTCCAGAAAGGTTAAATTGCCCAGGGTCATCCATCTGGAAGCAATGAGCATTTGAATCCAGATTGTCTTCACGCTGGCCTGGAATTTTTGTTGATGTTGTGTAGAAAAATTCTTGCCATTAAAAAAGTAGGTAGTGTTAAAATATATAATCACATTTAAAAATCACTCTAAGGATATATTGAAGAATGTAAATACATTAGCTCATTTCAATACTTATTTTACCTCTATTATTGGCCAGTTAAAATTAAAACATATTTTATTATAAGATTAAAGTCATATGTCTTGGGAATGGTTAAATGAAAGTTTTTACTTATACTATAATTCATAAATACTGATGCAAAGGAATCAAATATAGACATTTCTGTCTTCAGTGAAAATACAAACATTAGACTATTTAGTTACATTTAAAATAATGTTCACAAAATGTGTTTAAACTAGATTTTTAAAAAGTTTTGGGGAAATGATTAGAATGATGAAAAAGTTACAGGCACATTATACTACTTGTAACTATAAAAGATGTAGTTACAGGTAGTATAAGGGGGCAGCCATGCTTTCTGCGGCTGGTTAGTTTGTGCTAAAGATAGGCATGCTAAACATTTGACTATGGCAGCATCATGACTTTAAAGGGAATTGAGACATGCAGGACTTCATGTACATTTCCTTTTGAGTGCAACAATATCACTCTCCAACACAGACACACTTTCACCTTTAAAAAGCTGTAAGTTGAAATGGCTAAAATGTTCACTGCTATTGTGAAATAATTAGTATATAAAACCAATTTTTAGAGCAAAGAAATTGTACAAATATGATAAATTATATTTAGTAATAAGTAATAAAATTAGTCAACATAAGATAAAGTTACTTTCTCTCATTTTCTGATGATTCGTCTTTGGAAACATGTTTGTTTATTTCCCACTCTGGGATCATTTTTACTCTGAATATTCATTAAGCAGGGTAATTTTTACTGCAGGACCATCACTCTTTTTCAGAGGACTCTGTTGTTGAAAAATAAATATTTGGTTAAAACCACAATGAGATACCATCTACCACCACTGGAATGGCTACCATCAAAACAGTGGCAAATAATAAGTGTTGGTGAGAGTGTGGAAAATGTAGAACCCTCCTACATTTCTGGTGGTAATGTAAAATGGTATAGCTGCTACAGGAAGCAGTTTGGTAGGTCCTCAAAATATTAAACATAGAATTGCCATATGGCCCAGAAATTTCATGTCCAGTTACGTACCAAAAGGACTTGACAGGTACTCAAATATTTAATCATATTGATTATTCAAATATTTATTCATATTCATATGAATAGTTCGTGCCAGCACTATTCATAAGAGCCAAAAAGTCAAAAAACTTAAACATCCATCAACCGATGAATGAGGAAGCAAAGTGTGGTATATATGTGCAATGGAACATTAGCCAACTATTAAAAGTACTACATAAAAACTACTACTATGTGCTAAAAGTAGGTGAAACTTGAAAATATGCTAAGCAAAAGAAGACAGAAACAAATGATCTTATATTGTGTTGTTTCCTTTATATGAAATATTTAGAATGGGCAAATCTGTACAGATGGAAAACAGATGGGTGTTTGTCAGTGCTGGAGGAAGGAGGGTGTAGGGAATGATTGTTTAATGATATGGGGTTTTCCTCTGGGGTAATGGAAATGTTTTATAACCTCATAGAGATGGTTTGTACAGTATTGTAAATGTACAGTATTGTAAATGTACCAAATGGCAATGAATTATACACTTTGAAATCGTCAATTTTATGTTACGTGACTTTCATCTCAAAACCAAAGAAAATATAAAACATATAAAATTTTATTTGTCAATAAGTAAATAAGAAAAAAAATAACAAAGAAAGAAAATGAATACATAAATATTTGGCATAAAAATGAAATGCCATTTATTAGGTGCTAAAGTGTCTGTTTAATTAAAGAGTGTATGAATGGCCCATACCTTCACTTCTAGTAAAGAAACTGTAAACATTTTAATGGGACTCAAAACACTACAATGCGCTAAGACATGATAAAAATAATAAGATGTGATATAAATCAATACTGAAATGGTAAACTGAAGCCATTTTGTTCATAGAATTGTGTTTGTGTGAATAAAATCTCTGGATGAAATGTAGCAACACAAAGTACTATAATCATTTAACAATAAAAGATAATAATGAAGATGCCTGTGTGTATTAAACGAACAATCCCCAACCTTTTTGGCACCAGGGACTGGTTTCATGGAAGACAATTTTTCCCCAATTTAGGGGAGAAAAATGGTTTCAGGATGAAACTGTTCCACCTCAGATCATCAGGCATTATATTCTCATAATGACCTCAGAAGCTAAATCTCTGGAGTTCACAGTTCACAGCAGGGTCGCATTCCTATGAGAATCCAATGCCATTGCTGATCTGACAGGAGGTGGAGCTCAGGCAGTAATGCTCTCTGACCTGCTGCACACCTCCAGCCGTGCAGCCTGTTTCCTAGCAGGCCACCAACCCACTAATTTTAGTCCTTCCCATCTGAGTCACTTTATTTTTGGTAATAAAGAGTTTTGTTGTGGTGGTG
Organism: Macaca thibetana thibetana; assembly: GCF_024542745.1. Classification (NCBI taxonomy): domain Eukaryota; kingdom Metazoa; phylum Chordata; class Mammalia; order Primates; family Cercopithecidae; genus Macaca; species Macaca thibetana. The sequence goes on from NC_065594.1 coordinate 66,043,798, forward strand.
GTGGTTGTTTGAGGCAAGGTATCACTTTGTCACCCAGCCTGAAGCTAGCTACTAATTTTTAAATTTTGTGTAGACATGGAGTCTAGCCATCTTGACCTGGCTAGTCTTGAACTCGCGGCCTCAAGCAGTTTTCCTGCTGCAGACTCCTAAAGTGCTGGGATTACAGGCATGAGCCACCATGCCCGACCACAAATGTGTTTCAATTGACTAAATAGTTCTGGGGTTACAGGTGTGAACCACTGTACCCACTAAGAATTTTTTGAGGAAATAATTTTATTATTTTGAATAAATCTTTATGTTGCTTTAATTCTTTCAAGTCACTTGTTTATTCCTTAAGTTCCCAGCTAGCATCAATTTTCAAGCATGTCTTAAAGTCCCACAGGTGAATTCAGTACTGTGATGTGCTGTATTCTCTAGATTTTTTTAAAAAGAAAAAACAATCTAAGCAACTACATCTCTTCTTACAAAACCTAAAGAATTCATGTGCATTATAATTCTTAATCTTAATGATTAAATAAAAAGAAAAAAGACACTAGTATGTATCAAATTCAAGAATATTGAATCAATTTTTTAAAGATAAAGGACAAGATTATTCAGAAAATAAAATTATTAGTATACAATAAAATATTTAATTAAAAAAATATCAATGCCTAACATTCACCTTTAAGGTGGGTACCATTATCATCCCAGCTGATAAAATAAAGAAACTCAGGTACAAAAGATACAATATTTTTCAGAAACATATTAGCAAAATAAATAAATTAATTTGAATCCATATAATATAGTTCCAGAATAAATAGTGAATCTAGTTGTCTTTTACAAGTATTATAACAGTATATGTATGTGGTAAATATACTTTGCCCAAATTTAAGAAAACAAAGGATGTTACAGATCTATGTAGTTAGATGGTTTTACATGTATGTATATATTTGAAAAATTCTAATAAAATTCACCATGCAAGACTCAAAGCAATCCTATTGAAGTGACATAAAAAAATAAATTTGGAATATTCTTTTCTGAAATAAATGGTAGACACTGCAATTGATTCAGTGACAGCATGAGGGCATCCTAAGATCATGGATATTGTCATTTAATCATGTATACTGGACTTCAAATGTATCATGCAGGCATATTTCTTTGATTAATATAAAATCACTTTTAAAACAGTCTGTCATCCTGCAATATCTGAGGGATGAAAATTGAAATGTTTACAACAAAATATATATTTGTCAAATTTCATAGAATACTTGTTCATAACATTTTTGACTTTTATTTATTTTCATACTTTTCCTTATATTACATTAACATTAATGTCATAGACACTTTTCTGAGGATTCCTGATCAAAGGAAAGAGATACTTGCCTGGCATCTATGCTTCCTCTCCATCCCCTATTTTCCCAGCTAATGAAAGTAGAGCAACACTTTATCTGTACTTGGGAGTCAGATGTTCTGCATTGATAACTTAATCCAGAAGGTATAGAGACTGGAACCTACAGACACAGGTGCATTAAAACCTCCTGAGTTCTGCATTACTGAAAGAGAAATAGTTCTTGTAATCTATTTAAAACCCTAGAAATTTTCCAATATATTACTTTTTATTTTTTAAACTTTGGTTGTATAATCTGTTTTTATTAAAGTGAAAATAAATATTGATTTAATGGAATGAAACTCATGCTTAAAAAGTAATTGATACTCATTATCAAATAAAATAGAACATATTGAAGCAATCACTTTATTGATAAAGAATGATATTTCACATGTACTGAAAAATATGAATTTTAAAAATAAAATTGATATCTAATAAAAGAGCATTTCAGCATACATTTTAGAGTCAGATAAAATTGCACTTGATAAATCATGAAATACATGTTTTAATGTACTACTTTTTAAAGTAAGGCAGTAAAAGCTTATTATGGCATTTTAGTAAAGAATCAAAATATGAAAATTACATACTTTAGTATATGGAACTAAAGTTATCAATAAATTTAGTTGTTATTAGTATTTGCAACATGTTTTCCATTTTTACAAGGAATTTATCATTATTTACCCTACATTCTTACTTATGAAAGCAATAATAAATTATTTTAACAGCATAGTTTAGCTTTTCACTTCTAAACAATTCTCAGAGCTATATTTCAAACTTTTATATTTGCTTGAAGTAAGAAGCCACTTTATTTTGAAATCTAAGGCAAAATAAAAATGCAAACAGTGTGAAATCTCACATCCTTAAAAATCAATTATCTAACAACTAGAAAATGTTAAAACTATAAAATAATAGGAGCAAACACTCTAGTAAGCAATAATAAAAGTTACAAAGAAATACTGATAGGTCACATCTGCTCAGTGAGTAATCTGCTGTGTGTGTGTGTGTATCTGTGACACAGAGAGAGAGAGAAAGAAAGAGAGTGATATGATTCATTCTGAAGTAGTAGTCATTATGATCATATCTTGTGCCAAATTGATATATATATATTGAGATATATATATATATATATTGCTCACTTATATATATATAGAAAGAGAGAGAGAGCTCACTTTTTCATTTCCTCACTATCACTAGCTAGGCGTATAGTAAGAACCTAATATAACTAGCTTACATTTTCATCCTTACAACAAGATGCCCAGGCTAAGGCTCTGGTATATGAAAACACATTTAAAAGTGAATATATACAGGGTAATTTCATGCTAACATATACATATTTATATCTCAATACATTTTTGACAAGTCATTTAATAGTGCTCTATGACATGTATATTAACATTGGAATAATACGTTGAGAGCTAATTCTCTATAAGTCTCTCATGTTTCTGCATCTCATTTGAGCCTTTGTTACCGCATGACAGGCAAGCCTTAGTTCCAAACTATCTTTTCAAGAAGAGTTTTATGGCAATGTACCTTGGAAAATTGATATAGTGTCCCTTTGTGGTGCAAAAGGCAGGCAGGCACGCTTACTGTCCAGTAAAAGAAAAATATCTCCCTCCTGAACTAAGATTTGGCATGTCCACTGCCATTATAAAATTTTCAGGTTTTCTAAGCTCAGAGCCTCTGTCCTGTAAAGCAATCTACTCCATATGCAAGCATGCTTTCAGGCCCAAATGCAGCAGTCTTTATTTTCATCTGGTTTAGCAGATCTTTATTAGCAGTCATATTGCTAATAAAGGCATACCCCCATGATTGGATTACCTCCCACCAGATCCCTCTCATGACCTGTGGGGATTATGGCAACTACAATTCAAGATGACATTTGGGTGGGGACTCAGCTAAACCATACCATTGACCCACATTGAATGTGAAAGGAAGATAATTTCCTCTCTAGGGAAAACACAGGCAAACACTTGTTACTTTTGATCGTTTGTCTGACATATTGGGGGAAGGGCAGATCATATATGTAAAAAAAAACAAAAACAAAAACAAAGACAAAAACACAGCAGGGCCCTTTTATGGCTCCAAGTCTTCTATGGTCCAACATTCCAAATTTGTATCCATGGAAATGACAATGAAAGTTATTGGAGTGATTTTTTGTTTTTGTTTTTGTTTTTAAGCTGTACTTGCTCCTATGAAGTGAGGTCTGGCCTTTGCAAAGACAGTTTTCAGTGACAGAAAAACCCTTGTGTCAAATCATACATAAAGTAATGAGTCTAGACTTCTATTTTAAAAAGGTGACCCAAGTAGAATGAAAAGCTGGCCAGGTGAAATCTAAATAATTCTTACAGTCAGTCGACCACTGCGAAAAATTCCACTATCTCTCATGTTAAAACCAGATGAAAATTTAAGGAATGCCACTTTGATAACGGGGCAGCTAATGCCCCAAATTAGAGTCTTCATAGAAATTCACTGCTCTGTGAGACAGTCCCAAGTAAACCAATGGGTACAAACACCAAAACCCCAGCCAGAAGATAGTGCATTACGGCTGCTAAGTCAAGGGTTTCCCAGAATTGAAACAGTCACGTCAGTAATGATTACCTTGTTGACTCATAGATAGTTGGAGTAGACAGAAATCAGCAGAAATTAATTTGGATGAACAGTGAGCAGCCCATTTAGCAACAGCATTACATGAAGAAATGATTATCCCTGTGGTGACAATGTTACACTACATGAAGCAAAGCTGTGAAATCAAAGGAGCCCTTGGTTCTCAGAAGGTTCTCTAAAAATCTGGGTCTGATGCACTGTAAATTTGGAAAAACTGCAATCTGATTGTGTTCATGATGCTGCTGTGGATATTCAACCTTAGGGCCAGTGTGTACACTGATAAATGTATATGATTACTCTCCTCGGTGGGTGAAACCCAAGGTCATTTTTACAGCCCTGGGCATTACCGCTTTCATAAAACTTGTAATGTTTTTACTGACTTTTGGACTGTAGATACATTCTCAGCTATTTGTTCTGCCACTTGGAAAACTACAGACAGTCTGACAGATTAAAGTCACTTCTCTTTGGGATCAGAATTTTATAAACAAATTGTGGCTTCTAATTTAACCATCTGTGTCACTCAGATGCATTCCCAAAATAAGATCCTACTCTCCAATGAATCTGTCTGGAATTCAGTTACAGATTGAGCCTAGAATACTCAGATGGCTACTTTGTTGCTTGGACCCAACATTGTGCAAGGCATGGAAACAGATGCACTGTTATAGACTAGGAACAAATCAAGGACCCCATGTTTCCGATGAAGTGTCTACCACCATATTCACAAGTTATAACTCCTAAGACTGTGCATAGTGGCTCATGCCTGTAATAAGGGCACAATGGGAGGCCAAGATAGTAGGATCTCTTGAGGCAAGGAGTTTGAGAATAACCTGGACAACACAGCAAGACCTCATCTGAAAATAAAATTTAAAAATAATTGTAACTCCAGCTAAAAGTTACCTATTGGACTCCACCTAATCTTGGGTTCTTGCTGCTATGTTATCATCATAACATCTCTTAAATTTTCATCTAGTTTTAACATAAAATGTAGGAGAGTTTCCCAGAGTGGCAAGCTGAATGTAAGAATTATTAAAATTCCATTGGGTCAGTTTCTTCTTTTCCTGTGGGCCATTTTTTTTTTTTTTTTCCCAGAAGTTCCAGAGGCCACATCATCTGGCTTGTGTTTCCTGCCTACTCTTGACAGATGAAATTCAGCTGGACTTTGACCTCTTCTTGGGGCTTAACACTGTAAACTTGTTTTTAGGTTACAGAGTTGCTGTTCTAGTCTGACCAGTTAACTCCAGCCACACCATTATTGTTCTTGAAACTAACCTGTCATGTTTTCAGCAATCAGTGTCATTTTCAGTCTGATAATGGTATGCCTTTCATTGCAAAAGTCACTCAACAATGGGCTGATAGTCAAGGTTTTCGAGAAAACTATCATTCTCCTTGTTATCCAAAATCAGCTAAAAAAGATACCTGATTTGAACTTCCTGATCTCTTTCTGGCTCACATATCTAAGGAAGGAAGCTATGTCATTTATTTAATTCAGCTATTTGCATAAAGAAGTAATTTCCTCTAGGCCCACCCTAGGTAATGATCAAATAAAAGTGGTGGTAAGTAATCTAAATCATTTTCAAACTTGGGCATCCCGTCATGGTTAAACTAGGGGGTGAGGCATCATTCTTTTGCATAACAGCAACTCTAAAATGGCCTGATTATTACTTCTCCTTGGTATCCAGCTGGACAAAAAGGAGCATAGGGCATTTATTCTGGTTCTGCTCTTTCATCCTCTAGTTGGATTGACATGGTCTTTGGTCACGAAGATAACCTCTTGTTTAGGTACACTGTTCACCAATTTCCTTTGTCATGGTCATAATGCATTTAAGTAACTCTCATAAAAATATCCTTTCCGAAGTTTGCAACTTACCCTTCCAGACCAAAAGTCTAGATGCAAGTCGAGGATGATTGGAAAAAAGGTAAACCTCTAGCTATCTGAGTAAGATAAGCCAATTTTGTGATTGTGGACTGAGAACAACCACCTTGTCAGGGAGGGAGGCAATACTTCAGAACCTGAAAGGTACAGGGCAGAGAAGGGCATCCATGATGTTTTCCTTTCAGTATTACCTTTTCCTCATTGGCTTAATGCTTAATGCTTCCGATATGGTTCATGCACCAAAATTTAATTGGCCACTAAGTTTTTCTTCTTCTGCCATATAGTTTTGATTATGTTTTGATCACCATTTCTCTAAACTTTCCCAAGAAGTCATTCACAAATAAAAAGCGATGGGTTTAGTTCCTGGGTCTCTACCCAATGTACCTGCCAAACCATCTGCATGTGGTTCCATGGCCTATCATTAACACTTTTAGGTCTATATATCGTATATGGAAACTAGGCATTAAATTTCCTCTCTCCTGAAAACATGGAAACTTGTTTCTTCTTTTTAGGGTGGTCATAAAAGACCTGTGTGTTTAAAGAAGCATCTCAGTAGACCTTCTCATGACTGGAGATCTCTCCAAAATGTTGCTACTCTTAGTTATACTATGACCTTCCTGTAGGGATAACTGGTTCATTTTTATGTGTACACTGCAAGCAGTCACTCTTACCATGGGAATCATTCCTGTTAAAAAATGTGGTAAGAAATCTGTCCTTTTCTTTGGCTCAAGTGATAAATCATCTCACCTTGGCCATGGAAACCACCCAGGTCAATCTCAATTATTGTTTCTTGTTGTTATTGTTTCTTGTTGTTATGAGTGATAGAATTTCCCTTTGTATTCCAAAGGAAAGTCTATGCATTGTGAATATATCCTTCTGTGCTTTGATTAATACCTGGGCCAAAGGAAAGATCAATAAAAGAACTTAAAAATGGATTCCTAATGTAGACCCAGATGTTGTATGATTTGTTTCATTAGTTTCAGAGACTCTGGGGGTAAGCTCACCAGATAAAACACAGGACATTTACATATATCCAAATATCATATAAACAATATAGAATGTTTTATTATAGGCATGCTGCATGCAATATTAAGAACATACTTGTATTTTAAAATATCTGAAATTCAAGTTAGCTGGATATTCTGTATTTTTACGTGTTAAATCTAGCAACTCTTTGTGAGAAGTATTGTTGAAGTCATTATTACAGGATGGCCTTATTCTTTTTCTCGAAGTCCTTTGATGTTTGCCTTAATTAAATGCTGCATGAGTAAATCCAATGGGTTTGATCACAAACTCTGTTGGACAGATTAATCAAGGTAGCATACTCATGGATAATTTACCTCAATCAACACATTGTAAGAAGAAGGGATAGATGTTTTTGAAAGAAAATTTTCTATTGTCACTTGCATGAAGCATATTTTTATATATCTGTTTCAAAAAGTGCATTTTGTGTATATCTATCTGTATCTAATTAACATGTTTTACCCTTTACACACAATTTCCATAGGAGCCAGGAACAATTTCTTTATATCCAGCTTATAACGAGTGCTTGTAATATTGTATCTTCCTAATAAATATTTTCTTTCTTTTTTTTTTTTTTGAGACGGAGTCTCGCTCTGTCGCCCAGGCTGGAGTGCAGTGGCGCAATCTCGGCTCACTGCAAGCTCCGCCTCCCGGGTTCACGCCATTCTCCGGCCTCAGCTTCCCAAGTAGCTGGGACTACAGGCGCCCGCCACTGCGCCCGGCTAATTTTTTTCTATTTTTAGTAGAGACGGGGTTTCACCATGGTCTCGATCTGCTGACCTTGTGATCCGCCCGCCTCGGCCTTCCAAAGTGCTGGGATTACAGGCGTGAGCCACCGCGCCCGGCCAATATTTTCAAATTAAGTTATAACTATATGAATTTAAAAATCAATGAATAAATTACCATACAAGAATATAATTACTATCACATACATAGAACTTCTGTGTTTTTTCATCAGGACAATGTATTTATAACTTCTGCATATAAATAAGTTTGTCTATTCTCATCTAAATATTTAAAATATGACACTGATATCTTATTAAGCATGATGGACTAGAGACGAAATTCAATATAATCTGGATTAATGTAGTGCCACATCCAAGTGGGGTTAGTTAGAAAACCCAAGAAGTAACTTCTAATGAATTGTTGTAGTGGACTTTTATTGACGTAATATAAGGAGAGTGGATACTACCAAGTATTTATTCCAATGTTCTCTGAGAATTCCTGATTAAAACAGGGTTAGATTTCTGCCAACTATGCTTTCACTATACAATTCCTCTATAGGAGTTGTTAAATTACATTGTATTTCTCTCTGTCTTTGTTGTTTTTTAGCATGTGGCTGTGAAGTTAAAGGTAGAGTGAGTGCCTTATTACTAAATGATTCTTGTTGAAAAACTCTAGCCTTGGATGATTGTACTTCATTCCAGACTAGGTTATTACTGTTCTAGATACCATTAAAATGGTTTGAATTCATAAATTAATAGTAAATCAATTTCCTCTTGCCATCTGTATTGATTTCAAAAATTATTCCCAAAAACTTTAGTCAATATTTCAAGTAAAATAGTTCTGATCTGTTTATATGGTGCCTTTATTGATTCTTAACAATGCAGTGTATGCATCGCTGCAAATCATAGCACTTTCTCACAGTGAATAAAAATTTGTTTGTCATCCCCAATTAGAATTAGAACCAACTTTTATTTAATGAGTGTAATTTACCGAGGCAATTGAAGTTCTATTTGACCTTTGTCATTCAGCTCAAGTCTTAAAACTCATACAGACCACTCTCTGCTTTGCCTACTTCATAATGCTTTTGAGTTCTATCCAAACAGGCCCCATGACACTATTTCCCACACTTGCCTTAGTCACTCTAACTTCGTTACTTCATTTATACATATTACTTGGAAATTCCATGTCACTCATGATCCAGCTATCTACAAAAGAGATCCCTCAATTGTAGTTAGTGGTACTTCAAACTCTCTTTAATCTGACAGTAAATTATTAAAACAAGTAGAACTGGTGTTGTTCTGTGTGAACATAAGTAGAAACACAATGTATGAGGCACGTGTTTTATGGTTTTATTCTTTTATTATTATTTTATTTTTGGTGTGCTTAATCGATTGAAAGGGACTGTATATAGTAGGTTTTGGAAAACCAAAGAGAACTTTAGTTCCTATCACTTTATTTAATAATAGTGAGGTTTTCCTCTAGTAACTGTCTTTCATTTTACAGAGATTCCAAGAATAAGCTTTATGTCTAAAAATGTAGGTTGAAAATCTCAAATTTGTAAAAGAGTAGGAAAGGTACAATGTGGTGATCCAGAAGTGCAAATGAAGCTATAAAACTTGCATAAAATATTTAACATTTAGAAAAATAAGTAAATTAGAAAATTAGAGGCTGGACACGGTGGCTCACGCCTGTAATCCTAGCACTTTTGGAGTCCCAGGCTGGTGGATCACGAGGTCAGGAGATCAAGACCAGCCTGGCTAACATGGTGAAACCTCATTTCTACAAAAAATACAAAAAGAAAAAAAAAATTAGCTGGGCGTAGTGGCACACGCCTGTAGTCCCAGCTACTCAGGAGGCTGGGGCAGGAGAATTGTTAGAAGCCAGGAGGCGGAGGTTGCAGTGAGCCGAGATTACACCACTGCACTCCAGTCTGAGTGACAGAGTGAAACTCTGATTCAAAAAAAAAAAAAAAAAAGAAAGAAAGAAAGAAAGAAAGAAAGAAGAAAGAAAGAAAGAAAATTAGAGAAATAAGTATCCTTGTATTTATACCATATTATTTCTTTCTTAATATATCCTGTGGCTTCTATAATGTGTGAATATATAATATCTAATAATATAAATTATAAATTATTAGGAGGACTTTTGTGGGGAGCTACAAAAGTAACATTATTTTAGCATGTTTATTTTCAAACATCCAGCTCATAATGAGAAATTCCTTCAACATTGGAGGAAAATGACTGACAGAAGCATTGTTTCATACTCTCTTTGATGCAGTTGGAGTGAGACTTGGAGTTTAAAAAAAGGCCTTTGTAAGTAAAAGGTTGAATTGTATGAAAGGCAGTTTATACAGTCTATAAGTATCCCTAAGAGAGTTTGTTTCTGCTCTTTAAAATCTGCCCTTTTGACAAACTAAAATGATTTTAAAAGAAAATGATTACTAACGTAGTACATTTCACTATGGATGAACACTGAGCTATACATTGGGATAAAGGTCAACTGTGGCTATTGGTTACATCTGCAGGAGCCAGCAAATGAAAAAGCTGTCACTGCTGAAGGAAAGAAATGTGAAATGAATGTCTCACCTAATCCTTCACAGACCTCTAACAGGGGAGAGCTCAAAACTCTCAGGTTGAATGGAAAGTGCTAATACTCCATTAGTCACCATTATATGGAAATAGTGGAAAAGTTAGGGTAGCATGGTCCTTCAACAATAGGAAGTTCTTTCATAGTCTTTTCTAAAGAGTATCATAGTGAGTTTTAGAAGTAATTGAGAACTAAAGCTTAGTGATGTCATTTTATGTAGGCCTGTCTTTTGATATTTTTGTTTAAAGAGAATCTTATCTTACAAATTGGGTAAATATATCCCAACTCATTCCAACATTTTGAACTAGGTAGAGCTTCTATTTTTTTCAATATTTATTTGACTTTACCTCTCTCCAGTTCTTTATGAATATAATTTTTTATTTGTATTCTTAGAGTTGGTTTTGGCTCTCACATTAAATCAGTGATTAAAATATCCAGTGTCTCAGAAAATTTAGAAATTAGACACATTCTTATAGTATTGTTGGAAGTATACATTGATAATTCTTTCTTGGAAATGCTTTTATAAGATATATATGAAGACCCTTAAGAAATTGGCCCATTGATTCTTTGTCTAGTTAGGAACTGAAAAACAGAAACAGACAAAAATTTAGTCATTCATAGCACAGTGTCTGAGAAGACAACTTTGAACAAAGTCAACAACAAAAGAATGATTAAATAAAATTTGGATACCCCTAAGGCAACCATCTCAGAATCACTTTTTATGAAAGGTTTACCCTTACTACCCTGTTTAAAACTTCTCTCCATCCTTTTTCTACATCATCTGTTCTTGATGTCTCTGTTTGCCCTATGTCTTGTTCCTAAGAAACAGACCTGTCCTTCTCCTGCTGTGCACTATTTCCCAAGATGAATAGTTTTCTCCCATGGCAAACCTAGCTGACTTCTGCCTGAGTTCGGTCAATGGGAGACCAACATGGGAAAATGAAGGATATCAGAAGGGAGGAGCCCATGGATTTCTCCCTCTCTCTTTGCCTTTGGTTGCATCTCAAGCAGTAACTGGGTAAATTCCTGACAAAGACCTATCATGATTCCAGCTTCTGCAAGTTACCCTGGCTTCTGGGTTTCTGCAATACTATACCTTCAGTTTGTTCCTCCAAGAGTGGAAGAAGCATTCTACTACTAGGCTTAGAGTTGCTTTACAGGCACTGGTTCAGCTTCTTGACCTACGACATCAATAACCAATCCTCTGCATTAAAATCCTTCTCTTGAGTACACAGAGAAATTTATTTCCTGGTTGGACACTTATTAATAAATTAAATTTTTCTATCTAAAATTATCTTAGTAATATATTTTTTATAATTTGTTGTATGGGGAGCACTATCATTATCCAATGGGAGTAGTACCATTAGACCCTGCGGTTGCTGTAAGTTTCACTTCCAATGTTCAAAGAGCTTTTTGGAAGTTTCTACTCTGTCCTAATGTCAAGATCTTCACTAATGTTACCTAAATCTAGTTATAATAGCAATATAATAACAGTAAGAGAACTTTAAGTACTTTCAAGAAACTACATTAGCCACTATGAGAAAATATTATCTCAATAAGACAGCTTCTTTTCTTTAATAAGAAAATCTTTGTGCATTTTGTTTAAATTATGTCTACTTTATTTCATACAACTCAGATAAATCATAAGTTATGTCTTTATCCAAGGCACATTAATTGAAGGGCAAAAATTGTATTTTCATTTTTTCAACATGCAACTGGGCCATGTATATAACTCATTATGAATGAAGCTAAGCAGATGGCATGCCAAACAATCCACCTGTACTTATGAAATTTTAACTCTTTCTTTACTTTTTATTTTGAATTTTTACTTAGACCTCTGAATTTTTTTCTGATAACATTCTCATTTATAGTCTTTTATTTTACATTTTATTTTTAAAATAGTTTTATTTTTTACGATGTGCTTGGTTTATCTTTGGTCAGTGTTCCAAAATTAGATCTGCAAATGAACTTTAATTAGTTTTGCATTTATTTAGCATGCTTGTTATGATGACAGAACTAAATGAAAATTCACATCTTTCTCCAATGGAACCTTCCAGTTTTTTATTTGTCTGCCAGTACACCAAATTATCTGTTTTTATGTTTTAGAATATGTGTACTTACTTTTATCCTCTAATTCAAATTTATATCTAATGAAATACTAGGGATAATCAGCAGAGAGATAATGTTATTGACATTTATAATTTTGTTTAAAGTAGCACACTGACCTAAATATTTGTCTAAAACAATTTCTCTCGAAAATTTTTATAATTATGGAATTATATTTTAAAAAATCAGTTTAGTGACATTGAAATAATTATCTCCAAATAACTTGACATTATTCAAAAATCTTGTTTTCTATGTTGTATTTTTCTAGTCAACTAAATAATGAAGATGCAATTCAGGGGTTTTAATGCTGTAAAGAAGAACCAACAAAACAGCTTTCATGTACGTCTATATTTTGAGCCACAGACCACACTTAGGCAATTAACTGATTATATATGTTAAATTTTTCCTAACTAATGTCATAAATAACAGCCATAATAAAGTTAAATTAATAATGCTATTTAGATATGCACTGAAATGTTTAGGTATGACTAACGGGGAGTAAAGAATTAATGCAATTTACTAATAATTGTTTTAAATCCATTCAAAGATAAACCAAAGTGACCTGTAACACCCACCATTAGCCTTTATTTACAATATTTCACATTTACTTAGAAATCTTTGGTAAAGTTGGTATCTCCCATAGAGTGAAGGCATTCTACTGTCACATGTTAAAAACATGATGCTAACTCTGTATTTTGCTTTATATACACACCATTTCGTTTTGCTTGAAAAGAATTGTAGGTCATTATGATAAGCAGTCAATTTAGGTTTGAAGCATCCAGAAACAATGGTTTCACAAATCAAGCTTAAGCAGTCTTGGCTCAGACTGCTACTCTCTGCAACCCATTCCAATTGATGAACACCACCTGTGGCAACTCCTAATTCTCAGCAGCAGGCAATAATTTCCCTTGGATACCCATTACCAGTAATTATTCCCAAGACAGACTATTAGCTATGGCTTGTGAACATCTCTGCTGTAAACTTGAAAAAAAATTGATTCTAATATTTCCTTTGAGAGTCATTTGTACCTTGGTGACAACATAAATTAATACAATTCTCTTTAAGAAAAAAAAAAGGCATAAGCATAGTTTTGGAAAAGTTATAAAGTTATTTTAAATAATAGTTTCGCATATTTTACAGGGTTCTTATGTGACTATGTTAAATATAGAAACAGTTGTAAATCCCGTTGACAAGGTAATGTGAAGCAGTTGATATTCAGACAGTTGATTTTTTTTCCTTCATATGAAGTCATTTTCAAAAATTTAACTTTTAGCATAAACATCACTGCTTAAGAAGAAAAGAGAAAAAGGAAGCATTGACTGTAGGAAAAACTCAAAACTGTTTTTCTCTGTTCTCACATCACAACAATCAACACAGAAGACTTCTGTGACCAAATGCATGAGGATTTCTTCCACCGACAAGCAAGCAATGAATTCTGCAGTGGACACCAACTAGATGTTCTCCAATCCGATTCAAAGCTGAGGCTCTGAACCTGGCGATGGCGTCAGACCCCACAGGTTGAGGGAACAGTCCCACAAGGACCCTACTTTAGACATCAGCCACAAGCCCTAACTTAACCTCTGGAACTTCCGACTGACCTGTTTCAAGTTGGAGTTCTCATGATCCTTTCTTTAGGCTCCGTTAATTTGCTGGAGTGGCTTACAAAAATCAGAAAAACACTTACTTACATTTACTGATTCATTAAAAAGGATATTTTAATAAACAAAAATAAACAGCCAGATGAAGAGATATGTGAGAGGAGTTCTAGATGTTTCCCAAGCACAGAAGCTTTTGCTTCTATGAAGTTGAGGTGTACCACTTTCCCAGAACATGGATGAATTCTTGCTCACCTTCCTATAAGCCTTCACGAGTTCAGCTGTCCAGAAGCTCTCCACGCCCCATTATTTTACGAATTTTACAGAGATTCCTTACATAGGCATCATCTATCTAATGGTGAGCAACTGTGTAGAAATGTGACTGGACAATAAGAGTATTGTGTAATACTAACAGACTGAGGGTGGAAGTCCAGCAAGGCCTGTTTGTTCAGATTCTTTTTGGCCTCTCTGTGCAGCATTTCTTTCCCCAGGTTAGGACCCCTTCTGAAAATGGGGTTCTTAGGACCCACACTCATGCAAAATAGGTCAAAGGATTTATTTATGCAGCCTTAAGACAGAAGGGCAAGGGAGGGTCTTGCCTTTGGGACAAGAAGGAGCCTGTGAAAGAAGGGTAGGAGAAGGTCTGAGACAGATTCTGCTTTCTAAGGCCTGCTTCTTAAAATGCCCCAACATTATTAAACCTGTGGTGTGTGTGCATGTGTATGTGTATATATTAATATATACATATATAAAATATCACAAGCATTATAACATTTTACCTGCAAACTACACTTGGAAACTTACTTTTACAAATTCCACAGGAATTTAAAGTGGTTGATTTCAATATTCTTTCATAAAAGTAAAAATTCATTTGTAAAAATGGAACCTATACTTGCATGCAAGTTTACTATTTCTAAACTTTGTGATATTAAAAATGTTATGGACTTTTTATATCTTATTTTTATAGAGCACATATATTTGAGTCTTTTCATGCCCTTGTTCATTTTTGCCATTTAGAGGAGTTGTAAAAAATAGACTTGTATGTCTATAAAACTTCCAGAGATGTATATTCATAACCTCTGCTAGCCTGCTGCAAAATGCTGGTGTTTGACAGTTCACAATTATCCAATTTTTAGTTTTCTCTGTGAAGGCAAAACTATAGTGACTAAACATCATAGCCAATATATGTATGTGAATAGGAAACTTAGAAGCAGTGAGACATGTTACCATGCAAAATATACACAGTGCATTTTTGTTAAGAAAATAGCAGTATTGCTGTAATGTAAAATGACTGGTTGTTCCATAATCAGAGAAATGTGTAAGTCAAAGCCTGAGTGGATATAGACACTTAAACAAGATTTCATAGTTGAAGATAGGAACTGAAATGTTTGGAGACTCTTGGAAAGAAAATTTTATGTTTATTGGTCAAAGCTAGTAAAGATTTCATGAATTTATTTATAAGATTTTCAGAAAGAACATTAGCATCAAGCATATCTTAGTACAAAATAGGAATTTGATTTTTGTTCTGTTAAAATTTTTAAAATGCTTCTGGGATTATTGTTCTTCTGTGAATAAGAATTTGAAAAGATTTTTCATTACCTTCTGAGTAATCTGAATAAAAGGCAAATATTCTACGTCTTATCGCTATAATCTCCTATGTTTTATACTGACTTTAATATGTTCTTGATTGTTTAAGGGAGCAAAGACATCACTTCTAAAAAAGTAGGTTTCTTTTTAATTATGTCCCCTCTTACAGTATTTACTTGTAATGTATTTTGTTTCACTTTAGTAGTCAAGTATTGTTTCTTAATAAGTTGGGTCTTATGTAATCAAGTTTCAGATCTTTTGACAAATTTTAGTATTTTGCCATTTCAAACGGCATTCTAAATAATGTCTTTAAAACCAAAAACTGCTTTAAAGATTTTCCAGAGAGCTCCTCGATAATCACACATACACATTTTTTTTTTTCACTGTTTAAAAAGAGTTGATAGAAATAATTAGGTCTCTAGTGTTACTATTGTTAAGCAGCTTGGTAAGCATCCTCAATTCAGATATGTTATTCAGTCTTTCCTGAGTTAAATGTGGATGAATAAAATTTACTCATACAGATATTTCTTAATTTTTATGCTATATGAAAAGTTCCTAAACGTATGTCAATGTTTTTATTGTCAATTATATGTTTTATTTATCAGAGACCTGATGCTGCTTTATCTTATATCAAACAATAATAGCATAGTGTTACCAATTATAAATCCAGTTATTTAACAATGTTAACTTAATCACAGCTTTATCATTTAATTTTAATACAGTATATTCTAGGCCAGATATTTTCTCTCTCTCTCTCTTTTTTTTTTTTTTTTAGTAATAATCATGCATTATTTCAAAACTGCTTAAAGAGTAGATTTTAAGTGTTTTCGCCACCAAAAAAGGATAAGTATGTGAGGTGATGAAATTGTTAATTAGCCTGATTTAGTCATTCCACATTGTAAACAAATATCAAAACATCACATTGTACCCCAAAACTAATATTGTCAATTAAAATAAAATTCAAAAAGAAATGATGTTATCTATACATTTAGTCTTAGGTGGGCCTCCTTGTATTTTTAAATTTTTCTTTATTTCTTCTAAAAAAAAAATGGGATACATGTGCAGAACATGCAGGTTTGTTACATAGGTGTATGTGTGCCATGGTGATTTGCTGCACCTATTGACCCATCCTCTAAGTTCTCTCCCCTCATCCCTGACCCTTGAACAGGCCCTGGCATGTGCCCCTTTCTGTGTCCATGTGTTCTCAATGTTTAACTCCCACTTATGAGTTAGAACATGTGGTGTTTGGTTTTTCTCTTCCTGTGTTAGTTTCCTGAGGATGATGGCTTCCAGCTTCATCCATGTTCCTGCAAAGGACATTATTTCATTCCTTTTTATGGTTGCATAGTATTCCATGGTGTATATGGATCACATTTTCTCTATCCATCTATCATTGATGGGCGTTTGGATTGGTTCCATGTCTTTACTTTTGTAACTAGTGCTGCAATAAACATGGATGTGCACATGTCTTTATAGTAGAATGATTTATATTCCTTTGTGTACTTACCCATTAATGAGATTCTTGGATCAAATTGTATTTGTGGTTCTAGATCCTTGAGGAATCACCACACTGTCTTCCACAATGGTTGAACTAATTTAGATTTCCAGCAACCATGTAAAAGTATTTCTATTTCTCCACAGCCTCACCAGCATCTATTGTTTCCTGACTTTAATAATCGCCATTCTGACTGGTGTGAGATGGTATCACATTGTGGTTTTGATTTGCATTTCTCTGATGATCAGTGATGTTGAGCTTTTTTTCATATGTGTTTTGGCCACATAAAAGTCTTATTTTGAGAAGCGTCTGTTCATATCCTTTGCCCACTTTTTGATGGGGTTGTTTTTTGCTTGTAGATACGTTTAAGTTTTTTGTAAATTCTGGATGTCAGACCTTTGTCAGATGGGTAGATTGCAAAAGGTTTCTCCCATTCTTTAGGTTACCTGTTTACTCTGATGATAGTTTCTTTTGCTGTGCAGATGCTCTTTAGTTTAATTAGATCCCATTTGTCAATTTTCACTTTCATTGCAATTGCTTTTAGCATTTTTGTCTTGAAGTCTTTGCCCACACCTATGCCCTGAATGGTATTTCCCAGGTTTTCTTCTCGGGTTTCTATATTTTTGGGTTTTACATTTAAGTCTTTAATCTATCTTGAGTTAATTTTTGTATAAGGTGTAAGTAAGGGGTCCAGTTTGAGTTTGCTGCATACAGTTAGGCAGTATTCTCAGCACCATTTACTGAATAGGAGATCCTTTCCCTATTGCTTTTCTTTTTTCTTTTTTTGTTTTTTTTGGTCAAGTTTGTCGAAGATCAGATGGCTGTAGATGTGTGGTGTTATTTCTGAGGTCTCCGTTTGCTCCATTGATCTCTATCTCTGTTTTGGTACCAGTACCATGCTTTTTGGTTACCGTAGCCTTGTAGTATAGTTTGAAGTCATGTAGCATGATATCTCCAGCGTTGTTCTGTTTTGCTTAGGATTGGCTTCTTTGATTCTATATGAAATTTAAAATAGTTTTTTTCTAATTCTGTGAAAAATGTCAATAGTAGTTTGATGGGAATAGCATTGAATCTGTAAATTACATTGGACAGTATGGCCATTTTCACGATATTGATTCTTCTTATCCATGAAAATGAATTGTTTTTTCATTTTCATTTGTTTGTGTCCTCTCTTATTTCTTTGAGCAGTGGTTTGTAGTTCTTGTTGAAGAGGTCATTTACATCTCTTGTTAGCTCTATTACTAGGTATTTTATTCTTTTCACGGCGATTGTGAATGGGAATTTATTCATTATTTGGCTCTCTGCCTGCCTGTTGTTAGTGTAAAGGAATGCTTGTGATTTTTGCACATTTATTTTACGTCCTGATAATTTGCTGAAATTTCCCATATGTTCAAGAAGTTTTTGGGTTGAGATGATTATGTTTTCTAAATATAAAATAATGTCATCTTCTAACAGAGACAACTTGATTTCCTACTTGAATACACATTATTTATTTATCCTGCCTGATTGCCCTGGCCAGAAATTTTAATACTATGTTAAATAGGACTGGTGAGAGAGGGCATCCTTATCTTGTCCTAGTTATCAAAGTGAATGCTTCCAGCTTTTGCCCATTCAATGTGATATTGGTTATGGATTTGTCATAAATAGCTCTTAATATTTTGAGATATGTTCCATCAATACCTAGTTTATTGAGAGTTTTTAACATGAAGGGATGTTGAATTTTATCAAAGGCCTTTTCTGCATCTATTGAGATAATCATGTGTTTTTTGTCTTTGGTTCTGTTTTTGTGATATTTTACGTTTACTAATTTGCTTATGTTGAACCAGTATTGCATCCCAGGGATGAAGCTGAGTTGTTCGTGTTGGACAAGTTTTTTGATGTACTGCTGTATTTGCTTTGCCAGTATTTTATTGAGGGTTTTTGTACTGATGTTCATCAGGCATATCGGCCGGAAGTTTCTTTTTTTGTTGAGTCTCTTCCCAGTTTTCATATCAGGATGGTGCTGGCTTCATAAAATGAGTTAGGGGGTAGT
Source organism: Macaca thibetana thibetana (assembly GCF_024542745.1). Lineage (NCBI taxonomy): Eukaryota > Metazoa > Chordata > Mammalia > Primates > Cercopithecidae > Macaca > Macaca thibetana. The sequence continues at coordinate 66,062,788 of NC_065594.1, forward strand.
CCCTCCTTTTCAGTTGTTTGGAATAGTTTCAGAAGGAATGATACCAGCTCCTCTTTGTATCTCGGGTAGAATTCAGCTCTGACTTCGTCTGGTACTGGGCTTTCTTTGATTGGTAGACAACTAATTACAGCCTCAATTTCAGAGCTTCTTATTAGTCTATTCAGGGATTTGACTTCTTCCTGGTTGAGTCTTTGTAGGGTGTGTGCATTCAGGAATTTATCAACTTCCTCTGGATTTTCTAGTTTATGTAGAGATGTTTATAGTATTCTCTGATATCCTTTGTATTTCTGTGGGATCAGTGGTGATATTCCCTTTATCATTTTTCATTGTCTCTATTTGATTCTTCTCTACCTTCTTTATTAGTCTAGCTAGCAGTCTATCTCTTTTAATTTAAAAAAAAAAAAAAAAAAACCAGCTCCTGGATTTGTTGATTTTTTGAAGGGTTTTTCGTGTCTCTGTCTCCTTTAATTGTTCTCTGATCTTAGTTATTTCTTGTCTTCTGCTAGCTTTTGGATTAGTTTGCTCTTGCCTCTCTAGCTCTTTTAATTTTGATGTTAGGCTGTCTATTTTAGATCTTTCCCACTTTCTCCTGTGAGCATTTAGTGCTATAAATTTCCCTTTAACACTGCTTTAGCTGTGTTCCAGAGATTCTAGTTTGTTTTCTCTTTGTTCTTATTGGTTTCAAATAACTTCTTGATTTCTGCCTTAATTTCATTATTTACCCAGAAGTCGTTTAGGAGCAAGTTGTTCAATTTCCATGTAATTGTGGGGTTTTGAGTGAGTTTCATAATCCTGAGTTCTAATTTGATTGCACTGTGATCTGAGAGACTGTTTGTTATGATTTCCGTTCTTTTCCATTTGCTGAGGAATGTTTTACTTCCAATAACGTGGTAGATTTTAGAATAAGCGCCATGTGACACTGAGAAGAATGCATGTTCTACTGATTTAAGCAGACAGTTCTGAAGATGTCTACTAGGTCCACTTGATCCAGACCTAAGTTCGAGTCCTGAATATCCTTGTTAATTTTCTGTCTCATTGATCTGTCTAATACTGACAGTGGAGTGTTAAAGTCTCCCACTATTATTGTGTGGGAGTCTCAGTCTCCTTGTTGTTCTCTAAGAACTCATTTTATGAATCCAGGTGCTCCTGTACTGGATGCATTTATATTTAGAATAGTTACCTCTTCTTGCTGAATTGTTCCCTTTACCATTATGTAGTGCCCTTCTTTGTCTTTTTTGATCTTGGTTGTTTTAAAGTCTGTTTTACCAGAGACTGGAATTGCAACTGTTGCTTTTTCTGTTTTCCATTTGTTTGATAAATTTTCCTCAATCCCTTTATTTTGAGTCTATGTATGTCTCTCCACATGAGATAGGTCTCTTGAACAGAGCATACTGATGGGTCTTAATTCTCTATCCAATTTGCCAGTCTATGTCTTTTAATTGGGGCATTTAGCCCATTTACATTTAAGGTAAATATTGTTATGTGTGAATATGATCCTGTCATCATGATGCCCGCTGGTTATTTTGCACACTAGTTGATACAGTTTCTTCATAGTGTTATTGTTCTTTATATTTTGGTGTGTTTTCGCAGTGGCTGGTACCAGTTTTTGCTTTCCATATTTAGTCCTTCTTTCAGGAGCTCTTGCAGCGCAGGTCAGGTGGTAACGAAATCCCTCAGAATTTTCTTGTCTGTAAAGGATTTTATTTGTCCTTCGCTTATGAAGCTTAGTTTGGCTGAATATGAAATTCTGAGTTGAAAATTCTTTTCTTTAAGATTGTTGAATATTGGTCCCCACTTTCTTCTGGCTTTTAGAGTTTCTGCTGAGACATCTGCTGTTAGTCTGATGGGCTTCCCTTTGTATGTGACCAGGCCAGATATTTTCAATTGTGGATTCACATAACTTAATTTTTAAACATTTCTTAATATACAAATTTTCATAAAAATTATAATTGACAAATAAGTGTATATACATTTATGTGTACAACATGATGTTTGGATATATGTCTACATTGTGAAATGGTTAAATTAAGCTATTTGACATATGCATAACCTCACATAAATATTGTGTGTGTTTGTGGCGAAAGCTCTCAAAATCTCTCCGATCAATTTTCAAGGATACAATATATTTTTATTAACTGTAGTCACCATGATATACAATAGATCTCTTGAAGTTATTCCTCCTGCTAAACTAACATTTTGTGTCCTTTGACCAACATATCCTCCATACCACCTTCATCTCCCAGCCTCTTTTTCCATGTATTTTACTATCTTTTTCCATGAATTTTACTTTTTCACATTTCACATCTAAGTGAGTACATGTATTATGTCTTTCTGTGCCTGGCTTACTTAACATAATGTTTTCCAGATTCATCTATGTTGTTGCAAATGAAAGGATTTCCTTCATTTTAGAGGCTGAATGTAATTCTATCATGTGTATATATATAACATTTGCTTTATCTATTCATCCCTTGATAAATATTTATGTTGATTCTGTATGTTGAATGCTGGTAATAATGCTGAAATAAACTTCAGTGTGCAGCTATCTCTTTGAGATAATGATTTCGTATCCTTTGAATAATATACCCCAAAGTGAGAATCCTAAATCATATCATAAGGCATTTCTGGTTTTAATTTTTTGAGTAATAGCCATCACTCATCTATCTATCTATCCTTCTCTCTCTCTCTCTCTCTCTCTCTCTTTATCTATCTATGTCTGTGTCTCTCTCTCTCTAATGTATATATTTACAACTGTTTGCTGATTTGACTCTTTTACCATTATATAGTGGTCTTCTTTGTCTCTTTTTACAGTTCTTGACTTAAAGTTTATTCTATTTGATAGAAGCATAGCTACTCCTGCTCTTTTTTGATTTCCATTGGCTTAGGGATATCTTTTTCCATCACTTCACTTTCAATCTGTTTATGAAGTGAGTCTCATAGGAAGCATATAGGAGTTTGTGTGTGCATGTGTATATATTCATATATATTTTTTCAGCCATTTTATGTCTATAGATTGGAAACTTTAATCCATTTACTGAAATGTAATTATATATATATAAGGACTTATGACTGCCATTGTTTTTACTTGTTTTCTGGTTGTTTTATAGATACTTTTTTTCTTTTTTGCTCTCCTTCTGTCTTCATTCCTGGTTAAGGAATTTTTTTTTCTAGTTGTATGTTTTGATTCATATATATATATATATATATATATATATTTTTTTTTTTTTTTACATATTTTGTGTATGTCCTATAAATTTTGGCTTTGTTGTTACCATGAGACCTACAAAAAATATCTTGTCATTATAACAGGCAATTTTAAGCTGAAAATAATTTAACTTTTAGAGCATAAACTAACTCTACTCATTTACTCTGCCCTTGACAACACACTATGTTTTGGATGTCACGTTTATATTTTTTAATATTCTATATCCTTTAAAATTATTGTAGCCATTATTATTTTCAATTTTTTTACCTTTATAATAAATACATATTTTTATGACTACTATTACATTATTAGAATATTATACATTATATATTTAACTGCTTACATTTTTATCATGAGTTTTATGCTTTTAGTTTAATTAGCATCTTTTTCTTTCAGTTTAGTAAACTCTCCTTAGCATTACTTATGAAACATATCTGGTGGTGATGAATTTCCTCAGATTTGATTTGTGTGAAAATATCTTTATATCTCTTTTATCTCCAAAGGATGGCTTTCCCAGGTATACTGGTCTTGGCTGGCAATTTTTTTCCCTCCGCATTCTGAATATATCATCGCGCTCTCTCCTGGCTTATAAAGTCTCTCCTGAGAAATTTTCTGTAGCTTTATCAGAACTCCCTTGTGTGTGATTTGCTTTCTTTTTTCTTGCTGCTTTTAGAATTCTCTTTATTTATCTTTGATTTCTGAGAGTTTGATGATAATACATCTGCGAGTATTTTTTGTTTAGATTAAATCTAGTTGCAGACTTTACCAGCTAGTTTCACTGTAGAAAGACCTTCTCCTATGAGGAAGTGAGATGTGTGCTTGCGGAGTCAGATGGATCTTTTCTGAAACCGTAATGGTGCCAGCTGTGTAGTCTCTGTGATGCTTTGTCAGCTGAGGTCAGTGTTGATAAAGATTTCAGTTTGATGCTTCTGCCCTTGGATATTTACATCTTTCTCAAAATGTGGCACATTTTCTGCTACTAATTCTTTAATGTAAGTTTTCCACTTCTTTCTCTCTTCTTTTTGAACACCTATAATTTGAATATTTACTCTTTTGATGCTGTTCTATGAATCTCATAAGCTTTCTTTAACCTTTATATTCTTTTTTTGTAATCTGACTACATGTTTTCAAATAACCTGCCATAGGGTTTACAGATACCGTCTTCTTTTTGATTAATTTGCTGTTGAAGATCTTTATTATATTTTTATTTTACTCATTGTATCTTTCAGCCTATAATTTATTTCTGACTTAAAAAATAATGTCGATCTCTCTGTGAGAGTTTCAATTTCATTGATTATATTCCTGATATCATTGAATTTTTTCTCAGATTTTTTTCTTATTTTGCTGAGCTTTTTAAAAACAATTGTTTTGAATTATCAGGCAGTTTCTCTATCTCCATTTCTTTGTGTGATTATTGTATTCTTTTAATACCGTTATTACCTCCTTGGCTTTTTATGTTTCCTGTTGCTTTGCACTGATGTTTGTGCATTTTGTGGAGCACTTTTTGCAGACTTTACCAGCGAGTTTCACTGTAGAAAGACCTTCTCCTATGAGAAAGTGAGAGGTGTGCTTGGGTGGATCTGTTCTGAAACCATAACGATGCCAGATGCGTAGTCTCTGTGATACTTTGTCTGCTGAGGTCAGCGTTGATGAAGATTACAGAGCTCCTTAATGGCTAATGAACTGTGGATTTCTGCAATGGTGGTGAGGGTTGCTGGAGTTTTCTCAGTTTATGGCTGCTAAGGTCCTCCTGATCTCTCTCTCCTACTAGGAAAGTTGCGGCTAAGAGGATCGATCTTGTTACTGGGTATGACTTGTAGGCTCACTTGCAGTAGCAGTGGTATCAGTATCCGATGACTGTCCCTTGTGAAATGAATGCTTAATGAGTGCACAATTTCAGTAAACACACTGTGCATGCAGTCCCTCCCAAGTGTTGTGCATGCAGACAGCCAACTGCAAGGGACGTCAGGGGAGAAGTGACACAATGCCCCAGGAGCATGCCAACATATAAAACCCCAAGTCAAAGATTAAATCATGCACATGAATCTCTCAAGTCACCCACTTGACCCTCTTCCAAGTGTACTTTACTTCCTTCCATTGCTGCTCTAATACTATTTAATAAACTTTCACTCCTGTTGTAAAACTTGCCTGGCTCTCTCATTCTGTCTCATACCCATTGTTCAAGTTCTTTCTTCTGAGGAGGCAAGAATTGAGGTTGCTTCAGATCCGTAAAGATTTGCTGCTACTAACAATCTTACTAGACACATTTTTTTATTCCCCTTAATCCAGAAACAAGAAATACCTGTAATAAAAGTTTGTAAAAATGTATTCATTCATTTTGATTATCTAAACACCTTTACTTCATTTATAGGCTTAAAAGGTAAAAGAGAGTCAGAGGACTCATCCCAGAATAGCAGAAATCTTTAGATGGTTATTAAAAATTAAATAAATAAAATGAAAATAGATGTGGTTAAAACAAAGCTCTTAATATAATACTACTGAAGATTGAGTGGACCAAAGGGAGTCCCTGCTGGTTCACCAACAAGGACGGGTCCCACAGTTTTCTGCATTTACCCTATATTGAACACATCTAAGAAATTAAAGAAAAATCAAAAGGCAAAGATTACAATGAAAAAGTTGACATTGGTTGCGGCAACACTGAGGCAAGTTAGGATATTGATTGACAAAAGGACCTGAGTCCCTAGGCTCAACCCCCTCCTGAGAGCCCAAATACTTTCTCACCAGAGGGTAAAATGGTCGAGGGGTAGAGAAGAAAAATCTCTTGGAGCAGAACCCAAAAATGCAAAGGTTGATAGAATTATGAAGTTGGGATGTTTAAAGAAGTTTTAAGTAAAGTAGCTATGACTCCTTGTTCCAGTTTCTCTCTCCAGGGGTCTATTACCTCCAAGAGAGCTCAAAACCATGAGTGATCAGTACATATATGTGTTTCATGGATGAGCCCTTTTAATTTGTTGGGGGTTGCCTGTAGAGCCACTGCATATCACGTGGGGTCAACTCCCCAGACACTCCCAGCTGGGCCTCCGTCACCCAAGGGCTTTCCTTCTGGAAGAAGCAAAATGCCCTATCTTTTTGAAGCCGAGAAGCTCACTCTCTCATTTATCTATGAAAATGACTGTTCCCCATGCAAATGTGCAGACAAGCCAATTGAGATTAATTTTGGGAGATAAAGGTAAAGGAGAAGACTTTTAGAATGCATCTTCAAACCAAACTTAGGCTCCTAAACTACTTCCTAGGAGATAAAACAAAACAACACACACAAAACAAAACAAAACAAAGCAAAGCAAAACAAACCCAAAAAACAGCTCAGAATAAACCAAGGACCATCAGGCAAACAGGAGACTCAGGGCTCAAGAGAACTTACCAGTTCCACCCATAAAGAAGCTGGAAGTCAAAGGGTTTTCAATGGGCCTATGATGGCACCTTAGCTCCAGGTTCCGGTGACTCTTTGGTCAGGGGCCAGTTCCAGGAGGTTCTAATTCTTCTCTGAGGCCCTAAATGTAAGCATAGGGCATCAATTATTGTTGATGAAAAAGAGTCAAACTCTGTTAAACATTTGAAGGGATTTATTGTGAGCCAAATATGACTGACCAAGGTCATAGGCACAGTCTCAAGAGTTTCTGAGAACATGTGTCCCAGGTGGTTGAGTTAAAGCTTGTTTTTATACATGTTAGGGAGACATAAGACATCAATGAATACATGAAATGTATGCATTGATTTGGTCCAGAAAGGTGGGACAACTCAAAGTGGGGGCCTTAGAGGTCACAGGCAGATTCAAAGATTTTTGATAGGCAATTTGTTGAAAAACCTTAAGTTATTAAGTATTAGCCAGAATCAAGAGATAGGAGTATCTGGTTGAGATAAGGGATTGTGGAGACCAAGATTCTGATCTTGCAGAATAGATGGTGTCTATAACCAGGCTTTAAAAGGTGCCAGACTCTTAGTTAAATCCCTCCTGGATCAGAAAAAGACCTGGAAAAGGGAGAGCATTCTTTACAGAATGACCTTCCCCACAAGAGACAGCTTTGCGGGGCCATTTAAAAATATGTCAAAGGAAAATAGTTCGAGAGAAACTAATTTCTTTCAGGACGTGCAATCTGTCATGTGATGCTAAACTAAAGTCAGGTTGAAATTTGTCATCTTACTGTTACAGAGTCGGTTTTGTCAGTCTTAAGATCTCTGTTTTAATGTTCATGGTGATCAGTTATGCCTGAATTTTAAAGAGAGGCAGGTATAATGGGCCATGTTCAGCCCCATTTTCCCACTGTGGTCTGAACTAGTTTTTCAGATTTACTTTGGAATGCCCTCGGCCTAGAGGAAGACCATTCGGTGGGTTAGGGGGATTAGAATTTTATTTTTGGTTTACATTATGGAGAGAAGTGAACTTGCTTCCATAATGCCACTTTAGAACCAGCAGTCTTCCCAATTTAGTATTTTATCTATTCTGTTCATGATGAACCACTGTATTGTCATTGGCTACATTCCTCTATGGCTAGAGTTACATTTTAGTGTCTCCACTTTCTTGGAGACACTTAATAAGCTTTGATAAAGTGGGTTCTTTCCTGCAAATCTAGTTGTGGTAATAACTGAAAGCTACTACTATTTCCTAAGAGCTTTACTTTTCATTTTAGTTTCACTAAATTATGAAATGATGTCTGTAAACATTCAATTTATTAAATTATCTTTAAATGCACCTTTTGATGGTATTGTTGCTTTCCTATCAAGCCTGCAGGATTAATAAATAGGCTGACTACATTTTCAGCAGGATTAAGTCAGACTAACTTAATATTTTATTAATTACATGATGCTGAGTGATTGAAAGAATTTGGGTAAATATTTGCTGGGATTTTTTTTCTACTTGGAATATTAGCAGGAAATATGACAATAAGAGCTATTCCAGTCACATTCCTCCTTTCTCTTCTTTAGCATTTCAACATGTAATAGGTAAAATTTAAGAGACGGTAAAATAGTTTGAGTCCTAGAAACAGGTATGAACTACTGCAGTTGGTTTTACATTAATCACTTTACCATAGAGTTAGAAACAAATAAATTCCTTACACACTGTCCTAATGAAGATATGTGGATTCTATATAGCTAAGATGTAGTCCAAAAGAGGCTCTTAATGAACACTGCTTTATTATAAATCACATCTATACTGTGCAGGGGAATTGCAGACTTATGAGAATCTTCCACTCTAAGGTCATATATCAATAAATGGAACGCAAGGCATTTATTGCCAGTAGCTGTTAGTTTCCTTTGCACATACATACTACATTTGTTTTCTTTTTGTTACAAAGCCTTAAATTCCATTGTTCAATGAGTCTGGGTTAGAGGAATTTTAATTTGGCTGTAGATAAATGAAGTTACTTAGCAAGTGCTTCTGAAGCTCATTGGATGAGACAATGCTAATGATTCATTTCCATTCTACATTTTCAAGAGGAGATATTTGAAGTACATTTTATCTATTAATACATTGAACACTTAAGACCACAGAAACAGAATTAAGGTTTTCTGATTCCCAGTGCTTTATTATACCAAAACACATTACAAGTATAGCACTTAGTCTCCAATATAAATCATTATAGGCAAATTACTCATTGTCCCTACCTGGTAATGCGTGGTTCTAACAGAATGTAACATAATTTGGTGAATCAGAGAAGTTACAGTGAAGTGAAACCTTAAAGAATTAATTACCAAGATAATGCATTTGTAAAATACACATGTGTTTATACTATACACTGAAAGGTGACTAAATTACCATTAAAATAAAATATAATTTCCTCTTGGGCTTCAATATTTGTAGAGTTGTAATACATTAATATTTTCAAATATTCTCAATATAACCTAAGTCAATCTTCTCTTGACTCTTAGGCTGGTGATGGCATTGGTTAATATGTTCTTTTACTTTCATAGTTACTGGGTTAAATGTCATAGTCACAGATGTGTGTTGTCACTTTATCTAAATAAAATTCAGCAGCAGTAGTAATTATTTCCAAACAATATTGACCACATGCCAGAAATTCACGAAAGAGGAGAAAAAATGATATAGAAAAAAAAACATGTAGGTCAAGGAGAATTAATAAGGGAGGCTGTGACACCTATCTCATATTTTTTGACATATACAGCAGTCACATTGGATCTCTGTCCACAGAAAAATTGTGTTTTTCTTTTTATTTTTTAAAAAGGTATTTCAATTTCTCTTTTTTTTATTAGAGTGGCCCTTTTTTTGCATATTTCTCTCTCTCTCTCTGTCTCTCTCTCTCTCTCTTATTTCACTTGGATGAAATGTCTTCAAAGCCTTAAGCCCTCTCTCTCAAGCGTCTTTGGAGTCTACTAGGCACTGTTCTGACACCTATGCCAAATTTTCTCCTTGATGTTCTTATTTTGCAGAGAATGCGGTAGGTGCTCCTGCTCAGATTCATGATTTCCATATTTAAAACCCCTTTCCACTTGTTGGTAAAACCTCTCAAAAATTTGTTTCCACCGTAGCCTCCTTTCCAAGAACTTTGTCCTTCTCCAACTTTCTGGGACTCCATCATTATATCCTTTCTCTCAGATTTCTCTTCTGTGATATATTAAATAACTGTACCTTTTAAAAAATAAAGTAAAACAAATTTTTTTTAAAAAAAACTAATCTCTGTTTTTTTGAAACTTGGAATGAGATACAATAAATTAGGTGTACATATCAGAGACTTTAAAAATGAACAATTGGAAAGTTCCACATATTTGTTCATTGTTCAACATACCAATTACAATTAATTAGTGTATGTAATAAATCCTACTCTTTCCTTTGGGTAGCCAAGATACTTATATAATGCTAGACCAATGGGTCTGAAATAGGAGACTGCAAGGTAGTCAAAGTATCTGATAATTGATTGGATTATTTAGTAACTACTAAAGACTCATATAGTTTTGTTTTAATGTGCCAATACATCTTTTCTAAAAGGAGAACTCTAAATGTATTTTAAAAGACCAGCTATGTTATGAAACCTAATTTCTGCTTAAACTTTCGTAAATATGAATACTATTGCATATAACCAGGAAGTAAGTTCTACAAATTCTTGCATGTCTTCGATTAGCAATTAACATCTTATAATTAGTAATATTAAGTAATGGTTTTCCATGATGAAAAACTTCAGAACCTCATATTTTTATCATATTGGTAAAAGCAAAAATTTTTAAAGACAAGGTATAAGATTTTAATAGTTTATTTATTCAATTCAGCAGAATTTCTTTTTGTTTAGAAAACATTCATTCCACAAAAACATAGGCCTTTGGTCATACACATGTGCCTCTGCTTTGTTGTTAGAAAATACCTTGTTTTGTGCCATACTGTTCTTGAGATCTTGGATGCTGATCAGAGTGAAGTGGGGTGACAAGTTCTGACCATGTTAGGATTTAGTTGTATATGAGATGATAGTCATGTTTTCAAATAATAGAGTCTTAAAACTGTGAAAGGAGAGAAAGGGTGTGGTGAGATCAAGAATAATGGCAAATCCATTCTGTGTTCATTATTGAACCTGGTCTTGATGGGGCAGTTCTTTGAAGTAACCAGTTGACCACAAAAGAGTTAAGCACAAGTGGTGTCCAAGTCACTGGGGATTAATTCAGGGTGTGTAGCTACCTTCTTGGATTTATCTGATTTCCAGTCCTAACAGGAATTCAGAAGTTAGCATGAAGTTAAAGATAGATCTGTTTGTTTATCATCATCAATTTTGTTGATATCTATGACCCCTTGAGAAGTGTTCTACATTTAATGATTAATGTGATTTCATGTAATTATTTATATCCTTATAAATTATTCATTATACATGTATTAATTTGTACATTTAACACATCTATAAATATACTAAATTGTACATTTAACACATAAAGTGTATTAAAATAAATTTATAGTAAAAGTATTATAAATTTATAAAATTAAATATTTTTTATATTACTTTTTGTTTCCAAATTCAGTGACCATCGAGAACAAGATATTTATTTTTGTTTTAAATCAGTTTATCTATTTTTTAATAAGAAGTACAGGATTATAAAAATATCAGGCTATAAGTAAACTGTTTTTTAAAAGAAGAAGTAGCAAATTAATTCAAGCTAGCCTCCTAGAAGTCATCAGCAAAATTATTTGACAAGAAGGATTCAAGACACTCATATAGATAAATAGAGAGAAAGAAGACAGAGAAATTGGCAGAGGGCAGAACAGTTATAATTAATGAGAACAAAATATATGTATTTAAAAGTTTGCATATTAAATTTCTTGATTATCAGAGTAGATAAATAAACAGAAAGCATTCCTAAAATTTATGTAAACATGGCTTCACCAGATGGTCTATCTGGTTCTTAAAATATATTCCACCACTGTAATAAAAATTATTAAAAGCATTGATTGTTTTATAATTTTAATATATTTTATCCATGTTTCTATATTAAATATTTAAAATGATTCTAAACTCTACTGTTAGAGAGCAATACTTAATTCCAAGGTTGAATGTTTTTCTATTATTTTCTTCTTTGGTATGGATTAGAAAAACTGTATTCAAATTCGGTAGTAACAAAATCACATTTTTCAAAGCTAGTTTTTGTTGAGATGAATTCTATGTTCACCAGCAGTATAATCATGGTTTCTGCATAAGTGTTTTGTTTTTATTTAACTTTTCTTCTTATCTATACTAATTTTGATTCATATTTTTCCATAAGGGGCTAATTGTCAAATGTTCCATGACAAAAGTTTTGGCTGTAAAACTGGAAACAAATGGTTTTTATTGCATTTCTTGGTTTTTAAAAGTTGAGTGAAAGTCCAAAGTCAACTAACAGTCTGTTATGAAAGATTAGATATAGACATCTACCTCTTGTATCATAGAAACTTACTGCTAAAAACAACAGAAACAATACAAATACAAGCAATAGAAATAAAAGATCAAGAACCCAAGTAAGTGGAAGATTGCTGAAGAGGTGTCATTAGAATTTTAGAAGCTACAAAGTGGATATGCAAAATTATCTGATACCAGAGAAAGAAACGATCGAAGTTGCCAAGAAGTGAAGAGCCTAGAAAGTGAGGCACTTTAACCAACAAACAGAGATAATCTCCCCAACCCTCCAGTGTTCTGAACTAACAAGTATCAAGTTCTTATTTATAAAGTTTTGCATTTGGAGTTGCAATGAAACTAGACAGGATTTTTTTTTCCACAAGGTTCAATGTTAAAACATCATGTTTTACAAATTAAATATATCTAATAGAAAATAAATTTAAAAGGCTATCTGGGGATAAAATACTTTAATGAAATAACTTTAATGAAAGTTGTTACAGTTTTTGAACACTGAAGTTAAAATAAAAATATCCTATGTTCATGGATAAATACTATAGCTAAATTTCCATCATTAAATACAATACTAAAGTGATATTAATTCTCTCTGCAAGCAATTTATAAATTCAATTTAATTATAATTAATATTCTCATAGGGATTTTTGTATGAAAATTATCATAAGATTTAGTTTTCATTTTTGCCTTTCTTCATTTGATTGAAAAATTGAATGAAAATGCAAAGGAAACAAGTTCATCTATGTTTTCCTATTGACCATACATCTTTTTCCCCATGTTTCAGATTCTCATGCAAATTGTGCAAATTTTCATTTTTTAAAATAAATTTAAAAAAATTTAAAAAGATTGGTTAGATTTCTTACCACTATCCTCTAAACCACTTAACCGAGTGAAAATAAATCTACCAAAATTTAGTGACTTGTTTTACATAGATTTATGTACACTTGGGGAAGGAATTTATTTGGTGAAACATTAAACAGAAGACACCAGTTGGCAGCCAGGTGTTACATACTAGAGTAGTATTTAGGATTCACTTCTAGAAAAACTGAATTCTTCATGTAAAAAGATGTTGGCCAAAAGGGATTTGAAGACAATTAAAATGCTGAGTAACAATGCCTCTGACAGCATACAAAAACATTATTAATTTTTATAGTGTTTCTATTGTATTGTATATATAGATGGAGAATCAGAGATGAGTAAGTTTGAGATAATATTATCCAACATTAAAGACAGAAAATAATTTTGTGTCTGCCTATTCTGCCTATGATTTAGCAGTTTGATGTAAAGCAATAAAATAATCAAACAAAATGGAAAACAAACAAAAGTTTCATGAAATCTATTGCAGAGAATTTTTAAAATTTTGAGAAAAACATTTTTGGAAATTGTTTTCCTGAGGCATTTGCAATTTCATAAGGTGCCTGGTATCAGGGTCCAAGAGCTCAGAGGTTTTTATAGTGACGTGAAGCTATGAAACCAAACATTGTTGTCGGGCTACCAGAGAATAGCCAGTAAGGTAAAGCTCAGAGGTGGTCACATTTAGAATAAAGTTCATTAAATTGGAGAAATATGCTGCCATTTTTAGATTAAGTACTTTAATAACAAAATATAAATCTAAAAATGCATAAAGAGAAAACCTGCAATAATATACTGTTATTAATATGCCAAAATGTCATTAATTTCAAAAACAGTATTTTGATACTTACAGAATAAACTTTTCCTCCAAATTATTCTGTGTGAGAAATGTCATGGTCACACTGTAGAAACGATGTGAGCTGGGAGATATTAGTGTGACCATCTTTGGAAAATACAGTGTGCCACAGAGAAAAAGCCACACTATAACAGGCAATATTTCTTGAGAAACATCTCTTGGAAACTAGTGAAAATTAAAACCCAGCCATAAGCTGACAGATGGCCATTGGTTGAATTTGAGTTTAGTGAACAAAATAGATTCTTAGCAATCAATCATAAAGTCAAGTTTGTCAATAGAGCATTATCAAGTAGAATTGATATATTTAGAATCAAGGTCTGAGTAATTCCCAAAGACCCGAGTCATTTGCTTTAACAGAGGGTCCACACCTTGTTACGGTATTATGTATCAACTAAGCTAGGCTATAGTACCTACACTTATTCAATCACTACACCAATTTAGGTTTTGTTGTTGAGGTATTTTGTCAAGGTGGTTAACTTCTATAAGCAGTTGACTTTAAGATTATCTTCAATAATGTGGATGAGCTTCATCCAATTGGGTAAAGTCTTACAAGCAAAAAAAAAAAAAAAAAAAAAAAATGAAGTTTCTGTAGAATAAATTTATTTTAAAGAATGAGCCCATGCAATCACGGTGTTAACAAGCTGGAAATTCTTAAGGCAGTCTAGCAGGCTGGGAACTCAGGAATAATTATACATTCTTGAGGTAAGATTTCCTGAGGCTGGCTGGGCGCAGTGGCTCATGCCTGTAATCCCAGCACTTTGGGAGGCCGAGGCGGGCAGATCATGAGGTCAGGAGATCGAGATCATCCTGGCTAACACGGTGAAACCCCGTCTCTACTAAAACTACAAAAAATTAGCCGGGCGTGGTGGCGGGCGCCTATAGTCCCAGCTACTCGGGAGGCTGAAGCAGGAGAATGACGTGAACCCAGGAGACGGAGCTTGCAGTGAGCCGAGATCGCATCACTGCACTCCAGCCTGAGCGACAGAGGCTCCGTCTCAAAAGGGAAAAAAGAAAAAAAATTACTGAGGCTTTTCAACTGATTAGATTGCTTGTGCTTCTCTGGAGAACTGTGATATACGTTTCCAATGTCTCAACTTTTTCAGAAGTATTATACAATGGGAAAGAAACGGTTTAACAGCCATCTAGACTCTCTCCCTTTACTGTGAGACCTTGCCTTGAATAAAAAAGAAAGTAGCTTAATAAATCTTTATACAAATAGTTGATACTATTCCTTTCAGAATTCCTAAAGTAAATTCCTGAACAGTGGGATAAATGTTTTCTGCAGAGTGTGCCTAGGATTACCTTTGCCTAGAATTACATCTGCTAAACAAACATAGAATCTGGTAATTGAAGGGGCAAGAATTATTGGGGAAATTTACAGCAGCAATAAAACAATCTAAGAAAAAATTGAGATATTTAACAACAAAAATGTGACTTTTTACTCCAACTTGGAAAAACGAATCTTAATCTAGTTCATGGTGCATCCTAAAACAAGAATAGATTTGGGGAGCATAATTTGCGCTATTTCTCTGTCTAACCTGTGGTTTACAGTTATTTGTACTCCTATATAACTATCAGTAAAGGTTAATATTCCTAAATTCTCTGATTTATGTAAGTCTAAGTTGACCGTCCAACTCTTTAGACATTAAAAAAATCTAATTATTTAATTTAGAAATTTTGAAATATATGGAGATTATATGAGAAAATTAAAATTCCCTGTAATTCTATTTTTATTATGCAATTCTGTATTATCATAAATGTTACCTTATTTCTCTTGTTCTTTCAAATACTATAACAAATAGCATTATGCAACAGTCAGTATTCTGATAATCAGACATAATTATTGGAGACAATATGAGACAAGTCTATTACTAAATACCTTCTAAATTTCATATTATTTAAGAACCAAAATAATTTATAATTTATGATAATTCATCCATTTAAATCCAACATTTTGATGGAGTTATACAATAGTCTGTTCATCTTCTCATGCTTGTGCTATATTCTTTTTTTGTGACAGAGTTTCGCTCTTTCGCCCAGGTTGGAGAGCAGTGGTCTGATCTTGCCTCACTGCAACCTCCGCCTTTGAGTTTCAAGTGATTCTCCTGCCTCAGCTTCCCAAGTAGCTGGGATAACAGGCGCCCACCACCACGCTCTGCTATATATATATATATATATATTTTTTTTTTTTTTTTTTTTTTTTTTTTTTTTTTTTTTTTTTTTTTTTTTGTAGAGACGGGGTTTCACCCTGTTGGCCAAGGCTGGCCCCAAAATCCTGACCTCAAGCAAGTGCTGGGATTACAGGCATGAGCCACCCCACTTGGCCCTATATTCTTAAAATGTATGTTAATATTCAGGTCCTCTCTACCCTTGCAACTCTTTAATATGTTTAAAATTAATCTAAGTATCAAGTAAAACTCATTACTTCTATACATAATTTTAAGATTAAATATTTAAAGTGAATTACTTAAAATAAGTATTTAATTATCAAAGTTTTTCTCACTTATAAACATTATGTATACTTTTCTGATATACTCATCAGACTTTTTTCTTTTTATTTTCTTTTTGTGGAGCTTGCTTAATAATTATAAATAAAGAGTAGATAAATTTATTTATCAAACTTAAACTCATACTAGACATAACAAATACTTTAAAAAGGTTTATGTTATTATTTTATAATATATATTTATGTGTATTTAATAAGATGAGAATATATCAAAAATGAATATATATTTAATCAAAAGCAGGGATAAGAAACAAACTATCACTTGCTGAATATTTTTTCATTTCTAAAGATATTATAAATATAATCCCCAATTTTTTATTGTCCATAAGTAGTGTTAGCTGCCTTAGTATTTGCTTATGGGTCTGCAGACACTTATTAATAGTATATTTAACTAGATATAGATAAAACTGCCAAATAATTATATAAGAAGAACCAAAATTGAGAAAGAATACTATTTTTTGTTGAATATCGGTTTTCTGAATTCAATATGATGACTATAATAATACCTTTTATTGCTGTTCATAATTAAGGAAACTACATTAATTATTTGGTATTTTTGCATAAATAATGACAAAAGGAATGTAGTTTGCTATTCTTAAGTGTATGCTCTACATTTTTTTTCTCTAAATTGATTTCTGAATAGAAGATCCCACTTATAAACATACGTAGTATGTCAGTTTTATTTAAAAAATATGTATGGCTCTCATAGCATTGTGAAATATACTTTTGGATTAATGAATATTTTCATATGCCTTGCCATTATTCTATTCACAAAGCAGAATTACTTTTTAAATAAAATTATGTGCAAAATAAGATCTTGAAAACAGGATAGGGCAGTGATATTGATGTTGGAGGTAACTGATCCACTCTACAGCTTACACATAAAGTTAAACCAGTCTAAGTGGCAGGACATTTTCAAAATAATGCATAATTCTAAGAACACATATTTAGATAATTACTTTACCCAATTTCAGTAATTCATTTTGAAAAAAACAAAGACCAAACAACAAAAAAACTATGTTACTTTTACTTCAAATCATAAATTGAGGCAGAATCTTTTACATTTGGTCTTGCAAATATAAAGATTTTATCTACCTATGAGTGTAACTATTTCTATTTGAATAGCAGTGATTGCATTGTGTACCTTTATGGGAAACAGTACATGCATTAACATTTGAATTGAAGATCTGCAAATCAACAATACAAATTAGAGAAAATTGCCCAGGATGATTTTGAGGGGAATATTGTGAATAGTTTAACCAATCTCTTCTTTCATGTATAGCCAAAATTTTACATTTTTGTGGCCAATAATTTGATAGATACAGACATATAAAAATGACAAGCTCACATGTACCAATGAGTTGCTTTACAACAACAGTTTGTCATCTCTTTAAAAAGGAAAAAGAAAATAACTCATTTGAAAAAACATTAAAAACCTAGATTTTGTTACAAGGCAATAACATTTTTGCATATATGGAATAACAATTTTAGTTATCTCAAAATCCATTCGTGATTCATAAAAATGTTATGCTTTTTGTGCTTGCTAAGCTATTTGCTACATACATTCAGTATATGTCGCTGCTCTTCAGCCTAAAATCAATTATCAATAATTTTATCGTTTTGCTCAGTGATTTGGTTTGACTGTGTCGCCACCCAAATCTCATCTTGAGTTGTAGCTCCCATAATTCCCATGTGTCCTGGGAGGGACCCAGTTGTCGGTAATTGAATCATGGGGGTGGGTTTTTCCCTTGCTGTTTATATGGTAGTGCTTAAGTCTCACTAGATCTGATGGTTTTATAAAGTTTCCCTGCACATGCTCGCTTTTGCCTGCCACCATCTAAGATGTAATTTTGCTCCTCCTTTGCTTTCGCCATGATTATGAGGGCTCCCCAGTCATGTGGAACTGTAGGTCAATTCATTCTCTTTCCTTTATAAGTTACGCAGTCTTGGGTATGTCTTTATCAGCAGCGTGAAAATAGACTAGTACACTCAGGTTGTTGCAATATTCAATTATATTTATAGTTATACATATTGATATGATTAAGACTTCAGTTAAATATAGGTATGTGTCCGTTTAGGTATATTTACCTAAAAAACTTTTAAAGACAATGTTAACTATTTGTATAAATTATATTCTCATAATGTACTCAGTAATAATGGCTTTTGTCATTTTTTAATGAATACAACAAAAATCGTATGTTTAGCTATGCTTTTGCTTTGGGAATCACAAATGCCTAAACATTGGCCCTGATCTCTTGTTCCTTCAGGATTTGGCTGCCTTGACTCTTCTCTTTTGCCTAAAGATAATATTTTATTTTCAGTTTTATTCAAGTTTATTTGTGATTCTGAAATGCAATATAATAATGGAATAGAATAGATCCTTTGAAAATGGTCCATACATATATTCATATTTAAGTTACATACTATATTCCAAACCAGATTTAAAAGATTGGAAATATAAAAATATATATATTCCATGAGATAATGCATATCATGTGCTAGACACTATTCTAAGTGAGTAATTTTCCTCAAGTAAATCACTTAATCACTGCAACATGTTATTAATTATTATGACTCCAATTTTTTTTACAAAAAATATTTAAATTTGCTTAAATTTTTTTCTTTCCAACTTTTATTTTAGGTTTAAGGGGTATATGTGCAGGTTCATTACATGGGTAAATTGCATGTCTCAGTGGTTTGGTGTAGAGATTATTTCATCCCGCAGGTAATGAGCACAGTACCTGTATGTAGTTGTTAACACTCACCTTCCTCCCACCCTCCACCCTCAAGTAGGCCCAGGTGTCTATTTTGCTCTTCTTTGTTTCCACGTGTACACAACATTTAGCTCCCACTGGTAAGTGAGAAATTGCAGTATTTGACTTTCTGTTTCTGTGTTAATTCACTTAGGATGATGGCTTCCAGCTCCAACCATGTTGCTGCAAAGAATATGATTTTATTCATTTTTTATGGTTTCATAGCATCCTGTTGTGTATTTGAACCATATTTTGTTTATTCAGTCCACCACTGATGGGCATCTAGGTTGAGCCCATGTTTTTGCTATTGTGAATAGTGCTGTGATAAACACACAAGTGCAGATATCTTTTTAACATAATGATTTATTTGTCTTTGGGTATATACCCTGTAATGGCATTGCTGGATCATATGGTAGTTCTATTTTTAGTTCTTTGAGAAATCTCTATTCTGTTTTCCATAGAGATTATACTAATTCACATTCTCAACAGCCGTGTATAAGGGTTCCTTTTTCTCTGCATTTCCAACATCTGTTTTTTTTCACTTTCTCATTGTAGTTTTAATTTGCGTTTCTCTAATGATTAGAGATTTTGAATCTTTTTTCCATATGCTTGCTGGCCATGGATGTGTCTTTTTTTGAGAAGTGTCTGTTCATGCTCTTTTTTTTTTTTTTTTTTTTTGGATGGAGTCTTTCTCTGTCGCCCAGGCTAGAGTGCAGTGGCGTGATCTCTGCTCACTGCAGCCTCCGCCTCTTTGGTTTGAGCTATTCTTCTACCTCAGCCTCCCAAGTAGCTGGGACTACAAGTGTGCACCACCACACCTGGTTAAATTTGTTTTTTGTTTTTTGTTTTTTTAGTAGAGACAGTGTTTTGCCATGTTGGTCAGGCTGGTCTTGAACTCCTGACCTCAGATGACCCACCCACTTTGGCCTCTCAAAGTGCAGGGATTGCAGGCATGAGCCACTGTGCCTGACCTCTTTGCCTATTTTAAAAAAACAGGTTTGTTTTCGTTTTTTGCATGTTATTTTTTTAAGTTCCTTATAGATTCTGGATATTAGACCTTTATTGAATGCCTATTTTGCAAATGGTTTCTCCCGTTCTGTAGGTTGTCTGTTTACTCTGTTAATAATTTATTTTGCTGTGCAAAAGCTCTTCAGTTTAATTAGGCGTAACTTTTCAAACTTTTTTTCGTTACAATTACTTTTAAAGTCTTTGTCATGAAATCTTTGCCAGGTCCTTTGTACAGAATGGTATTTCCAATTTGTATGTTAGAAAACAGAAGCAGAGAGATTTTATGTTTTATCTTAAGTCTCACAAAACTACATAAATAGCATATTACGTTGGTAAAGGCAGTCTATCTCTGAAGTATATACATTATAAAGTTAAAAAGAATTCAAATAAAATTAACATGCAATATTAGTGACTAGGCAAGGGAAATAAAATTTAAACAAGACATAAAAAGCAAAATAAATAAACTTTGCTAAACTTGGTTACATCAAATTTAATTTTCTAATTCACCATAAACATTGTTAAAAAACAGGCAACAGACTGAGAGAAAACATTTGCCACATGTTTAACATGCAGATAATTGATATCCTCTGGATATAAATATATATCCAACAATGCAAGTGTTGGATATAAATATATCCAACAATGCAAATTAGGAAAATAAAAAGCAACCTAATTACATCATTGGGAAACAATTATGAATGGAAGCCAAAGAAATAGGAATAAAAATTGCCAATAAAAAGGTATATCATCTCATTAATAAAAAGATATGCAAATTAAAACATTATTAGCATATTCTAACCATCAGCTTTTAATAATGCCAAATGTTGTGGAGAGTGGAAATTGAGATAGCTCTATAGAAAGTACTTTGAAAAAAACTAATACACAGAAATATGCATTTTTAAAATATCTTAGTACTTCTTTTTTTTATTTCCTAATAATTCTCCCTAATGTTCATGATAAAGTATGCACACTAATGCCAGGGAAACATTTTTTTTTCTAATAGTGAAAAAAGTAAGAAAGCATAAGTGTACATTATTAGAAAATGATTAAGCAAACATAGGGTATAACCATATTGTGAAATGCAATGCAGAAAGGTCTTCACACATATATAACATATATACATATATATGCAATGTGTAGATATATATTAGAAATATTGAATATATTTCAAAAATTATAGGCTAAATTTAAAATATAATATCAATTGTGCAAAACAAAGCACACACATGCGCCAGTACCATAGATTTTTACTCTTTAATACGTGCACATACACACATAAGGTTAAAACATGTGTGTATGCACATAAGCAGATAACAGCGATAGCTACTTGGAGAAGAAGAGAAAGGCTGTAATGAGAGCTGTCAAAAGAGACCTTAGCTTAAATGTACCATTTTAATTTCATAATAAATAATCAATTAATGTTATATTCAATATTAACATTGGAGAGAAAATCGCTAAAATAAAAACATTCTCCCTTACAATGATATAATTTGATGATTTGAGAAGAAATTCATTTGCAAAGGTAAGTAAAACATCTGTACTGCACAGTTAGATAGTATGACATTGAAAACTGAGCAAGATAGCACGGGAATCTGAACGACAGTGTAAAGAAAAGTGTAAAATGGGGAGCACAGGGAAGTATCTGGAAATGAAAGGACTGGCAATATACTGGACTGTGCAAGAAGTGATGGAAAAAATCATTATATTAAAATTTATCTGAGGTTTCTGGAATTGCAGGCAATTAAATTAATCACAATTTGTAAGTGCATAGAGGAATATTTCTCTTTCTTTGACAATATGGGTTGTTTGGAGTAATACACTAACTTTTGAGTTTGGTTTCCTTGCTTATAAAATACTCATACACACACATCTTCAAAATAATAGGATAATTAAATTAAATATATTATGCATATAATATACGACTTAAACGCATATATGTTTTAAGGAAATCATGTCAATACCTGTTACAAAGTAGGAATTGAGAACTGTCTACTTATCATGGGATAACTGTCTACGTATCATGGGATAACTGGAACTATGTGACTAGAATTACCAGACAGTGAAAAGATGAAGTAGGAAGAGAAAGAAAAGAAAAATGACGAAGAGGAGGAGAAGGAGGAGGACCAGGAGCACCACTACTATTACCGTCACTACCATCACCACTACTGAAACCACAGTGAACAAAAATTTTGAGGACCCTTCCTGTCTATTAATATATTACCTCCTTGGGGAATAGAAGTCAATATTTTAAACCCATGCCATGTGTTCAAGTTTATGACTCTGACTCTTGAATGCACATAATATTTCCGGTTTCAGAGAGATTCCCAATGAGCTCCTGCATCTCATGAATTATATAATTGTATCACCTCTTTATTATTAATACTTCAGAATATATAACAATACAGCCCATAGCTCATAAATTAAGCCAGATAGTCATATACTGATTGATCTTAACTCCTTCAATCTCCTCAAAGAATAGGATTGATTTTTTAAGGAAAATACTTGCTGGTTGCATGAAAATATAACATAGTAGCAGTGTCTTCTAAATATATAAATAACTAGTAAACAACAAAAATTATATATAAAGTTCTTACAGAATACGTGCCCAATTCTCAAGCCATTAAAAAATAGAAGAATTCAAGCTGAGGTCATTTTGCCACATATAGCTTTCTTGCATAATTTCCCTTCCCCTTCCAGTATTTAGAAACAGCTTTCATCCCTGTACAAATATAAGAATCATTGGCATTAATTTATAATTTTTTATCAGTACATATTTTATCCTAAGCTATTACATTTGTATAATTTATTTATTCTTAGTTTTCTTTTTATCTTAACACTTTAAAGTCAGTTGATCATTTTTGCTTTAAAATAATTAAAGTAAATCTTATATAGTTAAAATATACAACAAAAATTTCCAATTTTTCTTCAGAAATCCCTTGTAAGGTCATTCTCTATTATCTTGAGGAGAATATAAATGAAACAGAACAGGTTGCATTATTAAAAATAAATCTCATTATGGACTACGGCACCATATTTTTCATAATGCCATCTTGATATTATGATGGAGAAAAACAAAACTCTAAACAAACCTAAACCCATTTTAAGCACTTGTAGAGTAGTTTGCTATTGCGTTTATAGGAGAAATAAATCAAAAATACTATTTAATGCAGCATAGTTAGTGTCAATGTATTTACTATTTATTTAAACATGTTGACATTTGTATTTTCCCTAAAATGAAATGTAGTAGGTATTTAGGATGCAATGAATTTAAAACTTGGTGACTCAGAGAAGAGATTACAAAACATGAATATAAAATGTCCATATGTGACAATGTTTTAATATAAAAGTTGATTAAAATTAAAACAAATACTATAGAATTGAGGGCTTTATTCTTTAAAGGAAAGTCTATTTAGAGAATTGCAACATGTTGATGTTAGTTGTTAAGGAATTTGGAACACTGTGTAATATCTATAACTGATAAAAATTTATGATGCAATAAAAGCAGCACAGCCAATGACAGTTTATAAGTGAATACAAATATTTAGAAAAATGAATACTTCTTATGTATCATTTTCTATCTTTTAACATCCAAAACACAACATTCACTACTCCAACTTTTGGCAAAGATCACTATTATAACTGATATGATATAGATTAACAACACCAAAAGTACTATCAAACATGTACTTCAGTCTGATTTTATAGTATCACATTGATTGTTGGCAATAATAACCACTTATCTACCTATCTAAATTATTTTATTTCCATAAGGATTTTTTTCAGTTTGGTACCAGTTATTGTCATTGGCCAGTGTTATAGACCTGTAAACAACTTAAACAAACACAATAGCTCAGTGTTTTACTAAGAAACTAATTATTGCACCAAGATATCTATATCTATATCTATATCTATCTCTCTCTATATATATAGATAGATATCCAGATCCCAGTTGTTTAGTTTAAACTAATACATTTTTTGAAAAATGACTAAAAACGTCATCTCTTGTTCTTAACCAGTTAATTGATTGCTTGGAGCCCTACTTATTATTTTATTAGTAGCTAAAAATTCACAAATATATTTTCAAATGTCTTAGTACTTAAATTTTAAAGCATTTTTACAACTCTTGTCTTCTAAGCAACACTGTGCAATTATTATTATCAGTCCTTTACAAATCATAGTAGATGCAATTATTGTTCATCAAGTAACATTCCCTTCCTCCATCTTCATCTCTGTGGGAGGAGCTCTCTTTCTTCATTGAAGCTCGATTCAGTCATTAATTTGCTTTGACAAAAGTAGGGCCATGGATGTGGTGCAAGCACAGACTTGAAATGCACTTACATGTTTGGACTTTTCCTTCATTTCTGCTTCCACTGTTATGAGACAAATCTACTTCAAATAGCTTCTGGAGGAAGAATGCTAGGCCTCAGGAGCAGACTTGGATCCACCTGTCTCTTTGGAGCCAAGTCTGGCTGAATGCAGCCTAGATGGACTTAACACAAGCCAACGCAGCAATGTAAGTTAAAAATAAATAATTACTGTTTTATATCATGGAAATGTTGTTGCTTATACACAACAAGAGCTGACCCAAATAGGTTATACAAATTAGTTAAAGGAAGTAACTTTCTTTATATTATTCAAGTTATTAGAGAGTCAACTCCTTTTTGTTTTTTAAATTAAACTAGAGGCTGTTTTTGGCATTGGCATTATAAATTACAAGCAAGACTTAGGCATATTTTTATCACTGAATATAATACATGAAAATTATAAAGACAAATTTAACTTTACTACTGTTCATTGCAGTGGACACATATAGATATATAAAGGGTAAATAAATAGAATGAGCATGCAAAACTATGTTTTGTTGTTTATGTTTCAATAACTGATACTCTTCACTAACAAGCAACTGTGTGCTCACTATTTGCATTTCCCTTGAAGACTATCAGCATAGCTATTTATCTACCAACATAGATTTTTCTGATCTCATAGCCCATGTACTCAACCACTGTGCAATATCACTAATCATATTTTGTAGGAAAGAATATTAAAGGAGAACTCACAATTTTCAAAATTTTGCTTCTTCCTTATAAATATGCACCTGTAATTTCTTCCCATATCTAATAATTTTGCTTCTATTAGAATCAAAATATCTTGAAATAAGGATTAGATAACAGAGTACTCTCTCTAATAGCCTCTCATTAGTGTCTATTGAATCAACTGCTGAGTTAGTCCTATGTAATCATATTAAAAGTGCCTAACAGTAACCTGTAATTATCCAAAAGCTGAAGTGAACAGAAAGAAATTAACAATAGTCAGAGATACTTCTAACTGTAATGAAATACATGACTAAAGGATATTTAGGATATTCAGAGGTAATATACCTATTGAAGTCAACTCAAAGCAAGTTTTGGCTACCCAGATTGCAAGGACGTTCACACATGCAGTTACTTTTAATGACCCATGGCTAAAGTCCCTATTCCTAGAAATTAAACAAAAGGTATAACATACTGTTAGAAAAATAAAAAAAGAACAGAAACTAAAAGTGATGAAAATGGTATTTCCGTTTATAATTTAAATGATTTCCTGATTGCATTTTTATGTTTAGGTAAGTGATTACAGTTTCTTTCAGCAAAAGCAACACAGGGAATATTTTAAACCATGGCACATGCTCTAATTTTCAGAGCGTAAGAGAGAATAACTAGGTTTTGGATTTTATACAAATGAATTATTAATAGTTGAGTAACATTTATTATTTTTATGCTTAATAATTAATGTCAAAACTGTTGTTGAAAAAATATTTTTCAGATTTTTTCCAGTTCATAGGAGGTCGCTATCAACATGGATTACTTTGCCCATTCTTAATGCAAATATTTTGTAAGAATTCCCAAATACCTATCTCCGTGAGTAAGCTAAGAAGCATTCAAATCAACTTTTTGTGTTTCATGGAAATATAAATTAAAAATGCTTAGATTTTTGCATATCCTTTACTAAATAATAATTTGAAAATAAAGTTCAAATTGGTAGTGTTTTATTTTTATATTGTGTTTGCCTTTTAGCAAGCTATTTGATAAACTTTGTTTTGTCTTGTTATATGTCCAGGAGCAAATAGCTTCATTGATAAGTATATATTTTAAATGCGACCGGTAGAAATGGAAAGTAGTAAAAAAGAGATCACACATAGATAGCTTTAGTCTCTTTTTATTAAATTATTTAAGAAATATAATATTACTTGGAGGACTAAATGTATAAATACGAATGGCTTACCACATCAACTAGAAGGCAGTTAGACTCATTATGGCCAGAACTATGCTAAATGACTTTCACACATTACACATATGATACTTAAAACAAAGAAGGTTATATTGTAATTACCATGTTAGAAATGAGATGATCTCATACTGTGAAATTTCACTAAATTTAAATCACTCAACTTCCCCAATTTAAAAATGGCAGCATTTAAATGCAAATATACATTTATCTAATCCCAAAGCCCATGCATTTAATTACTATGCAATGCCAGTAATCATGTTTGGTAGGAAAGGATATTAAAGGAAAACTATTAACTTTGTCAGATTTTATTAGTATAGAATTAAGGGTAAAGAAAATGAGTTTTAAATGGTGTGAAGTAATGTACCAGTGAAGGGTAGTCAACATTACAGGAGTATGAAAAGCGCATTATAATTGTGATCAATAAACTAACAGAGCATTATGTTTACAGGAGCAGTTACATTAGAAAAATGAAAGTTGTTTTATGAAATTTCAGACTCTCTTCTAGGACAGATGTGATTGTTAAAGGAAATAATGTAATCTAATTATATTATTAAGAAATGAATATAGAAGAGTGATCAATAATCACTATTAATTTACCCAGTTTGTCTATGAAATACATATGATTAAGATACTCATGACAAATACAAATTAATGTTTATACTCTTATAAGTATCTTAAAGAAGGTAAAAACAAATTCAAGTTATTGAATATGCAATTTTCACACTGAACTAACTATACATGTTTAGTCAACAATGTTCTGTTGACCCAAGAGAGAGAATTCAGCCTAAACCACTGAATTGAGGAAAATTATCGAACTGAATGTTCTCAGCAAATATTTTCTTCAGGTTTCAGCATGCTGGTTCTCATTTAATACCTAAATTATCATTGTTTTCTTTCTATTAGATATTAAATCATGCAGAAATTTTATTTCATCTTTTTGACACATTTTTCTGCTACTGCAAGCATAGAAGATTGTTTTATTTGCCAAAACTTGCCTAAAACATGAAAAAAATTTTCAAAGTAGCTAGAGGCATTAAGGCTTATTTCGTTTTGTGGATTTTTTTTTCAGTAATTTGATAAGGAATGTAGATATGATTAAATAAAAATTAGTGTATTTTGAGCATAAGGAATTATATCTGATTTTTAAAAATAACAGGGAGACTCAGCTGGGACTCATTGTGCAGATGGAAGCATTGATGATCACAAATGTAATTTATGTACATAAAACTGCATAATATCCCAGAATAATATAAAACATACATAAAGATATTTGATGCTTTTATTGAAATTTATTAAAAACAAATGGAGTAGGAAGGAAGAAATTGTGTATTTGGGACATCTTCGTTGTGTTTTGTAATGTATCCACCACGGTTAATTTGCTGTTAATCGATAGTAGAAATTACAACCCTCTATTGCTTGAGGTCTAATTGAGCAGATTCATCAATTTATGCACTAAAAATATGTGCTTACTCATTTACTTTGCAGGTCATACTACATAACACAAATTAGCCATTACTAGTTTCCATGAGAAAGGCTATGTCTATTATTATTATTATTATTATTTTCATTTTTTTGAGACGGAGTCTTGCTCTGTCGCCCAGGCTGGAGTGCAGTGGCACAATCTCTGCTCACTGCAACCTCCGCCTCCTGGGTTCATGCCATTCTCCTGCCTCAGCCTCCCGAGTAGCTGGGACTATAGGCGCTCGCCACTACGCCCGGCTAATTTTTTGTATTCTTTAGTAGAGACGGGGTTTCACCGTGTTGGCCAGGATGGTCTCAATCTCCTGACCCCGTGATCCACCCGCCTCGGCCTCCCAAAGTGCTGGGATTACAGGCGTGAGCCACCGCGTCCCGCTTATTATTTTTTATTAAGACACACTAGGCATACTGGTAATCATTACAGTGAACAATGCGGGTTTTTCTCAGAGACTGATGGGCTTTTTAGCCTTAGCTGTTCTCTGTTTTAGAGCAGAGGCAGGCAATTTTAAAGGTAAGAAACTTCCATCTCTAAAGATATAAAGAAAAAGTGTCCTGTGTCCCCACCAAATACCACTTGAATCTTAATCTCTAAAATCAGCATTCAAACAAATACCAACTCATAACATGATCCCCACATTTACCATATGAATCTCTTTGCTGAAGAATTCTTATGAAATAATAATATAATTTTAGAGCATAAAAATGTATTCCTTGCATCAAAACAAAGATAAATGCAGAACAATAACAATATGGATAAGTGGCATAGATCATGGGATCTGCTTGGACTGTCTCTGGTAACTGTGCTTTCGAATTAATGACAATACTGATGAGGCGGTATTAATGTGTTTAATTGCATTGATAGATTTTCTGGTGTCACACTCTTTTTCTGCTCCTAGCATAATTCTTATTTAATAATAATTGCTTTATGTTGTGAGCAAATAATTATTTATACTTAGTGAATATTTATCTTAATATTTATTTTTATCAACTTCCATAAGTAACATTGATTTACATTATTAAATTCAATAGTCATTATTCAGTTTGGCACCAAATGTCCATTAAATGAAGTGAACATTATCCAAATTTAATTTTTTCTGGAACAAAATGAACGTTTAACATATTTTAAACAGTAAAAACATACAAATGGAACACATGTTAATGTTTTTGGAGGAGATGCTTTGGTGGGTTATTGTTGTCATTTTAATTTCTTTGCTGACTATTGACACTCAAGTTTCCTATTTCTTCTTAATCTATGTTTACATTTTACATGTGCTTCCTTGATAGTGCTCCATTGCATCAAAATTTTCAAAATAATTGACATAAATTTGTGCATGATGTATTTGTACGACTGTAAAATCATTCTTATTTACAGAGGTAATATTCATTGTGATGCTTATCAGTTGTTAAAATATTAAAATATCTCTGTGCCTATTAATACACAACTGCACAACTGCTACCCCAATGCTCAGAGAATTCCTTCATTCTGACCCACACCAAGAATGCCTTTTAAAATTCACTGGGTACTACCATTGACCTACCATTTACATGAAGAAAGGCAGGTTCATACCTGTCAGCCTCTCTTCTCAAATTTGGGTAACATGAGTTCTGGTATATGGGCATGTAAAGGACCACCTGGCATCCCCAGCCTTGCAGGTGAAACCAGCCAGCTATGGAACATCTCCCATTTTCTCTTACTCTCTGACCAGTGTTTTCTGCTCCTGACAGCAGTCTGTTCCCATTTGGCCCACTAAAGTTGTTGCCACTTGCCTAACTTATCCTCACATGTCTGCCTGTGAGAAACATGGTATCTACAGCTCTAGCTTAGAATGAGCTGCTAAGAGGAGGAAAAGGCATACCAGTGGAGAATATTGCTTGCATCATATATGCAAGCCGTGTATTGTGTTCCTGTAGGACTGCCACACTCCATGACATGAGGGAAGCCCCAAGATAAATAGGAAACAGGTGCACGGTCAGAACCACGTATTCCTTGCATCTGATCTCATACTTTACAGAGATGAATTGCACCTCATTTTGTGGGAAGAGTTAGTTAAAATCTATTTAAATAAATAGATTAAATAAATAATTTTTATCTAAAAATTAATATTTAATCCACATATGTCATGGATAAATCTTTAACAATTGCCTTCTTTTTCAGATGACATCCTTATTCATATATCTTCTCTTTTATTCTTAATAAATTTAGGCAGAATTTTGAAACTGATAGTGTTTACATAAAGCACAGAGTTATTTTTTTTAAATTATTTATTTATTTATTTATTATTATTTTTTTTTTGAGACGAAGTCTTGCTCTTTCGCCCAGGCTGGAGTGCAGTGGTGCAATCTCGGCTCACTGCAAGCTCCGTCTCCCGGGTTCACGACATTCTCCTGCCTCAGCCTCCCGAGTAGCTGGGACTATAAGCGCCTACCACCGCGCCCGGCTAAATTTTTGCATTTTTAGTACAGACGTGGTTTCACCGTGTTAGCCAGGATGGTCTCGATCTCCTGACCTCGTGATCCACCCGCCTCGACCTCACAAAGTGCTCGGATTACAGGCGTGAACCACCGCGCCTGGCCAAGCACATTGAGCTTTATTAATACACCCTACAGTATTTGATTTAGAGTCCATTGAGTCTACTTTTACTGTTACTTATTTTGTTGTATTTATGTGGTTTTATTCTTGTCTTTTTCTTTAATGAATACAATTTATTAATCCATTTTTTTTCTGATGAACTTATTCAAATCTGCCTACTTCTGTCTTTGCATTTTGCCACATTTTGATTATCCAAAGTATTCAGTTCATCATATCATTCCCTCCTATTTTCTGTTTTTATTCTTGGTGTTTTTAATGTTTTATTATTAAATTAATATTTATAAGACACAAATACTAAAATGATAGCAAGTTATTAATTATATTTTAATTTTTCCCAATTTAAAAATTTTAAGGTGGTTACATAATTATTTATCAATATAGTACATTAGAGTTATAAACTCTTCATGTCCCTCGTTTAGCTTTAATGATACTTCTTTTTAGTTCAGCACATGATAGAGTTTAGTATGACATCTATGTCTGTTCAAAATAAAAGTTATATTCTTCCAATTTTGCCTGAAAAGTTTTGTAAGTAGATCGAGTTTACTAATAATTTGTCAATATATTGTTAATAATTCTGCTACAACAAGAAATGTAGGAATATCTATCTCTTTTTTCTGTAATTGCAGAATGACCTTCTATATATCCATTTTTATTTCATATATATTAAAATTGTATTATTAGTTAATATCAGTTAATTTATGCCTTCTAAAGTATGGTCATTTGAAAATTTTGAATTATTTTACTTTCTTGCTTTTGATGTAATGTGCTCTTAAAATTTATTTTGATTAGTATGTATTTGCCTTCCCTTTAGCTTTAGTTGGTTGGTTTCTTTTGTTGATATTTCAGATTTTTTGTCAAAAAAAATACTGACTTTCATTTTCAGGAATATGTTGCATTATATTAGATTAATTTGAAGGATGTGCATTTTAACATGCATGGTGTTAAGGAGATTGTGAAAGGACGGAGAAAAATAGCAACTATGTATTAGGTAAGGCAAGAGAACACTAAAGCTGATATATTTCCTATATGACTTTGTCCAGCCCTTGAAGTCTAGTGACTGCATTTTTATGAGAAGAATATACGCAAAAGAAAAGGCCTATTTTGTGGTTTAAGTGGGACAAAATCCCAAGGGCAATGCCTTTATTAACTGAAGAAATTAAAAGATTGGAGATAATTGACTATTTCAGCCTTAGATCTGATTAATCATGAATATAATACAATGCAATAAAGCTACTGTAATAGCTTTAATACTATAATAATATCAGACAAAACTAGATTATAAGACAAAGTATCATGAGAAATAAAGGTGGACATTTTATAATTATAAAGTATAAATTCTGTATATAATTATAAAATGTTTCCATTATTCAGGAAAAAGTAATCTCAAATTTGTTTGCAACTGATATCATAGATCCAAATGTAAAATTAGGAAAAAATAAAAGGGAAAATAAAAAAAAATCTATAAACATAATGCAGGATTTTAAGGCATATTTATCAGCTGATAGAAGAAAAAAATAAATAAGTGTATAGAAGATTCAAACAACAATATTAATGCAATGGATGCAATTGAGTTATGTAGAAGGTACCAACAAATACCACATATTTATCTATTTTAATTTATTCTTAATTTTTAAAAAATTTGTTCATATAATAGGCCATAGGGCAAATCTAAAAAATTTCAAAATATTAAAAGTATACAGAGTATGCTCTTTGACCACAATAAAGTCAATTTAAAATTAATAAAATTAGATTTCTTTCACAAAACCTTACTGCTAAATGAATAAATGACATTAGGAATTAGAAGATGACTTGCAATGACATATTGAACTTTATGGTAATAAAATAATGAATATTAGTAATACATATATGTAGAGATTGATCAAGAAAATGTGAAGATACACATAATTATATGTAAAATCTTTGAAAACATATTTTACAAGTCACTGCAGAAGACCTAAAGTAATTAATATTAGGAACAGAAAATGTGCTAAGACTATAAAGGATGCAGACATAAAAGATATGTAGAAGTCCCCTTTTATCTAGGGTTTTGCTTTCCCTGGTTTTAGTTGCCAAGGGTGAATTGTAGTAAAAAAATGTTACATACAATAAAACGTTTTGAGAGAGAAGGTGCATTCACATAGCTTTATCACTATATGTTTTATAATTGTTTTATTTTATTATGAATTGTTAATCTCTTCCTGTGTCCAGTCCCCCTATAAATGAAACTTTAACATAGATATATATGTATAGGAAAAAAACAC
Organism: Macaca thibetana thibetana; assembly: GCF_024542745.1. Lineage (NCBI taxonomy): Eukaryota > Metazoa > Chordata > Mammalia > Primates > Cercopithecidae > Macaca > Macaca thibetana. Next base: position 66,095,399 of record NC_065594.1, read on the forward strand.
AGTATATATTAAAAACATAGTATATATGTATTATCTGAGGTTTCAGGAATCCACTGGGGGTCTTGGAACATATACCTCATGGATAATAAGGGCTACTCTAATAAAAAGACTTTAGGAGCATCTATAGGTTGACCAACATGGCCGGGACAATCAGGCAAGAGAAAGACATAAATGGTATTCAAATAGGAAGAGAGGAAGTCAAATTGTGGCTTGTTTGCAGATGACGTGATTGTATATTTAGAAGACCCCATTGTCGCAGCCCAAAATCTACTTAAGCTGATAAGCAACTTCAGCAAAGTCTCACGATACAAAATCAATGTGCAAAAATCACAAGCATTCCTACGCACCAATAATCGACAAACAGGGATAAATCATGAGTGAACTACCATTCACAGTGATTACAAAGGGAATGAAATATGTAGGAATAAATCTCACAAGGGATATGAAGGACCTCTTCAAGGAGAACTACAAACCACTGCTCAAGGAAATAAGAGAGGACACAAACAAATGGAAAAAACATTCCATGCTCCTGAATAAGAAGAATCAATATTGTGAAAATGGCCATACTGCCCAAAGTAATTTAAACATTCAATGCTATCCCCATCAAGCTACCACTGACTATTAACAGAATGAGAAAAAAAAACTATTTTAAATGTCATATGAAACCAAAACAGAGCCCACATAGCCAAGACAATCCTAAACAAAAAGAACAAAGCTGGAGGCATCACACTACCTGACTTCAAACTCTACTACAAGGCTACAGTAACCAAAACAGCATGATACTGGTACCAAAACAAATATATAGACCAATGGAACAGAACAGAGGTCTCAGAAATAACACCACACATCTACAACCATCTGATCTTTGACAAATCTGACAAAAACAAGCAATGGGGAAATGATTCCCTAATTAATAAATGGCATTGGGAAAACAGGCTAGCCATATGCAGAAAACTGAAACTGGAAAGCTTCCTTACACCTTATACAAAAATTAACTCAAGATGGATTAAAGAATTAAACTTAAGATCAAAAACCATAAAAACTCTAGAAGAAAACACAGGCAATGCCATTCAGGAAATAGGCATGGACAAAGACTTCATGACTAAAACACCAAAAGCAATGGCAACAAAAGCCAAAACTGACAAATGAGATCTAATTAAACTAAAGAGCTTCTACACAGCAAAATAATCTATCATCAGAGTGAACTGGCAACCTGCAGAATGGGAGAAAGTTTCTGCAATCTATCCATTTGACAATGGGCTAATAACTAGAATCTACAAAGAATTTAGATTGACAAGATAAAAACAACCTCATTAAAAAGTGGGCAAAGGGTATGAACGGACACTTCTCAAAAGAAGACATTTATGCAGCCAACAAACATATGAAAAAAAAACTCATCATCACTGGTAATTAGAGAAATGCAAATCAAAACCACAATGAGATACCATCTCACACCAGTTAGAATGGCGATCATTAAAAAGTCAGGAAACAACAGATGCTTCAGAGGATGTGGAGAAACAGGAACACTTTTATACTTTTGGTGGGAGTGTAAATTAGTTCAACCATTGTGGAAGACAGTGTGGTGATTCCTCAAGGATCTAGAACCAGAAATACCATTTGACCCAGCAATCCCATTACTGGGTATATACCCAAAGGATTATAAATCATTCTGCTATAAAGACACATGCACACATATGTTTATTGAGACACTGTTCACAATAGCAAAGACTTGGAACCAACCCAAATGCCCATCAGTGATAGACTGGATAAAGAAAATGTGGCACATGTACACCATGGAATATGATGTAGCCATAAAAAAGATGAGTTCATGTCCTTTGCAGGGAGGTGGATGCAGCTGGAAACCATCATTCTCAGCAAACTAACACAGGAACAGAAAACCAAACACCGCATGTTCTCATTCATAAGTGGGAGTTGAACAATGAGAACACGCGGACACAGGGAGGGGAGCATCACACACGGGGTGGTCTTGGGGGATGAGGGGTTAGGCGAGGGATAGCATTAGGAGAAATACCTAATGTAGATGATGGGTTGATGGGTGCAGCAAGCCACCATGGCACGTGTATACATATGTAACAAACCTGCATGTTCCACACATACATATCAGAACTTAAAGTATAATTTAAAAAAAAAAACAATTTTTAAAAAAATAGATAGCTCCTGTTAAGATACAACGTGCTAAAATTGACACAGAATAAAATAGAATCTTACAAATACTGAAGAAACTGTATCTATAGTTAGAAACATTCCCACAGCACAGGGTAGAGGACCATTACAAATAAACAAAAAGCTGAGACCAGATGGCTATGCTGGTGAATTTTCCCTAACCCTTACAATTCCCTAACCTTAAAAAAATACATATTTTTACAGAAATATTATAAATAATAGAATAAGGAAGAAAATGTCCCACCTGTTTCAAAAAGAAGTCTAACATAATCTATCACTTGGCAAAAATATTATGAGAATGAAAGCTGCTACCAGTTAATCTTAGTCATGAAATAAATGCAAAATTTATTTTTAAAATTAGCAAAAAAAATTACAAGGAAATTGAAGCACAACCAAGTCGAGTCATTCTAGAAATGAAAATTTGATTTATCACACAAAATTCATTGTAAAATACCACATTTTAAAAAATGGATAAAATTACACGATTATTTTAGTAAGTGAAGAAAATTATTTGATAAAATTCAGTATAAAATTTTAGTAAACTATAAAAAGAAAAAACTCTTTTCTTCTAATAAAGATAAAGGTAATCTTCAAAAAAAATATATATAATTATATATATATGTGGTGACATGTGAAACTTCTTTTCTGAGCTGAGGGAAGCATTCTGTTTAACAAATTTCTACTCTGAATTCCAGCAGAATCCTGTCAAATGCCAAGAGCAAGGAAAATATGTAAATAAAGAAGAAATTCTACCGGTATTTACAGGCAATCTAATAATATATGTAGAAAATAATATACAGAAAATTTATTGGAATTGATAACTAAAATTTGTAAGTTGGCTGGAACAAATTATTTATTTTCAGTTATATTTTATATCTCCCCACAAAACAAAGATTAAATTTTGAAAAATGACCACTTACATTATAATCAGATAATCACAAATGCCTTAGATTAATTGGTATATTCACCTATGGGATCCTAATACAGAAAATCATAAAATGTTCTCAAGAGATTCAGGATACAAAATTAACCTACAAAAATCAACAACATTTCTATACATTAACAACAAATTAGGTGAAAAATAAATTAAGAACAAAATTCTATTTATAATAGCTACAAAAAAAATTACCTAAGATTAGGAATAAATTTAGCCAAGGAGGTTAAAGACCCGTACAAGTAAAAGAAGGAAAAACTGATGATAGAAACAAGAGGATGCAAACAAATGAAAAGACAGCTCATACTCATGGATAAGAAGAATTAATATTGTCATAATACTACAGTACTATACAAAGCAATCTATACATTCAACACAATCACTATCAAAATACCAATGACATTCTTCACATCAATCGAAAACAAATTCTAAAATTTATATGGAACTGTAAAAGACCTCAAATAGTTTTATTGCTCAGGAAAGCAATTCTAAGAAATAAGAACAAAACTGGAGATATCACACTGCCAGACCTGATAATATACTACAAATCTGCAGTAACCAATACAGCATGATACTGTCATTAACAGCAGACAAATAGACCAATGGAACAAAATAGAGAACCTAGAAATTAATCCACACATCTACAGCTAATTTTTCACAAAAGTGTCATAAGCACTCATTAAGGAAAGGTCAATCTCTTTAGTAAGTGGAGCTAGGAAACTGGATATCCATGAGCAGAATAAGGGAAGTAGGTCCCCACCTTTCATTCTATAAAACAAACAAACAAACAACAAAAAAAACTCTAAGTGAATCAAGGACCTAAAAATGTAAGATCTAAAATAATAGAACTTCTGGAAGAAAAGATAGAAGAATTGCTTTGCTTCAGGATATTGATCTGGGAAAGGATTTTTATAAATAAAGCCTCAAAAGCACAGGCAACAGAAGCAAAGATAAAAAAAGTGATTATATCAAAATGAAAAGCTTCTGCACAGCAAAGAAAACTCAACAACAGAGTGAAAAGACAGCCTACAGAATGGAAGAATATATTTGCAAACTACTCATCCAACAGTGGATCAATGTCCAGAATATATAAGAAATTCAAACATATCAACAGAAAAAGTCTGATAATAAAAAGCAAATGATCTGAAAAGACATTTCTCAAAAGAAGAAATATTTTTTCTTAAAAAATATAAAAAATGTTCAGCACCATTAATCATCAGGAAAATATAAATCAAAACCACAATGAGATATCATCTTACCACAGTTAGAATGATTATTCTCAAACACACACACACACACACACACACACACACACACACACAGAGCTAGTGAAAATGTAAATGCAAAGACAACTCTATCTGCTGTTGGTGGGAATATAAACTAGTGGAGCCACTATGGAGAACAGCATGGAGGTTTCTCAAAAAACAACAAACAGGGCTATCAATGTGATCCAGCAATGTCACTACTGGGAATTTATCCAAAGAAATGGAAATGATTATATCAAAGACACATCTTCACTCCCATGTTTATTGCAGCACTATTTACAATTGTAAAGATGTGGAATCAACCTAGATGAATGGATTAAAAATGTGGTACATATACACAATGGTGTACTATTTAGCCTTAAAAATAGTAAAAAATCTGTCGTTTGTGGCAAACATGGATGGAACTGGAGGACATTATGTTAAGCAAAATAAGAAACAGAAAATTAAACATCATATGTTCTTGCACCTATGTAGAAGCTAAAATTATTTAAGAGAAATGAACAGTAAAACAGAGGATACTAGAGGCTGGGAAGAATAGAGGGCAGGAAAGGAGAGAGAGAGAGATTTGTTAGGGAAACAAAATTACAGCTAGATAGGAGGAATAAGTTCCATTGCTCTAAATCACTGTAAGATGACTAAGTTAACAGTAATATACAATTTCAAATAGCTAGAAAGAAGATATTGAGCTTTGCTAACACAGATAATAAATGATAAGTATTTGAGATAAGGGATATGCCAATTATCTTGATCTGATCGCTATACATTTTATGTATTGAAATACCACTATGTACTCCATGAATATGTATAATCATTGTTTGTTAATTTAAAAAATTATAAAAGAGAGAGATTATAAGAAATGGGGGAAAAGTTTGTATATGCAAATTGAATAATTTGGTACCATAAAAATTTTAATTCTTTGGTGTATAGATTCAAAGTAATTCTAACAATATCAGGTAGTATGGGGTGAGTGTATGTGTGTTTGTGTGTTTGTGTAAATTATCAACCTGTTTCCTAATAAAATTACATGTAAAACAATAGGTAACAAACATTGGCATGATATTGGATATTTAAGATCATAATGAAAGGAACTACTCTGTCAAATATCCCAATTTTTTATAAAACAACAAAAGTAAGATGATAGCAAGATATTGGACAGAAAAACAGATTGGACAATAGATTAGGACATAAGGTCCTAGAATCACACCTGAGAAGATAAAGGCATTTCATATAACACAGAGGTTATATTGCAGACTGTGGAAAAATCAACAGTTTCAATGAATGATTTGTAATCAATTAAATATTCATAAAATAGAAAAAACATAAATTTTTACCAAAACATACCTAACCTGAAACTGAAACATTTAATAAATTATTTGCATACATTAACACTGATAATTTCAAAACACTTTATAGAGAGAGTAAAAAAAGTTCACAGTGAGAGAAATTATATTTGCCTCATGTGCGACAGATAAAGGACTTGCATTGAAAGCATCTAGTGAATTCTGATATATATAATTAATTCAATAAGACAGTAGAATAAATGACATATATAAGCATACCAATTTAAAATGTAAAAGAATTGATTAAACAAGTCACAAAAGGGGATAAATATGTAAATGTGTGGACAAACACTTTAGCTATCAAAATTTTAATTTAAATGCCTCATGCAAATTGAAATCAAATGTTGAGAAACATTTTGAGCAATAGGAAACCTTAAACAATGGTATTGAGAAAATAATCTGGAGCAACTATTTTGGAAGGCCATTTGCAATTACTTCTACTTCAGATACAAAGATGAAATAAGGACATTTGCAGACATTAAAAAGCTGAATAAATTTATCACAGACAAAACTGAAGTGCAAAAAGTGTTTAAAAATATTATACAAGCACCAAAGAAATCTGGATCTACACAAAGATATAAAGACCATGACAGATGGTAAATCTGTCAGTATGTATAAAATTCCTTTTAAAAATAACATAATTAAATGTAATTTAATATTTAATGCAAAAAATAACAAAATATAGTGTGAGGTTTTTAACTAATAAAGAAGTACAAGATAACAAAATACCATTAAGACTGAGAGAGCAAAAATGAAAGTATAATATCATGATTTTACTTGAAGGATAAAGTAATGAATGAAAGATATACAATATAAACTCTAAAGGAATTGTTATAGTTTTCTTACTCCTTAATTCATCTAGGTCCGAGTTCTTGTCCCATGACCAAGAAGAATAATGCAAACATCGGAGAGTGAGTAAGGCAGAGTAGGATTTATTTAGTCACAGAAAAGCTCTCAGCAGTGAGAGGGGACCCAAAGAGGATTGCCAGAAATGGGGATGAGTTCTGGGTCTTTATGTGGCAGAGGCAAGGAAGCCTTCTGTGGGTTCTACCCAAATGGGAGGGGTAAAGTTCCCTGCTGGGGGTGTTGCATCTGTGCATGCCTGGAATTGGCCATAGCTGCTACATCTTGGCTATTACTCATAAGTGGCTAAGCGAATCCCACCGGGGAGGCAAAAACCACAATGCTAATAATATTACACTTAGCTCTGGATCAAGGTAAGGACATTTAGCTGATTTATTGTTCCTGTGTATAAGTTGGGAACGGTCCCTTCTGAGTAAACATCCTGGCATAAGAGGATATCCTTAACCATATTTCCTCCCCCTAGCTACAGGGAGGTACAGGTGTGGTCCCTCTCTATCTGCCCAGCTGGCCTTTAACTGCCTTCTCGCTTAGAACCACTAAGAGCAAATAAACAAACAACATATCAAATAAACCAACAAATAACACAATTTTGGAAAATCCTCAATTAATTCAAAATAAGCCAAAAATGAGTAAAAGTAATGGAACAAAAAGAAAATAAATAACAAAGTATTGGATTTAACAACAACTTTGTTGACATTTATATTGGATGTAAATTATGTAAACAATCCAATTATGAAGTTTAGATGGTAAAATTTCAAGTAAAAATAAGTCATATATGCTTCCTAAAGAAATTAATTGATCATTAAGGTAGAGATAAATTAGAAAATAAAAATGGAAAAGAAGACAAACTAGGTTAATACGAAATAACTAGAGCAACTATATTAATATTAGACCAATACATCCCAAAAAGTATATTATTAGAAATAGAAGATAATGTAATAATGATAAAATGGTAAATTTATCAAGGGCATAATAATTCTAAATATTTTTGCCTCTAATAACTTAGTTCTATAGTTTTTTTGCACTTAATAACTTAAAGCACCCAGAGCCCAGAGCCAGGTGCTGGACAACTACAGACCACTGCTATACCCCAGAGACCACCAAAGTTATTCAAACTATGCAAGCCACATACATTTAGATCACCTGCCCTTTCATAAAAACCAGAATAATGCTTTTAATTTTAAAACAACTACTCACAAAACAGAATGGCAAAGTTGAAAAGAATAACTATATAAAGTGTTGGCAAGGATGTGAAGCAACTAGACCTCTTTCATACCACAGGCATTATTATAAAATAGTGCAACTACTTTTAAAAGTCTTTTGAAAATTTCACAAATATGAAAAATAAACTTACTATATTTGCTTCTAGATGTGTATCTAAGAGAGATGTAAGCATATGACCACAATGAGATTTGAACACAAGTGTTCATTTGTAATAGCCAAATGTGAAAACTACCCAAATGTTTCTCAACAAAGGGAACACCTAAGGAAATTTAGGTGTATCCATACAAAGAAATACTATTCAGTAATATAAATATGTAAACAATTGATTATATGACAGAGGTTTTGCAAAATAGTTCTGCAGAACAAAGAAGCCATGCAAAAATAAAATAAACCAATAAAATTTATATACAATTTACAACATGCAAATTATTCCGTAATGTAAGTAATAGATCAGTGTTTGTTGAGTTTTGGGACAGAGAGGAATGTGAGAATCGTCTGCAGAAAGGAATCACAAAGGGGCATGAGAAACCTTTTGGGTGTAATGGACATGTTTATTTTCTTGATATTACATATCAGTAGAGGTCTTGCATAAAGAAGAAAGAAGAAAGAAAACAGATTTGGCTTCTTCATGTGTCTCCCAAAGTACCACAGATGTCACTTTTATATTTCATCTATAATGTTGACTCATGGTGAACATCAATATTACCAGCTATTAATATAGTTAATATTAATGCAGAAATATTTGTATTTTCATATAAATAATTTTAAACTAAAGTGCTTTGGCTATTCTTCACATTCAAGGAAAGTCTTCACATGTTTATTTGCTAATACAACACTTTATTAGCATTAATTGAAGATAATGTTAGGTCAGTCACATTGAGATTTTCTTCCATAGATTTTATTCAATGAACAACAATTAAAATATTATTAAGTAGAACAAGCAAGATTGCATTTAACATTCTCTTCATTCTATTTTTTTATCTGGTAATCCATGGAACTGTTCTATTATCTCTGTTTTTGTAATATTTTTATGTTAATAGCTCATTTTGAAAGAGCAATAAAACAAAGTATCCAAATGTCTAATTAATTTATTGGATTTCATTTCAAGCAACTAATTGTTTTTAAAGAAATGTACTTAATTATACGAACAGCCATTTGAAAGCTTACATATTTTGGAACTAAAATAACTTTATATTTATTTCAATCGTTTATTCTTTCTTTTAACAGTATATTAGAAACATAATAAATAGGAAAAAATGTTCACACTTAACTGGAAGTTTATATTTAATCAAAATAATTGCTCCCTCAAATATTACCTAATTTAACATAAAAATATTTTGAAAGTTGGTTTTTAGTCCCAATATCTGTTTTCTTTTTTGAGGATCTAGTCAAATGGTAGAATGCAAGATAACATCACTCTTAAATTCTGCTACACTGATTAACTAAATAGTTATTACCATTATACTGTTACTAGCATACTTTCAATTTTTATGAAATATACTTAGTAGCCAATCAGTCATTTTACCAAGTAATCTTCCACTGTCATACTAGGCCTGGAAAATATTAAATTTTGTGGGCAGTTTTTTTCTATTATACAGAATGGTTTTTAAATAATGTGGAACGTATAGCAATATTCCCATTAAGGGTGTTTATCTCTATATTTTTAATAAACATTTTTAAAACTTATATTGTTACATTAAACTAAGTTTGGCCTGAGTATGCTGGTGTATTCTGAATCATAACTCAATGAAGTATAACTTAGCAAAATATCCAAACTAACTGAACATTAAGAGTCTACTTTTGTTATAAATATATGAGTCTCAGTCAATCAGACCACCTAAGCTTCAGTCAAAAGTGACCAACTCATCTGACCATGTTCAAATAAGGCAAATGCAAAACTGTGACCATTCAAGCTGTTTCTGTACTTCATTTCCATTTTCTGTTCATAAATGCTGCCTGCCCATGTTGCACAACAAAGCTCTCTAAATTTCTTCTCTGAGGGCTGCCTGATTTGTTGCTCAATTAAACTCTTCCATATGAAAAGCAAAACACATTAGAAAAGTTAAATTGAACAGAGTTTAATTGAATAACAAATTTAACATTTTAAATTATATATATTTTTTGAGATGGAGTCTCGCTCTGTCACTCACGTTAGAGTGCAGTGGTGCGATCTAGGCTCACCACAGGCTCCGCCTCCCAGGTTCATGCCATTCTCCTGCCTCAGCCTCCCGAGTAGCTGGAACTACAGGTGCCCACCAGCACACCTGGCTAATTTTTTGTATTTTTAGTAGAGACAGGATTTCACTGTGTTAGCCAGAATGGTCTCGATCTCCTGACCTTGTGATCTGCCTACCTCATTTTTATATATTTATAATATATATTTTTATATACTTAACATTAAACTTATAAATATATAAGTATGTATAAAAATAAGTGTTTATGAAGTATAAATATAAATATATGAGTATATAAAGCATATAGATATTTTTAGGTATAGATATATAAGTACCTTATAATTATATGAAGATTTATCATATAAATTTATATATATATAAACATACATTTATATGTATAAATAGCTAAGTACTTATATATATATAAATGGTCAAAGATTAATTTGAACATTTGGGTTTAGGTGTTTTCCTAATTTCCATTAATGAAAATATTTTTAAGTATACAAAATTTTCATTCCTGAAATGTGTGATATCTGAAAAAAAAGTCAGTCTAAATTTTATTTAGAAAATTATGTTTTCTAAATTTAAAATTAAAAGCCTAAATTTTATTTAGAAAATTATATTTACATGATACATATGTTTTGGGACATTCTACATTAGACAATGTTAAGGTATTTATTATCATCATTAAAATAGTTTATTAAAATAATCTCTGCCTGTATTATCTGCCCTTCATAAATTAAATAGGTTATTGGCATCATGCTTTGACAATATGGATGTAATAAACCTAAAAATATAAGAGGAAAGGTATTTCTTCAACAATCTGATTTCCCCCTTTTGATAAATCCAGTAGCAGGACTGCTGGATGATGGGGTAGTTCTATTTTTAGCTTTATGAAGAACCTCCATACTGTTTTCCAGTGAATCTGAGACTTTACTTTCCCACCAAGAGGGTGTAAGAATTCCCCTTTCTCCATATCCTTGCCAGAGTTTTAAAATTTTTGTCTTTTTTGTATTAGCCACTTGAACTGGGGTGAAATTATGTCTCATTGTGTTTTTGACCTGTATTTCCCTGATGATTGTGAAATTGAACATTTTTTCATTTTTTGGCAGCCATTTGTATGTCTACTTTTGATAAATTTCAATTCAGATCATTTGACCATTTACTCATTAGATTGTTTCTATTGATGGGATTTCTTTTTGAAATTGAATTGTTTGAGTTTCTTGTCGATTCTGATATTAATTGCTGGTACGATGAATAGTTTGCAAATATTTCCTTCCATTTTACAATTTGTCTCTTCTTTCTGTTGATTGTTTCATAGCTGTGCCATGCAGAAGCTTTTAATTCACAATAGCCAAGAGATGAAATAAATCTAAGTGTTCATTAATACATGAATGAATTTTTTAAATGTGGTATATATACATATTAGAATACTCTTCAGTCATAAAAAAAAAATAAAATTAATTCTGTCACTGTAGAAACATGGATGAGCCTAGAAAATAGTATGTTAAGTGAAAGAAGCCAGGAACAGAAAAATAAATACTACATGTTTTCACTCATATGTGAAAGCAAAAAAAAAAAAAAAAAAAAAAAAAAAAACAACCAAAAGTTGCTTTAATAGTAGTAAAGAGTAAAAGTAGTGGTTATTATTAGAGGCTGGGGAATGTAGGAGACAGGAGAGGTATGGAAAGGTTGGTTAATGAATACAAAATTACAGCTTGACAGGAGAAATCAGTTCTGGTGTTATATACACTGTAGGGTCTGTAGGGTGACTAGAGTTAACGATGCTTTATTAAATATTTTCAAATAGCCAGAGTTTTAAATGTTTTCAGCAAGAAGAAATAATAAGTGTTTGAAAAAATTGGCAGGGTAATTACCCTAAATGGATAATTACACATCATATACATTTATCGTAATATCACATTGTAGCCCATAAATATGTAAAATTACTATGTGTCAACTTAAAGTAATTTTAAAAAACCACATTGTATACCATAATTTTATACAATATATACAATTATTATTTTCCAATTAAAATGAAATAAAATATCAAAATAAAGAGAATAAATACCTATAATTATTTGATAGGATTTCTTGGTTTCAAAACAGTTTACATTAGAAAAATTAATCTATGCTACACTATTATAAAGCAAAAACACAAAGAAAGTACAGTATAACATTAGATAATTTTTGAAAATAAGTAGATTTTAAGTATAAAAGTTTTTATTTTACATTCTCTTACTTATAGTAGTGGCTTACCTTTTTGAATAAAAAGATGAAGAAGAAAAAGAGTAAGCAAAAATCCTAATTAAAGAAAACATAGAATTATGGATGTTTAGAACTGAATGGGTTTTAATTCTACTGTTAGACACCAAGTAACTAAGATAAACTGTACCTGTGGATGTTCAACAAGCTAATAGAGAAGTGGATCTAAAGCTAGCCAGAGCATCCTTAGCTTTATCGCAATTAATATGTGTTCATAAGCCTTAGCCTTCATGATAGCATTGTTAACTCTGAGAAGGCAGCAGCTATGTTCAATATATATTTTCCCTGTTTTTTACTTTCTACTTTCTGAAAGTGAATGACAATGTTTTCTTAGCTAATAAAAATGATGAGTTGTGCAAATGTTTTTGATAATGTATTATTATTTATTTATTTATTTATTTTTTACTGGTACACACTTCTGTTTCTGTATTTGTGGTTTGCCGTTTCTTTATTTTTTTTTTTTTTTCATATAATGGCATGGAATGAAAAACCCAAAATACTTAATTTAAAAAAATGCACAAGGCATGGAAAGAGAAATAAGCAAAAAAAAAGTTTAGTAGTTATTTTTGTAATAAGATTGCATGTAATATATTCCATCACATAATTATTAGTTTCTTTCATTGAAAAATATATTCCCTTTAAATATATTTCATTTGAGACAGGTGACTTACAAGCCTATAAGATACTTTATTTGTATGATATATTCATTATATATACATTCTCTCTCTATATATATAAAATAAAATCTTCCCATTAAATATATATTCTTTAGTTTGCAAAAATGATGAAAAAGATTGAAGAGTGTAGAACAGGTTTAAAATACTGACCTTACCTAAATTATCTCTATTCTGGAAATGAGTCAGAGTCAGAAGAAATAACAACACTCATCAAATATAAGCATATATTTTTTCTTCTGGCTTCACAATTCCATTCTTTGCTCCTGTATTTCACTAATTTTCTTCCCTTGTATTAGCACGTGAATAAAAATAACTGTTTTGTTTCCTTGGCCTTACACTATGAGCTATCCAATATGTTGATTAGCCTGACAAAGTAAACACTGTCAAAATATAGATCAAAGAAGAAAATGAATATTCTTCTCATTTTGTAAACTTGAATATCAATGCTAAACTTTAAGGGCTTTTATCATTAAGATTTAATTGCTCAGGAAAGAAAAAAAGGCACATGAATAAGCTAATGTTACCAAAACACCAGGGGTTATATCTAGATCCTGCTGCTCCCCACACAGAAAGCCAATCATTGAGACAACAAGTATTGCCAAGAGAAAAGGCTTTAATCAGGTGGTGCCGCTGAAGAGTCGGAAGATGAGTCTCAAATCCGTATCACTGACCAACTAAAATTAGGGGCTTACTTATCAGGGAAACAATTGTAACTATGTATGGGAAAACAGGAACTGGGAATGGGTAAGGAAGCATTTATGATGAATGAGGTGCCTGGTGTCTCATTGTCTGGATGTGATGATATGGTTAAGTTTCAGTTCTTAGAGGCCTGGTGTTTCCCTGGCTGGATCTGGTGAGTTTTAGTTATTTGGTACTTTTTGAGAAGCCCGGGGGTTCTTTCCTGAGGGAAGAACTCAGATAAAACAAATGGAAGTTTCAACCTTTAAGACCAGAAGGGCCCATTTTTATCAACAACAACAACAACAAAACCAGTTTATAGAGCTATTGTATCAGTTTTATTAATTCTTTATCTTTGACTCATTCACTCCTTGCCTAAACATTTAACCAACTACTATTTAAGCCAGTTTATGGGGTTCATAATTCTGTAGAGGACATAAGAATCTATTTATGAAAAAAATTAAAAACTAGTATTGTAAGCATATGACATAATTTCTCAATAAAATTGTAAGTAGGGAACTCAAAGTTCATGAAGATTTTGACCATTACTTTTAAATGTTAGGAGCTGACATTTATCAGAGAATCTGAAGTCAAAGCTGTTAACTAAGGGAAACTTTCCTGTATTTATGTAAAACAAAATGAGTTACAAATGTTGTAGGTAGAAGAGCCAGTGTATGGAGTAGAGAGAGTTGATATCATGGTACATTAGGATGAACCAGAAAATAACGTGAAATATAAAATAAAAAAACAAAAGATTTTGGTCATAAAGTTGTTGTATACCACAATAAGTAGATTAAAATTTACTTCAAGAACAAGGAAACATTATTGAAATGTTCATGCATGGGAGTCTTATAAAAATGCTTCTTTGGAAATGTATCTCTAGTAGAATGCCCTAGGATTTCAGGATGCCTGTGACACAGGCAACTAAGAAGAGTAATAAAATTTGGTTAATTTAATAGACAAGGTAAAAGACATAAAGTAAACAGAATAGATTAAATCAAGTGATTGTTCATAGGAGAGGATAAGGGGAATGGGATGAACTAAAGCTATCAACAGTCTTCTGGTTGATAAAAAGTTGTCAAGGTATTCTGTACTTTTAACCAAAAGAAAGAAAACAGAAAAGGATCTGATGTCACCAGAAATAAGTTTAAGGGTGGTTTGGACCTTTTCAAAGTCACTATATTTAGGACAATCTCCTTTTTTAAATTCGATTCAAGAAGAAAATAAATTAGAAAAAATGTCATTGCTGTTGTTTTACTTATTTAACCAAGCCTGATCTGTAACCAGGTTTTTATATTTGTTATTTTACAAAATACCGGGAATGTAAAAGAGTAGATTAAACAGTAAGTATACATATATATAAGAAACTATTTAATAACCAAGGTTTTTTATAATTGATTAAAATTATTTTCATTTCTGATATTTAAGATTTAATATATATCCATGAGAAAAATATTGTGTTAATTTTTGTAAAACATTACTTCTATTAATAAATGTGAGATTGGGCCAGGAGCGGTGGCTCACGCCTGTAATCCCAGCACTTTGGGAGGTTGAAGTGGGCAGATCACGAGGTCAGGAGATCGAGACCATCCTGGCAAACACTGTGAAACCCCGTCTCTACTAAAAATACAAAAAAAAATTAGCCGGGGGTGGTGGCGGGCGCCTGTAGTCCCAGCTACTCAGGAGGCTGAGGCAGGAGAATGGCGTGAACCCGGGAGGCAGAGCTTGCAGTGAGCCAAGATTGCACCACTGGACTCCAGCCTGGGTGACAAAGCGAGACTCCATCTCAAAAAAAATAAATACATAAATAATATGAGATTGTATTGATCAAATTTGCAGTTGTAGATTTAATTTTATTTCATATTGTATATTGAAATAAAAAAGAAACAGCCAACTTAAAATATCGAAGTCTTCTAATGTCATAGTTGAAATTAAAATAAAAAGGATCATCCCTTTATAGCATTATGTGAACTTCAACATCTTATTAAAATAATTATTACGGATACCATGAAGGATTGTAAAGAAATTTTAGTAGTAATTAAAGAAAACAGAAACAAAATTAGTTTTGAAAACTGCATTCATTTTAGTTTTCGAAAGTAATCAAAGATTAATTTCAATATGAAAAAGCTTGCATTTGTGTGTATATACACATATATATTAATTACACATAAGTCTATTCATGAGGATACTTTTCTATACAGGCACTGAGGAGATCAAGAAGGTCTATGACAGAAGAATGGCCTTCAGTGTGCACAGCTTATCTTAATAGAAAAAGAGAATATTTTTAAAAAATATGTATGAAGCTGTAAGCAGACGATTTTCTATAATTTATCTTCCTAAATGCAAGCTATCATTACATCTTTCTGAATAAAGAGATCAGAACGAATTATGTAAATGCTTGATTGTGTTATCAAGCACTTTTGTACCGTGGTAATCACTGCTCGATTCTTTGCAATTTGGAAGTAATGACTCCTAGAATGCTCACAACCCATTTGTAATCTGTTCAGGGAATCAATATAAAGATTGCTTTATATGATTAAAGAGTATTCTCTAATTAAAGCATGACAACAATATGTTGAGAAGCAGAAATAATTAATTGTGCTTTATACGAATTTCTCTTTGAAAGAATAGACATTATTTGAAACAAATTTGAACATAAACTGCCTAACATTATATAAGATAGCCATAGTATTATTTTTATTGACCTTGGTAAGATTTATGCATTCTTTTAATTCTTTTTATGTAATATGAAATCATAGAACTAATGTTCCAATTTTATTAAGTGAAAATCAATTTATATAGAACATATTACATCAGAGCATTATAGGTGAAAAACGTCGTAAATCACATAAACTCGCTGAAAGTATGAACTTCCTTATGTTTATGTTTTTATATTACAATTAGACTTTAATATTTGTGACTTCTCCTACACATTGTTTGTAATAAATGCATCACAAAATCCATTAATGTGCTGTCCACGTACTCTTAGAGACTTCATTCCGGAGAACCTGTAAAGATTCTACAAAGTGCTATCTCCACATTGAACTTATATTAACACTCCTAGTATATATCCACTGTAAAATAACAAAACAAGTCCCAAACGAAACAAAAGCTCTATTGTCTCATAAGCGACAAATTTATCCACCTGTCATTTTAAACAAGTAATATAAAAGCATTGCCTAATAACAATTCTTGAAATTGAACATCCTAGGGCAGTTTTTTCACGTGAGCAAATCTATGCAAATACAGTATTTCAAAGCTTACATAAAACGTATCCATAGTAAATCCCTGTAATTAAAATTCTCAAATTGTTTTATACATACATATGTATGGGTATATGTGTGTGCATATGTGTGTATATATATACGTGTATATATATAAGGTATTTGTGTATATATAAAATAAAGTGCATATATAAAATGAAGGTACACATATATAATAAAGGTTGATGTGGAAAGTAGATGCAAAGAAATTAAAAAGTAAAACAGCAATAAATATTTTATAACTTTTTAATTTAGAAGTCGTTTGAATTATATAAGAAAAGGTTAGAAAATCCCTCACAGTTAAAACTTTTTAAATCTTTTGTAATAAAAGTTCAAAAAATTCACTCATTCATTCACTTGAACTTGATCTTTCTTAACTGAGTTTCTCTTTTATTTTAAAAGTCACAAGATAATATTGATCATATGAAGAATAGATGAAACAGAAAAATCAGAGAGGTAGAGAAGGAGTGAAGAGAGGATGACTAAGAGGGAGAAGACACAGAGACTGAGAAATATAAATCAGATGATGGTAAACACTAGCATAGCAATCGTGATCTAGTTTCTAAATAAGAAAATATTGTATCATTTAAAATTTAAACTAGGTACCTTAGTCTTTTTGTGTTGTTGTAAATATCTGAGGCTGAGTAAGTTATAAAGAAGAGAGGTTTATTTGGCTCATGCTTCTGCAGGCTGTACAAGAAGCATGTTGCCAGCATCTGTGTTTGGTGAGGGCTTCAGGCTACTTCCACTCAAGGCAGATGGTAAAGGGGATCCAGTGTGTTAAACTCACATGGTGAGAGAAGGAGTGAGAGAGCAGAGCAGGTATCAGGTGCATTTCAACAGCTAGTTTTTTTTGGGAACTAACAGTGAGGACTCACTCATATCCAGAAGACTGGCACCAAACCATTTATGAGGGTTCTGCCTCCACGATCCATACACCTCCCATTAGGCCCAACCTCCAGCATTGGAAATTAAATTTCATCATGAGACCTGGAGGGGCCAAATAAACCATATGCAAACCATAGCACTAAGGTATGGCTGGAATAACAAATAATGCAAAAGTATTTCTATCACATTTGTTAAACTCACAAGTGCTAGCAGCTTTTCTGTAGATGCAGTACACTTCTGCTCATAGAAAATAAAAACACTTTTGATTTTTTCTGGATGGCTTATTTTTTCTTCTTCTTCTTTTTTTTCCTTATCACACTGGCTAGAACAACCATAAAAACAGTGAGAATCAACACCCTTGGCATGTTACTTACCCTAGAGGAAAAGTCGTTTAACCACTGAGTATAACGGTAGCTTTAAGATAAAGATTCCTTTTTATAAGATTGAGAAATTTCTCTTTTATTCGTAAGTTGCTAAGACTTTTTATCAAAAACAAATTTTCAATATTGTCAAATGCTTTTTTTGCATTATGATCACTTTTTATTTATATTATTATGAATTATTGATATCAATATTGAAATATTAAACATTGTGATAAATTATTATTATTTTTTGAAATGGAGTCTCACTCTGTTGCCCAGGCTGGAGTGCAGCGGCATGATCTCGGCTCACTGCAACCTCCGCCTCCCTGGTTCAAGCAATACCCCTGCCTCAGTCTCCCGAGTAGCTGGGATTAAGGTGCCTGCCACCCTTCTCGGTTAATTTTTTTTTTTTTTTTTTTTGTAATTTTAGTGGAGATGGGATTTCAGCATTGGGAAAGCTGGTCCCGAACTCCTGACCTCAGGCAATCCGTCCCCCTAGACCCCTAAAGTACTGGCATTACAGGCGTGAGCCACCATACCTGGCCAATAAATTATTTTTAAAATATATTGTTTGATTTGATTTGCACCTTTTAAAAGTTAAGGACCTCTTTTTTTTTTTTTGAAATAGAGTCTTGCTCTGTTGCCCAGGCTGGAGTGCAGTGACAGGATCTTGGCTCACTGCATCCTCCACCTCCTGGGTTCAAGTGATTCTCCTGCCTCAGCCTCCCAAGTCGCTGGGATTACAGGCATCTGCCACCATGCTTGGCTAATGTTTGCATTTTTAGTAGAGATGGTGTTTCACCATGTTGGCCAGGCTGGTCTCAAACTCCTGACATTAGGTGATCTGCCCTCCTCAGCCTCCAAAAGTTCTGAGATTACAGATGTGAGCCACCACACCTGGCCCCAACAAAATCTTATTAAATAATAATTTTAGATTTACAGAAAAGTTGCAGAGTACAAAGAGTTTCTATATGCCCCTCACTCAGTTTTTCTTTCTGTCACCTCAATTAAATACTCTAGTAATCAGGAGATTGTACACATCCTTTCTGCTAACAACTAGGCCAGAGCTAGTCACATAGTACTACCTGACCAGAATATGGCAAGTAAGAGAATTTAACCATCCACTGGAATGCAGACAGCCAGAAACTACCCCAGAATTCTGATTCACCAGGGCTGCAAATGGGGAGCCAGAAGAGGCTGAGTTTCTCCAAAAACTGTTCTATTTCAATAGCACTATGTCATAAAACTTTTAGAAGACAGAGCAGGGTTTGCACTTTTACATATGGTAATATTATCATCATTAGCTATTGCTGTACAGCAGTTCTCCTGTATAACAGTTTGTTCTTTCTTAGAGGAAAAATTTAACTTCAAGCCTTTGAGCTGTTACATCCAAGTTTCATTAAAGGGAAGACAGGATTTAAGAGAAAAGGATAATAATTTTCTTGTATTTGTATATACTTTATATTTTCAAAGTATCATATAAATATTGGCCTTTCTCAGACTAAACCAATATTGAATAGCTGATACAGAAAGCAGTATAATAGATTTCCTGCATCTATCACTTCCACCTGTATATTACATACATTCTGAAAGTCTGTTATATAATTATGTCTCTGTACTTTCATATTTTACCTTTCAAGTTATGTCTTTGTGTCCATCCTGTTTCAAAATTACATTGGTAAGCAGAAATCCTTTTTTAGCTCATTGCTTATAATACAAAATAAATTTGATTTTAAAAGGCATCATTAAAATATTCTATGTTAAGTTGAAGCCATTTCAGGAGAAAATACTCATTTTCATTTTTTTGAACTACCATTTTAAATGTTTGTGCTTTAATCTGTCAAATATATATGTTCATACATGTATATATATTTTATGGTATAAAAACGTATGCCATAAAATATCAAATACCAAAAAACTTATCTTAGAAATAGACAATTACCACACTTCTTAATATTTTACATTCACTTTGAGCAGTCCAAGGTTTGTAAAGTAGGGTTACATTTCCCTCTTAATGTTTTTTTTGATTCTATATGGTTTCTTCAGTCAATAATATTAAAAAGTCAAAAATGTAAGAGTGATTTATTGTACTGTATGTTAACAATAGACATAAAATTAAGACAACTAATTATGGAGAATACATAGGGAAATGTGATTAAAATATATCAATTGGCTCTCACCCCAAATTTTCATTGTTTTTCAGTGTTTCAAAGGCTTTTGTTTATGATGGAACAATAGTTTTTAAGTCAGAAATAACAAAAAATGAAATAAATTTTTTAACTCTGTATTCTAAAATAGGTTTTTGAAAGCCAACACTTTGGAAAAGCAAGAACTATTTTTGAAATGTAAAATGCTATTTTTCATAAGAATAAGCAAGGTTATTCCATAAAAGTAGACTGGGAAGATAAATATAGCACCTTTACAATTATATACATTTTTCTGGTGAAGGAAAAAATTTAGAAGCATAAATGAAACCTAAAGAGAGATATAGTACTATGGCTAAATTACTTATTACTAAGTCTCAGCTAAATATTTAAGTGGGATAATAAAATTCTCATAACATTTGGAAACTCCAGGACAGATCAGTGTGCACTTTGCTTTGTGGGTGAAGCTCAGAGGTGACAAGCCTCACTGAGGAATCTTTCAGTTAACAGCATGGTGTTCAGCCTTTGAGTAGAAAGGGTGGTATGCTGGGTTTCTGTACAGAGGTCCAGGCAAATGGGGTGACTTCCACACACAGAGAATGTAGGATGTGGTAGTAGGAGGTTAGAACAGGTGACATGCCTGCTGTGTTTACACACAGAAGTATAGAGTAAACTTACTCTGAAATGAAAACCTGCAGCAAACACCAAAAAAGCACACATGAGCAAGAAAGTACAAACAAGGACTTGGATAAAGTATGATTCTACAGAAGACCTTTAAAGTAGATAGATGACAAGAAGCAGAGGGTTTGCCTTTTTTTCCAGGATGAAAATGAAGCCATCCCCCACCCTGCATTCCACCAGTATAAAATTAAATCAGTCTTTGAGAAGATATGAAGGGAAGCGGTCTGAAAAACATGACAAGAACACTAAATTATCGAAAACAAAATGACAGAGCTTCCCTTAATTTTGTGAAACATAATAGTGAATAGTTAGTATAAGGGTTTCATATATGTTTAAAAAAATATCCAATGATTGTGAAGGAGACCAAAGGAATTACTGTATGCCTTTTCAGTGTCATGGTAAGCCTTATATGGTAATGCACACTCTCCACCCCTGCTCAGCATTTTCTGGTCCAGGGGTTTCAGTGCACTGTTTTGTTTTGTTTTTTTTATATCTTATTATTGATCAGGGTATTTTTACATTTCAGTAATTAAGCCTCTTAACTAGGAAAAATATGATGGAGATACAAATGAACTATGTAAGCTACAATTGCACTTAAGTTTTGTCTCTAAGGAAATCCCTAAATCCAAAGTTTTCCTGTCCTACTGAACATTAATTTTGTAGCTAAGTCATTGTATTCAAGCATTCTTTCTTCCAATCACTATAAATGCTTCATACTCTCACTTTTTCATTCAATCAGTCTTATTATCATGATAGTGCCTCCATTAATCAGCTAAAGTTTGTTTTTCTCTCTCTCTCTCTCATTATAGTTTCAGAATTTAAAACATCAAATTATTGAAAACTATTTATAGTTGCTATAAAATTTCCAGGGGAAAATTTAATATCACATTAAGTGCATGGCTAAATTAATACAATATATTTAGTTGGTGATTTTGCTCTTGTTTTTACAACTGATTCCAGAAAAGAGATAATATGGTATTTTTGAGTGGGAAAAGTTGAGGGACTTTGGAAATTAGTCTGTAAATTATCGAAAACTACAAAAACAAAACAAATAAAATATTTAATTCAATTCATGTCAAATGTTGTTGCCTCGAACACAAGCTTCAGCTCTTGCCCAACTGCTTTGGTATAATGCCCGGTCATCTCGGCCTAAATTCCAGCATATTTCCTGGAAATAGACAATATGTCAAATGATTAAGCTCATACCAAAAGCCACATGGTGCCAGAACTTTCATGTAATTTGAGATTGCATTTTAAATATGTCCATTATCTCATATATATTATAGATCTATTCTTGAAAAGCATGCAGTCTTTGTGTTTAAGTAATTTGAAAAATTTATGAAAATGGCAGGATGTTAAATGAATATATACAAAGGCAAAATAGTTTATAATTCTGCCTGTTAAGCTCCAGCAGTATGCTGGACCAGGAAAAAATGTTGTAAAAGACAGTGAAGAAAAAACAAATCAAGATACTTTTTAGCATATAGCAGTAATATCTATTCTTAAATAATTCCACATAGGAGTTCTTATCACCCCCTTGCACAATCCTTGCTGATATTAATATAAGCAAGGACTTGTATACCATTAAAATAGTTGTCCTTCATTTGTTTTTATTATTCACATACATATACACAATCTACCCTAACTCTAACCCTAACCCTTACAGCTACATGATGTAATACACCATAAAATTGAAGCATACTAGGACATCTGCACATCCGTGGAATCATTATCATTTATCAAAATCATTGAAAAAACTTTTAACTTTATATATTGATGTCAAACAAAAATAGAACCTAGCTTTAGCACAGTTTAAACATTAGCAATCAGAAGTGACATAAATATAACCTCACAGGTTGCATTCATAATTATGAAGGAATAAAACTACGAGTGAAGATTAGTTATCTACTTATCACAATTATGAATATTGAGTATTTTCAAGTATATATGCTAGATAAAGCACAGCACACCGTTAAACACATAGTATGCATTCAATAACTACCTTCTAAAAGACATTTATACACTGTAAAATTTTTTAAAATGTGATTCCAGATATTTTTGCATATCTTTGTCTAGTTGTCATTATGGTAGTGATGATATTATTTAAAATGAAATGAAGATTCCTTAAAATCTGTTACATTATTAATGGAAGATAATTTGGAACAGGACATATAATAATATAAAAGTGAAAAAACCCACAATTTTATAAAATTGCATAGTACGAATCTAATCTGTAACACAAGAATTTGTCTATACTGGAAGAGACAAATATTGGTTAAGATACAATCTAAAATCTGTTTTACCTATCTGGGAAAAAATGTCTGTGCATGCATAACACTCAACGACTCAGTAATTTGAGAAATTATTATAAAAATATTGCTTTAATAAAGATTAATGTCCATTCACATCATGTTAGCAGGTTTTTAAGTAATCTGACATTCATAATAATCTCCAGTTGAGAGAGAAATCACCACAAAGTTACATACTCTGACTCTCATTTCAGGACATACTGGTGTATGACATGGTGTGTACATTAACAGATATATACGGCTAATTCAAATTAGCAATAAGAAGTAGATGTGAAGATTAAGAAAGCTTCATACAGCTATATCAAGGGGAAAGCCACAGAAAATGTTATTGATAGGCAACTAACATAACACGAGGAAATGCTAAAATGTACAAACACCCAGAGGCTAGAGTGTGGCAGAAGATTCTGCAAGAAGGAGAATGCAAACCTCTTAATATGTGAACATGTTGACATTCATGAAACTGACCATAGGATAACCAGTGGTGAGAGATGCTGTTTTGCTCCTGAGTGAGGCAGCAAACACCAAGAAGTCACTTTTCTTAAATCAAGATGCATCAAGCAGATAATTCTCTAGGCAGACTATGGAGCTCTTTACTGGGCTGCTGCTGAGGATCATCGAATAAACAGTGAATTGGAGGATAACATAGAATAAGGCACTTAATCCTTCTGCATATTTTGATAATGATTAAAGTGTCAAGAACTGTACATTCTTCACTTCACTACAATACGAAGGACATTTGAAGTGGAAAATATATAACAAATTGAAAAAAGAGGAAAGCGGGAGAGAAAATGAATAACAACTTCATTCCATGAATACTACCTGTCCTTACAGTGCTTTTTGGTAAATGTCACAGTCAAATGAGAAAAAGGCAGCACCAGTGTCTAGGGATGTAGCGCCAAGTAATACACCAAGAATTTTATTTAGGGCAAAGTAATGGATCCTATAGGTCATAGATTTCAGGTTCTCTTTGGATATCAATGAAATGGGCTTTGATTCTGCCTCTTCTGGAGTTAGAAAGGCTTTCGGTGGAATGACCCTAATTTACTACATTGCCTAGGATGCTCTCCATTTCAATGTCATATTACAAAACAATTTCTAATTGTACCCACTTTAACTCTTGCAAGTGTCTCAGTTTGGAAGATAAATTATAGGCTTAGCCAAGCTGTGGAGCTTGTAGTGGTTCATATGCGCCCAGTGTCTTGAAAGAGCAGGTGCAGTAAAACGACAGACCAATGAATTAATAAAAGTTGGACACTAGTCTTACTCCCATTGTTGTGTGTGTGTGTGTGTGTGTGGTGGGTGGGGGGGCATTTAAGGAAATCAAAATGATCAGTAAGTTTAGCAGTTGTGTTAGGAGGCAGTGTAAGAGAAATAATTTTCACTGGGGATAGAAATGTAACAGAGAGATAAGGGAGATTTAGGAGCTGTAGCAATCAAGATACAATTGAAATATTCCAGTGTTTTTCATTTGCATAATAATTACTATTTTATTTCCACAATAGCAGTAACATATAGCATAAAACACACCTGGAACTTTCCTGAACACTTTATTTCATTACTTCATCCATTACATCTTAACTGTATTGATAAGTAATATCAACAGGGTTATTTTATAGAAAGGAAAACTGAAACAGAGAAACATAAGTGATTATTCAAACTCACACAGCTAATAATTGGACAGACAATATGTTACTGCAGGCCCTTTGGAATTTCGATATGAAGGTTCAAAAATAACCCCTCAACCAGGGCTGTTGAATGAGCATTCAGAGCTAATGGAAATGTTCCACTATGCTGTCCAGTGAGTGAGTCACTAGACACATTTCAAGTGACTGAGCACTTGAAATGTAGATGATTTGATTCAAAACTTGAAAGGTAATAATTAATTTTAATATAAACAATCATGTACTAGTGGTTACCATAGTAGACAACACACCTCTAGAAAAATCAATTATTAATAAAAGAATAATACAGTTAGTGGCTTTTAATTAGTTTTTTTCTTTGGTGGTAAATAATTTCTCATTGAATATTCTGCATTGTTAAGTAAAAAATGTTCTGGATTATTAGATATCTGTACAATTTTGGGCACAGAATATTGTTTGTAGATTATAATGGGATATTGGAAACATCTCTATCTAAACTTCTCCATTCAAAGTAGCCATTTTAAGTGCAGTATTCACAGGAAATTTATAGAAAATACCTGAGCTCTTATATACTTTATATTGATATATTTATGTTTCAAAATCAATATATTGGCCCATTTCTAAAATCATACAAATTTTTGTGCATTAAAGATGATGATTTATTCTGCATGGTAGCATTTAATTTTAATAATTAAAATAATACCACATTCAACACTAAATTGTGATTTTGCTTATAGATATTCTTAAATTATTATTATTATAGATATTCTTAAATTATTATCATTATTACTTGAGACAAAGTCCCCCTCTGTCGCCCAGGCTGGAGTGCCTGGAGCAATCTCAGCTCACTCAAACCTCTGCCTCCCGGGTTCACGCAATTACTGTGCCTCGGACTTTCAAGTAGGCGGGCGCCACCATGCCCAGCTAATTTTTGTATTTTCAGTAACGATCCGGTTTCACCAGGTTGTTCAGGCTGGTCTCAAGTTCTTGAGCTCCTGGCCTCAAGTGATTCGCCCACCTCAACCTCCCAAAGTGCTGGGATTGGGCGTGAGCCACAATGTCCAGCCAGAAATTCTTAAAATATTATTAATAATTTTAAAATAAAAGTACTTTCATTCATTTGGAATATATTGAATAGTCACTTTAGTAGCTTTTGAAAATTGGAGATGTGCAAGGTTAATGTCTGTGTTTCCTGATGAACGTAGAGTGAGAATGTTTATATATTCTACACACTATACAAATCTTTCAAAACAAGATGTGTCAGAAAGCTCTTTGCACAACTATTGTACATAGTTTTTACCAGTTTGGTTTTATTATTTGTGTTGTAATTGATGTTGTCACTGCTTTTAAGTGAGAGGAGTTAGCAATTCTAAGATACAAATATCTTGGCATAAAATAGTTTTATCCTTTGTAAATTAATAAAACGGTTGCCTTTTTGAGAGAGCCAAAGGATTTAAAAAGTGAAATTTTTGTCACACAAAAAAATTTACTTTCCTATGCAAACTCCTTGCTTAGTCTTACGACATTTAAGTGGCCTTTCTACTCTCTTTGGGGAAAATATGTGTATATTAGTTGAATTTTTAAAAGTTGTTGCAAAATGAATGAATGACGAAATATTATATCACCACTTAATATTGATGTAGAACAATTTGATGATTATGATTAGGGAAAGTTTGTTTCCTATTCTGTGAACTTTGAAAAAAGCAGCCAAAGAGTAAGTGTCATTTTAAAAAAGTATCCAAAAATAAAAGCAGTTTCGTTTTACATTCTTAACTCTGCAGATATGAATATTGGAAGAGTGTTTTAAATCATGTATCAAACCTATTATATAATGTAATGAAGTATTAGCACTAACAATGAAATTATACATGCTCATAAAAATGATAAAATTTATACTGAGTGATAAAAGCAAAATACAATATACTACTTGCTGTACTACCCGATTGACGTGAATTGCAAAAAGAATGAAAACAAATAGAAGATAGACAACATCAGATTTAAGAAATAGTAGATCAAAAATTTCTCAATTTGTTGAAAAGGATAAATCAAATACAAAGAAAGTTAATCAACCCTATTTAAACACATCCAAAAAAAGGAAAACTTTAACACACAACATAATCGCATTGTTGAAAACCAGTAATAAAAATCTGAAAAAAAAAAACAAAATGTAACTACTCAGAGATAAATAAATACAAAAATTAGGTCATCCTTCTTGTCCAAAACAATGCAAAATCATAGAATAGAGTGGCATGTTCAAACTACAAAAAAAACAAACAAAAACTGTAAAGCTTGACTTCAGTGTTCAGGAAAGTATTTCTTAATAATGAAAGCTAAATAAAGGTATTTTTTATACATAAAAATAGAAAAAAAGTCCTTCTCTTGCAGGCTACCACTATAAGATATATTAAAAACAGCAACACAACAACTCAGGCATAAGAAAATAATATAGGTCTAGGCCCAGTGGCTCATGCCTGTAATCCCAGAACTTTGGGAGGCAAAGGTGGAAGGATTACGTGAGCCCAGGAGTTTGAGACCAGCCTGGGCAACACAGTGGGACCCTGTCTCTATTAAAAAAAAATTAAAAATAAGCTGGATGTGGTGGCACTCACCTGTAGTCCCAGCTACTTGGGAAGCTGAGGTGGTAGGATCACATGAGCCTGGGAGGTTGAGGCTACAGTGAGCCATGGTTGTGCCAGTGCACTCCAGTCTGGGCCTCAGAGCGAGACTATGTCTCAAAAATATAAACACATAAAAGGAAGAAAATGATATCAGATGCCAATTTAGATTTACAAGAATAGTAAAATGCGCTTAAAATGGTAAATATGTGAGTATACATAAAATAGCATATTTCCAATTTTAAAACCTGTTGATATAACTATCTAAAGAAAAAATAATAACAATGTATTGTGTAATTTGTATTTCCAAGTAAACTAACTAAAAATGTAACACAAAGCCTTCAAGGAAAAAAGTGGATATATTGTGTTTTAATGTTCTTATAATCTATGTGAAGTGGTATGATATCACTTAAAGGTAGACTGAGTTTAGGTAAGGATATATACTATGAACTGGGGAGCAAACAATAACAAAAAAACACCCAAAGGACAAAAGAAAAAAAAAAAAAGAAAAGAAAAACAGTTGCTAGTAATAAGTAAAAACAGGAGACAGAATAAAATAAAAACAGACTAAATATAAAGAAAAATAATTAATGAGGAAAAACATTAAATAACATGTTAGACTAATGAAACACAAATGACAATGTAGTATATTGAAATTCTATGAAGTTAATAGTCATATTAACTGTAAGTACTCTAAATGACTTAAGTTAGGAAGTATAGGTTGTTAAGTTGGGTTAAAAAAGGGCGGAAAAAAAAGGTAGGGAAGAGTAGTGGGGAGGTGGCAGAATGAAGTGGGGATGGTTAATGGGTATAAAAAGTAGTTAGAATAAATAAGATATAATATTGGATACAACAGGGTGACAATAGTCAATAATTTAATTGTACAGTATAAAATATCTAAAATAGTATAATTAGATTGTCTGTAACACAAAGGAAAAATGCTTGAGCAGATGGATATCCCCTTTTTCCTGATGTGATCATTACACAGTATATGCTTGTATCAAAATATCTCATACACCCCATAAATATATACACCTTCTATGTACAAAAATTAAAAATTAAAAAAATTAAAAATCACCTAATTGCACCTGTCATTAATATTAACACTAATATATAAAAATACAAATTAGCTTCAAAAGTTAAAAAAAGGAAGAAAAATATATTTCCTGCAAACATTAAAACTAGCAAGTGACAGTGAAATACTTGACAAGGAAAGTTTTACATTAATAGCTGTTACTAGTGACAAAGAATGACAATTTTTTTAAAAAGTTAGCTTTTACTTCAGATACAAGGGGTACATGTGCAAGATTGTTTTGTGGGTATATTGGACCCAGGTAGTGAACAGAGCACCAAAGAGATACTATTTCAACTCTTCAGAGGGTGCAACTGGTAAATCTTGGTGGTGTACACGTGGTGTTATTTCTGCAGGTGTAGTGTACAGGCTATGGAACCACCATCCCCTCCAGTTAGTTTTCAGAAGACGTATCATACAGCCTGGGGGTCCAGACAGAAATCTGTGATGGGGGTGGAACCACCACAGAAAGTTCCCACTAGGGGAATAACAAATGGAGCCCTAGGGGTGAGGCTACTGCCAGGACCCTGTAGAGCTACCAGCATGTAGCTAAACTGTGTGAAAGCTGCAGGAAGAAGACTCCAACCCATGAGAGCTACTGCATGGGCTGAATCCAGCCAAGCCATGGGGACTGATCTATCAGAGGCCTTGGGGATTTCAAATCTAACCCTAGTGTGTGTAGAAGGTAACACACGGCATCAATGAAGATTATTACTCTGGAGACCAAAAATTTAATGTTGTTCACTCTTTTGGGCTTTGGACTTACATGGGACCGGTTACTTCTTTTTTTCTCTCTTGCTTATTTCTCCCTTTTGGAATGAGAATGTCTGTCCTATGCCTGTCTCATCGTTGTATTTTGGAAGCTGGTAACTTGTTTCATCTTATAGGCTCACAGCTGGAGAGGAATTTGAGGAATTTGCCCCAGAATAAATCATGTCTTGAGTCTTACCCATATCTGATTTAGATGAGATTCTGGACTTTGAATTTTTGAGTTGGGGCAGGAATGACTTAAGACTATTTTGTGAGTGAGTTAAGACTTTATTTTATTAATTTTTTGTGTGTGTGAGAAGGAAATGTATTTGGCGAGACAAGGGTATGATGCTATGGCTTGAATATATGTCCTTTCCTTAACTCCTATGAAATGTAATTGCTATTGTAACATTATGAAGAGACTGGGACTATTAAGAGCTGATTAGGCCATGAGGGTAGTGCCTTCATGAATGAATTATGTCATTGTCATGTAAGTTAGTTTATTATTGCAGAAGTAGTTTCCTAGTCTCTTGCTCTCTCTCTGCCCTTCTATCATGTTATGAAGTGGAAAGAATGCCCTCATTAGATGTTGGTACTTTAATATTGGACTTAGCCTACAAAACCACTAGCTAATAAATTTCTATTCATTATATATTACCCAATCTCAGGCATTTTGAATGAATTATAAGAAAACACCATGAAACTTTATGTCAATGAATTTGAATTCAATAAAATAAAGCCAGGTGTAGTGGCACATGCCTGTAGTTTCAGCCATTTGGAATGCTGAGATGGGAGGATTGCCTGAGCCCAAGAGTTCAAGACAAACAGGGCAACATAAATAATAATGTTTATGATATAATAATGTCCAAATAAATAAATAAATAAGTACATAAATTCTGTGAAATTAAATGTAATAAATTACTTAAAAGGTACAAATTCTAAGAAGAGGAAAATTAGGCAATCTAAATAGTCTTATATCTCATCAAAAGATTGACTTGTAATTAAAAACCTTTCAAGAAGAAAACTACAGACACAGATGGTTTCAATAACAAATTTTATAAAACACATCTGGATTAAAAAAATCAAGTCTAGGCTGGGCATGGTGGCTCACACCTATAATCCCAGCACTTTAGCAGGCCAATGTGGGTGGATCATGAGGTCAGGAGATCGAGATCATCCTGGCCAACATGATAAAACCCCATCTCTACTAAAAGTACAAAAATTAGCAGGGCGTGGTGCTGTACACCTGTAGTCCCAGCTACTCAGGAGGCTGAGGCAGGAGAATCACTTGAACCCAGGAGGAGGAGGCTACAGTGAGCAGATATTGCACCACTGCACTCCAGCCTGAGTGATAGAGCGAGACCCTATCTCAAAAAAAAAAAAAAAAAAAAAAAAAAATCAAGTCTATAAATATTATTCCAGAAAATAGAATTAAAATAAATTCTTTCAAATGCATTTCCTGAGACCAGAAGTCACTGATAGTAAAACTTAACAATGACATAAGAAAATAAAAATATCAATAAGCTTCAGGTGGTTGGAAAAAATAAATTTAAAAAAAGAAAAAATATAGACAAATACCTCTCTTAACTGTTCTTGCAAAACTTATAAACAACATTTTAGCACATAAAGTCCTACGTTATATTAAACAAATAATATATTTTAAAAAGTGTGCTTTATCCCAATAATGCAAAGTTAGCTTAATGTTCAAAATTAACCAACACTGAATTAGCTTTAAAACAATTATTTTTATGTTATATAAATTTTAGCTTAAGAAAGAAATTTAATGAATCTCATCATATAAATTAAGAATAACAATTACAATGACATATATGTAATGTAGGGAAAACCTTTTAAAACTTCAACATTCATTTCTGATAAAAATTTTCAGCAAGAAAAGAATAGAAAAGAACTTTCTCACCCTGATGAAGAGATTCTATGAAGTTCCTTCACATAATAACATTTTAATATAGTTATATAATATAGTTACTTGTGAAAAATTGAATGTTTTTCCCTAGGTTAGAGAAAAAGAATTGTAGACATGGCTTTTCAATACTGTACTTGAGTTCCTACAACCATATCATATGACAAAAGTTAAATAAAAAGATATTCAAGTTAGAACGAGAAAAGTAAAAGACACATTATTTACAAATTGCATCATCATCTATGTAGAAAAATATAGGTGTAAATATAAATAAAAATTCAGCCAAATCTATAAGATTGTCAAGGTTAGAGAATAAAAGGTAAATAAATCCTCAGTCTTCCTTTAGTATCTGTGAAGAATGTTTTTCAGGATCCCCCACAGACACCAAAATTTATGAATGCTTAAGTCCCTTACATAAAATCATGTAATATTTGCATATAACCTACACATCTCTTCCTATATACTTTAGATTATCTCGATTACTTATACCACCTAAAAATATAAATGCTATGCAAATAGTTTTTACATATAGTTTTACAGTTTATACATTTTATAATATTTATTTGTATTATTTTCACTGTTGTTACTTTTATTGGATTTTTTAAATGTATTTTTTATCTGTGGTTGGTTGTAGCTGCATATGTGGAAGCTGTGGATATGGAGGGCCACTAGATTCCTTTGTTCTTGCCACAAAAACTATCATAAATTAAAATTTAGAAAACAGTGAAAGTTACAGTAGAATAATACACGAAATAAACAACAAAATATGCTCAAGAATTGTACTTTTAAAACTAAAAATATCAGTGAGAAAAATTAAAGAAGACCTGAATAAATAAGATATAAACTCTGTGCATTTAATGGGAAGACTAAAAATTGGTAAAATATTAATTCCCCCTAATGAAAAGCACTTCTAATCAAATTCTCAGCAGGCAGTTCTATAAAACTTTTCAAGGTGATTGCAAAATGATTATAGAAATTTCTATCACCTACAATAGCCAACACAAGCTTGAAAATAAAGAAAAAATATTCCATTGATTTTATTATCTGATATTAAGGTTCATAATAAAGTTGCAGTTAGTACCAAAACAAAATAGATTTCATAAATAGTCTCCATATATAATTAACTATTATTAAATGAAGATTACAAGGTAATTCCACGGAAAAAGGATACTCTTTTCAAGAAATGGTGTTGGGCCAATGGCATAACCATATGTGAAAACAAGTACCTTTGCCTCTTCACTCCACACCTTAAAATTAGCATACAATGAATCAGAGACTTTCATCAGTAGTTACTATTCTCACCTGAGGTAGATTTTTCCACCCCTCTCCCTATTCCCAGAGGACATTTGACCATGTCTGGAAACATATTTTTGTTGTCAAAATTGGGAGGGTGTATTAGTCCATTTTTGCATTGCCATAAACAAATACCTGAGACTGAGTAATTTATAAAGAGGTCTAATTGGCTTATGGTTCTACAGGCTGCACAGGAAGCATGATGTTGGCACCTGCTAAGTTTCTGGAGAGGCCACAAATAACTTACTATCACTGCAGAAGGTAAATAGGAGCAGGCACGTCACATGGCCAGAGCAGGAGCAAGAGGTACCACATACTTTTAAAGGACCAGATCTCAGGAGAACTCACTAAGGCAAGGACAGCACCAAAGAGATTGTATTAAACCATTCATGAAAAATCTGCCTCCATGATCCAATCACCTCCCACCAGGCCCCACCTCCAACACTGAGGGTTACATTTCATCAGGATATTTAAATGGGGGCACACATCCAAACTATATCAGAGTGGTTGCTACTAGCATTTAGTGGTTAAAGTTAGAGCTATGAAACATACAATGAATAGGAAAGATTTCCATTACAAAGAATTGCCCAGCCCAAAATATCAATTGTGCTGAGATGGAGAACCTCTGGCCTAGACGAAAGAAAGACAGCTATTAAACTTCCAGGAAATAAGATTATAAGACATAATCTTGGTTACCCTGTGTGAGGCAATGGTATCCTAATAGAATGATAGACATGAACAATGTAAGAAAAAAAACCTTGGACTTTATAAAATACAAAAATGTTCGATATTCAATATTCATTGCTAAGAAAATGAAAAGGGATATCATGAGTTCATAGACAAAATTTTAAAGTGGCTACCTTGCCAAGAAATTGCAAGGAAAATATATAAAGAACACTTACAGCACACAAATAGGAGACAAACTACACAATTAAAATTAAAGCAAATGATTTAAATAGCTCAACCAAAGAGATATATGCTCTATGTTAGTATCAGAGAAATGAAAATTAACAATAGAATATGACTATGTATTTGATAGGGTAACTCAAAGATTGAACGTACCTAGTGTCAGTAAGGAAGTGAGTTAACTGGGACTCTTATGCACTGCTGCTGGAAATTTAAATAGGCACAAACATTTTGCATAAGAATCTGGCAGCTTCTTGAAATGTTAAAAATATACCTGCCATGTAACCCATTCATTGCAGTACTAGTTGTGTAATAGAATAATCAAAACACATTTTTACACAAAGACATAAACATAAATGTTCATAGAGCTTTATTTTTATAGCCATAAACTGGAAACAACTGAAGCATTCATCCATAGGTGACTTTGTACTGTCATTGAGTACTACTCATTAGTTCTTTGTCATTGAGTTCTTTGTCATTGAGTTCTACTCAAAAGAGCAAAATGTTGTTACATTTAACAACATAAATAAATTTCAGAATAACTGCACTGAGTAAAAAGAGATTGGTAAAACTAGTGCATAGTTTTAAATTCAATTCTTATTAAATAATGAAACTAAATAAATATAAGTTCATTTCTATTAAAGTGAGATAAATCAGACCAGTAGTCATTTAGGGATCTTGCAGCTAAAGGCATTTATAAACTGAAGAATATACTTTGAATAATGGTGACATCTTCACAATATGTTATCCTGCAATGCCAGTCACATAAAAGTAGAGCACTTACAATTATGTACAGTACATAATACTTGGTAATGTTAATAAATGACTATATTACTGGTTTATGTACTTTTTATGGTATACTGTTCGTTGTTATTTCAGAATGTACTCTTCTTTAGATATATAAAAATTACTGTAAAACTTCCCCAGGCAGGTGTTTCAAACTGTATTTCAGAAGTAGGTATTGTTATCATAGGAGATATCACCCCCATGTGTGTGATGGCTCCTGAATACCTCCCAGTAGAGTAAGATGTGGAGGGGGAAGAGGGTGATATTGATGATCCTGACACCGTGTAGGACTAAGTTAACATGTGTGTTCATGCCTGAAGTTTTTAAGCAAAAGGTTTAAAAAGTAAAAAATAAAAATATAGAATTGTACACATTTGAATGATAACAGAATCGCTTAGTGATGCATTTCTCAGAAGGTATTCCAAACATTAAGCAATGCAGGGCTGTGTGTGTGTGTGTGTGTGTGTGTGTGTGTGTGTGTATAATTACCTTTTTCTTTCTTATAAATAGGCAAGTACGCCAAATCACTACATTTTAAGGAAATGTATATTTAGGTGCCCAAGAATATATGCGTGTGTGTATATATATGTATGTATACGTGTGTGTGTATATATATATGTATGTATACATATGTGTGTGTGTGTGTATATATATAAAATATGTCCTAAAACATGTATATAAAGTCTAGGGAATTCTAGAGAATACCTATATATTATATATATAATCATATACCATAAAATACTGTAATTTTTTTATGGTACAAAACACAGTATGTCCTTTTGCCATTTTTCATATTGGGAAAAGGTCTTCATTGTGCAGGCTTTGTCTTCCCTCTTCCCTCCTAAAGATCCAAATTAACTAACATGCTTCTTGCAGCCAGTACAAGTTTAAATTTCTATGTATCACCAACTAATGCTACATTATCAAATGAAAACTTTACAAATGGAGCCAACCTTAGACACAATAATGTTAACAGGGTCAAATGTTTTCTAGATTTGTTATAGAGCTGTTATTTACAGCATTCGTCATTGCATTTTTTTTTTTTTAATCAGAGACCTCTTTACTTGTGATAGGTTGGTGATGCTCAAAAAATATACAAATATAACTTCCATGTGTATTACATGGAAGTC
Organism: Macaca thibetana thibetana; assembly: GCF_024542745.1. NCBI lineage: Eukaryota > Metazoa > Chordata > Mammalia > Primates > Cercopithecidae > Macaca > Macaca thibetana. Next base: position 66,130,764 of record NC_065594.1, read on the forward strand.
CTGAGTCCCTGCACATTTTGAAACTGTTTCGTTATTTACATAGAATTAATCCATGGTTTGGTTGGGTGTAGAGTTGTAGGTTCAAAATACTTTTTTAGAAAGCATTTACCTAGTTTGTGTATTTGTTTTGTTTTGTTTTCTGTGAACATTTTAGAATATTATTTTTTCCTTTTTTAAATTTGATTTTTCTCCAGTACGGATTATTATTAGTGCCATAAATACTTCACATTTTTGACACTTTGATAGTATTTCTTTATCCAAACATAAGCAACTTTCAGTACCTTTTCTTTCAAAAGAAGAAAGATGTACCCTAGAACTTAGAATATAATTTAATAAATAAATAAATAAAATAAAAAGAAGAAAGATCTCAAACAAATAGCCTGACATTATACTTCAAGGAGTTAAAAAAACTCGATCTAAATTTAGCAGGAAAAAATAAATAAATAAAAACCAAAGCAGAAATAAATCAAATAGAGAATAGAAAACACAGAAAGAAAATAAATGGAGCTAAGGTAGTTTTTTTTAAAAGAATGAAGAAATTACAAAGAATTTACAAACCCTCAGCTAGACTAAGAAAAAAAAAGAGAGAAGACTTAAATATATAAAATCAAAAATGAGAATGGAGACATTACAACCGATGCTTCAGCAATTAAAACAGGGGATTGTAATGGACTATTATAAACAATTACATGCCAAAAATTGGATTAACTTAGAGGGAATGGATAAATTCCTAGAATACTACAACCTATCGAGGTTGAATAAAAAAGAAATAAAAAGTCTGAACAGACCAAAAACTAACAAAGACATTGAAGTAATAATTGGAAACCTTCCAGGAGAGGGCAGAGCAAGATGCCTAAATAGAGGCCTCCACAGACCATCCTTCCCCACAGGAACACCAAACTTAACTATTTACACATCAAAAGCACTTTCATAAGAACCAAAAATCAGGTAGATGACCACAGCATCTGTTTTTAACTTTATATTGCTGAAAGAGGCACTGAATAGGGAGGAAAGACAGACTTGAATTGCCTATGTTACATTTCTCCCTTGAACCTTCCAAATGACATGGAGAGTCTGTGTATTGGAGGAGAAAAACTGCAGCAATTGTGAGACTTTGCATTGAACCCAGTGCTGCAAATACTGGGTAGAACTCAGCTAAGGCTCACAAAATGAGCATTTACGTGACCCCTAGCCAGAGGGGAATCGCCCATCCCGGTGGTCAGAATTTGAGTTTCTGCAAGTCTTAGTACTGTGAGCTAAAGTGCTCTGGGGTCCTAAATAAACTTTAAAAAGAGTCCAAGACACAAGAACCGCAACTTTTTGGCAAGTCCTAGTTCTATGCTGGGTTCAGAGCTAGTGGACTTCAGGAATATGCAATCGAGTGAAACAGCAGCCAGGGCAGCTAAGGGAGTGTTTGTTCTACTCCTCCTCTAACCCCAGGCAGCACAGCTTGCAGCTCCAAAAAAGACTCCTTCCTTCAGCTTAATAAGAGGAGAGGGAAGAACAAAAAGGACTTTGTCTTGCAACTTAGATACCAGCTCAGATACTCAGTAAGATAAGGCATGAGTGATAATTATGAGGTAGGTCCCCATTCCAGGCCCTAGCTTCTGGATGATACTTCTGACACATCCTAGGCCAGAAGGCAACCTGCTGCCTAGAAGGAAAGGACCCACCCCTGGCAGGGATCATCACCTGCTGAGTAAAGGGCCTTTTGACCCTGAATAATCAGCAGTGGTAACCAGGTAGTAAACTCCATGGGCCTTGAGGGAGACTCTGAGATATGCTGGCTTCAAGAGTGACTTAGCACTTTCACAACTGATGGCTACAAAGAGAGACTTCTTCTGCTTGGAAAAAGTAGAGGAAAAGTGAAGGGGACTTTGAATTACAGCTTAGGTACCACCTTGGCCACAGTGGGGTAGAGCACCAAGCAGGCTCTTGGGTCCCCATTTCCAGGCCGTGGCTCTTCGACAATATTTCTGGACCTAACAGGAGCCAGAGGGGAGTCCACTGCCCTGCAGGGTGAGTCTTAGGACTGGCAGCATTCACCAGAATCTGACTGAAGAACCCTCAGGCCTTAGGTGAACGTCGATTATAGCCTGACAGTATTATCTGTGGGTCTGTGGAAGTGGGGAGAGACTCATCTGCCTGGGGCAAGAGGAGAGAAGAGTGGGAAGGACTTTGTCTTATGGTTTGGGTGCCAGCTCAGCTGCAGTAGAATAGAGCACGAGGTAGATTTTAAGTTTTCTGACTCTAGGCCCTGGCTCCCAGACAGCATCTCTGGACTCACTCAGGGGTCAGGGGCACTTGTCGCATTAAAGGCAGGACACAAGTCTGGTTGGTTTTGCCACTGGTTGATTATAGAGCCCAAGGTCCTTGAGTAAACATTGGTGGTAGCACAGTAGTGGTTACAATGGACCTAGGGTGAGATCCAGTGTTGTGTGGGCTTCAGATCTGAGCAAGCACGATCTCGGTGGTGGTGGCCACAGTGGTTCTTTTGCCACATCACACCCAGCTGCAGGCAGCTCAGCACAGAGAGAGAAACTGTATGTTTGGGAGATAGTAAAGGAAAAGGACAAATTTCTTCCTGTTCATCCATAGAATTCTTGCAGAGCTTATCCAAGACAATCAAAATGGTAGTTCTATGAGTCGCCAAGAACCACAGCAACATTGGCTTGGGGTGTCCACTAATGCGGATAAAGCTACAATGACCACAAATTTATATCACAACACTCAAATCTCTTTGAATACTTGGAAAGCCTTCCCAAGAAAATAGGTACGAACAAGCCTAGTCTGTGAAGATTCCAATAAATACCTCGTGCTTCAATGCCCAAACACTGAGAACATCCACAAAGATCAAGGTCATCCAGGAAAACTTGACCTTACCAAATGAACTAAAGGCACCAAGGACCAATCACAGAGAGACAGAGTTATATGAACTTTCTGGCAGATAATTCAAAATAGCTGACTTGAGGAAACTCAAAGAAATTAAAGATAACAAAGAGAGAGAATTCAGAGTTCTATCAGATAAATTTAATAAAGAGATTTAAATAACTAAAAAGAAATTCTAAAGTTGAAAAGTGCAATTGACATGCTGGAGAGTGCTTGAGAGTCTGTTAATAGCAGAATTGATCAAACAGAAGAAAGAATTTGGGAGCTTGAAGACAGGTTATTTGAAAATACATAGCCACAAAGATAAAATATGTAAGAATAAAGCACATCTATAAAATTGAGTTTAACTCAAATAAGACTACCTCAAAACATTTGACAAACTTCCAAAAGTCAAGGATAAATAAATGATTCTACAAGCAGCAAGAGAAAAGAAACAAATAACATACAATGAAGCTACACTCTCTGGCTAAAAAATTTTCAGTGGAAACCTTACAGGCCAGGAGAGACTGACATAACATATTTAAAGTGCTGTAGGAAAAAAAAACAACAACAAAAAAACAAACCCTAGAATAATATATTCAGTGAAAAGATCCTTCAAACATGAAAGATAAATAAAGTCTTTTCCAGACAAACAAAAGCTGATGGAGTTCATCAACGTCAGAAACTAAAAAGTTATAAGGCAGAGGGATGAAGTTAAAATTAGTTTTTGTTAGTTTTATTTTTCTTGTTTCTGAGTTTGGTTGTTTATGCAATCAGTGGGAAGTTGTCATCAGTTTAAAATAATGAATTATAAGACAGTATTAAATATTTGCATGCCTCATGGTAACCTCAAGTCTAAAGTTATACAATAAATACACACAAAAAATAAAAAAGAGACTAAAACATACCACTGATATAGGAGTGCTAGGAAAGGAAGAGCTTGGTCCCTTTAAATGATACAGAAGGGGAGAAGGGAAATGCTGGCGAGAGAAGGGCATGGTCTCTGGCTAGGGATCCACCTCCACAGACCTGGGCGAAGACAGGCACTCCTGCCTTTAAACCCAAATGTTGCATTTTCCAAGACTACCTTGGCTCGCCATACCTCCAACCTGAGTCTATAAAATCCTGAGACCTTAGCAGGCAGACACACAGAAGCAGCTGGACGTCATGAGGAATACATTGGCAGAAGAGGACCCAAGGAGCTGGTCATTGAGAACACACCGGTGGAAGAGCAAGCTGATAGGCACCGACAGGCTAGCAGGCCATCAACTGGCAAAACAATGCAGAGTTTAACTGAGAGGCACGACTCCAGGGGAAAACCATCTCCCTTCCAGCTCCCCCTAATCCTATTGAGACCTACTCCTACTCAAGAAAACCTTGCACTCATTCTCCAAGCCCACGTGTGATCCGATTCTTTTGATACACCAAGGCAAGAGACTCCAGGACACATCCCTTGATCTAGGATCCTATCCCTGTGATAAGGAGGCAGGTCTAACTGAGTTGGTTGACACAAGCTGCCTATAGACACTGTAACAAATGCCCAATGGGGCTTCAGCTGAAACACTCACCCCTAGACACTACCACGGGGTCGAAGCCTCACAGCCTGCCCGTCTGTATGCTCCCTTAGAGGTATGAGCAGCAGAGCACTGAAGAAGCCAGCCACACTCCTGCGAGGGGCACAAGGGAACCTGTCCTGTTTCAAATGGGGGCTCATCTGGGATTGCAGAAGATGAGTGTGAGAGAATTTGAAAGTGTTGGGTCTGCCTCTCTTCCAAAACCCTGCCATCTCTTTCTCTTTTCTGAGAGCAAGAGGCTCTGTTTCCCTTCACAGAGTTTTAAACCGCCCTAACCTGCCAGTGAGAACCCCTAGCCTTTGTCTGTTTTTCTCTTTCACAGGGTTTAAAATGGCTATTATCTCTTTCTTATAATGTTAACTTTTACTACAGGCTGCGGCAATGTTACTAAATAAAGACAGCATTAGGTTCAGCCACCAAAGGTGCAGATCAGACCAGTTGTTCATAGAGGTGCCATGTATGTCTCCATCTTGACAGCCACAGGCATGCAGGGCTCAGGACATCTCCTGCTCCCCTTTCCCCTCCTAGCTTGGGTGCCTGGGCGGGCCCTCAGGACAATCGCCAAGTCCAACAGCCACCAGGAGGGGCCAGGAGAAAGCTGTGGTAGTAGTCACGACCCCACGGGGCCAACAGATGAGCACTACTTGCCTGCGAGGTCAGTGGAACTTTTCCTCCCCTAGCCAAGGAATTCAACCTGGTCTGAACTGGCTGAAAGATGTAAGGATTAGGGGGTCCAGTTTCACTAAGCAAGGGTTTTTTTCCCCCCGCAGAATCTCCTCCTTTTTGCCCCTTAAACTGTTTTCTCCTTTTCTCTTTTCTCTGTGAGAGGCCTCCCCATTGCTCTGTTTCTGATAGGGAAGTTAACAGAGGAATGGCCTCTGTTGGCTGAGACCTGCAAATTCAGCAGGGTGCATTTGAGATACTCTCTACTGGTACAAACAGCCTTGAAAATACCTTTTCTGTCCCAAACTTGATTCCAAGCTTCAGGCTGGGGCCCTAGAAAAAAAAAAAAAAGAAGAAAAAGAAGAAGAAAAAGAAAACAACAACAACAAAACAGGTCTGAGGGATCCAAACTCAGGCAACAGGTACAATGTAAATGGGCTGGATCAATTCTCGCCAACTGACCCCCACCCTATGGAAGGAGGCCATGCCTCACGGCATAAACAGCCCCAGGAAACTCAAAGTTTGCTGACAGCAGGGAGAAATGGAGGCCTAGGTGAGGGCGGTTAATTCCTATTTTCCAGGTTTTCCCTTCTTCATGGGTACATACCACATTGGTACCTACGACTGACACCTGCCGAGGTCACCAGGGCTCAGTGATAAGGGGTGGAGAGTGAAAGAAGGACACTCACTTTCTCTCTCCATCACACCCTGAGTTTTTGCTGAATGAAGGAAGGGAATGAGGGACGCCTTTATTCCCTGTCTTTCAGTATGGGCAACCAGTTCTCCTCACTATTGCCAGCTTATACTCCTCTGGAGTGTATCCTGAACCACTGGGACTGCTTTGACCCTCAGAATCTGGAGGAAAAGAGCCTCATTGCCCTCTGCATCAAGGTTTGGCCAAATTATAATTTACAGGAAGGACTGGCTTGGCCTCAGGAAGGAACCAATCTGATACCAGATTGTATCAACCATTTTGATATAATCTGGCAGTTGGAAGTTTTCTGTAGACATGAGGACAGATGGTCTGAGGCCTCATATGTGCAGGCTTTCTATACCTTGCAAGGCAATCCAGACCTTTACTGGCAATGTAGGATTGATTCAGCCATCCTGTTGCTGTCTCAGGGAAGGCTGTAAGGGGCAAGCACAGGGAAGTAAAGATGTGAGTCCCAAAGGCACCCCCAGCAGAGGAGCCAGCTCCCTCCAGCCCTGCTCTTCCAGGTACACCCAGACCTCACTATCCAGCTTGAGCCTCTCACTTGCCCCCTCCTATAAATCCTCACTCTAAACAAGCCCAGGTCTCACTCCTGCCCCTCCAACAGATGCCCAGTGAATTTTGGCCCAGTAAGGTCCAGGTCCCCTTCTCCCTATGACACTTAAAGCAAATTAAGGGGGATCTTGGCAAGTTTTCAGATGACCCAGATATATATAGAGAAGATTTCAATAATTTGAAATATTTGAACACTCCTAGAGAGACATTATGTTACTTTTGAATCAGACCCTGACGGACACTGAGAAACAGGCTGCTCTGCAAGCAGCGAGAGAATTAGGGATGACCGGTGCATCACACATAATGTCAGGGAAGGGGCAAATATTATCCAACTGGAAGAGAAGCAGTACCAGTGAATGACCCTAAATGGGATCCCAATGATGAGGTGGAAGATTAGAAGAGGAGTCACTTTCAGGCGTGCATAATGGAAGACTTATGTAGAACTAGGACCAAGTCTCTCAGTTATAATAAGTTGTCCATGATTGACAAGGAAGTTGATGAAAATCCCACTGCCTTCCTGGAAAGGCTAAGGAAAAGCACACCTCTTTATCTCGTGATTCAGTTGAGCAACAACTAATCCTAAGGATACATTTACTACTCAGGCAGCCCCTGATATCAGGAGGAAGTTACAAACATGGGCCCTGGGACCAAATAGTACATTAGAGCACCTCCTGAAAGTGGCTATGTCAATCTTTTATAATAGAGACAGGGAGGCCCAGGAAAGAGAGCAAATACAGGAAAGAGATGGAAGTTTTAATGGCCACCAGGCAAGCCCACAAACTCCGGAATTCCCATGGTGCACCTATTAACTGCTAAAAGATAGGGCAAGAATAGTTCTCTCTCTTCTAAAGTTTAACCACTCCTATACAAGGTTTAATTTCTTTTACCAGGGTGAAACAGCTAGGGGTACAACGCTGTTGTTAGTATATTGTACTTCTTGTCTCTGTAATCTTTGGCATTAAATTATTTCCTTGTATAATACATATGTTTAACCCATGCATACTTAAACTTATAAAACTTGCTTTTTTCTCTCGCACCTAGAAGCCATCAGACTCTAAATGATCAGGCGACCAAACCGTTGGACGATGGCTTCCCTTTGCTAGGAACCCTTAGACAGATTCTGAAAGGAATCTGGCTGCTATTTCCCCTAAAACAATGCCCTTGTCAGCAGGAAGCAGCTAAGACTGGTCATCCTATATATTCTAACGTCAGTTAGATGTACCACTTCAGAGAGGGGAAATGATACGGGAGTGCTGGGAAGGGAAGACCATGGTCCCTTTAAATGATATGGACAAGGGGGAAGGGAAGTGCTGGGGAGAGGAGGGCGTGGTCCCTGGCTAGGGCCCCACCCCCACAGATCTAGGTGAGGACAGACACTCCTGCTTCCCAGCCCAAATGCTGCGTTTTCCAAGACCACACTGGCCCATCATGTCCCCATCCTGGGCCTATAAAAACCTGAGACCCTAGCAGGTACACACAATACCTGCTGGACATCAGGAGAAATACATTGGCGGAAGAAGACGCAAGGAGCTGGTCGTCGAGAACAGGCTGCTGGAAGAGCATGTCAAAAGGCACAGGCAGGCTATTAGGCCATCAATTGGCAGAAGGATGTGGTGGCTGGAGTGGTCGAAGTAGAGTCGGGCCGCCGAGCAGCCCAACTCCAAAGGAAAACCATCTCCCTTCTGGCTCCCCCATCTGCTAAGAGCTATTTCCACTCAAAAAAACCTTGCACTCATTCTCCAAGCCACGTGTGATCTAATTCATCTGGTACACCAAGACAAGAAACCCCAGGACACAGAAATCTCTCTCTCCTGAAAAGGAAAGTGGTCTCATTGAGCTATTGAGCTGGTTAACACAAGCTGCCTATAGACAGCAAACTGAAAGAACACCCTGTAGCACACGCCTACTGGAGCTTCAGCTGTAAACACTCACCCCTAGACACTGCCAGGGTGGGGGGGGTGGGTCAGAGCCCCAAAGCAAGGAATGAAGAAAGAGAAAACCATGAAACAACCACAAAACAAAGAACAAAATGACAGCTATTTTTTGTGTTTTTAGTAGAGACGGGATTTTGCCATATTGTTCAGGCTGATCATGAACTCTTGACCTCAGGTGATCCGCCTGCCTCAGCCTCCCAAAATGCTGGGATTACAGGCATGAGTCACCACACCTGGCCTGCTTTTTAACCTTTTGTTGTTTCTATTGTATCTTATTGTACTATTTTTTGAAAAGTTTTGTAGCTATTATTTTTTATCAGTTCATCTTTTTGTCTTTCTACTTAAGATCTGAGTAGTTGGCTGGGTGCAGTGGCTTATGCCTTTAATCCTAGCACTTTGGGAGGCTAAGGTGGGAAGATTGCCTGAGCTCAGGAGTTTGAGACCAGGCTGGGCAACATAGTAGTCTCTACTGAAATACACACACACACACACACAAAATTTAGCTAGTGTAGTGGTGGTTGCCTGTAGTCTCAGCTACTCGGGAGGCTGAGACAGGAAAATTGCTTGAACCTGGGAGGTGGAAGTTGTAGTGAGCAGATATTGAGCCATTGCACTGCCTGGATCCATATCCAAAAAAAAAAAAAAAAAAAAAAAAGGTGTGAGTAGTTTACATGTGACTATCACAGTATTATAATATTTTAATATTTTTGTGTTTATCTGTGTACTTACAATTACTAGTGAGTTTTGTCCCTTCAGATAATTTCTTCTTGCTCATTAACATCCTTTTCTTTCTGCTTGAAAAACTCCCTTTAGCTTTTTTTGTAGGAGAGGTCTGACGCTGATGAACTTCCTCAGCTTTTGTTTGTCTGGGAAGGTTTTTATTTCTCTTTCATATTTGAAGGATCTCTTCACTGGATATACTATTCCAGGGTAAAAAATAATAATTCAAGCACTTTAAACATCTCATGCCAGTCTCCCCTACCCTGTACGATTTCCACTGAAAAGCCTGTAGCAAGAAATATTGGAGCTTTATTGTATGTCAATTATTTTTAAATGTCTCGAGGTAGTCTCATTTGAGTTAAATCTGCTTGGTGTCCTATAACCGTGTACTTGAATAGTGATATTTTTCTTTAAGTTTAGAAAGTTATTTGTTATTACTCCTTTGAATAAACTTTCTACCCCTCTCTCTCCCTTGAGTGATACCCTACAAGCACAGGCAACCAAAGCAAAAATAAACAAATGGAATCATATCAAGGTGAAAAGCTTCTGCACGGCAAAGGCAACAATTAACAAAGTGAAGAAACAACCCATGGAATGGGAGAAAATATTTGCAAACTACCTATCTAACCAGAGATTAATGACCAGAATATTTAAAGAGCTCAAACAACAATATAGGAAAGAATCTAATAATCTTATTTAAAATCTAATAATCTTATTGCCATTTTGGGCAAACAGCTGAACAGACATTTCTCAAAACAAGACCTACAAATGGCAAACAGGCATTTGAAAAGGTGCTCAACATCATTGATCATCAGAGAAATGCAAGTCAAAATTACAACGCAATATTAGCTCAGCCTAGTTAAAATGGCTTTTATCCAAAATACAGGCAATAGCAAATGCTGGCAAGGATGTAAAGAAAAGCAAACCCTCTTACATTGTTGGTGGGAATGTAAATTAGCACAACCACTATGGAGAACAGTTTGGCTATTCCCCAAAAAGCTAAGAACACAGCTACCATATGACCCAGCAATCCTACTGCTATGCATATACTCCAAATAAAGGAAATCAGTATATTGAAGAGGTATCTGCACTCATGTTTTTTGCAGCAACATTCACAAAAGCCAACATTTGGAAATAATTTGAGTGTCCATCAACAGACAAATGGATAGAAAACATTACGTATACCTAATGGAGTACTAGTCAGCCAGTGTAAACAATGAAATTCTGTCATTTGCAACAACATGAATGAAATTGTAGGTCATTATGTTAAGAAAAATAAACCAGGCACAGAAAGGTAAACTTCACATGTTTCAGTTATTTGTGGGAGACAAAGATTAAAACAATTGAACTCATGAAGATAGAGAGCAGAAGGATTGTTACCAGAGGCTGGGAAAGGTAGTGGAGATCCAGGGAAATGGAAATGTTTAATGTGTACAAAAAAATAGAATGAATAAGATCTAGCATTTGATCACACAACAGGGTGACTATAGTCAATAACAATTTAATCGTACATCTCAAAATAACTTAAAAGGTATAATTGAATTGTTTATAACACAAAGGCTAAATTATTGAGGTCATAGATACCCCATTTACCTTGATGTGATTATTACATATTGTATGTTTGTTTCAAAATATCTCATATATAAATATATACATTTACCATGTACTCATAACAAAAGTAAAAAGTGAAAAACGAACAAGCAAAAAAACAAAGAAATCTTCCAACAGAGAGAAGTCCAAGACCAGATGGCTTCATGGCTAAATTCTAGCAAACTTTGAAAGACAAATGTCAATACTTCTTAAACTCTTCAAAAAACAGAGAGGGAAGGATCACTTTCTGATGTATTTTATGAGGCTATCCTCAGCTTTCTACCTAAGCCAGAAAAACATCTCACAAGAAAAGAAAACTACAGGCTAGTATCTCTAGTAAAACTTGATACAAAAATTCTTAATAAAATATTATCAAATAAAATTTAACAGCACAACAAAATGATTATACATCATGATCAAGTGGAATTTGTCTCTGGAATTCAAGGCTGCTTTAACAAATGTCAATTAATCAATATGATGCATACATTGACTGACTGGAAAACAAAAAAAATTATATGATCATCTAAATTGACACTGAAAAGTATTCTACAAAGTTCATCCTTTCTTGATAAAAACCCTCAACACTGTAGATGTAGAAGAAAAATATCTCATAATTATTAAAGTCATTTATTGAAAATTCACGCATCACTACATCATAATCAATGGAAGGAAACTGAAAACTTTTCCTCTAAAATGTGGTTTAAGGCAAGGACATCCACTCTCCTCACTTCTATTGTACTAGAAGAATTAACAAGAGAAATCAAACAAGAAAAAGTAATACAAGGAATTCAAATTGAAAAGAAAGATATAAAATTGTCTCTATTTGACAGTTTCATCATTTTAACATTTTCTTTCTTGTTTATTCCTGCTCTCACCTCATTCATAATTTATGTTTTTGTTTTTCTGGAAATCAGTAAAATTAATGTAGACATATATAGGTTCTCACATTGTTGTACTTTATATTTTTTATCAAGTATAAAAATCAATTTGTCTTTTACTTATTTCTGTTCTTCAGCAATTTTTAAGTATAAAATATCTTTTTAAAAATGTTTAGTAATACTTTTTGTAACTTTTCCTTTACAGAAGTGACTTTTGTGTTTGATCATGCAAAATTACTCTGAACAATTTTGAAGGTTCATAATTTCTGAAGTTGTCTTTCGGTATCTCAAATTTTTTAATTGAATTAGACTTTTTTTCTGTTTTAAAACTTACTTTTATTTACCACTGATGATAAATTATACATTATATTATAGATATAGTTGAATAAAATTCTTAAGTTTTTAGTAAAGATTGATCAATAGGCAAAGCAGTTCTCATAAACATCACCACATTTGCCAATATTTTTAGGAGACATCATGAAAATTAGTGGGTTTGCAAGTATTTTATATATTGCATAATTAAATACTCAAAAGTATGTATAAAATCATTACTTTTCTATACACTAAATAAAATTTTCAGGAGAATTTGACAAGAAAAGGCAGGTAGCTAATAAAATTCAAAAAAAGCAGCAGTCTAAGTGGATAAATAAGAGAACTTTGTCCTGGATTTTTTTGGTCTGTTTAAAAATAGTTTGATTTCAGAAGAACTGACTGAAATATGGTATCCATAACAAAGTCTAGACATGCACTGCTCCAACATTGACCCCACTCTAGCCTTCACTCAAACATTTGATTTTGCCACCAAATCTTATTACTAACAATTAAAGTGCCCAAAGTTTCCATTACCTCATTTATCTGTTCCAGTCTGCCTTTCCTTAAGCACTAGCTATTTTGTTTGCAATGTTTTCCAAAAATAAAAAAATCAAAATGCTACATAATTTTTAGAGAAGCAAAATTATTTTAAAATTATGTAATATTTGAGTCAAAGTTCTGGTATTTCTTCAAAAAATCACTTTACTTTTGCATACTATTACATTTTCCTTCTTTATATAGATAAATAAAGGCCTTAAGACAGACTCAGTCATAATACTTGCAAGAAGGTTGGGTACAAATGGCAGCCCACATACCATATGTCTAGAGACTTAAAAGTTACCAGATTGTGAAATAAAGTATAATCTATGCTTCTACTTTGTCGAATGTACCTTTATAAAGTCTTGAAAAGCCAGGTTTGAATTTGAAAATATTGAACTCCCTTTATTGCCAGGCTGAAATATAGCACCATGGACAGTGCCAGTCCTGGCCTCCAGCTGACAATTGCCTCCCTCCCAACTCTGCACTATGAGAGATCTTGAGAGCATGCAGGTGGACACAGTTGCCCACATGATCAAGTTTTGTTTATCTATATTGTAAACAAGTCATCTTGGCCTCTATCTACAGGGACAGAACTAGAGTAAGAACCCATGAAGACACTGATACTGGTCTCAGAACAATTGTGACTCAGAATTTCACTCTCAGGCATCCACTGCATGCTCTACGAAGTGTAGGCATGAACTCTAAGTGGGAGGATTTTCTTGGCCCATGGAGAGAGGTATATATGAAAATGGGATCCAGTAAAGCTTAAAAAAAAAGTGGCCCAATATATTTGACCCTTTTGCCAGGTTTTAAGGGCATCAGTGCCTGATCATGTGGGGAATTACCTTAATGAAGTGGTAACCTCCAAGTACAATACCAGATGAACTATATCTCAGACGTCATGGAACAGAATCACTCACAAACCAATTTAAGGTGATTGAAACACACAGTTTAACAAATTAAATGGAAATGCATTAAGAGAAGCAGGAGCAAGGTGCTATAGAGGGAAATATATTGGCGGAAGGATCACACCACTTGAATCCTGAGTTATGCAACATTCATGTGTAATCTCTCTATTTTCTATCTATCTATTTGTTTCTCCCCTCCTCTTTACCCTCACTGTATCATTTTCCACAGATGGCTTGGTTATAAGGACTAGAATCAAGGTTTGAGCACAGGAACCCCAACAGATGGAAAATGTGTGGGCCAATGATACATACACATCTTATATTAGAATGATACATTAAAATATGCTTTGCCAATAGCTGTAGCTTGCCAATTATCCTGCTGAACAGCTATGAGTTTCATCTGTATTTTTTTGGGCTGAGCACATATGGGCAGAGTGGGACCATACCGAGCGTCATCAATGGGTGGCCAATTTAGGAGAAACATAGCTGTCAGCCCAGAAGCACCATAATCATAACGATTTCATGTATTTCTCTCTAAAAGTGGTACTCTTGTTTGTTTCATCAAATTATCTATATATTGTTACTATATTGTTTCCTACATCTAACTTACTTTACACTTAGCCTATCTTAGGGTATCTACATCTTCCGTGTTATTTACTCATCCTTTATGTATACCTAATGTATCCTATTAATGTATCAATAGTCCATGAACAAATAGGTTATTTATTATCTGTGTTTAACTTGTCTTATGAATTTTATCTTTCCTATATTTTCTTATTCTTTATAACAAAATTGAGTATTTCCAAAAGGTATAGCAAACTCACATCATGTCTTAAAGTTTCCATCTCCTTTGCTGTTTCATCTCCTTTGCTGTTACTGGTCTAAATGAAAACATCATTCATTTTGTCATATGAGTAAATTAATAAGCTATAGTCTTTTTCAAACACCCCTAGCAGATATCACAAGTTAACGTAAAACAGAATCAAAAAGTGCCTTGAAAGTAGGGATTAAATATTTTCTTCTTCCTCATTCTTCTTCTACCAATCCTTTGACTTTTTCCATATATTCTGAAATGTTCCATTGAGAAAATATAAATTTTAAAAAGGAAGAACAAGGCCGGGTGTGGTGGCTCATGCCTGTAATCCTAGCACTTTGGGAGGCTTAGGTGGGCAGATCATGAGTACAGGAGATCAAGACCATCCTGGCTAACATGGTGAAACCCCATCTCTACTAATAATACAAAAAATTAGCTGGGCATGGTGGCACGCCCCTATAGTCCCAGCTACTCGGGCGGCTGAGGGAGGAGAATCACTTGAACCCAGGAGGCGGAGGTTGCAGTGAGCTGAGATCGTGCCACTGCACTCCAGCCTGGGCTGCGGAGCGAGACTCTTGTCTCAAAAAAAAAAAAAAAAAAAGGAAAAAGAAAAAAATACGTCAAGCTTAGATCTGTTGCCATGCATTAGCAAAGGTTAAATTTCAGCATGTAAGAAAGGTTTCCAATCAATGAGTCAAGGTAGATTTTATATGAAATGTGTTTAGTGTTCCCTTTGTCACTCAATTGGGATAAGGAGAATTTTAAGTTCAATTTATCAGTAGTTAGCGTTTCCATGGTTGTAATATAATTTGCGACATGCTTTTATTCTAAATACTTGTCAGTCTATTAAACATCATTCCTTTCAGCTTTACCTTTCAACTAGATGTGAACAAATATCTTTTGAATATTTAGCAGCTTCTGTTTTCCAAAAGATCCTCATTATTCCATATTTAGCTAAAGCTGTTCACGCAATGAATGTCTGCAATTTAGAGCTAGACACCCAGCAAAAAAATGCTGCATGAACTTCCTCCATTTTTTTGCTGCAAGAAATTAATTTTAAGAAGAGTTTTGCAATTATTCTTCTACGGTTTTATACAATTAATTGGTCTGAATAATTTACATACAGGTGACTGTTCATTAGATTCTGATTTGCATTAATTTACACCCATATATGTTCACATGCAAATAAGCTATTATATAATTATTCGTGTAGTAGGAAATGGCAATATCAAGTTTCATTAGTATAATTAGAATCAATTCAATAGCAGATGTTAGTGCCTTCCTTCCTTATTTAGTTTATTTCTTTTCTATGTATTTCTAGGGTAGAGAATTAGTAAACTAATTCTACTCAACATTTTATACCTCGTCATCAGCTCTGGGTCTTTAAAGCCTAATCTTTTGTTTTGTTGGACAAGTATATGCTATGGGTCCTAGAAATACAGCAGTGACAAAACCATCATATTTCTTGCGGTGATTCTGGTGAACACAAGAGAATCACGTACATGAATTTTAACCTACACCAGTCATCTCAATAAGCACTACAGAGGAAACCAAACAGGGTAAAGGGATCCAAAATGCTGGGGCAGGGAAAAAGTGAATTGTGGTCAGGAAATGACTCATGATAAGCTAAGATATGTAGAATAAAGAGTGCAAAAAACATGACGATATGTGGAAAGAGTGAGAATTAAAATAATAATCACAACTTTAAAAGAGAGAACCTCATTGCTATCCAGCAGAGAGGCTAGTGTGATTGACGTATCAACTATCAAGATAGAGTGTTAGTAGATGAATCCATAAAAATGAGGGTAAGGATCGTGGAGAAATATCAGCCCTTTTAAGTACTGTGGATTTTATTTCCATTCAAAGGGGAAATATTGTAGGAATTCAAACAGAGAGGAGACATGATCTGACCTGAGATTTTCAGTGGATCATTTGGCTGCATCGTGAGGAAAAGATCATAGGTAGGAAGGACAGCAGCAAATACACTAGTTAGGCACATTGACAAAAATCTAGGTGAGATGCTGCAGTATTTGGACCAGCATTACAGCAGTAGAGAAGCAGTTTGGGACTTACTATGTACATGGAATATGGCCTCAGATGACCTGACTTCTAAATCTGATTCATGAGCACAGTGACATGATATTGAAAAATGTATACAATCTCTCTTAGGCTAAGTAACTTCATCCGTAAGTGAAGTCTATGTATCTAAACATGAGGTAATCACAGTAAAGTCTAAGACACAATACTGAGTGTAGAATAAAAGTTGAATAATTTATTAAGTTCATTTAATATCAGATAGAATGGATTAAAATGGTTGAGAAAGGAAATATAATGTACTAAAAAAATCTGGATTGCAAACTTTTAAAAGGGCACATTTTATGGTATAAAAATTGTTCAATAATAAAAGGAAACAAAAATGAACCACAGTAATTTTCTGTATATACATTTTTATATACATCTTTTGGAGTTATATTAATGTTTTACATACAACTATAAATCACAAAAGCAAAAGAAAACCCTAAATGGAATATAAATAGAAAGAAATTACCATATTTTAAATAAATAACTTAACTACACCACCCAGAACTAGGGAAAAGGAATTAATTCAAAATTTTGAAATATAGCATTTTGACCATCCAAACTCAGGCTAATGCCAAAGGGAATATAAACAAATGTAGTTCAATTAGTACATTTGTTACTTAGAGTGTGTTATCTAATAATTTTGAAACTATTTGCATATTCTAGGATTGAATGAATAATTAAATATGCCATGGCTAAGTAAATATTAAATATATTGGAGGTATCATTATGCAATCTTGTTAAGACAAGCAAAATAGATTTAAATGTATAAATGTGTATTAAGAGGATATTAGAATTAAGTAATAGATTATTTTAACTATTAGTCTTATGTTTTCAATTATATTTTATTTTTCATGACCTGTATCCATCCTATTCCTCTTAAAATTCAGCTGTAATTTTTATAACATAAAATCACATAACAATAACATGTTTGATGACTATTCTGCCGCAAGTCTCTTTGTTATATAACTCAATTTTTCATTTCTATTCACTGTAAAACATAAGCAATCTTGATAATATATAACAAGACAGCAAATGTGAAGTAGATCTCAGCTTTAAATTTTGTACTATGACTCACATGAAGAAATACTGATCTGATCATAACACACACAAGTTTTCAAAAACTAACTTTTATGAAATTACAGTTTTATGGGTTTCTATTCACTGTGTAAATAACAAATCATACACGAAGGAAAAATTAAAATCTGTGATTTAAGGGACTATATCATGAAGTCAAAATAATTAAAGACATATAAAAAATTAAATATCCAAATTATAAAAACAAACATCAACATTCAAAAGCTATAGAAACTGGTACCTCATAGAACTGTCTTCTTCCTGTGTCTCAGTATAAATATTGCTTTGACATAAAATATTTCCTGATCTGTCTATATGACATAGTCATTCTTAAACCAGTCACTCTCTACTTTTAATATTTAAATTAATGACATTTACGATGGCATTTCGGGTAAAAGAAGAGTGGACAGTAAAATATACTGGTATTTGCATATTATTGCAAACATAAATCACGAACGATAAAATATACCCTAACAAGCTTGGTTACCTAGAGAAGATGGAAGGAGATGGGGTGAAAATGATAAAAGTAATGGGAAGAAACATCAGTTTTCTGACTGGTTCTTTTTATATAGTTCTGAACTAACCTTGACTTGGTTACCTGTCAAGTATAAGCAATTGGATATTTGTGTCCCTCCGCAAAATTTATATGTTGATTCAGTAATTTCAGTATGATGGTATTTGGTGGTGGGGTTTTTAGTGCAATTAGGCCATGAGGGTGGAGCCCTTAGCAATAGGATTAGTACCTTTATAAGAAGAAGCTATATAGAGTCCTAGCTACTCAGGAGGCTGAGATGGGAGAGTTCTTGAGTGCAGGAGTTTGGCTGGACAACATAGCAATACTCTTCTCTAAGAAAAAGGAAAATAAATAAAAGGCCACAGAACTAGATAGCTTTCTTTTTACCATTATAAGACACAAATGGAAATCAGCATTCTGCAGTTCAGAAAAGGGTCCTCATCAGAACCTTACGGTGCTGCCACCTTCATCTCAGACTTCCAGCTTCCAGAACTTTGGTAAATAAGTTAATGCTGCTTATAAGCCACCCAATCCATGGTACATTGTATGGCAGCCTGAACTAAGATAGTAACATTTCAAACACTCAAATAAAGAAAACAGTTATAATAAACAAGAATGGGGAATGGGGGGACAATCCTTAAAATCATATTGTAAGTGAGTTATATAAATCAATTACAGAAAGATGAGGTAAAGCATAATATCAAATCATTCACTATGATATATATATGATATATATATATAAATATTCCTGAGGATATGAGCACTCTAATTGATATGCTTTTGTTTATTTTTCACAGACTCATCATTTAGAAAATGTAAAACTATGATGTGTATATTCAAGGACAGACAAATAAGTAAATATATACTGGATAATATTTTTTCATTAACAGAGGAAAGAAATGTGGAAAAGAAGAGAGGATGAATTCTGCCATTTTGTTTGAAATAAAAGAGATCATAGTGAAATCATGACTTTAAAAATAGAAATCTCTATCTCTGTGTGTTTGCATATGTGCATGTGTGTATGAGTGTGAGTGCACACATATACATACATATGCACGTAGGTATGAATGACTGTGAATGCATGCCTTTGTTTCCTATCTCTGTCCATTAAGATGCCCAAGAAGCAGTGCCACCTCAAAAGCAATGAGCACAATTAGCACTCAGTCTTGGGTTTAAATATTATTACTATTATTTATTTTTTATTTTTTCCCAAGACAGTGTCTTACTCTGTCACCCAGGCTGGAGTGCAGTGGCATGATCTTGGTTCACTCCAACCTCTGCCTCCCGGGTTCAAGCAATTCTCCTGCCTCAGCCTCCTGAGTAGCTGGGATTACAGGCGCCTGCCACCATATCTGGCTAATTTTTGTATTTTTAGTAGAGGCGGGGTGTCACCATATTGGCCAGGCTGGTGTCAAACTCCTGACCTCGTGGTCTGCCCACCTCGGCCTCCCAAAGTGCTGGGATTACAGGCAAGAGCCACCGCACCCGGCCTAAATATCATTCTTTAGAAAAGGAAACTATTGTCCTTGGAGAAATAATTGCTTCCATTGTTGGGAAATATATGTACAAAATGAACCTGAAACATCTTGTGGTGGTAGACAGTAGAGATGTACTCAAAGAACAATGCAGACATGTATAAATGACAATGGGCCAGCTTAAAGGGATTACCAACAATAAAAAAGGTTATGACCTAGCGAATGAAATACGAAACTATTGAACACACTGATATAAAAAGAAATACATACCTAGATAGATAAATACTGAAATAAAGGCTGTAACGGGAATAGCACTCTCTTATGATAGAAAAGCTATCTAAATCCATGTAGAAGTAATGTGGGATTAGAAAGAAAGTCTCAAAGAATAGTTATACAAATTATTGCATCTAAAATAATTAATATGTTCTAAAACTTTACACATTGTTGTTTCTCCTTCATCATATGTTAATTTAATATACACAGATAAATAAATAGCATTTATATATACACATACTAAAACGTGTCTAAGCTATCCTTTCTTATAAAATCCTTTGGTCATGAACCACAGACATTTTTTATTCTGCTTTAGTTACATTAATATCTGTAAGGATGAGTACACTTTTTTAATCCTCTCATTTATTTCTCTTTCTCTTTCTCTTTTTTCTTTCCTTCTCAAATTATCTTCAAATTTCTTTCTGATTTTTTAAGCACATGTATGATATATTAAATTTCTAAGAACTTATTTTTCTTACAGTATTTTTATAAAATTCTGTTCTTTTTTTGCACATGCCCAATATTTGTGGATATTAATCATAGATTGAATTAAGTTTTTAAAGTTTTCATCTCATCTCTGAATTTGCTTAGCTTTCTTTATTCTTTCATTTTTTGAGTGTATACTTTTTCCAACTTTCTTATGTTAAATAATTAATTTTGATGATTCATTGCTTTCTATAGCATAAGAAATAATAGTTTATTTATACAGTCTTAGAATATCTTCCCACCATGTAATTATTAATTCAAAATAATAACATAATTACTGTACAATGAGGAAACCCAGTGGGTCATCATATTATCCACGTAATCAAACATGATGGAACAAATCAACAACTTTTGCCTGAGAAGACCACGTATTTCTGCAGTAAATCTGCCAACTTGAATAGCCTGATTTTAGTTATGATAAAATATCAGACAAATTGAGGAGTTTTCTATGAAATATCTACAGAGAAAATAATATAAGATGGAAGAGTGAATTTGTAGACAATATCCAAAAAGCATAAATAATAAAAATAATGAATTATTATGAAATTAAACTATTCTGATTAACAAAAAAAACACTATAGACAAAATTAACCAATTTAGGATAGTTTAAAGATTGTATCTAGATAATCTTATACTGGGAGTTAATATTTAAAATATTCAGCAAATTACTGGCACTAAGAATGAATATACAGAAGCCTGTTGGAAAAATTATCTAAGAATAAGAATAAGTAGATTATAGACAAAATAGGCTAGTCCCTGACAGGTATAAAAAATGTATTTAAACTGAAATTGTAGGCTAATCTAATAATTACTTACAGTATAAATAGAATAAATAAGACTGTAAATAGTAAAGAGACCCATTTATATTCAACAGACTGGCAAATATTAGAAATCTGTATAATAACAAGTATTGGCAAGAATATCGGGATATATAAAAACTTCTTTACCATTGCAAGGAATGTAAAATGAATCATTGTCTGATATTATTTTGTCATTTAGAAATGCATAAATTTTACAACTCAAGAGTTCTGCTCTTTGATTCACTTCTTAGTGTAATTCTAACACATTTAATTAGTGGATAGTCACTTTTGGTACTCAACAGTTGATGTCCTCTATGTACCTATCATTAGATGATTGCAGGTGGAAAATGTAGTTTGTATATACTGTGGACAAACAATGCAACTGCCAGAAACAACGCATTAGATGTGGTTACAGGTACATACAAAGTTCTTCTAAACAAATGGTTGGCTGGAAAAAATATATATAACAAAATATCATTTATGTAAAACATAGTCATGAGTCTATAAAAAATACAAAGTCCCTATAAGGGAGGGCGATACGAATTGGAAAAGAGAGTAAAGCTTGTAAGAAAAAAGAATGGTAGATCCCTTTCACTGCTTGCTACTAATAATCCTTGTGGAGCTGAGGATTATGACAAATTAACATTGTATGCTTGATACCTATTTAAAACATATCCACCACCCAAAGAAACTAGCATCAATAATTTAGTGTTTTAACAAAAATTATTATACCAATTTTTTATTGTTGTTGCAACAGGGTTGCATTTGAAAATTGTATGTACTTGGTGGTGTCTAATAGTATTTATTGCCTAATGATTATCAGTTAGAGAGGAGACAATAAAAGTATTTTGTGTTTTGCCAAAAAAAAAAAAAAAACCAAACCAAAACAAAAACACTTTAAAGCATTTGTGGCATGAGACACAATTGTGATAAGAAAAATGCTTCCTAGCACTGGCAAATTTTAATCTTCATTTATTTACAAAATAAATGGTATTAAATGATATTTTCTGTGCCTGATGTGTGTTTGCCAGTGATTAAAAACAGAGACATCTTATGTAGAATTCTGATAACTTTAAATGAAGTAAAAGATTTCTCTCAGACTCCTAAAGTTTCATGGAAAGTATGGTCAAAATTGAAAGTTTTAATTTTCCCAGCCAATTAGGTTTACATATAGTGTCCCAAAATGTGAAAACATGCAGCAGAGATGCTCTCTGAAAATAAGTGCTCCATCCATACCCAAATACTCTGGAGAAAATTAAATAGTGCCTCAGTGTTTAAATATTTAAATTATTATAAAATAATATGTTAAATATTATATTTGAAAACTATTTACAATTTGTAATGCATCATTTTCCAGATGCATTTGATCTGGAATCAAATGCAACCAGTTGCATTTGGTTGCATTTGTGTTTATTCAAGCCTATTACTATTTTGTATTATCTCAGTATTTTGTGTATTACATCCATGAAATGTTTTGAAATATACAAAAACAATAGCTAGAATTTTAAATATTAATGAGAGTAGCCAATAGATAAATTGAGTAAAAAAAAAAACATAGCTAGCCCAAAGTACAGAAAAAAAAAATAGATAATGTAAAACACAACTGTCTGTTTTGCAGAAAAATCTCAATGCCTTAATTCAAGGTATGTCAGGAATGTCATCTTCATATCTTCATATACAATGGTCAGCATATTTTATTTGCAGTGGTTCTCCCCAATGTAATTTTGACTTCCTAGCTTCAAAGAATAATTCATATGTGCTATAAATCAGAGATTTTCGTCTGCAGATTTATGACATAAATATATGATCATTAGTCATATACACTCAAGATATAGATTTTTTCATCTAGATATCTCAACCAAATTACCTTAAAAGTTTAAATCACTTTGAAAAATTTGTTGCATTTTATTTAAAAAAAAAAAACTTCGTATTAAAACCTTAAGACTGATATCATATTTTAACTGACCCAAATTTGAACAAACTGCTGTGTACTTACTGTATATTACAACTTTGTTAAAGGCAATACTTAATAATCGATTGCGAATACAGTCTAGTGAAACTTTAAGACAGTTTTCTGTTATTACAAAAATGTTGAGATTACAAATGTAGTCATGCAAAGGGTGTATACTTTTACTGCTCAAATATATTGTTTTAAAATATTTTCTGACATACTGATTAGTTTTTAATCAAAGCATGGATTCCCACATTATGATTATTTAAAATTAATATATACTTATATAAAGATCTCAATTGTACTCTATAATCTTAACTTATTAAATTAGTAGTTATACAATATCTCATATAATAAATTGAAGAAAATTTCTTTAATAAATGCAATAAGCTACTGAGAAGTCATGGACAAGTTTAAAATGTTATCAATTAGGCATTTTATAATTATTTCCTTCTTATAAAGAATATTCAGTAAATATTCTAATGTTTATTGATAAATCATTTACTCCTGAAATAATAAAAAAGTGTCTCATATTACATCCAAAGCAACAGTGGGTATTTTAGCTGATAGTCCTGGCTATATTACTTACCTATTTTTTTCATATTAGAAATCTTACAAAAGGAAATATTCTAAACTTAATGTAAGTTTCAGTATAACACTTTCTCATCCTGAAGACATTTTGCCAAGCTGGTTTAGCTGTGCTTTCTCTTTGTGCCTACTGTTGGTAATATTTGACGAGATTTGACAGTTTTATAAGAGGCTTCCACTTTTGCTTGGCACTCACTCGGTCCTGCCGTCCTGCGAAGAAGGTGCCTGATTTTCCTTTGTCTTCCACCATGATTGTAAGTTTCCTGAGGCATCTCCAGCAATGCAGAATGGTGAGTCAATTAAATTTTTTCCTTTATAAATGACCCAGTCTTGGGTATTTGTTCAAAGCAGTGTGAGAACAAATGAATACATCCATATTATGTGTTTACCTTTGTCAAGATGAAACACTGGCTCAATTCATTGGAGTCTAATATAATCAGTTATTATGTATTTAAAGAATGATGCCATCTCAGGGACTTAGTATTGGTCTCCGTTGCTGGCTAGTTAGTCATTCAGCAGTGGTTGTGGCTAAATCAGTCTTGGGACTTTCACCTCTGCCATCATGACCTCTTTGCTCATGTGCCTATCATATTAGCACAGGATTGACTGAGGACAGAGGCTGACTGATGTCAACTAGCTGAACAATCATGCATAATTTTTTTGTTTAGGTCTTCTTCATTGTTGTATACTATGTAATGGATGTTCATATTTGATAGTAATCGTTACCCTTCATATCCATTTCCATAGATCCATCTATATGTCTCTAGCATAGAATTTCTAGTTCTAAATCTTTCAATCTTTTTCCTTCCAGACTCCTGACTCATCCAAGACATTTGTCACTGCCCATGTGTCACTTTATTTTCTATTGATGAATGATTTATCTTTCTACAAATTATAGGTGGCTAATTGCTCAAGCAAAGCACTGTACATCAGAAAAATTTTACATAATGAGTCTCTTTCAAGGCCACTCTAAACTAACTTCAGGTTTTTTCCCCCTCATTCATCAACTGCTTGTAAAAAGCCCCCTTACAGTCATAGGTATAATGATGAATGAGGTACTGGTACAGCAATAGTGCATGATGACATGAACTTCTGGGATTACTTCTCATGCAACTTGCTTGTGACCTATGTTCCCACTTCTGCAATATCCTGGATATACCAATGCCGCCTTCTACAAGATTTTTGTTGAGCTCACATGATCATGTAGACAGGGCGGCTTCTAAAATACCCAACCCATGATGGACAATTGTGATGGGGTCATCTCTAGGTAGCTCATAAACAGGTATTTTCTATCAGGACCAAGTAGCTTTCCAGCAGTCCAGTAGAGTTTTCTGCTATTTTTCGATTATTTGTTTTTCCTCAAAAGGTATGTAATCTTCCATGGCAGATACTATGACCTTGCTCCAAATACCAGGGTGGGGTGCTAGCTTGTAATTCTCCCATTGGGACTTTCTATAAACACTGCAGTCATCATATGTTCTCTTTTCAGCTCTAGCAATGATAACACATATTGAAAAATGATTGCAAGTGGGTCTACTAGTTTTTTTTTTTTGTTTTTTTTTTGTTTTTTTGATTTTTTTGATTTGCAGTAGTCTACAAAGATTTTTGAGGATGCATCTGGTTTTGGCAAGTCTCAGACTTGTGAATTAGATGGTGCTATTTTGGGCCACACTACCCCTGAATCCTTCAGGTTCTTTTTTTTTTTTTTTTGACGGAGTTTCACTCTTGTTGCCCAGGCTGGAGTGCAATGGTGCAATCTTGGTTCACTGCAACCTCTGCCTCCCAGGTTCAAGCGATTCTCCTGCCTCAGTCTCCCAAGTAGCTGGAATTACAGGTGCCCGCCATCAAATCCAGGTAATTTTTTGTATTTTTAGTAGAGACAGGGTTTCACTATGTTGGCCAGGCTGGACTTGAACTCCTAACCTTGTTGTCTGCCCACCTCAGCATCGCAAAGTGCTGGGATTACAGGTGTGAGCCACCATGCCCAGCTGAATCCTTCAGTTTTAAAAGTGGCACCAATTTCTGCTAAACTCCCTAAAATATCTTGTTTTTAAACAATATGAATATATTGTAAATATAATGTAAATATAAATATAATGTAAAATATATTGTTTTTGATATGCTATCTCAGCCAAAGTATGAGGACAGTTTCAGAGTAGTCCATTTGGCCTTGTGCACTAGGCCTATCAGAAAAGGGCTTATATCAACAACTATGTATGTTTATTACAATATAACCAGTAAAAAATAACCACAGAGTGAATCTTCAGATGTAGAGGACACTCTGTGAGTTGGATTTTGGCTAGATCTGATTTATTACTCAAGAAGTCTGAGCTCCAATTTAGCATAAGACTCAGATAATGGCCTGGGTTCCTGGAGATCAATGTAGATTTGAAACTTTGGTTCAATTTTTCTCACAGTGTTCAAATATATTTTCCTAGTCGAAAGGTCCCTGAAAAATATCTATAGGTCCCTCTGGGGACCGACTAGGGGAATCAGTATGATTGAATTGACAGAATAGAGAACACAGAAATAAGGTCACACATCTATAGCCAACAGATCTTTGACAAACTTGACAAAAGCATACACTAGGGAAATGATATCCTTTTCAATAAATGGTGCCAAGAAAATTGGATTTTCATGTGCAGAAGAATGAAACTGGACCCATATCTCTCATAATACACAAAAAATTAACTCAAGATTAATTAAAGACTTAAATATAAGACCTGAAACTATACAAATGCTAAAATAATACCTAGGGGAAACTCTTCTGGACTTTTGTATAGGCAAAGAATTTGTGAGTAAGACTTCAAAAGCACAAACAAACAAACAAAAGAAGAAATGGCACTTAGATTTTGCATAGCAAAAAAATAAAAAAAATAAAAATCAACAGAGTGAACAGACAATCTGCAGAATGGGAGAAAATATCTGCAAATTATGCATCCAATAGGGGACTAATACCCAGAATTTACAAGAAACTCAAACAATTTAGTAACAACAGCAACAAAAATAAAAACAACCCCTTTAAAAAGTGAGCAAAGGACATGAATAGACATTTTTCAAAAGAAGACGTACAAATAGTCAAATAGCATGTGGGAAAATGCTCAAAGTCACTAATCAAAAAATAAATGCAAATTAAAACCATAATGAGGTTTCATCTTACACCAGTCAGAATGACTATTATTAAAAAGACAAAAAGTAGATGGTGAAAATACAGAGAAAAGGGAACACTTATTAGTAGGAATGTAAATTAGTACAATCTCTATGGAAAACAGTACAGAGATTTCCCAAAGAACTAAAAATAGAGCTACCACCATATATGATCTAGCCATGCCACTACTGGGTATCTACCCAATGGAACAGAAATCATTTTAAAAAAATATGCTTTCTTGAGTTTATCACAGCACTATGTAATACAATACAATACCCAAGATACGGAGTCAACCTGCGTGCCCATCAGTGAATTACTCAATAAAGAAAATGGTATGTATAGAATGGAATACTATTTAGCAATAAAAAAGAATGAAATCATATATTTTGCAGCAACATGGATGGAACTGAAGGCCATTATTTTACGTGAAATAACTCAGAAACAGAAAGTTAAACACAGCATGTTCTTACTTGTAAGTGGGAGCTAAACAATTTGTACACATGGACATAGAAAGTTAAATAACAGACATTGGAGACTTGGAAGGGTTGGAGAGTGGAAGGGAGGTGAGGGATTAAAAAAATACTTAGTGGGTACAATGTACAATATTCAGGTGATAAATATACTGAAAGCCCCAACTTAAGCATTATGTAATATGTTCATGTAAAACAACTTCCTTTGTGCTCCTTAAACTGATACCAAACGAAGCTTAAAAAATACATTTACATTTACTATCACATTACAAGGTCTTTAATCTGGGAGACGTGGATTTTAACTCAGTCAGTATTTTCTGAGCCCAAAAACTGGCTCGGGTCCAAAATTTTGATAGTATGCAAATCAATTAACAACTTTGTTGACTGCCCATATATACTATCTGTTTAACTAAATATATATATTATATAGAAATTATATAGTTATATATAAATTATGTATAATTATATATAACATAAATTATAAATTATATATATAATTATAAATTATATTATGTTATATATATAAATTATGTATAATTATATATAACATATAACTATATATAATATATAATTATAATATGTAAGTATATAATTATATGATTATAATATATAAGTATATAATTATATAATGGATAGCCTCATTCCTCCCAGGTCTTTCCTCTTGCTACTAAAATATACTGAGCAAAAACAACAAACAGGCATAGGAAGAACTGTAAAGGTTGGAAAGAAGTTGGCAGACTACTGAAAGACCTTGTACTTTGAGGAATGACTCAGCAATGGGTCCTTGATTTCCTTACTGGCTCTCATTTATCTCGGACAGGACATTACAGAAGTCTACAAGTCAGAAACTCCAATAGTCAAGGACAAATAAAAGCTCAAAAAAAACCTGACTCTGTAGCCAAAGGATTGAGAAAAAATTGTCCTAACAAAACAGGAAGCAGGCTATGGCTTTTGCTGTAAGTACAAATTTGTAAATTATCTATCTATATATTATATTGATATATAATATATGTAACTATATATTTTTATATACATAATTTTTTATGTTTATTTCCTCTGTTTCTCATTCCTTTCTCTTTTCTTGCCTTACCGTGGATTGTTTGAACATGATTTAGGATTTCTCCTTGATTTATGTATAATGCATTTTTAAGTTCTTGCTTTGAATGGTTTTCTTAATAGTTGTTCTAAGTATTAAAATATGCATAAGTATTTTAACACAGTCTACTGATATTGCTGTTTTATTCCAAGTGGAATAAATGTAAAAATCTTCTAATTATATCCCTTTACCCTGCCCAATTTGTGCTATAATTATTTTAAGAATTTCCCTGGCATGTACTGTACACAATATATTTTTAATTTTTGCTTCAACAAACTGATGTAATTCAATAAATTTATAAGAACGGTATATTATATTTACCTTTATTTCTATTAATTTCAATGTTCTTTCTTTTCTGAAGTCCCAAGAACTTCATTTAGCTATTTTTTTTTAAGGTTAGTGAAAATTTGTCTTAGTTTTCTGTCATCCGGTGATGTTTTATTTTGTCTTTATTTCTGAAGGATAGTTTTGCCACATACAGAACTTCCACTTGATGATTCTTTTAGTGCTTGAAACATGCAATGCTATTTTTTTGTTCGTTTTGACCTACGTGGTTTCAGAGGAGAAATCTACTGTTTTAGAAATGTTTTTTTCTCTATAAATAAGTTGCCATTTCTCTATGAATGCTTCCAAGATTATTCTTCATAATTAGTTTCTTTAGAGTTAATTATCATGTCTTAGCTTTTTGTTAAGGTTTATCTTATTCGAGATTCATATTCTTAAATCTGTAGATGTATGTCTTTCACTAGATTTGGGGAGTTTTCAGCCACATTTCCTTTGAATATTTTCTGAGACCCACATTCTTTCTCCCAGATTCTGTAATTTTTTTTAAGTCTATTTACTTCTGTATTATTCAGATTTGATAAATTAAATTGATCTGACCTCCACTTCACAGAGTCTATTCTCTGTTACCTTTACTCTACTATTGAGTCCATCCAGATGTTTTGGATTTTTTGTTATCATTGCATTGTTTAGCTCTACAATTTGCATATAATTCTTTTCTATAACTTTTATATCTTTATCACGTTTTTCTTTTTGTATTTGATTCAACAAGATTCATAATTTGCTAAAGCATTTTGTGATGACTGATTCCAAATCTTAGTTAGATAATTCTAACCTCTGAATCATTTATTGGATGTGGGAAAGGTAGAGTGAATGCTCACCGCCCCATTCATCACTATTGAAAATATGGGGGCATGAAGAGAATGGTTTTCTGAGATTGTTTGACTGAAGTATAGCTTGTATTATGAAAAATGTTTCCTGTTTTATTAGGCCAATTTTTTTTCTCAGTCCTTTGGCTACAGAGTCAGGTTTTTTTTTGTGTGTGTGTTTTGTCATTGCCTGTTGGAGTTTCTGGCTTAAAGACTTCTGCAATGTCCTGTCTGAGATGTATGAAAGTCACTAAGGAAACCAAGGGCCCATTGCTGAGTCATTCCTCAGAGCACAAGGTCTTTTAGTAGTATGCCAACTTCTTTCTAACTTTTACAGTTTCTCCTATGCTTGTTTGTTGTTTTGACTCAGTATATTTTAGTAGCAAGAGGAAGGACCTGGGAGGAATGAGGCTATCCATCTTGGCCAGTTCTTAATTGTCTTTGTAAATCTCTGAGGATCAGGTCTCCCCGTGATGGTCTGACCTTGCTACTTGCCACTTATTATAGTAATTGCATACACCTGGACTCTATTATCTGGATCCCTGCCACGCACACTGATTATTTGGATAGAGTCCAGAATGGGTCTCTTGCACTCCTACACATACTGTTGGATTTGTCAAAATTGCAAGACTGTAACTACTCATTTGTTCTGGACCTTTCTCAGGATTGTTTATGCAGCTAGGAGTTCTGAGAAATCAGGTAATATTTTCTTCCAGACAAAAAGCCACCTTGCTTCTGCTTGCCAGTAACTCTAGTATTACTCTGACTATGGCTTTTGCTGTGAGTACAAATTTGTCTCTGATCCAGGAGAATCTTGTCCTTTGCTAGCATCCATGAAATTTTGGCAGACCAATGTATTACCTTCTATTAAGGGTAAAATCAATATGTTCATAGCCATCATTAAGCTTATGTCCTTAATAATTTCCTATATTATCATTCCTTATCTATGGAAGACAGATACCGTGTTTTCTTTCCAATGTATTCCTTTTTGTCTTAGTAAGACACGTAGCCCCTGTTTCTTTTAATGGAGCATAACTGCTTGTTGTATATGTTAGCTTAGATCATCATTTGTTGTATATGTATATGTCATAATAGATAACATATCTATTCTATCTTGTTTATTTCTCTGGGCATTTCAAATACTTCTTTCATGGTCTGTCACAATAATACTGATGTACTAACTATATTTAGTATTAGATATAACTTTTACAATACATCTAGGAGCCATCTTAGTGTCAACTTTGCACAGTCTCATGGGACCCTTTACAGAATTTTGACTCATGTATCCAGAAATGTGCTCCTAATTTGATCAGCTATTCATTATGGTGCCCGGTCCACCCGATCAAACTCAAATGTATTATGACTCCTGCTGGTACATACCAGCTAAACCTTACGGCTGCCTTGGAGATTCAGTCCTTTTTTCTTATCAGAGCCAGCACATCATTGATGAGGTTATACTGTTGCTTAATTTTAGCCATAGACATCCTTCCAAGATAAAGGCCTAAGAGCAGAATCGGGGTAGGGAAACATGGTATCTTTTAGGAGAGAAGAAACTTCTTCTGCATCAGCTCCAAGCAAGGAGAAAACACTAGCTCTCAAAAAAAAAAAAAAAAAAAAAAAAAAAAAAAGGACAAGGCCACTTAGGCCACTTTTCCAGGCTCATCGGGTTCAAGAAAATATGATGATCCACAGTTTGATTATTATCAACCCAGATGCTGTTTGCCTCATATTATGTGTCAGCGTTTTATACTTTTGTAACTGGTTTATGAACTTGGCCAAACAGATCCGCCCTGGTTGGGAATTTAATAGTCTCTGGAGCTTGGCTATTCTTTTGATTAAATCTCAGGTCTGGTCCTCAGATTTTTTTTTTTTCTCTCTTTTGTTTCAGGAAATGAAAACAGTGTAAACTACCCAGAAGACATCTAGTTACATATTTAGCATTGAGTTAGCAATTCATCTGGCTCAGATTTACATTATATTCTTCCAGAGCTCTGTTACTTTTATCGATAGCCATCAAGTACATTATTTTATACACACTCTGTCCCCCATATATCTAAAATGCTTGATTTATCCAAAGTTAATGAATTATTTCCATCAGTATATGTCATTATATATACCATGAGTGTAAGTGCTAGTAGTTGTACTGCCCCTTTTGTAAGATGTGCTGCCATAGATGGGGCCGTCATTGTTAGGCTGACGATGAGGTATTCCTTATTACAGCTTTCTTTTTAAGAGTGTCACATGTTGGTTTCTCTAGAAAGCCAATTCCTAGGTGAATTTTTGCGTGCAGGTTTCTATTCTTTATTGTGCAGATTTTTTTTTTTTTTTTTTTTTTTTTTTGAATAAACACTTCTGGGAGAAAAGGGAGGGAAATAGGAGTGGAAAGAGGAAGAAATTAGCCTGCATTGAAGGCCCAACAACAGCCTCAGCCTTCTTTTTTTTTTTTTTTGAGACGGAGTCTCAGTCATGCTTAAGCTGCACTCATGCTTAGACAGCAGTACAATGGTGTGATCTTGGTTCACTGCAACCTCCGCCTCCTGGGTTCAAGTGACTATCTTGCCTCAGCCTCCCGAGTAGCTGAGATTACAGGTGCACGCCATGATGCCTGGCTAATTTTTGTATTTTTAATTTTGTATTTTGAGTTCACCAGTTTGTCCAGGCTGGTCTTGAACTCTTGACGTCAGGTGATCCGCTTGCCTCAGCCTCTCAAAGTGTTGGGATTACAGGCATAAAGCCATTAGAGTTGCCTCTACCTAAGAAAATAGCAAACAACAAACAATACTTAGAGGGCAGGCAGAGATTAGTATCACCATCAAAAACTTTAAAGATGTAAGTATGTTGATTACCACCACATTCTCATTCAAATTGCCTACTTAAACCCCTGCAGAAGACAGATGAACCTCTGAAACAGTAGTGGATTATTGTAAACCTAACCAAGTGGTAACTCAAGTTGCAGCTGCTGTAGCAGATGTGGTTTCATTTGATAAAAGTGAAACACATCCTGGTACCTGTATGCAGCTATTGATCTGGCAAATGCCTTTTTCCCATCCTTATTCATAAGAAATACCCGATACAGTTTGCTTTCATCTGAGAAGGCCAGCAATACACTTTTACTGTCTTGCCTCACAGGTTCATCAACTTTTCAGCTTGATGTCAACATTTAGTTTACAGAGATCTTGACGTCTTTTTTTCTTTCACAGATGAATTACATTGGCCCATTACACTGATTAAATTATTCTGATTGAATCTTGGGTGCAAGAAGCAGCCACTGTTTATTACTTATTAGTAAAACTTTTGTGTATCAGAGGGTAGAAAATACTTCTGATAAAAATTCAGGGGGCTTCAGGGGGATTCTACTTCAATGGAAATTCTAGGAGTTCAGTGGTGTGGGGCATGTTGAAATATCCCTTCTAAGGTGACTGATAAGTTGTTGCATCTGGCATGTCCAACAACCAAAAAAAAAAAAACACCCCCCACCCCCAACACACACACACACTAGGCCTAGTGAGCCTATTTGGATTTTTAAGACAATATATTCCTCATTTGGCTGTTACTCCAGCCCGCTTACCGAGGGACTACAAAACTACTATTTTTGCATGAGGCCCAGAGAAAGAGAAGGCTCTGCAACCAGTCCAAGCTGCTGTGTAAGCAATCCAGTAGACCTGCTTAAAGATTGGATTACAGCATATTGGAAAAGATGAGAACAATTTCAAAAAATACTGTATTTAGGAAAAATACAAAATGTAAGGTGTATTTTGACATGCATAGAATACACTTCTAGAGGTGGAAAAACAGAAAAATAGTAAATTAAGAAAATTTTGACATATTTAGAGAAGACTAGTAGACAAATATGAGAAAAAATACACTAATAAATAGTTAAAAATAAAAATTAAAAAATGGATAATTTGAGGCTAAGGTATGTGTAAGGTACATGGGTGTACTTTGGTCAACAATAGGCTGAGGCAGACGTCTGGGCCAGAGTGACTCAGTGAGTTTGGAGTGCAGGCGCATAACTCCACTTGTTATATAACCTGTTTGCATAAGCTCATATATGGCTTGGAGCCACTATTGTTTGAAAAAGGTATAACTGCCCTGCTGACACTGAAAAGGCACTCTTGTACCCAGAGAAAGAAAGAGTGCTAAAGCCCTCCATCTTGTAGACAGACAGGGGGAAGACAGGGCATGGCACAACTCATCTCACGCACACCCAGAGAGCCAGTAATGCTACTGACCCCTGTAAGGGAGAGCCAGTCACCTTGAAGGTGAGCAAGGGGAAGCCAGGAACCAGCTTGTGCCCAGAGGGAAAGAGTTAAGCTGCTGACTCTGACAGAGCTGGCCTTCCAGGCCAGGGAGTGCAGCTTCAGGCATGGGGGTGTCAGGAGCCACAGAGCTGACTGCTGAGATGAGACACAGAGCTGACGCAGAAAGCTGAGATACAGGCGGACAGCATGAGACAGGTAGCATGAGTAAGCTGCTGATGAGAGAGCTGCTGAATAAAACTACGTTTCACCTGCCTACGGACCCCTGAGTGTTCTTTCAGCTATTCTCATATCCACTCACTCCCCTTGGACCGCAGTATGGACTGGAAGCTAACCCTAAGCATGACAATATTTTAGCCTTTGAATGAGTAATTATATATCCTGTTTTCTTAGAGAAAGCAATTGTAAAATTATTTATTTGCTATTTTAACTTTAAAGTGCTATATTTATGAAACTTAATATATCAGTATATTAAGTGGTAATAGGATTATTTTTTAAGTGAATAAAAATTTTACTTTCTTGCTATATTTCATCTTGTTTAACTTTTCGATTTCTTCTTTCTTTGTGTTCTCTCATTCTTTCTTCAAGAAAATTGTAATTGGACAGCTATAATTTTGCAGGTAAAGAGGAAAGGAAATGAAAAGATACACATAGATGCATTGTATAAAACTAAACTCTATATATAGTTCAGTTTACAGTGAAAAGACACCATTAGCTATTACCCAAAAATGTATAAATTTTTAATTATCAAGAATGGCAGAGAAGGCAAAATTTACAAATTTATGAAAGTTTGAATAGAAAGCCTAAAAGTCCTATTTGAGAGGCTTTTAGAAATAAATGTCATGAGAGAGTTCTCTGTGATGATTAAAAGACTACTAGGCAGATGGAGGTGTGCTATAGAAAGCAAAAGACATTAAAGGAACTCTAAGAGAAGAATATAGAATAGCTACTATGGCTAAAGTAGAAGAGTGAATTAGCTGGTTTATTCAATGAGCGTCTGTTTATATATGTTTGCATGTATTTGCATTGGGAAGGAACATAATGATTACATTTTTGAGTTGAAAATAAATATCCTTGGAAACTGTTTAGAAAAAATATTGCACGCATTACACAATTTTAATGAAAGTCACAGTAAAAAATTGTGGATGTCTTGAATAAGATGGAGGGTATAGAAATTGAACAGGTAGTAGGGATACTATAGTGATTTTAAAGGTAGACTAATATAACTTCAAATTAAATCTGATTTTCAGTTTCAAAGACAGAACATGAATTTGTGTGATGATGTCTGAGAAGAGTCTATGGAACTTGACATTTAGAAATTCATAGTTCAGAATTCTATAGGTTGGGTGGATATGAACCAGATTACAGCAGATGAAGTTTCAATAGGACATAAAGAAAACAGTAAGCACCTAAAATTCTGTGTGAATTTAAAGGCGAGACATGAAATAAAAGGAAGAAAGCAGCATAGAGAAATACATTCTAAATACATGAGAACTATAATGAGGAGCAAGGATATTGTAATTATAATGAGAATAGATAAGGAAAGTTGAAATGGTGTAAAATTATATGAATTATTTAATTAAGTTTAGCTTAAAGCTGTGTCGTTACATATTTTAAGTTCAGTAAAGGTTTCTCTGTGCATAGTGAACAGTATCTTAACTGGATGTGTAAACAGATTGCAACCTACTCTTGTACCAGTCACCAAGTTTCAGCCAATTAAAGGTGGCCAACTGTTCAAACCATGTTCAAATAAGGCAAACTCCAAGCCTGAACCAATCCAGCAGTTTCTATACCTCACTTCTGTTTTCTGCATGTCACTTTCCTTTTCCTGTTCATAGATCCTCTATGACCTTGGGGCAGTGCTGGAGTACCTCTGAATCTAATCTTGTTTGAAGGCTGCCCGGTTTGTGAATTGTCCTTTGCTCAATTAAACGCTGTAAAATTTAATTGTATGAAGGTTTTTTTCTTTTAACATTATTAATCTGAAACAGGATGGCAGGGTTTAAAGATGGTGGTGGTGATGGTGGCAATGAGGATGATTATTATTATATTGATTGTAATTGCTTGCGTGTGTGTGAGTATGTGTGTATGCTTATGTCTGTGTAGTTATGTGCAGATATGAAGAGAGAAAGAATGGGGAAAGGAAAAGGAAAGAGGAGAGACATAATTTAACAGATGTCTTGTTTTCCGACTGAAGAAAGAAAAACAAGCATTGCTGAGAATGCTGGAAATGGTGGGATTTCTCCTCCCCATTTGCTTGGTATCTCTGCCTCGTATTTCTCAATCTTCACTTTTCAGGGGAATACAAACAGCCAAGACCTGTGGAATTTCCATATGCAGGTACACTCTTCTCTCATTTCTAGTCCTACAATTACAACACTAATTCATATCCTTAGTTTTATCTCACCAGGATTGTTGCAATAGTGTCTTAAATAGTCTCCTTATGTTCAGTCTCTTTTCTCAAAAGCAACACACATGCTGTGTTTTTATTTACTTTGGCTTCTTAAAAGTTTCCCATTCTTAAATGAAACATGCTTAGGCATTTGAGGAACTCCATCGACTAGCTTATGTGATGCCAATTGTCATTTATTGCCATTTTACACATACGTTGTGTCACTGATTATTTTTGCCACTGACACTGGAATTTTCAGACTATTACTTTTCTGAAACTTCTTATCTCCGCCCATAAAATCTCTTCATTTACCACTGTCTACTAAAAATTATTACAATCACTTATATTTTCAAACAGTGTTTGTCCATCTAGTCTATGTGAATCTGACCTTAAAATTTTTTCTTCAGATCATAGTTTTACACAACTAATAATAAGCTAACCTACATAATAACTGTATGTGTACTTCTTATTACCTAAGTCTGATAAGTTACAATTTAAGAGTAGATAAATTTAAATTCTTTTAAAATTATTTTATTAGCCTTTACTGTTGGTAAGGAGTAATTGTAAATGTCAGTTGAATCAACTTATACAGATTCATTAAATTTTTAAAAATCTTGAAGATTTTAAAGCAAGTGCTAATGTATACAACTATCAAATAATTGTTTTATTTGGGGGGGACACAAGACATATTATTCATTTCTTAAATTTTATATATACATTTTGATAACTTTGTAACCAATAAAAAGCAAAATATCAAGTAAGTCCTGAAACTATAGCATATTATTACTGTAGAATATAGTTTTACTGTGAAAAATAAACAGAAAGTACGAAAAACACAGAATAACTTAAAAGAATGCTGATATAAATGTATTTACAATTTATATTCAAATTCATTTATATTCAAATTCATTTGAATATGGTTTGAACACAGTAACTTAAAAGAATGGTAATATAAACGTATTTACAACCTATAGACCAATCCAATAAAATAGTTAAAAATATTTAAACATAACCTTATCCGATTTTATTTTTTGTAAATGCCAAAGGCTTAGTGTTTCAAATGATCTGCATTTTCAAAGATCAATATTGCCATTTTCAATTTTTTATATTTATCTAAGTTCTAACTATAGTGTATAATATTTACATGTGTTGCAAACATTATTTTAGAAGTTGGAACTTTAAATATCAACTCTGTTACTTTTTATATTAACAGCAACTAATTCTAGAAGTTCCAAAACTTTTGGAAACTTATTTAGAGATGCATATATTTTTGAAAAAAATCAGAAAGTTTTAATAAAAACAAAGATTAATTATTAAGTCTTTTATCTTTTAATGGATTCACAATATATAAATTTTATACTCCTTGGATATTATCTTCATTTTCATAACAACCCGGGAAATAAAGTATATTATCATTTGTGAATATATTGACATAATAATAATGATAAAACCTAATATTAATTCATAATTTAACATATACCAGCAATTTTACTATGCTTATGACATGAATCACTTATTTAAAACACACTCATTTTACAGCTGAAACCATGAATGGTTCAGAAGCATGCCTGACTTAAGAGAGTGGAATCTGACTAGAATTCCAGGTTGGACCTTCTCCACTGCCGGATGATAAGTACTTGTGTACTTTTAAGACCTACTGGTGGCCAGGCGCGGTGGCTCAAGCCTGTAATCCCAGCACTTTGGGAGGCCGAGACGGGCGGATCACGAGGTGAGGAGATCGAGACCATCCTGGCTAACACGGTGAAACCCCGTCTCTACTAAAAAAAAATACAAAAAACTAGCCGGGCGAGGTGGCGGGCGCCTGTAGTCCCAGCTACTCGGGAGGCTGAGGCAGGAGAATGGCGTAAACCCGGGAGGCGGAGCTTGCAGTGAGCCGAGATTGCACCACTGCACTCCAGCCTGGGCGACAGAGCAAGACTCCGTCTCAAAAAAAAAAAAAAAAAAAAAAAAAAAAAAAAAGACCTACTGGTGCTTCACAGACCTGCAATTATTTTTATTAAGTTGCTATATCCATGTCTATGTCTTTGCATTTTGATCTGCATTTTGTTATTATTTATCATTTATTTTCAGGGACTTCAAAGTGTAAAGTGCTTATTTTAGGCCCTGCAGTGGGAAGGAGATATGTAGGTTAATTTTTTTCTGCCACATTCATCCTACACATTTCTGAGAGACAGAGCAAAAGTTGTGAAGGGGGATCCAAAGCATCAGGAATCAAAACCTTACATGGATCAATGGTAAAGACAAAAAAACAATAAACTACGAATGTAGGTTTATTCAATACATTGGCCTGACAGATTTAATTTCTGCTCATTAGAATTGTATTTATGATGGTAAAATATTACTTTGAAATATATTTTTTATAAGGTAAAATGCACAAAAAATTTTATAGAAATTAAATATCTTTGTTCTCTTCTAGGACTCATGCTGTTCATGAATATATAAACTATTAAATATTAAAACATGTTTAGCAATTCACATTCTATATTATTGTAATTTTAAGTATTTTGGACAAGAATTAAAAATATTCATTTGTTAAGCAATGACTTATTTCTGTTTGTAAAGTTTTTTAATAAAATGCAAAACAGTATTCAGGAAAGATGGTTTAAAATTTTGCAGACACTTACCATGTGATGGTGCAGAGATGCTATTACTGTGACTATGATTGCATTCTCCACACAATTTCACCAAATTCTGATTGTTATGTCTCTATTTATGTCTTTTTTTTTTTTTCTTCCTTGCAACAGGTAAGCTAATCTTGCCATTCTCTTTGTCATTCGCCTACCAGAATGTTCGGAGTCTCTCAAATTAAATCCAGTTACTTTGTAGCAGGTCCAGCCTTGTCAATGCCAATAAACATGGTCCAACAAAAAGCAAATAAGTAATACAATCAGTCTAAAGAAGAAAACTGGCAGGTCTGCCACACATTTTATGCTGACCACTGCCCTTCTACTAATCTAGACTAAAGTCACATGAACTACTTCGGCATTTACGTCAAAATATTAAGTCATTGATGTTTGTGTTAACTGAAGTCCCTAAGAATTTTTGTTTTAATATAATCTGCTGTTATGGCCATTTGGTTCTTTGAAATTAATTTCATGGCTTTCACTTGCAGTTATTAGAGGTCACTTGTCAGATGTGGTCTATTTTTCTAGTCTGTCAAAATCATCTTTGTATCACAATTTTGTTCTCTAATATATCATGTTAGCAAAAATATAATATCTGTATGCTATCTATGTGCTAAAATTAAGCCAATGATAAATATACCCAATAAACAAAGGTCAAGTTTAAAATATAATTTTTTATTTTGAATACTCTTATTATTCAAAAATTATATTCACAGTTTATAAATATTTTATTACTGCAGAGCAAGCACCATGTTAGGCAGCATATCTTTGATTTCCCCATGAAATTAAATACCCTTGTTCAGAAAACAAATATATATATATATATTCATTTATATTATATGTGTAGTTCTTGTTCTATTATATATTTAGATAGTTTTCAGTATTTCCCAAATAGGCTTCCAAAATATTAGGTTTATTCCATCATTTTTGTCATAAAATCTTTTTAAAATAATATTTAAGAATGTATCAATGTTAACATTGTCCGATAACGAAACCATTATTAGTTACACAAAAACTTCATGATGATAGCTAAACAGACAAACAGATTCTCCCTAACTGAAGTAAAAACTAACATGCAAATTGATACTAAAGTCAGGAAAGGAAAAGAGATGGCTTATGCAAAGGAAATCGATGCTCAAGATGTCTGTAAATCTGTCAGATCAGAAAACAGAACATGCAGCAAACATGAAAATGAACCCCTCTTCCACCTTTTATAGAATATGTTAGTTCACTGATGTGGAAAGAACAGTATCTTTAAATTAGTGACATCAATACAAAATAAAAAATTCTGTTGATTATTTTTAAAATTAAAACGTTGATTAAAAGCATCAATTATTTAAAACAATAATAAAATTAGTAGACAACACATACAACATTTTACAATTGTTACATATCTTATTTAATAAATTTATATGTAATTTACTGTACCAAAGAATGCAGCGCTAAGTGAGAAGTAACTGAAAGAAGATCAAATGTGATAGTTTAGAATAAATATAGATTTGAGGATCTTCAAGTCAACCATAAAGGACCGAGGGTGCCGAGCGTGAGTGGCCTCGTTGATTGACGTGAGTGAATTCAGATACAACTCAAGCTTGCTAGAGGGCTCTTCAAAAATAAAAAACTGATTCCGTGCAAGAGAGCAAAGTTACTGCTGTTTACTGTTCAGAGACTTACAGGTGCTTGCCAGCATTGCAACAGGGACTCATTTATTGAGCAAGACTTATAATTATCTCTTCGTTTGGGAGATCCTAATAAACTGTTACTACAATTTCTCTACTGACTTTCAAAATTTTGAAGTTTGAAAGACACCTTTGCAACTAAAACATCATAAGCACAGCCAGAAGAGAGAACCTTGTTATAAGGGGTCTGTCCAGTCAAAATGGTCAGCGGAGGGGCCCTTTGAAACCCAGTGGTGACCCTGGGAGGGTCCAGACACAGCAACAGATTACTTATTTGTGTGAAGTGCCTTATGCTGAAAGACACCAGGACAATCAATAATGGCACCCAGCAGCAAGCACAGTTTAGACCACCACTATTAGATGTGGCGACGACTGGAAAAAGACTTTAAAACTCCCTCCGAAAAATCTAAGAATTAAACCTTCAGATGTGACCTCCACAAAAGAAAATGAGTTTGAAGATTATTGTTTAAAACGGGAGTTATTAATGGGAATTTTTGAAATGGGCTGGGAAAAGCCACTTCCTATTCAGGAGGAGAGCAATCCCATTGCTTTATCTGGTAGGGATCTTAGCTAGAGCAAAAAATGGAACAGGCAAGAGCGGAGCCTACCTCATTCCCTTACTTGAACCGCGAGATCTGAAGAAGCACAATATACAAGAAATGCTGCGTGTTCCAGCTAGAGAAGTTGCTCTACAGGTTAGTCGCATTTGCATGCAGATCAGGAAACACATGGGAGGGGCGAAAGTGATGGCAACGACAGGAGGAACCAATTTACGAGACGACTTACTAAGGCTTGATGATACAATGCACGTGGTGATTGCTACCCCTAGGAGAATCCTGGATCTTATTCAGAGAAGAGTCCGGGCATGGTGGCTCACGCCTGTAATCCTGGCACTTTGGGAGGCTGAGGTTGTCAGATCACGAGGTCAAGAGATGGAGACCATCTTGGCCAATGTGGCGAAACCCTGTCTCTACTAAAAATGCAAAAATTGGCTAGGCTGGTGGCATGCGACTGTAGTCCCAGCAGCTCAGCAGGCTGAGGCAGAAGAATTGCTTGAACCCGGGGAGGCAGAAGTTGCAGTGAGCTGAGATTGTGCCACTGCACTCCAGCTTGAGCAGCAGAGGGAGACACTGTCTCAAAAGAAGAAGAAGAAAAAAGAGTAGCAAAGGTTAATCATGTCCAGATGATAGTA
The DNA here is from genome assembly GCF_024542745.1 of Macaca thibetana thibetana. Lineage (NCBI taxonomy): Eukaryota > Metazoa > Chordata > Mammalia > Primates > Cercopithecidae > Macaca > Macaca thibetana. Next base: position 66,172,107 of record NC_065594.1, read on the forward strand.
TTGGATGAGCAGGCAGATAAGTTGCTGTCACAGAATTTTGTGCAGAAAAATGGAGGATATTATTCTCATGCTACCTAAAAACAGGAAGATTTTACTATATTCTGCTACTTTTCCTCTTAGTGTACAGAAGTTCATGAATTCCCATTTGCAGAAACCCTATGAGATTAACCTAATGGAGGAACTAACTCTAAAGGGAGTAACCCAGTACTATGCATGTGTAACTGAGCTCCAAAAAGTACACTGCCTCAATGCACTTTTCTCCAGGCTTCAGATAAACCAGTCGATCATTTTCTGTAACTCCTCTCAGCAAGTTGAATTGCTAGCCAAGATTTCTCAACTAGGTTATTCTTGCTTCTATATTCATGCTAAAACGAGGCAGGAACATCAAAATTGTGTATTTCATGATTTCTGAAATGGCTTATGCCACAATCTTGTTTGCACTGATCTGTTTACCCGAGGTGTTGATATACAAGCTGTGAATGTGTTAATAAACTTTGATTTCCCAAAGCTGGCAGAGACCTGTCTCCATCATACTGGAAGATCAGGTCGCTTGGGTCATCCTGGCTTAGCCATCAACTTGATCACATATGATGGTCGCTTCAACCTGAAAAGTATTGAGGAGCAGCTGGGAACAGAAATTACACCTATTCCAAGCAACATTGACAAGAGCCTGTGTGTGGCAGAATACCACAGTGAGCCTGTAGAAGATGAGAAACCTTAACAAGCATGCTTTGACAAACTACAGAAGGCTCGTTTGGATCTGTGATGCATCGTTTTGAGGAGAATGCTCTTCTCTTTGTGGGTTTTTCATGTTTTATTTTGGAACTATGAAGACTTAAAAGAGCTCAGGCATTTTTTCTTTTTTAACTGGTGATGGGAAAAAAGCTGAAAAGAAGGAATACACCTTTTTGGTTCCACTTGTTTGCACTATGTGCTTACTTAACATTACTTGCACTAACTTCTGGTTTTTAAAAAAAATGTTTTCTGGGGAAAGGAGACAAGGAAGTAAAAGAAAGAAGAAAAGGGGAGAAACCCTAAAAAGAGAAGAATCTTAATGAACACACAAGCTTATCTATGATTTCAAAATTCTCCAGTAGCTGACTTGAGTGCATTTCAACTTCTCCGAGTCCTCATTAGCTTTTTTTTTTTAATTATACTTTAAGTTCTAGGATACATGTGCACAACGTGCAGGTTTGTTACACATATACACCATGGAATATTACTCATCCAATTTTTTAAACCTGAAGAGCTTATTACTTATTTGTGTGAAGTGCCTTATGCTATGAGACCATTCAGAATATCATCTTTTAGACACAGCTCAAGGAATCAACAATAGTAACTCTTTCCTTTTTTCTTTTTCTTTTAAAATATTTTGTCTTTTCATTTTAGTTTCAAGTTGAAGCCTCTTCCCTTTCTACCCGATACTCAATGAGCCCAGGGCTGGAAGATAAAACTCATTAGTAATTTTAGACACTATTTTCTTTCTCTTTATGTGGAGGAGTTGATATACAACTGCAGTTCATCCACACTGTAAATACATGTATTTTAAAAAAACAATCCTGACTGGGCGCAGTGGCTCACGCCTGTAATCCCAACACTTTGGGAGGCCGAGGCAGGTGGATTGCCTGAATTCAGGAGTTCGCAGCCAGCCTGGGCAACATGGTGAAATCCTGTCTCTACTAAAATACAAAAAATGAGCCAGGCGTGGCAGCATGCGCCTATAGTCCCAGCTACTTGGGAGGCTGAGGCAGGAGAATTGCTTGAACCCGGGAGGCACGGGTTGCAGAGAGCCGAGATTGCACCACTGCACTCCACCCTGGGCAACAGACCGAGACTCTGTCTCAAAAAAATAAAAAATAAAAAATAAATAAACAATCTCAAGTAAAAATTTATTCTGGGCTGAGCAGACAAAACATCATCACTCCCAAAGGAAAGAGCAGTCTATCATTGCAGGAGCCGTATGACAAGCCTTTGTGCTCTAAAGCAGACACTAAAGTCTGGTTTACACACGCCTCCCATAGCAGTATGGCACTTGATGTATAGACATGTGAGGGCCTTGACCCTCTTTCCTCTGTGGCAAAACGTGTCCCGTATAAAAATGAGTGAGTATATTTGTATAAACTTTGTAAATACGTTCTTTTTCTGGGTTTAGATAGATAGACAGACAGATAGATATTTTGGATGAAGGTTGCTGGGATTAAGGGGATTAGAGTGATTATGGAAACAGCTAAAGATGAGAGGGGGCTCAGTGTTACCCAACATAAATTCTAGAAAGTACTTTGGCCTCCTGCTGTAGAGAGCAGATTTCTATGGTTCCCTGTGTTAGTAAAGGGCCCCAGCAATCTGGGATGTAGTGTTTGTGGCACACTGTGTCATCTAGTACCTTTAGAGTAGATTTACCCGAGAGGGCAAGGAAGCTTCAAAACATTGATAATCATATATACATATTTGGGTTTTTTTTTTTTTTTGAGAAACTCTGATTTTGCTTCTCCTCCCTTTCTAAAAGTTTGAGGAATATTTGAAGCTCTGCAAATGGGGGCAAAGATTAATCTACCTTGCAGTGTGGGAATTCTGTTGAATGGCAGTGCGGTTGAGCAGTATATTTATAAAGCACAGATTTGCATTTCAGAATATGAGCCAGTACCAGCTTTGATAATGTTAGCAGTTCTGGAGCTTAGTTTTCTGTGGATCCTTTCCTCTAGTGTGTAAATGTGTTGCCCTCTGCCAACCTTGATACATAAACTTTTGCAGGAATGGGCAACCTGAGAGCTGTTAACTTTCCTGCTACAGAAAGCTGATTGCCATTCTCTTGCATTTTAACAAGAATTGTTGTCTGTTATTTTGTACTGTAAATTGCTGGTAAATGCTTTACGATCAATAGTGTTGCTTTAAATTATGCCCCTCCCAACATGCTTGATATTTGGCCTGATCTCCAGGCAAAATGAGTGAGATGAATCAAAACCAGTAAACTTTTTTTTTTTTTATGTTTTTTTCTTTTTTTTTTTTTTTTTTTTGAGACAGAGTCTCGCTCTGTCTCCCAGGCTGGAGTGCAGTGGTTCGATCTCGGCTCACTGCAAGCTCAGCCTCCCAGGTTCACGCCATTCTCCTGCCTCAACCTCCTGAGTAACTGGGACTACAGGCACCCGCCACCACGCCTGGCTAATTGTTTGTATTTTTAGTAGAGACGGGGTTTCACAGTGTTAGCCAGGATGGTCTCGATCTCCTGACCTCGTGATCCACCTGCCTTGGCCTCCCAAAGTGCTGCGATTACAGGCGTGAGCCACCGAGCCAGGCCATTTTTTTAATGTTTTAATTCCATTATAACCTAGTGTACTAGGTTAATGAGGAGGCATCGGGAAAGAGGTAACAGTAACAGTGTTCCTTATTATGAGGGACTAAAAAAGAAAAAAAAGAAAAGTCCAGGCTTTGACCTAGTCCTTAGAACATCTTTCCCTTTAACAATTCCTATTAAAGGGTCAAGCACCAAAACTGAACCACTGCCTCTACAAGACCGTGTGCAGTAGTGGTATCCCAGATAGTTTAGGTGCCACTCCTCATTAGAGGTTATACTTCAGTAACACTTTCAATTTGGGGACTTGGTTTAATTTTTTAATTTTTTGGTTTTTTGAGTTTTCTTTAATAGATGTGGGAGGGAGGGTGTTTTGCTCCAAAAGGGAGGGTGTCTGCACTAAGAATTTAGAAACCCTTTGGAAGCTCATAACCTCATCAGAAACTGCCTTTAGCCACACTCCTGACCTTCTAGATGAGTAACAAAAAATGAAATAAGTTCTTGGGAATTAAACCATGTTATTTTAATTTGCTATTTTTTAAACTTTCGAGGTATCTGTAAATTTGTCGTTGTGGAATCATTTTCTTGCCAAATACCTTTATCAAAATTATTTGCCTCATGAGAGCTGAAGTCAGTCAGCTTTTTGGTGAACTTTAGTGGACTTCTGTGAGATTGTAGTTGTACTTTATATCTCTAAAGATAGTTTTTTAAAACTCCCAAAGAAAATTTACTCAACTTGCTGATCTAAAAACTCATCTTTCAGGTAAAGAGTTAAGTGTCCAATGGTTGTCACAATTTAAAAGGTCAGAGGGAGCTAGCATGGCACCTGGACTCTGCCCCTCCACAGCTGATAAATTACAAGAGAAGTGCATTTAAAGTCCCAGCTACTGGGGAGGCTGAGGCAGGAGAAGGCGCCAACCCGGGAGGCGGAGCTTCCAGTGAGCCGAGATCTTGCCACTGCACTACAGCCTGGGTGACAGAGCGAGACTCCTTCCCCCCCCCAAAAAAATAAATAAATAAAAATTATCCGGTAGACAATGCTGGGCAAGGGAGGGAGTAGGGCTGGGTTATAAGATACAAGCTGCTGTATTTTAACCATTGGTTGTGGGGGACGGGTTGCCTGGAGAAAACAAAAGTCACTGTTCTCTTTGTTGAAACAAAAGAAAAACATTATTTTTTGTTCAGTAAAAGTGGTAGAGAATTCCAATGTCTCTAGCCACATGGGACAGTTCTACTAAGAAGTGAACAGTGGGAACTCAAAATTTCAGAAATATTGGCGAAGAGAAAATTGGCTTTTTGTTCATTGGCAGATGTTCCAGTGGGGATCGGTTTTTGTTAGGATGTGTTATGTTGTATGTACACATATATGGACCAGAGTCTGCTGAGTTTATAAGGTGCAAAAAATATGGTAAAATCTTGATTTTTGTTAATTTATCTCAATAAAAGCCCACTGGAACTCCAAAAAAAAAGAATAAATATAAATAACATTACATAATAAACTGACAATAAATGGCACAGATTTTTTTTAGAGTGAAAATATAAAATACTGTATTTATATTGGTGAAAAAATAAATAAACCAGTAATTTCAATCTTTGTATGAACCTGATTCAGTAAGGCCAGAATATTAAAAAAAAAAAAAAAATCAACAACACAAAACAATATCAATGTTATTTTGAACAGAAAGATATATTAGGGAAGGGAATTTAAATGGAATAATGAGGTTTACAGTAAAGGGCATAATTTGTAATGAATTTATGTGTTCTGATTTTTTATAAATTTGAACAGATGAACCAAAAATTTTTCAACGAACATATTATAAATTCTTGGAATAAACAAATATAACAACAGACTCTGTCTTTATTAGATCCATTGAATAACAGATAACATGATAAAATTTAACTAATATAGTTTAAAACATCGGTTTTATGTACATATCTAGTTATATATTTACACATGAACTGTATACATATATACACATAGCATTTGGCATGTAAAAACTATTTTGTATTTAGTTCAACAAGTACCAATATTATGACTGCATTATCTGTTCATCTTGAAATATGACTGTTTATTAATAATAAAATGTTGACATCATCTCCTTAAAAAAATGCAATCATGTAAAGATAAAGGCAATATCCAAAATCATTACTGCATTAATCAAGGGCTTATATATCCAAAAAGCAAACAGAAAGATAGCAAAGCAGTACTTAGAGGAAATTTATATTTTTTTTAATAAAAAGTTAAAAACAATAAGCACTGAAATAGTAAGGCTAAAACATAATAAATAAATATTAGTTCTATAGAAAGAAGGAGATAATACAAATAAAAAGGGACAAATTAAAAACTCAAAAGAGAAAAACAGATTTTTAAATCTAGGGAAATAATATTTTTAAAGATTTTAATGGGAAAAATTTCAACAAGAATGATCAAAGAAAACTAAGAAATGATAAGAATTGACATTAGAAAGGAAAAATTACTACAGTCAGAAATATAGAGTGCATTTAAACATTTAGAAAATATTATCAGTATCAGTATGCTAATACTTATAGCATCTTTATAATAAACATATTTTAGAAAAATAGAAATATAGGTATGTGCCTCCCAAAAATGTGAATAACTAAATGTGTTCAAGACAGTTTCAAGAAACTCAAATCTATCAAAATGTCACACTCTTTTCTGTTATTTTCTCCCAAATACCAAGTTCTATGTGTGAGAGTTAATATTTCCATAAGAATTTTTATTTGCCTTTGGCTTTTTTACTGTTTCTCTTTCTGTCATTTAATATTATAACCTATATAAATGGTAGGCTTCTTCTTTTTTATCATTACTCATCCTAAAATCATGGATGTGTTTCCTAAATATATTATCATCTATTTAATGCATTTTCTATTTTTTTTTTTTTTTTTTTTTGAGACGGAGTCTCGCTCTGTGGCCCAAGCTGGAGTGCAGTTGCAGGATCTCAGCTCACTGCAAGCTCCCCCTCCCAGGTTCACGCCATTCTCCTGCCTCAGCCTCCCTAGTAGCTGGGACTACAGGTGCCTGCCACCGCGCCCGGCTAGTTCTTTGTATTTTTTAGTAGAGACGGGGTTTCACCATGTTAGCCAGGATGGTCTCGATCTCCTGACCTTGTGATCTGCCTGTCTCGGCCTCCCAAAGTGCTGAGATTACAGGCTTAAGCCACCTATGTCCCACATTAGTATACATACTATTTCTATAATGTCCCACATTAGTATACATACTAAATGTCCCACATTAGTATACATATTTCTATAATGTCCTATTTCTATAATATCCCACATTAGTATAGATACTAAAAGCATTTTATGTTAACTTATATTTTGAAATCTGCTGGAATATGCATTTTCTATACCAGGATATCTTATAAATTTCAACTATCTTATATATTTTTCTCTTTCTACAGTATAATTACACATTCTCAAATATTAAATACACGTTACACTAATGTAGGTCAAGAAGAAATGTGATGAATAAGAATAGAAAGCATGATGCAAATAGGTATAAATGTAGGTAACCTTTTTAAATTTGTTAAATAAAACACGTGGTAGTCCCTATGAATAAAAATCACTATAGTCATCCCTGGAGAATATCATGTAAGCTAAATAATTCTCTAAGATATAAAAAATGTGTTTTTTTTATAATTTTTTAAATATTTTTTAAGATATAAAAAAATATGTTTCATAACTTAAATGCTCTCAACGGAGTGATAGGAAATAAACCACAGATGCCCACTTACTGGACTTATCTATTATTCTGGTCCAGAGAGCATGACTTTGATGTGGTGAGAAAGGATGTGGGGAGTCAGGCAGCATGTCCCAGATCTCAGGTTTTACTCACTTATGTACTTTTTGTTTTACTGGTAAAGTTTGACTCCAGGAAATTAAAAACAAAATAAAACAAAACAAAACTACTATTTATACTATTCAAACCCAGTGGCTTACTATAGGCTTTTCTGGGGGAAGAAAGCGATTTCTAATGAGTATTTCACACAAAAATACTTTCCCCATGTATTCATTCAAATTCAAAGACTGAATTTAAAATTAAAAAAAAAATCGCCAAAACTTGTATGACTTTGGTTCCACATGCTTGTGGCATGAAAAATTAAAATTACTAGAATCATTTTATCTTTTTATTTAGAAAATATTTTAAGAAAGACTGTGCATGTGTTAAATAAAATTTCAGATTTAGTTTACAAGAGCTAGATACCCAGGATTTTGAAAATGCTTCAGTGATGCGAATTGTGAAATAAGACCTCAGCTAGAGTCAGTCCTCCAATTGAGACATTTTTCAGAAATATATACATACTATTTTATAGTCATTACATAAGCATGTGTTTTATCTTCTATTGCAGCTTCATTTTGCTGTAGGGAATCCAGCTGCCAGAAAATGTGTTATGATTACATGCATGTCAGAAAAGATAGTACACAGTTCACTAAAATGTACTCATTCAACACATTCATTTGGCAACCTCCAGCTGCTACGTATTTAATACAACCTTGAAATTATCTGCTGTATTGGAAATTGAGAGCAAGATTTATTTCAGTGGGAATATACAACTAATTGGATAATACAATTTTCTGTTTATTATTTTAAATGTTAATAACAATCCACCTTTAAATAGATTATTTCCTCTAAAAAGGAATTTACTACAGTCAATTAGAATACTGTGATGTAGCCATAGTGATTTAAAGCCATGAATAATTACATTTGGAGAAAACAAGACATATATTGATTCTTTCAGTAATACTTTAGGCATGACTAAGAAAAATTGTTATGAAAGTAAAATGAATTTCCTTTTTATTCATTTTGTTATTTTAACCAATCATTCGTTTATGAGTAAGCTTTAGAAAGCTTTTCTTTTTGTCAAGATGCATTCAAATAATTCCAGAAATCATCATCTAGCCATTAAAAATTTATATAATACGTCAACAATAAAATATATCTATTCATTTCAAATCTCTTCTTGACGGTTATGCTAAAAAAGTAAAATATATGGCCAGGCTGGTTGCTCACGCCTGTAATCCCAGCATTCTGGGAGGCCGAGGAGGACAGATTACCTGAGGTCAGGAGTTTTAGACCAGCCTGATCCACACGGAGAAATCCCATCTCTGTTAAAAAAAAAAAAAAAAAAAAAAATTAGCCGGGAATGATGGCGGGCACCTGTAGTTCCAGCTACTAGGGAGGCTGAGGCAGGAGAATCGCTTGAATCCTAGAGACGGAGCCGAGATCGCGCCACTGCACTCCAGCCTGGGCAACAGAAGGAGACTCTATCTCAAAAAAAAAAAAAAAAAAAAAATTAGCCGGGCGTGGTGGCGCATGCCAGAAGCGGAGGTTGCAGAAGTGGAGATTGCAATCAGCAGAGATCGCATCACTGCACTCCAGCCTGGGCAACAAGAGCAAAACTCCCTCTAACAAAAAAAAAAAAAAAGAAAGAAAATACACATAGCTAAAAATCTGCCTGAATGCCTACTTTGTAGTAAACTTTTTGCAAACATAAGTGCCTTTTTCAGCCAAGATTTTTACGAATTGTGTATACATATATGTGTACATGAAAATGTACATATATATAATATCTTTGAACCAATTTGTATTTTAAAAGCTTTAAACATTATACACATTGGTTATGACAACATTTTTGTAAAAGAAAATATGTCAGTATCTGATTTAGAAGTCAGGTATTATAAATTAGAACTCTGTGGCATTAAACTTTACAAATGGCCCTCTGCCTTAAAATATACAACAAACTTTTCATTATTATGATTTGAACCCCCTCCAATAGTAGTTAGAAGAAACCAAACAAAAACTCACTATCATAGCTGGGCGAGGTGGCTCAGGCCGGTAATCCCAGCGCTTTGGGAGGCCGAGGCAGGCAGATCACGAGGTCAAGAGATCGAGACCATCCTGGCCAACATGGTGAAACCCTGTCTCTACTACAAACACAAAAAAATGAGCCAGGTGTGGTGGTGCATGCCTGTAATCCCAGCTACTTGGGAGGCTGAGGCAGGAGAATCACTTGAACCAGGGAGGCGGAGGTTGCAGTAAGCCGAGATTGTGCCACTATACTCCAACCTGGACAGAAGGAGCGAAACTCTGTCTCAAAAAAAAAAAAAAAAAAAAAAATTGGAGAGACAGAGAAATAGAGACAGACTGAGAGAGAGAATAAAACTGATTTCTTCAAAAGTGCAACTCCCTGACAATTAAACAACATATAATCTGAATGTGTTTGTACACAATAAATACTTATACAATACTGCAAGTTGTAAATTGTCTTAATTTTTAGGTATTGGGCCATGTGAGTCACCTTCGAAATTTCTCTTAATAGAGTAAATCGTGGTGTCAAGTTACACAATTTGTGTGAACAAATGAGATTAGATATACCCATAGAATTTACATATTTTATCTATTGCTATTATGATGTAAAGATGTTAAACCTTGTTACCTTGTTCTTTACTGTGTATTAATATTTATTTATACATCTCTAAAAGTAGTAATTGAGTTTAGGAGATAAATATAATTTGCAATGTTTCTAGGTCAATGCATGAAGTAATTCTATGTTTGTTCCTTGGCAATTCTACTACCTATTTCAAGTAAGGAAAATCTGTGGGAATGGCCAACTCTGAAACACCCATTGATTACCAAATACTGAGACGGCAGAAGCAAACTGCACTATGGCAGAACATAAAACTGAAATAGTTTGGAAGGTCTTTTTTCTGGAGTACAAGAGGATTCTGTAGTGGATGTGTTATCTGCTACCCAAGTGGAGGGTTTCCCCAGGTTGCTGATGTTTTGTGAAATATTGTAATTGACATTACAGTCTCTTGGGCCATCATTATCCAGCTGTATATAAAAACAAAGGACAAGCTTCACTTGTCAAAAAAGGATGTACGTGCAGCAAAAGTGTATTTAAAAGTGAAATTAAGAGGTTTTGAGTGTGTAAATCGTAATAATTAGATGTGTTTGGTAGTTCAAAATATGTGTCTCCTCAACGAATAGGAAGTATTTATAAATTGATGTGTGTTCTTCTTGTTCATGTGATGCTTCCTTTCCATTCATCTCTCAATATAACATTTTTTGTCATCTGCTATTCTTTATTGTGCTTTTTCCCCCTAATCCCTCACTTTCTGTGTGTGTATGAGTGTCCTCATCTCCTGTCTGCTGTTTGACACTTTCACTCAATTACATTTCCTCCACTCCTATTACATTTTTTATTTCTAACTATGTGGGCTCTGGAATTAAAAAAAAAGAAAAAGAAAAAGAAATGAGAAAATGGGATGTAACTACTACTTGAACAATATTTTCATAAGTCATATAATATAGACACTGATTATTGGTTACACTGAAATACAGGGGTAATGGAGAGGAAGAGGATAAAATGGTATATCTATGAGGGACATAAGCCTTATGTATCATGAAAAGAATATGATAGTAACACATAAAGTTAAAAGCAGTCAAGGAAAGTTTTTATTAATGTTTTTGCAAATTGTGTATATATTTAATATGGGAGAAATTATTTAGGTAAATATTTAAATATTACAAATGAGAACTACTGAAGTCATAGAATTGTGAGGAAGTCTTCATTACAAGACTTTTAGTACCTTTTGATTTTCAAATCTATGTTTAGGCATTATTTTGTTATCAATAAAATCAATATTTTATCTTACATTGCTATGAAATGTTGTAGTGTAATTCAAGTCACACTTTCTTTTACCCAATACAATAATTAAATAACTTGTTACTACTAAAATAGTAGGCTAATGTATGCCAGGGCAATTTGAGATGATGACTATCACATTCTAACATTCTTACAAGTCACAAATACATCCTACTCACTAAACACTGGTAGTAAGTGAAATTGAACGCTATGGGGGCCCCTGGTATCTCAGAGGGGTTGACTTCAGGATGCTGCAGACACCAACATCTTCACATCCTTGTCTCTGATGTAGAATGATGTAATATTTGCATATAACCTACGCACATCTTCCTCTGTACTTAAATAACTTCTAGATTACTTATAATACTTAATACAATGTAAATACTATGTAAAGAGTTGTTATACTGTATTCTCAATTTTTTTTATTTTTTTTTAATTTCTTCTTTCCAAATATTTTTCATCAATGGTTAGTTGTATCCACAGATATGAAAAACTTCAGATTAGGAGGGCTGAGTGTACTAGGTAAAAATTAAATTTCAGAAAACCTTGTCAAACCTCATTGCTTCTACATAAAAGAGGTTATATTGTGTGGATTTTGTTTGTTTTTAAGTTTTCAATTATCAAATGAAATTTAGAAACACAAGTAGGTATGATGTCTTGTTGGGAACGGTGTGGTTCAGTAAACATCATTATATCAATTATGTTTAGTCTGTAATGAATCTGTAATGAACTTTAAGCATTCAGTCGTTTTATTGCTGCATTGACATTTGTGTTTACAATGTTACTTGGCATTAATGTGGTATGATTTTATTTTGACTTTGTAACCACTCATATATTGTAATATTAAATTTTAAAATGCAGAAATAGAACTTCACTTATTTGCACACTGATTAAGCAATTTATGATTGCAAATTCTCCCAGAACTTTTAGGTAATTTTTCTATGTATTTTTAAATGATCACTCCACAGTGGTTTTATATCAATATTTGTTATCACTATTGGAGAGATCATTTGTCCTTATTCTGCAAAGCTGAATCCTGTATGCCAAATGCCAGAATCCTACACATTAATTTAGGCAATTTTAATACACGTTTGAAAAAAAACAAAATTGTATTTGCATCATTATATATAAAACACTATTTCATAAAAAGATCATATGTAAGTAGAAAACTGTCCAATATTCTTCTCTCTAGAAAAAACAGTGAAAGATCTGGACTAAAAAATCAATAGCTAGCCTCCTCATAAGTTAATACATTAGCTGAGGAAAGATACTACATTGATTTAGCTTGAACTTTCCTTCCTCTGCCAGCCACTTTAGGGATTAATTATTTTATCATTCAATCTGGGTTTTCCAATTTTTTCTTTCATTATCATCACATTTCATGGTGATTTGTTGACAGTGGTTTATTCTGAACCAATTTTGAATTGCCTTTGATTCAACATTTGACTCTCCGGGTTTCTAATATTATTCACCTATCACAGACCACTTTGCCCTGATCTGTTCTAATAGGTCCATAAGATAATTTTCAAAGAAATCAGATGTTATTCCCGAAATGGGCTTCTGTCTTTCCTATTTGTGAACAGTTAACACGATTTCACGTATAAATTCAAAAGCGTGTTTGGAAATAATATTCTTTTAATTAGATGTTCTGCTTACATGTATGCACCTTCCTGAGCTATTAAAACATAGAAAATACGAATCTGAGACAATAGCATACAAGTAAATGGTAGCAGAATATAAGTGACATAATATAGTCAAGCAATGGTCATGATATAATTTACCCTAGGTATAGCTTGACATCATTTATTTGAATTTTCTAAGTAGTTAAAATATTTATTTATTGCTGGATTATTTCATTAAGGGCCCATATTATCATAAATAACATTTGTTTAAAGCATGCTCTGTATAAATCCTTGATTAAAGATTCAGAGATAATAGGATGGCTTTTGTATTTCACAAAAGATCTGATCTACAAGGATCATAACACGTATTCAGAAACAAGTACAAAATATTACCATTGCCAAAATAAAAGATTTAATTAATTATAGCATGGATTTCTGAGATGTCATTCCATGGAGAAATATCTTCGAGGATATAAGTAGAAGCAGCCTCTTTATGAGGACCATGAAAAATGGATGACATAGAAAATCATATTATGTTATTGTTTTGATGGGATTTGAAGGTCAGGATGGTTCAAAAGTTCATTTGTTTCTTGACTCTATCCTTTAACATGTCCACCATTGTCCCTTCCATCAATTTATTTGAAGATATTTATTTAATGACTCACAATGTCATACCTACTAAGTCAGCCAACTTTAGCTGTAGAGATTTTGTAATAGAATAGTTTCAATGGACTCTATCTCTTTGTGTACTGTATATGTTATTATAAATTTTAATCATATAATACATACAGAAGGTTTTGAAATGGATGTTTAAATTCTCCAAAGATATATGTTCATGAGGAGAAAGGAGTCGTACACATATACATAAACTTACAAACCAATATACACACATATACAATGTAGATGTGTTGTTAAAATTACATATGTACTCCCATAGTATTCAGATCATAATTCTTCAGGAACTCTATTACTCACATATTCACAGAGCAAATAAATCAAATAAATCCAATCCTTTCATAATTATTATTAAAATAGATATATAAAATAATAGAGTCTATTCTGAACGTTGTGAGATTTCAAGATTTTAATATACTCTGAGCCTAGAAGAAAACTGCATATGAGACTATCCATGCATTATTGTCATTTTTAATAGTTGTGATGTCCGTGTACTTGACATATAAGTAGATTTATTGCTTGTACTTTTTCCCTAAATATTTTAAACAGAGAATATTTAATAATTTGGTAAAACATCATTACTAAGAGTCCCTTAGATGCTACTGAAACCCAATTCAATGATTTACTCGGGAGCTCTAATTGGCTCTGATTTTATGAAAGAATCACATTGCTTGAAAAATTCTTCTTCATAGATAAAACTGATGATATTTTTACACTGTTGGTTTATTTAGAGAAAACTGAATTTTCATGTGAAAATTTATGTAAGAGAATATATTACATTTAAAATTTATTTTATCTGAATTTATTTATTTATTTATTTATTTTTAGATCGAGCCTTAGTCATTCAGGCTGGAGTCCAGTGGTGCGATCTCGGCTCACTGCAACCTCCACCTCCCAGGTTCAAGCAATTATCCTGCCTCTGCCTCCAGAGTAGCTGGGATTACAGGCACCCAACAACATGCCCAACTAATTTTTGTATTTTTAGTAGAGACGGGGTTTCACCATGTTGGCCAGGCTGGTCTCAAACTCCTGACCTCAAGTGATCCACCCACCTAGTTCTCCCAAAGTACTGGGATTACAGCTGTGGGCCACTGCACCCGGCCTTATCTGATTTTCAATACAGTATCTGAAAGATAGACAAGTACATTCATTTTTAACAAAACACATATGGCAATTTCTTATGCATGTTTTTGATAGGTTCTTGGAAACTGTGACTTTAAGCAAACAACGTGTAATGAAATCAGTTTTACCATGAGCTAATTGATTTAAACAAATGGTAAGTTCCTATGGCACGTTTCTGATCACAAAAACATCAACGATTTTCTAAAGGAAGACCAAAATAATTCTAATATTAAAAATTAAAATACATGTGATTCATGCATGCACTTGAGAAAGATTAATAAAAACAAGTAAGACAATTATTAACTCAGTTATTTCAGTAAGGATCATGGGTGACCAGAGGCTATACTGGGAGTTCAGGGCACAGGTGGGAACCAGCGGTGGACAGGATGCCATCTCATTGCAGGGTGTGTGTGCTCACACACACACACACACATACACACACACACACACTCTCAGACTGGGACAAGGTAGAAATGGCAATGGACCTAATATGCAAATCTTTGGAATATGGAAGGAAACTGTAGTACCCAGAAAAAAACCCCACAGACATGAGGAGGACATGCAAACTTCATACCAACAGTGGCCTTTACCAGGAACCCTTTTTTTTCCCCCCCTCATCAAGTTTATAACAAAAGATGGTGAACAAAATGTTATTTGAAGACCTGCTATATTTATTACTCACCTACTCAATAAATAGCATTCTGCTAAGTGAACTGGGCTATAAAAATGATTAAACCACCGTCTCTCTCTGGGAAGAGTTCAATATAATCCAAAGTATTTAAAGTGGTTGGGTTATAGTACAGACTACATAAATTTAGTCTGTATAGTTTGTAAAGTTGAAGAGGCTGAATCTAATATATATATATATTTTCTCTTAAAAATGTTTTAGGAATTGCATTCACACTTAGCTTAAATAACAAGACAGAGAATTTCCTAGAAGAATGTCACGAATCAATTGCTTATTGAAATTCAGTAGATTTTTAACAGCCAGAGATAAAGCCTATTTTTAAACCCCTATTCTTCTTCACCCTAGATTTAGGAAACATGAGTATAGTAAGCATTTGGCAAAGTCCCCTGATGAAAGTAGGAGCTCAATATTCATTTGCATTATGAATAAATGAATTGCACCTGTTTCGGATACTTGGCTCTCTTCACCTAGAAGCAAACAAATAAAAAATTGAGAAAAATGTAGTCAGAAATTTTCATATTTCTGAAAAAAAATACTGTGCATACTTTTCTAAATGAAATCTTGAAATTAATTAATTTAATGTTACCTATAAAGGTTAATAAATAAGGCTCTTTCTCAATAGCTATAAGTAATTTAATTTTAATCGTTTTCTGTGAGATTTTTTATTGTCTTTAGTAAGCAACATCCATGAAAACTGTTTGATTGTATTAAGGATACTGAAATACTATCCCTTTCACCTCATGATAACCACATTACACTCATGCTGCAAAACACTTAAAGGAAGCAAACACACTTTGGAAACTTGGTCTGGAAAAGTAAACCAAAGAGTGAAAACATGGGCTACATATTCAATTAATGCTTACAATAATTGGAGCCTTCAAAACAAGTGTTACTTAAGTACTATTTAAATATTTTCTTCTGGCTGGGCGCGGGGGCTCACACCTGTAATCCCAGCACTTTGGGAGGCTGAGGCGGGCAGATCATTACAGGTCAGGAGTTTGAGACCAGCCTTGCCAACGTGGTGAAACCCTATCTCTACTAAAAATACAAAAATTAGCTGGGCGTGGTGGCGCACACCTATATTCTCAGCTACTCGGGAGGTTGAGGCAGAAGAATCACTTGAACCTGAAAGGTGGAGATTGCAGTGAGCTGAGATTGTGCCACTGCACTCCAGCCTGGGCTACAGAGCGAGACTTCATCTAAAAACATTTAAAATATATATACATATATTGTATATATATAATATATATATATTTGATGATATAACTATGATATCAATAAAGAATGCTAGTGCAAACATAGGTGTCCCCTATGTGTGTATATATGCGTGTGTGTGTATATATATGTGTATATATATGTGTGTGTGTATATATATATTTGTTTATTTTCCAGAGGTAAACAAAAAAGAAGACAACATTTGGAAAGTTTATTAGGAAGAATAACTCATGTCCTTTGCCAAAACAAGGATGGAGCTGGAAGTGATTATCCTAAGTGTAATAACTTAGAACCAGGAAATCGAATGATTTATGTTCTCACTTATAAGTGGGAGCTAAATAATGGGCAGACATGGATATACAGAGTGGAGTGATTGACACTGGGAACTTTAAAAAAGGAGAGGATGAGAGAGAGGTGAGGGTTGGAGTGTTATCTATTTGGTGCAATGTTCACTATTCAGATGATAGGTATACTAAAAGCTCAGACCTCACCACTGTGTAATATAACCACGTAACAAACCTGCTCATATACTCCATGAATCTATAGAAATAAAAATTAAAAAGAGGGAACATTAAAAAAGAATAAAGTGTCATAATATATGTTAGGAATTACAAGTAGAGTAACTGGGCAATCAATGTATCAAGTTCTTCAGTAAGTTAGGACACCTGGGTTTGCACTAGCATTCTTTTTGATATCATAGTTATATCATCAAGCTGGATAAATTCCACCAACAATTTGTATAGTCCTTTTAATGGAACCGCTTCAAACATCAGTATCTTCTTGTTGATTAGGTGTATAACCCTGACAACATCCTATACTGATTAGTCAGTGCCCAGGTGTTCCTGAACTCTTTCCTGCATTTCAGTATCATCATAACCTGCCTCCTCAATACTTATTTCATATTATTCATGAGATAACCAATATAAACTTTCAAAGTGCAACTAAATTGCAGAGTGCATGTAAGTTTTCACCTGAGAACAGCATTATTTCATCACATTAAGCAGTTATCAGTAGTTATTCTTTTTGGGTAATCTTTTCCTTGTAAGAATTTTAACTTGCAACAAATTATGTTTGTAACATGTAACTTAACTGTACTGCACTGTAAACAAATAATAAATAGAGGCAAACACATACATGGTCTACTGGAAAATTAAAAATAATTCTTAAATTAGCCTCTTAAACCTCTATATTTTTAGGCTACTATTTGATCCCTTTTTCTATTTCTTTCCCTCTGTTTTCTGATTCTGAACAAGAGTTAATTTTCCAGTCTCACTAATAATCTTTAGTAGATTCACACTTACATTATGCAACCTAAATTCATTTGGAAGAAGCAATATATGTAAAAAATATTGGCATTCATACAACAAGATTATGTCCTTGCTTAATTAAAATTATTTTTAATATACTGTAATAAGTAAAATTTATAACACCATAATATATGACAAGTTTTCTTTATTTATAATTCACTTTTAATGTCTTTATTATATAAACACTTTTTTAAGTGACAAGAGAAAGTTGTCTTTTTCTTCTTTTTTCTGAAATGAGTTTCCCTCTTGTTGCCCAGGCTGTAGTGCAGTGGCGCAGTCTCTGCTCACTGCAACTTCCGCCTCCTGGGTGTAAGCGATTCTCCTGCCTCAGCCTCCCGAGTAGCTTGGATTACAGGCACCCACCACCATGCCCAGCTAATTTTTGTATTTTTAGTAGAGACAGGGTTTCACCATGTTGGCCAGGCTGGTCTTGAACTCCTAACCTCAAGTGATCCACCCACCTTGGCCTTCCAAAATGCTGGGATTACAGGTGTGAGCCACCATGACGGGCCTACAAAAGTAATTTTTAATATATGCCACTAAGTGTTTTAAGTATGGTGATAATGAATTAAATCACTAGTCATTCTCTGCATTTCTATTTTACTTGAAATCTAAAGTATAAAAAAGATCTCGGTAATTTTAAACAGTGTATCTTAAATGAAATGTAAACTACTCAATTCTTGTAATAATTGAATTAAACCCAGTTTTAAACTCCGATTTGTACCACAATAAGGTACTAACCAGAATGTAATCATTTTTGTTTTTAAAATTCATCAAGTTGTAAAAGGTTTTGCACTAAAACGTAAAATATATAACTAACATTGCATGGAAATAATCATTGTAAGATGAATTACCACTAATTGACACATTGACACATTCAAGTACGTTTTATTTTATTTTTTGAAAAGGGTTAATTCTGCTCTTTTCTCTCTGTCCAGATCTGACTGCATCCCCGGGCAGGTATGTTCCTGTATACTAATTAGTTGCCCCAAGGTCTCTATTAAGCTTTGACTATATCTCCAGAGCTGTCAGAGGAATTAACAACTAGGACTGCATTTTACATATAAAGGAATGTAACCTACTTTTCAAAACTTACTCATTCTGGTATTAGTGCTGATGGACCACTTTAAAAAAAACTTGTGTAAATGTCTTCAAATGAAGAAACATTTAGCTATCTACTGTTTCCAGTTGTAAACAACAAGAACACTAATGTACATTTACTTGTCATAAACACCATGTGAACTTTTGTTGAATATATACATTTATTTTCCTGTCTAACCTTTTAAAAATATATCTGAGATTAAATATCATATCTTACATTGTTTGGCATATTAGCAGATACAGACATCTTGAAAAATCAGTATCCCAGACACTGCTAGGAAGCAGTATGCTCTTATGGATGGAATCCCATAGCATATGGCTCTTTCCTATTTCAGGTATTATTAATCCAAACTCTAAAAAGTATTCACAATTTACCTGTAACATTACATGATCCTAGGAGTGGCATTATAACATACCCTTATTGTGTGTTTATAATATTTACGGCAACACATGATTGTGAAACTTCTAAAAAAAATTAATGCTTCAGGGTGTTCTTACATTTAAAACCGTACACTGATAATTTAATAAGCATAAATTGTTCAGAGGGAAGGATTGATAGATCTTTGGGAAAATAAATAGTGAAAATAAAAGTACTATGGAAGAAAAGCCATGTTTCATTTATGTATTAGGAACTATAAATCTATCCAATAAAAACTTACAGCAAAAAAAAAAAAAAAAAAAAAAGAGTTGAAGAGAAAAAAGTAGAACAATAAAAAATAATTGAAAATAAACCATATGGCACTAGATTAAAGTTGGAGACATTACTATAAACTCATGTTTAGATATATAGGCTCTATGTATGTATGTGTGTATTCACATACGGCAACACACATACACACATACATACAGGCCCAGTGACACAGCACTAACAACAATCACATCCTGTGTTCAAATATCATGTTCTACATGCCATTTTCTGATAAAAATACCATTTTCTGATCTTCAGGGATACCTAGAGAAACAGTTTATTGTAGAGCTACAGCTCTAGAAAAATGTAAGGAAAAAAACAAATTAAGCTTGGAACATCTTAGAGTGCCAGAAAGTAAGGAAATGCTCAAAAAATAAATGTTAGGGTCACATAAAACAAATAAATAACACCACCAACAACAAAAGGAGGCAAACTGAAAGAGTTCCCAATGGGAAAAACTGGAACTTTTTAAAAAACAAAATTAATATCTTATTATTAGCCTATAACCCAAATAATAAAATAAACATCCATTAGCCATACTGATATAAATAAAATATTGTATAGTAAATAAATGCTGAAGAAGGGAGAAATATTTCAAGGAAATGACAACTAATTTATAATTCACCCAGAGACTCCCTTGCTAGGAGTCCACTCTTTTGAGTGTACACTGATCTAACTGACTAGGTTTCAAAGAGAAGTGGATAAAAAGGGAAATGTATCTGGACAAAAGAGAACTTTAGCAGACACTACCTCAGTGAAGTAATTAAGTTTAAAAGCTGTATCACCTGACCTTACATAAAGAAAAAATTATTTCATCTCTGTGACATTCATTTGAAAATCTCATACATCTATAATCATTAGGAATATATCAGCCAAATTCATACAGAGAGACATCCAGAAAAATATCTGGCAGGTATTCGCCAAAAATCTTCAAGGTCATGAAAGGCAGTGATAAATGGTCGCAGGCCACAGCCGTCTCACGAGGCATGGTGATTAAACACAATATGGTATACTAGATTAGATCCTGACATGGACGAAAGGAATTACCGGAAAAACTTAAGAAATCTGAATAAAATTTAGAATTTCATTAATAGTCATGTGTCTTTATTGAACCACAACAATAAGATTTTGTTTTTTAAAAAGCCTTTGTAACCTTGTAGAGGGGTATTCATAAAAGCTATGAAAAAGGCGTTGGATGTTGGAAAGAAAGGAATTCAAGAGACAAAGATGAATGAGGCTGAATTTGATAAGGAATATGCACAAAAATTTAAAACCCAAACTCCAAAGTTATAACTCAGGAAACTTGAATAAGCTACAATAATGTTAACAGCATGAAACTGAAAAACTTACAACATCTTTGTAAACAGAGAAGGGCAGGTTCAGAATAGGAGTAGGTGACAAAAGCAACATTTTATTTGGGACAGGGATAGAAGTATGAGTGAGCAATATTTTGTGTGGGTTTCTAGTATTTTAAGACATTGTATCTAGTCGTGGTTTCTAAAGTATGAAAATATTTTTTTCATTTGAAGTATGATCTCTAATGTAAAAGAAAAACAAATGGAGAGATGATGGCATCCTTGACAAATGAAAAATAATGCAGTTTAACTAGAAATAATTTAATATTCTGGTTTGAGAGATTAAGAATAAAATATAGGAAAATTCAGGAAGGTACTTCTTGCCACGCTGAGGAATTTCCATATTGTGCTGAAGCAAATCAAAAACACTGTAATTCCAAACCTTCTGATCAATAATTAGAATTGTATTTTAAAGACTAAAGCGGGAAAATGTGTAAAAGACTGATAAAATACTGAATGAATTTATGGATCTGAACTAATAGGGGTAATTGAAATGCAGAAAAGCAAATCCATTTGAGAGTAATCAAATAAATAAAACCAAGCCAATGTTTTCTACAATTATATGTTTATATATAGGAAAGGGATAACTCAAGATTTTCTCTCAGATTTCTAAGCCAAGGAGAAGAGTGAATAATCTCAAGAGGTGACAAGGGGTCTAGTATTTAGGGAAAAAAAAAATGTTTTGGGTAGGTCCTTGGGTAGATAGTGTAAAGACACACCCAGTCAAATTCTTTCCCAACCAACTTTTTCCTTGCCTTTTACTTCCGGGAATCTAAAACCCGAAGAGGCAGTTGTAGTAGGGTTACAGTCAGTGACATGCAGGTTGAATTTTCATGGAAAGCTTCTCTTCACAAGTAAGGAGGAAAATTTTCACTGGAGAAAGCATGCATGTCTCTTTTCCCTTTTTCCATGTGAAATACTGACAGATGGCTGCACTGGCTCAGCCATTTCATGAAAGTGAGGTAGGAAGCATGAGGTAAATTACAAGATACCTTGTCAGACTATGCAACCAATGCAACAGCTGTCTAGCTCCAAAATTATTGTAATATTTAAGCAATGATTTGTTGGAAAATCTTTATCATGCAGTCAAAATGTATTCTATTTTAGAAGAGATACCAAACACAGAAAAAAGGAAATGATCATCAAATCACTTGCAAGTAGATAAAGATATACACAAATTCATAAGATGGAAAAATATTACAAGAAAGAAAAATTATTTTCTGGTGGCAAATAAGGAACTCTCATCCAATTGAGTTATTTTTGTCTTGGTGCCATTTCAGAATCGAGATATTATTCTGAGTAATAAATATACACAGTGAAACTGGCTAAGTCATATATGATCTTTATTAAATTGCTTTAGGTTATATTTTCTCTCCAAATCTCCACAAATTGCATATAATTTTCAAATTGCATAAAAGTTATTTTGTTTGCCAAATCACATAGACAAAATGAAAGTATAACAAAAGCTAAAACAGGAAAAGGTTTAAAATATTATTCTTTAATAAATTTGTTTCTATGAAGAGATACAGTAAGAATACTGAAACTTTGAGTGCTTCAAGGTTTCTATAGAAAATAGTTTAAAAACCTCAATTCTAGCCTAGGTTTTCTACAAATAAATGAGATGCTTTATCACAACATCATTAGTGGCAAAAAACACAAATTAAAAACAAACAAAAAAAATCAAGATAGCCAGTAACCCAGAGAGGCAAGTTGAATTTCATGAAGTTCCTTTAACTATAAATTTTAATTGTTGCTCTAATAAAATGTAATGTACATTTTCATCATCATAACATTATTCTTACTTTTCATGATTTAATAAAAGCACCTCCATGCATTTGAGCACGTGAGGAATAGCAATGATAAGCACCCCCCTGCTACAAATTTTCTGTTTCTTTAAGTCAGGCAAAAGGAAAATTTTCAAGGTTTTCATATGTCCTGCAAACATTACCTCCTTGTTATAAAAATGACAAAAACGTTTGTACAAGGCGATGGAAACTTTAAACCCCTTTCGCCACCAGGGTTGAACTCACACTACTCCTTGCTAGTGTTACATCCTGGGTATAGAGCAGGATGTTTATCTGATAGATACAAAATAAGTAATTGGCCCACAGTAACAACTGGGCATTGCTTCATTTACCTTAAC
This sequence comes from Macaca thibetana thibetana, assembly GCF_024542745.1. Lineage (NCBI taxonomy): Eukaryota > Metazoa > Chordata > Mammalia > Primates > Cercopithecidae > Macaca > Macaca thibetana. The sequence goes on from NC_065594.1 coordinate 66,194,982, forward strand.
AGAAGTGAAGTAGAAAGTAGCTTTGAAAATGTTCTGAACCCTATTTAGAGCAGAACCCTGTAATTTTAAACTTTACACTTTGTTTTTCTTAGTACTTAACACTAGTCTACAAACATTTTGAAAGTATCCAGAAAAATAATTGAGGATAAATGCAACATGTTGAAGAATACATGTTTTAGGATAACAATTTCCCACATAAAGATGCTATTATTTTACCATTATATTAATATCACTTTAATTATAAATATCTTTTTTTTCTGTGTAGAAATCATGCATATTTACAGCTACTATTTGTCTTAATATCTCATGTAATTTTAATGCTGTTATATCCACATATTATGTAGAGAATTTGAAGTGACTTTGAGGTGGATATTTAAAGTTGCATTATCAAAATAGAGAGCAGTGGAGAATAATTTTTACAATTAGTCTATGCTTTTGTTGTTAAATGTTTAAGCACTTCATTCAATTCTAAGCTTCCTGCAAGCCAATGACAAAATGAAAATATGATACAGTAAATATGTCTCATTCTATGAAAAATATAACATTATTTACTCAAGAGCTAACACTGTTCAACTGAGAAATGTATGTGTGTGTATGTGTATGTGTGTGTGTTTCGTGCATTCCAACAAAATATTAAATTAAATACAATGGACTGAGTCTTCAAAAGGTATATTATGAATATACGAAATCATTCAACTTGAGAGTATTCCTTGGACCCTCAAGAAACAGGTAAAATGTTATTTAAAAAAGATAGTCATTACTCCTTAGGTATCTGTACTGGTATTTGTGAATATTATCTTCATATACTAATTGTAAAAGAAATTAGAGATGAATATTTTGTGGCATGGCTATGTCTAGTGTTATTTATAAGATTTGATTTTAAACACTACACATTTATTTTTATGATGACAGCATTAAATGTGGCAGCAGAATGTTTGAGCCTACTTTTCATTCCACTTGAACATTGATCTGTGAAAAAGCTGTAGCAGCAGTGTTAATCAATGCATAAAGCTAGCACTACCATTCCATAATTCACCCAGATAGAGACAAGAAATGGTGGACCCAGCGTTAATATGTGGCTGCAGTCATCTGGATTGCAGTCAGTTTAATTTAAGCAGAAGCTGAGTAGATCATTTATCAGGATTGAATGTATTACTGTAATTCATTGCAGTGACTGTAGGGAAACAGCAGTAATATAGATGTGTGGCTGTAACTCATGATGACACAACCTGGCCGGCTGCTCTCTATAGTGCTATTTTCAGCTAGAGCAGCCTTTCTCTCAGAAATTTTAGAACACTGTTGACTTATTAAAAAAAAAAAAAAAAGATCAGATAAACAAAGTATCATCTCCCAGAACATATTGAGAAAGATTAAAAGTCTATCAATTTCTTTCAAAATAAAAGAAGTGTTTGTAAGATAAATACTTTATGGTGATTACTGATCCTCTCAGTTTTTCCAAAACTATTATATTCTCCAGTCCAGGATGAAAAACTCTGGCCTCATACGCTTCTTGGTATTTTTACAGCTACTTGGAGAATTTAAACTTTTTGATCCAGGTTTGCTCATACTAGTTAGCATTTAAATCCTGAACTCTGCTAGTTAATTTCCTTTTCCTACGTCACACTGAGTGTCTCCTAGCAGTTAAAATGGAAATGATTCAGTTATACAATATGTTTCTTCTTAATCTTACTTGCTTAAAATAAATTTATAAATTATGTAAGCCTATTGCAAAACCTTGTAAGTTTGCCCAAGCAAGCCCTGAAGGTTATTATTTTTTTATACTTTGCTAATAAAACAAAAAAAAAACAAATACAGACACTTTAGTATATTTAACTTAATATGTGTTTTTAAAATCATTTTAATTTTACTGACTCACACTTTTTTTATAAAAAGACTTGTTTAGAAGTTACCTCATGCAAGTATGTTTTTTTAATTGTGATACAATAGACACAACATAAAATTTATCATTTTAACCAGTTTTATATGCAAAGTTCAACTTTATTAAGTACATTCATATTTTTGTGCCACTGTAAGCATATTTGAAAGAGTAATCAATTTCCAATCTATTTATCTTTTTCTGATCTTTTAAGAATTTTCTTTGTTATGAATCTACAGCCTTCTCCTCATTTTACTACACTAGATCCCTAGTAGCCTAATGTTTGTAACACGTTTCTTACATTTTCCTATGACTACAGCTTTGCTATAGACACTCTACTAATAAATGTTGCTTTTTAAAAAAGCAAATTATATTACAATTCTGTTTTAAATTTTTCATCAACACATTCATTCTGCAAAACCTAAAACTTAAGTTCAACATTTAAGTGGCCATCAATGATTTTTCTGTTTCGTCTTCCATCTCTCTCACTCAAATCTCACTTCTCATCAAAACCGATCCACTTGTTATTGTACTTTAGTGTTTTAGAACTCCCTAAATTTGCAAAGGCTGTCAATTTTGTGGAAAGAACCATCTACCCTTTATACACCTTGATCCATCTTTAAATTCTTCCCTTATTTTCTTTATTGTGAGTACTTCTCTGAATTAAACCCTCTTACCTCTCGAGTACAATTCTAGGGTATACATATATATAGCAGTGGATCTGTTTTGCAATATATTTGTAATTATATATTTCCATGTCTATCCCACTAAACTCAATTTACGTAATTTACTTATTTATATATGATCTCATAATCTCTTCATATACAGCAATTTTAAAAGACAAATTTTAAGGCTGGTGTTATAATAACAAAGCTAGAAAGCATATCCTTTTCCTTTCAAGGAGTTTCAAGTTTATTACTATGTGCATGCATGTCTAACACATGATATATTTTAGTTTTAGGTAAATATAAGTTGAATGAGTACATGGATTAATAATTTTAATCTTCTACGTATTGGATATCAATAATGTCAGCAAATTTCTATCTTAGCTGTGTCTTAATCATCACATAATTATATATATATATATATATATCGACTTCCTGATTGCTTATTCTATTCTATGTGTGTGTGTGTGTGTGTGTATATATATACACACACACATATATATATATACACACACACACACACACACATATATATATATTTCCAACTGGACAAAATAATTTAGCATAATAAGGGAACTTGCATTTGAAAGAATGACTAAGATAACAATTTGAAGATTTTATCTATATAATATAGGTTGAAAATATATAATTCATAAATTCAAACTGTAAATTACATTTTATAAATAGAATAATTTTAGACTCAAAATCAAATAAAGATTTATGGGCGGTAATAGTTTTTTGGAAGCTATATAACATGCTTTTCTTTTATTTATGAATATAGTGAAAAGGATAACTAATGGTATAAGTTAGCTATTTGATAAGCTGCATATAAAACAAGATAAAATAAGAGTACATTTTAGTACTAAAATATATAGTTCAAGGAATGTCTCAAATGGAGCAAAGAATTGGTTCCTTTATCTATTTTTTGTACTTTTCACTGTTAATATTTCTGTATCAATACGTATGGCTTAGAGAAATTTTAAGAATAAGCATTCTATTGAACTAAAAACAAGTTAAAGGCAAAAAAATTACATTGAATCTAAAGTTTTCATGAAAATATGCGATTAAACTTTATTTTTATTTTTTCAGATTTAAAAATGTATTTCTTATATATTAAATATGTCCCTAAGAATTTTACCAGTGATGTAGCTGCTCTAGATATTTTTAAAATATACAATGTGAATTCTTACATAAGTTCAATATAATATTAGAGATTTGTGGAATATTGATAAAAGTTACACATTAGATATGTTAATAAGTGCTCTATGGCATATGTTATTGAATTGCTTTTTTTAGTTTTAATTTCTTAATTTAGAAATTATTAAGTCTCCATGATGTCCCTGTAAAATAACTACAGGACTATGATATCAACAAGGGGTTATTAAATGCCCAATATGATCCCATCTCTGACTAGGACCTATTAATATATATGCGTGTGTGTGTTTGTGTGTGTGCGCGGATGTGCGTGTGTATTCTATTTTATTTAATTTTTACAAGCATACAATTTTTCTTTATTTGCAGGTAAGGATAGCATGTCTCACAAGGGTTTTAATGTTTACTAAGGGTCACACCCAAAGATGATAGAATGGAGCCAAATTTCATATCCATATTAATATATTTAGTATGCTGTAGTTAATTCATCATGTCAATCTTAATTCCTATTTTAAGTTCTCTAGGTTCTGGTCCCTCGTTTTTAGTCACCCGTCCTTTTTCATAAAAATGTACTCTGTGCATTTGCAGAGTAGTTTTTATCAGACTGCTTGATGCCAGTAACATTTGGAGTTCCAACAACCCCCTTCTATTTTGTATTGTAACTATTTATTCAAAGCTAACCAGTGTTTCTGCTGATACAATTTTCTCAAGAAACTTGCACGTCTTTCCTGGATTTCATAAGTATTCACTTCCATAGTTTGTTGAACAGTTTGTTCAAGACAATGAAGATTTTAATAACCATATTCCACATTTTTATCAAAAATTGTTTACCCTCTACCACTGCCCCATTCAAAAACCTCTCCTATATTTTAGCTATTTGTTTCAAAAGCACTCCACTTCCAGGTGGCAAAATCTGTATTTATTTTCTATTGCTGTGCGGCATTATTATGATGAATTTGACAGATTAATACAACACTATTAGGTTACAATTTCCACGTATAAGCATTCTAGCATAGCATGGCCTGGTTCCCTGCTCTGTTTCTCATAAAGCTGAAATCAAGGCTGTTAGCTGGATTACATTTCTACTTGGAGGCGCTGGTGAAGAATCAGATTCCAAGCTCCTTCAGTTGGTTAGTCATACTCGGTTACTTGCAGTTGTAGCACTGAGGTCCTTGTTTCTTTGCGAGCTATCAGATAGGAGCTGCTGTCAACCCCAAATAACTCCAGCATTCCTTTTTATGCCACTCCTTCCATTTGAAAAGCTAGAAAGAGAATTTTCTTCTCATTGAATGTTTTTCCCTCTTTGAAATTCTGACTTCTGACTCTGACCTCTACAGCCAATTTAAAGATTCGGAGTTGTTCGCTTAGGACCACTCAAATAATTTTATATTTTAAAATCAGATCTGATACTTTAATTACATTCGCACAGTTCCATCAAAACTATACCAAGGTTAGCTTTTAAAAAATTAAGGGAAGATGTGTAAATATCATGGCCCAGGAATCTTGGCAACACATCTTTGAATTCCACTTATCACGACTGCTATCAATATTATAAACCTGATTAAAGCCTTGATTTTGCAACAGTGTAAATTAATTTTTAAGTCTCTTCTAATAATATCTAGGACAGTAATTAATAAAATAACGTAGGTTTGCCACGAAATTTTTAAAATCCTAAAGGACATTTATTTTGAAAATGACAGACTATTGTTTTAACATAATACATTATTTAGTATACCTTGTAACATATATTTACTAGAAAATTATTAATTATTAACATACGCATCCTACATAACATACACATTTCAATATGTAAATAAGAACACCACTCTGTTTCTGTATTATACTAAATAGATTATACTAATAGATTACACATGACTACACTGATATTTTCTTTACAAAATAGTGTGGAAACTTTTATATCAGAATAATGCTGAAGATTATATTCCTCAAAAAGAAGTTACAAACTCAGTGTATAATTTTTCAATTTCGTATAAACAATATTGGTATAACAGCATTCTCTCAGAATGAAATATATAACTGTCGTTGTGTCATTATTATGAAGACAATCTGTTATTTGATGAGGCTTTACTGTGAAGGAGCCTTTCTTTATTTCTATACAATGTGACCAGCTCCCATCCATTAACAACAAGCATGGAGGACACGAATTTTATGAGGTGAGTATTGGCAATGTGAGATGTGTATTTTCTAGTTTAATTTATACTAAGATTTTATTAATTACCATACTCTAGAATCTATACCCCATAGGTGGTTAAATTGCATTCTAATTGGCAATACAGATCTCCAAATGTGGATACTAAAAATCCTTTATTTTCCTTATTGAATGTTAGAATTGTTAGAATAATCTTGTTTGTAAAGTTAGTGACTGTTGATTGGAATCATGTATTGAAGAAGCACCTCTTTACTGAAAAAGTTAGTGGCATGTTAGATAGATTTTATATATTATATTATATTATATTATAATTTATTTATTTGAGACAGAGTCTCAATCTGTTGCCCAGGCTGAAGTACAGTGGTGCAATCACAGCTCACTGTAACCTCAAACTCCTAGGTGCAAGCAATCTTAGCTGGGACTACAATATTGCACCATTACACCCCACTAAATTTTTTTTGTATTTTTTATTTTCGTAGAGATGAAGTCTTGCTGTGTTGTTCAGGCTAGTCTGGAACTCATGACCTCAAGGAATCCTCTCATCTTGGCGTCCCAATAAATATACCTAATATTGTGGGGTGCATTGTCTCATGCTGAGATTACAGGCATTGGCTCATGATGCCTGTAGTTGGCCCATAATTCCAGCATGAGACAATGTGCCCACAATTTTAGGTATATTTATTGAGTAACATATTTTAGAGACATTCTCTGCCCTTAGAAAACAAGGTGAAAGAATCCATTCAACTCAGTTTTCTATTTCCTTAAAAGTGACTCCTTACTCAGATATTAAAGGCTTTGGTGGCTCGAAATAAATTTAGAGTACTCACTATCTGATCCAGTCTAAGTTTAACTGGGTTATATCCCTGATATAATGATGCATTTACTCTGAAAGATCTTTTCATACAAAATGTAATAGGGTGAGATAGCTTAATCATTGGGCTCAAAAAATAAATGTGTGCATGAGTTTATGTCACTACTTGATAATTAATTTTAGCACACTTTCTATCTGTAGATGTTGTAGTATTTTAAGTTTTGGTAAAGTTAAGAAAGAATTGTTATATTTAACTTATCACTAATCATATTGTCGTTTACTTTGACTTATCAAATACTTCATGACTAAATCAGCATGCCATTTACCAACACTAGTACTTTTATACTAGACAGTTGTTTTCTTATCTTCTGATTTTTCTAAGAAAAACATTCATTTTCTAAAATAGAATTAATAGTTAATGTACACAGATTACATTCAATACAAAGAATTTGTTTAATTAGTTCACTTCACTGTGTTACCAAAATCTGTAAAACATTAATTGTATAGAAAGAGTAGTTCTGATTTAGAGAAATAAAAAATAAAATAAAATACTAATTGGTGATTTTGGATGCATAGTTATTTCTTTCATTTATTTATTGGAAAGACACTTATTAGTTACCAGGTACTAAGGATGTAAAAGTGTTCACATCATAATCAGGCAGAAAATTATTAAAAGAAAAATGGTGAGGCAATGTGCTAAGCATTCTGATAGAGGTTTAAGAAGAGTTCCATGCTAGGAGAGGTAGCTTATGCCGGTAATTTCAGCACTTTGGGAGGCTGAAGTGGGCAGATTGCTTGAGCACACAAATTGGAAACCATCCTGGTCAACATGGCAAAACCCTGTCTCTACCAAAAAATACAAAAGTTAGCCCGGTGTGTTGGCAGACATTTGTAGTCCCAGCTACTTGGGAGGCTGAGGTGGGAGAATTGCTTGAACCTGGTGAGGTCAAGGTTGTAGTGAGCTATGATGGCACCACTGCACTCCAGCCTGGGTGACAGAGCAAAATCCTCTCTCTCAAAAAAAGAAAAAAAAAAAAAAAAAAAAAAAAAAAAGGTCTGAAATAGTAATGTGGAGAGAAGAATTAGGTCTGTTTGAAAGATCATAGACAAATTCATAGGAAAGGAAACATAGGAAAGGAAACATATTAGTTAGGCTTCAAAAAAAAGTAGTGGTTGTGTTGCTAGAGAGAAAGAGTTAAAGGGAAAAAATACAGGAGTAAATTTATAGAAATGTAACCACATAGGTATATTTGAGCATGTTTAGAAATCCCTATAATCCTGGTGAATTGGTGTTCTACTGTGTAATGTGGATTTTGTCTTTTCCATTCGAATCCAGAGAAAGCTAGCAGTACAAGAATCATGTGACTGCCCAGGCTTTTTCAGTTCAGGCTTCTTTCTTTTTGGAAACTTATTATTATCTCAAAACTTTAGTAGGATTTTTTATTTAATTTGATTGCTGTCAACTCTTCAGGACAATAATCACAACCATATTTTGCCTAGAGACATTTCCCAGGTCAGCTACAATTTTGCATCTTTGCCCTTTTCAAGTAAAAGGGTGAGTATTTGGGGACTGAAATGCCTTGTTGGGAGGTATTCACTTTTTATCTGTTATTTGCTATGTGGCCCTCTGGTTAATAGAGAGGTGTTAACAATAGTTGTCAAAGACATGTTCTTAATCTGATAACTGTTGCAGACTAAATTGAAATTAAAATTTGCACTTTAAGATTTTTTTTCAACTTTAAAAGCTGTCAGCTTTTTAAATATAGCAAGAACATGAATTTCTGGAACTTTTCTATTACCATTCTCTTCTTTTTCCCAAACCAGTTTGTTATTTTTTGAGAACATGCCTTTTTCATTATATCTTGTGAAGCATAGTCAATAACAACTAATATATACTACATAATGTTCTATATTTGAATTTATTCTCTTGGGCCCCAAGTTAGGTGTGTGATTAACCTAATATTACACCTCTTAAATTATATTACCGATTAAAATGTAGTTATTTACTTGAAATTATGATTAATATAAAATATTATTTTTTATTTTTTGTTTTATTTTTGTTTTTTATTTTACTTTAAGTTTTGGGATACATGTGCAGAATATGCAGGTTTGTTACACAGGTATACATGTGCCATGATGGTTTGCAGCACCTATCAACCTGTCATCTAGGTGTTAAGCCCTGCATGCATTAGGTATTTGTCCTAATGCTCTCCCTCCCCTTGTCCCCCACCCCTGACAGGCCCTGGTATATGTTTTTCCCCTCCCTGTGTCCATGTGTTCTCATTGTTCAACTCCCACTTACGAGTGAGAACACACAGTGTTTAGTTTTCTGTCCCTGTGTTAGTTTGCTGAGAATGATGGCTTCCAGCTTCATCCATGTACCTGCAAAGGACATGAACTCAGCCTTTTTTATGGCTGCATAGTATTCCATGGTGTATATGTGTCACATTTTCTTTATGCAGTCTATCATTGATGGGCTTTTGGGTTGGTTCCAAGTCTCTGCTATTGCAATAAACATATGTGTGCATGTGTCTTTACAGTAGAATGATTTATAAGCCTTTTGGGTATATATCCAGTAATGGGATTGCTGGGTCACATGGTATTTCTGATTCTAGGTCCTTGAGGAATGTCCACACTGTCTTCCACAATGGTTGAACTAATTTACACTCCCACCAAAAGTGTAAAAGTGTTCCTATTTCTCCACAGCCTCGCCAGCATCTGTCGTTTCCTGACTTTTTAAATAATCGTCATTTTAACTGGCATGAGATGGTATCTCATTGTGGCTTTGATTTACATATTAAAAAATATAATTTAAATATCAAATTTTTCAGCTTAAAGAATTCATCAGTTTTTTCCACGTAGATGAATTCTGCTGGCTTCCATGGCAAGAGAACTGTAACATAAAATTCCTAGTTACCGAAGCAGAAATTCTTACATCTAGAGAGCCTCTGATGAAATGTTCAATCAACGGCTTGGGTGTTAATAAATGTGTGTATTTTAGTGGGTCAGGGTAAGAGACTATAAAATCAAAATGTCCAACAACATGATAAAGGGGTCCAATCTATGGATGAGACTTTAGACTCTCGAATTTGGAAAAGGCCTACCAAAAAGCCCTGCTAGGGATATAAGAATGTCAAACAGGAAAGCATGCAGGATTGCCTGAATGGGATCTTAGAGACTTTGGTGGGAGGACCTTGCTTTTCTTCTGAAATTGATACTATGAGAGCGTAGACACATTTAAAACAAGATCCAGAGTTGTAATGATAATTTTAAGAAATATATGACATGACCATTTCAAAACTAAACTGCTCAACAGATGCATGGAGGAATCACCAAAAATAATGACAAGGACTTGTGCTTGTTCATTTTATGTATTAATTTGGCAACCCATGGTACCCAGTTGGTCAAACAGTAGTCTATATGTTACTATGAAGATATTTTTAAATGCAGTTAATACTGAACTCAGCAGACTTTGCATAAAGCAGATTACCCTTCATAATGTGGGTGGGCCTCATCCAATAAACTGGAGTTCTGAAGAGCAAAGACAGATTTCCTGAAGAACGACTTTGGTCTCAAGACTGAACCATGAAAGCCATACTTGAATTTACAGCTGGCCTGCCCTGTGCTGCGGATTATGGATCAGGACTGTGACATCAACTCTTACCTGAATTACCAGCCTGCCAACTTGCCATAAAGATTTTGGATTTGCCAGCCCCTTTCATTTTGTGGGCCAGTTCCTTAAAGCAATGTTTCTCTGAATAATCCTGAGTAATATAGAGTATATTTACAAAATAAATAAATGACAGTCTTTCACAAGACCTACTTCTTGTGAAGAAAACATACCATTTTCAAATTATGTACCCTTACATAATTTGACATGCAATGGCCAATTTTCACATAGATTCAAAATCTGTAACAAATTACATAAATTGAAATTTCCAGAAGTGCCCCCATTATATAGGTCCTAGTTGGTTTGCCTGCCTCTTGTTTTTGTTTTGTTTTGTTTTGATTTTTTCTTAAAAAAAAAAATGTGGCTGGATTTGGTGGCTCACACCTGTAATCCCAGCACTTTGGGAGACCGAGGTGGGTGGACCACCTGAGGTCAGGAGTTTAAGACCAGCCTGGCCAACATGGTGAAACCTCTTCTCTATTAAAAATACAAAAATTAGCCGGCTGTGGTGGTGCGTGACTGTGATCCCAGCTACTCGGGAGGCTGAGGCAGGAGAATGGCTTGAACCCGGGAGGCGGAGGTTTCAGTGAGCCAAGGTGGCGCCACTGCACTCAAGCCAGGGTGACAGAGTGATACGCTGTCTAAAAAAAAAAAAAAAAAAAGAAAAGAAAAGAAAAAAACAAGCTGTAGATAGCAAATATTTTATAAAATGTATTAATTTCTTACTTGAGTTTAGAATGCTTTTAGCTTAATTTTTGTAGTTAACTCTTCAGTAAAGGGTTACAAAGATCATAGATCAAGGCTAAAATAAATGAATTTCAGCCTAGGCTCTGAGCCCATTTCCTCCTTCTTGAATTCTCTTCAAATGAGTGTGAACAAATGAAGGGCTCAAGCTATGAAGTTACTATTATTTTGAAAGGAGGTAATGGCCATTATACTGAAATTTAATTCATTTTATTAATATAACATATTTTAAGAACCATTAGATAACTATATTTTGTTAAGTGCAATAAATATGTAATAAATAGTACTGACATTTCAGTTAATGTGGTGAAATTATAAATATAAATGTAGGCCAGGTGCGAGGGCTCACACCTGTAATCCCAGCACTTTGGGAGGCCGAGGTGGGAGGATCACGAGGTCAGGAGATCAAGACCATCCTGGTTAACATGGTGAAACCCCGTCTCTACTAAAAATACACACACAAAAAATAGCCAAGCGTGGTGGCGGGCACCTGTAGTCCCAGCTACTCGGGAGGCTGAGGCAGGAGAATGGTATGAATCCGGGAGGTGGAGCTTGCAATGAGCCGAGATCGCACCAGTGCACTCCAGCCTGGGCGACAGAGCAAGAAAAAAAATTAATTAATTAAAAATAAATAAACAAAGAAATATAAATGTATAGTTAATTTAGACAGGGGGTAAAATAATATGGTGAGATTGGAGAGATTATAAAAGAATTATGAAGTGACATTGAATGAGAAATGAAGATAAATAAGCCAAGTACAACAAAAAGTAAAAGATATCAATTATACATTGAAATATAAAGAAATATTAATGCTAAAATTGACTGACAGATATGGAGTGAACTGTATAGATTTTTAAAATTGACTTCCCATTAGTTCTTCCATCAGAAATTAATTCACATTGATAGGCAGAAATAATTTGAATTTATGTTTATGTAAAAATAAACTACATAAAATAAATCTATTTTGTATATTTTGAAAAAGTACAACCACAAAAAAAAAGGAAGGTGATACCAATTGAGTGTCTATTAGAAGACTAAAATGTATTACTTGAAAGCAAATATTGCAGTGCATTTATGTGAATCTAGAAAATAAATCTCTATCTTAAAGGAAATACTGAATATTTCTATAAGTATTATTTATAGTAGTAGGCCCCTAAATGAAATCGTACATAGAACCAAAATGAAAGATGCTCTAAATCTGCCATCTTTTGATTTATCACTATGAAATCTGATCATATACAAATTAATGCTTTTAATTGCTTCCCTACCCAGTTGAACTTGAAATATGCTGTGACAGATATATTAATCTTGTGAGACTAACTACAGCTCTTTATTGCCTTTACTTCTTAGACAAATTTATCTCTTAGATGTGAAATTAACAAATAGCCTACAGCAAAAAGGGCAGTTTTACACTGATGTAGTTATGATATAAATTGATAACAATGAATCATCACATCCTAACATCTTTTTTTTTTCTTTTTTTAACACCTGAACCTGAATTGTTAGTGAATGGAGCCGAAATGGTAAACTTGAGGGAAGAAAGGCTCTTACTTATAGTCTGTTGCAGCAGGTATATATGGCTGCAGATATACTACTTTTAGCTCATCAGGAATACAACTGGTGGCAAAAAGGAATCCTAATGTTTATTACATTTTCGTATTGGGGTAAAAGTAAATGCAAACAGACAAAACAAAAAAGATGAAATGTTCTAAATAAAAGTCTCTAGAAATGTATCCTGAGATAACACTCTAGGCAGAAATGGAAGAAAAAGGATCTCGTTATCCATAAACTGAAATTCTTAAGATGTCAATGTTCACATTGTTAAATATTTCAAAATTTCCCATAACAGATCAAGAACTGAATTTTGAAATAAGACAGAAGATACACATTTAAGCTTCTTAGAGTAAAGATAATGTGTAAAGCTGGTAGAGCAAAAATAAATCTCCTTTTATAAAGGGCATACCTCATGATTTTCCAAAGTTACAACTCTAATTGCAATATTAACATTTCTGGACTATGGCAAAGAAATCTTCCGTGCCAAAATTAATGCATTAACTTACCAAATTTATCTTATTCCATCCGTTAACATTCTTTGTCAAATATAAGCTATTAAGCAACACTTTCTCTTTTGAGTTGAAACTGTTGTGAACAATCAAATAAATCAGATTATGAAAATCCCTAAATAAATATACTACCTTCTAAATTCATACAAATGCCAACTTTAATGTCTGTCTAATACCTGTTGGGTTTATTTAAAGACGGCCATTTTATAACATCTCTCCAGCGACCCTATTGGTCCCCTGCCATTTATATGAAATAGGTAATCTAAGGGATAGATATCTGACTACCATAGAGTAATATTGCTTAGATGCCACAGCAGGTATTTGTAAAGTTATGTTTATGAAGGAAAAAGGGCTTTGAGAACCATATACTGTCTGTCTTTTACATAGAAACCAGTGGCATTTCATTAGAGAAATTTGGGAAATCTGTCAGCCCTCAGAAGCTTTAATGCTGCTGGAATGTAAAAAATAAATAAATAAAAACACAACCAAGGGATTGCAGCCTGTTTTCTTACCAGATGACGTGTCATGCATAGAAATATAGATGTATTGGAATGCAGTAATTGAACTCCTGTTTCCCAGAAGTCTTCATATACTGTAAAAGATATAGAGTACCTGTGGCAGAAGAGGACTGGACCTGGGCAAGGTAGAGTAAGAGCGCATTATAGAAATGAGCAATGTGATGGTCCAACAGAGTGTTAAAATGTGTGTTCTAGGCACCCCACAGAGAGGCAGTCTTTGGGGTTCCTACAAGTCAGGTCATTGTACTACCATATCACTAGTCAGAGATACAGTCTCAACTCAGACTGCAACCTCTTCTAGCCTTGTGAAGAGGACTTTTATATTTTCCCATCTCCTCCCCTAACCCTATCACTTTATAAAAGTCCAGTTTTTTTTTTTTTTTGAGAGCCAGACCATAGCTGCATCTTTTTCTTAGACTCCTATTTGTGCCTCTACTCTTCACTAAGAAGCAGAACAAGAGTTGAATCAGATATAAATCTTGAAACTTAAAAACCCAAATAACAGTATGTGAATTGCATAAAACAATAGAAAAAATATAGAATCCAGAAAAAAGGTAGTTAACAGACTCTCTATTCAGGGCCAGACTAAATATATGCATCATAATGTGGTTGATAGGCAATTTTTGAAAAATGAATAAAGATTTGTGTCTTGTTTATAGTCTCCAACTTGAGATATCTCAATTGAATATATAGACATATTATACATATATTTATTTATTTTTATAGTAGAAGTCTTCTTGTTTATACTCTGAAAGTTGAAATATCTCAGTTACACACACACACAGGCACACACGCTACTAGTCTTCCATTCACTTTGTTATACTGGAAGCTAACTGGCTTACAGGGCTACTTGGTTTAATTTCTGTTCTACACTGAAGAGAATGTAAATTAAAATATAGCTATAAATTTATATTACATTATTTCTGTGGCAAACATAAAAGGTTTTATTCGTGAAACTTCTAATTATTCAGATAAATAATACAAATCGATAAAACTTTTACTAATTTATAGCACTATTCTTAAAGCATAGAGATAATATGGCTGGAGTGGGGGAGATTTACTGTTTGTTCATTGTTTTGTCCTTTTGAAATTCATAGTAACTTTTCACAATTTTTCATTTTGAGTTATCTGCCAAATGTTTCTGTATCTCCCTTGCGATTGAATGATTCAGAAAATTCTCATGGATCTCAGCATGATTCATTACTCTACTTTTAACCTTCTAGATTTAAATAAGAAACTTAAGATATTTTCCTTCTATATTTATTACCACAATTATCAGGTAATAGTCAATTACATGCTTTACCATTCATTCTCCACAAATAGCGGTTTTCATAACTTACAAAAAGATGAAAATAGTTTCCTTCATGATAATGTCTTTATACTAAAATGCCTTGTTTGACAAAAGAGAGGAACCAGGATTAATCATAAGCTATATCTCTCTTAATCTTTTTCACGATTCCTGATTATACAGAGTTTAGAGAGGTTTTCAAGAATATTTTAGCCCCATTTGAAAGTGAGATATTATAGAGGCTAAAAAAAAGTAATCTCTAAAATAATAATAATCATTTGAATGAAATGTTTTGATTTCATTTCTCTTTTTCAAGATTCCTGTGGGTTTACATCAGAGAGCATAATGCGTACATATTTTACTTTGGCCTTCCCAGATAACTTGTCATCACCATTTTTATTTATATCGAAGAATATATGCAAGGATCTTGAAGTTCTGTTAACAATATTCTTTAAAACCTGTCATTGTTCTCAACAGCTATTTAAAGAAATCACATATATTTTTCACACTTAGATTATGAGCACTTTTATAATATTAGAGCACTATTATTTGTTTATCACTAGGACATTTGAACAGTTCCATTTCAGTATGAAAAATGAAGATTGAATAGATATAACTCAACTTAGCATGATTGCATATTTATCATTTCATTTTTATAATTCCTATTAATATTTGAATTCATGCAACAACAATGAATATTGGTGAGCTTAATTTGTGCAGGCTACTGTATTTGATTGATTGCCAAGTAAACAAATTGTCCTTACTGCTTTCAACTTATGGTAATAGAAGACACAATTAGACACCATTCATTATTGTAAATGTGCTGCCTATAGATTAGACTTGCAAAACCATATAGTCTTATTCTTTTAGGTCTATCTTGTGACACATTCACGCTTTTTAGACACCAATGACAACCAGAAAGCATACAGTTTAAATCCAAGATCTGAACTACGATGACATCTGCTACATAGTTCTTCTTACAGAAATATAACCTAAATATATTCTGAAACAGATTGAACATAACTATTCTCAAGATAGGCATATGACTAATTAAATGAAAATACATCATGCTATCTCTCTGCCTTGAAAACTTACATTAAACTAGGAAAGAACTGCAAGATATTAAAGGGAGAGCTCAAAATTCATTCAACATGAAGAAAAGCAGCTTTTTTAGTATGAAAGCTTAAAATTCATTACATAATTTTACTGAATTAAAGTCAATAATGATAATGTAGGTTTTTCTCCAAAATGGAGGCATTTTCTTATGAACTAAAAAAATGAAGTCAAAGGAAAACATATTTTTCAGTGATGCAGGATTTACAACTAATGTTATAATGTTTTACTTTAGAAAATACTTGTTTAGAGTAGACTAAATATGCATTTCCCAACCCAGCAAATCAAATTAGTTCATGTTTGTAAACCATATATATTAATTTATATTTCTTCTTTCCTGAATGATGCTTCTTTTTATGATTCTGATGTTTAAGTTTTAGCAATTTTGTCAGCTTTTCATGGTAAAAGAATCAAAACTCAATAATTTTAGGTATTTGTAATTATAGTAAATATATAATATGTTTCTAAATGTCAGAGTAAATTAATGCTGTTATAGGTATTGTGTTTATTATAAGAAAAATTGGAGTAAACTTAGGATCTAATAAATTATTAAGAAAAATGATGATTTAATGTTTTATCAATTTTTACAAAAAACGTCCAAATGCTTCAAGTATGTATATTAAATAACAACTGCTCTGAAATATTGGTTTATGTGCACTGTCAAAAACAATTGTGTGAAATGAAAAAAATATATATATATGTGTATGTGTGTATATATAGATAGATATATATATATGTGTGTGTATATATATACACACCCACACACATAAATATATTTTGAGATAGAATCTCACTCTTTCACCCAGGCTGAAGTGCAGTATCACAATCTCAGCTCACTGCAACTTCTGCCTTCCGGGTTTTAAGTGATTCTCCTGCCTCAGCCTCCCCTGTAGCTGGGATTACAGGTATGCACCACTATGCCCAGCTAAGTTTTTTTATTTTTAGTAGAGACAAGGTTTTGCCTTGTTGACCTGGCTGGTCTCGAACTCCTGACCTCAAGTGATCTACCCGCCTTGGCCTCCCAAAGTGCTGAGATTATAGGCGTGAGCCACTGCTCTCGGCCGGAAAAATATTCTTAAAACAGATTGAAATACTACAAAAATTTAATTGAAATTACTTTGTATAATCAATGGTTTTTTCCTCTTTGGAATTTCTTAGCCTTGTGATTAATAGTTGTTTGTCCTCAGATATGCTAAACTAGATGTACAGAGTCAATCTTTCATTTAACAGCTATTAATTGAACACCTATTGTATTCGTTTTCTATAGTTGCTGTTAAAAATAACTAGAAAGTTAATGGCTGAAAGAAACACAGTTATACGGTATTAAAACAAAATCTTGGACATCAAATGCTCAGAATGGGTTTTAGCAGGCCAAAATCAAGGAGTGGAGAGGGCCGTGTTTCTTTCTGGAGTCTGTTAGTGGGAATCCAGTCGTTGCCTCTTCCAGTTTTTAGAGAGTGGTCCCCTTACTGCATTAGCAAATGACCACTGTTTCCATTTTCAAATTTTCTTCTCTGACTCTCATTTAATAACTTTGTCTTTTTGAAAAATACCCTTCTGATTATGCTGGGTCCATCCACATAATCCAGGATAATAACTACATTCAAAATTCTGTGTAATTCCTTGGCCATGTAAGATAATATTGACAGATTTTGGAGATTAAGATGTGGATATGTTTGGAGAGGCATTATATTGTCTACCACATCTACCATAAAAGATGCATGGTATGTAATCAAAAGTTAAAGTGATGTCAACCGTGTTGCTTTGGAATTTGAAGGCCAGAGAAAAAGAAAAATATTGAAAATGTGTTTACAACTAAAAGAGAATAACAAAATACAAACAGAGATAAAGCAAGGAAGACATATCTCTTTTTTTTTTTTTTTTAAGACGGAGTTTCACTCTTGTTGCCCAGGCTGGAGTGCAATGGCGCCATCTCAGCTCACTGCAACCTCCACCTCCAGGGTTCAAGTGATTCTCCTGCCTCAGCCTCCCAAATAGATGGGATTACAGGCATGCGCCACCATTCCCAGCTGACTTTGTATTTTTAGTAGAGACGGGCTTTCACCATGTTGGCCAGACTGGTCTCGAACTCCTGACCTCAGGTGATCCACCTGCCTCGGCCTCCCAAAGTCCTGGGATTACAGGCGTGAGCCACCATGCCCAGCCGACATATTTTTGAGAATTATATTTCAACTTGAGTAATAGACATGGAGATAATATACATGGCATACATGTCCAGATGCAGGAAAACTTCAGATCTTGAATGGTTACTTAAATCATTTAATTTTAAAAAGTATTTTATCTCCAGGGCAATTTATGAACTTTGGAGTGGATATTTAAGTTCTTTGAAGAGTAGCCACATAACAGAGCCAATATTGCTACACCGGTTAAAGATTGTTGCATTTATATATGCAAGCTTTGACTATAATATGACCAAACTTGCTCTCAGTGAGATAATCAAGAAAAGTAAAATTCAAGGAGTTTTAGGAGTGGAAGCTGCTTGAAATACTCGTTTTGGGATGTAAGATTGCAAACAAACACACATTACAAAAGAGCTATCAGATATTATTAAGGATCAGATATGGATTAACCCTGACTTTATGGTAGCAAATGTTACTAGGCTTTCTTCAGTAGTACTGTTACACTAGGTACTTAGTCAGACAGTGGGCAGGTGAGCAGGGCAGGAGAACCAACCTACCCCCAGGAATGTCAGGCCACCACCAGGTGATGATCAGGCAGTGATTAAACTGTCTCTCTAAAATAATAATTTGTCACAGCAAGCTCCAGGGAAAGGTAGACTCCAGTAGACAGAAAACACCTGAAACTAATGATCAATAGGTTCCTGATAGGGTCTCAGGAGGTGGGCAAGTGGGCTGAAGTTTAGCTGGTATATGACCTTCTAGAAACATTCAACTAGTAAGGGAAGAACGCAAATGAGTATGTGTACAACTTCAGTGTACACACTGCACATACAGCACCTGCGAAATGCTGGCAGGCCACCTGCACAGTGGAAAGTCCACCCCAAGAGAACAACTGGGAGAAGTAATGCAAGAGCTTGGAATCATGCCAACAGCTAAAACCCTAAGTCAAAGCTCAAACCGTGCACTTGAATCTCTCGTCGCCTGCCTGGCACTCTTTCAAATGTACTTTACTTCCTTTTGTTCCTAATCTAAAACTTTTTAATAAATTTTCACTGCTGCTCTAAACCTTACCTCAGTCTCTCTCCGTTATGCCCCTCAGTCAAATTCTTTCTATTGAGGAGGCAAGAATGGAGGTTGCTGCAGACCCACACAGATTTGCTATTGCTAAAACGCTTTGGTGCTGCATGCCTTGGAGACTTTCCCTAGCGGTAACGGTATCTATCAGCTTAGGTTTCAGCATAGCATCAGATATTTCCAGGCAGATATGACAAAAATAATAATTTTGCAAAGAAAAATAAAATGTGTGCATAAAAGCGGTTGAAGTAAATAGCCTCTGAGGACTTAGCTGAGTTCAAGGAAGGGAGGACAGAAGATTTTAAGGAGACAAAAAAAAAAGTAGCAAGAGCAGTACGTGAGTTCCAGTGAAACTCATGGCCATTTGTATTAGAAGTAACTCACCAAATAATTGGAAACAATACAAGGCTGTCCTTAAAGAAGACAAGTCTTCAACTTGTATCAAAGGTGAAACATTGTCAAGTTAAACATTCTATTTTGCCCAGTGGCTCACGCCTGTAATCCTAGCACTTTGGGAGGCCGAGACAGGCGGATCACGAGGTCAGGAGACTGAGACCATTCTGGCTAACACGGTGAAAACCCGTCTCTACTAAAAATACAAAAAATTAGCCAGGCTTGGTGGTGGATGCCTGTCGTCCCAGCTACTCAGGAGGCTGAGGCAGGAGAATGGTGCGAACCCAGGAGGCGGAGCTTGCAGTGAGCTGAGGTTGCGCCACTGCACTCCAGCCTGGGCGACAGAGCGAGACTCTGTCTCAAAAATAAATAAATAAATAAATAAAATAAAACAATAAACTCCTATTTTGTGATCAAGGAATGGGGTTGAAATGAGGGTCCTTGGATATAATATTAACCAAAAAAAAGCCTAACCAAAACAAACAAACAGAACACATGAAAATAAAAAGTCAGATGGATATTTGTTCAATGTCCGGTATGAAATATGTTGCCATCTATATCCCTCTTACTGGTTCAAAAATACAATTCAATTTATACAGTTGTTTTTTATTATATCATGTTTTCCGTATTATTCTTCCTTCATTCTCATTCTGAATGTTCATTCAAAATCTTTCCCTGGCTCCATTGAAAAAATTCATTTTATATAGTGAAATATGTGCATTTAAGTATCTAAGATAACAAGACACTTTTTATCTTGCTTGGATTCCTCTTTTGCCCCTAGTAGCTAATTTAAAATATTGTTATTAAAGCATATTCACAGAGGAAGCTGACCTGTTAGTAAGAACTACAGGATATAATTTGGACTGCAGGCCTCTCTTGCTATTCTTCAGTCTTTTACCCATAAAATTTCTGACATATTCCCTTTCATTAGAAAATTAAAGATAAAAATAAGAAGTAGACAGGAAGAAACTGTACAAAAAGTGTCAGCAAGTATCTAGCTTTTTAAGAAACTAACCAGAGGCCAGGAGCAGTGGCTCACGCCTGTAATCCCAGCACTTTGGGAGACCCAGGTGGGCAGATTGCCTGAGCTCAAGAGTTTGAGACCAGCCTGGGCAACACGGTGAAACCCTGTCTCTACTAAATTATAAAAAATTAACTGGGCATGGTGGTGTCAGCCTGTAGTCCCAGCTACTCAGGAGGCTGAGGCAGGAGAATTGCTTGTATCTCTCCCAGGAGGTGGAGATTGCAGTGAGCAACAGAGTGAGACTTCGTTTCAAAACAAAACAAAAAAAACCTGATGAGGTAAGCAGATAAGGGAAAACATTTCAGTCCAAAGGACAGGATTATTGAAAGAGAGAAAGGAGCCATGGAGGTCAGTAAGAATGGGTAGTAAATCTCGGCAGACAGGGTTGAGGAGCTTTCATCAATCACTCTAAAGTAAATGGCAAATGATTTGTTAGCATAATAAAGACTATAGGATGTCAGAGGAAGATTTATTATAGTCACAAAAATGTCACAGAGAAAATAGGACCAAAGTACTGTATGGAAGGATGATTACATTAATGGAATTTAAGTGTGGAAAATAATGTATGTGTCATGATTATGCCTTGGTATTTCACACTTATTTTTTGGAATTTCCACTAATTAGCACATTATGGGGCAGCTGGGCACAGCAGCTCATGCCTGTAATTCTAGCACTTTGGGAGGCTGAGGTGGGCAGATCACATGAGGCCAGGAGTTAGAGACCAGCCTGGCCAACCTGAGACATGGCATAACTCTGTCTCATTATAGGAGGTGAAAAACTGAAAGGTTTCTACATCATAATGTATGACTAGATTCTAAATTTTTCCACATCTTTCAGAATTTTCTGGCTCTTACTCTTTCAAATTACCTTACATTTTGTCTTTTACATAAATGTGCTTAGTTTGTATCAGAATTGGTCTTCTTAGCCATTAGGAGTTATTTTAAAAATTTGTATATTTAAAGATTTTCAGTTAATTTATTTGTATGCTCATAATTCCACCTTATAGATGAGATAAATAATGTGTGCTATAACCAAATAAGGGGATTGAGAAATCATGTGTGCTATAACCAAATAAGGGGATCATAATGAACTTGTCCAATGTAACCTAGCTAATAAAGCAAGAGCAAGTACTGAAATTCTAGATTATTTTAAATTAATGAGAATACCTCTGGAATGAAAATACTTTTTTCTGTATGTAATGAAAATAATGGTTTTTGAAGTATTAAATTCTCATTATTGGAAGTAAAACTTTTTTTTATTTTATATTTTTGTATTTTTAGTAGAGACAGGGTTATGCCATGTCTCAGGTTGGCCAGGCTGGTCTCTAACTCCTGGCATCATGTGATCTGCCCGCCCAGCTTCCCAAAGTGCTAGAATCACAGGCATGAGCTACTGTGCCCAGCTGCCCCAAAGATTTTAGTTCAAGCTCTAGGACTATCGTTTAGTATTTTCATAAGCTTAGGTTAGTCATTTATTTTCTCAAAGGCCCAGGTTTGCTTCCATTTATATGAAGTCAATAGCAATATGTGACTTCTCAATATTTTAAAAATAAGTAATATAACTTCAATGGAGATCATATATGCATATCTACCAACCAACCATGGTTTCTCTGGAGGCAAATAACTGGGTAAATGATATTATGATCATAAGATTTCTTGGTAAGCAAAACATAAGAAAAAATTGGTTATAGAATGCTGTCAGTCTGGTACATTTATCTAAAATAAATGAATAGATTTACCATTTTGACCTGACTTTAATTATTGGCCTTTGATAGATAATTGCTAGAAAATCTTCTGTTTGGATGGACATAACTATATATGCTCGTACTTTTTCTCATTTCTACAATTACTTTAAAACTTACAGGATCTACTGGAAGATACTTGGCACCTTCATATTAAAAATAATGTTTCTGACCTGGTGCGGTGGCTCACGCCTGTAATCCCAGCACTTTGGGAGGCTAAGGGGGGCGGGATCATTTGAGGTCAGGAGTTTGAGACCGGCCTGGCCAACATGGTGAAAACCCCATCTCTAGTAAAACACAAAAATTAACTGTGCATGGTGGTGCACGCCTATAGTCCTAGCTACTTGGGAGACTGAAGCAGGAGAACGGACTGAACCCAAGAGGAAGTGGTTGCAGCGAGCCGAGATCGCGCCACTGCACTCCAGCCTGAGTGACAGAGCGAGACTCCATCTCAAAAAATAAATAAATAAATAAATAAATAAATAATAAATAAATAAATAAATAAATTTCTTTAGATAGTAAACTCCTAACCAAATAAATGGACAGCCATAAAAACTCACAGAACATCCTTGAAAAACAAGTCCAAAGATGAAGTGCTAAACTAGGTAACAAAAAAGGTTGCAAAAAAAGAGATGTTTCAATATAACAATTTAAACATAAGAGCACATTTAGTAATAAGATTTAGAAATCAGCTGCTCTGTAAATTCTAATCGCAGGCCATGGGGTAATAACTTCTGAAGATAGAACTGAGTAATACATTTTAATTAATGAAGGAAAATCTGAAGAAAGTAGTCTTCAGTTGTAAATAAAACAAGAAAACGTTTTCATAGTTGTAGGAGTGAACACCAGACAGGTTTGAAATCTGCGTCTTTTGAAAAATATGCTTATGATACGATCTTTGCCTTATCCAGCCGGTATTGCACCAAACACTCAGCTAATGTTTATAAGTAGCTTATACTAATGAGTACACTGACACATAGTTAGTATACCCAAAACTGTCAGAAAGAAGGGATTCCAAGCAGAATAAAAAAACTGTTCATGAAATTTGAAGGGAGCTTCCACTTGGCAAAATTGTTACTCTGGTAGATACGTATGAGGAACTTGAGAAAACCACAAAACCCATAGGAATGTATATAAAATTATCATCGCGAAAATCTGACTAGTCCTGAGAAAATTGAATTTGGAAATTGAATTGTTTCAACTGCATCTACTGGCATCAGTCCAACTCCTGTTGTAACAAGCATGAAGATAAAATTAACAATTACAAAGGAAATAAATTTTATAAACTTGTAATCAAATAGATTTAGGAAGGTGTATAAAATTTAGGAGAAATAATAGAGTATGAGAAGACAGGCAAAGTTTTTTGTTGTGTTTTCAAAATTTTGTGCCTGGTAATATAAGACGGATTTTTTACTGGAGCATTTTTCCCTGGGATACAGTCGCTGGTTGCTTCTGGGCTACGTGACACAATGTGAATTTGGCAAACTTTACTTCTCTGGTTAATTTTATTGGTTCTATCTATAATGACAAAGAAAATTGAGGTTTCCAGAAGGAGAAAAACAGAAAAATAATGTATCATATGATTTCAAAAGATTTACCTTCAGAACATGTTATATTTGAATTATTTCAGTAAAAAATTATTATAAAGATGCTAGGCATATATTTTATTCTAATTATTGGCATAATTCATTGACTATTGAAAAGTTGAACCATTGGAATCCTGTGATATGTGAATACTAGCATTTGCCTACAGATTTGTTAGTAATTGGACTTTCACACTAAAGTTGTTTGTGATAAAATATATAAAATGACAATCGCATTTATGTGAATTAACAGTGAGTCTTTACAGCAGTCTTCAAAGCTGGTGCCTGTATTGTCCTTTTCTTGTTATTTTGTCATAGCTGAAATATTACATGCTGAAGATATGTGTATTCCTGAAGATTCTATGATGGGAAAGTCAATATTATTTTGCATATTTTATTTATATATTTTTAAAGGAATTTAAAAATATTTTGCATTACAAAGGCATTTACAAGGTTGTTTGTTGTGAGGTTTTTGTTTTTGTTTTTGTATTTTCAGGGAGTAAAGTGTAGATATTTATTTTGGAGTAACACCATTACTTGAGTATGTTTCTGTTATTTCACTTCATAGCATGACAATACAATATTTTTTAAAATTTTTTGGCATATACTTTATTTGGGAGAATTTGAGAAATTAGTAAGTTTTCCTGAGTTAGAATATTTTTAAAACAATCTGTTAGGTTTAAGCTAAATACAGAATTAGATAACAATCAATTTAAAGCTTTATTATTTCAAGGAAGGAAATTATTTTGTCC
Organism: Macaca thibetana thibetana; assembly: GCF_024542745.1. Classification (NCBI taxonomy): domain Eukaryota; kingdom Metazoa; phylum Chordata; class Mammalia; order Primates; family Cercopithecidae; genus Macaca; species Macaca thibetana. Next base: position 66,219,760 of record NC_065594.1, read on the forward strand.
TGTTACTTATATATCTGGTCCCTACGTTTTCCACATGTCTTTGTCAGAGCAGCTCTCCATTTACACTAACATTCTATCTAACATTTGCAGATTTGTAGTGTAGTTGGGAGAGATGGTTTCAGTAAGTCTTGTTTTTTGTATTTCTAAAAATAGAGGTCTTCAAACACATTAATAACAGAATGGAAAACACTTGTAATTTAAGGAAGGAAATAATTTACTATATTAATATTTGAAGACCTCTATTTTTAGAAATACAAAAAAAAAATTTACTGAAACTATCTTAAATTACAAGTGTTTTCCATTCTGTTATTAAGCACTCTGAATAAGTTGGCCGGGCGCGGTGGCTCAAGCCTGTAATCCCAGGACTTTGGGAGGCCAAGACGGGCGGATCACGAGGTCAGAAGATCGAGACCATCCTGCCTAACACGGTGAAACCCGTCTCTACTAAAAAAAAATACAAAAAAACTAGCCGGGCGAGGTGGCGGGCGCCTGTAGTTCCAGCTACTCGGGAGGCTGAGGCAGGAGAATAGTGTAAACCCGGGAGGCGGAGCTTGCAGTGAGCAGAGATCCGGCCACTGCACCCCAGCGTGGGCGACGGAGCCAGACTCCGTCTCAAAAAAAAAAAAAAAAAAAAAAAAAAAAAAAAAAAAAAAGAAGAACTCTGAATAAAGCAGTTAATAATTAATCATGTTCGAGCCTCTCCAGTAATAATAAAGCAAAATATATACACTTGCATTACCTAATATGTCAAGCCTCTCCAATTTTTTCATTTGCATTTTGTTCATTCAACAAATATTTATTTTTTCCCTCCTCTGTTGCAGACAGTGTGCTATCTATAAGGATAAGCATTAGAAATATGATACTTATCATCCTAATGTTGACTAGTTGTGAGAGAAGACATTAATCCAGTCATAATGCACATAGAATATAATATTGCACTTCTGGTAGGTGCTAGAAAGAAGAAACATGATGCTCTAAGAGAAAAATATAACAACTAACCTTAAAGAATTTGGATGACTGCATTTTAATTCTTAAAGTTAGCAAAACAATTTGCAACCAAGCACAGCATTCTTTGCAGAAATAGATCAGGAGGAGGCCAGGCATTAACTTAAAACTCGAATCAAGCCGTCTTCTGTTAATAATCAAAACTCTTCAAGTTTCTCACTAACAAATATATAATATAGTGGGAGGTTACAATCATTCTGAAACCTAACGAATGTTACTTGATTAAATTTCAAATAGTAACTAATTTAGCCGAATAATATTTTTAACTTTTATTTTAAGTTCAGGGTACATGGGCAGGATGTGCCGGGTTTTTGCATAGATAAATGTGTGTCATGGGGATTTGTTGTACAGATTATGTTATTACCCAGGTATTGAGCACATTATGTTATTACCCAGGTATTGAGCCTACTATCTCTTAATTATTGTTCTTGATCCTCTCCCTTATTCTACCTTCCGCTCTCTGGTGGGCTTGTGTGTGTTGTTCCCCTCCATGTATTCATGTGTTCTCGTTGTTTAGCTCCCACTTATAAATGAGAACATGCTGTATTCGTTTTTCTCTTCCTGTACTAGTTTATTAAGGATAAGGGCCTCCAGCTCCATCCATGTGCTTGCAAAAGACATGATCTCATTCTTTTTTATGGCTGCATAGTATTCCGTGGTGTATATGTACCACATTTTCTTGATGCAGTCTATCATTTTTGGGCACTTAGGTTGATTCCATGTCTTTGGCTTTGTGAATCGTGCTGCAATGAATATAGGGGTGCATGTGTCTTTATAATAGAATGATTTACATTCCTTGGAAATATACCCAGCAATAGGATTACTGAGTCAAATAGTATTTCTGTCTTTAGGTTTTTGAGGAATTACCACACTGTCTTCCATAATGGTTGAACTAATTTACATTCCCACAAACAGTATATAAGTGTTCCTTTTTCTCCACAACTTTGCCAGTATCTATTATTATTATTTTTTTTTGGACATTTAATAATAACCATTCTCCCTGGTGTGAGATGGTACTTCATTGTAGCTTTAATTTGCATTTCCCTAATGATCAGTTATATCGAGTTTTTTTTTTTTTTTTTTTCATATGCTTGTTGGCTGCATGTAAATCTTCTTATGAGAAGTGTCTGCTTATGTCTTTTGTGCACTTTATAATGGAGTTGTTGTTTTTTTAATTTCATTTAAGTTTCTTATAGATGCTGGATATTAGACCTTTCTCAGATGCATAGATTGCAATAATTTTCTCCCATTCTGTAGGTTGTGTGTTAACTCTGTTGACAGTTTCTTTTGCTATGTGGAAACTTTTCAGTTTAATTAGATTCAATCTGGCGAAGTCAATGCGCAGAAATTGGTAGGGTTTCTGTACACCAATGATAGTCAAGCCGAGAGCAAAATCATGAATGAATTCCCATTCACGATTGCCATGAAAAGAATACCTAGGAATAGAGCTAATAGGAAAAGTGCAGGATCTCTACAAGGAGAACTAAAAACCCCTGCTCAAACAAAAGACAGATGACACAAACAAGTGGATAAATCAGGACAATAGCAGTTGTCTAGGAACTTCTACATTGAGAGAGAACATGCTAATGAACAAGAAAGGGTAATTCTATGCTTATGAATAGGAGAATCAATATCATTAAAATGGCCATATAGCCCAAAGCAATTTATAGATTCAATGCTATTTTCATGAACTACTATTGACATTCTTCAAAGAACTAGAAAAAACTATTTAAAAATTCATATGGAACCAAAAAAAGAGCCCAAATAGCCAAGGCAATCCTAGGCAAAAAGAACAAAGCTTGAGGTATCATGCTATCAGGCTTTAAACTATACTACAGGGCTACAGTAACCAAAACAGCATGGTACTGGCACAAGAACAGACCCACAGATCAGTGGACCATTATAGAGAACCCAGAAATAAGACTGCACACCTCCAATTATCTGATCTTCAACAAACCTGACAAAAAAAAAAAGCAATGGGGAAAAGATTTCCTATTTAATAAATGTTGCTGGGATAGCTGGAGACCCATATGTGGAAAATTAAAACTGAACCCCTTTCTTACACCATATACAAAAATCAACCTAAGACAAATTCAATACTAAATATAAAACCCCAAACTGTAAAAACTATAGAAGAAAACCTAAGCAATTCTATTCATAACATAGGCACAGGCAAAGATTTCATGATGAAGATGTTGAAAGCAATTAGTTGAATAATTAATTAAAAATTTTGTATTTAATTTGTTTTTGATATCAGTTTGGTTAGAAATTTGGGGAAATATATATATACATGTGTATATATATGCATTATATTTTAATAAATATAACAAATCACAATGTTTACAGTAATAGTAATTGCTATTTACAATAATATTTACAATCATTCCTATTCACAGGAATGATTCACAATCATTCCTATTATCTTTATAATTTAAAGTAACGTTATAGTAGTATTATCAACAAGGTACAAAAATCATATTCATATTGTGCATGTTTCTATATCATTTTCTGCTTTGATAGATTTATTTCTGCTATAGGATCATTGAAGAAAACTTTACATTTGTTAAAGAGAAATACAGACATAAAACCAAAAGAATAGACATTATTTTTCTATTAAAGATTTGTCATCCTGGCATCCCATTCTGTGAAGCTGATTGTTGTAACTTTCAAAGGTCTTACAACTGCCTGGGTTTTTCTTTTTTTCTCTCTCTCTTGGTTTTAATGTGCTTGTTCTTGATCTAAAAGACTGAATCAACTGTTTTAACTGATCAAAGCACATATTCCTTTTAGAGCAGCTAGAACAGCACATGTCAATTCTGTGTGGGCGATGGAGGCAGGCTTTCTATTTCATCTGGAAGGTCTCTGTGTTAATTGCAGCAGAATTTGCAAATTGTTCAAAAACCATTGCGATGAGATGGAAAGGTTTTTTGGAATATATCTATCTCAAAAATTTATCGGAATTCTCATAATCATAGGAAAGCTCAAGTTTCCACTGTCTTTAGCCAGTAAATACCTTCTATTTGAGCAAAGGTTTTTTATACAGCACTTACTCTATATGGAGTCATGCTGATGCTTCCTATGATATATCTTACATTGTAGGTCCTTCTGCAGTTTCAGCCAAGGGCTTTGCCACAGAGCCAAGTCAAACCCTTGTCCCAGAGCCATTTATTGTAATTATCACAATGATGTAAAAGTGAATCTGGAATTATAATATTTATGCATATTAAATGGTTTTGCTAGGTAAATACTTACTGAAATTGATTTTCCTGGAAACATGCAATTATTACTGGTGTAGTTATTGCATTGAAAGCATTTCTGAAGTATAAGCACCTTGCTAGATATGAGAAAACTCTTACTATGATAAGTCAATATGTAGGAAAAGGAATCTAAAAGACTTTTGTCTCAACCATAATGCCCTATCAAATATACCAATTGACATAAAGTAAAATACAACAGGATTGTCTTTCCACAAACCTGAAGTAACGTTTCATGTCCAGTACAGGACTTTAACCTTAGTATTAGCTGTCTACTTGTTATTGGTGACATTGAACTTTTTTCAGGTGCAAGTTGTTTAATCTAAAACAAAATTCAAATATTAAGTGTAATAAGTAACGTTAAACATAATCTAGAGCAGAACATTGTTTTTTAAATTTGAAAAAATATTCATTATAATATACTTTCTCACATTCTACTTAATAGCATTTGGATGATCTCATCAAAATGAAAAGGAGTAAAGCAGAATGAGGCTAAAACTCGGGGCTTTATGAATTCTGAAAATCTAATGTATACACATTTTTAAGGAAATATTTGAAATTTGTATGAGGCAAGCTTACTCTCGGCAAATCAGAGGTCTCATAGAGTATTTGAGAAAGAAAACTGAAATCAGGACAATAACAGTTGTGTAGGAACTTCTACATTGACAGAGAACATGCTAATGAACAAGAAAGGGTAAGAAGAAAATATAAACACATGTGCAAGTAATCTATATATACACATAAAACTATGTATGTACTCTATACATGCATAAATGTATATATGTATTTGTATAAATATGTATATAAATGCATATTTAATTTGGGTGTTTATTATTTCATCTAATAAAAACAATTGTTTTACTCTGGAGTTTTCAGTGTCTATAAGATATTCTTAAATAGAAAGTAATTACAAAATTGGCCGGGTTTGGTGGCTCACGCCTGTAATCCCAGCACTTTGGGAGGCCGAGGCAGGCGGATCATGAAATCAAGAGATAGAGACCATCCTGGCCAACATGGTGAAACTGTCTGTACTAAAAATACAAAAAAATTAGCTGGGCATGGTGATGCACACCTGTAGTCCCAGCTACTCGGGGGGCTGAGGCAGGAGGATTGCTTGAACCTGGGAGATGGAGGTTGCGGTGAGCAGAGATCTCACCACTGCACTCCAGCCTGGTGACAGAGTGAAACTCTATCTCAAAAAAAAAAAAAAAAGTAATTACAAAATTATCATTTGGTTGTTTATTATTTTATTTTTAATCTCTTTCTTTTTTGTTCATTCTTCTTACATTATTGCAAAGGTTTTAAGTTAAAACTTGGTTTGCATGTTGATATAATTTATTATATACTTTATTGAGTTTTAATGTAGACTTCAAAAATATTTACAAATATTGAAGATCATCTTTGAACTCACCCTTGAATAGACAGACCTGCTCAAACACTGACTATTTCTTTTTTTTTTTTTTTTTTACCATGTTTACATTTATATGTTTGCCTCATGACCAGACAAAATTGATTAGTCCTTTGAGTCATTGTTTGGTTCAGGGAACTTTATGTGGTATGATGTCTTTTCTTAGTTACTAACGTCTTGGGATTTCGCTGTGATGTAGATGGTCAGGAGAACCCAGTAGGAGCCTCACAATATCAAGAAAAATGTCTTGATCTGGAAAACAGTCACTCTGAACAAAACAACTACAAATATCTAATGACAAAGGTTATTGTTTGGGTCTGAGAATGGTTTACATATTGATTTATAAGAGCTTAGCTCATAGGGGCTTGACTCATAAGGCGACAACTCACACCTCCTTGTTAATAGTATTGTTTTGCAATAGTGGGAAACATTGCTGTTAGTAAAATGCATTGCTAATGATTTGGCTTGAAGGATTGCAAGAGACTAATCTCTTGCTGTTTTCCATTACAAATTTGTATGTGCACTGGAAATTTATTGGTTTGTTTATTTCTGTTTGAGGCCATTGCAGGATCAATAGAGTAAAATAATTATTTAAGCCACTTAAGATTTTTCGTGATACATTTTGGTTGACTGGTTTTTAGAACCCATCTTCTCTTTCTATTACTCCAGCACTCTGGTAAAGATGAAAACAGTGTTAAGTGATAATAATCTGGAAGACCTATTATATATGTTTATAGGTTTCTTGATGAAGCAATGAGACTATGATTTGGTACAAGGAGGGATATTCACATTTTTAAAAAAAATTATGAGTTACTTTTTCAAATGGGAGGGAAATGTTACAGACTCGGTGTCAAATGATGGTAAAGACCAAAACCACAAAATATTGTAACCAAGGCTATCAAATGGCAAAAAGGACTCAAAAAACTGTTGATGAAACCCTGTCTCTACAAAAGTAAACATTAAAAATATTAGCTTGGCATGGTGGCATGCAGCAGTACAGTCCTAGCTACTCCAAGGCTGAAGTGGGAGGATCTCTTGAGACCAGGGATTTGAACTATAATCAGTCATACTACTGCACTCCAGCCTGCACCACAGAGGAAACAAATGTCAGAGATCTCTTCTTTCTTCTTATTCAACATAGATTTACTTGACACAGTAACTATCAAAAGCTGAATTTTGTGACCTGCACTGGACCAAAAGGAATCATTTGGATTTGGAGATATAAACATAACTAAAGATAAATTTGATTCCTATGGGCTTTCCTACAAGATCATTGATGAATTTTCAGAAAGGTCCTTTTTTAGGATTTTGAAATGAGAAATTTTCCAGGGTCCTTCTTCCTACAATCAATGACATTTTGAAAGGATCTGAAAAAATTGTTGTACTTTCATTCATTTGATTTGTTTTATTTCTTTTTTGAATATTTTCTCTTTTGTCCTTAGGTATACCTTGCCATTCTCTCTCTTCTATTTTTGTAGATTATTTTGCACAGCATTTAGTTATGTTTTTAGGCTATTAGGGTCCTTACTTCCCAGGTAAATAAACAGTTTTAAAATATTTTGAATGTTGACGATAAACAGCTGGGCGTGGTGGCTCATGCCTGTAATACCCGCACTTTAGGAGGCCAAAGTGGGTGAATCACAAGGCCAGGAGTTCAAGACCAGCCTGGCCAAGATGGTGAAACCCTGTCTCTACTAAAAACACAAAAAAATTAGCCAGGCGTGGTGGTGGGCGCCTGTGATCCCAGCTTCTTGAGAGGCTGAGACAGAGAATTGCTTGAACCTGGGAAGCAGAGGTTCAAGATCGCGCCACTGTATTGCAACCTGGTAACAGAGCGAGACTCCACCTCAAAAAAAAAAAAAAAAAAAAAAGAAACCACACAGTTTAGAGTAAAGTTTTGCAATTTATTAATATTTGCGTTGCTCAATAACCTCTTAGAATTATTTTGTGGTAAACAACGCAATAATTAACCATTGATTTTCAATGCTGTATTGAAGAGAGGAGAAATCATCTTCAGGAGATGGCATAAAACATTTGTTTGCTAAGCTGTGGACATCACAAGGCACTGAAAAACTGAAGTTTTCTTTCAAAGTTAAACTCACTAACATTATTTATTTTTTTAAAACCTAAACATTATTTCATCATTAAGTTTAAAAGGCCTTTAAATAGTATTTAGTCCTATCTAAATATTGAGTTAACTAAATATCTTAAAACATTGAGAAATACATCCATTAATTCAATTCCATTTTAAGTACTTTAGTTTCCTAACTTAATAAACAAAGCCTCCTCAGTATTAAACACTGCTTATAAATCCAACCAAATAGACTTACAAGTGCAGCAAGCATTAAGTCTCTTCATATATTTCAATATTGAGCATAAATGTTATAAGATTTCAACTTAGAATAAGTCTATATCAATTACTATATTACAAATTTCAAATTACTCAAATGCTTTCACTCCAAATAGACCAATTTAACATACATGTTATAAGTACATCAATTATAATATATGCACAGGTACATTTTCAACCAAAGTTATTCATAGTTTTGTTACTTTAAAAATCTTTCATATCTTTAAGTTTTTCAAATATTCTGTTAATGAATATTTTGCTACCAAATTTTTAAATAAATTGAATTGTTTCTCAAATTCATTTTCAGATTATCAGTTGTTTGTGTATAGACATAAAATTTATTTTGGTACATTGATTTTTTTAACCTGAAAATTTGTTTAACATTTTTACTTCTAATACTTTTTGTTGTTGTTGTTGTTTGAGATGGACTTTTTCTTTTCTCTTGTTACCTAGGCTGTAGTGCAATGGCGAGATTTCGGCTCACTGCAACCTCCACTTTGCTGCTTCAAAGGATTCTCCTGTCTCAGGCTCCTGTAGATGGGACTACAGGCGCCCACCACCATGCCCAGCTAATTTTTGTTCCATTTGCTAGATTATGTTTGTTAGTATTTTGTTAAGATTTTATATCTGTATTCATAAGGGATATTGGTCATTAGTTCTTTTTCTTTCTTTTTTATTATTTCCTTTTGGTATGAGTTTTGTATCAGGATAATAGGGGTATCATAGAACATGTTAAGGAGAAGTGTTCCCCACTTTTCTATTATTTGGAAGAGTTTACGATGATAATTTTCTTTAAATATTTGGTAGAATTCACCAGTGACTATCCGGGCCTATTTTTTGTTTTTTTCTTTTCTAGGATTTTTTTTTAATCACTAGTTAATCCCTTTACTTATTATAAATCTGCTCATAATTTTGTTTTTACTTGAGTCAATTTTTCTTTCTTTGTGTGCTTTGTTTGTGTATTTCTTGGAACTTTTTCATTTCATCTAGGATATTAATTTTTTTGATATCTGGTTGTCCATGGTATTCTCTTTTTTTAAAATTTATTTTTTATTTTTTTGAGACAGAGTTTTGCTCTTGTCACCCAGGCTGGAGTTCAATGGCATGATCTTAGTTCGCTGCAACCTCCACCTCCCAGGTTCAAGTGATTCTCCCACCTCAGCCTACCAAGTAGCTGAGATTACAAGTGCCCACAATCACGTTCAGTTAATTTTTTTTTTTTTTTTTTTTTTTTTTTAGTAGAGACAGGGTTTCACCACATTGGCCAGGCTGGTCTCGAACTCCTGACCTCAGGTGATACACCAACCTCAGCCTCCCAAAGTGCTGGGATTACAGCCATGAGAATTATTTTTATTTGTAAGCTGAGAAGTAATGTTCCCTCTTTCATTACTGATTCTGGTTATTTGAGTCTCTGTTCTTTTCTCTTTGTCAGTCAAGGTAAAATATTGACATTCTGTTGATCACAAAATACCAACTTTTGGCTTGATTAATTTTCATTATTGTTTATCTATGATGTTTTTCATTTACTTCTATTTTAATTTATGTTAATTTTTTTTCCATATGCTTGTATTGGCTTAGTTTTCTCTTTTTTTTTTCCAGTTTCCTAAGGTGGAAGGCTTGGTCACTGACTTAAGACCTTTTCTTTTGTTTTTGTTTTTTTTTTTTAATATGGCATTTATGGCTATAAATTTCTCTCTGAGCCCTGATTTTGCTACCTCTCATAAGTTTTTGTATGTTGTGTTTTTGTGTTTATTTATCATCAGTTTTTAATCTCCCTCATGATTCATTAATAAATTTGTGTATAAGTTGAATCTGTGATTAATATTATTGCAGTTACAGAAAAGCCCATTTACAGTTTGATGCATACAATCACAGTATTAATACCAGTTCTCAATCATTTGATTTCATGTTTTCTCTCATTCTCTAGCGACATTATTTTCAGAGAACAAAATAAAAAAATTTAAATTTTAAAGTGATATTTCATTTCAGTAGACTCATTGATTCTTTCATGTACAGTAGGTCATTGACTTCAACTGTTATGATTTTTTTGTCTTGTTCATCCAGATACATATAATCGTTACAATCAAATTAAAAACCTAAAGGAAAAACACTTTGCAATAACAATAGTTATAGGATTCTTTGGCCATGGATTTTTCTGTTTATGAAAAATTGTTTGATAGCATTTAAATAGATTACATTTTTCAATCTGCATGTATTAACCTATGCAAATACCTAAATGGCGTATTTCACTGAACTTTTACATTTTTTCTACATACACGATAAGTTTTAAAATAAATAGCTTCCAGTTTTAATATTTAGATATATCCTGTGTTTGTACCTTATAATAAGAAAAGTACTTCCAGAAATGCCTCCAGAGAAAACCTGAAAAAGTTTTACCATGATCGTAGACTATAGTGTATTATTTAAGCTTTGATTCAATTAGCCTCTCAATTTAATTTGAAATGGGTGATTGAATTCTTTTCAATTATCCTATGTTTAGTAAAGTTTCATACTTTTATTTCTATTTGCCTTTTTTCCTGCATTATATGAATAATCCCTTAGAGAACAAGACCTAATTAATCAGAACTTTCAGGGAATAATGTGAAAATTTCATTAAAATTCTGATTGTTTAAAGACTAATTAGAAATTCCTTTTTGTTACAATGCTCTGGGGGAAAAAGTCTAAAACAGAGAACATTTTAATGACTAAGAAGAGTATAATTTATTAATTATTTATGATAATTGATTGTTATATTTTCTTTCTGTGATCATTCAGAACATTACTTTTGTAGAATAAAGGAATTTAAACTTTGCAAATACTAAAGCATATAATGATTTTATTAATAATTAACAAATGCCATTTGATTATAATAGCAGAGGTTTTTTGTTGTTGTTGTTGTTTTACCTTAAAATAGTCTTTGAATAAATAGCCTAGTTAATTAATATTGTCACTTAGGTAAATATTTGATTGGAATTTTCTCCTTTTTAAATAATTGTTTTAATGCCTGTTATAATTTCAGGTACATAATTGCACTCAATGAAAGATAAGCCTATAAATTTTAATTTTAAAATATCTGTTGATCTCCTGAAATCATTTTAAATGTCTGTATACAAAAATGCCAAAAAGCATCTATTACATTGCAATGTATCTGGGAATGTTATTGAAAGTCACTATAGAACCTCTTATGTACAAGAAAGTTCGTTATAAAATGTTTGCAATAGTCATCTGTCAGAGGTTTTAATGTTTTTAATTTTTATTGTATATATAATTTTTCTTCACAGTATAAAATGTATATTGCATATATGACATTAAATATTAACCCCTTTGACTTAAATTTCCCTTTTTGGATACTGTGTTAGTCTGTGTAGTCTGTCATAACAAAATACGATATAGTGGGCAGTTTAAACAACAGAAATTTACTTCTCACTATCCTAGAGGCTGGGCAGTTCAAGACCAATGTGCCAGCTGGGTTGGTTTCTGGTGAGGGAACTCTTCCTGGCTTGTAGATGGCCTCCTTTTTCCTCTGCTCCCACATGGCAGCAAAGACAAGCTCTGGTGTCTCTACTTCTTATAAGGCCACAAGCCCTATCAGATTGGATCTTCTCCCATATGAATTCATTTAACCTTTAATATCTCTTCACAGGCCCTATTTCCAAATACAGTCACATTGGTGACTAAAGTCTCAGCATATGAATGGGGTGGGGACACAATTCAGTTCATAGTATGTACCAAAACTAATCTTAGCTCTAGACAAATAAAAATGAATTTATCCCTGGTTATTCTTTATTTTCTAGTTTTGTAATTTCCTTTTCATTAGGTTTGTCTTATGTATACATTCAATTCAAGTGTTTTTTAAAAAGAGTTACAATTCACTTGAGATATGCACATCGTACAGGATTCTGCAAAACTAGAATCCTTGTTATGTAATTCTGTAGACTTAAAATCTATTATATCTTTCTTAAATAATAGCAAATAAAAATGGTCCGTATTATCCTCCAAAAATAAATCCAGTGGTATTTTGCCAGTTATTTTCAATTTCTTATCATTAGAGAACTGATCTCATGATGATACCACTAATTATATGAAGATAATTAAAATAACAACAAATATGTAATAAAAATTTTACACAGAAGTTAAATGCAAAAACAAATCCATATGAATTAACTAATCCAATCTGTACAAAAATCTGTAATTTATGTTTATTATTATACCAATTTTAGAAAATTGATAAGGTTACTAAATTAGTCAAAAGTCAAATACCAAAAAAAATAGAAAAGCTTTTTTTTTTTTTAACATTTTTTTAACATTACTCTCTACCAAAGATTATGTTCTTAACCATTTATGCTGAACGCTCAACAAGCTTTCTGCATTAAAATTGTTACCATGGATTACATTATGCTTATGGATATTGTGTATTTTTTTTCTAGGAGTGTTTGGTGATAACTGCATATTTGAAGATAAGTGTGCAATGATAAGTTTGCTATCAAAATTTATAGGTTTCATCTAAATAAAATATTTATGCATTATATTTAGAAGACAAAGGCAAGATAATTCTATAAATCATTTTAAAAAAATGTACGTGATTCTTGAAAATTCCAGAAAATTGAACTGGTATGTTAGAATCCAAATCAAGAAGGGAGTCTCTTTTCCCCGAGAATGTAGGAAGATGAGAACAAAATTGGTCCTGTTTTATAGCAAGAGAAAGTCAGATACAATTTTTGAACTCATCAGATAATTGAAACCACACTGCAGCCAAGCAGTCTGAATTCTATGGAACATCAAGTACTCCCAAGAAAACATGGAACTGGGGCACTGGATCACTCATGCGATAGCATGAGATAAATGGATGCTGGGAACCAACCAAAGAAGCAGGTAGGAAGAATGCAGTTAAACATTTTAACAAATTGCTGATAGTGGAATATGAGCTAGCATAGAAAACCTTGGAAGTCACTGAGAAGAAATAGTTGAACCCACTGGCAATCTACTGACACATGAGCTGCCATGAGGCACTAACAAGAAAGGTCGGAAACAAGGAGGAAAACCAGAGAAAGATTTTCTCATTGGTGCAGTCTTAAAGGAGGAAAGTGGCTCCATTGCATGAAAGACTGAGGATCTTCTTAAGTCACATGTCCAGACTATTTTTCCCTACAATGTAAAAGCATAAAGCGACTAGGAAAGTATATGGGTGAGAAGTGGTTGTCTACAAAGTGTCCAGAGAAAATTTTGAAGTAGGATGAAACTCTTCTATTTTGATACTGACTATCTTGACATTGGTGATGGTTACATAATTTATTTTCATTTTTCAAAATTAATAGAACTCTACAATAGGAAGAAGGAATTCACTGTACATAAATGGTACCTAAATAAGCCAATACTTATTTCCAAAATTCAAAGCAAGGTGTTATTCTAGTCAATTTGGATTTATGGTTAAAAGCAGATGAACAAAACGCTTCACTTTGTTCACTTGTATGTGAAATCTAAAAATTAAAAAAATAATCCAATGCATAGAAACAGAGGGTAAAACAGTGGTTACCAGGGTAAGAAGGAGAGAGAAGAGAGAATGGCAGGAAATGGGAAGCTATAGGTTGAAGTGTACAAAGTTGCAGTATATGTAGGATAAAAAAGTCAAGAAATCAATGTATAAAATACCCATAACTAATATTATTGTATTGTATACTGGTAATTTGCCAAGAGCGTAGATTTTAGGTACTCTTCCCACATACACATGAATAAGGTAAACTGTATGAGATTGACGGGTATGTTGCCTGTGCTTTGGGGTCACAACCAAAAAATTATTGCCCAGACCAGTGTTATGGAAGTTGATATAATTCAGATGTTGTCCCCTCTAAATCTCATGTTGAATTGTAATCCACAGTGTTGGAAGTGGGACCTAGTAGGAGGTGATTGGATCATGGGAGTGCATTTCTCATAAATGATTTAGTGCTATCCCCTGGGTACTGTCTTTGCAATAGTAAGTTATCATGAGATCTGGCTATTTAAAAGTATGTAGCATCTTCCCCTCCACTTTCTCTTACTCCCACCCTCATGTGAGATACCTATTCCCTCTTTGTCTTCTACCATGACTGTAAGTTTTTGAGCCCCACACCAGAAGAAGATGCTGATGCCACGCTTTAAAGTTTGCACAACCCAGAACCAATTAAACTGCTTTTCTTTATAAATTACCCAATCTCTGGTGTTTCTTTTTATTTTTTTAGAGACATGGTCTCTCTCTCACCCAGGCCGAAGTGCAGTGGCACGATCTTGGCTCACTGAAGCCTCAGCTTCTTGGGTCTGGTATTTCTTTATAGCAATACGAGAGTAAGAACGGCCTAATGCAGAAGTTTTCCTCTGTATTTTCCTCTAATACTTACACAATTTCATGTCTTACATGTAAGCAGCCTATTGTATTTTATTATAGCAACCAGAGCTGTTGGTTAAGTTTATTCCCAGATATTTTATTTTATTTGTAGCTGTTGCTAATGGAATTACTTTCTTAGGTTCTTTTGGTTGTTTTAGATTGTTAACTGTTGGCATATAGAAATGCTACTAATTTTTGTATGCTGATTTTGTGACCTGCGACTTTACAGGACTTGTTGATCAGTTCTAACAGTTTTTTTTTGATGGAGCCTTTAATTGTTTCTAAACATAAGATCATATCATCTGCAAACAAGGATAATTTGTCTTCTTCCTTTCCAATTTGGTTGCCCTTTATATCTTTCTCTTGTCTGATTGCTCTTGCTACGACTTCTAGTACTGTTTTGAATAACAGTGATAAAAGTGGGCATAGTTGTATTATTCCAGATTTTACAGAAAAGTCTTTCAGTTTTTTTCTCATTCAGCGTGATACTAGATGTGGGTCCATCATACATGACATTTATTGTGCTGAGGCATATTCCTTCTATAACCAGTGTTTGGAGGGTTTCTTTTTATCATGAAAGGATACTGAATTTTATCAAATGCATATTCAGTATCTATTGAAGTGATTGCATTTTTTGCCTTTTATGTTATTGATATGATATATCACATTGATTGCATATTTTGAACCATCTTTACATTCCTGGGATAAATACAATTTGGTCATGATGAATGATCTTCTTAATGAGTTGTTGTATTTTTTCACTGGTATTTTGTTGAGGATTTTTGCATCAATGTTTCTCAAGAATACTGGTCTACATTTTCTTTTTCTGAGGTGTCTTTGTCTGGTTTTAGTATCCGAGTAATACTGGGCTTGTAGGAGATTAAAAGTATCTCATCCTCCTCTATTTTATGGAATATTTTGACTAGGATTAGTAGTCATCGTTCTTCAAAGTTTTGGTAAAATTCAGCAGTGAATCCAGGCTTTTCTTTGCTGGAAGGCTTTTTATTATAACTTTGATTTTATTATATATTATTGGTCTGTATAAGTTTAGAATTTGTGATTCAAACTTGATAGATTGTATGTGTCTAGGAATTTATAATTTTATTGTAAGTTTTCCAATTAATTAGCATTCAATTCTCATAGTAGTCGCTTCTAATGACTCTTTGAAATTCTGAAGTAGCAGTTGTAATTTTTTTTTTCGTTCATCTCTGACTTTATTTGGATCTTCTCTCTTTTTTTCTTCATCTGGCTAAAAGTTTATCAATTTAGTTTATCTTCTCCAGAAAGCAGCTTTTAATTCCGTTGATCTTGGAATTGTTTTTTTTTTTTCAATTTATCCCTGCTCTAATCTTTATTATTTATTTTTTCTACTGATTTTGGGTTTAGTTTTCTTTTACTTCTCTAATTCTTTAAGATGAATTGTTAGGTTGTTTATCTGAAGTTTGTCTACTTTTTTGATGTAAGCACTTATTGCTATAAATTTTCTTCTTAGTATCATTTTCACTGTATCCCATAGGTTTTGGTGTGCTGTGTTTCCATTTTCATTTGTATTAAGAAATTTAAAATTTTTTCTTCTTAATTTCCTCATTGATCCAGAGGTCATTCAGAAACATATTGGTTTAATTTCCATGTGCTTTATAGTTCCCAAAATTTCTCTCGTTGTTGATTTCTAGTTTTGTTCAATATGATCAGAGAAGATACTTGATAAAGTTACAATTTATTTGAATTTTTTAAGACTTGTTTTGTGGCCTAACATGTAGTCTATCTTTGAGAATGATACACATGTTGAGCAGAATAATGTATATTCTGCAGCTGTTGAATAAAATGTTCTATAAATGTCAATCAAGTCCATTTAGTCTATGGTACAGGTTAAGTTTGAAGTTTCTTTGTTTATTTTCTCTCTGGATGACTTTTCCAATGCTAAACGTTGTGTGTATCTAGCTAAAGTATCTAACTATTATGGTATTGGGATCTATCTTCCTTTTAAACTCTAATAATATGTACTTTATATATCTGAGTGCTTTAGTGTTGGGTGCATATATATTTACGATTGTTATATCTTCTTACTGAATGGCCCCGTTTATAATTATATAATGACCATCATCTGATTTTATAATATTTGTTATGAAATCTATTTAGTCTGATGTAAAAGTACAGTAACTTCGTTTTGTTTTTTGTTTTTTGTTTTTGTTTGTTTGTTTGTTTGGTTTTCACTTTGCATGGGGTAGCTTTTGCTATCTCTTTATTTTCAGTATCTGTGTGTCTTTATAATGAAATATTTTTCTTCTAAGCAATAGTTCTTCAGGTCTTTTTTTTTAAATCCATTTAGCCACTCTTTGTCTTATGATTGGAGAGTTTATCTGTTTATATTCAAGGTTATTTTTGATAAGTAAGGACTTACTCCTGCCATTTGTTTTTTGTTTTCTTGTTTTTGTGTGTATGATCCTTTCTTCCTTCTTTTCTTCCTGTCTTTCTTTTAGTGAAGATTTTTTCTGGTGGTATGTTTTAATTTCCTGTTTTTTGTGTGTGTGTATCTGTTGTATAATTTTGATTTAAGGTTACCATAAGGTTTGCAAATAATATCTTACAACCCGTTATTTTAAACTGATGATAACAATGATTGCATAAACAAATTCACAAGCAAAAATAAAACTAATAAAACTGCTACACTTTATCCTTTTCCACTTTTTAACTTTTTGTTGTTTTTATTTACTCATTTATACTGTCTATGCCTTGAAAAGTTTTTGTAGTTATTATTCTCATTAGATTCATCTTTTATTTTTTTCTACTCAAGATATAAGTAGTTTACAACTTATAGTTAGAGTACTATAATATTCTGTGTTTTTCTCTGAACTTACCATTACCAGTGAGTTTTGTACCTTCAGGTGATTTCTTATTGCTCTTTAACGTACTTTTCTTCCAGATTAAAGAATTCCCTTTAGCATTTTTAGCAGAACAGGTCTGATGTTGATGAGATTCCTCAGTTTTTTTTTGTCTGAGTAGGTTCTTATTTCTCTTTCATGTTTGAAGGATACCTTTTGCTGGGTATACCATTGTAAGATAAAAGTTTTTATTCTTTAAAACTTTAGTATTCTGGCCGGGCGCGGTGGCTCAAGCCTGTAATCCCAGCACTTTGGGAGGCCGAGACGGGCGGATCACGAGGTCAGGAGATCGAGACCATCCTGGCGAACACGGTGAAACCCCGTCTCTACTAAAAAAAAAAATACAAAAAACTAGCCGGGCGAGGTGGCGGGCGCCTGTAGTCCCAGCTACACAGGAGGCTGAGGCAGGAGAATGGCGTAAACCCGGGAGGCGGAGCTTGCAGTGAGCTGAGATCCGGCCACTGCGCTCCAGCCCCGGCGACAGAGCGAGACTCCGTCTCAAAAAAAAAAAAAAAAAAAAACTTTAGTATTCTTTAGAACTTCAGCACTTTAAGTATGTTTTGTCGTTCTCTCCTGGCCCTTAAGATTTCCACTGAGAAGTCTTCTTCCAGACATATTGGAGCCCCTTTATGTGTTACTTATTTCTTTTCTCTTACTGCTTTTAGGATCATTTCTTTATCTTTGATGTCTGGGAGTTTAATTATTATATGTTTTGAGGTACTCTTATTTGGGTTAAATCTTTTTGGTGCTCTACAATTTACTTGTACTTGCATATTGATATCTTTCTTAGGTTTTGGAAGTTCTCTGTTATTATCCCTTTGAATAAGCTTTCTACCCCTATGTCTCTCTCTACCTCCTTTCAAAGGCTAATAACTCGGATTTGCCCTTTTTAGGGTATTTTCTAGATCTTGTTTTGGGGCTTGTTTTGTTTTGTTCTTCAGACAGGGTTTCACTTTGTCACCCAGGCTGGAGTACAGTGGCATGATCATGGCTCACCACAGCCTTGTCACTACCACAATCCTCCACCCCATTGGACTCAAGCAGTGCTCCCACCTTAGCCTCCTGAGTAGCTGGGACTGCAGGCATGCACCATCATGCCCAGCTAATTTTTGTATTTATTTGTGGAGATGTGGTTTCATCATGTTGCACAGGCTGTTCTCAAACTCCTAGGCTGGGCTCAAGATATCCACTTGCCTTGGCCTCCCAAAGTGCTGGGGTGAGGCGTGAGCCACCGCACGCTACCCTGTTTTCTAGGTCTTGTAGGCATGCTTCATTCTTTTTTATTGTTTTCCTTTTGTCTCCTCTGACTGTGTATTTTCAAGTAGGCTGTCTTCAGGCTCACTAATCCTTTCTTCTGCTCGATCAGTTTTGCTGTTAAGAGACTCTGATGCATTCTTTACTATGTCATTTGCATTTTTTTCAGTTCCAGAATTTCTGCTTGATTCTTTTTAATTATTTTAAACTTTTTGTGAAATCTATCTGAGGATTCTGAATTCCTTCTCTGTGTTATCTTTAATTTCATTGAACTTTCTTTAAGTAGTCATTTTGAATTCTCTCTCTGAAAGTTCACATATCTCTGTCACTCTGGAGTTGATCACTGGTGACTTATTTGGTTTGATTGGTCCATAATTGCCATTCAGGAACCAAGGCCTGAGATCGGTGACCCTAGGAACCTGTTTGGTTCTCTACGCCACTATGGTTCTCTACACCAAGCTGGTATCCAAGCTGCAAGACAAAGTCCCATTTCCTCTTCCCTCTCCTTTCCTTAAGCAAAAGGTACGTCTCCCCATGGCCACTACATCACAGAATGTGCTGGGTCACACTTGATTCCAGGATGGCTCTGAGTGTCACCCAAGGCCTGCAGAGAGTACTGCCTGGCTTCCAATGCTGATTGCTCAAGGCCCAAATACTTTTTAGTCAGCAGGTGATGAATCCTGTCAGGACTTTGTTCTTCCTTTGAAGGCAGTGGGTTCCCTGTGGCCCAGGTTGTGTTTATAAATGAGTGAAATCTAAGTCCTGAAATGGTGGCCTTAGCACTCAGCCTGGTGCCGTATTCCAATGTGGCTGAGCTGGTATCTAAGTTGCAAGAAAAAGTCCCCTTAACTCTCCCTTCTCCTCTCTTCAAGTAGAGTGAAGGAGTCTCTTTTTGGGCTACAAGTTGTGCTTCCTGGGGTTGGTGGAGGGGTGACAAAAATACTCCCTTGGCCATGCCAGCTGGTGTCTCACTAGATCATAGGCACTGCAAGTCCACTAGCCCTGAGTCAAGCAGAGCACCGGGACTTGCCCAGAAATTGCAATCCTTGTGGCCTAGACTGTATTTCAAGATTATTTAGAACCCCAGAGCCATTTAGCTCACCATAGTGGGACTTGCCAGAACTCAGGCTCTGACTGCTGGAATGAGAGATTTACCTCTAGTTAGGGCTGGTCTAGATGCTTCGTTTATGGGCACCAACTGATTTCTGCCTCATGTTGCTTTCCACTGTGACAAGGCAGTCCTGAATTCCAATGAAAAATCTCACAATTACTGCTCTGTCCCTCACCCAAGGGCACAGATTCTCACTCTGCAGTATGCAGCCACTGCTGGTGAATGGGCAGGGTCATGTTGGCAATTTGAGACTGTCTTCTATATATTTCAGTGCCTCCTTCCTTAATATGATGTTAAAAACCAGATACTGTGATTGTTTAACTGACTTTTGGTTCTTATAAAGATGCTTTCATTGTGTGCATAGTTGTTCAATTATTGTTTCTGCAGGGGGAATGGTCACTGGAGGCTTCTATTCAGCTATTTTGCTTGGAATATGTGTTTATCTTTTTGTGTAGCTGATGTAAGTGTCTATTGAATTTCCCTCCAAAGTTAAGATTATAGATAAATGTCTTTTGGTATTGCATCATGTTCAGGTTCCTCATTTGTGACATCTTGACGTTGGATTAGATTTCCACTAAGTTAATTGATTGTGTAATTTATTATTTAGCTACTTATGCTCTGTTGCCATTTTTTTAAATGTATTTAGGCTTATAAATATATATGTTACTCTTTTAAATTTGCCAATATTTTATAAATTTGCTATGATTATTTCTGAATAAAATGATAAGGTAAATAAATTTTTTAAACTGTCAGTTTTCCACAGGAGAAAATAAAAAGCAATAAAACAAGAGACTTTTCTTGAATGCTCAATTTCCATCTTTGTGTTGGATGATTAGCACAAGCATAATTTCATACTGTAGTGTCACTCACTTGTATTTAGATTTATGTATGTCTGTCTGTGTGTATGTGTACATCTATCTATTGATCTGTTGTCTATCTATCTATCTATCTTTCTTCCTTAATTCAAGTTGTGTGATGGTTAATATTGAGTGTCAACTTGATTGGATTGAAGGATGCAAAGTATTGATCATGGGTGTGTCTGTGAGGGTGTTGCCAAAGGAGATTAACATTTGAGTCAGTGGACTGGGAGAGGCAGACCCACCCCCAATCTGAGTGGGCACTATCTAATCAGTTGCCAGCATGGCTAGAATAAAGCAAGCAGGAGAAGAAGGAAGAGTGACTTACTGAGTCTTCTGGCCTTCATCTTTTTCTCGTGCTGGATGCCTCCTGCCCTCAAACATCGGACTCCAAGTTTTTCAGCTTTTGGACTCTTGGACTTACACCAGCAGTTTGCCAGGAACTCTCTGGCCTTCAGCTACAGACTGAAGGCTGCACTATTGGCTTTTCTACCTTTGAGGTTTGGGGAGTCTGAATGGCTTTCTTGCTCCTCGGCTTACAGAGGGCCTAGTGTGGGACTTTAC
This sequence comes from Macaca thibetana thibetana, assembly GCF_024542745.1. Taxonomy (NCBI): domain Eukaryota; kingdom Metazoa; phylum Chordata; class Mammalia; order Primates; family Cercopithecidae; genus Macaca; species Macaca thibetana. Next base: position 66,240,803 of record NC_065594.1, read on the forward strand.
CTTGTGATAATGTGAGTCAATACCCCTTAATAAACTCCCCTTTATGTATATTTATTTTATTGGTTCTGTCCTTCTAGAGAACCCTGACTTATAGGCTGCAGTAACAAAATGTGATAACTGCTTAAACTTGTTTTTGTACTATGAAACTATTAGAAAAATCACATAAGACAAAAGTTTCAAGCACTGACCTGGGTACTTTTTTAAAAAAAATGTATATATGTATATGACCCAAAAAGCACAGACAACAATAGCAAAAATGACAAATGGAAACCCATCAAACTGAAATGCTTCTGCACAACAAAGGAAACAATCAACAGAGTCAAGAGACAACCTATGGAATGGGAGAATATATTTGCAAAACATACATACAATAAGTAGTTAATATCTAAAACATGCAAGAAAATTAAACACCTGAATAGCAAGAAAACAAATAATCTTAATAAAAAATAGGCAATGTACTTGAGTAAACATTTCTTAAAAGAAGAAATACAAGTAGCTAATAGGTATATGAAAAAATTCTCAACATCATTAATCATCAGAGAAATGCAAATTAATACCAAAATGAGATATCACCTTATGCCTGTTAGAATGACAATTTCAAAAAGACAAAAGATGGCAAGTGTTGGCAAAGATGTGGAGAAAAGGGATCTCTAGCACACTATTCATGGAAATTTAAATTATGTGAGCCATAAAGGAAAACAATGTGAATGTTATTTAAAAAAGTAAAAATATAACAACATAATTTAACAATCTCACTATTGGGTACACATCAAAAGGAAAGAAAATTAGTACATCAAAGAGATAACCACACTCCCATGTTCATTGTATCATTAGTCACAGTAGCCAAGCTCAGCAGGAATTGACTGAAGTGTCATTAATATTCATTCATTCATAGCATGAATGGAGAAAATGTGGTAAATACACACAATACAGTAATATTCAGCCTTTAAAATAAAGGAAATTCTGTCATCTGTAATAAGGTAGATGAATCTGAAGGACATTATGCTAAGTGAAATAAGCCAGGCACAATACTACATGATCTCATTTATGTGTGGAATATTAAAAAAAAAAAAGCAAATTCATAGAAACAGAGTAGAATGATAGTTACCAAGGGGTTGGGAAAGAGAAGTGGGAAATGGTCGAAGTATACAGAATTTCATTTGGAAAGAATAAGCTTAAGAGAATGATTGTATAAACATAGTGATTATAGTTAATAACAATGTATTTTTACTTGAAAATTTCCAAGAAAATAGATTTTGTCTAACTATAAATAAATTAAAATTATGTGTAGACAATATGACATAGACTGGATGTCTTAAACAAAAGAAATTTATGTTCTCACAGATCTGAAGGCTTAGAAGTACAAGATTAAGGTGCCAGGCAATTCTGTTTTCTGGTGAAAGCCCACTACAAGGCTTGAAGAGTGCTCTCTTCTCACTGTGTCTACACATGGCAGCTCGAAGGGATAGAGACAGCTATTGTCTTTCTTCCTTTTCTTCTAAGAGCATTAACTAATTCCATCATTGGACCGCACCTGTATAACCTAATATAAACCTAAACTACCTTCTACCGGCTCATCTCTAAATACCTTTCATTTTCGGTTAGGCCTTCAACATAAGAATCTATGTATGTATGTATGTATGTATGTATGTATGTATGTATGTATCTATCTATCTATCTATCTATCTATCTATCTATCTATACTATCTACCATCTAATATTCCTTAACCTTGTACTTCTGTCAATCACGTTTCTTCCTTCTAAATTTATTTACAGCAAATGTTCTCAACAAAAACGATATGCATCCTTGCTTTTATTTTCTACCTTAATTCACTTATGAATAAAATCAGAATTCTGTCTTTACACCCTTTGCATGTGTATTTTATATTTAATGTTCAGTGTTTTACTTATACTCAGTGGAGAAATAGAAAAATGTTTGTCTATTACATAATCTCCAAAAGGGAAGTTCAATCCTTTTTTGAAAAAAAAATAGTCTTCATTTTTCAGAGAAATTTTATTTTGCAGCAGAATTGAATTGAAAATAGAGTTCTTATATACATATGCCTTGTTGCAAATATGCAATCTCCCCACCATAGAGATCTCATAGAAGAGTGGTACCTTTGTTACAATTGATAAACCTAGTTTAATAAATTATTATTATCCAAATTTTACAGTTTACATTAGGACTCACTCTTGGTGCTATACAATGTATGGGTTTCAACAAATGTGTAACGACATGCACCTAACATAATAGTAGCTACCATCCATCATTATATTAACTATGGATTTGTTTCACTGCTCTAAAATTCCTCTGTGCTCCACTTATTCATCCTTTTCTTCCCCTTAACCTCTGTAAACCACTGATCTTTACTGTCTCAGTAGTTTTGCATTTTCCAGAATATCATATAGTTAAAATAATACAGTATGTCATCTTTCACTAAGCAACATGCATTTAAGTTTTCTTCATGGCCTTTCATGGTTTCATAGCTCATTTCTCTTTAACACTGATCCATTGCAATTGTCTAAATGTGATAACATTTGTTTATTCATTCATCTATTGAAAGACATCTTAGTTGCTTCCAAGTTTTTGAAGTTTTCCATAAAGCTGCTATAAACATCTGTGTGCACATTTTTATATGAACATAAGCTTTCAGCTGATTTGAGTAATTACCAAACAGTGCTGGATTATACGGTAAGAGTATCTCTAGTTTTCTAAGAAACTGCCAAACTGTCTTGGAAAGTGGTTGTACCACTTTGCATTTCCAAAAACAATGAATAATAATTCCTTTTGTTCCACATCCTCATCGGCGTTTGGTCATTTGGCATTGTCACAATTTTCTTGTTTTTATTATGTATTTTTTATCACAGAGATATTTAATCCAATTATTGGTGTTTCACAAATAATGTAAATTTAGCTTTCCAAAAACCACATCTAACATGGTATTAGTTATCTATTTCTGCATACCAAACCATCACATACCATAGAAGTTTTATTTTTTCTCTTATAACAAAATGTATTGAACATGTTCCTGATTCTGTAAGTGAAATATTTTCACTTGTCTAAGTTGAGTGGTTCTCCTGAAGGTCTTGCCTGAGATAATGTATGCAGTTATAGGTTACTGGTTTTGTAATTGGGTGTGTGATGAGCATTCAGTTTGGAATGCTCATCTCTCCACATCTTTATCCTCCAGTAGTATACAGCCTTCAATTGGCCAGATGGTGGACTCGTTGAAGAAAGTGATAATAAGCCCCTTCGCTCAGAAGCTTTCCAAATCTCTGTTTGCATCATGTTTATCAACGTCCACTTGAGTAAAACAATTCATATTATAATGGCAGAGTTAACGTGGGAGGAGGCTATAATGAATCAAGTAGACCTAATTTATAGGACAACAATTTATAATATACCACACAACTAACTTATTTTCAGAGTCCAACTAGGCATATAACATTTTAAATTACGTATCCAATAAAAATTTCAAAATTGGCATCATAAAAACTGACCTCTTGTCCTCATGTCCCCAATTATATTTCTTTCCCAGTGTTTCTCATCCTGGTAAGTGGTACACTATGAACCCATCGCTCAAGCACAATTAAAGGAGTTCAGTCTATCTACCCTATTCTTTTTCCACCTACTGTAGCTTTATCATTAGAAATCATCATTTACTATTGTCTCTTAAATTGTTTCTTTTTTATCCTTTCTCTGAATATCCATAGGCTACTCCCTTTTATAGTATACTTTAAAGAACAGTTTTTTATTTATAGCAAACTTGAGGACTCCTTTACAAGTTATAGGTGCTCTCTAAATATAGGTGAAATTAATTAGCATATAATGCACACATACTGTGATGTTCAATTTTATGTGTCACCTTGACTAGGCAATAGTACCCAATTATTCAATCAAGCACTAATGTAGGTGTTCTGTAAAGGTATTTTGTAGATGTGCTTAACATCTACACCATTTGACTGTAAAGGACGGGAGATTATACTGGATGATCTGAATAGATGGACCAATTTCAATCAGTTTAAATTCCTCAGGATCAGTACTGAGTTTTCGAAAGAAGAGGAGAAATTCCACCAGCCTAAAAGTTTCTAGCCTGCCTGTCTTGGTGGTCTTCTCTATATGTTTCAGATTTGCCTGGCCATCGCCCACGATCATCAATCAGGTAAGCCAATTTCTCGCGGTAAATATCTCCTCTCTCTCTCTCTCTGTCTCTCTTTCTCTCTCTTTCTCTTTCTCTTTCTCTCTCTCTCTCTCTCTCTCTTTCTCTCTCTCTCTCTCTCTCTCTCTCTTTTCTCTTTCTCTCTCTCACAGTTTGAATCCAGAGACCTTCTGCTGGCAGAATTTACTCTTCTTCCAGGGAGGCTCACCTTTTAATATTAAGGCCTTCAAATAATTAGATGAGACCTACCTACACTACGGAAGGTAATCTGTTTTCTTCAAAGTCTACTGATTTAAATGTTAATCTCATCTAACAAATACCTTTGCAGAAGCATCTAGAATAATGTTGGACTAAATATCTGGGCCTTAATGGCCTAATCATGTTGACAAATAAAATTAACTATCAAAAGACTACTCCTTATCAACTTGACACCCATATGCATCTCCTTTAATTATTCTAAATCTCAAAATAAAGACAATTACAAGGTCATACTTCTGCCTGAAATAATACAATTATCCAACATATAACCAAAAACACACTAACTATTTCCTCTAAAAAGGATGCAAAGTCTTTGGGAGATGTTCAGTCTTCTCATTAATATTTTGTTCGTAGCTTAAATGATATTGAATACTATAGTGTAAAATTGCTAAATACCACAATGTAAATACTGTGTTTATATGTGTATTAAATGAGGTTCTTCAGATATAAATACATATTGATATGTGAGTGGGGATTTATTGGGAGAATTGGCTCATACATTTATGGAGGCTGAAAATTCCCATGACAGTTTGCTAGCTGGAGAGACAGATAAAGCCATGGCTCAGTCCACGTTTGAAGGCCTGAGAACCATGGCAGGTAATAGTGAAACTCTCCCTCCAAGGCCAAAGACTTGAGAACCTGGGGCTCAGGATGCTGGTGCAAGTTCTGGAATCTGAAGGCTAGAGAACCTGGAGCTCCAGTGTCCACGGGCAGGAGAAGGAAGGTGTTCCAACTCCAGAAAAGAGAGAAAGATAATTCACCTATCTTCTGCCTTTTGGCTCTATCTTGACCCTCAGCTCATTAGATGGTGACCCCTCACATTGGATGAGGGTAGAGCTTTATTACTCAGTTCACTGATTCAAATGCCAAATCTCTCTTGGAAACACTCTCACAGACAAACTCAAAAATTATGCTTTATTAGCTATCTGGGTATCCCTTAATCCAGTCAAGTCGACATAAAATTAGCCATCACAGTTTGTTCAACACAATGATATAAAGTTAACAATACTTATATATCCTGAAACATAAATTCAATGCATCTTTTGTTACATTATTAGGCCATAAAAGAGGAAAGAAAACAAAAGATATTTGCCACATACACACACAAATACACATATTCATAATAAAATAAGGAAGAAATACTCATGACGATTATAGTCCTTGTTTCTGCAACTGGTCATCTGGTACTTACAACTACCTCCTTCTGCTAGTCATTTCATATTCCCTTTGCCCTTGGCAATCAACTAAACTAGTCATGGTTCTTTACTTGATGGGGTGATCCAGTCTTTCATTCCTGGAAGTTCTGTGCCATTCATAGTATGACCTGAATTGGGCTTTTGTAATTCTCCATTAACTTCACTCATAGGGTATGGTAATGCTAAGAGATACACTAAGGGATCTCCAACATTCCAGACATTCTCTTTCTTGCCTCCCTTGCAGAGTAGTAGTCCAATTTCCCTTGGGTAGTCAGAAAGCCCCAGGTAGCAAAATAATACCTTTTTTGCCTATGATTCAGAGGCCTGAAGAGTCAGAAGTTGTCAGGTAACAGGCTTAAGTTCCAGTTTAATGGCATTGTTGCTCTATCTCCTGCTGTAAATGTTTCTCCCTTTGGAAATAAGACTTCTAGGCCGGGCGCGGTGGCTCAAGCCTGTAATCCCAGCACTTTGGGAGGCCGAGGCGGGCGGATCACAAGGTCAGGAGATCGAGACCACAGTGAAACCCCGTCTCTACTAAAAATACAAAAAATTAGCCGGGCGCTGTGGCCGGCGCCTGTAGTCCTAGCTACTCAGGAGGCTGAGGCAGGAGAATGGCGTGAACCCAGGAGGCGGAGCTTGCAGTGAGCCGAGATCGCGCCACTGCACTCCAGCCTGGGCAACAGCGTGAGACTCCGTCTCAAAAAAAAAAAAAAAAAAAAAAAAAAAAAGGAAATAAGACTTCTGAGCCAGCAAAGCATAAGCTCATGGGTACAGCAAGCAAACGTTTTGCTAGTAGTTTACTTGGGTTAACAATTGTGTCACTCCCAATTCCATCACTTCACAGTACAGAGAGTGTGTAGAATACATTTCTCTGCATTATTTTTTCTTACCCACTTAAACATATGAAAATATAATAAATTGGTGGATTCTTAGTTAAAAACTACATGGTTCACTCTGACTAGTTTAATAAAAAGCATTTATTTAATCCTACTAGATTTGACATAGAATTATTGGGCATACCAAAGGCAGATCCCTAACATACCATTGCTAGCACCAAGGTGACTTCCTCATGAGATATCAGTATTGCACCCATCAGTAAATTCCTCCTATTTCCTTAACCACTGAAACAGAGACACTTCCATCACCACTGGAAACAGTAAAAAGGCACCTCTATGCTGAATCCTTATCTTAGTATTTTCATTTCTAGACTAAATCTGGGGGTTGTGTTAAGGCTGGAACCGTATTTGCCTGTCTTAGTTCTGACCTCTAAGTTAGAATTGTGCATAAATTTCCCCCAAGTGTAGCAGTATGTTTCAGTTTATTTCAAAAAGTCATAAATGTATCAGATTTCTACTTAGGCCCAGCCCACGCCATGGATATCCAACATCAATATACACCACCGTTTTGTATTTACACATTCAATTCATCAATGTTAGATTCTAACATCTAATAACAGCCTTTCAGGGGGGAAAAAAGCTATTCTTAGCTTATACTCAGAAGGAGACAATTCAAAATATCTTCTGTTATTGCACCCATTTATAAGTCCATGTTTGCTTGATGTCTATTTTTTCATGATGTTTGTCATAACCCTAACTGGACATTCTCTCACATTCAATTGTAATATTTACAACCAATAACACACTAAGATAAAATAGTAGGAAGAATTATATTGAAAAATTAGGGTAAATGTTAAAATATTTTTGTAATCAATCACGAGACTCTAGTTGTTGCTTTTCTCAGCTACACTGCATCATCCATTCCATGCTTTCTTGATCTTCTCTCAGATCTCATCTGATTTTTTTATTTCCTGTCTATTCCAATTAATTATCTAAATGGTCATGATCCTGGAAAAGCATTGTTCTAACAAGAATTTGGCCATTTAAATTAATTCAATTTTAAAATAGTATTAGAAAAATAATGTAAGTATTTTCATATGGCTGTTATACATAATTTAAGCCAATATTTTATACATAGCAAGATTTCATTTTGTGGAATGTATTATTAAAAAACAGTATGAACAGGCTGATAGCCATAGAGTTTACTAAATCATAGGGTGAACATTCTAATGTAGAATATTCCCATGTTTTTATTAATTCATTTATTTTTTAGACAGACAATTTTACTTTTATTATTGAAACATAATTCAGATAGCATTTGAAATTTTTCATTGCCTGAGGTAATTTAAAGGTAAAGGAATTATAATGGTGATAACACTGTGTTGAGAACAAATTATTAAATTCTACATGACAGAGTGTAAAGAAATATTAGTAAGCTATCCAGAGTACAGGACCATTTCAGGCAATACAAATATCTTCTCCTAGAGTGATATGAATTTTGTGCAGTAGAAATTATCCTATCCCTTCATTCTTTCTATTAAGAATGGCTTCATTTATTTAGTTTCCTACATTCTCAGTTGTATATGATGCAGTGTACCAAACAGCCCTACAACTAAGCAAGGTCTTGGTGATAATCACTGATCAGTATGCTGAAGTATGGAAAAATACACAGTACAGAGGAACTGAACTAAGAAGGTTGTCAAGAGTCGTCTGCACTGTGAATGTTTGATGGGTGAGAGTGGCTTTTTTTTTTTTTCCTAAGAGTAGTCATGGACACTAGTGTAGGCGATTGGATTTTCAATGGTTTGCCTAAGGCTTCATAGTCATGTCTCTAGCCATTGAGAAGGATGCACACTGAATAAGGAGATCCCAATGCCAAAGGCAATGAAAATGAACACTCATGTCAGTAAGAAGCAGAGCCCTGGGTGCACCTCCTACACAAGCACCTGTGCATAGAGAACTTCCTCGGGCCCTCCAGAAATTAGGAGTGCATCCTCATGAAAGGGCTTTGTAAGCCTGTCATATGGAGAAAACTAATTCTTGACAAATGTCATACATACGTCTAATTTCATTTATGCTGCTATAACAAAATATCTGGGACTGGGTAACTTAAAAAGGATAGAAATTTATTTCTCCTACTTCTGGAGGTTTAGAAGGTCAAGGCACCGGAAGTTTCAGTTGCCTTCTACAGACAGGAAGAAAGCTGTGTGTGGGAAAGGCCGAAGAGCAGGAGAACAAAAGTTACATGAAGACTTTTCTTTAGCAACTGTAATCCCATTTAAGAGGAAGGAACTCGTTGTTTCCTGATTTTTTAATGATCGCCATTCTAACTGGTGTGAGATGGTATCTCATTGTGGTTTTGATTTGCATTTCTCTGATGGCCAGTGATGATGAGCATTTTTTCATGTGTCTGTTGGCTGTATGAATGTCTTCTTTTGAGAAATGTCTGTTCATATCCTTTGCCCACTTTTTGATGGGGTTGTTTGTTTTTTTCTTGTAAATTTGTTTGAGTTCTTTGTAGGTTCTGGATATTAGCCCTTTGTCAGATGAGTAGATTGCAAAAATGTTCTCCCATTCTGTAGGTTGCCTGTTCACTCTGATGGTAGTTTCTTTTGCTGTGCAGAAGCTCTTTAGTTTAATGAGATCCCATTTGTCAATTTTGGCTTTTGCTGCCGTTGCTTTTGGTGTTTTAGACATGAAGTCTTTGCCCATGCCTATGTCCTGAACGGTACTACCTAGGTTTTCCTCTAGGATTTTTATGGTATTAGGTCTAACATTTAAGTCTCTAATCCATCTTGAATTAATTTTCATATAAGGAGTAAGGAAAGGATCCAGTTTCAGCTTTCTACTTATGGCTAGCCAATTTTCCCAGCACCATTTATTAAATAGGGAATCCTTTCCCCATTTCTTGTTTCTCTCAGGTTTGTCAAAGATCAGATGGCTGTATATGTGTGGTATTATTTCTGAGGACTCTGTTCTGTTCCATTGGTCTATATCTCTGTTTTGGTACCAGTACCATGCTGTTTTGGTTACTGTAGCCTTGTAGTATAGTTTGAAGTCAGGTAGCGTGATGCCTCCAGCTTTGTTCTTTTGACTTAGGATTGTCTTGGAGATGCGGGCTCTTTTTTGGTTCCATATGAACTTTAAAGCAGTTTTTTTCCAATTCTGTGAAGAAACTCATTGGTAGCTTGATGGGGATGGCATTGAATCTATAAATTACCTTGGGCAGTATGGCCGTTTTCACGATATTGATTCTTCCTATCCATGAGCATGGTATGTTCTTCCATTTGTTTGTGTCCTCTTTTATTTCACTGAGCAGTGGTTTGTAGTTCTCCTTGAAGAGGTCCTTTACATCCCTTGTAAGTTGGATTCCTAGGTATTTGATTCTCTTTGAAGCAATTGTGAATGGAAGTTCATTCCTGATTTGGCTCTCTGTTTGTCTGTTACTGGTGTATAAGAATGCTTGTGATTTTTGCACATTAATTTTGTATCCTGAGACTTTGCTGAAGTTGCTTATCAGCTTAAGGAGATTTTGGGCTGAGACAACGGGGTTTTCTAAATATACAATCATGTCATCTGCAAACAGGGACAATTTGACTTCTTCTTTTCCTAACTGAATACCCTTGATTTCTTTCTCTTGCCTAATTGCCCTAGCCAGAACTTCCAACAGGTGCTGGAGAGGATGTGGAGAAATAGGAACACTTTTACACTGTTGGTGGGATTGTAAACTAGTTCAACCATTATGGAAAACAGTATGGCGATTCCTCAAGGATCTAGAACTAGATGTACCATATGACCCAGCCATCCCATTACTGGGTATATACCCAAAGGATTATAAATTATGCTGCTGTAAAGACACATGCACACGTATGTTTATTGCGGCACTATTCACAATAGCAAAGACTTGGAATCAACCCAAATGTCCATCAGTGACAGATTGGATTAAGAAAATGTGGCACATATACGCCATGGAATACTATGCAGCCATAAAAAAGGATGAGTTTGTGTCCTTTGTAGGGACAGGGATGCAGCTGGAAACCATCATTCTTAGCAAACTATCACAAGAACAGAAAACCAAACACCGCATGTTCTCACTCATAGGTGGGAACTGAACAATGAGATCACTCGGACTCAGGAAGGGGAACATCACACACCGGGGCCTATCATGGGGAGGGGGGGGGGGGGGGGGAGGGGGATTGCATTGGGAGTTATACCTGATGTAAATGACGAGTTGATGGGTGCAGCACACCAACATGGCACAAGTATACATATGTAACAAACCTGCACGTTATGCACATGTACCCTACAACTTAAAGTATAATAATAATAAATAAATTAAAAAAAAAAAAAAAGAGGAAGGAACTCTCTTGACTTGATCACCTCTTAAAGGCCACACCTCCTAAATCTATCACTTTGGCAACACCTGAATTTCTGAGCAGACACACTCAAACCATAGCAACATAGAATCAGCAAATCAACAGATGATCGTGTATTCTTGTGTTAAGAAAGCAAACACACCAAAACATTTTTCTTTTCAGAGCAAAAGAGGAACAGAAGACAAAGACGGTGATGACAGCGCATAATATATTTATTTTATTTCACCCATAGCTTTTGGGACCTGAATTCTGGTCTTCCCATAAAGGAAGAGTGAAAAAAGTCAAGGTAATGGGTTTACATTTTACATAGATAGTATTACCTTATTACCATAAACTAAAATCTCTTACTAATCAAAATTATATAAATAATTATTGGAATCAGACCAAGCAATAAAAAAGACCCTTTTTTAATCAGAAAGAGGATGATTTAACAGAGCATAATTGATAACTGTTACTGCAAAAATAAGACCAAATCATATTTATATCAAGTTGATTTTTTTGGAACAAATTTATTTTTAGATTTATTAGCTTTATGGATATGTATGTATGTAGTTGTGTGTAAGTTAACCATTTTTTCTTTTTCCTTTTCTTTTTTTTTTTGAAAGAAAGTCTTACTATTTTGCCCAGACTGGAGTGCAATGGTGTGATCTCAGCTCACTACAACCTCCGTCTACTGGGTTCAAGCAATTCTCCTGCCTTAGCCTCTGGACTAGCTGAGATTACAGGGTCTCACCACCACACCTGGCTAATTTTTGTATTTTTAGCAGAGACGGAGTTTCATCATGTTGGCCAGGCTGGTCTTGAACTCCTGACTTCAATTGATCCGCCCACCTCAGCCTCCCAAAGTGCTGGGATTACAGGCATGAGCCCCCGCACCTAGCCAGTTAATCTTTTTTTTCTGTTGGTCTGCTCTATAAAAGTTTGTTACTGACATAAGGATATATAATAATAGAAATTCTAATTGATTTAATATATTAAATTGTATTATATACATAATTTTACTGTCTAGAAACCTGAATTTAATATTTTATATTAATTATGAATTTACTATATTAAAATGTCTGTGCAAATACAGTCACAAATACTGTTCATTATTCTACTATTTCATTGTTACTTGGATGACAACAGTCATGGCATCATTCTGTAATGTAGGACATGTTTAATCTTCATTAGCACCATATGCAAGTTTGCCATGGAAACACATGATCAGACAAAAAGTACAAGACTCTGAAAGTTTTAAATTCCCATAGATTTTATCAGTTTTCTCCTCTCCTGCAAGGTCATACTTATTCTGAAAATTAAGAAACGTATTATCTAAGGAATTGATAGATATCATATAGTCTAGTCACTTTAATACTAAAAGGTTTAATTTCTTATGAAATTAGAAACTCTCACAAAGACTAAAACCAACAGAAGAGATATATTCAAGCTAAGTTAATAAAAATGCCCTACAGCTATGATCTGTAACATGGGGTCTGATGGGAATGAAATATGTCACTTTACAGTCTAATGCAGTACTCATATCCTTTGAATTTTTAAAGTTAAAACAAAAGCTAGCCTAAAACTTTACATTTGAATGTCAGTGGGAGACATTTTAAATCTTTTATAAACAATACATAATTTCTGATTTCTGTACAGAGTTAAAGCTTTTAAATACAGTAGCTTTCAGCTAATTTATTATTAAGCTGTTGTTTTCATCAGAGTTACCAAGAAACACAAACCGCTGATACGGCTCTGATGAGTGTAGGAACCACCAGGATTCTTGGTCCTCATGCAGGTTTAAATAAAATGACACAGACACATGTGGAATGGTTTGAAGGAGCAGAGAGTTTAACAGGCAAGAAGGGGCAAGAAGGGAAGGAGAAGGAAGAAGCTCCCCTGCATAGAGACAGAGGGAGGGGTGCTCCAAAGTCGAGAGAGGGAACCCCAAGTGGGGTGGAAACCAGCCAAGTGTACACATAGAGGCTGGAGGAACCGGTCTCTGATTTGCATAAGGCTCAGGGGATTGGTTTTACCAGGCCTGTCATTCACATAGCCCTGGAAAAAGCTGGCCTTCCCACCCTGGCCTTTTAATATGCAAACGCAGGGCACTTTGACGTTCTACACACATGGGGATACGTCAGGGCCATCATGTTGCCAGGAACATGTTGGGCTAGGGCAAGAAGGCTGCAGGGATCCCCATGTTGGGTGGACCCAGTTTCTAATGGCCTTCACTTGCATATCAAAGGTTCCCGGCCTGACTCTAAGAGCAGAGGCTTTACAAGAAACTTTTTCAGAGATGGTTTAAAAAATGAAAACTTCCCAAGGACCCCTTTTCCTCTCTATCTGCCTAAAATATTTTCTTAATAACTCCTACAACACCACTACATTTAACGTTAAATTGCCATTACTACTTAAAACTAATGTCTTTCTATCATGAACTTTTCCAGTCATGACATTGTAGGGAGTCTTGAAAATGCAAACACATAATTTAGGAGGAATTAAAAAAAAAAATGTTAAGTTCTGTTATCCAATCTACAAGTATATTCTGATTGTTCATTAAATATGGACAGGACTCCAACTGATGTGATGATGTCACTAGTTGGGGAAAGATTGTATTTCTTTGGGATGTAAAAACTGCTGGGGAAAAATTCACAATTATATGCCATCTATCATTAAGTAATATAAATACGACTAATGCAAGTTAAAAGGCTAGAAAACAAAAGGGATAGAGTGAGGGTAAGACCATGGCCAGCTTCATAGATATTTGATATTTGCAGGCACACAAGGCCCCACAATCAGGAGGTCATCCTTGGTTTATTGTTCTACTTTCACAGCCGCCTAGTTATTCTGGGCTGCTGCAAAAAAATTTTATAAACTAAAATGCTTATAAACAACAGAAATTTGTTTCTGACAGTTCTGGAGGCTAGGAAGTCCAAGATCAGTGTGCCAGCAGATTCAGTGTCAAGTGAGGAACAGCTCTCTAGTTCACAGAGGGTGCCTTCTAGCTGTGTCCTTACATGTTGAAAGGGACAACCGAGCTCCTTTGGTTCTCTTTTATATGGACACTAATTGCACTCCTGAGGGATCTGACCTCATGATCTAATCCCTCCCCCAAATCCACCTACTAATAACATCACATTGGTGATTAAGTTTCAACAAATTTTGTGGGAAAATAAACATTCATATTCAGTCCATTGCACACTGTCTTAATATTACTTGTTTTGGGGGATTTCTTTTTTCTTTGAAATAGGATCTCACTCTGTCACCCAGGCTGGAGTGCAGTGGTGCAGTCATGGCTTATTGCAGCCTCAATCTCTTGGGCTCAAGCCATCTTCCCACCTCAGCCTCCTAAAGTGCTGAGAGTACAGGCATGAGTCACCCTTCAGCATTACTTGTTCTGTTATTTGTTTGTTGGTTGGTTTTTGGGTTTTTTGTAGGAATATAAATGTTTATTTATCAATTTATTTATTTTAAAGTTTTATCTGAAGTTCAAGGGTACATGTGCAGGATTAGTACACAGGTAAACATGTGTCATGAAGGTTTGTTGCACACATTATTTCATCCAGGTATTAAACCTACCACCCATTAGTTATTTTTCCTGACCCTTTCCCTCCTCCAGCCCTCTACCCTCTGATAGGCTACAGTGTGTGTTGTTCCCCTCTGTGTGTCCACGTGTTCTCATCATTTAACTTCCACTTACAAGTGAGAACATGTGGTATTCAGTTTCCCATTCCTGTGTTAGTTTTCTAAGGATAATGGCCTCCAGCTCCATCCATGTCCCTGCAAAGGACATGATCTTGTTCTTTTTATGGCTGCAAAGTATTCCATGGTGTATATGTATCATATTTTCTTTATCCAGCCTATCATTGATAGGTATTTAGGTTGATTCCATGTCTTCGCTATTGTGAGTAGTGCTGCAGTGAACATATGTGTGCATGTGTCTTTTTAAAAGAATGATTTATATTCCTGTAGGTATACACCCAGTAATGGGATTGCTGGGTTGAATGGTATTTCCATCTTTAGGTCTTTGAGGAATCATCACATTGTCTTCAGTGACAGTGATTGGAATAATTTACACTTCCACCAACAGTGTATAAGCATTCCTTTTTCTCCACAACCTCAACAGCATCTGCTGTTTTTTGACTTTTTTTTAGCCAAAGGTCATGTGTTTTTTTATTTTATTTTTTGCTGGATCCTAAAAATTATATAGCCAGTGCTGGGTGAGACTATTTTAGACACTGTGACTCAGGGAAGGCATGAAACAATATCTTCCTCAACACTTACAGGAAGAACACTGTAGAGGAAATAACAAGCGAAACACCCAGTAAAAATTAGAGGAATAATAGGAAGGTTAGTATTCATGAAGGAGGGAGAGCAATGTAATAGCATGTTAGAAGCAGGGAGTAGGGGCAGATCATGTAAGGCTTTCTAGTTCAATACAAAGACTTGCTATTAAACTCTGAGTGAGGTAGAAAGGAAGCTTTTGAGGAGAGTAATATGATCTGACATTTTTATAAGTATTTGCTTAGATGTATATCGAAATTATTTCATTAACCAATAAAAAGTTCATATTTAAAGTACAATGGGAAAAACATGAAAACAGAAAGAGCAGCAACTGCAGTGGTCTAAGGAAGATAAAATGGTAGAATAGAAAACAAGTTGAAACTCAGTTTCTACAATCATGCTATTAATAAGTGTAGAACTCTCCAGGACACATCCGGTAGGAGAATGTTTTTGAATGTTTTTGTTGTATTTGAGGTAGAGTGGAGTGATAGATAGCTAACAGTAGGTATAACCCATGTAATATCTCACCCACTGTCCTTAGGATGTTGGATAAGAGAGTCCCCTTTGTCCGCCACCACCAGATTGAGAATCCACACGCCATTTTTTGCCACCTCTGTCTAACATTACCCACCAAAAAGTATTGCTTTAACTAAGCTTCAGTTTCTAGGCACCCACATAAATATTTCTTATCAGTATCCATGGGGAAGTAAAAGAAAAATTGATTTAAGAAGCTTGACTTGGACTTACGTATACAGAATCCTTAGAGGCTAGACTGCAGGAACTCATATATTTATATAAAGCATTTCTATTGTTGCTTTTCTTCATGGAATTACTTCAAAGACTTTTTGAACTTCAACAAATTACATAAGTGAGGGCCTATTTTGGACGCTATAGTCTGTTCCACTGGTATGTTATATAAACAGCAGTAACCTCTTATTTATCACCTAATCACAATAGCTTAGTGTGCTGCTAAATTAAACTCATTAGAAAAAAATCAATTGATCCTATAAGAAGTTAGTACCAATTTCTCTTGAGATAAGTGATCAAAAAGACTAAGTTCCAGTTCATAAAGATGCACTTTGGAGAGAGAATTTAGTGACTGGGGAAAAGAAAAGAATAGGGCCTTGAATAAAAGGTGGGAAAACAAACAACAATGAAAATAACTGAAAAACAACAACAACAACAACAACAACAACTGAACACCTATCTCATGTTCTAGCTGCCATGCTTGTTCACAGGATGAACTTATACTTTACTAGTTAACATTGATCAACACAAGATTTTTTTTTTAGTCACTTAGCAAGAGCCAAGCAGTAGTTCTGAGGGAGTGAATACCACCATATCTATGACTTGTTACCCGGGAAGCAAACATTTGAATATTCTACTTTGAAAATCCTGTGTCGTACATGAGGACTCACTTGGCTGTTTATGTCTGTCCACCGAAGCCCTGGTTGTAGCATTCTTATTTTTAAAAAAGCATAAATTCTAAGAATTCTAATTTGGAGTTGCAAATATGATAGCATAACAAAGGATTCTGAAAATTTCTTTTTTTAACTAATTTTTTTAATCCGAAAATTAGTTGTCACAAGAGATCACTTAGCAATAGAAGATCACATTGAGTATGTTTAAGCTGTGATGTATTTAATCCAACCAACAAAAAAGGGTCATGCTGCAACCCTAAGAACACTGAAACTGAGACATTTAGACTTAAGATTTGATGCTGGACTCTGACTAAACATTGGGTAAGAGGGATAATACACTTCTAGATTATCCTGTATAGTTGACCTCTTTCGAACTTCACAATCTGAAATTTTACCAATAGTTTATTGCCACCTTTCTTCTGAACTTCAGCTGACCCATACCGTTCTGTAGGCAACCTCACAATTAACTGACCAAGAAGATTCACAACTCCAACAGTTCACAGCTTTGTGAAGGCATTTATGCTCTCCTGAGGTGAAAAAGGCTTTGGAAGAGAGAGTGCTAAGAAGATATTTCAATCATGCTGAGAGAAGCTGTGAATAGATGTTTATATTTCAGTCTGTGAAAAGCACAAATTATTTATCATTATTTGTGTTTTGTGCTTATGCTCTGATATTTTGATATTATTCCCATTTGTTTATTAATTTAATGCTGAAGGTGTATAATGTATTCAGAAATCACAATAGAATGTTAATGAAATTTACTTTGCTTTTTAATGAGCTAATTGAAAAAAAAAAAGCTGCTCCGTATTTGCACCCTGAAAGTCTTTTTAAATATTAGTAAGACTGTAATGCGATATACATTTAAAAAAAACCCCAGAAAACCTATAGTTGTATACATCCAATCAGATAACTTTCAAATCACTGAAATAATTACTTCTAAAGAGACTGTTTGATTTTAAGGAGTTTCCATCATTTTCTTTAGATAGCTAATGTTGCATATAGAAGTTTACAAAATATATAAAAATTTATTTATATGGATTGTCATTCAAATTTAGATGTGTTATTGGCAATAATTATCCACAGTAAATTTCTTGGAAAGTTGTTTTACATAAATAACAGCTAGACTTTACTGCATTATAAACCCAAACAAAGAAGCTGACTATAATGTATTCAAACTGGCTAATATAGTTAGTATTTTCAACGGAGGAGTACTGTGTTGTTACATTTTTACTGTGTAAAATATGTATTTATTTATTTTTATTTTATTTATTTGTTTGTTTAATTTTGAGACAGGGTCTTGCTCTATCGCCCAGGCTGGAGTACAGTGGCACAATCTCAACTTACCGCAACTTCTGCCTCCCGTGTTCAAGTGATTCTCCTGCCTCAGCCTCTTGAGTAGCTGAGACTACAGCGCACGCCACCATGCCAGGCTAATTTATTGTTATTTTATTGTTTTTTTTTTTTTTTTTTTTTTTTTTTTCAGTAGAGACAGGGTTTCACTATTTTGCCTAGGCTGGTTGCAAACTCCAGAGCTTAGACAATCCGCTAGCCTCGGCCTCCCAAAGTGCTGGGATTACAGGCGTGAGTCACCGTGCCTGGCCAAAAAAAACTAAGAAATCTAATAAAAATTTTATTTACACAAACGGGGATCTCCTTAATGCAATTAAACATTCAATCCAAAAGATACAAGCTGTGTCTGTTGTTGTTACATTTGTACTGTGTAAAATATTTATTGAGAAGACATATATGTACTGACAAAGATGGCCTTAATGTTCCCCTCAGCTTGATTAAACTTTAAGCAGACTTCTCTTCTCTAGTTCTATTGCCACCCTCTCACCTTTACCCTTACAAAACCCTCATAGCCTAACCATAGAATTCTCTCTTCCTTTTACTTAGAGCATTTACATTAGAAAATGTATAATTACAGATTATTTATCTGCTGCTTTGAGATGTCATTTTTTAAAAAAAAGTCTCTTCCCAGTTTAACAACCCAGGACTCTCTTTCTCAAAGCCTTGGGAGCCATACCTTTGAAATGTCATCATTATTAAAATAGCAGCCCTATCTTGCAGTCTCTGTGGAAGTATAGGTGTCTAACTTGCCCCAAGTTGTAAAGCTACTTCCTCTTATGAAGATGAGAGTTTACTTTTTTTTTGTTATAAAACCAATTGGCAGGCCGGGCACAGTGGCTCACGCCTGTAATTCCACCACTTTGGGAGGCTGAGGCGGGCAGATCACGAGGTCAGGAGTTCGAGACCAGCCAGACCAACATAGTGAAACCCCGTCTCCACTAAAAATATGAAAATTAGTCGAGTGTGATGGGACGCGCCTGCAGTCTCAGCTACGTGGGAGACTGAGGCAGGAGAATCACTTGAACCCTGGGGGTAGAGGTTGCAGTGAGCCGAGACCACACAATTACACTCCATCCTGGGTGACAGAGTGAGACTCCAACTCAAAAAAAAAAAAAAAAAAAAAACCAAATTGGCAAAACACAGGTAGTCCATGATCCCCATGCTCTAGTTCTTAAAAACTCACAAGCCATCTGAAGTCCCATAAATGTGACTATAAATATGTTACTCAATCACAGATTATTTTGAGAGTAAAAGAGGATACTACAAGAATTATTCTGTGTCGATAAATTAAGCCAGGATGGTTTGATAACCCAAAATGTTTGGCCACCATGCTCATAAGTGGAGTAAAGTTTTATGTTTAATTATAAAATATACTTCTGAGAGTGTGGGGAAAGAGAGGCACCTTACTTCTTAGCTCCGTCTACTAGTTGGGGGTTATACATAAAGCAGGACTTGATTGGAAAAATATGGTTTTAACAAAGTAAGTAATGATATTCCAATGTAGAATTGAATTGGTCTAGAAGTAAAGTGAAGTAAAAACTTAAAAATAATGATAATAAAATATAAAATTAGATTTTAAAATATTAATGAGTTGATAAATGGAAATATCTAACTTTAAAAGCTATACATGAAGTTAAGTAAAGAATAAAACCTTTTTATATGATGTTAATATGTTATTACTGTTATGCGCGTCCACATAAGAGACCACCTGAGCAGGCTTCCTGTGAGCAACAAGGCTGTTTATTCATTGGAGTGTGAGCACACTGAGTCTGAAAAGGGAGTCAGCAGAGGGTGGTGGGAGTGGAACTGGTTTTATAGGTTTGGGGAAAGTAGTGGAAAGTTATAGTTAGGGCAGTTTTTTTGAGCAGGGGAAGAATGTCACAAGGTGCATAGTCATGAGGTGGTGGGAGATCACAAGGCAGGATATCACAAGGTTGATTGATGAGTTAGGGTAGGGCACAAACATATCTCAGTGGTGGAATGTTGCAAGGTCGGTTAATCAGTTAAGGCAGGAATTAGCTGTATCTTCTTTAGTGGTTCTCCTGTTGCTCCAGACTTTGTGACTCCAGGAGGCCTGTACGTGTGGGTCACAGGGGTCACAATGGCTCAACCATGGTGTAGTCCGTTCAGAGCAACTTACAATTAATATTTATGTTGATTTTGCACACTAGTAAAAATAAGCTATTATGCATCAGCCAATTTTAGTTTATAATTAACAAACAAAACAATTTATGAAAGTCTGGTAATCTGACAAAGCCTTTGATTTTGTTTGGTAAAGGGCAGATTCGAAATCTACCGGTAACACTGGGCCAAAAACATACAGTCTTATGTTGCAATAATACAATGATATTGGAAGTTTTCCTTTAAATTTGCCTAAAGATGTATCAACATATGTAAGATTTAAATTTGGGAATTGTACAACTATGTGACATTATCTTCACAGTAGTACCTTTTTTTCTTTTATTTTATTGCTTGTTTTTGAATTATTATTAATCTATAATATTCACATTGCTAGTGGATAAACCAAACCCTACAAAGACTTGAGAAGTCCTAAGAAAACACACCCAAAGTGTTCCCATTACAGTTTGAATTTATACATTTTAGGGAGACAGGAATTTCGGGCAAAGACATAAATCAAGACATGAAAGTTTATATTGGTTTAGTCCTGAAATGGCAGGATATCTTGAAGAGGTGGTTTACAAGTCATAGATGGGTTTTAGAGATTTTTTAGTTGACAGTTGATTGAGAGAGTTAAGCTATTATCTGAAGACTTGAAGTCAGTAGAAAGGAATGCTTGAGTTAAGATAAGCCATTGAAGATTGGGAAGCAGGGGTAGGGTGCAAGGCCGTTGTTATGCAGATGAATCCACATAGATAGCAGCCCTTACAGATAATTGATAGTAAATGTCTCTTCAAGTCCTAAAAGTGTCAGACTCTCAGTCTCTCATAGATTCAGGAAAGGCCAAAAAGAGGAAGGCCTGGCTGCATTAATGGAGATTCTCTACATATCCAAACGTTTCTTACAAAAGACAGCTCGGCAGGCCATTTCAAAATATATCAAACAAATATTTTGGGGTAAAATATTTTGATTTTCATCAGGGTCTGCTATCTGTCATGTAATGCCATACCAGAGTTAGTTTGGAAAGTAAGCTACATTTTACCAGGATAATTTTAAAAATTCACTTAAGGAGACTTTTATGGGTTGTAGAGTGTGACTTAATGTCCTTTGACAACAACCTCATAGACACACTCAGGAACAATCCTTTGTATCCTTCAATCCAATCAAGTTGACACTCAATATTAACCATCACACAATGTAAGAAGTATATGAGGTTAGGGTGGCCAGAGGCAGAATGACATAGTGTTGATATCTGTCCCCTCTAAATCTCATTTTGAATGTGATCCCCAATGTTACAGGTAACATTGTTACAGAGGTGTTTGGGTCATAGGGGTGGATCCATGGTGAATGGCTTGGTATCATCCTTATAGTAATGGGTGAAGTCTCACTCTATGAGTTCACATAAGATCTGGTTAAAAGAGTACTGGACTTCCCCATCTCTCTCTTGCTTCCTCTCATATCATGTGACATGTCTGTTTCTCCTTTGCCTTCTACCTTGATTATAAGGCTTCCTGGAGTCCTCACCAGAAGCAGATGCTGTCACCTCATTTCCTGTACAGCCCTGGAACTGTGAGCCAATTAAACCTCTTTTCTTTATCAATTAACCAGTGTCAGTTGTCCTTTCATAGTGACACAAAAACTGACTAATACTAGTATCTTCATTATGAAGTCACAAAGAAATTGGCTGAGTTACTTCTATGCCTTAGGGTTTTATGAAATGCAGAATTTAAGAGCAATGAACCAGAATATCTGTCAGGAGAAACATCGAAGCAGCAAAGCATTCAGGCTGCTGTGTGGCTACTTTTAACTACATACTGTGAAATGCCAGAGGAAAATAATAACTGAAAGGAAGAATTTACAATTAAAATTGATGTAAAATGGAAGCATTTGAAAAATTTACAACTGGCAATGTAAAAATCTTAAAAGGGCTAAGCTCAATGTCTCATTACTCCAATCCCAGCCCAAGGAGGCCAAGGTAGGAAGATTGTTTGAGCCCAAGAAGTTGAGGCTACAATGAGCAATGATTGTATTCCAGCCTCAGTGACGGAGGGCGACCCTCTCTCAAAATCAGAAATACATACATACATACATACGACTTCAAATGCATGTTTGCATGCTTGGAGAAAGAATCCAAGAGTGTAGCTAACTGACATTCTATGAAGGAGTTTAGTATAGAGAGAAGGAATCATCTAAACAATGCCAGAACGACCCCAAAGGGATTTTGAAGATCTTAGAGGCTGGTCCTTTCATTACAGGTCTAGACCTCTAGGAGGGCAGAATGATTTTGAGGAATGAGCCTGGGGAACCCTCCATTAGCTTGATGCCCAGGGCCACCCCAAGATCCCCACATTCCAGCCCAGTGCCCCTCTGCTGGTGTCTATGTCTTTTTGTTGTTGTTTATGCTAATACCATGCTGCTTTGGCTACAATAGCTCTGTAGTATAATTTGAAGTCAGGTAATGTGATTCCTCAAGTTTTGTCCTTTTTGCTTAGAATAACTTTGGTTATTCTGGGCCTTTTGTGGTTCCATATAAATTTTAGAATTATTTTTGCTTTTTCTTTGAGGAATGTCATTGGTATTTTGATAAGGATTGCATTAAATCTACGTATTGCTTTGAGTAGTATGAACATTATAACAGTATTGATTCTTCCAATCCATAAACATGGGGTATCTTTCTACTTTTTCTGTGTCACCTTCAAATTTTTTACATCATGTTTTATAGTTTTTATTGCACATATGTTTCAATTATTTGGTTAAGTTTATTCCTAGGTATTTTATTTTATTTGTAGCTATTGTAAATGGGATTACTTTCTTGATTTATTTCACAGATTTCTTTTACAACTGGAATATAGAAATGATGCTTTTTTTTGTATTAATTTTATATCATGTAACTTTTCTGAATTTATCAATTCTAATAGTCTTTTGATGGAGTCTTTAGTTTTTTCCAAACATAAGATGATGTAATCTACAAAGATAATTTAATTTCCTTTCCAACTTAGATGGCCTTTATTTCTTTCTCTTGTCTCATTGTTCTAACTAAGACTTCCTGTAGGATATTTAATAACAGTGGGGTAAGTGGGAATCATTGCCTTGTTTACAAAAAAGGTTTTATTTTTATTTTTATTTTTTGGGGGGACAGAGTCTTGCTCTGTCGTCAGGCTGGAGTGCAGTGGCACGATCTTGGCTCACTGCAACCTCCGCCTCCCAGGTTCAAGTGATTCTCCTGCCTCAACCTCCCGAGTAGCTAGCACTACAGGCATGTGCCACCAAGCCCAGCTAATTTTTATATTTTCAGTAGAGATGGGGTCTCACCATGTTGACCAGGATGGTCTCGAGATCTTGACCTCGTGATCTGCATACCTCGGCTTCCCACAGTGCTGGTATTACAGGCGTGAGTCACTGCGCCCAAAGGTTTCTACTTTTTCTTCATT
The DNA here is from genome assembly GCF_024542745.1 of Macaca thibetana thibetana. Taxonomy (NCBI): domain Eukaryota; kingdom Metazoa; phylum Chordata; class Mammalia; order Primates; family Cercopithecidae; genus Macaca; species Macaca thibetana. Next base: position 66,264,215 of record NC_065594.1, read on the forward strand.
GATTATAATAATAGCTGTTGGACTGCCATATATGACTTTTATTGTGTTGCAGTATGTTCCTTCTATTCCCAGTCTTTTCATGGTTTTTATCATGATGGGATATTGACTTTTTCCAACTGCCTTTTCAGGATCAATTGAAATGATCATACATTTTTGTCCTTCATTCTGTTGATACACAGTATCAAATTAATGATTGGCATATTTGAATTATCTTTGTATCCTAGGGATAAATCAAACTTGATGATGATGAATGATTTTTTTAATGTGTTGTTGAATTTGTTTGCTAGTATTTTGTTGAGGATTTTTTGTCAATATTCCTAGGAAATACCATTGTGTAGTTTTAATTCATTTTGGATTTCTTTTTGTTTGTTTGTTTGTTTATGGATGTGATGTGTCTTTGTCTGGTTTTGGTATCACAGTAATAATGGCTTCATATAATGAGTTTGCAAGTGCTCCTTCCTTCTTTATTTTTTGGAATGATTTGGGTAATGTTAATACTAGTTCATCTTATGTATTCGGTAACTTCCAGCAGTGAAGCCATTGGGTTCTGGACTTTTCTTTGCTGGGATACTTTTTATTACAGCTTGGATATCATTGCTTGTTATTGTTCTATCCGGGTTTTTACTTTCTTCATAGTTTAATTATAGCAGGTTCTTTTGTCTAGGAATTTATCCATTTCTTTTAAATGTTCTAATTTATTGGCACATAGTTGCTCATGCTAGTCTCTAATGACTCTTTGACTATATGTGGTATCAATTGGAATGTCTCCTTTTTTGTCTCTGATTTTATTTGGGTCTTTTGTCTTTTTCTTAGTCTGACAAGTTTTTTGACTTTATCTTTTTAAAAAACTAACTTCATTTTGATCTTTTATTATTTCAATTTTATTTATTTCTTCTCTGATATTTAGTTTATTTTCTTTTACTATTTTTGTTTTTGGTTTACGCTTGCTTTTCTAGTTCTTTTAGATGCATCATCAGATTTTATTGTTTTTGTTTTTGTTTGTTTGTTTGAGACAGAGTTTCCCTGTCGCCCAGACTGGAGTGCAGTGGCAGGATCTTGGCTCCCTGCAAACTCCAGCTCCTGTGTTCAAGCAATTCTTGTGCCTCAGCGTCCCAAGTAGCTGGGATTACAAACATGTGCCACCACACCTGGCTAATTTTTGTAATTTTAGTAGAGGTGGGGGTTTCACCATGTTGCTCAGGCTGGTCTCAAACTCCTGGCCTTAAGTGATCCACCCACCTCAGCCTCAGAATGTACTGGGATTACAGGTGTAAGCCACTGCACCTGGCTAGGTTTTTTATTTGAAATTTTTCTACTTTTTTGATGTAGGCGCTTATTGCTATTAACTTTCCTCTTAGTGGGGCTTTTGCTGTATCCCATAGATTTTGGCATGTTGTGTGTTCATTTTCATTTGTTTCAAATCATTTTTCAATTTAGTTCTTAATTTATTCTTTGACCCACTCGTCACTAAGTAGCATGTTTAATTTTCATGTGTTTGTCAAGCTTCTAAAGTTCTTGCTATTGATTTAGAGATTTATTCCATTGAGGCCAGAGAACTTACTTGATATGTTTTCAATTCTTTTGATATTTTAAGACTTGTTTTGTTACCTAAAATATGGTCTATCCCTGATCATAATCCATGTGCTAAGGAGAAGAATGCATATTTTTGGTGGTGGTATGTTTTAATTTCTTGCTTTTTATTGCTTATCTATATATCTGTTCTACTTGTGTTGATTTGAGGTTATCATGAGACATGCAAATAATAATCTCATAACCCATTACATTTAATTGATGACAGCTTAACACTGATTGCAAAAACTGACAAAACTAAAAACTAACAAACTAAAAATAAGCAGAGACAACTAATAAAAACTTCATCTCTTTACTTTTTAACTTTTTAAAATTTCAATTTGTATCTTATTATACTATTTCTTGAAAAGTTGTTGTAGTTATTTTTGATAGGTTTATTTTCTACTGTTTCTACTTAATATATGAGTAATTTATACACTATAATTACACTGTTATAATATTTTCTGTTTGTCTGTGTACTTATTATTACCAGTAAGTTTTACACCTTGTGATGGATTTCTTACTGGTCATTAATATCCTTTCCTTGGGACTGAAGAACTCCCTTTAGCATTTCTTGTACAACAGGTCTGGTGTTGATAACATCCCTAAGCTTTTGTTTGTCTGGAAAAGTATTTCTTCATGTTTGAAGAACATTTTCACTGGATATACCACAGTAGAATAAAAATTTTATGCTTCGGCACTTGAAATATGTCATGACACTTTCTCCTGGCCTGCAACATTTCTACTGAGAAGTCTGCTGCCGGACATATTGGAACTTCTTTTTATGTTGTTTATCTTTATACTTTAAGATCCTTTCTTTATCCTTAACCTTTGGGAGTTTATTAAATATCTTGAGGTAGTATTTTTTGGGTTAAATATTCTTGGTATTCTATAGCCTTTTCCTTGAATATTAATATCTTTCTCTAGATTTGGAAAGTTCTCTGTTATTATTTCTCTGAATAAACTTTCTACCCTGATCTATCTCTCTCTCTCTTTTTTAAATGCAATAACCCTTATATTTGTCCTTTTGAGGCTATTTTTCTGGATGTCTTTAGCCTGTTTCATTCTTTTTTATTCTTTTTTTTTTTTTTTCCTGATCTGAATATGTGTTTTCAAGTGCCTATCTTCAAGCTCACTAATTCTTTTTTTCTGCTTGATCAATTCTGCTATTGAGAAACTCTGAGGCATTATTCAGTGTGTCAATTAAATTTTTCAGCTCCTGAATTTCTTTTTTTATTATTATTATACATTAAGTTCTGGGATACATGTGCAGAACATGCAGCTTTGTTAATAGGTATACATGTGCCATGGTGGTTTGCTGCACCTATCAATCCATCATCTACATTAGGTATTTCTCCTAATGCTATGCCTCCCCTAGCCCCCCATCCCCAAATAGGCCTGGTGTGTGATGTTCCCCTCCCTGTTTCCACGTGGTCTCATTGTTCAACTCCCACTTATAAGTGAGAACATGAGGTGTTTGGTTTTCTGTTCCTGTGTTAGTTTGCTGAGAATGATGGTTTCCAGCTTCATCCATGTCCCTGAAAAGGAAATGAACTCATCCATTTTTATGGCTGTGTAGTATTCCATGGTGTATATGTGCCACATTTTCTTTATCCAGTCTATCATTGATTGGCATTTGGGTTGGTTCCAAGTCTTTGCTATTGTGAACAGTGCTGCAATAAATATACTTGTGCAGGTGTCTTTATAGTATAATTATTTATAATGCTTTGGGTATATACCCAGTAATGGGATTGCTGGGTCAAATGGTATTTCTGGTTCTTGATCCTTGAGGAATCGCCCCAGTATCTTCCACAATAGTTGAAATAAATTACAATCCCACCAACAGTGTAAAAGTGTTCCTATTTCTCTACATTTTCTCCAGCCTCTGTTGTTTCCTGACTTTTTAATGATTGCCATTCTAACTGGCGTGAGATGGTATCTCATTTTGGTTTTGATTTGCATTTCTCTAAAGACCAGTGAAGATGAGCTCTTTTTCATACGTTTGTTGGCCACATAAATGTCTTCTTTTAAGAAGTGTCTGTTCATATTCTTCACCCACTTTTTAATGGAGTTATTTGTTTTTTTCTTCTAAATTTGTTTAAGTTCCTTGTAGATTCCAGATATTAGCCCTTTGTCAGATGGATGGATTGCAAAAATTTTCTCCCATTCTGTAGGTTGCTTGTTCACTCTGATGATAGTTTCTTTTGCTGAGCAAAATCAGCTTCGGAATTTCTGCTTGATTTTTTCAAAAATTATTTTAATCTTTTTGTAAAAGGTGTCTGATAGAATTCTGAATTTATCTATCTTATCTTGAATTTTGTTATCTTCCTCAAATCAGCTATTTGTAATTCTCTATCTGAAAGGTTGCATATCTCTATCACTCTGGGATTGGTTACTTGTGCTTTATTTAGTTCCTTGTGGAATCATGTTTTCCTGGATGGTCTTGATGGTTTTGGGTATTTATTGATGTCTGGGCATTGCAGAGTTACGAATTTATTATAGTCTTTGCAGTCTGGGCTTGTTTTATCCATCCTTCTTGGGAAGACTTTCAATGTATCTAAAGGGAATTTTGGGTTGTGATTTAAATCTTTGGTCACTTCAGCTGTCTCTGCCTAAGGGGGCACCCTAAGCTAAGTAACACTGTGACTCTTCTAGACTCAAAAATGTACCATCTTGGTGGTCTTGGGTAAGATCTGAGGGAATTCCCTGAATTACTAGGCAGAGACTCTTGTTCTCTTTCATTACTTGTGCCCAAACAAATGGAGTTTTTCTTTCCATGCTGAGCTATCTGGAACTGGGGGATACGTGACACAGCATTCCTGTGGCCACCTCCACTGGGACTGCACTGGGTCAGAACTGAAGCCCAGCACAGCACTCTGTCTCACCCAAAGCCCTTGGAAACCACTACCTGGCTACCAACAGTGTTTACTCAAGGCCTATGGGCTCTTCAGTCAGCATGTGTCCAGTTGTGCCAGGGTTTTGTCCTTCCTTTCAGGGCAGAAAATTTTCCCCAGTGCAGGTGCTAGTTTAAAAATGCCATCTGGAAGCCAGGACCTGGAATCACAAACCTTAAGAATCTCCTCGGTTCTCTGTTTTACTATGGCCGAGTTGGCACCCAAGCCACAAGACAAAGTCCTTCCCACTTTTCTATATTCTCTCATCAAGCCGAAGGATTCTTTTTCTTGTGGCCATCACTGTCCCAGGCCTGCAGCAAGTACTTCCTGGTTACTGTCAATATTCACTCTTAGCCCATGGGTTTTTTAGCCAGCTGTGGTAAATGCTACCAGGCCTAGGTCTCTCCCTTCAGGGGAGTAGGCTCCCCCTTTGGCCCAGGACAAGTCTGTAAATGCCACCTAGGAGTCAAGACCTGGAATCTAGGACCACAGGTACCCACTTGTTGCTCTACCCCATGGTGGCTGAGCTGGTACTCAAGCTAAATTTTGATTTGCATGAAGCTGTTTTCTCGTGTGCATAGTTGTTCTATTTGGTGTTCTTGTATGGGTTGGGGGTTACAGCTGGATAGTTCTATCTGGCCATCTTACTCCACCTCATCTTGCCTTTTTTATATATTTTTTTTTTATTTTTTATTTTTTCTAGACAGATTCTGGCTTTGTTACCCAGGCTGGAGTATAGAAGCCTGATCAAAGATCAATGTACCTGTATCTCCTAGGCTCAAGTAATCCTGCTTTAGCCTGCCAAGTGGTTGGGGTATAAGTATAAGCCGCTGCACTAGCTTAATTGTCATTTTAGCAGTGTTGAAAGACGGGACCTTTAAGAGGTGATTAGATCATGGGCACTCTGCCTTTAAAAATGGAATAATGCTATTGTTATGGGAATGGCTTATCATGACAGTGAGTTCTTGTTCAAAAGTTAAGTTTATAATATATAATTTTCAACTGAGGGATCTAAAGCATGTTTCCCATTGTGACATATTGAAATGCGTTTTTGGTTAATTGCTACCGAAGTTTTCTATAATTTTATCTAAATCAAGGATGCAGAAATATGTTTTATATGGTGAACCAAATAACAGCATTGGTTGGATTACAACTTAAAACTGGTTCTATGCCTCCTGAAAATTGAACAGTAATGTGTAATTTAAGCCAAAATGGCTGCATTGTAGAAAGACCTACAATAAAACACTCAAGAAATCAGAGAAATAAAATGTTTTGAAGCAATGGTAATAATATTAAAATTTTATTTCACATTTTTGTGTTTATTGTCTGTATGGTAAATTACACATTTATTTCATTTTAGATTAAGTTTGACAATTTTAGGTATGGATAGCAAATTATATATGTCAGGCAAGTTATCCATTGATACAAATATACAATCTTTATGTTTAAAACAAAAAATAAATTAGATATTTCTATGTCTAATTTCCATTTGCTTTTGGTTTCAATTATAAACTTTACATAACTTTGCAAAATGTTGCCCACCTAAGTAAATCACAAGATCAGGAGACCGAGACCATCCTAAGACGGTGAAATCCCATCTCTACTGAAAACACAAAAAATTAGCCAGGCGTGGTGGTGGGCACCTGTAGTCCCAGCTACATGGGAGGCTGAGGCAGGAGAATGGCGTGAACCCAGGAGGCGGAGCTTGCAGTGAGCCAAGATTGTGCCACTGCACTCCAGCCTGGGAAACAGAGCAAGACTCCGTCTCAAAAAAAAAAAAAAAAGTTGCCCACCTAAACTGTGACATATCTTGTTTTGAAGGATGAACTTGCCTTCAGGCCATGGGACCAGCTCATTTTTGTCTTCTATTATTTGCCTCTAATGTTAATGTCATCGTAAGTCATGAAATATAAAATCGATATTTGCCATGTTTATGAGTTATATAGCTGAAAATTGACTAAGTCTAAAACAAGGCTCCTGAATAATGCTTCAACATTTTTTAAACAATATGCAAATAATATCAAATTACTAAAAAGTAAATGATCAAACATTTAATTTTACAATTATTTAAGAAAATAAAGTTTTGGTATCTTGTACAAATTAAGTATAAAATTGTTCATTAAATTTTTGAAAAGTAACGAAATTATGAGATGTAAAAATTAGATGTTAATTAGAAATTATCTGTAATTTGAAATTCACTTATAAAATAGCACCTATCAGGCCGGGCGCGGTGGCTCACGCCTGTAATCCCAGCACTTTGGGAGGCCGAGGCGGGCGGATCACAAGGTCAGGAGATCGAGACCACGGTGAAACCCCGTCTCTACTAAAAATACAAAAAATTAGCCGGGCGCGGTTGTGGGCGCCTGTAGTCCCAGCTACTCGGGAGGCTGAGGCAGGAGAATGGCGTGAACCCGGGAGGCGGAGCTTGCAGTGAGCCGAGATTGCGCCACTGCACTCCAGCCTGGGCGACAGAGCGAGACTCCGTCTCAAAAAAAAAATAAAATAAAATAAAAATAAAATAAAATAGCACCTATCAATTACTGGTAAAAAGCTAAACCCCTTTTATATAAGTTTTGGTTGAATTTAAAAACAATCTATATCATAAGTGCAGCATTATATTATGTAAACAGCATTCATTTATTATAAATATTTATGTTTAATTCTATAGGCTTTTTATAAATAAATACAAAGCAGCAGCAGGCTTATGTCATTTGCACTGTTTTCCTTCGATTTGTGTGATTGTTCTGCTCTCAATTGGTGTTTTGCCCTATTTTGTTCAACATGAAATAACCACATTGTACAATGATGATTTTTAAGGCAAGATTACAACATAGAAAACAAATAGGTGTAATGATTATGGCTATCGAATTAATCAAATGACTTCTCTTCTGAAAAGATATGATAGACATTTCTCAAAAGAAGACATACAGACAGTCAATAAGTATAAAAAAATGCTCAGCATCACTAATTCTCAGATAGATAAAAACCAAAACTACGATGAGACATAATCTCACCCCAATTAAAATGGCTTTTATCAAAAAGACAAAAAAAAAAAAAATAACAGATAGAACACAGAGAAAGCAGAATGCTAATACACTGTTGATGAGAATGTAAATTAGTATAGCCACTCTAGAGAGCAGTATGGAGATTTTTGAAAAAAAATAAAAACAGAGCTACCATATGATCTAGCAATCCCACTGCTGGACATATATCCACAAAAAGGAAATCAGTATATTGAAGAGATACCTACATTCCCATGTTTATTGAAGCACTATTTACACTAGACAAGATATGGAATAAACCCAAGTTTCCATTAACAGATGAATAAATAAATAAAAGTAATACATACACACAATGAAATATTATTCAGTCATAAAAATAATGAAATTCTGTATCTGCAACAACATGGATAAGACTGAAGAATATTATGTTAAGTGAAATAAGCCAGACACAGAAATACAAATATCAGATATTCTTGCTAATATATGGGGGCTAAAAAAAAAAAAAAAAAAAAAAAAAACCATAAAGATAGAGGGTAGAATGATGCTTAACAGAAGCTGTTTTAGTGGGGAGGAGTGGAAAAGAGGATTGGTTAATAAGCACAAAAATATAACTAGATAGAAGAAATAAGGTCTAGTGTTTGGTAGCATAATAGGACAACTACTGTTAAAAATACTTTTTGTATATTTCAAAATAACTAGAGGAGTAAATTTGAAATATTCCACAAAGATTAGATGCATGTTTGAGGTGATGGATTACCCTGCTTTAATGATTACACATTGTATGCTTGTATCAAAATACCACATGTATAACTATTATGTATCCAAAGGAATTCAAAGTAAAAAATACAGGGTAAAAAAAAAAATACAACATGTTTTTCTCACTAAATTTGTCAAAGATTATTGTGCTTATGTTTGGAATAGAGAGTTTTTATATTCCTTGTAAATTTAATCTGAGCAATCATTTAGAAATTTTTCAGAATTTACAATCACTTTTCTCATTTTATGTCTGGTCAAAATGACTAAGGTGTTGGCTTTTCGTCTTTTCTTCTGTTTATGAGTATTTCCAACTATTTTTAAAAATATATCTCAATCATACCTTGAAAATTCAAGTTGACCTTAAATAAAATTAAATAAGCCATGCAAAATTGAGAAAAATAAATTTGTGAGCATAATTTAAAAGTGTATGCATAGGTACATGGATACAGGGAAAAAATAAAAAATAATAATAAAAACCTGATCCAATTGAATTGGCTGGCATATAGGCATAAAGTCAGCTGAAAAGGTTCTTGCTCTGATTAAATTTGCTTGGACTCCAGATGACCTGATGCTTGATTGATCTAACAGAACAATTCAATTTTCATTCTTCTGAAAGGTCCTATAAAATCATGCCAAATGAAATTAATCTGTTGCAATTATGTACATCATAGATAGCAACAGAAAGTAGCATAGGTAGTAATGAAATAGTTTTCTTCTTCTTGCTAGAAATGTTGTATAATGAATATTAGACATTGAAAGTAAGGATGGGGATTAAATAAATGATTGGGAACATAAATAAGTATTATATCTTACCAGAGCTACGTAAACATGTCTAACTCCTAATATTTAAACCTGAAATGAGAAAATGCCATGTATGAGGGTATAGAGAGTACTTGATCTATGCTAACAAGATCAGAATTTAGAAATAATTTTAATTTTACTATACATGTGTAATTTAACTTTTGTATTTTGTAAACAGAATTTTAGAAACTTCAGAGGCACACACATATGTTTTATATGTACATAAAATATATGCATTACTCAATTTACTATTTATTCAGAATTGGATACAAAGTTCTGTGTAAGCATTTGAAGGAATTTGCATTATGCACAAGGAGAAGATAGATGGTCTAAAGCCAGTCTAACCACATTCTTCTTTAAATAGAAAAGTGCCACAGTAATTTATATAATCAACATCATACTATTTATTGTGATCAAATTATTCTGCTGTTTAAAAATTTTAAAAACTAATTAATAGTATGGAAAACAATGTAAATTTACTCAAATTACCTTCCTGGGGCTCCCATTTATTATTCATACCTCTTAGAGGAAAACAGGCTCGATAATCTGTTTATTGGTAAAGATTATCTTGAAAGATCAAGTCTGTAGTCATAATTATTCTTACGTTCTCCTTATCTTTCATTTACCTTGTTCAATCGGTTGCCAAGTTGTCCATCCTTCTCGAATGTCTTTTGCATTAATTGTTTTTTTTTATGCTCTGTGCCACACATTATTTAAGGGAATTATGATTTTGCCAAATTATTCTAACAGCCTTTGACAAGTCTTCATAAATCTTCCACAGTGTTAAAATATCCAGTATTTGAATCTGTTAATATGAATCTCCTACTTCACATCCTCTAAGACATTTCATTGACTACACATAATAATTTTTGGAGTGGCGTACGAAATATGAAACCTTTCATCATTTGCTCCCTGAATATTCAACTTCAGCTCTGCCAGTATACGTTACGGACTCTACATCATGCAAACATTTTAAACCACGGCTTACCCTTTAAAATCTCAACAAACATTTCCACTTTCAACACCTTTGTTTCTCATTGACTGTCAAAAAACTGTCCTACTTATGAAGACATACAAGACATGTCACTTGTTAATGAATTTCCTCCAAATTTTCTACCCTATTATACCATTCCTACAAAATCTTATTCAAATCTTAGTGGCATCTTTTTTTACACTGAATATTTTTATGTATCGAATTTATACTGTCAATACTTTTTTTTTTTTTTTTTGAGACAGAATCTCGCTCTGTCACCCAGGCTGGAGTGCACTGGCAGAGTCTCAGCTCACTGCAACCTTTGGGCCTTCCGGGTTCAAGCTATTCTCTTCCTCAGCCTCCTGAGTAGCTGAGATTACAGGCGTATGCCATCACGCCCGGCTAACTTTTGTATTTTTAGTAGTGATGGGGCTTCACCATGTTGGTCAGGCTGGTTTCGAACTCCTGACCTCATGATCCACCTGCCTCAGCCCCGCAGAGTGCTGGGATTACAGGCATGAGCCACCGAGCCCTGCCTGGCAATACTTTTTAAATGTGACGCTGTCAGTATTCACTTATAACAGCCATCTCTTTCTGTATGAAAACTTGGTCTTATTCATGTTTGAATCCTTAGAAAAGGACAACATTCTTTGTAAATTGTCTGTTGAAACTGTTCATTTTACATTTTAGAAGAGAGAGAGAGAAAGATAAAATTGATTGTTGTAGATAGATACGCCCTGCACTGTAGGAAAATTAATTACATTTACCCATTTAGTAGTACAAGTTTGTGCGTATGCTTGCAAATATATTTAAGGCAACATGCTTTAATTATACACTTCAAGATGACTTTTTCTAATTTTATTTTTAGTTTTTAATAATTAAATATTTTCTCTCAAATAACTTTCAAGTTTCCTGTGATATCTAAGCTGCAGCAGTTCTATTTTTCTGTCGATGGTCTCAGATATTAAAATGTTAATACCCATTATGTCTTCAGAGAGTGTTTTTAATTTCTCTACTAGACTTAGCAAGACATTTACTTTTCTTATGGTATACTCCATTGAGTGGCTGTCACTTGCTTTTCAGTATTACACTCATTGTCATTTGCCTTCCAGAAGATCTCTGAAATATTTCAAAAATATTATTGCATTGTTGGTAATTTTCACATTATAGATCTTTCCATGATCATATAAAATAATGTTACATTAAACTAAATTGACTCTTTTCTGACATAAAATAACCACAGGTGATATATCTGACTGGTATTAATTTAGAGCAGAAATATATGTGATGTCTTTATATATATTATAAAACATTATTATGAAAAAATAAGAAAAATCCTATCTGCAGTGAAACTGGCATTGGAGACATATATTTTTGTAGAAAGGGATTTGTAATGAGGTTTCAAAATGACATAAAATTTTATCAGCCTATGAACAGCAAAAATATTTTTATCTTATTTTGTAAATTTTTATTAGTGTTATATATATATATGGCCAATCTTTATTTTATGAATATATATATATGTCCTCTCTGTATATATCCACTATAAAAAAGACATTTAGAAGGCTAAACATACAAAGCAAAATGAGAATGTTTCCTTAAGAGAAACTATAATAACTAAGCAATATACACTGTAATTTATTATTATAATTGAAATTTTGTTTGATATACTTTATAAATAAATTAAATTGTTTCATAATATTAAATTGTATATTGAAAATTATCACTTGAGTGCACTTACCATTGAAGTGTTATATTAATTGAAATATGTGCCCTTTTGTGCTCTATTTATTCATGGTATATTAATGGTTAGGATTCACTGAAGGATTAATATATACAATGTAAATATTACAGTCTACACTAGAAGACATGTTTACAAAACAGCTCTCAAATAACTTTCTGAAAATATATGTTGTTACTGTCAAGACTCTTGTTAATTATTTACATGAAGAGTCCATACATGATATTATCAACTAGAGCATGTGGCAATATTCATTGTTACATCATTCTGCATTTGTTAATGGCTACCATGGGTCCTCCATGGAAAAAGGAAAATTAATTATCAGAATTATGTTTAAAGGGATTATGCTGTTGTGGAGTAATTATTATCTATGAATAATACCAATCTGATAGTTTATATCCTTATTTTTCAATGACTTGATTATAGCATGTGATGGTTCATTGTATGTATCAACTTGGTTAAAAGATGCCAAGATAGATGTAAAACATTATTTCTGAGTGTTTCTGGGATGGTCGTTCTGGAAAATGTTAGCATTTGAGTCAGTAGACTTACTGAAGGAAAACCACATTTACTTCGACCAACTGACCTCACCCTTATTCTGGCCTTCAGGCCTTCAGACTGTGACTTGATTGTACCACCTGCTTTTTTAGTTCTCCAGCTTGCAGACAGCAGATTGTGGGACTTATTGGCTTCTTTAATTGTTTGAGCCAATTCCTATAATGAATCTCACCTATACCTATATCTCTACATATCTCTGATTGGTTCTGTGTCTCTCGAGAACCCTGACTAATACAGATTCTGGTACACAGAGTGGATCTGGAGAAACAAAATTTTAAGGCTTGGTTTTCTGAATTGATTCTGGGGTGTCTGGTATTGGCTGTTAAATCTGATTACATTTAAGACATTAATGACTGTTTCCAGTAGTAAATAGAGCACTGCCAGTCAGTGATGCAAACTGTTTATAGTTATGTAAAACCTTTGCATTGGATACTCCCAATCAATCACTTATAATAAGAAAGGAGCTAAGTGAATCTGTATTTAACATTTTGAACAGCTTTTGAAAACTAAGAATATAATGATCTTGGTCGGTTATTCTTATTGTCACAGGAAAACGTAATGAAGAGAAATGATCGAAACCATCATTGCAAAATTATAACTGAGACAGTTATAGAGATCTGGCCTAACCAACTCCATCTTGCTTCTACCCTCCAAGCTGTCCTTCTTCATTCTGGGGCATAGGCCAAACTAACTTTGGGAGGAACTTAGTTTATAGTTTAAAACAAAGATGATAACAACCTTTTCCTAAAACAAACTTCCTCTTCCCTGAGGATTAGAATGTCTTTGTAGGACTAAGAAGTTAGTCAAAATATTGAAAGTTATGGTTTAGGTGTCATGCAGCTGGGGGCTATAAGATTCTGACCCTCCCCAAATTGTTCCTGGGGATAACATCACTATTGTAAAACCTACAATAAGCTCTTAAGATATTTTGCAGACCCTGTACCTGATGAATCAACTGGCACCACCCACATTAATAAACTGGCTCATCTGATCTTGTGGTTCCCACCCAGGAACTGACTCAGCATAAGAGGACAGCTTCAACTCCCAATGATTTCATTATCCACCAAACCAGTCAGCATTTCCAACTCACTGTTCATCACTCCTCCCACGCCAAATTATTTTATTCTTAAAAACTCTGATCCCCAAATGCTTGGGGAGAATGATTTGAATAATAACAAAACTCTGGTCTCCCACACAGCAGGCTCTGCGTGAATTACTATTTCTCCATTGCAATTCCCCTTTCTTGATAAATTGGCTCTGTCTAGCAGCAGGCAAGATGAACCCATTGAGCATTTATATAATTAACTGAGAAATTTCAATAACCAGATTAAGAAATACATAAGTAGCCTAAGAGGTTCTAGATGGCCCTGAAGAAGGGCCCTTATCTCTAGCCTCAAGGTTGAAATTACTGAAAGTCAAATGCAGATCCTCATCCTGAAATTGGCTGAATTACAAATCATGTTGAGCTGCCAGATTCAAAGGTACCTTTTATTAAAATGAAGGTATAACTTGAAAAATAAAAAAAAGGGGGGTAGAGGGATTCTGAAAGTTAAGATAGGATGTGTGAAAAGACTCTGATAAAGCTGAGGACACTGACCCCCTAAATAATGATTTTTCTTTTCTGGAGGAAACTATCACCACACCCCCAGTGGAAATGGCCTCCTCACCCCCAGTGGAAATGGCCTCCTCACCCCCAGTGGAATGGACCTCCCCATGTCCATCACAAGTGGCCTCCCCAGCTCTAACAGAAGTGATCTCCTGACCTTCTGTAACAGCACAGCACCTTTTCCAACAGCGCTAGTATTCACCTTTGTACTTCCTTCTAAGGGGATTAGCTCCACATGGTCCTGATACAATAGTAATGGCCTACCCTGAGGCAGTTGTTATATAAGACAATGATAGTTATCCTCAGGACCCATTGTCAGCATTCCTCTGTGCTTCTAGAGGTATAGCTAGACTGAATTTCATCTGGCGGGTCAGGTACAAATTATGACCATTGAGGAAGTGTGTGCTACACACTTCAAAAAATAGTACCTGAGTTTTCTAATTTATGCAAGCAGAAATTCAAGTAACATATGTGAGAATGGATATGGGTGTGGGATAATGGTGAAAGTAACATAAATTTAGATCAGGCTCAACTTATTGACATAGGCCCACTAAGCAGATATTCAGCACGTAATGTTGCAGCTTGGGGAGTCTGAAGGGCCTCTGATAGGTTGTTTGGTTAATTAGGTGAACTATGGATCAAAGAACGGCCTACCATTAGTGTTTTGGAACTGCGCACTCTGCAGAGCCTGTAAGGGCTGGGAATATGCAGGAGCACTGCCCCCTACTGAGTTGGCAGGATCCCTGCATTACTGGGCACAGCTGCAGCCACCCAGCTGCTGCTCCGGACCAAGGCATTCCTGCACTCTTGGAGGCCAAGGAAGTCCCTGGCCCCTACAGGCTCTGAAAGTGCCTGCTCCCAGCGCCCACTCCAGTATGAAGCAAAGTTGTGGCTGAGTCCGGGCGCTGTCGTGACCTGGCCGGGTATGCACACATTCAGAGCAGCACTGATATGCCAGCCTCCTGCTGCCTCAGCCCTCTGGACTTTGGGTGCCGATGAGCATGGAAGGAAGGTGGGGGTCGGCGGCTGAGGGTGGCTCAGTGCGGGCTTGCGGGCACCCCTCAGAATGAACAGTCTGGGCTCTGTGGACAGCATATTGGTGGTAGGAGGTAGACAGGCTTCTGGGTGGAAAGAGGTGAGTTCTCAGTGAAACCCCACCTTCAAGTCAGCGTCAGCCTGAACCCTGCGGGTTGGGTTGCCAGTTCCGCTGGAGTCTGTGGCCTAGAGTGAGAATATATGGTACTTTTTCCAGGCCTGTGTATGGCCGCCCGTAGACCAATCGGCACTCACTTCCTCCTTTCTGAGTCCATAACAAGCCCATACTCAAACAGACCTCAGGACTACCAGCTGCGGGAAGGAGCTACCAACTTCCGGTCTCCTGGACTCTGGAACAACTTGTCTGAGGAAAGGAGCTACTCACCACAGGTCTCCTCTCCACTGAGAGCTGGACACTCATGGGGTAGACATGCCTGCAAAAAGGAACTACCCATTTTGGGTCTCCTGAGAGCTGGTCTGTTGCTCAATGAAGCTCTTCTCCACTTTGCTCATCCTCCAGTTGTCCGTGTACCTCATTCTTTCTTGACGTGGAAGAAAAACTCAGGACCTGTAGAATGGAAGACCTTCAAGAGCTGTAACACAAACAGGAGTGAAACCCTCCCCGTGCTCTCCACATTGCAGGTGATGAGGATGGAAGAGCTGTGGCCCCTCCGGAATCCCACACCTTGGGGCTCTCTGAGCCAGGGATGTGACATGCTGTAACACCCTCTTGGGGGCTCTGCAATTCCTGGTATCTCCAAGCTTTGGGGTGTCACCATGTTCTCCGTGTCCAGACTCTGGTTCCCACAGTGGAACCTACTAGCGATATATCTGGTCCAGTCACAACCTTGCACAGAGCTGGTGCCTGTGCCAGTTCTTGGAGCTGTCCGTCCTGCTGCAGTTGGCATGCTTGTCTGTGCACAGTGGCCGACCCCTGCCCTTGCTCACTCACACACCCCTTACTGTGTTGTTCCTGGACCACCCTTGGCAGGCATGGGATCTGGGCGGGTAATACAAGCTGAGTGTAGCCTGCTGGGCCGAGTGGACAGAACGAGCCCAGCAGGTGCAAACAGAACCCAAGCAGAGACATTAAGGACCGGCTGGTGAAGAGACACCCTAAAGATTCTGTGACAATATTGTTTATTCACTAAATGTTTCAAACTCTTAAACAGAAAAATGTACATGCAAGATTACAATGAATACAAAGCTATAAATGTGCAAAAATCATTAAATGAATGTAACTATCACAGATTTTAATTGAACCACTAAGTTTGCTTTACACTTTTATAGAGTTAATTGTACTTTGTTATGTAATTTTATTATTTATTTGAATGACTAGTCCTAAATTTTTACAAATCAAAAGTAAACAAAGCAAACCAAAACAAACCAAAAAAAGCCTAGAACAATGCAGAATCTGGTTTATTCCTGCTCCAGTCACAGGTACTTGTTCTCAGTGTAAGGAGAGAGAGCTGTGTCTCTTGTCACAGAATTTTACTTGTTACATAATGGGACATATTTTGTCTTAAATATTAATTTTAATTCTGAGTCTCTTGTTTCCAATAAGAAAGGGTTTGTATGTTTTTTAAGTTTACATGGCTGGGTAACTAAATTTGTCATATTTTGAAATAAACATATTGTATTATATTACAAAATATATTTTACCTAATATTTAGTTTTATTTTTAAATGTACATATTTCTTATTCATATTTTATTGCAGTTAGTAGAGCCACCTGTAATTTTCTTCTTTGATAAAATGAGGGAATGAATTTTCATAGTTGCTTTTTTTAGAATATTTTGGCAATTCATCATTAGGGAATACATTACTGGAATCATCTTTTAATTACAGGTTGTATGTGATGCATCATTTTCTGTGTATTTATCATACATGAACTCTAATGTTGATTCGCCTGGCTTGTTCTTGTGAATCCTACTTGTCAAAACTAACTGGCTCACTCATAAATTCTATTTAACTATTTTTTGCTTAAACAATATAAACAAGAAATTTATAAACCTTCCTTTTTACAAGAGAAGCAAAAATATACACAAAAATAATTTCCTACTTATTAAAATAAATAAAAATAAATATTTATAAAATAAATATAATCAACTTTTTGTATATAACTGTCTTATGTCTATGCTTTTTACTGGAATTTGTAGAGTATCATTATGAATTAATGAGATTTTACAATGTTACTTTGTTTTGATTGGCTTCATTATTCTTATTATTTAAAGTTCCATGTATTACAACTTACCACAAAAAACACCCCTTTAGCAGCCTACTTGATCTTACCATTGCTTTGTGCTTTTCTTCAGAGCATTTCTAGTTCTAGTGATAATGGTATATTTCAGACTCATTTTGACTTTACTTGGTCCAACTTGTGGGACCAAGTACCCTCCAAGGATTCCTTGTTTTCTTAGTAGCACTTGGTTTAGGGACAAAAATCTGAAGACTAATGGTGCTCCTGAGTTTGATGGTGTGCAGAAATGTGTTTGCAGTTACTATTTATTCATCTTAACATTGACAAAGCCAGAAAGTACATCTTTTAAAGTCATGAATTCACAATGAATTTTTCACAACTTGACAAGCTAAAGCTCCTTCTTTCTCGCACTATATGGTTATATTTGCACTTAAGATTTTTTTTGATGTTGACACTAAGGGCTTCTGGGGTCAATCTAAGATGAGGTATGCATAGTAATAAGTAAAATAATAATAATTAAAAAAAAGAAGTTCAAATAGAAAAATAGTATTTTTGGGGCCAGGTCAGTGGCTCACGCCTGTAATCTCAGTACTTTGGGAGGCTGAGGTGGGCAGATCGCAAGGTCAGGAGTTCGAGACAAGCCTGGCTAGAGATAGTGAAACCCCATCTCTACTAAAAATACAAAAATTAGTCGAGCGTGGTGGCACATGCCTGTAGTCCCAGCTACCCGGGAGGCTAAAGCAGGAGAATGGCTTGAACCTGGGAGGCGAGGTTTGCAGTGAGCAG
The DNA here is from genome assembly GCF_024542745.1 of Macaca thibetana thibetana. Classification (NCBI taxonomy): domain Eukaryota; kingdom Metazoa; phylum Chordata; class Mammalia; order Primates; family Cercopithecidae; genus Macaca; species Macaca thibetana. The sequence continues at coordinate 66,282,135 of NC_065594.1, forward strand.
AGGTTGTGCCACTGCACTCCAGCTTGAGCCACAGAGTAAGACTTTATCTCAAAAAAAATAAATAAATAAAAAAAGAAAAAGAAAAAGAAAAATAGTATTTTTTAAATGTAAAGTAAAGGAGTATATTGCTATTGTAGGGAAAAATTACATGAGATGTGGCTCATGAATTATGTAGGGGGATAACATATGGCCTTTGTGTCTATTTCAAAAATATTTGGATTAATTGGTTAGTTTTGAATATTTACATTTTTGTTTTAGTTTTGCTTTTGTTCTTGTACTTTTTCAAGTTAAATGATAATTGATTGATGACTAAAATATTATTTTAAAATTACAGTTTATTTGCTGAGACAGATTGAGGGTAAGTAGGTAGGTGTGAATGGTTACTACATTAATAAAGTTAAGGGAATGTATTGACTTGCATTGCAGTGGTGGCAATGTGAATAAAAGCAATAGGAGATACAAAGTGATTTTACATTTAATTGGACCTGTGGCCAGAAAAGGGGAAAAGAACAAATGTTAAGGATAAATACAACCTTTGAACCATAAACTGGGAAAGTTCTGATACACTTACTGAGATAGAAAACACTGGAAGAGGGTCAAGATGACAGACAAGGTTGTGAGTACAGTTCTAGACATAAGTTAAAGTGCCTGTGAGATATGTGCTTGAGGGTAACAAGAGGCTCTTGATTTTTGTGTCTGAATCATAGCCAATGGAGGTGTGGTCCTCAAAAGAGAAGGAATAATTCTTAGTATTAAATGCTACTGCAAATGATTGTAGATATGAACTAAATTAGATTAATTATGATATGAATCTTTCTGGAGTTGATGGCAAAATTACCTTTTATAAATTATTGTAGACAGAGTTGAGTTTCCCTGGATTGAGAAATAACAGTATTCTCAAATTAGATATAATATGTGTAGAAGTTACTTGTGCTTGAAAAGAGATGTGGCAGAGTAGCTGTTAAAACTAGGAATGAAGGAAGTTCTTGTGCCTTTGTATTATTACATTTAGTAACCGTGAGATATGCTTAAATTAGAAGTGTCATGCTTGGATATTTATATCAAGATATATTATAATTTAATTAGTGAAGACTTCTTGAGGAAACTAATTCCTTAAGAATAGGAAGGAACATAGGAAGGATATACATTATCAGAAGTGTGCAAAATTTTAAGAGAAGGGAATATGACAGGTAAAGACTGTAAATTATAGTGTTTATAAGAATTAGTATTATCTTCTGTGTATTTGTATATATTTTATAATTATAATATTATAAGAAATGTCCTCATGATTTACTTGGAAGTATATAAATAGATTTAGAGTTTAAAAAATAAGCTGATTAATTCTATGTTTTAGATTATATTATTTCAATTTATATTGTTTATTTGTAAATACAGTATATTCAACTTTGTGTGAGTAACTTAAGAATAAAGATTTTCTTCAGTACATTTTCACTCACTTTCATAAATATAGTGTTGAAATGGCTATATATTTTAACAAGGTATATTCAGTATCTTTAACCGAAATCAGTTTTATTTCTTTTGCCAAAAGAAATGGTGATAAAAGGATGAATTGCAGAAAAGGAGATGTCAGAAAAAAGACAGATGATCATCACCCACCAAACAAACGGACATTTTCTTGTCAACTTTTGTCTCTTCTGTCATAGAAATTCCTCTGAGATTTCAGGCTTTCAAAAGATTTGACACAATATTTTAGAAGTGGCAAACACTGTTGCAGAACACCGTATAAAAAACAAGATTTTCTGGTTTTTTTGTTTGTTTGTTTGTTTTGCTTTTTGTTTCCAAATTTCTATATCTCATTATTAAATTTGTTTCACTCTAAATACAAAGATTATGGCTTGAGTTTTCTTTAGAATAGTAGCTTTCTTTAAAAGTAAAATGTGTCCTTTTCATCTAACTCTTTGAATGTATCAGAGTTCTTGATTTATTGCAAAATACATTTTAGTCCTTTTCCTCTTGTATGAATTATTTTGGGTTTCTTAAGTTTAACTAATGGTTGCTCAATTTGTCTCATAAAGTGAAAATGTGATAGGGAATTGAATGGGTGCCTAAAGAAAGGCTATTAGTACACTTTTTTGTTAAAATAATTTGATTCTATTTAAAGTATTTATTTTATGCTCTCCATCAAAGATATTATCTTGTTAAACATGTGTTTCTTCTATAATTATTTTAGAATTAAATCTTCACCTATTAGTTTCCATTGTAAAAAAAAAAACATTTAATATAACACATACGTAGAAAAAAATTATATTTTAATCAGATCAATTAAAACAAAAATATTTATATGAGTACATGATAATTTACTTATTTAATAGGCTGTCACTGAAAAACTTAAATAAACGTAATCTTTGTAACTGCCAAATCTTAAAACATTACTATTGTATAATTTGTATTTTATCATTTTGTAACTGGTAAAAGCTTTATCTTTCTTACCAAATTTTGAGCTCTTAAATTTTAGTTGGTAGAAAAGGGAGTTTGATTAAAGGAAGACATATTTGTCAGGAGTAAAGTAACTTCTGTACTAAATTAATATGGAAATGCCTGCAAAATAAGTATGTCATGTGTGAAGTGTTTCAATAAGACTAGAAACTACAATAAAATATTTTAATATGGTATCTTGAAATCATGAGGAGTGTAGAATTTGAGAAAATATGTGAGTTTTGCAAGACAAAGGTGGAAGGTGATGTTTATGGCTTAGGAAATTTAGTTCTAAATATCTAAAGTTCTAAAATTCTACTCTATTCAAAGCATCAAACCATCAACAAAATTCTAGCCTTATCAGAGAAGAAAATTTATAATACATTGCTTAGAGTTAGACAGGATAGGTGGAGAAATTAAAATAAATTTAATTCCACATCGTGGAGTGGGGGGAGGGAGGAGGGATAGCATTAGGAGATACATCTAATGTAAATGACGAGTTAATGGGTGCAGCACACCAACATGGCACATGTGTACATATGTAACAAAACTGCACGTTGTGCACCTGTACCCTAGAACTTAAAGTATAATAATAATAATAATAATAATAATAAAAAATAAACTTAATTATTCAGTGAAGATGGATCAAGAACCTACTACATGGCAATCGCTTGACAAAGTCCTGAGTATTATTAAATACATTCATTCTACAAGGTGTAGAGTAAGGGATATGAACAAAGGGAGAAAGAGTAAGTAGAGGAGGCACAGGGCTGCATTATACTAGTTAACTAAGGACTCTAAAGCACAGCATAACAATTAGGCAGATAGAGTTATCAACATTTGCTTGCAGAAGCAAGCTACTTTATTCATTCAAAAATATTTATATTTTCATTTATTATTTATCAGGCATTGTACTAGAATAATATTTATTTTTATATTGGTTTCTGACTATATAGTGTTTTCAATGCAGTAGTTGAGCCACACTTTGAACAAATAATCAAAATAAACAGTATGATTTCAATTGACACAAGTACTATAAAACAAAAATAAAAGTAATGAGAGTTTATGTTGTTTGTGATGATTAATTTTATGCATTAACTTGACTGTATCAAGGGGCTTGCAGATATTTGGCTACCCATTATTTCTGGATGTGTTTGTGAGGCTATTTCTAGATGAGATTAACACTTTGGATCAGCATATTTAGTAAAGCCCATTGCCCTCCCCAATGTGGTTTGGCCTCATCCAATCCATTGAGCACTGGAATTTACACCATTGACTCCTCTACTTATCAGGCCTTTGGACTTAGACTGAAATACGCTTTTGGTCCTCCTGGGCCTGCAGTTCGCAAACAGTAGATTATGAGAATTCTCAGCCTCGTAATTGTGTGACCCAAACTCTCATAAATCTCTTCATATGAGTATATATGTATATATATGTGCATGTATGAGTGTATCTCCTATTGTTTCTGTTTCTCTGGATGTTCCTGACTTAACGTTATTTAATTGACTTAGTACTTAAGTTAGAAAAAGGTAAAATAAGGGGAGGTCATGAAATCCTCTTGGAAGAGGTGGTATTTATATATGAATCTAAAGAAAAGTAAAAGTATGTCATGAGCCAGGTGCGGCGGCTCACGCCTGTAATCCCAGTACTTTGGGAGATCAAAGTTGGGCAGATCACCTGAGGTCAGAAGTTTGCGACCAGCCTGGTCAACATGGTGAAACCCCGTCTCTACTAAAAATACAAAAATTAGGCCGGGCGCGGTGGCTCAAGCCTGTAATCCCAGCACTTTGGGAGGCCGAGACAGGCGGATCACGAGGTCAGGAGATCCAGACCATCCTGGCTAACACGGTGAAACCCCGTCTCTACTAAAAATACAAAAAACTAGCCGGGCGAGGTGGCGGGCGCCTGTAGTCCCAGCTACTCCAGAGGCTGAGGCAGGAGAATGGCATAAACCCGGGAGGCGGAGCTTGCAGTGAGCTGAGATCTGGCCACTGCACTCCAGCCCGGGCGACAGAGCGAGACTCCGTCTCAAAAAAAAAAAAAAAAAAAAAAAAAAAAATTTAGCTGGGCATGGTGACATGCACCTGTAATTCCAGGTGCTTGGGAGGCTGAGACAGGGGAGTCGCTTGAACAGGGGAGGTCGAAGTTTCAGTGAGCCGAGATCATGCCATTGCACTCTAGCCTGGGAGATAAGGCTGAAACTCCGTCTCAAACAAACAGACAAACAAATGAACAAACGTATGTCATGAAAAAATAAAACAGGAATAAGAATGACAGGAGTCAATGCCAATGGCGTTCTTGAGCCAGAGAAACAGGTGTTTTTGGAAATTCTACCCACAGTAATACACATAAGTGAGGAATTTAAACAATGTATGCAATAATCTAATTTATACTTTAGAAAGAATGATATAATATTCCAAATCAGAGACTGATAAAATTTTCTTTAGTAGACCAAATAGTACACATTTTCATTTGCTGACATTGCTCATAACTCTTCATCTCTGCTCTTGTGGAAAGAAATTAGTACAGCTAATATATCCATTAATTAGTAAAGGTGTCTCTATTTCATTAAACTTTATTTGCTGAACTTCCGGCTGTATGATAATGAGCAGATGGGCCTCAGTTTGCTGATTTTTGGCCTAAATAATTCATCTAGGCCACAAGTGAAGGCAGAGAAAAGGGTTAATAAACTATTAGAGAAGACAGTTTCTCTAACAAGTAGTTGCGTAGAACTAGGTGGAAAAGTCAGTCAGTTTTTAAAGATAACTGGCTACTATTTTTACTAGGCTGTTTTTAAACTACTTTTTACTATGCTATGTTCATTACGTTCTGTACTTGATTGAGAAGGTAGAAATTACGTTGGTTTGGATGTAAAGGAAGTAAGTTAGAGAAAGAAAGCAAGAAAAACACTAAGGATTTTTGGAAAACATTAGATAACAATCAAGTGTTAAATGATAGTATTTGTGAGCTCCTAGGATATATTATGATAAATAAAAACGAGAAGAAAGAATATCAATAAGAAATACAGTAGTGATTCTGAAGGTTTTATGAGTTTTTATTGGACCTTAAAGGACAGTAGAATTGTATCATGTGATAACAGAGAAAGGCACTTTAGGTAAAGATAATGACATGAATAAACACGTCCAGGTGGGAGAACGTCTGAGTGTAAGTGTGCATTTGTATGTGTTTGTGTGTCTGTGTGTGCAAGAGAGAAAGAAAAAGACTAAGAAGCTTTGTCTTTTGTTGCACTTCTTTTCATAGTTGCAACCCTTTTATTATAAAAAGGACATTGACTTCCTGAATGGCTAAGTACAAATGGTGTTTACATTGAATAGCATGATCAAATATAGTTCAATAAATTATTAAGCAATTACAGTACATTTAAGCATTCTAATAAATATTTATGGAAGCCTGCTTTTAAATTAGTCGTTTTTCTCATTATCAAAATACAGATAAAAATACAGCACACAGTACTGGTCTCAGAAAGTTCGCAATGCTATTTATTAGAAGCTTGAAAACCTTGAAGTGAAATGTGACAGCTGCTAAACTAGGGATATGAATAAAAAGTAATGTAGGCAATAAAAAGAGACAGAGTAATCCTGCTTTATATTTGGACAGAAAGAGGTAACCAGGTAGGTTAATGATCAAGTTTGTGGTTGTGATTTAAAATTAAAAAGTAAATCTACAAATATCAGTAAAGCAAAGTAAATGTATGCTGATAATGTGTACATAACTTTAAAATGCCATTTCTGCATAATATCGAATGTAACATTTTGGGATTAAAGATGTTTAATCATAAGTATTTTCTTCATTCAAATACAGAATATTTTATTAGATTTTTATTAAAAATTGGCAAACAAATTGATCTTTCTATATACCTCCTTTTGAAGCTGTAGTAGATCTGAGTTGTTTTGTAGCTTCTGCTCTTTGTAGACAAATTTTCCCAGTCCAGATCATACCTTTTATTACATTTTTCAGTTCTTTTTACACAATTCCAGGATATTGGATGATTTGCATGGTTGTGTATGTACATTTGGCCCTTAGATGACTTTGTTCCAGTACTATTTAAATGTAGATTTACGTGTTCATGTGTTGGTAATTGTGTCTTGATCTATATACTTGACAAAATAGAATGTGAATCTATTAATAAAAACAAAGATCCAACTCTCTCTTTCTCCTCCTCCTCTCTCTAAAATAAGAACAAGAGGTAGCTCACCAAAAGCATAAATTTTCAGAGTTATACCCCCTTAGCTGTGCTCTGTAATTATGTTCGCTAGCTATAGTAGAGAGTCACTTCACATTTATGTCAATTAAATGGCATTAAAATCTTAGCTTGATACCTCTGCTTGCACGTTATTAGATGATTTTCTCCTGATTCTTTAACCCTTTAGGAATTATTTTGCTGGAGAAATGCATTGTCTTTGAGCCAATTCTATCTAGTTCTTTCATCAAATAGGAGAAAAATGTGATGGTCCACATAATTATGTCAGTACATACTTCAAAGCTTATGCTATATTTCAATTCTATAGCTTGTATAATTGCTTTCAATCCTAAATTGCTTAAGGCCAGTTAAATGGACAATTTTTACAAATTTATTTTTTTTCAATTAACCTTTTGTAAACTTTCAAATATCTAAATTTTCTTTTAGCATGCCTGATGATAGTAGGTCAATGTAAGCTAATTATAAGTTATGTTTCAGAACAAATGTGTAAAAAATGTATTTGAAAAAAATACCCATGTACTTCAATGATAAATGGTAATAAATTGCTATCATGTTGTATCCCATACATGTATGCATTGCCTCATTTATTAAAATACATATCTTTAATTTCTACAGTAATAGATGGAGGCACAATAGCAGCCTAAGCAAGAACATACATTTGTAGTTTGACAAACTAATTTTCACCCAAATTCCGTTGCGATGCAAAGTAGCTATGTGACTTGGATAAGCTATTAACCTTTTAAGTTTCAGGTTCTCACCAGTCACATTTTGTGTGTGTGGTACTGCCTCCCAGGTGAGTATCAAGATTGGAATTGATAAATGTATCAAATCATAACCATTTACTTCTTTTAGCAATTTAAAGAATGACATTTTCTTCCCTTCCTGTGCATTTGCCTAAGAAAACAAATGCTATATTTTCCCCAGCTTTATAATCCCTTCTACCATCTAACATGCTTATGTAATTTTAACCAAATCTGTAATGAGTATATATCTTCTGCTAAAAGAAACATAATTTAAATTAACATTTTATAAGTTCTGAAACATTTTAGTTTTCTTTAAACAATTCTTAAGTTGAACGATTTGACATTTTGATTTTGCCATTTTATATTTGCTTTCTCTCATTCACCTCAAATTGTAACCCCATAAAACTGATGAAAGCCTCAGCTCTTCTTATTCAAAATAAAAATTTTAATACCAAACAAAATATGGAAACTTACAAAAATGAAGTTCCTAATGATTAAATAAATTTTTCATTTAACTATGTGGAAAATATGACCCTATATTTGCACTTTTCTCATAGCAATTTTATCTTTAAAAGTTTAATACACTATTTTCAAACTGATAAGCTGTCAGAAATGTTGATGAGACTCAGACACTGAACTGAGTTCTCTGTTCACTATCAAAGTCTGAGAATAAAAAATGTGATGATAAAAAATAAAGTGTGGAGCACAATTTTGAATAAAATTTGTCTGTTGTGTTATAGTTCAGTAGGGTAACTTTACTTAACAATAATCTATTGTATATTTCAAAATAACTAGAAGATAATAATTTATTGTTCCCACCATACAGAAAAAATAAAAATTTTAGGTGATAAATTATTTTGATTTGATCATTACACATTATTTGAATGTATCTAAATATCATATGTAGACTGAAAATATGTGTTCATATTATATATCAATACAAATTTAAAAATTATAGTACAAAAACTTTTGTAAAATATATGAGAAATAAACATGTTAGAATGTACAAATATTTAATATCATATTTTTATATTTGATTTGATCATTATACATTATTTGAATGTATCTAAATATCATGTGTAGCCTCAAAATATATGTTCATATTATATATCAATACAAATTTTAAAATTATAGTATGAAAACTTTTATAAAGTATATGAGCAATAAACATTAGAATGTACAAATATTTAATATTAAATGTATGGCACTTACATAAAGGCATCACAATGGAAACATCTATTGTGTTTCCATTAACCAAGGGGAAGATGATAGAGTAAATCTAGAGCTAAAGAATTCCTTATGAGAAAACTCAATATGATCAACAATACAAAAGTGACTAGAACGAATAAAAAATATTACAGCTGAGGCCAAACATGGTGGCTCATGCCTGTAATCCCAGCACTTTGGGAGGCCAAGGAGGGTAGATGATGAGGTCAAGAGATTGAGACCATCCTGGCCAGGAAAAGTTGAAAATATTGTAAATTGACATGATATTTTCAACTTGTGATGAGTTTATCTGGACATATCTGCATGTAAGTCCAGGAACATCTGTACTAAAAGGGAAGATATTTTACAGGGCATGTACCACAAAAGGTGGAAAGTTGGAAGCCATCAGAATTTTGCCTATCACAATGTCTTTGGATTTTTAGTCAACCTTCAACTAGTACACTACTTCACTTCTAAAATAAGAAAGTTATGCCAGTAAGTGAATTGTGTTATTAATGATATGCATTTTAATACTCTATTACTATAAGCCCATAGTATATTATTTTGGTTTGAAACTGTCAGTTATATTTTGAAGATATTTAAGCAGTAAGAAAAATAAGTATATTATATATTCCCAGATAGTCATCACTTCTGTTTTACTTGATTTCTTTGGGTAGATCAGATCCATCTGGGCACATTGTCTTTACTAACCTTGCTTGTAGTGTAGGTCTTCTCTTGATGAATTCTTTCAAGATTTGTATGTTAAGGAAACTTTACATTTGTATTTGAAAGATATTATCTCTGGATATAGAATATGAGTGTGCCTTTGATTTTGTATTGTTTTGTTTTCCTATCAATGTTTGAATATGTTGCTCCACTATTTTCAGGCTTGCATTGTTTCTGAGAATTCTTCTTGATTCTTATCATTGTTCTTTATTCTCTTTTTTCATAAAGGCAATAGTTATGTTACTATGTCTTTTACTGTATATGTGATATGTCCTTATTACCTGGCTACTTTTTAAGGAATTATGTTTATCATTATATTCAAGTAGTTCTATTACAATATGCTCGATAAAGTTTTGTTCATTTTATTTCTGTGTGTTCAGGTTTTATTAAAATTCTTGGATCTATAGGTTTGTAGTTTTTACCAATTTAGAAAATTACCACACACTGCTACATTAACCATTTTGCTGTCTCCCTTCCTTACTATCCTTCAAAGATTCCAATTATACTTAGGGTTTTTAAGTACATCTAGTATTTTGGTCTGCTTAAAATTGGCCCAGGGTACACTTACACTTAATTCACTACCTTTAAATTATTATTTTTTCTCTCCGTGTTCCAATTTATTACTTTCTCCTTCTGTGTCTTCAAGTTCATTAATTGTTTTCTGCGGTGTCTAATCTGCTGCCAATGCATTTCAGTCTGTCATCTCAAACATTCTATTTTTAATCCCCAGAATTTGAATTTGTGTATTAAAAATATCTTTTTTCCTTACTTAACTTCCTAAACCTATGCTTTCTTTGCCATTTTGAATGTATTTAATATAATTATAGTGACTGTTTTAATGTCTGTTTGCTAATTTTAGTACTTGTATCATCTTGGGGTTCATTTTCATTTATTATTTTTTAAAATTCCTATTGTGGATTGTACTTTCAAGCTTCTTAGCATGTAGGCAATGTTTTATTGGGTACTAAACATTGTGAATTTTTCCTTGTTGGGTTATGGATATTTTTGTATCCTTATAAATTTTCTTGAGCATGTTCTGGGACTCAGGCTACTTGGAAACAGTTTGAAAAGCTTGACGTCTGCTTTTATGATTTGTTAGGCATGACCAGAATAGACTTTAATTCAGAGCATACAGTGACCAGGAACATGAAACTTAGATGTGCCTATTGATCCACTGGACCCATTTGAAATAGGGTATTACTTATCTCCTAGACTCTGTAAGACACACATATGTGGAGTGTGTGTGGAGGTGGGGGAGTGTGTAATGGCATTTCCAATCCTCTGGTGTCTGTGATAAAACAGAACTTGTAATCAACACCCTTCATATATGTGGGAATTTCCTGTTCCTCACATAAATGGCTTTAAGTGCTCTGGGAAAGGATTGGGCATATATATTTGTTATCAGATTGCAGGATCTTTATTCAAGTATATTCAGCTACTCCATCAGTGAAGGAAATCTGAGTCTAAGAATTGACTAAAATCTGGACCTATTAAAGAGATGGTGATTTCTCACTCTGGTGACTAATATTACTCTTTGCTTGTCTGCTGGTGATTGCCTTTATTGCACAGAAAAAAAAAAGTGATATTAAGCTACTTCAAGTTCAATTGTTTTAAATTTCCTGGGTCTAGAGATACAAACAAATAATAAAATAAATTTTAAAATTTAAAACAGCATTTTCCATTTTAACTTTTTAGATGGTAGATATCTCAAAACATCCTCAGTATAAGGCCTTAGTACAAAAAATACTGAGAAAAAAGATGTTTAATAATTACTCGTATTATTACTAAAATACTCCTATAATAGATTAGTGTTTTTTATCATATAATTAGGTGAGCATGTTTCAACATAGTCATTTGTTTTTTAGTCAGTGGAAATATAATGCATAAAATAAACACTTAAAGCTACTTTATTTAAAAAGGTATAACTTTTAGTGCATATATTAAATTTAGTGTAGTTTGTCTTTCAATATTTGTATTTTTAACGTTTCAACTAAATTTTTCTTTCTTCATTGACAACTATGTCAATTCAGTGTAATTATAAAGCTTTTACATATTAGCTTGATCTTTGTTTAATAACCAAGAAAATCAAAGAAATTTAATATTCAACCTTTGATAAGATAAAGAGTTAGATAAATCAATCTTACTGATTTTAGGTAAAAACAAACTTTTAGCTATAATTTAAAACACAATCTCCTCATTGTGTTTACACTGATAAATCTCACAATCAAGAGATAATTGTGTTTTATATTAGTGTGAGATTTATCAGTGTAATCAATGTAATAATCAGTAATTATTAATCACTTGGGAAAAATACTACCCTTTTGTAAAAAGCTAATTTTAGCTTAGATTGTGTGAAGAGATTGTGTAAGACATGAGATTGTGTTTTAAATTAGTGTGAGATTTATCACTGTAAACAATGTAATAATCAATAATTAACACTCAGGAAAAATATAAAACTTTTTTAAAAAGCTAAATTTTAAGTCCTTTTCTTGAAAATATATTCATATTTGTAAGCACTTTTTTCTTTTTATGCCATAATTGACTATTTAAATTTCAAAGAATGAGATGTACAATGTGTAATTAATAATTCAATTTTCATGGAAAATATTCTGACAGTGTACTTTTTGTAGAAACAGAAAGACTATATTCAACATTTATTTTTCTTAATGAAAAAAAGAGTGTAGTGGTGACAAGCATTTTAAGGCATGACACAATGCGTGCTTTTTTTTATATATATAAGATTGATGATGTATTATACAAAGATCCTTGCCGGTTTACATATTCAGTATCTGTCGAAAACGTCTGGATTATAAAGCACTGGATTTTATATATTAAGGAGGATAGTCACACATCTGCAAATATTCAAAATGGCAAATAACTGACAAATGTATTTCTGTTTACTAGGCAAATTCTTTCTTTCCACGGAGTTGATAGTTTTCGCACTAATGAGATAATTGTCTTTTACTTCATCATTTTTCATGTCTTTTGATGTCACAGTGGTATTTGGGTCATACATAAAGAGCTTTATATTTTGTTCATACTTTTTGCTCCAAATCAAAAGTTATCAATGTTAAATCAGGCATCATGCAGGTGATCCAAAAACATGTATTTTAGTTGCTCATATTTTGTTATAATCAAGAGAATATTTTGATAGTAGGTTTTTAATACTGTAATATTATTCCTACATTAAAAGAAATACATTATACAATAGTACATTTATTACTTATATCCATTTATTGAATTTTTCTGAATGAGTAGAATTTTGATTTCATTACTTTATGTGACTTCAAAGCCATTCCAATTTCTAATTGAAATCAAGTTTACCCCCCTGCGTAGAATTTGATTATCTTCATTTCTTAAGGCCCTTAAAATCTTGTTATTGAAAATGAGAGAAATGGTGCTATATACTACATAGTAATAATCAGTTTCCTTTTACAAACCCATGCGTATGAGATACACTGAATAAAAATGTCTTTGATCCTATAGCAACTAATCAGAAAATGTTTTTGAAGGAATCAATTTATTCTTTCCCTACCATTTGCCTAAGGACAGAAGAAATTTCTGCATAAATCAAAGGAATGATTGTAGCTGTTTCACATGTCTGTGTGTTATGACAGTCTTTACAGGCAGTTGGCATAAACACATTGAAATTTTAGACAGTTGATATCAGCAAATGTTTCATATACTAGCCTTAAGGGGTTTTTAAGTTAATTTTCAGCTATATTTTATGTTACATAAGTAGTTATCATGGAATTTCTAATAATGTAGCTCACTTAATACATACTGTCTTATGATATAAAGGCACATTTTATTTTCCTTTTATCAATATATCCTATTTTAACAACATATAAAATATTTATATCATGTTTAATATTGGAAATTCTGTGGTGTTATATTCTAACTTTAAATTTACTCAAACGGTGATTTCAAAGACAAAGTGTTGCTGTCATTGAAATAATTCAGTGGTAAATCCAAGCATCTGATATCCTACATACTTCTTTGATTAACATATTTATAATTATATTCTTACATGTGCATCTTTATTGCTAAAATTTAAAATTATGAATTCAGAGAAAATATAATTTTTTATTACATAATCATATATTTCTTTCTCTTGTATGACTCATGATATGTAGTATCTTAGAACTATGCTTTCTCAATTATTTATACAGTCAACATTATTTTATAAATGGTTATTTTCATAGCATAACCAAATTAAATATAGTGAAAATAAGTGCGCACACACATCAAAATATATGTTGCTATCATATTTATTTTAATTTATTAAGTAGTTACATTTCATAGCCATTAGCCAAGTGAATTTCTCATATGGGCATAATTATGTAAAAGAGTTTCTCATGTCATTTTTAAAATTGTAAACCTGTAGAAAATATTACTGTTTGTAATAAGTGCATTGTGATAAAACAATTGTTTGGTAAGAAGTACACTCAAAAGAAAGCTGTGTTGTAGAAACATGAAACAATATTTATAAACCCCTCTTACCAAATTTAATATTTTATCTGAGTGAAATTACTTGATAAGATTTCTATGACACATTTGGTGGATTTTTGTTTTATGTAATTCAAAGTACACCATATACAAGACTATCTAATGACTTCTGCACCCTTGTTTGCCTTCTCTGCAAAGCAGACCCTCTGGCTACTTTTCACTTTTAAACTTAGAATTTACATTGGGAGAAAAACAAAACAGAATACTAGGATAAAGAGTATCTTAATAGCCACAGGCTAGCTTGCACTTACATTTTTCTACTCCTCACCCTAGCAAGATTTTGTGTTGCCTTGCTATTTTTCCAGTAACACAACCTACTGCAGTATCAGTGGTCATGACTGTTACAACAAACTTTATAACAGAAGTTACTCAAAGACAGTAAATAAATGAGGATAAAAGCATAATCTCAAAATTTTTCTTCAGCTGAAGCTCTTAATCTCTTTTTGCCGTATGTACCTTAGCCACTGCCCTAACTCACACACAAAAAGACACCGGTCTTTGCAGTCTTTGTTTTCTCTAGGCTGTTCTCAAGTGTTATTGTGTTTTTGTTGCGTTTATTGATTGTTCACTTGGTTGGTTCTTTCTGGAATTTGTGTTTCTCTCTTACTTTTGTGGCTTATCTTGGGTTGATTAGAAATAGGAGTCCACAAGATTATTTTAGTGGAGTTTTGGAACATTCAATCTGCTCTCTTTAATCAGACGCTAGTAGTACATTTTATGTACAGTGGGGAGACGCCTCTTTTTCAGGGCTATTTGTAATGGCTAGTTTTATGTGTCAAATTGTCTGAGCCACAAAGTGCCCAGACATTTTGTCAAACATTATTCTGGGTGTGTCTGTGAAGATGGTAATATCAACATTTTGATTTGTAGAATGAGTAACGGAAATTGCCCTCTATAATGTAGGTGTATCTCATCCTATCTGTTGAAGCTCAAAACAGAACAAAAAGGCTGAGCAAGAGGGGACTCCCTGTGACTGTCTGACTGAGCTGGCACGTTGATCTTTTGCAGCCTTCAGACTTGGACTGAAATATTTGCACTTTTTGAGTCTCAAGTTGGCCAGCTCTCAGATTAGAACTCACACCAATAGCTCTCCTGATTCTCAGGCCTTTGGACCCATATTAAAACTACATGTCAGTTCTCCTTGGTTTTGGACTAGAACTCCACAGCAGCACTCCTCCGAAATGTGGATCGGAACTCCTCAGCCTCCTTATTCATGTGAGTGATTTTATATATGTATATGTGTATATATATATACACACACACACACACATATACACACACACATATACACACACACACATATATGTGTGTATATATATGTATATATATTTGTGTATATATATACACACACACCTCCCCTGGGTTCTGTTTCTTTGGAGAACCCTACTACAGTATGATAAGAAAATGTTAACTTTCCCTTTGAAATGTGTGCTAATGCACATCTTAATGGCAGAAATAGAAAACCAACATGCAATAAACATTTTCAAATTGAAGGAAACAAAAGGTTTAAAAATATACTTACTAAGTGTGAGTTTCATATTCAACTGAATGTTACATGCTTATTAATATTTTATCATAAATCTTATTTATCACTAAAGTTGATTTCTTACTCAAGCAGCTGAGTACACAATAGGCATTTATAATATAAGCTGTAAGAAAAGGTGACTGCAGTGTTCATTTAAGGCAGTCCCACGGATTGTCAATTTTTATGTAAATTTATAGGAGGAATGTTGTTTACCACTTATTCCAGTGATTTCTTATTTTAAATTATGCAATTCTTACAGACATATAACCCCAGTTTTGCCTGGTAATATACTTATATTACATTAAAGTTGATACATTTACCAACACAAGTTTTTGCTTATGTAAAAGGAAGAAAAAGAGAATAATTTCAATGAAACAACCTTTTAGATAAATGTATAACTCTTTCAAGGATCACTTTTCTAAACAATGAAATGCAATTAAGACATGTTCATAAAGAATTTATTATCACAAAGTTTCCTATATATCCTTAAATTTTTCTAAAACTGTTAAAATATGTATGCATAATTATTTGTGATTATTATGTTCCTTTGCCTTTTTTCCCCTTAAATTAGGGCAATGGATTTAAGGGGAAAATAAAGGAATAAAGACTTTCATGACCAACATAAAAATGCAACTATAATAAGGTCAAATGGAAAGTTAGTTGGAGATGACCCAGTTTCTTCACTAAATAAATTGATTTCTTATACAGTAGCACAATTTTCCTTAGAGAGTTCATCAACAAAGAAAGATAGCTCTCTTTTGGGGGATTTTCTGTTTAACATTTGTAAGGTCATATTTCCTGTCAACCAGCAAGAGATTCCAATAGTAATTGTTTTGTCACTCAAAAACATTAAATTTCTAAAACTTTTTGGCAATGCATTGTCAGAGGGTTGTCATAGCAAATTAAAGCCATTTCTGTTCAAGTGCAAGTATATATCTCATCCTTCAATGACAAACATGTTTTGCATTCAGATGGGAATACTGTTTTTAAAAAGTTTGTTACTTCATACGTTTTTTGTTTTCATTAAAGTGTCTGGAACATTTTTTTCTACTGTTAATCTTATCTTTCAGTAATAATTCATGAAAGCTTAGATTCAGACAAATTAAGGTTAAACAAGGGAATACTTAGAGGCAGTAGATGCAAAGGAGTGTAAATAGGGTAAGAACTAATTAAATACACATCTTAATAACATTATTTTATTTTAAACTCTGCTCTGCGATGGTTACTTAGAGCATATATCTATATCCCCTGGTCATCTTGAATTCAGCAAGCTTATCTGACATATATCTATTAAAGATAAAGAAATTAAATAAAAAGTTACTTGTTTAAGTGTTCATAATTATTAATTTCTCAGTCTAGAATGAGAATGGGCTGTTTCTGGTCTGACTCTAAAACCAAGGCTTTCTCTTTGCAGAACCTTAATATTTCCTCAGTGAGGCCTCTGGTGCTACTGGTGATAAAGGAGTTTTAAAGAAGTGATCAACTTTGTTGGACTTCAGGAAACTGTGCAGATTAAATTATTTTCTTAAAAATATGAAATCTTATACATACCTACATCAAGATGGGGAGGGTACTTTCCCACTACATTGATGGTAAACTTTTCCATATGATCAGCCACTGTACTGTAGTTGGCACTTTGATGCTTTACGGTTATAAAGTGATTTATACGCCATAAAGTGTTGCAGATAAAGTAGGGTATGCCATAGTAGTGACAAAACAGCCATACAAAACGTGTAGATGCATGGGGACAGCTCCAAGAAAACTTATTTTAGAACTGGGGCAAAGGTCTGAATGGGGTCAGTGTGCCACAGTTTGCTATCACCTTCTTAGGTTGTAAGTACTTGGGTGTGATTCTGTTTATATGAAAATGAAAGGGAAACTAGTAACACTTAAACACCCCAAACCTTGTTCCTGTGAGACTTGCTCCGTTTTTAGAACTGTAAAGGCAAATTGTGCTTATTAAAGAAAAAAATGAGAAACATAATACAGAAGAAAGCAAAATCATGTAATATAGCATAGCTGAATATAATATTTGAGTCATTTCATCTTTGAATATATGAAGTCAAAACAGTCTTTTTTTTTCATTTGATGCATGTGAAAAGGAGAGGACAAAATGAAGGTTCATTTTGAAAGACAGTAGTAGTTATACAACATTGAATCATTTCCAGAGACTGTACCTTTGCGCATATACAATTATTTTGTCAGTATGTTTGCTGGACTAAGTAGTTGATAAAAGTGAAAAGATTATAACAAATCTTTTGCTAATCTTGGATTTAAAACATATGGTAACTCCAAAAACTAATAACAGGACACCAACACTGCCTTTACCTATAAAAGAGATCACATTTAGTTTTCCTATTGGAGAGAAATTTATGACTTCTGGTCTATTTGGCTAGCAGAGAGGAATTAAACAGCATGGGCCTGGTAGACAGAATTAAATACATCAGTATACTTATTATGCCAAGCAAATGGAACAATTTACAGATTGGGAGCAGTGCAAAGCATTTTCATTCTGGGCAAGAGCAACATCTATCATTTCACACAGAAATAGAACACTCTGTTCAGTGTGTTCCAGCCTTGGCTCTCAATTCCCAAAATAAATCTTAACCCAGAAAAAGTCAGTGATAGGATACAGCAGAGAGCATTATAGAGACTTGACAATGCAGTGATTAGCTAATTAATCTGGGTACTCAGAGACTAGTTCATATGAAAGTACAAAAACCAAGCTGACTCTGCAGCATTTTCTATATTTGTAATGTTTCTCATTCTGAATATAATAAACAACTTGAAATTTGCATAAAGAAAAGTAATAAATGTATACACTCCCTAAATATGGCATTTTAATTGTCTGAATACTGTGGATCACAGTGTTAGAAATAGATGTTTCAATTTGTTAAAAATTAAAAAAACGTTCCCTTGACTAAATAACTTGTGTAAAACCAATTGACTGATTCCTCTAGGCTTTGATAAAACTTTGTTAACACAATTTAAAAAGACACTCTAGGATTGTTTCATAATTAATTGTTAACATGTCTATGTTCCCTGGTAGCTACTGAACTTGAAGACATAAATTATATTACTTGATATTTTTATATCTAATATTCTAGTTGGCATACATCCAGTATTCAATAAGTAATTGTGAAATTATTTCAGTTGAATACAATTGGCTGTTGTTGTTGGGCCGGTACAATGATACACAGTGGAAGCACTATTTTCTTCCTCTTCTTATTTCAACTTAGTTTTGAAATTTTATCAGTCTTGGGATTTTCAGTTTAAAATGATGAGAAAGAAACACTGTCAAATGTAGCCTGGCCTGTGAAATTAACAAACAGAAAAAGATAAAAACTCATGCATTCTAGATATTTGGATGGATAGATTTTGAAATTGCAAAAACAAGAAAAAAATTCTCATTAGCCATGTTATAAACAAAATTAAATCAAAATATTCCTATCCAGGCTTTCCCTCAAGGCAAAATAGTGTTTCGCTTTACAAGATTAAATGCATCGAAAGAAGGTACCAGTTCTAGGACTCAGAGATCCAGTGTTGTAGATTGGGGCAAATGGTTCACTGATAAATAGATGCATAAACCACAAAATGCACAGAGCACCTGACATATTAATGTCATATATTGGAAATACATTTTATTGAGTTAATGTAAACTCTAAAAAACAAAATATTCTGGTGCTTCTTGCTAATTCCCCAAGAATCACCACTATTTTGTGTTAAGTTTAAGCATATATGGGAAATAGAAGAAAAGTGACTTTTCATCCACTGGATGGGTCCTCGGATAATCACATTTGGTGGAGTCATCTATTGTGATCATTATCTCCGTGTGTACAACAAAAAGCGCATAAAACTGCTCTAATAATTTTTAAAAATGATTTCTGGATTGCTATTCTATCTTATTAAAATCTCTGAATCTTTCCCCTAAATTTTTGATTATTGATTATATTGCTATTAATGTGATTTTTAAAAATGTCTATTTTCATGTAATTTTACACTTAAAGAAAAATTTAAAAATATACAAATAAATGTTATATTCTATTACTAAGATTTATCAGTTGTTGATATTATACTACTTTTGCTATAACACACATACATACACATGTACACACACAGACATATTCACACATATTATTTTTTAATATTCCATGTCATATCTTCAGCTTGGATAGGTTATTTCAAGATGTCTAAAATTAGCAAGTAACATTCATAGAATAGAAGAAATATTACATATTTATTATTACTACTAATAAATGATTGTGTAAATGTACAAATGAATAAAGAGCAGAATTCTGACTGATAAATGTGGAAGGCATAAAAGACTTATCAAATTATAATTTTTCCATGACAATGGTGATAATTTTGTTAGTAAAAAATTATTAGTGGATGCTAAAACTAATTTTGAGGAGGTATTGTAACTTTATATAGTATCAAAGTATTTTCTCACAAATACTTATTTAAAATAGAGGAAATATAACACTGCTACTGTAGATTAAGCTAGAGTATTCAAACTTAAATATAAGTAACTTTTTTAACATCACTAAAGATAAAACAAAGTCACATTTTGATATTATGCAATGAGAATAATATTGAATCACATTTGTAAAATAAATCGATTCATAAGACATCAGGCAAAAGCAAACGGAGGAGAGTGTTATAAAACGAAGGGACTGTTCTTTTAAAAAATGAAAATTTTGAAAGACAAACATTAAGTAACTGTTTTAGATGAAAGGTTTATGACAACTAAATGTAATACCAGATCCTAGATTGGATATTGTACCAGGACAGAAAATAGCTTTATAAGATAGTTCAAGGAAAATTTATAAAATAGTTAAGGAAATATACATATATATATTTCCATCATAAAATATTATAATAGTATAGTTATTGATTTTGATATATATATGTATACTTTGGTTACATGAGAATATTGTTAATCTAACAAATTACATACTAAATTATTTATAAATAATGTGATATGATGTCTGTAAATTACATGACTCAGTAAAAACACATATATTTCCACATATGAATGTATATGTGAGATATATTGATCTAATTAATAAATCAAAATTGTATTAAAAATAATTAAGAAGAGAGACTAAGCACTATTTGGAGGTTTTGAGATTCCTCTCTCAGTAACTAATAGAAAAGTAAACGAAGATGGAGTTTCACTCTTGTCACCCAGGCTGGAGTGCAATGGTATGATCTTGGCTCACTGCAACCTCTGCCTTGCAGGTTAAAGCCACTCTCTAGTCTCAGCCTTCTGAGTATCTGGGATTACAGGCGTGCACCACCATGCCTGGCTAATTTTTATATTTTTAGTAGAGACGAGGTTTCCCCGTGTTGGGTAGGCTGGTTTCAAACTCCTGACCCCAGGTGATCAGCCTGCCTTGGCCTCCCAAATTGCTTGGATTAGAGGCATGAGCCACTGCTCCCAGCCAATATATTTTACCAAACTGACATTCATACAATTTCCTACCACTTACCACACCACTAGAGTACACATATTTTTCAAGTACACATAAGTCATACCAAAATATATCATATTCTTTGCAATAAAATGTGTCTTAATAAATCAAATAAGTATTAGAAATATAGAAAGACTCTTAACAAAACTAAATTACATTAGGAATCAATATCAGGAAGATAGCTGGAAAATCCCCAATTATCTGATATATATTTAATTAATCTATCAGTGAAATAGAAAGTTCTAAGGGACTTAGAAAATATTTTTTACTTAGTGAAACATTAATTTTATCACAAGATCTTTGAGTGTCAGAATATCAGTAGTGGATTGCCCTGGTGATTTTAACTGAGTCTCTCATGAAACCAAGTTGAATGGTTGGCTGGGGCTGCAGTTGTCTGAAGGTATAACTGAACTGGAGGATCTGCCGCCAAGTGTGTCAGTTGGCTTTTAGCTGGAAGTCTCAATTTCTTACCACATAGAACTCTTCACAGGGCTGGTCACATCATGTAATTTAATTTTCCCCAGAGCAAATGATCCAAGAAAGTGTAAGAGAGCTACTAGCAGATAAGCTGTAGTGTTTGCCTTTCATGACCTCATCTCAGAAGCGAGGTACCATCACTTTTGCTGTGTTTTATTTATTATAAGCCAATTATGATACCATGTGGTAGAACTACATAAGTGTGTGAATTTCAAGAGCAGAACCTTCAGAGACCATCGTAGAGTCAGGCCAACAAAAACATTTTCAACCAACTTGATCTAATTGATTTATAGAACATTCTACCCTCAAGGAACAAACTACATATGCTTTTCAAGCACACATGAAATATTTCAAATGATAATATTCTTAATTTTAAGGCTGTTCACTATATTCATGAGGGTTGACTTCAAGCGGAGTATATTCTTTGACTATCAAGTAATCATAGTAGAAATAAATAGCAGAGATACCTGGATAATCATAAAACATTTAGAAATTAAACAACACATTTTAAAATAACTTAGGGGTCAAATAAATAAATGCAAGACAAGTTAGAATGCATTTTGAATCAAATGAACAAATTAAAATATTACACCTAAAGCAAAAACTAGAGGAAAATTTATTTCACTCATTGTTGATATTAATAAAATTAAAGTATCATATTCATGATTTAAGATTTCTCTTTAAAAACTAACAAAATACTAGCAAAGTAAAACCAAAAATGCAGCACAGGAAAGAGAGAGATCTTCTGAAAGGCCAATAAAAATATGAATCTTAAGTAGAAACTTAAAGCAACATTAGCAAAAACAAAACAAAACAAAACAAAACACCCACACATTAAAAATCCACCAGAGGGATGGGATGGAGATGCTATGGATAACATTATGAAATAATTTCAGCAAATGTTTTTAGTTCTAAGTTTGATGGTGGACACATGGATATGATTACTATGGTTCATTTGCTATACCAATAAGACAGATTTTTGTATATATCAGATGTTATGTTGGTTTTTCTTGAAGAAAATAATTTCTGAGAATTTTATAGGGCCTGAACTCATTTAATCCACAAACACTGAGAGGTGACTACAATTTTGAGAACAGAGTTAAGATCATAATTACATAAAAATGAATAAAATTCAGGTAATTACCTTAACTTGCTTACTAGGTGTTCAGAGGAAGGTATATAAATAATTAAATTACATAAAGTCATAACGTGTGCTAGAAAAGTCATGTTGAGAAATCAAAATTTGTTTTCAACTACAGGAAGCAAAACTAATAAATTTAACTATTTTATGACCTTGTCCAAAAAAGTTTTAAAGGCAGTATAAAGATGTGGATGGAGAAAGGATCACAGTGTGATTCTTCTCTTCACCACAGACTATCTGTTAAACTTGCACATGTTTATAATCCCTGAGTTTCAGGTCCCTAATATGTGAAAAACAGGAAAAAAGCGAAGGATGATTTCTTCACTTGCTAGAATGCATTATTTAGGGAATATATCAAAGGACATGTAGAAGGCTCATTAAAATGATAGGCACTATTAGCTTAAAAATTTTTACTGATATTATTCATAACCAAAAGGATAACACAGATATCATCAAGATCACACAGGTTGATGTTACAACGCACTGTCTGACTAAAAATACCTTAAAAACACTTCAGTGCTAGAGGAAAAACTGTTCATATGGGCAGAAAAACATAAGACATGTGAGATAAGTTAAGCTGTTCAAATAATAGTGAATATCAGACCTGGATACCTAAACAATAAGGAAAAGAGAGAGAGGAGTGCAGAAATTTTGTGAATCTGGGTAAAGGACTAGTAGATGGGAATACACACTCAAATCTAATTAATGGTTACAACAATGAGGGAGAAATGATATCAGTGCATAGACGGATTTCAGAAATCGTGTTTGGGTAGAATGAATTTGTTGGGAATCAAGAAATGTTAAAGAGAATATTCCTGGTATAAAGAGTTCCTTCAGAAAGAGATTGTATTAAGAAATATAGGAAGATATATAAAAAACATAAGCAAATAAGTAAGTTTTGAGGTGGGTACGTCCAGTGTTGGGCCAAATCATGTATGAGAAGAAAACCGTTGATACATTTCAATGCTGAGTTAAAACTATTTGGTACAAAGAAACAGTTGAAAACAAAATTAAGCCCATTATTTGTCATCTCAACCACACAGTTTTATGCATTGGTTTTCACAAAATAGTAAAACAATTTTAATTAAAAGTGATTTATACTTTTGTTGGTATCAACTATAATAAAACATATTTTTGTCTTGATCAATATAGACAGGTTAAAAATACAAATATGATAATTATACTTTCTCAAAATATGAAAAACAGACTTTTTTTTTGTTATTTCTATTGGTCCACATAAAGGAGAAAATAATAGCTAGTGACAAGTGGTGTCTGTACCATGGTTCCAGATAGCCACTGAGCAGCCACTATCATTTAATTTATTCTCATTGCTTCTGGCCCAGTTCTGTCATTGACTTGAAAGACTTTTCATATAAATGACACTAATGCTCTTTCACACTGAGTGCTGGCAGCTTACATAGGAATATCATATGAAAAGACTTTTTAAACAAGTTTTGATTTAGTTTATATGAGAATTGCAAGTGAGTTTATGTTATCTTTAACATCTGAGAGGAATTATACAAATTAAACTCTGTTGGAATAAAAATTAATAGAAGAAATAAAAAATGGGAATCATTCCTATATTTTCTCACTCTATACCTTTATATTTTAATTTATATTTGTAAAATAGATACTTTTTAGAAAAATTAACAATATTTACCTACCTTGTGTTTTGAGTGAATAAAACATGAGCACACATACAAATACAATCAAACACACACACAACTAAGTATCAAATAGGGGGTAGGGCCAAGATGGCCGACTAGTAGCAGCGGTGGTTGGGGGCTCCAATCCAAAACATGCAAAACAGCATGTGATCCTGCATGGGCAACCGAGGTATCCAGGTACTGTCATTAGGACTGATTAGGCAGTTGGTGTGACCCATGGAGAGAAAGAAAGAGCAGTGTGGTGTAGCCTCACACCTCAGAGCCACATGGGGTAGGGGATTCCCTACCCCCAGCCAAGGGAAGTGGTGAAGTGAGCATGCTACATAACCTGGGAAACCATGCTTTTTCCATGGAACTGTTCAACCCACGGATCCGAAGATCCCACTCGGGGGGAGCCCATGCCACTGGGGTCTTGGGTCCCAACCACCGAGCTGCTCAGACTCTCACTTGGCTAGAACTGGCTTAAGCCCTCCAAGTTCCCTGGGTTGGGGATGGGGGATAAGGGGAGTGGCCATCACCACTGCTGCAGCTACCTGCTGTCTATGTCATCTGAGCTCCTTGCAGGAGGGGCAGCAGCTAATGCTGGGGCTGCAGGGCCTCCCCGAGAAACTCCAACTCCAGCCAGGGGCTCAGGGATAGAGTTCTGATCTCCCTAGGCCTGAGCCCCTAGTGGGAGGGGTGGCCATTGTCTCTGCAGACCAACAGACTTAGTCTTTCCTCCTGCTAGCTCTGAGAAATCCAGCCAGCCAAGGTGAGTGTGCAGTACTGCACACCTCCTCTAACAAGGGATGGCCAAAGTGCATCATAAAATGAGTCATGCTCCCTGTGCCACCCAACTGGGTGAGACGCCCCCCCATCAGGGATTGTCAGACACCCTACACAAGAGTGTCCCTACTGGCATCAGGTCAGTGCCCCTTAAGGTCAGAGATCCCAGAGGAAAGAGCAGGCACCCATCTTTGATGTCCTCCAGCATCTTTGAATGACATCTCCAGGAGCAGGAGCAAACCAGATGAATAGGGCCTGAAGTGAGCCCCCAGCAAACTGCAGCAGCCCTACAGAAGAGGGACCTGACTATTGAAAGAAAAGCAAACAAACAGAAAGCAACAACAACAGCATCAACAACAAAAGCCCCCACAAAAGCTCATCCAAGGGATAGCAGCCTCAAAGATCAAAACTAGGCAAACTCAAGAAGGTGAGAAAGAATCAACAAAAAAATGATGAAAACCCAAAATGAGAGAGTGCCTCTTCTCCTCCAAATGATCACAATGCCTCTCCAGCAAGGGCTCAGAACTGGGCAGAGGATGAGATGGATGACTTGACAAAAGCAGGCCTTAGAAGGTGGGAAACAACAAACTTTGCTGAGGTAAAGGAGCATGTTCGAACCCAATGCAAAGGAGTAAAGAACCTTGATAAAAGGTTAGAAAAGCTGCTAAGTAGAATAACCCATTCAGAGAGTAACAGAAATGACCTGATGGAGCTGAAAAACACAGCATGGGAACCTTTTGAAGCATTCACAAGTATCAACAGCCAAATCGATTAAGCAGAAGAAAGAATATTAGAATGTGAAGACTGTCTTGCTGAAATAAGGCATGCAAACAAGATTAGAGAAAAAAGAATGAAAAGGAATGAACAAAACCTCTGAGAAATATGGGACTACGTAAAAAGACTGAAGCTACAACAGATTAATGTACCTGAAAGAGAGGAGGAGAATGGTACCAAGCTGGAAAACACACTTCAGGATATTACCCAACAGAACCTCCCCAACCTAGCGAGACAGGCTAACGTTGAACTTCAGGAAATACAAAGAACCCCACTGACATACTCCATGAGAAGATCAACCCCAAGACACATAATTATCAGATTCACCAAGGTCGAAATGAAAAAAAAAAAAATGTTAACGGCAGCCGGAGAGAAAGGTGGGTCACCTACAAAAGGAAGCCCATCAGACTAACAGCAGGTGTCTCAGCAGAAACCCTAGAAGCCAGAAGAGAGTGAGGACCAATATTCAACATTCTTATAGAAATGAATTTTCAACCCAGAATTTCATATCCGGACAAACTAAGCTTCATAAGTGAGGGAGAAATAAAATCCTTTTCAGACAAGCAAATGCTGAGGGAATTCATCACCACCAGGCCTGCCTTGCAAGTGCTTCTGAAGGAAGAACTAAATGTGGAAAGGAAAAACCGATATGAGCCACTGCAAAAACACACGGAAATATAAAGACCAATGGCACTATGAAGAAACTGCATCAACTAGTGTGCAAAATAACCAGCTAGCATCATGATGACAGGATCAAATTCACACATAGCAATATTAACCTTAAATGTAAATGGGCTAAATGCACCAATTAAAAGACACAGACTGGCAAATTGGATGGAGTCAAGACCCATCGGTGTGCTCTATTCAAGAGACCCATCTCATGTGGAGAGACATACATAGGCTCAAAATAAAGGGATTGAGGAAAATTTACCAAACAAATGGAAAACAGAAAAAAACAGGGATTGCAATTCCAGTCTCTGACAAAACAGAGTTTAAAACAACAAAGATGAAAAAAGACAAAAGCATTGCATAATGGTAAAGGGAACAATTCAACAAGAAGAGCTAACTATCCTAAATATATATTCACCCAATACAAGAGCACCCAGATTCATAAAACAAGTTCTTAGAGATCTAAAAAGCCACCTAGACTCCCACATAATAATAGTGGCAGACTTTAACACCAAATTGTCAATATTAAACAGAACAATGAGACAGAAAATTAACAGGGATATTCAGGACTTGAACTCAGCTCTGGATCAAGTAGACCTAATAGACATGTACAGTACTCTCCACCCCAAACAACAGAAAATACGTTCTTCTCAGTGCCATATGGAACTTACTCTAAAATTGACCACATAATTGGAAGTAAAACACTCCTCAGCAAATGCAAAAGAACTGAAATCATAACAAACAGTCTCACAGACCACAGTGCAACCAAATTAGAACTCAGGATTAAGAAACTCTCTCAAAACCACAAAACTACATGGAAATTGAACAACCTGCTCCTGATTGACTCCTGGGTAAATAATTAAATTAAGGCAAAAATCAAGTTCTTTGAAATCAATGAGAACAAAGAGACAAGGTACTAGAATCTCTGAGACACAGCTAAAGCAATGATTAGAGGGAAATTTACAGCACTAAATGCCCACATCAGAAAGCTAGAAAGATCTCAAATCAACACTCTAATATCACAATTAAAAGAACAAGAGAAGCAAGAGTAAACAAATCCAACAGCTAGCAGAAGACAAGAAATGACGATCAGAGTGGAACTGAAGGAGATAGAGACACAAAAAACCTGTCAAAAAATCTATGAATCCAGTAGCCGTTTTTTTTTGAAAAAAATTAATAGATAGAGCATGAGCTAGACTAAGAAAGAAGAAAAAGAGAAGAATCAAATAGACCAAATAAAAAATGATAAAAGGAATATCACCACTGACCCCACAGAACTACAAACTACCATCAGGGAATACTATAAATACCTTTATTCAAATAATATACATATACCCTCCCAACATTAAACCAGGAAGAAGTTGAATCCATGAATAGATCAATAACAAGTTCTGAAATTGAGGCAATAACAAATAGCCTACCAACCAAAAAATCCCAGAACCAGATGGATTCACAGCCGAATTCTACCAGAGGTACAAAGAGGAGCTGGTACCATTCTTTCAGAAACAATTTCAAACAATTGAAAAAAAGGGATTCCTCCCTAACACGTTTTATGAGGCCAGTGTCATCCTGATACCAAAACCCGCCAGAGACACAACAAAAAAAGAAAATTTCAGGCCTATATCCCTGAGGAACATTGATGTGAAAATCTTCAATAAAGTACTGGCAAACCAAATCCAACAGCACATCAAAACGTTTATCCACCGCAATCAAGTCAGCTTCCTCCCTGGGATGCAAGACTAGTTCTATATACACAAATCAATAAACTTAACCCATCAAATAAACAGAATCAATGACAATAACCACATTATTATTTTAATGGATGGAGAAAGTGCCTTCAATAAAATTCAACATCCATTTATGTTAAAAACACTCAATAAACTAGGTATTGATGGAACATATCTGAAAATAATAAGAGCTAGTTATGACAAACTCACTGCTAATATCATACTGAATGAGCAAAAACTGGAAGCATTCCCTTTGAAAACTGGCACAAGACAAGGATGCCCTTGGGCACATGTATCCCCAGATTTAAACAAAAAAATAAAACTAAAAAGTATCAAGTGATAAAAAGTAGTACAAAATATTATAATATAACATTAAATTTTGGAAATAATAGTATAGGCCTATGCAAGAATAAATTAAAATGTTTTTGCATTCCTGTTTTGAATGGAGAAGTTACTATATATATTATTTTAAACTTTTAATCTTTTTACTGAAATATATGTTATTAATTCTAACTCTTGTTCATTTGATCCCTTGAGCTGTCAAACATTCTATTATACTAACCACCAATTTTAAAGGAGTCTCATAGGCCTTAATGAGCAGCTCACTGTGATTTAAACATTGGGGTATTGCTTACAACTCAAATATGGTTTAAGCATCTTTTTTCTTCCTCTGTGAAATTGGAAAAATAGAATGTAACTCAAAAGGAATTTAGAAATCTTGGGAAAGAAGTCCAACCCAGCCTTAGTTAAATCCCAAATATTAATTCTACCATAGGGTACTATTCTCTAGAATCTGAAGACAAAGCAGATTACTTTAACATGCTGATGAGCCACCTCCACCATTACACAGACCATGATTTGGTAATTTACAGCTTGTTTGTTTTTTTTATCTGCCCCTCCCAGAAAAAAAAAAAAAAAAAAAAAAAAAAATTGAAAATTGTACCTGGAGGACTAGTTTTTCACTATTATCTCAGTAAATTCCACCATATAATTCATACAGGTTACCTCAGCTTCTGTAAAAGTGCCAACTACCTTGGCTGTCTACAATCATTTCCACTCTGTAAAATGTACTCAATAATTGGTTATTTCTACTCTAGTCTCAACCACATGTATTAATTGTCTGTTCTTTTGCTTGTTAACCTCTTATTATGTTTTCTGCTCATTATATAGTTTCTGTCAAATTACCATTGTAAATTTTATCGTCAGAAAACTCAAACTGTCTCTAACAATGCACCTAAAAATATCTTTATTTTTATTTCTTTAAAGTCATTTTATCAGCTCACCGGCAGAGAGTACTCTTACAGGCTGCCCTACCAAATTTCATCAGTGGATCTCAAAGGCCATGACTTATTTTTTTATTCCAACCCTTTTTATTCCACTACCATTGACATTGTTATTTTTGTTTTGTTTTTCTCCATAGTTAGACTAAATTTCATGATCTACAAAAATAGTTATACGGTACCAATTATCTGAACTCTTTTGTCCCTTTTTTCTCACTCACCAATAAAACTAAATGTTTACATAAACCCTACAATCTATTTTTTCAGGTGATCATTGAAAAAAATCACAGAAAAAAATCAAATATCATTTAAATTCTTAATTACACACCTCATTCTTAGATGTGTCATTTTTTAAAATACTAGTTTTCCATAAAATTTGATAGAAGACAATTCTCCATGAATATTTTCATGTGTGTTCATGATCTGGGATTTCTGTCAAAGAGCACTGGGCAAGAACACAAAAAATTCAGTTAGACAGGAAGAACAAGTTCAATAAATCTATTGACCTCATGCTTACTAGAGTTAACAATATATTATAGACATATTTCTAAAAGAGTAGATTTCAAGTGTTCTCACTAGAAAAAATTACGTGAAGTAATGCATATATTGAATGTGTTAAATAATTTAATTTAGTCATCTCACAAGATAGGTATGTATCAAAACATCATGTACACCATACACAGAGACAGTTTATACTTGTCAATTAAAAATAAATAAAGAAAAAATGATTGATTGTATGTGCCCAGTAAGCTAGAGATTGTGTATTGCTTCATAATGATTTATAGATTTATGTCCCAGGAAATGGTTATTATAATCCATTGTAGTGAAACTAGATAGAGACTCTCTTACCTTCAGGGAGAAGATGGTTAGTTTACATTCCAAAGTAAAGGCACTAATGTTAGAAACTTCTACTTCCTTTGTCTGTTGTGAGCTAATGGTACCCCATTGCCTACAGGTGAAAAACAAAACAAAGCAAGACAAAAACACTCCACCTAATATGGGGAGATAAACTGAAAATCAAATTTTTAACTTTTGGTTCTGTTTCCTGGTACCAAATACAAGTACTAAATACAGTGTCATTGGTGTTCTAGCTGGAAACACATTTTGTTTGACGTATTTTAATCAGTAAGGGAATTAGAAACTCTTTATTTGTTATTGGACAGGCTAATGAGTGAAAGGTAGACAACTGTCTGTTCAGCATGTGTCAAAATTGGTGGAAACCATTATTCAGTGTCTAAACTACCAGCTGCGATGAAAAGATGATTCCCTGACACTCAAGCAGAAACTGCCACAATATTTACCTTGCTTAATGTCTATGTGTCTTCTCACAAGTGCAGTAGAAAAATCATGTCTTCTCTTCTGTCTTCCAAATTGTGCCCAGCGTTTCTCAGTCCGAGTGATCTCACCCACCTGAAACTTTTTGGTTTTCTGTTCCAAGGGGACAATGGAAAATGTAGTTTCCAGGTGTATATGTGCAAATCTCTGTCTTGGACATTTGTGCAAGAGAGTGTACAAGATTAGTGGAGACAAGCAGCAATTTATAATCCTTTGGGTACCCAGTAATGGGATGGCTGGGTCATATGGTTTCTAGTTCTGATCCTTGAGGAATCAATACTGTTTTCCAAATGTTGAACTAGTTTACAATCCCACCAACAGTGAAAAGGTTTCTTATATTCCACACCCTCTCCAGCACCTGTTGTTTCTGACTTTTTAATGATTGCCATTCTAACTGGTGTGAGATGGTATCTCATTGTGGTTTTGATTTGCATTTCTCTGATGGCCAGTTATGATGAGCATTTTTTCATGTGTCTGTTGGCTGTATGAATGTCTTCTTTTGAGAAATGTCTGTTCATGTCCTTTGCCCACTTTTTGATGGGGTTGTTTGTTTTTTTCTTGTAAATTTGTTTTGAGTTCTTTGTAGGTTCTGGATATTAGCCCTTTGTCAGATGAGTAGATTGCAAAAATTTTCTCCCATTCTGTAGGTTGCCTGTTCACTCTGATGGAAAGAGGGAATCCTCCCTAACTCATTTTATGAGGCCAACATCATCCTGATACCAAAGCCTGGCAGAGACACAACAAAAAAAGAGAATCCAATATCCCTCGATGCAAAAATCTCAATAAAATACTGGCAAACCGGATTCAGCAACACATCAAAAAGCTTATCCACCATGATCAAGTGGGCTTCATCCCTAGGATGCAAGGCTGGTTCAACATTCGCAAATCAATAAACATAATCCAGCATATAAACAGAACCAAAGACAAGAACCACATGATTATCTCAATAGATGCAGAAAAGGCTGTGAGGTTTCTTATATTCCAGCCTCCTCTCCTTCCCTCTCTCCCCTCCCCTCTCCTCTGCTTTCCTACTCTACTGTCCGTCCCCTCCTCTCTTCTCTCCTCTCCTCCTCCCCTTGCTCGCTCTCTTTCCCGCCTCTCCTCTCTATCTTTTCCTCCTCTCCCTTGCTCTTCCCTCCCCTCTCCTCCCTCCTCATGCTCTCCCCTGCCCTTCCATTCTCACCCCTCTCCTCCTCTCTTTTCTCTCCTCCTCCCCACTCCTCTCCCCTTCTCTCACCTCTCCTTTCGCTCTGTGTCAAAGAGATTACAGAGGAGTCAATACATAAAATATCCAATGTTGTATGTAAATTATGGTTGTTTAAATCTCAGGTTATGTCATGTCCCTGAAGAACTGAGAACTGTTTGCCTTTTTCCATGAAATAAAAGAATTGGACATTATCTCTCTACTTCTTTAACATGGTGTGTAGCTGCCAATGCCTCTAACAGCCCTTCTTTATATCTTGTGACTGGCAGATTAAGATGATGTCTGTTATTTTCATCAAAAATACAGCCTATATCATTGGATTTTATTCTCAAATTTTTTTATGGAAGCGATGTTATTTCTAAGGAAAACATCGGGAAATGAAAAATTTTAGTGAGCCTTGTAGAACTCTGCTTTTTCTCCTTTATTCAATGATAATATCAATGTTCTTCTGAGTATTGCTTTAGACCCAATACAGAAAATCCCTTGGGATTTTGCTTGTGCCCTTATCTTCCTTTTCCTGAATATTCTATTTATGCCTTCTTAATACTTCTAATTTATCTGAAATATTATTGTTTTATTGTTGTTGTTTTCATGAACTTCCTATTTGTAATGTTTTGTGCCCTTGGTTCTCACTGTAAATATTAAATTTGATTTGGCCTTTATTAAATCCCTCCAAATGGTATAGGAGATATAGATTTTAGTTTCCACTAAAGGTAATTTTTTTATCTTTCTGTATTACTTTGTGAAACTTCAGTCTTTTTTAAATCTGATCTCATTCAAAATATATAAATTGGCAATTCATAAAATTATTTAAACTGGAAAGTTAACAATCTTCCAGAATAGTCATTTAAAATTTTTCTTAATTTAAATTATTTTTCATCTTTTCCATAACTGTTGGAGGAGTTAAGTGTTGTTCAAATATTGTTCAACTTGATTATATTAAATCACTGTTACATATTTAAATTCCATCTCTTTTATTTCTCTTGCCTCATTATTCCTAATTCTTGTGTTTCTATTGCTGTAATTCTGAAATACTATCAGTATATCCAGGCAATATAACTCCTTCCTCCTCAGTCAATATCACATCACTAAATATTT
Organism: Macaca thibetana thibetana; assembly: GCF_024542745.1. Taxonomy (NCBI): domain Eukaryota; kingdom Metazoa; phylum Chordata; class Mammalia; order Primates; family Cercopithecidae; genus Macaca; species Macaca thibetana. The sequence goes on from NC_065594.1 coordinate 66,315,113, forward strand.
TTAGATAGCTATTATTTGTCTTACAATGTCTTTTTTGCAAAGTTTTATGCAAAGTCATTCCGTTGATGACCACTAGGATTTGAACCTTGTGATGGAGAGTGGGAATTCCTTCCTCAGAGCATGTTAATCACAACCATATCCCTTTAAAGACCTTTGGATATTCTTTCACCTGCTCAATCACTCTTTTTCCTCCATTATCCTATGTTAAGGGGAGACAGGTTAATTAAATGTGTAATTTTTCTAAAGATAAATTTACTTTCTGCTTTCGAACATTTCCATAGGTATTGCATCAATCAGGGGTTTCACAACAGCTTCTACATTCTCATCGCAGAGATCACTGTCTATATAAATCTGTTTTTAATTTCATCTAATGAGTAAATTTAGAAACTCTTATTACAGCAGAAAGTTGCGGTAGGAAAATTAAAAGAAGGCTTGATAAACCATGTAACAGTAAAAATTACTGCATCATTCTTTATTCCTTCTAAAAAGAAAACATTTTCCTAGATATCCAATATTTCCTATGACCAAGGAGGGTGACTAGAAGTCATTGCTCAGTAAATTCTAGATCCCATCCAATTTTTGTGTGTAACTGTGTATCAGATGAAACAGTAGAACTACTTAATGTACTGGCTTCCAGATATCATTATATAATGCTGTTCTTCTATGTTCCCCAAATTGGCACCACCTATTTTTGTTTCCAACTGCAAACAGTTGCACCAAGAGAAAAATATAAATTTTCTTTCAGTCTGAGGTACTGTTGTACCTGGAAGGTTAAAGACCAATGATATAGTCCACAATCTCCAGTGCCCATTCCTCAATTACCTAGGTCCATCATAAATTTCCTACAGATTTTCTCATTTTGCCTAAGTCTCAAACATTTTTCACCCCTACCGCATGGTCAATGATCTCTAAAAACATCGAATTGCATGTATCTTACAAATTCCGAAGTTCTTTGTAGGTGATGAAACTGTTATGTCACAGCTTGCTGATGAATATTATATTCCTTTAGAGTCATTATTTGATGAGTGCATTCCAATAGTGTTTGTATTCTTCTCAAGCTCATTTTGCACCTAGGGAGACTCCTAGAACACAGGTATTTCTCTACATACATATGATCAGAATTTTTTTTTTCCACAATGATTAACTTCCAGGGTTGTTATTTCTACCTTACCTAGTAGAGCAAGGCTAACTTAACATCCCCACAGAACATTTGAAATGCATGGATCAGGACTGATGTTACCATCGTATATATTGTTGGTATTAATATTGATGACATTTGTACAATTTAGGAATAAGCTATTAACCAAAAAATATTGTGCATGCCATGAGTCTTAATTGTATATAATCTACTCACAAACATTTACCTGTTTAAAGATGCCATTCCATTGCTTTTCCATAGATGTTCTTTGTGTTAACTTTAGAGAGTAATTATGTATGTCATGATTTATTTTCCTTGAAGCTATCAAAGTACTACTTTCACTTTCTTTGAATATATTCTAACCGGAGTCCCATTAGACGTATTCAAAGGAGGACACCAACCTATGACCTCCAGTGATAGCTACAATCTACTTTCTTCACTTCCATTAGGCTGTCTTAACAATGAACTATCTTCATTGTTGGCCAGATGGATTTCAGGAACCCTGCTATTTAGTATCTCATACAACATTCAATTCCTTGATAGTGCTTCTTCCTAGAGGTCTGAAAAACATAGTTAACTCTGCTACATATAGCCTACAAACTGAACATTAATAGCTATAGTCAACACTTCATAAATGGAGACAGAAGATGCTGTGTCATTACTTTTATCCAGTTTATTCAGATAGAATCAGGAGTTTATGTATAACCGCAGGAATTCAGTATTTTTCTACAGAAAGTAAGCTGGTGAATTTCTCACAATTTATATCCTTAGTAAGTGTTGATCTAAAAGAGACAGTTAACAGCACTGTAGTTTCTCATTATCCACAGTTTCATTTTCCAAGGTTTAAGTTACTCATGGTCCAAAAATATTACATGGAAAATTTCAGAAAGAAAGAATTCCTAAGTTTTAAATTTTTCAGCATTCAGAGTAGCATCATGATATCTTGTATTGTCCTACTCCATCCACTTAGGACTTGAATCATTTCTTTGTCCAGAGTCTCCATATTGTCTGCATTCTGCCCATAAGCCATTTAGCAGCCATCTCAGCTATCAGCTTCACTGTCATGGCACTGCAGTGCTTGGGTTCATAAGGACCCCAAACACAAGAGTAGCTTTGCTAGGAATTTGGATATGCCAGAGAAGTCATGAAGTTATTCCTAAAGTGAAAAGACAAAAGTTCTAAACTTAATAAAGAGAGAAAAAAAAGTATGTTGAGGTCGCTAAGATCTACAGTAAGCATGAATCTTCCATCCCTAAAATGGCGAAGAAGAAAAAAACATGTGCTAGCTTTGCTGTCACAACAAATGATGCAAACATTACAGGCACACTACATGATAAGTTATTAGTTAAGATTTACAAGCATTAAATTTGTGGGTGAAAGACATGAACAGAAACGTGTTCTGATTGAAAGCAATGTGTTACACCAGAAAGCATTGAGTCGATGCCAACACTTCAAACGGATCTCCTGAAATGAGTGACACCAAGCCACCTACTGCAAGTGAAGGATGGAATAAGTTTAGACTGAAAAATATAAAATAGGAGAGGCTGCTTGTGCCAATGAAGAAGTTGCTTTCCCATTTCCAGAAGCTGAAGAAGTTGATTAGGAGAAAGTATTCAAAGCATGTCTTCAATTATGATGAAACTAGGCTTTTCTCGAAGGAGATGCCCAATAGAACTTACATTCACAAAGGTGCCAACGAGGCACCGGGGGATGAAACATGAAAGGAGAGATTAACTCTGGTACCATGTGGCAACATACATACAGGGTTTAAATGCTATCCTTGGACTCAGGCTTCCACTGGGAGTGTTGGAATTTATCCTCACAGCTAAAAGGAAATTACTGTATTATCCATCATTGTGCCCTGATGAACTCAGTAGAAATAATATATTCCTACAACCCATTCGCAAATCGATAACCTCTTATGAGCATTTTTGCTATTGACTATAATCTCCCATTTCCATTTATTATCTGTTTTGACTGTGGAGTGACTTGTTAGTTTTTCTCACTTTTCTTGTGCTTGGACATCTCTGAGCTTCTTACACATGTGGATTTATACTACTTTTTTCCAAATCTGGCACATATTCTGCCATCATTTCTTCAATTGTTTTTTTCCTTTCTCTACTTCCTCTTCTTTGGAAATGCTAGTTACTCATATGTAAGGTCTCTTAAAATTGTTCCACATTTCAGCCTTTTTGAGTTTTATTTGGGTGCACTTCTGTTGTTTCAAGTTCATTAAACTTTTTCTTCCATTAGTCTCACGTAGTGCATTTTTTATGTCAGATTTTTATGATGGTAATTTCTAGAAGTTTGATTTACTTTTTAAAACTATCTCTTCTTTTGCTATGTAACATAATCAATCTTTCTTCCAGTTTATTGAAAGTAAAGAATACACTTAGAACACCTGTTTTAATGTCCTTGTCAGATGATTCCAACATCTGTGCCAGTTCTGGGTCAGTTTTGATAAACTGGTTTTTCTCCTCAGTATGGGTTGTATTTCCTGCTTTTTTGCATACCTTCTAGTTTTGTGTTGGATACCAAGTACTGCAAATTTTACCTTATTGAGTGCTAGATATTTCTAATAATAATAATAATAAAAAATATTTTTTTTTTGAGATGGAGTCACTCTTGTCACCCAGGCTGGAATGCAGTGGCACGATCTCAGCTCACTGCAACCTCCTTCTCCTGGATTCGAGCAATTCTCCTGCCTCAGCCTCCCGAGTAGCTGGGATTAAAGGCGCATGCCACCATGCTTGGCTAACTTTTTTGTATTTTTAGTAGAGACGGGGGCTTCATCATATTGGCCAGGCTGGTATCGAACTCCTGACCTCAGGTGATCCACTAGCCTCGGCCTTGGCCTCCCAAAGTTCTGGGATTACAGGCGTGAGCCAAGATTCTTCATCTTTGTTCTGGAATGCAGTTAAGTTACATCAAAATAGTATTTTCTCTTGGGGCTTGAGGAGGATTTATTCTAGGCCAGCTTGGTCTATTTTGTCTTCCCAATCGCTCTTGAATTACATGGTGTTCTAATTTGGCTGGCAGCGTTTCACTAGTGCCAGGTGTTGTTAACTGATTATTTCAGGTGTTCCATTATTTTAATTGCTTTTATCCTGTTCTTGGGTGGTTTCCTCACATGTCTGTGCTGGTAAATACTCTCCCAAATTCCTGAGAGGGACCATATATGGATCACCACAGTTCCTCTCTTTGTGCAAACGCTATTCTTCATTACTGTGCCTTCTGACTTTTAGCCACCTTGATGATTGCAGATTCCCTCCTCTGTCTCCTCACTTCTGAAAGTCTTCTGGGATCCACCTGGTTTCTCTCTTTCTGGACTTAGACTTTCAGATTATTTCCCATCTCTAGGAGATTACTACCTTTCATTAACTAGAGACTGATGTCATAAAAATTGTGCCAACATTTATTTTGTCTGGGTTTTTACTTGTTTCATGCAGGAAGTTAATCCAGTCTCTCTTATTACATCTTGGCCTGAAGTGGTACTTTGCATTCTTTAAACCTGTTGCATTGGGGATACAACATGTAACCTTTGTGTTTTCATATTTTGCATGTGGTTTAAATGCTCCATATTCCTTACTGAATTTTAGGCATAACTAGTAATTTGTATGTTCTAATCAGTAGTTTATTCATACCCACTGCCTAGAAATAATCTCAACCTCAGCATTTTTCCTGCTTCTAGAATCTAAACTAAATTATTCATAAAAGTATAAAAAGAATAAGCATTATACAAGTTAAGATATGAAAGAAAATGGTTTCATTAGCATGATTTAAAATGTGCAGGAAATTATCATTGATGTAATATTCGGAATTAAGTAGAGCTCTGCAAGACTTGATAAATAATGAGTTCATTTCCATTTCAAAAGAAACAACTCTTAATACAGCCAAAATTGCAAAAAGACAGTCTCATGCTGACAGAGATGTTTTACACAGTATATTACTTTTTATCATGGGCAATCAAATGATCACACTTGGTATGTGGCACTGTTATTCTTTAATTTCTCAGTTTTTCAGTATGAATAACATGAAGCCAAGGAATGTCCATGTAACATTTTCTTATAAATAATGGAATAAATTGAATATCTCTTAAAATATGCAAATGTATCATGTGAAATCTACTAAATCAGTATCTTAATTGACCTATCTCCGTAAGCTATTACTTGGCACAGCACTATTTATTAGGTACTTACATATCAAACATTAGGGATACTGAAGTAATAGCTCCAACTTGGGGAATTTTTGTAGACACAGACACATAAATAGCTAAGACACACTACAATAACTGCTATAATAGGTATATGTGTAAAGGGTAATGGGAAATAATGAGTGAATTAAAAATTCATCCTAATAGTAATATGTATGGTTAGAATACCTTAAACTTTTAGTCAGTTTCAATTCTTAATATGCAAGTTGGATGAGCCAAGTTTGCTTTGGCTAATATTTATTTAACTGTACAATGAACAAAGTTAACTTCGACATCTTTTCTAAATTTCACCTTTCTGGGTCAATCAAAGAGTAGGCTAATATAATACAGAAATTCAATAAATACGTGAAAATAAAGTAGTACAAACTTGATTATTAAATCGCTTTTTTAGTAAAATTTAAATGTGATTAAAGTAATAAATTGTGTCAGAAATACTATTGCTGTTGTGAATATATTGGTTGTATTTCTTTTGAATATTTTTTCTTTTTGCTATTGTAAAAAGAAAAAAGAGAAATTTGTCATTTGAATGAGAATGTCTTATGTCATTCAAAAAGAGAAATATAATCAAAATATGTTAATACCAGGTCTTTTATTTGACACTCTACATTTATTTTATATATACCACTCTAATATAATCCACTAGGTAATCTAAGAGGATACATATTTTTACACAAATGTACACAACACACTATGCTGCAAGCTTATGGTATTTGTCTATGTGACTTAAACCACTGAAGACTACAGTACTAATATGAAAACCAAAGTACTCCTACTTAAAAATGGGCAAGTTACCTGTATTTGAATAACTTTATACTTTTGACAAAAGATCAAATTATTTCAGAAAAAAATTAATTTAGCTAAAGAACAGTAAGCAAGAAAGAGAAACGGGGTGCAGTGCACACAGCATAGAATTTATGATACAGCAGCCACATAACTGGGAAAGGCAGACATGCCTGTATCATGCTGCTGAGGTGGTTCCAGCGCTGTGCCTTCCCCACCTGCCTTGGCTCCTTTCCAGGTCAATCCACATTCTGAAACAGTCCCTCTGTAATTTCTTTCCCATCTCTACTATGCTGTGTATGCAAACCCAGGAGCCATGGACTATCTGCGAAAGTGATTCCCTCATTACCATCCTTTCACTCTTTTCATGAGAGTAATCAAACTTTTCACCTGGGGCAATCACATATCTCAACTGGAGGTCTCACCAGGCCATGAATGAAAAGAGTTCAAATTGTTTATTCCTTATATAACCTGCAGGATCCATTTTTTTGTTTCTGATTTCAAAGAAAATGAGGGTGGAGAAAAACACAAGAAGAACAAATAAAATACAATCAAAGAGCAAAAACAAAAATAGAAAATGAAACCAACTTCTATCATCTTCTCAATATGCTTAAATATAATCTAAGCCTCTCTATATTTTTTACACTTGTTATTATTATCTATGTTCTCACTTTCACAAAATATAGACTGCTTCTTCTCTGCTTTTTGTAAAATGAATGAAAATTTCTCAGCACACAATGATAAAAGCCAATAGTTGCTGAGAATTTAACTGTACCTTGGAAAGGACACTTTATAAGTATTGCCTGATTGAAATCTTGAAACAAATCACCGAAGGGGTAGAGATTACATCATCAGTGAGGAAATTGGAGATCAAAAAAGGTGTATAAATAGGCATTCTAAAAACTAATGCAAAGTAAAGTGTAAACTAAAGCCACTTCTACTGAATCCAACTTTTAAAATAACTATATATACATGTACATATATAAACATATACATTATATATATAGTTAATTATAAACCATGTAGATTGCATGTATGTATATTTTATACATATACACGTATATACGTATGCATACAGTCACTATACATACACGTGTATATATATGTGACTGTGCATGCATGCATTCTACATGGTTTGGAATGAAATGTTGTACCTCAGAGTTCATAATGCTCACTCATATTTGTTAGAGAATAGTTACGGATGCCTAACAATATGAAGCATTATTGTAGTTTGACGTAGTTAAAAGAGAAACAAAGCAGACAAGAATTTTGATCTCAAGGAGCATACCGATAGCAAGGAAACAAGCAGAAAATTACAAAGCTGTCAAGAGTCAGAAGACTAATGCAAGTTGCTAGGCATAGCTATCTGAAATATAGGTTTAGTCTAGTTGAAGAGTGACTGAAATGATTCCTAAAGTAGTAAAATTTCGAGTAAAATTAAAGTGAAAGTTTAAGTAAGCTGGTGAATATGGAAAGGAAAAGCATTTCAGATAGCGGGAAAATATGTCAGGTTGGAAAGAGCTTAATATATGAGGAATCAAAGAGCTAATACACATGAAAGTAATAAATTGTACTGCAAGGTGATACTAAATACACATTTTGTTGAAGAGGACTGATGTAGGGTTTAGAACATAACATGCTAAAGCGTCTTTGATTAAAAAACAATAAACCTATTTTGAAAGGTTTTATTTGGAAAGCAGAATATTTCACCTTTATTTAACAGCTTCTTAACTGAATTGCATAGAAAGAAATTTATAGGTAAAATGAAAAAATTATACCTATGTGAAACGAAAAATAAAAGAAATAACATGTTTATTTTTTTTCAATAAACTTGTGTGGCCGGAGGAGAGATCAAAGAATATAATAGAAATGTTCATAAGTACATGCAAACAGATTCAGATAACCAATTTTGTCATCAAAGCTGTCGCCCTGTTATAAAACGTTCTGATATAGTGAAGGATTAAAATGGTTTTGCCTGGGGAGGAGCATTGTATTTTAATTTCACACTCATGGTTTCCTTTCCTGGATGATTTTGGAGCCTTCTTATAAATATATTTTGGTTTTGAATATCAAGTTTTCTTGCAGAATGTTGTACATTTTGATCTCCATGAGACTGTGAAACCCTAGCCACAAATATCAAAGAAAAAAAAAAAAAAGAGGCTGGGCGCGGTGGCTCACGCCTGTAATCCCAGCACTTTGGGAGGCTGAGGCGGGCAGATCAGGAGGTCAGGAGACCAAGACCATCCTGGCTAATATAGTGAAACCCCGTCTCTACTAAAAATACAAAAAATTAGCCGGGCATGGTGGCGGGCGCCTGTAGTCCCAGCTACTCGGGAGGCTGAGGTAGGAGAATGGCGTGAATCCGGGAGGCGGAGCTTACAGTGAGCCCAGATCGTGCCACTGCACTCCAGCCTGGGTGACAGACAGAGCAAGACTCCGCCTCAAAAAAAAGAAAAGAAATGGAGAGAGACAGAGAGATTTCTTTATAACCATAATGGCTTGTTTTTAATCTGGGAAGACATGAATTAACACAAGACATATTAAGAAAGTGGTTTTAAACAAGTTACTTAATGTCTATAAGCATTAGTTACCACATCTTTGAAAGCAGGAAGCTAACAATATCCTTACCATACCCATTTATTTAAGAGTAAAATGATAAATTATAAGTAAAAATACCTCAGCATTGCTGAATCATGTCATCGGACAAACAAATACAAATCTGAATCTAAAACTTTTTAAAATAGCGTGCTAAATATTTGAAAAATATATTTGAAAAATGCACAAACCTAACTTTCAGAATGATTTTTTAAATTACTTTAGTGGAATAGCAAATGTCTGCATATCTATTTTTTGTCTTTCATGCAGTGAAAGAATGGGCTCTAATTCCAGTGAGCAACAGTCAGAGAGACTCAGATGTGGTGTCCTCTTTGACAGGGTGAAAGTGACTGTAGCCACTCCTCTTTTCCCAGGAGACAGCAGAAGAATATGTGAGAATAGCCTGAGGAGTAATGTCAGCATTTCCAATTCAATACTGATATAGGACTCTGTATACTCTTATTCTTCAAACCCTTGACACCATTTCACTCACAATTCTTCTCAAATGCTAAAGCCATATTAAAAAAAAATTCCATGGGATGATTAAACAAATTTTGCACATATGCTAGAAAAGAGTGATTATTTTCTGTGATAGTCTCTCTTTGTTTCTCCAGCCAAAAAAGAAAAAAAAAAAAATCCAAGCGAGCTTTCATTGCCTAATTTGCTTCTTGTTTACAAAAGGCCTTCTATTTTGGCACGTGGTGTAATATATAAATCTAGAGCTCAGCTACCCCATGATGTTATCGTGTTCATTCTGCCACACAAATTAAAGGTCTTCATCAAAATATCCTAATGTGCTTTCCATATCCCTTGTGCATGAAAAGATGAACTGATGACATTCAGGCATGATTTAAAGAGGAAAGAGTACCAAGTGACCTGCAATGTGACCAATTTCATCTCTTCTTCAAAATAGAATTATTAGGGAAAAATATGTTTGACACCAGTTAACAGAAAGCACAAATACAATTTATAAAAGTTATGATGATTGTCTGTAAACTAGGAATAACTGAAAACATTTTCTTTTTATACATGAGCTCTTAAAATTTACAGGTCTATACGCATACATTTTTCCAAAATTTGTATTTACTTAATCTTATAATCCTATGACTTCACCATCCCTGATATTTTTTGAGAAAATCTGGTGAAACTTCATGTCCTTTCTAAACTCAAAAGTATGGTTGAAGGATATTTACAAAATGTTGATTTGTCATAAATTAGCAAATATACACAACACCTAAATTGAACTTGAATTGTACTTCATATTGTTTATTATTGTGGAAGTTTGAAATCACTCATGCAAAGAGCAATTGCACCGTTCAATGTCATAAAATTAACAATATTTTCATAGTAAAATTATATGCAGGCAAATGTTATTCAACCACTGAAGTTTAGATCACTTTATTAAAATTTACAAATCAAAAGGATATATTAGAATAAAAGACCCTCCAAATATGTCCACATCCTCATCCTTAGAAACTATTAATATGTTACCTTACATGGGAAAAGGGACTTTAGAGATGTGAATAATTAAGAATCTTGAGATGCAAGGGTTATTGTGGATTATCCAGAGGGCTGAATGTTATTGATCAGGTCCTTAAAAGGGAAAGAGAAAGGTAAGACAGTCAGAGTCACAGAAGAGGAAGCAGAGTCAGAATGAGATTTGAAGCTGCTATACTGTTGACTTTAAACATGACGCATAGGGCTAAGGAATGAATTTGCTTCTAGAAGCTAAAAAAGACAAAGAAATAATCCCCTTCATTAGATTCTCCAGAACAGGGGTGTCCAATGTTTTGGCTTCCCTGGGCCACATTGGAAGAAGAATAATTGTCTTGGGTCATGCATAAGATACACAGACACTGACAATAGATGATGAGCTTCAAAATGCAAAAAAAAAAAAAATCTCATATTTTTTTAAAGTTCTGGGGTACATGTGCAGCATGTGCAGGTTTATTACACAGGTAAATGTGTGCCATGGTAGTTTGCTGCACCTATCAACCCATCACCTAGGTATTCAGCCTACTATACATCAGCTATTTTTCCCGATTCTCTCTCTCTCCTTGTCCCCTCCTGACAGGCCCCAGTGTGTGTTGTTCCTCTCCCTCTGTCTACGTGTTCACACGGTTCAGCTCACACTTATAAGTGAGAACATGTGGTGTTTGGTTTTTCTGTTCCTGCATTAGTTTGTTGAGAATAATGCTTTCCAGTTTCATTCATATCCCTGCAAAGACATGATCTCATTCCTTTTTATAGCTGCATAGTATTCCATGGTGTACATGTACCACATTTTCTTTATCCAGTCTATCATTGATGGGCATTTGTTGTTGATTCCATGTTGTTGTTATTGTAAATAGTGCTGCAATGAACATACATATGCATGCATCTTTACAATAGAATGATTCATAATACTTTGGGTACACCCAGTAATGGAATTGCTAGGTCAAATGGTATTTATATTTCTGGTTCTAGGTCTTTGAGGAATTGCCACACCGTCTCCCACAATGGTTGAACTAATTTACATTCCAACCAACAGTGTAAAAGTGTTCCTATTTCACTGCAGTCTTGTCAGTATCTGTTGTTTCTTGACTTTTTAATAATTGTCATTCTGACAGGCATAAGATGGTATCTTATTGTGGATTTTATTTGCATTTCTCTAATAATCACTGATGTTAAGATATTTTTCCTATGTTCATTGCCCTCATAAATGTCTTCTTTTGAGAAGCGTCATGTCCTTTGCCCACTTTTTAATGAGGTCATTTCTTTTTTTCTCAAAAATTTGTTTAAGTTTCCTGTAGATTCTGGATATTAGACCTTTGTCAAATGGGTAGATTGCAAAGATTTTCTCCCATCCTCTAGACTGCCTGTTCACTTTGATGATAGTTTCTTTTGCTGTGCAGAAGTTCCTTAGTTTAATTAGATCCCATTTGTCAATTTTTGTTTTTGTCGCAATTGATTTTTGACATTTTCATTATGAAATCTTTGCCTGTGTCTATGTCCTGAATGGTATTGCTTAGATTTTCTTCTAGGGTTTTTATAGTTTGGGGTTTTAGCTTTAAGTCTTTATTTTGAGATAATTTTTATAAAGTGTAAGGAAGGCATTCAGTTTCAATTTTCTGCATGTGGCTAGCCAGTTCTCCCACCACCATTTGTAAAATAGGGAATCATTTCTGCATTGCTTGTTTTTGCCAGGTTTGTCGAAGATCAGATGGTTGCAGATGTGTAGTCTTATTTCTGTTCCATCATTTTGGTCTTTTTTTGTACCAGTGCCATGCTCTTTTGGTTACTGTAGCCTTACAGTACAGTTTGAAGTCAAGCAGCATGATGCCTCCAGTTTTTTTTACCCCCCTTAGGATTGTCTTGGCTATAGGAGCTCCTTTTGTTCCATATGAAATTTAAAATAGTTTTTTCTAAATCTGTGAAGAATGTCAATGGTAGTTTAATGGGAATAACATTGAATCTATAAATTACTTTGGGTAGTATGGCCATTTTCACCATACTTATTCTTCTTATTCATGAGCATTAAATGTTTTTCCATTTGTTTGTATCCTTTCTGATTTCCTTGAGCAGCGGTTTGTACTTCTTCTTGAAGGGATCCTTCACTTCCTTCGTTAGCTGTATTCTTAGGTATTTTATTCTTTTGTAGCAATTGCGAATGAATGGGAGTTCATTCATGATTTGGCTCTCTGCTTGCCTGTTGCTGGTATATAGGAATGCTTGTGATTTTTTCACATTGATTTTATATCCTGAGCCGAAGCTGCTTAACATTTAAAGGAGTTTTTGGGCTGAGACTATGGGTTTTTTAAATTATAGGATCATGTCATCTGCAAAGAGAGACAATATGACCTCCACTCTTCCTACTTGAATACCTTTATTTTTTTCTCTTGCTTGATTGCCCTGTCCAGAACTTCCAATACTATGTTGAATAGGAGTGGTGAGAGAGGGCATACTTGTCTTGTGCCAGTTTTCAAGGGGAATGCATTCAGTTTTTGCCCATTCAGTATTATATTGGCTGTGGTTTGTCATAAATGGCTCTTATTATTATGAGGTATGTTTCTTCAATACCTAGTTTATTGAGAGTTTTTAACATGAAAGGATGTTGAATTTTATCGAAGGCCTTTTATGCAGCTATTGAGATAATCATGTGGTTTTTCTCTTTAGTTCTGTTTATGTGGTGAATTATGTTTATTGATTTGTGTGTGTTGAACCAACACGGGGACAAAACCAACTTGATCGTGAATAAGCTTTTTGATGTGCTGCTGGATTAGGTTTGTCAGTATTTTATTGAGGATTTTTGCATCAATGTTCACAGATATTGGTCTTAAGTTTTCTTTTTTTGTTGTCTCTCTGCCAGGTTTTGGTATGAGGATGATGCTGGCCTCATAAAATGAGTTAGAAAGGAGCCCCTCCTTTTCAATTGTTGGGAATTGTTTCGGAAGAAATAGTATCAGCTCCTTTTTGTATCCCTGGTGGAATTCTTCTTACTACTAATGTCTTTCTTTTTCAAACCACCTCAATTTAGGAACATAATCTCATTATTACTTGCAATTAAAGATAAATTCGCAAGGGATCATAGTCCATCAGCTATTCCTTTTGTAGATTTATTTATCCTCTGTTTACAGGTGTTTTCTCAAAATTTAGTGTTTTCTATATTAAAAAAAAAAAACAGAACTTTTCAAACATTAACACGCTTTAGACTCACTTGCAGGACTTATAAAACACAGATTATAGGGCCCCGTATCCAGAAGGTACAGCAAAATGTCTCCAGAAGATTTTCTGTCTCAGCATCCACACTCTACATCAGCTTCTTAATGCACCATGTGCTAACAGTCTTGTCTAACACGGTTCTGAAGAGATTCTTGCTAACACCACTAATTGCCTGCATATTGTTAAATCTAATCATACTTCTCAGTTCTCAAATACTTGAAATCTTATTACCTATAAATAGAGTTGATGACATCCACATCTGCAAATAATCTTTTCCATTGGCATCAGTAACAGTCTTCTTCTCTTCTCCATTCCAATTTCAATCTTTTTAGTCTCACTTGGAAGCACTTCTATTTCACATGACTGTTAATTATAAAATTTATTTGAGTCTCTCATTTGCGTACTTCTCTTCTAATACTTTAATTACTCTTTAGGGGAAATACTTTAGTTATGTATTCAATATTCTTAAGCAAGATAAAGATTATATAAGAAGGATCTGAAAATTCTCATGAAATATGAAAGTATATTATGTGCCCCTGAGATTATAAATTTCCAAGTAAGCATACCATTGAAATTGTGCATCTTTTAATATAGGTACATATTTTGCTGTATTCATGTTTAAAATTAAAATAAAATTACAATTAAAGCATACCCTCAAAACACCCTAACATGTATCCATCTATCTCTCCTTAATATAACCACTGTCTGAAGTTGGAATCACAAATATGCAATTTGAATTTTTATAAAAATTTTTATTAAAAGATAAAATATTATTTTCTGTGATGGCAATATTTCAATTGATATAAAACTCTACAGATTATGAAGCAAATTACTTCTTTAACTAAAAATATTGGTGAATTTCATCCCTACTTAGACCTCTATGATTTAAACATTCATTTTGCTTAATACTGCGTTGCATTTATAAACCACAATTTATCCCCTACTGAGGAAAATTTAGATTGTATCCACCATAAAGGGATTAATGTAGTACTGCTATCTACATCCGCACACTTGGGTTCCTCTAAGATAAACCCACCTAGACTGAAATTGTCAGAACGCAGTGTATGTGTACTTTTGCTTATCCATAATATTACTAAATTGCACCCTAAAATAGAATTAAACCTGCTAAAAGAATATAGTCAATCTATTTGGTATTAAATTTTACCTCAGGTATGTTTTCATTTCTTGATTAATAATGAGACCGAACATAATTATTTGTTTATATATTTAGTTGACCATCAAGTCTCCTTTTGCCTGAATGCTTTTTCATTTCCTTTATTTTTTTAACCTTGAATTGTGTACCTTTTCAGTTTTTGAATATTGGTAGTTCTTTATATATCTTCCAGATATTAAAACTTTGCTAATTACACGTGTTACATATGACTATTTCCATCCTTTGGGCTTTTACATATTCTATATATCCATCCATTTTTTATATCCAAAATTTTATATATCTATACATCTATGTACACACACACACATATATATATGCATATGTATGACTATATGTATATAAAATACATACATATAATATGGATAAATATACCATCTATGTATGCATATATACATATGTACATATATTATATGTATGCACAATATAATATATGATGTATCATATACAAATAATATATGATGTATATATTGTGTGTATATATACCATATATTATATAAATATGATATAATTATATACATACATATATGTGTGTATTTATCCCTATACATATATACACATACATATACACTTATAATCCTCTCTTTTATTCACCATATTTAATATATAGAAAAATATATACATATGTGGGTACATAATATACAGGGATATATAAGCATATGTGTAATATATAATGTGTATATATCCCTATATGTGTGTGTATATCTGCCTATGTTTTTTATATATATAATCATATGATTATATGGGGGAGGAGAGAGAGTTTTAATTCTAGTAATTCTAGTACACTACTTACTACTTTTTAGTTTATGATTTTTCATATCTTTAGAAAATATTACTTTTTCTTAATTAAGAAAAAACTGTGCAAAGTTAAACAGCCAAGCAAGATTTTATTCAAGACTATTGCAATAGAGGAGGGAGTCCAGAACTCATTCTGAACTCAATTCCACCAAAACAAAGGGAGTTAGAGCTTTTAAACTAAGGGTAGAAAAATGATGAGTATGTGAGGTAATGCACATGATAATTAGCTCAAACAAGGCATTACACAGTGTATACATATTTCAAAATATCTTCCTCTATGTTGCCAAGATGTCCAACTTTTTATTTGTCAATTTTGAAATAAAAAATAAAATGAAATAAAGCAGAGGTGAAGAGGAGATCATAGGCTACCTGTATTTTGCTAATTGGCCTTATCCAGATGGCAAAGTAAACTTTCTCATATCTTCATGACACAAAGTAGTTTTACAACTTGCCATAAGGCTTACAAGGAAGACTAGCACTCAAATAAAGATTTGGAGATGGGGCACTATCTTCCTTGATGATTATACATCAAAAAATTGGCTCTTAGGTTTTTGAAAAACACATTCTTGAATGTATAACTGGAAAGAGACTTTTAAAATGTTCTAAAAGGTGTCAAAGGGGTGAGGAAAAAAGTAGAATTATAACCATTCTAAAGAAAGTGCTCTGAGTAAAGGACGGTCAGGGCCTAGAGTCACAAAGGAGCCTAACCAAACTCTACCAAAATTGAGAGAAATAATAAGGCCCTCCTGGCAGGCAGTAATCAACTATAGTTTCTTCTAAATGATTTGAACACTTACACATCAAATTTGACTGTAACATTTATCTGGATTTTATTTTTGTGCATCGTTTATAGGGATATGCTTTTATTTTGAATCACATAGTAAAGTAAAACCACACTGTCATGAATGCTATAATTTTATATGGAATATCTATCTTTCCTAAGCTTCTTCATAAATACTTAACAATTTTATTTTTCTATCTATTATATATATATATAATCAAATTATCTAAAAATATAAAATTTTGATTAGAATCATATTTATTTGCAGCAATGATGAATTTATTTATGACTCTGAGAATTTCCATGTCTAAATTTAAAAATATTTATTGTAGTACATCTGTAATAAAAATAATTTTCTTAAAAATATTTTATGCATTTATGTATTTCTTAGGTAAAGTCGTGGGGCTATAATCATGTTCCCTGCAAAAACTTCCTTGCCTGCCTCTGTGTAAGACGTGCCTTTGCTCCTCCTTTGCCTTCTGCCATGATTGTGAGGTCACCCCAGCCCTGTGGAACTGTGAGTCAATTAAATATAATGTTTTATTATTTTGTATTTTCTTATATTTGTATATATGAATAACTATTTTTAATTGATTTTATAATGTTTTATAATATTGCAGCATATCCAAATTTTCTATTCACTAGTATACATTGCTTGAATATACACTGCCACAATGTTGCAAATAAGCAGTGTGATAAGGCATTCTTGTGAAGAGAATACTTGTGTTTTAAATATAAGGAAGATCTTTGTAGTACTTTGATAGTAATATTAGTTATCAAGTTAAGAAAATTCTCTTATCTTCCATGTTTAAACAGTACTTTTCAAAACAGCGTTCTGGATTATTGGGATCCTTCTATGATTAGTATTTAGCTCATTATTTTAATAAATTTCATTAACAGATTATGGTGTGGCTGTGTCCCTACCCAAATTGCACCTTGATTTGTATTAATCCCCACGTGTCAAGAATAGGCCAGATTGAGATAATTGAATCATAGGGGTGGTTTCCATCACAGTGTTCTGCTAGTAGTGAATAAGTCTCATGAGAGCTGATGGTTTTATAAATGGGAGTTTCCCGGCACAAACTTCCTTGCTTGCCTCCGTGTAAGATATGCCTTTGCTCCTCCCTTGCCTTCTGCCATAATTGTGAAGTCACCCCAGCCCTGGGGAATTGTGAGTCAATTAAATATCTTTTTCCTTATACATTACCCAGTCTTAAGTTATGTCTTTATTAGCAGCATGAGAACAGACTAATATAGTAAATCGGTACTGGTAGAGTGAGGTGCTGCTCTAAAGATACCCAGAAATGTGGAAATGACTTTGGAACAGGGTAACAGGCAGATAATGGAACAGTTTGTAGGGCTCAGAAGAAGATAGCAAAATCTGGAAAAGTTTGGAACTTCCTAGAGTCTTGGAAAGCTCAGAAGACAGGAAGATGTGGGAAAGTTTGGAACTTCCTAGAGACTTGTTGAATGCCTTTGACCAAAATGCTAATAATGATATGGACAATAAAGTCCAGGCTGAAGTGGTTTCAGGTGGAGATGAGGAACTTGCTGGGAACTGGAGTAAAAGTCATTCTTGCTATGCAAAGAGACTGGTGGCATTTTGCTCCTGCCCTAGAGATCTGCAGAACTTTGAACTTGAGAGAGATGATTTGAGGTATCTTGTGGAAGAAATTTACAACCAGCAAAGGATTCAAGAGGAAGCAGAGCATAAACGTTTGGAACATTTGCAGGCTGATGATGTGATAGAAAAGACAAACCCATTTTCTGGGGTGAAATTCAAGCCAGCTGCACAAATTTGCATAAGTAACAAGGAGCTGAATGTTCATTGCCAAGACAATGGGGAAAATGTCTTCTGGACATTCCAGAGACCCTCCCATCACAGGTTTGGAAGCCTATGAGAGAAACATGGTTTCCTGGGCCTGGCCCAGGGTCTCCCAGCTGTGTGCAGCCTAGTGACTTGGTGCCCTGTGTCCCAGCTGCTTCAGACATGGCTAAGGCTCAGGCTGTAGCTTCAGAGTGTGCAAGTGCCAAGTCTTGGCACCTTCCAAGTGATGTTGAGCCTGCAGGTACACAGAAGTCAAGAATTGAGGTTTAGAAACCTCTGCCTGGATTTCAGAGGATGTCTGGAAATGCCTGAATGTCTAGGTAGAAGTTTGCTGCAGGGGCAGAGCCCTCATGGAGAACCTCTGCTAGGGCAGTGCAGAAGGAAAATGTGGGGTCACAGCCCCCATACAGAGTCCCCACTGCGGCACTGCCTAGTAGAGCTGTGAGAAGAGTGCCACTGTCCTCCAGACCCCACAATGGTAGATCCACTGACAGCTTTCACCTGTGCTCCTGGAAAAGCTGCAGACACTCAATGCAAGCCTGTAAAAGTAGCCTGGAGGTGGCTGTACCATGCAAAACCACAGGGAGAGAGCTGCTTAAGACCATGGGACCCCACCTCTTGCATCAGAGTGACTTGGATGTGAGACATGGAATCACATCCAACTGCATTTGTCATCGTTAGGCTAGGTGCAGTGGCTTATGCCTCTAATACCAGTACTTTGGGAGGCCAAGGCAAGAGGTTACTTCAGTCCAGGAGTTCAAGATCAGCTTAGGAAACTTGGTGAAATTCCATCTCTACTATATATACATTTATAAATATAACATTTATAGGTGCCAGGTGTGCACCATTATGTCCAGCTACTTATATATGTATAATTATATATCATATATTATGTATACATAAATACATTTATATATTTTATATAAAATATATAAAATAGTAGATGTAATAAATTTATGTACTATATTAAAATAAATTTATATATTTTATATAAAAAGATATAAATATTATATATTATATTTATATAAAATATGTAAATGTATTATATAATAGCTAATTGTATATAATATATAAAATTATACATAATATATGTAAATAATCTATGATATATAATACAATATATATAAATCATATACATAATATATATGTTTTATACATATATGTAAAATTAACTGGACATAATGGTGCATATCTGTAGTCCCAGCTATTTGGTAGTCTAAAATGGGATGATTGCTTGAGCCTGGGTTGTGGAAGTTGCAGTGAACTGAGACCACATCCCTGTAATCCAGTCTGGGTGACACAGAGAAAGCCAGTCTCATAAAATAAAAATAAATAATAAATAAAAATAAAAATAAAAAAATGCACTAATTTCAAACTGTATAAATTTGTATAAAATTATGAATTTTAAATACTTTTAGTACATATATAATTCTATGATATTCAATATGCAATACATTTTTTAGATATAATTTCTCTTCTTTGATAAACTGAAAAAAATGGCTATAAAAACATTGTGAAGTATAGATACCTTTTGGATGAGTGTTAATCATGCTGTTTCCTGAACATTGACTCTATATTCTGAGCAGGACATGTACTCAGTGTAGAAAGTATTTGAAAATTGTTGGTTGATTAAATAGGGTCTTATTCATGTACTTTATGAATTTATTAAAGTAAAGAAATCCTGGTCGCAAACCAGGGCTGCTTTACTAAGCTAGTTTATGGAGACATCATACTAAATTACAGAGGACTTGCTAGGATAAGATGGAATTCAACTCAAGTTTTTTTTTACTGACTTGTCCTTTCTGCTAAGTGGAAGTCATAGAGCTTTATCAGAAAGATAGGGTTGTGCTGGAAAGGAATGGCCTAGAACTCCGTAAGTCTGTGAAAATAAGTAATTCAAAATTGAAACCGTTGAAACTAAATAAATTTGAGCTTTAAGGGTATGTGATTATGGAATCTGAGTCACCAAAACAGGCAGCTGCAACCTAGGCAGTTGTAACCTTTGTTTCTCTAATTATAGATGAGTCTTTTCCTTACCTGCATTGTTTTATAGAATGTTGTAAATGATGAGAGGGCACCAGGGAATACCCTTTCCTTTTTAACTGTTGGTCTTCATCATAGAGTAGCTTCTCTTTTTCCTCTCTCACACAAAGAGTTTATGACCTCACATTGTGTTAATGTGACTTAAAATATACTCTTTTCAATTGGAAAAAAAATAAAAATCAAGCTGAAAAAATAACTGTATGGAAAAGGCAAACAAACTGTATCTAATTAAGTTGTTTTAACTCATAAACCAACCTTGTACAGAAAATGCTATTACTTTTCTCAATTTCTTTGTTCTCGGCCTATTTAAGTAAAATGTTAACTATTTTTTTTTTTTTTTTTTTTTTAATGAGACAGAGTCTCGCTCTGTTGCCCAGGCTGGAGTGCAGTGGCGTGATCTCGGCTCACTGCAAGCTCCGCCTCCCGGGTTCACACCATTCTCCTGCCTCAGCCTCCAAGTAGCTGGGACTACAGGCGCCCGCCACCACGCCCGGCTAATTTTTTTGTATTTTTAGTAGAGACGGGGTTTCACCGTGTTAGCCAGAATGGTCTGGATCTTCTGACCTCATGATTCGCCCGCCTCCGCCTCCCAAAGTGCTGGGATTACAGGCGTGAGCCACCATGCTCGGCCAAAACCTTAACTTTTAACTTTGAAGCACTGACTCCACTCCTTTGGTGTCCATTTACCCATATGGCTATGTGCAGTTTTTCACTTCAATAAACTCTTTTAAACTGAATTCTGATTCTTTTGATTATTTCAGGTTGACAAGTCAGAAAAAAAAAGGCTAAACATTTGTTAGAAAAGCTGTTCTGCATTTCTAACGAGCTCGCAGGTGATGTGTATTTTTTTTGTATTATTGACCACACTTAATAAGGCTGTAGAGAACCTCTGAAGTACTATGTGGGAAGGAGTACATACATACTCACTTTTTTATATTTGTGGGGGATTGGGGTGGGTGGGTGGATTTCTTATGTGTTTTACCATGTGTTATGCTAGAAATATAGAAGGAGCTGTTAATATTTCTGCATTGGTTCAAATTGTTATTTTACGGAATGTGAGTGTATTTTCCTTCTGATCAAACAAGTAAATTAAAGCCTTCCAGTTTTAGCTCCATCATGTAAAAAGCTAGGAGGCTGTCGCTTTCATACTTACATTAGAAAGAAAGCTAAATGAATGGAAAATCAATGATTTTTAATGCTCTGATCAGAAAGTTGAGAACATAGGGCAAACGGTTATTTATGTATCTTTGCCAGGGCATTTGTTTGCAATTGGTAATGCTATATCTTAGAAAATTAGAATTTTTAAATGTACTTGACATTGCTACATGGTTATTCTTGAGACTCAGGAAACAACACTCCAAAGAAACCCTCAGAAGCAAAAGTTTTTCTCTGATCTTCTGCCCTCCTGTCTTTCAGTCTCATTCTCCCGTGAGGCAGGTCATAGAAACTAGATTCCTCTTTCCCAAGGCAGTGCATACAAACCAGAACCACTTTCCCCCAAAGCCAGCTATAAAACTTAAACATATTACTGTAATTTTTTTTTTACATTTCTTTATGATAATTGACCATAAAGAAATTATCTGACCTATGCCTGTTTGACTGCAGGTTGTAAGACTCCATTCCAGAAAGGATTCTGTCCCATACCCAGAAAAGTATGGTCAGAGAGGCCAAGAAGAAGCCAGACAGACAGGTCTTGCTGAGTTTCCCCACTTAGTCTCATAACATTGGATTATACCCTTTTTGTCCGTCATATTTATACATGGTCATCCATAGTTTGATAAATCTAAGAATAAAAATGGACAATTTCCTCTGTATTTTTGGGTCTTCCTTCTGAAGGTTCCCCTGTACATGTTAATAAGAAATTTTGTGTCTCTTTCCTCCAATTAATCTAGATGATTTTCAGCAAACTTTCAGAAGGCAAAGGGAAAACTTCCCCTTCACTGCTACATTACCCTACCCTCAAAGATAATTTTCTCCCTGTAATCTTCAAGATTTAGTATTAGCAAACATTTAAATTTTGCCAATAAATGTTATATATCACAACTCATTATAAAATCTGATTTGCCTCATTATGCCATTGAAAACTATAATACTTTCATTAGCCATTTGTTTGCCTTTTCTATTACCTATAAAAACGTCTTGCCCATTTCTTGTCATACTCTCCTTTCTTATACATTTTTAGAGGATGAAAAAATCCAAAACATTGTGAATACTACTTTTCTGTCAATTCCATATGTTTTAAATTGTCATCTAACGATTGCCTGACTTTCCTTGCTGTATTTTAGAGTGTTTATTTGTATAAAGAAGTTTTCATTTCAATATTTTAAAATGCCAAAATATATACTTTATGGTTTGTATTTTGGGTACATTTTCTGAGAAATACTCCTTTTTCCTGATACTAATAAAATTAAGATTTCTTTTTAAATTTCTAATCCACCTGGATTCAATATTTACAGAGAGCATATTTCCACATTAACACTTATTGTCAGTGCACTTTTTCATGAAATCCATTCTTTATACAGTAATTTTCAGCCACCACTTTGGGATGATTCTTTTCCGTAGAAGAGAAGGCTGGTTTCTGAAACAACCACACTGATCCACATCCTGTTAGTATATTTCTATGGAATTTATATAATGACTACATATGGCCTAAATATCTTTATAAATAATACAACAAATTGACTCGTATTTACTTTTCTTATTCAAGTTATCTTCTTACATTTATCGAAACTGATACCTTCCCTCTGCTATACTTAGTATCTTTTCCCAACATCCATTCAGAAACATATATACGCACACACACACACACACAAACTTACTGTATTATTGTTCTGTAGAGGGACAGAACTAATGGAATATATATATGTATTCCATTTATATATATTATATATAAGAGGAATATATATATAATATATTATATAAAGTAAAAATGGAATACACACACACACACACACACACACACACACGAGGGCAGGAAGCATCCAGCACAGGAGAAAGATGTAGACTGGGAGGCTAGGCCAGTCTCTTTTCACATTTTTCTGCCTGCTTATATTTTAGCCATGCTGGCCACTGATTAGATTGTACCCACCCAAATTAAGGGTGGTTCTGCCTTTCCCTGCCCACTGACTCAAAAGTTAATCTCTTTTGGCAACACTCTCACAGAAACACCCAGGATCAATACTTGGTATCCTTCAATCCAATCAAGTTGACACTCAGTATTAGCGATTACACATACATTATATCTTTTCTCAATGATTGCTACACTCTCTAACTTCTGAGATTTAAAGGAATGCTTTACTCTCTTTGTTCTCTAAGATGATAAGAAATATACTTATTTTCCCAATGTTATGTTACTCTACAAGATTTTTCTCAAAGTCACCTCTTCTGAGAAGCCATTCCTGATTCTTACCATATTGAATAATAATTTTAATTTGCTGATCTCTGTCTTTCTAGGTAGTTGAAGTCAAAGGACATACTAAAATTGTCATAACATTTCCAAATGATATCACGGTTCCAGCTACATGAAAAACATTAAATACACATTTAGAATAATGTGGATTCATGAGACAAAGATTTTAAAGATGGAAACAATGAAACATTGTTGCATTTGGCACTATATTTTAGGAAATGTCCCCATATTCAACCTCTAAACTGAAGATAGTAAAACATTAAATAAAAGACAGTGGAAGTACCACTGTAATCTTTTCCCCATAAATTATTAAATGTATTTGTTTTCAAATAAGAATCATTCAGAAAATAATGTATATTTTAAAAGTAATGCAGACCTGTATATTCACACACTCACACAGGTAACGTTTGCTTTGGGGGAAATTGTTTGCAATGATTCATAGACAAAGTGAATGAAATTGTCTTAAGAACTCATTCCATCTAATTTTATCATACACATAGTCTACAGTTAGCTGTGTTAAATGTTTGCATGAGCTACAAGAAGTTATGATAATTGAATTTTGTCAATTTTTTTTAATTTATTTATTATTATTATACTTTAAGTTGTAGGGTACATGTGCATAACGTGCAGGTTTGTTACATATGTATACTTGTGCCATGTTGCTGTGCTGCACCCATCAACTCGTCATTTACATCAGGTATAACTCCCAATGCAATCCCTCCCCCCTCCCCCCTCCCCATGATAGGCCCCGGTGTGTGATGTTCCCCTTCCTGAGTCCGAGTGATCTCATTGTTCAGTTCCCACCTATGAGTGAGAACATGCAGTGTTTGGTTTTCTGTTCTTGTGATAGTTTGCTAAGAATGATGGATTCCAGCTGCATCCAAGTCCCTACAAAGGACTCAAACTCATCCTTTTTTATGGCTGCATAGTATTCCATGGTGTATATGTGCCACATTTTATTAATCCAGTCTGTCACTGATGGACATTTGGGTTGATTCCAAGTCTTTGCTATTGTGAATAGTGCTGCAATAAACATACGTGTGCATGTGTCTTTATAGCAGCATAATTTATAATCCTTTGGGTATATACCCAGTAATGGGATGGCTGGGTCATATGGTACATCTAGTTCTAGATCCTTGAGGAATCGCCATACTGTTTTCCATAATGGTTGAACTAGTTTACAATCCCACCAACAGTGTAAAAGTGTTCCTATTTCTCCACATCCTCTCCAGCACCTGTTGTTTCCTAACTTTTTAATGATCGCCATTCTAACTGGTGTGAGATGGTATCTCATTGTGGTTTTGATTTGCATTTCTCTAATGGCCAGTGATGATGAGCATTTTTTCATGTGTCTGTTGGCTGTATGAATGTCTTCTTTTGAGAAATGTCTGTTCATATCCTTTGCCCACTTTTTGATGGGGTTGTTTGTTTTTTTCTTGTAAATTTGTTTGAGTTCTTTGTAGGTTCTGGATATTAGCCCTTTGTCAGATGAGTAGATTGCAAAAATTTTCTCCCATTCTGTAGGTTGCCTGTTCACTCTGATGGTAGTTTCTTTTGCTGTGCAGAAGCTCTTTAGTTTAATGAGATCCCATTTGTCAATTTTGGCTTTTGCTGCCGTTGCTTTTGGTGTTTTAGACATGAAGTCTTTGCCCATGCCTATGTCCTGAATGGTACTACCTAGGTTTTCCTCTAGGATTTTTATGGTATTAGGTCTAACATTTAAGTCTCTAATCCATCTTGAATTAATTTTCGTATAAGGAGTAAGGAAAGGATCCAGTTTCAGCTTTCTACTTATGGCTAGCCAATTTTCCCAGCACCATTTATTAAATAGGGAATCCTTTCCCCATTTCTTGTTTCTCTCAGGTTTGTCACAGATCAAATGGCTGTAGATGTGTGGTATTATTTCTGAGGACTCTGTTCTGTTCCATTGGTCTATATCTCTGTTTTGGTACCAGTACCATGCTGTTTTGGTTACTGTAGCCTTGTAGTATAGTTTGAAGTCAGGTAGCGTGATGCCTCCAGCTTTGTTCTTTTGACTTAGGATTGTCTTGGAGATCGGGCTCTTTTTTGGTTCCATATGAACTTTAAAGCAGTTTTTTCCAATTCTGTGAAGAAACTCATTGGTAGCTTGATGGGGATGGCATTGAATCTATAAATTACCTTGGGCAGTATGGCCATTTTCACGATATTGATTCTTCCTATCCATGAGCATGGTATGTTCTTCCATTTGTTTGTGTCCTCTTTTATTTCACTGAGCAGTGGTTTGTAGTTCTCCTTGAAGAGGTCCTTTACATCCCTTGTAAGTTGGATTCCTAGGTATTTGATTCTCTTTGAAGCAATTGTGAATGGAAGTTCATTCCTGATTTGGCTCTCTGTTTGTCTGTTACTGGTGTATAAGAATGCTTGTGATTTTTGCACATTAATTTTGTATCCTGAGACTTTGCTGAAGTTGCTTATCAGCTTAAGGAGATTTTGGGCTGAGACAATGGGGTTTTCTAAATATACAATCATGTCATCTGCAAACAGGGACAATTTGACTTCTTCTTTTCCTAACTGAATACCCTTGATTTCTTTCTCTTGCCTGATTGCCCTAGCCAGAACTTCCAACACTATGTTGAATAGGAGTGGTGAGAGAGGGCATCCCTGTCTTGTGCCAGTTTTCAAAGGGAATTTTTCCAGTTTTTGCCCATTCAGTATGATATTGGCTGTGGGTTTGTCATAAATAGCTCTTATTATTTTGAGGTACGTTCCATCAATACCGAATTTCTTTGAGCGTTTTTAGCATGAAGGGCTGTTGAATTTTGTCAAAAGCCTTTTCTGCATCAATTGAGATAATCATGTGGTTCTTGTCTTTGGTTCTGTTTATATGCTGGATTATGTTTATTGATTTGCGAATGTTGAACCAGCCTTGCATCCCAGGGATGAAGCCCACTTGATCATGGTGGATAAGCTTTTTGATGTGTTGCTGAATCCGGTTTGCCAGTATTTTATTGAGGATTTTTGCATCGATGTTCATCAGGGATATTGGTCTAAAATTCTCTTTTTTTGTTGTGTCTCTGCCAGGCTTTGGTATCAGGATGATTTTGTCAATTTTTTTAGGTGAAAGCTGTGGCTCAGGGTGAATTTGCATAGTATATTAGAAGGTACAAAGCTAGTCAGAGGAAAACCATGATTAAACTCAGTTAAGTCTTATCCCTAATGCCATGACCGTGCTACTTCTCTAAACTGCCTCACATAAATTAATTTGGAAAGAAAGATTCTCTTCATACAGTAAAACTAAAAGAAAAAAAAACATAAAAACATTTAGGTTATTAATGTGACATCCTTTATATTAAAAAAGGAAGAGAAGTCAATACTATAATTTATTTTTATTTTATTTTATTTTATTGTTTTAGATGGAGTCTTACTCTGTCACCCAGGCTGGAGTGGAGTGTCACAATCTCGGCTCACTGCAGCCTCTGCCTCCCAGGTTCAAGCTATTCTTGTGTCTCAGCCTCCCGAGTAGCCTGGATTACAGGTGCATGCTACCACATCTGGCTAGCTTTTGTATTTTGGTAGACACAGGATTTCACCATATTGGCCAGGCTGGTCTCAAACCCCTGACCTCAGGTAATCCACGTACCTTGGCCTTTCAAAGTGCTGGGATTATAGGCGTGAGCTACCATGACTGTCTTAAATACTAAAATTTGCATAATGCTTTTTTAAATTGAACATTTATAACATTTGCAAAGTGTTTAATCAAATCTATTGAAAATCATATGCTCCTGCTTCATGTCATTTATGTAATCTTCATCTTGGATAAAATCAAAACAATAAATGGATTTGTTTGTGCTCAATTTACTATTTGTGTAATAAAACACAAGCTTTAAATACTCTAAATTTGTTACTTTAAAATCCTACATGAATGATTTAAATAAAAAGACTAAAAGCATTGCAATTTCTGAAGGGGTGAATGGCTCAAAATAGCCGTATTGGTCTATTTGGTTTACCATTAACTTCAAAGTAGCTATTCTCTTAAAAATTTTAAGCTCTTGAATCCAAAAATGTGTATTAGTTTGACAGAAATGTTTAATTAACTTTATTGCGCAAAAGCAACAACTCTTATTTCATTTTTAAGTATTCTACAAAGCATCTGATTTATAGATATAAAATAAAAAATCATCCCTCCCTCATACACATGAATCTGCTTTTGATTTTAAACTTTTCATTTCTTCTTAAGTGATTACTTAAAATTACTAGTTGCAGCATGACCAGACTTCTAGTTGAATTTAAAATAATAAGAGTAATGCATAATTAAAAGGTACGCGATTCTTCAGGCTGAAATCACCAGGGAGTAAATACTTTGTCTAACTATTATAAAAATATTATACAGTTTAATTTTAGTAAGTATTTTAAAAATTTAATTTTAATTCTCACAATAAGGGTTCAGGATCATTGATATTTAAATCAATCTTATTTGGGCAATATTTTTATGACAATGGCAGATAATTCACAAGTTTCATAAAGTTAACAGCCAAATAGGGATATAGTCAAAGTGTATTCAAAAATACAAGCCACTCTTTTATTTCTGCATTTGAAATGACATTATATATTTGTTACTAATATTTTTACAAAAAATAAATTTCATATTTTACTTTTTTGTTTAAAACAGCAAACGGTGTTTATGTCTATGTTAATTTAACTAGATTGTATTTCTATGTGTATCTATTTAAAGAGATAGTAGTGTACAGTAAAGAAGGTCTTGATGTTTACAAAGCTTGTATTCCAAGTAGGTAAGTTAATACATAAGCAGAAAAAGGCATGGACCATATTATAACTAAGTAGAATGTGACTGGCCCTTATGTCATTTTAGGTAGCTCTCAATTGAAATGCACATCTTCTCTAAGGATGCAACATACGGGGCAGATAGTTGAATACCATTCAGTCATTAGAAATGCATAACAAAAAAAAAAGAAAATAGATATTATCCCCACACTCCCCTCTCCCTACACACAGAATTATTCCATCTTCTGCAAAACAGGTAGAAAAGCTGAAACATTGTCTTCAAGGAAAAAGGATTAGATGTGAGGGACACGTGGACTGAGGTCAGATCTTAGGAGGCCTTAGAAGTCATGGTCATGGATAATTCTATGATCAATGAGAAGATATTGGAGTGTTTTAAGGAAGGTAACACTATAGTCTGAATTTTATTTACTAATTTCACTTATTGGGAAGTGTGGTTGATGGGGAAAATCAAAGGCATAAAATCAATGACTTTATAGAATTCTAGGAGAGTTTTACGGTCATTTAAAGCAGTGTAATTAAGTTGTCTTTGGCAAAAATTGCTTCCTATCTGAAGCCAGAACAAAGGGGAGTTGCTGACGACAGAATAGGCAGAGTGAAATATGCTTCTATTTAATAATACCAAGAATGCAAACAATGGAGTTTTGAAAAGTAAGAGAAACATGACAAGACTGAAGTTTTTAGGTTTCTATGGAAAACAACTGTGATATAGAAATTGAATGTTATCAAGTCATCATATAATCAAGTGTGAAATGCAGGTAATGACAAACATACATTGTTTTAGAAAGTTAGCAATGTAACAATCAATTTTTGAAAATATTCATATAAAGAGTACTTAAGTAAAAAGATAAATGCTGGAAGAAATTGATATTTCTAAAAAATGACTCAAACTTTCTTATATTCTAAACGTAGTCTAAAATGAGAAAATTATATACAGTATATGTCATACACGCATGCACACACACATACACACATAACTAAATGCATGTACATAAATACATGTAATTAAAAATCTCATATAGAAGAAATAAAAGCAGAGGAAGTTTGGGTGTTTGAGTGAAATTATGGATGGAAATACTGAAGAAAATAAATATTTCAAATAGTTAACAATAAGTTAATTGTCAATTAGAAGAATAAAAATAGAATGTTCCCAACTCTGGCAAAAACCTAATAAATGAAAAAAAAAAATGAAAAAGAATAAAGCAAATAAAAATATACAAAAATGAGATGCCAGAAAAATATTCTAAAATTATGCCAGTGAATGATTGTGAGTGGATTTAATCTACGTATTCAAATTCACCTTAGTTAGATGATATATTTTTTAAAGGCAAGCAATTTCATGTGATTAGTAATGAATATGTAGACAGAAGTATAACAGTACAACTAGAAAATTGAGATATTGTTAATGGCACGTGAATGACCATGACCAAAGGTTTTGTATTTTTAGAGCAAACATTTGGGAATGAGTTATTCAATCTTTCTTTTTAAAAATTGTATACAGGGTCTGGCTCTGTCACCCAGGCTGGAGTTGTGCAGTGGCACAATCTTGGCTTACTCCAATCTCTTTCTGCAGGCTCAAACTGTCCTCCCACCTCAGCCTCCAGAGTAGCTGAGACTACAGGTATGCACCACCATAGTCAGCTCATTTTTGTATTTTTAGTAGAGATAGGTTTTGCCATGTTGCACACGCTGGTCTTGAGCTCCTGGGCTCAAAGTGATTTACCCAGCTCAGCTTCCCAAAGTGCTGGAATTACAGGCATGAGCCACTCCGCCTGGCCTGAGTTATTCAATTCTTCATTCCACAAGTACCATTATGTCATCAGGGGAAGATATGGACATTGTTGTAAGCATATTACAATTGTCTTGGAATAATATAATGAGCAAAGTATTTGGGAGGGAGGCAAAATATTTTATACTGGAGATAATCTAAGAAAAAAAAATCAACACCATGGGATTGTTTAAATTTTGGCAGTAAAATTGTGGATATTTACAAATCACTCATGTGTTTCTTGTTTAGATTAAGTGACATAACATTATATTGTTTAGTGATTACAGAAAGACTATGGTGAAAATGGATGAGAGGGGCTGCAAGGGGAAATTAGAAGCGTATACTTGCCCAGACTGTACAGCACACAAATATATAAATATCCATTATCTAATGTAATTGCTATGCTTTGACTCAGAATAGAGATCACAGGTAGTGATTCAAATGTGAGAATTGTGGAATTCACCATTCTTTGTTTGCCCAGATGTATTTGTTCCAACATCCGTTCATAACAAAACTTTAGGGTGGGAAACATTGTTCCCTAAAGACACAGATTCACAACTATACTTCTTACATGCATATGACACAAGCCAGACTAATATAATAATCTCTGCTGGAACTTGGGGCACAAAGGTGGTAAATCATTCCCTTCACTTCTTAGAAAAACGAACTGAAGTTTCTGTTGCTGCAATCAGAGATCTTCTATTTCCATAAAATATATAAAATTCTTGTGACTAAGCTCTTCCTTTAGTTCTGTAAAGTATTTTCTTTTCTTTTTCTTAGCCATTTTTGCTTTCTTCAGTTGGGAAATAGAAAACTCAATAAATGATTGAAACTGGTTTCAAAGTGCAGGCAATAGGTGTTATTCTCTCTGGAATATATGATGCATTTGGAATTAAATATTGAGTTGCATTTCAGTGAATGGCAATGGACCATGGTTTAAGGAAGCTGATTTGACATTATTAAATAAAACACACTGAGAAATATATAACCTCAAATATCAAGTGAAGAGTCTGGCTCCAGGTTAAAAATCTATTTGTGATTTTTGAGGCCTGACCACAGGCAATAACAAGGGCTTTACCTGGCAGGCTTCACAGGGAGAGCCGGCCTCCTCACGCCAGGGGAGTTGACATGCAGCCAGCTTATTGCAGTCTCTGATGGAAGTTGCAGCCAAGGACTCAGGCACTCCCTTACTTCCTCCCCGCTGCAAGTCATGCTCTTCCCATATTTGCATCGCTAGCTTGATGCCTCATTCCTCGGACTAGATTCCTTCATATTTGAGGTCGTAGGTAGACATCTTCCCAATGAAAGCAGAATGCATTCTTTGAACTACATAGATGGCTACAGATGAATTGTGTTCTGTAAGTGTACATGTACATGTCCTAAACATACACAGATACTCTACTTACAATGGGATTACATCTTGATAAGTTGAAAGTATTGTAAGTTGAAAATGCATTTAATACACCTAACCTACTGAACATCATAACTTAGCCTACCTTGCCTTAAGCATGCTCAGAATACTTTCCTTAGCCCTGAGTTGGGCAAAATCATCTAATATAAAGCCTATTTCACAATAAAATGTTGGCTGTCTCATGAAATTTATTAAATACTGTACTGAACGTGAGAAACAAACTGGTAGTTTGGGTACTCAAAGCACAGTTTCCACTGAATGCATATCACATTCACTCCACTGTAAAGTAAAAAAATCAGAAATAGAACCATTGTATCTCAGGGACCATCTGTACACACACCCTGCCCCCCCAACACATGCGCGCGCGCACACACACACACACACACACACTACAAATAATATTACACACAAAACACACAGGAAGAAAACTGCTTACTTGGGACCAATATGAAATTGTAAAATATTTCTGGAATTTAAAATTACTTGTACATAATTACTATATACTTCTGCTGCATGACCTTTCACACTTTCAGGGATGAGACACTGATTCACAAAAGTTCTAGAGCAATGATGAATATACTGTCAGCTTAGTCTGAGTGTCAAAAAGAGAGACAGCTGCTTCACCTGATGTCATCCTTCTCCAGGGCTGCCAACATGTAATAATGGGTCAATGCAGGTTTCTACAGGCCCAGCCTAGCTGCCTCAACACAGGACTGCTGCAACTGCATTGTAGTTTCTCACTCTGTCCAATTCTACTCCCATCAATGACTATCATTTTCTAATATCAAGGAACTACCCAATAAACTTTCTGGAGGCCAATCATCTCGGAGACTCAGATCCAAGACAATTGTTGCCAGGAGTGGTTTGGGGAAGCAGTCTAAAGAATGGAGTCTGGGAACTGGGACAC
The DNA here is from genome assembly GCF_024542745.1 of Macaca thibetana thibetana. Taxonomy (NCBI): domain Eukaryota; kingdom Metazoa; phylum Chordata; class Mammalia; order Primates; family Cercopithecidae; genus Macaca; species Macaca thibetana. The sequence continues at coordinate 66,347,438 of NC_065594.1, forward strand.
CTACTGGCTGGCTGTATCAGTGGTAGATAGAGCATGAAAAGTTCCAGGTATGTTGTCATGGTACTTTTTTTTTTTTTTTTTTTTTTAACCGGGACATCAGAGGAAGGGACTACATTGACAGTTACAATAATCCAAGTATTTGATTCGAAAAAATAAATTTTTGCAAAGTAGTAGTTGTAAGGATTATGGCATTGTACAATTGCTGCTGGGGTAAATTTACACACTGGAGAAAAACAATGAGATGCTATTTAACAATAATTGAAAGTGAAGTGTGAAAGTAAAAGAGCTAGAGCTTCCTTGACTGTCATCTTCTGCAATCAGAGGGCAGAGGATCAGGTCCAGAATGTATTTTAATGATAAATTACTTAATAGGTAAAATGTACATTATTCAAGTGACAGTTTCACTAAATACCAAGACTCAAAAAAATTTTTGAAAAGAGTCGGAAAGTTCTAAATAGATTGAAATTTCAACCTTGGAAACTCTGCTGTTCTAATCAGAGATCTGATTGACTGGATGGGTTAAGAATCTCTCTCTCTCTCTCTCTCTCTCTCTCCTCCCCCTCTCTCTCCTGTTCAGACCGAGAGGTGTTGGCATAGATGTGTGGCCATGTCATTTAATTTGAACAGCCACGCTTTAGTCACAACTGCATGTACTCTTTCATACTTATCACTTCATCAGTTTTTGAGCAGTTTGAAGGCTGCATGCCATGGCACATTGAAACACAGCTACTTCTGAGTACTCATGTGTTCTCTAAATTATATACTATGGCTTCTATCTATCTATGTACTCTCCAAATTAGGGATTAAACGATAGACACATGCTAATTTTTATCAGATAAATATTTCTCTAGAACAATGGACAAAAAAATGTGTGTTGAGGACAGAGCCCAGAAAGCTCAGTGGCAGTGGTTCCCCAAATCATAAAACTTATTTCTGAAACTGGTTGTCACTTTCATTTTTCCTGCTTTATCTCCTTAATTTCATCGCTATTAGTACAAGTCTAGGTGAAACAAGCTTGAAAGCATGCCATGCCCTCAAATTAAATCCACCTGTCTCCATCCATTTTAAGTATAACTTTTATAACCAGATTTTTTCTATGTTTCAATATCAAATATTTCTATTTTTAATAAGACAATTAAACTTTCATAACTATTTTACTTACTAATATTGATTCACTCTTTGAAAATAATATTTTTAAACACTATGTGTCTGAGTTTTACTATTTTCTGTCTTTTCTTAGTCTGGTTGGAGCTTGAGCTCCGGAGTCAGACTGCATGAATTCAAAAGATAGCTCTACCGCTTTTAATAATTGTGTGGGGAACAGATACCTATGCTCTCTGCATTTCATTTCCCTTATGCATAAAGTGGGGATAATAAAATTCATCTGCGGAAACTCTGTCATTCGTAGTGGAAGTACAGCAAACTTTCTCATATACTTTTGTGAATTTAAGCAGCAATATAAGGAAATTACAGATTTTAATTTTAATTTTGCTATGGGAAAACTACAAATAAATGTTTATATTTGTTGTATGGAAAATAATTCAACAAATAGAACAATATTTTCATTTAAAAAGCCATTATTTTGTTTACCTTTTATTTGGAGATAGTAGATATTTAAATGTTTTCTAATAGCATATGTTTAGTATAGCTTTCGAATTTCCAGTTATGAGAACAACTTGTAGTCCTTTTAAGGGCATTCTGCCTACAACTGACGGTGATTGTAAAAGCTGCATTTACATTCATTTAGGACAGGATTCAAATACCAGATTCATCAATTCCAAACTAAGATGCTTTGGGCAAAGTTTCATAAACATTTTAAGCATTGATTTTTTTTCCTTTGAATTTTTTTTATGCATTGATATTTTGTCCTATTTTTTTTTCTATTTTCACTGTTAAAATAGAAAAAAAGACACAACTCATTGAGCTACTTGTAGGAATAGTAAAAAATACAAATATCAGTTATAGTGCTTGACATGTAGTAAATATTCATAATATTGGTGCCAATATTCTAGATAATGATTTTCATGGATGAAATTACTAGGTTGGTTGTGTTCTGTCAACATTTCTAACATTGCTCTATTGTTTTTATGTGTTTAATTTTGAAAACTAAGTTTTGACGACAGTCCATTTTTGTGTTATTATCTTTGATATTTTCCTTTCCAAATAGGAATTCTTATTTATCTTTATTGTTTTCCATATCAATTGTCAATATATTTCTTTTTATCATTTTTCTGATGATCAATCAGTCCTTTCCGGATACATTCATCTTTACAGATAATGATATGTACATATCAGAAAGGGAATTTGACATGTTATTTAAAGGAACAATCAAACTGTTTTTCCTGTATATTCACGTTCAACACAGAACACTTCTGACAACAGATATGCAAGTTTTTCCCACACCAATCAATTCTCCAACACAGCTTGGTGTCCCACAAATCACTTCAATTCCAACACTATATACGTGGAGTTAGCAGCAGATCCCAGAAATTAAAGATTCAGTCTTAACAAGACTTTCCCCACTTCAGATGACAATTGGAAGTCCAGGCCTTCTGTAGCTCTGACCAGGGACTCCCACAACTCCCTTCTAAGATTTTATAATTTGCTAGAATGTCTCACAGAACTGAAGAAGCACTTTACTTATCATTTACTTGTTGATTAAAAAGGATATGATAAAAGATGCAGACGCATCCTTTTTGTACAGCCAGATGTGGAGGTACATACGGTGAGGTCAGTAGGGTCCTGAGCAAACAGCTTCTGTTGCTGGAGGTGGGGTGCACCACCCTCCCAGCACACGCATACACTCAGTGACCTGGAAGCTCAGCAAGCATCATCATTCAAAAATTTTTATAGAGCTTTCCTATTTTGCACACCACCCTTTTCCTGGAGGTCAGTAAGTGAGGCTGAAAGTTCCAACCCTCTCACTACTTGGTCTTGCTGGTGAGCAGTCCCATCCTGAGGCTATCATGGGGCCCTAACCTAATACATTTCATTAGCATAAACTTAGGTGTGATTAAAAGGGGCTAGTTAAGAATAACCACAGACACTCCTATGACTCAGGAAATTCCAAGGGTTTTAGGAAGTTCATGCCAGGAACCTAGGGACAAAAACTAAATTATTTCTTAATATAACACAGACTAACTTGTAGGAGAGTTTCCTATAGGTTTAAGACTTTGAAGTTTAGAAGTCTTTGAAGAGTTAAAGAGTTATCAATCATATGCTGCCAGTTTGCATTAAAAAAGCAGTGTATATAAACAATTTTCATCAAACATGCCTTCTTGATGAAATCAATTCCTTCCCCAAAGATTTGTACATTTATTATATTTATATTCCAGAAGATGTAATGTTAGATTCATTGTCCTCTTCCCTTTTTTTTTTTTTTGGTTGTCATTAATACATTTTTACTTGAAAAACAAATAAGTATATTTTGGAATATATACTGTTTTCCAATCATTGCACTATCCGCTATTATTTTCTTTCAGTTGTAGGAACAGAATCAATAACAAATAGAAGATGCCAAGATGAGGAAACTCTGTATGATTGCATCCCAGCACCACAGCAACAGGGAAACAGCTTTCTAATTTTCCATTTGGTTCAGATGTTAAGTTTCTCTTCTAGAAAAGTGTTTCCAGTTCTATAATTTTGATGATTATAGATGAAAGCCAATGTGCACAATTTATTAATTTACATATGGCATCTTTTAAGAAAGCTAATGGTCACATATATGTCTATGCATGTTACAGACTATTTGCTTTTAGAGATTGTAAATTGTAGGTTAAATTAGAAAAGAAAAATGGAATATAAATTATATTGCCTAAATTATATACAATTTTATTCATTTAATGTATATATTGCTGAAAATAAGGCAAATATATTAAAGTATTCTTTTTCTTTTTCTCTCTTTCATTTCTTTCTTGCTGTATTTTCTTTTCTTGGTTTTCTGAGATGGTCAAGTTCTAGAATAATTTTTTAAATGTATTCAGTTAGGTTGTATACACATATACACACATATCAAATATTATATATGTGTGTATATGTATATAACTTAAGGGTATACATATATATATAAACTAAATATACATATGTATAATTTGATTATCACATCATTGACTTTAGCCTTTTGACTATAGTCTGTCAAATGCAATCGTAACAGCAAATTCCTCTATATCTGATCTGTGTTTGCTGGGTTTCTTTTGGCACTAGCATTATGTGATGCTTCTATATCTGTTGATTAGTATTGACTTGTCCCTGAGTTGTGTGTAAAATTCTGTGAGCTTCCAGGGCTGTACACTTCATTTTAATCATGGCCTGACATTAATCTTTATGAGTGATAAAAATGTGTGCTCTTGGAAAGTAAATTGATTTGAGTGCATGCCAACTATTAGGTACTACACAAAATACTTAAAATCTCCAGCTAGTGTTTTTCAGATTTGATGTTATTTTAAAACATATATACTGATATAGTTTAGCCGTGTGCCCACCCACATCTCATCTTGAATTGTAGCTCTCATCATCCCCATATGTGGTGGAAGGACCTGGTAGGAGGTAATTGAATCGTGGGGGCGGTTACCTCCATGCTGTTCTTGTGATAGTGAGTGAGTTTTCACAGATCTAATGGTTTTATATGGAGCTCTTCTTCCCCTTCACACTATGCTTCTTGCTGCTGCCATGTGAAGAAGGACATATTTGCTTCCCCTTCCACTGTGACTGTCTAAGTTTCCTGCGGTCTGTCCAGCCACACTGAACTGTGAGTCAGTTAAACCACTTTCCTTTATAAATTACCAAATCTCACGCGTGTCTTTATCAGGAGCATGAGAACAGGCTAATACATATATGTTGCTGTGTTGAGACATTTTTAGCACTAATAAAAGTAATGTTAAATGAGTTTAAATTAACTTTTTAGGTTGAGAAGTGACATGTTTTTTATATGAGAAGACACCTTGTCATGCGTAAGTAAGTGTTTAAATAAGGCTTGGGTTGACATTTTATATTTTGGGCAGACTTTGAATTGAAACTTTACTTTCCATAATGCTGAGACATGCTATACAGAAGGTTATATAATTAATAGTAAGTACTTTTTTTAATATCCAGGTAAACATTGAAGAAGAAATACAATTGTAATTTACAGAAATGAAAATTTCTTTTAACTCTTTCAGTTGTGTAGCTTTTTTAGTTCTCTTTTAAAAACAAACTTAAAGAAGAGGGAATAGGTGATAAAAAATAAAAAAAAAATACTGTCCCAACTACTCAGGAGGCTGACAGGAGAATGGTGTGAACTCGGGAGGTGGAGCTTGCAGTGAGCCGAGATTGCGCCACTGCACTCCAGCCTGGGCAACAAAGCGAGACTCCGTCTCAAACAACAACAACAACAACTATGTTTTTGTGTAAAAACCCCACACCACAAAACTAAGGATGAATAATATGATGGCTTATGAATAAAACAATTTCTCATCTAACAAGAAATTCATAGTATGGTAGCCTGGAGCAGTTTTTAGCATTTCTGATGGTATTAGATTTATCGATCCAGTGTCACATTCTTTCTCTCAGACATCCTTTGTGAAGCCAGTGGCCTTGGCTTCACAAAATACTGACTAACAAGCATCAGGCCAAGGTTGCAAGTAAAAATTAGGGAAGGCTAAAGGGCAACAAAAAATAAAAAACCCTTACACCAATGAGTCCACTTACACTTTCAAAGAGTTATAGTGGAAGCATTATCAAACAAGTTTGATATGTCATTCATAGCAATTCTAGCCTTAAAAAAACTTGTGAAATGTGGTAGTTTATCTGGGAAATTTGTCATTATATATAAAATATGAAATTTTTAATAATGCAGAGGCAGGTAGTGGATATTTGGTGAGCAATAATCAGCACACATCTCAAAATTTGAGACATACAGAAGGGTAGTGTAAGATTGTATGTTGACCGGGCACGGTGGCTCATGCCTGTAATCACAGCACTTTAGGAGGCCAAGGAGGGTGGATCACGAAGTCAGGAGTTTGAGAACAGCCTGGCCAATATGTTGAAACCCCGTCTCTACTAAAAAAATACAAAAATTAGTCGGTTGTGGTTGCATGCACATGTAGTCCCAGCTGCTCGGGAGGCTGAAGCAGAAGAATCACTTGAACCCAGAAGGCAGAGGTGGCAGTGAGCTGAGATTGCACCACTGCACTCCAGCCTGGGCAACAGAGAGAGACTCCATCTCAAAAAAAAAAAAAAAAAAAAAAAAAAAAAAATTTGTATGTAAAAATTTGATAGATTGTTTAGGATTGTACCAGTTTATGATGTCAAGCTTCATCATAAACACCAAGGAGCCTGCAATATTGCAGCAACCTTAATAGGAAGAGGTCCCAGTCAGGTAGTCTGAGCTCTAACTTTAAAGTATGTTTAAATTGAGGAGCATGAGAAGTTATTTTTTTAATGTGTAAATTTATATTACACAAATATCCCTATTGTTTAAATGTCAAGAATAATTACACGTTTAGTTATTTAATATGAAAGGATTATTACCAGTACTTCTAATGTCAGTTTTTGTGTATTCATGTATATGGTATTTGTGTATATGTGTATTCATATATACAGGTCCTGCAAATTTTATAGACCTATATGATTTCATGAATTTGCTTACATTTCTTAAGAGCACAACAATAATTTTTAAAAGTAGGATTACAGGTCAAGTGTAAGATTTAACACAAAAACAAATGTAATCAATAAACATTTAGTAATAGGTATAATAATGTCCGTACTGTATGTGAAAAACTTTTTCCCTCATAGTCTCTCTTCTTCTATAAAATCTCACTTGCTCTCAGAATAAAACTCTATCAGGATTGTTATCTTGATTTCACAAAAGTTTTATTATTAGCAACCAGCAAATAACCTCAGTAAATTCAAGGCCTTAATAGAGATATTTTTATAAAGTAATAATTTTAAAGAGTATTTTAATAGCAATTTCAAGTAGTAATTCACAAAGAGAGAGAGTAAGGAACGAAGAAAGAAAGGGAGAAAGACAGGCAAGCAGGCTGGAGAGGTTGAATAGAGGGAGGAAGAAAAGGAAGAAGACAAGAAGATAGATTCATTAATATTCCTTTTTGCAAAATATTTTTGAGCTCTAATATTAGCCAGGTGCATATCTATGTAATATGGTTCTGGCTGTAAGGATTATTTTTAAGTATTAGAATTAATGAAGTTAGCATTCAAATGAATTGAGAAGATGAACAAATAAGCCAATAAATGTATGAGATATCAGAAGTTGATATTATAATAAGGAAAAAACTCAGGGTAAGGAAACAGTGATAGCATTCTTCTTTCTTTTTTTTCTTTTTCAAAGGGAGCATGTGATACATTTTCTGCCAATCTGAAAATTAGTGTAGAAGAGAAAATAGTGCTGGAGTAAAACAGTAGGTATTTGGGGGAAGAGCAGCTGCAAAGTCTCTGTGGTGATAATATATTCTGAGAATGGCACAGCTGGAGGGTTGGTGGAGCTAATGGAAGAAGACAGAAGGGTAGGGAGAAGGTGTAAGAAGGAAGGCCAGAGGATGGAGCAGAGGTCACACAGGCCACAGTCACATCTCTGGATTTCAATCTGGGTCAAATATGGAGTAAATCATGGTATTTGAACTGTCATGACCCGTCTCTCTGATAGCTTTGTGGAGAAGAAAGTGAAGAGGAGAATTCTATGTTTATATATAATTTTTACCATTTTTCTGTGTGCTATTTATCACCATTTTAAATTTTTTGCTTATGTCTATATCTCGTATCTATTAACAAGTAATAAATATTAAAACAGTGTATACACATATGTGTACAAATGCATACACATCCACATTGATATTAACGATTTCTTCTTGACTATTTCTGGGATTTACAAGTTTTAAAAAATACTTATTATTTTTATTTACAAATGTTTCCCTCTAGTTTGTCTTATATTTTGTCATTACATGCTAGTTCAATTTTGGATAGATAATTTAAGACTGTATGTTAAGTATACTTCTCTTTTTAAAATAAATCAATTTTAGAGGCATATTAAACTACACAGATATATCATTAATGATAATACACTATAACTTGTAAATTTTGGTGTTTAAGTTACAAGGTTTCTTTTATTCTATATATTTTCTTGTACAGTTTTATTTTCTATTTCTATAGTATATATTTTATTACTTTTCAGTCTACATAATTAGCATGCTTTGCATCTTTGCTTACTTTTAAAAGACACTTAATTATCATTAAGCAATAGTCATTAATGCTTCTCAGATTAATTATGTAGTCCTGCTGACTTTTCTGCTTCCAAACAGATAGCTCTTTCTAGTATATTTTTGTTTGGAAGCTCCATACGATAAGTTCTATTCAATAAGATGCTAGCAGAAATTTGACATTGTTGCCAGGTGAATGATGGTATTATGTTATCCAGAAGTCTATATTTCATTCTGTCATGGCAACCAGCAATGTTTATGATAGTTCCTATGATACTGATATGGAACTGTGAAGGTCTACAATGACTATTTCCCCATTTCCTCAATCAGCCCTACAGGGTCATAACTATGAGTTGTAAATTATCCATTGTTGTTTTAAACCATCAAATATTTGAGTATGTAGCATCATCAATTTCCTTCTGAATAATATAAAAATTGCTACCTAGAATCAGGATGCATCTATAAGAAAAATCATAAAATATGAATCACTTTCAGATGAGAAATTTGTTGGAAAAAAGAAAATTATTATAAGAGGACACATGATTTCCACTATAAAGAAGCAAAATATGTAGTACTCAGATAAGTTATTAAAAAACTGAATTTTACTGTTATGGGTTGGCTCCAATTGTCTGTGTTTGAAAAGGTATTATAAGAAAAATAAGATTGTAAAATGGTTGGCTAATTTGAAATTAGAAATGGAAAGAAATAGAAGCACTTCACCGATTTAGTAATTTGTATGACATGAATAAATTATTGCTTCTCAATCCCAAACAGTCATCCAATTAGCAAAGTCTTTCATCAACAAGGCAGATTAAAACTCAGCTTGCAGCTAAGATAAAATCGTGGGGTATGGCTGTCACATCCATAACTAGAAACCAAGAAAAGAGATTAAATCATTACCAAGTAAAGCCCTTTAATTGAACTGAAGACTCAAAGCAAATTTGCTAAGTGTTTTGTGATTCCACAGAAGCTAGAGCTTAGGCTTAAATTACTTCCCTTTAAGGAGAGACAAGAGGGGGAGAAAATGGTGGGAGAGAGAGAAAGAGAAAGAGAGAGAGAGAGAGAGAGAGAGAGAGAAAGAGAGAGAGTCAACCTTGGAGTCTATTAGCAAAAAAAAAAAAAAAAAAAAAACCCAAAAAACCCCCCAAAAAAACCACAAGAGAGAGAGAAACCTAAGAACATGGCTACAAAAAACAAAAACAAACAAACATGAATAACAAATCCTGAAAATGTGACATCAGGGTTCCATTCCGGAGAGGGAGCCTGAGAAACGGCTACCACATCTAAGGAAGGCAGCAGGCGTGCAAATTATTGATAATTATTCTTATTGATAAGAATAAAATAGAAAAGAAAAACACCATTATTTGCTTTTGACATAATTTCATTGAAAAATAATCACCAACTTAGAACACAATATATCTGTCCCATTCAGACTTAAAATGACCCTTGGGACAAAAAAGAGGCTGAGGAAAGTGCTCAGCTACCAAAAGCCATTATTTCCTAGTAGTCAGTTCGGAAGGTACAAAGAACTTTAATAAAGAATAACTTTTTAGAAGGTCGAGAGATAAGAACTAGAGGTTACAGACTGCAGTGGATTTGAGTACTGACTTATAGAGATTGAGAATCCCAGAATAGAAGGTTCCATTCCTGACCTCGAGGCATAAGGACATGAACATTTTAATCTTTGGATATAGTAGAACTTCAGTAGAAGTCAAGGTCTCTTCTGTATCTCCTTCCAACTTTTTTTTTCCATTTTATCAATACATTTTTCATGAATCAATTGTATTTAAAGAACAGTTTAGGTTAACAGACTTAATAAGCAAAAATATAGTTTTCATATACCTTCTTCCATATAGACAGTTTCACCTGTTACTAACATCTTGCATTTGTGTGCTAGATTTGTTGCAATTAATAGACCAATATTGTTTTTAACTAAAGTCTATTATTATTAAGTAAAATCCATAGAATAGTGTTCACTCTCTGCATTGTACAGTTCTGCGAGTTTTGACAAATGCACGATACCATGCATCCATCATTACAATATCTTAAAGAGAAGTTTTCCTCCCTAAAAATCTTGTGTACTCTATTTACTCACCTCAAACTTATTCACTTCACATTTTTGGAAACCACTTATCTTTTTACTGTCTCTATAATTTTGTCTTTTCCAGAATATACGTTTAGAATTAGAAAGTATGTGAGTTTTTAAAAATATCATGTTTTTTTTTTTTCTATTGGCCACTGTTAATTGGATGGGTGAAGGACAGATAATTCCTCATAGCTCATGCATTCCCAGATCTTTAGAAGCTACATTTGGTACATGTTTTAGCCGAAGATTTGAGGACTTTGTACTTGATGCCATGATTGAAAATCTTGCCATTTGGTGACCTGGAGGGCATCATGTCTTGCTTCGGTCTAATAACATATAAGTCACTTGCATAACTTCTTGCTGTAACTTTTAAGTGCTTGTGTATAAATCACCACGCATGACTGCATTCTGACAAGATGACTTCTAATGCTTGGCAATTTATTTCCCTGTTGACCTGGATCACTGTACTCATACTGAGTAGAAACGTCAACAACTGACTTGCAATAACAAGTAATGAGGGGAGGATGGAGCCAAACTTGTTTCAATGAGGTTTTAATTTTTGATACTCCCCTTAGTTTAACCCAGTCTTTTTACCAATATACTCATATATTTGAATGGTAGTTTGCCTAGGTAACAACATTATAACCATTTAGAGACAATGTGTTCTTTCACTTGTTAAAGTGAGATTTTCTGCCATTATAAAGACAGCACTCGTAGGTTACAGATTACGAAACAATTTAAACTTTACTTTCTTCATTGTGAAAATCAGAAATTTGCATAAGTATATTTTAAGGTGTCATGGTTTTTTCATCATTCTTATTTAGAAAAATGTCAAATTCAATCATGATATATTTCTTCTTCCATAATTAAAAGAATAATGTATTTTTTAGTTTCTGCACTATTTTTTAAAAAATATTCTGTTATTTGACTATTACCTTTTCAGGATATGTCTTTCATATTAAGAGTTTCTTATGTTTGTTTCTCTCAAAAATTCTGTTTTAGTGTTTCTTGCATTGATACGGTTTTACATTTCTGAGGCTGTTCCAATTTCACTTTCAAAGTTTTATTTTTTTCTAAAGCCTACATGGAACAGCCTCAGAAATATACTATTCATTGTATTCTAGTTAACTACTTATTTTTATTTTGTTTGCAATTCTTTAATCCTTTGATTTTTTCCTACTATTTAAAAATCTCTCCAAGAATCCAAATTTCACGTTTCAAAAATTTTCTTACATTTACTGCAGACTTAGTCACACTCTCCGTCTCTTAGTACCAGTTGTTCAACTTGTTCATGTTATTATTGTTCCAATATATTTTTCTTTTTAAAATTCCTTTTTCAGGCTGCGTGCTGTGGCTCACGCCTGTAATCCCAGCACTTTGGGAGGCTGTGGCGGGCAGATCAGGAGGTCAGGAGATCGAGACCTTCCTGGCTAACACGGTGAAACCCCGTCTCTACTAAAAATAAAAAAATTAGCCGGGCGTAGTGGCGAGAGCCTGTAGTCCCAGCTACTCAGGAGGCTGAGGCAGGAGAATGGCGTGAACCCAGGAGGCAGAGGTTACAGTGAGCTGAGATAGGGCCACTGCACTCCAGCCTGGGCAACAGAATAAGAGTCCGTCTAAAAAAAAAAAAAAAAAAATCCTTTCTGAGTTTTTTAAAATTAAAAAGTGGCTGATCTTGTTTAGTTTTATCTCCTTACTATAAATCAAATTGTATAACAAATAGAATAAATGACTGTCATAGGTTTCTTCACTAAATATGCACATTTTTGTGTGTATACATAATTTTCTTAAAGTAGGGTTTAAATTGCAGGACAAATAATTTTGCTAGATTGGCTTTTATCTAAATAAAATGAACAGTTAGGAGGTAGGTAATACACAAATCTTTAAGTATAAACCTGAACGTTTAAGAACATTTTCAATTATTTTAAATTTCTGGTTGAAACATCCATTACTTTCAGGATTTAAAAAATAGTCTCTTTGTACTGTGTCCCACAGTTACTCTTACTATGAATTCTGCCTAATTTTAATCCTTTATTAAATTCTTATTTTCCTGGGTACATCGTTATTTTGCTTAGAGAATGTTTAATCATTAATTTTAACTCAAAGAACCTAACAAGATCTTTAATTAACATTTTGAGCAAGGTCACTATGTATAGCCCAAATGAACGGAAGCTTTTGCTTTAAATAATTATTTCAAGGACTGGCCTGTTTCTCAACTACGTTTCCTGTAATTATTTATTCTTTGCAGTGAGGCATTCTGGGGTCTCATGGTGAAGAATGATCTTACCTTTGTAACAGCTCTGTGATTTGCCAGTCCCCAGTTATTACATATTCTATTGTGATTGCTCTATTCTGCACTTCACAGAGTTTCAAAATTTTATACAATTTTTCTTTATTTATGTTTGAGACAGAGTCTTGCTCTGTCCCCCAGGCTGGAGTGTAAAGGCACGACCATGGCTCATCCAATTATTTTTTGAAGTGTTGCCCTTTTCTGTTTTTCAGAGCTCTTCTAGATTTCTCCTATTTGTTTCTCACCATTTCTATTATTTTTATTGAGGAAAAGCAATGTAAGTGCTCACCAACTGGCTCTATTCTACTAAAGAATTTTAATGACTTTGGATATCGATGCTAACAATATTGAAATAAGTTGAAAGACCCTTTAGTGTAATTGGGCTATATTTTCCTCCACCTACCCCCCAGGATAACTCACCTTCAACTAGCTATCTTTAGAATCTTAAAATCAAAGCTATGTGCAAGGACCCAGTGTTAGAAGCTCCACATAATATGATGATCAAAGCACAAAAGTTCAATTTCAAGAGACAGGACTTAAGTCTTATTAATTTAATGGAGGTTTAAGGTGCGGTGTTTCATGCTTCCTCAGAGAAATCAGAATTACAATTAAAATTTATCATTTTTTCATCTATTTGCATTTCTGGAGGATCTTAAACACCTAGTAGAGACCGTATACACTAAATCCAGATGTATAAGCTCCTGAAAACTCTAAAACTATGAAAGATTCCCTTTTTTCCTGCATTCATGCCACTCCCCATGTGAGTGCTCTGTTTCCTCCATTGTTCCCATTACCCTTGATAAAACCCTATATGTGCATGAACATTATATTTGGCCAGTCTCTATTAACTGCCAATAACTGGGTGAATAGGACAAGACTTGTACTGACAATTTTTTCAGAAGGACTCTATGTGTGGAGGTCTAGTTCCCCAGAAAACTTCAAGTAAAAAATATGCAGACAGTTATAGAAATGGCAGATATCACCATAAAGATGAAAAGCACATACATATGTTCATTAGAGCAATAATTATAATGAAACCTCAGAATTAAATGGACAGGGAAAATAATAAGCTGAAGGTAGAGTAGTGGTGATAGGAACAAAGAATGAAATAGCAAATAAAGGAATGACCCCAGATGGTTATTCTTGAAAGTCAAGATTATAGGTCAGAGAGTTAGTACTAAGGTTGAAACAAAATTGGAATACAAAAGCCCAGTTTTATTAACTATCTGGACTATGAGTAAATTACTAAATGTCTCTGAAATTGTTTAAACTACAATTACAAATATGTCTAATTCAATGTCCTTTGACAAAAATCAATAAAGATTAAGAACAAGGCCGGGTGCAGTGGCTCAAGCCTGTAATCCCAGCACTTTGGGAGGCCGAGATGGGCGGATCACGAGGTCAGGAGATCGAGACCATCCTGACTAACACGGTGAAACCCCGTCTCTACTAAAAAATACAAAAAACTAGCCGGGCGAGGTGGCGGACGCCTGTAGTCCCAGCTACTCGGGAGGCTGAGACAGGAGAATGGCGTAAACCCGGGAGGCGGAGCTTGCAGTGAGCTGAGATCTGGCCACTGCACTCCATCCTGGGCGACAGAGGGAGACTCCGTTTCAAAAAAAAAAAAAAGATTAAGAACAAGTATGTCTTGGGTACTATGAAGGTAAAACTTTTGTGAAATCCCTTGCAAAAACATTGTTGCGTAAGAGATATGACCAACTGGTTGGATTATTTCAGTATAACTAAATCAGAACTTTTGGAAACCTTTTAATTCCAAAAATTACTTCTATGCATCCAAGTTATTTTCCACCATTGACACTTTTAAATATAAAATCTTTACTGACAACTAGATTTTTATTTGATCTCTAGTTTCTTAGGGTTAATAAAACATCTTTAGTATGTCATTCAAAACAATTGCATACACCATGCAGAATAAACTCTAAATCAAATGGCAGGACCCGCTAGCCTTATCAAAAATCTGATAACTTTGACTGACATTAGTAGCAGTCACCATTTAACTAGGTCAGGTTCTAAAAGAAAATAAAATGGAAACAAAAATTGTTCAATTTTTTTATGTCAATTGAAATATTAAGTTTGATCGACAGAGGCAGCAAATTCAAAGTAATGCAATAAATGGAATTGTCTAACATGACCCAGAGCGCTCACTCTAAGTTGCCTGGAAAATAAGCCATCAGTAGTAAGGGAATGCCGCCTCCTCCCAGCAGGAACTGCACCTAAAATAATCTCGCATAGGATTTTTAGTTAACCCCCATTATTTATGCCACTCACCCTCAGTGGAGCTCTCAGATCACAATGTTGCTCCCAGTTTCCAGGGACAGATCAGTTGATGTTTTCAGACAACTTTTAAACAATTGGCACCTTATAGTTAGAGTGCTGGGTGTCAGACATTAGTTTTTACACCTCTTAGCAAAATTGTTTCCTAGTTTGAGCCATAAACAATATGGAATGTATGGGACAATATGGGTGGGGAGTGGTCCCATCACTCGAATCAACATCCAAACCTTAAGTCTACCTCTCCTCTGGCTCTAAGATACGGAAGACTTTTGTCCTGACTCCTTTCTTTAGTGACCATCAATTTGTGAGTTTTCTTTCCTCAGTAAAGCTCCTTCATTAACCAATGACATGTCTCAGTTGAAGTCTATCCCAAACCTTAGCGCATAGCATATGAAGACTCATAGGGATAATAACAACACTCAATGCACACACACAGACACACACACACACACAAACACACAATTTAGGTGGTTATATTTTGATGCATGCATGAGTACTTTGGGATATTTTCTTGAACTCAACATAATAGTAGATAAAAATTTTGAATTTTCCTTTTTGCCATGACATGTGCAGAAAAGAAAGGAGACAGATATATGAACCAATAAATTATGAAAATTCTTTACCTTCTCCACAGAAACACATAAATGAAAAAGTAGAAGCTTGTTATTTGGACCTTTTCAAATATCCACGATTCAGACTTTGAAGATTAAAATATCACATCAGTATATTTATATCAATCCATATACTCACCTACTATATATATATACATTTATAGTAAATAAATACTATATAAATAGCAAATGCATATACACACATATGTACATATATGCACATATATACCCAAATATAAAGTTTTATGTATAATCTTTCAAAGTGACATATGTATTTTAAATATTTTTGAATTTATATGTATAAACTTATATGAAATATATTTCTGGTAGTTTCATATTACATTGCATTTCAATATTAATATTGTTAATTTATTTTAGCAACTGTCTATAGTATAAGGTTATGCTAACACAGTTGTATTGAATAATATTTAATTCAAATTAAGCTGATTTTAGATCTATTTATTACTTGTTTCCAAACAGAATTTTCACGACAAAACTGTGGCTATTCCTCATATGATTTCTGAACTAATTTGAACATTCTTTAATATAAATACTAATAAGTGGATAAAATACATTTTAAAAAGCATCAAAAAAGAGAGTATTAGTCAAAGAGTACAAGGTTTCAGTTAGACTGGAAGAAAAGGTTTTCATGATTTATTCCTCTGCATGTTGAATACAGTTAGTAGTAATGTATTATGTATTTTTAAATTACTAAAATGATATATTTATAAGGTTCTCACCACAAAAAATAAGTTGCTGAGGTGATAGATATGTAATTAGCTTGACTGAATCTTTCTACAATGTGTACATAGATGAAAACACCACATTTTACCCTGTAAATATACACATGATTATTTGTCAATTAAAAATAAATAAGTAAGCAAATAATTAAATAAGAGACTTGTGTTAATAACAATATTTATTCTTGTTGAATCTGGGCTTAAAATTTTGACTTAAAGACATTCAAATATAGGTTTTAAACATCTGAGATTTACATATTATAGTAAACTAAACAAATTACTGACAAAAACATTCCTGGGTTATATTCCTGATGATATAGGAAACTTAAAATTATTTTCTTAATTTACTTATGACTGAAACATGCAGTAAACTTTTAGATATGCTGAATGTAAGATTTTCAACAGTGTACTATTTTTCAGAAACACACATTCTGTAAGTGAAATTGATATCTTATTGAGTCTGGGGTTTTATTATATGGCTTCTTCATGAGTCTCCATGCCTTATAATAAGGGTTTATTAATTCATATGAGTAAGAATTCAAGAATTCACGTTACATGTTTATTTCTAAGCACATGTTTCTAGCAAATCCTCTTAAATGAAGTGTTTGAAGTTGGAAAGTTGAAGTGTTGCTTAAATAACTTAGTTAAAATAAGTACACTTACATCTTTAAATTAATAGAATTTGGCAATCCAAGTGTTTACTTTGTATTATGTTAAATATAAACTGAAACCCAGAAAGTTTATGTGATTTGTGATGTTAGACACAACTTAAATCCAGAGTTTTCACTTCTCAGAGTTCTTGTGTGTGTGTTTCAATAAAACTTTATTTACAAAACAGGTTGGGGGGCTTTAAAATGTTAGTAAAGTGATATTTCAAAATGTAAATGCCCTCAGTAATAGAGTAACCCGGACTACATGTATAAATTGTGTCTTATGTTGTCTTTTGATAGGTTTTTGAAAATAAATAATTTTGTACATTATCTGGATTATTATGCGAACTGTGGGAAAAAGCTCCTCTTCTACATTCAAGTCAAAGCTTAAGTTTCATAAATTCTTGGCCGACAAAAGTAACAACAGGTATATTCTCAGTTAGAAAGTGAGATAACTTGTCTTATTTCAAGACGGAAAAGCATTCGTGACAATATCCCATATCCATGCTTTTCACACAGGTGAGGAATTGTCATCTACGGATATTCTACCACTCTAATATAAATAATTAAAGCTTAAATGTTTCATATCAAGGGTATTGTTCATTCCTTTGGTTGGGTATTTTTTAAATTCTATATTTTACTTGGTAGGTATACTGGACCAGATGGTGATGTCAGTGAAAATGGTGAAGTAAGAAGTTCTAGCATTCTGTGATCAATAAAATCAATGTGAAAACTAGCAAAATTGTCAGAAACAATGTTTTCAGAGCTATTAAAATTAATCAAAGATTTTTTATAATAGACGGAGAATTTCCTCTAGAGAAATTGCAGAATCTTGGTAAGAACTGTGAGATTTGTGGTATTTTGGCTTGCCCTATATTCATTCCACTTACTCTGTTTCTGTAGTAGGCTTGAACAACCAGCGACCTGCAAACATGGTGAAAATCCTTATCCTGGCAACCATGGGAGGTGGCAAAACAAGGTTCAATTACATACAATAGGACTGCTATTATTTTGCTTGTCTGTTGGGTCCCTGGAAGATCTCATTTGCAAAACTGTCATTATTTGCTTTGGTTTGGAAGAAATCCAGTACAAAAAGCCATTTTTCCAGGGGCATTTGTAAAAAAAAAAAAAAGTGTATGTGTATATGTGTGTGTGTGTGTGTATAGATAGATAGATACATACATACATACATACATATATAGATAGAGGCAATTGTTTAACTTTGCAGCTTGCTGATGATGTAGACAACAGTTGGAGCAAACAGTAGACTAACTAAAAGGCTAAAAAGTAAAATCTGGAGGATGAGATGTCTATAGAAACTTTGAAAAACTCTGATGTATTCCTGGGAATCTATATGGCCACATGCATGCACGGGACTGAGTACATGCCCAAGGCTCTCTGTCCATGCTTATAACAGACCTAGGAAAACAGTAAGCTCTCACCTCTGGCTTACCTTGAGCCTTCATATAAGCAGGAAATGTGGGCTAAGGCAGAATTGTCAAACATTTAACCGAGTGTTGAAGACAAGCTTGAAGACACACACAAAGCACCTCAGCAAAGTTTAGGAGAATATTGGTTCTACACATTTAACCAAATTTCTGTCCAATAATTTACAATCCACTAAGCTACTAAGCATAGATGTAAGTGATCACAAGGAAAAAAAATAACATAGTCTTTGCAGAATTATTCAGTAATCAAAAAAAAAAAAAAAAAGCAAAAGTAAAACCAAAAAGAAAAAAAACCAACAACCACCACCACCAACATTTTTAAGGGCATATGAAGAAGACCTAAATAGGCCAGGCACGGTGGTTCATGCCTGTAATTCCAGCACTTTGAGAGGCCAAGGCAAGAGGATTTCTTGAGGCCAGGAGTTTTAAACAATCCTGTGCAACATAGTGAGACCCAGTCTTTATATAAAAAAAAAAAATTATAAAGATAATTAGTCAGGGCTGGTGGCACGTACTTGTAGTCCTAATCATGAGGGGGCTGAGGGAGGAGGATCACTGGAGCCCAGAAGTTTGAGGTTATAGTGAGCTGGAGAAGCACCACTGCACTCCAGCCTGAGTGACAGAGTAAGACCCTGTCATTAGCAAACAAACAAATAAAAGACCTAAATCAACGGAAAGGATTACAATTTTATGAATTAGAAGTCTTAATATTTTAAGATGGTTAAACTTCTTTGATCTATATATTTGTTGCAATTCTATTAACATTCCCAATTTTTTTATAGGAATTGAGAAGCAGATTTTTAAATTTATATGGCAATGCAAAGGACCTAAGCAGCCAACACAATTTTATTTTTTTAGAATAGAGTTGGAGAACTCATATTTCCTGATATCAAAATTTACTACAGACCTACAGCAACCAATATAGTATAGTACTGGTAGAACGATAAACAAATAAATCAATTGAATAGAAATAAGAGTCCAGAATATTCTCTAAATATTTATTGAAAATTAATTTTTGACAGGATGTCAAAACAATTCAATAGAGGAAGAATAGTTCTTTAAAATGGTTTGGTACAACTGAATGTCCCCATACAAAAAATTAAAACTGGACTTTTATTTCACACCATATATGGAAATTAATTTTAAAAAGACCAGCAACCTAAATATGTGCTAGAACCAGAAAGTCTTAGAAGAATACATAAAGAACAATCTTTATGATCTTGGATATAACATTAGATGCTCACATATGATACATAAAGTAAAATTAACAACAAAAAAAACAGAAAAACTGAATTTCATCTTATGGTGTTTTGAAATTGTGATGTCTTCATTTAATTCCAATTAATAAGAGTGGGATTACTAGGTTATATGGTAAATATATGATGAAACACATTTTTGTAATGTAAGTATACGACTATGCATTAGGTATATAATTATATGTAAATTCATTTGTTTTCTTAAGTGATTTTACAATTTTGTGTGTCCACCAGTATTATATAAAAATCCCAGACGCTCTGAATCCAGACCAGCACTGTGTATTTTTACTTCTTAGCTGTCGTTTTGCTTCTACTATGTACAGTGTGAGGACATGATTTTGATTTTATTTTGTTTTATAACATGCTCTTATGGTAACATTGGTTACTTTTCAATATTGCAATCTGAGATAAGTCACAATTGATCACACTATAAGTTTGTTAATATATATTTCTGAATTTGATTTAAAAATATTTTGTTAATAATTATTTTGTGACTGTATTCAAGAAAGGTATTGCTCTATAGATTTTAAAATATATGGACAGGTATCACCTTTATCTGGTTTTGGTATCATGATAATATTGGATTTTTTAAAATGAGATGGAAATATTTTGCTTTTCTTTTACTTTTGGAAGAGTTTATATAAACTGGTATGATTTGTTCCTACATGATTGGTATATATTGCTAGTGAAGTCATTTGTACCCGGGATTTTTATCATTCTACAATATTATACTTTTCTGCTCTAATAAAAACATGTATGTAACAAATATCTCTTTAAGCATTGCTTTGTCTGTATCCCCAAACTATTATATCATATTTTCATTTTCATTTAATTCTAAATATTTGTTATTTTATTTCTCTCAAGGTTTTCTCTGGAGCTTTTGATACATTTAGAGGTATACTGATTAATATCTAATTAATAATTTTACAACTATATTATATGATTGATTTTTAATTCAGTCATGATCCAAAAGTATAGTTTGTAGATTTCTATTATAATGAATTATTTGAGATTTTATATACCAGAATATAAATTATTTTGATAAGTATTCCACACACACTTGAAAGGGAGTTATATTCTGGTATTTACTAGGGTGTGCTGCCTATATCAGTAAGGACAAGTTTTTAACAGTGTTTTTCAAACACTTTTTACCAATTCTCAGTCTATATATTGCAGCAATTACTGAGAGAGGCTTGTTTAATTTTCTAAATATAAATGTGGATATTTATATTTCACATTTTGCTCTTATTAGTTTTTATCTTATAATATTTTAAGATTGTGATGTCTTTTCTTTTTGGTGATATTTTATGTACCAAATTCTACTTCGATATTAATATAGTCAAGTAATTTTTCTACAAATTTGTCTTTGAATGGCGTAGGTATTTTAATTCTTTTGCTTTAAACCTATCACATCTTTATATAAAAATAGTTTTATGGGTAAAAAATTAAAGTTATACGAAGTGACTAAGTTCTGGAGATGTGTTGTATAACATAGTTCCTATAGTTAATAATGTATACTTAAAATTCTTTAAAAAGAATGGGTCTCATCTTAAATGTTCTTACCACAAACAAAGAAAGCAAAATAGAAAATACAATTGCTCAGAGAGGCCAGTCTTTTTGTTCTAGTCAAATCTTTTACTGATTAGAAGAGGTTCTGCCACATGAAAGGCAGTCTGCTTATTCAAATGTCACCAATTTAAATGTTAATCTTGTCAAAAGAAACCCTCCATGATGACACAAAATTAATCACCACATCTGCTTTCTCGTCTGCCAGAGATTATTGAGTTTCTTTTACTTTTTCCTCAAACTTTATTATTTGTTTTTACTTAAGATAATTTTGTTTCATTTATTCTCAACCATACAGACTTTTTATTCTGCTATATGTAATGTACTGTTTAGTTTAGCCAGTGAAATTAGATTTTCCATAATGAAATTTCTAAGAGTAGAATCTCCAAATTCATAGAAAAAAATAACTTTGATAACTTTGGAGATTATATTCTAAATTGAAAGTAAATTATACTGTAGGTATGTAAGAATAGAAAGGACACAATATGTTTATATGAATATGAAATAAATTGTTTTTCAGCCATCTGCTGCACCACTTACCTTTTTTCCAAAGTAATCATTATTATTCTTGCATAGAAATAATTAAATTGAATGGTAAAATTTAAACTCTGTAATTTTGAAATTATATTTACCTACAAGAGTTTTAAAATACTCACTATTCCTTAAAATACTCACTACTCTTCCAATAATCATTCCTTCGTGATTGTGTTTTTCCAACTCAGCGTTGTGTTAATCTATATCAACTAACTAAGTTATTGGCTTTGATTCAGAGTGTCTATATGGCTTTCTCCCAAAAAAGCACTTTGATTTTTTTTTCTTTTTGATTTCCCCATAAATTCTGATAAATTTATATAAAAGCATTGATATTTATCCTGAGAATCAGAATGAGATTGTCTATGTTAATTATGCCCTTGAATGACTAATGCATATTATCAAATAGATGAAGAACAAAAAATGAGGAACAATAAATAGTCATGTGAGTTTTAAAAGACTTCATTAAACTACTAAAAGTAATTTTCCATTCACCACAAACTAGCCTGATGAACACTTCTGAAATTAATAGTGAACAAAAATGTTTTTAAAAGAGCTAAGTGTTCTTTACAGGAACTACGTAATAGTAGAATAAAAATTACCCCCAAAGAGTTATAACAATAAAGCATAAAAGAGTAATTTAATTTGGATTTTCTTTCTGGTATCAGAATGATATTTGATTATCATTAAAAACTTTAAAAAATACTTTTTAGGGGAATTAGAATTATAATATATTTAGTGGTTTGCTATTTCTCAGACAATGGGAATGCATAACAATCAGATTAAGTTAGTAACAAATATGCAACATGAGAAATCATCTCAAAATTTATCAAGTAAATGATCTATGATGAAATATGACAAATTTGCCAAGAAAACTTTCTCACAAATCCTTGTAATGTTTAAATAAGACAACCATATTTAAATTGATAACAAGTATCAATTTGCCTTTGAACATCAGTCCAAAGCTTACTGACAATTATAATAGTATATTACTGATGTACAGTTAGGGAGAAAACAGTGTATCCAAATCACTGAGAGGCATTTATTTATTTATTTATGCATGCAGGCATGCTTACTCAGGTCAAGCTTATATACAGTTTTCTAAAATGTGTGAAGAAGATTTCCATAAGTCAAAGAAGAAGGGAATTCTCTTTAACTCCTTCTACAAGATCAGCATTACCCTAATACCAAAACCAGATAAGGGCACACACACACACACACACATACACACACATACAAATAAAACTAGATGCCAATGTCCCTGACAAACATAGACATAAAAATCCTCATCAAAATACTAATATACCGAATTCAGCAGGACATCAAAATGATGATTCACTATGATCAAATGAGTTTTATTCCAGGGATGCAAGCATAGTTCAACACATGCAAGTCAATAAACATAATACATAACACTAATAAGATGAAAGACAAAAATCAAATGATCATCTCAATAGAGGCAGACAAATACCATTTGATAAAATACATTTACTTCATAATATAAACTATAAACAAACTAGGCATAGTTGGACCATCCCTCAACATAATAAAAGCCATATACAACAAACCCATAGCCAACATCATCCTAAAGGGGGTTAAAGCTAGAAGCCTTTCCCTTAAGAACTAGAATAAAATAAAGATGTCCACTTTCACCACTCCTATCTGACATAGTACTGGAAATCTGAGCCAGAGCAATCAGAAAAGAAAAATAAATAAAAGTTATCAACATGGGAAAAGCAGTCAAATTTTTCCTCTTTGCAGATATAATCTTATATCTAGAAAATCCTAAAGACTCCATCAGAATACTCTTAGACCTGATAAATAAACTCAGATCTGGTAAGTTCAGCAAACACCTTATATATAAATTATTGTATTTTGCAAGATACAAAATTAACATATAAGAGCTGTAGCATTTCTAAACACTGACAATGAAATAAGTTAAAAAAAAAAATCAAGAAGGCAATTCCACTTACAACTGCTACAAAAAAAAAAAAAAATACCTAGCAATAAATTTAACCAAGAAGGTAAAATACCTCTACAAGGAAAACTACAAACACCAATGTAAAAAGTTTAATAGGACACACATAGATAGGCATTTCATGAATTAGAAGAATTAATATCATTAAAATGACCACTCTGTCCAAAGCAGTCTACAGATTCAATGTAATCCCTATAAAAACACTAACATCAATTTTTACAGAAATAGAAGAAATAATCCTAAAATTCTCATGGAAAAACAACGACCAAAAACCAAATATCCAAAGCAATCCTGAGCCAAAGGAATAAAGCTGGAAATGTCACACTATCTGATTTCAAATTGTACTACAAGGTTACAATAACCAAAACAGCATAGTATTGGTGTAAAAACAGACACACATAGAAATGGAATAAAATAGAGAACCCAGAAATAAATACACATACTTACAGCCAATTGACTTTTGACAAAGTAATTAAAACATACAACAAGGAAACGACACCTTCTTAAACAAATGGTAGTCCAGTGTGGTAAAACCACTGGAGTTTTCTGGTAGTGAGTTGAACGACATTATTTGACATAGAATTTTGAAGAACCCATTTGTTACTACATAGAAAAATAATCTATATGAAATTGGGAATGGATGAAGTCAAGGAGATTACTTATGTAGTAGTCCAAAATGAGAATTAGGGGTAAAATAATAGAAGTGGTGGGGGATAATGAGTTCAAAATATATATTTCAGGTACCTTGAAATGTTTTGAATTGATTGCATGAAGTATATATGAGAAAGGAGGAGTCACGAATGACTGTAGTTTATTTAATTTGAGCAACAATAAAGTAAATTTTGGGTTCAATTTTTGAGACAGGTGAAAAATATAAAAGTAGCATATTACAAGGTATATTCAAAGGTTGTTTTAGAGGATTATATTTTGCATTGTTGATTTGGGAAGGGTAATTAACAAATTGTCAGAAAAGCAAAATACCTGAAAATCAGTACCAAGATATGTCAATATCACAATTCTGTTTATTTGAGATTTGCACAATGATGATCTTCAAAATAAAAATAATTTTCACAGAAAGTATTTTATTTGTTGTGACTGACTTCATCTCACAAACCCATAATAATTTTTATTTGCTTTTTTCAGGTTTATTTTTCTATCAAAATATTTGGGTAAAGGTCATGTAAATACCAGAATTTATCAACCCAGAAATAGGAAGCATAATTTTGCATGTAGCTTACATAGGCTACTTTGAAAATAAAAAAGCTCAAATGTTAATTTATAGCCTATTATCTCTTTTGCTAATGTAATTTAATATCATCCCATTATTAGTATATTGGAAAAGTGGAAACATTAGTTATAGACTCCATAAACCAAGTACTCAATATTTCACTTCTTTTAGACGACAATGACAGTTGTTCAACATCCCCATCTACATCTATTGTAAAGGATCCATGGGCTTTGCTCAGGCAGCAACCTAGCCAGTCCCAGGGGAAGAATCATGATTTGTCTAATTCATTTAAATTTATCCAGCAATTCTTGTAACTGGGAGGAGAGAAATGTAAGGAGATTAGCAACAGAACCCAATAATGCCTAACAAGATATTGTGTCGAGGTTACTCCTTTATTGCTCTTTGCTATTTTCAGATTCCCCAGGGAAGTTTCTCTGGCTCTTTTTTTTTTTTCTCCGTAAGATACTTAGAAGTTATCTGGGCCTGGAACAGAGGAAATTATTCTCCAAGTTTTTGTCACACCTGTGCTTTGTGTCCTGCAGTGCCTATAAATGTGGGAATTTTCTCCAGTTTGAAAGTAAAAATGATCAAGCTTCTGTTTGTCATTTCCTATGGGCAAGTGCTTACATTCAGCAATGCTTATTGGCTAATTCTTCATCCACTTTTTATATTTCCAAAGTTGTTGGCATTCTTTGTCTATTGTTAGCTCCCATCTAGTGTAATTTTCCCACATGTTTTTAAAACATTGATTATATATTTGCATTTTGGTACAATTTTGGGAGAAAAAAGAATTTCAAAAATCTTTAATTTCAAACTAAAGATTTAATTAGAAGTATCTATTGAATATTATTTGTGAAATATTCAGCGGGTTGGCAAAATCTAATAAACTAATAACACAAAACACTGTTACTATACATGGAAAGCTATTTCTTAAAGTTAGACATTCTCAAAATAGTAATGATCAGACTATCTTAATGGTATAATTTAATCATGTATTACAGGTAACAAACCATGGAAAATCATG
Source organism: Macaca thibetana thibetana (assembly GCF_024542745.1). Taxonomy (NCBI): domain Eukaryota; kingdom Metazoa; phylum Chordata; class Mammalia; order Primates; family Cercopithecidae; genus Macaca; species Macaca thibetana. The sequence goes on from NC_065594.1 coordinate 66,373,330, forward strand.
TAATAAATCATTAATGGAATTGTATCTGTTTCACTGATTTCAATTTCTAGAACTCATTATGCATTTTTTAGATGATTTCTCTTTAAAGCAACAGGAAATAAAAATGTTTGCCAGAAAAGGATATGAAATGTTGGATGGTACTGTTAGTCTCATTTCAGTTTTGAATGCTCTATTGTGAGTATTTATGTGGTTTGTGAACTGCATCTATATTGGAAATTAAAATGGAAGCATTTTGGCAAAAAGGTTTGATTCTTTTATGTAAGTTTGCATGTATAACTTTAATTAGAATTTGGTGACCAGGCCAAGACAGAATACAAAATGGGATTATTTATGAACTTTAAGTGAACCAAGAATGCTGACGTAAAAGGTCAATTAAAATAATGCATGTTATGAAAACTGGTGCTGTGAAAATGCAGGTGTCACATAGATCCATTCTAAGTGAAATAGTGGATTTTCATTGCTTCTAGAGGAAAAACTGGCAAATTTTCTAGTAATATCCTGTGCCAAACATCACAAGTTTGAGTGGTATTATCTATAGCTGGATGCAGGACTTTTCTTGGCCCCTTCCTTAAACTCACAGGAGAGGTACCCTCTCTACTCAGCCTGCTGCACTCACCCCCTTGCAGGAGGGAGCAGGTGAGTCAGTGCAGGACCTGGCTGGCCGCTGCAGGTGCCAACACAGGAGAAAGCTCCATGAGGTGCCCGTGGCCAGACCAGGTGTGTCGCCTCGAGGGGAATGCAGTGGCACCCAGGTGAGGATGCTTGCCACCCTGAAGCCCTACAGAGGGTATTCCAGTGCTCTTTTAGTTCTGCCGTTCACAGTCTGATGAGTCTGATGGACAGCAGTGTTTTAGCAGCTCAGTTGGCCCCTTGCTTCGTTGCGTGGGGCAGCTACCCTCTGCCTGCAAGGGCAAAGGGCCAGTGTGAAAGCCTTTTCTAGGTACCTGCACTTGGTCGTGAGCTCTTGTCCAGCATCCAAGAAGAAAGAAGTCACTTGGATAATTGAAGGATGATGAAGGCAGATAATTGTATTGAGTGATAAAATGGCTCTCAGCAGAGAGGGGAGCTGGAGAGGAGAACTGGAGAGAGCACAGGAAGGGCAGGTCGTCTTTCACGTTGTTTCCTTCCCGAGTCAGATCGTCTCCCCCTCTACCAACTGGGTCTGGGATCTTTATAGGCACAGGATGAGTGTGTACTGATTGGTTTGTGAGTATGCAAAAAAAAAGTTAAAGCAAAGCCAACACTCAAAGGTGGGCATGACAGTGTAGAAAACCAATTAGGAAAGGGTAGATATATGTAAAATATGTGAAGGGTGGGGATCAATCAGAGGAATGTGTGCCAAGCAGAAGGACATGTTCTCAATCCAGTCTAAGGATTTAACCTCTAGTTTGGCTTTCAGGCTTTCAACTGTCTTCGGCTTAGAGGTGGAGTTTCACTGGGAACCTGCCCCTTATCTGCCTAGGCATTTGGGGCATTTGGTTGCCTTCTATCACTGCCAACTGCACTGTTTTTTCTAAAAAACAAACAAACAACAACAAAAAAACAAGCACACAAAAATCTTAAAATTCTTTAGTAAGAACTAGTACTAGACACATAATTATTATTAACAAAGAGGATACATTACCAATAAATACTGTTAGGAATAGTTAATAATGGCTGGGCGTGGTGACTCACACCTGTAATCCCAGCACTTTGGGAGGCCAAGGCGGGTGGATCAGGAGGTCAGAAGATCGAGACTATCCTGGCTAATATGGTGAAACGGGGTCTCTACTAAAAATACAAAAAATTAGCCAGGCCTGGTGGCCGGTGCCTATAGTCCCAGCTGCTCGGGAGGCTGGGTCAGGAGAATGGTGTGAACCTGGGAGGTGGAGCCTGCAGTGAGCTGAGATGGTATCACTGCACTCCAGCCTGGGCAACAGAGCAAGACTCTGTCTAAGAAAAAAAAAAAAAAGTCTGGTATTGCTGATATCACTACCCCATATATTACCTGTGCCTGAGTCAGTTTTGCAAGCTCTGTTTAAATTAGAGGGGAGAAAACAACATAAAATTATTCTCTTCCTCTAAATCCATAAGATAAAGACCCCACAGAGGTTAGAAGTTGAGAATTGTCAGTTTTCACTCTTGTTTCTCTTTGTCTTCTTGGTTATTTTCTCCTCTCCATAATAATTCAAGACAATACATTGCCAATGGGTGCCCAGTCCTTTAATTTGTGTGCTTTTAAGACCCTTATACCTAACAGTCCCCAGACAGGGAATAATTCTTCAGATGCTAATAAAATAAAATATTTTCCATTAAATTGAAGGGGAAATGTCACTTAGTTATCTAAAGAACGTAGAAATAATTAATGGGCTAGATTTTTATGGACTATGACTTTGAAGTGCCTTGAAAACTTCAATGGAAATTCTTGTCTTCAAAATTTTAGTCAAATTGGTAATCAAATGGTGTGCAGCCTCAGAGGAATCAAAAAACAATATACACAAGAAGCACACACACACAAGAAAGTCTGATGTTTGTAAAGATCTAAATGACTACCATGCAAACCTCTGGTTTAGTTTCTGGATATAGGTTATGATCCAGAGATGGTACAGATCAAGAATGATCTGGTTTATTTACTTGCCTGTTTTCATGTCTCTGCTGACATATTCTATATTTTCAATCATTATTTTTTCTTCATTTTTTTCTGAACATATTTATAGTAGCTGCCTTAAATTCAATGTCAGCTACATGCTGGGTTCTGTAGACTGCATATAGGGTATACGTCATGTTCCTGTGTCTCTTCAAGTCTGACATTTTATATTGCTTGCTTATTCTTTATGGCATAAAAAGTTTTAGACCTTTGCATTTTGTTATATTTATATGAATAGGTTTGAGGTTTTGTTGTAGATTTCAACTTAGTTACTTGCTGTTCATTCTGAGCTTGTGCATTCTTGATTGGATGATGATTGGAAAGCCTAATATTTGCCCCCCCAAGCAATTCCAAATGGGTGGGATCCTACATATAAACTCTGTTTCCTTCTCAGTTCCTTACATGGTAAAATTTTTACTTTGTCAGGGTAGATATAGTTTAAAACTTACCACAGTTCATGTACCTTATCCAAAGTTAAGGCCTTTCTCGTATCTAAGCTGAAGGCTTTGAGTATTAACAAAGTATGAGAATGGAATAATTTCCTCTGATCTTCAATATCCTATAGAATTTTTCACCCACTAGTATCCTTGTTCTTCTCTCAAATCCACAGAACCCATGCTCTGTAAGCTATAGATAGGCTTTTCTTGGGCAAAAACACTGAAGCCTTTATTCAGAGACTCAGAGTGGGTCTTTGTTTTCCTTGCTGCATAATTTATTTTCCCAGTCTAAAAATCTCAGGGATTACAGTTGCTTCACCTATCCTGAAAACTTTCCTTGCTTTCTCACCTCACTGAAAGATCACATTCTGCTTGAACTTCAGCTTGCTATGCCACAGTTGTAGAATTATCCCAGAAAGATGGGAGGATCTAATGAATGGGGCTCACCTTTTTGCATTCCTGTATTCAGGATCAGGGGTTAAGATCAAATACCCAATCACAGTTGCCTGTGTTTATATATTTTGCCCAATTTTACATAGATTTATAATGTGCAAGCTTCTTCTTTACCAAGTGTATTGCATAAATAAGAGCATGCTTTCTTCAAAAAAACCATTACATTTCAGAAATAATGTATAAATTATCACATTTTTCTCTTGCTGGAAAGAATTCACTTCTGTTTCTGGCAGATCACCTTTACCAATTGAGAATACACCATTTTCCCATTTGAATTTATCTTATTATGTAAGGTATTCTATGTTTGGACAACTATGCTGTTTGCATGCTGACTTTCATGGTTGCCAGCTGAAGTCTGAGTTATCATGATAATTAAACACGGGAGCCATTCCCTGAGTTGTTTGTCATAGACTTCTAACTTGTCAGGATCTAAACTGATTTTTTGGCTTCATAGGTTCCTAAGAACATAGGAAAATTCTTTCAAGTACTCTCACCCTTGACTGACATTAAGTAGGGGTACATCACAAAAAATCCAATTGGGAATTGAGCTGATTCAAAGCAGAGCTTCACTCTAGGTGAAGGCTAGTGTATTTTTGGGTAAATTTGCACCTCAGCTGTATCCCTTTAGAGACTGCATGCCAAACCTTGGGTGTTTACTGGCTTCCTTCCATCTTATGAAAACCTGATGTCTGTTTGAGCTTATGCTAATATACGTAAAACAGTGAACATGTCTGCTCAGCAAATCCACCTTTTCCCTGGCTGCCTTCAAATCACTGTGTACAGTAATGCCAAATGCCTTAAGAATCAAGGTGGTACAGAGGATTTATGCCCAGATATTGTCCCTCAATTTGTGTTTGACTTGGTAACTGTTCAGTGCCTTCAAACAGATTTTTTATATATATTCTACTTGGTTTTCTGGTTGTCCTCAGTAGGTTGGTTGGTTTTCTTTAAACTAACAAAATATGTAGGCTGTGTAAACACAACTTCTGTGTCAGTCTGTTCTCACATTGCTAATAAAGACATACGCAAGACAGGGTAGTTTATAAAAGAAAGAGGTTTAATGGTCTCAGTTCCACATGAATGAGGCCTCACAATCATGGTGGAAGGCAAAGAAGCAAAGGCACATCTTACACGGTGTAGGCAAGAAAGCATGTGCAAGGGAACTCCCCTTTTATAAAACCATCAGATCTTATGAGACTTATTTGCTATCAGGAGAACAGTATAGGAAAGACCCACCCCCATTATTAAATTATCTCCCACTGGGTCCCTCCCACAACACCTGGGAATTATGGGAGCTACGATTCAAGATGGGATTTCGTTGGGGACACAGACAAACCATATCGTCTCCTTAAGCCCTAAAAATTTAAAGTGCTTTCCCTTCATTGACCTAAGTAAAATTCTAGGTAAACAAGGATTTTTTAAATGTCCTAATCAATGTTTCAAATGCTTTCTGAAATTAAACTAACATTTCAAAATTAATTAGAATATTCTTGACCTTGTTGGTGTGCTAGTCTCATGGCTATAAACAGCACAGCACGGGAAAGTCAATACAGGATCTGGACAATGTTTTAAGATTGTCAGGATTGGCTATTAACAGATCTCTTTCACTCAACTTCTTTAGTTTTTAGAATATCAGGCAAATGAGCCAAGTAACAGTTGCAGGTCTTGATATAAAAATCTTATAGTAATAAGAACTCTAAATTAAGCACATAATTATGACAAAATATATATATATCAGGGACAATAACATCAAAACTTCTGACAATGCACATATAATGTAAAAATATAATCTCATAGAAATGGAAGAAAACTAGCAAATATTTATCTTGTACAAATAAGCTATATGCCCTCTATGAACTGTAGAATCATACTAGCTAATAATAATAAAAAAGAAATCTATTTTGATTATAATTTATAGTTTTTCTCCCTAGAGTTATATTCTTTCTGAAAAAAATTGGTTATTTCTCCAGAATTAAAAAAATATATATTTACGCTGTACTAGTGGCCTTAAAGATTATTCTCTAAAATGCAAAGGTAACCATGAATTTCAAATATGGCAACACTAATTTGTGTTTTCCTACCACAACACTAAAATGAAAAATGCACGGTTACATATTAAATGACAGATATAATGATAACCAATATTACATCTGAGACAGTTCATAGACTTTTAGGGATACACATACGTGCTTTAAGGCAGGGGTTCCCAAACCACAAGCTCATTACCAGTCCATGGCCTGGTAAGAAGCAGGCCACACAACAGGATATGAGTGGAGGGCAAGCAAAGCTTCATCTCTATTTACAGCTGCTCCCCATCGCTAGCGTTACTGTCTGAGCTCTGCCTCCTGTCAGATCAGGGGCAGCATTAGATTATTACAGGAACGCAAACCCTGTTGTGACCTGCACATGTGAGAGATCTAGGTTTTGCCCTGCTTATGAGAATCTAATGTCTCATGATCTGTCACTGTCTCTCATCACTCCCACATAAGGCAGCCTAATTGCAGGAGAACAAGTTCAGGGCTCCAACTGAGTCTACATTATGGTGAGTTGTATAATCATTTCATTATATCTTACAATATAATAATAATAGAAATAAAGTGCAGAAAAGATGTAATGCGTGAATCATCCTGAAACCATCCCCTACCACCCAGGTCCATGAAAAAATTGTCTTCCATGAAACTGGTCCCTGGTGCCAAAAATGTTGGGGTTTGCTGCATTAAGGGATTCATTACAAACATGAATTCCAAGAATAGTATTGAGGCTGAACTATGATGATATGATTACATCTGTATCTATATGATAAATTATTTTAAATATGAGCACATTCATCTATAAACATGTAGATTCATCTTATATCATAGATATACTTATGATAATCCTTTCTTTAGTGTAACAAGGATTTCTATAACAGAAAGACAGATAGCTTGGATTAGAACATGGAATGAAACAGCCATCATCACATTAATTAGTAAAAAGTTGTAGGGTTTTTTTGGTTTTAGAATGTTTAAAAATAAACCATTCAAAGTCTAATAAGAGGAAAGGGGAAAATAGCTAATTCGAACTCTTAGGTCTTTTAACATTAACTTGGACTTAAGATATTTGAAACAATGGAGAGTTAACTAGTAGATGTCAGAAAATATAGCAACTAGTCATTTCAAAAGAACAAGCAGTTTTCAATTCCAAAAGCACTGAACATTTTTACCTGGGCTCTAGGAAAACTACATAAGAGGTTCTTATTTATGCAAATATAAAACAATAGCTAGATTTTAAAAAGAGATTTTTTTTTTTAAACCAACGCACATATCAACTGTATGACAAGGTAATGTGTGAAAGGTTGGCAAAAACACAGATAGTGCTAAATCTCTCAAAACAATGTTTCTCTGAAAGATTCCCTTTTTCTAAATATTTCTATAGATTCTATTGACTCTGCGTGATATTTTATTTTCTATGGGTATTGCTTGAGTAATTGCAGCAGTTATTTTATAACATATGAAAAGCCACTCTTCTAATATTCGGAATAGAAATGAGGATATTTCCTTTATCTCATTATGAAAAAAAGAACTTAAAGAAGTAGAGACAAGTCTCTGCTTGTCTTAGCTCAATATGGATAGTACAGTTAATGTTTCATATTAATAATTACATAAGTCTGAATAATTTAGACTTTGAGGAATAAAATTGAAGTCAGACTCTGCTGAGGCTATTTTGAGGTTTTGGCAAGACCAACCTGAGTCTCGGTGGGAGGGGCAGTAATCGCCACTGTTGATTATCTTGAGAGAGGAGAGATTGCAGGAATATACATAAAAACATTTGTATAAAAATAAATTATAGTAAGAATGAGAAATCACACTGTTTTATTACAAATTAAGACATTCAAATAATTCTTGTCAAAATGTATGGAATAATTTATGAGCAGAGAAGGAGGTGATTAGATCTAAATATAGCCATAGAACAAGAAGGTTGAGAATTATTATTCAGATAATTTCAGGGACTATTTGCAGAGAGAATCTTTAAGGCTTAGTGAGGTAAAGAAAAAGAAAAAAAAATAGCCACCACTTTATTCCCAAGGTTGAGACAAGTAGCAAGATATGACACAATAATCAGAATGTTGGGAGGAAACTATGTAAGCTTATTACTACTAAATCTGATCAAAGAGTGGAACTTCGGATGTACTGTTAATGGAATGAATAATAAATAATAGAGAATTTTTATTGGAACAGACTTATTTACCTAGTCATTTGAACAGCTATGTTACTCTGAGATCAGATGAGTCAGAATGCAACCCTCTTTTGAGAGGCAGATATAAAAAGAAAGTTAACCTCAGAGGGGTTTCACATAAGATTCTCAATTAATTGTAGCAGCAGAGAAAAGATCAAGTTGTGCTAGTAATACTCTACATAGAGCTAAAAGAGAAAAGTGATAATATTTTTCCCCACAGCAAAAACACATCAGTGGAGGAGGAGGAACTGAAGGAAGTTTGATCATAGTTGAATGCGTTGAAACATCATTGTGTGTATAAAATACTGCTAATGGAAATAAAGAAATATGGAAAAGAATGTTAAAGTTGAAAATATAAAACATGCAGTGGAATCTTATATTTTGTGCCATCGATATAGGTCAGTTTCCAGGAAAAATACTGTCTATTCCATTCTGATTCCTTTGCATTTATGCTCTCCAATTTGTAATATATTAACTAGAGAACACTTAAAGACAATTGAATTTTTTTAATTTCCCCTGAAGTATGGATGTCAATACTGAAAATTCAATCCATGTTTATCTGTGTCCACATACAGTACTTCTTTCACTATACCGCACACCATTGATAAGCAATTCCTGCCAGAATTTTTGTTTGGATTCTTCAGGGTCTCTAATTAACTAGAGAATATTTGGGTCATTTGATATTTAACTCAAATTATATTACACATCAAAACTTATAAAAACAAATCTCCATTCATTTATAAGTATTCACTCTTCAACAGTGCACAGGTTACTCATAATGAAGAAGTGAACAAGTGATAAATTCTATGCATTTAGAAAAACAGTGATCAGGCCAGGTGCGGTGGCTCATGCCTAGAATCCCAGCACTTTGGGAGGCCGAGGCGGGCAGATCCCTTGAGGTCGAGAGTTCGAGACCTGCCTGACCAACATGGTAAAGCCCTGTCTCTACTAAAAATACAAAAATTAGCTGAGCATGGCATGGTGCATGCCTGTAATCCCAGCTACGTGGGAGGCTGAGGCAGGAGAATGGCTTGAACCCAAGAGCAGGAGGTTGCAGTGAGCTGAGGTCACGCCACTGCACTCTAGCCAGGGAACAAGAGCAAAACTCCATCAAAACAAAACAAAACAAAACTGTAATCAAATACTTTTGGGTATCTCTCTCTATATTTTTCTCTCTCCTTCTCTTCAATTATGTTTTAGGGGGAAAAAAAGAACACAAAATGCATAGATTCTGAGGTGATACTGTGGTGTTTTTTCAGGTACAATAAGTATGCAAGCATGTACAGCACAATCAACAACAGGAGGCTGTATGGTTTGATAGGGCCCCATCCAAATCTCATGTCGAACTGGAGGAGGGGCCTGGTGGGAGGTGACTGGATCATAGGGGCGAATTTTCCCTTTGCTGCTCTTGTGATAGGAAGTTCTCACGAGATCTGATGGTTTAAAAGTGTGTGGCACTTCCACCTTCGTGCTCTGTCTCTCCTACTAACAGGTGAAGAAGGTGCCTGCTGCCCCTTTGCCTTCCACCATGATTGTAAGTTTCCTGAGGCTTCCCAGTCATGCTTCCTGTTAAGCCTGCAGAACTGTTAGTCAATGAAACCTCTTTTCTTCATACATTACCCAGTCTCAGGTAGTTCTTTAGAGCAGTGTGAGAATGGACTAATACAGTAGGGATGGAGACAAGGGTATGGAAAATTGGATGCAATAAGATGCTATTGCCAGGCCAGGTGCAGTGGCCCACACCTGTAATCCCAGTATTTTGGGAGGCCGAGGCAGACAGATCACAAGGTCAGGAGTTCAAGAGAAGCCTGGCCAACGTGATGAAACCCCATCTCTACTTTAAAAAAAAAAAAAGAAAAGAAAAGAAATACAAAAATTAGCTGGGGGTGGTATCGTGCACGTATAATCCCAGCTACTCAGGAGGCTGAGGCAAGAGAATGGCCTGAACCTGGCAGGCGGAGATTGTAGTGAGCTGACATCGCATCCTTGCACTCCAGCCTGGAGAAAAAAAAAAAGAAAAGTAAAAAACAGATGTTATTGTCACTGGTTTGCTAATAATTATGCCATAGTTTGAACTTACCATCTTGCACTTAACATACATCTAAACTGAGCTCCAGCAATTTGGGCAATGCTATATGATCACCTCAATTCAAAAACTGTCCAGGTATAATTCTGATAAAATGTTTTATGCATTTAGAGATACTCATTGCTGGTTTTGTTCCTTATGAACTCTTACAGTTCTATGTTGAAAGAGAATATATATTAATTTTATATTGCTGAAATAAAGTAAAAAATTAAACATTTTCATCTCTTTTCGTGATATATGATTGAATCTGAATCATTTATTATTTTTACCTCATTTTTAATAATTTTCAGTTCTTAAAAGTTTTCCATGGGTTTTAAAATCCCAGGACAGGCAAAATATTTAATTTGTTACAATAATAATTTAGCAAGTTGGGTGTCATAATAAGTTACATTTTTTTAAGAAGTCAAGAGCATTATAAAATAGCATTGGTAGTAACCATACTACTTGTTAGAAAGTATGTGAAATAATATGAAGCATTTATTATGTTGCTTGACATTTTTAAATATAGGTAATTAATAAAAATAAATGACAACTCTGAAATAGTATTCACTGTGATAGAAAAAAAAGTCAATAAATATACAATGGAAAGTTTATAGGCTCCTATGAGAACAAATATATTGTTTTCAATGCCAAGTAATTATAAATTCTTTATAATAGTTAATATTGAATTTAATATTTTAAAAATCTGAGTAGTGTAGTTTTGCATCAAAACAGTTTTATTTCCTGTTTCGTTTAGAAGCTTTATAATTTGGAGAAATTGTCATGAAACTTTTTAAAATGGTAATACCTTCTATTAAATTCAAATACTTGGCATTCATCATAAACTTTACAGTCATTAATTAATACACACTACAGAGTAGGTGATAATCAAGTATTGTTATCAGTTTACAAAGAAGGTACTATCTCAACCTACAAACACAAAATAGGTTAGTAACACGTTAATATTCTATGCACTAACTGCTTTTATTTCCTTTTCAATTACCTCTTAAAATGAATCGCACGGAAACAAAAGGAGATTTTTGCATAATGAGATCAAACGTTAGGATAAATAGCAACTAGGTGATAATTAATTAAGAACAATAATAATATTAAATTAAAGGTATCTCATCACAGATCTTATCTCTGAAAGCACCTCAAATCAACAAGGAGGAAGAAAAGAAAACAAACAAGAAAGTATCTGTTATGAAACCTAAAGTCATCCACAACTCTCAACTTCAGTTCTGAGAAGTGTTGTAGATAGAATGAATAGTACACTAGACAACAACGAGCAAGTCAGGAATACTTGTAGGCCTGTCATGGCAAAGCTCAACAGTCAAGCAGAAACATCAGAGAAAAGCAGGAATTGTAAATGAGGTCAGGGTCAATTTGGAAATGCGGATGTGTCTTACTTGCCACCAAAGCAAGCCAAACCAAACTGAGCCAACCTACCTACCAACCATACAAAAAGACAAACACATCAAAACAAAAACAAAAAAACAAATCCAAGCATCTAAGGGCATTTGTCTGTTTCTGTGACACATTGCAGAGAAATCAGGAGGCGTTAATCAGCTTGCCAGTTAAATTTTCTGATGAAAGGAATTATAATAATGATTACAAAAGGATAATGAAAATCTGTAACATGTTGGCCTTTTCTCTGACCCAAACAAGTATCTTCGAGGAGAGGAAGGAGATATAACCACAAAGCTGAGTGTCTGTGAGATGGTGTTCAGTGTTAGCAAAATGTAAATGATTTGCATTTTCAATTCACTTCCTGGGATTTTTTTTTCCTATGCCTTTACAAACAGATGACCAAGAATAAATGTTACACATTCAAGAAATGTTAACAATTAAAAAAACTTAATCATGAGACCTACTCAGTTGCACTAATAAAATGGGCCAAGAAGCAAAGTGATGATGGAAAATAAAATAAAATTTTATATCATAAAACAAGTTAAATTTATAAACATCTTTATTTTTGAAAGCTTGGAACTTCAAGATTGTAGGTGTTCAAGAATAGATACTGAGACGACAGAACGCAATAAAAATTGAACTGGCAGTGTTCTGGATACAAACAAATAGAAGAAAGCAAATAATTAGATAAACTAATTATAAGAAAACATAAGAATTAATAGCATTTCAAATGGCAAATATACAAAATACACAATACTAAACACTATGAACTGAATACATTCCCCAAAATTTTATGTTGAAATTAAAATTAAATCCCCAAGATCACGGTACTAGGAGGAAGGACCTTTTGAACATGATTCCGTCATGAGGGTACAGCTCTCATAAATAGTATTACTGGCATTACAAAAGCAACTCCAGAAACCCCCTTTCCTTTGTGCCCTGTGAGGACAAACTCTGAGAAGACAATGTCATGAATGAATAAGTGAGCCTTCAGCAGACATCGGATGGTCCTGATCAGGAGCTATCTAGCATCCAAAATTATGAGTAATAAATTTCTGTTGTTTGTAAGCCACTAATTTATGATATTTTGTCCAAACAGACTAAGACACTAATTTAGAAGGATTAGGTAAAAATAAGATAAATTCAAATTACTTGTAACCCTTTGAAATAACAGCAGGCCCTTAGTTCATCCCCACTGACTTTCTATGGATTTGTGTAATATTCTCATATATTTTGCCTCTGCATGCTGTACATCCACAAGCCATTACTGTTGTTCTTCTTATTGTTTTTCAACACCAGTTTAAATTTTGTTATACTTACTGTGTCCATTACTCTTTCTTCCTCCTTGCATTTCTGTGTTTCTACTGGAAATGATTTTCATTGTGACTGAAAAAAATTCTCTTTTGTAATTTTTTATAGTGCAGTCCTAACAACATCAAATTCTACAAACTTGTTTGTTTAAAAATATCTTCGCTTTTCCTTTCATTTAGGTGTACAGAATTCTACATCAACAAAGTTTTTTATGTCCTTTTGAAATATTATGGATACATACTAGTTACACATATTTATGGACTACATGTGATATTTTGAAATAAAAATACAATATGTCACACTTAAATCAAGGTAATTAGGGTGTCCATTACCTCAAACATTTATTATTTCTTTGTGTTAGGAACATTTCAATTCAACTCTTTCAGTTATTTTAAAATACACAATGAGTTATTGCATATTTATAATACACAATAGTCACCCTATTGTGCCACTGAACACTAGATTTTATTCTTTCTACCTTTACTTTTGAACCCATTAACTATCTCCTCTTTGTTGTCCCCTCTCCACTACCCTTCCCACCCTCTGATAAGCATCATTCTACTCTCTTCTTTCCTTGAGTTCAATATTTTAGCTCCCACATATTTAATGATATCATGCAAAATTATGTCTTTATGTGCCTGATTTATTTTACTTAACATATTGTCTTCCAGTTCCATTCATCATCTTACCCCAGTTCAAATAGTTTTATTTTAATCAAAAAGACAGGCAATAACAAATGCTGACAAGGATGTATATAGCAAGGGCGACCCTTGTACACTGTTGATGAGAATGTAAATTACTAGAGGCATTATAGAACAATGTGAAGGTTTTTCAAAAAAAACCAAAAATAGGACTATCATATGATCCAGCAATCCCACTTCTGGGAATATATTTAAAATAAAGGAAATCAATATATCTAAACAGATATGTGCACTCCCATGTTTATTGCAGCACTATTCACAATAGACAAGACATGAAACCAATCTACGTGTCCATCAATAGATGAATACATTAAAAAATACAAAATAGAATATTATTCAGCCATAAAAAGAGGGAAATATTATAAACAGAGATTTTATTTTTGATTATTTTATTTTCTTTTAGTGATTGCCAGCTTTTAACAATAAATTACTCCATTATATTCTTTTTTTCATAGTTTTAATTCAGAAGTCCACCATTAGTCTTGACTTCTTTGAAAGCAATATATGTTTTTGGTCAGTCTGCTTTTAATCTTTTTTTCTAGTAGTTTACTGCTTGTGAATGACCTTTTTGCATTATCCTGTGACACTAAAATTTCACCAAGTATATTTCCTGGTTCTATAGTATATTTTACTCTTTTTAAATCAATGATGGTTACTATTGTTTTAGATCTTTGATACTTTGATAAATAGTTTCGCTACTACTTTAACATAAAAAACTGTACATTAAATTTAAAAATTCATAAATACATACACAAGGGATGGATGGTCTTGTAGTGCAGTTAAATTATAGTTGGCAAAGAAAAAAAAATACCTATTTAGTGCTGCTTTAAATGTCAGCCATTTTCCCCCAGTTACCCAATCTACATTTTCAATGCTGCTTTCTCAAATGTATTTGTAAGAAATCAAACGAGAGTCTAAATCATGAATTGTTAAGTTTTAGTATTCATATTATGTGAATATTAATATAATATTTTGTAACTGACATATTTGTATTTATCATTTTCCAGCATTTTATTTACTATTTTTTATGTACCAAAGACTGCACTTGCAACAATTTCCAGAGTATACATTCTTTCTAATTTGAAGAGAAATAAATGGAAATGTATTACCATAAACCATCTCCAGATACATAAGCTAATACATGACATTCCCACCTGATCATGATTCTTACAGAAATTATAAGTAATAATGAATATCTATCTATATATACTAATAATGTATATGTGTGTATACAGACATATATATGAAGAAACATAAGCCAATAAAAGCAAAAGACTATCTATATATATATATTGGCTTATGTTTCTTCAAGGCTCACTAAAAGTATGCATGTAATCATCATATAGCTATTAAGGAAAACAGTATGTAGGTTCCTCAAAAAACTACAAATAAAACTACTGTATGAACCACAATTCCACTTCTAGGTTTAAATCCAAAGGAATGAAAATCAATATGTCAAAGAGATATCTGTACTTTAATGTTAATAGCAGCATTATTTAAAATATCCAAAATATGTAATCAATCTTAGTGTCCATCAATAAACATCTAGATAAAGAAAATGAGGTATATATACACAATAGCATACTGTTCAGCCTTAAAAAATAAGGAAATCTTTTTATGAGTGACAAAGTAGATGATTTTGGAGGAGCTTATGCTAAGTAAAGTAAGTTAAGTACCGAAAAACACATACCACATTTTCTCACTTACATGTGAAATGTAAAATGGTCGAACTGATACAAGCAGAGAGTAGAATGGTGGTTAGTAGAGGCTGGGAGTCGGTGGTGGGGTATGGGAGTAGGCAAGGGGGAGAAGTTAGTCTTGAACTTATTAAATCTTACTGTAAGCATGTCCATTTGACACTGCCTGTTCATATTAGGAGCAGCATGCATTATATCTCAGATCAGAATTTATCTTTTTTAATGTTATGTACCATTTTTTATTTTAGTTAAAAGAATATTTAAGAGAAGCCAACCTTCAATAAATTGCCATGTTTCGGCAAAAATTAAATTACATATTAATAAATCATTTTAAAATTAACATGTCTACCTTGAAAAACCTCATAAAATCAGAGTAACTATTTTAATAAGCATATTTCAGAAATATTTTCCATTGTAGGCATATTCCAGAAGTTTTAACAGCATGCTATGCTAATGATACTCCCACTCAACTTTAAATACTTTAAATACATATATGCAGGAGAAAAAAAAAAACCATCATCACAGAAGGTAATTAAAGGTAGAAATAAAATCAAGACAATTCTTAAAATATATTTTAAATCTTTCTCATTAATCAGTCGTTTTTCAAATGTAAATCATCTAAGAAACATTTGATTGACTACTGTGTTCAAGGCTCTTAACGTTATCCTGGTGCTTTGCTTCAGGTTCTTCTGAAAGCCATGTCTGAGACAAGGTCTTGGAGCAAGTGGTTGATTTAGAGATGATCACGGGAAGCAGGGGTATGCGTGTGTTGAGAATGAGATGGGACAAGATTAAAAGCCACAACAAGGGTGCCCTATAAAATTCACTGTCGTAGGTTGCTTCTTTCTGTTGGGAGTTGCTTCTTTCTGAATCGGAGAAAATTAGAGGCGAAATTTGGAAGCTCCCACAAGAAATATTGGTGTCTTGGATTTTTATTTACTGGCTCCTGAGCCCCTTTATTTGAAGGTCACCACTAGGTATATTATCTTCTTCAGGGGATTTAAGTGTAATGTACAACACTTAAACACAAAGTACAGTGTACATTGAACATGCAGGGAGTTTGCTCCAGGTATGAGAAAATGTCCCAGAGCAAATGCAGAAGATGAGCAACAGGCACTTGTGGGGTCAGATAGTGGCAATGTGAAATGAGCCTGAGGTCACATAGAATATTTTAGCCATTCTAGCTGAGATCAGTTGAGGACTAAGGAAGTATAATGCAGACAGTAGAAGTATCTACCACACCTGGAAATAGAAAAATGAGTAACCATAGGTCACTGAAGGAACCATTTAGAAGTCTGGAAGAAGATACTGGCTTTTAAATGAAAACTTAACAACAACAAAAAAAAGGAATGATGTAAAATAGAGTTATGTAATAAATAAAATATATGCTCCAAGTGTTAAAGACCACATTTGCTAGGTAAAGAGTTACTGATTGCCAAGTATATTAGCTTCCTATTGCTGCCGAAATGAATTACCACAAATGTCATGCCTTAAAACCATACAAAGTTATTTCCTTACAGTTCTGGGAGCCATAAAAGTTCAAAATCAGGCATATTGAGCTAAAGTGATTATGTCCACAGGACTGGTTCCTTCGGGAGGATCTAGGAGAAAATCTGTTTCTTTGCCTTTTCCATCTTCTAATTCCGCCCTACATTCCAAGTCTCATGCCTCCACCCCATGCCCTATCTTTAAAGCCAGTCAATGTAGCATCTCTCCTCTTTGAGCTCTGCTTCCATCCTTACAACTTTTCTCTCCCTGACTCTGACTCTACTGCTCCTCTCTTATAAAGATCCTTGTGATGATATTGAACCCACCTGGGTAATTCAGTGCCATCTCTCCCTTTCAAGATCATTAACTTAATCACATCTGAAAGTCCATTTTTCTATATAAGCTAATTCATTTGCAAGTTCCTGGATTAAGATATGGATATCATTGAGAGGCCATTACTCAGCCTACCAAACCAGATACATTTGAAGTAAAAAGAAAATTTGAGAATTTTATCAGAGAACGAATGAATAAAATCTAGCTATTCTTTGATACTCTGGTGTTTTGTAAAACTCACATGTAGTTCTATCTACTTCTCCAATGGTGTCAAAGTTTTGATTTAAGACAAATTTTCTATGAAATTTAAACATCTCCAAATTGCAAATAAAAAACAAAATATGGATGGATTACTCCAGATCAATTTAGTAATTTTTTCTCTGGTCAAAATAGTTTTTTGTGCCATTCAAATCTATGTTTAGACATAAAGAGTTGGGTTGAATATTCTGTAACAACTATCTAAAAAATTCATTCTTCTTTTCCTGTTATTAAGAAAATATTTAGCGTCGCTTAATCATTTCCCCAAAACATATAGTACATTCCATGTTTATTGTGAGGACTACTTACTTCATTTATTTACTACCGTTTTATCCCCTTTAAGTAATGGGAACATAATTGCTGGCAAATATCCATAGACCGGACATTTTGGAAAAGCTGTCGCTCTAAGTCAGGGTAAAGCTGCCTTAGATGCCAGAAATATATTTCAGCTCTATATCTGATTGTCCTAGTAAATGTCAGGAAAGAGCAGTTTTAAGTACGTTTTCATAAAAAGCCTATAGTGTGCAGTGGATTTCATTATCTTGACTAATGGGTACATTTTGTAGTACAGTTTCAGTGACTCAAAGTCCAGATATTCTCCAGTGATTTATAATTCTGATTATCAGGTTCTTCTGCATGAGGAACCAGCTATTTCATCAGAGAGTTCTCACTTGTGCAATTCTTTATCTTGAATCAAACCTATTCATGGAAAGAAAGATTTAAGAAAGCTTTCTAAATTTTTCAAAAACATAACATTAAATCTACATTTGCAACCTACAGTCTCAGAAAATTCAAAGGTTACAATCGGAATTTGCTAAATAAGTGTTTGTATTCTGTCATTCATTGGATACACAAACCACACACATACACATAATCAAGTACAAACCCACAAGTACAGTTGCTCTGCCAATTAAAAGATACTTTATTATTAAATATTATCTAGAAAATTCCCATAAAATTATTACCAAAAGTACCATGAAAAGCAGTTGTAAATAAAAAAATTATACCTTGGAATACTTCAAAGTGAATTTTGAAAAATAATTATTCATACCTTTACAATTTCATTATTAATACAGAAAAGAACACACATTGTAAGAGTACATCATTACTCTACTCAGATCATGAAGCAAAACATTGCCAAACCTCAGAATTCTCTCAGTGCTCCTTTTTGATTTCCAACATCATGAATTATTTGCCACTTTTTGTCTTTTATTTAAGTGCAATTCTATAACAGGCAGACTTGTGACTCATTTCATAAGGCTTTGATTATGCACTGATGATTTGGAGGGTCCTGTCTTCTGTCTCTGGGAAGATGTTAGTATCTGATTTAAGGAATGCTAATTTTGTGATATCGAAGACAACTATGCAATATAAGCCTTTTTATAATATATTTTTAAAACCTCCAAAGTAATCAAATGATACACAATTTTATACATGCAAATTGATTTTTAAGATACAATCAGTGTCATCCAGAACATTGGGCATATCACGTGGATTACAAAGTTACAACCTCTGCAAATACATCTTGTAATCAAGAAGATGCACATTTGTTTTTAGTGGCTTCAATATATTCAAGACAGCTGGGCTTTTAGAGAACTATTCATTTTAGTTTAAAGAAATTTTTTAAAGATTTAAAGGAATATGCAAAAGTTGCCCCAAGTTACCTTATGCATGAAAAAAATGCCATTCTGGAAACCCCCAAACACTTTTGTAAAGTGGTGACCATCATAATTTAAAATCATTTTTTTTCAAGAATGCCAAATAATAGGCCGGCAGCAGTGGCTCAAGCCTGTAATCCCAGCACTCTGGGAGGCTGAGATGGGCAGATGACTTGAGGCCAGGAGTTCGAGACTAACCTGGGGAATTTGGCAAAACCCCATCTCTACTAAAAATACAAAAATTAGTAGGGCATGGTGGTGTGTGCCTTTGATCCCAGCTACTCGAAAGGCTGAGGTGGGAGAATCTCTTGAACCCAGGAGGCAGAGGCTGTAATGGGCTGAGATTACACCACTGCACTCCAGTCTGGGCTACAGAGTAAGACTCTGTCTCAAAAGAAAAAAAAAAAAAGTCAAATAAGCCAATATTAAAGATATTATTGACATATTTTAATTAAAAAATATTTTAGAGGAAAACCATTAATTTATAAGGATTCTCTTAAAATATTATGTCAGTATTGACAAATGGAATTTTTCTGTCCTTGCCTATATACTATGCATTGGACAAAGCAGTGTGTCCGACCCTTTTTACGCCAGAACACATTGTAAAAATGGATACACTTTATGTAGTGGAAGAAATCAGGCTGGGTCTGGCTGTCTCCACCATTACCCAGACACACTGAGAGCAAGTGGGATCACTAGGTGAGGATCTGTTAGAGGCATCCCAGAGTGCTCTTTCATACCCATTTGGACACTTTTGATAAAGCCTTGCTACTCAGTGCAGTCTGGAGAAAAGCCTGTTTTGAAATTACCTGGGAATTTGTTAGAAATTGGGAAGCATAGTCTTCACACCATCCCTGCAAAACTTGGTTACATTTTAATACGATTTTGCATGACAATTTGCACATTATAATTTTAGAAGTACTGCTTTAAAAAAGTAAGAATGCTGATTCTAAGTTTGGTTTGAAATAAGATAACTAGGATATATAGTATATATATACACACACACACACATATATCCTATATATGTATGAAATATATATATATATATATTTCATTGGTGGAATGGAATGGTTACAATCAGAGTATGTGGATATTTTACTTGCATTTTAATACAAATATTTTAAACATGAAATAGAGCAATCTCTTAATTAAAACTTGCCATTTCTTACAAATGGTTTCTCATTCAAATATGTATACCTCTTTCTTTCCTCATTCTGATTTATCTGAGGAATAGTCAAGAACAACTTTATTAATTTAGCACCTGGGAAAGTAATTTGTCTATGTTTCTATTTAAAAACATATTTAAAGCGTGAGATTAGGTTTTAAGGACATATTAGTTATTCTATAACTTTCTGTTGTCTTAGATAAAAGTATTTTTTTAATATCTTTAGGTATTTGCTTATTTCCAATACTTTATCACGTTTCAAAGTGTACCAAAGAGGAAACTCTATTATCTTTTGTTTTTGGAGAGATTTTTCAAAAGGGGTTATGAAAAGGAGAGGTGCGTTTGCCCATTTTATGAAAGTAAATAGAGGTTGAATATTTCTTATTCAAAATACTTGGGATCAGAAGTGTTTCAGGTTCCGGACTTCCTTGGATTTTGTAATATTTGCATTATACTTAACAGCTGAGCATCTCTAATCCAAACATCTTACATTGGAAATGCTCCGATAAGCACTTCTTTCTTGTTTTATGTTGGTGCTCAGAAAGTTTTAAGTTTGGGAGCACTTTGGATGTCAAATTTTTGGGTTAGGGATGCTCAGCCTGTATTTCAGACATTATTTGCAATACACTTTGGGACACTGTTGTCAAAGTTGCAGTTTGTCTCCTGGAAGTTTTGCTCCCCACTGCTTCCAATGAATCAGAGAAATCTGATGCTATCTGATAATTATGAGATTTCTGCATTAAGATTCTATTCTGCTGCATTTGTTTTAACTTTTTAGCCAATCATTTTTAAAAATATAATTTCAGGCATGTTTATAAGGTCCTGAACTCTAAACTCCTTATGAGTCTGAAAATATGGAGATTTCTGCTAAAAGATTCATTTTCATACTATATCATGGCAGAAATAATGATTATGTTTACCCTAAGTTACTCATAGTTTTTAAAAGCTTCTGTCATTTTCTTCACTATTGACATTATTCTTGAAATTATATACATTTCTGTGTTCAAAGGACATATAATGAAAAGGTAATATGCTTTAAGTAAATACTTTATCTAAAATCTCTCCAACAAATTTATTATCAGCAAAATTTATCTGAAAGGTTAATAGCAATTATCTTTACATCTATCTGTATTTATTTATTTAATGTCAGATACTTGGTGAAATGTTTCCTTAAAGCAAATAAGCAACCAAAGAAAGAAGCAAACAAAACAAGGGTATAAGATAATTTCTTTGTACTACGGGGGGAGGAGATTTTCATGCTACATATTTTTCGTTTAGGTGCTAGAATTCTTCAGTATTTTAATCTGTGTATGCTGATTGTGAAATGGAATAGTTACAATCAGAATATGTGGATATTTTATTTGTATTTTGATACAATTATTTTAAACATGAAATAGGATAATCTCTAAATATCTTAAATGTACATATAAATTGTGCAGTTTATGCCCAAAGAAGACACACAACAAATCTTGACATAGGAAATAAAGCTAGGCACTAAGCTAAATACACACACACACACACACACACACACACACACACACACACATTTTAGAATTAGATATACTGTCTAATGATGTTATAAAAATACCAATGAGTAAAAAATATATATAAAACAGTACAAATACTAAATTAAGTAGTATGCTTTTTGTTTTCTTTGAAAATTGAAAAATCTGTCTACAATACATAGTATGATGTTATCATTTGTAAAATCCTTGGAATCAGAAATGCTAGAGAGCAAAGTCTTCATCCCTAAATTTGGCATTCCCTACCTAACACTCTCTCAGTTATACTATTTATTAGCTGAATAACTTTGAAAATTATACATTGCATCTAAAATTCATAATGCTATAAATTCTATGCTGCTATACATCAGCCTATCAGAAACTTTTTGTTTACATACCATATCATAGAATTTCACAATTTGTTGTTTCATTTTAAGGTTACAACTTCATCTTTCTGCAGTAGTCATTATATAAAGTCATTAAAATATTTTACAAATATTTCTGAGTCTTACCAATATCCCGACTAAATATTCACCTGAGAACTTTCTCTTGAAATGCTATGCTAAACAATGTTGTTTTTCTGTGGAAATAAATGGTTCTTTCTGTCAAAATAAGTGATCTTTTGAGGGAGGGGTTATATTTCCCTTCGGAAGCCAAGAAACACACATGTAATACAATGAATGTTTTCGTCCCTCCCAAATTTATGTGTTGAAGCCCTAACCCCTAAAGTGATAGCATTAGGAGACGGAGCTCAGGGAGGTGATTAGGTGTTGAAGGTAGAACCTTCAGGAATGGGAGAAATACCCTCATAAGAGAGACCTCAAGAGATTCCTTGCCTCTTCCATCATGTGAAGACATAAGGAAAAGACCAGTCTATGAACCAAGAAGTAGGCCCCCACCATATACCATGCACTAAATCTGCAGCACTTTGATCTTAGACTTCCCAGCTCCCAGAAATATGAGGAATAAATGTTTGTTATTTAAAGGCCATACGGTCTATTGTATTTTGTTATAGCAATCCATATAAACTATGACATCTTTAAGAATTACATTTTTCTAACTTACCTTTTGATATTGTACTTTTCCCTTTTCCTAAATCTGATTTTATAATTTGATTTTATTTTCTTCATTTTATCATGCAAAATACTATAAGCCACTTTAAATAAGTTTATGTAGAGAGACAGAAATTAATGGACCAACCAATACATTAATTAATAAAGTAAACCCATGAAAAGTATTTTTAATCTGTTAAGGTATGAAAGCAGAACACTAATCCTCATTTGAAAAAATCACTATAACTGAGACCTTTCATTAATTTTTTTATAAGCTTAAAGAACACACGCTCATTTGGTGTTTCATCATTTTGAATAGTTTTATTCAATATAGTAATAGTATAGCAGATTGTATTTCAATGTATTCTATGATAACTCCAATAGAGAATGACAATAATTTAATTTAAAAAATTGATAAAGAGATTGAGTTAAAGGACAGGATGATATAGTTTGCAAATAATGTTTAGGAGAGTTAATAAAAATATTAATATATGTATTGATTTAATTGTTCACACAAACAAAAATAAAGTAAAAATTCAGTTTAAACTTCATTGTGGTGAATCCATTTAATCTTAAATGGAATTATAGTTTATATTTACATAATTATGTTCTTCCTTAGTTTCAGGTATGGTTAAAAGTCAGAGAAAATGATATGAAGTCTCATTAACCATGATAAGGGACTTGTACATATTAAAACAGGCCTTTAACATTTTTCCCAAGTATATGTCCATTGACTCAGTGAAAATAATTTATGACCTCTTAATTTAGCACAATGATTTTCCAGAGCTTTCTAGCAGACAAGCCATCTATCCCTTTAATTATTTGAACACATTATCAGGACTGTAAATAAACATCTTTACTAAATTTTAGTAACATTTAATAGGTTTTTTTTTAACACTACAGTGACATTTAATATCTGAAAATAATAATAGTTTATCTTTTAGGTTGATGTTTAATCAACCATTTATTCTTTCCTTTACCCATTCATGCAGAAATGTTTAATGAACACCTACTATGTGACAGAAACTCTCCTAGATGTTGGAGATTTAACCAAATAAGAAAAGAAAAACACAAATATAAAACAAGACAGACAGGATACTTTTACTGTTAAGAGAGAGAGGCCATAAATAAGCCAAGAGCTAAATACATAATTATAACTTCAGATCAGATAGTTCTTTTGAGGAAAAGAAAGCCATATGCAGTATAAACGATAGGATTTGGTCATCAGGGAAGTTCTCCTGCAGATGTGACAGTGCCTCAGAGCCCTGCACCAAGTGAGGGAGAACACCTTGAGAAATAAAGTATGATTCCCGAGATAAAAAGCAGTTAGATATTTTTAAGGAAAACACAGGAAAATGGGATTGACCATAGTTTACATGGGAGGAGTGTATACAAGACAATCATAGTGACAGAAGTCAGAACAGATAAAGTCTTGAGATAAGGGTAAGAATTTTAAAATAGTTTCCCCAGTAAGATGGAAGCCATTGTAGAAATTGAGCAAGGTTAGCATATAATCTGAGTTGCATTTTTAAGTGATTACTCTGATGGTTCTGAAAATGTAAGTCCTATGAAAGACTCAATGACGTGATTTATGTGAATCTGCAGACATGTTCACTGTCACTTTTGAAGCCAGTGTGCAGGCGCAAGATCCATTCAGCGTCCACTGCTTTTCCCCATACTGGCAGCCAGATGCAGAAGTGGCAGCCCCGTGAGAGCTAGGTGTGCAGTAAGAGTCTCTACAAGAAATATACTCTGTGTCACCCATTGGATGATTTTCTAAAATGAACTCAACAGTCTCAATTTCCTTTAGGTGGAAGGTTTTTATCCTTTTATCTAACCTGCTTGAAAAGGGGCCTCTGAACCCATGTCAGCTCTGACCGGTTCCACTGAGTCTCTGTCTCCGTCCAACACTATTAGAATCAGATGACCTATTTGCCTTGCTCCTGGCATCTCCATAGTCTCTCAGAGGGATAGGGTTACAACACAGCAATGCTGAGGAACTAATGCTGTTTGGTGAATTTTTACTAAAAAGTAACAGGAAAAGAAAAGGAATCTGTGTATATACTACTTTATATTACTTTGCCATCTTTTCCTCTAGTAGTCAAGAAACAGTAACTCTGTATGATCTGCTCAACTGGAGCAACAAGTGAGTGAGAAATCCCATTTTTTCTTGTCATTTACAATTTTGAATTAGGCTGTGGCCAGGAACTTTGAAATTTCCTTCTCTTCTAAATGACCTAAATTTATTTTTCCCCTCCTGCTTGCTTCCCTTGGATTGTATCATCAAATAAATTTTTTAACACATCAGATTATAGATACATAGATAGAGAGAGAGATAGAGAGATAGATAGATAGACAGATAGATAGATAGATAGATAGATAGATAGATAGATAGATAGATAAATAGACAGAAAATGATAATTAATTGTGGTGATGACCACAGGAAAAATAAAGTCTCAGACACAAGTTTGAAGTTGAAAAGTTTCCCCACCTGGAAGAAAGGGGAAATTGGAACCTTGTTTCTCGTGATTTGTGAGGTTGTGCTTTCATAGATGCCTGTTTGGGAGGATATGAAGGCAACAATCACTGGAACAATGACAATGATAATGATAGACTGTGGTGTGACGTAGCTGTTTTCAACAGAACTCACAAGCTTGCTAAAAATGAAAAAAGTTCAGACAGCTATAAGACAGCTTATACTGTAAAGGCTAGAAAGCCAGAAAAATCTATATGGCCACTTTAAATGATACTAAAGTTGTAGGAAAAACTACTGAAAGCAGGCTTGAAATGGGAATGTTAGGAGGAGTGAAACAGCAAAGAATACAAATTGCTGCCAAATCAAGTTCCTGATGGCCATTTGTATGTCTTTTTTTGCAAAAAATTATATTCAAATCATTTGCTCATTTTTCAATTTGTGATTTTTTTTGTTTGTTGTTTGTTTGTTGTTTTGCTATTGAGTTCTTTGAGTCTCTTACATATTCTGGTTATTAATTCTTTTTCAGATGGATAGTTTGCAAATATTTTCTCTTATTCTGTGGGTTGTTTCTTCACTTTGTTGATTGTTTCCTTTGTTGTGCAAAAGTTTTTTAGCTTGATGTCATCTCATTTGCCTATTTTTGCTTTGGTTGCCTGTGCTTTTGAGGTCTTCCACAAAATCGTTTGTCTAAATCAATGTCCTGGAGCATTTTCCCGAAGTTTTATTCTAGTAGTTTCATAGTTTGAGGGCTTAAATTTAAGCCTTTCATCCATTTTGATTTGATTTTTATATATGGTGAGAGATAGGGCTCTAGTTTCATTCTTCAGCATATACTTCTCTAGCTCTCCCAGCAAAGTTTATTGAAGAGACTGCGCTTGCCTTTTTGTACATTATTGGCACCTTTGTCAAACCTGAGTTGGCTGTAAGTGGGATTTGAATCTGTATTCTCTCTTCTGTTCAGAGGTTCTGTGTTTCTGTTTTTATGCCAGTAGCATGCTGATTTGGCTACTATATCTTGGTAGAAGATTTTGAAGTCAAGTAGTGTGATGCCTCCAGCTTTGTTCTTCTTTCACTCAGGATCGCTTTGATTACACAGAGTCTTTTGTGGTCCATACAAATTTTAGATTGTTTTCCTCTATGTATGTGAAGAATGTAATTAGATTTTGACAGGGATTGCACTGAATTTGTAAATTGCTTTGAGTAGTATTGCCATTTTAGCGAAATTAATCCTTCTAGTACATAAGCATGGGATATTTTTCCCATTTGTTGTGTCCTCTTCCCTTTTTTTAATCAGTATTTTATAGTTTCCCTGTAGACCATTCACTTCTTTGGTTAAATTGATTCCTAGGTATTTTATATTCTTTATAGTTTTGTAAATGAAATGATATTCTTGATTTCTTTTTCAGATACCTGCAGCTATATACAAATGTAACTTGTTTTGTAAGGTGATTTTGTATCCTGAAACTTTACTGAAATTCCTTATTAGTTCTCAGAGTGTTTGTTTTTTGGTGGAACTTTTAGGTTTTTTTTAAGTAAAAAGTCATGTCGTCTCTAAACAAAGCGATTTGACTTCTCACTTTATAATTCCAATGCCATTTATTTCTCTCTCTTGCTTTATTGCTTTGGCCAGGACTTTTACAAATTCAAAGAGGCAACGATGTAGAAAAAATGCTGAACATCACTAATCATTAGGGAAATATACATCAAAACCACAATGAGATATAATCTCGTCCTAGTTAAAATGGCTTTAATAAAATAGATAGGCAATAACGGATGCTGATGAGGCTGTATATAAAGGATAACTTTTTTACATTGTTGGTGGGAATGTAAATTAGCACATGCAGGTTCATAACAGTCTGGAAAAAACCTCAGTGTTCCCCAAGGAATGAATGGATAAATGGCAACAACAAAAACACATAATGGAATATTATTCAGCCATAAAAAATAATGAAATCCCATCAAGAGAGTTTATAATTGTTTAATTGTGTTTTGGTTATTTTAAAAATTTGGTTATATTTAAAAATTATATTACCCTGTTGCATTCTGTTTTTCAAATTTTTAATTCAGAAGTCCATCATCAGTCTCAGCTTCTTTGAAGGCATTTATCTTTTTAGTTTGGCTGCTTTCACCAATGTATAAATGAATCAATAAATATGGTGTGTGTGTATATATATACATACATATATACATATATATGTGTATATATACATATATACACACATATATGGTGTGTGTGTGTATATATATGCATATATACATATATGTATATATACATATATACATATATATACACACACACACAATGGAATATTAGACATAAAAATAAAATTTGGTTATTTGCAGGAGCATGAATGGAAATAGAGATCATTATGTAAACTGAAATATGCCAAGCAAAGAAGGAAAACTATTGCAAGTTCTCGTCCATGTGTGGGATCCCAGAGGCTGGAGAGGAAATGGAGAGGAGTTGATTAATGGGTACAAACATACAGTTGGAAGAAGAAATAAGATCAACTGTTTGATAGATAAGTAAGGTGACTATAGTTTATAATAATCTATTGTACATTTCAACATAGTAGGAAGATAATAAATGATTGTAGCAAAAAGACAAATATTTAAGGCGATGAATATTCCAAGCACACTGATTTGATCTTACAAATTACATAAATACATTAAATCATTACACGCATTCAGAAACTATGGACATCTATTATGTATCAATAAAAGTTATTCTAAAAAGTCAGATATTCTGAGTCAATCTGAGTTCTAATGGAACAGAAAATGTGATCATGAGACCCAGAATGTCAGTATTAGTGTGGATGACACTCAGTATCTTGAATTCCCAAAGTTTCTTGGGGCAATCTGGCCAACTAAATTGGTGTGTTTCTCATGATGAGAGAAAAATCACCAAATTGGCATGTTTTTTATCATGAAAGAAAAATCACTTAACGTTTGTTAGGAATTTATAATACCTTACCCGAGGCTGGTTTGAAACAACACTCTTTTCTTCAAGACTGTTTAAACATCTGTTATTGACTCTAAGGCAAAAAATAGAGTTAGTTATCTCCAAAAGATGAGCAGACAAACAAGATCAGTTTTCACATTTACACACACACACGGCTCTGTGACAAAGAGATCGCAGAATTACTTAATGTGTATTTTTACCGCATGTACGAAAATGTATCTTGGGGGTTTATAATAATAAGGAAAAAATCATATAAGGTTAAAAAGAAAGTATTTTTTAACATGGGGCAATCACTTATGATTTAGAAGTCAATGTTCTGGCAAGGACACTCACAGTCCTTCTGTGTTTGCAGAGATGGCTCCCTGAAGACTGAAACAATGATTGCTGGCACTGTGCTGAAACTTCTTTGACACTGACTTAAGGAAGGAATCAAAAGCTCAGATAAGTGGGAATGTTCTAATAAATCTGATAAACCACCACCTGATTAGATTACCTGAGAGGGCCCAGAAGATACTCCTTTCATTAGTCCATGGTGAATACATGTGTAAATGTGGCACCCATATCTTTGCAAACCTCACTGATGGCTGGGCTAGCATGAAAATGCTTCCTGTTACTGACACATCTTTGTTACATAAATGAGGTTAATGGGATTCTAAAGTGAGAGAGCACAATTAAAGAATTTAACTACCAAAGACTAGCTGAAGTTAGTTTATGTGAGGTGCATCAACACTGGGGTTGGAGTAAGAGTCCCTTCATCCAAAGGAATACATATGTGAATGGATTAAAACTTATTATATGCCTAGGGAAAAGTACATATGCAGTTAACTAATGTTGCTTACTTTGTATATTTCAAAAATTTAAAAGGTGGCAGGAAGATACTAACATTAGCAACCACAATGAAAAAATTAATTTCGTCGCTCAGAGTATTAATTTCCTATGGCTGTCATCACAAATCACTACAAACACAACCACCTAAACACCTGTTTATTACCTCACAGTTCTACTGGTCAGAAATCCAGGTGGACTCAGCCAGGTTCTCTTCTCTGGATATTGTAAGACCAAAGTTTAAGGCATTGACCAGATTGAGCTCCTCTCTCAAGAAACTCAGAAAGAATCTCTTCCTAAACTCCTTCAGTTGGTTTGAAGAACTCAATTCTTTGTGACTGTACTTCTGTGGTTCCTATTTACTTGCTGGCTGTTAATGATAGGTTGTTTTTCTCTTAAAGGTTGTGTACATTTCTATTCATTTGCCCCTTTTATCTCAAAGTCAGGGAGAGTTTATTGAATTCTTCTCACTCTTCCATTTTCGCCATTTTCTCAGGCTTTCTTCTGCCGACAGGCAGAGAAAGATCTCTGTATTTAAGATCTCATGTTACTATACCCAGCTCACCTGGATAGTTGCCCTGTCTGAAGGCCTGTTGTTCTGCACAACATATAATAATTGTGGAAGTGATGTCTTTTTATATTTACAAGGTTTGAGGATTAGGACAGACATTTGGAGACTGGAGGAGGCATTTACAAAAATGTTGTTTACCTCAGTGAGTTTCTAAAGCTAAGTCAATTCTCAAACCCAAAGCTCACTCATAAAAGGTAAGGCTGGATGTACTTGACAAAAAAAACCTAGTGCTATTACTACTAGTGTATACAATACCTTCCAGTCCTACACCAGATGTACCAGCAGCCACATTTAGGAGGCAGGAGATTCTGATGTGCTGCCCAGATGTCCCTTTCAGGACTCGCATCCTCATTTCTCCAGATGCCAGGAGAGTTGGCTTTTTTTTTTTTTTTTTTGAGATGCAGTCTCGCTCTGTCACACAGGCTGGAGTTCGGTGGCACGATCTCAGCTCACTGCAGCCTCCACCCCCTGAGTTCCAGAGATTCTCCTGCCTCAGCCTCTCTAGTAGCTGGGATTACAGGTGCCCGCCACCACGCCCAGCTAATTTTTGTATTTTTAGTAGAGACAGGGTTTCACCATATTGGCCAGGCTGGTCTCAAACTCCTGACCTTGTGACCACCTGCCTCGGCCTACCAAAGTGTTGGGATTACAGGCTTGAGCCACCGCACCAGGCCAGGAGGGTTGGCTTCTAATGCCTCTCAGCTGAATAACTCTCTCGAACTTAATTGTGTTTGGTCAAGGAAGCTGATTGTTTAAATGTATGTTCCTTCTCTGGTAGTAGCCCATGCCCAGGGATTAGTCAATGTGTTGTACCTGGCCCTTTGTTTATATTCAAATTAACTCTGAAGAGTTAATTTGTCAGTAACTCTGTCAGAGCTACATTATGTATAGCTGAGGCTTTCAGGGCAACTGAATTATATTTCTTCTTATTCTTCTGACCAGTTATATTCCTGTTTTCCTCCCCATGGTTTATATATTTCTAAAAGGCAAAAACATATCCTTCATACAAATGTTTGCCTCAGAGTCTGTTTTCCAGGAAGTCAGTGAAGTACATAAGTACACTGAGGAAAGAAAAGTACCTAGACTTTTTGAAGACAATTAACATAAAGGCTCTGTGCTAACTGATAACTGTTGATACGAATGGTGAAGAATTTTAATTCTTACTTAAGCACTAAAAGGGAAAACAACACATTCTATACATTCCACTGGCTCTCTCATTTCTGGATCTCACAGGTAGAGAAGTGAGGGAGATGTGTCTTTTTTTTTAATGGAGCATCAGACACCTATATAAGAAACTTCTATTGTAATAGACTTAATGACTTTGCCTAGTCTCATAACTGACTCATACGAGCTTACTGTATTCACTAGACTGTATCATATTTTTCCTATTAACCAGTATTAATCAAAAAAGCAAAATGCCAAAGCAGAATAAAAACTATATGTATTGACATTCATAAGAAATGTATTTATGAATGTCATAATATAAATCCATGCAAAATGACATTTTCACCATAAAGGTCACAGTAAAAAGAAAAATAAAATGTTGGGCCAAGCACAGTGACTGATGCTTGTAATGTACGTCATTTGGGAGGCTGAGGTCAGTGGATTGCTTGAGTCCAGGAGTTTGAGACCAGCCTGTGCGGCACAGTGAAACCCCATCTTTACAAAACTACAAAAAATTAGCCTGGCGTGGTGGCATGCACCTGTAGTCCAACAACCCAAAAGTCTGAGCTCCAGAGGTCAAAGCTGCAGTGAGCTGTGACTGCACCATTGCACTCCAGCCTGGGTGACAGAGTGAGATCTTGCCTAAAAAAAGAAAAAAAAAAAAAGTCTTACATTATATATTATCTTTCTAATGCTATGTAACATATTACTACATATTTAGTAAAATAATACTCACTTATCGGTTCACATTTCCTTAGGTCAGAAGCCCAGATGGACTTGAGTAGGTTCTCTGCAGAGAGTTTCACAAGTCGAATAACCCACACCAGCCAGATGGTCTCTGTGGGAACTCGAAGGGAGAATCCACTTCTAGCTGTATTCAAGTTAATGATCAAGTTCTGTTCTTTGAAGTGTAAGACTAAGGTCCCCATTTCTTTGCTATCATCAGCTAGGGACCATTCTTACCTTCTAGAAGAAACCTGAATTCCTTTGTGGGTGACCCCCCCCAACCCCATTCAAAATTGGCCATTCAAAACTATCAATGGCATGGCCAATCCTTATACTTCAAAACTTCCTTACTTCGTTTTCTGCAACTCAACAGAAAATATTTTCTTCTCTTAAAGGGCTTGTATTACTTGATTAGGCCAACCTAGATGCACTCTTGTATGCCATGCAAAGTAGCAGAAATCAAGTGACATTTTACTATGACATGATATACATAGATTCTACACAAACTTAAATATGACAGGGTTATACATGGGCAAGGAACAATGGTGACCATTCTTAGGATCTTGCCTACCACACATCCTATGTATAAAAATGTGTATATCATGCCATATATCCTCAAAAAATACAATACTCAAATTGTTTTCTGCAAATTTTCAAGCTGCTAGAGCAATAATACCTAGTATATCTGATTGTTCAAAATTATGGGGTGAGTAATTAAGTTAATGCTTGCAATATCCACTTGAATATCACTTTCTGACAATAAACCAAAACAATATAAATGATTGAAATTCAAATTTGTTTTTCTCCTTTCCACGATAATAGCTCCTAAAATTCCCAAATCTCCTTTAAAAATATGGGAGGAAGAATAAAATTACACCTGCAATAGGCAATGTTTATAGCCCACCAAAATCCCTTTGTTGAAATATTAAGTCCCAAGTTGATGATATTAGAAGGTAGAGCCTTTGGGACCTGACTAGGTCATGAGGGCAGTGCCCTCACAACGGCGATTAGTGCCCTTACAAAAGCGACCCGAGGAAACTTATTTGTCTATTCCACTAAGGACACAGCAAGAAGGTGTAGTTTATAAAGAGCTGGCCTTCACAAGACATTGAATCTGCTCACATCTTGTTCTTGAACTTCTGAGCCTCCAGAACTGTGGGAAATACATTTTTGTTGTTTATAAGCTACCCAGTTTATGGTATTTTGTTACAGCAGCTTGGACAGACTAAAACAACACCCTAAGTTATTTCTTTTGATATTTGTTATATTAAAGGCATCTGGTATATAAATAATATGAAAAAGATGCTGCCCATTATTCTAATATAATAATTTAACTATATTGTAAAAAAGGCAAGATATAATGTTGAGCAAGTATACTTTTATTTTATTATCAGCTAGTCATAATAGATTGAAATAATATATATATATAACATGCTTGCTAGAAAAATGCCTTGCTATCTGTCATCTTATACTACTGTGGATAAGACTGATGTTTGCATTTAGTTTGCCTTCTAGTAGCATACCATTTTCTATAGAATGTTTCTGCTTCCTCTCCTTTTCCATCAGGAAGTGCTGTTGAAGTCCCTGAATCTATTGGGTTACACCTGAGTCTAACTGAATAACTAAGAATATCTTTCCTAATCCATTTGTGTATGTTGTATTTTATAAATCTCAAGTTCAAGAAAACTGGAAGAATATTCTACCCTACAAAACATAATATTTTGTTACTCACTTATAGTTACTTCAAAAATTTCCAATGAAGTATCAAGTTTGGATTAATGTTTATTATGTTTTCTTACTATAAAATAGTACATATTTACTTAAAGGTCACTGAATGTTATAATACTTAGTTTGAGTTATAGTATAATACAATTCTTTTTAGGTGGTATATTCACAATTAACTCCAGTGTGCTCATTCATTTGTTATTCATCTATTATTTGTTTAGTCACTAGACATTTACTAAATCATATTAGTGAACCATAAAAGAAGAAATATTACTCTATTTTAAAACATTTGCAATATAACTTTATACCATACTGATGGCATACAGGAATTAGACAATTCCTTAGGAATGAATTGCAAATTTTGATGGTTTAGAATACTAGTTGGTATAGCATGCTGTTTTAAAATTCCACAGGTCAGTGACACGTAACAGTCAAACTCTGAGTTTAAATTCTTCTGTTCTAATTCCAAATTTTCTTCTTGGTAGCTAACTGATACTAAGCAAGTAACCTAGTCTCCAAAAAAGTTACATTATCAATTTTAAAAAGTAATAAATCTATAAAATATTACACAGACGTAAGCTATGATAAATATAGTGATTATGCAGCAATAATAATACTTTCCATTTTGTAATATCTGTGTAGTCTGAAGTTGATCCCTTCCATTCTTGTCAGTTTTCTGTAAAAAAAAATATGAAAAATATTTTTCTGAAGAAATATATGTTGACAAAGTCACAGAGAATATAGTCATGTGTATTCCCAAATTCTAAACATCTGAGTCAGTTTCATTTTATCTTGTTCTGAAAGCCTAGTCATGTGAAAAAATATTGATGGCAGTAAGATTCTAAGGCAACATATGTAGAAGTAACTGAAGAAAACTAATGGTACAACAGATGGTCAGAAGAAATCCTTCACGAATGTGTTGAAGCAAAATTCGAATCAATATGATTGAATCATTAATATCAATGAAATCCAAATAGATGCACTTGTGTAAAAAGTTTGAGTATCTCAGAACAAACTAGTCTTAGGCAAGAAAACAGAACTATAAACAACAAACTGTGCAAGTCCCAGCCAATCATTAAGGCTGAGATGGGTTACACATTTAATCCATGTTGTGAAAACTTGTTGTTTTTTCTTTAGGGCATTTGACTCAATAACACATGTTTTTCCATTAGGTGCAATTTGGCCTTATTAGAGGACATGTGTATCCTTCATTATTATTGAATTAAGAAAGAAATTTTAAAGTAATTGAAACTCTAGTTCTTTAAATGCAGGAGGAATATTATATTTGTATTGTTTTAATATTTAACTTATGTAAAAGTCATGTTATATTATTTAAAATAGCGATAGAAAACATTTCTTCAAATTATTTATTCATGCAACAATGTTTTCTGAGCAGCTATATGTGCCAGACTATAAAGAATTAAGTAATAAACAACACAGATATGATATTTGCTCTATTATACTAACAATGATGGCAGAAAAAGAGGGAGGAAATTGTTATGATGTATGATTGGTGCTATGTCAAACAAAGTAATATACAATTTGTGACAAATTCCAGGAATATCTAACTTTATTCTACACAGTGCATAAAGTTTTCCTGGAAAATACCTCTTTAGCTTAGCTAAAAGTCTTCTAAACTAGCTTTATATTTTTTACAGTATTTCTCAACCTGTATCCTTATTTAAAGTGAAGATAAGTAGGCCGGGCGCGGTGGCTCAAGCCTGTAATCCCAGCACTTTGGGAGGCCGAGACGGGCGGATCACAAGGTCAGGAGATCGAGACCATCCTGGCTAACATGGTGAAACCCCGTCTCTACTAAAAATACAAAAAAACTAGCCGGGCGAGGTGGCGGGCGCCTGTAGTCCCAGCTACTCCGGAGGCTGAGGCAGGAGAATGGCGTAAACCCGGGAGGCGGAGCTTGCAGTGAGCTGAGATCCGGCCACTGCACTCCAGCCTGGGCGACAGAGCGAGACTCCGTCTCAAAAAATAAAAAATAAAATAAAATAAAGTGAAGATAAAAATTATTTCATGGAAACTAAGTATTAAATTATTTTTTATTATAATATTATTTTAACATACCCAGTTATAAAACCAAGAACATAATTTTTGAGATTTTAGTTCTGTGTAACTTTAAAATTAAAACATATTTTATAATGAACTATTAAGCAAAATTTATTTCAAGTTAATGAAACTGATAATGTTTACCTGAAGATAAATTGAGTCTCACAATATAAACATGGAGTTTATTGCTATGAGGTGAATTTTTTAGTATGGCCTGATTTACTTCTAAAGGATTTCTCAAGTAAATTTTGTAGGTTTTATTCAGTGCAAAAATTCAGTCTATTGTTATTAGTCTCTCATTCTGTGGGAACATATCTCTTTTGTTTTCTTTCTTCCTTCATTATTGACTCATAATAATTAAAATGAGACTATTGTTTCTAAGACAGTCAGAAGTTTCTATTAAAATATGGGCATTTAAATCATATAGCAGTTTAAATGGATAGGAGTCCCACTAATTTCCGTTTGCACAGTGGGCTCACTTTATAACTCTCTTTGAAAAATGTCCCTTCATCAAGGACCTGACTCAGAGATTTGTGTTGGAAAGTCTATGCACACTCAAAAATAAAAAAAACATGCTAATAAGATTACTATCTTAAATGTATTTTATAATGTATTAGGAATACAGCAAGAAAACTGAGTTACCTGAAAAAGAACAAGGAATAAGAGTATAATTAGAACTTTAAAATAAATGTATCATTTTTATTTCTCAGAGATACTTTGAAAGAACTGCATCCAATAAGCTGAGATTCTCACACAATAATATGCTTTTGGAGATTTTGGCATTTGGAACTTGTCTTGTTTTGTGCTGTTGTAAGAAATGATCTGAAGCTAAGTAATTTATATAGAATGGAAATTTATTTTCTTATAGTGTTGGAGGCTGCGAGTCCAAGATGAAAGTAGGTTCACTGTCTGGTGAGAGCCCAGTATCCACTTCCAAGATGGAGCCTTGTTGCTGCATCTTCTTGAGGAGAGAAACACTATGTCCTGCAATAGTGAAGGAACCTAAGGGATGAGAAAGGAGCAAACTCCCTCTGTCAAGATTTTTTATAATAGCGTTAATCCCATTCACAAAGGTGGAGCACTCACGATTCAATCATTTCTCAATATCAATACCTGTCAATGCTCTTGCTTTGGGGTTTAAAATCTAACATGAATTCAGGGGGTGTGGGGAGGGGAACACAAGCATTCGAACAATAGTAAACATGGAATTGTTGAGATTAAAAATGAAAAGGACAACAAAGTATGAAAATAGAATTAATTCAAGACTAAATAATACTAAACATCAAGTTACTATGATGGATGCTGAATTTAAAAATCATCAGAGAACATAGGACCGAAAGACAGACAACACTAGGTCTATCTACATTATATCCTTACACCTAAAAATATGCACTTACTGTTCAGGATTGTGTAAGGGCAAAGAATTTTTCCTCCTCCTCTGAAGGTTTGAATCTGTTAAAATGAACTAACAAAGGCAGATCAACAGGAGAAAGGGCATAAAATTTACTGATGGATAGAAGCACAGGAGCCATACTAAATATGAGACTCCAAGAGGGCCCAGGTGACTGAAGTTTTCAAACTGGTCTGAGGCTACAGGTTATGGGAGGTGAGAGGAGGTGAGCATGTCCTTAGAAATAGTAGATAGCAGCCTGTGGTAAAAGTTTCTCTGTCAGACCACTAAAAGAATCGAACCTTTAGTTTCTTTTTCCTGTGACTTAAGTTTCTCCTACATCAAGATAAACAGATAAAGAGTCCTCAGAGGAAGTCTGTTTGTATCCCCACAAATCCAAATCTGCTGCACAAGAGGCAGCTTTTCAGAGCTATTCCCCTCCCTGCATCCTCTCTAAATAGTTATATCAAAAGATCCCCAAAAAGTAAATTTTGGGGTGGCATATTTTGGTATTCCTAAAATTGTTAAAGTTCTAAAGTAAAATGCAACAGATTTTTAATAGTGTCTAGGAAAGAGGGTGGAATAGGAGGCTATAGAAACCTGTATGCAATGTTTTTATTATTAAAGAAACATGAATTTCTATATAAATGATGTAATTAAATGTAATCCTAAATAATATTAATTGATAGACTTATTTTCAAATAAAGTAATACAAAGTAATATAAAATTATGATGTTATGTATCTCAAACTTAAACTTAATTGGAAGTCAAATTAATATATATATATTCTACATATATATAAATTTATGTATATATAAATATAGGCATGGTCAGTTATTCCCATCTAATCTAAGCAAAAAGAGAAAAGTGAAAAGAAAAAGAAAACAAAAAAAGAAAGAAAGAATAAAACTTTTTCTATTTAAGCTACTCTAACAGGTTACTTACAACTTTTAAGCTTCCTTAGTTCTGAGACTTCCCAAAGCATTATTGTGTATAAATGCATTTCATTAATGACAACAACAAAAAAAATCACATAGGGAACCAATTTCTGAGATGATTAATTGCTGCCAGTTAAAATAAAATTTCCTTCTTGGTAATTACAACTGCATATTAAATACAAATGTCTACAAATAGCTTCACAAATGCACTTAGAGAGCCAAACAGCATTTATCATAAAACCTAAACTCAGTATTAGAGTATAAAAATTCCATGTGCCATGCTTTCTTTTTTGTGTGGATTAATACTTACCATTTACGTAAATGAATTATGTGGAAAGTGTCATATGATCATAGTAAATCATCAACAAAGTGCTTTATTAATAACATAAAAACCTAAAATCGTTAATAATTGTAATATATGTGATACTTTACCATGTGAATAAAATAAATCCACACTGCAATTTGTTTCGTGTGTTTTCTTGAATTTGAAATCATAATCAAAAAGAAAATGATGAAGAGAAACTACTGATTGGCTTACTTGTGCAAAGGCAATATTGTTTAACTTCAAATTGCTTTTTCCCAAAATAGGACTAAGAAAATAGAGCTCCTATATCCAGAAATCTTTTTCCTTCACTGAGCAAATAATCAAAATTTAAATATAAAAACAGATTTGTTGAAATGGGAATATTTTTTAAAGTTTTATTTTCCACATTGGATTATCCTGATTTATGTTTAATGAAAAATTCATTTTCTTAGACATGTAAGGTTTATATAAATAGCAATATACAAAAATATAATGGGATTTTAATACATACATATATATACACACACACACCAATTATACAGTAATATACATTTTTAATGTTTTTTACTTTTTGAAATCTAGTACTTATTCAATATTATGATTATCTTTCCATTGAAGCATGAAAGGAAATGTAGGAGCCAAAGGAGAGCTTTCCCCTAGGCCCTCTGAAGGTTCACTGAAAAATCAATCCACTAAGATAGATTCATTAGAGTACAGGAACACAAATTTATTTTGTGTGTGTATAAAGGAGCATTCAGAATGAAGACCAAACAATACAGAGGAAATGCTTAGATTCAACACAGTATGTATGGACAGCCAAGTAGAAATATGATTGGACAAAAAGAATATGATCTCAGGCTAATGGATAGAATGAGGAAACCAAGCAAGGTCTCTGTGTCCCGATTCTAACTGACTTTTTCTGAGTAAGTTTCCTTCTGTGTATGGGGCAAGACTCTCACTAGAATGGGAGATTTTACGACCTACAGTCAACAAGATAAGTCAGATAATTTCTAGATGACCAGTTTTTATACAAAAATGTGCAGGCAAAGTTAGAGTAATATTTTTAGATTTGATGGTTGGCTGTAGGGACAAGAGGTACTGGTTTCTATGAGCCACCTTGGGTAAGATGAGTTCTAGTTTCTATGGCTAGCCTTGGGGGAGCATGGGACTGATGGTGCAGGAGATAGTCACAGAAAAACTTTTGCTTTTGAGGTCTTATTTTTTGTGTATTGTTTTCTGATCCCCAACAGACACTAGACAGTAACTCAAAGCCCATGAAAAAATAAAGCTATCCAAAAAGGCAAATAAATGGGCAGTCACAAAAGCTAGTAGTATTGTAAAATCTGCTGTTAACTCCACTTTCGTTTACTATATGATTTAAGAGAATGAAGGATAAAAATACTATTAGTCTAAATGTTAATACCATTGTAATTTTGTTTTATAACTTCACTTTTTATTTTCTATGTAATTTAAGATCTTAATGTATTTAACAGAGCTATATATTTTGGGGGGCACACAATACATAAAGATATAATTTTGTGACATATACAACCTAAAGAGGTAGGGACAGAGCTACAAAAGAAACAAAGTTTTTTGTTTGTTTGCTTGTTTGGTAGTTTTGTTTGAGACAGAGTCTCACTCTTGTTACCCAGACTGCAGTGCAGTGGCATGATTTTGGCTCACTGCAACTTGTGCCTGCAGCAATTCCTCTGCTTCAGCCTCCCAGATAGCTGGAATTACAGGCACCCACCACCACGTCCAGCTAATTTTTGCATTTTTAGTAGAGATGGGATTCACCATGTTGGCCAGGCTGGTTTCAAACTCCTGACCTCAGGTGACCTGCCCCCCTTGCCTCCCAAAGTGCTGGGATGACAGGTGTGAGCCACCATACCTGGCCGCAAACTTTTTATATGTTATCAAAATTAAGCTGGTGTAAATCTACGTAAGAGTATTGTAACTTTAGAATATTAAATATAATTCCTATGGTAAACATAAAAATAAAAATACCTATAGAATATATACAAAAGAAGTTTTTTTAGTAAATATCGTACTACAAAAAATCAACTAAACACAAAAGAAAACAGTAATGTATAAAATGAAGAACAAAAAAGCTATCAGGCATCCCTAAACAAATTACAAAGTGAAAGAATTAAGTCCTTCCTTATCAGCAATTACCTTAAATGTGAAAGTATTATACTCTCTAATCAAAACACAGAGATTAG
This sequence comes from Macaca thibetana thibetana, assembly GCF_024542745.1. NCBI lineage: Eukaryota > Metazoa > Chordata > Mammalia > Primates > Cercopithecidae > Macaca > Macaca thibetana. The sequence continues at coordinate 66,413,065 of NC_065594.1, forward strand.
CAGAATGGAGAAGATAATATGGTCCAACTATGTGCTGTCTACAGGAGACTCACTTTAGATCCAAAGATACAAATTGATTTTAAATTACAGAATGGAAAAATCTATTCCAAGCAAATGGGAATCAGAGGTGGCTATACTAAACTATTACAAAAAATAGACTCTATGTTGTAGAAACCAAAGGAAAACTTCCCTTTCACTCTCAGAAGTTTTGCTGAAAAATCAACTCGCAAAAGGCAGATTAGTAAGAGAACAGGTTTACAATTTTTTAAACATGTACACAAGGGGAATCACAGAGTGAGTACCTACTCCCGCAGTGGGATTTGGAAAGTATATCTACCACCTTGATGCTACAGAAAAGAATGGGTCTTGGATCCTTGCAAAAACAGGTTATAATGGTAAAACAAATTATAGTGGAAGTACAGTTTATGGGAAGGAGAGAAGAGGAGGCTTGGCTAGGAAAGCTGGTCTTGTTATGTAGAAGAAATCTCACAGATAGGAGCCATCAAAAAATTAATAATACATGTTCGTTTCAGAGCTTTAAAGCTGTCAGACTCATTAATCTTTCCTAGATCTGGACAGTGGAAGGCCTGGCTTCACAGATTCTTCACGGAAGTAAATCTACCCCACAAAAGAAAGCTTTACAGGGCTACTCCTCTTTGCTGACTCTCTGAACTGCCATTTCAAAATACATCAAATAAATATATTTTGCGGTAAAACATTTTGATTTCTTTGAAAATCAAAACAGGTTCCCAGGAACGAAAGAATAACATTACATATTAATAAAAATTTTAATACAGCAAGAAGATATAACAATTATAAACATTTACTCACCTACTGGCAGACCATCAAAATATATAAGAAAAAAAAAAAAAAGCCTGACAGATTGAAGGGAAGAAGAGAAAGCTCTACAATAATAGCTTCAGAATTAAATATCTTATTGGCAACATTGGATAAAACAAACTGACAGAGGATGAGTAAGAAAATAGAGGATTTAAACAACACAGTAATCTACCTACATCTAACAGATATATATACACAGAACACTCTGCCCAAACACAACAGCATAGACATTTTTCTCAATTACACATGGGGCATTTTCCAGGATGGATCACATATTGGGCCAAAATTCCAACTCAAAAAATGTAAAAAGATAGATGTAATACAAAGTATCTTATTCAAGCACAATGAGATAAAGTTAGAGATTAATAACAAAAGTACAATTGGAAAATACAAAATTTGTGAAAATTAAACAAAATTCTCATAAACAACCAATAGATCAAAAAAGAAATCACAAGGAAAATTAGAAAATAAATTAGAGATGAATAAAAATGAAAACACAAAAGTGATGCTAAGAAGGAATTTATTCTTATAAATATATTAAAAATGCAAGCAAAAATCAAATCAAAAACATAAATTTACAATTTAGGAAATGAAAAAAGGAAAAATACACTAAACCAACACTATCAGAAGAAAGAAAATAATGATTAGAATACAGATAAATGAAATAGAGAACATAAAAGTAACAATCAATGAACCCTAAAGTTGTTTTCTCTTTGAGCAGAACAACAACAACAACAAAAATTCACAAACCTTTAGATAGATTAACTAAGAAGAGAGAATTCTCAAATTACTAAAATTACAACTAAATATGTGGACATTACTCCTGATTTTACAGAAATAAAGAGGATTTTAAAAGACTACTATGAATAATTGTATGAAAACAAATGGAATAAATCCATATAAAAAGGAGAGTTTTCTAGAAACATAAGATCTACCAAGACTAAATTGAAACACATAATTTGAATAGAACTACAACTAGTAGGGAAATTGTATTAATAACCAAAAATACCCTAACAGAGAAAAGCTCTGAACCTGATGATTTCACAGGTTAATTCTACCTGACATTTACAGACCAATAATCCTTCTCAAACTTTTCAAAAAAAGAGTGTACTTTCTAACTCACTGGCATGAGACAGTGTTACATTGATACCAAAGCAAAAGACACTATAAACTTTAAAAAGTACAGATCAATATATCTTATGCAAACTCATGCAAAATTCTCAACGAAATACTAGCAAACTGAATTCAGCAGGGTACAAAACATATTAAACACTATATCAGTCCATTTTCCTGCTACTGATAAAGACATACCTGTCTGCGAAGAAAAAGAGGTTCAATTGGACTTGCAGTTCCACATGGCTGGGGAGGCCTCAGAATCATGGCTGAAGGTGAAAGGCACTACTTACATGGCAGCAGCAAAAGAAAATGAGGAAGATGCAAAAGCAGAAACCTCTGATAAAACCAACAGATCTCGTGAGACTTACTTACTATCATGAGAACGGTATGAGAGAAACCATGCCCATGATTCAAATTATCTCCCACTGGGTCCCTCCCACAAATGTGGGAATTATGGGAGTACAATTCAAGATAAGATTTGGGTGGAGACACAGAGCCAAACCATAGCATTCTACCCTTGGTTCCTCCACATCTCATCACCTCACATTTCCAAACCAATCATACCTTCCCAACAGTTCCCCCAACATCTTAACTCATTTCAGCATTAACCTAAAAGTCCACAGTTCAGTCACATCTGAGACAAGGGAAGACCCTTCCACGTATGAGCTTGTAAAATCAAAAGCAAACTAGTTACTTCCTAGATACAATAGGGGTACTGATATTGGATAAATACAGCCATTCTAAATGGGAGAAATTGGCCCATGCAAGTCTGAAATTCAGCGGGTCAGTCAAATTCTAAAGCTCCAAAATGGTCTCCTTTGACTCCATGTCTCACATCCAAGTCACGCAGATGTAAGAGGTAGGTTCCCATAGTCTTGGGCAGTTCCACCCCTGTGGCTTTGCAAGATATAGCCCCCTAATGGCTGTTTGCACAGGCTGGCATTGTCTGTGGCTTTTCCAGGTTCAAGGTGCAAGTTTTCCTTTGCTCTGCCATTCTAGGGTCTGGAGGACAGTGGCCCTCTTCCCAGAGTTTCACTAGGCAGTGCCCTAGTAGGGACTCTGTGTTGGGGCCACAACCCCATATTTCCCTTCTGCACTGCCCTAGAAGAGGTCCTCCATGAGGGCCCCGCCCCTGCAGCAAACATTTGCCTGGACTTCCAGGCATTTCCATACATCTTCTGAAATCTAGGAAGAGGTTCCCAAACCTCAATTTCTGACTTCTTTGCACCCGCAGGCTCAACACCACTTGGAAGCTGCCAAGGTTTGGGGCTTGCACCTTCTGAAACTATGGGCTGAACTATACCTTGGCCCCTTTTAGCAATGGCTAGAGTGGCTGAGATGCAGGGCCCCAGGTCCCTAGGTTGGACACAGCATGGGTACCCTGGGCCCAGCCCACAATATCATTTTTTCCTACTAGGCTTAAGAGTCTGTGACAGAAGGGGCTGCCATGAAGACCTATGACATGCCCTGAAGACATTTTCCACATTGTCTTGGGAATTAATATTTGACTTCTTTTTACATATGCAAATTTCTGCAGCCTATTTGAATTTCTTTTCAAAAAATGGATTTTTCTTTTCTACTACATCATCAGGCTGCAAATTTTCTGAACTTTTATGCTATTTCCCTTTTTAAAACAGAATGCTTTTAACAGCACCCAAGTCATCCTTTGAATGCTTTGCTGCCTAGAAATTTCTTCTGCCAGTTACCCTAAATAATCTCTCTGAAGTTCAAAGTTCCACAAATCTTTAGGGCAGGGGCAAAATCGTGCCATTCTCTTTGCTAAAACATAACAAGAGTCACCTTTGCTTTAGTTCCCAACAAGTTCCTCGTCTCTATCTGCATACGTATGCAATACAACGTATGCAATACCATAATGAACATAAGACCTGTCAAAGATTTCATGACAGTTGGCAAAAGTAATCACAATAAAAGCAAAAACTGACAAATGTAATCTAATTAAAGAGCTCTGTACAACAAAAGCAACTATCAACAGAGTAAATAGACAGTCTACATAATAGAAGAAAATATTTGCAAACTATGCACCTGACAAGGTCTAATATTCAGCATCTATAAGAAACTTAAACAAATTCACAAGAAAAAAATGAATGACCTCATAAAGTAGGCATGAGACACGAACTTTTCAACAGAATATACACATGCGACAAACAAGCAGATTGAAAAAATGCTCAACATCACTGATCATTAGAGAAATGCAAATCAAAACCACAATGAGATACCGTTATCACACCAGTCAGAATGGCTGGTTAATAAAAAGTCAAATAATAGGTGTTGGTGAGATTGCAGAGAAAAATTAATGCCTATATATGGTTGGTAGGATTATACACTAGTACAACCATTGGGAAAACAGTGTGGCAATTCCTCAAAGATCTATGAACAGAAATACCATTCAACCCAGCAATCCCATTACTGGGTATATACCCAAACGAATATATGTCATTCTACCATAAAGACACATACATGCTATGTTCATTGTAGTTCCATTCCCAATAACAAATACATGAAATCAACCTAAATGCCCATAAATGGTAGACTAGATAAAGAAAATTTGGTACATTATACACTATGGAATGCTATGCAGCCATAAAAATGAATGAGATTATGTTATTTGCAGAAACATGAAAGGAATATTATCTATATTATTATTATAAAGTCATTATCCTTAGAAAACTAACATAGGAACAGAAAACCATACACACATATTCTCACTTACAAGTAGGAGCTAAATGATGAGGACACATGGACTTATAGCAGGGAACAAGCACTGGGGTCTACTGTAGGGTGAAGGATAGGAGGAGGCAGAGGATCAGGAAAAATAATTAATGGGTACTGGGCTTAATATCTGGGTAACAAAATAATCTGTACAATGATTCCCCACAACATGAGTTACCTATATAACAAAACTGCACCTGTACCCTTAAACATAAAAGTTTAAAAAAAGCTCAAATAAAAGAACAAAGCTAGAAAACTCATACTTTCTGATTTAAAAACTTGCTACAAAGCAACACAAATTAAAACAGTGTGTTACTGGCATCAGGGGAGGCATATAGTCCAGTGGAATGAATTTGATCATATATATGAGGACTTATTTCTGGGCTCAAAATTCATTTGAGCTTTTGTATATAAGATTAGGTAATGGTTCAACTTCTTTCTTTTACAGATGGATATCCAGTTTTCCAAATATCATTTGCTGGAAAGACCATCTTTTACAAATTTCCAGCAAATGATATTGGGAAAACTGGATATCCATCTGTAAAAGAAAGAAGTTGAACTATTACCTAATCTTATACACAAAAATTAATTCAAAATATAAGACTGAAAGGTAAGACTTCAATATATAAAACTCTTAGAAGTAAACATAACACAAATGCTTTATGATGTTAGATTTGGAAGTGATTTCTTGGATATGACAGTATTAGCAGCAAAATAAAAAATAGACAAGTTGCACCTTATAAAATTATGAAATTTCAGAACACAATGCAGATGTGAAAATCATTGAACATAAGATGGAAGGAAGCCGGACAAGAATGTAAAGCCTGAGACCACTATTCAGACCTGAGAAATTCTTGGCCACCATGATGAAGATCTCTGAAATAAACATTGCCCAGTAGAGGAGTCCTGCATTGGACAAAAATAACCAGCCTTGGTAATCCTGCTAAGTTTAGTCATTGCCTGGGTCCTTCTCAGGTAATGTGTGGTTTCTGCTTAAATGCTGGGACAAAACCTAAAGATGCTGTAATTGGCGGCTGTAAGCTACCTGCCATCTTCACAGCTGAAAAACAAGCTCCTTTTCAAAGGGAAATCCAAGCAGTGCAAGTAAAGGATAATCATGGCAGAACTAGATGATGAAAGCTTGAAGCAATAATCACATATTTTCATAGAGGTATATGGAGATACATGAAAAAATAATTTTATTTTACTTTAATTTGACTTTAGTGTTTGATAATATTTAGCAACTTCATAGGTGCTTATAAATGGTAAGAACAAAATAATGCCTATATAAAAGATACAGTACATTAGTATAAAATTGTGTGATAGTGAAATGAAAATACTAGTTCAATTCAATAAAAAAAGTTAAAATGATGAACATGAAATTAATTTATATATGGTGATGGCTATTTTTTGGGATTTGCCATATAGATCTAAACAAGTAATGTAAAAATCCCAAATATGCTGAAAATCCCATTATTTGCAAATATTTAATGTTATACTGAAAAACTGATAAAAAGTATGTGAAGTTTCCTTTTATTCCTTAAGATCCATTTGTGGATTGCAGAAGCAAAAATGTTTGATGACTTCTGGCAAGCAGTTTAGTAGTTGCATTGGGGAAAAGACAGATAATGAATCAAAATATGGTGTCTCTGGACAAATTAGCTTATTTTGTTCCTTAAAAGCCTTGATATCTTGTGACTGTCAACAAATATGTGTATTTGGTTAAAGTTCATACTTTTACTGAAATATATAAAAAGATGCCTTAAATGGAATTCTTTCAATATCACCAGTATGGCCACAGATTCCATGCATTGTGTTAAGACATTATACCCCTTATATTCATTAGGGTAAGATTGTATCCTGAAAGTGTTAGGAACAAGAAAACAACAATAAAGTTCTTAGACTTTTCATTTCTGAAGTGCTCAGAATATATATGTTACATATTTTCAGGAGAAGACTGCATGTATTTTTTTTCTAATATGAAAAATATCTAGGTCTAACTAGCAGAATAAATATTGCAGATTAAAATTGTACTTATTCAAATATGCACTACTGTGCAAAGAATAAATATACGTGTTTATGTGGAGAGATAAATTGCTTTCTTGTGTTCAAATTCTTATGAGTTTATTTATATCATTTGATTGAATACAACATGTTAAATTAGTGCCAGATTCATCTGAAAATAACCTTTGTGCCAATAGAATACACACACAAATTGCAAGGGATCAATAAGGATTTTTGTGAATGAATGACTAAATAGACAGATGAAAAGTTACTGCCACTGGAAGCTACTGGAGATAGTTCTAAATATTCCAAATTTCTATTTTTAATACCCTGTTCATTACATTGTAAAAGGGAGTAAGTATATTTCATCCTGAATTAATAATGAAATGGTATTGAACTTCAAAAATGTGTAAAATACAAATATTGAAGAGAGTAAATAGCTTAATCGTGTTTGTGGCTAGCTTGGACGGCTCATGTGATAGACAACAGAATATGTGGGGGTGTGTGTGTCATATACATATATGGCATCACTATCTTTTAGTCACACTATAAGGTAAAAATGAAAATCATGACTTTATCCTGAGCTTCAAATTACAGAATCAATTAATGTATGTTCAAGAGTTTTCCTCATTGAACTAAAGAAGCCAGACAGGAAAGAATACATACTGTATGACTTTATAGGTGGTATTTACTGTATATATAGTAAAACTAATCTGTGTGATTAAGAGTCAGTTAGTGGTTACCCTTTTGTGTCTCAGCTGTGATTGGAGAGGGCATTCGGGATTCAGCCATTGTCAGCATCTTGATTTGGGTACTGGGTACATGAGTGGGTTGAATTGATAAAAACTCATTGAACTCACAATTTATACACCTTATACTTCTTGAGGTATTTTGTATTTCAATAACAGTTAAAAACTGAATTATTTAATTGAAAAATTCTTCAATGGATTTTAGAATAAAAATGTAAAAGCATTCTGGATTGAAAATTTAGCATTCATGATTTATCTGTTAACTTGTCATGAGCATCTAAATTTAATAATAAAGACTTTTTTTTTTGAAAAACAGAAAAAAGAACTCAAAATGAATGCTATCAAATACACCAAACTGGTGAGGTTCAAATAATAGCAAGTAAAGCTGTGAATGATAATGATGATAAAGAAGAGAAAGTATAATTGGATTTCTGGGGCTTATAAAATATGACAAACCATAAGAAACCTCGTGGCACATAAAAAAAGAAAGATGTAAGATGAGACTACTGGATGAAAATAATGTTTACTTCCTGCTCCACCAATTGGTACATAGCTTATTTCTCAAACTTATTTAATATATCACATTTAGAAGATAACATTTCAGTTCTGCTTGTATTTCGAGTGATAGAAACATTGGGCTCTGTAATGTTAAAATGGTATAATATGAAATTGAATGAGGTTGAGTTATATAGGGAAATACTGAATCAAACAAATTAGCTAAAATAAGAAATTCAATCAATCGAAATAATCTTCTTATGGATAAGATAAATATGCTTGCTATTTGAAATTAACAATGTATTTGAATGAATTGGTATTTCTCCTTGGAATCTCTGTCTAAGATTCTTAATACGATAGGTTGTGATTTTATTTTGAAGGAACACAAAGCTTAGATTTTGTATCTGATATATTTATGTATCATTTTATTTTTAGGGAAATTATATAAAATGTATTAGAGTCACTTAAGGTAATTTAATGCAGTCTTATCACTGCACTAAAAAAAGCATATTTTGTTTTATTTCTAAGTAATATCAACTACAGGGGTACCATTTTATCACACAAAATTTTGAGGTCTTTGGAAGCGTAATATTGTGTTGTTATTTTTGTATTTCTGAACATTTGCCAGGGATCGAGCATATTATAAAACTCAAAATCATTTGAGGAATAGACAAGTGAACGTACAGAAATAACTTGGAACATTATTAGATTTTTTTTCTTAAAGTATTTATAATAGTTGATAGGAAGAATACAGGATTTGGCCAAATAACAATATACTTCAAACATGAATTGCTTTGATCTCTTTTCTGGGATGTTGGATACTTAAAAAAATTATGAACAAGTGAGTACATGTGATTCTCAGTCTCCAAAGTTGCTGGGACTACATATGTATGTCACCACCCCTGGCTAGTTACTCAAAAGGGTTTTTACATTAATTATTATTCAGTTTTACCAAAGCCACATCAAATAAAATAATCATGTTATTATTTTTAAAATTCTGTTAGTTTGTGAATTATACTGATTTAAATATTAAAGCATGTTACCTTACTTGAATGATTACGCTTTGGTTATTAAATTCTATCTTAATTCATATATTTTCCGATTTGTGTGTTTAATGATTGTTTTAAGATTTTAGTTCTTGATGTATAAGACAATTTGCCATCAGCTTGTGCTATTCTTAATGAACTATTTACCTGTCTTAACTGGTCATTTGACTGTCTAACTTGGGTTTAGGTCTGATGGATGAGAAATAGTGCAACAGGCTCTAAATTTATAGTAGAGGAATGATGAATATCATTTTCAAACTTAGAATCACCTTCATCAACTAGTTGCAGATGGTCTGCTAATTAATCCGTATCACCTTGGTGCTGCTGGTTTCATGGTCCTGATGGTAAAGGAGCTTGCTCTGCAGCTTACTTCTACTGCAGATAACTCTTGTTCCAGGCTGCATTCAGAACTAGCCAGGTTTCTAGTCACTTGTTATATAGGATAATAGTCTTATGTGTAGTAAATACTACCTTGTAAACACAAAGAGGTGCATAAACTATTTCTTGGTGGAATAAGTCAGTTTCTTGGGAGTAGAATGAGGTTTACCTAAAATGGAATGTCCTAGATTATCCAAAATTACTGCATCCATAAAAATACCACCACGTCAATCCTCTTCAACTTCTTAGAGATCATTTTGACATTCTGAAAAGCATGCTACTTACTAGGAAATTTAGGGTTCCTGTCACTTTCTACTCCAGAGACCTAAAATAGTATAATGTCACCAATACAGAAACAAGCATGAATGTCAGCAGAATATCAGTTTGATCAAGGACTCCACAGAATATATTATGTCTAATACAGAAGAGTAAATGCAATCTTGTAGCAAAAGACTGAGGATGCACTACTGAAATATGACTTCTACTGATGAGATGATTTTATCCTCCTTGCAAAGGAGTAATAAGAAAAACAAAAAGCTCACCAAATGTGAGCTGCATACAACATGTAAGAAGCTATATTGATCTGTTTCAATAAAAATATAACATTTGGCATACCAAGATTGTGGTCTATCCAATGATTAGGAATGGAGCATTTTTCTACTTTCCACAGAGGTTCAGAAAGAAAATTAAAAAGAGCAACAATGGAGACAAGACCTTCTGCATCTTTAATGTTTCTGATGTTAGTGATTTCTTTGTAAATCTTTCTAGAATGCAGTTTTGCTTTTGGTGATGCTAGCAAGGATTGGTAGTTTCAGTGTCTTTCTTTTAGAGCTTTTTAGCACAAAGGTCCAATGCAGAAACCAATGTGAGCATTCTTCCACATGCTGAGTATATCTATCCCAAATAGATACCCACAGACCAGAAAACATGAGTGCCCATGGACACATTTGATACCCTATGGGATCAACTTAAGTCAAAACCATTATTATTTAGTATTCACATATTTGTCAATCCAGAATATCATTTTAGCATTTTATGAAACTTGGTTCCAGTGTCAACTCAGTCATTATACCTAAATGTCATCAATAAAGTACACAGTTGCCCTGGCAAATGACAAAAGCTTCTACTGGAAAAGGATCAGAGGTGTATACAGTGGCATTGATAAATCTTTACTAAAGAAGATTTGTCCCTACTTCAATCACTTAAAAATATCTTAGGTTGACAAGCCTTGTTCAGTAATGTTATTTATCACCTTGGTGTCTCAGATGAGCCTTCTGCTCATGAGTTTTTCTCTGTTTCCATCTCACTTCTTAGAGTACCAGGAAATTTTTTAATACCTTCATGACAAAGCATACAGATTGCCATGCCTGCCTTGATGACCATTATGGAAATTATATTCATTTTACTTTGACAGTTATGTATTGTCATTGACATTCCAGAATTTTATCACTTTCATTGATATTAGGGATACCATTTCCATGCAGTATTTCTTAGTGTTATTTGAAACTTACAGTACACAATAAGCATATGTCCTCTCAAAGATGGTGCATTATACCACAATTTCCTTTACAGTGCATTCCATGTTGCCTTTATGAAGATAGTATCTTCTTGGCTTTCCCAGGAAATATAGATTAAAAATGACCACCTCTCATATGATAAATTATGCCACCGCACTCAAAACTAATGTGTTGAAGTCTTAAGTTTTAATGCCTCAGAATGTGATGATATTTTAAATTACAGCCTATCTTTAAATAATATTATGCCATGGGGTGTTTAAAGAGGTAATCCAGTTTTAAATGAAATGATTAGGTAGAGACAGGGTTTCACCATGTTGGCCAGGCTCATCTCAAACTCTTGACCTCGTGATCCACCTGCCTCTGCCTACCAAAATGCTGGAATTACAGGCATGAGCCTCCATGCCCAGACTTTTCTTGTCAAATCCAAGGCCAACATTAAATTCATGAAGATTTGTCCCTACTTTTCTTTTAATAGTTTTATAGTTTTAGCTATCATGTTTAGGTTGTTGATCTCTTTTGGATTAGTTTTATTTATGGAGAGAGTTAGTGATCCAACTTTCTTCTTTTTCATGTGGCTATCCAGTTGTAACAGAAGCACAATATTGCTCAGTTCTAACAGTTACTCTTAATGAAATTTTGCTTAGTCATTTTATTAATTCCTGAGATATTAAAGTTGATACTTGCAACTATAATTTTGGATTTTTCTGCAATCTTTTTATATTTTGTAGTTTTAGCTACTATTAATGATACATGTTTAGAGTTACTATGCCCTCTTGGTTAATTGAACCTTTTTGTTTTATAAGGTATTTTCTTTTGTCCTTGGCAAGGGTCTTTGTTCTGATGTCTATTTTGTCTCATGTTAATAGAATTACCTTAGGTTTCTTTTAATTAATTTTTGCAGGGTGTATCTTCTGTCATACTTCAATATTTATTAATGTGTGTCTTTTTATATTTCAAGCTATTTTATGGTAGAAAGCATACATCTAGGTTTTGCTTTGTTTCTAATTTGTAATTTATAAAAGATTATAATATTTAGGCCATTTAAATGTAATTATTGATAAGGTTAGATTTCAGTATACTATCTTGCTTGCTGCTTTCTATTTGTTTTGTCTGTGCATGAAGTGTAAGGTTCAAAACTCAGATGGCAGATGGCATTTTTTACAAGGTTTAGGTTCCCAAGTCCTAGGAAGATATTTAATTTCGTAAGTCTGTTATCATTTGAGAAATAGTAATAACGATAAATTTTTATTATATAATTTTTGTGAAAAATTTAATACAAATTAAATTCCACACATTATGTGTGAAATACAGTATGTTGTCTTGGTAAATATATATATATAAAAACAGTTATTATATAATTATTGTATACTTCTGCTATGGTTTTTACAGAGCTTATCTATTGCTTAAGTGAATTCCTCAAATACATTTTATATCTGAAGTTTTTGGGGTCTAGCAAGTTTTGGTTTTGCTAACTCATGTATGATGGCTGGTATATTAGACTTTTGTATACTTCAAGTAGTGTGTTATTAGATAAAAGAACTTTTGATACAATTTCCTAAAAATAGTCTTGTGTTTGCTAGTTCACACTGAAGAAGAAAGAAATATAATCCCAGTTTGATTATGTTTTCATTGGTATATACCTGCACTTGAAATATAAAATATTATTTGCCTTGTGGGTTTTTTATTGTTGTTCAGAAAAATAATTTATATACACTTAGTTATGTATTTTTAATTGTATTTTATTTAATGTTTCTGTTTTAACTGTTACTTTTCCACATGTTTCATCAGTGACTCCTTTATTTTAGCATTAATTCTCTGGATTCACATACTTTTTTGCATTTTTGTCATGCTAAGAGTAACTGATTTAATTTGATCTTCTATACTATGAAGAAATTATTTTTGCAGTACGGATATTTCTTAAAGACCTAAGGTAGATCTACCATTCAATCTGCCATTCAATCCAACACTCCCACTACTGGGTATGCCCAAGGGAAAGGAAGACTTTATATCAAAATGACACTTGCACACATATGTATGTTGCAGCACAATTCAAAATTGCAAAGATTTGGAAGCCACCTAAGTGCCCATTAACCAATGAGTGGATTAAAAAATGTGATATATATATATATGTGTGTGTGTGTGTGTGTGTGTAATGAAATACTACTCAATCATAAAAATAGAATAAAACAATGCCTTTTGCAGCAATTTGGACTGAGCTGGAGGCCATTATTCTAAGTGAAGTAAGTCAGTAATGGAAAACCATATATCGTATGTTCTCACTTATAAGTGGAAGCTAAGCTCTGAGTACACAAAGACATAGAGAGTGATATAATGGACTATGGAGACTCAGAAGCAGGAGAATGGGGGAGATGAGGGACAAAAAACTACATATTGAGTACCATGTACACTACTTGGTGACGGGTGCACTGAAATCGCAGACTTCACCATTATACAATTCATCCATGTAATGAAAAACTATTTGTACCCAATAAATAAAAAATAGAAAAGATAAATGCTTAGTTAAATATAAAATAATAATTATTTTTTAATATTTTAATTCTTACCTTTATAATAGCTTAACTAGATCTCCTTCTTTTAAGTTACTGTTTATTAAAATATTAAAAAATCCATTCTTTCTGTTCTCATTGACATATACGTTGAGAACCTTGATCAGCAAGTAAGCACTCAATTTTCTATAAGTTATAATACATATTTTTATCTGAGATATAAATTCTATTGTTTTTAAGAAATCACCATGGCATCATGGTGATACGTAGATAGATACACACACATACACATATATATATATATACACACTCACACATATATAAAATCGTCACTTATATGTTCAAATGCCTAAATTTTTGGATAACTACTGAATATTCTATTGACTGAAAATCCTAAAATGTATTCTTAATTTTCTATTTTTTTCCAATTTTACTCTTGAATATTTGATGATAGGAATCATTGTTTCTATATATTTTATACACCTTTGATTCACTTGCATTTTATCAGTACCAGAAACATGAGAAATATTCAATTGTATATATAGGTACATACATATGTGTTATCTATATATCTACAGCTACTTCTTAACACACTATGGTGTTCCATCTCTATCAACCCATCATAAGTTGAAAATATTTCAAGTAAAAAATGCCATTAATAAATCTAACTCATTGAACATCATAACTTAGCTTAGCCTACCTTAATCGCACTCAGAAAGCTTATATTAGCCTACATTTGGGCAAAATCTTCTAACATAATGCCTCCTTTATAATAAAGTATTAAATATCTCATATAATTTATTGAACGCTGTACATTAGGTTAAAATCCCAAAAGTTTCATACCACTATAGAGTTGAAAAATCATAAGTTAAACCATTGTAAGTCAAGGACTCTGTGTGTGTGTGTGTGTGTATGTGTGTGTGTGTGTATGATATATTTACATATATGTCTATGCAAATATATAATCTATCATCTATGTATGTATCTATCATAAGAGATAAAGTAGAGAGTAATAAATATTGTATTACTTTGTTGATGAAAAATGACCACAGCATAATATTAGTTGTTTGAAACACATTCTATCAATTTACTTCCTGAAGTTTTCACAAACGTTGATTGTGAGATAAAATAAAAATATAAATGACATATTTTCAAATGACTTGGTTAGATTTTGAGATACATTTTTTCCTGGTAATCCAGTAGCTAAAGGAATAGGGAATAGTGCTATCTGAAACAGCATGATATTATCCAGAACACAGCTGCACATTCTAATATTTTACTTATGTTATTAGACATATATAATGTTAAATGTTGCATTATGTCAATGAAATGTTTTCAAAAATACTTTTGAAAAATAAGTGTTCTTCATAGAATCACTGTTTTTCTTTTAGTTTATTTTATTCCATGGCATTTATCATTATATTGTGTAATTTAATTAAAAGATGCCAAATTAGATGGCAGACAGGTAAAAAAATGAAATTTAGTGGCTGGTAGTACATGACGGTTTTTCTATTAAAACTAATAAGTTTTATGAGTGATGGGACGATTAAATGACTATGTTAAAATTTATATGAATAATCAATTCATTGGGTGCAGGTCATGCAGTATAGATTTTAATGATTTGACGTGACAATATTAATGGAGTAATTCTACTTACAAGCCCGTCTTGATCTATTCATTCTATAAATAGTTGACTAGCCCTATTAATCAAGCCTCCTGCTAGATAAAGCCTTATGTATTGGAAACCACAGCCCTCAATAATTGAAAACCTAGATGAATATTGAATGTTAGTGGGTTAAAGTTGAAGAAAATAAGAAAAGGGAAGGAGATGTGAGCATGGCTCTAATGTGTATTTGGAAGACGAGAGTACTTGCTCAAAACATCTTTCACAATACTCAGCTAAGTCGTAAGTTAAATCACTCTCTAAACTAGGAGGGAATAAACACCGGTTTTACGTATGCATGCATTTGTGTCGTTGTGGTTTTTGTTGTCACTTAACCAAAAACCTGTGCTTCAGTTTGGTTGGTATGTTTGACATTAACTTTATATTTCCAATTATTCTCAGATCTGTTTAAATATTCTAACTGATTCATAAATCTTTCATGGTATGTATATATATATTGTGTGTGTGTTTGTGTGTGTGTGTAGCTACATGGCGGAATACATATATACTCGAAGTGTGGCAATATGTAAGTTGATAATAAAAAAATTGATTTTGCAACATAATTACTTTACTAAACATAGCCTTTAAGTTTTTTTATTTTTTGCAAATATACAAGGTTGGTAAACTCAGAATAATAATATTATCAATTGTAATTGTCATATACACTTTGATTCTCCATCCATAAAAAATACCTTCCTATCTGACATCACGCATTTCATTATTTTTTCTTTTATGAATTATGGATAGTATATTTACTAGCTTCATTACACTCAATAAGCAATTATATTTATTAAGCTTGTCTTTGAGCCGATCACTCCTATTATAGCAATAAAACAATTCTTTGCATGTTTTTTTAAATTTAGTATTTTTTTAATGAAAAATGAAAAAGAATAGAATTGTAAATTACAACAGAGTAAAATATGTAATAGGTGAACAATATTGCATTAATTTCCCAGAAGTCACACAAAAGATACTTGCTACTTATGATTATCAAGAGGTTTTAAATGTAATTGAAAACTCAAATGTTCCAAAGAATATTCAAAATAAAACCAAGAAAAATTACAGGAAATGGAATTTTGTATGTGATTTTGTGTGTGTGTGTGTGTGTGTTTTATGCGTAATTTTAGCCTTGCTTTTAACTTGGTGGTAAGAGAAAAAGATTTTGCCATATTTGCACCATTTTTGCCAACACTTCTGATTTTTTTCCTTTTAACTATTATTAAATATTTAGGATTAAAAAATTCCAGAATTATTTACACAGATAAACTATGTTAAGCAATGGATCATGATGCTATTGAAGTAGGACAGAAAATGACATTTTTGAGTTATCAGGCTGCTCCACTTAATCAAAGCATGCTTAATTAGGGAGCCCTCTTAATTGGGACTTTCCCATCTTATAAAATCGAGCCTAGTAACACTCAACTGTAAAGACAGGTGCTTAATTGGGATAGTAATTCTAGATAATTGGGGGTGCCTGTGGGTGACCAAGAGTAGCTTACATCAATCTGATTTGAAGATATTATGCCTTTGTAGGTGTCTCCCGCTGCGCTTGCTTATTTGCTTTCCAAGAATGACCTCTCCACTGTTAAATGAACAAATATCCTTTTAGCACTGACTGCTGGAAATTTCTGTTTCTATCTCAGTTTTTAATCACACTATCATTCTTAAATTTTCTTTTATTATAAAATAACTACATATTATTTTACATGGGATAAATTTATTATTAGCACTTTCAATTGAATTTTAAAGCAAAGAATTAGCAAAAGCTAGGAAATCAAATACCACAGATTAAATACTCTATAAGACACTAAATTATAAAGAATAATAATTAACACCTTTGTTCTCTGAAATATAATAATTCATCATGTGTAAATAGATTACTTAGCTTAATTTCTTTTTACTTCCATACCATTTAGAAAGTTCAGTTCCTACTATAATATGTGTTATATAGGGGCATATTCACAGATATCAGACTATATGACTAGCATCAAAATGCTGGTCCCATTCTCCCCAAATAGCAGATACTCAAATAAGTTGACTGAATTTGGAAATGTAAACTTTTTTTTTCTATTTAATCAGCTATTTTTAATTAAATTAGATTATTAAAACAATGCACATAATAAAATTTCATTTTATTCTGTTTCACTTACGAAGCCTGCAAGCTCATTGGGTGAGGTATAATTTTCTATAAATATACTTCCAGTTAGAACAAATTTCTTTTTTTAATTCTTTTTAATACAACTTTTAGTAAGAGTAATGTTAATATTCATGTTTCTCCCTTTAAGTCAAGACACATAATATTTTACAGCTAAATGTGGATGTCTTTAAGAGCCATAGAAAAGTTATATTAATTTATTGTAAATAAAAATTCTGTATAATTAAAATCCCTGAAATTAAAAACAATGTTTATGAGGCTGTTTAAATTAGTAATTTTAATAACTTTACAAAGGAATATTTTAGAAATAGCCCACTTTTTAAAGTATGAACTGTAATTTGAACATATATACACTATATTTTATATCATAAAAAATCAATTGAGTAAAACATTCTAGAAGAGAACAATTCCCTAATAAACTTAACCTAATTTTAAATTTAAATATTATTCTAGTTTATTGTTTGTGAGGCTTTCTTTTTATTTTAAATTTCAAAAGTGAAAGTATGTTTCCAGGGAAAATAAAATTGGCAGTGATTTCAAAGACTGGCAAGGTTGGAGAATAACAGAAACCTTCCTTGGTTGCTGGTAGAAATCCAGAATGGTACACAGCACTTTTAAGGATAGTTTGGTATTTTCTTAGGAAACTAAACATAGTCTTACCAGAAGATCCACCGATCACACTTACAGGTATATACTTCAATTAAGTTAAAAATGTACATTTACACATAAACCTGCACATCAATGTTGATAGCAACTGTATTTCTAATTGCAAAAGAAGAGGAGGAAGAGGAAGAAGGAGAAGGAGAAGGAGAAGGAGAAGGAGAAGGAGAAGGAGAAGGAGAAGTCGTCAATATGTCCTGAAATAGTTGATTGGGCAAACTCTTTGTATTCATACACTGAGATTTTAAAAGAGATTCATACAATGAGTGATTTAAAAAGAGCTATCAAACCATGAAAAAACATTAAGTATCTCTAAATGCACAGACTTAAGCAGAAGAAGCCAATTTGCAAAAGATCATGCCATCTTATTCCAACTATATGACATTCTGGAAAAGGAAAATGATAGAGATGGTATAGATAAAGATCATTGGTTGTCCTGATTTTGAAGAAAGGGAGGAACGAATAGGCAGAGCACATGGATTTTAAGGGTAATAAACCATTCTACTTTACATTCTAATGGTACATTAATGACATTCTGCATTTGCCAAAACCAGCAGAACTTACATAGCAAAAATAGTGAATTTTATTGTAAACTATAAGACTTTAGTTAATATATTAATACGTGTTCAAAAACTGTAACAAATTTGCCACACTAATGCAGAATGTTAAAAATAGAGAAAATGGGGCTGGGGGTTACATGGGAGTTCTCTGCACTAAATGCTCAATTTTTCTGCAAACTAAGCTATTCTAAAAATACAGTATTAATTAAATAAAATAACAGAGCTACTCGAAGAAGAGAAAACAGCACATTCGGGAGAGGCTGAGGAGGAAAGTGAATGCTTATACACTGTTGATGGGAATTTAAATTAGTTCAGCCACTGTGAAAAGTAGTTTGGAGATTTCTCTAAGAATTTGAAAAAGAACTACAATTTGACCCAGCAATCCCATTACTGAGTACTGAGTATATATTCAAATGAAAACAAATTATTCTACCAAAAACAAACATGCACTCAGACTTTTATGGCAGCACTATTCACAATAGCAAAGACATGGAATCAACTTAAGTGTCCATCAATTGTGGATTGGATAAAGAAAATGTAATCCATATACACCATGGAATACCACACAGCCATAAAAAAGAATAAAATCATGTCCTTTGCAGCAACATGAACGCAGCTAGAGACCATTATCCTAAGTGAACTGGAAGTCATTATCCTAAGTTAATTGATGCATGAACAGAAAATCAAATACTGCAAAGTGGAAGTTAAACATTGGGTACTCATGGACATGAAGATGACAACAATAGATCCTGGGGACTTCTAGAGGTGGGAAAGAGGGAGGCCAGGTTTGACAAACTACTTTTGTGTACTATGCTCAATACTTGGATGACAGAATCATTTGTTGATGTATCTGGTTACCTAAGTTACAGTTAGTGTATTCTTTGGAGGCCTGCATTATGTATGTGTGATCAATTTTACCAACATGCTACAACTGTGTATTTCCCAACACAGTCATTTTAAAACGTAGTACACTCAATATTCTTTTTTTTTTTTTTTTTTTTTTTTTTTTTTTTTTTGATACTGAGTCTCGCTTTGTCACCCAGATTGGAGTGCAGTGGTGCAATCTTGGCTCACTGCAACTTCTGCCTCCTGGGTTCAAGTGATTCTCCTGCCTCAGGCTCCTAAGTAGCTGTACAGTTGTAATCCCAGCCTCCACGGCCTATTTATTTTTGTGTTTTAGTAAAGATAGGGTTTCACCACTTTGGCCAGGCTGGTCTTGAACTCCTGACCTCAGATGATCCACCTGCTTCAGCCTCCCAAAGTGCTGGGATTAGAGTCATGAGCCACCACTCCCAGCTGACTCAATTTTCTTATGGAGAAAATAATGGCACTGTAAAAAGCACATTTAGAGGGAAAGGTGAAGATACAACTTAAACAATGATATCAATCCTCAAAATCAGAAGAGGTTCAGAGAATACCACCCAGAAATATGGGCAGGCAGTATTTATAGACAGAAAAAGGAAGTGATACAGAGAAAGAGCTTGACTGGTGGCTGGTTATTTGCCCTATTTGCAAGTGGTGTGATAAGGCATGTGACTTATATGGACATGATTTTCTTAATTGGCAATCTGTGATTGGCTAAACTCAGTGTCATGATTTGACAAGACTCACCTATTTATTATAAGAATATTCAAAGTTATGTTTCTGGTGACTTACCTACTAAGTTAGGTTGCAGTTCTCTACATAAAAACTCAAAGTATTGAGGCAGCCGTAAGCCAAATTTAGTTCAATTTAACAATCTCCCTTAATTTTGGCCTCTCAATTTTGAGAGATTGATGAAAATTTGGACATTGACACTATTCTTTGACATCATCACAGTGAGCTGGCTTGGTTTCAGTGTGGAATTCACAATTCGCAACATCAACTGAATGATTATGTTTTCTTTATGTCTTCACTATTCAAATGTTGTGAGACCATTTGATGTATAATGGATGGCTACATCAGAAAATTAGAACTATTGAGAGAATACAGCATGCCAGGAAGAAAAATATGATGTCTGTCAGGAGTATAATATGAAAAGACTAAAGTATACTCTTTTACAGGAGCCACCGCAAATCGAGACAATTAAAATAAAATATATTGAAAATGAGTCAGAAGAATTATCTGTTTTTATCAATTAGCTTCTTTGTTGATTTCTTATAACTGAGTTTTTATCATAGTAGATACATGGACTTATCCACGTGAAGCAGAAAGTGTTAGTTATTGTACACACACTCCCCTGTTTACCAATAAAATGCTCAAAGAAAATCATGCTAACTAAAGCAATTTAAGCAAGAGAGTTTAAGATTCTTTGAAAAATCATAGTCTTTGCAGTAGAGTCAGTTAAAGTAGCCAATGTTTGAAGCAAAAGTCTAATAATAACCTCTTCTACATGTACATCAAATCAGAAAAGACTATTAGAAGATGACCAAAAAATGTCCATTCAGAGAGATGTATGCCTGCTGACAAATTCGTCTTTATTTGATCGTTCAGATAAAGAGGTATTCAATTTTCAATTTGTCTTGGAGTGAGAATGGTTCATTTAAGTTAAAAATCCCTCAAGGCATGTTCTTGGTATTCAGTTAATTCTGGTTCTATTGGGTTAGCAGTTTTATAAAACCAATCAGTTTTATTAGAGTTCTGGGTATTCTTACCCAGTCCAATAGCATAATCTTAAATTTAACAAAAACTTGTAAGAGTTATTTTCATGAATGTCGAATACAAAACACTTGAAGCTTAAATTGACTTAACGTTGTCATCGTTAAAAGTTTCATGAGAATTAATTACAATAATAATATAATTGACAAGAAAATTTGGTTATTTCTCTGGAACACATTTTATGATAATAACTAGAATTCTGGCTAATAATATTATAGAGAACTTTCACTTTACTAGGAATTTCACAAAATTGCTAGAAAACATTATAACATAGCCATACAACTATGACTGAAAGAAGGTTTAGTATCACTTATTATTTCACAATGTTCTCATATATTTATTATATTAAATTAGCCCAAATAATTTAATATCTCTTTATTATAAGGTGATATGTCTTTTTGAAATGTTCCAAGGGCCCATCTAGAAAACCCCAAAGTTAATTTTAGGCATAAAAAATGCTTGGTTTAGAATTTCATTTTTGGAAGATTTTCAAAATTATCAATGGTTCATAAGCATTTCATCAAAATAAAATCATAAGTCACTGTGAAAAAAATAGTCATTTAATTAACCAATGGGATAATTTTAAAAATTCAAAGACAAAAACAGTAAGTTATGTAATTGTACACCAAAAAAACTTTAGTTCTTTAACATAGAGAACTCCATTTCCTTAAGTAATCAAAATTCAATAAAGATATCATGCAACAACAAAAAGAAATTATTTTGACAAAACAGGATCTTTCATCATGCAACAAAAGAAAGAAATTATTTTGACAAAACAGGATCTTTGTTTCCTAGGCTAATTATTTAAAAAGAAAAGAAAAACTTTCCATTACCTTTTATTAACAGCAAATCAATACTCCAAGAAAACCTTGCTGTTTTAACAGAAAAGACTAATTTTAGTTTTGCATTGGTGTACTTTTGATATTAATGCTCAACTGTTAGAAAAACTTATAAATAATTCCTCTTTAATTTCAGTCATCTTCATCATGTATAAAATTCTTCTCACAGGAATCATCTTCTACAAAACTTCTACAACTTTCTTGTATCCTTCTAGTTATTTGTCCTATGTTTTTCTCGTTCTCATTTGAAACAGCCAGTCACTTTATGTTAGGACAAAATAAGAGTTTTTTCCTCATTATTTTTAGTTTTATATACCATATAGTAATTATAATTTTATTTATTTATTTATTTATTTATTTATTTATTTATTTTTAGATGGTGTCTTGCTCTGCCACCCAGGCTGGAGTAGAGTGGCATGATCTTGGCTCACTGCAACCTCTATCTCCTGGGTTAAAGTGATTCTTGTGCCTCAGCTTCCCAAGTAGATGGAATTACAGGCACCTGCCACCACGCCCAGCTAATTCTGGTATTTTCAGTAGAGACATGGTTTCACCTCGTTGGCCAGTCTTGTCTTGAACTCCTGTCTTCAAGTTATCCTCCTGCCTCGGCCTCTGAAAATGCTGGGATTACAAGGTGAACCATCACACCCAGCCTATTAATTATCATTTTAAGTTTTAGCAACTATGAATTAGTATTCTGTAGATTAACACTATTTCATAATTTATAAAAATAGATGCTTTCTGAAGCTATTTTTAAAAATTTATTGACAGACTCAAACATATTTAGATTTCCTATATCATAATAAAATCTAGATGTCAAAAGCATATAAACATGAACTTATGTTCAACAATTAATGTTTTCATATTTTATCTTATTTGAAATAATATAAATAAATTCATAGTAAACAAATATTATTTATAATATTGAATAATAAATAATGAATATTCATCATTAACTTAGCAAAACTCCGAGCCTGTAAGTTACCAGTGAGATTGGGAAGCTAATTTTAAATACTTATGTTGTAACAAAAAACAAGCCAGCTGCCATCAAGTTATTTTCCTGGTTACTACTTGTAAGTGTATGCACATGTTAGATGTCATCACAGAAGCAAGAATCTAAAGAATTAAATACATGACTTGTTTTTTCTTGTTTGAATACTGTACTTGATATACATGATATAATGAACACTGCATTTTCACTTAAATCTTTGTTCTTAGGTTAAACTTGTAGTTTGATGATCCTTAAAAATATTTAATAGAAATAAAAGTTGTAGGCTTGTATTATATTTAATATTGAGAAGTCTAAGTACATGCCTGATTTAATTATGCCAACAATATTCTTATTAAGAATTGTTTATTCTATAAAGATTACCCAAGTCATAAAATCTTGAAAAGCATTTGGATTAGTTCTCATTTTCATTGAAAGAATAATTGATCTATATAAGCACTTATTTTTTTAAAAAAAGCAAAAGAATGTTTTTTTAAATTTAGTGATATCAAAAGAAGAAAAAATTATTATGAATACAAACACGTGTTAAAATATAAACAAAAATTAATTTTATAGCTTTCATTTTAAAAATTTAGCCTATTCCTGGTATAAAAATAAAAAACTCACTAATTTATTAAACAATAACTTGATCTCAATCGTTTTTGTGCCCAAGTGAACAAGATGTCCTGTCGAGATGGTTAAAGCTTTTAACTAGTATTTCTGAAAAAGACTTCTAGGATTTTTTTTATTTGCCTTCTGTAGAATATCTTTTGATTCACGTAATCTTTTAGATGACACTGCATAGCAATTAAAGTATGCATTCCATGGCTTTTGTCCCATTTTGGATTCTTTCTTTTCTAATGCACTTCACCAGTAAACATTTTATCTAGGTTAAAACTTCCCCACTGTGACCACTGTAGTTCCAAGTTGTTCTTGGTAAGGTTAACCTATTTTTTTTAAAAAATGCATAGGATCTGGGTCCACGGTATTTGTACACAATGTTAGCAGGTATCCCAGGAGTTGTAGTCCTGCAGTCCTGGTGTCCCTGACTGCTGATAGTTGCAAGAAATCACTTTTATAATGTATCTACCTGAGGCTTCTAACTGATCCAATCCAGTAAGTTATCAGATACAATCTGATCCTGTATCTAGTCCAGTAATAATTGTTCAACTAAAGTCAGAGAGCTCAAAACACAAATTCATGGAGTTCTAATCTGAGAGAGAATTCACCCAAGAACCCAGTTGCTAAAGAGGTCAATGAATGCAATGGGCCTGGCTAGGTACATTTGCTTTTTCACTCAATGCTCCTGAATATCAGTGAAGGTCTACTTCACTCAACTTCTGATACCAAATTATTAAATTAAAAAAATTAGACAAATTAAATTTAGTAAAGTTTCTTTGAGAAAAGAACAATTTATGAATTGGGCAGCACTTAAAACCAGGAGAGGTTCAAGGAGCTTCAACTAGCAACAAAGGAAGACCATATGTACAGATAGAAAAAGACAGAAAAAGGGTGTGTGCTTTTATAGATGTAGAGAAACAGCTTGATTGGTAATAGCTTGGCATTTTCCTTGTTTAGATGTGGTGAGATGAGTCATTCACTTTAGATGGACATGGTCTTCTCGGTTGGCATTCTGTGATTGGCTAAAGTTTGGCTGCTAAGATTACTTGAGACTTGGCTACTTATTTTAGAATATACTCTTAGTTTGTGTTGCAGTTTGCTTACCTACTATGTTAGGTTGCAGTTCTGTACATAGAAACTCAAAGTAAAGAGTCAGCCTTATGACAAATTAATTCAATTTAATGGTATAAGAAATCCCTGAATTAATGTTAAAATTGAATTAATAATAATGAGTGAGAAAGAAATAATGTCCAAAGAAACCAAGCAGAAATATGACTTTTAGATATGAATATATAATCATTGAAACTCGAATCTTATTGTACATTATATAAGAATATGTTAGATGTAATTGCAGATATTTAGTAAAGTTCTCAAAAATTATAAAAGCTACAGCAAACACTGCTATTAAAGTTTAGAAATGTAAAGACTACATTTTTACAACACAACATTTATATTAAAATTATTGCAAATGGAGAGAGTAGAGAGAATGAGGAAAATAAGTATATTATGCAGAATGTATACATATAACTCTCAATATCAAGTTCCAGAAATGATTATACATACATACACACACACACACACACACACACACACACACACCCGTAGGCATATCATAAAGGGATTTCAAACATAAAAGACAAGAACAAAACAAAAGCAAAGCAGAAATTACAAAAGTTAGATTGTTAGCTGATATCTTAATAGCAAGACTAAAATCAAATACAATATAACTGTTTATTTGAAGTGCTGGGAAAAATAAAGCATGCTATTTACTTATAATTTTACACGAAGGTAAATAGAGTTCAAAAATGAGGGCAATTCTTTGTTGGATGAATGACATTCTACTTTCAGTATGTTTTTAAGCATATTATACTCATCCCATACAAACAATGGAGGATTATAAAGTCTTTTTCAAATGAATGGGGCTTTGTTCATATTCAAAAACAATATGAAGAAAATATTTAAGAGTCTTATTCAGAACTGGAAGTATCAAATATAAGCCATTTCCTGCCAGCCTAAGGTGTTACTTTGAGAAAAATTATGTTACTTCTAATTTTATTTGAACATGGTTTTTCTATATTTATATGAATAAACCTTGGTTTTCCCTGTGATTACAGTGTGGAATAACTATCTATGCATATCTATAGATATATATTTCATGTGCAAGATGATAATATGTGTATATATATGCTTTGTAATGTGTACACATATATACACTGTAATATATACATATCCTCCTATATACATATGAACACACATATTTATATCAATATATGTATTTATTTAAATTAAGGTAGTAAGACTCCATATTAAGACATGGGTCATTTTTGTATCTAAAATTACTGTCTTCTAAAGCCTTTCTATATTCATATGTATTGTCTATGGATACATGTATCTTCCTGTTAGGAGTGCTTACTTGAGGTCTAGCCAATATTTAAATAATTTAAAAGTATTATTTTTGACTGGTTTTTTTCATTCTTGTACATCTTGCTCAGCTCAATTTTGTAATGTTTCAAAAGGAAGACAGAAAGAAAGAAGAAAGGAAGAAAAGTACAGAAGACATAGAGATGAAAATAAAGGTGGAAATGTAAGAAACAAATCATGTTTCTATGTTTGAAGTGGTGAGATATTATAAATTATTTGATAATTTGACATATAAAGAAGAATTTGTCGATAGGCTATTTTGAAATGCTGAATATTTATATTACATTGAAAACAATATTTTTAAGACTACCATTTATATACATATAAAAATATTTCAAATAGAAAAATTATAATATATAACAAAGAAAGGAAGATAGGAAATAAAAGAAAGTATAGAAGAAAAAAGATGGAAGAATAAATAGATATATGTGACATTGAATTATATATTACAATTTCATTTTAATATAGCTCTGTATAAAAAACATGTGCGTTTTTAGTGTTTCAAAGGCATATGATTAGAGTAGATGATGTCTTCCGTGATGTCTACCAACCATAGGCCAGATGACAGTCACGAATAGCTGTTAGTACTTGTTTATTTATCAACATCAAAAAATGCCAGCAAAACAAACAACATTCAGAATGGATACAAGCAGCTGTGGATGCTGTGTGGAGTTGATGGGAGCGAGGCGAAGAGGAGAGAAAGAGAAAGAAATTAGTTTCTAGTCAGCTGCATCTGTTACAGCCTTTCCAGCCCATGCAGCAGACATGTGAATGAAAAAGACATCTTGCACATCAGGCTCAATTCTGCCTTCAGGGGACTTGAACTCCAGTTGCCTTTAGTCTGCAAGCCTTTAAGAAACCCCAGAAGAGAACTGTCCTGCTGTGAATAGTCAATCATTTAACATACTATGTTCTGTGGCAATTTGTTATGTGGTGTTAGACATTGAGAACAATCTGAAGGCATGCCTGAGGTTAGAAAACTAATTAATAATGGAATCAGTCAGGACAATTTTGTGCTTTTCTTAGTAGTGATGATCAACCAGGGACAAAGAAAGCAGAAAGTAAGATATACCCTACATGTACTAATTTGCAAAAAAAAAAAAAAAAAAAAAAAAAAGTACTAAGAAAAAATGGCTCCGAAAGAAATTTTAAACGAGGCTAATTTTTTTTTTTTGTGAAACTCATTCATTTTATTATTCAAGATAACAGGCAATTAAAAAGTACATAGATTATCTAAAGTATTTGAAATATATAACAATTATGAATTGAAAATAAAGCTAGAAAATTTTAAAATTTGGCTATACAGTATTTTTATTGTTAATTGCTCAAAATTTTTATTTATTAGCTTACATATTCAGGTGAAACACACACTTTAAGGCTAATATCACACATTCTGTAAAGTCTATATAGTTATAATACCCAGTTTTAAAAAATAATTGAAAATTATGAAATATTTTATTTGTAATTAAATAATATTACAAATTTAAACCAAATACATGGCCATTATAAATAAAGTTTTCAGGTGCATTTTAAAAATATTCTCGATATTTAAAAAAAAAATAGATTTAAAATATTAGTCCCGGCATGGTGGCTTTCACCTGTAATCCTGGCAATTCGAGGGGCGGAGATTGGAAGATCATTTGAGTCGAGGTTTTCTAGGTTACACTGAGCCATGATTGTGCCACTGCAGTCCAGCTTGGGTGACAGAGCAAGACCCCGTCTTAAAAACAGCAACAAAAAGTTACTTAATATTAAAGGAGTCTATAATTTATGATTGATACTATAATACCATTGAAATTAGTCATATTTTGTGAAAATAAAATTGCCTATATTATCTAATATTTTACAAGATGGATTTTTAAAATCCTTAGTTTCTCTCTCTTTTTTTTTTTTTTTTTTTTTTGAGACGGAGTCTCGCTCTGTAGCCCAGGCTGGAGGGCAGTTGCGTGATTTTGGCTCAATGCAAACTCCACCTCCCGGGTTCACGCCATTCTCCTGCCTCAGCCTCCCAAGTAACTGGGACTACAGGCGCCCGCCACCACGCCTGGATACTTTTTTGTATTTTTGGTAGAGACGGGGTTTCACCGTGTTAGCCAGGATGGTCTCCATCTCCTGACCTTGTGATCCACCCGCCTTGGCTTCCCAAAGTGCTGGGATTACAGGCGTGAGCCACCGCGCCCAGCCAATCCTCAGTTTTTTATTGACACATTTCAGGATATTTTAACTTCGTGAATTCTTGAAAATACATTTAGTATTTCAACATGCATATTCACATCTCTTTTAACAATCTGCTAACTAATTTGGCTATTAGTGACTCATTTTCATGCCTAATTCAATCTTACTATTTTGGGTCATGTGACTTGCAGCATGTCAAATATTATTCTCACATTTTCATCAAATAAAAGAAGCAGCAACTGCTAAAGATGTTAAATTTCTTCAGGTAGAAATTTATCTCTCACATATGCAAAATCTGTTTCAATATATTTGTGCATTTTGCCTTGAAAAACTACTTGACATGAATTTTTCTGTTGACACTGTTACATATATATAAAAATGATCACCTAAAACAGCAGCAATTTTGATCACAATGCACATCCTAATGAACAGAAGAAAACCTAATGTCTCATTCTATTATTAGAATAAATATCTTATTATAAAAATGTATATAATAAATGCATTTAATAATGTCAAAGCATTAAAATATAATGACTTAATGAATAAATTGCTGAGTTGGAAAATTTGTCTTGGTTGTATTTTTAATGAAATTTCTACATTATGAAGCAAAATAGTTTCTTGAGCTATATAATATGCAGTGTAAACACAGAATTTTCTTTGTATCTATTTAACATAGAAGTTATTCTTATTTAATTTTAACAATAAACTTTTTAATGTATCTATTACTGGTACTAGGATAATACCCTACCAGCCTTTGTCTCTCTCATTTTTAATAATTTCCAAGTTAAAATGTTCAGGAACTGAATTTTATTAGTAATTAGTAATTGAGAGTTTGATTAGCCACATGACATCCGCAATATTATTGAAAACAGGGAATCTGCTGCTTCAACCTCGACAAACAAACAAATAAACAAAAAAAACTTTTACAAAGTCTCTTAAGAAATCTTCTTTTAATTTTACAACATCTTTTAATTTTGCAAAACTCCCATTCGTGTTAAAATTCACATAAGCAAAAGGAAATAAGAGGGTCAAGAGGGTCAGTTCAAATGATCCTGCAATTCTGTGTTTGTTCAATGTTTAATATTACATATACTTATATTTGGCATCTGTAGAATGAGCATTTTGAAATATGTTATTTCTTATCTGTTCCGGGAACTAGTTTAAAAGCTATAAAAAGTGATATCAGTATTTTAGAGTTTTTCATACTTTCAAATCTACTGTGTTTTTGGCATCACAGTTTTACGAAAACACGTAGACATGTTGCTGGTTGACATTTATGTTAAACAGACTTTCAAAACTCAAAATACTCAAATTGATCCCTTGGAAAATAAAATACATGAGATTAGATAAACTCAGCAAATGTATGAGTCAGCAAATAGCAAATAACAGTTACATAAGGAACAGTTACCCAAATTGCAAGGTATGTCTTATTTAACACTCAACATGTCACAAAACTTACTTGAAGTAATCTTCCTAATTATTTGATAGAGAAAAAATATGGAATGTAAAAGCGGTAACTTTTCATGCATGACCCAATTCTAATCTTTGACAAAGTAGGAAATCCTAAGTGAACTTTATGATACAGACATTCACATGTTTTTCTAACTGAATTAGAAATAATGTATTGTTAAAATAATTCTGATGATGCCTATTGCAAACTATTAATGACTATTATTCTGTAAAGTTCTAAAACACATGGCATTGGCTGTAAGCAATATTCATTATATATGTTGTTTCTAGAGGGTGGCTATAAAAGTTATTGCTTACTCAATTAACAATATATATTGAACACAGTCTATATGATACACTTCTATGAATTTAATGTTGATGACATAAACTAAATTTAAAACTTTGAATTCCAGCTGCAGATATAATACAAATAGTTGAGTAAGGGTATGTACAAATGACAACAGGCAGAAATAATTCTCATTCTAAGTGCAATGATGCTGTTGGATTATAGAGGAGGAAGAGATCATATGCCTTGGTTGTGGTAGAGATGGTTTAATAAACTCGGCTTTATTTATATCTAGATGGAATAGGTGGTTTTGCATTTTCTCTTCCTTTATTCTAATTTGAAAAATGAGATTTTCTATAATTACTATTCATGTAATATTTTATTTGAATACTCCTCACAATTTACCTATTTAATAACTATTATGGGTATATATATGTATATATTATATATAAAAAATATGTAACTGTTCTCTACATATATATGTGTGTGTGTGTGTGTGTGTGTATTGTGTGTGTGTGTATATATATATATGTAACTGCGAAGATATTTATTGAAATCTTACCCTGGAGCAGCCATAAGTTCTTCCCTGGGCCAGCAAAACTTGAAATTTTAAAACCTAGTCCACAAATAACTATATATTTAAATAGTAAGTGAAAATCACATTTTTCTAAGTGCATCCTTAGATGCTTCTTTTCTTTCTTTCATATTGTGGGTCAAAACAAACTTGTCACAACTGAGTATGTAAGTTATTTCCCTTATCCATGTCCTTCTAATATACATAGATATAAATGCACACACACACACACACACACACCTTTTTAAGGACAGTGTCTTTATAATTCCCTGTGTATTTTATTGATCACAGCAAAATTAATTACTTTTTAACAAAACATGATTTTTTCCAAGAATTATTTTTCTATGTTCATTTTCCTGCCTCAAAATGATAGTTGCCATTATTAGTTTCTTAGTCTTGCCAAAACCAATAACAAATGTGGTGGCTTGACACACAAAAACACTTGCTTTTTCACAGTTCTGGAGCCTAGAAGCCCCAAATCACAGTCAACAGAGTCATGTTCCTTCTGAAGGCTCTAGAGGAGACTCTATCTTTGCCTGTTGCTAGCTTCTGATGGTTGCCAGCCATCCTTGTTATTGCTTGAGCTGTAGCGTTATCTCTTTTGTATCTGCTTGTGTCTTCAGATGAGCTGCTTTCCTGTGTTTCAAGGAATCTCCAAATTTCCCTCTCCTTATATAATCACTAGTCATTGGATTTAGGACTTAACTTTATTATTGCCTCTTAATGCAAATACATCTGCAAAGACCATCTTTCCAAATAAGGTCATATTCACAGGAACCAGAGATTAAGACTTCAACATATACTGCTAGGGAATAGTTTTCAACACACTGAAATTGATGACAGTGATATGAATACATGCAAAAAAAAAGAGTTGTCACAAATATTTTAAGTCATGCAAAAAAACCCCAAAATATCTAAAAATTTTAAATAGCATGGTAGTCTTATATATGACGGCAAATAAATAATGTGGAATAAGCAAAAAATAACATTCAAACAGTTATTCCAGATATCTTGAAAAAACATCAAATGGAAGAAAGTGCTTATATGGATTTATATGTAAAATATAATCAGATATTTAAATAATCTATTTGGTAATTGAATTGAATTCTATTCTGTATATGGGAGTACTACTCGACTTTGCAAAAGCGACCATGGAAATGTAGCAATTATTTAAAAAGCATAATTTTCTGATTATAAAAAATAAAATAAATGGAGCAGCATCATGGCCCATTTTTGGTGTCACAGTTTATCCTACATGAAAGCTGTTACCAGAAACCTAGAGGGAAAGTTTAGAAACAGTGAGTGCATAAAATCACAGTTTTTATAGACAGTGATTTTAAAGAAGAGATAAATTTGTGTCTTGACTGAGCATTTTGTTGTGCAAACTGAGCTGTTTACAAAAGGAAAAGAATCAAAACCATGATTCAACTGAGTCATTCAACCTTGCCCATTATAGCCTCATTAAGAAAAAAGACACTCCTTTTCTTTTTCTGGAAGTTTAAACATTATTATAAAGTAAAATTATAGATAAGTGGGTGTAGTTTCATCAAGTCTGCAGTATATAAAGAGAAAAGGCACAACCTCTTTCTGACATTAGCAGGATCTACAAATCTATCTGAGGAAGGTTTTCAAAGAAATCATTTTCTTTCTCAATGTATTAAAATACTGGTAAAGCAACAGGCAGGCTTGCTTCTGTAAAATAAAGTGTTTTATTCTTAACCTATTTATCTTTCAATCTTTTTTTTTAATTCAGTGATAACTTTTCCTGCCCCCACCCTTGTTGTTGCGCCATCTTTACTCTTTATCACTCTCCACATAAAACATGCAACCATTTATGCTGCCAGAGCACTTAGAGATAATGTGGGGTATTATACTGCATGTGGATAGCAATTCTCCTAGATTTAAAATATTTTATTTTGGAAAAAATACATGCTGGACATATTTCCACACCTTTTATCCTCTGTTGAGTGTCTACTCTTGACTCTGCCTAGCAATTTTCTGTTACTCTGAAAGCAGAAGTATCTCTTTTAAGAACATGAACTTCCCTTTCCAACCCACTTCCCTTTTACAACTCTAATGTTCTGCCAATGGCTTCAGAATGTATAACTATGGATGTCTGTCTACAGTTGATTGTTCCAGGAGTAGATAATAAAGGCATTGCTTTCTAACGACTAATCATACCTATGTTCAGAAATAGGTGAAAAGAGCTTGTCTAAATTAAAAACAAACAAACCAACCAACCAACCAAAAAAAAAAAAAAAAACCTTCACAAATTACCCCATATTGTTACTCAATATAATAATTTTGTTAAATAATTTTATACAGTATTTAATATACATTTCCTTTTGACATACTGATGGACAATTAATTAATATTTTGATGTTGAACTTTGTGTCTAGAAATTTACTACTTCATAGAATTGCACCTTGTTAAAGCATTGTTAGATTTGTGTTGTGTTTAGGCTAATATTAGTTTATAACATTTTTGTGCTTTTTTCTCCTATATTTTAATTTCAATATTAGACGATTCTTTTCTTAAAGTATGTAGAGTGAGCTTTTTTGTCTCCTATTTTGTGAGGTTTTGAAATCCCTAGACCATCCAATATTGACACCTTAATTTTTGTCAGTTCTTATATAATTTTGTCTTTTATTTTTTTTACATTTATTCTGTGCTATGAATACATGATATTTGTGTACATATCACTGGTAATTTTTCCCAGGAAAATATAACCTTCAGAATTTTACTCAATAATCTGTTATACAATTTTTTCTAATTCATTCTTGTAATTGTTTGTAAATCTTTTCCTATTTATGCTTATATTCTTGTTAGCACAATTGAGATTGAATTGTATGCCCCAAAAAGTTTGAAGTTCAGTTCAGAAAATATATTTTAATAAGAATTTTTACTCCATACATTTTTTAAAGTACAGTTCAGAATATACATATTTTCAATCTGAGGGAAAGAGAATGGATATGGCAACTGGAGAAATATTACAGCTAAGTAGGCAAGTGTCTGTGCTGTGCTGCTCTAAGCTGTCCAGGTCCTTAAGATTTCTGATCAAAATTCATTTTGTAAATTGTTGCTTAGTTTATAGTAATAATACTAAACAGAAGAATACAAAAAGTATAAACTTTGTCCTTAATGCAACAAAGAAAATAACAATAATAGCATATACCTTTCGTATGAGTATGAAAGATATCTTTAAGGTACAATTAAAACCGTTGTTAAAATGTATTCATACACCACATTTCTCTATTCACCCTACCAGTTATATTTTCTAAAGACATTTTCCTTCTAATGTGTTCATTCACATGAAAATTTCTTAATACAGATATTTCCAATTTTAATCCAAATATATTTTCAACTCTCTTTATAAAATACATCTAGCAAGTGAATTCATTTATAAATGAGAGAGCACACAGTATATAATGTATAGTGCATGTAGAATGCTTTTCTGTATATATAGGTGTGTGTGTGTATATATATATATATGACGTTATAAGAGATATAGTGTTTCTTTCAAATTATTGCTCGAAATTAGTAGACTGTGTATGACAAGAAATACAGTTATTGGCTGCATAATGATATTTCAATCAATAATAGACCACACATATGATGGTGATTCCTCAAAAATGGTATCATATTTTTACTGTACTTTTTCTATGTTTAAGCATATTTAGATACACAGATACTCAACATCATATTACAATTGCCTACAGTATTCTGTTCAGTAAGATGTTGTACAGGCTTGTAGCCAAGGGGCAATAGGCTATACAATATAGTCCAAGTGTATAGTCAGCTAAACAATCTAGGTTTCTATAATTACATTGTATGACTCTATGATGTTCGCACAGTGAAATCACCTAAGGATGCATTGCTCAGAATGTGTTCCTCTCATTAAACCATGCATGAATGTAAATGCAATTGTTTTATTTATTTTCTCTCAACCCATTTGCTAATGTTCTCTTTTTGAATGTGCTCATTTCCTATTTTATCTCCTACTTTTATTTCCATTTCTAGCTATGTTTTTGTCCTTAATGCAAATGAATAATCGTATAAGTAATAATGAGAAGAAATTAGAAATCACATAGCAGTTGTAGGAAATGCTATTGAGAAGAATTAATATGTTTTTTCTCATTATGTACGTTTTAGTGTTATACTAGGAATAGATATTGATTCAGATGGTTTTATTCTTAGTATTATATTTTTATACTCAGTTTTATATTCTAAAACTATTTCTGGGAGAAAGATATCAACTATCTTCTTTCCATAAGATCTGTGCAATTTTATCAGTAACCATATAAATTATGTCAGAATTTTTGCTAATCCTTCACCATGGAACATTATTTATCTTAAAGAACTCTGTGGACAAATACTGACATTAAATTAATTAAAAATTCTACCTGTAATAATTATTTGTTTTTTTAAAGCAAATAACTACTTGCTTTTTCAATTTTATTTACGCAATATATGTTATATAGTAATCAAAACAGACTTAATATTCCCCTAAGATCGACTAAATTTTAGACAGAATTTTTCTTCATTACAGGTCCCTGACCTCCCTTTTTAAAAGAGCATTTATTTTTAGAAAAGGTGAATTGTAAATTTTGTCTTTGTTCCATTGACATATAATTTTTTTGACAGCCTTCTGCTGGTTTTACAAGCAAGCAACGCCTTTCTTAAGGACCTAGGGGCCATCTCTTTGAAATGCAATCAACACAGGTAGCAACTCTTTCTCTGTGAGAGAGCAAGAGCTAAAACTTGAAAACTGCCAATTAGCAAAGACAGAATGACTCATCACATTACCAGCCTCTCTCATTATGTCCAGTACTTTTCAATAGCTCACCCCAGTGCTTAAAAACTCTCCCTTTTTTGGTTTCAACTGAGTTCAATTCAATATCTCCTCCCTATTGCAGTAGTCCTAAATCCTATTGCAATAGTCTTAAAGTCCTTCTTGTCTGTTTGTTTTGGCTGGTGCACAATTTTATTTGACAATAGTATCATGTTTGGGAAGAACTTTAAGAAATAACATCTGTTTAATATCATAGTTCTCAAAACACGAATACTTTGATAAACCTGAGCTTTATAAAATATAATTTCTGAAATGCAAATAAATGTAAATATTATTTATATGTAATACGTAATGAAATCAATAGATATTGGGCACTCACTATGAGCACAACCACATCTTCAGTATTAGAAAAATTCAAAAATATGACATTGTCTCTACCATGTATTATTTTATATGTTAAAAATGGAGGCTGGGCGCTGTGACTTGCGCGAGGCGGGAGGATCACCTGACTTCAGGAGTTCAAGACCAGCCTGGCCAGCATGGCAAAACCCCGTCTTTACTAAAAACACAAAATTAGCCGGGAGTGGTGACATGCACCTGTAATCCCAGCTATTCAGTAGGCTGAGGCAGGAGAATTGCTTGAACTCGGGAGGCGGAGGTTGCAGTGAGCCGAGATGGCGCCATTGCACTCCAGCGTGGGTGAAAGAGTGAGACTCCATCTCGAAAAATAAAAATAAAAAATGGACTTAAAAATACATTCAAAATTTTGAAGCAAAACATACAAATTTACTTTACAAAAATTATAAAACATAAATGAAATATTCCTACAACGCTCTAGGGAAAAAAAAATAGTCATATTCTGGCAACACCATTCACTCCCTTTATCCCTTCAGGCCTGAATGTGTTTACTAATCTCCTGCTGTTATTTCTCCTGGTGCTTCACCATCCATTTTACCTGTGTGTCAATGCATATCTCTGGCTATGGTGTCTGAATGGATTAGTGAGGCTTTTGACAAGGTCCAGTGTCTCAGATTCCAGTCTCCTGCACAAAAATTGTTGTAGTTAAAAATAATGTATTTTGCAAGAAATAAAATGTAATAAAATAAAAAGCAAAGCAGTGTATGGTAATGTCATAAGGAGATATTTGTTTTCTTCATTCAATTACTGAGTAATGTGATTTTGTACAAATTATTCTACTCTGTGGGCCTATCATTTATATAAGTTAAAGAGAAATTGTTAGATGGATGGTGTCTCAATCTTTCTCTTTTATGACATTGTATGTTTTATTATTGCATCTGTTTTTGCTTGGTTTGTTGGTGTTTCCTTTTAATAATGACTACCGATCAATAAACTGCACTCCTGACAACTCAACTATATTTTCCATTAGGTAAACTTTGTATTCTGTATTTGGGATGCAACTCAATCAGCCACACATAAATTTTGACATTGAACAAATATATTACATATCACTGAATTCCTAAACTGTATTTGAGGAAGCATTAAATATGTCACTTCTAGAAACTGAAATAATTAAGAAATATATCTGTAAATCCATCTTTTATAAAACTATCTTTTGCTTGAAATTTATTTTAAGAAAAATGTTTCTTGATAACTTTTGGAAGGATTAGTAACAAAAGCATATGTGTTTGGTAGTGGCACATCTTATTAAGTTGTAATGTAAAATACTTACATATAAAAACTGTTATTTAAAGAACTTGGAGTAATACATTGTCGTAACTCCAACTACTTCTACTTTCACAAATTATTCTATTTCAATCTAATCCTAATAGATTCATGAATTTTTCTATAATGGTGAACAATGTATTTTAAAAAATATTTTACTCTGAATTTACTCAAAGGCAAACATATCTTTGAGATGGAAAAGTACGCACAAATTCTCCTCCACTGCATCCCCAAGTACTATCAAAAGAATAGGGTAGAAACGTAATATTTAATTTAAAATGAAAGAATCAGGCCGGGCGCGGTGGCTCAAGCCTGTAATCCCAGCACTTTGGGAGGCCGAGATGGGCGGATCACGAGGTCAGCAGATCGAGACCATCCTGGCTAACACAGTGAAACCCCGTCTCTACTAAAAAATACAAAAAACTAGCCAGGCGTGGTGGGAGGTGCCTATAGTCACAGCTACTCGGGAGGCTGAGGCAGGAGAATGGCGTGAACCCAGGAGGCGGAGCTTGCAGTGAGCCGAGATTGTGCCACTGCACTCCAGCCTGGGCGACAGAGCAAGACTCCGTCTCAAAAAAAAAAAAAAAAAAAAAAAAAAGAATCAAAGTCAAATTATACATTTTCCTAAATTTTCAAAAAATTACAAAACTGATGAGATTTTAGTGACCAATGACAAAAATTATTAGATGTAAGGCCCAGAAGAATAGTAGGGGAATAAATATGTAGTCAAAGCAGGAGTCCCTTTTTCCAGCCAAACTTCGGAATGCATTACAATCAGATCTGGCAATAACACACACCAGGAGAAGCTTTGGGAAAGAAGAGTTAAATCGAATTGAATTGAATTGAACTGAATTAAGTCGAATTAAACGCTTGTCAGTGGAAAGACTATGGAATTCCTTTCGACTTTTTTGTGCACACGATATTAGTGATCAGAGTAATTGAAAATCTGGAATTACACACATGCAAAGCGTCAATCATTTGATCTCTAAATAAATTGGGGAAAAAAAGCACTATTGTGGTCTAACAGTTTTGGCATTTCAGGATAAATTGTCACTTATTTTGGCATGGAAAGCAAAAAATAACTTACTAATCAGATTGCATACTGAAGAAACCTCTAGTTGCTGTGAGGAAAGATGTCCATAAAACTCTGAGTTTACTTTAATCTTACCATATGGCTAATTGCTGGAAAGGCAGTGGAAGAAACATGCACCATTTCTAGGCATCGCCGATGAAGCCTCTTATGTGTTCACCTCCTTATTCTTCTCTGTTATATGTGGGTCATAAAGGAGACGATGATGACAAAGGCAGTATTTAAAGATGGCCTTTCCCTTTATTTGGAGTAAAGATAAAAATTCTATTGCAATAAGTAATTATAGGTTTTTGGCATTTTTAAGCAATTTAACCTAGTTTATATTTGATTGAAATGGATACTTTGAAGGACAGTGCTCCAAGAAAAACATATGTTATAATGACAATACAGAAAGTGAAATTCAGGATGTTATTCAGTGGTCAGAAGTTGTACACCAAGCAAGTTGATATAGAGACTGAAAATGAAACGCCACTATACCTTGGCAAAACGTTTGTTAAGAGTAATGACTGTGATAATTTGTTAGGCAGTGTCCACGTTGGTCAAGCTTGAGGTTTAGAGAAAGATTTCAAGTTCCTATGACTCATTAAAATGTCTTTGTCTACAACTCAGAAAAAGAAGGGGGAAAAAGAAGTCTGTGTCAAAAGGACCTTGTCTTCAGGAAGAGATTAAATTGATACAGGGATTGACAAACAAAGGCCTGTGGCTCAGATCTGACAACCTGTGTTTGTATTGTCCCCTAGTTAGGAATGCTTTTATTAAAAAATTTAAAATTATTGAAAATTTCGAATGAGGTCTAATTTTTTGTGACACATAAAAGTTATATGAATTCAACTTCTGTATCAATACTACTGCTTTGTTAGAAAATAATCACACTTATTTATTTACATACCCATGGCTGCTTTTGTGCTATAATATCTGAGGTAATTAGTTGCCACGAAAGATGTATGTGGCACTCACATTTGACACTACTCTTCAACACTATGAAAATAACAGCAACGGAGTTATAGCCAGAAAGAGTTTATAAGGCCATGCACTAGTTGTCACCACACCTCAGCATTTTATTAATTTGTTTATTACTAATGCATACTTGTAATGTCAAAACAAGAAGAAAGAAACACATAGACTATCAATGTCATACTTTAGGTGCACAGAAGAGTGTGAATTGAATCATAATGCATTTAAAGACTATTATAAATGAGTCTAGTATAATTGACCTCAATAATGCAATAATGGCACAAAATTAGAATATTAATCAACTATGTTAACTATACAGAATATTAGCAATAAAAGTTTATCAAGGTGAAAAGCTATGTAAATCACAAACTTATTTACATTTCTGAATATAGAAAAGTAATAATCATAAACAAGTAGTTGATAATGCTTTATTCATCCTGTCCATGGATAAACAATTAGGTACCAGAAAATAATCTTAAAATATTTGAATATCATGTAATTATAAAAATCACATTTAAAGTACACTGTGCAACTGGTACACATAGACTCATTAAAAATAACTAAAATTTTTCTCTGAGGAATAATATGCTCTTAAAGAATCAGAGAAACACACCAAAACCTTTATGAGAAATTTCAATTTTGTGATGCTGCTATTGTATGAGAATTAATAGATGAATTCAAATGACTCCTACTTATCATCTAAATAATACTCTTCCTGGAACTTGACAAGGTGATAGGATTATGGATCAATGAATTTGTGAGAGCACTGAAGCTAAATTTTTAAAAAGAATCTAGATAAAATGTCTCTGTGTCAGGTTTTCTTTCTGTCTAACTTTTTTTTTTTTCTTTGAGGCAGACTGGAGTGCTCTGTCGCCCAGACTAGAGTGCAGATTCCGGATCATGGCTCACTGCAGCCTCCACCTTCTGAGCTCAAGCTATCCTCCCACTTCAGCCTCTTGAGTAGCTGGGAGAAATTAGTGTGCCCACCACGCCCACTAATTTTTGTATGTTTTGCAGAGACAGCATTTTGGCATGTTTTCCAGACTAGTCTAGAATTCCTGGCCTGAGGTGATCCGCTCCCCTTGGCCTCCCAAAGTGCCAGGATTAGAGGCATGAGCCACCAGACCCAGCTGCAAAGGTTTTAATCATCTATAACTATAAAAATGTGTGTAGATATAAGAAGAAATAGGCAAGGAGATAAAAACAAAAGAAATACACAATAGAGTCCAGAAGCACTTCTGTTTATATACATCTATTTTGGAGTAATATTTGCTCTTTGTGTGACATGAAGTTTTCTCATGCTGCTTCCTTCTACAGCAAGTTTGGGGTCTGGTATTTGTTTCATTCGTATAGACATATTTTAAAATAAATGAAGCCAGATTGGTTACCCATCAAACTTTTGTCCATACTTCAAATTATTATCCACCTGTCTCTGAGTCAACAGTGGCAGCATATCCCATGACAAAAGCTTGGAAACAAATATAATCTTATTTATATATCCTATACCTCATATAAACTTAATCACTAATTTTCTATTTCTTCTACCTTTCAGAATACTCTTTATTCATCCTCTGTCTTCTTTCCTCTGACAAAGGAGTCTGTTCACCTTATCATTGCTCTCCTGAACTTTGACAATAAATATGTTGTTTCTTCTTCTTCCCCACATAAATTTGAAATTATATTCTTTACTAGAAATTCCAACATATGATTCAAAGTTGTCTTATTACATTTTATAAAATTTTATATTTTACTAGTGTTCTTCTTCTTGAAACTCAGCATTTTTACATAGTATTGTACTTATGCCATGTATAAGACTTAGGTTAATTTATGCCCCCCATGTGAGGCTTTATGCATTTAATACATTGGAATAAATACATTGGACAACTTGTTTCCTAGCAAAGGACTTCCTTTTGGGGGCCAAATTAGAATACAATGGAATAAAATGAAAAAAATACACACAAACATAGACACATACACATATTTCTTTAACTCTATGACATATAAACTACTAAAATTAAATAAATATAATTAATAAATTTGTTAGACTAAAATTTATGAGATGCTATTAAATTTATAATTAGATGATTTTTGCTGAGTTAGGGAAGAATATTCTTAAAATATCTTTCAGTTTTAACCACACATAAAATATTTTTACAAAAAATTTTAATGCCAATTTTATATTATTTTAATGTGAACAAATTTTAGTAATAATTTATGATCTGATCATTCTCTTCTGAAAAAAATTCACATTTTATAGTTTATTCAGTATAACCTTAGCTGTCCTTGGCTACTTAATTTAAGGGAATTCTTATCAAAACTCAATAGAAATGAGTAACTGAGAAGACATTCTCTGGAATTAATTTATAAATTAAATTAATATTTTACATACACAAAATAAGCTAACCTCAAAATTATAGAGATAAGAAGCAAGATGACTCCCCAGTTATTTAGTGATTTCTGTAAAGTTCTCAGACTTTTTCTATACATATAGCAGTCGACCTAATATATATTTAAGCATCTTTGAGGCTTCTTTAATGGTTTTGAACGTGTCCCCTCCAAAATTTATATTGACACTTAACCCCAAATGCATCAGTGTGAAGAGATGGTGCGTTTAAGAGGTGATGAGACCATGAGGGCTTGACTTCATTGATGGGATTAGCACCTTGTAAAAGCATTAGAGGAAATAGCTAGGTCCTCTGTCCCTCTTTGCCTTTCTGATACATGAGGCCACAGCACCTACATTTTGCCTTCTGACGACGCCACAACAAGGCACCATCTTTGAAGCAGAGTGTGCTTTCACAAGACACTGAATATGCTGGAGTCTTGGTCTTGGAGTTCCCTGTCTCAGAACTGTGAGAAATTTCTGTTTTTTAGACATTATTCAATCTAAGGCATTACATTGTAGCAGCAGGAAGGGACTAAGACACTAACTTTCATATAGGCACCAATTTTCATATAGACACCACGGCATTCTTTTCGTTAAGCTTAATATATCTTTTTCTATACTCTTAATTTTAACCTATTTGCATGTTTATATTTAAATTGGACTCTCTGATCCTCCCATTAGAACCCATTAACATGTAGTTATCAGCACACATGACAATAATCAGAATAATTAGAATATTCATATGCATGAAGTCTTCCATATATTTAGAAGTTTAATAAAGAATGGTGTTTTAAACAAATGGCAAATGATGTAAAGATCAACTAAAATTTTAAAAAATTATTTAATGCACATAAAAATAAAGGTACCAAACATTATTGCTACGAAGAAGTTAATACCTGTACAAAATGCAGAAATATGTGAGATAATGCAAATTAAATTATCATGGATGTTTATTTTACAAAGTCTGAAAAAATAGCCCTCAGTTTGTATAGAGTCTTAGAGCTTGAGATGGAACAATTTATTCATTCGCAAAAGAATAATGAATTTTTTTTTTTTTTTGAGACATCCAGAACAAGGGAGTCACTAGCTGTCAGTGTTGGAGTGCAGTGGCATGATCTTGGCACACTGCAACCTTTGCCTCCAGGGTCCAAGTGCTTCTCATGCTTCAACCTCCTGAGTAGCTGAGATTACAGGCATCCACCACCTCTCCTGGTTAATTTTTGTATTTTTAGTAGGCAGGATTTTGCCATGTTGGCCAGGCTGGTTTTGAACTCCTGGCTTCAAGTGATCCACCTGCCTCAGATGCCCAAAGTGCTGGGACTACAGGTGTAAGCCATGCACCAGACCACAGATTGACTCCTGAAAGAGTTTGGACCTCATACAGAAAGATCATGTAGGTCTCTTTCTAGATGAGGAGAGAAAATGAACGATTATATCAATATGTAGGTATTTGCACATATGCATACAAACTAGCATTTTATTATTTTTTAAAGATCTGTAATTTCTGACTACCATATGTTTTATCATTTGTAGAACTTGAAGACATTGTTATATTTGAAATATACATTTTCGTACTATTCATATAATCAAAAATTTTATTTTAAATTTAACTTATTCAAAAATAAATAAACTATATCATTTAGTAATGTTAAACTACAAAGGCAATCACATAAAACAAACAGTATAAATCAGAACATTAGAGAGCTGGTTACATATTTTTGTTTGTTAAACATATGACTCCAGGGATCTAAGCATCACCATTATATGACACATTAGTCATCTGGAGTTGTCATGAGTTAGCAAACCAAAAATTCC
The DNA here is from genome assembly GCF_024542745.1 of Macaca thibetana thibetana. Classification (NCBI taxonomy): domain Eukaryota; kingdom Metazoa; phylum Chordata; class Mammalia; order Primates; family Cercopithecidae; genus Macaca; species Macaca thibetana. The sequence continues at coordinate 66,456,195 of NC_065594.1, forward strand.
CAGAGTTAATTTTACAAGCCTCAGTAGTTTGGGAAGTCTTGTCTTGTCATTTTTTTCATAGTTCTAACATTTAACACAGAATACAATTATAATTGTTTATTCACTCAGGCAAAATACAACCTTAGGAGAAATCTGAGAGTTATGACCTATATAATTAAGAAAAGAATGACGTTCCGAATAAATAGACACGAGAATTTGACTTGTCTCAAAACCCACACTTTCTTCGTTAATCAATAAGCAACAACAGAGAATAGTCTATATTTTCAACAATTGCTACTTTAAAGAATATCAAAAATTCAGAATCCACCAAGTTAATAAAACTCTAAAATAAATGACTACATCTAAATCTGAATATTTTTGTATTATATAATACAATATTATTATACAAGTGGAAGATGCTATTGATGAAAATTCATGGCATATGCCTATGGTATGCTAAAATAAAGAGGCAATACTTTCAGTTAACATTTCTTTGTATCTTGCTATCTCTTTCTGCTTCTCCTTTCCACACTGTCGGTTTTATAATTTTAGCAAGGCACGTAGCTGAGGTGAATTTTTTATATTTAAGTAAACTGTTGCATTTGTTTGGCTGAAAAATCTGATGAGCAGATAGGAAAGGAGGGTAAATTCTACAAAGGTATGATCAAACCAATAAGAATGATTAGCAATATTAGACAAGGCAACAAACTAACAAAAACAAACAAACAACAACAAGATACAAGAAGACAAATTGGATTTCTTGTACAAGGTGGACAAAGTAGAAAGAGAGAGAATTTTTTTAAAAAAGTGAAATAATAGAAGCCAAAGCCATGGAGAAATCCCACATTTGGTGGTCTGTATCCTCTGCTAATGTTGCTAATATACTAATAACGAAAATGAATTTTAGTAAGAAATGAATATTTGGTATGAACTGTGTAAGAGTGTGTGACAGTTTATGTGGGTGTGTATTCTTGGTGCTATGTCCTTTTTAAATGCTTACTAGAATTTACCAGTAAAGATACCAAGATCTGCTGGTCGCAGTGGCTCACGTCTGTAATCCCAGCACTTTGAGAGGCCGAGACGGTCGGATCACGACGTCAGGAGATCGAGACCATCCTGGCTAACATGGTGAAACCCCGTCTCTACTAAAAATACAGAAAATTAGCCGGGCGAGGTGGCGGACGCTTGTAGTCCCAGCTACTCGGGAGGCTGAGGCAGGAGAATGGCGTGAACCCGGGAGGCGGAGCTTGCAGTGAGCTGAGATCTGGCCACCTCACTCCAGCCTGGGCGACAGAGCGAGACTCCGTCTTAAAAAAGAAAAAAAGAAGAAAAAAAAAAAGATATCGAGATCTGGTGGTTTCTTCATTAGAGGAGGTTAACTACAAATTGAACTAAAACAACAACTAAGGCTATTCAGATTCCTATGTCTCATTGGGAGAACTTGAGCACTCTCCTTCAACATGGTCAAGTTATTGGAAAATATTTGTGGCAGGGTTGTTTCACAGGTTTGCTACACAGGAATCCAACAACACAACAGCCTTCAGTTTAGTAATAATTTTGTCCCACCATTGAGGTAATACTCTTCTGACTATTTACTTGAAGTTCCTTGTGTCACGTATTTATTTTCACTTGGCATGCTAAAAATGTTATTGTATTCCTGCGAGAGACGCAGGAGTTGATTCACCTACTTCATTTGGGTGGCTCCTTTCCTGGCCTTGGCAATGTTCCTTATATTCCTGTGTTAATTACTACTCAGATTCATGGGGCATCCTCTGAAAGTCTCTATAGAACTTTCTCTGTACAGCTCTATTATTTCAGTCTTTGTCCTGTAATCTCTCGACATCTTTGCCTCTCCAAACACCGAACTCTGTCTCTGTAAGTCACTGAACTCAACCTGCTTTCTTCTTCCCTGTCCTGAAACGTATTAATCACCTCTAGGCTGTGAGCTTGGTCAACAAGAGAGCTCATCTTGTTTATTTTCACTTTTATCTGAAATAACTTTTCTATGTTGTCTGTTATCCAGTGTCTGAAAACTGCTGTTATATATGCATATTTTTCACTTCAAATTTATCCTGCTGAATTCAGGTTCTACTCCTAACAAGTTCTCCTCAACGTATAGCTTTCAAATGGAAGTGACCTTCAGAAAGTTTGAGAGTTCATAGGATCCAGAGGTTTCACATACTTCCCACTCTAACTGTGCCCTATCCTTGAATATGAAGCCTCTCGTTGTTGGAGCAGCAGCTGTTCTCAGCTTGGTTTTCCACGCTTACTAGAAGGAGCAATGGTCTCTCAAATTACATGGTAACTCTTTGTTGTAAATTTGTGAGGCTATCATGAGTCTCTTTGCCTTCCTTCTTGTTTCTGCTGAACAGTTGATAATAACCTAGGGTTCTGATTGCTTTTAGTGGTTTGACCCACAGGTTTGCATCATTTGGGGTGCATTGGGGATACTTACTTGCTTAATTTTGTTATAAATGTATGTTTTACAATTTTTTTTTTAACTACAGTTGTTTAACTTGTTTCAGTTTGGAGAGGAGTTGGAGAAACTTGAGGAAATTTCAAAAACTGTGCCACAGAAGCTATCTTCAGAAGATAACATTTCTCTTTTTCTCTTTTTCTCTCTCTTATTGTTTTTCTCCAAATGTTCCTCTTTTTATTTTTTTCTGAGTATTTCAAAAATAAGTTGCAGGTATTTTGACACTTCAACCATGACTACATCTGCATAGATATCATAAAATAATACCATTAGCATTATTATAACTGAAAATCAAGTACAGTTCTATAATGATAACGTTGTGTAATTAATACACAATCCATACACAAAGGTTCATAATAGTTCCAAAAATGTTCCAAAACACACACAGAGAAATACATATAATTATGTTTCCCTATTCAGGAAACAATGGAAGTTGCCACTGTGTTTCCATATTTCTTTGATCCCCTTTGACCCGTGGGAATTTCTGTTTGTCTGTCTTTATACCATTGATTCATTGGCATTACTTTTAATAGAATGTCCCACATGTTAGAATTATCTGAATGTTTTCTTATGATTCAAGTCTTTTTATATACCTTTAATAGCAGTGACTAATAATGAAGTTGTATAATTCTTACTGCATCATATCAGCAGACACATGATGACAGTTTGTATTCAGATGGTGTCTAACTTTCTATATGCTGCATAAAACGGTGTCTTATCTCCTTACTGTGTATGTATATTTTTCCTCTGTTATTGGAAAATAATTAATGAGGAGATACTTTTAAACAATGTGAATAACCTATGCCTCAGTATCTTTCCATTTATGCCATTAGCTTCCATTTATAATTACTACACTAATTAGTTATTTCATTGTAATTTGCAAAATGGTGGCTTTTCAGTCTTTCATTCTACATGAACTAATTGGCTTCTTCTGAAAAAAATAGTTTTCTGCCATTTTTCATTCTTTCTTCATTCTTTCTTTCCCTTCTTCTCTTCTTCCATCCTTCATTCATTGCTTTCCTCTTATCTTTTTCTTGAGTATTTCTATGAGCTTATGAGTAGATATGTGAAAAATAACTAGAGCATTTCCTGCTAGATTTAAGAAAAGTAATTAAATGCCCTTTATTATTGCAATGAGAATATTGCAGTGAAACTATTAGGCCATGCAAATAGAAAATAAAACTCCATAAGGAATTCCTTTTTATCTAACAGTTAAAATCAATTTTTATAAAATTTAATATATGTCCCTTTCAGTCTCAACTTATTTTTAATCATATGTTTTGGCTTCTCATTATTCATATCTCTACTATTTATCGAAGTATTTCTACAGATGTTAAAATGAAATAAAATAAGAAGCATATAGTCAGATTATAGGAGTTAATTAGGTATTAAAGCATAAAACATTTATGGATGCCAAATGGATGTCATTAATAGAAAAGAAAGAACAAGGTTGATCATTACTGCATATAAGTATCATAGTGAAAATAATGGAGGGGGCAGGTACCCAACATTTATGTAAAGGGTAAAATAGCCTTATAAAATAATCCCAATAGGATAAAGCAATTAAATAACTGTGTGTTGTTAAGATGATGGAATGTTCCTGTTATCAATGACATGTAAATTATTATTGAAGTGGTTTTTTGTAAAAAGAAAACAAAAAAAGAGAATATTTTCACAAGAAAACAATATTATGTTTTCACTCTTCTACAACTTTCTACAAGTGCAGACTGAATTCAGAGGTATTAATACACGACAAGTTAGTGCTCATGGTAATCTATGGCCATCAGAACTAACAATTGCCAGACAACGTATAGGACAATTAAGAACTATATAAAGTTTAAAATAGTACACAGCTGAACACATTCTACTAAATATTTGCCAATAATGTAGAAAGAACTAATATATTTATAAATAGCAATATCAAACAATGAAAATGCACATTTTACATATAAAGCGAATATTACACACATATTAATTTTTCTCACTGTACCTTATGTGCTCATAAAAATTAGATAAAACTTCACAATTTGTAGAAAAGGGAAACATATGTTTGTCCTTAAATTGCATACTTAAATTGCCCTGTGATGTCTTTAACTTTTCTAGCATCTCATTGTTTTCCTAATTTAATGATAAAAAGTCATTGGGCTTATTTTAAAACTTTTGCATCAGTATTTAGAAAAATAAATTTAAATATTATATAATAAAACTGCCCATTTCTAGAAAAATAGGACATATTACAGTTAAAATTACTTTTAAAATCTCCTTAGATTGAAAATTGTGGTAAAATACACCTAACACAAAATTTACCATCTTAACTATGTTTAAGTTAGTACCTGCAGAGTTTAGTAGTGTTAAGTACATTCATACTGCTATGCAACAAATTTCCAGAACTCTTTTTATTTTACAAAACTGAAACCCTATATCCGTTAAACAACAACTACCTATTCTCCCCTTTGCATAGACCCCGGCAACTATTCTTCTACTTCTGGTCCCTATGAATTTGCCTACTCTGAGTACCTCATAAAATATGAATCATACATGTTTGTCTTTTTGTGACACTGACTTATTTCATTTAGCATAATATCCTCAAGATTCATCCACGTTGTTGCATATGTAGGAATTGCCTTCTATTTTCAGGCTGAATGATACTCTTTTGTATGTATACTGTATACCACAACTTGTTGATTCATTTAACTTGGTAGACTCTTTAGTCCCTTTTATCTTTTGGCTATTGTCAATAGTGCTGCCATGAACATAGGTATTCAAATATCTATTCAAATATCACAGTCACCTGTTTTCAGTTATTTTGTGAAAATAACTAGAAATTACAATTTTTATTAAATTGCATCCATGCTATACACACTACTAAAAATATTTATGTAAAAATAAATTTTTACATAAACAGGCTAAATTCATAAAGTTTAATAAACTCACTTTAGGCTTTTGTATCTCTTGCTTATGTACATTCTTCAACTAGTTTTTATAGCTTTTATTTATTTTTCTAATGGGTACCTCAGATTTCAGAAACCCCTCACCACAGGTAACCTTTCTCATATACACATTTGAATTTATTCTTATTGCTCTTTCTTCTCCATCTAAACTGTTATATTTTCCTCTCAAACACATCTAGTTACCTATAAAATGAGCATGTTAAATTATATATTCAATTTGATTTTTGGACATAATACAGTTGGATCTTATAAATGCTTCTTGAAAATTATTGTAAAATGAAAATTTAAATAAAAATATAACCACTTCTACAATGTCAGTCTTCTTATATTTTCAAGTGTTAAGCTTTGTTTAAAGATGTTTTTTGTTCAGTTTTATTTCTTGAGAAAGATACTGTATTGTACCCACAAATTAGGTCCAGTTAAGATACGAGGAAATTTGTTTATTAAAGTTGGCACTAAACTAGTATAAATTATTTCGAAGTTGATTTTATCACCTTTAATCAAGATAAAGACCCATGTACTTTTAAAGTTATTTTACTAAGGAACTATATTTTTTCAAAAATATATTTATTAAAAGGAAAACTTTATTATGTTTTCTAGATACAAAGCTATCCTAGATTGCTTTAATTTTATATATTTGTTGTTTCAAGTATTTCCACCTCCTGTATAATTTGTGTGAAAAAGTAATCATCCAATTTGCAATATCTCACCTAGGTCTTGCCAAAATACAATCTGTGAGGTTTCGAATTTAATTTAGTTTAGCACTGTGGAAGTTTCAAGCACAACATCTAGTTTAGAGGCAATCTGGGAGGTAGGATGAAACAGGCTATGGGAAACACCTGTCAGTTTTGGCATGACTCGTGAGCATAAACCGTACAAACCACTTATAAGCACTACGATGATATGCCATGAACAGCATTATATTGCATTAATCAGCAATTTTCCTAAATAGTGTTTTTCAGATTCACCAAAACTATAAGGGGGGTCACTCTGGTGATACTTTATAATTTTGAAAACATACTTATACATTTATGTTTGAAAGGTGAATGTTCGTAAATTATTTATATTCATTTAAAATAATATTTGCTATGTTGCTCACAAAAAAAAGAAGAAAAACAAAAAACAAAACAAAACAAAAAAACATGCAAATCCAGTTACACTCATTGAGATAAAAATATCTGGCTACTTCAGAAGCTAAGGAAGAAGGATCCTTTGAGCCCTGGAATTTCAGGCTGCAGTGAGCTATGACAAGGACACTACTGCACACCTCCCTGGGCAATTGAATGAGACCCTGTGTAAAAAAAATATATATATATATTTATCTATCTATCCTCTTATATCTATCTAACAAGTGGGAAACAAGGTCCTCCAATATCCTAGCAGACCTACAAATGTTTGTAATTATTTAATTGTTAGGGACTGTGGGTATCCAGGTTTCTTGTCCATCATGGCTGTTGGCACAATCCAGTATTACCCAACCAGACTATGAAGGAATTCTACTGTGCCTCCTGGTCGCTGGGCTTTCTGCAGGTTGACATCCCATTCGCTGGATGACAGGTGCTCTAGAACTTACTGGGTGGTCTTCTGCAAGACTCAAACCTGTAGCTATCATATCATTCACATAATGCTCCCAGTGAATTCTGTATATGTCACTCAAAACAGCCAGGTCCCCCAGCCACCAACCATGGCAGATAGTGGGACTATGTAAGTACATCTGAAGGAGTGCCTGAAAAATTCATTGTTGACCGTCCAAGGTGAAGGCAAACATGTCCTGGAACTTTGGGTCTGAGTGTATGCTAAAGAAAGCATTTGCTGAATCAGGACAGTATGCGAACTACCTAATCAAATAATCAAACTTTTTAATATTTTAGTCACATTTGGGACAACAGCATGTATGGCAAAGGTCATCTTGTTTAGTTGCTGGAAATCAACTATTGTCCTCCAGGTGCCATCAGGCTTTGGTACCAACCATGCAGTGATGCTGTATGGGCGCTGTGCAGGATGCACAATACCCACCTTCTCCAGTTTCTGAATAGTAGCCTCTATCTCAGTGCCCTCCTGGGAGATGATGTTATATATACACCAGTAGTCCAGAGCAGGGTAACACTACTGACTTCCATTTAACTTTCCTTCGGAGCAAATCCTCTGTCATTCTAACCCAGAGATGGAATTTGCCTACTGCAAATTGTTTCAAAGGAAGCTCCCAGGAAAGTATCTATCCCCAACATGTTTCCTGGGATTGGGGAGATGTTGACCCATGGTAGGTGGGTGAAGCATGCCTAATTTGCAACAGTAAATGTGTTCATCTCACAAGACTGGCTGCATCTCTGTATCCATCTATATAAACTAGGTGTCCAGAAAATTTGTGAAGATTACCATGTATTGGAGTATATGCAGCTAAGTATCTACCAGAGCCTAAACTCTTTGTTTCAAGGGAACCAGTGAATCACTATTTCCACATGGGGCCTTTGGTCTCCCTGAATGACCGTATCTCGAGGGGAGCTTTGCCCTTCCTGTCACAGTAGGGGCTGCAGTGCTCACCTCCCCTCATCCTCAGTTTCTTCCAGAGACAGTGTCTGGAGGTTTAGGATTAACCCTAACGGTGTACTCTGCTGTCCTGGCATGAAGAATTTCCAGTCTAAGGAGAAATACATTGGGTTGTCTATTTTCCTTTTCTCCATAACTGCTTTCAGAAGATGTTGCCACATTTAATTCCTCAATACCCATTTTGCTATATCTCTTTATTTTCCCTCCCTCCCTCCTTCCTGCCCTCCTTCCTCCCCTCCCCTCCTTCCTCCCCTCCCCTCCCCTCTTTCCTCCCCTCCCCTCCCCTCTTTCCTCCCCTCCCCTCCCCTCTCCCTCTTTCCCTCCCTCCTTCCCTTCCCTTCCCCTTCCTTCCTTCCTTCCTTCCTTCCTTCCTTCCTTCCTTCCTTCCTTCCTTCCTTCCTTCCTTCCTTCCTTCCTTCCTTCCTCCATTTTTTCTCCCTTCTTTCCTTCCTTCCTTTTTTATTCTGTTTCTCCACTGCCAGCAGGTAGGTGTGGAGTGAGGTTTCAACATTTGAATTTTGGGGGAACATAAACAATAGCATCAAACACAAACACTACTAATCATCTATAATTTTTATTAAAGAGCTGCTTATAGTTTTTAATTAGTAAAGGCAAATAAATTTTCCTCGTTTTTGTTAATTATCCAGGATATTATTTAATATTATTTATTTATCTTCCACATTACATAGCTTGCTTCTTGCTTCATGAACCTTGTTACAAATCACAAATATTCCTAGTATTTTATTATGCTCTTACTCAAAATATATGCTGCAAAATCAAAACTATATGTAATTTATGAAAACACACACACACATATATATATATATCATATGTGTTTTGTTCCAATATATTACAAAAAAAAATCTTATGGATTTGACATTGGGAAACATTCTAGATGTCCTGCTGTAGCATTTTTCTTGCTATGCTGAAATCAGTGTCAAAGACACCAAATGCTATGACTTGTGTTCTCGATATCTGTAGAAATGAGACTCCATTTTGAAACGCCATCTGATAAAACATGTTGCTCATAATTTACCTTGAAAATTACAATGTAGTACCTTCCCAGCATTAGTAAATTAGAACCTTAATCACAACCTGACAATACTGCCTGTTTAAATTTGTATATCAAATGAATCTTCAACAAAAGAGATTAACCATCTTTCTTTTTCCAAAATAGAATCAAATACAGGGTTAGCTTAACAATATTATTTTTAAATGCCTTTGAATTACAAAGTATAACATTTAAAAACAAATAGTTTGTCAGAGTGAATAGTCATATATACCTTAAGTGAAACAAAATAAAAATGAGCAAAATACAGACCATTTATTTGTATTAAGGCTTCTAATTTTTTTCATCTTATTTTAACGTATACATTTAAAAATAAGGTCTAGTATTTATTTTCACAACATTATTATTGATATCAATTAATTTATTCTTCCTTCCTTTACTTCCAACTGTGTATTTATGTCTATTCTTTTTCTGACTATTACATATAACATCGTATTTTATGTTTTGAATTTTTTCATCAATACCTTTTCAAATTTTAAATATAAATTGATTGTTCAGAAGTAGCCATTAGATATTAATAATTTTTCTACATGCACTGTTTGCTTCCATCCCATAATCACCCTCTTATGCAACCCTTGAACATTTTTTATTTTAATTCTGGGCAATTCCATAGTGCAAGAAGCATTTATTTGTCCACTTTTAATAGAACATTTTGTATTGTTGATTTTATTCTTGTTGTCATTGTTGTTTTCAGGTACATTAAAAGGTTCTAAACAAATCAGTATTGTTTTTACTTTATTAATTGGTACTTTAAAAAATGATTACAAAGTGAAGAATTTTTTTAGACTCTTGGAAACCGACCCAATCTTTGCACTCTAAAATTTAAACACCATAAACTTCCAAATAAATAATAGTCTAGTACAGATAATCGCTAGAGACATTAAACACTGCCTAGCTCTAAAAATAGCAGTTTTTTTCAAGTTTTCATTCAAAATGTTGGAAAATATTGGTTACTTGACTACACACTGCTATATTTTACCATACTACATTTTCATAAGCTCATATAATACAAATGACTGAGTACATGCATGACCACACTTTTCCTCTTCTCATAGATCCAAATGTATGTGGCATTTACTAAACAGATTCAAAAGTGGCATGGTACGTTTTAACAACACAAGCTTCTTCAAGAGTGCTAAATGAAGAAAATGCTTTCGCATGACAATTTAGAGGAGGAACAGACTTTCAAATTATCTAGTGTACAGATTGCATGACGTTTTAAAGACAAGAGCTTTATTCTGTCCTTATTGGATTAAGTGCTTATTAGTGAAAATACCTCTTGAGATGCTTGAGAGGCAATAGAGAATTCAAAAGCATTGTAGCATCATGGTTGGGAAATTGGGCATTGGATTTCAACCAGTAGTTTTATCCGGCTCTACTTTTTATAACCTATTTCACTGTGAAAAAGTTATTTAATCATTACCTGGCCTTATTTTTTCTCATCTGTATAATAAAAGATATAATTGTGAATCTATTAGAATTTGGTTGTGGGGATTAATTAAAATATTTTAAGAAGAAAATATTTTTAAAAATGCTTAGGTTTCTGAACTGCAGTTTCAGACTCTACATATAAAGATCCAGACCCTTTTACACTTCTAGTTATTGTAAGCAAGAGCTGAACAAACAAATATTTTTCCACAACAAGACCTCCAAACTTTTACCAGAGTAACTGTGCATTGCAAAAGGAGGAATAATCAGACTTTTGGGGGATGAATGGACACTGACTCAAAGCTGATACTGACTCCAGGGAATCCAAAACATCACTGTGGTCCTCCAGTTAAAGTAGGGACTTATGGAAGCCAGATAATTAATGGAGTGTTCGCTCAGGTCTGATTTACAGTGAGTCCATCCTGTGGTCATTTTCCAAGTTCCAGAATGCATAATTAGCATAGACATACTTAGTAGTTGGCAGAATTCCCACATTAGCTCCCTGATTGGTAGGATGAGCGGTATTATGTTGGGAAAGGTCAAATGGAAGCCTCTACCTAGAAAAATAGTAAATCATAAACAATATTGCATCCCTGGAGAGATTGCAGAGATTTGCATATTTCAAGGACTTGAAATATGCAGGGGTGGTATTTCCCACCAGATCCCCATTCAACTCTCCCATTGGGCCTGTGCAGAAGACAGATGGATCCTGGAGAATGAGAGTGGATTATCATAAGCTTAACCAAGTTGTCACTTTAATTGTGGCTACTGTACCAGATGTGGTTACATTGCTTGAGCAAATAAACACATCTCTGGTCCTTAGTGTGCAGCCATTGATTTGGCAAATGCCTTTTCCTCTATTTCTGTCCACAAGGCCCACCAGAAGCAATTTGCCTTTAGCTGGCAAAGCCAGCAGTATACCTTTACTGTCCCACCTCAGTGGTATATCAACTCTCCAGCTTTGTGTCATAATCTTGTTCGAAGAGACCTTGATTGCTTTTTGCTTCCACAAGATATCACACTGGTCCATTACATTGATGAGATTATGCTAATTGATTGGATCCAGTAAGCAAGAAGTAACAATGGTGAGACATTTGCATGCCAGGGGATGGGAAACAAATTCAACTAAAATTCAGAGAACTTCTGCCTCAGTAAAATTTCTAGGGGCCCTGTGTTGTGAGGCCTGTTGAGATGTTCCTTCTAAGGTGAAGGAACATACTTCATTTGGCCCCTCCTGCCCCAAGAAAGAGACACAATGCCTAGTGTGCCTATTTTGATTTTGGAGGCAACATATTCTTTATTTGGGTGTGTCACTCCAGCCCATTTATTGAGTGACCCAAAAGGCTGCCAGTTTCGAGTGGGGTCCAGAACAGGGGAAGGCTCTGCAACAGTTCCAGGCTGCTGTGCAAGATGCTCTGCCACTTGGGCCATATGACCTAACAGATCCAGTGGTGCTTGAGGTGTCAGTGACAGATAGGCATGCTGCTTGGAACCTTTGGCAGACCCCATAGGTGCATCACAGCGGAGACCTCCAGAATATTGGAGCAAGGCCCTGCCATCTTCTGCAGATAACTACTCTCCTTTTGAGAGACAGCTCTTGGCCTATTACTGGTAGGCCAAGAACGTTTGGTAGAAACTGAACGTTTGACTATGAGTCATCAAGTAACCATGCTACCCGAACTGCCTATCATAAACTGGGTGCTTTCTGACTCATCTAGCCATAAAGCAGGTCACGCACAGCAGCATTCCATCATCAAATGGAAGTGATATATACACAATCGGGCTTGAGAAGCTCCTGAAGGTACAAGTAAGTTACATGAGGAAGTGGCTCAAATGCCCGTGGTCCCCACTCCTGCCACTCTACCTTCTCTCTCCCAGCCTGCATCAGTGACCTCATGGGGAGTTCCCTATGATCAGGTGACAGAGGAAGAGAAGACTAGGCCCTGGTTTACAGATGACTCTGCATGATATGCAGGCACCACCCGAAAGTGGACAGCTGCTCACTGCATCCCCATCCTGGGACATCCTTGAAGGACAGTGGCAAAGGGAAATTTTCCCAGTGGGCAGAACTTCAAAAAGTGCACCTGGTTGTGCATTTTGCTTGGAAAAAGAAATGGCAAGATGTGCAATTATATACTGATTCATGGGCTGAAGCCATTATATTGGCTGGATGGTGAGGGACTTGGAAGTAGCATGATTGGAAAATTTGAGACAAAAATTTGGGGAAATGGTATGTGGATGAACTTCTTAGAGTGATAAAAAACTGAAGATATTTGTATTTCATATGAATGCTCATCAAAGGGTGATGTCAGCGTAGCAGTATTTTAATAATTAAGTGGATAGGATGACTCATTTTGTGATCAACATGCAGCCTCCTTCCCCAGCCACTCCTGTCATTGCACAATGAGGCCATGAACAAAGTGGCCATGGTGGCAGGGATGGAGGTTACACATGGGCTCAGCAACATGGACTTCCACCAACCAAGGCTGATGTGGCTACAGTCACCACTGAGTGCCCAATTTGCCAGAAGCAGAGACCAACCCTGAGCCCTCAATATGGCACCATTCCTTAGGGTGATCAACTGGCTACTCAGTGGCAGGTTAATTATTTTGGACCTCTTTCATCATGGAAAGGGCAGTGGTTTTTCCTCACTGAAGTGGACACTTAATCTAGATATTGGTTGCTTATCCCGCACACAATGCTTCTATCAAGACTATCATCCATGGACTCATGAAGTGCCTTATCCAGCTTCACGGTGTTCCACATAGCATTGCCTCTGACCAAGGCACTCATTTTACAGCTAAAGAAGTGTGGCAGTGGGCTCACGCTGATGGAATTTGGTCTTCCTATGTTCCCCCGTCATCCTGAAGCAGCTGGATCGATAGAATGTGGAATGATCTTTTGAAGTCACAATTACAACACTAATTAGGTGACAATACTTTGCAGGGTTGGGAAAAAAGTTTTCCAGAAGGCTGTGTATGCTCTGAATCAGTGTCCAATATATGGTACTGTTTCTCCCATAGCCAGGATTCATGGGTCCAGGAATCAAGGTGTGATCGTGGAAGCGGCACCACTCACCATCACCCCTAGTGACCCACTAGCAAAGTTTTTACTTCCTGTTCCCATGACATCATTTTTTGCTGGCCTAGAGGTCTTAGCTGCAGAGAGAGTAGTGCTGCCACCAGGAGACACAACAACAATTACATTAAGCTGAAAGTTAAGATTGCCACCCGGTCATTTTGGGCTCCTTCTACTTCGAAGTCAACAGGCTAAGAAGGGAGTTACAGTGTTGCCTGGGGTGATTGACCCAGACTATCAGGAGGCAATCAGTCTACTACTTCACAATGGAGGCAAGGAAGAGTATGCATGGAATACAGGAGATCTTTTAGGGCATCTCTTAGTATTGTCATGCCCTGTGATTAATGTCAATGGGAAACTACAATAGCCCAATCCATGTAGTACTACTAATGGCCCAGACCCTTCAGGAATCAAGGCTTGGGTCACTTCACCAGGTAAAAAGCTATGACCTGCTGAGGTGCTTGCTGAAGGCAAGGGGAATACAGAATGAATAGTAGAAGAAGGTAGTCATCAATACCAGCTATGACCACATGACCATTTGCAGAAACAACGACTATATTTGTCACGAGTATTTCCTCCTATTTTCATTAAGAACATGTTTGTGCATGTATCCACTTGTACTAAAAATATATCTTCATTTTATTTCCTTTCTTTTTTCTTTATCATGTTGACATAAGATTTATTGACTTTGTATCAGTATTTAAATGTTTTTAAACGTAGGTAATGGCATTTCTGTTGGGAATTGGTGTACTTTCTGGTTGTATGAAGGATAGTTGTATTATGTTAGACGTACTTGTGACTTATTGTCTTTATTTGAAGATTATGTTTGATTTCAGGAGATGTGTATGGGTTCAAGTTTATAAGGGATGGACCAGTGATGGTCAGTCTGATTGGATTAAAGGATGCAAAGTATTATTCCTGGGTGTGTTTGTGAGGGTATTGACAAAGCACACTAACATCGGAGTCAGTGAACTGGGAGAGGCAAACCCACCCTCAATCTGGGTGGGCATCATCTAGTAAGCTGCCAGCGTGGCTAGGATAAAAGTGAGCAGAGGAACACGGAAGGACTAAACTGGCTGAGTCTTTCAGCCTTCATCTTTCTCCTGTGCTGGATGATTCCTGACCCTGAACATCAAACTCCAAGTTCTTCAGCTTTTGCAGTCTCGGACTTACACCAGTGGTTTTTCAAGGGCTCTCAGGCCTTTGGCCACACAATGAAGGCTGCACTGTTCACTTCCCTGCTTTTGAGGTTTTGGGACTTGGACTGGCTTCCTTGCTCCTCAGATTGCAGCCAGCCTATTGTGGGACTTCACGTTGTGATCATGTGAGTTAGTATTCCTTAATAAACTCCTTTTCATGTATACATCTGTCCTATTAGTCCTGTCCCTGACTAATACATGGGGATTAATTAAAATATTTTAAGAAGCAAATCTTGTTAAAAATGCTTGGAGTTTCTGGACTCCAGTTTCAGGTCCCACATATAAAGAGCTGAACAGAACATTTTTTTTTACTTGTGCTTATTATAAGCAAAATCTGAACAAACTTAATATCAATGATGTTCTTCTACCCATGAGAAAATTAAGGACACAGGCACAAACTAGAATCCAAAAATCTGGAGACACAGGCAAATCTAAAAAGTCACAGCTAAGATCCCTTTTCATGGAACAGAATTTCCAGAAATCATAACCGAGACTTAAATGGTAATTTTGACCAAATGCTGAAGGGGAATTGTGAACTACGGTGACAGTGAGAAGCTCCTTAGGCATGTGGCCTTAGAAGGTCTCCACACATTTGTGTGTTTTACCTCGGATACCCCACCAGTTCACTGCATTGAAGAATTAATAAAAATTGCATCCTGACCAGTGAGTTTGGGAAGTGGCAGAACTTGTCGCTGTGAAATACTATGAGAGAAGTTTTTCATTTAAAGGCCTGCTCTAAAGGGAAAAATACATTACCTGAGTCTTATCTGGCTTGAGGGTAGGGTATTCTCTTATAGGTATCCTATAGTTTTCCTGTATCACATAAGGAGGAGAATATTTTTAAAAGGATATAATTCATATGATTTGGCTCCGTGTTCTCCCCCAAATCTCATGTTGAAATTTAATCTCCAGTTTTGGAGGTGGAGCCTGGTGAGCGGTGATTAGATCATGGGGGTGGTTTCTAATGATTTAGCACTATCCCCCTAGTTCTGTCTCATGATAGAGCTGTAATGAGATCAGGTTGTCTGAAGGTATGAAGCACCTCCCCTTTGCTCTCCCTTCCTCCTGCTCCAGTCGTGTAGGACATGACAGTTTCTCTTTCCACCATGATTGTGAGTTTCCTGAGGCCTCGCCAGCCATGCTTCTTATGTAGCCTGTGGAATTGTGAGTCAATTAAAGCTCTTTTCTTTATAAATAACCCAGAGTCAGGTAGTTCTTTATAGCAATGCAAAAATGAACTAATATAGAAAATTGGTACCAGGAAAGTGGGGCATTAAGTTAAAGATACCTGAAAATGTGAAATTGACTTGGGAACTTAGTAATGGACAAAGTTTGGAACAGTTTTGAGGGCTCAGTAAAAGACAAGGAGATGAGGGAAAGTTTGTAACTTCCTAGAGACTAGTTAAATTGTTGTGACCCAAATGCTAATAGTTATGTGTACAATGAAGTCCAGGCTGACGTGGTCCCAGATGGAGATGAGAAACCAAGTGGGAACTGGAGTAAAGGTCAGTCTTGCTATGCTTTAGCTCTAGAGATCTGTGGAACTTTGAACTTGCAAGATAGTATTTAGAGTACCTGGCAGAAGAAATTTCTAAGTAGCAAAGCATTCAAGATGTTGCCTGGCTGCTTCTGACATTATATCCTCATGTGTGTGTGCAAAGAGATTATCTGAAACTGAACTTACATTTAAAAGGGAAGCAGAGCATAAAAATTTGAAAAACGCATCCTGACTAGGTGGTAGAAAAGAAAACCCATTTTCTGGGGAGGAATTCAAGCCTACTACAGAAATTTGCATAAGTAAAGATAAACTGAATGTTAATATCCAAGACAATGAGGAAAATGCCACTAAGGGATTTCAGAGACCTTTGTGACAGCCCCTACCATCATAGGCCTAGACGCCTAGAAGGAAAAAATGGTTTCCTGAGCCAGACCCAGGGCTCCACTGCTCTGTGCAGCCTCAGGACATGGCGTTCTGTATCCCAGTCACCCCAGCTAAAAGTGCCCCAGATACATCTCAGGCCACTGCTCCAGAGAGTACAAGCCATAAGCCTTGGTGGCTTCTACATGGTGTTAAATCTGTGAATAGACAACGGGCAACAGCTGCAGTTAGAAAGCCTCTACCTAGATTTCAGAGGATGTATGAAAACACCTGGATGTCCAGGCAAGAGTCTGCTGCAGGGGTAGAACCCTCATGGAGAACCTCTACTAGGGCAGTGCACAGGAGAAATGTGGGGTTGGAGTCCCCACACAGAGTCCCCCTGGGACACTGCCTATTGGAGCCATGAGAAGTGAGCCATCATCCTCCATATTCCAGAATGATAGATCCACCAACAGCTTGCATCATGCACCTGGAAAAGCCAGAGGTACTCAACACCAGCCTCTGAAGGCAGCCATGGGGCCTATACCATGCAGAGCTACAGGAACAGAGCTGACAAAGTCCTTGGGAACCCACCTCTTGTATCAGTGTGGTCTGGAGATGTGAGACATAGAGTCAAAAGAGATTACTTTGGAACTTTGAGATTTAGTGATGGACCTACTGGGTTTTGGACTTGCTTAGGGACTGTAGCCCCTTCACTTTGGCCAATTTCTGTCTTTTGGAATGGAAGGATTTGTGCAATGCTTGTATCTCCATTGTTTTGTGAAAGTAACTGACATGTTTATGATTTTACAGGCTCATAGGTGGAAGGGACTTGCCTTGTCTCACGTGAGACTTTAGACTTGGACTTTTGAGTTAATGCCAGAATGAGTTAAGACTTTGGGGGTTTATTGGAAAGGCATGATTGTGTTTTGCAATGTGAGAAGACATGAGATTTGGGAGAGGCCAGAGGCAGAATGATATGATTTGGCTCTGTGTCCTCACCCAAATCTCATGTTGAATTGTAATCTTAATTGTTAAAAGTGGAGCCTGGTGGGAGGTGATTGGATGACCAGGGTGGTTTTTAATGGTTTAGCACCATTCTCCTAGTATTATCTCATGATAAAGATATCATGAGATCTGGTTGTTTGAAAGTGCGTTGGATCTCCCCCTTTGCTCTCTCTTCTTCCTTCTCCAGCTATGTAGGACATGCTGGCTTCCCCTTCACCTTCTGCTGTAATTGTAAGTTTCCTACAGTCTTGCTAGCCAGGCTTCCTGTACAGTCTGTGGAACTGTTAGTCAATTAAATCTTTTTTCTTTATAAATTACCCAGTCTTAATTAGTTATTTATAGCAATGAGAGACAGGACTAATCCAATAATACACTCCCTCGATACCTTACCACCACAGGAATAGGGCTCCAGTACAGTAATAGTAAATTACCATGAAAGAGCTGTAAGATGGAGATGCAAGGGTGCTTTGAAAAGCTTTAAGTCAAAAAAGGAAAGGAAAACATGGTATAAAAATATGAAGCCTCTGGAATCTAATGTAGAGCAAACATTAAATACAGGCCAACTTTTAGCCAAATAAACATAAAACTTCTCTCTAAAAGGCTATTTACCTCAATTCCTATTTTCCAATATATTATTTCTAGCTTTCAACAACAACAAAAATTATAGGTTATGGTAAAATGGAGTGCAAAACATAGTTTGAAGAGACAAAGCAAGCATCAGAATCAGAGTCAGATATGACACAGATGTTGAAATTATGGAAGAAAATGTAAAATAACTATGATAAATAACAAGTAGAAAATGCAGAAAACATGAAACAACAAATGGTTAGCTAAAGAAAAAAGATAGAAACCTGTAAGAAAGAACATAAGGAAATGCTAGAAATCACAAACCACTCTGACAGAAGTGAAGAATGCCTTTGTTGGGGTCACCAGTAGACTTGAGCTGCCCATGAAAAAAATAAATGAGCTTGGAGATTGGTCCATAGAAACTACCCAAATTTAAGTGAAAAAAGTGATATAATAATAATAACACCAGTCATTTTAATCAGAAAAGAATATCCATAAACTGCAGGTAAGTTTTAAAATGTGCAACTTATGCAAAATGGTAACGAGGAAAGAGAAGAAAGAGACAAAGGGCAGAATAACTATTTGAATTAACAAATGTTTAAAGTTTGCCCAAAGTAATGACAAACACAAAACTACAGATCACAGGCCCGTAGAACCGTTAGAATACATATCAAGCAAACTGCACCTAAGGCATAACATATTCAAACTGCAGAAAATTAAATATAAAGAGAAAATCTGGATCAAAGTCAGAGTTAAACAAACAAACAGAAATGCCTTATCTATAGGGGTATATGCAGAGGAATTACAGTGAAAATTTCATTGGAAACAATGCAAGAAAGAAAAAAGTGTGGGCAGAAATCTTTAGGCTTTATATTCTATATCCAGTGAACTTTTATTCTTAGAAGTAAAGGAAAAATTAAGAAGTTTAGTCCAACAAAAGCCTAGGGAAGTCATTACCATTTGATGGGGGCAGTTGGAAATAGTATAGCCACTATGATAGGAGAGAGTTCACCAGTTTCTTATAAATCTAAGTTTTGATTACTAGGTTTAGTGCCATGTTCTGATTAAGAAAACACCAAAGAAGAAAAAAAATCAACCTAACTATATCTTAGGTTTTAACACCGTTCTCCATTAAGTCAACTGGAAGAGCCAATAAAAGCTTGGGACAATTTGAGCAACAAAATAAAAAACCTGAGCCGGGCGCAGTGGCTCACACCTGTAATCCCAGCAGTTTAGGAGGCCAAGGCAGGTGGATTGCCTGAGCTAACGAGTTCAAGACCAGCTTGGGCAACATGGTGAAACCCCGTCTCCACTAAAATACAAAAAAAAAAAAAAAAAAAAAAAAATTAGCCAGACCTGGCAGCGTGCTCCTATAGTCCCAGTGACTCAGGAGGCTGAGACAGGAGAATCACTTGAACCCAGGAGGAGGAGGTTGCAGTGAACAAAGATGGCGCCACTGCACTCCAGCCTGGCAACAGAGCAAGACTCCGTTAAAAAACAACAGTCGCAGCTACACGGGAGGCTGAGGCAGGAGAATGGCGTGAACCCAGGAAGCGGAGCTTGCAGTGAGTGGAGATCGTGCCACTGCACTCCAGCCTGGGCGACAGAGCAAAACTCCGTCTCAAAACAACAACAACAACAACAACAACAACAACAACAAAACAAAACGAACAACAACAAAAAAAGCAACAACAACAAAAAAGGTTGGATTTTATCCCAAAGTTTAAAATAAATACCATGATATTATAGTTACTAAAATTTCAGATGCATGTCTCACACTTGATTAGAGAAATTTTCTTTCTTTCAAATAAATGTGTTCTTGAGTAAACAAGTGTAATATAATTCAATTAAAATTAACACTGATTACAAATATACATATCACCATCAAGAATAGGAAAGCACGAGAATTAGTTTACATAGCATCATGTTTTCTGAATAATTAATAACATCATCTTATTAAATAGAATGCTACTGATCAACTTTTGAAATAACATATTCTCACACTTTTCTTCAGATTACATGTGTATACCTGCTAAATGGAGTTCTCAAAGCTGCCATAAACAACTTATATTAATTTTTAAGAAAACAGGTTCCATCAGGTATCATATAAAGCATTAAATATTTATATTTCAATAAAAAATTACAAAGTAATTATTACAGAAGTTTGATTACAGAAAAACTGGACAAAGGAAAGAGAATGCAAGGCAATTTTATATTACTTCAACATAGTCATTTAGGCATTTATCTGTCAGTATTTGAAAAGCTTTTTAATAAAATGCATGTGTAAGTTCAACTTTGCTTTTCAAAACTATGGCATGCTTACTTGATGGAATTAAATATTGAAAGAAGAAATACTTGCCATAATATAATATCCTTGAAGAAAATAAGAAAATACTGTGCTTTGAAGACACTATCAATGAATATCTACTCAACTACAATGCCTAGATCATGCTGAAAATTGTAAGAAATGTTGAAGATTCACAACCTTGCGTTTCAGGCAACAGAATGTGAAAAGGAGAATGGAATTTGCACTTGTCTTGGATTCAATATCTCAAGTAGTACAGAAAGTTTATTGCTAAGAAAACAAGACAGTGAGACCAAAGATGATATCTGTAAATATTTTAGAGAATAAAAATTGCAGAATCCACTAAATCTTAACTCCTTCTTCCACCTGGGTAAAGGTCTTGTTTTTCTTAAGGATATTTTGAAATGTTAGACAGTATTCAATTTTTCAATTTACCTTCATCTTTTCTCAAGTTCAAATATAGGAAAAGAAGAGATGAAGCATGATGAAATGAGACCAGCAAAAAGAAAAATAGTTTCATGCTAAATTTACAGCATTTACTATGGCTTTTGCACAAGATAAATTCCAGAATCTGAGGGAAATTGGTGTATATTTGGAACTACACACAAAAAACTAAATAAACAAAATAGATTTAGAATGCTGTATGAGATTAAGCTTATTTTCTATTTGGGGTTTTACTATTTGTGATCAGAGTAGATTTTATTAACTAAAAGATGTATACATTGCACTGTTATTGTTCAATAACGTATTCAAAGTGGTGAAATTGGCTCAAATTCACTAAACATTCAGTGTGAAATGTATAAAAATTATAACAGTAACTTCTTGCAAGTTTATTCTACTTTTTTATTGCCTAATGTAATATATTAACACTTTAAATATTCATGTAAGATTATGCTGTTAAATATATCAGTAAGCACACTTTCTATAATATATTTCAGTGCAGCCAAATGTGTGGCTTCTTTGATGATAATATGTATATGTTGCAAATAATTTTCAAGGCATTCTCAGGGATCATTAATACAAAATTTTGTGTTACTGTAGTTACTGTGTCTCTTTCTATTGCATATATTATAAAAATATCAAAAACATGAAAAGAAGAAAGGAGAAAGAGCTGTAGTGAATATTTGGATATACAAGCTATAATTATTACCAAAATGTAATGAGTAAGTAGAAAAGCAAAAGTAGAATTAAGAACTGCATAGAATACAGGATTAAGACGGCAGAAAGTAAACACTTCTCCCTGAGATCTAACCTAAAATTTAAAGGAATATCAGGCAGCAATTTACAAATTAATAAATCCATCAACATAAGAATAAAACCATTTAAACAAGAATGTCAGAAAGGCTAAAAATGCTAGAAATTCATAGAAATATTTTAAGTATTTTATATTAGAAAAAAATGATGATTTTGAGAAAACAATATTTCAGAAGGATGATAAGCGGAAAGCCAAATTAAGTCACTTATAGACCTATATCAGGATGATCTGAGTAGGAAAATACATTTTGACATCTAAATCATGTTGTTCTTGATATTACATTACCTCAGATTTTTCCACATAAAGTGAATTGTTTTAAAGTTATCTAATTAATTTAATTGAAGCTACAGAGCAATAATACAATAAACATGCTGCAACTTCATGCAGGAAAGATTAATCTTCATATATTTTATTCAAAGTAATAAATCCTATAGAAGAGATTACATCTCATGTAATTTCATCTATATTTTAAAATGTACATGCAATGAATGCAAAATATTCATAGGATAATTATACCTATAGCCGTAAGTACTAAAGGTGACAATGCTTTCCAGGTTGATTTTTAGATTTGATATTAATCCAGTAGATTTTTCAGGAGAAATTTTTGTGGAATCTGATAAGGCCAAACTAATATTTATATGAAAATTCAAAGAAACCCTGATACCCAGAAACACTATCAAGGAGAGAAACACTTAGAATGTCTTATAGCAACTGAAAACTTAGAGGAGAAAGAACTCTAGTATGAAGAAACAGAAGTTATGTCATTGTGATATTGTGCAGGGATTTGAAACTTAGCCAATGGAAATGATGCATGCATACAGGAACCCATTATTTTTGACAAGTTGGGGATGGAAATTAGTGAAAAGATGAAAAATTCTGTAGTGAATTGTGTAGGGTTCATTGAGTGATCAAAGTAGGATAAAAGTTGTTGACTGAAATTAAAATTGTTGAGGCAGAAATAATTTGATAGGGGTTTATTGAAAGCCAAGTTTGAAGATTGACTCTGGAACATACATCATCTAAGCTAGGTTTGTTATAACCTCTGTTATAAGCTGAAATATTTTTTAAAAAAAGTTTAGGAGAAGGGTGAAGGACTGCTCATATCAATGTTGTCCTTTTTTATTGGAGGGTATAATATAGAGATTAAGGGCAAGGAAATACATTCACACAACATCTGTTTACGTAGAAGACAACAGGTAAGCTAAAATGTTTTATGCACAAGACAATGAGAATAACTTTGTAATTTGGAAATAAATTAGTCCCATTTTGAAGGTTAGTAGATATGTATTAATTAGTATGTACATTAGTCCATTTTCATGCTGTTATAAAGATACTATCTGAGACTGGTTAGTTTATAAAGAAAAAAGTTTAATTAACTCAGTTTTGCATGGATGAGAGGCTTCAGGAAACTTACAATCATGGCAGAAGGTAAACGGGGGAAGCAGGCATCTCCTTCACAAGGCGGCAGGAGAGAGAGAGTGTGTGAAAGGGAAACTGCCACTTTTAAAAACCATCAGATCTCTTGAGAACTTCTTCACTATCACGAGAACAACACGCGGCAAACACCCCCATAAGCCAATTACCTCCCACCAGGTTCCTCCCCTGACATGTGGGGATTATAATTTGAGATGAGATTTGGTTGAGGACACAGGGCCAAACCATATCAATATATTAATAGTTTGAGAAACTCATGATAAAATGTGAAGATTCATGGTAAGAATTTGTATTTAAGCACAGGATGTAAACCATGATATATGACCACTTCCAGGCAGTCAAAATATAGTTTTTTTCTTTACACGTATGGATGCATGCCTTAACATTTGTTTGACATAGCCTTAGATCCTGTTGATTATTCGGTATCTGATTGTCACAATGAGTCTTTTTCTTCTGCTTTATGATCGCTCTTTTAGCATTACTGCTGGTCAGTTGTGTCTAAACTGTAAAAGGGAGGGGTATAATGAGTCATGTCTGACCTCCCGTCCTGTTATGGCTGGGATCTCCATTTGTAAGGCTTCTCTGGGATCCCCTTGACCAATAGGTGATCTGTTCAGGGGCAGGGGTCTTAGAAGTTTATTTTTAGTTTACAAAGAACAACATGACCAATTCCTCATCCCACAAACAAAATTTGTTCTTTATAGATTGTATATAAAAATGTAAAAGATGAAACAATAAAGACAGTAGAAGTTAATACAGAAAAATCTTCATTATTTTGCCATTTGGCCAAATTTTCTAAATAGGTCAAATAAAACAACAGCTATCAAATATGAAGAATTATTTTTTATTAACAGAAACCATTAAAATAGTGACAATATAACATGTAATGTCTGTGAATGACTGGAAATGTTAAAAGTTTGAAGTATAAAAAATACAAAAGAATCCAAAAATTAATAGGAAAAATAAAAAGACAGGACTTAAAGTGGTACTAAAATTTTAAAATATATATCAAATGACAAACAAGCATAAGAATTTAAAAAATCCAAAATTTATATCATGAAAGAAATAAATTTTGTTATAGGTAGCAAAAATGTCATAGTATTGTGATAGTTAATGAAAGTGTCCACTTGTCTAGATTATGATGCGTACCTGTTTGGTCAAACTTTAGTTGTAGTAAATAGATTACTGACTTTAAGTAAATAGATTAAATGACATTTTTTGGATAGACCTCATCCAATCAGTTAAAGGTCTTCAGAGCAAAATTGAGGTTTCCTAGAGAAGAGGGCAATCTGCCACAAGACTATAAAATAGACATTTGAATTTCCAACCTGTTGTTCTCCCCCACAGATTATGGATTTTCCAGCCACATAGTCATATAGCCAAATCCTTAAAATCTCTTTCCCTCTAGATGATTTTATTTTAAAAATTTAATGTGGAAAATTTTATTTCCATAATGGTCACATGTCAGAGAAGACAGAAACAAATGGAAAAGCATTCCATCCTCATGAATATGAAAAATCAATTTCATTAAAATGGCCATATTGCCCAAAGCAATGTTCAGATTCAATGCTATTCCTACCATGGCATTCTTCATGAAACTAGAAAAAACTATTCTAAGGTTCATATGAAACAAAAAAATAGCCTGAATAGTCAAGGCAATCCTAAACAAAAATAACAGAGCTGGAGGCATTGTGTTACCTGACTTCAAACTATACTGTAGGGCTACAGAAACCAAAACTGTATGGTACTGGTACAACAACAGACACATAGACCAATGGAACAGAATAGAGAGCCCAGAAATAAGGCCACACACCTACGACCATCTGACCTTTGACAAAACTGACAAAAACAAGCAATGGGAAAAAGCCTTCCTATTCAGTAAATGGTGCTGGGATAATTGGTTAGCCATATCCATAATATTGAAATTGGACCCCTTTATTACACCATGTACAAAAATCAACTCAGGATGGATTAAAAACTTCTATGTAAAACCCAAAACTATAAAAACCCTTGAAGAAAATCTAGGCAATACCACTCAGGACATAGACACAGGCAAAGGTTTCATGACAAAGAAACTAAAAACATGTCAACAAAAACAAAAATTGACAAATGAAATCCAATTAAACTTTAGAGTTTTTGCACAGCAAACAACAACAACAACAGCAACAACAAAACTATCAACAGAGACAACCTACAGAATGGAGGAAAATATTTACAAACTATGCATCTGAAAAAGGTCTAATATCCAGTATCTATAAAGAACTTAAATTTACAAGAGAAAAACACACAATCCCATTAAAAAGTATGCAAAGGATGTGAATAGACACTTTTCAGAAGAAGACACACATGTAGCCAACAAGCATATGAAGAAAAGCTCAATATCACTGATCTTCAGAGAACTGCAAATCAAAATCACAATGAGATACCATCTCACACCAGTCAGAATGGTTAGTGTTACAAAGTCAAAAACTACGCTGGAGAGGTTGTGGAGAATACAGAAACTTACACACTGTTAGTGGGAGTGTATTCTAGTTCAATCATTGTGGAAGGCAGTATGGAAACTCCTCGAAGAGTTAAAAGCAGAACTAGCATTCATCCAGCAATCCCATTACTGAGTATATACCCAGAAGAATATAAATCATTCTACCATTAAAATACATGCACGTGAATGTTCATTCCACCACTATTATTCACAATAGCAAAGACATGGAATCAGCCTAAGTGCTCATCAATGACAGACCGGATAAACAAAATGTGGTACATGTACACTGTGGAATATTATGAAGTCATAAAAAGAATGGGATTATGTTCTTTGCAGGGACTGATGGAGTTGGGGCCATTATCCTTTGTGAACTAACACAAGAAACAAATAGCACACGTTCTCACTTATAAATAGGAGCTAAATGATGAGAAATCGTGAGTGCAAAGAAGGGAACAACAGACAATGGACCTAATTGAGGGTGGAGGATGAGAGTAAGGAGAGGGGCAGAAAAGATAACTATTGGATACTGGGCTCAGTACCTGGCTGATGAAATAATTTGTACAACAAATCCCCATGATGTGAGTTCACCTATGTACCAAACCGTCACATGTACGTTTGAACCTAAAATAAATCTGTAGAAAATTTATAAAAGGGTATTTTTAGCACATCATTCATAATAGTTAGTAACTGAAATATAAAGCCAAATACCAATTAAGAATAAAGTGTTAAGTGAAATAAGCCAGGCAAATAAATACAAATGCCTAATTATCTCTCTCATTTAAAATCTGGAATTTAAAAAGGTGGATAGCAGGGGATAGAGAGGTTTGATGGGAAGACAGTTGGGGAGTTGTTAGTTAAGGGATACCAAATTTCAGTTAGGCAGGAACAGTAACTTTACGAGATCTATTGCACTAGTTGGTGACTGTAGTAATAGCAATAGATTGTATTCTTGACAAAATGCAAAAAAGTGGATGTCAAGTGTTCTCATGACAAAATGATTGACGTAATGCATATGTTCATTTGCTAGATTTAGTCATTCCACAATGTATACATATCTTTAAAATATTATGTTGTACACGGTAAGTCCATTATATTATCTAACAATATTTAAAAATTGGGAAAACAGGTTAAAAAATAACTAACTCAAATTCATTTACAGATCAATGTTGACATTTTATCTCATGCTACCTACAGTATATAATATGAAAATACAGTAGGTTTACTATGTGAAAAGAAATAACAAAATGTATGTGAATTATTGTATCTTTGAGTATTTCTGCAGGACAGATAATGAAATCAAATGTACTTCAGTTTTATGTTACAACCTGAACATTTCTTTTAAAAGGACAGATGGGACAGAATTCATCCTG
Source organism: Macaca thibetana thibetana (assembly GCF_024542745.1). NCBI lineage: Eukaryota > Metazoa > Chordata > Mammalia > Primates > Cercopithecidae > Macaca > Macaca thibetana. The sequence continues at coordinate 66,483,201 of NC_065594.1, forward strand.
TATGATTCTATTTACATGAAATTCAAATTATGAAAAGCTAATAATTTGGGTTAAAATCGGAATGCTGGTAAAGTGGGAGAAGTAATAATTGAGAGAAGTCATAAGGGGGCTTTAACTTGCTAACTTGATTGTATTTGTTGCACATTTTGAAGGTGCATGGCTATAATTACTTTTGAGAATTTACTGAGCTTTATATTTAAGATTGTACATGCTCACATGTGTGTGTATGATGTGGCTTGGCTGTGTCCCCATGCAAATCTTGTACCGAATTGTAATCCTAATTGTAATCCCAACGTGTCAAGGAATGGACCTGGTGGAAGGTGACTGGATCATGGGGGCTGCTGCCCCATACTGTTCTCACAAGATCTGATGATTTTGTAAGTGGCAGTTTCCCTTGCACTCTGTCTTTTGCCTGCCACCATGAAAGATGTGCCTTGCTTCACCTTTGCCTTCCACCATGATTTTAAGTTTCCTGAGACCTCCCCAGCCATGCATAACTATGAGTCAAATAAACCTCTTTTCTGTATATACTTCCAATCTCACTTATTCTTTATAACAAGGTGAAAATGGACTAATACAATGTGTATGAAAAATAAGTATATGAAAAGAATATGCTATAGGTCAGTAAAAAGTTTAAAATGGAAAGCTCATCATAGAGGATTAATATTGACTGTATCAATGACTAATTTCAAGTCAAATAAGGTAAGGGCGCTAATTAAAGGAAAAACAAAATTTTGTGTATCCTTGTGTATCATTGTGTACCACAGGATCCTGGTGGTAATTTGCAGTTCTATCATATTGTATAATTATACACATATAAATAGAAATAACTTTCTTAAACTCAAGCTCTTATGGCAATAAAACATACTGTTTGTTTACAAAAATAGATATTAAAAAAATAAAATTTGTATTAACATTACTTTAGTACGACAGGGGTTGTTTTACTCAAATTAATCACATCCCAGAAGTAAAGTATTTTCCTATTGATGACTTTTTATTGCAAATTATCACTTCAAAGAAGAGTTCAGTCTTCTTAAATGGTAAAACAATTCAACCGGACAACAATAGCAGATGCTGTTAATAATAGTAATCAGTTTTTGTCTTAATAAAATTAAGACATTCCAACTTAATTTTGCTGGATATGTATATTTCCAAACATGAACACCATATTTTATACTCTTTTATTGCTCATTAACTGTTATATCATAAATGCAATTTAATGATGCCTTGCAAGCCATAACTTGAATATGCTTGTCATTTAATTATTATTGTATAGGTTTATTTTGTCAACAAAATAAAAAAAGGAGAAGGTGAACTACAAATGTGAAACTTGGAAACTTACAAATATTCAGTGGTTATTGAAAAATAGCCGAGACTATTCAACATGGATTTAAAGAGCAAAATAGTCTTAATAACACATACTAAACCGACTAGACAATTGGACTTCATGAGTACCTAAAGTTCCAAATCCTTGAATGTGACACAGAAAAATACTTGTTTCTCAGATAGGCAGTCCCAGCCTACCCTATGACAATGTCTTCATTCTGAAAGTTGGCTGTGTAACCCCCTCACTCCTGTGTAAAATGGTCATGTTTGCTGAGGAATTGCTCTCTGAAGATATGTCACAACCAATGTTTACTTGTTGCAGATACAATTAGATATACAATAATTATGGATAAACATAATGAATAAAATTATGCTGCGCCATTACTTACTCTTTCTCAGTCCCTTGCAGGGTACCAGTTGACTTATCAGATTGTTGTTTCTCTTTGCAAATAGTCTTGCATAATTAATAATTTTAATATCAAATGTGTTTTGAATTTGTATTTGCATTTCTGTTTTCAACTGGGACTTCATTTAAAACTTAGGGAGTATAATTTTAAAAGAGGCTGCTGTAAGTACTTTATTGACAAGAATTTAATATACAAACTGCTAAACATGAAAATAACAAAATTTAAAACAGACAATTGGGAATTTCTTTAGGATGTTTTCTCCTCTTATAATGACATTTAAGCCACTTCTCAAATCTACCAATTGATCTCACCAGGTCTTTACTGGTTTCTTTTACTGAGCTGTTATTTCTGAAAACTTTACTGCATTTATCACTAAGCACGTGTTACAATCATGTGAAAAATGGTTCTTTTTCTTAATTTTTTTTCGGGACTGCTACTCCTTGTTTAAATGTTTATATCTTTCCTCTTCATTAACCATTTTTCTCATACATTTCTTCTTTCCTTTGCATATCAGGTGGGCGGATTAAACTTTTCTTTCTCTCTCTCTTTTTTTTTCTTATTTTTAACACACTCTCTTTTGCTCTCACAGTAAGACAAAAAATATATTTTGCCAGAGAATATTGTAACTTTTGAAGAAAAATACTACTTAATTAGAGTGTCAGCAAGTAAACAAATGAGTAAAAGAATAAATACATTTCAAATACCTCCACAAAAATGATGCTTCTTTAGCACCGGTAGGTTTGTGGAAAATGAAAATACTACATATTTGTAAACCTCTCTCTATTTCCAAAACGTACAGGTCCCTGTTTGTCAACAATTTGTGGCAATGCCAGTGTTTCAGTTTGCTAAGATGGCCATAACACAATACCACAGACTGACTGACTTAACCAGCAGAAAGGTATTTTCTATTGGTTTTGGAGGCTAGCAGTCCAAGCACTGTTAGCATATTTTTGTTTCCTCTGAGGTCTCTCTCTCTGTCTTGCAGACGGTCACCTTCTTGCTCTGTATTTGCATAGTATTTACATATAACCAACACACATCTTCCCAGATACATACAACATTATCTCTAGATTACTTATAATACCTAATACAATGTAAATGCTTTGTAAATAGTTGTTACACGGTATTCTTAAATTAGTATTATTTTTTATTATTGTAGTCTTATTTTCATTGAGTTTTTTTCCTGATTATCTTCATTTCACAGTTGGTTGAATCTATGAGTACAGACCCGTGAATAACCAAGTATTCATACATTAAAGCATTTGATTTTAAATACATTCTTCCTTAGAAAGACCACATTTAAAAACACCTTCTAGTAAAGTGAAAATGGAACCTCAAAAAGATTAAATCATGATTTCAAGGTCTGTCCTTGAAACATAAACAGGGCCCTTAAATAAACAGGGCAATGACAGGCATCTCAGAATGAGTATCCTCTGTGTTAAACAAAATAAATCAGAACATTTATATAATTTGATAGTATTAATAAAGGGTTGGGATTTATAAATGATATATTTACAGAGGTTTAAAGATGATGATGCTGAGGCAAACCATGTTGAGGGGAATACACAAGTAATTAATCGTTCAGGTATGAAAAGACATTCAGAGCACTTCTGAGAAATTTTGGCAAGAAAAGAAAAAGTATTGAATATTTATACTTCATTTTTTTCTTTGAAAGTTATATGTTATGATATTACTTTTTATGAGTTCAGGAAAACCATATAATTATTTGTGCTTTCATAAATAACAAATCTACTATTATAATATTTTTTCAGTTTTATAATTAACCTAATGTAAAGCATAAAAATCAAATTTTAAAGAATGAATATATAATAAATATTACAAAAAATAATGTTATAGTTCATAATATTTGGAAGTATGGGAGATAAAAATAAAATAATAAGACAGGAGTGAAGGGTAAACATTTTCTGATACGTATCAGGAGGTACTTCTTAAAATTTATGTTCTGTAATATTAATTAGTTGAAAAGGTGAATAAAAGTCATGATAACATGTATCTTCTTACAAATAGCCCATCACTTTATACCTGAATGTATTATTTGAGTTATTTCTAAATGCAAGGATTATTACAATATCAATATTCCTTCTGAATATTTTTTGTACTATTTTGTTTTTACAACCTAGCATCACAGCAATCCATCTGAATTAAAAGACAGCCAGAACAGTTCAAGGAGTAGGGGAAATTTTGGAGTTATATTTAATTTACATTAACATCCTATCGTTGAGAGTTTGTAATAGCTAATTATATAAAAAAGGTGTCATTAAATCTGCATGTATGATATCTAAGATTACTTTTATTAAAATGATGCCTTCCTCTAACCTACCTTTTATTTTCAAACACTTGCTATGCTTACATACATTGTTGTTTTTAATGTTCACTTTGGTTTCCATTATTATCCTCATTTTTCAGGTGAGAAAAATGTACATCTTGGTTTTTGCCTTAATAGCCATCACAAAAGTCATGTCCTGGTTAGAGCAGTTAGAACTAGCACTTAATTAGACAATAATAAATATGCCAAGACCTATTATGTTGTCTATATAATAAAATCAAGAGAAATATAAACATTTCCAAAGTAATATTTTCCAAGATGAACTGTTTTTGAGGAAAATAATAATAATAATAAAGTCAACATTTTTAATCAAATTAAAATCCTGGCTATCTTTATTCTAGGCATCGGAGGTCATTCAATATAATTTAAGAATGTGAAACTGTTTTTGAGAAGGAAGTATGCAGTATGCTTTCAATTTACATAGAAGATTCTGAGGATCCTAACTCAGAAATTGTTTACTCATTAAAAGGTGGCATTTCAGCATGTGTTCTGAGATTCTCTGTGAGTCATTTGCTTCAATGGTGAAGCACACGCTGTTTTATTAACAGTCATCAAGACATGAAAAGCAATTGTGTTTTTTAGAGGCTCTTTCTATTAACACAGTGTAAAAGACTCCAGTTTTACTTAAAATGAACAAAAAAAAATGCTATCGAAAAACAAAACGCTCCCACTCAAATGTATGCTTCTGTTTCATCATGTTAGTTTCTCACTTTTGATGCTTAGATTGAAGCTTCACGAGTAAATACAACTGGTTGGCTCATATATATTCATGAAGGGGAGAAAAAATTTCCTTCTGAGTAGCTCCACACAGAAAAATGTCCCTAGACAGGTTTGAATCCCAAAAGCTAGTCTTGAATACAGCACAGAATGACCCACGTGGAGAGATGGAGGTATGCTCTCTTTCTTTCTTTTTTTTTTTTCATTTACCTTCTATATAAGCCACAACTGACCATGATGTTTCTATCTTAAAACAATGTCTTTAGTCATGCTCTTGTATTGTTTCCTAATTCTCTCTAACTATGTGATGAAATTTAGCTCTCACTCGACCTCTCTTACTTGCAAGTACAAATACGTTCAGGCTCAGGGGGAGATGTTAGAATGGCTTGGGTGAGATGTTTTACTGTTTACATCTGTTGGATGCCACATAGAAGAGGGATGAGATCTAAAATTCAGTGTGGCTGAATGGTCATAGTCATGCATTAAATAAAGTGTTCTGAGGATTTTCTGACAGCTATAGAACACACAAAGTGAGGTTAATGAGTAAATATTGTTGATTTCATTATTCTTATTTCCCAGTGTTTTACATTTCTCCTTCCTTTAGTTTATTTGCATTTTTCTATCCATTCATTTATACCATTGTTTATATCATCTATTATTTATGTATTTTAAATTTTCCATTTCCCAAATTTTATCCTATTTGTGCAACCCTCTGACCTTAACACTATGTGGTTACCTTCCTACTTAAGTTTGGTTTAATCTGCATTGTCAAATTAAAAAATCTAACATTAAATACCAATATGCCTTTTCCATTCAAAACATTTTAATATGCCAATAAAATATTATGATCTAAATCCTGCCTTATTGAGATAAAATATTTAGAATATATTTTATTACTGGCAAACTCAACTCTCATCTACTTGCTTAACCCACAAGCAGTCAGAAATAATGTAAAATTCTAAGATGCTCTTATTATTTTCTTTATGAGAACAATTTTCATGTAAAGGACCATTTTTTAGAAGTTATATTGCAGTGCAGTTTCATTATTATAATATTGGAGTTTATTTTTTATATTTAGTCCACAATATTAGACATATCATTCCTCTTTTTATGTATTTTATCATCAATTTACCTCTTTTTTGGATATGATTTTTATTTAGTTATGGTACATCAAATAATTGTGTAGTCATTTAATACTTGCATCTACAGAAATGCCTTACCTCTGCTCTGGCTGGTAAATAATACCTTGGCTGAGAGTATTTCTTAAAAGTATTTCTTTTATTTTAATAATTTTAATATTAGAATATTACCTCCCTCCCTCTTCTTCTCTCCATACCTTCCCTCCTTCCTTCCTTCCTTTATTTTTTTCTTCCTTCCTTCTTCCTTTCCTTTTTCTATACAGAGGAGTACCTTGGACAAGTACTAAAATTTAAATGAGATCTGTAAAATAGAATGCATAATGGATCCTTCATGAAAAATACACATTAAAATATTAGTGTGTGATGCAGGCAGTGGTGGGGGCTTGATGTCAGTAGTGTATTTTCCAATTTCTCAGAAAAAGAATTCTTTGTAACATTATTGCCATCTTTCTATACATTAATAATTTTGTTAAAATAAATGCAAAAATGTTAGATTAAATTTGACCTTTTATTTTTTAGATATATAATTCTATGTGAATTTGATTGCCCATCTTTTGAAAGCAAACCACAATCTATGCATGTAATTATCATGAATTCTTATAATTTTATGTTGCTATGTCATCCACTTTGAATATAGATTTAACTTTCTTGTACCACAAGCGGGAATTTGTCAACCTTGACATAGTTTCCAGTTCTTTGTCTCCTCCCAGTTTCTCAAGGTGGTTGATCCAGATATTTACCTTGTACAACTGCCTCCTGGCGACCCCTCTCTATGGAGGAGCTAGATACAACCTCCTTAACTCACTCCACTGACCCCGACAACCCACATAAATTACATAGACATATGGCAATGACCATTAGTCAGAACATGACCCCATGGAACTTGCCCCTGCTTGCTCTAAAGCCACCAAGTAGAAGTCCCCACAGGGAATCGACTTGGGTAACATGCTGGACCCCAATAAAGGTCTTGGTCCACAGGTCTCTTGCTCGCACTTGCTCTTTTCTCTCTCTGTCACTTCTCACCTGCTGGTTGAGCACACCTGTCCTGTATGGCTTTCTTGTTTCCATTGACTCCATGAGGTGTGCTGCCCTCTTCCCTCTGATCTGTAAGAAATACCCTGTTCCTGTCATTTCATGTGTTTTGTGAGTTGCTCCTCTGTGTCTTACCTGACCGACTCACCCAAACCTAACTTTTTTTCCTGTTCGGAGCTCTCCTAGAGAGTGGTGATCTTGGCGGAGATAAACTCAGCACAAATCAAACAAGAGCCACAAGGTAATCTGCCAGTATAACAAGTGTCTTGTGAAAAAACACCTGGTTACAGGCAGGACACTTTCGCATTGGATTATCTGTCAGGATAAAGATGTATCCGTGGAAGGCACACTGTAAATATCAAGCACCAATTCCCTTGGAATTCTATCAGGGTAGAGAGAGGGTTCATCTCCAGAGAGAGACCCCAAGACCAAATTGTAGGGAAACATAATAGTCACGCTGTAAGAATTCCTCCTTATACATGGAATTCAGAAGTCCCTTCAAAATAGTTCCAAAGCCGTGTCTTTTTTGCAGTAATTTTACCCTAGTCACTGTGCAGCATTGTCAACAAGGAAAACTCAAGCCTGTATTTATGTGAGTTTTCTTGTATTTTCTGGTTTAATTGTCTCTCACAGAAATTATAATATGTGTGTATTTTGTATCTTGTGTCATTTTTCACACTTCTGCTAATATTAGTGTTTATAATTTTTCTTTAACCTGTCCCTCTAAATATACGACTCTTCTATATTTTATGTGCTAACACAAATTCACTATATGCGGCATCAAATGCATAACAAAGCAACATTTTAAAAAGAGTGATGTATTCCACTTGAGAAAAAATATTTTGCAGACATTCACCTTTTCCTTGCTGTCATTTATGCATCTCTCTCACAAAAGCCTTTGGTTAGAATATGAATAAAATAAAAACTGTAATTTTTCAGCGTCAACCTTTTAAAAAATATAGCTCTGAAATTTTCTTTTAATTATTTCTCTCTGCTCACATTTACAGAGCTTTAAAGTATTATCTTTCTTATTAGCCTTTGGTGATGATAGGAGCCATACACTGAATTATCTTCTAAATGGTTTGCACAGATTGTCAATAACAACATAATAATTCAAAATGCTATTATAATGTGCCATGTATCATAGAAGCATTATGCAAGCTATCAAAATATAATGGCTGTCTTCTCTTTCAAATTGTTATTATTATTATTATTTCCTTTCCAAAATTTTTACTCCTAATGATCTTTGGTTTACCATTGTAGATTAAAAATGGTTACAGAAATAGAATTATTACTAAATGAGAAATAGGTAATAGAGTTAATGCTAGTAGTAAAGGTCCAGGCAAAATATAATTATTTTATACGCTTTTGTTCATTCATTTACTATTTCATTCAATAGGTATTTGCTTGTTATAAGCACTGTTGTGATGATATAACAGGACATAAAACAGAAAATAACCCTGCTTTTTTAACTTACATAATAACAATAAACAAATTATAGCATTAAAAATTTAGATGTTTTAAAATGGATGCTTCTAGTTCAGTGATACTGAGACTATTGTTAAAATAAAGTATGAATGTTTAAAACATAACTAGAATGCTGAGCAAAGCTATAATAATATTTATTACATTTTTATAAATTATAGTATGATTTACAAAATTTCATAAAAATATGCCATATATACATACAGTAAGTTCTAAGTTAAGATCATCTGTAGTTTGTGGGAAATTGACTTTAAGTGAAATGATATATAACAAAGCAATTGTTTTTCCCAACAACGTTATAAAAAATGGTATCGAAAGAAACAAATTTAATCTAGAACCTTCTGAACATCATTGTATGTAAGGTCATAGTTTCCAAAAACTATCCACAAGGTTAAGTGAGGACTTACATACCATTTCATATAAAAATAATTAGTATATAAATTTACCACATTCTACTTTAGCAGAACTTTCTTTCTTCTCAAAATGTAACATTAAAGTAGATTTATGGAGGTTAGATACATGATCCAAAAAAATGTTTTTCCTTTTCTGAATTGCACTCATAAACACACACACACACATACAATGCAGGTATGTGTTCAGTAGTGTCCTACAATATTTTACCCATTCTGCAGTAAAGAGTCTTGACTGTCTAGGTCAGTCTTGACTTAAACTTTCACTTTCCTTTAATCCCCTGCTTTTAAGCAGGCCATCACATTCTAATCAGTTCATGAAAGAGCTTTGAAGAAGTTTTGGTTGCATTACAAAAGGGTTAGATTTCAGCAGAATATATGTTCTTGCTACAATCACCCCCTTCCTTTTTTTTTTTTTTTTTTTTTTTTTTTTTGAGACGGAGTCTCGCTCTGTCGCCCAGGCTGGAGTGCAGTGGCGCGATCTCCGCTCACTGCAAGCTCCGCCTCCCGGGTTCACGCCATTCTCCTGCCTCAGCCTCCCGAGTAGCTGGGACTACAGGCGCCCGTCACCGCGCCCGGCTAATTTTTTGTATTTTTAGTAGAGACGGGGTTTCACCGTGGTCTCGATCTCCTGACCTTGTGATCCGCCCGCCTCGGCCTCCCAAAGTGCTGGGATTACAGGCGTGAGCCACCGCGCCCGGCCCCCCTTCCTGTTTTTAATATACGTATGACACCTAGAGCTCAGGAAGACATCTTGTGACCATAAACCAATGCAAACAAAGACAATGTTCAAAGAATGAAAAATGATAAAAAATACAGACTTCATTTAAAGACATGATAAATGTACTTTTGATAAAGTTACTTTTACCAGATTTTTCTGATTTACACTATTACTCATCAGATATGTCCAAATGATTCTTGTTCAAAATTTTTAATGCACATGATATATTTATTGTATGTACATTTCCCCTATACATAGCTCTCATTGTATTTTATGCTAAAAAAAAAAAAAAAAAAAAAAAAAAAGGCAATGCCTGTTTTTCCAGAGATGCAATTGAGTAGCCTGCTACAGAGCAATATAAATTTGGTCATAGTGAGAATACATGAATTCTACTGCACATGTTTTTCTTGTGGGATCTCCTCATTCTACATCAGAAGTTTAAATATACTTTGTAAAATGTAGAATATACTCCTTGAAAAGAACAGATAATCACTTGGGCCATTTGTTTTTCCAAATAAATTATGTTTATCTAGCAAAATGTTTGATTAATTGCATATGCATGTGCTTAAAATAGTTAAACAAATCTAAAAATATTTGAAATAAATAATGGAGTATATTTCATTTATCTTTGTCCATAGAGTTGTGTGTCAACTTATCTTTCATTTCTGTACTCAATTACATGATTATTAAATTTATTTTATGAAATTAAATGTTAGATTAATCAAAATGAGGAAATAAAGGGCAATAAAAGATGAAACTGAATTCTAAATATTTGAGTGCAGAAATTGATTACTAAATATTTGGCTTACAAGTCCTTTCAGATGTCTCATGAAAGACCAGAGAAGAAAAAATACCATTTTTTTCTTACCAAATGTATATCATAGTAACATGCTTTTATATAGTATTATTTATTAATATAATTGTAGACATTTTTCTATAAGAAAATTCAATTTACACTCTTTAGAGGCCGGGTATAATTTCATAGTATCATATTTATTTATTTCTCCCATATTTTTAGTCACAGAATTTATTTCTAATTTTGATATTATAAAAATTGAAATACGTTAATTGCATGGTAGTTTTCAATAAATGTTATACTATCAGTATTATTAATTCAATAAGGTAATTATTATGAATTTGCAAGAGCATAGACATTTCTTACTTCTCATTTTAATAATTGTTTTTCATCACCTCTTCCTTGTACTACAGGTATTCTGGGGTTTTTGTTTGATTTTTGTAATTAGAGACTTTTATTTTATGGCATATGGAAAAATCACGGCATGATCATTACCCATATCAATCATGATACTGGGAAATCAGTATTAGCAAAGGAAAATGTGCATGGTATGTGTGTGTTTATGTTTGTGTGTCTGTATGTGCACTCATACTTAACAGTAGAGTATGTATTCTTTTGCATATGTTCTAATTACACACTAGTCCTGAAAGTTCTGATGTCTGTCTTGAATGGTATTGAAACCCTAAAGTGAGGTCTGATACACAGTAAAAACCAAAGAGCTTGTAGATGAGAAGTGATAACAACAAATGAAAAGAGACATACTAATGTTCATTAACTCAGAAAACTGTGTGACTTAAGATATTGATCAGTAGAAAATTTCAAGGCAAGTTTTGCAACAGATGGACTCTCTGTCTAACCCTGATAGTCATCATTCCACAACCACACACATGTACAAAATTTAGAAAGACCATCTGGGGAGAATATGGACAGCTTTCTACTTGGTGGCTATAACCACAGCTGTTGTTATTTGTGAAATTCTTAACGTGTAGCTACTACCCTATCATCAATAATATTATGTCACCTATCTCAGGGAAAACATTCAGAGCTTGTCTTTTTTGTGCATAGAACATCCGAGAAATAAGTAAAAATAACAATATCAGAAACAGCTCTCTTGCTCTCTTTCTCACCATATGACACGCCTGCTCCTCTCTTTACCTTCTGCCATGATTGTAAGCTACCTGAGGCCTCACCAGAAGAGATGCTGGCACTATCCTTCTTGTACAGTCTGCAGAACTGTGAGCCAAATAAACTTCTTTCTTTAAAAATTTTTAAAAAAGAAATAGCAACAATAATATTTGCAGCACAAGCATTTCTGTTGTAGATGTGAGCTTTCTCTAAAGATGTATGAGGTTTATTTTTCAGAAAGGCAGAAATCATGAATGGGGTAACATTGGGTTTCATACAGTTTCAAAAATGAGTTGATGTTGTGGTTTGCCTCAGAAATATCTATTATTTATTCTGAAAGTGTTTATTAAGACATCTGAATAACAATCAGTTCTTTGAGTGATCAAAGGTACCAGTGGATATTCACAGAAAAAAAATTACACAAAATCATTTTTTTATTATAGGAATCTATTTTAAAATAATTCCATGCAGCAAAACCTAAAATTGATGTTCTTAATTTGTTTTCAATTAGAAAGTGACAATCTGAATAATCTTATACTCACAAATTATTTTGTTCATTATATCCAGGCAAAAACTAACTAATCAGTGAATGTCAAATACAGTATAGCTTATGTGAAAAGCTCATTTTTCACATATTTCATGCTCAGTTCCTATTAGGAGGAAGAGTGAGATTTTGGACATCTGTTTTTAAAAGTAAGTGCTTTAATTAGCAGGATACAGAGTGTCTTCAAATAACATCATCATTCCCAAGGGAACTCCACCCTGAGGGAGTTAAGAGAACTCCGTGAAACATGCTGGTAACCTTCTGCTTGGAACAGAAGGACCACGACACTCTCTGTGGCCTACTTGGCTCATGCACATAGAACAGTTTACTGAATGAACTAAATTACATACGGGGCAGCCTAAAGCCACTTTATTCCTTCCCAAAATTGTCCTTTCATTGATTTAGTCTCTCAGCTAGCTTTTCTTACACAGGATAAAAGATCTGGTTTGTCAATCAGTAGAAAACCATATTCTATTGCATTAATAATAAAATAAGGGGATATGAAAATTCCAAACTTTGTGTAAGTTAAGTGAAATTCACAGCTCTCCAAAGCCAGAAAAATCACAATGGGGAGGGAGGAGGGACTTGGTGCTTCCTTTTTCTTTTTCTTGCTTAATCTCATCCTCTATCTTAGCTGTTGTTTGGGGCTTTACTATATTTGGGACAAGAGGACAGAGAGGCAGCAGAGGCAGGAGACATAACTGCCCTGTGAAGTTTTTGTTTGTTTGTTTTTCTTTCCTTTTTTTTTTTTTTTTTTTTTGAGACGGAATCTCGCTCTGTCACCCAGGCTGGAGTGCAGTGGTGCGATCTCAGCCCACTATAACCTCTGCTTCCTCCTGGGTTCAAGCGATTCTCCTGCCTCAGCCTCCTGAGTAGCTGGGACTACAGGTGTGTGCCGCTACGCCCGGCTAATTTGTTGTATTTTTAGTAGGGACGGGGTTTCACCATGTTGGCTACGGTGGTCTTGATCTCCTGACCTCTTGATCTGCCACCTCGGTCTCCCAAAGTGCTGGGATTACAGGCATGAGTCACCAAGCTTGGCCCCCCAAGATGTAGTTTAATGTGCACTGGTGGTTTCTAGTTATGGCGTATTCCAAATACTGAGGATTTTTCTTTTGCGGTGTGTTTTCTAAAGGTTCTTCAGAGAATTCCCACCAGTGTGACCCCTCACAATTTTATTGATCTAGGCAACACCTCTCACAAATGGGATGACTTTTTAAGGAGCACCTACTTCACATTGCTGCCTTAGTCCTCATAGGGTCACAGTCAACACACATCTTTACTCTGACAAAATCTGGTGCTGCCTTTCCCATAAACAATCACCTGCCCTCTCTAGCTGAAGTAAGAAGCAAGTGATCCACTCTTATTTTAATATCATCCATTTCTTCCCTATAAACAAATTGCACAAAGTAAATAAAATGTATCCTTTAAAGAAAAGATGTATAGATTTACATTTTAAAAAAATTCTATTCAACAAAGATATGGATAAAGCCAAAAGACGAGAAATGTATTGAAAGATAAAAACTGCAACTCATATAAACAGTACTACATAGGTATCCAGAATAAAACATCTATCTATCTATCTATTTATCTATCTATCTATCTATCTATCTATCTATCTATCTATCTATCTATCTCTCTATCTATACAAAGATATCATGGATAAAGCCAAAAGACAAGAAACGTATTGAAAGATAAAAACTGCAACTCATATAAACAGTATGACATAGGTATCCAGAATAAAATATCTATCTATCTATCTATCTATCTATCTATCTATCTATCTATCATCTATCCATCCATCTGTCTTCCATCTGTCTATAAAGTGAAAGTAAGTTATTAGAATGATTGAACATAGGTTATGTCTTAACAAGGTATAGAAGATAAAATAAATAAGCAAAATAGAAAATAAATGCAACCTACTTCACCCTTCTGAGAAATGAAAACTTCTACTAATAAAATGTGACTTTTGAATACACCAAACTTTAAGGTAAGTGTTAAAATTAAGTGATGTATTGAAAAATGAGCATTGTACTTGCTGGCGGGAGTGTTAACGATACAAACTGCTTGAAGAACACTTTTCCAACATCTATTAAATCTTAAGACATGCATGTCATCTGGTTTGTAATTTCACTCCTTTTATTACACTTAGAGATACTTTTCCATATGTGACAAAAGACGAAATCCAATTGTGTGACACCTTATTGCAGTATTGTTTGCAATAACCCAAAGGATTGAGAAAATCTAAATGTTCATCAGTAGAAGATGGCATAATCATACTAATAAATCAACACAAATGGAAGGATATCTACTAATGTATGTGCCATCATACAATGTAATATTGAAGAAAGAAAGTTTTGCTAAAACTCAATACATTCCAACTTATAATGATATAGGTATCCACATCAGGATAGTAATACCTGCAGGGGAATATGGGAAAATACTTAGATTGAGGGCTTCAAATATATTTTGAATATTCTCTTACTGAAAATGTAATGAATACCATGGTATAATATTTAAAATCTAGTAAAGCAGGATGGTAGATAACATCATCACTCATACTGTTTACTAATGTTTGGTATGCTTAAGAATATCTCAGAATGAAATAAATAAATCTATAATCATTGCCTAACAAAAAGGTAGATAGCATTTTTTTTTTTTTTTTTTTTTTTTTTTTTTTTTTTTTTTTTGTTTGAGACGGAGTCTCACTCTGTCACCCAGGCTGGAGTGCAGTGGCCGGATCTCAGCTCACTGCAAGCTCCGCCTCCCGGGTTCACGCCATTCTCCGGCCTCAGCCTCCCGAGTAGCTGGGACTACAGGCGCCTGCCACCTCGCCCGGCTAGTTTTTTGTATTTCTTAATAGAGACGGGGTTTCACCGTGTTAGCCAGGATGGTCTCGATCTCCTGACCTCGTGATCCGCCCGTCTCGGCCTCCCAAAGTGCTGGGATTACAGGCTTGAGCCACCGCGCCCGGCCAGCATTTTTATAATTTTTCAAAGAAATGATTATCCAGAACCTAAAGCCTAACCACCAAATCATTTTGTTATAAATCCAGAACCAGAAATACCTTTTGACCCAGCAATCCCATACTGGGTATATACCCAAAGGATTATAAACCATTCTACTATAAAGCCACATGCACACGTATGTTTATTGAGGCACTATTCACAATAGCAAAGACTTGGAACCAACCCAAATGGACATCAATGATAGACTGGATAAAGAAAATGTGGCACATATACACCATAGAATACTATGCAGTCACAAAAAAGGATCAGTTCACGTCCTTTGCAGTGACATGGGTGAAGCTGGAAACCATCATTCTCAGCAAACTAAGGCAGGAACAGAAAACCAAACACCGCATGTTCTCACTCATAAATGGGAGTTGAACAATGAGAACACATGGACACAGGGATGGGAACATCACACACTGGGGCCTACTGGGCCGTGAGGGGCTAGGGGAGGAATAGCATTAGGAGAAATACCTAATGTAGATGATGGGTTGATGGGTGCAGCAAACCATCATGGCAAGTGTATACCTATGTAACAAACCTGCATGTTCTGCACGTGTATCCCAGGACTTAAAGTATAATTTTTAAAAAAGGGAAACAATTGATAGATATTAGTACATGAACATTTAAAACACTTATATGTAAAAATATAGTATAAGTACATAAATACACATTATATTTTGGTAATATTACTTTCAAAAATTTTGGTATGACATTTTATGTGTGTTATCAAGGAGAAATTAAGTAACTGAAGAGACTAAGATAATTCCTTAATTCTAACTTATGGACATATAAAAGGGTAAATGGTAAGTATTACTAATTTCCTGAAACTGTATTTTTTCATATGTTTTAATTATTCATTTTTTAAAATTTTTCAACTTTTACTTTAGATTTAGGGTGTACATGTGCAAGTTTGTTACATGGGTATATTGTATCATGCTGAGGTTTGAGTACAAATGCTCCCATCACAGAGGTAGTGAGAATAGTACCCAATAGGTAGGTTTTCAACCCCTTCTCCCACCTTCCCTTTCACCTCTAGTAGTCTCCAATGTCTATTGTTGACATGTCTATGTGCATGAGTACCCAACCTTTAACTCTCTCTTAAGTGACAAATTTGGTATTTGAATTTCTGTTCCTGCATTAATTTGCTTAAGATAAGGGCCTCCAGCTACATCCATGTTGCTACAAAGGACATGATTTCATTCCTTTTATGACTGCTTGTATTCCCTGGTGTATATATCTCATTTTCTTTACCCAATTCATTGTTGATAAGCACCCAGGTTGATTCTATGTTTTTGCTACTGTGAATACTGTTGTGATGAACATACAAGTGCATGTTCTCTTTTTGGTGGAATGATTTATTCTCTTTTGGATGTATACCCAGTAATGAGATTGCTGGCCGAGTGATAGTTCTATTTCAAGTTCTTTCAGAAATCTCCAAACTTCTATCCACAGTGGCTAAACTAATTTACATCCCCACCAACAGTGTATAAGCATTCCCTTTAGTCTGCAGCCTCGCCAGCATCTGTTATTTTGTGACTTTTTAATCATAGCCATTCTGACTGGTGTGAGGTGTTACTTCATTGTGGTTTTGATTTGCATTTATCTTATGATTAGTAATGCTGAAAATATTTTTTAATGTTTGTTGGCCATTTTTATGTCTTCTTTTGATAAATGTCTGTTCATGTCCTTTGGCCATTTTTTAAGTAGGTTATTTTTTGCTTGTTGAATTATTTCAGTTCCTTATACATTCTGCATATCAAACCTTTGTCAGATGCAAAATTTGGGAATATTTTCTTCCATTTCTGTAGGCTGTTTATTCTGTAAATAGTTTTTGGTTGTTTGTGCTTTTGTTTGTGTTTTCTGTGCAGAAACTCTTTGGTTTAATTAGGTCCCGCTTGTCAATTTCTGTTTTTGTTGCAATTGCTTTTGAGGACTTGGTCATAAATTCTTTCCAAAGAATGATAGGCAGAATGATGCTTCCTAGAAGCTCTTTAGCTTAATTAGGTCCCACTTGTCATTTTTTTGTTTTTGTTGCAATTGCTTTTGAGGACTTAGTAATAAATCATTTTCCGAGGATGATAGGCAGAATGGTGTTTCCTAGGTGTTCTAGGATACTTACAGTTCAATGTCTTACATTTAAATCTTTAATTCATCTTGAGTTAATTTGTCTATATGGTGAAAGGTATGGTGAAAGTTTCATTTTTTTCCGAAGTTTTCTTGATATTGTCAAATTTGATTATTTGTCTGAATTTAATATCTAGTTTCTGAGACACTTTTATTCAGAATTTTTGAATAGTTGTTCCAATTTTTTCCTACTGTCTGTTCTTGCTAATGTACTTTGGATACAAACCTGCCTCACATTCTTTTTTTCCCTCCTTCTTGATCTCTGGCATTAGGCCCTTTTCATTGTCTTCAGTATTATAAAATTTCGTTTTTTATTGGGGTAGAGAATGTTTTATTAAAAGATTTTTGAATACTTCAATTGTTCTCTATTGTGTCCCCATTTTTCTTTATTGAGGACAAGAGAATGTCCCTTGCAGACCTCCAACTGCAAGGAGGATAACTGACCAAGGATCCCAGCAACTGTGCTCTGAAAACCATCAATACCTTTGCCCCTTTCCTGGGAACCATGTGAATCCTAACACCCAAATTGGACTTGTAGACTTCCTTAAGGCCTTGCCAACCCTTCCTCAGTACAAGCTTATTTCACCAAACATTCTCTCCCTCTGTCCTTTACTCAGGATCAGCTTTGCATCATGTTCTGACTGCATTTGCATTTTCAGCCTCCCCTGACTCCTCCTATTTTCTTTCTTACAGGTGTTTTTTGTTTGTTTTCTTATTTTGTTTTGTTTTTAACTCTTCCTTCCATCTTGGCATTTCCTTCTTAGTGAATGTGGACTAACAAACCTTTATATTGCACATCTAATCTAGCATACTGCACTTCATTGCTTTAGCTTTCTTTTATTAAACTCTAATAATACACACAGACACAGACACAGACACAGACACACACACACACACTGCTTTATATATTTGTTCCAAGTACTTATCTTGTCTGATTTTTCTTGCTCCCAACAAGCCAGTATTTATTTAATGCATGAAATGCTTTCCTAAAATATTTTTCTTAAGTATTTTCTGACTTGAAGAGTACCAGCACATTTTATTATCAAATATCTTGCATATTTTATCATATTTTACTTTTTCAATGGGTATATGCATATTCTTCCATGGCTACCATAAAAATTACCACCAACTTAGTGGTTTATAACAGCACAAATTTATTATATCTAGATGAAAAGTCTGACCAGGGAGACAGTCGGCTAATGTAATCAAGGTGTTGGTGGTCTCCTTCCTGGAGTTTCTAAGGAAGACTCCATTTCCTTGTTAATTAAGATTGATGGCATAATTCAGTTTCTGTGTTTATATGACATTTTCTCTGTTGGCTGTCACCTGAAGGCTGTTCTCACCATCCAGAAGACAATGCATTTCCTGGTTCAGGGCCTGCAACTCCCTCCTTCAAAACCCGCAACAAGGGGTAGAGTTTCTTTCACATTCGCCTGTGTTCCTCTCTGAACAAGGTTTTCTATCTGTCAGAAAAGCCAATCAAAAATCTGTGGCGTGTTCAACACTATTATCTTTCTATTGTGGGGCGTATATTTGTCCCTCCCACCTTCTAACTCCCATGTTCAAGCACAATCTCCAGTGTGAGGGCATTTGGAGTTGGGACTTTGGCAGGTAATTAGATATATATGAGGTCATGAGAGTGCGGTCTGTATGAGAGACTTAGTGCCCTTCTAAGCAGAGAAAGAGCCCAGAGTGCTTGTATACTGTCTCATTCGATCTCAATCCCCCACCGCCACCTGCCTCCTGCTCTCTCTCTCTTTACCAAGCGAGGGCACAGCAAGAAAGAAGTCATCTACAAGTCAGAAAGAGAGCCCTCACCAGGAACAAAATCTACCAAAACCTTGTCGTTGGACTCCCCAGTCTCCAAAACTGTAAGAAATAAATGTTTGATGTTTAAATTACTCAGTCTATGGTATTTTGTTATAGCAGCTTGAGGAGACTGCAGCAGTTTTCATTTCTGTCCAATCACCAAATTCACTGGTCCCATATTTTCATAAAATTTTTACATTTGTATAGCGGTATCCCTCATTTTCCAAGAGACGGTATGGGTTTTTGCAGCTGTCTAACCCTTCATTTGTATGTTTTAACAAACTTTTATTAGGTATTGAACTTGTTCACTATTCTGTTGTTGTTGACTCATATTGTGTCTGGAATTGGTGGGTTCTTGGTCTGGCTGACTTCAAGAATGAAGCTGCGGACCCTCGCAGCCCTCGCGGTGAGTGTTAGTTCTTAAAGATGATGTGTACGAGTTTGTTCCTTCAGATGTTCAGATGTGTCTGGAGTTTCTTCCTTCCGGTGGGTTTGTTGTCTCGCTGGCTTCAGGAGTGAATCTCCAGACCTTCGCGGGGTGTGTTACAGTTCATAAAGGTGGCACATTCGGAGTTGTTTGTCCCTCCCAGTGGGTCGTGGTCTTGCTGGCTTCAAGAGTGAAATGGCAGACCTTCCCAGTGAGTGTTACATCTCATAAAGGCAGCACAGACCCAAAGAGTGGGCAGCAGCAAGATTTATTGCAAAGATTTAAAGAACAAAGCTTCCACAGCATGGAAGGAGACTGAAGCTGCTGGCTTGGGCAGCCTGCTTTTATTCCCTTATCTGGCCCCACCCACATCCTGCTGATTGGTCTATTTTATAGAGAGCTGATTGACCCATTTTACAGAGAGCTGATTGATCCGTTTTGACAGGGTACTGATTGGTGCATTTAAAAACCTTTAGCTAGACATGGAGTGCTGATTGGTGCATTTACAATCCGTTAGCTAGACACAAAGTGCTGATTGGTGGATTTACCATCCTTAGCTAGACATAAAATTCTCCAAGTCCCCACCTGACTCTGGAGCCCAGCTGGCTTCCCTAGTGGACCGCGTGCCAGAGACTCGGGAGCTTCGTGCCTGCACTCCTCAGCCCTTGGGCGGTTGATGGGACCCAGCACTGCAGAGCAGGGGGCGGAGCCCGACAGGGAGTCTCCCGCCAGCTGGAGCCCACCAGTGGGGGAACTCGGGCGTGGTGGGCTGTGGGTGCAGAGCCCTGCCCCGCAGGGAGGAGGCTGAGGCCTGGCGAGAATTCAAGCATGGTACGGGTGGGCTGGCAGTGCTGGGGGACCCAGGGCAAGCACCCTCCTCAGCTGGTGGCCTGCGGCTAAGCCCCTCACTGCCCTCCGCCGGCAACGCGGGCTGGCCGCTTTGAGTGCGGGGCCTGCTGAGCCTGCACCCACCCGGAACTCGTGCTGGCCCCTGAACGCTACATGCAGCCCGGATTCCCACCGACGCATCTCCCTCCACACCTCCCGGCAAGCAGAGGGAGCCGGCTCCGGCCTCGGCCAGCCTAGAGCGGGGCCCCCACAGTGCAGCCACAGGCTGAAGGGCTTCTCAAGAGCGGCCAGAGCAGACGCGGAGGCCAAGGAGGCTCCAAGAACCAGCGAGGGCCGCCAGCACGTTGTCACCTCTCAATATTTTGACTGGATTTATGAAAGCTGAAATCTTATCTCGCATTGAAGACTTTCTAAAGTCTTCAAAGAAAAGAAAGAGACTTTTTATATCCTAAACCTCATCCATCTATAAGATACCCTGGGTCAACTGAGTCTATCGTTTTACATTTGTGATATTGTAGTATATTATCAATGTAAAATAAAATATGTATTTATTTTTGTTTATTTATTGAGACAGGGTCTTGCTATGTTACCCAGACTGGAGTGTAGTGGTGCTTTCATAGCTTACTGCAGCCACAACCTCCGGGGCTCAAGCAATCCTTCTGCCTCAGCCTCCTGCATAGCTGTGATTTACATGCCAACATGCCTGGCTAATTTTTAAATTTTTTGTAGAAATGAGTTGTGCCAATGTTGTCCTGGCTGATTTCAAACTCCTGGCCTCAAGTAATCCTACTGACTTGGCCTCCCGAAATGCTGATATTACAGATGTGAGCCACTGCACCTGGCACAAAATGAACTTTTTGTATTTTCATTTATAAAGCTATCAAAGTTTTGGCTCAAATACTATGCCCAATATTATTTATTCAAAATGCATAGTTTTATTCTTTCTTCTTTTTTGCTATAAGGAATTTTACAAATGATTATCTAATTAACAATAAACTTAAAACTAAAATCACAGAGGACCTTTGATATATTATGTAAAATTGATGATATTATGAAATAAGTTGTGCTCCTAACATAGATCTTCTGCTTTTCAAATAAATTATATTTTGGTAGAAAATTATTAGGTCATTTCAATCAACACATTACAAATGTATGAGATTATGATAAATAAAAACGTATATAATTGGTAAATATTTATGTTGAATTTTAATTATTTCCTAAGAAGTGCTGATTATATCAGTATTAAGTCTTGCGTTTCATTTTTCATTTTTAAAACCTATTTTCTTTTTTCTGTTTTCTAAATTGAGAATATTCGAGTGGCAATTAAATTGCATCCTCTGCCAATCACTCATATAAGCATTTTAAATGCAGACTGAAAATATATTGCACATGTGACCTGGGAAATCAAATTTGGGGTTGTTGGAATGAGGGGTAATAACAAATTGTATGAAATAGGATGAATGTGATTATAATTATTTGTATCAGTCTGTTCTCACACTGCTATAAAGATACTACCTGAGATTGGTTCATTTATAAACAAAGGAGGTTTCACTGACTTACAGTTCCGCATGGCTGAGGAGGCCTCAGGAAAATTATAATGGTGGCAGAAGGGGAAGCAGGCATATTCTTCACAAGGCGGCAGGAGAGAGTGTGAGCTTTTGAAGAAGGTACTGTCAAACTTTTGAAACCATCAGATCTCGTGAGAAGTCACTCACTATCACGAGAACAGCATAGAGGAAACTGCCCCCATGATCTAATGACTTCCCATCAGGTTCCTCCCTTCACATGTGGAGATTGTGGGATTACAATTCAGGATGACAGATTCGGGTGGGGACACATCCAAACCATATCATTAGTATTTTGTGAATGGTCATTATAAAATAATAATTACAATCACATTCATCAGTAACTTTTCTTAAGAAAGTAACTGTGTTATCATGCATTCCTTTGATTCACAAAATGAAGCCATTTTTATAAAAAAGAAAATAGTAGAATTCTGGAAAAAAATGTTATTAGTAAGATAGTTGTAAAAAGCTTATATATTAATAGATATTACTTATACAAATAAGTTCTAAAAACTATGCTATAGAAATAGTATACTTAAAACTAATCATAGAATTGAAATTATATAATTAATTAAATAAATCGGGGAACAGTAGGTTTCTTAATCTGTTGAATCTGATATCTCTGCAAAAAGACAAATTACTTTAAAAGCTTTCTCGAGTATGAGAAACAGAGTCAATGATTACAGTATATCTATTAATGTTTCTAGAAAGTGAACTAAATATTAAATTCATCTTAAAGATAAACAATAAACAAAAAGCAAAACTTAAGTAATACACCCTTTAAAAAGAAGGTGAATAATCTGCAGTGTTGCATGAAGCCCAGAAGCTGTGTTTATCCATAGACAACACAGAATATGTCTACACTATGAATGAATTAGCATGACATTTTTACAGCGTATTATTTCTCCCTATAAAATAAAAAAGACATTATAAAATGAATTATTCATGCAATAGCTTACATATTATATTTAACACAAAGTCATTGTATTTTACTCAAAATATTATGCGTGTATTGAGTTAGGTTTAGAAGATAATGATTTTGACACCACTCATGCCTTTAAAAACAAACAAAAAAATAAGCAGAGACACAAAAATCAAAGCAGTTAATTTGATTTCGAGGTAAAAAATTCCATACTATATAGTAGTTTTAGATATTCAGTTAAAGAATGCAGCCAGTGGGTAATTCTTCCAAATATAGTGGCTAAAATTTGTAAAAGTTAATTTTGAACCATTTTTATTGATTCCATTTGAGACCTAAAATGTATAAAATAACGTGGGAATTTTGAAAATACAATACCAAATAAAATAAAAATCTATCTCAAGGACAATACAAAGACAGGTTTTTCTTTCCACATGTCATCGAAGAAGATTGCTAATTGACTTTTCCACCTAACCTCCTGATCTAGGATAGGCAAACTGTGTCCCACTGACCAAATCTGATGATCTTTCACCTGTGTTGTGAGTTAAGAATTTTTGTTGTTTATGTTTTTTAACATTTTTAAATGGCTCATTTTAAGTAGTTATATAAGCACCTAGATAATGTCCTCAATTTTGTCCCTTGGGCTGCAAGCTTAATATATTTTTATGGTAGCATTTGTATAGAAAATGTTTCTCAACCCTGTGACTTGAAGCAAAACTGTATAAGGATTTAAATCCACCTGTTGACATGCTTACTGTACATTTTCCCTGAATTTTTTTTAGTTTCTACAAAACAAGTAAAACAAATGGAAACAAGTATTTGCCTCTCTTTCTCTCTTACTGTTTACTATTATCATTACCTGGAAGCAATATTTACTTTCATCTACTAGGGATAAAGCTGTTAAAAGAATATACAGCTAAAATACCCTTTATAAAGTTAACTAAACAATACGAATATACAGGATCATTGTATTAGTGAATTTCTTTTTAAGGAATAACATATTAGTGGTATAAGAGAAAAAAATGCTTAACCAGTGTATCAAAATGCATCAAAACAATACAATGCAATGAGGCAAAACAATGCATAATAAAATAATAGACTGATAAAGTCCGTGATAGCATGTCACACACAATAAATTAATCAAGATATGATAGCTTTTGTTATGTCAATACATACCTGAAGATCTTGGGAAAAGTTTTGCACGTTATAAAATTGGATTAACCCTTTCAAGTTCTACAGGTGCATCTAAATTTGCCACAAAGTTATTAACATATAATACATTGTTTCAATGTATTGAATGTGCTATTGATATGGTTTGGATCTGTGTCCCACAAAATCTTGTGTCGAATTATAGTCCCCAATGTTGGAGGTGGAGCCTGGTGGGAGGTGGTTGGATAACGGGAGTGGATTTCTCATGAATGGTTTAGCACCATTCCCTTGGGTGCTCTTCTCCTGATAGTGAGTTTTCATGAGATCGGGTTGTTTAAAACTATGTAGTACTTCCCGCTGCTCTCTTATGCTCCTGCTCCTGCCATGTAAGATGGGCCTACTCCCTACTCCCACCTGTTCGCCATGATTATAAGTTCACTGAGGCCTCTCTAGAAGCCAAGAAGATGCCAGCATCATGCTTCCTGTACAACCTGCGGAACCATGAGTCAATTACATTTGTTTTCTTTATAAATTACCCAGTCTCAGATATTTCTTTATAACAATGTGAGAATGGCCTAATACACCTATATATAGTGGTGGAGGTCGAGTGGGACAAAACTTTTTTATTGTTGTTCTTTAAGTTATTTTCAAACACTAACATTTTATATGGTTTGTAGAATCATGAAAATATGAATAAGGTTAATATTATTTTAATAATTACTGTAGCATAATGTAAATGAAAATATTTTGCTTTTTTTTAGCTTCCATGCAGAACTTATTTTTCTTCTACTACATATACAAAATCCTGTTTATTTGCCTCTATGCCATTTTGTACATTGATACACTTGAGTAAAATTTAAGTTATTGGCATTACATAATAGCAAAAAGTGAGGTATTTTGAGAGTGTATTTTTGGATTCAAATTCTGGCTCCTAAATTTCCTATGTATATGAGCTTGCAGAAGTTATTTAACTTCTTGGTGCCTCAGTTTTCTCATCTGTAAAATAGGATATTTAGTACTATATACCTGATATAGTTGGTGTATTGACTGAATAATTGATACACATTAATCACTTATGACAGGTCCTACTCAGAACAAATTGTATTTCAGTGAAAAAGGGTGTATGCACATATGTAATCATTGTAAATGTTTATAAATCAGGTTTAATTCCTTTTAAACAGTAGTAATCGTATTTCTAATAACATAAAATCTCTTAACTGATCATCATCTTGATAAAAATAAAACTACTTTTGAAAATCAATGAAAAAATTATTTAAATTAAATGTAATATGTATTACAAATGTTGGTTTTTAGCAAATAAAGGCTTAGCAATGTGAAAAGATTACTTTTAATGGCAAGGGACTCCATTACTTTTGAACCAAACTAAAAAAGTTTATGCCTATAAAATCAGCATTTTTTTCACAGCACTTTTGTCTTCTGCCAATAAATTCAAAATCATTATTTTCTTTTCACATAATACTTCCATGATGAAGTTTTAAAACAAGCTATTAGAAATTTTCAGACATTCTGGTTCAGCAATGATAATGTATTTTTAATATATGGGACATGATAAATTAGATTGTTATAAATACATAAGTTAAAATCATGTTTATATTTTCATTCTAATTTTTCATGTAGACTGTTATTATATAATTCAATAGCTCATCTCGGGTTCCAATATTTTTTAAGGGGAAGATTCAATGAACAAAATAATAAATTTATCATGCTCTTTGGAATTCGATTTTCTGTAGCAAGTTAAATGTTCCCATGTCACACTTATCAGTTTTAAAATTTGTTTGCATTTTATTTTTCAGACCAAATCAAAGGTATGGATTTAAAGCTACCATATTTGCTTTTTTCCATTTGCACTTTAAGCAGAACCCCATTAAAAAGAGGGCAAAGGATATGAACAGACACTTCTGAAAAGAAGACATTTACATGGCCAACAAACACATGAAAAAAGCTCAACGTCATTGAACATGAGAGAAATGCAAATCAAAACCACCATCTCATGCCAATCAGAATGATTATTAAAATGTCATTTTAAAAAATAGTTTTTTAATAATTATTAAAAAGGAAACAATGCTGATGAGGCGGTGGTGAAAAAAAAATAGGAACACTTTTACACTGTTGCTGGGAATATAAATTAGTTCAACCATTGTGGAAGACAGTGTGGTGATTCCTCAAGGATCTAGAACCAGAAATATATTTGACCCAGTAATCTCATTACTGGGTATATACCCAAAGGATTATAAATTATTCTCTATAAAGACACATGCACACGTATGTTTATTACAGCACTATTTACAACAGCAAAGACATAGAATCAACCTAAATGCCCATCAATGATAGACTGAATAAAGAAAATGTGGTACATATACACCAAGGAATACTATGCAGCCACAAAAAAGAATGAGATCATGTCTTTTGCAGCGACATGGATGAATCTGGAAGCTATCATCCTGAGCAAACTAACACAGCAACAGAAAACCACACCCCTCATATTCTTACCCATAAGTGGGAGTTGAACATTGAGAGCACATGAACACAGAGGGGAGCAACACACACCAGAGCTTGTTGTGGAGTGAAGGGTGAGGGGAGGGAACTTAGAGGATGGGTCAATAGGTGCAGGAAACCATCATGGTGTACGTATACCTATGTAACAAACCTGCACTTTCTGCACATGTATCCCATATTTTTGTTTGTTTTTAAGAAATAAAGAAAAATTAAAAAAAAACAGCTTTCAAACAACCAATGGTTACTTGGGAAATGACAATTTTACTTTTCCAAAAAAAATAGCAATTTTTATCAACATAAAAATATGCAAAATAAAATTGCATGAACATTAATGCATTAATGAAATATGCTATTTATTTATTTAAATTTTGGAGTGTGGTTAAAATATCTTCAGATACTATCTTTTCCACTTCTGTAGAACACTTATTTCTGAATATTCGCATTCTTCATTCTCTTCATAATCAAACCTCTAATAGATGCGTATCTATTCCAAGCCACATCCCCTTTTCCTTAAACTGTGCATTTCTATGTATGTCATGCCTGCCATCATCTGCTTTTAAATTGATTCCTTTCGGTTCTTTATGTGTCAGTGTCATCATGTCTGTTTTCATTATTTTTCCTTTTGGGGGCCTTCTTGTTGCAATGATTAAAACTTTGCTATTTTTCTTCTTTTCTACACAGTCTTCACCTAATCTGAGGTCAGATGTGAGAAAAAGAGTTGGTTCTTCTGGTTTCAGATATTTACTTTCCTATTTACATACAAATAATCACTTCCAAATTACCTTTTTTCCCCTAACAATAATGCAATCATAGCAATGAATATTTTTCTGCCTCCTGTAAATTTGTATGTTTTGAAACATCTGTAAAAAGATTCGGACTAGACAGCTACTGTTATACCGTGCAGTGAGTGGGTAGGTTGCCCTGATGTCAGCTCCACCGAGACTGTCCATGATGGGTGAGAAAATAAAAACCAGTTTGTGTTGCTAAAAAGAATGATGATTTTTATCAAAAACTATATTATTTGATTATTATCCACCACTGACTAAAATACAGATATAACCTGATTATTTAAACTCAGGACTCTGCCGTTTGACTTCCATTTTTACTTATTGTCTGATATACTTCACTGACTTCACTGGATTCTAAGTATTAAAATCTGTCCAAACCTCATGAGCATTCTCCATTCCTAGTAGGATGCTAGCTAGTAAGATTGAATTACTGGCTCAATCAATAGCCATCCTTACGAACTTCAAGTCATATTAGCATTCATTTGCTTTATTGTCCAGTATATTTTATTATTCTCTCAGGCCTTGAATAAAGTAGTCCCAGAAAACTGCATGATAAACTTGCTAAAACTCACTTTTTACCTTGAAGATTTAGAAAATAATAATCATGAATCACTTACTTATTCTATATAGTGCAAATAAATCTGATAGATGGAATGAACTCATTCCCTAACTGCTACTCAACTGTTTAAAGGAAAATGCTACTTCTCATTCATCCTTTACATATATACATTCTACAAACTTCACTTTAAATATATTTGTCAGATTTAGAATAAAGTTAAGTATGAAATGGCTTTTCTGAAATTTTTTATGCAGAATGAAAAAACAAGACACCATGGGACTCTGTGTGTCTTAATTGAAGCATTTCTGAAAGACAGAATATTACCATAAACCAATTTTTCCAATGTGGCATTTCTTCTGGTTGAAACTATTTTATCTACCTATACTATGCCTTATAATTTTTTTTTTCAGAATCTTTGATCAGGTGCCTAATATGCCTCAACATTAATAGAATAATTCTGTATTACCTGCTGTTTTCCTTTTCTAACAATTTCATGCTACTATCCATTGTACTCATGAAATAAAAGGCATGAATTCAAAGAGTAAGACTAGAGTTAGCTTTGGAGAGAATTTAGAAGACAGAAGATACTGAACATGGAAAAAAGTCAAAGAGTACAATCCTGAATATCAGAAAGCTAAGTCACAATAAAGAAGATACCTGTAAAACACTTCTCAATGGCTGCTCTGAGAACAAGGATGAGGAGGAGAACAACAGCTGCAAATCAGGATTCACAGAAGGACTTGGGGGATTTTGTGTGTGCCAGAGGACAAAACAATAAAGAAAGAATAGCAGGAGCTATGAATTTTGAACACAAACGTGCTCCTTCGGTGTATGAACTAAATTTTGGAAACAGTAAAACAAATTCAGATGGCTTCAAGGCATTTGGTTTTTTTGTTTTCAGCAAACAATAAATTGATCAATGGAAAATTGAAGGTAAGATTTACAACCCTACTTGAAATGACTGAAGACTGCCCTTCTCCAGTTGTAGTTTCATTTTGACTTTATTTCCAACCAGGAATCTGTCATTTTCTTCTTTTTATAGCCAGAATGCTTTTTACCTGTATCTCCAATACAGCTTCTAAAATCATTCAAATTCATGGATCATCAGTGACCCTTGAACATGGAGAGATTACACTTGGGAAGAAAAGTAAAATTATTGATTTCTACTTTTTAAAAAAGTCAAATATGTAGCAGCAATGCAGAGTTTTAAAGGAGCATACTAATCTTCATCATACCTGGTCTTGATTACCTGTGTTACAGTGCTACTTGGGCAATGGATTTATTTCGCATCAATATATTTTTGATGATTAAAAAAGAGAAGAGTGTCTATTCATTCATTCACTAATTCCAACACACAAATACATTTTTTTTTCTTGGAACGTAAATGAAAATAGTCACTTATGTACTACCATTCAGCAGTTCATACTACAAAGAATAGTAACAATTCACCCCACTGACAGGAATATTAAGTTCTAATAAGATAATGTACAGAAAAATAATGCTTCTAAACTCCAAAGGACTACGTGCAATATTGGGGATTCTTATATTTTAAGAGTTGTCTTTTCCTGAAATAAATGTAAGACTACCAGTGCCAGCTATGTGATGTGCAGGACTTGGCACAAAATGAAAATATAGGAGACTTCATTCAAAAATAAGGCAAACATTGTCATTAAAAATACTAAAATATAAAACATTTGTATTTCTTCGCTCATCTCTTGACTTGTCACATTTGTTTTTTATTTGTTATTTAATGGTATTTTTATTTGAATACAACGATACTTGCAGGGCAAGTATAGACCCTCACAGGTGCACAGTGGCCCCACCTTGTAACTCCTCGTTGGTATACACTTAGTACCTGGGTCAGAGTGAGTGAGAGTGAGCAAGAGACATACCCCATTTAGTGCTCCGCTTAGAGCCTTCGGCACTGCCAGCCCAGGGTTAGGATGGACGCTGGAATGTCCTACCCCAACATGTTGCTGGTTCTGTGCACCATTTCCCCATCTTCCGTGGGCCAGCACTCTTGTCCTAGAGATGAAAGTGGGCCTACCTATCCACTATCCCCTTGTTCCTCTGCCTCTTCCTCCTTCAACCTGGTGTTCAGTCCAGCGAAGGGTAGCCATGGTGAGGATGGGCGGGTAGAGAAATGTGGGAGGCCAGGAAAATCCTGTACCACCAAGACTCAGGAAGCAGCCAGAACTTATCCTGTACAGACAGGGAGAGACAGGAGGCTGGATCACGCATGAGCAAAGCCACCCACTCATGCAACCTCGTTCTATCAGATTTTATTCACAACATACAAATTCAGAGACAAAATTAGAAAGAATACTACTAAACAGCAACCACTGAATATTCAATTCTTATCGCTGGGATAGAGTTCTGTGCAAACGCACTGATCCCACACCTATGAAGCCATCCCTGATGGCTATCTCAAACGTATCATGTGAAAGCAACAGGTATTCTCTCTGCAATGAAAGTCAGCTGGAGTCTATATATTGATCAATATAGTCAATTTCTCAAAAATGCATATAAGATTCTAGGCTGGGCGCAGTGGCTCATGCCTGTAATCCCAGCACTTTGAGAGGCAGAGGCAGGTGGATCACCTGAGGTCAGGAGTTCGAGACCAGTCTGGCCAACATGGTGAAAGCCCGTCTCTACTAAAAAAACAAAAATTAGCCAGACGTGGTGGCAGGTGCCTGTAATCTCAGCTACTGGGGAGGGTGAGGCAGGAGAATCGTTTGAACCTGGGAGGTGGAGGTTGCAGTGAGCCGAGATCGGGCCATTGCACTCCAGCCCGGGCGACAACAGTGAGACTCCACCTCAAAAAAAAAAAAAAAAAAAGGAAAATGTTCTAGAGTATTTACATTTAGTTCAGTTTTTAAAAACAACTAAATAAAAGAACTCGGACAACTCCATTATTTTTATATTGTTCTTTCTTAATGGCTATCACCACTTCTGTCCCTAATAGGAATCTCATGCAGTTAGAGTAAAATGATAGATATTGAAGCATTAAGGAAACTGTATTATAATGAAGTGACTTTTTTTAGCTATGGAAATGTTTGTAATAAAAAGAAATATACTAATAAACTATTAGAAGGAATATAATAAAATCTGTCACCGAGTTTTCTACCGACTTAAAAGGGAATTTCTTATAATAAAACTTCAATTAATATTTTTAGTAATGACTATGCTCCAAGGTTATTTATTGCCTCCTCAAAATATTTTAATCACATTTCATAGCATTTTAGCTTTTAAAATTATTTTTCTACTTATTGTAATTGCTTATGTAGCTTTCAAAAATGAGTAACAGTTATATGGCATAACAATTACAAAATCTAGAATATATCAAACTATTATTATTGAATATTTGTCAGATGTGAAGTGAGTTTTGAAATACATTAACCACATAAATCTAATAAAAATAAATTAGTAAAATCTAATATGTGGTACAGTGACAACTATGTAAAAGACATTCCAAAAATATTTGACGTATATAAATGGAAACACGAAAATGTTAATCTGAAAAGACATTAAAATCAAGTAAATAAAAAATATATAGATGGAGACCACTTAAATTTAAAAATGTTATTTTTTGTTTCCTAAACATTTAATAGTAACACTCACAACAAGAATAGTTTTCAATTAAAAAATTTAAAATTCAATTCAATTCCCCAAAAAAGTTTAGAATAAAGTTATTGTTATTACTACTATTGTAATTATTTTAATTATGAAACATAATTGAATAGTGGAAAGAATACGAGATTCAGAATCTGATAAGCTAGTCTGATTCCCTATTCTGTCATGTATTTTTATGTGATATTGAACAAGCCACCTAATTTCTGAGACATAAATTCTTCATTAATCTAAAATACTAATCCATTTAACTTTTGAGCTAGTTTTGAAATTAATATAAGTTTATAGGTTTTAGATAAATATCATTAAATTTTTGTGCAACTTTCCACAATCATAGGAAATACGTATAAAAATAATGCCCATAAAAATAAAAATCAGTCCCCGGGAGGTGGAGGTTGCAGTGAGCCAAGGTTGCACCACTGCACCCCAGCTTGGGCAACAAGAGTAGAACTCAGTCTCAAAATAAAAAATGAAAAAATAAAAATTAGTCTTCACATATGCTTAAAAGAAAATAATATTGCAATTTTTCATTTCTTATCTTTTCTCCTGTAACACAATTTTGATACATATCTCAAACACAAATGTCTTGGTATAGATACATATTTTCATGAGACACGAGAAAAGGTAGTCAATAAATAATTTGTTTATGTTTTTCACATAATTTCATGCCCTATGTTACAATAAATTGTGGATAAAAATCATTAAATTCTACTTCAAACTCGTCCTTGTACATGGTTCAAAAAAAGAACTTACCATTTGGATCTAATTCTTAGAATGATCATTCTGGTAATCAAAAATCTAATAGAAACTCAATAGCCAGTCCTCATAAATAAGGCAATTTATAGTTGATAAATGAAGATCAGGCATTATTCTACTTTGAATTTTCAATCCATTGCTAAATCCATACTCTAAAATTTCTTATTTTATAAATTACTGTAAATTAGATAGTCATTTGCCCCACATGAAACAAGATTAAAGTATTCTATGTTATCAAATAATATTCTTATATATGTTTAAACATTTTTTAATTTAATATTTACTACAGGGATGTTATCACCAATTTCCCTCATCTTTCTCATCCCCACGTAAATGTCTTAACATGTCCAAATAAAAGTGTTTATTTCCTGTAAATTCTTCCTCCATTGTTTCAAAATTAATTTAAAAACACCCTCCATACACTCAGTTGATCATACTATACACTATTAGTCATTTTTTGCTGGTGCTTTACTTTCACAAAATTAACAGACGGCAATTCTTACTCAAACCATTTATTGATTAATCCAGTCTCCTGCTATTTCTTTTACTAACTACTTTATCAGAGAATCCAGCATAGCTCCTAAACCACCACAAAATAAACTCACTTAGCCATTGTGTTTTCAGTTCTGCCTTGGAGCCACTCTAATGCACTTTCCGAAAGCAGTTGGAGTAACTTTACAAAAATAAGTACATAACTTTCCTGCTTAAAATCTGTCCATAAATTTCCATTGCTCTTTGAATGCTTCCCTAACACTGTAACTCCATAAAGTGAATAGGATCTGCCATTCCAGTTTTTCCCTTGCCTAGTTCTCAATTGATTAATAGCTTTCATTGTTATTAGCCTACTTTTATTTCATTCTATAAACCATTTTCTATAAGCCTTTTTTTTTTTCCTTCTCTCCTCTTCCTTTCCCTCCTCCATTCAATGCTTGGTATAGTCTATTTTTGCTTTCTGGAATCCAATACACTACCCCAGCAGTCCCCAGCCTTTTAGGCACCAGGGACTGGTTTTATGGAAGACAATTTTCCATGGACGGAGAGTGGGTTGGATGATTTCTGGATGAAGCTGTTTCCACCTCAGATGATCAGGCATGCAGAGTTCACAATAAGGTTTGTACTCCTATGAAAATCTAATGCCACCACTGACCTGACAGGAGGTGGAGCTCAGGCAGTAATGCTGGCTCCTGTCGCTCACCTTCTGCTGTGCAGCCCAGTTCATAATAGGGCACGGACTGGTACCAGTCCCAGCCTACCAGCCTAGGTAGCTCCTACTAGCACTTATCTCAATTTGAATTTATATGTTAAACAGAGTGACCATATTTTAAAATAGATACTCTCGCCATAATGGCAACGGAAGATTCTATTTAAGTCAACATTTATCTTCACTGCCTATCATATAATCTGGTGGTTAAATATTTTTCAATAATTAAATGAAGCCTAACAGTGGGAGGACCATATATTCATGGGGAACAATTTGAAGTTATTGGGCCTAATTTCTTTGCATTTTCTTGAAGTTGAACAAATAAAAACTCAGATTTAAGTGAGTCACCTGGGTTGTGAAATTGTTATTGGGATATGTAACAATTAAAAATTACTTTGCTTGAATTTAAAATGGTATAAATCATGATATTTTCATATTTTAACTCATAAAGACCTTTAATTAATGTTCGTAATCAAGTTCCCACTAAATTACTAAATTTAACACACATTCGATATCACACAATTTCAAGCATAATATCCGACAATAAAATAAAATTTAAACGTTAGTCAAATAAATACTTCAATCTCAAAACACATATGATGCATAGTACTTTTCCCAAAATAACAATTTAGTAATCTTATATTGTTTCCAAATAATATTTTTCATTAAAGTAAAGCAAATTATATTATTCCATATAGTTCCAGATTTTGAAAGCATCCTCACCACAAAGATTCCTTGTGTTACTTTTTATAGCTATGCCCATTTACCTTCTGCTCCCATTCCTCCTTTAGCACTGGCAACAACGAATATTTTACCCCTTTATATAGTATTGTCCATTGAAAAACATTATATAAATGGAATTAAAAATTGCAGGATTGACTTCTCCCTACTCATGGGAAGGCTTATTCAGATTGTTGTATGTATCAACAGTGGGTTCCATGTGAATGCCTAGTTGTAGTACATAACATGGATGTACCAATTTTTTCATCTGTTGAAGAACATCTGGATTAATTTCAGTTTTTAATACTATAAATACATCTGCTATAAATATTGGTATATAGGTTACTATGTGAACATAAGTCAGTCTTTCTCTAGGGTAAACACCCATAAATGCTCTGATGTGGTCGTTGCATGTTTGATGTGATGAAGATCTGCTGGGGTGTGCTCCATAGGGGATGTATCATTGCATATCTCCACTAACAATGTATGAATAATCCAGTTTCCCCCTCTTCTCACCATCACTATGTGTAATTACTGTTGTTCATTTTAGTTACTCTGTCATGGTATCTTATTTTACTTTTTATTTACATTTCCTTAACTGGTAATCATGTTGAACATCTTTCCATAGGTTTATTTGTCATTTAAATATCTTTTGGTGAAATGTCTGCAACTCATTACTTTCTCATTTTTTATCTTCTTAACAGAATTTTTCAAAGTAAAAGTTATCTTGATAGAGTTCAATTTATGAAAATTTCCTTTTATAGAGAGTTTTTTGGTGTCATGTCTAAGAACTATTTGTCTAGATTTAAATCCAAAATTTTTAAATTTTAGTTTAGTTTTAAGTTTTCATTTATACATGTGATTCATTTTCGAATTACTTTATGTATAAGGTGCAAGACTTAGATTGAGCTTTATTCTGTCCCCTTCTGAATGTTCAATTGCTTGAGAGCCATTTATTGGAAAAGTTAACTTTTCCCTATTGAATTGCCATGGAAAAGTTGATCTGAAGATAGAAGGTGATAAATCTTTCTCTCAAAAATTTGGGGAGAGAGGTAAGGAACAAAAACACCAAACTTCACCTACAGGTACCTGCAGAATTGAACGTTTCTCTGAACTTCAGCTACTGGTCCATGCAAAATTGAACCTTTATCTGTACACTTGAATGTCTCCAACTCTACTCTGCACAGGAAGGTAAAGGGCACCCCTACATCAGTAGATAGCTGGACTGTTTATTGCAGTTGACTGTGCAGTTGATAGGGAACAACTGAAAACTGTAAATAAGTTCATAGTGAGAGGCTCAGTCTTGGTGTCTACTTAGAAAAACGTGCAGCAAGAAGTAACTAATTGGAGTAAAACTGCATAAAATATTCTCTCCTTCATCAAAACTAGTTAATTATTCTATCATAGGGGTTACACTTTTAGTGCATGTTTTCTAAGCACACTTAGAGTGTGTGTGTGTGTGTGTGTGTGTGTGTGTGTATGTCTTCTTTAGGACAAATAAATATAAACAAGGGATATAGCAGCATAGTTAAATCACTCTCTGTCATTACACCATAAGCACTATGAGAGTAAAATATGAGACTGATTTCCATTGAGTTCCTACCACCTGAGATAATGGCATATACTTGACGCATAAGCAATACATATTTGTATTTTTTAAATTGTATTTATTTTTTTAATGTGTAATGATCGGTACTCTGACCTCTGAATATGTATTGTTGAAAGAATGAAAGTAAATTATATATTTGGGAGAAAAGTATTTCTTTTTTGCCTTTCTTATAATGTAATTTACGACAATACAAATAAAACCCTTGTTTGACTATTAAACATAGATTAGTTCTTAAAAGACCTTTCAGATTCCTGCTTGGAATATTTCTGCTTCTTCATATTTTGACACAGTTCATATTGCATAAACTCCCAAGGCAGAATTATATATTTTTAACTTTCAAGATTGAATGCATAAAAAATTATCATAATAAAGCTCTCTTTTAGATGACTATAACTAATGATATTCAATAGAAGAAAATATATATTTTTCTTGATTTCAAAGCACCTTCAAAAATGTTATTTAGGTATTTTTTAAAAATTGTAATTTCTTGAACATCTGATGACTAGATGGGGAAAAATTTGTTAATTCCCTGTTTTCTATTTTCTCATTTTGTTTCTATTTTGTTGCACTATGAAGCAACTGCAAAGCACCACTTAACACCTCTGAACACATGCTATTATTTTGAGTCACAAAAATATTAGGTCACTGCAAACGAACGTAATTGCAGTTTTTGCCATTTTTAGTGTGTGTGTGTATATATATATCTTTTATTTTTATTTATTTATTATTATTTTTTTGATACTGAGTCTCTCTCTGTTGCCCAGGCTGGAGTGCAGTAGTGGGAACTTGGCTCACTTCAACCTCTGCCTCCCGCCTCCTGGGTTCAAGTGATTCTCTTGTCTCAACCCCACAAGTAGCCAGGAGTACAGGCATGCACCACCACGCCTGGCTAGTTTTTGTATTTTTTAGTAGTGATGGGGTTTTGCCATGTTGGCCAGGCTGGTCTCGAACTCCTGACCTCAGGTGATCCACCTGCCTAGGCCTCCCAAAGTGCTAGGATTACAGGCGTGAGCCACCAAGCCTGACCTATATTGTGTTTTAATAGAATAGTATTTCAATAGCTTTAGATATGTTCCAAATGAAAAAAACATCAACTACAATAAATTAATTGGGGTTGAAAATTAGCTAAATTTCAAATATAGTGAAGTAGTATAGCTTTAACACAAACTGAGTAATTTTGAATACTTTTACTTAGTAGTGAAGTAATCAACCAAGCAAAATATCAGAAAAATATAGTCTTCCAAATATTGAATATAAACTTTTGGTTTAAAGTATCATAGTGCACTGGGTTTAGGGCAGCTGCTTCCAACAGTTCTAAAATATACCCCAAGAAGTGCTAAAAAGTCGTGGATCTGAGTTTTTCCCTAATGGAAACAATATGGAATATTTTTCCCTCAAGGGACATTAACACACAAAGACATGCGCATAGATAGACAATAGATAGATAGATGGATAGATAGATAGATACATAGATAGGTAGGTAGGTAGGTAGATAGATAATAGATAGATAGATAGATAGATAGATAGATAGATAGATAGATAGAAAAAAGATGAGGCAAGCAATTAAATTTGGTGACAATGATAAAGTCTATTAACATCCCTAGGGTTATACTAACGTAGCAAGGGCTATACAACATTCATATCACTGGGAATGTACTTTGGTTTTTAGATTCAGTGGAATCTAAGACATCATGCTTCCCAAACATGGACTTCTCCACTTTTTCCTCCTGAAACTAATGCAATGGGTGGGCTTCAGTCTGAGGTAAGATCCCAAAGGTCTAGAGTGCACTATGAATTTTCCTTTGTTTTCTGAGCTCCTTCCACACCCTCCAATCAATACCCAGCACTTCAGCCAATGTTTGCCTAATTTAAAATTCTTGTGACTACATGCACTGTTTCCCATTACATTTTCTGTTATTTATTTTTTGGCATAAAAAGAAAGTTGTTTCTCTTGCATTTACCATTTATTTTGCCAAATTTTGGTCATTATTACTAATTTTATTTTTGTTGTAGTTGATTTTCCTGGACATTTTAAAAGTTCAAACTATAAACATAGTGAGATTATAATTTTTACGCTGATAGGTTTATATCTTTTTAGTGATTTAATGTAAATGAAGAGTACCACCAAAAGAAGCTGAGTATTACCTGTGATTGCAAGCATTCTTGCCTTTTTCCAACTTTAATTACATTCTTACTATTTAAGCTCCATCACATTTGCAGTGGGTATCTAGTCTATTTAGACAAATGTGTAATTTAATTTAATTTTTAATTTTTATATCTGGATAAATGAAAGTAGTTATCTATTGCTTTGGGATAACTATTAGGAAACTAATATGTCTGCTTACTTTTTCCTTTGTCTCTTTAAATTAAGGAAATACGTTACAATCTATACCACTAAACCATCGTTGCATTTCTGAAATGTACCCTACTTTGTCAATGTATTTATTGGAAATCTTGATAGCAGGCAACTCTGACAATTAATTTGAGCCGTAATGAACTTAATATAGTCTATTATGCATTTATTGGAATTTCTGGTAGGGCTGGAGTATCAAACTGTTTGTTTTTCATTCAGTAACGGTGCAACTAAGGGAAACACCTAACTAGACTACTGTTTTCTGTGGTAGGAAAGCATTTCTATTGTTAGCAGTTTCTTTCTGACACGATGCTAGGAACTGGATAGTAGTTCCTTTGCCACAGGTGATCCAAGATCATGAAATACCACCAAGTCATAAAACAATGCTCCATTTGTGCCCACTAGTTCACAGTGCTTACCTTCATCCTTCTTGTCTTTCTCTTTTATTTCTGCTTGGCAAAACCTATGTCATGTGAATTCAAGCTGCAAGGGACTTACTAAATACAGTTATATGGAATTAGTACTAAGTGAGCCAATCTGCAGTAATCAGCAATAGGCCAAACATTTGTTTCTGAAACCCCCATAGACAGCCTTCTTCTAACTTACAATTTGCAACTGCAGACATATCAACCAACAGCACGCTTCCATGTAGCATAATATTTCTTTCTTTCAAATAATTATAATCACATTAGCCACTTAAGATTGAAAACCCAAGTATCATCAGTCACTAAATCCATCTTTAGGCAATGTTCACATCCCATCTATTAAAAATCACAACCTAGCCTGTAATCACTCAGCTAAATTACAATCTTCACCCACAAGGCCTATCATAAAGAGCTGGTGAAATGGAGCAGCGAAAATGCTAAATATATGATCACATACTAAAACAAAGGAGTCCATTAAAGAAAACATGGGCAAATATTATGATTCTTGTTTACGAAACTAGCCACAAAGATATAGTTACTAATTACAATTTCTCTTTGTCATTCAACATCTTCACCAGAGATAATTTTTACCTCGTGAATGACTCATTTCTCTATTATTGAAAATCATGTCTTTTGGGGTTTGACCTAATTTCAGTTTTATCCTATGATGGAGTAGTAAAAAAGAGCTTATATTCTTTCATACAATACAGTATTATTTTTGTTTTTAATCACCTTCAGTTCACGCAACTCGAAAATAGTTTCCTCTCTTTCTCTCTTGCTCTATTTATTTCTATCATCCTTTCTGCTCTTTTGTTTTTCTGTTCCAGTGGCAAAATATTCTTTCTCTCTTAATTATGCTCCATTTGGCCAGTTGCATGAGGATTACAAATAATGTTCAAATTCCAATCTGAATATTCCATTAGAAAGATCCATTTGTTTAGCCCTTGGCAAATTCAATTCCCCACTGGGTAGAAGTCACAAACTGCATGCGGTTATGTTACCAACAAAGTTTAGAGACCATCAAGTACTTTCTTAGTCTTTGTAACATAAGATATCTATATTTGACTTTTACTTTTTGAGAAGACATCCTGATATACTCTAGAAAAGCAGACAAAAGTTAGATCATGGGGGTGGCATGACATTAAATATAATGAGGTGTACCTCTTAACTTCTAGGGAAAGGTATTTTAGAAAGGCACCCTATGTACTTGTACTTTACCTCATATTTCCTCTCTAGCAAGTTCTACAAAACTATTTCATTACTTGTGGATCAGCATGATTTCCTCAAAAATCCCTATGAATAAGTTATAAAACATATCTAGAAAGGCATGACATTAACACAAAACCATTGAGCTATACTTTCTGAACTGTTAGGTACAATTAAATTTTATTTTCATCTGAAAAGAGGTTTGATAATCAATAGCTAGAAGCCAGGGTTCAAGTGACTGTTCTGATTTTCTCCAGAAAAGAGAACATAACTAGAACTGCAACCAGTGCAGTTGGATACACCATCTGATTCAGATTACAATAATGCGTTGCCAGAACCTAAGAACCATCTGATATCAGAACAGGTCAATCTGGGCAAAGAATTACGTAAGAGATTAAAAACTGCCACTCCTGAATCCTTTAAGTTTTTAATGGTGATTCTTAATTTTATTGGCAGTTTCCCCGAGAGTATGGTGCTACTTTCATGGCAGCAAAGACTTGGATGCAATCCTACTGGAGCTAACATTGTGAACACAGTGTCTGGTAAGTATACACCTATTCATAAATTGTTAATAACCTATATCTATTTACCTGATCTAGTTTTGTGAGTCGAAATGTTGAAACTATTGAAGATTTTAGAGCATAAGACTTGCAGTTTTGTTTTACTTGATCATTAGTTCTCTATGTTAGGCTGAGATTACACATATTAAGTATATATGTATTTAAATACAGCTACTGTAAATTCACTAACTCTCAACAACAGCATAAACAGAATCAGATTCTTAATTATAAAAATTCAGTGAGTTTAAGTTATTGAAGATATTGTGGAGTAGTCATTGAATATGCTGTTATTTAGTCAGTCCTTGAGTAGAAAATTTAAGCCTAGAGCATATAGTTCTTTTCCTTTATGCTCTGCAGCAGAGTTAGAAGCTGTTAGTTCATTCTGCAGTAGTTGTATTGCCCTGCTTTTAATTTAGCCGATTTCAGGAGCAACTCAGTCATCCACCTAAAGTAAATCAGGAGCACTATTTTTCTCTCAAATTTTATTTTAGGTTCATAGCATACACTTGCAGGTTTGTTACAAAGTTATAGTGTATGATGCTGAGGTTTGCAGTATAATTGAACTCATGATGCCTGAGGTGAGCATAGTGCCCAATAGGTAGTTTTTCTATCCTTTCCCCATCTTTCTCACCCCTCTTGTAGTCTCCAGTGTCTACTGTTGCCATCTCTATGTCCATGTGTACCCAGTGTTTAACTCCCACTTGTAAGTGAGAACATGCAGTATTTGGTTTTATGTTCCTGAGTTAATTTGCTCAGGATAGTGGCCTCCAGTGCATCCACGTTGCTGCAAAGGGTGTGATTTATTCTGTTTCATGGCTGCATAGTATTCTATGGTGTATATATACCACATTTTCCTCCACTGATGCACACCTAGATGGATTCCACATCTGCTATTGTGGATAGTGCCGCGATTAACATGCAAGTGTATGGGTCCTTTTGGTCTTTTGTTCAAAATAAATTTTGAACTATTTATTTTCTTTGGGTATATACCCTGTCATGGGATTGCTGGGTAGGATGGTCATTCTCTTTTTAGTTCTTAGAGGTATCTCCAAATTGCTTTCCAAAGTGGCTGAACCAGTTTATATTCCTATCAACAGCGTTAAAGCATTCCCTTTTCTTGCAGGCTCACCAATATCTGTTATTGTTTGACTTTTTTATAATGGCCATTCTGACTGATGTGAGCTAATATCTCATTTTGATTTTAATTTGCATTTCTCTGCTGATGATTAGTGATTATGAGCATCTTTCATATATTTGTTCACTGCTCTTTGTCTTCTTTGAGAAGTGCAGGTTCATGTCCTTTGTCAACCTTTTTTAAAAAAAATTTTTTGAGATGGAGTCTTTCTCTGTTGCCCTGGCTGGGGTGCAGTGACACAATCTCGGCTCACTGCAACATCTACCTCCCTGGTTCAAGCAATTCCCCTGCCTCAGCCTCCTGAGTAGCTGGGAATACAGGCGCATGCCACCAAACCCAACTAATATTTTTGTATTTTTAGTAGAGACAGGGTTTCACCATATTGGCCAGACTGGTCTAGAATGCCCGACCTCAGGCAATCTACCCAACTCTGCCTGCCAAAGTGCTGGGATTACAGGTGTGAGCCACTGCGCCCCACCTTGCCAACTTTTTAATAGGATTATTTGTTTTTTGCTGGTTGACTTCTTTAGGTTCCTTATGAATTCTGGATTAGATCTTTGTTGGATGCATATGTTTTCTTCCATTTCTCAGGGTTGTCTATTTACACTGTTAATAGTTTATTTTGCTGTGTGGAAGCTCTTTAGTTTAATTAGATTCCACTTGTCAATTTTTGTTTTCATTGCAATTGCTTTTGAGGACTTAGCCATAAATTCTTTGCTATGGCAGGAGCGCTTCTTTTCTTACTACTATGCATCACCAATATCTCCCTATTCTAATAGTAACTGTAATATTAATTTTGTTGTCTCTCAAGATGTGCAGCTGATAGGTTCTAGGAAGCCCCAGGGATATAAAAATCTGTGCATTCTCAATTCCTGAAGTCAGTCCTGTTGAACTTTCAGATAAGAAAAGTTGACATACTGTACAGGACATTTCCTCCACATTGGGTGCTATGGCCAGGCATATTTCTTGGGCCAACCCTTGTTCACATTCTTTTACCCTACTACCAGAAAATATGCACACAACTCATTTTTCTTTGGCATCCAAAGAATGTAGAAGGAACCAGATTCCCATATACCTTCCATAAAATAAGTGCATTCAGATGCTAAGCAGAGCAAAAGGAGCTGTAAGTCATTAACATCAACCGTCTTCATCAACCTGACACCTACATTCCTCTTATTCAATTATTATTTGAGAGTCCTACTTCTTAAAAGGTAGAAGTTACAAAAAATTATCCTAAATTAATCTGGAAAATATGCACTAAATCTAAACTTTTCTCGACTGCGTCTGAGAAACAAAACAGCCAGGAAAGCCAAATTACAAGAGGGACAAGCACCCTCACAGAGGGATAAAATACAAAAAGTTATGTTCAAAAGAGGATGGAAATAAAAGATGGCTACTATACAAATGCATAAGAAAAGCCAATTACTGGTTAGCATATAAGTTCACCATAATTTGAGGTGCCAGATGCAATGAACATTTGCAATTACTACTTGTAAGAGTTAGGAAAATCTAAATATTTGAATGGGTAGAACCAGTTAGTAGCTCACTTATTACGCTGTGTATATCATAGTCTTGATCCAGTCATGACTTTTTCTCATTTCTGAACATTCATTCATATTAACAAATACATTGTGAAAACTAAAATTGTTTATGATTCTCAATTGTAAGACAAAATACTTCTGAGAGAAAAAAAATTTTAAGTATAAATACTATTTTATCTTCATTTACAAATATGAATAAGTTGAGATGAACAAGTTAAATCTGTAGTAAATTATATAAATTAAAATATGCAAATTGTTTATTGTCAAATTGTCATTCAAGATAATTATTCAAGTAATTATTTTCAATAAACATTTTTGTCTCTATAAGGATTTATTTGTTCTATGAGAAATGATTAATTAATAGCCTCAGTGAAGATATTTCTGAAGATAATACTGTGTCTTCTCTTCTCATCTAAGCTATACCTTCTTGTACAATTGCAAGTCTGTCCAGGGACATTCAGTCCAGAGAAACAATAGAGGGCAAGGAAGTTCCTCAATGTTGGAAAAGATAAAATTGATGATTTTACAAATTTATAATCTAATTTTAAGTTACGCTATCAAGTTTGGAAAATAATTAGCTAGTTACAGCAAATGTCTTAGAATAACTTGTTCTTGAAGTTGCCTTTTGGGGGAATAATCCTAGACCTTTTCTAGAAAAAAGTAAAATAGTATTCCCCAGGAACCCAGGTTTATCTTAACTCAAATACTTATTCTCCAAACTTAGGGACAGGTAAAGATTCAGGTCTAATGGAAATGTTACCAGATGCACATTTTTAAATTTACTTATGTAGAACTAAAATGAAATAAATATTTTATTTGTTTTATTCCTAGAAAGTATTTAGCCTTTATTTTGGAATATTTTTCAATGAATAAGATAACATTGTTATTCTAAATGAAATAACCTTACTGCTTAAATTCAAGAGAGTTTAACCATTGAGAAGTTCTAACTTATTGTGTATTATTAAATAACTTATATATACTTATATAT
This sequence comes from Macaca thibetana thibetana, assembly GCF_024542745.1. Classification (NCBI taxonomy): domain Eukaryota; kingdom Metazoa; phylum Chordata; class Mammalia; order Primates; family Cercopithecidae; genus Macaca; species Macaca thibetana. The sequence continues at coordinate 66,527,094 of NC_065594.1, forward strand.
ATATGCATACACATACATTCACACATATGTGTCTGGATAAAATATCTGTTTATATGTCTATGCACACATATATATATGTATTTACAAATATGCATATATATGTATTTTATTATAGCCAAAGAAAAGGAAATTTAACAATTTATAGCAGACAATTTTAATCATTTTTCACTGCTATAAAAATAGCTCTTCTCTCTGGTAATACATTTCTTAAATGGGTGCGCTAAATATTCTATTTAAAATTTGTAGATATATATGTCAATAAAGTTTTAAGTAAAAATGTACATAAGTTCACACTCAAAGTTTCAAATAATTCATAATTAGTTTTAACAATTTGTATGTAAAAAGCATTATGGCATTATGGTAGCTTACTTAGAATGATATATGTGGCTGAGTGTTTTGTTTGTCTGTTGTGTTTCGTTTTGTTTTTGCAGAAGTTCAGCTCTCTCTTTGGTAAGGAATATTCAGAAGACACGCTTTGAAATGTATGAGTAGAGAGAAGTGATTTTTGAGATGCCTCTAAGTGATGCAACCATACTATCTTTGGGGGAAATATGTTAGGTGCTTCCATATGCAGAAAATATTTAATGCTTTAAACATTTATCTGAGCTCATATATGCTGACTGAGAAATATGCTTGTTGAGTAAACTCCCTTCTATTTTTGCCAGTTGCTTTTAAGCAAATTTATAGAAAGAGTTTGACTGTCACCTTTAATATTTCATCTTTCCAAGATACGCTTTCATAGTATGAAATGTTGTTAAGATACATAGCTCTAAATTTTCTTTCTGGGATTAGATAGGGATAAAGATAAAGAACTTAAGATAAGTGTATCTGCTTTAAATTACAGATTCCCATTTAACAGCAACTTGACAGGACATGCTAAGATCAAGTGAAGGACTGAACTGGGACAAGGAAATAAAGGAAACAGGAATATTTCAACAAATGCTTAAGAAATTAATAGAAACATTGAAAGTTGTCAAGAATACATAGAGCACAAATAGATTTATTATGCATAAACTATATACACATTATTTTATTTTATTTTAGTCTCTCGAATTTATAAATTTGGAGTTACCCTAATCAATATATTATTAAGGATAATGTTTCTGTCCTACTTCAATTCATGTTATATTCCATTTGCATCATGTGCTTTCTACTAAATATTCTTTGCAAGTCACACCTTCATCATCTGAAAAGCAGTCTTCATTTTACCAAACTGTGATTAGCAATTACATTAAATCCATAATTATTTCATAAAAAATGGCTTAACATTCCCATTTTTGTCATTGCCTTTTTTGTTTGTTGTACTTTGTAGTTAAATAATATGTTGAAATTGAAGAAATGTATCTGCGTTCAATTCATTCCTGCAATAGATCTGAAAGTTACCACTTTCTCCTCTGGGATTTTCATTGTGTCAAAGATTCTACAACACTGACATTTTATGAGAAAAGAATAACTTCGAGTTAGATACATGACAAATAGTCTTCAAATCTAGACCCCTACATATAAATTGTTGACTCAGATAATATATAATTCCTATCACTGTGAAACAAAAAGATAATATGTGAATGCACGTGCATATATAATATGTATATATACACACATATGTATATATATGATATACATGCATATGCATTCACATATCTTTTTATATTAGCTATCATAGATATTATTTTTACCTTTTTCAAGGGGAATTATTTTAATAGTGTCCAACTAAAACCTCAGAATATGGAGTGATCGTGTTTACAAGGCAATTGGAGAAGACAACCTCTGTGCTTGATGTCTGAGACATAGTGATTACACAAGGTTTACCCAGGAAACTCAGCTGCTTTGGTTCCAAGCTCTCATCTTGAGGCCTGTTAACAGCTCCAGTGAGCCTGGACTGTCAGCTGGCCATGAAAAACTTGTCTCACATTAGCCACTTTAAAAGCCTCCTCGTTTCAACCGCATCCCTTGGTGTCTGGTTTTTTTCAGGGTAGAAACTGCTTCCCTCAGCCAATTTTCTCCTCTACATGTACTAAGAAGGAAACATTACATAAACATGTTTCTTATAGAATTTAACAAATGCATGCACTATGCTTGCACATTTGCATAGAATTTGTCCATAATATAACCTTAATATACAATCGATTCTGATTCCCCCCACCTTTTGTGACTCCTTGGTCCATATTTGGATCAAACAGAAGGTTCCATAAATATTATTGCTAACGGGATGAGTTCTTTTTTATTTTCATATTACCTTGCAGTGTGTAAAGTATTTTTATACAAATGACTTATTTCTCAGGAAAACTATATAAATTGTTTACAACAGGGATCATTGGTAGTTACTTTTACATATTAGGCCATGTTAAGACTTAGGTGTTTACTGGATTACCCAAGTTTCCCAGTACAGAAATAAAAGGAATTCATAATTCTATTTCCTAATTAAATTTTCTATCATGAGTAGAATTAATAATCATATGCATGAATAAGGATTAGTGTGGTTCCTAACACATATAATTGTTTTTATGACGACTATGATTATATTCACCAGCATTACTGTTGCCGTTATTGTGATTCTTGTGAAATGCAAAGCTTGCTTGAATAATTATTGCATATGACAGTAGACTATACATCATCTTTCTTTCTTACCTCATAGTATCAAGTGCTTATGGATTATTCATATGCATATTTCTAATATATTATATTATATTATATATTGCATCACATCTGTATATCATAAGTAACACAAAATAATTATTGTCAACTACATACTATGTTCCAAGGATTCTAACTGTTATTATTCCCTAACTAAACTTTAAAATAATGCCAAATTACAAAACTTCAGGAGGAGTTACCAGGCAGAGGTTAGCAAGTATATGTCTTTCAGCTTTCTTGGAGGTACAATTGAAAAAGAGATAGAAAAGTAGAATTTATTTCATCTATTTTTCTTTGCCCTTGTGCATGAATGTTATAAGTAAAAAGGGTGCAATATTTTTAATAACCATCTCAGGTCAAAGCACAGTAAACACAATCTTTTATGTTAACTATATGTTCGATTATTGGAGATTTTAGAAATCACATTAAAAGCATATATTTTTCTTTTTCTTTCTTAACTGTACATGTATTCCTAACCAGTCCGAACATTAAATCCTGTTAGATAGAAACTCCTGAACAAATGAATGCTTTGTTTTTAGAATAACAGGTCAAGAATTTTGCACCACAGTAGTAAAGCTTTGGCTGTTCATTAAAAAAAGGGTAGACAGTGTCACAGACATGAGTACAGATTGGATTTATCTTGTGCCTCTGGCAAATCATGAAAAGCCATGAAATGCTCTCAGATCCTCAGATGAAAGGCAATATGAAGTGAAAACAGATGCTTTGAAAATGAATCTTAGTTTGCATTATACTTTTCTGGTTTTAAAAACATTTCTGAAAAAAGCAAAAATGATTAAATACATATTTTACAGGTATTTTTTTTTCGTTTTTCACTAATGAAATGATAAAACATAAAAATGTAAATTGATTACTTTCATTTTTCCCTTCCCAGCTACATAAGTGGATTTGTTCCAAGTATCTCCAAGATTTTCCTACTTACTAAAATATAGTAAAAATCTTTATATTGGGATAGCAATTTGGAGGTTAGTCAGTCAAGATAGTGTCTCAATAACACATAAAGTTAATGAAACATTTCTAATGCTTAAGGATTATTCCTTTTTTATCCACCTTCTACCTAGAAAGATGACTAAGAGTACTGTTAAGAACAGTTAAGTTTCTAAGATATATTCAGACGTGGAAGCAACAACAAAATTATACTCAATTAGCCCAAAGGAACCAACCCACAATCCACATTAATCTCCCTTTCCAATTTTGAATCTTATTACCGAATTTGAGTACTTTTAACATCAGAGTGTAGAATCACTTATGCTAAATTCTGATCCACGGAGTAGTAGCAAAAGAGAGGGGATACTACGAAGTACAGTGGAGATATTGCCAAGTACATGCAAATTGATCTTCATTCTATGTTACTGGCAAACAAAATGTTCGCAATATATTTTTTAAAAGTACCCTAAATTTGTATAATGGTTCAGTTAGAGTCACAATGTCTGAAACCACCAGAATTAGAAGAAAGAATATGAATTCAGTAGAAGATAATGCACTCTGAATGCCCAATTTTTAATATCCTTTATGACTAGGTGTAGATGGCTGTTATTGACATAATATGCCTCTTTTACCCCTGCAAATTTAAGTCCTTAGTCGAAGCTATGATTTTCCTTTCTCCTTCTGGCATTCTGTGCTAATTTTGTTAAACCATTTAGGCAGGACAGCAATTGGGAAGCAATTCACGTGTACTACTAGCATTTCTTGACATATGACTCTTCCAGTCAGAAGGCTTCCTTCCAGCAATTATGAGACTGGGAAGTTCACACATATATCAATTTTAGTTATATGTCAAGATGCAGAAAACACACACAAAAAAAACAGTAAAAAACAGTATGTGGAATTAGCCCAGATGACCTCAACCTCAAGTTCTCCTTGACTGCACTTCCCTCCTGTGAGCCCTGCACAAACGCTATTAGCTTAGTTAATTGCCTATTTTTTCCATAGTACTGATTTGTGTGCTCATATCCCGTGGTGTCATATATTTGAGTCTGCCTCTCCTTGAAATTACTGAGCATACTTAGATAAGATTTTATGACTTTCCGTCTTCCTCAGACGGAGGGAGACCTCAGCCAAAGACCTTATAACTGCCGTTGCCCTTCAAGAGGCTGAAATGAAGACAGAGGGAAAAGAAGGGTGTATTTGTCCATTTTCACACTGCTATAAAGATACTCCCCAAGGCTGGGTAGTGTATAAAGAAGAGAAGTTTAATTGACTCACACTTCCACACGGCTGGGGAGGCCTCGGGAAACTTATAATCATGGCAGAAGGTGAAGGAAGAAAGGATCTTCTTTACATGTTGGCAGGGAAGAGAACTGTGAGCAGGGGAAATGCCAGGTGCTTATAAAACCATCAGCTCTCATGAGAACTCACTCACTATCAGGAGAACAGTTTGGGGGAAACAGCCATCATGATTCAATCAGCTCCCACCCGGTTTCTCCCAGGTTACAATTCAAGATGAGATTTGAGTGGGGACACAAGCTTAACCATATCAGAGGGATTGGTAGGAATGTGAAGGAAGAGAGTAGCTCCAAGGTCCTCAACAATCCTTTAGATGTGCTTTTGGTAGGAACTGGTGTAGTGGAGGCTCATGATTCATCCGAAGAAACTTTTAATTATTTTTGACCTGCCATTCACTTTATATCAGGTATGAGGTATTCATGGCAGTCACTCTATTTTAGCCTTGGAAAGTTTGTGAAACTTTTGTAAACAGTTATAGCTACATTACTTTCTGGATGGAACCACAAGTTTGTGCTCTGTAATTTATATAAACTTGGCTGACAGTGCAGAAACTTTACCAATGACAGCTAAATTGAGGGCATTTGCAGTCCCATTAATATGAAAGCATTTCTTTACTTCTTGTCTATGACTGTATAATGACTAGGGGACTTTCTCACGACTGAAGAACATCAAGATTTTACCTAGATTTATTTGCATCAGGTTGTCATCATTTGGTGTGTCAATTTAATCAGCATAGTAAACTCAGTCTGGGGCAATAAGACCTCAGATACTAGTCCATACCTCCATCTATATTTTCCCACAAAAATGTGTTTGTCTCAGGAAATCTTCCTGAGAAGATGTAGCAGCTAGGTCCCACTGGGATGAACAAACAATCTCTGAGATGTTTACTATTGTCTTCTAGTGCTTAGTTTAGCACTAAATGGATTGTAGGTGTGATAAACTGTAGGATAGATTAAGCAGTGAGACTTCTCAGCTGTCACAATTTTCGTTAACACACATTACATATTATGCTCCCTCATTTGCAAAACGGACTATCCAAACTTCTAATAATTGCCTGGTTTCTTCCCAAAGCAGTCACGCAGTTTCATCTTTTTGCAAGCAGTGTGCGTGGATGTATGTAATTTTGTCTGAAAAAGGATCAGAAACTAGGACGCATTCCAACTTAGGACACATTTAGAACTCTGTGGCAGAAACAGGTGGACCTGAGATGGAACACCAAATTATCAAGAAAGGCTTCCAATCCTGCATAGGTTTGAAACAACCAGAGCACCATTTTGGCAACATCTCCTATCGAATCTGCTTTCCAGTAATTTGCCAGCACCCACCTCCTCAATTCTTCCTCATTAGAATACAATATATTAGATGGCAACTTATTAGCTGATTGAACACACGATTTAATAAACATGTTCTTTACCTGTTTCCCTGACCTTCCCTCAAAGCCCATTACTTGGCCTGTATATCCTCAAACTTCCTCTTCTGGAAGCCATATTTCTTTCAGGATCTCATCCTTGTCACCAAAACTGGCAAGGACTGTGAAGGGTCTGAGATTTTACATACTTGCCAGCTAACAATTTAGCCAGCTGCTGTTTCACGAATACTTGTAGAGGAAAGAAATCTCTAAAGGACAAATTTTAATTCATTATTCACCAAAATAAAATAGCAGTTGACAGAGTATTAGCATTTTAGCCTGAAGTTTCCTGAGCCCAGTTCCCACATGGCTTGGAGAGGAGGGTTAGATGACACCTGCACAGACTCAGTTGTGTTATAGTGGGGGACTCTGAGCTTAGGGAGTCTGAATCTTTAAAAACAGGCAATACACAATGCCTGTCCTTTTTTTGGTGGAAGACATTAACTTTATCGTAAATGATAGCAAACATGCCTGCCATTTATTCTTAGGGAATGTTCTCTCTCTTTCCTGTAAATCCATTTGTTGTTAAAAATACCTTTAAGAATCAATCTGGAATAAAGGTAAGTCGGTGTCTCACTCTTATTATATGAAGAAATTCAGTAGTCCCATGGAGCATACTCTCCCATGAACTCACACATAAAATCACAGGGCAGAAGGAGGCCTCACCGCTGATGAATATTTGAACACCTTGAATGTGGTAGTAGAAATCTGAGTATGCACACTTGTCAAAAATAAAATAGTACTCTTAAAATAGATGCAAGTTATTATATGCAAATTCTATCTTAGGAATCATGTTGAAAAAGGATATAATAGGTGAGCTTAAATGTTTTATTTAATAAAACAGCTTTCATATTGGCAACTTAGAACAACAGGTCCACATTATCATCCTAACCCACACTCTACTGACCTAAGTGTTCATTAATAAAAGTGTGCAAAGAATACACTCAAAGTTAGAAGACTCCAATTATTTATTGAATTTAAATCTAGGGTATCTTGTAGTTCCAATACTTCCTCGATTATTAGGTGTTGCTTCATGATTTTCACACATGACGCCACCCAATTCATTCCTCATTTCCACTTACATAATTTGTATTCATCATCCAGAATTTATGTTCATACATTTCAGCGGATGATTTCCCTGACAACTTTGCCGCACCTCCCCCGCAGCCACTTTGGAAGAACATATCACTTCTCCTTTGGATCTCTTTTTTGATTAAAAAATATATTGGCTTAAAAAACAAAACTCCTGCACCTAAAATCATGCCTGGAGCATGCAAGGAACTCAACAAATAGTTCAAATACAATAGATTTGTATATTGCAATATTCGAACGCTCTTGAAGCCATTCTTGATGGATATGTTTGCCCTTATAATTGCTTTCTCCTGGGAAAGTGTTGGACTCTTATGGTGCTTGTAAGGGTGTCTATAGACCTTACTTTGTCAGAGCATTCATGAATGATCTGTTAAAAGTTCATGTTTCAGTAGGAAGTGCCATTTATATCAGAACACAGAAACTTGAAGACATTTATGAGGTCATTTTCTGAAAGGGAAACAAAAATGCTCTGTCAGTGATGATCTTATTCAATGAAGAATTCTAAATGATACATTTATGGTGTGACATTTCCTTGTCAAAAGAACATTATAGTCATTATCATTGTCTGCATAATCTGCCAGATTCCTCAGGGAATATAATCATGACCTAATGTATGATCACGTTATACTTGAAGGTGGATGCTAATAAAACTTGGTATCTCTAGAAACAAGATATTGCTGATACTTAAAAATACTACCATGACATATAAAATATAATGTATAAACTTCTTCAAGACAACCCTTATAAGCACAATCAACTATACAGCATTAAAATGTAGACCAAGTATTTTCTTCTCTTTCAAAATATTTAGAACACATTTTTAAAACCTCCACTCTCATGACACTGGCAGACAACATTTCACTTAACCAGTCAAATAATACATATATGATAGTTCTATGTTTTAAACAATTAACTATCTTTTCCATTTTTGTCATTCTCTTGGCGATAAATCACCTGAAGTTATTACAGAATTTCTACTAATTGTTCCTTAAACAACAAAATGATTTTATACTAACAAGACTGATAATTTCTATTGTAAATTAATGCTGTATAGTTATTTGACTATTACATCAACAGATAACAAACATGTATATTTTACAGGCATTTTTATTGGCTAATCTTAAAATATATTATTGTATTGTCACAATTGAAAATGTTTTCAGATTGCATATTTTTAATTTAAAAAAATGAAATTTGAAGAAAAATGATTACAACTTTTACATTTATATGTTTCAGTTTACTGAATGCATTTCTTTTCATTTAATAATTGAAAAACATATTCATCAAATATCTAGGTGTCTGATCTTCATCATATAGTGGTGAAGAAATATGATATAACCTCTGCTCTAAAGGTAGTTATAACTTTGCAGAGATAAATTGTCAACTAAGCAGAGCTAGGAATAATTAAAATAGGTATATTTTACTTCTGTCAATTCCTAATGTTTCACTCAACACAGTTATTTCAAAACATGTATGGCACACAATGTGTTAGGCACTGAATATATATCGGCAGGAAAAATTAATGTAGAAACAGTGTTTTGACATATACAGCTTACTATGAAGTGCAGACCGTACAAAATTAGTCAAATAAAGATGTAAATATAATCCATGATATATGCAGCAAAAGGACCAAAGAAACAAGGAGAAATTATCAAAAGAGCAGGTATTTTCTTATGTATTTGCGGGAAAGGAGACTTAAATGAAGAGGTAATGTCAGTGATTTCAAATAAATGAAATCATGTCTAGATATGGGAAGAAGAGATGAAAATAACATATTCAAATCGGTTGAGACAAAGCACTGAACATGGTTAAAGCATAAATTAAGATGATATTAATTTATATTTTAAAATAGGTTTTTTTAATGTGGAGAAGAGTTTGGAGAGTGGCATATAAAAAGAGAGACTTACAATATGCATAAACTGTAACACATCCATTTTGATTGTAGTTTCATTAGCTGAAAATATGTATTCACCCATGTAACCAGAACCATAATCAAGATACAGAATACATCCTCCATCACATCAAAATATTTCACTGTGTTCTTTGCAATCACCTCCGACATCCATCCTCATCGCAGACAATCATCAATCTGCTGTCATTAGAGGTAAATGTTACCCCTTCCATAGTAGAATTTCATGCAAATAGACTCAGACACTACTTGCTATTTTGTTTCTGGCTTCTTTCACTCAGTTTATGTGGGTGATCTTCCTTGAATATTATTTCATTTAACGGGAATATTTCTGTTAAGGATATTTTATTTATTTCTGTTTTATTTCATTACATTTAATTTATAATTTAAGGTTGTTATTATTCTTTAAATCTTACCGGTTTAAAGCAACACCAATTCAGAACTTTCAGAAAGGATCATATACCTGCTGATGCCTTAATTTCAGCAAAGAGAAACCCAGTTTGGACTTTTACATTCCAGAACTATAAAATAATAAATTTATGTTGTTTTACAACACTAAATTTGTGGTAATTTGTCACAGCAGCAATAAGAGATTAATACAATGACCTCCCTATTCCCATGTCCACATTAAGGTCATGTTTTTCTCTCCTTTTACTGGCAAATTTATTGAAATCAGCCTATTCGTTCTTCAGTTTTAATGTTCTCACTCTCTTTTCTGTTTTATTGGTTGATATTTATAAAATCCATGTTATAATGTGTACGTTTCTTCATCAGATGCAGAGCACAATGGGGTGAACACAGGTGATGATTAGCTTTGTGGATTTTACTGGTGCTTTCTCATCAAGGTCTCTTATTTTAAGCCCACATCTGTGCATGTTTTGTTAGTTTGCACATAGGTTTCTTCGTTTCCTTAAAATTATTGGTTTTATTGTTTGCCTTATTAATTCATTTTGTTATCTTTTCTCTTGATGTCTTTAAGTGCAGATTGTACTTTAATGTTCATTAAAATATGTGGATTGTGTTTAATATTGTTCAGGTTTTTTCTTTAAAGAATACATTCACGTTTAATGCATAATGTAGCCTCCATTTTTACTCTTAGCTGTTCATAACAACACTTTGTGATATATTGACTACATGAAAACGCTTTTTTTATGTCAATTACTTTCCTTTTTAGATACCCACAGTTATTGTGGATGTGCATAATTTTTGCCTACTGAGATAACCTCCTATTTTGCACTCTTCCATTCCAAGCATTAGTATATACAGAGTGAACTTTTAGGGAAAGAAGGTCATGTTATATGTCATTGCTCCTAAAATAAATTTCAACTCACTACAGGGCAATTTTTTTCCCCCAACCTCACTTTGTGCCATTCTCATGCTAACTTAATATTCTCTTTTTCTTCTCACAATCCTTATACAAACAAAATACTCTTTAATGCAGAACCTTTGTCCTTGCTAGGCCCTAGGTGTGAAATGCACATTCTCGTCCTTTTTTGTGGCTCATGGTTTCTCATTTTTTGGGTCTCATGCCTCTGTTTACATATCATTTTTCCACAAGGAATTTATCAAATAACTCATGAAAAATATCCTTACTGCTGCTTTTATTTTTCCATTATAATATTCTTCAGAATTTCTTTCTTAGAACACACAATTTGATCTTTTTGTTGTTATTTTGCAATTACTTCCACATGTCTTTCATAGTAAGATGTAAGTTCCATGAAGCCTGGTGCTATGTCTTTTCTTTTCTAAATCCAGCTCCTTTCACAGTGCCTAGTACATTTTTGTTTGTGATGAACTGAAATCTATCCAATGATTGTGTTAATGAAATCACTTATCACCCTCTTCAAGCATTTAACTTATACAGTAAAGGCCCTTCTCTATTTTCTATATAAAAAGAAACAGTTCAGTGTACATGCCAGCATCAAAAAGAAAATGGTGTCAATTGAGAATGGATTCCATAAGATTTCCTGTATTTTCATCTACCTGAAAAAAACCATCTAGATTAGGACATGCCATTATATTTATAGATATATATATATATATATGGAGAGAGACAGAGAGAAAAAGAGAGAGAAAGAGAGAAAGAGAGATAGAGTCTCTCTCTGTTGCCCAGCCTGGAGTCTAATGGCACGATCTCGGCTCACTGCAACCTCCATCTCCTGGGTTCAAGTGATTCTCCTGCCTCAGCCTCCCTAGTAGCTGGGAATCCAGGCACATGCCACCACGCCCAGCTAATTTTTGTATTTTTAGTAGAGATAGGGTTTCACCACGTTGGCCAGGCTGGTTTAGAACTCCTGATCTTGTGATCCGCCTGCCTTGGCCTCCCAACATGCTGGGGATACAGGCATGAGCCACCATGCCCGGCCAGAAACATATTTTTATAGGCTGAGGTTCTTCATATTTTCTAAAGTTTATAAAACAGAAAACTGAAAAATTTAAGAACTTATTAATATTTATAAAATGAACCATTATTTCTCAGGGTATAAATCTAAACTTTATAAATATTATAATCACATTGAAAAACATACCTAATACCTGATATGTGTGTGTAGGGTGTGTGTGTGTGTGTGTGCGCGCGCATGCATCCATCCTGGTGTCTCTGAGATGTAAGCTTCTACCTACCGCCACAAATATTCATCTTTGAGTAAATGCTCAAACATGATATTATGAAACATTTTCCCCATGGTGACTGGATTTACTGGACCTGAATGATGGATGTATATGTATGTTCTGCCTTGGTTGACCAGTGGTTTTCCCAAATTGAAATGAAATGACCTTGGCTTCTTCCCCTGATGTCAACCATCAGTGTCATTAGGAAGGTGAATAATTGTGTGTTTTATGATTTGTATTTAATGTTTCTTATTTTATGGCTCAGCGTTCTACAACTGCAATTTATTGTTTGAGTTTAAATTTCACCAAGCTTTTAGATCACTCTTATAAATTCTAAGTGAGTTCGTTTCCCAGCAGTTATTCCTTGAGGACTCTCTGGCTCTTCACTTGATAGCCACATAAGCACTCCAGACTGAAAGACCTATGTCTGCTTTTGAATTAAAGGAAAAAAATTCTTCCCTCAGTGAATTTCTCCTGACGGTTCAGGGTCTCCTCAGATGATAGCCAATCTATCCTCCAGTAGATGAAATAGATTAGGATAGGACTCACTTATGCTTAAATGTACAATAGGATAATGTGATGCTTCATCTTCTCACTATCTTCTCTAGTGCATCTCACTTATTCAAAAAAATCACATTTCACTCCAATATGAAACATTCTTCACAGCTTGCTTCTTTCTGGCTCATATTTCTTTCTGTTTTTCCCATCAATAAATAAAATTGCTTGAAGATCCCTTCTCTATTTCCTATCCAAAACTTTTGTTGTGCATTATTATAATATAGAACTCTCTTTGTCTATCTAATAAGATGTCATTTTTTTTACTAACCTTACATTTTTGGACTTGTGTATATCTAAAAACATCTTGTACTTTGAATTTAAAATTAAAATATTTAAAATCAGTTTCTGCTGCTTTGAAAAATATCAATATTGCATTATTTTCTAATAAATGTATAAATTTTAAACATAGTTCCATGTTTATTAAATTTACTTTTGAAGGCTCACTAATACATCTTAATTACTGTGTTTTCAATTTTCCTTTTAAAATAAAATCTAAATATTTATTTAAAAATTAAATAATCCCAGTACATTTATATATCGCAACCATATATCGGCTTTTCCCTAAGTTGGGGTTTTGTAGTTTAACAAAAAAAAAACCAGAGTAACCTCAGAATATCTGGACAAGCAAAACAATTTTGAAAAGTTATTGACAAATCTCGCATGGAGATGGGCTCCCAAAGGGAGCTTGGGCAGCTCCACCCCTGTGGCTCTGCAGGGTACAGCCCCCATAGCTGCTTTACCAGCTAGCATTGAGTCCTGCAGTTTTTTTAGTTGCACGGTGTGAACTGTCAGTGGCTCTACCATTGTGGGGTCTAGAGGATGTTGGTCCTCTTCTCACAGTTTCGTAAGGCAGTAACCAGTTGGAGATTCTGTGTGGAGGCTCCAACCTCACATTTCCTCTCTGCACTCACTCAGTAGAGGTTCTTCATGAAGGCTCCAACCCTGCAGCAGACTTCTGCCTAGACTTCCAGGTGTTTCCATACATCCTCTGAAATCTAGGTAGAGGCTCCCAAGCCTCAACTCTCTGCTCACCTGCAGGCTTAACACCACATGGATGTTGCCAAGGCTTGGGGCTTGCACCCTGTGAAGCAATGGCCCTAGCTGTATTTTGGTGCTTTTTAGCCATGGCTACAGCTGGAGCAGCTATGAGGTAAGGAACCATGTCCTGAGGCTGCACATAGTAGCAGGGCCCTGGGCCTGGCCCGTGAAACCACTTTTCCCTCCTAGGCCTCCAAGTCTGTGTTGGGAGGGGCTGTCATGAAGGTCTCTAAAATGTCTTATAAGAATTTTTTCCCATTGTCATGGCTACTAGTATTTACCTCCTCTCTATGCAAATTTCCTCAGCCGGCTTGAATTCCTCCCCAGAAAATGGGTTTTTCTTATGGTCAGGTTGCAAATTTTCTAAACTTCTATGTTCTGCTTCCCTTTTAAATATAGGTTCAATTTCAGACCATTTCTTTGCAAATGCATATTATGTTTTGCTGTTAGAAGCATCCTGATTACACCTTGAATGCTTTGCTCTTAGAAATTTCTTCTGCCAGATACCCAGAATCAATTCACTCAAGTTCAAAGTTCCACAGATATATAGGGAAGGGGTACAATGCTGCCAGTCCCTTTGCTAAAGCATAGCAAGAGTGACCTATACTCCAGTTCCTAATAAGTTTCTCATCTCCATCTGAGACCACCTGAGCCTGGACTTCACTGTCCGTGTCACTATCAGCATTTTGGTCACGGTCATTCAACCAGAATCTAGGAAGTTCTGAAGTTTCTCTCATCATCCTATCTTCTTCCGAGCCCTTCCAACTGTTCCAAACTCTACCTGTTACCGAGTTCCAAAGTCATATTTACATTTTCAGTTGTCTTTATAGCAATGCCCCACTCTCCTGGTCTCAATTTTCTGTATTAGTCTGCTCTCAGACTGCTATAAAGAACTACCTGAGACTGGGTAATTTATTTAAAAAGGAGGTTTAATTGATGTACAGTTCCACAGACTGTACAGGAAGTATGGCTGGGGGAGGCCTCAGAAAACTTACAATCATGGTAGAAGGCAAAGGGGAAGCCAGTATGTCTTACATGGCAGGAGCAGGAGGAAGAGAAGAGATGGCAAAGGGAGACGTGCAACACACTTTCAAACAACCAGATTTCATGAGAATTTACTCAGTATCATGAGAACAGCAAGGGGGATATCTGCCCTCATAATCTACTTTCCTCCCCGCAGGCCCCTCCTTCAACACTGGAAATTAGGATTGAACATGAGATTTGGGTGGGGACACATAGCCAAACCATATCAGTACATAAATATACTTTTGAGTCTATAAAGTACTATATTTATAAGTACAAGTAATATATTTTATCTTTGATCGTTACTAATAGGTGGTGGGTATTTAGACTGTTACTTATAATATAGAGCCAAATAATTTTTTAGAGGAACTGGCTATTTGATGTTACTAAATTTTGGAATTCTGAAACTAAAAATCGTTATATTTCTGGGATAATCTCTTTGACACATTTTGAAACACTTTCACATTTAACATTTTTGTTTTAAAATTAAGTTTATGTAATCTATGTAATTGGACAGCTGAATATTTATTTTTGCCTAAGTTAGCCAAGATTAAACATGTCTGAAAGCCATTGCACTAAAGGTTTGTTGACCTGGCTAGGTACAGTTGTAGTCCAATCCAGCTTCTCTCTTATGTGTGCCATACCGAGATGGCTTCTTTGAGATGCCTTCTACATTTATTCCTATTCTTCTATTATCATCATCATCACCAGGTTATGAATTAATGATCATCATCACCCCAAGTTATGAATTAATTACTCTCTTCTGAGTTTTGTTTCACTTCTTTCAACCCCCTCTGCTTATGCCCTTCCAAAATATTCTCATAATGCCCTCTGGAAAAAGCGTGTGTAACCTCAATATTTTATCTGAGTATTGTCTTCCTCTTTCTGTTGAAACTCAGATATGATCCTTGCATGCACATACTTTTTCCATAGTGAATGCAATCACTGTGAGAGTTGCATTTCTCTGGTGAATACAATCTTTCATCTCTTTATTTACCTCAATGTTGAAAATTTTGCTCACATCATCATTTCCCCAGTGTTATGCCCAGATCAATATGCTTCTGTCTTCCTGAAAATGAACTCTTCCCTTAGGTTATTTGGTATTTACCTGTTACTGTATTGTCTGAAATGTTTCAATGGAGCCAAACTATGATACAAACATTGGAAACCACTTACTTCCCTGATTGTTCATAGCTAATCATCTTTTTGCAGATTATATTTAGTCCAGAAAGAATATTTCTGATACCTTTCAGTTTTTAGATGAGAGGCAAGTGACTATACTTGTAATATTGATAGAGTAATAATAACAGTGACAAATATTAATTAGCTCATTATATACTAGTTATAACCCTAAGCATTTGCCATGAATTGGCATATAAAGTCTTCAAAAAATCTCTTTCACATAGAATTCCATCTTTGTTTTAGAAGTGAGGAAACTGAGGTATATAACTTAGGTAATTTGTCAGATCAGACAGTGAGGAAGTGTCATAACCTTATTCACACACAGGCAAACTTAATCTACTGGCTGTCTTTCATGTGTCTTAACAAAGCTATATCTTTCAGGACTTTCTTGGAATGTATGGCTGGCCTTTGGAGATGAGGTGAATAATTAATATATATGCACATACATATATATAGAAATAAATACATATATATATAAAATACATATATATATATGCCAACTTCAGTAGTTTTGGGAGAGCAGGTGGAGTCTGGTTATATGGATAAGTTCTTTAGTGGTGATTTCTGAGATTTTGGTGCACCCGAGCAGTACACACTGTACCCAGTGTGTAGTCTTTTATCCCTCATCCCCCTCCCACCCCTTCTTCAGAGTCCCCAAAGTCCATTGCATTATTTTCATGCCTTTGTATCCTCATAGCTTAGCTCCCACTTATGAGTGAAAACATATGATGTTTGGTTTTCCATTCCTTAGTTACTTCACTTAGAATAATGGTCTCCAATTCCATCCAGATTGCTGCAAATGCCATTATTTTATTTCTTTTTTATGACTGAGTAGTATCCCATAGTTACTTTATCCACTGGTTGATAGATGGGGATTTGGGTTGGTTCTATATTTTTGCAATTTTGAATTGGGCCACCAAAAATGTGCATGTGCAAGTATCATTTTTGCATAAAGAGTTCTTTTCCCCTGGGTAAAGAGGTGAATAATTCTTTATAGCAATCTAGCATTCTCCTAGAAGCAAAGATATCTAATATTTGAATGTTATTATTTCCATTTTTAACATTAATAGTACCTCTGCACTGAGATAGTCTCAAGTCAGCTACATTAGAATAGAATAAAGTGCTAAAATATAATTTACCTTTAAAGATAAGAAAGTCTTGTCTGGTAATTCAGCACGAATTCCAGGGCCTAAATACATTCACCTACTCTAATTCTGAAAAAGTGTGAAATGGAGCCTGGACACCATATTGATTCAATGAAAGTTCAGTTTCTATTTTTAGAAGATAGTTTAACTTGTGAATGTCAATTATAGAGTTTTACTGTTGGACTTTTAAACATGGAGTATATTTTACTGACTTTGTCATTAATTAAGCAGAGTCTTCCTTCCTTAAGAACGACTGTGACTTATGCAGGAATGTTTAATGAGAATAAGACTAAAATAGAGCTTATAAGAATATGATAGATTATCTCAGGCTAGGCTTCTTCTAATGCACCAACACAATAATTATGGTACCTCTAAAATAATGTCTCTTTTAGAATAATTAGAGCTTCTGCTTCTTGTCCCATAAAACATCGGAATTCAGAATGGATCTCACTGGCATAAGTAGGCATCTGGAATCCAGAGAACACTGCTTATTCATAATGAGCTCATAACACAAATGAGCAATAAACTTTTTGTCGTTTTAATCCACTGATATTTTAGTCTACAACTTATTAGGATTAAGCATCAGGATCAATTTACTTTGCTGGAGCCATGGGCATCTCAAATTCGCTACATCTGAAATTAAACCTGCTTCTCCCATTTCAACCTGTTTCATTTAATTTTACCACCATTCAAATAGCCAACCATCTCAGAAACCCGTATGTTATTTTTCAGTCTTCTTTTACCTATGCCAATATCTAACCACTCACTAAATTCTACTGATTTTTAACGTTTGAACTTCTCCCTATTCCCACTGACATTATACTCTTTTTTTCTGCCCATGTTTCTTTTGTTTTTTTAACACAAGACTTAACTGTTTTCTTCATATCACAGAAAGAAAACTTTGTACTAGTACATTCTTGTTAATTTGCTGATTAAAATTTTCAATGACTACATTGTTTTTATGAAATAGTTAAATTTATCTATTTATTCATTTATTTGTTTTAATTAATTTATTATTATTATTTTTTTTTTTTTTTTTGAGACGGAATCTCAGTTTATCGCCCAGGCTGGAGTGCAGTGGTGCAATCTCTGCTCACTGCAAGCTCCACCTCCCGGGTTCACACCGTTCACCTGCCTCAGCGTCCAGAGTGGCTGGGACTACAGGCACCTGCCACCACGCCCGGCTATTTTTTTGTATTTTTAGTATTTTTAGTAGAGACGGTGTTTCACCATGTTAGCCAGGATGGTCTCAATCTCCTGACCTCGTGGTCCGTCCGCCTTGGCCTCCCAAAGTGCTGGGATAACAGGCATGAGCCACCGTGCCTGGCCTGTTAAATTTATTTTTAACAGAGCATAAAAATCACTTCACAGCATGCCCTTCTTTTGCAATATCATCTTTGACCTTTTCCCATGGCTTTTACCCCATGTTTAACTATATAAAACAGCTTTGTCTCCCAGAAATCCACCCCACATATTCTCATTCTGCATCACAAAATGTTCTCTCTAAAGTAGACTAGACCTCCACTAAGGTCTCTTAAAGTCTATGGTAATATCTTCTGTATTTTGTTGTTACTTTTCTTAATTGTAACTCAGTCTATTACACAAACATACCTCAGAAATACTGTGGATTTGACTCCAGACCACTGAAATAAAGGAAACATTGCAATAAAGCAGCTCACACAAAATTTCTGGTTTCTCAGAACATAAAAAGTTGTGTTTTCACTGTACTATAATTCACTAAGTTGCAGTAGCATTATGTCTAAACAATGTATATAATTTAAAAATAATTTTTACTATAAAATGCTAACAATCACCCAAGCTTTCAGTGAATCCCATTTTGCTGGTGGAGGGTTTGGTTTGACATTATTGGCTCCTAACTGATCAGAGTAGTGACTACTGAAGGGTGTAGTGGCTATGGCAATTTCTCACAATAAAATAACAACGAAGCTTGTCATATCCATTGACTCTTTCTTTCATAAATGTTTTGTTCTATAGCATATGATTCTGCCTGATGGCATTTTAGCCTCAGTAAAACTTTCTTCAAAATTAAAGTCAATTCTCTCAGTCCCTGCTGCTGCTTTATTAACTATGCTTATAGAATATTCTAAAGCCTTTGTTATTTCAAAAATGGTCACAGAATCTTCATCAAGAGTGGGTTCCATCTCAAGAAACCACTTTGTTTACTCATCCATAGAAGCAACTTCTCGGCCGGGCGCGGTGGCTCAAGCCTGTAATCCCAGCACTTTGGGAGGCCGAGACGGGCGGATCACGAGGTCAGGAGATGGAGACCATCCTGGCTAACACGGTGAAACCCCGTCTCCATTAAGAAATACAAAAAACTAGCCGGGAGAGGTGGCGGGCGCCTGTAGTCCCAGCTACTCGGGAGGCTGAGGCCGGAGAATGGCGTGAACCCGGGAGGCGGAGCTTGCAGTGAGCTGAGATCCGGCCACTGCACTCCAGCCTGGGTGGCAGAGCGAGACTCCGTCTCAAAAAAAAAAAAAAAAAAAAGAAGCAACTTCTCACTCTTTCAAGTATTATCATAAAATTTCCCCAATTCAGTCACATCTTCAGATTCCACTTCTAATTATAGCTATCTCGCTAGGCTTACAAACCATATTTCCTAAATAATAAGACTTGAAAGTCAAAATGACTCCTTGCTTGGTGGATTAAAGAATGGATGTTGTGTTAGCAGTCATGAAAACAACATCAGTCTACTTGTACATCTCCAGAGCTATTGGTTGGCCAGGTGCATTGTCGATTAACAGCAATATTTTGAAAAGACTTCTTTTCTGAGCAGTAAGTCTCAAAAGTAGTCTTAAAATGTACAGTAAACCATAGCACAGACAGATATGCTGTCATGCAGATTTTTTAAATCTGCATAGAGATCATAGGGATAGTAGATTTAGTATAATTCTTAAAGGACCTGAGATTTTTGAAATGGTAAATGAACATTTGATTCAACTTAAAGTCACCAGCTGCATTAACCAGTAAAAAGAGAGTCAGCCTGTCCTTTGAACGGAGACACTGACTTCTCTTTAGTTATAAAATTCCTAAATGGCACCTTCTTCCAGTAGAAGCCTGTTTTGTCTACACCAAAAATCTGTTGTTTAATGTAGCCACCTTCATCATTTACCTTAGCTAGATCTTCTGGATAACTTGCTGCAGCTTCTACATTAGTACTTGCTGCTTCTTCTTGCACTTTTATATGATGGAGATAGATGAGTTTCTTAAACCTCATGAACCAATCTCTGCTAGCTTCCAATTTTTCTTCTGAAGTTTCCTCATCTCTCTGAGCCTTCATAGAATTGTAGAGACTTAGGGCCTTCTTCTGAATTAAGCGTTGATTTAAGGGAGTGTTATAGTTAGTTTGATCTATCTAGATCATTAAAATTTTTTCCATATCAACAATAAGGCTGTTTTGCTTTCTTATCATTTCTGTGTTCAACTGTCATAATACTTTCAACTTCCTTCAGTAAATTTTACTTTGCATTCACAGCTTGGCTAACTGCTTTGTGCAAGAGGCCTAGCTTTTGGCCTATCTTGGCCTAAATAATGGAATAATGGTCTCCAATTCCATCCAGATTGCTGCAAATGCCATTATTTTATTTCTTTTTATGGCTGAGTAGTATCCCAAACTTACTTTATCCACAGGTTGATAGATGGGGATTTGGGTTGGTTCTATATTTTTGCAATTTTGAATTGGGCTGCCAAAAATGTGCATGTGTAAGTATCTTTTTTGCATAATGAGTTTTTTTCCCCGTGTAGATAAAGAGGGGAATAATTCTTTATAGCAATCTAGCATACTCCTGGAAGCAAAGACATCTAATATTTGAATGTTATTATTTCAATTTTTAAAGCATTATCACTTTTAGTTTTTGATTTCAAGAGATGTGCAACTCTTTCTTTTAGTTTAACAGTTAGAGGCCACTGTAGGGTTATTGCACTAATTTCAGTATCATTGTACCTCAGAAAATAAGGAGGCCTGAGAAGAGGGAATGAATGAGAAGGGGGAATGGCGGCTTGGTGGGACAGTCAGAACACACACATTTATTGATGAAGCTTGTCCTTTTACCTGGGCATGGTTCGTGGCGCCCCTAAACAATTACAATAGTAACAGCAAAGGTCACTGATCATGGATCAACACAACACGTATAATAATAATGAAAAAGTTTAAAATAGTTTGCAAAAAGTGCCAAAAACAGTAACACAGAGATAAGGAGTAAATCTATGTTGTTAGATAGATTTGCTCAACACAGAATTGCCACAAATCTTCAATTTGTAGAAAATGCAACATCTGTGAAGCACAATCAAGTGAAGCATAGGGAAAATGGTATTAATCTAAGTATTTCCAGGTATCAGTTTTATCTGGTTGTTGAATCCAATTCAACATTGTGGCCATAACACCAAACACGGAAATAATGTTTAGACAGTAGTATGTTTTATGGTAAACAAAAGGGCCAATTCTAATTGCTGAGTCAAATCTACTGATGTCTACAGAAGACTTTATTTGTTCTCCTTTTTATTGTGCAAAATGCCTTTTATTTGTTTTACCCTTAAGAGCCATCACTGCATCATTCTGGTTCTATACTGTGATCTTTCTTGACTATATTCTTTCTTCAATGCCTGGGTTGGCTAAATGGCATCAGCATCCTTCCTACTGTTACAAGAATGAGAGAGGGACTTTAAGATTCCCTGAAAGAAGCTGGCACTTTTTAAGAAGAGTATATAACAAAATTATATTCCTTGACTTTGTATTGTCATGGTATTTATATTGTGCTTGTCCTAGAAACAGCAGTTAATAACCATTACTCTTTAAAAACTCAAAGCTTTGCATTACATGAGCTTTACTTGAATTTAACTAAAATGCATGTATTATTATTATTAAAAGACACAACCTTTTTTTTTTTCAAATATATAGCATTTTATTGTAAAGCTCAGAGAGTTTAGATAGAAACTTCTGATCACCACTTCAGTATAAACACTCATTACTTTGATTTTAATTAGTACTGTATCTTACACTGAATCCTAGATTCAAGCTCATTCTCAAAATGAAAATCTCTTTTCTACAAAATATATTATGTGAAAGATAGAAAAACACCGATTTATGTTTAAGAGGTATGACATCTATTTTCAAAGATAAGACAGACATTTAGTTTTGTTTTTAGCATTCTTACCAAGCCTACAGAGATTATGAAAAATGGAAAAGCAAAATAAATGTGTTCTCTTACTATAATTAAGGTAGTTTTAAAGGGGTTAAAAATTCTAAATTTTAACTTTATTGCTTTTAGAAATTATTTTCAGAATATTTAAAAAAAAAATCTTCCCAAAATTAAAGTACCCAAAAGGATTTGTTCCCTCTGACTTACTGAGCTCATCTCTTTCATGCTTTAATTCCACAGTTGGCACTCTTTGAATACTATGGTTTCTACTAAGCCAGTACTCTCTTCAGCTAGCCCTGCTTCCACAGTGGGCAGAAAGCTCTTGATCCATGCTGCCCTCCTATTAGTAGGATCATCTTGCAGAAAAAAATTTACTAAGCCTCATTTCAAATCATGTTTTAATATGCTTGTCATGTAACCCCAGCTCTTCCCCTAGCTGCATCAAGTTTGGCTTATGTGCACAGCCATTTCTTCTGCACTTTGTTTTGTTCTATTATAAAGAGATTGTAAAATCATTGCTATATTTCTTATGCTGTTGGACATAGAAACTATTGGTAAAGTCAGTTATAGTAAAATAAAAGAAAAACAAAATAAAAACTTCAATCTTTTATTTTACTTGCCTCCATAAATTTTGGGTCATCTTGTGGTATTGTGTTATATGCTTCAAAAGGCAACAGATATAAGAAACACAGGTGCAGTGCCTATAGGAAATTATGTCATTGAAAAAAGCAAAATTCAAAAAGTCAATTTATGAATATAAATTTAAGGCTGAATTGGTAATAAAAATAACATATGAAGAATAGAAGTACAGAAAGGAAAAAGATATGTAGCCCAGGAGTACAGGAATGTAGTTAACAGTAGTGCTTTCTATATACAAAAATTAAAAAGAGAACAGTGATTTGTATACAGAATTGTTAAATCTTTCTTTGTAAACATAAAGATATTTAAACTATGCTCTGCAGAGCAGCATATGTAGGTCTGAAAGACAAAAAAGAATATTATATGCAAGGGAAATGATTGTGTCATTTTAATTGACTAAAAGACTGACAATATTAAGCAATTTGCTGTTGAGAGATTATTTATTCAATGCCTAATTGTGTATAGTGGTTTGATAAAGGATACCCATAATATATGATACATATATGTATATACATACATATGTTCATTGCCAGATAAAGCACAAGATACTCAGTCAAATTGAAATTTCAAATAAACAACAAATAAGGTTTTTTTCCTTATTGAGATGAAATTTACAGAGTGTGAAATTAACCATTTTAAAAGGTGCATTTCAGTGGCATTTACTGCATCCACAGTGTTCTGCAACCACCAACTAAATCAATTTCTAAAACATTTCCATCACCCTAAAAGAAATCTCATACCTATTAAACAGTCACTCTCTATTGTTATTTTTGTTAGAATTATTTTAGTTAGAATAATGCTTTAGAGCAGAGGTGTCCAATCTTTTGGCTTCCCTGGGCCACATTGGAAGAAGAAGAATTATTTTGGGTCACATATAAAATATACTAACAGTAATGGTAGCTGATGAGCTAAAAAAAAAAAAGAAAAGAAAAAAAAAGAAAAAAAAAACAGAGAGTGAGAGACAGTTACATCCATGATGTAACAAATATAAATAGTTCATTCTTTACAATGGCTGAAAAATACTGTATTGTATGCATTTATCAGAGTTTGTTAATTCATTATTCCATTGATGGACACTTAGACTGTTTCCATCTTTTGTCTTTTGTATATAATATTGCTATGAACATCTATATACATATATTATTTGAGTACCTTTTTTTATTCTTTCTTGGTATATATGTAGGAATGGAATTGCATGGTTATATGGTAATTCTATATTTAATTTTTAAATAAATGCAAAACTGTTTTCAATAATAATTTTACCATTTTATATTGCAACCAACAATATATAAAGTTTGCAATATTTCCAACTTTTTGCCAACACTCATTATTTTTATTTTTTTAATTGTTTAATATAGTCAACCTAATGCTTGTAAACTAGTATCTCATTGTGATTGGGATCTGCATTTCTCTGATGACTAATGATGCTGAACCTCATTTTAAGTGCTTGTTCTCAATTTGTTTATTTTCTTTGGAGAAATATCTATTTCAATCTTTGCATATATATATATATATGTTTGTTTCGTTTTGTTTTGAGACAGAGTCTCGCTTTGTCACGCAGACTGGAGTGCGGTGGCACGATCTCAGCTCCCTGCAAGCTCCAACTCCCAGGTTCACGCTATCCTCCTGCCTCAGCCTCCCGAGTAGCTGGGACTACAGGAGCCCGCCACCACGCCCGGCTAATTTTTTGTATTTTTGGTAGAGACGGGGTTTCACTGTGTTAGGATGGTCTCGATCTCTGATCTCGTGATCTGCCTGCCTTGGTCTCCCAAAGTGCTAAGATTACAAGTATGAGTCACTGTGCCCGGCCAATCTTTGCTTATTTTTAAGAAGATTGTCTTTCTGTGGTTAAGTTGCTCTATACAAATTCCGGAGACTAGACCCTTACTAGACATATTGGCTTCAAATATTTTCTCCAGTTCTGTAGGTTGTTTTTCATTATCTGACAATGTCATTTGATGCTCATAGTTTTCAATTTTAATGAAATCTAATTTATTAATTGTTACTTATGTTTTTTATGTCATTTCCAAGAAGCCTTTGCTAAATCCATCATCATGCAGATCTACTCCTGTGTTTTTCTCTAAGAAGTTTACACTTTTAGTTCATGTTTAAGTCACTGATCCATTTTGAGTTATTTTTTGCATACCATGTGAGTTAGGGATGGTTCCAGCCTCACTCTTTGACAATGGATATCCAGTTGTGCCTATACCAATTGCTGAAGACACTATTCTTTTCCACATTGACATCCTCTTCAAAAGCCAAAACAGCATGGTACTGGTACCAAAACAGAGATATAGACCAACGGAACAGAACAGAGCCTTCAGAAATAATACCACACATCTACAACCATCTGATCTTTGACAAACCTGACAAAAACAATAAATGAGGAAAGGATTCCCTATTTAATAAATGGTGCTGGGAAAACTGGCTAGCCATATGTAGAAAGCTGAAACTGGATCCCTTCCTGACGTCTTATACAAAAATTAATTCAAGATGTATTAGAGACTTAAATGTTAGACCTAAAACCATAAAAACCCTAGAAGGAAACCTAGGCAATACCATTCAGGACATAGGCATGGGCAAGGACTTCATGTCTAAAACACCAAAAGCAATGGCAACAAAAGTCAAAATTGACAGAAGGGATCTAATTAAACTAAAGAGCTTCTGCACAGCAAAAGAAACTACCATCAGAGTGAACAGGCAACCTACAGAATCGGAGAAAATTTTTGCAATCTACTCATCTGACAAAGGACTACTATTCAGAACCTACAAAGAACCCAAACAAATTTACAAGAAACAAACAAACAACTCCATCAAAAAGTGGGTGAAGGATATGAACAGACACTTCTCAAAAGAAGACATTTATGCAGCCAACAGACACATGAAAAAATGCTCATCATCACTGGCCATCAGAGAAATGCAAATCAAAACCACAATGAGATACCATCTCACACCAGTTAGAATGGCAATCATTAAAAAAGTCAGGAAACAACAGGTGCTGGAGAGGATGTGGAGAAATAGGAACACTTTTACACTGTTGGTGGGACTGTAAACTGGTTCAACCATTGTGGAAGACAGTGTGGCAATTCCTGAAGGATCTAGAACTAGAAATACAATTTGACCCAGCCATCCCATTACTGGGTATATACCCAAAGGATTATAAATCATGCTGCTATAAAGACACATGCACATGTACGTTTATTGTGGCACTATTCATGATAGCAAAGACTTGGAATGAACCCAAATGTCCATCAATGACAGACTGGATTACGAAAATGTGGCACATATACACCATGGAATACTATGCAGCCATAGAAAAGGATGAGTTCATGTCCTTTGTAGGGGCATGGATCCAGCTGGAAACCATCATTCTCAGCCAACTATTGCAGGAACAGAAAATCAAACACCACATGTTCTCATTTACAGGTGGGAATTGAACAGTGAGAACACTTGGACACAGGAAGGGGAACATCACACGCCTGTCGTGTGGTGGGGGGAGGGGGGACAGGATAGCATTAGGAGATATACCTAATGTAAATGATGAGTTAATGGGTGCAGCACACCAACATGGCACAGGTATACATATGTAACAAACTTGCACGTTGTGCACATGTACCCTAAAACTTAAAGTATAATAAAAAAGAAAAAAGAAAAAAAAAAGTCAATTGAGTGTATATATTTGGCATAAATTCTGGGTTCTAAGTTTTATTCCATTGCTTTATATGTCTATTGCATTCCATTGTTACACTGCTTTGATTATTGTAGCTTCAAGTAAGTTTTGAAATCAAGGGAAATTATTTGTCCAATATTGATTTCTTGTCAATATTTTAGCTACTCACAATTTCTTACTTTCCACATGAATTTGGAGTTGGCTTTTATATTTCTTTTTTAAAAAGGAAAGCAGTCAGGAGCAGTGGCTCATGCTTGTAATCCCAGCATTTTGGGACCCGAGGCAGGTGGATCACCTGAGGTCAGGAGTTCAAGACCAGCCCAACCAACATGGTGAAACCCCACCTCTACTAAAAATACAAAAAAATAGCTGGGAATGGTGGTGTGCCCCTGTAATCCCAGCTACTCTGAAGGCCGAGGCAGGAGAATTGTTTGAACCTGGGAGGCGGAGGTAGCTGAGATCGCACCACTGCACTACAGCCAAGGCAACAAAAGCAAAACTCCATCTCAAAAACAAACAAAAAACAAACAAAAAACAAACAAACAAAAAACAAACAAACAAAAAACAGGCAAAGCTGAAGGCTGTGTGACTCTTAAGAGGTATTGCATTGGATCTGTAGATTGCTTTGGCGAGTAAGTAAATCTTAACATTATTGTCATCCAAACCACGAACACAAGCTATCCTTTCACTTATTTGGATCCTCTTTAAGTTCTTTCAGCAATGTTTTGTAGTTTTTGTTGTGTGAGTTTTCAGCTCCTTATTTGAATTTATTACCAGGCTTTTTTTGGATGTTATTGTAGAAGGAATTGATTTCTCAATTTTCATTTCAGATTGGTCATTGCTTTTATATATAAAAACAACTGATTTTTGCATGTAGATCTTTTACCGTGCAACTTTCCTGAATTTTCTTTTTGAACCTAATAAATAGTTGTTTGTTTCTGTGTGCATTCTGTATGTAAAAGCATGTCTTTCATTAATAGAAATGGTTTTAATACTTTTTTTTTAGTTTTCTGCTGTAACAAATCACAACAAACTGCATGGCTTAAAACAACATAAATGTATTACCTTACATTTCTGGAGAACAGCAGTCCTAAATCAAAGTGTTTTTAGGACTGCTAAATCAAAGTGTACGCAGGGATGGTTCTTTCTGGCCACTCTGAAAGAGCATCTGTTCTACGCCTCTTCCCAGCTTCTGGTGGTTCCAACAATCCTCGCCTTTCCTTGTTTTCTAAACACTTCATTCCCTTTGCTACCACTATCTCCCATTGTGTCTCTCTGTTCGAATTTCCTTCTTGGTGTCACTTGTTCAGTGACACCGTCACTGAATTAGAGCCCACTCTACTCCATTATGACCTTATCTTAACTTGTTTCTATCTACAAACACCTTATTTCTAAGTAAGATTATATTTACAGGTACTACAGATTAGAACTTGAACATTTAATTTTGGAGACACAACGTAACCAACAACAATCTGCAACATACACAGTATTTTCTTCCCATCCAAGAATCCACAGAATGTTTAAATCATTCCAACATCAACTCTAGCCCAGCAACTCATTTAAATATCAATTCAAGAACACTCAAATATGATTTAAATCAGGTATGGGTGAGACTCTGGGTATGATTACCCTGGGGCTAAAATTATTCCTTGTCTGCAGACCTGTAAAACTTAAAAACAATTTATGTGCTTCTGAAACACAATGGCGAGACAGGCATAGGACAGACATTCCCATTTTTAAAGGCAGAAAAAAAGAAACAATAAAGAGATCACTGAGAACCAGTTTCCAGGCCAGTAGGAAAAATGTTATTAGGTTTCAGGGCCTGAGAATAATCCCATATGGCATGATGCACTGTCCCTCTGAGCCCAGAGAGTAGGCTTATCATGCCCTCATTTGAGACTTTTGAAGCCCTGTGAGCCCTTCTCTTGTATCATGGTGATAGCCCTACCCTCTTATCCTGTAGGAGTAGCAGTCCTCTGTAACCAAAGATGAGTTCTCAACCTCTGAAGTCAAGGAGGTGTTGGCCCCAACTCCTGGATCTACACTCTGTAGAGCCACAGGGGCAGTGGTGGCCCTCCTGGCCTCAGAGCAACCCTCAGATTCATTCATCTCTTGTCATGAGTATAACATGTTTGCAGCCAAGTAACTCTATTGGCCCGTTTCCTACCTATAGAATCCTACAAGTTCAATAGTCCTACTTTGTTTTATTTCATCTATTTCCTCTTCAGTCCAAACTCGCAGTATTTCTGCCAAAATGGTTGATTGATTCCATGTGACACATACCTGATAATTCCAGCAAACGTCCTTTAAGATATACTGTTTGTATTCTCTACAAAGCATGCTTTCTAATCTCTTGCAATATAGATATGGTAAGAAACTTTCAAATCTTCAATTTTGAGTTTCTTTCACTTAATAATTTATGTCTTATCTTATGTTTTTTCTCCCATATTTTACTCTAAGCTCCAAAGAGAAATCAGGGTGCAGCTTCCAGATTTGGCTTAGAAATTTCCTCAGCTAAATATCTAAATTAATTATATACAAGTTCTACTTTCCACTCAGAGTACATCACAATAAAGACAAACATTTTGGCCTTTAAACAAGAAAAATTTTCCTTCTAATTTCCAAGAACATGTTTCTCACTTATATTAAGCAATTGCATTTTTGGCCATTAAAAGTATTTTCAGGCACCTGTTTCACCAGACCTCTATTTCCTTGTACCAAATCTCTATTCATTTTTGGGGGGGCTGCTGTAACCAATTACTACAAGCTAAGTGGCTTACAGAAATGTATTCTCATATTAATCTGGAAGCCAGAAGCCGTAAATCAAGTGTCATCACAATTGTTTTCCCCTGTGAGAGTCTGTGAGAAAGAATATTTTATACTTCTCTTTTAGCATCTGGTGGTTGTCAGCAATCATTGACATTACTTGGCTTAGAGAAAAATGACTCTAATTTCTTGCTCCATATACATGGTGATCTCCCTAAGTCTGTGTCTCCCTGTCCTACTTCCCCTCCCATTATAATAACACTGAGTATCAAATTAAGGTACAACGTAAAAGAATATGGCGTCATTTTAACTTGATAATCGTTCAAAGAATTTTTTTTTCTTTTTAAGACTGAGTTTAGTTCTTGTTGCCCAGCCCCAGCCCAGGCTGGAGCACAATGGTGAGATCTCAGCTCACTGCAACATCCACCTCTCGAGTTCAAGTGATTCTCCTGCCTCAGCCTCCCCAGCAGTTGGGATTACAGGTGCGCACCGTCATGCCCTGCTAAATTTTGTATTTTTAGTAGAGACGGGGTTTCACCATGTTGGTTAGGCTCGTCTTGAACTCCATACCTCAGGTGATCTGCCTTGGCCTCCCAAAGTGATAGGATTACAGGCATGAGCCACCATGCCCGGCCTTCAAAGACTATTTTAAAATAAGATCACATTCACAGGTACTGGAGATTAAAATTCCAAAATATATTTTAGGAGAATACAATTCAATCCCCAATGCTTTCCAAATTGGATGCCCTTTATATGTTATTCCTGACTAATTGTTTGGGCCATAATTTCAGTGCAAGGTTGAATAGTAGTAGCAGAAACAGAAATTCTTCTTTGCTGGGACTTCTTTTGATTACTTACCTTATCTCTTCACTTGTTAAAGTTCTACTCAGATTTTTTGTTTATTCCTGTCAGTTTGGGTAGGTCGTATGTTTCTAGGAGTTTGTCCATTTCATCATGGCTACAACTGTTCATGATATTCTGCTACAATCATTTTATTTTTATGAAGTAGGTATTAATGTTCTCTTATTTTTGATATTAATTATTTGAATTTTCTAAGATTTTTTAGTCAATCTAGTCAAAAGTCAACTTTGTTGATGTTTTCAAAGAATTGGTATTTGCTTTCTTTTAGTTATTCTACTATATTTCTATATTGTATTTTACTTATCTTAAATGTAGAGTTTATTATTTTCTTTTTTCTCCTAACTTTCAGTTTAGCTTTAATTTCCTTTTCTCATTTATTTATTTTTATATTTTGGTTATAATTTTGAGTGCTTTCTTCTTTTGTAGTGTATTTACAACCATAAATTTCCTTTTAAGCACTACCTATCATGACTCTATTTATTCTGCATTTTCATTTAAAGCCATTACTGTTAATGAGGAACATACATCTGCTGTTTACTATTTGTTTTCCATATGTCATAACTTTTAGTCTTTCTTAATTCTTTTCTTAGTACTTTGTTTGTGTTTAATTGTTTTTCTGTATTATACCACTTGATTTTTGTTTATTTCCTTGTTAGTTTTTATTGGGAGTGAGGGATTAAAATTTGTTTCTTAAAACTATAACAATCTACTTTTAATTAATATATAATACTCAATTGCTTTCAAAAACTCTCCTCATCCTTCCCTATTACATTGTCACAAATAATAGTTTTACATATCTTGTATGCATTAACATAGAGTTATAATAGTTTTATTTATTTGTCTTTTAAGTCAGATAAGAACAAAGAGTTAAAGCAAACATGTAGTAATACTGTTTTTAAAAAATATTTACCTATATAATTATCTTTATCATTTTTTTCAAAAAGTTTTTCATACAACTTTCAGTTATTGTCTAACGCTCTTTTATTTGTGCCTGAAAGATCTCTTTAGCAATTCTTGAAGGGTAGATCTACTAGCAATATACACTTTCAACTTTCAATGTGTGGGATATTTTACCTTCTTAAGTTTTGAGACATAATTTCCTTTAATATAGATTTCTTTGTTCATTTTTTTATTGTTAGCATTTTAAATGTCATTCCACTGCCTTCTAATCTGTATGGATTTTCATGTGATATCTGCTGCAAATTAGATTATAGATAATTTGTACATGATGACTCACTTTTTTCAGGCTGCCTTCAAGGTTGTTTTAGTTATAAAAATATTTATTTTTTATAGCAAAGTAAAACTTGCTTATGTTTATTATGTAGAACATGATGCTTTGAAATATGTATACATTGTGGAATGGCTAAATCAAGTTAACTAACACATGCATTAGCTCATTACTTATCTTTTGTCTGTGGTGAAAACATTAAAATTCTGTTGTGGAATGTGGTCAAGTTAACTAACACATGCATTAGCTCATTACTTATCTTTTGTCTGTGGTGAAAACACTTAAAATCTGCTCTCAGTAACTTTCAAATACACAATCCCTTGTTATTTATCTCAGTCACCATATTATTCAATAGATCTCCTGAATTTATTCTTCTAGCTGAAATTTTGTATTCTTTGACCAACATCTACCCAATCCACATGGCTGAACCAGGAAGAAATTATGTTACGTGAAATAAGCCGGGCATGGAAAGAAAAATACCACATGACCTCACTTAGAGAGGATAATTCATTTTAGGAAAATCTTGAAAAGTTGATCTAATAGAAGCAGACAGTAGAAAAGTGGTTATTAGCTTTTGAGAGTGTGATTATGTTTTGTCTTCATGTGGATCTTTTTCGTTAAGTGTGTTGAACTTTTTGAATGTGTAAATTTGTGTACTTTATACAAGTTGGAAACTTTTCAGTCATTATCTATTTAAATTTCTTTTTGCTCTCTTCTTTCTCCTATTCTTCTGGGACTCCTATTATGTACATTTTGTTCCGCTTGATGGTTTTCCACAGATCTTTTGGGCTCTTTCAATTATTCTTCATTCTATTTTTCTTTCTGCTCTGCAGATTGTATAATTTTAACTGCCTTATCTTCAAGTTTGTTAAGACTTTATTCGGCCTACTCAGATCTACTACTAAAACATTTTAGTATGTATTTTATTTTATTTACAGTACATTTTTCCTTCAAAAGTTCCTTTTTGTAATTTTCTTTTTCTTTTTCTTTTTTTTTTTTTTTTGTGACAAGGTCTCACTCTGTCTCAGGCTGGAGTGCAGTGGTGTGATCATGGCTCACTCCTCGACCTCCTCGACCTCCAGGGCCCATATGATCCTTCTATATCAGCCCCCTGAGTAGCTGCAATTACAGGCACATGCCCCTATGCCTGGATGATTTTTTGTATTTTAGTAGAAATGGGGTTTCTTCCTGTTGCCCAGGTTGGTCTAGACCTCCTGGTCTCAAGCAATCCACCCACCTTGGCCTGATTATAGGTCTTTTAAAAAATAATTTTCATGTCTTTGATAGTATTCTTTGTTAAGATACTTTTCCCCAGGTCTCCTTTAGCATTTTGTCCATGGCTTTCTTTACCTCTTTGAGCATATTTAAGACTATATTTCAAATAATTGTCTAGAAAACCAATATGTGTGCTTCCTCAGGGCCTTTTTGTTAACTTCTTCTGCAAAAGACCATTCTTTTTCATTTTTGTATAATTTATTATATTTTCAAAATCTGAATATTTTTAGTATTATAATGTGGCAGCATAAAATTAGATACTTTCTTCTCTTCCAGGTTTGTTATATTTAGTTTGCTGTATATTGTAATTTTATTTGACTTTTCTAAACTTTCTTTGTAACGTCTGTATTCTCTGTTGTGTTTAGTTATCAGTGGTTTCTAGAGTCTCTAAGTTTTTTAACTAGTGGTCAGCTGGTGTTTGGCAGAGATTTCCCTAAAATGTTAGATATGAAAGTGAGAGACAGAAAGAGAGAGAGAAAAAGGAAAGAAAGACAAAGAGAGATAAAGAAAAGAAAGTAAGAAAATAAAAAGAAAGGAAGAAAGAAAGAAAATAAAGGCCATATAAAGAAAAATTGAAAGGCCGAAGGAAAAAAAAAAAAGAAAACCTGACTCAGTAGTTGAAGATCATCTGTTATTGCGGCCTTCAATGACCTAGCAAGACCATGCGAAAATATGCAATAGTTTTCCTTTTTGCTTGTTCTGAACCTAGAGACTAGTAAAGGTAAAAGCTGAATCTTGTAGTGTTTCCTAAGTATGTGTTCTACTTTGAGCATGTGTGTGGCTTCTTGAAACCCCTCATACAAGTGGAAACTTTTCCATGTCCTTATTTCTCAAAGAGATTATCAACTTGTCCTCTCAGGTTTTTGGCTTGCTTACTTGTTTGCCATAAGTGGCAGTGAGTTATTCGTTCTCTGTACAGTCGTTTAAAAAAATTCCCTCTGCACAGCCACTTTTCTGCCTGAAAGTTCTTAGTTACATAAAACAAAGGGAAGTAAATTGCATGAGTCCCTTAAGGAGCTCCCAGAATGTCACAATGGACAAACACTACTATTTGAAATAAGATCTAATTTACTTCTGGAACAATAGACCATCAAACCACTCTGGGAACATGGGTTGCCATGTCCACGACAATCACTGAGCCGGGGAGGTGGAGGAACAGCAAGGACAAGTAAAAACACCACAAAACTTTTCTATCATTTTTAAGTGCGATTTAAAAAATTTGTTTGGTTGGCTGCTGCTAACCTTTAACTGCATTACAGAGTTCTGACAATGTTGATTCTGACAGTTTTTTTTTTTTATCTTGGGTGCTGTGGAGGGATGAGTGCCTATGCTATAAATTTTGCTAATACCATCACAATTTGTCTTTGTTGTTTAGAATAAATATGTGCAATGCAATAATTATGGAATATTTATATTAAAAATGTGTTATTTATGTAAATCTTAAGATTATTTGGGTGTTCTATATTTTTATCTGGCAACCTATTTTGAATATATGCAGAGACATATATACATATACATATACATGCGGATATTGGCATGTAAAGATACATGGATACATATATATAAAATAAATTTTTTTTTCTGAGAAGGTATAGTGTATAAATTGATGAAAGATTAGAACATTAAACAAATGTAAAAACAGAAAAATTAATATTTTATTCAAGTTAAACAGCATGAAGATAGGGTTATAAAATAATGATGATACTTTAAGGATGAGAAAGTATTACAGACAGTCTTCATCAATGATGGATGAAGTTCAATATAAAGCTAGTTATTGCATATTTCATTGATTCTAGGGAAATTTCTTTTTTCCCATTTTAATATATTCATCACATCATGTGCCTTGTATACATGGACAGCATCACATGTTATTTAATTCAAGTTTTGATTTTGAATTTTTATTAAAGTGTCTCTTAACATGTTATTTCACATTTCAGTCATAAAATGTGAAGTTACTGTATAATCAAAATAGTTACTTTTTATCACTTTAGGAAATTCAATTAGTCAATGTTCCCAATGGAGTTGATCTCAAACTTACCAAAACCAAAACAAAACAACTTTAGGGTTTCAGATTTGGGGGATTTGAATATTGTGGATTTGTGGACAAGGAGTCACTATATATATATTTGTGTGTGTGTGTGTGTGTGTATACAAACATCATGTTTTTACTTGGTAAAAAATAAGATTACTCTTTTTAATGTGCTGTGTAATCAATAGACAATTCTTCATGTATTAGTTTCCTTAGACTGTGATAAAAAAATTACCATTAACTTGATGGTTTAAAACAACAGAAATGTAATCTCTCATGATTTTGCAGGCAGATGTCTAAAATTAAGGTGCTGGCAATGATACCCTTTCTCTAAAGGCTCTGGAAGTGCCTCTCCCATCTTAAAATTAGCTCCTAGAGTTTCTTGGCTTGTGAAAGCATATCTATAATCCCTGCCTCTCTCATCACTTAATCTTCTCTCCTGTCTCCTCTCTGTCTGTGGGTCCTCATTTATTATAGTTCTTATGAGGAATCTAGTCATTGGATTTAGGATCTCTCAAAATGTAAATGATCCCTCATCTTGTAATTCTTATCCTAATTACATCTGCAAAAACAATTATTCCCAATAAGGTCACATTCTGAGGTTCTGAGTGGACACATATTTGGTAACCACTCTCCAACCCACTACACTTAAAAATGCATTATATATTCATATTTTCTACTACTAACCTTTGCCTTTAACATAATTATTAAGAATTTTATTTCATTATTTTCTGTTTGGAACAATGTCTTAAAATCATAAAATTCTCAGACATGAGTTAGAACTTAAGAATTATTAAAGAAGAAATCCTTTTACCATTACGTATTAGATAACTAGTGCCCAAATACTTTCAACTATTTTTTTTTTTTTTTTTTTTTTTTTTTGAGACGGAGTCTCGCTCTGTAGCCCGGGCTGGAGTGCAGTGGCCGGATCTCAGCTCACTGCAAGCTCCGCCTCCCGGGTTTACGCCATTCTCCTGCCTCAGCCTCCCGAGTAGCTGGGACTACAGGCGCCCGCCACCGCGCCCGGCTAGTTTTTTGTATTTTTTAGTAGAGACGGGGTTTCACGGTGTTCGCCAGGATGGTCTCGATCTCCTGACCTCGTGATCCGCCCGTCTCGGCCTCCCAAAGTGCTGGGATTACAGGCTTGAGCCACCGCGCCCGGCTAATACTTTCAACTATTATGTTTAATGCATTAAACTGCTCAATGGATGCTAATTTTGTAATTGCCTAAACTCTTGCTAGATTATCAAAAATCTGCAGGTTCACATAGAACTCAAATTAGAAAAAAATGCACATAATTATTGCCTTTTGACCTCAATTTTTTCATGAAATCATCAGTTTCATTTGGTAAATTATGTGACTTCATTTTTTCTAACAAAAGCTAATATATGGCAGTTAAAATGCTCTACCAAAGAAATATAATATTTATTTTTTTTTTATTTGTGGTCCAAGACTTGTGAGTGATCAAAAAAATCTTTTCATAGGCAAGTTGGCAAAAAAAGAAATATAATATTTATATTTACCAAGACTTGTGAGTGATCAAAAAACTTTCATAGGCAAGTTAAAAAACGAAATAGAATTGAATAGAATGACTTTTAAAAATGATTTATGTTATTATTCATGTGATTGTTCTTTTTGCAATGTATGAATTCTAGAGCACTATATAAACACATTTAAAATCTAAAGTGGTTTTATAGTTTTAGAGGAGCAATATTTTTAACCTAATACTTTCACAAAAATGATACAAACTTGTTGATTGCTGAAAGCAGGAAGATAAATTACATGATAACTTCTACAAATGATCAGTTTCAGAGAGTACTACATTATTATTAAGACATTATATTTTCATTCAAGGTTAAAAAATTGAACGTTTCAGAAAGTATCCGTGTTAAGTAAATTATGTAAATTGTAACTAAATTAGCCTGCATTGAAGAAATATGTTAATTTTTAACCTGCTGACTTACACTTAGAAAATTGCTAAATGCTAAAAGTGTCTAAACATTTCAGTTTGAGTGCATTATTAAAAATATAATGATAGAGTTCCTTATGCAATTTTTATTTAACAACTAAAAGGGTGATTCTATGGCACTATAATTAAGCTCTTCAAAGCCTTCATTTATAAAGATCCTTCCATAGTTACCATTTTATTAAAGCTAAATAAAAATTACATTGATACTTGAAGCATTTTCATATGTAGATGTTTCTATATATTATCCATGAAAGTTGCAGCACTCTATTTACTCTTCTACTTTTCTCTCATTTTGATTGCTTTTTATCTGTAGGAATTATATTTTTAAAAAAATTAGCCATATTTTAATTTATCAGATGATATATTATGCCTATCAAGTTGTTTCATTTTAACTTGTCCATGGCCTAGAAGCCCAAAGAAATGGTATTAGTAGGAGGGACATCTAATTTCAGGAGCATATTGACTGGTGCATTAATATGGGACTATGTTCTAAATTGTTAATTACACCAACAGGATAAAATATATTTAATCAAATATATTATCTTATTTGTTGGTGAGGGCATTTATTTGTGAATAAGCTAAGTTTTAAAACTAATTTCTCAGAACAACTAAATAAGTTTGATTTTATATTTTATGTAGAATAATTTGTGAAAACATTTATATTCTCAATACAATCAATAAAAATTTTCATGATTTTCAGAAGAAAAAATCAAAATGTGTACATGTGCTCTACATATTTGCAACCCTGAAATGAAGTTATTAATTTCTGAGATAGAAAAAATCATCTAAATGAATTAAATAAAAACATATTATAGTATTCAAATTTGCACAACATTATACAATAAATATAAAATAAAAATAATATTTCTGATTTTTTTATACTAATTCATGTGTAGATAGATTTTTATCATCATCAGGGAGCCATTACTGAATATAACAGAAAATTTCTTTTTTGTTGTTTGGTTTTACTATTTATATTCAGTTCATGATATGGCTGATAGTTCCTACAAGGCAGAACTCCAGTTCCCAGAGTTAATTTATTCAAATAGTACATAACTTCATTTTTAAATGGCAGACTTTTTAACCTGAAAATATATTAGAATAAAAATGTGAGGTCATAAAATAGGACAAGTTAATAATAATAAAAAGGGTAAAGGTAGAGAGAAAAGTGTCCAATAATTATTTCTGAGGTAGAATATAGATAAACCCTTGTGGCCAATGACACTGGTTGCCTACATATTACTCTTACTTCCTAAGAGAAATCTAGTTTTACTAAGGAGGTTTGCACCTAGGAAATGAAACTGTGATAAGCATAAATTAATGATTGTATCCCTTTCTACTTTGACCATGATCAATTTACGCATACTTCTGGCAACACTAGGATTTGTTTCTATCCTAGAATAGAGAAAGAGAAAAGAAGGGGGGAGAGAGAGAGAGAGAGAGAGAGAGAGAGAAAGCGAGAGAGAAAGCAAGAGAGAGAGAGAGAGAAAGCGAGAAAGAGAGAGAGAGAGGCCTCACTGGTTCCTATGAATATGGTTGAGTAAATCTGATGCGTGTACCTGTGGCAGCTCTCTTGTGATCATGTGAGGAAGCATCACCTAGACTCAGATGATGGCAGACTAGAAAATGAAGGTATCACATCCGTGCACAGACAAGATGTCCCACATTTATACATTCTGTTAAATGAATAATAGTCATTGTAAATGCTAAGTCGGAGTTACTTAAAATTTCTATTACCAATAGTCAAATGCATTCTATAAACATGCTTTTAAATGATGCTGATTGAAAGAGGCTGCAGTACAGTATTTTCACATAAGGACTCTTCATAAAGGTGAAAGTCACTTGTCTCAAGAGAATCATAAAGATCTTCCTATCAAAGTTAACTTCTAAGAGCTCTGAAGTAAAAAGTATTGGGAATTTACGTGAAAGGCAGTCAACAGTAGAGCAGTCCAGTCACTTGTTATAATATTCATGTCTATTTCAACTTACAGAGTTGCTAGCAGAAGTAATTAAACTCTTGGTTAGAATTAAACCACAAAAAGCAAGGCAGGAAAAGTCAGCATTTTTTCTCCAGGGTATAGTACTTGCTTAGAGTAATATCCAGATAAGATAGACAATAATACTCCTAAATTGCACTCTAAAGAGGAGCTCTCAATCACAATCTCAGAAAAAAGGAGCTCCAACTTCCCGTTCATGAGAGGAGCCCATTCAGGAAGCAGACCTACTTACATAGCAGCTGAGGACAACCACAGCAGCTAGTCAAATAAACCAAGTTTTTTTTCCTTCAATCTGAACGAACTAACAAACAAGCAAAATGTAATATAATAAAGTAGAGAGATCAATTTAAACAATTAGATAAAAACAAAAATAATTAGAGAATGAAAATGAATTTTTAAAGGAAGAAAGTATTGCACTCATAAAAAGCATGAAAAAGGATACGATAAGTAGGAAGAGTCAAATAAGATAATTGCCAATGAAAAACAAAAGACTTCTAAAGATAAAAACTGACATAAGCCTTCAGAGTAAAATGCTTTGTGTTATTAGTATATGAATGAAAAAGACACCCTAAAATACAGTGCGGCAAAATTAAAGAATATTAAAGCTTCTAGAGAAACACACATCTTCACTCATAAATTTTAACACCCAAATAAAAGCTTGTGTCTGGCTCCAGAAGTAGAGCAGGAAATATACACAAACTGCGGATAGAGCATCTTTTAGTGTCAATAAGTAAAAAGGGTTAAAAAAAAAAATTGGAGTGTTTCAAAAGTACAAAAGAGTTAACTGACAGAATAACCAAAGGCCAAAGCTGAAATAAGTTGAGGAACAAACTAGTGTTGATTGTAACTCAAAATATAAAACAAATATTCATAAGTTTATACTGACATGATGTTATATACAAATGTTGAATGAACAAATAAATAAAGGGGAACACAAAGATATTCTAAGCAGAAACATTCCAAATCATTTATGTGGATATTTGGCCTTCAAAAAAGGTGGAACACAACTACCTACTTCTTAAGTGTAGGCTGCACTTCTTGACTTCTTAATAAAAATTACAGTAGAGAAGTAAGAAAAAGTAACTTTACAGTTGAGAAACTAGACAATCCTCAACCATGGTTCAACCTCAGCAGTTATAAATCATGTTGATAGTATGGACCCTTGACATAAATTAAAGATAATGGCACTTTATCTTTGTGGTCTTCCTCTCAAAATTCCATAACCATAGTCCAGTCATAAGAAGAATATCTCAAAAAATGCTAATTGAGGGACATTCTGTAAATCCCTAACCAACACTCCTCAAGGCTTTCTATGTTATCAAAAACAACAAAAGTATGAAAAAACTATCATAGCCAAGAGAGGCATAAGGAGACGTGACAACCAAACAAAATGTGATATCTTGTATTGGATCTTGGAACAAAATAAGGGCATTAGGCATAACTAATGAAATTAATAACTATGTATCACTATAGGTACATTAAATATAACAAATACATTATACTAAGGTAATAGGTTAATAATAGGAGAAACTGAGTGTGTGGTATGTGGGAACTCCATACTATCTTCACAGTTTTTCGTAAATCTAAAATTGAATGAATGAGCAATAACTTTAATATTTAAAAAATTAATTATAAAATGTTTGAACCACCTAAGTGTAACTATCAACCTGACAATAGATTTTCTGTCAAGCACACCAAGTATTAGAAGAAATAATTCAGAGGGTAATTATTTTTAATATATAAATGAATATACCAACACGTTTCCTACTATTATGTGTATTTGATATTCCATTATTCCCTTAAATGAATTTGTATGGGGATATACTCAATCCAAATAATAGAGAAAAATTGGGGAAAAAACCCAGAATATCGAGGAGTGCAGTTCTAACCAAGAAAAATAATGAAAAGAAGTCCCAGAATGATGCTTTGGAAGAAAGCCTTTAAATGAGACTTTACTGGTTGAAGAAGAGGGCAGGAGGCTTCTTGGAAGGGTGACCATCAAAAAAGAGATTTCCATGCAATAGAGAAGATAACTCAA
Source organism: Macaca thibetana thibetana (assembly GCF_024542745.1). NCBI lineage: Eukaryota > Metazoa > Chordata > Mammalia > Primates > Cercopithecidae > Macaca > Macaca thibetana. Next base: position 66,567,568 of record NC_065594.1, read on the forward strand.
CATGGATACACCCAAAGACAGGAGACTGCATATTGCTACTTTTAATAATATTCATTCATGACTTTAAAATCAAGGAAAATCAAAACCAGGAAATAAAAAATTGGTACCAAATGTATAGCATCATTATGTATGACATTGGGCTTTGGGAGAAGGAATTGTGACACTAATATTCTTCTTTCTATAGCAAAAATTATTTGCAAAGTAGCATACGCCACATGTGTTTTTATATTTTAGAATCCACCTTTTCTCCAAAACAGGAATAAGTACTGTGACAAAACTATATAAATCATGGCAAAAATTTTAAAACCCCAACAGTATAAACGTTTACATATTCAGATTACTGCATTTTTATAGTTATGAATTTGATTACCCACATAGTGGGTGTCAATTGTTGAGAATTTATGGAATAATTTTCTTTTCAAAAAAATTTCTTATTTTTAAATTTGTAGGTGAGAATATACATTTCTATGTCTGTAGAGGAAATATTAAAATTCATTATTAATTATCATTTTATTACAAAGAAATTTATATGTCAAATTCTATGGAATTTGTTTTTCTGTATTGCCTTCTCAGCATACCTTTTAGCAGCAAAACTTACCTGATTACAAACATAAAGGATGCTATGCTTTTAAAAATAATGCCATCTATGAACAAAAAAATAAAGCTGAACACAAACCATGCTATGTATCTGCGATATCTCAATATAAACAGGATTTGGCAGGGGCAAAAAGTTGGCAGTGAATTTATGAAGAGAATCATAGTAATAAATGAAAACGTGTTATGAGCCTACAGTCACATCATTTTTCCTGAGTTTGACAGTGTATATAGATTAAATTCAAAACACATATTTGTGGGTGACCACCTGCCCCAGATTCTATGTTAGTTATTAATGATATAGGTATAAAAAGGTTCTCAGCTCTTTCTTCAAAACCAAACAGTTTAATAGAAGAGGCAGAGATGTAAAACAGTCTTACGGTCCTTTTGGTAGATGTAAATGTAATCCAGACTTAAGCTGCAGTTTCTCTGACAATAGAAATCTAAATGTAATTTAAAGTAACCCTATTCATGTTTTGTCCACTATTTCTCCAAATACTGGAAGGTTTAGGTTATATCATGGCCTCTCTGGCTCTTTTTTTTTCCCTCCCATCTGAATGTATATTCTCCAACCTACAGCTTTGTCTTTTGTTTCTGATTTGGCATAGAGGAGAAGTTGGATCTTGGTCCCTTTTCATAATTAATATAGAGAAATCCAACAAAATATACAAACCAAAAAAGGCAAAATCAACAACCTGTCCTTGTATATCGCACACATCCGTAAGTTCATTTTTGAGGTGAGTCACAGGGGATTTGAATAGCAACCAAAGAAGTAATTTAATTTTCAGTTGTAGACATCCCAGTTCTCAAAAGTACTGTAATCAGTTTGCCATGATTCTCAGCCAATTCACTACTCTCCTCTTTCCTCTACTCTAAGCTGCTTCTAAATTCCTTTTCTTTTTTAATGCAGAGGGTATTAGCTATCTTGTATTGCCTGTCTCCTCAGGAAATTACTTTCTCTCATGAACTCTCTTTTTATTTCAATTGATTTATAAAAGTGCTTTTCTAAATAACAAGTGTTCTCTCCCTGTAGGAGTTTCTCTTAAAAGCATCACAGAATTATTTTTTCTTGTAGCTGCAAGTTAATATAAGTTAATACGTGAAAATAAATGTTAAGAATGAAATAAGGATAGGTAACATATATTGAGCTCTTAAAATATGCCAAATTTAAAATTACATCACATAAATTATACATGCCCCATGATGTAGATATTGTGCTGATATTTTCATTTGGTACATTATTTTTTAATTCACTGAAATTAAAATTGCAAAAGCAATTATAGTTCAGCAAAACCGTATGAACTTTGGGAGACGATGTTTTTCTAAAACAAGCACATCTAACTTTAAGTGTGAAATATATTGGAAGTATCCAAAGCATATAGAGCGTAGATGGGAATTTGTGAAGAAGGGAGAATAATTTTAAGTACAAAGACATTAAAACAGCATGGTTGAAATGGAGAGGCATAAGGATCTCAAAATGGCTAGCCTGTTACTTGCCATGATAAATGGGTATTAGGTTGTGAAGAGTGTAGTTTGAAGAAGCAGTCATAAGCTAGAGCACAACAGAACTCCTTAGGAGAAAACACTAAGGATATTAATATCTATTTTAAATTTTTTAGAAGCTGATGATATTTATGCTATGTACAAAGATGTAAAGTATTTTCACAAATCTACTTTTAAAGGTGGAAAAACTTAGAAGAAAAGCAAGATGACATTTAAAGAATACCATCAAAGATGATGATATCAAAGAAGAATATGCAAAGCTGTTATAATAGGTTAGCAAATGCACAAAACCCAAAATATATATTTGTACTTAGTACCAGTTATTTTATATCAATGTTACTGAATTACATAAATATTTACATTATTCTTGAAGTTAAAGGAAATCTACCACTAAACCAGGACATACAAAGCCATTTACACCATTTTATGTTTTATTACTGGATTTTGCAGGTGGTAATTTGGATTTTCAAAAGTTGAAAATACACTGAGTAGAGATTTTATGTTTTATTTCTGTGAAATGCAGTAAGAAATATTACCTTTACTTTGCAGATAATAGCAGCAGAAATGATAAGAGTTCATTTTAAATCACAAAAATGTTACAATATTTGCTTGCAATTTCAGAAGAGAAGTCATTGACAAAATAAGAATGTGAAAATTATATTTTCAACATTATTTTTCCACAAGGTGCATACTAGTCTTCAAGTTCTGCTCATCTGGAATTCTTGCTTTATAAATAAGACTTTGAATTAATCACAGTTATATATAATCAATAATTATATTTTCATAATCAAATTTCAAAAATATTTGGTATATATTCTGCACATTTTCTCAGGGATTTAAAAAGCTATTTAAACAGTTTTATTTTTCACAGCTTTTTAAAATAACAGCATGTCATGTAACTTTTAAGTTTCAAAAATGAAATATACTTAATAAAACTGAAATGAAACTAATAAAAAGTATAAATATAACAACTCCTTCACAATTTATGTCTATGACATTTTGATTATGAACATGATTGCTTTGCCATGCAATTGTTTATATTCTAGAGGAGTGATTCTTATCTGGCGTATCATGGCACCCCTCAGAGACACAGCTGCCACTTGACACATCATAAACTTGTGTGGGATCTAAATAAAATTTAAAATCATGCAAGTAAATGTTATGAACTAGACATATTAGTAGAGGAGACTTTCAAATTCCGTTAGGACATAAAACAAACTTCACATAATATTATTCAACATAGTAACTCAACAGGCAAGTGCTAGTACTACTAGTGATGCTATGTAGATTTTACAATATTAGCATAGCTGTATTGCTTTAGAATAAAATGAACTTGAAAGATTGACAAAATTATTTTAAAATTTATAAACTATTCATTTTGTGTAATGAGTCCCTCAATTCAGTAGCCTCTTTTAGTGACAATCTGACTTTTTTTTTTTCCTAATTGTTTCAATGAGTTCAAAGAAGTAGTAAATATTGATGAAAGTTGGGTATACAGAAGGGCAGAGATTTAAGTGGCAATGTTTCAGAAACTGATTTGAGGTGAACAGATTGTCCAGCTTGGGCTCAAGCAGAGAGCACATCTGAATGCCACAGTTTCTCATGGCGAGTTTTGATTAATTAATCTTAATTTAGTGCTTAGAGGTCTTTGAATATTTAATGCTGGACCTGATTCAGGAGTGTTGAAACCTTATAAACAATCATCCATCAGGATGTGACGTGATAGTTATTTTGTGGCCTGATATTCATTTTCAACTTCTACTCATCTATATGCAACAGAGATAATGTCAAGAACTGATATTTATTCCAAAACAGCATCAAGAAAATAATTCATTAAGATACAGAGTTGAGCTAGTACTCTGCTGTTGAAAGTGTTAATAAAAAACAATCTTGAATTAAACAAATTAAACACTCCTGACTTGTTTATTTATTTTACTTTATTATTAATTAATCCTTAGTGTTCTTTTAGACCCAGCCTAACGTAGTACTTACAAGCATCATTTATTATTCTAAGTGTGATACATACATATATATTTACCCTAGTTGTATAATAGGTACTATAATTATCCTCAGTTTAGACATGAAGTAGGAAAATGTATGTAAATAGCCTGATGCATTAATAATCCAAAAAGGTGAGGCCAAAGTTTAAACCTAAACATTCTGGTACTAAAGCACCATATTGTGTATATGTGCATATATGCCCACAACGACACACACACACACATACACATATAAAATACACTCCACACATACAAATATTTACACTATGTGTGTATTATATGTGTGTGTATATGTCTGCATGTATATATCTGAGCATAACACTAGGTTGGGTTAATTTCCTTCCCCTTTTTAACTATTAACTATGTGTATATTAACTATTTAACTATTAACTATGTGTATATTAACTATGACTGTTAGTTAAATATTAATCTCCCTTACAGAGATAGATTATAATACTCACTACAGTTTAAAACACTCCAAAACACTTAGCATATATATATTCTCTTGTAGTTTTATGATTTATTTGAATACCATGTGTATTAGTATGCATAATAAGATTTCAATCAATGCTTTATACCTACAGAGGACTAAAACCATAAAAATTTTCTTTCTAAAACATTTAAAATATATTCTGTAAAGCCAATGATTGTATTATTTAAATGGACTATGATCATATAGAAGAATTTTAATGACTTATGTGTAGCTATATGAATATATTTTAGAGCTTTATTGGTTACACTTGGTATGTTGCTTGCATTTGCCTACTTTATTAAAACCAATAATATTGTTACAACAGAGTTTCCTAGACTTACTGCTTTATGACCTTTTCAAAATTACAATATTTTGCAGGAAATTGATTGCAGCTAAAAATTAAATATGTGCTTAAAGTAAATAGCAGGCATATTATAAACAAAATTATTATTAGAACTGATAAATAAATTTAATGTGTATGCCTTTAAATTTTTCCAGTCATTAAGATAATGAAATTAAATGCTCTTGATGTATTAAAGTAACCAAATCACAATAAATTCAATACTTTAAACCTTAATACTTTTGTTACAAAATGACATACACACCAACATTTTTAATGAAAACAGTTTTTGCTCTTTAATATGAATCTACTTATTATATTGAAGTATGAGAAATTGCAGTATTATCATATCACTTGTAGCAGCAATTATTTTCCAATGCTCAGCTTTCATCCCAGCATAAAATGAAAAAAAAATGATTTTGAACATGCAACTTGAAGCCATTTCTTCTTTTATAGAATTTGAGTATTTTTGTTTTTCACGTTTAAAGAAATTTTATCATGTGAAGTTTATCAATAACATAGTCTTATAAGTTAAAGAAGTACATTTTTCTTATAAATTTACACGTTTTTAAAGTATGGATTAAATAATTGAAGCTCTTTTTCTTCAGATACATGTTATGCATTGATCCATGGAAAGAAACTGAAAAATAAGTGAATGTGGGATAATCTAGAAAGAGTTTTTATTTAAATGGAAAAGATATATATTCCTGATTTAAAAGTATGGATAGTCTTATGAGATTTTAATTTGGAGAAATTTTGTAGATGACAAGGAAATTATTTAAAACAAAGGTAGAACTGTGCAATGTTTTACATTCATTTGTCTATTATATTGATGTAACCTGAAGCAAAGGCCTAATTAGTATTGACTTTAGGTCACATCCATAGCACTGCAGGTTGCCATGGCAATAGTAATCTATCTGACATTAATGACATTATAATGAGCATAAAAATGATGTAAATCATAATTAAAGTGAAGATTAATTACTTATCTTGATCTTGGGGGAAGTCTGAGAATGCAATTTAAAGCGTTTATAATGAAAAGTAACTATAAAGTCATGCTGTAGGAAATTCAGGTAGTTTACAAGGTTTAATCTCTGACTGCATGCTCAAGAGAGATTGAGCTTCTATTATAGCACATGAATTTGTTTTGACATCTGACTTTGTTTGAATTCACCGTAGGTAATAAAATGTGTTCTTATTTAATCTATTCTTCTGTCACTCATTTCTCTATGGAAGGGTCATCAGTCAGGAAAATAGTTAACTTGTCAACCTGTGGACATTTTCCTGAGATAGGACTGGTTGTACCAGCCAACTTCATGAACTGTACATTTCGCACTAAGAGTATGGTTTGAGTCTGACCACATGAGATATATATCAGTTATTAAATTGGTTCATGTTTTATAATGACAAAAAATAAAATATATGTAAAGCTATTTCTCTGAGGGATGTCATGATACAGCAAATATAAATCATGGTTTATGAATCTTTTTAACAGTTTAATTATATCTGGTTTTTATGTCTTTAAAATATTAAACTTTTAAATATTAAAACAGTTTCTTTCACATTTACGTTTATATTAGTAGTGCAAACTAAGGATTTAAAAATTATTTAAAAGCATAAAGAATCAAATAATCAAGCATTGTATCAATATATGTATTCATGTGATACAGATTTTTATTCTGAGAGAACCATCCATTTAAATAATAATAGTCATGGAATTACACAATTTTGTTTTAACTCTTTTGTGCCATATGACATTCAATAACATAGTCTGATGTATTATCATATAAATTATGCAAAACTTAGTAGCCAAGAGAAACTATTTAATTTTGCTCTGGATTTTGTGGAACAGTTTTTCAGGAGTTCAGTTGGGCTCTACATCTGCAAAAATGATTCACTTGCTGCCATTTAGCTGGTGACTCACCTTGACTGGGAAATTCAAGATAACTTAACTTATTAAGCTTCTCACTTGTGCTGGAATGACTGAGACAATGGAGGTTGGACAAAATCTCTCTTTCTCTTTATATGTTCTTTCTGTATGACAAACTTTGGCTTCCTCACAGAATAGGTTTTTTCAGGGTATTCACACTTCTCATATGGTAGTTCAAAATGTTCCAAGAGATCTACATGAAATCTGCAGCAGTTTATGTAGCCTAAATTCAGGCTGCATTCTTCCATTTTTATGACATTCCTTTGGCTACATAAGAAGAGTCTAAGTGAATATGAAAAGGTGTGGTGTCTAAGTGAATATGAAAAGGTGTGGTTCATTGGGGACCATTATAGACTGTCTATCTCAGTCGGCCTTCTCAGCCCCAGGGATTTTCATTCCTTCCATGTGCAAAGTACACTCATCCCTTACAGAAACCCCCAAAAGTCTCATTTCATTATGATAGCATCTCAAATGTTATGGAGCTCGTGGTCTTGTTAATGTGCACATAAGTTTCCTTGGATATAATTTCTTAATCAGAGTTTCTATAAATCTCAAGTTCTGGGAACTTAACAACAGATTATCTTTGACTGAAAGATTCAAAATACAGTGTTGAGATAGGGATAATATATAACACTGTACTAGTCTGTTTACATGCTGCTGATAAAGACATACCAGAGACTGGGCAATTTACAAAAGAAAGGGGTTTATTGGACTTACAGTTCCACATGGCTAGGGAGACCTCACAATCGTGGCAGAAGGCAAGGAGGAGCAAGTCACATCTTAAGTGGATGGCAGCAGGCAAAGAGAGAGAGCTTGTGCAGGGAAACTCCCCCTTATATTACCATCAGATCTCATGAGACTTATTCACTCTCAAGAACAACAAGAGAAAGACCTGCCCCCATGATTCAATTACCTCTCACTAGGTCCTTCCCACAACACATGGAAATTTCAGGTGAGATTTGGGTGGGGACACAGCCAAACCATATAATTCCTCCCCTGGCCTGTTCCAAATCTCGTATCTTCATGTTTCAAAACTAGTCATGCCTTCCCAACAGTCCCCCAAAGTCCCAACTCGTTTCTGAATAAACTCAAAAGTTCACAGTCCAAAGCCTCATATGAGTCAAGGCAAGTCCCTTCCACCTATGAGCCTGTAAAATCAAAAGCAAGTTATTTACTTCCTAGATACTATGGGGGTACAGGCATTGGGTAAATACAGCCATTCCAAATGAGAGACATTAGCCAAAACAAAGGGGCTACAGGCCCCATGCCAGTCTGAAATCCAGCAGGGCAGTCAAGCCTTAAATCTCCAAAATGATCTCCTTTGACTCCATGTCTCACATCCAGGTCATGCTGATGCAGGAGGTGGCTTCATATAGCCTTGGGCAACTCCTCCCTCTGCCTTTTCAGGGTACACCCTCCCTCCTGGCTGCCTTCACAGTCTGATATTGAATGTCTGTGGCTTTTCCAGGTGAATGGTGGAAGCTGTCTATGGATCTACCATTCTGGGCTCTGGAGGATAGTGGCCCTCTTCTCACAGCTCCACCAGGCAGTTCCCCAGTAGGGACTCTGTGTGGGGTCTTCCACTCCACGTTTCCCTTCTGCACCGACCTAACAGAGGTTTTTCATGAGGACCCCACCACTGCAGAAAACTTCCGCCTAGGCATCCAGGTATTTTCATACATCCTCTGAAATCTAGGCGGAGGTTCCCAAACCCCAACCTTTGATATCTGTGCACTCGCAGGATCAACACCATGTGGAAGCTGCCAAGGCTTGGGGCTTGCACCCTCTGAAACCACAGCCTGAGCTCTACATTGGCCCTTTTCCGGCATGGCTGGAGTTGCTGGGACACAGGGCAACAAATCCCTAAGCTGCACACAGCACGAGGACCCTGGGCCCAGCTCACAAAACCACATTTTCCTCCTGGGCCTCCAGGCCTAGTGATGGGAGGGGCCACCTTGAGGACCTCAGATATGTCCTGGAGACATTTTCCCCATTGTCTTGGGGATTAACATTTGGCTTCTCATTACTTATGCAAATTTCTGCATTCTGCTTGAATTTCTTCTCAGAAAAAAAGATTTCCTTTTCTATCGCATTGTCAGGCAGCAAATTTCTGAACTTTTTTGCTTTGTTACCCATTTAAAGCTGAATGTCTTTAATGGCACCCAAGCCACCTCATGAATGCTTTGCTGCTTAGAAATTTCTTTTGCCAGATACCCTAAATCATATCTCTCAAGTCCAAAGTTCCGCAAATCTCTAGGGCAGGGGCAAAATTCCTCCCAGTCTCTTTGCTAAAACATAACAAGAGCCATCTTTGCCTGAGTTCCCAGCAAGTTCCTCATTTCCATCTGAGACCACCTCAACCTGGACTTTATTGCTCATGTCACTATCAGTATTTTGGGTAAAGCCATTCAACAAGTCTCCAGGAAGTTCTAAACTTTCCTACATTTTTCCTGTCTTCTTTTGAGCCCTCCAACCTATTTCAACCGCTGCCTGTTACCCAATTCCAAAGTCACTTCCAAGTTTTCAGGCATATTTCTTAGCAGTACCCCACTCTACTGGTACCAATTTATTGTAGTAGTCAATTTTCAGGCTGCTGATAAACACCTACCCGAAAATGAGCAATTTACAAAAGAAAGAAGTTTATTGGACTTACAGTTCCATATGGCTGGGGAGACCTCAAAGTCATAGTGGAAGGTAAGGAGGAGCAAGTCACATCTTATGTAGATGGCAGCAGGCAAATAGAGAGCTTGTGCAGGGAAACTCCCCCTTATATTGCCATCAGATCTCATGAAACTTATTCACTCTCACAAGAACAGCACAGAAAAGACCTGCTACTATGATTTGATTACCTCCCACTGGGTTCCTCCCACAATATGTGGCAATTGAAGATGAGATTTGTGTGAGGACACAGCCAAACCATGTCAAACAGTAGACACTCTCTGTCAAAAAGTGGGGCTGGAGGAAGGTATGCAGAAGTGAATCCAGCTGAGAATATAATCAGTAATTAGTGCCCAGTCATGCTTCCTTGGTATAAATTGTGTGACTATTGGGTATACTGTCTGGTGTATTTCAATAGAATACTATTCTCGTATTCTAACTTTTTTTTTTTTTTTTTTTTTTTTTTTTTTTTTTGAGACGGAGTCTCGCTCTGTCACCCAGGCTGGAGTGCAGTGGCCGGATCTCAGCTCACTGCAAGCTACGCCTCCCGGGTTCACGCCATTCTCCTGCCTCAGCCTCCCGAGTAGCTGGGACTACAGGCGCCTGCCACCTCGCCCGGCTAAGTTTTTGTATTTTTAGTAGAGACGGGCTTTCACTGTGTTACCCAGGATGGTCTCGATCTCCTGACCTCGTGATCCCCCCGTCTCGGCCTCCCAAAGTGCTGGGATTACAGGCTTGAGCCACCACGCCCGGCCAATATTCTAACTTTTTAATAAAAAATGTTTTCAAATAACTTCTTCAGTTTGTTATTCCCTACAGAAATTTGGATATCCAAAGGCCTCTTTTCATTTCATATTTTGAGTTGAACAAGTACACTTACTTTAAAAATATTTTGAGTTTTCTATGTACTCAATTATAATTCATTGTATTATTTATTTTTACATTACTTACCAAGTATCTCTACATGGAGCTGAGTCAGGGTGCTATTTTACAATACCCTTAAGAGATTTAAATGCCATATTGGATAGGCCCGTGAATTTTTCTGGGGTCTGCACAAAGGCTCTTACAGCCACACAGATGAAATTTTAACCCTCAGGCTATGTTTACTGGTGTCACCTTGGACTTGATCTTCACTTTTATTCCATTTCTTAATTTAAAAGTCTTTTGCAACAAAAAAATGGATATGAGAACCAGTCGCATTTGTAAAACCAGCAAGTTTTGCTGGTGTATTTTCTCTAATATTTTTCAAAAACTAAACCAATACTTATTTAATTCACTATTTCTCATATTTTATCATTGGAAGCTAGAAGACTAGGGGATTTCTTTGATAATGCCTGAAATATCCCTTGTGAGATACAAAAGTTTATGAGATCATTTTTTTTTTATTTTCTATGTTATATAGCAAACAGCAAACAGTTTTGACAAATTTCTGCTATTTCATTAGAATGTTTCTGTTTTCTTCAGACTCCAAGGCCATTTTTCTCACTCACCTTCAAGCCTTCAACAACAGCCTTACTGAGGCCCCTACAACTATTGTGAACATTCTCTTTCAGGACCTTTTAGTTTCCACCTGCCACTATTATAAAACAGTGTTATACCTTTCAGGCATTTTTAGAACACTCCAATTCTGTTACCAATTTCTGCTTGTTATTTATTGTTATGTAACAAACTGATCTGAAATTTAGTAGTTTAAAAATATTATGTCGGGAATTTTAGTAAAGCTCAGTTGAGCAATTATTTGGATCCATATCACATTAAATTTGGTAATATTCAGCTGATAAATGTGCTGATATAGAGGAGTCAAGGTGGCTCAGTTTCCATTTCTGTCATCTGAATTGGGATGATTGGTAAAACCAGCAATAGGCTAGCACTGGTCTATTTCAATGTAGCTTTCCCATACAATAAGTTTAGGCTTCCAAAATGGAAGGGCCATCCAGTGTGTAATGTAGCCACATTACAGCTTAAGATGTAGCAAAACAACACAAGACAAAACAAAAATAACACACACACACACACACACAACACAAAGGAAAAACATAAAGAGGGAAAAATAGAAATAACTGACTTTACTCTTCTCTTCATTTTTATTTTCTCCTGTTGTTTGCCCTTGGTTCAACCTAAGTAAAAGCAAAAGTAAGTAAAAATCATACAGCAAGCATGCCTAGTTAATGCAGTCTATATGGATCAAAGGGGTAAAGAGTTTATCTAGAGTGTTAGGCAGACGAAAAACAGAACAATTCATTCATTTTATTGTTCAACAAGTATTCAGTCTCTTCCATCAGTTGAAGAAAGCTTTATTCCCATTACAATAAATATAAAATATTACTGCTCGCTTCTGTATCATTGGACAGGTGAAAATTCAATTGTCATCTCTAGTACTAGAGTTTATGGTGTTGGGAAAAATGTTTTCAGCAGTGAAGGTACATGTTTATCCACATAATGTAAGTACCTGCTAGAAGATGTATTGCTGCCCTTTCCATGAAAACATGATACAATGTGATTCTTCCCATGGGGCTCCACAATGGCCTCCGCTGTTGACAAGCTGGGCTCTAAAAATGGAGGTGAAACCAATAAATAATAACCTTCCAAATCAGAAAGCACCAGGCTCAGATGGGTTTATTGGTTAATGCTACCATACCCTTAAAGAAGAAATGATACCGCTTTTTTTCAGTCTCTTTCAGAAGATAGAAGCAGAGAGATACTGCCTAGGTTATTTTATGCGGCCAGCGACACTCTAATACCCAATGCAGACAGACGTTATAAGAAAAGAAAACAAGTGATCAAAATAACTCATGAAAACAGATACAAAACTTATTAACAAAATATTAGCAAACCAAATTCAACTAATATAAAAATAATTAGATACCATGACCATGTGAGATTTGTTTATGCAGAGCTAGCTCAACATCTGAAAATTCATCACATCAACAGGCCAAACAAGACAAATCACATGATTATAACTGATAGAGTTCAATAACAATTCATGATAAAAACTCTCAGTAAACTAGGGATAGAGGGGAACTTCCTCAACGTTGTAAAGAATATTTACAAAACCGTATAGATAATATTCTTAATGTTTAGACACCCAAAACATTCCCAGTAAGTTCAGTAACTGCTTTACAACCTTGTACAGGCACTCTTAGCTAGTTCAATAAGGCAAGAAAATAAAATAAAAGGTGTAAGATTGGGAAAGAAGAAAAAAGACTGCCTTTGTTCATGGTGACATGATTGTTTATATAGAAAACTAAAATCAATGAACAAAATAATTCTAGAATAGATAAGTCATCATTGTATGGTTGCAGGATATATTAAGACACAAAAGTCAATATATGTCCTATATGCCAGCAATGAACAAGCGAAAACTGAAAGTAAAGACACAGTAACATTGATATTAACATCCTAAAATATGAAATGCTTACATACAAATCTAACAAAACATGTATACGATTTATATGAAGAAAATACAAGACTCTCATGAAAGATATAAAAGTGTCTTTTGAATTAAGTAAATGGAGAAAAGTCCATATTCATGGATGAGAAGACACAATGTTTTCAAAATGTCACTTTTCCCCATATTGATCTGTAGGCTCAATGCAATGACAATAAAAATTGAAGCATGTATATTTTTGGATTTCAACAGATAGATTCTAAAATTTTTATGGAGATGCAAAATTCCTATGATAGCCAAAACAATATTGAAGAAGAACAAGGTTAGAGGACTAAAACTCTCTGACTTCAACATGGACTATAAAGCTATAGTAATTAAGAAAGTGAGGTATAGGTATAAAATTGACAAATAGATCACTGGAAGAAGATAATGAGTACAGAAATGGACCCACATAAATATGGTCACCTTATCTTTGACAAAGGAGAAAAGACAATATAATGGAGAAAAGATAGTCTTTTCAAAATTCGTGGTAGAAATTCCATTACTGTGTATATACCCAAAGGAATATACATCATTCTATTATGAAGATATATGTGTGTATATGTTCTTTGCAGCCCTATTCACAATAGTGAAGACTTGGAATCAACCCAAAAGTCCATCAGTGATAGACTGGATAAAGAAAATGTGGTACATGTACACCACGGAATACTATGCAGTCATGAAAAGGAACAAGGTAATATCCTTTCCCGGGACGTGGATGGAGCTTCAAGCTGTTAGCCTCAGCAAATTAACGCAGGAACAGAAACCCAAAAACAGCATGTTCTCACTTATAAGTGGGAGAAACATGAGAATACATGGACACATGGTGGGGAACAACACCCACTATGGTCTGTAGATGGGAACTGGAGGAGGAAGAGTCTCAGGAAGAATAGCTAATGGATGCTGAACTTAATACCTAGGTGATGGGCTGATCTGTGCAGCAAAACCACCATGGCACATGTTTACCTATGTAACAGACCTACACATGTACCCCAGAACTTAAAATATAAGTTGAAGAAAGAGAAAAAAAAAAGAAAAATTCATGCTAGAACAAATGGACATCCAGTTGTAAATAAATGATTCTAGACACAGACCTTACGTGTTTCATGCAATTAACTCAAAAATTGCTCATAGACCAGCACGCAAAAATAAAATTATATGATACTTAGAGGAGAACATAGGAGAAAATCTAGTTAACTTGCATTTTCCAATGACTTCTTAGGTGCAACACCAAAGTGCGATCCATGAAGTAACAAATTGATGAGTTAAACATTTAAGCTACATTTAAAAATGTCTGCATTGTGAAAGACATTGCCCAGAAAATAAAAAGACACAGCACATACTGGGAGAAATATTTGTGAAAGATACAGCAGATAAAGAGCTGTTATCCAAAATATAAAAATAACTCTTAAAACTCAGTAATAAAAATATGAAAAAAACATTACCAAACGTAGACCAAATACCTTAACAGATTTTTCATCAAATGAGATATACAGATGGCAAGTAAGCATGTGAAAAGACTCTGTACATTATATATCATCTGGAAAATGCAGATTAAAGTGAGATACCACTACCAACCAGTTAGAGTGACCAAAATCTAGGACAAGCAAAACACCACCAAACATCAAGCTGACAACAATAGACGCTGGTGAGAATGTGGAGCAACAGGAACTCATTCATTGCTGGAGGGAATACAAAATGGCACAGCTACTTTGAAACATAGCTTTGTGGTTTCTTACAAAATTGAACATTCTCTTACTGTATTATCTAGTAATTACCTTTCTTAAAATTACCCGAATAAACTGAAAACACCAAAGCATACACACAGACATTCATAGCAGCTTTTTTTCATAACTGCCAAAACTTAGAAGTTCCAAGATGTCCTTCAGTAAGTGAATGGGCTAATAAACAGTGATACATCTAGATGATAGAATATTATCCAACATTAAAAATAAATGAGCTATCACACCATGAAAATAAATGAAGGAAACTTAAACTCATGTTATTAAATAAAAGAAGTCAATCTGAAAAGGCTGCATACTGTAGAATTTCAACTAATTTTATACAACATTCTGGAAAAGAAAAAAAAAGCATGGAGACAGTAAAATGGTCCATGGTTACTAGGAGTTGGGTTGAGGGAGGAATGACTAGGCAAAGCATGGAGGATTTTTAGGACACTGAAAATGCTCTGCATGACACTATAATGGCAGATATATGAATAAACATTTATTCAAACCCACAGAACATACAACCCCAAGGGTGAACCATAATATAAACTAGGGACTCTGGGTGATACTGATGTGTCAGTGTAGGTTCATCAGTTGTAGTAAATGTATTACTCTGGGGGAGCATAATGATAATGTGAGAGGCTATGCATGGGTGGAGGCAGAAAGTATATGGGAAATCTTTGTACCTTCCACTCGTTTTTCTGAGAACCTGAAAGTTCTCTGAAAAATAGTGTGTTTTTTAAAAAGTAGAGGAGGTAAACTTATTGATGACCAGCATAAAGCCATGGTGTTTGAGAATTTTTACTTTCCATTATCATAATTTTTGACTCAACATGTATGCAAACTCTGGCATCCAAGAAGATATACTTAACTCTGTGAACACAGTTTTGGATTTCTTAAATTGACATGGCCCTAGGAAAATTTGGGTTACTCAAGTTGGTGAACTGAAGGCCTAAAAAGGAGGTTATTACTAGCTGGGGTCAGTGTTTCTTACAGACAACATAAATTTGGGTTTGCTGCTATGCTGTGGTGGCATACAAGACTATATCTATTACATTTTTAAGGTAATGAAGGCTTTTTAGTTGTACATCTATGAATATATTGTATTTGTGCCTGTTAGATAAACTTGAATAAATGAAGAAAGATGACATTCACAGCAAGATGTGTCTTATCAATCTGTTTATTGGGATATATTTGTGTAAAGAATGTCTTCTAATAAGCAAATCTATAAAAATATATTTTCTGTTTATTTCAAGAGATATATCCATAAAGTCTTCTCTGGATATCCTAGTCACCAATCCTTTAATCTTCAATTCCCAAACCTCAACTAGCCAGTGAATCCATTAGCGCTGTCCATTAGTCACTACCGAAGACTTGTGCCTCCAACCACAAATTCTTCCTAACCATGGAAATCATGTATTTTGCTCAAGGTTCTGCCCACTGTGAAGTTCACAGTTTAACATTGTTTTTCAAAATGAACTCTGTATAAAGTTGTTTTTCAGCAGCCATTTAATTCTGGATGATGCCAGTTTAACATACAGACTCAGCTGCAAACCAGAGCCATATTTTTTTTTCTTCTGTTGACAGTCATAGTGGACACCCCATGAGGTCATATCAATGTTGTGAGAGAGATGTAATAGAACAGCATGAGTAGGTATTATAGTAGACTGAGCCACCTGTTCATATAATTTATTTGCATCTTCTCAGGCTTGTTTTGATCTAGTTTGTATATGCCATTTCTATTTAAAGATGGAATGCTGCTGTGCATGCATCAGATAATACTCAATTTATAGCTAAGTTCAGAGACATTTTTTCCATGGCCAGACATTCATGATTCTTCAAATATTCACTATAAATCTTGAAATAATTTTATTCAATATTATGAGACATGACCAATTACTAAGTCATAAGAAAATTACCTGCATGTATCATTTTCACATCCAAACTCTGTCTACTGCAATCACATAGCTACAGGTTGGACTTCTCTAAACCCACAGTTATGTTCCCATGTAGATTTCACTATAATCAAGTTCCTATAAATTTAATTTTTTAAAAAAACAATACGAAACCAATATTATCCCTGCTTTGTAGATGATTTTTTCTAATATGCCAGCTCCAGTTTAAAGTCAATCTCTTGGCGTCTCTGATGAATTTTTTTTTTAATTTTTGTTATTTAGCCCTATGTAATTTAGACTTCAAAGTAGGGCTAAGAAAAGAAAAAACGTAAAAATCATCATAGTTGATAGAACATTGACCAATCATAAAGGCAGACAAATAATAATAGATGGTAGATGAATCTGTGCTTTATCACTCTTCCCAAATACTACATTTTTTTACAAGTTGAAGATTTGTGGAAACCCCAAATTGAAACAAGTCTACTGGTGTCATCTTTCCAACAGGAGATACTCATTTATTTTTTCTGTGTCATATTTTGCTAAATCTCACAAAATAACTCTTTGATTATATTATGTCTGTTTTGATGTTCTCACTTACAGGTGGGAGCCAAACCACTAGAACACATGGACACAAAAAGGGGAGTAACAGACAGCAGGGCCTACTTGAAGGTGAAAAATGGGAGAAGGGAGAGGATTAAAAAAAACTACCTCTTGGATATGATGCTTATTAGCCAGGCAATGAAATAATCTGTATACCAAATCCCCATGATAGGCAATTTACCTATATAATAAACCTTCACATGTACCCCTGAAACTAGAACAAGTTAAGAAAAGGTCATGTCCCCATATTCATTGAAATATTGACTTACTTTTTTGGCAAAATATATTGTCCTGCTGAGTTGCTGAACAAAGGAAAGCATCATATATAATATTATATGGTGTTTGGTGACGTATGAACATCTGCTACATCAAAAACTGCTTTGTTATATACATATAATGAACATTATTTATCTTTTATTAAAGATTACACTTATTTTTTCATTAATTATCATTTTAGTATTTTTCTCATTTTCTTTATTTAGCCTTTTATAAATTTTCCCTGAATCAAATTTATTATAGCACTCTAAAGAAAGTTTTTCCAAATTATTTTGGTGGATTTTCTATTTCGTCATTTTTCTGAGTCACCTAGATCATTTTCATAAGCTTTTACTTTTTGTGTTGTGTTTTGCTTTATTTCTTTTGGCTTCACTTAATGAGACATCATGCCCATTACAATAAAAGAACTCTGAAGGAGGGAAAATGTGAATTACCACAAAATTCTGCTTTTCTTATTTGGAACATATTTATAATTAGATTTAAATGGCTAGCCAGGAATAAGAGTCGAGGTGGGATTGAGTTTTACTTAACAGAAAATAAAAATGTAGATTTCTTCTTTTACCAACGAAAACATATGTTGTGGTCTCTGAATTCCATAGTGTCTGTGGCAGAATCTAGAGTTCTGCCTATTATTATGGCACAGTTTTCATAACATTTTCAAATAGAATGCAGAATAAACACTCTCGATACTATAGCAATACATAGCCATTTCTTATTTTTTTATTTGCTCCTCTAGAATATTTTTTGATATTTCAGTTATATTCTTAAACAATGTAAGGGGAAAAGTTCTGACCCACTGTGGTCCTATATTTTTTGTTAATACGATAAATATTTATTGAGTAACCACAGTGTGTCACACACAATGCGCTGAGTAGAGTATATGATGAAAACAGAAACATACACATTTCTTGCTTTTATAGAATATATAGTCCTAATTTTCAAATGAGTTAAATAACATAGCCCAGCATATGTCATTTTTCATTCTTCCAAAATTCTAATGGTGCTTTTATATTTTTATGCTTTCCTTAAATATTTGGATTACTAGAATTACACTCATTACTTATAATAATCTTCCAATTTAATATTGCTATGTGCTAAGAGCTAAATAATTTTGTGGTATGATTCTCATAAATATTTTTCTTAGTATATATTTTCAGTCTTTATAGTATATACTCATAGATTTCATACCAGCATTGCAGAAATGGTTTAATACCATACATAGAATAGGATATTATTCATTTTTTGGAAGAGTTTATGATAAACATGTAATCCCTTTGTATTCTGATTTAATCAGTGCAATTATATCTAGTTGGTTTAAAATGCAATCCTCAAGTTCCTTCAATTTAACAGAGAAAGTGTTTTTTTTTTTTTTTTTTTTTTTTTTTTTTTTTCTCATTTGAAGACTGATGTGATGTTCTTAACTGAGCTCTTGTGGTTAGTGGCCATCCTTACAGTTCTGCCTGCCTGCCGTACATAGATAGAAAAAAAATATGAAAACCTTAGGGAACTGTTTATGAGCCAGAGCTCCACTTCCCTTCTGTTCCCACTTCATTGATACATTATAACTGAATGGGGCTATATTGAGGCTCAAGTCAATAAATGTGATACACCACACAAAAAAATTTAAAAACAAAAATCACATGATTATCTCAATAGATGCAGAAAAAGCATTTGATAACATCCAGTATCCCTTTGTGATTAAAACTCTCAGCAAAATTGGCATAGAAGGGACATACCATAAGGTAATAAAAACCGTCTATGACAAACCCACCGTCAATATAATACTGAATGGGAAAACGTTGAAAGCATTCCTGCTGAGAACTGGAACAAGACAAGGATGCCCACTCTCACCACTTCTACTCAACATACTACTGGAAGTCCTAGCAGAAGCAACCAGACCAGAGAAAGAGATAAAGGGCATCTGAATTGGTAAAAAGCAACTCAAGCTGCCACTGTTTGTTGATGATATGATGATATACCTAGAATACCCTGAAGACTCCTCCAAAAATCTCCTAGAACTGATAAATGAATTCAGCAGTTTCAGGATACAAAATTTGTGTACACAAATCAGTAGTGCTTTTATACATCAACAGTGACCAAGTTGAGGATCAAATAAAAAACTCAATCCCTTTTACAATAGCTGCAAAAAATAAATTGAAATACTTAGAAATATATGAAACCAAGAAGGTAAAAGACTTCTACAAGGTAAACTACAAAACACTGCTGAAAGAAATCATAAATGGCAAAAACAAGTGAAATTACATCCCATGCTCATGGATGGGTAGAGTCGGTATTGTGAAAAAGACCATACTGTCATAAGAAATCTACAAATTCAATGCAATTCCTACCAAAATACCATCATCATTCTTAATAGAACTAGAAAAAAAATTCCTTAAATTTATATGGAATGAAGAAAGAGCCTGCATAGCTAAAGCAAGACTAAGCAAAAAGAACCAATTTAGAGGCATCCATCACATTACCTGACTTCAAACTATACTGTAAGACCATAATCACTAAAACAACATGGTACTGGTATAAAACAAAAGAGAACATAATTTTAACACATACATGTGGCAGCAATAAAGTCAGTAGTTGTCAGAGACTGAAGAATATGCAAAATACCCTTATAATGTGCACTTGAACATGACAAATTATATCTCACAGTAAACAGAATTACATGCTAATTTTTTTCTAATTATCTGGTTGAAAGTACTTTTTTATTTTGCTCTGGCCAAAGAAAGGATAAATCCTGAAGAAAGCTGGGAGATGTGCCGATAATTTTGATAATTAAGTACGTGGATAGAGTGGGATAATAGTGTAATACTATCACATATTTATGTTACAAACTACTGTATATCATTCTATGTCTCTTGCATTTTAAACATGTTGTATTGTGTACTTTCTAAATATTCCCATGGGGAAAATATAATTGTCTATATTTTACAGAAGAGTAAAGTAGGGCAACTTGTTTAGGAATTGAGGACTTGAACTTAGGTCTTACTATAGGGTGGTTCAAAAGTTATTGTAGGTTTCTGTCATTGTAAGTAATGGACAAGACTGGGTGTGGTGACTCATGCCTGTAATCCCAGCACTTTGGGAGGCCAAGGTTGGTGGATCGCCTGAGGTTAGGAGTTCGAGACCTGCCTGACCAATATGGTAGAACCCGTCTCTACTGAAAATACAAAAATTAGCCGGGCATGGTGGCACGTGCCTATAATCCCATGTACTTGGGAGTCTGAGGCAGGAGAATTGTTTGAATCAGGGAGATGGAGGTTGCAGTGAGCCAAGATAGCACCACTGCACTCCAGCCTAGGTGACAGAGAGACACTCTGTGTCAAAAAAAAAAAAAAAAAAAAAAAAAAAAAAAAGGAACGTAATGGCCAAAACCACAATAACTTACGCACCAACCTAATAACTTTAAAGATTATATCATTTTTACAGAGCTATAATTGGCATATAACATATTGCATTTATTTAGTGTTCAATTTGTTAAGCTTTGACATATGTTGTACATGTGAAACATCACAATAGATCCTGAACATCCATGTCACTTTCAAAATAATTCTCCTTCCCTTTTATAATCCTTTCCTTTCTATTTTAACCTATTATTACCAACCACTGCTCTAGTTTGTATTACTATATTTATGTATCCTAGAATTTTATATACATGGATTAGTACAATGTATACTCTTTTTGTCTGATGTGTTTAATTCAGAATAATTATTTTAAGATCAACCCAGGTTGTAGCAGGTATCAAGAGTTCATTTATTCTGTTAAATTGTATTTCATCATATTTTTTTCTTGCCTCACTGTACTGGTTAGATGCTTCAGGATTATACTAAATACATGGACGAGATTTGGTATGTTTCATTTTTCTTTATATTAAAAAATTCAATATTTCAACATTAATTATAATTTGTAGACACCCTTTATAAGATTGACGAAGTTTCCCTTGTTTCCTAATTTGCTGATAATTTTTAACGGAAATACATGTTGTATTTTCAAAATGTTTTAGAACCTATTGAGATAATATCAATTTCTTTTTTAAGATGATGATATAAACAATCATTTAATTAACTTTATAATGCTGAAATAAATTGTTATTTCTGGGTTAAACCCCACTTGGTCCTGATCCATTGTCTTTTTTGCATATTTCTGATTTCTATTTGCAAAAATTTTGTTTAGCTTTTTCTTTTCTTGGCATCAGGAGACACATTGGTCTCTCGTGTTCTTAGCTTATAATTTCTTTGTTTAGCTATAGTACAAAGGAGTGCCGGCTTTGTAGTGTGAGTTTTGAAATATTCCAAATTTTTACAATCTTCTGTAAGTTTTTAAAAGTAATTTATGTTTTTTATTTCTGAAAATTGGTAGTTTTCACAAGTGTGGCTATCTGAGGGTGGAGTTTTTATTTTGAAAAAGTTTTTAATGAAGTATTTTAAATAGATATAGGATTACTTGGGTTACTTATTTCTTCTTTTGTGGAATTTGATAGTATGATTCTTATGAGAAATTTATGCATTTCATGCATGCTGTTGAATTTTTGACATGATGATATTGAAAAATGTCTTAGTATTCCTTCATACTTGTAAAACCTACAGTAATATCACTTCTATTATTCCTGATATCGTCAATTTGAATCTACTCTCTTTTTGTTCAGATTGGTTTGACTAGAAGTTATTAATGTATTCATATTTTCAAAATACCAGCTTCTGGTTTCATTTATTTTCTCTATTTTTCTTGTATTTTCTATATCATTAATTTATGCCCTTATTTATACTGTTTTCTTTCATCAGTTTAATTGGTATATTGTTCATGATAGATTTTCCATCCATCTGTTCTAACAATAATTGAAGACATATTGAAATTTCAAGAAATAATTGTGAACTTTTCTCTGTTTTTAGTTGTATTGATTTTTTTCTTCATGTATACTTCAGCTCTCAGTTCATAAGCATTTAGGATTGCAATGTCCTCCTTCAAAATGGCCCTATTTTTCATTATGAGTATGTTGCTTTGTTTCTGGTAATTTTGTTCACTTTATAATATATTCCATTGCATATTTGAAATAGGAAATTTAGCTTTCTTTTGATTAGGGTTAGCATTCTGTTCCTTTTCTATTATTTCACATTAACCTGCTTTTATATTTATATAATTGAAGTGTGTTTCTCCTAGGTAGCATATATTTTGTCTTGCCTTTTTAAAACATCTCATCTATAAATGTCTGTATTTTAATAGGGGTGATTAGACAATTTATATTCAATGTGATTATTGCTTTGGTTAAGTTTATTTATTTATTTATTTTTCGAGATGGAATCTTGCTTTGTCACCCAGGCTAGAATGCAGTGGCACAATATCAGCTCACTGCAACCTCCACCTCCTGGGTTCAAGCAATTCTCCTGCCTCAGCCTCCCTAGTAGCTGGGATTACTGGTGCACACCACCTTGCCCAGCTAATTTTTGTATTTTTAGTAGAGACGGGCATTTCACCATATTGGTCAGGCTGTTCTTGAACTCCTGACCTCATAATCTGCCCGCCTCAGCCTCCCAAAGTACTGGGATTACAGCTGTGATCCACCACACCTGGCTGATTAGGTTTAAATCTATGATCTGGTTCACTGTTTCTACATGTCTGTTTATTTCTTTAGTTTCTTTTTGCTCCTTTCCATCCTTTATTTCGTATACTTCCATGTATCTGTTCATTTTCTCTGCTTTTAAGTTATCAGCTATGTAAAACTATTTGTTTCATTATCTTAGTCATTATTTTGTGACTTGTAGTGTAAAATATTAACTTATCACAGCCTAACGTGGTTTCTTTTTGCCTTAAGGTCACCATCCTTTTTTCAATTTTTAACAGTTGTTTTGGATACGTTATTTTTGTGCATCTTTATGTGGTACATGTAAAATTTTCTTACATGCATAGATTGTGTAGTGATCACATCAGAGTACTTAAAGTGTCAATGACCTGATTATTTATTATTTCTATGTGTTTGGTGAATTTCAAGTCTTCTCTTGTAGCTATTTTGAAATACACAATATACTATTGTTAACTATAATCAACTTACTCGACTATCAAACATTAGAACTTATTCCTTCTATCTAAGTGTATGTTTGTACTCATTTACCAATCTCTCTTTACCATCCCCCCTTACTCCCTGCTAGGCACACACACTTCCCAGTGTGTGGTATCATTCCACTCTCTATCTCCATGTGGTCAACTTTTATAGCTCCCATATAAAAGTGAAAACATGCAATATTTTTCTGTGTCTGTCTTGGTTCACTTTACGTAATGACCTCCAGTTCTATCCATGTTGCTGCAAATGGCATGATTTTATTATTTTTTATGGCCAATTAGTATTTCATTGTGTATTTGAACTACATCTTATCTATACATTCATCTGTGGATGGACACTTAGGTTGATTCCATATCCTTATTCTTGTGAATAGTGCTGTAATAAATATGGTAGGTTCAAGTATTCCTGTGATATATTGATTTATTTCCATTTGGATAAACACCCAATTGTGGGATTGCTGGATAATATGGTAGTCCTATTTTTAGATTTTTGAGAAATCTCAGTGCTGATTTCCACAGTGGCTGTACTAACCCACATTCCCACCACCAGTATATGGGCGTTCCCTTTTCGCTGTATCCTCACCAACATCTGTATTTTTGTCCTTTTAATAACAGCTACTCTAACTAAGGTAGAATGATATCTCACTGAGGTTTTCTTTTGCATTACACTGATAATTAGTCATGGTAAGCATTTTTTTTCACATACCTCTTTGGCCATTTGTATGCCTTCTTTTGAAGATATACAAATTCAGTTTTATTCATGTCCTTGTTTTAATGAGATTCTTTGTTTGTTTTCTGTTGTGTTGAGCTCTTTGTATATTCTGGATATTAGTCCCCTGTCAAATGAGTACCATACAAATATATTTTTCCCAATTACCAGCTTGTCTGTTCACTCTGTTGTTTATTTTACTGTGCAGAAGAATTTTAGTTAAATATAATCCCATTCATCCATTTTTGGTTTTGTTTTTCTATGCGTTTTGGGACTTAGTCATAATATATTTGCCTAGACCAATGTCCTAAAGAGTTCTGCCTGTTTGCTTCCAGTAGTTTTATAGTTTGAGGTCAAAATTTAAGTCTTTAATCCATCTTGACTTGATTTTTGTATATAGTGAAAGATAGGAGTTCACATTCATTTTTGTACAAATGGTTATCCAGTTTCCTTAGCATCAATTATCGAAGAAGGTGTCCTTTCCCCAATGGCTGTGTTGAAGATCAACTGGCTATAAATATATGAATGTATTCCTGACAGTGTAATTTTAAGTACTATGTTACCACTTCACATAAAATATGAAAACAATATAATAGTATAATTTTGTGTCTTCCTTCTTGACCTTATGATGCTATTAATGCTATTAATGTACATTTTACTTTTCTATGTTATAACCCCTAATGTATTTTTAAATTTTACTCTGAGTATTCAATTATTTTTTAAAACACCTAAAGAAAAAGAAAATAATCTTTCATATTTACTCTTGTATTTATCATATGCAGTGCTTTTTATTGATTTGGATAGATCCACATTTCACTCTGTTATCACTTTTTTTTGACTTTCTGAAGAATTTCCTTTAACTTTTTTTTTCATGTCTTTCTCTTTGTGAGGAATTTATTTTAGATTTTGTTGTTCTGCAGATACTTATTTTGGCTTCATTTTGAAAAATACATATAAGTCCCAGGTTCATTTTTTTCTTTCAGTATGTTAAAGGTATACACTTTTGTCTTTTCATTTACATTGTTTCCAACAAATAAATGTGCTGTCAATCTTATAGTTGTTCCACTGTATGAAACAGGTGTCTGTTACTCTGTTTGCTATTAATAGTTTTTCTTTATTACTAATTTGGAGCAAGTTAATTGGAATGTTCCTTGCTGTAGATTTCCTCATGTTTCTGGTATTTAAGTTTTATTATATATCTTGAATACATCGTTTATTACTTCCTATCAAATTTAGAAAAATATGGCCCCTGAGAATTTCACATATTTTCACTGTAACCATCATCATTTGTCTCTCTCAGGGGCTCAAATTATAATTACCTTATATTTCTTAAAGTTGTCCCACAGTTCAGTAGTATTTATTTCATTTATTTTTTCACTTTTCTCTTTGTCTTTCTGTCATAATAGGTTTCTTTTTTTTTTTTTTTTTTTTTTTACTTCAAATTCACCAATTTTTCCTTCTGTGATATCTAATTAACAGCTGCTCTCACCTGGTGTATTTTTTATCTCACATATTGTGGTTTTCATTGGTTTATGTGTAATTATCTTTTTAGAAATTGTGTATTTTCCATGTCTCTACTTAACTTTCTAAACATACAGAATGCAGTTAAAATAATTGTTTTCATGTCATTTTCTGCTCATTCGAATATCTGTGTCTGGTCTGTAAATTTCCATTAGCTAATTTTTTTTTCTCATCATAGTTTATATTTGCCTTCTTTTGTCATACCTCATACTTGTTGTACTTTTAAAAACATTTTTTAGCTATTTTGTGTGATACAGTTTAGTTACTTGAAAGAAGTTGTATCTTTTGGGGTTCTTGCTTTTATAACTGATTAGGCAGGCATTGAGCCATATTTATTGTAGGACTAATTATCCCTCACTATTGGATCAAGATTTTTCACACACTCTCCCCAATATCTCATGAATCTTTAGGCTCTCTAGTGGCTGGTGAGAATATTCCTGGCCAGCCTCAAGCACTGGGCATTCTTAGCCATAGCCTTTTCAGATGATTCTTTCAGAGGTTTCTGCTAGTCTCCTCACATACATGTATTACTATTTTTAGTACACTGCTCAATTCTCAACAACAACCCACTAAAGAACTCCAAAGTTTTATCTGTAGTTCTTTCATCTGAATATATCTTTTTAATGAACTCTAGTCTCAAT
Source organism: Macaca thibetana thibetana (assembly GCF_024542745.1). NCBI lineage: Eukaryota > Metazoa > Chordata > Mammalia > Primates > Cercopithecidae > Macaca > Macaca thibetana. The sequence goes on from NC_065594.1 coordinate 66,593,927, forward strand.
ATCCCTGTTGTCTTAGAGCTTTCTTCAAGACTCAGTAAGTCAGTTTAATTTCTTCTAGGCTCTTTCTTCATTCACAATTGTCTGCAAATCTTATCAGGGCACCAATCTGGTATGATCAGAGGAATAATTTTTTATTGTTTTTTCCTTTTCTCTGCTGTATTACTTTTCTTTGTTGTTTAAAGTTGAATGTCCTGAAAAGTGATTTTTACATATTTTGTTCATTGTATGATTGTCTGTGTTTGATATACTATCTGTTTTTGTTTGTCTGTTTTTGAGATGGAGTTTCACTCTTGCTGCCCAGGCTAGAGTGCAGTGGCACAATCTCAGCTCACTGCAACCTCTGCCTCCCAAGTTCAAGTGATTCTCCTGCCTCAGCCTCCCGAGTAGCTGGGATTATAGGCAGCCGCCACTATGCCCCGCTGATTTTTGTATTTTTAGTAGAGACACTGTTTCACCATATTGGTCAGGGTGGTCTTGAACTCCTGACCTCAGGTGATCCATCTGCCTCGGCCTCTCAAAATGCTAGTGTTACAGGCACGAGCCACTGCACCCGGCTTGGTGAGTTATCTTGACTCGAACTTAAATGCTTTATCATTAGCCATTTTACTACCTTGAATCTCTGTAGAAAAAAAGCGAAATTTGGTCATCCAGGTAACACATACACAAGATTTCTATTTTATTTCATTTTAGCATTTGTAATGACTTTGTATCTCCTCTTATTTTATGCTCTGTGGATTTTAAAAGTAGTATAACATGGTTCCTATTCTTTATTACTTTTTAAGAAAATACACTTAGCAATTTTAATATTCCTTTGTGGATTCTCATAGAGGTGTGGACCTAATGAAATAAGAAAGTATAATTGGGATTCAGTGCAGGTTTAATTGAGTACTTGGCAGATATTCAGCCAATGCTACCTAGAAGAGTCGATTATGGAATTACATTTGAATTGATGATTTCGAGTTCACAATGGATTAAGACACAGCATGAAAACATTTCACTCATAGGTATTATGAACAAATGTGCAAAGGTGTGAATAATGTGTTTGCAAAACCGCAAATAGATGGCTATTTCTGGATTATAAAGTCATGAAATGTTTTTTTTTTTTTTTTTTTGAGACGGAGTCTCGCTGTGTCTCCCAGGCTGGAGTGCAGTGGCGTGATCTCGGCTCACTGCAAGCTCCGCCTCCCGGGTTCACGCCATTCTCCCGCCTCAGCCTCCCAAGTAGCTGAGACTACAGGCGCCCGCCACCACGCCCGGCTAGTTTTTTGTATTTTTAGTAGAGACGGGGTTTCACCATGTTAGCCAGGATAGTCTCGATCTCCTGACCTCGTGATCCACCCACCTCGGCCTCCCAAAGTGCTGGGATTACAGGCTTGAGCCACCGCGCCCAGCCAAAATGTTAATTCAGTATTGAAAAATGAGGCTGAGGTAGCAGACCATTGCCAGATCAAAAATGAGCTTGCATAATAGCCAACATACCTGACCATGATCCGATGATTACATTATGACTTAAATAAAAAGATAAAGAAAAGTATAATCTCTAAGAAGACATATTGAGCCTCCAACAGAAATTAGAAAACACAGTTTGAAGACTCTACTCTTTGTATGATTGTGAGATTTGGGGTAATACCATTAAGTCATGATGGAAATAGCATCACAAAAGAGGCAACAGGCTGACTTTCAGAATACGGGCTTATAAGGATTTACAAAGATAGGGCAGTGTCAAAGTGGATGATTCTAAAACAAAACAAAACAAAACAAAACAAAAAAACAGAAACTATGAAATGATTTGCCATAAATTTCAGGGTAAACAAAAAATAAAAATAATGCTAGATTATAATAAACTGCAGTACAACTAGGAAAATACAGAATTATTTTCTGTAAGTGGGATAGAAAAACTCAAGTTTTTGGAAGTAAGGCACTTCTGATACAGTTAGAATTACAATACAAACCACAAGATTTAAAAAAAAAAAAAAAAAAAAAAAGAAGTTCACCAGTTTTCCTACTTACAATTTTCTCTCCTGGAAAAGAGTTTAATTCACTAGCCTGCAATATTTACGTGTGGGGAGTGACAATGGATTAAAGCATAATTTTAATAAAGTTTTAATGCCTAAAATAAACCTTTATGTTCTGGCCTTTTTCAATCCTCTGGTTCTACATATGATCAGCCTACAAATGCAGAAATGCTTAAAACTTCCATTTCTTCTTTCATGCCACGCACTGTGCAATCTCTGATTCTTACAGCACATAATCACACATACTAGGACACTTCCCTCAATTACTTTTTCTTTTTGTGGCTAACTCTTGCTCATCCTTCATGTTTCAACTTTAATTATACATTTTACCAAAAGTCTTTGCAACTTCCTCTGCCGGTCTCTCAGTGAGATTAGTGTGCTCTCTGCATCACCAGAAAATACCTTAACTTACATTATTAGTTTGATACCACTAAAGTACTGTTTCTATATTAAAAATGAATATTCAAAGCAACCTTTAGCACACCTTCTGAGAATCACCAATATATGTATTAATAAACTGTTCATAGATCCTAGGTGAACAGTAATTGCTTATGACCTCATAAAAGAAATTTTTCTTCAAGGACGAGCTCTTTCATTGAATGTCTTTATTTTTGTTTTTCAATATCTCTTAAAATGCACAGAAAATCAACAGAGATTAGATATTATGCACCTTCAACTCCTTGAAAATAGCCTTCTCCAAATATGTCTATGTAACCTGTGTTTACTCTGCTATCGGTTGCCTAGGAAAAACTTATTATATATGTTTACAGGCACAATACGGATACACACACACACACACACACACACACACATATATATATATATACACACATTTTTTTTTAATGCCTGGAACTGGGGACTTATACGGCTCCTCAAATACTACTCTTCAACACTGCTGCCTGGGAGTGTCTCTTATGTGCTCTCCGTTACCATGGTCAGCACCAACATTCTGGATCCACTATTTTTCTACTCTTATTTTTCCTCTGGGTTCTGGCTCCCATCCCCTGTGGTTATATTTACTGTGGAGCATACATCTTTACTGCTGGCAGCTGCTGCATCACGTTGTTATGTTAATGCCTACAGAACTGCAGACAGTGCCAGTGCAGAAATGCGCAGAAGCTGCTCCCCTGTGCACCTGTTTCTTTGTGGTGTGCGACCATTCACAATAGTTTAATTCTTCTCCAGCAGCGACCCCAGGACTCTAATGATTCACAGAGATTTTTAGTGCAACATATCTTTCAGGTTTTCACTCACAGTTATATCTCCCAGGAATTCAAATCCATGCCTATAAGAGTTAGAATGAAGAATTAAATGTATCCATTTGTACAGCCATTTGCTCATTCAGTTGACATACTTTTATTAAGTTCCTGTTAGGTGCCAGGTGCACACCCAGGCAGTGAGAACACTATGGAGTTATCACTCTCTGCCAAATCAAGTAAACAGTCCAGTTTAGCAGAAGAGACACATATTCAAAAAATAAAAATAAACATAGCCCCAAATATTTACAGAAAACTTATTATCTGCCAGGCATTTCGAATGGAACAATAAATAGAATTGACTAAACCCCTGCCTTCTTGATTTGGAAGTCCACGTCCTTCACAGAGACAGTTAATATACTTAAATAGTAGTAGCACCATATTACATGTTGAATCACGGCTAGAGTGTAATTTAAATAGAACATTCTCTCTAAAAATACAGCATTTCAACAGAGATCTAAATAATGATTGAAAAGGTATTCCACGCAGAAGACCATCAGGCAATTAAAATAAAACATGCAATTCCATTGTAATTAGTACATTGTAAGTGGCTCCTCTGAAAGCTTTTTTAAATCAGTGTCATGATTTATTAAGGTATTGCATTTTGCTTCCATTTTTAACATTTTTGTTAAAATTCTTATCCTACATTTTGCCTCTTCCTTTCCTGCTAAAGTTAAAACTACATTCTGGATTAAACTGGACAGCAGAAAGCAAGTAATTTTAATCTAGCAATTTTCTCAATTTAAAATACCAAGTTAGTTACTAGTTACCAAATGCGGGTTCAAATGCCTTCAGTCTATTCTTTTCAAAAGTCATTAATTATTTGGTTGAAGTCGATAGGCATAGGCAAGCTAGACATTCACATTGATTAATCATCAACTACTGAAGCGATTCAATCAACAAAGTAAAGGATAACAATTTTGGGCACTTGTAATAGTTAATTAGATTATTTTAATGCCAAGACATTCCAATTTAACTCTTCATGAATGGTTTACTTTGAAAAACTAATCATGATTGCATGTGATTATTACAGTAAAGAGATACGACACAAGAGGCAAATTGACACAAATATGTTATGGTTTATATATATCATACAAATAAGATGAACTTCCTAGTTTATATAGAACCAAGTAAACTATTCTTGTTTTCTTTTCAATGCAATATATAGGACCCTTAGGTTTACACATTAATAATGAATATTTTTTATTAATAAGTATTTTGAATATATATATATACCTACTACATTTTATTTACCTTTGGAAGTTTAATGTTATATATAAATTAATGTCAATTAAAAGGTTTTTTTTCTTTAAGTGTTAGGTAATTGAGTTGTTCATTAAAATTAAGAAATACATATTTCTATGCATTTTGAGCTGCCTATGTTTATAGTGAACAATATGAACACGATTTTAGGCTATGGTTTGTGACATCCCCTTTGTTTCTTTATATTTAATAATAATTTGGGTTTCCAAAACCCACCCAAACTTTGTAAATACTGAAGTTTGAAATGCTATTCCTTGGGCCCTGAGTTATATGCATATTTAGGGTCATTTTAGGCAGATAGCAAATGCATGAAATTAGCTCCAACTCTGACTCAGGAATGTTGTTGAACAAAAATAAAATCAGTGAGTAAGTCCTCACAGAATTTCAAGTAACATAATCTCATATATAATTTTCAATGTTGGCATTATTTCAAAATCATAGATTGTGTTTGTTATCTATTATTATGCTGCAAATCATCCCAAAATACAGCAGCACAAAACAAAAACATTTATTTTTACATTTCTGTCATCAGAAGCCTGAAATCTCCTCTTGGTCCTGTGGCACAGGGTTTCTCTCAATGCGGCAAAATCATGTTGATGGGTGAAGCTGAATTATCTGAAGATTGATCAGTTATTGCAACAGAAAGGGGTAACCTTTGTTACTTTCTTTCTCTTTGTCTTCTTTCTGCATAGTCCCTAACATGGTGATATAGTGAAAGTGAGTGGATTTTGCCCAGAGGACTAAAAGATGGAATGTTCGGAAACCGAAAAATTTCTGAAAGATCGCAGAGAGGAGAGAGACTTGTGAAGCAGGTGAAAGGCTTTGAACTACTGTGCACAACTTCATACTGTGTATGCATGCATCTGATTCTAGTTAGCAAATGTAAGACTTTGTAAACGGAAAAAAAAAAATGTGTAGATATCCATCAACGTCTCAGATGGACCACCGTGTGTTGTTTGCACCAAACAAAACTAAATAGCTTTTTCGCATCTTTAAAAAAATTAACCTTGAAACCATGGACTACAAAAGGTAAGTTGGAAAGTGCAGCCCCAAATTGATTGCCTACTAAGGTAAAATATCAGTATTATATATCATCTTTAGTAAAATAACTAAAGTCTTCACCTCTGGGTGAAGGATACAATCCAAAATAAAAGAACATAAAAGGAATCATGACAATTTCAACTTGAATTTGAAAAGAAAATCAATGAGTATCAATATGATGAATTAAAAAATGGAAATAATTCATTAAAGAATATAAAGCAGCTTACAAAAATGCTCAAAGATACAAATATGAACACTCTCGACATAAATAGAAAAATATGAATTTCTAGAAGTAAAATAATATAATAAAAAACAAAAGCTGTAGAATTAAAAAGATACAAAAACTAAAATACATATCTAAAAACACTTACCGGATAGACTCAATAGCAGAAACAAGGTGAAGCTATGTCAGCAAGATGATAGATTAAAAACCCTCAGCCCAGGTTCCTTCACAGACAAAGTAAATTAACAAAAATGTACAGACCAACAAAATCTTTGTGGAAATTCTAGGAACCAGTTAAGAATTTGCAGTATGCCAGGCAAATACAAAGCTCAGAATAGCTGCTTTGAAATAGGTGAGAAGAGAGTTGTTTAATTTTATCTACAATATCACCCCTTCCACAAGCCCACACAGCTCAGCTCAGTTTGTGGCTTCTGGACTAGTGGGTGGAGAACAGTTAAATATGCATTCAATGTTGTAGCTTTTATACAGGGCTACCCTGAGGAACAGGGTTCTGTTTGCCTGACTCAAAGCACTAGTGGAACCAAGATAGTTTGAATGTCTCCAGGCTGCTGAAAGCAGACGTGAGCAAGGGTGGCTTGTCACAGAGTCAGACGGTCTACAGATACAGTGCTATGGATCAGAAGGTCTACAGATACATGTCTACATATACAGCGTTACAGATACGGTATCGCTCAGCGCAATGTAGAGAAGTGCAACTCGTGGCCTCTCTCATGAAATGGAGAGAGGAGAGTGAAGCATGCTTCTAGAATTTTGGGTTTTGGGATAGCTTCTCAAGGAACTGAAATGTGTGTTGCCTGATTTCGGAAGCTGATGGAGAACTTGCATAATTTATAAGCCTCACAGCCACTGAGAACAAAGGAGAGAGGTATGCCTTACACTGTAGCACCAGAGAGCCTGGAGTACCACCGACAGGCACCAGAGGGTGAAAAAAGATTGTGAGTTCCTCAAGAAAGAAAACAGCAAACCTCTCTAACTGAGAAATTACACATGAAATCCCAGAGAATTTTTATCCCCCCAAAAGGTTATAGTGCCTCCCCAAATATTCAGGCTGATTATTGAAGGTCTTCCCTGCATAAAGCCCTTACTCTATGAAGACTGGCAGAGGTGGCAGGTGTTTTCAAACACATAAAACTCAGCAAATAAATAAGTAAATATTCAGAAGACACACAGGAGAAAGGAGAAGCATAGCCCAATCAAAGAAATAAAATAAATCTCCAACAATGAACCCCCAAAACAGAGAACAATTGATTGCGTTAATAGAGTTCAAAATAATCATCTTAAAGAAGGTCCATGATCTACAAAATAACAGATAGAGAATTAAATGAGGAAAATAATGCATAAATAAAAAGAGAATAGAAAATTAAAAAGAGATAAAAGAAAAATATATAAAAGAGGAATTTATGGAGCTGAATAATAAGAGTTTACTACATGGCTGCAGATGTAGATTGAGTAAGCAGAAGAAATAGTTTTCTAGTTTTAGTAAGCTAGAAAACAGTTCATTAGACATTACCAAATCAGAAGAGAAAAAAATAAATAAAGTGAAGCATGCCTAAAACATATGTGACACCACCAATCTGACCAATATATGCATTATGGGACATCCAGTAGTAGAAAAGAGAAAGGGACAGAGAGCTTATTCAAGGAAATAATAACCAAAAACTCCCCCTAACTGAGGAAGAAAATGAACATCCAAATTCAAGAAACTCAAATTACTACAGTTAGGATGAACATAAAAAAGACCACATTGAGACATGTTATAATCAACCTATTAAAATAAAAGACAAAGAAAGGATCTCGAAAGTAGCAGAGAAAAACTTGTCATGTACAAGAGAACTCCTCTTATATTATCAGTGGATTTTTAGAAGAAACCTTACAAGTCAAAAGAGAGTGGAATGATTTATTTAAAATGATGAAAGTATACATTGCCAATTGTCCTGTCAGTCAAAACAAAAGAATGCTATATAGCAAACAAAACATACAATATAAAGTTTGCTGGTAAAGGTAAACATATAGATAAGTAGGCAATACTGAAATGGTGGTATATAAAGCACTTTACAAATAACTATAATTATAAAATGATGTTAATGGATACCTAATACACCAAGATGTAATTTGTGACAACAACAACATAAAGTGAGGGTGGGGAGATGTAAAAAAAGTAGAGTTACTGTATACAAGAAAAGCTAATGAGTTATTAGCTGAAAATAGATAGTCATAACTATAAATATTTGATATAAGCCCCCTGTTAATCATAAAGAAAATACCTATGTAAGATACACAAAAGAAAGTGAGAAAGAAAATAACTGTAAGATAAATAGAGGCCGGGCTTGGAGGCTCACTCCGGTAATCCCAGCACTTCGAGAGGTCAAAGCAGGTGGATCGAGAGGCCAAAGAGGTCAAGAGATTGAGACCATCCTGGCCATCATAGTGAAACCCCATTTCTACTAAAAATACAAAAAATTAGCCAGGTGTGGTGGTGTGCACCTATAATCTCAGCTACTCGGGAAGGTGAGACAGGAGACTCTCTTGAACCCAGGAGGCAGAGTTTGCAGTGAGCCAAGATCATGCCATTTTACTCCAACTTGGGCAACAAGAGTGAAACCTTGTTTCAAAAAAAGAAAGAAAGAAAGAGAGTAATTTATTATTATTATTTAATTCTACAACTTTATATTTTTTTAATAATTTAAGAATTTTGCTAAAGTAACTACTTTAATTTTAAATGCCTTAAGCTTCCTAATCAAGAGACATAAAGTGGCTATATGGATTTAAAAATATGCAGAACCAAATGCTTTTTCCAAAAGACTTGCCTTAGTTGCCAAGGCACACAGAAACCTAAAGTAAAAGAATGAGAAATATTTTCCACAAGAGAGCAGCAGTGGCTATAGATACATCAGATAAAATAGACTTTAAGACAAAAACTACCACAAGATGCAATGAGAATATTATATAATGATAAAAAAGTCAATTTACAGGAAGATACAATAATTTTAAGTATATATGCATTTAGTATCAGAGCACCCAAATATATGAAATGAACATTGACAGAATTAAAGGGGAAAATAAGCAGTAACACAATAATAGTAGAAAATTTCAATTCTTTACTTCCAAAAACAAAAACAAAAGATAAAATAATGAGACAGAGGGTCAGTAAGAAATAGAGGACTTGAAGCCAGGCACAGTGGTTCATGCCTGTAACCCCAGCATTTTGGGAGTCCATGGCGGGCAGGTCACCTAAGGTCAGGAGTTCAAGACCAGTCTGGCCAACATGGTGAAACCCTATCTCCACTAACAATACAAAAAATAGCCGGGCGTGGTGGTGGGCGCCTGTAATCCCAACTACTTGGGAGGCTGAGGCAGGAGAATCGCTTGAACCCAGGAGGTGGAGGTTGCAGTGAGCCGAAATTGTGCCACTGCACTCCAGCCTGGATGACAGAGCAAGACTCTGTCTCAAAAGAAATAGAAGACTTGAATCACACTACGCAACACTTGAAAGGAACACACACACACAGAATAATCTATGCAACAGCATCGAAATACACATTATTCTCAAGCACACAAAAAACATTCCCCACAACAGATCACATTTTAGGCCACTAAACCTGGCATGACAAATTTAAGAAAACTAAAATAATACAAATATCTTTTTCGATCACAATAGAAAAAAACTAGGAGTCAATAGCAGTAGGAAAATTGGAAAATTTACATGAATAACATGTAACTCACTTTTGAAAAAACAAATGAATAATAGAAGAAATCACATGAAATTAGAAAATACCTTGAAACAAATGAAAATGGAAACACAGCACACCAAAACTCATGCAATGAAGAAAAATCAGAACTATGAGGGAAATATACAATAATAGGCACCTTCATTTAAAAAGAAGAAATATCTCAAATCATAGAAAAAGTCAACAAGTCTCAGCCTGGTGGCTCACGTCTATAATCCCATCACTTTGAGAGGCTGAGTCAGGTGGATCATTTGAGGTTAGGAGTTTGAGACCATTCTGGCGAACATAGTGAACACTGTCTCTAACAAAAACACACACACACACACAAAATAGCCTGGTGTGGTGTCCTGTAGACCCAGCTACCCTGGAGGCTGTAGGCAGGAGAATCACTTGAGCCCGGGAGGTGGATGTTGCAGTGAGATGAGATTGTGCCACTGCACTCCAGCCTGGATGACAGAGTGAGAGTCCATCTCAAAAAAAAAAAAAAAAAAAAAAAATCAAATTTTTAGTGAAAAGATCAAAATGGATGATCTTAAGCAAGATTACCTACAGAAATAAGAGGGAGAAGGCTCAAATAAACAAAATCAGAAATGAAAGAGGCTGTAGCCATAGATGTAAACATGATTATAAAAGAATACTGCAAACAATTATATGTCAACAAAATGAATAACTTAAAATACATGGATAAATTCTTAAAAGCATACAGGGTATCAAAACTGAATCAAGAATGAACATACTAAGACTGAAGAAATAGAAAATCTGAACAGACTTACAAGACATAGGGGGATTAAATCAGCAACGAAAAACTTTCCAATGCGTTAAAAAAACTTCATCAGGACAAGATGACTTCACAGATAAATTTTACCAGATATTTAAAGAAGAGTTAATGACAATCCTTTAAAAATTATTTCAAAAAATTGAAGAAAAGAGAATACTTCCAAACTCATATTATGAAGCCAACATTATTCCCTGATACCAATGCCAGACAAAGACACTACAAGGAAAGAAAATCAAAGGCCAACATTATGCAATAAACAAATATATATGATTTCTCAACAAAAGTCTAGCAAATAGAAGTCAGTAGCATATTGAAAGGATCATAGGTTATGACCAAGATAAATTTATCGTTGGGATGCAGGGATGGTTCAACGTATGAAAATCAATGAATATAATACATCACAATAAGAGAATAAAGGATAAAAATAAAATGATTTTGTCTTCTCCAAACCTCATGTTAATATGTGATCCCCAATGTTGCAGGTGGGGCCTACTGGGTGGTGTTGGGGTCATGAGGACTGATCCCTCATGAATGGCTTGGTGCCCTTTCTGCAGTAATGAGTGAATTCTTGCAGTTTTCACTCTACTAGTTTATATGAGAACTGATTTTTTTTTTAAAAGAGCATGGCATCCCTCCCCTTCTCTTGCCCCTTCTCTGGCCATGTGACATGCTAGCTCCCCTTGCCTTTTGCCATATATAAAAGCTTCCTGAGGCCCTCACCAGAAGCCAAGCCAATACCAGTACAATGTTTCTTGTACAGCCTACATAACTGTGGCCAAATAAACCTGTTTTCTTTATAAATTAGTCATTCTCAGTTATTTCTTTATAGCAACACAAAACAAACTAATATGCATGATAATTGCAGACAAAGTAAACTCCCTTTAATGATTAAAAAATACACTCTACAAATTAGCACTAGAAGGAAACTTTCTCAACATAATAAAGGCCATATATATTAGAACCCAAAGATAACATTATATTAATGGTGAAAAATAAAAGCTTTCCCTCTAAGACCAGGAGGAAAGCAAGGATGCTAATCTTCACTGCTTCTATTTAACACAGTACTGGAAGTCCTAATCAGAGCATAGGCAAGAAAAAGAAAGGAATCCAAGTGGAAAGAAAGAACTGAAATTATCTATGTTTATAGATTATTTGATCTTATATGTAGAACGCCCCAAAAACTCCACTAAAGAAAGGTGAAATCTAATAAACAAATTTGCCAAAGTTGCAAGATGAAAAGTCACATTCAAGGCAGGAAGTGGTGGCTCATGCCTGTAATCCCAGCACTTTGGTAGGCCAAGGCAGATGGATCACTTGAGGTCAGGAGTTCAAAACCAGCCTGCCCAACATGGTGAAACCCCGTCTCTCAGAAAATACAAAAAAAAAAAAAAAATTAGCCAAGTGCACACCTGTAATCCCAGCTACTCAGGAGGTGGAGGGAGATTGTTTGAACCCTGGAGGTGGAGGTTGCAGTGAGCCAAAATTGGACTGCTGTACTCCAACTTGGGTGACAGAGTGAGACTCTGTGAAAACAAAAAAAAAAAAGTAAAGAAAAAATCACTTTCAAAAGTCAGTCATGTTTCTATACTAACAATGAACAATACAAAAAGTTATGTAATTAAACAATTCCATTTACACTAGCCTCAAAATGAACGAAATACTTAAGAATAAATATAAGGGGTGAAAGACTTGTACACTGAAAACTGTAAGACATTTGTTGAAGAAATGGAAAAAGATACAAATAAATAAAAAGGTATCACATGTCCATGATTTGAAAGACTTAGTATTGTTAAACTGTCCGTACTATTCCAAATAATCTATATTCCATCCAATTCCAATCAAAATTCTACTGGCATTTTTGGAAAATACAGGAAAAACATCCTATGGATTCTCAAAGGACCTCAAATACCCAACACCATCTTGAGAAAGACAAACAAAGGTCTAGAGACCTCTTACTCTGATTCTATAATATATTACAAAGCTATGTATTACAAATCAAAACTGTATGGCATTGGCATAAAGACAGACACATAGAGAAATGAAATATAAATAAATCTAGAAATAGAAATAGGAAGTACGGAAATAAGCCTTCACATCCATGGCCAAATGATCTCTGATAAGACTGTCAAGACTATGCAATGGAGAAATGATGCTTCAACAAACGGTGTTTGGACAGTTAGAATAGCTATTTGTAAAAAGTCAAAAAAAAAAAAACAGATGCTGGCAAGGCAGAGAAAAGGAAATGCTTACACACTGTTGGTGGGATGTAAATTAGTTCATCAGCTATGGAAAACAGTTCAGAGATTTCTCAAATACCTTAACATAGAGCTACCATTCAACCCAGTAATCCCTTACTGTGTATATACCCAAAGAAAAATAAATTATTCTACCAAAAAGACACATGCACACACATGTTTATTGCTGTGCTATTCACAATAGCAAAGACATTGGAATCAAGCTGGGTTCCCATCCACAGCAGATTGGATAAAGAAAATGTGGTACATATACACCATGGAATACTACACAGTCACAAAAAGGAACAAAAAATCATGTCCTTTGTGCAACATGGAAGCAGCTAGAGGCCATTATTTTAAGTGAATTTACACAGGAACAGAAAACCAAATCTCACGTATTCTCACTTACAATAGGGAACTAAGCTTGGACACACAGGAACCTAGGAGTCTCCTAGAGGGAGCAGAGGAGGAGGTCAAGGGCTGAAAAACTACCCATTGGGTACTATGTTCACTATTTGGTTGATGGGATCATTTGTACCCCAGACCTCAGAATTATGCAATATATTTATGTAACAAACCTGCACATGTGCTTCCTGAATCTAAAATAAAAGTTGAAATTTAAAAAAAAAAATAGTTAAAAATTGCAAAGAAGAAAATCAATAAGTATCTAGTCTTATATTTGTTAAATATTTTCATTTACCTTTTTCTTTCACAGAGTGATTGTGGTAGGGTTCTGAAATCTGGTCTGTTTTGGGGTAATTTTGAACAGAATCTCGGGGCTTAACTTTGAGAATGCTACCCTGGAAAAGAAACAGGAAACATCTTTCTCATTATAGCTGCAGAAAAATGAATACATTCCCATTAGAAAGTGTGGTAGATAAACTGGTAAGTTACAAACATTCGTAAAAATTTGCTTTTCTTTTTTGGCAGATTGGAGAATTTATGACAGGGGAAAATCTGTTCTGTATTTTGCCATCTGAATGTCAGAGTTTAATGCTAAATTTTACGTCATGAGACTTGGTAACTCCTAGAAGTGTTCAGACATAATTGTCTACTAAATGATTTGTTATCCTGGGAATAATAATTGAATTACATGTCTTAAGTAAATACATACTTATTTTTTTTCCTTTTGAGGTAAGAAATGTGTTTTACAATTTCCTTCCCTCTTAATAAACATAAATCCTGAATAAATACTGAGTGATTTTACTTGATTCTTCAGACCCTGGATATTTTCTCATTTAAAACTAAGTGGGTAACCTTGACCAGTTATTGGAGACATCAGCCCAGTGACTCCAAGTTGAAGCCAATCTTGAGGATGTAAAAGATCACTGAAGGCCCAGTTAATTCTTCCTGGGGATGTTTTCTGCAGGTTTGCTAGCCGACTCACACCAGCCATGGTATGAGAGAAGCTATGGAGTCCTGGAAAGTTAGGGACCAACAGGCAGATATGGTTGGTGTTGGTGTAATTGTGAAGGTGTGATGACAGTATTGAGAGTGTAACTGTTGTCATCCTGGGGTTGTTTGTAAACATTGTCAAATAAAATGAATTTGATTTTAGGTAAGAATTGACTTTATCTAAAGGAGTATTGCAATAGATGGGAAGCACCAAGCAAAAGATCTACAAGTATCTGAAAGGTTAAGAAGATAAGGGGTTCCTTTCATAGGGAGGAGCAAAAAGGATCTGAAAGCAGATGGAAGCTGGAGGGCAGTGTGGAGTGCTGTGGAGTGCGGCAAAATTAGATCCTAGATCAGAAGATATTTCACCCTGAAGTTAGCCTATTCTTAGGAGGAGGCATGAAGAGAAGTTGTATGAAATCTCAGACTGAGGGTGGGTCAAAGTTCAAGGCCTGTGGGAAGGAGAGAATCTTAAGCAAAACTTGGTTAACAAGTATTTTGTTCTGACCACTGAAGATAAAAGTGTTCATTTGATTGTTTATAGAAGAAAAAGGGGGATTTGCAGAGTCTGTGTCTGGCTTTGTGAAGTTACAAAGTCAGCATCATCTAAGTCATATAAGACATCATGGTAAGGATGTCTCTTTGCAGTGAGCTGCTCTTGGAGAGCACAACTAATGGGGGATTTTCTCAATCATGGCTATTCAGCAGGGTTACCCACTCAATCCATCTTTCCTTGCCATTTACATCTCTTCATATTGACTGTTCCTGAATTGTATCCTTTATAATAAACTGGTGAAAGTAAGTAAAGTTAAAAATAAAACAACAACAACAAGTGGTGTTTGGGAAACTGAATATCCACATGCCAAATATGGAGATGGGTCTTATTTTACAACATATATACACATTAACCCACAGATTTATGCATAAGGCCTAAAACCATAAAACTCCTAGAAGAAAACATAAGAGAAAAGCTTCAGGGCATTAGAAGGTCCAATGAAACCAAAAGCACAGGTAAAAAAGACTGAAATAGATAAATTATACCACATTAAACTTAAAATCTTTTGTACAGCAAAGGAAACAATAAATAAAGTGAAAAGGCAATGAACATAATCTGAGAAAATATTTGCAAAGCATATATTAGATAAAAGGTTAATATCCACAATATATAATGTTTTCTACAACCTAATAATAAACAAAAACAAATAACTCAATTAAGAAATGGACAAAATACTTGAGATTTTTCTCTAAAGAATTTATACAAATGGCCAAAGATGTATGAAAAGATGCTCAAGATCATAATCAAATAATTGCAAATTTAGTCCACAGTGAGATATCAGCTTACATCTGTTAGGACAGCTGCTATCAAATGACAACAATAACAAACAGAAAATAACAAGTGATGAGAATCTGGAGAAACTGGAACTCTTGCACACTGTTTGTGAAATTGTAAAACAATATAGCCACTATGAATAACAGGATGAAAGTTCCTCAAAACATAAAAATAGAGTATTTTTATTCTTTACCATATGCCTCAGCAGTTCCACTACTTTTTGTTTTTTTATAAGATGGAGTCTCGCTCTGTCACCCATGCTGGAGTACAGTAGCGTGATATTGGCTCACTGCAACCTCCACCTCCAGGGTTCAAGCAATTCTCCTGTCTCAGCCTCCCGAGTAGCTGGGACGATAGGCCCCGCCACCACGCCCAGCTAATTTTTGTATTTTTTAGTAGAGAGGGTGTTTCACCATATTGGTCAGGCTGGTCTCGAACTCCTGACCTCAGGTGATCCACCCATCTTGGCCTCCCAAAGTGCTAGGATTACAAACGTGAGCCACTGGCCCAGTAGTTCCACTTCTGATTATATATCCAAGAAATTAAAAATAGGGCCTCAAAAAGATATTTGCACATCAATGTTTATTGTAGCACTATTCACAATAGTCAAGAGGTGGATCCAAAATAAATGTCCTTCTATGAATGAATTTAGAAAGCAAATGTGGTGCATACATACAATGGAATATAATTAGCCTTACAAAAGAAAGATATCTTGTCATATGCCACAACATGGAGGAACCTTGAGATCACACACACACAAAAAATACTGAATGATTCCATTTATAGGATGTATATAAGGCAATAAAACTCAGAAAAACAGAAAATAGAATAGAGGTTACTAGCAGATGGGGCTGGAAGAAACAGGAATTTGTTCAATGGGTACATATTTTCAGTAATGCAAGATAAAAAAGTTCTTGAGATCTGCTATACAACAATGTACATATAATTAACAATGATGTAACATACACTTTAAATTGTTAACAGGTTAAATTTATGTAATTTATGTAATTTTAACATAATTTAGAAAAATAACAGATAGGAAATGGGGAATACAAGAATCAGTAAACCTGAAAATAGATTAATAGGAGTTATTCATACAAACAACACAGAGAAAAGATATAAAAATAAAATAAATGCATATGGTCTAATGCAGTTGTAGAACAATAACATATGATCTAACATTTGTGTCTTTGGGGTCCCAGATGAGGTAGAAAAAAAGGGTATTGTTGAAACATGTTTCAAATAGCAATATTCAAAAACCCCTCAAGTTTGGCAAAAGACATAAAACTACAGATTCGGGAATCATGCTAAATTTCAAAAAAAGTACAACCCCCCCGCAAAAAATACCCAGACACATTATAATCAAAAACACAAAGCAAAAATCCTGAGGAAGAAAAACAATGTGAGGAAAAACAATCCTTTGCTTATAGGACAGCAATAATTTGGGTGACTGAAATTCTCGTCAGAAATCATGGAGAATAAAAGGAAGTGCCACAATATTTTTAAAGTTGCTAAAATGAACTCTGGTATTTATATATACAGAAAATATCCTTAAGGAATGAAGATGAAACAAAGACATTCTCAGATGAAAAAAAAGAAAACTCTTTGAAGTAAACCAACTTGCTCTAAAAGAATTTCTAGATAAAGTTTTTTAGCCAGAAGGAAAAATGATACCAGAATCTTAACATTTAACAAGTGAATAAATAACAAGAGAAATGTTTTGATATTTCATATTATTTCCCCCCCCCAAAAAAAACTTTCTCCTAAATTCCTACATTACCACGATTCAAAATTATAGGACATAAAATTCATATTCATGTTCCTGTGGTTGTACAAGCTGGCAAGAGAAACAAAAGTAAGAGTAAGTGGAACGGTGGATAGAAATTTCAAGAGCTAAGAGAAATAATTGTAGCTATAAAAGGAGGTAAAAGAATGTAGAAGGCACAGCAGAAATGATGCTTGATTGTGCAAATGTGGTGGTCCTGCCCTGGGTATCTCACTCTGTCCGTCATCCCTTCTAACTGGTATGACATAAAACTGAGAGTCAGTGAAGACACCATGCCCCCCCACCCCCCCGTCTCCTGACTTTGCCATGAACTCCCTGGGCCTTTGTTCTGTTTTTCCTGAGACTTGATCACTTTCAGTCACAAAGGTGGTGACATAATGAATGAATTTGCCAAGTTCTCGGAGGAGCTCACCAGCTTAGGTTGTTGGTTCATCACTATCAAATTCCCCATGAGAACACGCTAACCTTGTTTAAGAATTGTTTCAGCATTAAGTTCCACAGGTCATAATTATCCACAGGCAGTCTATCTGGAAGTGGATGTGAACCAGTGCCACGGAGCAACTTCCACCAACTAAATACTAGCACCCATATATCAGTGATTACTTTTCCAAAAGAAAATGAAAGTCAAACAGTATCAAAGAGCAGATGCTATGGAATTACAATAGAAAATTAACTAGCAATTAGAAAATACCAATGAAAGCAGTGAGAAAACTAATTGTACAAAAGAATACATAAACATAATACATTTTCCCAAAAAAAAAGCTGGCTATGAGATTCTAAATCAAAGTAATGGGAGGACATTTGTCAACAGTTACAAAGAGGAATGATCTTGAAATCTGTGATGAACAGCTGTTTATTATTATGACATTAAAACAACCAGAAAACTTTAGTTCCTGAGAAATCACAGTAATAGTCAAGGTAACACATATGTAAATAATTCTATTAACACAGATCTCTCTCTTTTTTTATTTTTCTCATTTGGTGTTAGTTTGTTTAACGGTACTGGTGATTCATATACAAATAGATCACTCACTCTACCTTTTACCCAGTTTATTACAATGGAAGCGTCTTGCAGAATTATAGTGCAATATCAAATATTCTTCCAAGTTGATGTGTATGTCAATATTTCATTACTCTTTACTGCTGAGTGGTATTCCACATTAAGGATGTATCATAGCTTGTTTCACCAATTACCCATTAAAGAAAAGACGGTTGTTTCTAGTTTAAGTGTATTATAAATAAAACTGATAGGTACATTCATGTGCAGCTTTTTAGTTTGTATTGCTTTTGTTTTTGCATAAACATAATTTTTATTTATGTGGAATAAATATTCAGGAGTACAATAGTTTGGTCATGTGGAACGCACATGCTTAATTTTGTGAGAAGCTGCCAAATTGTTTTCTAGAGTGGTTGTGCCATTTTACATTCCCGCCAGCTATTTATGAGTGATTCAACTTCTCCACATCCTCATTAACATTTGGCAGTTTTATTTTTTTTTTTTATTTTAAGCCATTCAGGTAAGTGATTAGTGGTATCTCTTTGTGGTTTTAATTTGCATCTGCCTAACGACTGATGGACATTTGATGCATTAATTGACAGTCATATATCCTTTTGATTGAAGTGACTGAACATTAATACATCTCTTCAAGTCCTTTGCCCATTTTAAATGGACTTACTAACCTTTTTTATTATTGAGTTGTAAGTATTCTCTATATCTTCTGGATACAATTTTTTATCAAATCTATAATTTGCAAATATTTTCTCCCATTCTGTGAATTGTCTTTTCACTTTCATGATGGTGTTCTTTGAAGTACAATGATTTTAAATTTTGAAACCACTCTAATTTATCTATTGTTTTTCTTCCACATTTGTTCTTTTGGTGTTATATCTAAGAAAACATTACCTAACCTAAGTTCATGAAGATTTACTCCTGTATTTTCTTTTAAGAGTTCCATAGTTGAGCTCTAACATTTATATTTATGATTTCTTTTGAGTTAATTTTATATATGGTTAGAAGTAGGGGTTCACTTTCATTCATTCATTTACATGTGTATGTGCAGTTATTCTAGTATCATTTGCTGAAAAGACTATTCTTTCCCCATTCAATTGTTTTGGTGCCTTTGTAAACAAGAAGACCATAAATGCAGAGGTTCTATTTTGTTGATTTGTCAGTTTATCTTTAGGCTAGTACCACACATTTTTGTTCCTGTGGCATTGTAGTTAAGTTTTCAAATAGGGAATTGTGTGTCCTATAACTGTTCTTTTTCAAGATATTGTGGGCAATACATACTGGTTTGAAATATTCTAAAATAAATTAAAAAGTAAAATAATCAAAACCAAAATTTAAAATAAAATGAAAACAGTTTTTCAAGCACAAGTCAGCTTGGCCACATGTATAAGTAACTAACATGTATTCTTACAGTATATTCTTAGTCTTGAATTCTAAGAATAATATTCCGTGAAAAAATAAGAAAATTTCTTCATTTCATCTTTTAGAAATTAATATTGTTATGTTAACCATTTTATAAATGTTTAGGGAAGGAAATAGAAAGTGTATAAATGAAATTAGGAATTCAAGTATTCAGAGTAAAACTACAAAAAAGATTTGTATTTGAAAAAATCTGTATTGGACTTGGAAAATTAAATTTTTATAATCAATTTAAAAATATATTTTCTAATCTTTACCACAGAGAGAACCTAGAAAATATGACACTCAGAAGCAATAAACTACATTCCACCCAGGTATCAATGTGAATAAAGAAACAGACTTTGGAGATTTGATAAATACTCTATGATTGCAGGGGATTTTGTTGTGCCAAAGAGCAAGGATGTCTACAATAAATAATAAGTAATAATTTTCCATCTTACACCAGATACAGCTTTAAGCATGCCACAATATTTCAATTTTGGAAAATATAAACATAAAACTAAATATTGATTGTCCATTGGATTATTTAAGAGAGAAAAATATTTCCATTATTGGGAACCCCACGACACAGACTATTTTCTACAAAAAAAAAAAAAGCAGTAGATGAAATAAAGATTTAATACAACTTTCTATAAAAACCTGTTGCTCACATTTGTTCACATTTAGTGAATTCTTAATACAAATTTGCCAAGTAATTCACTTAAAAATATGGAAAGTACTAAGAAAATCATCGTCTTGCTACTAGTGTTGAAATGATAGATTCAGGCAGAATCATCAACATAGGCTACAATCAATTGGTTGAAAGAGAATGCTTTATCATTGTAGATATTACTTGCTATTTGAAAAAGGGAATTATTTTTATGAGCAAGAGAGCTGACCATCATTACTTTAACAAAGTAATTAAAATTAGTATCACTAAAATTTAAACTTCCTAATAATGTGTGCTGCCTAATGAGATGCAATATTGAGTACCCAGAATCACTGTAAAGAATACTTGCCCAAATTTTTAAACCTGAGTTGAATTAAAGTTGAGAGTTAACATCCACTTAGGATACATAATTAAATAATATCACAGGGAAATAGGAAAATCCATAATATTTGATGCCTAAAAGGAAACTTGCCTGTTTGCTTTTAAAGTCACTGAAAAGAGGGCCGGGCGCGGTGGCTCAAGCCTGTAATCCCAGCACTTTGGGAGGCCGAGAAGGGCGGATCACGAGGTTAGGAGATCGAGACCATCCTGGCGAACACGGTGAAACCCCGTCTCTACTAAAAAATACAAAAAACTAGCCGGGCGAGGTGGCGGGCGCCTGTAGTCCCAGCTACTCGGGAGGCTGAGGCAGAAGAATGGCGGGAACCAGGGAGGTGGAGCTTGCAGTGAGCTGAGATCCGGCCACAGCACTCCAGCCTGAGCAACAGAGCGAGACGCTGTCTCAAAAATATAAATAAATAAATAAATAAATAATAAAATAAAGTCACTGAAAAGAAAACCAAACATATGAATATTATATTTTAAAAGAAATGAAGAGACATAACGACAGTAGCCAATGAACTATTCTGGATTCTCAATCCTAGTTTTAAAAAGAAAAATCTGTCATGTGTAAAAGCCAAATGCATACATTTGATTACAATAAATATTAGAAAATTGTTCTTTTCCTTTCGTATGAAAATGATAAAGTGGTTATTGATGTAGGGCAGCATTCCACAAACTGTGGCCTGGAGCAAGGGAAAGCATGCTCATTACCAGTTATGAAATTTCGGGTCTCTTAAAGTAATTTCTCCTGTAATGCAACCCACTCCTGTGCATGTGTCATCTGGGTACCTCTCTGGTACTCCCATGAGATCTGGGGACAAGGGGAAGTAACGTGTATGTGCTGATGTCCATGCTGCTTTCTGTGCCGTGAGCAATACTTCTGTGACTCAGAAGTATTGTGTCTTCTGTTAGGTTCCACAAAACTCAGTAAACTAAGAGGTTAAATTGTAGCCTGGTAAAATCTCAGAACCTTCGCAAACTTGACAATCTGATGATCATATGTTCTTTAAAAATTACTGTATGTTTTCAATTTCTAATAGAAAGCTTCAAAACATTTCTATAATTTTTTTTCTCTAGCTCCTCTGAAAAATAAAAAGTTGGTGAAATCGCATGGAACTAATTTAGCATTCCATTCAATCACATTTGATTATGCTGATTATTTGGGAAAGAAAATGACTCTCACAGGCAATAATAAGAATGCAACTGGGAAAGAAGGAGCAAGGGCGGTAACTGTAATCTATAGACATATGGCGGGGGGGGTGGGAAAGGCAGAATAAATGACCAGCAACGTTTTTTTAGTTTTTTTTTTAAGTACAGAAAATATTTACTTTTGTTGCCTTTTAATATTTTTTTCTGTAAAATTAAAGTGTTTGTATGTTTATTTCAAATACAGAAAGAGAAGAAATAGATTAATAATGTTTATTTTCCCAGTCATTCACTCTTACTAGAACTTTACAGACAATGGTACTCAGTAACAATGAGTTACCAATTTTTATTGTTTCTGACTTTAATTTGAATAAATGTAATATGTCAGCTTTTTGGGATAGATGTTAGCTATGAGACTTAGAGATAGTTTTTTTACATGTAAAGAAGTTTCAATTCTTCCCTCATTTATTAGTTTCCTTAATGAACGAATCACAGATTTTACTTAAATGATTGTTAGTTTGTAAAATGCAAGGTTTTTCCTTGTGCTTCCCCAATAAAAAATTTAAGATATTTAATATTGGATTGTTTTAAGTGAAAAAAATACAACTTTATTATTGTGGTATAGTAATCTTTAAACATATTGCTAAATTTGTTTCCTAATGTCTAACTTAGAATTTTTGCATCTTATTAAAATGAGGCATTTTCAATTTTTTTTTTCACTCTGTCACCTAGGCTGGAGTGCAGTGGCATTATTTCGGTTCACTGCAACCTCCGCCTCCCAGTCTCAAGTGATTCTCCTGCCTCAGCTTCCCGAGTAACTGAGATTACCGACATGTGCCACCATGCTCTAATTTTTATATTTTTAGTAGAGTTGGGGTTTCACCATGATGGCCAGGCTGGTCTCGAACTCCTGACCTCAGGTCATCTGCCTGCCTTGGCCTCCCAAAGTGCTGAGATTACAGGTGTGAGCCCCCATGCTCAGACTCAACTTTTTACTGTTTTTACTAGTTTTAATTTCAAGATTGAATTAGGTTTTAAAAATACATTGGTGACAGAAGGGGCTTTGAGATGGCAGATAAGACATTTTGTACTCACTCCCTCCATTAAGAAGAATCAAAATAGTGAGTGAGTAGATAAACACACTTCAAACATTATCCAAGAGAGAACACTGGAATTTAAAAGAAAAGTATCAGGAAATAACTAAAGCAAGGATGGAGAATGAAGCAAGGCAGCCTGCCTGGCCAGGGTTGGCTGGAAGCCGAGATAGACTCCTTAATATGGTGAAAGTACAAGTGACAGACTCTTAATGTTCCACATTTTTCCATGGACTCCTGTAATCCTAGCCATGGGAGAACCCCTTGACCCTCCTGGGCTCTGAAACTAACATAGGAAACTGCCAGGAGATGGTGTGATGGCGCTACTCCAGGGAGGAAGGTCTCTGTGGGTTCCACAGGCTCCCTGGACTTAGGCAGGTACAGCAAATTTCCACTTTAGAGCCCTTATAACCAGAAGATTGCTCACTGTTCTGGAGCTCAGGGGTGCTGTGGCTGAGGTGCAAGAGAAATGTGGACTGTTGTCACTTGGGCTGAGGTGAGAGTGGCTACAGGCTACCACAGTGAGGGCTGAGGCATGACCAAAGCACAGGTCATGCTGAGGCATGACCAAAGCATGGTCTATCACCATTGCAGGTGGGGCAAGAGCAGCACTGGGAACAATGTGCAAGTGGTGCATGCATTCCCCAACTGTCAGCCTGGACTGCCACCACAAAACATGGCACCACCTACCCCAGTGGCAAGGTAGTGAGTGGCGTGATTGCTGCCACTTCACATCTGAGCATTCTACAGTAGCCCGAGGTCTTTGCCTACCATGACTGATGATGGTAGAGACCATTGAGAGGCCTGGGGACAAGCCTGCCCAGCCCAACTTTGTCTGTCCCAGCACTGCTCCATAGAACACAGTCCAGGGGACAGAGGATCACCCAGCCAACTGTAAAATCAGCGGCACCTGAATCCTCCTCCCCAGGGGCTGAGTTTGGGACTAGCCATCAGGCTGCTACCATCTAGCTGACACTTGACTGCATATGCCACCTACAGACCTGAAGACTAGCCTTAACTGTCCATTGCAGCCATAACCAAAACCAGTATGCATTGCTCAGATCCCAAAGGGTGGTCCTAGCACTGCCATTTCCATTGTCTGTCCCATGCTGTCTGACAATAAGCCCAATAACCTGCCCATACACCCAGCCCACTGCTGCCACTACTGCCATTTGACAAAGCCACCTGGAAGTTCAATAATTCACCTTATTGTATCTGCTAACACCAGTGCCCACAAATGCTGTCCTCTGGCCCAAAGACATGCCTGCTCAGCCCATTGCTGCCACTATGGGCCCTGAGGCCGGGCCTATATGGTATCCTAACCTCCAGCAAAACCTCACCACAGCATCCATTAATAACTGCACCCTTAACCCATGAAGTAAGTAGATACCACAAAAACCACTAAGGCTGTTTACAGCCGAAGAAATCATACAGAGGCTACAACACTGCATGCACCCAGAATCAAAGCCAAAGTGCCCTACCCAACCAAGACCACGGAAAGATCTTTGGGAAAATGTTCACCCCATGAAAGAAAATTCAAAATTCAAAAATTGAAAGAAGCAACTATTATACCAGGTGCACAGGTATCACCATAAGGGCACAGGAAACACAAACAAGCAAGAACATATGATACCTCCAAAGGAACATAATAATCCTCTAGAAACAAATCTCAATTAAAAAGAAGTTCATGAAACTCTTAAAAAGTATTCAAGTTATTGATTCTACAGAAGTTTAGTAAAATACATGAGCTTTCTGACAAAAAATC
Source organism: Macaca thibetana thibetana (assembly GCF_024542745.1). NCBI lineage: Eukaryota > Metazoa > Chordata > Mammalia > Primates > Cercopithecidae > Macaca > Macaca thibetana. Next base: position 66,618,460 of record NC_065594.1, read on the forward strand.
CAAAAAAATCAGAAAAACTATTGAAGATATGAATGAGATATTTAGCAAAGATATAAAATAATATGAAAGCCATTATTTAAAAAAATCAAACAGAAATTTTAGAAATGAAAACCTCATGAATAAAATACAAAATACATTAAAATCTTCAATAATAGAGTAGATTAAGCAGAATAAATAATTCCAAAACTTGAAGACAAGTCTTTTGAAATAACCCAATCAAACAAAAATAATTTTTAAAAAATTAAAAAATGAACAGTCGTCATGATATATGGCACACCATGCAGCAACCAAATATACAAACTATGTATCCCAGAAGGCAAAGAGAGAACTAAAGTTTCAAAAATCTAATAACAATTTAAAACTTCCCAAGTTTAACCGGAGATTTAGACATCTAAATACAGGAGGCTCTGAGATTCTCATCTAATTATAGGAGGCTCTGACATTTAACACCATGAAAAAACACAAAAGTATACAACTCACTTGTAAAGCAAACATGCAAATAAGGAAAAGAAAGACTCAATGATACCAGAACAGAAAACCACCAAACCACAATGATCAATAATAAGAGAAAAGAAAAGAATAAAGAATACACAAAACAACCAGAAAACAATTAACAATAAAACACAAATAGGCTGGGCATAGTGGCTCATACCTCTCATCCTAGTACTATGGGACGCCAAGGTGGGTGGATCACCTGAGGTCAGGAGTTCGAGACCAGCTTAGTCAAAATGGTGAAACCCTGTCTCTACTAAAAAGTACAAACATTAGCTGACTGTGGTGGCACATGCCTTGTAATCCCAGCTACCCGTGAGGCTGAGGCCAGAGAGTTGCTGGAACCTGGGAGGCAGAGGCTGTAGTGAGCCAATATCCGGCCACTGCACTCTAGCCTGGGTGACAGAACAAGACTTTTGTCACAAAAACAAAACAAAACAAAAATACACACACACAAATAAAACCTTACTTATCAATAGTAATCTTAAATGTAAATTAATTAAAATATATACTTAAAAGATATAGACTGGCCGAATAGACAAAAGAAAACAAACCAAAAACAAAACAAGATTCAATTATATGTTGCCTAAAAGAAACATCCTTTACCTGTAAAGAGGCAAATAGATTGAAAGTAAAGGTATAGAAAAAGATATTCCATGCAAACAGAAACTAAGCAAGCAAGAATAGCAAACAGAAACTAAGCAAGCAAGAATAATATATCACATATAAGAAACTCTACTTCAAAAACCATTTTAAAAAGACAAAGAAAGTCATTATATAATGATAAAGGCATCAATGCAGCAATGGACTATAACAATTATAATTATATATGCACTCAACACTAGAGCACCCAGATTCACAAAGCAAACATTACCAGATCTAAAGGAAGATATAGACTTTGATAAAATATTAGTGGGGAACTGTAACACCATACTTTCATCATTAAGCAGATCACCAATACAGAAAATCAAGAAAGAATATTGCATTTAAATTGGACTGTAGAATAAATAGACCTAATAGAGATTGACAGAACATTTCATCTAACAACTTGAGAATACACATTCTTCTCATTAGCACATAGAGCCTTCTCTGGGACAGAGCCTATGTTAGGTCACACACACACACACACACACAAAACCCAACACATTAAAAAAAAACAGAAATCATATCAAGTATCTACTCAGGCCACAATGGAGCAAAACTAGAAACTTATACCAGGAGGAAATTTGAAAATTATACAAATATTTAAAAATCAATAAAGGCCTGGTGCGGTGGCTCACACCTGTAATCGCAGCACGTTGGGAAGCTGAGGCAGGCAGATTATCTGAGGTCTGGAGTTCGAGACCGGTCTGACCAACATGGAGAAACCCCATCTGTACTAAAAAACAAACCAAAAAAAAATGAGCAGGGCGAGGTCTCACACGCCTGTAATCCCAGCTACTCAGGAGGCTGAAGCAGGAGAATCGCTTGAGCTTAGGAGGCAGAGGTTGTGTTGAGCCGAGATCGCACCATTGCACTCCAGCCTGGGCAACAAGAGTAAAACTCCATCTCAAAAAATAAAAATAAAAAATAAAAATGCTGCTGCACCCCATTCTGTCAATGAAGAAACTAGGATGGAAATTAAAAACAAAATTATTGAAACTATTTAAAATGAAATGAAAATATAACAAAACATTTTTGAGACAGAAAGCAGTACTAAAAAGGAAGTTCATAGCAATAGTCACCACATCAAAAAAGTAGGAAGATTTCAAATATAAAAATCTAATGATATACCTCAAGGAATTAGAAAAGCAAAGATAAACCAAACCCAAAATTAGCAGAAGATAAATATTAAAGGTCATAGATAAACAAAATACAGGCCAAAATAATAATAATAATACAAAAGAACAAGGAAATGAAAAGTTCTTTAAAAAAGACAAATAACATTAATAAATGGCTAGATAAACTAACCAATAAAGAGGAGTAACAACCCAAAATAAGCAAAATCATAAATGAAAAAGGAAATACTACAACTGATACCACAAAATTACAAAAGGTTAACTGAGACTACTATGAACAGCCATACCCTAACAAACTTGAAAACCTAGAGGAAAGAGATAAATTCCCTGAAGCATATAACCCAACAAAACTGAGTCAGGAAGAAATATAAAACAAAAACAAAAACAAAAAACAAACAAAAAACAAAACAGACTAATAATGAGTAGTGACATTGAATCAGAACATCTTCCAACAGCAACAACAAAAAAAAACCAGGCCCAGATGGATTCACTGCCAAATTCTTCCAAATGTATAAAGATGAACTAATACCAACCCTCCTAAAAATTACTTCAAAACATTTCACTCTAACTCATTCTGTGAGTGACAAACAACAAGATAATTTGCTATCAGCATTACTTGGAGAGCAAAACCAGACAAGGACACACCACAAAAAGAAAACTACAGACTGATATCCTTAACCAACATACATACAAAACTCCTCAGCAAAATACTTGCAAACTAAATATATCAAATTGAAAAGAACATACCATGATCAAGTGAGATTTTTCCCCAAGGATGCAAGGATGGTTCAACACACACACAATAATTGTGACACATCACAAGAACAGAATGAAGGACACAATCTATATTATTTTCCCAACAAATGAATAAAAAGCATTTGACAAAATCCAACCATCCTTTTATGATAAAAGCTCTCTAAAACTAGCAATAGTAGAATCATATATTCAAATAATAATGATCATTTATGACAAACCCACAGCTAACATCATATTAAATGGATACAATTGAAAGTCTTTCCTCTAAAAACATGAACAAGACATGGATGCTCACTTTAACCACATCTATTCAACATAGTACTGGAAGTTCTAGCTAGATCAGCTAGGAGAGAGAAAGAAATAAACAGCATCCAAATCAGAAAAGAGAATGTCAAATTGTCACTCTTTGCCAATGACATGTTCTTATATTTAGAAACATCAAAAGACTCCACCCAGAAAATTATTGGAACTGATAAATATTTAATAACACTGCAGTATACCAAATCAGCATAAAAAATCAGTAGCATTTTAAACCAATAATAAAATAGCTGAAAAAAATCAAGAAGATAATTCTGTTTATGGTAGCTACACCTAGGAATATATTTAACCAAAGAATGGAAGATCTCCACAAGGAAAACTGCAAAGCACTGATAAACTGAAGAGGACATAATCAAATGGAAAGACATCCCATATTCGTGAATCTAAATGATCAGTATTGTCAAAATGACCATACTATCTAAAGCAATGTACAGATTCAATGCAATTTCTATAAATATATGTACATCGTTTCTCAGAAATAGGGTAAAAAATCTTAACGTTAATGTAGAACACAAAAGTGCCTAAATAGACAATGCAAACCTGAGAGGGAAAGAAATAAAGCTGCAGACATCACACTATCTTACTTCAAAACATATTAAAAGGATGCAGCAAATGAAATATGGTATTATTATAAAAATAGATATTTAGACCAATGGAATAGAATAGAGAATCCATAAATAGATCCTTACATCTACAGTGAACTAATTTTCTACTAAGATGCCAAGAACATACGCTGGGGAAATGGCAGTCCCTTCAGTAAATGGTGCTGAGAAAATTGGATATCTATATGCGGAAGAATCAAAGTGGACTACATTACTCATTATGTACAAAAGTCAACGCAAGATGGATTAAACATAAGACCCCAAATACAAAAATATTAGAAAAAAACAGAGGCAAAACTCTTCAGGACATTGGGCTTGGCAAACAGTTCAAGGCTAAGACTCCAAAAGCACAGACAATAACAACAAAAATAGACAAATGTAATTATATTAAAGTAAAAAACTTCTGCACAGGAATAGAAACTATTGACAGAGTGAAAAGACAACCTCTTGAATGGGAGAAAATATTTGAAGACTATTCATCCAAGAGGAGACTAATATCCAGAATATACAAGGAACACAAACATCTCAAAAAAACAACAAAATCAATCCCACTAAAAGTAAGCAAAAGACATGAATAGACAGTTATCAAAAGAAGATATATGAATGGCCAACAGATACATGAAAAAAATGCTCAACATCATCTATCAGAAAGGAAGTGTAATTCAAAACCACAATGAGATAACATCTCACCCCATTTAGAATGGCCATTATTTTTTTAAAAAGAAATAAAATAACAGATGCTGGCAAAGATGTGGAGAAAGGGGAACTCTCATACACTGTTGGTGGGAATGTAAATTAGTACAACCACTACGGAAGCAGCATGGAGACTTCTCAAAAAATTAAAAATGAAACTATTATATGACCCTGCAATCTCACTATTCGGTCTCTATTAAAAAGAAGAAATCAGGATATGCCGGGTCTGTCCCGCAGACCCTGGTTGACAGATGAAACGAGCACTCAGACACAGGTATGCACTGTAGGAGCAGCTAGGTGACTGCCTGGCTCTAGTGTCCAGAGAGCAGCCTCAAGAAGCTGGAGCTGCTTGTTTTTATTCAGTGCAGGCACAATTGCAAAAACCTGGAGCCAACACGACCTGTAGGTAATTAACATTTATTGTTCCCCTTTCAGGGAATATCACACAGATGATCAAAGTGAGTTACTGGTCAACATAAGTAAACAAGCTTGTTTCAGATAAATTCCCCCACACTCCCTTGTATCTACTCCTTGCTCTCTGCCTCAGGGTTACAGAATGGCTGACTTCAGCTATTCTTTCTCAGGGTTCTGCAGAACCTTCTGACCTTTCAGAAAGTTTGCATCCTTTCCCTGTAGTTTTTCCCACCACTCTGACTGATCCCCCACAAGGATATCAAAGGGATATCTGCATTTCCATGTTTATCACAGCAGTATTCATAATAACAAAGATAAGGAGTCAATCTGAGTGTTCATCAATAAATGAATGGATAAAGAAAGCATGCTACGCACACACACATACAATTTAATAGTATTTTACCATAAACAAAGAAAGAAATTCTGTCATTTATGGCAACATAGATGAAATAGAAGGTTATTACATTAAGCAAAACAAGCAAGGCACAGAAAGACAAATATTGCATATTCTCACTTATATGTGGGAGCTAAAAAATTCGATCTCATTGCAGTAGAGTAAAATGATAAATACTAGATGTTGGGAAAAGATGCAGGGAAATGGAGATAACGAGAGGTTGGTTAATGGGTACAAACACAGATAAAAGGGTTAAGTTCTATTGTTTGAAAGTGGAGTAGAGTGAATATAATTGAAAACAATGTACTGTATATATCAAAACAACTAGAAGAGGGGACTTTTATTGTTTTCAACACATAGAAATGATAAATACTCAAAGTAATAAATATCTCAAATACCTTGAACTGACAGTTCTACGCATGTAAGAAAATATCATATGTATTCCATAAATATATAAAACATTATGTAGCATTAATAAATAATGAAAACAAATACATTGGTATATGTTTTATCTATTCTCTGCTTTTAGCAGATTAAATTACAGAATATTTTATATGTGTAAGATGGAAATTTATTAATTCATTTTCTGTTAAATTTTTGTCTGATTTATTTTGTTGTCCTTAATATAATCAGGCTCATAGAGGTTTCATAATTTTGATAAAAAACTGTACATAGAATCCACAATTCATGCATAATATTAACAGAAAATAAAATATTGCTGTAAATAATTCATCTGTAGAGTAGATGAACTCCGCAGAAAAACACCTCTTCTTTTAACCATATTAATAATGTATTAGGAAATAAAATGAATTACTGACTTTTGAAATTATGATTACTTTGTGGGATATACATAACAAAAACAGGATTTATAGAATACTAAAAAAGCATATCAAAAATAAGGTTCAAATATGTGTCATTAAGATATTTAAAAATGTATGGATATGTAGGAATATTTCCCTTTTGATATTTTACACTGTTTTATATAAAATAAACTTCTGCACCAACAATTTAGAACAGTTTTTTCTAATTTAAATGTTTTAAAAACGACATGTCAATTTTTGGACATATTTATCTAAGCTATGCAAGATAACTGGCCTATTTCTTCCCTAAAATAAAAAAAAAGCAGTGATTTTTAAATTTGTATCCATTTTCAAATATAAGTCTGGAAAATAGACTTCATATTTATTTTAAATATTTCTTACTTGTATAATATCATGCCTAGATCTACAGAAACTATTTAATAATTATATTTATGAGGGGCTACTTAATAATAAAACATACTGGTTCTAATAAATTTGTATTATATATTTTTGAACATTCTGAAAGTGTATTTATATTTTTAGCAAAAATATTTTCTTTCCAAATTTTTATTATCTACAAACATTTATTTGCCAATTAAATTCATCAGAACCTTCCCATAAAAATATTAAGTAGCAGTGAGAAATAGATATTCTTTTATTTCTTCAGTTTATTCAAGTGAGTCTTCTCAAGACATCAATGAATTACATTCACACATTAATGATAACCGCAAGTATTTTGTGTGAAGGGTTTAGCTAATATTTATATAGCAGTTTAAAATATTTTATCCAAACATTCCATATATAATACATGATACAAATATTTCATCATAAGTCGTTTTATGAAACAATGGTAACTCTGTTTTATATGTGTTAAAATCAAGAGATAGAGAATTTATGTAATCTACTTGCCATTGTACCACATATTTTGTATGTTTATATGCATTTATATGTATTTGTATATATGTATACTTATATACACATACATTTTTCATATATGTGTATAAACTCATATGTATATCTTTATATATATGAAGAATTATGTGGTCTCTAAGTCTTTGTTGAGGTTAGTGAGCAATTTTCTAAGTAGCAATGAAAACAGAGCATAACTGGAATAGTTTCAACAGTTAATGGGAGATGAGACATGAAGACATGTAGTTCCAATCATTTGTGGATTATGAGAAGGAAGAGAGCAGAAAACAAAACATAACAATTTTTAATTTATAAAATAACACTTCCTTAGTAAAATCTTATCAAAATATTTTCAGCAATATTGTTATTTTTCAATGTATATCAGGAATAATATATTTTGGCTAATTATATTCTATTTCAGGAATTCAACAATGGTCTTTACAGTTAACTTATTAAGAATATATACATACATAAATTGTTTTAATAATTTTAATGAATTAATCTGATTAAATAATACTTTTATGAATCTCCTCTAATTTGCTTGTGTAAACATACCCAAAATTCTCTCTCAAATTTTCTCCTATCTACTGAATTCAAGAAATAGCCCTCTATTCAGAAACAAGACAAAAATACCTGCTTTTATATCATGACTTAAATATTGTTTGGGAAATTTACTTACTAAAATAAAAAATAAATATTAAAAGGAGGGTATATGAACATTATTTCTATATATTACTATTATTAGCTAAAAACAGCACAAAAAATAAAAATACAACACTTTGGAAGAAATACTAGAAGTGTAGATTGGTACGAAGGCTATGCAGAGCCATTAAGGAATTGCTATCAGAATTTTAAATAAAGGTTACTTTTAACTGAACATTTCTAATTTTAGTGTATAAATGTATATTTGTGCCTGTATTATTTACTTTGGAAGCTGAATAAAAAGATGCAATAAAAATTTTTATTTTTCTGAGATGAAATAATGAAAACCATAACTAAAGGAATATACTAAGTATGGAAGAAATTTAATGTATTTATAAAATATTAGGAAGTAGAATCAAAAATATTTCTTGACTGTTTTAATATCAATAGTGCGTAGAAGATGCACCTTTACTTTTTTGGGGGGTTTCTTTTCATGGTGACTGGCAATAGGAAATGTTTATGGTAAAATATGCAATATATACAGTAGAATATATTTTTTCAAGCATTATAATGAGTTTATATTTGGATTCGTTTTATGTGTAATGCCCAGGGCACACCTATTTGCAGATATGTAGGCCACAATCAAGGAAAAATATTGTAAACCAAGCAAACAAATAAACTATTAAAATATGTTTCAAGCTAGAGGTCAGGATAAAGATTTATCCTGAGGTTATAGATTTGGGCATCAGCATCATATCGATGGTTATTGAAGTCATGACTATAAATGAGGGCATGAATCTGCATAACTTTGTAATTTTCTGCAGTAAGCTGAACAGTCAAGGTGTAGGAGTAAAGAAGTCAAACATTTATGTGTGATTTATAGATACATCTTGACTGCATACAACATCTGAATCTTAACAGCAGTCTTTCTTTAGACATCAAACATACATTTCACTAAACTAGGTTGATGAGTTTTCAGTTTATTAGTTACATCTTCCCTAAATTAAAACTCACATGCACTCACATAGAATCACACACAGAATGTGCAATTTTCATTTTTTAATAGAATAAAATGATCATGGAAATGACTGTAGTATATTATTATTTGTCCAGCAATGCCACTTTTAGCAGTGTAAATCTCTTTTGTATTTAAGAATGAGAATAATTTGTGGTTAAGGATTATGTTTTACATAGACAAACCAGAATAGCAGGTTTTATATTCCATCAAATCCTTACTGAGTCATATGAACATTTAGAAGAATTTCGTGAATTTAGACATTGTTGAGTAGATAATATTTTATTGCCCTCAGTGGATTCCAATTTTCCCTAGTATATCGAAAGCAGGTGAAAACTATGTGAAGCATTATGAAGAATCCTACATGCCAGGAATAATTCAAATGTCAGTGACCAGACTGGTAATTTAAAATGTGTAGTGGCAAATATAAAACTAATGTGAGGTTTGAGCATTCTATTGGAAAAGTAGAACTCCACCTAGAGGTGGTAAAACGGATTTTATTTGAGAAAGGGTGCAGGGGATGTTGGAGGGAGAGGAGAGAAGGGAGGGGAAGAAAGAGGGATGAGGAGAAGAGTTATTTCTGTCCAAAACAGCATGCTCTCAATTGAATCTTGCTGACTCTTTTCTAATACAAATAAAATAAAAAAGATTGAGACGGATATTGAGTTGTGATCATTTTTCTTTAAGAAATCTATTTCTAAAACTTTGGGTCAAGTAGAATCAGAACAAATTGAATAAATTTTGTTTTTTTAGTTCAACAGTGGTGCTATTATAATAATGCACTGCATTTTACAAAGACTGAGATCCAGTCACAAACATTTCTGACATGATGTACCTGCAAAGTCAAACTGTAACGGGATATGAAAATTCAAGACTTAAGTGACGTGAAGGGAACAATACGGTGTGCTATAGGAACTTGTAGAAAAATCAAAACATCTATTTCAGCCTAAGATGCTCAAGGAAAGCTTTCCAAATTAAGCAATATTTCATTTCTGACCTGGTAGATAAGGAAAATCAAGGTAGGCAAATCCAGTAGACAAGGAAAATTAAGAAAAGGAAAACAGTATGGGTATTGCCTATATTCAGAAGACTATGCTGTATTCTGGAAAATTAAAGGAGTTTCAAATAATTAGAACTTAATGCTTGGAATTTGGGGCAGTACTGGCAAAGTACTAACTAGAGAGGTGATCAGGAACTGTTTATGAAGGACTCTGGAAGTCGGGGAAAGGCGTTTGGGCTCTACCCTGAAGTCAAAGGATTATATTTTAAGAAGGCTGAGCATAAATTGATTTGCATGCTAGAAATGTTATTACGGTGACTTTATAAATGATAATTTGGTGGGGTGCAGGTATACTTGCAAGGTATATGAATAGCTATGCATTCAAGCAACAATGAGAAGAAGGTTGTTGCGAGAAGCCAGGTGGTGGATGACGGTGGCCAACACTTGAGTAATAACAGTGAGGATGGAGTGAAAAACATGGATAAATTTGAGAGGTATATTTTGAAAACCAAATTCATGGTATATAGTGGTTGATTGTGACCAAGACATCCTTAATATTCCCCTAAGCTTTGCTAAATTTTATAAATGTTTCTTCCTGACTACAAGCCCTGGACCTCCCTTATCTTAGAGCATTCACTTTAAAAACTTACCACTGCTAATTCTTACCCTGACCCCTTCGTGAAAGGTATATATATCGCCTTGAAACCTCTTGCCAGTTTTACAATCCATGGTCTTTTTCAAGGACTTGGGAGCCATCCTTTGAAACGTACTCATCAGGAAAGCTAGCACCCAAATCTCCCAGCTTCTGTGGGAGGGTAAGGGCCTAACATTCATAAGCTCTAATTAGCAAACACAAATGACCTAATTACATAGAGAAACAGGAACGAAAATGCAGGAATATGCCGGGTATGGTGGCATATTCATGCCTGTAATCCTAGCATTTGGGAGGCCGAGGCGGGCGGATGGCCTGGGCTCAGGAGTTGGCTACCAGCCTGAGCAACACGGTGAAACCCCGTCTCTACTAAGATAGAAAAAATTAGCCGGGCATGGCGGCGGGCGCCTATAGTCCCAGCTACTGGGGAGGCGGAGGCAGGAAATTGCAGTGAGGCGAGATCACACCACTGCACTCCAGTTGGGGAGACAGAGCGAGACTCCATTTCAAAAAAAAAAAAAGTAGGAATAAATGCTCGATGCACCCAACACATTCCATTGACCAACCCACCCCTGAAGTCCTCCAGTTATTTCATAATTCACCTCACAACTTCCAAACCCTTCGGCCTTTTGGTTCAGAGAAATTGAGCTGAATGTCTCCCCACTTCTTGCAACCGTGTTGAATAAAGGTTTCCTTACCTGTTTAACTCTGTTAGGTGAACTTTTTGTTTGACATTTCAATAGGAAGAAAGGTTGTGGTATGATAAATCTTCAGGAGACAAGAATGATCTCCAGGTTCCTGAGTTTTACTGCTGGGAGAATGACAGTTTATTTATTACGATTGCAGGAAAATAAATTAGAAAAGCTTAGAAGGAGTAACAAAGTGCTAGTAGGAGAAAAAATATCAAACCCAAACCAAAGTTGCAAAAAGATAGGAAGGTAACATTTCCAAGGTAAATCCCTCCTTCAGCATGTGAAGTATAAAACGTCTGTCCCGGCCGGGCGCGGTGGCTCAAGCCTGTAATCCCAGCACTTTGGGAGGCCGAGACGGGCGGATCACGAGGTCAGGAGATCGAGACCATCCTGGCTAACACGGTGAAACCCCCGTCTCTACTAAAAAATACAAAAAACTAGCCGGGCGAGGTGGCGGGCGCCTGTAGTCCCAGCTACACCGGAGGCTGAGGCAGGAGAATGGTCTAAACCCGGGAGGCGGAGCTTGCAGTGAGCTGAGATCCGCCACTGCACTCCAGCCCGGGCGACAGAGCGAGACTCCGTCTCAAAACAAAAAAACAAAAAAACAAAAAACAAAAAAATAAAAAATAAAACGTCTGTCCCTTTCCTCAAGGAAAATAAAGTCAAAAAAGAATAATACCAAACAAAACATACATTTAGTATTTCAAGATACATGATTTGAAATTATTGAAAATGTTTCCTTGAAGTTAGAAGAAATTGTATTTTTTCATGAATTGCAATAAACATATATTTGGAATTCATTGCCATAAATAAAGATTATATTGGCATTTTTACTTTTTAAGTTATTTAGTTTTTAAAGACACTATTAAGGATTATATTGATTTTTCAAAATTTTATAAAAATGCAATAATCAAATTGTTTATTTGGAATGAAATTAATATTCAAACTTAAAAATGTTTATATTTTTAAACATTAGAATGTATTAAAAAGGGTCAATATAATTAAATTTTGCTTATAAAATTCAAAATATTTCTGATATCTAGGCTGTTAATTATACAAACTAACCTATTTTTTCTAAATTTGTATTTGACTTCTTTTAGGTATATTGAAGAATATAAAGGAGTTTCTGAAACATATACTAAAATGTCAAGAAGAACAACAATATAATTTGTTGATCTATTTTTTTGTTTTTGTTTTGTTTTGATGATTCTATAGGTAATAAATTAGGAAATAACTCAGTGGCAAAATGTGTATTTTATATTATGAACATGATAAAATCTACTGAAGAATATATTTTAAAATAACAATATTGACAAGTGTAACTAATTTATATATTCATTGAATTATTTGGGCTTGAAGTCAAAGAATACTTTATCTGAGCTACATTAAATAATAAGAATATTTATTAGATCACCAAGATCAACCTGGAACTTTAACGTGATTATCAAAATTCAAAGATGTTATCAAAGACCAGTTATTCTTTCTGCTGTAATCTTTACAGATGTTCAAAACTTGAGGTTGATTACTTTCAAAGGTTTAGTTTTTGAATTCCAGAGAGTAGAAATTGTGGCTAAATATTCCCTATTCATGATGAACATGAAAAAGCCCATCTTGTTTTCCATTTATATCTTTAAATAACATGAATATTGTCCTTCCATCCTCCTCTTCCTCTGTTCATTTCTTTTACTGTTTTTCATTCTTCTGTATTAAAATAATTTTTTTTACAGTTTTGATTTTTATGGGAGGATGGACTTTCTTTTCAGACGATTAAACTCTGTTTTTTACGAGCTTATTATTTACGTGGATACATTTGTCCACGAGACTGAAGAATCCCAGATTTCCAGATCAACAAAGATATTTTTTCTTGGTGAGGGAGGGATGAATAAGTGTATTTTTTAATTTTACTTTAAGTTCTGAGATACATGTGCAGAACTTGCAGGTTAGTTACACGTGTTATAAATGTGTCATGGTGGTTTGCTTCAGCTGTCAACCCGTCATCTAGGTTTTAAGCCCCACATGCATTACGTATTTGTCCTAAGGATCTCTCCCCTTCTCCCTCCACCCATCAACAGGCCCCAGTGTATAATGTTCCTCTCCCTGTGTCCATGTGTTCTCATTGTTCAACTCCCACTTAGGATTAGGAACATGAAGTGTTTGGTTTTCTGTTCCCGTGTTAGTTTTCTGAGAATGATGGCTTCTGGTTTCATCCATGCCCTTGCAAAGGACATTAACTAATCCTTTTTTATGGCTGCATAGTATTCCATGTTGCATGTGTGCCACATATTCTTTATCCAGTTTATCATTGATGGGCATTTGGGTTGGTTCCAAGTATTTGCTACTGTAGTGCTGCAACAAACATTCGTGTGCTTGAGTCTTTATAGATTTGTAATCCTTCCCATATATACCCAGTAATGAGATTGCTGGGTCAAATGGTATTTCTGCTTCTAGATATTTGGGGAATCGCCACACTGTCTTCCACAATGGTTGAACTAATTTACACTCCCACCAACAGTGTAAAAGCATTTCTACTTATCTAGAGACTTAAATGTAAAATCTCAAACCATAAAAAAAAAAAGTAAAAAAAAAAAAACCCCTAGCAGAAAACCTAGACAATACCATTCAGGACATAGGCATGGGCAAAGACTTCATGACTAAAACACCAAAAGCAATAGCAACAAAAGCCAAAATTGATGAATGAGGTCTCATCAAACTAAAGAACTTCTGCACAACAAAAGAAACTATCATCGGAGTGAACAGACAACCTACAGAATGGAAGAAAATGTTTCCAAGATACCCATCTGACAAAGGTCTAATATCCAGAATCCACAAGGAACTTAAACAACCTTATAGGAAAAAAAAGAAACAACTCCATGAAATAGTGGGCAAAGATTGTGAATAGACACTTCTCAAAAGAAGACATTTATGTGGCCAATAAACATATGAACAAAAGCTCATCATCACTGGTCATTAGAGAAATGCAAATGAAAACCACAATGAGACACAATCTCATGCCAATTAGAATGGTTATTATTAAAAAGTCGGGAAATAACAGCTGCTGGTGAAATGTATGTTTTATAATTTATATTTTCTATAAAAATCTGAATGTGACAGAAATATTAACTCAAATAATTTTTTGTCTCACTAATTTTGAATTGTATGATTCAACTTTCTTAGTATACAATACATAAGATAGATTTGAAAATTTATCCAGTGATCAGTTCTTCAAAGTTTGGGATACAGGGGAATTGAAGGTGTTGCTGGATATCAGACAAATCTCATATAAATGACTTAGATTTTTTCAGTCTTGAATTTCTTCCAGCTCTTACTATTTGTTCTGCACCAGCCAATACAACAAAGATTTTTGTGTAAGCCTGAGCAGTACCACCATCTAGAGGTAAAGCCTCACTCCTTCCAACTCTTCCAGACTTGAAGAAAGTATGAAGGGATAGGATGTCACTGCTAGCTTCTTGTGTGGCTATTAAAAGTTTCAAATGACCACTACTGGAACTGCAAACAAGTTAATTTTGTATAGGATAAATTTTGATCATTGTAGGGTAGGAGATAAAAGTTTTGCAGAAAAAAAGGCCTCTCTGTACCTTCTTTTGATAGACTATTTCTGAACAACCTGCCCAGATGTGACCTCCATGCTGATGAATTGGCTATATCTTTTTTCAAGCAGTAGACAATTTGGTAATGCACTGCTTTGTATCTGCTTCCATTCTTCTCCTTTTAACCTCCTGCCCATTTTCCTCACTCTTTTTGTCCTAGCTATGCACTTCCCAATAAAGTATTAGCCTTAGCCTTCACTGCAATATATATTTTCTAGCGAATCCCAGGTTAGGAAATACTAACTAAAAGTAGAAATCAGGTAATCAACCAGAGGACTAGAGATGAATGTAGTAAAAAATGAAAATGTGAGAGACATGATAGAATTGGGAAAAACGGGGGCATAAAGAAATTGAAGGTCTCTTCAAAGTCAAAACACAGGTATATTTATTACTGGATGTGAGGGATTTTCAAATTATGCTGAATAGTTGAAGTATTTTTTTAAAAAACTATATAGCAGCATTGAGTATGTAGAATAAAGTCTGTGGTCTATCTATTCTTTACCCATTGGGTTTCATGATAGATGGGGTCTATTAGAATAAGCTGTTTTGTTTTGTTTGTTTAATAATCTAGATTGCTATAAGAGAAGTAAAGCCTCACTTATATACCAGGAACCAATTCATCCTAGGTGCAGAAAATATTATTCAATGGAACTTTAAATAATCAGGTCAGTTTATTTACAATAGGTAGAAGGTTTCCAAAAAGAGACTGAGAATTGTGTATAAGCACGAAGTATAAAAAAATTAGAAAAACGATTACAGCTTCTGCTATAGTACCCAAGCTGATAGGAAAGAGTGGCATGAATGGAAGGAAACTACCAAAATGACTAACTTTCAAAATATTTTTGTTTATTTTGTGTATTTAGGATTGACTGATCTCAAGCAGGATGACATGATCTCAAATATGTGGGCTACCTGAGACAGTAAGAGGGTAATGATTGGTGTAGGCTGAATAAGGCTGAACGCTGTATTCTGCTTTGCAGTTAATGCCTTAAGAATGGGTTCTCCAAAATATTTTATAAATAAGAATTTTAAAAGAGGGGCAACTGGTCAGAATAACCTAAGGTAAGTATGTAAGCTGATTACTGGTATTATGCTATCATATTCACAGTTATACAATTTTGCCTTAAGTGTAGGCTAGTAGATAGCACCTTGATTATAAGAAATTCATGGTGGATGATTGTAGGGGTTGTTTCCTTAGCAATGATCCTGTAGAGGTTGTTACTCTAAAACTTTAATAACCTCTTTCAGAATTTGCTTTACAATATGCAGCATCTACAAGCATGTGATAATGTTTCTTTCACTTTTTATCTAATTTAGCTCATATTCACTTTGAGCAAACAGAACATTCATTATTTCTTCATTTCTCTTTAAGATAAGCCTCTCAGCATTACCTAAATCACCATCATTGTGTCCATTATTATTTTTACTTTTTTCTTTTGTTTGCCTTTCAGGAACACTCTCTTTAGTCTTATTGTTATCGGTTCCAAAGTTTTCAGGTTTACTATCTGCTACACTATCTGATTCATCATTCAGCTTGCTCCTGTATTATCAGGAAACACATTATTAATTTTATTGTTCTGTTTCTCCGGGCTGACATATTTAACAGGATCTGATAAAATTTTCTTTCTTCCTTCCAGATGAAGCCTCACAATGCTCTTTGCTAGTAATAACTTACTTGTTAAATCAATTCATTCATTACGATTGAGTTTGCTGGACTCAGGGTGGGAATTTGATTACCAAAAGACAGAGTTTTGTTTCTAATCCCCTATATGACTATAATTAAAATTTATGGCATCATCCTCAGGTAATTAAATATCTGCTTAGTGTTAAAGCTTAATACACTATCTTTTCATTATCTTACTTTTCTAATTTATATAGCATTTGATGTGTGTTGTGGCTTTGTTTAGATTGGTTATCAGTGGTTGTCACCAGGCTAGTCTGATGTTTGTAATTGATTCAACAATTTAACTTATAGTATTGGAGGGACTAAAATATTGTAGTCACTTTTTTAGCGTATTTGTTATACATTCAGTTGCAAAAGTCATTGTCTAGGAAGATGTTAAAATCAAATTAATTAATTTATTAAATATATTTAATAACTGATTTCTATGTAGTATGCACTGTATAATGTATAAAAATGTGAACATAGAAAAACATAATCTATTTTCTCTTTGGAAGGGGATGGTCATTCAGGTAAATGAGGATGAAGTGCTCTGACAGGCTTTTCATTGAAAGTAAGAAAGGAATATTTGGAGTTGTCAAATCTGCTGTGCTTGTGGGACATTCATGTAGGGAGTTTTCAGAAAGAGTTGCATATATTCTTTTGGAAATCTAGGTAGATGTCTGAGCCAGACCTAAAATCCTGCAATTTATTATCCTCATTCTGATAGTTATTGTTAGGAGAGAGAATGCAGTCTCTTGGGTAGCATATGTAATTTGAGAGAATAGTAGGAGAGAATAGTAGGACTATTGAACTCTGGAAAACACACAGTTTTACATTTCTTTCAATTTTGCTTTAAGTTTATTTAAACCAATGAACACAGTAAAAGGATACCTTGAAGCACACATAAAAGTTTACAGAGAATATAGAGCCTTCTATTGGTAATATTTTTTGTGATGAAAATCCAAAACGTATTTTAGTAGAGTTTTTTTTTTTTTTTTAAGATGGAGAGTTCTAAATTGATTTCATTGACTATTGCAGACAGCCTGTAATGAAGAAGGGGATGAGGTTCAAAGTACAAAAGGTGGGCAAAGAGTGAGTTTAATGTTAAATTAGCATGAGATTTACCTCTTATTTGTATTAATTGGATCTAGAAACGTTATGTGCTGATAGGTCTAATAAGTAAATCATTACACAAACTAAACAACATACTGATGTATTAAGAGATGTTTAATAATAAAGTCACTATAACTACAACTCTGTTATTCTTTATTTCTCTGAGAGAATGTAACCTAATTAAGACTGAAAGGAGTACTTTCTTTAACTTTATTTCCTCCATTATTTCCATACTATTTTGACCTTTATAGGTGAACAAAATTTGTTAATTGTTTGTTAACTACTAACTGATAAGTAACAATTGTCCATTTCTTATCTAATTTTAAGTTAAATATTAAAAGATTTTTGTTGTATATGTGGTGCATATGTGTGCATGAGCAACTATGAGTGTTAAATCACACCAATCTCTAGGAGATAAAGAGATGCTATTTCATATGCTCCACCAATAAAATGCATTTCTTTCTTTCTTTTTTTTTTTAATTTTACTTTAAGCTCTCGGATACATGTGCAGAACGTGCATATTTGTTACCTAGGTATAAATGTGCCATGGTGGTTTGCTGCACCTATTGACCCGTCCTCTAAGTTCCCTCCCCTCACCCACCACCCCCCAACAGGCCTTGGTGTGTGCTGTTCCCCTCTCTGTGTCCGTGCATTCTCATTGTTCAATGCCCAATTATGAGTGAGAACATGTAGTGTTTGGTTTTCTGTTCCTGTGTTAGTTTGCTGAGGAGGATGGCTTCCAGCTTCATCCATGTCCCTGAAAAGGACATGATCACATTCATTTTTAAGACTGTGTAGTATTCCATGGTGTATATGCACCACATTTTGTTTAGCCAGTCTATGATTGTGGGCACTTGGGTTGGTTCTATGACTTTGCTATTGTAAATAGTGCTGCAATAAACATATGTGTGCGCGTGTCTTTATAGTAGAATGATTTCTATTCCTTTGGTATATATCCAGCAATGGGATTGCTCGGTCAAATGGTATTTCTGGTTCTAGATCATTGAGGAATCACCATACTGTCTTCCACAATGGTTGAACTAATTTACATTCCCACCAACAGTGTAAAAGGGTTCCTACTTCTCCATAGCCTTGCCAGCATCTATTGTTTCTTGACGTTTTAATAATCACCATACTGACTGCCATGAGATGGTATTTCATTGTGATTTTGATTTGCATTTCTCTAATGATCAGTAATATTGAGACTTTTTCATATGATTGTTGGCCACATAAATGTCTTCTTTTGAGAAGTGTACGTTCATATCCTTTGCCCACTTTTGATGTGGTCGTTTGTATTTTTTCTTGTAAATTTGTTTACGTTCCTTGTAAATTCTGTATGTTAGAGCTTTGTCAGATGAGTAGATTGCAAAATTTTTCTCCCATTCTGTGGGTTGCCTGTTCACTCTGATGATAATTTCTTTCTGCTTTGCAGAATCTCTTCAGTTTAATTACATCCCATTTGTTAATGTTGGCTTTTGTTGCAATTGCTTTTGGCATTTCTGTGATGAAATCTTTGCCCGTGCCTATGTACTGAATGGTATTGCCTAGATTTTCTTCTAGGGTTTTCATATTTTTGGGCTTCACGTTTAAGTTTTTAATGCATCTCAAGTAAATTTTTGTATAAGGTGTAAGGAAGGGGACCAATTTCAGTTTTCTGCATATGGCTATCCAGTTTTTCCAGCACCATTTATTGAATAGCAGATCATTTCTCCATTGCTTGTTTTTCTCAGGGTTGTTGAATGTCAGATGGTTGTAGATGTGTGGTGTTATTTCTGAGGTCTCTATTCCGTTGCATTGAGAAAGGTATATGGTCTTTAATATCTCCCCAGATAAACTGTGGTTCCTCTGTATTTGTTTTGCCATATCATTTATGTATAATAAAAATGTTACCCTACTAAGTGTTTGTATAAATTATTGCGTATAGGTCAGTAATCTGTCTCACAAGTAAGGAGACATCCACAAATATTGGATGGTGTATCTACTGAATTTCACAGGAGACACAATGAAACATTTGAAGGCTGCTAAAACTTGTGTTTATTGTTCTTTTTGTTTTTAGGCTAAATTGACAAATTAGAATGCATTACTAAATTATTCAAGCAATCAATTGCTGAGTGGGTAATCCATTTCATTTAGAAATGTGCAATAACAAACAATGTGGTGGGTTACTGAAATTCAGTGTAAGCTTAAGGCTCTTATGCCAGATGAGGCACATTCCTTTGTCTTCTGTACCTCCCAAGACACTAATTAAATAAGGATATAGAAATAAAGGAATAAGTACATAATGAACAAGAAGAGTCCATAAACAAATGAAGGATTTTACAGTATTTCAGAGAGAGAGAGAGAAGTGAGAGAGACTAGCACTAGAGTAGAATTGAAACAGATACTAGCAATAAAATTAGAAAGAATATGGTTCAATGATGCTCACTAAGAGAAAAATGAAGTCTGCTCAAGAGGACTCAGAGAGAATCTGGGTTCAGTGTCAGGAGGTCAGGAGAAGTTTGTAATAAAATTCATGTTAAAACCAAAAGAAGCAACTTAAAATATGTATTTTAAAACCATCTTTAATCTTCCTTGGTGTCTCCACCAGGAGTATACATAGATTATGGAGCCTGCATTATCCTCAATCTAGCTATGAGGTGAATGACTGTAAATAAGGCCTCCCTATTCTCGCATTTTTGGTGTCATTACGATATGCCCATAACTCAACAGGATTTAAACACTCTAATCATAAAGTGAATTTTTCCTGTTCCTTTCCAAAAATGATAGCTAAACAGGCCACAGTTGTTAGCATTCTCTTTCAGAGAAATTATCTAACCTGTAACAGATCCACTTACAGGACAGAAAAGAAAAAACATTCTTGAGCTTTACGTATGAGGTAAGAAGAATGAAATATTCTCATGCATACTGAAGAATCTTATGCAGTAAAAACTAACCGAACAAAAAGGAAAAACTAAAGCAAAGCTAAAAGTGAAAGTAAAAGCCAAGCCAAAAATAAACAAAGATAATTTAGGAAAATAAGAAGTTTAAAATACCCTAAATTTAAATCTAATCGATACAGTTAGATATTTGAAAAACATACATTTCTTAAACAACAAGACACCATGGAAAATAAAAATAAAGTAAAGCAAGTTTAAAAATTCTCAGAAACTAAAAAATGTAATTTCTACTTTGAAAAGAAATAAAAGCTGTAGGCAATATGCATACTTTAAAAATTCCGTAAAATGTAGAGAATGATGTTAAAGGAAAGCCTATGAAATAAAATAATAAAGTCTAGAAGTTGTACAATCTTAAGTGTCAGTTTGGATGCTTTCAATTGCTTATAGAGCAAATCTGAGGAGCTCGTTTGAAGTGAATAAAATAATTAAAAACAAATTGTATCCATACACATTTGTAAAATTTTAAAACGCAAAATACAAAGAGAAAATCCTTGAAACTGAGAGAGGAGAAATAATACATTTTGATCATGAGAATCAAACTAACCTCAGAAAACAATGGATAGTACAGATACCAATATCTTGCTATCAAAATTCTGATAGAAAAGATACTTTGGAGGCCATTGTCTACAATTCTGTTCTGACCCAAATTGTCAGTCAACTGTGAGGTCATAGAGGATGTTTTCACATTTAAAGAACAAATAAAACTTACCTCCCACAGAATGCAAACTAGTACAGCCACTATCGAAAACCATGGGGATTCCTTAAAGAACTAAAAGTAGAACTACTATTTTATCCAGCAATCCCACTACTGGGTATCTACCCTGAGAAAAAGAAATCATTATTTGAAAAAGATACTTGCACATGCAAACTTATAGCAGCACAATTCACAATTGCAAAATCGTGAAACCAACCCAAATGCCCATCAATCAACAAGTCAACGATAAAGATACTGTGGTGTATATATACATATACACACACACACACGATGGAATCCTACGCAGCCATAAAAAAGAATGAATTAACAGCATTTGCAGTGACCTGGATGGGACTGGAGACTATTATTCTAAGTGAAGTAACTCAGGAATGGAAAATCAAACATCATATGTTCTCACTGATATGTGGAAGCTAACCTATGAGGAAGCAAAGCCATAAGAATAATACAATGGACTTTGAGGACTTGTGGGGAAGAGTAGGAGAGAGGGCAAGGAATAGAAGACTACAAATATGGTCCAGTGTATACTGCTCAGTTGATGAGTACACTAAAATCTCACGAATCACTGCTAAAGAACTTACTCATGTAACCAAATACCACCTGTACCCTCATAACTTATGGAAATAAAAATAAAAATTAAATTTAAAAAAAACTTACCTCTCACAAGCTTGTTTATGCTCTATCAGAATTGGGGTGGGGGGCACAGGGAAACAAAATAAAAGGCATGTGGCATGGGAAACAATGACTCTGACATAGAGAATAGGACAAATTATTTTAATAGCCTAGTGGGCATCATCTCCAAATCACACAGGAGGCTTCGATAGGGAAATTTCTAAGATATAAGAAATCTAGATAAAACATTAAGTGTGATCGATAGCTGAGGTAAAAAAAAGATATTGATGAAGGCACAAAAATAAAAACATAAGAAGAAAAGCAATCACAAACTCCAGTAAATATATCTATGTATGAAAGTCACAGTTCAAACAAGAAGCAGCATGAAAGATGTGGCAGGGAGATAAAATTGGAAGAGGTACAACTAAATGAAAATATTTGTCTTTGAAGCTAGGAATATTCATATTTGAGTGTCAATGCATTGATAATAATTACCATATACAAATAAAACTAGAAAATTTAAACTACTTGGATATAATTAAACATAATTATATAGTAAAATTAATGCAAAAATTATATTGCTTCATAATTTTAGTTACTCTAAAGACACAGAGCAGGAAAAACTATTTTCAATATTGAATAGAATGTAAATTAAAACCTTTGGCACTGCTAAAGTAAAATTGTTGTTGATAGAGATTGGGGGATTGAGATTTTACAAAAATTTCTTCAGGAAAGGCTTGAAATTCTGTTGGCAGGTGATTGAGATAGACATAAAATTCTATGTGCTAATTTCAAAGTTGAAACCATAATCCATAGAAAAAATGCATTAATAAAAATATCAGTCAAGAGAGAAGAAGAATAAGATAAAGTAAGCCTTATAACTCTTATGTTTCATCGGAAGGAGTCAATGCAAATTTTCTCATGTTGATAAAGGAAGGAATGGAGAAAGCATATCAAATAAATATAGAACAATGTTAAGTAAGAGTTTGAGGAGCTGGAATTAGAATGGGAAAGGGGCATTTTGCAGAGATAAACTTTTGTCCTCCTGGTTTATTTATTTTCATTTTGTTCATGGGAAAAACACAATTTTCAAATCCTCAAGCCTCAACATAGTACCATTCAGTTCTAATGTATCAATGAAACTGGAACAGAAGTGAAGTGGACCTCTGGCCCATAAACAGTTCCCTAAGGTTCTCATAATTGTTTTTCTACCCTTGCATGGCAGGCAGAACTATAAGGATGGCCACCAACCACAGGAGCTCAGTTAAGAACATCCACATCAGTCTTCAAATAAGAAAAAAAAAAACAACAAAACATTTTATCCATTAAACTGAAGGAATTCGAGGATTGCATTTTAAACCAACTAGACATAATTGCACTGATTAATTTAGAATACAAAGGGATTACATATTTATCATAAACTCTTCCAAGAATGAATAATATCCTTTTTAATGTATCCCTCTGACAATGTTTTCCACAATGTCAATGAAAGCAAAAAGAAATCTTTGCTCTTATTTATTTAAAGGTTAAACTTGCAAGCAATGCAATTTTCTGAATATCCTTACATGCATCATGTCAGGTCTCAGAATTGTGTGATACTGAAAGCCTATAATATCAACTTCTTTGACAATTATACTATCTACATTTTATAATAAATTAGGATGTGTATGTATGTATCTGCATACTTAAACACACCCAAAATGTTCTAAAACCATGAACTCAATAACACTGTGTACTTACAAGTGAGGGCTTTCTTTCACAATATCTAAGATAAGGCCATGTATTTAGCAAAAAATAGATTGAATTAAAGAGGCTACCCCAAAACACGTATCTCAAATAACATGATTTCAAACACAAGGAACACCACATGGGTACATTGAAGACCACACAAAAATTCATTTAAAAAACAAGTTAAACTGATGAACTATAATGATGCTGCAAAACTGTTCTATTTATAAAGAATGTGAAAGACATGTTTTTAAATACATATTTTCAAAACCATAGATGGTTATTAATTATTCTGCAATGCACTCTCGCATATTACTAAGCCTACTTCAATATCCATACAACATATTAACTTTTCACCACCCCATCCAAATTTCACCTAACTAAAAAGAAGTAGTACTTGCGACTATTTTGTTTACAAAGTGTAAAAAAATCGAGTGTGTATTGGTCATATTTTTCTGCATACTGAACTCACACAGAACAGTGGCTTAAAGTAACAATCATTTTATCTAGCACATAATTCTGTGGCTCAGCCATGTGATCCTGCTGAGAAAGTTCGGCTGATCTCTGCTGGGTTTTCTCATGTGTCTATTGCCAGACTGTAAGGTTAGCCAAGAGAAAGGACTGGTAGGCCCAAAGTCAGGCAAGCAAGTTTTGTTGTCCTGCCAGGCTGCTGCTTGACAAGCAGAGGAAGGCAGCCTGGCTTACAGACTATAGGAGGGCTTTATAGGGCGAGGAACTGGATCGGAGTGTGGGGACTGAGTCCGGGTTCCAGGTGTCCTAACCGCATCCTGGAGACGTTTGTTGCCACCGTGTTATGCAAGGTGGGTAGGTGTTCTGTCCGCAATCTGGAACCGTCTTCCAGTTCAGCTGAAGTCTTTTGAACAAACAGTTACTGGAAGGGTCAGTGAGGGGGTGGGGGCTACTTCTAGCCTGGGGAAGCTGTGGGGGGGGGGTCACAAAGGACTGCATTAGAAGACTTATGGGAAAGGAGGGGACTAGTCTAGTTGGGTTGACCCTAACATTCCAGCCCTCTAACAGATAATAGAAAAGGGGCATTGTTCTCATCAGGCTGTTTCAAGATCTCCTGAGACTTATTCACTACCATGAGAACAGTAACAGGGAAACTGTCCCCATGATTCAATTATCTCTACCTGTCCCCACGCTTGACACATAGGGATTATTACAATTCAAGGTGAGATTTGGGTGAGGACACAGCCAAACCACATCAGCTCTTTACTCGCTCCATGACTGTCTATTACAGTTATCATTTGTAAGCAGTGTCAGAGACACTACATATTCAGTGACAACAGAAAAAAAATCTTTGTGACCTCATGGAGCTAATTTTTTTAACATGGAAAAGAGAATATAAAGTTGCAAACAACTGAATTACAAAGGAATTTTTCAGATTTTGCTGGGAAGATTTTTGGCTTAGTATATCTGAAAATACCTATATTTTCAATTTATTTTAGGATATAAAATTTATATGTACTACTTTTGTGATATTTAATGTCAGATACTTCCTTATGGCAATATATTTTCCCCTGTACCGCTAGTCCTTTGCTAAAGAGGGGAATACAAGTTTCTGTATTATAAGCCTATAGTACTCGTGTGCCAATGAGAAGTAAAATGCATTAAGTAGTTTAGAATCCTGTGGTAACCCTTAAAGTTTCTTTCTTCTATTATAATATTATGACACCAATGTCTGGTAGTAAATACATGTGCAAATATAGTGAAATTATTCTTGTTCTCTAAAATATCTTATAATAATTATATTTAAATATCTTGTTCTTTCTGTATTGGTCAGATAGTTGAAATGCATACTTGTTCTGAGAAAGGGTCTATAAATTAGGGAACTTTGAATAAAGGATGACATCAGTATTATTGTTTTTTTATACGATAGAAATGTTAGTGGTCCATTTCTGCAGAACTTAATTTGTTTAGCTTAAAAACACAAGATATTTCACTTCGAATATTTGTGAAAATTAAGAGCAATCATTAAAATAAGCATACTCTGGTGTTTTTGTAAATATCAAACATAAATATGAAACATGACAGCTCTATTTATAATTCCAAAACTTGGAAGCAACCATATTGTTTTTTAATAGATGTGTGGATAAACAAACTGATAAATTCATACAATATAATATTTAGTGATAAAAAGGAATGAACTATTAAACCACAAAAAGACATGGAAGAAAATTAAATGTATATTACAGGTGAAAGAGATTAGTCTAAAAAGGCAAAGTACAGTATGATTCTCAAATATATGACATCATGGTAAACACAAAAGATAGCAAAAAGGTCAGAGGTTTCCACTGGCTTTATGAAGAGGGTATGAGAGGTGAGAGATGGAGCACAGAGCATTTTCAGGGCAATGAGGCTATTCTATATGATGCTATACAGATAGATATATAATATTATACATTTGTCACAGCTGTAGAATGTACAACTTAAGAGTGAACACTAATATAAACTATGGATTTTTCCTTGATAAACTTGCAGTAATATTGGCTCAAGAAGTGCAAAAAATGTACCACACTAATGCAAAATCTTGATAATGGGGGAAACTCTGTGTATGTGTGCATATGTATGTTCATTCGGCGGGAGAACGTATATGGAAAATGCAATCTTTGCTCAGTTTTTTTTGGAAACTTAAAACTAGTTTAAAAGAATAAAGTATATTTTATTTTTATTTATTTATTTATTTATTTATTTATTTAGAGACAGAGTCTCGCTCTTTCACCCAGGCTGGAGTGCAGTGGTGCAATCTTGGCTCACTGCAAGCTCCACCTCCTGGGTTCATGCCATTCTCCTGTCTCAGTCTCCCGAGTAGCTAGGACTACAGGTGCCCACAACCATGACCAGCTAATTTTTTGTATTTTTAGTGGAGACAGGGTTTCACCATGTTAGCCAGGATGGTCTCAATCTCCTGACCTCGTCATCCGCCTGCTTCGGCCTCCCAAAGTGCTGGGCTTACAGGCGTGAGCCACCATGCCTGGCCAAGAATACAGTATATTTTAAAAAATAAAAATTTATATAACAACCCACTGGCAAAGTAAAATTAACATGAGAAGAAACTAATACAAAAGAAAAGTGTAATCAAAGGTTAGAAACTCTTATGTTACGTGGGAAATACAATGGCTCCTATTTTTCTTCATATTGTGCAGGTTCTTATTTATTTTGCACCTCTATTAGAAAAGTATCATTCTTAATAAGAGGATTAAAACATAATTCTTTCACCTTGGAGCACAAAATATTACTTCACAGGGATTAATTCAAGGGGTTAGCTACTCAAAACTGCTGTTACCATAGTATTTCTAATAGTTACTCAGCTGGTACTACTATCAACAAGGATGATGATGACAGTGATAATGATAACATTAATATTGATTTAGCTAATAGGGAGCAGGTGGCTTATAGGTCCGTTTTCATGACTAATCTTATTTTATTCTAACAACTCTATGGTGCCAATCTTTACAGAAAGAGAAAAAAAAAAAGAGAAAAGAATGCAGTCTTTAAAATGTATGGCAGTTTGCTCAAAGGATTTGGTGGATGGTCTCTCCAATTAAAAATTCAATTTCACATGCTTTATTCGAGACAAAAACACCTTTTCGTTGATATAATTTATTTAAGAGATTATGCCATTTAAAAGTTTGTATTTATATATATGAACAGACACTGAGAAACGTACCCTGAGCTTAGAATGAGAAATTTTAATGGATGAGATAATGATATAATATCTTCATTAAACATAGATAAAAAATATCAGCAGAACTTGAAAAGATGTCTTCAAAATCTGCAAATGTCTTGACCATGTTAGATTAAGAATTTTAATACATCCTTCGTAAGGAATTTTTTTTTTAACTTACATTATATTCTGTAGATCACATTATATCACTTAAAATATTGGTTTATAGTCCCTTTGCTTTTAAGGGAATATAAATACATATCTATATTTTATAAAATTATTCTTTTAAATATATACATAAATCGTGATAAATGTGTGATATGGTAATAGTACATATTGTTTTGTATAATGTTTCTTTATAAGTGAGATATTAACACTTCTCTTTTCATAATTATCTACCTCCCATATTTGCAAAAATAGCCGCCCAATATTTCAATTAAACCATGAAAAATATTATTGTCATTTTTTTAAAAAAGTAGGGATTCTGTCTTATACAATTTCAAACCATCCTCCTTTAATTATATTTTTAATCTCTAGAAAGTTTCAAGAGAGATAGTATTAGCTCATAGGGAAACTAAATATACTAATAATGTTAGAATTGTCAAACTTTTTAAACGTTGTACATTCTGTAGCTGTGTCTGCTTCAAAATTATAGCTGCATGTCATAAATGTAAAGAAAAATACAATATTAGAGCATTTCCCAGTACTAAGCTATATCATTTAGATGGGATTTCTGTTCTGTAAATTGAATCAAAGCATTTACAAAATAGTGTTTTCGTACTCGTATTGATGGATGTGAATGAATTCTTTATCATTGTTGCTATTGTACCATAGTAGAGAAATCCAAACAGATAGATACAATTTTCTCTAAGAACAAGATCAATTTCACTTTTTGGCAGTTTCTGAATTGTGTTTGTCAATTGTTAGTTGAAATTATGGAGATAGATGATCACTGTTCTTGACCTTTCATTATTCTAAGGCCATGGTGTGAAGGAGCAGGTTTCTGCTGTACAGTTCTCTTGCTTTGTTTCAATTTACAGGATATAAGGGTTATTTTTCAAAGCACACAGTGAAATAACTGTCTGTGAAGGCTTCTGGAACTCCCACACTTAAATTTTAGATATTTCTAACTTCTAGATTTTTACAAGTCTTTTCATACTATTATTCTTATTTAGGGATAACTTTGTTTTAATTATATTATATAGACAGATTGCTTGATATAATTGCACCTGGTCATTTCACTTATGATACTTATATTGAATTTATTTAATTAAATAAGATTTCCTATGTAGTCAATATCTTAACAAAGTGTTTCAATCTTAGATTTTTAGCAGCAAAAATACTTTCAGATAAATTAAATCTCAAAATTATTAACTTAATTGTTATACAGATTTTTTAAATCAGAAATTATTGCAAAAATTAATTAATGGCGATCCTGAAACAATGCTGTACACTTTCATAAACAAGTTTAATTTGGGCTGACCTTGCAGCTGTGGAACCTGTTTGTATTGTAATCTATGTTGCTGAAATAAGTTCAATGTGAATGTACTGGTATCACCTGGTCGTCTATAGCCATGAGGATAAAAATATAAATAAACCACTAGTTATTTAAAGATTTCAGACTCATGAACCTACACATAATTTTTGAGGGACACATGTCACCATTCCTTCTGCCCTTGCACACCTCAAACACACACACCCATACACACTGAAAGGATACTTTGAAGAGAAGCATTCTATACCCTTCGGTGAACAATACATACTCATAACTCACTTCCTACAGAAAACTGATATACTCGCAATGTCAGAAGTTCCCATTTACATTGCAAAGGCAGACCAGTTGACCTCTTATTTTAAGGTTTGAGGGTTGTTTCAGACGGACTCTATTTTCTTAAAAGTATTTTCCTTTTATATTGAAATCATCCAATTATTTCTTGGATTAGTTACCCTTTTTCTAAGAACTTCTATAAGTTTAAGATACCCCCAGGTAGTGTTCTTATTTGTTTCCATCCATTTTTATTTTGGGTACAGAATTATTATCATATACTTCAAAAATTACCCAGAAATAAGAGTTCCATGTCCTGAAGCATCTAGCATAAGACAATTTTTGGATGTCAGAAAGTACCATCTAGTCATCACCTCATAACACCCTCTAATGACAATAGAGACCACTACAAACTTTGTAAAGACTGTTACAATAGAAAGTAGTGATCTTAGGTTGAGATTTAAACTTTCTTAGCTAAAGGTCTATTTTTTTATGACATCATTATTTTTAAATGTCTACATTTATGTTGCAGTTTTGTATCACTACATTGTTGACCATACCTTAAGCCTTAAATGGTATTTATCGTGGTTCTCAGTGTTAGCAAACAGACAAGGATGAAAAACTTCCTCCAAAATACTAGAAGAGAAAACAACAATTTTACCTAGATAGAGTCCAAACTCAGAGCACCTGTGTTCTTCTCACCCATTCAGTTCATTATAGCTTCTCTTTTTCATGTGCTGTGAAAAGCTAATAAAATTTAGTTTGCTTTTGACTCTGGTTATTTATGGATCATCATCTCAAGCAAATTCTTCTGGGACAGCAATCATTATCATTCTCACCATAAACTTTTTAAAAGATCATGTGATTTGTGCTGCTTTGCCCTCTACAGAGTAGATTATTGGAGGACAAGATCTGGTTTGCTTTGTTATCATCTCTGTTTCTTTTTGAATAATCAGCCATGCTAACCCGTTATCTCTCACATAATAAGAAGTTAATTAATATGTCCAAGAAATGGGAGGACTCTTGAAAAGTTTCATTCCACATTTGTTTTCAATAGACCTACATCTTAACTGTTACAGAGGCTGTTTTCTAATTGTCAGAATCACTCCCCAATAAGTTTATAAGAAACAAAAGCTTTTCACTTCTAATTCAATAAAGAATTGACTAAAGAAAATTATGTTAGTTCAATTTATTTGTTATTATATTTTTAAAAATCTAGTATATGCTAAAAAGAAATCTATTATGTTTTAGTCATTTCAATTTATGCTTCTAATTTTTACTTATGTGCAAGCATTTATATTTACATTTGTGTTCTTATTTTTATGTATGTGCATAATAGAAAGCAAAATGTATTGTATGCTTTCAATGATATTTATGTTCCCTTTACACTAAGTAGCTATTGAAAAATGAAGAAAGAAATGCCTTAAAATGTGGCGAAGGGAAATAGAGAAAATGTGACAAAGGATAAACAAAGTGAAAAGCTATGTACTTTGCTTAGGAGGATCATATAGAAGTATAATATATAACCTCACAGCACCTGATGAGCATAGTTGACCATTGTTACTGAAACGTCTCTAATTATTAACAAACCAGTTTTTCAGTTAGAAAAGAATGCTTACCATCAAAACCAAAATTATATATGTATTAAGTAGTAAAATACTCTATAATGAAAAAGATTATATTTAGTATTCTTTCACAAGTTTATTTCTTCTTTTATACAAGTAATATTAGAAACTTTAAACAAGTTTTGTTTGGGCATTTATATTTACTTTAGAAATACTGAGGTAAAAGGAAAAATAATTATAAATTATATCTTAATATATTTCTTTCATTTTAAAAATTTTTTTTTTTTTTTTTTTTAGGTATCTTTCTTTTTTTTTTTTTTTTTTTTCGAGACGGAGTCTTGCTCTGTCGCCCAGGCTGGAGTGCAGTGGCGGGATCTCGGCTCACTGCAAGCTCCGCCTCCCGGGTTCACGCCATTCTCCTGCCTCAGCCTCCCGAGTAGCTGGGACTACAGGCGCCCGCCACCTCGCCCGGCTAGTTTTTTTGTATTTTTTTAGTAGAGACGGGGTTTCACCGTGTTAGCCAGGATGGTCTCGATCTCCTGACCTTGTGATCCACCCGTCTCGGCCTCCCAAAGTGCTGGGATTACAGGCTTGAGCCACCGTGCCCGGCCAGCCACCGCGCCCGGCCTAAAAATTCTTAAATGAAGTTTTTGAGCATGGAGATAATAACTTGGTTCTAAATTGTACACAGATCCTTTAGGGTAGGGTTTCCCTAAGATCTCTACCCTTTTAGCATTCTCAGGAGAACGCAATGCTGTGGGGATCTGTAGGAACAAAACAAGCCTCCTGGGGACTATGCTATTCAATAGAACTTTCCCAGTAGAGTAAAACAATACCATTCTATGCTTGCAAACAAGCTCATCACATCAAGGAAAATAAAATATGAAAAGAATATCACATCTTAAATGTGACTAGAAAACACCCACAACTGTCTGCCCAAAGTTATAAAGGGCCACCGGGTGCAATGAACGCTAGCGTTGGTTGAGGAAGGAAGCTAGGCTCTCATGATTACCAAAAGTCTGCCATGCTCATCCAAAAGAGCCGAACCAAATCCTCCTTAACTTGAAGAGTTAAGGTCTGGGTTAAAGGAGAGACAGAGATAATTTTTTAATGTATTTATTGAAGTAAATTGATATAAAATGATGAAGGAAAATAAGTCCAATTAGCCACGAGCATTAAAGCTGGTGGTTTTGATGAATGAATGATATTCTATAAATCAATGCACAAAAGAACCTAATTGGCAATATTTTCCAATTAAAGCAAGTGATCTGCTTCTGTTGACTGGAGACACAGGGAACAATATACAAAGATGATGTATACGAAGCATGAGAGTAAAAGCTAACAGAAATAAAAACCATTTGCTGGTTAAAGTGAGTATGTCCCTAACTCCCACTTAGGGAGAAAA
Source organism: Macaca thibetana thibetana (assembly GCF_024542745.1). NCBI lineage: Eukaryota > Metazoa > Chordata > Mammalia > Primates > Cercopithecidae > Macaca > Macaca thibetana. The sequence goes on from NC_065594.1 coordinate 66,650,412, forward strand.
TGTCAGAACAAAGTGAAAGAAAAAATAAAAAAGAATACAGAGAAATGTTCAAACAGCCAGAATAAAAAGGATGGAGGTGGGACAGACAAAGATTATTCTGTGGCTCATGTGTGTAGCCCCAGCACTTTGGGAGGCCAAGGTGGGAGGATCACTTGAGGTCAGGAGTTCGAGACCCACCTGGCCAACATGGTGAAACTCTGTCTCTACTAAAAATACAAAAATTAGACTGGCATGGTGGCACACACCTGTAATCCCAGGTACTCAGGAGGCGGAGGCAAGAGAACTGCTTGAACCCAGGAGCCGGAAGTTGTAGTGAACCGAGATCACCCCACTGAACTCCACCCTGGGCAACAGAGCGAGACTCCCTCTCAAAAACAAACAAACAAAATTGTAGTACAATTGAGTGCATCTTTTTCCATTAGGAAAAAGAGACCACAGATAAAAAGAGATAGTATCTGGAAGTTGTTGAGGAAACAACTGGCAATCTAGAGTTTGATGCTCAAGCAAGATATCATTCAAGATTGACTCAAAATAAAGTTATTTTCAGACATACAACAAACATTTATTATTTATATTTATATGATATAAAATGGACTTCCTAAAGTATAAACTTGAGTTCACAATGATGGCTGTGTTTGGAAGTAACACAATGGGTAAAAGAAAAATAAACCCATTGATAAATTTTAATAATATTGACCCTGAAAAACACTAACAGTAGCATTTAGCTTATTTAAAGCCAAACGGAAACAGAAGAACCATAATTTCATAACAGAAAGTTTTCAGCTATTAAAGAAAAGTTTACAACAAATGCACTTAGAATCACTATCTAAGGAGTTAGTAAAGGAAGACAGACAAAGACAGAAGACAGACACAGATTTAGAAAGAGGCAGAAAAAGAGATAGTAATTTTACTCTCCAAAAAGATATAATTGAAAAGTCTTCAATTGCCAGGACAATCTTCCCTCTCTTCATCAGTTAAGAAGATTTAACAAGTACATTTTAAAAATCACTTTGAACAGACAAACCCTATCCCATGCAAGCTATTAACAATCATAACAAGAAAGCAGCACAAAACAATTTTAGCTTTGCATTGAACTTTAACATACATACAGAAACATTTACATGTCACAATTAATAAACAGCATAAGCTGAGAAGAATTTATATTTACCTGTGGCCACCTCCCTTATTTGCCTTAAATGTGAATGATTTATCTCCGTAAATAAAATAATGGGGAATAAATAAATAAATAAAAATGTGCACACCACAGGGGAATGAAAAGCTTCAAGAGACCTCTGCCATCCCAGTCCAATAAGAGGCAGTGAACTTGCTCACACACCAAACACATTGGTACTACAACCAGCATCTGAGAAAGCCAAGGTACAAAGACTCTACATCCAAGGAATTCATGCAGAGTCTTCATCCCTGAAAGCACCAAGAGCCAAATTAGGCTACAACAAACGATCAATATTAAAGTTATATTCTTACGGGGTAAATTTTTTTAAAAAAAACAGTTATATCAAAAATAAATTCAAGAATAATTAGAAAAATAGTCTACTCAAATGAAAAGAAACTAGAAAAATAATTCTGGTAATATGAGAGAGTTCTATAACACCTCTAAAAGATCATCCTAGCCCTCCAGCAGTGGATCCAAACCAAGATAAAAATCTTTGAAATACCAGATAAAGAATTTTAAAAGGTTGATTATTAAGCTACTCAAGGAGACACCAGAGAAAGGTGAAAACAAACATAAAGAATTTAACAACAATTCAGAATATGTGTAAAAAATTTCTAAAGAGAGATATTTGAAAGAAAATCCAATCAGAACTTCTAGAAATACAAGACACAGTTATGGAATAACAATTTACAGTGATTTTTTTTTTTTATTTAACATTAATTTTAAGTTCTGGGGTACATGTGCAGGATGTGCAGGTTTGTTACATAGGTAAACGTGAGCCATGGTGATTTGCCGCACAGATCAACCTATCACCCAGGTATTAAGTCCAGCATCAATTAGCTATTCTTCCTGATGCTCTCCCTTACCCCACTCCCTCCAACAGGCCCCAAAATGTGTTGTTCCCCTTACATTTGTCCATGTATTCTCAACCTTCATTTCCCACTTATAAGTGAGAACACGCGGTATTTGATTTTATGTCGCTGTTATTTTGCTGAAGATAACGGCTTCTAGCTCCATCCATGTCCCTGCAAAGGACATAATCTTATTCCTTTTTATGGGTACATAGTAGTCCATGGTGTATATGTTCCACATTTTCTTTATCCAGTTTATCATTGGGGGGTATTTGAGTTGATTCCATGTCTTTGATTTTGTGAATAGTGCTGCAGTGAACATATGTGTGCATATCTTTTTGAAAAAAATTTATATTTATTTGGGTATACACCCAGTAATTAGATTGCTGGATCAAATGGTATTTCTGATTCTAGATCTTTGAGAAATTGCCACATTGTCTTCCACAGTTGTTGAACTAACTTACATTCCCATCAACAGTGTAAAAGCATTCCTTTTTTCTCTGCAACCTCACCAGCATCCGTTCGTTCTTTACTTTTTAAAATTGCATTCTGACTAGTGTGAGATGCTATCTCGTTGTGGTTTAGATTTGCATTTCTCTAATGATCAGTGATGTTAAGTTGTTTTTCATGTTTCTTGGCTGCATAAATGTCTTCTTTTAAGAAGTATCTGTTCATATCTTTTGCCCACATTTAATGGGGTTGTCTTATTCTGGTAAATTTGTCTCTTACGGGATTGGGATGGCAGAGGTCTCTTGAAGGTTTTTCATTCCCTTGCCATGTGCACATTTTTATTTATTTATTTTTTCCCAGTATTTTATTTACTGAGATAAATCATTCACACTTCAGGCAAATACGGGAGGTGGCCACAGGTACAAACTGGCTGTGGCTAAAGCACGTGGGTAAATGCAGTACTCAAATTCTTGTAAATATCCTTGTATACTCTGGATATTAGAACTTTGTTAGATAGATTGCAAAAATTTTCTCTCATACCGTAGGTTGTCTGCTCACTCTGATGAGAGTGTCTTTTGCTGTGCAGAAACTCTTTAATTTGATTAGATCCCATTTGTCAATTTTTGCTTGTGTTGTTATTGCTTTTGGTGTTTTCATCATGAAATCTTTGCCGATGCCTGAATAGGATTGCCTAGATTTGCTTCTAGGGTTTTCATAGTTTTGGGTTTTACATTTAAGTTTTTAATCCATCTTGAGTTAATTTTTGTATAAGGTGTAAGGATGGGGCCCAGTTTCAATTTTCTCCATGTGGCTAGCCAGTTCTCCAGCATCATTTATTAAATAAGGAATCCTTTCCTCATTGCTTGTTTTTGTCAGGTTTGTCAAAGATCACATGGTTTTACATGTGAGGTCTAATTTCTGAATCCTCTATTCTGCTCCATTGGTCTGTGAGTCTGTTTCTGTATCAGTACCATGCTGTTTTGGTTACTGTCAGCTTATAGTGTAGTTTGAAATTGAGTAGAATGATGCCTCCAGCCTTAATCATTTTACTTAGGTTTGTCTTCACTACAGGCTCTTTCATGGTTCCATATGAGTTTTAAAATAGTTTCTTCTAATTATGTGAAGAATGTCAATGGTAGTTTTTAGGAACAGCATTGAATCTATAAATTATTTTGGGCAGTATGGCCATTTTAACTTTATTGGTTTTTCCTATCCATGAACATGGAATGTTCTTCCATTTGTTTGTTTCCTCTGTGACTTCCTTGAGCAGTGGTTTGTAGTTCTCCTTGAAGAGCTCCTTTACTTCTCTTGTTAGCTGCATTCATAGGTATTTTATTCTCTTAGTAGCAATTGTGAATGAGAGTTTGTTTATAATTTGGTTCTCTGTATGTCTCTTGGTGGTGTATGGGAATGCTAGTGATATTTTCACATTGATTTTGAATCCTTAGACTTTTTGAAGTTGCCTATCAGCTTAAGAAGCTTTTGGGCTGAGACTATGGAGTTTCTAGATATAGGGTTATATCATCTGAAAACAAATATAATTTGATTTTTAATTTTATTGAAGGCCTTTTCTGTGTCTATTGAGATAATCATGCAGTTTTTGTCTTTATTTCCGTTTATGTGACTAATTACATTTATTGACTTGCATATGTTGAACAAACTTTTCATCCCGGGGATGAAGCCAACTTGATTATGGTGGATAAACTTTTCATTATGCTGCTGGATTCAGTTTGCCAGTATTTTATTGAGGATGTTTGCATTGATGTTCAGCAGGAATATTAGCCTGAAATTTTCCTTTCATGTTGTATTTCAGCCAGGTTTTTGTATCAGGATGATGCTGGCCCCACAAAGTGAAACAGAGAGGAGTCCCTCCATTTCAATTGTTTGGAATAGTTTTAGTAGAAATGGTACCAGCTCCTCTTTGTTCGTCTGGCAGAATTGTGCTGTAAATTCATCTGGCCCTGGGCTTTTTTTAGTTGGTAGGCTATTTATTAGTGCTTCAATTTCAGACTCATTATTGGACTATTTGAGGATTCAATTTCTTCCCTGTTCAGTCTTGGGAGGGTGTATGAGTCTGGGAATTTATGTATTTATTCTAGGTTTTCTAGTTTATGTGCACAGAGGTGTTTACAGTATTCTCTGATGGTTTTTGTCTTTTTGTGGGATCAGTGGTGAAATACCACTTATCATTTATTATGGTGTCTATTTGATATTTTTTCTCTTTTCTTGTTTATTAGTCTAGCTTGTGGTCTTTTTAATTTATTATATTTAAAAAAAACAAGCTCCTGGATCAATTAATTTTAAAGGGTTTTTCCTGTCTCTCTGTCCTTCAGTTTCACTTTGATCTTGGTTATTTCTTGTCTTCTGCTAGTTTTGGGGGATATTTGCTTTTGGTTGTCTGGCTCTTTTAGTTATGATTTTAGGTTGTCAATGTGTGACCCTTCTAGTTTTTGATATCGGCATTTAGTACTATAAATTTTTCTCTTAATACTGCTTTAGCTCTCAGAGATTTTGGTATGTTGTCTCTTTGTTCTTATTAGTTTCAAATAACTTCTTGATTTCTGCCTTAATTTTATTATTTACTCAGGAGTCATTCAGGAGCAGGTTGTTCAATTTCCATGTAATTGTGTGGCGTTGAGTTAGTTTTTTAATCTTGAGTTCTAATTTGATTATGCTGTGATCTGAGAGACTATTTAATCTTGAGTTCTAATTTGATCATGCTATGATCTGAGAGACTGTTTATTATTATTTCAGTTCTTTTGCATTTGTTGAGAAGTGTTTTACTTCCCATTTGTGATCAATTTTAGAGTAAATGCCATGTGATAATGACAAGAATGTGCACTCTGTTGTTCTTGGGTGGAGAGTTTTATGGATATCTCTCAGGTCCCCTTGAGCCAGAACTGAGTTCAGGTGTTGAATATCTTGATTTTCTGTCTCTGTGATCTGTCTAATATTGTCAGTGGAGTGTTAATATATCCTATTATTATTGTGTGGGTGTCTAAGTCTCTTCATAGGTCTTTAAGAACTTGCTTAATGAATCTGGGTGTTCCTGTATTGGAGATATATGTGTGTGTGTGTGTGTGTGTGTGTGTGTGTGTGTGTGTGTGTGTATATATATAAAATATATATTCAATGATATATATATAATATATAATATATATCAATTCAACAAGAAGAGTATATATATATTATATATACTCATATATATACTCATATATAATATATATATACTCATATATAATATATATACTCTTATATATATTATATATACTCTTCTTGTTGAATTGATCCCTTTACCATTATGCAATGCTCTCTTTGACTTTTTTGATCTTTGCTGGCTTAAATCTGTTTTGTCAGAAACTAAAATTTCCACTTCTGCTTTTTCCTGTGTTCCAATTGCTTGGTAAATTTTCCTTCATCCCTGTATTTTGAGTCTATGTGTGTCTTTGCACATGAGAGGTGTCTCTTGAAGACAGCATACCAATAGGGCTTTATTCTGTATTCAACCTGTCATTCTGGGTCTTTTAATTGGGACATTTAGCCCGTTTACATTTTAGGTTAATATTGTTATGTGTGAAGTTGACCCTATCATCATGATGTTAGCTGATTATTTTGCAGACGTGTTTATGTAGCTGCTTTAGAGTGTCACCAGTCTGAGTATTTTAGCGTGTATTTGTAGTGGCTGGTAATGGTTTTCCAAGACAGCATTTGCTTGTCTGAAAAAGATCTTATTTTGCCTTCTCCTGTGAAGTTTGGTTTGGCCGGATATTAAATTCTGAGTTGGAAATTATTTTCTTTAAGAATGTTGAATTTTGGCCCCCAATCTCTTCTTGCTTGTAGGGTTTCTGCTGAGAGGTCAGCTGTTAGTCTGATGGGATTCCCTTTGTAGGTGACCTGGCCTTTCTCTCTGGCTGCCGTTAACATTTTTTTTCTTTCATTTCAACCTTGGAGAATCTGATGATTATGTGCCTTTGGGTTGATCTTCTTGTGGAGTATCTTACTGAAGTTCTCTGGATTTACTTAATTTGAATATTGGCCTGTCTTTCTAGATTGGGGAAGTTCTCCCAGATGATATCCTGAAGTATGTTTTCCAACTTGGTAAAATATTCACCCCATCTTTTTCAGGTACCCCAATTAGTTGTAGGGTCTGTCTTTTTACGTAATCCCATATTTCTTGGAGGTTTTGTTCCTTTTCATTCTTTTTTCTCTATTCTTGTCTTCCTGTCTTATTTCAGAAAGATATCTTGAAGCTCTGAAATTCTTTCCTCTGCTTGGTCTATTTGGCTATTGGTACTTGTGACTGCATTGTGAATTTCTCGTGTTGTTTTTTTCAGTTCCATCGGATCATTTATGTTTTTATGTAAACTGGCTATTTTGATTACCAGCTCCTGTAATGTTTTACAATGATTCTTAGTTTCTTTGCATTGGGTGAGAACATGCTGCTTTAAATCAGTGATGTTTGTTATTATCCACCTTCTGAAGCCTATTTCTGTCCATTTATCCATTTCAGCCTCGGCCCAGTTCTGTGCCCTTCCTGGAGAGGTGTTGCAATCATTTGGAGGAGAAGAGGCATTCTGACTTTTAGAGTTTTCAGCATTGTTGTGTTGATTCTTTCTCATCTTTGTGGGCTTATCTCCCTTTGATCTTTGAGGTTGCTGACCCTTGAATGGGGTTTTGGTGGGGTCTTTTTTGTTGAAGCTCTTGCTGTTGCTTTGCGTTTGTTTGTTTTTCTTTAAACAGTCAAGCCCCTCTTCCACTGAGCTTCTGTGGTTTGCTGGGGGTCCACTCCAGACACTAATCACCTCAGACCCTCTCACACCTGGCTATATCACCATTGAAGATTGCAACACACCAAATATGGCAGCCTGCTTCTTCCCCAGGGGGCTGCGTCTCAGTGGAGCACTGACTTGATGCTGGCCCAGATGCTCCTGTAGGATGTGTCTGGAGACCCCTACAGGGAGGTGTCACCTAGTCAGGAAAAACAGAATCAGGAACCATCTTAAAGAAGAAATCTGGCTGCCCCTTGGCAGAGCAGGTGCACTGTGCATGGGGGGAATCCTCCTTATCCAGACCACCAAGACTTTCTAGAGCAAGTAGGCAAGAAAGGCTGTCAGCTTCACTGCAGATATGGTGGCCGGCCTCCCCTCAGTGGCTTTGTCTCAGGGAGATACCAGCATTCTGTCCATAAAATTCTGTCTGGAGTTGCTGAAATTCTCTGAGAGAGGCCACACCTGGTGAGCAGGAATGGATCAAGGTCCCACTTAAAGAATCAGTGTGTCCCTGACCTGCCACAGTAGCTGTACTGTGCTGTGGGGAATTCTGCTCTGGACTGCCCAGACTCCCCAGGGCTGGCAGGCCAAAATGACCACCTTGAGCCACAGGGTTGACAGCTGCCCCTCCCCCTAGAAACTCGTTCATCTCAAGTAGTGTCCAGCCTGCTACCACTGGCTGGCTTGTATTCCAAGTCAGTGGGTCTTAACTTGCAATGTGCCATGTGAGTGGGCTCTGCAGAAGCATGCCGCTTGGCTCCCTGTCTTCAGCCACCTTTCTAGTGTTACTGTTGGAGTGTCATGAGTATGAGCCATCCAGGTTTTTGTTGTTTTGAACAAAGAGTTAAACAAAACACACAAACAAGCAATGAAAGAATAAAGCAACAAAAAACCAGATTTATTGAAAAAAAATTATACTCCATGGAGAGCGAGTGGGCTGGAGCAAGTGGTTCAAGAGCACTGGTTACAGATTTTTCAGAGATGTAAATATCCTCCAGAGGTTTCCCATTGGTTGCTTGGTTACAGCCTATGTAAATGAAGGAGTGGTCCACAACCAGTCTTATTGGTTGTGGAAGGCAACCAATCAGAGGCTGAAGTGAAATTACAAAATAAACTAAAAAAAATGACTAACAAGAAAATTGTTAGTAACTTCTATGCCTAGCTTCTAGATAAATTCCCTGATATGTTTACAGGCTCTTTATATGTCAACTAACAGTACTGTTCTCAAGGCATACATCAGACATTTCACATTAAAAAATAATGTATTTTAATTAATTTTACAGGCTTCACATGATATTGAATTTGGTCATAGTCAAATAAATGTAAACTAAAATAGCAATAAAGGTGATTTTTTTAAGTGTTAGTATTTTAAATCCAAATAATGTATAATACATATTTCCAGGGAGAGCATTTTCACATACTTTTTGATATTTCTAATTTTTCCTGTGGTATTATTTTTGGGGCAAGGAGTGTAAGAAGAGCCGGGCAATATCTGATAATTTTTAAAATATACATATGCTGTGACTTCTCAACTACATCTCTAGGAATTGACCTAATACATCTGTTGATATGCAAGTGCAGAGAATAAATGGTGGTATGTTCCTCTTAGCATTGTTTCTTATTGTACATACACTTATTTTAGCAAATTACTGCAAATAACTTGTTGACATTAAAACTGCTATACATCAAATTGACACAATGCATTATATACACAGTAAAACTCAGTGTAAAAAAATAAATAAGTGTGTGTAATTTACTTATTTTCAGCAAGTTTCTAATGATTCTGTCAATATCAAGTTCTCCCTTCTGCCAATCCATTAGTTCACTTGCATTTATCCATTAGTAGGTTAGTAAATGTTAATAACTAACCTGTAATTCATTAGAGAAAATCTAAACTTCATTTCCATTCCCATGTAAGTAAAAAGACAATGCTGAAAAAGGCCATAGATTTTAAAATCCTCAGTTATACTGAACGATGTAAGCTTGTTTCCTCAGGTCACGCTTACATGATTATATCTTATGACACTGATCAAAAATATGTGATCAACTGCCTAGACAAACATAAGATAAGCTCTGTTAAATGGATGAAGGGAAAATTAACCTAATTGCACTTAATTTATTTAAATAAATCTATTTAGATAATTTAATTTGCAAACAAACTGGATTGTTTACTCTTTCATGAAAGCTGCAAATTATAAACCATATGGCTTGTCTTAACACACCCTGAGAAAATGTGAGCTGAACCATTTTTACTAAAATGTGTGTCAATAACCTATTAAACTTTTTGAGAGTTTCAATTGCTGAGTAAAAAGCATTATGTAAGCTTTTTTATTTAGCACACATTTAAAATATGAAAATGCTTTTTGCTTTACAATGCTTATAATTATCTTCAGATATGATATTTACAGAAAAATATGTTTTCTTACTATCATTATTTCACAGTTGAAAATCTCCATTCAAGAAAATGTAAGGGAGTTATTTATTTAAATCTTTAATCCTCTTTGGGTATACCTATTAACATATTATTTAACTATAATTTTCAACAATTGAAAGGCAACTAAATGAGTATATTTAAGGTGTGGTAATATTTAAAAATACTCTTAATCAAAACAGGAGTATACATATGCAAACTCCATTTTAAAATAATTGTTCTGTCTTTTTATTTTAAAGAGATCTATTTGATATTGCCAATAATTATCATCCTATCTCCTGTGGAGTAGTGATTATTCTCTGAGTCCCGGTGAGGTACAACTACCTTGATAATTATTGAATTATTACTGTTTAATACTGTGCTTATGCTTCTTGGTTTAAGAGTGTATGCTATCACAACAGAATATGTACATTAAAATTAAAATTTATTGTAAATGTTTCCACTGATTATCTCTAGGTGTCTACCCATCTATCTATTTATTTAGTATAAATAATTTAATATTTGGAAAGTAATATAAAGTTTAAAATATTTAATTTTCCATAAATATTTGATCTAATTTTTATGCAAATTTGGCTTTTCATTAAAATTGGTTCAAAGTAATTATATACTTTGGTCAATTTAGAGTTAGGCAGATTAAATACACTAAAGCTAGAGAGTGGATAGATAAATATTTAATAGCAGAATACGTATTTCTTTACTTATGTAATTTATTTACCTTAAACATGCTCTTTGATTAAGTCAGTTTGTGATGACTCATCTAAGATACAACACCTACAAATGAAATTATTATAAATAACTTAATTCTTGTCTCTGGTAGCTTTTCAGAAGGCTAACCCAAATAGTGACAATGGAAATTTCCAGAAAGAGTCCCACCACTATGTGTGCAACAGCAATCTAAAACACTACTTTAAATTATTAAAACATTGTCTCTCATCCTATCAGAAACTGGTATCACACGATGCATGTTTATTTTACTAATATTATAATCATGATCCATACAACCAAGTCCCAACTATTGTTGTACCTTCCGTTTAGTAAGTTGCTGCAACGCATAGAGGTGGTTGGGTATTGAGAAATAATTTGAATACCTTACCCAACTATAATTCTATATTTTTCTTTGTATTATATTCAAAAGAATAATCAAATATTTATAACCTACATATCTTTCTTTCTTCCTATGCAAATATTAGTTGTTAAAGGCATCTGCCATTTTCCTTACTGTCAGCCCATTTTCTGAAGCTGTAACAGAATAATCAGACTGGATAATTTATAAAGGAGGGTGGTTTAAGTTCATTATTCTGGAGGCTAGGAAGTCCAAGATCAGGCCACAGCATCTGGTCAGCTTTTGGTGAGGCTCTCATGCTGCATCATAATACAGAAGAGAAGAAGAAGGAGAAGCAAGTGTATGCAAAAACTGACCAAGCCAAGAGGTGGCCTTGCTCATCACAATGCGTTCTTGTGGTGGTGACTAATCCAGTCCTAGGAAAGCAGATCGCACTCTCTGGAGAAAGGCATTATGCCTCTTAATGAACTAATCACTTCTTAAAAACACCACCTTCCAACACTGCCACACTGGGGAACAAGCCTCAACATACATTTTGGTGGGGACAAACCACATTTAAACCATAACACTTAAGATTACAGTTGTTTTATAAATAGATAAAGTGAGTTGAGTTGTGTTTGACAGATTCTACTCAAGCCTTGAATAAAGACAAATAATTTATTGGATACGTTTAACATAAAAATCTAAATTAGGTAACACTTCATAGTTTTTTTCTTCCTAAAATGCTGCATCTAACTTCTTTCTTTAGCTGAAATCTTGTCATCAAGCAAACAAAAATCCCTTTGTAGCATCATAAGTGAAATTGTCTCACCCATCCCTGCGTAATTTGCAACTTCTGTTGAAAACCTGTAGGAACACTTTCAGAAATCTCCGTGGGCCTCATGTAAAGCACCATTCTGCTTTAAAGCCCTAGTAATCAGCATGCAATCTGCTGCAATCCTTTTTCTGGAAGGTCTCGCTGTTATTAATATATCTCTGTATACATTTAACACCTGAATCACAGTTGATATCCGTCTTTGACCACTTTGTGCTGCTATAACTAACAGAATACCACAGACTGGGTAACTTATAAAAAACAGACACGTATTTATTTGCAGTTCTAGAGGCTGGGAAGCTCAAAATGAAGGTGCTGGCCTTTTTGCTGTATAATCCCATGGTGGAAGGTGGAAGGGCAAAAGTGTGTGAGAGAGCAAAAGGGAACTGAAACTCATCATTTTATAAGCAACCCACTTCGGAGAAAAAAGCATTAATTCACTCATGAAAGAAGATCCTTTATGGCTTAATCACCTTAAAGATCTCACCTCTTTATACTATTAGAATTCTGATTAAGTTTCTACCACCTGCTTTTTGGAGGACACATACAAAACACAGTTTTTCCTTTATACCAAACCTATAATAAATTCAGAAAGAAACAATCATATTTATCATCTATCCACTTCTCCAGGATTTGTCCCTCTACTTCCTTATCTGCAATGACTTACATTTACACTCCTTTATTTCAGTAATTCTGTGGTAGACCCATTCGGATTGGACTGTGTGTCAAACTTGTCTCCACTACTTGCCAAATGTGCAAATTTCTGAAGTACACTGTAAATCAGTTTCCTTAGCTATAATGCTGAGGATGATAAAATAATAGCATTATGTTCATATAATGAACTTCTATTCAACCATTTCATATAAATAATCCCTAGAATTTTATTCTTATTTTATCCACGGGTTCTATACAATTTAAATGACTTCACATTCCCCAAAGAATAACATAGGAACTTGATGATTTGGGTATGTGAAATAATTCTTACTTTGTCCTGGCTTACCTTTCTTAACTCTTACTATGTCACACTTTTTCATTCATCATATACAGTGGCTACACTAAAAAACTTTAGAAAGTTCTTCTACATCTCTATTCAATATACAACTAAAATACTCATTAATCCTAAGAAATTCAATTTTACATACAAGCTAAAGTGTAAATTAGGCAAAACTTTTATAGACTTATGTTAGTAAATGTAAGAACTTCCACACTATATATCTACCATACAATTTTTTTATTATTTCGAAACATTTATTCTTACAGAAAACTAGACAAACTACAAGCGCCCAGCTTGCTGAATTATCACAAACATCTGTGTAACCACGAATCCAGCCAAAATGTGGGCTCATTCATACTTGGACATATTAAATACCCATTTTTCTGCTCTTACCTCAACTCTATTATACTAACCCAAGTTAATCAGCTTTTGAAATAGCTGATATATTTATATATAGTTTTTTCCACCTCTAAATTTTGCAGTTCAGTTATGATCCCTATCCATTTTTTAAATTCCTATTATATTTACAAATAACTTTCCCAGATATTTTCCCAAATACTTTTTCACGCTTTGGAGGGAAGTACCACATAATATAGACAAAAATTAAAAGTAAACAAAAAAAATGTTGTTATATTTGCTTAGTCACCTTGATTTGCCTCTTTGTGATTAGTTTTAAAACCCTTTAGCAGAGTCAGGAAAGATTAGTCAGCTTTTGAAAAAATCAGGAATTTTTCCGCTGTCAATGGCAACAGAGATATTGGCATACCACATCCCAGCTACGTATTTTGCTGTGTAACTGAACTAGAAGGTAAACTGAATGCAACTAGTTTTATTGCACAAGTCCTATTAGATCTGACAAAAGGTCAGAGACCTAGTTTTCCTCAAGCTTATAAATCAAGTTCTGTAGTTATTTCCTTAATTGTTCACTATTTGTGGCAGAATTTAGTCAGAAATTCATTTTCATTGTATCTTATTGTGTTATAGCATGCTTATGGGAGGGAAGCTGAGATTATGATTTTAAAATACACATTACATGTGAGTAACTCAACTGTCTTAGGTCATTTCATAGCAGCCTATGTAGCAAATCTTTGTTTTCTTTAATATTGCATATTTCTACTCCTCCTCGCCCATCCTGCCTTGATTTACCCCATTACCAGGAAGTTCTTTTATTTTAAAGATCTCTCCTAATTGACCAACATCCAGGGTTTTTTTTTTTGATATCCAACTAAATTTAATCCTGCTTCCAAATACTCAGAGAAAACTTGGCATCTAATCAATTTGGTACCGCGGCTACTTCCCAGGGACTTGAGTTAGCAAGTTTGCCAGCTGCCCCTGCCTTTTGTGATGACTATTCATCCCCTACTGATGAGTGACTTCTGCTTGGTCTAAATCACTTCTGAGCACATTGGCTTATATGAGCACAGCAGCTCATACGCATTCAACAATTATTCTTACATTTCTCCAAAACTCTATGATCACCCTTAGCCATATAATTTGCTGAAACCAGCCTTCCTCCATGAAATTTAGTTTGTTGCATTGATCATGAATGACAGTCCAGAAGCTTTCATATTTCTTGATGATTTTATGATGTGTTCTTGTTACTTGTGTCCTTTCCTCCACCACCTCATTCCATCGGAGGAATCCTGAAAATGTGAACAATAGAGTGGAACGAGTGAAAGTATCACGCCCTTTCCTCCCAGGAGGCTACTTGGTCGGCATGCAGACTTTCGCTCTCTTTTCTTTGTGACAGCTTTGCAGCAAGAAGGTTTTGTAAGAAGCTGCCTTTGTCAAGACACAATAGGTCCTTTTTTTTTCCCCCCTGACCCTGTATAAATGTGCTTTCTGGCATAATATTTGCATGAATAAAAGAGAATAATCATATGACTTCTTAGCAGAACAAAGATGATGTGCCCCAAAGTGACTTTCTGTTTCTAGATACAGAAGACAAAGAAAAGCCCAGCATAAAATTTTGTCTTCTGCCACTTCATAGTTCATGTCTATTTTGTCCCATTTAAAATAATCTTGCATGTTTGAATGATTCATTTTCCTTCAAATTACTATTTAAATAAATAGATACAAATACTAAAACACAAATGTTAGTGATCTATTTTTATCACAGTTCTTACCTAAATGCAACAATAAGAAAGTACTGAATTTTTTTCTCTGTATTACATTATATATATATAATAAAAGAACATACATATACATATATATACACAATGTATGGAGCAAATTAAGATTTTTGAAGAACAGCAATTCGCTTAACTAGGTAATACTGAAAAGAACATTGATAATCTTTGATATTATAAATTTCAACATTTACAGTATTATATTAATATACAGTATATTATAAATTTAAAACACAGTATTCAGTATTTCCATTCATATCAATATGCACATAGACACCCAAATATACCTGCATAAACAGATTATCCAGCTGAAAAATTTTAACATTTTTTACAGAAAGATTTGACTGTGCATTCATTTTCCTTTTTACACTGAAATGCCATTATTCAGCAGCCTTTTTATTGTCTTATTACTTAAGGAGAGAAAACAAATTAGGGACCCATTATTGGTCATGCTTCAAACTCTGAATATTCTGAAGTTTCAATTGTTATTTAACTCTACAGACTAATATTTTCATTCCTGAGCAATCTCTGCATTTTTCATTGTCCCCTTTCATAAGCAGAGCCTGATCCATTCTAGGATTGCTCCTGGATATGTCTGTCACTTTTCTGGCTGAAATTTAGTTTCTATCTATTTTTTCTCTCTGGCTACAGTTCTTTCCAAAGAAACTTTCCTGGAGCTAATTTTCACTTTCTGTTGCATCCCATACACATCACTGTATCTGGGTGAATATCATCCATAGAACAAATAGATACCTTGTTTCTGATGGTCTCAGGGTTACAGAGGCATTCCTAGTTGTCAAAATCCAGGTAGTTTACAATGTGTTATTTCTGGATTCCATTTGCCTATAATGTCTTTAGTTTACTTGTGTTATTCCTAGGTTTTTCCTTGTTTAGAATTTATATCAAAATGTTAGCTGTCTAATTATGAAATGTTATTAAAAGTTACAATAATGTAAGTCAGTGTGGGTTTCCACTGTATTTCCAATTTCTCCTATGCCCTTGTCTAGTAAGATGTAAGATGCATGTTCAGTGAACACATGGCTAAATTTTAAAACCATCAGGATTTCTTCTCTCTTTTCTTGGATAGATTCTGGCTCAAGGTAACTCTTTTAGTCTTTTAGTCAACTCAGTCTGCTACAAAAAATGCCATAGATTGGAAGCTTAGAAAAGCAGAAATTTTGATGGGTGCAGCACGCCAACATGGCACAAGTATACGTATGTAACAAACCTGCACGTTATCCACATGTACCCTAGAACTTAAAGTATAATTAAAAAAAAAAAAAAAAAAGAGTTAAACATAGAAAGAAAAAAAAAAAAAGAAAAGCAGAAATTTATCTATCATACTTCTGGAGGCTGGGAAGTCCAAGACTAAGTAACTGGTAGATTAAATGTCTGATAAGGGCCAGCTCCCTAGATGGTCCTCTCTTCTCTGTAACTTCACATGTTGGAAGGTGCAAGGGAGTCGTTTGGAGTCTCTTTTCTAAGGGGACTAATTCTATTCATTAAGTCTCTACCCCCATGACTTTATCTAAACTTGATTACCTTCAAAATCCCACTTCTTAATATCATCACGTTGAGAAATAAGGTTTCAACATAAGAATTTTGGTAGGACACAAGCACTCAGTCCATGAGAGTAATTAAAAATTACATTTTAAGGGTCCTTGTTCACTGGTAAGATGAAGCATTCTTTTGTAAAAATAGTGAAACTCGGTAACACCATCCAGCATAATGGGAGAAGTATTAAATATCACGGTCATTAAAGGTCCCTTGTTAAACTAACAAGAAGTCAGGCTTAAAATCCGTGAAATCAGTAAAACATGTAGGAACTTATGCTTTAAATGTAAGTAAATACAATGATCAATAATTTTATTGATCAATGATCAATAAAAGTGTCTTTCATTGTCTGTAAAGGAAAAAGATAACATGTCCCTACTTAATACCCACCTAAGTGTGACTAAACATGAAGCAGGTTTGTTCCTGACTCTAGGTCCCTGAACACTTTTTCTTAGAGCATTTAATTTAGAAAATTCTCAATGGTAAATTATTTCTCTTCCTTTTGAGATATAATCTTTTTCCAGCCTTTTGCCAGGAATGTGTTTCTCAAGGACCTGGGACAAATTTTTTTGTGATGCAGTTATCAAGAAAATACTAATCCCATCTTCCTAGTCTGTGTGAGATAACAGAAGTCTAACTTCTATAAACACCAATAAGCAAACACAGTTCATCTATTTACATTGACCGATTTCTCCTCTAATATCCTCCAGTAATTTTCCACTACCTAAACTCAGCACTTAATAGCTGTTCCACCTTTTGTTTTGTGGCATTGAAATCAATCTCTTCCCCCAACCCTCATTGAAATAGTCTTGATCTCTATTGCAACAGTCCTACATAAAGTTTTTCTTGCCTGTGTAACACAATCTGGTACATTTTTTTTAATCCACTTCCCTCTTTAAAAAAAATTGTTTCCTTCAAGACATACTGAGTTCGAGTCCTTACTATAACCTGTGAAACAGAGATAAATCTCTCTAAGGATTAAGCTAGATATTCCAGGTTTTACAATGAAGTGATAGCTCCAAGTCGGCAGACTCAAAACCTCCAGCTATGTAAAAATGTGTCACTAAAAGTGGCTCAGTGATATCTCACAACATGTAAAGTAAATTATTAGGAGGTCTAATTCTTTAAGATAAGTTACTCTTTCTTCTGTTTGCTGTATAAAATGTGTAAGATTTTATCCTAACTTAATGCTACCTTTTGTGATCAATTACATTCATATAAATCTATTAAAGTTTACTGTGGTCAAAGGATAATGGAATCCCCTTAAAGTCCAAGTCTAATACCCTGAACCTGTAAATGTGTGCACAGTAAAAAGGAATTTGCAGATGCATTTAAGTTAAGAATTTTAGGATGGGGAATGTTTTAGTCCCTCTGCATGGCTATTAAGGAATACCTGAGAATAGGTAATCATAAAGAAAAGAGGCTTATTTTGGCTTACGGTTCTGCAGACTCTACAGGAAATGTGGTGCTGGAGTCTATTCCTGGTTAGGATCCTCAGGAATCTTACAATCATGGTGGAAGGTGAAGGAGGACCACGTGTGTGACATGGTAAAACAGGAAGCACGAGAGAGAGGTGAGGAAGTTCTAGGCTCTTGTAAACAAGCAGATGTCATGTGAACCCATGGAGTGAGGCTCATTTGTTACTGCAAGGATGGTAGGAAGCCGTTCATGAGGGATCTGACCCCATGACCCAAACACTTTCCACCAGGCCTCACCTCCACCATTGGAGATCATATGTCAACATGAGGTTTGAAGAGGACAAACATTTAAACCATATGAGGGAGATTATACTGGATTATCCATGTGAGCCTAATGTAATCACAAACATCCTTCTAAGGAGAAGAGAGGCAAGATATTCAGAGTTGAAGGAAATAGTGACAAAAGCAGAGATAGGTCTGCGGTCCAGGAATGCGAACACCTTTTAGAAGTGGAAGAAAAAAGCCCTCCAACATCTTGGTTTTAGGACTTCTAATATCCAAATCATTAAGTAAGTAGATTTATACAGCTTAAACCACAGTTTGGAGTAATTTGTTACAGGAATAGGAAAACTAACATAATTATCCAATAATCAGTTGTATTCTTTTTCTCTTCTGTATTGGTATAAAGGATTCTTTCTATTGGTAGCACTATTTTATTTTTCTAACAGTACAGAAAATAGAAGCTGAATAATTATATGATGAATATAAAGAATAGCCAGGGCTCACACCTGTAATTCCCAGCACTTTGGAAGAATTAGGTGGGCAGATCTCTTGAGCTAAAGAGTTCAAGACCAACCTGGGCAACATGGCGAAACCCCGTCTCTACAAAAACTTAGCTGGGCATAGTGGAACTGTATACTGGGCATACAGTAACTTGGAATGCCTGTATTCCAAGCTACTCAGGAGGCTAAGGTTGGAGGCTCACCTGAGCCCAGGAGACACAGGTTTCTGTGAACCAAGATCACACCATTGCACACCAGCCTGGGCAACAGAGTAAGACCCTGTCTCAAGGAAAAAAAAAATAGACTGAAAGCTCCTGTGATGGTGATTCATCACTTCTTCTAAATCAAATCTAAAGTTTCCAGTGTGTTTTCTTAGTTGATGCATTTTTTTTAATTCTGTAGTAAATCCCATTGTTTGACAAAGAACTAACAAAAGATAGTGCTTTTTAAATGAAATGTGTGTACTATTTTAACAAAAATGTTCATGATGAGCATGTCACTCCATAAAACATTTTTTGACAAAAGCCATCTACCATGGCAGATGGAGGTGGTGAAGATATCATTGAATCCATGAAATCATAGGAATCAAGTCTTCTGAAGTAGCACCATCCTCAACTCCACAGTGAGTATTTAAGAGCACAGTAGGCCGGGCGGGTGATATTACATGTGCAGCTGCAGAAAACCATTCATATATTATTATCTTAATGATTATTTTGATCAAATGACTTTTCATCTAAATTAATTATAATAATTTTTATCAAAGTTTTCATGTGCACATAGAAGAGTGAATTGATATTTGTGAATGTACGACTTGAACTGGAAGAAGAAAATATTTGCAAACAGTTAAAAGCTGAAAATTTTATACCAATGTCATCTAATGCATTAAATAGAAAATCAGCTAACTGCAAAAAATGATTCAAGTGTTTTCATTCAATTTGTGAACTCAAAGTAATGTTTTTGAAAGTACATTTCACTAAAGGTAGATTATATGACATTTTAAAGTATGTTATTATTAAATCCAGTGAAAATTGCATCGGTAATAAAATTATATTTTTCCTTGATAAAATGTATTGTGAATTGGATAAAGCAAATGTCATTGTGTAAACATTTTCATAAGGCCAAAATTACCTTGCCATAAGTTGTATAATTTAATCCAAACACACTTTAATAGACTACCAGTTAAGAAGAAGCTGAAGTTATTAAATTTACACACACACACATCACATCACAACATTTTAAAAATACGAGACTGATGCTGTTGCTAAATATACAAAATCACTCCAGTATGACAATATCTACTTTCTATTTCTGCTGCTCATTATAAATTAGATTTGAAGAATGTACAAACTTTTGAAGAAATGATTATCTATAATGGTATTCAACACTTTTATTAACAAACCTGATAAAATTGTGTTTATTTACTTGCATTTTGTCCCAAATTGACAAATAAAGCTCCAAAATATTCAACTCTTGGAAGATTTCTAGTGAATTGCAATTACTGAAAACAAACATGCAAACAAGAAGCTATTGTAGTTTACCTCACAAAAGCAAAACAAATCTAAACAAATTTAGTGATGGGAAATTATTTAATTTAAAAATTATCTAATTGAACTTTAGAATATACGGACACGGACATGTGGGAAAAATCCATTTATGTCCTTATATCTTTAAGTGGATGAATTGATAATCCTTTACTGAATAAACTGAAAATGGTAAAGTCAGCAATTTTGAATCATCTACATTTCGCAATATACTCAAAAATTTATAAACGATGACAATTTACTTGATAAATTTTGTCTTATAAAAACTATTTGCCAAAGAAAGATTCTCGGAATCAGGGAGGGAAAAACCCCCCAAAAACTTTGTGAAAGTATTTGAACTGCAGTATTTACAGATCTCACTTAAAAATGGAATTGAGTAATTCTTGTTTTTAATCGAATTTATTCTGAGCATATGAAGTACCTCTGTTTGTTTATTTATTTATTTATTTTGAGACAGAGTCTCGCTCTGTCACCCAGGCTGGAGTGCAGTGGCGCTATCTCGGCTCACTGCAAGCTCCGCCTCCTGGGTTCACGCCATTCTCCTGCCTCAACCTCCTGAGTAGCTGGGACTACAGGTGCCCGCAACCACGGCCAGCGAATTTAATTTTTTTTTGTATTTTTAGTAGAGACGGGGTTTCACCATGATCTCGATCTCCTGATTTTGTGATCCGCCCGCCTCCGCCTCCCAAAGTGCTGGGGTTACAGGCGTGAGCCACCATGCCCAGCCGTATCTCGGTATATTTAGAAAAATACTTTTTTCAAAAAATACTATGTTCTACAAAAAAAGTTAATTAAATTTTTAACTGTTTCAAATTTTTTTTTTTTTTTTTTTTTTTTTTTGTCATTAAGAAGTCTTTATTGGGTTATAGTCACTTTGACCCTCCCACCAAATTAAGGGGAAAACAACAAAAAACAAAAATAAGAAATCCCAGTAAAAGAGCCCCTCGAGATTTCATAAACTACAAACTAAAGCTGCTAGTTAATAAGGAAATGGCAGAATTTTCAGAGCTGTATAATACAAAAATTCCTGTAATTTAAGCAGATGTTTTCCTCAATGACAAATCTTCCAACACAATGTGAAGTTATGCTACTCGGATATTTGTAGCAAAACTGTTATTATTATTTTTTTTTTTTGTACAAAAACAAAAGCAAGGGACCATGAAAAAAAAAAGTATTTGTTCCTCATGGCCTATGAGTATACAAATTTTTAGCAATTTAAAGGGGAACTATGAGAGCCTGACATTTTTCTATACCCCACCTATTCTGCCTCTCTATTTGTAGGATTTGTAAATGAAAGTAACATCTTACGAGCAGAGGTCTCATCTATCTCCCACTCTCTCCAACTAATCCTACTAATTTTCTCTCATCTTCCTGAGCATCCTCCATGAACAGCATTGCAAGCTGGTTTCAAAAATAGAAAAGAAAAAAGAAAGAAAGTTTTACAAGGGTTTTGTTGGTTAATTACCAGTGGAGTCAGTCCACCAGTAGTTTGATTTCATTGGCTAGCAGCTGGTTCATGTTGAACAGGCCCCCTGGGAGCTTGGTGAGCAGCTCTGGCTCCGTGCTTTCAGGGTCGCTGTCAACAGAGCTGGAACTTGCACTCATGTTGTCAACAGCAGTGCTGGCTGGGGGACCCAGCTCCGGCTCACTAGTCTCACTGGCAGTGGACACCACGGAGAGCAGGGACATACGCCGGGTGAGCCGGCCAGAGGGTAGAAGGGAGGCGGCATAGTCTGCTATGATACCAGCTACATCTAGATTACAAGCCTTATCAAAGGCGATGAAACCTACATTTGCATTGGCCTCACAGACGCAGAAGGAGCCGTCATCTTTCATCAACAGGTCAATGCCACATACATCCATCCCCAGGATATTAGACACCTGGATAGCTAGCTGCTTCCCTTGTTCACTCAATGAGCACATCATCCCCACACCACCTAATGAGCAGTTGCTTTGCATTCTCCCATCTGTTGAACAACGTAACATGGTGCCAACCACACGGCCTCCCACGACAATGACACGTACATCCCGTCCATGAGACTCTTTAACATACTTCTGGAACAGGTATGGTGCTTCATGGCGAATAAGATGGCTTAGATCAGCCAAATGGTGCTTATCTCGAGCCAAGAAAACAGCTTTACCTCTATGACCCCGCGTATTCTTTACTACCATTGGGAACTCCAGTACTTCTGCTTCATCAATCATTTTAGCAAAATTTTCATGGCCACCATAAGAGAAAGTATCTGGCAGAGGAACACCATGGCCAGCTAACTCTTGAAATGTCCAGAACTTATTAACGCAGTTCAGGATGGCTTGAGGTCGGTTCATTAACCGGCATCCCATCTTCTCTAGATGGCGCAAAACAGTGATGTCACTATCACTCTGCACCCAAGGGGTTGGTACTCTGACTACCACCACTTGTGGGTAGGCAGTGATTAGCTCTCCATTGATCCGCAGACCCAGGTTTCCTTGCTCGATTGTCAGCACCACCTCATCCATCACCACAGCCCTAAAGTCCAGTTCCTCCTCACAACATTTGGCCTTCAGCGCTCGTAAAATCTCTTTTTGAGGATAGTCTTCCCTGATGCGACGATCTGTCAAAAACCACAACTTGGCAGCCACAGAACTACACATCTTGATTAGCTTGTGCTTCCTTGCCTGGATTATTTCCTCTTGGATGTAATGTCTACCAGTTGATTATGGAAGATGAACAGCCAGATAAAGAGGTCTGGAAGAGTCCTGAGCACAGGGTCTTCGGTCCCGGAGTTGGCGTGCACCACCCTCCTAGCAGTTGGAAGCAGCCCACGAATCCATAAACCCGGAAGCTCATCTCAAAAATTTTAACCATAAAAATAAATGATATAGAAACCTCTTGGCAATTATTTAAAAATTAATCATAATTAGATCAGTTTGAAATGTAATTTGCTTTTAAAGAAAATGCTCTGAATATTAGAAACAGCTAGGCTCATTAATTCATTAGAGAACCGGAACATATAGTACTAAATTACACTTTGGGTTATCTTTTAATATTCATAAGGACAACATACTTCAGTCAGTCAATAATACTTATCAATTGTGTTCATTTTATTATACCTTTTCAATCTAAAAGAATTTCAGGTTTTGAAATTAAATATATTATCACCTCAATCACATCTTTGTCTTATTTGCATAGAGTAAGAGAGTCCAAGAGGTCTTGGCTCATATTACAAAATAGAGGATTTTCCAGAAAGAATCACAATTTATCACTTAGGAGTACTCCCTTCCTTGACCCTTATCTACCCTACTCTCTTTTTCCTGACTCCACAGATGATCTCCTGATCTCCCCTCATATTTACTTATTTCTGATAAAGATTCTGTCAATCAGTGCATATACTTTTAAAAATATTTTCCCCCACGCAATATGTTTAACTTCTCTATTTTTTTTAATGTGTGCATGTGTGTAAGTTTATGAATCTTTTGATTGAATAGAGGTGGAGATTGTGGGCATGGCTTACAAACAAACAGTCATGTTGAATGGTCATTGTTGTGCTGGATTTAAAAATTAGTAGAGAATCTATACCATAACAAAAGTGAGTTTTTCCTTCATACATTTATCTTGGTCTTTTCCCCAAGCATACTTCTTTTACTTCTAGCATCTGGTTTCTCCATTCATTTCTATGCCTTCTGCAACATTTCAAATACCTCCCGATGTTTCATTAGTATGCAGAATATAGAAGAGAAATTCTCTTTAATTATAACTAGCCCTTTTTATTTCATACGTGAAGAAATCTCATTTTAATTTAAATGTATTAAATACAATTCTAACAAACGTGGTTAGTGACAATAGAGTAAAAAACACAGCTTCAAAGTTAGTCAAAAAGATTTTACAAGTATGTAGCATAATTTAAAAATTACGTTGAATTAAATGATATCTCAGCAACTTGAAGCATTGCAAGGAATGGTTATAATATTTGATGTATTAACATATAATTATGAAAGGATTATGATTATTACAATTCATAATTATTTTTGATGAGAATTATTGTATTTTGTAAGTACTATGGCTTTTAATGTTGTAATCTTGAGAAAAAAATTTAGACTAAATTACATTTTGCAAGAAAATATCAAATAACTCATACAAACCTATACAACAGAAAAATAATTTAGACAGAGTATTGACTAACATTTAAAAATCTTATGCTACTCTTAGAAATGTGCATATATTTCATAATGGCTTGCTCCTGAATTTTGCCAAATAATAATGTAGGTAAAATAGGACTTTAATAAATTATTTCTCATAGAATATCTTTCAATAGTGTAGTCATGTATTTGTACTAATATGGAATTTCAAAAGAGTGAAAAGTTTTAAAAAAAAATCTAAAAGCTATTTTTTATACTTCCACTCTTCCCTAATTTGTATTTAATGCCAAAAATGATTTTAGATAAAAATGCTAAATGTTATCAGCATTTATGTACGGGACAATCTTCTTTCCCATTTATATGAGTTTCAAATGCAGTAGAGAAAGAAAGAGGAAGCAGTACTTCAGGTACATAATAGGGCCACAATAAAAAAAAATTAATAATCACAATCATGCAGGGAAAAAAATAACCAAAGTAGTGATGCTGTTCAATCTCTATCTTTCAAGTCTCTGGTTTCTCTCTGAATTTCAGACTGTGAGGCCATTCTGTCTTTCAGCTGAGCAATTACTCTCTCTAGGGGGTATGTTCACCTAGGGTCAAACCCTGCTGTGTGCATAGAGAAAAATCCCTATAGAGATTCTTCTTTCAAAAAGTTTTACTCTACTTTTTGAATAAAAAAACAAAACAAAAACAAAAACAAAAAAACCTGACAGTTATCTCAAGAAGATTTTCAGAGGAAAATATTTGACCTATCTTGCTTGAAAAATGTCACTTGAGGAAAAGAAATTAAAAAGTTATACTTCTCCAGGGTCTTTTTGAGCCCAAATAACTCACATTTTTGTGGATTGTTAGAGTCACCTAGAATTCCTTTGAGGTTGTATGGACATTTGTCTTCCAGATTAAGACAGAAAAAAATTCATGCAATATTTGTTGTTCTGTAACTAGTTTGTTTTACCTAGCATAATGTCCTCCAGGTTTATTCATGTTGTCACATATTGCAGAATTTCTTTCTGTTTTATGGCTGAGTAGTATTTCACTGTGTGTGTAGACCACATTTTCTTTCCCCTTTTATGAATGAATGTTTAGGTTATTTCAACATCTTGGCTAGTGTAAATAATGCTGCAATGGACATGGGAGTGTAGATATCTCTTCAAGATCCTTACTTCAGTTCTTTAGGTAAATACCCAGACATGAAATTACTGGATCATATGGTATACCTATTTTTAACTTTTTGAGGAATGCAGAAATGTATCTATATATAATTGGACTTTGGCATATCAATTCTTAGGTATGCTCTTAGTAATTTAATGTCACAATACTAGTGTTATTGCAGTAATTAAATCAAAATTATGTAAACTCAACATGTAATTTAACAGAAGTCTTCTTCCTCACACTCTTAGCACTGCTCCACATTGAAAGCCTACAGTGAGAAAAATTAAAAAGATAGATTCGGCCATGTGCTTCTCTTTGTCTTCTCTTTGTCTAGGCCATTGAAAGCCTATAGTGAGAAAAATAAAAAGGATATACTAGGCTACATGCTTCTCTTTGTCTTAACTACATAATCCCATTGTCCCTCTAGGTTTCAATATCATCCGACTAGGAAACAGTTGCAGGGAAGTAGGAATTTTTATTGGTGAGTAGATTTGTAATCCCACACTGAAACCTTTTTGGATGAATATACTGACAATTGCCGACTTTTTGCTTTTGTTCACTTTTTGTGACTTCAGAATTTTTGGATGATGGAGGTAGTCTGAATTTGAAACACAAATGCATTTGTAGGCTAGCCTATGGTAACCTATTCCTAGTCAAGAATTTGTTCCCTTCACTCAGCACTAGTTTTCCAGGAGACAAATTCTCTTTGTAAGCCATTTTGCAGGATGAATTCATATCTAATTCATCCTCATATGATTTTGTAGACTTTTGTGGTCCATGTTCCCATGTGAAAGTATTTATTTCACACTGAACTTTGGATAAGATCTAGAATTGACTCCTTCTTCCACAATTTCAAGTGGTCTTCAAAAGAGAAACATATTCTTTAGTGTAAAGCAAATGTTTCAAAGGTAAAATGAAGGTTAGAACTACGTCTCCTCTCAGCATTCACATTCACATTTTGATTTTCATTTTGGCTTCTGAGAATCTTTAATTTTGGGCTCTAAGAATTTTTATCTATTTGCCAGGTGTTTTCTCTCTCTCTCTCTCTCTCTGTCTCTCTCTCTCTCACTTTTCTTCCATCCCTCCCTTCTTATCTTTTCCTGTCTCCATCTCTACATCTTTCATCAACCTACTACATTTTAATTATATTTAGCGATGATGTTTGTGATAAAATTAACAGGACAATTCTAAAAGATATGGAATTCTTTTGCTCTGTTGCCATAATACATTTTGGAATCAATCTGGATTCTAACAATAGAATCAGATAATTCATATTTCAACTTATTATTTATGAATATTCTATAGAATATATGTGATAGGATAAATCAATGCTGGCTAAACACTATTTTAAATTCAACCCGTATCTCTTTTTCTGTATAATTTCATCCACTCTTGAAGAAAATAACATGTTCATTTTTCATTTTCATGAAATTTGAGTAAAATTACATAGAGGCAGATTTAAATAAGAGTACCTGCTCAATGTTTTGAGAAGTGCCACATTTAATTTAGCAAATGTTGGGAAAGGTAATTCTGAAAATCACAGTACTCTTATAAACTTTGTTAGACTATTATATAAGACTAGAACTCTCCTCCCACAAAATTATACTTCAAATTTTCTTTGTTCGTGGCCTTAAGAACAACCATGTAATCAGTGCCAGACTTTTCAAATCAGCCTATTTGTTACAAACTAGCCAAAGGGCAATTATTTGTACCAGTAAATGGTTAAAAATGACTATTTCTATACTTAGTAATACTGATATCAAGTTCTACACCATCCCTAAATTTTAGTAACATAGCCAACCTATAAGACTATCCTTAATCCCATGATACGAAGATGGCTTGGAAAATGAATAACAGTTTCTTTGTGAAAATTAAAATATGCTTAATTTTGGTTTATTCAGGACAGTAGGATATGTGACAGATTAAATGATCTATATAGCCCCAAAACACTAAATTAGCTTGCAGCAATGTAACACAATTGCTCAGCATTGCTCAGATCCTTGACTCTGCTTTAGTGTTTATAAACAAATTTCACTATCTGCTCAATTCTGGTGCAAACATTGCTGATACGATGCCGTGATAAACTAAACCTTGTTCATCAATATCTCATGGCTTGTCAAACATCAAATTATGGTGTAAAAGCACAATTAATTTTATGTCAACTCATGGTTGTCTTCATAGAAGGATTAAGAATGTGAACTAACTATATGAAGAGATAGCATTGTTGTCACAGATTTGGTGTGTTTTCTTACTCTTATGCTGTTGGCTTAGAAAGTGGAGAATGGTTAGATTTGGAGATTGAGAGAAAATGTCATCAACCAAGCTGCTTTGACTTTTCTCCTGCTTTTAACTTTTTTACCTCCTAATCTTTATCACTTGGGACTGTTTCTAATAATTTTATGTTATTATTGGATTATTATTTTAATTTTATATTTGAATCAGATTAAAATAAACTCAGAGTCATTCAACTGGAAGGAAAAGGCAAATTAAATGAGAAATTGATCATTCTATTCATGATGACAGAAGAAAGCAAAATTATGAAGATGGCAATCTATGATATTGTAAGGTTTTTCTCTTTTTCTCTATCTTTTTCTTTTAGGTAAGTATTCAGGCACAAAGTTAGTGACTCATTTATCATTTTTTTTCTTAGTTGTGGCTGTTAATTCACTCTGGTACTATATTAACAGATGATAGTCTCTAATGTTTGTTTGTATTTTAAATGCTTAAGAATTGAAAATTTTGATTCAATATAAAAATGAGAGAGAGTTTTTGAAGCAACAGGCCCAATCAATAGTATTAAGTACACCCTCCCCATATATAACAAGGTAAAATCTATGAATCAAAACATAAGTGGATTTACACAGACTGGGAGAAAATCTTTACATTCTATACATCGGACGAAAAACAAATATCCAGAATCTACAGAAAACTCAAACAAATCAGCAAAGAAAAAAAAAAAAAAAAACCAGTCCCATCAAAGAGTGGGCTAAGGACATGAGCAGACAATTCTCAAAAGAAGATGTACAAATGGCCAACAAGCATATGCAAAAATGCTCAAGTTCACTAATTATCAGGGAAATGCAAATCCAAACCACAATGTGACACCATGTTATTCCTGCAAGAATAGCCATAATTAAAAAATCAAAAAACAATAGATGTTGGTGTGGATGCATTGAAATGGGAACACTTTTACACTGTTGGTGGGAATATAAACTAGGACAAACACTATGGAAAACAGTCTGGAGACTCCTTAAAGAAGTAAAAGAAGACCTACAATTTGATCCAGCAATCTCTCTACCAGGTCTCTACCCAGAAGGAAAGAAGTCATTATACAAAAAAGATACTTCCACACACAGATTTATAGTAATACAATTTGCAATTGCAAAAATATGGAACCAGCCCGAATACCCATTAATCAACAAGTATATAAGATAATGTGATACATAGATAGATAGATAGATAGATAGATAGATAGATAGATAGAGAGATAGATAGATAGATAGATAGATAGATAGATAGATAGATAGATAGATAGATAGAATGTGAATGCCATTATTTTGTTCCTTTTCATGGCTGAGTAGTGTGTGTGTGTGTGTGTGTGTGTGTGTATGTATATATATAATTAACGGGGCAATTCTAAAAGATATGTATAGATACATGTCTATATATAGATATGTATATGTATGTGTCTATATACATATGTACATGTAATATCATATATGTATATGTATGTAATGTTTACATATATATCTATGTATATCTATATCTATATCTATATTTATCTATGTAGCAACCTGGATGGAATTGGAGATTATTCTAAGTGAAGTAACTCAAGATTGGAAAACCAAACATTGCATGTTCTCACTCATATGTGGGAGCTAGGCTATGAGGATGCAAAAGAATAGCGATACATTGAAATTTGGGGACTTGGGGGAAAGGGTAGGGGGTGGCACGGGATAAAATACTACACACTAAGTTCAATGTACACTGTTCAGGTGATGGGTGCACCAAAGTCTAAGAAATCACCACTAAAGAACTTATTTGTGTAACCAAAACCGACTGTTCCCCCAAAACCTATGAAAATAATTAAATTAAAAATTGAATGACATGAAATAAAACAAAACATAAGTGAGTTCAATTTTTAAAGCACCAGGAACATCCTGCATATGGAAAGAGATTCCATTAGATGATTTCAATTATATTAACTTTATTTATTTGTTCCATGATGCTCTTCTTTTATTTATGTGAATTAAATTTTCTGGCAGAATCATTTTCCTTCTACCTGAATAACTCTTTTAACATTTTTTTTTCTTTTTTGCAGAGCAAATTTGCTGGTGATGGATTGCCCTAGTTTTTGTTTATATGAGAAAGCATTAATTTGCCATTTATTTTTAAAAGAATATTCTACTAGGTATAGAAGTGTAGCATGGCATTTTGTTTTGTTTTGTTTTTCTTTGAACATTAAATAGTTTGTTCTATTTCCTTCTTGCTTCCATGGTATATGAACAGAAGTCTACTGTAATACATATTTTTGTTTCTTTATAAATTCATACATTCTTTCTTTCCTCTGGCTTCTTTCAATATTTTCTCTTCATCTTTAATTTTCTGTAGTTTGAATGTGCAATTTCCAAATGTGGGGTTTTAAGATGTTTATTCTGCTTGATATTCTCTGAGATTCTTGTATCTGGTTTGGTGTCTATTATTAATATTGTAAAGTTCTCAGTCATTATTACTTCAAATATTAATTTCTTATCTATTCTCTTTTTCTTCTTGTATTCCAATTACATATGTGTTATGGATTTAGATATTATTCAACAATATCTATTGATATTCTGTTATATTCTGAATATTCTATTCTATATTTTCATATGTTTTTCTTTTTGCATTTCAGTTGTAACATTTCAGTTGACTTATTTTCAGAGTCGCCGATCTTTCCTAGTTAGTGTCTAGTATACTGATCACCCTATGAATGTTAATTTGTATTTCCATTGTAAGATTTTTTATTTCTAGAGTTTCATTTTAATACTTTCATACCTTATTCATTTTTCTGAGTACATTCCCCATCTGTTCTTGCATGATACCTGCTTTTTACATTCATCACATTTGTTTTACATTTTTTGTCTAGCATGACCAGTAGCTATGCCTTTTGACACGTCTTGCAATTTTTTCATTGAAAGCTAGATATGTCATATCAAGTAATAGAAACTGACATAAAAAGACTTCCAGTGTGAGTATTTATGTTAATCTAAGTAGGAATGGAGCTGTTTTTGATGTTTGTTGTAGCTACAATTCTTTTAGTGCCTTTGTTTTTGTCTTTCCTCTTGTTTGGGGGCTTTCCTAAGTAATTCTTCTTAGAAAGAGTCCATATTTTGCAAGCCTTTCAGCTCTAATTCACTTTTATTGGAATGGAACCCTACTGATGTGACAGTGGCATGTGCAGAAAGAGGATTATTCCATAATGTTCTGAATACATTTAATCCTTTGGCAATCATATCTTGAGACTATGGCTTTGGGAAGTGCTTTTGTTCAGTGGTAAAGCACTTTCTTTTCTTTTCTTTTCTTCCTTTTTTTTTGGTCTCTTTTTTTTTTTCATCTACTACTTCTTAGCTTGACTTCAGTTTCCAAATATATTTTCTTGAACTCCTGTTTCACACTGAATATATTCCCCCTTTCTCCTCCAAGTGAGACAGAAAAGCTGAGGAACTGGAGACAAAAGGTATTTCTTTCACAATTGTGTTCTGGTGATGCCATTTCTCTGGGAGAAGAATACTTCATTATGGAGATAACTCTTTGAAGGTTTCACAATGATACTGTTTTCTTCCTTTTTCCAGAGTGACAAAGGGATCTTTCTGGGCCCTTCACCATTAAAACCTGGTGGAGATTCTGGGGGTAAAGCTCATGAAAATTTGCAAACCCTCCAAGATTAAGCTTTCAGGAGTTTCTCACTCTCAACTCAGTCTACACCCAAACTTCAGTAGGTTAAAACTCAAACTCCACAAAATTTGTGAAATTTTAATATAAATGCTTCTACCATTTTATGGCTTTAGTGACTTCTGCTACAGAGCTCCTGTTTATCGCTAGATGGGCTTGTCTCTTCAGATTTGGGGATGATAGTTTATTCTGTGACTTCGGTTCTCAGGTGGACCAGAAAAGTCATTGATTTTTCACATTGTCTATTTTTTCTAGTTGTAAGGACAAGAGTGATTGCTTCCAAACTCCTTACATGTCAGAAGTGAAAGAGAAACATTGTTTTATCTACTGTGATTACTAAACAAAACAAAAAACAACAGCAGAGAATTTAAATGCATTTGCTACTAAACAAAAGCATGTATTTATCTTCCTGTGTCTTACTCTCACTTGATTTTACAGATACTTTCTAGATAAAGTTAAGATAAAATTTATTGTTAAAATATGTAGATCTGAATATTACAGGGAAAGTTTGAGTAGACCAGCACAGCTGCAACTCATACTTTTTTAATAATAATTTTATGTTGAACAAACCAATTTTTGTTACATTTTGAAACCCCAGAATAGCACTATGTTTATCAACTACAGCAACTAATTGACTCATTGGAGATTACTCTCTCTATATATATAATTTATATGGAAACCAGTACTTAGGAATTAAAGAAAATTAGCTAAAGTATGCCTGTATTGTACTGCTATTGAAGTAGAAATTTGAATTGGAATAAATACGTTAAAAATGTGCCCTGATGAAGAATTATTTTAAAAAGATAGAATAAAAGTAAAGAGTGATTTTTGGGAAATGACAAAAATAAAAATGTATTACCAACTGTAATTATTTTCAGATTATTATGTCAGAAAAATATACCATTCTATATTCTTTTAAAAATCAGTGCAAGATAATTAATGATATTCTTCCAAAGTTTTTAAAAATCTTTACTATTTATTTTTTCTGAATTTTGGGGGGACATACTAGGTGTAAATATTTATGGGGTACATGAAATATTTTGATACAGGCATACAATTTGAAATAAGCACATCATGGAGAATGGAATATCCATCCCCCCAAGCATTTATCCATTGAGTTGCAAACAACTCTATTATACTCTTTAAGTTATTTTAAAATGTACAATTAAGTTATTATTGACCATAGTCACCCTGTTGTGCTATCAAATAGTAGGTCTTGTTTATTCTTTTTTGTTGGTATCCATTAACCCTCCCCACCTTCCCACAACTCCCCATTACACTTTCCAGCCTCTAGTAACCACCCTTCTACTCTCCACATCCATGAATTCAATTGTCGTGATTTTTAGATCCCACAAATAAGTGAGAACATTCAATATTTGTCTTTCTGTGCCTGGTTTATTTCACTTAACCTAATTATCTCCAGTTCCATCCATGTTGGTGCCAATAAGTGAATATCATTCTTTCTTATGGCTGAATAGTACACCATTGTGTATCTGTACCACATTGTCTTTATCCATTCATTTGTTGATGGACACTGATATTGCTTCTAAATCTTGGCAATTGTGAATGGTGCTGCAACAAACATGGGAGTTCAGATATCTCTCTGATATACTGATTTCCTTTATTTGGATATATACCCAGGGTTGGGATTGATGGATCATATGGTAGCTCAATTTTTAGTTATTTGAGGAACCACCATACTGTTCTTCATAGTGGCTTCACTAATTAATTTACATTCCTACCAACAGCTTACAAGGGTTCTCGATTTTCCACATCATCACCAGCATTTGTTATTGCTCGTCTTTTGAATATAAGCCATTTTAGCTAGTGTGAGATGATATCTCATTGTAGTTTTTATTTGCATTTTTCTTATGATCAGTGATATTGAGGACCTTTTAATCTGCTTGTTTTCCATTTCTATGTCTTCTTTTGAGAAGTGTCTATTTTAATATTTTGCCAGTTTTGATTGCATTATTAGATTTTTTTTTCCTATAGAGTTTTTTGAGATCCTTATATATTCTGATTATTAAGCAACAATTAATGGTATTTTTTACAATTGTCCTCATAAAAATAATTTTTGTTAGGCTTTTTTAATATACAAATTTTCTGTGCTTAAACTAGACACAAACTTTATATACCCAAATGAAAAGAACCTGATTGTATAAGTGCTAATAATTATAAATAAAACTCACAAAATTTCCAACTGCACAAAACAAACAGAGCTTTTAAATTTTAATTATTTTGATCTAATATTGTTTGTATCTTAAATCAATTTCTCTCTTCTTTCTTCATGGAAGCTTAAAGTATATAGTGTTATCTAAATATTTTGCACGATTACCCAGATGTAGACTAACCCAATTAGACAAATCATATTTTCACGTTAGGGGCATGTTAATTGAAAAGGTGTTAGTAATTAAGTTAGATAATCCAAATAAACGTTTGCTTGAAATGCTGCTTCAAATATGCTTTTCACGGTCATGGTGAAATATCTGGGTATCTCATGGTGTTGACTTCTATCTTGATACCATAAAACTAGCTACTGTGATTTGAGCATTTGTTTCCCAAATGTCAAGTTGAAATTTGATCCCCAGTGTTGTGTTGTAGGGAGGTGGGCTGAGCAGGTGGAGTTTGGCTCATAGGCAATAATCCCTTGGTGTCATCTTCACAGTAACGAGAGTTTTCACTGTATTTGTTCGAGGAGAACTGATTGTTAAAAAGAGCCTGGCTACCTCCCACCCCTCTCTCTCTTGCTTCCTCTCTTACTATGTGATCTCTGCACATGTCACCTCTCCTGCACATTCTACCATGAGTGCAAATGGCCTTAGGTCCCCACTGGAAGCAGATGCTGGTGCCATGCTGCATGTACAGCCTGCAGAACTATGAGCCAAACCAACCTCTTTTTAAAATAAATTACCCAGCCTCAGGTATTCTTTTATAGCAACACAAAATATTAAAGTATTAAAATTATCTTTAACTCATTATTAATAGAGGAATGGATTAGGTGTTTACAGCATATTTAAAGGAGAATCCAAAGAGCAAACACATTTATATATCAAGCATATTAAAATAAATTACAAATACTTGCAATAGTGGCTTTTTTCTAAGTTTGGGAGATGTAAAAGTAAGTCTATTTATAGAACAAAAATGTTCACATATGACTTGCCATTGTTTTCTTCAGTATAATTAGCTTTAAAATATCCCAAAGTCAATGAAAGGCTAGAAATGACAAAGCCAGGAGGGTATCCTTGCTCCAAACAATGATTATTTTTCCATTGAGACATTGTACAGGGAAATAAATATTATTTTCACCATTTATAAAGGAATAAGGGACATTTTCCCTTTGTTCTTCATTTTTTTGGAGTGTTTCCTTGGAGACAGTGAATCTGACTCTAACATTTGAAATGAAGATAAATCTCTTTAGGAATTATTCCCAGTCCCTAGTTTTTACAAAGTCAATTTATTGCTAAGTTTGCAGGTCAAATAACCTCTAAATATATAAACACATTCTACCAGAATTAGCTCAGATATCTCTTAGTACAAAAGACTATCAGGAGGTACACACTGTCTGTATCTTGAAGAGATAAGAGAAGTTTTCATTGTTCTTTATTCTGCTTTACTACTTAAATTTATGTGATACTCTATACATTTTTGTATTTGCTTTGAGGCTATCACACATGCATGTAAATCAGTTAACCTTTATGCAGTAATAAATTGTTTCTCTGTCTCTTTTCTATGTTGCTATAGAAGGGTCTTTTGTTGTCAAGTGTGTTTTATTTTCCTGATAAAACTCAGTAATCAGTTTTGCTTACTTTACACTTTCTTATATTTCTCAGTTGACACATATGCTCTAGGTATTGTTACTATTTTTATTTATTTATTTATTTTGCGACAGGATCTCACTCTGTCACCCAGGCTGGAGTGCAGTGGTGTGATCATGATTCACTGCAGCCTCCATCTCCTGGGCTTAAGTGATCCTCCCTCCGCAACCTCCCAGCAGCCAGGACTACAGTTGTGCATTATCACACCCAGCTAATTTGTGTTTACTAATTGGTAGAGATGGAGTCTCCCTATGTTGCCCAAGCTGGTCTATAACTCTGGGCTCAAGAGATCCTCCCTCCTAGTCCTCCCAAAGTGCTGTGATTACAGGTGTGAGCCACTGCACCTGGACGGCATTACAATTCTTTAAGTGTCTTTAAAAACAAGATAAAGGTTCAGAGCAGTATCCATGGGTCCACTTTAGCTAAATTCTTATTGTGAAGTAGTTTTTTAAAAGTTCATTTACTCTGGTGTTATTTTTAATTAACAATATTCTTATTTATACACAATTTTCTTGTTAGGTAGCTTAAAACTATTTCCTCTAATTAATATATTTAAATATATTTATCCAGAAATATATATACTAAACTCCTATATCTTACATCTTTTTTCTAGTCCATAATGATTTGTTTACAAAAATAACCAAACATTTTATTTGACTTTCACTAACTTCTTTATATCATTTATACTTTAAAATAAAGTGCCTACCTATCCTTAGTTGTAAATTTTCACTTTTAAGCTCTTTTCTGAATAGTTACTTTATACCCATCCCTTTCAAATTTATTGAGTTGAATGTTCAGTTGCCTACTATTTATGTTAAATGGAAGGCATATTTAGATACTTTTCCTAGGAAACTTTTTTTTTTTCAAAAATTAAAATAATTTTTTTGGAGAAAAAATGGTGTGAGCTGGCTAAATAGAACTCTCCAGTGAACATAACCCCTGCAGGAACACCAAATTGAACAATTCTCCAGACCAGAAAACACCTTCATAAGAACCAAAAATTGGATGAGTGACAACAGTATCTGGTTTTAACATTATATCAAGAAAAGAGGCAATGAAGATGGTAGGAAAGACAGTCTTGAATTGCTGACACCACCCTTCCCCCATCCTCCGACACACAGTGTGGTGAGGAGAGAGAATCTTGTGCTTGGGGAGGGAGAGTGTAATGATTGTGGGACCCTGCATCGAAACTCAGCACTGCACTGTCACAGTGGAAAGCAACACAAGGCAGAAGTTGGCTGGGACTCATAGAGGAAGCATTTAGATCAGCTCTATCCAGATGGAAATCATTGATCTCAGGGCTCAGAACCTGAGTTTTTGCAAGCCTTGCCACCATGGGCTATAGTGCTCTGCGGTTTAAAATAAATATGAAGGGCAGTCTAGGACACAAGTTAAAATAGTTTATATCCAAAAGGCAGGCAGTAACAATGCTACCAAGGATGTGGAGAAAGGGGAAGCCCCATACACTTTGGTGGCAATATAAATTAGTAAAGCCACTATGAAGAACAGTATGGAGGTTCCTCTAAAAACTAAAAATAGAACTACCATATGATCCAGCAATCCCTCTACTAGGTATATATCCCAAAGAAAGAAAATCAGTGTATCAAAGATAGTATGTGCACCCTCCCTTCATGTTTATTGCCACACTGTTCACAATAGACAAGAGTTGGAGCAACTTCTGTGACCACCAGCAGAGGAATAAATAAAGAAAATGGGATTCTTATACAAAAAGAGTACTAATCAGCCATAAACAAGAAGAGGATCCTGTCATTTGCAACAACACGTATGGAATCGGAGCATATGGTGTTAAGTGAAATAAGCCAGGCACAGAAAGACACACTTCTTCCCATGTTCTCATTCATTTTGGGGGGCTAACAATGCAAACAATTGAACTCATGGAGATAGTGAGTAGAAAGGTGGTTGTCACAGGCTGGGAGCGCAGTACAGAGAGCGGGACAACAGGGATGGTTAATGGGTACAAAATACAGTTAGAATGAATAAGATTGAATATTTCATAGCACAACAGGATGACTACAGTCAGCAATAATTTGTTGTACATTTTGAAAAACTGAGGAAATACAATTAGAATGTTTGTAACATGAAGAAATTATGAATACTTGAGGTGGTAGATAACTCATTTACTCTGATGTGATTATTACACATTGTATACTTGTATCAAAATATCTCATGTGCTGCATAAATACATAAACCTGCTATGTACCTGTAAGTTTTTTTTTAAGCCAACTTAAAAAATGCTTTAAAAGTGTACCAACAAATTTTATAAGCAATATTATTCAATAGTCATCTGGTAAAACAACCTGTAATTATTATTTGGTGTTTATGCCCAACTATGTAAAAGTACTTCTTTCTTTAATGAAAAAAAAAAAAAAAAAAAAAAAGAACTCTATAGTGCATATTTTCAGTTCAAATGTATTATTAAATTCTGGGACAATTGCCTTGACATGATAAAACATGGCCTCAGATATTTTATATTTTTTACATTTGTTGATATTTTGAAGAAGGAAATGTATAATTTTTAAAAAATTACTAGTCTGTATTTGTTGGAAGCCATATCCTATATGTAACTTGAAATCAAAATAATTAATGACATTAGTTCTAATCAGTACTTCTGAATTTGTTTTAATTTTAAAATGTCATTTATAGCAAGTGTTTGGGTTAAAATATCTTATTGATAGGGTTGAGTCTGTCAAATGTCCTTCACATTGATTTTAAAAAATTTAAATGTTTATATATAAATGTATATATCCAATATAACCTGAAAACTAAACATTAATGAGAGTTATAGCTGATAGGTATATTAAGAAAGCTTTGATAACATAAATTGCTTGCCTGTCATTTAGCAATTTTTGAACTGAATTATTGTCTAAATAGTTTCAATATGTGTTTTATTTTATGAATTTAACAAAATTCTTTTTTTTCTTGATTTAGCTAATTTTAATAGAGTGTTTTCTTATCAGACATTTACTTATCTTCTAAAACTCCATTCTTGCAAACTGTTTGGAGGGATTTGTTTTTATTTTTATTTCGTAATATAGCTCATGTATCTAGAATAACCTGTTACATTTATTATTTCATCATCATAAATTGGCTTATATTTCATATGCTTGCAGACATATAGAATAATCAAAAACAACAAAATTATATGTATATACATATGCATACACACATATGTAAAAAATGTATGTTTTTTATGTTTTGCCTTTTATTAAACGTTTTGCCTTTTATTAAATCTCACTTTGCTCTCCCTCATTCTTTTCAGGGAGACATACTTTTTAAAAATTCTACTCCTGGCTCCTTACAAAATTAACTATCCTTTAAAGTTTATTTATTAAATTTATAGAGTCAGGTTTGAAAAATTGTTTTATTTCATCCTTTATGCAACGAGGTGTTTTTTATATTTTTATTTTGCATCATCTGTGAATATTTAGAGCCAAATTTTTATGGTCTTTATGGTTTTATTCTTGCTATATTATCTCTGTCTAGAATGTTTATTTATGTACATAATTATTAAATAAGATTTACATAAAAAGTTGAGCCATTTATTTTAGAATTAATTCAAAGCTCTTTGGACGTAATTTTATTCTAAGGCTTTGTTGTTCTTAAGTTCTTAATTTTAATTCCTCTCACTGTGATTTAGAATAAAGGGATATTTCTTGAAGAACTGAAAACTCTGTCAGGCATGGTTTGTTTTTACTGAAATTTGCCCAGAATATAGTGTATGCTATGAATCTTCATAAACAGATATTTCAAGCTAAGATATTTATTTATTTTTATTAACATAATAATATACATACCTTTAGGATAAAATACTACCAGGAAGCTTTAGAATAAAATATAGAAGCCATTTCTTGTACTCTACCATTTTTGCTATGCGGATAATACGGTATTTGATATTTTTGCATTCCTTGTAACTTTTACTTCTATTTTCCAATAATATGTTTGATAATTGTTCCTTGTGCTTTGAATTCTTAACCATATTGACTGCAAACAATAAGTAACAGGCAGTGTTTCTGAAACCATCCAGTGCTGTTTCTCACCTATAAAAAAACTTTCCTTATATTTAATTAATTATTTACTGTACTAACTCCACCAAAATGCTTAATATACAGTGTCTTTAGCATAGTGTAAATTATCTATAAACCCCATGATTTTTTGAAAATGTGTTTACTGTACCTCTCTAGCCTCTTTTTTCATTTGAGGCTTTTATTATTAGCATAGCGGAGGTTTTCCAACCTAAAGCAAGCTCAAACCCCAGAAGTGCCGCCATAAACTCACCAGGAGGGGCAAAAACTAGGACTTGAGTCTTCACTGCTAACCAGATATCTTAACAACCAGAATTCTTTTTATCTCAGAAGAAATATAAGTTCAAACAAATACATTATTTGTCATGTAACTAAAAGCAAGCACAGTGAACATCTCAAGGTAATCCAACCTGATATTGAAATTATGAAGCAAGAATAATTTTATAAAGAACAAATCAGAGATTCAGAAAATAGACAAATAGGAATTGGTATAAAGAACTCAGTGGATGATTTGAGAACAGAATGGTTGCCAAAATTAAATTAATAACCTGGAAGATAGGTAGATAATCTTATCTGGATGATATCAATAAGCAAAAAGGATGGAAAAATTTAACTAAAAAACAAATGTAGGATAAGTATATATCACAAAAACAGATGTGAAATAGGTCAACTGCTTTCCAAAACTTTTGCCTATTAAAAATCGTCTCTCATCTGCGGAGGACATGTCTGCACGTATCTCCCTCAGCCAGGAACGGCCACTGTTGCCCTCCTTCGATGAAGGTGCTGCCGTATCTTCCAATCCTATGGGTGTCTAATTCTGGAGCCATGGCAACCCCAATAGTGCTCAAACTCCAAACCCAGGCTCTGTGGCTACACTAGGCTTACCCACATCTTAAGTATTGGAACCATCATCACAGTGAGCTAATTTGCACTCTGAGCTCTGGAACCAAGCTCTTGCTACAAGTGACTGTGCTCCAGATATTGGCTCAGCTGCCGTAGAAAGCTAGGCCCCACCCATCCCAATCTCAGAGCCACTGTAAACATGTGTACACCTATGTTCCCATACTCAGCTTCCTGGCCACTTCACAAGCAACTGTGCTTCACAAACTGTTACCAATGTGACAGCAGGATGCCTGCATCCAATCACCAGCACAGCTGCCCTAGACAGCTTGACTCTGTCTCCAATCTCATAGCCATTCTAACTCTGTGAATGCCCATACTTTCAATGCCCCAATTACTTTACAAGCATTCATGCCTTGCATTCTGTTACCAACAGAGCAGCACGGGTGTCTATACACCAGGCACCAATGCCATTACCAACGCAAATCCCAGAGCCGTAGGCCTTCCATGCATACCCATGCTTCAGGTCTTAGCTGTGTGGCTGATCTATAAGCACCAGTCATTCATCAGACACTAATGCTGCCTCCACCATGATCAGGTCCACAAGCCAGATCATTGTTAAGACAAATGACCCCTCTCAGACACAACTTTGCTCATTTAAGGAAAAGAAACCAAACGTACCTTAGCAGTCACCACCACCAAAGACTCTAACAACTCTCACAGTCACTGTGAATATCCATAGCATTTGTGATTGAAGATTCCTACAAACTCTGTGTATACCACCTCAGTTCATGGAGCTGCAGAGACACCACAAAGGGACCCCCTCACTGGTGCCAGAACCGCTGCACTCCACCTTGAAAATGTCTTTACACCTCCAATAGGGAAAAATCTTCCTCAACAAAACTGCTGCATCGTGTCTGCAAAAGGTGACAGCTCCACCAAATATGCAGACATCAACATAAGACAACAAAAACATGAAAAACACAAGGAGACATAAAACCACCAAAAGAACCCAATACTCTCCCAGTACCTAACTCAAAGAAATGAACATAAACTAATTACCAGGAATTCAAACTCATTGTTTTAGGAAAGTTCAGGGCCATCAAGAAAACACAGTGAAACAATTAACTGATATCAAAGAAACAATAAAAGACCAAAACTAGAAACTTAACAGAGATTGAAATTATATTAGAAAATCAAAAATTCTGGAACTGAAAAATACAATGAATAAAATGAAAATAAAATGAAATAAATGAGTCTCAATAGCAGAATTGGTAATTAGAAGAAAGAACCTGTAAACTCGAAGACAAGTTCTTTGACAGTATGCAGCCAGAGGAGAGAAGAGAAAAAAAATTAGAAGAAATAAGGAAGACTTACAGAAAGCTTACAGAATTTATGAGATATCATCAAAAGAGCAAATATTTGAGTTATAAGAGTTCACGTAAGAAAAGAGAAAAAAAATGGTAAAAGATTATTTAAGAAATAATAGCAAAAAACTTTCTAAATCTTGGGAATCCTAGAAATATTTGGGAATTAGAAGCTCAGAGTTCTCCAGTAAGACTAAACTTAAACAAGACTAGCACATATTATAATCAAACTGTCAAAAATGAAAAACAAAGGATTGTGAAATTGCCAACAGAAAAGAAGCAAATCACATATAAGAAATTTTCAATAAGGCTAGTAGCAGATTTTTGGCAGAAACCTTACAGACAAGGAGAGGGTTGTATGCCATACTTCAGTGCTAAAAAAAAAAAAAAAAAAAAAAAAAAAAAAAAAAAAACTTTACCTAGCAAAGCTGTCCTTTAGAAATGAAGAGGAAATAAAGTCGATTCCAGACAAACAAAAACTGAGAGAGCTTTTCAATCTCAGACCTGTTTTACAAGACATGCTTGAGGTAATTCTTGAAGCTAAAAAGAAATAAAAGGGAAGAATGATAATTAGTAATGTAAATATATATGAACGTATAAAACTCACTGGTAAAGGTAAGTATGTAGTCAAATTCAGAATATTCTAATACTGTAATTGTGGTGTATAAAAATCAATTATATTTAGCATAAAGGTTAGAAGACAAAAGAAATAAAAACAATAGCTGCAGTAATTTTTAAGGGTTATACAATATAAAAAGTTGTAAATTGTGACATCAAAAACATAAAATGTGTGTGTGGAAAGAGTAAAGTAAT
Organism: Macaca thibetana thibetana; assembly: GCF_024542745.1. Classification (NCBI taxonomy): domain Eukaryota; kingdom Metazoa; phylum Chordata; class Mammalia; order Primates; family Cercopithecidae; genus Macaca; species Macaca thibetana. Next base: position 66,692,465 of record NC_065594.1, read on the forward strand.
GGAGTTATTTTATGAGATTGAAGTTAAGTTGTTATCAGCTTAAACAGCCTATTAAAATTACGTTTCCTGAAGGCCTCATGGTAACTATACAGCAAAATCCTAAAATAGATACAAAAAAGTTAAAAAGTAAGGAATCAAAGCATACCACCAGAGAAAATCACCACCTCACAAATGAAGGCAGGGAGAGAGAAAAACAGGAGCAAAGGATCTACAACACTACCAGAAAACAATTAACAAAATGACAGTAAGTCTTCAGCTATCAATAATCACCTTGAATGTAAATAGATTGCATTTCTCAATCAAAAGGCACAGGCTGAATAGATTTGAAAATCACACATAGAAGCAATAACCTCTATCAACAACAACAAGACAAAAACAGGACCCCTTTATATACCCTCTATAAGAAACTCACATCCTCCGTAAGGTCAAACGTAGAATGAAAGTAAAACAATGGAAAAATATTTTCCATGCATATGGAAACCAAAACAGAGCAGGAGTAGCTATACTCATGTCAAACAAAATAGACTTTCAGTCAAAAACTATAAAATGAGATAAAGAGGTTATTATAGAATGCTTATGAGGATCAATTCATCAAGAATATATAACAATTATAAATATATATGTATCCAACATCAGAGCACCTTAACATATCAAGCCAAATATTAATAGATCTGAAGAGAGAGATATACTGAAATACAATATTAGTAGGGAACCAACACTCAATTTCTGAAATAAAAAGATCATCCAGACAGAAAATCAATAAGGAAACACTAGACTTGAACAACACTTTAGATCAAATGGACCTAATGAACCTACACTAATCATTCTGCCCAGCAGCAGCAGAATAAAAATTATTCTCAAACACACATAGAATTTTCTCCAGGATAGATTATATGTTAAGCCACAAAATAAGTCTTAACAAATTTCTAAAAAATTGAAATCATATTGTTTCCTTTCTAACTGCAATGGAATAAAACTACAAATCAATCATAGGAAAATTTTTGAAAAAATTACCTATGTCTGAAATAAACAACATGCTCTTGTACAACTAATAGATTACAAAAGAAATTCAACAGGAAGTTTTTAAATATCTTGGGACAAATGAAAATGGTAATGCAACATGCTAAAATGTATGGGATGCAGAAAAATTAGTTCTGAGGGAACTAATGGATATTTATGCTAATAAATGTCTACATCAAAAAAGAAAATGTTCCCAAATAAACAATCTAGCATTGCAGCTCAAGATACTAAAGAAGAGCAAATTAATAATAAGGAAGGAAGGAAGGAAGAATATAATAAAAATCAAAGCAGAAATAAATATAGAAGAAAGGATATAAAAATCAAAGCAGAAATAAATGAAAGGGAAACTAAAAAACAATAAAAAAGGTCAACAAAACTGAACTGGTTTTTGAAAAGATAAACAAACTGACAATTTTTAGTTACACTAAGAAAGAAGACTCAAAAACAAACATCAGAAATGAAAAAGGAGATATTACAACTATATAGGTGAGTATCACAAAAATACAAAGGACTGTGCAACAACTTTGAGCAATTTTATGCTAACAAATTTGATAACCTGAAAGAAATTATGAAGCACACACAATTTACCAAAACTGAATTATGAAGACACAGAAAATTTGAACAGACCATGAATGAGCAGGAAGATTAAAACAATGATTAAAAAAATATTTCATCGAGGAGAAGCCCAGGACCTCATGGGTTCAATGCTAAATTATATCAAACATTTAAGGGAAAACTAATGCCAATCTGTCTCAAACACTTCCAAAATATAAAGGAGAGAATACTCCTAAATTTGCTTTATGAGACCAGCATTCCATGATAACAAACCATTCCATGATAAGAAAGCCAGATAAGGACACTACAAGAAATGAAAATTACCAGCCAATATTCTTGATAAACATAGATTCAAATATTTTTCACAAAATACAAGCAAATTGAATTCAATAATACATTGAATTAATAATGCACCATATGAAGAGAAATTTATCTGTAGGAAGTAAATGTGAAACACCACACTAACTGAATGAAGAATAAAAACCATATAGTCACTTCAATGGATGCAGAAAAGCCACTGAGCAAAATTCAACATTTTTCCATGATAAAGTTACAACAAATTAGTTTTAGAAGGAGCGTACCTCAATACAATAAAGAACATATCTGACAATCCCATAGCTAACATCTTACTCAGTGTTAAAGTTAAAAACTTTTCTCTAAAATCAAGAACAAGACAAGAATGCCCACTTTTACTGCTTCTAGCCAATATAGTCCTAGACTCTATAGCAATTAAGCAAGAGAAAGAAGTAAATGATGTCACTGAAATCAGAAAAAGAAACGTTAAATTGTTTCTGCAGACACCGTGATCTCATATATAAAGATTTCTTTAATTCCACCAGAAAAAAATGGTTAGAACTAATAAATTCAGTGGGTTGCAGGATATAAAATCAACATATCAAAAACAATTGAGATTTTTTTCACTAACTATCTGAAAAAGAAATTTTAAAAAACTCCATTCACAATAGCTACAAAAAAATGAAATACTTAGGCAACAATTTAACCAGATTTGAAAGGCCAGATTTCAGATTTACACTGAAAACTATAAAACATTGATGAAGGAAATTGAAGACGACCCAAACAAATGGAAAGAGATCCTTGGTTCATGGATTGAAGGCGTTAATGTTGTTGAATTGTTCGCACAACCCAATAATAAATAATAAACTAACTTTAGCTTACTGTAACAATTTTACTTTAAAACATTTTAATTTTTAAAAACCTTTTCGATTCTTTTATAATATTTAACTTAAAGTCACACACGTTGTTCAACAATACGGAAATATTTTCTTTCTTTTGATCTTTATTTTACAAGCTTTTTCTATTTTTCAAAACTTCTATTTTAGTTTTACTTTTTAAGCATTTTTGTTAAAAACTAAGACACAGACACAAACATTAGCCTAGACCTAAACAGGGTCAGGATCATCAGTATCACTGTCTGTCTTTCACTTCCACATTTTGTTTCACTGGAAGGTCTTCAGAGGCAGTAACACACATGGATCTGTCATTTCCTATGCTAACAATGTATTCTTGTGGATACCTCCCAAAGGAACAGCCAGGGGTCATTTTACAGTTAATTTTTGTTTTCAATAAGTAGAAGAAGTACACTGTAATGTAATGATGAAAATTATAGTATAGTAACTCCTAGGCAATACGAATTTTTCAGTTCAATTATAATCTTATGAAATCACTGTGGCATATATAATCTGTCTTATTGAAACATTGTTTGGGGGTGCATGACAGTACTCAAACATCCTTATTGCTCTTAATCTGCCACTAATAAAACATTTCTAACTGTCAACTGTACTTTAATGATTTTTAAGAGTTAAACCACTTGGTGTTTTTATAGTTTACTTAACCTGCCTCACATCTCACATATTGAAATTAATTCTAAAATGGTTTATTATTATTATTATTATTATTATTATTATTATGGAGTTGGAGTCTGGCTCTGTCACCCAGGCTGGAGTGCAGTGGTGCAATCTCGGCTCACCGCAACTTCCACCTCCCGCGATCAAATGATTCTCCTGCCTCAGCCTCCCGAGTAGCTGGGATTACAGTCATGTGCCACCACACCCAGCTAATTTTTGCATTTTTGATAGAGACAGGGTTTCACCATGTTGGTCAGGCTGGTCTCAAACTCCTGACCTCAGGTGATCTGCCGACTTTGGCCTCCCAAAGTGCTGGGGTTACAGGTGTGAACCACTGCACCCAGCCTATTTTTTAATGTTATAGAGTTTTTTTAAAAAAATCTCCATTCTTAGTAAATATTAGAATATACTAATAAAAATATACTTATTTTGCTTTCAATTCAGGTAAAAGGAAATTTACCATTCTGAGCAGTGTTTTAAAGTGAATGTGGGTAAATACAATAACTATAACTGATTCAATAATCAGTTTGTCACAATTTTCCACCTTTATATGTGCTTGCTCCACAGGTACACTTGAGCTGTGCCCTGGAAAAACAAATGTTTGCAGTGTTGCTGTGAAGGACCTTTCCAGAAGTAGCAAATACTGTGTCTTGTACAAATGCCTGAAACTTGCTATTTTTTCCTGTACATCAGTCAGACTTCTAAATGCAAATATTTGTCTGAGATCTGTCTCTGACCACCTAAGTGATTACTTGCAAGGAAGTCTGAAAGTGCCATGGGTTTAACCAATGATTAATGTAATTTGGTGGATAAACAATCAAGTTACCTCTTTCTCAGATAACATCACAAACAGTAGAAGGCAAACTGGCGGAAGAAAATACACTGGACAAAGCATTATGCTTTGTCTTTGAGAATTTTCAGGGGTAGTGAATTCTAAGAGTAGTGAAGTAAGTACTTTTTTTTTTTTTAAGTTATTATGATGCTGAGGAGTGGGGCCTTGGAGAGTCAAGTAAGCCAAATAACAACTAAAGGGACAGTGTGAAAGTCAGATGGGCTTTATATAAGCATTGAAAGATCTCTCCTTGAACAGCCAGAGAGCCAATTGTGATAGAAAATCGGGCTGAGGATATAATGGAAAAATAGCTAAATTTCTAAACTGGCTGAATTCACTGCCTATATGAGTCCCAATGCTAGAGTCAGTTTCTTAAAGGGAAGGAGTGAGTTGCAGTCACATAAAATGAGAATAAATGAGGGGATGTGCCAGAGAAACTAACCTCTAGATTCCCTTGAAACCTCTGGTAAGTACAAATGTATTTCTTTTCCTGGCTATAGAACAGTTTCCTTTTGTTTGTTTGGAGACTTTGCAGCGGATTACCTGCGTTAGATATCTCGCTAGAGGATGTTTGTTATATTAGGAATTGTGAAGCGTCTGACATTTTTTCTATTTGCCAGCTACCATGTTAGTATGCCACAGTTTTATGGATTCAAATAAAAAACAGAAGACTCCCATTTCAGAGAAAATATAGTATTACTCACACCATGGCAAACATCAGCATATTTGCCTTTTTCCCTTAGTATCACAAGATCCCACACATTTTCCCAGCATTCGCGTACATCAGCTACTGTTCAACAGACAAAACTGCGAAATATATCCTTCCCCTCAGAGCTAAGAAAAATGACAGCTTGCATGTTTAATCTGAAAATATCCACATGTATGTTATTAATGTAAAAACCAGTGGAAAAATACGCCAACAAAGCTTGGTGTCCAGCACTGTGATATGTGTGACTATCATTTATCTCCATCATCTATATTAGTTAACATTAGGCTACACTGTTGATGATGAGGAAAAGAAATCCCCAAAATAAGTGCAGCTTAAAATGATAGAAATTTGTTTACACATAGAATAAAAGCTCAGAGGAATATGATTATGAGAAAAAGGCAAACTGCTACATTAGGTACTCAGAGAATTAGTATCAAGGTTTTTTCACCACTCCACCTTCTATAATGTGGCTTTTGTCTTCATTGTCCACGACTCTGACCACATCCCAGCTAGAAAAGGAATGAAGACAAAGAATGAAGCAAAATAAACAAAGACGATTCACAAGCTACTTTCTAAAGAAAGGTTCTGGAAACTGACACACAATACTCCTACTTATTCCCAACTGGTCAGGATTCAGCCATATGTACTCACGTAGCTACAAAATAAGGTGGGGAGTGGAGATTTCATTTTAGAACACCATGTGCAAAGCTGAATATTTTGCCAAGAATGATGAAAAGCATTGATTTCAGAAACAGCTATCAGTTGCAATTGAAATAGCTGGTTTCCACTCCAACACCTCATTGCTTCCTTCATCTAACCCACAGAGCACATTCAGCCCCACAACAAGCATCTCAACAAATCACTGTATTTGGCTCAAACCTATTATACACAGCTTATATAGGGTCTTTTCAATAAAGTCTGAAAGTGGCTCCTCTTTGTCTGAGAAACTGCCATAACCAAGAGCACCATAAGGAAAGATAACAACTAAATGTTATGTATAATAGGAGCCTGGGATGGAAAAAGAAAATCACATGAAAGCTAAGGAAATCTGAATAAATTATGGATCATAAGAAAATATTAATAATTTTTAATCATCGTAAAAGCTGTAACGTATCATTATTAGATGTGAATATTAGAGAGAACCAGGTGTGGCATATATGCCAACTCTGCCCTATCTCGTTATTTTTTATAAATTGAAAATTATTCAAAGAAATGAAGTCTATATAAAATTATAGAAATTAGTAGATGTTCAATAAGGACCTGCTAAGATACATATGGCTTTGGAATATATTTGGAAGGTAAACCATGAATGTACTGCAGTTGATCAGAACAGTAGGAAAAAAGAATAAGGATAAATTATATGTGCATACTGTGAAAACCAGGAGGAATGTACCATTTAACAAAGTAGGGTGCACTAGGGAAGTATCTCATTATAGGGACTGCTACTTGGAGTTCTTAGAAATTGTATGATGAGATGCCCATTAGACATCCTAGTGGAGATGTTGTTTGTGTAGTCTGGTGTCTGAGTTTGAAGCTCAAAGAGAAAGTCAAGATTGGAGTCGTCAATTTGAAAGTCACCACCACATAAGCAATAGATTAAAGCCATGGAACTATGGAACTATGTGGATTTACAATATCTATCAAATTTGAATGGGTCTATGTTTTTTTTTTTTATTGCCTTTGGCATATCTTCTTTTTGTTGAAAGTCAAACATGATGTATGATATAGTAGAAACTGAAGACTTTACTGTGAGTTTTTAATGTTAATGTGGCTAGGAATTAAGCTATAATTTTGTTTGCTCTAGCTGTGTGTGTCAGAGGATTAAATTCTTCTAATGTCTCTGCCCTTGTCTCCTCATGAAGATTTCCCTATTAACTTTTTCTTAAATAGAGTTGGTACCTTCCAGCTCTTTTTGCTATAATCTATTGTTTTTCTTATCTTTATTAAGGTATACTTGATAAATAAAAACTTACATACAGTACATTCAAGGTGTACAATGTTATGTTTTTGATATATGGACACATATAATGTTAAATGATTACCACAATCAAACTAATTAACATATGCACTACCCCAAGCTGTTATATTTTGTGCGTGTGTGGTAAAAATACTTGAGATCAATGCTCTTAGCAACTTTTAAGTATACAATACAGTGTTATTAACTAGAGTCACGATGCTGTAAATGAAAACTCTAGAACTTATTTATCTCTCAAAACTGATCTTTTGTATTCTTGACTAGCATCTCCACATTTCTCCTGACTCCCAAGCCCCTGGTAACCACCATTCTATTATTTCCTTTTATGAATTTGATAATTTCAGGTTCTGCATGTAAGTGAGATTATTCATTATTGGTCTTTCTGTGTCTGGTTTGTTCATTTAGCATGATGTCTCCAGATTAATCCAAGTTGTTGCAAATGGCAGGATTTTCTCCCTTATTCATACAAAATAAAATTTCAGTGTGTGTCTGGATGTATGTTTGTATGTGTGTATCCAGTCACCTGTGGATGAACACTTAGGTTATTTCTGTATCTTGGCTATTGTGAATAACTCTGCAGTTAATGTGGGTGTACAAATCACCTCAAGATAGTGATTTTATTTCTTTTAGATTTATACCCAGATGTAGGATGGCTGGTTCATAAGGTAGTTCTATTTTTAATTTTATGTGTTAACCTTTACACTGCTTTGCATTGTGGCTATGCTAATTAATTTACGTTTCCATCAACAATGTAGAATTTTCTTTACACCTTCATCAACATTTATTATCTATTATCTTTTTTATAACAGCCAAATGTGTGATATGATATTTTACTGTGGTTTGATTTGCATTTCCATAATAATTAGCGATGTTGTGCATAATTTCATATATCTGTTGCTGATTTGTTTGTTTGCTTTAGAAAAATGTCTATTCAGGTTTTTCCATCCATTTTTAGTAGGGTCATTTGTTTTTGTTTTTGTTTTTTTTGTTTTTGTTGTTGTTTTGCTATTAAATTATTTGACTTCTTTATGTAGAGGAATTTCAAAAAGTTCATGAGAAAATTTTGTATTATAAAAATAATTATGCATGGATTTTAAAAAAGTTACCAAAATAAACTTGTACAAGTTACAATAAACTTATTATAACATATATAAACAGGATCTAGTTTGAACTACTAAGAAGAGTTGAAAAGATTCCCTATCAGTGCAACATGAATTCTGCTAAAATTGAATCAAGAACAAACATCAAATTTATGATGATGTTTGAGTGGAAGAAAGTAAACTTATTTACGCTTTGCAAAAGTTATTAGGGACAGTGTTCCAAATGAATCGGAAGTTTACAAATGGATAACTCATTGTATGAAAGAAAGAGACAATACTAAATATGATGCCTGTGGAGCAAACCATCCACATGAATTTGTGAGAAAAAAAAATGTTTATGTCCTAATTGAAGAGGACTAACAGTTAACAGCAGAAAAAATAGCTGATGCCACAGGCATCTCAATTTGTTTAGGTTATGCAATTCTGACTGAAAAATTAAAGTTGAGCAAACTTTCTACTCCATGGGTGCCAAAACCCTGGCATCCAAATCCGCTGCAGAATAGAGCAGAGCTTGCAATGGAAATGTTAAACAAGTGGGATCAAGTTCTTGAAGCATTTCTTTGAAAAACTGTAACAGGAGATGAAACATGCCTTCACCAGTGTGATCCTGAATACAAAGTGCAATTCAAGCAATCGCTACCAAGAGGTGGCAGTGGTCCAGTCAAAGCAAAAGTGGACTGGTCAAGATCAAACGTCATTGCAACAGATTTCTGAGATGCTCAAGGCATATTCCTTGGTAACTTGATGGAAGGACAATGAATAATTACATATTCTGTTATGAAAGTGTTTTGAGAAATTTACCAAAGTCTTAGAAAAACACCAAGGAAAGTCTCAGTAGAGAGAGTCCTTCTCTACTATGATAATGCTCCTGCTCATCCCTTTCATCAAACAAGGGCAATTTTGTGAGAGTTTTGATGGAAAATTATTGGCATCCACCTTACAGTCCTCATATGGCTCCTTCTGACTTTGTTTTGTATCCTTATTTAAAAAACAATTTAAAGGCCACTCATTTTTTCTTTCATTTAGTAAGATAAAAAATACTTCATCAAAATGGTTAAATTTCCAGGAACATCAGTTCTTTAGGAATCGAAAAGAATGACTGGTATCATCACTTACAAAAGTGTCATGATTTTGATAGAATATGTTGAAAAATCAAGTTTATATTTTAATTTTTATCTTTTAATTCTATTTTTTCCACAACTGTTTGAAGTCCCCTCATCCTTTGATTATAGCTCCTTATTGGGTATACGGTTTGCAAAATTGTCTCATTTTGTGGTTTACCTATTTGTTTTGTTAATTTCATTCACTGTTATTATAATGAACTCTAGTTGGCATGGTGGTAAGTTGTGGAGAAAGGGAAGCATTCTATATCCAGAACATGTATTGATTTAAGTATGAGGGTAGAATACAAAAACATTTATATGAGCAAGGTATCAAAAAGCTTATCCTCCCAATAAATATTTTAGAAAAAGCTACTGAAAAATGGGCTTGACAAACACAAGAGATTAAACTAAAAAAGAGGAAGAGACAGGATCTGAAGATAAGGAGATATATGTAAGATAAAGTCAATGGAATTGTCAGGTTAATGATGATGGAGAACCCCAAGATGACTAGTATGAAACATAGAGACCACATTTCAAATTAGAATAGAGCAGCAAGTCGTGAAAAGATTTCTTCAAGAAGATGAAGCTGATAAGCTGCCTGATGTGTCTGTATATACTGAGAGAAAGTTACTTCATATGTGTAAATTTAACACATTGCTTATAACACATTTTAGCATGCTGCATATTGTGACTTCTGTAATTTTTTAACAGAAAATTTATTAGATTGAAAATTAATTTTTAAATGTTTCAGATTTCTATTTCTTTGGTAAAGGAATATATCAATGTATATTTGTTGAGTGTTGGCATGACTGGGTGCATGAATAATAATTTTGCATATAATATTTTTAAACAGATGCCAAGTTATCATTTTTTAATACTGCATTCAAAGATTGTTTGCAATATTAAAAATCCAGGTGAACTGTCTTTTTCTTATAATCTGTCAATATCTGACACACATATGATATGTACTCTTCATAAAATAGTCCAGAACATATTGATATGAAGCACAATGTATCAACAATACTTGGTATAGTTTATTAAAAATCTTTATTGATTACATACAGTTATTCATATGGCATTGGATGGCACTTAACTATTTAATCAAGTATAATGCCTTTAAAATTCCATCTGTGCTGTCTGCAGTTATGAAAGTAGGCTCATGTTTCCCTGGTTCTGTATTTACTACTTTGAACACGTTGATTTAGCCTTCAGTGTTTGGTTCTTTATCTTTTTCCTGTGTGTTAATTATTTTTAGGAATTAGTATTACTTAACAACTCAAGAGAATTGTATGCTTACACCAAGAAAACATTATTTATTTGGCTCTAAGAGTTATATTTTGTTAACACATATCGAATAAGCAAATATTATGCTTTAGCAAAATGGAATAATTTTATGAATGGCAAAAGGTGATATTTTGACAGTCAACTGAATTTTTCCCATGTGTTAATGGAATACATACAAATGTATTTATTTTTTGGCTTAGCTAACGATTATGCTCTAATCTTTTAGGGTTTTGATACTAATTAGTTTTATATTTATGAGAAAGTAGTCAACAAAATAAACTCTGTAATTAAAAAGTCCTGGCACTGCAAAAATTAATGTTGTTAAACTGTCCATAGCAGTCAAAGCAATCTACAGCTTTGATACAATCTCTATTAAAATCTCAAAATATTTTCTACCAAAATAGGAAAAAAAAATTCCTAAAATAATTAGAAAACTACAAAAAACCTCAAATAGCCAACATAATCTTGGTCAAAAGGGAAAAAATTCTTTTGTCCTTTAGGTATCAAATTACGTTTGTAAAACGTGCTGCAAAACTATGTGTGGTAATCAAACCAGTATGGTACCAGCATAAAAACAAACATATAAACGAATGGACAATAGGACATCCAAAAATTACTTAACCATTTATGGTTAAGTAACTTAAACATCAGTTTTGGGATGAGAACCATCAGTTTTGTGATGAGAGCATTTTACATCTCTCAGCATTGTCAAAAATGCAATATATTGAACACAATGGATCGCTTAAAGTAATTCCTCTTAGCTAAATAAACCTATTCATACGTAAAATTTTGTATATTTTAACCAACATCTTCTAAACCCTCCCCTGCTATCCCACCTTCCAGACCAGCTCCTGATAACCGCCATTCTACTGTCTAATTGTACACGTTCAGCTTTCTTAGGTTTCACATATGAGTGAGATCATGTGGTATTTACCTTTTTGTGCCTGGTTTATTTCACTTATCTCAGTGTCCTCCAAGTGAATCCATGTTGCAAATGACAGAATTCCCTGCCTTTTTATAATTAAACAGTATTCCATTGTAATTGTATAGTTTTATAATAGTATTTCACATATATGTACATGTCACATTTTTTATCCATTTTTTCTACTAGTGCACACTTAGGTGGATTCCATACCGTGGTTATTGTGAATAATTCTGCTTGCAAACTCGAATAGTTAAAATTTTGTTATTCTCTGGCCCAACTACTGCTAAAATCCAATTTTTGTAACATTCATTTTTATTTTAAAATGTCCACTTTCCACTGCATGTTTGTATGCTGAATTATATAATTGGTAACAAATAATTTGAGCATCTGTTGCATCTTGTTCTACTCACTCAATATTTGTCCTCCTTGTATCAATCTTCTGTAGTCATTGGCCTCAAATAATTATTTCTTTTGGACTCAAACACTAGGTGGAAATGTCTCTTTTTTTTTTTTCTTGGTTGATAAAAATAAGACTAAGCAAAGCTGAAGTTAAAATGATTTTTTAACTGATATGGTCTTTGAAGGTATTACCTTTTCAAGTAATACCAGTTTCCCACTCCAAGTTATTGGATAAGTGGACAAAACAATAGTGTTAAGTGGGTTGAATCAGAAATTTATATTTTTCTTTCAATTTAATGTTAAAAAAGTAAATTTTCACACTTTTAAATCCTATTTGATATGCTGTGAGTTATATTTACACAATGCAAACACAAAGGTAATAAAAAATTTGAGTCATTAAAGCTATCTACTGTCAAAATGATTCCAAATATACTCTGAAAAATAAACATAAAGGTGACCAAATATATTCTTCATAGCTACTTGCTTTATGGTCTTAGAGTCTCTTAAAACTGATTTAGATAAAATTATTTATTAGAGATTTAAACTCATTCCACTACCAAATAACCACTTTTAATTATATTTTTCAATTAATTGGATACAAGCTTTAAAATTTATTCAAAATAAAGTGGTTTTTGATATTTTTAAGATATTCAACACATATACCATTTTTAATTATCGACTTATCCTGTTATGGCTAATTAAATATGCAATGCAATATTATGAAAAGAAAGTTAATACCTACTCTAAGACAATAATATATATTGCATGCTGGCACTAGACATAACAAAATAGATAAATGATTTAAAATTTTGTTTAAGTGTTGAACATTTCAAAAAAATTTCAAGACTATTAAGGTGAATTTTCTGTCACAAAAAAAGGAATCTAAAATAATCTTAATCTCAGTGAAGCTCTCAATTTGTGTAAGACTTTTGTCTTTTGTCCCTCTGAAAGAAAAATATCTATTTTCCTGACTTACAATTTGATTTCCAACTGAAAATGTATTATGTTTCTATGTCCTTATGATTTTTTATTTTCATTAGAGATCATTATACTACTGGGAAATTATCATATCTCAGAGACAATATAAGCAGGGTCTTCTCAACCTTGATTACATTTCATTGTGTTTTTAAATTAATGTCTGTACACTGAGATCAATTAACATTTTTTTAAGAAAATACTTTCTGCACAACAAATTACATTTAAATTGTCTTGTGTGCAGTTTATTGTCATAAAGTGTAATTTAAGAAAATTTTTATCACTTCTTGGTTATGATGAAAGGAAAAGTCTGATAAATATTAGCCCCTGCAAATGATAAGAACATAGGAAATGAAAGTTCTCTTCAAGGTGTTTAAATATTTTAGAATGGATTTTATTTTCTGATGATTTATGTGATAACATAAACTAAGGCAGGATGCTTAAATAATAATGGGGAAAATAATAGTGTGCATAGGTGAGCTGAGTATCTGGAACATTTTACATGACAGCTAGCATAGCTTTCTCTCAGGCAGTAATATCTCTAACACAAAATTCAGAGGTTTTTCCAGATGGATAAAATCAAGTATGAACATATATTTTTCATGCATTGAATTAGAGAATGAAGCACTGTTGAAATGAAATCGTTTTCCTTAGTTATGCCTGAGTTTAAACTGGGAAACAAACTTTGTCCCTGTTATCCAATGAGCAGGTGTTTCAAACAAATTTGTAGAATTGTAAACAACCTGAAGAAAATAACACTTTAGCTTTTCACACACCAAAGTCATCTTCATTGTTGAATCCGAAGTTAAAGTTCTGAACATAGTTTTGAAAAGTGCTTTTTCCTTTGGCCACAGAAGTAGATACTGAAAGCAACCCTGAGGATGATACTGAATGACAGTCTTTGTAAAATAACTTGAAATATTAGTTCAGTTCAGCCTTGGGTTGGCTTCCACTTAAAACTCCATGTTAAGGAAAAATAGCACCTCTTTCTAATATTAAAACACTTACACACACACACACATACACACACACAAATGTACATAAAATTGCAACATACTTTCTGCAACTGACATAGGACGCTCCATGTTATCACTGGCACCATAGTTTCTAAAGGCAAAATACTGTCTGGGTTTAAAATTTTAAAATACATTTAAAATTTCAGCCTTTCGGGGAGAGTTTTTAAAAATTCTGCTTCTAAATTCAGCATTTGTTAGTTATGTTTTTATTCAGAACTAGGTTCTCTGGTAGTTTGCACATTTTGTAGCTTCCCAGCACAAACACAAAAATGTTGTAAGTTCTTTATGACTAATCTAATATATAGTCTGGACACATATTACTGTGTTTAATAAGGACATGATGTAGAAAACATAAGTATATGAGTACTGAATTTGGCTAAACTGTATTATTACATCAGATGTCAATGGTATAAGTGGATAAACGTCAACATGTTATTAAATGGAAATATTGGGTATATATACATTTATTAAGGGATCGATCTTAAATCTCTGTATGATGATGTTTAATACTGCACTCAAAAAAATTGAAATTTTAGAAAGAACTGTAAGAATTTAGGAGACATAAGCATGTAAAATGTTAAGTTATGTTGAGGGAACATGGCCGACAAGAAGCGGTTAGTGTGAGTCATTCTCATGGAAAGAAAGAAAAGAGATGAGTGAATACACCCTCAGCCGAAACATTCAGGTGCACTCATTGGGATTAGCCAAGGAAATAGCAGAGATTGGATAGGAGAAAAACAAGAAGACTGTCCACCTGGGAGCGCAATGGAGCCGGGGTGGCTCCCCAACCCAGGGAAATGGTGAGTGAAAGGGAAACCTTGGGTTCCCACAGTTCTTCCATGGATCTTTGTCACCCTGGAGTCAGGAGATCCCCCATGAACCCATTTCACCAGAGCTTTCAGCCTTGACATGCAGAGCTACGTGGTGTCTTCGCAGAGCTGCTGCTCAGACACATGTAGAATCCTCGTAGCAGTGAATCCCTGGGCATCCAGACAATAAGTAGCTGGAACTCTGGCAAAGGGGGAGATTAGCCTTCTTTATCTTACCCTAAAAAGTGGCTGAGTGCATGGGGCTAGGCAGCGATGGTCTCCAGGTTTCGCTTCCACGGCATCTTTCAAAGACCAAGACCCACTGACCTGGGATTCTAGCGGCCCACCAAGGTGTTCTCAAGCCTTCACCCACTCTGCACTTCCCTGAGATGGAGCTTACAGAGGGAAGGGTGGGCTGTAATCTTTTCCATTTCACAGCTTTTGTCTTTGCTGCCTCCAGACTCTGGAGCATCCCAAGGGGAAGGAGGGTTGTTGTGGACCCCTAGCTCAGTGCAGCCGTCACACAAAAAAAGTGATGGGAATGTCCTCCATACAGGTCCCAGATTTTACTTCTCCTTACTGGGCAGAGCCTCTTGACCTGGGACTCCAGCACAATCACTGCACCCCCCATCTGATCACCTAAATCAGAGGTGGCTCAACATTTCTCTAAGGAGGAAATCCCAGAGTCAACCCACAGTCCCTCCATTATTGAAGCTGCAGTGGTAACACCCTAACCACACTCCAGCTGAGGAAGGAACAAAGGCTTAATCACTCCACAGGCATGTCCAGCACAGAGCAGCCAACAAACTGTAGGGAGCCCAGTCCTTCTATCCTGGGAAACCCCACCCACCACATTCAACCCAGTGGGGCCCCCATCTCAGGACAGCAGAACACAGGCCCACAGGCTGAGCATACCCACTGGTAGTGGCTCTGAGTTTCACTGGGGAGAGGCTCCCAGAGCAAACAACAGCCCCTCTGCCACTGCCACCAAGAGGTGAAGCCAGCTGGACTTCCTGGGTCCAGTGGAGACTTGGAGAACTTTCTGTGTCTAGCTAAGGAATTGCAAATGCACCAGTCAGAACTCTGTAAAAATGCACCAATCAATGCTCTGTGTCTAGTTAGAGGATTGTAAATCCACCAATCAGCACTCAGTAAAAAAACGCACCAATCAGCACTCTGTGTCTAGCTAAATGATTGTAAATGCACCAATCAGCACTCTGTAAAATGGACCAATCAGCACTCTGTAAAATGGACCAATCAGCAGGATGTGGGTGGGGCCAAATAAGGGACTAAAAGCTGGCCATGCCAGCCAGCAGCTGCAACCCACTCAGGTCCCCTTCCACACTATGGAAGCTTTGTACTTTTGCTCTTCACAATAAATCTTGCTGCTGCTCATTCTTTAGGTCTGCACAACCTTTAAGAGCTATAACACCACAAAGGTCCGCGGCTTCACTCCTGAAGTCAGCAAGACCACAAAGCCACTGGAAGGAAGAAACTCTGGACACATCTGAACATCTGAAGGAACAAACTCTGGACACACCATCTTTAAGAGCTGTGACACTCACTGCAAAGTCTGTGGCTTCATTATTGAATTCAGTGAGACCAAGAACCCACCAGAAGGAATAAATTCTGGACACACCACAACAGTGGTTCCACTCCTGTTGCCCTTGGTCTGGGGAAGAAACAAAACTTGAGGGCTACACCAGAGCTTACAGTATGCCACCATCACCATAAGAGAGAACAGTCTCTCCTATCTGTGAGCTCTTGATCCATGGTCCACAACAAGTGGAATCCCCAGCTCAGGCTAGCAGTGCAGCTGCCTCACCCCCTGGCTGAACACTCCCTGTTGCAGTATCTCTGTGTCTGTCAGAGGTGGAGCTCCCAGGGCAACCAACTACTGCCTCTGCTATTCTTAGACTGGAGAAAGAACAAAGACCCTAACTTCTTTATCCAGACCTCCAGCAAGCTGCAGTAACCGCAAGAAGAGGAGGCCAGTTTGTCTCCCACAGGTCCCAACCACTCCCCCTGCTTGGCACCAGTCAAGGTGCCCTCCCTAAGCCCCCACAGCTTGGGCCCAGAGTGCAGCCCCCTTATACTAGGCCAATAGCACTGTTTGGTGACAATTTTGCATGTCTCTGGGGTGGAGCCCCAGGAGAAAAGTGAAAGACCTTTGCCCACAAGCACTGCTAAGTTCCCTTTCTCTGTTGCCTGCAAGTTGGGAAGAGAACATAAACCTTGAGATTGCCCCAGAACTGTTGTGGGCAGACTGGGAGTGCCAAGCCATGAAATGCAGTTAACACTCAAGTGGTAAAGGAGCACATACTTTCAGTACATTGAGAGGGAGCATGGCTACAACTGGAAGGAAACACAGAGGAGCCATGTGGTTGAACAAGAGCCTACCTATTCTACATTATGGTTAAGTGCTATCTACTGGATCATATTCCACAATTTCAATGTCAAAAATACTTTACTACAATACCACCCTGTGAAACCAAATACAAGGAGTGAGCTGCATATAAAGACTTTTCACAGAGCTTCAGCCCTCTGGAAACATCCAAAAAAAAAAAAAAAAAGAATTCTACTGACTGTACTCAACCTACACCACAGCTAAAGGAACACCCACAGAGATGAGAAAGAACCAGCATAAGAACTCTGGAAACTCAAATGGCCAGAGTGTCTTCTGTCCTCCTAATGACCCAACTAGCCATCTCAGCTTAGTTAAGGATTCTTATTCTCCACCAAATGTCCTTAACTAGGCTGAAATGCCAGATATAAAATTCAGAATATGGATAGAAACAAAGATAATGGAGATACAGGAGAAAGTCAAAACCCAATCTAAGGACAGTAAGAATCACAATAAAATGACAGAAGAGCTGACAGATGAAATAGATAGTATAAAGAAGAACGTAACTAACCTGGTAGAGTTGAAAAACACACTAGAAGATTTTTATACTGCAATCACAAGTATTAACATTAGAATTGACCAAGCTGAGGAAAGAATCTCGGAGTTTGATGACTGGATCCCTAAAATAAGACAATCAAACAACAAATAAGAAAAAATAAAGAAAAGGAATGAACAAAATGACATAATGATGTAAAGAAATATGTGATTATGTAAAGAGACCCCATCCATGAATCATCAGTGTCCATGAAAGAGAAAAAGAGAAAGCAAGCAACATGGAAAACATATTTCAGGACATCATTAGTGAAAACCTCCCCAACCTCACTAGAGAGGCCAACATTCACATTCTGGAAATCCAGACAACCCTTGTAAAATACTAAACAAGATGACGATCCCAAAGACAAATAATCCTCAGATTTTCTAAGATCAAAATGAAAGAAAAATGTTAAAGGCAGATAGAGAGAAACGGCAAGTAACCTACAAAGGGAACCCCATAGAGCTAACAGCAGACCTTCAGCAGAACTCTATAAGCCATAAGAAATTGGGGGCCTATATTCAATATTTTTAAGGATAAAAATCCCTAACCAAGAATTTCATATCCAGCCAATTCAAGCTTCATTAGTGAAGGAGAAATAAGATCATTTTCAGACAAACAAATGCTTAGGGACTTTGTAACCACCAGACCTGCCTTATAAGAGCTTCTGAAGAGAGCAATAAATACCAAAAGGAAAGATGGTTACCAGCCAACACAAAAACACACTTAAGTACACAGACCAATGACAATATAAAGCAACCACACAAACAAGCCTGCATAACGAACAGTGAATAACATGATGACAGGATCAAGTGTACACATATCAATACTAGCCTTGAATTTAAATGGACTAAACATGTCAATTAAAAGGCACAGAGTGGCAAGCTGGAAAAAGGAGCAGGACACAGTGGTATGCTGTTTCAAGAGACCCATCTCACATGCAATGACATCCAGAGGCTCCAAATAAGGGGATGGAGAAAAATCTACCAATCAAATGGAAATCAGATAAAACTGGGGTTGCAATCCTAATTTCAGACAGAACAGACTTTAAACCAACAAAGATCAAAAAAGACAAAGAAGGGCATTACATAATGGTAAAGGGTTTAATTCAACAAGAAGACCTAACTGTCCTAAATATATATGCATTCAACACAGAAGCACCCAGATTCATAAAGCAAGTTCTCAGGGACCTTTGAAGAAACTTAGACTCCCTAACAATAACAGTGGGGGAATTCAACATCTCACTGACAGTATTAGACAGATCATCAAGACAGAAAATTAACAAAGATATTTGGGAGTTGAACTCAAATTTGATCAAATGGACTTAATAGATATCTATAGAACTCTTTATCCCAAAGCAACAGAATATATATTCTTCTCATCACCAAATGGCACATACTCTAAAATCGATCACACAATCGAACATAAAATAATCCTCAGCAAATTCATAAGAATCAAAAGTATACCACCACACTCTTAGACCACTGCACGATAAAAATATAATTCAATACAAAGAAAATCACTCAAACCATACATTTACTTGGAAATTAAACATCCTGTTCTTAAGTGACTTTTGGGCAAATAACGAAATTAAGGCAGAAATCAAGAAGTCATTTGAAACTAATGAGAGCAAACATACAATGCACCAGAATCTCGGCACTGCTAAAGCAGTCTTAAGAGGAAAATTAAACCTAAACCTCCACATCAAAAAGTTAGAAAGATCTCAAATTAACTATCTAAAAATCACAACTAGAACTAGAGAAGGAACAGCAAACCAACCCAAAAACTAGCAGAAGGTAAGAAATAACCAAAATCAGAGCTGAACTGAAGGTGATTGAGACACACACACAGAAAAATACACATGCAAAAGATCAGTAAATCCAGGAGTTTGTTATTTTAAAAAAGTAATCAGAAGACAGATTACTAGCTTTACTAATGAAGAAAACAGAGAGACAATTCAAACAAACACAATTAGAAATGACAAAGGGGATATTACCACTGACTCCATGGAAATACAAATAACCACCAGAGACTACTATGAACACCTCTATGCACACAAATTAGAAAACCTAGAAAAAATGGATAAATTCCTGGACACACACACCCTCCCAAGACTTACCCAGGAAGAAACTGAATCCCTAAACAGACCAATAATGAACTCCAAGTTGAATCAGCAACAAATAGCCTACCAATCAAAAAATGCCCAGGACCAGACTGATTTATAGCTGAATGCTACCAGATATAAAAAGAAGAGCTGGTACCATTCCTACTGAAACTATTCCAAAATAGAAAAAAAAAAAAAAAAAAAACAACTGAGGAAGAGGAGCTCCTCCCCAACTCATTCTGTGAGGCCAGCATCATACTTATACTAAAACCTGGCAAAGAGAAACAACAAAAAAGGGAAAACTTCAGGCCAGTATTCTTGATGAACATGATGTCAAAATTCTCAAAAATTCCTTGCAAATCGAATCCAACAGCATATCAAAAAGCTAATTCACCACAGCAAATTAATTAGTCTTTATCCCTAGGATAACAGGTTGATTCAACTAATGCAAATCAATAAATGTGATTCATCACATAAACAAAATTAAAGAGAAGAAACACATGATTATCTCAATACATGCAGAAAACACTTCTGATAAAATACAATATCCTTTCATGTTAAAAATCCTCAATAAACTAGGCATAGAAGGCGCATACTTCAAAACAATAAGAACCATCTACGACAAACCCGCAGCCAAAATCAAATGGAATGGGCAAAATTGGAAGCATTCCCCTCGAAAACCAGCACAAAAACCAGACAACACTATTCAATACAGTATTAGAAGTACTCACCACTTCTATTCAATATAGTATAGGAAGTCCTGGCTGGGGCAATCAGGCAAGAGAAAGAAATGAAAGGCCTCCAGATAGGAATAGAGGAGTTAAACTATCCCTGATCTCAGAAGACATGATTCTCTATCCAGAAAACCCCATAGTCCCTGCCCAGAAGCTCCTTAATCTAATACATAACTTCAGCAAAGTTTCAATATACAAAATTAATTTACAAAAATCGGTAGCATTTCTATACGCCAGCAACATCCAAGCTGAGAGCCAAATCAGGAACACAATCCCATTCACAAGTGCTACAAAGGAATAAAATATCTAAAAATACAGCTGACCAGGGCTGAAAGATCTCTACAATTAAAATATAAAACACTGCTGAAAGAAATCAGAGATGACACAAACAAATGGAAATACATTCCATGCTTATAGACAGGAAGAATCAATATTGTTAAAATGGTCTTGCTGCCCAAAGCAATTTACAGATTCACTGTTATTCCTATCAAGCTACCTATGACATTCTTCACAGAACTAGAAAAAACTATTTTAAAATTCATCTGGAACCAAAAAAGAGCCCGAATATCCAAGGCAATCCTAAGCAAAGAGAACAAAGTTGGAAGCATCACATTACTCAATTTCAAACTATAATACAGGTCTTCAGTAACCAACACAGGATGAAAATGGTACCAAAACAGAGACATAGGCAAATAAAAATGAATAGAGACCCCAGAAATAAGGCCACACATCTATAACCATCTGATCTTTGGAAAACCTGACAAAAACAAGCAATGAGGCAAGGACTCTGCCATATTCAATAAATGGTGTTGAGATAACTGGCTAGCCATCTGCAGAAGATTGAAACTGAACCCCTTCCTTACACTGTATACAAAAATCAACTCAAGATAAAGACTAAAATGTAAAACCTAAAACTATAAAAATCCTGAAAGGAATAATCATTCTGGACATAAAAACTGGCAAAGATATCATGACAAAGACACCAAAGGCAATTACAACAAAAGTAAAAATTGACAAATGAGATCTAATTAAGCTAAAGCGCTTCTGCATAGCAAAACAAACTATCAACAGAGTAAACAGATAATCTTCAGAATGGGACAAAACATTGGCAAACTATGCATCTGACAAAGATCTCACATCCAAAATATGTAAAGAACTTAAATTTATAAGCAAATAACAACTCTCCATTAAAAAGTAGGCAAAGAATAAGAACAGACACTTTTCACAAGGAGATGTAAATGTAGTAAACAAGCATATAAATATGCTCAATGTCACTAATCATTAGAGAAATACGAACCAAAATCACAATAAGATACCATCTCATACCAGTCAGAAGGCTATTTTTTTAAAAGTCAAAAAATAACAGATACTGTCAAGGTTATAGAGAAAAGGGAACGCTTACACAGTGCTGGTGGGAGTGTAAATTAGTTCAACTATTGTGGAAAGCAGGATGGTTATTTCTCGAAGAATTAAAAATAAAGTTACCATTTGACCCAGAAATCTCATTACTGGGTATATACCCAAAACAATATAAAACTTAAACCATAGCCAGGCACGATGGCTCACACCTGTAATCCCAGCACTTTGGGAGGACAAGGCGGGCTAATCACAAGGTCAGAAGTTTGAAACCAGCCTGGCCAATATGGTGAAACCTTGTTCCTACTAACAATAAAAAAAATTAGCCAAGCATGGTGGCACCTTTAATCCCAGCTACTCAGGAGGCTGAGGCAGGAGAATCACTTGAACTCGGGAAGCAGAGGTTGAAGTGAGCCGAGATTGCGCCACTGCACTCCAGCCTTGGCAACAGAGTGAGACTCTATCTCAAAAAAAAAAAAAAAAAATTACACCATAAAGACACATGTGCACATATGTTCATTGTAGCACTATTCACAATGGCAAAGACATGGACTCAACCTAAATGCCCATTGATGGTAGACTGGATAAGGAAAATATGGTACATATACCTAATGAAATACTATGCAGCCATAAAAAAGAATGAGATCATGTCCTTTGCAAGAACATGAATGGAGCTGGAGGTCATTATCATTAGTAAACTAATGGAGGAACAGAAAACAAAATCTGTATGTTCTAACTTACAAGTGGGAGCTAACTAATGAGAACCAATGGGCATGAAAAAGGAAACAGCCAACACTGAGGCCTATTTCAGGGAGGGGATTGGGAGCAGGGAGAGGATCAGGAAACTTGCTATTGGATACTATGCTTTGTACCTGGGTGACAAAATGCTCTGTATAACAAACCACCATAACATGAGTTTGCCTGTATTAATAAACCTGCACATGTACCCCTGAACCTAAAATAAAAGCTGAAAAAAAATTGAGTCACAGATCCTAGATTAAGAAAAACAAATAAAAGTTATGTTAAAAATACAAAAGTAAAAACAATATTGCTTTTTGTAGATATAAATACTGAAAAAATAAATATTTTAAATGCAGCATTATTTTTTTGTTAGATAGTTGCTAAGGCAAAAAGTACAAAATGCAGATAAAAAGACATTAGCATGAATCACAGATCTGCACTAAAATGTTCATATAAAACAGCAATTTGATTAACTCCTGTGTACTTCAACAAAATTATTTTAAATGGTAATGAGAATTCAGACTTCAAACATTTGTTGTGAGAAACTTACGAGTTAATGCAAGAGAAAATTTCTGGTGGCTAATGAACAAGCAAAAGCAAATTTTTTCACCTTACAAATATATAATGTTGTCTTAACAGTCCTTTTTAATAAAAAGTATTTAGTATTTGTAAAAATCATAAAATTAAATTAAATTGAAGAGATTTAAAATAAGTGTATGCATGAATAATTAAGAGTAGATTATTAAAATGCAAACCAGAAAAATAGTTGCTTTATTTTTACTCAATTTTTATGTAACTTCTTCCCATATATCATTTTGTATGTAGGTATTAAAAAAAGACTAGTACCATTATATAATTCTCCCAACATTAATTTTCAAATATTACCTGTAACATAAATTATGTACTATAAAATATCATATCTACAACTTAAACGTTTAAGTTTTTTATTTGTAGTTTCCCTCTTGAAAAGAAATTTGTATACATTGGGTGTAGTTTTAGAAATACATACCAAATCTTGAAATGAATTAGATAACATTTGGCTTCATCACTATTCCAACTCTTTCTCATAGACATTATTATATTGGTTCTCTTATGTATATGACAATTTGAATAAAAATAACAAAGTGGGAAAAATGTTCTATTAGAAACAAATCATTAATATAAATTTCCATTAAGAAGGTATGGTACTAATATTAGAATAGATTAAAAAATACACAAAAATATACTCACACATCTGTGCTGTTGTATGAATGTTTGTGTCTACCTCAAATTTTCAGTGTTGAAATCTAATCTCAAGGTAATGGTCCTAAGATGTAAAGCCACTGGGGAGTGACTAGGTTATGGGAGTAGGACTGTTATAATGGGAATAGTGCATTTATAGACACCAGAGACCTAATTCACCCCTTCACGTTGTGAAGACACAGCTACCAAATACCATCCATGAATCAGAAATTCCTCATCAGACACTGAATCTGGTGATGCCTTGGTTTTGGCATTCCTGGCCTCCAGAACTGTATGGAATAAAGTTCTGTTGTTTACAAGTCACCCAGTTTATCATATTTTGTTATAGTGGCCCAAAAGGACTAAGCCATCTGGTCACATTATATGTAGAAAAAGGTGGTTTTAAAAAAGAGTAGTGTATATTCTAGAAGTTTCACTAATGGTGTTTATTGAATTGGGAATCCATATGAAAATAAATGAACTGCACTTTTACAGTAAAATAATTTCAGTAGACTAAAGATTTAAGTTTTAGAAGTGAAATAATTAATATTTTAAATAAATAAAACACAATTGACATGACTTAAAGGGGTCAGATCTTTTTTCTGTTTTTCAACAAACACAAAATCACCACGGAGAAAAATATTTAAAATTTGGCTATATTACTTTAAAAGTAGAAAAAAAATATTTTTCAATGAAAATATAAGTAGAATAGTAAATCTAAATCACCAGCTAGGGATAATGCATGCCATACATGTAAGCAGTTAAATTTTTGATAGAGAACACATAAAAGGCTCACATCTCTCAATACAGAGAAACATAGAGAATTGTGTAGATGAATGGGCAAAAGACTTAAATAGTTCTCAAATATAAATATAAAATGAGAAACATAAAATAAGGTTTAATATCATTAGAAACAGAGAAAATAGAATCTAACAATCAATAATACACCAAGAAATACCCATAACATTTAAGTTGACAAGACAAGAAATTCTGCAAAGCCAAAGGTTGCGGGGGCATGTAGAGTAATGAGAACTTTTATGCATCACTAGTTGAGTTATAATTGGATTAACAACCTTGGAGTACTGTTTGCATATTTGATGACTGTGAATAAGTACATATTCTGAGATTCAAGTATTCCACTCCCAGGTATCACCTAGAAAAATAGTTACACATGTGTGAAAATATTCATAGTAGCATTGTATAAAACCATCAAAAATTATGAATTCATGCATTTGCCCATTATAATAAATTATTTTTCTTTCTAAAGGTAGGATAGACCCCTGTGAGTCATTACAGTAACTTGTACTCAATATAGACCAATGTGTTCTTGAAATAGTTTATACTAATGGGTCTGACTCACTACTACAGTGAGAAAGAAATAAATCTGGGGCCAGGCGCAGTGGCTCATGCCTGTAATCCCAGCATTTTGGGAGGACAAGGCGGGCAGATCACCTGAGGTTGGGAGTTCAAGAGCAGCCTGACCAGCAAGGAGAAATCCTGTCTCTACTAAAAATACAAAATGAGCCACGCATGGTGGCGAATGCCTGTAATCCCAGCCACTTGGGAGGCTGAGGCAGGGGAATCACTTGATCCCCGGAGGTGGAGGTTGTGGTGAGCCGATACCACATCACTGCACTCCAGCCTGGGTAACAAGAGCGAAACTGAGTCAAAAAAAAAAAAAAAAGAATGAAAGAAATCTGGATAATTCAGCCCATTAAACTAATCAGGAATTACAAAGCTGAAGTTGTGTCCTAGAAGTATTCCCTTGATATAATAGGAAAAAAAATCAAAATTTAATATCCATATGTAAGTCATGGCTAATAGCTTATCTTGAATAAGTTATACCTTTCTAATACTTTAAAAGCAGTAATGATTTTTATGATAGGCCAAACTATAACATGACTCCAACGTTTCTCTTAAATGAACAGGTCCTGTATTTTTTTGAGTTGGAGTCTCATTCTGTCACCAGGGTGGAGTGCAATGCTCACTCCAAACTCCGCCTCCTGGATTAACGGGATTCTCGTGTCTCAGCCTCCTGAGTAGCTCGGATTACGGGCACGTGCCACCACACCCAGCTAATTTTTGTGTTTTTAGTAGAGACGGGGTTTCACTATGTTGGCCAGGATAGTCTCGATCTCCTGACCTTGTGATCAGCCTGCCTTGGCCTCCCAAAGTGCTGGGATTATAGGCTTGAGCCACTGCACGTGGTTTATCTTGGTTTTAACCAATAGAATATGACAAAGGGGAAGGAATAGCACTTCTGTTACTATGATTTGTTGGAGTATAGCAAAGGTAAAAGGATTGTGCAAATTTAATAAAGACCCCTAATAAGTTGACTGTAAGTTAGTAGAAAGTAAATTATCCTTGTTAGGCTTGACCTAATCAGGCTAGCCCTTTAAAAGAGGGTCTGAAAATCAGATATTTTGTTCTGCTGCTTTGAAGAAGCAAAATTCTTCTCTGATATATAAGGCTTTGAGGAAATTCATTCTACCAATACCGTGTAAACTTAGAGCTTGGAGATGACCTAGAACCTCAGATGAGTCCCCAGCCCTGACACCTTATTGCAATAGTGAATGCCCCAGTAGTAGACCCAGTTTTGCTCCATACCCTTCAACTATGGAAACTGTGAAAACTAATGTGCATTATTTATTTCCATTAAATTTGTGAGAGTATATAGAGCACACATAGAAAACTGAGTTACTCAAAATTAAAATTAAAATAAGGATTGCATATCTTCCCAAATAGTTTAACAAATATTTCTCATTTCTGGACTGGTAAATTAAAATTTTATAACTCTATGGTATATTAGTTTTGTATCTTTCTCTTTTCTTTATGTTCCCCATTTGACCCCGATGTTCAGAATCTATATTTTAAAAAAATATCAGCAGTAATATGTCTAATCTTTACTCCAGATCAATGACCCTGGAGAAAGCTTTGAAATTCTTTTGGCCTCCATTGGTTTTCTGACAATATGGTGGTCTCCAAAGGGACTGTGTGAATGTTACGTAGGTGCACAAGCTGCTCCATTGTTGGTTGAAAAGATACTGTGAGGGCATTTATTTCATTTATTTGTCATTGCAAACCATTAAAAGTCCAGTTTCCAGACTGCTATTGTAGAGGACTACATGCTCACAAAGGAGGCGTTCCCGATAAGTCCTGCTCTTGCAAACGAAGCAGGGCCTTGGAGGCTTGTTTATGTGTAAACATCTTGAAAATGCAGAAAGTCAGGGAAAGGTCAGAAAAACAACAATGTGTCATGTGACTTGGCAACAATCCACAAACGACTGTATAAAATAAAGCAGAGCGCGCCATTCAAGGCGGCCGCCATGTTTGTCTTGTCTTGTGTTGTCTTGTGTGTTCATTCCTTTGTTTAGGAAACACGCGGACCCCAACAGCTATTATTTAAATGATACATTTGTATGATTATATACACATTAATCTTAATGATGTCATTCACAAACAAAACTACCTACCCAAACACTCAGCCTAGACACTGACAACATAAGCCATGCTTTACTATCTATATTAACATGATTCTCCTATTCCATGATCTTCATTAGCATTATTTTAATTTTCCTAAATGACCCTTCCAAAGGAAAATGGTTTGAATATTCATTATAGAAAGTTGCTGAAAGACTCATGGCTCCTCAACACAAAGTATCAACAATTTGGGGGCTAAAATGCTATACATTCCTCCTCTTAAAATCCTTTTTATACATTCCCAACAATCCTACGTTGGTTTTATTAGCTTTACCAAACCCAATCAAGTCCTCTCCTTGAACCACCCTCCTTTAATTGAACTTACAAATCTCACTAGATTCAGAGTTTACCTTCTCAGAGATACTGACAGAGCTTTGAACCGTGGTGTTTTCCTTTATCAATAGAAACAATAAACTCAACTTGTCTGTTAACTTGTTATTTGTTTATATTAGGAGACAAATGACTTAAGGACAATCTAATATTTATGAAACATTCTAACTGTAAAGTTCTGCACTTATTTAAATGATGATTTCATCCTTTAGATTTTCGCATTCCTAAAAATGCTATTTTCTTTCGTATTTTAAACCGTTTATCTTTCTCTTGCATGCTCCATTGAATGAGCCATGAAGCAGTGTTAGTATGGTAGATTTTAAAATATTTTAAAATGTCTTAAAGTCCTATTCTTATAAATTTAAATAAACAATTTTAGAAAAAAATGAACAGCAATATTTTGGAAAGTTCTAATAATTATTTTGTTACTTAATAACATTTACATTTTCAATTAAAATTTACAAGATTATTTGGAGAATGTATCCTAGGGATAGCACACATTAAGGCCCTGATCTCCCACAATAAACTCTGGAGTTGGCTTTTATTTGTCTTTATCATTTCAGTACTGCATGACACATGACTTAATATTAGACATTCTTAATATAACCATTTTGAATTACAGTTTTAAAAGAATGATGATTATATGGCAATTGTCCTGTTTTAATTCTTTATATGCTGAGATTTAAAATAAGAAATAAAAACACAAGCAAGTGTATCATAATTGTTTTTTGGTCCATAACATCTGCAGGAAATAACTGAACATTTCAGGTACATGTATGGGCACTTAGTTTTAGATAGGAGATCTGAGGTCCTTGTGTAGTTTTTGCAGTGAATCATGTAACATGTCAAAACATGGTATGTTATATAAAATATTAAAGCACTGTAATAATATCTCCCAAAATTATCTGCATGCTACAGACTAATATTCCCTATTATATTATAATTTAGTAATTATTTATAATATTATTAAATAAGTAAATTACTAACTTGTTAAGATTATAAGGAACGACTTAAAATTATAAAGGTTCTTTTCAGGCTAATAAAGATGTATATTATATTGTTATATATCCAAGTAATATATCGACATAATACTTTAAAAATAATTGATATGTTGCCATAGGGAATAATTTCTTTAAAATTCATTTAAATTAGATGGTTCAATATTTTATTTACCTTCTCACAGACACAAGTAGCTAAGAACTGAAAGGAGTAATTTGCAGAGTAAAGTCTGGAGACTGCTGCAAATCCCCACACCTGCTAAAATTCACTCCTCTGCTAGCCACAGCTGGAGGAAGAAAATGACTCCTGATTTCTATTTTACCTTCCAAATCTCAAGCACATGCTTTTCTTTGGCAGAATTTAAACTTGGATAGTGCTGTCAAACTTTCTGGGAAATGCAATTCCAAGTCATCCATTCTGTGTGTAACTGGGGATATTATAGGTGTAGGGAAAAATAGTGTTGTATACCAATGGACATTTTTGAGGAGTTCACAAATGCGCTTCATAAACTTGATCTTGAATTACTCAGTGTCATGACTTCATTTTATAATTTAAATGTTGAGGTATAAAAAAGAATTTCATCACTTAATTCAATATTGTATTTATATTTATCACCACTGTTTAGACATACATCTTTATTACTCAGAATTTAGTACTTTAGTCCTTTTGCTTCATGCAATGTTTTATTGACCCAATATGATTTTGGAAAATGCCCAAGCTCCAAATTAGCTCCACTGGATTTCCAAACTGCACGTATAACAACTTATATGGTATTTCCCAAAAAATGTCTAATAGACATCTTAAACTGAACAGACCAAAGAGATCTCTTGATCATTACATTCAACCTCCTTCTGTACTTTTCTTTCTTATCCAGGAAAGGACATAATTTTACTCACTTAGTTATCATGTCATGCGTCACCTAATTCAGGAACTTTTGAAAGTAAAATGGGATGCTATTAATTAGGCTGAGATAATAGTCATAAAGCAGCAAAATATCTGCTTGATATCTCTGTCTATTTGCAATGGCTATCCTGTCTGCTCTACCACCAAAAGACATCTCAGTAAGCTACACTAACATCAACATGACATTTCATTTATTTATGTAGAATATATCGTGAAATGGTTTTTAGAATATCCACAGAGTTATGCAGCCAGGATTGAAACATATTTTTCTGCATATCTTACTTCCTGAAAGCAACTCTGTACCCATAACAGTCACTCCCCAGCTCCTCACATCCTTCTGTTCCCTACATACCACCAATCTCCTCTTTAGCCTATACACTTGCGTATTCTGGACATTTAATGTAAACGAAATCAGTCAATATCTCATCTTTTGTGACTGAGTTCTTGCACTTCACATAATATTTTCAAATTTTATCCATGCAATTCTTTATTTTTTTCACTGCCAAATAATATTCGGTTGTTTGGATATACATTATACAAGTGCCTTGATATATGCAGGGAATTGTTCCAGGACTCCCATGTATAGTGAAATTTATACATACTCAAGTCCTGCAGTAGGCACTGCAAAACCCATATATTCAAAAGTAGGCCCTCCATGTGTGCAGGTTTCTCATTCAGTGAATATTGTATTTTAGAATCACATTGGTTGAAAAAAAATGGGCATGTAAGGGAACCTCATATGGTTTGGCTGTGTCCCCATCCAAATCTCATCTTGAATTGCAGTTCCTATAATCTCCACATGTCATGGGAGCGACCCAGTGGGAAGTAATTGAATCATGGAAGCAGTTTCTCTTATGCTAGTCTCATGACAGTGAGTAAGTTCTCATGAGATCTGATGGCTTTATGAGAGGCCTCTGCCTTCACTCAGTTATTCTTCCTTCTGCCACCACATGAAGGACATGATTGCTTTCCCTTTTGCCAGGATTGTAAGTTTCCTGAGGCCTCCCCAACCATGCTGAACTGTGAGTCAATTAAACCTCTTTCTGTTTTAAACTATCCAGACTCAGATATGTCTTTATGGCAGCATGAGAACAAACTAATGCAGTAAATTGGTACCAGGTGGAGTGGGGCACTGCTATAAGGATACTCAAAAATGTGAAAGCAAGTTTGCAACTGGGTAACAGGCAAAGATTGGAACAGTTCTGAGGGCTTAGAAGAAGACAGGAAAATGTGGGAAAGTTAGGAACTTCCTAGATACTTGTTAAATGGCATTGACCAAAATGCTGATAGTAATATGGTCAATGAAGTCTAGGCTGAGGTGGTCTCAGATGGAGATGAGGACCTTGTTGGGAACCGAAGCAAAGTTGTCTCTTGTTATGCTTTAGCAAAGAGACTGGTGGTATTTTGCCCTTGCGCAAGGGATCTGTGGAATTTGGAACTTGAGACATATGATTTAGGATATCTGGCAGAAGAAATTTCTAAGTGGCAAAGGGTTCAAGAGGAAGTAGAGTATAAAAGTTTATAATATTCGCAGCCTAATGATGAAATACAACAGAAAAAAACATTTTCTGGGGAGAAATTCAAGCCTGCTGCAGAAATTTGCATAAGTAACAATGAGGAGCAGAATGTTAATCACCACAGCAACGGGGAGCATGTCTCCAGGGCATGTAAGACACCTTCTTGACAAGCCCTCTTATCATAGGCCCAGAGTCTTAGGATGGAGGGGAAGGGGTAGCATTTTTTAGTTTTAGTGACCTGTAGAGCTCTTTCCAAAACATATTTACCACATAAAAATGTTGTTAATATTATGGGGGCTGAGGTTATATCATTTACAAGTATAGTTTTAAACTGAATGTCTTCTGTATATACTATTAAATATATATGTCACATCTTCCAGAAATAAAACTAATAATCTGGTATTTACCTGTCTTCTTGTCGAGAAGCAAAATAGGCATGGGATTCTGGACAAGTTGATTAAAGTCAATAGGCTTCTTGTTCCAAATTTTTAAAATTAAGATAATAAATGTAATTATCTCATAGAGTTATTATAAGTATAAAATGGTCAATATTTGTGAAATGTAAAAAGTGTATCTAACAAATTTGAAGCACTAAATAAACTAAAACAAAGAAATAGGTCATTTGAAGATACATTTTGGTTTCAGGCATTCACCTTAACAAACCAACAACACTCTTTTTTGTTTCACCAGGATAAAAAACAGTCATATCATCTTTATTATAAAATAATTACAGTGTCAACTAGGTGAGGTGGCTCATGCCTGTAATCCCATCACTGTGGGAGGCGGAGTTGGGCGGATCACAAGATCAGGAGATTGAGACTATCCTGGATAACACGGTGAAACCCCATCTCTACTAAAAATAGAAAAAATTAGCTGGGCACGGTGATGGGCACCTATAGTCCCAGCTACTCGGGAGGCTGAGGCAGGAGAGTAGCGTGAACCCGGGAGGCAGAGATTGCAGTGAGCCAAGATCATGCCACTGCACTCCAGCCTGGACTACAGAGCAGACTCTGTCTTAATAATAACAATAATAATAATAATATTTATAGTGTCAATATACATATAACTATTATGATGTGCATATTTTATTATACCAAATATGAAAATACATTTCAATGCTAACAAACAGGAATTTAACATCTTACTTTTCTAAATGTAACTTCTATATCATAGAATTAATTTAGGATGAAATCAAGACATAGTAAAACTAAGTAATTGAGAATGTTTTTCTTTAATTAGAAATTTTAAGCTCAATTAATCTCCCTTCATGGGGGAAACCAGAATTGATAAAAAATAAGACTACTTTTTATTAATTTGAGAGAGAAGACAAAACTTTTTGTTTACTACATGCTTAGTTATTTATATTTTCATCCAAAATACATAATAGGACCTAATGTTGAACGCTACCTATATACGATACATTTTTAATCACTATTCTACAATAAAATATTTTAAAATTATATAATATTATCTCTTAATCTACGATATTAGTATAAGACATCTACTAACTATACTTGACAGGATATTAGCCTCTTTTTCTTTTTACTTAACTACATTTTTATCACAAAATGTAGGATATTTGTGTATGCATACACGTTTTACAAGGAAGACCTACGTAATCAGATTTCTAGGGATCTATTTGAATGAAAGATCAAAGTGCCTCTGGGAAACATCTTTTCAATGAAACAGCAAAATTTTTATTTTAAGGCTCAACATATTTCACTATGAAAACAATGTAGCCAAAATACGGGATTTATGACCAACAATATGCTGGAGAAAAAAACCACAAAACACAAAGCTAATTTCACATTAAACTAGTTGGGAGAATAAGGCCTAGAAATGTTAACTGAATCTATCCTTCATTGTCTCCTCTGTAGAAAATCCTTTAAATTCACTTGTATCTTTTTCTTAGCACATTGAACCCTTAAATATTTAATAATGAAATAAATTTTATTTTTATTTCAGTTAAAATTTGATGTGATACACTGCCTTTTAAATGTCATGTGACCACCCTATAATATATTAATGGACCAAATCACTTAACAAAATGAAGTTTGTTGGAATATTTTATGGGACCAGGAGACCAAGAGTCACAAATTTTTTTGAGAATGATGAACCAGTATGAAAAGATATATAGGAAGGAAGACTGCTTTAAAAATCTTTTGATTTGCTACAACTTTAAACTTACATGGTCATTACAAGAATAATACAATTAATTTTCTTAGAACATTTACCCAGTTTTATAGCTGTTAACATTTTATCTCACTCTCTCTATTCATAAGTTTACATGTATACATATATTTGTTTTTCAGAACCTCTTGAGAGCACCTCGGATGTGCTGGACCCTTTTACCCCTAAATACTTCAGTTTTGTATGTTTAAAGAAAAAGGGAATTTTCTTACATAACAACAGAAAAGTAAAATGCTAGAAAATTTAACATTGAAACACCACCAATGTAACCTGTAGTCCATATTTAAATATCAATTGTTCCAATAATGACCTTTATAGTTTACAGTTGCTGCTTCCAGGATTATGCGCAGAATCACATACGGTATTTAGCTGTCATATCTTTTAAGCATCTATTTATCTGGAACATTTACACAAATTTAATTTCTGTTTCTTAACCTTGACATTGTTAAAAAGTACAGGCCATTTATTTTGTACAATTTCTCTAAGTGGACATTCTCTGATATTTCCTAAAGATTAGATTCATGTTATGCTGTTTGTCAGGCACACCACACCTTTGGTGCTGTGTCCTTCTCAGCACATCAAAGCTGAAGACATATGTATAATGTGCTTTTCATCCAGTATTGGTAACATTAGCTTTTATCACTCAGTTAAGAAGGTGACCGCAAGTTTTGTCCTGTAAGCTTAATTAATAAGTGCCATTAATGAATAAGCTTGCTGTAGGTATCTAACTTGAGATTATAAAAAAAATTCTGTTGTTTATCAAATTTGAACTACTTGAGGATTTTTTTTGGTATACACACCCACACTTATAAACAATTTTAACTTCTGCTATAAGGGAGATCTTTCCTTTATTTCCTTTTTATCTGCCCTCTCCCCCTTTTTCCCCTTCCTTCTTTTCTTCCTTTTTTCCTTTCTTGTTTCCTTTTCTTTCTATTTAATGGGTTATTGTTTTGTTTAATGAGTGGAATTACACAATTTGACATTATTTATTTTGATGCTCAATTTGTAAGGAAAATTATTATAAGTAGAAATTCACATATACTCACTGAAATTATATTCTTGCCTATTTTCCATGAAGTCTAGGTATAAGACTTTGCAAATAAAAGTTGAAAGGGTTGAAGGAAATCTGAAAGAAAATCATGTTTTTACAATTTATGTAACAGAATATTTTTTAAAGACTGAAGGTAAGAGATTTGACTTCCAGAAAAAAATACATGATATAAATACAGGTAGTTGATCCAGTGTTTTGTATAGCAAAGGAAACCAGGCTAATATCTTGGACAGCAATACAAGAATAAACCATTAGCCAAACCAGTAACTCCTTTGACATCAAGCTCTGATTGCCCTGGTACAAATATGGAGGAACATTTACTGTGCATAAAACTCTTGGAATTCAAATGAAATCCCTTAATAGTGACACCTTTAGCAATCATTGCCAGTCATGATCTTTCTGGAGCTTTCAGAGTCATGACCATTAAGGCTGTGAACACAGTGACCCAAAGCAAGAGAGAAGAAAGTTAGTGACAGTCATATACGAGTGATATGATTAGTACCTTCAATGTCTCAAATTCTAAACTGATACAGATATAATACAAACAAATAAGAAAGGACACATTAAAATATTTTAAAAACATCAATTTGGTTGGTTACTATTATGTGAAATTATATATATATATTATTTTTAATAAATTTATTTAAAAGTAATTTGCCATGTCTTTCCCATCCTCAATTGAAATGTTCATTTCTGAAGTAACACATATTAAAAATAAACTAACAAAGACACAAACTAAAACACTTTGGGCCATTGTTGTGTAGATTTGTCTAAACATTTATCTTTTGATAACACTTCTTTTTTTTTTTTGAGACGGAGTTTTGCTCTTCTTGCCCAGGCTGGAGTGCAATGGCATCATCTCAGCTGACTGTAACTTCGGCCTATGGGTTCAAGCAATTCTCCTGCCTCAGCCTCCTGAGCAGCTGGGATTACAGGCATGCACCACCACGCCTGGCTAATGTTGCATTTTTAGTACAGACGGGGTTTCTACATGTTGGTCAGGCTTGTCTCGAACTCCCCATCTCAGGTGATCCGCCAGCCTCGGCCTCCCAAAGTGCTGGGATTGCAGGCATGATCCACCGCACCCAGCCTCCTTCTATAACTCTTGAATGACAATCAGATGCTCACATACCTTCTCTATATGATACCATACATCTGTCTAAGTAACTGAAATGTGCAGTTCCCTTTTTTAAGGTTTTATGACATATAGGTAAAATGTAAATTATGTAATAAATATTTAATATTGAGTTACCTATCACTTTTTTGATCTACCTCTTTGGAAGCTCTTCAACTTATCATTGTCTTGTTCAAGCTGCTGCTAAAGTGATCCAATCACTGTGTGTTTCAACTCATTAATGCAAATGCAACTGAAAGTACCTCACCTCATATCCATACCATGTGAATCTCAGCTACTGCCTTGAGGTGTCTATGCATGCACAACTCGGAAGTGCCTGACATATAACATCTTGGGAGTAAAACACCTACAAATCAGACACTGGAGCTGAAGAATCAAGTCTTTCCCATCAATTTCCTGGGAATTTCACGGATTCTTAGAGGACATTCTTACCACATCTTCCCATCAGTCGCCCTGGAGCCAGCCCTCTTCATAATCTATTTACATATTGGCTTTCTATTCCTTGCTCACTCCTCATGTTCCCTTTTGTTTTCTTGGATTACTTTCCTTGACAAAGTGCTAGCTAAGATGACATTATCCAAAACTATTTGAAGAAAATATGACTGTCTTTTTGCATTTTACTGATGTCAATTTAGTCAGCAAAATAATTTTAATTTGAATTAAACACTGAAAAATGAGGCATAAGCTATACTGAAGAATTTGTTTTATTTCCTTGAAATTTTTATTTTTTGTCTTTTTCTAAGACAGTCTCTTGATAAAGTGAAAAAAAAATGCATGACTAAGAAGCAGTCTTTTTAAAGTGTCTTTTGCCTTTAATCAGTATTGTACCAATTATGTTTCTGAGTATATAATTGTCTTTGCTCTCCTGAAAAGGAAAAATAATCAGTTTTCATGAGACAAAAATTGTGTCCCCAAATGTGAAAAAACAATTTCTTTAAATTTCTCAAATTATAATCATATAGGTTTCCTTGCAAACCATAATTACCCAGTCTCCCTATAATTTCTTTCAGTACAGATTTAGCTCAAGTCTTCTGTATGATCATTGTATAGCAGTGATACAATAGCATCTCCTCACATGGCTCAGCTGTGGCTAAGATTTCCCGGCTCACATTTGCACAAAAGGCATAGGAAGCCAAGAAGCTGGAAAAACCAAAGATACATAATAATTCATTAAAAGAAAAAATAACAGTTTTGAAAGCCACACTTGAATTCATTACTTGCAGTTCCTATAAAAATACCTTGCTACTGTGCATACTTTTCTTAGTTCCTGGTGAGAAAATCTTTTATTTATACATCAAGTCCTCAAAACAACTATGAAAAAAAAAAAAAAAGAAAATTATTAACATAACATTTGCTAACATTCCATATTTTCCTTCACTGAGTATATTAATATATTTTAAAGAGGCATATATTCTAAGAAAAACACTAACTTTGCTGAAAAAAACATGAATTACTATACTAGAGGAATTTGAAACAATTGTATGTTTCCTGTAAAATTCATATTAAAATCTTTTTGCAATTTCTTTTCAGTTCTCTGTAGCACCAGCAGGTGGCAGAATTAAGGCA
Organism: Macaca thibetana thibetana; assembly: GCF_024542745.1. NCBI lineage: Eukaryota > Metazoa > Chordata > Mammalia > Primates > Cercopithecidae > Macaca > Macaca thibetana. Next base: position 66,729,295 of record NC_065594.1, read on the forward strand.
CAAAAATGGCAAAATCCTTGAGAAATGTAAAAGAAATACATTATCCTTTTGTCAGTGTCTTAGGATGGCAGTCATTTTTCTTTCTGTGCATGCAGGTTACTAAAGTCATTCACGGCTACTAGTCCTTAGCAGACACATCGTTTTCCTTAAACCAGTTGAAGCTGTGCCCTTTTAAGACTCTTCTGATCACAAATCACCACTGCGCTGCAGTAATTTTCAGCTTTTACCATAAAGTGAGTCCAAAGCATATGGTGTGCATAAATTTAGATTATCTTCATACTGACAAAGATTCTCTGCTTGACCAAACTTTAGTCAGCCTCGGGAAACTTTTCCTAAGCCTGCCTGTGCACTTCCTTGCAAAATCCAGCTTAGCAAAGAATCCTGCTAAATCAGTTTAACTAGAATCAATTCCTCTCCCCGTGATGTCTAATCACCCTCAGTATTTAATCGGGTTCTTTATTCGCCATCCTCCAGGAGATGCCTGATCACTCTGGACTGTCTTCCGCAGGAATCCTGCTAGGTCAGTGTAGCCAGAATACCTCTAATTCCTGATGTGTCCTCTTAGAAATTTTTCATCCACTGACTCCAAGCCTGCTCCATGGCTATAAAATCCCACCTGCCCATGCTGTATTGAGAGTGGAGCCCAATCTCTCCGCCACTGCAAAATCCCATTGCTGTGGCTCATATATACCAATTGTGATGGTTTTGAATAAAGTCTGCTTTACAATACCTTAACAAGTGCTGTTGAATAATTATTTTCTCTTTAACAATACTAGGTTACAACAAGTACGCTTTGGGAAAATTGTTATATGATGAGGACAAGACTAAAATTAAACTAACTTGCCTTTTAATACTCTAAGATTTTATAGTGAATCTCTGATGGGACACTTTGCCACATTTTGGGGGCAAACCAGATAATGAGGTTATGGGTTACAGGCCTTTTAAAAACTGGCTAAAAGGGGCTGGATGCAGTGGCTCACGCCTGTAATCCCAGCACTTTGGGAGGCCGAGGTGGGTGGATCACCTGAGGTCGGGAGTTTGAGACCAGCCTGGCCAACATGGTGATACCCCATCTCTACTAAAAACACAAAAATTAGCCGGGCGTGGTGGCGGGCACCTGTAATCCCAGCTACTCAGGAGCCTGAGGCAGGAGAATCGCTTGAACCTGGAAGGCGGAGGTTGCAGTGAGCCAAGATCGTGCCACTGTACTGCAGCCTGGGCAACAGATAAGAGACTCGGTCTCAAAAAAAAAAAAAAAAAAAAATTAAGGCAGAGACACTTCTTTTTCCCAGAAATTCTCTCAGATATTCCTACTCCTATTTTCCCTGTCAACAAATGCACATATGCCTTGGTGGTAGAAATGGTTCTTTCCTTGTTTACTTACAGTCAGTGAACTGAGTAATGTCTACATTTTTTTTTTTTAATAATTATAATCCCTGAGTTCCCTAATTAGGTCACTTTTTTAAAGGAGTAACTCTTCCTATATTCTTTCCTTAATATCCTTCTGCTTAGTGTATAATCTAGTTAGAATACAATACCACATGCTAAACTAATAAAAAATTGCTTCTACAAAATTGTATTTAATAACTACTTGTTAATTAGAGGAACTGAAACAATTATATTTTATCATTACCAAGTTCAGGAAACTTTGTAAATACTTGTTTAAGAAATGAGATGATAACTTTAAAATGTCTGGACATATTGCCTTTAACATACTCCTTCTCTAATAAGGGAATTTACAAATTCTTGTTTTACTGAAGTAAAAATATCTTCTCAAATAAAGAACAATGGAAAAATTTTAAACATATATTTTCTATGTTATGAAATAAAAGGAAATCATTTTATGCTAATTATAGGGGTTTGCACAATATTATCGATTGAGATATTAGATAAATATATACAATAAGAAAAACAGTCTGAAGATTTACCCATTGAGTATCTTGAGACTGGGGTGAGAATACATAAGACTTAAGAGGCCACTATACAAGACAACAGCAATGTATTATGATAAGAATGTTACAATAATACCATGCATGGAGTCCTTGTTATGTGTTGCAATGTAGAAGGTAAGTGATATTTTCCTTAGTTTAAATTGATGCTCTCTATAATAATGCAACAAATTTAAAATCAACCCAGCCACAAAAGGAGGAACTGATATTGAAACTGAAGAGGATAGGATTAAAAACTGTTGCCTTGTCCTGTGCCCATGTTACTGTTCATGGTAATGTGTGGCTCTGCATTCATGCATTTATTTTGTATTCCATTTTGCATCCCCACAATTTCAGCTCAAAACATAGCTCTCTACACTATTTTAATATCAATCTGATTTCTTTCCCTATCAGTTTTTTTCAAAACAGCAGTGGAATTAGTGTTATTCAAATATACTGTTATTTATATCATATTATACTAATACGTCATGCAATTATCGGTGAATCAGTGACATAATTAGTATGTAAGACTCGTAGTTCTAGTTTTGTGAGAACTATTAGTTTTAGTTTTATGCACCATACTTGATTTAATTCTTGCAATAACACTGTACGGTAAGCACTGTTATTATCCTCAATTTTTAGCGCCAGCGATTGTGAAGAAGAGATAATTTCAAGAACTTGACCAAGATCACACAGCCACTGTGGAGCAAAAATGTACACCTAGGCAATCTGAGTCCAACCCCCTCCCTTTTTTGGCGGGGGGGGGGGGACAAAGAAAAACTCAGTAGTGCAGATACTGTGTTTGTAAGAGTTATTGGCAAGGCATCCTTTTTTTGAGACCTGATACTTTTCCAAGGATTGCCTAACCCTTAGAAACTTAGAATCGCATAACAGTTTCTAAGTGTTAGGCGATCATCACAACAGAATCCATAGGTGGTGAGGGCAAGAGTAACCTAGAAGTCAGCAGGAAGGAAAGTAATGGAGGTATTGCTTACCTTGTGGGAAGAGAGGCGGGACAAAAGCATAAAGAAGATGGCTGCCACAGTGAACTTCATTTTCACACCCTTCTGACCTTGGGAAATGGCCAGGTCATTTGATGAGGAAGAAGGAAAACAATCATTGCCAGCCTTAATCATATGGTAATCTGACAAGCGAAGCTGTGAAATGTGATTTAGGAATCAGCATATAATTGCTTTTATAAACAATATGGGAAGACTTACAATGGTATCAACTCTATTAGAATGGCCAAACTATATATAGCCCATGTCACATTCTGCTCAAAAGGCACATTACATATAATTTTTCCAGTTTAAAGTCTTTTCAGTATAATTATTGTTTTTCTGCATCAGAAATGTTGCATCTAACAAAAAAATTAAAAATACCCCTCATTATTTACTTTTTAAATTTTGTTAAGCTTTCTTTACTCTGATGTGAGACTCAAATAAGATATCCCTCTATGAATGAAGATCAAAGAAAGCCTTTCTGGAATTTAAAAGTATCCATATGTCACAAGGATATAAGACTAATACTTCATGTTGGTATTTGCAAAAATAACATGATTTTTTAAATTTTTGTTTCAGCTTGTTTGCAAAAGTTTCATGAATTTCAAATCTATTTAAATTTCTATGGGGACTTGCTGTAGTAGTTTCAAACTTAATAGGTTTCAGCTTAAATATTTTGAGTTCACTTATCTAAAGTTTTTGCATTAGTAAATTAGTAAGATATATAAATATATCTAAGTAACAAAGGTTTCCAAGGTAACCATATGTCAGGGTAAATGCACTTCTTATTATGATCGTTTCTCATGATAAAGCAGTGTATGCTAAAAATTTACAAGTGAAATGCAAATTGAGGTTAAAATACTTGAATCTATTAAGCTTTTTGTTCTGAGACTCTTGAGTCTATTACATTTTTTTGTTCTGAGACTATGTGTGATGCCCCAATCAAGTATTTCCATCAGATTAAAAAATATATTTTATATATAGCAGCAAACTTTCCAGAAAAAAAGGAACTATCAAATAGATGGACTTATGTATGTAATCTGTATTTTAATTATCTTTTTATTTGGGGTCTTGCAGAATAATAGAAAATCTAGAAGTAGTGTAGGTCATAACCACATAAATAGAGCATATAGATATTATTATAATCTTTATGAATACTTAACAATACTAGGTTACAACAAGTACTCTTTGGGAAAATTGTTATATTTATATGATGAGGACAAGACTAAAATTAAACTACCTTGCCTTTTAATACTCTAAGATTTTATAGTGAATCTCTGATGGGACACTTTGCCACATTTTTGGGGCAAACCAGATAATGAGGTTATGGGTTACAGGCCTTTTAAAAACTGGCTAAAGGGGGCCAGGAAAATATTGACATATTCTGATGATATAGATGGCACTTAAGAAGTATAGAAAAATGGGACCCTTATAACAAAATAAAATGATCAAAAATATTTTGTTTCCTGATGTGACTAAACCTGTATATAAATAGAGCATTTAGGACATCAGTAGAGCTATATCACGTTTCTGCTGTAGGAAACTGAATTGTCAAAGAAGTTTTTTTGGTTTTTCTTTTAAAATCTCACATAAAAACCATGCCCTGATATTGAACAAGCCAAAATTTTCACTGTTCTGTAACTTAATGGTATCATCAATGTATTTTCACTATTTATCTTTTTAGTCTACCTACCTTCACATGGAATTTACATTCTCATGTCCACAAAATGAGCTGAGAACTCCAGCATTGCAACCACACTCTAAGCAAGAAGAGTAGAAAAGACAAATGAAAGTAAAGGAGGTTAAAAAAAGAAAATGACAAAATGAGTATACAAGCTAATTATTTAACCTTGTCAGAAGAACAATCAAGTTGTCTGAAAATCCCACTTAATTTAATTCTTGCAATAATACTATAAGGTAACTCCTCTTATTAGTAAGTAGACTTCCACTTACATCTCATTTTTTGCAAGCGTGTTAGATTTCTATCCACTGTTTCATGGGAGCCGGAGAAAGTAACCATTACTCTGGACACTGGACTGTTTGCTTCCCCATAGAAACTTGGGAATATAATGGTAAGGTATAAGAGACTGATTGGTTTTATAAAGACAGCTGGCTGGGTTTGACACAAAATATCTCACAGATGTAAGAAAAAAATATAAACAGGATGAGACAACAACATATGAAGTCCTAATGCTTATATGTGATTAAGATTTGTTTATCTTGTTATGTCAATTTATCTCTTTGTGTTGATCTCATCCTGTTTTAACAGATCTTTTCTTCTTAATTTTCAAAGAGGTTAGTACTGACTCAGGTGAAGACTTTCGTTCTAGATGCAAGATAGGAAAGCACCTACTCCATTTAAATTTTTTTCATAAAGTATATTAGGTATTCAATATTATATTTTTGAATACAAGATGGAAAGCTGCTTGAATTATGAGCAAATTTCTGAGATTTCTTTTTACACTGGCTCACAGTAAGAATACAATTTTGAAACATGCTGCCATTTTAGTTACCTAGCTTACTGGAAATTTCGTTTCCTACAGTCAAATCAGTTAAATTAAATTCTGGATTAGATTGCATAAACTCAATAGGAACATTGACATATTTCAGTCTGTCTCTAAAATTTCATGATTAATTATTCTCTCATAAATAAACCAACTCTTTAATCATGTACTCAACCACTATATACTTCTCTTGAGGGCATTGTGGCATTCTAAAAGAAAGCTCAGTAAGATATTTCTCCGTGACTTTGAAGGAAGATTTTTAAAAACTAAAATTTTACACCAATATAGAATATTATCAAAGCTCATGCTCACTCACCTGAAAAATAGGAACAATACTATTCTACCTACTGAATTATGGGACATATAATAAGAAAAATATTTTGAAAATGTTAAGTTTTAAAGAAAAACAATAAAAACAAGGATAAGGAAAGACGGAAATGTAAACATGGGAGGGTAGGAGATAAAAGAAGAAAATTGTTTCAGGAGATGCTATTTTTTCTCAATTTTCAAAAGTTTTAATTGATAGATAATTGTATACATTTATGGAGTACAGTGTGATGTTGTCATATTTGTATATAATGTGAAATGATGAAATCAAGCTTATTAACATATCCATCACTTCACATACATAATATATTTTGTAGTGAGATAGTTAACATTTACTCTCTTAGCACTTTTGCAATGTATAAAACATTAACATTAACTATGATCACCATGCTATGCAGTAGATCTCAAAAAATTATTCCTCCTATATAACTGAAACTTTGCATTCATCTCCCCATTTCTTCTCTTCCCTTCCCTCACCTCTGGTAACCACCATTGTACTCTCTACTTCTATAAATTCGACTTTTTAAGTAAGTCACATTTTGCAGTATTTGTCTTTCTGTACCTGACTTATTTCACTTAAGCATGATTTCTAGTTTCATTCATGTTGTTGCAAGTAAGAAGAGATGACTTTTAAAAACAAGATATGCTTCAATGGTATTACTAATAATTAATCTTCAGATTTATAACTCATGGGATCATAAAGGCTATCTTTTTTCCTTTTGAATGGGCGCTCTCTATCTGGCAAACAACAAACTCAAGGTCTTGCTGTATTGTCCAGGCTGGAGTGCAGTAGCAGGATTGCAGGGCACTGTCACCTTGAACTCCTGGGCTCATGCAATTATCCCATTTCAGCATTCTTAGCATCTAGGAGTACATGTGTGTACCACCATGTCAGGCTATTTTTTTTTCTCATTTGTTGTAGCGACAGGGCCTTGCTATTTTGCCCAGGCTGATCTCAAACTCTTAGGCTCAAGTGATCCTCCTGGTTTGGCCTCCAGAAGTGCTGGGATTACAGGCATGAGTAACAGCACCTGGCATACATTTTTTTTTTTTTTTTTTTTGAGACAGGGTCTCACTCCCTCTCCCAGGCTGGAGTGCAGTGGCATAATCGTGACTTACTGCAGCCTCCACTTCCCAGGTTCAGGTGACTCTCCCAACTCAGCCTCCACAGTAGCTGGGACCACAGGCCTGTGCCACCACACCTGCTAATTTTTTTTTGTTGTTGTTGTTGAGACAAGATTTTACCGTGTTTCCCAGGCTGGTCTCAAACTCCTGGGCTCAGGAATTTCGCCCACCTTAGCTTCCCAACGTGGGATTACAGGCGTGTACCACCACGTGCAGCATTTGCCTGCCTTTTTAATATGTACCTTTAAGCTTTTAAACACCTGACACTTTCAAAAAAAGCATGGAAGCATTCATATTTTAATGAGATTTTAAAATATTTATGTGAATTTAATATCTTATGAGTTATGCCACATTTTTGCATGTTTTGTATAACTTGCGTTTATGAAGTTCTCATTTATTTATTCCACATCACTGTTGCTACAGCAACCGATTACTGTAACATTTATTTTTATGGCTTTTTTGATAAGACTATCTTCAAATTACAGCATGTCTAGAACTTGTTGGATCATAATTTAACTTTCACTGTGAAGAGACAACATATTAGTCCTATCTTGGCAGATTTATATTGGCTTCCTGTTTCAACTAGAATTATCTCCAAGCTATTAAGTCTGGAGGATTTTGTTTTTCTTTTGATGATTAAATGGACTAGAATCCCCATATCTTTCAGGGTGTCCAGAGAAAAATATCATTTCTGCAACCTCATTCTTCTGATCAATGCTTTTGTGAATTATGTTGCTTTCAGCTAGAAAATGTATGCCTCAAAGGCTTTTGTTATTGTTCTTGCTGTTACTTTTTTGTTGACTTCAAGAGTGTCATCTTCATTACCAAAAGTAAGAATTATTGGTCATTTAGAATGTTTAAAAAATTTTTCCACTACTTTTAGATACACTTGTTTTACAGATAGATGATAGATAGATAGATAGATAGATAGATAGATAGATAGATAGATAGATAGATAGAGAGATAGATAGATGAATGATTATTTTGGTTTAGATGGGTTTAGTTACATACATATAACTCTCCCATCTCTCTCTCTCTATATATATATGTATATACACACACATACACATAACACTCTCTGTCTTTCTCTGTATATGTGTGTATATACATAATACCTCTATGTCTAGATATCTACTTAATATCTATCTATCTACATATACATAGAAAGCTGTATCTATGTAATATTTATATATATGTGCTAACATAGATTTTATGAAAATGCTAATCACATTTTTCTACTTTGGCTATTTCACAGTATTTATTAGCCTCACTTACCTTCCTTTGGACCTATTTGAATATATATTCAAAAAACATGATAGAAAAGTATGGTTCTATGGTAGAGTAATGATTTACTCCAAACTACAGATAATTCTGGATAACCCTTTCATAATGTGAAACTCAGAACAGTCTTTTACTTTCATTCCATTCCTTTTTTTAGTATTTACTTTCTTACATTGAATAATGGGAAAGAACAGGAAAGTAGCTTTCTGGCTTTCTTCAGAGATTGTCAAAGGAAGATAGCAAGCTAAAAAGAAAGGGGGGTGGGAACATTACTTACAAAGAAGATTATCAAAAGAGTCCAGAATTCAGTACTGGCTAGATTAAAAAAAAAAAAAAATATTGAGTTTACTGCCAATTTGTAATTTATTTGTCAATTCTCAGGGGAAATTTATTTGTCAATTCACAGTGGAAAAATTGTTAATTTTCTTCTATGATTATGATATTTGTAAAGGTTGTAACACACCCACAAACATCAGCACTGCAAAATGGATTTAATATTTTGTTAGCAAATTTGTTTAAGGTTCTATTTTGAATACCAGTCCTATACAGTTTGGCAACATATTTATTATAGCTATTTTTCAATTATTTTTTAATTGACATAAAACTGTTTGTACTTATTGTGTACAACATGATGTTTTGAAGTATATACACATTGTGGAATGACAGACTCTGGATAATTGACATGTACATTATCTCACAGAGTTATTATTTTTGTTGTGAGAAGACTGGATGTTATTGTTTATTAATATAACTTAGTAAAGTGTTGCTTTTTCCTTCCTATCTAGGAGATGTAATATATATGCTTATTCATAATAGAGGGAGAGCGAGGTGTTGGTTTTGTGTCATCATTTGTCATTCTGTCACTTTCTCTGTATTTTTTTATTTTTTTATTTTTACTGCTGTCCCCACTTTGCCATGGATAGCAGCTCACTTACTCGTGGCTATTCATCTTCTCAATTTATTGGACAAAGTGCCTTTGAGAAAATGCTGATCCTTCTCAATGAATGTTAAGAGGGAAATCAATGTTGGGTAAGATATATATTCCTTTGCTATTCCCTCTCATTATTTCCCATCATCCACAAAGAAAGACTACATGTTTCAGATTTACTGAAGTTTGGGGAAAATATATAAATTCATTATAAATAGTAAAAATGCAATTATATGTTAAATACCACTTCTTTTATAAAAATAGATAGATTACAGCTTTAAAGTCAAACTGTCAGTCTCATAAATGCCTCCATTACAAACTTAGCATTTTTTTCTTCAGGTTTGACTGAAGAGTCTATGAAATCACCTCCTTCTCCTAATCTCACCTGACTCCACCAACAGAGACCACTTTTCTCTCAACTTGCCTACTCATTTTTATTTTCCACCCCATAGTACATTTCCCTTAGGTATTTGCTGTAGAATTTTCCACAAGGGCTTACAGAAGGATTCTCAAAGATTGATAAAACAGTTATAGATTGGTACATACTAGTTATGCCCACCAGTTAAACATTTAGATTTGTATTCAGATCCGTGTATTCTTCTAATAGTCCTCAGGGTAATTAGTATAAAATATACCCATACAAAAATAAAGCCAAATACACACACCAATCCCAGTCCCAACACTCATACACACATACCACACACACATACACACTCACACACACACACACACACAGCAGTCTCAAAGAAATGTTTTTTAATATAGTAGAGTTCTCCACAAGTAGGATTTAACATTCAATTGTAGAGACCGCTAACATAATGGAATTATGTCCTGTCATGGATAAATAGTCCATGCCAAAAGTCCCTCCCATATAAAGAAGAAAGGTAACCTACCAGTGTTTTACCAGTCAGACCCAAAGGCATTTTGGATAATGTGGGAGCTATTTGGATGCAGCTAGAAACCATCATTCTTAGCAAACTATCACAAGAACAGAAAACCAAACACCGCATGTTCTCACTCATAGGTGGGAACTGAACAATGAGATCACTTGGACTCAGGAAGGGGAACATCACACACCGGGGCCTATCATGGGGAGGGGGGGGGGGGGGGGAGGGGGGAGGGATTGCATTGGGAGTTATACCTGATGTAAATGACGAGTTGATGGGTGCAGCACACCAACATGGCACAAGTATACATATGTAACAAACCTGCACGTTATGCACATGTACCCTACAACTTAAAGTATAATAATAATAAATTAATTTAAAAAAAAAAGAAAAAGGACTCTTCATAAGTCATTTATGTAATGGAAAGAGATGTTTTAGAGAAGCTTGGCAACCAAAGGCATCGATAGAAATTGTATATGATCAAGTTTCCTGGTAGATGTAGAGGTTTTATTACAATCCCATTATTGTATTGCAGGTAATAATGACAGTGTTGTCTTTCAAATCTATTTGTGGAGTGATTCTGATTGTCATTATTAAAGTTTTCTATGAACCCTTTTCTCTAGCTTTATTAATGATTCTATAAGGTTTCTAATATATATTAATCAATACATTTTTCCATGTAGCAAATCAGAATAGGCTGCTTTGTCTGCAAGTTAGAATCTTAATTGACACTATAATCAGTAAATGCAATTACTCTATGAAACGGATCATCATAAAAATGAGAATAGGTATTGGTATACTAAGCTGGTTGAGTTTAAAAATAATTTATATAAATATATGTAACCATGGTGTTCCATGGAATCTTCTGCAATGACCACCTGCACTTACTGAAAGTGAAGTCCATCTTGAAGCTAAAACCTTAGTTACTAAGTAGCTGTTGTCATGGAACATTGTGAACTACAAGATAAATATAAGAACCGTGGGTTGAGTGGTGCTTGTGATTGCACTGAGAGCTTGAAAAAAGTACATTGTATGCCAAAAGTTTTAAATTCTCAGTTCAAGGAAAATCAACATTTAAATAAGTGTCCCAAATGAATCACTTTTGTCTAATTATCATGGAGTTAAAGTAGTGAAAAAAAATTATAATCTGACCATGTACATTATTAAATTATTATACTAATCAAATTTACCACATTACCAGTTCTCTTATATGAAAAATAGAACATTGATCATAAAATAATAAGGAATGAGAATTAAAATAGGGACTCTGGAGAGGATACGGGGTACTCAGAACACCCCGGTTCCCAAACCAAATTGAGCTGTCCTCATTAGCCAAAGGAGCCTTTTCATTTCTATTGAGGCAGACACCTCTGTCTTGTTTGGGGACTTGTAAGAATATTGCTCAAGGCAATGACCTTTCAAGGGGAAGCTAATAGCCCTCATTTTGTAACAGTGAAACAAGGAAAGGATTAGCCTAACTCGGTTTTTATTTAAAGGGCCTTTGCTGGTCCCTGCTGGTAGGTTAGGATAATTTTAGACTACTGAGATAATAGGCAGTAATGGCAATCATGTAGTTTTTAAAACATAACTCTGGAATTAAAAGATAAGTATGAAAACAACTGACTATCTTTTATTAAAGATTTAGAGGTGACCTAAGGGCAAAGAAGTTCCCAGTTTCTTCCGACCCTTGGTGTCGCCCAGATATCTGTAGTCATCAGTTGCCTCTTGATGTCAACCCCTGCCTCTTCTCCCCGCCCTTAATGTAGAAAGAGCCTAAAATTTGTACTGACTTAAGATGGTACTTTAGAATTTTAGTTCATGATCTTTTTGATTTTGCTGGTTTTTCTGGGTAAACCTGCTGTTCCTGTTAAGAGGGAAATTAACTGATACAGGAGTTATTAAGAAATAATTCTTTATGCAGATAGTAAGGGTAAAGATTCTCGGTGGAAATTTTCCTGTAATAAGAAACAAACCCTGAACCATCTCTTTTCTAGCAGAAAAGGCTGTTTGAAGGGCTGGGCTGGCAAGCTTTGATATGTAAATGCAAGCCATTAGAAATTGGGTTCACTTGACATGGTGATTCCCGCTGTCCTTTCCTTCTTAGCAGGTGTACCGGGGTCATAGCCACCTCCAGATAATGCCATGTGTTTGGAGCATCATGGTGACCCGTATTTGCATATGAAAGGACTAAGGTGGGAGGGCCACATTTTCATGGGCTACGTAAATGACACAACTGGTCAAACCAATCCCCTAAGCCTTATGCAAAGCAGACACAGCCTCCTCCAGCATCCCTAATAGAAGCAGCCACTTCTCCGCTGCTGCACGTGGGGTTTGCTGTTTGTTCGAGTCCCGGCTCCCTCTGTCTCTGTATGGGGGACCTGTTTTCTTCTTCCTTCCTTCTTTCCTGCCTATTAAACTTTTTGCCCCATAAAACCACTCCACGTGTGTCTGTGTCATTTTATCCAAACCGGCGTGAGACCAAGGACCCTGGTGTTCCTCCAGTCATCGGAGCCATATCAACACCAACCCTTGTCTTTCAAGTCTGGTTTTTGAGCAGCAAAGGGCTGAATCTGGGTTTGGTTACAATTTCTCAGCTCTCTCAACTTTTTTTTTTTTTTTTTAGGTCTAAACATCCAGAGAAGCCTAATTGTGAAGTAAAGTTTAACATTGAAGTCCAATACTATGTGATGCTTTAACATCTGTTGAAATCAAGGGGGTCTCAAACGGCGTGGCCACAACTTCCTCTCCTCCGCTCATGTACATAAAGTCTCCTAACCAAACAACTCTCCTTATCAACACGACCAGGTGAAGTTCCTGCTTATCCCTGAGCACAGAAGGTTTTTCAGTTTTCTGTCAGACCATAGATCAAATGAGGCAATCACATTTTTCCCAGGGAGGGAAAAAGGACAGGCACTCTCTTGAAACTACAAAGCCTGCTTTCCACAGTTGCTGCTAATCCACTGTGTTTCAAGGACACCCCCATGTAACTCTGCATGACATGCTGTGCCTTTCTCCCTGGGACTGTGAGTCTACGTGACTAAAACAATGCTGTCCATCTCATCTGTCCAATTGCAGGTCTCATGTCTTGAGTCATTCTCATAACCTGGAGTGGGAATCCCTTCCTCATGGACAAGAAGAGAAAATGATTGAAACACTATAGAATAAGACTAATCCAATAGGAGAAATACAACAAAATAATTTGGTTATATTTTAAAAATATATGGAAATTTGTTTGACCTTTTTTTTTTTTTTTTTAACCAAAAAACAAGGAGGACATGTTTTGCGATATATTTTTAGGGAATTACATTTTAAGTTTATGTTTAGGGCACTAAACAGAAGTTTAGATTGTAATGAATTCATTAATATGCCTGCACTATCCAGAAATTCTGATTTTTGAAACCTGTACTTGATGGTGGCCAATGGGAAATAAAGGTGAAATGCTAGATACGTGTTTGGTTTTATTTTGCAATACATAAGAATTTCTCCTAAGTACTGCGAAAGTGGAAATTATAAGGTTATTCACCCATTCCCTCATTATGACCCTGGAGGATAACCATAAAGGCCTTGTTTCACAAAAACAGAAAGAAGAACATTGGTGAGGAAAAGGTCAGTTTATCTGAAAAATACTCTGTTGGCTGTTCTCTGTAGACCACAGATGATTCTGCATGGAAATGGTTTCCCCAGTTTCAATAGGGAAGATAAGATACGTGGGTAGCACAATCCAGGTAGCTGTAATTAACCTTCAAAGGTAAGGTAGGAACAGTAGCAGTAATTGACTGTCAAGCTGGGAATTAGAATAGTTTAAGCTGCAGAGATTTTTGATTGCCGCTAATTATTTATGGCATCCTCATGACTAAAATATAAAGAAAGTTTATGAAAGCCTCACGAGGTCTATGAAATCAAACTAATTTGATTCTGTTAAACAGAGATTTGGCTTTGGCCAATGCAGTATATAAAAATCTAGACCTAAACCAGTAACAAAGAACCTTGAAATAAATGAAGGCCAGATACCAGTAAGAAAGAACTCCGCAGCAAATGCACAAGTATAATATGGTAAATCTTTCTTCTACTATTTCTGAATAATCTAACTGTACACTGAATAAAAGGAAGTGGAGAGAAATTTTAGATATAATTGAATATTGAACTGGGTTGCTATCAATACCTTGATTAAAAACAGTACTATTATGTGATGCCGATCAGAGCTGCAGCTTTGTAGAGGATCACGAGATGAATACATTCTGGCCATAGTTTTTCTTGTGGTGGAAACATTTTCCCCACACTTCTATTGCATAGCATTGCATAAAATGGATGCTTGCCATATGTATATGAATTTTAATGTGGGCAAACAATTTCCAATTGGTTTATGAAATAAACATCTTCGTTGTGTTCACTTTCATAAGATTTATGGTTCCCTTGACTTCGTATGGAATAGAAGTTGATTAGGGAGATAAGCAATAGATTTTATTTCCTGTACTATCTCTTTCCTACACTAACTCAAAGATAAATTTATAGTAGCCTCTTTAGTATTAATCATTTGCTGATTACAAAAGAGGTGAATAAATATTCAGAAATAGCACATTTGATCAAAATATTGTTAATTCAACTTGAATAAAAGTGACTGCGAGAAATTCCTATAGAAAAAAATTTAATATTATTCAAGAAATTAAGATCATGGCTGCCTAGTAACAATTCAACTTTGATTACATAAGCATAACTTAATATATCTATGAAGTAAACGAAGTCGTTATGTTAATAAAATGTCAAAATCAAGTTCATCATGAAATCAAAATAGAAAATTGTAGCCTATCGATTTCTAAATATCATTTATCTATAAAATATAGGTTAATGTTATTTCGTGAGGGAAATGAATATTTAGTTTCTAAGTAGCTGTCTCCACAACTTATAATTTACAAATTATTACTGGAAACACTTTTCCTGTCAGCCACACACTCAGATCAAATCCCGCCCTTTTCTGCCTTGTTCTGTGCCCCAAGAAACTTCCCTCTGTGAATGACTAAGTTTGGCCTTCCCTGCTTTTTGCATTCAAGTTGAGTATATCTGATAAGAATAAAAGATTATCAGAAGAAATAGATCATATGTAAGTTGAGAATATTTTTTATTTATTACTCATTACAAGCGATCAGTTTTAGCATGATAGATATATGCTAGTCTTAAGTTCACTAGCAAACGGGAATACACTGCATAAATGAAATGAGCGTGGTCAAAATAAATTTAATAGTTGGTGCAGTATAATGGAAAGTAATTAAAGGAGATCAAAATTAAAAGAAGAAGCAATTTCGGTGTCCCTGTAAACTTAACTCACACTTACTGAGAGGTTACAATAGTGGGTAGGAAGTGATTAATTTTATCATCCTAAAGCAACATGCTTTCTATTGTTAATCTGAAGGACTTCCGAGGCAGTGAGTAGCTAAGGGCAGTAACAATAAAGATTTGTTTCAAAAGTTAGAAAAGAAAATAGAGGCGAACACACACACACACAATAGAAGCAAGGAAACAACGACGACAAGAAAGAAATTAATGAAACAAAAAATGCATATGGAGTAGCAAAAACATCAAAATTTAGTTTTTAACAAGACTAATACATTGGTAAATCCTAGCAAGGGGGTAAAAAGAAAAAAAACAGAAAGAGAAAAAAGAAGACAAAATAAAATAAGAATTAAAGAATTCTGCAGGATCTATTCTGCTATCATAGAGTCTGCAGAAATCTACAAATGATACTTTAATGACAAAATTTGCCAACTAAGTTGATGTTTTTTATATTTAAAAAAAAAAAAGTGCCTGAAAAACACAGCACAACTGACAGGAGAAGATATATAAAAATTCTGAAAAGTACTGCATCTATAAAATTATTTTAATCTGCCATTAAAAGTCTTGCCAGAAGAAAACTTCATGCCCAAACGATTTCACCATTAAAAAACTACCAAATAATTACGGGAAAAAAATAGCAAATCTTTAAATGATATTTGCCAGAGTTAAATAAGGAAAAAATGCTTCCATACTCAGTATGAATGATATAATCCTGACAGAAAATCAAGAGAAAAATAGTAAAAGAGAAAATGTTGGTGGGTTGGGGGCAAGTGCAAATTGTTAATGGGTACTAAAATACACTTAAAAGGAATAAAATCCAGTATTTGATACTATAACAGGGTGACAGTAGTCAACAGGAATTTATTGTATATTTTAAAATAACTTGGCCGGTCACAGTGGCTCATGCCTGTAATCCCAACAATTTGGGAGGCCGAGGCGGGTGGATCAACGGAGGTCAGGAGTTCGAGACCAGCCTGGCCAACATGGTGAAACCCCGTCTCTACTACAAATACTAAAAATTAATGAGGCGTGATGGCTGGCACTTGTAATCCTAGCTACTCAGGAGGCTGAGGCAGGAGAATTGCTTGAACCCGGGAGGCGGAGGTTGCAGTGAGCCAAGATCGTTTCATTGCACTCCAGCCTGGGTGACAAGAGTGAAACTCCGTCTCAAAATAAATAAATAAATAAATAACTTAAAGAATAGAATTAAAATGTTCCTAACAAAATGAAATGATACATGCTTGAGATTATGGATACCCCAATTACCCTGATTTGATTATAATATATTGTACGCCTGTATCAGAACATCACGTGTACCCCATGAGTATATACACTCATTATGTACCCATAATAGTTAAAAATTACATTTTTAAAAGTTAAAGCACAGTGCAACTAAATGAAATTCTAAAAATATGTTTTACAAAATCCATCAGTAGATTAAAAATAAAAAATAACTCAGCACATACAGTTAGGGTATCCTTCAGGAATGCAAATTGCTTACTATTTTAAAAATGTTTTGGCAATTCTGAAAATTCCTTCTAGAACAAGGAAGATAAAGCTATTGCCTAATATCACATTGAAAACATTGAATAAAGCTTATTCATTACACAAAACTGCTAGAAATTTGAATACTACAGATATTTCTTACACTAGAAAAGGCAAACTATGGCCCACAGGACAAATGTAACCCATTCTTGTTTTCTAAATAAAGTTACATGGAAACATAGCCTCAGCTATTCATTTGATTATTATTTCTGGTAGCTTTTGTCCTGAACTGTCAGAGTTTCATAGTTATGACAGAGATTATGCTCTGCAGGTCTACAGATACATACACCCAACTCTTTATAGAAAACATTTGATAATCCCTCACCTACAGTAAAATGTCTAAAATTTCACAGCGAGATTGGGATTATAAATCTAGCTGCTACTTTCTTTCCTATTTTATTAGAAGATGTAGTCAGTATATTAAGACAAGAAAATAAAATAGTGGGTATAAAGATTGGAAAAGAATAAATAAAAATGCCATTATTCATAGACGGCATTGTGTACCTAGAAATGCTATAACAATTACAGACACTAGTGTATTTAATAAGTAAATTTATGTAGGCCATTGGATAAAGATCAGTATAAAAAATAAACTTTATTTCTAAACTCCAGTAAGAAAATATTAGATGTGAAGGTTTAAAAACTCTATACTGTTCATTATATTAAAGAAATTTAATCACATAGAAATAGTTCTACTCAAATATATACCAGGTCTTTACACATAGAAATATAATATTATTAAGATACAATATGATAGATCTCAATAAATCAAAATGTATGCCATGTTTTTGTATTTGGATGCTCAATATTATAAAAATTCCCATCTTCCAAACTGATCTATAGATTCAATAAAATCTCAACAAAGTTCCCAAAATATTTTGAGGGAGGATATATGGTAGCAGTTTGACAAAGTTGCACTAAAATGCACCTGAAAATGCTAAGAAAGCAGGATACTGAAAGAAATACTGTAAAAAAATCTTTAAAAAAAGGGTGGATGGCTATACCACCATATTCATTACAAATCTAACGAGATATATACAATCATTTTATGAAGAAGATTATTTAACTTGTTGAAAGTCTTTGAAGAAAATCTAAATTAATTAGAACAATATTTTTACCAGAGTAAATCTCTATATCATGCACATGTCTATTTTTTCCCAACTGGAAGTTTCATAAACCTCAAAGTCAATTCTAAAACATACATCAAAAAGCAAATTCCCTGAAACAACCAAGATACTTTAAAATAAAAGGAAGTAGAGCAAATGTCTGACTGGTATCTATCTATATCATGAAACAATTTAATTAAGCAGAGTGGTGATGAGGTTCAGGACCTCCTACCCCATATAGTACATTGGCATTTGAGAAAACAACAGAATCAGAAAGGCTGCCCTTTGATTTTCTCTGACCTTTTTCTCTTAAAGCAGGACATAAAACCTAGGAAAGATTTTCCAGCTTTCCCTTGAAGCAGGTCATAAGACCCTCATTGGAGGGGTATCCTCTATACCAAGAGGAAAGGAGCACCCTTATCTCTGAGGACACAGGAATACAAAGAAAAATCTGAACAAACAGGTCTTGCTAAGTTCCTCCCAGTTTATTCCCATTAAATCATACATTTTGTCCAATCATATTTCTCTGAAACTGTCCACTCTGTAAAACCTGTAAAAAATCCACAGGTTCACCCATTTCTTTGGGCCTTCATTTCCTTATGAAGACTCCCAAGTCATGTACTTTTTATATGAAATATATCTGTATGCTTTTTCTTATTAATTGTCTTCTGATATAGGGGCTTCTGTGAACTTAGAATGGGTGAGGTAAAGATATTTTTTCAACACTTCAGAAAGATATTTTTTCTTGCCCTTGGTGTTAGGGCAAGGTTAGAGCGGTAGATCAATGGTACTGAATAGAAAAGCCAGATACATAAATGGACATAAAGATAGATAAATAGACATAAAGATTATAACAAAGAGAAAAATCTAACATCATGAACAAAGAGTAGTCTTCTTAATTCCTCTGATTCAATTGGATATCTATGTAGAAAGAAAAATATAAAAATTGACCCTACTCACACCATAAAATATTAAATTGAGTTGAATTGCAGATACCAATGGAAAAAGTTAAAAGAGAAAAAAATAAACTAATACATTTGAAAACATCCTCATGAACTTGTGGGAAAAGATTTTAAAGTGTTTACCCAAACCTCTAAGCATAAAATAAATTACTCATTTATTCATTTACATACGTTAAATTAGGGACTTCTGTTTCTCAATAGGAAATATTAAGAAAATAAACAGTGTACAACAGAGGGAGGAAAAATATTTACAAAAAATACACATAATATAAATTTTATGTTTACATTGCATGAAAGACCTTTCATATGAATAAGAGCAAGATAAAATAACCCAATAAAATTAAAGCTTCAAAAAACACGATCAGGCACATCACAAATGAAGCTATCCAAGAGGACAATATTTGAAAACATGCTGATTTCCATTATTCATCAAGGGAGTGTAAAATAAAAATTGGAGAATACCACTACTCACCTACAATCATAGTTAAAGATTTTCTACTGGTGAAAGTGTAAATATTTTCAAAATCTGTGAAAAACATTTTGACCACAGCTACTAAATTTGACCCTATTCATTACATGTTACTCAACAAATCCCTGCCGGAATAAGAAAACATATATGCAAGAATGTTCATAGAAGAATCATCCTTAATAGTAAAAAAAAAAAAAAAAAAAAATCACCTAGATGGCCAACAATTGATTAGTAAATAAATTTACTACTGAATAGTGGACTGTTTATACAGCAATAAAAGTGATTTAAACTAATGTTGCACAAATAACAGGGATGAATCTCAAAAGTATAATGTTGCGAGATGAATGTCAGAATATACAGTTTGGACCAAATGACTCCACTTCTATGAATTTCAATAACAAACATATGTATTTATAATTTTAGAATTTGGGGTCATGGTTCCCTCTGGAGAACGGGTAGCAATTGAGGGAGATTCTGAGAGTTTCTGCTAAAACCATGCGGTAGTTTATGTTAATTCATTCAGCTGTATACCATCATAATTCTGTGCTTTTCCAAGGAAACAAGAAGAAAATTCACCATGTATCGATATAAAATAAACTTGCTGTTAAGGATGCAGATTCTGGATACACAAGTGTTTTGATTTGCATCAGGGATCTACCACTTACTACCCGGATAATCATAAACAGTTTACTTCCTTCTCCATTCTTCAACTCCTGTTCGTTATTTATGAAATAAAGGTAATATAATTCCTACCGGTTTTGAAATTTGTATGAGTAAGTGCGAATGCTATTTTCTCAATGTTTTTATTCCTCCAAAATTCATACGTTGAAATATAACAGCTGGTCGTGGTGGTTCACGCCTGTAATTCTGGTACTTTGGGAGGCCGAGGCAGGCAGATCACCTGAGGTCAGGAGTTCGAGACCAGCCCGGCTAACATGATGAAACTCCGTCTCTACTAAAAATACACAAATCAGCCAGGCGTAGTGGCGGGAGCCTGTAATCCCAGCTACTTGAGAGGCTGAGGTGGGAGAATCGCTTGAATCCCGGAGGCGGAGGTTGCAGTGAGCCTAGATCAGGAGGCTGCACTCCAGCCTAGACGACAGAGTGAGATTCCATCTCAAAAAAAGAAAAGAAAAGAGAAATAAACTTAACCACCAATGTGACAGTATTAAGATGTAGGGTCATTGGGAAGCAATTAAGTCATGAGGATCGAGCCCTCATGGATGGGAGTAGTGCCTTCATAAAAGAGACCCTAGAGATAAGATTTGTCCCTTCCACTATGTGAGGACAGAAAGAAGATTCTGTTTATGAACCAGGAGAAAGGTCCTCACCAGAATATGAAGTTGGGGGCGCCCTGATCTTGAGCATCAAGCTTCCAGACCTGCAAGAAAAACTTTTTGCTGTTTATAAGCCACCCAGGTGATAGTATTTTGTTACAGCAGCCCAGACAGACTAAGACAACACCTAAGGCCTCAGAAGAGTGCCTACCACATATAAAGCTCTGAAGAAATGTCAAACATTGCTGTTTATTAAGACTCAACTCTAATCACGGAGTAATTGTTTTGAGCTAGACTTTGTAGGAAAGTTGATTGGTTTAGATTTCTTCTCCACATGGATTCGTGGAAGTTGAACAATGGAAGACGTAAGCAGGGGTATCGTTTACGGTATTAACAACATTAGGTAAAGGGGGCTAGTGAAATGCTTTTCCTGTTCCTACGGGCAGAAGGGGGAAAACATGAGATAATCTTTAGAAGGATCGGAGGCATTTGATTCATCCAATCCAACATAGCTCCTCAGAAACTTCCAAAACAGGGCTGCCGTCTTCCCAGACATGTAACTTACACAGTCACAGGGCTCCACACTTGGCTTGATGTTGTGCTATTGCCTTCTTGAAATTCTTAAACATTTTTGAACATGAGGTTCTTTACTTTCTTTTTTACTTTTCCTTTATATTCTTTCCTTTTTTTTTTTTTTTTTTTTTTTTTTTTTTTTTTGAGACAGAGTCTTGCTCTGTCACCCAGTCTGGATTGCAGTGGCGTGATCTCGGTTCACTGCAAATTCCACCTCTCAGGGTCAAGCGATTCTCCTGCCTCAGCCTCCCGAGTAGCTGAGATGACAGGCGCCCGCCATCATGGCCAGTTAATTTTTGTATTTTTTTTAGTAAAGACGGGATTTCACAGTGTTGGCCAGGTTGGTCTCGAACTCGTGACCTCAGGTGATCTGCCAGCCTCGGCCTCCCAAAGTGCTGCGATAACAGGCTTGACCCACTGCACCCGGCCAAGGCTCTTTTTTTCATTTAGCACTTAACACTCCAAGTTATGTGTAAATTCTGCTTGTAATTGTTTTGTCAAATGCATAATCTGTATCATGTTTAAAGCTAGCTGTACGACGTGTGGACGTGTCTATAGTTAGTGGGAAAAAAAAGAGGTCAGATTTTTGCCTATTTGGCCAATGACTCACCATTCTTATCTCCAGCCACCTGCAGAGTCCTAGTGCTCCTGAGAAAACATGAATGCTCATGAATACCCTCTCTCTTAATATGAAGATAATTCTAGTCTTGAAGGAAAAGCTGTGGGAGTTCTTTAATAGGAGCTGGCTATTAAAGAACTATACTCTGAATACAAATCTCAGGTTTTACAAGAAAGGGGTAGAAGACATATCTAAATGTATTTGATTGGTAAGCTTACTTTTGTGAAACTTACTGACAATATGAGAAGTTGAGTAAGAAACTGAATATTTCTTTCATAGTAAGTTCCAGATGATAATTAAATCTGAATCTATATCGTGTTGATTTGTTTTAAATGCGATATTTCACCAATTAATTTAACATGGTAAAAACACAATTGAAATTTATGTTAACAAAGTTAAAGTGTAAAATATTACTGATCTATTGAAATAAGAATGAGGTACTTAAAAATTAAAGGGTGACTTCTTATGTCTCCTCAAGAAACTTTAAAAATCTGCTCATATTGTACAGAGAAACTACATTATTGCTTGACTTTTTGTGGTCTGTATTGAAAACAATAGAAAGTCTAAATGTAAAATTCATTAATTAGTAAAAATTGCCTTCATATTGAATTTTAATTACCACTTTTACTCAAGTACATTTTCCGTTTTATACATTTATTAGGGTTAGAGTTTGAGAACAAATTATAAATTGATCAATTTCTTTAAATAATTATTTTTTTAGAAATGTAGAAAAACAATATTTAATCTAAATTGTCACATATCACGTGACAGTCACTTTACCCATATAATAGAGATTCTTATGATTGTTAAGGATGTCTTTTGTAGATGGGATCAACACTGTGTGCAGGCGCGTGTCTGTGTGTGTGTGTGTGTTTCTATGTATGATTGGTGGAATTTATGTGGCATGTTGTATCTATAGAGCATGTTGGATGGAATGCTTTTGCAAAAAATGTTCTACGTTCCTTAAACAGCACAAATTTAACATAGAATTAAACGAGTGTTTGCATGTAGAGGGTAGAAATAAGCATGAAATTATATATATTTATTTTGTTGCTCTATGGATGCCGATGCCTACTATATCTAGTTTCAACTAGTGCTACAAGACACACACACACACACACACACAAAAACTCACTGGAACTGACAAATAGAATGAGTCAGGTACCTATGGAAATTCCAACACAGTGATGGGGAAAAAAAATCAATACGACTAAGATTTGGGTTTTAACAAAACCCCAAGTCAAAGTATTTTATTAGTTCAGTAGAATCAGTGATCATTTCCATTATCTAAATAATAATTTTTTCTAATTCCTAAACACCTTTAGACAAATATTTATATTACTTATTCCAGTTTATTTGAATGAAAATCTCTAAGCTGAGGAAAGGATGGAAATTCACGATAAACCAAAAGGCACAACTTTTGACATATAGTAAGATCTGATACACATATATATGTGTGTGTAATTATTCAAAATTTAGGGTTTTGTTTTAACAATACTCATAGAATACTATGATAATGACAAAAATCCTGAAGAGGTTATGAGGGGAATTTTAAAATAGTTCTCTAATTTGCTGCAGAATTACCTGCCACCACATCACTTTTATCCTAGGCAAAAATCTACTCCTATTCCTAAGATTAGCTGTCCTGTCTAAGATCAAAGGCTTTTCTGAACTAGAAAATGTATTGATAAATAAGTGATTTCTGAGATCTAGATCAGTAGCACATGACGATGCAATTTCAAGTTGTAGCATTTGACAGTATTTTGCAAATCTAGAATAAATAGCTCTGATATATTTCACAGTCTTATTGAATTCAACCTTGTTACTAAATCCCTGCATTTAACTTTTCTGATTAGCACACAACTGTTCCATTTCCTTTTGCTAGATGTCTGTCTGAATGGTTCACAACATGGCTGACCTCACTTGAAAGCTGAATATTTTCTTGGTTGTCATCTCTCTACATCTATGTTTTTGCCCTGCTCCACAAGCAGCCTGGTACATGGAGTGCATTCACTAGTGTTAACTATTCAAATGTAACTGCATAGATGACTATAATTTTAGTACACTGTGTATGAGTTTCTTAGTGCTGCCAGAACAACGTACCAGAATTTGGGTTGCTTAAAACAATGCATTTATTATATACAGTTCTGAATGTTGAAAGTGTGAAATCAAGGCAGAATGGACTCCTTCAGAAAGTAGTGAAGAAGAACTTATTTGTTCCATGTCTCTCTCCTAGCTTCTGGAAGCTTCTAGCAGTCCATGGTGTTACTTGGCTCTAGATGCATCAACCTGTTCTTTGCCTCCATCATCACATGACATTCCCTTCCTCTGTTTCTTAGTGTCCCCTCTCTTCTGACAGGGACACCAGTCATATTGAATTAAGTCCTACCTTAATTCCATATAACCTCATGTTAACCTGACTATACATGCAAAGACCCTATTTGCAAACAAGGTTACATTTACAAGTATTAGTGATTAGGACTTCAACATATTTTTGGGGGGTGTACATAATTCCAGCCAGAACACTATGTTTTAAAAACCTAACAAAAACATGGCCAGCCACTGTGGCTCATGCCTCATGCCTACAATCCCAGCACTTTGGGAGGCTGAGGCAGGTGGATAACCTGAGGTCAGAAGTTGAAGACCAGCCTGACCAACATGGTAAAACCCTATCTCTACTAAAAATACAAAAAATTAGCCAGGCATGGTGGCATGCGTCTGTAATCCCCCAGCTACGTGGAAGATTATTCAGAAGAATTACTTGAACCTGGGAGATGGAGGTTGCAGTCAGTTTAGATTGCACAACTGCACTTCAGCCTGGACAACAGAGTGAGACTCAGTCTGAAAAAAAAAAAAAAAAAAAAAAAAAAGCACATAATAAGAGCTAATGTAATGTATGAGCATATGGAAAATAGTATTATTACTATAATTCCTATTGTACAGGTGAGTAAAGTGATATATTAGTATATTTATTGCCTAACATCACAAACGTGATAGAGTAAGTTACACATGGCTGTAACTTTAATATTCACATCATTAAAATACCAAAATTTACAGATACAGCTGAGCTTATGCCAAAATCTAGCTAAGTATTTTTCTAACATAAAGTATGTCTAAAATTCAAATGCTTAAATATAATATTAAATTTTATATTATTTAGGTTTAATTTTTTGTAATCACTGCCTTTAAATAACATTGTTTCTGACAATTCCTAATATAAAAGCCTGTTTTCTATACTGACTATATAGACTGCAGAGAAAGATGTTTGCCCTGGACAAGTAATTTAAAACTGTTAGGGACTGTAAGTAAAAATTTGTGAATCTTGGAGTAAGCAAAATATACATATAGTTATGTGTGTAATGTGTGCATGATATAAAAAAGTAAAGAAAAGTGTCTCAAATCCAATTAAGAAAACATACAATGTAAAGTCCAAAGTGAATACAAGGGTAGTATATAGCAATTTATGCACGGGAATATAAATTGCCAGAAATTCAATCTGTCACACATATAAAAAATGCAGGTCCTTCCAGAATATGTAAAACATCTGAATGCGTCTAATGCAAGAGGTTACTTTCTTAAAATCTACAGACAACGGGGTGTTAAAGTCTCCCATTATTATTGTGTCCCTTTGTAGGTCTCTAAGGACTTGCTTTATGAATCTGGGTGCTCCTGTATTGGGTGCATATATATTTAGGATAGTTCTTGCCTATCTTGCTCACTGCTGTATCCCTCAGTTCTTGGCATAGTGCCTGGAGCAAGGGAGACACTTAAATCGTATTTCTGATTGAACGATTGAAAGAAAGGTACTGGCCAAGCCCTTGCAGAGCTTACCAGCTAATGAGAGAGACAGGTAGGGAACAATAATCACCTCAGAGTACCATTAGACAGATCAACAAAACAGAAAGTTAACAAGGATGTCTAGGACCTGAACTCAGCTCTGCACCAAGTGGACTTAATAGACATCTACAGAACTCTGCACCCCAAATCAACAGAATATACATTCTTCTCAGCACTACATCGCACTTATTCCAAAATTGACCACATAGTTGGAAGTAAAGCACTCCTTAGCAAAGGTAAGAGAACAGCAATTGTAACAGACTGTCTCTCATACCACAGTGCAATCAAATTAGAACTCAGGATTAAGAAACTCATTCAAAACCGCACAATTACGTGGAAACTGAACAACCTGCTACTGAATGACTACTGAATAAATAATGAAATGAAGGCAGAAATAAAGATGTTCTTTGAAACCAATGAGAACAAAGACACAACATAGCAGAATCTCTGAGACACATTTAAAGCAGTGTGTAGAGGGAAATTTGCAGCACTAAATGCCCACAAGAGAAAGCTGGAAAGAACTAAAATCGACATCCTAACATCACAATTAAAAGAACTAGAGAAGCAAGAGCAAACACATTCAAAAGCTGGCTGAAGGAAAGAAATAACTAACATCAGAGCAGAACTGAAGGAGATACAGTCACAAAAAAACCTTCAAAAAATCAATGAATCCAGGAGCTAGTTTTTTGAAAAGATCAACAAAATTGATAGACTGCTAGCAAAACTAATAAAGAAGAAAAGAGAGAATAATCAAATAGGTGCAATAAAAAATGATAAAGGGGATATCACCACCGATCCCACAGAAATACAAACTACCATCAGAGAATACTATAAACACCCCTATGCAAATAAACTAGAAAACCTAGAAGAAATGGATAAATTCCTGGACACTTACACCCTCCCAAGACTAAACCAGGAAGAAGTTGGATTTCTGAATAGACCAGTAACAGGTTCTGAAATGGAGGCAATAATTAATAGCCTACCAACCAAAAAATGTTCAGGACCAGACGGATTCACAGCTGAATTCTAGCATAGGTAAAAAGAGGAGCTGATACCATTCCTTCTGAAACTATTCCAATCAATAGAAAAAGATGGAATCCTCCCTAACTCATTTTATGCGGCCAGCATCATCTTGACACCAAAGCCTGGCAGAGACGCAACAACAACAACAAAAAAAAAAAAAAGAGAGAGAGAATTTTAGATCAATATCACTGATGAACATCGATGCAAAAATCCTCAATAAAATACTGGCAAACCAAATCCAGCAGCACGTCGAAAAGCTTATCCACCATGATCAAGCTGACTTCACCCTGGGATGCAAGGCTGGTTCAACATATGCAAATCAATAAATGTAATCTATCACATAAACACAACCAAAGACAAAAACCACTTGATTATCTCAATAGATGAAGAAAAGGCCTTTGACAAAATCCAACAGCCCTTGTTGCTAAAAACTCTCAATAAACTAGATATTGATGGGATGTATCTCAAAATAATAAGGGCTATTTAAGACAAACCCACAGTCAATATTATACTGAAATGGCAAAAACTGGAAGCATTCCCTTTGAAAACTGGCACAAGACAGGGATGCCCTCTCTCACCACTCCTGTTCAACATAGTGTTGGAAGTTCTGGCCAGGGCAATCAGGCAAGAGAAAGAAATAAAGGGTATTCAATTAGGAAAAGAGGAAGTCCAATTGTCCCTGTTTGCAGATGATACGATTGTATATTTAGAAAACCCTGTCGTCTCAGCCCAAAATTTCCTTAAGCTGATAAGTAACTTTAGCAAAGTCTCAGGATGCAAAATCCATGAGCAAAAATCACAGGCATTCCTATACACCAATAACAGACAAACAGAGAGCCATATCATGAGTGAACTCCCATTCACAATTGCTTCAAAGAGAATAAAATACCTAGGAATCCAACTTAGAAGGGATGTGAAAGACCTCTTCAAAGAGAACAACAAGCCACTGCTCAATGAAATAAAAGAGGACACAAACAAATGGAAGAAAATTCCATGCTCATGGATAGGAAGAATTAATATCGTGAAAATGGCCATACTGCTCAAGGTAATTTATAGATTCAATGCCATCCCCATCAAGCTACCAATGACTTTCTTCACAGAATTGGAAAGAAATACTTTAAAATTCATATGGAACTGAAAAAGAGCCCACATTGCTAAGACAATCCTAAGCCAAAAGAACAAAGCTGGAGGCATCACACTGCCTGACTTCAAACTATACCACAAGGCTACAGTAACCAAAACAGCACAGTACTGGTACCAAAACAGAGATATAGACCAATGTAACAGAACAGAGCCCTCAGAAATAACACCACACATCTACACCCATCTGATCTTTGACAAACCTGACAAAAACAACAAATGTAGAAAGGATTCCATATTTAATAAATGGTGCTGGCAAAACTGACTAGCCATATGTAGAAAGCTGAAACTGGATCCCTTCCTTACACCTTATTCAAAAATTAATTCAAGATGGATTAAAGACTTAAATGTTAGATCTAAAACCACAAAAACCCTAGAAGAAAACCTAGGCAATACCATTCAGGACATAGGCATGAACAAGGACTTCATGACTAAAACAGCAAAAGCCATGGCAAGAAAAGCCAAAATAGACAAATGGGATCTAATTAAACTAAAGAGCTTCTGCACAGCAAAAGAAACTACCATCAGAGTGAACAGGCAACCTAAAGAATGGGAGAAAATTTTTGCAATCTACTCATCTGACTAATGGCTAATATCCAGAATCTACAAGGAACTTAAACAAATTTACAAGAAAAAATCAAACAACCCCATCAAAAAGTGAGCGAAGGATATGAACAGACACTTCTCAAAAGAAGACATGTATGCAGCCAATAGACACATGAAAAAATGCTCATCATTCCTGGCCATCAGAGAAATGCAAATCAAAACCATAATGAGATACCATCTCACACCAGTTAGAATGGCGATCATTAAAAAGTCAGGAAACAACAGGTGCTGGAGAGGATGTGGAGAAATAGGAACACTTTTACACTGTTGGTGGAACTATAAACTAGTTCAACCATTGTGGAAGACAGTGTGGCAATTCCTGAAGGATTTAGAACTAGAAATACCATCTGATCCAGCCATCCCATTACTGGCTATATACCCAAAGGATTATTAATCATGCTGCTATAAAGACACATGCACACATATGTTTATTGCAGCACTATTCACATTAGCAAAGACTTAGAACCAACTCAAATGTCCACTAATGATAGACTGGATTAAGAAAATGTGGCACATATACACCATGGAATACTATGAAGGCATAAAAAAAGATGAGTTAATGTCCTTTGTAGGGACATGGATGCAGCTGGACACCATCATTCTCAGCAAACTGTCACAAGGACAGAAAACCAAACACCGCATGTTCTCACTCATAGGTGGGAATTGAACAATGAGAACACTGGGACACAGGGTGGGGAACATCACACATCGGGGCCTATTGTGGGGAGAGGGGAGGGGGAAGGGATAGCATTAGGAGAAATATCTAATGTAAATGACTAGTTAATGGGTGCAGAAAACCACCATGGCACATATATGCATATGTAACAAACCTGCAAGTTGTGCACATGTACCCTATAACTTAAAGTATAATAATAATAATAAAAATCTACAGACAACACAGGAAATGCTTAAAATTCTGTATTACATGGATTGCAAATCAAACTGAATTTGTTCAGGAATTAACCAAGGTGCCATTAAATCCAGATCAGAAAAAAAAACCTTATGCATTTCAAAAGAAGTAGCCTCTCAACTTGTGAATAAAAACTTCTCATTTCAGTCACAATACAAGAAGTTACCCATTTCCTTAGGAAAAAATCTTGGAAAAGTAATATTCCTTTTCTCGCCTTCTGGTAAGCCTTATGTTGGGTGATGCCCAATTTATTTGCCATCTTTTAAAGGATCAGAATCAGTAGAGACTACTAATGAAAATATTGTAGTAAAGTTTCCCACACACAAATTAATTTTCTTGTTTCTTCTCATATAACCAATGCAAAATACGAATATAGCTTTCTAATTCTTAGTGTGAAGCTTTGAATTTATAATCTTTATCCATGTCTTTGGTTAGACTCCAAATTTTCTTATTTTCCTCCCCAAAACGATTCAACTTATTAAACAAGATCATGAGGTGTCCTAATTTAGTAACTTTGAACTACATCAAACTGGGCAATGATTCTAGATTTTTTTCTCCCTGGAAAATGGGGAGTTCTTTTTGTTTATTCTTGCCATTATACGTAAAAGGTATTTGGTTTTAGAAACAAATATTTTAAAAACGGTAAGAATTTAATACATTTTCTGCCACAACTAATGTATTTTGTCCCTTTTTTAACCATTCTTAGTTCTTTTCTTCTGTGATACTTACCTCAAGGTCCATTTTGAAGTTATTTTTACATAGACAAACCAGTCAATGTACCAGAAAGCCATGGAGATGCCCATGGTTCTCAATTCCTGAATACATAAACTTTTTGAAATGTGTGAAATTAACAATAGATATATCCTGAGTAATGAGGACAGAAGATAAAACTGGAGGACAGTCTTGTGACTGCACTGGGACCTATTTGTGTTTTTATCAAATAATTAGACACCTGGCATGTATGAATGATGGTTTTACAAATTAAATCCGACTTGAGGTCAAAGTAAGTGTATTGTATATACATGATGATCATTTGTTAGAACAAGTGAAATTTGTTTTTTTAAGCTGCTTAGGCTTGATGAGTCATAAACAAAATTATGTGGAATGTGAAAATAATTGAACTACTTAGAACTAACACCCACTCAGTGATAGGTGATTAATCCTGCTTTAAAAGAAAAAAAAAAAAAAAAAAGAATAGTCTCAGAACTGAAGGTCACCTCCAGGCACAGCTATGCTTATCTACTTGGAGCAGAGCTTTAAAAATCCTATATTTAAAGATATCTGTGATTGATATCTCATACTATTCGTTAGAAACATAACCCTCTCCTTAGTCAAGCATCTAATCAATAGCATCTCTTTAGGTCTAAGGATCCGCAAGTTTATTACACATAAGAGTTGCTTGAGAAGCTTGTTAGTGATGCAGATTGCCAAGACCCACTCCAAGAATTCTGCTTCATTTAATGGGTTTGGAGGGTGCAGTAAGAGGTATTATAACAACTTCCAAAGTGATTCTGTTTTATGGACTATGCTTTTGGAAACACTGCCATCAGGTTAACCCAAACCCCTTTAAAATCCTTTGCAATGACCTTCCAATTAAAATTATCTTGTCCATGACCATCTTGTAAATAGACAAATAGTGGAATAAAGAAAGAAGTAAGAGGCAAATATCTGACCTCTAGACTGAGTTTACAGATTTCCTAAGTGGACTTCAGGTCATTTTACTTTTTAATACAATGTAATTTGTTTTGTTATATTTCATTTCTTTTTCAAATAAAGTAGAAA
This sequence comes from Macaca thibetana thibetana, assembly GCF_024542745.1. Lineage (NCBI taxonomy): Eukaryota > Metazoa > Chordata > Mammalia > Primates > Cercopithecidae > Macaca > Macaca thibetana. Next base: position 66,760,453 of record NC_065594.1, read on the forward strand.
AATTGAATGTTATGCTCTCAAGATTATATTAGAATTACAGCTTTATGCTTCTGTATTTATTTTTAAATATAACCCTTTTAAATTAGCTATATACCTATTACTAACTATACTTTTAATCATATATTTATTATTTATAATATTATGTTTATTATTATTTATATTAAATATATTATTATATTTATTATTATTATTTCTTATCTGTGTTTTTTTTTTTTCTAAGAGAGTGTCTCCAACTTCCTTAAGATGCAGCTGCTTCTGGTACCCATGTGTATATGATATAATCACCCCATCTTATTGGGCATTCTGGTTTTCAGTTACAATACATTTTAAAATGGTTTATTTTGCTGGCAGCTGTTTACTCATTCTTAGACACTTTGAGTGCTTCTCATTCATATTCTCTCTGTATATTGAGATTAATGCTAGCTGACTGTTGCCCTACTTATTAATAGTCACATGATCGTACTAGTTAATATCACTCATTTGTCTGTTGTTCTTGAGGCTATACAGTCTCATCCCATTGAGATATTCTGCGACATCTTACGTTACTAATTTATCTATTTAAACTTACCCATTTCCTCAGGAAAAAAACTTGGAAAAGTAATATTCTAATAACAATTCTTCAATATAAATGACTTCAGTGAGAGTTCATTTAGGAGATAAGAACTACTCTTAAGTTATTAAAACAGTGAGAATTTGACATAGAAAACTTCTTTCATAGATAATAAGTAGCTGAGACAAAGAAAGAGATAGTATCACCGGAGCTCAGAAGACAGGACCAACATACAAAACGTAGAATCACAGGGGTCTGCTTAGGCATCTCTTAGGCACCCAGAAAAAAAGGCAGCAATGACAAGAAGATGCTAAAAACAACAAGGAAAGGAAGTACCAGTCTCTCTGGCCCTCTCATTTTGTAATATCTAACCAGCACCCCTCATTGGAGAAAATCAGCCAGAAATAAGTTGGCATGAACTTTCACAGGACATAGCTCATAAGGCTCACTCACCCTGTGATGCTTTAGCAGAACAAGTAATAGAGCAGAAAAAGTGTATGAGGGCAAAGTGTTCACACTTGGCACACAGAGTAAGTATACTGCCACACTACCATATACATTGTAAAATAATGTTAATGGTAATTATTATTAGACAAAAATTAATTGATATAATTAATTTTAGAATTTTAAAAGGTATATTTCTCTTATATTGATGGTAAGCATTTGGATATAGTAGTTTTACTTATGGGGACACTCAAATGATATAGTTATAAAGTATTGAGAAGAAACAGGAAAATCTAAATTAAATGTTCACATGCAATGGCAGACAAATTGTGTACATTTGTTAAACCAATAGCTGATGGCAGTGGTAAACTAAGAAATAAAAATAAAATTAGGGCCGGGCGCGGTGGCTCAAGCCTGTAATCCCAGCACTTTGGGAGGCCGAGACGGGCGGATCACGAGGTCAGGAGATCGAGACCATCCTGGGTAACACAGTGAAACCCCGTCTCTACTAAAAATACAAAAACTTAGCTGGGCGAGGTGGCAGGCGCCTGTAGTCCCAGCTACTCGGGAGGCTGAGGCAGGAGAATGGCGTGAACCCGGGAGGCGGAGCTTGCAGTGAGCTGAGATCCGGCCCCTGCACTCCAGCCTGGGTGACAGAACGAGACTCCGTCTCAAAAAAATAAATAAATAAAAAATAAAATAAAATTAGAAAATTAGGCTTTTATTCTGATTCATGTGGCAGGCCAAGCTAACATAGCTTTCTCTCCAGGCAAAATAGAACAGAATTTATGGCTAAGAAAATACGTAGTATTACATAATGAAAATACAAAGTTAAGTTTGTAAAAGAAAAATCCCATTGTGGCAACAATCATAAGAGGTAAAGGAAAGTAGAAACATTATTATAAAAATACTAAATACATTCAAAAGGGAGATGAATATATTAACTTGGAACATGAAAGTTATAGTGAAAGATCCACCACATTTCTAGAGATGGAAAATCAAATGTCTGAGATGAAAAATAGACTCTATGGAGTGATACGGATAGAGCGGTTGGTCCACAAATGATATGCCTATGTCTTAATCCCCAGAGCCTCTGAATGTTACATTATATGGAAAGGGAAATTTTGTAGATGCCATTTAGTTAAAAATCTTGAGATGAAGATTTCATCCTGGATTATCTGAATAAAGATGCAGAGTTAAAAAGAGCTACATAGAGGGGAAGTCGATGTGAAGAAGGAATCGAGAGTGAAATAAACTGAAGGATGCTGAAGACTGACAGAACCCGGCAGGGGACAAGAAATGAACCTTCCTGAAATCCTCCAGAGAAGGTGTGGGCATAATGACACTTCGATTTTGAACTCCTAGCTTCCAACACTGTGACAGAGTAGTTTTTTTAAGCCATTTAGTTTGTGATAATTTGCTATCGAACCTTAGGAATTTAATACACGTATTAGCAGAAGATTAGATAATGGGGGAAAAGATCTTATTTACAGCTATAGAAGCTATCGAAAATGAAACAATTACAAAATACAAACAGACAAAAAGAAACAAAATAGCATCAGTGAGTTGAATAAAAAAACTTTAAGATAAAATAAGGATGTCCTTAGGGAAAGGAAATGACGGAAAAAAAATCTGAGGAAATAGATATCAAAATATTTCCTAATTTGATAAAAACAATAAATTCATCTATCAATTGAGTAAAGCCTCAATGCATTTTACAAATAAGAAACAAAGAGAATAATATATGAACTCAAAACGTAACCAATTTCCTTAATACCAATAATGAAAAAGTATCTTTAAAACAGAGAAAATAGAAACATTGTGTACAGAGGAACAAAGAACAACAGAAGATTTCTCACTGAAAATAATTCAAAACAGAAAACATTACATTAATTTTAGTAATCAAATCTATTGGGAATGAATGTTAGTAAATAGTCAGATAAGTTTTAAACAAATTGTATCGTATAAAATCTGATTATAATTTGGCAATATGCTTATAGATTTAAAATATGATTATAAAATACTATTTTCTTTATGTTTTTAACATATAGTTATAATGTAGCATTATGTTTATATTTGTACAGTTTAAATGAAGGGCTGATGATATTACATTTCCCATTTTTTATTCTGTTTATAACAAAATTTAATTTAATTTTATAAATTAAAATTAATTTTCTTTTGGAGACTGCACATTGCTCTAAAGAAGGATGTGACACAGGCTTTCTGTATTAATCATGAATTCTTCCATATCACCTATGTCCCTGTGCATATATTAAATTGATAACATGATACATAAGAACTCTGAAATTAAATGTAAGCATGACTAACATGGCATTATCACTAATTTTCACATGTGCAAAATTTCTTTTGTAAGTGAACAGCATTACTCTGATATGAAAACCCAAAAAATAAGCACAAAAAAATCCCCTAACTATATAGATTAAAAATTTATCAAAAACAATTACAAAATGAATACAAAAGTATATTTTTTAAATACAACTTCCATATGTAAAATGAATGCATTATCATCCCATTTTGTAACACCAAATATTTAAAAAATGATGTATACAGCTGGGCGCAGTGGCTCACTCCTGTAATCCTAGCACTTTGGTAGGCCACGGCGAATGGTTGAAGTCAGGAATTTGAGACCAGCCTGGCCAACATGGTGAAACCCTGTCTACTAAAAATACAGAAATTAGCCGAGCATGGTGACACATGCCTGTAATCCTAGCTACTCGGGAGGCTGAGGCCAGAGAATCGCTTGAACCTGGGAGTTGGAGGTTGCAGTGAGCCAAGATTGTACCACTGCACTCCAGGCTGGCAGACAGAGGGAGACTCCATCTCAAAAATAAATAAATGCATAAATAAATGAATGAATAAATACATACATAAATAAAATAAAAAGTAAAAAATAAAAAAAGATGTACACTCCAGGGTCCAGAATTTATAAAATTATTAATTTTACTGATACATCAAAGACATTCTTAAAGAAATTACAAACCTCATACCCACCACAAATGTGTGTAATATGAATGCTAATACAATTTGATGTGTCACTGCCTTGATTTTTGATAAGGTGCCAGTGGTTTTAACCATCATCCACTTTGACAGCGTCAGTATAAATGTCAACAGAGTAGAAAGGGCAAGTAATGTATTAGTATTGTTATTAAAATGTTTGCCCTCACTAATTTTTAAGGAAATTAATATTTCCTTTATGTGAAAATATTTATCTGAATCTCAGTAATTTGATCAGATTGAATTTAGTGGTTTTACTTATTCCCTACATTCTGATGAAAATATCTATAATTTTAAAATAGTAGCTTTTATATGTCTGCTTTACATAATTGTTTCACAATTAATATATTTGTCTGTCTAGGCAAATCTGCACATATGCATGGGGGGTACGTGGCATACTCTTCAAAATGTTAATGCTTTTTATATCTGAATGGTTGAAAGTGTGCTTTTCTTATTGCTAACATTAGCAATGAATATTTTTCCTGTGGCATATATTAAAAAAGAATATCTTTCAATTTTACAAAAATAATATCATTGCACAATACAGTGGAAAAGACCCTGGAAGAAAACAGCAGCCACAGTTCGTAATGTGTAAGAGTACTTTGGGTCAGACGCGTTGTAGGAACTTGCCAGCCCAGCATGATTGTTTTAGTTCCCTGATGTACTGAAGAATATCACAGCTCAATTCAAAGCTAGTTGTGTCAAGCCCTTCAGACTTGTTTCTCATTTAACAACTGAAGTTATCTAAATTGGTCTATTCCCACATGCCATACTATTTACTAGGAACTTTGTTAGGCACTAGGGATGAAGAAGTCAAATAAGATTTTGTCCCTGATTGCAAAGAGCTTGTAACCTAATTTACAAGTCTAAATGTAACTTCTAAGCCTTATGGTGCCATTAGTGTAAAAAGGGGTTGACAACCTTCTAACACCTAACGCAAATTGATATTCATAGTAACATTGCTTTTGGAAAATGAGGCCATCTTGAGATCTAGTGATCTATAATTACGTACCATGTATCATACATTTTCTGCATACCAGGCATTATGATAAGTACTATCTAACAATTAAAAAATTATTTTAAATTTGTAAATACCTTCTGAGACACATTTGAACTTCTCAGTTTTACATTGGTGAAAACTGAGGCTTAGAGAGAAAAAGTAATTTTCCCAAGGTCTCCTATACATGCATGGCATATTCAGATCAAACAACTCACTCCACAGTCCAGCCTCTTCCCCATTCTATTATCCTGCCTTTCTGCTTAGCTAGCTACTCAGAGGCAAATCCACTTATGATGATGAAAGTTAAGCCATCTCTCAAATATTCCCAGAAATAGTGCAGATTTGTTTTAATCCTCAACTCAATATATACTGGAAATGCGGACTAGACATAGTCTGCAAAACGAGATTTATTATTTTGATTGATGCCAGGTGAGTATCAGGGGTTCTAAGACTCTTATCTGAATTGTATGGAGTATAGCTCACATTATAATGAAAGTTGCTTGACAATTGTCCTTTATCAACATATTTCCAATAATCCCCACGGTAGTTATATTTGTGAGAAACTGAGACATAGCAATGCTGTCAGACATATTATGTTTGGAAATGACGTAAAACTAAAGATATCATTGAAACTAGGAAAATCACAGTTTAGTTCTTACTTAGACCTGATTTTCTTCAATTGGGTTGGGAAGCATATGAGATTAACATAGAGTTTGTTGTTTATTTGCTTATTTTTGGTTGGCATCCATTTTTTTAAATCGTCATTGCTTTTTTATTCAGAGACCATTGCAGAAACTATGCTTGACATGAATGAAATTTATTCCTAGATCTTGCAAATTGTGGTTTATGGAAACTTTATGACTAATTCAAGCTTGGTTTTCACTCTTCTTTGGCTACAGCTGGTATCTTTTCCTTGCTATTCGTGAAATAGGCCTTGATGTTTTTTTCCTTCTGACTTATTTATAAGGTTCTGCCATTTGTGCAAAACATGTGTTCTACAAACTATTTAATGGCCAGCAAAAGATAAACCTGCCTGCTGATGTCTTCTCTGATTTATCATGACTGAGGCTGAGTTTGTCCTTACGTTAAGCCTATTACCACATTCTCAAAACATTGACATTAGCTTTGAAGTCTAAAGTTATTTCATATATGTTTATTTGATTTGATCTATTCTAATACATAAATTCTTTTTGATATCTATCTGCTATCTTACACTGCTTTATCCTGTCAGGGAATACTCAGTAGACCCTTAGAAAGTGTTGTATGTGAGATTTATTAAAAAACAAAACCAAAGAACATATCCACTTTTACAATCATCCAAATTTATGCTAAATGTTCTATTATTTTTCTTATGATCCAATTCTGTTTAGTAAAATCACAGTGTTACCTACCTCACATTATAGTTTACAAACTAAAGCATATATTATTTCAATTTGCCTTAGCTAAATTTCTGGAAGATAACAAAGGTGGATGTCACTTTTTTCCTAATTTCGTAGTTGACAGACACAAACTTAAAATGTTAATAGATTTGCCCCAAATTATATAAAATTTGGATTAAGGGTCTGGTTCTAGAAATAAAATCTTTCAATGTCAAACCTAGCGTTATAATTTACCTTGATATTTTCTACTTCTTAAGGCATATTATCATATTATTTTAGTTTACTCATCACTCAGCTTATAAAATATTGAAAAAAACCAGTAATACTTGGTGTTCTCTTAAATCTTGAAACTATATATTATACATATTATGCATCTGAGTCAGTAAAAATCACAGTGATGAAGTAAATGTTATTTAAACTTCCATCATGGGTTGTAGCCTACTTCATTACAGGCCATCTATTCCCAAATCCTACAAAATAATTTCTTCCAAATGTTAAACCTCCTGTCAGTCTTGTAGCGTTTAATTATTTCCATTTGCAGTAGATGTAACCCAGAAGCCAGCCTTTATTTTGAACTTCTAATGGTGAGAATGAGATGTGAGAAAACTGTTGTTCTGCAAAAGTGGCCCTGGATAAGTATGATCAAAAAGAACTGAAAATATTTGATCTTGGAACAATGCAAATCATTTCCAAAACAAACTGTCCTGCATTGACAAGTACATTTACAGATCCTCACTTTCAGTTTTTCAATATGTATTGATAAGGCATAAAACATGAGATAGTCCAGATTCAGAAATGATATGAAAGAGATTTTTATCTGAAAATTGTTTTTCGAAAATTTCCAAAATGCTAGGACCTTGCAATTTTAATTTTTATGGAAGCCAGTTATTCTGTAGGACAGTAAGGGGTTTGTTAAGGTTGACAGTGTTATTATATAATATATTAGAAAGATGCCAGCACTTGAAGGCAGGAAAAGGGTTTTGCCATCAAGTAACTGAGATATACAAATGTTCCAGGTCTCCTGGAGAAACCTAAAAAGCCAAACAGCTTCCACTCTCAAGAAGCTCTGCCTAATACAGGAATTCATGACAAATGTGGATATAGAATCTACATGTTATAATGATGCAAATTCGGCATTAGGAATGTTCAACCGAAAAACAGCTTCACTTCAATATTAACGTATGTAGAAAATAATTGTGAACAAGAAGATAGCTGTTTAGAGGGTTTAAGTATACATTGTTATTTAACTGGTACAGAGAAAAAAATAAATTCTGAGTAAAGAAAACTGAATAAGCAGAGAAATAGATATAAGAAGTTATAAGGCATATTTGGCAGGAAATAAATATGTCAATTTGACTGGTACAAAGTGTTACCGGAATGTGAGTCCGCAGTTATCCTGAGAAACTCCAGAGGGGAGACTGCAGATCTCAGTTCTTTGTCTTCTGGAAGGAAATAATTCAAAGGAGACACACAGGCAAGGTTTAAAGCAGGAGGGAAAGTTTATTTCAAGAGAAGTGAGAGTTTATTGGAGAAAGTAGATTACACCTGGAAGAAAGCCAAGCAGGCAACTTGAAAAATCAAGTGTCTTGGATGCATCTTTCTTTTGAGTTTTTATACTCCTTAACTTTTCCTAGGCTCTTTGCCTCCACCCTTTGTTCTTCCTCTGGGCAGGCTGTTGCTCAAGTATGGTGTATTAACGCGGTTCTGTCAGCACTTTGTTGGGGCCGCATGCGCAGTGTGCTTAATGAAGTCCTGCACAGGCACATTAGAGGCAATTTGCCCTTACTGGTCAAGGGCTCTCAGAGGAAGGTGAAATACTGGTTAAATTTGACTTTTTTGCACTCTACTGCACATGCTGGAAACTTTGTCAGGCTTGCTAACTAAAGGTGTCTTCTGTCTGTTGTAAACCCCTGCTATTCCAAGCGCCAGTCATGGGCCATTGTTAGAGGCCTAATTTTATGCCCACTAGTCTTCCCCTCGATGAGAATAAGACAACTCTGGGGTCATTACCTTGTCCTGCTCACCATTTCAGAGTACACATTTATAACTGCCTGACCATGGCTTGACAAATGCCCAGCATTCCTGGGCCCTCTCTCCTGCCCTGCTCACATCTATCTACCTACTCTAACAAAAGTTACCGTGAAAAGGAAGCTCAGAAATCAGGTAGAGGCAATTGTTTGGGACAATTCAATAACACAGATCACCATGAATGCAAAACGAAAGAATTAGGTCTTCCTGTAGAAAATAAGGGGGCACTGAATGTTTTAAACAGAATTAGAATTACTCTTCGGCAAGTTTTATCTGCCATTGGCATACATTTATTAAATGAATTAGAAACTGAAAGTAAGGAACTCAGCTGTGAGCCACTACAACTTAAATTATCCAGATTGGAGATGAAGGATGCTAGAAACAAGGCAGAGGGTTGGTCTCAGGAATTTTCTAGAAGGAACCTTGACAAAGTATGGTAACAGATGGAATTATCGCAACACTCCTCAATTTTTTTCAGGTTTGATTCATTTCAAATGTGATAGAACCTGATTGAGACATTTTGATACCACAAAAAGAAACCCTTAAAACTACCCCACAAATGGTAGCCTCTATTTATTTTGTTTTGTATATGCTATATATTTTGTCAAGTATTGTACCTATATTCTAAAAACTTTATAAAGTGAGTATTAGACATATTTTGCAGTGAGGAAATAAAGACTCAAACAGAGTTAACAATTTGCCCACATATCCGAGAAAGCACATGACAAATCCAAGGTTCGATTTTCAATTCTTTATTCACAGAAGAATGAAATATCACATTGCTCCTTGCAAATAATTCATCCATTATTTCTTTCCATCCATCTCGCTTACCACAAACTGTCGAATGTATGTCTGCTAATCTGCAACCAATTTTGATGCTCTTTGTCCTGTAATTAATACTTACTATACTTTCTAAGAATTTGAAGAAGGAATGCTTAGGAGAAAAAAACTCCACTTGACATTTCTTAACCTGCCTTATAAAATTTTAAATCTTCTTGTGTCCCTCAAAAAACCCATTTTTAAGATGTTCTCACTTCAAAATATTTTTAAAAGATTTAGGGTAAAAGCTTTTGTTGATTTTTCCTTTTCCACGTATTTCTTAGAAGAAAAAAATATAGAAAATACAGTAATCTTGGTGAAGGGCAGAAAGGGAACTGATTTGTGAGGAGGGTGAGGAAACACAAGGAAATCTGACTGGAGAGTTTTTCTCTAAGAATTGTGAGGCTCACTTTTAGTATTCAGATAAATGCTAGCAATTTTAGGCTTGCATTTGAAAGGATTGATACATGAGACTAAAAATTCTATAAGATTTTAAACCTATTAGGTTTTACAAGCAAAAGAATATTATGGGTTGGGTTTGTGAGAGTATTATGGTCAGAGGTGTTCATTTTATCAAAAGCAAGAAACTTGAGAACCAAAGGGCATATTGCCAAGGTCAACTGATACTAACGTTTTATTTGTATGACTGTTTTTAATGTCCCTTCATTTTCTTCTATCTAGTACAGGTCAAAATGATCACTAGCATTTGAGCTATATTATTTAATTTTTTTTGTCATGTTTGCAAAAAGCATACACTCTGCTCTCCCTCTTTGGTTAGTCTATTAACTGTTAGCATTACAGCAATTTATTTTTCATAATTTCAAACATACTTTATAATAAATGAACATTCAAGTTGGTTGGAAGATTTAAAAAATTTTTTCAAGGCAGCAATATGATTCCATTTTTCTGTGAAGGTATCATGAAGTTTTATTTTAGCTTTAATGACTTGGACTTCAAGTAGTTTAATGAATGTGTAAGCGGGACATCTTCTATAGACATTCGTTCTTTGATTTATTTGGCCAGTATAGACCTTATCAGAAGGATGAATTTCATTCATAATAAACATTCTAACTTTATCCAATTTGAAAATAGTGGCACAATATAAATATTAGGAAATTCATTTATACTGTAGGCTATTAATTAAAAGTATAGTTGGCATTATTCAAATACTTTCATAATTAATGCAAATAAGCTATAAATAAATCATAATTATTAGTAATATTAGTAATAATTATCTTTTAGGTCTTCTTTGTTCAGCAGTTGATTTTAATTTGCTTAATGAAAACTTTATCAGCAGAGCAGAGGTAAGGAAATTCGACTTCAGTGTTTTTCTTCTCATAACACTACTCAAATCTTATCTAATCAGTAAAACAACTTTGAATTTAGAAACAAATCACAACTTTATTGGATAAGGCAAATAGAATAAAGTCAATTATGACTTGTTAAATTAAAATCCTATAGTTGAAATGTATATTGTCCAGAGAGGATTTCTCATTAAAATTTTGTTTTTCCATAAGATCCTAGAAAATTATTCTGTATTATGTATGATAAATATATTGATTGAAATATTTTTATCCTTTACAATAGAGAAAAATAATGGCCTATGTTATTACTTATAATATATTGTCTATTATAAATAAGATATAATAAATATCAAATTTTACAACATTTTTATCAACATACCAACAATTGTGTGTCTTAGAGCAAATACTCGAGGATTCAAATTCAAACTGTAATTCATTTATTTGTTGTATCTCATACCCATTAAGCATATATTTATTAAGAATTTCTAGGTATTTTCAATTAAAGTGAAAGTAGCAGAGTAACTATACTCACTAGCTGCCAGTGTGGAGGGAGAGAATAGTTAACTAATAGTTAAATCAAAGCCTAGTACTCAGTTATGAAAATTGCTGCTTCACAGAGTTAAAACCAAAGATTATCTGTCTGAATTAGTGAATAAGATTTAGCTATGATCTATGTAGTTTAAAAGCATGGACACAAAATATTGAAATGATTTAATATAAATGATAAAAAATGTATACCAAGCAAATAGTATGCAAAGAAGACTGATGCACTGATATGGTTTGGCTCTGTCCCCACTCAAATCTCACCTTGAATCATAGCTCCAATAGTTCCCACATTTGTGGGAGAGACCCAGTGGGAGATAACTGAATCGTGGGGCCAGATTCCCCCATACTGTTCTTGTGGTAGTGAATAAGTCTCATGAGATCTGATGGTTTTATAAGGGGAACTCCTTTCACTTGGATCTCATTCTCCACTTCCACCATCCATAAAAGGAACGATATGCTCCTGCTTGTCTTCTGCCATGATTGTGTGGGCTCCCTAGCCACGTGGAACCATGAGTCTATTAAACCTCTTTCCTTTATAAATTACCCAGTCTTGGGTATGTCTTTATTAACAGCATGAGAACAGACTAATACAGTAAATTTGTACCAGTAGAGTGGGGTGCTGTGTAGATAATCAAAAATGTGGAAGCAACTTTGGAACTAGGTAATAGCCAGAGGTTGGAACAGTTTAGAGGACTCAGAAGAAGGCAGGAAAATGTGGGAAAGTTTGGAACTTTCTAGAGACTTAAATGGCTTTAACCAAAATGCTGATAATGATATAGACAATGAAATCCAGGCTGAGGTGATCTCAGATGGAGATGAGGAACTTGTTGGGAACTAGAGTAAAGGTGATTCTTCCTAAGTTTTAGCAAACAGACTGGTGGCATTTTGCCCCTACCTTAGAGATTTGTGGAACTTTAACATGAGGGAGATAATTTAGGGTATCTGGTGGAAGGAATTTCTAAGCGGCAAAGCGTTCAAGAGGTGACCCGGTGCTGTTAAATGCATTCAGTTTTAAAAGGGAAACAGAGCATAAAAGTTTGGAAAATTTGCAGCTGCATGATCAGATAGAAAAGAAAAATCCATTTTCTGAGGAGAAATTCAAGCTAGCTTCAGAAATTTGCATAAGTAACGGGGAGCCAAATGTTAATAGCCAAGACAATGGCGAAAATGTCTCCAGGACATGTTGAGGTCTTCCCGGCAGGCCCTCCCATCACAGGCCTGAAAACCTAGGAGGAAAAAATGGTTTCATGGGCCAGGCCCAGGGCCTCCCTGCTCTGTGCAGCCTAGGGACTTTGCGTCCTGCATCCCAGCCCCTCTAGCCATGGCTAAAAGTGGCAAAGGTGCAGCTTTGGTGTTGCTTCAGAAGGTGCAAGCCCCAAGCCTTGGCAGCTTTCATGTGGTGTTGAACCTGCAGGGGCATGAAAGTCAACAATGGAAGTTTGGGAACCTCCAGGTGGATTTAAGAGGACTTATGGAAATGCCTAGATGCCCAGGCAGTAGTTTACTGCAGGGGTGGGGCCCTTATGAAGAACCTCTGCTAGGGTATTTGTGAAAGGAAAATGTGGGGTCAAAGTCCCCACACAGAGTTCCTACTGGGGCCTTGCCTAGTGGAGCTGTGAGAAGAGGGCGACATTCCTCCAGACTCCAGAATAGTAGATACACTGACAGCTTGCACTGTCACCTGGAAAAGCCACAGACATTCTATGCCAGCCCCTGAAAGCAGTTAGGAAGAGGGGTATTCCCTGGAAAGCCAAAGGGGCAGAGCTGCCCAAGGCCATTGGAGCTTACCTCTTACATCAGCATGACCTGAATGTGAGACATGGAATTGAAGGAGATCATCATGAAGCTTTAAGACTTCACTGCCCCACTGGATTTCAGATTTGCATGGGTCCTTTAGCCCCTTGATTTTGGCAAGTTTATCTCATTTGGAATGGGTGTATTTATGCAATGCCTATTCCTCCATTGAGTCTAAGAAGTAACTAACTTGCTTTGTTTTTACAGGCTCTTAGGTTTAAGGGACTTGCCTTGTCTCAGATGAGACTTAGGACTATGGACTTTTGAGTTAATAGTGAAATGAGTTAAAATTTTGGGAGACTGTTGGGAAGGTATGATTAATTTTGAAATGTGAGGACATGAGATTTAAGAGGGGCCATGGGCAGAATGATATGGTTTGTCTTTGTACCCACCCAAATCTTATCTTGAATTGCAGCTCCCACAATTCCTGAGTGTAGTGGGAGGGATCAGTGACAGGTAATCGAATCATGGGGTTGGCCTTTCTCATGCTGTTCTCATGATAATGTATAAGTCTCATGAGATCTGATGGTTTTGTAAAGGGGAGTTCCCCTGCACTTTCTGTCTTTTCTGCTGCCATGTAAGGTGTGCTTTTGCTCCTCCTTCACCTCCACTGTGATTGTAAGGCCTCCCCAGCCATGTGCAATGGTGAGTCCATTAAATCTCTTTCCCGTATAAATTACCCAGTTTCAGGTATATCTTTATTAGCAATGTGAGAGCAGACTAAAACATGCACCTAATAGACAAAATAGATTACAGTGGTACAGTTATTGATAGTGATAAATACTGCTGTTACCTGAGAAAAAAATTTTCACCAAAAGACATAATTGCATAACTCTAAGCTTTCAAAAATACACCTTCAAATATATAAAGCACAGATAAAAGTAAATGATCCCTTTTTAAATCATCTATATATAGTCCTACTTTAGAGCTTCTCCATAGATCAAGGACAGAAAATGCTCTATAAGGACAGAGAGGATCTGAAAACCTCTATTAACTTTATTGGCCTAATGGATATATTGAACCATGTAATAAACACATGGAGATATTTTTTGCATAAAGCTGTAGCTAACTGAAACATTTTATTAGGTGTTTGGAATAAAAGAACTATATGTCATCAACTACCTGTACTGTTTCTCATTTTCCTTTCAAAGTTGAAAGAATTTTCCACATAGAACCCATTCGTTATTTTCTATTACATGTGGTTGATGACTGATATGATTCCAAAGACCCAATATAGTATTCACAAAGTGTCTCGAATACCAGTATAAACTATATCTCACATTAATAGAAAGTTGCAATAAACAAATTCAATCTTTAATTATAAAAAATAAAACAATTGTTAATGACTTGTTTCTATGTGCCTGAAATAAATTCCAATTGCCTAGGTACCTGGTGAATGTTGTAACTTTATGCATCTTAGTAGCTATATATAATAAATTATTTATTTATCCTGAATTAAATTCTTGGCTCTTCAAATGATTAATTAGCTGACAGAAATATTCTGAATATTTTAAAAAATAAGTTATTATTTTTAAATAATTATTAAAAAATAAGATATTATTTTAAATAATTCTGGGAATTAAAAATCCCCAGAAAGACTAAGCTTCGATGTCCCACCAACTGGAGGAATGGGACTGTGAGTCAGAGGTCAAGGGGAGTGATGGGAAACAGAGAAAGCAGTTTTCTTGTTCACCTGAGTGTGTGACTCAAGATTCTGCCTACGTAGATTGATGCTACCGGAAGATTTCCAAAAGATCTATTTAATCTCATCTATTTAATACAAATAACAAATATTTGTTATTGATTGAAGTGTATCAGATACTGGACCTTGAATCCTGGGGTACACATAGGACTATGGCAAGAAACAACATTTAAATATGTACTGTTTTCAACATTCAAATTAGGGAACTATGGGACAGAAAATAGGTTTTTAATATGTTAAATTGTGCTAACAGTTATAATAAAAATATGGTAAAGTGGGTTACAGATTAATGGTATTATGCATTTCATAATATGGTTATGGAAGACAGTGATGGGGTGAGCCTGAAGGAACTGTGATTGCATGCTTCCGGGGAAAATTAATAGCATGTTTGATGTGTCTTAATGTCAACGAATATATGAGGAAAAATGCAGGAAAATGAAGAAAGGGGAGTAACAAACCAATACCAGAGAAGACTCAAAGAGTAGGAAAGAGACTTTGTGATTTACTCACATAAGTAGAAATGAAGTGGTGAATTTTGAACAAAAATATGACATGCAATGAACAATATTATGAGTATCACTACACCTGCTAAGAAGTCAAGAAGAGAAACTACACAAAAGGATGCAAAAAGTAGAAAAAAAAAATCCAACAATAAAATAAAAGCAATGTCAATTAAGCTTGGAGTAATTTCTAAAGCCTAACATATTGTGTAAGTGGTATGGACAAAGAGAAAAAAATGAGAATAGAAAATCTGTTTTAAGAAATTATAACCCAAAATGCTCTGATACCAAAACCAGACACAAACATTCCAAGAAAAGAAAACTATATACTACTATCACTCAAGTACTAAGAAGCAAAAATGAATGTAAGGGTGGAAATATGGATGTAGAACTATTATATACTTTTTTTTCATTATTTATGAGAAATAATGTAGACTTAGGAAAAAATGTTAGAAGAACCTGATTTAAAGCTGTCTAATCTTGATATGTTTTGACGATAGAGCCCACAGGATTTGCTCATGAATAGATATGGTGTGCAAGAGCAAGAAGCAGAAAACTTTTGGTGTGAGCACATTAAAAAAGGGGGTCATGGATCTTAAAAAAACGGAAAGCTAAAGAGAAGCAGATAGTAAAGACCAATATAGTACACTTTTGTTGTTTAACAAGATAAGGTGACAGAAAAATTTTACATGTACCATCACTTGACAGAAGTAAAACTAGACAAACAAAAACTACAGTTTTCAAACTTTGGAAGTCATGTCATGAAACACAGTTATCCTAGGGAGATATGAAACAAACCAGATGAGGCCCATGATTCGTAAGCCTACTGCCTTGACAGAGTTTCCAAACTGTGGCAAAAGGAGAGGTGATCCAGTGAACTCTGAGATGAATAAATATAGTGAGAATTCAAGAAGAACAAGGTAGATAGGAACTGGAGAAAAGAGTAGTAGAAAGAAGATAAAAGCACAAAGAGAAAAACTATGGATACATACAAATGGTCTTCCTCAAACATTCAGCAGAACACTGATTAGTGCATGAATATCAAAAAAAAAAAAATGTTCAAGGCTAGAGAAAAAGTAACCAAAAAGAAATACTGTGATTCGTATCTAGAGGTGACATAAGACTTGAGATAACACCCATTTCCATAAACCCATTAGAAAGCCTCGAAAGTCATAGAATGTAAAATAGAGCAGAGCGAAGAAGAACTAGAGTCAGTACTGCAGAATCATTATGGCTAGAATAAATTATGCTCTTGTCTTACCTAATAAATCTTAAAAGTAGGGGCCCACAATATCTGAATGTTTTTTAATTTTCAAATAATTGAAAGCTGGTTGTGGTGACTCATGCCTGTATCCCAGCACTTTGGGAGGCTAAGGTGGTGGATCACTTGAGGTCAGAAGTTCAAGAGCAGCCTGGCCAACATGGTGAAACCCTGTCTCTACTAAAAACACAAAAATAAGCCAGGCGTGGTGGCACACAGCTGTAGTCCCATACTCAGGAGATTGAGGCAAGAGAATCGCTTGAACCCAGGAGGTGGAGGTTGCAGTGAAACCATATTGTGCCACTGCTTGCACACACACACACACACACACAAGTATATACATACATTTATAAACTTAGTCAAAACTTCAAAATGTGAAATTCACCAGCATCCAAGTGAAAATTGGCATCCAAGAAACAATTATCTGACATATAAAAAATAATTATCAACCAGACAATGAGCAAAACAGAAAAATATGACACATAGGAAGGAGAGAAATCAATCAATAAAAACTGCACTCAAACTGATAAAGAGTCTAGATTGCACATAGGGACTTCACATACATTATTATATATCTCACTGATAAAAACTAGAGAAAAGATTGAACATATTAAACAGATATGTGGATTCTACAAAATATGTGAATCAAATTTCTAGAAATGAAAGGAATAATGGCAGAATAAACTTTTTCAAAAAAATGGAATAATGGAATGGAAGTCAAGAAGAGAAACTACAGAAAAGGATGCAAAAAGTAGAAAAAAAAATCCAACAATAAAATAAAAGCAATGTCAATTAAGCTTGGAGTAATTTCTAAAGCCTAACATATTGTGTAATTGGTATGGACAAAGAGAAAAAAATGAGAATAGAAAATCTGTTTTAAGAAATTATAACCCAAAATGCTCTGATACCAAAACCAGACACAAACATTCCAAGAAAAGAAAACTATATACTACTATCACTCAAGTACTAAGAAGCAAAAATGTTTAACAAAATTTTAACAAAACAAATCTAACTTTATCTAAAATGTATATGCACCATGACCAAGAAAAGTTTGGACTAAGATTGCAAAGTTGGCCTCCTATTTGAAAATCAATCAATGCAAGTCAGCATAGTTATAAACCAAAATGAAAAAAAATAAATAATTGCTTTAGAGCATTTAAAATGATGTATTTGTCAAATCTTGGATCAATTCCTGATAGAAAACATTCTTCAAACTAGGAATACCCTCAACCTGATAAAAGTCATCTAAATAGACTATTGAAGCAGTGTCACTGTCTGGGGTAAATACAGGAGGTTCATGGTCTCACACTAAGGAAATCCATTATGCTGACACACAAGAAGTGGGTTTAGGAGCAGAGGTTTAATAGGCAGAAGAAAGAGAAAGGAGAATAACTCTCTCCTGAGAGAGGGGTGCCCAAGTGGGACTTCCAGCCCTTGTAAGAGTGTGTGGGGTTTTATAGACAGGCTTGAGGAAGTGGTACCTGATTTACTTAGGGTCCCAAAACTGGTTGGACTAGTTGTGAAGTTAACATAGCACACAAAGAAGCTGGCCGCCCCTCCCTAATCTTTTTATTATGTAAATGGATTTTTTACTTGGCCAGCACCATGTTGTCCTCTTGCTACTACACATACGATTGGCAAGAAGGGAAGATGGAGCTGCGATATTGCACATGCCTGGTCCCCAGGTAGCCTTTTCCTATTGACACGGCTGCTGGTTTTCACTCGTGCAAGCTACCATCTTGCTTGTCTATGTCTGCAGCTCTATTTTACAGGCTATTCTTTGTTAGACAAGAAAATGATTTGGGGGCTGTTTTCATTAGAAGGAAAACCTTATCGAGGACTCCCATACCCTCAGTAACTGCCTAAGTAATTTCTTTTTAACTCCTATATCAGGATGTCTAACATAATACTTAGCATTTCAATTTCTAATGCTTTTCCCCTAAAGTCAAGATTAAGGCAAGTATTTCCAATCACATCACACCGCATCAACATTGTATTAGGTTGTAACCATTGCAGAAGCCAAAAAAGAAAATGTGATAAAAGGAGTCTTTATTGAAAGGTTCAGGTAAACTGTTTTATTCACAGACAACATGGTTACTTATAAAACCTGATGAAATGCACAAAAAAGCTAATTATTATTATTAATAATAATTAATTGCATTTCTTTATATCAATATAACTAATCAGAAATGAAAATAAAAACAGGTTGAGCACTGTGGCTCATGCCTGTAATCCCAACACTTTGGGAGGCCGAGACAAGCAGATCAGCTGAGGTCTGGAGTTCAAGACAAGCCTGGCCAACAGGGCAGAACCCCATCGCTACTAATAATACAAAAATTAGCCATGCCTGGTTGTGTGTTCCTGTAGTCCCAACTACTTGGGAGGCTGAGGCAGAAGAATTGTTTGAACCCAAGAGGTAGAGGTTGATGTGAGCCGAGATCATGCCACTGAATTCTAGCCTGGGCGACAGAGCCAGACTTCCTCTCAAAAAAAAAAAAAAAAAAAAGAAAAAAAAAAAAGAAATTAAATAGAAACATTGCCATTTATAAGAGGATATACAATATTATATATTAAACAAAATGCAATGGCTGTACACTGAGAACTTGAAAATATTTCTAATATAAATTAGCTAATACCTAAATAAATTGAATTGAAAGTTATAACATATTAATTGTTCCTCTGAAGACTCAGTATTGTGAAAGTATCAATATTCTCCAAAATGTGATGATGGTAGAAAGTGTTAAAGAGCTTATTGTTATCAATTTCTCCTTTGGTAGAGAGGTAGAGATAATAAGGTAAAGAGAATAAGGTACACTCCTAGGTTGTTAGGAGTTTTATTTCCTCAATGAGAATGATATTTAGAATAGGAAGGGCAATAAGAATCATATTTCATATCGTATGCGTTTCTTTTCCAGGGATCTGCATTTCTGGGTATTAATAGAGGAGAATCTTACATCTGTCTATTAAAAAATCTTTATTTTTAAAAAAAATTTTAATTCAATTTTAACTACTTTTGATTTGGGCAAAGAAAATGTTTTTTAAATAAAGTTTTCTAATACGCATACGAATTTCCCTTTTTAAAAAGCACCAGGTGCAGGGGTATCTTATTACACAAGTAATAATCCGTACAGATAATCAGAGATGATGTCCCTTTTCTAATGTTATTTATATTTATAGCAAGATCATAGAATATTTGACCTGGAAACAAACTTAGATAGCATCTAGTTTAAACACTTCCTTGAGGAAAAGAGACACCAGAGAAGAAGTTAGGCAATTAATGGTAATGTTGAAACTTCAGTATTCACTTTATTTTCTTCTAAAATTCTAAACAAAATGATTCTCTTGTATATTTATTTATATTTTTCTTAAAGTACTCTAGCTTTTGTTACAAATAATTGTTGCGTGATTTGTACTCTAAATTCCCCAGAACAATGACAGGTTATTTAGTTTAAGAAATTTAAAAATTTGTCTTCGCATTTTACATTTTTATTGTTCACTTCTATTCATTTTTTAGTCTCAGTGAAATTGCCTTAAATAAACTAGCAAAACTAGATGCAAGAAGCAAGTGCTATCACATGAATATATGATTTGAAGAGCAATCTTGTTTGTAAATTACAGAATTGACAAGTTTAGTAAAAACTAAAATAGTTTTAGACATTTTTTTAGATCCTTGGATCAAAGCTTCTACAGATGAAACATTTGCAAAATTATTTTCTCCATAAATGTTGACCATACAAATCTGATTTCTTTATTCACACTTTATGCTTCATTTTATGGAAGACTCAGTAACCCATAACAAATTTCCATCCTGAACAATAAGAAAAACTTTTTAAGTTGTGCTTTCTTTTTAATGTACAGTTTGAGATTCTTTTTTGGTTTATTAGTTGGCTTGGAAATTTTTATTTTAAACATACATCTTACAACAGAATTCTTAGACAGTTTGCTTCATATTTTCAGCAATATTTCAGCTTTAAAATATAGTTTAAACTATTAAATGTTTAAAAAAATACACACTGAGGTTCACTCACTTATTTATACCAAAGTATTTGAATTTAATTAAAAATTATACACTTCATGGTAGAATTCTATTAAGTAAAGTTTTTTTTTTTTATAGTAATGAGCAAGTTCTTAGAGAATACGGGTTAAGAACATGGATTCTGGAATTACATTTTGCCCTTTTAGCCTCATGGAGGGTTTGCAAATGATGAAATGGTTGATTGACCCTATAGAACTGTTTTTTAAGTTTGATGCTATAATCCATTTAGTCTACTAAGTCTCATGCTCACAACACAGGACATGTTTATTGAATGATGGTATAAATAATTTAATATTATCATTTTCAGAGGTAAGTTAAATGATTCTCTGTAGTTTTTTAAAAAATTAACAGTTGTTATGGAAATTTTTAGCATACAAAAGTAAACAAAATTTTGTTATAAACTCTCAACTTCAAATTTACTCATTACTCAGGTTCAACAATTATCAGTATTCTGCCATCTGCCATGCCTGCATCATCTCCTCACTCCTCTCTAGATAATAGTGATTATTATTATTTTATAGGTTTTTAAAATTCCAAATTGCATACATTGAAATATCGAATTTTTAGCTGTATATTTTTTTAAAAAAGAGTATAGCTATATGAATCTCACTCCAATCATAAAAATCTATTTCTAATTATTCAAACATTTTTTCTTGTACTTTGCTAATTTCTCTTGCCCACATCCCAGTCTCCACAGACAACTGATTTTTTATTTACCATATACTTTTCCCAGTTATAAAATTTCTTGTAAATTGGGTCATACCGTAATGTTCTTGTGTGTGTGTGTGTGTGTCTTCTACTTCATATAATATATGAATTCCTCAATCAGGTTACATGTATCAGCAGCCCTTTTTTTATTGCTAAATAATATTTCACTGTAAGACTACACAATGATTTGTTTAGTCAACATTTGCTTGATGGACTTGCTTGTTTTTAGTCTTGGCTGTTATGGCCTAGAAAACTGGAATGACAAAAAATTTTCTTTGTATATTTTAAATATGCTTTTTTGGTTGTCTTCTCACTTCTTATGCAAATTAGCCATCGTAGCTATTTGTTTTTTCTCTGTATGTAATGTGTGGTTCCACGTATACTTTTATATGTTTTCAAGATTTTGTGTGTGTGTGTGTGTGTGTGTGTTTAACATTTAGATTTTAGCAATATGACTTTGTGCATAGGGGTGATATTCTTTGTGTTTGTCCTGCTTGGGGTTTATTAAGGTTTTGGGATATATAAATTATGTTTCACTATATTTAAGTAAATTTTGGTCATTGTATCTTTAAATATATTTCTGCTCCATCCTATAACTCAAATATATTTCTGCTCCATCCTATGACTCCTCTGTGGGAAATCAAATTCCATCTAAGCTCCGAGGCTCCAGCTTCTTATATTTAATATTTGTTTCTTCTTCAAATGGGTAATTTTAATTGTTCTATCTTCAAAATCACTAACTCCGGCTGGCCCACCTACAGTCCGCTCTAATCCATCAACAGGATATTTATTTTATATGTCGTGGTCAATGACGGTCTGAGGCTGGTGTGTGGGTGGTAAAGGAATTTACCAAGACAGTAATGAATTTAGAAAGGAAGATTTATTTAGAGGAAAGGGGGAGACATGTTGCAAGGGAACAAAGGGCAAGACAGCAGAAACAATCCAATCTGCAAAGAGGCAGGGCCTCCAGTTTTACAAGGTCATGCTGTTTAGGCTCAGTGCTTGCAGACAGGATGCCTGGGTTCAGGTAGGCAGTGATCTGGGTGCTTGTAACAGGATGCTTGGGTGCTAGTGAGCTGTTTGGAGTTGAACCCATTTCTTGAAACATTTTCTCTCCCCTCTACCTCTGTTTCTATTTCTTCCAGCTAGGTCCATTTTTCAATTATCATTTAACTCCTTAAGTGTTAAATTCAGGTGTATTTTGTTGTTTTTTCTGTAACTTACAGTTTCTATTTCTCTGCTGAAAGTTTACATCTGGTCATTCATTGCTTTTCCCCCCCCAAGCCTGGAACATAGGTATAATATCTCTTTATATAAGCTTTCATCTTATAATTGCAACAACGAGGTTTCCTTAGGGTGTATTTTTTATTGACTGACTTTTTCTTGAACATGGGTTACACTTTTCTGTCTTGTCTTATGTCTTTTTTTTTGTTGAAATGAGGCCCATATGATTAATATCCTGTAGATACACTGCATTACGTTATGTTCCATTAATAGGAAATTGTATAGTAGCAGGGAGTTTTCTTGACTGGGTGTATGGAACAGGTTCTAGTCCCCTAGTGGTAGGGAAAAATCTAACGTTTAGCATCTTTTTTTTTTTTTTTTCCAGCTTTCAGTTACTTTCACTAGGGATATGGTGATTTTCAGACCGGCATTGTTTGAAGGCGAGTTATTTGCTGAAGGTTATATGCAAATTTGAGGCTTGCCATTTATGCAGCTTGCCTTCTTTCATGATTCCCCACTAAATTCCTGATTGCTTTCTTAGCCCTAAACCTGTCTATATTAAAACTTTAAAACAAATATAACTAAAATATCATGGCAAGATCTTGATATTTTTGAGAGACGTCCATTCACGACCCTTTATTATGTTTATTTCTGCTACACCCATTTTAATTCTCATTTACTGAAGTGATTTCCTTGTACTAATGAAATGGGAAATGTTCCCTTGTCCCCCTCACAGGGCATGCAATGGGGGTGTGGTCCGCTTTTTCGGTGACCCGCTGCTCAAACTTCCAGCGGGAGAATGCAGACTGGGACAGGTTGTGGGGCTGTGATCCCACAGCAGTGTCTAGGGATGAATGTTTACAGCCGAAGTCCCAGTGGGCTTGTGTTACAGTGAGCTCTTTCAGTTTAGCTGTCCATAGGCAGCTCGTGTTAGTCAGCTCAATTAGACCCCCTGGCTTATCACAAAGACAGAAGACTTTCTATATCCCGGGATTTCTTCCCTTGGGGTACTGAAAGAATTGGATCCCACATCGGCTTGGAGAATGAGTGCAAGGTTTTATTGAGTGGAAGTAGCTGTCAGCAGATGGGGGAACCAAGAGGGAAATGGAGTGGAAATGTGGTTATCCCTTGGAGTCAGGCCAGTCAGTGGCCCAGCTTTCCGCCGGCCAAACTACGAATCATTCCACTAGTCCACCTCCTGTCCGTGTCTGTGGTGTGCTTTCCTCTCAATGTCCAGCCGCTTGTGTCTTCATCCACTGTTATGTTCCTCTTCATGTCCAGCTGCTTGTGCGTGTGCCCACTAAGGTCTCGGGGTTTTTATAGGCACAGGATGAGGGTGTGGTGGGCCAGGGTGGTCTTGGGAAATACAACATAGGGCAGGAAAACAGAAATGCCTGTCTTCACTTAGGTCCCTGGGCACAGGCCTGGGGGTGGAGCCCTAGCCAGGGACCATGCCTTTCCTTTCCCAGCCCTTCCCTGATCCCCTCCCATATCGCTAGTTGTGTATTTTGTATTCATAAACTTGGAATAATCATTTTTTACTTCTTCTCCCATCCAACCTCTCCTTTTCTGTTGTTTCTGTTTTTGATGTTTGTGTTTTGTTTTGTTCAGTTCTCCTACTATCTTAACCAAAGCTTGTTCTTCCAAATATTGCCATCACAGGGATTTAAAAGAGAAATGTTTACAGTTTTAGCCTTGGTCACCAGACCAATTCTGAGCATAAACATACTTTTTTTGTTTGTTTGTTTTTTTAAATCAGTTGATCACACGTTTTAAATCTCAAATACGAAAAGACGTAAACTTAGCTGAAATCACTATACTGTACATTATTTATACTATTTATTTATACTATTTATTTATACTATAATTCCACAAAGTGGTTTGGAAAGTTGTATTTTGCTTTCGTTGCCAAACCTTAGATCCAAAACTTCAAGTACATTCCTATTCTAATTTGGAAGTTGCCTGAAATTGGTGCGTTAAGACCTGAAATTAAAGAAAATTTTCTCTACCTTTGATGTAGCCTCAGAAAATTCAGACATCATATACCCCTTATAATATTCCTTCTACATAAAAGGTTTAAATTACTGAAAGTTTCCTACATAGTCTTTTACACTCTTAAACCAGTTATTTACTAAATATTTATCTAATGTCTCTTGAAATCATCTACTTCTTATCTGATATGCCTCTTTTGAAAAAAAAATTAGCTTATTGTGATCTCTTGCCTAAATAATCGAAATTGCCTGTTAATAACTCTCCCAGACTATAGCCGCACTTTTCTCCATGCAATTTAATTGATTATTCTAAAATACATAATTTAATATTTCAGTTCTCCCTTCACTGTTTTTTTTTTTTTTAATCTGTCAGTGCCTTCTCACCTTTAACATAATATGCACTTTTTATGAAGAACATGCCGTTGAAGGCAACACTCCTGGTTATCATAAATTACATGATCCAGTCATAATTAATTACTTGTAGCTTTTTTTTTTTTTTTTTGAGATGGAGTTTTGCTCTTGTTGCCTAGGCTGGAGAGCAATGGTATGATCTCAGATCACCGCAACCTCTGTCTGCCCGGTTCAAGCGATTCTCCTGCGTCAGCCTCCCGAGTAGCTGGGATTACAGGCAAGCACCACCACACCTGGCTAATTTTGTATTTTTAGTAGAGACGGGTTTTCACCATGTTGGTCAGGCTGGTCTGAAACTCCTGACCTCATCAGCTTCCCAAAGTGCTGGGGTTACAGGCATGAGAGGTTTTTTTGTTTGTTTGTTTGTTTTTAATGTTTTCCTTGTCTGCAACATTCTCCCTTCCAATTGCCTAGCTATCACTATTTCATTTTGCTGTAATCAGTATAAACTGTTACTGGTGTTGAATCAGTATGGGTCTGTAGCAACCTCAATTCTTGCTTCCTCAGAAGAAAGAATTTGACTGAAGGGCATAAGACAGAAGAGACCAAGGCAAATTTCAGAACAGGAGTGGAAGTTTATGTAAAAAGCTTTAGAGCAGAAATGAAAGGCAGGAAAAAAATACACTTGGAAGAGGCCCAAGCAGACAACTTGAAGGACAAGGGCAGGCTTTGACCTTTTGACTTACGGTTTTATATGTTGCCTTACTTCTGGGGTCTTGCGCTTGTTCTCCCCCAAAAGAGTGGATTGACCGCATGAGAAATGACCTGCTAGCACTCAGGAGGGGCGCATGCACATTATGTTTACTGGAGTTGAACGCAGGCTCACCTGAGGCATTCTTCCCTTTCCCTTTTCCAGTGGAATGTCCCAGGAAGGTCATATACCAGTTAAACTCTACCATTTTGCCTCTTAATGCACATGTGGGAGCTCACTCACCCCATTTCTGATATCTTATTGAGAAGCTGCCAATAACGATTGTCAGGTGTTTTTATCTGCGGGGAAACTTCCTTTCCCTGGTGCTGGTTGTGACCAATTATTATTTTAGAGGAACAACAACCTGACCCTCATCTTATGGTCACCTGACTTTCCTGGTGGTGTAGGAGGAGCCCTCTGCAGCCCTGCTGTATTAGTCCATTTTTCACGCTGCTGATAAAGACATACCAGAGACTGGGCAATTTATAAAAGAAAGAGGTTTAATGGACTTACAGTTCCACATGGCTGGGGAGGCCTCACAATCATGACAGAAGGTAAGGAGGAGCAAGTCATGTCTTACATGGATGGCAGCAGGCGAACAGAGAGAATTTGTGCAGAGAAATTCCTCTCTATAAAACCATCAGATATTATGAGACTTATTCACTATCATGAAAACAGCATTGGAAAGACTTCCCCGTCATTGAATTACCTCCCACTGGGTCTCTCCCACAACACGTGGCAATTCAAGATGTGATTTGGGTAGGGACACAGCCATACCATACCACCTGCTCATACCTGACTAGCTACCTACTGTAATATAAACCACATTTTCAGATGACTTATGAAACTAATGAAACAATCCTCTTCTATAATTATGAATCTTTTTTGCTTTTATTAATATTGAAACTGATTATAATTGATTAAATTTCCTTTTGATTTCTGTTTCTCCCATATGAGTTTGAAAGCATCCTGAGAGACTGTGTCTTATTCATTAACAGCTGTGTGGAAAATAGAAAGTATCAAATAATTTGCATAATAATGATGCATGAATGAGTACCTGTCATAGTAATAAACTATCAAAACAATCCAAATTATTGTGAATCTGTAAAATTAAGTGGTATGTTTCTTAGGTAGGGTTACAATGTAAATTTTGATGTAAAACAAATCTGGTTGAAGAGTAATAATAGTTATTACCATTTTGACATAACTAAATATGCAATCATCATTTTCATATAGTACATTAATGGACTTGTAGGTTACTATCTTTACTTATTAAATGAGAAAATAGAACTTCAGAAATGAATGGCAAGTAACTCACTGAAGATTATTGTTGCTTTTGGGATTCAAATTCAGCACTTAGGGATGCAGAGAAGGGAGGATAACTTGAGCCCAGGAGTTCGAGACCAGCCTAGGCAACAAAGGGAGACGTCGTTCTCCACAAAAAGCAAAAAAGAAAAGATTCAAATCCAGCTCTCTCAATTCAAAGTGTGTGGTTTTCATCAATTGTTTTTGTAGCTCTTATATGAAATGCATGACCCTTTGGTGAAACAAAGCCAAATAATAATGAGCAAAACATATTTCTTCCATTTTCAAATGTTATCTTCTCTGCTTTCAGAAATGCTATGCTTCTGCCAGATCTTTATTCTTTAAAAAAAATTATAACAAATTATTTTTACAGTACAGTGTTGTTACTGTATTACATATGTTCAAATATGTATTTGTTTTATGTCTGTGAGTATATATGCATATACATATATACATGCATATGCATAAGGATATATGTATAGGTATGTGCATGTTTGCATGTGTGTTTGTAGGTATATATTTATAAGCTACTGTCTGTTGAGAAGGTGAAAAATATATAAAATCTTATGAAATAACATATAATTGATCTTAACTTTTACCAACTATTTATCAACATTTTTTTTGGACTTTTTGCTGAATACATGAAGTAGAATAATATTGACTTTAGGATATTTATGACACATTCTTAGTCATTTTTTATTTGCTATATATTTTTAATTTGTATGATCTTAGCAAATCATTAACTGGAAAAGTTATCTTGTAGAGGTTTGCTCTCTTTCTCTGATAATTACTAAATTAGTATTATTAATAATATATAACATTTATCAAGTAAGTATATGATATGAATTATTTTTATGTCACTTGTTGAACTATAAATATACTAGATACTAAATATTAAAATACACTGTTCACCACAAAAATATTTAGTCATCACAGAAGTACTATGAAGATAGTTGTTATTTTGATACACATTTTATTGATCAGGAGCCTCAGTCATAAACAATTTAAATCAAGTTATGTTCACATAGCTGGTCAGTTCTGCAGCTGAGTTTCCACCAGGCAATTTGACTTTAGAGCCTGATACTACAATAGGATGTTCCCACCCAGTAGGGCGATCATTCGCTTAGTCACTTCTAGGATGTGTAGCATGATGATTAATCGAATTCAGTTTCTCACAATACTAATTATTCAGGGAACTGAAATGTTTTCATCTAGCTTGGAATACACCTCGGGGTAAATCTGTCTCATTCAGGTTACAGAAAGGAAAGTCATGATAGAAGATATGCTGCTTCATATCAAAGTTTTTGAGCCTGAAGGCAGTGTATTACCTTTTCCATACTGTTACCTACTGCATTAGAAAATCATCTGCCTTCTACTTCTTCTAATTGCATATATTTGTCAGCTCAAAGTTGTGCTTGCATTTGCCTTTTTTTAGTATTTCAAAATATAGTAATAATAGATATATATATGTATGTGTGGGTGTATCTATATACATATTTATGTATCAGGACATTTATATGAGAACTCATATGTGTTTGTAAACATATACATGGCACATATAAGGCCAACAGATTAGTTTCCAAAAAACCTTTGCAGATATCTAGTTCAAGTTCTAGATAAAATATTGTAGTTGATTCCATTTTTAACAATATTAAATTATCTTAGATTTCATTAACATTTTAAAATCAATTTGCAAATAACTTGAATATTAAAAAGTATATCAGTATTTATGCACATATCTGTTTATATATACACACAAACACACATGTGCATACACAATCACAATGTCTAAAGTATCTGCAGTTAGATACACATAGTGAAATAAAGTTTAAAACTTTTATTTTCAGTGTTTTCTGATTAAGAAAATCTTATTGATGGATTTCGAAAAGTATGTTAATCAATATTTTTCTTAAATCTGTTTGCTAACATTTCACTTTCAGGAAAGATGCAATTGGGGTTAGTAAATAATAACTAAAAAAATGTATGCACCAAAAGAAACAAAGCACTTTCTATGCACCAACAGAGTACTGTACATTCCATTTTGTACGTATTTATTCTTATAACCTTGGTAAGATATGTATATTTATTTCTATATATATAATTACTTATATAATTATATATCTCATCTATACATATCTATTTGTATAATATATAACATACATAATGCGTATATCTATTATAACCACTACATTATGATATTTGACTTATTTTCAATGTTAACTACTAGTATTCATGTCTTTAAGAACATTGTTGTAAATGTCTTTTTTCCACTTAAGTATAGCTTTTCATGTGTACTTAGGAATGGAATAGACAGGGCGTGTCTATTTTCAAATACGAAGTATTTCTAAACTGGTTGGACTTGTGAAACATTTTTATAAATACTTTAAAATGGCATTATATATGTAACTACTATATTTGTATTAATTTAGTAATATATACATTATATAATTAATGCAGTAATCATTTGTGGACTACTTACTACCTGCTGAATGCAAATGTTATGAAATTGAATAAAACATGGTCCCTTTAGGGATGTCAGGAACAAATTTGTTACAATTCATCGAATTACAATAATGTATTCAAATTGACTGTGTCATTGGCATGTGATATATATTACTAAAATACTCTTTATTGCAAAGTTTCAGTCAAACAGCAGATGGTTGTGTCATGTCTACTAAAATTAGTAATATCAGAATGAATAAAAACTATTTTTTATTTGATCCAGATACTTGCTTTTTACAAACAATATTGAATCATAATTTTCCATTTAGATTTAAACTCTGACATCTTATTCAATTCCAGGTTTTATGGAAATCAGCAACAATAATAAAAAAAGTTAGCTATGATTTCACAGATATGTATAGCTGAATAGACAGATAAACCACACCTAGAGCAAATAAAAAGCACCAATATTCCACTTGAAATTCAAACACATATTTTCTTTACCACCAACGGTCCATATATTCATGCACCGTTATACTGTTAAATCTTGGATACTATTTATCTAAGCCTTGAAAATAATTTAGAAGATTATTTATATCCATAAAGTATCATAACCTTATTTTTTAAATAATCTTTAATGGACACATGACCAGTGGCAAGCACTGCCAAAAACACGCATGTATTTAGACAAAATATATTACATGAAGAAATGTAGCCTCATATATTCTCACACCTATATAAGACAGCTTAATTTTACTCAAATATTGCATCTAATTGGTCCAATAATTTTATGTATTTTTTGCTGATTATCATAAAGGAAATTCATTAACATAATTTATTCTTTATGGTATTAGCTCAGGCCTCTCTTCTAGCTATTTTGTACGATTACAGTGAATTCCTGATTCATCTGCTCTCAGTCTTTTCTTTTTCAACTTCATTTTTTCGTATCTTCTCCTCCATTTATTCTGAAATGTGGATATCATCAATTTGTTAGCTGGTAAAACACTTGCAGAGCTCTCAATCCATATAAAAGTAATTCATACACACAAAGTGTTGCACAGTTTCAAACACTAAGCATGCGTAAAAATATTTGCTAGAGTAGTGATTGCAAAATAGAAAAGGCAATCATTAAAAACTGTTATAAATTAAATATTTCATTTATAGATTCCAATTTATTTCATACAACATGGAGAATGTACATTCTCATTACATTTATTTTTCCATCTTATAGAAAGTGATTTCAGTTACTGCCCAGTTCCCAGGCAAGTATTTTTCCCACTTTATGCCAAAAATTTTATACTACCTCAACACCAAACTTTGTAATTTTGGGACAACTCTGAGTTAGACTCCAATTAGGATGAGTGTGTATATTTCTAAGGAGGTGTTTATAATAACTGTAATTAGGTTTAAAGTTATGATTTATCCTAAAGCCACATATTTTTTCTTTTGGATATACTTATAATGCTATCATAATTACTGTAGCAACCAGCATGTATCATTGTAAGTCATGCTGATTGCACTGACTAGGATACAAGAGTAGGTCAATCATATTTAGCATAAACTTACTCATCCATTTGCTCATTATATAGATATTGAGTACCTATCATGTGTCAGGCTTTATTCATGTCAAAATTTGTATTAGGCTGCCCAGTTATTTGTGTTACTATAAACATCATTGCATCTCCAATCAGCACCAAAAGAATCATGCGAATACAAATGTTCTTTTGTCATGTGCTGTATTAATATGGAACATTTTTAAAGTAATTTTTATGTCTTTACATTTCTATCACTGTATTTTATGCTTTAAGTGTCATAAAGAGAACAAACCAACAAAAAATATTTATTATAAGCCAATAGTTTTTTTCAGAAACTACTAATTTTTGCTGGTTTGTTTTCTTCTTATTCCCATTTGATGCTTAGAATGTGGCAGTATGATTTGATATCTGACTATAAGTTTAAAAAAATAAAGAACAATCTAATCATAGCAGAAATTCATGGGGATAATTCATTTAGTAGAAGTTTAGACAATTGTAATAAAATTGCAAGTTTCAGCATTAAAAATGATTTTTAGTTTTTACGGTTTTGTAAATAGAAGTTGAAAATTTTTGTGCCAGATTCTTAGAGCTATACATTATATAACACTCTCTTGATTCACCTGTACAACATTTTATCCCAGTTTTTTCAATTAAATTGAGTTAGAAAAATATCCCTTTGGGAAACTTGATTTTACATTGGAATTGAACATATTCTATTTATAGTTTTTCTATGTATTTTAATATTAACAGTTGAAGGAATGCTAAATGTTATTAAGTCTAAAATGCAAAAGAACATGCTAATTTTTTTACTGAATTATGTTTAATTTTCAACATGCTTATAGTACTATTAAATGTATACAGCTTTGGAAAAAAAACCGTACAATCTTTCTTCAGATGCTTTAATACAAAGTTTATTTTAAATATCACCAAGTAAAAGGATTAATTTTAGCTGAAATTGAAGTCATTTAAGAAACTTAGAAGGGAATTAATATGATATATATGTTTATCTCTTGCCATTCTCAGCAAAATTCATTATTATTATTATTATTATTATTATTATTGGATAAATTTTCATTTGGGCTTCTCACAGTGGTTAGAGCCACTCTGTTTTCAGAACAGCACAGGAAATGCGTCACTGAGACTGCCCAGAAAAGTCTGACCAACTGTATCTTATTGCTTAAAATACATATATTCACAATAACTGACAAAGCGTAAAGTGCCTTACACAGGAATGTGTTTACATTTGCAAATCTTCTGACTCCAAACCCTCCACCAACCCCATCTGATTCACCTGGAAAACTAGTCTCAGTCACATCTTCCTGGCCCCCTAAGGATTCCTTCAGCTCCCTATTAAATCTCTCTCTGAGTAGGGCAGCCTCCTGTAGTGGGGGCCAGACTGCGACTCTGGAATCAATCCCAGCTCCGCAGGTTGCATTTCAGTCTTCTGGTGCCTTTAGGGTAAGTTGCTGCAGTGAATCCTACAGTTAACACTCACCCAGTTCCCCACTCTAACTGGGGAAAGGAACTTAAGGGGTCAGAATTCATCCATTTGATCAATTCACTGAAAAGGTATTAATTTTCATAAAACTTGTTTGCCTTTGAGACACTTCAGTCAGGTATCTAAAACATAAGACATATACTAACCTACAATTGTTATATTTTTCTATTGGTATAAAATAGAAATAAAGATATACGTAAGTACTTGTAAACAGATCATAAACAATTATATTTGTGCTATAGCCCCATTGACTTTTTTATTATTTCTAGAAATAATGCTGGTCCTTTGTAACACTGTGATTTGCCTACAAATTGTGATGGGTTGATATTTATTCATTAAGTTTGAAATAAATAAGATTGCATATGTGTTATAAGTGCATGTGATTTATTATGAAATATGTCTAATCATGGCAGCAAAGCCTCAACATTTTTCTGTAGGTTGCTATGTCCCCTGCAAAACTCACACTAAAATTTGATTCCCAATGTGGTAATGCTGGGAGGTGGGGCCCAGTAGAAGGTGTTTGGCTCATGGGGACTGATCTCTCATTAACAGATTAACTCCATCCCACAAGTGTGAAGGAATTATTGCTCTCTCAAGATTGGGTTGATAAAAAGAGTCTGGTTTCTGTGTTTTTTCTCTCTTGCTTCCACTCTGGCCTTGCGATCCCTTTCTGCTTTGTGACTTGAGGCATACCAGCCTGAAGCCCTCACCAGATATGGACATCGATTCTAGAGCTTTCTAGCCACAAAAAGAGTCAGCCAAATAGTCTTCTTTTCTTTGTAAACTATATCTTTATATTTCAGTTTTTCTGTTACAGCAGAACTAAATGGACTAATACATGTGTTAAGGACTTTTATCAGGTTGGTGCAAAAGTAATCACAGCCTTCGCAATGAAAAGTAATCGCAAAACCCACATTACTTTGCACTAACTTATACTATACAAAGAATAAGCAAATTTTATCTGAGAAAGTTTTTTTGTTTGTTTGTTTTTAAGAAAGAGTCAAAGTCTAGTGCCTGTTTTTGGGAGATGGAGTAAAATACATCATTTTTTTTCCTGATAGGCTCTTTAATTATTTACCACCATTACCAGCATTATATGACTCTCATTTTGATTCCTAATTTCATAAGTAAAACATTATAATTTTGCTAAAATAAAATAACTTCTTCATAGGGTTGAAAAAATAATGAAAATAAGTAACTATGTTGATGTATATGAAATATTCAGTAAATTTACCCTTATTGATATTATTATGATTACTGATTTTTTGTATGTGTGTTACTCTACACCAGATAAAATTTTAAACTTAAGTGAGGTATAATATAGGTTCTCGCTTTAAAGCATTATGAAATGTATTTTTGTAACCAAATATTTATAAATAGATTAGAATACACACACATACATATATATGTACATGTATATATGTACCCATATTCATATATAAAAACATTTAGATAATAGCTAAATTATACGAACTTTTATAAACTATATATTTTCATAAATTGTTCTAAAATTATAATTTATAAAATCATACTTCTTGTTTAATACTTATTATCCATGGAAGAAATGTACAAAACATGTTGTAATTCCCATTGCTAAATGACTAGATCTCTAAACAGAAAGAAAAAAAGGGCTAAGAATGAGCAATTTTGAAAGGGGAGTTTGGTTTTCTTTCCCTTCTCTTTTCTTCTTGTTTAAATATCCACATTAGATATGTGACTCTCTTCCTCTTATATTGGAAAAGTAAATAACTCCACCTGGGCTATTCTGCATACCTGGACAGTCAAAACAGACAAATTTGAAGCTCCATTGTGCATATATTTTCCGTCAGGGATTGCATCATCATCCTCTTGTTAATTTCTCGTCAGTCTTAAATCAAAAACTGAAGGGTGAGACCTTTTCATTACCTTCTAACTTCCTCTATCACTAGACAAAATGGTGAAGTTTACACAAAAATAATGGTTACTTTATTATTAATAATTATTTTTATATAGTTTTCTTATAAGAGAAAAGTAATGCTTACAATTTCTCAAAGACAGGATCATTGTCGACTATGGTTTTTAAAAGAGAGAAGCTGGAACGATAGTAGGACTGAAAACAAGAATAAGCTGTATCACCCCCACCTGGAAAATAAAGTTGCGACTAAATTCTAGGTTCTAATTTTCAATGGTTTTATAGCGACTGCAGTCTCCCTCAAGGGTTTAATACTGTAGCAACACCAGAGCTATTTGGTTTAACTTTTATGTGAAAAAGTGGTAAGTTGTTTTTCACTTGCTATGGCCCCTCAGATTGGTGGAACCAAGCCTGCAACCTCAAGGGGAATCTCAGTGCTAGGACTGAGGAGTGGGGACTGAATTAAGAAGTGGATTTCACATGACAGGATCCAAGATCTAACCAGATCAAGCTCTGGCTTCACCCCGTGGCAGGATCCAGTCAGATATTTTCTCTTGACATCAACTTATTGCAAGATTCAATCAGATCATGCCTCATTTTCTGATGTTTCTCCTTACTTGCAAGTAATAAAATCTCCTTACTGAATCCTCCTTGGTTGTGATCATTGGGTTGATACCCACCAAGTGACTGAATTATTAGCGAGCATATAGTCTCATTCTGGAGTTTGATTAAAATTTTTGTAGTAGAAATATACCCACAGATAATTCCTAAAGCTTGATTTCATTGATATTTCAAAACAAATATTGTATATTTATGAACATTGTGTATTTAATAGTGAGTCTAGAACTCACTTTTAAGATGTTCTTTTCATATAATATTAGCATTCTAACCAGAAGTGTGTTTTTATTTTCAAAATATTTTTTTTCAAAACACTATCTCAAATGTAATAATATTACCCTAAGAAAATCCTTTTTAACTGCAAATATTCAGCACTGAGTTAGAATTGATCAAAAACTGCTATTTCAGTTAGCATCCCATCATAAAATAAATAGTCTGCTCCAAGTAAAGTAATTAGTAGAGTAATTTAAGGGGTCATTTATGAAAGAGTGGATGGGGTATAGAAGAACACAAAGGAGAGGGCAGTTACTGTCATGGAGCTGTGACTGCTTCCTGGAGAAAGAGGGTTCATGCAGGTTACTAGAATCTAGAATCCAGAAATACAGTACTGTGTCCTTGAGGAATACAGTGTTCTGGGAAGAAGTAGTAAATTACACACAAGTGCATAACACAGTGCATAAGTGGCTATTGAACAGGGGAGATTCATGAAAATAAATAATGGAATCTACAGTTATTCACTTTCTTTAGTGTTCTTCTAGGGCTCCTCATTGACCAAAGCAAACTGAAAGCCAGAGATCAAGGATGCTACTAGATGGGGTTCATATAGGTCAGTCACTCAAAACACAGGAAAGGATGAAGAAGAATGGATAATAGATCCTGGATGTGAAAGGAAAAAAAAATTGTGACACTCCATTTTTAATAAGAATGTATCAGTTCAGTCACTATCAGTTTGCAGATGTACATTAAATAAGAATAATAAGCAAGTTACTTGGTTTGATTAGATATGATTACCATATAGCACACTTACTTTCAAAAACCAGAAAACAGGTAAAGAAAACTTACAGTAGTATGAGTGTCATAACAAGACTGGAAATGAAAAATACTGTAAGAACTGTAGAGAGAACATAGAACAACTGATGACAGAGTAAATCAATCTCTACATTTAATTGACAAAAACGTTTATAACAAGAAGAAAGCAAATGAAAATTATTTTAATCTTAAGAGGCGTTAGAAGTTTGAAAAAAAAAGGTAATACTAAAAATAAAATATAAAAACCTCTGAGTAATGGTTTGTTTCACATTGCTTGTTCAACCCCAAAACTGGGATTCTACAAAATTCTCCCTATGTGGCTTAACTGATCTGCGTATCCAATGTTACGTGATGCTGGTATTATCCTGAGTTCCACTTTCATCAATTATCCACTCTGCAGCTGGACAGTGATTACATAGTCAAAAGTTAATTACCATTAGTTTTTATAACTTCACTGTCTTTCAACTAGATTCCTAATTATTTGTCCCTTTATATATGATTGTATAAGTGTTTGCGGTATTTTCTCCATAAGAGTAATTCTCTTTAGAGACTCCCTCTGTTGACTCAGAGCCAGTCTTGGCAGCCACAGTAGTAATTTTTCTTTAATTTCAACAAATGTTATAGAAGAAGATATGCCAAGTGTGACTTGTTCTTTTCCAGGTCTAATTGGATATATCCAAAATATATCACAACTTCTGTCAAAGTGGCAATGATGTGAACATAAAAACAATCTCAAGTTTAGATCCAAAGTGTTTGTATCTGACTTTACAAATTGTAGGAAAATATGTAATATTTTGAAGTCATAGTAGGAGCTGATCTTTAGAGAAATGATTAAGATGATAATATATTATCTTATTATCAAAAAAGTTTGGGCAATTTCAGAATGGAAGTTGGCAGGGAAACTATAAGTCAGAAAAGGTTTGAGCATGTGAAAGGAACCAGGAACACACAAACCTCAATAATTAAAATAGTTAAATTATTTTGTATATTACATTTCCATCATAGTTCAGTGAAAAGCCTCTGCTCACTGTGCTCTTTGAGAAATGTGGGTGACAGAAGCTACATCTCAAAACATGCCACCATGACTACAGAAGCAGGGGACAAAATATAAGGTGAATAGCGCTAACGTGTCTGCACAGAATGGTGACACATTACTTCAACTTACGTTTTCTTGGGGTAAATAAAACAACATGGTCAAGTCTAGTTCTTATGGGAAAAGACTAAAATTATATGTATAAAAAAGCAAAATCAGGCACCCAATGAGAAGACCACACACAACTTTAGAGTCAAATAATAAGATTATTCTAAAGAGAGTTGGTTGCATTGACAATGTCAAGAATAAAATTGATTTAATAGGAATTTTTAGGTAAAATCTATAAAACATGAGACAATGTTTACACTTTTGCTTAGACCTATTTTTAGTAGTACATGTGTTTCCTCTGTCCTTCCTAACTTCTAACTTCAGCATCTAATACAGACTTGGCTACCAATAGGGTATGAGACGCATAGAAGCAAATTAACCAAAAAAAAAACCATAGAACCTCACAACCTGACTATCCAAATGTCTATTGGTGCAATTGTTTTAAAAGAAGCAATTTCTTGTTTCTTTTACAGGGTGCTCACTTTACAGAGGAGCTCACTTGAAGAAAAAAGATACACTTTTAAACATTTTATTTTTTTATTTTTTTATTTTTTTATTTTTTTTTTTTTGAGACGGAGTCTTGCTCTGTGCCCCAAGCTGGAGTGCAGTGGCGCGATCTCGGCTCACTGCAAGCTCCGCCCCCCCGGGTTCACGCCATTCTCCTGCCTCAGCCTCCCGAGTAGCTGGGACTACAGGCGCCTGCCACCTCGCCCGGCTAATTTTCTTGTATTTTTAGTAGAGACGGGGTTTCACCGTGTTAGCCAGGATGGTCTCGATCTCCTGACCTCGTGATCCGCCCGTCTCGGCCTCCCAAAGTGCTAGGATTACAGGCTTGAGCCACCGCGCCCGGCCAAACATTTTATTTTATTTCATGTATTTTACTTTATTTTATTCACATAAAATACACAGTTAACTTTATTAGGCATCAAGAAAATACATTTTTTTCTACTCCCATGCCCCCACTTCAAGGAAAACACATGTTAAAATCAGAATTCAATAAAGTCCATCTACTAGAATGTCTGAAATTTTTTGAGGCAGAAAATGACAATTTTGGTAAGGCTATGGAGCAATTAATTTCTGTATACTGCTAGTAGGAATGTACATTGATACAATCATTTTGAGAATTCTTTGGCAAAAAAAAAAAAAAAATTATTTGAGTTTTACTCAAACTGGACACACACCCCCTTAGGACCTAGCAATTCCACACATAACAACTGCAATCATGTATTTATTCTGAAAAAATATATGGACAAGAATATTCTGGCCGGCGTGGTGGTTCACGCCTGTAATCTCAGCACTTTGGGAGGCCGAGGCGGGGGGATCATGAGGTCAGGAGATCGAGACCATCCTGGCTAACACAGTGAAACTCCGTCTCCACTAAAAATACAAAAAGTTAGTCGGGTGTGGTGGCACGTGCCTGTAGTCTCAGCCACTAGGGAAGCTGAGGCAGGAGAATTGCTTCAACCTGGGAGGTGGAGGTTGCAGTGAGCCAAGATCATGCCACTGTACTCCAGCCTGGGCGACAGAGTGAGATTCTGACACACACACACACACACACACACACACACACACACTTTCTTAGTAGTGCTATTTATAATTGTCCAAATCTGAAAACTACTCAAATGACCATCATGAGCAGAATGAATAAATAA
The DNA here is from genome assembly GCF_024542745.1 of Macaca thibetana thibetana. Taxonomy (NCBI): domain Eukaryota; kingdom Metazoa; phylum Chordata; class Mammalia; order Primates; family Cercopithecidae; genus Macaca; species Macaca thibetana. The sequence goes on from NC_065594.1 coordinate 66,798,967, forward strand.
ATTGTGCTATTTTTTCATAGTGGAATATAAAGAGTAATAAGAAACAAACTACAGCAGCATATAAGAACAAATTTCACAAACATACTGAATGAAAAAAGCCATACACAAAATAATATATTTTAGGTGATTCCATTTGTATAAAGATCAAAATCGGTCAAAGCTAATCTGTGATGTAAAAAATCAGAAAAAGTAATATTCCTCTGGGAGAATGAAATGACTTGGAGGGTTTTCAAAAATGTTTCTGGGTATTGGTGGTGTTATATTTATTCTGGTCTTGGTGCTGGGTTACATGTAGTTTCTGTAAGTTTATTCATCTGTACATTTTCTCTTGGTATACTTTATTATATTATGCTTCAGTAGAATTTTATTAATGTTATAAGGATTTAATTTGATTAACAGTACTCATAAATTTAGTAATAAGTAGTGTTTGCTTATTTTCAATGAAAAGTCTAAGTGTATTACAAAATACATTAGATTTTACTTTTATTTTCTCTTAGGCAAACTAACATATTGAGAATAATACAAAGTAGTTATGGATGCAAATGCTTACATCAGACAAAACTTGACCCTCATTTTCACTTTTTACTATTATTGTACAGTAAATATTTGATTTTAAATAAGAAAATCACATGCTCAAAATAGAAAGATTAACTTTTTAGGTGTCCAGACTGACATGCAAACTGAACAGGGAAGTGAATGTAAACATAAACATTTTAGAATCAGTAGTCTGAAAGTGATAGTTAAATTCCTGACAAACCAAAGTCTATGTACTCACTCAATTGGAAATGATATCAACCAGTGATCTGGAAATCTAGGTAAAAATAACAAATAATTCTTTTAATGACCTAAAATTCTACAATTGTATTTGACTAAAAAAATGAGGGAGATTTTTCAATGTGATTTTAAACTGTAAAGTCAAATTAGAATACAACAACCAAAATTACATGAAATCACATCTTATCCATCTGTCTACTTGAGAGTCAAATCAAAATACTTTGCAAAGTGGAGATAAATTTAACTTTTATGTCTAATTTAAAATGGAGAGGGTTGGAATCACCTGTTTTAATGTCAAAAAAGAGGCAAATACGCCAACTGAAGTTCTAATGCTCCATGATGTTTTTTTTGTAACTATTATCAATGAGATCCCATCTTTTGCAATAACATAAACGGAACTGGAGATCATTAAGTGAAATAAGTCAGCCACAGAAAGACAAACATTGCATGTTCTCACTTATTTGTGGAATCTAAAAATCAAAACAATAGAACTTATGGATATTCAGAGTAGCAGTAAGGTTTCCAGATGCTGGGTAGGGTAGGGGAGGCCAGGGGGTGAGGAGGCGGGGATGGGAAATGGGCACCAAAAAATGTAAAAAGAGTGAATAAGACCTACTATTTGAATGTACAACAGGGTAACTGTGGTCAATAATAGCTTAGTTGTACATTTTAAAATAACTTAAAGAATGAAATTGGATTGTTTGTATCTCAAAGGCTAAATGTTTGAAGGGATGGATGCCTCATTCTCTGATATATTTATTTCACATTGCATACCTGTATCAAAACATCCCCTGTACCCCAGAAATGTATATACCTACTATGTACCCATAAAAATTAAAAATTTTTTAAATTATAAACTTTAGAAAAATCATAGTTTTTTCATCTAATCGATATTTTAAAACATTGCATTATGACGGTAACAACTGAAAAAGCCATCTTGGAATCACAGATAGCATTTCACTTTATATCAATTGATTCTACTGGCAGCTAAATTGTCAACACTAAAAATCAGCTTCATTTTAGGTTCTTTTTTGGTCAGATTTTAGACAACAATAACTGACCAGAAATTGGATTTGTTAAGCTATTAGATAGACTAACAACAAAAAAAATAATAATGTGACAGGACATTACTCCTTTTTAAAGAAAATGATACATGAAACTTGGAAGCTATTGCTTTAATATTTACTGTAGCTTTTGCAAATTTATGATTGGCACATAATTTTACATATTTATGGGGTAAACCTGTGTTACAATACATGTATGCATTGTGTAATGATCAATTCGGGGTAATTAATATATCTGTCACCTTAAACATTTATCATTTATTTGTGATGAGAACCTAAACCACTCTTCCAGGCATTTTGAAATACACAATAAATTTTTGTTAACTCTAGTCATTCCACTATATAGTAGAACACCAAAACTTATTTCTCGTGTCTAACAATTGCTTGGTACCTATTGGCCAAGCTCTCACCATAACCCCCATTCTCATAACCTCCCAATCCACGGTAACCACTATTATATTTTCTACTTCTGTGGGAACAACTTTTAAAATTTCACATATAAGTGAAATCATGCAGTGTTTGTCTTTCTGTTAGTGGTTTATTTCACTTTGGATAAACTTGGAGAACACTACGGTTTAGCTTTCCTGGATATTTATTGTAAAGCTTTTGGATGTACTAAACCAACTCAAGCACTAATTCTCTTCCCCATATGCTAAATATCTCATGAAGAATACTGTAAACATGTAAAAAGCATAATATTATGCTTATATGATTTTAAGCTCAGCTAGGCCAGTTTTGAAAGGTACTTGAGTTGTATGTGTGCATTATGAGCCACATATTCAGTAAGCTACAAATTCCCAAAAGAGGGTAATTTTGCTTAAGAAGTGTATGGAAATTGAGAAATAGAGAGGTCTTGGAAATCAGCTGTTAGTAATATCAGTAATATTTTCAGAATAAATAAGAGTTTGAATTATCAGCAAACTAGAATGAATACAATTTGTTAGAAGGAAATGAGTAAAGTATAATCAAAGAAACTGAGGCTGATGTAAATAATGATGATAGAGGACTATGTACCCAGATAGAATATGGCTTTTGTATTTACAATATGATGGAAAAGTTAACCGCATGGACTCTTCCTTTCAACCAGAAGAGAGATCATGAATAAAGCATGGAGAAGTGTGACAAAGTACAACAAAATGAAAGTGTAATAATTTATTCATAGAATGTTTGAACAAAAAGAACTCATTTCTGCTTAATGTTTTATGTAATCCTATCTTTTCCAAATGAAAACATGAAACTCAAATCTGTAATCTGATCTTACTGTTTATAATGTTTGGATAATTTGTTCCCATAGTGAAACTGTTAGTTTGTAACTGATTAACTGTACTTTCTGCCTATGAAAATGAATAAATACTATTTACCACTCAATTATTTACAGCAGTAGCTAAATTGTGACCAAAAATAGTTAACAAAATTATTATAATGTACCTAATTGATAGAGAATTCTTGTTGAGTTGGTGAATTTTGAATTTCTATATTGAAAATAAAAATGCTTTAAAAATGCCACACATACATTTTATTTGAAAAGACCAAATAAAACTATTATACAATGTTTTATGAGCTTTAGTGCAAATATGTTCAAATATACACATATAGGCACTCATAAATACATATTTATATATTAGTTTTTTTTAACTTTAGAAACTATGCTGTTCATCACATGTGTGAGTCTATTAAATGTGGCACATATACACCATGGAATACTATGCAGCCATAAAAAAGGATGAGTTCGTGTCCTTTTTAGGGACATGGATGCAGCTGGAAACCATCATTCTCAGCAAACTATCACAAGAACAGAAAACCAAACACCATATGTTCTCACTCATAGGTGGGAATTGAACAATGAGATCACTTGGACACAGGAAGGGGAACATCACACATCAGGGCCTATTGTGGTAGGGGAGGGGAGAGGGATAGCATTAGGAGATATACCTAATGTAAATGACGAGTTAATGGGTGCAGCACACCAACATGGCACATGTATACATATGTAACAAACCTGCATGTTGTGCACATGTACCCTAGAACTTAAAGTATAAAAAAAAAAATTGTATTCTCAAATGCAATAAAAAATTGTATTCTCAAACACAAAAAATAGAACATTTTAGCTTAAAATACCAATAAAATATTATATATGGAAACAATTTAGTTTTCATTTTTTACACTATGTATTTTATAATTATAATGTAGGATATTAAATGATGGTAAATTAACATAAGTAGAAATTTCAACATCCTAGCTTTTATTATTGAATAATACCAATATAAATATATGTTTTTTAATCTGCCTAAGTGAAATCAGGAAAAAAATTTTAACTCACAATCTTCATACCAAAATATGTTAGTATCTATTTAACATTTAATAATGTAAAGATTATTAAACTGTGACTAAATGTGAACTAAATTTACTTATAAATTATTTCAAAAGCTATAGCCTACTATTTTTCGAAAGATGACATAAAAGCAAGCAGAATTGAACTGGTTTGCATACTATCTGAATTGCATTTAACTCTAGTTAATTTCCATTGGTGTATTCCATATATCTGGAAACCCAGACTATTTCATAATTTGAGAATATATAGTTTAATAATTTTCAGTGTGAAAAGTGATAAATGTTATTTCTGACCTGTACTTATTTTTTCTATGCATTGTAAGTGCATTATTCATAACTTTTACAGTGGGAGACATTGTAATTACATAGCAAAAATTTCTTGACGATAATTTATAAATCTTGAATATAGTATTGTATCATGTAGAAATATTCCTTATTAGCACAATATTTTAAGTTAAAATCTCCCATCTGTGTTCTTATGAAAGATGATATGCACAAGTTATGAAAGATCTTAATAAAATCTTTATGAAAAAGGGGTTTTCACAAGTAAACTGGGAAACAATGCATACTATATCCCTGCTTGATGATTTGCAGTATTCTATTATTAAAATCTATAATAAATCTGCAGACAAAAATGCACTTAATAAAGCTAAGATAGTATTGCCTATATCAATTTTAGCATAAAATTATTTTGTCACAGTGTTTATAGTCATTTTGCAGAATATTAATTTACAGTCCTATGTGACTGAATTTTTACAGATGTCCACTTAAAGCCAATTTAAAAAAACACATTCTAAAAATACTGTTATGACAAGTATTGTTTTAAGCATTTTAGAAATATTAACTGGTTTAAATCTAATAACATGACTATATGGGAAATTAGAAAGCTATGAGGGAATTTTTATCTCTACTCCACCAGTCAGAAAACTGAGGCAGAGACAGATAAAGTTAATTGCCCAGAAGCACACAATGAAAAAGCTGAAAGATTGAGGATATTGACTCGGAGTCTGTGGTTCCACCGTTGGGCTCGATTCATTGCATTGGGTATTATTTTTATTTAATCTCTACTTAATTGCTTTTTGGCCTTTTGGCTAAGATCTGTTCGGATCAGTCTAATCTTTATTTAGTTCAATTTATTTCAATTCATTTATCTTATTGATTGTAGCAAGTAGAATTTGTTGTACAAATTAGATTAACTCCATATATGTACATCTACATCTGTGGTAGGAGACCACTGTGAATTGCACAATAGTGATACATTTCATAAAGAAAGTGGTTACAGGTGGAGCACGGGCTAAATTTTTAAGAAACTGATGACAACAGGAGCATTAGCAAATCCCCATGAAAGCTAACACACGTAACGGAGCAGCTGAAACACTGAACGTGATTAACTGGAGTGGAGGTATTTGTGATCCTGTAGAGAATACTCTCGGAAAACTTTTAGAGTAGGAATTGAGTAAATGCTGGAGATTCTCTATTAAGAGTAAGAAAGTTAGCTAATAAAATTAGAGTGATTACTGTAGCTATCAGCACACAACTGTATTCACACACAAGGTAATTCTTGGAGAGTCTACAACCTTACTCTTCTTAACTCTGATCAAACTGAAACATATACAAAGCAATCACATTCATAGAAGTAGGAGGAATAAATTCTACTGTAAACTAGAAAGGTGTTTGATAAGTTGCAGTAAAAAATATATTGCTTAAGTTTTAAAAAATGAAAATGATATTATTCTTATTTGACATTTGAATCAAATCTGCCCAGGTCAGTTTGTAATTAGGTTATGGTACTAGCAACTGATCCAATTGGAACAAGAATTGAGAAATTTTGACTTTATATAATCTTGTTGTTATTAAATAAATAGGTCAATAGTCTCTGAAAAAAAATGGTGTCACCAAACCTGGACTCGAGACTGATTTTTTGTTTGTTCTGTCAATTACTAATGATTTGATTTTTTGACATATTACATACTTCTTTTATTGTTTAGTTTCTTCCCCTAAGAAAATGAAACTACATAATTTCTAAAGTTTTTTATAGGCTCAAGGTTCTTATTAGGCCAAATACTAAAAGATACATCAAGTGTTTGTAATCACATGTCCTCTCTTTATGTGGTCAAACACCAAAGGAAGTTAGAGACAGTTTCCTTGAAGTCTTTTGTTGAAACTCAATGGGTTTACCTAAAAAAGGTGTTGATAGTCGTTCAAGTCACATTGGTAATCTGTTATACATCTAAAATGTATTAATCAATTTTCAACTATGTACCAGGTGTTGCGCCACCCTAGAGCGACAGCATTATGGCAGACAGAGTCTCAGCTTTCATTATAGTTACACAATATTTGTGAAACCTGACACGTAAAAAGACATTTACAGCCAAGAGCTATAAATGCTATGATAGAGATAAACACAGGGAAGGGGTAGACTAGATCAACTAACAGATTTTATGAGTCACTAAGTATTGTTTTCTATGTATAATGACCTGGAAACTCGGATAGGAGGGACACATGATTATTAACCAGATGAAGAAAGAACACTACAAGATAAAGGGAAAAAAATGCTAAGATCTGGAGGTGAGATGAATGGGGTGCTTGAAAATTGTAGTTAAAGTTTGGCTGGAATGTTGAATTTAAGAATCACGCCCAGGTGTAGTGGCTCACACTTGTAATCCCAGCACTTTGGGATGCCGAGGCGGGAAGATCAATTGAGGTCAGGAGTTCGAGACCAGCCTGGCCAACATGGTGAAACCCCGTCTCTACTAAAACTACAAAAATTAGCCAGGCATGGTGGCGGACGCCTGTAATCCCACTGAACCTGGGAGGTGGAGGTTACATTGACCCAAGATCAGAGATCGCGCCATTGCACTTCCAGCCTGGGTGATATAGTGAGACTCAGTCTCAAAAAAAAAAAAAAAAAAAAAAAAAAAAATCAGAGGTGGCACTGTTGAGCAAGCATTTGTTGAAAGGTTGGTCTGAATTTTTGTCAGGATCCAGGCATTATAGAAATTTCCTGAGGGATGGCATTAAAGTGGCATGGTCTATGTAAGGTATAACAGTTTATTTCTATAAAAAAGATTAATAATAAGAAAAACAGTGGCAGTACTTGTTTTTGATTTCTAGTGTCCTTTCCAAACCAAGTAAAATTTAAAAAGGTAAGTTGCGTCAACATAAAATACTGCTCTGATTCTCTTTCTTCCTTCCTCTCAACCTTTTGTCTCAGAGATATGGGATTTCTCATGGACATATAAAATGTCATTGATGTAAAAATAGCTGTGATATAACTGGTCCCTCTCAGTTAATGCTAAATTGCTTGAACTGAATCTGGTGTGTTGTGAAAAAACAAGACAAAACAAAACAAAACAAAAAAACGAATGCAAATGAAATTTCGTACAGTTTATCTGAGCAAAGAACAATTTGTAAATTAGGCAGCGCTCAGAACTAGAAGAGGTTCTAAGAGCTCTACCTAGCTGTGTGACCAATTAACTTTCATGTCACAGAAAGAACACAGATGTGAAGCAGGGAAATCATCTGTTTGGTTACAGCTAGATGTTTGCCTAATTTGGGCATGGTGTGAAGACTGAGCTGCCTGTGAACGACTGAAGCCCAGCTGTTTGTGATGACCAAGATGTAGCCATTTGTTATAATCCCAAGTTAGGTTGTGGTTTGTACTTAGGAACTCAAAATATGAGAGACCATCTCATGCTAGTAGTCTCCTGCTTATTTAATTTGAGAGCTACCCTAGGCTTGCCTCTCTGTTGGCACACCAAGGAATCCAGTCTCAGTGGGCATCTCTGGAACAATCAGAGGATTCTCAAAAAAAATGGCATCACATGTCTTTTTTTTTTTTTTGAGACAGAGACTCACTCTTGTTGCCCAGGCTGGAGTGCAATGGCGTGATCTCAGCTCACTGCAACCTCCTCCTCCCGGATTCAAGCAATTCTCCTGCATCAGCCTCCTGAGTAGCTGGGATTACAGGCATGCGCCATCATGCCCAGCTAATTTTGTATTTTTAGTAGAGACGGGAGTTTCTCCATATTGGTCAGGCTGGTCTCGAACTCCTGACCTCAGGCGAAAACTGCTGGGATTACAGGCGTGAGCCACCGGGCCTGGCCCATGTGTTTTATTTAGTCTAGAGAATTTATTAATGTTTTTTCATTATCACAATGGTGACATTTTAAGATTGGTCAATTTAAAAATATTCTCTGAAGTCTTTCTTCTGCATTCATTTATTGAGCGAGAAGAGATACTTTGACCTCTGCCACATTTGTTTGACATTGAATTTTTTTTTAAACATTCACTTCTGGTAAAAATCTAGCAAGGGTAAATGTAATTTGTCAATATTTTTCCTACACTGTGTCTTCCAATTTTGCAAGTAAAATATTTAAAATTTTAATTAAATATATTTTATGAAATATGAATATTTCAGAGAAGAATTAGAGGTAATGATTGCTTTATTAATAATTTATTCAATTATAATCAGATGCCAATCTTAGCATAATCACAAGTTTGGGAGTAAATATATAAATTGGACTGGATTTTGGAGTACACTGGATATAAGACTTGGGGTACACTGGAAATAACACAGCTGATGTCAGCTGATGTCAGTAATAATGACTAACATTTAAAACCTGATTTAGACTGAATTTTAGGGTACACTGGATATAAGACATTGGGGTACACTGGATATAACACAGCTGATGTCACTAATAATGACTAATATTTCAAACCTGATTCAGTAACATAACTGCCATTTACAGTTGACCCTTGAATAACTTGAGTTTGAACTGTGGTCAACTTACACACAAGTTTTTGTTTTTGTCTCTGCCCTCTTTAAGATAGATCAACTCATTTTCCTCCTTCTTCTTGGCCTACTCAGTGTGAAGATGACAAGGAGATGACCTTTATAATGATCCACTTCCAGCTAATGAATACATCTTATCTTCTTTTTTTTTTTTTTTTTTTTTGAGACGGAGGCTCGCTCTGTCGCCCTGGCCGGATCTCAGCTCACTGTAAGCTCCGCCTCCTGGGTTTACGCCATTCTCCTGCCTCAGCCTCCCGAGTAGCTAGGACTACAGGCGCCCACCACCGCGCCCGGCTAATTTTTTTTTTTTTTTTTTTTTTTTTTTTTTTTTTTTTTTTTTTTTTTTTTTTTTTGTATTTTTAGTAGAGACGGGGTTTCACCGTGTTAGCCAGGATGGTCTCGATCTCCTGACCTCGTGATCCGCCCGTCTTGGCCTCCCAAAGTGCTGGGATTACAGGCTTGAGCCACCGCGCCCGGCCACATCTTATCTTCTTTATGATATTCTTAACAACATCCTCTAGGTTATCTTCTGGTGAAAACATAGTGTTTAATACATAGAACATACAAGATATGTATTAATTGACTGTGTATCAGTAAGTCTAACAGTCAACAAATAGGCTATTAAAGTTAAGTTGTTGTGGAGTCAAAAGTTATAGGTGAATTATCGACTTCATGGTGTTTAGCCCTCCTAATCCCCATTTTGTTCAAGGGTCAACTGTATTAGAGTGTTATAAACAAATCACAGTAGCTTTTGGCTATTTCAAAGAATAAATTTGTGCACTGATGGGAATAAAAATCTTACACTAAACAAATTCAAGACAAAATATTTTTGGGAGCAATTAAACTGGAGTTTGAAAACTCTTTTGAAACTCTGACCTATTTATTTGGGTCAATATGGTCTCTAATATTTCACTTTGAAGAAGGTAGTACTCTAGAAAACTGAATTTACCAACTTGTGGTGTCACACATTAATATCAATATTAAAATGTTAAAATGCATTTTCTATAAATGTTCTTTAGAAACTTGCTCAAGCATAAAGAATATAAAAGGAAAGTTTTTCTTTGAGATGTCAATTATAGATTCTATTGGAAATATTACATAGCTTATTAAAATATTCAAAATCTCATTTAAGTTGAAATTCTTATGTATAATGCCATTAAAATCACAGGCTCTCCTGGTAATCAATGTTCAATGGAAGAATGAATAATCTCAAAGTTTAAAGAATCTTTCAATTTACTGCCAATCTTTACCATAAAGCCTATTAATTATTTTTGGTGCACCCCAATTTATTATTCAATACAGAAAAGGAAAAGATCTATATAGTACAATTGGTTCTAAAATCATTGGATTACACATCAAGTGAGTGTTAAATATGAGAGGTAGTAATTGTTCGAAGTTTTAAAGCAGATGTTGTTAAAGAATATCAAAATTTTATTTGCATTTCAGCCAAGTATCTCTATGCTTCTTAATCCACAAAATGAAAATGATGATACTATTTCAGATTTTTGTGAGTCTAACAAGAGAAAAGTATGGGTAATGAAAGTATTTATTAATTATACAAGCAAACTATGACTTATCAGTAATTGGTAAAATGATCATAATGAATATGGGACAATTTTGAAGATTAAATGAGATAACAATCAAGTGAACAGCAAAACATCTGTCATATTGTAAGCACTGAAGAAAGTAGATATTTGTCATAGTTAAAAAATAATCACATACCTCTTTGAACTTATTTATGATACATATTTTTTAAAAACACAAACATCATGTTAAAATATATCACATGTCATTTAATGTAGGAAGAATGTTTTGTTTGGAATGCGTTAATTGTACTTATTATATATTGTCTATGTCAAACGTAAAAAATATTAAACAGTAAAAAACTTATCATGGACTACAATTTGTAGATAATTATCAGCCTTTCTCCAGTTTATTGGTCTCTGTTACAGAAACATTGACGCAGACTATTTCTTTTTCAAAAGAATCAAACATCACTCCCAGGTTAATATTTAGCAACTATTCAGTGACTCATGTGTCTAAAACGGCTTAAAAGCATTAGAGTTTGTTGGGAGGCCGAGGCGGGCGGATCACAAGGTCAGGAGATCAAGACCATCCTGGCTAACACGGTGAAACCTCGTCTCTACTAAAAATATAAAATATTAGGCTGGGCGTGGTGGCTCAAGTCTGTAATCCCAGCACTTTGGGAGGCCGAGGCGGACAGATCACAAGGTCAAGAGATAGAGACCATCCTGGCTAACATGGTGAAACCCCATCTCTACTAAAAATAGAAAAATTTGCGGGTCGTGAGGGAGGGCGCCTGTAGTTCCAGCTACTCGGGGAGGCTGAGGCAGGAGAATGGCGTGAACCCGGGAGGCGGAGCTTGCAGTGAGCCGAGATCGCCCTACTGCTCTCCAGCCTGGGCAACAGAAGGAGCCAGACTCCGTCTCAAAAAAAAAAAAAAAAAAAAAAAGCATTGGAGTTTGTATCTCACTTTGCTTTATTTGTAGACGTGAGGATATATGCTTTTACTGAAGAAATAGCAAGAGAGTTGAGGCATAGGGATTAAGGTTAGGGTGTGTTAGAAACAAAGCCGCTTTCCCTTTTAGAAGAAAGAGCCTATGAGTTTACTAAGGAAATATAACAGAAGTTCTGGGTCTCTGAAACCTCGAATGAGTTGCATTTTAATTTAACAAAACGACACTAATTTTCTTATTTAATTTTTCTTAAATGAAATTTGGCTATTGTTGTCCATTCCCCTAAAGCTCACAGGCTTATACAAATTTTGCGTAAAATGCAATCTGTTGTTTTCTCACAAATCTAAACTGATTTTCAACATGGCTTTTTATCCGTTAGCTCCAAAGTCACGTTAGATTTTAATCGGTAGTTTTTTTCTCCTTCTTGATAGAGGAGCTTTTCTAAAGCTAGATGAGGATCAGACCAAAATTGGCAATTACAATTTTAAAGAGCACCGTCCAGAAATATATGTACTGAATGAAGAATTTGATTTTAAAAAAATAGTTTTGAAATTGGTAACATTTAAAAATAAAACCACAAGGTAAAAAATGAAGACACAGAAGGACAGAAAAAAAGAAGTCTAGCTGAACTTTTCTGCTCAGGGTCAAAATGACTTTGGAGTGCAGCAAAAAACAGGAATATAAAATAAAATGTTAAAATCACAAGGAAAAAAAAAGCCTTTCCAAATTTGCCCTATCTCTTGTCTATCAGACTCAGCCCAAAAGGAAATTGTTCGCAGATGTTTTGTGATATGATTTTTTTGTGAAATATTAAAAAGAAAAGGAATAAATATGAATAAATGCATTGAAGAGAGATCAAAATGATAGAATCTGAGCCAGATATATATCAGTCATAATAACCTCAATGTCTTATGAAAAATTTTCGGTGGTATTATGTGTTATCAGACATATAATGTACATATGAATGTAATAATTTTTAAATATACTTTTTTAATATCTGAAGAAAATGATAAATAATGCAAACAATACAATCAAATATTATGTAAGATTTTTGGTAATATTTTTAAATAAATATTTGATGTTTTTAAAAAGATGTTAAACACATTGGTTGTCTTTTATATTACACTACTCGTTTAATGAAAAGGTATGGTACATACTATATGAAATTTATAGCCGAAGATTACATTTACTCTAAAAATGATTTTTGAAGAGTAGCAATTGATACAGGATTTTTAAATGATGTTACAAATTTTCTGTGTGTCTGATTGTAATTCATATACATTAGTGAGTGGAAACAGCCATTACTAAATCTTCTACAGTTGAAATCATTCATTTAAGTTATTGTGCTTTAAAAATTCACCAGTGTTGTGCCTGGTTTGTGGATAAATAAACAGGAGGCCCTATTCCTGAATAGCTCAAAGTACTATGAAAGAGAAGAACAAATAGAAGATGAAAATGCTCTCTGAACTAGTGCGCATGTACAAAGTAACAGCCCAGCCCAGGAAGAAATGCTCAATTTCAATCCTCCCTGCTCCTGGTTATCAAGGCTGTAAGTGATCAGGTCCCTGAGAGATATAGCTTTTGTTTATCCTTCCAGCTTCATTTGTGCACTCACAAAATTCTAGCCTTTGTTATTCTATGAATTACTAGAATTACTAGGATTGTTCCCTCTACTGAAAACTTTTGTACTTGTTATTCTTTTACACTTAAAGAAATTATTTCTGGTTGTTTTCATAATTAACTCCTTATTTCCCTCCGGGTCTCACTGTTGCTGGCAATCCTTTAGAACTGTTTTCTTCACCTCTGTTTTTGTTGTTGTTTCTCTGGTAATTTTTAATTCAGTTGTTTCTTCACATGATTGGTGTTTGTCTTTCTTGCGAGAATAGATGCTCCATGAAGGCAAAGAATGCTTTTGCATTTTTCCTATGCTAGTCTAATTTCCTAGCAGAGTACCTAGCTACCCTGGTTTCCTCATCTGTAAAATGGGGATAGATTATAATATGACTTGGTGAGGTAAGTTTGTAAATTAAATAATAATATGCATCTGACATTTTTAAGAAAATAATAAAATCATTATTAATTATTTTAGTGCAGTTTATGTAGTGGCAGTCAAAAAAATGTTGGTTATGTATATTTTTTACACCTAAATGTTTATGCTGATTATTTTCTACATGCTACAAGTGTTTGACTAAGAGGAAATAAATATTGGGTTTAAAATGCATTAATATAGAGAGTATAAAAGTTTAACTTTGTATATATAATAGTTACCAATAATATAATTCATGGTAAACATACATATATACAATAATAATTACACATTATGTTGGTGCTGTTGATAACAAATTATATACCCATTCAAGTATTAGATGTGTCTTTTTATGATTTAAATGAATTTTATGTTAAATATGACCACATCAGCAATACAATGGGTAAAATAAGCACATAATCCCTCTGATTCTGTGTATCAGTTGTGTGTGAATCTGTTTCAAATTAATATGATAATCATATGTAAGAATAAAATTGCATCTTAAAAGTAATTTAAAATGTTAAGTGAAAATATGCTATTTTTAAGTGTATATAAGTTTAAAAAGTCATTTTGTCTTTTACTAAATTTTATATCAAATAAATGTATAGGATGTTCAACTATAGGTTTATCTAAACATACATTGTCAAAATCAAATACAATATAGAGATAAATAGCTAAATTTAAAATGTTATTTTGGAAGTCAAAATTGCAGTTTGAGGCATACACAAAGGATGTGTGGTCTTCGGTATGTCCAAAGCACAGAGGGAAATTTGGGAGATTTATTAGTAGAGAAATACTAGGTTTTATTGTGGAAGTAAGTTTCTTGGCACCAGAGAAGATTTTGGGAGCTGGCAGGCTTTGATTGGTGAGTGATACTGGCAGGTAAAACTGGTCTTAGGGTTACAGCAGGTGATTTTAGTGGCTGAACTTGTAGAATATTTAACTCTTGGAGCAGATGCTATGCGCCCTGAATGCTCTTCTCCTGGCTCCTTGACCCTGATTCCCTGATTCTCTGATTTAGTTGAATTTTAGTTGGATAGGGCAAGAATGATTCAATTAGTAAAATCAATTTTTCCATATATATTTATGTGTGTATATATAGAGAGAGTACCCAGCCACCCCCCACACACACGTATATGTGTTATGAGTTAATATTTTCAAAAAAATATAAAAGAAATGGAGTTTATAGTATAATTTTTTATCTGCTTTTTATCACTTCTTCATCATCAGTAAGGAGTCATGCCTTTGAAAAAACTTTAATGATTGCTTTATAATTTCTTTAAACAAAAAATAGTGACAGGTGGATTTTATGGCTGCTACATATAAAGAAACTTACGTACTCACATTACACTCAAATAAGATGGGGGGCTCACTGTCAATTCTTTCTAAAGCTATTATATTAAATCACAGCATTGACCAAGAAAAAAAAGATCAAATAGTCAATTTAGCCAACAGATCATTTAAACTACCTTCTTCAAACCAAAAAGTAAAACCGAATCCCAAAGTACTTCTACATGTACTTATTTCTTTTTATTACTCAGAGAAAGTGATTTTATTTCCTGTAGCTTAACACTAATCCCTTCTCTTCTGATTTCTATTCCAGCTGCTTCAATTTCTTCAGGACTGGGAAATTCTTTCTCACATACATTGAGTCTCTGTCTACTAATTAATTTCCCATAATCTCACAGCATTTAAATTTCTCCCATCTTAATAGTCTTTGTGTTAAACTCTGAGCCTCTACACACTACGTCTCTTTTCACTGCTACACAATTGTGCAAAAAAAAAAAATGCAGCTCACATATGTCACCATAAAGCACCATCAATTTACTCTACCAACCAAACTTGCTTCTGACTACATTTAAAAATATCTTTCCAAGATGGTAAATTCATTGTAAAATATAGTTTTCTCTTGCAACTTCATTTGATAAGAGTTGAATACTACTTTCTCTATGATTATTTCCATTTCAGAGGTAATACACGACAGTGATTTAAAGCATAGATACTAGTTTTGTGAAATTGAATAAGTGATTTAAAATGTCCGTGTCTTAATTTCCTTTTATGTTTAATGTGTTAGATTTGTTAATACATGTAAAATATAAAGACAGTTAATAAATGCTCAACAAGGCCTGGTGCGGTGGCTCATGCCTGTAATCCCAGCACTTTGGGAGGCCAAGGCGGGTGGATCATGAGGTCAGGAAATCGAAACCATCCTGGCCAACACGGTGAAACTCCATCTACACTAAAAATACAAAAAATTAGCCGGGCGTGGTGGCGGGCGCCTGTAGTCCCAGCTATTCGGGAGGCTGAGGCAGGAGAATGGCGTGAACCTCGGAGGCGGAGGTTGCAGTGAGCCGAGATCGTGCACTCCAGCCTGGGCGATAGAGAGAGACTCCATTTAAAAAATAAATAAATAAATAAAAAATAAATGCTCAACAAATATTAAGCATTTTTATACTGGGTATGATCATTCACTCTTCTGGTCATTGTTTCTCACACCACTATCTGTATGCTAATTTTACTTAAATTTATGCAACAAATCAATTTTATGCATATAATAATCTCAAATTCAACCCCAACAATATTTTGCTTATACAATTGCCTTTCAATTTAATCATCATACTTTGTTTTCTATCTCTGTGAGGAAGTTCATCCTTGACTGATCTAACTTTGCCCAGAGTTCAGAATGCATTTATTTTATTTTCTCTTTTTATATTTGCTTTGCTTTTCTTTTAGTTCACATATATTTAGTAATGTTTCATCTCTAATATAATTCCTAAAAGTTCCTCATACTCCATCTCAGGTCTATCATGATGTTACCACAAAGAATCCCATTTGTAAAATATCATCTTTCAACTTTTACCTGTATTATTTTAATAGTTTCCAAACGGAGACTTTTATTTAATAAAAGGGAAAGCAAATCAGGTCACTAAAATGACAGCATAATATACCCTCTGCAGCACAGTGAGCAAGATTCTTCATAAATTACCTGTTTAGTTTCTTGCAATTTGGGCCACAGCCATAATAATCAACATAAAGCACGTCAAACACATCATGCTATTTTATTCTTTGGTGCTTTTTCTTACTCTAGCAGGAATGCCCTTCTCATCTTTCAAAAATCCTCCTGTTAAGAAGTTTTATGGCTTTTCCATCTACCAATGGAAATGAAAACTTATTACCTGAGTGTCCCAAGTCCCCTTTGGATACATCAAGTACAGTCCTTCCATCTTTGTGTTGCATTATATGTTTGTGCAGTTTTTACAAACTTAGTGAAAAGGACTATGACTCATTAGTCTTGGCAGTTTGAGTAACTAATAATGTCTAGTTCATCTTCCTCCTCTGTGTCAAATTCACATTGACAATACCATAAATAACACCGATTAAGTGTGAGGAAATATAACTAGGTTTGTTAAATAATAATGGTATTAATTTCCTGAATTAGATTCTATAAATTAATTGAACTTCTTTATTTACAACACGCTGTTTTGATTCTTTCTGATATACAAAGTCCACAAATATGAGAGCCAAAGTATTTTCCTGCCTTCAAGGAAGTAGTATTGTACACACACCTGGAAGACAAAATAAGTACATTTACATCTACATCTATACTACATCTACGTCATGTAGATGTAAATAAACTATAAGACTAATTTCACCTTAGAGCATTTTGTTGGTTTTGATAAATAAAACATATTTGTCCTGAGGTTTAAAGTGCACACAGAAATTTTAAAAAATGACAAATTCTGCATTGCAACTTGAAAGGTCAAATAAATAAAAGAAAATACAAATAAAAAGTCACAAAGGTTTTTGTCCTTGGTTCTGTTTATGTGATTAATTACGCCTATTGATTTGCATATGTTGAACCAGCCTTGCATCACAGGGATGAAGCCAACTTGATCGTGGTGGATAAGCTTTTTAATGTGCTGCTGGATTTGGTTTGCCAATATTTTACTGAGGAATTCACATGGATGTTCATCAGGGATATTGGCCTGAAATTTTCTTTTTTTGTTGTGTCTCCGCCAGGTTTTGGTATCAGGATGATGCTGGCCTCATAAAATGAGTTAGGGAGGAGTCCCTCTTTTTCTACTGTTTGGAATAGTTTCAGAAGGAATGGTACCAGCTCCTCTTTGTACCTCTGTTAGAATTGGCTGTGAATCCGTCTGGTTCTGGGCTTTTTTTAGTTGGTAGGCTATTAATCACTGCCTCAATTTCAAAACTTGTTATTGGTCTATTTGCAGAAAAGGCCTTCAATAAAATTCAACACCCTTTCATGCTAAAAACTCTCAATAAACTAGGTATCAATGGAACGTATCTCAAAATAATAAGTGCTATTCATGACAAACCCACAGCCAATAACATACTGAATGGGCAAGAGCTGGAAGCATTCCCTTTGAAAACCAGCACAAGACAAGGATGCCCTCTCTCACCACTCCTAGTCAACATAGTATTGGAAGTTCTGGTCAGGGTAATCAGGCAAGAGAAAGAAATAAAGTGTATTCAAATAGGAAGAGAGGAATTAAAATTGTTTCTGTTTGCAGATTACATGATTGTATATTTAGAAAACCCCATCGTCTCAGCCCAAAATCTCCTTACGCTAATAAGCAACTTTAGTAAAGTCTCAGCATACGAAGTCAATGTGCAAAAATCACAAGTATTCCTATACAATAATAATAGACAGACAGACAGCCAAATCATGAGTGGACTCCCATTCACAGTTGCTACAAAGAGAATCAAATACCTAGGAAATACAACTTACAAGAGATATGAAGGACATCTTCAAGGAGAACTACAAACCACTGCTCAAGGAAATAAGAGAGGATGCGAACAAATGGAAAAAACATTCCATGCTGATGTGTAGGAAGAATCAATATCATGAAAATGGCCATACTGCCCAAAGTAATTTATAGATTCAATGCTGGACAGCTACCATCAAGCTACCATTGACTTTCTTCACAGAATTAGAAAAAAAAAAAAAGAAAAAACTACTTTAAATTTCATATGGAACCAAAAAAGAGCCCCTATAGCCAAGACAATCCTAAGTAAAAAGAACAAAACTGGAGGCATCACGTGACCTGACTTCAAACTATACTACAAGGCAACAGTAACCAAAACAGCATGATACTGGTACCAAAACAGATATATAGACCAATGGAACAAAACAGAGGCCTCAGAAATAATGCCACACATCTACAACAATCTGATTTTTGACAAACCTGACAAAAACAAGAAATGGGGAAAGGATTCCCTGTTTAATAAATGGTGTTTGAAAACTGGCTAGCCATATGCAGAAAACTGAAACTGGACTCCTTCATTACACATTACACAAAAATTTACTAAAGGTGGATTAAAGACTTCAATGTAAGACCTAAAACCATAAAAACCCTAGAAGAAAACCTAGGCAATACCATTCAAGACATAGGCATGGGCAAAGACTTCATGACTAAAACACCAAAAGCAATGGCAACAAAAGTCAAAATTGACAAATGGGATCTAATTAAACTAAAGAGCTTCTGCATAGCAAAAGAAACTATCATCAGAGTGAACAGGCAACCTACAGAATGGAAGAAAATTTTGGCAATCTACTCATCTGACAAAGGGCTAATATCCAGAATCTACAAGAAACTTAAACAAATTTACAAGAAAAAACAACTGATCAAAAAGTGAATGAGGAATATGAACAGACACTTCTCAAAAGAAGACATTTATGTGGCCAACAAACATATGAAAAAAAGCTCATCATTACTGGTCATTAGAGAAATGCAAATCAAAATCACAACGAGATATGATCTCATGCCAGTTAGAATGGCGATCATTAAGAAGTCAGGAAACAGATGCTGGAGAGGATGTGGAGAAATAGGAACGCTTTTACACTGTTGATGGGAGTATAAATTAGTTCAACCATTGTGGAAGACAGTGTGGTGACTCCTCAAGGATCTAGAACCAGAAATAACATTTGACCTAGTAATCCCATTGCTGAGTATATACCCAACGGATTATAATTCATTCTACTATAAAGACATATGCACACATATGTTTTTTTGTCACAGTGTTCACAATAGCAAAGATGTGAAACCAACCCAAATGCCCATCAATGATAGACTGCATAAAGAAAATTTGTCACATATACACCATTGAATACTATGCAGTCATAAAAAAGAATGAGTTAATGTCCTTCTGGGGGACATGGATGCAGCTGGAAACCATCATTCTCAGCAAACTAACACAGGAACAGAGAAGCAAGCACCACATATTCTCACTCATAAATGGGAGTTGAACAATGAGAACACATGGACACAGGCAGGGGAACATCACACACCAGGGACTGTCAGGGGGTGGGAGGCTAGGGAAAGGATAGCATTAGGAGAAATACCTAAGGTGGATGACGGGTTGTTGGGTGCAGCAAACCACCATGGCATGTGTATACATATGTAACAAACCTGCATGTTCCGCATATGTATTCCAGAACTTAAAGTATAATTTACAAACAAAGTGACAAGGAATGCAGTACACTGTGTAGAGAATTTGTGGAAGAATAAAAGAATGGTTGTTTGTAGAAAACAGATTTTTACTGTAATCCACAAGGAGTCAAGAGCACTAGAAATGGGATTTACATGTTGGCAGATAGGAGATGTAAAACTATATATATGTGAGATACATATATATTTATATAAATACCTGAGCTTTTTAGAAAATACACATGTAAATTATAAAATACACCTATAAATATATATTAATATCTAAACTATAGAAATATTTATATAAACTATGTAAGTATGTCATTTATATGAAAGTAGCTTTGCAATATTAACTAATGTAGTGTATCAAGCATTATATGTTATATATACACATAGAGAGAGAGAGAAAAAAATAGGAGTGGGAGAGATAGAGACAGGATATAATATAATATTTGTTTAACTTAAAATAATCTAGTGCTTCTTTGTGCTGGCAGTATGTGTATATATATGCATATATATGTGAGATATATATATGAATTTATGTCATATATATCTCACATATATATATCACATCCATATACCTGACATAAATTCAACTATATTAGTAGTTACATTAAACAGAAATTAAAAACACATGATATTCAAAGGCAAATATTTTAATATTGGAATAAAATAAAAACAAGATTCAATGACATATTGTCTGCCCTCTACCTGTGATATATTTCAAATTAAAATACCTGAATAGTTTTAAAGCAAAAAAATTGGAAACCATAAACCAAGTAATCAGTAACCAAATCAAGAGCTGGAATGACTAAACTGATACCAAACAATATATCCTTAATGTATAGAATGTCTTCAAAGTAAAAGCAGGACTTTTTTAAGGATTAAAAAGTCAATACATTAGAAAGATGGAAAAATTTTGAATGTATATCCAGATAACATGGTCTACATAAGTTGATTTTCATTTACTTCTGTTAATAAACCTACAAACTTTATTTCACCATTTACTTATGACTGAGATTAAAGAAAAAGTTTGACCCATCATACATTACTTAGTCATACAATACAATTTTATATGGTACCCCAAGTCACACATTTTTTTCATGAATTACAGGTTGTAGCAGCTTCATTTTGATATAATATTTTATATTATTGAGATACACCATAATATTCACTCAAATTGTACAATTCAGTGCTTCCTTGGAATATTCATAGTTGTGCTGTTATCACAAAACCTAATTTTAGAACATATTCATCATGTCTAATATATCCATTAGCAATCACTCTTTATCTCTATCCTCCCCAGATACAGGCAACCATTAATCTACTCTGTTTTATGATAGATTTATCTGTTCTAGACATTTTGTACAATGGAATTGTACAATATGTCATCATTTGAGACTGGCTATTTGCATTTAGCATAATGTTTCATAACTCATTCATATTATAGAAGGTACAGCACTTTATTCCTTTTTATTGCTGAGTAACCATTGCTGAGTAACCTTCCATTGCATGGCTAAACTACATATTATTGATTTATTCACCAATTTATGAACATTTTGAAATTTTTCACTTTTATGTGGTTATGAGTAATGCTGATATAAACATTTATGTACAAGGTATTTTTTGGATTTTGTGGTTTTCATTTCTTTTGGGTATGTAATTAGAAGTTGAATTACTGGATCATATTATAAATCTATGTTAAAGTTGTTTGAAAACCATCAAACTATTTTCCGGATTGGTTGTAAGAGTTTACATTCCACTAGCAATGGATGATTCTTCCAGTGTAGTCACATTATCACCACCACTTGTTATATTCTCTCTTCTGATTTTTACCATCTGATTTTATATGTAGTAGCAATGTATTGTGATTTTAATTTTTATTCCACGAATGACTAATGATAATGTGAATCTTCTCAAGTGTTTGCTGGCCTTTAGCATATTTTCTTTGGAGAAATATTGGAATCAAATTATTTGTCCATTTTAAAAATTAGTCTATGTTTTTATCACTGAGTCATTAGTTTCCTTTATATACTCTAGATCTAAGCCCCTTATAAGACACATGATTTGAAAATATTTATCCCAAATATTGGTGGTCATTTTACTTTTTTGATATTACTTACAGCGCAAAAATTTTAATTTTGATGTCATTTACTTTATCTATTTTTTAATTTTATTCTTATCATTTTGATATGACATAGTAGCACTGGGACTTCTAAAAGTATCCATGTTCAAATCAAGTGGTAGAATCACCAAGGTAGACACAGTGCTCAGCATCAATGATAATTGTGTCTTCATCAAACTAGTTCCTTGGTAAAATGAATGTAATTGTGTCAAATCACATCTGAGGGATTTTTTTTTTTTTTAATAAGTTGACTGGTATTTTTGTTAACTCAACAATAATATATGAAGTTATTTTCTGCTGAGTTTCATCTGAGGCCATTTCTGCTGCCTATATTATTATATAAACTGCCTGCTACAGCTACTAAGATAATAAATAATTAGACAAGTCAAATTTATCAGACATAATCATTTGAAAGACTATTTGGAAGTAAAAGGGTTTCAATATTGGTGAATTGTTTTATTATCTCTAAATTTTTTTTGATAATAATTTTTAAATTTCCTTTCAGTTAAGGAAATACTTTTCACTCTGTCACGTATACTCTGGAAGAAGTTAAGGTCTATTTACTTTTAATTCTGAACATAGGAAAGAACTATTATTAAAAACTAGGCCAATTCAATGGTGTTTTTTGGAAGGTAAACTTTGAAAATGATTGGTGTTTATTTATTATAATGAATTTTTCCTAAAATTTCTGGTTCTTAGTTCCAGACAATATTTCAGCTTTACCACAGACTTAATGAGCTATCTATTATTTTCAACAAAAGACATTTTCCCTACAAAGCACACTGTTTGTAAAGTCACTTTCAAAGACTTTAAAAAATACTTTGAAATAAAGTATAAAGTAGTTCTACAAAATTAATGGAAAAATTAGTTTTATTCTAAGCTACATAGTTAAGTTGGTATCACAGTAACAAATTAAGACTCTGAGAAAGAATATAAATAAGCTCATCACTCTAGTTCCGTAAGTGCTGGCATTTGTTAAAAAGTAAATCCCAGATTGACTTTTTAAGTGATCAACTGCTTCTTGTTTCCTCAAAGGCATTTCATACTTGAAAATATTTGTCGTATTAACATAACTCAATCTGCTAGAAATCTGAAGAAAAATACAAAGAAGTAAAGGTTACAATAAATCGGTCTCTCGTTTTCATTTTTACCATGCAAATAGCATCTAAACAGTTATTTCACATTTAAAGAAAATCATAATCTATAACCTCTGAACCCTCTTCATAATGGCATATTGCTCGTAGCTATAACTACTAATTGAGAAAATGGAGCATAAAATTACTAAAGAAGCATAGAGAACTAATATTTAAAATCACAGGAAAAGTTAATTAATAGAGAGAGCAATCAACAGAAATGGAGAGTGTTATTTAGAAAATGATTATGTGAACTATGATAGAGGTGAAGATGGGAGAAGATAAAACACAGAATGTCATTAATTTCCTTACATTTTATAAAGTTAGGAAAATTAAATGCCATGTCTTTAATAATATTCAAATTAAAGAATGACAGCTTGAATACATTTGAAGGCATTATACTTCAGAAACATTGTTCAGGGCCAGTTGTAGCCTAAAGTGCGTCTAGGTTTCTTTGGTGTAAAAAGCATGTTTAAGGTGATTCCTCAAATCTTCTCAACTTTTACCCATCACTAACATTCTCTTCCTTAATAAGAATTCCTAGTTTTGCTTTGCATCTAGTTTTAATCTAGGACTGTTTTCTTATTTTAAATTTCTCATTCATTTAGAATGACTGTTTTGCCAATTCTTAAGGCAAATGTAAGGTACAATAAAGGAAAATATGCCCTTTTTAGTAAAAGAACTGTAAAAAAATGGGATTTTTATAGTCTTAAAATTCCCTATTTTATTTGCAGTACTTTCTTTACTTGCCCTGAGAAATGAGGGATAAAATATCTGTAACAACATACATACGTGTGTGTTTGTGTGTGTATTATATATATGTATGTGTATATGTGTGTGCATATATATGTGTATGTGTGTGTGTATATATATATATGTTTTTTATCCAATACATACATTCTGGTGTCATCTTGCGCCTGTGACTGGCAAAACATAAGTGTTACAAATGTTTATTTCCTAGTACTAATCTCAGTTTAACTTTTGTGTTTCATTTCCCTTTATTTTGCTTTAACAATGATACTTATTTTTAGTTATCTGTGTGTGTATGTATTTTGTATATATATATACACACACACACACACACATATAACTTTTGATTTATTTTGTTTTGCATGGGAAGACATTTGAGTCAAAATACATATAACTTCCAATCTCTTTCCCAAGAAACTCACTTTACTTACAACATGGCATGGGGAGGTTTAAGCTTAAGGTAATTCTCAAGAACAGTGATAATTGTAATAAAAGGAAAAGGGGGAGGAAATATGTGAATTTAATGAAGTTAAAGCATAGACTCTAGGTCAGCTAGTTTACAGGAGGAACTACCAGGAAATCATTCTCTTGAACTCAGAACAAATATCAAACATAGATTTCCAAAACTATCCCTTCAAAAGAACTACAGTTTGATACAATAATACTGCAGAGCAATTTATGCCCCAGGGAACTGGGGAAACCATACATCAATTAGCCAGCAATTAGTGAAATTTAACAGCTGGTTTTGGTCAGGAAAAGGAGAACCTGTGCTTCCTGGGGAAGAACCATAGAGGCTTACCGATCTCTGGGGTCAAAGAATTCACTAAAATAAGCCAGGCACTGCTGTACAAATAAACAAGCCAACAGCAAGAGCACATTGCAGAATGGAGAGTGGAAGTGCCCAGAGTTTCAACAATATATTAAATGTCCAATTTTTTGCTGTGAATTATGAGGCATGTAAAGAAACAAGAAAGTATGAACCATTTTCTTGGAATACAATTTGTTAATTATGTCCATAAGTAATGTTTAAACTACTTGCTGTTTTGCTGGCAAAAATTCACCATTCCTATGACAATTCTGATTCACTGTATTAGGTTTATATTGATCAACGTTACATTAGCCTTTGAAGCTAACTGCTAACAACTACTTTCACCAGCTCTAAACAAGAATAATAATTGACGTCAGGTATAAGTCTCATTTTCTGAAATTAATTGCTTTCATTTATGGTCTTCAGAACTTATAAAGTTACTTAATTCATGCTAACAATATCAAATTTATCTAGAAAAAAAATTAGGAAATCTTATCACAAGGAACTTTTTTGAAAATTATGACCATGTATAACTTACAAAAGAAAATAATATGTATTATATGATGGCTTACATCTTTGAGATATGACTTCTGAGGCAGAGATTTTCATAAACATTAGGGAGTACACTCAAGAACAGCCTCTGTCTGTGAATGAGTGAAACAGGATTGCGCAGAGGCCGGTGTTTAACTTGAATGCAGTTGTCTTATCTGATCTATATAATACACAGCATATGCTGTAATCAAAACAAAAATTAAATATATATAATATTTAAATACTATAAAATAGAAAGCCAATAGTTAATAATAAGATACTATGAATACATCTTTCTCCTTATTTACTCATTACTGATAATTAAAAATATTTACCATCTCAAAAATGAAAAAGAAAACAAAAAAAAATTAAGCAACTTAGGAAAAGAAAGTATGTGTACAGCGTTCAGTTAATCATTCAACATATATATTTTGTCTGCTAAATGTGAGTCAAATATTATACATGAGACTGATAATAAGTCAGAATTATTCATGCATAATCTAGAGCCATCATAGAAGCAGACATAAAGCAAATATTAATACAAAATAACTATTTTTAATGATACCCCTTATTCTGAAGGAAAGGTAGAGAGTATTAGAAAAGCGTGTGTTAGGTTATCAAAGCTCCTTGGTGTGGGGATTAGGGAGCATTCCCTAAAGAAAGGACCTGAAGTATGAGTTTGAGTTTACATCAGACATCGAAGGATAATCAAAATCTCAAGGCTAAAAGGAATATGGGGAAGGTAGTTCAAAGAAAATAGCAAAACTTATTTAGGTTATTGGATATATATTATTATATCTAAAGACTTTATTATACAGTAATAAAACCATATTATATAGCTTTGTTTTATTAGCCTACATATGTAGACACAGGCTGAACCAATAAGTTTACAATGAAATGAATTATAATCAAAAAATATATCAATTGCCAATATGTACTCAAAAGATGTTGAATGTCTCAAGGATTTATTATTCAGAAAAAAACACAGTTAATATAAAGTCAAACATTTTTGCTAATATGAGAAATAAAACAAAATTTCTAACATTATCACTTTTATATAAGTTGATTATAAAACTTATAAACAATGAAATAATGAAGATAATAATTTAATGACAACAATAACTTCCCTAACAGAAGCAATAAAATTTCCTTCATAATCATATTTTATATTTAACCACTTAAAACAAAAAGAAGAAACAACTGAACATTATTAAGCTTATAAAGTATTCAATAATGATAAGTAACTGCAAAAATCCATTACTTTTTAAATACAATATATTGTTAGAAGAATGCCATACATATCAGCTATGAGGATTTGCTACAAATGAGAATTAATTTGAAATACATTTTTAGGGGTTATTTAGAATGTGGAAAACATCTAAATAATCCCTGAAAGCACTAGAGAAAAAGAGAATCTTCCTGATTAGGAAGTCTAGAAATAGTCATTCATAAATTATTCTTGAAATAAATACGAGTGTCCTTGCCATATAGTTTTGTTTTTTTTTTTCTAACAATGCAGAGTAGTCTGATCTACACATTAGGACAGTTAACTAGGACTGCTATCATAAATAACTGGGATACTAGAAAAATGAGACAAAATGACAATTTCAAATAATGACAACAGGTGACAAGAACTGAGAGAACAGACATAAATGAGGTGAGGGGTATAGCTGTACCACCTTTATAACTCATGCATTTCCTGAACACCAGCTTAGGAAGAGGATCCAAGAAGGTAGCTGTACTCTCACTTAATTGGAAAAACAGAGATCTACATTTAGAGATGCTTAGTTTCCTTGTATACGGGGGGCAGAAATGCCAGATGGGAAAAGATGAAACAGATAAAAACCTCTGGAAATCTGCAAAGAGATCTCCTTGGGCCTTTTGTTGAATAGCAAGTTGTGCATGCTGAAACTGGGTGTGATGGTTACTGTTGAATGTCATCTTGATTGGTTGAAAGATGCAAAGTATTGTTCCTGGGTGTGTCTGCGAGGGTGTTGCCAAAGGAGATTAATATTTGAGTCAGTGGACTGGGAGAGGCAGACCCATTCTTCATCTGGGTGGGCACAATCTAATCAGCTGCCAATTTGGCTAGAAAAAAGCAGACTTGCTAAGTCTTCCAGCCTTCAAATCTTTTTCCCTTGCTGGATGCCTCTTGCCTTCAAACATCAGACTCTAAGATCTTCAGCTTTTGGACTCTTGGACTTACACCAGTGATCTGCCAGGGGCTCTTGGGCCTTCAGCCACAGACTGAAGTCTGCATTGTCTGCTCACCTACTTTTAAGGTTTTGGGACTCGAACTGGCTTCCTTGATCCTCAGTTTGCAGAGGCCTATTGTGGGACTTGACCTTGTGGTCCTGTGAGTCATACTCCTTAAAAAACTCCCCTTTATTTACACATATATGCTATTAGTTCTGTACCTCTGGAGACTCAGAGCACTGGGTCTCTGTTAAAAGGGCGACAAACAACTTGTATTAAAAGAACATGTACCGTAGAGCTATATGCTAAGCAATGAGCAGCACAGGGCATGTTCAAGTCCCAAGCAACCAGAGTGGACACTTGTCATTAAAAACACAGGGCATTCTGGAGAGGAAGGCCAGAAAGGCCTCACATTACAAGTTGGAGTCCACTATCTCTACAGAATGATACTAACAAAGCTTAAAAATAAACTACAACACTATAGACGAATGCACACATAAATTAACTACATGCTCATAAAATGTCCACATTATTTGAAAGAAATAGTGCAAAAGTTGGACAAAGTTAATGTTTGCAATGCACTATATCCAGGAGACATTTCTAGATGAGTAAGAAACCAGGAAAATGGGATCTATAACCAATATGAAATTTAGTCATTAGAAGTAGATCCAGAAATGACATAAATGATGGAATTAGCAAGTAACAACTTTAAGACATCAATTTGATAGATGAATAATCAGACAGGCTGATGGATGGAGGTTATGGAATTTATAATATAATATAAACATTACAAGAAGAGAAATAGAAATTACACAGCAGAACCCAGTACAAATTCCAAAACAGAAGAATAAAATGTCTGGAAAAAATTAACTGGATAGACTTAACAAAATATTTGACAGTGCAGAGAAAAGTTAAGTGAACTTAAAGAAAAATCGTAGAAACCATCCAGTTGAAGGACAAGAGAAAAAAAATTTAAAAATAAATTGAACATAGCGTCAGAGAACAAATGAGATAATATTAAGCACTGCAACCTATATGTAGTTGCACTCTCAGAAAGAAATGGAAAATTTGGATTTACAAAACTATTTAAAGATACATTGCCACTTTTTGGAAAATCTAATCGAAATTATAAACCCAGCAATCGATAAAGCAAAAGAAAAATTTGCGAATTCATTCACAAACACACATCCCTCAAAGTGGCAAATTTCTGTTAACAAGTGATGCAGAAAAAATTCATAAAAGCTGTCAGAAGAAAAAAACTTCAGGCCGGGCGCGGTGGCTCACGCCTGTAATCCCAACACTTTGGGACGCCAAGGCGGGTGGATGACGAAGTCAGGAGATTGAGAGCATCCTGGCCAACATGGTGAAACCCTGTCTCTACTAAAAACACAAAAATTAGCTGAGTGTGGTGGTGCGCGCCTGTAATCCAGCTACTGGGGAGGCTAAGGCGGGAGAATTGCTTTAACCCGGGGGGCGGAGATTACAGTGAGCCAAGACTGCAACACTGCACTCCTGCTTGGCAACAGAGTGAGACTCAAAAAAATAAATAAATAAATAAAAATAAAAATAAATCTTCCAACGCATTCAATGGAACTAAAATAAAGACAATTACAGATGTCTCCTTTGAAATAATACAAGACATAACAAAATGAAAGGGTATTTTGAAAATCTATAATTAAAACTTCAAATCTAAAATTCTATACCCAACGAATACGACAAAGTAGTGTCACACACGTAGGAGCTTAAAGGAATTGTTGAAAACAGACCTAAATAATAAGAAATTTTAAAGGAAACATTCAGAGTAAAGGAAAACTAGTCTCTATATAAAATCAGATTTGTAAAATGAAATTAAGAATACCAGAAACACTCAATGTGTACTAAAGATAAAAAACAGTTCTTTTCCCCTAAATTTTGTCTGCTTTAAAATATAACACAGTTTAAAGTTAAAATAATAGCATGGACTTGTAAGTTTAGAATATATGTAAATTTAATTGTGTAAAACTCATGACAAAGATGGGGTGTTACAAAATGAATGTACTGTTTTTTTACTTTTTATTTAAGGTGGTATATTTTTAAAATAATTTCCAAGAATAAAATAATTAAAACCATTATTAAGGAATCATGAGAACAATTTTCTAATACTAGATATAAAAGTTCAATGTAAGGCTTTTTTCCCAAACAAATATAAATATACGTGTCAATGGAAGAGAATGTGACATAAAATACTCAGAAATATATTAAAAGATAAAATTTTAAATTAGTGAAACAATCACAAATTCATTGTAGAATAAAATATATATTATTTGAGAGGATTTTTACAGAAATATGGTATCACAGGCAAACATCCAAGGAGCAGAAACAGAAAAGCTAGCATTTGTTTACTTGAATGTTTAAGACATCAATAATGTCTCCAACATTACTTCCTGCTTGAGTATGAACTGCTTTCATTACATAAATAAAAAGCATACAATGTCTCATTTTCTATCTTCTGTTAAAAGAAAACATTTCCCTTCATCCAGCATCAATAATAATAATCAATCAAAACCTTTTGTTGCTTTACTCTGTATTGATATATTATAAAATATTGTTCAAGAATTATTGATCTTTGAACAACTTTAAAAGGCTTATGTGTTTTGTTAAATAAAACAAAACTCATCTATCTACTATCTAAAATAATTTATCCCTATCAATATATATTCTTGAAATTTTTTTTTGCTTTCTCAAAAATCTAATGCCGTTAAACTGTTAACTGTTGGGGAAAGCTTTAGAAAAACATCTTAATTAAGTTAATGTAAAATTAAATTAACTGTAACATCTTAAATGTAATGAATATAAAATTAACTACAAAATCAATTGAAGACAAAATTCAAAACAGATACTAAATATTGTAGTAATGTACATTATAGAGTTTGCATGTAAAGAGAAATAAAATTTAAATAATCCAAATAAAAATATATTTTAAAAAATTATATATTAGAAGCAAACACAAGACAAAAGCCTAAAAAGGGCCAAAGGTGCCCATATATTACTTTGGTCATGTATTCCGTGTATATGAAAATGCAAATATTATTTTATTTTATTAAAAGTATTTTATATTTTTATACTGTTCTTTAATTCACCTTATTGAACATTAAAAGGATATAATAAAATTAAAATCATATTAAAAACTAGTGACATGTTTGTAACATATCTTATTAAAAAATACACTCAATAGAAAAATGCTAAAAGATAAACTTGGTTATATTTACATGAAAAATATATTCAACTTCACTAGAAATTAAATAAATGCAATATTAAACAGAAATTTGATGCACTTTAATGGGTCAACAGAAATTAGTTAAAATGCTGATTTTTAAGAATTTGGTCATAAGATTTATAATTCACACACAGATTTTATACATTTTAATTGGCTCTCTGGTAATAGGTACCAATAACCTTATATGTGTTTATACCTCTTACATGGGAGTAAGGGTGAGGAACTGAATTATAGTGATATTACATATCAGTTTCTTTAATGACACTGAAAAATGATGATGCTCTGTATATGTAAAATGGTAATACAAAATTATATAAAATTCAAACTTTTTGCTTCAGCCACAAAATGCAATTGTTCCTTTTTTTTTTTTTTTTTCAATTTACTCTCTACCCAGACTGGGCCAATTTTCCTCAAAGAATTATGGATCTTCAGCTGACTGTGTTGCACTTTTACCCAATAACCTCATCCCACGTCTCAGGAAATAGTGGAGCTGAAAGTTTAGTGAGTGTTGATTACCTAGACAGTTCACGAAACAATTTTCATCAGCTGAATAGATCTAGGGAGGTTTTTTTTTGGGGCACAGACTTTGTTGTGCATAATGCTTTTCTGCTGGCATATAAAGTAAAATTTTTTTCTTATTCATTGGCAAAGACAAAGTAACAAAATTCTATCAGTATTTGGAATTGTGTTATATATCAGCACAGGCATGTTTAAACTAGACAATATATAGTATTAAAAACAACAAGAAATATTTTTTGAATTCTTAATTTGTTTCAAACTTGGTGTTTAGCGCTGTTTAAATTATTAGCACATCACATTTATTTCTTATAAATCTAAAGACATAAGTAAAAACTAATATGAAATGTACAGTGATAGTTAACAGATTATTTGTGGTCTTTCTAAGTTTTTCTGTAAATGCTAAAAATTAATAAAAGGCCTTTCTGACAATACAGTATCATTTAAAAACAATTTTATAATTTTTGCACAAATTAATACGATGTTTATTATTAATGTGTTTACCTGTCACTATCTGGTATGTTTTGTGTGTCAATCCAGAGTAAATCTGACTAGAAAAATGTTCACTTAAACTAGCAAACATGCCAAATGTGCGTTTTAGATGTTATTCTTAAAATAGTCTATAAATAGAATATTGTTGTAATAATTTATTGCATGCTATTAAACACATACTGCATTTAAATGACAAAATGCATTTCAATGCCATATTACCTGTTGAATCACTTTATGCAGTGTGCTATTTTATTATGTCACTTTATATAAGATAATTGAAATGATCAGTGATGTAGGTGAGTGGCTAATAATTCTGGCTCTTGAGTCAGAAATTGTTAGTAGACTCCTGGATTCATCAACAATTAAATGTGAGGCACTGAAAAAGCTACTTTATCTTCCTTGCCTTAGTTTTCTCAATAAGATGGGATATTACTTTCTTAATGATAGAATGGTTTCCAATATTACATCATAGTGTATGAAAACAGTAAGAGTACTTATACAACACATCCTAAGCATATAAAAATATACCAAGAAATAATCAAACATTGCATCTGAGTAAATATTTTTCATTTGTTGAGACTTAAGGACATGATTATATATGTATTACTTTGATTACACAAAAGGTATTTTCTCTAGTTTTAATACTCTTTAATTTCCTTTTCTATTCCTAAAATGCTACCATATTTTATTTCTCCAGATAACCTCTCCTCTAAACAAAAGTCCTGAATAAAAAAGATTGAGCCAGTATAAGCATTTAGATTATGTATGTAAAACAAAGCAGAAAAAATCTGAAATTGAAATTAATATATCATACTTCACATTATATTGTGTACAGAAATTCTAGGTTTATATAATACAAATGTAGAGTCTCCATGAAGCATTCTTTAATTTACCTAAAGTTCTTAAAGAAGTATTTCATCCAAAAAATGTTCTGGGGATAAAAATTAAAAGACTGGCATTAAGCCTATGCCTTAATATGTTATTCTTTTATTGAATTAGAAATCAAGCAGATAGTATGTCATACTTCAATATAGTGGTAAAAATTAAACAATAGAAGATTTTAAATGCTCAATTTCCACTTTAATCCTTCTAAAAATTTCCATGTGGTAGGTTTCTATTCAATATACTTTGAGACATAATCCTACTTACCTTCACTAATTGTTTTACATGTATTGATGTTGGAATGTTCATGCTTTAGATGTTTTGTAATAACATGTTTCACCTATTAATTTGTGTGGAAAGTGCAAATTAATAACTTGTTGGTGTTTATTACCAGGGGGAAGACAATTTTTCCATGAAAGGGAGTGGGTGGGGGAAATGAATCTCTTCCACGTAAGATCACTGGGCATTAGATTCTTGTAAGGAGCGTGCAACCAAGGTCCCTCCCATACACAGTTCACAATAGGTTTCACACTCCTGTGAGAATCTAATGCAGCTGCTGATCTGACAGGAGGTGAGCTCAGGTGGTAATATTCAATTGACAGTGGCTCGCCTCCTCCTGTGTGGCCCAGTTGTTAACAGGCCAGTGGCCTGGGGGTTGGGGCCCCCTGATACAGGGTGCATTTGACTTCTTCTTAAGAGGACAGAGAAGCAGAATAACTACTGATCAAGTTTACAGTTAGAATAGTCATGCCACATCATATGAGTTTAATTAACCACATGCATAATTATCTGTTTTATCATATTTAACTTTTTCTTTTTCAGGTTTTATTTCCTCTTACTCTCTTGTTCTGTCTGAAACAGAGTAATTACATCATAAAAGATTCAAAATAATGAATGACTCATAGAAACTATAACAGGTAATATTGAGACACGAAGTTACAAGGTTCGTCTTTGTTGTGGGGAAAGACGCAGTTCATTTATGCTGTAGTACATTTGTATCTGAACTCAGAATCAGAGTGTTTAGAAGACTGTTCTACTCTGTAACCTGCAAGAACTTTGTGTTTTCAGAATTTTGAAGCCTTAGGGCAGACATAATCTTTCTGGTAGTGGTTTGAGATCAATTGCCTGTTGCTGTGTTGCAATGTTCTTCATCTTAGCTTTGCTTTCCCTGAAGTTTTGTGGAAGGGTAGAAACCTGAGAGAGTGCTTGCTGGGATTTGAAGTGTTTACTTTTATACTTGGCATTTATTTTGAAGTTTGGGCATTCTCTGTCTTCAATTTATGCCAAAGGCACTATTTTCATGCAGGTATTTTTTTTTTCTTATAGCTTTCATTGTTTTGCGAGATAAGATTGAAAAATTTGAACCTTGTAATCCGCCATTGTCTTTAGCTAACCAGTGTCCCCACATGTTACCCTGGAATGAAAACCTTCAAATTATAAGAAAAACAAGGATTTATAAGAAAAACAAGAAAATCCTGGATTTTCTTGAATATTACAATTAGATTTTAAAAAGTGGTCTGAGAAGCTGAGAATGTTCGTGAGCTTACGTCTGCATCATGCTCTGCAGTGAATGGAGAATGTTTATTATAGTCTTAGAAGGGTATTCTTAAAACTGCATAAATGTAAGATGTAGGACTTGAAATAATTTTGAAAGCCCCTCTCACAATTTTTATTATGTTAATGAAGTCAAACATGCTTTCTCATCCCCTACAATTCCACCTGTCATAACTAACATAATTAATAAAAAATAATTAATAAAATCATGCTTTTTTTGGAATAGAAGCACTATTCCTAATATTGACATATGCATGATAATTTTATGATTTAAATTTCAAGCAAAATACTATGGTATATTTTTATGAAATAATCATTATGTTAACATAAAATATTTGTATCTTTTGTATTTACCTATCTTTTTGACAAATAATTGTGTATATTTATGGAGTACAATGTAATTAGTTGATGAGGTGAAGGATATGTTAATTAGCTTGACTGACTCTTTCTACAAAGTATGCATAAAACAAATGTCACACTGAAGCCCAATATAAAATATTTTCAATGAGCTTTCTGAATTAATACATTCTTTTGGGTGTTATATCTCACTGATGGTGGCGGCAGCCTGTCTAGAGCAGCCACTATGGGGATGCCAGCAGCAGCAGGAGAGGCACAGCTGGGACTGCACGCTCTGCGGATCCAATGGGGGCCAGAAACAAGGTGGAGCTCCGCCCCGTAATGATCTGGTGACGTGGGAGTCCTGCACTCCCATGCGCAGCTGCAGCCACACAGCAGCAGCGCTGGACCAGGGTTTCCCGGCACTCTTGGGGGCCCAGGAAACCCCCTGCCCCCAAGGCTTAGAAGTGCCTGCTCCCGCTTCCTGGCCTCTCCGCACTCCTGGTGCCCACTCCAATGTGGAGCAAAGCTGTGACCAAGTCCTGGTGCTATCATGACCTGGCCAGATGTGCACACACTCGGGGTGGTGCTGACATGCCAGTCTCCTGCCATCTCAGGCCCTCCAGAATTTGAGCATCAGCGAGCACAGGAGGGAGGCCAGGGGACTGAGGGCAGCTTAGCACTAGCTTGCAGATGCCTCTTGTCATGGACAGCGTGGGCTCCATGGACAGCTTGTGGCTGGATGCAGACAGGTTCCTAGGCAGGAAGGGGCAGGTCCCCAGGGAAAGCCCACTTTCTGGCCAGGGAGAGCCTGAAGCCTGAGGGCTGGGCTGCCTGTTACAGGTGAAGTACGTGGCCTGCAGTGAGAACTTCATTGATAATTGTGTGGTTAATCTGATGGTGCTTTCTTCGGGGCTGCTGGTGACCACCCAAGGACCAACAGCATGCACTTCCTGCATTCTGAGCACATAAAAACCCCAGACTCAGCCAGACTCAAACACTCCTTGGGATGACCTGCCTGCAGAAAGGAGCTACCCACTAGGGGTCTCCTCTGTTCTGAGAGCTGAACACTCATTGGGATGACCTGCCTACAAGTTTAAAAATATTAAACTATAGTTTAAAAATATTAAGCTATAAATACAACAGAAGACTCACAGAGAAATCAATAATCCTCACTATCAAATGAAACACTTTTGTATAATTCATGGATCAAAGAAAATGTTTTAATAAAAACTAGAAAAAATATTTTAAACTAAATAAAAAAGAAAATACAGCATATCAAAATACAATGGATTCAGCTAATATGGTACTTACAGGAAAACTTGTAGCATTAAATGCTTATATTAGAAAAACAGAGAGATTTCAAATCAACAATGGAAACTTCCACGTTTGAAAATTAGAAAAAGCATGGAAATATCAAGTTAAAGCAAGCAGAAAGAAGGAAACAATAAATATATAAACAAAAATCAAAGATATAAAAATTAAGAACATATAGAATAACACTGTCTATTTTCACAGATGATATGATTCTCCATACAAAAATAGAAAGACTCTATAAAAACACACAAATAAACAAAAAACACTTAAAAATAGAAAATGATTTTTGCAAGGTCCTAGGATGCAAGGCCAATCACATTTTTATATAGTGGAAAAGAATAAGTGGAGAGTAAAAACAAAAGTTTATAATAAATCAGAAATTATTGGGTATAAGTCTAATAAAATGTGTACAGTTGTGAGTTGTGTGTAAAACTACAAAACTCGAATGAAAGAAAAAATATCTTACATAAATGGGGAGATATAAAATAACCAGAATTAGCAGACTGAATTTAGTAGATTTGTACATCTTTATTTAGCTTTATTCCCATGTATAGAATGTTTTTTAGAGCTAATATGAATAGCACCTCTTTAAAAATTTTTGTTTTCTAAATATTTTTTGGTGATACAGAGAATTAAAATTAATTTTTATATATCAAACTTACACAAGCAGAAGTTTTAATGGTAAATTTCACTCATTAATTGCTAAACTCACTTATTAAATGAATTTATTTTATATCTATTATTTTACATTTTCTAAGTGTGTAATCTTAGGAGCATAAGGTTGTTTTATTTCTTTCTCTCTAATCTTAATACTTTAATTAGCTTTAAATGCCTCATTGCATTGTTGAATACAAATTCTTTGAAGGGGCATGATCACTTCAATTTCAGTTTCAGAGAAGTCGGTCAATATTTGATCATTAAGTAGGGTATTAGTCTTTTTAAAAAGCTATTATTTATTTCATTAAGATGATTTTTAGTTTACTAAATGTTGATAGATCCAACTTTATCTTCCTTTTACTGATAAGAGCTGTCATTTTTATGGCATAATAAATCCTCTTTTATATTTGATCCTTGCACTTTTGGTTTTTAATTTCTTTAAAATTTTATGTATTTATAATAGTTGTACATACTAATGAGTTACATTTGATATTTTGATACAAGTATGCTTGTGTTTTCATTTTCTAGTCTTAATGTTCGTCTTTTCAAAGTCATTATGTCACTGTGTTTGCTACTGTATCTCATAAATGCTAAAATAACCAGCAACCCCTCTATTTATGTTATTTTCAGAATGTTTCCGTGTCTTCTTGTTTAATTTTTAAAATAAATTTTAACTCTTGTTTGGTTTCAAACATGTAATTGTTATTTGATATACGTGTAAGTAATTTTTAAAGTTTGATTGCTATTTAATTTTTATTTCAAGGTTTTTTTTTTCCAGTTTCATTATCAGTGTTGACAAATTTACCAAAATTATGGTAGATTTCTTTTTTTCATGCTCTCAAAATAATATTCTATATTTTAAACTTTTTTCTCTAATTTTTAATTATAATTTATCTATTAAACATTTTTTAATAAGTGTTTTCTTTGAGTATATTAATTCTTTTTAAAACA
Organism: Macaca thibetana thibetana; assembly: GCF_024542745.1. Lineage (NCBI taxonomy): Eukaryota > Metazoa > Chordata > Mammalia > Primates > Cercopithecidae > Macaca > Macaca thibetana. The sequence continues at coordinate 66,836,390 of NC_065594.1, forward strand.
TCTCCAATTTATTATTAATACTAATTAATTTTCTCATATTTTCTATGTTTTGTAAAAAACTTTGGTATATTAATTTTTTCATAGAATACTTCATCCAATTCCACAGAATTAAAAATATTGTTACATTATGCTTTGAACTTTATTTATAATTTCATTAGCTTATGTGTTTCCTTTGGTTATTACATTTTTCTATTCTTATAAAATAACAAAAGTTTTTATATTTAAATTTTAAATTTCATTTTTGACTATGTTAGCTAATGGTCTAATTGTGTAGTTTAAAAATGTGTTTATTAAAGAACCAGCAAATACTTGTATTTGTAACATATTTCTTAGTTCTATGGATTAACTTATTTTCTATTTCATCAATTTTTAATTTAATATTTACTAAGTTTACATCTTCTTTTCTCAGGCTTCCTCTGATATATTTTGTATATACTTTCTTTCTGAAACTCTTACAATGTATGCTTAATCATTTACTTAATTACCCCACATCTTAAAATACATCTTCAAGAGCACAAATTTTTTGCTGATTAATGTTTCAGAGTTATCCCATTCGTTTTGATGTTGTTTTTCAATTCATTTTGTCCTTTTTCAAAACTAATAATTTAATGTCAATTGGTACTTTTCTCTTTGACCCAAGAGTTAAGGTTTTGCTTTTCTCTGTTCCTAATTGGCAGAGCATATTTGTTTATTTATTTTGTTTTCTTGTTTTTGCATTTATTTTAAATGGTTAGTACTCTTGCTATAATTCAGAAATTTTTAATTAGTTTCTTAGGGCCTTTCATAACTCTGCTATCAGATTATCTTTATATGCCATTTGGTAGAATGAACAACGATAATTTCAGCTTGTATATGGGAGTCAAGCACGCTCAAGAGTGAGTAATGCACTTTCAGCAATCCTGCACTTGGATAGACTACTATGTGATGATTTTCACCATGGTCATACTAGTGAATATAAATCAAACTGAATTTACTGATGTTGAGGTACTTAGGAGAGTCAGCTTTAGACTTGGATATTAAGCATAAGGGAAATAAAAGCCTCTAGATTTTGGGATTTGGAATTATATAATAGATGTTGGTGCCTTCTATTGCTATGAGACTGTATATGAACCCAGTTCTTATAATAGGGGAAACTTTGAGAAAATTAAACAAGAATTTTAGTTTTTAACACGCTAACTTTAAAAAGCTTTTCAAAATATAGGAAAGAAACTTGATTCGGAGATGTAACTTAGAAGAGTTCAATGTCTGAATGGCATCTAAAGGCATGGGCTAGAATAGATTACCAGATTATCATTATAGGTAGATGACAAAAGTTAGCCTTGTACACAACCCTATACTCCCAAAATAAAGTCTCCAGTTGGAGCAATGGCTTTACAAAGAACATGTGTATGAATGGCTGGTGGACTGAATGATAAGTGATTAGAATATAATATAAAGAAAGTCAATGAAATGAAATATCTATAGAAGGCAAGCTTTTATATGTTTGTTCAGAGGGTGAATAAGATGAAACTAGGTAAATGGGTTTCTCAACACAGCAATTAGTGGCTTTAGTAAGTCATTTTTGAGACATTTCACCTGATTTAAGTGGGATGAGAAAGATATGACATACAAAAGTATGAACAGAAAATATAATTGTAAGAAGCTTAGGAGAAAATATACTGATCAGTTGCTACAGTGAAGTATATGTCAAAGGAGGATATTTAATAGGTAGATCAGTTAATATATTATCAGATAAATTGCATATGTTGGTATGCTGATGTGAGTTACCTATATATACAGTAAAATACAATTCATCTTGTAAAAGACAAAGGAGATGGCTGGTAGAAAAAGCTTCTTTGAAGAGACAGGATATGAAATTGACAGTGGGGCAGGGGTTGACTTTGAGAAGAGCCAATTCGTATTGGCTCATGTAGTACAATCGGAAGAAGAAAAGAGTAGCAGCATGTTTATTCAATTGGAGGCATACGTATGTTGTTCTGCTTCTCTTTTCTCGATGAAGAATAAGGCAAAATAATATGTTAAAAGGAATGGAGAGGAATAGCACATGGACAGTTTCACTAAAGAAGTGATAGTTGTGAAATTGACATTTCATGAAATGGCAAAGCAGAAATATAACAAAATGCAGTAATATAGGTGGCAATGTTGGGTGTTCATTGAGATTTATGGTAACAAATTTAAAGTAATACAAGTCAGCAGATTTGTATGACTTTTTTTTCAACAATATTTTGTTGTTCAATTATGCCAGGGAACAATTGTTTACAAGTAAGGCTGAGTTTTTCCCAAGGAAGATAATCAAATGAAAGAGAGGCCAAGCCATTAAGAGTGTTCCAAGGAGTGACTTTAATAGTTAGGATAACTAAACCTTTCTTCTTTCTTCAGTTCTGAGCAAGTGAATAGAACAGCAGAATTAATAAACTGAAGATAAAACCATTAGCTTTATTTCTGGGTAAAGTGGCATGGAGGATATGGTTTCCATAGGTGAGACACAGCATGTTTTCTAATTCCTGCCTTACTTCCCAGTTTAGATTATAAAACAGTGCAATAGGATGAAAGCTTAAATATGCACAGTACACTCACTTACTGAGATTATTACTTTGCACAAACCTAAAGTTTATGGCAAGAGTGTCAAGAAATGGAGGGAAGCATTAGAAAGAAATCTACCCTTCCATGCTCAGGAATTTTGATAGAAAATATAAAAACCCATCCAAAAATCAGTAAGTGGCTGCCACTTACTTTTCAAGTAAAACACTACATCTCTGTGGTGTGATAAATGGGATAATTCAAAAGACCAGGGCTATTTAAGGGGAGGATAATCATCTACATTAAAATAAGAAAAATAGAAAAAAACAGTTCCCCACATTCCCAAATAATTACATAACAGGGAATTTAATCAAGTTGTGTTACAAGTCAGATTTAGTATTCAGAAATACTTTTTTTCTTTTGTAAGCTGCTGCAGTCAAAAGGAAGAGACAGAGTCACATTAACAAGACCATGTTCTAGAGAGAAGGAAGTATGAGAGGTTCAAGGGCAGGACCGTGAGGACAAGGAGGGGAGATGAGATGAGGTAGCATGAATCTTTTTATTTTTGTACTTTATGTAAAAAATTATTTGACCAAAATGTAGAAAAAGTGATACTATTACATATGATACACCCTACCCCTGAGGTAGCATGACTCTTAGCAACAACAGGAGGTCACCTCTGCCCACAGGTAGCAATGTGACCCGAACCACAGACATTGAGAGAGCTGCCTCCGTCCTCTAATGATATGAAGACAAAAATTCAGTCTGTTATTGTACTCCATATTAGATAGGAATGGAAATTTTAGATGAATGCCATTCACTTTCAAGTGTTAGAAATCATATTATCAAAGGAAGAATTAGGATAAATCAAGTATATTTATCTTCACATAACTTCCTGATTGCTCCTCATTACATGGAGATTTGGACTTCATTATACTCATTATTTCAAATTTCCTGGGAAATCAAGAGTTGTTGAGGTGAAAAAGAATTGTATGCTAAATTTAAAATTTCATATTTGAAATGATATAAATATTGATAAATAATTAGAATATCTATAATATTACTTTATTTTTAACTTTTATATTTTACTGACATTGTCTTATAAATTATTTTCTATATTAATGATTTAAGAATTAATAAATAATTTACAGTTGAAATTTAATTAAATTTGATAGCAAAAATCAATTTACCACACCTTGGAAGAGCCAAGAGTTACTGACAGAAACACATTCTCTGTCAGACTTTTCTCCATTAAAAATAATGAGGTATAATCAATACTTTCTACTTCTATGATTTGAAGTTGAAACTCAGAACATTTGGACATATATCCTGATTATACAAGGTTATAGATAAAGTCTCACAGGGCAAGTTTTTATTTCTTTTTTTCCATGCCCTTGAGTTGAGTAAATTAAATAGACAAATACAGGAACCATTTTTCAACAAATGAGAGTCTATTTAATATGACTGAGAAACAATGCAACTTAAAGAAATTTTTAAAACAAATGCTTAGACAATGTAATGTTCCTCTACAAACTTCATTCTGACAAAGTTGTGTTTCTATATTTTAAAAAATATGCAATGATATTAGCTATTCATATTTCAAAGTCCTGTATCCTATACTATTGAGTTATAAATAATATGCTTAGTTCCAGTGTACGGTGAATGAGTATTCATTGGAATTGTTAATTCACAATAAAGCTATAATGTTTTCATGTAGTTGAGAAAAACATACAGTTGGTCAAAGGATAAAAACCAGGCATAGATAATAATTTAATATCCACATTATAAATTTACTTTTCAAATGGTAATAATAAATTTCAAAAATTGGAATATAAAAGGTTTCTCTATATAATATAGTAGCTATAGAATTCTGAGATTACTGATATGTATGAACAAAAAGTGATAAAAACTTTGCACTAGCTCTAATAGTGGATAAATTGTTGATTTGCAGGTTAAAAAACAGCAAATATTTTGAATAAATTAATGCATTAAATTTTCAGAAGCTTAATGCTAATAAGAAATTGTTTTTATGATTCTTACATTAAATTAATTTTAACATTATTTTTAAAAATCTTTCAATATCCCTAATAACAGATGCCTACAGTGAGTGTGATAAGAAACTTTTAAAAATAGATTAATTGGCTGATTTTACTTCTTCAAGTACATAAGGTGATGATGGTACCTTTAAAAATCAATGACATCTTAAGTTTATGGGTGAAACATATTTTACAATAAAATTAGAATAAAAAGTAAAATTTACCCCCATCGCCTAAGCCAACACCGAATCTTCCTAAAATATTGTTTTCAATATTTTTGAAAAGTCTTTTATATGCATAATTTTCTAGTCTTTTTGTTTAATTTGTTGCCCCAAATAATTGATTTAGAATCAACTGAGAGTCATTTTGTTAATTTGACTCCTATTTAGGCATCTTACCAACGCATACAAATTTAGTTAACTTCCTTCTTCAAAACACAAGTTGACAGACATGAGATTATCCTTTCCCCTTCCTCCCTTTCTTCTTTCTTTCCTGTCAGATGGCCTTTGTTGCCCCAGCCGAAGACTGCTGTGTGGGAAGCTTCCAAAGCACTCTGTGTGGAATCCATTTGTCTTTTTGTACTTGGAGGCTTTGCTTACATTTATACCTTGTTTGTACACCACCTTAATAACGTGGATAATCATTTACACAAGTGCTCTGAGACTTTATTCTTTGATCTGGATAAGATTTCTCTTCAGCATGGGATAAGTACGTACCCATAATGTCACTAAAGATAGCAGTGTGCTCTCTGTGGCTTTGTGTTGAGAAGCTTTTCATTTAAGAGGATGAGTATGTCTGAATTCCATGTGAAGGTGTGGATGTGGATATCTAAATACTGTGTATACTTGAATACATGTACATATATCTGCAAGGGTGTTGTGTTGTTATGTCAGTTCAAATGCAACTATTATAAATTTTGAGGCTAGCTATTTCAAGTTTATATTAATAAAACAGAAGTGTTTTTGTGTATGTTTAGAGACATCAAGAAATGAACTGGTATGTTTTTCTAAGTAAAATTTTAAACATCTAGTTCTAGTATACTGAGTAAGCTACTTATGAGGTTTACTTTATAGAATCAAAATATACAAAATAGAAGAAAAATAAATAAACTAGGAAAGCTCAAAAAACAAAGTTTCTTCTCATTTAAATATCTTCTCAGCATTTGACAGATGAAGATTAAAAAATAAGAACATGATTAGTTAGAAAATAGACTTAAAGTTTGAACTTGGATCTATTTATCTACCTTTCTATCCATCCATCCATGAGTGTATGTTTTTAATCCAAAACATGAATAGAATATATAATGTATTGTTGAAAATGAAAATAATAAATATGTTAATGATTTCCAACTTTTGTATGTTCAGAAATTAGTATATATTCAAGTGAATCACATACCATGGAGATGTGAGTCAGCAATTTTTCACTAAAATTTTCATATGATCCTAGGGTAATTCATGCAGTATAGAGAAATGACTAGGAATGGCATGACATTTTGTCGATATAACACACTTTGGAATGTAAATAAAAACAAATTCCATATCTTATTTAGATTTAAACAAATGGAAAAAAAAGTCATATATTAAACAGTAGGAAATAAATAAAAGATGCCATGTTAACGAGAATTTGTTCTTGCTATAACATTTATTTTATTAGGTTGGCAGGAAAAAAGCCAACCTTATTAAAGTAATTAATAATATATACTGATTTTAATTTGAGGAGCACACTAGGCTCGTTTTAAAAGTTACTCAGAAAAATATATAAGCTTGAAGATTTTATGAATGAGTTTCAATAAAACTATAATATTTGTCCACTGTCCTACCAGTGTTAACTCATAATTTAACTGGGGTACCTGACTTTTTGGACTATCATGAATGTAATTGTCAGTATGATAAAGCATATCTTTTTTAAAATGTACAACATAAATATATGCAATCACAAACAAAATTATATAAAATACAATTATACAAATTTAAAAAATTCATATCATCCACTCTCAATACTTTAAAATATTTTAAAATGCATGGAATTCTCTATTAACATTGAAAAACCAGTCTGATGAGGTGCAATGAAAATTTCAAATTCTGTAGTTTCTTTTGGTGATGAAACAATTTCATTCTAATTCTATTATAGTTTGCTACCTATATTAATAATTAAATAAACAATAGATTTTATTTAGAGATTTGTAAAAATAGGTGTAAATTTTTACTCATAGAACTTCACAGATCCTTTGAATTCTGTAACAGTTTCATAATAAATATTTTATAATAAAATCAGCTCCTATGAGAACATTAATAAGAAAACTTACATTTATGGATAATTAATATATTTCTGGTATTTTATAATCTAAACAGCAAAATTTTGGAAAAGAACTTTCTTAGGCTTTTAGCATGTCTGTTTTCTAGAGTTATTTTTCTAAAATTTTGTTCTTCTACCTCAATAATCCTAATTTATATGAGATTTGTTTCACTTTTAACTTGCTTATATTTTTACATATATATATATATGTTTGTTTGTTTGTGTTTTTAGCATCATTGTCTCACTCTGTCACCCAGTCTGAAGTGCGCTGACCTGGGCATAGCTCAGCACAGCTTTGGACACCTGGCCTCAATCCTCTAGCCTTGACCTCCTAAAGTTTTTGGATTACAGGCATGAGCCTTTGCTTCTGATCATAAAATATTTGGTAATGAAAAACAATCTTCAAATTGATTTATTTGGGGCAATTTCTGTATGTCTACTAGCTTCTGTAATGTATACTTATGAAATAAAAATAAAACAGAATAAAACCAAACAGGAGACATGTATTTAGTACATTTTTCACCTACAGAATTAAAGTTATGAAAAATATTAGGTTATGTAATTTTTAAAAGGTAACTATATAAATGAAAATATCGTATTTGCAAATTTGCAACTCATTCATTATTTGATATTCTACCATTTAAGTATGAATTTAAATGCAGTTTTCTTGCCTTTGGAAATAGAAACTTTATATATTTGATGCCATAAGTAATCATTAAAATATGCTCCAACTGAAGAGCATTTTTAAATATATTGTTTTTATATATACATATTCAGAGATTGCTTTTCACTGATATCTATGTTGAAGTAACTTACATGTTTATATCTACTTTTTAATTAAATATCATCTATGCATGAGTATGTTATATGAGGTTATTAAAATACATTAAACAAAAATACTAATGTATGAATAGCAACATTTATACATAATACCCCAAATAAAAACAAAATTTGAATATAAAATATGAATAAATATAATCAAAGCAGCACATGACACTGTTAATAGTGTTGAGTGATTCATTTAATACTCTATTTCTTAGTAGGCAAAACAGAACAAATGTAAAAGTAATTCTTTAAGCAGTTTTTAGTAACTAAATTTAGGACAACATACTAATATAAAATGAAATGTTAATGCAAATTTATAATAATATGTTCATGAGATAATATCTTCAAAAGCTTCCTTGAAGCAATTAACTCTCAGATTTCATAAGACTATTTTTGTAGTAACACTTTGATGAATGCTGACTGTATATTCCCAACAGCAATAATACAGAAACGAAGACAATATACCTTCTGAATATGTTACTTCTCCAACATTTCTTCAAAAGTAGACATTAAAATATCTAAATCAGTTGTTTTTAAATTTTGCCACACATGAAATTAAGAACTTTTTTCTTACATGCAAAGCTCAATTCCTATCAATCATTTTTTAACCCATATGCGGTGGTAAAGGTTGTCTATATTTTCAATAATCCTTCAAGGCAGTGCTAATGCAGAGGGTCCCTGGATATCACTTGAAATAAAAATGTCCCATGGGAAATGTTTTATTATTTCTCTTACAAACAATTCTTCATAAATGTAATTGTTCTTAAATAAGTTTCAGTATTTTGAAAAAGAAGGATGGAAACATCCAAAATCTAATAATTCAAGCCAGGCATGGTGGCCCTTGTCTGTAGCACCAGCCACTTGACAGGCGGAGCAGGGAAGTGCTTGAGCACAGGATTTTGAAGCTGCAGTGAGCTGTTATCCTGTAATCGTGCCATAATTGCATAATCATGCAATTATGCTCTACTTAAATATAAAATTTAAAAAATTGCAATAATTTAATAGTTCAAAAATACATTATTAAGTATATAACCCATATTATTCATAGAATAAAACATTTAAAACTGAACATTTGTAATCCCAGCATTTTGGGAGGCCGAGGTGGACGGATCACGAGATCAATAAATCGAGACCATCCTGACTAACAGGGTGAAACCCAGTCTCAACTAAAAATACAAAAAATTAGCCCAGCGTGGTGGCGGGCACCTGTAGTCTCAGCTATTCGGGAGGCTGAGGCAGGAGAATGGGATGAACCTGCAAGGCGGAGGTTGCAGTGAGCCGAGATCGCGCCACTGCACTCCAGCCTGGGCGACGTGGGGAGACTCCGTCTCAAACAAACAAACAAGCAAAAACTGAACACCAACTCTCTCTTTCCCTTCTTATCTAAATCTTACTAATAATGACTCAATATCTTTGTGTATCAAATCCTCATTTTTTATATTAATGCACATATACTTATTTTTTCATATAAGTAGTATCACATTACGTGAATTTTTTAGTAATTTATGTTACTTCATATATTGTAGATATGTTTTCACACAGTCAAATTAATTAAATAACATATTTTTATTAGCAATGTTCGCTTACTGAGACAACCTTTGTTGGGATATAACATAACGTATTTCAGCCCTTTTTAATTTATTACTTTTTAGGGAGTCATGAAAAAATCCACACTGTTTTGCTTTTACTATTGTAAATAACGAAGTTTTTACTATTGTAAACAATGAATTGTTTCCTGCTCATGCACCTTTACTGGAGTATTTTAAAGTATAAGTTCTAGAAGTAAAACTGCTGAGGCAAAATCAATGCACATTTTATATTGGATAGTTACTGCCAAATTGGTCTTTAAAAATATATACTTCCATCAATGTTGTATGAGGGTTCCTATTTTCTCAAATTTCCCTGCACTCGTTATTATAAGCACTTTATGTTTTGCCATTCACAGTGTTGCATCAACATTCATTTTCTGGATTTCTGGTGACATTGAGCAGTACTTCACATGTTTAAAGTACTTAAATACCCCAGCAATTTGGGAGGCCGAGGTAGGCGGATCACGAGGTCAAGAGATCGAGACCATCCTGGCCAACATGTTGAAACCCTGTCTCAACTAAAAATACACAAATTAGCTGGGTATGCTGGCATGCACCTGTAGTCCCAGCTACTCCGGAGGCTGAGGCAGGAGAATCTGCTTGAACCTGGTAGGCAGAGGTTGCAGTGAGCCGAGATCGCGCCACTGCATCCCAACCTGGCGACAGAGTGAGACTCCATCTCAAAAAAAAAAAAAGTTATTTAAATAATTTTGTTGAATAGTAGATATATATTTATCACTTTTTAAATAAGATTCTTTAACTTTCATTTACTCACTTGCAGGCTATTTGTAAGTAATTAATATTAATTATTGATCTATTGTGCATATTTAAAAATAATTTCTCCCTGTTTCTTAAATATTTTTCATGATACTTTCCAAATACATTTCACTGGAATTTTAATTGAGATTCCACTGAATTTACAAGTTTATAAAAGGGAGAATAAAGATCTTTTTAATATTCCATCTTGTATTCAGGGAATTATCTACCTTTTTCATTAGATGCCCATAAGAACATGAGCAATTTTATAATGTCACTCAGACAGTATTGATACTATTTTTAGATATCTTCCAACACAATTTAAAATACTTTTGATTAACATGAGTGGGCTATATTGCATATGTCATTCGTAATTTTGAATCATGGAGAAGGCAAAAGTTGATAAATTTATATAACCATATGTTATTAAGGGAGACTACTGTATAAAAATGGTAGTTACGAGCCTTGTTCCATATCAAACTGCCTTTGACCAAATTCTACTGGGTTGCTTTCTACATGTACATCTTTGGACAAATTAACTTAGTCGCTGTAATTCTCAGTTTTATTGTCTGTAAAATGAAGCTATGAATACAGTCAGGTCTCCTGGTAGTTGTACTGGAAATATTGCTAATATTTTATCCTTAAGCATAATGTTTTATATAGATTTCTTATATAAATCATTTAAAAGAAAAATAAGGTTCATTTTAATTTCTAACTTACAAAATATTTTGTTTGTAATTATTTTTGTGACATTTGGTGAGACATGGTTGGCTAAAAATCTGAAGTCTTACAGATATATTTCAATGTTTAATATGACATTGAATAACTGGAGGTATCCAAACTGCAATGAACCTATACCATAGGTAAGAAATAACTTCATATATATATATACACACACATGTATATAAATATAAATACACAGACCATATATATGGTCTGACTGATACTCTGGTTATGTGATAAGTTCTGTGTTAAACCATGCTTTCCTTTTTCTTACTTATGAAGTTTTGAGAAAGTACCTAAATCTCCCTAACCCTCAGCTTTCTTATATTGAAAGTATTAAATCCAAGTACTTATATAACACAATTAATAAATCATAAAGACAAGTGATGTTTTCCTATTAACTTTCAATAAGAGAAAATTAAAAGTTGAATGTATTTCTGATTCATCACAAAATTAAAACTACTTCCTCCATTTTTTCCTCACCATTTTGGAATTTTTTTTTTTTCTTTTCAGTAATCATTCACAATTCCCACAGATGTGAATAGGAAATCTAACTAAGATTATCTATTATGTCTTGGGATTCTTGAATAATTTATTTTAGCTTTTGTAGTAGAGGGTTATAATATTGCTTGACTTTATTTGTGGATCTAAATATTAATTAATACGAAGACAGCGCAAAAAGATTGTCATTCATATTGAGAAATGTTTTCACGGGCATTTCTTAAGTTTTCTCAATGGAACTGAAGAAACATCTAAATCCTCCATAGGTTTACACTACAAAAACTGATGTTTTGGTTTAAAATGTAGAAAAAACTAGAGGTGATTTAGAATTAGTCAATTGAATCTAGCCAAAATATTTTTATTTTTGTTACTGAAAAGGAGTGTTTGCTTAAGTCAGATAAATTCAAATCAAAGGCTGCTCCTCTGCTTCATTTTAATGTGGTACCCTTAATGGCATGTACTCAGTAGAGACTTGGCTCTGATGGAATCAAAGGTCTATGAAGGGATATAGTGGATGGGGCTAGGTGGAACAAAAATCACTTTCGATTTTGAGCATTATCTAGTTGCGACAAATCCATATAGCTTGCTTCACGAGATGATGTAGCAGGAATGATTTGGTCAATGAAAATATATTAATATCACATCTACATTTAACATCAGTCTACTGAAGAAGGACTGATGTGTTACCTTAGAATAACAATCACTTCCTTGCTAGTAGAAGTCAATATAGCTCAGGCATTAAAACTATTCAAAATAGGGCATAGAATAGCGTGAAATATACTACATAATTTAATTATACAATTTTAACAAATGAAGCACAATGTTGGGTCTGTAGATATTTAACCTGATTTACATTTTGAGTTAGTAATATTATTATTCATATCAATAGTAATATAGAGTAAATATATACTTTACAATTTACTGCTTTCTCAGATATAGGCCTTCACACACACATTTTGAAATTATTTCTCAACACAATTACTTAAAGAATGCCATTCATATATACTAAAGTTGAAATCTATGCTAATATATATTTTAGGACACAGAGGTTCATGCAAAAATGTTTGGTTTTCTAGCCCATATTTTCCCAAAGCTTATCTTTAGGCTATATGCTCTTTAATGGTAAAATGATTTTAAAGTATATACCTCAAAAATAGATTTCAAAGATGCTAACTGAATAAGTGTGTTTAAAACTCCTAAAAACATATTTAATCCAGGTTAATCTTTACCAGAGCTAGATTAACTGTCTCATGTATAAATTCATTCATGAATTTGACTTCATGTTTAATGAAAAACATTGCTTGAAACATTTGACAGACTTCCTATAGAATGACCAAAAGAATAGACAATATGCATTCTTATTACTTCATATAGTTTATTCATCAAGAAGCATTTTATTGCATTTCTTGACTAATAACAACGTTCATGAGAGAGACTAGCCCTCAGCATCATACTACATCATTGGTGACAACTAAAAAATAAAACAAACCCATGAATATTTAATGTTTAATAACAACTTACAAAATTAGAAACCATAATAACAAGAAAAAATTAGGTATTTGGATTATCTTGTTACTAATCATGTAGCTTACATAATAACACTAAAAATGTATTAAAGCAAGATTTTGTAGGTGACAATAATTTAATAAAAAATTTTAAAATAAGACAACTCGATTTAAATAAACAATGTATAGCAGAACTGTTGTCTTCAAATGACAGAAACTAATTATTATATTCTTTACTTCTTGGAGCAGCATTAGTACTATAAATGAATGCAAATATTAAAATGGGCCTCAGATGACCTAACTACTAATACAAAATACAAAGGCTAATTAGGTCCATTTCATTAAGCATGAAATGAAGGTTAAACTCCTCTCTCAAAATGAAAACTGTCACTATTTTAAAATCAAAATACTACATTGTAGAGCCAGCCTTTGACTAAAAAGTAATTACACTATATGTGAGCACTCTTAGGCACAGACTGTTTTATTTTTTAATTACAAAATTTTACTCAACTTTATTGATAAACTTTTTTTTTTTAATTTTTATTTTTTGAGACAGAGTCTTGCTCAGTCACCTAGACTGGAGTGCAGTGGCGCAATCTTGGCTCACTGCAACCTCCACCTCCCAGGTTCAAGCTATTCTGCTGCTTCAGACTCCTAAGTAGCTGAGATTATAAGCATGCACCACCACACCTGGCTATTTTTTTCTATTTTTAGTAGAAACAGTGTTTTACCATGTTGGTCAAGTTGGTCTTGAACACCTGACCTCAAATTATCCACCTGCCTAGGCCTCTCAAACTGCTGGGATAGCAGGCATGAGCCACCGTGCCTTGCCTATCGATAAACTTTTAACCAAAAGTTACATATACTTGATTGATAGAATAAAATCACTTTCACCAACAGTATAAGGAATTGAGTTTTTACAAATGGCATAATTTTATATGCAATTGAAATCTTGTTTATTAAGTGTAAATGCTTGCTATGATTAATCACTGATATTAGGTTTTTAATAAAATGTTCTGAATATTTTCCTGTCTCTTAAAACACATCTATTTTAAGTAGCCTAATAATGAATCATAAACATCCTTTATTGTATTAGACAGTGATGTATGCAAATAGTTATTATTAAAATTAGAAAAAATAGATCTGCCACTTTTGATTAGAATGTAGAAGTATAAAAAGCAGGATTGTTCTCATGTATATATTTTTAAAAGATAGAATAACACCATTTATTTCTCACTATGTTATAAAAAAGGGTCAACATCACAAATTCTTATAGAACTGATTTACACAAAGAATAAGACCCTCAAAGGGAAGTAGAAAGATGTTTATTCAATAACAAAGACCAGTACATAATGTATCTGTCACATAGTATTTCATATATTTATAATTTTCAAGTAGGCATATATTTCCTAGATAGGGCAAAACTATTAATTATAAAAGAAACTAATGATAAATTTTTATCAAAATAAAAGCAAACATTTATCTAAGACACTATTAAAAATGAAATGGCAAGATACAGACCAAAATAATATTTAGAATGTTTCAGATATATTTATCCAATAAAAGACTTGTGTCAGAATGCATAATAACTCCTAAAAATGAAACAATTAAAAATGAGTAAGCACTTACAAAGATACTTTTCTCTGTCTCTCTTTCTCTCTCTCTCTCTCACACACAATATACAATTTACTGATAAATACAAAAAAATAATAACTTTATATTTATTCAAGAAACTTTAAATTATCACAAAATATTATACATTAAATTATCACAAGAACTTGCCTGTAAATATGAAAAAATAAAAGTGTGCTAATCCCAAATGTTGAAGAAAATTAGAACAATTGGAATGGTAACACATTTCTGGTCTTATTGTAAAATAGTAAAGCCACTGTTAAAAAATGCCTTTGATCATTTCAATAGCTGCAGAAAAAAACATTCATTAAAATTCAGCATTTCTTCATAACAAAAATTCTCAACAAACTGGAGCATAGAAGGAACATACTTCAAAATAATAAAAGTCATATATCACAAACCCATAGTCAACATAATACTAAATGGGAAAAAGTTAAAATCATTTTCCCCAAGAACTGGAACAAGACAAGAATGCCCACTTTGACCATTCTGATTTAACATATTGCTGGAAGTCCTAGCCAGAGCTGTCATGTAAGAGAAAAAAATAAAAGGCATCCAGGTAGTAAAAGAGGAAATCAAATTTCTCTGTTTGCTGATGTATTCTTACACTTAGAAAACTCTAAAAACTTCTCTCAAAGAATTCTAGATTTGATAAATGACTTTAGTAAAGTTTCAGAATAAAAAATCAAAGTAAAAATATTAGCAGCACTTTTATACACAAATAATGATCAAGCTGAGAACCAAAATAAAAATTCAATCCCACTTACAACAGCTACAAAATAAATAAAATATCTAGGAATACATTTAACCAAGGAGGTAAAAGATCTCAATAAAGAGAACTACAAAACATCGATGAAGTAAACCACACGTGACACAAACAAGTAGAAAGATTTCTCATTTTTATGGATTGGAAGAATCAATAATGCTAAAATAAGCATACTACCTAAAGCAATCTACAGGTTCCACGAAATTCCTATCAAATTACCAACGGCATTTTCACAGAATAAGAAACAATAATCCTAAAATTCAAATGGAACCAAAATAGAGCCAATAGCCAGAGCAATCTTAAGCCAAAAAAAAAAAAAAAAGAAAAAAGAAAAAATTCAAAATCAATCATAACAAACAAATTTTTAAAAAGAGGCATCATATTACTGGGCTTCAAATAATACTAAAAGATTATAATATCCAAAATAGCATTGTACTGATATAAAAATAAACCTGTGGATTAATGAAATAGAATAGAGAACCCAGAAATAAAGTCACATGCCTACAACCATCTCATCTTCAACAAAGTTAACAAAAAAAAAAGAGTACACTGAGGAAAGGACATTCTATTAAATATGTGTTGCTGGGAAAATTGTATATCCATATGCAGAAGAATAAAGTTGGACCCATATATGAAATTTCAGGATATATGAAAATTAACTCAAAATATATTAAACAATTAAATGTAACACTTGAGACTATAAAAATAGTCTCAAGACTATTTGCTCTGGCTATTTGCACTAAGATATCATGAGAAAACCTAGGAAAATCTCTTCTGGACATTGGTCTAGGCAAATAACTTACAACTAAGACCTCAAAAGCAAATGCAACCAAACCAAAAATAGACAAATGGGGCTTAATTAAATTAAAAAAAAAAAAAAAAACTTCTGTACAACAAAATAATCAACAGAATAAACAATAACTTAAAGAATAGGAAAAATACATACAAACTATGTAACAAACAAAAAGCTAATATTCAGAATCTACAGGGACCTCAAACAACTCAATAAGAAAAATAGAAGTGTAGAGGGGCCAAGATGGTCAATTAGAAGCAGCTGTGGCCTGTTGCTTTCACGGAGAGCAATGAAAACTGCCAGAGAATTCTGCACCTTCAACTGAGGTATCCAGTTTCTCATACTGGGACTGACTAGGCAGATGTCTCAACCCATGGAGAGCGAGGAAAAGCAAGGTGGGGCAGCGACCCACACTGGAGTGGCATGAAGCCAGGGTAGCCCCATCCCTAGCGAAGAGAGGTTGCCAGTGATTGTGTGAACCTGCCTGGGAAACTATGCTTTTCTTATGAATCTTTGCAATCGGTGGATCAGGAGATCCTCTCATGAGCACATGCCACCAGGGCCAGGGTCCAAAGCACAGAGCTGTGGAGTCTTGGTAGAGTAGCTGCTCACTCACTTGTTTGGGCATGCAGGGAGACCCAGTAGTTTTACATACTCCAGACCTGGGAATTCTGGCAAGGCAAGAGATCCTGTGCATTCCCGTAGGAGATGGGCTGAATCCAGGGAGCCAAGCGGTGTTGCTCCACAGACCTCAATCCCCTGGTACCTCACAAGTTAAAACCCACTGGTTTGGAATTCCAGCCAGCCAGTGGAAGGAGATAGGAGAAGGCCTAAGACGAATTGAGTTCCTGGGGGGAAGGGTGGCTACCATACCTGACATTCCAGTTGGCTGTCTAGCCTTCCAGCACCAGCGACTGGGAGGAATTCCCCACAATGCAGCACAGCTGTTGTGCTTGATCGTGGACAGTCTGCTTCTTTAAGTGGGCCCCCAATACACGCCTCACCATTGGGCAGGGCCTCCCTGTGTGAATTTCAGCAACTCCAGCCAGGGTTTTATGGACAGAACTCTGGTCTCTCCCTGGAATGGAGTCCCTGGTGGGTGGGATAGCCACTGTCTCTGCGGTTCAGCGACATAGCCTTTCCAGGCTGCTGGTTCTGGAGAGGCAGAGTAGTCAGCACAGCACACCTGCTCTGCCAAAGGGCAGCCAGACTGCTTATTTAAGTGGGTCTCTGATCCCATTTCTCCTGACTGGGTGAGACCTCCCAATAGGGCTCTCCAGACATCTCATACAGGAGTGGGAGTCCACCTGAGACAGAGCTCCCAGAGGAAGGGGCAGGCTGCCGTCTTTGCTGTTTCATAGCCTTCACTGGTAACACCACAAGGTACAGGAGGGACCAAGGTGACTAGGGTCTGGAGTGAATCCCCAGCAAACTGCAGCAGCCCTATGGAAGAGGGGCCTTACTGTCAAATGAAAAACAATCAGAAAACGGCAACAACAAAGACCCCACAAAATCCCCATTCAAAAGTCAGCAACCTCAAAGATTGAAGGCAGATAAGCCTACAAGGATGAGAAAGAATCAATAAAAAATGCTGAAAATTTAAAAAGCCAGAGTGTTGCTTCTCTTCCAAATGACTGCAACATTTCTCCAGCAAAGGCACAGAACTGAGTTGAGGCTGAGATGGCTGAATTGACAGAACAAGGCTTTGGAAAGTGGGTAATAACAAATTTCACATGTTCTAACACATTGCAAAGAAGCTAATAATTATGATAAAACAATACAAGCTGACAACCACAATAACCAGGTTAGAGAGGAACATAATTGCCCTGATGGAACTGAAAAATGCAACATGAGAAATCCACAATGCAATCACATGTATCAATACCTGAATAGACTACAAAAATGAAAGAATATCAAAGCTTGAAGACTATCTTCCTGAAATAAGACAGGTAGACAAGAATAGAGGAAAAAAATAAAAAGGAACAAACAAAACCTCCATGAAATATGGGATTACATTAAAAGACAGAACCTGAAAGAGATGGAGAATTACACCATGTTGAAAAACATAGTTTAGGATATCATCCAGGAGAACTACCCCAATCTAGCAAGACAGGCCAACATTTAAATTCAGAAAATCCGTAGAATCCCAGTAAGATACTCCATGAGAAGATCAACCCCAACACACATAATCTTCAGATTCTCTAAGGTTGAAAATGAAATTAAAAAATGTTAAGGACAACCAGAGAGAAAGGCCAGATCACCTACAAAGGTAAACCTATGAGACTAACAGTCAACCTCTCAGTGGAAACCCTTCAAGTCAGAAGAGATTGGGGGCCAATATTCAACAATCTTAAAGAAAAGAATTTCCAACCCAAATTTCACATCTGGCCAAACTAAGCTTCAAAAGAGAGGGAGAAATAAGATTTTTTTAAGACAAGCAAATATTGAGGGAATACATCACCACCATGCCTTCCTTGCAAGAGCTCCTGAAGGAAGCACTAAATATGGAAAGGGAAAATTGTTACCAGCTACTACAACAGCCCAATGAAGTACACAGACTAGTGACACTATGAAGCAACCACATAAACAACTCTGCAAAATAACTAGGTAGCATCATGATGAGGGGATCAAATTCACACATAACAGTATTAACATTAAATGTAAATGGGCTAAATGCCTCCAAAAAAGACACATAACGGCAAGTGGATAAAGAGTCAAGCCCCATGGGTATGCTATCTACAAGAGACCCATCTCACATGCAAAGACACACATAGGCTCAAAATAAAGGGATGGAGGAATATTTACCAAGCCAATGGAAAACAGAAAAAAGCAGGGGTTGCAATCCTAGTTTCCAACAAAACAGACTTTAAACCAACAAAGATCACACAATACAAAAGGCATTACATAAAGGTAAAGGGTTCAATTTAACAAGAAGAGCTAACTATCCTAAATATATATACACCCAATACAAGAACACTCAGCCTCATAAAGCAAGTTCTTACAGACCTTCAAAGAGACTAAAATAATAGTGGGATATTTTCACACCCCATTGATGATATCAGACAGATCATTGAGACAGAAAATTAACAGATATTCAGGACCTGAGCTCAGCTCTGCATCAAGTGGACCTGATGGGTATCCACAGAATTCTCCATCGAAAAACAGCAGAACCGCATTCTTCTCATCACCACATGGCACTTACTTTATTTTTATTTATTTATTCATTTATTTATTTATTTATTTATTTATTTTTATTTTATTTATTTATTTTTATTATTTGAGACAGAGTCTCGCTCTGTCTCCCAGGCTGGAGTGCAGTGGCATGATCTCAGCTCACTGCAAGCTCCGCCTCCCAGGTTCATGCCGTTCTCCTGCCTCAGCCTCCCGAGTAGCTGGGACTATAGGCACCCGCCACCAAGCCTGGCTAATTTTTTGTATTTTTAGTAGAGATGGGGTTTCACCATGTTAGCTAGGGTGGTCTTGATCTCCTGACCTCGTGATCTACCTGCCTCAGCCTCCCAAAGTGCTGGGATTACAGGCGTGAGCCACTGCGCCTGGATGACACTTACTTTAAAATTGATCACATAATCAGAAGGAAAACACTTCTGAGCAAATGCAAAAGAGCTGAAATCATAACAAACAGTCTCTCAGACCTCAGCACGATCGAATTAGAGCTCAAGATTAAAAAACTAACTCAAAACCACACAACTACATGGAAATTGAACAACTTGCCCCTGAATGACTCATGGTTAAATAATGAAATTAAGGCATAAATCAAGAAGTTCTTTGAAACGAATAAGAACAAAGAGACAACATACCAGTATCTCTGAGACACATCTAAGGCAGCGTTAAGAGGAAAATTTATTGCACCAAATGCCCACATCAAAAAGCTAGAAAGATCTCAAATTGACAATCTAATATCACACCTAAAAGAACTAGAGAACCAAGAGCAAACACACCCCAAAGCTAGCAGAAGACAAGAAATAGCCAAGATCAGAGCACAGCTGAAGGAGATAGAGACATGAAAAACCCTTCAAACCATCAGTGAATGCAGGAGCTGTTTTTTTGTTGTTGTTGTTGTTTTTGTTTTTTGTTTTTTTCCAAATAGACTGCTAGCTAGACTAATAGAGAAAAAAAGAGAAGGGAACGAAACTGACACAACCAGAAATGATAAAGGAAATATCACAACTGACTCCACAGGAATAAAAACAACCATCAGATAATACTGTAAATACCTCTATGCACATAAACTAGAAAATATGCACATAAACTGTGCACATAAAAGAAATGGATAAATTTCTGGACACATACACTCTCCCAAGACTAAAGCAGGAAAAAATTGATTCCCTGAAAAAACAAATAACAAGTTCTGAAATTGAGGCAGTAGTAAATGGCCTGCCCACCAAAAAAATCCCAGGACCAGATGGATTTATTGCAGAATTCTACCAGAAGTACAAAGAACTGCTGGTACCATTTTACCTAAACTATTCCAAACAACTGAAGAGAAGGGACTCCTCCCTAAGACATCTTATGAGGTCAGCATCTTCCTGGCACCAAAATCTGGCAGAGATATAACAAAAACAGAGAACTTCAGCTCAATATCCCTCATGAACATTCATGCAAAAATTCTCAATAAAATACTGGCAAAGCAAATCCAGCAGCACCTCAAAAAGCTTATCCACCACAATCAAGTTGGTTTCATCCCCAGGATGCAAGGTTGGTTCAGCATACACAAATCAATAAATGTAATTACTCACATAAAGAGAAATAAAGACAAAAACCACATGATTATCTCAATAGATGCAAAAAAAGACCTTTGGTAAAATTCAACATTGCTTTATTTTAAAAACTTTCAATAAACTAGGTATTGAAGGAACATATCTCAAAAGAATTAGAGTCATATATAACAAACCCACAGCCAATGTCATATTTAATGTGCAAAATCGGGAAGTGTTCCCCTTGAAACACAGCACAAGACCAAGGATGCCCTCTCTCACCACTCCTATTCAGAATAGTATTGGAAGTTCTGGTCAGGGAAATCGGGCAAGAGAAAGAAGTAAATGGTATTTGCCTAGGAAGAGAGGGAGTCAAATTGCCTCTGCAGATGACATGATACTATATCTAGAAAAACCTCAGCAACTCAGCACAAAGCTTCTTAAGCTGACCAGCAACTTCAGCAAAATCTCAGCATACATAAGCAATGTGCAAAAATCGCTAGCATTCCTGTACACCAACAGCAGGCAAGCAGAGAGCCGAATTATGAATAAACTCTCATTTACAATTGCCACAAAGAGAATAAAATACCTAGGCTAACAAGGGAAGGGAAGGAGCTCTTCAAGAGAAACTACAAACCGCTACTCAAATAAATCAGAGAGGACACAAACAAATGGGGAAAAAAAAAAAAATCCATGCCCATTGAGAGGAAGAATCTATACTGTAAAAACAGTAATTTGTAGATTCAACACTTTTCCCCTTCAACTACTATTGACATTCTTTGCAGAATTAGAAGAAACTATTTTAAAGTTCCTATGGAACCAGAAAAAGCCCAAATAGCCAAGACAATCCTAAGCAAAAAGAATAAAACTGGAGGCATCAGGCAACCTGACTTCTAACTATACTGCAAGGCTACAGTAACCAAAACAGCATGGTATTGGTACAAAAACAGACATCTAGAGCAATAGAATAGAATAGAGAACTCAGAAGTAAGACTGCACATCTATAACCATATGATCTTCTAAAAACTTGACAAAAACAAGCAATGGGGAAATGATTCCGTATTTGATAAATGGTACTGGGAGAACTGGCTAGCCATCTGCAGAAAACTGAAATTGGACCCCTTCCTTACACCTTACACAAAAATTAACTCAAGAAGGATTAAAGGTTTAGATGTAAAATCCCCAAAATAAAATAAACAAACAAAAAAAAATAGAAGAAAATCTAGGTAATACCATTCAGGACGTAGACACAGGCAAAGATTTTATGACAAAAACACCAAAAGCAATAGCAGCAAATGCAAAACTCGACAAATGGGATCTAATTAAACTAAAGAGCTTCTGCACAGCAAAAGAAACTATCATGACCCAAGTGGACAAGAAATATGAAAAAAAGCTCAACACCACTGATCATTACAGAAAAGCAAATCAAAACCACAATGAGATACCATCGCATGCCAGTTAGAATGATGATTATTGAAAACCCAAGCAACAACAGATGCTGGTGATGCTGTGGAGAAAAAGGAACACTTTTAACACTGTTGGTGAGAATGTATATAAGTTCAACCACTGTGGAAGACAGTATGGCAATTCCTCAAAGATCTAAAGGCAAAAATATCATTAGAACCATCAATCCCATTACTGCGTATATATCCAAAGGAATATAAGTTGTTTTATTATAAAGATACATGCGCACGTATATGATCTTTGCAGCACTATTCACAATAGCAAAGACGTGGAATCAACCCAAACACCCATCAATGATAGACTAAATAAAGAAAATATTAGACAGATCATTGAGACAGAAAATTAACAGATATTCAGTGCCTGAACTCAGTTCTGGATCAAGTGAACCTGATGGATATCCACAGAACTCTCCATCGAAAAACAGCATAATTACCTTCTATCTAATAGACTAGATAAAGAAATAGACACCATGGAATACTATGCAGTGAGAAAAAATGTCCTTTATGCAGGGAAATGGATGGAGCTGGAAGCTGTTTTCTTCAGTAAACTAATGTAGAAACAGAAAACCAACTACCACATGTACTCACTTCTAAGTGGGAGCTGAACAATGAGAACACATGGACATGTGGTGGGGAACAAAATACACTGGGGCCTATCAAGGGGTGGGGAGAGAGAGAGAATCATGAAGAACAGCTAATGGACACTGGGCTTAATACCTAGGTAATGAGTTGATCTGTGCAGCAAACCACCATGGCACATGTTTACTTAGGTAACAAACTGCACATGTATGCCGGAAGTCAAAATACAAGTTAAAGGAAAAAAACAACAACAAAGAAAAATAGAAGCAAATAACCTCATTAAAAATTAGGCACAAGACATGAACAGAGATTTTTCAAAAGGAGACATACAAGGGCCAAGAAACATATGAAAAAATGTTCAGCATCGCTAAGCACCAGAGAAATTCAAGTTAACACCGTAATGGGAAATTATCTTACACCAATCAGAATGACTATCATAAAAATGTCAAAAAACAACAGACGTTGGTAAGGATGTAGAGAAAAGGGAATGCTTATACACATTAGTGGGAGTGTAAATTAGTACATCTCTGTAGAAAATATTATGGGACTGGGCGTGGTGGCTCACGCCTGTAATCCCAGCACTTTGGGAGGCCGAGGCAGGTGGATTACCTGAGGTCAGAAATTCGAGACCAGCCTGGCCAACATGGCAAAACTCCGTCTCTACCAAAAATACAAAAATTAGCCGGGCATGGTGGCGGGTGCCTGTAATACCAACTACTCCGGAGGCTGAGGCAGGAGAACCTCTTGAACACGGAGGGGTGGGGGCATGAGGGGTGGGGTGGAGATTGCAGTGAGCTGAGATCATGCCACCGTCCAGCCTGGCGACAGACCGAAACTCCATCTCAAAAATAAAATAATAAATAAAATAAAATAAATACTACGGAGATTTCTCAAAGAACTAAAAATTGAACTACTCTTTGACCAGCAGTCCCCTACTGGGTATCTATGAAAAGGGAAATAAATAAATATTAAAAAGACACCTTGGGAGGCCGAAGCTGGAGGATCACGAGGTCAGGAGATCAAGACCATTCTGGCTAATATGGTGAAACCGTGTCTCTATTAAAAATACAAAAATTTAGCCGGGTGTAGTGGCAGCTGCCTGTAGTCCCATCTACTCGGGAGGCTGAGGCAGGAGAATGGCGTGAACCCGGGAGGCAGAGCTTGCAGTGAGCCGCGATAGCGCCCCTGCACTCCAGCCTGGGCGACAGAGAGAGACTCTGTCTAAAAAAAAAAAAAAAAAAAGAAGAAGAAGAAAAAAAAAAAAAGACACTTGCACTTGCATGTTTACTGCAGCATTTTCACAATAGCAAAATTATGGAATCAATGTAAATATCTATTCACATATGACTCAATAAAGAATAAAGTATGTGGTGTATGTATCCCATGGAACTACTCAGACAAAAAAGAATGAAATCATGTCTTTTGCAGCAACATGGATGGAACTGAAGACCATTGTCTTAAGTGAAACAGCTTAGAAACAGAAAATCAAGTACCATATATTCTGTCTTATAAGTGAGAGCTAAACAGTGTGTACACATAGACCTAGAGAGCTGAATAATAGACGTTGGATACTGGGATTGTTCTGAGAGGGGTGAGAGATGAAAAATTACCCATTGGGTACGATGTACACTATTTGGGTGATGGTGGCACTAAAAGCCTGGACTTCACTTCTACACAATGTATTCATGTAAGAAACATGCGCTTCTGCCCCCTAAATCTACAAAAAGCTTTAAAAACAAATTGCCAGCAACCAATTTTATACAGACAATAGATCCTTATCAATAATAATTAATAAACTAGCAAATGAGTGAAACTGTGCTCTGGAGAATAAAACAGACAAGAATTTTTTTTTGTTTAGAGTTATTTTTGGAATCCCTTACTCATTCTCAATTCTGATGAAGAAAATTAGATTTTTTTTTTTTTTTTTTTTTTTTTTTTTTTTTTTTTTTGAGACGGAGTCTTGCTCTGTCACCCAGGCTGGAGTGCAGTGGCCGGATCTCAGCTCACTGCAAGCTCCGCCTCCCAGGTTCACGCCATTCTCCTGCCTCAGCCTCCCGAGTAGCTGGGACTACAGGCGCCCGCCACCGCGCCCGGCTAGTTTTTTGTATTTTTTAGTAGAGACGGGGTTTCACCGTGTTAGCCAGGATGGTCTCGATCTCCTGACCTCGTGATCCGCCCGTCTCGGCCTCCCAAAGTGCTGGGATAACAGGCTTGAGCCACTGCGCCCGGCCGAAAATTAGATTTTTTTTATACTTGTTAAACAAAACACTGAACACTTTTAAAATAATATTCATGCTAAAAATATTTTTCTTTGTACTTTATGTCTGAACTAGTTTTTTAAAGAATAAATGTAATATTTATACTTTAAATGCAAGAAAATACATATCTATCAAAGATCCAGCAATACCACTTCACAGATATTTTACTGGCATAGGAAAACATTTGACCACGAGGTCATCATACAAGAATGTTCATAATAGATATTCATAATAGCCCAAATCTGGAAGTAAATATTCACCAACAGGAAAATGATAATCACAGTGTGGTCTATTTATTCTACGAAATATTTCTCAGGAATACAACTACAGTAGGTATACGGAAAATGCCACGAATACATCTCAGAACCACTATGTTGTACAAAAGATGACAAGCAGGAAAGAGTCTATTGTGGTTTCACACCTGCATGAACTTTTAAAAGCAGCTAAACTACACCATGATCATATAAATCAGAAAGAGGTTATTTTGGAGAGTTAAAGGTGGTTGTATAGGAAATTAATAAACTAACAAATGTCACTAAGAGAATATTCTAACTTGAGAGAAATGTATTTATCTTGGTATGGTGGTAACATGAGCACATACATCTGTCAAACTCATTAAAGTATATTTAAAACAGACTTATTTTTTTTCTATGGCAATTACACCTGAATAATAATTGTGGAAATGATGTTACAGGATGTTGGGAACAGAAAATAATGTTATATCAATCATTGCACATTTAAAATGTACTCCTGGGAGAAATACGTTTATTAATATTTGCGTCAAAATAATGAGATTTTGAAGCTACATTTCTGTCCCATATTTACCTTTGCTATGGTGACTGGGTGGTGGGTAGGCTCAAGGGAATGCAGAGGTATGAGGGAGAAGAGATTGATTAGTGTTTCTTCCAGGGGCCTGAGGTGTTTGGCATGATTTCCGGGGGATGTTTAATGCTGCGGAGCAATGCTGTTGGGTGGAGAGGGAAAGTGAGTCTGAGACTATGAGGCTACTTCTTAGTATTTGACAAGCTTTTATTATCGGATAAACATGAAGAATGATGATGGATCATGTAATCTCGTTTAATCATGTATAGGCAACTTACCCATCCCGGAACACTTACTTAGGTGTTATTTGTATAGTCAGGTGCCCGTGACAACATTTTATCAACAACAGATTGCATATGCCAGGACAGTCGCATAGGGGTATAATGGAGATGAAAAATTCATATCACCTAGTGACATCACAGCCATTTTAAAGGCATAGTGCAGCACATTACTCTTGTGTTTGTGGTGATGCTGGTGTAACCAAACCTGCTATGCTGCCAGTTGTATAAAAGCATAGGACATGTAATTATGTACAGCACATGACACTTAATAATGATTATAAATGACTGTGTTACTGCTTTATGTATTTCCTATGCTACACTTTTATGTTTATTTTAGAGTGTACTCCTTTCACTTAAGAAAATGTGAAACAGCCTCAGACAGATCCTTCAGGAGGTATTTTAGAAAAGGCATTGTTATCATAGGCAATGACAGCTCCATGTGTGTTATTGCCCCTGAGGACCTTCCAGTAGGAAAATATGTACAGGTGGAAGACAGTGATATTGATGACCCTTACCCTGCATAGATGTAGGCTAAAATGTGTGTTTGTGTCTTATTTTTCAACAGAGAATTATAGAAAGTGAAAAAAAACATAAAAATAGATAAAAGTTTGCAGAAGGATATAAAGGAAAATATTTGGACAGTTGTACAAGGTTTGTCTTTAAGCTGTGTTATCACAAAAAAAGTCAAAATGTTAAAAAATTTGTTTATAAGAAGGAAAGTTACAATAAGTTAAATTTAAGTTATAACCAAAGAAAGACTTTTTAAAATAAATGTACTATAACTTAACTGTACAGTGTTTATAAAGTCTGTGGCTGTGTGCAGTAATCTCCTAGGCCCTCATATGCACTCACTATTCATTCACTGACTCATCCAGGGCAACTTCTAGTCCTCTAAGCTCCATTCGTGATAAGTGCCATACATAGGTATACCATTTTTTGTCCATATTTTTACTTGACCTCTTCTATGTTTAGATATGTTTAGATACACACATACTTACCATTGTGTTGGAATTGTCAAGAGTATTCAGAATAATGGCATACAATACAGGTTTGTAGCCTACAAGCAGTAAGCTATGTCACATAGCCTGAGAAGAAATGCATCGTGAGGCAATTTTGTCACTGTGCACACATCATGGCTATACCATTGTGCACACATCAATAGGCTATACCATTTAGGTTTGTGTAGGTGCACTCCATGATGTGTGCACAGTGACAAAATTGCCTAACGATGCATTTCTTCTCAGAACATATTCCCATTGTTAAACGATGCATGACTATACTTAATCTTTCCACAGCCTGTTTGTATAGCTCAGCTGCCTTATTTAAGTATAATGCTATATTCAATTATGCACCTAGAAACTGAAGAAATGAACACAGAATGAATCTTCATGGAGCTGAATTGGTATGTAGGAGTTATTGATTCAAAGCCTATTTCCCACAGCAGTTTAAGAAGCTGGGTGTTTCCCTTCCTTCAGTGTACAATCATACTGGGAAAATGGTAAGAGCTGAAGTGTACTTATAATCCTCAAACTTTTTTCTCCCTTCAGGGGTTTAGGCAGAAAGAAAAAATACCCTAATTTGTAGCTTTTTTTTTCTTTTTTTAATTCCGTGGTGTAAATACACCCACCATGGCTGATTTTAACATATAAACATGATAATATTAAACATAGAGTTGAGCAAACATGCGAACAATAAGCTCTTGAAAACGGATATAAACTGCTTCCATTTCACAACTGGTTAGATGAATGTTTATTGTATAGTTTTTATATGGTATTACAGGTTTCATCCTCAAGATAATCCGAATTCCCCTTCATTTGACATTATCTGACTCTAGAAACTGGTTCAGATACAAAAACTGAGTAAAGAATTTTGTTTCTTTTAATATTATAGCTGTTGACATCTGCCATCATCTTGCATGATTTTCATCTTCCTTGACCATACATTCTTGTTTGCTATATGTCTATGTTCCCTCAAGAATTATCAATGTCCTTTTACTTACTTTTAGTTTATTGTTATACATAATCCCGTTGCATCATTCACGTTCTGTTCCTTATTGTGCTGACTGCATCTTTCAGGGAACATATTTTTGTGATTCTTTTCTTTTTAATTTCTGTCAATATTCCTACTTTAAAATCACCACCTCTACTAAACCCTCAGAATGCTTGCTAAAACTCTTTCAAGAAATATTAATGCTCTTATCCTATTTGACTGGAGTTATGTTGTGTCTAATTTTCAAATATCTATCCTAGTAGTATATCAAGACCAATTCCAGGTGATTTAGTCAAGATGTTGACTCTTGAGTCAGAGGAGGGATTTCCGTATCTTCAAACTTTACCTTTTTTCACTTAATTCTCGGAAACTATTAAGTGCTTGATTTTCAGCGTAGCTTCACCCTGCCAAGTCAAGTGTTAAAGCTTTCTTATATGTTGTCTTGGACATTCTACCTCCTCAAGTCTTCTGGGCAGTTGATGAAAACAATCCAACTCAACAATTTAAAAATTGCCATTGTACCCTATCTTTGAAAGCCAGAGCTTTCAAATAAGCCATTTCTTACTCTTCTACTTGCACCTAATCTGAATCCACCATGGGTAAGGGTTTTACAGACTTTTATTTTATAGTGCCCCATGATTATTACATCTTATTTATACTAAACAGGTTCTAGTTTTTAATTGCATCAAGTGATCCAATTTGAGATTTCTAACACGAGGTTATGCTTTCTAAGACCACTGTCAAATAATTGCCTAAGTAATTGTTCTCTCAAAAGTGGACAATGAGGCAGTATGGAGTATGGGAAGTGGGTAGTTGACTTGAAGATGGTCCTAGGAAACACTGTGTGAAAACGGAGAGGAGAGACCAGAAAGACTAAGGACCATAAAGAGTGACTTGGCAAATGAATCAGTGCCAAAGACAACTGGAGCTTGTGCTTGTTAATGAGCCTTAGAATAATTTTAAGCAGACTTTATTGCTTGAAGGTTGTCACCAAACATCTCAGAATTTCAGACTGCCTTGTGCATTGACAAAGGAGACTTTCTGGCTCTAGATAAATATTTTAGCAAGAAAAAAGGGTGCTTTAGATGGAAAGTCAACAATTAAAATAGGAGATGGCCACTGTTCTATCAGAAGAACTCAGGGTGGACCAGTGGGAAAAGAACAATGTAACAATAGCATCTGCTACAATGAGGTTCTCAAATGTTGTCTATAGACCAGCAGCATCAATATCACCTGTGAAGTTCTTAGTTTCATGTTCTCAGACCTCGTTTAGTGAATCAGACTTTCCAGAAGTAGAGCCCAGCTAATCGTTTTAACAAGCTTCCCAGGTGCTTACAGTACTCACGAAAGTTTGAGAATAACTGTGCTATAGCATTAGATCATTCTAGAATACTTGAATTTTTAGCAAAGTAGTTGGTAATTTTTATATATCTTAGATTTTATATTAAATAAGCGTAATAAAATACAAAGATGACTTTAAAAGAACATAAGTAGCATTAATAAATTTCAAGCCAGCAAAAGAAGAAATGGTTTGAAAAAATAAAATAACCAAAACTAACTTAAGCAGAAATTTTTGACAACCATTTACTTTATAGAGCAAGTGCTGAAAATCAATCTAAAAATGAAACACTGGACCATACCCCTACGCCTACATAGCCAATTTATGCCAAACATTTCATGAATAGTTATTTCTAATATTACAAACCTTTTGTATTCTGGATAATACACAATATTTTAATTTCCTAATGCACTGTGTGAGTCTTCAGATGAAAACAAGACAAGAAAAGATAATAATTGCAGGTCAGTGTCATTCATAAAAGTAGACTTAAAGAACTGAAACAAAATATTAATGAAAAGTGAAATACAAAGACACATAGGAATGCAAAAGCATAAAGGTGGACATTCCCTAGCAGATGTCACTTTTAATTTGGAAACTGTAGTAATTAAGAGCATGTGGTAATGACACAGAATTAGACAAATCAACCACCTATAAAAGAGCAAGTACTCAGAAGCAGACTTTGTCTGTTCCATAGCAGACCTACGCAATGGTAACAAATGACCATGTACCATGATAGAGCAATGGGAAAGAAAGGAAATATTCATTAAAGGGATATTAAAATATGTAACAAGAAAAACAAAAGCATTTCAGCCTCAACTATACACAAAAATTAAAATAGTTCAGTAATTTAAATATCAAAATCAAGATATTAACATTTCAGAGAAAGTATACATGAATATACACCTGTCTTTGAAGTAGAAAGACAATGCAAAAACATAGCACAGAGAATTTATTTAAAAAATAAACTAAAACACATGTTAAATTTAGGCATTCTCTTGTTAACCAAAAGTTATCTATAAAACCAAGAAAAGGTCAATTACCAATTGAGAGAAGACATTTGCAACATATAAAATTGACAAATAAGTAATATTAATGACATGCAAATACATTTTAATAATATATGAGAAATATTAAAACTAATAATCAGAGGAATGCAAATAAATGTAAAATTAAAACACTTTTATAATAATAATAATATTCATTTTAAACATTATATGTTTGAGGTACAACATGTTTATTTATTAAAAGGACTAATCTGTTTACTAATTTAAACAGATTTAATTTACCAAATCCATTCCTGAAGTTTCCCAGACTTTAATAGGTGGAAGGGTTAACAAGGAGACCAAGAGAAAAAATTCAGAGGAAGAAAAAGAAAAAAGAAAAGAAAAACAAAGTTTAAGTGAAGAGAGAAAACAAACCCTGAAGGTGCGTGAAAAGAAAGACAAATTATTCAAGTGAGAGAGAATGGTGGAATATATTCAAATGGGCTGCTGATCCAGTAAAATCATACCACAAAGTGCCCATTGGATTTGTGATCATTGATGAACTGGATAAGTGTAAAGTCAATAAAGGAGAATGAAGTAGATAGACAAGTGAATGGAAAGAGGCATAATTTCTGATATTATTGCTGAAAATGAATCTAGATTTATGAAACTCCTAAAATATTTGATTATTTATATCTGTATATCTATCATCTATCTATCGATTGATTTTAATTCATCCATGAACTAATAGGGTTGTAAGGATATATCGTACCAAATCCAGTAAAGTAAAGCGGTTATCAGCACTGCTTTTCCCCTGAGAAATTTGTTAAATAAGAAAAATGTAAACACTGGTTTTCATAGATTCAGATTTTGTGAAAGTGGAGACAACACTTTATGCCAGTACACATGGCAAGTTTAGTAAGACTCTTGCTCATAATATTAGAATTCCTAAGGGATACAGCCTTGTCTTAAAGAACTGTCAAAAAAAAAAAAAAAAAAAAAGACACTTTGGTACTTTGCAAAGTGAAGCAGGTTATTCCTAGAGAAATTTTAAAGCCAAGCTGACATTCATAGGTCTTTACATACATAATTTGCCTTACCTGGATGTTCAGAAACATCAGCAGATGAAAATATTGAAAGTGATCTGGCACAGTACACACTACTCCAGTGGCTTGTTCTCTTAAAGCCTAGGCTTCATCACTATACATTTCACCCGTGTAACCACCAACCATTTGTACCTATAAAGCTATTGAAATTAGAAAATGAATAAATAAATAAATAATAAATAAAATGAAAATATTTAAAGCGATAATAGCCAAGTAAGAAATAGTTTTTAGAGGAATATCACTTTACACTATTCCTCAGAGTAATCACACAAATATTTTCAAAATAACATAAACAGCTTAAAGAAAAATAAGCAAATAAACACAAAAAGAAACAAGGCATGATTTGTGAAAATCAGCAGAAAATGCAGGGAAAAACTGTTCTGCTTGATTTGACATTGGGTATAGTATAAAATAACTATTCCTACAAAGTTTCAATTTAAAAATACAGTATAGAATATCTAGAGGAATGGGGAAATTACTGAAATAAGCAGATTTTAAAAAGAGCATATAATTTTTTAAGAAATTAAGAATAAAATTATAGAAAAATAAGCACCAATAAAATACACTCACTTCTGACTGAGGTAAAAATGGCAGCTGGCTATTCTTTTCTTGCAGCAGTCAAAGGAAAGAAAAAAACTGGAGATATATAAAAATATATAGTTTTTACATAAGTTAGAATACTTTGTAAGAAAATCAGATTTAATAAACCGAAATTACAGAGGGACAGCCTTTACAAGGTAAGCAGTTTATCACTGGTATTTCTTCAGAGGCTGTATTTGCTGACTCTGGGCATGGGCTGATTGAACTTTGCCTATAAATAGGTAGCCTGCTGAGGAAAGAAAATCCAGCAAAGATTTGCATGTTTGCAGAGCTCTGACACAATAATTTTGAAAGTTCTGGAGTCCAAAATGCCTGATTGATTTTATCCCATGGTTCATTAGCTATTTTTTTTTTTTCTAGGTAGGAGGTGAAGGGTTTCTAGAAGGGAAATATCACTTCTTATAGTCTTGGAGTATTTGGAAGAAATAGTCTGATCTAAAGAGAGGAGCCTCTCTCAAACGCAAATCCTGTTTTCTATCCAAGACATTTGCTGTGACTGGATATTGCATGGGAAAGGAAGACAAACTGCAAAACCTGAAAATTCCAAATAAGAAACTCCCACGGTTCTCCATTTGAAAAGTCAGAAAACAGTCAGACCCTCAAATAAAAATCTGTTAGGAATATGCACACAGAACAGAAACAACCAAAGGAGAAGTGATTCTTGCAAAAATTGTGAACATTTCCAGACCCGACTAGATCCCTGACTGAATTGAGGTGGTCCACCACTTCCCTCTCTCCCAGTGGAAAAGAAAAATGATCCTCTAAAAGATATCACTTAGAACTCCTTCTTTTCCCTTCTGTATCTTGCCTAGAATACTATTAAAAAATTAAATATGAGAAGTCATAGGATAATAACACTGGTAATGAATAGAAATTAATAAACAATGGAATCAAACCTACAGATAGCATAGACATTAGGGTTAGTAAATAAAAAATTTAAAATACTAATCATAATAATATAAATACAAATGTATTAGTAAAAGTGCTAGAAAAATAGATAAAACGATGAAGAAAAGAGACATGGATGGAATCCATCACTTCTACATGATACAAATGCATAAGATAATATTTTTAAGTAAGAATCCTTTGCATAACAGTAGAATGAGGACTTCAAAATATTCCTAGTTTACTTGAGAGCAGGTGATTATAAAATATTGAAACTAGAAAAATAGAAAAAGAAAGTATCTATGACACATTCAGAACGCAGTAAGAGTCTAAAACATGAGTCAACGGAGTTCAACAAAGAGAGGAGAAAGAACAAATAAAGCAGAAAAGAAAATACATAAAAATTTATCAAAGGTAGCAACACATAAATTCAACAAGCTAAGTAAACTCTAAGTGGGAGAAATACAAAGAAAAACATGATTGGAATCATACTGAGACCACTGCAAATGAAAAAGGAAAAGCAATTTTTCCAAGTATCTTGAGGGGAAAAAGACATGTTATCATCAAACGATCATCAGTAAGATCTGTATCTAAAACAAAAGTAAAGATTTGGAAAACATGAAATCGGTCAAATAATTTCAAATATGTGCTAATCCAGATATTTAGATATTTAAAAACTATTCTCAATATACATTTTCATGGCAAATTAATGTGACATAATATAATTTCAGACAAAAGAAAACATAGTCTGTCATCAATAGTTCTGCATTACCAGATGTGCTCAGACTGAAACCTACCTTCACTTAACTAGCTGAGTATATTTTTATAAGTTAATTCATCTCTCTGTGTCTCAGTTTTATTACTTATAAATATGAGATGTAAATATTTCTAATTTATAGGGGTATTTAGAGGATTAACTGACTTAAAACATTAAGATGCTTAAATCTATTTAGTATGTAAAACCTTTCTAACATGCTATTTTTCTCAGTATTAAATGTTACACGCAAAATCACTATTTATGGGTGCAAAGTATCCGATTATTAAATTAATATGCTTTTGTCACTAAGACAGTATTATAAGAACCCTAAGAGCTAGGTATTGGAATCAATTTAAATCATTTTTCTTTTTCTTCTTCTTCTTTTTTTTTTTTTTTTTTTTTTTTTTTTTGAGACGGAGTCTCGCTCTGTCGCTGGAGTGCGGTGGCGCAATCTCGGCTCACTGCAAGCTCTGCCTCCCGGGTTCACGCCATTCTCCTGCCTCAGCCTCCCGAGTAGCTGGGACTACAGGTGCCCGCTACCACGCCCGGCTAATTTTTTGTAGTTTTAGTAGAGACGGGGTTTCACTGTGTTAGCCAGGATGGTCTCCATCTCCTGACCTCCTGTTCCAACCACATTGGTCTCCCAAAGTGCTGGGATTACAGGCGTGAACCACCACACCCAGCCATTTTTCTTGATATAAATCTTCACTTTTCCACTTTTAGACTTTATCATGCTGGGCAAGTTATGTTACCTCTTTGTGCCTCTATTTCAGTACTTGTTAAATGCATATGCCATTTGTAGCTAAAGTATATGTTTGTTGTGAGTTTTACATTAGTTAATGTATGTTTAGAGATCATCAATTTATAGTATTAGTTTTTAGTATATATCATTTATACTCAACACTATAAACAGTCCTGCAATAGCAACTACTACATGTATTGCTTATGTTCATCTATGATCAGTTTCCTCTGATAAAATCCTATACTTGGAACTCTGAAGTAAAAAGGTATTCACATCTTAAAGTGATATGCTTTCTCCAATTGCCCTTTAATCAACTCTAGAAATTTAAACACACACCAGAAATGTAGAAAGTAGTGCATCCCTACACATTCCTGATAACAATGAATCAGAGCATTATTATATTCATACCATTTGTTCTGTATTTTACAGCTGAATGAAATGGTTCCTCACATTTTTCCTTACATTTTTCTGTTATTATAACATGATAAATCACTATCATAATACAATGTAATAAATTAACATATGAGGTGGTATTCTAACAGAATTCAATTTTTAAAAGCCATTTGGACTACTGATTAAACACCATAAAACAGAGAATTTTTTATCTGCTTATGACTGTCCACATAACAAAATACTTATTATAATTATGTCTATTTGATTGGTAAGCAACAATGATTTGCATGGATAATTTTCACAGGAAAATGATGACATTCACTCCCTTTAAACTTTTGACTTTCTTTTTTATTACCAAACCTAATTAAAACCACTTTTCTTCCGAAATGAAAGGATGACATACAGTTGTGATTTTATTCCCATTACCTTCTTTGAAATAAAAACAAAATGAAGTAAAATAAATGTGCTAAGGCTAATTAAAAGTAGAATGGACACTTTGAACTCATAGATTGTTAGTTTCAGATGTCCTCAGAGATGACTTGAATATGAGTTCTCTCCTAATGCTGAAATCCCTTTACAATGTCCCTGATTGTTATGCATTGCACATCAGAAGGGAAATGACTGGTCGTTAGAAAATACTTTCTAATATTGACCCAAGATTTCTCTTTTTGCCACTTTCACTTGCCTGCTTTCAATTCTGTCCTAAGATGTCTTAAGGCATCTTCAGTATATCAATTTTATAATATTAGAAGAGAGTTTAAAAACCAGTAGTTTCCTGCTTTTTGATAAACCAACTTTATTTTTGGTATTTTAATGCTTTCTGATTTCTACTTATCCTGGCTACTCTCATTAAGGAGCTCAATTTCTCAACATCTTTTTGTACCTAGAAGAAAAACTTTTACATAATTTTATTCAAATTTTCTGAAAAGCTTTACTGAGTATTTGAATTTTTTTTAAATGACATTTAATTATGTGGGGATTTATTTTCAATCCACCATGGAATAGTAGTTTAAATATGTGGATCTCTCCCCATAAATTCCAGCAACTAAAAGAATCACAGAGGATAACCGAGAAGCATATATACATATATATATAGTACATATATAAAAATATATATCAAATCAAAAATTTTTAATATGCAGCTGTGTATTATTTTATCCTCTACAAAAAGTTATTTGAAAAAATTAAGTATGTAGGACAATATCTTAGTCTTGACCCTAATCAAATTGAAAGTCCTATTAGAAAAAAATTACACTAACTCAGTGCACTAAAGATTGAAAAAATGAAAGCCTCTGGAAATATAAATTGAAAGTAATTTCATTGTTTTATTCACAACAACTAAATTTAACTTGTAAACAAATAAAAATTAAGAAGAGATATAAAATCTTTTATAATTATGATTTAATTAAGTAGAATACAAAAATCAGAAAGAATAAGAATATTAAACCTTTAGGTACTTTATAGTCAATGTCTAACTCATATATATATACTTTTAAAAAATGAGGCATCTATCATGAAGTCTAATAAAAACTTATCCCAGAGAAACAAAGGATAGGCTTTAAAAAGGCAATTCTTTCTGCTAAAGCTAAAATTGCCCTGCAGGAAATTGTGATTCTCTGGCACATTTAAGTATTTCTCATTTACAAAAGTGAAGTAAGGCAAAGGAACCTGAGGAAAAGCCTCTTTGTTTCATTTTTGTTCACAGCAGTTCACACAAAAGATCAAATTTTAATGGAAGAAAATTTAATAGATGTTTAGTTGATGAGGCAAAATAATACAACTGTTCCTGCAACCAGTTCTTTTGAAAATGGAGAATCTAAATAATTACTCTTGAGAAATCAGCTTACATGTCTATATCATGGCTTTCCAATTATATTTGAATGAATAAAATTGCTGGAGGACATATTTTTTTTCTCCTCCTTCTTAAAATTGGGTGATAATCTGTTAAAGTCATTGCTAAATGTACCTTCAGATTTGTGGTGCTCTGATTCTAAACAACCTACTTTAGCTCTTATAAATGCAAGAACATACCCTATATTAATCCTTTCTGCTTAGCCTCTCAGCAGGATAAATTTAAAGCCATCTCAAGGGCCCCAAGCAATATTTTTAAAAAGAAGCAAAGAAAAATCCTAATAGATCATCCTGATCATTCTGATGTCAGAAAAATAACAATGCTAAATACAACCTTTGCTGTTTTATTTCAGACTCATTTTCAAATTCCAAAGTAATAGAGTTTTAATAACGGGAAGATACATTAATCAGGAAAAATGTATACAGTTATGCAAAAGTAGCTCAGTGAGAATTTGCTTGTTATGATACTAAATTTGAGTTACTCATCATACCATCTATACTAAAAGCATGGGTTTGTTCTTAAGTTGATGCATTTGATAAGATGAAGAAATATTAAGATTTATTGTAAATAACAACAGTTATTTAAAATTATGTAAAAGAAATTAACTATACCACAAATAATATAAGAAAATAATTAGTTGAAATTATGTTAATTTTGTCAATATAAAATGGAAATGTATTTTCAAATATAATTTTGTTAGTAGACCCATAAAAATCTATTTTTATTACAATGGACACATACATTAATGTATAAATTATAGGGAAACTTGTATAACCTATATATATTCTCTAAAAATACATGGCATAGATAATCTTGGCTCTTTCTAGTTAAAACCTAAAGATAAAATAGAGGACTTTACTGTAAATGTATGCTTATAGAGCTTCAAAATTACTAGAAATTTTGAAGTACGAGGATTTACATATTTTGTTAGAAATTTATTTCTTAAACCATTCTGTCTGGTTCTTTGTGTGGTGTTTGCATGGATATGAGGCTGAGATAATGTATATATATTATGAAAAAGAAACAATGCCTGTTCTTTCATACATGTAGTCATGGGAAATATGTGATATGGTGATTGGAGTTTTTTGGGGGGAGATGCCAACATTTTTTCCCTTCAATAGACATAAAGTTTACAGCTGTAAAAGACAGAAGTACACTGTTGTATTTTTTTAACTTAACATTCGATTTAAATCAAGGGTTATTTTAAACTGATGAGAAATTTTCTTAATTACTCATAGAAGAGACCAAGAGGTGTTTCCATGAATGAGATAGTATTTTTAAATGTTAAGAATTTTTAAAAATCAATGATGGCGTAAAAGACTTGATAGTAGAATGTGCATGGAATAGTAGAATGTGGATGGGATAGTAGAATGTGGATGGGATAGTAGAATGTGGATGGGATAGTAGAATGTGGATGGGATAGTAGAATGTGGATAGGATAGTAGAATGTGGATGGGATAGTAGAATGTGGATGGGATAGTAGAATGTGGATGGGATAGTAGAATGTGCATGGAATAGTAGAATGTGGATGGGATAGTAGAATGTGCATGGAATAGTAGAATGTGGATGGGATAGTAGAATGTGGATGGGATAGTAGAATGTGGATGGGATAGTAGAATGTGGATAGGATAGTAGAATGTGGATGGGATAGTAGAATGTGGATGGGATAGTAGAATGTGGATGGGATAGTAGAATGTGCATGGAATAGTAGAATGTGGATGGGATAGTAGAATGTGGATGGAATAGTAGAATGTGGATAGGATAGTAGAATGTTGGAAGTAATTCCAAACATTTCAATAATTGGAATAATGTAAATAATCTAAGTGTAAATGACCTAGATACACCAATAAAAAGATAGAAATTGCCAAAATTGATGAACAATTATTCAACTATACGCTGTCTTAAGAAATTGATTTCAAACATTATATATTTTTAAAGTAAAAGAGATAACTTAATTAGGTGTTTGTATGTTAGGCAAACAATTTTTTTTCTTATTTAAAAAGCTCCAGTGTGTAAATCAATATCAAAGGGCATTTACTGCCAGGGATCAGTGGTACATTGCATATTCATCTAGAACACTCAATAATTTTAAACATTTATACATCTAAAAACAGAGCTTCAAAGAACAGGAAGAAAAACTGAAAATTGATAGGAGACCTGGGCATACCCACAATTATAGTTATAAACTTCAATGTATAGCTCCCAATATTATATAGAACTATTAAATGGAAAATCGGTAAGGATATAGAAGAAATGCACAGCATCAATCAGCTGGACCTTATCAACATTTTTATAATTCTCTACTCAACAATAGCAGAATACATTCTTCCCAAGACCATGTGAAATAGTCACAAAAATTCAATATGTTTTGATATATCTCAATATATTAATACAGTATCTCTCATTGCCTAAAAAAGGCAGAGAATGAGCCAGTCCTTACCTGACTCCAAAATCACTTTACATTCATTGCAGAGAGCGTGTGCTTATGTCCTGGAACATGATGAGTCTGTTCAACATAGTACAGTCAGCCCTTACTATCTCTGGTTCTGCATTCCTGAATTCAACCAAAAACCGATAAAAAATATTTGCGGAATAAAAAGTGTCAACAGGCTTCGTTTTCTTTGCCGTTATTCCCTAAACATAACAGTATAACAACTATTTACACATTATTTACATTGTATTAAGTATTATACATAATCTAAAGATTATTTAGTGTTTTGGGAGGGTGTGTGCAGGTTATATGCAAGTATGACACCATTTTTTATATTGGTCTTGAGCATCAGTATAATTTTGTATCCGCAGAAAGTCCTGTAACCAATTCATTACAGATCTCAATGACAACTGTAGTGGCATAAGTAGTCTTGGATTTAAGGCCCCCAAATCTGTGAGTTCAATCTTATAACTCAATTTTTTTTTTTAAGTCAGTGAAAGGCTGAGTGTGGTGGCCCACGGCTATAATCCCACGGCTATAATTTTAAGTCAGTGAGAGGCTGAAGTGGGAGAATCACTTGAACCTGGGACTTCAAGACCAGCCTGGGGCAACACGGTGAGACATTGTCTTTTCAAAAACACTTTAAAAAATTAGCTGGGTATATTGGTGCGCTCGGAAATTCCAGCTACTCAGAGGCGGGAGGACAGCTTGAGCCCAGGAGTTAGAGGCTCCAATGAGCTATGATGGTGCCACTGCACTCCAACCTGGGTGTCAAAGCCATCTCCTGTCACAAAATAAATCAATGAGTAAATAAATAAATATCAATTTTTAAAAATCGATAAATTCCAGGGAAATAATTTAAAAGACATAATACACATATAATCTTCAAAAATGTTCTATATTTTTAGCAGAAACTAAAAAGCAAATTTAATCAAAATAAATATGTTAAAATATGTTAAAGAAGTTCTCTAATTTTCTTCTGGGGGAAAAATTGAATTTCTTTTTCTTTTCCTTTTTCTTTCTTTGTTTTGTTTTGGTTCCTCCAGGTGCTATGCTCAGAGAATGCTTGCAGAGTAGACTGCCTTCACGGGTATAATTTGAGGCCAATTCAGGATTTCTGGAATGAAATTTTTTTTTTTTTTAAAGTACAACATAGCCTCTCTGCTCCATGTGATTTTGTATCTATATACCTATGTCTATTTCATTATAAATTAAATCGCTTTCCTCTCAATTTTACTATATTTGTTGATAGGAGTTGCTGAGGCTTAAAACCCCTTGTATGTATCCAGGAACCTTTCTGAACACACATTTGGGAAGCTCTCTTCATTTCATTTACCCTCCTGCCATAATTGGAGATTTACAAATCCTTCTTTAGGATACTGCAGCAACCACAGCCCTGCCCTCTGTCTCTAGTTCCTTAAAAACTCTCATTTACACTTAGAAAAGCTTCCACATTACTCTTTCTAAAGCAATCATAAATAAATTTTTGCTGTATACATTTTCTAATTTCATTTACTGTGTATCAAATATAGCCTAAACCAGGAATATCCAGTCTTTGACTTCCCTGGGCTACATTGGAAGAAGAAAAATTATCTTGGGCCACAAATTAAATACAATAACACTAACAGTAATAGATGAGCTAAAAAAAAAAAAATCACGAAAAACAACCTCGTAATTTTTTAAGAAGGTTTACGAATTTGTGTTGGGTCACATTCAAAACCATCTTGGGCCACATGCAGTCCATAGGCCATGGGTTGGACCAACTTGACCTAAATTGTCAAGAATAAAACACAAGACATCTATGATTAATGACTGGATAGCAAATGTTAAAATCTAACTCTGAGATGGAAGGGAGGGGGGAACTGATTTGCAATTACAGCTGTCTCTGGGAATACATGGGAGATTGGTTTCAGAGGACCCCTACATATAGGAAATGTCCATACTCAGTCCCTGCAGTCATCCTTGTGAGATTTTGTATACCACAAACATATTTTTGTTGCATTGGGTTGAGAAAAATCCACCTATAATTGGACCTGAGTACTTCACAACCTGTTACTCAAAGGTCCACCATATTGCCCATTTCTGTACTGTAAATTCTCCCACCATGGCTGATGTAATGCTACCCACGTGACATCACTGAACACAGAGTTGGGAAAGGGTGAATGCAAATAGCACTTGTTAGTAGGTACAAGTTAGCCTCAGTATACTTCTGTTATCTTAACACACTTTATGTTTCTAAGCTCGATTCTCATCTATTGCTGTAAATATAAATAATCCCCTACTCAAATTAGGCAGTCTTCAAAGTTGTAAGGAAACATTATTCAGACTGGATTCCCAACTAAAATCCTTATGCTTTCGTAACTTGGAAACAGAGTTAAAAAGCAAAACAGTAGGAGGACAACTGATTTTAAAGTTCTTGTTTCAGAGATTATATGAAGTAAATGATCTAGGCATCTATAGCATGTAAAAAATATACAGAAATAAGGATTATTGAAAATAGTATTCTATAAGAGTTGTTATTGCTATATCTGTCTAGATTTTAAGCATCTATTTATGACTTTACCCAGAGAAATTTTTAAACTCGTTTTCTTCATTCAAAAAGAATATATGTATATACTCTCCATATATTTTAATTATTAATATAATAATATTAATAAACTACAAATGTATCCAATTATTATTGTAAGTTAAAAAATATTTCAAAATATGGGCTTGTGGCATCATATGGGAAAGTGATGCTGGTACTCTCGCTCTCTATTGCCAAAGGCAGGCCTGAGTGTAGTAGTCCCAAAGTGGCAAAGATTTAAAAGTCTAATAGAAGTCTCTGATAGAATCCCCAAACTAAGCCCTTGTACCAACTGAGCTTCTATAAAGAGTTTTGTCTTAAAAGGTTGTCATGCATGCCACTCTAAAGAGTATTGTACTATTGTTCCACAGCCATAGGCACCTCAAAATATTAGACAGAGTTCAATAGACATGCATACAGCACAATTACGTGTTTTCAAGAATGCCTGGAAGATGTGTGTTAGCCAAATAAGCCAAGAAAAGAGTAAGACGTTCCTAATCTGCCAAGAAGTGATTCCACCTGATGGAGTTCACCAGGCATTAAGAAGACATTGCAACATGCTTAA
The DNA here is from genome assembly GCF_024542745.1 of Macaca thibetana thibetana. Taxonomy (NCBI): domain Eukaryota; kingdom Metazoa; phylum Chordata; class Mammalia; order Primates; family Cercopithecidae; genus Macaca; species Macaca thibetana. The sequence continues at coordinate 66,878,657 of NC_065594.1, forward strand.
AGTTGCCATATCAATATATTGAATTCAAGGTCAGTGAAGTGTGGATAAATAGTAATTGTATTGATTTCTCTTAGTTATATAATGATTGTTATTTGAATGGCCAAATGGTGAGTGTAATTTTTGCTTACTGTTAAACACCTCTGCTTCTGAAGCACTAGACATGTTTAAATAGGCTATCTGTAGATGAATACACTTCATGGACGATTGCTTCATGTGGTAAATGTAAAATAAAATATGTTTTATTTATAGAGCAAGGGTCCTATTTTGTTCAGGGCAATATTTGAAATAGTTATTGCTTTTATAATTTTTTAAATTCTAAAATTTCTAATAATATGTTGGGGCATTGGGGTATACTGATAAGCCTTAATTAGAAATAAAGTATGTCTAGGCCGGGCGCGTTGACTCACGCCTGTCATCCCAGCACTTTGGGAGGCTGAGGCAAGCGGATCACGAGGTCAAAAAATCAAGACCATCCTGGCCAACATGGTGAAAGCCCGTCTCCACTAAAAAATACAAAAATTAGCTGGGAGTAGTGGCGCCCGCCTGTAGTCCCAGCTACTCGGGAAGCTGAGGCAGGAGAGTCGCTTGAACCAGGGAGGCAGAGGTTGCAGTGAGCGGAGATCGTGCCACTGCACTCCAGCCTGGTGACAGAGTGAGACTCCGTCAGAAAAACAAAACAAAAACAAGTATGTCTAATGTACGTCTAATATACGGCTACCCTTATCCCTTGGGGTGCCTAAATTGCAGCACTGACTCCTCAGCTGATCAATTACATCTGAGACCAGTCTTGAGTTTAAGATAAATACATAAATTGATGTTATTTCTAAGTGTGTTATTTCATGAACACATTCAGAAACTATTGTTCTAATCCCCCATGAGACCATTAATATGTAATTTGCGGGATTTCTTTCACTACAATAAATGTCCCTCTTGAGCACCTTTCTTATGTAGTGAAATAGTAATCCATACAATACCCTCAAAGAAAATCAGAGATTTAACAGAAATTCCTCCCTCAGCCTTATTGCCTTTCCGAAATTATATTTTAATGCCAGTGGACATCACTATTAGAATACTATTCTTTCACTAATCATGACGAGAACACATTAGAAAACATCTATCTCTCTCCCTACCCCTCGTTACTTTACTGTCAGGAATACCCTAATTGTTAACACTGAAAAATGCCTAGTTATAAACCTTTCTCTTCAACTCTCTCTTGAAACTCATTCCTGAGAGAGGTGCATTCTGGTGGTTTTGTTTGTTTGTTTGTTTTCAGACATGCATTAAGTTTTGCAAGGTAGCTTCAGACACTGGCAAAAGGACAATTTAAATCCAGAAGTTTATTATAAAAGAAGATACAATTTAGCTTTGCACAAGGTTCACATCTGCTATTGAATATAATTTTATTAATAAAGCAGACATTTTGATCACTCTGTATCTTCTGCATCATTCAGATCTTAGAGGAACTCATTTAGTTTCATGTCTTTAAATGTCACCTATTTGCTGATGACTCCTTCATGCTTATTTATAGCCCCATTTCATGCTCAGAGCTCTAGACTTATCATCTAACTGTAACAGGGTATATAGAATAGATAATATAGTCATGATGTGTCCAAAATTAAAAAAAAAAAAACCTCCCAAGACAATAAACAAAAGAAAAACAACCTTTTCTTTCAAAATTCCCTATATCAATTAAATGAATTGCTGTATTCTTAGCACAAAATTCACTCTTAACTCTATATTTCCTCTCTCTTTTTATCACTTGTCTAAGCAATCTATCAATAACTCCTATGGGAGGTTCCTTTTAAATGTATGTAAAATAACACTTGTCATGGCATCTACACTGTACTCTAGTACAAGCCGCCAACATTTCTTCCCTGGACCATTTTAACAAACCACTGGTTGATATAACCACATCTATTCTTCTCTACTAACAAACTAGTCCATATGGAAATCAAAGTAATCTATAAGATTAACAGCTTTCAAAAGTTTTCAATCTCACTGTGTATAAAAATGAAATTTCTCACCATGATATATAAATCTACATTGTTTTGGTTCCTTGCCTTTTCTATTACTTTCTGTTCCATCTATTTGACCACATTTATTCAGCTGTAATCCTAATAGTCTAACTACTGATTTAAACAAAATGCATATTTGGTCATGGTTTACATGCATTTTTCTTGTTGATTCATCTTTCTAGAACACTCTTGTCATTGACATCTGTGTGACTTATTCCTTTAATATTTTGTCTATGGTTAAATGCCATCTTCACTAAGATAATTTTTGTAACTACTCTCTGTAAAATATGTAATCTTTATTTATCTCTTTTTCATAGTATTTATAAATATAGGCTTTTTTATTTTTTATTTTATTTTATTTTTTTTTGCTTTTGAACCACCTTCTAAAGTATCAGGTCTTTGAAAACAGGAATTACGTCACATATCAGATATATTTTCTTAACGGAGTTCTGTCACATAGCAGATGTTTAATGAGTGTTATTCAATAAAGGAAGGAATACTGGAGGAAGGAGACAGGATTATTACTTATTGAAATCCTACAAACACCACTACACCTTAAATCTTTCTTTGAAATACAGTTCCCGCCTCCCCTATTACACAGACCAAACTCAGTCCCTCAGCATGTCTCAGTTTTGCTATCACAATGACATTCTCCCTGCCTTCCTTACTTGCTTTGTTTTGAGAAATAAATCCTTGAGTTGAATAAATTGATAAATTTATCTATCAATTAAGTAAATGATGATGATGAAGTAATCAAATAATAGGACTGTGAGAGAGTTCTACCAAAATGTTAGCCATTTTGTAATCAAATTTTTCGCATAGTTGTGTATTAGATACATGTTAAAGTATAAGAGCCACATCTTTTTCTCTGGCTCTTCGTAACCTGACTACTATGAACGTTTCTAGCCTATTCATCTTGAGGTGTAGTCCTTTTTGATGTGGTAACAGATGTAATTGTTTGTTTCAACACAGCTTTGTGTATTTTATCTTTGCTTCCACTCATCTTTCCGCTGTAATTTTCCATTCAACTATCAAGTCTAAGATTATATTGCATCTAAGAAATCTTTCTACTTTTACTTTATTCTAAAGTAACCAAGAAATACAAGTATTGAACAACACTATGTGCTAGGCATTGAGTTGGCATTTTTCATGAAATAAATAATCCTAAGAAAGGGTACTGATGTTTTATTAGGGGAGAAAATAGGGATACAGACAGGAAAGGTCATAAAGTTACACAGCATATTGGGACTGTAGTCAAACTCCAATTGGCCTGGTTTCAAAAGTACTTTGTTTTTTTTTCACAGCATGCCACTCTATGAACTTTGCTCTACATTGTAGAGTTTATATGACTGGGGTTTATTCTTTATTTTATTAGATATTCACAGCACCACAGAGTGGTGTGTGAAACGATTTCTAAAAGGGATTTCAACATTTCAGAGATGTAGGTAAATATTTACATTAGCTTCTAATATTCTTGTTTATTAAGATCTAAAAAGCTTTGGATTTGTTAGTGAAGAAGAGTAATAAACTAATAAGAAAGAATCATGAGGCATAAAATAATAAACACCTTGAAGACTAGAGAATGTGTTATTTATTTATTTTTTTTTTACAAAATGTTAATGACATTCTGCAAGTCACAAAAATATGTGTGACATTTGTTTTCAATTCAATCTGTGGCTCCACGGTAGTCATTTAGCATGGCTGGGAAATTCCTGGGGAAACTAAAAGGCAAATGAAAATTTCATTTTATTATTTCTCAAGAGTAGCCAAATTAGATTGCTAATTATAGAATCGCTAATTAGAAATACAGCATCTCTATACATAAAAGACATTTTTAGAAAAAAAGCAATGACTACTTTCATTTAGGCGTAAGCATTATGTAGACTATGATCCTAAGCACTATTTTGGAATTTCTCTAAAGTCACATAGAAATGTTAGAAAAAAATTTTGGAAAGCATTACTTGGCTTGAGCTATTTTACTATTTTGTAGAAGCATAATGCTAGCTCTCTGCATATTGAAAAGTCCTCTTCCTATGTAGAAAAATTGTAAATCCCTGAAAAAAAGTACATTTAAATCTTGGGGTTTTATAGTTAGCTTGGCATTATACACATTTTCAGTAATCAAATCCTAACTTGTGATACAGAACATCAATTTGTTTAGAAAGTATTGTTCATAGCGAATATATCCCTTTAGGCAATGCATAACTTGAACAACATATCCAAATAGGCATGAGTAACCTGTAGGGAAATTTAAAGCTTTATTGTTCTTACAACCATGACATTATAATACTATGCTTTGTGCAATACTGACTTATAATTTATGTTATCTCTTTTTTAAAGCTTTAATTGAGAGTGAACTCTTGGGATAATGTTTAACTTGTTTTAGATGTGTATTAAAATGCTCAGCTGAAGCATTTATATACTATTTTGATAATAATTTAGCCTCAAGCTATATTAACTATTAACTTAACTCTACATGCTTACTTTGAGAAATGCATATTGAATATGTATAGCATTTATCTAAAATTGCAAAATAAATGAGTAAAAGTGAATACTCACATCAGCAATATTCGAAACTATCAACCGCAGGAAACTATTATTTTGATACTATTTCAGAGACCATTTATTGGAAGACCATGAGAAAAAAATTGCTAAATTTTTTAGTATAAAATATAGCTGTAGGAGGAGCTGTGTGTCTATATAGCAGAAAATAGGGAGCTGGTTTCACTTCATCATTATTTAATAAGGAAAGCAACTAAAAATTCAAAATAACTAAAAATAACTGATTATTTTATTTTATCTGCAAAATCTATTCAAATTATCTTTATTGCACAGGAAACAAAGAATATAGAAAATGTATTAAATACATAAATTGCTACTATAATTATAATTTATTTTAGTATGATTTATATTTACATTATAGTAAAACAAAACTAGATTTATTTGATTTTCTTCTAGTAGAAGAAAATCCTGAGGTTAATTATCTGAAGATTTAAAATTTTCAATTTCTTTTCTTGGTTTGATTTTTACTATACTTGCTGAATTCAAAATATTTTTGTCCAAAACACAACATTACATTAGATGAATACATGCTCCAACTTTGAATCACGTGGTACAGACCTAGTTGTTTAAAAACTATACATTTAGTAGCACATGTCACAAAGCTCGTGATTAACAGACATCATCAGGAACCCTGACATTCTAGCATCAATAAAAAGACCTTGCCTAAAAATGGTAATTGATTAAAATAGAAGAAATAAAATCCCACCATTATATATAGAAAAAAATATTTAAGACATAAAGTCAGTTTTATAAATATTTAAGGTATGCATGCATCTATGGCTTCACTACAAATTACGCACCGGTTTTACAAACGCACTGAATATATTCAGGATTTTTAAAAATGAATTTCTTTTCTCTGTGTTTAGTTTTGCAGAGCTTATATTAGTTTACCTAAGATCACAGAAATGTAAACCATTTTCTTTTGGCATCAGAATTGTCTGCAATAATTATAATGGGGTATGAGTGAAGTTTTTCCGTGTTTTTAGAGACGTAAAATTTTCCCCTGACCCTTGATGGATACCAAATTATATTAACTGTGATATGATATAATATTAAGTCATATATTTAATTCACCAGCATCTATTGAGCATCTACCAAGTTTTAGATGTTTCGATTCGCAGTTTAATTAGGCGTATTTTTGATCTGCCAAACACCTATGTCTACTAACAAAAGAAAACATGTAGCGAATAATAATTGAGCCAAGTGTTAGACTAAATAGTTCAATAACATACGTAGACTTCGTAAAGAACATAATCAATATATAAGATTATAAATTTAAATACATTTATATGCAATTTTGACTTTCATTACTTGCTATATTTCCTAGTGAAAATATATGTGAATTTATTTTGTTTTGGAGTATAGTTTTACAATGGATCTGGCCCTAGAAAGCCCTAAAATTTACTATAGGAACCTCTTGTCATTTGGTTAGATTTACACAGAATTATATCACTACAACATGAAGTTTGAAGGTTTTCCCAACTGAACAATAAAATAATGAAGAACAAAAATGTATTATAGAAAATATAAAGTTTATTCAAGTTAAAACGGTTTTGAAGAATATGATTTATTTAGTACTCAAAATGTGCCCAGGACCTCCAGGAGCTACTTTTGATATTTAATTGCCAAAGAATCTTAGAGTATGTAACCCTCCCTTTTTTACATATATCATTACATATCTTGTACAAGATTGTATGGCCAGAAACTGATCTAAATAAGTGAGGTTTGGCCATAGGTTTGTATAACTCCAGGTATTTTCTTATTTTCTGAAGTAACACTGATCATTTGCAAATATATTTAAAATGCTTAAAATAAATTCATTCTAATTAAAGTATTAATAGGTATTCATTAGGGTGTGAGTTTTTTACCTAATCAACATTCATGTGCTAAATATTATCACTAAAATACTGTGCAAGGCATTCAGGACACTGCAGTGAGCAAGGCAGAATTTGTCCCTCCCCTCAAATGTCCTATGAAGAAAAACAAGAAAAAAAATAAATATATAGTTATTTATATCAAGTGATTACGTTTAAGTAGTTTAATGGAAATATATAAAGTACCATAATAATTTATAACACAGAAATCTGATGGGTTCATTAAAGCAAGAGATGGTTTCCTGATAGGAAATAATCTGAGTTCTATATTATAAGAATGTGCAAAGAGGAAAAAGAATGTTCTAGGTATATATGATAGATAGAATAATGGTTGAATTTCTGGAAAACCTGAATACATTATGTTACATGGTGAATCATGGCAGATGTGATTAATCTAAGGATATTGAGATGGGAAGAGTATACTGGAGTATCAGAGCAGACCCAACGTAATCACAAGGGTGTTTGTCAATGAAACTAAAGACGAGACAGAAACGTCAGAGTTAGAGATGTGGTAACAGACTTTAGAGTCTGAAATATTTTTGAAGAAGTTACATTACTCCCTTTGAAGATGAATGACAGGTTCAAAATTCCAAATTCACATGGACCCTAGAAGCTGAACCAGTAAAGAAAATAGATTAGCCTACAGAGCCTCCAGAAGAAATACAGTGCTTCTAACATCTGAAGTTTGCCCAAAAAGACCCAATTTAAACTTTTAACCTTCTGAACTTTCAGTTAATAAATAAATACATGTTGTTTTCAGCCACTATTCCATGTTAATTTGTTACAACAGCAATGGGAAGCTGACACAGCAGCATAAATACACAATCCCAGAGGTAGGAACGACCATGCCACTTTCATAGAAAACTAGTTTAACTTGAGAAAATAGTTAAATAATTTACCAGGTTTTTATAAAGTTGTTTGCTTCATTTAGAAATTTCTCATGTGGTTCTCATAATAGGAATCTCAAACATCGTCTATTATCTTTGAAATGGCCAACAGTTTCAGCACGACTAGTATATTCGTTGGCTATGGCTGCCATAACAAAATCCCATAGACTGAATGGCCTAAAACACAGAAATTTATTTTCTCATAGTTCTAAAGTGTCAAAGTCCAAAATCAGGTCTCTGGAAGGGTTCTTTCCTTGAAATCTTTCTTTTTGCTTGCAGATCATGTTCCTCTTGCTGTCTTTTCACATGGTGGTACTTCTGCGCACACACACCCCTCCTGTTTCCCCATACATCATAATTTATTCTTATAAAGATGCCAATCAGATTGTATTAGGGCCAACATATTAGTCTCATTTTAACTTAATTACCTCTTCAATGGCCCTATCTCTAAATACAATCACATTCTGCAGTACTGGCAGTTCGGGCTTCAGCTTATGAATCTGGGTTTGTTATGATGCCTATAACAAATGGTTACAGAACATCCACCACCATCACTGCTATAGTATACATTACTAACATTTTCCTCAAACTATTGACATAAAAGATAATCACAATATCCATTTGTATTAGTTCATTTTCACACTGCTATAAAGAAATACCCGAGACTGAGTAATTTATAAAGGAAAGAGTTTTAATTGACTCACACTTCAGCATGGCTTGGGAGAGCTCAGGAAACTTTCAATCATGGTGGAAGACAAAGGGGAAGCAAGGATCTTCTTCACATGCCAGCAGGGGAGAGAAGTGAAAGCAGGGGAAATGCCAGACATCTTTAAAACTATCATACCTCATGAGAACTCATTCACTATCATGAGAACAGCATGGAGGAAACCACCCTCCATGATCCTATCAACTCCCTCCCTCCACACGGGGGGATTACAGTTCCACACTTGGGGATTATAGGTCCCTCCCTCAACATGTGGGGATTACAATTTGAGGTGAGATTTGGGTGGAGACACAGAGCCAAACCATATTATCACTAATGTTGGCAGTGGCGATATGAGTCACTATGACCAAAGGGATATGAGGGAAAAAGATACGAAGTATTTGAGCAGCATGTCCTAATGATTGATGCTCTCTCCTCCTGCTGCTTTAACCAATGTGATTCCAGAAGGTGGAACCTCTTTCAGATTAGAAGATAGGCAGATTATAAAAACAAAGTTTCATGCATACCTGCAATGGAGAAGAAACATCTCACTTTCTTTTTTGAAGTACTGATACATTTTCATTGTTTTTACCACAATATTGTCCAGACCCTGTTGACTATTATAACTGGTATTGCTATTGGAACTACTCATGGAATATTTATGCTCTCTTACTCCGTGTCTAATTGTGCATTTGATCTTATGTATGACGTAGTTTTATTTTTGGTTTCTTCTTGTGACTTATGTTTTCACTTAGGACAAACTTTTACTTTTATTATCTTCATCTGAGTTCAGCAAAAGATAACTCTGTTTCCTTTCTGTCATTGCGTTTTTTTATACCTTGTTTTAATCTCTGGTATTAATTAATATACTACCTTACTTCTACTCTGATCAGTTTAGTACTCCAGTCATTATTGGTCCAGCAAATAATACCTCATCTATATGTTTTCTGGAGTTTCATTAATTGTGCTAATAATAAATTGCTAATTTTGCTAACAATAAAACATAAATCTATTCTTTGTAGAAAAAAACATTTTTAAAGAGAGAATTCTTCATGTATTGGGTTCCATTATAAAAGTTGGTCAAAACTTTCTATCTTGAAATATCTTATCTTTTGGTAGAGGAAGTATCTACAGGTAGGGCACACATTAACACAAGGACATGAGAAGAACTTAATAAAAAGTGGGGAAATATGCTTCATTGTATTTAAAGCCATATTATAGATTAACCAAAAGAGTATGGAACAAATAAGTGAAATTCCAGTAATTTATGAGTTACCATATTTGCATTTACATTTTGTGTGTGTGTGTGTGTGTGTATGTGTGTATGTGTGTATGAGAGAGAGAGAGAGAGAGAGAGAGAGAGTGAAAGAGAGAGAGAGAGGTGTTTACATGTCTTTATTACAAAAGTAATTTTCAAGAGGTGTTGTATATCACGCTTTGCATCAAAAGCCGAAACTTTTTGATCTATCATTTCCAACCTCATGAAGAGATATTATTAAATTATGGATTCTTTAAAAGTTAAAAATATAATTTTTCAGCCTACATTGAATATAGAAGATGTCATGTGTCACAGTTGTGGGCCTTAAGGCACAAATCAATTCATTTTCTTCCTGTCTCCTTTATACAATGTTGATCAGGTATCTGAAGCTCAGAAGTCCAAGATAAATCAGAAAATGACAATACAAAGTAAATAGCTAGCCCGTAATAATGGAAAAAAAGAAACTGTGTGCATATGTGTGTGTGTGTGTGTGTTTATGCATACTCCGTTTTTTTCTCTCAGAACTGTTCGGATGTTTTGAAATACATTAATACTTAAATATACTAAATAAAATAAAGTACTTTAAAGTAATTACTGTAAAATTAAATCTATTGTATGCATGTATACATGTGTAATATACACATATGTACACACATATGTATACACATTTTACCTTAAAATATTAGTTGTTCTATATTACTTTTTTTTAAAAAATTTCAAATTGTATCTTAGATGCAGGGGATACATGTGCAGGTTTCTTACATAGGTATATTGAGTGATACTGAGGATTAGAATACAGATCCTGTTACCCAGGATCTGTATAGTGAGCATAGTACTCACTCACTGTATAGGTAGTGAGCCTAGTACTCAACATGTAGTTTTTCAGTCCATGCCTTCTTCCTTCACCCTTCTAGTAGCCTGAAGTGTCCATTGTTGCTGTTTATGTCCACATGTGCTCAGTGTTTAGCTCCCATTTATAAATGAGAGTATGAAATAATTGATTTTCTGTTCCTGTATTAATTTGCTTAGCATTATGGCCTCCAGCTGCATTAAATGATGTAATTCTTGATTATGGCTACATAATAGTCCATGGTATATATGTGCCACATGTTCTTTATCCAGTCCACAATTGATAGGCATCTAGGTTGAGTCCATATTTTTGATATTATGAATAGCATGGTAATGAATATGTCAGTGCATTTGTCTTTTTGGCAGAATGATTTATTTTCCTTTGGGTAGTGTATTAGTCTATTCTCATACTGCTAACAAATACATATCTGAGACTGGGTAATTTATAAAGGAAAGAGGTTTAATTGATGCCCAGTTCCACATGGCTGAAGAGGCCTCAAAAACATGGCAGAAGGAAAAGGAGGAGCAAAGCCATGTCTTACATGGCAGCAGGCAAGAAAGCATGTGCAGGGTAACTTCCCATTATGAAACCATCTGACCTTGTGAGACTTACTATCATGAAAACAGCATGAAAAAAATTTGTGCACATGATTCAATTACCTTCCACCTTGTCCCTCTCGTGATACATGGGGATTATTACAATTCAAGATGAGATTTTGGTGGGAACACAAAGCCAAACCATATCAGGTGTCTGCCCATTAACAGGATTGCTGGACCAAATTGTTGCTCTGTTTTAGGTTCTTTGAGAAGTCTCTCAACTGGTTTCAAAGTGGCTGAACTAATTTATGGTCCTACCAACATGTGTAAGCATTCCATTCTCTTCATAACCTCTCCAGGATCTATAATTTTTTGAATTTTTAATAGTGACCATTTTGACTAGTATGAGATACTATCTAATTGTGGTTTTGATTTGCATTTCTCTCATGATTACTGATGATAAGCATTTTTTAATATGGTTGCTGGTTGCTTGCTTGTATGTCTTCTTTTCAGAAGACTGTTAATGTTCTTTGCCCATATTTAATGGAGTTATTTGTCTTTGCTTCTTGATTTGTTTAAGTTCCTCACAGATTCTGTATATTAGATTTTTGCTGGATGCACAGTTTTAAAATATTTTCTCCCATTCTGTAGGTTGTCTGTTTACTCTGTTGATGCTTTATTTTTTTTCTTTTGGTCAGTGCAGAAGCTCTTTAATTATGTCCCATTTGCCAATTTTGTTGTTGTTGCTATTGCTTTTGGGACTTAGCCAAAAATTCTTTGCCAATGCTGATATTTAAAGTTTATTTCCTAGGTTTTATTCCAGAATTTTTATAGTTCGAGGTCTTACATATAAATCTTTAATTTATCTTGAGTTAATTTTCATATGTGGTAAAAGGCAAGGATCCAGTTTTATTCTTCTGTATGCAGGTAGCATTATCCCATCAAAATTTATTGAATAGAGAGTTCTTTCCCCATTACTTCTTGTTGTTAGCCTTGTCAAAAATCTTATAGTTGTAGGGATGTGGCTTTATTTCTGAGATTTCCACTTTGTTTCATTAGTCTGTGTGTCGGCTTTTGTACCAGTGCCATACTGTTTTGATTACTGTAGCCTTATAGTATAGTTTGAATCAGGTAGTGTTATGCCCCTGGTTTTGTTATTTTTGTTAGGATTATTTTGGATATTTGTGCTTGTTCTTTTGTTCTATATAAATTTTTAAATTGTTTCTAATTCTGTGAAAAGTAACATTGGTAGTTTCATAGGAATAGCATTGATCTGTAAATCATTTTGGGCAGTATAGCCATTTTAAATATATTGGTTTTTTCTATCCATAATCAGGGAATGTTGTTCTGTTTATTCGTGTCATCTCTGATCTCTTTAATCAGTGTTTTCCAGTTCTCCATGTAAAGATCTTTCCTGTTTGGTTAGCTGTATTTTTAGGCATTTTGTTTTCTTTGTGCCTATTGGAAATAGGATTGTGTTCTTGACTTTACCCTCATCCTGGGCATTACTGGTGCATGAAAACATTCCTGATTTTTGTAAATTGATATTATATCCTGAAACTTTATAAAGTTGCATATCAGTTCTAGAAGTCTTTTGGCTGAGTCTTTAGGGTTTTCTATTTATGGAATTAATTATTAATTATACAGTCTGTGAAGAGAGGTAGATTGACTTCCTTTTTTCCTATTTGGATGCCTTTTATTTCTTTTGCCTGATTACTCTAGCTAGAACTTCTAATATTATGTTGAATAAGAGTGATTAAAGTGGGTATCCTTATCTTGTTCCAGTTCTCAAAGGGAATGGTTATAGCTGTTGTCTATTCAGCATGACATTGACTATGGGCTTTTCATAGATGTCTCTTATCATGTTGAGGTATGTTCCTTCAATGCCTCATTTGTTAGGGGTTTTTATCAAGAAGGATGTTAGATTTTTTTATCAAAAGCATTTTCTGCATCTGTTGAAATGATAATATGGTTTTTGTTTTCAATTCTGTTTATCTGGTGAGTCATATGAATTGATTTGTGTATGTTGAACCAACCTTGTATCCAAGTAATACAACCTGCCTAATTGTAGTGAATTAACTTTTCCATGCGCTGCTGAACACAGTTTGCTTTTTGTTTAGAATTTTTGCATCGATGTTAGTTAAGAATATTGGCACAATGTTTCCTTTTTCATTTTGTTAACTTTTATTTTTAAGTTCAGGGGGGCATGTGCAGGATGTACAGGTTTGTTACATATTAAATGTGTGTCATGAGGGTTTGTTGTACAGACTATTTTATCACCCAGGTATTAAGCCTAGCATTCATTAGTTATTTTCCCTGATACTCTCCCTCCTCCTACCTTCCACCCTCTGATAGGTCCCAGTGTGTGTTATTCCCTCTATGTGTTCATATGTTCTCATAATTTAGCTCCCACTGATAAATGAGAACATGTGGTATTTGGTTTTCTGTCCATGTGCTTTTTGCTAAGGATAATGACCCCAGCCCCATCCATGTCCCTGCAAAAGACACGATCTTATTCCTTTTATGGTTGCATGTGTATATGTACCCCATGTTCTTTATTCAGCCTATCATTGATGGGCATTTAGGTTGAATCCATGTCTCTGCTATTGTAAATAGAACTGCAGTAAACACATTAATGCCTGTGTCTTTATAATAGAATGACTTACACTTCTTTGGGTATATTCCCAGTAATAAGATTGCTGGGTTGAATAGTAGTTCCGGTTTTGGCTCTTTCAGGAATTGCCATACTGCTTTCCACAGTGGTTAAACTAATTTAAACTCCCACCAGCAATGTATAAGCATTCCTTTTTCTCCACAACCTTGCCAGCATCTGTCATTTCTTGGCTTATTAATAATAGTCATTCTGACTGGTATGATATGGTATCTCATTGTGGTTTTGATTTGCATTTCTCTAAAGATCAGTACTGTTGGGCTCTTTTTTTTTCATGATTTTTGGCTGCTTGAATGTCTTCTTTTGAGAAGTGTCTGTTGATGTCCTTTACCTACTTTTCAATAGGGTTGTTATTTTTTTCTTGTAAACTTGTTTAATTTCTTTATAGATGTTGGATATTAGACCTCTGCCAGACACACACTTTGCAAACATTTTCTCCTATTCTGGAGGTTATCTGTTTATTTTGTCGATAGTTTCTTTTTATGTGCAGAAGATCTTTAGTTTAATTAGATCCAATTTGTCAATTTTTGCTTTTGTTGCAATTTCTTTTGGCATCTTCGTCATAAAACTTTTTCCCCTGCCTATGTCCTGAATGGTATTGTCTAATTTTTCTTCTAGGGTTTTTATAGTTTTGGATTTTATATTTAAGTCTTTAATCCATCTTCAGTTGATTTTTGTATGTGGTGTAAGGAAAGAGTCCAGCTTCAATTTTCTGCACATGGCAAGCAAGTTATCCTAGCACAATTTATTGAATAGAAAATGCTTTCCCCATTGCTTGTTTTTGTCAGGTTTGTCAATAGTGACAGGTGGATGGTCTTATTTCTGGGTTCTTTATTCTGTTCCATTGGTCTATGTGTCTGTTCTTGTACCAGTAACATGCTATTTTGGTTACTGTACCCCAGTAGTATAGTTTGAATTTAGTTTGAAGTTGGCTTCCAGCTTTGTTCTTTTTGCTTAGAATTGTCTTGACTATTTGGGTTATTGCTTGGTTCCCTATAAATTTTAAAATAGTTTTCTCCAATTCTGTGACAAATGTCATTGGTAGCTTAATGGGGATAGCATTGAATCTAAAAAATGGCTTTGGGCAGTATAGCCATTTTCATGGTATTGATTCTTCTTATCCATGAGCTTGGAACGTTTTTCTATTTGTTTTTGTCATCTCTGATTTCTTTGAGCACTGTTTTGTAGTTCTCTTTATAGAGGTCTTTCACTTCCCTTGTTAGTTGTATTCCCAGGTATTTTATTATTTTTTGTGTTAATTGTGAATGGGAGTTCATTCATGATTTGACTCTCAGCCACTAGCAATTTTTGCACTACGATTTTGTATACTGAGACTGCTGAACTTGCTTATCAATTTAAGAATCTTTTGGGCTGAGACAATGACATTGTTTAGACATAGGATCATGTCATCTGCAAACAGGAATACTATGATGTCCTCTCTTCATATCTGAATGCCCTTTAATTGTTTATCTTGCCCGATTGCCCTGGCCAGAACTTCTAACTCTGTTGAATAGGAGTGGTGAGAGAAGGCATCTTTGTCTTGAGCCTGTTTCTAAGGGGAAGGCTTTTCCTTTGTCCATTCAATATGATGTTGGCTGTGTATTTGTCATATATGGCTTTTATTAATTCGAGATATGTTCATTTAATACCTATGTTTTGAGAGTTTTTAACGTGATGTGATGTTGAATTTTATATTATAGAAAGACTTTTCTACATGTATTGTGATAATCATGTGGTTTTTGTCTTAGTTCAGTTTACATGATGAATTACATCTATTGATTTGCATATGTTGAACCAACCTTGAATCCTGGAGATGAAGCCTGCTTGATTGTGGTGGATAAGCTTTATGATGTGCTTCTAAATTCAGTTTGCCAGTATTTTGTTGAGGATTTTTGTATTAATGTTCATCAAGGATATAGGCCTAAAGTTTTCTTTTTTGTTGTATCTGTATCGTGTTTTGGTATCAGGATGATGCTGGCCTTTTAGAATGAGTTAGGAAGGGGTCCTTCCTTTTTAATCTTTTGAAATAGTTTCAGTAGGAATGGTAACAGCTCTTCTTTGTATATCTGGAAGTATTCAGTGGTGAATCTGTTTGGCCTTGGGCTTTATTAATTGTTAGGCTGTTTATTACTGCCTCAATTTCAGAACACATTATTGGTCTGTTCAAGCATTCAATTTCTTCCTGATTCAGTCTTGGGAGGGTGTATGTGACAGCAATTTATACATTTCTTCTTAATTATATAGTTTATGTGTATAGAGGTGTTTATAATATTTTCTGATTGTTGTTTGTATTGCTGTGGGGTCAGTGGTAATATCCACCTTATCATTTATGATTGTATCTGTTTGGCTCTTCCTTCTTTTCTTCTTATTATTGTAGCTAGCAGTCTATCTATTTTTTTTTTTTTAGTTTTCTCAAAAAAAAAAACAGCTCCTGAGTTCATTGATTTTTTAAATGATTTTTTGTGTCTATCTCCTTCAGTTCAGCTTTAATTTTGGTTATTTTTTGCATAGCACTAAATGCCAAAGTCAAAGAGTTAGCAAGATCTCAAGTCAACAACCTAACATCACAACTTGAAAAACTAGAGAACCAAGAGCAAACTAATCCCAAAACTAGCAGAAGAGAAGCTTAATTTTGTTTTGTGTCTCTGACAGATTTTATTATCAGGCTGATGCTAACTTTATAGACTGTATTAGGGATGAGCCCCTCCTCCTTTTTTTTTTTTTTTTTCTTTTTTTTTTTTTTTTTGAAGAGTTTCAGTAGAATTGATACCAGTTTTTACTTGTATGCCTGGTAAAATTCAGCTATGAATCCACCTGACCCAGGGCTTTCTTTGCTAGCTGGCATTGTTATTACTGATTCAATTTCAGAACTTGATATTGGTCTAATTAGGGTTTCAGTTTTTTACTGATTCAATGCTGGCAAATTGTATATTTTCAGGAATATATCCATTTCCTGTAGATTTTCTAATCTGTATGCATAGTGTTGTTTATAGTAGCTTCTAAGGATCTGTTGTATTTCTATGGGATCTGTTGGTATGCCATTTCTTATTTACTTGTTTGGATCCTCTCTTTTTTTTTCTTTGTTACTCTTGTTCATGGTATATTAATCTTGTTTATTGTTTAGGAGACCTAACTCTTGGTTTCATTGTTCTTTTGTATGGGTTTTGCCATCTCTGTTTTATTCAGTTCTTCTCTAATTATAGTTATTTCTTTTCTTCTGCTAGCTTTGGAGTTTATTTGTTCTTTATTTTCTAGGTCCTTGAGGTGCAAAGTTAGATCGGTAATTTGGGATCTTTCCATCTTCTTGATGTTCAGATTTTGTTAGTTTTCTGCCCTGATGATCTGATGAATGCTGTCAGTGGGGTGTCGAAGTCTCCCACTATTATTGTGTAGCTATCTAAGTCTTTTCATAGGTCAGAAATTTGTTTTTTGAATCTAGGTGCTACAAAGTTGATGCGTATATATTTAAAATAGTTTAATCTTCTTGTTGGATTATGCCCTTTATTGTTATGTGATATTCTTCTTTGTCCTTCTCAATTGTTGTTGATTTGAAGTCCGTTTTATATGATATAAGCATAGTGACTGCTGCTCATTTTTGTTTCCCATTTGCATAGGAGATCTTTCTCCATCCCTTTATGTTGAGCCTGTGGGTGTCACTACATGTGAGATGGGTATCCTGAGGACCGCAGACAGTTGGCTGTTGTCTTGTCATCCAGCTTGCAACCATATGTCTTTTAAGTGGGATCTTTAACCCATTCACATTCAAAGTTACTATCAATAGGTGAGATTTTGATTCTGTGGTCATGTTGTTAACTGGTTGTTATGTACACTTCATTGTAGTTGCTTTATTGTGTCAGTGAGCTACATGTTCAAGTATGTTTTTGTGGTAGCAGGTGTCATTCTTTCAATTCCATGTTTACCACTCCAATAACTGGTGTGGTTGAAACAAATTTTCTCAGTGTTTGCTTGTCTGAGAAGGATTTTATTTCTCCACTTAAATGCTTAGTTGGGTGAGATATCAAAATCTTGGTTGAAATTTTTTTCTTCAAGCATGCCTCCAATATCATCTGACTTGTATGGTTTCTGCTGAGAAGTCCACTGCTGGCCTGAGGGGATTTTCCTCCATATGTGATCTGACTGTTATCTCTAGTTGCCTTTAAGATTTTTTTCTTTTGTTTTGACTTTGATGAATCTGTAGATTGTGTGCCTTGGAGATGGTCATCTTCTAGTTTCTAGCTGGGTTTCTCAGTGTTTCTTCATATAAAAGTCTATTATGATTAAGAGGATAAAAACATGCTACATTGCTAAACATAGTTAGAATCAAGGAAAATTCAGAGAATTTTATCATTCACTCACTATACACAGATATATGAATAGAATGCGTTTTGGAAAGAAATAATGTTAGGTAATTGTTTTTGAATGACATTCTCTTGTTTTTCACAAACCATAACATATAGTTCCAATATATTACATTTCTGAAGGTTTTTCTCTTCCTTTAATTAAAAAAAAAACACATAAATCACAAGCTGCAATTATATTTCAAATATCATGTGTGTAGGTGTGTTTGTGTAGTTGCTAAGAAAGTGGGGTTGCTGTGTCAAATGGTATTTCTGGTTCTAGATCCTTAAGGAATCGCCATTCTTCCACAATGGTTGAACTAATTTACACTCCCACCAAAAGTGTAAACATTTTCCTATTTCTCCACATCCTCTCCAGTATCTGTTGTTTCCTGACATTTTAGCGATTGTCATTCTAACTAGTGTGAGATAGCATCTCATTGTGATTTTGTTTGCATTTATCTGATGACCAGTGATGATGAGCTTTCTTTCTTACATTTTTTGGCCATATACATGTCTTCTATTGAGAACTGTCTGTTCATATCCTTTTCCCACTTTTTGATGGGGTTGTTTTTTTCTTCTAAATTTGTTTAAGTTCCTTGTAGATATTAAGCGATATTAACTCTTTGTCAGATGGATAGATTGCAAAAATGTTCTCCCATTCTGTAGGTTGCCTGTTCATTCTGATGATAGTTTCTTTTGCTGTGAAGAAGCTCTTTCATTTAATTAGGTCCCATTTGTCAATTTTGGCTTTTGTTGCCATTGTTTTTGTGTTTTAGTCATGAAGTCTTTGCTCATGTCTATGTCCTGAATGGTATTGCCTAGGTTTTCAGCTCGGGTTTTATGGTTTTAGGTCTTATGTTTAAGTCTTTAATCTATCGTTAGTTAATTTTTGTATAAGGTGTAAGGAAGGAGTCCAGGTTCAGTTTTCTACGTATGGCTAGCCAGTTTTCCCAACACCATTAATTAAATGGGGAATCATTTCCACATTGCTTGTTTGTGTCAGATTTGTCAAATATCAGATGGTTGTAGATATATGGTGTTATTTCTGGGGCCTCTATTCTGTTCCATTGGTCCATATATCTGTTTTGGTACCATTACCATGCTGTTTTGATTACTGTAGCTTTATACTATAGTTTGAAGTCAGGTAGCATGATGCCTCCAGCTTTGTTCTTTTGGGCTAAAATTGCCTTGGCCATATGGACTTTTTTTGGTTCCATATGAAATTTAAAGTAGTTTTTTCTAATTCTGTGAAGAAACAATGGTAGCTTGATGAGGATAGCATTAAATCTATAAATTACTTTGGTCAGTATGGCCATTTTCATGAGATTGATTCTTCCTATCCACGATCATGGAATGTTTTTCCATTTGTTTGTGTCCTCTCTTATTTCCTTGAGCAGTAGTTTGTAGTTCTCCTTGAAGAGGTCCTTCACATCCCTTGTAAGTTATATTCCTAGGTATTTTATTCTCTTTGCAGCAATTGTGAATGAGAGTTCACTCATGATTTGGCTTTCCGTGTCTGTTATTGGTGTATAGGAATGGTTGTGATTTTTGCACATAGATTTTGTTCCTGAGACTTTGCTAAAGTTGCTTGTCAGCTTAAGGAGAATTTGGGCTGAGATGATAGGGTTTTCTAAATATACAGTCACGTCATCTGCAAACAGAGACAATTTGACTTCCTCTCTTCGTATTTGAATACCATTTATTTCTTTCTCTTGCCTGATTGCCCTGGTCAGAACTTTCAATACTACGTTGAATAGGAGTGGCGAGAGAGGGCATCCTTGTCTTGTGCCGGTTTTCAAAGGGAATGCTTCCAGCTTTAGCGTATTCAGTATGATATTGGTGGTGGGTTTATCATAAATAGCACATGTTATTTTGAGATGCTCTCCATCAATACCTAGTTTATTGATAGTTTTTTTAGCATGAAGGAGTGTTGAATTTTATCGAAGGCCTTTTCTTCATCTATTGAGATAATCATGTGCTTTTTGTCATTAGCTCTGTTTATGTGAAAAATTGTATTTATAGATTTGCATATGTTGAACCAGCCTTGCATCCCAGGGATGAAGTCGACTTGATCGTGGTGGATGAACTTTTTGATGTGCTGCTGGATTCAGTTTGTCAGTATTTTACTGAGGATTTTTGCCTTGATGTTCATTAGGGATATTGCCCTGAAATTTTCTTTTATTGTTGTGTCTCTGCCAGGTTTTGATATCAGGATGATGCTGGCCTTAAAATGAGTTAGGGAAGAGTCTATCTTTTTCTCTTGTTTGCAATAGTTTCAGAAGGCACGGTACCAGCTCCTCTTTGTACCTCTGGTAAAATTCGCCTGTGAATCAATCTGGTCCTGGACTTTTTGTTGTTTGTTTGGTAGGCTGTTAATTACTGCCTCAATTTCAGAACTTGTCATTGGTCTATTCAGGAATTTGACTTCTTCCTGGTTTAGTCTTGGGAGGGTGTATGTGTCCAGGAATTTATCCATTTATTCTAGATTATCTAGTTTATTTACATGGAGGTGTTTATAGTATTCTCTGATGGTAGTTTGTATTTCAGTGGGATCAATGGCAACATCCCTTTTATCATTTGTTATTGTATTTATAGGATGCTTCTCTCTTTTCTTCTTTATTAATCTGCCTAGTGGTCTGGCTATTTTGTCACTCTTTTCAAAAAACCAGCTCTTGGATTCACTAATTTTTGAAGGGTTTTTTTTGTGTGTCTCTATCTCCTTCAGTTCTGCTCTGATGTTAGTTACTTCTTGTCTTCTGCTAGCTTTTGAATTTGTTTGCTGTTGCTTCTGCAGTTCTTTTAATTGTGATGTTAGGGTGTCAATTTTAGATCTTTCCCACTTTCTTCTGTGGGCATTTGGTGCATAAATTTCCCTCCAAACACTGCTTTTGCTGTATCCTAGAGATTATGGTATGTTGTGTCTTTGTTCTCATTGGTTTCAAAGAACTTATTTATTTATGTCTTAATTTCATTATTTACCCAGTTGTCATTCAGGAGCAGGTTGTTCATTTTCTATGTAGTTGTGAGTTTTTGAGTGAGTTTCTTAATTCTGAATTCTAGTTTGATTGCACTGTGGTCTGAGACTGTTTGTTGTGATTTCTGTTCTTTTGAATTTGCTGAGGAGCATTTTACTTCCAGTCGTCTGGTCAATTTTAGAATAAATATGATGTGGTGTTGAGAAGAAGGTGTATTCTGTTGATTTGGGGTGGAGAGTTCTTTAGATGTCTATTAGGTTAGCTTGGTCCAGAGCTAAGTTCATGTCCTGAATATCCTTGTTAATTTTCTGTTCCTTTGATCTGTCTAATACTGACAGTGGGGAGTTAAATTCTCCCACAATTATTGTGTGGGAGTCTAAGTCTCTTTGTAGGTCTCCATGAACTTGATTTATGGCTAGCCAGTTTTCCCAACACTATTTATTAAATAGGGAATCCTTTCCCCATTGTTTGTTTGAATCTGAGTGCTCCTGTATTGGGTGCATATATATTTAGGATACTTAGCTCTTCTTGTTGCATTGATCCCTTTACCAGTATGTAATGCCCTTCTTTGTCTTTTATGATCTTTGTTGTTTAAGGTTTGTTTTATCAGAGACTAGGATTGCCACCCTTGCTTTTTTTTTTTTTTCTTTCCCTTTCCATTTGCTTCGTAAATATTCCTCCATCCCTTTATTTTGAGCCTATGTGTGCTTTGCACATGAGATGGGTCTCCTGAATACAGCACACTGATGGGTCTTTTCTCTTTTTTTTGCACCCAGTATCTAACTAGTCCCAATGAGATGAGCCAGGTGCCTCATTTGGAAATGCAGAAATCACCCTCTTTCTGTGTTGATCTCACTGGATCTGCAGACCGGAGCTGTTCCTATCTGGCCATCTTGCCAGCCGCCAAATTTCTCTAAATTCTTACACTAGTTTAGGCTGATATGTCTGTAATGAGCAATAAAAAATTCCCTTACTTATTCAGAGTTATTTTACAGATCAAATGATTTAAAGCACATAAAAGCACCTCATAAACTATAAAGCTCTGTACAAATATATTGTGTTATTATAATAATGGCATAATACTTTCCTCATGTTGACTCAGTACTTATGCGTGCCTTTTTCACCTTTATTCAGAGATTTTTAGTAACTAATATGATTCACTAAGTAGTGGAGAGAGACAATTAAATTACTTTGAGAACATTTCAGATTCAAGGAAAAAGTGCAGCTATGAATGAATTTGAAGCCAGAGAATTTCATTGTCGGACCACTGTATGAGTAAGCTTAAGATTTAAAAATTATGTATCATCTCAAATTATGAAAATGAACACTCTTGATGCCTATGCAAAAACTAAAATGGTTTTACATAAATTATCACATATTAATTTAAGAATGTCATGCTAAGAAGGAACATTTTGAACCCAGTAACAGACAGTAAAGATCCTTTTGTAGGCATGGGAAATAAAGTGGCATTGTAGAGGATTTTGGAAAGCTATCTTATATAACAACAGTTTTACAAGCCATAATACTTGATGTGTTTTTGTTCATTATTTTTCTGTCACTTTAGCAGGAGCAAAAAACAATATATTTATATTGAAATAAAGTACCTGCACATTTTTACTCTTTATTCCCCTTATTATACTAATCAATATGCCATGTCTTAACAATTTTATGCTTCCCTGGTTCTTCCCTTTTATGTTCAGTTTCTGATCCTCCTCTAAAAAACTTTACACTGCTCTTATTTTCCTATAAACTCTAACTCATCAAATCAAAAACAATAAAAATCACAGGATCTATTCCCTCCTCAGAAAGATTTCAGCCCATCTGAAAAGAAAATTAGACCATCTACTTTTGCAAAGTGTGATTTCTATTTTAATTCTTCATATTTTATTCTAGGAAATACCTCAGTGTAATATATTTGTTGTTTCTAGTTCACTGCATGCTGACTTTTCTTTCTCTCGATATTACCTATTTAAAGCAATTAATCAACTTTTATTTAAAGATATCCTAAATTTATGCTATTTTAATACGTTGTTTTAGAAAAACAGCTCTTTCTGTAAATACTTTTAAACAAAGCTGTGGATGGTTGTTCATTGAATCAAATCCTCCACTTTTTAAATTCTTTTTTCATGGATTTTGGATATTTGTCCCTCCAAATCTCATGTTGAAATGCAATCCCCAATGTTAGAAGTGGGGCTGCGTAGAAGGTGGTTGAATCATGGGGGTGGATTTCTCATGAATGATTTAGCACTATTGCCTTGGCGCTGTCCTCAGGATAGCAAGTGAGTTTGCATGAGATCTAGTTGTTTAAAAGTGTGTTGCACCTGCCCCCAACCCACTTGCTCTCACTCAAGCCCTGTGATGTGCTTGCTCCTAATTCACCTTCAGTCATCAATAAAAACTCCCTGAGGCCTCCTCAGTAGCCAAGCACATGCCAGCACCATGCTTTCTGTACATCCTGCAGAACTGTGAGCCAATTAAACCTCTTTTCTTTATATGTTACTCAGTCTCAAGTATGCCTTTATAGCAATGCAAGAATGTCCTAATGCAATATTGTACTTACAGGTAGTTAGACAGGCATGAGCGAGGCAGGAGAGACCTCTCCCCTCCTCCACCCACCACGAATGTCAGGTGGCCATCAGGTGATGGTTCTGCAGTTATCACACTGCCTCACTAAAAAAAATTTGGCGGCCAGTGCCAGGGAGAGGCCATTTTCTAACGGTCCACAAGTGTCACACTAAAGTGTTAATTGATTGTCGGCACCAGGGAGAGGCAACTTTCCAAACAGATAAAAATACTTGAGGTTGGTAATCGATCAGCTTCCAATAAAATCTCACGAATTGGGCGAGTGAGCCCAGGCATGCAGATTAAGAGACAAAATGACAGAGTATAGCCTTCTGGAGGCATTCCACAAGAAAAGGGAAGAAAACCTCAGATGCGCATGTGTACAACTTCCTAAACACACCACGCATGCTCACCTCCCAAGTGTAAGGTGAGTACGGTACATGTGGGCGACTTGCCCTTAGGGAAAAATGAGGGGAAAGGGGAGCAAGCCACTGGAGGTGAGCAAGCATGTAAAGTTCTAGAATCAAGGTTAAACGCCACACTTCTCCGTCAAGTTGCCCACCTGGTGTCTTCCAAGTGTAGTTTTTTGTTGTTGTTGTTTTGTTTTGTTTTGTTTCTGTTCTAAAGTTTTTTAATAAACTTCTACTCCTGCTCTGAAACTTGCTTTGGTCTCTTTTTCTGTGTTACTCCTTTCGATCAAATTATTTTTTCTGAGGCGGCATGAATTGAGGCTTCTTCAGACCCCTACAGATTCACCGCCAGTAACCTGGAGACCTTCTACCCCTAACAATATGACTATAATATAATTTAGTGGATATGAAAGGAACCTAGTTGAAGGTGGAGAAAAATCAAATTTACCAATAACTTATTCCAAAGGGCAATAGATCTAGTAGTGCATTAAGCAACTATATCCTGTGATTCCCCAGATGTCGACAAAAATTATTGCTATTTTTTTCTTAAAAAAAGGATTGAGTTGAATTTCACTTACTGCTAAGAAATGAATTGGTAAAGCCTTCCATTCCTAACATTGATTAAGTGCTTATTATATGATAAATGCTGATACATTCTAGATGTTGTTTTATATGTATCATGAAGGTCATCTCAATTAGAAATGTCATGTAAATTGAAAGTATTATAAGAATTATAGTCGTTACTGTAAGAATCATGATTTTTCAGGGAACTTTGTTTTTAACACCAATATGCAAATTATCCTCTGTAAATAGAAAAAAAACTTATTTTATCTTCAATATAGCTTAGCTCTTGATTACTTAAACCTTTTTATTAATCTTTTTCATTATCAGTGCATTACCTAGTTTATGTTTTTCCAAATTACCCATTATAATGACTTCTTATTTCATTCTGAATTATAAATTTGAACATTTTAGTGTATATTACTGGAATTATTTCACTTTCACAAGAACTTTTAAATTATACAATACAATTTAATTTCTGTACCTATGTATATTAATCATAAAATTCATAAAGTAGAAATTCAAAGATAAAAAAACAAAATACAAAATAATAAAGAAATAAACCACAGTTACATGTACGTTTCATCTTTAGAAGTAAGTATTAACCTACCTTTAGAGGAAGTAAGAATTTATAATCAATCCAGACATTTGGCATTAATGGAGTAGAATAGATCTGCCAATACTTCCATATATCTTCTGATCTTCGGTTGTACTAGCAGTTTCCATTGTTAACTTGAAAAGGGAATTAAAAGCTCTTTATACATGCATATTAGCATTTGCACTGGCTAATTATGCATTTATAATCATGAAGAGATAAAATAAAACATTATTTATTAAGAACTCATTGATTTTATACTAGTACTTATTTTGACCACGTTCAAAAATGTTTCTCCAATGACCATTTGAACCCCACACTTCCAGAACATATGCTTATTTATGAGCTATATTTTACTCTTCCCATCAGCAGTTACCTAACAAAAATGCCCAAAGAAATTAAATATAGAAGATATTTAGGTACTTTGAATTTTTGAAATTATAAAATCCCCATGAGAAAATTCAATATGCAATTTTAATTATATCTATTGCAAATGAGACTAGATTAAAACGAGTACAAATGGACCAGTTTAATCACTTCCTTTTGAAAACATGGCACAAGCTTCCTAAAAATGTTAAAATAAGCTTGGGAAGAGAGTAAATATCACACTAAATAAATATGGGCTGTTGGCAAAGCTTAATAGTTATGGAGACTACATCCATTTTAGGCGATGTGAGCACAATGGCCAATAAACAGGCATAAGCATGAGCAAGACCAAAGGCCTCTAAACATACAAGGTTTTTCTCTCACCCTATTTCAAAATATACAAACAACTGGGCTTGTATTTGTCCTGATTTTTCATCAATGTGTATCATGCAGCCTACCATATAAAAGTACTTTTTGTTGTTGTTGTTTTTGTCAAAAATATAGCACTGCAAAAGGATAGGAACTGTCCTCAATGCAGTGGATAGAAGCTTTGCAACACTGGCCAAAATTACACACTGATGCAGCATTTTCAATATGCAATGGTTTCCACAAACACGCGGTTGACTCGGGGAACACATTCATGTAGATTCTCACACTCAGGTTTCTCCTGGCAGTAGGTCGCTCCAGCTGTTCTCCAGATGATAGAGCCTATGTACTTCAGACTGTACTACCCAACTATTCACAGGGGTTTGACAGCAACCTCACAGTTAACTTTCGCTACTTGTTTTCAAATTACCCCTAGTTAGTTCATACAGTAAGTCGTGAATATGGCTATAAATTTAGATTACTCAAACTCTGGATTCAGTAAAAGCTTATATGGCAAACTTTTAGCCAATGTGTATAAAAAGGAGGCCTTTATTATAAAGGTAAATTAATATATTTGGAAGTTGGAATGAGGGATCAGCTTTAATAATATTTTTGTAAAACTCAAGGAGAATTTTTAAAATTTTGGCTTTATGAACTGAATAAAAAAATGACAAGATGAAAAGACTTAAGAACAAGAATTTGAAATAGAAAATCATTAATTAAGCTTTTGAAAGGGAATACTAAACATTAAACATGAAAAGGAAAACTTAAATTGTAGTAAAATAATATCAGAAATGGTCCGAAGAGAAACAGTGTGAAACAAACTTGAAGAAAAAAATAATAATTGTTCCGAAAAGCCACTATTTTATGATGATTAGGCAATGTTAGAACTTTATACAAAAGAAAAAACTAATACAGTTAGTTACTTTTAAGCCATAAGCTAGGTGATTATAAATTATATTTCATTATATCTTGAGGTCTGTGCCAAACATATATCAAAATACAAAAGGAATAAACTCAGAAATCAAACTTGGATTTACTGCCCAGATAATCAAAGGTAATGGCAAATTTTGGAAAGGTACCCCTTAAAATACACAAAAGGGAGTCAAAAGTAAATTCTATTGAGTATAATATTCTAGAAAACTGGACTAATTGTGTGTTTACACATATTTGATGTTTGAATAAAGGTAAAATTCACTATAGAATCATGAGACTTTGTTGGAATGTAGGTAATGTTAGCATGGGTGATAACAGAAATCATATTTTATATGAGGAAACATATCTAGGAGGATTTTAGAGTTGGAGCATATGAGAAACAATAACAGAGCAATTGCTAGTCATAATAGACCAAATATCAGTTGAGATACATGTTAGACTGATAAGTGAAAATTACTTCTTGTTCAAAATTACCCTACTCTAGGTGAAAATGGCCAAGTTTTCTTAGAATGTTAATTATAGTTACAGTAACACATAAGACTAACTATACAATTTCTAGAGCCCAAGGTGGGGGCTCCTGCTTTTAAAATCATTAAGAAATTTAAGAAGCATTAAATCAAGTGTAAGGTTTCTTAAGCTTGGGACCTTATGCAACTGTAGATGTTGCACGCCGATGAAACCTGGTCAGGAAATAGGAATCATTGTCGTGAAGATGTGCCTATCAGATATCTGACTGCAGGAAACATAATGGAGCACTGGACACAGTTGCTGTGCCCTGAAATCCATTACAGCACACTCAGCAAGGTCATACTTTCAATAGGATCCTCTCAGCAAGGACTGAGTGTCCCTGTCAGGGTTAGTGAAGCTATCTCATTCCTGGCAGATATAATACATTTTATCAGTTGAAAAATCCAGAGGTCTTCATAAAGTTGGAAAGGATAATTATTTCTTTTCTATTTATTTCCTATAAAGCATTACAATCTGCAAGATTGCCCTTCCAACAAGCTGGGAATATTAGCCTCCAGCAGAGGAGATTAGCAGGCACTTCAAGGGAGGGGAGAGTAGAACGGGGATTTATGCTGAATGGGTTGGCCAAGTATACATATTCAGTAGGTTAAGGGGGATCTCTGAATATTTATAAAAATGTTTCTAATACATGCATACCAAATAACCATGCATGTTACATATAACTCATGTTCACTGAGTCATATGTAACATATTAAAACTGTTCTTTTTTTTTTTTTTTTTTTGAGACAGAGTCTCACTCTGTCACCCAGGCTGGAGGGCAATGGTGAGATCTCAGCTCACTGCAAGCTCCGCCTGCCAGGTTGAAGCGATTGTCCTGCCTCAGCATCCAAAGTAGCTGGGACGACAGGCCTGTGCCACCACTC
Source organism: Macaca thibetana thibetana (assembly GCF_024542745.1). NCBI lineage: Eukaryota > Metazoa > Chordata > Mammalia > Primates > Cercopithecidae > Macaca > Macaca thibetana. The sequence goes on from NC_065594.1 coordinate 66,906,515, forward strand.
CCGGGTAATTTTTGTATTTTTAGTAGAGATGGGTTTCACAGTGTTGCCCAGGCTGGTCTCGAACTCCTGAGCTCAGGCAATCCTCCCGCCTTGGCTTCCCAAAGTGCTGGGATTACAGGCGTGAGCCACCATGCCCAGCCATGAAAACATTTGAAGACCTCCCAGTTAGACCCTACATGTCAAAAGGCGAAGCAGGGACAGGAAGGCACGGTAATGTGCAGCCCTGTGAAACTGGCCAGAACCAATTCACAGTTAGTGGCCTCTTCTCAGGAGAGTTATAGAAATCAGTCTTTTGTCCAATCCAAGATGTAGTTATGGTTTGTGGAACAAAGGGTCAGATAGTCAGTGTCTGGTAATGAGCTTCAGTTGTTTGAATTTTGCTTTATCTCAAGGCTAGTGCTTGTTTAGCTGCTAGAGAAAAAGAAAAGTCTTGTAATTAGAGCATAGTTTGTTTTTTAAGTGTATGGAGTGTGTGGCTTAACCCTTGTTTGGCATGACCTTAGGTCCTGTTTATAATTTGTTGTCTTATTGCCGCAGATGGTTTGCTCTGTTAGTCTTACAACCTCTATTGTAACTTTAATGCTGGTCAGTTGTTGCATCTAAACCAAAAAGGGAGGGGGTGTAACAAGATGTGTCAGGCTTCCCATCACATTGAGAGGTGACAATGTGCTGGCAGTCCTCACTCTTGGTGCGTCCTCAGCCTTGGCATCCACTCCACTCTGGTGGCACTTGAGGAGCCCTTCAGCCTGCCACTGCACTGTGGGAGGCCCTCTCTGGGCTGGCAGAGGCCGGAGCCTGCTCCCTCTGCCTGCCGCGAGGGTCCGCAGCTTCATTCTTGAAGTCAGCGAGACCAAAAACCCACCAATTCCAGACACACTATCATGGCTGGCAACTCAACTTTTTTTTTTCGGGGGGGGGGTGGGAAACAGAGTCTTGCTCTGTTGCCCAGGCTGGAGTGCAGTGGCATGATCTTGGCTCACTGCAAGTTCTGCCTCCCGGGTTCACACTATTCTGCTGCCTCAGCCTCCCGAGTAGCTGGGACTACAGGTGCCTGCCACTTTGCCCGGCTAATTTTTTATATTTTTAATAGAGACAGGGTTTCAACGTGTTAGCCAGGATGGTCTCGATCTCCTGACCTTGTGATCCACCCACCTCAGCCTCCCAAAGTGCTGGTATGACAGGCATGAGTACCATGCCTGGCGGGAACTCAATTTTTAAGGTTTCTTTAGGGTCCCCTTGGCCAAGAGTGGGTCCATTCAGTTGGTTGGGGGACTTAGGATTTTATTTAGTTTTTAGTTTAGTTTACAACAGATGACTTTGGCTTGAAAACTTATCATTGTCCTTGCTATATCTTTGTTGGTACTGTACTACTGTCGATAAATTATTATTATTATTATTTTCTGTCCAACGTTTCTCACTTCTTTGTCTCCTCCACAGGAGTCAGCCCTGCACCATGGTGTGATGACTTTCCTGAACTTTTTAGACTCCCACTCATTCTCTCTTGCCTAATAAATCTCTTGCATGTTTAATGCTATTTTGTTTGCTTCTTAGAGGACTCAAACTAAAGCATGTGGTTCCAGTAGTGATCTGAAGCAAAGAGGCTGCATTCTGAAATTGCTTACTCAACACATGGTTGGCCAACACGATGATATCCCGAGATGCATGTATGGCACATATAGTGTGGCAGTGGAAGTTTACTAAATATTTCACTAAGGTGCCCTGGGAAATGTCACAAGTGCAAGAGTTACGCTTGCAGGGGCAATGCTTCAGGCACTAGAAAATTATGGACCATAGCATTGATGGCTGGTTATTTCTGACATTCTGTGGAGGGATGAGAGACTTAAGGTGATTAATATCAGATAAATTTTGAGAGTCAAGGTGCCTATGTTGTAGCTTATGAGTAGTATTTTATCTCCTGTAGTTGTTAGGTAAACATAGCTGAGCAGAAATTGAAGTATCAAATATTTAGAGGTATAAAATTAGTGAGTATTTAAATACTCACCCATGACTGACATATTACAGTTAACCATGGGAGTATGACAGAAACTGAATATCAAGGCTGCTTGATTAAAGATGTGAGCTGACAGAAATAGGTAATTATTTTTATACTTACATGAAGTGTGTAATTATGTCCTGTCTCCCAGTAGACGAAAGAAGACAGAGTCTGATGGAAATGTGCATGCTGACATTCCTCATATCCTTGTAAAATGGTGTGTCCTTTTTGCCTTCCCAGTGGAACACAATCCTCTGGCTATTTTCCTCACCTCACTTCCAGAGAATTGCATTTTAGGAATGTGTTGGTGTAGCAATACCAGCATTGCTACAGGAAGCCAAGCAATGTTTCTTCATTGCAGGCCAGGTAAAACATTAGGAGTAGTGATTACAGTGCTGAGTTCATCAACATCCATGGGACCCCACACTAATAGAGGCCAGTCGGCAGTACTTAATTACCAGGAGCCAGAAGGCTGCAATTACTGTAAGAAATAACAAAATTGGAAGGGTAGGCAAGGAGACTGCCAGCTGGGAATTGTGTCGATGGTTAATAGATCAAGGTTTCCCTTGGGACCTTCAACAATGGTGCATATGTAGGTGGTTGAGAGTGGTTACCTCAACAAAAATGACACTTTCTCGGTTCCCAGATCTTAATTAGATTTCACTTGTGAAATTCATTGACTGAAGAGGAGTCTGAATGCTTAGTAGGAAGTATTCTGCAACTGTACGGTAAGCGTATCCACACTTATTCCTCCAGTCCTTCTCCAAAAGAAAATATGGCCATTTAGTCAGTTGACTGCACATTGAGGAGAGGAGAACGAGTAGAAATTTTGAAAACTGTTGAACAAAAAGTTCTGATATGACATGAATACCCAGAGACCCATGTATCATTATGGGCTTCCAGTGAGAGTGGGGGTTGATGAGAAACAAGTAATAAATGGCACCATGCTTTACAGTGGGTTACCTGAGTCAACAGATCCACTGATAATTTCCCCCTACTGGTGGTCTATAAGTACTATTTATAGACATGGTAATTTCTACATTGCATCTATAATGCAAATAATTTCTACATTGCATCCCTGCATGTGCAGTGAAAGCTAACTTAGAGGGAATATGCAGTCAAAATCTCTGAAATTGCCAACTCCCTTCTCTCAACTCCACAAAGAAATACTTCGTTAGAAAAATCAATGCACTGGCCTGTAGCAAAGAGAGAGGAAGATACTCTGATCCAGCACAACGTGGCAGAGGTAGACTAAGGATAAATTGAGAATTAAGTTAAAAATATCTTTAACAGCTGTGTCTACTTCAAAGGATTAGAGGAACAACAGAGGAAAATTAAAGAAAGATTAAAAGGATATTTTATTGCTATAGTGAAGGAGGTAGCAAATTTGGAATGATTTTGCAGTCACTGATGTAGTGCAAGTTATTTAAGTCTTGGAAGCTGAAATGCTGAAGGAAGGCGATGCTTTGGGGAGGACCACCTGGCTAAGTACAAGTAGTTTCTTACTGGATGCATAAGGTTACAAAAATTGGACACATCAAGAAAGCAGCTTCAGTTCAGAAATCTGTTAATGATGATTCTCCAGCTGGTAGAAACGTTCAAATAAGAGGAGAGTCTTTTCAAAAGCCTGAATTTATGGACTAAATAATTCAGGAGGAGAAAGAAAGAAGGAGGACGAAGAAAGACACCAGGTAGAATACATTTCAAAAATTTCTTAAGCTTCTCCAGAGATTGAAGCAATGCAGACAGAATAGCATGATATGGAAATCAAAAGCTTGGATGTTAGTGGTGACCTGTCCTAAATTTGGAGTGCCCTAGTCAAAACAGAAAATTTATTCTGTGGCTAGAAGAGCTCATCTCTGCATTGTGATTTCTGCATGAAATTGTTAGAGAAGGAAATGGAAATTCAATGATTTCAAAAATTCTGAAGGTCAATTAATGGGCAGAAGTTGCCATTAAAGAAGTCATTGCAGAAAATACAGGCATAGGAAAGGATCATAATTTATTTCCTGGTAGATGATTTCTGTTATCTGATTTTCAAATTTTTTCATAAGCTCTAGTCAGCCTGCATGGACTGATTAGATTTAGTATGAAACTAAAATGATTTTCTGTTTTCTAAAATAGAATAATAAATATTAGAGAATGATATTATTTGAAGCAATCATTTTATTTACTGACTTGAAATATAAGAGTGCAGGGCTAGAGCTTTGATATCCCTCTGTCCCTTGGAATTAGGCAAATGTGAGGTGCTTCAGAAGGACAGTTCAGATAAATTTTATAAACTGACTTTGGGTATTCTTATAAAGAGTAAGCCATTAAAAAGAATAAAGTCCAAAATGAAACCATATGGATGGAAAGCCTAACTAACCTGGGGTTCAGACAAGTATTGGAGACACGCATTACTTTCCTTGCCCGGCAGCTTTTCCTCAGACACATTGATTTTGCATGTGCAATTATGAATTATATAATAATTACCACTTTTTAAATTATTATCACCTTGACTGATCTATTGATTGATCTAGGGATTTTGATTTCACCAAAGTTAGACTAAACAATTTTCCAAAACTAAGAATGGGGCCCCGTGTTTCTCTGGGCAGAAGCATGCTCAGTTTCTACTACCGGCATTGTTTCCTGACATATGTTGGAAACTTGCTTGGGAGAATGAAGCCAATAAGGAATGGGAAACACTGACAAAAGATGAGGTGAAAAAGATTTCATGGTGAAGCACCTAAATCCATTTAATGCTGAGGATAATCTATCCTCTTGTTTTTGCTACAGTTATGTGAATTTTCTAAAAAGTAATAAAGTAATATTCAGCCAAAGATATTTTGATTTGGGATTTCCTACAGAGTTTCTACTAAAGAAATAAAAAAAAAAAAAAAAAAAAAAAACAGAAGATGATTACATTTAGAAATGCTGACTTTCACAAAAATTTTTAAATAATTTTTTCAACACTAACTTATAATTTAAAAATAGGTGTTACTTGATATTGGGTAGGAAATGGTAGAATTAATATTTCAGTGATTTTGCTATTGTTGACATCATTTTCTTTGAGATATACCAACAGTTATTTCAGTAGATAAACACCTCATAAAGGAAGGGGGTTTATCTGTTTTGTTTTCTACTTATCTTCAATATCTAACTCAAGAATAACTCAACACATATTTTTTGAATTCTTAAATGTACTATGCACTTTACTAAAATGACTAAGAGTTACAATGGATAATGCAGCTGACCTAGGGAAAGGAGAAAAGCTCAGCTTAAAATAATGCATAGCAGCTAGGCGAGGTGGCTCACCCCATAATCCCAGTATTTCGGGAGGCCGAGGCAGGTGGAACACCCAAGGTCAGGAGGTTGAGACCAGCCTGGTCATCACGGTGAAATCTCGCCTCTACTAAAAATACAAAAATTAGCTGGGCGTGGTGGCGGGTCCCTGTAATCCTAGCATCTTGGGAGGCTGAGGCATGAGAATCGCTTGAACCTGGGAGGCAGAGCTTGCGGTGAACTGAGATCATGCCATTGTACTCCAGCCTGGGCATCAGAGTGAGACTCCGTCTCAAAAAATATATAATAAAAATAATGCAGCTGGGCATAGTGGCTCACACCTGTAATCCCGGCACTTTGGGAGGCCGAGGTGGCAGATTACCTGAGGTCAGGAGTTCGAGACTAGCCTGACCAACATGGAGAAATCCCATCTCCACTAAAAATACAAAATTAGCCGGGCATGGTGGCACTACAGATGAACCCTGTAATAATTCTTTCCCAGTTGAAATTTGTTTCTGAAAAAAAGGTACTTCACTTATTTGTTGTATTAGCTATCTAAACCTCTGTTCAACACATTTTTTATGCATGCAGGTATAAATTAATGTGTTATCTTATCATGCATTCAATGCTTACTAACACTATACTTAGTTAATGAATATCTTCTAGATGAAGGACAATGTGCTAGAAACATGAATGGACACTAAAGTCAATGATGTATGTGAGACATTAATTGGGTATTTCATCATTTAACTTCATAGAATGTAAAAATTGTAGTGCATTATAAATTACTAATAGCCTGTAAACTGTTGGGGAAATGCTCTCTGGAAGAATCTGACACATGACAATAATTCATTTTCCTTTACAATATTGCAGCATTGGCTTTTACTATTCATTAAAGAGGAGAATTCTAACATACGAAAGGTGTTTTGATGTTTGGAGGACCAAACAGTATTCATGAGACCACTTTAAGTAATTTCGTAATATCTTGCACCTTACTTAGGCCTCTCTGCTGCCTGCATTTGCTCCACAGACAGACTCAATTACCTGCTCAATCATGAACACACTTTTCATCCTTTCTAGCTTCTATCGTCTCCATTTAGTAATTTTTTTTTTTAACTCTAACATTTGAAAAGTCATCCCAAAACACACACGCAAATGCACAAATCCTCAATACACTACAAACTATTGGTAAAATCAGAATGTACTTTCTACAGAAACATATCTTCCAATTGATTCCTTTGACTTCATTCATAACAGTCAGTCATTCTTAAGTTCCTGCAGTGATCACATCATTCTTAGTTCACCTAAACATGGAAGGCTTTACTGACTCACCTGGAAACTGTGATCTCACCACTACTAGGTTATCCTCATACATTTTTATTGGTTGTAATAATGATAACAGTGATGTTCAAACCAAAACTATCAATATGGCAATGTCTGTGATTACTTTGCATGTATTGTTTACTCATGTAATAAAACAAAGGTGGCTAGTGCAATCTACTTTTAACAAATGGGTGAGAGAGAATTTAAATAATGTGTCCAAGGTAACATAGTCTAGGCTATTCATTTTATTCAAATCTATCTAGCTATCTATTTATCTATCTATCTATCTAGTTGAGTAAATCATGCCTCTTTTATCTATAATTGGATATATATAATATCTACATTATAGTCTTTATAGTTCTAGAGATTTATAGCACAGTAACTGTAGTTAGTAATAATTTATTATATATTTGAAAATTACTAAGAGGATAGATTTTATATGTTCTCAAAACAAAGAAGTTAATTAAGTGAAGAGATTATTATATTTATTATCCTGATTTCAGCATTCCACAATGTATACAGATATCAAAACATCACATTGTACCTGATAAATACATACAATAATAAATATTTCAAATTTTATAATTATAATTGCTCCATAATTCTTATATCTTGAGGTGTATTATATTATTCTTTTTTAATTTAAGTGTATTTATTAACTCATTATTTAGATTGTTCAATAATTTTAGAGAGGCCCGTAATCTATCTATTATCTTTCTGTCTATCTATCTACCTAATCCATTGGTGTGCTTGGCATAGTGGCCTGTAAAATAAAATAGTTGCTCATTAAGTGTAGGTTAAATTTAGTAGTTGATAAAAAAGATATATCGAGGACTACAAATATACTGACTGCTTTAACATCATAAAGCCCACTAATAACTCCTGTGTAAATTACTGTAAATCATACAGCAGTTTTTTAAGTTTTTTTTTTCCTTTCTAATATATGTGTGTGGGCTGTGATCCTGACAAGCTTCTGAGAAACTCTTAGACTCTGGTTACTGTGGTGATCAAAGATCAGTTTATATAACTGCAATTTCATTTCTTTTGGAGGATCAGAATGAAAAAGAAATTGATAATTCCTATGCCTGCTTTTCATCATGTTATTTTGTTACAGGGCTGTTGGTATTGGAAATTAGATATCATAATTTTCAGAACAATTTTAGAAGAAGTATTTTGGTTTTATCTGAAATTAAAAAGATTATAAACTTTAGTAGTTTATAGTAATTCACTGATGAAATAATATTTCTATATATGTAAGAATAAATATAAATTCTTAATATAAACTGAGACACAATAAACGAAGGTGTTTTTAATTTTAAGAAAGACATTTAAATGTTTGTTATAAGGTAATATATTATTTTCAGATTACTATGGTGGCAGCAATAATTATAACTGAACCACTGAGATGGGGGAGGGTATGAAAAGAAAGGAGAAAAAAGAAATAAATCTCGACTGCTGTGAAAATACAATATTTTGTAAATTTTATAATGTCTTCTGACTATATTATTAAGATCTCTCCCTGTGCTTGAAAGAAGCCCATACGAGTAAGATTCATGAATGTTATGCTTCATTGGCTTCTTAGTAGTTCTGCTACTGTTCATCATATATATATTAAGTTACATATTAAATGTATATATATGGATATATACATACACACACATGCACGCGCACACACACACACACATACAGACATATATGGTTGGCCCCATTTCAAAAGCTTTTGGAACTTGACACTACTTTGAAATTATTATTTAATAATTATTTATTAATAATTTTGAGTACAGTAATGAAATGTGATTTATTAGATTTAAAAGAAACAAATATATTAATGAACTTAGAAATGTTCCTGAAAGTTAGGAACTTTATATAATAATATATTATTATATGCATATATTACAACATATATTTCCATCGTTTTGTCCCATAATGCTGTATCTGACATCCTTCGATAGTCACTAGCAATATATCATAAATTTCAAATTTTGGACCATAAGCAATCCAGAGAGAATGGGCTTCTTCTGTTAAAAGACATAAGGAGGACATTGAACGCTTTATGGAATACTTTTACAGAATCATTTTACTGATTTATATCATGTTCCGCAAGGTTACCGAATAGCTGCTAGACATTTCCTTACCAGGAAAATAACTCAGAAAAGTATCATAAAGATTAAAATTAAGGTAAGGATTCTTGAGAGATACTGCCCTGCATTAACTGAACTGTTTATTTTTAAAAATCTGTCTAGAAACAATATTTCATTATGTTCCTAAATCATGTATTGAGTTTTGCACTTAGCAAATTTTTGAAACTGAACAGTCAAAACATTCACTTTATTGATTTTTAGGATCATCATAATTTATTTAATTTTGCCTTCTAGCAAAAGGTAAGCATAATATCAGATAAAATGTTATGGCTAGGGGTGAGAATCAAGTAAAACATCACAGTGAATCACAAAGAAGTAAAATAAATAAAGCCTCCAACAGGAAAATTATCCTATTTGATCTTAACAATGTATTCTGTTTCTTCCTCTTCCTCTTCCTCTTCCTCTTCCTCCTCCTCCTCCTCCTCCTCCTCCTCCTCCTCTTCTTCTTCTTCTTCTTGTTCTTCTTCTTCTTCCTCCTTCCTCCTTCCTCCTTCTTCTGAGATGGAGTCTCACTCTGTCCCCCAGGCTGCACTGCAGCGGTGAGATTTCAGTTCACTGCAACTGCCTCCTTCCAGGTTGAAGCTATTCTCCTTCCTCAGCCTCCTAAGTAGCTGGGACTACAGGCACCCACCACCACACTCGGCTAATTTTTGTATTTTAGTAGACAAGGGGTTTAACCATGTTGGGCAGGCTGGTCTTGAACTCTTGACCTCATGTGATCCGCCACCTTGGCCTCCCAAGGTGCTGGGATTGCAAGCAAGAGTCACCGTGTCTGGCCTGTACTTTCTTCTTAATTAGAAAATCAGAAATAAAAAGTCAATACTGTTCATTAACTACCCAGCTAATAATGGAAGATAGTTTCTCAAGGTCCAATACACGTGAGTGTAAGTGAAATACTATTAAAAACTTGATAATAACTAATGTTAAAGATATGCGATTCATCCCTTTGCTGAGAACTTAAAATGACCATCAAATAAGTATGATAGTACTTGATAAAAAATGCTAAAAAGAAAACAACACGGCACTTATACACAATAAAGGCCAGTTGTAATATACTCTTAATATTAATTATGTGCATCTTAAATTATGATGAATAGACTTGAACCATGACAGGTTGTAATTAATGCAATGATACAGTATGTCAAATGCACTTTCCTTAATAGTTAGTTTCAAGAAACTTCATGAGATGTGTGAGTCGACTTTGCCATATTCATTTGTCATGTCCAATATTGCTGTCACTTGAATGTGTGTGTGTACATCTATATGTGTGTGTGAATATATGTCTATATGTCTTAATGTTGCTGTCATATTTGCCAATTTCCTTTGTTTGTTCATCGTTGATTTGAATTTACTGAGTATGTTAAGAAAATGATTAGACAATTTTAGATCAGACTTTGACTTAAACATACAAATTATTGTATATATAAAATAAATATATATTAATTAAACACATATTATACATATATCAAATTATTCTACATATATCAGATTAAACCATCTTTTCTTGAGACTGTTTCCAGAGTATAACATGAGTCTGTTTTCTCGGTTGTTTTCCAAATATGGTTTGTTGATGTTACATTAAAAAAAAATTAAGGAGTCTTTCAACATCAAATCCTTTTCTAAAATACATAAATAAACATTGATAAAATATTAAGAAAGCTACAGTGAAGGGAAGAGGTAATATAGGTGTAAATAATAATTAGAACAGATAGAGATTCTTTATTTGAGTATATTAGCAAGTATTTCTGAAAACCAAGTACAAAATAGATCCTTCATGTTTTGACCTTTTATTTGCAAACATTGCTCAGAAACAATAGAAAAAGTTGGAAAAAGAGGAGAAAAAGGAAGAGAAGTAGAAAGAAAGTGGCAAGTTTTCATGAAATAGTTTGTTCTAAATTCTAAAGAAACGTATTAAAAATTTTCTACTTTAACTTTTGTTATTTTATGGCACAGGTTATTTTTCTTGACTTCTTGAAATATGTAAGACCAATAAACGTAGAAATTTCGTATCGGTTTGTCAACTAGGCAATGTAGGCTGGACAAATTATCTTTAAATTAGATTACTATTTGTAATTTCATACTGTATCAGTTTTCCATTGCTACCATAACAAGTTACCACAAATTTGGTAAGTTAAAATGACACAAATTTATTACATCACAGTTCTTAGGTAGGAAGTTTGATGGAGGTTTCACTGGAGTCATCAAAGTCTGGGCAGGGCTGTGTTTCCTTCTACAGGCTGCCAGAAATAATTCATTCTACAGGAATATTTAATCAATAATACAGGAATCAATAATTTCGTATTGATTAATTGGCATAGCAAAAATTCAAAGCAAATCAACATCAAAAAAAAATTCAATTTTGCAAAGTTGCCTTGAAACCACTCTGAGAAGAAGCAAATTTTTTCAAAAGTTGCCAATTCTATCTTAGAGATTTTGTTATGATCCACAAGGAAGCAGATCAGATTTTCAGTCTGTACTCCCCATGTGTCTATCAATCTAAATACTATGATGAGAACATAATCATAACTCTGAGATGGTTTAAGCAAGCTGTTGCTAAAAACTCAGCTATAATATACTCAGGACACACACACACACACACACACACACACCCTCACACAAAGAGATTCTCAGTATCACTGAGACAAAGGCAGATGGAAACCAAGTCATAGGTAAAATAAAATTTATCCACTCATTGTACAAATTTAACTTGGGTTTGCACAGTCTAAAAGAGAGAGAACGTCAAATATGATTTGCTCTGTTCTAAAGCCAAAATGGCTCTACATCAAAGGCTCAACTCTGATAAATTTGATTATTTCTGCAGAAACAAATTAAATGCCTACTTGGAAGTACTTTATGTCATTTGTATAATTTCCCTTATCTCTGAAATATATATTGATCATAATACTCTGGACCTAACAATTCAGATATTTCCTCAGTTTTCCATTTATCAAAAATAACTTCTAACTCTTCTTCAGGAGTAAAACATATACTATGTCTAATAAGAGTTATATTACTAAAAAATATAAAATCCAAGACAATTTAAAACCTTAACTGTAAACAAGACTGTAATCAAGAATCTTATTTCTATGGAATTCAGAAAATAAGCCTGTGTCTGAACTGTATTTAAGGCAATTAAGAAAAAATACACATTATGCACATTTTTTTCTTAATGATGTACAATTCCTGAAAAAGAAAAGAACAAGTGGGCTACAAATGAACGAATAAATAGACACTTTAAAAATTATATGTTCAGTAATCAAAAGTTTCAGAATTATTTGCCAGTAAAGTGATTTGTGCCAATTTATAAGTTACCCACCTCCTCCAAATTTTGCTAGTTTAAAATTCCATCTGATTTTAAAGCATATGTAATAGGTAAGACTATTCAATGTGTATCTTCATTTGTTTTATCTGTATATATTTTCAAAGATCATGCTATAATTATTTAGGTAAAAAAAGTTTAAAGAATATTGTTTTTTACAATATTGAAGACTGCTACTTCAAACTAAGGGTAAACTATTATTATACAACCATGTGAGAGATTCAAATCTCCCTTCCAATTAATCTACACATTAATGTCCATTAAGTAGAACTACTTTTTTGGCATGAATTATGCTATTAGCACTTAGTGATAACAGCTGTTCTAGTTATAAGGTCTACCTTTTATTTTTCTATAACCAGACAAAACCCAATTGACGCAGTAAATTCATTGTAAATTTTTTTAAAAATGAGAAAAATGTTGTATCATTTAAGTTATATACCATTTACGCTCTTATAAATGGATTCTTGCTTTATTGTAACAGCATCATGGCATTCGCCTAGAGTGCATCTGCTTTCATAAACAAACTAGTTAAGAACACTGTAATATTACATCCTCATGCCATAGTCATCCATCTAAATATGCAAATAAATATAAATTATCTCATTAGTTTTAGGATGCCACAAAACAATCTCTCCTCTGAAATGTTAAATGATGCATGATCTATACTATATAAATGCATGATCTATACTATACAGTTATATACTATATATTACTATGAGTAACTATATATAATATGTAACTATATATAAATATATGTACATAACCATATATAAGTATATATAATATATATTAGATATAGCTATATACTATACTATATACTATGTAGTATATTTTTATATACTAGATAGTATATTGATAATAATGATGCATGATCTATACAATATAGTTATAAATGATACATGATCGATACTATATAGTTATATACAATATATAGTTATATATACTATATATACAATATATAGTATATATACTATATATACAATATATAGTTATATATACTATATATACAATATATAGTTATATATACTATATATACAATATATAGTTATATATACTATATATACAATATATAGTTATATATACTATATATACAATATATAGTTATATATACTATATATACAATATATAGTTATATATACTATATATACAATATATAGTTATATATACTATATATACAATATATAGTTATATATACTATATATACAATATATAGTTATATATACTATATATACAATATATAGTTATATATACTATATATACAATATATAGTTATATATATACTATATATACAATATATAGTTATATATACTATATATACAATATATAGTTTATATATACTATATATACAATATATAGTTATATATACTATATATACAATATATAGTTATATATACTATATATACAATATATAGTTATATATACTATATATACAATATATAGTTATATATACTATATATACAATATATTAGACATAGTTACATACTATATATAGTTATATATACTATATATATACACACACAGCTCTTGGGTTCTTAGCTGTTTTAGAGTGCTTATACTATACTATAAACTAGTATGTACTTTAGAGTGTTTATACTATACTATATACTAAAGTATATATATTTATTATATATACTATATATTATATATTTATACTATATAAATACTATACATTTATACTATAGTATATATATTTTATTATATATTATACTATATATTATATATAATATATATACAGTATATATAGTATACTATATACTGTACATATAATATATTCTATTTTCAAAAAGTGGTTCCTTAGTAAGAAATTTACAATGTGTTTTCGTATTGAAAAACAATAAATTGATCTCTGTAATGACAGCAAGATAAAATTCCTTTTGTCAATATCTAGTGCTTTTTGTATTTTAAATTCAACAAGGAGAAGACTCTGCAAGGTCTTTGGTATACCACTCAAATAGTATAAACTTTTTTCTCATTTTTAAAAAAAATTACAATGAATTTACACTATACTATACTATATACTATATAGTTATACTACTGTAACTAATTTTTCCTAAGAGATAAATTAAGGTATTAAAAATGTTAATGTGTTTTCATGGTTTTTCTTCATGATGTTGATTCCTACACTACGCTATATTCTATTGTATAAGTTTTCCCTTGTTTTCTCCCACTGTATTATATGATGATTAGAACAACAATGTTACCTACTCTAACACACAGAATCAAAATTCTGAAATCTTTACACTCTAATGTCTATTTGATTATACCGTATCTATGTTAAAATATTAATATAATATTAAATATTGGAGTTATAGATTCAGGATATTAACAGGGCAATTCTGCAGCTATATACAATATAATTCAAATATTTACAAGCACAATGCTTTATGTTAAAAAATGAAAACATTTTTCTCCTCTTTGTTAAAAGCATTAATCCCATGGGTTTCTTGTACACATTTTCACAAAGTTTTGCAACCTGATTTCTACAGGAAATTTCTATGTGTAACTATATATAATATGTAACTATATATAAATATATAGTACATAACTACATATAAGTATATATACTATATATTAGATATATATGGATTTGAAGAACAACTGTAGTGAATTCAGAGATTTTACAAATTCTAAATAAAGTCTCATATCTAATTGATCTACAAGGGACATTGTCAAGACACACAGTATTGAACAAGTTATTCTCCTTCAAACCTCGCAGGGTCTTTGCCTTGTTGAATTTCAAATACAAACAGCACTAGATATTGACAAAAGAAATCTTATCTTGTAATTATGGAGATCGATTTCTTGCTTTTTCAATACAAAACCACATTTGTAATTTTCTTACTAAGGAACCACTTTTTGAAAATAGATGAATGACACTGACACAACACACCTGTAGCTGGGTCATCAAATCAGACTCACAGAAATTGGAGATCTTAGTAATTATTATATTTTACCACTAAATCAAAAGACAGAAGAGATCAAAAGACACAGGTGAAACATAAAGTTTGAGATAGCTCTTGGGTTCTTAGCTGTTTTAGAGTGCACCCAGACTGAGATCCAGCATATGATGTATCGAAGTGATACACAAAGAAGCATCGCCTTCAAAAAGGGACCTATTTCAGTCAGAAAATATCTCCACGTTTTTTGTCCAATAATGCTGTATCTGACATTCTTCAGTAGTCATCAGCCATATATCATAAATTTCAAATTTTGGATCATAAGCAATGCGGACAGAATATGTTTCTTCTGTTAAAAGACAACATAAGGAGGACATCAAATGTTTCATGAGTATTTTTATAGAATCATTTTACTGATTCTTAATTTTGTGTTTCCCCAAGGTTACAGACTAGCTGCTATCCCTTTCCTCACCAGGAATATAATTTAGGAAAGTACCATAAAAATTAAAATTAAGATAGGGACTCTTGAGAGATACAGCCCTGCATTAATAGGAAGATTTATTTTGAAAAATCTGTCTAGAAATGATATCACATTGTATTCCTAAGTCATGTATTGATTTTGAACTTACCAAATTTTTGAAGCTGAATAGTCAAAACGTTCATTTTGTTGAATTTTTAGGATCATCATAATTTATTTTATTTTGCTATCCAACAAAAGGCAAATATAATAGCAGACGAAATCTTATGTGCTAGGAGTGAGAATAAAGTCAAACATCACAGTGAATCTCAAAGACATAAAAGAAATAAAGCCTCCAACAGGAAATGATTAAATTTGATCTTAAGAATGTATTCTATGCTTTCTTCTTAATTAGAAAAATCAGAAAGAAAAAGTCAATATTGTTCATTAACTACTCAGTTAATAATGGAAGATAATTTCTCAATGTCAAATACATATCAGGTAAAATACTATTAAAAACTTGATAATATGTAATGTTAGAGATATGAGATGTGTCCCTTCACTGAGAACTTAGAATGACCATCAAATAAGTAAAATAGCACATGATTAAAATAAATGGTAAGCAGAAAATGACACAGCACTTATACGCGATCAAGGTGAGTTGTAATATACTCTTAAAATAAACGGTGTAAGTCTTAAATTATAATGAATAAACTTGAAGCATGACAGAATGTAATTAACCCAATGATATGGTATGTCAAGTGCACTTTCCTTAACAGTTTCAAAAAACATCATGAGACATGTGAACTGACCTTACCGTATCCATTAGTCATGTCCAATATTGATCTCACTTGAGTATATACAGTCACATATACATATATATGTCTTAATGCTGCTGTCACATTAGTGAATTTCTTTTTTGTGATCATCACTGATTTACATTTACTAAGTACATTAAAAAAGATTAGACAATTTTAGATCAGACTTTGATTTAAACATACAAATTATTGTATGTCCAATATAACTGAAAATAATCCAGTTTTTTAAAATATTACAGATTCTGGCAAATCTTTTAATAACTATTTTTCTCCTGAAAAGCAGGAGACAATATTACATTTACAGATATCAGTGTGAAGCTTTTACAAACTCAGTACTCAGTACATATTTATTTGATTCACCAGCAAGATAGTGAAATAGGCATTTGTATTTTTCTCCCTCCTCCTGCAATAGACCTTATTAATATGAAAATAAAGTGATACGAAAGGAAATGAGCCCATCAAAGCTGAGATTATTAAAAAAAGAGATGTCAGAGGATGAAAGAGTTTAGTGTCATTCCAATACAGGTTCAATATCAGACTGTGTTGATAGTGGGAGTCAATTTTCCAGCCAGACCACTGGGGTTTTTCCAAGCATGGTGTCAGCATGAAGAGCGTGTGAAACTCAGGCTGAAAGCAAGCTCATTAATTACAGGGATAGTTATGAAAGCATTCTACCATTTAGCTCTTGAATTATTTCATCTCAATACGGAGAGTATCATAAAGATTAACCCTAGTAAAAATCTGAGAGCTGACCAATAGAGGATCTGAATGAATTGCCTGGAGTCAATCAGGGATTCAGTTGTGAATCCTGGTGTTCCAGGGTTAGATTGTTCTTGTTTATTTCCAAAAATAAGTTTTTCCTTACCATTAAGCAAAGACAGCCTGATGGCAATATTTACAAAAGTCATTTTTTTGCTTTTTAGAGAAAGACCTGTTAGTGAACCAGATTATCAAATATGTACACACACACACACACACACACACACACACACATCTACTTGATTATATATACAAACACATAAACCAGGAGAGGAATACCATAAATTCTTTCTAGAAAAACAATTTATTATACATTTTAATATGACTAAAAACCAAGGATACCAGCATCTAAAAAAATCAGTATAAATGAGAAAAACACTTCATCGTCGAGGAACAGTTAGCAGAAAATGTATAAAAATATGTAACAATTAGTGTCATCACTATGCATTCCTAAAGAACATAAAGAATATGCCCAAACAAAATACGTAACTTCCAAATAAATGTATAAATATAGGCAACAACCTTTTCTGCCATTAATAGCATCAATGATTTTAGTCACAATATTGATCAGAAAATGGGTCTCCTGATGAAGCAATCAGTAGGATGATATTTAATCTTTTGGGGACTTACATCAAGTATAACACTTCAGTTATGGTGAATTATAAATAGATAAAAGCCTATCAACCCAAATGGCCCAACATTTGACAAGAGATTCTGAGAGAAGAGAGAAAATGTAGAACATGAAATTTCCAGACTAATCATATATTAAAAGTATTCAGTGTTACAGGCTCCTTCAGGTGTTGCTTCGCCAGCCAGAAACCTTTGTTGCCAGCGGCGCCTCTGCTTGCGTTTTGCTACTGCCCGCTGGGCTCATTCGGCTCACTTGGCCCCGCAGGCTGCATCGGTTTGCCCAATCAGCCTCACAAAACTTCATGAGATGTGTGAACCCCATGCCCGCCAAAGGCGAGCAGGGTGTGGAGCAGCGAAGGATGTGTGAGCAAGCAAGCGAGGGGTCAAGCCACTGCACACAGCTAGGTGTGCCGGCGGCTGTGGTGGGGTGGGCCTCTCCGGGCGCTGGCACAGGCACCGGCTGCTTTCAAGGCTGTGGCTGAACCAGGCGTACTGCACTGGACTTCTGCTGCAGGCACCAGCGTCTGGACGAGGGGAATGTGGTGGTGGCTGAAAGCTTGGAGATGCCAGGAGTCGCAGAGCCCCAAAGAGGTGTTACAGTATGTCACAGCCCTGGCTCAGGGAACCTTGAGGTCTGGGATCCCAGAAGTGCCACAGCTCTTCTCTCCGTCTCATCTCCTGCATCACGGTGGGCGACGCGTATTTCAGGGGGCTGTGTTTCAGCCCATGTGTGTTATGGCTCTTTCAGCCATGCCACTCTGCTCTGGTCCATGGCTCCTGGGCTGGCCCAGCCCCACCACTGCTTCTCATCACTTGGGAAGACTCAGAGGGCGAGAGGGCTATAGTGTTACAGCTCTGGCTTGAGGAATCCTGAGGTCTGCGCCCCAAGAAAGGTTCACACACTTCATTCCTGCAGTCTGAGAGAGTGTCACCACAACACACACACACACAGCTTGGTGAACCATCCAGGAAAGTGTTACAGCTACTTTTGATCCCACCATTCTGCAGGTTCTAAGTTCTTACCCTCTTTTCCAGGAAGAATGAGGTTACATGGACAATTGGAGGGTGAGCAAGGAGAAGAGGAGCTTTATTGAGTGACAGAACCATTCTCAGCAGAAAAGGGACCCGAAATGGTAGTGTTGTCCCAAAGAGTGTGAGTCTGGCTAAGCCCAGGGTTTTTTTTTAATGGGCTCGGAATGGAGGAAGTGTGTGCTGATTGGGCCATGGGTGGTCCCGGAAATAGCACCACTTGATTGGCTGAAAGGCATCAAGGTTGTTCTCAATCTGAGTGGTGACCAGAACTAGGAGGCTGACCTTCCGGCTTCAGGCCATCCCAGGCTTGAAGATTGGGCCTCACCGGGGACCCACCCCTTCTTGCCTAGGAACCTATCTTCCTCCTGCTGTCATCAACATGCAGTCCACTGCACCCAGGCTGTCCATGTCAAGGGGCACATGCAGGCCCGCGCCGAGCTGCCCTCCGCCCCGTCATCTACCTCCCATGCCTTTTGATGCCCAAAGTTTCAGCCTCAGAAGCAGTTTCCAGAGGGGTTCGAAGCAGCAGGTGGCTGGCATGTCAGCGATGCCCTGAAAACACATACACTCGGCCAGGTTGTGACAGTGTCCAGGTTTGGCTATAAGGACATATCCACAGTTTTGCTCCACCAAGAAGCTGGTGCCGGAAAGGGGGAGATGCCAGGGAGCCGGAGCAGGCACTTCCGAGCCTGCAGGAAGCAGGGGCTTCCCGGTCCCCTGAGGGCGCGGGGATGCCCAGGTATGGAACCACCGTTGAGAGGCTGCACCTGCATGCGAGAGCGTGGGCTCCCACCCCACCAACTCGGTAGGGCGTGGGGCTTCTGCTGAGGTCACCTGTTTCCGGCCCCCACCTGCTCTGCGGAGTGGGCAGCTCCGGCCAGCCTCTCCCGACGCGGCAGCTGCTGTATGTGGGCCGCCGCCACCATCAAAAAGTTAGGAAAATGTAATGACTCCCTAAAAGTACACCACAAAGGAAGTGTCTATGAGGTTGGATTTTACAATATTGTGTTTTGTGTGTATGTGAGAGAGAGGCAGAGAGAGAAAGAGCGAGAGAATTGGGTCAGCTACAAAGGCAAGAAATCAGACTAATATCAGACTTTTCATCAGTAATACTGTTTGGTAAAAGATAATAAAAAAGGACCGTAATAATTTGGATGTCAATATATTTTGAAAATATTATTTCATTTCATGTATTCTATTAATAAAATTGCATAGGTAATTTAATGACTTTAATAGACAAAAAGATTCAAAAAAATGCTCATCATTTATTCTTTTTGAGAAAATAAAATGCAACTTCGGTCCATGTTGAGGGGAACATGAGAGTCACACATGATGAGTAATCTATAAGTAGGTTTTTATAAATGAATACATCAAAAGATGGAGTCTCATGGATACTATTAAAACTTGAAAGGTAACTTAGAAAAGCATATGAAAAGTGTAAAAATCAATCATTTAAAGAAAGGAAAGGAGAGGTAGTCGTGTTTGTAGGCAATTTGAATATTTAATTTTCAAAGTGGGATGTCAATGTATTATTTAATATCTAATCAGTGGTTCTCTATGAGAGTTATTTACCCTCTACCATCCACAGAACATTCCGCAATATCTTGAGTTATTTTGATTGAAATTGCTTTGATTGGAGTAGGGCAACTACAGGCAACTAGAGAATAGAGACCAGGGATGCTCTAAAACTTCCTTCAAGGCACAAGAAAGTCCTCTGCAATAAGAATAGTCTGGTTCAAAATCCTAATATTTCTGAGGATATGAACTTTTCTCAAGTTAGTATATCAAGGCAGGACAGAGCATGACAGCATAAGATTTTATCACACTACTAAGTATGGCACACAATTTAAAACGTATTAATGATTTTAATGGAATTGCCATTTACCATTTTTGAACCATGACTGATAATCAAAGCCACAGAAAGCCAAACCATGGGTAAGTGGATACTATTATATAGGATTTTGAGTTAACAATTCTGTTCTTTCAACATCTGAAAAATATTTTGCCACTTCCATATGAACTCATGGTTTTGAGTAAGAAACCTCCTGCCTCTCTAATTTTTTCTGTGATATCACTTAAACCTGCCTGCTTTCAAAGCAGTTTGATTGTAGTTTATAGAAGCTTAATTATGACGTGTATTGGCATGGATTTCTTTCAGGTTATTCTGGTAGACCTTAGTCTGGTTCTTGAATCTATACTTTTATTTAAGTATCTTGCCAAATTTGGGAAAATTTCCGCCAGTATTTCTTAGAATACATTTTTCGCCCCACTCATTCTTCTACCCTTTCTGTTTTTCAATGCCTAAAAATCAGATTTTATGTTATACTTCCACAGTTGCCTGAATGCCTCTTTATTTTTTCAGGGAATTTTCTGAAAAAATAATGTTGCACAGATTCAGTAATAACTATTGTTCTTTTTTTTTAACCACTGATTTTTTTCTTGTCCTCTCCATTTTGTTGTTATTGAGTCAATAATCTGAATTTAGTGTATTTTCATTTCTTTGATTTGTTATAACTTCTACTGTTTGTGAAGACTTTCTGTTTCTTTCCTAACACTTCCCTTTTTTTTTTTTCACTTGTTTCAATCATGCTCATAATTGCTCACTGAAGCTTCTTTATCACGGCTGCTTCAAAATTTTGTCAGATAATTCCACCATTTTGGTGTTGGTATCTATTGGATGACTTTCTTAATTTGGGATGAGATCTTCTTGATTCTTGGTATAATGAATACTTTATTTTGAAATATGGATTTTTTATACACCGTCATGTGACCTTGAATCTTAATCTCCTCTTGTAGCTGACATTTTCTGACACTGGTTAGCATGGAAATGGGGAAGGTTCTGCTTCGTTACTGATGGGTGAAAGTACACGTTCAGGTTCTCCACTGTAAGTTATTTGACAGGCAACAAGCTACCGTCTTCCTTATTGTCGGGCAGGTGTGAGTTTAACTTAGTTCACACTGACACCATGTGGGACAAGCTGTGTCAAAGCTGACTCTCCCCTGTATTCTGACACTCTTCTGACACTATGCCAGTGGAGAGAGGGATAGCACAATAATTATATTCTGGCTTCCAAACTGACCTTCTTTGAGATCACTTCAGGGATATTGGGATGCCTTGTCACAGTGGGGTGAAACTCAGGCTCCCCACTCAGGTTTTGCTTGCATGTGTGGGATTTAGGTTCATGTTTTTTGTTTGTTTGTTTGTTTGTTTTTATTGTTTTTCCATGTTGTTTAGATGTAGGAGATTTCTTGCTTTCTGAAAGTTGTCTGTTACACTAGTTGCACTCTTCTTGATGTTTTGACTAGAGACAGGTGAGTCTGTGGGGGGTGGGAGAGCTTGCTATGGTATTTGTGTTGTCAGTTTCTTCAAGTCAAAATCTGATTTTTGTGGGGAAAAAAGGAAACCTTAGTGAACTCAGCATCATGTCTTTTTGGGGGTCATCAAGTCCTCTCTCCAACTTTTTAGAACCTTCTTATGTATTTTTGACATGCTCTGTCTAGTTTTTATATTTGTACTTATGGAAAGAAAGAGAAGACACATATCAATTCCATCTTCCTGGAATCCAAATTTTTTGTAAATATTAATTTTAAGTTCTATTGATCTATACATTGCCACATTTTTATAATGCATTTGTTCTATGCTTAAAATTCTATTGTTAGTTTGTAGGGTATAAGGTACTCAATTTATAAACATTTATATATGTTTATATGATTATAAATTGAAGAAATTATACCATACAGCTTATAAACATTTACATATCTAAAAGTTGATTAATTCACTTAACAATGATCTATTGAGTAACTATTACATAAAAGAAATTAGTCTGGATGTTGAATTACAGAATATATACTCACAGGATACTCATATTTTAGTTGGAGAAGCTATAAAACAAAAACTTACAAAATAAAATAAATGAATATCTAGTATAATGTCAGGAAATAATTTTTCAATCAAATATATTCCTTTTCTTCAGTAAACTTCCAAGAATTTTTTTGATGGGTTGGAAATTGGGCCATGATATAAATGAAGAATTAATTTCTACTTCTTGTGAGCCAAAATGATACCTACATCTCTTTCTCTCTTGCCATGGTACAAATTTGACTTCTCTATGTTATTATCATGACAGAGGAGCCTGAGGTCATTCTGATACTTTTATCTTCCATATCCTTCATTCAACTTTTGAAATATCTATTTTAATGTTGACATTCTGAAATTTTATTAGGAGATATCTAGTTGCTAATTTATTTTCCATTTGTTGATTTTGTTTAATACCCCATAAAATGCCTTCACATAAAGCATATATTTACTTAGCACAGGAAATTTATTTTCTGCTCTTTACTGTATTGTTGCTTTTATTTTTTGCATTTACTTCTCTTCTATAATTTCTACTATATGGATTTCAAAAAGCTGCTTTACAACTTTCTTATTATGTTTGCTCATCAATATTAGTTTGGGAATCCTTTTTATTTTGAATTATGGAAGAGTGCTAGAGCTGATCCTGGTGTCTCTATCACAGTGTTGGTAAGTATACTAACTATTAGTGCTATATTTTCAAGTTCAGTAATTATGTTTTTCTTGTGAAATAATATTCTGATCCATATTTCCTCTTTTATATATATTATACATAATATACATATATAAACTATATGTATATATGCTATATATTTTTTTATATTTTGTATAAATAACACACATAAAATATATGTATACATTCCTTTTTAATCTTATTTGGAATACAAAATTTTGCAAGAATTCATTATTTTTATATGTTGATTCTGTTGTATCAAGGACCATTTACTTTAATTGCTTATAATCATTCCATCATTTATGTTAATAAATACATTAGAAGTGCTTTTGTATATTTTCATTTGTAAAAAGGTGTACTGTAACTTTTTTCCTGAAATTGATTTGATGATGAAGTATTTTCAGAGACTGGATTGGCCCATTTTTAAATCATTTTATACCTGTCAGTGAGGGGAGATATATATATATGTGTGTGTGTGTGCGTGTGTGTGTGTGTATATATATATTTTACTTTTTTCTGGAATTCTCTAGTGTGAATATCAGGAAACTTTTACCCTCTCATTATTTGTCTTCTTGCTCTTGTTCCAGGTCCCTTACCTGGAAGTTTAGCGTTTATTTCAGAAATTAATTTTAATGTGAAGAATAATGAATAAATTACTAGAAGCAGTTAGGTGGCTTTTAACCTTGCCGTAAGACTAGATGATTCTTATTTTTTATTTTATTTATTTATTTTTTTGAGATGGAGCCTCACTGTCTCCCAGGCTGTAGTGCAGTGGCGCGATCTCAGCTCACTACAAGCTCCGCCTCCCGGGTTCACACCATTCTCCTGCCTCAGCCTCCCGAGTAGCTGGGACTACAGGCATCCAACACCACGCCTGGCTAATTTTTTATATTGTTAGTAGAGACAGTGTTTCACCGTGTTAACAACCAGGGTGATCTCAATCTCCTGGCCTCATGATCCACCCCCTTAGCCTCCCAAAGTGCTGGGATTACAGGCGTGAGCCACCGCGCCAGGCCAATTCTTGTTTTTATTAAATCTATTTCTATGTTAGTTTTGACAACTTTTACTTACTTAGGGTAATGCAACCTCAATTCTCCCTACTACCTACGTTTTAAAAATCACATTTAGCAAGGTCCTCTAATATGGGTACCTCAGTCCACAGTAAGCAAAACTTGGACATGAAAACTAATGTCAATGTTTCAGTGCAAGAATCAAGTAGAATTCCAGACATTCTTTTCATAATCTCACTGTACTAATCCTACTTCATGCTCAAGAAAATCTTAATAGTATCATCACAACAGTGTTTCCATTTGAGATTTTTCTGAACAAATCAGACAGTTATTCCTTCTCATCGTAACAATTAGTCTTATCCTTCTTGCATGTATATGCCCTAGGGATTCTGAAAAGGCTTTGGGTTAAAAGCAGACATTTGATTTCTACATTGCTACTTCTTAATTAAATATTTTGGCCATTATTTAGTTTTAATATAATAAATATCTACCTTAAAACTTGTATGACAACATTAAATATCACTTATAATATTATTTTTCAATATGTAAATGGTTTGTAATTTTATGACATATTGGATATTAGAGTACATAAATTATTTTCATTAGAAGCATTGCTTTACATTAGAAGGAGTATTATTTACCTAATTAAACTAGAGTATTCTTTTCATGAAGGATTTCAAAGGTTTTTTTTGTTTAATTGTGTTTGTTTTTGTCAAAAACAGACCAAATATAAAGAAATGTAGAGATTAAAGTAAACCATTGCAAATCCTGAAATTAGCTACTACTTACTTAATAATAAGTGATAAAGACCCAATTTCTTCTTAAAATACTTATCTAAGAAGTGATTTTATTAGATTTCAAGCAAAATACTTAATATCCTGGTTATTTTACTCTTATTTTGAGGCAGCCTTTGTTTCCTTTTTGAAAATGTGTTTATGTGTATGTGTGTGTGTTGTCAACTTGGAAGTTTCAAAATTATATGGAACTCTGTTTCTACTTGAGTCACCCTGCTGTGGAGTGTAAATAAATCTAACCAGCTATTTCCTCAGGCTTATCTGTGTGTCTAACTCCAGTGGAGGTACATGGGAAAACATCCATCTGAGAAGTAAATGAATTGTTCTGCAAACCATGTCTTACCATTTAAATGATGCTATTAAATTCTCAGCTTCATACTTAAAAAGCATCAGCAGGTGTTTCATAATTTGAAAATAAAATATTTAATAAATTACTTGAATGTGTACCTAATTTATAATATATGATTTCGTAAAATTATTCATAAATAAAATATATCCGAGAGTGTGAAGCAGTGTAATATTTTATTAATTTTGGAGCAAAGTGAGGTTGTTGCTTCACATGTCCTACTTTTCTCTGAGACAAATATTAACCCAGTTTCATTTTGCCATGCCTTAAAGACTAAGTTAAAATTCATAATTGATAAGAAAAATTGAGTTTTATTATTAGCAACATATCTCCATTTTCTCCTACTTAAGAATACTAAAAATAAAAATCTTTGGACACATTGAAACCCTCAAATACCACAATGGTATACACAGAAATGAAATACGAGCCTTATAGAATTTATTCCATAGAGAAACAGTATTTTTAAAATGTACAACTATAGCATTCATTGCCGTGTTGAGTATTAGACAGACACACAACTACATATTTACGTATGTTTATAACATTTTTTAGTCTTAACTGAATTGCAAATATTTATTTTTGAGTACATTACATTCTATTGTAGTACTATGAATGTTGTCAAGATTATCACTGAAATACAGTATCTTATTAATTTAAAAGCTCACACATATGATTTGAAGTTAGCTGATGACATTACAGAATCTTTACAGAATATAAAGGAGTTCTCTTTTGTTTTGATTTGTTTTAGTTTTTTGGAATCAGGGTCTCACATCTTACTCTGTCCCCCAGGCCAGAGTGTAGTGGCACAGTGGCATGATCCTGGATTGCCCAAGCGATCCTCCCACCTCAGCCTCCTGAGTAGCTGGGGTCACAGGCACACACCACCACATCTGGCTAATTTTTCTATATTTGTAGAGATGAGATTTCACCATGTCACTCAAGCTAGTCTTGATATCCTGGCCTGAAGTGATCCACCTTGCCTTGACCTCCAAAATTGCTGGGATTACAGGCCTGACCTGCCGCGCCCAGCCCAAACGTAATGAGTTCTAAATTTTAGCAAGCAGTACTTAGGATGGTCAATCACTGAAATTCAAGAGAATCTCTATCTGATGTTATGCTAATACACTAATATAACCAATATCCTAATAACCAATATAATAATCAGGGGGCAAAGATAACGTTAAAATTAAAAAGAGAGAGTAATTTGTTTGCAGAGGTATTTTAATGTCACACTTTGTTTTAATTTCAAGCATATCTTATTTCATGTCGTTGAACTGTGCTGGTTATGAATTTATTGAATTAGAACTACACATTCATATTTCATTGCTTGCGGTGCAATAATATAATTTGGTTCTCTAAACATTTTTCCCATGATACCTTGCACAATCTTAAAATTTACAAGTAGAAGGTATTGGAGGTTCCTCGAAGGAGAAGGTGCCTTGTCTCCTTGATTCCATTGTGCTTGCATTCTCTTTTCTCATCTGTCGTGACTGCCATGTGGAGAATGTTCATAGTTACTCACCCCCATCCTGTTTCAACATCTCCTCAGGAAACGGCTTCCTAATGTGCTTCCCGGAGTTCATGGCAAGTTGCACTGGTACGTCAGAAGGCAGAACTGCAAGAATGTCCTTAGGCTTTCCTAAGCATCTCCGCACAAGGTTTTCAGTTAATTTAACCAGCCCCACAGAGGATTGTTCACGACTTGGTTGTCCTAACTTATGGTACCTCAATGGACTTTCCCATTCAGTAACTCAAGGCTAGAAACTCTTCAACAAAGTCTGAAATTTGGATTCTGATTGGAATTGAAGTAGCTTTTTCATTTGTTTTTCTTTGCTTCCTCTGTTTCAGCCTCAAGAGAGTGGTTCTTCCCAATATTTGATATTCTTTTATTCATTGGTGTTCTTTTAACTAATTCACATTTAACCTGTAGTTATTAATTACTTACATGTTAACTTTCCTCTCTTCAAATTGTTGTATGCTATTGCTTGACTTCCCCGAAAGATACATGTATTAACACAGAAAAACAATTAAATTTGACGCTAAACTATTTCAAAGACAATTATCAGATCATTAAGAATAGTGGAAACTATTATTTTACACTCTTTTCTTGTTGCTATCTGCTTTATGCAATATCAGCGTCATTCAATACAATTTTTTAAAGGCCGGAATATGAAATGAGAAGGAAAAAGCTTCAAATAAACTTAATTTTTTCGACACTGGGATCAAATTCACCATTAGGGGTCAGAGTGCTTTCCAGCTCTGAGGATGTGGCTGTCCTGTTTTTAAATGTTGGCCAACTTATTCCTCAATGTATTTTCTTTCTTGTCTGGAATACACAGGTTAAAAATACATCTGCATCTAATATAAACTGTATACATATCTTTTATTAACTTTTAACAAAAGCAGTTAGTCTCAATAAACCGACCTATTTCAATCTTAATGATATTTCCATTTGATATTGCTTTACCAGTTCTGGTCTTTTAACTTTTTAACACTGAGTCTTTTTTTTTTAAGTTTGATTCCCTGAAATCTCATTAATAGAGAAAGAGTCTTTAAGAAACAAGTAATACTTTAAAACACTAATTTAGGAAATTAGATATGCAATTGATGCTCTTAAATGTAGTAATCGGACCATTCTTTGAAAGCTTCATAATGGATTCAATAAATGTTAAGCATGCTGTGTTATAATGTATACAAAATCACTTTAGAACTTTCGTCAATAATGTATGTTTGACAAAAGTTCTAAAGTTGGAAAGAGTTGTTAAAATTTTGATTAGAAAATAATTCTTTATATTCCAGAAATTAGTACCAATAAATAAAGTTGAGAATGGTATGAGATTGAAATGGTGACAATTAAAGCTTTTTCATATGAAGTGTATATGTATATAAAAGGTCTGTATATTGGATCTACCTCAACACTCACGACAACACCTTAATGGAAAGTAACTGTCTTACTACTCTTACAGGTGAAGAAATGTAGATTTGTAGTTTATGCAGTATGCCAAAAGTCACACAATTCATAAGTGACAGAGGCATGGTTTAAAATCAAGTTATTAGAACTCACAGTTCATATTATTTATATTTAACTTATTGGTTTAAAAATCAAGTTATTCCATCTTTCTAAATTTTATTAAAAACTATTCACAAATACATTTGCTTTATGTGTATAAAAATGAAAAATGAGATTCCAGGTAAAGAAAAATTAAATCCCTTAAATTACTCAGGTTTATTACAAAATTAGATATATTAAAATTACAATCAATATTCAAAAAATTATTCAATGGACAGCAACATAAGAAAGAATATAGAGATATAAGAATGGGAATTTTCACTGATCATTTTCTATATCCACCCCAAACACTATATTATGTAAGCTGGAAATGTTAGTCTTTGAAATATTTTAAAACAATGCTAAATGATTATTAACTTTTTCAGATTATGTTTGCTTGTGAGTAATAGAGCTTTATAATAAAAAGATGCAAACAAGATATGTTTTATTTTTCTTCCAGGACTGCTATAACATTTCTACCACATAAAGTTCTTAGCAACTTAGGTTCCATTTCTTGAGCTTGATGGGTGACATCATTCTGACAGTTAACATCTTGCCAGTTGGGTTTTCCTGGAATCAACTCGGAGATAAATATTGGTGTGAAAGAGATTTATTAGCATTTACTCTTAGGATATATGTCTTAGTAGGAAGGAGAGGAAGCAGCACGGAACAGAGGATAAATCTGGCTGCAATGCTGTTACAACAAGGTCTCTTCTCACAGTACAAGGATCTCTGTAGCCATAATAGCTTTTCGGAGTTGTCCAGTGTTGAATCAAGAGGCTGGGACTTTCTACCCACATTAATTGCTCACTAAATGCAGGGTGCTATGAAAACGTGGTGGGATCTTGGTCAAGGTGACTTAAGTCCTCCCAAGAGCGCAATACTCTCAGGTGGAAGGATAACTTCTTCTTTTTGACTAGTGGCTTTGAAAGCAGAACTCTGAATCTCCTAGAGACCCTGTGGTCTAGTTTCTAATTTCAGACAGAAATAAGGAGAAAGTATGAATGAGAAAGTGTGTGTACTGAAATTTTTATAAAGTTTAAACTGCAACAAAATACTTTTACTTATATATTATTAGCCTGAACCTACTATTATAATGACCTCTCTTAAAATGAGAGGCTACAAATATGTATTTATTTATAATACATTAAATTTGTCCAGCTGAAAATTGGAGAGGAAGTTTATTAAAATATGTGAAAGGTGTGTATATAATAAGAATTAGCTCTGTTTGGTACATCATAGAAACAAGAATTCTGAATCAGACTTGAAATAACTCGCCAGGGTCAGATGTCCATGTATTAAACTCATAAGTACACTAGCCTATGTCTATTTTCTTTCCACTACACACAATTACCTTTCTAAGGTGAGTAAGATGAATGTATGAACAACTCAGTTTCTCATCAATTACAGTAAGTTACATATTCAAAGGGAAGCTACTGGGAATACCAAATAAATGCTTTCAAAATCATGCAATTATATCATACTTCTCTTATTTAATTACGGGCAACATCAATATTTTGGTATAAGTAGGGAATTCATTTCCTCTTTCATTTCATATTTGAGATGCTGAAGCTCAGATAGTATCTGACAGCACATAATCTGATAGTAAATAGTAAAAATAATTCAAGCTGCATAAAAATATTATTTTTATCCTCTTTTTAAATTATTTCATATTTTTGCTTTTTCTGAAGGCCAAATGATCAAAATATTGTTTGTTTTTCAAAATTCTTAAATAAAAAATTCATAATCATTTTTATTAGACTTTAAATATCACATCGTGCAATACCCAAATCTTGTTAAGACTATTTTAAATCTAAAGACGTCTGGTACAGAGCCAAAATTTTTGATAGATTATAAATCTGTATGCATTAGAATAACTAAACTTGTAGTTTATTATAAATGTGCAGAAAAATATCACATAATCTAAGTATGAGGAGTGTCATAAGTTTAGTCTTACTCAGTTTGTTTCTAAATTGAACATTGTTTTAGAGATACCAGACAAATTCAAACACTCAGTTTAGTGCTTCAGCATCCATGTGATTTTGTTTCATTCTATGTATCATTTCCTTTGTGTCTTTCTTGAGTGAGATTTTTTTTTTCTCTTGGTACAATCAGCTGCGGTCAGAGGGAATAAATTTACAAAACTGAAAAGGAGCAGGTTCTCTGTAATTGGAAAACCATCCATAAACAAGTTCTAGAAGAAGTAGTTTACATTTGCTCTATTATATTGATATATTTTATTTCCCTACTTTTTATTGATTGAATGATCTATTGTTAATTAGGTAAATTCTGCAAATAATTTCTAAATGTATTTGGAAAATAGAAGATAAAGTACTTAGTGGATGGAAACAAAACATATTAATATGAATAAAATCTGTCTAATTTAAGTAAGCCGTATTCAACTCTTGAGTCATGTGTGTCTTTACAGATGATTCAAGTTATTCCCGTTAGTTACGTTCTACAAATCTGGCTGAACACTGAAGGAGTAAATACTGAAGAGTGCTCCTGGCTGGAATACAGGTTAAGGCTCCCGTGAGACATCCATGACAACACCTTTGTCAACCAATCAATGCATAACTTTGTTTAACGTGTATTTCTTTTAAAAGGCATCTTATTGGCCGAGCGCGGTGGCTCAAGCCTCTAATCCCAGCACTTTGGGAGGCCGAGACGGGCGAATCACGAGGTCAGGAAATCGAGACCATCCTGGCAAACACGGTGAAACCCCGTCTCTACTAAAAAAAAAAAAAAAAAAAAATACAAAAAAACTAGCCAGGCGAGGTGGCTGGCGCCTGTAGTCCCAGCTACTCGGGAGGCTGAGGCAGGAGAACGGTGTAAACTCCAAGCTCCGAGAGGCGGAGCTTGGAGTGAGCTGAGATCCGGCACTCCAGCCTGGGAGACAGAGCCAGACTCCGTCTTAAAAAAAAAAAAAAAAAAAAAAAAAAAAGGTATCTTATTTAATAGATATTGTTGATTCATTAACATAGAACTGGCCAACAGCGTTATGTCTCATACCTCAATGTAGCTTATTTAACAAAAGCATTTCCCCTTAGGGCATATCACAGCCATTCTGAGCTTAGGAAAAGTAGATTACACTTCAGTACTATACTCAGAGTCCACTGTAAACAGGAAAATCACCAACAAAATCACAGAAATGCAAAAATGTTATCCTAAATATACTTTAAAAGGACCCTTGTTTACAGTATGAGGACTAAAACAAAAAGGTAGAGCATTGTCTCCTTTGGCTTCAGCTGGGGACGTGTGTCAGGTGACTAAAATTGTTCAGTGCAATCCGCATATCCATGAATGATGGCAAAAGCACCAGGTGTGTTGACTTTGGGGTTACCCATAAATGTTAAATTTGTAAAATTGGCACATTTGCAAATACAGAATCCATAAATACTGAAGATTTTTAAACATATACACATTACTTTCCTTTAAAATAAAACCTGTGTTACCCTAAATGTTTATGCCATATCAACATGATGGACTAGTAATAATTGTCAGTAACATAACGGATATGGGCACAAGAAGTTTTATATCAATTTATCTATATATTTACCCCTTAAAAAGTCCTCATTAATTTAATTACTAAAAGTAATTGTTTTCTTATATGTTAAGATGTTTGTTATAACATAGAGGAGTAGAGTTTGACCAATTCACTCCAAATGTTGTGTGATTATTTTATGTACTTGAAAAACAATTTATAAGTAACAAAATTTTCTGCTAATTGAAGGGCTAGCAAATGTTGGAGTTACACTTGAAAGCAAAAACACAGTCTTTACTATTTCATGCGTGCTTGTCTGAGACTGCTTTTATCAAGTCTAAGATGAGACAAGATTTGAGTTTGAAATTACATAGGCTAGCCAGACAGGCAAACTAAAAGAAGACAGGAGGCAGGGAAGTTGAGAGGGGTCTCAGAGAAAGTTACTAGCAGGCATTCTCTGATTCTGCTTTTCTTTGCAGGTTTGTGATTGGTGACTTCACAGAAGGTTTTCAGGCACATGCTGAGAAGTCTAATTAAGAGAGTTATCTCCATTTGTGCAGGCTTGAGGGGGTACTTCAATCAAGTAGAACCTGTTGAAGTGCGAATAGGACGAGCAGGGGAAGTTGAAGTGTCATCAGGAGAAATAAGTTGGCTGTCTACCAGGAAGTGTCACAGGACAACTTTCCTTGGCAAAAATGTCTCCAATTTCGTTAAGAAGAGTTGGGGCAGAAATGAGCTTTTACCAGCACACTGGAAATGAATCTGTTTCTCAGGGATAACTTAACCCTCAGATGCCAGTTAGTTCAAATGTCAGTTTATTATTTTGCAATGAGAAGGTAACTTACTTTTCTCAACTGAATAATATATTTTCTCCACTGAGGATGGATTTGCTTTAGATGTTGACATATTTTTCAATAATTGATAGTCATAAAATCTAAATAAGGAGAAAATTTTAATAATAAATCCTGATATTCTGATGCATGAATATTCTTGGTAGAGATATTCCTGACTCCAGAATGAGGAAAGCCATACATCTTCACATCTGGTTACAGTTACTGACAGTGACATTATCTGCTTCTCCAACCCTCTTTTTTTCTCTCTCTTTGTATTGCTGACTAGTTCTTTTAACTGATCTATTTCAGAAGAGTATCTGGGAGTACTAATAAAACTGTCTTTATAAACTTTGTAAAATTAACCATTAACCAGGAAAGAAGGGAGGGGTAGAAACAAAAATAAACCAAGCTTGCAGCACATTTGGCAAATTGATCATTAGGTCAGCTTACTCTCTAACTCAGTCCCTCATAGTTGTTCAGTGCCTATTGCCTCAGAATCATGCAGACCCTGTCATAAGATTATAGTTCTTCTTAGCTGTTCTGTAGATAAAAATGTGTACTTTATGAAATGTTAAGTTTCTCCTTTGAGAGATTCTTTCACACCCTGCATGCCAGTGAAACTGCTGATGTCAGCTGTTCTGAAGGACTCTGTGGACAACAACTCATCTGAAGGACCTCACTGATGCCAGCTGGTCTGAAGGACCCCGGTAGGAGCTGATGGAAC
The DNA here is from genome assembly GCF_024542745.1 of Macaca thibetana thibetana. NCBI lineage: Eukaryota > Metazoa > Chordata > Mammalia > Primates > Cercopithecidae > Macaca > Macaca thibetana. Next base: position 66,939,914 of record NC_065594.1, read on the forward strand.
AAATAATGCAGTTTCAACATCTTGATGATTTCATCCTCCTTACCCTAACGAATCAATGACCTCAATTTTCCAGCCCCTTTCACTCTATGATCCTATTTTAAAAATCGTGGCCCAGAAATCCTTGGGGAAATGAATTTGAAGGTCTCTTCCCATCTCCTCCCTAGGTGTCCTGCAATCATTAAACTCTTTCTCTGCTTCAGATCCTTCTGTCTCGGTGTATTGGTGTGTCACTGCATGGCAGGCATATATATGACCTGTTGGTCCTACAGCATTCATATGCACTTTTATCCAGAGAACTTGGAGATAAGTTAACCTGTAAAAATAATAAATCAGGCAAACTGGATGCCACAGAAATTGTTAGCAATCTGAAAATACACCAATAATTTATCAGTGTTTGCTAGGTAGTTTGGGAAGCCTGGAATTAAAAATGATAGTTTTCTAGCAGTAACTTGATGCAAATTTATTCAAGGAGTGTGTCACAATTACCTTTTGTTAGCTAAAATTTGACCTTTTCTTTCTTGTTTTTTACTTTTATTTCTTTAAGAGATCATGTGTTCACAACATTGGATTAAAATCCTGTGCTTATACCCATCATTGCATTGTGTAAGATTTTATGTGTATATGTACATGTGTATATGTGCATGTATGTATGTATGTATATATGTGTCTATTGATCTATTAATTTAAAAAGTGCCGTATTTCCAATGTTAGAACAAAGACAATAAGATAACTTAATCACCATGTGGTCATTCCCTATTTTCTCTTCTTCATTCTCCCTCTACATTTATCTTTATTATAAATCTTGTGCTCATTAACTTGTGTATATATGTATATGTACATATATACGTATATATGTACATGTACATATATATATAAAAAATTTGAATTATCTATGTAGAGGATAAAACTAAATGTGAGATGTTTCCACTATACCTGTGAAGAAATCCACAAAGATTCAATTTCCTCCAGTAGTGAGAGAGAGCAGCAGAGCAAGCAACTGGGTAGGAGTATTGACCCCAGTTTTGCTTAGAAACTCCACAAATATCTCTCTTCTGATGTCAAGCTCACCTCACCATCTAATAAATACACAGCAAGTTTCCAAGTAAATTGCCTAAAGATAAAAATGTTCTAACAACTTTAAAGTTTTGTCTTATTAAATGTTTGTATTTTTCATTATAAATTTAACAGACACTGCCATTATAATTTGGCATGCCTTGTAGCATATTTCTAAGAAGAGAATACATGGAGAGTTTGATTCTTTGAACATTAATGCTGAAAATGCAATTGTTGTGTTGAATGCTTGATCTGAAATTAAAACATTTTTCAGATAACTTTGAGGAAAAAAATGAACAAACTAGAATTGTTTTTCAAAATATTGATAAAAAATAATAATTAAGAGCCAAAATATTAAATAGCCTAGGCTTCAGAGTTTTAATCAAATCCAAACAATGTCACTTAAAAGTTATATACACCTTCTTATTCATGTAACAAAAATATTTTAATCACTTTATTGATGTATATTTGATATAAATAAGACTATATATTCAATATATACAACTTGATTAGTATAGAGGTAAGTAAACACCCTCCATAAAACACAATCTATGTCTTCTTATTAATTATTTTTGTGATTAGAATACTTTTTGTATCTACTCTGCTACCATTTTTTTAAAATATACAATTATAGCATTGTTAACTACAGGCACTACACTGTACAGTAGAATTTTAGGATTAATTCATCTTGTATAACTGAAACATTGTACTCTCCAAATCTTAATTGTACTAACACTCCCAGTGCTTGAAATTAATAACTATACTACTAAAGCACCTATCATAGGGCTGGGCATATAACAAGTGCTCAACATATAATGATATTTTTCCTCCTTCTCTTCTTCATTACAAGGTACATTTTTCTATGTTCGACCAAAATATCATCTTCTGTTTTATTTCTTTACATCGTGTTCAATTGCATGTCAATAAATGATACTTAAATTGCATGTCAATTGAACGTGATGTAAAGAAATAAAACAGAAGATGACATATTGGTTGAACATATGTTGAACAAAATAGTTGTTATGATGAAAACTCTCATATAATGCATTGCTGGGTGAATACATCATGTTCTAGATCATATGAAAGCTTGCTCTTCTCTACGAATACTTGGGATCTTATGACCGTGTCACTGAATTGACTGTGATATCCTTACTTCTGTGGAATATTGATCTGCACACAGATGACACTATGCTCTCTGCCAACCCACATATGTAACCATTCAGTAATATTCAGAAATCTGTCATTCTGAAAACTAACCTCAAAGGATGTGTAACAGAAGCTGGAATATACTGTGGGTAAATGAATCGAGACTGTAGCACATCTTATTGATCTCCTAAGCTAAACATGAATCATTAGTACTAATCAGACTTAGAGACACAATTAAGAATGTAGATCGATTAGAAGAAAATTATTAAAAAGAAAGAATAAAACCTGCGATCGGTACATAATACAAAGCGTCGGCAATACATGTAGATGTGGGATCTCTTGACACCTGTAACATCCTGAAAAGTTTAATCTATTTCTGGTAAGTATAGATTTAGTGGCAAATTTTCAGAGAATGATACCATTTATGCCATTCTTTTATCTTGAATATTGTGTGAAAGAGACAACCACCAAACCTTTAATTTGAAACCATTAAAAATAAATATTGTTTTGCAATATTACAGAATCAGTTGCTAATTTAATGATTGCTCAAAAAACAGTATCCCTCAAGGTATAGTTTATGGAACATCTATAAATTAATCATCTGGCCTGCCTGCATAAAATTAAGATTTCCAGTATCTATTTTGGTTAATTGGTATATAAACCCTGGGATTCTACACATATTGAGATACTCAGATAATTTGCATGCATGAGCACCAATGTCCCAGGGAATCTTTCTTGGGAAAATGACCAAAAACCAGGAGAGAGATATTATTTAGAGGCCATTAAAAAAAAGGACCTTTTGAAGCTAGAACCACACACTGACATTCAATATAGGCAGAGAGTGACACTCTTGAGGCTTATTCCTCTAGAGGTGTAATCACAAGTATAACTGTTCTTAAAGATAGCCGTTGTTTTATCTTAAAAAAAAAAATACTAAGCCAGGTGCAGTGGCTAATGGCTGTAATCCCAGCACTTTGGGAGGCCAACGTGGGTGGATCACCTGAGGTCTGGAGTTTGAGACCAGCCTGACCAACATGGAGAAACCCCGTCTCTACTAAAAATACAAAATTAGTCGCGGGTGGTGGCGCATGCCTGTAATCCCAGGACTCGGGAGGTTGAGGCAGGTGAATCGTTTGAATCAGGGAAGTGGAGGTTGCAGTAAGCTGAGATCATGCCATTGCAACAAGAGTGAAACTCCATCTCAAAAAAAAAAAAAAAAGACATTAATAATAAGTGATAAAAATTGTGATAAATATTTAATTAACAGTAATAGAATCCATTGACCGGGCTGTAAGGAAATAGACATTCATATTTTACTGTTTTGAGTATAAATGAAACAACCATTGTGGCAACAAACTTAGAAATAGCTACCAATATTAAACATGAATTTATCCATTGAATCACCAACCCACCATTAAAAACATATCCTGTAGGTATAAGTGCACATATACATAATCATGTATGTATAGATCTCTTCATTGCAACATTATTTATAATAGCAAAAGATGATTCACAATGCTGCAATATGGGATTCAACGAATAAAAATAAAATATGTTATACTTACACAATGAAGAATGCTGCATCTTAAAAACTTAGGGAGCTCTCTGTATTGATATAAAGTAATGCAAGATAGACTGACTAAAACAACAATGATGACAAATTACAGAAGAGTATATATAATATACTAACGTGAAAAAAGTGGGGTTTGAAACAACATATCCATATTTGTCCTAAGAAAATCTGGTTGTTTTTATAACAGACTACAAAAAGTAGGTTTGTTTTCACAAATTATATTTTATCTGAGAAAAATAATACTTCTATATATTTTTGGAGTACAATATGATGTTATGTTAGTGTATAAATTGTTGAATGATTGTATTAGGCTATTTTTTCTTTCAGATGAGATCACATAAATTTCTTTAAACAATATTGAAATATATAGTATATTATAATAACTTTAGTTATTTTATGGGAAATTTAGGAGAAGAGTATATGTCAGCATAGGATTGGGGCAAAATGTCTCAAACTATATAGCATTTTATGTCCCTTTGCTTTTTGACTTATGTTAATATGTATCACAGCAAAACTAACTTGCTCTAAAGTGTTTTATCTCAAAAGTAAAACCAAATCCTTGTTACAAAAAAGTAGATGTATTTGTATGTCACTTTCTCTTTTACTAGTACTTAACATATATTAAAGGCTATCAGCAGATAAAACAACAATGAAATTTGAACAAACATTAAATTGATCCACATGAACTTTGATGAAATTAACATTTAATGCCTAAATTATTCTTACTTTTTTACTATCTTCTTTTTGTATCATTTGTTCCCTGCCATTCTGAAGAGAGGTTTGGATAATGACTCTGTTTTGGATTACTCCTGTGAATTTATATTTTATCTATTCTGTTTCCTTAGACATGTGAAAGTTGTCAGACGACAAAGAGGATTTTTCACATGGGCCAATATGAACACTTGATTTACTTGAAGCTGCAAGTAGCAAGACCAGAAATATCTATAACAGTGCTTGTTCCCGCTGGAATGAACTAGAATGAACTGTAATTTTCCGTTTAATTTCATTCCTCGCATTTAGTGTAGTCAGTCAGAATCCAAATCTAAATCGGTCTCAATCAAGTTTATATGCAGCAATTTGGCAGCTGAAGAAACATTATTCAAAACCCCAGTTGGCCATGCCTGTAGCATCTATTTCAACTGAAACGGAGACAAGAAAACTTAGAGTAAAACTGTTCAAAATATTTCCTTTGTACGCATGAATAACCAAAATATTCTTAGACTAGAAATTTGCAAGTAAATTCAAAAATATATATTTGTCAAATTTAGTGGGGAAAAAGATCCCAGTTTAGGAAAACATAATAAGCTACATTTTTCATTAGTTTTTTTTTTTTTTTTTTGGCAGTCCCAACTTTATCTGGAGAACTAAAAATTATGTATCAACTAAACTAAATGTCTTATTTACGTCGTATATATTTGAAATATACTATTCTAAAGTGAATCAATGAATCATGACATTGTGCAATCTGGTTGTCACAAAAGATTGCTTTTCAGAGGTTCACGTTATCTATAGTACTTATTATTATTATTTTGAATTAAAAACGTAAATAAAGCTATCTGTGCTTGACTTTACCCATTTGCAAATTTAAAAGAGGAATTCAAATAACTTATTTGCCTATATTTATGTTATATGATACTCTGTGGTTCCTAAAGATTTTGCTAAATTATATAGTCCTCAAGGTAACTATGTAAGATAGACTCATTATCACTATTTTCATTCACTGGTGAGAAAATTAAAACACATGGGCATTAATTAATTTTTCTTATCCCTATCAATAATATAATTTATATGCAGGCTTGGAATTTTCAGTATCAACAATTGCCTTTAGGAAATGACATGCAATGATTATTTATAAAATAGAAAGCACTGATATTAATATTGGACTTTTAAATATTTTCACCTCTAGAAATAATACCTACATGCCTGAGTATTACTTAGGTACACCTACATGTTTTATCCTCTCTTTAAACTGTGCTTTGTTACACACTCACAACTCATTTGTTACTTCTTATTTACTTTTATATGCATGACAACTTCTGAACAAAACTATCTATACATTTTTTTACTTGGATATCCCATTCAAATATTGTTGTTTATGTCTGAAATGAAGATATTTAAAAAAGGATCATTTGGCTTACTCTTCTGCAATTTGGATATACTTGATTTCTTTCTGTTGTCTAGTTGCTCTTGCTAGGTCCTCCCACACTATGTTGAATAAAAGTGGCAAAAGTGGGCATCATTGTCTTGTTCTAGATCTTAGGGGAAAGTCTTCAGTTTTTCCCTGGTTAGTACAACACTAGCTGTGGATTTGTCATCTATGACTTTTATAGTGTTGAGGTATATTGCTTCTATACCCAGTTTTTTGAGAGTTTTTAATCATGAAGAACTGTTGAATTTTATTGAATGCTTTTTTTTAGCATCAATTGAAATGGTCATAAGGCTGTGGTCCTTCATTCTGTTGATATGTTGTATCGCATTTATTGCTTTGCATATGTTGAACCATGCTTGCATCCGTGGGATGAAACTCACTTGATCATGATAAATGATCATTTTAATGTGTTGAATTCATTTTCTAGTGTTGGGTTGAGAATTTTTGCAGCTATGTTCATCAGAGATATATTCACTTGTTTTCTGCTTTTAGTCATTGTCTGGTTGTCGTATAAGGGTAATACTGGCTTGGTAGGATGTGTTTGGAAGTATTTCCTCCTCCTCAATATTTAATAGTTCGAGTAGGATGAGCATTAGTTCTTTAAATGTTTGATAGAATTCAGCAGTGAAGCTATCAAGTCCTACAATTTTCTTTAAATGAAAACTTTTTATCATTGCTTCTTACAGTAACAGAGACAGGGAAATACTGGGTAGAAGAGGGCAGTTCTTTGGCAAAGGCCCCACCCTCATGCCTGAAGACCCGTGGCTCTAAATGAGGACAGGCATTTCTGTTTTCACACCCAAAAAGTTGCCTTTTGGCCCAACACACACCCTATCGTTCCCTATATAAACCCTGATTCCCAAACTCCAGATGAGATCCACAAGTGAGGAAAAGAGGAGGCAAGCAGACCAGCAGATCAGTGAACCAGTAGACCAGCAAATCAACGACAATGGAAAGATGCTGCAGAGAAAGAGAAAATAGGAGGGATGTCTGGGAACTAAGGGGAGTTCACCCATGGATGGTCAGAAAAGAGTCAGCTGCTGGGTGGCCCAACTCCAGGGGAAGGCCACCTTCCCATTCCCTCACTCCTTCTGGCTCTCCATCCATCTCACTGAGGACCACCTCTACCACTCAATAAAACCCTGCACTCATCCTTTGACCCTGAACATGATCTGATTCTTTTGGGACATTGGGAAAGACCTCGGGGTACATAAGGATGTTACACTGGCACACTGCCCTTGCGATAAAGCAGGATCCATTGAGCTGATTAAAACACAAGCTGTCTGCAGACAGTAAAGCTAAAGGAGCACGCTTCAACACATGCCCACTTGGGCTTAAGGAGTCGCAGACACCCACCCCTAGAAGGTACCAGAGGACTGAGAGCCCAGAGCACTCGCCTTTGCCTCTGCATCTGCCTGACTGCATGCTCCCTCTAGGAGTTTGCGCTGTGGGGCAACCAAACAGGTGAGCCACACTCCTCTCGCATGTCCTGTCCCTCAAGGGGAATCAGGGAAATCTCCCATTTTACTTCTATCTCATTACTTGTTGTTGGTTTATTCACGTTTTGGATTTCTTCATGAGTCAACCTTGGTAGGTTGTATATGTCTAGGAATTTATTATTTTATATCAGATTTTCCAGTTTATTGGTATATATTAATAGTTGCTGTAGGCCAGGTGTGGTGGCTCATGCTTGTAATCTCTCCACTTTGGGAGGCTGAGGCAGGTGGATTACCTGAGGTCAGAAGTTCAAGACCAGCCTGATCAACATGGCGAAACCCCCACCTCCACTAAAAATAAAAAAAATTAGCTGAGCGTGGTGGCGGGTGCCAGTAATCTCAGCAACTCAGGAGGCTGAGGCAGGAGAATCACTTGAACCCAGGAGGCGGAGGTTGTGTTTAGCCGAGATTGCACCATTACACTCCAGCCTACGCAACAAGAGTGAAACTTCATTTAGAAAAACAAAAAGTTGCAGTAATAGTCTCTAATAATCCTTTGAATTCCCAGGTTATCAGTTTTAATATCTCTTTTTTCATCTCTGGTTTAATTATTTGGTCCTTCTCTCCTTTTTCCTTTAGTCTGGCTCAAAGTTTGTTGATTTTGTTTATCTTTTAGAAAAAAACTTTTCATTTTGCAGATCTTTTGTATTAGTCTCAATTTTATTTATTTCTCCTCTGATATTTATTATTTCTTCTCTTCTACTACTTTTGGATTTGTTTTTTTTTCTTGCATTTATAGTTTTTTCAGATACATAGTTAGAATATTTATTTGAAGTTCTTTAAAACTTTTTTTTACATAGGAGTTTATTGCTATAAACTTCCCTCTTAGTACTGCTTTTGTTGTATATCATAAGTTTTGGCATGCTGTGTTTCTATTTTCATTTGTTTAAAAAATTTTTCATTTTCTTGCTAATTTCTTCAATAGCCCAATTTTCATTCAAGAGTGTATTGTTTAATTTCCATTTCTTTGCAAAATTTCCAAAGTTCCCCTTGTTATTGATCTCTAGTTTTATTCTGTTGTGGTGAGAGAAGATATTTGATATGATTTTAATATTTTTGAATTTCTTAAGGATTCTTTTGTGGCCTAATATGAGGTCTATTTTTGTGAATGTTCTATGTTTTGAGAATGCTGAGAAGAAGAATGTATATTCTGCAGCTGTTGGATAAAATATTCTGCGAATTTCTATTAGGTCCATTAGGTCTAGAACACACATGAAGTCCACTGTTTGTTTGTTGATTTTCTATATGGATGATACATCCAGTGATTAAAGTGGGGTATTGAAGCCCCCTGCTTTTATTGTAATATACTGTATATCTCTTTTTAGCTCTGATAATATTTGCTTTATATTTCTTTTTTAAAAATTTAAAATATCATTATGGATACATAATAGCTGTATGTATTTATGGAGTAGATGTGATATTGTGATGTAGGCATCATTGTATAATGATAAAATCATTATGGTGCTCCAGTATCGGATGCATAGATATTTACAATTGTTATATATTCTTGCTGAATTTATCCCTTTTTATTATATAACAACCTTTCAAACAGAATAGATAACCCAGAAATGAATCCATGCATTTACAGACAACTTATTTATTACAAAGGTGTAAAAATTATATATTGGGGAATTGTCAGTCTCTTCAATAAATGTACTGGAAAACTAGATATCCATATGCAGAAGAATGTAACTAGACCCCTATCTCTCATTATGTACAAAAATGTAATCAAATGGATTTAAGGCCTCCACCTAAGACTTGAAACTGAAACTATCAGAAGAAAATATTGGGGAAATACTATAGGACATTGTTCTTAAAAACAATTTTTTAATACGAACTTAGAAGCACAGGCAACCAAAGCAAAAATAGACAAATGGGATCACATCAAGCTAAAAAGCTTCTGCACAGCAAAGGAAACAAACAACAAAGTCGAGAGATAACCCACAGAATGGGAGAAAATATTTGTGAACTGCCTATTTAACAAGGCATTTATAACCAGAATATATAAAGAGCTCAAACAACCCAATAGGAAAACAAATCTAATTAAAAATTGGCAAAAAGTCTAAACAGACACTTCTCAAAAGAAAACATGCAAGTAGCCAACACGTATATTTAAAAAATGCTCAACATTAACGATCAGAAAAATGCAAATCAAAAGTATAATGAGATAGTATCTCAACCCAGTTAAAATTACTTTTATCCAAAGACAAGCAATAATTTATGCTGGTGAGGATGTGCAGAAAGTAAAATTATTTCTCTCATACACTGTTGGTGAATGTAAATTAATATAGTCACTATGGTAAACAGTATGGGATTTCCTCAAAAAACTATAAATAGATCTACATATGATCCAGCAATCCCACTGTTGAGTATGTATCCAAAAGAAAGGAAGCCAGGATATCAAAAAGATGTCTGCATTCCCATATTTATTGCAGCACTAGTCACAATAGCTAAGATATAGAATCAAGTTAAGTGTCCATCAGTGAGTGAATGAATAAAGAAAAGATGGTACATATACACAATGCCACATTATTCAGCCATAAGAATATTAAAATACTGTATGGAGCTGAAAGGTATTTTGTTCAATGGCATAAGCTAGGTACAGAAAGACAAATCTCACATGTTCTCACTCTTTAGTGGGAGCTAAAAAAAAAAAAAAAAAAAAAAAAAATTGAATTCAATGAAAGAGAATGGCATGTTAGTTACCAGAAGCTAGAAAGAGTAGTGGGGAGGAGAGGATAAAGTGATGATGGTTAATAGGCACAAAAATATAGTTAGCTACAACGAATAAGATCTACTCCTTGGTAGCACAATATGACAACTATAGTTAACAAGAATACATTGCATATCTTAAAATAATCAAAAGAGTGAAATTGGAATGTTCCTAATCTTCCTAACACACACAAAAATGGTAAATGTTTGAGGTGATTGATATCCCAATTACACTTATTTTATCATTATACAATGATGCCTACATCACAATATCACATCTACTCCATATATACATACAACTATTATGTATCCATAATGATATTTTAAATTTTTAAAAAAGAAATAAAGACATTTATCTTTAACATTGAGGCATTGTCAATGCTAAAAGGGATCGTAAAGAATAGTTACTATTTACATTATGAATGTGTATTAAGTTTTATTATAATAAAATCAAAATACAAATTTTAATGAAAATAAAAACTATAATGTACATAATTTTACAAAAGATACATAAAAGTTACAAAAAGAATGCAATTTTATAAAATTTTATAAAAAGCTGCAAATCAATGAAATGTTCATTTCACATGAATCCCAAAAATACATGCCACTATTATGTATTCATAAGTAAAAATACAAAAATTCAAAACTTAGTGATATTTACAAATAGGGATGTTAAAAGTGGTGCAACCTAACAATGTTTTTTTAAATTATAACTTATCTTTGTAAATTTCAATCACACTATAACACAAGATTTGTCAGGTAAAAGGAGATATTTTATTCCCTTAAAGCTTACATAACTGACATATTTTCTAGATACATTTCGAAAAAAATCACAAATTAACACATTTTTAAGAAACACTTTGGTTAGCAGGGCCTTTAGACTTAATTATTTGTATTCAATGAATGTAGACTATGGAGAGAAATTTAGGAAGAATGCAATGTATTACGAAGTATAGTGACCATCTTTTAAAATAGATCTCTTGAATTTATTCTTCTTAGGGGAAATTTTTTATCCTTTGACCAACATCTGCCCAATCCGCTGTTCCCCAACCACCTCAGTCCTTGGTAACCACCAGCCTACTCTCTAGTTCTAGGAGATCAACTTTTTCGATTCCACACATGAGTGAGATCATTCAGTATTTTTCTTTCTATGCTTTGGTTATTTCACTTAACGTCCTCCAGGTTCCTACATATTGTTGCAAATGACAGAATTTCCTTCTTTGTTATGGATAAATAGTATTCCCTTGGGTGCATATATTGTATTCTTGAAAAATGCTAATAGGGTGTATGTAAAGTGTTCTCACCACATAAACGATAACTAAGTGATATGCATGTTACCTAGCTAGGTTTAGTCATTCCACAATGTTTATATACTGCAAAACATCATGCTGTACACAGTAAATACATACAATTTTATCTGTCACCTCAAAAGTAATTAGATTTATAAAAATCAGAGATAACTTCTTCTCTGAAAATAATAAGTTAATTATATTTTTCAGAGACTGACAAATTCTTCCTAGAGCTGATTTTAGAAGACTGGGTATAAATATTTAGCTCTTCTTTTGGGAGTGGGTATGCTCAGAGGGTATTCGGATATCAGAAGATCCTTACAGATGTAGGTTGCCTTCCATTATTTTTCCTTCTCCCCTCTGTGGTCGTATTCTGAGAAGAAGAGTTAAAATTAAGGTGTAATGCTTCTACGGAGACAAATGAGCTACTCATTGTGGCTAACCCCTTGGGAACATATGTAATTAAACTTTATCAGTGGAGGAAAATTGTGCGACTTAGTAATTTCTGTTTATTATTCTTTTACTCCTCTCCTTAAGGTGGGGAGATTAGGTAGCAGAGCTATCTCTAAGGTGCCACTGAAGGCTATAACGGGAATTAAACAACCCACAATACTCTTGGAGGAAAAGCTGTTTAAAGCTTCACTGAGGAATCTTGGCCTCTACCCAGTATTAGTGATGGCAGGACAGAAAAATGGTGGAGTGGGAGGTTGTGGCAGAGTGTAGTGGCAGCAGAGAGTTACTCATTAGGAGGCAAGACATGAGGTCGTGTGATAACCAAGACGTCAGGGTGGCAGTGGTTTTGCTTCTGAATCCAAAAGCACCAGAACTCTTGTGATAAATAACAAGGGGGATTTTAAAGCTTTACTCTCATTAACTTGACCAAGTCATTGCGCTCCTTGGTTACTAAAATGAATGAGTGTAGGAGTTTGGCATCAGAGATAATAAGTAACAGTGTCATTAAATGGGAAAATTGTTGAATTATTAGTGTTAGGGCTGAACAATCTCTACCATTTTCCCTAAGTGAAAATTTAGTGAACATCCAGTGATGCTTTACAAGTCCTTGGAGAAGAAATTGAATTGCTTCCATGTTATCAGAAAAGTGCTTCTGCAGGACAGTTAGGAGGAGGCAAGAGATAAAAGCGAGTGTCTTCTGGCCAATAAAGGACAAGGATAACAGTGAATTGCAGTTTGGAAACTACTTGTTTTAAAACATACAGTCTGAAGTAGGTCTTGATTTCTTTAGGTCAGATGACTAAGACTGGAGAGAGTGAATTCATTACAGTCTCACAGGAGGGCTTGTTTGTAACAACTATTATTTATCAATGAAAATAATAATAATTACCATATTCATTGTTTACTGTGCATCAGGCAATGTTTTCAGCACTTCACTTAAATGAACTCACTTAGTCCTCACAGAAAACATGTGGTAGATTTATCAGTTACTACCATTATTACTGAATTAGAGGGAAGGAAACTGCAACAGAAAAAAATTGATGTGACTTGAGTCTCTAATCAACTAGCAGAACTAGTGCCAAATCTTGTTTCAATTAATTACTATTAGAAGGGTTTGGTGGCTATATTTCAACATTGTGTTTTTATATGCAAAACTGTTAACCACACTTAAAAAATAAATTATAAGATTGTATTATTAAAGTAATTCAATGTTTTAAATAGAAAACAGCATATTATTATCTACTGGAAATTAATCTATGTAGGTTTGTTGTTGCTGTTGTTGGCAGGGTCTGGCTCCATCAGCCAGGCTAGAGAGCAGTAGCGCAATCTCAGCTCACTGCAATCACCAAATCAATTATTGAGTTGATCTGACTAATTTTGCAAATAAATATAGTCTGAGGCTACTTAACTTGCACAAGGTCACTCAGGGTTTTTTTTTTTTTTTTTTTTAAAGAAAAGGCATACAGAGGGTTTCACCCTGTTTTTTGTTGTATATTTGAGTTGTTTTCAGTCATTTTCCATAAGAAATATACAGGAACTAAACTGTTGTACATGTCTAAATGTATTATTGCGAATGCATGTTAGAAATATATTCCTGAAATACTTTTACTGCTGGAAAATGTGAATGCCTATGTCATTTTGGAAGATTCTGTCAAATCTCTCTCTTCACAGTGCTTCTATTATTTTGCATTTAGACAAGGGACACATGAATTTACTCATTTAACCACAAGTTTCCCAACAGAATATGTTATCAAATTATTGCACTTTTGTCAATGTCATAGATAATTAATGGGATCTTAGAATATTTTACTTTGCTCAATTCTAACTAAAAGCAGGATTCAACATTATTTTATACATTAGGACTATTTACATATCTCTGTTGTGTGTGTATGTGGATGTTTGTATGAAACTGCTGTTTATCTTGTGATGATTTACTGGATTGTTGGTCTTGTTCTTATTTATATTTTAGAAACTCTTTATAAAGAATTGTTCAATATGTGTTATACAATTTGTCAGTATTTTCCAAGACTTTTTCCACTTTTTTTGTTGTACTGCACAAAAATTTGTCAATCTTGTCAATCATAGGACAACATCTGACTCATAGGATAATTTTTCAACAAATTGCAAATTAATTTTTCTCCATATTTTAAGATGCACCTTTCTTACATGCAACTTTTCCACATATTTCAAAATAGATCTTATCAGCTCTATTTCCTAGATATTTTATAAAGGCTGTTAAGATGGACGATATATGCTCTAGGTGCAAGCTGATAGCAAAGTAGCAATACAAACATCTGTTTCTCTAACTACACCATTTATGTACTTTATAAAATTACAAAAAAAATTCATAGTTTTATGAACCTGACATTGTCTAGCTATTTTACAAGAATTAATTAATTTAATACTGTCTAGAATCTGTGAAGTAGGTACTGTTATCCTACTCATTTTGCAAATTGGAAAACTGAAACTGTTAGAGTCCCAGACTGAGTGCAGACAGCCAGAGTAAGTTTTTTTTTTTTTTTTTTGAGACGGAGTCTCGCTCTGTCGCCCAGGCTGGAGTGCAGTGGCCGGATCTCAGCTCACTGCAAGCTCTGCCTCCCAGGTTTACGCCATTCTCCTGCCTCAGCCTCCCGAGTAGCTGGGACTAGAGGCGCCCGCCACCACGCCTGGCTAATTTTTTGTACTTTTAGTAGAGACGGGGTTTCACCGTGTTAGCCAGGATGGTCTCGATCTCCTGACCTCGCGATCCTCCCACCTCCGCCTCCCAAAGTACTGGGATTACAGGTGTGAGCCACGGCGGCGGCCCAGAGTCATTTTTCTAAACCACTACAACTCACCGTATTTCACAGTGCTCAGACTGCAACTTATATTACTTCTACAAGCTTATATTTCTTCAGGTCTTAAAATATTTTTCACTTAAAACTGAATATGACATGTAAAATATTAAATATTGTACCCATCCACCTAATTCAAAAAATGCCAAGCAATATTGCAAGGATTTTATTAAAGTTATTAAATATGAATTTTATATTATTTTAGTATTTCATATTTTCTACAAATTGTATTAGTTAACTGTAGCATGATATTATCAGCAATAGCAAAAATAGCCTATTTATAAATGTCTTCTACTTGTACAATCACTAAAATCACATTTGTGCTATTGAGAGGCCATGAAGTAAAGTAGTTAAAAGTGCCAGTTTGGAATCAGCTTGAATAAAATATGTACTCAACTGCTTAATTATTTTTATAATCACCGGCATGTTTGTTGCTTTACATTTTAGTTTCCTTCTCACTTGAATGGAGAAGAAAATAGTATTTTTGTTTTTCCCTAAAAATTAAATGAAATATCAGAAATGTTTTACACAAAAATGCGATGCATATTTTAGCTAGTATTATTTCAAAAAGAACTAGCCATTTTCTATACAAAGAGCAAAACAATACAAATTAACTACATGTTAAAAACAAATATAAAATAACCAATGGATTTGCATTCCCTGTCTCTCATGAACTAAAATGAAAGGCAAAAAAAATTTTTACATGTGATTACGGATGAGGAATAAAGCATGCTGCTCTGATAATCGGGTTTGGAGACGACATAGAACTGTGTGATTTTTTTTGGCATCAGTGAAATTGACACTGAGCAAAACTAAGAAACTAATGGGAGAAACACAGTGAGTGATGAGAGAGTGAATGAGAAGAGATTGTCTTCTCATTATTCTCACCTGCTAGAGTTGGCTTGCAGTCGCGAAGGAGGCAGACACATGTGAAGGAAAAAAAGTGTTTTCTCATAAAAAAAATCCAATTAGGTAACAATAGAAAATATAATGAGAGAAAAGTAGAAAAATATGCCTGGAATTTATTGTAGCTCTTTATTAGTCACAATGAAAAATAAAAGCATATTGTATAAGTTATCCAATTCTTACTTTTTAGTCATCTTTGAGCTTCTTGGAATAACTTCATAAAAAGAAGAAAAAAAGTCCGTTGACTTTGCACAATTAAAATAAGCTACTTATATATTTATAGTATTTTGGGGATCTCTTAGGAATTTTATTCTGATGTGAATTTCTTTCCCATTAACTTGTTCACACTGAAATTCTAATCTCTTTCACTCTTTTGGGTTGAGAAGCTCAATTTGAGAGTATGAATATTAGCTTGGAGACATATTATATTACATCCAACTTTTTGGTAGTTAATAATTATGGTTGCACAATTAATCTGTTGTCTGTTTTATATTCTCAACCCTCATCTGAATCACATGAGTCTACACTATTTTTTGGCTTTCAGAAAAACAAGCAAGCACATATGACATTCAATATTTACAACCTGCATAGCATCTTAGGAATTATCCCTATAGCAACATATTAACATTCCTGTAGCTATAAATGATCACACTAAGTAAGACATATAAAGAACATAAGTAGCCTTAAATTGTTTTTCTTCAGGTTTTCTACTAAGTAACTGCATTATGGTTTTCAGAAATTTTTGGATGCTATAAGTCTGAATAAGTTAATGCCTATAAGTTACTTAGCTGCATTAGGTAGCTAGTTATACAGATGTTGAAGTAAAAGGCACTGGTGAACAAGAAAGTGAATACAAAGTACTCCAAGCTATTTGGAGAACAAGACCAGAAAGTGGTTTCAGAAATATCAGAACCTATGGCCATCATGATGAACATTTTCTTCATTTTTCCTTTGCAAAGTTGATATAACGAAAATTTTTGGTAAATCTAAGTATACAAAATGGATCTTATTACATGACAAATAGTTCAAAGTTGCAACTCAAACACAGAAGTACTCAGAATTGTGACATAATTACATGAACTATCACAAATGTGACTAGAATAGAGAATTTTAAAAGTCTTAAAAATCCTAATGATAATCTCATCTAATATTATGACAAAATTTCCATATGGAATATCTCATTTGAGTTTAAATAGCACAAGACAGTATATCAGAAGTGTTTGTTTTTGTGGAAAAATTAATTAATCTTAGTTTAAAACATGCAAGAACCTTATGCATATTTCAGATTTCAAACCACTACTTTCTGCTACCCAGTTTTATAGAGTAACTCTAGGCAAGTAGCAACACATTTAATTAACTTTATGTTGCTTCCCTAAAATAGGGATGTGGTCTGTTCCTTTATATCCTACTTGTAATGAGAGCATGTGAACTTATAACAGAATATTTATTTTATAAAATAAACATATATGAATACTTATTACTTAGCAATGGCTTTTGATCTGCTTCATGACTGATAGGGCAATAAGGTTATGTAATAATATTTTGTTCTGTTTTCTTCTCTCTTGTTTGATTAATGTGGCATATGAATATTTTTATTTTATTAAAAGTTATATTTTAATGACCTTCATTCGATTATTTTTAAAATGTAATGTGCATAGATAATATGAATTCTTTCATACACACCAGTGCTAGTAAATTTGTAGAACTGCTTTGAAGAAGATGACACTTATACAAATTCAAATAATTTGACTTTGAATTTTGAATAATTTATTCAACTGGATTGTGAAATAAGTGTGCAGAGACATATGCTTGACGATGTTCATTGAAGCATTATATACAATGGCAAATATGTACATATAAGGTGAACTTTTATCATTAAGAGTATGACTAAACAAATATTCTTAAGGCAATATTATTTGTAGCTAGTAACTAACACAGTAGAATCTGTAAATACTGATAAGGTAAGGATGCCTATGAAATGTTGTTCACTAAGCCTGCTAATCAGTATTCCTAGTATAACTAGTTTTATTATATGTAGATAAATTACATATTCAAATATTAATTTATATATATTTATGAATACCTTTGTATTATATATGTTTATTTTTATGTAAGTGCTTGTGCCTGATTATGTACATGTATTATGTGTGACAAAGAGGTATTTTAAGGAAGATTCTGAAACACCATAGAACAAAATTGGACCTGTAAATCTATTTTTAGAACTAAACAAAATTTTACATCATATAAAGATAATTTCAGATATTAAAATACCTAAAACTATATACATCTATAATGTTTATGAAGTCTCAGAAAGAAAAATAAATTTAACTTTAAAAATTAACATATACTTTTGACTGTCTATATGAATATCCATACAGGGGTGCAAGACATAAGTATATAAAGACAGACAAAGTACAATACAATTAGCAAAGGAAACAGAAAGCTTGCAAGAAGTTATGATAATGATTTTCACATCTGTTTAGGAAATTCCAAGTACTCGTTGGATGGCAAAATTGTTGATGAACATCAAATTTTACCATTTCTTCGTTGGAATTTAATGCATTGTAGAAGTTTCTGTAATAAGAACTATAAAAATTCCTGAGGAATATTTTGGGAGAGTCATAGAGTTGACTGGAAAGAAAACATTAGCATCTGGTTCTACATCTTTCTGCGTCAGCAATGCTTGAGGATTTGACACTTCTTAGAATCCTTCTTCGAACGATAGCCTTAACAAGTCAACAGAAGTTTATTTATACTGGATTCAAGATGAATGAAAATGTGGTTTAAGATTATGACTCTTACTAAGCATCTGTACTTCATTTTTGAAATTAACTACAATATAATTAGTAACTGATAAATGATGAGATGTTTTTGCGCTGGAAAATGGCATTTTCTTTTTCTTTTCTTTCTTTTTTCTCCATATATTTGAGAAGTTGTATGGCTTACTAAAATATCACAGTTTATGTTGTCATAGCCTTCTCTAAGATGAAGTTATCCGTGCACACTCAGCCTCTTCTCCTGTGTCTCCACATATCTTAAGTGTATATGATGTATATCAGAAGCTGTGCAGTGAAATCGTAAGCCAGTGCCTTGTTACTTGCCCTCTTCAATTGTGTCAGCTAAGCACACTTCTGCTACACAATGCCTTTAATGTCCTATGAATGTGAATATTAAGACAATCCAAATAGGGCTAGCTTAGTCAAATGCACTGTCCAACCAAAGTTAACTTATAAGATTAAAATAAAGAGATGAAATAAATTATAAATTGAATGATAGCAACCCACAGGCTATTTTTTGAGTGATGCTCTGGGCAGGAGAGGGATGTGGAATAAAAAAAAATATTTTCAAGCATATTAATGTTTTAAATTGAATGTGAATTATTGGAATAACTAGAGTACATCACATTAATATTTCTCCTAATGATCTTCATTAAACTTTCTATAATTCATCAATAATGTATCCATTTTTATCCACCAGCTTTACCTATTGGCATTACTGTTTTGGTAGAACTGTTAAACGGAGGAAAAATGGAACCTCCTTTTCTGAATCCTAATGTAGCTGATTTTTGCCTATAATGGTTTAGGTAACCTGATGCCTTTATTAGTCTTTTTTTTTTTGAGACAGAGTTTCACTCTTTTGCCCAAACTGGAGTGCAATGGTGCAATCTCAGCTCATCACAACCTTTGCCTTCCAGTTTCAAGTGATTCTCCTGCCTCAGCCTCCCGAGTAGCTGGGATTACAGGTGCCCGCCACCACGCCCAGCTAATTTTTATGTTTTTAGTAGAGACGGGGTTTCGCCATGTTGGCCAGGCTGGTCTCAAACTCCTGACCTTGTGATCTGCCTGCCTTGGCCTCCCAAAGTGCTGAGATTATAGGCATGAGCCACCGTACCCGGCCTTATTAGCCTTTTTTGATATTGCCCAGGAGAACTAAATACATTCCAATTAAATCAGTAGTGAGTATAAAAGGTAAAAAAACCCAACATTTTAGAAGAGAGAAAAATATATCAGCTATTACCCAGTCATACTAATAAAACTACTCTAGTACAGTTTATTATATTGATGAAGAATTGAGTTGTGCAGATACGAGTTAATAATATGCCACATCTCATTTTATAGACAATAAATAATCCTAATGTGGTGTATATAGGTCCTTGAATGTGTATGTTAACTTGTGATATATATAGCTTAAAAACTCTAATTCATATAGTATTTGATCTAGAGATAATGTATTTACTTATCAATTTTCACTTAAGATTAATTTTAAATATCAGCCCATATAGACTAATGTTCATTTAGAATTATCCAACTATCTTGCCAATTTGGTGGATATAAAATGGTATCTCACAGATATTTTGCTGGTTATAAAGAGTTTGATGTCTTTGTATTCTTAGGCATTTATACTTATGTTTAGTGTATTGTCTACACTTAATCTTCATTTTCTTACTTCTTTCCATTTTAAATGTTTTGTTATGCAAAGAGTTCCCTGTCAGTTTCAGGAATTGCAAATATGTTCTTCCATATTGTCATTTGTCTGCTAATTTTAATTAAGATTTCCTTTGTTGAAAATGTCTGTAATTTTTTTTGTAATCAAACGTCTCAGTAACAACATATGAAGTGTGCTTTGAAGTACTGTTAAATTAGTTCAACCATTGTGGGAAACAGCATAGTGATTCCTCATAGATCTAAATGCAGAACTCCCATTAGACCTAACAATTCCATTACTGGATATACATCCAGCGGCATATAAATCATTCTAACATAAAGACATATGCACAGGAATATAATTGCAGATATTATCCACAATAGCGAAGATGTAGAATATACCTAAATGCCCATCAGTGAAACACTGGATAAAGAAAACGTGGTATGTATATACCAGGGAGTACTATGCAGACATTGAAAAAAGAGAGCATGTCTTTTGTGGGAATATGAACAGAGCTGGGGGCTACTATCCTTCCCAAACTAATACAGAAATCTAAATGCTGCATGTTCTCACTTACGAGTAGAAGCTAAATGATGAGAACGCATGAACACAAAGAAGAGAACAATAGACACTGGGCTCTACTAGAGGGTGGAGGATGGGAGGAGGGAGAGGAGCTGAAGAGGTAACTGTTGGGTAGTTAATACCTGGGCAATGAAATAATCTGTACCATATACCTCTGTGACTCCAGTTCATGTATATAACAAACTTCCACATGTACGCCTAACTCTAAAATAAAAGTTCAAAAATAAGTAAATAATAAAATATTCTGCACACCTCATGGCCACAAAGACATCTGTGCACTTTTTCATCCATCAAGTTTGTTTTGCCTTTCACATTTGCTTCTTAAAGATTTCAGATTTCAAAAAAAACATAAGAAATTCAACTTAGTGTTCTTTCACCGATTAACCACACCTCCTGAATCCTTTCTACTGAGAAATTCTTGCCTCTTCTATTTACAGTACTAACTTTTAATTAATAAATATATCTATAAATAAATCTGTATCTGAGCACATTTATCACTGGAATTTTTTGTTGTTACTCCTGCATCAGTACCATACTTTTAAATACTTACCTTTACAGTGTAGTTTCACGTGCGATTGGCTACAGCTTCCTTTTCAGACTGACTTGTTTCTGTGATAACACATATTCTTTTATATACATTTTATAATGTATTTTTTAAATGTCTCCAATATCTCTTTGCTTTTTTTTCTTTTTTTTTTTTTGAGACAGTCTCACTCTGTCACCCATGCGATCTTGGCTCACTGCAACCTCCGCATCCCACGTTCAAGTGATTCTCCTGCCTCAACCTCCCAAGTAGCTGAGACTACAGGCACCCACCACCACGGCCAGTTAATTTTTGTATTTTTATTAGAGGCAGGGTTTCATCATATTGGCCAGTCGCGAACTGCTGACTTTGTGATCCACCCACCTTGGCCTCCCAAAGTGCTGGGATTACAGGCGTAAGCCACAGTGCTCGGCCTATTTCTTTGATTTTTATTGAAATGCTTATTCTTGGTTTGTTTGGGTATAGAGACATCATGTACCTTTTTATGTTATTATTCATATTTTGACATTTGTTTTTTTTATTTTCTGAGAGAAGTATATTAAAATATCCAATTATAACAGTTTATTTATCCCCATAATTTTGTCAGGTGCAAATCCATTCCAGCATGCTTTTACTGATTTTTTGTCTTTCTGATGTGCTATTCTTTTTCCAATAGATAATTTCCCAGCCAGGTGCAATGGTTCACTCCTATAATCCCAGCACTTTGGGAGGCCAAGACGGGTGGATCATCTGAGACCAGGAGTTCGAGACCAGCCTGATCAACATGGAGAAACCTCATCTCTACTAAAAAATACAAAATTAGCTGGGCGTGGTGATGCATGTCTGTAATCCCAGCTACTCGGGAGGTTGAGGTGGAAGAATCGCTTGAATCTGGGAGGCAGAGATTGTGGTTAGCTGAGATAGTGCCATTGCACTCCAATCTGGGTGACAGAGTGAGACTCCATCTCAAAAAATATATATAAATAAATAAAAATAAAAACATAATTTCCCATTTGTCCTTTATAGTATCTATTGGAATACATTTTCTTTGAAAACAAATTGGCTTGCATTGATTTTTATTTTACATTCGTCTGCATTATAATAAAATTTATTGTTCGTATAATGATATGTGAGAATAAAACATATCTAAGTCTAATTAAAATTTAGAAATGTTTGTTGATTTAATGACATATTGGACTGATAGAATGGTAGACAAAAAACAAAGTTTATTTATTTCAGGATTACAAGACATCAGAATAGTATATCTATGTTTTCATCACCCATCGAAACATGAACAAATCATCACAAGTTCTACCCAATACATTTATAGTGACATTTCCTTCTCCCCTGTTATTTTGAAGCAACTATTCCACTCAGTCATTATAGTGCAAAAGCAGACTTAGATAATTAATAAAGAGTGCGGCTGTAAGCTTTATGTCTAAAAACAAATGATACGAAGAATTTGACTTGTGGCCATCATTTGGTGACAATTTGGTAACTACTGGTTGAGCAAATATAAAATTTGGGCCTTTATATTACTCTCATTTAACATCCTGAAAATGCTACTCCAAGGTCGAGCTTTCATGTTGCACCTGAGGTATGAGATAAGTAATATTCCTTTTAAGTGATCTCTTTTTCTTAGATTTTGTACATTTTCCTGTAATCTTTAAAGCTTTTAAATTTCACGTTGGGTGCTTACTGCCTTTTTATCATTCATAACTGTTTTTGAACCCTATAAACTTTTTCAAGGTGCCATCTATATCAATCTTTAATCTTAGGAAATCAACATCATTATTTATTCAAATGTATTTATTATTTAGATTTTTTTCTCCTCTATCTGAAAGTGCATGTTCATGAATGTTGACAAGTCTACACATCACAGTCATTCCTGTGAACTGTGTTAGGCATTTTTAAATGTTTTCTGATCATGCTTTTCTTTTGGGAGAAAATCTGACTGTCTTTCAGTTCACTGTTAAAAACATGATTGCAAAACAGACTCTATCAAGAAGAAAAACAGATCCAGAAAGACATCTTGGAGTACAAAGAAACTACCTGTCCTTTAGTTATAGCCATCCAACTTATCAACTCAACACCAAGTTCTTTGTTTTTCAACCATTATATGTTTAAAATCCAGTATTTCAGTCCCTCTTTTAATTATTTAATATGGCTGACTATTCTTGTACACTTATGATTTTGAGAATATTTACAAAACTTAGCTAACATTCCTTTTCTGTCAAAAAAAGATTCTGCTGTAATTTACATAGGTTACCACACTTGCCATTATTTTTTAACTTCTCTTTTTTGTTGTTATTGTAGATATATTGTTGTTATGTATATATATTTATTCTGTGAGTGCATTATTTTTCTGGATTTTTCTCCACACTCATAAAACTTGCCTGATAACACGAAGGGGCTGAGCAGGAAAGCTCAGGTTACGGCTCTCCTTATTATTACTATTTTTTCATTGTTGAGTTTTACAGCAAAGAGTAAAGAATGCATTGCCTCAGTGGAGGGTTCTGGTCATTATCGTCTGTAAGATCATTCTGTATGTCATTTCCTAATATCAAAGAGGTAACAATTAATTCCGTTCTTTTGGACAACCTATACACTACACTATGCCACTTGAAGAGTTGTCCTCTGTTTTAATTTCCTCACTTTTGAGGACGGGATGATGTATTTTCAGAAATTTCCTATTTGCTGGATTGTGTCTATAATTCCACAGAGCTCAGTTCCCACTGCCCTAAAGTTTCTCTGTGACCCCCTAAAGTGTACTGCGCTGACAAATATGTTTCAGTTCTTCACAGTGACAAATATATTATCCAAATTAGTGCAGTGGTGGCTTTGTTAAAACATTTCCCCTTATTTTTATCTTGTCAGAAATAAGGTAGAAGCTGGTGATGTGTCAATCTTAATTATTAAAATCTGAAACTATAAATTTAAAGGTAATTTTGTATGGTTTTAATCACATATTTATTTCACTTACTGGATTATTAAAATTATAACATAAGAAAACGTTATTAAAACTCAAAGTTTACTATGGCACTTGCAAACTAGAAGGAAGAGAAAATCACTTTTATTTAATCTTTTCCTGTTATTTTGAAAAGTATTTAATCTTCAATTCTTTTTCTTGTAAATATCAGAATCATTTTTGTGTATAGATTGCTATACTATATGCTATAACATTTTTACATTCAATACTATTTCTTTAAAGCATATTGTTTTGAAGTAGAAAACCACATTAGACTATGAATATTTTAGAATCTTATGCCACAGCATCCTTCCTTTAGAGATGACTGTAGATATTCCATCACAACTTCCTCAAATTTAATTTTAAAAAAGCTACTCATTTAGTTTCTGAAATGGCATTTTACTGTTGATATTAACCTTAAGTACTAGCAATGTTAAAGTTTCCCACATTGTCGTATATTTCTATAAATGTTTTGTGAATTGTCCCTTCAAACATTGTGTTCATTTGTATGGATATCTCAATTTCATCATACAAAATTAAATACAATACAGTGAACATATTTAACTTATCCAGTTCTTCCAAAATATTTCAAAATGTATTTTTATATATTTTTGACATTTTTAAATTGACAAATTTATCTCTTAGTAGTTATACATCTTTGCTCTTTGTTTGCACATATTGTATATTTTATCATGAAAATTATATTATTCCCATTCATTATTTCATAAATATTCTTTTAACATTCCCATAGTATCTATGTTTTAATTTCCAAATATGTATTTTTTCAAATGAGAAAAATGTTTTGTTCTACATTTTGCAGGTCTAAATTTAGTTATTATATTCACAAAACTACCCTGTAAAAATTAGTTTATTTCTATGTTGAGTTATGATTCATCCATTTTTTGTGTAACAACTCTTTAGAGAAAATAGTTTCTATTTCTGGACCATTTCCTTAATAATCTGTTTTTCTCTTTAGTAACAAAACACAAGAGCTGCAACTGTTTCCAATGATTTAATAACTCATTATGTTTCCTTTGTAAATTCTTCTCTGGGAATTTTATCTTGTTCATCTTACATGTACACCGAATAAATGGGAAAAGAGATATGGACATCATTCACTAACAAGAAAATAATGTTTATGTTTTTTATTATATTTCCTTATTTAAAAAGCACCTGCAAAATTCTTGTTTAAATTTGTATGATGCTTTGCATTGTTTTTCAATAAATAATTTCTTATGCATCTTGAATCAAAACAATAAAATTTCAACATTACCAACTTGTCATCAATTCTATCTTGCCATTATTATATTATACATGTTTTCATTTTCTATATACCCTGGAAAAAAACTTATAAAATTTACTCTTTTTGATACAACTAATTGGTTTTTTTTTTTGACATTTTGCCCTGCTTCCTGATACTATCATTAAATTTCTTATTTATACTATTATTAAATTTCAATGGGTTATACCTTTGAAGTGTTAAAATAAGCTCTGAAGCCTGAAATTATTTAAAATGTCAGGAAATAACTGCAATTTTTCTTGATGGTACTCAGTCAAAATTAGTAAATAAAACCTTTATAAACTAGTATGTGGAATTCAAATAAAAGTCAAGAAATATATTTCCACCTTCAGATAATATTAAAGACTATTAGAATGAATATATTTTTATATCTAAAATAAAATTTACATTCAATATATGAATGTATGTTTGGATGTTTTGTGAACATATTCATAATTTTTACTTTACTCAAATAGAACTATGTTAGCAGTTCAAATTATATATGTATAATGGCAGTATAATACATAATATTAATTGGAATTTTTCAGACTAATAGATTCAAGTTTTTTTCTAAGATGTATGTTTTAGAATAATTTTAATGTTTAATTATATATCACTAAACAATGATCATTAAATATAGGGTTAGTTGGTTAAATTCTCCTAGATCATCCTTTGCAAATTATCTCAGGGAGAAATTTCATGAAAATTTACTCTTTAGATAAGATAAAAACTGAATTTACTATCTTAAAGAAAATTAAATAAAAAATTACCACTTTCTTCAAGCATATGGAGGGCAAATCTACCTGAAAGAGAGATATTAAATGTATATATTTACAAAGTACAAGCAGTCTACCCAGTATCTGGTCGTGATGATGTAACATTTTATTAGGACACACAAACACCATAATTTTTACAACGTCTGAAAAAGAAAATACCAAGAGGCCAGAGAAGCGGCTGATACACTTTTCTTTCCCCCAATATCACTCAAATTCACGTAATTTTCTCCAAAATCCAAGTAAAGAATATGGCAATATGGCTCTTTTGCCACTGACAGACTGGGCTCCCAGATACTCATGACTCTTTGAAGACACAAAAAAGTATATTCCCTTTGAAAGCAGCATGCTACTACCTTCTTACTGGCCCTACTTGAAATGGCAAGATTCCATTACATTTTGTTGACCACAAATCGCTTCATGCTAATCCATCCGGTCATAAGGAGAAGTAGATAAATCAGCAATCCATTGCAAATGAAAGAGATTATCTGGGATCTTGCAAGGTAAGAGAGTATAACATACTTATTTTTTCTACTGATCAACCTTATATTTTAAACGTAATTTTTGTTATACTTAATATGCTCGTGAAAGCATATATTACTGGAACTACAAAATATTTTATATATATATATACATACACACACACACACACACATACTTAATCAGTTTCTGACCAAGTACTATATTTATGTATATTTTGTTCTGTATAAAAATGTTCACAGGGTGAGAACCTTTAATTTTAAAGTAGGAATTATCAGTTAAACCAATTATATCTCATATTAGAAATAGAAAGGGAAAAAAGATGGCAAATAAAGGAAGAAAAGTTATAAATAAGTTAAATTTGATATAGTAATAGGCAAATAAATAATAGACAAAGTTACTATTTACACGTAGCATTCACCTCTAGTCAGGTTCAAACCCAAAAGCTTCCCTTTCTTCCATCACAGTGAATGATTGTGTATCCTGCTGACTGCATGCTCTCATTATTTAACCTTCTATGCCAGGAATTTTCTAAAAGTATATTTCCAAAATGTAAAACAATCATCAAGCCAGTTTTTGACAAATTAATCTTTTCTCATATGTAACATGGATAGAGGCAAATACCCATTGGAGTCATTTCCTATCAAGATTCTATCCATTCTTATGTCTTGAGGCAACTGATAATTTTTTATATATCATTTCCTAAGAATCTCACATAGAAATGCTATTTTTGTATTTTTACAACTCTAAGAAAAGTCTTTGTACCGTAACATGTTCCTGGCATTAACGTCATTTATATCTACTTTTTCTCCACAATGTTATAAATCCAACATGGATTAAAGCCATAATTTTTACTTACCCTTTAGCCTTCAGCGTCTCCTATTTTAATTATCGTTAAGTACACAAACATGTTTTGAGCAAACACATTGTATATGAGTTTGGAACAAGGAGGAAAATGGGTAATGGTATGATGGGAAGAAAAAGAAGAGTTAGCGAGCATGCAAACTATGGTACTTTTTTCAGAGCAATCTTTGGAAAGTTTAAGAATGTGAGAAAATATACTAAACTTTGGAAGCTCAATGTTTCCTATGAAACCAAACACAGAAAATAAATTTCAATTACATTTTCTTTTAAATTTTCTAAATTGGAATTGTCACAAACAGACCTAAACCATTATTACCAGTGAATGGTGTTGGGAAAATACTCTTGAACCTTGTTTTGGACTAAACTAAGTGAACTAAAAAGAATATGCTTTTAGGATATTTTCAATCTGAAATATCCTTGTCACTTAGCTCCTCTCATCTCTCTAAGAGACTAAAAGAATTAATAATAGTAAATTATTTTATACAAACTTTTATAATACATTAGTTTACATGAACATTTAGGTCAATAACACACAGTTCATATGAATACATACATATATATATATATATAAATAAAATATAGGCATTTAAGTCAAATAAGCCAGGAAAAATGAGAGAAATAGTTGAAAATTATTTAATATAATAACAGTAAGTATCTTGTAGAGCTCATATGATTACATTATAATTTTTCATTTAATTAATTTTTCCTAATATTACATTTGCCAAATGAATACCTCCTAATTTTGTTTATATAAAAACTATTCCTAAAAATGCTTGTTCCACCCAAGTAACAGATATTATTTGTTTCTGCTACATTGACCTTCACTTAAAAGAAAATAAAACATAAAAAATCACTCATGCTGGGTCCTTTGTATAAATGTGCTTCGAGGACAACTGATTTTCTTTATACACCTCATAAACGTCAAAACTTTATTTGCTAAGAGCTGATATTTTTATACGGTGTCACTTCTCTTCTCCCCATGGGGTAACTGATGCCTTTACTGTAACCACATGAGTCACCATTTATGATTACTGTTGCTTAAGACAGTTTGTCCACTGCTGTTTCTCCACATTCCATTGCTGTGTCATGTGGTGGGAAGCTGTGCCTCACTGAGCATTTGCTGTGTTTCTCCTGCTTGCTGTGTGCTGGTGGTTTTCCCTCCTCACCTCACCATATCGCAGCTGTCATCCTGCTGTCATCTGTCTTCTGTGGATTTCTTTCCCAGCAGCTCTGTTACAATGTGCATCGCCTCACTGCTCAGAAATCGGCTGTGATCCAAGAACTTAAATGTGGCAATCCTTACAAACAAAAGTTTTTGCCAACGCTCTTATTCGTCGTAAGTATATTGAAATTGTATATGCAGGGCAGAGATCAGTTTTATACCTCCCGATCTAAATGACCGCAAAACAACTAAATAAATTTACTAAGAATTTCAATATTAATTTAAACTAGGTAGCAAAATGAATAAGGGGTTTCTGTTAGTCTGAAATATCCAAAGAAACAGAACAATAGGATACATGATATGTGTATGTGTGCTCGCGCGTTTGTGTGTGTGTGTCTGTGTATGTGTAAAATAGGGAAATGGCTCACATGATATGGAGGATGGCAAGTCAAAATCTGCAGGGTGGGTCAGCAAGCTTAAGAGATGGGAGGGCGATGTACAGTTCCAGTCTGAAAACCAGTAAGCAGAGACCAGCGAGAGCCAATGGTGTGAGGAAACCTGCAGGTAGTTGACTGGAGAATTCTTTACAGCTCTGGGAGGCTGACATTTTGTTCTAGTGAGGCCTTCAACTGATGAGGGCCACCAACATTTTGGAGAGTAATCTGTTTTACCCAAAATTTACCAAATTTAAATGTTAATCTTATCCAAGAGCACCTTCAATATTTACATAAAATTAACCCTCACAGTATGTGTTGAAGTATATTCATTTCATTTTAAATAAATTGTCTTATTTTAAATGAATCATTTTTATGATTTATTTAATCTGTTTAACTGTGTCCAGCTTGGCTATCTATACTATTTTCATTTTCAAAATTACTGTAATTAGCTGATCTGATGTTTCAATTTAAGCAATATCATACTGTAAACGTTTATATATGAAATGATGTGAGCTTAGCAAACACAGTAAAGAGATCTTTTTGAAATAATTTTTTTAACTGAAGAAAAAAGAAATCAGTGAGTTGCATTATGATTAATACATATTTAAACAAAAGTTAGGGACTTAAGTATTAAATAGAGTTGTGATCAAAGGAAAAATACATTTGTATTATTAGACTTCCACCAATTCAGGATTATATGGAAACACATGCAATATTAAGAGTGTAGAATCCCCAAATCAAAAAGAATTGAAAAATGACATGAGGCTCAGTTGAAATTGAATGCATGACTTCTATTTTGGCATGTAGTAAGGACTATTGCATTTTGGGAGAGCCTATATCTTGGGAATGAGACATATTTCAAAGACAAATAGATTACCAAAAAAATTCCAAGGATTAAAAAGTATAAGAAAAACTGAAAATTGATGGGAATAAATAGCATGTGTCTTTGCATATTCAAAAATATATTCTGAGCAGTTACAATGTGAAATATACTTTTGGAGATTTAAAAAAACCACTGCCATTCACACTCATAATGAAAACTCAGAAACCTGAATACCTGGTTCAAATATTATAAAATAAATGGAATTAAGCTAGGAGTACATCAGTGGTGGACTGGATGAAGAAAATGTGGTACACATACACCATGGATTACTATGCAGCCAAAAAAAAAGAACAAAATCATGTTATTTGCAGAAACATGGATGCAGCCAAAGGCCATTATCCTAAGTGAATTAACACGGAAACAGCAAACCAAGTACGGCATGTTCTCACTTACAAGTGGGAGCTAAACATTGGTTACTCATCGATATTGTTTGGTTCTGTGTTCCCTCTCAAATCGCATCTTGAATTGTACTTCCATATTTCCATGTGTTATGGGAGGGACCCACTGGGAGATCATTGAATCATGGCGGCAGATTCTGCCATACTATTCTCGTGGTAGCCAATAAGTCTCACGAGATCTAACGATCTGATAAGAGGAAACCCGTTTCACTTGGTTGTCATTCTCTGTCTTGCCTGCTGCGATGTAAGATGTGCCTTTCGCCTTCTGCCATGACTGTGAGGCCTCTCCAGCCACGTGGAAGTGTGAGTCCAATTAAATTATTTCCTGTGTAATTTACCCAATCTTGGGTATATCTTTATCAGCAGCGTAAGAATGGACTAATACACTAATACTTACATAGAATGCACTAATACACTAATACTAACATAGACGTGAGAAAAAAAGACACTGGGGACTACTAGAGTGGGGAGGAAGACAGGGGTTCTTGGACTGAAAAGCTATCTACTGGGCAGCATGCTCATTAACTGGGTGATGGGATCATTTGTACTCCAAACCTCAACATTATAATATGTCCATGTAACAAACTTGCACATATACTCTCTGAATCCAAAATAAGTGTGGAAAAAGATAATGATAAAAATAAAAGGGTTGCCTTTTAAAAAACAAAAACAACAACAAAATCCCAAAATGCTTTGGGGACATAAAGGTAAGACCATTTAAGTTGTATTTTAAACATTATACATAATTTTAAAAGAGTAGTATACTGTAACTTTAGTGATGGAAGTTCCACATGAAGTATGTAGTGCTTTTAACACACATTTGCAATCCAGTAGATGGTCTACATAAATAATAAATGCATTTAATTAGAGATTACAGGTGGCCACAAACATCATCATCACCTTATGTTGGAATTCAGGCAGCAAATTTTAAGACAGGAAATTAGCTATGCTAATAAAAGCATTGCTATCGTCTACATAGATATTCCAGGGGATACATCAAGAACGGTTTGAAATACAGAGTTTGAATATATAGTCTTAAAAGTTAATATCAGTGTTCATACTTCAAAAATTTCTTTTTTGATTAAAAACTTATGTACTCTTTATTATATATTATAATCTCATAGATTCGTTACGTGTTATTTTTATGTTATTTGTTATTTATGCATTTTATTTTTTAATACTAATTCCAAATCTTTTAATTGTATACTTATTTTAAACATATCATTTGGAACCTGAGGTAAAACATATTATTTTCTTAAAAATCTGTCAAGTAATGATTACAAATTTATGTCTTACTTATACATAACATATTCAGAGACTATATTGTCTTTAATATTTGTACTTCAGAAAGTTTATTTAAGATTACATGGCCGGGCGCAGTGGCTCACGCCTGTAATCTCGGCACTTTGGAAGGCCGAGGCAGGCGGATCACCTGAGGTCGGGAGTTGGAGACCAGCCTGACCAACAGGGAAAAACCCCATCTCTGCTAAAAATAAAAAATTAGCCGGCCATCGTGACTCAAGCCTCTAATCCCAACTACTCGGGAGGCTGAGGCAGGAGAATAGCTTGAACCTGGGGGACGGGGGATCCGGTGAGCTGAGATCGTGCCACTGCACTCCAGCCTGGGCAATAAGAGCAAAACTCCATCTCAAAAAAAAAAAAAAAAAAAAAAAAATTACACTTAGTTTTCACTGATTTGTGAAAAAGATTATGTAGCTCTTATCATAATAAATATCTTATATAATAATTCTAAATATTGCTGTAACGAAAATACTTCTTAATATATGAAATTTTGCTGAATATGTATGATATATTTTGACAAATTACCAAATGTTAATCAAAAATAGATATTTGATATTTTTAAATGATAAACTTTTTAGAATATATGCCTCTTTAGGTCTTGTTATAAGAGAATTGTTAATTACTTCATTAATTTCATTAATTGCCATTAATAAGAATTATGCTCATTTTTCTAAAGTTTGTATAGTTTAAAGGAAGCTCTGTAAATGCAAAAATGCACACTAAAAGAAAAGTCTGTATAGAACCAAGCGTGAGTGAAAATCTTTTTTTTTTTTTTTGGAGACGGAGTCTCGCTGTGCTGCCCAGGCTGGAGTGCAGTGGCCCCATCTCAGCTCACTGCAAGCTCCGCCTCCCGGGTTCACGCCATTCTCCTGCCTCAGCCTCCCGAGTAGCTGGGACTACAGACGCCCGCCACCGCGCCCGGCTAGTTTTTTGTATTTTTTTTTTAGTAGAGACGGGGTTTCACCGTGTTAGCCAGGATGGTCTCGATCTCCTGACCTCGTGATCCGCCCGTCTCGTCCTCCCAAAGTGCTGGGATTACAGGCTTGAGCCACCGCGCCCGGCCAGTGAGTGAAAATCTTTAAACAGCATATTATCTTGGTAGTAAACTGACATCTGGATTCAGGTGCAGTATGGGGGCCCCCTGCTTCTTCACATTAGTGCAATAAATTAGCAATCAACTAGTTCATTGTGAAATCAACTGCTGTTTCCAAACAAAGGATGCCACCATCCAGTGTCAGGCTTGCTAAGTGCCTGATTACACTGAGACAATGATGGGCTGCCAAAGCAATCCTTTAGCCTAGCTTTAACAGTAAAGCCAAGAAGCATTTGGTATGCAGAGCAGAACATAGTCAAACGTGGGTAACTGAAAGATTTAAATTAGGTTGTTTCTGTGTAGTCCCGTTTTCTTACAATCACATCCTTATGTTTTCCTTGCACATAGTAAAGGGTATGTTTGGATCTCAATAATTTATATAGAAATGAGTAAAGAGCTACTAAAATAATCAATTGTATATCTTTATATTCATTCCATATTCATCTGACCTGAAGTGGTTTTAAGATTTGTGTATATTCACCTTTATTTAACCCAATTGCTCCAACCTCTAGGCATCTGTTTTTGTAATTAAGGTCCTAACAATCACTTCACAAAAATTATATTAGATGCTCCCACTGAAAATCTACTTACGCCCATTTTCTTAACCAGGACTCCACACACAATGGCATGGTCCTCACCCTGATCAGGGCCTTGATGTTAGTTATCACCCCTGGCTTTCTGAAAATAGACATGTTGACTGATCGATCAGGACAAAGCAGGAAAATGAAGGCTGTTTTCTTCCAAAAATATCTGACATGCTTATATGCTTGATCACTGAACAGTTTAGACCTTCAGTCATTCCCTAGCTTACTTAGAAGGTGTTGTCTTCGACTCGCTTTTTAACCCCATTATTGTACCAAAAATTTCATACTTAGACAATGTAATAACCATATAAATGCTTTAGACTCTCACATTTACATATACAGTCCAGGTCTCAGTCATTTATTTTACATCCAACTTCTTGCTGTCATTTCTGTCTGGGATATTTTAATTCTTACAATTGAAGTGTCTGGTACAAAATTCTTTATTTCGGTAATTCGGTAATTACCATATACCTTATCTCACAAGTTAGGGTTTGTAATTTATCTTTGCCTCCATCCTTTCCCCTGTAATATCCTTCACTCATTCAGACCACTAACATTTCTTACATTGTAATTCCTTTGTCCTTCTCCAGTCTGGTACCATGAGAGAGATATGAACATGAGAAGATAGCCTTGAAATGAGAAGATAGGCACGAAATACTAACCATCAGTTCTCAGATTAAAAAACAAAACAAAACAAAACAAAAACCGCTCCTCTAACAAGACATAAAGGTCTCTCGGTGACTTGGATCTGACCCAGTGATTTGAATCCTGCCAATATTGCTAAACTCATCAAAAAAGATGCCCCTTACCTGACACATTAGGAACCTGCAGAGTAGATTTTGTGTAGTTTCTAGACAAACGTTGTTGTCTTCTGCAATACTCATTCATTTATTTGTTATGTTGGAAAATACAAATTTGCCATTAAACAGAGTTTCGTTTGGTGTTTGCTTTCTGTCTTTCTTCCCAAGATATGCTTCCTCCCTACCCTAACTGGCTGAATTTCTATGATTATTTAATCCACATCAGGTGTCACTTCACTGAATCTCTTACATGTCTACATCTGATGACTCGTTCATCAGGTGTCACTCTCTTGGACTCTCTTACATGTCTACATCTCTAACTATTTGGTATTGTATTAGAGTGCTCCAGAGAAACAGAAACAACATGATATCAAGAGAGAGGAGAGATTTATGGTAAGGAATTGGCTTATTTGATTATGGAGGCAGCAAATCTAAAATCTGTAGTGTGGGCTGGCATGCTCAGTACCCAGAGGACCAGGTGGCACACTCCCAGTCCAAAGGCAGGCAGGCAGCGGCACAGGACAATCTAAAAGTGCAGACAAAGTCTAACAGCAATTTGCTGGAGAATTCCTAGCTTGGGAGGGTGGTATTTTAGTTGTGTTCAGGTCTTCAATTGATTGCATAAGTCCCAGTTATATTATTCAGGGCAATCTGCTGACTCTGACTCGATTTTCACAAATAAAATGTTAACCTCATCCAAAAACATCTTCCAAGTTGACACATAAAATTAACCATCACAGGTATATATTTTAATAATTGAGTATCAGCCTTCTTTATGGTCCAACAATATTTTTGATTTCAAACATTTTGTTTTTCTTATTTTATTACAAAATTAGTTTTAAAAAAAAGTCATATATTATAGGTGATCAATAAGTGGTTATTAAATTATTGCAGAGGTTTATCAAGTTTCTCAAAGTCTAAAATTATTCTGACATGAAAAGCTCACTTGACCTATTGCTACCTTCTCTCTAAATATGAATACATTGTTCCAAGTATTCAATTTCCATATACTATTTGCCTCTTCTAACAGGCTACATGAAATAGTTCATACATATTTGACACAAAAAAGAAGAGTTTGGCTAGTTACCAATATTCTGGATTTCAATGACCATGACACATAAATAGAGACACTACAAATACCTTGCATGCTTATTATCATGTAAATTTTTCTATGGGACCTGCAATGTTATCTTTGTATTGTAAATAGCTCCTCCACCCTGTACAACTAACTCCCTTATATCATGTTAATACTATATCCGGTGAGTTTCAGGTTAATTTAGTGTTGTCGGTTAAAGTAACTGGAGAAAATGTGCAATGATTGATAGATATAGTGGATTATCAATGAACAGTGAGTGTACGAGAATCTCAAATTAAAATATTAAGAATATTAGCCAAAAGTATATGTGTAATGAAAAGAAAAATAAAAAGTATATACTGAATTACTGATAGTTGATGATTGTCAATTTTGAAGTGAAAGGCATTTATTTTCTCCACTGTGTAGTTCTTTAATATTTAATGTTATAACATGTGCCTGTATTACTTTTCATACAAATACATGTTTGTGATGGGAAACATAGCGTACAGTTTGAAAGATTTTCATTCACCATTATAAAAAGTATCTTATGCAAAGCAAGAGGTATGATTAGCCTGGGCAAGAAGACTT
Organism: Macaca thibetana thibetana; assembly: GCF_024542745.1. Classification (NCBI taxonomy): domain Eukaryota; kingdom Metazoa; phylum Chordata; class Mammalia; order Primates; family Cercopithecidae; genus Macaca; species Macaca thibetana. Next base: position 66,975,741 of record NC_065594.1, read on the forward strand.
CTTTCATTCACTCTTTAAAAAAATAGATTTCCCACAAGCAGTTCTATTAGAATTACCAGTTACATTTGTGTGTGTATCTGTCTATCTATCTCATAGGTACATATATACATACATATATATGTGTGTGTGTGTATTTCTATCATGTATATGTATATATATTTCTATCATATATAATATATAAGAAAAAATGAAAGTATTGTGAATTGTAATCCTTTTTTACTGACATAAATAAAACAATTGGTAATAAATAAATTAGTGAATAAGTCATAGTCTTTATTTTTATAATAGTCAAGATTTCAAGACTTGAATATGCTGTTAAATCTATAGGTCAACTATGTATAAAGTTTCAGGCATCTCCACTGAATAATTTTATGATTATAAAATTAATAAGTCAGTAACTAATATTGAATTATTTTTTAAAACCCTTTTCAAGTAAATATATTCATATATCAGAAAGATAATGCAAACTATACATGCCACATAGGCTTTCAAATTTTAGAATCTGCATTCTGAAGAAAGTTCATGAATGAAAAGTTTCTAGCTATAAATAGAAAAAGGAAACACTAAATATTTAAATGAAGTCAACTTGTCATTTTCAGGCAGAAGGTATGGCCTAAAGGAGAAAAAAACTGCGTCTGTATGTTTGAGGCACATTCCCCTCATTCTGAAGAGTCTCAGCTGTTGTTTTTCAAAGCTGATGTGAAAGACAACAGAAAGTAGAGTTAACTGTTGTGACATAAATGGGTTGGGGAATTTATAAAAGGAAGGTGACATTTAGTCCTAGAATTTCTCTTAGTACACTTGTCCTGCTATGTTTGGTGTAGATTTTTTTTTTTAATTCAGACACCTCAAAGTAAAGTATTCGGCTTTTAAATTCATGTTTCTAGAAAATATTTTGTAAATATTTCAAAACATTTTTCTGTTTCTTCTTTAACAGCTACACAAATTGTGCATATAAGACAATTTCTACTCCCTGTCTGATCATTTACAAGCTAAAGCTGTGTATGCTAACATTTCCCATGGTGGCAATGGCTAAAAAATTGGAGTCGTGCCAAACTGCATTTTAGTTCTGACTGTGTCACTTACAAATTGTGCGATTAATAGTAAAATTCAAAATCTCTAGTCCTCAATTTCTTCACTTGAAATGTTTCCTTTTTCTAAAGGAAACATTTGTCTTAATGTCTAATACAATAAAAAGTTCAAGGAATGCATTTCGTGAACTTCGGTCATTCAAAAACCATTAATTGGATACACAGATCCCATGCCAGATGATAGAAATACACCTCTGAAAAATAAAGACATGGTTTCTGTCTTCTTGGACCTGATGTATTTGCATACCTCAAGTTATGAAGTACAGAGCAATAATTGTATTATTTATGTCTCTGTAAAATGCAGAGACAATAATACCTACTTCAGCTGCTATGAGGATTAAATAATATACCAGGCACCTGGAAATAATTACATGCCCGGTACATTTTCTGTTTATTATTAATGCCATCTGTCTTCTCTACATCTCTAATGCTGCCTTCAATATGCTCTTCCCAAAATTAAAATCTGGATACTTATCTTTTATTATAATTAGAAAAAGAATTATTTGGAGAATAAACTTGATTTATATAAACAGTGAGGGTTAATATTCACAACCAAAGTACCTACTTTTTTTTTTTTTTTTTTTTTTTTTGAGATAGAATCTCTCTTTGTCGCCCAGGCTGGTGTGCAGTGGCATGATCTCAGCTCACTGCAACCTTCGCCTTTCCAGTTCAAGCAATTCTCCCACCTCAGCCTCCCAAGTAGCTGGGACGACAGGCGCCTGCCACCATGCCCGGCTAAGTTTTGTAGTTTTCGTAGACACAGGGTTTCACCATGTTGGCCAGACTGGTCTTGAACTCTTGACCTCGTGATCCGCCCGCCTTGGCCTCCCAAAGTGCTGGGGGTCACCGCGCTTGGCCCAGCAGTAACACTACTATGTATTTATCCAAAATAATTAAAAGCCGGATCTCAAGAAGGTTTCTGCACTTCCATGTTCACTGCACTTCCATGTTCACTGTACTGTTATCACCATAGCCTGATGTGAGCTCAACCCAAATGTCTAAACAGAAAAAAGGGATAAGAAAACTATTGTGTATATATACAATGGAATATTATTTAGGCATAAAAACATGACATCCTGCCATATGCAATAGCGTGGATGAATCTTGAGAACATTATGCTAAGTAAAATAAGCCAGTCACAGAAGGACCAATACTGTCTGATTCCACTCACACAATGTATCTAAAAGAGTCCAACTCATAGAAGTCTAAGACAAATGGTGGTTTCTAGGGACTGGAGAAAGAGGAATACAGGGAGTTACTTTTCAATGAGTGTGAAGTTTAAGTACTGAAAGATTAATGAGTTCCAGAGACCTTTGCACAATATTATGCTTATACTTAACAATGCTATTGTTATAGTGTGCACTAAAAAATTTGTTAAGCTGATAGATCTCATGTTATTTGCTTTTGCTATAATAAAAAAATGTTCTTAAAAAAGTCATTCAGGTGATAGAAAATGTATTCTACACAAATTTGGGCCTATAGAAAAATTCAAAACATTGGAAAATATATGAAAAATATATACACAAAAAATTGGAAAATATGTAAAATATATAAATATATATGTGTGTGTATATATATACATACACTGCGTCCAGTGTTTTAATTTCTTTGAAGATAATGAAATGTGTAAATCAAACATTATGACAGTGTATTGCAGAGTTTATGACATATGTAAAAATAAAGTGTACAATGATACTAGCACAAAGGGTGAGAGATGAGAAGATAAAATTTTAAAATTCTTACAACAGATATAACAAGTAATATATGATTTTAAGGTAGACTGATACATTAAAGATGCTAATTGTAAACATTAGAGCTACCATGGAAAATTTAAAGCCAAAATAAATATCTAATGAGTGGGGGAAATATAAAATACAAAAAATAATCAATGTATCAAAAACTGAGCAGGAACAGAGAAAAGTCAACAAGGACAGAATAGACAAATAGAAAACAACAAAAGTAGACTTAAATATAATCATATCAATAATTATTTTAAATGTAATTTAATAGTACACCACAATTAAAAAAACGAATTTTGGATTGTGTTTGTTTTCTAAAAAGCAAGGCTCAGTAATATACTGCTTATAATAAAGATCTATGATATGCAAAAAGATGAGTCATGTCACATATTGCATGTCAGATATTATTATAAAACGATAAAGAATTTACTCTATGTACATCAAAAAGTGATTTATCATTAGTCATTAAGGAAATACCAATTTAAGTCACAATGATATACCACTCTACAGTGACCATAATGGTTAAAATTTGTAAAAAAAGCAAAATGACAAAAAATTCTTGTAAGAATGTAGAAGATATAGAAACATCATTAACTGATAATAAGAGTGTAAAATTGTATAAATATTTTAAATATTACTCTGGCATTCTTTGTCACATAAATTTACACAACCCTATGAATCAGAAACTCTATGTGTATTTCCGAAGATAAACTGAATCAGACGCACACACAGACACAGAGACATATAAATGTTCAAAGCTACTTTATTTTGTTAAGGGTATGGGATACGTGAATATATGACTTTTTAAAACTTTACATAGATTTTGATATTTAAGATCTGTTTGTGGTACTATGTAAAAATGATACCTCAATGAAAATTAATAATTTTTAAAGAAATAGCTTTGAGGAAAATATAACTTAGCTAATATTGTTCTTGCTTTTGTATTTTTCCTGCTTTAATTCCCTCTTTTCCCAGATATCTGGGAAGAAAAGACCAGCTAGCAAGCATAATAAATCAGAAACTTTGAATTATTAGCTACTTTATTTCAAAAGTAATTGAATAATATTTTTATCACATATACAGAAGGGTTCCTTGAAGTGACAAAGCTATAATCTTACTGCCCGTTACACTCACACTGTTAGGCTCTCCTTGAATAAGCATTAGCACTGAAGAATCATTACTGTATGAATAAAACTTGACATTGAGTTTTAGGACACTTGTAATTTCCTACGCAAACACAGGGCTTATAGTATTGCTAATACAAGTTTGCATTTATTCTGCTGGCCAGGGTACTGGCAATTTTCCTTAATTATAAAATGTCCTTATGTTTAGAGCATAATGCACATATGGACAAGGCAAAATGTTAGCAATTAATCCTTAAGTAGAAAGCCATGTGGGTACAATGCATTATGAGTTATTGTACGCAATTGCAAATCCCACAAAGGGGCTCTAGCATCAAGAGGTTCAAAATAACTGGCTTCAAACACATAGTTAAAATTAATATAAAGTGTACTGCCATTGGCACCCAGTGTGCACTGCAAGAACCGTTTTAGACAAATGCTTAACCTAATCTCATATCAACTATAAATCATGAACTTTTCTCTTTTCAACTCTATTGAACAGTGGCTTTATTTTCTAGTGAGCAATTTCAACATTCTTATAATTAAAACTAAAGAAACGGCATACACGTAAAAAGAAAAGCCATTTGTTGAGGTTGTCAATGATCTGTTTTCTATACCAATCTCTCATTGGTGATGGTCTGATATAGTTGATAAAACTTAGGATCGATCAACTTCTTCCCTCTTAAGACTATATCTAGTTCGTATTTATTCATTGGAATTTTTTTTTTCAAATTTAAGGTTCTAAGAGTAGAACTCAATGTTCTGTGTACACATTGAAGATATTATTTCTCAAATTATAAATAAAATATTTTCTATATGATACTAAAACAATATTTATATGAGGTATACCTACTCAGGCATAATACAATATGTGATGATATTTTATATGACAAAGATTTTAAGAAATAGACATGAAGATTAAGAGCACACAAAATATTATTTTAAAGTGCATATTTACTTAACACATAAACAGAAAATTGAATTAAAAATGTAATTATTGCTTTATTTTTACTTTTCTAAAATTGTTGGCCATCCTATTAGTTTCCTAATCAAAAAGAATCAATAGGGTGACTTAAAACAACAAAGAAATATATTCTCTCATGCTTGTGGAAGCTAGAAATCCTAAATCAAAGTATTGACACAAGCTCTATTCTCTCTGAGATTTGAGGGACTAATTTCTTTTGTGCTTCTCTCCTAGCTTCAGGTAGCTTCCAGTAATCCTTGGTGCTCCTTGGTTTGCAGTTTCATCACTCCAATATACCTTCATTTTCACATGCCCTCCTCCATCTCTCTGTGTATGTGTGTGTGCCAATGTGTGTATGTCTAAATTTCTCTCTTATAAGGATGCCAGTCATACTGGATTTAGGGCCCACCCTAACCATGCACAGTGTCATCCTAAGTTGATTACATCTGCAAACACCTTATTTCCACATAAGATCACATTCAAAGATTTCCAGGGAAAACAAATTTTTAGGAAACACTATTAAACCTCAAATACAATAAAATGAAGCTCTTCTTGTTAGCATTGTGGTGCGTATTCTCACTTGTCTTCAACAATAAAAAGTATTTTTAATGTCATTTCACTTTAGATGTTTACTCCAATTCAACTCAGTCAATGAAGTATGCCACTTAATAATTTATTTACTGTTTTAGTCACAAATACTTACAGAATACCTATTCAGTGATAGTCACTGTGATATCTACTGGTGACTTAAAAAACAGTGAAAGAAAAAACAAACCTAGAGATCAACAATAAGAAAAATCACACAAGCTATTAATATTTGTCTTAAATATACTGACTTTGACAAATGGATTTGATGCCATGTTGCTAAATGTAGGGTGCCTAATGACAATACTAATGCCATTTCAACAAAGGATATCTTCCTTGCAGGATCCAATCTCATTTCATATGGGCTCTTGATTCCCAAATGTCAGTTTCTTGGGTTCTGGCAGTGAACAAATGATCAACCAGAGCAATAACAATTTAGTCATAGAGATACTGACAATCTGATGTCTTTATAATAGTATTTAGTTAGAAGAAGAAGATTATCCAAATTATTCCGTAAAACATAGCACCCCGTATGTGGTTACTATAAGCAAAATATATAAAAAGAAATAAGCAATATCAACATCTGTTACCTGACTAGTTTTCAACCTCAAATTCTAATATGTAAATTCCTAGAACTAGCTGATTTTCAGCATATTTTTACCACCATAAAATCATTTTCTATGAGAATTATCATATTTGGATTATCTTCAATGCTTGTTAAACATAGACATTCTTTGGCCTAAAACAACTAATTTATTGATTCAGAATCTTTGTATAGATTTATAAGCATTTCCATTTAAATCAGTTATTTAACAGAGTCTTACATTATAGTCTAAGAACCATTGCTATAGCCCATAAACATCATTACTAAGAAGGAAAATGATTTCTTTCAATAAGAAGAATTATAGAATAAAAAATTAAAATGAAGCAGAAGGATTGAAAGAAGGTGGAAGAGTGTTTGAATTACTACAAATAAAAACAAGAACAATAATTGTGGAGTGGGTAAATATAATTTTTAAGGAAGGTCATTGTTGGTGAAATAATATGTCCAAAAAACAGAGTAAAGAGTTACTGAAATGTTTACCTTAGCTATAGGCAAAACACATAGACAAACAAATTTTTATTTTGGCACTGAGATTTACTAATATTATGACATTTTCTTGATGCTTGATCAATTTTCCTCCTTAGAAGTATAATTTGTCTTCTTAGAAGTACTGTCTTTGGAGAATATAGAACAAAAAATTATGAACTTCTAGTGGCTATAACCTTGTTCAGAGAAACACTTTTTACAGAACATTATGAGAAGCATCTAAATATTTCTCTTGAAATTTGGGATCAAGAGAAATCAAGGGAAAATACTCTCTCTGACTAATGTTACCTAGGTCTGCAAAATTGCTTTCCCAAGTTACATTTCAGTATTTTATATTGAACAGAAAAATATCTCCTTTTGCAGAATGCAGAGCAAAGAAAATATGAGTGAAATTCTAACCAAGTTTATATGTTGCAAACGTGAGTTGACTAGGGGGATTTTCAAGTGAATGGACAATCTAAATTATTGTCAACTGCTTGTGGAAACATACTCAAATCTTTTTTCAAGACCTTCTTGATCTGGTCCTTGTCTATGTTTCTTAACTGCGTTGTTTAGTTATCTCTATATTCACCTTATCATCTTAGCATGTTAAAGTTAGCCCTGTCCATACCTAAGAACAGGGTATTTACATCGCCTTGAAGTTTTTGTTTCCAGTTGCCTAGATCAGGAGCTCCAGATTTTTAATGGTTCCACTCTAAAGACAAATCTTTAGACAATTTTTCTACATCATTGCAAATGTAAACTATGCATACTTCTTTACATACTCATATTTTCCCTTTTTGCTACCTCCATTATAACTTACACTATTTCCTTAAATAACCGGATTTATTAACAAATCTCACTTCCCAGGTAGACTATTTTGGAAGGTAGATTTACTTTCTTTATTTTGGCCCCAGAGATTGTATCATAGTAACTGCAAACAATGTTAAACTTTACGTGAAGCCTATTCTGCAGAATAGTCGTAGCCCAATACGTTTGTGTTCTGGAAACAGGTTATGGCAAGCAATCATCTTTTTTAATATGATTTAGGTAAAACTCACTGATACCTTATTCACCTCTAACAAAGCTAGACACAGAACCTCCAAATTTCCATTATTTATCTCATAAATGATTAGCTGAACTACTTGTCTGTAGGTGTTCAGTCATGGTGGTGGGAAAAATTATAAAAGTTACAGAGAAAGACGCAAACTTTCTTGGAAGGCTGGGAGGTTTTGCAAAAGCTTTGAAAGTAATTTGGCTGAAGGCAACAAAATTCTCTTATCTGGAGCCTGAGAACAAAGGGTGGATAACAAGCAAGTGTGAAGAAATTGATCTAGATAAGACACTTTACTTAGGTCTGGGAACCTGGCCTTTAATCATCCGCATGCAGGACTGCTCTCTGGGCAGGGGTGGTGGGTACCATTTTAATTACCCACAAGTGTGTTAACTTAAAGCCTCTGTCATTAAATCTGCACTAAATAAATGCCTGCAGTGTCGGCATGTCGGGGCTGTGGCTGCTGTGACTCTCTACGGAATCCTCTTCAATGTCTGTGAGTGGCCCAGTCTCCTAGCCATGCGGCCAGGCAAAAATCCTGTGTCTGCATGTATTTTCCATCCATCATTTGGCCAGGGTCTGTGGGTCAGGTCTGGCGCTTTTTTCCACTAATCAGTCAGAGAAAAATCTTGTTAGTCAAACTTTGGTTAATTTTCTCTCTTTTCCCCAGGCCTCTTTACCCACCTCAGCCTAAAGCAAAGTACAGCCCCCCTCCTTAAAAGCCCATCCTGAAATAGGTTGTTCTCGGGATAAAACACTCTTTGCATCCTTACATTCCACTTCACCACTTATGGTTCCTTCTAGCCTGTTTACTTCTCTCCATAAAACGAAATAAAAAATAATAATAATAAAAACCCTTTTGTTTAACTTTAGAGACACGTGGAGAGCTTTCTTTGTTAATAAATGGTCCCCTATTTATTGCAAGAGTCATTTTGAATAAAGTTTCTTCTTACTTAGGTATGAAGCTTATTTTTTATTTCCTAATGGCTAATAAATGTGCTGATATATTGATGAATTAAAATCAACATATTATTTACCACTACGCCGTAAAATTTTCTATACCTTCTGTTTGCATAAACATGCCATCATCAGCATCCAAACAATAAATGTATAGTGACCTTTAATTTTCCTTACTCTTATATTTAACCTGTACCACTATTTCACTATTACTGCAAATGTTTTTCTCTTTCTGATTCATTTCTATTGTCTTAGTTCTGGCTATGAGAACAGAGTGGGACTCTAACTCATTCTCCCTTCTCCTTGTATGTCTTCCATTTTACACTTATTTTTGCTATCATATTCACATTTGCAAAATAGAAATAGTTCCATGTCATTAACTATGGAACAAGTGTAATTAGTTCTCTGTAATTTATAGAAAAGAAGTGAAAATTTCTTGACTGAGGATACAGAGAAATCACTCACTATACCCTCTGTTTCCTTTCTGGTTTTACTTGCTATTTCTTATTAGAAAATAATTTTATGTATTTGCGCTTATCATACCTCCTGGTAATTCATTATTTTTCATAATTAAATTTTTACCTTTAGTTATCTTTATGAATACATAACATTTGTACATATTTATGAAGAGCATATGATATTTTGATACAGTTATACAATGTGTAATGTTCAAATCAGGTTGTTTTAAATATCCATCACCTCAAACACTAATCATTTCTTTCTGTTGGAATATTTCAAATTTGCATCTTCTCCTGTTATTTCAAAATATATAATATGCTGTTGTTAACCATAGTCACCCCACTGATATGTCAAACACTAGAACTTTTTTCCCACTATCTAACTGCGTGTTTGCACTCATTAAGCACCTCTCTTCATCCCCCAACCCCACACTTTCTCAGCCTCTGTAACTATCAGTCTACTCATCATCACCACAAGGTCCACATTTTTAGCTACAACACATGAGTGGGAACATGTGATATTTATCTCTCTGTCCCTGGCTTATTTCACTTAATATAATGACCTCCAGTTCCATTCGTGTTGCAGCAAACTAACAGGATGATATTCTTTTTTATGGCTGAGTAATATTCTATTGTATTTGTTTGCATAACACATTTTCTTGATGGAGACTTAGGTTGATTCTCTGTCTTTCATGGCTGTGAATAGTGCTGGAATAGATATGGGAGAGTAGCTAATATTGATTTATTTTCCCTTGTATGAATATCCAGTAATGGGATTGCTGGATCATGTGGTAGTTCCACTTTTAGTCTTTTGAGAAACCTCCAAGTTCTTCATAATGGCTGCATGAATTTAAATTCCCACCAACAGTATAAAAGAGATTGCTTTCCCCCATATCCTCTCCAGAATTACTCTTTTTTTTTTTTTTTTTAAATTTTGATGATAGCCATTCTAGCTGGGGCAAGGAAATATATCATTGTAGTTTTGATTTACATTTCCTGAATGATTAGTGATGTTGATTATTTTTTATACTTGTTAGCTATTTGTATGTCTTCATGAATGTAAAACTCAAAATGATAAAAACCATAGAAGAAAACCTAGGCAATAACATTCAGGACATAGGCATGGACCCACAAATTATGACAAAAATGCCAAAAGCAATTGCAACAAAAGTCCAAATAGACAAATTGGATCTAATTAAACTAAAGAGCTTCTGCACATCCAAAGAAACAATCATCAGAGTGAACAGGAAACCTAAAGAATGGGAGAAAATTTTTGCAATCTACCCATCCAACAAAGGTCTAATGTCCTGAATCTAAAAGGAACTTAAACTAATTTACAAGAAAAAAGGTGACCCCATCAAAAAGTGGGCAAAGGATATGAACAGACAGTCCTCAAAAGCAGACATTTATGTGGCCAACAAACATAGGAAAAAATGCTCAACATCACTGATCAATAGATAAATGAAAATCAAAACCACAATGAGATGCCATCTCATGCCAGTCAGAATGGTGATTATTAAATAGTCAAAATACAATAGATGCTGGCAAGGCTGTGGAAAAATAGAAATGCTTTTACATTGTTGGTGGGAATGTAAATTAGTTCAACCATTGTGGAAGATGGTGAAGATGTTGTGGTGATTCCTCAAGGGTCTAAAACGAGAAATACCATTTGGCCCAGCAAACCCATTACTGGATCTATACGCAAAAGAATATAGAACATTCTACTATAAAGACATATGCAGATGCATGTTTATTGCAGCACTATGTACAATAGCAAAGACATTCACATTTGCAAAATAGAAATAGTTCCGTGTCATAAACTATGGAACAAGTGTAATTAGTTCTCTGTAATTTATAGAAAAGAAGTGAAAATTTCTTGGCTGAAGATACAGAGAAATCAATCACTATACCCTCTGTTTCCTTTCTGCTTTTACCTGCTATTTCTTATTAGAAAATAATTTTATGTGTTTGCTGCTTAAATAGTCAAAATGTGCATCAATGATGCACACTTGGGTTAGTTCCATGTATAAAGAAAATGCGATACATATACATCATGGAAAACTATGCAGCCATAAAAAGGAATGAGATCATGTCCTTTGCAGGGACATGGATGAAGTTGGAAGCCATCATCCTCAGCAAACTAACACAGGAACAGAAAACCAAATACCGCATGTTCTCATTCATAAGTGGGAGTTGAAAAATGAGAACACATGGACGCAGGGAGGGAAGCAACACACACCGGGGCCAGTCAGAGGGTAGGGGGCAAAGGGAGGAGAGCATTAGGACAAAAAGCTAATGCATGCAGGGCTGAAAACCTAGGTGGTAGGTTGACAGGTGCAGCAAACCACCATGGCACACATATACTTATGTAACAAACGTGCACGTTCTGCACTTGTATCCCAAACTTAAAGTAAAATTAAAAAATTTAAAAACCGAAAAGTGTCTACTCAGATAATTTGCCCACTTTTTAGTGAGGTTATTTTTTTTTTTTGCTGCTGAGTTGTTGAGTTACTTATATATTTTGGATATTAGTCCTTTGTTGGATAATAAGTTTGCAAATATTTTCTTCTACTCAATGGGTTGGATTTTCATTCTTCTGTTTCCTTTGCTACACAGAACTTTTTAGTATATAGCGGGATATATTTCACAAACTAAATGAGGGGTGGAGATTTCTGTAAGTCTTGCCTAAATCAATGAGAAGGGATGATTATTTACAATAACCTGTTTCCAGAACACCAATGGACCGGGGTATTACTCTTTTGCAGGATCATACACTTTACGTAAAGTTTAGCATTCTCTGCAACCACTAGGATACAAACTCAAGCGTCAAAATAAGGAATTAAAGTAAATCTACCTCTGAAAATAGTCTACCAATGATGTGACATCTTTTAATAACTTATTATGTAAATAGAGTGAGTTTTAATAGAGGTACCCAAAAGGTGAAATATGTGTGGTTTTCTACTTCTGCATATAGATTTTCAGTTTTTCCAGCACCATTTACTGAAGAAGTTGTCTTTCCCCAAGTTATGTTCATGATCCTTTCATGTTTCATGTAATTTGTCTCCTATATGGAAACTGTTTAATAAGTTTATGCCTAGGAAAGCACTATTCTTTCTGCAAATACCATTAACATTTCACTTGCTGAAATGCACAGTACTCAATTTCCCATCAGGATTATTTAAACTGTCTTCTTTTTACATTTACCTTGATGTAGTACTTAAAATAATTATTGAAGTGTATTATTTGTGCAATTTGTAGAATAACATATAATCAGAATTTATTTTGAATAAAGCTCCAGAAACACAGTTATTATTCAATACATACTTACAGAGTTAATTATATGTGGGTATTATGTTCATTTAATATACTTTCTGATTATAAAATAAGTATATATGTGGTACACGGGTTTTAAAAATACATAACATGACAAAGATTAAAAGAAAAAAATCAGCTCTTTCATCAATTTTTTACAATGCTTTTCAAGTTTTGTGACTACTTTGTAACATTATCTCAATCTCCATGAATAAAATGTAGTTTCATAGGAAAAATGTGACATAAAATACTTCATATTTCTTTTTTACCATATAATTTTGAAGGCATTATTTTTAACAATTAAATACTAGCCAATACTCTGTTATGATAAAATGTATTGATTTATATGTTTTGCTTCCATTAGATATTTGCAATGTCTTTTAATTTCTACTAATATACATATGACAGTGTGATATGTATATAAATTATTAGCCAATTATAAATTAAGAAGCAATTTGTAATTGCTTGATTTTGTATGTTTTGAGTATATCAATAATTATTCAGAAATTATGTGCATAAGAATACAAGAAAGAAGTGTCATAAATTTAAATTTGTGTGTGTGTATACATAGATAGATAGATAGATAGATAAATAGATATAGATGGTATATATATATATTGTATTTGCCCACAATATCAATGCCTCCATAATTCAAACTTGAACAATAATGGATTTTTTATGTGTGTGTATGTAAGTGTGTTTCTCTACATGCAATCGTTTTTTCTGTGGTGTTTACTCCATTAGTTTAAGTCACCTCCTGGCTTGTAAGTAACTAGTCAATTTATATTCACTCCCTTCTCTACTTTCTCTCATATATATATGTATGTATGTATAGCAATAAGAAAATTAATCTCAAGTGTTAGTATTGTCAAATAACAAGCAGGGAAATATCAAGTGGTCTCCTAAACTGAAACTCTAGATTAGAAGACTGTTAGTATATATAATCTTACTCCAAATGTTTCTTGCATTTGTGAAGATTAAGACATTTAGCAGCAATTTTTATGTTAATGCTCATATGTTTATTCAACCTCACGTTGTTTAGGACCTCTCTTCACATTGGTGTCTCTCTTTGCTCATGATTCAATACTTACTGCCTGAAACTTATAGGACCTCAAAACATATTTATTAAATAAACCAATAAATCCTGCAAACCAACTTGTGAAAAAAAGTAATGCACTGACATTCAGGAGTCAAATGCATCCTTGGGTTGCTCTGCATTACAGATAAAAAAAAGTTCCTGAAGATCTATAATCCCTTAGTATTGAAATAATACAATATGATAGCCAGATACTTTAGGTAAGAGCCTAGGAAATGACTCTGTTTCTAACAAAAGCTCCACTGGCCCAGACACACATACATGCACACGCACACACATAAAAAATATTTCTAAACAAAGTCATGGAAGTCTTCTAATTATGAACTTGTCTGTTGTTACCCAGGATGGAGTGCAGTGGTACAAACACAGCTCACTGCAGCCTCAATCTCCTGGGCTCAACCATCCTCCTGTCTCCTGGGTAGTTAGGAATGCAGGAGAATGTCACCATGCCTAGCTATTTTATTTTTTATTTTTTATTTTTGTAGAGACAGGACATCACTATGTTGCCTAGGCTTGTCTCAAACTCCTGAGCTTAAGTGATTCTCCTGCCTTAGCCTCCAAAGTGCAGGGATTACAGAACTGAGCAACTGCACCTGGCTTTACTGTTAGTTTTATCTATCAGTCATTTGCTCCTCAATATCCTCCATCAAATGTTTCTTATCAATAAAATATAAAATATGGAGTTTGGAATTTAAGTGAATAGTCAGGATTGGGTAACTTTCACCCTTCTCGAAGGATAAGGTCTCTCTGATATACTTTGGCTCTGTGTCCCCACCCAAATCTTGCCTTGAATTGTAATTCCCATAATTCCCATGTGTCAAGAGCAGGACCAGGTGGAGGTAATTGAATTAGTGGAATCGTTTTCCCCATGCTGTTCTCATGACAATGAGTGATTCTCTCAAGATCTGATGGTTTTATAAGCATCAGGCATTTCCCCTGCTTGCACTTTCTTCATCCTGCCACCCTGTGAAGAAGGTGCATGGTTCTCCTTTCCCTTCTGTCATGATTGTACGTTTCTTGAGGCCTCTCCAGCTATGTGGAACTGTGAGTTAATTAAACCTCTTTCCTTTGAGGCCTTTGTAGCAATGCGGAACTGTGAGTCAATTAAACCTCTCTCCTTGATAAATTACCCAGTCTCAGCTATTTCTTCATAGCAGTGTCAGAATGCACTACTACAGTAAATTAGTACCAAGGTAGTGGGGGACTGCTGTAAAGATACCAAAAAATGTGGAAGTGACTTTGGAACTAGGTAACAGGCAGAGATTGAAACAGTTTGGACAGCTCAGAAGAAGACAGAAAGATGAGGGAAAGCTTGAAACTTCCTAGATATTTATTGAATGGCTTTGACAAAAGTGCTGATAGTGAGATGGACATTGAAGTTTAGGCTGAGGTGGTCTCAGATTGAGATGAGGAACTTCTTGGGAACTGGAACAAAAGTGACTTTTGCTGTTTTTAGCAAAGAGACTCATGGCATTTTGACCCTGCCCTAGATATCTGTGGAACTTTGAACTTGAGATAGATGATTTAGGGTGTCTGGCAGAAGAAATTTGTAAGCAGCACAGTGTTCAAGAGAAAGCGGAACATAAAAATTTGAAAAATGTGCAGCCTGAAGATGAGATAGAAAAGAAAAACTCATTTTCTGAGGAGAAATTGAAGCAGCCTTCAAAAATTTGCATAAGTAACCAAGAGACATGTGTTATGCATCAAGACAATGGGGAAAATGGCTCCAGGGCATGTCAGAGACCTTCACAGCAGCCCCTGCCATCACAGGCCCAGAGGCCTAAGAGGAGAAGATGGTTTCCTGGGCTTGGCCCAGGGCCCTCCTTCTGTGTGCAACCTCAGGAATTGGTGCACTGTGTCTTAGCTGCTCCACTCATGGCTTAAAGGGACCAAGGTACAACTCAGGACTTTTCTTCAGAGAGTGCAAGCCCCAAGCCTTGGCAGCTTATACATGTTTTTGGACCTTCTGGCACAGAAGTCAAGAATTAAAGTTTGGGAGCCTCTGCCTAGATTTCAGAGGATGTATGGAAATGCCTGGATGTCCAGGGAGAAGTTTGCTGCGGGGGTGGAGCCCTTATTGAGAACCTCTGCTAGGGCAGTGCAGAACAGAAATGTGGAGTTAGAGCCCCGATGCAGAGTCCCCACTGTGGCACTGCCTAGTGTAGCTGTGAGAAGAAGGCCACTATCCTCCAGAACCCGGAATACTATACCTGCTGGCAGCTTACACCAGGCACCTGGAAAAGACACAGACACTCAATGCCAGCCTGTGAAAGCAGCCAGGAGTGGTGCTGTATTCAGCAAAGCCATAGAAGGAGAGCTGTCCAAGGCTGTGGGAGCTCAACTCTTGCAGCAGCTTGACCTGAATGTGAGACATGGAGTCAAAGAAAATCATTTTGAAACTTTAAGGTGTAATGACTGCCCTGTTGGATTTCAAACTTGCATGGGCCTCTTGCCCCTTTGTTTTGGCCAATTTCTCCCATTTGGAATGAGTGTATTTACCCGATGCCTATACCCCCATTGTATCTAGGAAGTAACTAACTTGCTTTTGATTTTACAGGCTCATAGGCAGAAGGGACTTGCCTTGTCTCAGATGAAACTTTAAAGTCGCACTTTGGGTTAATGCTGGAATGAGTTAACACTTTGGGTGACTGTTGGAAGTGCATGATTGTATTTTGAAATGTGAGAACATGAGATTTTGGAGGTGTCGGGGCAGAATAATATGTTGTTTGCCTCTGCTTTGCCTTCTGCCATGATTATAAGTTTCCTGAGGCCTCCACAACCATGTGGAACTGTGACTCAATTACATCTCCTTCCTTTATAAATTACCCAGTATTTGGTATTTCTTCGTAGCAGTATGAGAATGGACTAATACGAAGGGAGTGAATATTTAGAGAGAACAGGATGAAAAGCACAAGTGAGAGATGAGTAATTTTTAAAACATGTTAGAGACATGGTAATCTAGTAAATCAATGACCACTTCCCTTTTGTGTTGAGTTGAATGTAGCCAGAAAATCTTAAATGAATAATTTAATTCTGTTTTTAAGTAAATAAGCACAGAACTGCCTTCCTCAAATGTATGAGTCATTAAGCTCTCTACACATAGCTTCATTCTCAGATTTTACAGTAGGTTTTTTTCTTCATGATAAATTATAAATACATTGTAATGAATTGTTATTAGGTATAATAACAATTATAGTGAGGTATATAAAATACTATTCAGAAAACATCTAGTTGGAATTAAATTTATAGCCTTATTAACTGATTTATATGTGTGATTTTGTTGTGGCCCAAAGCACTGAAAATATTTTAAATGATATCAAAGTACTATGTAGGGAAATGCTATTTCAAAACAGCAGTTTAAAATTGCTTTGTATCATTATCATGTTTTCTTCAAGTAAAAACTTCTGTTGAAGCTGACTCTAAAAAAAAAACCTATAAAAGTTACATTGGATAGAGTAAAGGAAAGAAAGTTTCTTGTAGTCGAACCCATGTTATTTCCCAATACATTTGGAACATATACCTTGGAAATTCAGGTTATGATAACAATTTGAAAATGAATACTGAAAAATAAATAGTTTATAAACAAGTATTATGATTATCTGTTTTGTTATCTTTTAAAATGTGTAAAAATGGGTATGTATGTCTATCAAAAGTAAATATTTGTACAACACCATGAGCACTTATAGGGTTAGTGGATTTGGCCGGATTCATCATCACAAAACCAAAATTTTGCCCTAACAAAGCCTCACCATGAGTTCTTATTTGAAAAAAATAATATATATGTATGTGTGTGTATATATATATTTATATATAAATATATACTTATATAATATTATATATACTATATATGTGTGTGTGTGTGTGTGTGTAAAACAGATCAAGAACATGAAAGCAAAATTATTTTTCCTTTGCCACTGAACTGCACTCTGAATCTTAGTTTACCAAATTGGGCTGAACTGAATATTACTTTTGCTTAGGCTCAAGACTGAACTTAGCAGTTTCTCCTTCCATTGCCAGTGACATCACATCAATCTGACAGTAACTGCAACAATATTTGCAAAGGGACAGGTGCCAAAGGACAGCTCTGAAAGAAATGATAGACGAATTGGTGATCACCTTCAACTCAGAGAATATGTTTTAAAGCCAGCCTAATCTCCCCATTGGACATCATTCTAAAATAAACATGGCTTCCAAAAAGTAGCATCCCTGAGTCTTTTAAACAGTATATCAATGTGGAACAAGAGAGTAAAAGAGACAACACTTTAATAAGAACTCATAATTTCACCTACTCTAAGTTGTACCTCTTCTTTTGGGGTGACATTGGGGTGGGAATATAACAGTGAGAAGCTATGTATCTGAAAACAAATAATACTTTCACAAAGCAATACCTCATAGATTATATAATTTAATGGTACCTGTTACTATATCTGCATATTTGGAATGTGTAAATAGCATTTTATAGATGAGAAACACTGCTCCCCAACAAAGGGAGCTGTAAATCTTGATTTACAGCACCCTAGACTAGTTCTGCCTGCTCTTGAATATAATATAAATTAGACCTTATAGTTTTTATTTATGTCTGGCCAATTTTTTAAAATTGTTTTTTAAAAAATATGGTCCTGATGCTATTCATAACAGTACTTTATTCGTTTTCTTTCCTATACAGTACTCCATTAGGGGATTTACCGTAATTAAATCATTTGTTGCTGCTGATAGGGAAGTGCATCATTTACAATCTGTACTACTGTAAGTAATGCACATATTTTGTGCTTGTCTTTTTGAAAAGACATATATACATTTCTGTTGCGAATATATCTAAGAGCAGAACAGCTACCTCATGAGCATGCTCAGTTTTAACAGATAATGCTAAACAAACTTCCAGAGTGGTTGTAGTCATAGTTTACATAGGCTATATCCAGTGAGGTCAGAGCAGTTGTCCTAAAATTTTTGTGCGAATTACTTGATGGTAAATGCTTTTAAAATACATTGTCTCAGTGATCCACCTCAACAAATGCAATTCAATATGATTGGGGAAGCATCAAATAATCTGGGCTTGTAATACTTAATTTCCTAAGACTACTGTGATGAGTATGATTTGAAGAATAGTTATGCAAAAACTGAATTGAAAAGTTTTGAAATTAGGGCTTCTAAATCAGAAGTCTAGAACATGATACATAGTTCTCTAAATAATGACGTGCTCTCTCAGATGTTCCCATGACTATCAAATTTAGGATATTATTATGGAGATATTTTCCATAGATTAGTGGATTGCATTTTCAAGAAAAGCATGGGCACAGTGGAAAAAACAAATAAATGTATGGATTGACCCATAAATATAAGAAAAATATTTTTTCATATATATAAATACAAATCTATATATTTGTATGTATATGTGTTTGTGTGTGTATAGAGATACACACACACACACATGAATTGATGATCACCTTCAACCCAGAGAATATGTTTTAAAGTCAGCCTAATCTCCCCATTGGATACCCATTCTAAAATAAACATGGCTTTCAAAAAGTAGCAGCCCTGATATATACAGTTATTCTTTTAGAAAAGACTTTAAGACTTGGTATGCATGCCTGGCTAACTCAAAGAACAAATACTTCAGTGACACATCTGTTTGCGATTTTATCTGAAGTCTTTACTTTTCTTTGCATTTATTGGTTTTGAATTTTTGTTATATTTGCAATTTGCTTAGTTGACAGCTATGAGAGAGATATTTAGTGATATACCATGCTTTATCCCATCTTTCAGGCTCTGTTTTAATTAGGTTGGGGCATTAAGATGAAGGTGTGCCTCCTTGAGCCTACTCTCTTCTTTCTGAAGCACTCTTGAAGGCCACATATGCCAGATGTGGCAGCACAGGATGGAACATCCTCCAGAAGCTCACAGCCCTGTGAGAAAAGAAGCACCCCATGGGCACTGAGCATGTAAAATGAATGTAGACTTGACATCCTATAGCCATTGTGACAAAAGCAAAAATCTGATATATGTCGTATTGAATTAGAACTCAGTTTGTAGGCAGCAAAAATACTAATAGAGGAATAAAATATTCATGTTCATTAATCATTGGCAAAATATTTTATTCCCTTGCTATCTACAGTATCTTGGCATGCCAACTAAAATTGAAAAAAAAAACAATCTAACTGTAGGAGATCTCGAAAAAAATGAAGGTAATAGTATGTATTGGTTGTTAGTGGATATATTTGATAAGATATTGCAAGATAATAATGAGCTCTTGAAAGAACTGGCTAGTCTGTAAGTAGAAATAAAATGTAATAGAGAGATGCCAGAATTGGTGTGCTTTACAGAATTGTAAATGCTTACTGCTTTTAGTAAGAGATGGAATCTGAATGTCCCATGCAGTACATTATTATTTGTTGTAAATGAGCACCCATTATTGAAACAAATATCATCAGTACTTTGATAACATATATGACATTGGTTGTGTTATTACAAAAGTGCCAAAGAATCAAACATACAAATGGAAAGTAGGAGATAAGATATTCAAATTTTATATTCGTATCAGTATTCACATTTTCAACTTTCAGTCATATAGTCAGCCATAACCTTCCAAACGTCCTCAAAAATGTTGCAATTTTTGGAGAGAAAATTTTTACAAGAACATCTCTTATACCTACATTAACAGTCTGTCATTGGTGTCTGGGAGGAGACTAATATATCCTTCAAAATGTCTCTTCTTTTGGTGCATATGTCCTGAATGATCTGCAGATTGGCAAAGATGATAGATTTTCCTCTTTGATGAGGTTATGTTATAGGTGATAGTTGATTGTAAAGTAGAAAGATTATCTGCATGTTCCTCACCAAGTCAGCTGAACCCTTCAAAAGCAATATTTTCCCTGTCTAGAATTAAAAACAGAAATCAGAAAGACAAATTCCAGCTTGTCTGAAAGAAGGAAAATGCCCATACTGTGAGCTGCTAGTGGAGAAGGCTGCTGAGTGATCACCAGCACGGTTAGCAGACAAAGGGTAACTTATATCCTACAACAGCAAAGAAATGAATGAGCCAACCACCTGAATGAACTTGAAATAGATATTTATCCCAGCATTCAGAAGGCAAACAGCCCAGTTAATGCCATTTCAATCTTTTGAGATGCTGAGCAGAGAATTCAGCTATGATGTACCCAGACATCTGACCTACAGACCTGGACGTTGATAAATAAATATTGCTTTTATGTTGCTAAATTTGTGGTAATGTGCTTTTCATCAAAAAAACTAATATAGTGTACACACATGGACAGAAAATTGTATTTGTCTCCTTGAATCTTGAAACTATAATGCAAATATCCCTGAAATAATAATGCAGTGTCTCTGAAACCATGGTGAATGGCTCATTTTGCTTCTCTTTCCAGTGTATACTACTTCCAAAGAAATGCCTCAGCCTTTGGTACTAGAAAGAAACTCAAGAATTACCATTTTAACTTATGAATACATCTTTCTAGATATATTCAAAAATCTAAATATTTTTAAAAGACAGGATAATCGACAGTGTAGTTATATGTTTTTCTTCTTCAAATAAGAATATTTAAATTAAAGCTGCATCGGTCAATAAGCTTTATCATTTTGAAAATATGTATTTTTCTTCTTAAGAAAATGTACAACACTAAACTAAAATAGAATTGAAATACAGTGTTAAATGCATTCATGATCAGGATATCCATATGTTATTTATGACCTCCGAGCTTGGTTCTAAGGCAAATAAATGTTTGGATATAAATGGAACGTTAATGGGTTTAAACTGGTAATTAAAAAGATGATGAGTTTTGGCCCAAGTAAGACTCTCCTGGATGTGATAAACCCTACATATATTTTAAGGA